>NC_068929.1:46790000-56790000 GCF_023091745.1 Budorcas taxicolor | reverse complement strand
TACAGGAAAGGGTCTGGGCAAGACTTTCACAGCTTTGAGGATTTTTTTTTTTCTTTTTTTTTTTTTTTCTATTCTCAACAGCTGACAGAAAAGTATATAATTCCCTGCTTAAAACTAGCAAGGCAGTTAATCTTTCTACCCTCTTCTGATGTCTAAGTCAGAAGCTTTTTTCTGTCACTATCACTGTAATAAAATCTCTACTACATGGAGTTCTGAATGACTGAGACTGCTTTTGGTCCCAGAGTTAAATATTCTCATTCTCATTTGGAGACCACGAATTATGCGGAACACGGTAAGCTTCCATCTATCATCTTGGGGGCTCATCTGGGATCCCAAGACAAGGTGTAAGCTATCAATTCCTACTATTTGATTTTAGGCCTCAAAACAAAAATGTATTGGTGTAAATACAGATATACAGATTAAAGGGACAGCATAGAGAGTCAAAGAATAGACACCACATATATATTTATGAGAACTTGAATTTCAACAAAGGTTATAACATCACAATTTAATGAAAAGTATAATTTAACATGGATATTTCTTCAAAAATTCAAGGAAAAGAAGCTGATGGATGTCCAGACTTCTAACAGCAAGATGTCAGCTAAGAGAAAAATCCATGTCACACACATTCTAACTTTTGTACAAGAGGAACAATGACATAGTCTGAGGAAAAGAGAATCCTGAGGGTAGTATCACACACACACACAAAATATATATATATATATTCCTACATCTCAAGACCTAATTAAGGAATTTCTAGTATTTGCCTGAAAAAATTTCATGTTTGCTATGGACCAGTAACTCCTTTGCATCTCCAACTTTGTTCTTTCTAAATAACACCCGTGGCGGATTCATGTCAATGTATGGCAAAACCAATACAGTCTTGTAAAGAAAAAAATAAAATAAAATAAAAAATAAAAAAATTTTAAATAAATAAATAAATACATATTAGTTTTCTTATGCCTGTCTCATCATTGTGTGTGCGGTGGGCAAATGACATCTTTAGATTTTTCTAGGAAGGCAAATCAAGAGGCATTGTACCGGAGGATATGTACTTACAGATCCAGAAAGCCTCATCCATAGCTGGACTTAAACTGGATGATGAAATTTTGGATGTTGAGCTAACACCATCATAGGATGATCCTTGTTGGGACCTTGGGTGGAAATGAGTATACTTTGTAGGAGAAACACACATCACTGGGGCATCAGAGAGCAGACTATAGCAGGCAGTTAATGGAATGACCCATAGTAATTACAACCTCCTGCTGTTTATACACTTATATAATTCTCATCCTGAATTATAAGTGGGACATAGTAAGCCTTTCTAAGTAGATAAAAGTGATCAGATGTCATTTTGAAAAATATTTAGAAAAAGACTGGTTTTTGTCATACATGTCAGTTCTTGCCATGTATTACTCTTTGTTGCATTCTCTCTTTCTTACACCCCTAAAGATAGTATGCTCTCATGTATGAGATCCATATAGAAAAACTTACATGGCAAAAAGCTGATATTTCTGGCCAGTAGACAGCATGGACCTGAGGTCTGCCAGCAGACATGTGAATGAACTTGGATGTGGATTTTCTGCAAACTTTTCCCTTCATATAACTGCAACCTCAGCAGACAACCTGATTGTAGCCTTATGGAAGATTTTGAGTCAGAGGCACCCAGAGAAACTAAGTCTGAATTCCTGACTTGCAGAAACTATAACAATTCTTGGTCGTTTTTAAGCCACTGAGTCCTTGGGAAATAATTAATCCACTAAGTAAAGCATAAGGCTGTATATCAAAATAGTGTGCTGAATAAAATGATCCAAACACAAAAAAAGCACATATATTTTTTCACTTGTATAAAAGTATAGACACGACTGAAGTGACTTACTACACATACCTATCTTAGACACATAAATGAAACTAAGTTATTTTAGATATATGAGTGGTTGTCAGGATGAGGTGTGTAAATGACTGAGTACAACATTTTCATTATCTTGACGGGAATGGTGGCTTCCCTGGTGGCTCAGACGGTAAAGCATCTGTCTACAATGCGGGAGACCCGGGTTCGATCCCTGGGTCGGGAAGATCCCCTGAAGAAGGAAATGGCAATCCACTCCAGTACTGTTGCCTGGAAAATCCCATGGACAGTGGAGCCTGGTAGGGTACAGTCCATGGGGTCGCAAAGAGTCAGACATGACTGAGCGACTTCACTTCACTTCTTCACCACTGAGCCATCAGTGAAGCCCACCCTCAACTTATTAAATGGTTGCTTTGGCAAATGAATGAGGTAAAATGACCTATCATTTCAGGTGTAATGTTAATAAAGCTTTGAAAAGGATTCATTTCACATGTACTCGGCTATTTCTCTCAATGATATTAGTCTTAGCAAAAAAAGAAGAAATAGAAATTTGGTGAGAAAAATAATCTCAAATTGTCTTGAAGGACTTAAAGCTTGAAAATAAAATGTCTATCTTTAAAAGTAAAAGTTTACAATTTTTCTATAGCTTACTAGATAAAGAAATGTACAGATTCTCTTTCCATTCTGTATTCTTCTTGTGAAATCTATTTAGAGAATCTGCCTTTAAAATGTTGCTCCTAAGCTCTTGTAAAGCTATGGTCCTACAACTAATTAATTTGTATCTGGAGTCAACTTTAGAGTGATAGAACTTACTGTCACATGTTTTTCCTACAAACAATAAGAAACTACATTTACTTTCCACTTACTATACCCTCCAAATGCCCATGTCCTATTAATATTGTTTTACATGAAAAAAAATTTGCTAATGTAAACTTAAGGGAAGATCATCCTGGATTATCCCTGTGTGCCCAATGTACCAACTGTTCTTGAAGGAAAGAAGCAGGAGAGTCAGATAAAATGTATGATGACAGAAGCAGATGTCAGTGAGAGACAGAGACACGTGGAGAGAAATAGTTGAAGATGTTATGCTGCTTGGCTCAAAGATCTCAGAATGGGCTACAAGCTAAGAGAGGCAGGCAGCTTCTCAAAGCTTAAAAAGAAACAGATTTTCCCCTGAAGCCTCCAAAAGGAATGCAGCCATATTGCTACCTTGATTTTAAGACTTGTGATTTCCAGAACTGTGAAATAATAAATATGTGTTATTTAACCACTAAGTTTGTGATAATTTGTTTCAGCAGCAGTAGGAAAATTATACCACTGCATGTGTCACACATCCTGTTAAAAGATTAACATATATTTTCTTATAGTATCTTTTAAAATTTTTAACATTTATTTATTTATTTAAATTGGCAGACAATCACTTCACAACACTTCAGTGGCCCCTGCTACTCATCAACATGGATCAACCACAGGCGCACATGCCACCACCTCCATCCGGAAACCCCTCCCACCTCCTTCCCCACCCCATCCCTCTGGATTGTCCCAGAGCAGGGGCCTACTTCATGCATTGAAGTTGCACTGGTCAGCTATTTTACATACGGTGATATACATATTTCACTGCCATTCTCTTGTATCATCCCACCCTTGCCTTCTCCCACATGGTTCGATAGTCTGTTCTTTACATCTGTGTCTCTTTTGCTGCCTTGTATATAGGATCACCGTTACCACCTTCCTAAATACCATATATATGTGTTAATATACTGTATTGGTGTTTCTCTTTCTGACTTACTTCACTCTGCATTAGAGGCTCCAGTTTCATCCACCTCATTCGAACTGACTCAAATGCGTTCGTTTTTATAGCTGAGTAATAGTCCATTGTGTACATGTACCACAGCTTCCTTATCCACTCGTCTGCTGATGGACATCTAGGTTCTTTCTATGTTCTAGCTATTGTAAACAGTGCTGCAATAAACATTTGGGTGCTTGTGTCTGTTTCAGTTCTGGTTTCCTTGGTGTGTATGTCCAGCAATGGAATTGTTGGGTCATATGGCAGTTCTATTTCCAGTTTTTTAAGGAATCTCCACACTGTTCTCCATAGTGGCTGTGCCAGCTTGCATTGCCACCAAGAGTGAAAGAAGGTTCCCTCTTCTCCACACCCTCTCCAGCATTTATTATTTGTAGACTTTTTGATAGCAGCCATTCTGACCTATATAAGATGATACCTTGTTGTGGTTTTGATTTGCATTTCTCTAATAATGAGTGATATTGAGCATCTTTTCATGTGTTTATTAGCCATCTGTATGTCTTCTTTGGAGAAATGTCTGTTTAATTCTTTGGGCAACTTTTTGATTGGGTTGTTTGTTTTTCTGGTATTGAGCTGCAAGAGCTGTTTGTATAATTTGGAAATTAATTATTTGTCAGTTGCTTCACTTGCTATTATTTTCTCCCATTCTGAAGGCTGTCTTTTCACCTTGCTTATAGTTTTTTTTGTTGTGCAAAAGCTTTTCAGTTTAATTGGGTCCTATTTGTTTGTTTTTTATTGTATTTCCATTACTCTGGGAGGTGGGTCATAGAAGATCTTGCTGTGATTTATGTCAGAGTGTGTTCTGCCTATGTTTTCCTCTAAGAAAAAGGAGTCTCTAATGCAGAGTGAAGTAAGTCAGAAAGAGAAACACCAGTACAGTATATTAACACATATATATGGTATTTAGGAAGGTGGTAATGGCAATCCTATATACAAGGCAGCAAAAGAGACAGATGTAAATGATGATACAAGAGAATAGCATTGAAATATCTATATCACCATATGTGATATATAGTTTCTGATCTTACATTTAGATCTTTAATACATTGTCAGTTTATTTTTGTGTATGGTGTTAGTGTTCTAGTTTCATTCTTTTACATGGTTGACCAGTTTTCCCAGCACCACTTGTTAAAGAGATTGCCTTATCTCCACTGTATATTTTTGCCTCCTTTATCAAAGATGAGGTGTACATAGACGCATGGATTTATCTCTAGGCTTTCTATTTTGTTCCATTGATCTATATTTCCTTATAATATCTTGAGTTATATATTATTACCTCCATATTTTTAAATAAATAAACTGAATATTGCTGCTATTAGTTAATTTGCCCAGGGCTACAAAGCTATTAAGTAAGATAATTTAGATTTGAACATCTTGACTTCAGAACTTGGACTCTTACACTATAATAGCCCCAAAATTACTGTACACACACACACACACACACAGAGTTAGTGAAAAAGTCTAAATGTCCTAATGTATATATACATTTTCACATCTTCTGCAATAGTCATACACTAAATATCAAACTTAAGTTTAAATATTAGTTATACGGCTCCCCTTAAACAAATGTAAACAGTCAAAAGCTGATGAACTGCTGCACAGTATTTCTATTATAATTTTCTTCTGATATGCTGTATACTGTATATAGATCACATATATATACATGATTGGAGGGTACATTAAAGTGATCTCTTGTGTATGTGTTATATGTCAGCAGTTATATATTGAATACTTACTAAGCCCCAACTAATGGACTATAAAGGACCAGGCAATATAAAAGTAAGTGCAAACTCAAGGACAAATAAAATGGCATCCATGCTTAAGTTCCAGAGTCTATAAGACAAGATCAGATTAGATCTGAAAAGGTTGGTAGGGCTCAGATTCTTCAAGGATGTCAAGGAGTTTAAAGCCTTTTATTGAAAAGAGAAGAAAACCTAAGCAAATATGTTGACCTTGAAAGTTAGGTGTATATATATATATGTATATATATATACACACACACGTGTGTGTGTGTGTGTGTGTGCGTGTGTGTGGTTGCATGCTCAGTCATCTCGGACACTTTGTGACTCCATGGACTATATAGCATGCCATGGATGGTAATGAAATCCAGCAAACAGGTAAGAAAGCTAAAAACAGTTCTAAACACATGAAAATAAATCAATATTTAAGGAAAAAGCAGGCAAACACTCACCCCCATCTGCACACACATATATATTAAAAGACAAAGAAAGAAATTCCTAGAGCATTTTGTGGAATGCTTACTTTACTTAACAAGATCCAGAGTATAAACCATTGGGAGATACTGCTGGTATTCAAGGACCCCTTCAGAACAACAAGAATTTAGGATGTGAGGGAGGCGATGAGAAGCTAAGCAGGCAAATGCATATATTTCAGAACCCAACACCCAGGGCTCAAAATCATTGGAATCTCTGGGCCAGAAAGGTACTCAGAGCCAAGCTGGCAGATGCTGGGAGGCAGGGCAGGAATAGCAGTAGATGGGAGCAGTCAGTAGCCAGAGGGGCAAGGATTCAGACGGCAACAACTGGGCTGTGAAGATGAAGTTGACTGGAATGGATTCTGTACCAGCTCCCTGACAAAATTACAGGGAGCGAGTTGAGTTGAAGCAGTCCAGGGACAGGAGAAAATGAAATGGATGCACGTGCTCTAGAGAAGAAAGGTTCACTAAGCGGGGCCCACAGGAGCACTACCCAGTAAAATGAAGTATGTATTCAGAACAACAAATACTTGAAAAGGCATCTGGATGAGAACAAATAAGAAATGAAGTTGAGAAACAGCTGAATTTTAATGATCAAAAACTGCAGATGTAAAATCAGGCAAGATAAAGATTATACTGGACACACAATGATTATAGGAATAAAGGAGTTAATTACAAAGACGCTTGAATAACAAGAAATTGTTAAGAATGAACAGATATTTAAAAACATACTATCTGTAAATAAAATAATAGTGTAGGAATCAAAGTCTTGGTGGATTAATTAACAGTGGTGAGGCACAGATGGTTAAAAACTCTGTCTTTATTGCAGGAGACACAGATTTGATTCCTGGGTTGGGAAGATTCCCTGGAGAAGGGCACAGCAAACCACTCCAGTATTCTTGCCTGGAGAATCCCATGGACAGAGGAGCTTAGCAGACATGCAGAGAGAGAGAAGGGAGGGGGTAAGGGGAAAATTCATACATGGCATAATGATAATACTATGCTCAAATTAAAATGGAAGAAAAATGGAATAATGAGCAGTGCCATATATTGTCCATGAGATATTTTAGAAAATGAGAAGATTTAGAACAAGTAGGATATATTTACATTAAGTAAGCACATAGACGTTACTCTTACATAGTAATGCCAAGCTGTTATTCTTCTTCATGATTAAGTGACAGCATATTAAAATATGACTATATATCCTTGCAGGACTGAACAATGGAAATATTCTGTAGTTTCCATTTACTCACTTAAAATGTATAAGCAATAATAACAATCAAGATAATCATAAAGTGTCATGAGATGCCAGTAAAGTATCATAATGCCTAGTAACAAAAAACAAGTCCCTCTAAAGTAGATGATATTAATAAAATATTATATAACATATCATAGTCATCCCTTGGTATCCACAGGGGGTTGGTTCTAGGACTCACTTCATATACCAAAATCCACAGCAAACACATCCCAGAGTCAGGCCCTCCTATCTGTCGTTTCACAGACCTAAATTCAACCAACCATGGATCTTAAACACAGTACAGCATCCACAGTTGCTTGAATCTTCTCCTGAGGATATGGAGGGCCTGATGAAAAGAATCCACATGGCAATAGACCTGAGCAGCTCAAATATGTGTTGTTCAAGGGTTAACTGTACTTAAATATTTCCATTTCTATCCAAGTGTTGAAAAAAAAAATGCAAGTATTAAATCATAAACAGGTTTATTTGGAAATCTTTGCTTTTCTTCTCTCTACATAATGCAAATTAAAAGTGTGAAAAAGAATAAAAGAAACCTCATTTAAAATGGAGTTGTGTGCTGTTCTGGATTTTTTCTAGATTCCACATATATGTGTTAATATGCAATATTTGTTTTTCACTTTGTGAATTACTTCACTCCATATGACATACTCTAGGTTCATTCACATCTCTAAAAATGGGCCAATTTCATTTTTTTATGGTTGAGTAATATTTCATTGTATAGCCGTACTGCATCTTATTTATCCATTCATCTGTCAGTGGACACCAGGTGTAAAGAGCAGAGTGGCACAAATTGGGAGATTAGGGTTGATATATTTACACTACCATGTATAAAATAGCTAGCTAGTGGGAACCTGCTATAAAATACAGGAAGCTCAGCCTGGTGTTCTGTGATGACCTAGAGTAGTGGGATTGGGGTGGAGGAGGGAAGTCCAAGAGGAAGGGAATATATTCACTCGATTGTACAGCAGAAACTAACACAACATCATAGAGCAATCATACTTCAATTTAAAAAATAAAATGGGACCATGTGATGTTCTAGAGGGAGCTCTCTCCAACACATCACACTACAACTTGCAAATCCCATCAGAAAAAAAACAAGCAGCTGCCCACTTGCCTGCAGCCAATGAAGAACCACAACAGTCCTCCCCAAGCTCTCTCTTTCCTGCATAAGCATAGCCCCTTTCCTCTGTTCACAGACCAGCCTGTTTCAACAGAGTCTGCTTGTCCCAAATTGCAGTTCTCTGCTATTCCCAAGTAAACTAATTTTGCTGTTAAAATAACTGGCCATTTGGTTTTAAGTGAACATAGAGTTCACTTACAACAATGATTTTAATGGTTTAAAATTTAAATTAAAATTTAAAATCAGGAACCAATGATTCCCTGAACTGAGTTTCCCACTTGAACACTTGGTGCTCTCAGTTTATTTGTGGTCTTTTTTCCTTTCTGCTTGGTCAGTATCTCATTAGGTTTGAGCTCCCTCCTTTTGTTTGAGCTCTAATTTTACTCACAATCTGTTTAAAGGTTTCATCTTTTCTGATGAGCACTCATTTGTTCTTTCTGAACCTCTAGTTTTGACTCATGGGATCACAATCTGCTAATTTCACTCAGGAGAATTCTCCTGGAAACCTGGCCAGTTTTATTTTTAAAACCTTAGGTCCTTCCTTTTGCACATTTTTAAATTAATTGGACCAACCTACTCTGAAATAACTTAAAGCTCTAATGGCCATTATGGGGAAAGTGTGAGCTCCCCAAACTTCACAAAATCAAATTAGAAGACTGCAGCTCTAAAATAAAATCAGCTGAAAGGGAAGCCTATTTCAATCGGTATCTTAAGGCTTCTAAATCTATATAGGGCTCTAGAATGGCCTCTTTAAGAAACCCATCTATAAATTAACTGGCATCAACAGAAAACTGAAAGAAAACAAAGCAAAGCAAAACATCTAAGGCCTCTTTTTCTCCTACCCCATCTTCAATCTCCATCCTCACAGCCTCCATACTCTGCCTCTCTCCAAACTTCTCTCTGCTCTTAATTTCTCTGAACCCATTAGAGCCTGACCGTTTAAAATACCCTGTGAGGATTGTAATACTAAAATCTCATGTCCTCAGAACTAAGCCAAAGTAGAAGCCATACACTTAGGTGTTTCTGTTTGTTTGTTTTTTGAATAACTGAGGTTCCCCATAGATATGCCAAGAAGCTTAATATTGAAACTCACCAATCAGGTGGCCAAGAGTTATACCAGTAGTTCATATGCGCCCTGGTGAAGGACAAGACCAATACTACAAAAAACAGCTAATAGGGATAGTCATTAGGAAATGACAACCCACTCCAGTATTCTTGCCTGGAAATTTTCATGGAGAAAGGAGCCTGGCTGACTACAGCGCATGGGGTTGCAGAGATTTGGACATAACTTATCATGCATATATACTGAAATCTCTCTGAACCTGCAAAGGAGAGACCAGCACCAATCCTAGTTAAATGATTAGGCTCAGCAGTCACTGCCTCACTTCACCTGGAAATCCCCGGGACTTCCCCAAAACCTGTTGACAAAAGTAAGATTCATGCTTATCCCTACAGACCCAGTGAGGGCTTCCCTTGTAACTCAGTTGGTAAAGAATCTGCCTGCAGGGCAGGAGACCTGGGTTTGATCCCTGGGTCAGGAAGATCCCCTGAAGAAGGAAATGGCAACCCACTCCAGTATTCTTGCCTGGAAAATCTCATGGACAGAGGAGCCTGGTGGGCTGCAGTCCATGGGGTCACAAAGAGTCGGGCACAACTGAGTGACTAACACTTAACACTTATACCCAACTCCAAATTATTTTTAAGGTAAATTCTGGCCGCTTCAGGTTTTGAATACACTCATGTAGCCTTCAACTCACTGTTGATTAAATAGCAGAAACTAAATCTTTCCCATCTATTTAAAGGACCGAAATAAAATGGGAAACAATATCCTCTCCAGCTTGACTTAATAAAGCAAATTGGCTCACCCACACCCTGGATGATTAAACTCAAAGGAAGACCATTAAAATCCTTAATTTTAAACTACAATAAGTAGAGGTTCCCAAACTAAATCAAACCCCTCTTGGTGTTTGTCATTATTGCAGAAAGTCATTGGGAAAAAGATTGATACATACTTAATTTTGTCCCAGGTACTTTCTGCTCTCTAATCAGCCTTTACCCTCTTAATTCCCAATTATAGAACTCTGGGGCTTCCCTGATAGCTCAGTTGCTGAAGAATCTGCCTGCAATGCAGGAGACATGGTTCAATTCCAGGGCTGGGAAGACCCTCTGGAGAAGGGATAGGCTACCCATCCCAGTATTCTTGGGTTTCTCTGGTAGCTCAGCTGGTAAAAAGTCCACCTGCAACATAGGAAACCTGGGTTCCATTCCTAGGTTGGGAAGATCCCCTGGAGAAGGGAACAGCTACCCACTCCAGTATTATGGCCTAGAGAATTCCACAGACTATATAATCCATGGGATCGCAAAGAGTCAGACCTGACTGACTTTCACATAGAACTCTGAGGAACTATAGGTACTTTTCCCAATCCTTCCTCTTAAGTAGCTTGAAGAAACAACTCTCCAGGTGGGAATGAAACTCTCTTTGTCCTTGTTGACACCGAAGCTGCACTCTTGGTGGTCAACCCTACTGCTAGTCAATAGTCCCTGACTTGGGGTACTAACATGATATATAACCTTTAACAGGTTCCTGCATGTGTGTGTGCTCAGTCATGTCTGACTCTTTGTGACCCCAAGGACTGTAGCTCTCCAGGTCTACAGGATTCTCCAGGCAAGAATATCAGAGTGGCTTTGCCATTTCCTCCCCCAGGGGATCTTCCTTACCCAAGGACTGATTGCACATCTCCTGCCCTGGCAGGCAGATTCTTTACCACCGAGCCACCTGGGAAGCCCTTTATTTTTATTTTTTTTTAAACAGTTTTCTGTATTAATCCTATTCCCTTTGCTTTAGACACTGAGAAATATTCATCCTTTTCTCCTTAGTTTCTCTGTCCCTGTTCATTTATTGGGCCAAGATTTCTTAGACAGCAATCAAAGCCAGAAATGCTTTCTTATAAAAGGAGAGAGAATTCTAGAAATTGATAGTTGAAAGCAAGATATTCAACCAGATGAATAAAATAATCACTAAACATATTTTATTTGTTCTGTCTCTGACAGTAGAGCTAATTTTAAGGATGCAAGCTAAATTGCTTCAGTAGTGTTCAATTCTTTGTGACCCTATAGACTATAGCCCACCAGGTTCCTCTGTCCATGGGGATTCTCCAGGCAAGAATACTGGAGTGGGTTACCACGCCCTTCTCCAGGGAATCTTCCTGATCCAGGGAAGCCCAATTTTATGTCTCCTGCATAATTCTATGTCTCCTGACAACAGTTTCTTTACTTCCAGTGTCACCTGGGAAGCCCAATTTTAAGGATATTAACCTTAAAATTTTTGCCATTTGCACTTATTAGATCAGTTGCAAGCCATCAAGTCTATAACAAAAAATCTGTAGTTTGTTCAAACTCACATTCAATAGTTGGGGCACCTGATCTCAGAAAAAATGGCTATATTTAGATTCAAACAGGCTTTCTGATATCCCCAAATTCCCCAAACCAAAAACTAAAAGCCTTTCATAAAGTTTTGCCAGGGCTAGCTGGCTACTTTCAAAGCCAGATTCTAAACTTCCCTCTTATGGCCCAAACTTTATCTGTGCTACTAAACTATAGCAAACTTGACCCTATTATTCAAGATCAGGATAATTTAACCTATAAAGCTTTAAAGGAAGGCTTGATAAATTTCCTTGCCCTTTGTTGTTCAGTCGCTAAGTTGTGTCCAACTCTTTATGACCTCATGGACTGCAGCAGCACCAGGCTTCCCAGTCCTTCACTATCTCCTGGAGTTTGCTCAATTGCATGTCCCTTGAGTCAGTGATGCCATTTCACCGTCTCATTCTCTGTCACCCTGTTCTTCTCCTGGCCTTAATCTTTCCCAGCACCACGGTCTTTTCCAGTGAGTCAGCTCCTCCTATAAGGTTGCTGCACTTGGACACGTCAATGATCAACTTCCCATTCTACTTTTTGTATCTGAAAAGAAAAGCAATGCCTTTGGATTCCTCATTCAAAACCATGGAGACTACCACTGACTCATAAGGTATTATAGCCAACAGCTAGACACTGTGAAATGAAAATTCACCTGTGTCTCTGAGTCATTTCTGCCACTGCCCTCTTAGTCAAAGCCACCAACGAGAAAGTCATGGGATCTTATCGAACCATCTTTACATCTCAAGCAGTAGAAGCCTTCCTGAATTCTTATCGCATCCAACAGTTTTCAGCCAATTGTCTCACAACACATGACATCCTCTTGCTAACTGCTCTTTGTATAACTTTCTTAACTGTGATAATCTTAACGCTTCCACCCTTCTCTTTTCTATGGATAATATCCCTCATGACAGTCTGGCTGTCACCTCATGACCCATGATAACCTAACAGGAAAATCCTCTGGATAAAGCTGACTTTTCATGGTTTACTGATGCTTCTCATTTTTAGAGAGAAAATGGTAAATATTATCCGGGGTATGGTATCGAAACTCCGTTTGGAGTCACCGTGCAGCATCCTCTGGCATCTCCAGCTAACAGTGTGGGTTGTACACTTACATGGACCAGCATTTCAGATAAGGGAGAAACTGTACATATCTATACTGAAGGTTAGTATGCCTTTGGAGTTGCTTATGACTTTGTTTCATCAAAGGAACCAGCAACCAAACCACTACCATGGTTGAAAGAAATGTTTCCCTAAATGATAATCTAGAAATGCTGACTAGAGATGTCCAGTAAGCATTCACAGAAAAGGTAAAACAATATTGAAAGTAGAATAACTCTTGTTTCAATAAAGAGAGAACTTTTGGAATGTGCCAGATAATAATCCAGTTCTGCAAGAGATGCTAAAATTTACATCACTAACTACCATGCATGCACTGCAACACTGGCTTACTGATAAAATAAACTTTATAAGCCAGTACCAGTGGAGAAATATTAACAGGCCCACGATCAATATCTACTTTATTTGCCTTACTTATATAAAACATAATTCAGGAAAATCTGTCCACACTGTTCTTAGACACTTTAAGTTAACCAATGGACTGTGCAAGATTTGGCAAATGGATTTTATTCAGTCTCTCCGATCTCAAGGATTTGGTAATGGCTTGGATGTTTTCTCACTGGACTGAAATCTTGTATCAGGCTACTGCTATTGTTATGGATCATTTCTACTTGAGGAATCCTTCCTCAAACTTCAAAGTGACCAGGAAACTCATTTTACCAGTCAAGTGCTTCAGTAGATCTTTACTGTTTGGCCAGTTTTACAACACTTTCATTTGCTTACAAACCTCAATCCTCAAAGTTAATTGACTAGTTAACCCACTAGGGCAAGTTTGGAGAGACCCTTAAAATAACCCATCCAAAGGCACCGCTGTAAGACCTAAATCTCAAGTCTTGGAACCTATAAACTCTCACCCTGTGAGATAATCGCAGGATACTTAATGCATTTGGCTCCTGCTTCTTTTGATTTGCAGATGGTAAAAGGAAGATATACTTCAATAGTTCTTCTGTTAAGAGCAACTAAATTGTCAGTCGCTCAGTTGTGTCCTACTCTTTGTGACCCCATAGACTATAGCCTGCCAGGCTCCTCCTTCCATGGGATTTTCCAGGCAAGAATACTGGAGAGGATTGCCATTTCCTTCTCCATGGGATCTTCCCAACCCAGGGATCAAACCCGGGTCTCCCACATTGCAGGAAGACTCTTTATCATCTGATCTACCAGAGAAGCCCTTAAGAACTACTATGCTGTTACCAAAGGGGAAAGGAGGGCCAGGGATAAATTGTGAATATGAGATTAACAGACAAAAACCACCATACATAATTTAGATAAGCAACAAGAATTTACTGTATAGCATAGGGACTATGGGCTTTCCTTATAGCTAAATTGGTAAATAATCCTGCTGCAACACAGGAGACCCCAGTTCAATTTCTGGATTGGGAATATCTGCTGGAGAAGGGATAGGCTACCCACTCCAGTATTCTTGAACTTCCCATGTGGCTCAGCTGATAAAGAATACACCTGCAATGCAGGAGAGCTGGGTTCAATCCCTGGGTTGGGAAGATCCCCTGGAGAAGGGAAAGGCTACCCATTCCAGTATTCTGGCCTGGAGAATTCCATGGACTATAAGGTTGCAAAGAGTCAGACAGACTGAGCAACTTTCACTTTCACTTCACTCTTCACAGGAAATTGTAGTCTTCACTGGTGGCTCAGTGGTAAAGAATTTGCTTGCAATGCAGGAAATGCTGGGTTGGGAAGATCCCCTGTAGAAGGAAATAGCGACCCACTCCAGTATTCTTGCCTCCAGAATTCCATGGATAGAGGAGCCTGGTGGACTAGAAGAGTCTAAAAGAGTCAGATACGATTTAGCAACTAAACAACAACAAGGGCCTATATACTATATCTTATAATATAATGGAAAATAATCTACAAAAAATATATAACTATATCATGCTGCTGTATACCTGAAACTAATACAATATTGTAAATCAACTATACTTCAGTTAAAAAAGAAAACATGCTTTAGAAGAGCAATCTTTTTTCAGCATGTTCCTGGGAGTCAGAAATCTTAAATATCGTACCTGTCAGCCTAGGGATTTCATCTATTAGAAAAGGTATCTCTACCTTTTGAAGAGAAAGTCATTCTTTAACCCCACTGGGAAAAAACCATTATCATGTACTGTTAACCAACTCTTGTGCTACCAAACTCTAAGGAAAAGATTTTTGGATCCATATGTTGTATCAAAAGAAAGCACCAAACCCTGACTGGAACTGCAATACCAACTGATGACCTGCAGATAAAGATTTTCATGACTTGAGCAGATGACAGCTGATGAAGAGAGTTTTCCCAAACGGACAGTACCATTCACTGTACTTTTTTTTCTGTTACTTATTTCCTCCCTCTTTTTTTGGTTCAACCTATTGAAAAGGAGGAAACCATGCTGACTATTGCATCTGTTGCCAAAAACTCTGATCATTCTTGAAGCTGAAAATACCTTGGTCTTACCTGTAACCCATTTCTCTCTCTTTGCAAATAGAAGGGGAAACAATGGAAACAGTGACAGACTTTATTTTCTTGGGCTCCAAAATCACTGCAGATGGTAACTGCAGACAAAATTAAAAGACACCTGTTCCTTGGAAGAAAAGCTATGAAACACCTAGACAGCATATTAAAAAGCGGAGACATGACCTTGCTGACAAAGGTCCATCTAGCTAAAGCTATGGTTTTTCCAGTAGTCATGTATGAATGTGAGTTGGACCACAAAGAAAGCTGAGTGGAGAAGAGATGATGCTTTTGAACGGTGGTGTTGGGGAAGACTCTTGAGAGTCCCCTGGACTGCAAGGAGATCAAATCAGTCAATCCTAAAGGAAATCAGTTCTGAATATTCATTGGAAGGACTGATGATGAAGCCAAAACTCCAATACTTTCGCTACCTCATGCAAAGAGCTGACTCATTTAAAAAGACCCTGATGCTGGGAAAGATTAAAGGCAGGAGGAGAAGGGGACGACAGAGGATGAGATGATTGGATGGCATCACCGACTCAATGGACATGAGTTTGGGTAAACTCCAGGAGTTAGTGCTGGACAAGGAGGCCTGGCGTGCTGAGGTCCATGCGGTGGCAAAGTGTCAGAGACAACTGAGTGACTGAACTGAACTTAACTGAATATGAACAAGTTTTTGTCAATAAATTCAACTGCTTAAATGAAGTTGACAAATTCCTTGAAGATAAAATTTATCATATCTCACTCAAAAAGATTGATAATACAAATATCCCAGTACCTATTAAAAAATTGAAACTGTAGTTTAAATTTTTCCCAAAACAGAAACTTCTTCAGCCTAAAAGGGTTTGATTGGTAAACTCAAAGTTTTTTTTTTTTTTTAAGCCATTCTACCTAAACACATCCTGAAAATTGAAAAAGATGAATTAAAGTAGTCTGACATCATTCTGTAATTCCACCTGATTCCTAAATAAGACAAAAATATTACAATAGAAGTACAGGTAAATATCACTCATGAATACAGATAAATTCTGTAGAAATATTAGCAAATCAAATCCTGTGATCCATGAAAATGCTAAGGAATTATGACCAAATTAAGAGTATCACAAGAATGAAGTGCAGTTTAACATTTTAAAAAAATGAATGCAATTTGCCGTTTTAATCTGAAAATAACAACAACAACAAAAACACAAACATTTCAATAGACAAAACACTGGCAAAATCCAATACACATTACTGTCAAAACAAAACAAATAACAATAAAACAACTACTGGCAAACTAAAACAGAAAGATGCAAATTAAACTTCTAAAGGTCATCTACGAAAAACTTACATCTGAAACTTCCTGATTGAAAATGAAATATGGAACACTTTCCTGCCTAACATTAGGTACATAACAGAAGTGTATGATATCATCACTGGTATTTTACATTTATTGGAAGTTTTATCCTAAAAAAATATTTTATAAAAAGATAAATAAAAGTTCCCTGGATTAGAGAGAAAAAAGTAAAATTGTGAATTCACAGACATTATTATTATCTATGTAAAAACTCCTTTGAATCTACAAAAATGTTAGAATGTATGTTTCTACATAGTATACATACAGGAGTTTTTACATAGATAATAAAAATGTGAATTCACAATTTTACTTTCTCCTCTCAGTACACAAAAATCAATTTTATCTCTTTATACAAGTTACCAATAACTAAAACCAAAACTATTATTTAAATAGTATAAAACTATTGTATAGGAAAAACATTTAAAAGATATGAAATACATGTACATTTTTAAGACAAATTACATGTGACAAAGGAAAAAGTAAGTAGAATCTGATTAAAAGGAGAAATAACTGTATATGGGTCAGAAGACTCAATATTTTTAAGTTGTCTAGCCTACAAAATTAATCCATAGGTTTGAAATAATCTCACTCAAACTCCCAGGAAGCTTTTGTTTTTCTATAAATCAACAACTGTTTCTAAATTTCATACAGCAATACAAAGAACTGAGAACAGCTAAAATCATATTGAAAAAGAAAAAATAAATAAACAATTGGAGAATTAACATTATCCCATTACAAGACTAATTAAAAATATTTCATACTCAAGACAGTGAGATATTGCACAAAGACAGGTACATTAGAGAAAAGCGACAGTGAGATCCTGAATAGATCCATAAATACATGGCCAATTGATTTTCAACAAATATGCAAAAGCAATGCAGGGGAGAACTGATATTTTTTTCAGCAAATGAGGCAGAAACTATTGATGTACATGCATAATTAAGTAAACTTCCTTCCATAACTCACATATATAAACAAATTAACTCAAAATAGACACAGTGTCAGTACTAATGGTGAATCTAAAACTATAAAACTTTGGGACAACAATAAAAACAAAAAAACTTTGTGACTTTCAGTTAGGCAAAAGAAAAAAATAATTTTGATATCACAACCAAAGCATGATCCATTCGGGGTATATTAATAACCTGAACTTCATCAAAATTTTTAAAATTACTCTTTGAATGATAATGTTAAGAGAATTAAGAGACAAGTTGTATACTGGGTGAAATTACGTATGTCTCATAATTTATAAAGGACTTTTCTCCACAATATTTAAGAAATTAAATCAATAATAATAAATAACCTACAAAATATATAAGTAAAATATTTGACCAAAGAATTCACCAGAGGAGATGGAATATAAGCACGAGAGAAAACACTTAAGATTATTGGTCATTAGAGGAATTTAACTAAAAATGCCATGAGAAAGCACAACAAACGTCCATAATCATAATAAATACTGACTGTGCCAAATGTTGAAAAGGATGCAAAGGAACACCGTGATTCACCTGCATTACTGGTGGGAATGTGAAATGGCACAGTTGCCTATTTCTTAGAAAAATTAACAAGCAGCTACTCTATGATCCAGCTTTGACACTCTTTTAACTGTTTTTTCTAAGCAGAAGGAAAGCATGTGTGCATATAAAGATTTGTCCATACATATTCTCGGCAGTTTGTTATAGACACAAACATGATATAGCTCATTTCTCTCCATTAAATGGTGGAAGAATAAACATATCATGTTATATACACACTGTCAAATCATTTGCAGCAAGAACAAACAAAAATTATAACTATTTATATATGCTAGAACATGGATAAATCTCAAAGCAATTATGCTGCTTAAAAGAAATCAGACCCCCCGGGCCTCTCATAGAGTGCCATGGCAAATCATACTGGCCACAAAGCATTGCCTGGCCTGTGCCCATGTACTACAGGCACTGAAGTGGGTTGCACAGTGGAAAAAAATAAAGGAAACCAGCCAAAATAGAGCACTTCCTTCATGATGCTACTTATACCAAACACAGGAAAATGCAATTTATCTACAGTAAATATGGGGCTGGTGAGAAGGATTCGCAAGTGGCACAAGAAAAGTTTGGGGTCGTGGATATCCTGATTTTTTTATTGTTTATTTGTGTGACAAACCTTACAAATAACATGCTTAATTGAGCTTATCACATGCCACTTACACCTTGACAAAATGCAAAAGAGCAATAGAAGTCTCCATGAAGTGATAAACTCCTCATATTCAAAAAAAACTATCTATGGCAAAACAATACAATATTGTAAAGTAAAATAATAATTTAATTAAAAAAGAAACTATGCAAACAATACCTTGATGATCAATCATTCATCCATCTATTTAATCAGTCATAGTTTTCCCATTCTTTTATTTACTTATTCATACATTTAATAATCACTCATTTGTTATTTATTTATCCATTCAAAATATTATTTATTGAGAGTTCTCTCTGAAGTTACCTATTTTCTGAGCATATGATATTGAACAAAGAAGCAAAATCTAGGTTAATATTAGCTACTCACACATAAAAGCAAACATAAGATTACCTAACAGTAGTCATTTTTTGAGTAACTACTTTTCCAGACTCTGCAATATGTAAGCCAACAAAGGTCTGTATAGACAAAGCCATGGTTTTTCAAGTAGTCATGTACAGACATGAGAGCTGGACAGTAAAGAAGGCTGAAGAATTGATGCTTTCAACCTATGGTGCCAGATAAGACTTTTGAGGGTCCCTTGGACTGAGGGTCCCGTGGACTGCAAGGAGATCAAACAAGTCAGTCCTAAAGGAAATCAACCCTGAAGATTCATTGGGAGAACTGATGCTAAAGTTGAAGTTCCAATATTTTGGCCACCTGATGTGAAGAGGAGACTCATTGGACAAGACCTTGATGCTGGGAAAGATTGAGGGCAGGAGGAGAAGGGGGCAACAGAGGATGAGATGGCTGGATGGCATCACTGACTCAAGGGACATGAGTTTTAGCAAACTCTGGGAGAGAGTGATTGGAGAAGGACATGGCAACCTACTCCAGTGTTCTTGCCTGTAGAATACCAGGGACGGGGGAGCCTGGTGGGCGGCCGTTTATGGGGTCACACAGAGTCAGACATGACTGAAGTGACTTAGCAGCAGCAGCAGCAGCAGCAGGGAGATAGTGAAGGACAGGGAAGCCTGGCGTGCTATAGTCCAGGCGGTCACAAAGAGTCCAACACGATGTGGCAATGGAAAAACAACAACAGAAGGTATTATTATCAATAGTTGAACCGGTGTGAGACTGGTTTTGCCTGGAAAACCTCTGGTTTTACTGCATGCCAGTCTTAAAGCAGAGTCAGGAAACTCTCTCTGTGAAGAATCCCAGGGATGGGGGAGCCTGGTGGGCTGCCGTCTCTGGGGTCACACATAGTCGGACACAACTGAAGCGACTTAGCAGCAGCAGCAGCAGCAGCAGCAACAGCCGCCTTTAGTGTACAGAGTCAAACTTATAAGCACTTTTGAATGGAAACCCAAAAGAGAGTACATACAACTAAACACAGAAACAAAAATATTTTTCCCCTGTTTCCCATAAGTCCTTTTTGGACTCTGCAGCCAATAGGATACTGTTTTCTCTTACTAGTATCTTGTCCCCAGCCAGTGGATTTTAGGGAACAGCCCAGTTCCTCTTTTTCTACTTGTGTTACATAAAGATCCTTCCTCTTTCCACTGAACCCAGGGCCATCTTCTACTGTTCCCAAGGCATATTTAGTACTCTTTTTCAAAAATTTTGCCTCTGCGCATACAAAAGATGTTCTCACTTTTGGCTAGGAAAAATATTTAAAGTTTATACTTTACAGTAATTTTACTATATACAGGCATACTTTAACAGTAATTTTACGAGGTAGGCATTATACCATTTAATAGAGAGGAAACTTGAGACTATGGAAAGTTAATCTGACCCAAGTAAAGCCACAAATAAATAGCTTAGACAGATTCATACAAAGGCTTATACAATCCATGACCTTAACACTCATAGGATAATATTCACCAAAAGGAAGTTTAATGATGCCGTTGGTTATTTTAATTATCACATCACTACTATAAATATGTTTTTACCTCTTTTGTCTAATGTAGGAACCTAGTAACAGAGAGATTAAGAAACTTGCTTAAAGTCATTATTTTGACTAGCAAATAAATTACTGTAACAGAGATAAACTACAATACCAGAGCAATTCTTTGTCTTATTGAGTCCACAGCTAAGCAATCTATATCTAGCACCGCAACTCTGTCATCCTCAATTCATGTCTGGGTTCAAAATTCTCATTTCTGCATTCACTTGTCCCAACCAAAAGAGGAAAAAAAGAGCAAATGGGTAACATGCATGTAGTTTTCTGCTTAAGAATCTGTAGGAAAGATGCACATACCACTTGGACTCACATCCAACATACTAAAACATAATCATGGCCAAAGAATGAAGATTAAGATATCCCTTAGATGGCAGACATATGTTACAAAAGGACATTTATATCATTGAAATGTACAACAGGCAATCAGACATTAGGGTGCAACTATCAGTCTATCTGCATCATCATATAGCTAAAAATGTGTGACTCACAGAATTAAACACTTTGATTTCAAAACCAGACTTCTTTTTGACTCACAATACGACAATGACTATGAAGTTTAGTTCTGTACATGGCATACCAGTATCTAGAAGGTTCCATATAAACATGGAAACTTATAAATTATATATATCCCAAGAACTCAGGCATTCTTAGGAAAGATATAGAAGGAAACTGTTAATGTCTCTTCTTCTATAATTTTCTTAATAAATGTAACCTTCTTGGCAGCTTACCAGTTTAAGAGGTGGGAACTGGGCAGTATCTGTTAAGTACTATATAATCGTCTCCCTCTAGAAAGGAACTTTTGGAGTGTGCATTTGACATCTGAAAGTAAGATCAGGAGGGTAAGGTTTCATGTCTCCAACTCTGCCTTAACCTCAATCCCTACCTAAGATTTATTTGAAGATTTCTTTTCCTAGCAACTTGGAACCTTCACTCTCATGTGGAAATGTGAGTCAGTGGGAATTACCTTGAAGTTGCTGCTACATATCACCAAGCTAGGAAGGTAAGAGTTGCATTTCTTTATTATGTCTAAGGTATCAGTTATTCATGTAACCAGGTATCTACTATTCAGTAAATACTATCATCGTTATCACCTGCCTTCTAATTGTCAAGGTGTAACTATAGTTTTTATTTTTAACCACCAAAGCTTTCCATGTATTCATGAGTAACTGACACTTTCGCAAATACAGAATATTTTTTATCATTTAGCTGAATATAGTTATAGATGTCAAGTTCACCTGTTATATTAGGTCTGAAGGTTAATTGTACATAGGTAACTGGCTTAAAGCTCAACATTCAGGAAACTAAGATCATGGCATCTGGTCCCATCACTTCATGGGAAATAGATGGGGAAACAGTGGAAACAGTGTCAGACCTTATTTTCGGGGGCTCCAAAATCACTGCAGATGGTGATTGCAGCCATGAAATTAAAAGACACTTACTACTTGGAAGGAAAGTTATGACCAACCTAAACAGCATATTCAAAAGCAGAGATATTACTTTGCCAACAAAGTCCCTTCTAGTCAAGGCTATAGTTTTTCCAGTGGTCATGTATGGATGTGAGAGTTGGACTATGAAGAAAGCTGAAGAGTGAAGAATTAATGATTTTGAACTGTGTATTAGAGAAGACTCTTGAGAGTCCCTTGGACTGCAAGAAGATCCAACCAGTCCATCCTAAAGGAGATCAGTCCTGGGTGTTCATTGGAATGACTGATGCTGAAGCTGAAACTCCAGTACTTTGGCCACCTCATGCGAACAGTTGACTCACTGGAAAAGACTATGATGCTAGGAGGGATTGGGGGCAGGAGGAGAAGGGGATGACAGAGGATGAGATGGCTGGATGGCATCATCGACTCAATGGACATGAGTTTGAGTAAACTCTTGAGAGGTGGCGATGGACAGGGAGGCCTGCTATGCTGCAATTCATGGGGTTGCAAAGAGTTGGACATGACGGAGTGACTGAACTGAACTGAATATCTAAGTTTTTGTCAATAAAAAGTGACAATGAATCCCTACGATGCCAGTAATTTTCATGATGCAATTTTTGCATTCTTCCTGAATCAACAATGTCTCATTTTCATGAACTACTTTTGTTCTGATTTCCTCAATACATTAAATTATGTTATCACTGTTTTCTACATTAATTTTCACAACATATCTAAATATTTTTGTTTAGCTTACAAATTAAAAAAAAAAAATCTGTCTTGAAAACACAAGCCTTATACTGCTTGTAGATACATTTCCCCCTCCCTCTTGGCTGTCTAATCTACCAAACAGCAGAACATCACAACCTGGTCCATGCCAATTTTTTTTTTTTTTCATTTCTGCTTCAATATCTTCCCTGAAGAGTGAAATGATTTTCCATCACTAGCAGCAAACTCACTGGAGACAAATTTATATTCTCTGTAGCCTTATTGTGAATTCTATGTTTATTTCTATATGGCCACGCTTTTCTAGATTGTTAATAATGCCTCCTAAATTAAACTATGGGCTACAGTTACCTTCAGGTCAGATTTTCTACTGGCTTTGGACAAAGGTTTGGTCATGGGAACCATAATGGCACAAGTGTTGGGAAACTTATACTTTTTATAAGAGAACAAATGCTTTCAGTGATCAAATTAGGGCTTTTGAGTGCTTTTCTTATTAAATGATATAGAATTAAATCAAGCAAATTAAAGACTTAAAATGCTTTTAAAAAGAAAAGCTCACAAATAAATGTGTTATTCCAAGGCACACATCAGAAAAGTGTTTAAAATTGACAGATGAGAGGAAAAATAGCTACCATTAACTCTATAGAAGCTACTGAAAAATAGAACTGTATCTATGACCTAGAACTTTCATGAAGAATTAATTATGATCATTATTTTTTAAGCAATAAAAAGACAGATAATGTGAGCAGTACCAAAATTCTCTAAAACAAGGCTCTATACAAATGCCAAGGGAATTGATGGATTTTCTGCTGTTGTTCAGTTTCTAAGTAGTGTCTGACTTTTTGTGAATCTATGGACTGCAGCACTCCAGGCTCCTCTGTCCTCCACTGTCTCCCAGAGTTTACTCAGATTCACATCCAGCAAGTCAGTGATGCTATCTGATCATCTCATC
The DNA here is from genome assembly GCF_023091745.1 of Budorcas taxicolor. Classification (NCBI taxonomy): domain Eukaryota; kingdom Metazoa; phylum Chordata; class Mammalia; order Artiodactyla; family Bovidae; genus Budorcas; species Budorcas taxicolor. The sequence continues at coordinate 56,766,232 of NC_068929.1, read as the reverse complement.
CTCTGCTGCCCCTCTTGTTTTGCCTTCAATCTTTCCCAGCATAAAGGTCTTTTTCAATGAGTCAGCTCTTCACATCAGGTGGCCAAAGTATTAGAACTTTATCTTCAGCATTAGTCCTTCCACTGAATCATCAGGGTTGATTTCCTTTAGGACTGACTGGTTTGATCTTGCTGTCCAAGGACTCTCAGGAGTCTCCTCCAGCACCACAATTTGAAAGCATCAATCTTCTGGTGCTCAGTCTTCTTTATGGTCTGACTCTTACATTCATACATGACTACTACAAAAACCATAGCCTTGAATATACAAACCTTTGTCGGCAAAGTGATGTCTCTGGTTTTTACAGACTTATGAATATATTTTAACTAATTATTAGATTATTTATCTCTCACTCTTAAAATTAGATTTTATAGAAACTGCTTCAAGAAAACTTGTCTTATAGAGTGAAGAACGATTATTAAATGATTTAATAACTTCACATTTTTCAACATTAGGGTTTCTATCAAATACATTAAAAACTCATAATAGACTTAGTACTGAGAGAAATGTAGGTAAAAATGAAAATGCATGTGAGCAGAATCTTTCATTTTAAATAAAAAGTGAGAAGTAGCATTAAATTCTCCACACCTGTAATTTTGGGGGTATTTTCTGCATGGTTTCACTACATCTCGGGCATCCTACATTAATGAACACTGATACCAAAACTCTACTAACAGAAAAAAGGTATTTCTCTTTAAAGTTAAAATCAGCTAAATTATTTTCTGCAAAGAAAATACATATTCTGGCCTAAAATATGTTTTCATTTCAAGTATTATGACTTTCCTGGTGGCTCAAATGGTAAAGAATCTGCCCGTAATGTGCGAGAATAGGGTTCATTCCCTGGGTTGAGAAGATCCTATGGAGAAAGGAATGACAACCCACTCCAGTATTCTTGCCTGTAGAATTCCATGGACAGAAGAGCCTGGCAGGCTCTTCCATGGGCTCACAAAGAGTCGGACAAGATTGAATGATTAACACTTGATAACTTAGAGGAAACATGAGTGAATTGGAAGGTAAGATAGTCAAAGCTATGGTTTTTACCAGTAGTCATTTACAGATGTGAGAGTTGGGCCCTAAATTCTGTTGAGCACCAAAAAATTTATGCTTTCAAACTGTGGTGCTGGAGAAGACTCTGGAGAGTCCCTTGGACCGCAAGGAGATCAGACCAGTCAATCCCAAAGGAAATCAACCCTGAATATTCATTTGAAAGACTGATACTGAAGCTGAAGCTCCAATACTTTGGCAACCTGATACAAAGAGCAGACTCACTGGAAAAGACCTTGATGCTGGGAAAGATTGAAGGCAAAGGGAGAAGGGGGAGACAGAGGATGAGATAGTTTGGTAGCATCACTGACTCAATGGACATGAATTTGAGCAAATTCTGGGAGACAGTGAAGGACAGGGATGCCTGGTGTGCTGTAGCCCATAGGGTGCAAAGTCAGACACCTCTTAGAGACTGTGCACTCACACACATCAAGCAACAATGTATCAATATTTGTTTGTATAAAATATTAGTATTCAATTTCTGTAAATGCCCCTCTTTTCTTAAGAGAAGTTCAGTATTTTCTGTAGTCTGAGACTTGTGAACATGACATATGATTCACAAATATCAAATTATTTGAATAAAAATTCTTTGCTGCTCTAATCTGCATTTATTTTGCCTCTACCTAGTTAATTGGGACACATACTGATAAAACCTTTTTCGGAAATTTTATTGGTTTATGTATTAGAATTATAAATTAATCTGCACACTCCCATACAAAGCACTAAGGCAGGAGTCAACAGTGGAAGGAACATGAGCTCCCATTCACATCCTGACTCCACCATTTATTAGTAAGGCACACATATAAGAAGTCTCTTAACCTCTCTGAAATGAATTCTATAGAGAGCTCTGAATGTGGAAATAACAGACCAGAAGAAATAAAATCTTGAAAGCCACAAATTTATATTGGTAAATCATGCTGATGTATGGTAAAACCAATACAATTTTGTAAAGTAATTAGCTTCCAATTAAAATAAATAAATTTATATTAAAAGATATCATATATACATACTATTGTATCATTTCAACTCTCAAAGAAGCCAGAGTAAGGGGAGATGGAACATGCCTAGATTTTAAATCATCATACTTCATAACCCATGTGCACTGATGTGCACCGATACTTTTACATCTCAAACTAAATATCATTTCAATTAGGAGTCTCTGGATGATAAAGACAAATATTTCTTTTGTCAATGAAAGCTCACTTACCAGATGGGGTTACATGCACTTCTATCATCTCTGCTCCTTCACTCTGCCTCCTCCAAAACTTTTAGGAATATTTCTATTTCATTTGCTGAGAATCTTATCTCCATATATCATGATTACCTTGGGAAAGTGTATAATGTCATGATACTGAGTGCAAATGATTAAAACTTCCTTGAATTATACAAGAAGACATTTACTAGGGGATTTTATAATGATACAATTTTTTGTGATTAACGTGCCTTTCATGCATTTTATATTATTTTTACATTACATTTTTACATTATTAATATTAAAATATTCCGTACTATTTATGAAGTACCTACTCTTTGACAGATATAATCTATTGTCCTTTACATACAATAATCATACAGGTAGCTATTATTTTCTTCACTTTATAGAGAAGTAAAAACATATTTCTTGGGTTGTATCAAACAAGTATACTCATTTATTCTTTCAATATTTACTTAAATTATGTGCCATGTGCATAATATGGTGCAAGTTTTTTTTTTAACAAAATTGGTTTTTTTTTAATGCATAGCCTGTATTTAGTAAAGATTACAATATCTTTAAATGTAAAATAATATACACATGAAGTATATTTGAGTGTACATTTTTCAGAAGTGTTAGAATTTTCCAAAATTTATGTCAGACAATAATTAAGAATCATCCAGAAAGGTCATTGATTTTCATTCTCTACAAACTAGGGATTCAGCTTACAATTTTCTGACAAAGGAACTCATGTGTAGATATATAACAGAAATTCAAATATTTAGGAAGTCATGGGCTGTAATTGGTAGACACTGTGGATTTAGTGATATTTAGGAACTAAAAAGCTTCTTGATGAAAATGAAAGACGAGAGTGAAAAAGTTGGCTTAAAGCTCAACATTCAGAAAACGAAGATCATGGCATCTGGTCCCATCACTTCATGGGAAATAGATGGGGAAACAGTGGAAACAGTGTCAGACTTTATTTTTTTGGGCTCCTAAATCACTGCAGATGGTGACTGCAGCCATGAAAATAAAAGACGCTTAATCCTTGGAAGAAAAGTTATGACCAACCTAGACAGTATATTCAAAAGCAGAGACATTACTTTGCCGACTAAGGTCTGTCTAGTCAAGGCTATGGTTTTTCCAGTGGTCATGTATGGATGTGAGAGTTGGACTGTGAAGAAGGCTGAGCACCAAAGAATTGATGCTTTTGAGCTGTGGTGTTGGAGAAGACTCTTGAGAGTCCCTTGGACTGCAAGGAGATCCAACCAGTCCATTCTGAAGGAGATCAGCCCTGGGATTTCTTTGGAAGGGATGATGCTAAAGCTGAAACTCCAGTACTTTGGCCACCTCATGCGAAGAGTTGACTCATTGGAAAAGACTGATGCTGGGAGGGATTGGGGGCAGGAGGAGAAGGGGACGACAGAGGATGAGATGGCTGGATGGCATCACTGACTTGATGGACGTGAGTCTGAGTGAAATTCGGAAGCTGGTGATGGACAGAGGGGCCTGGCGTACTGCAATTCATGGGGTCGCAAAGAGTCAGACACGACTGAGCAGCTGAACTGAACTGAATGATTCGTCATCAGTAATCACAAAATCATTATATAGTGCCAATTTAAATATTTTATATTTTAGCATTTTATAAGTGAATTGTGTAGTTGAGGTTAAAAATGATTAAATTAAGGTGAAAGTCTTTTTAGGTATAGGAAAATATATCCCTTGATCAACAGGTTTGGAGGAAAGTGCATAAAATTAACATCTTCTGGAGAGCCAGAAGTCTGGCATATGATGATGAAATGTTTGTAAACAAATATTTTGATCTTGAGTGATGGAGACAGAGGACATAAAATAATTTTATATTCTTTAGGAATCAAGAGAATAAAATACAATGTAATATTTCCCTCACTTATTTTCAGACATAACCATGCATTAACATATGTATATAACATGTCACATGTATGGCACTTTTCAAAATATATTTTGTGATCTTTTTATCTATTTTAGATCTCTAGGAAATATTTTGTATACATCGTTAATAACCAAATATCTCTCTTCAACTTGAATTATTTATTTTTGTAATTCAAAGAGGAACTAGTATTTACAACTATTCATTTGTGCAGGAATCCCTGGTGGCTCAGCAGTAAAGAATCTGCCTGCAATGCAGAAGATGTGGATTCGATCCCTGTGTCAGGAGATACACTGGAGAAGAAAATGACAACCTACTCCAGTATTCTTGCCTGGGAAATTCAATGGACAGGGGAAGCTGGCAGACTACAGTCCATGGGGTTGCAAAAGTTGGTATCCAATTAGCGATTAAACCACCACCACCACATATGTATGTGCATATATAATTGATTTATATGCAAAATATAATGCATAATATCTGTTATATATACAATGTATATAAGTTAATATATATGAAGCTCATTTCATGCTTTTAAAATGTGTTTAGATGTGTAAACTACATAGATTATATATATAGATAAGTAATGTATTTAAAGATATATTCAATATTATCTACATATATAGGGAGAATGTACTTAGTTAAAGTTATGTTTGTATGCTTACTTAATTTTTTAGGATGAAACATCATAGATGCATACAAAGGTCAAGATAATATAATGATCACATTTGAATCTGCTGTTCAATTTTAACAAATGAAATGTCTTTCCGTATACATTGGCAATCTTTTTTTAAGATTATACTTCCTGAATCTAAATATATTCAACCTTCTTAAAATTGTTTATGACTTTTTTCTATATAAATACATACATATCCATAAGTGAAATATAGTACTTTTTTCTCATGCTCAAATATTCTTATAAAACAACATCATTCTCCATGTACCTTCCTGTAACTAGAAATTTTCAGTTATCATTATATTCTGATGATTTATCTTGTTGAGACAAGTAAATAAGATTATTTGATATTAATAAGCTTTTTATATGATATGACAGGTCTTTAATATAGTATTCCATCACACAAGATTGTCACATTTTTCATCTTTCTCTCTTGCTTTAGATTGTTTCCATTCTTTTTTTTTTTTTCCAGCTATTTAACAATGCTCAAAAGCACCCAGTTGCCCTTGTAGCAAGAACAATTTCTTCCCCTGGCTAGCCTGCATTTGATGCCCACCACCAGAGAAGCATATAGGAATGGTTTCTGAGCACCCACCCAGCTGAAATCATATGCTGAGCCCCTTCCTTGGATCAGACACTGAACTGTGAGGATCATGTGATGAATCAGACATGGAGCCTTCAAGGAAAATATAGTGTAATACAAGATGAGTAAGAGAGAGTGGCACATCTCCAATGCAGGAGATGCAAGAGAGGCAGGTTTGATCCCTGGGTCGGGAAGATCCCCTGGAAGAGGAAATGGCAACCTGCTCCAGTATTCTTGCCTGGAAAATTCCATGGACAGATGAGCCTGGTGGGCTACAGTCCACGATGTTGCAGAGTAGGACATGATTGAGTGACTGTGCACACACACAAGAGAGAGCAGTTGAAGAGATGAATGGGGCATCGTCAACGCTCAAAGAGGGACAGGTCATATATTCACAGTATCCAAGATACAGAAACAACTTAAGTGTTCATCAATAAATGGCTGAAGGAGTGAAGATTATGTCATATATGTATGCGTATATACATATGCAGGTGTGTGTGTGTGTGTGTGTGTATAGATAGTTTCTTTTCTTTTTCCAGTAGGAGAAAGAATAAAATCAGGCATTTGCAGTAGTATGGATGAACCTTGAGGGCATTATACTAAGGGAATAAATCACACAGAGAAAGACAACTTGTACAAAATCATTTATATGTGAAATCTACAGTAGCTGAACTCATAGGAACAGAGAGTAGTAGCATGATGGCTTGAGGTTGAGGGAAATAGGGTGATATTTTTCAAAGAACATGAAGTTTCATGACATGGGATAAATAAATTCCAAAGTTCTAAAGTAACTAGAGTTAATAATACTGAAATTTATTGACAGTAGATCTTAAATGTTCTCACCACAATAAAAGAAATGGTAATTATGTGAAGTCATGGAGGTGTTGGTCAACACTATGGTGACAATCATATTGTAAGATATCAATGTATCAAATCAATACTTTGCACACTTTAAATTCACACAATGTTATATGCCATTACATGTCAGTAAAGCTCGAAAGAGAGAAACTGATCACCAAAAATAAATTAATATTTTATATTAATAATTTAATAAAGAATTATATTATAATAAAAACAATATTTTGGAGAAGGCAATGGGAACCCACTCCAGTACTCTTGCCTGGAAAATCCCATGGACGGAGGAGCCTGTTAGGCTGTTATCCATGGGGTCACTAAGAGTCAGGCACGACTGAGCGACTTCACTTTCACTTTTCACTTTGATGCATTGGAGAAGGAAATGGCAACCCACTCCAGTACTCTTGCCTGGAGAACCCCAGGGACAGAGACTAGTGGGCTGCCATCTATGGGGTCGCACAGAGTCGGACACGACTGAAGTGACTTAGTGGCAGCAGCAGCAGCAAAAATAATATTTATTATATTACAATAATAAATTAATTTATATTAATAAACTAATAAATATATTAATATTTGTGCATTTAATCTGTTCACATATGACTTTTCCTTCCAAATGTGTTACAACACAGGAGAATCTTTAATTTTATGAAACACTGCCAAAAGTGAAAACCAAAGTGATTTCTCAATTTACATTCCTTATACACAACCTAACAAAATATGATAATTCCATTTATCATACCATTGACGAATCTATTTATTGTACAATTTTGTGTTAAGTATGAAAAAAATATGAAAGACTTTAGTAATCTGAGGTCATATTTACTTTTCCGCATCTATGGTCACCATCTATGTGATAAAAGTGGCTTCTCCTTTTTGGTCTGTATTTTAAACTTTGCAACTACTGTTCCACTGCAGAACTTTTTCTTTCTTTGAATATCCTTTTTTTTTCCTTCCCACCAGCCATTGGAGATCTTAAACTGTGAAATTAACAATTTTAAAAATGAAAGCTCTCATCCAAATTATAGAACTCAGGTGGGCATGACTTCCCATAAATTCCAACAATGACATAAATAATCTAATTCTGCACAGCCTCACTAACCTAATTTTCTATCAGTTCATACCTCCCTTGCAGGAAACTTGCCTACCTCAAGACTTTTGCACGTTCTACTGGTACACTTGCAATACTCTCATGAAATGTATGACTCCCTCTCCACCGTCAGGTCTCTGTACCAAGGTCATGTACTAGAGAATTCCTCTCTGATCAATGGAATTAAACATAGCATCCCCAACCCTAGAACTCTGTGTCTCTCTACCTTGCTTTTATTTTTCCATATCAATTACCATTACATGTCACACTATTCTTGCTACAGTAGTTACAGTAATAAACAAAATATAGGATGACTTTGGTGGCTCAGAGGTTAAAGTGTCTGCCTCCAATGCAGCAGACTGGAGTTCAATCCCTGGGTCGGGAAGATCCCCTGGAGAAGGAAATGGTAACCCACTCCAGTATTCTTGCCTGGAGAATCCCATGGACGGAGAAGCCTGGTAGGCTACAGTCCACGGAGTCGCAAAGAGTCAGACATGACTGAGTGAATTCACTTCACTTCACTTTTATGAAACTTACCTTAGACTAAGTGGATTTCTGTTTACTGCTGAAGCAACCACAGCAAAAATAGTACCCTATCATAGAGTATGCCATAAATTAAATTTTTTCAAATGACTGAATGTGTCCAGCTTTCATAACTGAGTGATCACATATCACATTTTTCAAGTTGGGGAACATAAAGCTTATTGCATATTTAGTATAGTTCTTGGCATGTGGCAACTGCTTAATATAACACATATGTTTAACAAATAGCCATGAAAAGGTACAAGTTTTTGGAGTAATATTCATTTATATCAGAATATGTTGAACCCAAAGAACTTTTTAAAAAGCAAAGTGAAGATATCCAGGTCACTAATAGGTACAAACAAGGAATTAACCCTAGATTGCTGTTAAGAAATGGCCCTGGGCTCTAAGTATTCATATTTGGGAAAAGACTTTCTAAATTTCTTCCATTATGCCATCTTACTTCGTCCTGTATTTCCTGGGTTTTACCTGGATACATGATTATTTAGGCAAAGTCTAAAAGAAGTAGGTCCTCAACACTGTTATCTCAAGACTCAGCTTTCTTATAAGGTCCCCAGCTTATCCCAGACAGAATGACCCAAGAGAACTGGGAGGAAATTGCACATTTATGCTGACCAGACCTCAGAAATCACACAGCATCACCCTCACCATTTATATTAGTCATAAGTGAGTCACTGAGGCCATCTGAGAATTAAGACTGAGTCATTGAGGCCAGCATAACATCAACATTGAGTGAGTCATCAAAGGCAGCCTAGAATCATCTCTTAAAGAAGAACACCCAAGCATTGTCAGACTTATTTTAAAACTTTCATAGTCATAATTTGCATGTGCATATATGTATTTTTCATTGTTATTGCTATTTTGCCTGTTTACTTATTTTCTGACATACTACTCCATTAACTCACAGAGAATATTCTTTGTTACTGCGTTATCTCCAACTTCCATCAGAACATGAAATGAAGTACAAAATGGTAATCATCGAATATGGATTTAGTGACTAAATGAAACACAAATATTACTCTCTGACTGTGTTCATCTATAAAAGGCAGAATAGAGATATCATAGTGTTTACAGGAAGATTAAATGACTTGATACATGTAACAAAATGTGTGTGCATACACATATTAATACCTTAGCCTAGGCCATAGTTTTACTACACGGTAGTTATTGCAAAAATCGTTAAGCTCCAAAACTGTTTTGATATAATGAATGCTGAATAAAATTTTGTTGTATTACTGGACTACTAATAGACATGGAAATGAGGCCAAATATTGAATTCAAGCAGCAGTAGGAATGCTCCTTTGGAAACATGAAGAAGCAGGCATTGTATCTGAAATCGACACCTCATGGAGGGAGTAGTGAGGAAGAAAATCTTACCTGGAGTTTCCAAGTTTAATTATTAAAATTATTGTTATCATCGATTATAACATGAAATGTTGAAAGTGAGAAATATCGTCTCACCCCACATACCACCTTTTATTTGATCGAAGTTGAGACTTTAATTTTTTTCCCTAAATTACTGCAGCTAAGTTAAATAAGCCAGACACAGAAGTATAAATACTATGTGCTTCCATTTAGATGAGAAATTTAAAACTGACAAATTCACAGAAGCAGAGAGGAGAATGGTAGTTACCAGAAGTGGGGGTGTGAGGGGGCACAGAGAAGTATTGGTTAAAGGTACAAAGATTTAATTATCCAAGGTGAATAAGTCCTAGAGATCTACCATATAGCATCATGTCTAAAGTTAACAATAAATGTATGCTGAAAAAATTGCTAAGAAGGTAGGTTTTAAGTACACATCATACACACAAAAATACATAAAGAGGTCTTGAGGAAACTTCTGGAGGTGGTGTGTTATGTTTATTGCATTGCTTATGATATACTTATTTCCAGTCTCTAAAAATTATATACATTTAATGTGTAAAGCTTTTTGTATGTCCCTTACAAATCAATGAAACTGTGAAAGAGTTAGTTGCTCAGTCATATGCAACTCTTTATGATCCCATGGACTGTGGCCCACCAGGACCCTCTGTCCATGGAATTCTCCAGGCAAGAATACAGGAGTAGGTTGTCATTTCCTTCTCCAACAAGTCAATAAAGTGGTTTTAATAAAGATAATGAAGGTATGAAAATTTTTACATCAATTGCTACTGTTCAGTCGTTCAGTCATGTCTGACTCTTTGCAACCCCATGGACTGCAGCACACCAGGCTTCATTATCCTTCACTGTCCTTCACATCTTCCAGAGCTTGCTCAAACTCATGCCCACTAAGTTGGTGTTCCCAGTGGGTAGGTATTGCCAATGGGTAAGTGACGCCAATGGGTAGGTTTAATATCAATATTGAAATTAAATATGAAAACAACATATCAAATCTGCTTTAGGAAGAAACAGAAAGATATTTTAAAAAGAAACTGATTTAAATCTGAAATCCTTGTGTGCAATTTCAGTCGCTCAGTTGTGTTCAACTGTTTGTGATCCCATGGACTACAAAGAGATCCAACCAGCCCATCCTAAAGGAAATCAATCCTGAATATTCACTGGAAGGACTGATGTGGAAGCTGAAACTCCAATACTTTGGCCACCTGATGCAAAAAACGGACTCATTTGAAAAGACTCTGATGCTGGGCATGTTTGAGGGCAGGAAGAGAACGGGACAATACAGGATGAGATGGTTGGATGGCATCACCGACTAGATGCATATGAGTTTGAGTAAGCTCTGGGAGTTGATGATGGACAGGGAAGTCTGGCATGCAGCAGTTGCAAAGAGTTACAAAGAGTTGGGCACGACTGAGCAACTGAACTGAACTGAATTGATGCCATATTATTAACATTAATAAAAGCTTTGAGGACTCAGCATTGGTACAATATCTTTTCTCTCCAAATATATATATATATATATATATATATATATGGCAACCCACTCCAGTATTCTTGTCTGGAGAATCCCATGGACAGAGGATCCTATCAGGCTATAGTCCATGGGGTTGCAAAGAGTCAGTCACTACTAGGTGACTAATACACACACATACACACACACACACACACACACACACATATACAATATATGTAATAGAGCTTCCCTTGTGGCTCAAGTGGTAAAGAATCCGCCCACAATGCAGGAGACCTGGGTTCGATCCCTGGGTTGCAAAGATCCTCTGGAGAAGGGAAAAGCTCCCCCCTCCAGGATTCTGTCCTGGAGAATTCCCCAGACTCTATAGTCCATAGGGTTGCAAAGAGTTAGATGTGACTGAGTGACTTTCACATTACATGTAATACATAAATTTTATATATTTATGAATCCAAATAAAAATATCTGATTTTCACATGAAAATATAAAGACCTAAATCACCTAAAACATTTGGGAAAAAGGAAAGTACAAATTTGAGATACTTGGAAATCAGGACCACCTGACTTCTAGATTTAATTTTAAACTGCACTAATGATATATATGTCAATGAACTAGCATAAGAGAGTTCATAAAAAGACACACAAGTGTTCACTTAATTTAGACAAAGTTAATAGAGAAGATGTTGCTTAAGCAAGTGATGACATAACAACTAGATATTTGTCTAGAAAAAACTGAACAAAACCTGATACAAAACTCAATTCAAACTGGATCATAGACTTAAAAAGCAAAAACATCAATCATCTAAAAAATATATGGTTAAATTTTGGGTTCTATAAGTCAAATAATTCTGAAAACAGACCACCCTAAAAAAATAAATATAAAACCACTAGCCACATAAAATCATATATAAATTAGATGTTATCAAATTTAAAAAACCTTCTCTTCAGATGTCTTTATTAAGATGAAAATATAAACCTCATCTAAGAAAAAATATTTTAAATGTTTACATCTTACAAAGATCTCACATCCAGAGTATATCAAGGATTTTTGTAATTCAAAATAACAAGGCAAACCTCCTAACAAAAAATATGCAAAATATGTGAACAGTCCTTTCATAAAAGTTATATACAAAATGTGTACCAGAAAAGATGGCAGTGAAGAAATTACCACCACAATATACCTACCTCCTCACACCTCTTAACAGAGCTAACATAAAATATTGACAATTCCACGTGAGGATGCAGAACAATAAGTATTGAACTACCTCACTGTGAAAATGTAAAGTGTTTAACCTTTTAGAAAATAGTTTGGCAGTTTGTTATAAAGTTAGACATACACTTAACCATATGACTTAGAAATTTCACTTTGCTCAAGGAAAGCCATATGTCCATAAAGTCATATGTATGACCATAGCAGCTATATTCGTATGGGTTCAAACTGGAATCAACTCAAATGCTCATGAGCAGGTGAATTGCTAAAAACAATAATATATTCATAAATGGACACAAATAACAATAGGGATAAAAATGAGGAAAAACTGAGTTAAATAATCTCAACACAACAGAGTATATATACCATGATTTCATTTATATGACATACTAGAATAGAAAAACATTTAGGACTTCATTCGTAGCTCAGTCAGTAAAGAGTCTGCCAAAGGCTGTGAAAAGAGACAAAAAAGGACACTACATAATGATTAAAGGATCAATCCAAGAAGAAGATATAACAATTATAAATATATATGCACCCAACATAGGAGCACCACAATATGTAAGACAAATGCTAACAAGTATGAAAGGGGAAATTAACAATAACACAATAATAGTGGGAGACTTTAATACCCCAGTCACACCTATGGATAGATCAACTAAACAGAAAATTAACAAGGAAACACAAACTTTAAATGATACAATAGACCAGTTAGACCTAATTAATATCTACAGGACATTTCACCCCAAAACAATGAATTTCACCTTTTTCTCTAGCGCACACGGAACCTTCTCCAGGATAGATCACATCCTGGGCCATAAATCTTGCCTTGGTAAATTCAAAAAAATTGAAATCATTCCAAGCATCTTTTCTGACCACAATGCAGTAAGATTAGATCTCAATTACAGGAGAAAAACTATTAAAAATTTCAACATATGGAGGCTGAACAACACGCTTCTGAATAACCAACAAATCACAGAAGTCAAAAAATAAATCAAAATATGCATAGAAATGAATGAAAATGAAAACACAACAACCCAAAACCTGTGGGATACTGTAAAGGCAGTGCTAAGGGGAAAGTTCATAGCAATACAGGCATACCTCAAGAAACAAGAAAAAAGTCAAATAAATAACCTAACTCTACACCTAAAGCAACTAGAAAAGGAAGAAATGAAGAACCCCAGGGTTAGTAGAAGGAAAGAAATCTTAAAAATTAGGGCAGAAATAAATGCAAAAGAAACAAAGGAGACCATTGCAAAAATCAACAAAGCCAAAAGCTGGTTCTTTGAGAGGATAAATAAAATTGACAAACCACTAGCCAGACTCATCAAGAAGCAAAGGAAGAAAAATCAAAGCAATAAAATTAGAAATGAAAATGGAGAGATCACAACAGACAACACAGAAATACAAAGGATCATAAGAGACTACTATCAGCAATTATATGCCAATAAAATGGACAACGTGGAAAAACATGGACAAATTTTTAGAAAAGCACAACTTTCCAAAACTGAACCAGGAAGAAATAGAAAATCTTAACAGACCCATCACAAGCAAGGAAATTGAAACTGTAATCAGAAATCTTCCAGCAAACAAAAGCTCAGGTCCAGACAGCTTCACAGATGAATTCTACCAAAAAGAAGAGCTAACACCTATCCTACTCAAACTCTTCCAGAAAATTGCAGAGGAACATAGACTTCCAAACTCACTCTATGAGGCCACCATCACCCTAATACCAAAACCTGACAAAGATGCCACAAAAAAAGAAAACTACAGGCCAATATCACTGGTGAACATACATGCAAAAATCCTCAACAAAATTCTAGCAATCAGAATCCAACAACACATTAAAAAGATCATACACCATGACCAAGTGGGCTTTATCCCAGGGATGCAAGGATTCTTCAATATCTGCAAATCAACCAATGTAATACATCATATTAACAAATTGAAAAATAAAAGCCATATGGCTATCGCAATAGATGCAGAGAAAGACTTTGACAAAATTCAACATCCATTTATGATAAAAACTCTCCAGAAAGCAGGAATGAAAGGAACATACCTCAACATAATAAAAGCTATATATGACAAACCCACAGCAAACATCATCCTCAATGGTGAAAAATTGAAAGCATTTCCCCTAAAGTCAGGAACAAGACAAGGGTGCCCACTCTCACCACTACTATTCCACATAGTTTAGGAAGTTTTGGCCACAGCAATCAGAGCAGAAAAAGAAATAAAAGGAATCTAAATTGGAAAAGAAGTAAATTCTAACAGTTTGCAGCTGACATGATCCTCTACATAGAAAACCCTAAAGACTCCACCAGAAAATTATTAGAGCTAAACAATGAATATAGTAAAGTTGCAGGATATAAAATCAACACACAGAAATCCCTTGCATTCCTATACACTAATAATGAGAAAATAGAAAGAGAAATTAAGGAAACAATCCCATTCACCATTGCAATGAAAAGAATAAAATACTTAGGAATATATCTACCTAAAGAAACTAAACATCTATATATAGAAAATTATAAAACACTGGTGAAAGAAATCAAAGAGGACACTAAAAGATGGAGAAATATACCATGTTCATGGATCAAAAGAATCAATATAGTAAAAATGAGTATACTACCCAAAGCAATCTATGGATTCAATGTAATCCCTATCAAGCTATCAGCGGTATTTTTCAGAGCTAGAACAATTTCACAATTTGTATAGAAATACAAAAAACCTCGAATAGCCAAAGCAATCTTGAGAAAGAAGAACGGAACTGGAGGAATCAACCTGCCTGACTTCAGGCTCTACTACAAAGCCACAGTCATCAAGACAGTATGGTACTGGCACAAAGACAGAAATATAGATCAATGGAAGAAAATAAAAAGCCCAGAGATAAATCCACGCACCTACGGACAACTTATCTTTGACAAAGGAGGCAAGACTATACAAGGGAGAGAAGACAATCTCTTTAACAAGTGGTGCAGGGAAAACTGGTCAACCACTTGTAAAAGAATGAAACTAGAACACTTCCTAACACCATACACAAAAATAAACTCAAAATGGATTAAAGATCTAAATGTAAGACCAGAAACTATAAAACTCTTTGAGGAGAACACAGGCAAAACACTCTCCGACATAAATCACAGCAGGATTCTCTATGACCCATCTCCCAGAATATTGGAGATAAAAGCAAAAATAAACAAATGGGACCTAATTAAAATCAAAAGCTTCTGCACAACAAAGGAAACTATAAGCAAGGTGAAAAGACAGCCTTCAGAATGGGGGAAAATAATAGCAAATGAAGCAACTGACAAACAACTAATCTCAAAAATATACAAGCAACACCTGCAGCTCAATTCCAGAAAAATAACCCAATCAAAAAATGGGCCAAAGAACTAAACAGACATTTCTCCAAAGAAGACATACAGATGACTAACAAACACATGAAAAAATGCACAACATCACTCATTATCAGAGAAATGCAAATCAAAACCACAATGAGGTACCATTTCACACCAATCAGAATGGCTGCGATCCAGAAGTCTACAAGCAATAAATGCTGGAGAGGGTGTGGAGAAAAGGGAACCCTCTTACACTGTTGGTGGGAATGCAAACTAGTACAGCCACTATGGAGAACAGTGTGGAGATTCCTTAAAAAACTGGAAATAGAACTGCTTTATGACCCAGCAATCTTACTGCTGGACATACACAGCGAGGAAACCAGAACTGAAAGAGACACGTGTACCCCAATGTTCATCGCAGCACTGTTTATAATAGCCAGGACATGGAAGCAACCTAGATGTCTATCAGCAGATGAATGGATAAGAAAGCTGCGGTACATATACACAATGGAGTATTACTCAGCCATTAAAAAGAATACATTTGAATCAGTTCTAATGAGCTGGATGATACTGGAGCCTATTATACAGAGTGAAGTAAGCCAAAAAGAAAAACACTAATACAGTATACTAACACATATATATGGAATTTAGAAAGATGGTAACGATTACCCTGTATGTGAGACAGCAGAGACACAGATGTATAGAACAGACTTTTGGACTCTGTGGGAGAGGGCAAGTGTGGGATGATTTGGGGGAATGGCACTGAAACATGTATAATATCATATAAGAATCAAATCACCAGTCCAGGTTTGATACAGGATGCTTGGGGCTGGTACACTAGGATGACCCAGAGGGATGGTACGAGGAGGGAGATATGAGGGGGGTTCGGGATGGGGAACACGTGTACACCCATGGCGGATTCAT
Source organism: Budorcas taxicolor (assembly GCF_023091745.1). Taxonomy (NCBI): domain Eukaryota; kingdom Metazoa; phylum Chordata; class Mammalia; order Artiodactyla; family Bovidae; genus Budorcas; species Budorcas taxicolor. The sequence goes on along the minus strand of NC_068929.1, from coordinate 56,749,991 downwards.
GTTGATTTGTGGCAGAACCAATACCATATTGTAAATAATTAGCCTCCAATTAAAATAAATAAATTTAAATTAAAAAAAAAAAAGAATCTGCCTGCAAGGCAGGAGACTAGGTTTCTATCTCTGGGTCAGGAAGATCCCCTGGAGAAGGAAATGGCAACCCACCCCAGTATTCTTGCCTGGAGAAGCCCATGGACAGAGAAGCCTGGTGGGTTACAGTCCATAGGATCACAAAGAGTTGGCCTTAACTGAGTGACTAAAGGACTAGAATAGGGAAAAAAAAAAAAAAATTTATAGTGACAGAAATCTGGTCAGTGCTTTTCAGGGAGAAGGGAGAAAGATATTTGGGAATGTAGAAAACATCCCTATCATGCTTCCCAGGTATGAAGTAGTAAAGGATCTGCCTTGCCAATGTAGAACACACAAGAGATGTGGGTTGAATCCCAGAGTCAGGAAGATGCCCTGGAGTTGGAAATGGCATCCTGCTCCAGTATTTTTGCCTGGAAAATCTCACAGACAGAGGAGCCTGGTGGGCTACAGTCCATGGGGGATTTTAAAGAGCTGGGTAGAAATGAACACACACATACACACACAAATTGAAACGTTTATTGACTATGCCAAAGCCTTTGACTGTGTGGATCACAATAAACTGTGGAAAATTCTGAAAGAGAGGGGAATACCAGACCACCTAACCTGCCTCTTGAGAAATCTGTATGCCGGTCAGGAAGCAACAGTTAGAACTGGACATGGAACAACAGACTGGTTCCAAATAGAAAAAGGAGTACATCAAGGTTGTATATTGTCACCCTGCTTATTTAACTTATATGCAGAGTACATCATGAGAAACGCTGGGCTGGAAGAAATACAAGCTGGAATCAAGATTGTCAAGAGAAATCTCAATAACCTCAGATATGCAGATGACACCACCCTTATGGCAGAAAGTTAAGAGGAGCTAAAAAGCCTCTTGATGAAAGTGAAAGAGGAGAGTGAAAAAGTTGGCTTAAAGCTTAACATTCAGAAAATGAAGACAGTGGCATCCAGTCCCATCACTTCATGGGAAATAGATGGGGAAACAGTGGAAACAGTGTCAGACTTTATTCTGGGGGGCTCTAAAATCACTGCAGATGGTGACTGCAGCCATGAATTAAAAGACACTTACTCCTTGGAAGAAAAGTTATGACCAACCTAGACAGTATATTCAAAAGCAGAGACATTACTTTGCCGACTAAGGTCTGTCTAGTCAAGGCTATGGGTTTTCCTGTGGTCATGTATGGATGTGAGAGTTGGACTGTGAAGAAGGCTGAGCACTGAAGAATTGATGCGTTTGAGCTGTGGTGTTGGAGAAGACTCTTGAGAGTCCCTTGGACTGCAAGGATATCCAACCAGTCCATTCTGAAGGAGATCAGCCCTGGGATTTCTTTGGAAGGAATGATGCTAAAGCTGAAGCTCCAGTACTTCAGACACCTCATGCAAAGAGTTGAGTCATTGGAAAAGACTCTGACGCTGGGAGGGATTGGGGGCAGGAGAAGAAGAGGATGACAGAGGATGAGATGGCTGGATGGCATCACAGACTCGATGGACATGAGTCTGAGTGAACTCCAGGAGATGGTGATGGACAGGGAGGCCTGGCGTGCTGCGATTCATGGGGTCGCAAAGAGTCGGACATGACTGAGCGACTGAACTGAACTGAACTGAACATAATGTAGGCCACAAATGCAATTTAATACTCATATTAATCACTTAAAAAGTGTAAGAAAAAATTAATTTCATTTTAACAATACAGTTACTATATCTTATTATACCTAAAATGCTATCTCTTTCTGCAATCAAAATTTTTTTAAATAATTATTTGCTTGATAAGTAACAGTGTTTTTTTAACATCAAGTCTTTAAAAATCTGACACATATTTTTTATTACAGAACATTTCAATTTGAACTAGCAACACCAGCTGTTCATTTGACACCTGTGGCTACAGTTTTGAACATGCAGCTCTGTTCTTCAGAGGGGTATAAACATCAATCAAAGTTTATTGATCTTTATTATTAACTATGTGAATATATACAAACTACTTCGCAATTATCAGTAATTGTATGAAACATTGTGATATTTGATACCACTGAAAAACTAGAAGGAAAAATGTCCAGTGGAGTAGAATAAAGATATATATGAGAGAGAATTTAAACTTTGAAAATGGAATTTCAAATCAGTGGTCGAGGGGAGGATAGCTGCTTAAAATTGGTGCCAAATAATTAAATGTTTCTTCTGTGGAAAAATACACATAAGACTCTTCAAAAAATACTCAAAACAGAATCCCACTGAGTTAAAACTTTTAAAATAAATATTTAGGAGCTAAAAGAGATATTGATGGTTTGGAACTGGTCTTTTAGCAGTAATTTGCACTCTCTAAAGAAAATAGCAAAGGGAAATATTGATAATGACCTCATATTACTAAATACCTTTACATTAATAACAAGGATGACTAAAAGAGACAAAAAAATAAGCTGAGGCATAAAAACCATAGATTTTACTTTTAAATGGTGATTTTATTTAATAATTATTTAAATTATATAATTTATATATAACTATATAAATTTAACATATTTAATAATTCTAAGAGGAAAATAAAACATATAAGCCTATAGAAAAGTGGCAGATATTTCAGGAAGAATAAATATAAATAAGTCATGGGGGTATAATGAACAGCAAGGTGACTATAGTTTATACTGTATCACATATTTGAATTAATGCTTTTGAGCTGTGGTGTTGAAGAAGACTCTTCCAAGTCCCTTGCAGTCCAAGGAGATCCAACCAGTCCATCCTAAAGGAAATCAGTCCTGAATATTCATTGGAAGGACTGATGCTGAAGCTGAAGCTCCAATACTTTGGCCACCTGATGCGAAGAACTGACTCACTGGAAAATATCCTGATGCTGGGAAAGATTGAAGGCAGGAGGAGAAGGGGATGGCAGAGGATGAGATGGTTAGATGGCATCACCACCTCAATGGACATGACTTTGAGCAAGTTCCAGGAGTTGGTGATGGACAAGGAAGCCTGGAGTGCTACAGTTATTAGGGTCACAAAAAGTTGGACATGACTGAGTGACTGAACTGAACTGAAATGATTAATATCACTAGACATCATGAGGATAAATTAACATGGACAAAAAGTTCAATAACTTGACCAAGGTCACACAATTAGTCAATTGTTCTTGTGTAAAAGACATGACTCCTGAATCTGCACTCTCAAAATCACTGACACCTGTCTTAGGTCATAATACAATATTTTCCATTTAGGAAGTATCAGTTGAAAACAAAATTAAACAAAAGGTCAATTACAGTATCGGGTATACAATGAGGTCCAATGCAACATTCTATATAGTAATGAATCATAGAAAACAAACACAATGTTGAATAATAGGTAACTTGCTAGATAAATTATGGTATATTTGAAAGTGGAATATTATCTAGCAATTAAGAATGCTATTATTTCAATGTATTAATAATTATTGATGGAAACTTACTATATACATTTTCAAATGTAAGGGGAGGAATGACCCTATCTTTTTCAGCATAAGTATATATGATAGGTACAGAAAAGCTCAACAATAGCACAAAAAGTGTTACTGGGAAGTATTTCTACAATATAATATAAAGAGTAACTTTAAAATGATTCTTTCCTTTTTGTCTGTATTTTCAATGTTCCTACAATGAATACACTTATTACTTGTGAAATAATAAATGAATAAAAGTAAATGACTTGTGAAATATAAATAATCATTGTAACAGCCATAGCATCATCTTATATATACACTGTGATCTTTTTTCAGTAAAGTTCAGGAATTCAAAAATAATAAACATTCAATAATGTTTTGATATTTCAAAAAAGCAGTATGAAATACACTGAAGCATGGGATGTACACTTGGCATATTTATAAGTAGAAAACTGCTCTTAAACATTATAATTTGGAATGAATTCAGAAGAGAAAATTGTAAAGCATTCAGAGATTGTCAAATAGTGCTTAAAAAATTTTTTTTTATGACCATACCACCACCACAACAATAAAAACAATGGAAAAAAAATAAAGAAAAAAAAACTTTATGTCCTGGCTTTTCACAGTACACTTTTAAGAATACCAATATATTAGTCTAGAGTAATCAATTAAGAAAAACAAAAAAGAAAAGTCAATAAAGCCTGTGCTAAAAATAATGTAATAGGCCCTCAATTATTTCTAAATTAAAATGGCCTTGCCGTTACAACATTGATGTAAAAATGTCAGCCTGACAGATTTCTTAGTATGAACTGACTGCTTTCTTCAGTCTCCAATATTGCTATATAATACATTAGGTTACTTTGTATTTGATTTTGGAGAGAGTAATTGTTTCACCTGCATATTTTAAAGCAGATCTATTAAAGAGAGCGCAACTTTTTCTGGTTTGTTAGTGAGGTCTGGGCTCACTTTATCAGTGTGGTTCTATTGTTTAAAGAAGATATTGACCTGTGTTTCCAATTCGTGTCCATAAAAAAGGTTAAATAACCAAAAATTAAATTCAAGTGAGGGGAAAGGATAACATGGTACAAGCTAACAGTTCTAAAACAACCCCCCATCAATGCTCCTGAAGACACACTTGAACTCCAGCTCTCCTGTGTCCTCACTGCACTCTGTATGAACACTCAGCATGTCACGGAACCACACATTACACAGCTAGAGCTAACCTTGGCATCTCAGTAGGTTACCATGAGAAAGGTGTATTTCCAGCTCACGGAAAGTCTAGCCTCTGTATAGTAACGGTTGGGGTCAGATGGGACTGGGTTATATTCTAGCTCCATCTACCTTGCAGGTCTGACACAACTGCCGCTGGATACTTTGCATCCCACAGGCAACAGAAGGAAAAGAAAGGGTACAGATCCCCTGTAGACAGGGTGTGAATTTATCCCTTCCATTCTTACTCTCTTTGAGTGAAAACAGATACAAATGGGAGTAGCACTGGGAAATGTAGATGCTGAGGCGGTACCTCTACAGAAAGAAAGCGAGAACTTTTGTGGGTAACTAGCTAATTCTGGCATACACTTTTCACACATCTAAGGTTTTTTTCACCTTGGACTGACCTCCTTGAGAGACTTTTTTTTTTTTCAAATACCAAATTAGGACAGTATGTGGCAAAGCTTACAAAATTTGTTTGATGAATAAGTGAATCCTGAAATGAAAAACAGCATTATTCTGATTAGTTGTCAAAATTATGGGTATCTGTCTACTATTGCTTACTCTGATTCGGGTAGACACCAATCGAGATCATTGGAAAATATCAGATTACTGCCAAGTGCAACTTGCAACTATAGGCTTTCAAAAATTCAACGTTTATTCAATGGCAGAATTGTAATTACTTTTTTGCGTGTTATTATCTCACAAAGAGATTTATAGTCACATCAAGGGCAATTTTTAAAAATAAGCATGCTACACAATAGTATGTAGAATTAATTGTCATCACAAAAAATAGGCACTAAAAATAAAATTCATACAAAAAGTTTTTCTTTAATTTAAGGAATAAATAATGAGGAATAAAACATTTTGTCACTAAGGCAAATTGTGTAAACAGAACCACAAGGCTAATTTTTTTCCTCAGTTATCTTTTTATATTTATAACCCTGAATGCACAATCTCTCAGAATAATTAGAAACAACAACATTAAAGGCTAAAACAAAAAAGAAAAAAGTCTGTGAAATACTGAAAGAAACAATAGTTATAAAATCTGAATTAGCAGGTCAATGATAGCATTTTAAAAGTATATGTATATAAAATATAAACTGTATCTTGAGGCAAATGCTTCTAGAATTTTTAAAATATTCTCAGAAATAATTTGTAGGGTAAGCAATAGTAAACAATGGAAGAACAATTTTAATTTTCAAAATAGACACATATCTTACTTAAGAAAAACCTACAGAGTGAAAAATGCATATTTTTATAAATGCAAATTGTGACAAGTATTATGATGATAACACGTTTGTTAAGTTTTACAATATTAACAGACAGAATAATCTAAGAGTAGTCGTAGAATATTATAGTTCCCAACGATAGAAATAATTAAGAAAAACAAACCTAAGATTGTAAAGAGGAATTTCTCCTGTATGAAATAGCTGCTGCTGCTAAGTCGCTTCAGTCATGTCCGACTCTGTATGACCGCATAGACGGCAGCCCACCAGGGTCCCCCGTCCCTAGGATTCTCCAGGCAAGAACGCGGGAGTGGGTTGCCATTTCCTTCTCCATGAGATAGCTATAACCTTTGAAAAGTTCAAAGATCATACAACACACATTGCATTAATCTCTACTACTCTCCATGTATTTCGTCTCTGCTATTTTTATTTTTTAAATTTCACTACAATTTTTTTTTGTCTCAATATGGCAATTATTGTATCATTTTAAAATGATATGTTGCTCTCTGGTGATTCAATATGCAAAAAATGCTAAAGTCTTTCTCCAAATATTAACACAGAAAAGAGCAAAATTCTAATACATATATTACCAGATAATTGAAATATAGCATATTTTATAAACTATTATTTCAAATTCACTGATTCAATTAATCTAGTGTTTTTACAACACTAAAATTATAAACACACGATTTTGTATATTAACGAAAATATCTTGTATGTTTTCTGAAAAGATTTCAACAACCATTACCTTAGTATAGTTGAAAATCAAAACAATGTATTACATACAAAAATATTGGTATCAAAGACTTCCATACATTATATTATTAACATTTAAAAGTAAAAATGTATCTATTCTGTGACATCCTACTTTGTATTTCATCATATTTTGTATTTTAACAGTATTTTTTGTTCTTTTTGTGGTTGCTGTTTAAAGTAACTTATCCCAGATTCCTGAATGATACCACTTCTGGATAATGACAATGCCTGTAAGAATGAAATAAAGCTAAAAGTGGAAAAAAAGCAAATGAAGAGACCTAAGATCATGTGACAAAACAGAAAAGATGAAAGTCTAACATGAGACCCTCAAAAAACAAACAAAAATCTAGCATGAGAGGAGAGAAAGAGCAAGTAAAATAGCAAAAATCAGACAGAGAAGTTCAAGGCAAAGTGACAAATTAAATGAATTTAAAGATAATCTCAAAATCATCCAATAGCAGTAACGTCCATTAAAATTAACTTTAAAACCAATATAAAACTTGTAATTTCCAAAGTTAGGTCAGATAAGCAATATTTATTTTATTGGATGAAGCACTTAGTAATATTTATCAGTTTGTGAATCTGTCTCTCTCTCTGGGTCCTTTGCATTCTCATTGAATTTCTACCACTCATTGCCTATAATTAACTAATGGGGATGGAAAAACTGTTAGATTGTGTTTACCAGTTTGCTTATAATAAGTATGGGAAAGGCAGCAGAAAAATTGAAACTTTTTGTTATTTTCAAAACCTCAAAAATTCTATGTTACTTTTTGGATGCTGAAAACTGGTAACCAAGCAACTATAGCAGAAGCTGGAATGTGTCTACTTTAGACACATAGATCTTTCAAGAAATCTATAACTGAGACAATCTGAGATTAAAAGGGAGATCTCATTCTTCCAAAAGACTTGTTGAAATTTTTGTCAGTTAATTCATTTATATTATTAGATTCTCCATGATAAAAATAAAATCTTCATTTCAAGTGCATAATGAGAAAGAAACCTAAATAAATACATGTAACTGGTAGAATGTGTTGTTCTTCAAACATTTTAACCTAAGAATATATTCTGGGTAAAGTTCTAAATTCTCACTTGGTGTGAAATGCATCTTGTTAATTTACCAGAGTTCATAGCCATTCAAACTTACAAGCGTCTCCACCTTGCTCACTGCATTGGCTTTATCAAAATGAACCTCATACCAGATTATATATTAGTGCTTTGTAATTGAAAAGGCACTTAAGTGACATAAAGTAAAAGTAAAGTTGCTCAGTCGTGTCCGACTCTTTGTGACCCCATGGACTATATCCTACCAGGCTCCTCTGTCCATGGAATTTTCCAGGCAAAAGTACTGGAGTGGGTTGCCATTTCCTTCTCCAAAGTGACATAAGACATATAATTTTGTACAAACAAATATGGACACTATTCAGTGCAATATGGGGGATCATGCACCTCCTTCACGGTATGACTCTAACTTCTGATCTATTTTGTGCTCAGTCACTATGTTGTGTCCATCACTTTGTGACCCCACCAGGTCCTTTGCTTTTTTTAACTTATATGCCAAGTACATCATCCAGAATGCCTGGCTGGATGAATCACAAGCTGAAATCAAGATTGCTGGAAGAAATATAAACAATCTCAGATATGCAGATGATAACACCCTAATGGCAGAAAAGGAAGAGGAACTAAAGAGCCTCTGGATGAGGGTGAAGGAGGAGAGTGAAAAAGCTGGCTTAAAACTCAACATTCAAAAAATGAAGATCATGGCATCAGGTCCCATCACCTCAAGGCAAATAGATGGGGAAAAACTGAAAATAGTGACAGATTTTATTTTGTTGGAATCCAAAATCACTGTGGATGGTGACTGCAGCCACAAAATTAAAAGACACTTGCTCCTTGGAAGAAAATCTATGACAAACCTAGACAGCATACAAAAAAAGAAGAGACATCCCTTTGCTGACAAAGGTTCTTCTAGTCAAAACTATGGTTTTTAAGTAGACATGTACAGATGTGACTGTTGGACCATAGAGAAGGTTGAGCACCAAAGAATTGATGGTTTTGAATTGTGGTGCGGGAGAGACTCTTGAGGGTCTCTTGGGCCACAAAGAGATAAAACTCATCAATACTATACGAACTCACCCCTGAATATTATTAAGAAGGACTGATGCTGAAGCTCCAATTCTTTGGCCATCTGATGCAAAGAGCTGACTCATGGGAAAAGATTCTGATGCTGAGCAAGACTGAGGGCAAGAGGAGAAGGGGACAACAGAGAATGAGATGGTTGGATGGCATCACCAACTTAATGGACATGAGTTTGAGCAAACTCTGGGAGATAGTGAAGAACAGGGAAGCCTGACATGCTTCAGTCCATGGGATCACACAGACACAATTTAGCAACTGAACAACAACAAGACTCCTCTGTCCATCAGATTTTCCAGGCAAGAATACTGGAGTGGGTGGCAATTTCCTCCTTAAGGAATCTTCCCAACCCAGGAATCTAACACACATCTTTTGCGCCTCCTGCATTGGTAGGTAGATTGTCTACCACTGTGCCACCTGGTATTTTAGTCTCCATGTAAAATCATGATTTGTCGTTAATGGAGAAGTTTAAACTCTTTGGAATCAATTTGATATTTACATCTTGGCATTAACCGTGGCCTTTCTCTCCTGCTTCCCCACACTGGGGTTTTGACTGTTTCTTGCCTGCTTAGCTAATGATGAGTGTCAATCAGTTAGAAATCAATGATAAGAGCCACCTAGATCTGCACCACATGTGTCATCTTCTCCACCTCCCAGTGTTTTGAGTGAGCTATGGTATCTAAGGGAGCATTAGAGCATTAATACTCTAATATTAAAAGGAGAGCTTGCTTCCCCCTGTTGCCATTAAGCAATGGCATTTACAAATATTAATCTCTCAGGATTCTGAAGCCAGACCACATCTTCAAATACTGACTATCCTAATTGCTGATGATAGGATCTTGGGAAAGTTACTTAATTCACTGCATTTCAGTTATTTTATCTCTAAAGTGAAAACAATGATTCTACCCTCTTTGGAGTGTTGCAATGAGGTCAACAGGAGTTAGTGATATATAAAGCATTTAGAATAATACTTGACATTAATAATTACTTGAAAAATATTAGACACTGTAATTGTGTGTAAATAATACATATATAATTCCAGCTCATTTATGTTCTTCTGTAGTCAATTAAGATGTCAATTAGAAAGTTGTCAACTCAGTAGTCAATTAGCAAGCAAAGGACTGAGGGGAATTTAAAAAGAAACAACTTTGCAACTTCTTATATGCAAAACACAGTAAAATTGCTCAGAGTGTATATTTTTAAATGTTTTGTAAAAAAATTAAATTAAAAAGGCATGAGAACCAAAGCAAGCTAATAGAAGGAGAGGGAGAGAGGACTAAAATTTGGTTTATATTATGGGGTTTTCTTGTAAATCTGTAAAAGATATTTTAAAATTTAAAAGAACATATATAAATAAAGTTTTACATATAATGTTTACAACAATCTTACATAATATATATGCAAATATTGAATACACATGAGTGTTACTAAGGTATACTGTATAACAGATATGTTACATATATGGATGTATATGTATATTATGTTTATGTACAATATTTGCAATTGTAAAATACATTGGCATATAGATATATATAGCATATAAATATGTTTGCAATTGCTATTATTGCTTATTATTTTTACTAATGTTGCTACTTAACAATAGTAGCTAGAACTATGAAAAGCAGTCCTCAGGAAAATACCAATTCTAAGACAATAAGTTCAGCAGTTGAAGAAATGGGAAAAGGCCAGCCAATATGTGCTTTTTCTGAAATTTTCCCATATGTTCATTTGGAAGGAATTTATATTGTTCTTCCCTCATTACTAATCAATCTTCAGAGTCTTAATAACACTTCTCATTTTTCACTGTAATCAAAAAGATGTTACTTATGTTCTATGAGCATTTTAACATACTACCAAATTCAGTTGTTAATATTTTGTTAAGAGATTTTATATAAGTTCATTAAAGTGTAAATTTACTTGCATGTAGAGTCCCTTTGTTAATGGTATCAGCTTGATGCTGGCTTCATACAAAGAGTTTGGGATGCAAGGATGATTCAATGTAAGCAAATCAGTCAGTGCGATGCACCTCATTAACAGAAATCACTTGATCATCAATAGATGCAGATAAAAGCACACTTGGCAACATTGTATATCATTAGCATTATTATTATGACTCTTCTATATATATAACATATATACCATACCAAAAATTTCAACAACACCAAGTAATTGCACCATTTTGGGTCAACCAGATAGCAGATTTTTCATTGGCTTGAATATCTGATCAGAATAATCCTATTCTCTCTTAAATCTTTACTCTCTTCCCAAGCATCCTTGATTTTTCAAAGATCTACTCTTAAACTTCTCTAGTTACTATAAGAGATAAGAACAATGGAAACCAGGAGACCAGACTTACGCTGAAGCAGAAGCTCCAATTCTTTAGCCACCTGATGTGATGAGCTGACTCATTGGAAAAGACCCTGATCCTGGGAAAGACTGAAAGCTGGAGAAGGGGATGACAGAGGATGAGGTGGTTGGATGCCATCACTGACTCGACAGACATGGGTTTGAATAAGCTCCACAAGAAAGTGAAGGGCAGGGAAGCCTGGCGTACTGCAGTTCATTGGGTCACAAGGAGTCAGACACGACTTAGCAACTGAATAACAACAACAAATATTCCAATTCTGGTTCTTCCTTTTACTCCGTGTGTGATTTCTAAAAATATTCTTCCTTCAGCTTTGCTTTATTCAATGATTATAGACTATCTACTGTAAACCAATTCTTGGCCCTCTGCTGCATCCAGAGATACATGGTGAGTAAAAAAACAAACAAACATCATACCCTTAAGAAGTTAAGAACCTAATGATAAAGCCAGCTATTAATACAGTGATAATTAAAATTAAGGCATTCCAATTTGGTAAGTTATAAAACTGAATAATAAAAGTAGCTTTGAGAGGAGATAAAAAGCAAGGGTAGCTAAGAGTTCTCCAGGAGGAGCAGCAAGAGACAATTCTGGGAATGCACCCAGAGGTCAGATCATGCCATTCTTTTTGTGTTACATATCTGGGATTTAATCTAAATGCCCTAAGAAGCCACAGAAGAACTTTAAACCCTAGAATGATGGGACCAGATTTCTGTTTGTAAATGAACCCTGTGGCAGCCTGATTGGGAGGAATTTAGATGGCACCAGAAAGAGAAGCAGGTACCAATTAGGTGGCCACTGGAGTGTTTATGGTGAGAGACAATGGCAGAATAAATTAGAGAGGAGCAGGGTGGAATGAAGAGAACCAGAAAGATGTGAGTTTCATTTTAGATAAGGAGCTGACAGGACTCACTAACAGATTGGGTTGAGGGAGAGGTGAGTGTGAGAGGTGTCAAGAATGATTCTCAGGTGTCTTGCTTCAACACTGGAGCAGATGGAGGTGTAATTACCGAACAGAGGATTCTGCAGGGAAATGAAGGATGAGCCGATGGGAGGAGAGAGACTCAGAGTTGGATTTTGTAGCAGTTAATTTTTGAGATGCCAGCAAAGCCTGAAAATGTATATGTTAAATGTATGTTACCTACAGGAATCTGATGCTCAGAAAGGAGGGTGCAGTTAGGAATGTTAATCACTATATCATCACCAATGTCCTCATTGGAAAATGAAGGTGGCACTGTGTGAGACAATAAACATGAACATGTACAAAATGCCAAGCACATAACACTGGGCAGAGACAGCGGGTATGTGAGCTTACGGATACTTGTGCACCTTCAAACATACATACATGGGCTTCCCAGGTGGTGCTAGTAGTAAGGAATCTGTCTGCCAATGCAGGAGATGCAAGAGACTTGAGTTCAATCCCTGGGTCAGGAAGATTCCCTGGAGTAGGAAGTGGCAACCCACTCAAGTATCCTAGCCTGAGAACTCTATGGAGCCTGGTAGACTACAGTCCACGGGGTCACAAAGAGGTGGACACGGCTGAATGACTGAGCACATGTACATGCAGACATACATGCGTGTGTACTCATATATGCGAGGTTCAACATACATTTAGTAGGGGCAGAAAAAATAATTACCTTAATAAAAGTTGCATTATTTGTTCTTTATATTCAAAATAAGATCTATACTGCACAGATAATATTTATATTATGTGAAAACGCCTCGGTGGTGGTGGCTTAGTTGCTAAGTCATGTCCGACTCTTGTGTTCCCATGGACTGGAGCCCACCAGGCTCCTCTGTCCATGAGATTTATCAGGCAAGAATACTAGAGTGGGTTGCCATCTCGTATTTTTCCTTAAACAGCTCCCCCATCACTTGTGCCCGGATAAGCTAGCCACTCAGCCTCACTTGGGAGAAGGCAATGGCAACCCACTCCAGTGCTCTTGCATAGAGAATCCCAGGGATGGCGGAGCCTGGTAGGCTGCCATCTATGGGGTTGCACAGAGTCGGACACGACTGAAGTGACGCAGCAGCAGCAGCAGCAGCAGCAGCAGCAGCAGCAGCAGCCTCACTCAGCAGAGAGGTAACTGGCAGAGTTATCACTCAAATCTTGTGGCTGCACATGACAGAATTTCTGTTTCACAGGAACAAAAACACAGTTCCAATCCCAACTGGCTTCCAGTTACAGAATTCTGAAAGTAATTATCTGACACAGCAGAAGCCAAACAGTGCTCTATTTTTATTTTCCATTTCAAACTCCGAATGTGAATCAGATTCTCACCAGAAATGTGACAGAAACAGGAGGGGAAGAAATAGATTTACTTATTCTTTTACAGCAGTCGAAGCAGAGTCAGTACTCTGAAAAATTCAGCAAGACGTTCCCCACTTTCCACAGCCCTTGTTCCGTCACATTATTTTGTGGGGCTCTACACCAGACTACTTTGCAGGAACATTAAGGAACGTGAATGTGTATATTTCTTTTTAACCATGTAAGACAGGTAAACAATAATTTGTTAGGCATGATTATTTGGTTTCTAAACTTTAGTTAATAGGACCTAAAGATAGCTTTATTATTTACTTATCCCAGGCTTTTTATTTATTTATTTAGAAATACAATGTACCCCTTGTTCATTTTTTTACTCATTTTTGGCCACGTGGCACACAAGATTATAGTTCACCCATCAGTGATCAAACTAATGCCCCCTGCAATGGAAACACTGACTCTTAACCACTGGACTACTAGGGATGTCCAGGTCATAGACTTTTTAGAAATATTATCACTAAACCAAGGCAAATTGGGGCACAACTGCATAATGAAATAGAACTTTATTTGTTAAATATCTATAAAATAAGTAGATCAATCATTTATTACATGAGTTTTATATAACTGGATGTAATGCACAGAGTGTTTTAAGTCATTTTAGCAATATAATTGGGACAGCATAAAAAATGAGTATTTGCTGTCCCAGAGCTAAGGTGATATTAAAATTCATCATCAGGGATTTCCCTGGTGGTCCAGTGGTTGAGAATTCACCTGCCCATTCAGGGCATATGGGTTTGATCCCTGGCCTGGGAGGATCCCACATAACAGGAGGCAGCTAAGCCAGCGTGCAACAACTGTTGAAACCCGCGCACCTAGAGACTGTGCTCTGAAACAAGAGAAGCCGCTGCAATGAATAGCACACGCATCACAACTGGAGTAGTCCCTGCTCACTGCAATGAGAGAAAGCCCATGCACAGCAACGAAGAACAAGCACAGCCAAATAAATAAATAAATAATTTTTACAAATAGATGTTTGGCTTTCAATATTAAAAAAAAAGAATTCATCTTCAAATGTTCCCTATGTTTTATTTTGGGAAAGCACATGTAAACCACACCCCACAGGGTTAAAACAGAAGCAATCCTAGTTGTTTTTACCTGTTGCATTCATTGTGAATTTTGCTGGTACCAGGAACAGGAAAAAAAAAAAAAAAAAAGAATTTGTTGAGCGAAAGCTAAGGTTAGGATAAGAAGAGAGCAGACATAATTTGTCTGTATTTCATCCTTTAAAGAGAGAGAGTAAAACAAATAAAAATCAGGGTCTTGGTGCTGTATTCTTGAAAGTCAGGAGAGGGTCTGAGGGAGCAGGTTATAGAAAGAGGTTTGATAACCCAGCTCTGACCTGGATGTATTCTGGAAGGTGGTAAAGCTTCACTTTAATACATTTTGGGGAAAAGGAGTAGAGATAACTCTGCACACATGAAAAGCAATCACATAAATAGGAAATGGGTTGGGAAGATCCCCTGGAGAAGAGAATGGCAACCCACTCCAGTATTCTTGCTTGGAGAATTCCATGGACAGTGCAGCCTAGTCCCAAAGAGTTGGATACAACTGAGCGACTAACACTTTCACTTTCACTTTCAAATAGGAAATGGTAAGTTTGGGAATACTTTATCCCCTATCTTAAATAAGTTCCAATTTGACACTACAACTGGAAACGTGGCCAAGATTCAAACATTTATATTCTTGGAAAACATTTGAATATTTATGTATGACAACAAAATCTTCTATCTCAAAATCCAAATGAAATTATCAAGATTCAGCCACAAACCAATGGATTCTGTTTTGTTTGAAATAGTGCTTTCAATGACAGTACATCATGAAATAGTCTTCACTATAATTAAAGCAGATTTAATATTATATGTTAATGGCGTTTACTGCTTCAAAAACACATTTCATGAAACATACTAACAGAAAGTTGATAAGTAAGGTATCAATCAGTCAGTTCAGTCACTCAGTCGTGTCCCACTCTTTGCAACCCCATGGACTGTAGCAGGCCAGGCTTCCCTGTCCATCATCAAGCGCCGGACCCTATTCAAACTCATGTCCATTGAGTTGGGTGATGCCATCCAGCCATCTCATCCTCTCTCGTCTCCTTCTCCTCCTGCCTTCAATCTTTCCCAGCATGAGGGTCTTTCCAGTGAGCCAGTTTACATCAGGTGGCCAAAGTATCAGAGTTTCAGCTTCAACATCAGTCCTTCCAATGAATATTCAGGACTGATTTCCTTTAGGATTAACTGGTTTGATTTCCTAGTTGTCCAGTGGACTCTCAAGAGTCTTCTCCACACCACAGTTCAAAGGCATAAATTCTTCAGCGCTCAGCTGTCTTTATAGTCCAACTCTCTCATCCATACATGACTACTAGGAAAACAATAGCTTTGATTAGACAGATCTTTGTTGGTAAAGTAATGTCTCTGCTTTTTAATATGCTATCTAGGTTGGCCATAGCTTTTCTTCCAAGGAGCAGTCATCTTTTAATTTCAAGGCTGCAGTCTTGAAATCATCTGCAGTGATTTTGGAGCCCCAGAAAAATAAAGTCTCTCATTGTTTCCCCATTATACCAAGAATTAAGAAAATCACAACTTGAATAATGAAAAGCAACCAACTGATGCCAATACAAAGATGAATCAAGTGTTGGAATGACCTGACAAGGATTTTAAAGTAGCTTTTATAAAAATGCTTCAATAATACATTACAAATTATCTTGAAACAAATCATTAATAAAAAAGAAAAATTGATAATCTCAGAAAAGGAAAAGAAGTTAACTTTAAAAAATGGCCAAATGGAAATTATATAATTTCACAACACAATAACAGAAGAAGAAAAAAAAAGGATCACTGTATAGGCATAATAGTAGAGTAGAAATGACAGCAGACATGAGGACACAATGAAATTCACTCAGTCTGAAAAACAGTGAAAATTGTCTGGAAAAAATAATAAACAGAGCTTCAGGGACCCAAGGGGCAATAACAAAATAATAAATAGATATATTACTAGAATTCTAAGAGGAGAGATACAAAGATAGAAGGTGGAAGAATTATGAAGAAATAATGACTGAAAACTTCCCAGATTTGGTTAAAAACACATCCAACATATCCAAGAAGCTGAGAAAAACCCAGATAAGTTAAACGCAAAGAAATCCACACTGTGATTTATGATATTTAGCCACTGAAGAAAAAAGATAAAAAGTTTTGAAAGCAACCAGAGAGAAATGATACATTGCCTATAGAGGAAAAAAAAAGAAAACAATTTAAATGACAATGGGTTTCTCCTATGAAATAAAGGAGAGTAGACGGAAGTGGTACAGTATTTTGCAAGTTTGAAAGAAAAGCACAGTCAGCTATGAACTCAACATTGCAGAAATATTCTTCAAGAATGAAAGGAAATACAAACATCCTTAGATGAATGAAAGTCAAAAAAATCTGTTGATATTAGACCTAATCTTAAAGATTGCCTTGGCTTCCCTCATAGCTCAGTTGGTAAAGAAACCTCTTGCAATGCAAGGACCCTGCTTTGTTTCCTGGGTTGGGAAGATCCCCTGGAGAAGGGATAGTCTACCCACTCCAATATTTTTGGGCTTCCCTTGTGGCTCAGCTGGTAAGGAATCCACCTGCAATGCCAGAGACAGGGTTCAATCCCTGGGTTGGGAAGATCCCTTGGAGAAGAGAAAGCCTACCATAGAGAAAACAGTTTGAACAACGGAATACTGTAAGCCGCTTATAAAAAACTCAATTCAAATCCAATGATATATGCAGATTTTGAACATAAACAAATGGGAGAGACATACCATGAAATCACTATTTTATTTTTTAAAAAATGAGTGGCAATCTTAATATCTGACCAAATAGGCTTTTTAACAAAGGAAAGTACTACAGAAAACATAATGATAAAAGGACCAATCTATCAGGAATGCATTACATTCTAAACAGGTATGCACAAATAGCTTCAAAATATATGAAAGAAAGCTGATAGAGTTGAAAAGAGAAATAGACAAATCCACAAATATATTTGGGAACTTCAACACCTGATTCTCATCAAATTATAGAATTAGAGAAAGAAAACAAGAAAGGATACATATGTGAACTAAAGGAAACAGCAAAAGGATCTGATTGGTTCATATAGAACAGTATTTTTAAATAACATTATAAAATGAATAAAATGTTTTTCAAGAACCCATGGGACATTCACTAAGATAAATCATATTATGGACCACAAAACAATACTCAAAAATTTAAAAAATTATATACATGTCATCTGATTTTAATGGAATAAAATTAAAAATGAACAACAGAAGACAACAGATACATCTTTAAATATCTGGAGATTTTAAAAAATATTTTAAAAAATCCATGGGTCAAAGATAAAGTCTCAAAGGAAATAAGAAATATATTTAAATGAAAATACACCATATCAAAATATGTGGAACACAACTAAATTTGATGCTAGAAGGAAATTTATAGCTATTTGCTTATATTAGAAATGAGATAAGGCCTCATATCAATAACTTAAGTTCTTACTTCAACACCTAGGAAAAAAACAAAATACAAATTCAAGTACATAGGAGGAAGGAAACAATAAAGATGCAAGCATAAGTCAATAAAATTGAAAACAAGAAAAAAAATAGAAAAATTTGATGAAACAAAATTCTGATTCTTCAAAAAATCAATTAAATTGATAGACCTCTAGGAAGACTGACAAATACTTTTTTTAAGAAAGGAAGAAGAGAAAAATCACTAATTCAGTATCAAAGATGGAACGATACCATAGAGATTGCAGCCTTTAAAAAGATACTTAGGGGATCTTACAAAAAACTTCATGCTCATATATTTGAAATCTTAAAAGAAACAGATCAATTTATTGAAAATGACAAAATCCCACAGTGAAAAAGATCATATGAATTGTCTATAGCCATGAAAGAAACTGCATTTACAATTAAAAGTTCCAGATGGTAGTATTATGTTGGAAGTTTAGTTTTCACTAGATAATTCTATGAAATATTTTTAATATGTTTTTTTTATTTTAATTGGAGGTTAATTACTTTACAATATTGTATTGGTTTTGCCATACATCAACATGTATCCACCACAGACATACACATGTTCCCCATCCTGAACCCCCTTCCCTCATCCCTCCCCATACCATCCCTCTGGGTCGTCTCAGTGCACCAGCCCCAAGCATCCAGTATCATTTAATGCCAATGTTACAAAATATCTTTCAGGAAATATAAGAAGAGGGAATATTTTCTAAGTAATTTAATAAGCCAATAATGATCTGATGCCAAAACAAAAGTAATATGAACATAAACAATCTACCAATTAATATCTCTCATGATATCAAGTATAATGATCCTCAACAAAATACTAATAAATTAAATCATCAATGTATAAAAGAATGAAAAGATCCAGGTATGCAATAATTCAGGTATTTGATGCTGGTTCAACTTTTGAAAATCAATAAATGTAGTCCACCATGTAAAGGCAAAAACATGGTTATATCAACACATGCAGAAAAGCATCTGTAAGCTCCAACCACCTATTCATGATAAAAACTCTCAGCAAGTTTGAAATGGCGCTTCTGAGGTGGCACTCAGTTCAGTTCAGTGACTCAGTCATGTCTGACTCTTTGTGACCCCATGAATCACAGCTCGCCAGGCCTCCCTGTCCATCACCAACTCCCAGAGTTCACTCAGACTCATGTCCATCGAGTCAGTGATGCCATCCAGCCATCCCATTCTCTGCCGTTCCTTCTCCTCCTGCCCCCAATCCCTCCCAACATCAGGGTCTTTTCCAGAGTCAACTCTTTGCATGAGGTGGCCAAAGTATTGGAGTTTCAGCCTCAGCATCAGTCCTTCCAATGAACAACCAGGACTGGTCTCCTTTAGGATGGACTGGTTGGATCTCCTTGCAGTCCAAGGGAGTAGCAAGAGTCTTCTCCAGCACCACAGTTCAAAAGCATCAATTCCTTGACACTCAGTTTTCTTCACAGTCCAACTCTCACATCCATACATGATAATTGGTAAAACCATAGCCTTGACTAGATGGACCTTTGTTGGCAAAGTAATATCTCTGCTTTTTAATATGGTAAATAATCCATCTGCCAATGGAAGAGACCCAGGAGAGGTGGGTCTGATCCCTGGGTTTGGAAGATCCCCTGGAGGAGGAAATGACACCCCACTCCAGTATTTTTGCCTGGGAAATTTCATGGATGGAGGAGACTGGTGGGCTACAGTCCATGGGGTCACAAAGATGACAGTTTTTCCAGTAGTCATGTACAGATGTGAGAGTTGGACCATAAAGAAGGTTGAGCCCTGAAGAGTTGATTCTTTCGAATTGTGCTGCTGGAGAAGACTCTTGAGAGTCCCCTGGACAAAAAGGAGACCAAATCAGTCAATCCTAAAGGAAATCAACCCTGAGTATTTATTGGAAGGACTGGTGCTGATGCTGAAACTCCAATTATTTGGCCACCTGATATGAAGAGCCTTGGAAAAGATTCTAATGCAGGGAAAGATTGAAAGAGAAGGAGAAGAGGGTAACCGAAGCTGAGTTGGTTGGGTAGCATAACCAACTCAATGAACATGAGTTTGTGCAAACTCTGGGAGATAGTAAAGGACAGGGAAACTTAGCATGCTGCAGTCCATGGGGTCACAAATTCAGACACAACTTAACGACTGAACAAGAAAGTTAGAAATAGAGAGGAATTAACTCAGCTTGATAATCATCTATATAATAAACCTACAATTAAAATCATATTCATATCATGGATACTTTTCCACTAAGATAAGAAACCAGGCAAAAATGTCATCTACCACTCTTATTCAACATAGTATTTTATGTTCTAGCCAGTGCATCACTAAGGCAAGAAAAGGAAATAAAAATGCATACAGATCAAAGAGTAGAATTAAAATTCTCCCTGTTTGTAGAGGACATCATTATTTATGCAGAAAAACCTACAAAATAAGCAAATGGAATAAAAAGAAAGCTCTAGAATAAGTGAGTTTAGCAAGTTTGCAAGATAGAAGATGAACAAACACAAATCAATTGTAACAATGTATATGCAGAAATTAAAATTAAAACACAATACCATTTATAATCACTCCAAAGATTTTCCAAAGAAAATCCCAAATTGAATAAACTGCATAATAATAAAATGCGTACAAGGTGTTTTCTGTATCATATGCTGAAAATTGCAAAATGCCAAAGACTATATAAATGAAGATATCATGTTCATGAATTAGAATGCTTAACATAGGAAAATGTCAATTCTTCCCAAATCCTTCTGTAAGTTGAATACATTGTCTATAAAAATTTAAGAAAGATATTTTATAGACATAAACAAGTTTATTCCAAAATTTCTATGGGAAGATACAGGCTCTTAATTTGTTAAAACAATCTTGATAAAGAAGTTACTTATCTCTTTTTGATATCAATGCTGGCCATATAGCACCTTTGTTTGTAATTGGCATGGGAGGAGGGGCATGAACAAAAAGAGTCTCTGCTTACATAAATACATAAAGTCCAATTCTTGATCATAAGTTATATCTTAAAGCAACTTTAGAAGAAGTCTCTAAAGATCATTAAATTGGTCTCCATGCTTTTATCAGAATAGAATATAAACTGTATCAGACATTGAGAATCAATTTACACTCATTCTGAAATGAACAGATAAGTCTTGGTATCTTTTAAAGCTCTATTTCTGCTAATTCTTTAAGCACAGGTGTTAATTAAATTACACAATTTGGATGCTCAGATAAATACATTATAATGTATACATGAAATGATAGAAAGAAGAAAAAAAGAAAGTGAAGTCGCTCAGTCGTGTCCGACTCTGTGCGACCCCATAGATAGCAGGTCACTAGGCTCCGCCATCCCTGGGATTCTCCAGGCAAGAACACTAGAGTGGGTTGGCATTTCCTTCTCCAATACATGAAAGGGAGAAGTGAAAGTGAAGTCGCTCAGTCGTGTACAACTCTTCACGACCCCATAGACTGCAGCCTATCAGGCTCCTCTGTCCATGGGATTTTCCAGGCAAGAGTACTGGAGTGGGTGATAAGTTATTATTAAAGTCACTAAAATGGGGAGAATATAGAGTTGTCACATAACATTAGTGAACATAACTATTTGCTGATGTCAAAATGTAAATCAATATCTTCATTACTCCATTACTATCCCAGGGTTTTTTTTTCCTCTGGTCTAAGATCTAACATAATGAAGATTAATGAAGTCAATATGTTAAAATTGGTGACTATTTAGTTGGCTTTGATAACAATGCTGGTGTTATATATATCTTTAGCACATCTGTATTGCCCCAATATTTAGCACATATAAAGTCTGCAAATCACCTATTTTCAAGGAACATGACAGCACAAGTAATACATATTTTCCTTTATGTAAGGTTTCCTAAAATATTTCTTCTTAAGATGGAGTTTGAGTTAAAATGTTTTTATTTCTTCTTCTTGGAGTCTCATTAAACTATAAGAGGTATTTAAAAAACTGAAATATTTCACAAATTAAAGATGGTAAGTTTTGCTCCCAACAGAAAAGATATTTCAGTAAGCTCCTCAAAGACAAATTATGAATGAAACAATGATGAGTAAAATAGAAGGACAAAGGAAACTATATCCTTAAACATGTGTGGAAGGGAATAGGCATGCAGGATTTTGCCATGTCTTGCATTATTTCCTCAAAAGCTTAGGAGTCAAAAATGCCAAGTATAATGGAGTCTGGGGATGAGATTTAATTCTAAAACATAAAGGTAAGTGGACAAATTATAGAAAAAGTACATGTCTCCAAGCAGAACTCTCAACAGCCAGTCATTCTCCTCTCTGAATAAAAGTGCACATTTTTGGAAAAATTAAGTGTAAGACTTTTTAGGAAAAAAATTAAGATGTCTGAGACAACTAACAAGGGAGATAGTGATGAAATTGGCTCAAACTCTCATCATCTGTCTCAGTGTTCTGAAGACAATGGTAGGGTTTTCTGTATCATCATTCTAAAAGGTGGAAAGTAATTATAGCCTATCTAAAGTTAGCAAGAGTAGGAATAATCATCAGTATTTTACATATTTTAAAAAGACAACTTAGGGAGGAACAATATGATTAATGAAAAAGTATGGGAAAAGGGGAACAGGAGGTAGGGTGATTAAACAAGTAGACTCTCATAGTCTATAGCAGGAAATCAAGATAAAGTCTAGTCATGTTAAAATAAAAGGACTAAAATATCACATTTTTTTTTAATCTGTAAGAAAAGCTGAGAGAAGGAAATGAAAGGGGAAAAGAGGAATATCAATTTTGTGATAACTTTTTGTAACATTTGCTTTTTTTCCCCTATCTGCATGTATTATATATATCAGTACAAATAAAGGTATTTGAAAACATGTACATAGAGAAAAAATACTTGATCTCATTTATCAATATATTTTAAAAGAGGAGTTATTCAAGACCATGAGATTAAGCACATATATGTCACATTAAAATGATCATTATTTCACAGATATCTATTATTAAAACAAAGTAGCCATTTCTAACACAAAGATTCTTGTCATTTTACTCAAGGTATCCTCATGTATCACTAGTAAAATGAACCTAAAGACAAGTGGCTCTAAAAGATACTTAATTTAGGATCATTTTGGTGGCTTGACAAATAGATATCAGAGTTCTATTTTTAGATCTCCTGACTTATTCAATTGGATGCACAGGCTGGACCTGAGGATCTTTAAAAACTTCCCATGTAATTCTGATATTCAAAGAAGGCTGAAAACTAAGGTATCTACCTACCTTGTGAATATTTGTCTCCTGGTAATACATACCTAATCAAAAGCTTTGTTTTTAATGTATTAACCCAACTGTAGCATTTTCTTTATCTTCATTCTTGTTATTGTCACATTTTTTACAGACACTAAAAGAAATGCAGCTGCAAAATGCAGAATAGAAATAACTTCTATGCAAATTAACAGCTCTCTAGAGAGAGTCTTTAGTCCCCCACAGCTGCACTGTACTGATGCTCCACCCCCCAAACATAAATATTTACTTAGTGTTATTGGTGCTGATAATTGATGTATAATTAGATATTATTTTACCCTTCCTCATCTCAGTGTTTATAAAAATAGTAATAAAACTGAAAAAATGTTCATAGTCAATTTAATTCAATGGAATAATAATAACAGGGTTCAAAGAACAACAGCAGCAATGCATGGAGAAGAAAGAATGCATAAGGCCATAACATAAGTCATATTTAGGAGGGAAATGTAATTTCAAGTGAAATATATATGTCTCTCTTACAGCACTTCCTCTCTGCTTAGCATCCTCTTACTTTAATTAAAAGTAGTTTATATTGCCTTGAATACTACAGATATATTTAATAGTTCTCATAATTTTGAAATAACAATAGAAGGAACCCATGCATGCAAAGGAGCTAATGAACTGAACAAGCAATTACTGAGCATACATGATGTTCCAGAACAAGTTTATGAACCACTATTTTTAGCTTTATACACACACACACACACATACATATGCATTAATACAACATACATACACAACGTTGGACAGTGAAGTAAATTCAAAAAAAGAAAGAGTGGTCTGCAATTTTTCTGAGTCCCTATTTTAAAATAAGATGAATGATATTTGATATAGCTTGGTGACATACTAGGTAAAATAATATACTGAAGTAAAACAAAAGTCAAATATATGAAACTTTTCCACACAGTTAAGAATTATATTAAACTATAGCTGGGTATGTGTCAGTGTATCTTTTAGGGAATCCCATCTTATTTTGAAAGAATTGGTATCCCATTATAAGACTTTGGTAGAAGATAATGTGGCCTCAATTATGGAAACTTCTGGAACGAGACTCTGCATCTTCCCCACTTGGGCAGTTAGACTACTGACAGTTGACTTAGGATGAAGCAACATATGCTTTCTTGTCTGGAGCTTTAAAATGTGACCAGTTGACACAAAGATCAAAGGAAAGATTTGCTACTATTTGTGGCTATGTTATCAGGAACAGTGGCAGAAGTGTCACTGGCAATCTTTTGACTTAACCATTTCTGGGGTATCAACCTGGCTTCATTTACAGCTACTCAACCTCTCTTGGTTCCTGCTTTATTCCAACACTGACTCATTGGCCTCTCTGCCAATTCCATCATCTAGCCAATATCCATCTGGAAAGTTAATTTTATGCTGAAGTGGGTCATATTCTGTTGCAGTCAAGAAGGTGACCTACTAAATCATGCCTTTCAGTGCAATACCCACCTCACACCTCCACACATAGAAATAATGTGAACGATAACAAAATATTATGATGCTTTACGCAAAGGGAAAGAGAGCTGGGCTCGATCCTCCCAGTTTTCATAACCTTCTTTACATATTAGAGTCAAACTTTTAGATCCACAGTGTTTAATGTCATTCTGTCTGCCTATTACTTTATGTGACCTTCACAGACTCATTGTTGTTCAGTCATTCAGTCATGTCTGACTCTTTGTGACCCCATGGACTGCAGAATGCCAGGCCTTCCTTCACCACCTCCCAGAGCTTGCTCAAATCCATGTCCATTGAGTCGGTCCATCTCATCCTCTGCCGTCCCCTTCTCCTGTCTTCTATCTTTCCCAGCATCAGGGTCTGTTCCAAGTAGTTGGCTCTTCACATCAGGTGGCCAAAGTATTGGAGCTTCAGTTTTAGCATCAGTCCTTCCAATGAATATTCAGGGTTGATTTCCTTTAGAATCGACTGGTTTGATCTCCTTGCAGTTCAAGGAGCTCTCAAAAGTCTTCTCCAAAATCAGACTCGTACATTTGTATATATTATGCACATGATGCTAGATTCCCTACTTATTATTCTATCTGTCCATCCAATATTGGAGCCCAAAACTACAAGTAGCTATTTGAATTAATAAAACAAACATTCAGAACCTTAATTGCAATAGCCAAAACTCAAATATTCAAATGTCAATTAAAAGGAAGCTAGTTGGTTGCTTTTTTTTTTTCTGAAACAAACATTTTTTGGTGGCTAGTAGCTTCCAGCTTCTCCGGGAGTTGGTGATGGACAGGGAGGCCTGGCATGCTGCTATTCATGGGGTCGCAAAGAGTTGGACACAACTGAGTGACTGAACTGAACTGAACTGAGTAGCTTCCAATGGAGAAGGCAATGGCAAACCACCACAGTATTCTTGCCTGGAAAATCCCATGGACGGAGGAGCCTGGTAGGCTGCAGTCCATGGGGTTGCGAAGAGTGGGACTCGACTGAGCAACTTCACTTTCACTTTTCCTTTCATGAACTGGAAAAGGAAATGGCAACCCACTCCAGTGTTCTTGCCTGGAGAATCCCAGGGATGGGGGAGCCTGGTGGGCTGCCCTCTTTGGGGTTGCACAGAGTCAGACATAACTGAAGCAACTTAGCAGCAGCAGCAGCAGCAGTAGCTTCCAAAATGGCAGTGCAGATATAAAACAGGACTATAATTACAGAAAGTTCTACTAGACAGCTCTGGTCTAAACACATAATGATAATCCAATTTTCCCCATGGTTAAATCAGAAATCTGGACTTCAGTTATTCAACACAGGTTGACTATCATTAATTCAGCATGTGCTTGAACAGCAGTCCAATAAGATTCAAAGAAAGTATGCCTTTACCATAAAATTACTATCTTATTTTATATTTTTATATATATTTTGTTTGTTAACCAATGAGTTTTTTTTTTTTTTTTTTAACAAGAAGACTCTCATTGTTTGAGAAACTAGTATCTATACATGGGAGTTTTTAAAGGACAGACCCTTAAATGTGGATTTGAAAAATATGTGGGCACTTGAAACCATCTAGCTGCAAGCAAAGAAATCCCTTTTTTATTTTTATTTTTTTATAACAGACATAGAAACGGATTGAACTGTTGCCTACAAATGTTGGGACGTGGGCTTCACATGCTTTCTGAGTTTGCAGCTGTAGGCAATTGGCTAGGATCCTAATCACACTATTTGTATCACTGATTGTTTACTTGCCTGGAGTCTGTTCTACTCCTCAGGTATGAAGTTAGTAAATCACTTCCCATTATTAAATTAGCTTCATATAGTTTCCTTCACCAGCCAGCAGGATATTACTAACCAACACAAACACTGTGTCAATCACTAGGCAGATGAGAACAGTTCAGGATGAGCAGCATATAGAGGAACACCTAAATTTTTAGATGCAGCAGCAGCAGGCAACAATTAGAAGGGCTGAGGAAGATGAATAGTTCCATTACAAATAAGCAAAGATGCCATAGTATTAAAAAGTGTGAGCTGCTCAGTCATGTCCGACTCTTTGTTACCCCATGGACTAGAGCCTGCCAGGCTCCTCTGTCCATAGCATTTCTCAGGCAAGAATACTGGAGTGGGTTGCCATTTGCTCTCCAGGGGATCTTTTCAACCCAGGGATCAAATCCAGGTCTCCTTCATTGCAGGCAGATATTTACCATCTGAGCCACCAAGGAAACCCCTCAAAGACTCCACAGATTCATATTCAATTACAGCCTCCTCTATCACTTCAATCCTCTTGAACATGAGTCAAGCTGTAAAGAGTAAAGTTCTTCAGAGAAAATCGTGGCTCAGATGGCAAAGAATCTACCTGCAATGTGTCAGACCTGGTTTCCATCCCTGAGTTGGGAAGATCCCGTGGATAAGGGAATGGCTACCCACTCCAGTATACCTGCCTGGAGAATCCATGGACAGAGGAGCCTGACAGGCTACAGTCGATGGGGTTGCAAACAGTGGGACATGACTGAGTCACTTTCAGTTTCTCTTCCACTTTTCAGAGAAAATAGCTTCCTGGGTAAAACAAATATCTGTAGAAAATATAAGTCCCAATTTTAAAATATTTTATTGTTATCATTTTCTTTTTAAAGCCACTTTACTGAGGTATAATTAAACACAGAACACTATACCTATTTATACATGTATACAGCTGAATGAGTTTGGCCATGAGTATACAACCATCACACAATCTATGTCAGAAACATAAACATAAACATCACCTCTAAAAGTTTTCTCCTGCCCTCTCTTGTTGTTATTTGTGACAAGAACACAACATAAACTCTACCCTCTTAGCAATCCTTCAAGTAGACAATACAGTGCTATTGTATTCTCACTCACGCTTCAAATTTTGTTGATCACTTGCTCCTTGAGATTTTCTCCTTATTTATCGACTCTGATTCCATTTCTATTCTATAAAGTCCTTTGTTGAATTTTATAACTCTTTATGCAGACTTAGTTTTCTCTTTTCCATTCTAACTTTTTTGCACTACAGATTTATATTCTGAGCCAGGAGTCAATGTACATTTCTCTAAATTTTTACGCATGGCTTCAATCACCAATAGCTTACATCCTTCCCCCAGCTCTGCATCTCTCCATAATTTCCCACCTGCATGGCCACAAAGCTCCCAGGATATAGACTTTCCAAACTTAGCTCCATCATCCTCACTTCCAGATATGTTTCTCCTCCTTTACTCGCTAGCATGCATGCGAAGTCGCTACAGTCTTGTCCGACTCTTTGCAACCCTGTGGACTATAGCCCACCAGTCTCCTCTGACCATGGATTCTCTGGGGAAGAATACTGGAGTGGCTTTCCATGCCCTTCTCCAGGGGTCTTCCCAACTGAGGGATCAAGCCTGTCTCTACTGTCTCCTGCATTGGCAAGCATGCTCTTTACCACTAGCACCACCTGGGAAGGCCCTCTCTAGAATCCCTCCACAATTTAAGGAGCCTGCTCAACATCTTCAAATGGCCCTTTCTCACCCTCAGTGGACCCAAAATCTTGTCAATTCTATATCATGAAATTTTTTAAAAGTTTTAATCTATTTACTCCCTTCAATTCTTTTGAAATGTACAAGTTCAAGTCTAGATTTGTGCAATGGTGCATTGCACATTTGTGCAATGTCCGCTCTCTGCCTCTGAACTTGTTCTTTATATCTCATGTCACTTTACATTTGAAAATCCTTCAATTCATTCCCGAACACCTGGAGGTAAAGGAGAATATAGTTATATTCTCCTTTGAGTCTCATACAAAGACTGGTCCTAGGTGGCCTATCATACTGTCTAGCTTCATCCCCAGTCTCACTTTTCAGCATGTGATCTGTGCTCCAGCTGCTGCACTTATATGTTATTAATTATTACTTAGATTCTTTTGATATGGCATTCCTGCCATTCCAGAGCAGGTCTCTCTTAACCAATGTATTTTACCTGTTTCATTTTCTATTGCTACTAACAGATTAGTTCAAGCTCTCACTCTTCTGAGGAGCCTTCTCTAAACTGATGTGAGTCAAGTATATTTCTCCTCCCCTAGAACCATCATCCTCTATGTTTAGCACCGCTATAGCATCACTAGCACTGTGATGCTACCACTTGTTCTCAAAACCCCTCCTCTTCTTGCCTTCATTAATTATGGAGATTGTATATTTCATTAGTATAATCTCCACATCTAGCACAGTATATGACATGCTGTTAGTTTCTCTTAACAGTTGAATTTATGTTGAAACAGTAACTTTCAAAGTGAAACAGGATTCTTGTAATCATCTTATTCATTCACTTCTTTGATGTGCATAATAAAGCCTTGTTCTGAAAGTCTGGATTTACTCAGGTCAAAAGATAATATAGTATAAAAATCAAGGCTACCTGTCCAATGTTCCCTCCCCTGTTTCCTGTTACTTATATATATATGTTACAAGTATGTCTTAGTTGTTGCCTTGAGCCAGTAACACATTATACGGTTCATAAGTATAAGATCCTTTAAATCATTATGGAACAGGAAATAAGCCAACTATTACCCTCTTTTTTATAATGTATTAGCTACTTTACCGGAGAAGGCAATGGCACCCGACTCCAGTACTCTTGCCTGGAAAATCCATGGACGGAGGAGCCTGGTGGGCTGCCATCTATGGGGTCGCACAGAGTCGGACACGACTGATGTGACTTAGCAGCAGCTGCTTTACAGAAACTAACATACTTTTGATTGTTCCAAAATTCTTCCCTGAGATTCTGTTACTCATAAATAAGAGTGATTGTATGTTAGTTGTTCAGTCCTGTCCGACTCTTTGCAACCACATGGACTACAGCCTGCCAGGCTCCTCTGTCCATGGGATTATCCAGGCCAGAATACTGGAGTGGGTAGCCTTTCCCTTCTCCAAGGGATCTTCCCATCCCAGGGATCAAACCAGGTCTCCCACCTTGCAAGCAGATTCTTTACCAGCTGAGCCACAAGGGAAGCCCAGAAGAGTGATTGCTTAGCAATAAATGTCAAATATATTGATGCCACATCCTTTTCTTCTTAAAATCAACAGTCTTCACATTTCTCTAAATATGAAGTCCACAGTTATTTACCCCAGAAACACTGTAATATCTATGTCTTATTGTGTCTAATCTCATCTCTCTACTGCTCATTCCCTACATTGGAGTTACCCAGTCTTTCTTGGAAGAAGAATGCAGTCAAATATGCTGCTGCTGCTGCTGCTGCTAAGTCGCTTCAGTTGCGTCCGACTCTGTGCAACCCCATAGACGGCAGCCCACCAGGCTCCCCCGTCCCTGGGATTCTCCAGGCAAGAACACTGGAGTGGGTTGCCACTTCCTTCTCCAATGCATGAAAGTGAAAAGTGAAAGTGAAGTCACTCAGTCGTGTCCAACTCTTTGCGACCCCATGGACTGCAGCCTACCAGGCTCCTCTGCCCATGGGATTTTCCAGGCAAAAGTACTGGAGTGGGTTGCATTGCATGCAGATTGCTTCAAATCTCAAGAGCTTTATATGTGTTAATCCTTCACCATGGACATTGCCCCAAGCTCAAAAGTCACATACAAGCATATGTGACGGTCAATTTGGTGGAATTAGCCCTGATTTATTTTTAGATACTGGCCTGTTCTTCCTTAGAGAGTTCTTTCCTCACCCCCAATCTAGGTTTAACACTACACCCAAGTACAACATTCTTTAATAATCCTCACCACACTTTATAGATGAATATTTATTTGTATGAATGTTGCCTTAATGTCAATGTCTCCCAAAATACCTGTGTCATTCATCACTATATAAACAATGCCTAGCACGGTGACCAAAATTGAGATATTTGATAAATTTTGAATGAATATGACCTAGTCTTCAGCCTTTGTCAAAATAAACTCAGCTGACAAATATCATATGATATTGCTTCTATATGGAAAAAAGGGTACCCATGAACTTAACAAAACAGAGTCACAGATGTAGAAAATAAAGTTATGGTTACTAGTGGTAAGTAAGGGGATATATTTGAAGATTGGGATTAACATATACACACTACTATACATAAATTGGGGCTTCCCTCATAGCTCAGTTGGTAAAACATAAATTAGATAAGGACCTACTATACAGCACAGGGATCTCTAATACTCTAATAGCCTTTAAGAGAAAAGAATTTATAAAAGAGTATGTATAACGGATTCATTTTGCTGTATACGTGAAACTAACACAATATTTCAGATCAACTATTCTCCACTAAATATTTAAAAAAATTAAACTAAAATAAAGCTATGGTTATAAAAAATGAAAACCAAAGGGAAGACTATGTTAGTATATTTTAATGATTTATATTTTATATTATTTTATCTTTTATTGTAGAATAGGACTGCATATTGTATACCTTTCTAATGTCTATAAATATAGTGCCAAATAAGCTATATAGAGGAAACAATCCTAGAGGAAAAAAAATTGATGATATTTCACTCTGTGATTCTTGTAACAAACGCCTGGTATTTTCTTTATGAAATTTAGAAAAAGTAAAAACAGGATGTATTTGAAGACCCTCTAGGCTTAACTTCCAACTAAATGCTTTTGCTATGTGAAGTCTGATGCAATTAAATGTTTACTGGATTAAAAAAAAATCAATGAAATTATGGAACAGATTTCCTGAATAATACCTATGTTGAAAATGATTCATTTTCTTAGGGCCAATATGTACTGGAACAAAACAGTCCATAGTTAATTATGAAGTGTGATAGATTTTTCAGAATGTATATATCTATTTTTTCATATTTTGGAGAATATTTAGATTTTCATTTCTACCTCTGCATGAAAATATTGAATCATGGTAAAAGAATACTATTATATATATAGAAAATATATTAACAAAATTATCTAATCCAAAGCTTGTTTTGTGTAAAGAAAAACCTTCAGTAAGATATGACCATAAAAATGTCAGACAAAGTTAATAAAGACATCTCCTACTATAAACAATTGTAAATATAAAGAGCAATATGATAGAAACATTCACTGTAATTCACTAAATGGTAATTCAGTGAAAGGTAATTTACTGGAGAAAGGAAGGAAGAGATTTTCACCAGGAAAGTCATTTCCAACTGGCAGATAGTCAGATGACTTTGGGGGAAATTAAACTGAATACAGGCCATGAGCACCAAGATTAAATTTTCCATCTTCTGAAGATTAGAAACTATGACTTTCAGTCCCATCAAAGTATAAAATTAGAAAGGAGATGTCTGAACAAAGCAAGACTACTTGAAAACAAACTCTATGAAATGAAAATTGGACTATCTACCTACTAGCTTAAAAAAAATAGCAAGGAAGCTTGTGGTTGGTTAATAGTGCTTGGCAGAAAAATAACCATCCCTGTGATAAACTGAAATTCAAACTAGCAGACCAGAAGAAAGGTATCAGTTCAGTTCAGTTCAGTCACTCAGTCTTGTCTGACTCTTTGTGACCCCATGAAGCACAACATGTCCATACAAGATTTCTTTTTGTGCTGCTAGTGTTCTTTAATTGTTGTTTTCATTAAAAAGTATGGATATGAATCAATAGTTAAAAATTAAAATTTAATATATATTTAACTGAATCACTTCTGTAAACCTGAAATTAACATGATGTTATAAATCAGTTATACCTTACTTAACAGAAAGAAAACAAATTAAAAACAAAAATAAAATGTATTAAGATTTATGAAATCAATGGGTTGTCAGCAAACAAAAATATAAATGACTCTCTATGGATCTCCCTCAAGCTGTATTTTAGAGGAATTCCATCAAAATCCTCATTCCTACTTATCACATTCTATCGAAAACAAGTGAATAAAAAAATTTTAAAGGCACACCAGGATCAAATTTCCATGCCAGTGGATAGACAAAAGAAATATGCAAATTAACCAAGCAGAAATGAATAACACAATTTGATCAAGATTTTTAAACAGTTGGTTTGCAATACTTAAATATTTAAGAGAAGAAACTGGTCAAAATGAAAAAACAAGGTATATATAAAAAGGAGAAAAGGAATCAATGTAAAGCAAAAATTTTTAAATGTGTTCAAGCTAATATTCATATTTAAGTCAAGTGGTTGTTGCTCAGTCATGTTCGACTCTTTGCAACCCCAGGGACTGCAGCCTGCCGGGCTCCTCTGTCCATGGAATTCTTCAGGAAAGAATATTAAAGTGGGTTTCTGTTCCCTTCTCCAGGGGATCTTCCCAATCCAGAGACTGAACATGGATCTCCTGCATTGCAGGCAGATTCTCTACCATCTGAGCCACAATTTAAATATAAAAAAAATATTAATACTCAACATCAATAACCTCAGATATGCAGATGACACCACCCTTATGGAAGAAAGTGAAGAGAAACTAAAAAGCTTCTTGATGAAAGTGAAAGAGGAGAGTGAAAAAGCTGGCTTAAACTCAACATTCAGAAAACTAAGATCATGGCATCTGGTCCCATCAGTTCATGGCAAATAGATGGGGAAACAGTGGAAACAGGGTCAGGCTTTATTTTGGGGGGCTCCAAAATCACTGCAGATGGTGACTGCAGCCATGAAATTAAAAGACACTTACTCCTTGAAAGGAAAGTTATGACCAACCTAGATAGCATATTCAAAACCAGAGACATTAGTTTGCCAACAAAGGACCGTCTAGTTAAAGCTATGGTTTTTCCAGTAGTAATGTATGGATGTAAGAGTTGGACTGTGAAGAAAGCTGAGTGCTGAAGAATTAATGCTTTTGAACTGTGATGTTGGAGAAGACTCTTGAGAGTCCCTTGGACTGCAATGAGATCCAACTAGTCCATTCTAAAGGAGATCAGTCCTGGGTGTTCATTGGAAGGAATGGATGCTAAAGCTGAAACTCCAGTACTTTGGACACCTCATGCAAAGATTTGACTCATTGGAAAAGACCCTGATGCTGGGAGGGATTGGGGACAGTAGAAGAAGGGGATGACAGAGGATGAGATGGCTGGATGGCATCACCGACTTGATGGACATGAGTTTGAGTGAACTCCGGGAGTTGGTGGTGGACAGGGAGGCCTGGCATGCTGCAGTTCATGGGGTTGCGAAGAGTCGGACACGACTGAGCGACTGAACTGAACTGAACTGATTCAACTAAGTTGAAGAAAGCATTAGAATCCTAAAAGTGAATCTCAGAAAAATCATATCAAATAGAAGTTTCAGAATGAAACAATAAACGAGGGAGAAGAAAATTCAAAGAAATAATAGATGCTGTATTTCTATAAAGTATAAAAATCCTAACAATTACACAAAAATATATTGATTTCAGTCTATTATGGGTTGAATTTTAAACCAATGAAATCCACATGTTGACATTCTAACCCCAGTACATTATCTGAGATGGAGTCCTTATAGAGGACTAACGTTCTAAAGAAAAAAGGAAATCTGCACACAGATACTCACATAGTGAGAACACCATGTGAATGTGAAGACAGCAATCTACGAGCCAGAAAGGAAGGCTCGGTAAAGATCCTTCCATCACAAAAATCAAGTCCTCATTATAACTTCAGGAGAAGGCAATGGCAACCCACTCCAGTTCTCTTGCCTGGAATATCCCATGGGCGGAGGAGCCTGGTAGGCTGCAGTCCATGGGGTCGCCAAGAGTCGGAAACAACTGAGCGACTTCACTTTCACGCATTGGAGAAGGAAATGGCAACCCACTCCAATGTTCTTGCCTGGAGAATCCCAGGGAGGGCAGAGCCTCGTGGGCTGCCGTCTATAGGGTTGCATAGAGTCGGACACAACTGAAGTGACTTAGCAGCAGCAGCAGCAGCAGCATTATAACTTTCAGAGACCCTTGG
Organism: Budorcas taxicolor; assembly: GCF_023091745.1. Lineage (NCBI taxonomy): Eukaryota > Metazoa > Chordata > Mammalia > Artiodactyla > Bovidae > Budorcas > Budorcas taxicolor. The sequence goes on along the minus strand of NC_068929.1, from coordinate 56,715,440 downwards.
CCATTTTGCCTTTGTGGGCCTTTTTCTTTAAATTCTATTTGCAATTGTATTGATATAAAGACTAATATAGACAATTATATTCATTTTCATATTTTATTCTGAGTTGAAAGCACATTAAGATATTTTCCTGAACTCTTTCAGTTTGTGGCCATAATGATTATGCCATCTTAAACTAATAGACATTGTAGCAGAGGTGAAAAATGTGTCTATACATTGCCAAATGCCCCTGAGTGTTAAAGTCACTTTCTGTTTAGCACCACTGATACACTCAAGAACAAATACACACATATTAACATACAGGTGGTTATGTTTATATAGTAATACCAAGTATACATGGTGAACAATTTCATAGATTGTGCCCATAATACCGCTTTATACTGATGATGTTTAAAAATTTTCCAATTTAGGACTAAGAAACACTATATATGAGTGCTAATGTTATTAATTTCAACATTTTTAGGTAGTTCAAACATATTGTCAGTTTTCTCTAAAACTAAAGTGAAACAGTGAAATCTGATTTCTTCTAAAAAAGATATATCAGGTTCTATATCACTACAAATTAAATGAAGTATATGCCAAATCAAATTTCTCTTTTGTGCACCCAATTTCTTTTAGGACTGGACCTAAATAGTTAAATTTCCGGGATGATTATTGAGAAATTTCTGTATCCATATGCACCTGCACACCATGAGTTAATTTCACATGACATCATTTCATCACATTGTCACTTGTACAAAATTAAAATGTCATGTTTTCATACAAGAAGTTTTCCATTTCCAAGAAGTTATGGTAAAAAAAAAAAAAAACTTTTATAAAATCATCATCTTGACAATAAGATGACAATCGGAAGCTTTTCTGGCTGTTTGTTTAATTTTTAATTCAGAGTTCATGATGACATTAAAGTTATCTTTTTTTTCTATAAAACCTGAACCTTCCCATGCCTTTTTACATGATTTATTCTCTCTTGAACCCAAAATCATTTATTTAATTTGAAGTTACAGTACTTCATATTAAAAGAGATTTGAAGGCTCTCTTTTTAAAGACAGAAAAAATAGAGAATAATGGAAGTAATGGTGATGATGAGAGGGGAATTTCATGCACTATATACTAGAAGCTGATTTTCATTAAAGAATTAGATATCTTACAATTTGTTCTTTGGCACTGCCATAACTAATCCCCCTTCCCATGAAGAGATCGCTTAACTATTTCAAGCATCGTTGGTTTCCATTATTTGAGGAATTTGACAAGATGATTTAATTCCTTTATGCCACCAGAATTCTTTTCTTACTTTCTATATGCTTGCTGTGGTTGTTTTTGTTTTGTTTTGTTTTAATATAGCACATTTAGAATAATTGCCTAGAGTCTACACTTTACTCACACATATTGCCATTGTTTAGTTACTAAGTTGTGTCAGATGTTTTTGCAACCCCATGGACTGTAACCCACCAGGCACCGCCGTCCATGGGATTTCCCAGGCAAAAATGCTGGAGTGGATTGCCATTTGCTTCTCCAGGAGATCTTCCTGACCCAGGGATCAAACTTTTGTCTCCTGCATTGGCTGGTGGATTCTTTACCACTGACTCACACACATAGGACATGGGAAAAGAGGGGAGTTAGAGGTAGAATTTTAGTAACTAAATTCTTTATAGAAGTATGCAACAGTTTCTACATGATACAGTTTTTAATCTGGAAAAAAATCCTAACAGTCATAAGAACATACACTATAAAATGAAGAGAAGTGAATATGGGGAATGTAATACATTTGTTCATCCTGAAAAAGTCTAGTCTCATTAATTTTTATTATCAAAGATATGTTTAATGTTAATAAGGCCCAAATCCTAATGCTATATTGTTAATAGAGTAGATATCTTAGCCTAAAACACGTTAATACAGAGGAACAGTTTTTGGTCTTACCTTTAATTTGATTTGATTCTATTCTATTCTATGTTTTATTCTATTATTTTTAACTACCAGATAATACAATATAGATAATATACACTTAAAGATATACTGAAGTAAACATAGCATCTTTTATCTCTCATATAAGAATTTTTGGCCAGTTAAAGAAGTCATCTTCACTATTTTTGAAGTGAAAATTTTCATATTACATGTATAATACATATTTTTTAATGTATTTATGGAGCAGGACACCTAGCTAATCACAGCAATTATCACTTGAAATACATGAAGCTCACTTTCAGTGTTTGTATAGTAACAAACATTATTTCCAATAAGTGTCCTTAGTTAAATTCTAACAGTTGCATATATTTAAATACTCCTAGAATATACCAGAAAGAGTCAGTATACTTTCAACTACAACCTGTACCCTAATGTATTCTATTGGTAAATATGAGACATAAATGCAATACAGTCAATAGCTAGTGATCAAAATATGATATCATATGTATTCTAAATTATAGCTTTTGATCTCTAAAGCAAACAATTCTATTTTTACACCATGTTTTTTATTCCATAAGCAACATTTTCTAAAATATGTGATAAACTGTAGATATTAAGACATGAAGAATGCATTTTTAATATCCTGGCACTAATTCTGAACACCAATATTTCAAATTTCAGAAAAATTCAAATCAAATAAAAGTGTTGTTTCAATTAAAGGAATGCAAAAGATGATCAAATTAAAATAATGCATTTCTATAAAGCAAAACTTATAAACAAAGTCAAAGGGTAAATTGCAACTGTGAAAAAATTATTGGTAATATTGCTGGCAAAAATTTATTCCATCTATTATGTAATTATTGACTAGTACTGATAAGTTTAAAAGAGTAACAAAAGGGCCTAAAGAGTCAGTTAGCAAAAAAAGGAATATTCATATCCCCTCAACTACAAAAATGTGATTAATTTCATTCATAATAAGACAAACGTATATTGAAAGCACATAGAGATGCAATTTTTCACCTATTTACAAAAGTCCAGATCTTACAATCCCATTTGTTGGCATTGCTATAGAGAAATATGTATTCTTACATATCACTGACAGAGGTGTAAAGTATACTACCACCTATGGAGGAGGATAGGTAACATCTACCAAAATTAAAGATTTTTTATTTTTTGAGTCAGAATTCCACTCTGGAAACCTCTTCCTTCAGGGACATCTATACATTTGCTAAATGATGTATGTACAAAGACATTCATTACAGTACTGCCTGCAATGCAACTAAACAGCAATAACAACAAAAATACCAAAAGCTAATAAACATTCATTAAAATAACCTTGGGAGAGGGCATGCCAGTGAAAGAGGTGAACTAAAGACCTCTGCAAATTCACACTTCCATAAAAGAAATGTTTGATGACAGAGATTTTTGTTTCAATAATTTCAAATAATTATTACAACCATTAACAGGACTACAAAAGGCTGTAATTTATAGAACCCTTTCCAGTGAATTACCACAGTTGAGCATTACAATAGGCACTGAGATAGAGTTCTGTGTAAATGAAGATGAAACAGCCCCATAACTGCTTCCAGAGTGTTCACAGTCTACTAGGTGAGGCAGGAACCTTGAAAAGGGGTTCCAAATATTTTCTGTAAATGGTCATTAGTAAATACTTTGGACTTTGCATGTATTACTTTATTTCACTGCTGCTCAGTTTTACCATCATAGCTTGAAAACAGCTACATTCAATACATAAATGTGACTCTAGTTGCATTACAAAAAGACATCATGTTTAGAAACTGAATTTGGTTTTGTGCTATTTCCATGTATCACCGATAATACTTAACATTTTTCAATAGTTATTCTTATCTATTATGCAAGCAACACCAGCACAACCACAGACAGTGGTTTAACTGACAATCTAAACTATAAACCAAACTTTATAACACGCTTGAATTAGAAATCTGAAACAGTATTTCTCAGTGTTCAGTTCAGTCGCTCAGTCGTGTCTGACTCTTTGCGACCCCATGAATCGCAGCACGCCAGGCCTCCCTGTCCATCACCAACTCCCAGACTTCACTCAGACTCACGTACATCAAGTCCGTGATGCCATCCAGCCATCTCATCCTCTGTCGTCCCCTTCTCCTCCTGCCCCCAATCCCTCCCAGCATCCAAGTCTTTTCCAATGAGTCAACTCTTCGCATGAGGTGGCCAAAGTACTGGAGTTTCAGCTTTAGCATCATTCCTTCCAAAGAAATCCCAGGGCTGATCTCCTTCAGAATGGACTGGTTGGATCTCCTTGCAGTCCAAGGGACTCTCAAGAGTCTTCTCCAACACCACAGTTCAAAAGCATTAATTCTTCAGCGCTCAGCCTTCTTCACAGTCCAACTCTCACATCCATACATGACCACAGGAAAAACCATAGCCTTGACTAGACGGACCTTTGTTGGCAAAGTAACGTCTCTGGTTTTGAATATGCTGTCTAGGTTGGTCATAACTTTTCTTCTTGTTACATGTAAGGAAATCAAAGACACTCACCAGTTGTAATACAGATAAAAAGAAGAGAAGTCGTAACTCAGACTCAGCTCTTTACTTAGTAATTCTCATTATCTCATGAAAGCAATGAGTCTACCCTAATGATGGGTGTCATACACAGCCTGCATTTTAGGATGTGTGTGATATTTTATATAAAATTAAATTCTTAGTTATAATGGGATTCATTTAGCTCTTTTCAATTTTTAAAAAATAAAAGACAGTGATCTATATTAGTTATTATATAATTTTTGGAAAAGAGAGAAGACTTTTGTTGTAAAGCTATAATTACATTACCATATAGGTTTTTTTCTGGGAAGAAAGGACTTACTTACTAACAAATGTGCTATTATAGCTTCCTGACCCTAAACTTTCAAGTATTTAAAAAGATCTTTAATAAATCAGGGAGATCAAATCCAAGATATATAGATAGATGGAGAGATAGATACATAGATACATAGACATGCACTACACATAATAATTTTGGTATTTAATTTCTCATGGCTTTTACATTCTGAAAAAAGTATGAATTGTCAATTACACATACCTGTATATATGTATAATGGCATATATTTAAAGTGTAGATGCTGTATACCTGATATATGTGTGTGTGTGTATATATATATATATATATATATATATATACACTATTTACCATTAGAAATTTCCTTACCCTTATTAAAAAAAAAATCTCTTAGTAGTGAGTAATATGTATTGACCAATGTCAGTAAAATAAGTTCCCTTGTAACAAATCCAATCATTGACTAAGAAGCCTCAAAGAAAATTTTAAAAAATATATAAGAAGTTGGCAAGTATCAAACAGTTTGGCTTGAGCTCTGGCAGTTTCAGATGTTTTGTAATGTGAAATATAGAAATAGATATACAAAATTATAAGCCAGAGCTTAAGGATGATGGAAACAAACTTATAATGCAGAAAATATATTAATAACAGAACTGTATTGTATGATTATTATTTTATTTTTGTTGACAAAAATCCTGTGGACATTTCTGTGTCAGAGAGGGGTAAAGGAGATAATTTTCAGATCTTTGGATGTGTTCCCTTCTCATGATCATAGAAACTGTAATGATTTCATCTTCTACTCAGGAACACTTTGAAAATACATGGCTGGTTCATTATGAATGTATTCATATGTATGTAATAATGCATTTACTTTATTTAAATATAAATTATTTTCTTTAATAAAAATAATGGGACAGGATCATGTGTATTGTTGGATACACAAGTACATGTGTAATGTTGGACGTTGAAAGTTTTTTTTTTTTAATTTTCACAATCATGTATGTATGTATATATGTTTGTAGGGGGTGATGTATGAGGGGAATGAGCCTGTACAATCAAGTTAGATTGCTCACAAAGGCAGATGAATATTGAGAAAGAAGATTATGAGTAAAGGGATACAAGTCAGATACAGAATAAGAGGACCATACCTTAAGGGTGTGACCCTTTAATTTGTCTGTTAACACTACAACTAGAATGGACCCTGATTTCTGCAGAACCTTCACAAAGGAACAGTTTCCCAGCCCTCACCACCTCCTGGTGGCTCACAAGCTCTCAACCATATGTTCTCTGGTACCCAAGCCCAGAAAGATTATTTGTAGCTAAACTACTGATTGAGATTCCATCTTTTACTAAAATCATCAAAAACTGAGAAGCTATCTGATCTTTCCCTTTTTCTTTCTAGCAAATTATATTTTGATTTTTAATTAAACTAAAATGACAAAAAGTAAACAACAAAATATTTTAACATATATATTTTTTTTCCTTTTGGAATACTCCAAAAAAGAAACATTTTTCTGTTCCTTCCCCCACCCCCTCCTTTCGAAGGAGTGAAAGGGTTATAGAAAAAAGATTTTGAAGTTCATAACAAAAATAGCTTTACAGTAATTCAATTTATTATGTTTTTACTTTTAGTATACTTATTTCCATTTACTATATGGAATACACCATAGGGAAAATGCATAGAATGAAGATAAGGGGTTTTTCTTCTTGTTTTGATATGCATATCAGAGAATGATAGATTTGTTTCAGATCGTTTTGTGCTTCATATTCTGACTCCATAGCTCCTGCCTTGTATGGAAAACACAGCTGCAACTCAGTTCCTGTTGGATGAGAGGTGGAACAGATGGCTGTGCTCCTGCACTGCCTACACATTAGGGAAGCACCCTGGCTTTGGATGGAGTACTATTTTTTTTTTTTTTTTTTTTTTAGCACTAACAGTGCTAAAGTGAAAATAAATAGTCAAGCAGGGAGATAGAAGTCACGGAGCCTGATGATTCATTTCACATAGTCCAGGTTCGATGCATGATACCGGATGCTCAGGGCTGGTGCACTGGGATGACCCAGAGGGATGGTATGGGGAGGGAGGTGGGAGGGGGGTTCAGGATGGGGAACATGTGTACACCCATGGTGGATTCATGTTGATATATGGCAAAACCAATACAATCTTGTAGAGTAATTAGCCTCCAGTTAAAATAAATTTATATTAAAAAAAAAAGAAGTCAGGGAGCCTGTAGTCATGAAGATTCTACTGCTGTGCTTGCTTCTTTTCCCATAGGTACTGAACCAACCTAAGTGTGGCTGCTTGCCAGCCATCAGTAATTTATCAGAAGACTGTCTCCCCACTTCCCACGTTCTTCTTTACCCTGGAGCTTGATAACACGTGCTTAAACTCCCCCTTATTACTGAGCACACAATTTCCTAAAGGGTTTGATCAGCCATTAAATTGTCTTGTCTGTATGTCTAAGAGAAAGCAAAGCTGGTGTGAAGTTCCTGATCATTTTATCAGCTTCATTCTTTGGGGATTTTAACAAAACCTGTACATTGAATACATATTTAATCTATATTTAAAATATATTACTATGTATATGGAAATTAATTTGGAGATTCAATAAATATCCATGTGCTTATAAAGGCTGACAAATTCAACTACAACCTTTGTAACAATTAACAAAAATATATTAGAAGTCGTAGATTTTCTTAGCTTTATGTACAACAGCAGTAGATTAAAAAAAAATCTGTAAATATCAATGCTCCAAGAAATAACATGGTGAATTCTACTACACGTTCATAGTACTAAAGACAAAATTACTGAATTGTGTGTTTAAAGTGTTTACATTTTACATGAGAGAACAGAAAGAGTGATACGCTGGTAAAGAAAAGTCAGTCTAGTACATATGAACTGATCTTTATGGAGATGTGACATGCTTGGCGATGTTCATTTTTTATAATCATTATTTCAAAATGTTCAGAATAAGAAATAACATTCTATAACGTAATTCTCTTGAAGTTCCATATCTCTTCAAATCCAACTCCAGCTCCACCCTCATCGCACCCCTCAATTTCCCAGGAGAGGAAAAAACAAACAATAAACAAAAACTTACTTTTCCAACATACTGTGGATCTGGTCCCATATGTTCTTCTAAAACAAAGAACTGATTCCAAACCCACCCCCTTTTGGGACGGTGGTGGACTTCGGTTTCACCTTCGATGTGTTTGGTTTGGTTTCTGGTCCCCTTGATGGAGCTGTGGTGAGTGGTCCCATAACACCTCTGCACAAAACAGAGACACACCAGGACTGGGCAGATGCAGGAGGTACTCGTGATTTTCATTGTAAGATAACTTTCCAGTTCACAGCCTTCTTGATTTTCCTTGTCAGCTACAAATGCCTAGTGAGCATTCGAGAGAGAAGCCAATGCATCTTCTGGAAGGACAGTCCTAAGAAAATTGTTCAGCATGTCCATGATTTAACAGCCCATTGGGGAAAAGTCAAGCTGCATTTACATCCTGAAACAGTTAGAGAACCAAAGCCGTAGTCGTGTGATTCTAAGTCTTCACAGCAGGTGAACAGGGGCAACCATTTTCTACCTGATAGAAACAGAGAAAATTATATACATTACAAAATATGGCTATTTTAAGTATTTGCTCAGAATACAAATTATACTGTTTTGCAGGGTGATGCTGATAGGCAAAGAATATGTTCAAGTTCTTTAGGAAATAAACACAAACATACACAGTCATCTTAAGTCTGTGCATGGTATTTTTACACGGGCATACATATTTGTATTTTAAATCCCAACTTTATATATATATATAATCATTTAAAACAACAGAAATATAGTCCTAGAGAGATTAAAAATTGACCATGAATATGTGCCTTACAAAATGTGACTTATTAGGGACTCCACACTAAGTGCAAATTTTTAATTTGTTTTTTGTGTTTATCTTGCTTTTTTTAGATGTAATATAACTTAATATAAATCAATCACCTATTACATGTGACTCACAGAACTTCATGGAATATTCCCTCAGGTTGAAAATATTTCACAAACCATCACAGCAATCAAGCAGGTACTTAAGATCTTTAATAAGCAAAATAGAAGAAAGAAGACGGCTGAAAAACATGCATGCTATTGAAAGCCATTCCACATCTGGGATAAGGTTAGCACAACTAAACAAGTACGAATATCAATGACTGAATACTAGCTTGCTTGGGTTTTAGTAGGCCTGTAGATAATACTGTAGAATGTGGTCTTCACCTTCACGCAAGAGAGATTCAAGCTTAGAATGACACTACACATAATTCTAGCCGCTATGCAAAGTGAGGTATGGAATAAAAGATGGTGGCAAAAAGAACAGAGGAGGAAATACTTTGCTTTTCAAGTAAAGAATGCTGAGGACTTGAAATTCAAAGACACTTGCTCCTTGGAAGAAAAGCTATGACCAACCTAGACAACATATTTAAAAGCAGAGCTATTACTTTACCAACAAAAGTCCATCTAGTCAAAGCTATGGTTTTTCTAGTAGTCATGGATGGATGTGAGAGTTGGACTATAAAGAAAGCTGAGTGCCAAAGATTTGATGCTTTTGAACTGTGGTGTTGGAGAAGATTCTTGAGGGTCCCCTGGAGTGCAAGGAGATCCAACCAATCAATCCTACAAGAAACCAGTCCGGAATATTCATCGGAAAGACTGATGCTGAAGCTGAAACTCCGACACATTAGCCCCCTGATGTGAAGAACCAACTCATTGGAAAAAACTCTGATGCTGGGAAATATTGAAAGCAGGAGAAGGGGATGGCAGAGGATGAGGTGGTTGGATGGCATCACTGATGCAATGGACATGAGGTTGAGTAAGCTCTGTGAGTTGGTGATGGACAGGGCAGCCTGGCGTGCTGCAGTCCATGGGGTTGCAAAGAGTCGGACATGACTGAGCGATGAAACTGAACTGAACTGAGGACTTGAACTTTGGTTTTAGTACAACTAGACAATAAAGTGAAACTTCAGAAACATTTTGGAAAACAAAAGACAGGATTTGGGATGGAAAAAGTTGAGTAAAATTATTAGCTTATTGAAACCACATTAAACTGTGTAGCATGATTTTCTCTATTTGTATATATGTGTGTTTCAACATGTGTTTAGGAAAAAAAAAATTTACTCAAGATTATAGCTATTTTGAAGAGTTGACTCATTGGAAAAGACTCTGATGCTGGGAGGGATTGGGGGCAGGAGGAGAAGGGGACGACAGAGGATAAGATGGCTGGATGGCATCACGGACTCTATGGACGTGAGTCTGAGTGAACTCTGGGAGTTGGTGATGGACAGGGAGGCCTGGCGTGCTGCAATTCATGGGGTCACAAAGAGTCAGACACGACTGAGCGACTGAAATGAACTGAACTGATAGCTATTTCACCTAGTAAAAAACATTAGCTGTATCACTTTCTCACTCCATAAAGTTCACCCTTGCAAATCAGAGTAAACCAAAATGTAGATCTAAACGAATTACAATGTGGTTGACATGAAAATATAAATGATTTAAAAAACTGAGTATAAGTAATCAATCACAGCATAATTCTTTTTCTCAATTGGAAAAAATGTTGACACGAAGTCGGGGAATGAAAAAAATTACAAGGTCCAGAGCAAGGTGCTTTTCTCTATCAGTATCTCTCCCCATGGGCTTCCCTGGTGGCTCAGATGGTAAAAGAATCCACCTGCAGGGAGACCTGGGTTTTATCCCCGGTTTACGGAGATCCCCTAAAGGAGGGCACAGCAACCCACTCCAGTATTCTTGCCTGGAGAATCCCCATGGACAAAGGAACCTGGTGGGTTACAGACCACGGGGTCGCAAAGAGTCAAACACAACCAAGTGACTAAACACACATATCTCTTCCCATAATTAGAATTAATAAAGATTCTTACTTCACCAATTGTGCAAGAATTATACTGAATTTGAATTGAAATTTTATTTTAGTTGCTAGAAAATATAAATTGAAATCTGCAATATTGTCAAGGGCAAAGACACATTTTCATTGATTTAAATTAAAATAATTCAAAAATGCTTCTAACACATTGAAAAAAAAAAGAGTAATACCACTCTAACACCAACATGGTAAGAGCAATGGAAAGAAAGTCCAAAAACAGAGATTTTCTTTTTTTTGACAACTTATTTACAATGTGTACTCACACGAAACATCTAATTTTGAGTCTCAGTTTTCTCATTGGTGACCTGAATAATTGATTTGAATAGTCTTCCAGTTTATCTAATACATTATTTGGATCATTTTTAACATTAATTTTTAATTTATCAAAAGTTCCTTAATTTGGGGGACTTTTCTGGTGGTCCAGTGGCTACGACTCCACACTCCCACTGCAGGGGGCCTGCGTTCCATCCTTGGTCAGGGAACTAGATAACTGAATGCCATAACTAAGCCCCAGTGCAGCCAAATAAATAAATATATATTTTTAAAACTTTCTTAATTTCCAACTCATGCATCTCAAAAAAGAGACTTTCTTCTTAGAAGTCATGTTGATTAGTATATAGAAGGTGTTGCTTTCTTAATGTCTTCACACCATTTGGTGTGATTTTTAAGTGAAATTAACATCTTTGCCCTTTATGCCAAGTTGTTTAACAAAGCATAATTCATGAGTAGAAGGTGAAGAAAGCGGCTTTTGTAAGGCATTACAGATGCATAGAATGAGTGATTTCTCTGCAATAATTTATCTTGTATGACATACCCAAAGTACATAAAGGCAATTTAATGTGCCTATGTATTAGTTGTTTCTGAATCTCTATTATGACAATTATGAGAAGCAGTAAGTGAGGCCCCACTGAACAAAAGAGCAAATGTAAACATCACGACTATACTTGTGAAAGTAACTTCATTTACTATACAATGAGAGGACGGAAATCCAAATGTGAAAATTGTCTGTCCTATTTCAAGAAATCTGCTCCTGTATAGCTTAGAATTAAAATGTGAATAATAAAAACAAACCACTGGTTGAAAACAACACAATAGAAATACTTTACAGCCATTCGTTATTTTGTTGTTGTTGCTTTTTAACTAGCAGCATTCAAACACATTTCCTACTTGCCTGGAACTCGCCAATATATGAAAGGTGATAAACAGAACCCTAAGCATAACATCTAATGGGACCAGATATCTCCTTCTAATCTCTTAGTTAGAACTTGCATCAATGGCATGTGCATATTAATGACAGGCTGCAATACCCTGGAGCAGATGATTAATGGATATAGGGACACATGAGGCATTTTTCAGAGCAATGGTAAATGACTTAAAGGCCAGATGCAGCCATGGTGAACTTAGCAGCCATAACAGAAAGAGTTTGGTGGCAGTTGCCTGAATTAAGGGTCACTCTGGCTGCGTAGTTTCAGTGGCGAGTACCAGTAAGAAACGTTTCTTACTGCCTAACTTCTGTTGGTTTCTGTGCTATGTGGTGCCTTAGTCACTCAGTTGTGTCTGACTCTCTATGACCTCATAGGCTGTAGCCCACCAGGCTCCTCTGTCCATGGGGATTCCCCAAGCAAGAATAACAGGAGTGAGTTGCCATGCCCTCTTCCAGGGGATCTTCCCAACCCAGGGATCAAACCCAGGTCTCGTGTATTACAGGCCGATTCTTTACCATCTGAGTCACCAGTTAAGCGCATGAATACTGGAATGGGTAGCCTATCCCTTCTCTAGGGGATCTTCCCAACTCAGGAATTGAATGGGGGTCTCCTGCATTGCAGGCAGATTCTTTACCAGCTGAGCTACCAGGGAAGTCCCTACTGGTTCCTGCTTTTTGCCAAACCTGATTTTTAACACCTTGCACCAATTTTGATGGCTACATAATATTCTTCCAATAAACTGTTTTGTTGCTTTCCTTGGTCAGAGTTGGTTTTCGCTGTTTGATAATGAAAACATTCTCTGATAAATGTCATAATACCCTAAATATGAATACAGCATTAACTGCACTAATGTGAAATGCAGACTTCTCACCCCACTGCAGTATCTAATTGAGATGATTCAGCTCTGCCTCCAGAAACTAGAACCCTTGCTTCCATAACTACTCTTTCTTCTGTAGTTAAGTTACTGTTCTGAGTCACGACCTCTGTACTGAGTCATGACCTCAAATGCTTATTCTCTAGAAAACTATCTGTTTATGAGCAGTTTATTCTCTGAGCTTCACATCTGTCATTTATGAATAAAAACTTTCATTGAATCATCTTTAAGCATGCTCAGCTAAATATTTGAATTGATGATTTAATTGCTGAGTATCACTTAAGACTTTTCTTATACTGACTTTCATGAGCATCACCCAAGATTCAGTAATGAGCCATTTACAGATTTTAAGTATAATCATTCCATCAAAGGGCTTGGGGGAAGAGCCATTCTCAAAGAAAAATAACTATCACATTTACTCCATAAGTATTGCTTTTAACTTGGGCCTTTGACTGGACTTTCTTTCCTATTCATTCTCAATTTATAAATCTGGAAACCCAAAGAAGTCTAGAGAATACCTTCTCTTTATTTATATTTTTTTTATAAAGAAGATTTCTTTGGTATTTTTCTTGTTTTGGAAACATCTGTAAAATATACACTGTCAACCTTATTTTATGAATGCATCTTTCTATTTTCTGTGCGTGTGGAGTTATGTAAGATACTGTTTCACATGTTCAAAAAGCCTAGAATTATAATTGCTACCAAATTCTAAGCTTTAGCATCATGTATTACTAGCAGTAATTGATCTGACTTTGCATATTTAAGGAGAAAATGTCAAAGAAGATAAAGCATGATTGAAAGTTCATAATTTTTGGATTTTTTTCATTGCAAATATACAAGGACATCTTAGGTGGAGAAACACAATTTAATGATAATATGATGTCCAGTGGACAGAAGGGGGTCTTCTCAGCTGTCAAACCTACAAACGTACTGGATGAGAAGGCTGTTCTTCTTAAGAATGCGATGCGTCTTGAACATGATGCAACTTAACTTTTCAACAGTAAATTATTAAAATCCATATTGCCAGGCAGATTTAAATGTAAGGAAATTTATATTTGCATTCTGAGGTGCTTATATAAACCAAATGTTACAAAAACTGAACAAAACCTATGTTTCAGTTTAATAAAAATAAATGTACTACCATCTATCTTTGTGCATGTGTATTTATATGTACATATGTATTTACTTATCTGTCTACATTCAGGATATTGTGTTCTATGTGTCTTTAGTCTCTCAGTCATGCCCGACTCTTGTGATACCATAGGTTGTAGCCTGCCAGGCTCCTCTGTCCATGTGATTCTCCAGGCAAGAATACTGGAGTGGGTAGCTATTTGCTTCTCCAGGGGATCTTCCCAACTCAGGAATTGAACCCGGGTCCCTCCATTGCATATGGATTTTAAACCGATAGAGCTACAACCTTAAGTTATCTGTTGGGTTAGTATTTACAGGCAAAACAGCTGTTGCTGGTAAGTTGCCTTCTCAGATGTAAGTCTGACCCTTTGAACTGTGGTTTCCATCATTTTCGGAATGAGTGATGAATAATACCAGTAGCATTCTCTTGTTCTAAGCCTAGTCCTGAATTTCCAGTGATTCTGGCTTCTGAATTTTGGTTTTACCTACCTGTCCTCTAGAAATAGCAATCCACTCCAGTATTCTTGCCTGGAAAATCCCATGGAGAGAGGAGTCTGGCAGGCTACATTCGATGGGCTTGCAAAGAGTCGGACACGACTTAGCAACTAAAACATCGCTGCCATTTTCAATTTTACTATTTTTTCCATTAGTGTTTTAATCCTCCTTAATTGATAAGTTATCTGATTAGTAATTAATTTTACTTGTCTCCTTAAGTGTTAACTTAAACAGCTCTTGTTTATAGTCAAAATGCAAATACTCATAAATCATATGACATTGTAGAGAACTTCACCTAAATCAGTTACAAGTTTTATTTCCAGGTTGGCTCCCAAATCAATATTTTCAATTTCAATCTGTCCATTTCAGGATATAGTCCTTCACAGTCCCAAGATTTGCATATGATCAACTGCGTTTACTTAAAACATATATATTTATTTTATATTTAAAATATGTGTATTTCAGAGGTAAAGAACAGACTTTTGGCTCAGTGGGTGAAGGAGAGGGTGGCATGATTTGAGAGAATAGCATTGAAATATATATAATACTATATGTAAAATAGATAACCAGTGAGAGTTTGATATATGACACAGGGCACCCAAATGAGTGCTCTGGGACAACCTGGAGGGATAGGGTGGGGAGGGAGGTAGGAGGGTCTTTCAGGATGGAGGAGATACATGGAAGCCTATGGTCGATTCATAATGATGCTTGGCAAAAAAAAAAGAAAGAAAAAAACACACACACAATATTGTTAAGTAATTATCCTCCAATTGAATAAATAGATTGAAATTTTTTTTTAAATGGGCTTTCCTGGTGGCTCAGGTGATAAAGAATCTGCCTGCAGTGTAGGAGACTGGGTTCAATCCCTGGGTTGGGAAGATCTCCTGGAGAAGGGAATGGCAACCCACTTTAGTATCACTGTCTGGAGAATTCCATGGACAGAGGAGCTTGGCGTGCTGCGGTTCATGGGGTCACAAAGAGTCGGACATGACTGACTAAGCACACATACGTTTTAAATAGTCTTAAAATGTGAAATATTAATTTAAGTTTCATAGAGATGGTGATAAACCCACTACGCACTTGCAGGCATTACTTTCTCACATGGTTAATTCAATTTTCTTTGCCGTAAAAGCCTTATTCCCCAGACCCCATTTAGCAAAACCTATCTTTTGTAGCCTGGATTAAACGGTGTTTCTTTATAAAGACTTCTCTATTTGAGGAGACAATTCTCTTCAGGTCTTTTGTGTTTCTGCACATTTTCTGAGCAAGAGGCATTGACAGCTTTGTTTCATTCTATTTTTTCAAGGATGTTATATAGCAAACACTCTTGGAAGAGACAGAACCTTCTTTGGGGGAAGCAGGTAGATCTATTTTCTGACAATTATAAAGATCATGTCTTTATCTAGGTAAAAGGTTGGAGAGGTGTGTTACTAGATCCTTTAGGAGACAGGGGATCACAAAATTCAGGGGTCCTTAGCTGTGACTCAAATATACTCTGTGTGCATTACGTATCTGGCTGCTTCCTGTTCCCCCACGGCATGCAAGGACAATGGAAACTCATGCTTTCTGCTGTGCTGTAATAAAGCCTTTGATCCAGAGCTTTCTGTGTTCCTCCAGCATCTATAAAACTGTGGCAACCTAACTTATTAACTTGAAAATACAGTAACATCTCAAATTCTTCACTTGAAAGTCACGATATCATAGTTTAATGTAATCACTTGCTCCTCTGAATTTCTATAACATTTATCTAATTCTTTCTTACTTTTGCAAACCACTATTCTATTTTTTAATGTAGGTGCTATTTAATTCTTCCTTTGAATCAGATTTTTTATAGTTCTCACACCATGTTTTACGTATTTTGTATTTTCCATCTCCTATACTGGTTAGTGAAGTACCTTACATATTGTAGCCAATAAGTAATTATTTGTTGAGTGAAGTAATAAATACATGGGAAACAGACAAATTAGTTCAGGGTTTGTATAGCAAGAATGGTGTTAAAATTCTAAGTTTCAACTTAGAACATTTAATTATAATAATGTGTTACAAAAGATAAAATATATTTTTTAATTAGTATGCTATGATGTGGTTCACATACTTTGTTTCTTACTTAAAACTTGTCACAATCAAGGAAGTGAAAGTACTGTACTGGATAACACAGTTTCATTTCATCAATCAAATCCTAATTTCTCACTAAGTTAAACAGAGGAAATTAAGGAAGTCATTCAAATATGGAACTAAATGTGCATGAGTAAACTTGCAAAGGCATATACTCTATGCTACTATGAGCAATATTTTATTCACTATATATAGATTAAATATGTATATGAACATTCCTACTATGTTGGCATACACACACACACATATATACATATTGGAGACCATTTACATTGTTGCTATTCTTCTCTCTCAAGATACACTTCATTATTTTTAAATTAATGCAAACATGTTTATGTAGGGTTTTATTATTTCATACATTCCAGAAATTATGCATAGAAGTAGGAAGAGCAATGTCCTGAAAGGATATGCATAAGTAAAATGATATTCACAATATTGTTTGATTTGGCTGCAACAGTTAATATCATAGAATTATTCCCAGTTTTCAGGCTGCTGATTCTAATCTTCCTAATACATAGCAAAGTTATTCAAAAAATTAGAAAACAATAATAGAAGAAAGAAAATGGTATCCAATGTAATATTTCCTTGCTTCTCTGTATTTGTCAGAGTGATGAATATTTTGAATTTCCTCACATCTTTGAAAAGTACTTCTACCTGTCTTACTATTTTTTGTGTTTTATGTTCTTGTATGTATGTGTACATTTCATACAATAGGGTTTCATGAAATTAATTTTAAAATGATTATTTTGTTTGATTTAAAGCATCAAAAAATACTAAAGGAATCCTACTGGCAGAGAGATTCAGAGAGGCTTCACTATCGTATGGCAGACTTAAGTCTCTTAACCTCACTTCCCTGGGGTAAAAAAAAGAGACTATATTTCTTAGCCTCACTAGTAACTGAGTATGGTCCAATTCCTGAATTCTAGCCAATGGAATATAGGGACAAGAACTCTGTTAACTTTCTAGGAAATTTCCCTAGAAGGCTGTTGATATAGTCTACCCAATCCCTCCATCTCGCTACAAGAATCCTGATTGTGATGTCTGGAGGCCCCAATTGGATCATGAAAATGAAAGCCATAGCCTAGAGACAAGAGGAACCAAGCAACTTTATCCCGGAGAACACTGAAGAGCAAACTGCCGTTGTGAGCCCTGGGCTGCCTCTCTGAGCTCAGTTAAAAGAGAAAGTATTCCAGTCTGCGTAAAGCCGCAACTATTTCATGTTTCTGTTACACAGAGCTGACTATAACTCTGATTTAACAACTACTGAGCTGAAACGGTGTATTCTCCATGGCTTTGGAGATGAAGGAGGGTTTGGGAAATAAAACACAGAGGAAGGAGAGAAAGGAGAGGAAAATAAGAATAAAAGCATGGGAAGATGATGCAGCACAGTCTATTCTAAACGCCAGTGAACTTATTTTTTGGAGGAAATCTTCTCTGCATTTTTTGATCACAAGTATGAAACTGTGCAGGTCTTGCTTTTCACTGTTTTTCCTCTGAAGTCAGAAGGCATATGTTATGCCTTCACTGTGTCAATCCAGCATATAGCACTACGTGATGCAAATAGAAGGAGTGACAAAGGGCTCCCACAATGCTTCTCCCTTTGAAATCCACCCTCCAGCTATACTTCATCTCCTCAAACTCTTGCTTGAAATTCCTTCATGCCTTTGCTTCACTTGCAGAATAGAAAAAAAGAAAAAACTTCACAAGAAATTCATGACTTGCCAATATCTGAGGCAGTTCCACTTCTCTTCTCATCTTTACTGTCTGCCCTGGAAAATCCACAACCGATCCATATTTTACCATGTTCACCATATCATAGTGGCTCAGCAGTAAAGAATCTGTCTGCAATGCAAGAGATGCAAGAGACCTGGGTTTGATCCCTGGGTTGGCAAGATTCCTTTGGGGAGGAAATGGCAACACACTCCAGTACTCTTCCCTGGAAAATCCCATGTACAGAGGAGCCTGGCGGGCTACAGTCCCTGGGGTCACAAGAGTCAGACATGACTTAGTGACTAAACGACCATCTCCTGACTAGGCTGCACTCCTGCTAGCTTTTATGCCTCTGTATGTGCTGTTTCTTTTAAATGAAAAGTCCATGACATTGTTTTAATATCCAGCAAATCACCAGTTCCCAAGTGAGTTTTCAGAGACCGTCACCATGTTGCCAAGATCCCCGGTTCTCTTTATAGTCATGAAAGAGCTCAGAATTTGCCACTCCAAAATAAGCCACTCAGACATACAGATTAAGTTAAAGGCACTTGAAAATCACCAGATGCAAAAAGCATACCTTGACTTTCCTAAAAGTAGGAGATAAAACTCAAATAGGAGAGATGTCCTCTTTAATATAAAAGGAAAGAAACATTCTCACCAAACTGGGAAGTGGAGATGAAGAGAAATCTGTATAAAGAAAACTTGCTAAATTAACTCACAGCTTTCTAGTCACTTCTCTACCTAATTCACTAAGTAGCCCAAACAGCTTTTGCCTTGTCACTTTTTCACAATTTGTTACTCTTTGTCCAACTCAGTATATAAATATCAGCTCAAACTGCTTCTTTGGATCTTAATTTCCTTAAGAGGATTCCCATGTCACCAAAAAAAAAAAACCACCAAAAACCTCCTATTAAATAAACGTATATGTTTTTCTTTTATTAATTGGTCTTATTTCAAGAGCCCCAGTCAAGAATCTAAAAGGTAAATGGAAAAAAACATTTTTCTTCCCCTAGAGTCATATTAATTACATGACTTACACATTTCTGGTCTTCCAGAAAAGACTAGAACCTCCTATCAGGTGCAGGCAGTCAAGACTCAGTTGAGTCAATGAACAAACAATCAAATGAAAAAAAACAAAGCCAGGTTTGTGCTTCTATCAGTTTTGAGTGTCCCATGTACAACTCATGTGTCTTTAGCCCAATATTCTCATATGTAAAATAGGTCCAATAACTCACAAAAGCTCTGTGAGAATTAATCAAAGCTGTGAACACAGTCAAGAGTGCACAGAAGACTCAGTTAAAATCTACCACCACTTCTGGGAAAATAAAGTATATGGTTCAGTAGCATATTCCTTATATGATATAATATATGTAATTTGCAGGTATTATTGGAATTATTTGCTATGATTCAGATAACAATGAAATATTTTAATTATAATTTGGATTTTATATTTTGGGGAAAGAAATTAAAGCTAAACACTAAGAAACAACAGTGCTTGCATACTGACTTGATAATGAATATTTAATACTTGTGTGCCTTTTCTTAGAGCTCTGGTTTTCTATTCATATAATATATGGTACATGTGTAATTTTAAAAAAGAGCTTCCCATATGTTCTGAAAAACTTTTTTGAAAGCACACATTCTATAAAGTAACTACATAAATGCTTCAAATTGATGCACACCCAAAAAGATACTTAATGATGGGTATAATAAACCGACAATAAAATTGAAAGAATTTAAATTTGCTCTACTATATTTTCTTCAACCATTTCCACAGTAAACTGGCTTATCTTTCCTAATAAAAAGTAGGACTATGAGCCTCCCTTCTTTGGAATATTTCAATGTCTTTAATTTACATGAACATTTGTTGCTTTAATTAAAATACAGTATATCACACCTTGATTCCAGTTTGTAAGAAAATGTTGTTAAATTTTTTAGCATGCCTTATATACATCAAAGTTCCATGTAAAATACGAAGTCAAATGAACTTTGAATTTAAAACTGCATTACACATAGCTTTCTTTAGAAAATAAAAATCTATAGGAACCATAATATTGCTTAACTCTGAGATATTACACTTCTGAATTCTAAGTAGTGAGAAAATGTGATAAAATGTCCTGAAAAGAAAAAGACGTGTGCCATGTTTTTATATATACATAAGATCTTATGTTCACAGGGTCTGATAATTAAAATAGTTTATATTTCTATTCAGGTCCAAACTTACCTTCTTAGTCATAATCTTACCAACACAGCCAACTTTTACATCAAATCATAAGCCTTTTATATCTGCTAGGTGACAGTTCATAGTTGTTGTTTAGTCGCTAGGTTGTGTCTGACTCTCTTGGGACCCCAGGGACTGTAGCCGGCCAGACCCTCTGTCCATGGGATTTCCCAAGCAAGAATACTGAAGTGGTTGCCATTTCCTTCTCCAGGGGACCTTCCCAACCCAGAGGTCAGCCCACGGCTCCTGCCTTGGCAGGTGTGTTCATCACTGCTGAGCCACCAGGGAAGGTTTAGGAGACACTGTAACCCAAGACTACCGCATATATGCTATCTGCATGTGTACTGGTATCAGCAGAGATTCATGGACTCCAATCCTAAATGGTTCTCCTAAATGGTGTTCCTTTATCCTCTTGCATGCCATAAATCATGTTATCCATACAACTTTTCTAATTATGACCCAATTGTCAGTTTTCACACCCTACACTTAAACTGGGTAACAGATCAAGAAAGCACTTTCTCATAAGTCATACCCACTAAAACTCTATAATCTATATGGTTAATTATAGTAGTTTGAATGTACAACGTTTGCCCACATACTTTTGGAAGCTTTAACAACTTTAGCACTCAAAAATTTTATATGCATCCTTTAAACACATGCAGTCTCTGTCTCCTCAAGTTGCAATTCTTGCCACTGTGCACGGCTTAGGCACTTCCTTTTCTCTGCACCCACACATAACACACTGCAAACAACTTTTCTTTTACGATAAAAATTTATCACATCTTCTTGTTTCTTCACACTAGACTGTCAACTTTCAAAAACAAGAAGGATATCCACTTTCATTTCTCAAATATTTGGAGCAGGATGGGCATAAAGAAACAGGATTAAATGAATTTCTAAATCATATGATGAGAGATATCAACTTAATCTGCTGCTGTTGTTGTTGTTCAGTTGCTAAATCATGTATGACTCTTTGCTAACCCACGGTCTGTGGCATGCCCAGAATTTGTTCAAATTCATGTTCATTATGTCTGTTTTGTACTCAGTAAAAAATTTTAATCAACTTTCAATACATGAAAATTACTATACTGCGGTTTTACAGGATAGCAAAATTTAAAAACTGAAACTGAAGATAGTCCATAAAGCAACAGGAGACTGAGAAGATAAATAGAACATATATAAATAAGCTCAAATTCCACGTTGCTGAAAAGAATTGTATGCTACATTATAATGCACAAGTTCATTCTCATATTTTTGTATTATTTGATTTTCACAGTAATCCTGTAAGGTAACTGGAAAGTGATAAGGTATTTAAAAATGTGTGAATAATATGCAAGAAGAGTTGAGATGAGAAACAGTATCCTCCATATTTGAAAGACTTAAGGAAGTTTTATGAGAGGTTTCAAGGGTTTCACTTATGGATTTTGATTTCAAATATTCAATTATTTTAATCAGTCATTTATTTTATTTAATATTCAGAAAAGATATTGACCTTCCATTAATATTCACTGCTCTAAAGCTGGAGATGTTAATTTACTAAAAATGATTGTCATTATATTATGCTTAAAAAGTAAACAAATACACAAATAGCTTTTAGATATAAATATACACTATGGCAGGAAAACCACACAAAAAATATCAGGGTGTTTTAAGGCAAGTGAGTTTAGCAGTTTTAGGCAAGAAGTTCGAAATGAATGGTCAGAAAGAAGGCCTCTCCTGTGGGCCTGACATTTGAGAATAGACCTGAATCACTTAAAAAAAAAAAAAAAAAGGAAAATCACTCCAGACCAAGAAAACAGTGGACACAAAGGTCCTTAGTTGGAGATGAGTTTATAATGAACAAAAATGTGAAACCCAGCTGTGCTCAAATGTAGAGGAGCTGAGACTGGAAAGAAATGAGCCCAGCATCAGAGACTGACAGAAGGAAGAGCACCAAGGACCTTTACGACACTGAAATTCTTAGGTCTATTTATTTATTTTTAGCTTTCTGAGGCAGAGTAGACAGCTCATTAAGAACATGGGGCTTATTATTATTGTAAAGCACACAAACACTAGCTCTCCCTCATATCAAATTTTACCATATAGTATTGTTACCATATAGCATTGTTCCTGTAGGTACAATATGATACAAAGTTCTAGAACTTTCCACTTTTCATGACTGAAATCTTTTAGCCATCAGTCCATAGCTCTCCATTTCCCCCTCCTCAAGCCCCTGACATCCACCATTCCTTTCTTTTTTTCTTTTTCTTTTTTCCCGGATTTGTTTGACTGGTTTGAAAAGGGAAAAACTGAAAGTCTTTTGCTAAGTCATGTCTTATTCTTTGTGACCCCATGGACTGTTGCTCACCAGACTTCTCTGTCCATGGAATTTCCCAAGTAAGAATATTGGATTGGGTTGCCATTTCCTCCTCCAAGGTATATTTCCAACCCAGGGATCGAACCTGCCCCTTCTGCATTGGCAGATGGGTTCTTTACCACTGAGCCACCAGGGAAAACCTTTCATGACAAGAGTTTGTTTCCACCTCTTGGCTATTGTGAATAATGCTGCAGTCAACATGGAAATGCAGCTATTTCCTTCTGACAGTATTTCCATTTCTGTTGGACATAGACCCAGAAAGGAGACTGCTGTATCATATACGGGTTCTATCTTTAATTTTTTGAGAAATCTGCTATTGAGAAATTGTTCTCAATAGCGCCTGGACCAATTTACATGCCTAGATGGTCATAAGGGGCCCCTTTCTCCCCATCTGGGCCAACACTGATTATTTCTTGACATTTGATAACAGCCATTCAAACAGGTGTGAAGTGGTATTTCACTCTGGTTTTGATTTGCATTCTCTGATGATTAAGGATGTTGACCACTTTTTAATATGCCTGTTGACCATCTGTATGTTTTCTGTGGAAAAATGTCTATTCAGTTTTTCTGCCCATTTTTAAAATTTGGTTATTTTGCTAGATTTTTGTGCTTTTAAAATATATTTTGGATATTAAAGCCTTATCAGATATATAATTTTCAAATGTATTTTCTCATCCCATTTATGACCTTTTCATTTTGTTGTTAAGCTGTTCAGAAATTTTTCAGCTTGATGTAGTCTCACTTGTTTATTTGTACTTTTGCTGCCTTTACTTGTGGTGTCATACCCAAAAAAAAAAAAAAAAAAATCCTTGCCAAGAATGATGTCAAGAAGGTTACCTGGTATATTTTCTCCTAGGAGGTTTAGTTTAAGGTCTTACATGTAGGTCTTTAAGTCATTTGAGTTGATGCTTTGTATGGTGCAAGACAAAGATCCAATCCCATTGTTTCCTTGTACATATTCAGTTTTCCCTGCACGATTAGCTAAACAGACTACCTTTTCTCCAATGTGCATCTGTGGTACTCTGGAAGGTTAGCTGAGTTTATTTTTACAGTCTCAATTCTGTTCCATTGGTCTATATATCTGTTTTTATGTAAGGACTATGCTGTTTTGATAAGTATTGCTTTGTAACATTTTGAAATCAGATAATGTGATGCCTCCAGCTATTCTTCTTTCTCAAAACTGCTTAGACTATCAGAATTCATTTTAATTCCATATGAATTTTAGGATTATTCTTTCCATTTATATATATAAAAAAAAGCATGCACAGTGATTGCATTGAACGTATGATTGTTTTAGGTGATATGGATATTTTAACATTATTAAGAGAATATTAATTTAAAATTTAATTACTTAAATTTAATTTTTGTTAAATAACATTTTATATATTAAATTTATATATAAATAACAATTCAACATTAATTAATAATATTAATCCAATGTATGAACATGGCACGTCTTTCCAATTTGTGTCTAATTTTCTTTCAGGAGTGTTTTATAGTTTTCAATGTAGAAGTCTTTCTTCTCCTTGGTTAAATTTATCCCTAAGTATCTTATTCCTTTTGATGTTATTGTAAATAAGAGAGTTTTCTTAATTTCCTTTCTAGATTATACCTTTTTGGTATATGGCAGTGCAACCGATTTCTGTAGGTTGATTTTATATTCTTCAACTGTTAACTTTGTTTTTCAGTTCTAACAGGTTTTTTTTTTTTTGTTCCCCCAAATGGCATCTTCAGGTTGGTCTATATATAAGATCATGTCATCTATGATTAGAAAAAAATGCATGTTTTCCTTTATAATTTGGGTGTCTTTTTCTTGCCTAGTTGCTCTGACTAGGACTTCCAGTACGAAGTTGAATAGACATGGTGAGAGTGGGCAGTATCTTGGGTCCTGTCAAGATTCCAATACAGAAGACAGGGGCCATTCTCCTAAGCATTGCTCTAAAAAATTTAGAAAGAGAAACATATGGTCTAGTCTTTTCTAATCTTCCCCAGAGAGAAGTCAGGAGGTTACAGCTTCCTCCCAATAGCATGCATGGTGCTGTTCCAGAAGGAGGGATTATGGTGAAAGGGTGCTACAAATTTTCCTACTGACCTTTATATGTCTGGCTTAACACTTGGAATGCAGGAGTCTTGTAACTAGTTTCTGAATTTCTCATAAAGGGAGTTTTTCTGTATATTGCTGTTGAATCAATGTCTACTTGAGAAAGAGAAAGATGTGGGACTTCCTATTCTGTCATCATGCTGACATCCCTCAGGACATTTGAAATTTTACTAATTGAAATGAAAAGATATTGGAGCATTTTGAGGGATATGTAACATCAACTAAAGTAAAAGAACACTCTAGCATTCATGGGGAGAATGGAATATGAGGAAACCAGGAAGATTAAAAAATGAGTCTGAAACCCACTTCAGAGTGCAGACTAAAGATGACAGTAGCTTCCTCAGAAAAACTAAAAAATAGATAATCCAGCATATTTGAATCCATATGCTAGATACATATGATCCAGCAAGCCCACTCCTGGGCATATATCCAGACAAAGCTAAATTCACAAAGATGCATGCTCCCCTATGTTCACAGCAATGCTATTCACAGCAGCCAAGACATAGAAAGAACCTAAATGTCCATCGCTGGATGAATGGATGAAGAAAATGTGGCATACATACCTAAAGGAATAGTACTCAGTTATAAAAAAAACAAATTAATGCCATCTGTGGCAACATGGATGCAACTAGAGATTATCATATTAGTGAAATAAGTCAGAAAGAGAAAGACAAATTCTATATGATATCACTTATATGTGGAATCTAAAATATGACACCAATGAACCTATCTCAGTTCAGTTCAGTTCAGTTCAGTTGCTCAGTCGTGTCCAACACTTTGCGACCCCATGAATCACCGCATGCCAGGCCTCCCTGTCCATCACCAACTCCCGGAGTTCACTCAGACTCACATCCATCGAGTCCGTGATGCCATCCAGCCATCTCATCCTCGGTCATCCCCTTCTCCTCCTGCCCCCAATCCCTCCCAGCATCAGAGTCTTTTCCAATGAGTCAACTCTTTGCATGAAGTGTCCAAAGTACTGGAGCTTCAGCTTTAGCATCATTCCTTCCAAAGAAATCCCAGGGTCAGAAACACAATCACGGACACAGAGAACAAACTGGTGGTTACCAGGGGGAGCTGGCTGTGGGAGACATGGACAGGACAGTTGGGGTTAGCTTTTATATAGAGAGTGGATACACAACAAGGTTCCTTTGTGTACTACAAACAACTACATTCAGTATCCTATGATAAACCATAAGGGAAAAGAATATTAAAAAAGAATGTACATACATGTATAACTGAATCACTTTGCTGTATAGCAGTAACTATCACTTCATGGGAAATAGCTGGGTAAACAGTGGAAACAGTGTCAGACTTTGTTTTTTTGGGCTCCAGAATCACTGCAGATGGTGACTGCAGCCATAAAATTAAAAGATGCTTACTCCTGGGAAGAAAAGTTATGACCAACCTAGATAGCATATTAAAAAGCAGAGATATGACTTTGCCAACAAAGGTCAGTCTAGTCAAAACTATGGTTTTTCCAGTGGTCAGGTATGGATGTGAGAGTTGGACTGTGAAGAAAGCTGAGTGCTGAAGAATTGATGCTTTTGAACTGTGGTGTTGGAGAAAACTGCCTATATATCTCCTGAAACATAGTTAGCTTATCTATCTGTCTGTCTATCTTTATGCCCTCTTTGCTAGTACCTTATTCTTAGCTACTCTCATCTTTAATTTTTTAAGGGAAAGTATTTTAATTTTATCTATTTTATTTTTTATTCTTTTAAATATTTTTTAAATTGATAGATACTCCAACTATGTTGGAGAAGACTGCAAGGAGATCCAACCAGTCCATCTTAGAGGATATCAGTCCTGGGTGTTCATTGGAAGGACTGATGCTGAAGCTGAAACTCCAGTACTTTGGCCACCTCATGCGAAGAGTTGACTCATTGGAAAAGACCCTGATGATGGAAGGGATTGGGGGCAGGAGGAGAAGGGGACGACAGAGGATGAGATGGTTAGATGGCATCACCGACTCAATGGACATGAGTTTGAATGAACTCTGGGAGTTGGTGATGGACAGAGAGGCCTGGTGTGCTGTGATTCGTTGGGTCGCAAAGAGTCGGAACCAACTGAGCGACTGAGCTGAACACTACATTGTAAATCAGCTATACTTCAATTTAAAAAAATATTTCAAAGAAGAAAAAATTAAAGAGATAAAATTAAAATATTCCCTTAAAAATTGAAGATGAGAGTAGCTAAGAATAAGGTACTAGCAAAGAGGGCATAAAGATAGACAGACAGATAGATAAGCTAACTATGTTTCAGACTTTATGATTGTTAGATGAGAAGATAAAATGCAAAAAGAATTAAAAGTGGTACAGAGTAACAAGGAGGAGGTGATATTTTTTGTTTGTAAACTTAGTATCTGCTACCTATGAGTCATCCAAAAGATGAGGCATCTAAACTAAACTAGGGGGTAGCTCAGTGGAGAGATCAAGACTTAAGATATTAGCACAAGAGTCAGCATGATACGAAGGTAAGTTAAAGCCACTGAGTAATGAAGTGATGTTGGAAGAAATTAAAATGGATAAGAGCATGCAGAATAGGTCTCCCTATAGGGTGTTCAATATTTAGAGTTAAAATCAGAAGATTAGATTCCTGTATAAGAAACGGGGGAAATATGCAGGGTGATAGTAGTGGTAGTATGGGGCAGAACCCTGGAACCCTAGAGTACAAAGTATTTTAGAGGAGGAAGAATGACACAACTATTTAAAATAATATCTTTATGGAAGACCCAGACATCATCAACCAACCTTAATAATAAATTTAAGTACATATTTCTACCTTGACATTAAATTCTATATTCGTAAAATTTATATTAATAAAGTATAGAAATTAGCATCTACTAATATGCTATATAGTGCTATATAATGGGCTATATGTTAAAGCGATTACCTAATTTAATTAAATTGCTTCATGATCATTTTCTAGTTGAAGATACTAAGCCTCAGAATAGCTTACTTGAGAAATGAGATTTGAAACCAGTTCTATTTGAGTTCAACGTCTTCTTCTAACATTGGATTTAAATAGATAAAAGAGTTGGTGAAGGACAGGGAGGCCTGGTGTGCTGCGATTCATGGGGTCGCAAAGAGTCGGACACGACTGAGCGAGTGAACTGAACTGAACTGAGGTCCAAATCATTAAGCTTTGTCTTTTTGCCTTTGGCCCTTGAGATGAGAATTATGCAACATTTCAAAGCTTCAGTTTCCTGGCTGTTGAATGAGTAGGACAGTAGGACCTATTTCATAGACTGTAGTTAGTATTATATGAGCCAAAAGAAGATACAGAATTGAGAACACTTTCTAATTCTTAATAAACCCTTGAAATGTGTTAGCAGTGTTATCATTTTTTGTTATACAGATATCCCATTGAAGCATTTGAATCACATTTATTTTTATTTCATGTTACTTTTTCTATCCACAAAAATTAAATATAAAGATAAGGAAGGCCTTTTCTTTTTTATATCTAGCATACTATCCTAAAATTAAACAGTAAATGTATGCAGTCTGATACTCAACTACACACAATGTTTAGGATAAAAGTAAGTTTTCTCACATTTTTATATATATATATCTACTGACTTAGAAAAATCAAAGTGATACATATTCAAGAGTCTTCTAATAGCTTCAATAAGATAAGATGCTTATGTTTTAAATGGATCTCATTCTCCCATCCTTGCAAATGAGGACAAACTCGAGGAACAATCTCTACATAGGTGGGTTTGCCTTCAATGGTAGGAAAATTTTCTTTTGAGATGTCGATTTACAGTAAATAAAAGCATACAGGGAAATTATGGAAGACTTTCATCATCTATACTGTTATTGATCTCTCAAACCTGTAAAAGAAAAATTAACCCAAATATTTTTGAAGCATTAGTAAATGTTCAATTATTAATAGAATAAGATACATTAAATATTCATTTTTTTGAGAGAGCTCAGAAAGTAAAGGGTTTTACATTTACTATCAGAGTCCTTATCTGCAATTTGGTGTTCCTATCTCTAGTGATTGCATTTCCCTGTGTATGCTGTTTTATAGCTTTTAGCAATTAGAGAATCAAGCAGGTAATATGTTTGTATAATAAAATCATTCAAGAGACAAAATATAAGGAAGGGTCCCCTAATTGGAATAAAGTCCCTGTGTTCATGCCAGTTAATTCTTGTTGGTTACTAAAGTATAACTTCGCTGAACTATAGTAAAAACAAAACAACAAAACTGTATAAAGTTCTCCAGAGTATTATTAGGGAACTCACTGATAGGTTTACATGGAGAATTTACCATATTGCTAATATAATCGCTATCTTGTGGCCCCTTAAAAATACTTCTTAACTGATACATCTTTACTGGAAATATTTAGAAGATGTTTACATACATGTTCCAAATAATTAAAAGCATATTCTCTAGGTCTAAATTTTTATCCTGGAGGCACTTATTATGATGACGATTTTATTATTTGCTCTTATTATAAAAGTTTTACCTTCTTAAGGTAAGAAAATAAGTGAATAAAAACAGTACAACTGGGTATAAATAAAAAAAAATTTTAAAAAAGCGAAAACAAAACAAAAAACTAACCCCTCCCTGAAAAACCCCTCTTCCTTCTCCTGATTCTAAGTTCTACTTTCCATATATAAAAATTAATATTCATATATAGTCCTGAAGATAAATCATAATAATTAATAGCTATAGCATCATGGGATAAATGAAAGAAGAAAATTAAGCTGATTTTTTTATACTAAATCATGTTATATTAATATTTTATAATGCTTTTTACCCAAATAAGCAATGTAGTTGATGTTTACTCTAGCCCTAGTATTTTTATCTATCATATATCAGAATTATAAGAGTGCTCATTAATTTAAATATTTGCTTATTGATACACATACAAATACTGAAGTCTTGAAAATAATATGCTTTTTCAAATCAGGAGGCAACAATCACTTTTCTTTCCAAAGATGTAAAATCTTAAAGAAAAAATTAGGCTTTTGGTTTATTGGTTGATAGAATATTCTATACTACTGATTAAAAAAATAAAGCAACCTGTTTATGCCATGTGTCTTTATTAGCATGGTTTTGCAAATGTGGTTAACTAAGCTCATTTAAGATATGGTTAAATGAGAAAAAAAGGATTGTCCACACTTTTTTACCCACATTATGTTTAATTTGTAAATCATCAAAACAGACAGCAAATTTTCATGATGCACCTTGTCCTGAGACTATTGGGATTAACCAATTGGTAGTCTCAAAAAGCAAGGGCTTTGCCATCATGGTGATTTGAATTTCAGTCTTAGCTCTGCCTTTCATCATTAGTATACTAGATTAACTAAGAAAGCTAATCTTTCACTAATTCTGAGTTCACATGCTTGAAGTGACTATAAAAACAATGTTCAGTATGAATAATACAATTTATATAGTATATGATATTATACAATTAGTATACAAGATCATATCTCCAAGAGCTTAGCATGTAGAAATCTCTCAACTGTAATTAGTAACACAATCACTATCACCAGTAAAACAATGATCATTCTTTTGAGGAGAAAAACCAGTTGTGAAACATCTGCTTGCAGAGCTGGACGGTGTGGATTTACGTGTGAGCCACATACATCCAAATAGGAGGGACGTGTGCTCCTGTAGTTCTTTTGTTTCACATTTGCTCTAATAACTGCATTGAAACTGATATATTCTCTAATTCTCATTATCTGTCTTAGAATGTAACCTTCTGGTACTGTTCAGTTCATGCATAAGAGGAGAGAGGTAGAGAGAAGAGCTGTCTGGTGGTTACTGTTATAAGGACAGTAATTCTATCTACCATGACCTCACTTAAACTTAATAACTTCCTGGCTCCTTATACAGCCACACTGATGGTTGGGGCCTCAACATGTGAATTTGCGGAAACACTAGTGATCACTCCTTAACAACATTTAATACCTAGAATCTAAATTATACATAAAAGGTTCCCCATAACTATTGGAATTAACCAAAGGAATTTCCAAGAGCTACACGGAAGGGGGCAGAGGCAAGGAACAGAACTGTTCACGGAGACTGCAGAAACAAGTGGAATCATTAGTAGTAAATATCAGCTGAAATAAACATTTGGAGGATGAGGATGCACAGCCTGGAATAACACTTTATCTTCAACAGGACCTTGACTGGGGGAAGAAAATGTCAGGTTGGTAGAAAATCCCTCCTGGACTCAGTATGGCTCAGTAAAGCAGTGGAGGCAGGGCAACACCCAGAATAATAAAAATAGCAGACTTTCTGAGAGTAATCTGTCTCTAGGGAGAACTGACATCTTGAACTAGTCACATGAGCCGGTTAATCTTGATAACTGTAGTGCTAGCACCATAAATACTGGATCAGGCTCTAATGTGGGAAGCCTGTTTATTTTTTCCCCACATGAACTCTTTAAAAAAAATGTTTACAAAACAAATTATATAATAAATGCTGTAGAGGGTGTAGAGAGAAGTGAACCTTCCTACATTGTTGGTGGGAATGTAAGATGGTGTAACCACTATGGAAAACAGTAGAGAGGTTCCTCAGAAAACTAAAAATAGAATTACTACATGATCTAGAATCTCAGGTATATTCAGAGCATATACCTGGACAAAACTATAACTCAAAAGATACATGCAGTGTCCAAAGCTGTTGGACACAGCGAGGGAAGAAGAGGGTGGGGCAAACTGAAAGGGTAGCAAGAAAGTAGCATGGGCGTATATACACTACCATGTGTAAAAAAGATACCTAATGGGAGGCTGCTGTATCGGCACAGGAAGCTCAATCCAGTGGGTGCTCTGTGACAACCTGCAGGAGTGGGTTGGGGTGGGATGTAGCGGGGAGGTTCAAGAGAAAGGGGCCATATATATACTTATGGCTAATTCAGTAGTTATATGCAGAAGCCAACACAATATTGTAAAGCAATTATCCTTTGATAAAAAAAAAAGACCCATGCACTGCTACATTCATAGCAGCACCAATCACAACAGCCAAAACATGGAAAGTATATAAATGTTCATTGACAAATGAATGGGCACATATGCAGTACATATATACAATGGAATACTACTCAGCCATAAAAAGTAATGAAATAACAGTGCAACATGGATTCAATTAGAGGTTATCACACTAAATGAATTAAGTCAGAAAGATAAATACAATCTGATGTCACTTATATCTAGAAACAAGAGTATGTCACAAATGAATCTATCTACAAAACAGAAACTAACTCACAGACATAAAAATCAGGTATATGGTTGCCGAGGTCGGGTGAGGAGGGAGAGGAATGGACTGGGAGTTTGGGGTTGGCAGATGCAAAGTATTACATTTAGAATGGATGAACAACAAAGTCCTACTATCTAACACAAGGAACTCTACCCAAACCATAATGGGAAATGATATAAACTAAGTATATATATAGCTGAATCACTTTGCTTTACAACAGAGATTGGCACAACATTGAAATCAACTACACTTCAATAAGAAACCAAGTAAAATAAAAATTAAAGGAAACAATTTATAAAAATTGAAATGAATGGCCTGAACATAACAAGCAGATGAGGTAAAATGCTCCATAATGCCATCTCTTCAAACTGGGCAAGGGACATAATGGACAATTCCCAGGAAGAAAACATAAGAAAGCTTTCAAATGTGTTAAGAAAATCATCAACCTCACTTATAATAAGAGACATGGGAATTAAAACTATGAAACGACATTGACATACAATTTCCCACTCATGAGACTGTAAAAAATAAACCCAAGTGTTGCTAACTCCTTTGGTAAGACTGTGGGAGGAGGTGTGCACTCTGACACATTGCTTATGGTTATATAAAACCAGGCTCATCCTTTTCAGGATAGTCATCAGTTTCTACAAAAATTATAAAGCTGATTTCTGACTAATAAATTCACTCTAGTAATCTGTCCTATAGATTGTTAAAACATGTCATTTAAAATTGAAAAGAAGAATAAAGGGAAGTCAGCAGATTCTTTTCATGCTGTATGAAGAACACTTTGTATCAGATTTAATCACATACCCAGAAAATGATCTATGTAAAACTTATGCAGTGTTTAACACCATGGTAAAAGGAAATGTTTCCTTACAATGAAAGTTCACCTGTTAACATGTACTTGTTAATGTTTCTCTACAGATGACTAGTTGAGGGATTATGAGAGGCCTGTGCAATGTAATACTATGTATCTCCTTATGTATTGATATGGAGAAATGTCCAAGATATACTGGAAAAGGAGGAAGATTTCAGAATAGTGTGTATAGTGTGCTATTGCCTCTCTTAGAAATGAAATAAAACATGCTTCTATATTTACTTCCTTATGCAATTCTTTAAAAAAATATGTGATGAATTACAGTACTTCCTATTTGGAGAAGAGTGGAGACCAGGTGGAATGTACTGGATAAAAAGGACATTTTCTGGTGTATATTTTATTTTTCCTTTTTATGTTAAGTTATATAAATACATTATCTAGAAAAATTTAATAAATGTTGCAGTAATACAGATGTTCGGTACCTCCCCATGCTTCTGTCAACCGTTCATGTGAGCAGATAATTCTAAACCAATGACAGCAAATGGAGCATCTGGTGCTGGAGGTAGCATGCAGCTCCCAGCTGTGCTTGATTCTCAAAATGCAATGTTTTCCAGTAGTAATGTTTTAATAATTACCATCCACTTTAGCTACAATAGATAAAAATGAATGTTGATTTAATGCCACTAAGATAAGAGCTTTTAGTGGCAATAAATCAACATTTCAGGGAATATGTCATGGAAAGATAGGCACAATAAAGGACATGAATGGTATGAACTTAACAGAAGCAGAAGATATTAAGAAAAGGTGGCAAGAATGCACAGAAGAACTATATGAAAAAGATCTCAATGACCCTGTTAACCATGATGGAGTGATCACTCACCTAGAGCCAGACAACCTGGAGTGTGAAGTCAAATGGGCCTTACGGAGCATCACTATGAAAAAAGGTAGTGGAAGTGATGGAATTCCAGCTGAGCTATTTCAAATCCTATTAGTTGATGCTGTTAAAGTAATGCACTCAATATGCCAGCAAATTTGAAAAACTCAGCAGTGGTCACAGGACTGGAAAAGGTCAGTTTAATTCCAATCCCAAAGAAGGTCAATGCCAAAGAATGCCCAAACTACGACACAATTGCACTCATTTTACATGCTAACCAGGTCATGCTGAAAATCCTCCAAGCCAGGCTTCAATAGTACGTGAACCAAGAACTTCCAGAGGTTCAAGCTTGATCTAAAACAGGCAGAGGAACCAGAGATCAAATTGCCAAAATCCACTGGATCATAGAAAGAACAAGAGAGTTCCAGAAAAACATCTACTTCTGCTTTATTGACTATGACAAAGCCTTTGACTATGTGGATCACAACAAACTGTCAGTCAGTTCAGTCACTCAGTTGTGTTTGACTCTTTGTGACCCCATGGACTGCATCACTCCAGGTTTCCCTGGGATCCCATTCCTAGTTTCTACAACAAACTGTGGAACATTCTTAAAGAGATGGGAGTACCAGAGCACCTCAAATCCAACCACCTCAAATGTATGCACGGCAAGAAGTGACAGTTAGAACTGAACATGGAACAAAGGACTGGTTTAAACTTGGGAAAGGAGTGCATCGAGGCTATATATTGTCACCTTGCTTACTTAACTTATATGCAGAGTACATCATGCAAAATGCCAGGCTGGATGAAGCACAAGCTGGGATCCAGATTGCGGGGAGAAACGGCAATAACTTCAGATATGCAGATGACACCAGTCTTATAGCAGAAAATGAAGAGGAACCAAAGAACATCTTGATGAAGGTGAAAGAGGAGAGTGAAAAAGCTGACTTAAAACTCAGTGTTCAAAAAACGAAGATCATGGCATCCTGTCCCATTACTTCATGGCATGCAGATGGGGAAACAATGGAAACAGAGAAAGGCTTTATTTTCTTGGACTCCAAAATCACTACAAATGATGACTACAGCCATGAAATTAAAAGATGCTTGCTCCCTAGAAGAAAAACTATGATAAGCCTATACAGTGTATTCAAAACCGGAGACGTTACTTTGTGGACAAAGATCCATATAGCCGCACCTATGGTTTTTCTAGTAGTCATGTATGGATGTGAGAGTTGGACCATAAAGAAGGCTGAGTGCCAAAGAATTGAAGCTTTCAAATTGTGGTGCTGGAGAAGAGACTTGAGAGTCCCGTGGACGGCAAGGAGACCAAACCAGTCAATCCTAAAGGAAATTAACCCCAAATATTCATTGGAAGAACTGATACTGAAGCTGAAGCTCCAATTCTTTGGCCACCTAATGTGAAGAGCTAACTGATTGGAAAATATACTGATGTTGGGAAAAATAGAAGGCAGGAAGAGAAGGGAATGACAGAGGACAACATGGATGGATGGTATCACCGATTCAACGGACATGAGTTTGAGAAGCTCTGGGAGATGGTGAAGGACAGGGAAGCCTAGCATACTGCAGTCCATGGGTTGCAAAGAGTCACTTCTGAGCCACTGAACAGCAGCAAAAAATAAAATAAAATAAGAGCTTACCGTCTAGTATGTAGATTAAGAAGTATGTAGATTAAGAAGTTGTCATATTTGGGATGCCAGATTTAAACAGATTTAAACAAGAAAAAAGTCAATTACTACCTCATTTAAGATATTTTTCAAGGTGATTTTTTTATTGAATTTTATCCTAAAAATGATTATATAAATGATTCCTTTAGTACCTTTGTAGTATGTTGGCTTATTATATTTATACTACTTATAAATTAATATTGAAATATTGATATTAAAAATTAGAGAAGAAAATGGCAATCCGCTCCAGTATCCTTGCCAGTATAATCCCATGGACAGAGGAGCTGGGTAGGCAACAATCCATGGTGTTTCAAGAGTCAGAAATGACTGAGTTATGAAGCAAACATACACATAATTAAAAATAAACATTCATTTAATACAAGACTGAAATGATATGTAAAATTTAAATAGGTATTTTTGGAATTTGGTTACAGGATTTTTTTTCTATTTTCAAAATTTCTTCAGTGCAGTTATGTTTATTTGATAAAAATGTATCAAGATAAAGAAATTAATGAGAGACTTCACTTCAGACAATATATTTTCATGTTATTTTAGGAAAACATTCTAATTCAGTTCCAGTAAATTTTAAAGGCAATTTTGCAAATTTTACATATGATTTTATTTTTTTTAATTTTATATTGGAATATAGCTGATTAGCAATGATGTGATATTTCATGTAAGACAGCAAAGGGACTTAGCCATACATATACAAGTATCCATTCTTCCCCAAGCTCCCCCCCATCCAGGCTGTCACATAACACTGAGTAGAGTCCTATGCTATATTGTCCTTGTTGGTTATCCATTTTAAATATAGCAGTGTGTACATCTTGAGGGCTTTGTGGGTAGTGACAGTGGTAAAGAACCTGCCTGCCAGTGCAACAGATGTAAGAGACGTGGGTTCAATATCTGGGTCTGGAAGAGTCCCTGGAAGAGGGCATGGCAACCCACTCCAGTTCTTGCCTGGAGAATCCCATGGACAGAAGAGTGAGAGAGTCATTTCCTAGGCAGGTTGATAAGAAGTCTAGGGGTCCCCAAGGAGAGAGGGGTCTGGAATTCTCAAGCAGGAAGAAAGGACAAACCTTTTTTCCTTCTCTACATTCCTTAGAATTATATAACAATAATGTATTCTGCCTGAGGACAGTCTCTGGATTAAACCTTCTGGCTAATTCTGTAAATTATGGGAGTAGACCTGCTCTTTACAAGGATTATATAACAACAGTGTATTCTGCCTGAGGACAGTCTCTGGATTAAACCTCTTGGCTAATTCTTTTATCTTAAAATGTAAATTATGGGAGTAGGTCTGGTGAGGTCTTTACAACCTCCAGACATTCTTTGGATTTACTAGAGAGTATATAACTCCATTGCTAACACTAGCAAGGGGGTACTCTTTCTGCCCCCTTCTGATGCCTATGTCAGAAGCTTTCTCTATCTCCTTTGTACTTTAATAAAACTTTATTACACAAAAGCTCTGAGTGATCAAGCCTCGTCTCTGGCCCCGGATTGAATTCTTCTCCTCCAGGGGCCAAGAATCCCGGCATCATGATTCAACAACAACCTTTTAAGAGGCTGGTGGGCTACGGTCCACAGGGTTGCAAAGAGTCAGATATAACTGAAGTGACTGAGCAAGCATGCATGTACATATAGGTCTCAAACTTTAAAATGATTTTTAGACAAATAGGATTTAGAGATAATAGTGGAGGAAGCAAAGCTATTCTCTTCTTTATTGGAAGGCACTGCATTTGCTTAGGTAATGCCAAAAGACTTTCTCATAATCTGAAGCTTTCACTTTCTTTTAATAAACATGCTAAATGAATTAATGATATTTTCTTGAATCATTGTTCATGTCTTAGAATTTTGGTATTTAAATCACATTCTGTACACAAATTGCATCAGTTTCAACTAGGAGCTGACTAGGTTATAAATTGGCTAGTAGATCTTGATGAAAACTAAAAACTGATTCCATCTGAAATTAGGGCTTAGATTTTATTCCAATTTATATAAATTTGTGATATAAAAAACTAATTTAAAAAGAATTTCATAATATCAAAATATCAGAATATCAAAAAATAATAGATGTACTCTACTATAGATTGCTATTAAAATCTTTGCACAGAGAGAACCTAGATTTTTAGCAGCTAAGGGTCTCAGTGCCTCTCACACTTCTTGATAAACCTGAAAATAGTAGTGATTGTTTCCCATTTGACAGATCCTGGGCATAAATTATCTAGATGTTGGAAGAGGTAAGGGGTTTCTCTGATGGCTCAAGTGGTAAAGAATCTGCTTGTAGTGCAGAAGACTCAGGAGATGTGGGTTGTATCCTTGGGTCAGGAAGATCCTCTGGAGGAGGAAATGGCAATCCACTCCAGTATTTTTTTTTTTCCTGGAAAATTCCATAGACAGAGGAGCCTGGTGGGTTAAGTCCCTAGGGTCACAAAGAGTTGGACATGATGGAGCATGTGATGGATGGATGGATAGATGAATGGATGAATGGATGGATGAAGGAGGTAAGCATGCTTATTATAGAGAATGTGAGAGAAAAGAATCAGGATTAGGACTAGACTGGCCTCATGACCCTGAGTTTGTTCCCAGGAATAGGAAGGTGGCTGATGAGTAAGGAGTGAAGTTGGAGAGATGAGGGAGGGGCAGATGCTGTAAGGATTCCTATAAAAAGTGTACTTTGAATCTGAGTGGAGTGTGCTTAAAGCAAAAGAAGGACTTGATTTGTTCTTCTTCAGGAAACTTTTGGCCACTCTGTTGATAACAGACTGTAGAGGGACAAAGGTAGAAGTCTAGGGACCAGAGCCCAAGGAGAGATGAGAGTACCTTGGACTGGAGATAGTGAGAAGGGGTCAGATTTTGGGTATATTTTGAAGGGCAAGCCAAGAGAATTCATTGATAAATTATAATATGGGCAGTTAAAAAAAATAAAAAGAGGGAACTCTAAGATAAATCCAATAACTTTCAGCTAAACAATTGGAAATGTCATGTTCACATTTACAAAATGTTTACATTTACTGGAAAATGTCAAAGAAGGCAAGATTTTTTAATGGTGCATGCGAGGAAATATTAAAATATCAGTTTGCTACCTTTGGGGCTTCCCTGGTGGCTCAGGTGGTAAAAAATGTGCCTGCAATGAGGGAGACCTGGGTTCGATACCTAGGTCAGGAAGATCCCCTGGGGAAGGAAATGGCTACCCACTCCAATATTCTTGCCTGGACAGAGGAACTGGGCAGGCTACAGTCTATTGGGTCATAGAGTCAGACATGACTGAGCAACTAACACACTTTCCACCTTTAGAACTGTGGTGCTTATTTGATGAGCTCTTCGCAATGATTAGTGAGCAGAAAGGTGTTCAAGGTAAGAGTTCTGGGCTGTGGATCATCAGAATAAAGATGATAATTGAATCCCAGGTGATGCCAGTGGTAAAGAACCCTCTTGCCAGTGCAGAAGATGCAGAAGACAGAGGGTCGATCAGAGGAAGATCCCCTGGAGGAGGGCATGGCAACCCATGCCAGTATTCTTGCCTGGAGAATTCCATGGACAGAGGAGCCTGGCAGGCTACAGTCCATAGGGTTGCAAAGAGTCAGACACAACTGAAGTGACTTAGCATGTAATCACATAAGCTGAATATCATCCGTGGAATAAGTATACATAGTAATGGGTCCCAGGAACTAACCCTTGGATCCATCAATATTTAGATGAATATGAAATTGAACAGTACCATCAAAGAAGCTTGAGGAGGAGACACTAGTGAGGTAAGAAGAAATGTGTAGAATACGGTGGCCAGAAAGTCCCGTGAAGAGCGTGCCCCTGGAAGAAAATAACGCTATTTCAAATGCTGATAGTAATCTGATAATCTAAGACTAAATTATTACTACATATTTAAAAGGAAATAAATAATAAAATCACTCAAAATAATCAAAATTTTAG
This sequence comes from Budorcas taxicolor, assembly GCF_023091745.1. NCBI lineage: Eukaryota > Metazoa > Chordata > Mammalia > Artiodactyla > Bovidae > Budorcas > Budorcas taxicolor. The sequence continues at coordinate 56,676,069 of NC_068929.1, read as the reverse complement.
AATAAATCTTTTTCTAGGTACTGAGAAAGTATCTATCTGATACTGCCGGGTATCACAAAGTCTTTTGTATTTTACTATCTCAAACATACAACTTTATGTACATAGAAGAAGAGAGATGTGAAATAAATTTAAATTTTATTCATATTTTATGGAAAGCCAAGAAAAAATTAAACATAAAAAATATCTGCCCTTTGGCATCCTCTCTCCCCTCTCCCTGCTTTGTGTGTCTGCTTTATGCATCATCCAAACCTCCCCATCAGCAAGAATACCCACTTTAAATGAAAAGCAACATTCTCCCAGCATCAACAGACAACTCCTCAAATATAGCATTCTTTCTTCATCTTGTAAGGAGACATCATGATGCCACTTAGACGTGAACTATGTAAAGTGTCAAGAAAACATCATTTGATGTACAGATGCATATGCATATATAGAGATAAATGTATATTTATATTCTTGCATGGGCTTCCCGGTGGTGCTAGTGGTAAAGAGCCTGCCTGCCAATGCAGGAGACTTTAGAGATGCAGGTCTGATCCCTGGGTCAAGAAGATCCCCTGGAGGAGGGCACAACAACCCACTCCAGTATTCTTTCCAGGAGAATCCCATGGATAGAGGAGCCTTATGGGTTATGGTCCATAGGGTCACAAAGAGTCAGACATGACTAAAGCGACTTAGCACAGCACAACATAGCATAACTGTCTACATTTACAAAATATATATAACTCTGCCTTCTCTTCCAATGCGTGGAACAGTTCTCAGAGCTTTCTGAAATACTCTTCCTAGACTAGAGTCCTCAAATCCCTGGCTTGTTCTGAGCTATCCACGGTCTCAAAACATTTCTAAGGAAATTTATTTATTTAATTCAATTATATATTCATTCATTTGGAGAAGAAAATGGCAACCCACTCCAGTATTCTTGCTGGGAAATTCCATGGACAGAGGACTCTGGTGGGCTAGTCCAAGGGGTCGCAGAAGTGGGATATGACTTGGGATATGATATGACTAAGCTACCACCATTAATTTAACATACTAGAATCTGCTTGGTGCCTGTGTGCTCTATCTCAACACCACATCCTAACTTTACTCCCTAAACTCACATTATTTAACAGTCTCTTGGGTGGCTGGTTGGTACTTCAGTGTCTCAGGCAGAGTGGTATAAATGGAACAAAAATCCAAAGTTGACAGACAGAAAATGAGCCTAATGTTGGGGCCAGTGTGAGAAAAGCAAGAGGAACTCCATCTTGAAGCCTGTCATCCATCTTAAAGACAAGATATGAACTGAGCATGAACCTTGCCCAAGAGTGAGGAAAATGTTGCTAATGAAAACCAGGTCTCCTGAAGACTTCCCTCCCTACAATGACAAATGGAGAAGGTAGTTGAGGTCAAGTTGCCCGTGTTAGATTAACGTTACATGGAGACATCCTTCCCTTGATGTATAATCAATGCCCCCCCCCCCCCAACCCTTAACCTTAATTGTTCTCCTAGCACCTATTTGTTATAAAACTCAGTCATAGAGAACAAAGAGGTTGCTAAGATGTAACTAGTCATGTAGGGGGGTATAAAACTGGGCCTCTCAGAAACATCTAGGGTCTTTGTTGGGAACTGATTCCCTTTGGACCCACTGGTATAATACTGTACTCCACTGTCTTCACCTCTCCTCTGAGGTGTGTTTTGCGACTATGGATTCTACAACACTGCCACTTAACAGATGTAACTTTAAGAAACGTAACCTATTTTTAACAGTTTTCCTAATGTAGGATTTGCTACATAATGGCAGGGCCCAGTGTAAAATGAAAATTGAACCAATGGGTATTTTAAAATGTACCTGTGATTTTTGCTTTTATTCAGGTCTATGAAGTTGATAGATCAGGAGATGACTGCTTCTGAAAAGATAATTTATTACCATATTTAAGCATGGGAAAATAGTAGCTCAGATGGTAAAGAATCTGCCTGCAATGCAGGAGACCTGGGTTCAAGCCCTTGGTTGAAGATTCCCTGGAGAAGGGAATGGCTACCCACTCCAGGATTTTTGCCTGGAGAATTCCATGGACAGAGGAGCCTGGAGGGCTACAATTGATGGGGTGGTAAAGAGTTGGACACTACTGAATGACTAACACTTTCACGACACACAGGACAACAGGAGAGAATTCGGAGGCTGGTGGGTGGGTGAGAGAGAGGAAGGCAGGGAACTGCCAGTTTCTGGAGAAATAATGGGTAAGACAGGGCAAGTCAGCTAAGTAGGTTTGCTTTGAAAGAATTCAGCAGATTCCCAGTTGAAGAATTCACCCCAGGGTGATTTGGGCAGAAGAATCAATACCTCCCTGCATTAGAAGAACTAGATTAGGCAGGTGGGGGAGGGGAGGTGGTGAACTTGGCTTTTGTTCATTTTGCACATGAAAAGCAGAGAGTCCTTATTTTCTTTCAGAATGCACTGACCTTGTGAGGGGCAGTCCTTTTTTTCCACCTCAAGATCCAAATCGTCAAACCATCAGACAAAGAAAAAGCAGTGAGTACAGTGGAGAAGGCAATCTCCATTTCCAACCCACTGAAGATGGTAAATCTCAAAGGATTTCCCTCTCTTCCAAACAAAGAAGAGGTCTTGCAAAAACTCCTCCTCTTCTATCCCTCTTCTGTGATACATTTGCCTGGATTTGAGGCATTTAGGAGATCTGAGTCTCTTCTCAAATAGCCCATCCATGACACTGAGCCACAGATAGAAAGGCCACTGCCTTGTGCCCCTCCCAGAATACATGACTCTGAACCTCCCTGGGCCCAGGCTCCCACTGGGACAGAGGGCAACAACAAAGTTGCCCTTCCTCTATCTACACACATAACTGGATCACTGCCTTAGGAAAAAGCAGCCAGAGTCTCAGGATGGAAAAGAGGGTTATTAAGCCCGGTGGGGCCAGGAAGACCAGGGAGAGGGAAGTAGCCAGTCACCAATCAAGCAGCCAAAAATGTAGTGACACAAAATTAGAGACACCAAGGGAACATTTCATGCAAAGATGGGCACAATGAAGAATAGAAACGGTATGGGCCTAACAGAAGCAAAAGATATTAAGAAGAGGCGGCAAGACGACATGGAAGAACTGTACAAAAAAGATCTTCATGACCCAGATAATCATGATGGTGTGATCACTCGCCTAGAGCCAGACATCCTGAAAAGTAAAGTCAAGTGGGCCTTAGGAAGCATCACTATGAGCAAAGCTAGTGGAGGTGATGGAATTCCAGTTGACCTATTTCAAATCCTAAAAGATGATGCTGTGAAAGTGCTGCATTCAACATGCCAGCAGTTTTGGAAGACTCAGCAGTGGCCACAGGACTGGAAAAGGTCCATTTTCATTCCAATCCCAAAGAAAGACAATGCCAAAAAATGTTCAAACTAGCACACAATTGCACTCAACTCACCCACTACCAAAATAATGCTCCAAATTCTCCAAGCCAGGCTTCAACAGTACATGAACTGTGAACTAAGCTGGATTTAGAAAAGGCAGAGGAACCAGAGATCAAATTGCCAACATCCACTGGATCATCGATAAAGCAACAGAGTTCCAGAAAAACATATACTTTTCCTTTATTGACTCTGCCAAAGCCTCTGACTGTGTGAATCACAAGAAATTGTGAAAAATTCTTAAAGAAATGAGAATACCAGACCACCTGACCTGTCTCCTGAGAAATCTGTATGTGGGTCAAGAAGCAACAGTTAGAACCGAACATGGAACAACAGACTGGTTACAAATTGGGAAAGGAGAATGTCAAGGCTGTATACTGTCACCCTGCTTATTTACGTTATATGCAGAGTATATCATGAGACGTGCTGGGCTGGATGAAGCAAAAGATGGAATCAAAGTTGCTGGGAGAATTATCAATAACCTCAGATATGCAGATGACACCACCCTTATGGCAGAAAGCGAAGAAGAACTAAAGAGTCTCTTGATGAAAGTGAAGGAGGAGAGTGAAAAAGTTGACTAAAAACTCAACATTCACTAAGATCATGGCATCTGGTTCCATCACTTCATGGCAAATAGATGGGGAAACAATGCAAACAGTGAGAGACTAGTTTCTTGGGCTCCAAAATTACTGCAGATGGTGACTGCAGCCATGAAATTAAAAGATGCTTGCTTCTTGGAAGAAAAGCTATGACCAGCCTAGACTGCATATTAAAAGCAGAGACAAAATAAATAAATAAATAAAAAGCAGAGGCATTACTTTGCCAATAAAAGTCCCTCTAGTCAAAACCAATACAGTATTGTAAAGCAAAATAAAGTAAAAATAAAAATTAAAAAAAAATCAAAGTAAACTAAAAAAGAAAAAAGTAAATGTAAGATTAAAAAAAACACACAAAATCTTTGGTTTTTCCAGTAGTCATATATGGATGTGAGAATTGGACTATAAAGAAAACTGAGCACCAATGAATTTATCCTTTTGAACTGTGGTGTTGGAGAAGACTTTTAAGAGTCCCTTGGACTGAAAGGAGACCCAATCAGTCCATCCTAAAGGGAATCAGTCGTGAATATTCATTGGAAAGACTGATGCTGAAGCTGAAACTCCAATACTTTGGCCACCTGATGTGAAGAACTGACTCACTGGAAAAGACCCTGATGCTGGGAAAGATTGAAGGCAGGAGGAGAAGGGGATGACAGAGGATGAGAAGGTTGGGTCGCATCACTGACTCAATGGACGAGTTTGAGTAAGTTCCAGGAGTTGGTGATGGACAGGGAAGCCTGGCGTGCTACAGTCCATGGGGTCACAAAGAATCTGACACGAGTGAGCAACTAAACTGATTGTAGCTCACCAGGCTTCTGTGTCCATAGGATTCTCCAGACAAGAATACTGGACTAGTTTACCATTTCCTTCTCCAGAGGATCTTCCTGAGCCAGGGTTCAAACCTCAGTCTCCTGCATTGCAGGCAAGTGGGAGTTGGCCCAATTCCTGGAATTCCCCACTGCTTCCTCCAAATTGTTAGAATACTCCTCCCACTCATTAACCTATGAAACTGACAACCCCATACTCTGATGCTGCTCTGACCTTCTGAGATGGGCCACACTCTATTTATAAACACATTTCTCTCTAAATAAATCTCTGTGTGTATGAGTGCTAAGTCACTTGTTCTGACTAACTCTGTGCAACCCTATGGGCTATAGCCAGGCTTCTCTGTCTGTGGGATTCTCCAGGCAAGAACACTGGAGTGGGTTGCCACGCCTTCCTGCAAGGGATCTTCCCAACTCACGACTGAACCCAAGTCTCTTAGGTCTCCTGCATTGGCAGGCAATTTCTTTACCACTAGCACGACCAGGGAAGCCCCTACTTCTTAGCTATCACTTTTTGTCTCACTAAGTTCTTTCTGCAAGGAGACATCAAGAATATGAGCCTCATTAAGTCCTGTGATCAAGTGCATGATTTCAGTTAAAAAACTGGGGATTCAAGTCCCAATCTGAGTTACATGGTTTCAATGTGATATCCCAAGTCCCAATGGGTGCATTATTGCCCCATCAGACTTCACGTAGAAAACACAGACTCAAAGTTAACATTCACAAGAATTTCACAGAGCATTAATCCCCCAGTGCAGGCCCCTTCTGAACACCGGGCATGACTGCTCTGGTTGCACACTCTTGAAGTCAGCTCTAGATCTATGAAATGAATTTTCAGTCATGTTTCGATCCTCTGTATGTGTGTGCTCAGTCACTTCAGTCCTGTCCGACTCTTTGTGACCCCAAGGACTGTAGTCTGCCAGGTTCCTCTGTCTGTGGAATTCTCCAGGAAAGAATACTGGAGTGGATAGCCATTTCCTCCTCCAGGAAAACTTCCTGAACCAGGGATCGACCCCGAGTCTCCTGTAGCTCCTGTATTGCAAAGAGATTCTTTACCGCTGAGCTATTCTGGCTCTTGTGTGGCAACCAGCTGTGGATGTTTAGCATATACCCTATTTTTTTTTTTTTTAAATCCCAGGATATCTTGCTAATTTTGCACACAGACAATAATGGAACCAACTCAGCCATTCTGGCACACACAAATTCTGAAGTGCCAGGGTATGAACAATCAAAGAGGAAATGTTAACTGATAGGCAAATATTCCTGTTTTGGGGCCCCATTTTGGGCCGCCGAGTCAGAAGCACTTTCTCCACAATCCCCCAGCACCCAGATGGATCAAGCCTTAGCTGTCCGCAATGACCATCTCCAGAGGACAAGGTGTGCTAGCTTTCCATCCACAGCTCACACGTGTTCCTGAGGATGTCATCACAAAATAAACCATCCCCTTACAAGTCTTTGAATAAAGACACTGTTTTTTGTGTTTTTTTTTGCAAGAACTCTGAATAAGACTCTTTGAGTTATTTTGCAGGATGCATGAGGTAATATATGCAAAATACAAAACACGGGACCTGGCCAATTACAGCTACTTAGTGTCTTTGAGTTCTTGATCTTCTCTCTCTATTTGAAAAGCCGCTTGATGTATAATCTACAGCCAGATGTCCAAAATGTAGCTTTTGTTACTTAAACAAAAACAAAAATTCAATCTCTATTTCAATATTGAATTTAGTCAAATTCTAAGGAATTCTATCTATGCAAAAGAAAGCCGTCTTTTCTGGATTTCTGGATTTTATCCTTTTCAAGGTGACAGGTGGAGACGGTGGAGGAGGACCGAGTGTCAGGGAGGGGCAGCCATCTTGGCTTGTTCCAACAGAGAATACTATGGTCTCAGTGGGTCTCTGATCTTTCTTCTCAAGGGGACTCCTCATGTCTTCAATGTCTCTCGATGCTCATCAGTATCTCAGGATTACCACTTTGCTCCTTTTAAGGATATGGGAAATTTGGGATCATCTGACATCATCTTGGTTGTTCAGATGGTAAAGAATCTGCCTGTAATGTAGGATACCCTGACCGTAATGGGAAGATCTCCTGGAAAAGGGAATGGCAACCCACTCCAGTATTCTTGCCTGGAGAATTTCATGGACAGAGGAGCCTGGCAGGCGACAGTCCATGGGGTTGCAGACACAATTGAGTGACTAACACACAGACACACACACACACTGACATCAGTGAAGGGCTGCAGGAGGTGGGGGAGAGTGGGTTTGACTCGCATCTGTCACTAAGGCATGTTGGTATTTAATAGAAATAGAACTTATTTCCCCAGGATTCAACCAGTAAACAGGTTAAGTTCCCTCCATCTTTGAGATGTGTTCACCTCTTTCAGCTACCTCTTTCCTAGACCATGTTCATGGATAACACAGATCATAACAACTTTTCAGTTAGTTAGTGTTAGTTGCTTAGTAGTGTCTGACTCTTTGCGACCTTAAGGACTGGAACCCACCAGGCTCCTCTGTCCATGGGATTCTCCAGGCAAGAATTCTGGAGTGGGTTGCCAACTTCACATTTCCTTATTTGCTTTTCTCCCTTCCACAGCCAGAGGCATCATTGTGAAATCTGGATATGTGGGAAAACAAAACCAAAACCTTTTTCACTGTTTAAGGCATAAACTTGTGGATTAGAGCTCTCCAGTTTTGCTCTGAAAAACAGAAACCAAGTCTCTTAAAATACATAAAGCATTTTTCTCTCCACAAAATGAACTATGCCTCGAGGCGTTTCTATAATAAAACTCAGAGCAATCAGTGTGGAATGGGGATTGTGCGTGAAGAACACATAATCAGTATAATCAAATTATTATCCTGTCAAGAAGGAAATGTGTTCTTACAAACCTCAGCATAGAGGAAAAGCCAGCAGGCATTTAGTGACTGCTCAGTTCAGCCTGGATAGGGAAGAAAGGCAGTCTTGTGCCTGAGGGCACCAGAAGGGGCAGGAGCACAGAAGCAGTAGGATACTCAAGGATGTTTTGTCCAATAATGAACCAAAGGAGGACAGTAAGTCAGGTGCAAGTCAAGATCAAAGAAACACAAAGGTGTGAGGAACCTCTCCAGTATCAAGTCATCAGAGCAGCATTTAAGATGCCAGAGGAGGGACTTCCCTGATGGTCCAGTGGCTAAGGCTCTGAGCTCCCAATGCAGACCAGCTGGCTGGACCCCTGGTTAAGAAACTAGATTCCACAAGCCACAACTAGGAGTTCACATAACATAAGTAAAGATTCTGTCTACTTTAATTAAGACCAGGTGCAGCCAAATGAATAAAAATAAGTATTTTTTAAAAGATGTCAGAGGACAGATGCAGGAAAGAACCTATTATTTTTGGTGCTGGATTTCTCAGTAAGGTAGCCACATCCTAGTCTTCCTTGGAAGATCTCATTTTATCCTTGTCATCCTGACAGAAGTATTAGTGTTTTATACTTTTCATACTTCAAAGTGTCTGGGTTTGGGTAGTGAATTACAGAGTCTTTCTACTCTATAGACAATCCAAGCAAGTACATAGTACATAAAAAGTACACTCTTAGACAACACTCCACCATCCCCTCAAAGAAAACATTTCCATGATATAATCTGATAATAATTCTTAACATGTATTAGAATTGATATCACAGAAAAATTCAGATTCGTACTTCATGTCACTCACTTGACTCACTTAAATTTTGTTTTTAATAGTAACACATAGGAGTAGTTAGGAGGAAGTAAATAATCTCTTCATAATCTGACCCTTCCAGGGATATATCTAACAGAAAATTTGTTTGGATTGAATGTGATTAAATATACAGATATAAGGTAATAATTAGAAAGTAAAGAAACATAAAATGGAGTGAGAAAAAAAAAGATTTAATATCTACATAAACATCTATTTATTAAGCCATCATTTTACATCTTCTGGAAAATTTCTGATGTTAGTAATAGCATATTACTCTATCAATGTGATTTAGTTCTATACCAGAAGTCTGATCTTATATACCAGACACTAAACATATATATGTTTATACATACACACACACACACACACACACACACATATACATGGAATTCCCTGGTGGCTCAGAGGTTAAGGTGTCTGCCTGGAATGCAGGAAACCCAGGTTAGATCCCTGGGTCAGGAAGATCCCCTGGAGAAGGAAATGGCAACCCACTCCAGTACTCTTGCCTGGAGAATCCCATGGACGGAGGAGCCTGGTAGGCTACAGTCCATGGGGTTGCAAAGAGTCGGACACTACTGAGCAACTTCACTCTCACACATACATATAATACATAGATATATGTATTATATATATATACACACATGTACAGAAATATACATAAGTGATATAGCTAAAACATATTTACTGGTTGCAAATAATCAGTTTATCTAAATATATATTTAGAGTGTGCTATATTGTTTATTTTATAGGTTATTATATTTCAAGTAATATTGGAGGGACAAAAATTAATGAGAAATTAACAGCATCTTCTTTCCGTGGGTAGATCCAGCTCTTGGGTTTTATTTACAATTACTTGGACATTGACCCAAGAGGAGAGAACTAGAGAAGGCAGGAGGATTAATGTTTTAACAAGCAGAAAATCACCTTTCAGAGATATATGATAAAAATCTGTCAAAATCCAAGCTTTCAGACATGAGAACTAGATACACACACATAGGACTAACTTCTCTATACTTCATTCTGGGGTTATATCACTTATCCATAGTACACTGATATAAACAAAATTGTAGGGCAATGTCAGGCAGAAACCTAACACCTCATGAAAAACATGCATGTCACATGACTAGAATTCTCTGATGGAAGCAGACTGAAGAACAAAGTGAGAAAATTCCTCCAACACAAAAATATATGCTCATTTCCACAAAATGAGCACTATCTCCTTCAACACTCTTCCATAATACCCAGACTTGGAGGCCAGAGACTAAAAAGGGGATAATGACTGCCCCTCAGCCCTTTCAGTCAAATAATGAGGGTTCATATCAGGCACTGTTGGGACTGCAGGTATGGAGGGGAAAGAGAAGAAATAAGAGAGACAACAGTGGGGTAAAGATAGAAATGGATTAAGCTGGATTTTGACTTTAGTAATCTCTACCAGACTTAAAGATAAGTTTTTGCAACTGTAAGTAGCCAGAAAAATTCTGATATATGACCAAACCTCATTAAGGGATAATTAAGTTAGAAATGACAGAGTTGTGAAGGCAATATACGATGGAAGTAACACTTTTTTTTTTTTAAATTCTGTTTGTTTGGTTTATTGCATTATGCCATTTACACACTGGTATGCATTGTTCAGGCTTCCCTGGTAGCTCATCTGATAAAGAATCCATCTGCAATGCAGGAGACCCCAACTCAATTCCTGGGTCAGGAAGATCTCCTGGAGAAGGGATAGGCTACGCACTCCAGTATTCTTGGGCTTCCCTGGTGGCTCAGACAGTAAAGAACCTGCCTGCAATGCAAGAGACCTGGGTTCAGTCCCTGGGTTGGAAAGATCCCCTGCAGGAGGGCATGGCAATCCACTCCAATACTCTTGCCTGGAGAATCTGATGGACAGAGGAGCCTGGGGGGCTATAGTCCATGGGGTCGCAAAGAGTTAAATATGACTGAGTGACTAAGCATCACATAACACATGTATTTTTCAGCACATTTTGAAAATAAACAGGAAATTAATTCATTAACTAAGCATAGGCATTAAAACTTGGTTGTAATTGTTACCAAGTTGTGCCTGACTCTTGGGAACACCATGGAACTGCAGCCTGCAAGGCTCCCCTGTCCACCTGATTTTCCAGGCAAGAATACTGTCATGGGTTGCCATTTCCTTCTCCAGGGTATCTGTCTGACCCAGAATCAAATCTGTGTTTCTTGCTTTGGCAGGCAGATTCTTTACCAATGAGTCCCCTCAGAAGTACTTAAAACTTACTAGTGTCACCCTATTTTTAAGGAGTAAACACAGCATCATGCTAGTTTAAAAAAAAAATTTATCTGTGTAGTGGGAATTACAAGATATGTCTTGGATCTTTCATTAATACTTTACCCAATACAATCATGGTAGGTCATATCCTTGACCATTCTGTGTTGCTTTCATCCTATGTACACTGGAGGATCAATGGTTAATCATGAGCAACTTACAATTTCACCTGTTGCAATGGTCCACCCAAATGAATATTTTAGGCCACTTTTGATTATAATTACAATATACAAAGAGAGTTATTCTTTATCTTCTTAGTGCAAAACTATCACTTTTCCTTTGTAACATATATATTTCCTCTGATTTTAATGGTAATAACTGTATCCAGAATTGCTAAAATAAAGCTTTCAATCTCACTTAATGACATTCTGTCCTTTGAGGAGGCCATGGAGATTAAACAAAATAATCAATTTCAGAAGCTACAGTGTTCTGGTCTGGAGAATTTCATGGAGAGAGGAGCCTGGCAGGTTACAATCCATGGGGTCACAGAGTTTGACATGACGGAAGCAACTTAGCATGCCCATATGACATTAGTGTTATTGTAGTGTTGTCGCTCAGTCCGATTCTTTGTGATCCCACAGATGGTAGCCTGCCAGGCTCCTCTGTCCATGGAGTTCTCCAGGCCAGAATACTGGAGTGGGTAGCCTTTCCCTTCTCCAAGGGATCTTCCCAACCCAGGGATCAAACCCACATCTCCCACATTGCAGGCAGAGTTTTTACCAGCTAAGCCACAATCGAAGCCCAAGAAGAGTGGATTGGGTAGCCCATCCCTTCTCCAGCAGATCTTCCTGACCCAGGAAGTGAACCAGGGTCTCCTGCCTTTCAGGCAGATTCTTTACCAACTGAGCTATCAGGGAACTGTGATTAGTCAAAACTATATTTATATTATGCAGATCAAGGTGTTTGCAGTTGCTGATAGCAAGTTCCATCTAAACTCACATTTTTAGATAACTCTGCTATATAATCACCCCAGTTTTTAATGAGCAAATAAATACCTGACCACTTTTCATATTGATTGACATTGACTGACATGACTTGCTAAAGTAAGTAACGTATCAGTATTACTATTTAGAGTTAAAATATTTGTTAGTGTTTTTTACATAGAATTTTTCATGTGGGAAAGTCCTTCTTCATACTTTAAACAGTGCACGAAATATTTTATCATAAAGCTCCAGTATTCTAAATAAAAGTTTACAGGTTTGTATGTGCCTTTTGATAAATCAAATGAAACACCAATGCTAGTAACACAAAAGTATGTCTTACCTGTACAAGCATGTGAAATCTCAAGTAGTTAAGTATGTCAGTTTTTTGATAACCAATACGCATCGTGCTCTAACTGGGAGTTGGTTTCATAACTCCGTGAAGAATGTCAACATTATTTCAGTCCCTTAGAGTCTGTGTGTGTGCATGCTCAGTTGCTCAGTCGTATCTGACTCTTTGCGACTCCATGGACTATAACCCACCAGGCTCCTCTGTCCATGGGGTTTTTCAGGCAAGAATACTGCAGTGGGTTGCCACTTCCTTCTCCAGGGGATTTTCCCTACCCAAGGATCTAAGTCAAGTCTCCTGCATTTGCAGGTGGCTTCTGTACCAGTGAGCCACCTGGGAAGCCCTAATAGGTGTTGTTAAAAGATCCAGTGGACTTGCACTGTCCAAATGAATGTAATTAGTGGTAGATGGAGGATATACTTTGTTGCTTTTAAACTTTGTATATTTTATGCTATTCTGATGTGATTTGAGGAGAAAAACGTTTTCCTAGATATTCAAAAATTAGAGGTTGATTTTTTTTTGATGATATAACATTTTTAGCTAGGGTAAATTTTTATTTCCCTGTATGATATTCTATTAGCTCAGCTTTGGAGTACTGCATTGTTACAAGAATCTGAGAGTTCCTCAGCTGTGCATACAAGATACCATTTCTTCAAATAAAGTCACATCTTCCCCTGGCCTTCTTTATGTTTTCACTGTGCTAGAAGTCTAGGCACTAAGTGAAAACCCTTCATCACTTCTAGCTTCAAGATTTATGACTCAAAACGTTTAAATGCCCAGGCAGATACAGTAAAACAAGTACACAATGTGAATATGGACTCTGGTAAGTTACATGTGGCACAGACCAACAGTTCAATCCACTGTTTCCTGTGTAAGTCTGGAAATAAGGTTAGACAGCAATATGCATCAGTGGGTCAGATTGATTCCTGACTCACCACAAGTTTCTTATCAAAATTTCACATTTTAGTAACCTTTTCTTTGTATGCTTCTTTCAGAGAGCACTAAATTTCACATTTGGGGCTCATTATCACTATTATCATTATTATTATTATTATTATCATTCTCCCCATAATTATTTTCTTTAGCTGACATTTATTGATCATTATATTATAGGCAGGGTACTAAGCACTCGGGATGAATTATTTCTTCTTAACCTCATAACAGTCTTGTGAGATGAGTACTAAGACATCATCCACGGACTTGGCAAAGTTAAATGACTTACCCAAGCTCTGTAATTTGTTAGTGAAGGAATCCTCATTCTAGCTCAGGATCACATGGCTCAAAAGGTCAAAAACCAAAGCATTTTTTTTCTTAATTTTTTTTTTATTGTGCTAAAAGCCACATAATATAAAATATACTACTTTAAACCATATGTAACTGTACAGTTCAGTGGCACTAAGTGTACAAATATTGTCATGCAACTCTCATCATCATCCATCTCCCAGATTTCTTACCTTCCTAAATTGAAACTGCCCCCATTAAACACTAACTCCCCTTCTCCCTCCCCACCCCTCACCTGGCCCCTGGCATCTACCAATCTACTTTATGACTATGAATTTGACTATTCTAGGTTTATCATGAAAGTGGAATCAAACAATACTTGTCTGCACCTACTGCATATTGAAATGTGTTTTTAAGGTTAACTTAATAAATGTCTCACAAACAGCTGGTACCCAACACTGATGAGAAAGATATCATGTTTGTATTCTCAGAACCTAATGCACTGCTGGTATATAATGGGCCTGCAGGAAATATTGGAGAAGGCAACAGCACCCCACTCCAGTGTTCTTGCCTAGAAAATCCCATGGACAGAGGAGCCTGGTAGGCTGCAGTCCATGGAGTCGCTAAGAGTTGGACTGAGCGACTTCGCTTTCACTCTCCTGAATTGGAGAAGAAAATGGCAACCCACTCGAGTGTTCTTGCCTGGAGAATCCCAGGGATGGGGGAGCCTGGTGGGCTGCCATCTATGGGGTCACACAGAGTCAGACACGACTGAAGTGACTTAGCAGCAGCAGCAGTAAATATTACAATAACTAATCAAGGTCTGGTCCTATGCCTAGTTTAGCTTAACACTTCTGTAGTTCAGTTCATATAATACTCTGAAGATTATTTTCTATCTGTTCATAAAGTAATCATATTTTTATATCTATAAAACTCTGTTTATGACCTCTTCATTTTCTCACCACAAAGACAATATAACTCAAGGAAGGGAGACAGAGCATAACAATTGAATGTTAACTCAAGAAAATTTGGATTCCAAACTCATTTATAGGACATAATGTATTCTAGGACATAAAGCATGGATATGTTTTGTAACCTCTTTACATTTACAATGTGAGAAGTTACTATACTGGGTTTTTATAAAAGTATGTTTATATAAAAGGACATATGTTACAGAAATTTTGCCCCCAGTTAGAAACTGGTGAGCTAAATCCTTTAGGTGAGCTAAATCCTTTAGGTGAGCTAAACCTTTAGGTGAGCTAAATCCTTTCGGTTATTGGAAAGTTTCTTATTTTCATAGAGTATATGTAAATAATTCATTATTTATTTGATTCCCACCTTATATCATAAGGGCTTCCCTGCTGGCTCAGTGGGTAAAGAATCTACCTGCAATGCAGGAGACATAGGAGATGCAGGCTTGATCCATGAGTTGGGAAGATCCCCTGAAGGAGTGCATGGCAACACAGTCCAGTATTCTTGCCTGGAGAATCCAATGGAAAGAGGAGCCTGGCAGGCTACAGTTCAAAAGGTCACAAAGAGTCATGTGTTTATATGTCTTATTCAAATATAAATAGAACCGTTTATTATAGCTGATTAAGATCCTCTACCCTTATGGCAGAAAGTGAAGGAGAACTAAGCCTCTTGATGAAAGTGAAAGAAGAGAAAGTGAAAAAAGATGAAAGAAGTGAGTGAAAAAGCTGGCTTAAAGCTCAACATTCAGAAAACGAAGATCAAGAGTTGGACCATAAAGAAAGCGAAGCATCGAAGAATTGATGCTTTTGAACTGTGGTGTTGGAGAAGACTCTTGAGAGTCCCTCGGACTGCAAGGAGATCCAACCAGTCCATCCTAAAGGAGATCAGTCCCGGGTGTTCACTGGAAGGACTGATGTTGAAGCTGAAACTCCAATACTTTGGCCATCTGATGAGAAGAGCTGACTCATTTGAAAAGAACCTAATGCTGGAAAGATTGAGGGCAGGAGGAGAAGGGGACAACAGAGGATGAGATGGTTGGATGGCATCACCGACTCAATGGACATGGGTTTGGGTGGACTTTGGGAGTTGGTGATGGACAGGGAAGCCTGGCGTGCTGTGGTTCATGGGGTCTCAAAGAGTTGGACACAACTAAGTGATTGAACTGAACTGAACTGAAGAGCCTCTACTGAGATTCTATTGGCAGGTAAAGTCATTCTTCAACTATATTAATACCTTCAGGTAGAACTCAGAAGCTCCCTGTGGCAGACAGACCCTCAGGCAACCCCTTTGGGTCATGCACTTATATCATCTTTTCCCCTGGAATACAGGCACAATCTGTGACTTGGTTCTAGGGAATAAATTATGACAAATGTTCATTTACATGGTAAAAGTTAAAGGATTTTTCAAATTTAACTGAATTCCCTAATCAGTTGGATGCTTTCTAATTCAAGTCTCTTGAGAGTCCCTTGGACTGCAACGGCATCAAACCAATACATCCTAAAGGAAATCAACCCTGACTGTTCATTGAAAGGACTGTTGGCCAAAGGTGAAGCTCCAATACTTTGGCCACTTGATGCAAAGAGTCTATTCATTGCAAATGACTGAAGGCAAAATGAGAAGGGGCTGGCAGAGGATGAGATGGTCAGAGAGCATAACTGACTCAAAGGATATGAATTTGAGCAAAGTCCAGGAGACAGTGTAGGACAGAGGAGCCGGGCATGCCACAATCCATTGGGATTGCAAAGCATCCGATATGACTTAGTGACTGAACAACAACAAAAATCAATCGACTTGAGGTAATCAAAAGGGAGATTAGCTTGAGTGGGCCTGTTTTTAATCAAATAAAAGGAGAGGCAGGACCCTCGTGAGGTTAAAAAACTACTCTACTGACTTTGAAGAAACAAGCCATGCATTTCTACGTCCAGAGGAAAATGAATTCTGCCAGTGACTTAAATGAGCTTGCAAGCAGATTCTTTTCCAGTCAAGCTTTCCAATGAGAATGCCTTAACTAGGCTGGTGGCTTGACTGCAATGTTTGAGGCCCTGAGCAGAGACCTAGTTAAGTGGTGTCTGACCTCTTTTGCACAGAAATTAACATACATAAGTTTGATAAGTGCCTGAAAGTATGCTGATTAGTTATACAGAAATAGAAAATTAATACATGCCCTCTCCGACAAGTACACAGGTCCAGAGTAACTCTCTGGAAGTAAGTCATATTTCTGTATTACAGCTTCCCTCTGCCATGGACCTGCTAGCTTCCAAAGACATGACCACATATCTGAAAGAACTGGATGGATGTGGATGAAATAAAATTTCATTAAAGGACAAACTTAAAAAAAAATAAATAAAAAACATGAGGGGGGCATCTGTCTCTGGCACTTAAGGTGAGGACTAATTTTTATGTTCCTGGAGAGAAGCAGTCATTCTAATATTTACTTATTGTTTATGCATTAGTTTATTTGCTTGTTCATTTCTTATTTTCTATGTATTTAGCTGTGCTGGGCCTTAGCTGAGGCACAAAGATCTTCAATCTTTGTTGCAGCCTTTAGTTGAGTCATGTGGGATCTAGTTCCCTGACCAGGAATCGACTAGGCCCCTTGCATAGGGATCACAGAGCCTTAGCCACTGGACCACTAGGGAAGTCCCCAAAGAGGTCATTGTGGTTATAGGTCACAGTGGATTTTTATTATCAATCCAAGCATCATGTTACTCCATAGGAATTTAGAGGAAAAGCCCATGGGTATAGATGCAGAGGACTTAGATTTTAAGCAGTAATTCCATTAAAACCAAGCACACAAACCTCAGCATGCCTGAGAGAGAAGGAAAACACCATTTTCCTTCTCAGAGAGAAGGAAACAAAATTGCCCCTCATCTTAAAGTACCATCATGCCCTGATCTACTTATCTCATTGAAAATCTACACTGGGCCTGTGTAAGTGATAACTCATCACTGGTGGTAGCAACAAAGAGAATGAAAGTATTACAGTTTGCAGGCACAGTCATTTGGAGACACACTCCTTTGGGAACACAGAATTTTCAGACTTCACTTTCACTTTTCACTTTCATGCATTGGAAAAGGAAATGGCAACCCACTCCAGTATTCTTGTCTGGAGAGTCCCAGAGACAGAGGAGCCTGATGGGCTGCCGTCTATGGGGTCACACAGAGTCGGACATGACTGACACGACTTAGCATCAGCAGCAGCAGCAGGGACACAGAATACCTTGAGATGACTGTACCATGTTCAACTTTACCTCACATCCAGCAGTAAGATGCTTGTGTTCTAGGCAATAGAGTCTCACAGGTGCAGCTCTCTAGCATCCCCCACTGTGGGATATGGGCTGAGGATGCAGTTATGGGCACACTGAGAAATCCCAGAAATCTTTTATAGGTGTAATCATGGCATCACTGACTCGATGGACATGAGTCTGAGTGAACTCCGGGAGTTGGTGATGAACAGGGAGGCTTGGCGTGCTGCAATTCATGGAGTCGCAAAAAGTCAGACACTACTGAGTGACTGAACTGAACTGAACTGGATCATTCCAGAATCTGAACTTCCTGTTCAAAATATGGATGGAAACTCTGAAACCAAGGGTTGTATGTAAATGTAATTACACATGTACTTACCAACTTGAGATGCCAGAAGAATATCTGAGTTCACATTACCATAAAATACAACAGACCAAAATTAAAATGGGAACAGTGGGAATTTGCTTCATGACTCAGGGAGCTCAAACTGATGCTCTATGACAAGTCAGAGGTGTGTGATAGGGTGAGACAGAGGTTCAAGAGGGAGGGTACATGTCTATATTTATGGCTGATACATGCTGATGTTTGGCAGAAACCAACAGAATATAGTAAAAGACTTATCCTTCAATTAAAAATAAATAAATTTTAAAAATGGAATGATCAATAAAAGGAGACATAGGGAAAACAAAATGTCGAAACCAAAAACTTTCAGAAAATGTAATCGGAAATGGCTACACGTTTCCTGATAGCTGACCAAAATTTGAAGACAAGGACTTAAAAAGCCTTTGGGTGCCCAAGTTCAAAAGGATGCATTTTCACTTTTTGTATTTCATAGTTTCAAAATAGAAACAAATTATTTTCCTGATATAAAACTCAAAAATAATTATTTTTAATTTGCATAAAAATATGATGCAATGCACAGTTTACAAACAAGTGGATATTCTAGGGCATATTCTCACTCAGAAGCATGTCATTTTTCCAATGCAATGGCATGAATTATAACTTACTTCAAAATATTAAGGCACTTAGAGATTTTATTTAAAAATACAAATTTCTAACTTCTTTCAAAAAACTTGGAGATATGTTGAAATTTGATGTCTACTCAGTTTGGTAACAGTCTTTGTGAGATGATAGATAAATTTTCATTTTAAAGTGTCCCATCATCTCCAGGTTATCATAGTCTTCCCTACTCCTCTTGCCTTCCCATCCAGCTCTAATTGCTCAAGTTATGCCTGCTGACTTTAGGCTACTGAGTTTGGGATCTTTTAATGACTTTAATTATATCTTCCACATCTTTATGAAAATACAACAAAGCATTCTACATGTTTATATAGTAACAATCACAATGTAACTAACCATACTTTCCTTTTAATCTTAGCTCAAATAAAGAATGAAATATTTCTCAATCAGATAATCTATATTTACTGTTATAGTTAACAGAATAGCTTTCTTTCTGTCTTGATCTTTCCTTTAGATTTGTTCCATATTATCTATATATTTATAGACTTTCCAAAGGAAAAGGGAAGATTTGATATAAAGTGAAGTAAAAGCATGCTTGTTGAATTGAATTTTATTATATATAATACATGTGTATATATATAATGTATATATTATATATATATAAAATGCATTTTAGATTATGTATCTGCTTACCAAATACCTGCAAGACCTTCTCTGCTATCACTTATTTACAGGAATATTTATCTTAATAATGTACACAGGACATAATACAGGTAAAAAACCTGCACTCAGTTCTTACATGCTTGACTATTTACTGTTGTAATTTAGAAAGATGCTCTGGACAAGCTAGGGTGGGGAAGGGTGTGTATTCTCTAATATATCGTAACTTCCCCTAGAGGATCTCATTAGACCAGTGATACTCAACCTTTAGCTCCCATCAGAATCACCCAGAAGGCTTGTTAAAAACAGATTGCTGGTGGAGCCTGAGACTGCTTGTCTAATGAGTTCACAGGTGATCCTGAACATCTGTCCATCAGAGAAATATCATCTGATAACCATTATATCCAACTACAATTCTGTTAAGGTAGATGTGTGTCATTTATTAATGAATTCCCCTTAAATCACACCATTTCTCACATATGGGAGATGCTTAATGCATAACTATTGAAGGAATTTAGGGTTTGGCATTGTGACATAATAGTATTTGGCTAATAAGGTTTGATGAGGCCTCAATTAGCAATAGGTTCAGCTACAGAAAGAGAAATGCATTACTTCATTTGTCAACTCTGCTTTTTTCTAATGTAACTGGGGAATCTCAGGATAGTACTTTAAAATACATTGTGCTTTTTCTTCCATGAAGGATGTACATATATATATATATATAAATCATAATTTTGTTTCTTTTTAAAGGCAGTAACCAAAATAGCATTAGATACATCAGGTTGTTAAATCGAGGACGAAGAATATGTTTAACTTTTAATTTATTTGGTAGATATATGTAAATATATTTCAACTCCTTGTATTTTTAAAATTTTCCAGTCAAATGATAGTTTTGAATCACTTTCATTGAAAAAACATCATGAAGATGCATTTTTCCTATTAGCTTTTCTTTTTATTCCTTGGGAAAATAAATTTTTAAAAAAGAGCAATACTGTATCTTTATCTTTGTTCTTATTCAGACTATGTCCCAACTTCAGTGAGGCAGCTAAAATTAAAGTTATCCCTTACAGTGTTTATTGCTTTCAAGCAGTTAAACAACAGGCTTATGTTTACCAACAGTTTCTCTTTCCTCCTTGACATTCAACTGTGTTACATCTCTTTCCCTTCCCTAAGATCTAGCCAAAGCTGTATGTCTGAACATGGTAAAACCTACACGTAGGCCTGGCCCATGAGAGCTGTCAAAAGCATTCTACATCCTTAGTGTAGGGTAAGATAGTCAAGAAGCAAGGACCCTGGGCTCAGAATCAATGTGGAACAGAATTACCTTTAGTCTCAACTTATTTTTATTTGAGCTGAATATAAATTCTACTTTGTTAAACTACTAGCATTGTGGGATCTGTCTATTTCAAGCTGCTAGTATTCCTCCAACCAATATCAAAATTAGTGATTAGCACCTTGTAGTTGGGTCCTGTATCATGTTATGAAGTAGCTTTTTTTTTTCAAATTATCACCTGCAATAACTTACAAGGCTGACAGTATGCTAAGTGACAAATCAATCAGACTCTGACAGCTACTGATGACTGTGCAGTGGTAAAGAAGCCACCTACCAAGGCAGGAGACACAGGTTCGATTCTTATGTCAGGAAGATCCACTGGAGAAGGGAATGGCTACATGGACAGAGGAGCCTGGTGGGCTACAGTCCATGGGGTCACCAAGACAGACACTTTCACTTTCACTTTTCATGAAAATACTATAATGAGATTATCACAGTATTTCTTTGTATTTAAGCAGAAAGAGACAAAAGGAAACAGAGATAGCCCAAGGTTTTAAAAGTGTGTAAAAGCTGACTGCAATGTGGACCCCAACAACAGAAAGGTAGGTTTGAAAATACTTTGAGTTAAAAAAAAAAGAAGAAGAAACACTTGTTAAGAAGAGTCAGTTGAACAAAATGATGTGGTTTGAACAATTAGATTAAGAATTTCACCTCTACACTCAACTCTGATTCTAGATCATCTCTAGATCTGAGAAGGGAAGGGGCATAGTGGTGAAGTGTAAGGAAAGAAAAGAAAGCTTAAATTTTGTCTAGGTGATAGTTTTCTGTTACTGACATATGGAAATAATTACAATCGATCAGAAGTCTGCCAGTTATTGAGGAAACCTTATTGTTAAATAAACAAAGAGCTCAGAATCTTTTGTGACTTTGAGACTCAAATCAACCTTTAGACCCTGAGGTAGGAGGCTCTGAGAGGAATTCCTCAGATGAAGAGATGAGCTCATCAGTGTCTGCTTCTGATGAAAACAGGAAAGAAGGAAGAGAAGGAAATGTCATTTATAAAGGGCTTCCCTAGTGGCTCAGATGGTAAAGAATTGACCTGCAATGCAGGAGACTCAGGTTCAATCCCTGGGTAGGGAAGATCTCCCAGAGAAGGGAATGGCAACCCACTCCAGTATTCTTGCCTGGAGAATTCCATGGACAGAGGAGCCTGGTAGGCTATAGTCCATAGGGTTACAAAGAGTCAGACACAACTGAGAGACTAACACTTTCATATTCATTGTATGATTAAAGGTCTTCCCAGGTGGCTCAGAAGTAAAGAATTCACTTGCCATTACAGAAGACACAGGAGATGCAGGTTTGATCCCTGGGTTGGGAAGATACCCCAGAGAAGGGAATGGCTACCCACTTCATTGTTCTTGCCTGGAAAATCCCTTGGACAGAGGAGCATGGTGGGCTACAATCCAAAGGATTGCAAAGAGTCAGAGAAAGACTGAGCAACTAAGCATATACATATGATTGAAAGTGGGGGAAATCATCACCCTCACCTTTCACTACTATGAAAGCAATACTGGGACCATCTTTCTACGTAACAGTACCATACAGTACACCTCAGTGTTCTAATGGGTGCACGCTTTGATTGAGCAATAGTAGCTGTGGATTTTCTTCCAAAGAAGAAACATTTAAACAAATTATGCAACAATGCAAACAGAAAGAGTTTCATGGTAGTGGAGCTGATAAGGACACGAAAGAGTAAATCGAAAGGGACTAAACATAACTGCTTCACAGCATGTATACAAAAAGGAATACAATGAAGCTATTGACATTATTTTGTATATTTTATTTTTATTTTTCAATTGACTTGTCCAAAACTGCCTATGTGCAGTTTGTAGTAGCACAGACTGAAGAAATAGATAATTCCCTTTCCTTTTGGAACACTATAGCCTTGATGTAAGACCTAAAACAAGTAAATAGACCAATGCTGATGACCCCAACAGGGGATTTCACTGTCAAATGAAGCCCCAAAGTAGGAAGTTAGGAGCATGGTTTTTGGTCTTAGAAGCAAGTGTTGGTGGATACGTTCTGCTACCTACTTCATATGAAATCTAGGACAAGACGATTTCCCAGAAATGAAAATAATAACTATTCTCAAAATCATTTTGAATACATTTATAGTACATGCAAAGTGTCACATACAGTATCTAATAGAAAATTATTAATAAGGTTATCATTATTATTAATTACACTTTCATTACTGACGTGAAAACATTATATACTAATTTCTTATGTGTATAAAGGTGGTTATTGAGCACTGTGTAAAGCATATTTTTATTTTTGAAAACTAAGGTGGATAGGATGGATAAAAGGACATTTTCCAAAATACTCTTCCCTTTTGTATTGGAAATTTGGGAGGATTTCAACTTAAAAAATATAATTTTAATTGTTAAATTGATCAATAATTGCCAATACCTATGAAAAAGAGTGAGAAATAGAGAATCAAAATTTGATTAGATTGCTAATATGCTTTAAACACACAAAATGGCAATGCTTCGACCATAATTCCATAACATACTAATTACAGATACTTATATAGTGAACTTATGTTTCATAAAATGTCACAACAGAAAAATGGGATATGGAAAAATACTACAAGGACTCAGGCAACAAAGCTTTTCATGGTCCCATTATTGGAAGAAAGAGATGTGAATATTGCGTTACTTCCCAAGTTATTTCTGTAGATGACGGAAAGGAAAAAGTTAATAGACCTATCAGTAATGAGTTACTGTGAGACAATTTATATTAATTCTTTCATTTAGTTTTGCAGTTATTCAAAGAAAAAGATATAAAATACACACATTTTATCCATGAAAATTAAAAAAAAATC
The DNA here is from genome assembly GCF_023091745.1 of Budorcas taxicolor. Classification (NCBI taxonomy): domain Eukaryota; kingdom Metazoa; phylum Chordata; class Mammalia; order Artiodactyla; family Bovidae; genus Budorcas; species Budorcas taxicolor. The sequence continues at coordinate 56,652,776 of NC_068929.1, read as the reverse complement.
AAGGCTCAGAAACATTGAGAAACTTAACTACAATTATATCTCTTATAAGTACAGCAGATGTAATAAATAAGAACTTATTTAAGGATCTATGATAAGTATTGTCTTGTACCTAAAAAAAAATATGAAAAACATTTCTTGTGGCATAATGTAGGAATTAAATTTTAATTCCCCCAAAACAAATTATCTCTTTGAATTTTCAATCTAAAATTTTAAATAAGTACTGTCAAAGATGTGATAAAATTAAAAATTATGTCTCCAGTTTATTACTCTGAATCATTTCTTCATGCATTAAAATATCCACCATTATAGGTATTCTCATTTTGATAAACTAAAAAAATAGACACTTGGATATAATATCAAAATTCCTTTTGGGATCAACTGATAATATTCTAATTTAATCTTTTAACTAAAATTGGCTTATTTGGCTCAATACATTAGTACTTTAATCTAAGCAGAGTCAACTGGAAAAAAATTATATGTCTATCAAGTGCAATGTTGTAGAGAGATTTTTATAGGGTGGTAATCACTTCATGGGAAATAGATGGGGAAACAGTGCAAACAGTGTCAGACTTTATTTTTCTGGGCTCCAAAATCACTGCAGATGGTGACTGCAGCCATGAAATTAAAAGACGCTTACTCCATGGAAGAAAAGTTATGACCAACCTAGACAGCATATTCAAAAGCAGAGATACTACTTTGCCGACTAAGGTCCGTCTAGTCAAGGCTATGGTTTTTCCTGTGGTCATATATGGATGTGAGAGTCAGACTGTGAAGAAGGCTGAGCACCGAAGAATTGATGCCTTTGAACTGTGGTGTTGGAGAAGACTCTTGAGAGTCCCTTGGACTGCAAGGAGATCCAACCAGTCCATTCTGAAGGAGATCAGCCCTCGGATTTCTTTGGAAGGAATGATGCTAAAGCTGAAACTCCAGTACTTTGGCCACCTCATGCAAAGAGTTGACTCACTGGAAAAGACTCTGATGCTGGGAGGGATTGAGGGCAGGAGGAGAAGGGGACGACAGAGGATGAGATGGCTGGATGGCATCACTGACTGGATGGACGTGAGTCTGAGTGAACTCCGGGAGTTGGTGATGGACAGGGAGGCCTGGTGTGCTGCGATTCATGGGGTCGCAAAGAGTCGGACACGACTGAGCGACGACTGAACTGAACTGAACTGAAGAATGCCCTCTTTAAAAAATTGTATGCATTCTTAATGTAAGAAGACTTTTAACTCTTTAAAAATGTACCAATTAGCTTATTTTTCTTAACCCAAGTGGAAGATTATCAAAAACTGATCTTATAACAATTGACATATTTGTAAGGATAATGATGATATAGAAAAAAGATGGGCCTAAAAGTTCCAAGTTACTATTTAAAACTCAGTTCTGCCATTTATTAACTATGTGATAGTGGGTTAATATCTTGAAATATCTGCTTTGCTATTTACTAAGTTGTGATAAAATCATAAATCTAAAACATGGGATTGTTGTTGAGTGTTAGTAAAAGAACAGACATAAAGTATTTACTGTAAATACTGGAGCAATGTTGTGGCTGCAGGAAACATTTGGTAAATGTTAGTTGAAGCATTCAGAAGAAGAAAAAAAGAATATTAAACTTTTTAAAAGGTGATGGAATATGTGTGCATCAGAGAGAGATCAGACAGATGTTTAAGAAATTTATTTGATTTGTTTGATTAGATGCTTCTTTTAAAAAACCTAGTTGGAGCTCCTTGTTTGGGTCTGAATGACGGTCTCTTTCAGTGTTTGATTTGACCTCATGCTGATTTACATCTTACATAAAGATTTAAAGACTTATTTGTATATTTTAAGAGCAGATATTTATCTATGTACCCTCATAGCTCAGTCCGTAAAGAATCTGCATGCAGTGCGGGAGACCTGGGTTCCATTCCTGGGTGGGAAAAATCCCCTGAAGAAGGAAGTGGCAACCTACTCCAGTATTCTTGCCTGGGAAATCCATGGACAGGGAGACTGGCGGGTCCATGAGGTCGCAAGAGTCTGACACTACTTAGCGACTAATCCACCACCAAAACAATATTATAAATTGTTTGCTTGGAGCCCATTGCTTGGAGCCCCATGTTCTACCAAGTGACTTAATGAAAATAATCCACATAAAACCAAATCCTAAGGCACGTCCTTAGGGAGTGTCAAAGGGGCAAAGTTCCTATTTTGGGAAAGTGAAACAAATTGTCTCCTTCAGATTAATTTCTATGTATATTTCTATCTTTTCTTTTCTACTCTTTAATTGCCCTATGAACCAGACACTTAATCTCTATTCTGTAGAAACAAGAGATGAAATAATTCAGAAGTTAAAAAAAAAAAAGAAAAGGAAAGAAAAAAAATCCAGGGCATCACAAGCAGAACCTCTGCTACATTAGGCACTTAAATATATTAAATTAGATTTTATTTAATTTAGGCTCCCAAACAACAAATAACATCCACACAATACTGAGGTGAATGCAAATTGAGTAATTTTAAACAAGAAGACACATTTTTTAGAATCCCTAAAATGAAGAGTAATTACACTCATTTAGGTAACCATCAGATCTATAGGATTCAGCTTTCAAGTGAATTAAGCATTGAAGAAGGACAGATTTATCTGACAGTTTGTTGAAGAGCTCCTCTGAATTGCAATATTTTTGGTTGATATGCATGTGTACAAGACCAACTACTTTGAAAATGAAGTGCTGCGAAAAATGTCAAGAGATCAATTTGGTGTAATCATTGCTCTGGACTTAAGCACCATGGTATGAAGTACAGTAAATTATTGAAGTGTCTCATTCTGAAGGGCACATTAAATAGCATTTAATTATATCTGTTCAAAACATGAAGGCATTTCTAATGCAACATCCAAAATGTCTAAAATTAGAAGGAAAAGTCTGTTCGAAAAATTAGTATGCTCACAGAGAGCACAAAGACTCTCAGAATTTCCGAAATAAAAATTCCATTAACTCTCAAAAGAAATATTTCCTATTTAGTGGCTTATCTATTGCTAATCTTACCTCTAAATTCTTATTGACTATGCCTGCTCTAATTGTTGACATCTCAAACAATTTCTATTTACTCTTACTTAGCATGATGCCTATAGCCCTGCAGGGAGCCCCTTTGAATTCACACACTTAATTACTTCCTTCTCTCCAGGGAAGTGTTATTCTGGCAAAGGGAGAGGGGAAGAGTTTATTAAATGATGCCATAAACTAGACAGTAATATTATAGAAGAGATGTGCATACAAGCAGAGGCCAGAAGAAATAGTAAGAAAAATTATCCAAAACTTGGAAATAAAGCAACAGGAAGATGGCATGTCCTATCAAAGCCTTATTTTAATAGAGTGCTCAAAAAGTATCTAATATCTAGTATATCTCTTTGTCTTATGGACTCTCTACTGGTGATTAAAGGTCAATATTCTGTATGTTACAAGATAACATGGGGTTCTTCTGTCAGATCAAATTCAGAGGGCCATCCATTAGAAAAGATAATATCGAAGGTTATCATTCTGAAGTTTTATATCTAGCCAAGGAATCTTTTTTTAGTCCAATAGTCAATTTTTAAATGCTGATAAATACCCAAAGCTTCAAGTGGTCTTTGGATCCCCTTTGTTTTTCCACTGTATTCCTCATTGATGAGCTTAGTCAAGTATTCTACATGCTCATTTTGTATTATATGATAGTTAAGGTAGACTGTACCCTAGCAAGCAAATGAAGGTGAATAAGTTTTGGGTACTGATGACACTAAACTGGTGTGTTCTTACTACTTAGTAATATATCAAATATCAAAATTTAGGAGATGTCATACCCTAAGGTGGTTATTAAAATTCTTTATGACACATAATAATTATGACTATCTTTTTTATCTCCTTCCATTAATACATGATTAAGTATTATGTGAAATTCACATAATTATGAATTATGTGAATATTTTAATATAATAATATTTTAATATAATAATATTTTACTCACCTGTGAGAAAATAATTGTGCATTTGAAAGTGATACACACAGTTTTGTTGCTGTTCTTTTAAATATGTTTCATGAATTCACTCTGAAAATATTTTGGGAATATCCTATTATTTTCCATCTTTCATTGTATATAACATTAGCATAGGTGTGCATTCATTAATAAATATATTTTCACGACAAAATGTATGCATAAAGTATAAACCAGCTTCTCCTGTGCATGTTCTACTTCAAAAGTTACATCAAAAATAGAATTTTCATAGGATAATTAAGTAAAGTAAGCCTTTCAAGATAAAGAAACTCATATATATTTTAAATGTGTTAAGTATTTTGATTACTTTGTGAACTAAAATGATACATTGGATTATTGATGTAAAGGGCATAAGTAGACATTATATACGAAACATACAAAATGCAAAGATTCATTTCATAGTTTTACTTCAATTTAAAAAATAGTTTATATCTTAACTCCCCAAAATAGTAATGCCTTGACAGCATGGCATCAATATATACTCACTTTGATAAAAGCGAAGGTAAGACATGGAAAGAAGTAACAAAAAAATTTTTGATTATTTTGTGATCTTGGGATCTTAGAAATAAAGCCCTATGACAATTCCAGAAGAAAATATACATATTCATAATTTGGAGGAGATTTTTATTATATATAAGCTCTCTTTACTAAAGGAAAGAAGGGAAGAGTGTGAAATTTGACTCAGTTACAAGGATATCATTGGATGCATTTCATTATCTTTACAAAACTACAAGCATTTATACACTTAGTGTTTTCAAATTGATAATAGTAGTAACATGCTGTTGAATGCATTTAATCCTAAAAAGCAACTGTGTGCTTGGATTCTTTGATTTTCAAGGTAGTTTAACCTTTAAGTACAAAAGACAAACAACAACAACAAAAAACTATAAACAAGCTGTGCTTACAAAATGCTTCAGATGGTCCAAAATGCATATTCTAGAGCCCCAATCTACACTTACAGAATCACAATCTTTGGGCATGGTCTGAAACTACATTCTAAATAAACTCTTTGTGTGTGTGTGTGTGTGTGACTAATTTATTCTACAAAATAGAATAGGTTTATGCTCAGAAACCAGGCCACCAAAAGAGTGGATGAAAATTGTTGTGCAACATTTTCTAGATCAACAGCAACTCTTGGTGTTTTCTTATTTTTGCATGAACTAAACCTTTATGTGCACACAATTCTGTACACCCACGTGTAGTACTTGAATTTCTAGATAGGAAGAACTTAATTGGCCTCTTTTCTATCATAGTTTATATTTTTATAAATTTTATATGGCATACTTCTACCATAATTTATATTTTTGAATTTTTTTTCTTTTTTAAAATATAAATTTATTTATTTTAATTGGAGGTTAATTACTTTACAATATTGTATTGGTTTTGCCATACATCAACATGAATCCGCCACAGGTATACACGTGTTCCCCATTCTGAACCCTCCTCCTTCCTCCCTCCCGGGAATCTAAGGTTTGAAAACTAATGTTTGCAGCTGTTGGTCTTGACCAATGAAATAAAAAACTACTTAAAAGGGAGGTTTGAGAGCTTACTGTGGAAAATGCTGCTACATTGTTAAAGTGTTCAAGGATATTAAAAAAAAAAAAAAAAAAAGAGCAGTTTATACTCTAAAACCATGTCATGGGCATTGAGGACCTCACATAATGACTATCTACTGATCCTCTACTACACCAACAAATTCCTCATTTTCTCCCTTAGGTATTTAAAATTTACTTGTTTTCTAAGTCTGACTTTGGCACTTACATTTCTTATATTTAGACAAAGGGTTATTATGTTTTGTCCAGAATTACATTTTCAGTTATTTATTGCCTCATTCAGAATTTACAGGAATTTTACTATGTCTAATGAGAGACATAGTCCATAAAGATTGACACAAACATTAAGGTACCATTATTACTCAAATTATTGCTTTGGAATCGATCATTTTTGTTTGTTTCACAATGTTGTACAACTTTAAAAAAATTCACTCTTATATGGTCAATATCATATTTTTATATAAAGATTGCAATTTGAATATTAACTAGGGTTTGAAAATACTATATGAACCGCAATCTTAAAAATTATAGGTTTAATATTCAGTTTTTAAGATCAAAAATATACTGTAACTATTTTAATTCTAAATGCAAAAATACATATCAACCTGCAGTTATATAAGACTAAATTGGTGAATACTGAAGAAACGTGCTTACTCTTTAAAATATTAAAGTAATTATATTGCTTAGTATTATTCTATGTCATTACAATATATAGTATTAACCGATTGTTTATATCATCATTGTTTAAATTTCATTTGCCTTTCTGAGACATGATTCAAGGAATACAACTGGTTCTACATGCTTTATAGTCCATCAACTGTTTATTTTCTTTTCAATATGTGATTATTTTTATGTGCAATAAAGCATGGGTTGTCAGCTGAATATGTTGAAATGTATAATCTTTAAACCTTTTATGGAGAATTCTGCAAATAGCACATCTTTTCCTATATTTACAACTGACAGTCAATGGGAAGTTAAAATTATAGCTACAGTTGGAGCCATGTTGTACTAAAAACTCAAAATAAATTCTGTCACAAGGTTGCCTGCTTCAGATTATCCTTTGTTATAAAAAGATTAACAAAATAGTTTTCACTCAGCATTTTACGATTTTAGCACTTGAGCCACTGAAGTAAACTTGAGACCTATTCATGGAACAGACACCAATGAAAGGAAAATTAAGCAGTCCTGAAAAATTAGAAAATTGGAAGAGTTGTTAAATACTGCCTAACATAGCAACTGCATTTTCCTTTAAGGCTACTTCTCATTTTAATTTGACATTTCATTTTCTTTCTTACTACTGGGAGATCCTATAAAAAATATTAAAATCATATCATAAAACCATCATAGAGAGAACATAAAACCATCTAGAGAAAATAAAGCACATTGCATATGATTAATATATTATATTAGTTAATGATATATACATAAGATCTAGAGGAGAAAACCACTAGACCATTCAGGTATGACCTAAATCAAATCTCTTATGACTATACAGTGGAAGTGAGAAATAGATTTAAGGTACTAGATCTGATAGATAGAGTGCCTGATGAACTGTGGATGGAGGTATGTGACATTGTATAGGAGACGGGGATCAAGACCATCCCCAAGAAAAAGAAATTCAAAAAAGCAAACTGGCTGTCTGAGGAGGCCTTACAAATAGCTGTGAAAAGAAGGGAAGAGAAAAGCAAAGGAGAGAAGGAAAGATACACCCATTTGAATGCAGAGTTCCAAATAGTAGCAAGGAGAGATAAGAAGGCCTTTCTCAGCAGATCAATGCAAAGAAATGGAGGAAAACAATAAAATGGGAACGACTAGAGATCTCTTCAAGAAAATTAGAGATACCAAGGGAACATTTCATGCAAAGATGGGCTCAATAAAGGACAGAAATGGTAGGGACCTAACGGAAGCAGAAGATATTAAGAAAAGGTGGCAAGAATACACAGAAGAACTGTACAAAAAATATCTTCACGACCCAGATAATCACAATGGTGTGATCACTCACCTAGAGCCAGACACCCTGGAATGTGAAGTCAAGTGGGCCTTAGGAAGCATCACTATGAACAAAGTTAGTGGAGGTGATGGAATTCCAGTTGAGCTAATTCAAATTCTGAAAGATGATGCTGTGAAAGTGCTGCATTCAATATGCCAGCAAATTTGGAAAACTCAGCAGTGGTCACAGGACTGGGAAAGGTCCATTTTCATGCCAATCCCAAGGCAATGCCAAACTGCTCAAACTACTGCCCAATTGCACTCATCTCACATGCTAGTAAAGTCAAGTCAAAATTCTCCAAGCCAGGCTTCAGCAATATGTGAACCGTGAACTTCCAGATGTTCATTCTGGTTTTGGAAAAGACAGAAGAGCCAGAGATCAAATTGCCAACATCCACTGGATCATCAAAAAAGCAAGAGAGTTCCAGAAAAACATCCATTTCTGCTTTATTAACTATGCCAAAGCCTTTGACTGTGTGGATCACAATAAACTGTGGAAAATTCTGAAAGAGATGGGAATACCAGACCACCTGACCTGCCTCTTGAGAAACCTACATGCAGGTCAGGAAGCAACAGTTAGAACTGGACATGGAACAATAGACTCGTTCCAAATAGGAAAAGGAGTGCGTCAAGGCTGTATATTGTCACCCTGCTTATTTAACTTATATTTAAAGTATTTCATGAGAAATGCCAGACTGGATGAAGCACAAGCTGGAATCAAAATTTCTGGGAGAAATATCAATAACCTCAAATATGCAGATGACACCACCCTTATGGCAGAAAGTGAAGAAGAACTAAAAGAGCTTCTTGATGAAAGTGAAAGAGGAGAGTGAAAAAGCTGGCTTAAAGCTCAACATTCAGAAAACGAAGATCATGGCATCTGGTCCCATCACTTCATGGCAAATAGATGGGGAAACAGTGGAAACAGTGTCAGGCTTTATTTTTCTGGGCTCCAAAATCACTGCAGATGGTGACTGCAGCCATGAAATTAAAAGACGCTTACTACTTGGAAGGAAAGTTATGACCAACCTAGGCAGCATATTCAAAAGCAAAGACATTACTTTGTCCATAAAGCTTCATCTACTCAAGGCTATGGTTTTTCCAGTGGTCATGTATGGATGTGAGAGTCGGACTATAAAGCTAGCTGAGTGCTGAAGAATTGATACTTTTGAACTGTGATTTTGGAGAAGACTCTTGAGAGTCCCTTGGACTGCAAGGAGATCCAACTAGTCCATCCTAAAGGAGATCAGTCCTGAGTGTTCATTGGAAGGACTAATGTTGAAGCTGAAACTCCAATACTTTGGCCACCTGATGTAAAGAGCTGAATCATTTGAAAAGACCCTGATGCTGGGAAAGATTGAGAGCAGGAGAAGGGGATGACAGAGGATGAGATGGTTGGATGGCATCACCGACTCGATGGTCATGGGATTTTGTAGACTCTGGGAGTTAGTGATGGACAGGGAGTTCTGGTGTTCTGCAGCTCATGGGGTCACAAAGAGTCAGCCACGACTGAGTGACTGAACTGAATTGCACTGAACATAAGAACAAAAAAGATACATGGGAAAGGAATAATGTAAATAAAAAAGAAGATATATAGGAAAGGAAAAATGTAAATAAACCATTCACCTAATTTAAAAAACACCTATGACAACTTTCTGTTTAATGAAACATTATCTGTGTTAGTGACTTTATATGCTATTTTGTCATTTCATTGTCAGTTGAAAAGAGAGAGGGTTGGTTTGGGTAAAACTGATAAAAGTGATCAAAAAGTACAAATTTTAGTTATTAAATAAGTCCTGGGAATGTAATGTACCACATGGTGACTAAATAATAATGTATTGTATATTTGAAAGTTGCTGACAGAGTAGATCTTAAAAGTTCTCATCACAAGAAAAAGATTTGTCAAGTGTGATGATGAATGTTAACTAGACATTGTGATAATCATTTTGGAGTTTATACAAATATTGAATCATTATGTTGCATACCTCAAACTAATATAATGTTATATGCCACCTATATCTCAAACTTTAAAAATATAAAACTTATAGATGTCATTTTTAGAAATGAATATAAACCTAATTCCCATATTTGACAAAATTATAACGTAGACAAAACAGCAAAAACAAGCCCAAACTCACACTTGGAAAATGATTTATGTAAGTAAAAATCTAGCAGAGATAAACCAAGAAAACTGACCCCAATACCAAGGTTTTGAAATGACAAAAGTGGGAGGGAAGGAGAGGAGAGGGAGTTATTCTCAGGAAGTTTCATTAAGAAATTTCAAAACCAATACAATATTATAAAGTAATTAACCTCCAATTAAAATAAATAAATTTATATTAAAAAAAGAAATTTCAAACTTCTTTCTAACATCTTCCTCCTCTACCCCCCTGCTCCTCCTCCCTCCCTCTCTTTCTCTTTCAACTAAAGATTTTTACCACTAAAGCAGTTCAATATAACTAAATGTAGCACTACAATGTTATTGATCATCATCATTTATAGACAACTGACCACTAAAGCAAACTGAGAGGGCCACACACACACACACACAAAATCAATAAAGAAGCATACTATATAATAATAGCCTTCCCCAGTGGTTCAGATGGTAGAGATTCTGCCTATAATGCAGGAGACCAGCATTCGATCCCTGGGTAGGGAATATTCCCTGGAGAAGGAAATATCAACCCACTCCAGTCTTCTTGCCTGCTGAATTCCATGGATAGAGGACCCTGGTAGGCTACAGTCCACAGAGTTGTAAAGAGTCAGACACAGCTGAGAAACTATCACTCACTCATATAATGATAAAGAAGTTAAAGACAACAAGATGATGTCACACTTGTCACCATGTATGCAGCCAGCATAGAAGCACCTAAACACATAAAACAAATACTAACAAGAAATAAAGGGAGAACGGACAGGACTACAGTAATAGTAGGACACTTTAATACCCCATTGACATCAAAAAAAAGATCCTCCAGACAGAAAATCAGCAAGGCAACAGAGATCTTAAGTCGCACTATAGAACTGCTGCTGCTGCTGCTAACTCGCTTCAGTCGTGTCCGACTGTGTGCGACCCCATAGATGGCAGCCCACCAGGCTCCCCCAGGCCTGGGATTCTCCAGGCAAGAACACTGGAGTGGGTTGCCATTTCCTTCTCCCATGCATGTAAGTGGAAAGTCAAAGTGAAGTCACTCAGTTGTGTCCGACTCTTAGCAAACCCATGGACTGCAGCCTACCAGGCTCCTCCGTCCATGAGATTTTCCAGGCAGGTGCTGGAGTGGGGTGCCATTGCCTTCTCCAGACACAATAGAACAGTTAGACTTAATTGATAAATAGTCCACTACATCCAAAATAAGACAAAATACATCTTTTTTTGGGTGTACATGGAACATACTCTAGGACAGACCATGTATTAGGATATGAAACAAATCTCAGTACATTTAACAGGACAGTTCATTTTAAGCATCTTTTCTGACAACAACATGAAAGTAGATATAAACCACAAAATCAGTAATGAGGGGGAAAAATGATTGCATGAAGGCTAAACAGCATGCTACTAAAAAAAACCAATGAGTTAAAGATGAAATCAAAGAATTTAATTCTTTGGACAAGCAAAAATGAGAAAATATCATACAAAGTCTATGGGATGCAGCCAAAGCAGTCTAAGAGAGAAGTTTACAGCAATACAGGCCCTCCTCGGAAACAAGAAAAATTCCAACTAAACAGCCTAATATGCCACCTAAAATAATAAAAAAAAAGAACAAGCAAAATGCATGATTAGCCTAAGGAGGGAAATATCTATCATAAAGATCAGAGAAGAAATGGAGATTTTAAAAGCAATAGAAATGAATTAGTAAAACCAAGAGCTAGGTTTTTGAAAATCAGCAATGTGAAAAATTAAAGAGGAGAAATAACAACTGATACAGCATAAATTAAAAAAAAAATCATTAGAACATTATGCACAGTTATATGCCAACAAAATGGACAACCTAATAGAAATGGACAAGTTCCTAGAAACATGAAATCTGCCAAAAGCTAATCAAAAAGAAACAGATAGTCTGAATAGACTAACTGCATGAAGTGAAATAGAACAGTCTTTTGGACTCTGTGGGACAGGGAGAGGGTGGGATGATTTGGGAGAATGGCATTGAAACATGTATAATATCATATATGAAACAAATCGCCAGGCCAGGCTCAATGCATGATACTGGATGTTTGGGGTTGGTGCACTGGGATGACCCAGAGGAGGGAGGGGTCTTCAGGATGGGGAACATGTGTATACCTGTGGCAGATTCATGTTGCTGTATGGTAAAAACAATACAATATTGTAAAGTAATTAACTTCCAATTAAAATAAATAAATTTATATAAAAATAAATAATATAATATGGAAATGTAACTTAGAAAGAAATAGTAACCCATTATCTTACTTTTCTTGTGAAAATAAGTTAGTTACCATCTCTTTCACAGTTTTATAAGACAAACGTGTATTATTCTTATACTAATATTTTAATAAAAACAGATTTACATTAAATAGGAAAAAACAAACAAACAAACAAAAAGCAACAACCAAAAAAAATAAATAAAATAAGTTCTTGCAAATGAAAATCCAGAACCAGGTGGCTTCACTAAGGGATTCTATCAAACATAGAAAGAACTTATACCTATCCTTCTCAAACTTTTCCAAAAACTAAAGAGGAGTAAATGATCCCAAGGTCATTCTGTGAACCTACTTCTACGCTGATACAAAAGTCAAAGACACTACCAAAATAGAAAATTACAGACCACTATCTCTAAAAATCACAGATGTAAAAATCCTCAACAAAATATTAGCAAATCAAATCTAACAATTCATAAAAAGTAGCACCATACAGCATAAGCAAGTTGGATTCATTTCAGGATCACAAGGGTGATTCAACATATGCAAACTAGATAATGTGATATACCATATCAACAAAAGAAAAGATGAAAACCCACATGATCATCTCAATAGATGCAGGAAAGATATTTTTAAAAGATTCAGCATCCATTCATGATAAAAACTCTTACCAAAATGTGTAGAGCATAGAGAGAATATATCTCAACATAATAAAAGCTACTTATGACAAGCTCACAGTCAACATATTACTAAACAGGAAAAATCTTCAAGCCTTCCTGCCAAATTCTGGAGCAACACAAGTATGCTCATTATGTTCTATTCAGTCCAACCTAAAGGCGATTAGTCCTGGGTGTTCATTGGAAGGACTGATGCTGAAGATAAAACTCCAATACTATGGCTACCTAATGCAAAGAGCTGACTCGTTGGAAAAGACCCTGATGCTGGGAAAGATTGAGGACAGGAGGAGAAGAGGACAACAGAGGATAATATGGTTGGATGGCATCACTGACTCAATGGAAATGAGTTTGGGTAAACTCCAGGAGCTGGTGATGGAGAGGGAGGCCTGGTGTGCTGCGGTTCATGGGGTCGCAAAGAGTCAGACACAACTGAGCCATTGAACTGAACTGAACTAACAACCTACTACTGGAAGTCCTAGCCACAGCAATCAGAGAAGGAAAAGGAATACAAGGTATCCAAATCAGAAAGGAAGAGGTAAAATTGCCATTATATTCAGGTAACATGATACTCTATCTAGAAAACCCTAAAGACTCCACACAAAAACTATTAGAACTTATAAACTAATCAGCAAATCATCAGGATGCACAATTAATATACAAAAATCTGTTGAATTTTTAAGCTAACAATAAAACATAAGTGTAAAAAAAACTCTTTTAAAATTGAATCAAAGAAAAATAGAGAAAAAAATAATTAGGAATAAATCTGAACAAGGAAGTGAAAAAATTACACCTGATGAGTTCTACAAAATAATGATAAAGGAATTCAAAGCTGTTTCAAGGAAATGGAAACAACACTATTTCATGCTCTTGGATTCAAAGAATTAGTACTGTTAAAATGGCCATACTACCTAAAGCAATCTACATACTTAATGAGATCCCTGTCAGATTACCCATGACATTTATCCCAGAACTAGAACAAATTATCCTAAATTTCAGGGAACCACAGAATGATGACCCAGAATTGCCAAAGCAATCCTGAGAAAAAAGAACAATACTAGATGCATAGCCCTTACAGACTTCAGACAATAGCCGAAGAATTAGTAATAAAAATAGCATGGTATTGGCAAAAAATATACATATAGATCAATGGAACGGAATAGGGACAACAGAAACAAATCCATGCACCTATGGTCAACTAAAATTCAACAAAGGAGGCAAGAATACACAATGGAGAAAAGATGGTCTCTTTAGAAAGTGGTGCTGGGAAAGTTGGACAACCACATGTATATACAAAAGGCTAGAACACTCTCACACCACACACAAACACAAACTCAAGATGGCATAAAGACTTAAATATAAAATATGATACAATAAAACTCATAAAAGAGAATATAGGCAAAACATTCTCTGACATAAACTATACCAGTATTTTCTTAGGTCAGTCTCCTAAGTCAACAGAAATAAAAGTGAAAATAAACAAGACCTAATCAAACTAAAAAGTTTTGCACAGCAAAAGAAGACGTAAAACAAAAAGATAACTTACAGGATGGGAGAACATGTTTGCAAATGATGCAACTACCAAAGGCTTAATTTCTAAAATATACAAATAGCTCATACAACTCATTCAAAAAATGGGCAAAAGACCTAAGCAAACATTTATCCAAAAAAGACATACAGATGACCAATAGTCACATGGAAAGATGCTCAACACTGCTACTTATTAGTGAAATACAAATCAGTGAGGTACCACATCATACCAGTAGGAATGACCATTGTCAAAAAGTACACAAATAAGAAATGCTGCATCTCTTCTGGAGACCAAGTGACTTAGTCTCCACTTCCTTCATGTTTACTTGTAAAATGTATATAAACACATATGTTCTTTGGCAGGTTGTTGCGAACATTAAATCAGAATGGCATCCATTTCATTATAAGTGCTTGTTAAAGTATTAGTTATCATGAAAAAATTAGAATTGCATATGGAGGATGGCTAAGAAGGACAGTGAATCTATCCTTTTATACACTTTTATGAGTCCAAGAAAGATACAGAATTCGAATCATTATTGAACTTCACTAGATTAAAGTAAATAACATGTTAGCTTCTACCTTAGAGTAAAGCATGACAGTTAAGAAAACACACTAACACTCTTTAAGTTGTAATTGCCAAACAAAGATAGCATTTCAACACCAAGAAAAAGGGCTCTGGCATTAGAATGCATGAACACATGCTAAGTCACTTGAGTCGTGTCCAGTTCTTTGCAACCCTATGAACTATATAGCCTACCAATCTCTTCTGTCTATGTGATTCTCCAGGCAAGAATACTGCAGTGGGTTGCCATGCCCTAATCCAGGGGATCATCCTGACCCAGGGATCAAACCCCCCATCTCCTGCAGCTCCTGCACTGCAGGTTGATTCTTTAACACTGAACCACCAGGGAAAGCCTGGCATTAGAATAACTGAGTTCATATTCTATTCTTCTACTGACTAGATGTGTTATCTTAAGCTAGTAATACTATTGTCCGAGTTGCTGCACCTATAAAAAGGAAACAAATTGGAACTTGACTCATAGATCTGTTGTGAGTTAATCTGTGTAAAACAAGTACAAAAAAAAAACAAAACTGAGATGCAGTGAATGTGCAATGAAAGAAACATTCTATTGAAAGTGTTATTGTTATAAGTAGTTGTAAATAATCTCATATTATCTCATGTCTTCTTCAAAACCATCTCCCAGTAATTGTGTGAGGTAGTTACTGAACCATCTGGCAGATGAAAAAAAAAAAAAAAATATATATATATATATATATATATATATATATGGTTTAGAAAGCTATAACTGATTCAACTGGAATTTGAACTTGAGTCTACTTGGTCCCCAAAATATCCTCCTTCCAGCACATCTGCAAGTTTTGTTCTGGATGGTGGATGCTCTTTCAAGCATCTGGAAGATCAAAATATTTCTATAAAATGCTACCTTTCTTTTACACTTTCATTACCTCTTGAGTGTGCAGTGGAGTTTTTCAGACTACAACATATGTGATACTGCAACAGATTGAAAACATAAAGAGATATGTGAAAATAAATTAGCCTCTATTAAGTCAGGCATTTAAGAAATATGCAAAAATGTGAAACAATGCCACTCTTTTTACTCTTCTTTGGTTTTTGAAAGTATAGTTTTTTTCATAAAATTGGTGACAACCTAGTATGCAATGAATTATTATTTTATAGAAGTAAACTAAATATTTTATAATTTATTGCTGTTAATTTGTTATATGGAAAATATTGATAGATATAATCTATGTGAATAATAGCATTGAGGTATCAATAAATTAAGACTGGATGAGAACAAAATGTTTGAGAACCATGGTATCTGCCATTTAGCACGTGTAATAGATGTTTCAAATAATTTTTCCAATTATATATTTCTTCCCAAAAGAAAAAAATATCAATATTGCTAATTCACATACCTTGATTGAAGACTTTAATTATCACACAATTTAATAGTCATTACCTAAGACTGGGTCCAAGACAGGTACCTGAATCAAGCTGGCAAAACACACTATCTCCTGGGAATCTAGAATGTAGATTCTGATTGATGAAGCATATTAGGTGACTGCAGGTACTTCAAGTGAACATTGGCCTAGTATATGATTTAACATCAGTGGTGTGGTGAACCAAAGTGACCCACAAGTACCAAAATTATGCAGAAGTGAAATTACTAATAGCATGACTAGCAAGAAAAAAAGAGCTTCCCTGGTGGCTCAGCTGGTAAAGAATCTGCCTACAATGCTGGAGACCTGGGTTCCATCCCTGAGTTAGGAAGAACCCCTGGAGAAGGGAAAGGCTACCCACTCCAGTATTCTGGCCTGGAGAATTCCATGGACTGTATAGTCCATGGGTCGCAAAGATTCTGACACGACTAAGTGACTTTCACTTTCACAAGCAAAAAAAGCTAGTTGGCATAAAGGATCAGAATGACGGAGAGGTCATGGAGAGAGAAACAAAGAGGCAGTCATTACAGCTGCCAAAGAGGAAGAAGCAACCTTGATTGCCAACATGCAGTTCCAGTCTCCATGGACCAGTTAAACTTTATTTTCTGATTTAGGATGCTTTTAAGGGTGGTTTTGTTTCCTTGCAACCAGTCTTTCTATTTTAGATATTTGCAGTGGTTTGAAACTGTATCCATTTCTGTAGTACATTTTCATTGAATAAAACACACATGTAGCATGGCATATATACGCTTTAAAATGCATATTAATGATGTTTACAAAGTAAAAGCGTTTTTGTAGTCACCACCTAGCTAAAAAATTAGAACATTTCTAATGTCACCAATGGCTTCCACATGCCCCCTTATCATTGATTCCCTACCAAAAAGTAATCTTTAACTTTTATCTGTACAGATGTCCTTGGCTGCATATGAACTTGAAATAAATTAATGGTCTAAGATGCTAACTTTTGACTGAGGTTTCTTTCACTTAAATATATATATATATATATATATATATATATGTTTTATATCTCTCTCTATATATGGTTCTTTCACTTCATAATGTATAGCAGTAGTTCAATGATTTCAATGGTATACAGTATCACTGTGATATTATATATATACATATATATGCACCAATCTTTACTCATAACTGCTATTAATGCACTTCATGCTGCTTCTGTATGAAGGCTATAGTGAATGTCATTATAAACATACATGTCTCAACTTTATATATAAACCCTAATGGTTTTGTTTCTGGAGAAACAAGGCTTATAAGGGAGTATTTTTATTATGTTACCAATAAATATGCTTAAATACTCTATCCGATAACATAAATCTCTTATCTCTCTAGTTTGCTATGGATTTTACTATGAATTAATATTAAATTTTATTTAATTTTTATCTGTTGAAAACAACATAATATTTTTTCTCATATAATCTATAAAAATATTGACATGCATTGAGTTTCAAATTTAACCAACCATGTTTATCTGAAACAAACTCAATCTTGCTATTTTTATATGTCATTTGATTCAATTTGATACTAGTTTTAGAATTTTGGCATTCACATTTAAAGAAGAAATTGGCTTATGTTTTTCCTTTTGTTGTAATATAATTGACATGTGGCCTCAATAAACCATTCTTATTTTTCTATTCTCTAGGGAAATTTATCTAACCATGATGCTATTAAAAATCTCAATATTTGGAAGGATTCACAACTGTTGCCAACAGGCCTAGGAGTTTCTTATGGGAAGATTTTAATGATATCTGTTGTTTTTACAAACTTCAAACTTTAAATTTTATATTGGGGTATAGCCAATTAGCAATGTTGTGGCAGTTTCAGGTAAACAGTGAAGGAACTCAGCCATACATATACATGTATCCATTCTCCCCCAAACCCTCCATCCCATGGTATCAAAAATATCTCTAAGATTAAAAAAAATGTTACTGTGATTTTAACATGCACACATAAAACATAGATTTTAATAAAAATGAATGTGAGACAACAGACTGTCCAAAAACCCTTGCTCTATTCCCCAGAAGAAAATTATTTGTGATATCTGGAGATATGGAGCCCAAAGTCAGTCTTACTGGCTCAAATCAATTTATTGGCAGAGCTATATTCATTCTGGGGCTGCTAGGAGTTGGACATGACTGAGCGACTTCACTTTTACTTTTCACTTTCATGCACTGGAGAAAGAAATGACAACCCACTCCAGTGTTCTTGCTTGGAGAATCCCAGGGACGGGGGAGCCTGGTGGGCTTCCATCTATGGGGTCGCACAGAGTCGGACACGACTGAAGCGACTTAGCAGCAGCAGCAGCATATTAATCCTGGAAACTGGGAAAAATCTGCTCCCTTGCTCTTTCCAGCCGCTAGAAGCTGCCTGAATTCCTTGGTTTGTGGCATCTTCCTCCATCTCAAGATTCATTGCCCCAACCTCTGCTTCTATGCTCACATCTTCTGACTTTGATTTTTCTGTCTTACATGGACCTGTAAATCAGTCCCAACTGAATATTATAGGATATTCTCCCCATTTTAAGATTCTTAAACACATTTCTAAAGTCTTATATGCTATACGGGCTTCCCTGGTGGCTCAGATGGTAAAGAATCTACCTGCAGTGCAGTAGACCTGGGTTCTAAACCTGGGTCAGGAAGATCCCCTGGAGAAGGGAATGGCAACCCACTTCAGTATTCTTGCCTGGAGAATCCCATGGACAAAAGGCGGCAAGCTACAGTCCATGGGGTCACAAAGAGTTGGACATGACTGAGAGACTAACACATACAGACACACAGACACACACACACGCTCAATATAGTAATGTGTTTACACATGCAAGGGGTTAGAACATGGACATCTTTGGAAAACACTATTCAGCCTCCAATGATGAACTTGTTAAATACATAAATGTTCAGAGGCTAGGCTCAGTTCACAGGGAGTTGCCTCACTAAGAAATGACCATTTTGGCATTACACAGAAAATGTCACCATCTCACATTAATCATACTCAGCATAATGTGAGTCCAGAGTACTGATTTGTGTACTTAAAATATTGTATAAATTACAATACTTTTTTTTTCCAGTATAACTACTAGTTATTTCTTAGAGATGTATCTATACAAAACCAGTTTAAAAATCATAGTTTCTGAGAAAGTGTGGAATCAGAAAAAGATTTAATTACATGAGAGAAAGCTTTATGGAAAAACAGTGAACCATCTATTTTCACAGAAGTGGAGAGCATCTTTAATAAGACCACAATGCATGCTAAGTCACTTCACTCATGCCTGACTCCTTGCGACCCCATGGACTGTAGTCTGCCAGGCTCCTCTGTACATGGTATTCTCCAGGCAAGAATACTGGAGTGTGTTGCTGTGCCATCCACCAGGGGATCTTTCTGACTCAAGGATAGAATCTGTGTCTCTTATATCTCCTGCATTGACTGACAGGTTCTTCGCCACCTGGGAAGCCCAAGACCACAATATCCAAGCTTATGGAAGATTCTTTCTGCCTCCTAAATTTCTAACGTGGTCACTGGCAGACATTGCCTTTGAAATCTGCTCTCTGCATCATACTCTTACCAATTCGTCTTTTAAATCATAGTCTTCAGTATGTTAGTGCCTACCTGGCCATGAACCCTTCTATCTCATTAAAGTGACAGTACAGTTTCATTATGAGAAGTGTGATTTTTATACTCCCTTTATTATGGGCTTCCCTGGTAGCTCAGTTAGTAAAGAATCCACTTGCAATGTGGGAGACCTGGGTTCGATCCCTGGTTTGGGAAGCTCCCCTGGAGAAGGGAAAGACTACCTACTTTAGTATTCTGACCTGGAGAATACCATGGACGGTACAGTCCATGGGGTAGAAAAGAGTTGGACATGACTTAATGACTTTCACTTTCTTTTCACTATCCTTTATATCTTTCTTTCTTCCTTTTTTCCCCATAATTCTTTGCTCGAATGACAGAGGAATCGGGGTGGATCTGAAGGATAGGAGGGAACTTTCCTGAATCAAAGATATAGGATCAGGAGCATAATCCCAGTTTATGAAGAATAGCCATAAAAACTAAAGACATCCGATCTGAATCATCATGGGTTTAAGTCAATGTTATACATACAAATGAAAAATGATTTACACACACTGAAAAATATTATAATTCTAAAACTCAGAATAAGGAAAATTTCACAAAACCACTTATTCAAGTTTCCCTCATCGAAAAAGAAATTCCCTGTATTATGTTCCCTCTAACACTGGCTGGCTTATATTTGGCAGAAGGATGATAGAGAAGATTCTAGCAACAGACCTGTATGAGCTTCATATAACCTTTGAATTTCTCCCAAAGCTCAGATGCTTTGTTTTCAGAATAGAAATATCAGCTTTGGAAAAGATAAAACTCCAGCCTGGGCAGATCTGATCTCTTTATTGTATTTAAACTTGCTTTCTAGTGTAAGTGACTCACACATTCACCAAGAGAATGGGATGTAATTATACATTTCATTTTTAAGAGGGTTTCCTAGGTGCAAAGTAGGAGAGAGGTACTCTTAGTAAGAGGGGAGAAAGAAAATGAGTTACCACAGGTGAAATGCCTTAAAGGGCACTGCTTTGCTAACATTTTATTTGACTGTTTCCAGCTGACTTCTCTCTCAGTTCTAGCACTTTGTGGGAAATAAGCATCAGTAAAAAATTCACAATTCGGTACATATCAGAGAGTATAAGTGAAAGTGTTAGTTGCTTAAGAATACTGGAGTAGATAGCAATTCCCTTTTCCAGAGGATCTTCTCGACCCAGGGTTCAAATGTATCACCTACATTGCAGGCAGATTCTTTACCATCCGAACCACCCTATTTCTAGCACCTTGTGGGAAATCAAGATGAGCAGAAAATGCACACTTGAGTAGTTATCACAGAGTATAATCTGCACAATAAAAGCTAGATTTAATTTGTACATTTGAGATAATAGTCAATAAAGAAGGATTAACTCTAACCAAAAGTTAGAAGATGCAGCCTGACTCATTTTAGACACTGCTAAAAATAATCACAGAACTATAGGTCTACTTACTTAGAGATACAAGGGACAAGAGTAGCTTTAGAGTCTTGTAGTTAGTATTAGTTTGGGCTTCCCAGATGGCGCTAGTGGTAAAGAACCACCCTGGTGATGCAGGAGACATAAGAGATGTGGGTTCGATCCCTAAGTCAGGAGGATCCCCTGGAGGAGGGCATGGCAACCCACTCCAGTATTCTTGCCTGGAGAATCCCATGGAGAGAGGAAGTTGATGGGCTATAGTCCATGGGTCACAAAGAATCGGACACAACTGAAGCTACTCTGCACACACACATACAGTTAACGTTAGTTTACCCATAGTAAGGAAATATAATGCTGTGATATACAGTATCACTGCTTTCTGGCATATTTCAATAGTAAATAATAATAACATTTAAATGTACTTTCTAAGGATGTAAGGTGGTTGAAAATAAACATCTGTGAAGGGCACATTCTTTGTAATGCTACTATCCTTAACAATTGTCTATTATATGATCTTAAATTCCTAACAGAATTGGCCATTTGAGGTAAGATATTGTCTGAAATGATCTATGACGTCTATGACCAAAGGCATAAATGCACGGGTATTTATGTACCCATGTATTTCCTTCTGACACTGAACAGGGTCAAGCTGTATAAACAGTAAAGATACTAGAGAAATTACGGAATGTGACTTTCAAGAAAGCTTCTACCTTGTGTTCTCTTGCATTATCCATTCCAGAGCAGGTCAACTACTGTATCATGCCAACACGCAAGCAAAAGTTCAGACAGGAAGAAACTGTGGCCTCCAGCCAAGCACTAGCAGGATGTAGATGAGCAGCTACACACTCCAGATTTCAGAAAATGGTAGTCCCTGCCAGCATTTTTTGAAGGCGACCTCATCAGAGAATCTGAGTCAAACCACATAATTTAGTTGCTCTTGATTTTTCGCCACACGAAAATTATGTGAGGTATTAAGTATTGATATGTATTGTTATTTAAGCTGTCAACGTTTGGAGTTATTTGTTTTTAGCAATTTGAATTTGATAACATAATTTTTGTAAATATTCATGTAAATCATGGTAATCAGTTTATGGAGTTAGTACCTTAATGAGAAAATTCTTCCCTGAATAGCTCTTGTAAGAATCCACACTATTCCTAGATACCACAAATGACTGAATCTAACAGGACTACTTTAAAGAGTTTAACTATATATATTGGGCCACACAGACTGACATAATTTAATCATGATGATATAAAAGTATCCTTAGTTTACAAGAGAAGACAGAGTAAAGGAACAAAGTAAGTGATTAAATAGTTAATCCCACTAGGGGATTGTAAGTGAAAAAACGCAAGAGACCCCTGGAAGTTAATGATTACTCCAGAAAGCACATTTACTTAACCTTGAAACCAAGCAGGCTTGCTTAGCAACAAAATCCTGCAAAAAAAGAATGAGACATGCCCCAAACAACAGAACCACGGTGGCATGAAACTCACATCCTGCCCAGTGAGCTCTGGAAGTTAATGATCCCTAGGATATGCTCTCTGCATAATAATTTATGGAAAGGTGTTCACTGTATAGAGACCTGAAATAATTTTTACAGTCTTAGCTTGACCATAAAGGGACAAAAAATATCCCCTGCCTAACCTGGAGGAGGAGCTGATACTAGAAGCATGATGTCTACTCAAGAATGAAGAAGAAAGAGGTCTTTTCCCCCTCCCCACTTTTCCTTTGATTATAAAACTGTAGCCCACTAAGTTCTCAGAATGTGGCACCCTCTCCTCCACCTGCTTGCAATCTTCACAAGCATCGTATTCTAATAAGTCACTTCTTAGCTATCACTTTGCCTTTTGATGAATTCTTTCTGTGCTGAGACATAAAGGACCCACATTCCTTGGAGCCCCCAGAAACACCACCTAGCAATTTCACCATTACACTTACATATGTGCTTGCACACACACACACACACACACACACATATTATTTAAGTCTCACATTACAAGTTCATGGAAAAATGAGCAAGAGGACGAATGTAAAGAAACTTTTTTAGCTGCAAAGTCATGTCCGATTCTTTTGGGAACCCATGGACTATAACCCACCATGTTCGTCTGTCCATGGGATTTCCCAGGCAAAAATGCTGGAGTAGGTTGCTGGAGTGGGTTGCCATTTTCTTCTCCAGGGGATCTTCCCAACCCAGGCATCACAACTGTGTCTTCTGCATTCTTTACCACTGAGCCACCAGGGAAGCCCAACCAAAAGGAACTTCAGTCTTGCTTATTCTAGTTAGAAAACAGAAAATATGTATGGCAAAGAATTCCCCTGCAATGTGGGAGGCCTGGGTTCAATCGCCGGTTGGGAAGATCCCCTGGAGAAGGGAAAGGCTCCCTACACCAGTATTCTGGCCTGGAGAATTTCATAGACTTTATAGCCAATGGGGTTGCAAAGAGTTTGATGACTGAGCGACTTTCACTTTGTTGAAGTTATAATCCTTCAACACATGCTTGGCTGAGGTCTGTTTCAGGGAGTTTATAATGTTGAAATTTAGTAAGGAATGACTTGTAGTTAAAACACATATTTAGCCTCTTTGTACTTTCAATGCATTATTTCAGATTGAAAACCTCTATAATAAGGGTCAGAGGTGAAAAAATATTCTCTTATTTTACAGCAGAAACTAGAATCATGAAGATTTTCATTTAGTGTTGTATAACTATTATTTTAAATTTCTTGTATTTTTAAAAGTGATTTTGAAATAGACTACTTGAGAGATGCAAGGATTCTCTAATTAATAATCATCCTAAAGCATATTAATACAAAATTCAGAAATCACTAAAGAAAATCCACTAATATGTTCAAATTGGATCTATTTAATTTTTACTAAAAAAAAAATTACTAACCTCTTTTTTGAAGTGAAAGAATGATAGATCTCAATGTATGCACATAAAATTATAAATTAGTAACTACTATATAATTATTAAACAAAATGGTTTTATATGAATATAGGTAATAATTTTAAGATACTTTAATAATTAAGTATATCTGATATCTATTATTCTAATTACCTATTTAATATGAAAAATAGATATAAAAAACAACATAGTATTAAGAAAAATTACAAAATATTAGGTCTCTATGATTAAGTACATGGCTTGTTGTTAAGTCGCTAAGTAGTATCTGAATCTGACTCTTTGTGACCCAATGGACTATAGCCTGCCAGGCTCCTCTGTCTATGGGATTTCCTAGACAGGAATACTGGAGTGGGTATTCTTGCCTAGAAAGAATTCTCCAGGGGATTCTCCAGGGGATCTTCCTGACTCAGGCATCAAACCTGTGCCTCCTGCTGGCAGGTAGATTCTTTACTGTTGAGCCACCTGGGAAGCTTGTCCACACCCACAAAAATGGAGGTAAGGAATTCAACATGTATAACTTGAGTTTTTTAACTATTAAAACACAAATGTTTAAATTCTCATATGGCAACTTATTTTTTATACTTTCTATGGAGGTATTTTCCATTATTAGAGAAAATTAAGAAACCATATATGCACTGTCAGCTGTAAAAATTTTTGGAATTTTTGTGTGTGTGTGTGTGTTGTACATTTTCAAAATGAATTCCCATTTATTTTCACAACTGTTCATACAAACACTCGGGAGCCAGAAAGTCAGTAACATTTGACCTCTGAATACTTCTATCTTCTCTCAGACTTGCCCAATACTAGTAAACACCAAAAAGCAATTTATCACTATGTCACACTTGCCTGAAGAATTTCTTAGGGGCTCAAGAAGAATGATGAGGTTAGTCTTTTAGCCCTGAAAGTTCCTGAAGGTGAATTTTTCTCTTTGATGTATACAGATAATTCTGTCTTTGTTGAAGATTTGCTTCTGGATCTTTGTTCTCATTAACAATATTTAGGCTTTAGTTAGCCCACTTTATATCTTCATTTTAATGGACACTTAGGTCAGTTTGTCCATTTACAAATCATTCTTTGCAGTAGATATTTCGGCTTCAGTCTAGACTGTGTTCACTTTCAGAGTAGAGGCATACCAGTTGAATTTGTGGGAAACATATAACAGAAGTGGCAATGGGAGAATAAAAAGGAGATTCTCCTGGAGAAGGAATTTTATTTGCAGTGGATAGATTTTTCACAGAATATCATGCAAACTCATACCCCTTCCCCTGTTAAAAAAAAAAAAAAAAAGTCTGTTTGCAGGGAATCTAAGGAAATTTCTTGGGAAAAGAAGCCATAAATGCTGAACTTGATCTTCTTAAGGTCATGATTTTTATAAGAAAGTAGGTGGCTTCCCAGGTGGTGCTAGTGGTAAAGAATCCATCTACAAATGCAGTAAAATAAGAAACCCAGGTTCGATCCCTGGGTGGGGAAGGTGCCCTGGAAAAGGGTATGGCAACCCGCTCCAGTACTGCCTAGAGAATCCCATAGACAGAAGGGCCTGGCGGGTTACAGTCTATAGGGTCGCAAAAGTCTGACACCACTGAAGCGACTGAGCAGCAGCAGCAGGTGGCGCTAGTGGTAAAGAACCCGCCTGCCATTGCAGAAGCCACAGGTTCAGTTCCTGGGTCGGGAAGACGCCCTGGAGAAGGAAATGGCAATCCATTTCAATATTCTTGCTGGGAGAATCTCACGGACAGAGGAGCCCGGCAGGCTACAGTCCATGGGGTTGCAAAGAGTTGGACACGACTGAGAGACTTAGCACACATTATCTAAGGAAAATATTACATATATTTGAATTCCTCTCTGCTCTAAAACCGTGAATGTGAAGACGCCCAAGATTTTAAATGACAGAGTTCTAAACCTCCAGCAGTTCCAAACCACCTGGTAATTACATTCCTGGGCATTGATCCCAGAGAAATGCAAGTTATGTTCACACAAATAAATACCTGTAAACACATGTTGTTAGCAGGGATGCTTGTTATAGACTAGAACTGGAAAACAACACAGATTTCTTTAAATGGGTGAATTGTTACACCACCTGTGGTACATCTATAGCATGGAAAACTGTTCAGTCATAAGGACAGGATGTTGATAAACACAACACTTGCATGAATCTCCTGGAAACTAAGCTGAATGAAAAAAGCCAATCCCCAAAGTCATATAGTTTATGATTCTACTCATATACCATTACCAAATTGAGAAAAATAGAGATGGAGAACAGACTTAGTAGTTATCACAGATTAGGGAGTCGGGTTGTAATGGATGAGACAGAGGCAGAGTTGTTTCACTAAGAACTAATAAGAAAAAAAAAATAGGAGAATATTTTCATGACTTTAGGGTATGCAGAGTTATTTTAAACACAACACACACAAGTTTTTATAAGAAATATATTAAACAAAATACATTAAAATTAAGAAACAGAAGATATCATTTAAAAAACACCATTAAGAGAAAGACTTCCAGTGTGGAGGAATATCTGCCCTGTAGTATGTGATAAATTATTCCTATATAAAGAGTTGCTACAAAATAAATAAAAAGCTACTATGAAAAAAGAAATGGGCAGAAATAGAATGTATTCACAAGAGAGCAAATCCAAATGACCAATGAGTATTAAATGATTAAATTATACACATTATGATCCAGTAATTTCACTCATATTTATGCATCTAACAAATATGAGTACATATCACCCAAAGATACATACACATGATAAGAACAATATGAGCCATAAAATTCTAAACTCGAAACAACATAAATGTTCTTTTGTGCTTAAATAATAAAATGTTTATATAATTAAGTTTTTGCTAATATTACAGAGCAAAAACTACAAAATAATTACAATTATATTTACTATCATGAATAAATCACTTAAAAAGAGCATACAAGGAAAAAAACTACATGAATACATAATAATCAATTATATTTCTACAAAGTTTAAAATATGGTAAATTAGGTCATGGAGCTAAAAGTTAGGAACTAGTTATTTTGAAGAGGGTGGGCAGTGCTTAGTAGGAGCAGAACATTATTTTGGTATTTTGAGGCAATTCTTTTTTTTTTTATTTCAATCTGTGTGAAGGGAACAGGAGTGAGTTTATACCCAATTAAAATTCATTGAGCTGGGTACTTAAGATTTTTGCTCTTGTCTCTCTCTCTCAATCACTGTTGCTATTATAAAATAAAATTATATATATAATTTAATATATATTAAATAATGCCATATTTAATATATATTAAATAAATAATATCTATTTAATTTAATGTAAAGTGTGGTATCTATATATATATACATTTAAAAAGAACATGCTATTTTTCTGTGCTTTCTCTTCTATATGAACTCTAGTGTCAGAAAACACACAAAAGGAAAAGCACGAAATTTACAGACTCCAGAATTGTTTTTATCCTTGTTATTCTACATAGTAACATCCAGAAATATGCTATATATTTGTATTTATTCATTATTTAATCCGTTCTGAAAAGCTTTTTGGCTCTTCTTTTCTTTTTAATATGTCATGCACATTTTTCATGAGATGACTTTAATTTTACATGTACATCAGTCACTATTGCTATTGTAAGGGAAAATATTTCAGTTTTTCACATTTTTAATTGATTAATAATAAAATATAGGAAATATATTCCCAATTTCAGAATATATTCTATAAAACCAATCAAGTGAAAGTGAAAGTGAAGTCGCTCAGTCGTGTCCGACTCTTTGCAACCCGTGGACTGCAGCCCACCAAGCTCCTCTGTCCATGGGTTTCTCCAGGCAAGAATACTGGAGTGGGTTGCCATTTCCTTCTCCAGTCAAGGAGTATATAAATGCAGGGTTTTATACAGATTCATCCTAGAGCTGCTAACTGAAAATTTAGGGAAAATGATAGCTAATGAAAGGTTGCTTAAATAAAATGGGTACAGCCCATTTTATGAGCCAATAAAAATGATGTGATGTATGAACATTTAATTATGTGGAAAATGAGGAGAAATCATTGCTACATGAAATAGCATGTTATAAATATTATGTGTGGGGTGAGTCAAATTAGATAATTGAACAAAATCTGAATGGACACATACTAATTATTGACAATAGTAGTATATTACTATGTGATTATGATCACTATTATTTAATTCCTTTTACTTGTTCTTCTGAGTTTAAAAATATACACTTCAGTACAGGGGTCCCTTGGGGGATCAGTTCCAGGTTACCTTCCAGATACCAAATTTATCAGATGCTCAGGTCTCTTTGAAACAGTGTTTTTGTGTATAACCTATCCACACCCTCCTGAATACTTTAAATCATCTCTGGATAACTTATAGTAACTACTACAATATAAATACTGTGTAAATGGTCACCAGAGTA
Source organism: Budorcas taxicolor (assembly GCF_023091745.1). NCBI lineage: Eukaryota > Metazoa > Chordata > Mammalia > Artiodactyla > Bovidae > Budorcas > Budorcas taxicolor. The sequence continues at coordinate 56,624,377 of NC_068929.1, read as the reverse complement.
CAGCTAATTCAAGTTTTGTTTTTTGGAGCTTTCTGGAAAGCTGTTTTTCCAAATATTTTCCAGCTGCGGTTGTTGAATCTAAGGATTCAGAACTCGTGGATTCAAAGGGCCAACTATACTGATTTTACAGGCAATTATTTTTTAGTGCAAGTATGCCTTTTCCCCCTCTGAGAATAATACACTCATTAAATATCAGTAAAATCTTCCAAAAATTTCATCTGAGTAAGTGGAGGAATAAAAACAGATTCTCAAAGCAGGTTAAAAATCCTGACTTGGTATTTATGAACCTGTAACTTCGGAAATTGACTTAACTCCTGGAAAACAATTTACTCCATAAAATTTATAAAATAATCATAAGATGTGCGGAGCATACTATTATTTCATCTTAAATAAATGATAGTTATATGATTACTGTTATTAATGGAGAAACCCTTGGACATTATATTTTGATTCCCTGTTGATCATTTTCTCTAATTAAAATCAACACATCATATTTCTGAAAGTAGAAATTTTACTTTCTTCTTATATAATTACTTTTTCAACTGTTTATCATTTAAGAAAGAAGAAATTTATAAACTTACAACAAAATACATAATTATGCAATTTTTTGTTAATCATTTTAGTTCATTCATTTCAAGAAATCTTTCTTCATCTTAACTTGAGCCAAACTAATTATTCTTCAAATTATCTACTTATATTTGATTCCCTTACATTAATTGTATCAGAAGCAAAGTGAGCTTCTGAGATAACTGTTAAATCTGTTGTGGTTAATTTCAAGTTTCAGGAAATCTGGACTTCTCATTGAATTTTGAACAAATAACTATTTATGTATGAAGCAATAAGTGTTTGATATATAATAAACATTTTAAAAATTCATATAAAAAGCATTACAATATTTATGAAACCTAAACTCAGAATATTTTGCCTGATATAATTTAAAATAGTAGATGCAGATAATTTATAAATAAAGTATTAGACTCAAGAAATCTGTTTTGACATTTTCTGTAGCTAATATTATAGCATTTTGTAAAATAAATAGTAACTGGCCCTTATCACTCAATCATTGAATAAGTATTTTTTTCACATATAGTGTTTAAAGCATAAAATAATTGACGTCTGCATTCCAGTATCTCAACCAAAAGACAGATAAATAATGTGAGTTATTTTAAATAATTAGTCTCTGTCTCAAAATAATATCATGATACTTTAATTTTTAACACATATATCATTGCCTTGCAACATGAATAGTTCATTCATCATAGCACTAATTCATTTCTAGTCCTTATCTAGGTAGCTGAAATACTTTAAAAGAATGATTATGGTGTTGTTGACTAATTTGGGTTAGTGTTCCCTAGGATATATTTCATGGTATATTGTATTTCATCTATAAATGTAAATAACACCAATTTGTAAGCAGCACTTTTTATATTTCCCCCTTATTACATCCTATTTTGGCCACAGTTACTGAGCAACATGGGGATTGATCTATTTCCTGAGAAGAAAATAAACTATCCATGGGTGAAGGTTAACTGATACATTAACAGGGGAGAAAAATCTCCTCTGTGAACCCCTGAAGTATCTTTGACATAGCAAGAATGAACTCACAGATGGAACTGAAGCCCATGCTGATTTATAAAAGAGAAGAGCAAATGGCCTACAACTCAATATATGCATTTTCAGCTTTAAATAGTAGTAATTATCCCCAAAAGGAAAACAAAAGAGAGCAGTAGGCCTCCTCATACCATACTTATTTTTTTGGCATTACTGAATGCATTATATATTTCCTGCCCCAACCTGCATAGATAGAGAGGGAGGGTGGATATATCTGCTAGGAGTCATACAGACTGATGGTAACTGGAGATAATGTCTGTCTTCTGTTACAATAATCGCTTAAATGAAGGGAAATTAAAAATATTGACCAGAGAAGGCATTCTGTTTTACCAGATTTTTTTTCCCCCTCAAAGCCAATGTAAATGGTGACTATTATGGACAGATAATAACATGCATTTTTTTCTTGTTTTTGCCATTTCACCCACCAGTCACCTTTGACATCATATTTCTAGTGCAGTAATACTAAAAATAACATTCATCAAAGAGTTCCAAGATAGCTGAAATGTGTGTGTATGTGTGCCATGTCACTTCAGTCATGTCCAACTCTTAGTGACCCCATGGACTGTAACCCTCCAGGATCTTTGGTCCATAACATTCTTCAGACAAGAATACTGGAGTGGGTTGCCATGCCCTTCTCCAGGGAATCTTCCTGACTCATGGATTGAATTCACTTCTTTTATGTCTTCTGCATTGGCAGGCAGGTGGTTCTTTACCACTAGTGCCACCTGAGAAGCCCTAACTGGAAACAAACAAAACCAAAATGAAATGTAGGAAACCACTTGTTTTTCTTTTGCTTGTTTTATTTATTTAAGTGACTGAGATGCTTTTTAAAAGATTGTAGAACTGCTGACTCAGAGAAGGCAATGGCATCCCACTCCAGTACTCTTGCCTGGAAAATCCCATGGACGGAGGAGCATGGTAGGCTGCCATCCATGGGGTCACTACAAGTCGGACACGACTGAGAGACTTCACTTTCACTTTTCACTTTCATGCATTGGAGAAGGAAATGGCAACCCACTCCAGTGTTCTTGCCTGGAGAATCCCAGGGACGGGGGAGCCTGGTGGGCTCCATCTATGGGGTCACACAGAGTCGGACATGACTGAAGCGACTTAGCAGCAGCAGCAGCAGAACTGCTGACTAATGGATCTTATTAGTCTACTGAGAAAGATGCTGTCATATGCAATCTGCAATACATGTACAAAACACCCATTTCTCTTCTCTGTACTACTATGATTCTCATTTGGTGTTTAATAAAGCTGAAGTTTCTGAGGTGAGGAGATATGCCCAAAATAACAACCTAGGGTTGAGACAAACCTGAGCCAGGCTGTGAACCTGAGTCTGACCAACTGACATCAAACACTGTTCTTATACGCTGTACTGATCTGCCTCTCAGCATAAATGTTCAATCTCATAACTAGATGTGAATATTTTTATTTCATTTTGGACTTGAAACATGCTCTCAAGCAAGCATATTTTAATATTAGGTTTTGTGTTAGCATTCAGGGCTGATGAAATATAATTAAATTTACCACTCTAGATGATTGTCCCTATGCCACTGCTGACTTGGAAAAAATGGACATCTCAGCTCAGATGGAAAGAGGTCATACAACTAAGCACTGGTTGCCACTGTCTTCAATGTGCATAAACAGTGCACTCTGTCAGAAAGAGCTGTCAATCATCTGGAAAGACATGAATAAATTTTAGAATTACAAAGAATATATTTCAATATCCCTCAACTGTTAGAAAGCAAGGTTCCTAAGATTATACAAATTTATTTTAGAAGCATATAATTTTAGAAAATATTAATGTTCTTTAAAACCATTTTAGATTCAGGTATGTCTACATTTGTCTTAATATGCAACTAGCATATATAATAAATATAACTTTTTCTCCTGACTTCTCATAGTATACATGTAACTTTAGGTTAAGATTATGGAAGATGTTTATACCATTGGAGAACATTTGCAATTAAAGTTTTTATGTGTAAACCTAAGATTCATTGTTACTGTTCTAATGAGTTCTAATATGGACAATCTTGCTTTGAAATGTATAAGCATTTGATTTTCACCTTCCATTGAACATTCAGTCACATTACTTCTGTTAGCTTTTATTCCCATCTAAATAAGTTAAATGAGTGATCAGGCATTTCTGGCATTTTTTATAATGATAGTAAATAAGCCTTGTGAACCAAGATCTTTTTATTTCCTTATCAAGAAGAGCAGAATAGGAAGAAAAGACTAGCCTACATTGTTGCTAGGATACATCATTGAGAAATACAAAAGGCAAATTTGAATTAGTAAACCATTTCTGATTAACTCTTCCTTATCTTCATTCAGAGACTTTAAAGCAAATGTATCAAGTTGCTAAGTATAGGATGTTATTTTATTTTGAGTATAAAATATATTATATTGCTTTTAAATGTTGAATAAGTAGTTGTTGAAATGATATCTATGAAGCGCAAGAAAGTAATCCTTGAATTGAATGAATTTACTAAGCAAATTAAAGTAAAATACAATGATATAATTTTATAGCAATTCATTTTGAAAATGTTTTACCTAATTTTTTATATCAATTGGCTATAGTAAAGAAACAAAGAAAATAGTCAGAAATCACAGTACAGCAAACATGAGTAAAATATATTTATCATCATGATTTCTTAACTTTATAATGTTATTATAATTTTTAAAATGCTATAATTTCTAACCAAAATGCAAAGTATACTGTTTTCAATCTAAAGAAGTGGGTGGAGCAAATAGGATTTCTCAACATACATAGCTATGGATTTCTTCTTTTTTTTTTCTTTTTTTTTAATGGAGCTGTCTTGCTGTACTGGTATTTTAAAAAGCCTGTTAGGGGAAGGTTGGCACAAAGACCAGTAAGAGTCTATCTTTGAATTAATGGACAATTTTGAGCAGCAATCACTCTCTCTTTAAATTCCAGGCATACAATGGTAGACAAACCACTGTTAATTTATCATTAATCATTAAATATTGAAAATTTCCTTTTTCATTGAAGTCTATTTATAAAGTGATATATCACTATGCTTTATTTACCACCTTCAGACAGCTCATGTATATGATAGTTTAGAGAGATAAAGAGATAGACTGACGTGGGCAGATGATTGTCAGTTTTTGGTAAGTTGTTGGGTTTATTTGTAATTGCTTTGGTCAAAACATCAATATATTTATATTTCCAAATATTCTATCTTTAATAATTGATCTTGCAATGACATAATATTAACCATAAAATTTTGCAGTGGGTATGCTGTCAAGATAGATAATGTCTCATTAATATTTATGCTTGCCAGAATTATCTTTAATATGGCAAACTATTATTTTATATATTTCCTTATATATAGATATAAATGTAGATATGCATATAGATAAATTTAGTTTAATAAGTTACAAATTTGTCTTGAGGTACTTTGCAAGAAGCTTTAAACTTTTAACATATATTCCCTGGTGGCTCAGATAGCAAAGAATCTGCCTGCAATGCAGGAGACGCATATTTGATCCCTGGGTTGGGAAGATCCCCTGGAGAAGGGAATGGCCACCCACTCCAGTATTCTTGCCTGCAGAATTCCATGTACAGAGGAGCCTGGCAACCTTCAGCCCACAGGGTTGCAAAGAGTAGGACACAACTGAGAGGACTCACACTTTTTAACTCATTTAAATTTAATGGGAAGGATAAAGAGATAGAATTTATTTGAAGATTTTTTTTTTAATTATGAGACTAATATTGTTAATGCCTGTGGATCAAGTTTATTAGTCTTGTGAAATCCCTGCTGTTATAGAGTTTGTACTCTTTCATTAATTATTTTTCCATCTCATATCACTAGATATGAGAACTACTGACATCCAGTTTTCATTTTTGGATCATTAACTGTTCTTTAATTAATGAATGCTTTTTTCCATGAGCTCTAGGGGACTACTAAATTGAAGTTTAATTTCTGAAAACACACATTGTTGAGGAATATATTAATGACTAAAGGAAAAAAAAATACATAGTTCACTAATCCTTATAGATATGTGTAATAGCTTTAGAATGTATTTGTTCAAAAATATAAGTTGTATTACAAAGGATGAATAGTCTTAGTGCTTATGTTTTGAGTTTCTCATTGTTTGGGAAAAAAAAGAGTACCAATTGCAGTAAATATTATATAAATCTGTTGCTCATTAATATTTTTAGGTTCTCTGCCAGCCACCATTTTTCATAATTCATGAGTTCTGTTGATCTTAATACAGTTGTTTCATGGCCCAAGATCCAGTTGTTCTGTGCTGACATTTCCCATTACCTAACAAATTTTCTTGAGAGGTTTAAAAAAGTATATAGAAATAAAGAAATTATCAAGTTTTTTAGCTCACCTATAGCTAGTATTGACCAATTCTTTTTGATAAAGATGAACAGAAAATATTCAAAAATTGCTATTATACTAAACTGCAAATCATAAATGTACTTAGAACTTCTGTAAACTTATTTTAAACATGTTATAGTTCTAATATACTCTTTCCTTGTTCTATGTCCAAAAATTTTAAGGAACTATTAATGAAAATAAATAATTAGAAGTCATTTCCAAATTGCAACCAGGTTATGCTCTACAAGTTCATTTGTAAAGCCACTGTTAAAATTTGGAACATATTTCCCCATAAAACCTGGGTGATGAATGTGGTTAGGACACAAAGCCAACCTGCAAGATTCTTCCTAAATCAAAATGTAATTAAAATGTACCATCAGTATTATTATAGAAACTGGCCATTATTTATCCAGCTGCTTCTTTGGGAAACAGTTTCCAATTTCTAACTTTGAAACTGGAGCCTTGAGCTTCATCTTTCTTCTTCATATCTCAATCATTTTCACAATTTTACTTGCCTTTCTCCAGCCTCAGCATACAGAAGCTCCCTCTTCAGTAATATAAATTGAGGTCTTTTATCAGTATGGAGAAACGTCTCTCAGCAAGAAACCATTTGCAGTTACAAGATCTTCATAAATCCTATAGTTATCTCTCAGGCTTGCCTTTAATGTCGCATTCTGTTTTGTGGTCCTTTTGCGTTTCTGCATTTTTCAAGAAAGCAGATCCTCAACTGTCATCACTCAAAGGAATTAAAAGACTCCCTCCACAATACTTTTTTTTTATATAAATTCAGGAAAGCAATTCAACACCTAGATCATAATCAAAGTAAGTCTTTGGGTATCAAAATATGTAGAATTGATCATAGGAATATATTCCAAGATAACAAATTGAAAAATTGTTTTTTTCAGATGGGGAAAGCAAGTCAAAAAGCAGTGCTCAATTGGATAAATAGCCAATTAATTCATGTACAGCTGGGGTGCAACAGAGACCAGTGATGGGGTGTCACATTATCTGAAAATTTAGTGTAAATAAACCTGAGGACTTTTTCCCTCTATTAATATTTTCCTAAAATAGATGTATACATATATAACTTCAAGTACCTGCCCAGATTCTCAGTTCTAATAGGTTTTGACAATTTGAGATCACACCTATAAATCCTTCTCTTTTTCTATATGTTGTTAGATTATTCCCTTTATGAAGTAGTCTTTCATATGAAATGGAACCATTAAATTATCTAGCACAAAAAGCAATTTGAGAATCAGGTGTTTCAATTGTCTTATTCAGCAAGTAACAAAAATAAAAAATACTTAGGACACTTGTAACGTTTTTCTGGATCACAGCCCATTTGATCGGTGTGCAGTTTGGAAGGAACCCACTGTCTTTTCTGCAGTAATGGGAGGAATGAGGACATCCTTTGTTTCTTAGAGACACGCATAATCTTCTACAGATGCTTGACGGAATGCTGCCCATGTATTGCAAAATTCTGTTCAGATGATTTAAATACAAAGTCCTTCAAAACAAACAACCTGCCCTCTGACCACCATCACCCCCATACACACACACAAATAATATAAACTTTTTTTGAATTATCAAAAAAAAAAAAAAAACTAACATGAGGGTTGAAGCTCCTGGCTACATCTTGAAAAATTTTCTAATGTGTCATTATTTTGAGCGTTAACTACCGAAAGAGTGTTATATGTTGCTCTGTTTATAATAGGGTTTCCCTGGTGGCTGAGATGGTAAAGAATCTGCCAGCAATGCAGGAGACCTAGGTTTAATCCCTGGATCGGGCAGACCCATTAGTATCTGGAGTAGGAAATGATAAACCACTCCAATATTCTTTGGACAAAGGGGAAATCTGTGAACAAAGAAGCCTGGTGGGCTAGAGTCAGACATGGCTGAGCAACTAACACACTGTTTATAATGATAAGACATATAAACTTTTGTTTTTAATCTACATTTTCTAAACTATTTAGAAACTAGGAGTTAAAAAAAAGCACATTCTCTTCTCAGCATTATTTGGAAGGGCGTGGAGAGAAAGGGTGCTATCCCAAGTGTAAAGTTAAGCACTGCCAAAATAAAAATTCTAACCTCCAGATATTAGAAATTCTAAAGTTATAAACCTTATGATGATACTTTTCCCTTACTTTTAACTGAAAAATGTCTAATACTTAACTATGATGTGGATATGTTTTACATCCTATGTTTGGATTCATAGCTATTTTTCAGCTTGTCTAATTTTTATGCAGGTTTGGAAGACATATTTGTTGTTGTTCAGGTGCTGTCATGTCTGACATTTTATGACCCCATGGACTGCAGTATGCCAGGCTTCCCTGTCCTTCACTGTCTCCAGGAGTTTGCTCAAATTCATGTCCATTGAGTCAGTGATGCCATGCAACCATCTAAACTTCTATTATACCCTTCTCCTCTTGCCCTCAATCTTCCCAAATCATCATTGGGTAAAGCTGTTGTGAAGAGATGCTCAAATTACTTCAACTAAATTCTTTATTTCCTTGATGTTACATATTTTAACATAAAAATAAATTATTTGAAATAATAATAAATACTAACAAAGATAAAATTATAATATATACTATTTGTGGGCAAGAGGAGAAGGAGGTGACAGAGGATGAGATGGTTGGATAACATCACCAATTCAATGGACATGAGTTTGAGCAAACTTCAGGCAATGGTGAAGGACAGGGAAGACTGGTGTTCTCCATTTCATGGGGTCACAGAGTTGTACAAGACTTAGCGACTAAACAACATACTATTTATTATTTTCTGTATGTTCATCTGCTTGATTAATACAGGATTCTTGATATGAGTTAAACATCAGAACTACTCGGCAAGATACAAATTAATAAATCCTGGATTTGAGGAAGGGAAACTAGAGTTGAGGGACAGAGTAACATCTGTGTCATCTGGGCATCCAGGCAGTGATATCACCAAACTCTGTATTCCTCCTACATATATTAGCATTCTTCTAACTTGGTAGGCTCAGACAACAATTATGATCTCTCCCAATTTCTAAGGACCAGGAATTTGAGAGTGACTTAACTGGGTGATTTTAGCTCAGGGTCTCTCTCAAGATGACATTTGGCTGGGCCTCCATTTATCTCAAGGCTTGATTGGGGTTGGAGAATCCACTTCCATGGCCACACCCAGAGTCATTTGCAGGCTTTGATTCCCCTCTGTTTGTTGGACTGAGGTCCCCAAAACATTGATACATGGGCTTCTCTTTAAGGCGGCTTATGTCACGACAGCTGAATTTCCCAGGAATGAATGGTCCAGAAGGGAGAGATGGAGAAAGGAAGAAAGACCCAGAATGAAAGCTGCAGTCTTTCTTTTTGTCATGATCTCACAAATGATATGTCATCAATCTTACCATATTCTGTTATTAGAGCTCCGTCACTGAAACTAGCCTATACTCAAGGAATGGGAAATCAATCTCCATCATCTTGATAAGGGAACATTAGAAAAAGTGTGGTTGTATTTTTTAAACTACCACACAACTCTTGTAGACTGTTTCCATCTCTGTTTTGTCACATGTAAGGTACCACATTTTTTTCATGGAGGATTATGAATATAAAATTGAAGTCAGGAATCTCCTGGTTATATCCTGTTAATGTATCAGTTAACCTTCACAAAGTAGGTAGTTTATTTTTTTCTCAGGAAATAAATCAATCCCAACGTTGCTCAGTAACTGTGGCCAAAATAGAATGTAATAAGGGGGAAATATAAAAAGTGCTGCTTGCAAATTGGTGTAATTTACATTTATTGAGGAAATACAATATAGCATGAAATATACCCTAGTGAACTAGAATCCAAATTAGTCAGTAACACCATAATCATTCTTTTAAAGTGTTTCAGCTACCTACACAAAGCAACTCTGTACAGGTTTAGATTACCCCAGAGTGCAAAGAAACACATTTTCCTTATGGACACAGTGGCGGGAGCCTGTGCTCCATTAAGCTCTGTAATATGAACTGACGTGGTGGGGATTTATGTGCTTTTCCTATCTTTAGAATTTGACTCACTGTTGCATTCTTGTATGTATGTTCACTTATTATGGATTCACAAATGGATATGGTCAGAGATATTTCTAAGCAACCAATCGATACTCCTTTACTTGTATTAATAATTAATTAAACTTTGTAAGCATGGTGGGAAGGAAACTGGGAAACAAAATAAGTATTCTAAGAATGTGCTGTACTACAAAAGTTAAATAAAAGTACAAATATGCCTGAAGGCACTATATGATATAATTGTTTATTTAAAACTATTATATTTAAGCAACATAGACTAAGTGCCCTAAAAATTGGAAGTAGAAAATGCATCAGATAGAGAAAGACCCAGGTCTTTGGTATCTAAAGCCAAGCTGGTGGGGTGAGGATAGATAATAACCCAATAACCATGTAACCTATTATTGCCCTACTGCTACTAAGTTGCTTCAGGGGTGTCCGACTCTGTGCAACCCCATAGATGGCAGGCCTCCAGGCTCCTCTGTCCCTGGGATTCTCCAGGCAAGAATACTGGAGTGGGTTGCCATTTCCTTCTCCAATTATTGCCCTAAAATACTCTAAATTCTAGAAAGAAGGCCTGGGAGAAGATATCTATCCAGATACAGAAATGATTATCTAAACTGATACATAGGTAGCTACTAAGCAAACAGACTAGAAGCAGAGGCAAAGTTTCAGGCAAAAGACAGAGAAATTTCAAATGCCTGCAAGCATAAAGAAACTGAAAGATCATTGTGGCTGCCTCTTGAAAGAGCAAACAGTCAGGGAGGGGTGAGTCAGCTGGAAATAGAAGCTGGAGACCTAAGTGGGTGTCAGCTCCAGATGAAACTGAATTCTTATCCCAAAAAAGTGAGACATATAGAAAGGAATTTGGTAGCTGAGTGTCATGATTAGACTTGCGTTCTTTAAAAAAAGAAAATCTGTTTTCTTACAGCAAGGAAGAGAGAGGGGATTGAGTCCAGATAAAGCAGGATAGTGATTTGAACAAGGCTGCTGATGGTGAATACAGAGAAGGGTTAGTATATTCGTTATGGACTAAATGTTTGCATGCCTCCAAAATTCATCCCTTAAAGCTTTAACTCTAATTGTAATAATATTTGGAAGTGAGACTTCAGGATATAAATGGTTTAGATGAGATCAGGAGGATGGGGCCCTCATGATAAGATTAGAGTTGCTATAAGAAGAAGAGACAGACACCAGAATTTGCTTGATCTCTTGACTTGTGAGGATACAGTGAGAAGGCAGATGTCTGTAATCCAGGAGGACTCTGATCAGGAATGGAGTCTGTGGCTCTTTGGCTGTAGACATCCTGGTCACTGGAGCTTTAAGAAGCAAATATCTATTGTTTAAGCTATTGAATCTATAGTGTGTTTTTATAGGAACCTGAGGGGGTCACTGAGGGTCGGACACGACTGAGCGACTTCACTTTCACTTTTCACTTTCATGCATTGGAGAAGGAAATGGCAACCCACTCCAGTGTTCTTGCTAGGAGAATCCCAGGGACAGGGGAGCCTGGTGGGCTGCCATCTATGGGGTCGCACAGAGTCGGACACAACTGAAGCGACTTAGCAGCAGCAGCAGCAGAGCTAAAACAATAGTTAAGAGGTGAACTGAATATATAGGAAGAGGGAGTGAGTGGTCAAGGTTATTTTTAGATGGCATGCTTCAGCAGCAGATACCACAAACGAAGAAAATCAAGGAAGAGCCTCTGTTTAGGTTGGTGGGTCTGGGGCAGTAACTACACATTCAGATGGAGGAGAACTTGAGCTGTCTTTTAAGTTTTAAGTTGGTGGGGTCATCTAAGCAGCTAGACTTACAGCCCTGGAAATCAGAGATGGCATCTGGGTTAGAGATACTCTTTGGGGGTCATTAATTCTAGATAAATAAAGGCATGTGTGAAAATGCTCAAGCAGGGAACACAAAGTCAAAAAATAAAGAAACCAAGGAGTGCCTAGCTATTAAAGACCAACGATGTTTAAGAGCTTTGTATTCAAAGGAACAGCTGTAGGGCAAGGGGTGATGGAGGGTGCCCTGCAGCAACTTCATATCAATTTTTCTTGAAGGAAGAGACAAACACGTGGGTGTCAGCCTCTGAGAGATGGAGGGATAAGAAAATTGTAGAGTATGGAGGACATGGTCACCTTGAATAAAATCACCGTAGTGCAGGAAGGAGGCTAGATATAAACTGGAGTGGGGAAGGGATAGTTTCAAACTCACAGAATAAATTTAAATGATTTCTGACTGAACTTAATTTAAAAATCATGTTCTGACTTTTCTATGTCAATGTTCTCCTTCATTCTAGAAATGTTATCCCACTTACAAGTGAGGAAAGAAATGCATTAATTTGCTAATAACCAATCTGTGTCATGAATTCACAGGCAGCAGACGTGGTGGAAAGATAACATCTTTGAGTGGAAGAATGCTGGAAAACGGTGTGAGGACGTACTTGTCTGTGCTGAGTGTGAAGAACCAAAGGCATTGAGGACAGTGTGGTGGGTGAGAGGCTCACTAACAGTGCTCAGGTCCCAGTGTGCAAGGCCAGGAGGACAGACATTTCCGACAATAAGAAGACACTGAGGCAGGAGAGTAACTCAAATGGAAGACTGAACCCCGAGCCTGAGGAAGCAAATAGCAGTCAAATAGCTTCTTAGAGTGAGAAGCTTTTGAAACATTTGGTCAGGCAAGTGGCAGGAAGAAAACGAGCATTTTAAAGAAAACCAATTTCTTTTGCCCATCACTGTGGAAAGGAACTGAGTGAAATGACAGAAAAGAGGCACAGATTTCTTAAAGGCAAAAATTGATGTACTGAGTACACAAGATAGGTCTATATTTTATACTGGAACAAAATCAGGTTTTCATTTTATTAGCCATTATTACAAGGATATGTAAAAATATGAATAATTGAAATGAAATAGTAAGATTAAAGGGAAGGCTAACGCTTGTCATTCTTCATATGAAAATTCTGATTCTAAAAAGAGGAAAAAATAAAAATGTATCCACTGAAATAGCTGTCAGTTTTATGTTTTTGAGGAAGGATTATGAGAAGGAGAGGGAAAGGCAGGAACATAAAAGAGGGGAAGAAAGAAAGAACCAAACATTAAACTTGCAACAGAAGAATTACAAAGACTTTTATTGAAAATACTAATGATTTGCCAGGATTCTGGATTTTCAGTGTCCTTGACTTTGCCCAGATTCTTTTTATTAAAAGAGATCAAAACACAATAACAAAAAACCAATGACAAAAGAAAACAAACAAACCGAAAAGCCTTCTATCATGTCAGCAACATGGATCTGAAATTACAGATATGGTGTCAATGGCAGTGAGAAAAGGTATGAGGAAGTTAGGAGTATGCGCCTCTAAGATTAGAAAGTAATTCTCAAGAGGTATTTATACATAGATAGATTAAACATGATGTCCATCTACAAGCAAATGGATGCTGAGCTAAGACAGAGAGGAGTTCAGTTCAGTTCAGTCGCTCAGTCATGTTTGACTCTTTGCGACCCCATGGACTGCAGCACGCCAAGCATCCCTGTCCATCACCAACTCTGGAGTTTACTCAAACTCATGTCCATTGAGTCAGTGATGCCATCCAACCATCTCATCCTCTGTCGTCCCCTTCTCCTCCTACCTTCAATCATTCCCAGCATCGGGGTCTTTTCAAATGAGTCAGAGAGGAGACCAACAATATAAATCTGAAATTCTAGAGAAGCAGCTGACTTAATATGTTCATTTTTTTTCCCCATTCAAGTAGAAGGAAACTATGCCAGCACCTTCGTTGGTGGCTCTTCCTGCTCCTGAATTAGATTAGGAGTTTGTCGATTTAGAGTAGGTATGGGGAATGAACTGACTGGGCTGGAGAAGGAATAGAAATTAAGAAAAAGAAAAACCAAAACAAAACTACCTGCATATGTACTGGAAAAATGTAGGGTAGCAAATGACACAGGGACAATTTAAACTTGTTAAAATATAGTTCTCAAAATACCAAGAACACTTCTATCATATAATAGATTATAAAATTGTGTCAAAATTTACTATACTCAGGAATGAGAGAAACAAACAGATGACTAAATCAATTCAAAAGACATGCAAAATAACATGGCGTTGTATAGCTTGAAGGGAAGAAACGAATACCGTGACACACTTCTACAGTTTTAGACAAATGTAAAATATCTGGTCCCAAATCAATTATATAAAGCTCTGCCTCATGCTCCCTGTAAGAAAATGCAATTATTATGATATTGATGTTTGTTTATTTTCATATTTACATATTTTCATCTATCTAAATATATCTACATGCACAGTACTAAATTTTCTGGCATTTTGTGTGTGATTTGTTGTTGTCAAAAGCAGTTAACAACGTAGATAGCTAGCCAGTACGACAGTGGAGAGTATCAGAAACAATAAAAGCAATTTGAATTTTATGCTTATTTGAGCACATAGCAATACAGGATTCCTTAGGGTTCAGGAAACTCTTTTTGCCACGAGAAACAACAAATAGCAAGCCAATACTTCATAATAGCTGGAAAAAACAATGATGCGCATAAACACAATCCCATTTTCTGCCAAAAATGAGCACTACCGTAGTTGAAGATGGTCACTTAATTGTTTTCATGCTAATATTGCTGAAATTGGTTTTTCCCTATTAGTTTTAATTGTTCTTTTTTTTTTTTCCTATTTGAAGGAACTAATAAAAATCACTTATATGACCTACATAGTAGAGTTCCATAAGGAAAGAAGCATCTGTTCCTATTAGGACAGTAAATATCCTCTTAGAAAATTAGTGGTAGAGAAGAGCTTTGATGCTGCTCTAAAACATATTTTCTCTTAAGGAAAAAATAAAAACTGTCTTTTTTTTTTTTTTGCCCAAGTCTGCCTTTGACTTCCTAGTCACTTTAGGGACTCCTTTATATTCTTTTGAAAATTCCACTGGTCTTTCTCATCATATTTCAGTTATCTCTCTTTTCTCTCCCTCTATCCCTCCCTCATTAGAATTTTGGAATTAGAATTTTGGGGAGATTGGAACTCATGTGTATTCACTACTATGTATAAAATAGAAGGCTAATGAGAACCGACAGTGTAGCACAGTGCTCTGTCATGACCTAAATGTGCAGGAAATCCAAAAAGGCGGGGATGTAAGTATATGTATAACTGATTCGCTTCGCTGTCCAGCAGAAACTAACACACCACTGTAAAGCAACTATGAGGGCACGCTCAGTTGCTTCATTCATGTCTGACTGTTCGACTCTAAAGCAACTACGCATGCATGCTTAGTTGCTTCAATCTTGTCCAATTCTGTGCGACCTATGTACTGTTGGCAATTTGATCTCTGGTTCCTCTGCCTTTTCTAAAACCAACTTGAACATCTGGAAGTTCACGGTTCACATATTGCTGAAGCCTGGCTTGGAGAATTTGGAGCATTACTTTACTAGCATGTGAGATGAGTGCAATTGTGCGGTAGTTTGAGCATTCTTTGGCATTGCCTTTCTTTGGAACTGGAATGAAAGCTGACCTTTTCCAGTCCTGTGGCCACTGCTGAGTTTTCCAAATTTGCTGGCATATTGATTGCAGCACTTTCACAGCATCATCTTTCAGGATTTGAAATAGCTCAACTGGAATTCCATCACCTCCACCAGCTTTGTTTGTAGTGATGCTTTCTAAGGCCCACTTGACTTCACATTCCAGGATGTCTGGCTCTAGGTGAGTGATCATGCCATCGTGATTATCTGTGTCATGAAGATCTTTTAGGAAAAGGAGTACGTCAAGGCTGTATATTGTTACCCTGCTTATTTAACTTATATGCAGAGTACATCATGAGAAACGCTGGGCTGGAAGAAGCACAAGCTGGAATCAAGATTACCTAGAGAAATATCAATAAACTAGATATGTAAATAACACCACCCTTATGGCAGAAAGTGAAAAGGAACTAAAAAGCCTCTTGATGAAAGTGAAAGTGGAGAGTGAAAAAGTTGGCCTAAAGCTCAACATTCAGAAAATGAAGATCATGGCATCCGGTCCCATCACTTCATGGGAAATAGATGGCAAAACAGTGGAAACAGTGTCAGACTTTATTTTGGGGGGCTCGAAAATCACTGCAGATGGTGATTGCAGCCATGAAATTAAAAGACGCTTACTCCTTGGAAGGAAAGTTATGACCAACCTAGATGCATATTGAAAAGCAGAGACACTGCTTTGCAAACAAAGGTCCATCTAGTCAAGGCTATGTTTTTTCCAGTAGTCATGTATGGATGTGAGAGTTGGACTGTGAAGAAAGCTGAGCGCTGAAGAACTGATGCTTTTGAACTGTGGTGTTGGAGAAGACTCTTGAGAGTCCCTTGGACTGCAAGGAGATCCAACCAGTCCATTCTGAAGGAGATCAGCCTTGGGATTTCTTTGGAAGAAATGATACTAAAGCTGAAACTCCAGTACTTTGGCCACATCATGCAAAGAGTTGACTCATTGGAAAATACCCTGATGCTGGGAGGGATTGGGGGCAGGAGGAGAAGGGGACAACAGAGGATAAGATGGCTGGATGGCATCACCGACTCGATGGACTTGGGTTTGGGTGAACCCCAGGAGTGGGTGATGCACAGGGAGGCCTGGCATGCTCCGATTCATGAGGTTGCAGAGTCGGACACAACTGAGCAACTGAACTGAACTGAACTGAACTATGGACTGTAGCCCACTAGCCTCCTCAGTCCATGGAAGTCTCCAGACAAAAATACTGGAGTGGGTTGCCGACCCTTCTCCAGGGGATCTTCCCCACCCAGGGATTGAATCTGCATCTCCTGCACTGCCAGCAGATTCTTTCGGGAAGCCCAAAGCAACTATACTCCAGTAAAAACTAATTAAAAACTAATTTTGAATTTGTTTTTCTACAGGCTGCTTTCCTTCTATTTGCACAAGATCCATTTCATTTGCCCTCTTTCCTTTTTAGCAACTAAACTTGACATTTTGAGGAACTCAAATTGCCCAAAATATTGTCCTCCCTTCCTGCCCTTGTTTCCCAAACTTTGTTCCTGGAACTGTCAAATGGCAAACACTGCAGTCTTTTAAAAATGTGATACCTTCTGTAAGAATTGAAACAGAACTGAAACTTTTAATCATTCTTATTCATGGGTCTGATGGCGGTTGTCAATGGTAAAATGAAATTCAAAGTGGGAGGGAAAGGGTCTCAGCTTCTGGCCATGGAAAGAGGCTGCTTAAGTTGTGCCAAGGAGAAAACGGGGTCAGGGCTGATTTGTGTGGACTACACACAGTTTAAATTTTAATTTGAAATAGGTTGACTGTGAGTTCCCAGATTATTTTCCAAATTGTTATAGTCGTGGAATATACAAAGTACTGAATACCAGTCATAGAACTTTACCAATGTAGTATAAACTCTCTGTCAGATGAATTATCCTCTATTTAACATCTTTAAGAGTTGTATTTAATATTTCATGGGGCACTTCAAATTTTCACTGTTCCCCACTGCAAACCAGGCCATTTCTATTGGGGTGGCACTATTTATAGATATCCCAGATCTGCTTTTAATAACATCCACCCTAATAACATTTGAAAAATTTAACTTATTTTGCATGTCAACTGTTTTAAGACAGTTAACATGACTATATGAATTATTTTATCCATATGGGTATATGGTTTATATACACATAGCCATGTATATATGGCTACATGAATGTTATTTTCTTTTAACTTTCCTTCATGGCTTTTTGTTTTCTCATTGGATATACTTTTAACCAAAGGAGATAGTATTTAACTGTCTGAATCAACACCTAGATTGTCAGTTCAGTTCAGTAGCTCAGTCGTGTTCGACTATTTGCGACCCCATGAATCGCAGCACGCCAGGCCTCCCTGTCCATCACCATCTCTCGGAGTTCACTCAGACTCGTGTCCATTGAGTCAGTGATGCCATTCAGAAATCTCATCCTCTGTCGTCCCCTTCTTCTCCTGCCCCCAATCCCTCCCAACATCAAAGTCTTTTCCAATGAGTCAACTCTTCGCATGAGGTGGCCAAAGTACTGAAGTTTCAGCTTTAGCATCATTCCTTCCAAAGAAATCCCAGGGTTGATCTCCTTCAGAATGGACTGGTTGGATCTCCTTGCAGTCCAAGGGACTCTCAAGAGTGTTCTCCAACACCACAGTTCAAAAGCATCAATTCTTCAGCTCAGGGTTTAATAAGCGTCTATTTCCTATTTCATCTATGAACAACATTTTTGTCTTTGACTTTCATTAAGCTTACAAGTAATAAAATGTCTTGATTTTACTCTAAAAATCACTCTTTCTGTACGCTAATCTTGTGAATGATTTTATAGATGTATCCATGCTTCCCTTGTGGCTTAGTTGGTAAAGAATCCGCCTGCAATGTGGGAGACCTGGGTTCGATCCCTGGGTTGGGAAGATTCCCTGGAGAAGGGAAAGGCTACCCACTCCAGTATTCTGGCCTAGAGAATTCCATGGGGTCACAAAGAGTTGGACACGACTGAGCGACTTTCACTCACTCCATGTTTAATCCTTCAAGTTGCTCAGGCTAATGTATTGGAGGGAGGGGGCCTTGAATAATCTCTCTCTCATATCTTCCATTAGCTTCCTAACTATTCTCCTGCTTTCACTGTGTCCAGTCTGGTCTAGTCTTCACAGAGCAGCACAGGGATCCCTTTTAATCCTGAATTCTATCCTTAGCTGAAAACCATCTGAAGCCAAATGTCCTTTATGCTGGCCCACTGGGCACTGCAGGATATGAGTTCCAGTTACTTCACTGATCTTCTGTCTTGTTATAATCCCCACCGTTACTCTCCCTGTCCACCACACACGCTTCCTTATCCATCCTGGGACTCAGATCTATGTTCCTTCTCTTAAGCCCCACTTTAGGTCTTCCTCTTTTGGAAATATTTATTTTTGGATAACCACATGAATTATTTCTTCCTCTTGTCCAAACTCTTACTCAATGCCTATCTTCTTAGTGAGATACCTCTTGCCTCTGGTATTTAATAGTTCAGCCTGCAGTCCCAGAGTCACCCCTGGACTCATCCTCTTCCCCCATAATCTTCTTCACATTTCATCCATGCACTATCACTTTCAAAATAATGTATGGTATATTCATTGTTATATTCTGTTTGTTCCAGGTAGAAAAGCAGACTCACAGTTCATGAATGAACTATCCCTGTATATTATGAACCACTGTCCCTGTATATTACTGATGTGACCAACTTCCCTGACATAGTGTCTGAAGCTTAGACAAACAATAGCTGGTTTGTTTTGTTTTTCTAATCCAGATTTCACATTTATTCTTATACAATTTTATTTTGCTTAAGTTCTTGCAGTCATTCAAGTTTGTGTAGGGCATATGATTTTTTGACCTTATCATCCAATATGTAAGACAAACCTAGCAACCTTGTTTAACTTGTATATTTTACATACAGAAATTTGCTGCTAAGAATTCTGTTTCTCACAGCCAAGGCCAAGAATAGAGCTGTGTACCATGCACATGTTAAGCAAGATGGCACTGTTCCTATAAACAATTTTTATGAATATTCTATTAAAATAAAATATTTAATGATCAGTGCAATCACAGCCCACATTTCCTTAAAATATCCCCAAATTATTTTGAGACAATCCATCAGCTACATGACTGAACTCAACACGTATCATGTCTGCATTTTAATTTAATTTTACTAGGCCCATGATAACATTTATTTTTTCAGTTTGATACAACTGAATCATAGTCGCATCTAACAATTATCACTGGTTTTATTTTTAAGAGCTCACAAATGCACTGGGCATTAAGGAAAAAAAAAAAAAAAAAAAAAACACCTTGACTAGGATTCACTTTATGCGCTTTAGAAAACAGGGAATCTTATGTCAAATTCTGGGATTTTTTTTCATTCTCATTTTTTCATCATTATTTGCATGTTTTTCTCATTTCATTTTTCTTTAAGTAAGGATTTAAAAATCATATTGGCACTTTCTTTAAGAACCATGATCCTGAAGATTTAAACTATGCTACGCAAATGAAAGGCTCAGCTCCCTAATTGTGAGCTAGTCACTCAGTTATGTCTGACTCTTTGTGATCCCATGGACTGCAGCCAGGCTCCTCTGTCCATATAATTATTGATTCAAGAATATAGGAGTGGGTAGCCATTCCCCTCTCCAGGAGATCTTGATCTGGGAATTTAATCCAGGTCTCCTGCACTGCAGGCAGATTTTTTACCATCTGAGTGAGCTAGTCTAGAACAGAAAAGACTTATCTTAAGACTTTAAAACCTTTGCTTTGCATTTCCCTGTGCACGCCTAATGGCAATGAGTGTTGGAAAATGTCTCTGAATTGCAATCTCTTTTATAAAAGACAGTCATTCAGTTTCTCTCTCATAGGTTAATAAGAGCCAATGGATACAAATGCACATTAATATACATCAGATTAAGGCAAGAACTTAGTATTATAAGTGCTTTCAACGAAGGGCTTATATTATTTATAGTCACATTTCCTAATTCTCTGAAAATTGTACAAGTAGGTAATCTAAAAACATTAGCCTAACTATAACACAACACATAATATGGTCAAAATTCCATTTTTATTGTTATCTCTTTGTTGCAACTCAACAAATTTGAATGAAGCCTCTGTGATGGGCAAGTACTAACAGACATTAATCCTTGGGTAGTAGAGAAAGAGAAGTAGATGTGAAAGAAAGACTAGTATGAGAAATTCTTCAGGAGCTTACAATTGTATAGGAAAGTAGGCAGTGTCATTATTCTATCATCAACTTTCAAAAACAGAGAACATTACATACTAAGGAAAATGTGTATATGTCTGAGGGCACACATACATTCTGTCAAAATATGCTGGTGTCACCCTGACTGCCTGATTTTAAAAATTACAACTTCTGAAAATTAATAACTTGCAGTGTGTCAATGATTTGGCAGTTGCTAGTTGATACACTCCTAGATACTATGAATCCACATCTACTCTTAAACATGATTCAGCATTTACTGATTAGATATTATTGCAATCTGTCATCAGAGTTAAATACTTCATATATAAGAATTAAGGGTTTAAAACTCTGTTATTTTACACAAAAACTTTGAAATAATTCATGTCACAATGATTTCTCTGGAAAATAGTAAATATAATTTATCATGACATGCTTAAGTCTTACTCTAATGTATCAAGACTCATAGTCATATATCACACAGATACCAGGACTGGGATGGAAATGATGGAATAGAAGGACACGGAGCTCACCTCCTCCCACAAACACAGACATCATATTTGTTTGCTTTGCAGCTTAACTGCACTATATGCCTCCCCTGAAATATCAACTTCCCCCAAAATGATGAGAAATGAAAAAAATTTATGATTAAATAATTGAGCTGTGAAGTTTTAGTTCTTTTTCTTTTTTACAACTACTTCATCAAAATCAGATCATTCCTTTAAAAAGTTTAACAGTACCTCAAAAGTATTATTAGTTAAGTTTCTGTCTGTGTGTTAGGCTAGATATCCTACTTAAATTTTTGCAGATGTTAAATGGTTTGCTGGAAAATAAGACATTCATTTCTACTTTAACTATATGACTGAAGTTCTGATGCAATATGACAAGAAAAAAAGCAGTATGAATATAAAGATTATTACAAAGTATGGACTTATTACTGATACTCTGGATGATGTTTTCTAACAGAGAAATGGAAACAAAAAAATAAACTAAGAAGTGAAAGAAGATACAGGCCTATCAAGGACTAAGCATGTTGAAGTGCTTCTGTGGTAATTATCTTCCCTTTTCTAATACATTGAGAGAATTAGCTGTTACTATATTATAAGGGAACAATAAGACTTTTTTGAATGCAGAGTTCCAAAGAATAGCAAGGAGAGATAAGAAAGCCTTCCTCAGTGATCAATGTGAAGAAATAGAGGAAAATAATAGAATGGGAAAGACGAGAGATCTCTTCAAGAAAAGTACAGATACCAGGGGACCATTTCATGCAAAGATGGGCACAATAGAGGACAGAAATTTTCTGGACCTAACAGAAGCAGAAGATATTAAGAAAAGGTGGCAAGAATACACAGAAGAACTATACAAAAAAAGATCTTCATAACCCAGATAACCACGATGGCCTGACATCCTGGAATGTGAAGTCAAGTGGGCCTTAGGAAGCATCACTATGAACAAAGCTAGTGGAGGTAATGGAATTCAAGGTGAGCTATTTCCAATCCTAAAAGATGAAAGTGCTGCACTCAATATACCAGTAAATTCTGAAAACTCAGCAGTGGCCCCAGGACTGGAAAAGGTCAGTTTTCATTCCAATGCCAAAGAAAGCCAATGCCAAAGAATATTCAAACATAGGGCTTCCCTGGTGGCTCAGAGGTTAAAGCGTCTGCCTCCAATGCAGGAGACCTGGGTTCGATCCCTGGGTCGGGAAGATCCCCTAGAGAAGGCAATGGCAATCCACTCCAGTATTCTTGCCTGGAGAATCCCATGGACGTTGAAGCCTAGTAGGTTACAGTCCACGGGGTCGCAAAGAGTCGGACACGACCGAGCGACTTCACCTCACCTCACCTCATCACACAATTGCAATCATCTCACATGTTAGCAAAGTAATGCTAAAAATTCTCCAAGCCAGGCTTCAATAGTACGTGAACTGTGAACTTTCAGATGTTCAAGTTGGATTTAGAAAAGACAGAGGAACCAGAGATCAAATTGCCAATACCTGTTGGATCATCAAAAAAGCAAGAGAGTTCCAGAAAAACATCTACTTCTGCTTTATAGACTATGCCAAAGCCTTTGACTGTGTGGACTACAACAAACTGTGGAAAACTCTTCAAGCAATGGGAATACAAGACCACCTTACCTGCCTCCTCAGAAATCTGTATGCATATCAAGAAGCAACAGTTAGAACTGTACATTGAACAACAGACTGGTTCCAAATCAGGAAAGGAATACGTCAAGGCTGTATATTGTCACCCTGCTTATGTAACTTATTTGCAGGGTACATCATGAGAAATGTCAGGCTGGATGAAGCAAAAGCTGGAATCAAGATTGCTGGGAGAAATATCAATAACCTCAGATATGCAGATTATGCCACCCTTATGGAAGGAAGCAAAGAACTAAATCAGAGGCTCTTGATGAAAGTGAAAGAGGAGAGTGAAAAAGTTGGCTTAAAACTTAACATTCAGAAAACTAAGATTATGGCATATGGTCCCATCACTTCATGGCAAATACATGGGGAAACAGTGGAAACAGTGTCAGACTTTATTTTGGGGGGCTCCAAAATCACTGCCAATGGTGACTGCAGCCATGAAATTAAAAGATGCTTGCTCCTTGGAGGAAATGCTATGACCAATCTAGACAGCATATTAAAAAGCAGAGACATGACGCTGCCAATAGAGGTCCATCTAGTCAAAGCTATGGTTTTTCCAGTAGTCATGTTTATGTGTGAGGTTTGGACTCTAAAGAAATCTGAGTGCCAACGAATTGATGCTTTTGAACTGTGGTGTTGGAGAAGACTCTTGAGAGTCCCTTGGACTGCAAGGAGATCAAACCAGTCAGTCCTAAGGGAAATCAGTCCTGAATATTCATTGGAAGGACTGATGCTGAAGCTGAAACTCCAATACCTGGCCACCTGATGCAGAGAACTGACTCACTGGAAAAGACTCCGATGCTGGGAAACATTGAAGGCAGGAAGAGAAGGGGACGACAGGGGATAAGATGGTTGGATGGCATCATCGACTTGATAGACATGAATTTGAGAAATCTTCAGGAGCTGGTGATGTGCAGAGAGGCCTGGCATGCTGCAGTCCATGGGGTCGCAGGGAGTCAGACAGGACTGAGTGATTGAACTGATATTGATATTTATTTCTATTACATTCTGAGAATAGTTGTTACTATAGTACAAGGAAACAATAAGGCTTAATAGAAAATACTGTGTTAGCAGATCACTTTATGATTCTATTGATAGTTTCTCAAAACTCATTTTAAAGTAATTACAGACACAAAATCAGAAAATATTTCCTATAATATGATATCTGCAAGTTTCATACTATAACTCTCTGATTAAATATCTTGCTGTTTTGAAATTTGAAAGTTATGATTCATGATCCTATTGAAAATCCTATTTTCTCTTTGATCTTCATTAGACAATGGCACCCTACTCCAGTACTCTTGCCTGGAAAATCCTATGGGTGGAGGAGCCTGGTGGGCTGCAGTTCATGGGGTCACTAAGCGTCGGACACGACTGAGCAACTTCACTTTCACTTTCACTTTCATGGATTGGAGAAGGAAATGGCAACCCACTCCAGTGTTCTTGCCTGGAGAATCCCAGGGACACGGGACCTGGTGGGCTGCTGTCTATGGGGTCGCACAGAGTCAGACACAACTGAAGCGACTTAGCAGCAGCAACAGCAGCAGCAGCAGCAGCAGCAGATAATTGAAATATCAAGAATTGCAAGCAAACTAATAATTTAATTTAAACCATTTTGAATATCCAGAAATAGAAAGAGATGACAATTTATTGAGTACCATGGAACAAGTACAGTTTATATACTGGATATTAAAAGGTATGTTTTGGACGCAGCTATACAGTGGACCCAGCTGTCACTACCACTGCTTCCTGTAAAAGCACTGTTCATCCAGGGTGTATTCACAAAAATTTGTCCTTATCAAATAATACAGATTAGACAAGATACTTAGCCATACTTTTCTCATCTCTGAAATTACATGGCAGAGAACAATGCAAATACATACACACACAATCATAAGGGGATTTAGTGCAAAACTAACATATCATTTCAAAAGAAGGGGGAAAAAAAGATAAATCACTTCTAAATAATGCTTTGATAACTGGTTAGTCATCTAGTAAAGAATAAGGTGACTACCTCAAGCATGATACAAAAATAAATTTTGTAGAGATCAAAAACTTTTGTTGTTGTTGTATAGTCTCCAAGTCATGTCCAACTCTTGTGACCCCATGGACTGTAACCCATCGGGCTCTTCTGTCAGTGGGATTTTCCAGGCAATGATAGTGGAATGGGTATTTCCTTCTCCAGAGGATCCTTCCAACCCAGGGACTGAACCCATGTCTGTCTCCTTCATTGGCATGTGGATTCTTTACCACTGAGCCACCAGTCCAAACAAAAATTTACACATATACAGAAAGTACACTTGACAAAATGGGAGAAATTTCTGTAGCTTAAAGTCAGAAATAACATAGTAAATATAAACTCAAAAATATAAATGAAAATGCTGATAAATCCAAGTATATAAAAAATAAATATGCATAAAAACAACAACAAAATAAAGTGAAAGAAAAAATCCAAACCAGAGAAACATTTGCAGCTCATCTCATGGAAAAACTGTTAATTATCTTAAAACATATAAAATTCCTGGAAAAGTAAGGAAAAATTCAAAACTTAATGTAAAATTACACAAATAATACAAACATTTCACCACAAAATACATGCACAATATTATGAAAAGCCATGGAACCTCAGTTATCATTAGAATAATTCAAAATTAAAACTACAGGAGATTTTATACTTATAAACTGTCAAATAAATTTTTAAAACGATATTGGTAATCAAGCATGAACTCCAGGAGACAGTGAAGGACAGGGAAGCCTGACATGCTACAATCCATCAGATCTTAAAGAGTCAGACATCAATGAGCTACTGAACAACAACAAAATATGAAGAGAAAAATTCTCATATAAAATTCCTCAGTTTTACATGGAACATTGCTCAGTGTGTGTGCCAGCCGGGATGGGAGTGGGGTTTGGGAGAGAATAGATACATGTATTTGTATGGCTGAATCTCTTCGCTGTTCACCTAAAACTGCTACAACTTTGTTAATCAGCTTTACCTCAATACAAAATATTTTTGGTGTTAAAAAAATTAAAATAGATAAAAGAAATGCCTCAGTCTTAATTTTTAATAGGAGACATATCAGCAGATAAGGTACATACAATAAAAAATTCTATAGAACCTTTAATAATTTTTAGAAGTATAAAAAGGTCCTAAAACCATAACTTTAAAAACTACTGGCTAAAAAAAAAATAACAATAATAATTAAATAAATAAATAAAAATAAAAACTACTGGCTAGAGTAAAGGAAGGCCCATTGCATTTATCTCTGGATCTTGTTAAGGACAAAGATAACATCAATGACAGGTCATTTTTAGGAGTGTGTACGTAGAAGGGGTGGATGATGATGAATATTGCTGAAATAACTTTTATAAATGAACTATTTTTCTCTCAGTGAATCATCAGTAGTCTCACTTTGCAAGGAGAGTGTGTCTTTTTTTTTTTTTCAGAATAATTAATCTCATTTGTCTAATATAAAACTGCCAACAGAAATAGCTCAACAGGGGAGTATAAACAAAAACATCTCTTGTTCTGTTCATTTTTCATGTGTATTCTGCCTTAGCTCGGTCAACTGAAGCACTATTAATACTTCTCTCCATCAAGCTGTGATATGGTTAAATGAGCTTGAAATTACTACAAAATGGTGCTTTTAAAAAATGATCGAAATGTTCACAAATGCTAAATTTAAAAGCACCAAGCTTTTTTTCAGTTAGAAAACTTTGTGGCTATTACTGGAGATCAAGCCTGTCATAAGAATCAAATGCTATCAAGCAGCTTAGTATTATATCTTTGATCCTGGCAGATCTATGTTTTTGACATAAAAATCAAGCCAAACCTCCTCCCTTTGTCTGTTCACAAGATCCTTGTTGACTTGTGCTGGGAGAAAAAAAAAAAGCAAAATCACTGAGATGCTATGTATTACTTTGGTGAATTTACTTTTCATCTTACTTCTATACCTGGGAATTGTTCTTTCATCCCGAAGAAATCTGCTTAAACTCCTCAAACTCCCTGTGTTTAATTTTACTAGCCTTTGAAACATTTGTTTTGCTATTATTCTTCTAAAGAATACATGAATAATTATTAAGGAATCAAAAATTTGAGCAAAAAAAAAGTGTTATACATCTTTTTCTTTGTATCATTAAAAATATCCAAGATACTCCTGCATTGAGAGATGGTTTTAGAAGAATAAAAAATCAATTTACCCCAAATTAATTATAAATTGTTATATTTTGAGCCATTGGTAAGCTGTTGCTGTTTAGTTACTAAGCCGCGTCCAACTCTTTGAGACCCCATGGACTGTAACCTACTTGTCTCCTCTGTCCATGGAATTTTCCAGGCAAGAATCCTGGAGTGGGTTGCCACTTCCTCTTCCCAACCCAGGGACTGTACCTGCGTTTCCGGTGTCTCTGATATCTCTTGCACCGGAAGGCGGATTCTTTCTGAACCATCTTGGTAACACTATTGGTAATCTATCCCTTTTCATTTAGATGGGTGGCAGTTTTAATATGAGTACTGTTGCAGTTCTTCACTAGAAAAGTACTCTTCATTTGGCTCTGGATAGACTGTGGTTGCTTTGATTAATAGGGTGCAACAGAAGTTATATACAAGTCTAGTTCTGAGAAGCCTGAGATACTTCCTCTCTGCTCTTTGAGTCCTGTGATGTTTTATAAATCCTTAGACTGCCATGTAAGGAAGCCTAAGGCATATGACAAAGTACAAGCATTACAACTGACTCAGGCCCAAATAAAACCAGCCTATGATTCTAGACTCTGGATTCTAATGATAATCTAAGACTACAATTATGAAAAAGCTGGATCATTTTTGTTCCCTACCCTTTATCATATATCTCTAACTCAGCTCAAAGAATTGAACTGGATAGTATAAAAACTGACAATGCAGTTATTTGTAAAGCCCTAAATATTGTGCACAAAACTCTTTAAAAATCTGAAACCATACTTAAAAGATGTCCTATTCTATCACAATGTATTCTTCTTAAAAGGACAGCTTGGGAAAGCTTCAGATTTAGACTACTGAAATTTTGATAAGTGCCTAAAGCTATTGTTCACCTCTGGTGGAAATACGGCTGAAGATCAAGTGCCACGGCAGCCCCCAGCCATACACAAGAACCATAAGAGTTGTGTCTCGTGCTGAACAAGCAAGAAGAGTGTGTTTTACAATGAAACTCAAATGATTATTTTCTTGGGGCCATTGCCATAGTGGTTTTACATTTTATTGTATGGAATGTGACTTTCATACACTGAGTGAAGCTATGAATACAATGCATTTTCCATCATGAATTTGTATCACTTATTAACAGTACGCATTAACAGTAAGCTGACTTCCCTTGTGTCTCAGATGGTAAAGAATTTGTCTGCATTTTGGGAGACCTGGGTTTGCTACCAGGGTGGGGAAGATCCCCTGGAGAAGGGAATGGCAACCCACTCCAGTATTCTTGCCTGAAAATTTTCATGGGCAGAGGAGCCTGGTGGGCTATAATCCATGGGGTCATAAAAATTTGGACAAAACTGAGTGACTAACACTTTCACTTTCATTCACAGTGAAAAATATCTTTAGTTGATGAAACTCCAATACTTTGGCCACCTCATGCGAAGAGGTGACTCATTGGAAAAGACTCTGATGCTGGGAGGGATTGGGGGCAGAAGGAGAAGCGGATGACAGAGGATGAGATGGCTGGATGGCATCACTGACTCGACGGACATGAGTTTGAGTGAACTCCGGGAGTTGGTGATAGACAGGGAGGCCTGGCATGCTGCGATTCATGGGGTCACAAAGAGTCAGACACGACTGAGCGATTGAACTGAACTGAACTGAAACCATTACAGGAGAGGTAAGTTCCTAAGGTATGCTCTTTTGACACTGGATTCTTTTCCCTAAATCACCAATCCATCATATATTCTCTCCTTTCTCCCCCTACTCAGGTTTACTCTCTGTTTTCAAAATATCCTCTGGCATTGTTTATTTCCCCACCCTAACATTCTAAAGTGATAGCACTTTAAATTCTATTGACTGCTGCTACTGCTACTAAGTTGCTTCAGTTGTGTCCAACTCTGTTCAACCCCATAGACGGCAACCCACCAGGCCCCTCTGTCCCTGGGATTCTCCAGGCAAGAGTACTGGAGTGAGTTGCCATTTCCTTCTCCACTATTGACTGCTATGAATCATCTAATATAAGGTTAGAATCCAGCTAAATATAGGAAACAAGTAACACAGATGATAGCAGCTGGGTGAGCATAAGAGAACAGAGGAGGTGACTGAAGAGAACTGAGGAGCTCTTACAGAACCTAAGAATCTAAAAGCAAGCAGATCCAACACTCCTCACAGGGAATGCATCTCGAAAACTTGCCATATGCTCTACTTGGCTCTCTCTATTCAAAATGTATTCTGCCAAAACTTGGAGAAGCTCTAGGGACTCAATAAATCTTTGTTCTTCATTTCATCTGAAAGATAGTTTAAATAATTTTTAAAACTACCATAAAAATATAATGTCAAAATATATTTTATACTAAGTTAGACTGTGGGCAACCATTAATTCACTGTAAATTAATTCCAAGTAAATTGACTTTTGTGCTGGCCTCAGAATAAAGCTGCTTAAACCATCCTCATTTAATTGAAAACAATCCTGAGTTTGCTAAGTATGATCTTAAAACATCGACGACAGGTAATTAGTTAGTCACGTTTGGTAATCACAATTTTCTCAGTTTTGCAAAAATAGAATAAAGCAAAGCAAAAGGATACTTTGGAGCCTGAAGTTAGTATAAAATAAACATTTTTGTTCATAAACCCTAGTTTTTAACTTTCTTATTAATCAAGAGTTTCATTTATCTAATTGAATGACTATACAGATTATAGGTAATAAAACTGACTCTCAAGTATGATTTTATTGCTTTCATTTATTTTCTATGCAATGAGTCTACAAAAGACTTGGTATAGCATATGGTTTGCATTTGCTACCAAAATGAAAATAAGTAATTCAATTTCAAAATTTTATTTCTTTTCTTAATATATTTGTTTGTGTGTTTCTTCTTCTGGGGAAGAGATGACTAGGGATTTCAAATTTTCATGGCTAGGAATAAAATTAATTCTTTTAAAATGATATAAAAGTAAATTTTATTTTCAAAATAGAAAACATATGCATTAGTAAGGCCATATTTAAATAAAAGAAGACAATGGCTAGACCATAATCTGATTAAACTAAAAATTAATTCATTCATTAAAGAAAAACAAATATTAAATAGATTGTTACAGGATTATTTTAGTCAACTGGCATATTATTGGTCTTGATAGTGCTCAGAATTTTAGCTTGGCATTTTATACTGAGTACTTATTGTGTAATGACTTCTTTAGAGTATATAATAATAGCAATGACTACTAGTGATTATTGAGTGCTAACCATGTAATCAATAACTGAAGAGCTTAAGATTTCACACTGCTTATAGGCTAAATCAGGGACTTCCCAGGTGACTCAGTGGTAAAGAATCCACCTGCCAATGCAGGAGACACAGGCGATTCGGGTTTCATCCCTGGGTATGGAAAATCCCTTGGAGAAGGAAATGGCAACCCACTACAGTATTCTTGCCTGGGAAATCCCAGGGACAGAAGAGTCTGGAAAGCTATAGTTCATGGGATCACAAAAGAGTCAGATAAGACTTTGCCACTAAATAACAACAAAGCTAAATTAACCTACTTAAGAGTTTTTATAAATGATGGTATATGACATGGAATTCCCAACTGAGATGCAAGGCATCATTACTTAGCAGATGGCATCAGTTTCATGTTCACATTAGTTCTTACCCCACAGACGCCATGGGACCATGTATTTGCTGCACATACATACATATACTAATGCACCTCAAGTTTAGAAAACCCCAGTCTTTTAAAAATTCTAGTTCCTAGGAGACACTCTCAGTCTTTCCCCAGGATGGAGACATCATCTTTAACATACTGCTCAGGAAATAAATCTCTTATTTGAAGAGAGATTTGGTTCTCTCTCTTTTATCTCCGATCTGTGGTTTTCACGTGGATGTCAAAGCTTTCTTGCTCAGAAGACGTAGAGAAACACAGGAGACTCAAAGAGAATTCTTTCCCCAAGTATGCTCCAGGTTGCATGCTAAACAGTTGACATGTGATAACTCGGTTCATCCCCACAAAACTGTGGAACAGATTTGACTCTTGTCCTCACTTTACAGAAAAGATTAAGTAACTTGCCCAAATCAAAAGGCTTGGTAGAGTACGAGTTCAAGATGGGAAGTCTCTCCAGATTTTAAACTCTTAACTTATATTGACTCTTTAAATACATAAATGCAGCCAATACCTTACCAATAAAATATTGCCTTTGACATTAAAGATACATGATTCTGAAACACAGTATAAAAACAGATATAAGAAAAATTACTGACACATATTATTTTAGTAAAATCATATGTTGATGAATACCACAGCAGGATAGTTGTTTTCTAGCGAAGGATGGCAATTTTGTCAAGACTGTGTGAAAAAAAGTTTTTTTCAAAGGAAAAATTACAAATCTGATATCGGTGAAGAAATGCTTAAGACATTTATCCCTAGAATATTGAATAATTTATATGATTTACACATTTTTTTATTGAGCATGTAAATATATTGTAAGCCTCTGCCCTGTCTCTGACACAGGAAACATCATGCCTTTTCTAAATTCTGCTTTATTGTGAATCTGAGCCTTTGAATAGAGAAGTTAGCCATTAAGCCTATAAGAGATTTCATGTCTATTAAATCCATTCTATTTTATTGTGTTTGTTTTGAGATGAAACTATTTATTTACACAACTTTCTTTTCGCTCATGCAGAGCTTCTAAGGACACAGCACAACAGGCCCTATGTTGCATGATTTATTTCCATGGAGAAGCTCAAGCAATACTCAAACTGTGAGGAGGACAAAAGCTTGTCCAGATTACTTGTAAAGAACCCCTGTGGTTTTCAGTGGCTGCAGTCCAAAGACACTTAGACTGAATTAAACTGTGCCCAAACATTTACAACAGATATTACTGAAACTGGATTTTACTAAATATGCTTCACACCAAGAGTTTTTCGTTTGAGTTTTTTATTTGTTTTGCTTTTTTTTTTCAGCACTAGGAATTATTGATATAAATGAATTAATGTTGGTAAATACTTAAGATTTACCCTGCTGCAGTCTGTGGGGTCGCAAAGAGTGGGACACAACTGAGCGACTGAACAACAACAAATACTTAGAACAGAGCCTGGCACAGAAAGCTTTATGTAAAAATGATATGAGTTTGTCAAACAAAATGAAAGATAGGCCTCCTAGACATGGTCAAGGCTATTTACTTTTGCATTTGGTTTAGAAATTGCCAAACACTGTATAAATTTCACATGGAAGAAATAAACTTTTTTCCTAAATGTTCTGTAGAACATGGAATGGAGTGTGCCCAGATACACGTTACTTGCATGCAAGTGATAGAATATTTTTTAAGGAAGAAGTGAATAATGGCTAAGCATAGCAAAACACTGGGAAGGGATGCAGCACTGGGCCTGGGAAGATAAGAGCCTGAAGCTGGTGTTGCAACGAATCACCTATCAGCTGAACAGAAACCTTGCCATTCAGGATCTGTTAATAAACTTATTGACTATTCACTGAGCTGCCAGGCTCTGCAGAGCTCTTCCATGAGTTCCCTTATTTAATCCTCACCACTGCCTTGTGGGTGGCACTAATGGTAAAACAAACACAAAAACAAAAAACCTGCCTGCCAATGCAGGGGACATAAGAGATGTAGGTTTGATCCCTGGGTAGGGAAGATCCCCTGGAGAAGGCCATTGCAACTCACTGCAGTATTTTTTGCCTGGAGAATCCCGCAGGCTACAGTCCATAAAGTCACACAAAGTCAGACATGACTGAAGCAACTTAGCATGCATACACTGCCTTGTGGATAGGAATGACTCCCCCAACTGTTTAGCAGAAGATATGTAGTCACTGGCAATTTCAGAAACTGTGTTGAAAGAAAGCCCAGCACTTTTCTTCTATTGCTTTTCAGATTTCAGTCTCACATACAACCGGAGTCCATCCTTAATGATATAGTGGAAATCAGTATCCATAACATTCCTGGGATTGTCATTCAGCATTTTAAAGATGCTTTCTAACTTTTTATAATCGGTGAGAGTCCCTAGGCTTGCTAAGGTCACACATTCATATTTTCTATGATCCATAGGAAAAAAAAAATCAAACCTTTTCTCTCTTGTGACAAAGACTCTCATAAGTTACCAACTCGTCTTATCAGTACTTGACAACTCAAAATACAGGTTTATGAATCAAGTTATTTACACATCTAGCTTAGTTTGGCATCAGACATAGCTCTCAGTAGCACCTAAATGCTCCACACTACATATGGTTAGAGGAAGCTCCGGTACACATAGACACAATAGGTGTCAAGAAAGATGACTCACATAACTGGCTCAAACATTTTCTGTGGAAATGGGAACAAATGATAAGAAAGGAGATAAAGTGTTAATTGTTCAGTTGTGTCCAACTCTTTGCAAACCCCACGGACTGTAGCCTTCTCCAGGCTAGAATACTGGAGTGGGTTGCTATTTCCTTTTCCAAAGAAAGGAAAGATATTTGTATAAAAGGGATCCTTGAGCATCTGTAACAAGAGGTACTGAGAGTAGAGATGAATATTTAGTGGACACCAGCCTAAAGTAGAAAGGAAGCATTATGATTTGTTTCCCTGAACATTTTTTAATTTTGGCACAAATATGTTAGCTCTCCACAAGCACACATAAGTTACTCTGTTGCAGGGAACCTATTTTTCTATCATAACTCCACTAGAGTAGGCATGTGTGAGTTGCTTGCCTTCAAGTATGTGCTCAGTTGCTCAGTCATGTCTCACTTTTTGTGACTCCATGGACTGTAGCCCAACAGGCTCTTCTGTCCATGGGATTCTCCAGGCAAGAATGCTGGGGTGGATTGCCATTTCCTCCTGCCAGGGATCTTCCTGACCCAGGGACTGAGCCTGCATCTCTGGTGTTTCCTGCATTGGCAGGTGAACTCTTTACCATTGAGCCACCTGGGAATCCTTACAAGTTGCTTACGAAATGAATGAATGGATGAGTCTATTAATGAACAAATGACTGTCTTGCCTAATACTCAGCACTGTTCTCTTCAGATTCTCAGACTCAGAAATTGGGAATCATTTGCATGGTATATAATGTATGATTTGCAAAGACCTTTAAATAAAGAAAGATCCTGATATATCTGAGCTTTACATGCTGATGTGTTAATGTGACAACCTTGCAGCTGAGTTTTGTAGCCTAAGCTCTACCTCTTATTTTCATTCTTCCTATAAATCTGGAATCAGCCAAATTTATTTGTTAAAGTTGAATTTTCATATTACCTCCATAAATGAATGCACACTGTAGAATCTGAGTGACAACACAGGAGCAAAAGAAAATGCAAAAAGAACAGAGAGTAGGGGATACTCAAGAGTAAAACAACAACTGCTCCCACCCCTAATCTATGGAAATGTGAAAATGATAGAGAAAACCTCCCTTCATTTTTTGCAGTAATATTTCTGGTACTATAGTTGTAATCAATTAAGGAAGAGCTATGACCATTTGAGGGACTCTATAAATCTCCTAGGGATGCTTGTGTTTGAGAAGAGAAATAAAAGGGTAAGGTAGTAAGTGCAAATAGTTTGGAGCAGCTTGATATCAAGAGGGTTAGAGCCTTGGCCATGGGAAGAAACCTCGTGGAAACCAATCATGAGTCTACCACAAAACTCCTAAAACAGGCCTCGCTTCTATCATGTCAAGATCCATCATATAGTTAAAGCCCCAGCCATCATTTTTTTTCTTTTTAAGTTAAACAACTCAAAAACAAAAACCAACAAAAAATCCAGACCTAAGGGGTTTCTCTCGGTGAAGGCAATGGCACCCCACTCCAGTACTCTTGCCTGGCAAGTCCCATGGATGGAGGAGCCTGGTAGGCTGCAGTCCATGGGGTCGCTAGGAGTCGGACATGACTGACTTCACTTTCACTTTTCACTTTCATGCATTGGAGAAGGAAATGGCACCCCACTCCAGTGTTCTTGCCTGGAGAATCCCAGGGACGGGGGAGCCTGGTAAGCTCTCATCTGTGGGGTTGCACAGAGTCGGACACAACTGAAACGACTTAGCAGCAACAGCAATAGGTTTCTCTAGCTTAATAACAGAAACAATTCAAAACACATAAAATAGAAAAATATATCTACAAAAAAAAAAGCTAAGAATGAAAACCGTATCTGAGGAAAGACATGTGATTAAGGCTGTTCATGTACTACATCTCAACAGATACTGCATGCGCATAAACTGAAATGTTAAGTAGACAAATATTATTAGACATAGCACGGCGACAAATTCAGTTGGGGTATGGCATTTAGATAAATTACATTGCTAACGTTGTTACATTTAAGAATGATTTTACAATATCATAATTCTTCACATAATGATTCCTGTTAGTTCAAATACAAGATTCTTCGATGATAATTTTATGTCTTCTCAATCTAATCTCAGTTGTGATTTTAGCTGTCAAAATAATGTCAACTTCAGTTAAAATGCTAACACATATCTACAGTCAAGTTTTATTCTCTCAGTTTTACGTCTGGAATGGAAGAGGAAAAAAAAAAACACTCCTTTCTGATGCCCCTCTTGATTCTTAACATTTTGAGGAAGACTGGTTTTTAGACCTCTTTAATTTTTTATCATCTGGGAAAAAGATCTTATGTATTCTCTTGACTTTAAGGAACAAACATATACTATTACTTCACAATTTTTTTTTTTTAATCTCAAGTGTAGATCTACCCTTAAGTGTTCAATTTCCAACATGTAATTTCTACAGGTATATAAAGTAATATCATTGATTTTGATCTTCTTCACCTCACTTCCCAATCCTGCTAATCTCACTTTCTTCTCCATCTAAGTAAGTAATGAATTTTAAACATGTAATTCCAATTATTTCCATGAGAGCAGGGACTATTTCCCTTACTGCTAAACTCTAATCCATAGGGGGTGTGTGTGTGTGTGTGTGTGTGCTTAGTCACTCAGTGGTATCTGACTCTTTGCAACCCCATGGAGAGTAGCCTGTCCTATCCATTCCTGTCCATGAAATTTTTCAGGCAAGAATACTGGAGCAGGTTGCCATTTCCTACTCCAGTGGATCTCCCTACCCAGGGATCAGATCAGTGTCTTCTGCATCTCCTGCGTTGGCAGGAAGATTCTTTACCAGTGTACCACCTGAGAAGCACTGATTTTAAAAGAATGTGCTAAAAGGATGAACAAATAAAAGAATGAATTTAAGAAAGAAAGAATGAATGATTTTAGGGATATCATTTAGATTATAAAAAGTTCAGTGTGTTGTACTATTTTTCCATCCTTTTTGGTGGTGCAATAAGTCTGAGTTTATGTACAAACTTTCGAATGCACTTCAGATTTCTAGACCTAAACATCCCTCTTCGAAGGATGAGTTTTAACCTAGTGAGTACCTCTTCCACTTTTCCTAAATGTTTTGATATATTTTTGCACTAGCCTTCACTTTCTAACAGGTATTGGAAAACAATTTGAAAACACATAGCTCCCTAAAGAATCTTTGCTAACAGTGAAGCCGGAAACATGCCAGAGGAAATGGTTAAGCATTTTTTAGCTGCCTGTTTTTACTTCCATTTCACAATAACTGAAAATGGACTTTTGCATGCACTGAGAATACACACTGGAGAGACACTGATTAGAGAAAATGTGACTGTGGATTTGCTGTATGGATACAGAGGAATCATAGTCACCCCCTCAACAGCATTTGGTAGCCACACACAGGATGCTTTTATTTACATAGGCACTGATTTTTTCTCTAAAAAACAAATGCTTAGACCATGGAGATCATGGATTCTATTTTACTTAAGTATTTTTAACTTTGCACAGAAAAATGTTAGGATCAAAAAGCTTCAGTCCCTTTAAAGTGGGTAAGTTCAGACCTTTCCTATTATATTTTATCCCAAGACAAAGGTTTTTTTCTTAAAATAATCCCAAATAAAAAGTGGGGAGGGCTTTCCTGGCAGTGTTTGTGATAAAGAACCCGCCTGCTAACACAGGAGATATAAAAGATGCAGGTTTCATCCTTGGGTCAGGAAAATCCCCTGGAGGAGGGCATGGCAACCCACTCCCATCTTCTTGCTTGGAGAATTCCATGGACCTCTCATGGACAGAGGAGCCTGGCGAGCCACAGTCCCTGAGGTTGCAGAGTCGGACACAACTGAAGGGACTTAGCACAAACACACACAAAGAGTGGGGAAGAAAACAACGGGGTCTATATTTTCATCATGAACTTAGCATGTTTTCCCATGCATAAAGAACTTTGAAGACACAGCTAATGTGTTTTCTGGGCCTCTGAGTAGGTCTTTATCTGTAAATATCACTTGAAGTGGACAAGCAGAAATGACGTCATTATGCTAGGGAGTGTCCTTTTTCTATTCTTTGCCTCCAGAAGGGAACACCCTTCAGAAAAACTTTAAGAGCTCTCATAGTTCATTGGCAGAGAGGTGTTGCTGTTTAGCTCCTAAATTGTGTCTGACTCTCTTTGCAACCCCATGAACTGTGTAGCCCATCAGACTCCTCCGTCCATGGGATTTTCCAGGCAAGAATATTGGAGTGGGTTGCCGTTTCCTCCTCCAGGGGATCTTCCCGACCCAGGGATTGAGCCTGGGTCTCCTGCCCTGCAGGTAGATTCTTTCCCACTGAGCCACCTGCGGAGCCCTGTGTTTTCTATAGGCATTCTTAATTAGGTTAGCCTATTTAGAGAGTATATTCAACTAAGGAAAGGAAAGAATATTAACCTATCTGCTATTTATAAACACTGAGCTAGATTTTAAGGACAGTCAAAAACTCTCTTTATGGATATCTTCTCTGTGCTTGTTTCTATTGATGACTTTTTCCCCTTCTGATTGTTTCATTTGATTAATCATGTCTGTTACCATTGCTATGCTAAATGGTATAATTGGGAGGGTTATTATTTTCCAGTTTCTGTTGATCCCATATATGTTACATAGTCACTGTGATGGAAACTCATATTTAGACAATCAATATGTACTTAGTGTGATACGACATAGTATGTCAAACCTATGACACTTTCAACTCTAGTTATGTTATTTTAAGTAACCCCCCAAATTGCGTTTGTTCTCCATGTCAGGCAGTTCATTCAAGTTTTGCTTTAAATTTGTTTTGAGTCATTGTTGCCTTGCTAGTTTTAAACATCTCCCCTTAGGCATAAAAACAGCAACAGATTCTTTTCCTTTTTTTTTTTTTAGCTTTGTTTTTCAACAAGAAATTCCAGCCAAGTGAAAGTTAAAGGGCATTTGTTTTATTTTTTTAAAGGAATGAATTATATATGAGGTTTGTTTCTCTGGTTAAAAATTTGTACAAAATGTTGAAGAAAGCAATTGGGAAAATTCATACAGAAACTCCTTTAGCCTGAACTGCTGTATGAATTTTGTTTTTTAACACTATATCCCCTTATCTCTAAGTGTGGAAGTAATACAAAAACATGATTAATAAAAACATGCTCTACACTCCTGTTAAAAATCGTCAAATAGCTACTTTAATCTTTTCAGTATAATGAAGTTAATCAGTACTACACATATGCCACATATTGGATATTGCTCATTGGATATTTTATTAAGAAAAAATTGGGCTCTGGAATAATATAGATGTTTGCATTTTTGGTAAAATTGTGAGATTCTCAATGGAGTCCTTGAAATTATAAATGAAATGGCACTTAAACCACCTTTAATGCACTCCCTATTGAAATCTCCACATATATATATATTGAGTTTACTTATTTAGCATGTAAAAACAGAATTGCTTTCATGTTAAAATATTTAAAAATAAAATGCAGAAGCTATCAAATATGTCATCTATAACATGTTACCAATAAATACAGACATAATAATAACTGTATACAGAGACTATGATTCTTGTGATTTACCTTCAAATATACATTTCAGAGGGTAGTACTCTAAGTATCAATAACACCATGTATGCTATTTTCAAGTAATTAAATAAACTGGAGTGAATAGCCTATTGCTTCTCCAGTGGTTCTTCCTGACCCAGGAATTGAATCAGGGTCTCTTGTATTGCAGGCAGATTCTTTACCAGCTGAGCTACCAAGGAAGCCCAAAATATATTGGTATTTTACTATAAAGTGATAATTCTTAGAAAACTAAAATATCAAAATAAAGTTTGGATTACTTGGTTAGTTTAAAACATCTTAGAAGTTTATAAAATAGCAAACCAAGGTTCTAAATGTCCAGAGTTAGACTGTTGAGGAACAGAAATTTGAAGAATTAAGTATTAGGAAGAGTCTTCTGTAATAATATAATCATAGTTACAGAAAGGTTAGTTCTGGACACTTATTGCTCATTTACTTGGTTACACAGTAGTTTTCACTCTGTTTTATAATTTCCCTTGAGCACTTCCAAGGTACTAAGAACTGGCATTCTTAAAAAGAAATTAGCATGGAAGCGTGAAGGGGGTAGTGAAGTTGTGATTCATCTACAAGTTTGATGTGCGTGAGGAACGATGGCTGAATGGAGTTAAACTGAATACTAATAACAGAAAGAGAGAGTCTGAATAATGTAAGGGGCTTCCCAGGTTGGGAAGAATTTGCATACCAATGCAGGAAACACAAAAGACGTGGGTTCAATCCCTGGGTCAGGAAGATGGCAACCCACTGCAGTAGGAAATGGCAACCCGCTCCACTATTCTTGCCTGGAAAATTTCATGAACAGAGGGGCCTGGAGTCCAATACAGGCGATATATAAATGCATATTAGAATACTGCCGATTCTATATAGCAAGACAATACACATAAACATAAAATCATACATTCATGCACACTGGCTGACACATACACACACACTAACATACACACACTCCAAAACACACGCCCATCAAACTTCAAGAAAAATATAACCAAATGATACCTATCTTCACTATGGATAGGGCACATTGCTTTTCTATTATATTTTATTATTTTTTAAAGAGGAGTTAGAGAAATAAGACTATTTGAGATGTTATGGTCCTGAAGAACAAGAAAGTTCCAGCAGCTTTCTACATTTAAACACTGGATACTAGACCCTAATTTGGTTAGGCACTGTTTAAAAATAACTCAATTTATAGGGCACATACCATGCAGCAGTGAAACACAGGTAATGTGGAACACCGTGGAACACTATGACAAAAGGAAGAAAGAAGTCTGAGGGATTGGGGACCAAGTGATGCTCAGTAACAGAGAACTTACTCTGTTGCCATGGTTTACTTTTATTTAGGTCGTTTGGACTGTATCCTTTCTGACTGAGAAATCAAATCTAGCTTAATAATTATTAGTAACATTATTATATCCACTATCTTAAATGTTTAATAAAAATTCCAAATTTCACTAGCTACATGCATTATCACACAATGTACTCTATGTCCTAAAATATACATAATTTTATAATTCCATTTTAAGATTTAAAAAATTAAATAAAAATTAGTGAAGTAAACTACAAAAATTATTTAAAAATTAAGAATATTCCCTTCTACTATTCTTGTAGAATATATTTTTAAAATACCATATTCAATACTTTAGAAAACTGAATTTTCATACAATACGTTTCTGAAATCACTCTCAGGGCAAAGAGTGTATATCTAGGTGTTCTTAGACGGTATTGATCAAAATTTTCAGGAAAAAATAAACCATCTTGTCTATTATATGCCTTTTAAATTTACAAAGATACTCTATATAAGAACATGTTCTCATAAAAAATTCACCAGTAGACAGAAAAGATGAATTTGATTTTTAATGTATTTAAATGCATTTCGAGCATGCCTTCTTTATAAATTTTTAAAAAGTCAGAATTAGAATTAAAATGAAACAGCTTCTTGCTGTACATCAAGAAAGTAAATTTGTAAAGATATTAATATTATTTTCAGGTAAAAACAAGTTCACTTAATAACTCATAATTGAAAATCATATTTTTTGCAATGAAAATCAAAATATTTGCTAGTAAAATTTATTTGAAAAAAGTTTTTGGAAAAGAATCCAAAGGTTAATTTTTCCTCTTCCCTGCTTTAGATCTACTAGCAGTAGATGTCATAGCTTTAAATATGCGCCATGAAATAAACAGCACTCATGAAATTTAATAAAAAGGTTAACTTTCTTAAAATTATAAATAGCCAATAAGGTCATTCTGTTTATTATATTTTTTGTATTTAATGTGGATAGGTACATCTATTTTCTTAGTTTATAACCCAGAATAACTTAGCTTCAAGTCTGCCTTTACCACTGCATCAGTGATGAAAAAGTGTCTAATTTTTTAAAAATTATTACTGAGCATACCGAAGTGCAGGCTTAATTTTTCATAGAATCTCCCTCAATTATATTTGTAACTGTATATGCACTAATTATAAAATAAAGTAATGAGGCTAGAAAAACACTTTGTCTTTTAAAAAGAGACTGGAACTAACATACTTTCTTTCCACCCCTGGGAGAGAATACTAATTTATATACTGAAAAGCAAAGCTGTCAAAATCAAATTATGGAATGGTATACTATTAATGATCACATTGGTAAAATTTAGGACTATGTAAAAAATAAAAAAAAAACTCACAATCTCAAATTTTCCATTAATTTGTGAACCAGAAATAGTCCTATCCAGGACTATCCAGATAAAGAGGACTTTTAATAACATAAACTACTTATATTGCATTTTTCTATGATATAAAAATGTATTGATTTACATCTAGTAATTTCTTCTTCTATTTATATTATATACTCCTGTGGTACTGGCAAAAAGAATAGCTCCCAGATTTTTTACAAGTTTTGAATGACTATGCAACAAATGCCAAGAAGTTTTTGACAGCTCCATTGCCATTTATTAAGCTGGCAATTTTCAAAATTTATTAATATGGAGACTAGTAATCTTTGCTTTAACTTTTTATAAAATAGTTTTTAAAAAGGATATTATTGTAAATAGCTCTTGAGCATGAAAGCTCTCATTCATAT
This sequence comes from Budorcas taxicolor, assembly GCF_023091745.1. NCBI lineage: Eukaryota > Metazoa > Chordata > Mammalia > Artiodactyla > Bovidae > Budorcas > Budorcas taxicolor. The sequence goes on along the minus strand of NC_068929.1, from coordinate 56,582,477 downwards.
GACAGCCAATCAAATTAAACATGAAGCAAATATAGTAAACAATAGTAATATGTGGTGGTGGTGGTTGTTTACTCACTAAGTCATGTCCGATTCTTGCAACCCCATGGACCATAGCTGGACAGGCTCCTCTGTCCATTGAATTCTCCAGGCAAGAATACTGGAGTGGGTTGCCATTTCCTTCTCCAGATATGTATATATATAGTAAGTAGTATAAATATAGTAGCTAGTAGTGAAGATCTACAAAATCTTCTAACACCAAAAAAAAAAAAAAGTTGTCCTTTTCTTCATAGGGGACCAGAATGCAAAAATAGGAAATCAAGAGACATCTGGAGAAACAGGCAAGCATGACCTTGGAGTACAAAGTGAAGCAAGGCAAAGGCTAGCAAAGTTTTGCAAGAGAACACACTGGTCATAGCAAACACCCTCTTCCAACAACACAAGAGGAGACTCTACACATGGACATCACCAGATGATCAATAGCAAAATCAGATTGATTATATTCTTTCCAGCCAAAGATGGAGAAGCTCTATAGAGTCAGCAAAAACAAGACCAGGAGCTTACTGTGGCTCAGATGATGAACTCCTTATTATAAAATTCAGACTTAAATTGAAGAACATAGAAAAAAAAACTAGGCCATTCAAATATGACCTAAATCAAATTCCTTATGATTATACAGTGGTGGAAGTGACAAATATATTCAAAGAATTAGATCTGATAGACACAGTGCCTGAACAACTATGGACACGGGTTCATAACATTGTATAGAAGGCAGTGATCAAAACCATTCCCAAGAAAAAGAAATGCAAAAAGGCAAAATAGCTGTCTGAGTTGTCTCTTTACAAATAGCAGAGAAAAGAAGGGAAAGGCAAAGAGAAAAGGAAAAGTGAAGTCGCTCAGTCGTGTCCGACTGTTTGCGACCCCGTGGACTGTAGCCCACCAGGCTCCTCCATCCACGGGATTTTCCAGGCAACAGTACTGGAGTGGCTTGCCATTTCCTTCTCCAGGGATCTTCCTGACCCAGTGATCAAACCCAGGTCTCCCTCATTGCGGGCAGACGTCTTACCGTCTGAGCCACCAGGGAAGCCCCAGAAAAGGAAAGATATACCCATCTGAATGCAGAGTTCCAGAGAATAGCAAGATGAGATAAGAAAGGCTTTTTAAGTGAACAATGCAAAGAAACAGAGAGTAAAAAACAGAATGGGAAAAACTAGAGATCTCTTAAAGAAAATTAAAGATACCAAGAGAACATTTCATGGAAAGATGGGCTCAATAAAGGACTGAAACTGTATGGTTATAACAGAAGGAGAAGATACTAAGAAGAGGTGGCAAGACTACAAAGAAGAACCATACAAAAATATTTTAATGACCCAGGAAACCACAATGACCAATCTAGATATCATATTAAATATGCTACATATGACCAACCTAGACAACATATTAAAAATCAGAGATATTACTTTGCCAACAAACGTCTGTTTAGCCAAAGCTACGGTTTTTCCAGTAGTCATGTATGGATGTGAGAGTTGGACTATAAAGAAATCTGAGTGTCAAAAAATTCATGTTTTTGAATTGTAGTGTTGGAAAAGACTCTTGAGAGTCCCTTGGAGTGCAAGGAGATCAAACCAGTCTATCCTAAAGGAAATCTCCAAGACTTTGGCCATCTGATGTGAAGAACTGACTCATTAGAAAAGATTCTGATGCTGGGAAAGATTTAAGGCAGGAGAAGGGAACAACAGAGGATGAGATGGTTGGATGGTATCACTGAGTTGATGCACATGAGTTTGAGTAAGCTCCGGGAGTTGGTGATGGACAGGGAAGCCTGACGTGCTGCAGTCCATGGGGTAGCAAAGAGTCGGACATGACTAAGGGACTGAACTGAACCAAAACACAGTGGTGTTATCACCTATCTAGAGCCAGACATCCTGGAGTGAGAAGTCAAGTGGGCCTTAGGAAGCATCACTACAAACAAAGCTAGTGAATTCCAGCTGAGCTAATACAAATCCTAAAAGATGATGCTGTGAAAGAGCTGTACCCAATATGCCAGCAAAATTGGAAACCTCAGCAGTGACCACAGGACTGGAAAAGGTCAGTTTAATTCCAATACCAAAGAAGGGCAATGCCAAAGAATGCTCAAACTACTTCACAATTGCACTCATTTCACATGCTAATAAAGTAATGCTCAAAATCCGTCAAGTTAGGCTTTAACAGTATGTGAACTGAAAACATCCAGATGTTCACGCTGGTTTTAGAAAAGGCAGAGGAACCAGAGATCAAACTGCCAACATCTCCTGGATCACAGACAAAGCGAAAGTATTCCAGAAAAAGCATCTATTTCTTCTTTATTGACTATGCTAAAGCCTTTGACTGTGTGGATCACAATAAACTGAAAATTCTTAAAGATATGAGAATGCCAGACCACCTTACTTGCCTCCTGAGAAACTTGTACGCAGGTCAAGAAGCAACACTTAGAATCAGACATGGAACAACGGACCGGTTCCAAATTGGGAAAGGAGTATAGCAAGGCTATATATTGTTACCCTGCTTATTTAACTTATATGCAGAGTACATCATGCAAAATGCCGGGCTGGGTAAAGCATAAGTTGAAATCAAGACTGCAGAGAGAAGTATAGGAGCTTCAGATATGCAGATGACACTACCCTTATGGCAGAAATCGAACAGCAACTAAATAGCCTCTTGATGATGGTGAAAGTGGAGACTGAAAAAGCTGGTTTAAAGTTTAGCATCCATAAAATGAATAATATGGTATCTGGTCTGATCACTTCATGGCAAATATATGGGGAAAAATGGAAACAGCAATCGAATTTATTTTTCAGGGTTCCAAAATCACTCCAGAAGTGACGGAAGCCATGAAATTAAAAGACACTTGGCTCCTTAGAAGAAGAGCAATGACAAATCTAGAGACCGCATAAACAAACTGAGACACTACTTTGTCTACAAACATGTGTATAGTTAAAGTTATGGTTTTTCCAGTAGTCTTATACTGATGTGAGATCTGGACAATAAAAACACTGAGTACCAAAGATTTGATGCCTTCAAACTACGGTGCTGTAGAAGACCCTCAAAAGTAACTTGGATAGCAAGGAGATCAAACCAGTCAATCCTAAAGGAAATCAACTCTGAATATTCAGTGGAAGAACTGATGCTGAAGCTGATGCTCTAATACTTTGGTCACCTTATGCAAAGAGCTGACTCGTTAGAAATGCCCCTGATGCTGGGAAAGATTGAAGGTGGAGGATAATGGGATGACAGAGGATGATATGGCTGGGTGGCAGCCATGAAATTAAAAGATACTTGCTCCTTAGAAGAAAAGCTATGACCAATCTAGGGAGCATACTAAAAAGCAGAGGCACTACTTTGTCAACAGAGCTCCATCTCATCAAAGCTATGTTTTCTCCAGTAGTCATGTACGGATGTGAGAAACTGTAAGGAAAACCGAGCACCGAAGAATTGATGCTTTTGAACTGTGGTGTTGGAGAAGACTCTTGAGAGTCCCTTGGAGTATAAGGAAATCCAACCAGTCAATCCTAAAGGAAATCAGTCCTGAATATTTATTGGAAAGACTGATGCTGAAGCTGAAACTCTAATACTTTGGCCACCTGATGCAAAGAACTGACTCATTGGAAAAGACCCTGATGCTGGGAAAGATTGAAAGCAGGAGGAGAAGGGGATGAAAGAGGGTGAGATGGTTGGATGGTATCACCACCTCAATGGACATGAGTCTGGGCAAGCTCTGGGAGTTGGTGACAGACATGGAAGCCTGGCATGCTGTCCATGGGATCACAAAGAGTTGGACACAACTGAGCGACTAACTTGAGCTGAACTGAACTGAACCTGACTAAAGATAGTAGGTCATCAGATATTGCCCCCATCCCAATCTCTGCACATCAACAAGACCACTATTTTATAAGTGCCTGTCAGATTGTGTTATAACTCTTTTCATGGATGGACTTTCAGTTAGAAAAAAAAAATCAAAATTCACTATTTGGCTTGCATAGCTCTATACAAGTGGCTCAGTGGTAAAGAACCCATCTGCCAATGCAGGAATTACAGATTTGATCTCTGGGTTCAGAAGATCCCCTAGAGAAGGAAATGGCAATCCACTGCAGTATTCCTGACTGGGAAATCCCATGGACAGAGGAGACTGGTGGGCCAAAGTCCATGGAGTCGCAAAAGTCAGACAAGACTTAGCGACTAAACATGAGATCTGTATAAACCAATTTCTATATACAACTCCAAATTGCTCTTATTATTTGTACCATATTCATGAAATTTTTTTGTTTGTTTTTTAATTTCCTCAAAATGAGCAAGACTTGTATTGAAATGCACACTTACTGGCCTCTGATTCTAGAGAAGCCTTTCTCTTGTTTCTTCCCAGTCTTCCTGGTGTCCCAGACTGTCTCAGAGAGGTATTCTCCTACTCCCGTGCTTAGACTGAACCCTCTCCTCTAGCACCTTTTCCTTAAGAATCCGATTATTTTCATCATAACATTTACCAACAACAAATAATCTAGCACTATTTTGTATTGCCTGCTTATCTTTCTGCAAGTATAATTCAAGATCCAGAATATAGGGGCTACATTTTTTCTTTTTTTGTCTGATCACTTTTATATTTATTTTATTTATTTTCATATGACTAATGCTTAGTGTAGGATCATTATATTCATTATATTCTCAGTATATTATTCCCATAATAAAAGCATATAAAAGTGAAATTTGAAGAGAGCAAACAATTTGACTAAGGCCATACGATAAGCTTTTGGTTGAGACAGGATTAAACACAGATGGTCTCACTTCATGGCTCTTGGTGTGAACATCAGCTCTGGACTGTCCCTTAATTATGTTGAAGAACTCCCTCAGCCATCCTGGCTAACTCCTCCATCTTTCAAGTGAGAACTGAGGGTTAGTTATTGGTGTACTTGCCTAAGAATGTATATCCAGCTTGGTGAGAAACTGTGAGTGATATGAATAACATGTCTTCCCAGCCATGCTTATTCATACCCTGTGCTGTTTCACTTCAGCCTGAACCCCTGGAGCTCCATGCGGGCCTAGACATGGCAGTTACGTTTAGGTCCAAGGCATGAGGTCATGACGAGGGAAGTGGATTTCAAATGAGAAGACTTAGAAGTCAGTTAAATAATGGTTCAGCATTAAGAATTAGGACAGGGATCAAGACTGTAGGACTTCCCTGGTGGCTCAGAGGGTAAAGCATCTGCCTACAATGCGGGAGACCCAGGTTCAAACCCTGGGTTGGGAATATCTCCTGGAGAAGGAAATGACAGCCCACTCCAGTATTCTTGCCTGGAAAATCCCATGGAGGGAGGAGCCTGGTAGACTATACAGTCTATGAGGTCACAAACAGTTGACTAATATCAAACCAAATATCACAAGTGCAGTTGACTGAGTGACTTCACTTTCACTTTTCAAGACTGTTAATATTCGTTCAATAGTCAGAGTTCCCACGTGCCTACAGTAGTGAAATATCAGAGGGAAACACAGCTTTTCTTTGGAAGAAGAATTTGCAGAATTCAATGAGGCCTTTTCCTCTGAATTGAGTCAAACATGATTCTCCTTCAAGGGATTCTCATCCTTACCTGAAGTAAACTAAATCAGCCTCAAACTGCTTAAAACCTTGGCCCTTGAAAATAACTACAATCTGCTTCAGCCACTGAATCACTGACAGCCAAGAAAAACAATGCTGCCATTGAGAAGTGACTCTTGGGTCCTGGATTTATAAAGTATCTTTCTTTATTTTATGAGCTACTTTTCCATAAAGTACTCAAATTTACTACAGAAGACACATCCATTCTAATGCTCTCTAGTGGGTGACTTTGATCCTTGACTTCTGGTTTTCAATCTACCATTTTACTAATATCTTCCTGAAACAAGTCAAATCATAAGCTGAAACCTTCCAAATGGATTCCACAAGGCTGAGAGTTATCTGCCTCTTTTTGACCTGCTTTTTGTCTCCTTTGACCTGCGCTCCTTGAAGCCTGCTGGACACAGTTTTAGGAATAACACTTTGGTTTGATGTTAGGTCAAAAGCCAGGGCAAAGTTTGAGCAGAAAGTAGATGTCAAGGCAGAAGGATGAGGCAAAGTACAATTGCACAGACAGTATCAAAGGAAAGCCTTGACCCTTAGGCAGCAGTAAAGGCAGAAGTTGGACCAGAAATTCTTGCTACTGATGGGGATTAATTACTAGCTCCCACCAAATTCGGCATTTGAAGATGCAACCATGAGATCCATATCACTGATGGTAACAGTGGCTTCTGACACAATCTCTGCCAGGTGACACTAGTGCCTTGAGACAACACTACGCCTCTACAGGCTTATTTTTAGATAACTACAAGCTTATGGTAAGAAAATTGATGTTTCAAATTACAGAGTTAAAGAAACTCTTGAGAGTTCTTTGGACTGCAAGAAGATCAAATCTTTAATCCTAAAGGAAATCAATCCTGAATATTCATTGGAAGGACTAATGCTAAAGCTGAAGCTCCCATACTTTGACCACCTGATAAAAAGAGCAGACTCACTGGTAAAGACACTGAGGCTGGGAAAGATTGAGGGCAGGAGGAAAAGGGGGTGACAGAGGATGAGATGGTTGGATGGCATTAACCCCTCAATGGACATGAGTTTGAGCAAACTCCAAGAGACAGTGAAGGACAGGGAAGCTTGGTGTGCTGCAGTCCATGGAGATGAAAAAGACTCGGACTTCACTTAGTGACTGAACAAAACAACAAGGGTAAGGAGATGTTTTACAAGCAATAATGATTCTACAATAATTTATACAGTATGTTTACATCATCTCAGCTCATCTTTATCCTCACAAGTCCATGGAGTACACAGGGCAAGAATGATTGTAGACCTCATTTTTCAGCTATGGAATGTAAGTGTAGGGGAGGTGAAAAGCTTTGGCGTGCATATTCGGTTGCTAAACGGTAAAGTTCAGGTTCAAAGTGTTGTGTCTTGATCCCAATGGCATTTTCATTCCACTACACCATATCAATCTAAGTAATTCAGTTCTCCAAGTAAACTCAAAGGAAATGGAAAGCTAAATGCAATATTTCAAGGAGATATAGAACAGATCCAAACATATGAATCCAGATATAGAGCTCAGATTGTAAATAACCAGTCTTGTCAAGATATGAAGCCATTCCAAACTCTAAACTGAGATGTGACTTAAATGTCATATTTGAATAACAGTCCTGTGATCCATCATCTGTCATAAGTTTTAAGATCCAATTTTATAGAAAATGAAAACAAACAGATTAATCCTTTTTTCATGCCAACATACAAAAACTATGAAATATCCTGATTTTCTGAGAATCAGGACCTAAAGTTTCCAGTGAATATATTTTAAAACATTTTCATTTATTGGTGCCTGATACTTCAGAGCATTACAGAGCTGTATCTGTAATTAAATATTAATATGAAAATAATATCAAAACATTTAAACCTTTCTCTTAAATAAAAATATCTAATGCCATGCTATTTGTAGAAATTGTACTACTTGCTAACTTATAAAAAATAAATTCTTCAAGAAATTAAATATAGGCACTTTTTTTTAATAGCTATTCTGTATTTCTGAGAAGCAGTGTTTGCATGCATTTATTCTGACTTCAAATACTCCAACTACCACTAGGTTGTCATCAAATTAGGTTAACTAATTCTACCAGTAAAATAGAACAAAATAATGTTCATTTATAATTTAAAGGTCTGAGTTGAAGTGGGAATGAAAAGACCTCTTGACATCTCTTCCTTTTCTCCTTTTCTATTTTAACATATTTCTTATAATCATGAGATGATTGCTCTGTTCTCACACTAATCTCCTAATAAGTAATGAAATTTCCAATATCACATTTGTTATCAAGTCTTTATTTATTTATTTTCCTGAAAGCCTAACTGTGTCATATGTTGGTTAACGTAATGATATTTGCTAGAAATCAAAATATCCAAAGTCCACTCATTCAAAATTAAAATTGGGAGGGGGGATAACAAAATCTATACTTAATTAAATATACAACTCAGAAAAATCTGATTCACTAAAGTCTGCATATAATTTAATATTAGCAATAGACTCATCATTTCTAATACTAAGATTTTGCTTTTACTGATGGCTGCTTAGTATGACTGGTTTAGCATACAGAAATATATGAATCCCAATCTCTTTCAATATCGTATAGACCTGGAAAAGCATTATACTTTATGATTGTATAGTACTGTTTGTATAGTTCATCTTTCTGTCTTCTTCACATGTCACTCAATATCTTTGTTAAAAATTAAATATGTATTGAAAATTAGAATATCTTTGTTGTTAAGTCTAATGGATAGTTGTATATTAAGCTGGTGGGTTTGCTAATTCAGATACAACATGGTATACCTGTTTCTTCAATAAATATGATATATGCCAGGTAAGAAGATAAATATTAACTTTTCCCAGGTACATTCTAAATTCAACTAAATAGTCAGGAATTGTTCCAAAAGATAAATACAAAAGGACTCTGAAAGCTAGAAAGACATATGTGCTTGGCTAGTGACTTTAAAAGTCAAGGAGTAACTAGTCATAGTGAGCTGTCTGGGTATTCTTTTTATTTACCATTAATCCAGGCTTGGGCACTAGGGAGGCCTACAACTTGGAATCAACAGCAACAAATCCAGGAGTCTGCCTCTCTGATCAAATGGCCAGGAAGGAAAAGCCCAATGCAAATCAAGGAGGGTGACCTCAGTCCCTTTCCACATCCTAGGCAGTGGAGCTCATCCTATCACAGTGACAGTAAGAGCCTGGTATCTCTGGGTCTCCATCTAGGGGTTAGAGGTGACCCAGGCTCAGCATCAGCCAGCCTTCTACCAGTGAAAGAGAGTGTGGTGAATTCTCCCGACACTCTGCTACCTGCAGCAGGTAGGGTAGGACTACACCCTGTTCATGCTCCTGCCTGCATTATCACAATCTATCTAGAGATCTAGCAGCACCAGATAAATAAACAGATAAGAAAATATTACAAGGGACTTGAAAATTAAACTAGAACCATTACTTTGACCACAAATCAGGCCAGAACATTCATTTTAAGCCTAAAAGAGAGACTGCTAAAATATTAGATTTAAATAGGATGGAGTTTCCTAACATAACATTCAAAATAACCAACATAAAATACAATCTCTCACATCATCCCAAGCAAAAAAATAAAGATTGGTATATATACACAATGGAGTATTACTCAGCCATTAAAAAGAATACATTTGAATCAGTTCTAATGAGGTGGATGAAACTGGAACCTATTATACAGAGTGAAGTAAGCCAGAAAGAAAAACACCAATACAGTATACTAATGCATATATATGGAATTTAGAAAGATGGTAACGATAACCCTGTATGTGAGACAGCAAAAGAGACAAAGATGTATAGAACAGTCTTTTGGACTCTGTGGGAGAGGGAGAGGGTGGGATGATTTGGGAGAATGGCATTGAAACATGTATAATATCATATACAAAACGAGTCGCCAGCCCAGGTTCAATGCATGATACTGGATGCTTGGGGCTGGTGCACTGAGACGACCCAGAGGGATGGTACGGGGAAGGAGGGGGGAGGGGGGTTCAGGATGGGGAACACGTGTATACCTGTGGCAGATTCATGTTGATGTATGGCAAAATGAATACAATATTGTAAAGTAATTAACTTCAATTAAAATAAATAAATTTATTAAAAGAAAGATTTGATGAGAAAAGACAATCAATTAACACTAGTACCGAGGTGAATCAGATCTTAAAATTAATGGCAAGAATTCTAAAGCAGCAGTCATAAAAATGTTTCAACAATCATTTCTGAATTCTCTTGAAATAAATGAAAGGGTAAAAAAATCTCAGCAAATAAATACCCAGTGGAAAAAAAGCATCAAGTGGCACAAAACTGAAAAGCATAAACTCATAAAACTGAAAAACATACCATCACAGCACCATCATACTAGATGGAATGAAAAGTAGACCTCGATAAAAAATTGCAAAGTCGCCTAAAAACACACACTGAGCCCTCTTGGTTCCCCTTACTCCACTATTTTCCCATAGCCGTTATCACATTCTAACATATTATAGAATTTACTTAATCATCTGGTTTATTGTCTTTTTCTCTTTAACAGAAAGTAACCCTCGACTGATTTTTTCACTGACACAATCCTAGTATCTGTAACTCAGCCTAGAACACAGTTGAAGCTCAATAAATATTTGTTGAATTGTTTGATGAATAAATAAATGAATATCACAAAAAATAGTAGAGTCAAAATCACAAAAGATAGAATCGGTGAATTTTTGAACAGGTCAAAGGAATTTAATTAACATAGAGAAAGCAGCCTAAACAAAGTTAATAGAGCTCCAAGAATCTGTGCGACGATATGAAAAGATCTAATATCCTTGGCAGTGCAGTGGCCAAAGAGAGGAAGAGGACGGTAGGACTGAAAAATTGCTTGAATAAATAGCACTGAAAACTCTTGAAATATGTAATACATAAACTTACAGATTCAAGAAACAGGATAAACTCACATAAGATAAATTAAAAAAAAAAAAAAACTATACAAAGACATCAGGATTAACCAAATAAGAACTAAGAACAAGAAAGAAAGGTCTTAAAAGCAATTAGAGAAAAGTGACCTTTACCTATACAGAATACCAATCTAAATGACAACAGATATCTGAAAATCATAAGGATTTGAAGAAAGTGGCATAACATATTTTAACTGCAAAAATGAAAGAAATGTCAACTGTGAATTCAATATTCAGTGAAAGTGTCCTTTCAGAGCAAAAGAGAAAGAACCATTCTCAGGAAGGTAAACTAAGAATTTGTCATCAGTGGACCAACCCCTAAAGAATGGGGAAACATAAAGAAAATGTTCCTCTAAACATAAAAAAATGCTAATGGAAGAAAAAAAAATAATATGGGTAAACATTGATATATATAATAGATATATAGTAGACTATCCTTCGCCTCATAAATTTTTTAAGCATAAATTTTGCTAAATAAAAATAAAAACACTATAGGATGCAGTGTCAAATGTGTGTAATGGAAATACTTAAAACAATTATATTTTTACAATAGGAACAATAAAGGATTAAGTTCAACCAAGATGAAACTAAAAACCTGAATAGTCTTAGAATCAGAAAAGAAATTGAATTAGTAACTAACTTGACCCCTAAAAAGAAATATTCAAGGCAAGATGACTTCACTAGGGAACTTACCAAACATTTAAAGAAATTAACACCAATTTTACACAGATTTTATTTTCCAGAAAATAGAAGGGAAGGGAACACTTTCAAACACACTTCTCAAACCCAGTATTGTTCTGATACCAAAACCAGACAAAGATGATCCAAAACAAGAATATCACAGACTAATCTCTCATGAACTTATATATAAAAATCTCAACATTTTATAAAACTGAGCCCAGCAATATATAAAATAAACTATATATGATAATCAATTGGAGTTTATTCAAGATACAGGATGGTAAAATATTCAAAAATCAAACAGTGTAACTATAGGATCTAGAAAAAAGTCATTATGACCATATCAGTTGATGCAGAAAACTGATTCAAAGAAATCCAAACCCACCCATTACAAATCACTTAGGAATCTAGGATTAAAGATACCTTCTCTACTAGATAAAACAAGTCCACAAGACAGCTACAGCTAACATTATACTTAATGGTATAAGACTGAATGCTTTCACCCTCTTATTAGGAACAGGGTACAGAACTCTGATTTAATATAGTATTGTCTGTTCTAGTTAGGGCAAAAATGGTAGAAAATGCATTGAAGGTATACATACCAAAAATGACCTACACTTTTAAATTACACACTTGATGGAAAAACTCATTGGAAATAAGATCTTCAGGAGAATTTTTTAATATTTAGTTAGTTAGACTTAAGCAAAAATGCCTAATGGGGAAAATGGATAAAATTGATACTGCCCCATCGAAATTAAAAACTGCTACTCATCAATAGTTCCTGTTAGCAAGCTGAAGAGACAAGTTACAACTTTGAGAAAATATTCGCAAATCATATATCTCACAAAGGATTTGTGTATAAAATATTTAAAGAACTTTCAAGTTGCAAGGGTAAACAAAACAAAACAAAAACTATCCAGTTAGAAAATGGGCGGCAGAAATGAACACACTTCTCACTGAGGAAGATACACATAAAAAATGTAAGCACTTAAATTAAATCCAATATCATTAGCCATTAAGGAAAGATAAATTAAAACCACAATACAGTATCACAAACACCTCTTAGAATGACTAAGAAAAACATGCTGACAAGGATGTGTAGAACCTTGATCTCTCAATCATTGCTAGTGTTAACATAAAGTGGTACAGTCACTCATGAAAACAGATTTACCATACATGAAAACATTTACCATACAAAGCAGCAATTTCACTCATGAGCAGTAATCCCTGAGTAATGAAAACCTTTGTTCATGCAAAAATCTATACACAAATATTCATAGCAACTTGATTCATAATAATAAAAAAAGGAAAATAACTCAAATGTCCTTTGATCCATGAACAGTTAAACAAACTGAGTTATCCATACCATGGAATACAATTCAGCAACAAAAGGGGATGAAATATTGACAAATGCAAACATTTGGAAAGACAATGCAGATTACATAGCATTCTTGAAATAAAGGCATTCGGTCAGTGGTGGTGGAGAAGAAAACATATCACTGGTTGTCATATATATGAGTTTGTATTTGCAGAGTGGCTAAAACTGTAGCACTAGAAAGCCTGGCTAATTGAACAGTTTTGCATCTTGATTGTTGACTGATTGACAACATTGCACAGACACACAAGCAGACACACAGCATACACACAGCATACACACACATGCAAGTGAATGCATATATCACTGTTGACATCTGAATCTACTTTGTGGATTGTACAAATGTAAGTTTCTTGATGTATTCTATTTATGCAAGCTGTTAAATTTGAGGGAGAACTGTGAAGAATCTATGGGACCTCCCTGTACTTTTTTCAACTTTCTCTGAATCTAAAATTATTTCTAAATAAAGGTGTAAAGAAAATGTAGTGCCTGAAAGTTTGCTCAAGAACTCAAGCAGTTCAAGAAAGCAAGCAGATTATGGAATGTTTAATCCGAGTTAAAGTAGTCAACACTGCCCTTCTACATAATACTAATTCCGAAGCAATGCATCAATGTAAGCTTTCCATCTTTACATATGATTGAATGACTGACCTACATTGTAATCATAAGTAGGTTATGTTTAACAAATAAAAGCAAGCATAGTTACAAATGTGTAATCAAAGATGACATTGGTCATAATTGTCAAATTATATTTTCTCAAGATGTCTCTCCCATAGCCATTAAAACACACACACACACACACACACACACACACACACAGTCTGTTTTTAACACCTCCCCAAAATCTCTGCCTCAGAATGAGTTTTCCTTAGTTTGCCCTTAGATCTGAGTCTTGTATTTAGAAAAAGAAAAGTTTTGAGGCATATGTATTATTTTCCCTTTCAAGGCTCCATAACAGAAACCCAAATAAGTATTTGACAGATGAGAGTTTATAGCCACGTCCACACTTTCTGACAAAATCTCTAACACAGAAGCATATATATGTGATGTCTCAGTCCTACTTAAAGTCCTTAACAATACATAAGCTAGATCTGCACCTTTATAGCTTAATCACAGCTCAATCTTGTCTTGGAAAACATGTGTAAATTTTGGAGTTACATAATAATAATATTCGCCCCAAATTCCAAAACAGAATATAAGCAAGTTAGTCAAAGTATCTTTTTTTCTTTAAGAATTTAGATTGGAAATAAAATATTTAAAAATTGGCACACTATTCCATTTTAAATGGGATTACTTTAATTTTACTGGAAAATAGAAAAAAAAATATTATAAGCTTTTGGCTAAACCGGAATACATCAACTTTGCTTAATGACAAAATAATGGGAAAAATACGGTCACATATTAATCAGTTTTAGGCTACCAATGGACGCCATCTATGAAAGCATAAAAACCCCAGATTTATAATAATTTTGAAAAATAATATCAAGATAATTCTATTTCCTGATGTGTATAAACTACAATTGTGACCAGAACTGTTCTCCTTGCTAATGCTAATTATTATCTTAAATTTAAGTTACCAGATATCCCATACAAAGTAATATCAAGAAATAATTTAGTGTTTTCAATTATAAAATTAAGAACTCTACCACAAATAGATACTGAAAATAACAAATATTTTATATTTAATGCATTCTTTTACACAGCATATAAATATTAATTAAATGGAAAGCAAATATTACTTTTATCATAAGGCTCAAAATAATTATCAAAAGTTTTCCACCCCACAGACAAATATTTCTAAACCAACACTTCTCCACTAAAATCGTATCACTGTTCACTAAATAAAATGAGCAAGATACATTTTCTTTGCTTGGCTTAGGTTATTTATTGCTTTGCTTCAGTGACAGTGATTGGTTATATTAAGAATGATTCAGTTTAACTCATGCTCCTGTGCACACAGTATATTTGATTAGATCTGGGTTTCTATTTCAGCATCTGCTCCTTTCAATTGGCTGTGGCAGCCTTGAGTACAATTTTGAGAAGAAATGTGAGCCTCAATGGGAAAGATTCGAGATATCTTCCAAGAGTGTGAGACTCAGTGTGTGCCAAGTGTCATGGCACAACAGCTAAGTATTTTTCTCTTTGGGTGAGACATGTAAATGCTATAAATATAAATGAGGATGAAAGTGTGTGTATCTTTTCCATAGTAAACCTCATCTTACTTAAAAGTAAAAGTCATAAAAACTGGAGCAAATACCTCTCTTAAAAACTTGCTGCAGAAACTCCAGTCTTTGAATTTTCTCTAGTATTTATTGATGTTTTCTCTTAAAAAATACATGTTACTATTGACAACACATTTGAAATTAAGCACCTTAATTTTAATATTATTCTCAAGAATTAAAAAAAATGTTGGGAAGTCTAATATAGAGCCTGCTTTGTTTGCCTTGAACAACACAGGTTTGAATTATGCTGTGCAGGTCCACTCATATACAAATTCTTTTCAACAGTAAACACTACAGTACTGCAGGCATCACTGTTGGTTGAATCCTTGGAAGCAGACTGTGATTATCCACTATAAAGTTATACCGGAATTTTCCACTTCAAAGGGGTGAGCACATCTAACTCCGACTTTGTTCAAGGTTCAACTGTAAAGGTAATTGGGGATTTGATAACATCAAACTGAGTTTATAATGTTACTATATCTTACAGTGTATTGAACTCTAAATTAATACATGATTCTTTCCTAGAAGTGCTAAAATTACTGCATTGTAAGGACATTTTGATACTGCACAAGTGTTTATATCTGCATTTTAGGATACTCACTGTTTTTCAATTATGTAGTGGGGGTTGGGAGGGTGGGAGGCAAAGTTCCAGCTGTTTGTTATTTTCCTACTTTGCTTTCTCACCATTCCAAAGTATCCAGATGGTTATAAATATTTAGGAATCTGAGGCATTTCAAAGTCATGAAATCTGTTACATTCTAAATACAAAAGAAACTCACTAATTCTCAGCTTGCATATTTAAAATCAAGAACCACAGAAGTAATATACACACACATATATGGTCATTTAGTTACTAAGTTGTGTCCAACTCTTGTGACCCCATGAACTATATCCTGTCAGGCTCCACTGTCCATGGGATTTTCCAGGCAAGAATAGTGGAGTGGGTTGCCATTTCCTTCTCCAGGGGACCTTCCCAACCCATGGACTGAACCCACATCTCCTATATATATCTATAACTACCTACCTATAACAACAGAAGCAATATATATACCTATGCCTATATCAATATCTATCTGAAAAAACTTTTCTTACTGTCCTATATGAACATCTTGATGATCCAATTTCAAACTGCAACAGAGGGTGAAACGTAGCATAACTATACCTCCCAGATTAGCCTTCCAAGACTTCTGTTTTACTGAATCCTTTTGTGTATCCACCATCCTGCTAAGAATCTGAAGACAAATCACATACAAGATGCACAAACACACATCATGCCAATACATCATGTGGCTCTCTCCATAATACTCCTCATTTATTATAGCACATGCAAATTCTTTGGTTTATTTCATAGAATCAGTTCAGCTCAGTTGCTTAGTCGTGTCCGATTCTTTGCGACCCCATGAATCGCAGCACGCCAGGCCTCCCTGTCCATCACCAACTTCCAGAGTTCACTCAAACTCATGTCCATCAATTCGGTGATGCCATCCAGCCATCTCATCCTCTGCCGTCCCCTTCTCCTCTTGCCCCCATTCCCTCCCAGCATCAGAGGCTTTTCCAATGAGTCATTCACAGAATATGCAAATGTTAATATAAGTACTTCAAAACAAAAAGCATTTCACTTAAACAATTTGTGAAGTTGTATTTTACAGCTTGTAGTGCACTTCATTTTTAAGCTGTCAGCACTTTTGCAATATATAAAACTGACCACCACACTGCAAAGTTAGCAATTTCATATTATATTCACAGCCCATTAATGGATTTAGCTACAAGGGAGAAATGTTGTGGGGCGGGGGCAAGGGGGCATTGTTCTGACATAGAGAAATGAAGATCTGTCACACCAGTGAAATTTAATTATAAGGTTGTTCAGTTGCTTGAAATTACAAGCTGCAAAACAGAAAATACATCTATACACATTTCGCCATCTAAATTGAGTCACAAATACTTATTTTTCCATTTTCACTTATCTGACAGGGAAATAATATTGGTGAACACATATTTACCTAGGTTACTAAAGAAAGCAATTACTTGGGTAACATTTCTAAAGACTCATCCTCTATGAAAGTCTTTGATCTAAGCTGCTGTGCTCATAAGATCTGTTGTTGGTTTCCATGTCAGAAAGGTATACACAGTACTCACAGATTACTTTAAAAGAACATAGAACCTCAGCTTTTATTAATAATTCTAAGTTCTGACAATATTTATGATTAAACACATTTAAGAATGTCCTATAGCTTATTCAGAGAGTATAGTTAAATTTAACAAAAATACAGGAAGTATATTCACAGAATATTGTGTATACTAAGATCAGAGAATAAATGGGTTTAAAACCCAAGTAAGGAAAGACTCATTAATTAATTAAGTAATTAATTGGAGTATTATTTTTAATCTTGCTATTACATTATTTTGTTTCAAAAAATGGATAGTAGCAATTCTAGAATTTCTCTGGTTTTTTAATTAAGCTTCTAAATTTTTATCATAGTTCATTGCTAGGCCTTGTTAGGAGGCAGAAAATTTCAACTTAAAAAGGCAGAATGATAACAGCTTAAAAACAATTACAGACAGCACCATGACTAATGAATACTGCACAGTTTTCTTTGTCAGAAAAATGAATCCACTTTGCTGTTCATCCTTAGCTTTGACATAGTGATATATAGCTTGTTTCCTGAAGTAGATTTAATGGTGTAGATTATTTTGCAGACTTGAAAACAGCATGGAAAATCAGTATGCTGCTTCATGTTACACCGACATAGCTTTATGTCTTGCCACCAGAGCAGAATTGGAGCATTAGAGTATAGTCAAAACATGGAAATGCTTGACTCCTTTGATTTTTGTCTCTACGGTAAGTGCAGCTGGGGAGGTTCGGGGTGGGGGGGATGTTAAATGGAAAACATAATCAATATAATTACTGGCGTTCTAATTATTCTTAGGAAAAGGGAAATCTTTTAAATAAAACAAGTTGAAAAGGGTTTCAAAAGTAAAAAAATATTGAAATCATAGCTATCACTTTAAAGTCTCTTTTTTTAGGAGAGGATAATCAATGAATTCATAAAATTTGACTCTACCACATCCTTGCATTCATTTCAGGCTCTACTACATTATCTGCACTTAGTAAACAGACTAAACACACCACCTAAAACTAGCATTTGAATCATTTGTGATTCTGAATTGATGTATATATATAAATGATACATATTACTTTTCAAATAACTGTCAATTATTATTTACTATGCTGGTTATTTCTTAATATAATAACTTTTAGAAAAATAAGAGGCGAAAAGGCTGGAAACGGAATTAAACTGATTTTTGTTTGTTTAGTGCCATGGCTATATGTATTAGTGCTATGAAGAGAGCAGCAATTGAGATTAAAGTCCTAAAAAGGTGTATCTGATATGAAAACAGAGAAAAGCAAGATATTTTGATCCATAATTGGGAGATTAAAGTTTATAACCACATACAATAGAATTATGTTACATTGGGCTGTCATATTCAGCAGACAGCACAGCACAACCACAGGTAAATTTCTAGAGGTTTATACTGAATACATCCTTAATTCATAAACATGTTGGAACAACACAAAACAAGTTCGATGAATGAAACAGCACACTCAAAGCTGGTGCACTGAGACAACCCTGAGGGATGGGATGGGGAGGGAGGTGGGAAGGGATTCAGGATGGGGGACACATGTACACGTATGGCTGATTCATGTCAATGTATGGCAAAAACCACTACAATATTGTAAAGTAATTAGCCTCCAATTAAAATAAATAAGTTAATTAAAAAATGAAAAATATAGCAGAAAGAAGACACAAAGATGATCGATCTGAATAGATTTCTAGAAATCAAATAGAATATATTCTAAATTCATATATATTTTTTTCTTTTTTTTTTCAATTTTTTAAAAAATACACACACATTTGAAAACTGTATCAACCGAAACAAGAAGCATCTATTAGGAAAAGTAGTAATCTCGGTACAAGGAACTTTGAAAATTCAAGGTATTACTGTAATATGCAGACAAGTGAAGTTTAGAGGGATAGTGAACAAAATGGCTCATTATGTCATGATAGTGTCCAGATGGCAAGAAATGGGGGTATCAAAACTGACTGGAACATCATGGAAAGAAGCAACAAAAGACCAAAATGTAAAGCAAAATGCCTATCTCAATAACTGTAATGATTTTAACAATCTCATTGTCTGGTAAAACTGGTGAGATAGTTTAAATTTTATCCACCTCTGTACAATGAATTAACTTTAATCTGTGCTTGTGTTGATTTTATACCGATTTTAAAAATTCTAAGAGGATGGGTAAAAAGGTAAGTCTTGTTGTTAAATTTAAATATGATAGTGTGGCCAGGTGAGCCTGAACACAAGAGAAGCAGCAACACATATTTTATTATGTATAATGAAATTTACCAGTTACTAAAGAACTTAACAGAAATATAGATGGTAGGAACAAAGTTGAAAAATTAGAGTGGAATAAGAGAAAATTTAAGAATTAACAGAAAAAACAACAGGCCACAAATGTCTAAAAATCTCTGAGGAGTAGCTGTATTGCACAGTAGTGCACACAAGGGTCATGCATCTATTCCTCCAGTAAATAAATTTGCTGACCAGGATCAGTTCATTTTAGTCACTCAGTCATGTCCAACTCTCTGTGACCCTAAGGACTGCAGCACACCAGGCCTCCCTGTCCATCACCCAGTCCCAGAGTTTACTCAAACTCATGCCCATTGAGTTGGTGATGCCATCCACCCATCTTATCCTCTGTCATCCCCTTCTCCTTCTGCCTTCAGTCTTTCCCAGCATCAGGGTCTTTTCCAGTGAGTCAGCTCTTCACATCAGGTGGCCAAAGTGTTGGAGTTTCAGCTTCAGCATAAGTCCTGTCAATGAATATTCAGGACTAATTTCCATTAGGACTGACTGGTTTTATCGTCTTGCAGTCCAAGGGACTCTCTCAAGAGTCTTCTCCAATACCACAAGGCGCTGAACTTTTTTATGGTCCAACTCTCACATCCACACATGACTACTGGAAAAATCATAGCTATGACTATACAGACCTTTGTCAGTAAAGTGATGTCTCTGTTTTTTAATATGCTGTCTAGGTTTCTCACAGCTTTTCTTTCAAGGAGCAAGCATCTTTTAATGTCGTGGTTGCAGTCACCATCCATAGCGATTTTGGAGCTCAAGATAATAAAGTCTGTCACTATTTTCATTGTTTCCCCATCTATTTGCTATGAAGTGATGGGACTGGAGGCCATAACCTTAGTTTCTGAATGCTAGGTTTTAAGCCAACTTTTTCACTCTCCTCTTTCACTTTCATCAAGATGTTCTTCAGATCCTTTTTGTTTTCTGTTATAAGGTTGGTATCATTTGCATATCTGAGGTTATTGATATTTCTTCCTGAAATCTTGATTCCAGCTTGTGCTTCTTCCAGTCTGGCATTTGGAATGATGTACTCTGAATATAACTTAAATAAAAAAGGTGATAATATACAGCCTTGATGTACTCCTTTCCCAATTTGGAACCAGTCCATTGTTCCATGTCCAGTTCTAACTGTTGCTTCTAAACTTCCATACAGATTTCACAGGAGGCAGATAAGGTAGTCTCATATTCCCATCTCTTGAAGAATTTTCCACAGTTTGTTGTCATCACACAGTAAAAGGCTTTAGAGTAGTCAATGAAGCAGAAGTAGATGTTTCGCTGGAACTCTCTTGCTTTCTTGATAATCCAACAGACGTTGGCAATTTGATCTCTGGTTCCTCTGCCTTTTTTGATCTCTGGTTCCTCTGCCTTTTTTGATCTCTGGTTCCTCTGCCTTTTCCAAATATAGCTTGAACATCTGAAAGTTCTCAGTTCATGTACTGTTGAAGCCTGGCTTAGATAATTTTGAGCATTACTTCTCCAATGTGTGATATGAGTGCAATTGTGAGGTACTATGAACATTCTTTGGCATTACCTTTCTTTGGAATTGGAATGAAAACTGATCTTTTCCAGTCCTATGGCCACTGCCGAGTTTTCCAAATTTGCTGGCATAACATTCTCCAAACAACAATATGCCAGTGGTAAAGATATATATTTCACTACAAGAGGTAAAGATATACATTTCACTACAAGAACATACAAAGCTTCAGATACCAAAGCATGGATATTCTTATTAATTTTTCTCAAAATGTCAAATTCTGAACACATTAAGGGGCATTTTTACAATTAAAAACTGCATACTCAAGCAGCATGCTATACCAGTTGAAAAATGGTTATATAATATCTTTATTTATATTACTGAGGTATACTTATAAGGAAAAATAAGCTTTTATAAACTAGGTTTTATTTAAATTGAGAGAAAAGTATCAAAAGATATTCTTGGAAATATAGGTTTCCTTCTTCAGCTGAAAGATAATCATATGTGAGATTTAGATATCAAACTGAAATGAACCTTAGCTAACTCTTTCCATACTTACTAATACTCAGAAGGTAAAGAATCTGCCTGCAGTGAAAGAGAGGTGGGTTCAATTCCTGGGTCAGGAAGATCCCCTGGAGAAGGGAATGGCAACCCACTCCAGTATTGTTTTCTCAGAAGTCCACAGACAGAGGATTCCGGCAGGACTGTAGTCTGCCAGACTGTAAGCCTCCCTATAAATTTCTGCACAGGATCTCCAGTAAAAGTGTCCTGCAATATTTAGTGATGGTTTATATTCAGTATTGGTTGGATTTCAAGTTACGAATACTAAAAAAATCATTTGGTATTAAATTATTCTCCCTTTGAACTCCTCATCAAATAGTTAACAATGTGTTTAACAATTATTTTACAGTAGGAATAAGGAATAATTACTGTGCAATTATTTAGTGTTTAGTATAAAACATGGCATATTTTATACTTTCTTTTAGTAGAATATTTATGATTATAAGGAAGAGATATATATATATATAATTTCTCTTTTTCTTCTGTGTAACCAATATATTAAAAAACTTTCAATAGTAGCTTCAGCATAACAGGAAGACCAGATACAGATATTGTTGAGTTAATCAAGCAACAGCAAATTATTCAGTGGAAGTCATGGCAGTCAGGATGCCTAGCAGAATGGTTAGTGATATTCCTCAGGACACTATTGCAAATGACCTGACAAAGTGATGCCGCATGCATACTCTTTTAGAAATTTAAACAATCTTCATAAAATGCAACAACAAAACATAGTATAATATAGAGCATCACCCATACGTTTATGTCTTATTTGTTATTCTCAGTCTCCCCAAACCTGCACAAGCTGATTCAAGTAAACTCCATTAAGAGTTGAGAGTAAGAGTGCTTTTATTTTTTTCTTTTTATTGGAGCATAATTGTGTTACAATGTTGTGTTGGTTTCTGCTGTACAACAAAGTGAATCAGCTATGCATATACATATATCCCCTCCCTCTTGAGCCTCCCTCCAGTTCCCCACATCCCACTCCTCTAGGTCATCAAAGAGCACCAAGCTCAGCTCCCTGTACTGTATAGCAGTCTCCCACTAACTACCTATAATATTTTACACATGGTGGTGTCTTAATTTGTCCCGCTCTCCCCTCCTCTGTTGTGTTCACATGTCCGGTCTCTACATCTGTGTCTCTATTCCTGCCCTGGAAATAAGTCTATGTGTACCATTTTTCTAGATTCCATATATATGTTAATGGGGATTCCTAGGATCATCCTAACAGGCTCTCAATACATTATATGGACCATTTTCATTTCTTCTACATTTTCGTCATTTTTCAATGTATTTATTCAGCTAATAACAAGCTCCTGGCATGTGTCAGGCATTAAGGATACAAGGGTAGGATTAAAGACCTAATCCCCAGCCTCAGGGAACTTTCAGTCTCTCTTTGAAACTTCTTGATGAAAGTTAGTAGAGCCCTTGTATTTCATTTGCAGTCTAATAGAGACCAATGCTGACAAGATATTGGGCATTTTTTTCATATATGTTCCATATTTGGAAGTGAACCATTTTTGTCATTAAACATCATAGAGCTTCCTAACTTTAACAAATATGATAAATATTGAGATACATTAGAGAATATTGTGCAGCTTTATCCTTAGATTGTTCATGAGTATTAATCCTTCTCAGAGGTTTTTACACTTCAACTCTTCTTGTTTTGAGTTGTCATACATAATTCATTTAAGAATTTCAAGAGCAGAAAACTGTGAACTAACAATAACTTAGTAAAATCTCAAGGAATAAAGGTGGATAAAAATCTGACTTATTTGTAAAGTAAATTTTACATGTCTATATAGTTAACTGTACTACCCCTTTTAATTAGGCCTATTTCTACCCTAATAAGTATCTGGAATATTCTGGGTAAAAATAAAATCTGTTCCTCAGTTTGGCAAAATGTTGAGAAGTCTCTTTCTGTGTTTCTCATGCTACAGAAATCAAGTATATTTAACTATTTTCATAGACCATTTTAATATATATATATATGTGCATATATATATATATCTATATATCATGGCTTATTTAAAATCTTGACATAACTTTGCATACTATTTTAAAAGTTTTAAATGAAGATGTCCATTGTAGCCAGCTAAGAATTAAGTGTTCCTATTTAGATATAAGGGGTTGTTTTAGTTATCTTTTTTTTAAATTTGGATATCAAAGATTGGCTACACACAAAATTAGTTAACAAAACATCAATAATCCAGTATTTGATTTTTAGATAAAATCATACCTGTAATATATTTAAGAGGTGACATCAGTATTACCTTATGCATCTGAAATGACTATTTTTTTTTTCTTTTCTTCCATCATCTGTTATATAGTGAAGTGAAAGTTGCTCAGTCATGGATTCTTTGTGACCCCATGGACTATACAGTCCATGGAATTCTCCAGGCCAGAATACTGGAGTGGGTAGCCTTTCCCTTCTCCAGGGGATCTTCCTAACCCAGGGATCGAACCCAGGTCTCCTGCATTGCAGGCTGATTCTTTACCAACCTAGCCATAAGGGAAGTCCTCTATTGTATAGAAGACTACTTCTTTCCTGAGTTAAATTATATGATTTATCTAAGAAAATATAATCTTTGCTTTTATTAAGGAGATATTTTCTATTATAATGTGATCTGTGGCTAACTGAAACTGGAAAAATATCAATGATTATGAGGCTTAAACATGTCCTTGATGAATCCATTTTAAGATAAAGGATAGTAGACGTATTTTTGGTGGTAGTTTAGTTGCTAAATCACATCTGATTCTTGTGGCACTTTGCACTATAGCCTGCCAGGCTTCTCTGTCCATGGAATTTCTAAGGCAAGAATATTGGATCGGTTACCATTTCCTTCTCCAGGGAATCTTCCTGACCCAGGGATTGAACCCTCAATTCCTACATTATAGGTGTATTTTTTTTTTTTTTTTTACCACTGAGGCAGCAAGGAAGCCACAGTAGATATATAGGTCTTCATAAAAACCTTTTAGACATAAGTCTTGTTCTGCTTTTCCTGGGCTCACAACTAAACTGCTTTTTGTCAGCCTTCTTTGCATTTAGAAATAGCCATATGATAATTTGCCAGCCCACTGCATTTTCTGTTTGGGAATATTTAATCCTGTTTCTTTTCTGTTGACTGGATAGAGACATCCAAGATGAATGAAGTCTTATGTTGACTGTGGCAGAGCTTCAGGTAACCTGAATCTCTAAATAACCAGACTAGAGCAGATACTTCACTTAGTGACTTGGAATTACATTGAGCTATTGAATAAAGACCCTGGGTATTTACCCCTATGACTCATGACCTATCATGGGTAAGCTTCAAAGCTGGACTGTAAGCTATCTGAAGTGAGGGTTTAGGTCTTTCCAATCTTACTCACATGCTGTTACTGCCAGACACATACCAGAAACTTGACTGGCACCAAGGAATACTGACTGAATGAATAAAAAAGACCTATGGAGGGAGGTTCATAACCTTGTACAGGCAGTGGTGACCAAAACCATCCCAAAGGGGAAAAAAATGCAACAAGGGAAAATGGTTGTTTGACGAGGTCTTATAAGTAGCTGAGAAAAGAGGCGAAGTGAAAGGCAAAGGAGAAAAGGAAAGATATACCCAACTGAACGCAGAGTTCTGAAGAATAGCAAGGAGAGATAACAAAGCCTTCTTAAATGACCAATGCAAAGAAATAGAGGAAAACAATAGAATTGGAAAGACTAGAGAACTCTTCTAGAAAATTAGAGATGTCAAGGGAACATTTCATGCAAGGATGTACACAATAAAGGACAGAAACAGTGAGGACCTCACAGAAGCAGAAGAGATTAAGCAGAGATGGCAATAAACAGAAGAACTATATAAAAAGAGCTTAATGACTCAGATAACCACGATGGTGTGGTCACTCAAGTAGAGCCAGATATCCTGGAGTGTGAAGTCAGGTGGGCCTTGGGAAGTATTATTATGAACAAAGCTACAATGAAATTCAGACTGAGCTATTTCAAATCCAAAAAGATGATGCTGTCCAAGTGCTGCATTCAAAACGCTAGCAAACTTGGAAAACTCAACAGTGGCATAGGACTGGACTGGACTGGATTTTCCAGGACTGGAAAATGTCAGTTTTCATTCCAGTGTCAAAGAATGGTAATGCCAAAGAATACTCAAAATAATACACAATTGAGCTCATTTCACATACTAGCAAGGTAATGCTCAAAATCCTTCAAGCCAGGCTTCAACAATACATAAACCAAGAACTTACAGATGTTCAAGCTGGATTTAGAAAAGGCAGAGAACCAGAGATCAAATTGCTACCCTCCACAGGATCATATGCTAAGCATGATAATTCCAGGAATACATCTTCTTCCCACTTCATTGACTACACTAAGGCCTGTGACTGTGTAGATCATAACAGTTCAGTTCAGTCACTCAGTCGTGTCCAATTCTTTGCAACCCCATGAATCGCAGTACGCCAGGCCTCCCTGTCCATCACCAACTCCTGGAGTTCACTCAGACTCACGAGTCAGTAATGTCCATCGAGTCAATGATGCCATCCAGTCACCTCATCCTCTGTCGTGCCCTTCTCTTCCTGCCCCCAATCTCTCCCAGCATCAGAGTCTTTTCCAATGAGTCAACTCTTCGCATGAGGTGGTCAAAGAACTGGAGTTTCAGCTTTAGCATCATTCCTTTCAAAGAAATCGCAGGGCTGATCTCCTTCAGAATGGACTGGTTGGATCTCCTTGCAGTCACAAACTATGGAAAATTCTTAAAATGACAGGAATACCAGACCACATTATCTGCCTCCTGAGAAGTCTGTTTGCAAGTTTAGAAGCAACATTTAGAACTGGACATGGGAAAACGGACTAGTACAAAATGGAAAAGGAGTATGTCAAGACTGTTTATTGTCACCCTGCTTATTTAACCTCTATGCAGAATACATCATGCAAAATGCCAGGCTGAATAAATCACAGGCTGGAATCAGATTTCCAGGAGAAATATCAACAATCCCAGATATGAAGATGACACTACCATAACGGCAAAAGGGATGAAAAACTAAAGAGCTTATTGGTGAAGGTGAAAGAGGAGAGGAAAAAGCTGGCTTAAACCCCAGTTTTCAGAAAACTAAGATTATGGCATCCAGTTTCATCACTTAATGACATAGATCAGGGGAAAATGGAAACGGATAGAGATTTTATTTTCTTGGTCTCCAAAATCACTGCAGATGGTGACTGCAGCCAAGAAATCAAAAGGCAATTCCTCCTTGGAAGAAAAGTTGTAGCAAATTTAGCCAGTATATTAAAAAGCAGACATCAGTTTGCTGACAAAGGTCCATCTAGTCAAAGCTATGTTTTTTTCAGTAGTCATGTATGAATGTGAGAATGGACCATAAAGAAGGCTGAGCACCAAAAAATCTATGCTTTCAAACTGTGGTACTGGAGAAATTCGTGAGTCCCTTGGACAGCAAGGAGACTAAACCAGTCAATCCTAAAGGAAATTAGTTCTGAATATTCATTGGAAGGGCTGATCCTGAAGCTGAAACTCCAACACTTTGGCCACCTGATGTGAAAAGCCGAATCATTGGAAAAACCCCTAATGCTAGGGAAGGTTGAGGGCAGAAGGAGAAGGGGGCAACAGAGAATGAGATGGTTGGATGTAGTCATTGATTGAATGCATCTGAGTTTGCACAAACTCCAGAAGATAGTGAAGGACAGGGAATGCTGCAGTCCATGGAGTCACAAGGAGTCAGACACGACTGAGTGACTGAACAACAACAAATTATACTCTGTTTAAAATTTGCAAATATTAATTTTCCCATTTATTTTTGTTTTTAATCTAAAAACCCTACTTTTGAATGTGATGAAATGTTTTATCTAACATTTATTTAAACAATGTGAAATAACATTTAGATTATTTTAATTGTTTCGTTATTGCAATTACATGTGCCTTAAACATATTTTCCATATTTAGGGCAGTTTCTTGGAGAGGATGAACATAGGATATATGCACTGAATCACTTTTATCACATATTGTGAAACTGCATTCTAAATGGTTAACGCCAACAGAAAGTGCCATCGTAAGAAGGTGGCCACTTCAACACATGGGTCTTCCCTGGTAAGAACCTCAGATGGTAAGAACCTGCCTGCCATGCAGAAGACCCAGGTTTGATTCTTTGGTTGGGAAGATCCCCTCAGAAAGGGAATGGGCATCCACTCAAGTATTCTTGCCTGGAGAATTCCATGGACAGAGGAGCCTGGAGAGCTACCGTCAATGGGATCACAAAGAGTCAAACACGACTGAGCAACTAACACACACACTTCAACACAATGCAACTAGAGCTGGATTTTGTTTCAAATTTAAACGTGGAGAAATGATATCTCATCTTGGCATATTTTATACCATCAATTATATGCAAGAATTGAATTCATAGTGGTTACATTCTTTGCAATTGTAGTCTTTGTTTTAATTGTTTCCTACTGTCTTTTTGATTCATTTAATGTTTCTACACATTATTTATATAATAAAGTCATTTTATAGTAATGATTATAGATTATGAGGTTTTCCATTTTTTTAATGATAGCATAATAAAATTGTCGGCCCTTCAATAAGACTGTAGTAAATATTGTATTAGTCTCATGTATTAATCCCCTTGAGAGTTGTTTATAGTTTTTCAAATATAACCAATTTTATACTCAGCAATATTTTTCTCTAAAAATTTTAAGTTTATATTAATTTCCCTCCCATGGCATTATAAATATTCCATTATATTCCATTCAGTTTTCTATCTCTATCCTTTTGTAATTAATTCCCAGTATATTATTATTTTGTTTGAAGAGGTAAGATTTTGATTTCTCCAATACTGTCCTAATTCTAGGATATCCACTTTAACTTTGTGAAATCTCCTTTATTGTATGATAAATGCTATATGTGAGATTATTTATTTAAATTATTTACTTATGAAATATTCTGTTACCTTTATCTGTCTCTGTGTCTTACACATAAGCATCAGATTCTAGTTTTTAAAGATGGAAATATATTTTCAAGTCACATTTGCTATTTATAAACATTTAATAAATTAATTTGAAAAGAGTATATCATATAACCCAGTTGATATTATGTATTTAATGGATAAATTAATTACACATAATTAATAAATAGTAAATCTAGAAAATGGTAAATGCATAAGTTACAAAAAGCAAAAAAATTTCATACAGTTCATTTTTAAAGATTATTTGACAACTTTATTCTGGTGGTATCAAACTCTATGTCAAATCTTATTACTGTATACTTTCCAAGAACATCTTAAGGAGATTCCATGTAATGTGTAAGTCTCAGAGAAACACTATTTAAAGTATCCATCATACATGATCCATTCCAAAGGAAATGACTGCTCGCTAAATTTACCAAGGAAAGATATTCTTGAGCTTTTTATCCTCTCCTTTTTATGACTCACTATAATCACAAAGGAACACATTGTATTTCCTTGGATATTAGATTTTTACCATTTATTTTTTAAGTTTAAATTTGACCCAGATTATTGCTATTAAGAGGTATGAAAAGAGAAAAAGAACAGAGACAGGAAAAACAAGCCTTAAAAACGACAGTTGATGTGGACAGGTCAATCCCTACATTCTTGTTCATTCATTTAAATCACATAATTCTTCACATAAAACCATGAGTTTATTTTATGTTCATTTATGAAATTTTCAACAAACCAGTTTGTTTCTTGCACTTCTACAACATATTTTTATATGTTATTCTATGCATTGTAATAAAATAGGAGAGTAAAAATCATTAAGTGGTTTTTATTTTAATCTAATCTTTCACTTTAAGGTATAAAAGACACTGCTGGTATGAAAGACAAAGACAAAAAGTAGTTCTGAGAATTTTTAAGTGATTATGAAGTCTCTCTTTGACTAACATTTTTTAGAGCTGTATTACAGAATGTCAAAAGAGAACATATCAAGAATATTTCCATATGTTGTTTTAGAAAATGTATTCAGCCAGTTCAGTAGTTAATGACAGCACAGATTTAGTCATGCAGATAAGTTGAAATTAACTTGAAAAAAATTTGTTAAGTATAATCTAGAACTATATAGATGCTTTTGAACAATAGTGTTGGAGAAGATTCTTGAGAGTCCCTTGGACTGCAAGATCCAACCAGTCCATTCTAAAGGAGGTCAGTCCTGGGTTTTCTTTGGAAGGACTGATGCTAAAGCTAAAACTCCAATACTTTGGCCACCTCATGCGAAGAGTTGACTCATTGGAAAAGACCTTGATGCTGGGAGGGATTCAGGGCAGGAGGAGAAAGGGACGACAGAGGATGAGATGGCTGGATGGCATCACCGACTCGATGGACATGAGTTTGGGTAAACGCCGGGAGTTGGTGATGGACAGGGAGGCCTGGCGTGCTGCGATTCATGGGGTCGCAGAGAGTCATACACGACTGAGCAACTGAACTGAACTGAACTGCAGAACTATATATTTTAATCCTAAAAAATGTTGATGTGTTTTGGGTAATTTCATTATAGGAATTAAGCCAGGGAAATAACTAGAAATGCAAAAAAAAGATGAACAAAAATGACCAAAGCAATTTTGGCCTTAGCAATAAACTAAAGATCCAGATGTAGCAGCTTGGATAAATACATTTTCATATATCTCTGCAATAGACAAAAGCATTTAATTACATTATTTTGAAATATTTAAGGCTATTTAGAATATCCAATGATGTATTATTTGGTGCCAAAGTACTTAAAGCACATGTCAATATGCAATATGGAACACAATAAAGTCATTTTACTTATATGTTCTTTGAAGAATATTTACAGTGTCCATAGAAATTATCTTTGAGTGGTAGGCTCATAGTGCTTTTTCTACATTTATCTTAAAAAAATAAAATGTTATTACTTTACATAAAGTTAAATATAAGTGAATAAGGTAAGCATACCTTAATGCTATAAACTATTCTATAAAAATTGAAACTTCAATCCTCTGAAAATTTACAAAAAATAACAAGTCCTATTTCAATATAAGTGAACAAGTGTAAAAACATCTATGTATCTTTGTGGGCATATAAGGTGGGCTGACACAATGGATTTTCTCCACAATTCTGACCAGCAAGAAAAACTATTAAACAATTAGATCTCAAGTAAACAACCTAAGCTCTAGGAACTAGAAAAAGAAGAACAAATTAAGCCTAACATTAGCAAAGGGAAGGATGTAATAAAGATCAGAGTAGAAATAAATGCAAGAGATCAGATAATAATAATTAAAAGGATCAGTGGAATTAATAATTGGTTTTCAAAAAGATAAATTGACAAATTTTAACTAGACTAAGGGGAAAAAATAGATGTTTCAAAGAAATAAAGTTAGAAATTAAACAAGAGACATTACAGATGACTCTACAGACATATACAGGATCATAAGCAACTACTATGAATAATCATATATCAGTGAATGGGACAAAGTAGAAGTGTTTAAGTTTCCAGAAGCAAAATCTTTTAAGACTGAATCTGGAAAAAATTCTGAACTGGCCAATAAGGAGTAAAAAGTGAATCATGTCAATCAGTAATGAAAATCTTCCAATACAGAAACAAAAGCAACCCACCCAGGACCAGCTTTACTGGCTAATTGAACTCTGCTATGTACACAATTTTTTTAGATTGTTTGTGGTTTTAGTATATATTTCAAATCTTATAGCAAATTACCCTAATACAGATGAACACAATACAAATAATTTTAATGAAACTAAAATAAACAGTACTATATATAGTAGGAAGTACTTCCCTTGTGGCTCAGCTGGTAAAGAAACCACCTGCAATGTGGGAGACCTGGGTTCAATCCCTGGGTTGGGAAGATCCCCTGGAGAAGGGAAAGGCTACCCGCTCCAGTATTCTGGCCTAGAGATTTCCATGGACTGTGTAGCCCATGAGTCTCAAAGAGTCAGACACAACTGCGTGACTTTCACTTCCACTTTCATATAGCAGCGAAGGGCCTACTGAAGTTGAATCCCTGAGCTAGAACTATGGAATTGACTTTTTAGATCATTTTCACTAAGCTGATTGGTTAGTCTGTGCAGGTTAGCTATACAGGTTATCACCAATTGCACTGTTCCATAGGCTGTATTTTCCCTTGTGGTTAAGTTCATGGAGAGGAAGAAAAAGAGTCAATGGCTAGAAAAAGCGAAAGGGGCTACATGGTTGTGGGGAAGAGAACATTACTAGACAAAACAGAATTTCCATACGACTTGTCTGTTCATGTCAATGAAGAGCAATATCCATCTCTGTGACATTTACACGATAGAGAAGGTGTGAGCACAGTACATGGAATACAGGGCTTTATTTCCTTTTTGTACAATGACAACAACCAATAGTAAATACTGAACAGATGGTATGTGGCTATCATAAAAAAATAGCAATGTTTTTTCAGGAAGAAAAAGAAATTAATTTTATTTTGTGACTTTGAACTACCACATGTTCTTTGACTTGTATATTAAAGGAACGACAATAGAAATATCACTTTTAAAGCTGGGTATATAACTGGAGGTGACTGGTCATTAAGACATTATATAGATATTTCTGGGCAGTTGTTCTGTTCATATTATTTATTTGTGCTGTTGTTTAGTCACTAAGTCATTCCGACTCTGGCATCCCATGGACTCTACCTACCAGGCTCCTCTGTCCATTGGATTCCCCAGGTAAAAGTACTGGAATGGACTCTGGCACCCCGTGGACTGTACCCCAGCAAGCTCCTCTGTCCATTGGATTCCCCAGGTAAAACTACTGGAGTGGGTTGCCATTTCCTTCTTCCAGTGATCTTCCTGACACTGGCAGGCAGACTGCTTCCTACTGAGCCACCAATTTATTTATGATGAGACATAAGTAATACATCAGATAATGCTCTTGCTCAGAGAAAAACATATGTCATATATAAATATTAGTTGCTCTTATAATCTTTAATCATTAAAAATATGGTAACTTGAGAGAAAATAAGGCTCCTGTATCCATGAGGTTCTCCAGGCAAGAATACTGATGTGGATTGCCATGCCCTGATCCAGGAGATCTTTCCAACCCAGAAATTGAACTCACGTCTCTTATGTCTCCTACATTGCAGGTGGATTCTTTACCCACTGAGCCTGGAAGCTCTATACACATATAACCAATAATAAAAAAAAAATGTAGGCAATGCATTTAATTAGTAGCTCTGATAAGCTACATTAAAATAGTTTCAACATATTCTCACATTTTTGAAAGAGACGGTTTTAAAATAAAGGATATTAGAAAACACCTAAAAACAAAAAAGTATATTTATATTGAGTATGCTTCAGCCCTAAATGTCAAAATGAAATTGGATTTACTAATTCCAAACCAACCAATAAAAATGTATATCATCCACATAACATATTCAAGAACAAACCAGGGAGACATGCAGGCAAAATGCATAATGTGATGTTTGCCCCCAAGCAGTTTGTAGAATACTTGGTTGTAAAAGAAAAATACAACAGGTATGAAAATATAACGATAAAAGAAAAGGAGAATAAATGCTACAAAAGCTATTGTAAACCAAATAGGAGAGATTAAGAATATTAACCAGTGATAGTGAAATTTAAAAAAAATGGTTTTCTCAAGATACATTAATAATAAAAATAATAAACTTGAAACAGATCAGAAAAGGAATATTCAACTATTATTTCAGATTTCTCACTGTACAAGAATCATTGGGTGGCCAATGTTATGCATAGAAAAATTGAATGGTTAAATTGCTGGAATAGAAATGATGAAGACCCACTTTTCACTGAGTGCCTTCTCTATACTTAACACTGTGGTCTGTGCAAGAACATTTTAATCCTTTCAGCTAGTGTGGTACATATTTTATACATAGAAAATTAAATAATGTTCCTGTAGTGATACAAATATTAATGTAATCAAGCTTCAAAATAATGTTTGCCTAATTCTAAATCACATACTTTTTATATTACATTGGTCTCAGAAAAATTTTAAAAAAAGGAAGAGCACATATTATATTTAAGTTATAAAGATATATATTTAAGTTATTAAGATATAAAAATGATAAAGATATTTAAGTAAAGATGGTCTTCCCTGATAGTTCAGTTGGTAAAGAATCTGCCTGCAATGCAAGAGATGCCGGTTCAATTCCTGGGTCAGGAAGATACGTGGGGAAGGGATAGGCTACCCACTCCAGTATTCTTATGCCTCCCTTGTGGCTCAGCTAATAAAAAATCCGCCTGCAAGGCAGGAGACCTAGGTTTGATCCCTGGATTGGGAAGATCCCCTGGAGAAGGTAAAGGCGTCCCACTCCAGTATCCTGGCACTCGGACACAACTGAGAGACATTCACTCTAAAGATAAATCAAAACTCTTGGACCACAAAAGAGGCATCCTAGTTTATAAATTAATTCCCTGTAGATTACTGTAAGTATTTAAAAGTCTAATTGTGTTATATACCTAATTAGTTTGAGAGAAAGGCCAAGATCATCTCGGGGAGAAAGTCTGTTCATTGCTGGATGTAAAAGATCAGATCAGAGGTTAAAGGACAGAGCTAGATACATGGAGACATAAAATTACATGAGTGATACCCATGAAAGTTGATGAGCTGAACAAGGGACTGAGAACACAGATTCAAATGGTCAATAAAAGAGCACTGGGGCATCTGAGATCCTACAGATTCAAACTGACAAGAATTAAAGGGACTCGAAATGAGGTAGACAGGAAAAAGCAAATCAATGAACAAATAATATCATAAACTATAAATAAGTAACAAAACCTCACAAAAGTGAAAAAGTATTTTCCCTACAAATTAGTAATGATACTATAGTCCAACAGACTTTATACTTAGAATGAATTAATAATAAATATGCATTTGGAAATTGCAGTTAAATTTACCAGTAAGATAGGATGTTCTTCTGTCCCAAGATATGCTTTTGCATAAGCAGTTTCATTTAATATCATAAGTGAGAAGAAAATCCAAATTTTAAAATATAAATAGTCAAGTAAAGTGGCATATAGTACAGGAAATCCTCTAATATTATCTCAAGTATTAAATAAGTAATATCATATTATTTTGCCATTTAAATGTTATATAATTTTGTGGATAAAATGAAGCCAGTCATAAAAGAGTTAACTGAATGAAAATTAAAACACTAAGCTCACTAGGCTCATGGGAATACACTCCATAATAAAATTTTATGAGATTCTTAGCAAGGAAAATAATTTTTAATATTTATTTACACTTAAAATTTCTTTTACACTTGAAATATATATTAGCATGTTAAAAATATTGTTTGTATGGCCATATAAGATCAATTTGATAATTTAAAGTAGAATAAGTACAGACCGACTAGAATTCCCAGTGATGATAACTTGATACATACACATAAAGGAGACACCTTTTATACCGTAGAGTTAGATACACTAAACACGGATTTTTAGTGATTCTATTTTATAAGAAAATGAAATTGTTTATTAAGTTTGCACAGTGATCCCACATTCATTACTAACTGCTAGAGCATAAGTCTTCCCTATTTTAACATGACAATTTTAAGATAACTCATCAAATTGAAACAAAGTATGTTTACTAATTAGATGAGTTTGTATTCAGACAAAAATAAAATATTTGGCATTCAGCATGTATAACACAACAAATACGGAAAGTGCTTATTCATAAGTAAATACCTTACAAACAAATGTTTCCTACTATAGGTACTAAACCAGTATTTCACAAGAATGGTTTGTAGTTTTTCATTTATTCCACGGCTGCTGTATAGGGATTAATTACACACATTACTCATAATCAGGGAAAGAAAAAAAGAAAAACGGTATCTGGTTGGAAGCAGAGTTTAAATATAGTTTCAGAACTTCCTTCATAAGAAAGCATGGAAAGACTACTTGGTTGTGCCCAATATTCCAAAAGCATTACCAAAAAAAGTTTTAAAGGTAAAAAGAAATGCAAATATTTGCCTTTTGCATCCAAACTACCATGTTTTGGTGGTAAATAACTATCCTTATACTCATTAATAAAGGATGATACAAAGAAAAGTGTTATTTATTCCTCTGTGTCCCTATGGTGGCATTATCTACAAACAGCATTTCAAGACTGATTCATGTTTTAAAGATGATGAACAAAATGAATGAGATTGCTTATTTTTAGCATGGTCTTTGTTCTTATAATTTATACATTATCCTCACATGTTGCAAAGCATAATTTGTTTTTCTAGCATCCTAAATATATAGTGTACTGTATTTATACTGCATCTACTTGGAAAATTGTCAAGAAAATGTTCATAGATTATCAAAATGTCC
Source organism: Budorcas taxicolor (assembly GCF_023091745.1). Lineage (NCBI taxonomy): Eukaryota > Metazoa > Chordata > Mammalia > Artiodactyla > Bovidae > Budorcas > Budorcas taxicolor. Next base: position 56,546,901 of record NC_068929.1, on the reverse strand, counting down.
AAATCTATAAATTCAGAAAGCCTTTCTGTTTTCTATCATTAAAGGTCTGCATCTAATGCTTAGAAATTATTTTCAAATAGTCAGGAAAATAAAGATGGTTAGTTATCAATAAACAAATATAGCAAGTGAAACAAGTGATGAATTCACTTGTAGGGCACAAATGTTAAATGCATTATTCTTTTGCCTGTACTGTAGTTTTAAGTATTAAAAATATAGCTTGAGGAAAAACACAATGAGAATTCCCTATGTATATGCCAACATGTCTAAAATTAACAAGGCTAACAATAACATTAATAAATATCATAGAATGATAAGTATAAAGTATAAATTAGTACAACCACTTTGGAAAAGTATTTGGCTGTATTCATTAACGGTAAACATATGCATATCCTAAAACACAGCATTCTCTATTCTGTATATACCCAACAATAGGGCACATAAATGGTCTCCATAAGTCAAATATGGGGATATTCACTGCTGTTTGTTAATAGTTAATAATTGGAAACAGTTCAAATGTCCTTGAATAGTAGAATGGATAATATGATCTATGCATACAATGGAATAATTTACAGCAAAAACTTAGTAAAATACTGATTCACTCAAAAAAATGGATGCTTTTTCACAAAAGTAATGTTGAGAAAAAGCTGGTTTAAAACTCAACATTCAAAAAATGAAGATCATGGCATCCGGTCCCATCATTTCATGGCAAATAGATGGGAAAAAATGGAAACAGTGTCAGGCTTTATTTTCTTGTGCTCCAAAATCACTGCAGATGGTGACTGCAGCCATGAAATTAAAAGATACTTACTCCTTGGAAGAAAAGCTATGACAAACCTAAACACCATATTAAAATGTAGAGACATTATTTTGCCGAAAAAGCTCTGTCTAGTCAAAGTTACAGTTTTTCCAGTAGTCTTGTACGGATATGGGAGTTGGATTATAAAGAAAGCTGAGTACTGAAGAACTGATGCTTTTAAACTGTGTTGCTGGAGAAGACTTGAGAGTCCCCTAGACTTCAAGGAGATCAAACCAGTCAATCCTAAAGGAAATCAGACCTGAATATTCATTGACAGGACTGATGCTGAAGCTGAAGCTCCAGTACTTTGGCCACCTGATGCAAAAAAAATAAAAATAAAAATTTGACTCATTGGAAAAGACTCTGATGCCAGGAAAGTTTGAAGGCAAGAGGAGAAGGGAACAACCGAGAATGAAATGGTTGGATGGCATCACCAACTCGATGGACATGAGTTTGAGCAAGCTCCGGCAGTTGGTGATGGACAAGGAAGCCAGTCATGCTGCAGCCCATGGGGTCACAAAGAGTCAGACATGACTGAGAGAGGAACTAAACTGAACACTGAGAAATCAAATGCAATGGAATAGTACTGTGGATTCTACTTATAGAATCATAAATAGAACACATTGTTTACGTTAGATATATTATTATCATATCTATTTATAGAATCATAAGTAGATAAAACAGACAAAATTAATCTATATTATAAGAAGTCATAAAAAATGAGGCTACAGCTGCAAATGAGGAAGGACCGTGACAGTACACTAGACAGGCTTCTGGAATGTACATAATATTCTGTTTTATTTTTTTCTGATAATAAATGAAGTCAACTTTATTTTTTAGTGTAACTTATACTGACTCTATTTATTCTGTTTTATATAGGTAGTAGTTACCTGGGTATGTTCAATTATAGCTAGTTATCTGTCCATCAATTACAGTTAGTTATCTGTACCCTTGGAGAAGGGCTTGGCAGTCCACTCCAGTATTCTAGCCTGGAGAATTCCATGGACAGAGGAGCCTGGTGGGCTACCGTTCATGGGGTTGCAAAGAGTTGGACATGACTGAGCGACTAACACAGACATCTGTACACTTACAGCTTGTGTAACACTACCTCTATATGTTATATCTCAGTTAAAAATTTTAAACCATTCACTTTTTATAAGTCTAACTTGTTTCAATTTTACTCTATGAATATATGTATCTTCTATTTTCTTGGATCTATTCTGGGCTATGTGCCAGGCAATATTTTAAACACTGGGAATGCAACGGTGAATGAGCAAAAAATTCTCTCATTAAAGCAGGGTTTACAGTCCAGTTGGAGGTGAGACAAAAAGACAAACTCATAATATTATCATTGAAGAGCATGAGAAAATAGGCTTGCAGGACAGAGAGTTGCTTTAGGGATGAGAACATTGCTTTTAATAGGATGAGATTAATCATGACAGACAAAGAGGGAGTGGTAGAAAAATATGAGATAAGGACAGTTCATACAAAAGGAATAACTACATTCAAAGGTCCTGAAGAAGGCTCAGCAGAGAAGGAAATGGCAACCCACTCCAGTATTCTTGCCTGGAGAATCCCCATGGACAGAGGAGCCTGGCAGGCTACAGTTTATGGGGTCAGAAAGAGTCGGACACAACTAAAGCAACTGAGCACAAACGCATGAAGAAGGTTCTGAATACTTGAGGAGGGAAACACGTGAATGCGTAGCTGGGATGTAGAGGTGGGATCAAGGCAGGAGAGGTTGGATGAGATCACATAGGATTTTAGAGACCATGGCAAAAGTTTAGTCTTTTATTATACTTAAAATTGGGATTCACTGAAAGATTTTGAAAACAAAGAATGACATCTACTGATTAATATTTCTAAGAAGTTCCTGCCAGTTGGTATCTAATTAATGATTTGAGAAGGACATTTGCTGAGACCAGAGGAAACCACTATAGATAGATGAGGTCAAGTTGACTTGAACTAGTGTGGTGGCAGCAGAGATGAAAGTAGTACACACATTTTAAATCAGTTTTAGGAGAAGAAACCATAGAACTTGGTAGTGATGTGGAGGCTAGGGATGAGGAAAGTATAATGAAGCTCTGTCAGTCTTCTGATTTGTGGAAATGGTGGTATCATTTGCTGAGACGATTGAAGTAGTTACATCTGAGCAGAGTGCAGGGTCCTGGGATGTTTTTTGAAAGATGAGAGTCACATGCATGGGAAGACCCATTAGGAAGGAATCATTTGATGATGCAGTCAATTAAGGGGAGAAGTTGGGAGGGTCTGGGAAAGGAGTCCTGAGAGCAAGGTGTGGGTAATAGCAGGGCTTTTCCAGTATTATAATTTCAGCAGAGTAAAGTGACTGGAATATAGATACCATTTTGTGTACAGATTTGGTGGGAGAGACATGAGATAAAAACTGTCCCACAGATTTCAGAAATTCTAGAAGTACAATGTAAGGCAAGACCATCAGCTAAGATTAAGGCTCAGGGAGGTATGGAGGCTGGTTGCTAAAGAGGCCTGACAGATGGAAGGGACACTCCACTCTGATTCAGTGGCTGCAAAGGCTGCTCTGTTGGGCAAGTTTGTGAAGTTGTGTGACATCAGATTACTCTTATATGAAACCAAGTTAAAAATATCTGCTCAACCTCCAGAGCTTTCAGAGAAGATTTCCAGTTAACACAACTATGCACATATAAATAAATTATGAAAGGTAAACTATATAATTGAAATACATCAATAATTAAAATCTGAGCTCAAAGTATACATAAGATAATTTCTCTGAAATGTCATTTTATCTATGAAAATTACATTAAATTTGTTCTTTTTGGTCACTGAAATATATTTACCAAAATATACTCTTATGTTTTATAAAACTGTTATTTTCTGATTCTCTTATAATTTATTAATTACAGAAAATGTACTAGTATTGCTGCTGCTGCTGCTTAGTCACTCAGTTGTGTCTGGCTCTTCGCAGCTTCATGGACTTGTAGCTCATGAGACTCCTCTGTCCATGGAATTTTCCAGGCAAGAATACTGGAATGGGTTGCCATTTCCTACTCCAGGGGATCCTCCTGACCCAGGGATAGAACCCACCTCTCTTGCGTCTCTTGCGTTGGCAGGCAGATTCTTTACCACTAGGACCACCTGGGAAGCCTGCCTTGGTATTAGATGAAAACTTCATATGCAGAAAAGCAAACTGTGGATTCTCCAGGAGAAATGTGTACTTTGATAAACGTCTGAAGGTCAGGCTCTGAGTTGAGTATTTAGATAGAGCAGAGAAATCAATAACAACTAAACACAATCTGATTTGAAGCAACTGTTATTGTAAATATGATATGTCTAGGAAAGTAAAGTTTCTTCAAAGAATGTTTTGTTGTGAATGGAGACATTAGCATGTATTAGCTAAGAATAAACTATTCTTGTAGAGCTTATTGATTTGAAAAATCTAATCTTTTCATTGAGTTAATGTGTTGCCTTTTCATTTAAATGGTTGGCATTTCTTTCAGTAAAAGAATGGATATATCGATGCCAACAGAGTATCCTAGTTTACTTCTCTCTGAAAGCCAGGATTTTACCCTCAGTAAGAGTCAACATTTCCAGAATACTAATACCAAAATTGTGTTAAAATGTGCTTAGTCACTCAGTCATGTAGACTCTTTGCAAACCTATGGACTGTAGCCCACCAGCCTTCTCTGTCTGTGGATATTCTCCAGGAAAGAATACTGGAGTGGGTTACCTTGCTCTCCTCCAGGGGATTTTCTCAACCCAGGGATTGAATCCATGTCTCCTGCATTGCAGGAGATTCTTTACCATCTGAACTGCCAGTGTGTTAAAAATACTTTCTGCATACACCTGAAATCCTCCTTACATTGGTCAGGAAATGGAATGAGATGCTTTCTCAGAGAAACCAGCCATTCCTAACTGTGACATATCTCCATAGTCACACATGAGCTGCCTTTAAAGTCAGCGAGAGCATTTCATCTGAAAGGGTGACTCATGCTTCAACAATTTCAAACCAGGGATATTCATCTGCTATTGATTCTTGCCATTTTATAATTGTTCCCTTTTATTACCAAGTAAGTACTAAATGGCTCAAAGTAATTTTTTCTTAACGAAACTTGCACAAATCCTGTTAAAAAATGGTTTTAAGTTTTATGTATTCTATAAATCAAGGGAAAATGATCTTGAGATATCAAAGACAAGGCAAAAGGTAAAATATCACAGTTACATAATTATAGGAAGAATAATTAAGAAAAAAAGAACTCATTCTCTATAGTAATATATATATATATATATATATATATATATATATATATATATGATTGGCCAGAAAGTTCATTTGGGTTTTTTCACTTGGGTTTTCTTTCAGATGAATGTTTTTGCTAACCTAATATTATTCTATTATTCTGCATATAAACATTTATATAATTTCTACATTCTAAAATATTTTGTTCCATCAATTTATAGTACAGAGTGAACATAGTCGTCCTGCAATGGACACGACCTTTAAACTACCTTGAATAACCAACTCAGGTGATGACTATTGTGAAATGAAATAGAGATGCTGCTTCCTGGGCTTGAGTCCTAAAATTCTAACCAAGTAAAACCTAACTCTCAGCATTTAGGCTGTGCTATTTTTTTTTTTTTTTCCCAGTTGACACTGCCATCAGAAACATTTCAGGGAAGGAGTGTAGACTAAGTCTATAGTACTGGAGAATTTCAGAAAATGCTATCATAGTCAGATATATTCTTTAATGGCCACATAAGGTGACCTGGAGAAAGAGGTGAATGAGAACTGTAGGGGACCTGAGGAGCGACTGGTAGAGTCAGGAATTGCAGAGGGAAGAAGTAGGATGTTTGAACTGAAGTGTTAGTTGCGCAGTCATGTCCGACTGTTTGTTACCCCATGGACTGCAGCCTGCCAGGCTCCTCTGTCCATGGGATTCTCCAGGCAAGAATACTGGAGTGGGTCGCCATTTCCTTCTGGAGGGGCTCTTCCTGACACAGGGATTGAACCCAGGTCTCCCACATTGGAGGCAGGTTCCTTACTATTTGAGTCACCTGTGAATCCCTAGTAGAATGTTTAGAAATATAATAATATTAATAGTTGAAAATAGGGAAACAGAAGGAGGAGCTTCTGTGGTCTGAATTGTGTGCTCCAGAAACTCTTACATTGAAGCCCAAACCCTTAACAAAAAGTATTTAGAGATGGGGCCCTTGGAAGGCAATTCTGTTTAAATGAGCTCATGACAGTGAGGACTTCATGATGGGAGTAGTGACCTTGTAAGAAGAGACACCAGAGACCTCACGTGCTAGCTTATACCTGCTCTCTTCCTTTCTCTCCCTCCCTCCTTCCCTAGAAAAGTGAAACACCAAGAAAGTGGCAATCTATAAGTCAGGAAGAGTAAACCAAGCATTCAGCAAGGAATTGAATTGGCTAGCACCTTGATTTTGGACTCCCTAGCCTCTAAAACTGAGAGAAACAAACTTCTGTTGTTTAAAACACACAGTCCGTGAATTTTGTTATGACTGCTTGAGTTAATGAATATAGGAACAGATACAAATTAGAAGGAACAAGATTGAAGATTGACAAAAGGGATGCAATGGGGCAGGAAATAAGCAGCAGAGCTGAAACAAGGAGAAACAAACACTAAAGACAAGGAAGAATCAGATTGTTGGATTGATTTGTAGAGATTTTAATGATCTAAGGGTTAGTCGCTCAGCCATGTCTGACTGTTTGTGACCTCGTGGGCTGTAGCCCACCAGGCTCCTCTGTCCATGGGGATTCTCCAGGCAAAAATACTGGAGTGGCTTGCCATTTCCGCCTCTAGTGGATCTTCCCAACCCAGGGATCAAACCTGTGTCTCCTGCTTTTCAGGAAGATTCTTTACCTTTTGAGCCACTCTGGAAGCCCCTTTAATGATCTATTATCAAGTAAAAAGGTATTGTACATATGTCAATGTGTATGTCTTATAGGTATATAGAGGAAGTATAGATGCATAGAGAATTATAATTTTTTGATACATCAGCTGAGTAGAGATTGAAGAAAGCAATACGGTGGTCATAAATCTTGGTTACTTGATAGGTTATGTGGAGTACCCACCACTTAAGGAATTAACAGAATGAATATAACGAATCAGAGAAACGAAAGACACAAAAGGAATGTCACCTGATTATGTGACAGGGCTAGACATGTAACTCAGATTAGCTCTTTCCTCTGGGTACCTTTTGGGAACAGATCAGGAAACTGGCATCCAGAAATTGGAAGCTCAGATGGACAATTTTTATTCCATGCTCCAACATCACCAACTGCCCAGATTAGGGGAGACTTGGTATGCAATACAGGGCTTCCTTGCTAGCTCGGTTGGTAAAGAATCTGGCTGCAATACAGGAGACCCTGGTTCAATTCCTAGGAGGGGAATATACATTGGAAAAGAGATAAGCTACCCACTCCAGTATTTCTGGGCTTCCCTGGTGGCTCAACTGGTAAAGAATCCACCTGTAAGGCGAGAGTTAAGTTTCTCCCCCTGCCCTGGTGTGGCTCCTGAGCCCCAAGGGGTCATACTGCCACTATTAGAACCACATGATAAAGAGGTCTTCTGTAAGCTGATGTGAACAAACAATATCCATGGACATTTTAAAGACTGAAATAAGATTGTAATCCACCAAATATTATTAGGTGATTTGCTTTACTTCATTTATTTTCTATATATTTGAAATTTGTTTAACAGTATTCTATGAACATTTATATAAATGCTATGCTTTAAACATGAGAAAGAGCCATTCAAATTGGGAAGGTACTTTTTCCCTGTATAACAGTTCTGAAAAACGTAAGCAACATCCACTTACTTAAAAAGTATCTAGGTCAGAAGACCACAGGTTTCATTTTTGTTTTCATTTTAAATCCATCTTTGTTAATTGTACCATATTATATCTTTTACCTTCTAAGCTATAGAATGTTCTACCTTAATTAACTTTGCCTTTTTTTAATTGCTAAAAAGTTTAGTAAATATTTCCCATACTGCAAAACTAAAAATGGGAGATGGTCATTTGTTTATCTTGCTGTAGAGTCTACATTTTACTATATTTGTACATTGGTGTTTGCACTGGGTGCTGGGCAATACTTTCAAAACCATATCTGGACCCAGGAATCCAAAGTCCAGTAAACTCACATTAACAGAAGCACAACATACTTACTGGGGACAAGAAAATATATACTTAGTTGGATATATTATTCCTTGCATTAAGAATTTTCAGGCTTAAAATTTGTTTTAAGAAACATACTTCAGGTTCGATTTCATGACCATATAATTAGTTTAATGTTGGACAGTATACTAATCACAAATTAATATTATCAATATTATATATTCACTAATATTATATATCTTTATTCTCAGAAAAATTTGCATGATGGGTCATTTACAAAAGGCACAACTTAATATCCCTTCTAGGGCTAGCTGTATTCATTTCCTACTGGTTCTATAACAAAGTAGCACCAATTTATTGGCTTCTAACTAGAAAGTTACTATCTTACAGTTCTATAGGTCAGAAGTCTGATAAAGGTCAGGTCAGGAGTCTGAAATGAGCCACAATCAAGCTAAAATTAAGGTTTCAACATGGCTGCATTCCTCTCCAGAGTCTGTAAAGGAGAATCCTTGTGTTTTCCAGTTTCTAGACAGTTCCCAAATCACTCTATACTTGGTCTTCCTTCTCCATGTTCCAACGAGCAATATCAGATTGATTCCTTTTCACATGTTGTCATTCTGACCTCCTGTCTGCCTATGTCTTTCTCTTTTACATTCTTTTAGGATGACATTGGGCCTACCTGATCCTGATAAACCAAGATTATCACCTTATTTTAGCATAGTTAAATTGTCCATCCTAATTTCATCTGTACACTTCATCCTCCTTTGACATGTCATAGCATACACACAGATTCCAGGAATCAGGACCTTCACTTTTGGGCGACCATTGTTCTATCATCACATTAGCCTTCAGTGTAGCCACATACAGTCCTTACGCATCATTTAAACTATTCCATGCATTGTTGCAAATTCTCTTATAAAACTGTTGCAGAAGTTATTGCTGTTCAGTCACCAAGTCCTGACTGACTCTTTGTGACCCCATGACTGGAGCACCCCAGACTTCCCTGTCCCTCACCATCTCCTGGAGATTACCCAAGTTCATGACCATTGAATCTGTGATGCCATCCAACCATCTCATCTTCTGTCATCCCCTTCTCCTACTGCCTTCAATCTTTCCCAGCATCAGGGTCTTTTCCAATGAATCAGCTGTTTGCATTAGGTGGCCAGAGCATTGGACCTTCAGTTTCAGTATCAGCCCTTCCAAAGTGTATTCAGGGTTGCAGAAGCTACCTCACTTAATTTAGCTGAGATCATAAACATTCTAAGTGGCACTTGGTTGATAAAGTGCTAGTTAATCTAAACAAATGATCAGTTTGATTAAGAAACAGAATGTGATCCTAAAGTCATGAAGCTGTGTTTGTGTGTGTGTGTTGGAATAGCTATGTGAAAGAATGCTTTAATTGGCATCATCATCATTGATATAATTACTAATATAGTCATCTTGCATTTTTGCTTAAAGATCAGTTTCACAACATTATAGTTACCTCATACCTGCAGCTGAAACCAAAGATTTATATCTTAGTTCTTAATACATTTCTCCCACACTTCAAAGGCTGGAAATATATTACTAGTAAGATGGCAATGTAAAAACACAGTTTCTTAATTGGAATATCAGCTATAGGAAACCCTTCATATCTATTCTTTTGTATTGCAATTTAGAATAATTTGAGTTTTCAAGAAGTAACATTTCTAGTTATTAATAGATGAGATACATTTTATGTTGCAAATTTATCAGGTCCTGAAAGAAAGCAACTCTAATATCACAATTAAGTAAAGTGAAAGTCGCTCAGTTGTGTCCGACTCTTTGTGACTCCATGGACAACACAGTCCATGGAATTCTCCAGGCCAGAATACTGGAGTGGGTGGCTGCTCCCTTCTCCAGGGGAACTTCCCAACCCAGGGATTAACCTAGGTCTCCCACATGGCAGGTGGACTCTTTACCAGCTAACCCACAAGGGAAGCCCAAAATTAAGTAAGGCTAATAAAAATATTAGAAGGACTATATTGATGAATAAAATCCACAGGTAATTAAACCAATAAATTTGTGTCAATATCTGCTTTTGTGACACCAAAACTTTCTCCAGTTGTTTCTAACATCAGGTTCACATTAAACATAAAATGACTCCTATAAATAGATAACTTTGAAAAAAGTAAACAACTATAATGAATAAGGCCTTTCAAAGAAAAAAATTTTTTTCATTAAGGAAATGAATTCTTTATGTCTAAAATAAAACTATCCAAATGAAAAAGTTAGATTTGTGCCTACATGTGCCTGGAAGTTTATATTCAATAATTTAAAATGTTTTCCAAGACAGTCTCTTCCTTGAAGTACATCTTCTGGATTTCATGACCCTTTACACACGGGACTCTCTTCCTTCGTCTCCAGCTACTGGTTCTCAAATACTTGTGTTGCATTTTCTTCATTTCTCCAACCTATCGGTGTGGGGCTGCTCCACTTCCTGGTCTGTGCATTTTTCATCTTTTCATCCACATTTAGTCTTTCCACTTTAAATGAAGTCAGTGGACTCATGACTCTTGATTTCCTACCTGAGGAGATAGCTCTTCTCTGAACTCCACACCAGTGTAATCAACTGACTCCAGGACATATGCACTTGTGCATTTCAACCTAAAAATGTATAAAACTCAGCTCTTCCTATCTGCTGTCTGCCCTCCTTCCTCCACAAAAATCTGTTCCGCCCATTCTTTTCCTTCTTAAGAGACAACTCCAGCCTCCTTTTAGCTCAGGATATAGCAAATCAAATTTATGCTCACTGTCCACCTCTACATCTTATATAATATCAAGTCCCATCAGTTTGAATTTCAAGGTAAATCTGGAATCCAACCTCCCCTCTCCTCTCCTCTTGACCTCTACCGTTTCCACTCTGCTGCAAGTCATCATCTTCTTTCTTCCAATGACTAAAATAGCTCCATAACCGCCCTATTTCTGTCCTGCTCCCTTGTAGTCTGACTCCAACACAGCAGTCAGTTTCTTCCTGAAATGCAGCTGATGAGTAACCTTAATTCCATCCTCACTTTTAATCCTTATTTGCCAAACAATGTAATAAAGTCATCAGATCATGTTACTTTTCTGATCGGGGATACTTAATGCCAGCCAAATCTCCCAGGAAAACCCCTAGGAACTTAGACCAATCCATAGGATTTACGCATAAGTTCTGGTTTCCCATCTCTCTGACCAGTATCTCCTCCTCTGCTTCATTTCTGTGCCTTCCCTCCTGTTATGCTGGCCTTTTTGCTATTCTGGCAATGGGTCAGGCAGCTTCCTGTCCCAGGACTTCTGTTTTTTGCTTCTCACCCTCCCTCGAATATGGTTTGTTCATATTCGTATGAGAGCTGGACCATAAAAAAAGCTGAGGCCTGAAAAAATTGATGCTTTCAGAACTGTGGTATTGGAGAAGACTCTTGAGAGTCCCTTGGACAGTGAGGAGATCAAACCAGTCAATCCTACAGGAAGTCAACCCTGAATATTCATTGGAAGGACTGAGGCTGAAGCTGAAGCTCCAATCCTTTGGCCACCTGATGCAAAAAGCTGACTCACTGGAAAAGACCCTGATGCTGGGAAAGACTGAGTGCAGGAGGAGAAGGGGGTGACAGAAGATGAGATGGTTGGATGGCATCACTGACTCAATGAACACAAGTTTGAGCAAACTGCGGGAGATAGTGAAGGACAGGGAAGCCTGGTAGGCTGCAGTCCTTGGGGTCGCAAAGAGTCAGACATGACTTAGCGAATGAACAACAGCTACTTCTTCCAAGGCTTTATTCAAAGTCACCTTCTCAGTAAGGAAGGGATTCCTAGCCATTACAGCTAAAATATCAAACTACTACTCACTCATCTCTTCAAAAACTTTATTCCTCATTCCACTTCCCTCTTTCCCTTAACAATAATCATGTTCCACAAGTAATATAAAATATAAGTTCCCCTGTTTACCATCTCTCTTCTCAAATAGAATATAATCTCCACAAATAAATTTAATATAGTAAAAATGGAATCAAATTTGAGCTTTTTTTTTTTTGCTTTAAAGATATGATAAACCTTTAAGAAAACAGTATTCCAATCATCAGAACTGAAAATTCTATTAAACAGACATTCAGAAATGGTTTAGTTTTCAATCAGTACTACAAGGCTTTCTCAACTCTATGGTTAAGTTAAATTGTTTCACTCAGCCAATAAAAGCAGATTCTACAAGAAAAATCAACACAACTACATGCAACCAAAATAGCCTTTATGTTTTCATGGTTTGTTCAAATTATATTGTGCATTGCAGCTGAAGGCACTAATTACATATAATTTTTAAAATATAGATAATATAAACAATAAAGAAAAGTCGAAGGGATATACATTACTGCCTTAATACAGTATCTAACTAAAGTGATTTTTTTGAAATCCCTTTAAAAATCAGGATGCACATAAAATTTTGCATCTAGTTTAATATGATGTGAGTTTCCATAAACAAATCATTATTTAGATGTATTCACATTCTTAAATTACTTTTAACCTCTTGACGGATTTTTTCATTTGGGGAGTTTGGTTCATTTGGGATAGTTTGGTTCATTTGGTTCATTTGCTCCCAGGAAGGTGCATGCAAGAGAATCTGCATTTTCCTTTTACTGTCAAAGGATTACAAATTGTTTTCAAGACCGTTGTATAATCTTCACTTACACTAAGAATAACTATAAATAAAAGTTTTTATCATATGCTTGCCAGCACTGGGTTCAAAAATTTTTGTAATATGATGATTCAATAGGTTAAAATGGCATCCTGTCTTCTTTTAAATCCCATGGATAGCTGTGAGGTTAATCTTCATGTACTAATTTGTTTCCACCGTGTCTGACTCTTTGTGACCCTACGGACCATAACCTGCTAGGCTCCTCTGTCCATGGGATTTTCAGACATGAATACTTAAGTGGGTTGCCATTTCCTGCTCTAGAGGATCTTTCTGACCCTGCAATTGAATCTGCATCTCTTACATCTCCTACGTCGGAAGGAAAGTTCTTTACCACTAGTACCATCTAGATATTTTTATTTAAAATACTGTTGGCATCAGGTAGACTGAAATTATTAGATCAAGTGAAATTTCCAGTCACCTGGGATTGTACATAATCACATACAAGTCATATATTAATCCTAAAGGCCAAAATGTGACAATAAATATCTATTTGAAGATCCTTATGATCAGCCATACATAAAATCTGCACACACAAAAAAGCTCAAATTTGATTCCATTTTACTATATGGAATCAGCTATTACTATAAAATGAAGGCCAAAATATGATAATAAATATCTGTTTGAAGATCCTTATGATCAGCTATACATAAAATGAGTGAATCAGCTACACAGTTGAATTCCTCTTTTCAGGAGAGGCATCTGCAAAGCCCAATTCATTTTAATATCAATTCATCTATCATATTCCATGCAGTACAAATAAAATAGTAAATAATACAGTCCTGGGGAGCTCAGATAAGTGAAAGATTTTCTTTTTCAAACATTTCAGTCAAGTACTTTTATGGATCAAGTTTTGTTCATTTTATTCTTAGATTATAAACAAGTTTCTTAAATTGATGTAGCCTACCAGTGTAGAAGTTTACATATCAGAATATTTTCTGATATCTATAGAAAGCGACGCCTGGGCATATGACAGTACAAAAAAACAAATGTTCCTCTTCTATTAATCCCTGCTCCAACATTCCCCCACTGTCCACTTAATTCCCCTGAAGTCTGTTCTTAGAAGATATACTAAACATAAAAGTCAAAAACTCACTATCAGCAGGATAGCAATACCAAATTATTTAATTTGTGTTGGCTCTCTCTTTATTTTTCTCTTAAAAATATTTAATAACTCATTGCTGAAATGAATGATACTACATCTATGCCATAATATGCAATAGTCACAATGAATAAAAATCAATATGGCAGGAACATCAACCAGTCTGAAATTCTCCCAACCTAATGAGACAAGAAAGCTGTACACACATGTATATGCCTAACACTGAACTAGATTTAAACATCAGATCTGTACCTAATGGTACTCTTGTTAAATACTTACGAATTCTCTATATACTCACATGTAAGAGACAGGCTATAAAATTAGTTGGGAATTATATAAACTGTGTTTATTTTATCTAAACATATATTTTTGTTCATGTGCTTATACGAATGTGTGCATCTCTCCACAACTACCCTCTTAACTTTAAATCTATATTAATGTCTTAATTACATGTAGACATTATGTTAATCTATTCATTTAAAAATCACTTAAAAATATATTTCAAACTGGCAATAACAATATCATTGAAGAGTGGATTTCAAGGTATATTCTATGTTTTTACATTTCTGTATTTTTTTAAAAAATTATAAATGTGGATTATTTGGGGAAAGTGCTTGTCCGACTCTTTGAGAACCCATGGACTGTAGCCCGCCAGGCTTCTTTGTCCATGGAATTCTCCAGGCAAGATTACTGGAGTGGGTTGCCATTCCTTTCTCCAGGGGATCTTCCCCACCCACGGAACAAACCCAGTCTCCTGCACTGCAAGCAGATTCTTTACCACCTGAGCCACCAGGGAAGCCCTATAAATAAGAGAGGAAATTGAGAGTTTATCCATAATATAAGTTACATATTTCAAAATGGAGATGTTCTATTTCATCCATGAAAAAAAAAAATTCTAAGAGCTCATACCACCATTTCTTACAGATGATTTTTAACTCCTCTAGAATAGCTGGAATATTTAGCGTGCTGAGTCAGTGTTCAACAAATACATCAGAGAAGAAAGTGACAGGATGATAATTTACCAACATTGATGCACACCTTCATAAATTACAACCCAGTTTGATACTTGGTATTATTTAGTTCCCATGCCTATTCGTATCCCCTTTTGCAGATGAGGAAAAATGGCCTCTATGCAGGGGACATGTGACATGAGTAATCTATGCCAGGATCCAATCTCTGCCACGTCTTCAGATCATCATGCCTGGCACTTCTTTCCATCATGTTAAATATATACCACCACCAGTGAAGAACTATGTTCTTCAAACCAAAATGCTTTCCTTTTACTTCCAGATCTTTGAGCATTATAAACTACTCGAAGCACATGGACTTACTAGGGTAAAAGCCCCCTCCTGACAGCCCAGCATAAACATATTCAAAATACTCATCTAAAAGAAGTGAATTTAAATGAAATGTGTCTTTAAACTCAATATCTACTTCCTTTTCTCCTTCTTTTATTTCTTCCTATTCCCACAAATGTTAGCATATGACAGAGAATACAACCTAGATACTCAGTTCACAGAAAATAAATAATAATACTGATAAGCTCTTCCACAGTTTTCTGTTAGGGACCCAACAAAACACAGCTGAAATTTGTTCAAAGCAAGAGAAGAAGGAACATTGTAGAACATATAAACTGACAATTCCAATGGAAGAGGAGTGCAGCTTTGCCCCCTACTCCAGGGCAACTTCTTGAGATATTTTTGGTTGCCACAGTTTGGGGGTGCTGCTACTGGCAAACAATCTGGGGGTGCTGCTACTGGCATCTAGTGGCTAGAAAACAGAGATACTACTAGGCATTCTACAATACACCAGAAAACTCTTCCATCCTAAAATTGCATAGCCTCAAATATCAATAGCACCAGGGTTAAGAAGCTCTCATAGACATGGGTAATACAACTACAAGAAAGGCACATAATTAAGCAAACCAAGGAGTCAAAAGTCCTCTACTTATTTTTTTTTTTTTTAAGAGAAAGGACACCTTACCCAGGCTCTATCTTAAATCTCTCAATCTCTTTCTCTCACTTTTTACTCAACTACACTGCATCAGATACATGCACTTGAGATTAGTAAATTTTTCCAGGTCAGTAAGGTCAATGTGCTCTCCTAGTTCTGCTGAAGTGTACATGCACGTTTAGATTCTAAAAGACAGTTATATCAGATTGCATAATAGAAGGTATACTTCAGTCTTCTAATCAGCAAGTCAAATACACAACAAGTGGGGCACACAAACTTGTGAACACGTGGTTTATATTTTACAGACCATAAAATCAACAAAAGCGTAAGAATGTTTATAAAAGCCAAATGAATAGTATTTTATATTTACTATATATAACACCCTTCACATAAAGAATTTATAAAGTTGAACCAAGTGATTCATTCATTCTCATGCTTCCAATTTATCCATCCAAACAAACGGCACATCAGAAGAAATAATAATTTCCAATATGCTTTATGTATAGATTTTGATCAAGCACTGGTGGCTATCAATCATGCTTACTACAGTTGTTGTAGCTAATTACTTTTAACATTCCCTGGATAGAGTTACAGCTAGAGTTTCCTGTTAGCTACCTTTACTCTACAATTATATGCCCTTTGCTACTGGGTTATCTTTAAGTGGGCATTTTTGTTGCATCTAAAATAGCAAATTCTCATTTTTCTACCTCCCATCGTTGTCAACGTAGAAAATCAAACTTGGCCATTGGTATCATTTTATGTTTTCCTCCCCTTTAAGTTAGCTACCTCTGTAAAAAAGCATCATCATTATGTTTTACGGCATATTCCTCTAACAAGGTCCATTAAATGAATGCCTTATTAACTGAAGAAATGGGTTGAGCTGTGCTAGGTTAATTTATCTTCAGGAAGTCTGGAATTTAACCTATAACAGAAGGCTTGAAAGAAACCAGTGATGATTGGTTCCTGAACCAGAGCATTAGACTATAGAACTAATTCTCTACCAACATCACATCCTGCCTCTCTCCTCTCAACAAGATACATACAAGATCTAGTCTGTACCTCTAACTCTTGATTCAGAATTATGTATTTTCTCTGATAAGACAAGTCCAATGAAACAGAGGCAGACAATTACTGCATAAGGAAAGCCCCCTGCTTTGAAAAATCTGTGGGTGATTCCAGAGTGGAAAATAAAGGTTCCAAAACATAGTCAGAGCCTATAGGTTTTTTTTTTTTTTTGGCTGCATAATAAAATCTTTCTGTGATCTGTCTCTCTCAGCTCGAAGCAGTGATGCCATCACCTGAGCAAACCAAAAACCAGAATAATTTTAGCTAAGATTTTCACTTTAGTATTTCTACATTTTTAGCAGAGAAATAGCAAGGAGATGTACTCTTGATTAATCTGAAAGTTCTTTAAATACAGCAGGCATGGATATAAGGAAATACTTTAATAATAAGCCAATACAATTTTATCTTTCACCTGTTACATGACTGATCTTCCTAGTTCCATATCTGCACGCACCACACATACACAATCATGCAAACACGCATAAGACATAATTTTACCTTGTTTTTAAGACATGAACATTAAGACGAAATAATTGTTATTTCCAAACTCAAACAAGTCAGGTTCAGGAAGTTAAAAAAAGAGTTAACAAACAAAAGGGCATGTACTAAATAAAGAGTTTTGCTGAGCACAGGTGCCTACCTAATTCCTTTTCATGCATCATTTATAGTGCCCTTTAAAAGAAGAAAAAAGTTTCATCTTAAGCTTTAATAAGCATTTCATGGGGGGGGGGGGGGGCAGGGAAGAAAGAAAGAGAGAAAAGAGGAAATGAGCCTTGCCCTGCTGCAGCTTCAGTGCTTAGATATTGTGTAATTTCAGAGGATACTGGAAAGGCAATAATTAAGAAGCACTACGGAAATTTCAATTTCAACGTCCCCGTTTCTGTTCTGACAATGCTTTCCCTCACTTTTACAGACAGACATAAATGACAGCTTATTTTAATGTCATCACGATTCAAATGCGCCCTGCAGAGTATCCTTCCAACTTCTTCAGGGGCAAGACAGATAACAGCACATCATCCACAGATAAACATAAACACAGACCCAGCTGGGTTATCCCACTCACATCCCATAGGCTTTATGGCAACGCTCCTGGTTAAGGGAGAAAAAATTGTTGTTGTTGTTTTTTTTTTAATGTATACTAGCGCTAAGGCTCAGGAAGCATCATCTCCAACTTTCCCATTCGTGGCAGATCCTGTGAAAGCAACCCGGAGAGGAAGATTTCACCAAATATTGTTTGGACTCAGCCCCACTGCACAAAAATCTTAATGTCACTCCATGGTAAAGTGTCATTCACGGAAGCCTTACCTTGGTTGACTTTGCCCTAAGTGGTGGAAAGGAACTTAATTTACGAGCATCATAGAGGGGACTTTGCCGGTGCTCGCGCTCGCCGCGCTGGTCCTCGGAGAGCCGCTGGCTGGCTCCGCGCTCCTGCGAGCCAGGCTCCGCGGCTCCGCGGCTGCAGCTCCCGAGCGCGTCTCTGATTGGCTGGCACAGCCTGTCCGCCTGATGCTCCGCTTCCCAGTCTCTCCTCCTTCCTCTCCTCCCAGGCTCTCGCGACCGCTGCCTTTCCCTCTGCCTCCTTTTTCTTTTCTTTTTTTTTTTTTTTTTTTTGCCTCCCATCGTGCATACTTTGGGGGCTGCAGAAATTCCACAGCACACAGATCGGACACCCTTCAGCCCCCTCGTAGCAAGGTCGTGCGGAAAGCAGCGCCATTCATGAAATAGTTAATATATATATATATATATATATATATATATATATATATATATATTTTTTTTTTAAATATCCTGGACCGGCGGCATCAGCTTTGGTCCTACTGCTCTTGAAAAATGACGGCCAGGACTCCGTGACAGTTTAGACCCTCAGTTCTCCGCGGGGGAGGGGAAGTGCGGGACAAGAAGGGGTTTGACTGTCAGATGGAGTGGGAGTAGACATTGGGAGGGAACGAGAGCAAAAGCGGGCAGGGCAGGCACGGACGTGGCAGGCTGGTAATAAATTCTCCTATTTCCGTGCAAAGTCGTCACAGCCTGCTAAACATTCAACTGCTGGCTCATTCATCGGTGATCCCTAGTCCGGTGGTAGCCGTGAGATTGAGCTTGAGTGATGACCTTTAACGCCTTACCCCAAACTACCCAAGACGTGGAGGGTTCATATGAGCGAGAGCTTTCCCTTGGAGGTCAGCAGTTTATCTGTGAAGACGAATAGGAACCGCAATGCCTTTCCTACTCTCCTTGCTTGTGCCAGGAAACACACACACACACACACAACTTCTCACCTCCCATTACTCCAGAATAAATGTAAATGATTTGTAATGTACATACCTTTTGATAACAAGGATTTCAGGCCTGATTGGCTATGTTCGCAGTTGATGGGAAATGATTTCAGCCCTTTCTTCCAACACAAAGTCACCCACACTCACTCATTAAGAACATCAAGCAGCCCCATTTAAAGCCGTGTAGTAAATAAGTGTAGGAGTTTATCTAAATGGAGGGATCATTTGGCAGATACATTCATTCAGAATTACACAAGACCCTCAGTAATTCCAGCCACAAAGAGAACAGCATTATTTGCTCTGGTTAGCTGATACTATAAATGCTCCCAAGCTAGATATGTGCTAGAGGGAACAGGCCCTCTACAGGTCTGAAAACGTGGATTCAAATTCTGTCTCAGACTGTTAGGTATGTCAGAATCTGTCTAAGCTGTTTCAATTCTCTGAGACTACGGCAGTTTCTCTTTAAAATCTGGAAAAAAATGCTCACTTCAGAGGATCTCTGCAAAGATTAAATAAAATCTGTGCAATTTTATTATTTATTTATTACATTTTGGCACTCCTATGCAGCATGTGGGATCTTAGTTCCCAGACCAGGAATGGAACCTAAGCCCGCTGCAGTCGAGACACAGAGTCTAAACCACTGGACCACTAGGGAAGTAAAAAATGTGTGCAATTTAAAGAGAGGATGTTTTGAATCAACTAGTGTTATATTTGGCTACCTTTATTTGGCTTGACTGATGTGGAATGTGCAGGGATTTAATTTGTTTTGGGGCTTGGGTACAATTAAACAAACCAACAGAAACCGTGAAAGCAGCACTCGGATTGGATTATCTCTAATTGTGAAAAAATTGCACATTTCAGTGCATTGTTGAGCCTAAGGAAGATGTTAGGAGTCAATTAGAATTTGAGAAACTCCAAAAATCTAAACTCTCAGGGAAAAGTTGTATGGAAACAATAGCATCCGAAATAATGAGCCAATGTTGTATTATGTTTTGTATATTCTCTCTCATGCAGTTTCTGATTTAAATGAGATTTCCCTGGCATAGACATAAAATTGTGTTCATTTGTGGTTATTGAAAAGAATCCATTTCAAATCTTCCTGTGTTGATGAAGGCCTGGGAGGACAAAGAAAGGAATAGTTATGAACGATAAATAGGATAAAAAGATGAACTTTTGGGCTATGTGGGGTCATGTAGTTTAATTTAAAAATTCCACATGACAATCTCCAGAGAATGTCTAACTCTTTTATTTGGCTGCATCTGTGCTTGGTCATATCCAACTCTTTGCAACCCCATGGACTGTAGCTCGCCAGGCTCCTCTGTCCATGGGATTTTTCAGACAAGAATACTGGAGCAGGTTGCCATTTCCTCCTCCAGGAGATCTAACTGATCCAGGGATTGAACCCCTATTTCCTGCAGCTTCTACATTGCAGATTTTTTTTTTTTTTTTAAACACTGAGCCATCTGGGAAGCCTTTGGCTACCTTCAGTTGAATACAATAGACTGTTTATCAGTTTGCTACAAAAGCTTTTCCTAAGACATCAGCATTGAGCATCCTAGGGACACACTTGAAACTGATGTGTTTTTGTTAGTCTTCCTTGGTGGTTTTCCCTGGATAAGATCATAAGAATCACATTGAGTGAACAGTCACAATGGAAGCCAACAGGTACTTGGTCCTGAGTGGGAAGACATGGAGAAGGATCTGTGAGCGTCACCAAAAAATACAAAATATTTTTAGGAAAAGAACCCATTCCCCGAGGGAGGATTTATATATATGAGACAGCACTCAGATTAAAGGCTTCAGGCAGACTCTCCACAAACCCAATGATGAAACGTACAAGGGATTGAAATGGTTTCTGAAGTTTGCTGTTCTGAATTCGCCCTGACTTTCCCTAGCCCTAGAAAAGCCAGCCCATCAGCCACTTAGTGTGTCTCTTCTGTTTTCAAGTTAAAAATCAGAAAGTACATGAACCTGTGTGGAACATGCTGCTAGGGGAAAGCCAGGTGGTAGGCAGGTGCTTATTTCCTCCTTATGTCAAAGATAACTTCAAGAAATTGGACAATGCATCAGTCAGCAGAATTTATTACAGAGTTAATCTCTGAAACTGAAAGCATGGACGTTTCTGATCCCGAGTCCCCACTTCTGTCACGTTGGGAGAGTTATAAGAATCACTTTTGCTAGTGACAGGGAAGCATCTAACATGAGATTGATGCTAGCCAGACTAGAGGAACTCAAAAGATAACATTGTAATGCTAAACTGTCGTGGTTCTCTGAAAGCCAGACTCAGGAAATTGTCTCTTTAGATGCCATCTCATGTTTAGTTTTACCCTGGAAATTCAGGAGGCTGTGCGATGTCTTCAAACATAAATAAAGAAGGAATGTAAATGAAATGTATAAATATCCCTTGCTATAATTCAGTGCTTAGGACAATGAACTACACAAACATGGTGCTATGATTGAATTTTAATTGAAATGATTATTGAAATTACAATAATAACGACAAAGTGATCAGATTTCTGTGTAAAGAAAAACAGCTGGTAAAATATGAAGCAATACAGGATTTCCTTTGCAGCTATTTATTTTATGTGCTTAGGTGACTAATAGTGCATTACATATTTTTGTTAAATCAATAAAAGAAAATTTACACTGATAAAAAATAGTACCTCTACGAATATACTTAAAGATGACCTAATAAAGTTAACCTTTATTCATTCAGATTATAAATTGCAGAGCACTGGGGAAATACTGATGCAGAAAAATTAAAAAGAAATCAAAAATATTTCAAAGTTAACTATATGTGTAATTAATTTTAAAAAGTAGAGCCTTCCTTACTCAAAATAATATTTTGATTAATAAAAACACCTTTTTAAAGTTTTCTTCAGTGCATGTAACTATCAAAATAATGAACGTGATTTGATCTCATGGGCAGTGTTAAAAGCTGACAAAGAGAAAGGTAAAACACCTCAATTTCTATAGTATATACCCATATATACCCATATATACCCTGATGTCCATAAAATAGATACTTGTTGCTATGTAAGTGATAGAATAAGGACACTGCGTTCAAAGATAAGTGAAAATATACTAACTAGTGGACCCTAGCTTGAAGCAGTTACTTTTTTTCACAAGGGTCACACAAAGAATATGCCAAGATTTTTTTTAAATATCTGAAATAATGTCAGTAAACTTGGACAATTCAGTAAAAATAAAATAGTGCAGTAAGATGAGAGATAAGAAAATATTTTCCCAACTTGCAAAAGAAGATTGAACATGGAGTCTCCAAATTAGAAATTACTGAACCAAATGTGAAACCTGGCCAAGTTATAAGGTTACTTATAAAGAGATGAACGGACTAGTAAGGCAAGAAACAGTTAGGTCACCTGAGTCTCTATGACGTTCACATACATCTCATTTCAAAATAACCTACTGCTCTCTATGACAGACGTGTTAGGCAGGAATTCGGGGAAAGCCACATGACATAATCTCTCTACATGTCATCATCATCTCTCACTACTTCGTTAAAGCCCACATGGAGAATTTTGTCATGGTCATGTTTCAGTTGCTATGTCATTTCTGACTCTTTGTGACCACATGGACTGCAGCACACTAGGCTTCCCTGTCCTTCACAATCTCCTCGAGCTTGCTCAAACTCATGTCCATTGAGTTGGTGATGCCATTCAACCATCTCATCCTCTGTCACCCTTTTCTCCCCCTGCCTTCAATCTTGCCCAGCATCAGGATCCTGTCCAGTGAATCAGCTCTTCACATCAGGTAGACAAAGTACTGGAGCTTCAGCATCAGTCCTTCCAATGAATATTGAGACTGATTTCCTTTAGGATTGACTGGTTGGATCTCCTTGTTGTCCAAGGGGCTCTCAAGAATCTTCTCCAGCACAATTAGAAAGTATTGATTCTTTAGTGCTCAGCTTTCTTTATGGTCCACTCTCACATCCATACATGACTACTGGAAAAACCATAGCTTTGACTATATGGACCTTTGTCAGCAAAGCAATGTCTCCTCTTCAATATGCTGTCTAACTTTGTCATAGATTTTCTTCCAAGGAGCAAGTGTCATTTAATTTCATAGCTTCAGTCACCATCCACAGTGATTTTGGAGTCCAAGAAAATAAAATCTCTCACTGCTTCCATTTTTTCCCATGTACATTTAAATTTTAATACAATTATTTGGTGTAGCAACAGGCTAAGCCTCATTCTCACACATTTAGAAATGTGTGAGAGGAAAGTATCTGGTAGTAAGCACAGAGCTCTACCTCTAAACAGGACTGTGGCTTTTAACAATGGTCTGAACACTGACATCAGCCATAGAAATTGTATACCAGAAGCTAGTGCATTTGGATGAAGAATTGGTCTTGAAAAACTTAAATGCTATCTCAAATCTAACAAAGAAGAAATACAAATATGGATCCAGATGTAGGGGTCTATTAAAAATATGGCAGTGGAGACAATTCTTTGAATAAGACTTGTGAATAAGACATAAGAGATTTCTACTGGTGATAATTTCAGTAGAAATCAACTGCATGATATGGTCATCAAAAATGTAAACAGGTATCCTTAGAAAAAGCAACGCCTCTATCTGAGGGTGGTAAGGACCTTAACTCTAAAATATTGAGAATGTACCTGGAATTTTGCATTTTAAGAAGGCTTGGCTAACTTGAGTACTTTTAAGTTGTCCTTATTTTTGTGAGCTGTATCATGATACATTGATTTAGTTGACAGAACTACTATCTCTACTCTCTCCCTCAGCCCTAGGATAGTTTTCATTTCTTTTTTTCCCTGCTTCCCTGGTGGCTCAGATGGTAAAAATTCTGCCTGCGATGTGGGAGACCCAGGTTCGATCCCTGGGTCAGGAAGATCCCCTGGGGAAGGAAATGACAACCCACTCCAGTATTCTTGTTTGGAGAATTCAATGAACTGAGGAGCCTGGCAGGCTACAGTCCATGGGGTTGCAAAGAGTCAGACTCGACTGAGCCAGTAACACTTTCACCTTGCCCCTACTTTATCCATCCTCTAGGGGTTGGAACAAAGGTCACCTTTTCTGCATAAGCATTTTGCTACAATAGGTGTGACAAGACTCTACATTTTTTGAGGGCATAAAATATGATTCAAAGTCTGTAAATATTGCATTTAACAAATTGTGTTACAGTTAGAGGTAACACAACATAGTAGTTAACACAGAAAAGTGAAAGTGAAAGTCGTTCAGTAGAGTTCAACTCCCTGCAACCCCATGGACAGAGAATTCCATGGAATTCTCCAGACCAGAATACTGGAGTTGTAGCCTTTCCCTTCTCCAAGGGATCTTCCCAACCCAGGGAATGAACCCAGGTCTCTTGCATTGCTGCTGCTGCTGCTGCTGCTGCTGCTGCTAAGTTGCTTCAGTCATGTCCGACTCTGTGCGACCCCATAGATGGCAGCCCACCAGGCTACCCCATCCCTGGGATTCTTCAGGCAGGAACACTGGAGTGGGTTGCCATGTCTTTCTCTAATGCATGAAACTGAAAAGTGAAAGTGAAGTCACTCAGTTGTGTCCAACTCTTCTAGACTACATGGACTGCAGCCTACCAGGCTCCTCCATCCATGGGATTTCCCAAACAAGAGTACTAGAGTGGGTTCCAATTACCTTCTCCACTCCTGCATTGCAGGCAGATTCTTTACCAGCTGAGCCACTAGGGAAGCCCAAGAACACTAGAGTGGGTAGCCTATCCCTTCTCCAGAGGATCTTCCTGACCCAGGAATCAAACCAGGGTCTCCTGCATTGCAGGTGGATTCTTTCCCAACTGAGCTACCATCTGGAACCAAACAAACTTGGGAAGCTATACAGTTATATATGGTTAGTTTCTTCTTCAATAAAAATCCTATAATGTTACCTATCTCTTAAGCTTCAGAAGATAAATAAGTTATATGATGTAACATAAGATTTGCTCCTAGCTCAGTGGAAAACAAGCTGCCTGCCAATGCAGGAAACATGGGTTCCATCCCTGAGTCCAGAAGATCTTCTGGAGGAGGAAATAACAACCCAATCCAGTATTCTTGTTTGAAAAACCTCACGGACAGAGGAACCTGGTGGGCTACAGTCCATGGGGTCACAAAGATTTGGACACAACTCAGTGACTGAGCACACATACACACATGCATATGTTATACACACACATGCGCACACACACACACACACACACACACATAATGTACTTAAAACTGGGCACATACTAACATATATAAACTTGCTTCTTTTATCACTATGTGTTTGCATATCTGTTTCCTAACTGAATGCTAGCTAGGAGTGACCATCTGGTACATCGTATATGCAAATGCAGCTTGAAGTAATTGAAATAAGTCTATATTGGAGATAGGAGACCTAGGATTAAGCCAACTATCTACAACTCATAGTAAATATACAGTTGCTTAACTAGCTTGTTTTACTCTCTCAACATGCTACCTGACTTGTAGTTTTGGAGACCACCCTTCTTTTACATGGAACTTTTGCAATTCTTAAAGAGTTTTACGAATAAAAAAAAAGGGTCTAGCACAGTCCCTGGCATATAAAAGGCTTTGAATAAAGGTTTGTTGAACCCCAGATATAACTACTCAAATGTGTTCATTAAATACATTGTATTTGATTTCTATACTTCATTTTGTAGCAGAAAAAGGCAAATCACAAATAAACTCTACCCAAGAACTTTTTCTTAAGAGAAAATACAGCTTTCATGAAGAGTACTGGGGACGTTCACTCACTTGGTTCAACCTCCCATATGTATCTATATTTACCTCTCTCCTGTTATAGAATGGAAACTGACATTTCAGTGACCCAAATTATTGTATGATTCTTAACTATAAAGGAAATATTATATTCTACACAGCATATTCAAAAACAGAGACATTACTTTGCCGACTAAGGTCCGTCTAGTTAAGGCTATGGTTCTTCCTGTGGTCATGTATGGATGTGAGAGTTTGACTGTGAAGAAGGCTGAGCACTGAAGAATTGATGCTTTGGAACTGTGGTGTTGGAGAAGACTCTTGAGAGTCCCTTGGACTGCAAGGAGATCCAACCAATCCATTCTGAAGGAGATCAGCCCTGGGATTACTTTGGAAGGAATGATGCTAAAGCTGAAACTCCAGTACTTTGGCCACCTCATGCGAAGAGTTGACTCCTTGGAAAAGACTGTGATGCTGGGAGAGATTAGGGACAGGAGGAGAAGGGGAAGACAGAGGATGAGATGTCTGGATGGCATCACTGACTCGATGGACGTGAGTCTGAGTGAACTCTGGGAGTTGGTGATGGACAGGGAGGCCTGGAGTGCTGCGATTCATGGGGTCACAAAGAGTCGGACACGACTGAGCGACTGAACTGAACTGAACAGCATATACTGTTTACAATGCCAGAAAAGGGACACACACTTGAAAATCATTCTATAATCTCAATTTATAAAAACAAGAGTTATTTAAATTTCAATTAATCAGAACTTATTATTAACCAATCTCTGATCTTTTCAGAAGTGTATTTAATTTGCTAATGTCCATTTGTGACCGTCCCAGACATAACAGCGGTATACACTCTTTCTTTATTCAAGTTATAGTTGATTTATATCATGTTAGTTTCAGGGATTCAGTAACGTAATTTAGTTCGGCTACCTCTTAAACTTACTATTATCAATGTTTTCCCTAAGAGTACCTCATGAGACACTTCGAAAATGGATGCATATATCTTATCTTTTAAATTTTAATATTCCAGAATTTTCTAATTAAAAAGCCTTATTAAATATTTTCAATAAAATACCAGTGTTATATTACAAAGCAAACATTTAATATACTATATTTAACCTTCTTTTGGTCATTGAAGATTGATGCTGTTTCCAAGTTTGCCATATTACAAATTATGCTTCTATGAATGCTTCTTTCCTTGGGTCTCTGACTAAGGCAATTGAATAGACATCTGCACATAGAACTACTAAGCACATTTTGTGAATATTTCTTAAAACACATGATAATGTTATTGCTCCCAAGAACCATTAAGAAGAGTCAAAGATTAATTTGTTCCTCACTACTCTTGAGCAAGAACATCTCTTTTTCAATTTGCTTACTCAGTGGCTTAAATTATGTCATTGTTTTAATTTCTATTTGTGTGATTACTAGAATATTTATTGGCTGCTTCTTTATATTCTTCTCATAACTTTCTGACCATATCCATTCTCCTAGTATGCTATTGCTAATTAAGAATATAATGGACTTAAATTGTTTTAATGATTGGAAGACATTCAGAAAATTGAGTTCAATATGAATTTCTATACTTCTCACATTTAGCCAAAAATGTCTGTGTGTACATGCTTATGGACTTCCCAGATGAATCAGTGGTAAAGAATCCAGCTGCCAGTGTAGGAGACATGGATTCAATCCCTGTGTTGGGAACATCCCTTGGACAAGGAAATGGCAACCCACGCCAGTGTTCTTGCATGGAAAATCCCATGGACAGAGGAGTCTGGTGGGTTACAATTGTGCGCGGTTGTGAAAGCCAGATGTGACTTAGTGAGTAGACCACCACCATCATGTCTGAGAAACTTAAGTGCTTGTATGAGTGCCCTGATACCATACGGAACACATTGCATGGGGCTGCAAGAGTCAGCCATGACTTCATCAGTGAGCCCACATGCATGTACGTGTTTATAAATGTATATACGTTTAAAACTTTGTGTTTATATATAAATATAATAGATGTATACATACACACATATGTATAGTTTTATTGTTGTTATTTAGTCCCTAAATGCATTCAACAGTTTGTGACCCCATAGGCTCTAGCCTGCTGGGCTCCTTTGTCCATGGGATTTTCAGGCAAGAATACTGGACTGGTTTGTCATTTCCTTTTTCAAGAGATCTTCCTGACCCAGGGATCAAACCTATATCTCCTGAACTGGCAGGAGGATTCTTTATCACTGAGCCACCTGGGAAGGCCACATATGCATATATACAAATGCAAATATGTAAGTGTTCATGTGTGCATAAAGAGATTCATTCAGAAAATACATACAGAGTATCATATAGCAAGTACTGATGTAAGTTCCACTGACAGATTATAAAGAAGTAAGGCAGATTTTCTGGCTTTAGGGAAAAAAAAAGAAAAAAAAAAAGGAAAGAAATCACTAAACTGCAATGCAGCATCATAGATCCTATAAGCTATGTATGTATGGACAACATTTTTCACATATTAAGAAATTGGTAAATTATTTTCATAACCTCTTTAAATGAAGTTAGAGAATAGAATTGATAACATGCATACACACACACACACACACACACACACACACACACACACACAAACTGTCCAAATAGAATTCTGATATTAGCTTTGATGTTTGTCCTCACCTCATGATCAGCTGCACAATTTGAGGAAGGGTGAAGAATGAACATACAGGGATTTGTTAGAAAATATGGGGATTTGTTAAACATTAAGATTTTCAAGATGGCCATCACAACATCTAGCCAAATATGGGGCCTATCTGAATGTGGAAGCGTGTGGGATTATAGCACCTATATGTTCATGAAGCAGCCTGCCTCGTCACTACCATCAATCCAATAGATCAAGTTGAACTCATTTACTTTATTAATAATTCACAAACCATCCACTGAGCCCTATCTCAAGTTCTTCCTTTTTAAAATCTGCCATATTCCACCATCATCCCTTGCCTACACTTTTGCTGTTTACCCAGAGGGATGATTGTCAGTCACCGTGAGTTCTGAATTTCAATGCTAGATGATGGCTTTTGCAATTTAACTGTCAAAGTAGAGAGATCAGAGCAAGTACTCACTGTTAGGAAGGAGTTGGTCTGGCAGGGACACTTGCCCACACTTTCTAAGACTTACTAGATAACCAAAATATATTGGTTGAATATGAGGTGGTTGATTACCCTCTGCATGCTGAGTTGCAAGATGATAAAGCTTTTGGACATTTATAGCTATAATCCATAAAGATATAGTGAATGTCTTTAATTTGGTAGAAGAATGGAAAAGAGAAAGGTACATGTAATTTATTTAGAGAAATAATTAACTATACCATAATGGGGCTCAGACGGTAAAGAATCTGCCTGCAATTCAGGACACCCAGGTTCAATCCCTGAGCTGGGAAAATTCCTGGAGAAGGAAACGGCTACCCACTCCAGTATTCTTGCCTGGAGAATTCCATAGACAGAGGAGCCTGACAAGCTACAGTCTATAGGGTCCTAAAGAGTAGGACAGGACTGAGCAACTAACATTTTCACTTTCACTTTCACTAATGGAGCTAAGAATGAATCAGAGTTTTCAAGCTTAGTCCTGAAGAAAAAATGATGCTGTTATTAGTAGAAAGAAGAAAGGAAACAGTACCTGGGTAGCAAATTATATAGATTCAGATTGGAATGATGCTGATGTTGAGGTCTTAGCTAGACACCATGAAGAGTTATACAAGAGTCTCTGCTGCTGCTGCTGCTAAGTCACATCAGTCGTGTCCGACTCCGTGCAACCTCATAGATGGCGGCCCACCAGGCTCCCATCCCTGGGATTCTCCAGGCAAGAGTACTGGAGTGGGTTGCCATTTCCTTCTCCAGTGCATGGAATTAAAAAGTGAAAGTGAAGTTGCTCAGTCATGTGCAACTCTTTGCGACCCCATGGACTGTAGCCTACCAGGCTCCTCCATCCATGGGATTTCCCAGGCAAGAGTACTGGAGTAGGGTGCCATTGCCTTCTCCCACAAGAGTCTCTAGGCATCATCGAACTGCAGTTTAGGAAATAGCTTTGATCGAGAGATATAATTTTTGAATCTTCTTCAGACAATATCACTAATGATAAAAGCTGTTGCAGCTCCTAAAAGACAAGAGAAAAGTTTCTGCAGGACCAATGATAAAGACGTACTAGGTGGTGAGAGAAGTAGAGAGAAAAGGAGGAAGAAGGAAGGGATTGGAAAAGAGAGAAGAGAGAGATTGTATTTAAAGGAGCCTGAAGAGATGATTAGAAAACACTGGTAAATCATAACCTGATGATTTAAAAAATCACTCTCAAATAAACAACTTATCCTTATACCTAAAGGAACTAGAAAAAGAAGAGAAAGCAAAACCTCAAATTAGTACAAATAAACAAATCACAAAGATCAAAACAGAATTAAACAAAATTTTATATTGATGATGAACAACATTTCTCTCACACTGTACAAAAGCTGGCAATGTAAAAACTGGAAACTCAAAGGTAATGTGGTCACTATGAAAAAAAATGTCCAATTAAAAATAAACCAATATAACTCAGTAGAGATTTGCATAGTCTACAGCTTGCAAAACTGGACTTTTTTTTTTTAATTTTAATGCATGAGAAGCTTGCTCTTCATTTGGAAATGTCTGATTAGTTATACTTTACCATTTCTTTGCTTATTCAGAGTTGTTTATAAAAGAATTTCCAAGTAGGATGCATGTATAATTAATCATAAAGTTAGAGAGTGTATTGAAAGCAATACATTGAAATGTGGATTCTATCTTCTCTTACCCTGAAGTGTAGGTGTATATGTGTTTGACTGAGTAATAGTAAAGGTGGCTGATATATAATAAAGTTTTTCTATACTGCTACTTTGAGAGAAAACTTTGATTAGCACAGAAAGTCTGATTATATTTATATGTTTATAATATTTATAGAGCCATCAACTCCATAAAGAACAGAACAAGCTAGAAGGAGAACAGCATCTCTGAAGTATTGACGACAAAATGGTGTCCAAAATAAATTTCATGTAAGTGAAGTCACTCAGTCGTGTCAGACCCTTTGCATCCCCATAGCCTTTCAGGCTCCTCCGTCCATAGAATTCTCCTGGTGAGGATACTGAACTGGGTTGCCATTTCCTTCTCCAGAGGATCTTCCCAACCCAGGAATTGATTACCAGTCTCCTGTGCTGCAGGCAGGCTCTTTACCATCTAAGACACCCTGGAAGCCTAATTTCGTATGGCCAGTGTTAATTCAGGACTCCAGGAAGATTGGTTAGATCAAAAGGGATTTCATTTTCCTGAATCTCAGTGTGACTTATTATTCTTCTCAATTTTTACTGCAAATCAATTTTGTGTGATATGCTGAAACAATTTCTGTATAGGTCTCTTGTGTTGTGTAAGTCCAGTGTCTTGGTTACCACAGGCTGTGAGAATCACAGGACAGACTAAAGACAGCACTGGAAATCCAAGCTTTAAGTTCATTGCTTTACTCAGTGTTTGGCCCTTAGGGTAGCCACATCAAACTGTAAGTGCTAATATTATCAGAATATTGCATTCCTACTACAACGTATACATACACCGCAAGTTATTGCCAGAAAGGAACTGTCATTGTGTTCCCTTGCCTAGCTAAAGATTTCTTAAGCTGCTAATACTCAATAGTTGGGAGGTTTACACATATTGTCAATAAACACATGTTCTGCACATCATTGCTAGCTAGTCATTGACATTGATGGTTTTCTTACCACACTCTTTAAACCAGAATGTCTCCTTTCTAAAGTACCCTAAATCTTTCTAGAACATTTTGACTATATTTAGAATTTTACTTTGCACATAAGAGGAACCCAATGATAGAAGTTTTGTATTGAAATATTGACCTCATTTAATCAACTATTCTGAATATCCCCTAGAACCTTATTGAATATATTGCATAGTAGTTGTCTTTAGTGTAAAAAATTTATGCCATTCTTTTTTTTTTCAAAAAGCATTATTTTCTTGAAAACAAATGCTTAGATTTTAGATAGAGACCAATGGGTCAAATTCTGGCATTACCTGTTATTTAGTGTGTTGACATTGATAAGCACTGGTTCTCAGCACATCTTTTGATGATAAAATAGCTCATTTCTGGAGGAGAAATTGTGGTAAATACATATGTTGAAGGAGATAATTTGTGTAATTCACCTATTACAGTATCTGATAACATAGTATATACTCAGTCAATTAGCTATAAAATTAGACACAGCCTTTCAGTCACTATTATCACTCTACCTAAGTATATGCATATAAATGTCATCTTCCTAAACATTTACTAAGTGAATAGTAACTGCAACAGGAAGAAAAAAGTTACAAAAGAAAAACAGGGTATGATCTGGGGTGATAGCAATAGGGTTCATTTGTTGACATCTTGTGCTATTGAGATGCCCTGCATCTTTGAAAAGTGAAAGACAAGACTAAAGAAGGGATCTGCTGCCATCCACAATCTGTTCAGAGAAGATATAGATTTTCTCTATTTCAGATTTCCAGAGGACAAAAATCGGAGCCTGGAGATAAAGGGGATTGGTTTGCCAATCACAGAACCTGTAGAGCACAACAGTATGTGAAACAGACAAAAAGTCAGAAAAGGAACTCAAGCAAAAAGAAGCAATTCACTTATTGGGTGTGTTTCCTGCAAAGTCATCACTACTTACATTGAAATTGATTATTGTGAACTTAATTCTTTTTGGACATAATCACTGTCACTTCTGCCTAATTTTGACTGAGTCATTTTGTCCAAAAATAAGTTTTAACAACTATATATCAGGAGGTGGAAAGAAAGATGAATGCACATTAACACCTCTGTAAAGGATTCAAATTTTTAATATTTAAGAAGTTGAAAAGGTGCCTCAAGACTGCAAAAGTCATGTAAATCTGCAAACTTTTATGGAAATTACAACATATGTAAATATCAGTTAGTGGCCTTCCTTGTGTGTCTGTGTGAATTGGAGGGTTGTGAGGTAGAAGATGAAAATAAGAATTTTATAGCTTTAATCTGTTGGAGAAATATCAGACTGCTTTATAAATTATTTTGACTTTAAATTTAAAACACAAATCTCAAATGGATAAATGACTTTACAAATACAGTAACTGTACTGTATTTCCAAACTGTTTCTTTAAAATATTCCATGATGACCATTTCTAAACATTTTATCTCTTCTTTATGCTACAACAATTTTGTTTTTAGGTCTGTCCATATGTAATCTCATGTCAATTCCATTTTTAAAATAAATAAACAAATAATTTCTTGTCAGAAAATCTAGTAAACTACTTGTACCTAATATAGTCTACCATTCATATTCTCAATCTTTCCTCATATTCCAACAGTAGTGTTAGTTGCTCAGTCGTGTCTGACTCTTTTCAATCTGACTCAGCAAACCAGGCTCCTCTGTCCATGGAACTCTTTCAGGCAAGAATAATGGAGTGGGTAGCCATGCCCTTCTACAAGGGATCTTCCCAACCCAGGGATCGAACTTCAATCTCTCACATGGTAGGTAGATTCTTTACCATCTAAGCCACCAGGAAATCCCAAAATATATGCATATATAATTTTCAATAGCACATACACTATTTGCAACTCCATGAACTGTAACCTACCAGGTTCCTTTGTCCATGGGATTCTCCAGGCAAGAATACTGGAGTGGGGTGCCATTTCCTTCTCCAGGGGATCATCCCAACCCAGAAACTGAACCCAGGTCTCCAGAATTGCAGGCAGATTCTTTACCAACTGAGCTACAAGAGAAGTCCCTTACAACAATAGTCTGTTCTTATTTAATGTTAACTACTTTGCTTTTGCTCCCAATCCAAGATGTTAGATATTACCCTTCGTTTAGCACTTTTAATATTCAAATCCATCAACAAGTCCATAACACATTCTGAATCTGACTGAGTTGCCTTTCAGTGTCTTCACAAGTCCAAGCTACCATTCTCTCTCACCAGGACTCCAACAATAGGCTCCTAAAGAATCTCTTATTCCTCACAAGGAGGACAGAATGACTATTAAATCAAAGTCAAATCCTCATATTTTGGCAAATGAACATGTCCTTGACCTGTCTTGTTTTCTTCAAATGCATGAAAACTAAAGGAAGACCTAAATATTCAACTTACATGATTAGTTTAATTAGCACTCCTTCGAAAGGAAGAGGTTGATAGGAAAGAATAACTTAATTGTATAGTAACCTAATGTTTTATACATCCACTTTATTTTTTATAAATATGAAAGGATATTCAAGAATTAGGAAGAATTTGAGGGAAACTGAACTCAGGTCTAAGATGAAACCTTAGTCACCTTTAAAATGAATATATAATACTTTGGGATAGAGTATACTTAAAAAAATAGAAAAAACAAAACAGGAGTAATAGAATGACCATATAAAAAGCCCATTGATCATCCAGAACAAAAAGCCTGAGAAACTGAACACACTAGAAGTGACTACAAAAATGATAAGGACCATATCAGTATAAAAATGGATAGGTCATACAGGAAATAATCAAGCAATTTTAGAGATAAATAAAATAAATAAAAATTTCCCATGATGCAAGAAAAATATAAATCTTCATGTTGAAATACTTTAATACTTCATTAAATTCTAAATGAAAACCATTCAATTCTAAAGGAAAACAATCCACTTACAATAGCCTCAAAAATAAAATACCTAACAATAACATACCTAAGGAAGTAAACAATCAGTTCAGTTCAGTTCAGTTCAGTTCAGTTGCTCAGTCATGTCCAACTCTTCGCAACCTCATGAAGGGCAGCACTCCAGGCCTCCCTGTCCATCACCAACTCCCAGAGTCCACCCAAAGCCATGTCCATTGAGTCGGTGATGCCATCGAACCATCTAATCTTCTGTCATCCCCTTCTCCTCCTGCCCTCAATCTTTCCCAACATCAGAGTCTTTTCAAATGAGTCAGCTTTTTGCATCAGGTGGCCAAGATATTGGAGTTTCAGCTTCAACATCAGCCCTTTCAGTGAACACCCAGGAATGATTTCCTTTAGGATGGACTGGTTGGATCTCCTTGCAGTCCAAGGGACTCTCAAGAGTCTTCTCCACACTACAGTTCAAAAGCATCAATTCTTCAGTGCTCAGCTTTCTTTATAGTTCAACTCTCACATGTATACATGACTACTGGAAAAACCATAGTCTTGACTAGACAGACATTTGTTAGCAAAGTAATGCCTCTGCTTTTTAATATGCTATCTAGGTTGGTCATAACTTTCCTTCCAACGAGTAAGCCTCTTTTAATTTCAAGGCTGAAATCACCATCAGCAGTGATTTCGGAGCCCAAATAAAGAAAGTCTGACACTGTTTCCACTGTTTCCCCATCTATTTCCCATGAAGTGATGGGACTGGATGCCATAATCTTAGTTTTCTGAATGTTGAGTTTTAAGCCAAGTTTTTCACTCTCCTCTTAAACTTTCATCAAGAAGCTCTTTAGTTCCTCTTCACTTTCCGCCATAAGGGTGGTGTCATCTGCATGTCTGAGGTCATTGAGATTTCTCCCAGCAATCTTGATTCCAGCTTCTCCTTCTTCCAGCCCAGCATTTCTCATGATGTACTCTGAATATAAGTTGCATAAGCAGGGTGACAATATACAGCCTTGACATACTCCTTTTCCTATTTGGAACCAGTCTGTTGTTTCATGTCCAGTTCTAACTGTTGCTTCCTGACCTGCATACAGGTTTCTCAAGAGGCAGATCAGGTGGTCTGGTATTGCCATCTCTTTCAGAATTTTCCACAGTTTATTGTGATCCATACAGTCAAAGGCTTTGGCATAGTCAATAAAGCAGAAATAGATGTTTTTTGAAACACTCTTGCTTCTTCCATGATCCAGCGGATGTTGGCAACTTTATCTCTGGTTCCTCTGCCTTTTCTGAAACCAGCTAGAACATCTGGAAGTTCACGCTTCATGTATTGCTGAAGCCTGGCTTGGAGAATTTTGACTTTACTTTACTAGCATGTGAGTGAGTGCAATTGTGCAGTAGTTTGAACATTCTTTGGCATTGCCTTTCTTTGGGATTAAAATGAAAACTGACTTTATCCAGTCCTGTTGCCACTGCTGAGGAGGCCAATGTTTCAAATTTGCTGACATATTGAGTGCAGCACTTTCACAGCATTATCTCCTAGGATTTGAAATAGCTCAACTGGAATTCCATCACCTCCACTAGCTTTGTTCATAGTGATGCTTTCTAAGGCCCACTTGACTTCACATTCCAGGATGTCTGGCTCTAGGTGATTGATCACACCATCGTGATTATCTGGGTCATGAAGATCTTTTTTGTACAGTTCTTCTGTGTATTCTTGCCTCTTCTTCTTAATATCTTCTGCTTCTGTTAGGTCCAGACCATTTCTGTCCTTTATTGAGCCTATGTTTGCATGAAATGTTCCCTTGGTATCTCTAATTTTCTTGAAGAGATCTCTAGTCTTTCTTATACTATTGTTTGCATCTATTTCTTTGCATTGATCACTGAGGAATACTTTCTTATCTCTCCTTGCTATTCTTTGGAACTCTGCATTCAGATGCTTATATCTTTTCTTTTCTCCTTTGATTTTCACTTCTCTTCTTTTCAAAGCTAGTTGTAAGGTCTCCTCAGACAGCCATTTTGCTTTTTTGCATTTCTTTTCCATGGGGATGGTCTTGATCCCTGTCTCCTGTACAACGTCACGAACCTCCGTCCATAGTTCATCAGGCACTCTATCTATCAGATCTAGTCCCTTAAATCTATTTCTCATTTCCACTGAATAATCATAAGAGATTTGATTTAGGTCATACCTGAATGGTCTAGTGGTTTTCCCTACTTTCTTCAATTTAAGTCTGAATTTGGCAATAAGGAGTTCATGATCTGAGCCACAGTCAGATCCCTGCCTTGTTTTTGCTGACTGTTTACAGCTTGTCCATCTTTGGCTGCAAAGAATATAACCAATCTGATTTTGGTGTTGACTGTTTGGTGATGTCCATGTGTAGAGTCTTCTCTTGTGTTGTTGGAAGAGGGTGTTTGCTATGACCAGTACATTCTCTTGGCAAAACTCTATTAGCCTTTACCCTTCTTCATTCTGTATTCCAAGGCCAAATTTGCATATTACTCCAGGTTTTTCCTGACTTTCCACTTTTGCATTCCATTCCCCTATAATGAATAGGACATCTTTTGGGGGTGTTAGTTCTAGAAGGTCTTGTAGGTCTTTATACAACCGTTCAACTTCAGCTTCTTCAGAGTTACTGGTTGGGGCATAGACTTGGATTACTGTAATATTGAATGGTTTGCCTTGGGAATGAACAGAGATCATTCTGTCATTTTTGAGATTGCATCCAAGTACTGTATTTTGGACTCTTTCACTGACAATGATGGCTACTCGATTTTTCTAAGGGATTCCTGCCCACAGCAGTAGATATAATGGTCTGAGTTAAAGTCACCCATTCCAGTCCATCTTAGTTCGCTGATTCCTAGAATGTTGATATTAACTCTTGCCATCTGCTTCCAATTTGCCTTGATTCATAGACCTCACATTTCAGGTTCCTATGCAATATTGCTCTTTACAGCATTGGACCTAGCTTCTATCACTAGTCACATCCACAACTGGGTATTGTTTTTGCTTTGGCTCCATCCCTTCATTCTTTCTGGAGTTATTTCTCCACTGATCTCCAGTAGCATATTGGGCAGCCACCGACCTTGGGAGTTCATCTTTCAGTGTCCTATCAATTCAGCATCCTATCATACTGTTCATGGGGTTCTTAAGGCAATAATATTGAAGTGGTTTGCCATTCCCTTCTCTGTCCACTGGAGAAGGGAATGTCAATCCACTTCAGTACTCATCAAACTAAGTTACTGATGAAAGAAACTGAAGTCCATACAAACAGATAAAAAGGTATACCATTCTCATTGATTAGAAGAATATTGTTAAAATGACCATACAAGAAAGGCAATCTATAGATTCAATTCAATCTCTATCAAAATACCAGTGGCATTTTTTACGAGGCTAGAGCAAATAGTTTTGAAATGTTTAGGGAAACACAAAAGTCCCGGAATAATCAGAACAATCTTGAGACAGAAGAACAGAGCTAGAGGTTTCATGTACTCTGATTTCAAACTATATAATACAAACTAGAGTAGTCAAAACAGTATGATGCTGGCACAGAAAAAAGATACACAGATCAGTAGAACACTACAGAGAACCCAGATATGAACCAACCACTTGTGGTCAGACCTGCGTGCATGCTCAGTTGTGTCTGCTCTTGGCAACACCATGGATTGTAACCTGCCAGGCCCTCCTGTCCAAGGGATTCACCAAGCAAAAATACGGGAGTAGTTACTATTTCCTTCTTCAGGGGATCTTCCTTAACCAGGAATTGAATGTGTGTCTCTTATCTCCTTCATTGGCAAGCAAATTCTTTATCAACTGTGAGCTATGATCAAAGAGACAAGAATATACAATGGAGAGAAAAGACAGCCTCTTTAATAAATGATTCTTTTGCATGTAGCTACTCAGTTTTCCTGATACCAAACTGGACTACTCTTTTGCTTCAAGCACAAAAATAAATTCAAAATGGATTAAAGACTTAAGTGTAATACCTGAAATTTAAAAACTTCTTAGAAGAAAGCAGGCAATATACTCTTTGACATTGGTCTTATCAATTCTTTTATTTATTTATTTATTTTTTGGATATGTCTTCTCAGACAAGGAAAGTGAAGTGAAAGTTGCTCAGTCATGTACGACTCTTTGTGACCCATGGACCATACAGTCCAAGGAATTCTCCAGGCCAGAATACTGGAGTGGGTAGCCTTTCCCTTCTACAGGGTGTCTTCACAACCCAGGGATCAAACCCAAGTCTTCCACATAGCAGGCAGATTCTTTACCAGTTGAGCCACAAACCAAATCCAAAATAAATGAATGGCACCACATCAAACTAAAAAAAGCTTCTGGGCAATGAAGGAAACTATTAACAAAACAAAAAAGCCAGCTACTTAATGGAAAATATTTACAAATAATAGACCTGATAAGGGATTAATATCCAAAATACACAAAGAACTCATACAAATTAACATCAAAAAACAATTAAAAAATGAGCAGAGGACATGAATAGACTTTTTTTTTTTTCAAAGAAGATATTCAGATGGCTAACAGGCATGTCATAAAATGTTCAGTATCACAATGAGATTTACCTCATGCTTGTCAGAGTGGCTACGAAAAAGAAAATACATAAGTGTTAGTGAGGATGTGGAGAAAAGGAAACACTCATGCACTGCTGATGGGAATGTAACTCAGATAAGCCACTGTGGAAAACACTATGCATGTTCCTCACAAAATTAAAAATAGACTACCATACAAATTCAGCAATTTCACTTATGGATATTTTTCCAAAGAAACACACTAATTAGGAAAGATACATGCACCCCTATATTCCTTGCAATATTATTCATATATCAGTTCAGTTCAGTCGATCAGTCGTGTCCGACTCTTTGCAACCCCATGAATCGCAGCACACCATGCCTCCCTGTTCATCACCATCTCCCGGAGTTCACTCAGACTCATGTCCATCGAGTCCATGATGCCATCCAGACGTCTCATCCTCGGTGGTGTCTTTCTCCTACTGCCCCCAATCCTTCCCAGCATCAGAGTCTTTTCCAATGAGTCAACTCTTCTCATGAGGTGGCCAAAGGACTGGAGTTTCAGCTTCAGCATCATTCCTTCCAAAGAAATCCAAGGGTTTATCTCCTTCAGAATGGACTGGTTGGATCTCCTTGCAGTCCAAGGGACCCTCAAGAGTCTTCTCCAACACCACAGTTCAAAAGCATCAATTCTTCGGCGCTCAGCCTTCTTCACAGTCCAACTGTCACATCCATACAGGACCACTGGAAAAACCATAGCCTTGACTAGACAGACCTTAGTCGGCAAAGTAATGTCTCTGCTTTTGAATATGTTATCTAGATTGGTCATAACTTTTCTTCCAAGGAGTAAGCGTCTTTTAATTTCATGGCTGCAGTCACCATCTGAAGTGATTTTGGAGCCCAAAAAAATAAAGTCGGATACTGTTTCCACTGTTTCCCCATCTATTTCCCATGAAGTGATGGGACCAGATGCCGTGATCTTCGTTTTCTGAATGTTGAGCTTCAAGCCAACTTTTTCACTCTCCTCTTTCACTTTCATCAAGAGGTTTTTTAGCTCCTCTTCACTTTCTGCCATAAGGGTGGTGTCATCTGCATATCTGAGGTTATTGATATTTCTCCCGGCAATCTTGATTCCAGCTTGTGTTTCTTCCAGTCCAGCGTTTCTCATGATGTACTCTG
Source organism: Budorcas taxicolor (assembly GCF_023091745.1). Classification (NCBI taxonomy): domain Eukaryota; kingdom Metazoa; phylum Chordata; class Mammalia; order Artiodactyla; family Bovidae; genus Budorcas; species Budorcas taxicolor. Next base: position 56,506,856 of record NC_068929.1, on the reverse strand, counting down.
CATATAAGTTAAATAAGCAGGGTGACAAAATACAGCCTTGACGTACTCCTTTTCCTATTTGGAACCAGTCTGTTGTTCCATGTCCAGTTCCAACTGTTGCTTCCTGACCTGCATACAGATTTCTCAAGAGGCAGGTCAGGTGGTCTGGTATTCCCATCTCTTTCAGAATTTTCCACAGTTTATTGTGATCCACACAGTCAAAGGCTTTGGCATAGTCAATAAAGCAGAAATAGATGTTTTTCTGGAACTCTCTTGCTTTTTCCATGATCCAGCGGATGTTGGCAATTTGATCTCTGGTTCCTCTGGCTTTTCTAAAGCCAGCTTGAACATTAGGGAGTTCACGGTTCATGTATTGCTGAAGCCTGGCTTGGAGAATTTTGAGCATTACTTTACTAGCATGTGAGATGAGTGCAACTGTGCGGTAGTTTGAGCATTCTTTGGTATTGCCTTTCTTTGGGATTGGAATGAAAACTGACCTTTTCCAGTCCTGTGGCCACTGCTGAGTTTTCCAAATTTGCTGGCATATTGAGTGTAGCACTTTCACCGCATCATCTTTCAGGATTTGAAATAGCTCAACTGGAATGCCATCACCTCCACTAGCTTTGTTGGTAGTGATGCTTTCTAAGGCCCACTTGACTTCACATTCCAGGACGTCTGGCTCTAGATGAGTGATCACACCATCATGATTATCTGGGTCATGAAGATCTTTTTTGTAAAGTTCTTCTGTGTAGTCTTGCCACCTCTTCTTAATATCTTCTGCTTCTGTTAGGTCCAGACCATTTCTGTCCTTTATCGAGGCCATCTTTGCATGAAATGTTCCCTTGGTATCTCTAATTTTCTTGAAGAGATCTCTAGTCTTTCCCATTCTGTTGTTTTCCTCAATTTCTTTGTATTGATCACTGAAGAAGGCTTTCTTATCTCTTCTTGCTATTCTTTGGAACTCTGCATTCAGATGCTTATATCTTTCCTTTTCTCCTTTGCTTTTTGCCTCTCTCCTTTTCACAGCTATTTATAAGGCCTCCCCAGACAGCCATTTTGCTTTTTTGCATTTCTTTTCCATGGGCATGGTCTTGATCCCTGTCTCCTGTACAATGTCACAAACCTCATTCCATAGTTCATCAGGCACTCTATCTATCAGATCTAGGCCCTTAAATCTATTTCTCACTTCCACTGTATAATCATAAGGGATTTAATTGAGGTCATACCTGAATGGTCTAGCGGTTTTCCCTACTTTCTTCAATTTCAGTCTGAATTTGGTAATAAGGAGTTCATGATCTGAGCCACAGTCAGCTCCTGGTCTTGTTTTTGTTGACTGTATACAGCTTCTCCATCTTTGGCTGCAGAGAATATAATCAATCTGATTTCGGTGTTGACCATCTGGTGATGTCCATGTGTAGAGTCTTCTCTAGTGTTGTTGGAAGAGGGTGTTTGCTATGACCAGTGTGTTTTCTTGGCAAAACTCTATTAGTCTTTGCCCTGCTTCATTCTGCATTCCAAGGCCAAATTTGCCTGTTACTCCAGGTGGTTCTTGACTTCCTACTTTTGCATTCCAGTCCCCTATAATGAAAAGGACATCTTTTTTGGGTGTTAGTTCTAAAAGGTCTTGTAGGTCTTCATAAAACCGTTCAACTTCAGCTTCTTCAGCATTACTGGTTGGGGCATAGACTTGGATAATTGGGATACTGAATGGTTTGCCTTGGAGACGAACAGAGATCATCCTGTCGTTTTTGAGACTGCATCCAAGTACTGCATTTCGGACTCTTTTGTTGACCATGATGGCTACTCCATTTCTTCTGAGGGATTCCTGCCCGCAGTAGTAGATATAATGGTCATCTGAGTTAAATTCACCCACCTGGTCCACTGGAGAAAGGAATGGCAAGCCACTTCAGTATTCTTGCCTTGAGAACCCCATGAACAGTATGGAAAGGCAAAATGATAGGATACCAAAAGAGGAACTCCCCAGGTCATTATGTGCCCAATATGCTACTGGAGATCAGTGGAGAAGCAACTCCAGAAAGAATAAAGGAATGGAGCCAAAACAAAAACAATACACAGTTGTACATGTGACTGGTGATAGAAGCAAGATCCGATGCTGTAAAGAGCAATATTGCATAGGAACCTGGAATGTCAGGTCCATGAATCAAGGCAAATTGGAAGCGGTCAAACAAGAGATGGCAAAGGTGAACGTCGACATTCTAGGAATCAGCGAACTAAAATGGACTGGAATGGGTGAATTTATTCATATATAATACCCAAGATATGAAGGAAACCTAGTTGGCCATTAATAAATGAACAAATAAGATGTGATACCCACACCCCACAAACCCAACTAAATATTAATCAACCATAAAACAAGCATGAAATCTTGCCATTTGTGATAACATGGATCAACTTGGTATTATGCTAAGTGAAATAAGTCCGGCAGAGAAAGACAAATACTGTATGATTTCACTTATATGTGGGATCTAAAAACTGAAGCAAATAATCAAACAAAAGACATATGTTTACATACAGAGACTAAACAAGTAGCTGCCAGAATGGAGAGGGGTGGGAGAACTAGAGAAATGAATGAGGGAGATTAAGAGGTACAAACTTCCAACTGCAAAACAGATGAATCACAGGGATGAAATGTATAGTATGGGGAATGTAGTCAAAAAATTTTCAATATCTTTGTATGGTGACAGTTGGTAAATAGACCTATCATAGTAATCATTTTGAAAGTTATGGAAATATTGAACCACTCTCTTGTGTTCCAGGGACTAATAGTGTTATAGGTCAATTATACTTCAAAACAAAAGTGAAAGTGAAAGTGAACTCAGTCGTGTCCAGCTCTTTGTGACCCCATGGAGTGTAGCCCACCAGGCTCCTCTGTCCATGGGATTTTCCAGGCAAGAATACTGGAGTGGGTTGCCATTTCCTTCTTCAAAACAAACCAACCCACAAAAAACAGGTCAGATTTGTAGTTACTAGAGATGGAGGTAGGAGATGAGGGAATTTGATGAAGGAAGGTATTCAAGAGGTACAAACTTTCAGTTATAATATAAATAAATATAGGGATGCTCTATGGCATAAATATAATACTGTTGCACGTTATATAGGCAAGTTAAGAGAGCAAATCCTAAGAGTTCTCATCACAAAGAAAAATATGTTTCTTCCAGTTCTTTAATTTTGTAGCTACATGAGATGATGGATATTCAGTAACCCACTGTGGTAATCATTGCAAGATGTGTGTCAGTCAAATAATTGTCATACAACTTCAGCTTATGCAGTGCCATTTGTAAATTATATCTCAATAAAACTGGAAGAAAAATTCTAACAGAAAACAATTTTCAAAAATAGGAAAATTTCTGGTGAACTTTTAAAATTCCAAACTAAAGAGAAAATTCTAAAGATTTCCAGATAGAAAAGGACAATAAGGTTGATTGTCTATTAATGACTGAAAATATGACTGGAATTAGATTCTTCACCAGAAACAAATATCAACAGCCAGTAGAGCCTATTTGAAACATATGTTTGAATCTAGCATTCCATAGCTGGCCATATTTTCACAGATAATAGCAAGACAAATATATTTGTATATGAGAAAGTGAAAAAATTTTATCCACACCTATATATTTTAAGATCATACTATAAATAATGAAAAAAAGAATGACAAATGAATAAATAGACAAAAGGAAGATACTGACCAAGAAATCAAGAAATACTGGTTACAGAGTAGATGCAAAGTAAACATTTAGTTGAGTTTTCCCGATTTTAAGACTAAACTTGGGACTCCCTGTATCACTTAAATGAGATTCCTCAAGGTAGGTGCCTAGCCATCTGAATATTTAATAAACTTCCATTAGTTTATTCGGGCTTCCCTAGTAGCTCAGCTGGCAAAGAATCCACCTGCAGTCTAGGAGACCCCAGTTCGATTCCTGGCTTGGGAAGATCCCCTGGAGAAGGGATTAGGCTACCTACTCCAGTATTCTTGGACTTCCCTGGTGGCTCAGCTGGTAAAGAATCCTCCTGCAATGCAGGAGACCTGTGTTCAATCCCTTGGTGGGAAGATCCCTGGGTTGGGAAGATCCCTGGGTTAGGAAGATCCACTGGAGAAAGGAATGGCTACCCACTCCATGGAGTGCATAGTCCATGGGCTGCAAAGAGTCAGTCACAACTGTGTGACTTTCACTCACTACTGTGTGACTTTCACTCACTCATTAGTTTATTATGATTAGACAAATTCCAGAAATTACTATTAGACCTTGACATTTGGAAGATGGTTCTTTGAGAAACAATTTCAAAGATACAAGATTTCACAAATGGACTTAAATTAATGATTTGTCCTTTTAATAAATACACAAAGCATAGAAAAACTGGATGCTAAATCAATGTAAATCCAAGTAACTTATACACAAAAATAATAACTAACAAAATTGGAGGGGCAAGATGAAAGGTGGATTAATGTGTGAATTCTTTACAAAGAGCAAGACATAAACAAATACAATCTAGATTTGGGAAACTGAGGAAATTTAATTTTTTTAAGCTATAAAGCACTGACTAGATTTATCTAAAGGAGGAAATAGGTGGTTTAAGTGTGTTAAGTCCCTTATCTCTTAGCAGTGGGGAGAGGACAGGTAAATGTTTTCAGTTGTGAATATAAACTATATAATAATATCCATTTACTAGAAAAATTAAAAATAGGGAAGTCTCTGGGGAGTGGGACTTGGAGGAAGAGCTTTTCTTCTTAAACATTTTGAGCTATTGGAATTTTTACCATGAAAATATCTATAAATTCTCTACTAACAACAACTAAAATATTCATTAAAATTAACATTGGAAGCAAAAAGGGTTAATACTCATATTGATGAAATATGCATTTACTTTTAATTTTCTCTTCTCCTACTTCACTGTTTCTATGCATTCTTCAATTAGACATAGTATTTTATAATTGAAAAATAATTTTTCAATTGTCTTTTTCATCATTCAGTCCAGTTCAGTCACTCAGTCGTGTCAGACTCTTGCGACCCCATGAATTGCAGCACGCCAGGCCTCCCTGTCCGTCACCAGCTCCGGGAGTTCACTCAGACTCAAGTTCATCGAGTCCGTGATGCCACCCAGACATCTCATCCTTGGTCGTCTCCTTCTCCTCCTGCCCCCAATCCTTCCCAGCATCAGAGTCTTTTCCAATGAGTCAACTCTTTGCATGAGGTGGCCAAAGTACTGGAGTTTCAGCTTTAGCATCATTCCTTCCAAAGAAATCCCAGGGCTGATCTCCTTCAGAATGGACTGGTTGGATCTCCTTGCAGTCCAAGAGACTCTCAAGAGTCTTCTCCAACACCACAGTTCAAAAGCATCAATTCTTCAGCGCTCAGCCTTCTTCACAGTCCAACTCTCACATCCATACATGACCACTGGAAAAACCATAGCCTTGACTAGATGGACCTTAGTTGGCAAAGTAATACCATGACTTTAAAAACATAGTGTTTTTTAGACATACTCCATGAACACAGTACTTGGCTGCTATATGCATGATAAATCTGTTGCAGTAATGGATAATTTCATGAATACTGTACATTTAAGTACAAACATAAAATAAAATGCACTAAACAATTTTCTTTCAAACTTTCAACAAAAATATTTCACAGCTTAAAGTCAACTAAGAACAAAGCATGCCACATTTATAAAAATAAATTAAAAATTGTTTAAGAGGATATAAAATATATACTTTTGATGAAAAATTAAATATGTCAGTTCTCAGTTAAACACTTTAAAAACTTTATACAACTGCAACCAAATTTTGAATGGAATTTTTTTTAATCTATGATGATGTCAATTTCATTTTGATTGATTCACTGGAGGTACCAAGACAGTTTTGAAAAATATGTCATATTGACCCATAAACAAATACATTTTGGGTGTAAATTTTAAATATAGTTTATACATAAGTAAATGACTCAATACAGCTAATAGCAATGTGAGAAATATATATAAAACATAGAAATTAACTATATAGCCAGGTGCCATTGAAAATTAGAAAGTCACAATTGTCATTCAATTAATTAAAAGGGTCAGTTGTCTAACCACTTGGGAAAAACACAAATCCTGATTCTAATCTGATATATATCAACAACTATTTCTAGGAGTAAATACTTAAAATCAGAGTGCTGATTTAGATCTCTTTTCATGAGAACACAGTAGATCAGTACTAAACTGATCTGTGCATGACAAATTTGTTGAATAAATATATGATTCTACAAAAAATTGAACACACTAAAATGCTGATAAAAATACAGCTAAATATCCATAAAATTTTGAATATGGGAGGAATTTTTAAACATGGCTCAAGATTGAGAAACAATAAAGTACGTGTTCATAGATGAAAAGAAATACTAAAGTGAATAGATCAGATAAGCAAGCCAAAAATTGCCAGGAGCTGAGATCAAAGATGCTTATTGAATATTTGGATTGAAGTACCTAAGTGGAAATAGTGGTGTGTTTGTAGATTATTAGTCTACAAACTAAGGCTTACAAGACAAGTTAAGACCTCCACATATTTTTGCATGGTGTGTAGACTAATATTTATTTTGTATTTTTAAATGGCTAAGAAAAATCAAATAAAGAATATTTAGTGAAATGAGACAATAGAAAATTCAAATATCAGCATTCATAAATAAAGATGTATTGAAACACAGTCATGCCCATTTGATTACAGTCTTTGGCTGCTTTCTGCTTAGAATAAAATAGAGCAGTTTTGACAGAGACCATATGGCCCAGAAAGCTGAAAATATTTACTATCTGGCCCATTTCAAAAATAAATTTGGCCTACACCTAATGTAGATATGTCTTCTGTGGGTTTTTCAGTCCATACCACATTCCATCAATTTGATAAGCAAAATTTGACTAATTTGAGTATCTAAATAGTACTTTAAACTTTATATGAATTTTGGATATACATCTTTTGTGATGAAAACACCACTTTGCTTTGAGAACTGTGCAATATACAAGCATCACTATATTTCCTTATTAGAAAAATATGTACATGTAGAACACCACTGTACATGCCTTTGAGATACATAACCACATTTGCCACTTTGGAGGTTACACTGAATTTCAGAGAACAAGCTTTATTTTCCATTTTAATTAAGCTAAACATTTAATTACATTTCCAGTATTCTGTCAGCAGAACCAAATCTATAAATGTAGAGTGAAAAATTATGAGAGCTGGTCTTTAATACCCCATCACAAACAGAGCATGTTATGGGCAATCTGTTCTTTGAGGCTACATAACAACCATGCTTCCCATGAATGTTAATTTCACTAAAGCATTCAATGAAAGTTCAGAACTTTTCATTCTTAGCCAATATCAGTTAAAATGAAAAATGTTGAAAGCATATCATATTTATAATAATATCGTACCTCTCATGGTTTTAATTTCCAGCACAAGATAATTCAATAAAGTAAATGGATAGGACTTATCAAATATAAAGTCTGCTGCCAAGCAAATAATGCTCTGCTCAATTTCATAGCAATAAAATTATATAAATATTTAAAATTTTTATTGTATTTTCAGTAGTCAATATGTCTAGAGCAATTTGCTAGGTGCTATGGAAAATGAATGATATCTGTCTACAATTTACATATAATAATACATTAAATGAAGACTTACAAGTGTAAAAAAAGAAATAAAAAACTCACATCTGATGAGAGACATTATTATAGAGAAGTAAATGTCATAGAATATTTTTCTGTCATAAGCTATCCTGGAGGACTACACTTCAGTATTTTATATGGATTCCAGAATTTCTCCCTGTGTTTGCATACAAAGAAATCTGATTCTGTAATCAAGCAAGAACAAGTCAATTTCTCAGGACCAAACTTCCATTAACCAAGTTCACAAGACTAATGTGTGAAATGAGATGGGTTCATCTATAAAGAGAACCATCACTGCTAAGACCCAAATAGCAAGTCTTTACATGAATGTATCCTCTCTCTTTTGAGAAATGAAAAAGTCAAATTATAATGTAATGATGGCTTTGTGAGACCAGAAGAAGGAAAATAAATTAATAATATCACTCAAATACTCAATGGCATCCAATTAGATAAATTGATCATTATTCAAAATATGGCAACACCTGGCCAGACCCCTTTATGAATGGATAACGCTTATATTTGCTCCTTATTCTTCATTTCTGTGGCTTTTAATAGCCCATTTTCAAAGTTGCATTATTTACTTTTTAATTTAATGAATTATTATAGATATATTTATATTTTGTTGGGCTGAGAACTGTTCTATCCTCTTCTTGGGTGATGTGTCACAGAACCCTTAGATACTTATATAACATACGTACATGAATAATTGAACAGACTGTATCCTCCATTTAACCACATATGTTGGAAGCATATACACAGCAAAAAGAATGTTAAACAATAATCACCTTATACCCTAAATCTGGCCTTCCCCCTGTATGCTCCTGTTTTAATGAAAGATACCATTATTGATCTAGTCACACATTTCAAGGATTCAGGAACCACCTTTGTATTTCTTCCTCATCTCACCCACTTCCTGGCTTCCCTAATAGCTCAGTTGGTAAAGAATCTGCCTGCAATGCAGGAGACTGCAGTTCAATTCCTGGGTTGGGAAAATCAGCTGGAGAAGGGATAGGCTATACACTCCAGTATTCTTGTGCTTCCCTTGTGGCTTACCTGGTAAAGAATCCACCCAAAGTGTGGGAGACCTGAGTTCAATCCTTGGGTTGGGAAGATCCCCTGGAGAAGGGAAAGGTTATCCACTCCAGTATTCTGGCCTGGAGAATTCCATGGACTATATAATCCATGGGGTCACAAAGAGTCAGACACAACTGGCTGGCTTTCATTTTTACTTTTTTTCACCCCCTCCAAACATCAAGTGTATCCTTATACATTAGCATTTTTCCTCACAGATATCATTTCTATTCCATACACTGCCTTCTATTTCAACAGAGATCTTTCTTGTCCTGTTTACCATTATCTCTCTTCTAAATTACATAAATGGTTTCTTTTTTTTTTTTAATACTGGTAAGATTTAATTTGGCTGAACAAATTATTTTTTAAATTCTTATTATTTTTTTCATACTCAGTTCAATTTATTTTTTTTTTTACTTGAAAAGACTTTATTACAGAATTATTTTGAAGTATGTGGGAAATGGTTTCTTAACTGGCTTCTGTATACTGACTGTTGTCCCCTTCAAACCATGAGTTATTTTCAAATATAAGCCTGACACTTGTTTTCACCTCACTAACATCCTTTGACTGATTTTACTGTTTCTAGAATGAAGAGGAAAGTCCTTATCTTGACATTTAAGATAAAGTATAATTATTTAGTTATTATTTAAGAATCAAAAATGTGCTTAGGACAGTGAAAATAAATATTTATAATTGTTTCATAAACATTAAAATCTGTCTCAGTGATGTACCTTCTTAAAAGAGGATCTGTCCATCTAGTCAAAGCTGTTTTTTTCCAATAGTCATGTATGATGTGGGAATTGGACTATGAAGAAAGCTGAAAGCTAAAGAATTGATGCTTTTTAACTGTGGTGTTGGAGAAGACACTTGAGAGTCCCTTGAACTGCAAGGAGATCCAACCAGTCCATCCTAAATGAGATCAGTCCTGGGTGTTCATTGGAAGGACTGATGGTGAAGCTGAAACTCCAATACTTGACCACCTGATGCGAAGAACTGAGTCTCTGGAAAAAACCCTGATGTTGGGAAAGAATGAAGGTAGGAGCAGGGGACGACAGAGGAGGAGGCGGTAGGATGCCATCCCCAACTCCATGGACATGAGTTGTGCAAGCTTTGGGAGTTGGTGATAGACAGGGAAGCCTGGCATGCTGCAGTCCGGGGGTCACAGAGTCGGAGATGACTGAACGACTGTACTGAACTGATAACTACCTTGATGAAGTGAAAAAGTAAAAAGTGAAAGTGTTAATTACTCAGTCATATCCAACTCTTTGCAACCTGCAACCCCCATAGAACTGTACCCTGCGGGCTCCTCAGTTCATGGAATTCTCCAGGCAAGCGTAATGCCATGGCTAGCCATTCCCTTCTCCAAGGGATCTTTCAGACCCAGGGTTCAAACCTGGTTCTCTCGCATTGCAGTCAGATTCTTTACCACCTGAGCCACCAGGGAAGCCCTTAGTTCTAAATAATGGAATCCAAAAATACTTTAAAGAAAAGTTGACATAGGAAGTATAAGGAAAATATTGTTATGAAAAGCAGTAGGTGAGGATATTTTAATCTAAGCAGGGAAACATATCAAAAGTACAGTTAGCATAAGTAAATGTTTTGTTTCAACTAGGAGGGATCAAAATTGGGCATGACAACAGAAGAGTCACATTTGTAAGTTCTTATCCTAATCATTTTCATGCTTGTCACCAAAGCGCTCCTCCTTGAAGCTAATTATTTTTGTTGCTTTGTAATGACATAACGAAATCCCTCTGTAGTGTCGATTTAGATCTCAGAATAATGGGCAAAGTAAAAAGAATTTACTTCATTCTTTTACTTGGAGGACACATCAAGAGGCTTCCCAAGGAAATTAAAATCAATTCTAAACTTTTAATTTGTGTCTTCTCCTGTAAGAGCATCTATAACAACTCTCAGAGTAGCATTAAAGTAGATAAAAATACTTGAGTAAATACTTAATTAAAACAATGTCACAATGACAACTAAATATTTCTGGTAGTTGTAAGAAATATCTTACAATCTTAAAAACATACATTAAGTGCTACATTAAGTACTTTATTTCTTGTCTATGTCACTGAAGCTACACCCCAAGAGAAAAATATCTGTAATTCCTGTGAAGTTTAAGAGTGTGTTTGAACACTTAACTGAAATTTCAATGTTTCTAGCACCATCCATATTTGCAGAAAAAATTATTTGAAAAAGACTTTTACTGTTATACAGATTCCTTTTATTTAAGAAGGTAAGGCTTGCCTTTTCTAAACAGATACAATGCAGATAAGAATTCATTCTGAATTACTTAGAAGTCTGGAGGTACCCCCTGTCAAATAAATCATTGATGTCCTAAAAAAAAAAGTCTGGAGATAATGGAAATTTAAAATTAAGTCATTAGAACTGCTATTTAAAAACACTAACCATGAGACTCTTTAAAAATATCAATTCTGGTTTCAGATTGATTATATTCTTTATAGCCAAAGATGGAGAAGCTCTATATAGTCAGCAAAAACAAGAACAGGAGCTGTCTCTGGCTCAGATCATGAACTCTTTGCTGCCAAATTCAGACTTAAATTGAAGAAAGTAGGGAAAACCAGTAGACCGATCAGGTATGACCTAAATCAAATCCTTTACGATTATACAGTAGAAGAGACAAATAGATTCAACTGGTTAGATCAGATAGACAGAGTGCCTGAAGAGGTTTGTAACACCATGCTGCTGATGCTGCTGCTAAGTCACTTCAGTCGTGTCCGACTCTGTGTGACCCCACAGACGGCAGCCCACCAGGCGCCCCGGTCCCTGGGATTCTCCAGGCAAGAACACAGGAGTGGGTTGCCATTTCCTTCTCCAATGCATGAAAGTGAAAAGTGAAAGTGAAGTCACTCAGCTGTGACCAACTCTTAGCAACCCCATGGACTGTAGCCTACCAGGCTCCTCCGTCCATGGGATTTTCCAGGCAAGAGTACTGGAGTGTGTTGCCAGTGCCTTCTCCTGTAACACCATACAGGAGGAATAGATCAAAACTATCCCTGAAAAAAAGAAATGCACAAAGGCAAATTGGCTGTCTGAGGAGGCCTTACAAATAGCTGAGAAAAAGAGACGCGAAAAGCAAAGAAGAAAAGGAAGGCTATACACATCTGAATGCAGAGTTCCAAAGACTAGCAAGAAGAGATAAGAAAGCCTTCCTCAGTGATCAATGCAAATAAATAGAGGAAAAGAATAGAATGGGGCAGATTAGAGACTTCTTCATGAAAATTAGAGATACCAAAGGAACATTTCATGCAAAGATGGTCACAATAAAGGACAGGAACAGTATGGATCTAACAGAAGGAAAAGATATTAAGAAGAGGTGGCAAGAATACACAGAAGAACTGTACAAAAAAGATCTTCATGATGCAGACAAACATGATGGTGTGATCACTCGCTTAGAGCCAGACATCTTGGGGTGGAGTTAAGTGGCCTTAGGAAGCATACTATGAACAAAGCTAATGGAGGTGATGAAATTCCAGCTGAGCTATTTCAAATCCTAAAAGATGATGCTGTGAAAGTGCTGCACTCAATATGCCAGCAAATTTGGAAAACTCAGCAGTGGCCACAGGACTGGAAAAGGTCAACTTTCATTCCAATCACAAAGAAAGGCAATGCCAAATAATATTCAAATTGCCTCACAATTGCATTCATCTCACATGCTAGAAAAGTAATGCTCAAAATTCTCCAAGTGAGGCTTCAACATTACGTGAACCAAGAACTTCCAGATGTTCAAGCTGGGTTTAGAAAAGCCAGTGGAACCAGAGATCAAAGGCCCACATCCCGTGGATCATACAAACAACAAGAACATTCCAGAAAAACATCTACTTCTGCTTCATTGACTATGCTAAAGCCTGTGACTTTGTGGATCACAACAAACTGTGGAAAATTCTTAGAGACCACCTGACCTGCCTCTTGAGAAACATGTATACAGGCCAAGCAGCAACAGTTAGAATAGGATATGGAACAACAGGCTGGTTCCAAATTGGGAAAGGAGTACGTCAAGGCTATATATTGTCATGCTGACTATTTAACTAATATGCAGAGTACATCACACAAAATGCCAGGCTGGATGAAACACAAGCTGCAATAAAGATTACCAGGAGTAAAAAAAAAAAAAAAATTACCAGGAGAAATAGCAATAACATCAGATACGCAGATGGGAACACTCTGATGACACAAAGCAAAGAGGAACTAAAGATCCTCTTCATGAAAGCGAAAGAGGAGAGTGAAAAAGCTGGCTTAAATCTCAACATTCATAAAATAATGATCATGGCCTCTGGTCTTACCACGTCAAGGCAAATAGATGGGAAAACAATGGAAACAGTGACAGACTTTATTTTCTTGGGCTCCAAAGTCATTGCAGATGGTGACTGCAGCCATGAAATTAAAAGATGTTTACTCCTTGGAAGAAAATGAGAAACCTAGACAGCATATTTAAAAGCAGAAACAGGATTTTGTCAATATAGGTCTGTATAGTCAATGTTATGGTTTTTCCAGTAGTCATGTATGGATGTGATAATTAGACCATAAAGAAATTTGAGGGCTGAAGAATTGATACTTTTGGACTGTGGTGTTGGAGAAGACTCTTGAGAGTCTCTTGGACTGTAAGGATATCCAACCAATCCATTCTACAGAAATTAGTCCTGAATATTCACTGGAAGGACTGATGCTGAAGCTGAACCTCCAATACTTTGGTCACCTGATGCAAAGAACTGACTCACTGGAAAAGACCCTGATGCTGGGAAAGATTGAAGGCAGGAGGAGAAGAGGAAGACAGAGTATGAAATGGTTGGATGGCATCACCAACCCGATGGACGTGAGTTTGAGCAAGCCCCGGAAGTTGATGATGGACATGGAAGCCTGGCGTGCTGCACTCCACGGGGTCACAAAGAGTAGTACATGACCGAACGACCGAACTGAACCGAACTGATCAAAGATCTACTATCAGTCAGTTGTACCTTCTCCTGTTTATGCTTTGTGGTGTGTGTGTGTGTGTGTGTGTGTGTGTGTGTGTGTTTGGAAGTGCTTTATAAGGAGATGACACATTATTTGGGGGCAACAAAATCAACAACAAAAACTTAAAAATCACCATTGATTATCCTACTGTCTGAAGAGTGTCGACATAATATTAGTTGTTTTGTTTTCATTCTTCAAAATTACTATTAATTCTCAATGCTGTTGATACTGTTCCCATAAAGATTGTTTATGAACTGAATGTTTTATATAATTAGAAAATAATCATTGGAACTGCTTCTGTAATATTCGGAGTTTTTTTTTTCTTTTATATCACTTATCTGAATGAGTTGAACCTGAGCAAACTCCAGGATACCATAAATGACAGAGCAATCTGGTGTGCTACAGTCCATGGAGTAGGAAAGAGTCAGATATGACTTAGCAATTGACCAACAGCAATCCGAATGAAAGGGCTATAGATGCCAAATAGCTTTTGAAAATTTCTAAAAATTTTCTATGCCCATAACATTTTATAATGATACTAAAATGTATTAATATTTACTACTACTGTCATTTTAATAAATAGATCTTAAAATTGAAAACTTTAATAACTTGTCAAATTTCATATGCTGATCTTAACTAATGAGCATGTATATTATATACTATGAATTTACTTGTAAATTGTGAAATTATAATACTGTTACTATTTCAAAAGCAATCTATGTGGGTGCAGTTCAAATGCAGTAGAATAGGTCACTAGAATCCCTGGTTCAGTATAGGGGCTGCTCTTGCTGTACTGTATCTCACTGGGCTCCTTTCTTAAATGAGTCCACAGTGTTTCACTAGTTTGCAGTGTTTCACTACAGTGTTTCTGTAGTTCTAAAGACAACTTATATTAATGAGTTGGCAGTTATGACCCTGGTAAGTTATGTATTGAAGCTTAATAATAGGGCTTAACATATTAAATTTATAACCAACAAATTTACAATGTCTTTAGATTCTTTTTTGTCCAGACATTAGGGAAAAGAGTGATTATTTGTAATGCTTTTTGGTATCTGATTCTCTTTATTTATATATTTGTATTAGAATGTTTAATATCATGATGTGTTTATAGGTGCCATCCATATCAATAATAGCTAAGACTTCTAGTCATCATTTCCTCAAATTACACAGATCTTACACAATTACACAGATCTTACAAACAAGCGTCAGGGTACAAAAGAGATATTTAAAATTTGCACCTATCAAATTATTTTTACATACCAAATCTTAAGGGAACCAAAAATTCCTTTTGTAACTTCCTTATTATAACCATATTTTGAGACTAAAATTAGACTGTCACTTTGTTTTATGCAGCAGAGTATATTTTTGATGTGCTTTCCTCAAATGCTGTTAACAGTAAGGAAAGTTGTTTATGGTGTGATCCAAAACATTTTTAGATTGTTTATTTAACTCAATAGTCACCCTGCTGCTTCATGTATCATTTTAGAGAGTGTATTGCACTGTGGATGTACAAAAATACCAATGGCAGAATATTCACAAATTTTTTTCTGATACTTTGAGAGAACTGGATGTTCTCCAAATATTCCACAGAGGCAGAACCCTACCGCACTTTCAAATTAATGAGGTCAGTCAAGTCCAGTTGTGAATATTCAATTGCACTTCAACATATTCACAAGGGAAGGCTCTCTGCAAAGTCTTGCCTATAATTTTAGGATGCAAAGAAGAAAAACCCATAGTCTCTGCATCTACACCATCTACGGTGTATTGGAGAAGAGAGAGAAACAGATGGTGGAGGTTTAATATTGGCAACATGGTAAGTATTGCTATGATGGGGATAAAGTCAGGATGAGAACTCTCCCAGGAAATGGCATCAAATCCAGTCTGAGAGGAATGAGAAAATCATCCCAGAGAAGATACACTATGCTGACACCTGAAGGGTGGTCATGTATCAAGGGCATGAGACAGCCAGTCTTCCAAAGCAAACAACTCAGTCTAAGTTTTCACTCCTGTAATAAGAAAGTAAAGACACAAATATTTGTTTGTGTAGTTTAAAAGTCAAAGACTAAGCATGAGAAAGGTTTAGCTATCTTCCTATGGAGTCATTTTTCTCTAACACAAGACAAGATTAAAAATGTTATGGATGTAAATATGGAGAAGTAGTGGTGTGAATCCAGGTAGCTGGAGTCTCAGTCTGAGTAAGCACCATTTAGAAAGATCACCAGTGTGCCAGGTAGAGGCATGCAAGCATCCTATTATTTGCTCTCTAGCCAACTAAAGAAGTATTTGATGACTGTAAATTGTTCAACTATTGATCTTTCTGTCTGGAAAGAAACTTGTCTGAGTTTTGATGTCTCCTTTTCATGTAGAGATTATTCCTCAATGACCCAGGAGGTGCATATATTCTTCTAATGTAGAGGGAGGAATTCTAGACTTTTATAGAATTGGAGGTAAGATGAAAAGAAGGAATGTATTCTGTATGAAGAACATCAAAAAGAATAAGCACAGAATCATGTAAACTGGGGACAGTGGAAGAATGAGCCAGAGTTTTTAATGGAACTTCTAAGAACCTCTCAGAATGATAGATTTGCATGTCGTGTTGGTTACAAACTCTGGTTCAGAGATGGAGATAATGCATATTTATCCATGACATAATAGATGGTTTACCTGGATCAAGGTTCCTAGAGATTCCAAACTGATAAAAGGGTGATTCAAGATTTATTCTGTGCTCTGAACTAGACAAATGAGCAAGAAACAGAATAGGCATATATCGCAGAAGACAGAGTAATTGGGCATACACCATCTGACAGAGGTACATGGTACAAAGAACATATACTAAGCATCGAGAGTAAACAAGAAGGACATCTCAAGAGTAGTGGGAGAGTGTATGAGTCAAAACAGAAGCCTGGTCAACAATTGAGGTTCCAAATACAGGACAAGACAGAAAGGTTAATATCATGCCTACACATGTGGCAAAGAAAAATGAGGATTTAAAATTAACTTAGGGTACTACTTCATTGAATATCTCCAGTATTCATTGGAGATAGTGAGTTTGCATTTCAACAACACAATGACAGTTTTACTAATCAATATGTAGGTCTTTTGCCTATTTGGTGTGGTGAAAAGACAAGAGAGCAAAGGAGTTGGTAAAACTGAATGAAATTACAAGAGAATGAGGTCTTCACTCTGTAAGGAGAGAGCACAGATAAGAAGGGAAGCTATTAAATAGGGAAGATGGAAATGAGGAGGCAAAAACTGGTAGAAGTATAAAGAGAAGATACTGAACTCTACCTATTTAACTGCTGTTGCTAAGTCACCTCAGTCGCGTCCAACTCTGCAACCCCAGAGACGGCAGCCCACCAGGCTCCCCTGTCCCTGGGATTCTCCAGGCAAGAATGCTGGAGTGGGTTGCCATTTCCTTCTCCAAAGCATGAAAGTGAAAAGTGAAAGTGAAGGAGCTCAGTTGTGTCCGACCCTCAGCGACCCCATGGACTGAAGCCTACCAGGCTCCTCCACCCATGGGATTTTCCAGGCAAGAGTACTGGAGTGGGGTGCCATTGTCTTCTCCCCTATTTAACCGAGGTTTTCTGAAAACAGATTCTTTACTTCAAGTAAAACTCAACACTACTTATATTTACAGTCACCCATAATGCTAGTTTAAGATATTAAAAGATGTAGAGACAGATTTCCATTGTCCCATTTTAAGTGAACCTAGCTAGTACTGTACCCTGCCTTTGTTCCAGAAAGTAGGTGTTAGTGTTATCTTTGACTTTTTGTAAATCTCTAGTCATGGATACAGTCTGCATTAACTCAAAAGGTCTGTTGGTTTCTTGAATACAAATTCCCCTCTATAAACCAGGGCTCAGTGGCTAGTAGTTTGTAGTTTCCAGTTCATATTAGAATTGCCTACTGGAAAGTGAAAGTGAAAATGAAGAGTGAGTGAGAATGTTAGATACTCAGTCGTGTCCAACTCATTTGCTAACCCATGGACTGTACCCCGCCAGGCTCCTCTGTCCATGGGATTTCCTAGGCAAGAATACTGGACTGGGTTGCCATTTCCTACTCCAGGGGATCTTCCCAACCCAGGGATTGAATCCAGGCCTCCTGCCTTGCAGGTGGATTCTTTACCCACTGAGCCACCATGGAAGCCCTAGATATATAATACAAGCTATTAATTACTATTAATTACTATTAATCACTTCAATAAAAATAGTCAAATTTTCTATTTTTGGATTGATATGCTGTTTTCTTTATTTTTTCCATTGAGGAGAGAAAAGCTATTTTTATTATTTTATTAATTAATACATACAAGCTATTAATTACTCTTTTCTATGTTGCAATTGGGTTTCCCTGGTGGCTCAGATGATGAAGAATCTGCCTGCAATGCAGGAGGCCCAGGTTCAATCCCTGGATTGGGAAGATCCCCTGGAGTAGGAAATGGCAACCCATTCCAGTATTCAGGCCTGGAATATTCCATGGACTGGATAGTCCTTGGGGTCGCAGAGTCGGACACGACTGTGAAACTTTCACTTTCATCACACTTTCATTTTAATCATAAATATAAATTTTAATAATAATGCCCTTTATTCGGTATTCTCTTTCCCACTGTCCTTTTTTCAGTTAAATGGTATTATCATACAAGACTGTCCAGATTGTCAATAATTTTCAAAATTCTTTGGGGAAAGAACTTACAGATTTTTTAAAATTAAATTTTAAATAAAGATCCTCAACATATCAAATAATATTTGTGTGCTCAATGTCATTATTTTTGAAGGATTAAATATGGACTGAAAAACTCTAATATTTTAGGATACCTTTCCCTTAGAAGGTTAGCTCTTGTTAAACAAGAGGTCTATTTTTCCTTAAATTCATGTATTTACATTCCCAGCTTGCTAAATTCTCTATTTTATTCACTTCAATAAAAATAGTCAAATTTTCTATTTTTGGATTGATATGCTGTTTTCTTTATTTTTTCCATTGAGGAGAGAAAAGCTATTTTTATGGTAATATTAGACTAATGTCTCAATAAACCATTTGCAAAATTATTAAAAGGTGAAATTTCTTTAGTGGAAAGAAAAAAGTCACAAAAAAACTAAAATTGGCAAAATCTGCACAATATAAAGATTAAAATGTCCATTACTTTTAGAAATAATTACTAAACTTTCCATATCTTTTATAGTTTTGAGTCATTAGATTATCTTAAAATCATCTAAAAACTGTAGAGAGAGAACTAGGTGTCACATCAGTGGCAACATTTGGTGCAACATTTTGGAAGAACCAATACTTTCCATATAAAAAGACTGTCAAAGAAACCACAGCTAAGAAATGCAGTTTGGAAAAAAAAGTGAATAAGCAAAACCAAAGTATAATTTCTTGAATCTTAAAGCAAGAATTGGGCATCTTTCACTAGGCCTTATAATATAAGTAAGAAAAATAAAGCAGAATAGGATATCAAGTCCTGGAGAAGGAAATGGCAACCCACTCCAGTATCCTTGCCTGGAAAATCCCATGGACAGAAGATCCTGGGAGGCTATAGTCCATGGGATTGCAGAGTCGGACACAACTGAGTGACTAACACACAACACAGGATATCAAGTGGATAGAAACTTTTAAGTACACTGTTAAGGATTATCACTCTCCTTAGTGAACTGGAACTGGGCTCCATATGGTATCCTTTAGGGTTAGTTATATAAGAGTATATCTAGTAAATACAGGTACAGGTCTTCAGTCACTATATCAGTTTGATGTCCTCAAGAAGATCTTGACTACAATGACTCATTCTAAGTCAAGAGAGAGAGAAAAAGATTTAGGAGGTGAAGAGAGAGAAAGAGAGAGAGTTTTAACTAACAAGTAATGCTTATGTGTGTTTACTGTATCAGAATATTACTAAACATTTAGAAAATTTAACATCTGATTTTCATAATAAGGAAGAAACTATTATTATCCTTTGTCATGGCTTCAACTGAGGCATTGGGTAGCTAAGTAATTTGCCAATGTAACACAGATGTGATCCTTAGTACCCAGTGAAGGCATTCTAGACCCAAAGTTTATTCACTGAAATATTATCCTTTTGGGTCCATGTCAAAATGACACAGGTAGAAATACAAGGATATTTATAAGTGAAGTAAGCCTCAATATCCAACTGAAATAGACATAGAGCTTTTTGACTCCATGGAGTGACTTTTTAAAATGAAACTCTGCTGTTTGAAGTAGAATAAATAGGCAAAGCATTTGCCACTTGGAAATTTATCCTTACTGAACCTTGCTGTTGAGTAGGATGATACAGAATATAAGTATATAAAATAAAATAAAACATTTTGCCTTATAATCAATTTTTAATATTTGGGTATGAGGGATCTTAAGAAAATAAAAAGGGATATTAATAATATACACATTTTTTATAGAGTAGGTTTCCTTAAGCAATACTATAAGATAATAGATACAATTAATAAAACACTGAATGTGAGAAGAACCAAGAGTTTTCTTTCAGGAAATGAAAATGAAGAACTAGAACACTCAGATCATGGAGAAACAAAGTTTCAGAATCTTAGAGAAAAGATCATTAAGTGAGTCATCTAAGAATAAGGCATCTGTAATGAACGTGAGGAGGGGAACAATGCCTTGGCATTTTCACGGTATTCAGCACCAAGAAAATATCACTAAACAAGGAATGAGGAGATAAATTTGTACTGATTATATTGAGACAATAAAATAAGAATGATTATGCCATTTGAAGCACAAAGCAGAGTAAAATTAAGGAATGTTTGCTTAAAAATGACATAGAGGAATGACTCCTAAATGAATGGAGTTTATATACTTTTTAACTGATGACATATAGTAATGTACAACAGAGTAGTTATAACACCGTTTCTATAAGCTCTTTAATTGGATGAGAATATTGGGGAGTGACATCAACTATCACTCATGGGCATTTGAAAACTCTTTTTTTTTTTCCCCCTTAGTAAGCAGCTGATAAACACTTGCCTGATAAAAATAGTGTAGTTAAGGAGATTTTATCCCCAGAAAACAACTCCTTTAGGGATATTACAAGGCAATAGATTTTTTGATACATTACAAAAAGGGCAACTCTATTTTGCAAAGGAGTAACCACCAGGTATTTATTATTCTATTTTTATTATTTATGTCTTCCTCTATTACTCACCTGTAATCTGTGCTTCTTTGAAAATCCTCTATTTTTATAACTTAAACACCACAAAGCATGCTGAATATTGACTACCCCCTTGAGTTCATATTTACCAACTTCTTGTTTCTCTGTTGCTACAATATGTTTTCCATGTGCAAGTTTTAGTAGAATGATTTTATGATAATAACAAAGAAGTGGATAAGTCTGGGAGATAATTTGCCAGCATAAGGATTATGAAATTCATCAATTTTATAAAATCTGATAAAACTGATTTTGTTTCTACTTCAATGTTTAGATAAATGATATTACCATCTGTTCTTGAGGAGACTCTGTGATGCACTTTTTAAAAAGTATTTAATCAAGGTGTTAAATAAATACACAGGATCTGACAATAAGAATAGGACAGAACAAAAGATATTTCTTGGCCACATATTTTAAATAGATCCCCTTTAACCTTTACTGTAAAGGGTCCATTCGCTAACGGCTACTGCTAAGTCACTTCAGTCGTACTTGTGCAATCCCATAGATGGCAGCCCAACAGGATCCCCCATCCCTGGGATTCTCCAGGCAAGAACACGAGTGGGTTGCCATTTCCTTCTCCAAAGCATGAAAGTGAAAAGTGAAAGTGAAGTCGTTCAGTTCTGTCCGACTCTTAGCAACCCCATGGACTGCAGCCTACCAGGCTCCTCCACCCATGGGATTTTCCAGGCAAGAGTACTGGAGTGGGCTGTCATTGCCTTCTCATTAGCTAACTGACCCGTTATAAATTTTTCCCTTAAATTCATTTTATCATTTGTAACTAACTCTTAGAAGAAATTTTTAAAAATTGTTTTAAGAAACAAATTTTAATTGTTCATTTCAAAAGAAATTTTAATTGTTCATTTGAAAAGAGTTATAACAATTTGCAAACCCATGAACAGTATGAAAAGTCAAAATGACAGGATACTGAAAGAGTAACTACCCAGGTCTGTAGGTGCGCAATATGCTACTGGAAATCAGTGGAGAAACAACTCCAGAAAGAATGAAGGGATGGAGCCAAAGCAAAAACAACACCCAGTTGTAGATATGACTGGTGATAGAAGCAAGGTCCGATGCTGCAAAGAGCAATATTGCATAGGAAGCTGGAATGTTAGGTCCATGAATCAAGGCAAATTCAGTTCAGTTCACTTCAGTTCAGTCACTCAGTCGTGTCTGACTCTTTGCGACCCCATGAATCACAGCACACCAGGCCTCCCTGTACAACATCAACTCCCAGAGTTCAATGAAACTTATGTTCATCGAGTTGGTGATGCCATCAAGCCATCTCATCCTCTATCATCCCCTTCTCCTCTTGCCCCCAATCCCTCCCAGCATCAGAGTCTTTTCCAATGAGTCAACTCTTTGCATGAGGTGGCCAAAGTACTGGAGTTTCAGCTTTAGCATCAGTACTTCCAAAGAAATCCCAGGGCAAATCTCCTTTAGAATGGACTGGTTGGATCTCCTTGCAGTCCAAGGGACTCTCAAGAGTCTTCTCCAACACCACAGTTCAAAAGAATCAGCTCTTCGGTGCTCAGCTTTCTTCACAGTCCAACTCTCACATCCATACATGACCACTGGAAAAATCATAGCCTTGACTAGACGGACCTTTGTTGGCAAAGTAATGTCTCTTCTTTTGAATATATTATCTAGGTTGGCCATAACTTTCCTTCCAAGGAGTAAGCCTCTTTTAATTTCATGGCTGCAATCACAATCTGCAGTGATTTTGGAGCCCCCCCAAAATAAAGTCTGACACAGTTTCCACTGTTTCCCCATCTATTTCCCATGAAGTGATGGGACCAGATGCCATGATCTTAGTTTTCTGAATGTTGAGCTTTAAGCCAACTCTCAGTCTCCTCTTTCAATTTCGTCAAGAGGCTATTCATTTCCTCTTCACTTTCTGCCAAGCAGTCAAAAAGGAGATGGCAAGAGTGAACGTCGACATTCTAGGAATCAGCGAACTAAAATGGACTGGAAAGCGTGAATTTAACTCAGATGGCCATTATATCTACTACTGTGGGTAGGAATCCCTTAGAAGAAATGAAATGGCCATCATGGCCAACAAAAGAGTCTGAAATGCAGTACTTGGATGCAATCTCAGAAACAACAGAATGA
Source organism: Budorcas taxicolor (assembly GCF_023091745.1). NCBI lineage: Eukaryota > Metazoa > Chordata > Mammalia > Artiodactyla > Bovidae > Budorcas > Budorcas taxicolor. Next base: position 56,483,908 of record NC_068929.1, on the reverse strand, counting down.
TCTCTGTTCATTTCCAAGACAAACCATTCAATATCACAGTAATCCAAGCCTATGGCCCAAACAGTAACGCTGAAGAAGGTGAAGTTGAATGGTTCTGTGAAGACCTAAAAGACCTTTTAGAACTAACATCCAAAAAAGATGTCCTTTTCATTATGGGGGACTGGAATGCAAAAGTAGGAAGTCAAGAAACACCTGAAGTAGCAAATTAGGCCTTGGAGTACGGAATGAAGCAAGGCAAAGACTAATAGAGTTTTGCCAAGAGAATGCACTGGTCATAGCAAACACCCTCTTCCAACAACACTAGAGAAGACTCTACACATGGGCATCACCAGATAGGCAACACTGAAATCAGATTGTTTATAATCTTTGCAGCCAAAGATGGAGAAGCTCTATAGAGTCAGCAAAAACAAGACTAGGAACTGACTGTGGCTCAGATCATGAACTCCTTATTGCCAAATTCAGACTTAAATTGAAGAAAGTATGGAAAACCACTAGAACATTCAGGTATGACCTAAATCAAATCCCTTATGATTATACAGTGGAAGTGAGAAATAGATTTAAGGGACTGGATCTGACAGACAGAGTGTCTGATGCACTATGGACAGAGGTTTGTGACATTGTACAGTAGATAGGGATCAAGATCATCCCCATGGAAAAGAAATGCAAAAAAGCAAAATGGCTGTCTGGGGAGGTCTTTTACAAATAGCTGTGAAAAGAAGAGACGTGAAAAGCAAAGGAGAAAAGAGGTCACCCTGCTTATTTAACTTATATGCAGAGTACATCATGAGAAACGCTGGGCTGGAAGAAGCACAAGCTAGAATCAAGATTGCCAGGAGAAATATCAATAACCTCAGACATGCAGATGACACCACCCTTATCGCAGAAAGCAAAGAGGAACTAAAAAGCCTCTTGAAGAAAGTTTTAAGTGGCGGGTGAAAAGGTTGGCTTAAAGCTCAACATTCAGAAAACGAAGATCATGGCATCTGGTCCCATCACTTCATGGGAAATAGGTGGGGAAACAGTAGAAACAGTGTCAGACTTTATTTTGGGGGGCTCCAAAATCAGTGCAGTTGGTGACTGCAACCATGAAATTAAAAGACGCTTACTCCTTGGAAGGAAAATTATGACCAACCTAGATAGCATATTGAAAAGCAGAGACATTATTTTGCCAACAAAGGTCCGTCTAGTCAAGGCTATGGTTTTTCCAGTGGTCATGTATGGATGTGAGAGTTGGACTGTGAAGAAAGCTGAGTGCCAAAGAATTGATGCTTTTGAACTGTGATGTTGGAGAAGACTCTTGAGAGTCCCTTGGACTGCAAGGAGATCCAACCAGTCCATTCTAAAGGAGATCAGTCCTGGGTGTTCACTGGAAGTACTGATGCTAAAGGTGAAACTCCAATACTTTGGCTACCTCATGCAAAGAGTTGAGTCATTGGAAAAGACCCTGATCCTGGGAGGGATTGGGAGCAGGAGGAGACGGGGATGACAGTGGATGAGATGGCAGGATGGAATCACCGACTCGATGGACATGAGTTTGAGTAAACTCTGGGGGTTGATGTTGGACAGGGAGGCCTGGTGTGCTGTGATTCATGGGGTCGCAGAGAGTTGGACATGACTAAGAGACTGAACTGAACTGAACTGAACTGATAACAATTTAAACGAAACCTGAAAGAAAAAGTTTAAAAGACAAAAATTAAGAATTAAAAAAAAATAGCTCCAAAGATTTATACCTGGGATATTTATATATATTTTATGTAGTTTGTAATATAAGAGAACTAATTAGAAATTAGAAAGACTAATTTGAAAGACTACTAATTTGCAAGACTAATTTGAAATTAGAAAGGAAAAATTACCTTAAATATGTAATGGGCTGCATTTTCCAATGGTCTGTGTTTCTACTCATGTATTTATAATTGCTACCTTTTAACATCTTTCATAGAGTTTTCAATGTAGAAATGTTTGTAGAGGGTAAATTTATAGCAGATAGCTAAAGGATCATTTTCAACCTCTGTGGAAATAACCAAATTTTCTTCCAAAGAATCTATTGTTAATATCTGTTATATATTATTCCTTATTTTTTAACTTAAAAATACACCCCACCTAACAAAGTACATTTTGCCCAAATATGGGCTCCCACTAAGAATTACTTTCTTTATAAATGACATCATTCTAATCCCACATCTTCCTTTCTCCACTTTCAGTTAATCTGTAAGTTACATCTCTACTTCAAAGATGTCTCTCTAATCACGGTCTAAAACCCACAGCCCTAGGCTCATCGCATCTCAACTGTGAGTAACTCTATGCACCATATACTTTCTCTACCAATCTAATTTAATTGTTATGTTGTTCCTTGGCCAGAATTCTTAGTTAGAGAAAAATAAATCCATTATAACTTATTAAAGAAGAAAGGGACTTATTACACAGATGATACCACCGTTACAGAGAAAGTGAAGAACTGAAGAGCCTCTTGATGAAAGTAAAAGAGGAAAGTTTTTAAAAAGCTTATTTAAAACTCACCACTCAAAAAGCCAAGATCATGTCATCTGGTCCCATCACTTCATGGCAAATAGATAGGGAAACAATGGAAACAGTGAAAGACTTTATTTTGGGGGGCTTCAAAATCACTGCAGATGGTGACTGCAGCCATGACATTAAAAGACACTTGCTCCTTGGAAGAAAAGCTATGACCACCCTAGACAGCATATTAATAAGCAGTGACAATTACTTGGCCAACAAAGGTCCATCTAGTCAAAGCTATGGTTTCTCCAGTAGTCATGTATGGATGTGAGAGTTGGACCATAAAGAAAGCTGAGAGCCAAAGAACTGATGCTTTTGAACTGTGGTGTTGGAGAAGACTCTTGAGAGTTCCTTGGACTCCAAGGAGACCCAACCAGTCAGTCCTAAAGGAAAACAGTCCTGAATATTTATTGGAAGGACTGATGTTGAAGCTGAAGCTCCAATACTTTGGCCATCTGATGCGAAGAACTGATTCATGGGAAAAGACCCTCATGCGGAAAAGACTGAAGTTAGGAGGAGAAGGGGCCGATGAAGGATGAGATAGTTGGACGGCATCAGTGACTTGATGGACACGAATTTGGGCAAGCTCTAGGAGTTGGTGATGGACATGGAAGCCTGGCGTGTTACAGTCCATGAGGTCACAAAGAGTAGGACATGACTGAGTGACTGAAATGAACTGAACTGAAGCTGTACATATAATTCACAGAATCTTTAATGGGACTAAAAACAAGAGACTGTGCTGAGCTTCCACGAAGAATTCTCAAAACTGTCACAGAACTGGGCTATCAAATGAGTAACTTTAGCATGAGTATGACAGTAACCACTGCAGAATGATTCTGTCCCTGATCTAAGACAACTACACACTTTGTCTTTCTCCCTAACAATATAATTTGTCACAACCTCCCATTAGTTCACTGATTAGAAAGTTTACCAACTGGAACTCATAATGGAATCTGGAAAATGCAGTTTTTAGTTTTCCAATCATGATAATCCATACAAGGAGGGGATCCTAGTTTGAGTGTTAAACAAATGAATTTACAACCTCCATCACATGTTGCAAACAAAATTATACTTATAAAAGCCTAATTTTATCATGAAATGACCATTCTGCCAAAATATTTTAATTAACCTATATCCAAAGATTAAAATTCAAATGCATTAATATTTCTTTCCATACTCATTTATGTGCTCAAAAACTTGCTTTAGAGCCCAATTTTGCTTAGTATTCTTCTAGGCCCTTATTCTAAGAAATGCAATAGGGATCCTTGCTCTTAAAGAATTTAAGTCATATGTAGGGTGCTAGATAAAATGTGTAATAAGAAAAGTGAGCTAGGATGCTGTAATAGTGTTGAGTAAAATGTCCTATGAAACCTGAAAAAACTAAGGTGAGCTACAAAAAGGGAGAGGTGAGGAAACTGTTCACATAACAAGTTTTTGAAACATAAAAATGAATTTTTTTCTGGTGGTCATGTGACCAGAGTGTAGCCAAAGGAAGAGAAAAATTTATAGACTTTGTATAATGGAATATGAATATGGAGTATGCAAGAAAATGAAAAAGTTAGAGACTGTAAGTTTTTAGGAATAATTAAAATTTTTGTTTTCTATGTTGACGTGATGAGGCAATAAGCAGGTGAAAAAAACACAAACAAACAAAAAAAAACCCTCTCATTTGCCCTAATAAAGGGTTTGTGTCCTATAAGTGACTGAAGACTTCCCAGGTAGTGCTAGTGATAAAGAATCTGCTTGCCAATGCAGGAGAAGGAAGGGACATGGGTTCGATCCCTGGGTGGGGAAGATCCCCTGGAGTAGGAAATGGCAACCCGTTCCAGTATTCTTGCCTGAAAAATTCTATGGGCAGAGGAGCCTGGTGCACTACCATCCATGGGGTCACAAAGAGTAGGGCAGGACTGAGCAACTGAGAATGTGATTGAGAGCCTCTGAGGGAGTCTGAAACATAAAGGTGAATTTAAGGTTTTCCTGTCTTCCCTGATGGCTCAGATGGTTAAGAATCTGCCTGCAGTGTGAGAGATCCAGGTTCAGTTCCTTGGTCAGGAAGATCCCCTGAAGAAGAGAATGGCAAGCCACTCCAGTATTCTTATCTGGGAAATTCCATGGACAGGAGTCTGGTAGGCTATAGTCCATGGGTTCACAAAGATTTGGCCAGGACTGAGCGATTAACACTTCCACTTTTCTTTTAGGCTGAAAAACGGTAAGGCTAAAGCCATGAAGAACACTTAGAAGCAATTATTCTAGGGTCGGATTCAAATTCAGACAGTGACATTGAGCATTGGTAGGAAACAGTGCTTTGTAAGCTAATGAGGATATATCAACATCATGACTCACCTTGATTGTCTTCAATATTGTGGTTTATTCACTAATAATTTCCTCTATCCCCAAAGTGATTCTGAACCCGTCACCTTTTCTTGGGCCACATCTATTGTTTCACACCTTTGTACGTTCTTCTCTCTGCTCAATTTTCTATCTAAAATGATCCACCTCAAAAGGGCTTTGCTTGTGTAAATCTGCCTTCACATACTGAGTCTGTGATGGAAATTCCTTCTTCCCTGAATGGAGAATTCTGCCTTCTGTCCTAAATAAAAGTACAGATTTTATTATACTATGTTTGTTTGTGGTCTATGTTCCCACATGGCTATGTCAAAGACATATAGACTATATCTTAACTCATGGAATATCACAGATTTGAAAAATGCAGAGAATTCATATAAATTAAGGTAAAGTGTATACATTTTCCTAGGATACAAAGGGAAGCCTAAGAAAAACCCCCAGATAATTGACAGTCTGAAAATGTTTCCAACTTCTCCATTCTTTTTTTATACTTAATTGGTCATGCTTCCATTTAGAGGCTATGGATAGAAACACATAAAATAGATTCATGAATTTTCAAACTAGTGGGTGCAAAAATGACCATAGTTTAATCATCTGGTTAATTAGCAAGGCAAACAGCATTTATTTTAGTCCTTGGCCAAACCTGACCAGTTTATGTTTCTTAACTTTGATTTTTCTTTGTGGCTCAGATGGCAGAGTTCACTTGCAATGCAGGAGACCCAAGTTCAATCTCTGGATCAGGAAGATCCCCTGGAGAAGGAAATAGCCAACCATTCCAGCATTCTTGCCTAAAAAATCCCATGGACAGAGGAGTCTGGTGGGCTACAGTCCATTGAGTTGCAAAGAGTCAGACTTGACCGAGCAACTAACACTCACTTTTCAACAAAACAATGTCTAGTGAAGGCCCAGGTCATTTTTAACTACTGTAATTTCTTCTTAATTAGTTTCCTTGTCCTAGGCCTCATTTTCTTTTAATCAGTTCAGTCATTCCCCATTGTTAGTACCAGTTCAAAATTATAACATCTAAGCTTTTTTTCTAAGGTAGGCACTCAGCAAATTCTTTCATAATACAACTTTCATCATATGCTGTGTTTCTTCCATTGCAATCCATTTGTCACTTGGTCCCTTTTCCAAAGTAATAAATTGTGCTAGGAAATATGTCTTAATAAATATCCACCAATTCTCTGAAACAAACATTATTTTTGAATCATTTCCTGCATAAAAGGAAGTCAAAGAATATTCTAAAAATGCTGGGTTTTATATTCTTATACACAAATTAAGTATACTTGTGCACCATTCCTTCTTAAGTTATTTAATATTTTTGGTTCATGGTGGTAACCTACGGTTGTTATCAGAAAAATATTATATGAACATGGTGCCTTTCTGTAAAAGGAGAACATACTGAAGATGCTTGTATGAAAATATGTGAACGAAGAATTTGTAATCTGGCAGATCCGATCTTTGGTGAAATCCTAATTTTACAAATTAGTTTTCTCTGTGACCATTGACAAACTACTAACAGTCTAAGCTTTAGTTTTCTCAAATGTGAAGAGAAAGTGATAGTATCTTTCTTATAGAATTTCTGTGTGGTTTAGAAATAATTTAACTAAGCCTAGAAACTGTTGTCTGCAAATATTTATTGAACATAAAGCCTAACCAATAATATAAAATATTTAAAACTGTATGTACGTAAGTATAGTGGTCCTAGTTTTCCATCAGGTAGCAACATAGTAAATGTCTTTGTTTTGTAGTTTGGGACTCTTCTTATAACATATTTATGTAAAAAAACAAACACATGTTTAAACACTTTTAAATGTTTAAAAAGTAAAAGCCCAGTCAATATTGATAATAAAAAGATAGTTCTAGCTAAAAAAAAATTAAGCTGTACCTAAAAGAAATTGGTCCTAAATATAAGAATCAACAAAACAAAATTTTCTCTAAGGAAAATAATGCTAATTATCGCCAGTTGTGTTTATAAATGAATGCGTGCTAAGCCACGTCAGTCGTGTTCCATTTCTTTGAGACCCAGTGAACTGTAGCCTGCCAGATTTCTCTATCCATGGGATCCTCCAGGCAAGAATACTGGAGTGGGTAGTCATTCCCTTCTCCAGGGAATCTTCCCCATCCAGGGATCGAGTATGCAACTCTTCCATCTGTTGCACTGGCAGGTGGGTCCTTTACCACTAGTGCCACCTTGGAAGCCCTTATAAGTGAAGATTCCCTTGTAGCTTAGATAGCAAACAATCTGCCTGCAATGTGGAAGACCTGGGCTAGATCCCTCAGTTACGAAGATCTCCTGGAGGAGGGAATGACAACCCACTCCAGTATTCTTGCCTGGAGAATCCCCATGGACAGAAGAGCCTAGCAGGCTCCAGTCCATGGGGCCGCAAACAGTAGGACACAACTGAGCAACTAAGCACCCACATATACTTTTATGTATGTTTATATAATATGTTTAAGTATGAAAATGACTTCTTAATATTCACTGGGTAGACTTTTGGATTAATATGTAATATAGAATGAGAAACAAATGTGATTAAACTACACTATTACACATACACATGTAATCCGGTAACTTGAATACATCTTGATAAAGAGTTGAATGTTTAAAGTACATTTAATGAAAAAGAAATGTTTAATGAAAAAGAAAGATCAGTGGGAAATTTAGCATTTATTGAGAACTTTTACATGTCACATCTGGTGCTGGATAACTTGGATGACTTAACCTATATTATAATTGATTGGCTCTACTGAAGCAGATACCAATTCCTCTATTTTATACAGGAGGACGGAAGCTCAGTAAAATGAAGAAAGTTATTTCTGGCAATGTGGCATAGTTGTGGTGAGACAGATTTGACCTTGGCTGCTGGACTCCATTACATAACTCAATTTCCCTCTCATGTGGGAATTCGACTTAACTTTTATGACTTACAATGTTACTTTTAATTTTCATGTTATGGTCTTGAAAGAAAACTCAGTGGACCAGCCTGACTTAAGATAGGGTTGCTAAGCATCAGGAAATATGTAAATTATATAATTAAATTTGCTTTGTCCTTTTGGGGACAGTTGGATTAATAATGGTGTACTTTTTTAATATAAATTTATTTATTTTAATTGGAGGTTAATTACTTTACAATATTGTATTGGTTTTGCCATACATCAGCATAAATCTGCCACAGGTATACACGTGTTCCCCATCCTGAACCCCCCTCCCTCCTCCCTCCCCGTACCATCCCTCTGGGTCGTGTCAGTGCACTCTTATTTTGTCAAATATTTGTATAACTAATAGACATCTATTTCAAATGTTAACAATTACTGGTTAACATTGCTTGGTCTACCTAGAAGTATTTTGAGATGCTGTAATAAACAAACAATTTTTAAAGCCTTAATTTATTTTATACAAGTCATATGTGTGTATTTGTGTGTGTGTGTGTTAGTTGCTCATTGTGTCCAACTCTTTGTGACTCCATGGACTGTAGCCTGTCAGTCTCCTCAGTCCATGAAATTCTCCAGGCAAGAATACTGGAGGGGGTTGCCAAGACCTTCTCCAGGGGATCTTCCCAATTCAGGGATTGAACCTGGGTCTCCTGAATTGCTGGTAGATTCTTTACCATCTGAGCCACCAGGGAATCCCATACACACACACACACACACATACACACACACATATATTTACTAAGCATAATGAAAACTTAATACCAATAAATTGCTTCTGCTGCTGCTAAGTTGCTTCAGTTGTGTCCGACTCTGTGGGACCCCACAGACAGCAGCTCACCAGGCTCCCCCATCCCTGGGATTCTCCAGGCAAGAACACTGGAGTGGGTTGCCATTTCCTTCTCCAATGCATGAAAGTGAAAAGTGAAAGGGAAGTCACTCAGTCGTGTCCGACTCTTCACGACCCTATGGACTGCAGCCTACCAGGCTCCTCTGTCCATGGGATTTTCCAGGCAAGAGTACTGGTGTGGGTTGCCATTGCCTTCTCCACCAATAAATAAAGAGGGTAACATACATGTCTTTTATTTCTGGGGAATAATCCTTCAACTCTGTTATTAAAAGACCATTTAGCTTTTTCCAGAAACATTACATAGACAATAGAAGATTTAAATTAAGAGGTAACCTAGAAATTCCATGCACACTTTCTCCTATTCTATAATTTGAGTTAATCGAATATATATGTATGTAACTCAGAAAGTAGTTTTACTATTGACTTCATATATCTACAACTTTGAGTAATTTAAAATGATCTTAAATATTTATATTTAAAGAATCTGAATGGTCAGTTCAATGTCCAGTCAAGAGTAACAACAGTTCTTCTACAGCTGAGAGTGAGTTGTAAACTGCCAAACAAGAGATCTTTTTGGTGTTTCGTTAATGGAATAAATGTATCAGTTTAAATTTAAGTGAAGAAGCTCTTATTTTCCTGTAACATTCTTTTCAAAAAATCATATTTTGGATCCAAATAATAGTCATTTGTTTCATTCACATATGACACTAATTTGTATGATTTGTGGATTATATCTTGAAATCCCAAACCTCTCACCAATAACCTTTTAACACCTCAAGCATCACTAATAGTGTAGGTTGTCTACAGGGGAAAAAAAAATTCTGTATAAACAATAGGTTGTATCAGTTTATATTGGCACCCTTCATGGGAAGTGATTATTGCTAAGAGAACCTTAGTGGTGAGAGGCAAATAAATGTGTACAGAGTGCCTACCCTTAAAAGAAGCAGGGTCAGAAATGCTATACTATATCTAATTAGATAACTGTACATTTTTTATAATGCCACTAATTAATCTCTTTCCTTTGTAACATTCTCATTAGATGATATAAGATGCTTGGTCATCCTACCAGAAGAGTTCCTATATCTACAGGTCTTGCTTTTCATTTATGTTCAGTTTCAAAGATTACAGCAAAATGATTGAAGTTTTGCTTTTATGCTTACTTAAAACAAGAAGGTTCCGCATGGGTATGAGATTTTCAGTGCTAATTATTTGTTGAAAAATGATTAATGACTAACTTTTAAAATTACTTTTCTCTGAAACAGACTATGAATTTTATGGTTTATTTTTTGGAGAGTTCAAGAAGAACAGGTTTTCTAAGTGTATCATTTCCAAACCATGAAAGACTATGACTGTGTTAGTTTCTATTGCTAGGTAACAAGGAACCACAACTTAGGGCTATAAAACAACACAGTTATGTAGATAAAGAATCACATTTGCGGCCTGATAGTTCTCTGCTGAAAGTATCACAAGACTGAAATCAAGGTGTCTGATGGTATGAGTTCACATATGGAACCCCTGGGGAAAAACTGCTCCCAAGTTCATTCTGGTTGTATCAGAATTTAGTTCTGTGCAGTTAGAGAACTGAGATCTCTTCTTCCTCAATGCCGGTCAGTTGGGAGCTATTTTGCATTCCTAGAAGCTGCTTACTCCTTCTGCCACATGCCCCTCTCCATCTTCAGGACAGTAATGGCACACTGAATCCTTCTCTTGCTTCAAATCTATGACTTGGTCTTCTGTTCCCAGCTCAAAAAAGTCTGTACTTTTAAAGGGCGTGTGTAATTCGGTCAGGTCCACCTGCATCACCTCCACACCTTAAGGTCAGCCACGTTTCATAACATCACCAGATCACATGAGTAAAATCGATCATCTTCACAGTCTCGTGTATTACACTGCACCCAGTGCAACAAAGGGATGGAAATGTTACTTCTGAGAATGAGTCATAGAGCTTCTCAACTTCCACAGCTTCTTTAAAATGAGGCTTTATAATGATGCCATTTTAAAGATAAATCACTAGTGTGAGTCATTCATAAAATATATGTTTTGAAACTCTTTAAAAATTCCAACATGGAGTAACATGGAAATTTACAATACCATATGTAAAACAGATATCTAATGGGGAGTTGCTGTTTGACTCAGGGAACACAAACAGGGGCTCTGTGACAATCTAGAAGGGTGGGATGGAGAGGGAAATGGGAGGGAGTTTCGAGAGGGAGGGGACATGGGTGTACCTATGGCTGATTCATGTTGATGTTTGACAGAAAATAACAAAATTCTGTAAAGCAATTATCCTTTAATTGAACAATAAGTAAATTTTTAAAATTCCAAATGGAGATGATGATGATGATGATGTGTGTATGTGTGTTCCACCTATATCTACATGTGAATTTTTAATCATTGTGCAAAGAAGCACATAATTTTGGGACTTCCCTGGTAGTCCAGTGATTAAAATTCCACATTTCCACTGCACAGGTCTCAAGTTTGATCCCTAGTTGGGGAACTAAGATACAGCATGCTATGGGGTATAGCCAAAAAAATTGAATATAAAAAATAAATAAAAACTTAAAAAGCAGGACATAATGTTCAAAATAAAATAAAGACCAAAACAAAAAGTGCACATTTGTTCTTTCTTCTTAATACTTTTTAACACATTTTTAACTGAATGCTTCAACAAAATAAAAACAAAAAATTAATAACATATTTTATTTTTTCCACTCTGGTAGATTTTTTTTTTGTAAGAATATATGTGGTCCTTTAAATACATACGGATATATTTTTAAAAACAATTTTTTTCTTTTTGCTTTTTTATTTAAGAACTCTATTTATTATCTGGCTTTACAAGCCATTACATAATAGGGACTATGACAAAGCTTTGGGTCAAAGACTTTTCCAGTCTAACAGGAGGTGTCAGACAATGACTGGCAATTAAAGAAGTCCTCTGTTGGGTAGAAATGTCTAGGCTCCCATCTCATGTCCTTACTCTGCCATTGGTTGAGGTCAAAAAATGAGGCAGACCATTTAGTTTGTAATAGCTGAAGACTGTCAGCTAATCCCACTCCAAACCAAGCCTTTTGAGAGGGAGGCAATCTCAGTATGTGTCATACTCATAGAACAAAAGTTTAACTTCCATGTACTATGTTTACCCTAAGGCTATCTTCATAAAGGCTTTTGGACAAGACTGTAATGAGATCTGTGAAAAGAGAGGCATGATCATAAGATACATACATCTGATTGCTATAGAGTTTTTTTGTATCACCAATAAATATTTTCTTTAGGATCAAGAGAAAATCAATGCTTTAGTAAATAAAAGAGAAGCTGGTATAGTCGGCCATGTTTCATTGTGAGGAAGGTGGAAAGAAATCTCGATCACTAGGGAAAAAAAAAAAAGTTGACTTACATTGTGTTAATACAAACTTGTACTTAATGGATACCAGTTAAGGCTACAAGAAATTCAGATGTACCATGATGCTACTGGTCAATAGAAGAGATGGAGATAATTTTTCACATCCCAATGAAAGTTGAATAATATTAGGGACTAGGAAATGGACTCTATTAAGTGTTCAAGACAGCCTGAACACTGAACCAACTTACAGCTACACAGACACTTAGAAAAGTAGTTATAAGAAGGTTGTACAAAAATTGTGAAATGACAAGGGCAATGTAATATAATCATGTTCTCTCTGTCAGAAGGAATATTGCTAGCAGTGGGAGGAATTATTTGAATGGAAAATTTCACAACTGACATCGGGCACCTCTATCACCTTAATACAGAGGACATGAGTGCCTATGTGCATTTCCTTTAATTACTCTAAGATTCACAGAAGCCCAAGAGAATAAAGAAGGGGCCTCAACTAACTCGTCATTGTTACCTGTGTTTGAACTGCCTGAGTTTGTTCAAAGAATTTTTATAGATTAAATAGTTCTGGAATTTGTACGCTGCTCTGACCTTTATTCATTCTGGTTTATGTTGGACATAATTTTTTCTATAAAATAAAGTTCACTACAGTTGAATTACTAGGAAGACAATGACCAGAAAGATTACTTACCTATAACAAGAAGAAAAGAAGGATTTGGAAAACTAATGGTTTAAAATGCTTGTGTATTAACAAACTTTAGAAGAGACTCTTTCATCACAGATCTCTAGGTATGATGTCAGGCATATCAGACCGGCAAATCTAAAATGGCAAGTAACAAAGAAGTAAGAATTCCCCAGTGATCTCATGCAATTTCTGAGAGCGCTAGGGAGTTGGCTAACGACCTCGCTTACACCTCATAAACTAAGACCTCAGTTTCACCCCTGCTGATTCCTTTACTCTTATTTCTATTTTCTTTAATTGGAAAGTCAAGTAGTGACACTGACTGTGGAGGAAATCCAAGATACTGATGCATAAACTACTCTGCTTTTCAAAACCAAAACAAAACAATGAAAAAATCCTAGAGCAACAAGCTCTTTAACCTGTATTTGATATTTGTAGAGAAATAAGATTAGGATAATTATTTAAGGCAGAAAATATTTCATAGTCCACAATTCACAATTCTCTTTGCACAGAAGCAATTGACACTGAAGGATGAGTTAGGGAAGTATATTTTTAGATACCATAGAAGAGAAATGGAGTGAATTCACTTTCCACCAATAAATTAGACAGGTAGGGCTCATCCACTGCCAAGCAAATAGAGTGATCAACATCCGTGGGAAGGAAAGATGATGTGTGGGGAGTGTGGGTGGATAATATTGAGAGTTGGAAAGAAAGACAGGGCAAGGCCAACCCATCAATCCACACAATGGAAGTCATTTCCCTAAGTGCTAAACTGGGAATATGAGCCCCTCCTCTGCCACCATCATTTTTTTTTTTTTCTTTAAAGAAAATTCTCACTTCTGGATCTTTAAGAAAAGGAAATGTGAATGCAGTACTTAAGGAAACCTAGTAAGTCAAATGGCTTTAGACATACACATAAAAACAAAAGTCAGGAAAGAAGAACTCAATGAATGATTTGGACAAGAGCTTCTATTGTCTTTTTCAGAAAGAATGGACAAGATAGATTTTGCAGAGGAGATAGGGACAATATTAGCCCTAAAGAGAGGATGAGAATTCTAACACGCAGAGAACAAGGGAATAGTGAGTGTGGTAAACAGAATAATGACCTCCCCTAAATGCTGGGCTTCACTGGTGGCTCAGGCAGTAAAGAATCTACCTGTCATATGGGAGACCCGGGTTCTATCCCTGGGTCGGGAAGATCCCCTGGAAAAGGGAATGGCAACCCACTCCAGTATTCTTGCCTGGAGAATTCCATGGACAGAGGAGCCTGGCAGGCTACAGTCCATGGGGTAGCAAGGTGTCAGGCATGACTGAGAGACTAACACTTTCACTTTACAAACATCCATATCCTAATCTCCTAGTTAACAAATCTCATGTTTGTGTTGAGTGTTACATTTGCTTACGTATGTAAATACTCACTTCTCCCCCAATCCAGCCATGTGCAAATAGTAGATATAAACTCTCCAAACTTTGGTTTCTTATCAACAAGTTCCCAAGTCAGTATTTGAACCTAGGTGTGTGTGACTTCCAATCTTATCACTGTTCCGTCTTATTTCCTTTATTGAATGGTCCATTCCCTGTATTGTCAATAAATATTTAAATTATCTGGTTTGTTCCACACTATACATTTACAGCCATACATGGTTCATTTGTGGTCAGAGACTAAAGCTGCACCTTCTGAGGGAATTAGATTATTAAATCTGACAATCTACTTTGATATACAAGACTTCGGTGATGTTCTTTTCTCAGAAAAGTGGTTTCTCTCATTTCACCAGAATCTTAAAAGACTTCCATCTTTCAAAAGATTTTTTTAAAAAAATTATGTAACACCTTTATCTTATGCGTAGAAGAGAAATGCATTACTTTATCTGGGTCATATAACACATTAGTGGTAAATCTGTAAAAGAGTCAGAGTTCCCTAAATCATTCTTTGGTTGTCTCTTCATTTTGTGGTATCAGTATGCTGTGATGTATTAAATAAATTTAGATGTCTAGAAAGTACCAAGGTTGAGAGGTTGGAAGGAAAAAGAGCACAGATGACATTTTCTCTTGATATTTTCCTTGCACAAGGTCTTGGAGAACAAACCTGTCACCTTTCCTCAGCTCCAAAGCAGCCTTCATTTTACATTCAATGCGTGTTCAGTAACAAATTCAGAAAGAAGAAGCGATTAATGATATTTTTGTTAGTGACACAACTCTGCATCCATCTCTTTCTGAAAAAGTGTTTCTGCTTCTCCAAAGTTGATGGTTGAGGTTAAGCTAGGCAATCTCTAAAACTTTGCCATCAGAAATATCTTTGTACTGTGGACCACAGCTCTCAGAAAATATTGAAACATTTGAAGAACAGGTGTGTTTCTGATCAACCAGACTCAGACATAACCACTGGGTCTAGCTGTACCAAAATATCCAGCCCATTGCAAAACAGATTTGTGAGAATCAAATGAGATGGCAAGAATGGCTCCCCAGGAAGAAAGCCAACTGTCTGAAATCTATATTATCAGTATCTCTCTCTTTGGAATGAAATGACTTCAACACTTTGATTTGAGTGTTGTTTATTCATTATGTTGCTATAGTGTTCTTTTATTTTTTCTATCCAATTTGAAGAGTTAACTCCCTTATTTTAGAAAGATGGAACCAAATACCAAAAGTCACAAAAATGTTTTTTCGCAATGTGATGATTTCCACTGGCAAGCAGATACTTTATATTTTGCCATGTTTATGAGTATTTCACTTTACATACAGACTAATCTATCAGATTACTATTAATAATGCTTGTGCAACTGAAGTGTAGTCATGTAGGTTGTCCTTGGCTTGTAGACACGACTTTCTGTGAAGGTACATCTAGTATTGACTTTGGAATTCTGAGCTCTTCATAACGATTAGGTGTCATTCTAATGAAAACATAAGCATCAGTGCAGCATAAAATTTTATGTATATTCATTTTAAAACCCTCTGATCCTAGAATGGCACAACATAAAGAAAAAGACTCCTCATACAAGAACAACACAATTCTCAGAAATTACATGAAATTGAAAAGGAATTTCAGTAAAACAGATGGCTGCAGAAGCAGCTGTGTGAATATCATTTCTGAGGTGTGTTAGACACATATGTGGATGGGAATGTGGAGTGTGTAGAGGGAATAATTGTGAATGCAAGTGAAAATAAGAAATTGGTGGAATTTGGGATTTTCTACCATGAGATTAAAACATGAGGGTCAGAGATTTATTTACTTTCAAGTAACTTCCTAACCACAAAATGAAGGGAGACTTAACTCCTTTAAAAACAACTTTTAAAATACACTATAATACCATTCCTTTAACTGTTTATCTGAAAGCATTGTGTTGTCTAGATAATTTTGGAGTCCTGGTTTGTGATGGCTAAATTTATGATTCAATTTGACCAAGTCAAGGTGCCCTGAAAATGACTTAAACGTTATTTCTGGATGCATCAGTGTGGGTGTTCTGCCAGATCCTCCTTGAGCTGTATTATTGGCTTTGTTCTGCCTTCTGACTTGGACTGGAACTAGACCATTAGCTCCCCTGAATCTGGACTTCTCTGACTCCATAATCATGTGAACCATTACATCTTACAATGAACCTCTTTATATAACATATAATATACATAACACATATGTATATGTGTATGTGCATGTATGGAAGTGTTAGTTGCTTAATCATGACTGATTCTTTGTGATCTCAGGGAATGTAGCCTGCCAGGCTCCTCTGTCCATGAAATTCTGCAAGCAAGAATACTGGAGTGGGTTGCCATTTTCTCCTCCAGGAGATATTCCAAACCAGGGATTGAACTCATGTCTCTTGCATTTCCTTCACTGGCAGGCAGATTCTTTACTACTAGTACCACCTGGGAAGCCCAGATATATGTATATATAAATATACAAATACACATCCATTGTTTCTTTGTCTTTGGAAACACCCTAATACATGGTTTAACAAGTATTCTTCCTCCTTTTAGGGATTTTGTAGTAAATTTAGGAAATCAAACAAGCCATATAAGGTTGATTTGAATGGGCAATGAATGTAAGTACACTAATTGCATCAGGTGGAAAACTTAAAATCTGTCACATGGTTGTGCTTAACTCTTTTTTTTTTTTTTTCCCTATGTAAGTCATTGGACAAGCATATAGAAAGAGCTCCTGTTACGGGGGGATTTTCAGGGATGGCCAAGACTAAAACCCCCTACCAACTCACCTTAGGCACAAGGTTAGTCAGACATAAACCTGTGCAGTGTTTGCCCAGTAAATTTGGGAGGATTGAATCCCAGGTGGTGCTAGTGGTAAAGAATCAGCCTGCCGATACAGGAGATATAAGAGATATGGGTTTGATCCCTAAGTCCAAAGATCCTCTGAAGTAGGAAATGGCAACACACTCCAGTATGGTTGCCTGGGGAATCCCAAGGACAGAGGAGGCTGGTGGGCTCTGGTCCACAGGGTCACAAAGATTTGGACATGCCTGAAGCACAAGCACTGCAAAGAGCAGCCTATGTAGACTGCAACATTCCTAGCATGCTTGAGTCATCTATTGTATGCTGACTTTTATTTATTTTTAATAATAACCATTCAGGTATTGCATTGTTCAGAGCTTTGTAGATATTTGAACATAATTTTTATAAAGCAAATAAATCTCAGAAATATTAAAACTTACTGAGGGCACCAAACTCAGGTTTGTCTTAAGCCTTAATTTGCCCTAATAAGTACCGTGTTATTTTTGCTCTTTCTTTTGGTTTCAGTTTCGAACAGGACAGAATTCTGTGGTTGAGGATCTTTTTAAAATTTGTTGTGGTTATAGTTATTTTTGTTGAGGTTTGAGATATGAAGAGTATATAGTAACTTGACCCTCAAGGCAGTATATTAGAAAGTCACTAAGGCTTTGGCAAAGTCATTCATAAAATCACTATGAATATAGTAGAAAGATGTGGGCTAAGAACGTGCAGAAAGCTAAATGCACAACGGTTTACAAAGCGTCTGGCCAAACGTTGCTAGTCTACAACTTTCTACCTGGTGAAGTACATGATCTTTAGTGTCAAACACCCTGGGGCTGGGAAAAATGATCATCTCTCTGTATACCCACCTCTTGGTTTGTACAATGGGAAACTGTAACTAACATGTCTATTGGTTGTGAGGATTAAATAAGATAATGTAGGGCAATTATTCAGCCCCACAGGCAATACACCTTCAATAAATTATGAAATTATAGTCTAGAAAGAAGAAAAGAGGAGGGAAAAGGTGGCAGAGTGGGAGGAACCAGAGCTCTGTCACTGGAACTGCCTTTTTCAAAGTTCTTAAACGACTAGACAGGACCCTCAAGGTGAGTCACATTATTTTGAGATGATTCCCAAATATGCACACATGTAATTTTTAAAAACATTTCTCTATGTATTCAACTTAATAAGGATCAAAAGGAGGCATGGCTCAGAAAAACAAAAAGAAAGCATAACAAAACCAAATGAAGCAATAACTAAATAAAGCGTGCTGAAAGCATTGAAAAGCCCAGAGGCAGGGAAACAAAGGCACTGATATTGGGCTTCTGATAGCACAACTAAAATACTGTTGAAAGGAGCTTTGAATCATAAAGCAAGTGGGCATGTAGTATTTTGGAATTTGTCATGAAGAAGGAACTAGAGATGTTTAATTTCAAAGCATATTGAGAAAAGCTTCGAATTGGGCATGAATGCAGTCTTTCAAAGCATAAAAGAGATCCTGAAGAAAAGATTCTATTTCTAGCTCCAATGAACAAAAACATTTAGGAAAGTTGTTTATTGCTCATTCAAAGGGAAGATTTCATAAATGTTGTTATTCAGTCACTAAGTCATGTCCAACTCTTTGTGACCCTATGGACTGCAGTATACCAGGCTTCTATGTCCTTCATCATCTTCTTGAGTCTGTTCAAACTCATGTGCACTGAGTCAGTGATACCATCC
Organism: Budorcas taxicolor; assembly: GCF_023091745.1. NCBI lineage: Eukaryota > Metazoa > Chordata > Mammalia > Artiodactyla > Bovidae > Budorcas > Budorcas taxicolor. The sequence goes on along the minus strand of NC_068929.1, from coordinate 56,465,290 downwards.
AACTATCTCATCCTCTGTCATCCCCTTCTCCTCCTACCCTCAATCTTTCCCAGTATCAGGGTCTTTTCCAGTGAGTCAGTTCTTCACATCAAGCAGCCAAAGCAGAGTTATCTAAATGGAACCCCATGAAATACTTATCATGAAATAGGTGGCCTCATGTCATGATAAATTACTTGTCAAGGTCAGGGTTATTAGTGTCCACTGGAACACTGGGCAAGTTGATCTCTAGGGATCTTTCAAGCTATGAAATCATAAGAACAGCTATCTCTGTTCAACATTACTCATAAACTCAAGTATTAACAAAACATTATGATCTAGTGCTATATATTCATTCTCATTTGATTTATAAAAAAGACCACATTATCTTTTAAAACGAAACGTGAGGTGTAGAGGATCACCAGCTACGAAATGGGGAAGTTGGTTTAACACCCAGGCAACTGGATTCTAAAATTTGCATTTTCCAGTTAGTTTCCTTCTAAATTTAAACAGTATATAAAATGTTCAGTGTTGCTAATGAAACACTGAAAGTTCTCTAGCATGGTAATGCAGTGTTACATCATATCGTTGAGTCATTATCACGTGACACACCACTGGGACATAATACACGTCTCTGATTCAGTGTGCCTTAGTTATTAGTATTGTATTGTCACTCTTTCTATCTTTAGGAAACCCAAGTATGAGAACTTGAGTTACTAATCTGACCTAGGGTTTAGAAGACTTTGTTTTCAGCGTCAGTAGTTATGTCTCAAAGATTGCTAACATCTCATATTACATTCCTTTCCTCTAATTAAATTACTCAAAAATATAATTTTCTTTTAGCAATGATTAAGGCACTTCCCTTGTGGCTCAGTGGTAAAGAATCTGCCTGCAATGCAGGAGACGTGGGTTCGATCCCTGGGTTGGGACGATCCCTGGAGGATGAAATGACAGTCCACTCCAGTAATCTTGCCTGGAGAATCCCATGGACAAAGGAACCTAGTGGGCTACAGTCTGTGAAAGTGAAAAGTGAAAGTGAAAGTCATTCAGTTGTGTCTGACTCTTTGTGACCAGTTGGACTATATAGTTCATGGAATTCTTCAGGTCAGAATACTGGAGTGGATAGCCTTTCCCTTCTGCAGGGGATCTTCCCAACCCAGGTCTCCCACATTGCAGGCAGATTCTTTACCAGCTGAGCCACAAGGGTCCCAAAGAGTCACACATGACTGAAGCGACCAAGAACACATGCATGCACAAGGACTAAACACTTTAGGACGTGATTTTCTTTCACTTTCCTGAGAAGGAAAAATGTACTGAATCCTCTTGGCTTATGTGATGAAAACAATGCAGATAATGTTCCTATGGAAAGGTGAAAAATGAGAACGTGAGAGTGATGGCTCCAGTGATGATGATATTGGCACTTTGGTACTGTCTAAACGCACCTTTAAAAATTTGAAAGAATGCATTATTTTGTTTTAAACATCAAATCTTTCTTAACTGCTGGCATAATTCTGTCATATCCTTTCTGATGAGTCAGCAGTTCCACGCCAGCCCATTAAATGGCATTTTGCTGATGAAAGAGGCAGAGTAATAATTCTGTTCAACAAACCCATGTAAGCAGTATAATGCTTGGGAACAGATCATTTGTATTATTTAGAACTAAGGATTATAAAACTTATTATCTGCCCTTGCTATTGAAACAGCAGAAAATATACTATGCATTTTAGAAATATAAATACAGATACTTAGAAATAACCAGAGTACACAGTTCTGGAGGTACCATCTGCATTTACATATGAGTGAAGCTGTGAACCAGGTTAGCCAGGCTTCAAGAAGCTTGAGCATACCTCACACTTCCCTGATCCAAGGCCAAGTTAGGCTCCCTCTGGCCACAATATTTTTTTTTCTTTTTTAGTTTTGCTTAATGATCCTGATACTGGGAAAGATTGAGGGCAGGAAGAGAAGGGGACAACAGAGGATGAGATGGTTGAATGGCATCACCAACATAATGGACATGGGTGTGGGTGGACTCTGGAAGTGGGTGATGGACAGGGAGGCCTGGCGTGCTGCATGCAGTTCATGGGGTCGCAAAGAGTCGGAGACGACTTATCAACTCAACTGAACTGAATGATCCAGGATGAGGAGCATCCTTTTACTAAATAAAAATGAATGAAAATAAATGAAATGAATGATAAGTGAAACTTGGGACCAAACTGAAATAAATGGATTTTCCACAAAACTCTTATTTTAACATATATTTTGTTTATGTAGCAGACTGAACATCTTTGGATGGCATCAGCTGTGACTTTTGTGTTTAGAACTTCAGAGGTCAGGGAAGGGTTTTCAGTAACAATTCTATATAAATAATGAATGAAACAACAGATGAAGGGAAAATTCTCCCATGATTTAGATTTCTTATTTGTGCAGCAATCTTGGAAAATGGCATACTTCAAACCAGATAAAACCAATGAATTTTTGAGAAAGGAAAATTTTGGAATCAGGAGACATTTCTTTTTTTCTTTCAAGTAAATAAAACATTACATGACAATTTATTGAATAGCATGAAACAATGGTTAATAAAATATTTAATTTTCTGGAAGAATAACACATCAGACAAGATGTGATTTGAGAGTCAATCTCTTTTCAGCAAACCTTCATTTCTTCTGAACTTTTATTCCCTTTGTAAATAGAGTGTTTATTCATTTAGGGTCTGGTTTCTCAACCCCAGCACTATTAACATTTTGGATTGAATAATCATTTGATGTAGGAGGCTGCAACTGCATTCTGGGATGTCTAGCAGCACCCCTGGCCTTTAGTTACTAGATACCAGCAGCCCTTTAGTCATGACAAGCAATGATGACTGCAGACTTTACCAAATGTCCCTGGGGTGGCAGGAGGCTGGTGAAGGGGTGTGTGTGTGTGTGTGTTTGCATAATTCTCCCTAGTTGATAACCACTTATTTAAGGCTACATTCCTATGAGAGCTGAGATCTCCCTTTTTTCTTCTTTCCCAATTACCTTTTCCCCATTCCTTGGGTCTCTGCTTTACTTGGACTCATTTTTCTACCTTTATGGAGACTGTTAAAAAAAAAAAATCTCTTTATAGGAATTACACAAAGGCTCCTCTTCCCCCTGCTTCCTCAGCCCCACAGTAGGACATAGAGCTTGGAGGCGGAAGGGAGGCAGTGGAGGGGAGGATGGAGACTAGAGTTCCACATCATTTGCCTAGTGGACAACATTTGCTCCTTGGAAGAATAGCTATGACAAACCTAGACAGCATATTAAAAAGCAGAGACATTGCTTTGCTGACAAAGATCCATGTAGTCAAAGTTATGTTTTTTTCCCAGTAGTCATGTATGCATGGGAAGGTTGGACCATAAAGAAGGCTGAGCACCGAAGAATTGACACTTGAATTGACACTTTTGAACTATGGTGCTGGAGAAGACTCTTGAGAGTCCTTTGGATAGCAAGGAGATCAAATGAGTCATTCCTAAAGAAAATCAACCCTGAATTTTCTTTAAAAGAACTGACGCTGAAGCTGAAGGTCCAATACTTTGGCAACCTGATGTGAAGAGCTGACTCACTGGAAAAGACCCTGTTGCTGGGAAAGATTGAGGACAGGAGGAGATGTGGGCAACAGAGGATGAGATGGTTGGATGGCATCATCGACTCAATGGACAAGTGTTTGAGCAAACTCTGGGACATAGTGAAGGAAAGGGAATGCTAGCATGCTGCAGTCCATAGATAGGGTCGCAAAGAGTCGGAAACAACTGAGACTAAACAGCAACAACTGTTTTCTAATATTGTAACAGGGCATTTGTAACTGAACTATGTAGAACACAGACATTAATGTCTCCATGGTAACAACAAAATAGTCAGTGAGTTCCTAGGCCCATGGGTTCCCTTCTCCAGAGGATCTTCCCAACCCTGGGATCGAACCCAGGTCTCCTGCATTGCAGGTGGATTCTTTACCAGCTGAGCCACCAGGGAAGCCCAAGAATACTGGAGTGGTTAGCCTATCCCTTATCCAGCAGATCTTCCTGACCCAGGAATGAAACCAGAGTTTCCTGCATTGCAGGTGGGTTCTTTGGCAGCTGATTTACCAGGGAATCCCCTTCAAAAGTCTATTTACCAATAAATCAGTTGAGATCTCTGAATAGCAATCTCTTCAATTCTGAGACCCAGGTAACTGGGATTCATGTAGCACAGTTTTAAATGAGGAGGTAAAACAGAAAGAGAGCTGACTTTCCTTCCCCTGATGCAGTCTGAATTTTAAAAAATGTATATCAAAATGGCTTACCTTTGATACCCATACCATTAATTCAATTTCCTGAAAGTATTAATAGAAGTTCTCTATAATCAGTTCATGCTTATTCTCCACACATGAAAACATATATCCCACGACTATCACCAAATTCAGAGAAATGTCAGTTACCAAGTGAAGGGCGTGACATATAGATTCCCTGTTCATATTAGTATTAGTTTAAAAATATTAATACACATTCATTGACTGCATACTTTCACAGTCATTTATATTTTAAAGAGATACTTTTTGTAGCTCAGGAGTTTGTCTCTTTGCTCTTTCTAAAAAACAGTAACACATTACGGGGTTTCCCTGGTGGCTCAGATGGAGAAGAATCTGCCTGCAATGAAGAAGACTCAGATTCAGTCTCTAGACAAGGAAGATCCGCAAGAGAAGGGAATGGCAACCCACTACAGTATTCTTTCCTGGAGAATCCCATGGACAGAGGGTCCTACTGAGTCATACATGACTCGGCAACTAATACGCACACACAGGCACACATAACAAATTAAGTGCCTAGTAGATGTAAGTCAATCTACCAGATATTGCAGTAATCACTCAGAAAATCAAGACATGAATTTATGCCGGTAGGAATTTCTGAAATTTATATGAGGATTGCTAATATAACTACTGGAATAAAATAGGTTGGTTTGAGAACATTCTTTATTAAGTTCTGCCCTGTGAATAATTATAATAGAAATGGATTGGTATGTACATCTTTTTCACCTCCTATAGACATTTTAGTGTGACTGGCCTAATTATGCACTATTCATCCATGTATTTAGTTCTCATATGCTAATTAGGCAAAAACAGACTTGAGAAGATTAGTTTAACCAGGGAGAAATGAAGCATTTAAGCATTACATGCACTTGTTAACCCTTTCCAGAAAGCACTCACTTAATCATCCTATGGCAACTTTGCCTGAAAATCCTCATGACTCAAGTAGGAGAAAATATTAGATGGGGGTTACATCTTCATTCCTGTAATACAACACTATATAATATCCTTATTCTCCTCTATAATTCTGACAGAATGTGAAATAGGATTAAATCTTTTATCTGAGATGCTCAGAAATTAGCTTAAGTCAGCAAATTCTGGCACTTGGTTAATATTAAAAGAATTAATTTGCCTAGACATATTTTCTAATGAGAAATCAAGTGGTATAAAAGAGATTGCTTATTGTCTCCCTATAGCTACTGTCCATTTTTTAAACATTTTTTGCTGAATACATGGCTCCTAGGAATATAGATTATAGTTACTATACTCGCTCAAAGCCAGGGACAGTGAACATTCCTGGGCAACTATTTCGCAGTGTGAGTAGTATGTGGTGTATGTGGCAGGTGTCTTTAATGAAAAGGTATGGTTCAGGTCAGTTCAGTTGCTCAGTCATGTCTGACTCTGCAACCCGAAGGACTGTAGCAGGTCAGGCCTCCCTATCCATCACCAACTCCCAGGGTTTACTCAAAATCATGTCTATTGAGTCTGTGATGCCATCCAATGATCTCATCCTTTGTCATCCCCTTTTCCTCCCGCCTTCAATCTTTCCCAGCATCAGGGTCTTTCCCAATGAGTCAATTCTTCACATCAGGCAGCCAAAGTACTGGAGTTTCAGCCTCAGCATCAGTCCTTCCAAGGAATATTCAGGACTGATTTCCTTTAGGACAGACTGGTTGGATCTCCTTGCAGTCCAAGGGACTCTCAAGAGTCTTCTCCGACACCATAGTTCAAAAACATCAATTCTTCAGTGCTCAGCTTTCTTTATAGTTTAAATGCCACATCTATATATGACCATTGGAAAAACCATAGCTTTGACTTAAGTGAAACTTTGTGGGCAATGTCTCTGCCTTTTAATAAGCTGTCTAGGTTGGTCATAACTTTTCCTCTAAGGAATAAGTGTCTTTTAATTTCATGGCTGCAGTCACCATTTACAGTGATTCTGGAGCCCCCCCCAAAATAAAGTCAGCCACTGTTTCCTCATCTATTTTCTAAGAAGTGATGGGGCCAGATGCCATGATCTTAGTTTTCTGAATGCAGAGTTTTAAGCAAACTTTTTCACTCTCCTCTTTCACTTTCATCAAGAGGCTCTGTAGGTCTTTGCTTTCTTCCATAAGGGTGGTGTCATCTGAGGTTATTGGTATCTCTCCCAGCAATCTTGATTCCAGTTTGTGCTTCATCCAGCCTAGCATTTCTCATGATATTCTCTGCATATAAGTTAAATAAGCAGGGTGACAATACACAACCTTAATTTACTCCTTTCCCAATTTGGAACGAGTCTGTTGTTCCATGTTCATTTGTAACTGTTACCTCCTGACCTGCATACAGATTTCTTAAGAGGCAGGTCAGGTGGTCTGGTATTCCATCTCTTTTAGAATTTTCTGCAATTTGTTGTGATCCACACAGTCAATGGCTTTGGCATAATCAATAAAACAGAAATAGATGTTTTTTGTTTGTTTGTTTTTTCTGGAACTCTTTTGCATTTTTGATGAACCAACAGATGTTGGCAACTTGATCTCTGGTTCCTCTGCCTTTCCTAAATCCAGCTGTTTATCTGGAAGTTCACAATTCATGTACTGTTGAAGCCTGGCTTGGAGAATTTTGAGCATTACTTTACTTGTGTGAGATGAGTGCAGTTTTGTGGTAGTTTGAGCATTCCTTGCTATTGCCTTTCTTTGGGATTGGAATAAAACTGACCTTTTCAGTCCTGTAACCACTGCTGAATTTTCCAGATTTGCTGGCATACTGAGGGCAGCACTTTCACAGCATCTTTTTTTTTAGGATTTGAAATACCTCAACTGGAATTCCATCACCTCCACTAGCTTTGTTCACAGTGATGCTTCCTAAGGTCCACTTGACTTCACATTCTAGGATGTCTGGCTCTAGGTGAGTGATCATACCATCGTGATTATCTGGGTCATGAAGGTTTTTTTTATAGTTCTTCTGTGTATTCTTCTTAATCTCTTCTGCTTCTGTTAGGTTCATACCATTTCTGTCCTTTATTGTGCCCCTCTTTGCATGAAATGTTCCCTTGGTATCTCTATTTCTTGAAGAGATCTCTAGTCTTTCCCATTCTATTTTTTTCCCTCTATTTCTGTGCACTGATCACTGAGGAAGGCTTTCTTATCTCTCTTTGATATTCTTTGGAACTGTGCATTCAAATGGGGATATCGCTCCTTTTCTCCTTTGCCTTTAGCTTCTCTTCTTTTCACAGCCTTTTTTCAAGGGCCCTCAAGACAACCATTTTGCTTTTTTGCACTTCTTTTTCTTGGGGATGATCTTAATTCCTATCTCCTGTTCAGTGTTATGAACCTCTGTCCATAGTTCTTCAGGCACTCTGTCTATCAGATCTAATTCCTTGAATCTATTTGTCACTTCCACTGTATAATCGTAAGGGATTTGATTTAGGTCATACCTGAATGGTCTAGCGGTTTTCCCTACTTTCTTCAATTTAAGTCTGAATTTGGCAATAAGGAGTTCATGATCTGAGCCACAGTCAGGTCCTAGTACTGACCATCTGGTGATGTCTATGTGTAGAGTCTTCTCTTGTGTTGTTGGAAGAGGGTGTTTGCTATGACCAGTGTGTTCTCTCGGCAAAACTGTTTTGGCCCTTGCCCTGCTTCTTTCTGTTCCCCAATACCAAATTTGCCTGTTACTCCAGGTATTTCTTGGCTTCCTACTTTTGGATCCCAGTCCCCCATAATGAAAAGGACATCTTTTGGGGGATGTTAGTTATAGAAGGTATAGTAGGTCTTCATAGAACCATTCAACTTCAGCTTCTTCAACATACCTGGTCGGGGCATGCTGCTGCTGCTGCTGCTGCTGCTGCTGCGTCGCTTCAGTCGTGTCCGACTCTGTGCGACCCCATAGATGGCAGCCCATGAGGATCCCGTCCCTGGGATTCTCCAGGCAAGAACAGTGGAGTGGGTTACTGTCAGGAGCCAGCGTGAGGAATCTCACCCGTGACAAGGTCATGCGGAAGGAAGCCTGACAAAATGCAAGGACGTGTTCGGCTTCAGGGATTCCCCCTGGAAATTCCTTAGCATCCACCCCCAAGACCAGAATCTGCCTGCTTTACTATGTTATGCCTTCCACCTACTCTTCTGTCATTAACAGGGGACTGTCCCCCCACCACCTTTTTCTGGAAAAAATTAGAGCTTTTAGATAATACATCTCCTGGGCAGAATACGAGTGTTTCAATCCAAAAACCCCTCTGATGGCTTTCTAGCCTGCCTGCAGGACTCATACAGCTGTGCATGTGATTGTTTGAGGCCTCCGGACTGCGGGAGGCACAGGAAGCTTAAAACATCCTAGGAATGTCGGGGCTTCCGAGGAGTCAAAATCATTAGAATAGGACTGATTAAAGGTTTCATTTGTTGAGCCAATACTTGCTGCCAAATTTTCTTATCTTTTATTTTTAGGTACAGTTGGTATATAGAAAAACAGGTAGTAGACCTGGTATTAGCAACATTAGATCTTTGCGTTAAGTGCTTTCTTTGTTATAACCCACTGCACCTTTGTTCTATAGGAATGTAACTTTTTTGTACTTTGAGGGTGATGCAGAGTAAAGAAAAAACACTTCTAGGGAAAAAGAGTTTTCTGGACAATTATCCAGGAAGAGAGCCATAAAAATGTTAACAAGCCTCTTGGCCAGAAGATAATGTAAACCACCTGAGACCTTTTGTATACGGGAGGGTATGCAAAAAGAAAGCCTTGTCTCAATGAGGGTCAGGACTGCTGCCCCTGCATAACTCTATTTCTTTATGTACAACTTGGGGTATATAAGCTGATTTTTAAAAATAGCTTTTGGAGTCTTGCACCGATGCTGGGCTTCCCCATGTCACTCTTTTCTTTTTTCGGCTGAATTCCCATCTGGAGCAGGGAGGCTCATCATGTCTACTTATTTGTCCCGGCTTCTAAGATCCGTAAGAGAGAGAGCCCAAGGCGGGGCACTCCCCGATATTCAAACGGACGCCGGTGGCCCAACGTAGATGGTGCAAGTTCCTTGTCTGGAACTTTACTGTTCTTCCACATAATCCAAGTTATTCAGCCCTCTTTCTCTACTTAATTTTCCTACTATACTATTGTTTCTTAATCTAATCTTATATTAATAAACAAATAGGTTTTTCTCACCCCAACGCTGTCTCCGCTTCGAATTCCCTGGATCCACCGGGCAGGTTACCACTTCCTTCTCCAATGCATGAAAGTGAAAAGTGAAAGTGAAGTCGCTCAGTCGTGTCCGACTCTTAGCGACCCCATGGACTGCAGCCCACCAGGCTCCTCCATCCATGGGATTTTCCAGGCAAGAGTGCTGGAGTGGGGTGCCATTAATAGACTTGAATTATTTTGATATTGAATGGTTTGACTTGGAAATGAGCAGAGATCATTTCGTCGTTTTTGAGACTGCATCCAAGTACTGCATTTCGGACTCTTTTGTTGACTATCATGGCTGCTCCATTTCTTCTAAGGGATTCTTGCCCACAGTAGTATATATAATGGTCATGTGAATTAAATTTGCCCAATTTATTCCATTTTAGTTCACTGATTCCTAAAATGCAACAGACTGATAAAGCCTAAATGTTTATTAATGCTAAATGTTAGCTGTGGAATTTATGTTTAGTCAAGTCTGCTCTAATACCCTGCAATCCTTTAACAGATAAAATAATCATCCTATAGATAAAGCAAAGGGTAAAGTTTTGAGTTAGCTGCCAAATAATGAGACAATAAAGTAAAGTGAATGTTGCTCAGTGGTGTCTGAATTTTTCATAGTCTGTGGAAATCTCCAGAACAGAATACTGGAGTGGATAACCTTTCCCTTCTTCAGGGGATCTTCCCAACCCAGGGATCAAAACCAGGTCTCCCACATTGCAGGTGGATTTTTTACCAGCTGAGCCAAAAGGAAAACTCAGTGAGACAATGTGAGTACCTTAAATTCACTGAATACTCATGAAATTTCCTTCTCTAATAGTCACCACTAATGTTCATGATATCATTAATATTTGTAACATTTATCCATGTTGTGATCACTTCATTGTGGAAAATATTATGATCCACATTTTTTGAGAAGAGGAAACTATTCCTTAGAAAAGGTAAATTGGTGGGCTATGTTCATAGATGCAGCTAAATATGGAGCTAGAATTCAAGGCATATACCATGATTTCACACAATATTGGAGAAGGAAATGGCAACCCACTCCAGTAGTCTTGCCTGGAGAATCCCAGGGACAGAGGAGCCTGGTGGGCTGCCGTCTATGGGGTTGCACAGATTTGGACATGACTGCAGTGACTTAGCAGCAGCACACAATATTAGATCTATTTCCCTTCTCCTCCCTCCTTTTACTTCTCATCCTATCTTCACAAAGTCATGAGGAGATATTGATGGGTTAGTCTACTCTAGATCGTTTCTCTCCTCTATTTTTACAACATACTCCAGACATTATCTGTTTTACTAAAAACAAGATATATTTTAATATTCACTCACTCTCTTATTACACATTTTCTTCAATCTTTTTCATTCTTTCATAGTGTGCAGTTGTTACCCAAGACCCTTTTGGGTGGATTGTCCAGATTTTCTCTATCAGAATTACCCCATCCCCTACTATAAATATCTTTAACATCAGACTTCAATATTATGTGTGTTAGTCATTCAGTTGTGTCCAACTCTTTGCAATACCATGGACTGAGGCTCACCAGGCTCCTCTGTCCATGTAATTCTCTAGACAAGAATACTGGAGTATGTTGTAATTCTTTTCTCCAGGGAATCTTTCCAACCTAGGGATAAAACCTGGGTCTCCCCCATGGCAGTCAGATTCTTTACCATCTGAGCCACCAGGGAAGCCCCCGATATTGCTCTATCATTGTTATAATTAGCAGCTGGTTAACTCAGGTCATGGTAATAAGACTTTCTGGACATTTTAAGAAGGACTTTAATAAAACACTTCGCTGAGGCTCGAAGAAGTCAAATGCACCTGCTAACAATTTAAGTCACCATGCCTAATTATTGATGGAGCAATCATTTTTGGTTATTGGGATTTTCAGGGCCCTTCAAGTCATGCCACATCAGTGTCTGTCCATGTGCCACATACAGGCCTCACCAGACATGAAAAAATACAACAGCAAATACTTCATAGGGCAGACCAAATCTGCTTTTATGATTTTTTGAAATTCTAATTCAAATGTGTAAAAACAATGATGATAAGACTGTGTTTTAGGTCAAGGGATAGTTATTTTGCCCAATGTCATGCAAAAATAAGAAACATTTATGACTGCAGATTATTTGATGTCTAGATTTCACTGTACTTATGCTCATCAAGATGTTTAATTTATTTTCTATTAGGCACTTCTTAATTTATCCGTCCTAATCATAACAATAGTTCCTGCTAGTAAATAACATTTTTTTTTTTTTTCCCGGGGCCGCCGCGCCGCTCCCGCAGCCCCGCCCGGGACCCAGTAAATAATATTTTTAAAAGGGACATTAAATTCCTTCCTGTCTAAACCAACCTAAACGTATTATAAGTTTTAATGTCATGTCATACTTAGATCCAGCATCTTCCTCAAAACTAAAAATATTTTGCAGCGTTTGCAAAATTATTGAACACTCCTTCTATGTAACCTGCATGCTCTAAGCAATTCAATCCTCCCTTTCTCTAGTTTGTCTCTAGAAGGAATCACAAAAATGACTCTTTTTAAATTAACAGATAATTAGTCAGATAGCATCTAATGTCAGATAATCAAATTTACAGTGTTTAGGAGAGGAATAAAACTAATATATAAACACAAATACGTAATATGAAAAAATAAATATAATCATATGCTCTGAAGAATCACAAAATTCTGTAGAAATCATGAAGAAAATAAATAAAGGCTGAGTAAATATTGAGAGCTAGCTGAGGGTGATGCTTTTTAGATAATTTTGTAAATATCACCTCACCTAAGTAGAATACATTTAACCAGAGCCATGTAAAAAGAAAAGAAGTCAGTACGTAGGAAAGAACAATTAAGCCAGACCACCAAAAAGAATGGAGAAGGAAATGGCAACCCACTCCTGTACTCTTGCCTGGAAAATGCAATGGATGGAAAGCCTGGTAGGCTACAGTCTATGAGGTCATAAATAATCGGACATGACTGAGTGACTTCACTTTCTTTCTGTAGTTCCTTTTGGAGGAGGAAATGGCAACCCGCTCCAGTGTTCTTTCCTGGAGAATCCCATGAACGGAGGGGCCTGGTGGGCTACAGCCTATGGACTTGCACAGAGCTGGACAAGACTAAGCAACTAACACACACACACAGAGACACACACCCCAAAAAGAAAATGCAAAACCCTGAGGCACAGCCACCCTTAATACCTTTATGGAAAATCAAAGAGGCCAGAGTGGCTGGAGGAGGACTGCTGACCAGGAGGTTAAAAGATATAGTGTAGGTTCTAAGCCATTGTAGTTAAGAACACTGGCTTTGATTATGTGTACAATGAAAAGGAATTTGACAGTGCTGAACAAAGGAGGGGTATGATTTTATTTAAATTTTTTAAAGGATCACTATGGCAACTGTGTGGATACCAGACAATTGAGGGGAGAGGGTAGATAGGTTAGGATGCTATTTTAAAAGCTCAGGTTAGGCATTATGGTGACTAGAATTTAGAGAAAACCTGTAGAAATACCAAACAGTAGCAATATTAAAAATATTTTGAAGATAAAGCCAATGGAATTTGTTAATAGATAAATGTAATGGTTGAAAGAACAGAAACTCATGATGACATAGATTTAGTAACCCAGAAAAGCAGAGTTTTCTCTACCAGAATTCTCCCACCCTCTGCTATACACGTTGTTAACATCAACACTGCAGTATAAACATATTACATTTACTGATATGAAAACCACAGAAGATGTCTGTTGGGAATGGATGGGGGAAATAATTAAGTTTGGATATATTAATTTTGACCTCTCAGTGGAGATATCTAAGATGACTGGTGCATTTGAGCCCATAGTTGAGGGGGTGGAGTGGGTCAGACAGAAAGATCAGCAAGTATTTGGAAATCAAACACTGATAAAGTTGACACATATCGAAGGGGATATGTGATGGAGACTGAGAGGGGAAAAAAAAGTCAAGGATGAGGAATCAATAAGTATGCCAATGGTTGTTAAATGTCAAAGACAGTGATGATGAAGAACTGATTATTGTGTTTCACAGTGCTTTTCTAGAGCAATTTTGCTTGAATTCTTATAAAGAAATCTGATTGGTGTTTGTTCAAAAAGACTAGGAAAAGATAGATCACAGGGAGGAAAAATTTTTTCAAAGAATACTGCAGTGAGGAACAGTAGAAGAAAAAAATTGAACAGGATATATAAAGAACAAAAGTTTTAAAAAGGTAGGTATGACCACATATTTATACATTAAGGAGAACAATCTCCTAGAAAAGCAAATCAAAGAGGAAGAGACCAAAGAAAGAAGGTCTTAGAATCAGAAAAAATTATGTTCAACAAATGAAACAAACAAAAAATGGCAGAGGGATATATGCAAATACATGTATGTTGGTACATATTGTAATAAAAATGATCTGGTGAACATCCACAAATCCTTAAGGGAAAACAATTCACCAGAAATATATGTTTTGCATAGGAACTACTACATAGCTAATAAATACAAGGAAATTTGTTACTTGAACTCTAAAGCACTTTAGCACTCTTTTCATTATTAACTACAAGAATAGAAAATGCTATAACTGAAAGATAGGGAATCCTTGAAAGATGAGAGAAATATTATGCTTTTAAATTGCACAGTTAACTGGAACATATGTCGGAAAGGTTTGCAGTCTTATTAACCCAAATTCAGTGTAATTTAAAATAGAACTGTAGCACTCAAGTGAGCAAATGTTTGCTTTCAGACAGTCTATTGTTAAAGTTTGAAAAGTGCAATCTCTTCAAACTGATTCTTAGTCTGTTCTTAATACAGAAAAGCAATTAGGAAGCAGAGTATTAGCAAGTATCACTCAGTAAATAAATATTTACTGTCAACTTTACAGATGTGAAAAATCCCTTTTCCACATATAGTTCTAATCGAATTTAAACAGCTTCTTAAGTATTCTATTAAATCTTGGATACTCTTTGAACAAACTGCAATGGTACATTATATTTTTAAGCTTTAAAAATCATTAAGTGCAGTTTAGGACATTCATTACCTAAAACTAAAAATATTTAGTGAGGCTTTGTTCCAAGGTCTCTTTCAGCATTTAGACATTTCAGTGTATAATTTACAAAGTATTTTTCAACACTGTGGACATTCAAAACTTCCACACTAGTAATTTTGTTTTTCCTATTATTAAAAAGAATTCCATATATTTTTAAAGTTTTATAGTCATTGTTGAGAAATTTTCATCTGAAGACTTTTTTTACTTAACCTTTTTCTAAAAAGTAATTCCTGAAATAAATGGATGTAATAGAAATAAATAATAAAATATAAATTCATCTTATTTTTAGCATCTGGAATTGTCCTTTATTTTTAGTACCTTAGTTGCTGAAGAAAGAACCAGTCGAATGAATGCTTTCTTTCTTGATGCCCTCAAAGCGCTTACATATGATTTAGTATATTATAAATCCAGTCTCAGGAACACAGTCCTAATAAATACCTAGGTTTTGAGGGAAAATGTGGTTTGATGACAGAAAATACACATTATCTTCTTTAAGTAATAATAGTATTCAACATAAATGTTGAGTTCCCATTATGTGCCTACTATTTTTATTAGATCATTGTAAGTTATCAAATTTACATTCCAATATAAGCTAAAAGCAAAGGTATTATTACCCACTTTTCAGATTTGGAATCTGAGTCTGAGAGTTTAAGTAGCCTGTCAAGAACTTCCAGGAAGTAATTAAATTACTAAGCTAGGACCTAAATTTTAACTCTTTTTAGAGATTCACCTGGTTACTAATTGGTGATTAGTAGTTAAGGGACATCTAAAATCACAAATTTCCAGTTCTTACTGTTTGTCTAGTATATACAACTTAAATAAATCTTCTGATTTATCATCTTACATGGAATACTTAGCAGTTCCCCAAAAAAGTTTGTTTGGGTTTTCCCATAAGATTTAATGGAAAAAACCAAATGAACTTTCTGGTCAACCCAATAAATAGCAGCATGCTTATATGTTTATTGTTCTAAATATAGTCAGTAAGTTGTATATATTTAGTTTTCTCTTTCACCAGGTCCTTTTAAATACAAGATGGACACCAACAGAAAAAATCTCAAAGTTGATTTTAAAATAAAACATTACCTGCAATATCTGCATTGTTAAAGCAAGGTATTTATATTACTTTAAAGAAAATACACAGCAAATAGTTTATTTACTAATGAAGTGTAAAGTACTCAAAGCATTTTTGAAATCGGTATTATTTCGCTGTAGCTTTCTTATAAGCTGATAATCATTAACTACATTATTCACTGAATGCCAAACACAGTACTGTGACCGGAAATAAAATGATACCTGTAGATAAAAAAGGAGTCACAACATAAGAGTGGAGAGAAGGATGCCTAAGAGCATGTTGGAATTAAGAGTATCATAGAGCTAATGACCATCAGTTGCCCCAGGGTCTTGAACAAGACAATAAGGAAATAAGATCCTCTTAGAACTACTAAAAGCTTTACCCCCCCCCCCCAAAAAAAAAAAAAAGATTCAAACAAGAGAAATGCTAAACACAGCAAGTTTTAGAATAAGTGATGGATGCTAAAAAGTAAGACCGTATTCCCTGTTGATCTAAGAAGGATCTCCTTTGAGAAGACATGTTATAATCATACTAATAGATCTTAGTGGATGTTAACCAATCACCTCTAAACCACGGCTGAAACTTAATTCAAGAAAGAAGGGACACTGTGATAGAAAGCTTTGGTTTGCCAACTTACTAAAAACAAGCAGGAAAGAGAACAAAACTGGACAGAAAGCCAGGAGGCCTGACATGCTCAGACTACAGGACATCAAGAGAAAAGTACTTCTGAGAATAAGAAAAATAAATTTCATTTCACTAAAATTATAGCTGAAAGTATATATACATATAATATTTTATATTATATATATACTTTCAAATATATATATATATTTATTTATTTTTATTTTTTACTTTACAATATTGTATTGGTTTTGCCATACATCAACATGAATCTGCCATGGGTATGAAACACCAAAAAAATAAAGACAATGATTAAAACTGAAATGGAGGAAAAGTGAGTGTGGCATGGGAGTCAAATCCTCCCCTATAAAAACAGGAAGTGGATAAATAATAAGTTAATCAATCAAAAATAGAAACGTATAACTGAATATTTACGGACATGAAGGCTACTAATCCTCAACCCCCAAAATAGAGACCATTTTGTTCTCTCATAGAAGATTTGTCTCTGGGTAAATTGGGGCTTAGATATTTTCCATATAAGGGCTACTATTGTATTTTGTCTTTGACATGTATTATTTTGATTTCTTAAAATGTTAAATGGTTATTTTGTTGCCTAGCACTCTTTGGTCTCACCATGCTGCAGCCAGATAGCTGTGATAGTCGTGGCCACTCACTTGAAGAACACTGATGCCACACATTCACACACACACATACACAGAAACACACACACACACAATGGCAGATTATTAGTGGCAGTTTCTCCCAACTGTACCCATGCCCTGGGTTTCTGAACAGACAGCTATAATCATCCTCTTTTAGGAGAGGATAAGAGATTAGTGGTTTACAGCTGTTGTAGTTCACATTTTATTTTTGAAAAGTAAATGGGTATCTTTAGTGCTTTAAATGAATCGTTAAACACACATTTATGTATTTTTATGAACTAAATACCTTCTAATCCAAAATATTTCTTAATTCTGACAGAGAATTACATATTTTGCACAGATGTACAATAATTTGAGCAGCTTCAGATTATTATATTTTTCTCCTAAGGTCAATAAAAAGGTTAGTACTTAGCCATAGTCAGTTCAAGTCCACTGAGGGTGAAATGTCAGTTAAGCAGAATAATGACAGTCCCCTAGTAACGAAAATAGCACAAAATAATTACAGATTCTAGCCAAAACAGCCTTATTTTTAACCTATGAATGTCAAGACATAAACTGGCTTTTAGCTCTTTGGAAACCATGCCTTTATTTTTCTTTTTTTGGTAGAAGAATCACCAGAAAGGCTTTTGCTCTCTAGAGATCACTGACTTGCAATTTACAGTGATCTATATAATTCTTGGGTAGCTCACCTGGTAAAAAATTTGCCGCAATGAGGGAAACCTGGGTTTGAGCCCTAGTTTGGGATGATCCCCTGGAAGAGGGCATGGCAACCCACTCCAGTATTCTTGCCTGGAAAATCTCCATTGACAGAAGAGCCTGGTGGGCTCCAGTCAAAGAAGTCACAATGAATCAGACACAATCAACTAAGAACACAGATAATTTTAAAAGATCTTGGGCCAGAAAAAGGTAAAACAATTTTGTAACAAAAATGTACTGTGACTTTACCATACTTGATCATCCAGAAAAGATACGATGTGATCAAAATATGTTACATGTCTTCAACTAATTGTGGCAAGTGTTTTTGTATTTCATCAAAGGACAATAAAAGCCCTTTTCAAAAACAATAGTAAATAAAATTGCTTTTCCTATTCAGGGGTTTAAGCCATAACTAAGTCTTTTAATAACAAGCGTTGTATGATATGCTGAAACTTCCAGATGTGCAATATCTATACATTCTTACTAATTTTTCTACAATCATGTTAAAGAACATACTGGTAGTGGATGTTCTTCAGCGTACTGTAATGACATCAGAGTCTGGGTATGTGATATTTCTTTAAAATATATTTCTGCCACTGTAATATTTTCAAAGATTTTTCTAGATGATTATATACTTCTTGAGTTATGACTGTACATTTCACTCAAGGGCAGGGGGGAAACATAAGTCAACAGGCTGGAGAGAGAGTTCAGATATTGGTTGGGGTCTCATGGCTTCAAATCAGCTCTAATTTTAGACTTTTGTTAAAGGAGTCATTAACAATAGAAATATGTCTGTCCACTGTACACATAAATACTAGTTTCCCAGGTCAAGATGGATTAAATTGGTAGGTAACTGTCCAAAAGTTCACACACAAGTTTCTGAAAGGTTGAGGGAGAGGGCTAGACAGGTTTGCATTTGGAACAGTGACTTAAGTCTATAGACTCTATGGCTTGAAAAGTGAAGCTATATTTGACTGACTTGACTCTATAATACTAGAAAAGCAGTATCTTAAGATGGCAGTGCAAAATGAGACATAAAGTGTCCATCTGGGGGATAAATAATGTTACTTCTACAATTTAGTCTCAACTTGAGCCCTACATTGTAGGTTTCAATGCTGGGGGGATTTAGATTCCAAAGGATAACAATATAAGTAGGAATTAGTTTGAGTGCAGCTGAGAGCCATCTTCTAGTTTCACATGTGGTAAACCTCATTTATCTTAGATAAAAGATGCATAAATAACAACAATAGCACTCTGGGTACCTGCACTCTTATATTAGGGATATACTTGTTTCTTTAATTCTAGAGCCTTCATAAAATTCATTCTTCATGTGATTAGGAAGGGGTTATTAATATTAAAATCCTAGAAAAAGCTATCGAGATCTCATAAAGTTAATATCTCTTGCCTGATGATTCAGATGATAAATCAATAGTGTCTCTTATTAAACATGTTACTTAGATATAGTATTTACAAAGGAGAGAAAAGGAAAAAAAAAGTCTTCCATTATTTACAAGAAGTTCTAGGTTTGAGTACCTTTAAAGAACAGCATGGAGAACAGAATGATTTTTAAGGTAAACATTAACTAAGATACAGCATTTTGTTGGGGTGGGGAGGAAGCTATGTATATATAATTAATGAAAAGATTTAACAATAACACGTGACATTTCATCTACAAGAAGAATGGATTATATAGAGCTTCTAAACCTCAACATCACAAACTCCCATTAAGTCTCTAAGAAAAAACTGGGGGAAAAGTATAAGGTGATTTGGGCAACCAGAAAACGATTCAAGCCTACTTGATTATTCTCAAACTGCTATTTTAGTTTCTGAGACCTCTTTGAATTGGGAAAAATTATGTCTTTCTCATAGATCATTCCTGATGCTTCTTTTCAGTTTCCTTCCTCTCTCACACTTTTTTTTTTCCCATAATTTCTTGGTGAGTTTATTCAATCTGGTAGTTGAAATAGCATCTACATGGTAATCAGCCCATCACCATCGTCTCTTCCCCCAAACATCCTTCCTTGTCCCAGTCTCCTTATCTCAGTTGAGGCAAATGGCATCTTTACAGTTGATCAGATTGCATATCTTGGAGGCATCTATGGCAATGTTTGTTTTTTTTTTTTTTTTCCTTCTCACAAACACCAAAAGGAATCTCATTAGCTGTACTTCAAAATATACACAGAATCTGATAATTTCTTAAATCGCCAAGGGTACAGATATAGCCTAAACTACCGTCAACTCTTACCAGCTCTTACTATTCTAACAGGTCTTTTAGTTTCTACTCCTCACTTTCAACTCCTCCCTTTCATTTCATTCTCAATGCTTACAGGAAAAGTGATGCTATTAGAAACAGTTAAAACTTTTCAATACATACTCAAAATCCTGGATCATTTCAGTCTTAGTTTTGTCCCTTCTGTATGAAAGGACATGTCATGTCATGCAACTCTTTATCTCTTTATTCAAACATCACCATCCACATATAAATTCAGAAAAAAAAAATCTCCCAACTATCTGGATTCTTGTTACCCAAATCTATCTTTTATAATATTTATCATATTCCAATACACTGTTTGCATTCTATGATCTGGCATAGAAATACCCTTGCAGAAATAATTCTCCTCTTTTATTTTTAATAGAAATTTATTTATTTTAACTGGAGGCTAATTACTTTACATTATTGTATTGGTTTTGCCATACATCAACATGAATCCACCACGGGTGTACATGTGTTCCCCATCCTGAATCCTCCTCCTTCCTCCCTCCCCATACCATCCCTCTGGGTCATCCTAGTGCACCAGACCCAAGCATCCTGTATCATGCATCGAACCTGGACTGGCAATTCGTTTCACATATGATATCATACATGTTTCAATGCTATTCTCCCAAATCATCTCACCGTGCCCTCTCCCACAGAGTCCAAAAGACTGTTCTATACATCTGTGTCTCTTTTGCTGTCTAGCATACAGGGTTATTGTTACCATCTTTCTAAATTCTATATATATATGTATTAGTATACTGTATTGGTGTTTTTCTTTCTGGCTTACTTCACTGGGTATAAAAGGCTCCAGTTTCATCCACTTCATTAGAACTGATTCAAATGTATTCTTTTTAATGGCTGAGTAGTACTCCATTGTGTATATGCACCACAGCTTTCTTATCCATTCATCTGCTGATGGACATCTAGGTTGCTTCCATGTCCCGGCTATTACAAACAGTGCTGCAATGAACACTGGGGTACATGTGTATCTTTCCATCCTGGTTCCCTCGGTGTGTATGCCCAGCAGTGGGATTGCTGGGTCATAAGGCAGATCTATTTGCAATTTTTTAAGGAATCTCCACACTGTCCTCCATAGTGGCTGTACTAGTTTGCATTCCCGCCAACAGTGTAAGAGGGTTCCCTTTTCTCCACACCCTCTCCAGCATTTATTGCTTGTAGACTTTTGGATAGCAGCCATTCTGACTGGTGTGAAATGGTACCTCACTGTGGTTTTGATTTGCATTTCTCTGATAAAGAGTGATGTTGAGCATCTTTTCATGTGTTTGTTAGCCATCCGTATGTCTTCTTTGGAGAAATGTCTGTTTAGTTCTTTGGCCCATTTTTTGACTGGGTCGTTTATTTTTCTGGAATTGAATTGCAGGAGTTGCTTGTATATTTTTGAGATTAATTCTTTATCAGTTGCTTCATTTGCTATTATTTTCTCCCATTCTGAAGGCTGTATTTTCACTTGCTTATAGTTTCCTTTGTTGTGCAGAAACTTTTAATTTTAATTAGGTCCCATTTATTTATTTTTGCTTTTATTTCCAATATTCTGGGAGGTGGGTCATAGAGGATCCTGCTGTGGTTTATGTCGGAGAGTGTTTGGCCTATGTTCTCCTCTAGGAGTTTTATTGTTTCTGGTCTTACATTTAGATCTTTAATCCATTTTGAGTTTATTTTTGTGTATGGTATTAGAAAGTGTTCTATTTTCATTCTTTTATAAGTGGGTGACCAGTTTTCCCAGCATTGCTTGTTAAAGAGACTGTCTTTTCTCCATTGTATATTCTTGCCTCCTTTGTCAAAAGATAAGGTGTCCATAGGTATGTGGATTTATTTCTGGGCTTTCTATTTTGTTCCATTGATCTATATTTCTGTCTTTGTGCCAGTACCATACTGTCTTGATGACTGTGGCTCTGTAGTAGATCTTGAAGTCAAGCAGGTTGATTCCTCAGTTCCATTCTTCTTTCTCAAGATTGCTTCGGCTATTCGAGATTTTTTGTATTTCCATACAAATTGTGAAATTATTTGTTCTAGCTCTGTGAAAAATATCATTGGTAGCTTGATAGGGATTGCATTGAATCTATAGACTGCTTTTGGTAGTATACTCATTTTTACTATATTGATTCTTTTGATCCATGAACACGGTATATTCCTCCATCTTTTAGTGTCCTCTTTGATTTCTTTCACCAGTGTTTTATAGTTTTCTATATATAGGTCTTTCGTTTCTTTAGGTAGATATATTCCTAAGTATTTTATTCTTTTCGTTGCAATGGTGAATGGAATTGTTTAATTTCTCTTTCTATTCTTCAATATCCACAAATCAATCAATGCAATACATTACATTAACAGACTGAAAAATAAAAGCCATATGATTATCTCAATAGATGCAGAGAAGGCCTTTGACAAAATTTGACATCCATTTATGATAAAAACTCTCCAGAAAGCAGGAACAAAAGGAACATACCTCAACATAATAAAAGCTATATACGACAAACCCACAGGAAACATTATCCTCAATGGTGAAAAATTGAAAGCATTTCCCCTAAAGTCAGGAACAAGAAAAGGTTGCCCACTTTCACCACTACTATTCAACATAGTTTTGGAAGTTTTGGCCAAAGCAATCAGAGCAGAAAAAGAAATAAAAGGAATCTAAATTGGAAAAGAAGAAGTAAAACTCTCACTGTTTTCAGGTGACATGATCCTCTACATAGAAAACCCTAAAGACTCCACCAGAAAATTACTAGAGCTAATCAATGAATATAGTAAATCTGCAGGATAGAAAATCAACACAGAGAAATTCCTTGCATTCCTTCTCCTAACTCTTGAAGCGTGCACTGTCACTACCGCTCTGATGACTTCCTCTTCAGGAACTGTCTCTAGCTAAAGAAAATATTCTTGCCCAAGATCATTATTTCTCCCAGGAGGCAACCCACATTCCAAGGTTGGTTATGAATAGAGGGAGAAAATAAAAGCTTTGACACTTCCCTCAATGTTAATTCCATACTGCAATTCAACTACTCCTTTGTGCAATCCTACCCCTTCCTTCCTCCACAGGTGTTGATCCCAAGGGAACAACTTAATAAATTTTCTATAGATGATTATTTTTTTTTAATATTAGGGCCTATTCACCAGAGAACTGAAACTAACATATTTACTATATAATTCCTGTGTCTAATATGCTTAATGTTTACGCATTGTGTGTGCATGCAGGCTAGGTTGTTTCAGTTGTATCTAACATTTTGGGAGCCACCAGGCTCCTCTATACATGGGATTCTCCAGGCAAGAATATAGAAGGGGTTGCTATGCCTTATTCCAGGGCATCTTCCTGACCCAGGGATTGAGGCTGCATCTCTTATATCTACTGCATTGGAAGGCGGTTCTTTACCACTAGCACCACCTGAGAAGCTCTGTTTATGCATCATCCTCCCCCAAAAAATATGCTCCCTAAGGGCAAGATGTTACACTCCCAAATATCAGAGAAAGTACTAAGTAGATGCTCAATCAACAGCTATCAATATGAGTTCAATGGAAGTGCTCAAAATATGGGCTGATTGGAAGAATGAACAAATCTGCCACAAGGATGAAAGGATACAAGTGTTCAATACAGAATGGCTTGTATATAGCATTTACTGAATATTCACGTCTTTTTGCAATCTCATCTGTTTGTGTTCAAAACATAATGATCAGTAGTATGGGCAGGCAGGTCTCAAACTTGATTATTTGGGTCCAAGGATACTTCATTTCTTCGTAAAGAACTTTTGCATTAGGAGTGTGTATATTTACATGTTAGAGTCTCTTTGCCACTTGAAGATATTTTTCTTTTACTTTATATCTCTCCTTTATCATATAGATCTTGCTGCCCTCATAGCTTCTTTACCCACTAACTCATGTACATTTACAGCTTGACTGGCTCATTTCCTTTGTGATCTACCTCTGTACACATGCATGTGCATCTGCTGCTTCAGTTGTGTCAGACTCTTTGCAACTGTATGAACTGTAGCCTGCCAGGCTCCTCTGTCCATGTGATTCTTCAGGCAAGAATACTGGAGTGGGTTGCTAAACCCTCCTCCTGGGGATCTTCCCAACCCAGGGATTAAATCTGCATCTCTTATGTCTCCTGCATTGGCTAGTGGGTTTTTTACCACTAGTGCCACCTGGCAAAGGGCACACATTCATACGTTCAGATATAGAATTCACTATAACCAGATCATCTCTTAATTTCTCAATTACTTAGGCTTTTTGAGAAAAAAGAGGAGAGTGAAAAAGTTGGCTTAAAGCTCAACATTCAGAAAACTAAGATCATAGCATCTGGTCCCATCACTTCATGGGAAATAGATGGGGAAACAGTGGAAACAGTGTCAGACTTTATCTTTTTGGGCTCCAAAATCACTGCAGATGGTGACGACAGCCATGAAATTAAAAGACGCTTACTCCTTGGAAGGAAAGTTATGATCAACCTAGATAGAATATTCAAAAGCAGAGACATTACTTTGCCAACAAAGGTCCGATTAGTCAAGGCTATGGTTTTTCCAGTGGTTATGGATGTGAGAGTTGGACTGTGAAGAAACCTGAGTGCCAAAGAATTGATGCTTTTGAACTGTGGTGTTGGAGAAGACTTTTGAGAGTCCCTTGGACTGCAAGGAGATCCAACCAGTTCATTCTAAAGAAGATTAGTCCTGGGTGTTCTTTGGAAGGAATGATGCTAAAGCTGAAACTCCAGTACTTTGGTCACCTCATGTGAAGAGTTGACTCATTGGAAAAGACTCTGATGCTGGGAAGGATTGAGGGCAGGAGGAGAAGGGGACAACAGAGGATGAGATGGCTGGATGGCATCACTGACTCGATGGACGTGAGTTTGAGTGAACTCCAGGAGTTGGTGATGGACAGGGAGGCCTGGCATTTTGCAATTCATGGAGTTGCAAAGAGTTGGACATGACTGAGTGATTGAACTGAACTGAATAGTCATTCCTAGCTTTTTTTTATATTTTATCAAATATTCTATGGATTGATTGCTTTGAGTCAGGTACTTAACTGAATCCAATCAACTGAAGCCAGATATGGCAAGGTCATTTTTCAAATTTGACTACCTAAGGCTGTGTCTGAGTCAAAGCTTTGGAAAAGAGAGGGTCCCTACAAAGATACTACAAGTATAGCAGTTTGGCAAGGAAAATATATAATAACACCTTTGTTCCAAAACACTCTCCAATGCAACACCATCATCTATATTCTGTGAAAGACAACCAACACAGGAAACAGCCTGCTTTACTTTAGTTTATTTTTCCCTATAACTTAACAAAACTGTGATTTTATTTGACATAGTCAACTACTCTACAATGAACGAGGGAATAATCATTTTAGGCACATGTAAGACCCATTTTTGACTTATCAATGAGAAATATAAAATCCCTCTTGGGATCAGTTCAAACTTATTGGCAGGTAAACTCAAGCACAAAACATTCTTCACTTATAAAATATCCTCACGTTCAAGTTTGGCAGCCACACAGACTAAGTTCTAAATTCTCAAATGCTGAATTCCAAAAACATCTATTCTTTTAGTTGGGTTTTATTGTGGAGTCAGCTTATATGAGTGTAAGCCAAATAGAGAGCATGTCTAGAAAAGATTTTTTTTTTTTTGTCAATAGGCCAGTGAGATGAGTTCTGCAGAGATGCCTGGAAACCTTCCGTTGCAGGAAAGTATATGTTATGTTTTAGTCTAAGTATTTGTAATATGCACCCATACTCAGACAGTCAAGCTAAATGTGCACTTATAAGTAAATGAAATAACTCCACACATGACTTTCAGAAAGCACATTGTTTTTTAAGCTAATGCTATTTCAGAGATGTAGTTCTTATGACTGAAGGAAATGAAGCGAGTGAACTTAGAGAACAATGCAGAGCATCCCTTATTGAGATAACATTTAAGATTCTTGTTTTTCTTTTTTTTAAAGAATCCGTTAGTATTGAATTGACATTTAGACTTTTATTTTTATCACCTGACCTGATATATAGAAGGTTGCTTATAATAATGACAGGAATGTTTAAGTTCCTGCTTCTGAGATCCTTATAAGCAATAGGCACTATTGTCTGGAAGAAAGGAACAGTTTCATTTTATTACTAAATTTAGAGTCCAACAGCTTCCTATATGCTCTAAATTCACAAATGTGCAATTTCACATACAAGAATGTATGAAGTGTTTCTTAAAAAATATTCTTTGGTCTTGATATAAGTTTTCACTTTATTATTGATGTTTTTGTTTTGATCCCCATTCATTTTGTCTGAAGCAAATGCTAAGCACATACAAGTATTCTCCAGTCCTCTTTTGAAGGAAATGAAGAAAAGAATATTCTTCACCCAGAACTTCTGAGACAGATCAGGAGCGTAAAGGAAGTAACTTAGTTCCATATTCTCAAACAATAAGGCAGTGGATACCACTGGCTTCCTTGTTTCCTTGTGTAGACCAAAGATGTCATCATGACAACCCCTGACTAAAATGTCAACTTCTTGAGAACAAAGACTCAAATTGTCTTGTTTATTTCCGCATCCCCAACTTTTAGCATAGTGCTCAGACAATAAAAGCAAAAGAAACATTTATTGAACATGTGGATTAAATTATAATTTACAGCTGTATCCTTTATCAATTCCTATCATGAACATTGGGCCCACATAGAACCTCAAGAATTTAAAAGATTTATCATGACCTCTGGAAAGATCCAAAAACTTTGTCTTCTGTATACTTTTTGCATTGTTTATTAGGAATAATTCACATAAACATTCTATAATTTAGACATATTTCTTTATCCAAACTATTAATTCATGTAAGAATCAATATATACTCTCTTTATAAGCTTAGTAATTTACTCAATCACTGAGAATTCATCTAACAAATATCTTTACTAAACTAAAAAACTTTTGTTTATAAGCTCTGAGCCAGATATTGTTCTGAGGCACTGAGGTTCGGTTCACTTCAGTCGCTCAGTCGTGTCCGACTCTTTGCAACCCCATGAATCACAGCATACCATGCCTCCCTATCCATCCTCAATTCCCGGAGTTTACCCAAACTCATGTCCATCAAGTCGGTGATGCCATCCAGCCATCTCAACCTCTGGCATCCCCTTCTCCTGCTTTCAATCTCTCCCAACATCAGGGACTTTTGCAGTGGGTCAGTTCTTCACATCAGGTGGCCAAAGTTTTGGAGTTTCACCTTTAGCATCAGTCCTTCCAATGAATATTCAAGACTAATTTCGTTGAGAATGGACTGGTTGGATCTCCTTGCAGTCCAAGGGACTCTCAAAAGTCTTCTCCAACACCACTGTTCAAAAGCATCAATTCTTTGGCGCTCAGCTTTCTTCACAGTCCAACTCTCACATCCATAACCACTGGAAAAACCATAGCCTTGACTAATCGGACCTTTGTTGGCAAAGTAATGTCTCTGCTTTTGAATATTCTATCTAGGTTGGTCATAACTTTCCTTCCAAGGAGTAAGCAGCTTTTAATTTCATGGCTGCAATCACCATCTGCAGTGAATTTGGAGCCTCCAAAAAATAAATTCTGACACTGTTTCCACTGTTTCCCCATCTATTTCCCATGAAGTGATGGGACCAGATGCCATGATCTTCATTTTCTGAATGTTGAGCTTTAAGCCAACTTTTTCACTCTCCACTTTCACTTTCATCAAGAGGCTTTTGAGTTCCTCTTCACTTTCTGCCATAAGGGTGGTGTCATCTGCATATCTGAGCTGCTTGATACTTCTCCTGGCAATTTGATTCCAGCTTGTGCTTCTTCCAGCCCAGCATTTCTCATGATGTACTCTGTATATAAGTTAAATAAGCAGGGTGACAATATACAGCCTTGATGTACTCCTTTTCCTATTTGGAACCAGTCTGTTGTTCCATGTCCAGTTCTAACTGTTGCTTCCTGACCTGCATATAGGTTTCTCAAGAGGCAGGTCAGGTGGTCTGATATTCCCATCTCTTTCAAAACACTCTAAATAAACAGTTCTCATATAATTTAGCATCTATAACTTCACTGTTTTAAAATGATATTTGACACATTGAATTACTTTTCCATAATATGACTGCCCTTTACATATAGATATCATTTAGGTCTATGTATAGAAACACAAGTCAACCAAATCTAATATTCTATTCTTTGAGAATATGGAACTTAAATCAATCTTCCTGATTTGCTGCTGCAATTTGGGGTAGAGAATGTTCTTTTTTTAGCTATTTTTAAACGATAAAGATTTGATGTTTGCATTTAGAATGCTGTGTGCTGAAACCGCATTCACTTACACAAAATATATGTGTAATCTTTCAAGATTTTTAAGCAATCTTTAAACATATATTACCTTTCATTGTTTAACACCCTCTAAATATTGTCTGAACATACATGGAAAGAAATCTTTTCTGAAATTGGTATATTGTTAAAATTATTTGAACACTGAATTAAAAGAAAAAGTCATTCATCAGATTAAACTTATTATAATTATAATAGTATCAAAATATTAACATAATGCTTATAGGGAACACATTTCAGAAATACTTACCAAGGACATGTAATTAAAATAAATACAATTCAGTGTTTTATATTTTAGGGATTTTTTCTTCATTTAAATAGAATTTTTGAAGGCCACATAGAAGAAACAAATTTTTATACCTCTGGTCTAAATTTATTTAAGAAATAAGTGTCTTTTAACAAACCTTTAACAAAATCAAAAGGCTGTTAACCATAAGGCTATTTTTTCAAGTTGATGTTTGTAATACACATGCCTTAGCTACCACTCAAATGTCAGAGACTAACATTCTGTACCAAATGAATATAAGTATACATCGAATGGTATTCTTGATTACATTAGACCTATATGTTCTAACAAAAAGCAGCTGAGTAACAAATACACACACACACACGAAATAATATTTGTGTTCACACTATTTTTAGGCATGAGTTAAACGGAACAAGCAAATAGGTATGCAATGTTTCCTAAGTTTACTGCTTAAGGAATGTTAACCCTCAGGATAATTAGTGGCATAAATTAATTTATGGGTATCGTGAAAGTAAAAGTCACTCAGTCCTGTCTGACTCTTTGCGACCCTATGGACTATACAGTCCACGGAATTCTCCAGGCCAGAATACTGGAGTGGGTAGCCTTTTCCTTCTCCAGGGGATCTTCCCAACCCAGGGTTCAAACCCAGGTCTCCCATATTACATGAGTACCATAGTGGAGAACAATCTCTTACACCTCATAATGAAAGCTTCTCTGGTGGCTCAGATAGTATAGAATCTGCTCTCAATGTAGGAGACCCGGGTTCAACTCCTAGTTGAAGATGATTCCCTGGATTCCCTAGAGAAGGGAATGGCGACTCATTCCAGTATTCTTGCCTAGAGAATTACATGGACAGAGGAGCTTGGCAGGCTACAGCCCATGGGTTGCAAAGAGTCCGATCCCACTGAGTGACTAATACTTTCACATTCATAATGAAGAAGAAAGTTTATTTTCTTCTTGGGAAGAATTATTATTAAAACTTTCTTGGCATAACTTTTGACTTTCACACAGAAGGTAGAGATTTCTTTCCATACTGCAATGATATTTGATCGTATGTATGGTTCCTATGCTAATCACAGGAACATAGTATGAATCTAAGCGTACTATAAACAGCAAATCAAAATATGGTTATAGAGAATAGACTGCAACAAAAACCAGATACTAGAGAAATTAAGTCTTGTAACTTTTGAGTGTATCAACATTATTATGTTATTAATAACTAGAGAATATGATAGAGAAATCTAGTTTACAGAATCAACATTATTATATCTCAAAAAATGACTGCAGTTGTAAATATTAAACTGGCCCAGAAGGAATTTAGACAGATGCCATGACTCATAAAACCTGCAACTTACAATTAAAAGAAAATGAATAAATATTGCAGTTGGTATCCTTAACTAATATCTACTTAGTTATCAAATCTACCAGTTTATGCCATCAGTTCAGTTCAGTTCAGTCGCTCAGTCATGTCTGACTCTGCAACCCCATGAATTGCAGCACGCCAGGACTCCCTGTCCATCACCAACTCCAGGAGTTCACTCAAACTCACATCCATCAAGTCAGTAATGCCATCCAGCCATCTCATCCTCTGTTGTCCCCTTCTCCTCCTGCCCCCAATTCTTTCCACCATCAGAGTCTTTTCCAATGAGTCAACTCTTTGCATGAGGTGGCCAAAGTACTGGAGCTTCAGCCTTAGCATCATTTTTTCCAAAGAAATCCCAGGACTGATCTTCTTCAGAATGGACTGGTTGGATCTCCCTGTAGTCCAAGGGACTCTCAAGAGTCTTCTCCAACACCACAGCTCAAAAGCATCAATTCTTTGGCGCTCAGCTTTCTTCACAGTCCAACTCTCACATCCATACATGACCACTGGAAAAACCATAGCCCTGACTAGACGGACCTTTGTTGGCAAAGTAATGTCTCTGCTTTTCAATATGCTATCTAGGTTGGTCATAACTTTCCTACCAAGGAGTAAGCAGCTTTTAATTTCATGGCTGCAATCACCATCTGCCGTGATATAACATTATTCATATTAACTGCAACGTTTTGAAAAATTATAAAATTTGCATGAAAGAAATATGAACTCAGTATAGCAAGTAATGCATTATTTAGCAAAATGCATTAGTTTTGAAGCAAAAAAGAAGGGATGTTACTTTAAAAATTAAATTATCCTTTTTAGAATAAGGTAAAATTACTTTGGCTGTCTACTTAAACATATCATTTAACAGGGAGTTATATTCTACTCGGTGTTCATTTCTGTATAAATGAAAATAATTCAAATATTATTTATATAATGTTTAAAAATATTAAAAATAGTTCTAAAAGAAAATACTACAAAGTCTTAGGGGTATAATGTATTTGGATCAGTTTGAATTTGATAATAATTTTCTCATTAAATGAAATTAAATATTTTGTGGATGAGAACATCCTGTGAAGATTTACCTGTATATCTCCCTCAACACCATGCCTTAGACAGCACTGAAGTAGTCCTATAATGAATTGCTAAAGTAAAATAACTTTAGCAAAATTAACATAATATCAAAAGTCTGATGAAAATATACAAATAGAACCCAAAGCCCGAGCACAAAAATACATTAAGAAACATTTATAGAACTGAAGGGAGAAATAGCAAATACAACAATAGTAGGAGACTTCAGTGCTTCAGTTTAAATAATGGATATATCATCCAAATAGAAATTCAATATGAAAAGATGGAACTGACACATTTAAACAGATAGACTTTATGAATATTTACAGAAAGTTCCAACCAATAGCAGTAGAATACACATTCTTCACAAGAACCCATGGGACATTCATCAGGGAAGATCATATGTTAGGTTACAAAGCAAGTCTTAGCAAATGTAAGAAGAAGGAAATCACATCAAGCATCTTTTTCAATCACAACAGTATGAAATTAGAAATTAATCACAGGCAGAAACTGGAAAAATCACATGCTCATGGAGATTAAATAACATGTATTGAGCAAACAATTTTTTTTTAAATAAAAATAGACAAACTTTTAACCACGGTAACCAAGAATAAAAAGAAGTTTCAGGTAAGCAAAAATGCAAATGAAAGAAGAGAACTTGATACTATACAAATACAAAGAATGAATCAAAAGAGACTACTATGAACAATCATATAGTAGCAAACTAGACAACCTTGAAGAAACTGATAAATTTTTAGAAACATACAACCTACCAAGACTGAGTCATAAAAAACTGAAAATCTAAACACATACATTACTAGTAAGAGTACTGAATCAGTCATCAAAAAAAACAAAAAAAAGTATTTTACAAGTAAATGAACAAAACACCTGGGTCCAGATAGCTTCATTGGTGAATTCTAACGCACATTTAAAGAAAAATTAATACCAACACTTCTGAAATTCTTCCAAAAAATAAAAGAGTCAAGAACTCTTCCAAAATCATTTTATAAAGCCAGCATTACCCTAAAACCAAAACTAGTCAAGGGCACTAAAAAGAAAATAAGATTATAGGCCAATATGTCTGATGAACACGGGCACAAAAATCCTCGACAAAATATTAGCAATCCAAATTCAACAGTACATTAAAAGGATTATGCATCATAATCAAGTGGAATTTACTTCAAGGATGCAAGGCTGTTTCAACATCTGCAAGATTAATTTGATATACCATGCTAACAGAATGAAAGATAAAAATCATATGGTAACCATATGCAGAAAAAGCATTTGACAAAATTCAATATATTTTTGTGATAAAAAAATCTCTCAATCAATTGAATAAACATAGAATGTGCCTCAGCATAATAAAGGCCATGTATAATTATCTCACAGCACAGGTTTGAATGTTCCTACCACAAGCAAGAAATGTGATGGATGTGCTATGATTTAGGTGTTAGATAAATCTCTGGGGCAATCATTTGTCATATATTCATCGATCAAATCAACACCTTGCATAATTAAAATTACATAATGTTGTGTCAATATATTTCAATAAAGCTAGAAAAACAGTAAATACTGATAATATGAAAATAATTTTTTATAGATAAAATATTAATTTAAAAAACAATATAACTACCTTTAACTAAGACTCACAGAATGTGTATTGATATTGACAAAAGCATCAGAGCAATAATTCTATCATTGACAGATAGTGGTGTTGACTGCATGTTTATCTTCATTTTAGATTTATGAGTAATGATACTTAAAGACAGGTTTCCTTAAGTGAACTTATGCGAATAATTAGATGTACACTCAAGAAAATACTTGGAAATAAATTTGCCAAGCATTACCAGTCTAGTAAGAATGATGAAATTACTTTCTCTTGTGTTGATAAGAAAGAAAAGTGAAGTCACTCAGTTGTGTCTGACGCTTTACGACCCCGTGGACTATAGCCCACCAGGCTCCTCTGTTCATGGTATTCTCCAGGCAAGAATAGTGGAGTGGGTAGTCATTTCCTTCTCCAGGGGATCTTCCCAACCCAGGGATAGAACCTGGGTCTCCCACAATGCAGGCAGACTCTTTACTGTCTGAGCTACCAGGGAAGCCTGTATTAATAAATTTATTAAAAAGAATATGTAGCAAATTTGGCCTTATATTTGAGGCCAAAAATTAGAATATTAGCAAAATATATAACCATAGAATTAAAATTCCAAAATGACCTATCCACATTCATCTTATAAAAAATGGTAAATTAACTATAGCGTTGCTTTAGTAAGTACTCATCTGACTGCTAAACAAAATCTTCCCTTAAAAACCAGTGCACCACTTATCCTTGCTTTTATAGTGTGATGTGAACAACAGAAAATTCTACATCTGAGAGATCATTTCATGATTTATATCTTCATGTTGTCTGGAAACTGGGAGAGTTATCAGCATTTTCATGGCACTCGATGCATGCCAAGCACTGTTCTGAATCTACTGTTGTTGACCTTCATTCACTAAGTTGTGTTCAATTGTGACCCTATAGACTGCAGCATTCCAGGCTTCCCTGTCCCTCACTATGGCCCAGAGTTTGCTCAAGATCATGTCCATGGAATCGGTGATATTATACAACCATCCTATCCTCTGCCACCCTCTTTTCTTTATATCTTCACTCTTTCCCAGAATCAGGGTCTTTTTCAATGAGCTGGCTATTCACATCATCTTGAACTTCCCTGTTAGCTCAGACGGTAAAGAATCTGCTTCTGAGGTAGGAGACCTGATTCAATCCCTGGGTCAGGAAGATACCTTGGAGAAGGAAATGACAACTTCCCTCTAGTATTCTTGCCTGGGAAATCCCTGGTGGAGCCTGGTGGGCTACAGTCCATGGGGTCACAAAGAGCCAGACATAACTGAGCCATTTTTCAGTTTTTAGTTTCACCATAATTTTACAGTGATGAAGATGCTGTTATTTCCCCTATAAATTTGAGAATTCTGAGGCCCAGAGGGACTAAGTAAATTCCCTGAAGTCATATAGGTTTCCCTGGTGGCTCAGATGGTAAAGAGCCTGCCTATAGTATGGGAGATCTGGGTTTGATCCCTGGATTAGAAAGATCCTCTGGAGAAATAAATGGCAACCCACTCAAGAAATTTTGCCTGGAAAATCCCATGGATGGAGGAGCCTGGCAGGCTACTGTTCATGGGGTCACAAAGAGTCAGACATGACTGAGTAACTTCACTTTGCCTCATACAGCATGGAAGACATGGAGCTAGCACTTGAACCCAGAAACGAGGTTTAGGGTTGATTCTCTTAATTGCTACCCCACACCAACACAGCAGCTGCCTTACAGACATCAATGAGATGGCAGAGTATTATTAACCTTTGATGTCAGTATGAGGTGAGTATGATGTCAGTATGAGAAGATGTCTCTACCATCCTGTTTTTAAGCTAAAGGGAGAGGACTTATTTGTTCCTAGATTTAACCAAGTGAGTCTTAATTGGCATGGAAATGACTGTCAAAAGGAATTGTTTTCCTATTTACTTAAAAACACTTATTACAAAAAGAAATATCTTACACATTGAGACATTCAAAATCATTGAAATATGTTGAAATTAGACAGAATACTGAGATCAAACCCTTTAAACTATAAAATAATAGTTAAGCACATTTTGTGGAAGATAATGCGCAACTGATCAAAGCTATTGTTCATTTAAATCTTATAAATTTATGTATATGTAATATAATTCACACCTTTAATCTAAATTTTCAAAAATTATATTTTGGCCCATTAGTCAACAGTTACTTGAGCTATCAGTTTTTATGAGATTTTTCCCTTTATGGATTTTTCCTAAGATATCTTGAGTCAATTTATAAATATTATAGGTCAGTTTTTTTTCATAAAATATTTATTGAATTACATTAAAAGGAAATATTACTTAGTACCATGATATTAAACAAAAATCCCTGCCCAACAAACACCAAAAAGAAAAAGAAACCGGAAGCCACAATATTTACCATTTTTATGTTTTTAAATTTTAGAATAACTCAAGTACTTGTCTTATTAATGATAAAGAACTTTTTGTGGTTTGCATATCAGAAATTAGCTGTGTTGTTGGCGGACTGTGAGCAGGCCTTCATGGAGTAGGAACAAATTCTTTGCAGTATCTCCATTTACTTATTATGTTAAGTTACAGAAAACCTAAAGAACCACACTCCAAATGTGAAACACAAAGAAGAAATATTTTTGACTGAGCAACAGTTAGTCACTCAGTCGTGTCCAGCTCTTTGCAACGCCATGGACTGTAGCCTGCCAGGCCACAGTGGGCATTGACAAATACCACATTTTGCTGGTGAGTAATCTAACCTCAAATTTTAACAACTTGTCTAATATTTCATTTAGCTGAAAATCATCCTGGTCATTGCTTTAGATAACTTTCCAGTAATGCAAATGCACTCGTTATTTGTGACTCCCAGACACTGTTTTGGTGTCACTCTCTGGTTGTTGTCCTTGTGCAGTCACTCAGTCTTGTCCTGCTCTGTTGTTCTTCGGTGGCTCAGTTGTGTCCCACTCCTTGTGACGCCATGGACTGCAGCAAACCAGGCTTCCCTGTCCTTCACTATCTCCCAGAGTTTGCTCAAAGTCATGTCCATTGAATTGGTGATAACATCTAACCATCTTATCCTCCATCATCCCCTTCTCCTGCCTTCATTTTTCCCAGCATCAGGATCTTTTCCAGTCACTTCTTTGCCTCAGGTGGCCAAAGTATTGAAGCTTAGCATCAGTCCTTCCAATGAATACTCAGGGTTGATTTCCTTTGGGATTGACTGGTTTGATCTCCTTGCAGTTCAAGGCACTCTCAAGAGTCTTCCCAGCACCACAGTTCAAAACTATCAATTTTTCAGCACTCAGCCTTCCTTATGGTCCAATTCTCCCATCCATACATGACTACTGGAAAAACCATTGCTTTGACTATTCAGACCTTTGTTGCAAAGTGATATCTCTGCTTTTTAATATGCTCTCCAGGTTTGTCATAGCTTTACTTCCAAGGATCAAGCATCTTTTAATTTCATGGCTGTAGTCACTGTCTGCAGTGATCTGGAGCCAAAGAAAATAAATTCTATCCCCCAACCACTGATGTTGAAGAAGAGGAATTTGAAAAGTTCTATGAAGAGCTACAAGACCCTCTAGAAAACACCGAGAAAAGATGTCCTTTCATGACAGGGGACTGGACTGCAAAAGTAGGAAGTCAAGTGATACCTGGAGCAACAGGCAAGTTTGGCCTTGAAGTAGAAAATGAAGCACAGCTAAAGGTAACAGAGCTATGTCAAGAGAATGCACTGGAAATAGAAAACACCCTCTTTCAACAACCCTAGAGATCATTCAATAAATGGACATCAACAGGTGGCCAATACTGAAATCAGATTGATTATATTCATTGCAGCCAAAGATGGAGAAGCTCCACACAGTCAGCAAAAACAAGACTGGGAGCTGACTGTGGCTCAGATCATGAACTCCTTTATGATTCAAAATTCAGACTTAAATTGAAGAAAGTAGGGGAAACCACTAGGCCATTCAGGTATGACCTAAATCAAATCCTTGTGATTATGTAGTGAAAGTGACAAATAGATTCACGGGATTAGATTTGATAGACACAGTGCCTGAAGAACTATGGATGGAAGGTTGTAACATTATACAGGAGGTGGTGATCAAAACCATCCCCCAGAAAAAGAAATGTGAAAAGGCAAAATGGTTGTCTGAGGAGGACTTTACAAATAGCTGAGAAAAGAAGAGAAGTGAAAGGCAAAGGAGAAAAAGAAAGATATACCCATCTGAATGCAGAGTTCCAAAGGATAGCAAAGAGAGACAGGAAAACCTTCTTAAGAAAACAACGCAAAGAAAGAGAGGAAATCAATATAATGGCAAAGACTAGATATTTCTTTAAGCAAATTAGAGATAACAATGAACTAGTTCATGCAAAGACAGGCACCCTCTAGATAAGACACTGAATTTCCCTCTCTCTAGTAGACCTAGACATTCTGCCTCCTAAATATCTTTAGTTATGAATGTGTCACAGAGACTTCTGCCTTATAAATTCCACAAGCAGTATGAAGCTGACCCTCTTAGCACTGAGTAAACGTTGCGTGTACATTTATCTGTCTCCACAAACAGATGCCCTGTTTCCCCTGGGTAGGAATGTTACTTAGCATAAAGTTTTGTGTTAAGCTCACAGATACATGGTAAGGAAAGATTGGCAATGAAGTAAAAGCAGAGAGTTATAAACACGCATGTGATTTATTTGAGATACTTCCTATGTCTTCTTATAAAGTATTATATTTTATACCCTATAAAATAATCTAGAATAACGTATTTATTGTTTACCCATGCCTTTAATGGGTTATTGTGAAAACAAGCATTATCGGTCATCACTTAAAACTTGCTCTACCATTTCAGAAACCACACTGTGCAAAAGGTGGCAGTGATAAATCATCTTTGGACTTCATAAAATAAAAACACCATGGTTGAAAGTCAGCTATTTGATTTAGAATGTAACAGAAAGTCTGATGACATTTTTTCCCATTTCATATACAGATAAACTGAAGAGCAAGAGACAAATTGACTTTATCAAGAAAAATTGGCAAATAAAATGGTTCGTCACTGCTATTTATCTTGATTCTTTTGTTTCTTGTTCTAAGCGGGGGCTGTTTTAGCAGCCAAGCTTTTATTTCTTTTGAGAACAGCATGTGTCAACAACCTCAACTTCATTTATTATAATTAAGAAGTAAATTTTATCTTTTCAATTTCTGTGTGATTTTATCTGCCTGTTTACAGACATAAATTTGGAGGAGTCTTTTTTTTTTTTAATTACGAGTTCTATTGTTTGACTTTTCAGATACCTGTAGGCACAACAGTTAACAGAAGACCTTGGTTCTTCTGCTGGTCAGAATGCTTACAGCCATGTGGTCTTACAATAGTCGGTTCAATTCTGATTTTCAGCTTTCAGCATAACTGTAAAATAAAGACATTCTAATGTGTTCAGTTTAATGCATTCACTGAACTACTGTGAGAACCAGTTGGAGTAACTTCTCTGAAAACATCTTAGAAATTATAAAATCTACAAACCCAAAGTCTTATAAGACATAATAGAATCCCTAACAAATATAATACAGATATTTTCTATATGTATAATTAGTTTTATAAATTAGTCTGATTGCTATTCATTATCTTTATCACTGAGACTAACTTTTTCTGCTTAACAGTTGTGTACTTTTTGGTCCTTGTAATTCCTGAGAACCTGGAAATATGGACTCCTAAGTTTAGCTGTGAAACCCAGTTTCTTCCTCTATATTGAATCCAAGTACCCACAACATGATCCTGTCCAAACCGCAGGGCCTTGCTTTGACCCTAAACTATATCAAGAAAATGACAATACATTGTCCAGGCTACCTCATAGGTTTATGATTTCTAAGTTTTTGTCAGAATGTTGGGAAAACTTATCTTCTTTAATTTTTAGTTGATTTTACACTTGTTTTTCTACTAAATTTAAACTGCTTAAAAAACTGAGTCTTTGCTTGAGTATCTTTACTCATTAAAAAAATAAAATTGATAATATATATAATAAAATTATACTTGGGGATGTATCATTTGTGAGGTTTCTATTTTAGGGGTTGATGTCAAGTAGATACAATTAATTTGGTATAAAAGTTCCAACACAAAAATATAATTATAAATAATATATGATTTATATAAATAATATGTAATAAATATATAATGTAAATTATATAAATGTGTATAAATATAAATAATATAAACTCTAAACTTTCACTTCCTTAAATATAAGTGCCTTGAACAGTAGTTTAGACATTTATAATTTCATTATATGAAAAAATTAATAATAGAAATTACAATATTTTAATATCTTGAGACTTTAATAGAAATATATTTAATACCATAAAGGCTATTCTTACAGTGTTTAAAATGAATTATTTATTTTTTTCAAAATATATTCAAATAGCTACATGATTCACTGGAGGCAAGTTTAAAATGGAGTTGTTTTTACTGACTGCATTTTCAAAGTAGGTTTATGCATTTTATAAACTATGCAAAAATGATGATGATTAATGCTAGAAAACCAATATCAAAAATCTGGCCAGGACGGATCTTGTAACAAAAACTGTATCAACTGATGATAAATTCTGAAAGTTTAAATACAGTATAAATTGTAATTTGTTTTTTTCCCAAGTCTGTATATATTTGTCTGACTGCCTTGAATATGAAGCACAAAAAGAAATGTTTGAAAATGCAGAGCTTTGGACTCTATGCTTTCTAAGATTCTAACAGAGTTTTGCAATAAGCGATATTAGACCTACCCCACCTCCCTCTCTCCTCACATCCTCAATGACCTCAGGGATACAGTCAATGTGTCTCAATGAAATGTGAGCTTAAAAGATCTAATTTTGTCTTCTTTTTTTAAGGAATATGCCCAGTGACTAAAACATGATAATATACTCTTCATACTTTACTTAAAAACAATGGCAGTAAAATGTAAGTAAACAGATGTGACAAATGGGGAAAGAGCTATATTTGAGATGCTCAGTGAAAGTTTTCTGATTTTATTAGAGGCAGAAAATATGATAGTGTTAACAGCCAAATATGAAAAAAAAATAACCTCTAACACTCTCAAAATAAATTTGCCTTTTAAAGAACAGGTTATACTAATACTGGCCACCAAAAAATGGGCTTAGTTTACATGTAATTGTGAAAAATTAAGAGTGTTTCTAGTTACAGTGTAATTCAATAGTACTTTGCACATTACTTTTAATTCTTTAAAGAGAAAAGAAGCAATATGATATCTAACTAAATATCTGAATTCATAATAGAGGCTTTTATGCATTTTGGACTTCCTCCAATTGTTATTTACTTTTCTTCTATATTTACTTGTGTGCTGTATTTTGGAACTAACATTAGAAACAACACATAAAACAAATACTGTATGATTTTACTTCAAGGTGTAATTTAAAGGCAAAAATCAAGCTCATAGATAGAGAAACCAGTTTGGAGGTGCCAGAGGTGGAGAGTGCAGGGTGGGCAAAATAAGTGAAGAGGGTCAAAAGGTACACGCTTCCATTTATAAAATAAATTATAAGGAAGGAAAGTACAGCATGGTGACTATAGTTAATAACAACATATTGCATACTTGAAAGTTGCCAAGGGGTTAATCTCAAAAATCCTCATCACAAGAAAAACAAACTTGTAACTATATATGGTGATGAATTTTAACTAGAGTTTTCGTGGTGATTTTACCAAATGTACAAATATTGAATAATTATGCTATATGTGTGTGTGCGTTAGTCGCTCAGTCATGTCCAACTCTTTGTGATCCCATGGACTATAGTCTGCCAGGTTCCTCTGTCCATGGGATTCTCCATGCAAGAATACTGGAGTGGGTTGCCATTTCCTTCTCCAGGGGATCTTCCCAAAACAGGGATTGAACCGGGGTCTCTTGCATTGCAGGCAGGTTCTTTACCATTTGAGCCAACAGAGAAGCTCTCATTATGCTATATACCTGAAATTAATGTTACATGGAAATACACCTCAATAACAAAATCCATAACAAAAAGGAAAATCTCAGTGTCAAAAGCAATTCTGTAACACTATACACACTGAATAACACATTATAAACCAACTTATCTTTTTTTCTTTCAGGTTTTAGCTTGAAGGCCATTCTTTTTTAAATATAAATTTATTTATTTTAATTGGAGGTTAATTACTTTACAATATTGTATTGGTTTTGCCATACATTAACATGAATCCGCCACAGGTATGCACGTGTTCCCCATCCTGAACCCCTCTCCTTCCTCCCTCCCCGTACCATCCCTCTGGGTCGTCTCAGTGCATCAGCCCCAAGCATCCAGTATCATGCATCGAACCTGGACTGGCGATTCATTTCATATATGATATTATACATGTTTCAATGCCATTCTCCCAAATCATCCCACCCTCTCTCTCTGTAAGAACATGTTATTCTAAGAGAAATATGCATCCTAATCTTAACTGTAACATTATTTAAAAGCCAAGATTCAGAAACAGGTGTTCATTGCTAGGTGGATTGATAAACGAAGTGTAGTGTATATGCACAATGGAATACTATTCAGCTATATAAAGAATAGAGTCTTGCCCTTTGCAACATCATGAATGGACCTTAAGGGCATTACATTGAGTGAAGTAAGTCAGACAGAGAAAGACAATTACTATGTTCTTTCATTTATATGAAGAAAGTTAAAAACAAAG
Source organism: Budorcas taxicolor (assembly GCF_023091745.1). Taxonomy (NCBI): domain Eukaryota; kingdom Metazoa; phylum Chordata; class Mammalia; order Artiodactyla; family Bovidae; genus Budorcas; species Budorcas taxicolor. The sequence continues at coordinate 56,424,292 of NC_068929.1, read as the reverse complement.
CAAGAAGATTGATACAGAGAACAGACTGGTGGTTTTGAGTGGAGGGGGAGTGTTTTGTGGAATAGAAAGGGTAAAAGGGGTCAAAGGTAGAAATTTCCAGTTATAAAACAATTAAGTCATAGGATATAAAGTACAATATGGCAGCATGGTGTCCATGCTAGACAATAATACTGTACTGAATATTCAAAAGTTCCTAAGAGAAAATCTTAAAAGTTCTCATCACAAGGGAATATAGAAAAAAAATTTAACTATGTATGGTGACAGATTTTAACGAATATTATTATTGTGGCCATTTTTCAATAAACAGTGAATCATCATGTTGTTTACCTGAAACTAACATATAGTCAGTAGTCAATGGTCACTCAGTTGTATCCAACTCTTTGTGACCCCATGAACTATATAGTCCATGGAATTCTCCAGGCCAGAATACTGGAGTGGTTAGCCTTCACTTCTCCAGGGGATCTTCCTAAATCAAGGATCAATTCCAGGTCTCCAGTATTGCACATGGATTATTTACCAGCTGAGTCACAATGGAAGCCCAAGGATACTGGAGTGGGCAGCCTATCCCTTCTCCAGCAGATCTTCCTGACTCAGCAATCAAACCAGGGACTCCTGCATTGCAGGCAGATCCTTTAATAACAGCTATTTGCTGCTGCTGCTGCTGCTGCTGCTGCTAAGTCGCTTCAGTCGTGTCTGACTCTGTGCAACCCCATAGACAGCAGCCCACCAGGCTCCCCCATCCCTGGAATTCTCCAGGCAAGAATATCGGAGTGGGTTGCCATTTCCTTCTCCAAAGCATGAAAGTGAAAAGTGAAAGTGAAGTCACTCAGTCGTGTCTGACTCTTGGCGATCCCATGGACTGCAGCCTACCAGGCTCCTCTGTCCATGGGATTTTCCAGGCAAGAGTACTGGAGTGGGGTGCCATTGCCTTAGGGAAGCCCAAAACTAATATAGCATTATATTAAATATTCCTTCAACAAATAAAAACAGAAAACCAATACTATGGTGTTACAGATATAATGTATGTGGTAAGGGTATAAAAACATGTCCAGCAATCTCAGGATATTGGTGACTTCTAAGGAGGAAGATTAGGAAAATGATGCAACAATGGGCAGAGGAGTAGTTTGGTTTTATATTATTCTCTTTTCCAAGAAAAGATGCCTAAAGGATATCTGGGAAATTGTTAATTTTCTTTTTTTAAGAAGTGATAACTGGTTGTCAGGTACATTCTTTTTTGTATATGCTTACAATATTACAATTAGAAAACTAAAGGTTGTCAAAGAACAGTAAAAATATTTTGTATATCTATTATTAAAGATAAGATAGGGTTGGGGAAATCACTTTGACTTGCTAATCAAGTTGTTGACTACAAAATTATCTCCCAAATCATCAAATTTTATATTGAGCACATCATTATAATAATTAAAATATATAGGTCACAAATGGATTATTTCTGTCATTCTAATAACTTATTAGAAATAGTAGTTTATTGAAGTAATGGATAGTTTGGTGTTAAAACATAATAAATAAAACAGTTCAGTAAAATAATTTCATTACTCTGATTAACTTCAACGCAAAATGTCTTACCAATATTCCTTTACTCTGAAAATGCTCCTGAACTATAAAATTCACATGAGTCTTTTTGTTGTTTAGGTTCTAAGTCTAATTTTTAGGACCCCGTGGACAGTAAACCACCAGGCTCCTATGTCCATAGGATTTTCCAGGCTAGATTACTGAAGTGGGTTGCCATTTCTTCTCCAGAGGATATTTCCAACCCTCTTCTTCTGCATTGGCAGGTGGATTGCGTAACACTGAGCCACCAGGGAAGCCCTCAAATGAGGCTAATGAGTTAGTACATAGGCAAAAGGGAATTTTGCTTTCTTATTCCACTCATTGCTGCTTGATTTTGTTTTAAATTTTTACTGCTTCAAGGGGTTATAAACTAAGCATTCTTAAATTAGTCATCATTCAGGCAATGAAAGCTATTTTCATTAGTCAAACATGTGAAGCTTGCCACCACCTCAGGACCTTTGCACATGCTATGGTTTCTATTTAAGATGCTTTTTCTGAGACTTTTAAATTAGACTGTTCTTTCTAATATATACATGAGGTTTAAGCATTATTTCCCCCTAGAAAGGCCTCTTATTCAGTCTATGCAGTTATCTTTTTCCACTGACACACTGTTATTATCTTCCCAGCATCTATTTTCTGAAATTACGTTTATTGCTCCTTGGAAGAAAAGCAACACCAAACGTAGATAGCATATTAAAAAGATGAGGCATTACTTTGCCTACAAAGGTCTGTATAGTCAAAGCTATGGTTTTTCCAGTAGTCATGTATGATTGTGAGAGCGGGCAACAAAAAAGGCTGAGTGCCAAAGAATTGATGCCTTTGAACTGTGGTGCTGGAGAAGACTCTTGAGAGTCCCTTGGACAGCAAGGAGATCAGACCAGTCAATGTTAAAGAAAATCCACCCTGAATATTCATTGGAAGGACTGAAGCTGAAGCTGAATCTCCAAGACTTAGGTCACTTGATGGAAAGAGTTGAGTCATTGGAAAATACCCTGATGCTGGGAAAGACTGAGGCAGGAGGAGAAAGGGATGACTGAGGATGAGATGGTTTTATGGTATCACTGGCTCAGTGGACATGAGTTTAAGCAAGCTCAAGAAGATGGTGAAGGAAAGGGAAGCATGGTGTGCTGTCCATGGGGTTCCAACGAGACAGACACAACTGTGTGACTGAACAATATATATTTGTTGTCCCTTTACCTTCTTAAGTATAAAATAAAAATAAATTTAGAGAAGCAACTTTCTCTTGTTTACCAATGTATGTCAATAATCTAGAATATGTATGACATAGACACTGCTAAAAAATTGTTCTTTTGTTCAATCATATAAATGCTAACCTTAAGCAAGGTACAAACAAAAAAGTAAAAGGGAGACTGGAGCCTCGAGAGACACCAGGGCAGCAGCCGCCGCCCCCTGGCGGGGCTGAAGAGCCGATAAAGCAGGCTGACGAGGAGGCGGCAGCGGTGGAGCGGGAGCAGGGACCTGGCGAGGGCAGAGAGCGGCAGTGTGGTGTACTCTAGAGAACAAGCCTTCAGATATCTTTGCCATATTGACTCTGAGCCATCAGGGGACTCAGGCTTATGCGGAGGTACTGTTACACAAAGCAGTGTCTAGTGAAGACAACAAGAAAGAGGGGAAAGGATTGGAAGAAGCAGCTAAACTACTATAGAAAACCATGAGATCTATCAGATCTTTTGCCAATGATGATCGCCATGTTATGGTGAAACATTTGACAATTTATCCATCTCCAGAGGAACTTGAAGCTGTTCAGAATATGGTGTCTACTGTTGAGTGTGCTCTTAAACATGTCTCAGATTGGCTGGATGAAACAAATAAAGGTACAAAAGCAGAGGGTGAGGCAGAAGTAAAGAAGGAAGAGGCCGTAGATACCTATTCCAAGGATCAAGGTGGTCGGACATTGTGTGGTGTAATGAGGATTGGCCTGGTTGCCAAAGGCTTGCTGATTAAAGATGATATGGACTTGGAGCTGGTTTTAATGTGCAAAGACAAACCCACAGAGACCCTGTTAAGTACAGTCAAAGATAATCTTCCTTTTCAGATTCAGAAACTCACAAAAGAGAAATATCAAGTGAAACAATGTGTAGATGAGGCATCTATTATAATTTGGAAAGAAAAGAACCCACACTAACTTTGAAGGTGATTCCCCTCTAATTATAGACAAATTGGAGAAGGACGGAGAAAACGTTGCGATGAAATATCCTCCAGACTTATTGGACAGGCAGAAATGCCTGAATGTTTGGTGTCTCTTCGACATGCCAAATGGTTTCAGGCAAGGGCAAATGGATTAAAGTCATGTGTAATTGTCCTCCACATTCTCTGTGATTTGTGCAACAGAGTCCCCACATGGGCACCATTAAAAGGATGGCCACTAGAGCTTATATGTGAAAAGTCTATAGGTACTTGTAACAGACCGTTGGGTGCTGGGGAGGCCTTGAGATGAGTAATGGAGTGTTTGGCATCTGGAATTCTACTTTCTGGGGGTCCCGGTCTTCATGATCCTTGTGAGCAAGATCCAACAAATGCTCTGAGCTATATGACCATCCAGCAAAAAGAAGATATTACCCACAGTGCACAGCATGCACTCAGACTATCAGCCTTTGTTCAGATTTATAAAGTGCTGGAGATGGAGCCCCTTCCATCTAGTAAGCCTTTTCAGAAATATTCCTGGTCAGGTACTGATAAAGAAGGTGCTGGGTCTTCAGCTCTGAAGAGGCCATTTGAAGATGGATTAGGGGATGATAAAGATCCCAATAAGAAGATGAAATGAAACTTAAGGAAAATTCTGGACAGTAAAGCGATAGACCTTATGAATGCACTAATGAGGCTGAATCAGATCAGGCCTGGGCTTCAGTATAAGCTCTTATCTCAGTCTGGCCCTGTCCATGCCCCAGTCTTCACAATGTCTGTAGATGTGGATGGTACAACATATGAAGCCTCAGGACCATCCAAGAAAACAGCAAAGCTTCACATAGCAGTGAAGGTAATGGGACACCCAATGGACTTTGATGCAGATATTGAATGTATGAGTTCTGATGAAAAGTCAGATAACGAAGGCAAAAATGAAACACTGTCTTCAAACTCAAGCAATAATACTGGAAATTCTACAACTGAAATCTCCAGTACCTTAGAGGTAAGAACTCAGGGCCCTAACCTCACAGCAAGTGGCAAAAATCCTGTAATGGAGCTCAATGAAAAAAGAAGAGGTCTCAAGTATGAACTCATCTCGGAGACTGGTGGAAGCCACGACAAACGCTTTGTGATGGAGGTAGAAGTGGATGGACAAAAATTCAGAGGTGCAGGTCCAAATAAGAAAGTGGCAAAGCAAGCGCAGCTTTAGCTGCCCTGGAGAAGCTGTTTTCTAGACCCAATGCAGCAAATAATAAGAAAAAGAAGATTATCCCTCAGGCAAAGGGTGTTGTGAATACAGCTGTGTCCGCAGCAGTCCAAGCTGTTCAGGGCAGAGGAAGAGGAACTCTAACAAGGGGGGGCTTTTGTTGGGGCCACAGCTGCTCCTGGCTACATACATGGCTCTAGGCTACGAAACACCCTATGGTTACAGCACAGCTGCCCATGCCTATGGTTTACCCAAGAGAATGGTTCTGTTACCCGTTATGAAATTCCCAACATATCCCGTTCCCCCCTACTCATTCTGTTAGCAAATGACAGAAGCTAATTCCTATTCCGACAACAACCCAGTACATACAGACTGTTAGCGAAAAAGCCTTTTTATCCTGCTTTCTTTGAACACATACTTGATCAAAATTATTTGTAAAGAACATCTTTTCCTACTTTTTGATTTTAACAAATGAAAATTTAGTTCTCTAAAACTAGAAAACAAACAAAAAAGAAACTAGTTCTGTGAAACGGTACCTCATTTCTGGAAGATAACTTATACCAGCCCTTCTGTTCTGGGGAAATAAGTCTAGCAGTTCAAAGTTTAAGTTTTAAGAGGAATATCAGTTCATGTAAAATTAAATTTGTGAAGGATGTATAGAGTCTCAAACACTGATCACAAATAAACTGCTTTGTTGTAACACAGAAAAAGAAAAGGAAAAGTAGGTGTTTTCAGTTAAGTTAGATAAAGATCATCTTGTTTCTTCTTGAAAATGCTTGGGTAGTCCATACCTTTCATGAAAATAAAAAACAGAGCTAGAGAAGCCTTGGAGAAGAGAATGAGTGTCATTTTCATCTGGGTGAAACATATTTTGCAACTATTGGTCTGCAATTGGGGTTAATTAAGATGAGGGATAAAAATGTTGGAGGCCCTCAAGTACAGAGGTAAGGAATAATTGGCATCACTAGAGGAGAAATGACTAAAAAGAGAAGATGGTGAAGGACAGAATTTTGAGGTATATGAGAAAGTTAAGGTCATCAAATAAACTGAGGAACTGAGAGATAAGTTGACTTTCTGGTGGTCAAAGTGAAAGACTATGTTAAGGATGGGATATTGGTCAGTTTATAGGAAAACCAACAAGGAGCTATTGGATTGGGGAAATAGATGGTCATTGGTGACCATAAAAATTGATTCTGAGTTTCGGCCAGAGTGCTATCAGTGAATATAAAACTGAAACAATGAGTGCCAAGGACACGGGCAAAGAGTCCATAGGATTCTGCTGCTGTGCTGGGCTTAGTTGCCTCTGACTCTTTGCAACTGCAACCCACCAGGATCCTCTGTCCATGGGGATTCTCCAGGCAAAAATACTGGAGTTGGTGGCCATGCCCTCCTCCAGGGGATCCTCCCAAACCAGGGATCAAATCCAGGTCTCCTGCATTTCAGGTAGATTCTTTACCAGCTGAGCTACCAGGGCAGCCCTCCATAGGATGCTATCTCTAAGCAATTTGATGTCAAGGAGTGTGTGCATGCTCAGTAATTTTTGACTCCTTGTGACTCCATGGTCTGTAGCCCACCAGGCTCCTCTGTCCATGGAATTTTGCAGGCAAGAATACTACAGTGGGTTGCCATTTCCTAGTTCAGGGGATCTTGCTGACCAAGGGATCAAACCTGCATCACTTGCCTCTCCTGTATTGGCAGGTGGATTTTTTACCAATTGCGTCACCTTGGAAGCATGCCAGCTGAGCCACAAGGGAAGCTCAAGAATACTGGAGTGGGTAGCCTATCTCTTCTCCAGTAGATCTTCCCAACCCAGGAATCAAACCAGGGTGTCCTGCATTGCAGGTGGATTCTTTACCAACTGAGCTATGAGGGAAGCCCTATGTAAAGGAGAGAGGGAGAAGTAAATAACTGCATCAAGGTTTTGGTGATGGGTGACTGAGTCCTCATCTCAAAAACGATGGAATAAATTCAAAAGTGTGAATAGGTTGCATAACATAAAACACTGAACAACTGGAAGATAATTTAATACATTTTCATTTACTTCCATTTAATACTCTTTAAATTCTATAATTTAGTATCTTAGAAGAGGTGGAGCCAGAGTATATAACATATAGCAATTATGATCAATAGAAAATAATTCTAATAGTGAATTCTAATTTCTGAAGAAAGATCACTCATCAGCTCATGCAAAGCTATTAAAAAATCTCTCTTCCCCATTTTTCTAAAATTTTAGGTGAACAAGTTTAATGGACTCATTCATTCTGGTTTGTCTAGAGAATAAAGGTATAATAATTTCTGGCGGCTATGTAAATATATCCAAAATGAAACTGAGATTTGGAGTTAAAATGCAAATTATTCATCTCAGTCATTTGACTATATGAGATGAAATATGCCCTTTAATAAAGAACGAGGCATTATAGACAAATCAGAATTTCAAATCTGAAAAAAATCTTTAAACTTCATGTACTTTTCTTTTCCCCTCTGTTGCTGTTAAAATAATATAAAAAGTCCTGCTAAGATTTAGCTGAAGATATAACTCCCTATCCTTCCTTATGGTAGTTGAGAACACTTAACAATTTCCCAAGTTAGCAAGAGAAATATGTTTGAAAGGACATAGCTAAACAAAATAAATCAGATAAAATTGTTACTTAGTTCTGATAATTTTTATATAATTCCCCCAAATGGTTGCTTCTGCCCCTTTGCTCCTACATTTTTTTTAATCAGCCCATATTTTAGGGCATGTTGATGCAACACTTGGAAATGTAAGCCAGCTACCTGAAGTATTTATTTAGAACCCAGAATTATTAAATCTGAAGCAAGGCCTGTGTGATTCAACTGCTATTTTTCCTTTGTTAACACATGAAATGCAACAAAGTAAGTTACATCATCTTTTTGCAATACTAATATTAAATTAGATCTGAGAATCTGATAGCTGTTAAATATATAAAGTGCAAGATAATACAATCTGCTTCCTTGTTCCTGTTATCTTCTATTTGGAAAATCAGAGTGTTAAAAGCTGAATTTGGAAAGTGCCCACCCATGTGCCATACATGTCTTTGAAATCTTTTTTTTTTAAATCTTATCTACAGTAACATGCTATCTTTGCAACATACCTCTAAGTATCTGAGATCTGAGTTTCACTCTCTAAGAATGTAGATATATTCCTCCCTGTGCGTGTGTATGTGTGCTAAGTTGCTGCAGTCATGTTGGACTCTTTCTGACCCTGTGGACTGTAGTTCACCGGACTCCTCTGTCCATGGGATTCTCCAGGCAAGAATACTATAGTGAGTTGACATTTCCTTCTCTAAAAGATCTCCCTCACCCAGAAATCAAGCTGGCATCTCTTATATCTCCTGCATTGGCAGGCAGTTTCTTTACCACTAGCACCACCTTTGAAGCCCCAGTATATTCCTCCCTGTGTGTGTGCTTAGTCGCTCAGTCATGTCCAACTCTTTGCAACCCTATGCCCACCTTGCTCCTCTGTCCATGGGGATTCTCCAGGCAAGAATACTGGAGTGGATTGCTATACCCTTCTCCAAGGGATCTTCCCAATCCAGGGATCGATCCCAGGTCTCCCACATTTCAGTCAGATTCTTAATCATCTGAGCCACCAGGGAAGCCCTTATTTCTCCCTACTATAAGCCAAAGGAAGTCATTTTCTACCTTGGAGGTCTACACCTTAGATAAGAGCATCCTCAGAAAATAAGTCCTAGCTAATAATTCTTCTTATTCAACTGTATTTTTAAGCAAAACAAATATAAGATAATTAATTTGGGAAATAACAGTTTCCACAATTCTCGTAACTTCTGCTTTTATCACTGTTTTCTTTAGTACTATACCCCATCTTAGATCTTAATGTAAATCTGGGGAACAATGAAGCAACTATAAAATCCTGTAGAAGAACTATAAGATAATTGAAAACTGAGTTGAGACATGGATCTTAGGGAATCACTTGGAAGAAAAAGAAGCCTTCGCCACATTAAATGAATTTATCTTCCTATGTTTCTTTTGCCCAATTAAAAGAGGATTACTCTACTCCACAGTGTATTGGGGATTAAAATTGTTTGATACACTCAGTCACTTTGAAGATACTGTGCAAAAAAACTGCATGAAATTTTTAAAAGTCGGGAAGATTAAATATTCGCACTTTGGAAATACTCCTTGAGCCTTTGTGGTGGTGACCACTGAAATGGACCTCACAAAGAACACAGAGGTTTCAGAAACATCCAGAAAAGGAGAGAAAAATAGTATAATCATAGACAAATGATGCTTTAATACAAATCAATGGTCTTGAATCAAAAGGAAATATCCCCCACAAATTCTACAGTGAAGGTAGAATGCTCATGTTAAGAGTTCACAATTGTTTTGAAAGATCTGTGACTCCAGAGAATTCAGTATTTTTAAAAGTTCAAACAGGATCATTTCTTGTAATATATGGCAAATTTGAGAAGGTTGCCTATGATTATTAAAAACTAGTCTAGTGTTTTTGATTGGGATACATATTTCCATGAAATATTGGCAGAAAGGATTTAACATATTTTCATGTATCAGTAGGCAGTTACAGCTGAAAGAACATTAGAGATTATCTATCTTCTTGTTTTACAGATGATGGATCAGGAAATAATGTTTACATTTTTATTAATATGAGGATGACAGAAATTGAGTTATTAGCTCTTAAGCATGTATTTTTTCAATGTTATTCTTTTTATTAAAGCTATTAGGAAAAGTGTACACCAAAAAACTTTGGAGTCATTTACCAACTTTAGAATGCTCAGAAGTGTTGTACAATTAGTAAGATTACTATTTAAATTAAGCATTTTTAGATGAAGGCAGATCCAAAGGCCAATGTTTACCTGTTTATGACCTATGTAGTTCTTCTGTGTATTCTGACACTAATGAATACATATAATTTCATCTCAGTGCATTTTCATTTCCAGAGCACAATTTTCATATGTTCATCTTTTGAAAAGTCAGTTAAATCTTTTATTAAATCTACCCTAGCATCAAATTTACACTCACACTCAACTGAAATGAGGGAATTATTCTTATGTGAAGGCAACATTTCTATATTTTGCTAACTATAAAACATACTATGGGATCTCACCTAATAGTTCTCATTTGTTTCTCTGAAATATTTTTTCTTTCTCTTTTTATTGTGTCTTTCTCTTTTTTTTCCACCAGGAAGTAGGGATGAAATACACTGCCTTACTATGCCTACCAAGAAGTCCTCATTTATTTTACATGCATTTCCCCTGAGGACAATTCAAAACACTCCCCTTGAAAAGTCACTGTGTTTTGAACTAAACTTTTTTTTTTTTTCAATAAAGAGATTTTGTTGATGGTGGTGCTGAATCAGTGGACTCCTGCTTAGTAATGGGATGTTTCTGTAATTTTCCCTGATAAAATATAAGATTGAGAAATGTTCAGAATAAGGGAGAAAATTCATATACACTAATATAGTCCAGATTATATTAGACACAGTAATACTTGTACCAGAATATCCATGTTTCTAGTATATAGTATTTGTTGCAAACAGAAAAATAAAGGACAAGAAAATGAAGAGTAACAACCAAAAAAAAGGAGAAAATGAAAAGAATGAGGAAAAAAATAAAGCAATGATGAGAAAATAAGTGTTAATGAATTTCCTATCTCATTACTTTCAGGGGCATCTATGTGTCTACTGTTCTTTTTGTTCAGCTGTCAAGTTGTGTCCAACTCTGTGACTTCATGGACTGTAGCACACCAGGCCTCCCTATTCCTCACCATCTCCCACATTTTGCCCATGTGTCCACTGAAATGGCATTTACTCTGAGATATAGTGGATGCCTGGGTAATCCTATCATTTGTATTGAGAAAATATCACCTCATGTAAAATCACTTTCTTACTTAGGTGTGATGCAATTCTGAAGGATCTATTCTCCAGAATGACCATTGCTTTTGGACTGAATTGGCCTATAGGCAATTCAGAAATCAGAAATGGGGTATCACAAACTCTGCTTCAAGTATTAGAACCAGTTTTCGTCTGGGTAAATTATATTAAAATATTCCAATTATGATAATTAGCTGGAAGCTTATTAGGCCCTCTTTCAGGTAATGACTGAGGTAATAGTAGTAATGATCATAATAATAGCAATAATTAACTTTTATATAGAAAAACAATTGGACTTCCCTGGGAGATCAGATGGTAAAGAATCCACCTGCAATTAAGGAGACCGAGGTATGGTCCCTGGATCCTGGATCTGAAAAATCCCCTAGAGAAGGGAATGGCTACCCACTCCAGTAATTTTGCCTGAAAAATTCCATGGACTGAGGAGCCTGGCAGGCTACAGCCCATGGGGTCACACGATCAGCCCCTGGGATTTCTTTGGAGGGAATGATGCTGAAGCTGAAACTCCACTACTTTGGCCACCTCATGCAAAGAGTTGACTCATTGGAAAAGGCTCTGATGGTGGGAGGGATTGGGGGCAGGAGGAGAAGGGGACGACCAAGGATGAGATGGCTGGATGGCATCACTGACTCTATGGACGTGAGTCTGAGTGAACTCCGGGAGTTGGTGATGGACAAGGAGGCCTGGCGTGCTGCGATTCATGGGATCGCAAAGATTCAGACATGACTGAGCGACTGAACTGAACTGAGTGACTAACACTTACTTTCTTTCATACAGTGGGGACATGGATCCCACACATGGAAGCAGTATCTGTTACTGCAATATCTACATTCTTATGTGTGCATAATTATCATATGTTCTATCTCTTGCATTTATACTTGAGTGTACTGACTTTTTTTTAATAGCTCGGGACCACACTTATACACAATATAGTTTTTAAGTTGATTATTGACCCACTACTGACTACTTCTTGAAAATAATGTCTTGTGCATAGATTTGCAAATAATTGCTTTGGGCTTCTGGGACAAAATAGCTAAATAAAATGTCTGAATACTCCTTGAAGTAAGGCAAATAATGAAGTAACATTCCAAATTAACAGATACAAAATAACACATTTGCATTTAAAGTAAACTTTAAATGACAGGAGAGACCTGCAGAATAAAAATCAGTAAAGACTCATACTCTCATTTCTCTTTAGATAACCCATGATGGTAATATCTGTGCTTTCCAAATTTAGTAGAAATATGAAAGTAAGAAGTCAAAGTGTTCTTTCACTTTTATTCTCCAGGAAGGAACACTGAGTAGGTTGCTATTCCCTTCTCAAGGGGATCTTCTCAACCCAGGGATGGAACATGGGTCTCCCTCATTGCAGGCAGATTCTTTCCCATCTGAGCCATGACCCTATAATAAGAAGAGGCTACGCACACTGCCACATGAGAATGTTTAAATAGGTTTTTATGCAATATTTTTATGTCTATAAGGTTGTCAATTTCTTATTTTATGTACAACTTCTATACAAAGATATTGTGAAGGCTATGATTATTTCAACATTAAAATAGAAGAGCCACACTGGTTATACTTGTAAATTTCTTAGACAATGTATTATTTTGATACATATTAACTATATGAATCACTTTTAGGGAAATTAAAATACCTATATTTTTTGTCTGTACTTATTTTATTTATTGGCAAAGTGACAATGACTTTTATTTTAACTTATTTATACACAAGATCCTGAACCTATGTAGATTTATATCTCCTGGAATGGGGAATGGAATTGGGGGTAGGGTGATAAGCTAAAGAAGTAAATCACTCATGACAGTCTGCAGACAGTACATAACCCCTGACTGTTGAATTCTATAGGTCTCTTCTGATAATGACTAAACTTTGGTAGGCCACGCCAAAAAAAAAGCTCACATATGACCAATTTCCCATTAACTCCATGGGCCTCACTGACTAGAAGTGGCATTAAGCCTTGAAAAGAGGCACCTTATAATGACAAAGTCCAGACATGAGAGAGGATCCCAAGTATTTTAAGTAAGGAGAGAAAACTGAAAACTTAAAGATAAAAGGGAGTTAGAATGTTGTTTTCAGTTTCTTTCCTCTTCACATATGAGAAGGCTAAGTGATTTGTACTAAATTCAAGGTGGGACAGTCACAATATAACCCTGCTCTATTTCTGCATCCAAAAAAATCTCTGATCTTTCTAACAAAATTATTTTTCTGCGCTGATGACAATTAAGGTGAGATCACAAAGGAATATTTTAAATTAATTTTTGGTTATGTCACAGGGCATGTGGGATCTTAGCTCCCCAACCAGGAATCGAACCTATGCCCTTAGCAGTGGAAGCACAGAATCCTAACCACTGGACAACCAGGGAAGCCCCTCTCTTTATTTTAAAGATTTAATCTACTACACTGTACCATTTTCAGATATAAATAGTATTTTAAAAAATCGGACACTTCTTTTCCCTTTCTTTGTGGAAGGCAAGACTGACTTTCTGATTTCATATATATAAAGGTCCACCTCGTCAAGGCTATGGTTTTTCCAGGGGTCATGTATGGATGTGAGAGTTGGACTGTGAAGAAAGCTGAGTGCTGAAGAATTGAACTGGTTTTGAACTGTGGTGTTGGAGAGGACTCTTGAGAGTCCCTTGGACTGCAAGGAGGTCCAACTAGTCCATTCTAAAGATCAGTCCTGGGTGTTCATAGGAAGGACTGATGCTAAAGCTAAAACTCCAATACTTTGGTCACCTCATGCAAAGAGTTGACTCATTGGAAAAGACCCTGATGCTGGCAGGGATTGGGGGCAGGAGGAGAAGGGGATGACAGAGGATGTGATGGCTGGATGGCATCACTGACTCAATGGACGTGAGTTTGAGTGAACTCCGGGAGTTAGTGATGGACAGGGAAGCCTGCCGTGCTGCAATTCATGGGATTGCAAAGAGTCGGACATGACTGAGAGACTGAACTGAACTGAACTGATATATATTTATAAATATATATATTTAAATTTTTCAAGTTTACATTTTTGTCTTCTACATACCTTTTGAAGGGCTTCCCTGGTGGTTCAGAGGCAGAAGAATCCACCTCCCAAGCAGGAGACACAGGTTCAGTCCCTGTGGAAGATCTCTTTGAGTAGGAAATGGCAACCCACTATAGTATTCCTGCCTGGAAAATTCCATGGACCAAAGAGCCTGTTGGGCTACAGTGCATGGGGTCACAAAGAGTCACACATGACTGAGCAATTAAACAACAACATTCTTTATTTCAATAATATTAGAGGACCTTGTAAAAGATTGTTCATGTCTGAAACTTGGAATATATAAACTCAGAGTTCAAAATATCTTTAGAAAACAGAAGTAGGAAACTCTTTTACAAAACACTTCTAGAGTTTAAGGTTTGTTTTACGCTTACACAAACCTTGGCATGTTGTGCTTGTCAGAAAATCTTCATAACCTAACAGTAACCTTTTGCTATCCTTTATGTAGTGCTGTCCAGACAAACTGTCACGCTTTCCAATGAACAAGATTGATGACACAGCAAAATGCGAATGCAGAGCTTCAGAGAATATACCCTTCAATGACCTTCAGGCCACTCCAAATCACTTCCCTGGCCTAGGACAGCAGTAGTCGCTCAAGGATTTTGAATTACAGGCTGTGAATTGCCAAAGATACAACTCCAAACATGATAAAGTGGGTCTAAAAACTTAACCTTTTCCTTCAAGTATAGTTTATATGAATATTTGTTTCTGGGAAGAGAGAGAAGTTAAAAAAAAAAAAAGAAAAAATTAAGAATATGGAGGACTTTGCTATATACAATGTATGGCAAAACCAATACAGTATTGTAAAGTAAAATAAAGTAAAAATAAAAATTGAAAAAAAATAAAAGCTTTTATTACATAGAAATGTACTGTAAATTGTGGCATAATGTTAAAGTTTATCAACTCACTATAATTTATTTTAGAAAATTAATAGGCCTTAAATATTTTGCATATTTTATCCAGAAAAACTTCCCCAAACCAAAGCACCAACATTATGCTCTTCTTTTACTATGGTATAACACTATTTCTATACTCTATTATTCTTAAATGGGATGTTTGCTTCTTTAATATTCTAAAACGGTTTGTTCAATAGGTTGAAATTTTATTTTCTGTTATTAAAAATTGATCTATGCTTAGAGTACATATAATATTTTACATTTTGTATATATAAGTTTTTTCTAATTAAGGGCACAAAATTTAGTCTTCCACTTATTTGTATTTTATCAAACTTTTGAAGGACTGGAAAGATTCACTTCATCACTTATCACTTCTGCTCAATCAGCATCTCTAGCTCTGTAAGGAAAGTGAGGGATCAAATGACGAAGAAGAAAGTGAAGATCAGAGCTGCCAGACTGGCCTGTATATTTAGAGTTTAGAAGCATCATAATGATGTGATGATGCCTATGTATAGTCAAGATTCCCACATGTGAAGGGTTCATCATGGGAAACGACTTTATATATTGAAATAAAAAATAATTAACTAGAAAATATTTAAGTCTGACCTTCTGCAATGTTTTAAGCACGTTTGTGTGTGTGTGTGTGTGTGTGTGTGTGTGTGTGAGTATGTGACGGAGAATGGAATAAGTCAACTTATTAATCACTCAGTTGTGCACAAATCTTTGCAACTGCGTGGATTGTAGCCCACCAGGCTCCTCTGTCCATGGGATTCTCCAGGAAAGAATACTGGAGTCAGTTGCCATTTCCTTCTCCAAGGGATCTCCCGAACCAAGGGATTGAACCCAGGTCTCCGCATTGCAGGCAGACTCTTCACCGTCTGAGACACCAGGGAAGTCATGTGTATGCATATACCTCCAAACATGGTAAAAAGTGCATGTGCATACACAAGCAGGCAAAACAATCATACACAGCCTTAAAACTCTCCCCTTCAACATGGCCTTTATTCCTTTTCTCCATAGAGATAATTAATAATATTTGGCCTTAAGGCCAATTCTTATGTTCTCTTTATTACTTTGAACTTTCAAAGTTGAAAGTGAATTTTAAACTTATTTTTCATTGAGTAATCCAAGCACCCTGTGATTAACTGTGAAGTAATATAATTTCGTAATAGTGAGGGAATATCATTTAGATAACTCCTAAGAACATGATGCTAGCATAGCTCTGGAGGTTACACAAATCAAGTTGACTGAGTTACATGACTAGGATATTAACATATATTCAAATGTTGTGAAGGACTGGGTCAAAGGAACAAGGATGCAGTGATCATACCATAATGTCACCTATTTCAGGTTATCACAGTGTAAAATTCTTGAAAGTGATAAGGAAAAAACCATTTTAAAATGATTATATACATACTGTGGGCTAAAATGATTAGCATGACAGATATAGACATATGTTTTCCAGGGCTAAAAAAGTACTGTGATTGTAGTTTTTATGAAAACGAAAACATAATGATGAGGAGAAGGAGGAAAGGGAGGAGAGTGTAAAAGAGCTATCAGAGAGAATAAAGTTATTTGCTGTTAAAAAGAATAATATGCAATAAAAAGTATCATTCATAATTAATACCTACAAAGGTGAAATCTTCCCTGAATCTGAATAGTTAAATCCAAATTCCTTTTCTCTTTGCTAGGATTCAGCCATGATCACTTCCTTAATATTAAACTGATTAAAATGTTTTTAAAGAATTTTCATAGGTCATTCCCTTATGATAAATTACTAATTTCTTAAGAGGAATTTCCTATTTAAGTTACTCATACCAAACACTGTTTGCTGCAAAACAGGTGGACAATAAATATTTACTAATTAAGCTATTAACTTTGTCAGAACTCTCCACCATGACCCATCCATCTTTGGTGTCCCTACATGGCATGGGTGTCAAGTGGGCCTTAGAAAGCATCACTATGAAAAAAGCTAGTGGAGGTGATGGAATTCCAGTTGAGCTTTTTCAAATCCTGAAAGATGATGCTGTCAAAGTGCTGCACTCAATATGCCAGCAAATTTGGAAAACTTGGCAGTGGCCACAGGACTGGAAAAGGTCAGTTTTCATTCCAATCCCAAAGAAAGGCAATGCCAAAGAGTGCTCAAACTACCGCACAATTGCACTCATCTCACATGCTAGTAAAGTAATACTCAAAATTCTCCAAGCCAGGCTTCAGCAATACATGAACTGTGAACTACCAGATGTTCAAGCTGGTTTTAGAAAAGGCAGAGGAACCAGAGATCAAATTGCCAACATCCGCTGGATCATGGAAAAAGCAAGAGAGTTCCAGAAAAACATCTATATCTGCTTTATTGACTATGCCAAAGCCTTGGACTGTGTGGAACACAATAAACTGTGGAAAATTCTGAAAGAGATGGGAATACTAGACCACCTGACCTGCCTCTTGAGAAACCTATATGCAGGTCAGGAAGCAACAGTTAGAACTGGACATGGAACAACAGACTGGTTCCAAATAGGAAAAGGAGTACATCAAGGCTGTATATTGTCACCCTGTTTTTTTTTTTTTAACTCAAGCAATTTTTATTTTTTTAAATATAAATTTATTTATTTTAATTGGAGGTTAATTTTGTATTGGTTTTGCCATACATCAACATGAATCTGCCACAGGTATAAACGTGTTCCCCATACTGACACCCCCGCCCTCCTCCCTCCCCATACCATCCCTCTGGGTAATCTCAGTGTACCAGCCCCAAGCATCCAGCATGCATCAAACCTGGACTGGCGATTCATTTCATATATGATATTATACATGTTTCAATGCCATTCTCCCAAATCATCCCACCCTCTCCCTCTCTTACAGAGTCCAAAGACTGTTCTATACATCTGTGTCTCTTTTGCTGTCTCACATAACTTATATGCAGAGTACATCATGAGAAACGCTGGGCTGGAAGAAGCACAAGCTGGAATCAAGATTTCTGGGAGAAATATCGATAACCTCAGATATGCAGATGACACCACCCTTATGGCAGAAAGTGAAGAGGAAATAAAAAGCCTCTTGATGAAAGTGAAAGAGGAGAGTGAAAAAGTTGGCTTAAAGCTCAACATTCAGAAAACTAAGATCATGACATCTGGTTCCATCACTTCATGGGAAATAGATGGGGAAACAGTGGAAACAGTGTCAGATTTTATTTTGGGGGGCTCCAAAATCACTGCAGATGGTGACTGCAACCCTGCAATTAAAAGACACTTACTCCTTGGAGGAAACGTTATGATCAACCTAGATAGCATATTGAAAAGCAGAGACATTACTTAGCCAACAAAGGTCCCTCTAGTCAAGGCTATGGTTTTTCCAGTGGTCATGTATGGATGTGAGAGTTGGACTGTGAAGAAAGATGAGCGCCAAAGAATTGATGCTTTTGAGCTGTGGTGTTGGAGAAGACTCTTGAGAGTCCCTTGGACTGCAAGGAGATCCAACCAGTCCATTCTGAAGGAGATCAGCCCTGGGATTTCTTTGGAAGGACTGATGCTAAAGCTGAAGCTCCAGTACTTTGGCCACCTCATGCAAAGAGTTGACTCATTGGAAAATACTCTGATGCTGGGAGGGTTTGGGGCCAAGAGGAGAAGAGGATGACAGAGGATGAGATGGCTGGATGGCATCACCGACTCAATGGACGTGAGTCTGAGTGAACTCCGTGAGTTGGTGATGGACAGGGAGGCCTGGTTGCTGCAATTCAATGGGTTGCAAGAGTCGGACATGACTGAGTGACTGAACTGAACTGAACTGAACTGACATGGCATGGCTCATAGTTTAACTGAATTAGAAAAGGCTGTGGTGGGTCATGGTGGAGAGTTCTGACAAAATGTGGTCCACTGCAGACAGAATGGCAAAATACTTTAGTACTCTTGCCCTGAAAACCCCATGAACAGTATGAAAAGACAAAAAGATAGGACACTAAAAGATGAACTCCCCAGGCTGGTAGGGCCCTAATATGCTACTGGAGATCAGTGGAGAAATAACTCCTGAAAGAATGAAGAGATGGAGCCAAAGCAAAAACAACACCCAGCTGTGGATGTGGCTGGTGATGGAAGCAAGGTCTGATGCTGTAAAGAACAATATTGCATAGGAACCTGGAATGTCAGATTCATGAATCAAGGCAAATTGGAAGTGGTCAAACAGGCGATGGCAAGAGTGAACGTCAATGTTTTAAGAGTCAGAGAACTAAAATGGACTGGCATCGATGAATTTAAATCAGATGACCATTATATCTACTACTGAGGGCAAGAATCCCTTAGAAGAAATGGAGTAGCCACCATAGACAACAAAAGAGTCTGAAATGCAATACTTCGATGCAATCTCAAAAACAACAGAATGATCTCTGTTCATTTCCAAGGCAAACCATTCAGTATCACGGTAATCCAAGTCTATGACCCAACCAGTAATGATGAAAACTGAACTTGAATGGTTTTATGAAAACCTACAAGACCTTCTAGAATTAACATCCCAAAAAGATATCCTTTTCATTATAAGGGACTGGAATACAAAAGTAGGAAGTCAAGAAACACCTGGAGTAACAGGCCAGTTTGGCCTTGGAGTACAGAATGAAGCAGGGCAAAGGCTCATAGAGTTTTACCAAGAGAATTCACAGGCCATAGCAAACACGTGCTTCCAACAACACAAGAGAAGACTCTACACATGGACATCACCAGATGGTCAATACCAAAATCAGATTGATTATATTATTTGCAGGCAAAGATGGAGAAGCTCTATACAATCAGCAAAAACAAGACCGGGAGCTGACTGTGGCTCAGATCATGAACTTCTTGTTGCCAAATTCAGACTTAAATTGAAGAAACTGGGGGAAATCACTAGACCATTCAGGTATGACCTAAATCAAATATTCTATGATTATACAGTGTAAGTGAAAAATAGATTCAAAGAATTAGATCTGATAGAGTGCCTGGAGAATTATGGATGGGGGTTCATGACATTGTACAGGAGACAGGGATCAAGACCATCACCAAGAAAAATAAATGAAAAAGCAAAATGGCTGTCTGAGGAGGCCTTACAAATAGCTGTGAAAAGAAGAGAAGAGAAAAGCAAAGCAAAAAAGGAACGATATACCCATTTGAATGCAGAGTTCCAAACAAAAGGAAGGAGAGATAAGAAAGCCTTTCTCAGTGATCAATGCAAAGAAATAGAGGAAAACAATAGAATGGGAAAATCTAGAGATCTCTTCAAGAAAATTAGAGATACCAAGGGAACATTTCTTGCTACTATGGGCTCAATAAAGGACAGAAATGGTATGGACCTAACAGAAGCAGGAGATATTAAGAAGAGGAAGAAAGACTACACAGAAGAACTATACTAAAAAGATATTCATGACCCAGATAACCACGATGGTATGATCACTCACCTAGAGCCAGACATCCTGGAATATGAAGTCAAATGAACCGTAGAAAGTATCACTATCAACAAAACGAGTGGAGGAGATGGAATTCCAGTTGAGCTGTTTCAAATCCTAAAAGATGATGCTGTAAAAGTGCTGCACTCAATATGCCAGCAAACTTGGAAAACTTATCAGTGCCTACAGGACTGGAAAAGGTCAGTTTTCATTCCAATCCCAAAGAAAGGCAATGCCAAAGAATGCTCAAACTACTGTACAATTGCACTCATCTCACACGCTAGCAAATTAATGCTTAAAATTCTCCAAGCCAGGCTTCAATAATATGTGAACATATAGTGAACACAATTGCACTCATCTCACACGCTAGGAAAGTAATGCTTAAAACTCTCCAAGCCAGCTTCAGCAATATGTGAACCATGAACTTTCAGATGTTCGAGCTGGATTTTAAAAAGGCAGAGGAACCAGAGATCAAATTGCCAACATCCACTGGATCATAGAAAAAGCAAGAGAGTTCCAAAAAAACATCTACTTCTGCTTCATTGACTAACCCAATGCCTTTGTCTGTGTGGATCACAATAAACTGTGGAAAATTCTTCAAGAAATGCGAATACCAGACGACCTGACCTCCCTCCTGAGAAATATGTATGCAGGTTAAGAAGCAATAGTTAGAACTTGAAATGGAACAACAGACTGGTTCCAAACTGGGAAAGAAGTATGTCAAGGCTGTATATTGTGACCCTGCTTATTTAACTTATATGCAGAGTACATTATGAGAAACGCTGGGCTGGATGAAGCACAAGCTGGAATCAAGATTGCTGGGAGAAATCTCAATAACCTCAGATACACAGATGACACGACTCTCATGGCAGAAAGCAAAGAAGAGCTAAAGAGCCTCTTGATGAAAGTGAAAGAGGAGAGTGAAAAAAAAAAAAAAAGGCTTAAAGCTCAACATTTAGAAAACAAAGATCACGGCATCTGGCCCCATCACTTCATGACAAATAGATGGGGAAACAGTGGAAACAGTGGCAGACTTTATTTTGTTGGGCTCCAAAATCACTGTAGATGCTGACCACAGCCATGAAATTAAAACACACTTACTCTTTGGAAGAAAAGTTATGACTAAACTAGACAGCATATTTAAAAGTAGAGATGTTACTTTTCTAACAATGATTTGTCTAGTCAAGGCTATGGTTTTTCCAGTGGTCATGTATGGATGTGAGAGTTGGACTATAAAGAAAGCTAAGCACCATAGAATTGATGCTTCTGACTGTGGTGTTGGAGAAGACTCTCGAGAGTCCCTTGGACTGCAAGGAGATCCAACCAGTCCATCCTAAAGGAAATCAGTCCTGAATATTCACTGGAAGGAATGATGCTGAAGCTGAAACTCCAATAATTTGGCTACCTGATGTGAAGAAGTGATTCATGAGAAAAGACCCTGATGCTGGGAAAGATTGAAGGCAGGAAGAGAAGGGGATGGCAGAGGATGAGATGGTTGAATGGCATCGCCAATGTGATGGACATGAGTTTGAGTAGGCTCTGGGTATTGGTGATGGACAGGGAAGACTCGAGTGCTTCAGTCCATGGGGTTGCACAGAGTTGGACAAGACTGAGCAACTGTCCTGAACTGATGTCATATAAAACCATCCCTATAGTTGTTTTTTTTTTTCCATTTTTTAATTCTTGTGTAAAATACAACATGGTGCCATGGACCATGTTGTGTTTTGCACTAGACTATTTGAATTGACTTTGTAGTCTTTCCTGAATCCCTCGCGCTCCTTTTTTTAAACTGTATGTTAATCAGATAGCTTAATGGCAAAACTCTTCAGTGTGACTGTAGTTGTTGTTCAGTTGTTCAGTCGTGTCTGACTTTCTGTGACCCCATGGACTAGGGCACCCCAGGGCTTCCCTGTCCTTCACTATTTCCCAGAGTTTGCTCAAACTCATGTCCATTGAGTGGGTGATGCCATCCAACCATCTCATCTTGGAAAATTATGTCACACATTTTCTTCCCAGTTTGTTTAATATAATAACAGTCGAAATATACCTTCATGAATATTTCTTGAATTATTTTTCAGTATCAATATGTCAAATGCCCCAAAATAAAGACACTAAATTTGCAGTTGTTGCATTTTATTTTGAACGTTTCATAGCAATATTTGGAATGAGTGCTAGTTACATGAAGAATATAAAATGACAATCCAGAGTTCATGTTAACTTGGTTCTCACTTTTTCAAGTTAAAAATTTTGGCACAAGCTATACAAAGTATCACTTTGCCTAACATATTATTTTATGACAATTTTATTGTTATATAAAACCTCTCTAGAGCAGAACAGTAGCCAAATAGCCTTATTTGGATCATAGGGACTTGAGTTAATAAAATTTTGCTGCCTGTGAAATACTGTATTTTCTTAAAAAAAAAAAACTTCAGTTTTACCACATTACAAGTTAATAGTCTCATCATGATATTGGAATAGTTAACTGGTGTTTCTTAAGAGATATCATTTTTTCCATTGTTCTTATTACTGATTTCAGAAGGTGAACTTGAGAGTGGCAAAGTTTTCTATCAGGTGACTAATAGTGTTCTAAAAAATAGAGAAGTATTCGGCTTGTCAACAGGTTAAACATTGTCCTTAGGTACTTTAAAGTGAGTGTGATGATTTGGAAAGGTATCTAAATAAAAAATAGGAATAAAATATCATAAAATAGGGACTGTGATATGGATGGACCTAGAGACTATAATACTAAGGCAAAGACAAAGACAAATAATATATAATATCATATATATAGAATCTGAAAAATTAATGATCTTATTGAGAAAACAGAAATAGACCCAAATGTAGAAAATAAACTGATGGTTATCAAAAGAGAAAGGGGATAGGGAGGGATAAGTTAGCAGGACAGATTAACATTTACACATCTCTATGTATGGCAACCAACTCCAGTACTCTTGCCTAGAAAATTCCATGGATGGAGGAGCCTGGTAGGCTACAGTCCATGGGGTCACAGAGTCGGACACGACTGATGGACTTCACGACGACTTCACGATGTATAAAATAGATGCAAATAAGCACCTATTGCATGGCATGGGGAACTGTATTCAATATTTATAATAACTTACAAGGGAAAATAATCTGAAAAAGATAACACAAAAATACATAATGTACACCTGAATCACTCAGCTGTATACCTGAAACTAACACAACATTGCAAATCAATAATTCAATCTTTAAAAAATGTCTAATGTGAATTATGAAGACAAAGAATGATAATATAAAAAATGAAATACTAATGTGGAATTAATTTAGACCTTTGGAGAAAATTATACTTATTAAACAACTTGGATAGTCATTACAAAGAATCTTGGCGACTTATTGAAAATAGTAAAAGTGTACACTGTAAGAAAATGTTGCTGCTGCTGCTGCTGCTGCTAAGTCACTTCAGTCGTGTCAGACTCTGTGTGACCCCATAGACAGCAGCCCACCAGGCTCCCCCTTCCCTGGGATTCTCCAGGCAAGAACACTGGAGTGGGTTGCTATTTCCTTCTCCAATGCATGAAAGTGAAAAGTGAAAGGGAAGTTGCTCAGTCGTGTCCAACTCTTCACAACCCCATGGACCGCAGCCTACCAGGCTCCTCTGTCCATGGGATTTTCCAGGCAAGAGTACTGGAGTGGGGTGCCATCGCCTTCTCTGAAGAAAATGTTAGTGTATTGAAATGTGCATATTTCAGATTGTTTAAGGGAAGATTGATGTAGATCAAAAATGAATGCATTGCCCTTTCAAATTCATGAACCTGAGTCATGGAGTCAGTTCTAAAATAGAAAACAGAGATATTCACAATCTTCAACAATTTAGAAATCACAATACAAAAAGTGAAAGGAAGCTGAATTTTTAAAAGTTAGATTGTAATATGCAAAAGTACTTAAAATAAAAATGTAAATATGACTTAAAAATGATTACAGCTTAGAATACTCTATTTGAGTTCTGTCCTAATTCTGGATTGCCTTGTTGAGCTTATAATTGCTAATTTACTTGAACAAACTATTACAATCACACACTCTGTTTAGTAGACTGATCATATAAAGATTTTATAGTTAAATAATTAATCCCTATTTTGTATTCTGTAAAATGGAGAGAAACTAATACTTTAAAACAAACAAAACTTTTCAACAGAAATAACACCCAAAGATCCTAACACCTTGGTGACAAAAGGACCCTAGGTTCAGTTCAGTTCAGTCGCTCAGTCATGTCCGACTCTTTGCTATCCCATGAATCGCAGCACGCCAGGCCTCCCTGTCCATCACCAATTCCCGGAGTTCACTCAAACTCACGTCCATCGAGTCGGTGATGCCATCCAGCCATCTTATCCTCTGCCGTGCCCTTTTCCTCCTGCCCCCAATCCCTCCCAGCATCAGAGTCTTTTCCAATGAGTCAACTCTTCGCATGAGGTGGCCAAAGTACTGGAGCTTCAGCTTTAGCATCAGTCCTTCCAAAGAAATCCCAGGGCTGATCTCCTTCAGAATGGACTGGTTGGATCTCCTTGCAGTCCAAGGGACTCTCAAGAGTCTTCTCCAACGCCACAGTTTAAAAGCATCAATTCTTTGGTGCTCAGCTTTCTTCACAGTCCAACTCTCACACCCATACATGACCCCTGGAAAAACCATAGCCTTGACTAGACGAATCTTTGTTGGCAAAGTAATGTCTCTGCTTTTCAATATGCTATCTAGGTTGGTCATAACTTTCTTTCCAAGGAGTAAGCATCTTTTAATTTCATGGTTGCAGTCACCATCTACAGTGATTTTGGAGCCCCCCAAAAGAAAGTCTGACACTTTTTCCACTGTTTCCCCATCTATTTCCCACGAAGTGATGGGACCAGATGCCATGATCTGTTTTCACTGCAGGTTATGCATAGCCAAATGTGAAAGAAAGAAAAGTCAAAGTGAAGTTGCTCAGTTGTGTCTGACTCTTTGCAACTCCATGGACTGTAGTCCACCAAGCTTTTCCATCCATGGGGTTTTCCAGGCAAGAATTCTGGAATGGGTTGCCATTTCCTTCTCCAGGGAATCTTCCACACCCAGGGATCGAACCCAGGTCTCCTGCTTTGCAGGCAGACACTTTACCCTCTGAGCCACCAGGGAAGCCAAATGTGAACTTACAATGATTAGAGGAAAATATATAGTCAAATCAAGTGGCTTTGTTTCCCTGCCTCACTATTCACTACATAATTTTGGAACCATATGAAAAGGAGGATATTGATTTTTTCTGCTAAACTTCTTGATTGAAATACCGTCAAGGGTTTTCATTTTAAAGATGATTGCTTTGTGTTTGTTTTAATGCAAGGTGCTGCAACTGTAAAATACCACAGAATGGTTTCAACAGAGGGCACAACCACATATCTGGCAATATTTAGGTAGGCTAAAAACATATGACCCACCTGCCGTTGGATTATAGATTATCATGTTAATATGACTTCTCTCAGTGTAAAATATGTTTTCTACTATAGTGGAAAAAGTTAATGCTCCCCTTGAAACTGACATAAAATTCTGTTTCCCACATTGTCTTACAGGTTTTGGAATTTGGATTTTGCTGAACCAGGAAAATAGATCAGAAGGCATTATCCTTAAACAGTAAATATAAAAGAGTCATATATAGCATTTTAGCTAAAATTGTAAGGTGAAAAATATGGCATAAAAAGAAAATATTTTGAATCTTGAAATGATCTGCTATTAATATGTCTAAATATATTTTTAAATATTTGAGGACTTAATAAAATAATACATTTTAATACTGCTACTGTGGTGTTGGAGAAGACTCTTGAGAGTCCCTTGGACTGCAAGGAGATTCAACCAGTCCATTCTAAAGGAGATCAGCCCTGGGATTTCTTTGGAAGGAATGATGCTAAAGCTGAAACTCCAGTACTTTGGCCACCTCATGCAAAGAGTTGACTCTTTGGAAAAGACTCTGATGCTGGGAGGGATTGGGGGCAGGAGGAGAAGGGGATGACAGAGGATGAGATGGCTGGATGGCATCACGGACTCAATGGACATGGGTCTGAGTGAACTCCGGGAGTTGGTGATGGACAGGGAGGCCTGGCGTGCTGTGATTCATGGGGTCGCAAAGAGTCGAACACGACTGAGTGACTGAACTGAACTGAACTGATTGGAGGTAAAATGTTCTCTCTGATTGCTATTAACAATTTAAATTATCATGGAAATATTTATGGGAGAAGGAAATGGCAACCCACTCCAGTATTCTTGCCTGGAGAATCCTGTGGACAGAGGAGCCTGGAGGGCTACTGTCCATACGGTTGCACAGAGTTGGATACTCCTGAAGCGATTTAGCAGCAACAGCAGCAGGAAATATTTATGTCTATCTTTCAAGGTCCATCTCACCTATGACCTTTTCCCCATCAGTCACTGGATTTTTCTTTTTTTAACTTTGTTTTGCTTATCATATTTTAGCAAATAAAGTATAACTTAATTTTATGGATATCCCCATGGTATAGTAGTAGTCTTTTTTGTTTTGTATATCTGTGAGTACAAATAATTGAAGTAGATTAATGCTTATGTCACTGAAATGGAAATGACTTTAGCATGTTCACAGAAGTTAAAGTACAAAACAAGTCTAATTGACATATAATTCACTGAGCAGAATTCTTAAATAAAATGCACTACTTACATGTAAAAATATCATGTCACATTTAATTTTTTGAAGACTAGTTTAAATCTGTACTTTTTATTGTGGTAAAATACATAATATAAAAAATGGTTTAAATGGTAAATTATAAGTGTAGAATTCAATGACATAAAGTATGACACTGTTGTTTAATCATCACCACTATCCATCTCCAGAACTTTATCTTCTTTCCAAACTAAAACTCTGCACCCTTTAAAGAGTAATTCCTCATATACTCTTTGTGATCTCTAGTTACTTGAACATGCTAAGATAAAAATATATAATCATTTGGAATACATTGCAGGAAAAATACAATATGAAATTTATTGATTAGGAAGTCACTGGCATTTTGTTAAAATAACACTGGCATTTTGTTAAATATGTTGCTAATACTGCTTTGAAATCAGATTTTCTACTTAAAATGCTAAGAATTAAACACTAATGGTCAGTTGTTTTGTACCTAGCTAATTTTCTTATTCAAATTATGTGTGTGTGAGCTCAGTTGTTAAGTCGTGTCTGACCCTTTGCGACCCCATGGACTGTAGACCTTCATGCTCCTCCGTCCATGGGATTTTCCAGGCAAGAATACTGGAGTGGGTTGCCATTTCTTTCTCTAGGGGATTGTCCCAAATCAGAGATTGAACCCACGTCTCCTTCGTTTCCTGCATTGGCAGGTGGGTTCTTTATCACTAGGCCACCTGTGTGTTTTATACCTAGCTAATTTTGTTATTCAAATTATAACAATAATAAAGACTTTTTATAAAATAGAAATATAAAGAAAGAAATCTCATTGAAATTATCAGAGTTCCCTGACTAAACAGGAATTAAAGAACAGATAAGTGAACCAGCATAGAGTGAGCTGCTATTTTCCCTCAGGGCATTTAACCAATTCTTAGTGTGAATTCAGAGACTGGGAATACTACGGTAGGGATGGAGCTAGGAAAGGCCAGTGAAGTTCTGAAAAGTTTTCAGGGCAGTGGAGATTCCCTGAAAACAAACAAAAACTTCCTAGGACAGGGAATTCAGAGAAACAACACTTCTAGGAGGCTGATCTCCTAATAGAGGCATTTATTGAAGTCTTCAGCAGTGGAGGATACAAAACTAAAAAACACCGAGAGCAGAGTGTTTACAGCAGCAGACTCCCAGTGCCAACATGATCAAAAAAGGTCAGACTTTTACTTCGAGGGAACCTCGTAAGTATTGTTCTCAGTTGAGATTCAGAGGGAAAAAAAAAAAAAAAGCACACAAGTATAATTTGAGTTATTACAAAACCAACAACCCAGCCTGTAATCAGCTCAATGCCTTATTGGATTAGAATGGTGTGTCTCCAGCTTACATGTCTATTAGACTTCAGGGAAATAAATTTTCAATTAGTATTCATTACCTCTAGACTTTTTCAAAATTGCTAAGACTAAGAGAATAAAGAGAAAATAGGAATAGACATGCATATAATTCTTGATTTCTAAGTTATCAGTGATGGACTTTATTCAACTGTGAATAATATATTCAAAATTGTTGAAAGGATGTGTATATGAAAAGAGAACTATAGTATACATTAAAAAAGCAAAATAAAAATTTTTGAACTAAAAAATGAAAAAAGAAAGTAACCTAAATGTCCACTGACAGATGAATGGATAAAGACGCCATTTATATGCACAATGGAACATTACTCAGCTATTAAAAGGAATGAAATTGGGTTATATGTAGAGACATGGATGGACTTACATAGTGTCATATGGAGTGAAGTAAGTCAGAAAGAGAAAAAAAAATACTGTATATTAACATATATATGTGGAATCTGGAAAAATGGTACAGATGAAACTATTTGCAAAGCAGAAATAAACACACAGATGTAGAAAACAAATATATGAACACCAAGGGGGGGATATGGGGATGGGATGAACTAGGAGAGTGGGATTGACATATATACACTGCTATGCATGGAAGAGAGATAACTAGAGAAGAGCCTGCTGTGTGCAGAGAACTCAACTCAGTACTGTGTGGTGACCTTGATGGGATACTCCTGTACTTCACTGTACAGGAGAAACTAGCAAAAAGTGGTAAACAATTTATGCCCCAATAAATAAAATTTTTAAAAAATTAAGAACAGAGTTGATTATTTAATGACAGACTGGAAATGATAGAAGAATAGAGAACTGGAAAATGGTTCAATAGGAAATGTGCAGGTTGAAAAAGAGTAAAAATAGTAAACATATTGAAAAAAGTGATTTGAGAAGGAGATCTAATATAAGTTATTGGTATTCAAGAAGCAGGGAGATAATGGAAAAAAAAGATTTAAAAAATCGGTATCTTATTTCAGAATTAAAAACAAAGTAGGTCTGAAAAAAAATCGGTATCTTATTTCACAATTAAAAATAATGTCCCCAATGTTCATTGCAGCACTGTTTATAATAGCCAGGACATGGGAGCAACCTAGATGTCCATCAGCAGATGAATGGATAAGAAAGCTGTGGTACATATACACAATGGAGTATTACTCAGCCATTAAAAAGAATACATTTGAATAAGTTCTAATGAGGTAGATGAAACAGAGTGAAGTAAGCCAGAAAGAAAAACACCAATACAGTATACTAACACATATATATGGAATTTAGAAAATGGTAACGATAACCCTGTATGTGAGACAGCAAAAGAGACACAGATGTATAGAATAGTCTTTTGGACTCTGTGGGAGAGGGAGATGGTGGGATGATTTGGGAGAATGGCATTGAAACGTGTATAATATCATAAAAGGAACGAATTGCCAGTCTAGGTTCGATGCAAGGTGCAGGATGCTTGGGACTGGTGCACTGGGATGACCCGGAGGGATGGTGTGGGGGTGGGGGGGAGGTGGGAGAGGAGTTCAGGATTGGGAACACATGTGCACCCATGGCAGATTCATGTTGATGTGTGGCAAAACCAATACAATATTGTAAAGTTAAAAATAATAATTTAAAATAAAGAAATTGAACATTCAAAAACTAAAAAAAAAATTAAAAAAAAAATAAAAACAATGTAGCTGGGAATGAAAGCATACATTGGCAGTTATTTTCTTCCCTCAATTTAAAGACATTTTTGATCTGTTGTTCCAGTACTTTTTCATAGCCTTTTATCCCTTTGACGAAATATATATGATAGGTCTGGGTGTGGTTTTCTGAGTACTTACCTTCCTTAATATCTTTTAACAATTTGGGGAACTTTATTTTAGGGTTTTTCCTCTTATTTACTTTTTTTTTCCATTCTCTCTCCCTGCTTCTTGAATACCAATAACTTATATTAGATCTCCTTCTCAAATCACTCTTTTCAATATGTTTACTATTTTTAATCTTTTTCAACCTGCACATTTCCTATTGAACTATTTTCCAGTTCTCTATTCTTCTATCATTTCCAGTCTGTCATTAAATAATCAAATCAAGTTCTTAATTTTTTAAAAATTTTATTTGTTGGGGCATAAATTGTTTACCACTTTTTGCTAGTTTCTCCTGTAGAGTGAAGTGAATCCCTCCCATACACATAAAGATAAATAAATGAATAGGAAAGAAAAATAAATGCATGTGAAAATGTATATAAATTTTAATTTTATGAAAATTAAAATAATATATGTATATTTAACATAGAATTAAAAGGCATAGACATGTTATATAGAAATACACTGTTTTAAGACATCAGCATATTCTTGAGAATTGTATTCACATTAACCCAAAGACGTCAATTACACATTTGGTATCTCTAGGTTAACTAATAGTGCTAGAAAAAAAAGTTACATTTTACTAAAAAGAATCTATAACTAAAATGCTAAAAGAAGAGGCAATATACTTCCAAAGAAGGCAAAAATGAAAGAAGATGTTACATAAAATAATCAAACAAATGTATCAAGTTCAGTTCAGTTGCTCAGTTTTGTCCCACTCTTTGCAACCCTGTCAGTCATAGCATGCCAGGCCTCCCTGTCCATCATCAACTCCTGCAGTTCACTCAAACTCATGTCCACCAAAGGGTATAATAAAACACATAAATCCAAATAGCAATGATTTATCTTACAGGTGAATGGCACATATCCACTTGTTAAAGACAAAATTTATCAAAATAGATGAAAATAAAAGTCAACTGCACATTGCTTACAAAGTTTGCTTAAAGAAAATGAAAGCTGCATAGTATAAATGGTGATTCTTTGTCATTCTTATATTTGACACACAGATTCCCAACTAAATGTGTATTTTCAATAGTATATTTGGTCTTACAAGCATTTTAAAAACTCAAAGACATATCTACATTCCTGACGGATTCCTCAGTCTTAATTTGTAGAGTTTTATCTACTTCTTGATTACACATGAACTATTTCTCCTAGATTTTCTCGCCACATTTTAAGTTTTGAATGTAAATCTTCGAACTTCTTCTAGATCAATAGTCAATTTTGCTGTTCAATTGCTGCTGCTGCTAAGTCGCTTCAGTCATGTCCGACTCTGCGTAACCCCATAGACGGCAGCCCACCAGGCTCCTCCGTCCCTGGAATTCTCCAGGCAAGAACACTGGAGTGGGTTACCATTTCCTTCGCCAATGCGTGAAAGTGAAAAGTGAAAGTGAAGTCGCTCAGTCGTTTCAGACTCTTAGCGACCGCATGGACTGCAGCCTATCAGGCTCCTCTGTCCATGGGATTTTCCAGGCAAGAGTACTGGAGTGGGGTGCCATTGTTTAATTGCGCACACACACACACACACAAAAATGGCTGAAAAAAATGACTTTCAACTTACATACAATTATGTATATTGTAATCAATTTGGGGATGTTTTATTTTGTTCCACTGCTTTACTTGCATGTTCTATGTCAATAAAGAACTGCTTAAGAAGGATTTGTATTATGCTCCAATGACTAATAAAAGAATAATCCTGAGTTACTCTGTAAATTGCCATTTATACCACACAGGCTTTACGGTTTTTCACATATCTAGTCTTACATATACTTAAAATTGTTTCATCTGAAGACACAAACTACTGTTGTAATTTTATTCAAAATATATTCAGTTTATATATTAATTTTAGAGAAACTGGCATTTAGGATAGTAAGCTTCATATTTCCTGATACTGTACAGTTACTTATCACTTCTTCTGACCTAGTTTTCTCTTTCCATTACATTACACAATTTCTTTATGTAGGTTCTTTATGTAGGTGCTAACTTGTTAACTGTAATTCTATTTTATTTCTGCATTACAGGGAATATTTCCCATTTTCATCTCTAAGGAAAGTTAGAGGAGGTAAAAATTGTGATTTTTAACAAAGTTTACTCATTTAATTTTTCTATACTTCCAAAAAGGTTTTATTGGATGGATACGCATGATAAATCATATCTTCTACCAAAATAAATCATTTTATCCCTTATTTTTGAATTTTTTACTTTTTTAAATTTTATTATTCCAATTAGTAGAACTTCAAAAAATGTGCCACTCAGTGATGAGAACAACAGGTATCCTTTTATATGGTTTCTTAGACATAGGTTCCTGTTATACTCAGCCACAAACACCACATATGATTTAGAAAAATGACCCTTTTAATTCTTAACATTATTAACCAGAGATATTAAGGTGGGCCAATATTATTTTCCTATCTTTCAACTCTAAAATTCTATCATATATCCACTCTCTTTCCAAATTAGAGAATATCCTACGGAATGGCCTAGAGTGAGACAATAACTTCAAAGAAAAGGGGAAAACAATTTATATTTTGTGGATAAAATTAAATCTCATCAACTATTTAGAGTGAAACATAAAATGCAAATCAACATTTAGACACTTGGAAAGACGTTAATATTTTGCTAAACTTTTCAGTCTTTATCCAGATGTTTGGCAGCACATAAGGAAAACAAAACACTCTGTGAATAAACATAATCTCAATTACATCAAAATCCCATTTTCTCACTGATTTTCAATTTTCTTTTTAAGAGAGGATATAATCACAGGTGGGTGATTGTAGAGATTAACAATCCTCGTTTCTAAGAACACACCACTATAGTTCCTTCATTAGGCATTCTGATGCCTATGCTATTGTAACAAAAACTGAATTAAGCAGCAGTGAAAATTTTCCTGTTTTGTTCTTGTTGCTACAGTCATTTTGACATGAACCAAACTAAAGACAATGGTTTACTGAGGACTTATTAACTCCTGAAAAGAGTTATTCTTTTAAAAGTTATTTTGTTTTCTAGAGAAAAATTACTATCACCCCTTTTTAATATTTTTTATTCTCATGTAAATCTTATATTTATCCAGTTGGGTGTATCAACAGTTTTACTTTAACAACATTTTTCTAGTATCAGGGAAAATTATGACCCACGAGGTAACATCCAGTTTTACTCATTAATTTCTAATTAAAGTAATAATCATTCCACATCAAATACTGGTAAAGTCTTCATAAAAGCATTAAAAGAGGTTACTTTGTATGTATTAGACAATTTTTTTTTCATTTTCTGACTAAAAAGTTTCTAATTTTGGATTATTTGGAGGAAATATTGGACTCTTCAGATGTACTTCTCAATAAAGAAAAATTTTTTCCAAGAAAAGAGAATCTTTAGTAGGTTTGCAGTTGGGATATAATTTTGAAATTTTGTCTGTACTTGTAATCCCAAATATTAGTGTAACTTTTTATTTTATAATTTGTTTCCCTGGATAGTATTTCAGTGTTTTTACTCAAGTAAGAAACATATATTCAGTTCCAATTACCATAAACTCTGCCATTAAATTCTAAATTCAATTAGTACCACCTGGCTATATCTATTTTAATTTCTATTTCTTACAGCAGTACACCTTAAGCTTAAAAAAGCTTTTTCCCTCTGATTATTTTGTTGTCATATATACTGACTTTGGTTAAAAAAAAAAAAAAAGAAAAACAAAAAATTTTCTCATGTGTTATTTGATGAGTTTTGCTTAGGTGTTTATGTCAGAAATTATCTCATAGCATCTAAAATTAGTTTTAATTGCTGTATATTTGATCTCCATTTTCTGATCCTCTTTCCCCAGCTCTATTTGCTCTCCAGCTTTCAAAGGTACTTAATATCTTAATGTGCTTCATGACACACCCTCACTAATACTTGCCTGGAAATGTCATTTGCTAATTAGTATGAATTTTTTATTATACTTTCATATATATAGAAATAATTACCTACCTAATTATAATTCTAATTGAGGGGAGTAAATATATATTATAATATGATTATGGCTTTTATATAAATTGAGGTTTTTTGCCTGTCACAGGAGAGGTGCCATTAAAGACTAAAATTGCAGACTGCTGCAAACACTAGAATTGTTGACAAGATGATTCAGGAAGGAATCACCAGACACTCATTTTGTGGAATGTGAAAACTACTCCAATTTAGTAAACTTTGTGCTAGTTTACAAACCTTCCAGAGCACCGACGGATTACAAATTTAAAAAAGGAATTAGTTTACCAAAACATCTGGGGGTCTGCAACAGGGCAACTTGAAGAAGATGTAAGAGATTCAGCTATTTTCAGCTGCTATTTCTTTCTTCCTACTAGCATTGCACTAGAGTCCATACAGCACCAAACCAGAAACATCAAAA
This sequence comes from Budorcas taxicolor, assembly GCF_023091745.1. NCBI lineage: Eukaryota > Metazoa > Chordata > Mammalia > Artiodactyla > Bovidae > Budorcas > Budorcas taxicolor. The sequence continues at coordinate 56,389,897 of NC_068929.1, read as the reverse complement.
CTGAAACCATGGAAATACAGGTCATACTGACTGTTTCTAAGTGGGGAATTTTAACCATCAGAAACAAGACTGAGAAGTTTCCACAGTTTGCTTGGCCCCTGGTATACAGACTCAGCTGCAGGGCCAGCTCTAAGACACAAATCAGAGTCCTTGGTGGATAGACTATGAGCCAATATGATGGGAGAAGAGCTGATCATCAAAACAGGTGAACTTCCATTTTGTGTTGCTAACATTTTATATCAACATTTTAAATGCAAAAAAATAGAAGCTGTTAAAATAAAAAAAACAAATGGAGACCAGACATGAAAATTCCCTAAGCAAGCCAAAACCAGTTTAGTCATACAAGCAAAGCTAAATTCAGTTTATTTCACAAACCTAATTTGAACTGGGTAATTTCTTGTCATGCCTCTGGAAATCAAACAAAATCTAAACTATTGCCAAAATTGATATGAACTAACCATTAACCAATTCCCTATCATTTGAGAAAATTCTAGTATTATAAACAACTACTGAAGAACATGACCTTCCCATGGTATAAACTGCTCTAAAACAATATGAAGTGAAGTGTTAGTTGCTCAGTTGTGTCCAACTCTTTGTGACCCCATGGACAGTACCCTGCCAGACTCTCTCCATGGGATCTCCAGGCAAGAATACTGGAGTGGGTTTGCCGTTTCCTTCACCAGGATATCTTGCAAACTCAGGGATCGAACCCAGGTCTCCAGCAATGCAGGTAGGTTATTTACCATTTGAGCCACCTCGGGATCCCTACTTGAACTTTATTGGTTTGAGCACTCCCTGTTTACAAACTGTATTTTTGGTTTGTGTACAATAAGGTGTAAGGTGTCATCACTCAGTCGTGTCCGACTCTTTGTGACCCCATGGACTGCAGCCCACCAGGCTCCTCTGTCCATGGGATTTTCCAGGCAAGAGTACTGGAGTGGGGTGCCATTTCAATACATAGTACTAATTTCTACTTCAGTAAATCATCGGTTTTTCTTCTGTCATTTTTGAAATTTTGATACCGTAAATACTGAAACTGTGCAGAGATTTTCTGCAGGTATTATCTGTAGTGTGTGTGTGAGAGACAAAGTTCATAACTGAGCTGGGCATGAGAAATGTACCTGTGGCAATAACAGAAGATATTGAATCTGTGTTCTGTTCCTCCTTAAACCTTCCATGTGCCATGATTCCCACGTCTATACCTTCTTCCCTAGCTTCTAAAGAAGTTTCTCAGCAAACTCAACGGATGACTTTAGCAAAGATAATGGTGTCACCGCCCAACTGGAGCTGACAACAAGAAATTCAGTGCCTACCAGGAGATGGATGAAGATGTGCTGAGCCGAGTGCCGAAGAAGCAGGAATTCCCACAAGTTAGAAGCTGCGTCAGACTCACGCGAGAACAGGATTGAGATTTCCATAAGCACCTGGGTCTAATGGAGGTTGAGGCTTCCTCTCCAAACCCTCTTTATTCCACTCACTTTCAGCTGCAGAAGCCAATTTGTGGCTATTCAGAAACTAGTGAAACCAAATGTAGAATGAATAGGAGGAGGAGAAGCCATCGGGAAGGCATTAAAAATGGGGCCGGGTTTGTGAAAACGTCTTTAAATTAGCTGAAAGAAAGAATTATATTATAAATCACCTGTGACTAGAAAAATAAGAGACAAAATTAATTAAGCCTCCTTACAAAGAGCATTTTTGCATAGTAAGTTGTTTGGTCTTCTGTTCTAGATAAAAGAAAAACATAATATCCTGCATGTGCTTAAAACTGTCTCAACCAGACTGTTACAAAGTAATATTTTCAGGCAAATTTCTACCCAAACTGACCTTTCCGGGAATTCAGTGCCTTAGTAAATATCTTTGAACACACCTCATGCCTATTTTGCTGTATCATGTGTCCATTCAGTACAGACAAGAATTCTTTGTAACAGCCCCTGTCAAATTGTCGGCTTTTAAGCAATGTTCTGAAACATGTCTATCCTTTTAGTCATCTCTGTTTTTGAAATAGCTGATTACTGTGCTCTTCAAACTGACAATTTGCTTGAAATGCTTTCAAATATCCTCTTGAAAAAGAACTCAGACTCATATATCATTGGCCAAAAGGATTTATAAAAGCAACCTTTGTGACTGCATTTTGAAAGGAGAACACAAGAAAATTAAATAGGAGGCAGATGAGGGATAACACTTTCAACTGAGATATTTTTTGGAAAAATATACAGTTCCTGTACTTAAATACAGAATTTTCATGGCTACTGTAGCAACCAAAAGAACTGAGAGAAAGACAACTTAAAAAAATAAATGTTAGGCCTAATTAAATATTACCTTAGAAAAGGAATCAAGTTAAATAAAGCTACTTCAGGCCAGAAGGTGTCCAGTATGCTCTTGGTGAAGCGCAGAGGACAACTACGAATAGCTCCAGAAAAAATAAAGCACTTGGACAAAAAATGTAAATAACACTCAGTTGAGGATGAAAGTAAAGTCTGATGCTGTAAAGAACAAAATTGCATAGGAACCTGTAATGATAGGTCCATGAATAGAGGTAAATTGGATGAGGGCAAGCAGGAGATGACACCAGAGAACATCGCCATTTTAGAAATCAGTGAACTAAAAGGGATGGGAATGGGAAAATTGAATTCAGACGACCATTGTATTTACTGCTGTGGGCAAGAATCCCTTAGAAGAAATGGAGTAGCCCTTACAGTCATCAAAAGAGTCCAAAATGCAGTACTCAGGTACAAACTCTAAAACGAGAAAATGATCTCACTTTATTTCCAGGCCAAGCCATTTAACATCACAGTAATCCAAGTTGATTCCCAACCACTGAGGCTGAAGGAGATGAAGTTGAATGGTTCTATGAAGACATACCACAGTTTCTAGACATCAAAATAAAGATGTCCTTTTCATCACAGGGGTCTGAAATGCAAAAGTAGGAAGACAAAGATACCTGGAGTAATAGGCAAGTTTGGAATTGGAATACAAAATGAAGTAACGTAAAGGCTAACAGAGTTTTGCTAAGAGAACACACTGGTCATAGCAAACACCCTCTTCCAACAGTACAAGAGGTGTCTCTACACAGGGGCATCATCATGTGGTTAATACCAAAATCAGATTGATTATATTCTTTTCAGCCAAAGATGGAAAAGCTCTATACCGTCAGCAAAAACAAGATCAGGAGCTGACTGTGGTTCAGATTATGGACTCCTTATTGCAAAATTCAGACTTAAATTGAAAGAAGTAGCCCATTTTAATTGAAAATTGCTAGACCATTCAGGTATGACCTAAATCAAATCCCTTATGATTATACTGTGTAAGTGACAAATAGATTCAAGGGATTAGACTGGACAGACAGAATGGCTGAGGAACTATGGATGGAGGTTCATAACATTGTAAGGAGGCTATGACCAAAACCATCCCAAATAAAAAAAGATACAAGAAGGCAAAGTGGTTCTCTGAGGAGGCTTTACAAATAGCTGAGAAATGAAGAGAAAAAAAAAAAAAAAAAGGCAAGGGGGAAAGGGAAAGATATATCCAACTGAATGCAGAGTGCTAGAGAATAGCAAGGAGAGATAAGAATGGCTTCTTAAATAAACAATGCAAAGAAATGCAGGAAAACAGAGAGTGGAAAAGACTAGAGATCCCTTCAAGAAAATTGGGGATATCAAGGGAACATTTCATGCAAGGATGGGCCCAATAAAGGACAGAAAATGTGAGGAATTAACAGAGGCAGAAGAGATTAAGAAGAGATATACTGAACGGTACGAAAAAAGGTCTTATTGACTGGGATAACCACAATGATGTGGTTGTTCCCCTAGAACCAGACATCCTGGAGTGTTAAGTGGGTCTTAGGAAGCATTACTATGAACAAGTCTTGTGGTCGTGATGGAATTGCTGCTGAACAATTTAAAATCCTAAAAGATATTGCTGTAAAAGTTCTGAACTCAATAAGTCAGCAAATTTGAAAAACTTAGCAGTGGCCACAGAACTGGAAAAGATAAGTTTTCCTTCCAATCCCAAAGAAAGGCAATGGTAAAGAATGTTCAAACTACCATACAATGTGCTATTTAGATTTGTCATAGCTTTTCTTCCAAAGATCAAGCATCTTTTAATTTCATGGATATGGTCACCATCCAATGATCTTGGAGTCCAAGAAAATAATATCTGCTACTGTTTCCATTTTTTCCCCATCTATTTGCCATGAAGTGATGGGACCGGATGCCATGATCTTACTTTTTTGAATTTGAGTTTTAAGCCAGCTTTTTCACTTTCCTCTTTCACCTTCATCAAGAGGCTCTTGGGTTCCTCTTTGCTTTATGCCATTAGGGTGGTATCATCTGCATATCTCAGGTTGTTGATATTTCTCCTGGCAATCTTGATTTCAGATTGTGATTCATCCAGCTCATCATTTTGCATGATGTACTTTGCATATAAGTTAAACAGGAACAGAGTAACAATATACAGCTTTGATGTACCCTTTCCCCAATATTGAACCAGTCCATAGTTACGTGTTCAGTTCTAATTGTTGCTTCTGGACCTGCATATAGGTTTCTCAGGAGGCAGGTAATGTGGTCTGCTATTCCTATCACTTTCAAAATTTTCCAGTTTTCCACAGCTGTATTCCACACAGTCAAAGGCGTAGGTGTAGTCAATGATGCAGAAGTAGATGTTTTTCTGGAACTCTCTTGCTTTTTCTGTGATCCAATGGATGTTGGCAATTTGATCTCTGGTTCCTCCACCTTTTCTAAATCCAACTTGTACATCTGAAAGTTCTTGGTCCGTGTACTGTTGAAGCCTAGCTTGAAGTATTTTGAGCATTACCTTGCTAGTGTGTAAAATGAGTGCAATTATATAGTAGTATGAACATTCTTTGGCATTGCCCTTCTTTGAGATTGAAATGAAATCTGAACTTTTCCAGTCCTGTGACCACTACTGAGTTTTCTAAATATGCTGGCATATTGAGTGCAACAGTTTAACGACATCATCTTTTAGGATTTGAAATAGCTCAGCTGGAATCCCATCACCTCTACTAGCTTTGTTCCTAGTAATGCTTCCTCACGCCCACTTGACTTCACACTCCAGGATGTCTGGCTCTAGGTGAGTCACCACAGCATTGTAGCTATCCCAGTCATAAAGACCTTTTTTGTACTTTACTTCTGTGTATTTTTGCCTCCTCTTCTTAATGTCTTCTGCCTGTGTTAGGTCTTTGCATTTTCTTTTATTGGGACCATCTTTGCAAGAAATGCTCCCTTGGTATCTCCAATTTTCTTTTAGAGAGCTCTAGTCTTTCTTATTCTATTGTTGCTTCTGTTTCTTTGCCTTTCTCACTTACCACAAGGAGTTCTTATTTCTCCTTGCTATTCTTTGGAATTCTGCATTCAGTTGGGTATGTACTTCCCTTTATCCTTTGCTTTTGGCCTCTCTTCATTTCTCAGCTATTTGTGTGGCCTCCTCAGACAACCATTTTCCCTTTTTGCATTTCTTTTTCTTTAGGATGATTTTTGTCATCACTTCCTGTACAGTGTTATGAGCCTCTGTCCATAGTTATTCAGGAACTCGGTCTATCCATGCCAAATAGAAGGGGAATAAGAGAAAACAGTAACAGATTTTATTTTCTTGGGCTCCAAAATCACTGCAGACAGTGACTGCAGCCATGAAATTAAAAGATGCCTGCTCCTTAGAAGAAAAAAATATGTCAAACCTAGACAGAGTATTAAAAAGCAGAGATATCACTTTGGCAACAAAGGTCTGCATTGTCAAATTTATGGTTCCAGTAGTCATGTATGGATGTGAGAATTGGATCATAAAGAGAGCTGAGTGCCAAATAATTGGTGCTTTCAAATTGTGGTCCTATAGAAGACTCTTGAGAGTCTCTTGGACAGCAAGGAGATCAAACCATCAATCCTAAAGAAAATCAACCCTGAATATTCATTGGAAGGACTAATACTGAAGGTGAATTTGACCAACTGATATAAAGAGCTGACTCATTAGAAAAGACCCTGATGCTGGGAAAAACTGAAGGCATAAGACAAGGGGGCAACAGAGAGCATCACTGTTGCAATTACAGAGCATCACTGACTCAGTGGACATGGATTTGATCAAACTCCTCCAGGAGATAGTGGAGGGCAGAGGATACTGGCATTCTGCAGTTCATGAAGTCACCAACAGTTGAACACGAATTAGCGTCTGAACAATAAAAACAACCTCTCTTTTTCTGCCTGAACTCTCAACTTGCCATCTTTCTTCTCTCTGTTCTTTGTTTCCAGGTAAGTATTTATAACCTTGGGGGCAAAATAGAATCTCCTGGCTTACCCTGAAATAGACACCACTCTTTTCTCACTCTCAGACCCTGAGACTCAATTCGGTCTCAGCTGAGACCTCAGGTTTAGCTATTTTTAGATACAATTCATATATGTACATATAGTTAACTCTGTAAGTAACACACACACACACACACACACACACACACACACACACACGCATATATATTCAGTTATTTAATATATGGATTTCCCAGGTGGTGCAGTGGTGAAGAATCTGCCTACCAATGCCTAAAACACATATTTGATCCCTGAGATGGTAAAATCCTCTGGAGTAGGAGATGACAACTCACTTCAATTGTGTCAGACACAACTGAATGACTGAACTACACAATATATTATATATATTTCCTAACATTTTATATACACATTTATACTTTGTATGTTATATGTACCCATTTTATATGAATATACAATATATAACCAGCAGGTTTGCTATCCTCATGGCTTAGCCATAATGACCTGTATAGAACTTCCATGAAATCTATTTCCAACATATATTGTTGAAATGACTAATGACACAGGTATACAACAATCACTTTTTTATGATTAGGAAAAGAATAGTAACTGAGACTAGTACTAAAAAACACTGAAGAAAGACTGTAAGGGTGCAGCTTAGAAGTGAATATTCTTTGACTATAGTGTGCTAGTTGCTCAGTCATGTCTGACTCTTTGCGACCCTGTGGACCATAGCACACCAGGCTCCTCTGTCCAGGCAAGAATACTGGAATGGGCTGCCATTTCCTTCTCTTTCCCACCCAGGGATTGAACCCATGTCTCCTGCATTGCAGGCAAATTCTTGACCATCTGAGTCACCAGGGAAGCCATTGACTCTAAAGAGTTCCTATTGATAAATTCTCTGGGAGAGACATAATCACTATATTTAAAATAAATACTTTTTTTTTTTTTTAATTTGCAACTGCAGTAGGCACACTAGTAAAAACAGCAAAGGTTTAAGTATGAAAAGCACCTAAATTGATAATGGCTTTACTTTTAAAACAATAGACTTAAATGTAGACACTCTATACCCCAAAGCAGTGAAGTGGGACATGTGTTCCCATTGCTAATAGGCTGCCAGTCTTGGCAAATACCTGCTTGCCAGATAGCTTTCATTCAAACCCTCTCAAGGTGGGCCCACTTGAGTCTGTATACTGCTTTTAAAGGCTAGGATGGATAAAGTTTTGAGTTTCTTTTCTTATTTTTAACTATGATGATTTAGGAGGCAGTTACCTTAGTCTTTTTTTGGTTCTGCCTGTTTTTTGCAAAACCTGATTGTGTTCTTAAAAGCTTAATTATTCACCTCTTTCTTTGTTCTTTTCCATCTTCAAAGAGGTTTTTGAATGATAAAGAAACTTTTTTTGAATTAAAAAAAAAAGACTTGTGGTTAAGTTGTTTTTAGAGACACTCAGAAATACAAAGTTGATAGTCATTTGAAACTAGACAATTGTATTGGAAGATGAAGAAACATTTTAGTATGTTTCAAAACGGGAGCATAGTTTGCCACACCAAAATGTGCTTCTTTGGCACAAGGCTTATTTTAGGTTGATTATTTTAAGAAAGAACAGATCCAGAAGAAGCTCTCAAAATTGAATAGAAGTTAACCTTCTGTAAAAGATATTCAATCATGAGGAAAATTTTCCTTTATAAGGTTCCCTTCCCCCCCTCCCCACCAAGAACCAGGAACAAAAGGATGACTAAACACTAAAGAATCTTATCAATGAAGAAAGCAACTGATTTAAATCTGCATAAAAACCATAGCCTCCTTTATTGTGCTTTGACTGATAACCTCCTAAAACTGCCTCCACTCTGCCCACTCTAAGATCTTTCTTGGTATTGAGCTTGTGGTGGTGGTTTAGCCTCTAAGTCATTTCCCACTTTTTGCAAGCCCATGTACTGTAGCCTGCCAGTCTCTTCTGTCTGTGGGATATCCACGTAAGACTATTGGAATAGACTGTCATTTCTTTCTCCAGGCAATCTTTCTGACCCAGGGATCAAACCCATATCTCCTGCATTGGCAGGTGGATTCTTTACCATTGAGCCACGAAAGAAAGAAAGAAAGAAAAGAAAGAAAGAAAGAAAGTGAAGTTGCGTCCGACTCTTTGCGACCCCATGCTTCTCCGTCCATGGGATTCTCCAGGCAAGAATACTGGAGTGGGTTACCATTTCCTTCTCCAGGGGATCTTCCCAACCCAGGAACCGAACCCGGGTCTCCCGCATTGGAGGCAGATGCTTTAACCTCTGAGCCACCAGGGAAGCCCAGAGCCACTAAGGAAGTCCCTTATTTCAAGTAAAAGCTTAGGCAGTTTCAGGCAGGTACTCAGTTTTTCTGTGTCTCCCCTGTGTGTACAGGAGGTATCAAGGTTATTAAATATCTGTTGGTTTTTCTCCTATTAATATGCCTTTTATTTAGGGAGAATATCAGCCAAGATATCTAGAAAGGCGGAGGGAAATTATTTTTTCTACCATATAGTTTTACATACAATTAGATAATGTAGATATTTAGGCTGAAATCACTCTAAGTGAGAAAGAGAGGGAGAGAGAGAAAGAACATGATGAACATATATGTTATGCTTCAACTTTTTAATTTTTCCAGGTGGGATTACCATACAAATGCCTTTGGAAAACGGAAAAGAAAATGATGCATTTTCCATCACTGAGGCTGAGAATTGCCAGACTTTCGTCTCCATGCAACCCACACTTGAATTCTTATTTACCAAAGCATATGATGTACCTATAGACAGCTATGTACATGTGGATACCTATAGATAGAGGTGGTAATCAGAGCTTCTGAGACAAGAGGGAAGGGAACAGGGCACAATCATTTAAAAGAATGATATAGCCATTGAGGATAGGAAAAATACTGATTAGAGCCAACCAGGCCCAAGATGGCAGAAGATTTGAATTTCTGTTGATCTTGAGTCTCATTATACACTCATTGTAATATATTAGCAAGCTAAGTGATTAACCCACAGGTACCATGACAGTTCTGGGGCTGAACATAAAATGAAGAAAAAAAGGGCAGTAACTGGATTCCTGGAAACCCCCACCCCTTGGTCTAAACAGTTGGGTAATCCTCCTACTTGTTAGCCTATGAAATTACCCAGCCCATAAAAACTAACCATTCCCACACCCCCAAGGCCCTCTCACCTTCTGAGAAGGACACATTCTGTCTGTGGAGTGTGAATCTCTCTAAATGAACTCACTTTACCAAGAGTTTATTTTGAATTTCTTCTTGTGCAAAGCCAAGGACCCTCACCTGGGTGACCCTCCCAGGAACTCACTGGAGACCTGGAACACGACCATTCTCTCTCACCCCATCCTCTAACACTTCCACTTCACAAAGGCTACTCAGTTCAGTTCAGTTCAGTCGCTCAGTCATATCCAACTTTTTGCGACCCCATGAATCACAGCACCCAAGGCCTCCCTGTCTATTACCAACACCCGGAGTTCACTCAGACTCATGTCCATTGAGTCAGTGATGCCATCCAGCCATCTCATCCTCTGTTGTCCCCTTCTCCTCCTGCCCCCAATCCCTCCCACCATCAGAGTCTTTTCCAATGAGTCAACTCTTCGCATGAGGTGGCCAAAGTACTGGAGCTTCAGTTTCAGCATAATTCCCTCCAAAGTAATCCCAGGGCTGATCTCCTTCAGAATGGACTGGTTGGATCTCCTTGCAGTCCAAGGGACTCTCAAGAGTCTTCTCCAACACCACAGTTCAAAGCATCAATTCTTCAGCGCTCAGCTTTCTTCACAGTCCAACTCTAACATCCATACATGACCACTGGAAAAACCATAGCCTCAACTAGACAGATCTTTGTTAGCAAAGTAATGTCTCTGCTTTTGAATATGCTATATAAGTTGGTCACAGCTTTTCTTCCAAAGAGTAAGCATCTTTTAATTTCATGGCTGCAGTTACCATCTTCAGTGATTTTGGAGCCCAAAAAGATAAAGTCTGACACTGTTTCCACTGTTTCCCCATCTATTTCCCATGTAGTGATGGGACCAGATGCCATGATCTTCGGTTTCTGAATGTTGAGCTTTAAGCCAACTTTTTCACTCTCCTCTTTCATTTTCATCAAGAGGCTTTTTAGTTTCTCTTCACTTTCTGCCATAAGGGTGGTGTCATCTGCATATCTGAGGTTACTGATATTTTTCCTGGCAATCTTGATTCCAGCTTGTGCTTCTTCCAGCCCAGAGTTTCTCACGATGTACTCTGCATATAAGTTAAATAATCAGGGTGACAATATACAGCCTTGACGTACTCCTTTTCCTATTTGGAACCAGTCTGTTGTTCCATGTCCAGTTCTAACTGTTACTTCCTGACCTGCATACCGGTTTCTCAAGAGGCAGGGCTGGTGGTCTGGTAGTCCCATGTCTTTCAGTATTTTCCAGAGGTTATTGTGATCCACACAGTCAACGGCTTTGGCATAGTCAATAAAGCAGAAATAGATGTTTTTCTGGAACTCTCTTGCTTTTTTGATGATCCAGCAGATGTTGGCAATTTGATCTCTGGTTCCTCTACCTTTTCTAAAACCAGCTTGAACATCTGGAAGTTCACTGTTCACGTATTATTGAAGCCTGGCTTGGAGAATTTTGAGCATTACTTTACTAACATGTGAGATGAGTGCAATTGTGTGGTAGTTTGAGCATTCTTTGGCATTACCTTTCTTTGGAATTGGAATGAAAACACCTTTTCCAGTCCTGTGGCCACTGCTGAGTTTTCCAAATTTGCTGGCATATTAAGTGCAGCACTTTCACAGCATCATCTTTCAACAAATGCTACTAGATGATCACAATGTGAGTTTGTAGCCATTTAGCTGACATTTTGGTGATTATAGCTCAGGGGCTTCATGGCTCAGATGGTAAAAAAGCAGCCTCAATGCAGGAGACTGAGTTCAATCTCTGGGTAGGGAAGATCCCCTGGAGAAAGGAATGACAACCCACTCCAGTATTCAGCCTGGAGAATTCCATCGGCAGAGGAGCCTGGCAGTCTACAACCTATGGGGTTGCAAAGAGTCAGATACAACTGAGTGATTAACATTTTCACTTTCACTTTGGTGATTACACTGAGGCATGAGGCAGATGGGCCCCTCAAAGGGTAAAGTGATTGGAGATTCATTCCCTATGGACCCAAACTCCAAGATGAGAATAGCTGGTTCTACCCGGACCACATATTTTTCATTATCAAAGGTCAGAAGACCTCCCTGACCACACATGTACAGAAAAGCTTGTAGGCCAAAGGGGGATCAATGTCAAGGCATGCTCTACTCAGATGCTTTTTTGGTAAAATCCATCTTGGCTAAGAGAGGCATGCCCACACATGGGAGGATCCTGAGATACCATATATGGACTCTGAAGCAGGCAAATCAAAATGATTAGCTAAAGGAAACCCAGAAGAAATGTCCATAAAGTAATTCAAACTGCCAGAGGGTATAACTCAGGGACTCTCCTTCTGTGTCTGCCCATGTACCTAACTACACTTATTGTATTATTTTTCTCTTAATAAATACTTGACTTGCTTCATTACTTTCCATCTTTGTGGAAACTCTTTTGCAAAGCCGAAGGCCAGGTCCCTTATCACTGACCCCTAGTCTAGTGGGTAGGATCTGGTGCTTTCATTGCCACAACCTGATCTCAGTCTCTGGGTGGGAACCCAAGCCCTGCTCAAGAATTTATAGGCTGAGGCCACTTGAGATCAGTGCCATTTTAGTTACAATTTTGAAAGGGAAAGTGTTGGTCACTCAGTCGTATCTGACTCTGAGAACCCATGGGCTATAGCCCATAAGGTTCCTCTGTCCATGGGATTTTCCAGGCAAGAATACTGGAGTGGGTTGCCATTTCCTTCTCCAGGGGATCTTCCTGACCCAGGGATTGAACCGAGGTCTCTTGCATTGCAGGCGGGTTCTTTACTATCTGAGCCACCAGTGAAACCCACACTTTTGAAAATACTAAATAGTTTTTCAAGGATTCCTTCAATGACCTTTAAGGATTTGGGTTTTGTATTTGAAAAATAAGACCGATTCCTTTAGCTAATGCTTATATCAACTTCACAAGCAATAAAGTGGAAGAATAATGAACAAGAATTGAGAATCTGGAATATTGAAAATGCATTTATACTTTTGAAACTAAACAGGACCTTGTGGGGCCCTCCCAGGTACAAATATTTCCATGTTCCCATTTCTTGTTAGTAGGAAATGAGTTTTATTCAACCTCCTAGAACTGTCCTGAGTAAAAAAGGGCAGATTCAAACAGCTGCTAATTAGGAAAGTAAGGGAATGAAGAAACTGTGAAAGTGCTATACTCAATACGCCAGCAAATTTAGAAAACTCAGCAGTGGCCACAGGACTGAAAAAGGTGTTTTCATTGCAATCCCAAAGAAAGGCAATGCCAGAGAATGCTCAGACTACCACCCTATTGCACTCATCTCACACGCTAGTAAAGTAATGCTCAAGATTCTCCAAGTCAGGCTTCAACAATATGTGAACAGTGAACTTCCAGATGCTCAAGCTGGTTTAAAAAAAGGCAGAGGAACCAGAGATCAAATTGTCAGCATCCACTAGATCATCAAAAAAGCAAGAGAGTTCCAGAAAAACATCTATTTCTGCTTTAATGACTATGCCAAAGCCGTTGACTGTGTGGATCACAATAAACTGTGGAACATTCTTCAAGAGATGGGAATACCAGACCATCTGACCTGCCTCTTGAGAAATCTATATGCGGGTCAGAAAGAAACAGTTAGAACTGGACACTGAACAGATTGGTTCCAATAGGAAAAGGAGTACGTCAAGGCTGTATATTGTCACCCTGATTATTTAACTTATATGCAGAGTACATCATGAGAAACGCTGGGCTGGAAGAAGCACAAGCTGGAATCAAGATTGCCAGGAGAAATATCAATAACCTCAGATATGCAGATGACACCACTTTATGGCAGAAAGTGAAGAGAAACTAAAAAGCCTCTTGATGAAAGTGAAAGAGGAGAGTGAAAAAGTTGGCTTAAAGCTCAACATTCAGAAAACTAAGATCATGGTATCTGGTCTCATCACTTCATGGGAAATAGGTGGGGAAACAGTGACAGACTTTATTTTTGGGGGGCTCCAAAATCACTGAAGATGGTGACTGCAGCTGAAATTAAATGATATTTAAATTAAGTTAAAATGAAATTTTTAAATAAATTAAATTTCATTAAATTAAATGAAATTAAAAGACTCTTCCTCCTTGGAAGGAAAGGTATGACCAACCTAGATGGCATATTCCAAAGCAGAGACATTACTTTGCCAACAAAGGTCCATCTAGTCAAGGGTATGGTTTTTACAGTAGTTAAGTATGTATATGAGATTTGCACTATAAAGAAAGCTGAGTGCCAAAGAATTGATGCTTTTGAACTGTGGTGTTGGAGAAGACTTTTGAGAGTCCCTTGGAATCTAGGACATCCAACCAGTCCATCTTAAAGGAGATTAGTGAACACGAAATTAAAGAACACTTCCAATGAGTGTTCACTGTAAGGACTGATGCTGAAGTTGAAACTCCAATAATTTGGCCACCTGATGCAAAGAACTGATTCATTGGAAAAGACCCTGATGCTGGGTAAGATTAAAGGCAGGAAGAGAAGGGGACAACAGAGGATGAGATAGTTGGATGGCATCACCAACTCAATGGACATGAGTTTGAGTAAACTTCGGGAGTTAGTGATGTACAGGGAGGCCTGGAGTGCTGCAGTCCATGGGGTCGCAAAGAGTCAGACATGACTGAGCGACTGAACTGAACTGAGGACAAAATCAATTTCTCTTTACTCTGAGAGCAGTAGGGATCACAGTTAATAGAGTATCACAATTATTTCTTACTTTAAAGGAAAAGATGATTACTTGGGCTGCATGTACAGTTATTATCTACTACTGAGTTCTTTCTCTGAAAAGCAAAGAATTCAAATGGTGATTAGGGTCACAGAAATCACCTTAATGAAGACAATATAGTTTACATAAATTTATACTTGAAACTTTAATAGATGGGCAAACTTTATTCCCTTTTATATTTGCTATAATTTTGACCAAACTGTATTTTTGCTTATATTGATATTCCTTGACATGGTGGTATATCATCAAACACTGTCATATAATTAGCCAAATCTTGAAGAATTAACACTTCTTTACTGACAAGTTATAACTATAGTAAATCAGTAAATCCAAAAGAATAATTGAATATTATTTTAAGCAGCTTTTGGGAAGGAAGAAATTTTCCTCTACTCTACTAAATTCTTCTGGCTGGTCTAAGAGCTAAATTGACTTGAGACAGATTACTAGGAGAAAATCAAAGATTTAAAAACATGTATACATGGGAGAGACCCAGGGATACTAACGTGTGTATATTAGTTGCTCAATTGTGTCCAACTCGTTGCAACCTCATGGATTCATATGATCTCATGTGGCCATTAGGCTCCTCGGTCAATGGAATTCTCCAGGCAAGAATACGGGATAGTCGGTTGTTCCCTTTCCCCAGAGGATCTTTCCACTTCCTTCTCAAGGGGATCTTCCCCACCTAAGGATCAAATCTTGGTCTCTCACATTGCAAACAGATTCTTTACCACCTGAGCCATCAGGGAAGCCCAGCCACCAAGAAGACTAAGCAACTCATTAAAATGACTAACTCCCTTACCTTAAGTATAATCTTCAGCTAAATATGATAGAAAGTATAGGGGGATAGGGGCGTAGGACTTCAAAGAGGAGAGAAGCAATTGACATGATGGTAAACAAATAGTTGGTAAACAAATGTTTGCAGAGCCTGCAGAGACACAAACTGGACTCATCTCTAGGTCCTGCTGAGTTTCCTTCACCACATTTACAGTCCAGATTCTTTGCAGGGAACTCCAGTGCTTGCTCTATTAAAGGAATGTATTCTTCCAGGACTTTCCTGAGAAGGCCAAAGCATCTTCTTGAGCTTCTGAGTCTTGATTGTTTTCAGCTTGAAATAATCAGCATGCCAAAGAGATAGATTAGGGTGGCAGATTTTTCTCTTCTACACAGTTAATATTAAAGACAATAGGAGGAGTCTTCATAATACAAATTATTCATATTCTCTCTCTTCCAGTACACACAAACACATGTATATATCCTTTTTTGTTGGCTGAAATTTTGATGAGGTAAAATTATGCTTGTGGGAAAATTTCAAACTGAATTGTGCTGCAGGTATTGCAAATATTATTTTTAGCCCAATTTGAAAATGTGCCCCTTGACTGCAAGTCCAATGTGATTAGAATCTTTCTATTGATTTCTTTTTATTAAAATTCTCATGCCAAGAAAGCTGTGTTGGCTTAAAATAAGACACAATATAGCCATTGGAGACTTGTTTCTTTCTTGTTCTTGGAGAACTTGTTCTTTTGTGCTTGCTGTAAAGGTGAACACATATGTTTCTAATATGCTAATGATATTTTAACAATTTTTTTCATTTTAGCAAACAGTAATAGTTTTAAAGATTTTATTTCATTCTGGGAACTACTGAGTTGACTTCACCATATTGAAGCATTTAGGAGATAAAATGCTGTCATCTGTTTTCAGTGACGAAATACCACTGTATTCCCATTTATTGAAAGAAGAATTATTATGCATCTTCTCCAATCTGGGACCCTTTTATTTTCAGCCACCAAATCAGCTATTTTTTTCTGGCTATGCTATACTGCATATGGGATCTTAGTTCCCTGACAAGGGATTGAACCCATTCCTGCTGCACTGGAAAACACAGTCTTAACCTCTGGATCTCCAGGGAATTCCCTTTCTGCTGACATATTAGCCCTTAGTCTTTTTTGTTGTTGTTGTTCTCTGTTTTTTAAAAAATGTGCTTTCAGTTTGCAACTTTATTGAAAGCATTTTGTATTCAAAACATGCAACATTTCTCTCCCCACCTCTGAAACAGAAACAACAAACCACTTCACACTTCAGTCTCTGGCAGAGTGATTGCATTCTGATGCCAAGTGTCTGATTTCAGAATTTAGCTGTGATACACAAGGCATGACAATAAAGTAATGAAAATGGCTTTAAGAAATGTAGCTCTAGTAGATCTTGATCAAAGTATTTCAATAAAAGGTATTTCAAAACTGTTGTTAGCAATGGCAACCTCATGGGTTAGCTAGAAAATAATGTCAATGCAACAGCTTTGTTGCACTGCATTTTGCATTGCACTGCAAAAGATTTTCATGAAACGTTCTTGAGAAAACAGTATGAGAAGTAAGAATTTAAGCTAAAAAATGTCAATTATCATAACATTAATTTCTAAGAGAATATTTAAGAAGAAGTTAGAGAAGACTTCCCTGATGGTTCAGCAGTGAAGAATTCAGCTGCAATGCAGAAGATGTGGGTTCCATCCCTGTGTCGGGAGATCCCCTGGAGAAGGAAATGACAACCCATGCCAGTATTCTTGCCTGGGAAATTCCATGAACAGAGAAGCCTGGTGGGCTACAGGTCATGGGGTCCCAAAGAGTCAGACATGATGGACTTGACTTAGCAACTAAACAATAACAACAGAAGTTAGAGTAGCCAGTCCAGAGAGAAACTGAGAATAGAAAGAAAACACAGGGTAACAGGGAGATAGTAATTTTTCATGGGCTTCATAAGAAGAACTTTGACATAAAAGAGAAACTTTTAAAAATGTGTTTTCTGAAACTCTTATGTGTTTCGTGATAGAATCTCTGTTCTTTTCCCTGAAAAGGTCTTTAACATGTACATTGTTATCGATGGCGGTTTAGAATAGCATTGTCTCATTTTGATTTGTTTTAGCTTGATATTGTTGTTTTTAGTCATTTAGAGGCATTTGTGTATTGTACACGTCTCTATGTGGAGCTCTCTCAGCTCCAGATGGCCCAGCTATATTCAGCATATTCAATCAATTTATTATTTGAATTATGAAGAATAGAAGTTTCAGTAGCCATTCTGTTGAATAATCTGTTCTTTAAAAATATCCTTGAGTATTATTTGGAAATAAAAATATCATCCTGATTTATACTTCCAGCCCAATAATGTAAGAGTCCTGTGGTGGTGTTAATCAATCCTTCCTTCCTCTGCTGTCACCCAAGTCATCTATCAAAATATAATTTAAAGGACAAAGAGAAACCACTAGGTCATTGCAAAGTCCTTGTGCAATTAGAGGTTTAAATAAAGTCAGAAGAATCTTCTGCTAAAGAAAGAGGTATCTTTAATGAAACTACATTCAGGGATCATTTAAATTCAACATTAAGAACAAAGATGTTTATTGAACACCAGCACTAACAGGTGCTGGGATACAGCAGAGAACAAATCAGACCAAACTCTATTCTCATGGACTTTTCCTTCCAATTACAGGAATTGTAAACAATAAACAAACGTGCAAATGAATATCTTATGAGTTGGATGACGTTATGGGTATAAAATGGCAAGATACTCAGTAAAGAGTGACAATGGAGTTAGTGATGGAATTCAGAGAACTAAAAGAAAGGATTAAGGAAGCCATGCAGGTTTGATTCCTGGGTTGGGAGGATCCCCTGGAGGAGAAAACTGCAAACTACTAAAGTATGGAAATCCCATGAACAGCGGAGCTTGGCGGGCTACAGTCTGAAGTGAAGTGAAGTGAAAGTCACTCAGTGGTCTCCAACTCTTTGTGACCACATGGACTGTACAGTTCATGGGATTCTCTAGGCTAGAATACTAGAGTGGGTAGCCTTCCCCTTCTTCAGGGATCTTCCCAACCCAGGTATTCCACATTGCCAGTGGATACTTAACCGCTGAGCCACAGGGAAGCCCCGGACTACAGTCTATGTGGTCACAAAGAGTTAGACAAGACTGAGCATGCGCACAGGAACTTCAGCTCAGGAGAATCAGCGCACCAGAAGGAGGAGCTCTCATACTTTGCTACCATACCTGAGCCTGACAAGAAGGGAGACTCCTCTTTCTTTCAGGGCAAGGACTCAGTCAATGAAAAGCCATGGACCCTGTTTACTATGGTTCTCCAACTTCCTTTCCACCCGCTCTATAAACGTGCTTTCCTTCTCTTGCCATGTAGAGACTGGCATGTGATACACCATGGAGAGAGACCCTGAATTGCAATCCCCTGCTGATCTGGAATAAACCCCTCATTGCTGGAGAAATATCTAGTCATCTCAAGGCAACATGGATGTGTAGAGAATGATCACTGCACACAGAAGTAACAGCAAGAGGTTGGCAAGTTGTGAGAATCTGGAGGAACACAAGGGGATGGGATGTAAAGCACAAAGGGAAACTGAAACAAGGTGAGAAAAGTGAGGCAGACTACACAGACCAGGGTCTTGTGTGCCAGACTCAAGCTTTTACACTTAGTGACCTTCAGGTTAAAGAGAAGAGAGAAATGAATTGGCTTAAGCCTTGGAAAGATTATTCTGAGTACAACAGCCTGGAGCAGGGCAAGTTAGAAGTAGGTGATGAGGAAGGAAGGAGCTTTAAGAAGGATCAAGTTGAGAGACGCTAGTGTTTTAAACTAGTTAATAAGATGGTATATATTTTGATTTCAGAGCCTTATGCCTTTACTGATAGATTGGCCAAGAGAGTATGAGAGAAAGAGGTGAACCAACCGTAACACCAAGCTTTTCAGTGCCAGTAGGAGGAATGAAAGCATTGCCTCTGATACCAGTAAATTCAAGGTTCATGCTTCATCACAAAAGATTTCAGAGATTAAGAGACAGCAAGAAGAGGATTTAGGTAAGAATAGGGTTTATTTATAGAGAAGGCAATGGCACCCCACTCCAGTACTCTTGCCTGGAAAATCCCATAGATGGAGAAGCCTGGTGGGTTGCAGTCCATGGAGTCGCTAAGAGACTTCACTTTCCCTTTTCACTTTCATGCATTGGAAAAGAAAATGGCAACCCACTCCAGTGTTCTTGCCTGGAGAATCCCAGGGATGGGGGAGCCTGGTGGGCTGCTGTCTATGGGGTTGTACAGAGTTGGACACGACTGAAGTGATTTAGCAGGATTTATTTAGAGAGAAACACAGTCCACAGACAGAGTGCAGACCATCTCATAAGGCAAGAGAGAGAACCCTGAAATATGGCGCGGTTAGTTTTTAGGGCTGGGTAATTCCATGGGCTAATGAATGAGAGGATTATTCCAATTATTATGAGGGAAAAGGTGGAGATTTACAGAAACTGGGCTATTGCCCATTTTTGACATTTTATGGTTGGTCTCAGAACTGCCAAGGCAGTGGCGGGTGTATCATTTAGCTTGCTAATATAATACAATGAGTGTATAAGGAGGCTTAAAGTTCACGGGAAGTTGAATATTCCACCATCTTGAACCTAGTTGGTTCTATCCATATTTTGTCATGCTTATGGCTATATCTTTCTTTTAAAGGTTGTACCCAGCCCCTTTCCCTCATGTTTCACCATCTGTTGAGGGGAGGCAAGTTTCATGAGGTTAGTGTGGTGTGTTTGTGTGTATATATGTTTGCGTGTGTGTTGTCAACTACAAATTGGCACTTGCCAGGAGCATTGTCAGTGACTGAACAACAGGGGCATTTGCCAGCTGCCTTTGCAGAGACCGAACCCTGTGCTGCTGCAGCTGTTGATCTTCAACACCCGCCGAGGGAGTTCAGGGTAGAGTGAGTCACTCCTTGTTCCAGGGAATCTGGTGGGACAGGTCTTTAGATAGCTGGGTGTTTTTAGGAACAGATTTTATGATCCCAATCCTTGCATCTCCTCATATCTAGAAAAGCACTAAATCCCTTAATGGTGACATCAGGTGACTAGCAAAAAAATCTTTTGTAAAATGAGTGCTTAATGTTATTGAATTCCCCCTTCACCAAAACCTTATATATTGACCTTCCTCCCACTGCCTTTATGGAGCAGTCTCTCAGAGCTATCTGAGGTGCTGCCTCCTGGGGTGAAGTCCTCATTTTGCTGCAAATAAAATGTAACTCATGACTTTCAAGTTGTGCATATTTTTTTAGTCAACCATGTGTAAGGTTATCAGTTTACACTTTAGATTCCTATTAGACTTCCTATTAGAGTTACTGGCTAGGATATTACACATATTACACACAAGTCTAGCTTTGTAGAAAGGATCTGATATTTTATATACACAGAGAAATGTAAAATTCTATCATAAGTCTCTTTGAGCTCACTAAAAATGAGATAGATTCAGACAAATTTAGAATCTTGAGCCCTGAGACTCTAAAATGTTTACATTTGAGAAAATGAGAAAAGAATTAGCATAAGTGATTAGAGAAGAAATGACTAGTGAAAGAGTTGAGTTGTGTCCTGGAAGCAGTGGAAGGTCCAGAAAGATGAAGCAAGCAACTATTATTTTTTTACTAAAGGCATAAATAATTAGCTGCCATGGATTTGGCCTAAGAAGACAGTAATAATTTTGCTAGGAGTAGGAGAAAAAAAATTCATGTTAACAGGTGAAATATAATTTTTCATGTGAGAGTAGATTCCAAGATCATCAAAAGCAAAGTCACATCCCTGATGGCAGGCTGTGTGAGACCATGGAGGACTGGGGAAGAAATCAGCAGTCCTCACTGAAAGCAGGGATCCAAGCAGCTTCCAAAGCCCTCTTCTCTCCGCCCTTCTTCATACACAGAAAACTAGGATCTCACACCCATCTTTAGAACCTGAAGAAATCTTCACATGTGAAAAGCCCATGGATGTTTGTGAAGGGCCAGATTTGCAGCAGAGGAGAAGGGCCAGGGCTGTGTTGTATTTTGGGAGGAGGGTGGAGTCCCTAGAATAAGAAAGTTGCAGAGTCTGAGAAACAAAAGGAAATGAGACGTGTTGAGTCAGAGTCAAGGAATCATCCATGTGTTATACAATCCATGTGCATGTGCATGTGCATGTGCATGCTTGCTCAGTCGTGTCAGACTCTTTGCGACCCCATGGACTGTAGCCCTCCAGGCTCAATATTGGAGTGAGCTGCCATTTCCTTCTCCAGGAAATCTTCCAGTCTGACCAAGTGATCGAACCCTTGTCTCCTGCATTGGCAGGTGGATTCTCTAATACTAAGCCACCTGGGAATCACTACAAATATGTAAATTGTGAGGCTTTGCTCTCTTGTCATGCATACTGATGCTTATGTTGGCCCAGGGAAGACAAAAGCCAGGCTGATGATATAATGTAAGGGAAGATTAGCAGTGGGTTCCCCAAGCCTGGTAGTCTGTGTGGAAAAACCTCCCATTATTCCCATCCTCTCCTAGTCCTAACTCCAGTAAGTAATATTTTATCTTCTCTACAAGAGTAAATGATGTTCTACCTCAAAAATTATGGCAGATTTATTTTAATTAATTTGTGGCTATAGTGAAGATATTCAATATTTTCATTTTGCCCTTGCAATCCCTCCAAAACTTTCAGGATATACACTTCACATTGGTGACCAGACAGGAGTCATCAACACCCACCTCTCCTGCATCACAGTTAAACTTTTAATTTTAAAGAGAATTATCAGAATACAACTCAAAAGATGAGAAAGCACTTTAAATTTGCTAATAACAGCACAATTAATCAACTTTATCTATCTAAATTACATTTTCACCTAATATTCCATGAAATTAACGACTGCCTGAACCTCAGCAGAAAAGTGGCAAAGAAGAAATGATACATTCTTTGTGACTTGACAAATAGAAGATTAAGTGATGCTTGCAGTTCAGTGAAAGCTACAGCTGGAAACTGAAATTTAATATAGTGGATGAGTTATTTAGCTATGGAGCTAAAAAAAACATTTTTCAGGAAAATCATCAATTTTTCCATAAAGAAAATTATACCTGTGGATCTATTTATAAACATAGAAAAATAAAATAAAATGTTTTAACCACTATTAAATTGAACCTGAAAATAAAGACATTGATACATACCTAGATTTTAGTAAAATTATATTTCACTTGGAGAAAAACGTGTTTGTAAGTGACTGGTTTCTTAGTATGGTACCATTGAAAGGTATTTGATTCAAATTCTTTTCAACTTTATCATTTAATCAAACATATTTTACATTTAAATGTATGTGCATAATATTTATGCATAACTAACAACTCTTATCCTCATGTGTACCTCTAGAAACTTGAATTCATAGTTCTTCCAAATATACTTGCAAATTAAAGCACAAAAAACATATCCTTATGCTATACATCAAGGAAAAAATAGTTTTCTGATTTGACCTCATTTTAAACAAGTCTTTTTGCATTGATAAACAAGGCATACCAAGAAAAAAGAAATATGACTAATTTCCCTTCAATTATTTCTGAAAAGCAACTTCACACAAAAGCTGAAGGTAGAAAATACATTTCTTCTTAATGAGATTTTATTAAGATTACTTGTTTATTTGTGCCAGTCAAATCTGACCTTTATAATACCATATTTGTTTAGATCTAGTGGAGATAAATTGAGTGCACTGATTCTAAATTGAAGATCTATTAAGTAATAAGTAGGATGTAGTTTTATAATCACCTTCAGGTTATAAACAACATTTACCACAAGATCAAAACATGCTGACTTAGAAGAAGCAAATGCAAATTAAAATGGAAGAGATTTTAGAAATGCAGTGAATAGAATTATAAGATGTGGTGCTATTAAGAATTTTAAAATATTTCTAATTTCATTTGATTAATTGGTTATTATGCTCTAGAAGACTTATCCAACCAAAATTTTACAACATTTCATGAAAAACATTAAAGTGTTTTTGGTTTGATAGACAACAATATTTAAGATATACATATTTAGAACTTCCTGGTGGCTTACATGGTAAAACTTCTGCCTACAATCTGGGAGACCCAGGTTCAATCCCTGGGTTGGGAAGATCCCCTGGAGAAGGAAATAGCAACCCACTCCAGTACTCTTGCCTGGAAAATCCCATGGATGGAGGAGCCTGGTGGGCTATAGTCCATGGGGTTGCAAAGAGTTGGACAGGACTGAGTGACGTCACTTTATTTAGATTTTTTGATAGAATAATTGGAACAATCACCAGTTTTTTTTTTCCTCCCACTGCTTTTATTTTTTAATTTGCTATTACAAAGTGAAAGAAAATAAATGTTTCTCCTCTGATGTCAAGTATGAGATCTCAGGAGGGGTGTGTGTGTGTGTGTGTGTGTGTGTGTGTGTGTGTGTGTGTGTGTGTTGGGTGTATGTTAATATCACTGATGCTAATTCCTTTGTAATACTACTTCATTATTTTATGCAAATAATTCCCAGAATGGATCAACTTATTAAGAAGAATTAGAAAAAAAATAAATGTCATCAGTATAGGGTGGTATGTCAGGAAGCTGAAAATGTACATCACATTAAAAATGAAGTCATAGAGAACTTTTTCAAGGTTTTTTTAAAATTATAAAATAACTTTTGGAAAAATAATGTTCAGAAGCTAAAGCAATTATGTGATGGTATTCCAATTTTTGTTTATGAGATAATTTAAAAAAATATTAACAGAAGGGTTGACTTCAAATACCAAAGAAGGTCCTGTTAATTATTCTTCAAATAGCTTTACTTGTATTTATTATAAGTTTTAAAGATGAACATTAAAAAAAAATAAAACTACCATTTCACCATTTAAAGTAGCTGCTATGAAATCCTTACTAAAGATGTACCTATTACCATGATATAATTTCAACAATATTTGGAAATAATAATCCATGTCAAAGTCAGGATATAATGCAACTGCATATGTCATTTAAGGCCTCTGGGTATGTATCCAGACTTATCTTCTAAAATTTTCAAGTTGTATCAGCATATTATCTAAGCTATAGTCTTAAAGTTTAAAAATAAAATGTTAAACCTAAAAAAAACCCAAAAATTCCATCACTGTGCTGTGTTTCCACTTGGAAGAAATATACTTTCCTCTATTCCCATTTGAGCAGTGGCTGAGACTGCCTGATGGCTCACCCTTCAGTACTGGAAGCAAATATTTTTGTATCATCCCTGGTGGAATTACATAGTCTCTCCATGTGCCACCTTGGACTGAGTGCGTATACCGGGTTCTGGAGTGCACAGTCTGACAATTATTTGTGTTGTAATAATAAATTTCTCCTTTTGCCTACTAAATATGTAATTTATATTGATCTACTGAACAAATTAATACATGATCAGAAGACAGTTTTGAAGTCGTCCATAAGACTATTTCTCACATTTATGCTCTATATATGGGGGTCACAATGTCTTAGTTTAACATTGGAAGTGATCAGATTCATCCTCCTACACTGTGAAGCATCACTGCATGTGGCCTCTCATTTCTGTTCCTGTAAATTTTCTGGAAGAGTCTATGGAAATGTGAAGCACTGGTTTATATTGTTGGACCAGTCTAATTATCAGGAAGAACTTTCCTTTGCTGGAATCAGTTCACTTTAGCCTCTACTTCTCTCTGAAACAAAATTTGAGACAAGGTTTTGCATCCTGTTCAAATGATTGCTTCAACACCTAGATATCTCCTCTATATACATCCAGGCCCTTCTTATACACATCTTATAATAGACACTGTTCTTCCAATCAACAACTGAATGTATGATCCCATCACTGATTTACTCAAAATAATGTGAACCACAGTTTAAGTATCTGCTAACGTGTCTTATCTGTCTTACTGGAATTTGGTCTCTTTCAAGACTAGAGAAATACTGCATCTTTCTTTCTCTCCCTATCTATCCATCCATCCATCCGTCTATCATCTATATATCTATCTATCTTGAAAGAATCAAGGAATGAATGGGTAGAAAATCAGAGAGAAGAAAAAACATACAGAAATCATAGGGAGCAAAAGAGCATATACTAACTTTTCTAGGGCCAACAATATAAACAGAAACAAAGGTTAATTTACAGTAAGTCAAAGCATACCTTTTAAGTGCCCATTCATTCTTCCATTGAACATTTCTTTCGTAACTACTACTAGGCCAGGCACTGGTGTAGATGGGGGGATAAAGCAGAGCAAACACCTAATGTACCACAAAAAGTTTGGCTATTGCTCATGGAATTGCACATGTGATATGTTGCTAGTGATTTTGAGTATATTTCTTTCATCACTATGGCATATTAGCATCTAACTGGAGTACTGATAATGCATACATTTAGGTTTTCTGGAGTAGGCCGTATGTTTCTTTCTGATTATTTCACATAAGAGACAATGATCTGAATGGTATTAATGAATCCAAAATTGTTGTTGAACAATGGTTAGATTCAGCTTGACTCAATTATAAGCAAATAGGCTTTTTATTTATTTTTTATTGACAAATGTATATTTCATTCAACACATTTGCAATACTGGTTTTCCTTGGATTTCAACACTCAGTATTCAAATGATTATCACTTACTTACTGTATTGATTGCCATTAGGAATTGCTATTCACATAATAAATTTGGATTTTCTAATAAAATTTGACAAATATTTTGAATTATTGTTGAGTGTACTACCCACTAAATGAATAGGTAGTTGATATGTCATCATAAGATTTGTCTGAATAGCAGTATTGTGCAGTCATGAATGCTAATCCAAACGGACTCCAAATACTTTCACACCATCTCCACCTCCAATTTAGTCGAAAGTGTGAGGTCAACTGGGACTTTTAAACTTTTTATCTGTTCAAAGCACACTGTACATGCTGAAAGGGGACATTATTAATTTGTGAGATTTTTTTGTAATATTCTCCTAGGTGTTTCTTCCGAAAGCATTTATTTGCAAGAAAATTAACTACAACTTGATTTAATTTGTAAGTTATTTTTAAACCCTCCTCAAGAGTTTCCAAGTCATTGATTCTTTAGGCAGTATTAAATAAAATAAAATTAACTCACAGGAATTCTTCACATTTGTTTTCTAGCTAAAAAAGTAGAGCTTCATGACCTCAGCTGCTTTTTAATTAAAGCTTGTTTTTGTTGAAAATTCTGCGAGCCCACGTTTGTTACTATTTGTATTCATACAGTAGATATTCACCGCATTTGTAAGAAAAAGCAAAAATGTTCCTCCTCAAAGAGAAAGATGAGAATGGGGGTGTAAAGCAGGTGCAAGACACAACCAGATGGAAATTATTACTCGTTAGCTTGTAATCAGCATCCTAGAAGAAAAGGCTTGAAAACCATGAAAAGCTACAGTTTTCTCTTCTTGCTATAGGAGGCTAATATTGCACTTCTGCACTTAAATACACATCTCAGCAGGTCTCCAGCTACAGAAGGGAAATTCTGATGATCAAACAAAAAACAGAATCATTGAAAAGTTCATGCTGAATAGAGAGGCTGAATTTCCACTTTCTCCTGTTAGTAAGCTGCTGCAGAATGCTCTGAAATGTGAAATTAGCTTAAAAACAAAAATAAAATAAAACACTAAAACTGAAGACTGAAAGTGTTTTGTTAAGATCTTACCATCATGGTATAACCAAGCTGAAAACAGGGTAAGGTCATTACTGTAACTTCACTGTTAGCAGAAAGCTTAGAAACAGCATCGTTTAATCCTCACCCTCCCACAATGGGGCTTCCCAGGTGGCAATAGTGAAAGAACCCACCTACCAATACAAGCGACATAAGAGATGTGTTTGATACCTGGATCCACAAGATCTCCTGAAGGAGGGCATGGCAACTCATTCCAGTATTCTTGTCTGGAAAATCCCCTGGACAGAGGAGCCTGGCGGACTACAGTCCATAGGGTTGCGAAGAGTCAGACGCTGCTGAGCATGCACACATGTGAGCCTCCCACAAGGAAGCATGTAGAAATGGGAATTTCATTAGAAAAACACAAAAGTGGCAGGTGTAAAGTCATTTCTTGTATTCTTCTCCATATTGTATGAGAATTTTCAAATAATTCTGTTCCAAAAGTTCCTGGTTTTACAGCCTCAGAGAACACTATCTATAAATATGTGGCTTTGTCACTAGCAAGTATAACACCTACATTTGACTGGCTTAAGCAAAATTGTTAGTTTTGTACCCTTGAAAGTTAGAGAAATCACTTTGCTTAGCTTGCCTTGCTGTTTCTCTGTAACTTTTTGTGAAGAATTTGAAGACTATGAGAATTCTATTTATGGAATGATAGAGATTCTTTTATAATGGTCTACAAAATATATTTCATTTACTATGAAATGAAAAGACCCTGATGCCGGGAAAGATTGAGGATGAGGTGGTTGGATGGCATCAACGACTCAGTGCACATGGGTTTGGGTGGACTCTGGGAGTTGGTGATGGACAGGGAGGACTGGTGTGCTGCAGTTCATGGGGTCACAAAGAGTCAGACATGACTCAGCAACTGAACTGAACTGAACTGATGAAGTATTCAATACAAGAGAAAACAGATTCTTCACCTAAATGTAGGGAAACTATTAAAATTCTTAAAATCAGGGAATTTTTGAGTTCCACAAGTGTACTTATTTTATACCAGTAGTTTCCCTATGTGGCTGCTTAACATTAATTGCTATTTACTTAATTATCAATTATCATTTAATGCCTCAATTTATAATGAGTTTCCCTACTACTGTTAATAGTTTTCCGAGATTCTACTGAAGATATTAAATAATGAAAAGTATAAAGTTGATATCAAATGCAATTGTCGGACCATTTTAAAAGCACATTATGCCTTGTGAGAATATCCAGACAATTCTTTAAACCTATATGAATGAAAGGTACTTATTTCCTATAATATGTCTGAGAACATTTATTTCTATACCATAAAGTATTTATTTGTGGAAATTATTACATATATTACTCTCTCTGTAATCATTGTAGAAGACTTTATTTTCTTCTTTAATATTTTTAAATGATGGGCTTCTGAAATTTATATGTAAGAATATATCTGTGTTTATATGTTTAAATATATAAATTCATTTAGTATTCATATTCATTTTGATATATTTACAGAATTTCAAATACTTTATTTTAAAAAATATGTGGAGCCAACAGCCTTTTGAACTGCCACAAAATAGGTAAGTGTAAGGGATACACACGGGATGGGTGAGAGTGTTAGTTGCTCAGTCATGTCCTCTTGGACCCCATGGACTACAGCTTGACAGGCTCCTCTGTCCATGGGATTCTGCAGGCAAGAATACTTTAGTGTATTGCCATTTCTTCTTCCAAGGGATCGTCCCGACCAGGGATTGAACCCAGTCTCCTGCATTGCAGGAGGACTCTTTATCTTCTGGGCCACCAGGGAAGCCCATGGGATGCAAGTATATAAAGAATATGCATCTGTAAGGAACGCAGAAGATGTAGTTCAGAGTGAAAGGAGATAGTTCCAGGGTCCTGCATCAGTCTGGACAACATGCCTCCCAGAACTTCTGCTGTGAGGAACTTAATTGGCCAACAGTCCCAGCTGTTGCTCTCTGAAATCCAACCTGTGGATGACGCTGGAGGATGCACTTATGGTCTATGGCCAGCTCACACTCGAGGACTCCAGGGCACTGAGGCTATCTGTTCCTGAAGGCACCTCTGGTTCCTGACAACTTTGCTGAAACTCAGAACTGAGGAGCTTCCTTCCTTCTCTCTTTCACAGGGTTTCAATCTGTTCCTCAGGGAGAGTCCCACATATCTCTAGCAGTGCATCCTTTATGTTTTAAATTTTCACATAAAATAATAAATAAATATATGTATATCATTCTGGGTTTTGTTACTTGTGTATTGTTGACTTTATAAAAACACACAATGTGAGTGTTTTAAGTTGTTTTACTTGTGGTCAAATGAAGACTTCAGCCTGGGAGACAGCACCCCAAATAGACACTTGCCCTTACAGATATTTCCACTCCCAAATCTCTTGCATGTTTAACTGCATCTTGTTGTCTGCTTCTTAGGGATATAAACAACACAGATAGGATGGGAAGAACTACCCAAGAGAGAACTGTTGAGGACATATTTTGAGCTCCCATTTAGGCACCAGACTGCAGGTTGATGTGCTAAATTCAGATTAGACTATATATTCCCTCAGCGAGTTTACAAACCAATACTGAAAATCACTTAGAGGAACAGAAATTTGTACTCTCAGCTCTAAATGGGCACTTGCCATGGGTACTTGCCATCCACCTCCACAAGGATCAAATCATCTGCTGCTGCAGATACTCACCTGCAACACCGCTAAAAGGAGTTCAGGGTGGGGAGCTCATGGAAAAACTGGCAGAACAGGTCTTCAGAGAGATATTTCCAGGAGCCAATTTTATGAGCCCAATTTTGGTATCTCCTCATATCTAGAAAGACACTAAAATCCTTCATGATGATGACTGCTCCTTGTGATTAGCAGAAAGCTTCTGAGAAAAAATATTTCCTTGATTGTACGTACTCCCCTTTCACCAAAATCATTTAGATACTGACTGCACCCCCCGGCCTCTTTGGCACAGTTGCTCAGAGCTATCAGAGGTGCTGTCTCCTGGACTGCAGTCCTCATTTTGCCCCAAATAAAACTTAACTCACAACTCTCACATTGCTCATTTTTTTAAAGTGGACAATACATAATTAACAACATCTAGAATTATATATATATATAGGCTTCCCCAATAGCTCAGCTGATAAAGAATCCACCTGCAATGCAGGAGACCCTGGTTTGATATCTGGGTCAGGAAGACCCACTGGAGAAGGGATAGGCTACCCATTCCAGTAGTCTTGGGCTTCCCTGTGGCTCAGCTGGTAAAGAACCCACTTTCATAATTATATATATTCTTTTAATAAGTCTATGTATACTTATTATTTTATGTGAAAACATAGAACATAAAGAGTGCAGCCTCTCTGAGGGACAAATCAGAGTGTTCTTGGATGAGACCACAGAGAACCTCCAGAAGTGACAGGATATTTGAGGAAGAGGAGGAAGAAGGATCCAGCCATGACAAAGAAGAAGAATTTTTATTTGCTGAGAGAGAGCATGTATACTTCTGCTACTTGTCTGACAGGAAATGTGTAAGAGAGAGTATCTTATATTGATACAGAAAAGAAGATCAATATCTTTGAGGTGCTTGTTTGTAAGCTAAGAAAAAGAAGGATTGTGCTACAATCAACCACAGCGGGTCTTTCCATCTGAAGAAACCAGATTTAAGTCAAGAAACAGGGGCTTTAACTCAGTTACATCTGATACAAGCTGTGCAAAATCACCTTGAATAGCAGGCTCCTCGGCAAAAGTTACAATTGCTCTGAGGATTAGAAGAGATCATATTCAGGAAAAAAAAAAAAAAATCCTAAATCCTTGGTCTCCTTTAGGGCTCAGATATACCCATACATTTTACTCTTTGGTAAGTTATATCTCTACAAAGATGAAAGCTTCATCTGGTAACAAAAACATTCAAAGTTAAGTTGTGTTTTGGTGAGCGTATGTTCAACTATGGTCTTCCCTCACAGCTCAGTCAGTGAAGAATCTGCCTGCAATGCAGGGGACCCAGATTCAATCCATGGGTTGGGAAGGTCCCCTGGAGAAGAGAATGGCTACCATTATTCTTGCATGGAGATTCCCATGGACAAAGGTGCCTGGCGGGCCATAGTCTAAGCAGTCGCAGAGTCAGACACAACTGAAGCAGCTAAGTGTGTATGCATGCACGCACGCACACACACACACACATGCTAGACTAGACTTTCAGTGGAGGAAGGGGTTTGTGTCAGTTTTGCTTACTGATTTATCTCAAGGACCTATGAAGGCACTTGCCACATAGGTGCTTGCATGCGCTTATTCAGTAGCTAAGTAGTGTCCTAACTTTGTAACCCCATGGACTGTAGCCCACCAGGCTCCTCTGTCCATGGCATTTCCTAGACAAGAATACTGGAGTGGGCTGCCATTCCCTTCTCCAGGGGATCTTCCTGACCCTGTGATTGAACCTGAGTCTCCTACATTGCCAGGCATGTTCTTTACCCTTGAGCCATCAGGGAAGCCTGCCACATAGGTAGTGCCCAATAAATATGCAGTGAATTATTAGAAAAACAAGGCATTGATCCTAAGGCAGAAGAGTTTGCTTGCTAACTACCTTCTACCTAGCAATGTTTGGTACAAGACTTAAGAAAGAGGCATTTTAGGTTTGAAATATTAGAGAGAGAATTCTGTTTGTAATGGTAACTGGATAAATGACAGGTGCCTAGTGATCATATTTATGGGCATGTGGAAAATTTCAACACAAAAGCTGGGGTTAAAGATCGGATTGACAAGAGGAACATGTCTTGTAACATTTTATATATATTTCTATTAAGTGAGTTATCATGAATTTAACGTTAGCAAATATAGCAATAAAGGTTTACACACACAAAATAAATAAACAAGAATCCACACCCTCCCCCCTACTCTACCGCCCCCCCCCCTCCCCACACACACACCCCTACTGGCCTATAGCACAAGAGTGTGCCAGACAGTTTTTAATTGATTTGCAGTGAAGAGGAAATTTCTATTCGGGAAAAACTCTAAGAGTAAATGTAACTAAAAATGAAGTACTGGCTCAATTATATAACTCTGGATATGTGTGTATCGATACAGCCCTTCTCTTAAAATTGTGTCTACTCTTTCTTAAGTTGTCTTGGTGATTTTCCATTTCTACATTATGTTTTATTTTGAATAAGAATGTTCATATACTCTAATGTATTCATATTATATATAGAATATATGTTTGAGTGGGTTCTGACTGGTTTTTCCACAATTTGATTCTTACATCTTCACGTTTCATTTAGAGGAGCAAAAACAAAAATAGGTTCTCAAATTTTGCATCTGTCTTATTCTGTAATTACTTACAGAGTGTTTTCATTTAAAGTTTCTATATGGCTCTTTCCTTAGGAAGAAAGATTGCTGCATGAACACACATGCCTTGAGTAGTATTTTTTAAATCTACAGAATAAAAAATGTTTCTTTCATGGCTCTTGGAGCAGAAACTTCACACTGATCATTGTGCTGAATTCCCCTTCACAAAAACCACTCCCATCAATCACCTTCAATTCCTCTGGTTCCTGAGGACTCTTGCTTTCAGCCTCAATACCGTAATCCCTTCTTAGTCACTCCCTTCCTAGACTAGCACAATGACAATGACCCAGGTCAGATCTGACCTTGCCATTCTAACCTAAAATTGATCTCTGGATATTCCAGGTCCTTGCGGAGGAGAGATTGTCCTCGCCTCCCAGGTATAATCATAATCTCCCAACAGGCTACTCCAAGACCGATGCCAACTCACTCTATTATCTTTAATGGACAACAGAGATGTCCTTCCTTCTCCTTGGAAGACATTTCAGCATCACTCTGTTACTCCAGTAAAAGCCTTTTCATTTCTCTCAGTCTCAGCTTCCTTCATCTCTAATAATGACTCACCCATTCATCTCCCAAAGCTATTGTGAAAATAAAAAATAAAAGTCCTTTTAAGACAGTAAGTATACAAAAATATAGTGCTATTATTTTTAAGAAAACCTGGCTAAAATGTTTCTAAACTACAAAGGAATACTACCAGAAAAGAAATGTACAAAGTATAAGTTTAAAATAGAATTTCTCCAGGGTGTATAAAATACTGTGTAGTAAGCCACCCAGATTTGGGCTACCACTGAGCTCATTGTTACCATGCTGCAGTGTTCTGACTTGTCTCCTTGGTATAAATCAATAAATTGACCACCACTATTGATGACTATCTTTTACAACACCTCCAGGGGAAATTCATTGTCCATCTACTCTATTTCAGAGATGAGTCAAAATGCTCCAGTTACAGGAACAGCTGAGTTTGTCAGCTTAGCACCCTTGCCAACTTATAAGAACAAAATGTGGGCTTGCAAGGAGTGATATCTTAGAAATAGTATTACTAAGTTGTCTTAGTGATTGCTATTACATGTCTGTACTGACTTAATAAAACAATAACATTTTAGATAATAAATGCTAAGACTTAAAAAATTTATTTTAATTGGAGGCTAATTACTTTACAATGTTGTAGTGGTTTTTGCTATACATTGACATGAATCAGCCATGGGTGTACATGTGTCCCCCATCTCGAACCCACCTCCCTCCGCATCTCATCCCTCAGAGTTATCCCAGTATACCAGCCTGACTGAATGCTAAAAAGATTTACTGAAAACAGTAGTATTTTTCCCCCCAGGGAAGCACACTCAATGCAAATGTAGTAGACAGTTTTCAGAATGCTGTCCACTTATGACCATTAACCCTTCCATCAGAATTGATTCTCTGTAAGGGAAAAAATCTCATGGACCATGTTTGAAAACAATCATATGTTCATAGTTGATTCAACCTTGAGCAGACTCTAACCGTAAGCTTCTCTGGTGGTTCAGTGGTAAAGAATTTGTCTGTAATGCAGGAGATGTGGGTTGGATCCCTGGGTTGGAAAGATCCCTGGAGAAGGAAATGGCAACCCACTCCAGTATTCTTGCTTGGTAAATCCCATGGACAGAGAAGTCTAGCAGGCTATATGACATGGAGGTGCAAAGCTGGATACAACTTAGTAACTTAACTGCTACCACCTTTCTATGAACCCTGAGGGTTTATGTGAGTACCCTGATATCATATGGAACACATTCCAGGAGCTAATTGGTGACCAAAGTTTACTCCCTCTGTGACTGTGAATCCAAATCACCTGTGTGGTTGATGAAGTGATGTGCAGAGCAGACTCTTGAGAAATGCTAAAAGTATAAGATCCTCCATGTTCACAATCTGAATATCTGTATTTGGAATTCAGCAACATTCTCCATATGTCTTGAAGCACATATGACTTGAAAAAGAAGTAGCTGCTATTCAGTTTTGCTTCATTATGTGGATAAAGAAGTAGAAAAGGTTGGCTCACACATGCATATACTTACACACACACACACACACACACACACACACACACACACACTCTCAGTGAGAGCAAGACTGAGAACTCAGAGTGAGAGCAAGAGAGGGAGAGAGAACCATACATGAAACAGAAATAAAAAAGAGATGACTCAAGGGGCTGAAAAAAATGTTCCCCAAAATATGTCTCTGAAAATGGTAAATGATAATTCATATTTTTTTAAAAGAGGAGATAACTTTTTGCAGATGATTAAGGATTTCAAGATGGAGAGATTATCCCAGATAATACAGATGGGTCCTAAACACGATCACATGTATCCTTTAAAATGAGGAGAGCTGGATTTAGATGCACACAGAGAAAAAGAGAGATTTGAGTAAGCTGACCCTGAAGACTGGATTGATACAGCCACAAGCCAGGAAATGTCCACAGCCACGAGAAACTGGAAGAGGTAAGGAACACATTCACTGCTAGAGAGAGGGAGTCTGACTCTGCCAATATCTTGGTTTCAAACCAACAATAATTTCATATTTCTCACCTTCAAAACTGTGAGGGAACAAATTTCTATTATCTTCAGCCACCCTGTCTTTGGCAAATTGTTATAGCTGTCACAGTAAACTAATACACCCATTGACTTTAATTTGCTCTTTTCAGTCTCTTTCAGGGGTCTCCCTAATTTCTGCCTTTGGGTTGCATGATCCAAGAATATATAGAACAAAATCACACATTATACTTCCTATCTCAAGTTGTGTTCAGTGACTGACAATTGACAGCATTATAGCAACATATATATGAATATTATTCAAGTAAATTTATAGGGAAATTATTATATACAAGAAGTATTGGGTGAGGTTTTATATAGGTTAGGACAAGTAAGTTTCTTTGGTTAAAGAAATGTGAGTGTATATGAAATATGCCTTTTACGAGCAGAATCTTGGAAAGCATGATACAGTTGGAACCTTTTTTATTTCTATCTTCCATAAGATCAGCACAGTTTAATGATAGATAACTATAATATTTATAATATATCACAGAATATACAATGCTTTGAAGAATTGAAAGGACAAGAAAATTGCATACTAGATAATATAGTTTGGAGGGATGAATCCTTAAAAGCATAGAAACAGACAATATTTTAGGTGGATCTTGAATAATGGCAATATAGAGAGCTAGTCTTAGGGGTAAATGTGCTGAAATATGGATTTAGTGAAAATGACATTCTTATCACTGGATGTGTTTGAGAAATGCAATTAATAAATTTTGAGAGAATCCGAGGTATCTGTGAAAATACTTGGACCTGAACTGTGAAAATCAGAGCTTTCCAGATAAAATGGAACCAACACTCTGTGTGTATGTTTTTGTGTGTACGTGTGCCGAGAGCAAGAGTGAGAGCGAGTGTGAAAGCTAGAGCAAGAGTGAGAGTGCAAGCTAGAGAGAGAAGAGAGAGTTTGTTTTAAAGAATTGGCCCATGTAGTTGTGGGGCTGCCAAGTCTGACATCTTCAGGGTAACATAATAAGATATGCACCCAGAGGGAAATTGATGCTGCAGCTCTAGTTCAAAGGCAGTTTGGAGGCATGATTCTCTCTTCTTTAGAGGACCTTTTTCTTTTTACTTTTTCTATTAAGGTTTTCAACTGGTTAGAATAGTCTCACCAACATTATGAAATTCAGTGTTTAACTCAAAGTCTAGTGACTTAAATGTTCATTTCATTTAAAATGGACTTCCCTCATAGCTCAGTTGGTAAAGAATCCACCTGTAATGCAGGAGAGCCCGGTTTGATTCCTAGGTCCTGAAGATCCCCTGGAGAAGGGAACAGCTACCCACTCAATAAATATTCAGGCCTAGAGAATTCCTGGGTCGCAAAGAGTCAGACATGACTGAGTGATTTTTACTTTCACTTTTCACATTTCACTTTCCCTGGTGGCTCAGATGGTAAAGAATCTGCCTTCAAGGCAGGGGCAGGGGACCCAGCTTCAATTCCTGGATTGGAAAGATCCCCTAGAAGAGGGAATGGCTATTCACTCCAGCATGCCAAAGAATGATCAAACTACCACACAATTGCACTCATCTCACATTCTAGTAAAGTAATCCTCAAAATTCTCCAAGCCCAGGCTTCAATAGTACATGAACCATGAACTTCCAGATGTTCAAGCTAGTTTTAGAAAAGGCAGAGGAACCAGAAATCAAATTGCTAACATCTACTGCATGATGGAAAAAGCAAGAGAGTTCCAGAAAAACATCTATTTCTGCTTTATTGACTATGCCAAAGCCTTTGACTGTGTGGATCACATAAAATTCTGAAACAGATGGGAATACCAGAACACCTGACCTGCCTCTTGAGAAATCTGCATCAGAAAGCAACAGTTAGAATTGGACATGGAGCAATAGACTGGTTCCAAATAGGAAAAGGAGTATATCAAAGCTGTATATTGTCACCCTGCTTATTTAACTTATACACAGAGTATACCATGAGAAATGCTGGGCTGGATGAAGCACAAGCTAGAATCAAGATTGCTGGGAGAAATATCAGTAACCTCAGATATGCAGATGGCACCGCATTTATGGCAGAAACTGAAGAAGAAATAAGAGCCTCTTGATGAAAGTGAAAGAGGAGAGTGAAAAATTTGGCTTAAAGCTCAACATTCAGAAAAGTAAGATCATGGCATCTGGTCCCATCACTTCATGGCAAATAGATGGGGAAACAGTGGAAACAGTGTCAGACTTTATTTTGGGGGGCTCCAAAATCATTGCAGATGGTGACTGCAGCCATGAAATTAAAAGATGGTTGGTCCTTGGAAGGAAATTTATGACCAAGCTATTCAGCATATTCAAAAGAAGAGACATTACTTTGCCAACAAAGGTCCATCTAGTCAAGGCTATGGTTTTTCCAGTAGTCATGTATGGATGTTAGAGTTGGACTATAAAGAAAGCTGAGTGCCAAAGAATTGATGCTTTTGAACTGTGGTGTTGGAGAAGACTCTTGAGAGTCCCTTGGACAGCAAGGAGATCCAACTAGTTCATCCTAGAGGAAATCAGTCCTGAATATTCATTGGAAGGACTGATGTTGAAGTTGAAACTCCAATACTTTGGCCATCTGATGCGAAGATCTGACTCATTTGAAAAGACCCAGATGCTGGGAAAGATTGAAGGCAGGAAGAGGAGATGACAGGGGATGAGATGGTTGGATGGCATCACTGAATCAATGGACATGAGTTTGAGTAAACTCCAGGAGTTGGTGATAGACAGGGAAGCCTGACATTCAGCAGTCCATGGGGTCACAAAGAGTCAAATATGACTGAGCAACTGAACTGAACTGAACTGACTGAACTCACTCCAGTATTCTTGCCTGGAGAATTCCATGGATGAAAGAGCCTGGTTGGCTTTGGGATTGCAACTAGCTACTGAGCTACTGAGTGATCGCAACTGACTGAGTTACTAACCCTTTTAAATTAAAGTTTCATGGTGCAGCTAGACCAACTATCTGGCCACCATGGCCTGGCTGAATTGACCATGAAATTCACCACCACAGTTAGGTGTTGGTGTATTTCCACTTAATTTAATAATTGACATGCTATTTAACATTTTTTAATGGGCAGATCCAGGATCAGAGATTCAGGAAGAATCATCAGTGAGTGAATGTCAAAAAATTTGTAGCACACAGCCTACATTTAATTAGAAAGTTTAATAAAGCCCACTTTCAAACAGCAATATATATCAGGTTAATCAAAAAAGTTCCTTTGCATTTTTCTGAAAGATGATATGGAAAATCCTGAACAAACATTTTGGCTAACACCATATGTTCGAGTGTCCTACAGTTCATTTGTGGCAGAGTTCATCCTTCCCATCTCTCATGAGATTGCTCTCAGTCATTTCTCTCTCATAGGAAATGTCAACCCACTACAGTATTCTTACCTGGGAGACTCCATGGGCAGAGGAGCCTGGTGGGCTACAGTCCACTGGGTTGGAAAGAGTAGAACATAACTGAGCAACTGAGTATACACACACATTCTATAATTACCTAATTACTATTAATGCTTTATTCCAGCCATTATTTTTTCTAAGAGTCCAGAATTGTTTTTAATTGAAATAATTGAATTGTTTAAATAAAAGCAGTTAACAGTGATGCCTATGACTTGTAACATATGACTTGTAAACTCTATACCGATAATAGCATAAAGTCTAGGAAGGGGTAAGTGGAATGCCTATTGTAAGGTTCTTATACAATCAAGAAATAGTGTAATATCACTTGAAATATACTGTGATAAGTTAAAAATGTATACCAGGATCCTAAAACAACCACCAAAGTAATAGAGAGTTACAGCCAAAAGCTATCTTAGTCTGCTTGAACTACCATAATGAAATACTACCAACTATTACTTTTTAAATAAAATAAAAATAAAGTTTGACTCTCATTTATTCCTCTTCTAGTGATCTTCCCCTTTTATGTGGATCCAGTTTTGTTAGGTATATGGTTTCCTTTCTGTCTGGAGAACTTTCAACTTTTCCTGCAATAGCTGGTTTTCTGGTAACATTTTTTTTCACTTTGTATTTACCTGAGAAAGCATTTACATTCACTTTTGAAGGATAATTTCATCGCCTATAGAATTTTAAAGCCTTGTACTTCATTCTTTTTTTATTTTTTTCTATCCACCATTAATTTTGGAAAGTCCACACCCACAATTGCTTCACAAATTACATTTTTTCTTTTACTTCTTCTTCTGCCCTTCCAATCACACTAAGGCTGCACCTTCTCATACTCTCACATTTCTCATACTTTCTCTTATTTTTCTCTTTACATTTCAGTTTGAAAAGTTTTTCCTGATTTATCTTCCAGCTCCTTGATTGCTTGCCCATGCCCAATCAAGTGGTCTTTATTTCTGTTATAATATTTTCAATTTCTAGCGTTTTCTTTTGATTCATTCTTAGAATTTCCATTTCTCTGGTTGTATTACCCATTTGTTGGTACACTTTTTTCTACTTTTTTCATTACAGCCTTTAACATATCGGTCATTGCTTAGTTTTAAATAATTGGTCTGGAGATTCTAAATTCAGTTTTCTATTTCAATCTGTTTCTGATTGCTGTCTATTCAGGTGGTGCTTTTCTTGACTTTTGTCATGCTTTGTAATCCATCATGGAAGTATTTGCTATTTACAGATGCAGGAAGTTTCTGAAGTAGGAAATGGCAACCCACTTCAGTATTCTTGCCTGGAAAATTACATGGATGGAGGAGACTCATGGCCTGCAGTCCATGGGATTGTAAGAATCAGACTAAGCACACCACAGCACAGCAAGCACCCCTCATCAGAGAGTCTGTGTCTTGCAGGCCCTCCAGTCATAAGCTATGTTTATTACTGTCAAGTCACACTGGTGTGGTGGTTAGGTGTGGGGAAAAGGGAGTGCTTTATAACCTTCTAATTAAATCTCAGTTGTTTATTAAGCCTGTTCTCCAGATTGTATCCTTCATGAGAGTTTCTTCAGTAAGTTTTTTTTTCCTGTTGTCTCCAACTTACTTTCCTGACTGCAGAATTTTCCTACAATTTTTTTATAATTAGACCTTGGTTGACTATGTTTATTTTTCCCCCTTGAAAGAGACAGGAAGGTCAGATAGGGCTGGTGTGAGAGAAAATTCCTCAACTCTACAATGATACATTTCTGGTAAAATATTTTTACCTAGAGAGTATGACTTGATTCTAGTGAAGACTCGGAGCATATTTCACAATAATTACTCTTCCATAGAAATTACTCTTCCAATCAGACCCACAAAGGTTTTATTCTCTCATTTTCACCATAAAGTTGTGTTGTGTTCCTCAGGATATATATCATGAAAGTGTAGGTTTCCTTAAATCTGGAGCTTCAAGGTGTTTCTCACTCTTCATGCTTGTGCAGATGGAGCCTCTACAGTTGGCTCTTGAACAACATAGATTTGAATTGCCTGGGTCCAATTTTACATTTTTTTTTTCAATACAAATACTTGCAGTACTACACAATCCACAGTTGGTTGAATCTGCAGATACAGAACCATGGCTGTGGAGAGTTAACTGTACAATTATGGTCAGATTTTCCACTGAGCTGGGGTTGGCAATTCCCTAACCGCCTTCCTGTTTAAAGCCCAATTGTCTATTACCATCTAAGTAATCCAAATAGAGCAGCATCTGTGTCAAATAAATAGATCTCAGTGGTGTCTCTCTGAATGTACCTGGTTCTCCAGATATTAGGGTAAAATAGAATTCTGTTACCTCAGCTCTCTAAATGAGTCTGACAAATGTTATTCATTTTCGATTTGTTAAGCTTTTTTTTTTTTGGTAAATGTGGGACTGATAAATGCTAACTTCTTTCTATGTCATAGTTGAAACTGGGAGTCCCGTTTTGAAATACATTAAATTAAATTTATTAACTGCAGTTCTTACTCTACGTTTCTCCCCATATGATAACATACATTTCTGTTTAACTTTTATATAACCTGGGATATGTGCCAATTCAGGCTCTACTTTCTTTTACTAATTGACATCCACCTGACACTCAGTTTTCACATGCTCATGATCTCTGACTTATGATGGTTTGATTTATAATTTTTCAACTTTATGATGAAAGTGAGACATATTCAGTAGAATCCACATTTTTGAGATATGAATTTTGATCTCTTCCTGGATAGCATTCTCTGACTCTACATTCTCTTGTGATGCAGGCCAGTGGCATCCCAGTCAGCCACACAGTCCTGAGTATAAACAGCTAATAAATTTCAACTGTCTGTAACCATATGAACATTCTGTTCTTCACTGTCAGTATATTATTCAATAAATTACATGAAATAATCAACAGTCCAATATAAAATAAGTTTTGTGTAAAATGACAACTGTAGGCTAAGGTAAGTGTTCTGAACATGCTTCAGAAAGGCTAGGCTAAGCTGTGATATTCAGAAGTTCAGGAGTACTAAGTACCTTTTTGACTTAACAGTATTTTCAAGTTACAATGGGTTTCTTGGGTTGTAACTCCACCCTAAGATCTTACTCAAATGTCACGATTCATTTGTGCTTGACTTTTCCAGTGTTTAGAAAGTGCTTATCAGACCAGTGGCACTCCCCCTCATCTTCTATTTCCTTTTCCACCATGCAGTTCACTCTGAATGCCTAGGAACTAACTCTGAATTGCATGCATTCATAATTGACATATGTGTGCTTCTACTTTAGCACTTACAATTAGTATTATGTCTATTTATAGGCACCTGTCATCCAACTAGAATTTATTTCTTGAGTACAACACATTGGAGTTGGATATCTAATATTTTGATACATCAGCCCACTTAAAAATTAATTCAAATGACTTGATGATGCTGCTAGGATAGAGTGAGGGGTGTTAAACCAAAGAAGGAAGAGAAATAAGGAGAATATTAAAATATCCAAAGTACAGAGCATATACACTAGCATTTTATTCATGGATATAGAAATGAGGTTGATATTTGAAATATTATACTAAGATTAATCTATTATTCTTGGTGGTATATAATTTATGTTGTGAGATAGATGGAAGATTCTATATGACTCTAAGGTTGAGCTAGGTAACATTGATAGTAAAAATGAAGTCAGCCTGAAGAATTTTTATGTGGAACTTTGGTTTGTGATAGATGATATATTTGAGGCCACCCAATGACAAAGATACAAGCCAGCCTTTTGAATTATTGGACCCTGAAGTTCAGAATACAGAATGCAGATTGAGGTTTAGAAAGCAATTGCAGCGAAGAGTTTATTGGGTATAAATTAAATGGGAACATGACATGATGGAAAAGAAAACAATAAAAATTAAAAAAAAAAAAAAGAGAGAGATCTCTAAAATTTGACAGTGAATGCAAGGGTTAGGATTCAGAAAGAAGGTAAAGATAGTGCCATATTGTTAAAGTCAACAAATGGGGATATTATAAGAAAGAATGTTAATAAAAATATTAATTTCAGCAAAATGTTAAAAGTAAATTTTTAAATGTTATGTAGGCAGCTGGAAATTTTATACGGAAGACTCATATCACCATAGATAGTTAGAAATCTGTAGAATAAATATATAAAGTGAAAAAAATCTCTTTCAAAGTTACTTTCTATTCAGATTGACCAAGAAAAAGCAAATAATCTGGAGTCTCAGCATAAGCAGGAAGGGATGCTAAAAACTGACAGCCAACCACTAGAAGCTAGGAGAGAGGCAGACACCAGTTTCTTCCTCACAGCTCTCAGAAGGAATCGACTTTACTTATACCTTGATCTTGAATTTCTGACCTTTAGCACTGTGAGACTATGCATTTTTGTTGTTTATGCAAACCGATTTGTGGAAGTTTGTTGAGACAGCCCTAGCAAATTAATGCAGATTTTAACAGCAAAAGTGGGTTGCAGCTGCTCAAAATACTTAAAAATGTGGATGTAACTTTGGAACTGGATATTAAGTGGAGGCTGAAAAAGCTCTGTGGTGTGTGATCTGAAAGGTCTAGATTGCCTTGAAGAGACTATTGGTAGAAATATGAATGCTAATGGTGATTCTGGTGAGAGAACAGAAAGAAAAGAGGAGAGCTATTGGGAAAGCTTCTATCATCTACAAAAATACATATACAATCATAAAAAGAAATATGAATAATCAATATCCTATAATAAACCATAATGGACAATTTTTTAAAAAGTAGATATGAATGGTAAAATTTATTCTGACAGACCTCAGATGGAGATGAGAAACATATTACTGGAAACTAGAGGAAAAAAAATTTGATATAAAGTGACAGAGGACTTACTTGAATTGCATTTTGTTGGCTAGAAAGTAGACTGGCAGGGGATAACTTGAACATTTAACTGAGATTTCTAAGTAAAGTGTTGAAGGCATGGGGGTCTTCTCCTTGCTGCTTATAGTGAAATGTAAGAGGAGAAATAGACATTCAAGAAGAAACTCCTTAAAAACAAGAAAGTAGCATTTGATGATTTGAAAGATTTCTTTTTATCCAGAGAATGTAAAAGAGTCCAGGATGTAGCAAGATAATCATGTGCTAAGTAGATTACGTGTGTGAGACATGATCCAATCAATCATCTCAGCAGGATAGAGACAGAATTATATTCAGGAATGATCTGTGGAGGATCCTCTGGTAGGGTGTCTTGGAGCTCTGTGAATTGAATGGGAGGCTAACAAGTTTTAGAGAATTTTATAAAAGCAGAAACACAGCCAGCCTGAACTGCCAGAGACAGAGATGGAATGAAGTGAAGGAAGAATGGCTTTGAGAAAAGAACTATTGAAAGAAAAATTACTGTGAGGATAGAGCCATGGATCTAGAGAGCAGAACCACCTCCTTGGATTTCAGAGGGCAGATGGCCATCAAGAGCATAGG
The DNA here is from genome assembly GCF_023091745.1 of Budorcas taxicolor. Taxonomy (NCBI): domain Eukaryota; kingdom Metazoa; phylum Chordata; class Mammalia; order Artiodactyla; family Bovidae; genus Budorcas; species Budorcas taxicolor. Next base: position 56,346,599 of record NC_068929.1, on the reverse strand, counting down.
GAATGGGCCACCAAGCAAGGAGGAAGTTAAAGGTGGGGTGGGGCTAAGCTCAGGTCTGTGAGGGCTGAGTTGCCTCCAGTCAGCCCAGAAAGCAGAGCATCATCAAACCAAGGAGGACTATTCCCAAACTTGAAAATCTAATGGAATTTGCCTGGCCAGGTTCTGGACTTGCTTGAGATCTACCATCCCCTTTTTACCTTCCAGTGTCTCTCCTTTGGAATGAGAACATCTCTACACCTGTACCATCACTGAATTTTGGAAACATAACTTGCTATATGGCTTCACAGGTTTGCAGATGGATAGCAATTTTGCTTCATGATGAATCATACCCTAAATCTCACCCATACTTGATTCAGTTGATACTTTGAAGAAATTTTAAACTTAAAGTTGATGCTAGAATGAGTCAAGATACTTGGGGGTGCTTTGCATGTGAGAAAGACAGTGACGTTGAGAGGCTGGGAGGCAGATAGTTATAGGTTGAATTTTGCTTCTCCCCATAGAGTATGGCTTTATTTAAATATAGATTCTTTACAGAGGTCATCCAGATTTTAATCCAATATGACTAATGTTCTTATAAAGGTGGGAATTTGGACATAGATATGCACAAATAGGTAGCACCATGTGAATATGATGACAGAGATTAATGATGATCTACAAGCCAAGGAATGCCAAAGAGTGCTTGCAAACCACCAGAGGCTAAAGGAGAGCCATGGAACAGATCCTTCCACATGGCTCTTAGAAGGAACCAGCCCTGTTAACACCTTGATCTTGGACTTCCACCCTCAGAACTGTGTGACAACGTGCTTCTGTTGTTGAACCCACTTAGTCTACTGGTATTTTGTTACAGTCAAACTAATATAATGTCATACAGAAAATAAAATAAGAAAACCTTACTTTAAGAACTAAAAAAATACTGAGATGTATACACCTTCATTTAATAATTGAAATTTAATTTTGAATTTTAGCTTGTTTTGATACATCTAGATAGTTATAGGGGCTTCCCTTGTAACTCAGTTGGTAAAGAATCTGCCTGCAATACAAGAAACCCATGTTCAATCCCTAGGTTGGGAAGATCCCCTGGAGAAGGAAATAGCAATCCACTCCAGTATTCTTGCCTAGAGAATCCCATGGACAGAGGAGCCTAGCAGGCTACAGTCAATGGGGTCGCAAAAGTTGGACGTGACTTAGCCACTAAACAACCACCAGATGATTGTAAATTCATGAAGGAGTCTAAGGAAATTTTATTAGCATATCTCTTTTTAATAAAAGGCATTTTTGCGTGTGAAAATATGAGTGTTAACTAGTATTAACATTATTATATTAAACATATTGTGTGTACTCACCTGACAAAGTATGCTCATTTGTTTATTATCTTTCTCTCTGTGTCTATGCTCAACGGTGTCTGATGTTTTGCAACCCCATGGACTGCAGCCCACACAGCTCCTCTGTTCATGAAATTTTCCAGGCAAGAATCCTGGAGCAGGTTGCCATTTCCTTCTCCAATCTTGCTAAAGCTACTTTGAATTATAATCTTTTTAGAAATTTTGTCATCTGGTATACATATATATATATATATATATATATATACACACACACACACATGAATAAGAGTGCTATGCCTCACAAACACTGATGTTGGAGATTTTTTGGTTTGACTTTATTTTTCTTTATCTTTTTTGTTTTAGTCTCAGTACTAAACATAGTTTTCTCTCAAAACTGCCCTTCCCCCACTTGACTACTAGCTATAATTATAGCTACTTTTCCCCCAACTTTACTGAGATGTATAAAACATGTAAATATAAAGTGTACCATGTGTTGATCTAATACATTTATACACTGCAAAATTATTTACCACCATAGTGTTATCTACATTTATTTGCATAACCACCATTTCTTCGTTGGGAAAACGGAACTGACTTTAAGCCATCCACAATGCGGTCCCCAGGGGTGAAAGTGATTCTCTCATCTATTGGATCTGATGCAATTTCATTTCATTTTAGCACCCAAAATTCTTTAAGAATTTGTTTGCATCTTAAGTCTGTGGCATTTTCAATATTATACTATATTTAAAGTTGAGATACTTCAACCCCTAAAACAATTCTCTGGTTTTATTGTAATGAGAATAAGGAAGTCCCCTTTTCAATCCCTGTCACAGGTTATCTAGATATTGCTTTATTTTATTTCTTATTGCCATACAAAGCCACAGTCAAAACTAATGAGCCTGAAGTATTGATTTTCTATATTATTATGGAATTATTATGGAATAGCTCCTATTGCCTACTGACATTCTATAAAACTGAATATATTTAGAACACATTAAGCTAGTCCTCATCTGTCAAGACCATAAGAAAATGAAATTTTGCAACTTTAGACTCTGTCTAAAAGAAAACAAAACTGCATTAATAAATCAAGCAGTAAAGTAATAGACTTAGAAATAATAATTCTCCAGTTTATTTTTTATACTTCAGTTTATGGGGAAAAGGGGAAATTACTGCAAAATAAGCCACTGTTAAGATACGTTTATTTGGAAATCATGTAGAACTTGCCAGAGAAAACCTAGTGTAAGATACGATATGTTTTTTCTATTTCTGACTTACTTCACTCTGTATGACAGGCTCTAGGTTCATCTACATCACTTCAGCTGACTTGGCATATATATGGAATCTAGAAAAATGGTACTGATGAACCTATTTACAGGGCAGGGAATAGAGGTGTAGACATCGAGGGCAGACATGTGGACGCGGTGGAGGGGAAGGAGAGGGAGGGATGAATCCAGAGAGTAGCACTGACGTATGCCTCTTCCCTCTGGGCCTCAGGGACAGAAGTAGAAACCTGCACACTGTGGGTGCAGACTGCCTGCTGTCAGTGGGACCTTTGACCAGCCAGCCAGCCACCCTCTCAAACAGGTGGAGCCACCCAGGCCCTGGATGGGCTCACAGACAGCACACGGAGATGGGACCTGTGCGCTAGCTAGCCTGGCCTTCCAAACCACAAGACTGACTTCCTGTAGCCCTGGAGGCTGGAAATTGTGTCTGACTCTGCAGTCCCATGGACTGTAGCCTACCAGGCTCCTCTGTCCATGGGATTCTCTAGGCAAGAGTACTGAATGGGTTGCTGTACCCTCCTCCAGGGGATCTTCATGACGTAGGGATTGAACCTACATCTCCTGCTTTGGCAGGGTCTTTACCACTGAGCCACTTTACCAGAGAAGCCCCAATACATAGACTACCGTATATAAAATAGCTAGCAGGAAGCTGTTGTATACACAGGGAGCTCAGCTCAGTGTTCTGCGATGATCTGGGGAGAGGGTTGGGGGTGGGGGTGGGAGGGAGGTTTAAGAGGGCAAGGACATATGTATACATATGGCTGATTCACGATGCTGTACAGCAGAAACCAAGTAAATCATTTATGTGCCAATACAAATTAATTTTTAAAAAAGCACAAAGAGGGATTTTCTGGTGACCAAAAAAAAAAAAAAAACCTGGTATAAGCGATCCAACAGAATTTTATAAGATCCTTCATTTACTTTTAATCACTGGTATTAGCATGATCAAATGATGACTTGTCACCATCTCTGCTTTCAACCTATTTGTTTATATTAGTATGTTTCTATGTGCCATTTTATCCTAGTCTGCTTCTCTGAAACCCCTCCCTTCAGGGGCATTGATGACGTCTCTCTTGCCAGATCCCATGACTCCTTTTCTATTCTCATTTTGGTCACTTTTTTTTCTAGTATCATGTCTTACAGTTTGGCCACTTAAACCTACCCTTTGTTCTGTCGTTTTTGTCCTAGGCTCCTCCATCATTTTTCTTTCTAGGTAGTGTTATCTCGGTCTGTATCTTAATTTTTTTTTTTTTTTGAGTGAAATGTTTACATTTTTATTGAAATAGGCACAATACAGAATGACTTCTACTAGCCCATGAAACTTTGCCAAAGCAGAATCACAAGCTTGCATTGGGGAGGTCCAGTCAGCTAGCAGCCATGATCCCTGAGCAGGAACACCGAGGAGAAACCTGGGTGATGTCACCCCCAAACTCTCATTTGAAGGGACCCCAACTTCCTTTCCCACATGTACCCACACAGATTTAGCGCAGCCATGCTCCTCATTTTCATATATCTTTAGCTTCTTTTTTTGCTGCAACAAATATAAAATTGGCAATGTTCATACATCAGAGCATAGACAATATGCCAGGCTTTAGCACACAACTGTAAACAGTGACTAGGCTAAACAAATAACAAAGAATAAGAAAGCTGAACATTACCTTTAAACAATGACAGAATTTCTTGGAGCAGGTCATGAGCTACTTAAGAATTGTTTTGGAGAGTTAAGGGTTTTGACACAAAATTCATGTAGACACATGTCCAGAAAGACTTGTGGTAGCCAGGGCACTGCTCGTGGCAGTGTAGAATGTGTGTGCAGCAAAACAACATGCCCTCGATCACCTCTGTCAGTACACCTTCAGCCTGACACACTCAAGATGGCAGTCACTGTGCGTCACCTGCTGCCATCTAAGGTGGTGGGAAAGGGTGGGCAAAAGAATGGGAATTTGCTGGGAGACAGAATAACACCTCACCTGGCTTCCTGCAAAGCTGGCCTCTTAATCACAAGGACAATTAGAAGACTTTACTTGGACAGTTCATTAAACTCCATATGTGTGCGTGTGTATGTATGTATGTGTCTGTTGTGTGTGTTATATATATATATATACACACACACACATATATGAAAACTAAAGAGTAATCATTAAGTACTGTCACTGCAGCAAACTAGGGTGTTGATTGAAGAAAAACAGATGAACACTTTTTGCCTAAAGCAGTGCATAGAAAGCTGGCAAGAAATGAAAGTGGACTCAGTACTGCACATTAGCAATGGGACAGATTTTTTTTTTTAATCCAAAGCCTAGTGTTTCAAATGGGGCTTCCCTGGTGGCTCAGAGGTTAAAGCATCTGCCTGGAATTCAGGAGACCCAGGTTCGATCCCTAGGTCAGGAAGATCCCCTGGAGAAGGAAATGGCAACCCACTCCAGTACTCTTGCCTGGAGAATCCCATGGAGGGAGGAGCCTGGTAGGCTACAGTCCACGGGGTCGCAAAGAGTCGGACACGACAGGGTGACTTCACTTTCACTTTCAGTGTTTCAAGTACTATTGCTCGAATACCTCTGGTAAATATAAACTGTAGTAACATCCAAGGTTTATACATAGAAACAAAGGAGCTAAAGGCTAGACTAAAAAGGGCTCTTTGATTCTTAGTCAAGAGAGAAGCTAAAAGGGCAGGTGCAGGAGTGACCTAAGGAGGTTTGACTGGTAGGCCTATACCATTAAATAGCACTGACCAAGTGATAACTCTGAACCTTTATATCTAGCCCTGACTCCTTATTTGCCTCCCGATCTTTATCGCGAACAGCTTATTTAACATCTCCATTTGAATCCTTGTTGTTGTTCAGTCGTTCTTTCATGTTCTGCTCTTTTTGACCCCATACATATACTGCAGCACGCCAGGTTTCCCTGTCCCTCACCATATCCTGGAGTTTGCTCAAGCTCATGTCCATTGAGTCAGTCATGTCATCCAACCATCTCATCTTCTTTCATCCCCTTCTCCTGCCTTCAATCATTCCCAGCATCAGGGTATTTTCTAGAGTTGGCTCTTCACATCAGATTGTCAAAGTAGTGGCGATTCAGCTTCATCATCAGTCCTTCCAGTGAATATTGAGGACTGATTTGCTTTAGGATTGACTGGTTTGATCTCCTTGTAGTCCAAGGGACTCTCAAGAGTCTTCTCCAAAACCACAGTTCGAAAGTGTCTCTTCTTTGGTGCTCAGCATTCTTTATGGACCAACTCTCACATCTGTGGGCTTCCTTGATAGTTCAGTTGGTAAAGAATCCACCTGCAATGCAGGATACTCGGTTCAATTACTTTTTCGAAAGATCTGATGGAGAATTGATATGCTACCCAGTCCAGTATTCTTGGACTTCCTTTGTGGCTTAGCTGGTAAAGAATTCTTCAGTAATGTGGGAGGCTTGGGTTTGATCACTGGGTTGGGAAGATCCCCTGGAGAAGGGAAAGGCTACCCACTCCAGTATTTTGGCTTGAAGAATTACATTGCCTGTAGAGTCCATGGGGTTGCAAAGAGTCGGACATGACCGATCAACTTTCATTTTCACTTTCTCACATCTGTACATGACTACTGGGAAACCATAGCTTTGATTATATGGATCTGTGTTGGTAAAGTAATGTCTCTGCTTTTAAATATGCTATCTAGGTTGGCCATAGTTTTTCTTCTGAGAACAAGCATCTTTTTATTTCATGGCTGCAGTCATTGTCTGCAGTGATTTAGGAGCCCATGAAAATAAAGTACAGCCACTATGGAGAACAGTGAGGAGATTCCTTAAAAAATTGCAAATAGAACTACCATATGACCCAGCAATCTCACTGCTGGGCATACACACTGAGGAAACCAGAATTGAAAGAGACACATGTATCCCAATGTTCATTGCAGAAACCTATAAACCCTGTTTATAATAGCCAGGACATGGAAACAACCTAGATGTCCATCAGCAGATGAATGGATAAGAAAGCTGTGGTGTATATACACAATGGAGTATTACTCAGCCATTAAAAAGAATACATTTGAATCCGTTCTAATGAGGTGGATGAAACTGGAGCCAATTATACAGAGTGAAGTAAGTCAGAAAGAAAAACACCAATACAGTATACTAACACATATATATGGAATTTAGAAAGATGATAATGATGACCCTGTATGCGAGACAGCAAAAGAGACACAGATGTATAGAACGGACTTTTGGACTCTGAGGGAGAGGGAGAGGGTGGGATGATTTGGGAGAATGGCACTGAAACATGTATACTATCATGTAAGAAATGAATCGGCAGTCTATGTTCAATAAAGGATACAGGATGCTTGGGGCTGGTGCACGGGGATGATCCAGAGAGATGATATGGGGTGGGAGGTGGGAGGGGGGTTCAGGATTGGGAACTCATGTACACCTGTGGTGGATTCATGTCAATGTATGGCAAAACCAATACAGTATTGCAAAGTAAAATAAAGTAAAAATAAAACTTAAAAAAAATGTCAAAAAGAAAGAATATACTGCAGCCAATAATCACGAATAAACATATAGAAAAATTAAGAACATGAAAAAAAAAAAAAGAAAATAAAGTCTCTCACTGTATCCAAAGTATAGCAAGGAGAGATAAGAAAACCTTAAATAGAGTGAAGTAAGCCAGAAAGAAAAACACCAATACAGTATACTAACACATATATATGGAATTTTAGAAAGATGGTAACGATAACCTTGTATGTGAGACAATGAAAGAGACACAGATGTATAGAACAGTCTTTTGGACTCTGTGGGAGAGGGAGAGGGAGAGGGTGGGATGATTGGGAGAATGGCATTGAAACATGTATACTATCATATAAGAAACGAATCACCAGTCTAGGTTCGATACAGGATACAGGATGCTTGGGGCTGGTGCATGGGGATGATCCAGAGGGATGGTACAGGGAGAGAGGAGGGAGGGGGGTTCAGGATGGGGAACATGTGTATTCCTGTGGTGGATTCATGTTGATGTATGGCAAAACCAATACAATATTGTAAAGTAATTAACCTCCAATTAAAATAAATAAATTTATATTTTTTTAAAAAAGAAAGCCTTCAGGGTTCAGTGCAAAGAAATAGAGGAAAACAATAGAATGGGAAAGACTAGAGATATCTTCAAGAAAATTAGAGATACCAAGGGAACTTTTCATGCAAATTTGGGATCAATAAGGGATAAAAATGGTATGGACCTAACAGAAGCAGAAGATATCAAGAAGAGGTGGCAATAATACATAGAAGAACTGTGCAAAAAAGATCTTCACAACTCAGAAGATCACAATGGGGTGATCACTCACCTAGAGCCAGACATCCTGCAATGTGGTCAAGTGGGCCTTAGGAAGCATCACTACAAACAAAACTAGTAGAGGTGATGGAATTCCAGTTGAGCTATTTCAAATCCTAAAAGATGATGCTGTGAAAGTGCTGCACTCAATATGACAGCAAATTTGGAAAACTCAGCAGTGGCCATGGGACTGGAAAAGGTCAGTTTTCATTCCAATCCCAAAGAAAGGAAATGCCAAAGAATGCTCATACTACTGCACAATTGCACTCATCTCACATGCTAGTAAAGTAATGCTAAAAATTCTCCAAGCCAGGCTTCAACAATATGTGAACCATGAAATTCCAGATGTTCAAACTGAATTTAGAAAAGGCAGAGGAACCAGATATCAAATTGCCAACATTCATTGGGTTATCGAAAAAGAAAGAGTTCCAGAAAAACATCTATTTCTTCTTTGTTGACTATGCCAAAGCCTTTAACTGTGTGGATCACAATAAGCTGTGGAAAATTCTGAAAGAAATGGGAATGCCAGACCACTTGACGTGCCTCCTGAGAAACCTGTGTGCAGGTCAGGAAGAAACAGTTAGAACTTGACATGGGACAACAGACTAGTTCTAAATAGGAAAAGGAGTACATCAAGACTACATTGTCACCCTGCTTAATTTAACTTATACACAGAGTACATCATGAGAGATGCTGGGCTGTATGAAGCAGAAGCTGGAATCATGATTGCTGGGCAAAAGTTCAATAACCTCAGATATGCAGATGATACCATTCTTATGGTAGAAAGTGAAAAAGAACTAAAGAGCCTCTTGATGGAAGTGAAAGAGGAGAGTGAAAAAATTGGCTTAAAGCTCAACATTCAGAAAACTAAGACCATGGCATCCAGTCCCATCACTTCATGGCAAATAGATGGGGAAACAGTAGAAACAGCGGCAGACTTTATTTTTGGGGGGTCGAAAATCACTGTAGACGGTGACTGCAGCCATGAAATTAAAAGACGCTTACTTCTTAGAAGAAAAGTTATGACCAACCTAGACAGCATATTCAAAAGCATAGACATTACTTTGCCAACAAAGGTCCATGTAGTTAAAGTTATGGTTTTTCCAATAGTCATGTATGGATGTGAGAGTTGGACTATAAAGAAAGCTGAATGATGAAGAATTGATGCTTTTGAACTGTGGTGTTGGAGAAGACTCTTGAGAGTCCCTTGGTCTGCAAGGAGACCCAACTAGTCCATCCTAAAGAGATCAAACCTGAATATTCATGGGAAGGACTGATGTTGAAGCTGAAACTCCAATACTCTGGCCATCTGATGCAAAGAGCTGACTCATTTGAAAGACTCTGAGGCTGGGAAAGATTGAGAGCAGGAGGAGAAACGGATGACAGAGGATGAGATCGTTGGATAGCATCAGTGACTCAATGGGCATGAGTTTGAGTAAACTCCAGAGGTTGGTGAAAGACAGGGAAGCCTGGCCTGTTGCAGTCCATGGGGTTGCAAAGAGTTGGACACAACTCAGCGACTGAACGGAACTGAAAACCATTTCCACTGTTTCCCCATCTATATGCCATGAAGTGATGGGACTGGATGCCATGATATTATTTTTCTGAATGTTGAGTATTAAGCCAACTTTTTCACTCTTTTCTTTCATTTTCATCAAGAGGCTCTTCAGTTCTTTTTTGCTTTCTGCCATAAATGTTGTGTCATCTGAATATTTGAGGGTAATGATATTTCTGCCAGAAATCTTGATTCCAGCTTGTGCTTCATCCAGCCTGGCATTTCACATGATGTACTCTGCATATAAGTTAAATAATCAGGGTGAAAATATACAGCCTTGACCTACTCCTTTCCTGATTTGGAACCAGTTTGTTTTTTCATGTCCGGTTGTAACTGTTACTTTTTGACTTGCATACAGATTTCTCAGGAGGCAGGTAAGGTGGTCTGGTATTCCCATCTCTTGAAGAATTTTCCACAGTTTGTTGTGATCTACGGTCAAAGGCTTTGGCATAGTCAATAAAGCAGAAGTAGATGTTCTTCTGGAACTTTCTTGTTTTTTCAGTGATCCAAAGGATGTTGCCAGTTTGATCTCTGGTTCTTTTGCCTTTTCTATATCCGTATCCAGTTTGTACATATGAAAGTTCTCAGTTCACAGACTGTTGAAACCTAGCTTGAAGGATTTTGAGCATTACCTTGCTAACATGTGAAATGAGTGCTATTGTATAGTAGTTTGAATATTCTTTGGCTTCAACCTGTGCAAAACAGAAATCCTGAACTGTCTTTCTCTACATAAAGAAGTTCTGTATTTTCTGGATCTCAGTTAATGGCAGCAGTATTCACTGTGTTGTTCAGAATGCAAACATAAGATGCATACTTGATTTCGCTCTTTCACTTACATGTATTTGGTTAACATTATGCATGTAAAACCAACACTCTATATATATCAATAAGCCTTCTCCCAGAAAATAAAACCATAGAGGGACCAATAAAACTGAATAAATCAATTATATATACAAAATTGGAGAGGCAGAGAGAAAAGTGATTTTAGGTAATTGGCTAAAGCAATTGTGTATATAGCAAATCTGTGATCATATAAGGCAGGCCAATAGCCTGGAATTTCTGTCAGGTTGTTGGAATCTGGAGTCTGAAGGCGCTCTGGAAGCAGAATTCCTTCTTCTGCCTTTACTTTTCTTCCTTCCATCTTTTCTCTAAAGTTCTTCAAATGATTGGATAAGGTCAGTCAGCATCCTGGTGAATAATCTACTCAAGGTCTGCTAACTTAAGTGTAGGGCATCTGTCAACAAATCTCTCCTCCTGAAATGGTCCTCTCTAAGATTTTTCATCTGGCTGACTCATTTTCCACCTGTAGGATTCTGCTTGCATTTTGACAAGTGAAAAGCTTTTTCTGACTTCCTCCTTAAAGCTGTAGCCCCATCTTTGCAATCTAGTCACTCTTCATTCAGTTATCAACCTGCATTTTATTATACTGTTATATTATCTCTTTATACACTTATTTATTGTTTTGTATATAAGCTTGGTCTATGAATCAAAATCTTCTTCAAATACATTCCTCTCTGCCTCTAAAACTTAAAGTGTTTATAGTCTTACTCACTCAGTCATGTCCAACTCTTTTTGAGCCCGTGGACTATAGCCTACCAGGCTCCTTTGTCCATGGAAATCTGTAGGCAAGAATACTGGAGTGGGTAGCCATTCCCTTATCCAGGGGATCTTTTCAACCTAGGGAGTGAAACTGTATCTCCTGTATTTACCGTCTGAGCTACCAGGGGAGCCCTTAAAAATGTTTCATAAGTGTTTAATAAAATGTTGCTAAATAAATGAATGAATGAATAATGCCTATAACAAAAATAACTATTTTTATTACAGGCAAATAAAAATTATCTTATTAACACAATTATTTAGTAAAGCTAAAGCTTAAATGCTGTATATAAAAAGTTTTAGTAAGGGTAGAAATTAAAAGGTAAGTTACTTAAATATCATTTAATTAGATATGTACTAACAATGTTATATTTAATAATTTATTTCAAGCAAGTTAAAATTCTTCTTTCGAACATAGTATACACACAAGCAATTATTTTCATCATTTTGAAATGACTCATTTCTCTATATTAGATATTATGCACTACTATTTATGAAACCATTGCCACTATTTTTCCACTCTTTGAGAAAAGACTGAAAAATAAAAGCTATAATTTTATTTATTAATTCATTAATTTATTTCTAAAAATATCGACAGTTTTATAGGCTTGCTACTAAGAGGCCCTCATCACAGGCTTGTAAAACAGTTTGAAGTTATCTCCAGTTACAGAAAAGTATGGTTCTGGAAACATTGCTAAAGGGAAAATTGCTGTGATTTGTTTTCAATTTTAAGTTTGAAATATAATGATTACATTATATTTACAAATTCTTATTGTTTGGGTTTAATTTGCATAAATTATATAGCTAATAAGGTTGATTCAAAGAAAGAGTACTTAGGGAGTTGGTATTGCAAAGACTGCTTCTTTTTGCTTGGAATTTTTAATGTAAGTATACAAACAGATATAAGCTGTGCTTACACTAATGTATTGCAATACATATTAAGTAGAAATAAATTGATTGCAATTTTATACCCTCCAACTCAGCTAGCAGTATCATTAGATTACACTGTTTAGGACAAGATAAATTGGTTCATTTAAAAAAAGGAAAAATTAAACATAAAATGAGAAAATTTTAAAAATCACAAACTCTTTGATCTCTGTAAATAGTTTTCATCTCAATCTATATTACAAAAGCCTAAAGTTGGAAACATTCCAGACAAACAACTAAATTTATTTTAAATTTAAAGTTTTAATACAGTTTAACAATACATGAATTTCAAAGCCACATATTTTGAAAAAAAATTGCTTTGGTTTATTTTTATTCTCATCACCCCTTTCTTTATATGACCTTTATCCTGCATTTAGTCCCAGAGCAGAAACTACATTTTGTCATTTACTCTGTTAAAATAGAGAATATACATTTGCTTTTTGCTGTTGTTCCTGAAAAACTGCTTTACCACCTATGTAGGACTTTCAAAGGGGTTTTTATGGCTGCTAGGCCAACATACAATTTTAGGAGTTAAGATAGCTCAGGCTATAGCAGCCAAATAAGTAAAAGCACATTTACTGAACTGAACTGAAAGAACATGGAATGAAGCGAAAGGAATGAAGCAATAAGTGAAAAAATAAATCTTTTTTTTTTGAGAATATTACATTTGACTTTATTATCTTCTTCTTTATCCATTTCCTATCCATATTTTTTTAAGTGTCCATTTTCTAGCAACTTTGTTTCTTGCTCTCAATTTTGCTCCCCACCAAACTACTTTGATATCATAATGCATGAACCAACCAACACCTTGAGCTACATTTCTTTGACTATCTCAGTTTTAAGTATCCTTATCCTTGACTTCATTAAATTAATCTTGGAGTAGAAATTGTTATTCCTATGAAACCACTGAATCAATCATTTCATTTTCTTTTCATAATCTAGTATTCTTTAAGTCTCCTTGTCTAAATACTCTTATGATTTATTGTTATTAATAATAATAGTAATGATTTTATTTATAATTTTTATTGCCTAATGTTTTATTGTTTTTCATCATTTGGCAGTTTATTCAATACACATTTAACCTAAATCTATATAAATCCACTTACTCCCTTTCTCTATGATAAAGTTGCCATAAAAAAATCATGTAATAGGATAGATTACTGTTACTATAAATTTACTAATTTCAACTCTGTTTCAAATAAATTATGAAGTTCTCAGCCACTGCCCTAACAATTTCAGATTGTCTCCAACCACCTCAATATCCATACCCTTCCTATAATTATCCTATTACTTCAAGCAAACCCTCTCACCTCCTACTTAACAGAGAAAATAGAAAACATCAGGTATAGATATTCTTTTCTATTTCAAGCGCAATCACACACCTGAATTTTTATTTATTCTTTTCAAGTTTCAATAAAGAAAATTTAATTGCCCCATTGTTCACTTCTACAAACACTCTTAACACAATCAATTATGCCTTCTCATATCTTCAAAGAATTGTTTGACACATAATACTGCTCAGCAAAGTCTGAACAGGTTTAAATATTCCTCAGTGCAAATACAACAAGAATTGCAACATAAAAAATACACCACTGTCATCTTATCTATTCTCCATTCAGCAATAATATCATCTGTCTGTTCACCTTCACAGACAAACTGTTAAACACGTTTACATTGAAATTTCTCAACATGCCCTCATCTCCTGCTCATTCATGAATCTTTTTCAAAGTGATTACTATCATCAATACATGGATACAGCTCTCCAGGGGGCATCTATATTATCCACGTTAATAAAGTCAACAGAATTTATGTCTCATGATATTTAATTTTTAAGAGCACTGGAAACTGAAGTTATCCTTTTTGAAACACTCCCTATACTCAGCTTGTTTAGCACGATTAACTCTGATGATTTAATGGCTTTCTCCTCGTTGACTGTCTCACAGGAGTGAGGTTAGAAGGGGACGCACATCTATGTTATCTAGCAGGTAGTATTACTGAGACTGCATCTGTTTTTAGTCACTTCTGTTCCAATCTGCTGTCTGGAAATGAGAGTAAAAAACAGGAAAATGTATCTATAATTTTAGTTTCTATTTTAGTCTACATAGATTCCTTTAAGACAGCCTTCATTCCCTTTGCTGAGTACTGGCTCAGAAGGACACATTTTTTATGGATATTCATTAATGGCTTATATGGGGGCTTCCCAGGTAGCTCAGTGGTAAAGAATCTGCCTGCCAAAGCAGGAAATGCAAGAGACACAGAGTGGAAAGATTCCAGGAATAAGAAACGGGTTGCAGAGACAGACACCACTGAGTGACTGAGCACACACTAATGTCTTGGGAAAATTGGAATTGAATCATCCTTTCTATTTTAAAAAGTCTATTCTGCAGTCTTGACCATGGTGGTATAGTCTGAGCCACCTACATTTTCTTAGTAATTTCTTTGTCATCTGGAAAACTCTGCTCTAACTACTGTAAAACTTGTGGAATGGAGGAAGGAAGAAGAGAGAAGATTATTAGGAGAAAGAAAATGAAGGTTAAAAAGAAGATAAATTAAGTTCCTAAACTGATTCATCCCTGCTGTCTCTATTACAATTCAGAGTTGCCCACCTATGGTGTATTAAAGACGTGAATATGTAATTATATGGGAAGTTAACAACAAAAAAATAATGACTGTATCCTACCTTAGAGTTTTTTATTCAGTGGATTTGGAACAGGGTCTAAGAATAGATATTTTTAACCAGTTCGGTGAGTAATTATTATGACAATGGTTTGGGGACTTTAGTTTGAGAGGAACTAGATTAAAGAAATTATAAAGTTAGCCTACAGAAAAGATGATGAGAACATTATGATACTGCCTCAATTACTGCAAACTTAGCTTTGTGGGACAAAGAATAGCCTAACCATGTATTTCCAGGAAACTCAAACAGGACTTAACAATTAATCTAGATTATTATAATAAAGTAGGTACATTATAGATTATTATAAGAAAGAGATTTCTAAGAGAGGAGATTTGAAAAACATAGAAGCTTTTTTCTGTGGGAAAAGAAAACAATGGAGATACATTTTGTCCCTGTTGCTGTTTGGTCAGTAGGTCCTGTCCAACTCTTTTGTGACCTCATGAACTTCAGTTCACCAGGTTCCTCTGTCCATGGGATTTCCCAGGCAAGAATACTGGAGTGGGTTACCATGCCCTCTTCCAGAGGATCTTCTCAACCCACAGATCAAATCTGCATCTCCTGCTTCACAGGTACATTGTTTACCACTGAGCCACCTGTGAAACCCTGGAGACAGATGCCTTTAAACTACAGCAGATTAGGATGGACATGAGAAACATAAGGATGTGATTGTAGTTGAGCAAGTGTTTGCATTTGGAAGGAGGTGATAAGCTTTAACTGGGATGGGGCACAGAAGACAGATTTAGAGATGTCTGTCATAGTTTTATTTCTTGGTCTAGATGGTAATTACAGGATAGTGATAGCCATCTTTATGTTATCATTATAATAATTCTTTAAGCTTTGTATTTGTTTTACATGGTTGTTGGCTTATTTAAGAATAGATATACAAATCAGCTTCAAGTTGCATGATGGAGCTCAAAGGAAACAGCTACTTCAAATCTAATAATCCTGATCATCAAAACACACACTTCTGCAGCTTGACTGCTTTTTCTAAATTGCAATATATTTTGATATAATCATATTGATCAAAAACATATCTCTAAGAATTGTAATTTGGCCATTCTGGTGAGGATGTGATTGTACCAATTTTATTTTCTTACATTTAGGTTTTGGTTTTCTGTGACTCCATCCTGCCTTCGAAGTCAACAAGTTCTATCAAAAGGATTTAGATAGTTTTTTTATACCTTCACAATTTTATAATTTTAATAACTACTTTATACCTTTAATAATAACTTCTTTACAGAATTTTATGGTTTTCTGTGATGTACCAACAGGAATCATCAGTAGGTACACCCATGTCTGCTCCCTCCCAGACCTTCCTCCCATTCAGTTCAGTTCAGTCACTCAGTCATGTACAACTCTCTGCAACCCCATGAACCGCAGCAGAGCAGGCCTCCCTGTCTATCACCAACTCCCAGAGTCTACCCAAACCCATGTCCATTGAGTCGGTGATGCCATCCAACCAAGTCATCCTCTGTCGTTCCCTTCTTCTCCTGCTCTCAGTCTTTCCCAGTATCAGGGTCTTTTCCAATAAGTCAACTCTTCGCATGAGGTGGCCAAAGTACTGGAGTTTCAGCTTCAACATCAGTCCTTCTCATGAACACCCAGGACTGATTTCCTTTAGGATGGACTGGTTGGATCTCCTTGCAGTCCAAGGGACTCTTCAAGAGTCTTCTCCAACACCACAGTTCAAAAGCATCAATTCTTCAGCGCTAAGCTTTCTTCATAGTTCAACTCTCACATTCATATATGACCACTGGAAAAACCATAGCCTTGACTAGACGGACCTTTGTTGACAAAGTGATGCCTGTGTTTTTTAATATGCTGTCTAGCTTGGTCATAACTTTCCTTTCAAGGAATAAGCATCTTTTAATTTCATGGCTGCAATCACCATCTACAGTGATTTTGGAGCCCAGAAAAATAAAGCCACCCACTGTTTCCCCATCTATTTGCCATGAAGTGATGGGACCAGATGCCATGATCTTAGTTTTCTGAATGTTGAGCTTTAAGACAACTTTTTCACTTTCCTCTTTCACTTTCATCAAGAGGCTCATTACAGAACCACAAAATTCTATAAAGCAATTATCCTTCAATTAAAAATTTTTTCAAAATAATTTCTTTATACCTTCAATAATTTTAAGAATGAAAATTTAATGCTTCAAGTCATTAAGGTCTATAACCATCAAAACAAATTATCTCAGAGACCCATCACTGGAAATATAGGGTATCATGTGAGTTAAAAATCAGTGGTTAGAATTTTTTTATGAACGTCAACAACTGTCAAGCTTACAAATCTCCATTCAGTCTAGGAGACATATTCAGACTAGTAATTAAATCGTATTTACTCTTAGAAAGCTATTCAAGAAATGTTCCTGAGCAGGTAGAATTAAATAAGAGGTTAGAATCAGATATCTTAGTGCTAAGAACCTTTTTGAGTAATAAACTATATATTACATTCAAGAACAGATTAAGACACCATAAACAGATAAATTCCTATAACACATTCTATCTTTAGTATTGGCATTCCTTAAACTTCTTTATATCTTTATTATATTGCACATTTGTTTACAGAATCTAATATCAGAAATAAAGTAAATTGCATTGAGTTCTAGACCACTTTCCTTGTAGACTTTAAGATTAAATTTCTCTCTTATGGCTGTAGAGTGAGTATTGCATTTTCAGCTGGTTAATCCTTATAATCTATTACCTAATCTCAATTCCCACAAAAAATAAAAAGCTTGTTAAAAGAAGATAAGAAGCTATCTCCTCACTGAGGGCTAATTCTGAGTCTCTAAAAATAAAATAAAGTCTTACTCTAATGAAATTCTCACATAAATTAAATTAAATGTAAAAATGCACTTAAAAGACGGTTCTAAAAAGATTAGTACTGAAATGAGATCACCACTATACCCCAGTTAACTCAGTTGCAGAATGCTGTTTGTGAGGCCAAGATAATATACAGTTATTATAGCTCCCCAAGGGCTAATTAATTTTGCTTAGAGAAAAGTTGTTTCTCTTAACTGACTTCAATAGAAACAACAGGTGCACAAATATGAGTCATTTATTGCAAATAAGAAGTGAAATATTTTTGATAGATTTGTATAAATAAGTGATTTTTAAAAGTATTTTGGGATTATAGATATCAAAATGTGATATGACAAATATTGTCATCATCTGCCTAAACATCAATTTATATTAAAAAATGCATAAAATTGTATTTAATCCATAGAACTCTGGGGTTCATTCGTAAGCTGCCTGCTGTTTAAGGTTTAGAGTAAGAATACACTGAAAAAATGTATTCAATAGATGAAAAAGACAAAAACAAATAGAACATGCATTCTATTATTCCACTAGTTTATAGTAGTTTTATTATCATGTATAGAGAAGGCCACATTAACTCATATCACTTCCCCCCCCAAAAATATATATATATATATATATATATATATATATATACCATGAAAGTTATTGAAGACTTACAAGCCTTCTTGGATATCAATTGAAAAGGTACCCAAGGTGGTGATTTATTCATTTTGATGTATTTAATTCACAATTTCCTCTCAACTTTAACATATGAACAGATTCTAATAAGAAGTTTTATTTTGAAGTTAGACAGTAGGAAATCAAAACAGTGATATGAATTCTCTATGTATCATCACAAAGAAAAGCATACTGACCTATCTGTTACTTATCTCATGAGACTATTTAATATAAAATTTAGGACCATTATCACTAACAAACCTGTCTGCAACTTGTTCTCTGTTATTCCACCATTGAATTTGCCTTTGGTCATATAAGAAAAATTTCTGACAATACACTACTAACTAGGAGTTTTTATTTTTTATTTCAGTTAATACTTAATTTTGCCAATTGGTAAGCAAGTATGGTAGAATAGCACCCAAAGTCTATTTCAACTTTCTGGACTACATGGGCAAGAAATCCAAAATCTGTGCTAACTATCCTTCCTGATCTTCTGTTGGCTTGTATCTGGTGTTTCGAGAATCTCTTTGCAACTCAGGCTGTTGGTATCACCTGAAAAATTAACAGGAAGCCTATGAATCACAGGTTTCCAGCTTCTCTGGTATCTAAGTGATTCAAAAGTTGCAGCTCCTCTGGCAGAACAATTTTAGGTAGTCTTTGTGTGTGTCAGTCACTCAGTCATGTCCAACTTTGCAACACCATGGACGGTAGTCCACAAGCCTCTTATGTCCATGGGATTCTTCAGGAAAGAATACTGGAGTAGGTTGCCATTTCTTCCTCCAGGGGATTTCCTTTACCATCAGAGACACCAGGCAAAACCCCTGTTTAGAATATTCCTATATTCCAGCCTAGAGTCTGTGTTTTTCAGCCTTTCCAATATTTGTATAAATACCTAAGTCCCTGCATTAGCTCCATATCCACTAAGCTTACCAGCTTATATTTTTTTATGTGCATCAAAGGGGTTCCCAGGTAGCTCAGTGGTAAAGAATCTGTCTACCAAAGCAGGAGGTGCAGGAGATGTAAATTTGATCCCTGAGTCAGGAAGATCCCCTGGAGGAGGACATGGCAACCCACTCCAGTTTTTTTGCCTGGGAAGTACCATAAACAGAGGAGCCTGGTAGGGTACAAGTCCATATGCTCACAAAGAGTTGGACTTGACTGACATACACCAACACACACACACACACACACACACACACACACACACAGAGGCGCATCAAACACTGACTGTTACGTATGACATAGAAGTAAAAGAAAGAAAGAAAAACTAGTGAGAGTGTATTGCAATATGTTTTCTCTTGGGGCTGCCATAGCAGAATAACATAGATCTGTAGGCTTAAATAAAATAATTTTATTTTCTCATAGTTCTGAAAAGAAGTCCAATATTAAGGAATCTGCAGGATTGATGTCTGGTGAAACAACCCTTCCTGGCTGGCAGAATGCCACCTGTTCTCTATGTCTCAGCATGGTCTTTCCTTTTTGCAGATGCAGACAGAGTGAGGTTTTTTTGATGTCTCTTTCTGTTCTTGGCCATAGCAAACACCATCTTCCAATAACACAAGAGAATATTCTAAACATAGACATCAGGAGATGGTCAATACTGAAATCAGATTGATTATATTCTTTGCAGCTAAAGACGGAGAAGCACTATAAAGTCAGCAAAAAACAAGATTGGGAGCTGACTGTGGCTCAGACCATAAACTCCTTATTGCCAAATTCAGACTAAAATTGAAGTGGGGAAAACCAATAGATCACTCTGTTATGACCTAAATCAGATCCCTTACGATTATACAGTGGAAGTGACAAATAGATTCAAGGGATGAGATCTGATAGACAGAATGCCTGAAGAACTATAGACATAGGTTCATGACATTGTACAGGAGGCAGTGATCAAGATCATCCCCAACAAAAAGAAATGCAAAAAAGCAAAATGGCTGTCTGAGGAGGCCTTACAAATAACTGAGAAAAAAATAGAAGCTAAAGTTAGAGGAGAAAAGAAAAGATATACCCATTTGAATGAACAGTTGCAAAGAATAGCAAGGAGAGATAAGAAAACCTTCCTCAGTGATCAATGAAAAGAAATAGAGGAAAACAACAGAATGGGAAAAAGTAGAGATCTCCTCAAGAAAATTAGAGATAGCAAGGGAACATTTCCTGCAAAGAGGGGCACAATAAGGACTGGAATGGTATGGACATAACAGAAGCAGAAGAGGTTAAGAAGAATACATAGAAGAACTATAAAAAAGAGATCTTCATGACCCAGATAACCACAATGTTGTGATCACTTACCTAGAGCCAGCCAGACATCCTGGAATGAGAAGTCAAGTGGGCCTTAGAAAGCATCACTACGAAGCTTGTGGAAGTGATGGAATTTCAGTTAAGCTATTTCAAATTCTAAAAGATGATGCTGTGAAAGTGCTGCACTCAATATGCCAGCAAATTTGGAAAACTCAGCAGTGGCTACAGGACTGCAAAAGGTCAGTTTTCATTCCAACCCCAAAGAAAGGCAAGGCCAAAGAATGTTCAAAGTACCACACAATTGCACTCATCTCACATGCTAGCAAAGTATTTCTCAAAATTCCCCAAGCCAGCCTTCAACAGTGTGTGAATCATGAACTTCCAAAGATGTTCAAGCTGGTTTTAGAAAAGGCAGAGGAACCATAGATCAAATTGCCAGCATCTGCTGAATCACAGAAAAAGCAACAGAATTCCAGAAAATTATCTACTTCTGCTTTACTGATTATGCCAAAGCCTTTGACTGTGTGGATCACAACAAACTGGAAAATTGTTACAGTTGGGAATACCAGGCCACCTTACCTACGTCCTGAGAAATCTATATGCAGGTCAAGCACAGTTAGAACCGGACATGGAACAATGGACTGGTTCCAAATTGGGAAATGATACGTCAAGGCTGTATATTGTCACCCTGCTTATTTAACTTATATGCAGATTACATTTGAAATGCCAGGCTGGATGAAGCACAAGCTGGAATTAAGATTGCTGGGAGAAATATCCATAACCTCAGATATGCAGATGATACCACCCTTATGGCAAAAGGGAAGTACTAAAGAGTCTCTTGATGAGCATGAAAGAGGAGAGCAAAAAAGCTGGCTTAAAACTCAACATTCAAAAAACTAAGATCATGGCATCTGGTCCCATCACTTCATGGCAAATAGATTGGGAAACTATAGAAACAGTAAGAGAATTTATTTTGGTGGGCTCCAAAATCACTCCAGATGGTGACTGCAGCCATGAAATTAAAAGACACTTGCTCCTTTGAAGAAAAGCTATGACCAACCTAGACATCATATTAAAAAGCAGAAACATTACTTTGCCAACAAAGGTCAGTCTAGTCAAAGCTATGGTTTATCCAGTAGTCATGCATGGGTGTGAGAGTTGGACAATAAAGAAAGCTGAGTGCTGAAGAACTGATGCTTTTGAACTGTGTTGTTAGAGAAGACTCTTGAGAGTCCATTGGACTGCGAGAAGATCAAACCAGTCAATACTGAAGGAAATCAGTGCTGAATATTCATTCAAAGGACTGATGCTGAAGCTGAAACTCCAATACTTTGGCCACATGATGTGAAGAACTGACTCCTTGGAAAAGACCCTGAATTTGGGAAAGATTGAAGGCAGGAGGAGAAGGGGTTGACAGAGGAAGAGATGGTTGGATGCCATCACTGACCTGATGGACATGAGTTTGAACAAGCTCTCAGAGTTGGAGATGGATAGGGAAGCCTGGTGTGCTGCAGTCCATGGGGTTACAAATAGTTGGACAGGACTGAGTACCTGTAGTGTGCTCAATTATCTTCTTATAAAGGGCAGCAATCCTTTCAGATATGGTCCCACTCTTATGAAGTCATTTAATTTTATTTACCAATGGTGGTGTAGACGGTAAAGAATTCGCCTGCCTTGTAGGAGACCCAGGTTTGCTCCCTGGGTTGGGAAGATCCCCTGGAGAAGAGAAAGGCAACACACTCTAGTACTCTTGCCTAGAGAATCCCATGGACAAAGGAGCCTGGCTGGCTACAGTCCATGCAGTCACAAAGACTTTGACACGACTGAGTGACTAAAATACACACACACCAATATAAAGGTCCTTTCGTCAAATATAGTCACATTGGAGGTAGGGCATTTAACATATGATGTATGAATATAGTGGAAGGAGGCACAATTGATGTATGAATATAGGGAGGAGGTGGCACAATTCAGACCATAACTGTTTCCACACTGCATGCCATATGATGCTTTAAATATACACATACACAGACACCCCCATACCTTCTAAGCATGAAATATATAACAACAGAGATTATTATCACCATAGCGTGGGAGGCTGCCACGGTGCACATAGCGTGGCGGAGAGGAGCTACCCCACGTCCAAGGTCAGGGGTGGCGGCCGGGAGGAGCGACCCCACGTCCAAGGATTGGTGTCAGTGTGGGCGCAGGAGGGCGTAAAGGAGCTATTCCACATTCAAGGTCAGGAGGGGTGGCAGTGAGGAGATACCCCTCGTCCAAGGTAAGAAGCAGCGGCTGGGCTTTGCTGGAGCAGCCATGAAGAGATACCCCACATTCAGTGTAAGAGAAACCCAAGTAAGACAGCAGGTGTTGCAAGAGGGTATCAGAGGGCAGACACATTGAAACCCTAATCACAGAAAACTAGTCAATCTAATCACACTAGGACCACAGCCTTGTCTAACTCAATGAAACTAAGCCATGCCCATTTAACTCAGATGACCATTATGCCATAGTCCTTATGTTTTCCAAAGGCTTACATGATATGGCCTCATTAATGCTCTGACTTCAGCCTGTTTCCCTGCCTTTATTCTTACCTCATTCTATCCAGTCATCATGGTCTGCCTGCTGTTCTACAAACAACACAGAGATATTTCATTGTTCATTCTACCACTTATTTCTTACCCATGTATTCCCTTGGCTAGCAATTTTATTTTCTTTAGGCTTTTGTTGAAAAGCTACCCTGCATTAGTAGCCCTTGTCCATGTAGGAGTTTCTACAAGGAAACTCTATATGGAACTCCATTTCTATAAGGCAAATTTTATACTTGCTGTTTATCATTTTTATTATTTGAATGTAACCTAATATTGTTCAATTACTTCTGTTCCCCCCATTTGTTCTATATAAAGTTCTAAATAACTAAAATGATAACTTTAATCATAATTAATATTCTTCTGGAATTGTAAAAAAATCATGTTTCTATAACAAAAAAGATGCAAAGAATAAAGTATTTACATTTCACTTATCTTTGAAAGAAAAGTTTATGTTACACTGACATATATGTATTAATTTTTGATTTGTTTTCTGTTAAAGTTGATATTTCATCCTTCTTTTAAATTACTATAGGGCTTCCCTGATGGCTCAGATGGTAAAGAGCCTGCCTGCAATGCAGGAGACTCATGTTTGTTCCCTTGGTTGGGAAGATCCCCTGGAGAAGGGAATGGTTACCCACTCCAGTATTTTTGCCTGGAGAATTCCATGTACAGAGGAGCCTGGAGGGATATAGTCCATGGAATTGTGGAGTCAGACACAACTGAGTGACTAATAGTTTTATTTTATATTTTTAAAAATTCCTACAATAGATGTGATAAAATATGTTAATTTAAATATCACCTCTTAAAAAAACAAGTAATAAAAGTTAAGTTTAGGGTGGAGTATGTTGAAAAATGGGCTTCCCTGGTGGCGCAGTCAGTAAAGAATCTGCCTGCAATGTAGGAGACCCAGGTTGGATCCCAGGGTTGGGAAGATTCCCTGGAGAAGGGAGTGAAAGTCCACTTCAGTATACTTGACTGCAGAATTCCATGGACAGAGAAGCTTGTCAGGCTACACTCCAGGGGGTCACAAAGATATGGACACGATTGAGAGAGTAACACTTTCACTTTTTTCATGTGGAAAAATATGAGTATAGAAACTCCAGATGCCAATAATAAAAGCATGTGGAGAATAGACGCTTAACCTTGAAGAAATTAAACATGATTTCCCTGTTATTATCATATCCACTAGGATATGAATGACCTATGGAGAATCTGATGATGAATATCATCTTAATGTCTATTTCTGTTCAGTATAGCTATTTTATATCTTAGATCATTTGCTTTGTTAATGCTGAATATGTGATGTGGCTAAAATCAGTTAAATAAAATTCAACATCATATACAATTATAAAGTACTTTGTCCATGTAGGAGTCAATTTCTTTAAGGAGGATTTCGCTGATTTTCCCTTTTTCATTTATATGTGTTAAATGTTGTGTAAGATTGTGTCAGTTCAGTTCAGTCACTCAGTTGTGTCCGTCTCTTTGCAAGCCCACGAATTGCAGCATGCCAGGCCTCCCTGTCCATCACCAACTCCCGGAGTTCACTCAAACTCACATCCGACGAGTCAGTGATGCCATTCAGTCATCTCATCTTCTGTCGTCCCCTTCTCCTCCTGCCCCCAATCCCTCCCAGCATCAGAGTCTTTTCCAATGAGTCAACCCTTTGCATGAGGTGGCCAAAGTACTGGAGTTTCAGCTTTAGCATCATTCCTTCCAGAGAAATCCTGTTTATAATTATGGTTAATTTGAATATTGTAAGACATCAGAATTATGCAATGTACAAGAGAAGAAGATTAGAGTAGATAGAATGGGGATGTTGATAAAAAGTATCTGTACAGATATTTGGCAGTATATCTATTAGGAAGGAGACTAGGGCAGAGAAATAATAAAATAGTCTTGATCTTGTTATAAAATAACCACTGTAAAAAGAAAATGTGAGTTACTAAATAAGTGAAAATTTTCCCAGTAAAGTCTCTTATGGAAGTAATGCCACAAAATATTTATTGAAATGGGTTTGGAATCTAATCGGTTTTGAAAATCTGCATGTTAATTTGTCTCTATAAATATTGCATTTCAGATTAGCCACATAATTCATTGAACCTTGCAGTAAAACAACACATTGCTGCTGCTGCTACTAAGTCACTTCAGTCGTGTCCGACTCTGTGCGACCCCATAGACGGCAGCCCACCAGGCTCCCCCATCCCTGGGATTCTCCAGGCAAGAACACTGGAGTGGGTTGCCATTTCCTTCTCCAATGCAGGAAAGTGAAAAGTGAAAGTGAAGCTGCTCAGTCGTGTCCGACTCTTAGCGACCCCATGGACTGCAGCCTACCAGGCTCCTCCATCCATAGGATTTTCTAGGCAAGAGTACTGGAGTGGGGTGCCATTGCCTGCTCTGAAAACAACACATTACATGAATTTAAATATTATAGCTGATATTTTCCCTTCCCACTTTTAAAATTGCACAGCGAGTCATTCCCTGACTGAGGGCCTAGGATTGACTAAGGACTAAATAACAGATGAGCAACAACTTCTGGTATTGCAGTTCAAAGCAGATAAACTCATAGGAACATCTTTCATGGAAAATATGCTAAGAATAAATCAATCTTGATGAGGTAAACATTTTGATTGTGTTACAGTGACTTGGTGCTAGGGCATGTTTGTTTATGTTTTCCCCTTCCATCTTCACCACAAGTTTACTACTGCTTTTCAATGTGAACATAGATGGCATAAAGTAGCCAGTAAAACACACAAAGTTCTGACAAATAAAGACCAGGTCAAGAGACTAAGGGGTGCTAAAGAATTCATGTTTCACGACCGTTAAGAGAGGGGAAGGATAGAGTCCAACAGGAATAAATAGATTTTCTACAAATAAAATAAAAACTGTCCTCTGAGAGTGTCTAGCATAAAAATCTCTACTTATTTAGAAATCAGAGGGAAAAGTTGGATTAAATAGATTGACCAAGCCAATGTACTCACTCTAATGTGAAGATCTATAGATTAGAAAATGCAATGCAAATCAATAAAGTAATTATTTTGTACATGTTTCTGGATTTTGCCTAAGTGGGGGCAGTTAACAGTGAAGTGAAGTGAAAGTGAAGTCACCCAGTCGTGTCTGACTCTTTGCAACCCGTTGGACTGAAGCCTTCCAGGCTCCCCCTTCCATGGGATTCTCCAGGCAAGAATACTGGGGTGGGTTGCTATTTCCTTCTCCAGGGGATCTTCCTGACCCAGGGATTGAACCCAGGTCTCCCATATTACAGGCAGATGCTTTAAGCTCTCAGCCAACAGGGAAGCTGCCTGTAATTTTATTATCTCTTCTTGTGTTAGAGTCAGAGTAATTTTCATGAAAAGACTATCTCTTCACTAAGTGGTGTTGGAAAAACTGGACAGTTACATGCAAAAGAATGAAATCAGAACATTTTCTAACACAAAAATAAACTAAAATGGATTAAAGACCTGAATGTAAGACTGGATACTATAAAACTTCTACAGCAAAAGAGACACAGATGTATAGAACAATCTTTTGGACTCTGTGGGAGAGGGAGAGGGTAGGATGATTTGGAGGAACTGGCACTGAAACATGTATAATATCATATAAGAAATGAATCACCAGTCCAGGTTCGATACAGGATGCTTGGGGCTGGTGCACTGGGAAGACCTGGAGGGATGGTACGGGGAAGGAGGAGGGAGGGAGGTTCAGGATGGGGAACACGTGTACCTCCGTGGCGGATTCATGTTGATGTATGGCAGAACCAATACAATATTGTAAAGTAAATAGCTTCCAATTAAAATAAATAAATTTAAATTAAAAAAATAAAACTTCTAGAGAAAAATAGGCAAAACACTCTTTAATATACATTGCAGGAATTTTTTAAATCCATCTCCTAGATTAATGGAAATAAAAACAAAAATAAACAAATTAGACCTGATCAAACTTAAAAGCTTTTGCATAGCAAAGGAAACCATAAAAAAAACTAAAAGACAACTTACAAGAATGGGAGAATGTATTTGCAAATGAAACTACCAACGAGGGTTAATTTCCAAAATATACAAAAAGTTTAGACAGCTAAATATCAAGAAAGCAAACAAGCGGATCAAAAAATGGCAGCAGACTTAAATAGATATTTCTCCAAAGAAGACATACATATGGCTAACAGGCTAAAATATGCTCAATATCATTAATTATTAGAGGAATGCAAATCAACACTGCAGTGAGGTATTACCTCACATCAGTCAGAATGACCATCATTAAAAAGTCTCCACGGGATCCTCCCAACCTAGGGTTCAAACTCAGCTCCCTTGAATTACAGGCAGATTCTTTACTGTCAGAACCACTAGGGAAGCCTCATTACTTCAGTTCAGTTCAGTCACTCAGTCGTGTCCGACTCTTTGCGACCCCATGAATCGCAGCACGCCGGGCCTCCTTGTCCATCACCACCTCCAGGAGTTCACTCAGACTCATGTCCATCGAGTCAGTGATGCCAGTCAACCATCTCATCCTCTGTCGTCCCCTTCTCCTCCTGCCCCCAATCCCTCCCAGCATCAGTCTTTTCCAATGAGTCAACTCTTTGCATGAGGTGGCCAAAGTACTGGAGCTTCAGCTTTAGCATCATTCCTTCCAAAGAAATCCCAGGGCTGATCTCTTTCAGAATGGACTGGTTGGATCTCCTTCCAGTCCAAGGGACTCTTAAGAGTCTTCTCCAAAACCACAGTTGAAAAGCATCAATTCTTTGGTGCTCAGCCTTCTTCACAGTCCAACTCTCACATCCACACATGACTACAGGAAAAACCATAGCCTTGACTAGACGGACCTTAGTCGGCAAAGTAATGTCTCTGCTTTCGAATATGTTTCTAGGTTAGTCATAACTTTTCTTCCAAGTAGAAAGCGTCTTTTAATTTCATGGCTGCAATCATGCAGTGATTTTGGAACCTAAAAAAATAAAGTCTGACACTTTCCACTGTTTCCCCATCTATTTCCCATGAAGCGATGGGACTGGATGCCATGATCTTTGTTTTCTGAATGTTGAGCTTTAAGCCAACTTTTTCACTCTCCACTTTCACTTTCATCAAGAGTCTTTTTAGTTCCTCTTCACTTTCTGCCATAAGGGTGGTGTCACCTGCATATCTGAGGTTATTGATATTTCTCCTGGCAATCTTGATTCTAGCTTGTGTTTCTTCCAGTCCAGCGTTATCTAATGATGTACTCTGCATATAAGTTAAATAAGCAGGGTGACAATATACAGCCTTGACGGACTCCTTTTCCTATTTGGAAAAAGTCTGTTGTTCCATGTCCAGTTCTAACTGTTGCTTCCTGACCTGCATACAGATTTCTCAAGAGGCAGGTCAGGTGGTCTGGTATTCCCATCCCTTTCAGAATTTTCCACAGTTTATTGTGATCCACAGAGTCAAAGGCTTTGGCATAGTCAATAAGGCAGAAATAGATATTTCTCTGGAACTCTCCTGCTTTTTCCATGATCCAGAGGATGTTGACAATTTGAACTCCCATTCCTCTGCCTTTTCGAAAACCAGCTTGAACATCAGGGAGTTCACGGTTCACGTATTGCTGAAGCCTGGCTTGGAGAATTTTGAGCATTACTTTACTAGCGTGGGAGATGAGTGCAATTGTGTGGTAGTTTGAGCATTCTTTGGCATGGCCTTTCTTTGGGATTGGAATGAAAACTGACCTTTTCCAGTCCTGTGACCACTGCTGAGTTTTCCAAATTTGCTGGCATACTGAGTGCAACACTTTCATAGCATCATCTTTCAGGACTTGAAATAGCTCAACTGGAATTCCATCACCTCTACTAGCTTTGTTCATAGTGATGCTTTCTAAGGCCCACTTGACTTCACATTCCAGGATGTCTGGCTCTAGATGAGTGATCACACCATTGTGATTATCTGGGTCGTGAAGATCTTTTTTATACAGTTCTTCTGTGTATTCTTGCCACCTCTTCTTAATATTTTCTGCTTCTGTTAGGTCCATACCATTTCTGTCCTTTATTGAGCCCATCTTTGCATGAAATGTTCCCTTGGTATCTCTAATTTTCTTGAAGAGATCTCTAGTCTTTCCCATTCTGTTGTTTTCCTCTATTTCTTTGCATTGATTGCTGAAGAAGGCTTTCTTATCTCTCCTTGCTATTCTTTGGAACTCTGTATTCAGATGCTTATATCTTTTCTTTTCTCCTTAGCTTTTTGCTTCTCTTCTTTTCCCAGCATTTTGCTTTTTTGTATTTCTTTTCCATGGGGATGGTCTTGATCCCTGTCTCCTGTACAATGTCACGAACCTCATTCCATAGTTCATCAGGCACTCTATCTATCAGATCTAGTCCCTTAAATCTATTTCTCATTTCCACTGTATAATCATTAGGGATTTGACTTAGGTCATACCTGAATGGTCTAGCGGTTTTCCCTCATTAAGAAGCCTACAAATAATAAATGCCGGAGAGGGTGTGGAGAAAATAGTATACTCCTACTCTGTTGGTAGGAATGTAAACTAGTGCAGCCACTATGGAGATGAGTATGGAGGATTCTTTAAAAAGCTAAAAACAGTTACCATATGATCCTGCAATCCAACACTTGGCCTGAAATGAATGTGAAACTGAAAGCAGCTCAGTCATGTCTGACTCTTTGGGATAGCATGGACTGTAGCCTGATACGTTTCTCTGTCCATGGAATTCTTCAGGCAATTCTACTGGAGTAGGTAGTCATTCCCTTCTCCAGGGGATCTTCCCAACCCAGACATAGATCCAGATAGAATTCTAAGTCAAAAAGATACATGCACCCCAGTTTTCATAGCAGCATTATTTTTAACAGCCAAGACATGGAGGCAATCTAAATGTCCAACAACAGATAGATAAAGAAGATGTGGTAAACTTTACAATGGAATATCATTCAGCCATAAGAAGAATGAAATAATGCCATTTGTAGCAACATGATTGGATCTAGGGATTATCATATTAAGTGAAATAAATCAGACAGAGAATGACAAATATCATATGATATTGTTCATATGTGGAATCGAAACATATATGAATGAACTTACTTACAAAACAGAAATAGACTCACAGACATAGAAAAAGAACTTAAACAGTTACCAAAGGGGATAGTGGGGAGTGGGCGGAGAGATAAAATAGCAGTTTCAGATTAACATACACACACTGCTGCTGCTGCTAAGTCGCTTCAGTCGTGTCCGACTCTATGTGACCCCATAGATGGCACCCACCAGGCATCTCCATCCCTGGGATTCTCCAGGCAAGAACACTGGAGTGGGCTTCCACTTCCTTCTCCAATGCATGAAAGTGAAAAGTGAAAGTGGAGTAGCTCAGTTATGTCTGACTCCCTAGTGACCCCGTGGACTGCCGTCAACCAGGCTCCCTTGTCTATGGGATTATCCAGGCAAGAGTACCAGAGTGGGGTGCCATCACCCTCTCCCATACACACACTACTACATGCACAATAGATAAACAACAAGGATCTACTGTATAGCACAGGGAATTATACTCAATATCCTGTAATAACCTTTATTGGAAAAGAATGTGAAAAATATATACATTGTATTAATTGAATCACTTTGCTGTATACTTGAAACTGACACAATATTGTAAATTAACAACACTGCAATAAAAGAAAATAAAAAGGAATCTCACCACCAGAAAAAGTCTAGTCTAACTGCAAAACACAAAAGACAAAGAAAAAAAAGAGACAAATAACAGGCACAATGAAAAATTAGTATCTTCAGAAGAGCCAGCCTACTTTTCAATGGTACCCAAAAGACACTATAATATTATCTTTGGATTGTTAAGGGAAACGGAAACAAACAAACAAACATTATCAGCTTAGAATTATGTACCCAAATAAGTTATTTTCAAGAACACTAGCAAAATGAAGACATTTTCAGACAAAATAAAACTAATGGAAAGAAGTAGATCTGGGGTGCAAATGGGGTTGGTGAGAAAAATGAAGCAAACGTGTAGGGAAATCAAATTTCATGGAGAAAAGAAAATGTGGAAACATAAACTCACACGTTTTATTGACATGCATGAAAGTAAAAGTCGCTCAGTTTTTTCTGACTGTTTGCAACCCCATGGACTGTAGCCTACCAGGTTCTTCTGTCTGTGGAATTCTCCAGGCAAGAATACTGGAGTGGTTTGCCATTTCCTTCTTCAAGGGATCTTCCCAAACAAGGACTGAATCTAGGTCTCCTGCATTGCAGGCACACTCTTTACCATCTAATTTATATTTAGCAACAAATCTAAAAATAATATTATAGATAAGTTTAACCTTTCTTTTTCACTTGTTGCCAAACCTTTGCATTGTAATTGTTTAAGGAAACGCCTTAATATAGAAAAAATAACTATTCTCTTCAACTGAAGCATGTTTCTTTACAATTTATACTAAAAGCCAAATTTAAATTCAATAAAAACAAACTGTACCCATTTTATTAACTGATAAATATAACTTCACAATAAAGCCACTTTAGTAAGGGGTTCAAATTTATGTAGGTTAGAGACCAGCAAACTAGAAATCTTTAGCTCTGCTAAGATATGAATGACACAATGTTATCATGAGGTCTGTCTCAACAAATGGATTCTAGGTATATTTTAAAATCAAATCGCTGTCTTAAAATGGACATAAAATTCTTGTATTACATAGTAAAATATGAGCTAGATAGTTTTAACAGAACTGTTTTTATTACTGTTCAGTTATATACAAATAATTGGTTATTTCTACAAAATTATCTGTTCAACTATTAATATTAAGGTCAAAGTATGAAAGTTTCATCTTACTGGCTACTACCAATGGTATGACACAGTATTTGTCTAAGTCTGTAGCTCAGACTAAGTCAAGAAAATTCTAACTAAGCCTGAAAATTGAATCAATCTGAGCAACATGTGCCTAGAGATAACTTTTTTAGGAAAATAGGAAGATAGTAGATTTGATTGGATATAATAATAAAACTTTCAACTGCTGATTTTTGTACTAGTCTGAAAGATTGTGTCTTTATAAACCTACTAACCTTTTCTTACATGAAATATTACACATGAACATGAAATTACAACTTGCAAGTAGTTAGGAAAATAATCTTATTCATTTTGTCCCATCACTTGACAGATATTAGGTTAAATCATGACCCACATTTTGAAAATGGAATAAAAGCTCAAATGGAAGAGATATTAGAATAAAGACTTAAAGACCTGAGATGTAACAAGCAAAGTACTTTATAGCATCACCCAATTTCCAGTAACAATTTTTGTTTGTTATGTATTGATGTATAACAGACTGATGTAAAATTTATTTGTTAAAACTGGGGTTAGAGAACTACAGTCTGAAGGAAAAATTATGTATATATCTGCTTTGGTTCAATAGTGAACTAAAAAGGGTGTTCATAATTTTAAATGGTTATATGACATATTTTGTGATGTAAAAATTATATAAAATTAGAAGTCCTGTCTCTATTAATAAAGTTTTACTAGGAAATAGTCTTTGTTTTTTAATATGTCTATGACTGCTTATGTGTTGCAAGACACAAATGAGTAGTTAGGACAGAGAGTGTATGACCCACAAAACCTATAATATTTATTATCTGTCCTTTAGAGAAAGTTTGCCTCATACTACTTAAAATCATATTAACTTATTGTGTGATTCTGTGTAACTTAGCTGAGGTCATCTACATGGTGGCCCTCACCTAGATGCCATAACTGGTCCCAGAATAGCCACAAGGGTCCTAGACTTGACTGGCTCTCATAATCCAGTAGTATTTCCTAAGCCTTTTTGCAGCATGAAGACTGATTCCTAAAGAGGAACATTTCTAGAGAATACACCCAATGTGCAAGTGCTTACCATATAGCACTTGCTAATATATGTATGCCTATACATGTTTGCTAATTTCTCTATGATCAAAACAGGAAAAATCATCAAGTCCTGAGTGAACATGGGAGATGACTCTACAAAGACTAAATTCTGGGAAGTAGTTCACTGCATCAAGTGATGTCAGAGTCTCATGTAATATTTAACTGCAATTTATTTGTATTTCTATTATTCTTTCTTGTTCCTTATCAGTGGAAAAATATTGAATGTATATTCAGTTTTTAAAATTCAATTTTGGGCTTGCATTTTTTTTTTTTTTTAGTTTGATCCAATGTTCTGTTTGAGAAGTAACTGGCAACCCACTCCAGTATTCTTGCCTGGAAAATTACATGAACAGAGGAACCTAGGGAGCTACAGTCCATGGGGTCACAAAGGGTTGGACACAACTGAGTGACTAAACACAATGTTCTGTTGATTGTACCGTCTCTCTCATCTTATTTCCTTGTATGTTTTGTGATTTTTAACTATCAGCTCATTCTCCATGGAACTTTACCCATGGAGGGAAATTTTTGGGGCATGTAGAGTTCCTTCAGGGTGATTTATGTTTATTTTAGATTTCTTTTATACCAAACAGATAACTGAATTCAGAATGTAGGACTGCTAAAACTAGAGCATCATTATTAATTCTCAGGAAAGGTGTCTTTTTTTTTTTTTCCCCACCTAGTTCTTCATTTTTGAAGTAGATATGTTTTCTTGACCTAGCATGGGATGGGGTGAGAGAAAGTGGCCTTGTATTTAGAACACTCTTATACTGAAGATATAGCCATTTGAATCCACAGCTGTATTCAGAAGTTCCACTAAAAGGCTTATCACCTTGATTCAGTTCCACAAATATATAAAAAAAACAGAGCTCAATTTAGTGAGGTTTTGTTTTATAATGCCTTCAGGGCAAGAAGCTTGTTCCAATAAAATGACATTTATTTCTCTTCTTTCTTGCTTTAAATTAGTTTTTGGTCACAGTATTTCTTGTTTTCTTGCCAGCTCATTGATGCGATCACAAGTTAGTTTCCTTGATTTTCTAGTGTTTCAAGTATTTTTTAGCAGTAGGATAGTCATGGTGTATAGTCCAACCATATTGTAGAAATAGAGGACAAGATTATTTCTTTTAAAAATATTTCCAAACTAAGTTTTATTGGAAAAAAATAAATATATATAATAAAGAAAGAATACAGTTCTGTAGATCCTTTAGACAGATTCAATCATTATGAAGATATTATAACACTGATCTGTCTATTCACAAGTTTTCTGAGATATATTAAAGATAATCCCTTACTTTATATCATTTTACCTCATATATTTCTATAAGCATCTTGTAAAGGTATGAAGTTCTGCTGGTACCACTCTAATGCCCTTACCATGACTAATAATACTAAAATTAACTGCTTTGTATCATCTAATATCATTTTCCTTTCCAAATTTCTCCCATTACCTCAAAAATGACTTTTTTATAGCTTATTCAAGTCAGAATCAATGTTCATGTTTCTATGCAGTATGTCTGTTATGTATGCTTTAATATAGAACTGTCTCTATTCTTTGCTTTTTTTCCACTTTGTTATATTGAAAAAAAATAGATGAGCTTTTCTACAGAAAATCTTGTATATGTGTCCTTGAATATTTTAAGCAACTTCATTGTTGCTTTTGTTTTTCTTCATATCTACTTATGGAGAGTTCACAATGGACTATATTTTGCCAATCCAATGGTCATCTCTGGATTTCTATCTTGTTTGACCTCTTAGCAGCTAATGGGCATTTTTGTGGGGAGATTGATTAGCAATTACTCCAATAGAGACGGTAGCTCAGCTAATAAAGAATCCGCCTGCAATGCAGGAGACCCTGGTTCAATTCCTGGGTAAGGAAGATCTGCTGGAAAAAGGATAAGCTACCCACTCCAGTATTCTTGGGCTTCCCTGGTGGCTCAGCTGGCAAGGAATCTGCCTGCAATGCAGGAGACCTGCGTTCGATCCCTGGGATGGTAAGATCTCCTGGAGAAGGGAACAGCTACTTACTCCATTATTCTGGCCTGGAGAATTCCATGACCTGTATAGTCCATGGGGCACTAAGAATCAGACATGACTGAGTGACTTTCACTTTCACTTTCCAGTAGAGAAAGCTAACACTGAATGTAGAGCACAATGTGAGTATGAAGGTCAAAAGTTGCAAAGCAGAAAAATATATAAAAAGTGATGACTCAATTTTTCTCAGGTATCATATTTTTGTAACAGGCAAATATACAACATCCCATGAAATAAATTAAAAATGCATGTTTTTTCATTAAAAAAAAAGATTTTCGTGAAAATCATCTTTTTAAAATATGGTGTTTTGCATAATTCAAAGATAAAACTTCTAGTTATAAGATACATAAGTGTGTACAGATGTAATGTACAGCATGAGTTTTATAATCAATACTGTTTTATGTTATATATGTAAGTAGTTAAGAGAGTAAATTCTCAGAGTGCTATATGGGAATTACTGAAAGTTGCTCAGTCATGTCTTTGTGACCCTGAGAACTATACAATCTTTGGAATTCTCCAGGCCATAATACTGGAGTGGATAGCCTTTCCCTTGTATCTTCCCAACCCAGAGATCAAACTGAGATCTCCTGCACTGCAGGCAGATTCTTTACAATCTGAGCCAATTATATGGCTACAAAATTGAAAGAAAAAAAATTTAAATCAATTCCTTATCTTAAACTTGAAGAATGGTTCATAAAATAGTAAAAATTTGTGGATTTGTATATCCAAATTTTAAAATATTTTGTTCTTTAACATTTATATGATTTAAAATGTCTTTAATATTTTTTAATCCAAAAAGTATTCTTCAATTGCTCCTATAAGTATCATATAACAGTTACTTTTACATACAATGAGATGGAGCCATAACTTCTTTAACAATTCTTAAAAAATGATATTCATTTTGGTGTGTATGTTTTCCATAATTATGGACAAGACACATAAACATAAAAACCTCCTTTTAAAAATCTCCATTGTTGATTAATCCTATTTGATCATGTAGGGAAGCAAAATTTGCTACCCTTAAATGCTTCTCTTTGGCAAGAGGATTAATTTACTCAGATTATTTTTAAGAAATAGAAGTCTCAAGAAGTCTTTCTTCTTACCTCCCACTTAGCTGTCTAAAGAGCTTAGAAGTGATGTGAAGTGAAGTGAAATCACTCAGTCATGTCCAACTCTTTGGGACCCCATGGAGTGTAGCCTACCAGGCTCCTCCATCCATGGGATTTTCCAGGCAAGAGTACTGGAGTGGGTTGACATTTCCTTTTCCAGGAAAAGAGCTTAGATAAAAGGCTTTTTCCCAGAGTAGAGCTATCACCAGGGACATATGCAAGGAATATCGGCTGGGTATGGTGGGGAAAACCAATCTGAGCAGAGAGGTCAGAGTCCGCTCTATCTCATTGTCTCTGCCTGGCCCTGAAAAACTTTGTTTACCAATCATTTGCTTTCATATCTCTGTGTGAAGTGTCTTCCTCCTCTTTGAAGTCTCAAACCACTACTCTGTGGACCATGAGCAATAAAATGGAGTCAGTCACATCAAAAGATCTAAGATGAAGCAGAAGGCCATTAGGAAACTGGAACTTACACGTGTCTATTCCTAGATGCAATATAAACTTTTGACCTAAGTATCCCTAGGCCACTTTTAACTCATTTTCTTTACCCCCTAGAAACTATAGTTTAGCAACCAATCTGTTGCCAACAAGTAACTGAATGCCTGCCAGCACCAATTGCAGTTCTGTAAAACAACCTATGTAAATTATTTTCATTATCTTTATAAACCTGTCATTCTCTACTTCTTCAGAGCACACTTGAGCTGTTCTTTGATTCAGTACTTTCCAAACTGAAATATCTAAGACCCCAAATACACGATTTTTATTTTCAGACTTTTGCTTTTTTTAAATGATGTGGCGTCAGAAGTGGGATACAGTACCACCATGATTTTAAGAGAGGCGCCTACACGAGTCCATCATGCTCTCATGTCTCTTTTGATGGTCCTGGAGAGTGGTGGTGAGTCCCTCTAAACTCATTCCTCAAAGCTTGATAGAAATTTTATATTTATTTGAGTATTCTATGTTGCTACTGACTTCTGTTCTTGGGAGGTTATTTCTCACTTTCTTCTGAGGAGTACTTACTCTTGAAATAATGGGAATTTTACAAAATAAGGGAAGGCTACAGAGGAGCCTCCTTCTGGAACTTCTGCTGGTTTTATGTATGCAAACTATGTATGGGCTCTCCTTGTGCAAATATGTGTCTCCTTGGACTATGATTATCCAGAATGATTTACAACTAAATTGTCAGGCTTGGGGATCTTCTGAAAATCTTAAATTAAGTCTATCTGTATACTCAATTAACAAAAGAATGTAATGCAAAACAACCCAAATGGTAAGCTTATTTCAATTGGCATTTTGAGCCCTCAAAATGAGTTAGCAATTCCAAAATGGCTTCCCTCCAAGATACTAAATCCAAATTATCTAAGGCTATTTCTGAATTGTCTCAGAGACTGACTAAACTTGAAAATATTACTAAATGTTCTCCTGACATTCACTCTTCTCTAGTTTCTATCTCTGCCATTGCCACACCTGCCCTGCTCCTCTTAGGCCTTTCCTTGCCTGCCTGTTTCCCTCCCCACCTCTACCCTTCTCTTGCCAAAGGTCCTTTCCTAACTACTATCCAGAGGATTCCAAAGCCCCTCTAGACTCTCCTCCCCTTGTACCCCTTTTAAAGTGAAGCTAGGCAAAGGTCCTCTCAAAACCACCAACATTCTTCTTACACCTCTTGAACTAAAGCTGAACTTCATGCAATTACTAAGGATTTTCCAATTCACAAGGAAGACTCCATTGGTTTTCTACAGGAATTTCTTCTTACAGTTCAGAATTATGAGTCAGGATTTTCTGATCTTTACCAGCTTATTTACTTGTTAGTCAGGGAAGGTCTCACTAAAAATGGATGACATTAGCAGATTGGAATATCCCAGTGAAAGATTTTGCCTGTAAGGAACATAGTGCCGTGTGTGAAGTCTCTAAATTGGCAAAATGGCCTTATGATAAAATTCCTGTGGCTTTTGCTCAAGCTATTGCCTGGGGGAAAAAATCCAAAATGTGTTCAAAGAATTGATGAATCCATCTTTGATTATTATGATAGATTTGAGAAAATCTTTAAACAATATTGTGGCATAGATAACATTAATAATGAACCTCAGCACTTTATTCTTGCCCTTGTCAAAGGTTTATAGGAAGAACTTAGACAACCTATTTGAAAATCACAACTTAATTGTGCCACCATACAACTTCACAAATTTGTGAATTATAATGAACTGTTCTCCTGAGTTATTAAAAAAAAAGATCCAGAAAGAAAGCTGAACAATCTTTCTATGATCAGATTCAAGCAATCCAAATAATGCACTTACAACTACAACAATTTTCTGTTAAATCAAACCCACACAGAACCCAAGATAAATGACAAGCCAAAGGGGCCTGCAATTACTGTAAAAAGTCTGGCCACTGGAAAAGGACTGTTTTAGACTTAAACAACTACTGGAAAACCAACTGCTCAGTCGCTTCAGTCGTGTCCGACTCTGTGCGACCCCATAGACGGCAGCCCACCAGGCTCCGCCATCCCTGGGATTCTCCAGGGAGGAACACTGGAGTGGGTTGCCATTTCCTTCTCCAATTCATGAAAGTGAAAAGTGAAAGTGAAGTGGCTCAGTCGTGTTCGACTCTTAGCGACCCTGCAGACTGCAGCCTACCAGGCTCCTCCGTCCATGGGAGGAGTACTGGAGTGGGGTGCCATTGCCTTCTCCCGGAAAACCAACAGCCTAAAAATAAAAGCTGTTCTCACAAGTTCTAATCTGACTGGTTTCAAGAGAGGAGCTGCTTCAAGGACAAAAGGGGAATCTTTCCCATGCTCCTAACTATTTGAAAGAAATTAACTATTGGGAACAAAGTTACTGAGGCCCTAATAGATATAGGGTCACCTTATAAGTTCTTAGCCCCACCAGCCTCTCTGTCCCCCTTCCTCAAATTATCCAGAACTGTACAAATTATGGGAGTATCTAACCAAACTATGAATGCTTTTTAAAATCTCTTCCAGTCCCTTTTTAATTAGAATTTATTAAAAGGCTTCATCTATTCCTCCTAGTCCCCTCTGTTCCAGATCTACTATTAGGGAGAAACTTTCTAGAGGTTCATAAAGCCCATATTCCTTTTCCCGAAAGGAGGAAATACTTTATATCTTGAGGGATACTTTGATTCTTACAATTCTCCATGAGATTTATCTATGGCCATTCCAATTTTCTCAGTCTCTATGGCTGATTTTAATCCTCTTTTACATACCATCCCAGGCTCAGTTTGGTCTAAGAATACTACTGGCATCAGTTGCTCTCACTGTCTACCACCCATAATGATTCAGGTTGGCAGAAGAAGGTCTCTGAAAATATTCCCCTTATAGTCACTGAATGCAGAGGCCATTCAAGGAGTTAAACTCATAGTTGAAGAATATATTAAAAAGAAAACTTGACAGCTTTTTAGAACTTATGGGAAACTATAGAAACTGGGTCCCAAATTTTCTTGTCTTGGTCATACTCTCTTAAAGTTGATCGGACTGAAACTCTTGTTTGAAGTAAAGAAACTCAATAGCTTTTACTCTCATTAAAGATAGGCTTCGTGACCCACCAGCCTAATTATAAAATGCTTTTTTTGTTTTTGCCCATGAAAAAGTAAGAAATACCCTCAGGCTACTTACTCAGTGTCACAGGGACCACTGTAGATGAAAAGGATATTACAGCCAATAACTAAACTCAATAGCCAAAGATCTTCCTCCTTGCCTGAGAGTCAATGCAGCCACTGCCAATTAATTACAGCATGTGAACTAAGTTGCAATGGGGTCTACACTGACCATTTTTTGTGCCTTATTCTATGGAAGCCATGCTTAGTTCTTATCATACTCAGCCTCTTTCTATCAGTAGACTAATCTACAAAATTCTTCTACTGTCTTCCTCTGACATTTCTATGTGCCACTGCAATACCCTGAACTCTGCTCCCCCAACCAACTGATAAAGCCCCCCATGGCTGTTTAATACTGACTAACCAACTCCTAATTCCACAAATTGATTGCAGAACCCGCCTCTTGAGTACACCTGATCTGAGCTGGTTGACTGATGGATCTTATTTGACAAATGAGTCCAGTTACTACCAAACTGGCTATGCTATTTTATCTTTAACAAAAATCACTGAGGTTAACAGCATGTCAGAAGCCCTGATCAATGGCTAGACCTCTTTGCACTTACAAAGAACTGCTTTTTAGTAAAAGATAAAACTTCCTATATATATGTACACTGATAGTAGGTGCAATTTGGGTGTTGGTCTTAATTTTGCCATGCTTTGGAAAACACTGAGGGTTTTTTACTTCATCAAGACAAAAATCAGAAACAGTTCTTATGTGCTAGGATTCTTAGATTTCATGCAACAGCCTAAATTTTTGGCAATAATGAAAACTCATAGGTGCTCAGCAACAGACCATGCATAGAAGAAAGCAAAGGAAATAATTCTGCTGACATTGCTGCTAAAATAGAAGCTCTCTTAAAGTCTAAATTTTTACTAGAATAGCCTTATCTACCCATTAATTCAGCATCTGGGTTAACTACTAAAATATTAGAAGGATATTAACTTCCCGATTGGGGAAAAAAAAAAAAAACAGAATGGATCAAAATGTTTGTGTGTGTGACCTTAAGAGAAAGCTTTGATTAGGAACAAATGATAGACATATTTTCCGATTATTTATAAAAATTTATCCTGGAATATATACATATATTTATTAAAAAATTATCCTGGAATATATACAGTGGCTTACTGGAACACATAAAATGGATTGACGTGGAAAACAATATTATTGGAAATCATCTCCTAAAATGCCTCACAAAGTATATCAAATTGTCATATGTCATAAACATAACCCAAGAAAATTTATCTGTATTTCCATGGGTTATTTCTTATACATTTGGGATCTTTTGAAGCACTGTGATACATACTGAGTATTAGTTTGATGCTGATGAATCATCAAATGGATGATTCATCTGGATGAATTATCTAGTGTTACCCATTTAATAAATTATATGAAAAAAGAAAATAAATTCTATGGATGACTCAATATTCAATGTTATCTTGGAGAAATACTAAAAGATTGCTTTTTCTCAGATGAAAGTGGCTAAAATCTTTGCTTATAACATTGGTATTGATTTTTGTGATATTAACAACTGCCTGTGTATTCTCTAAGTTGATATGCACTTTATCTCTTGTTGTTGCTCAGCTACTCAGGATAGTAAGTTTATGGCTTCTCAGAGACTTGAATTACTCAACCAGAT
The DNA here is from genome assembly GCF_023091745.1 of Budorcas taxicolor. Lineage (NCBI taxonomy): Eukaryota > Metazoa > Chordata > Mammalia > Artiodactyla > Bovidae > Budorcas > Budorcas taxicolor. The sequence goes on along the minus strand of NC_068929.1, from coordinate 56,305,401 downwards.
GCATCCTACAATTCATATCACAAATAAAAAAATTGACTGAATTTACCATTATTTCCAGTAGGGGAGATGCCTAAGTCCTGCTTGTGGAAAACCTCTTCGATGCTTAAATGTGACTATTTCCTTTTGAAAGTAAAAGAAAGTGTTAGTCACTCAGTCGTGTCCAACTCTTTGTGACCCCATAGACTGTAGCCTGCCAAGCTCCTCCATCCATAGGATTTTTCATGCAAGAATACTGGAGTGGGTTGCCACTTCCTTCTCCAGGGTATCTTCCTGACTCAGGGATCGAATTCAGGTCTTTGGCATTGCAGGCAGACTCTTTACCATCTGAGCCACCAGGGAGGGCTATTCCCTAATGACTATGACTCTTATTCCCTTTCCCTCCATCATGGAACATGGCATACCAATAACATGTCTTCCTGATGCCAAGGGAATTTTTACAAACAAATTAACTAATGATTGCTAACATCACAAGAGAATTGATTATCAAGGAAAGATACTGATCAAAAGAGGAAAATATGGGCTGTGAACAATGAAATGGAGTCATTTATGTCAAAGGCTCCAACATGGAGCCAGAGGACCTTTAGGAAAGTTGCACTTACACATGTTTATCCTTGGATACAGTATAAAATTTTGTCCCAGGCATCTATTAGGCATCTAGCACTCAGTTTCTTCACTCCCTAGAAACCAAAATTTAGCAACTAATCTGCTGCTGACAAGTAACTGAATGTCTGCTGGTACCAATTGTAGTTCTGTAAAACAACATATGTAATACCCCTGGAATGTCTCTGTGTATTGTTTTTATAAAGCCCCTCCATTTTCTACTTCCCTTAACACATTCCAGTTGTTACTCAAATCATCACCTCCCAGATTGGAATTTCTAAGACCCCAAATCAAGTCTTTTCCTTATTTTTCTGTTTATTATTATCATTATTACTGGTTGACAGCCCACGACATATTCTTTGTTAGCTGAAGGTGATATTTAAGGTGAGGACTTTGGCCATTTTCCTAAGTAACTCAGTTATCGTGGATCCTATTGTGAGGTGTGTGTGTGCCTGCTATGTCACTTCAGATGTGTCTGACTCTTTGCAACCTCATGGACTATAGCCCACCAGGCTCCTATGACCATGGGATTCTCCAGGCAAGAATATTGGAGTGGGCTGCCATACCCTTCTCCAGGGGACCTTCCCAATCCAGAGATCAAACCCTATTATCTTATGTTTCCTGCATTGGTTGGAGGGTTCTTTACTACTAGCACCACTTGGGAAGCCCATATTGAGTAGACATGTTATTAAACTTATTTTTTATTTTCTTCTGCTAAATGTCTTATGTCAATTTAATTTTTAGTCAGTCAGAAGAACCTAGAACAATAGAGAAAAATTTCTTCCTTCCTGACCATGACTAGAAAACTATTGCTTATGGAATACGTTTCCAGAACACACATTTCCAGTCAGAAATATAAAATAGTGTTTAATGGGGAAAGGCATGATGCATTTCTCTATTAAGTTTATAAACAAAAGACATGATCTCTCCTCAAATGGAAAGGAGAGTGCTGTCACAATATAACTTCTCACACTTTAAAGTCACAGCATTCAGGATCTTTTTGTGGTTTTGCTTTTGTGGATTGAGAATTTGAATTTTGGGATCTGTGGTATGGGAAGAGAGTAGAAGTTGAATCCTTTAGAACTAATTTTACTTAAAGACAGGCAAGAAAAAAAATTGAAAGTTCTCTGCTCCATCTAAAATTTTGAACGGATGAATAAATAAATAATAAATGTATCACTAATGAATAAATAAACCAATAAAAGAGAATTGTCTTGATATTACTAAGAACCATATTGGGTAAATAGTAGATAATAGTGTTAATCTGGGCATAGCAGGAAAATTATGGGACACCCAAAGTTAGTAGCAGTCAAGCAAGTGTATGTACAAATGACTTTACAAAGAGACATGTAACTTTGTAATTAATGAGCTGTCACAACTCTTAGACCTAAGGGAACAAGGTAAACAAAGTCATACAAAGAAGCCTCTTTTGAGTGGAGTTGGATACCTTCATCAGGGGGCACAGCTACATGAGGCAACATAATGGGGTAGTGGGTAGAAACACTCTGACCTAACTCTACATTCTCCCTGGTATTGCCTGCCTGGGCACCAACTCACTTAACACAAGCAAATGCAGAGAAAAAGTGTAGTCCATATAGGTCAGCTTTATGAGCCAGGAAGCTAAGTTTGAAAATGTGTAGTGTGGGCACTTCTCTGGTTGTCCAGGCTAAGACTTTGCCTTCCTGTGCAGGGGGTTCAAGTGAAATCCTGGTCAGGGAGGTAAGATCCCACATTCCTTATGGTCAAAAAAACAAAACATAAAATAGAAGCAATATAAGAATAAATTCAATAAAGACTTTAAAAATTATCCACGTGAGAAAAATCTCCCAAAAAATGTGTAGTGTGGATCTGGAGGGGCCAACATCAAATGCCTAGCACAGAATATTCAAGTATATTTTGAATGGATGAGTGAATGATGAGTAAGACATTTACTGTAGAGAGTGTATTACCAAATAATGTGGAACAATTAATTACTCTTTTCTCAAGGCAAATAAATGCATTAGATGTTATATTTCTGCAGGGTAAAATATTGTGGTAAATATCTATTACTTATATTTTTGAATTAAAAATAAATTTTTAGGGTTAACTTTTTAGATAAAATATCTAAATTCATTTAAAAATAAATTTAGGATATACAAAATGCATATATCACTTAAAGAAAATCTCTAAGCTATTTGATACTTCTTTTCTATTTTCTTTGACTGGCAAGTTTCTACATATTCCATTTGAAGATAATGATGCTAAAATTGGTTCAGAAAGTAAGCATATGTCATACCAGTGATAATTGTAGGTAATAGTTTTAAAGATCAATGAACAATATGAATTCTAAAATTAAAAATCAATGTTATAGTTTACACACATACAAAAATAGTAATAATGAGTTTTTGCTGTTCTGCTGTGTGTGTTTTATCAATATATTGGTCCAACTTGCCAAAGTATAACATATTTAAGTGCTCATGCTCAGTTGCTTTATGTATTTCCAACTTGGATTGTAGTTAGCCCATGGACTGTAGCTTGGCAGGCTCCTCTGTCCATGAGATTCTCCAAGCAAGAATACTGGAGTGGGTTGCCATATCTTCCTCCTGGGGATCTTTCTGACCCAGGGCTTCAACCAGCATCTCTTGTGTCTCTTGCATTGGCAGGCAGATTCTTTACCACTGGTACTACCTGGGAAGCCCATACTTTAATATATAGCTAATTATAATAATAATAAGGCTAAAAATAAACCAATTGAGGAAAACTAGGTATACTTATAAATTAGTGTAAAATGGCAAAATTAACCATTATAATTGAAAGTGACATAACATTTTCAAGTCTATATAACAATGCCTTTAGATAATTAATGTCATCTATTTGTGAAAGGCAGATATAATTGCATAAATTCAATGTGCACGACCAATCCTCTGCAGAAGCTATTGTAAGATACAGATTCTAGGGTGAAGCAACAGATCATATCAAAATAGAGTAATATTACAAAAGTAGAGAATGGTATTCTAGTCTCCTTTTAAATGACACAGCTATTAAATAAAATGGAAAGTCATATCATACTTTTCAACTCCTTTCAGTAGAAACAGAAATTTTTAAAATTTCTGCAAAAAGATTCCCAAATCAAGAAGAGAGCATTAGTTTGAGTAACCTTTTTGGAGTGGATCACAAATTTTCAATTAAGTATAACTGGTTCACAATAAAGGAAGTAGTTCTTCAAGCAGCAGGACTAATAATAATGTTCTCATGAACTCTCCTGGTGTGGAAATTCCTTCAACTGTAAAACCAGAGAAGTTTCCTAAGTGCCAATCTAACTTACTCAGAATATTTAGGTTGGTGCAACAGTAATTGTGGTTTTGCATTGATGAAATTTGTTCTTTGATATTGGAATGTATTTTTAAATGAATGTGGTTATATTATACATCATTTTAATGTATGTTTCTTCCTTTTTGAATTTTGCTTATGACTTATTACTTGCTGTGTATTCTATACTTAGTTTAGACTATGGAAATGATGCTAGACAAAAAGCAAATTTGAGTGACTTTCTTATTTGAGTTCAAAATGGGTTGTAAAGTACCAGACACAACTTGCAACATCAATGACATATTTGGCCCAGGAACTGCTAATGAACCTATAATGCAGTGGTGGTTCAAGAAGTTTTGCAAAGGAGACAAGAGCCTTGAAGATGAAGAGTGCAGTGCCTAGCCATTGGAAGTTGACAACAACCCATTGAGAGGCTCATCAAAACTGATCCTCTTACAACTACACAAAAAGCTGTCCCAAATTCAACACTGACCAGTCTGTTGTCTTACGACATTTGAAGCAAAATGGAAAGGTGAAAAAGTTCAGTAAATATGTGCCTCATGAGCTGACCAAACCAAAAAAAAAAAAAAAATCACTGTTTTGAAGCATCATCTTCTCTTATTCTATGCAAGAACAATGAACTATTTCTAGATTGGACTGTGATTTGTGATGAAAACTGGGTTTTATATGACAATCGCTGACAGCCAGCTCAGTGATTAGTTTGAGAGGAAGCTCCAAAGCACTTCTCAAAGCCAAACCTGCACCAGAAAAATGTCATGGTCACCGTTCGGTGATCTGCTGCCCGTCTGATTCACTACAGCTTTCAGAATCCTGAACATCGAAGAAGTATATTCAACTGATCAAGGAGATGCATCAAAAACTGCAATGCCTGCAGCTGGCATTGGTCAACACCGTGGGCCCAACTCTTCACAACACCCAACTACATGTTGCATAACTAACTTTTCAAAAGTTGAACAAATTGAGCTATGAAGTTTTGCTTATCTGCCACATTCCCCTCACCTCTACCAACTGACTGCCACTTCAATTATCTCGACAATTTTTGCATGAAAATGCTTCCACAATCAGCAGAAGGCAAAAAATGCTTACCAAGAATTTGCTGAATCCCAAAGCATGGATTTTTATGCTACAGAAATAAACTAACTTCTCATTGGAAAAAATGTGTTGATTATAATGGCTCCTACTTGGATTAATAAATATATTTTCAGGCTTAGGTATAATGATTTAAAATTCACAGTCCAAAACTGCAATTGTTTTTTTCACCAACCTAATATTTTAAGTTAATTTTGCTCCTGATCCTCTTCAAAGCTTATTTGGCCTCATGTACTTTATCCGTTCCAAAAGTAATCCTTTCTGTTATGAAGTGTTATCCATCATTTAGATAATAAACACAGTAGCATATTGGTAAAATATCTAATTCCAGATATATTAGCTGTTTAATTAAAGAAGAAAAAATATGTAATGAATGAAATCAGAATGGGTAGTATTTTTATATTCAGAAGAACTGAACTATATTCAGAAGTATTTAGTATTTGTTAGCATTTAATTAGTATAATTAGTATTAAATTAGTATTTAGTGTTTAAATTCTGCTGTTTATATCTAATAACCTGATAATCTGAGTATCAAAGAGTGATCATTTTAAAAAGTAAATTATTTTAGTGTCTTATTTCAGTCAATTTTGATGATATATATGTGGATCTCTCTTTATAGTCAACTATAACTTGGTCATATTAAACTATTAGAGAAGCCTCAGTGCTTAATACATTAATATAACTATAAAAACTATATTTTAATAGCATGTTAACAGTTTGGTGGAAAATATTATCAAGCATGCCTGACTAGATAAAAGAAAGTCTTGGTTGGAAAAAGGAAGAAATATAAAAACACATATTTCTCCAAAAACTTTGATTTGACTTAGTTTGAGTTTCATATTTATGGAAAACTAGAATGATTAATTTTCTATTACCACCTTGTGACCACTAGATTTATCACATGTTTCAAATTTAGGCCAATTAAGGTATATTAAGAACATTTTTATTGAAAGCATTGTATAAATATCCCTCCTTAGCTGCTTAAGATTTTCAGTAGTATCACAGAATGCTCCTTTAGCTTTACATGCTGTTCCTTAACCTTCAAATTCTATTATCACTTTTATGCTATTCTTGTTTGCTTCCTCTTGTGTTTTTCCATTATTCCTTTAAAAAATCAGTTGTGGACTCTACAAATTGCAATATTGAAATGTCTTTGAAACTGTGTTTCAAAAGAGACCTGGGATCCATTTAATTGAAATGACAGAATATTAAGCATGGTATACGAGACCACAGTGGTTTTCTTGTGAACTCAGTTATCCTGTAAGTTCTGCTTAATAAGCCACTATTTCCTAAGTGAAGTGTTAGGGGTAGGGTGGGGTGGTGTGGGAAGGAATGCTTAAAGCAGTAATTTTCAAAAGAGAATATAGATCAGGTGGTTCTGCAATTTTTCTTAAAGAAACTTTTGTTATCTGATGAAAATACTAAACACAACTGGAATTATTCAGAAAAGATTCAATCAACAAATCTGCAAGTTTTTAATAGCAACACTGCACTAGAAGGTGTGAAACTATTAAAATATAAAAACCCCCATTGCTAAGGCTCCCATAGCATGTAAGTGAGTAAGTAACAGGTAGTTATAAATAGTAATTGGACAATCTACACATGGACATCACCAGATGGTAAATGCCAAAATCAGATTGATTATGTTCTTTGCAGCCCAAGATGGAGAAGCTCTAAACAGTCAGCAAAACAAAGCCTGGATCAGAATGTGACTCAGATCATGAGCTCCTTATTCCAAAATTCAGACTTAAATTCAAGAAGGTATGGAAAACGACTAGGCCATCCAGGTATGACCTAAATCAAATCCCTTATGATTATACACTGAAGTGACAAATAGATTCAAGGGATTAGATCTGATAGACAGTGCTAAAGCACTATGGACAGAGGTTCATAATACTGCACAGGGGGCAGTGATCAAAACCATCCTAAAGAAGAGGACATTCAAGAAGGCAAAATGATTGTCTTAGTAGACCTTACAAATAGCTGGAAAAAAAAAAAAGAGAGAGAGAAGTGAAAAGCAAAGAAAAAAAGGAAAGATATATCCAACTGAATGCAGAGTTCCAGGAACTAGTGAGGGGAAATAAAGTCTTATTAAGTGAACAATGCAAAGGAAGAGAGGAAAACAATAGAGTGGGAAAGACTAGAGATTTTTTTTAAGAAAACTGGAGATTCCAAAGGAACATTTCATACAAAGATGGGCACAATGAAGACAGAAATGACAAGGACCTAACAGAAGCAGAAGAGATTAAGAAGAGGTGCCAAGAATACATAGAGGAGCTATATAAAACAGGGCTTTATGATCCAGATAACCACAATGGTGTGGTCACTTATCTAGAGCCACATATCCTGGAGTATGAAGTTAAGTGGCCATTAGGAAGCATTACTATGAACAAAGATAGAAGAGTTGATGGAATTTCAGCTTCACTATTTCAATCCTAAGAGATGATGCAATTAAAGTACTGCACTCAATATGGCAGCAAATTTGGAAAACTCAGCAGTAGCCACTGGACTGGAAAACACCAATTTTCATTCCAATCCCAAGAAATGGCAATGGGAAAGAATGATCAAACTACTGTTCAGTTGTATTCATATCATGTGCTAGCAAGGTCATGCTCAAAGGCCTTAAATCTAGCCTTGAAAAATATATGAACTGAGAACTGCCAGAGGTACAAGCTTCATTTATAAAAGGCAGAGAAACTAGAGAGTAAATTGCCAACATCTGTTGGATCATAGAAAAAGCAAGAGAATTCCAGAAAACATCTACTTCTGCTTCACTGATTTGATAAAACCTTTGACTGTGTGGATCACAAAAAACTAAAAAATTCTTAAAGAGATGGGAATACCAGACCACCTTACCTGCGTGCTGAGAAATCTGTATGCAGGTGAAGAAGCAACAATTAGGACTGGATATGGAACAATGAACTGGTTCAAAATTGAGAAAGGGGTATGTCAAGGCTATATATTGTTAATTGCTTTTTGAACTTCTATTCATAATATATCATGCAAAATTCCAGGCTCAATGAATCATTAGCTGGAATTAAGATTGTGGAGAGAAATACCAACAACTTAGATATGCAGATGACACAACCTTAACTGCAGAAAGTAGAAAGGGACTAAAGAACCTCTTGATAAAGATAAAAGAGGCAAGTGAAAATGTTGGCTTAAAACTCAGCACTCAAAAAATGAAGATCATGGCATCTAGTTCCACCACTTCATGGCAAAGAGATGGGGAAACAATGGAAACAGTGGCAGATTTTATTTTCTGGGGCTCCAAAAATCACTGTAGACAGTGATTACAGCCATGAAATTAAAAGACAGTTGCTCTTTAGAGTAAAACTATGAAAAACAGAAACAACATATTAAAAAACAAAGATATCACATTGCCAACAAAATCTATATACTCAAAACTATGTTTTTCTAGTTGTCATGTAGAGATGTGAGAGTTGGGCCATAAAGGAGCCAGGGTGCTGAAGAACTGCTGCTTTCCAACTGTTGTGCTTGAGAAGACTCTTGAGAGTCCCCTGGTTAGCAAGGAGATCAAACCAGTCAATCCCAACTGAAATCAACGCTGAATATTCATTGGAAGGATTGATGCTGAAGCTGAAGTTCCAATACTGTGGCCACCTGATGTGAAGAGCTGACTCACTGGAAAAGACACTGATATTGGGAAGATTGAAGGCAGGAAGAGAAGGGGGTGACAGAGAATGAGAGGGTTGGATGGCATCACTGGTTCAACGGACGTGAGTTTGAGCAAACTCTGTGAGATAGTGAAGGACAGGGAAGCACGGTGTGCTGCAGTCCGTGGGGTTGCAAAGAGTTGGACACAATTTAGTGACTGAACAACAGTACATAATAGTATAATCTATGATAATTGCTCTAATGCTTCAAGAGACACTACTTTGCTAACAAAGGTCCGTCTAGTCAAGGCTATGGTTTTTCCAGTGGTCATGTATGGATGTGAGAGTTGGACTGGGAGGAAAGCTGAGCGCTGAAGAATTGACGCTTTTGAACTGTGGTATTGGAGATAACTCTTGAGTCCCTTGGACTGCAAGGAGATCCAACCAGTCCATTCCATATTATTTTTTTAAATTTATTTTTTAATATAAATTTATTTATTTTAATTGGAGTTCATTCTAAAGGAGATCAGCTCTGGGTGTTCTTTGGAAGGAATGATGCTAAAGCTAAAACTCCAGTACTTTGGCCACCTCATGCAAAGAGTTGACTCATTGGAAACGACGCTGATGCTGGGAGGGATTGGGGGCAGGAGGAAAAGGGGATGACAGAGGATGAGATGGCTGGATGGCATCACCGACTCAATGGACATGAGTTTGAATGAACTCTGGGAGATGGTGATGGACAGGGAGGCCTGGCATGTTGTGACTCATGGGGTCGCAAAGAGTCGGACACGACTGAGCGACTGAACTGAACTGAACTGAATGGGTCAAGAACATAACCAATTAAAAAAAAATACACATTTTCTCCACTAAAAGGAATAGGGTTATATATATATATAGATAGATATATAGATAGATATAGATATATAGATATATATAGATATATATAGATATATAGATATAGATGTATTTTAAGAATATATTAATTCCTTTTGAAAAGTATGAATTTTAGAAAAATTAGTAATTTGTTTAAGGAGGTTAATTTATGTCATGGTGGCTAAAACCTTTGATGACAGAACTAAAATTGAGAATGATCCCTAAGAATATGATTAAATGTACAAAACCATTACATAATGTGAGAAAATCAAATTTACTACTTTACAAAGGATAAATCAACTTATAAGAGAAAACCATTTATTTAAAGTAGCAAAGAAAAAACTCAGTTTTTTAAAAAGTTTTTATATGAAATATTTCAAAATACATGCAAGAAGAGAAAACAGAATCATGAACTACCATGGACCCATTATTCAGCTTCAACAATTTTCAATGCATGAAGATTTTCTTTATCTGTATTCTTTATTTGTCATTTTTATACTGGAGAAGGCAATGCCAACTCCAGTACTCTTGACTGGAAAATCCCATGGGCAGAGGAGCCTGGTAGGCTGCAGTCCATGGGGTTGCTAAGAGTCGGACATGAATGAGCCTTCACTTTCAGTTTTTACTTTCATGAATTGGAGAAGGAAATGGCAACCCACTCCAGTATTCTTGCCTGGAGAATCTCAGAGATGGCGGAGCCTGGTGGGCTGCTGTATATGGGGTCCCACAGAGTCGGACACGACTGATGTGACTTAGCAGCAGCAGCAGCATTCTTATACATGTAAACTTGAGGCAAATGACAACATTATGTTAATTTATGTGGGAAAATATCATATGTTTTTAAATTATAAGAATACTCCTTTTTAGCCACAAGTAAATTAAACCATCAGAGGTTTAATCCAGGCTAAGCAATAATTCCTTTATTAAATCTTAACTTCCAGCCATGCTCATTTTAATTCTCTCACTACACTGTAAATATTCCTTGTGCTGTTAGTCTAATATTCTCTTAGCTCATATTGAATTGCAGTTAAAAATGTTTCATATTCTATTTGGGATGCTGCCAAAGACTTTTTTCTTTTACTTTAAAATCCAGTTATTTTACTAGACTATGTCTTAGTCTTCGGGATTGTTATCTGTCTTTCCAAGGAACTCACAGAGCTCTTTCATTATGCAGTTTCAAGTCTTGTTAATTTATTTTAGGACATTTTCTTGATTTATAATTTTAAGTATTTGTTTTATGTGATTTATTTGTTTTTGTCCTTCAAGAAAGACTATATGTGCATTTTAAAAATATTTATTTTGAATTCTTTGCTGCGTTTATTCACCTTCATTTTCCTATCTTGCTTTTCTCTAATCACCTTTCTGATATTTTATAGAACTGATTTATAACTTTATGCTGAAACTCTACAATTTCATGTTATAGAACTGTGCAACTTTATGTTATGGAACTCATAACTTTGATCACTTTCTTTGTTTCTTCATTTTGAAATATCAGGTTACATTTTTCATTTGTCTTCTGAATATGAATTTCCAACATGCTTTCTTTATTTGTGAGAGTTTCATATCTTTCTTACTCTTTTTTTTTCTGTAACTTTTAAATATCAAAGCCACAATATTATTCAGTGACTTTGTTTTAAGTGAAATATATTTTCATATAATTCAAAGAGACAGGAACGAACTAAAATCACTTTTCTACTACTATAAAGTAGCTTTTCACTACTGTAAACTTCCTTTTCCTTTGTTTTCACCAAGACCGGGGTTTGGTTTTTTGAGGTCTTGGTCATCTCACCTGAACATTTTGCAATCTTTGCTCATTATCCTATCCAACTCATTAGGATTCTACTCCCCAGCTCTGATTTGGGAGAATACTTTGGTTCTAGGAGTCCTACTGACAGACTTCTGGTCTACTTGATGACTCGCCCTCTCTTTGTCCCATTGCACTCATTCAATATTAGAAGCTTCAAATTCTGCTAACTAACACAACTACTACTTTCAGATCCTCTATCAGGGTTGTCCACTGAGTTTTCCAGTGTGCCTATGATGATGATTTTTAGTTCTCTCCCTCTCAGGGCCATCTTTCACTTCCTCTTATATAATTTTTGATAGCAATTGTGTCCTGTAGCTATTGGCATTTATCTCAAACCATTTATATTCTGGGGCTCATGAGAATTGATTTTTACCTAGTTTTGCTGTAGGTGTTGTCCTACTTACTGTCCTACTTGATTTGTGCTGTCCTACTTGCTCTTTTTCTTTTCATGAGTGGAATTCTAACAGATTATCAAGATATACCACTGCCAACGCCATCTTCCCAGAACACCTCATTAAATAGCACTGTAACTTCATTACAATAAACTACAATAATGCATTTAAGTAATAAACTGTATATGAGTTTATTATAGTAAAAAAAAATCACACACAAGTCTTTATTATCAGCTCTGAGTCAGATCTTTGTAAACTACATAGGTGTCTTTAATTTAGTGTCATGTGAATTACTGAGCAACTACAAAATTGCTTTATGTGCAAAAAAAATATTGCTTTATGTATGCAAAAATTGCTTTATATTTTTCAGAGATGAAAGCAAGCACAAATATTCAATCCAGGAGTTTCAAATTCCAATGGAGGAAATGAATATATACATAATTAACTCAAATAAGAATTTAATTATTGGAGAAGGAAATGGCAACCCACTCCAGTACTCTTGCTTGGAAAATTCCATGGACTGAGGAGCCTGGTAGGCTACAAGTCCAGGGGTCACAAAGAGTCAGACACGACTGAGCAACATAGCAAATATTAGCATTTTCAACTATGGTTACTTAAAGACTTCGAAAAATGTAATGCTATGCAACCAGTACAAAAATACAGATTAAATTTCCTTAGCCTGGAAATATGTCAGTTTTATATTTCTAAGGATAAAAAGAAACGTTTTTTCACAACACTTTGTAAAATAAGACCTCATTTCAATAAAAACAAATATATACTGAAAATATAGATTACTTTTAATCCAAACATTAAATAGTAATGATCTCTAAGTAATGGGATTAGAGAAGTATTTATACTTCTAATTATGTTTTTGTATTTTTTTTATATTTGTTTGACTTTTTTTTGCAATGAACAAGCATTACATTTAAAATAAAAATTAAGCTCTTTCTATTTTTGTTGTTGTTGTTTGGTCTCTGAACTGTGTCTGACTCTTTTGCAACCCCATTAACTGTGGCTCACCACTTTCCTCTGTCTATGGGGTTTCCCAGGCAAGAATACTGGAGTGGGTTACTATTTGCTTCTCCAGGGGATCTTCCCAATCAAGAGATCAAAGAACCTGCGTCTCCTCCATTGCAGGTAGATTCTTTATCACTGAGCTACCAGGGAAGTCAGGAAACACTGGAAAAGTAGTGAAAAATATTTTTGTGTATATATCAAAGTAGAATAAATTTGTAACAAAGACAGTATAGACATTGTCTATTCAAGATACTTAAGAATGGAAAGTTGGCCTACGGATACATTTCAATCTTTGTAAAAGAGGAGGAGGAGGAAGAGGAGAAGAAGAAAATAACATGAGTAACCTATTCAAACTCAAGTGCTTACAACCGCAAACTCATTCATCTGACACTAGCAGTTATGATTGCATGGGCCTAACCAGGACACCCCTGCTGCTTCTTGCTATTCCTGAGAAACTTAAATATCAAGACCAGTTTCTTATTTTGGCTGATATTGTTGTTACTAGGATGCTTGGGGCTGGTGCACTGGGATGACCCAGAGGGATGGTATGGGGAGGAGGTGGGAGGGAGGTTCAGGATTGGGAACACATGTACACACATGGTGGATTCATGTTGAAGTATGGCAAAACCAATACAATATTGTAAAGTAAAAATAAATAAATAAATAAAAAATAAAAAAAAAATAAAAATTGGAAACACACACACGAAAAGAGTTCATGTCATAGGCTAATTATCAGCAAGGGCCTATGGATCCTATTGTTATCGTTTAAAGTGTATCCCTTTCAAACTGGCTTATCAGTGGTGTCAACGTTGGCTAGGGACACCAGGACTTACAGCTAACCTCTATTTCCCATTCCCTCCTGGCATTCTTGAAGGACTTTGTGACTATTTCTAGCTAAACAAATGTGAGTAGAAATTGTGTATCATTTTTATTCTGGGACATTTTAACAGAGGATGTGTCTTTATTTCTGTCTGTCTCTGTCTCTCAGTCTGCCCTGTCTTTCTTTCTCCATAGACAGTTCAGAACAGTGCATCGAAGTCCTCTGATAAACATACAAGAGCCACAGATGATATGTGTAGACCTTAACAAGCATTCCTGGACAACTCTAGGAAGCTAATTCTCCCTGTCAATGTCACTGAATGATGCTGGAACAGAAACTGTGTGGCCTAGTTTAGCTGCTAAACAATTAGAAAAATTACCCTAAAGAATATAAGTAATTTAAAAAATCATCTTTCTGGATACTTGGTTAAATTATATTTAATTAAAAATATTTAGCAGCACAAGATATGAATCAACTATTGCTTTCTGTTTTTCATGGACCAAGTTAATTGTTTCCTTGATTAGCCTTGATTCTAAGGAGTGGCTAATTTAAAGAAAATGGAAATAATAGGCATTTATTTTCTATAACCCTTTCCTAGATCACATCATTTATGAAAGTTAATTTTCTTATTCTCCCATATGGTTACAACAAAACTGTGAATTTGCAACTTTTGAATATTTCAGCAAATTCTGTACAAACTTTTTTAACTTAATGGAATTAGGTAAAATACTGAGTTAAAAGTACCTGGAAGGGATTTAAATACAGTTAAAGCTTTATAAGATAGATATGGTCCATCTTTCTTCATGTCATTATTTTAATTGTGTGATTAAAATGGTGACTTAAAACTTCTTTATTTGAGAAGGACACTATTTCTGCTAGCTAAAAATATCCTGTCTTAATTTTTGCAAGCAAATTAACTTTTCAGCCTAAGAGGAGCTGGTAAGTTAATTTGCAAAATGTTTGCAGTGCCCCAGAAAAACATCACTGTATATTAAAAACCAACAGAAATGTTATATTTTATATGCTACCATAATAAAACTAATTTCAATAAGTTCATTTAGAATAAACTTATTTTGGTATTTTATTTTTTAAAATTTTGACTTTCTTATTTCCCATTTCTCATTTTGATAAATAAGCATACTTTGAAAATAAAAAAAATCACATTATGTATAATATTGGACTTGTGACACGAGGTTTTTCTGTTCTATGATTTTATTTTCTTGAAAATATTAAAAATATAATAGTATCACTTCCAGAATTCTGTTACTATCGAAACATTTTTTTCACAATGGGCAGTATGGAAAGAAATCTGTTGCCGTAGTAATAGGTCAGAGGAAAAATATATATGTATCTGCTCTGACCTAAGCCCTACTCTCTCAGATTCCCAGTAACAGAGTACTGGGAAATAGAGGAGAACCAGATAATGCTATTTGTATCTTGGGATTATTACCTAGTTCTTTCCTATACACATCCAATTTAGGATAAATTGTTAAGTTGAAAATATGAACACTCAACATTGCTTGTAGACAGAAAACTGTAAATGTCTATACATGCCTGCTTCTCCTCACCAGTTATGATGGTCAATTCTGTTTCGACTTGACTGGCCCTTGGGGTGCCCAGGCAGTGCATCATATGTTTCTCTAAGTATGTCCCAGAAAGTCTTTTTGTATGAGATTAATTGTAGAATGGGTAGAGAGAGTAAAGCAGATTGTTTTCCCCAAAATGGGGTGTGCATGCTTTTGCTCAGTCATGTCTGACTTTTTGCGACACCATGGACTTTATAGCCCAACAGGCTCCTCTTCCCATGGGATCATCCATGCAAGAATACTGGAGTGGTTTGCCATGGCTTCCTCTGGGGTATCTTCTTGACTCTTGGATTGAACCTGCATTTCTTATGTCTCCTGCATTGGCAGGCAGGTTCTTTACCACTAGGGCCATCTGTGATGCCCAATGTGGTAATGTTCATCCAATCATTTGAAGGCCCAAATATGCTGAACCTCCTCCAAGTAGAAGGAAATGACTCTTAGCTGACTGCTGAACTGGAGCATTGCTTTTCTTTTTTTAAATTGGCTTAATTTATTTTTATTGTGGTGTTGGAGAAGACTCTTGAGAGTTCCTTGGGCTGCAAGGAGATCAAACCAGTCAATCCTAAAGGAAATCAGTCCTGAACATTAATTGGAAAGACTGATGCTGAAGCTGAAGCTCCAATACTTTGGCAACCTGTTGCGAAGAACTGACTCCTTAGAAAAGACCCTGATGCTGGGAAAGATTAAAGGCAGGAGGAGAAAGGGATAACAGAGGATGAGATGGCTGGATGGCATCACTGACTCAATAGACATGAGTTTGAGCAAGCTCTAGGAGTTGGTGTTGGACAGGGAAACCTAATGTACCACAGTCCATGGAGTTGCAAAGAGTCAGACATCACTGAGGAACTGAATTGAACTGATTCATTTTTACAGCAGTGTTGGTTCAGACAAAAACTTGAGAAGAAAATAGATTTCCTATGTACTCTTGTCCCCACATATGCACAGTGTCGCATGTCATCAATATTTCCCACCAAATGATACATTGATGAATTTACATCAACACATCATAGTTCAGTTCAGTTCAGTTCAGTTGCTTAGTCAGGTAATTCATGTTATATTTCACTGTTGATGTAGTACATTAAATGGGTTTGAACAAATGTATAATGAATGCATCTGTTATCATGCTATCAAAGAGTATTTTCATTGCTCTAACCTCTTATGTGTGTGCACATGTGCTAAGTCACTTCAGTAGTGTCCAAGCCCTTTAAAGCTCTTATATGCCCTACCTACCTAGTCATGCCTCCTCCCCTCCAACTCTTACCATTGCTGGAAACCACTGATCTTTTAATGTCTATAGTTTTGCCTTTTCCAGAATGTCGTCACTGGAAACATGCAATGTGTAACATTTTGGTTGACTTATTTTGCTTAGAAATGTCTTTTTAAGGTTTCTACATGTCTTTTAATGATTTTATAGTTCTACTTCAATATTATGTAAGTTATTAATAGCCAGAAATGGTAGGGACCTAACAGAAGCAGAAGATATTAAGAAGAGGTGGCAAGGATACACAGAAGAACTATACAAAAAAGATCTTCATGACCCAGATAATCACAATGGTGTGATCACTCACACTCACCTAGAGCCAGACATGCTAGAATGTGAAGTCAAGTGGGCCTTAGGAAGCATCACTATCAACAAAACTAGTGGAGGTGATGGAATTCCAATTGAGCTATTTCAAATCCTAAAAGATGATGCTGAGAAAGTGCTGCCCTCAATATGTCAGCAAATTTGGAAAACTCAGCAGTGGCCACCGGACTGGAAAAGGTAAGTTTTCATGCCAATCCCTAAGAAAATCAATGCCAAAAAATGCTTAAACTACTGCATGATTGCACTCATCTCACATGCACAAAATTCTCCAAGCCAGGCTTCAGCAATACATGAACTGTGAACTTCCAGATGTTCAATCTGGCTTTAGAAAAGGCAGAGGAAACAAAGATCAAATTGCCAACATACACTGGATCATCAAGAAAGCAAGAGAGTTTAAGAAAAATATCTATTTCTGCTTTATTGACTATGCCAAAGCTTTTGACTTTGTGGATCACAATAAACTGGAAAATTCTGAAGGAGATGGGAATACCAGACCACCTGACCTGTGTCTTGAGAAACCTGTATGCAGGTCAGGAAGCAACATTTAGAACTGGACATGGAACAACAGGTTGTTTCCAAATAGGAAAAGGAGTACCTCAAGGCTGTATATGGTTACCCTGCTTATTTAACTTATATGCAGAGTACATCATGAGAAATGCTGGGCTAGAAGAAGCATGAACTGGAATCAAGATTGCCAGGAGAAATATCAATAACCTCAGATGTGCAGATGATACCACCCTTATGGCAGAAAGTGAAGAAGAACTAAAGAGCCTCTTGATGGAAGTGAAAGTGGAGAGTGAAAAAGTTGGCTTAAAGCTCAACATTCAGAAAACTAAGATCATGGCATCTGGTCCCATCACTTCATGGGAAATAGATGGGGAAACAGTGGAAATAGTAGCTGATTTTATTTTCTGGGCTCAAAAATCACTGCAGATGGTGATTGCAGCCATGAGATTAAAAGACGCTTACTCCTTGGAAAGAAAGTTATGACCAACCTAGAGAATGCTAAGTCACTCGCTCATGTCCAACTCTGTGCAACCTCACAGACAGCAGCCCACCAGGCTCCCCCATCCCTGGGATTCTCCAGGCAAGAACACTGGAGTGGGTTGCCATTTCCTTCTCCAATGCATGAAAGTGAAAATTGAAAGTGAAGTCACTCAGTCTTGTCCAACCCTCAGCGACCCCATGGACTGCAGCCTTCCAGGCTCCTCCATCCATGGGATTTTCCAGGCAAGAGTACTGGAGTAGGGTGCCATTGCCTTCTCCAACTAGTGTATTAAAAAGCAGAGATATTACTTTGTCCACAAAGGTCTTTCTAGTCAAGGCTATGGTTTTTCTAGTAGTCATGTATGGATGTGAGCATTGGACTATAAAGAAAGCTGAGCGCTCAAGAATTGATGGTTTTGAACTGTGGTGTTGGAGAAGACTCTTGAGAGTTCCTTGGACTGCAAGGACATCCAATCAGTCCATCGTAAAGGAAATCAGTCCTGAATATTCATTGGAAGTACTGATGCTGAAGCTGAAACTCCAATACTTTGGCCACCTGATGTGAAGAGTTGACTCCTTTGAAAAGACACTGATGCTGGGAAAGATTAAGGGCAGGAGGAGAAGGGGATAACAGAGGATGAGATGGTTGGATGGCATCACTGACTAAATGGACATGGGTTTGGGTAGACTCTGGGACAAGGAGGCTTGGCGTGCTGTGGTTCATGGAGTCACAAAGAGTCGGACATGACTGAGCGGCTGGACTGAACTGAACTGAATAGCCTTTCACCTCTCCAAACAAACTTTATAATCACTTTGCTGCTCTGCACAAAATGACTTGCTCAAATTTTAAGTAGCATTTCACTGAATTTATTTATCAAGTTGAAAATAACTGACATCTTGACAATATTGAGTACTTCTGCCCATAAACATGCAATATGTCTCCATTTATTCAGTTACTTGATTTTGTTCATCAAAGCTTTTTAGTTTTCTTCATGTAGATATTGTACATATTTTCTTAGATTTACATTTAAGCATATCATTTTGTGGCATGCCAATGTAAAAATGCTGTGATTTTAATTTCAAATTTCAGTCAGTCATTGTTGGTATATAGAACTTTATATATTGACTTCTGTATATTAACTTGATTTGTGTGTATTAACTTTGTGCCCTGTGTGAGTCTAATTGGGTTCAGTTGCATCCAACTCTTTGCTACCATATTGACTGAAGCCCACCAGGCTCCTCTATTCATGGGTTTCCCAGGCAATAATACTGGAGTAGGTTTCCATTCCCTCCTCCAGGGGATATTCCAGACCCAGCGATCAAACCTGCATCTCTTATGTCTCCTGCATTGATAGGCGGGTTCTTCACCACTAGTGCAATCTGCGAAACCCTTGTATCCTACTACCTTGCAATAATTTCATGTTAGTTGCAGAAGTTTTTTGTCAACTATTTTGTATCTTTTACATAGATGGTCATGCAAGGATAAAGACAGTTTTATTTCTTCCTTATTAATCTATATACTCTTTTCTTTTATTACATTAACTAGAACTTTCTATAAATGTTGAAAAATAGTGGTGAGAAGAGATACACCTGTCTTTACCTGATTTTGGTGGGAAAAATGAATTTCTCATCAAATGAATGTTAGCTGTAGTGTTTCCATAGATACTCTTTATCAAGGTGAGATAGTTTCTCTCTATTCCTAATCATTAAGAGGTTTAATTATGGTTTTCTTAAATACTAATACATGTTTTTCATATATTTATATGACCATGTGATTTTTCTTTTCTAGTCTGCTGATAAGATGAAAAACAATAACTTTCAAATGTTGAACCAGCCTGGGAATACTCCACATGGTCATGGTATACAATATTTTTTATACACTGATAAATGTGAGTTCATATTTTTTGAGAATCTTTTATGTATGTTAATAAGAGATACAGATCTATAATTTTCTTTCCTGGTAGTATCTTTGTCAGGTTTTGGTATTGGTGTAATGCTGGCTGCTTAGAATGAGTTAAGAAATATTCTTCCTGTTTCCGTCTTCTCAAAGAGACTATAGATAATTGGCATAATTTATTTCTAAATTATTTGATAGAATTCACACTGAACCCATCTATATCTGGTATTTTCTGTTTTGGAAAGTTGGTATTGATTTCATTAAAAAAAACACAACATATAGGTCCATTGAGATTATCTGTTTCTTCTTGTGTGGATTTTTTCTTCTTCTTGTGTGAATCTTGTGTGAAGTTTCAGATTGTGTCTGTCAATGAATTGGTTCATTTCACCCAGGTTATGAAACGTAACAAGAAATACATTCAAATTTTCTTTGTCAAGTAAGTATTTTTCTCCCTTTACTTTTGAAGGCTAGTTTTGCAGCAAACAGAATTCTAGGTTGGTGGGTTTGTTTGTTTGCTTGTTTTGTTTTTCTCTCTCAGACCTTTAAAATATTTCAGTCTTCTTTTTTTGCATAGTCTGAAGAGAGATCAAATATAATTCTTATCTTTGATTCTCTATAGGCATTTTTCTCTTCCAGGATTTTTTTCTTTATCTTTGATTTACTGTCATGTGAAAATAATGTGCCTAGGTATAGCTGATGGCATTTCTCTTGAATGATGCTCTCTGAGCTTCTTGACTGTATGAATTTATGTCTGACACTAATTGAGAAATAATTCTTAGGCATTATTGCTCCAAATATTTTTTCTGTTTTTTTTTTTTTTTTTTTCTTTTGGTTTTCCATTTTGATGTGTTAGAAAGAGATGACATCTTTTTCAGTTGTCCCAAGTCCTTGTCATTTCTGTTCTGGGTTTCTGTTTATTGGTTTTTTTTTAGTCTTCACTCTTCTTGGTTTTTGAAGACTTTATTCTGTTTTAAATTTCACAGATTCTTTCCTCAGCCATATAGAATCTACTAATAAGCCTAACAAAGACATCCAACAAAGACATTCTGTGACAGTATTTTTAATGTAGAATTTATTTTTGGTTCTTAGGATGTGCATGTCTGTACTTAAATTGCCCATCTGTTGTTGCATATCTTCTACTTTATACATGAGACATCTTAGAATATTAAGAATACTTTTGTTAAGTTCTTGATCTGTTACTCCCAACATCCCAGTTTTGTATGGTTTGGATATTTGCTCTGACTCTTCAAATTGTAGTTTTTTCTTTTTTTTTTTTTTTTTTTTTCTTTTGGAATATCTTGCAATATTTTCCCCTGATAGCAGGATATAATGTTCCCAGTTTGAAAAAAAAAAAATCTTTTGTAAACAGGCCTTTAAGCCAAGTGGTGCTGAATATGAAGAGAAGGGAAAATATTCTATAGTGCTACAATACTGTGAATTTCATAAGTGTTTCTCAGTATTTTTCACCCCCCTTGGGGAGAAAGGATGACTGGAGCCAGTAAGTTGGATTATTTCCCTTCCCTAGAAAGTTAAGCTCTGATAATACCCCAGGAGATTAGCCTCTAATTAATTTGTTACCCCTGAGGCAGGTCTTGTTAGAAAGTGAAGATTGTCCTGGAATATTACAAAATTGTTAACTTTCTTCTTCTAGATGAACAAGGAAACTTTTTTCTAATATTTGCTATGTAAACCTGGTACTTCTTACAATATTGTACAGGTCCCTGTATCAGTGGGCTCCCCTGATATTTTTAACTCAGACTTGTTCACATTGAGTCTCCAGCAATTTGTTCAATTTGGGTTTATGTTTTATTACTCTGGCACTGATTCCTGTGAGAATTTTCATTTATCAGTCCCTGCCCAGGTAGGCTGTGACTCCATATATTCACTTGTTTATCTCTCCAAACTTGGGACAGTGGTTTACCCTATGTCCTCCCCTTTCTTGTAGAGCCAAGAAAAATTATTGATTTTCAATCTGTTGTGTGGTTTTATTTTTTCTTATTAAAATGAAGTGGAAACTTCCAAGGCCCTTGTGGAAGTAGAAACAAGAAGTCTGGTATTATGTTTTCCTGCATTCAGAGTCAAGATGAAAAACTGGCTCTTCTTTACTCCCAAGTCTGTGGACTTTCAGATTTGTCTTTGGACTTGGACTTTTTGAATTACATCACCTTCCTTTCTTGAGTCTCAAATTTATCTCTTGCAAATCTTGGGACTTTTTAGCCTCCATTATTACATGAGCTCACCTCAACCCCTCCCCATATAAATACATAGACACATTAGTTCAGTTCAATTCAGTTGCTCAGTCATGTCTGACTCTTTGCAACCCATGGACTGCAGTACAACAGGCTTCCCTGTCCATCACCAACTCCCAGAGCTTGCTCAGACTCATGTCCATTGAGTTGGTGATGGCAGCCAGCCATCTCATCCTCTGTCGTCTCCTTCTTCTCCTGCCTTCAATCTTTCCCAGAATCAGGGTCTTTCCTAAACAGTCAGTTCTTTGCATCAGGTGGCCAAAGTATTGAGTTTCAGCTTCAGCATCAGTCCTTCCAATGAATATTCAGGAATGATTTCCTTTAGGATAGACTGGTTGCATCTCCTTGCAGTCCAAGTGACTCTCAAGAGTCTTCTCAAAGACCATAGTTCAGAAGCATCAATTCTTCACATCCATACATGATGACTAGAAAAGCCATAGCTTTGACTATATGGACATTTATCAGGAAAGTAATGTCTCTACATTTCAATAGGCTGTCTAAGTTGGTGACAGCTTTTCTTCCAAAGAGCAAGCATCTTTTAATTTCATGGCTGCAGTACCATCTGCAGTGATTTTGGAGCCCAAGAAAATAAAGTCTGTCATCACTGTTTCCATTGCTTCCCCATCTATTTGCCATGAAGTGATGGGGCCAGATACCATAATCTTAGTTTTTTGAATGTTGAGTTTTAAACCAGCTTTTTCACTCTCCTCTTTCACTTTCATCAAGAGGTTGTTTAGTGCCTCTTCACTTTCTGCCATAAGGGTGGTGTCATCTGCATAGCTGAGGTTTTTGATATTTCTCCCAGAAATCTTGATTCCAGCTTGTGCTTCATCCAGCCTGGCGTTTCACATGATGTACTCTGCATGCACTATGTGCATTTAACTTAAAAACATATATGTTTCATATACATACATACATGGTGATGGTTAAGTCATTAAGTAGTGTCTGACTGTTGACCCTCATGGACTGTAGCTTGTCAGGCTCCACTGTCCATAGAATTTCCCAGCTATGAACACTGGAAGCATGCTGCCATTTCCTTTTCCAGGGGATTTACCTGACGCAGCAATCAAACTTGGGTTTCATACTTTGTGAGCAGTAATCTTGGATTGCTGGCAGATTTTTTACCAACTGAGTCAGTAGGTAAACCATATGTAAATGGAATTCCCTGATGGCTCGGTCATTAAAGAATCTGCCTGAAATGCAAGAGACTGAGGTTTGATCCCTGGGTCGAGAAGATCCTCTGGAGATGGAAATGACTACCCCCTCCAGTATTCTTGCCTGGAGAATCCCATGGGCAGAGGAGCTTGGTGGGCTTCAGTCCTTGTGTCACAAAGAGTTGGTCACAACTGAGTGACTAATATATATATTAGTGTGTGACACAACTGAGCGACACATGTATGTGTGTGTGTATACACACATATATCCCATTGTTTGTTTCTCTGGAAAACCCCAATGAATACACCACTCTTCTTTATTTTCCTTTTATCTGTTAGCTAATTGAAGATAAATGAAATAGATTCCTTTAAGCTCTACTTAAAAAAAAAAAAAAAATGGAAATACCTAGAGCAGGTGTGAGAGGAAAGCTTTCTTCAATAATTAGTGTAAATAGTGTTTCTCTCTTTCTCTTTTTTCTGAAGAAAATAAGAGTCCTGCTTTTATCACACATCAGGTGGCAAAACAGAGTGAAAATATATGGGAACAGTGGGAGTGTGCGTCAACAATAATAGTACCTTCCCCGGCATTGTAGTTTATCATTTTCAAAGCATTTTCTCATAGATTTGAGTCACACAAAATAACAAGAGGACAGGGAGAGTAGGTATTTTCATCCTTTACAGATGAGAAAAATCAAGGCATTACTGAGGAAAGTAAGTGGCAGAACTAAACTTTCAAACTGAGTATTCTGACAATAAATCAAGTGTTCTTAACAACTGAATGACTCTGCTTGTGGACAGAACTGCATTAATTATATGTTTCAAGAGGGAGTTGACAGTCACTCAAAAGAGAAAGGACAAATAAGACCTAGTGGATTTCTGCTCCAGAAGGCAACAGGGATGATTTAAATTTAGTGAAACTAATAGCTACATTAAAAAAAAAAAAAAAAAAAAACAACTCATGGTGAGTTGTAGGTCACTGCAAAGAGGCATTTAATGCAGGGAGTTTCAACAAGAATATTAACGAAAAAGTAATATTAACAATAGTGGTAGCAAAAGCCTGCATTTACTGAACACATGCTAAATCTGAAGAATCTTCCAGGAATTTTTGCTAGTTCTAAAAACATTTTGGCAAGGAAAAATGTTATTACCTCATTTTAACAGTTTTTATGTAACAGACTAAGAGATTAAATAACCTCTTCAAAATATATGCCATCAGCAATATGTTATGTTGAAAACCAGGACTATGTCTAAAATGAAAGGAAAACAAACCAGTAAACCTTTTTGAGAAGCTTGAAATTATTAAATAACTTCACAAAGTATTTAATTTCTTTTTCACTCATTGTAAATCTAGTACTAGAGCTTACAAATACAAAAGTAAGAATTAACTATATTATGTGCTACTGTCACAAATTGTCTTAGATTTTGTTCTCCTGAAATCAGCCTCAGACAATGACTCCTGTAAAAGTTAAGAAAAATTGCTATGAGCTTAAAATTGGTCAGGAAAATGGAAAGTGAGATTAGGAAGGGAGGAAAACAAGGAAGTCAAGCAAGGTGCCATATAGAGTAGGCATGCTTGATCTTATACAAAAGATTTAGAAAAAAAAAAGTTAGTCATGTCTTAACATTCTTCCATTGGCAAATATTTATTTCCCTGAGCACCTCATTCATTGGCTAAAGGCAAGGGTGGACAGACAAAGGGGACTTTGGTTCTCCTAGACTGGAGACCAAGAAGATGGTGGCAGCCTGAGGGCAGCTCTCTAAAACATAGGGCATATGCTGGCTATTGAGTGAGACAGTCACCAGAAACCAGCTACTGATATACACAAACATTGGAAATTAACTATAGGATGTAGGCAGACCACTGACAGAGCAGTTGCTCTGGCCAAGTGATTATTCAATAATGCCTTTATATGAAACACGTGGATTTATTCGTCTCACTCCTCAGCCTCTTCACTTATGCTGCACCTCTCCTCTAATCATGGATCACTGATTACCAAGGACAGTAATTTGAGATGGAGGAGGAAATCTCTTCTGGCATGTTTTAAATTCTACAAGCCTGTGAATCTTCTAAAGTAAATGTAGGTCTTTCAGAAAGTTTCCCCAGACTTCATGGTTTAAACTATAAGAAACTAACAATCTTCACCTGTGCTTGGCTGTTACTTTGTTGTCCGCCAAATGAACACCTTGAGTGATTCTTTAACTCTGGGCTTGGTGAGGTAATTTGCTTTAGTCGACGGGCAGATGGGTATTAGCATGTTAATGCACAGACTTTTGACAATAATTTGCATATATTGGGTTTGTCCTCTCAAAAGAGGACCTCTTGGTACCTAGCTTCCAGGTTATAACAAATCATGGGATATTTTACTAGAGAGAAAGGGGCCTATTGAGAAGTCTTAGGGGTTAAGACACTGTTACAGCGAGATCTCAAGGAGGAGAAGCAAAGTGTCTCAGTTGATTTCTCAACTGAACACAACCATGCAAATGACCTCAGGTTACAACAAGAGGAGTAATTGCCCAGATGATCTACAGAATCATAAAAATAACAACTCTTCTTTCCGCAAGCTACTAAACATTGGTGTGTTTTGTTACACAGAAATATATAATTAAAACTTTTAATCACAAGCTGGAATCAAGATTACCAGGAGAAATATAAACAACCCTAAATATGCAATGATAATCATTCTAATGGCAGAAAGCAAAGAGGAACTAAAGAGCATCCTGATGAATATGAAAGAGGAGAATGAAAAAGCTGGCTTAAAGCTCAAAACTCAAAAATCTAAGATCATGCAACTGGCCCCATGATTTCATGGCAAATAGATGGGGAAAACAGCAACAGGCTTTATTTTCTTGGGCTCCAAAATCACTACAAATGATGACTGCAGCCATAAATTAAAAGATGCTTGTTCCTTGGAAGAAAAACTATGACATAGCAATTGCCGTGTCATGTTAAAAAGCAGAGACATCTTTTTGCCATCAAAGGTCTGCATAGTCAAAACTATGGTTTTTCCAGTAGTCATGCATGGATGTGAGAGTTGGACCATAAAGAAGGATGAGTGCCGAAGGATTGATGCTTTTGAATTGTGCTGCTGGAGAAGACTCTTGAGAGTCCTTTGAACTGAAAACAGATCAAATCAGTCATCCTAAAGGAAATCAAGTCTGAATATTCATTGGAAGGACTGATGTTGAGGCTGCAGCTCCAATACTTTAGCCATCTGATGTGAAGAGCCAACTCATTGGAAAAGACCCTGATGCTGGGAAAAATCAAACACCAAAGGAGAAAAGGGCAGTATAGGATGAGATGGCTAGATAATATCACTAACTTAATGGACATGAGGAATCTCCGAAAGATAGTGAAGTACAGGGAAGCCTGGCGTACTGTAGTTCATAGGGTTGCAAAGATCTGGACATGACTTAGCAACTGAATAACAACAACTTTTCCCCTATGGAAATGACAACTTCACATGATTCAAACTAAAATTATCAAAAATAATAATCACATCAATTTCCATAGGCATCTCTACCAGTTATCCAGTCCTACTTTGGCTAACACACCCTATTATTTTCCTTCCAGTTATTTTATGCTGTGAGACAGATTTTAATGCCTAATCCCAGAGCTGAAGGAATGAAGCCTCTGAGAGGTCAAGTGGCCTATCGAAGGCAAAGGTAGTATTTTGCAGAGTCATAATCTGAATCTACATTTGCCTGAATTCAAAATCTCCCTTTCCCAGCCTGCTTCAAATTGCACTTTCACGTGAGTTCTTAAGCATAAGGGAATAAATTGCCATCAGAACTGTCAGTTTACAAAAACAAAGATAATGTGCATGGGTTGTATGCTCTGCAAATTTGTTGTTGAAAATCCTTTATATCTAGGAAGGATTAGAACAAACTAGTGAAAATGATCCTCATTGCCTTCCATGCAAAAATTATTCTCCTCTTGAGGGTTAATAGTGAAACAACAACAACAAAAATTATATCTTTTGGTAATCTGAATAATTTGCATATTTGAGCTACTTCAAGTGTAATGATAAGGAAATAAACATTTAAAACTTTCCCTAGGAAAATGGCACTGTAGCATATTGAAGAGTTTAGGCTACAGAGTGAGAGTGTCTGAAGTAAATCCTGATTATTTTTCTTACTTGCTCTGTGACCCTGAACAAGTTATTCAAACTCTCTGAGTCCTCTGTTTCTTCATCTATAAAATGATAATAGTAATACTATCTACCTCATTATCTTCATTAGTTGTAGGGTCAAAAAAAATATGTGAAGCACTAAGAATGGTACCTAGCATAGGGCACATATTCTGTGTTAGTTATTACTATTATTATTACAGTTATTGTCATTATTATTATTAATTTCCTTATAGAAGTCAAAGTAATCTTACATTCATAGATACAAAACCACTCTTAAAAATTTTGTCAGAAGTTTAGTTCCCAAACAACTATTTTGTACAGTAAGTGTTAACAGATTTGACAGAATAAAGGGCTTTGCCATTTAAAAGGGATAACTTCAATGCTTATTTAATTTTATTAATAACATATTAAATTGATAAAATTTTATGTATATTTTATTTTCTGAGTTCATCCTACTCCTGGTCATAATGGGAAAACATGTTTTTAAATAGAGAAGAAATAACAAATCCAAAACAAAAACGTTAAAATAATAACCATGGAAGTAAAAAGACTACAGCTTTTGATTTTGATATTGCACTATCTCGTATCATAAGGAATCGTTTCTTGTCTATGTTTTCGCAGGCTCTTTGTTTTCCTTTAATATAATATTTAGTACATTTTACAGAGGTTCATTCGCAGGTGGTTTTCTCTGTGACTGATTGTTCTTTGAATCTAGAGCCTGCTTATTCAACATCATCACTTTTGTGCTGAGATGCATGCTTGGCACTAAGCGTCAGTTCAGAAATTATTTGTTGGATGAATGAGCAAATAAACTAAAAGTTGGATGATTCATTACCATTTGACATATAATTCTTTTGGTTAATATTGATTTTATCTAATAGAACTTTCTCAAAATTCATGATATCAATGGCTATTATAAAAGGTAATAAGAAACTGACTTACATGAAAATATATACACTAAATTCTAAGTGTTTTCCTTCAAGTGACATTTCTTGACAGTCTTTCTTAATTCCTTGGGAGCAAATGATGACAGTCATCCAGGGCACTGTAATGATGAAATGCTCTCAAAGCTGCTGACTCCGTAATTTAAAGGAACACTCATCTAGCAACACAAGTCTTCAAAAACCACATAGACACTTTCCCAATTATATGTGAAAGCTTTAATGAAGGCATTTTAATGAACAGTCATTTAGATACAAGGTAAAACAAAGAAACACGTGTATACCTGTGGTGGATTCATGTTGATGTATGGCAAAACCAATACAATATTGTAAAGTAATTAACCTCCAATTAAAATAAATAAATTTATATTTTAAAAGAAGAACACATTAAAATAAAAAAATAATGAATTAAAAAAAAGAAACTGTTATGACTTGATCATTAATTTATCATTAGTAGTACTTTGAAAAAATATTTATTGGAGTATAGTTTACATAATGTGTTAGTTTCAGGTATACAGCAAAATGAATCAGTTATGCATATACATATATCCACTCTTTTATTTATTTATTCATTTACTATTTTTAGGACATCCCTGATAGCTCAGTGGTAAAGAATCTGCCTGCCAATTCAAGAGATGCAAGAGATGCAGGTTCAATCTCTAGCTCAGGAAGATTCTCCTGTAGGAGTAATTGGCAACCCAATCCATTACTCTTGCCTGGGAAACCCCATGGACAGAGGAGCCTGGTGGACTACAGTTCAGGGGGTTACAAAAAGTTGGACACAGCAGAGCATAAATACACATACTCTTTTTTAGTTTCTATTCCTGTAGAGACCATTATAGAGTACTGAATAGCACTCCCTGCACTATACAGTAGGTCCTTATGAGTTACCTCTTTTTATAAGTAATGTGTGTGTGTGTGTCAATTCCAATATTTCAGTTTATCCCTCCCTTACTCCTGATCCCCTGGTAATCATAAATTTATTTTCTCCATCTATAATTCTATTTCTGTTTTGTAGATAAGTTCATTTGTAGCCTTTTTTTTTTTTTAGATTCCATGTGTTCTTGACCTAAGAAAGCTCCCTTATGTTACCAGTGAAATAAAATACTGGCCTTATTTGCTGTATATCCTCATAAAATGCAGCTCTGTGCATCTCTCCTACTTTATTCTTGTATTTTTTTTCAATGATCGAATTTTAAAGTCTCCTCTCTAATGTAAGCTTAAACATCCAACACTTTCCTTCTGACTCTGCATTTCAGAGATAATATGTTTCTGGGATAATGAAAATGAGCATCAGTTTCTGTGTTTGGCTTTCTGTAATCCTCTGAGTAACTCACACTTCAGAGTGATTTTATTAGGATCAAATTGAGGTTAAATGTAGAGCAAACATCATGAGAACTTCTTTGCCCTAGTAATTAGTTGGTCTAATGAAGACTATTTCAGTTGTCTCTTGCCCATCATTGGAGGCAGCCAGAAAAATAATTTCTCTTTAGAAATCTTCATATCAGGAAATCAGTGTGATGTAAATTAGAAAAAGGGATTCACTGTTGGTTCTAGAGGAGGAGAAATGGCCTCAGGTCAGAAGTTACTCCTCTTAACCAAGTGTGTGATCTTGTCCACCTTAATTAGGCTTTGGACTCACAGTTGAACTAAGATGCCTCCATTGCCTGAGAGCAAAGAATTAGATCTTAAAAGTTCAAGTTCACCTCCAAATTCTAATTCAATTTATTTGAATTATATTAATACTAATTATATTAATGTCATGTAGGGCCACCCAAGACAGATGGGTCATGGTGAAACATTCTGACAAAATGAGGTCTACTAGAGAAGGAAATGGCAAACCTCTTCACCATTCTTCCCATGAGAACTCTATGAACATTATGAAAGGTCAAAAAAAAAAGAAAAAAAAGACACTGAAAAATGGGTAAGTGCCCGATATGCTATGGGGGAAGAGTGGAGAAATAACTCCAGAAAGAATGAAGAAAATGAGCCAAAGTGAAAACAACACCCAGTTGTGGATGTGACTGGTGATGGAAGTAAAGTCCAATGATGTAAAGAACAATATTACATAGAAACTTGGAATGTTAGATCCATGAATCAAGGTAAATTGGAAGTGGTCAAATAGGAGATAGTAAGAGTGAAATTCAACGTTTTAGGAATGAGGGAACTAAAACAGACCAGAATGGGCAAATTTAGTTCAGATGACCATTATATCTATTACTGTGGGCAAAAGTCCCTTAGAAGAAATGGAGTAGCCCTCATAGTCAACAGAGAGTCTGAAATGCAGTACTTGGACGCAATCTCCAAAAGGACAGAATGATCTCTGTCTGTTTCTAAGGCAAAGCGTTCAGTATCACAGTAATCCAAGTCTATGCCACAACCACTAATGCCAAAGAAGCTGAAGTTAAATATTTCTATGATGACCTACAAGGCCTTCTAGAACAACACCAAAAAAATACGTGCTCTTCATCATAGCAGACTAGAATGCAAAAGTATGAAGTCAAGAGATACCTGGAGCAACAGGCAAGATTGGCCTTGGGTAACAAAATTAAGCAGGGAAAGGACTAAAATAATTTTGCCAAGAGAAAGCACTGATCAGAGAAAACACCTCTTCCAACAACACAAAAGATGACTCTAGACATGGACATCACCAGCTGATCAATACCAAAATCAGATTGATTCTATCCTTTGCAGCCAAAGATGGAGAAGAGACTGGGAACTGATTGTCATTCAGATCATAAAACCTTATTGAAAAATTCACACTTACATTGATGAAAGTTGGGAATACTACTAGACCATTCAAGTATGACCTAAATCAAATCTCTTACAATTATATAGTGGAAGTGACAAATAAATTCAAGGGATTAGATGTGATAGACAGAGAGCCTAAAAGAACTATGGAAAGAGGTTCATGACATTGCCTAGGAGTCATTGATCAAAACCATCCCCAAGGAAAAGAAATGCAAGAAGGCAAAATGATTGTCTGAGGAGGCTTTACAAACAGCTTAGAAAATAAGAGAACTGAAAGGCAAAGGAGAAAAGGAAAGATATATCCATCTGAAAGCAAAGTTCCAAAGAACAGCAAGGAGAGATAAGAAAACCTTCCTAAGTAATCAGTGCAAACAAATAGAGGAAGACAATAGAATAGGAAAGACTAGAGATCTCTTCAAGAAAATTAGAGATACCAAGGGAACATTTCATGCAAAGATGGGCTCAATAAAGGATAGAAATGGTATGGACCTAACAGAAGCAGGAGATATTAAGAGGTGGCAAGAATACAGAGAAGAACTGTACAAAAAAGATCTTCATGACCCAGATGATCACAATGGTGTGATCACTTAGACATACTGAAATGAGAAGTCAAGTGGGCCTTAGGAAGCATCATTACAAACAAAGGTAGTGGAGGTGACGAAATTCCAGTTGAGCTATTTCAAATCCTAAAAGATGATGCTATTAAAGTTCTGTACTCAATATGCCAACAAATTTGGAAAACTCAGCAGTAGCCACGAGACTGGAAAAGGTCAGTTTTCATTCCAATCCCAAAGAAAGGCAATGCCAAAGAATATTCAAACTACCAAACTATTGCACTCATTTCACATGCTAGCAAAGTAATTCTCAAAATTCTCCAAGCAAGGCTTCAACAGTATGTGAACCAAGAAGTTCCAGATGTTCAAATTGTATTTAGAAAAGGCAGAGGAACCAGAAATCAAATTGTCAGTATCGTTGGATCATAGAAAGAGCAAGAGAATTCCAGAAAAAACATCTCCTTCTTTATTGACTGAACCAAAGCCTTTGACTGTGTGGATCACAACAAACTGTGGAAAATTCTGAAAGAGATGGGAATACCAGACCACCTGACCTGCCTCCTGAGAAATCTGTATGCATGCCAAGAAACAACAGTTAGAACCGGACATGGAACAACAGACAGTAACTGTATATAATCACCCTTCTTATTTAACTTCTTTGCAAAAGACATCATGCTAAATGCCATACTGGATGAAGCACAAGCTGGAATCAAGATTGCTGGAAGAAATACAAATAACCTTAGATACACAGATGATACCATTCTTATGGCAGAAAGTGAAGAACTGAAGAGCCTCTGATGAAAGTAAAACAGGAGAGTGAAAAAGTTGGCTTAAAACTCAACATTCAAAAAACTAAGATCATGGCATCTAGTTCAATCACTTCATGGAAAATAGATGGGGAAACAATGAAAATAATGACAAACTTTTTTTTTCCTTGGTTCCAAATTCACTGTAGATAGTGACAGCAGACATGAAGTTAAAAGATGCTTGCTCTTTGGAAGAAAAGCTATGATGAAAGAAAAGAAAAGAAAAAAGGAAAAAAGAAAGAATGAAAAGAAGATAGAAAGAAAGAAAGTAAAGTCACTCAGTCATGTCTGATTCTTTGTGATGCCATGGGCTACCAGGCTGCTCCCCCTTGGAATTTTCCAGGCAAGAATACTATAGTGGGTTTCCATTTCTTTCTCCAGAGGAGCTTCCAAACCCAGGGATTGAACCCAGGTCTCAACTCATTCCAGTACTCTTGCCTTGAAAATCCCATGGACGGAGGAGTTTGGTGCAGGCTACTGTCCATGGGATTGCAAAGAGTCCAGCATGACTGAGTGACTTCACTTCACTCCTGCACTGCAGGCAGATGCTTTACCATCTGAGCCACCAGGGAAGCCCTTGAAACCTAGACAGCATACCAAAAAGCAGAGACATTACTTTGCCAACAGAGGTCCATCTAGTCAAAACTTTGGCTCTTCCAGTAGTCATGTATGGATGTGAGAATTGGACCATAAGGAATGCTGAGAACCAAAGAATTGATGCTTTTGAATTGTGCTGAAGAAAACACATGAGAGTCCCTTGGACTGCAAGGAGCTTCAACCAGTCCATCCTAAAAGAAATCAATCCTGACTATTCTTTGGAAGGACTGATGCTGAAGTTGAAGCTCCAATACTTTGATTTCTGATGTGAAGAACTGACTCTTGGAAAAGACCCTGATGCTGGGAAAGATTGAAGGCAGAAGGAGAAGGGGATGACAGAAGATGCGATAGTTGGATGGCATCATTGACTTAACGAACATGCGTTTGAGCAAGTTCTCCGAGTTGGTGATGGACAGGGAGGCCTGGTGTGCTGCAGTCTATGGGGTCACAAAGAGTTGAACTGAACGACTGAACTGAACTTAACTGAATACCAATGGGGTTAGTTAAAACAAGAACTACTTATAGTTGATTCCATCACTGGTAGATTTATTTCATTTCTCTCTCAACTTGATTTCTCAAGAAATACTCAATAATTCTCAATAAAAAGCAATTCTACTCACCAATTTCTTGGGCTTTAAACCTTGGGCTTAACTCCCTTTATCTCCTACCCCAATGCAGTTCAATAGCAAATTCTGTTAACTCTGTGTTTAAAATATGTATTCAGTTGGAGTATGTCTTCAAACCTTCACTGTCAACTTCCTCCTCCAAAAGCCATAGTATTTGGCATCTAATCTTATTATAGGATCTTAATTGATCAGTTTACACCTATTCTTGCCCCTCCCAGTACATTCTCAGGGTAGCAATCACAATGATACTTTGGAAGATAAATTATATTATGACGCCCCTCTGCTCAATACACTCCATTGCCTTCCCTTGTTACTCTGAATAAAAGCCAAGTTCCATGCTCTGACTTCTAAACCCTGTGTATCTTGGCATCCTTTAGCTCTGTGACCATCCCAGGATACTGTCACTCATGTTCACTTCAGCTACACCAGACCCTTTACTGGTCCTCAGAAGACCTTCACTCTGGCAGTTGCTTCTATTGATACCTTGAAAGCTCAGGTTTCCCCTCTTTAAGGTCTCTGCTCAAAAATTACTGAATCTGAATAGATGCCTCTTATCATTTCATGTAAAACAGAACAATGCTCACTGTTCTTTTTTACTGTATACTGCTTTATTATTTTTTATTGTATATACCCCCTTTTGTATTACATAAACATACAAACACATTTTTTTTTGTTTTCTATCACCAACTCCCCCAAAGTGTTGGTACAGATGTATACAAATTTTGTGTATTATACTTAGTAATGACAACTTTTCCAGTCAATAATGTAATTATATTTGGCCAAATAATATCCATAATTTCTAGTGTAGTAATAATGTAGGAAACCCAAGTTTGAAGTCACACAGAGCCAATGTGGCTCAGAAGACTGAAACAACTCAAATTCAGCCAGCAAATCAATGATAGAGGATTATTCACTTATTAGCAATTTCTTTATTCCACTGATCACTCCCAATTCTTTATATTATATAATCAACCCTACTCCAGACTACATTGTCCATAGCTACTCTGGTGCCATACTTGACATCTTCAATTCCTTAATCATTTTTTTATGATTACCATTATCTTCACTCTCATCACTCTCATCATCATAATTTTCAAAACGAACGACTCACTATGTCAGGAACTGTACTAAGTACTTCATATACTTCTATAAGAAGGAAATTAGCTTTCCTTTTCTGCTGTCTCAGAATTTAAACAGCTTGTTTAAAATAAGGCAGATGGTAAATAGTGGGAGTAACAATATCAATCTAGCTCTCACTGACTTATACAATGCTTTCTTCAGAAGTTTCCATTCACTCATTTTCTTGCTTATAGGTCTGAACCAAGGACAGAATCAATTTGCAACCTAGGCTACTGATGACATTTTATTTCCCTGCTTTTCTTATTTTGGCCAAAAAATAAATAAATAAATAAAAATGCTTGAAGACTTCTTTCCTTTCTATGGTAAACACATCTCAGTGTCTGAAGGATTGTACTCATAGCTTGGAAAAGCCATTTTTTTTTTTAAATTGATACTTATCAATTTATTTATTTATTGCCTTATTAAGCTTGCTGTAGTACACATATATTCAATGGAAAAGCTAGTTTCTTGCAGTGAGTTCTTGGTCACCTTCTTGCCACTTCATTTGGATCATTGCTGAATTTGTTGATTGCTTATTACTGGTGTTTTCTTAATGCCTGAGGATGGGAGTCCCCTGATTAAATATTTCACTGTTGGCATTTCTTATTCATCCAGTTGTAAGGAATTCCCCTCTATTCCACTTACATAGCTTTAGAAGAATATCATAAAAATAATTTCTTAATTTTCAGGTCACATGGCCTACTTTTTGACTGTCATTTTACTACTCTTGATCCTTGGAGGAT
This sequence comes from Budorcas taxicolor, assembly GCF_023091745.1. NCBI lineage: Eukaryota > Metazoa > Chordata > Mammalia > Artiodactyla > Bovidae > Budorcas > Budorcas taxicolor. The sequence continues at coordinate 56,270,152 of NC_068929.1, read as the reverse complement.
CAAGATCACTCTCCTCTTAAAGTATACTTCTTAACTTTTTTAAATACAATCACCTTCTAATTTTCATGATATTTAATAATACCTTTTCCTTTTACACCAGATGTATAAATGTAGGGGATAATGTGTCCTTCTATTCATTATCTACATGACCTACAAAGACATTCATTCTCATGACTTTTATTTTTTATTATAAATTTATTTATTTTGATTGGAGGTTAATTACTTTACAATATTGTATTGGTTTTGCCATACATCAACATGAATCCACCACGGGTATACAAGTGTAAAATCCTGTATAATGAAGACTTTCCAATGATAACAATAGTTACCCCACCTGTGGAATTTAGTATGAGGGATAGACTATTATTATTCTCATGTTACAATGAGAAAACTGAGGAACAGCCAGGGTGCATGACTGACAAAAAGTCAAAAAGCTAGTGAAGATTGGAGCCAAGGAGGGTTATAGGCAAAGTAAAACAGAAACACTCAAAGACTCTCTGCTTCTAAGCCTAATTTCTGCCATAATTAATTTCCCTTAAATTAGCCATTCCAAGACTGAAATTCTCATATTACCTTAGCACACTTCATTTACTTGAAATGCCAAGTTCAGTTATTGACTGTGCCATTTATTTTATATGTTGTCTTTTGGGTCTCCATATACCGTTCTATGCATACTTCTATGTTCGATATATGTTCTGTCTATAATTCATCTATGTACTGCTCTCTCTACACTTTTCTTGGTTGTTGGTGCTGGGTCTTATACTCCTTAACCCTCTGACTTCTTTTTAGGTTTGGCCAAATGGAAGCCATAGAGGATGTGTGGAATGTGGCAGGTAGGGAGAAGAATCTTTGTGTTTTAGATTCCCTGTTGGCATCACTTCAACAGCAGCAAAGAGTAGACTAGCCTCCAGCTTCTTTAAACACTCTATGCATTAGATTTGCTGAGTAAGCCAGACAGAGATAGACAAATATCATATAATATCATTTATGACTAGAATCTTTACAAAGATACAAAAATGAACCTATCTGCAAAGCAAATAGACCCACAGACATAGGAAATAAACTATGGTTACCAAAGGAGAGAGGTAGGGGAAGGATGAAAGGGGAGGTTGCGATTTACATATACACACTAGTGAGTGAAGTGAGTGAAGTCGCTCAGTCGTGTCTGACTCTTTGCGACCCCATGGACTGTAGCCTACTAGGTTCCTCCATCCACAGAATTTTCCAGGCAAGAGTACTGGAGTGGGCTGCCATTTCCTTCTCCAGAGGATCTTCCCAACCCAGGGATTGAACCCGGGTCTCCCACATTGCAGGCAGACACTTTACTGTCTGAGCACCAAAAAGGACCTACTCTATAGCACAGGGAACTATATTTGATATTTTGTAATACTGATAAGGAAAAATAATCTGAAACAGAATGTATATATATGTACATATATATGCATATATATGTGTGTATATATGTATGTACACACATATATGTATATTATACATATATTATATTATATATAATATTATATATATATATACGCACACACATATACAAACACATATAACTAAGTCACTTTGGTATACACCTGTAACCAACACAACACTGTAAATCAACCATAATTCCAAAAAAAAAATTTTTGTTTGTTTTTTGCTGGGTCCCCTTCCTAGTGGGCTACAGAGGATGACATGGCTGGATGGCATCACCGGCTCAATGGACATGAGTTTGAGCTAACTCCAGGAGATAGCAAAGGACAGGGAATCCTGGTATGCTTCAGTCCATGGGGTTTCAAAGAGTCAGACACAAATTAGTGACTGAACAAAAACCTTCCTAGTGGTCTCCTCTGAAGTCCAAGAGTACAGAGCGCTGAGATCTTCCCTAAAAGAATGACCAACAGCCCTATAGGACCTGTTCTTAAAATCCTAGGTTCTGATTAGTCTTCAGGCATTGGGATTAAAGATAATTCTTACAGTAATTGCTCAGTTACTTCACTGTATATTTTTACTTTTGCAGCCTACCCACTTCTCTGTAACCAGTGGTCTTTCTTAATTTCTCTTGCCTTGAAATGTTTCTGTTTTCCAGGCTAAACCCTGACTGATCTCCTAACAGTGGACACAGCTTCAGCATCGACCTGCATTCCTGCTGCCCTCCTCATGATACCCTCCAAATCCCATAAACTGTACCTCTTCAATCTGTCCCATCCCCTAACTTTCACAGTTGCTGCATTAGTTCTCACCATTTTTAATCACACTTCTAAGGTGTATCCATCTTCTATCTGGAGATTAACACAGGAGTATCTTTGTATCACTCAAGGATATGCTTCATATGTGTTTCCATATTGCTAAAGGAAAATAAAAATATTTGACAATGTCATCATAACTACCACTGACTCCTCCTGAGCTCTTAACAGCACAGATTAAAATCTTAATAGGGAAAGTCAGGTCTTTCACCACCAGCTGTATCTAGTATCTTTTCCTCCTGCTAGACGCCTATATGCTATAACCATGCTAGCACTCCTTCTGAAATTCTCTCCTATTTTTGGCAAGCATATATACTAATCCTTTGAGATATAGCAGAAATGTTCCACCAGGAGAATGTTTCAGGATTCTCTACACTTCCACTGCACCATATGTCTACCTTTGTACTCACTCCTTTAGATTTTTCAACTCATATTTCACCAGTGTTCATGATAGTGATAGTTTACATGTTGTTCCATTTTTATAAATCTGAAACTTCATAGAACACTTTAAATACAAAAATGTGTTCTTTGAGTTAATGAGTTTTAACAATAATGTTATTGATTAATCATGAATAAAAATGAGAACAAAGTATGAATTGCTACCTTGGGCTTCCCTGGTAGCTCAGATGATGAAGAATCTACTTGCAATGCAGGAATCCTAGGTTCAATCCCTGGATTGGTAAGATCCCCTGGAGGAGGAAATGGCAACCCACTTGAGTATTCTTGCCTGGAGAATCCCATGGACAGAGGAGCCTGGTGGGCTACAGTCAATGTGCTCACACAGAGTCAGACATGACTGAAGCAACTTAGCACAGCACATTACACTTTGGTTTATATGACCAACCTAGATAGTATATTCAAAAGCAGAGACATTACTTTGCCGACTAAGGTCCATCTAGTCAAGGCTATGGTTTTTCCTGTGGTCATGTATGGATGTGAGAGTTGGACTGTGAAGAAGGCTGAGCACCGAAGAATTGATGCTTTTGAACTGTGGTGTTGGAGAAGACTCTTGAGAGTCCCTTGGACAGCAAGGAGATCCAACCAGTCCATTCTGAAGGAGATCAACCCTGGGATTTCTTTGGAGGGAATTTTGCTAAAGCTGAAGCTCCAGTACTTTGGCCACCTCATGCAAAGAGTTGACTCCTTGGAAAAGACTCAGATGCTGGGAGGGATTGGGGGCAGGAGGAGAAGGGGACGACCGAGGAAGAGATGGCTGGATGGCATCATGGACTCAATGGACGTGAGTCTGAGCGAACTCCGGGAGATGGTGATGGACAGGGAGGCCTGGTGTGCTGCTATTCATGGGGTCGCAAAGAGTCGGACACGACTGAGCGACTGAACTGAACTGAACTTATATACACTGAAGTTCATTCTACTTCTGTTCAACACTTCCTCAAATATGAGTAATCACTGATGCTGGGAAAATGTCAAAATGGTATCTTATACAGAACCTTCCATTAAGTAACACTTCCTCACTTTCAGCGGTATTTTTAGCCACATTATCTATAAGCCTTTGCACAAATAAAATACTTTTTTGTGCTCATGGTTTATATTTCTCTCATCTTTATGTCTTTTCAGACCGTTATCTCTGTTTTGAATTTAATTATGGGTTGTGATAACCAGCAGTTAAAATGACCGCAATGACACTATCAGAATGGAATACCATAAATAAATAAAATTTACACAAATAGACATAGCAGCATAAATATTCATAGGTGCAAATCTGAAATTTTTATTGGATCAGTTGGCAAAAGACACAGAGACTCTTAACATTAGCTATATGAGCACAGCATAGAGTCATGAATATCTGTGGACCGAGGATGAGAAAGAGGGAGTAAGTAAGAACTATATGGAATGTATTACCTATTATACCTGGTTAGATTTTCCATTTATACTTTATTTATAACTTTCATAACTTTGAGGCAAAGTTCAACAACAACAAAAAAAGGGTGGTTTGCCTCTTGCCCATCTAGATGCAAGGCAAATTTTCTGCAACACTTAGCACGTCCCTGAATGTTAGCATTGATACAGGGATCTGGGTTGCCAGGAGGGACTTTTAACACTCCCTCATCACTCTTATCTCGATCTGTTTTCCTGAGACCAAAAGGCAATTTCAGATTTGTATTTCATCACTATACTGCAAGTCTAATTTAATTTTTTCCTCTAGGTTTATTTTCTCTAGTTAAAATTATCAGATTCAGTTTCAACATTTTATTTTCATCAGGCTGCTTTCAAAGTCTGTAGTTGTTCTGATTAATACACTTAATAGTTGTGATTTTTAAAATCATTCATTAAATGGGTATATAGAGATCTAACACTATAACTTCTAAAATTCTAAAATATGTAATATGCAGAAGCCTACAAAGAATTGATGCTTTTGAACTGTGGTGTTGGAGAAGACTCTTGAGAGTCCCTTGGACTGCAAGGAGGTCCAACCAGTCCATTCCTAAGGAGATCAACCCTGGGACTTCTTTGGAAGGAATGATGCTAAAGCTGAAACTCCAGTACTTTGGCCACCTCATGAGAAGAGTTGACTCATTGGAAAAAGCTCTGATGCTGGGAGGGATTGGGGGCAGGAGGAGAAGGGGACGACAGAGGATGAGATGGCTGGATGGTATCACTGACTCGATGGATGTGAGTCTGAGTGAACTCCGGGAGATGGTGATGAACAGGGAGGCCTGGCATGCTGTGATTCATGGGGTCGCAAAGAGTCAGACACGACTGAGCGACTGAACTGAACTGAACTGAACAGGTGCCTACATCTGAGTCAGCAGCCAGTTTTACATGAATCTGATCATTAGTATATCCTGAAAACTATATTTTATGAACAGAACAGCACTTGGAGAACCAGAAAATTCAATTACTTGAAAGTATTTGTTGCTTATCATATTATAAAAAACAAAATTTAGTATTTTAAGCATGCAAATGTATGTACTACTGGAAAGAATTTAATATTATCCATATTTTATTTACATTTTATCCCTATGACGTCTGTATCTACCTAATCCAGGTACTATTTTCCTTCTTTTCAATTATGAATTCCATTGTAGAGTAACTGATCACTAACATTTTATTAACTATTTTATTAACTATAAAGATTTCATAAAATTATTCATGAGGTTACAGATTGAAAGCCCTGGGATCAGAATGTATTAAATGGAATCAGTGCAAGAAACATAATTATTTAAGTTATTAATAATGGCCAGATTCCTTGACTATATCAACAGACTCCTTGGAATAGCTATGGCTGATTGTACTGAAATATTCTAGAATATTTTAGTCAATGAATAAATATGTTAAATTTGAATTTGCTTTTCCTTCAAAAATTTAAGAATGACAAAAGATTATATACTTTAAAATTCTAGTGGACTTCCTATATATATATGAACTTCCCTGGTAGCTCAGTGGTAGAGTCTGTCTGCAATGCAGGGCACCTGGGTTCGATCCCTGAGTCAGGAAGATCGCCTGGAGAAGGAAATGGCAACCCACTCCAGTATTCTTACTTGGAGAATCCCATGGACAGAGAAGCCTGGCAGGCTATAGTCTATGGGGTTGCAAAGAGTCAGACACGGACTGAAGATACTTAGCATGCACACATACACACATTTTTTTTTCTAACTAATAATTTGACAACTTAAATAGGATATATTAGGATATATTTAACTCAAGGAGTTCATAGTGCAGGTTAACTATCCTGATAGTGTTTTTTTTCCTGAAAAAAAATTTTTTTAAATTTATTTATTTTTTATTTTAATTGGAGGCTAATTACTTTACAATATTGTGGTGGTTTTTGCCATACATTCATATGAATCAGCCATGGGTGTACATGTGTTCCCCATCCTGACCCTCCCTCCCACCTTCCTCCCCATTGCATCCCTCAGGGTCATCCCAGTGCACCAGCTGTTAGCACCCTGTCTCATGCATCAAACCTGGACTGGCGATCTATTTCACATATGATAATATACATGTTTCATCCCACCCTCGCCTTCTCCCACAGAGTCCAAAAGTCTGTTCTTTACATCTGTGTCTCTTTTGCTTTGCTGTCTCACATATAGGGTCATAATTACCATCTTTCTAAATTTCATATATATGCGTTAATATACTGTATTGGTGTTTTTCTTTCTGACTTACTTCGTTCTGTATAATAGGCTCCAGTTTCATTCACCTCATTAGAACTGATTCAAATGCATTATTTTTAATAGCTGCAGAATATTACATTTTGTATATATGCCACAGCTTTCTTATCCATTCAGCTGCCAATGGGCAGCTAGGTTGCTTCTATGTCCAGGCTATTATAAACAGTGCTGCGATGAACATTGGGGTACACGTGTCTCTTTCAGTTCTGGTTTCCTCAGTGTGTATGCCCAGCAGTGGGATTGTTGGGTCATATGGCAGTTCTATTTCCAGTTTTTTAAGGAATCTCCACAATGTTCTCTATAGTGGCTGTACTAGTTTGCATTCCCACCAACAGTGTAAGAGGGTTCCTTTTTCTCTGCACCCTCTCCAGCAATTATTGTTTGTAGACTTTTTGATAGCAGCCATTCTGACTGGCATGAGATGGTATCTCATTGTGGTTTTGATTTGCACTTCTCTGATAATGAGTGATGTTGAACATCTTTTCATGTGTTTGTTAGCCATCTACATGTCTTCTTTGGAGAAATGTCTGTTTAGTTCTTTGGCCCATTTTTTTATTGTGTTGATTATTTTTCTGGAATTGAGCTGCAGGAGTTGCTTATATATTTTTGAGATTAATTCTTTGTCAGTTGCTTCATTTGCTATTGTTTTCTCCCATTCTGAAGGCTGTCTTTTCACCTTGCCTAAGATAGTTAATTTATAATTCATCATGAGTCCTTGTAAATATTGACTCACTCTTTCTTAGCCATTTCAAGGGAGATTTACAGATTCCTGAAACTGAAAAATATAGATTTTAAACTTCTGATAACTGAAGACAAGTAAAAACAGGCTGAAACCAGATGATTAGGAATATGTTGAAACAATATATAATATACGTTTGACCATTATAGGCTAGCATGAAAATTTAGTTTCCTTCCTGAAAAATATGGACATCTGTTCATCTTATAAGTCAATGAGTAACAGATGACTGTACATCTGTTTGCATATAAAGTGAGAGACTGATGAGCAGGGTGTTGTTTCTAGGGTGTGTTTTGGTTTGTTTTGATTATAATTTTCCTTACTGACATTCAGCCCAACATTATGTTGATAGATCCCAGTATATATTTTCATAATTGGTTATAGTTACAGTGCTCACTAATTTTCCAGACAATATTCTAAATTCTTTACATAGTTTCTCTAATAATCATAAATAACTATTAGACATAAATTCTGCTTAACACTATTTTACAAACAAATGACAGAGGTACACAGGTATAGAGATACCATACAACATCACACTGTTTGTATGTGGGGAATTCCAGAAATTAACTACAGATAATCTTATACTGAATGACTTGCCTTGGACACAAAATGAGATAATTCTGTCCTTTTAGTGATTGCACCCCAATACTGCATTTCAGACTTTTTTGTTGACTGTGAGGATTACTCCATTTCTTCCAAGGACTTCTTCTTCATAGTAGTAGATAAAATGGTCATCCGAATTAAATTCACCCATTCCTGCCCATTTTGGTTCACTGATTCTTAAAATGTCAATGCTCATGCTTGCCATCTCCTGCTTCAGTCAGTTCAGTCGCTCTGCTGCTGCTGCTGCTAAGTAGCTTCAGTCATGTCCGACTCTGTGCCACCCCACAGACAGCAGCCAACAGGATCCCCTGTCCCTGGGATTCTCCAGGCAAGAATACTAGAGAGGGTTGCCATTTTCTTCTCCAATGCACGGAAGTGAAAAGTGAAAGTGAAGTTGCTCAGTCGTGTCCGACTCTTAGCGACCTCATGGACAACAGCCTACCAGGCCTCTCTGTCCACAGGATTTTCTAGGCAAGAGTACTGGAGTGGGGTGCCATTGCCTTCTCTGTTCAATCACTCAGTTCAATTTAGTTCAGTCGCTCAGTCGTGTCCGATTCTTTGTGACCCCATGAACTGCAGCATGCCGGGCCTCCCTGTCCATCACCAACTCCCAGAGTTCACTCAGACTCACGGCCATCGAGTCAGTGATGCCATCCAGCCATCTCATCCTCAGTCGTCCCCTTCTCCTCCTGCCCCCAATCCCTCCCAGCATCAGAGTCTTTTCCAGTGAGTCAACTCATCACATGAGGTGGCCAAAGTACTGGACTTTCAGCTTCAGCATTATTCCTTCCAAAGAAATCCCAGGGTTGATCTCCTTCAGAATGGACTGGTTGGATCTCCTTGCAGTCCAAGGGACTCTCAAGAGTCTTCCCCAACACCACAGTTCAAAAGCATCAATTCTTTGGCACTCAGCTTTTTTCACAGTCCAACTCTCACATCCATACATGACCACTGGAAAAACCATAGCCTTGAGTAGACAGACCTTTGTTGACAAAGTAATGTCTCTGCTTTTCAATATGCTATCTAGGTTGGTCATAATTTTTCTTCCAAGGAGGAAGCATCTTTTAATTTCATGGCTGCAGTCACCATCTGAAGTGATTTTGGAGCCCCAAAAATAAAGTCTGACACCGTTTCCACTGTTTTCCCATCTATTTCCCATGAAGTAAGTGATGGGACCAGATAACATGATCTTCATTTTCTGAATGTTGAGCTTTAAGCCAACTTTTTCACTCTCCACTTTCACATTCATCAAGAGGTTTTTAGTTCCTTTTCACTTTCTGCCATAAGGGTGGTGTCATCTGCATGTCTGAGGTTATTGGTATTTCTCCTGGCAATATTGATTCCAGCTTGTGTTTCTTCTAGTCCAGCATTTCTCATGAAGTACTCTGCATATAAGTTAAATAAGCAGGTGACAATATACAGCCTTGATTTACTCCTTTTCCTATTTGGAAGAAGTCTGTTGTTCCATGTCCAGTTCTAACTGTTGCTTCCTGACCTGCATACAGATTTCTCAAGAGGCAGGTCAGGTGGTCTGGTATTCCCATCTCATTCAGAATTTTCCACAGTTTATTGTGATCCACACAGTCAAAGGCTTTTCGTGTTGCTCAGTCATGTCTAATTCTTTGTGATCCCATGGACTGTAGCACACCTGGCTTCCCTGTTCATCACCAACTCCTGAAGCCTGCTCAAACTAATGTCCATTGAGCCAGTGATGCCACCCAAAACACTCATCCTCTGAGGTCCCCTTCTCCTCCTCCCCTCAATCTTTCCCAGCATCAGGGCCTTTTCCAGTGTATCAGTTCTTCGCATCAGGTGGCCAAAGGATTTGAGCTTCAGCTTTAGCATCAGTCCTTCCAATGAATATTCGGGACTGATTTCCTTTAGGATGGACTGGTTTGATCTCCTTGCATCCAAGAGACTTTCAAGAGTCTTCCTCAACACCACAGTTCAAAAGCATCAATTCTGCAAGGCTCAGCTTTCTTTATGGTCCAGCTCTCACATCCATACATGGCCATGTCCAATTTACTTTGATCCAAGGACCTAACATTCCAGGTTCCTATGCAATATTGTTCTTTATAGCATCAGACTTCACTTTTACCCCAAGACACATCCACAACTAAGCACTGCTTCCGTTTTGACCCAGACTGTTCATTTTTTGTATAGCTATCTCTCCACTCTTCCTTAGTAGCATATTGGACCTGGCGATCTGGGAGGCTCATCATCTGTCGTCACATCTTTTTGCCTTTTCATACTGTCCATAGGGTTCTCGAGGCAAGAATACTGAATCTCTGTCCTCAGAAGTTGTACTGCTCTGCCCCTCAATGAATATTAAATTTGTAGTCCTGGTAAAATTAAATCAACTGTTTTAACCTAGAGAAAAATAATTTCAACTGAACTTAGAGTTTTGCACATGCAGTAATAGAAATATAGCAATAAATATGAATTCAGTGTTTTTCTTTTCATATAACTCAACTCGTATAAATAGAATTTGAAGACAATATTTCTGTAAGAATATTTCCAGTTGGATAATATACTGAGAACTTGATCAGAATGTAAATATAGGTAGTTTGAATCCCATATTTTTTCACAAAGCACAGTTACTTGTTTACTCAATTCACAGGTACCACATGAAAAAATTCCTCTGAAATGCAACACTTTCATAGTCTTCTGAAATGTTGCCACATGAATTATATAAAGTCATACAAGTACTCTGCATCACCATTGTTGTGGGTGTTTTAGTTGAGTAGGGTTGTTCTGGGGGAAGCATGGCTTAACCTCGGGAAATGAAATTGAGAAAGCACAAGCTCCACTGCCTCCTTCTTCACTTCTCTTGCATTGTATAGTCTCTTTATGTCTGTAATTTGCAGGTAGTGGATACAATTTCCTAGATAATAAGTTGAATTACCATCAAGGGAAATAATTATCTTTCTAAATATAAAATGACAGATTTTCCAGTGGTGCAATTTTTAAGGGTTATACAAATCTTCAATCTTCCCAAATATCCTTGACATGTAAATTAACAGGCTCATAAATTTAGAGTTGGAGGAAGCAGAAAGTTACTTTGCACAAATACCACTCACAGTGGCAATGATCACGATTCTGTCCTAGGGCATCTATCCAATCTTGCTATTTGCTATTGCTGAGTCCTGAAATGTTGGCATGATATTTCATTCTGGCAACCATTAAAGCCAGAAAGCTGTATCATACTTTAGAGAGCAAAATGTATTACATGTAGGATAAATGTACAAAGATAATATCTAAATGCAAGACTAGAAAAGCAGCATCAGTTTCTATAACCAAATAACTTATTTATAAATTTTAAAGGAACAAATACTTTCTTTTGTAAACATGCTGCCAAACATTTCCTTAAATCAGAAATTTTCTTTAGACAAGCAGGCTTTGTTGAATGTAGGTGTGTAAACACATCACCTGTTGTCCCATTTTCAGTTAATGATAAGAATCAAAGAGAGAGAATCTATCCTTTGAAAATATCAGATTTTGAGGCATAGTAGATTGAACATCTAGCTTCAGCTCAGCAATCAGATATAATTGGTAGCTGTTTGGCTTACCAAATATGAATTGCAGAAAGAATATGTGGCTTGAATACAGGTATCAGTGACAGGATTGTGAAATTTCCTAGGACTCTGCTCACATAGCAAAAAGATATAATACTTTATGTGACATGTCATGTAATATTCAATATCTTAGGAAACACTGTAATTGAAAGTTGTTTGTAAACTAAGTTCTATCCAGATGCAGTTGATTATTATTGTGATACTTTCTATCAAAAATATATCATCATATCTCTTTGCATGAGTGCATGCTGCATTGCCTCAGTTGTGTTCAACTCTTTGTGGCTCCATGGACTGTAGCCCACCAGAGTGCTCTGTCCATGGGATTATCCAGGCAAGAAGATTGGAGCAGGTTGTCATTTCCTCCTCCAAAAAGCATTCATATGTCTTTACAAAGGCTTTATTAAACTATCTCATGATTTAAAGTGGAGTCTATTTACTATTATTGTTTGCCTCTATCCTAATGATATTAGCTTAATATTAGCTTTTTAGGGCTGCTGTAACAGAATACCGCAAGCTAGTGATAAAACAGAAATGTATTGTCTCACAGTTCTGGAGGCTAGAGGTCTTCAGTCAAGGTGGCAATAGAGCCATATACCATCTGAAGCCTGGGGGTGAGTCTCCTTCCTCACCTCATCTTCCTTCTGAGATTCTCTAGCATTCTTGGCTCTCCTTGGTTTGTAGACACATTACCCAGACCCCATCTCCCTTGACACATGACCATCTTCTCCTGTGTGTCTGTCTTTACATGGTGTCTTTTTCTTCTTTTAAGGGCACCACTCACATTGGATTAGGGCCTACTCTACTGACCTCAGAATTCCAAAGTGGCTCAGTGTAAAGATTCTGCCTGCAATTCAGGGGACACAGGAGATGCAGGTTCGATCCCTAGGTCAGGAAGATCTGCTGGAGTAGGAACTGGCAACCCAGTCCAGTATTCTTGCCTGAAAAATTCCACGGGCAGAGAGGCCTGGCAGGCCATAGTCCACAGGGTTGCAAAGAGCAGGATACAACTGAGCACACGTGTGCACGCACGAATGACCTCATCTCATTTTGATCATATTTGCAAAGATCCTATATTTATTTATTTATTTACTGGCTTATTTTTGACCAAACTGTGCAGCATGTAGGATCTTAGTTCTCTGACCAGGGATCAAACCCTTGCTCCCCGTACTGAAGGCATGAAGCTTTAAACACTGGACTGCCAGAGGAAGTCTTCCTATTTTTAAACAAGTTCACAGTCACAATTATAGGCATTAAGACTTTAATATACTATTCTTTCCGGTGGATATCATTCAATGTTTTTAACATTAGTGAATTCAAAAGAGGTAAGCATATGCATATAGGGTACTACATACATAATGTAGAAGTTTACAGGTTTTTTTCAGTATTTATTTAGTATTCTATACATAGAGAAAACAACACATATCCTTTGATGCACAAAACGTAAAATAGCTGCATATAACAATAATTTTAAACAAGTATTATAGGAAAAAAATATATAAATGAAAGTTCATTAATGAATGCACTATATAAAATACTGTATAGTAATGAGCTTTTTTCTGTTATAAAGCAAATAATAGAATGGGTTAAGCAAGTAAGAGATCATATAGAACTTGACATTAGATTTGTACTAATTTGACTAAGGAAGACTGCACATCATGAAACAGGAAAAGTTAAGAGAATAAAATAATTAGAGTGCTTCAGGGAAAATCAAGGTGCTTACTCACTGGAAGTTATTTAAAAATAAACATTGGAAATACATTCAGGTAAGTTAGAGTCAATCCAATAAAATGGAGTAAAACTTTGAACTTGATTTCAGAAGCACTTCGAGTCATTATAGAAACTACTAGAGGACCATAGCATGAAGCAAAATTTCAGGGACAGAACATGAAAGAAGGAAGCTATTCATTGATTTGGTTCTACATGCTTCTAAGGAGAACATATGCCTACAAACTGTGTGCTGAGTTTTCTGAAACACAATAGTAAATTCACAGAGGGGCGCACCCCAGGATATTTTAAATTTCAAGAGAAACACTGGGACATCTGTAAGAAATCCAAAAATCTACTAGTCTTAGGAGATTTAGACATTTCTTTAATGAAAAGAACTATTAGGTTTTGGGCCTAGGGCAACTGTGAAAAAATTACTGAAATATCAATATAGCCATGAACCCAAATAGTCTAGAAACCTCTAGTTTATTAGTTAATGAATGTATTTGCACTTTTTGATCTGAAGCTCTATACAATTTTATAGAGCTCTATACAATTTTATATTTCCATTGTCTTCAATTAGATCATTCTTGATTATAAACCAACTTTTGTTGTTGTTGTTGCTCTGGCATAAAACTAGTTAAACTCTTTTTTTCTTTTTCTGATGTTTTTATGGCAAAGACTAGGGAAAGGACATTTTTCCCAAATGCAGTAATCTCTACTTTTCCTTTAACAAATATTAGTCTCCTATTTTCAGGTCTTTTTGATATTTTGCTAAGATAAATTTCAATATTACTGTTGTTACTTTCATATTTTAACTTTTTTTCCATTAGCTCTTAATTTTCTAGTTTTTTTAATATAAATTTATTTATTTTAATTGGAGGTTAATTACTTTACAATATTGCTGCTGAATAACCAACAAATCACAGAAGAAATCAAAAAAGAAATCAATTTTCTAGTTTAATGTACACACAGTCATTCATCAGTAGCCTTAGCGGGGGATTCCAGGGCCTCCTGCAGCTACTACAGTCGAGGATGCTCAAGGAACTTGTATAAAATGGTGCAGTATTTGCATATAACATATACAAATCATTTGCATGATATATTCTAAATATTATGCGTGCATGCTCAGTAGCGTTTGACACTGTGACTCCATGGACTATATCCTGTCAGGCTTTATCTGTGAAATTTTCCAGGCAAGAATCCTGGAATGGTTTGTCATTTTCTCCTCCAAGGGATCTTCCCAACTCAGGGATCAATTCTGCATCTCTTCCAAATCATGCATTGGCAGGCAGATTCTTTACCACTGTACCACCTGACAAGCCCTAAATACTTTATACTTTAAATTATCTCTGCTGCTTCTGCTGCTGCTAAGTCACTTCAGTTGTGTCTGACTCTGTGCGACCCCATAGATGGCAGCCCATCAGGCTCCCCTGTCCCTGGGATTCTCCAAGCAAGAACACTGGAGTGGGTTGCCATTTCCTTATCCAATGCAGGAAAGTGAAAAGTGAAAGTGAAGTTGCTCAGTCAAGTCCAACTCTTAGCTACCCCATGGACTGTAGCCTACCAGGCTCCTCCCTCCATGGGATTTTCCAGGCAAGAGTACTGGTGTGGGGTGCCATTGCCTTCTGCTGCTGCTAAGTCGCTTCAGTCATGTCTGACTCTGTGTGATCCCATAGACGGCAGCCCACCAGGCTCCTCCCTGCATGGGATTTTCCAGGCAAGAGTACCGGAGTGGGGTGCCATTGCCTTCTAGGTTACTTAAAATAGTTAATACAATATATATATTATGTAAATAGTTATAAACACAGTGTAATTGCCATATAAATGGTTGCTGGCATGTGGCAAATTTGCTCTGCTTCTTAAAAAATTCTGGGATTTTATTTTTAATATTTTTATCTGTGGTTGGTTGGATTTGCAGACACAGAACCCACCACATAGAGAGTTAACTATATTACATACAGCTATTGAATCCATTTGATTCCTGGGTCAACTCTAACATACATGCTTATGTTAGTAAATGAAAGCAAATATGATAAATAGATGTTGATGAATGATCTAGAAGTACATCTTCACAATATATTTTAGGGATGAAATATGTAAAATCTTTAAGAATTGCTGTTGACTCCAAAATCAATGACAGTCTGTCTAAATCAGTTTGCATAAATAAAAGTAGGAAGCTGAGGATAAACAGTCAGAACTCAGGATAGATTTCAACCATGATTCCTTTTACATTATGACATATTGAAATATGTCCCTATTACTTCCCTTCTTTCCATTAGTAATGTATCTTTCCAAATATAGGTTCTTAAATGATTATCCATAACATTTCAAACTAGTTTCTTTTTGAACTTCCCGTCTTTCCCAACAAATACTGCCCGTGCTTACCTATGGAGACCTTCCTCTCCTGCCATCAGAGAAATCAATAATTGCAGACTTATCAACAGTAATTAAAAAAGATGTCAAAAGAACAACAGATATCAATAGTTTTGCCCCAACATACCTAGTAGCATCTTTTTCCACACTTCTGCTGTATATGGAGCTCAAACTAAAATCAAGTTGAAATATTTACTCTTCTCCATGCACGCCAACTTCAATTCAGTTGAATTAATACTTTCATTTAAAATGTTCTCGATTCCTGGAATGCCTCTCTGATATTCACCAGTGCTCAGTCCGGCCCCAGATCCCTTGACTTCAGAAGGACCAGCTCTGGCTTTAAGCCAGGGCAAAGAGGATGAGAGGTCCATGAAGCTCAGGAGATGTGTTCAATAGGGTTCGATACCACACATCTAGACCATATAGATGCTAACAGGACAATAGAAAGGATAAAGACTCTCAAGGTCAGCTGAATTTACTGAAGAGATTAGTGAACTCTTGGTTTAAACAGAAATTCTAATTATACATTACAAGATGAAATTACTAAATAACAAATACCCTTACAACATCCACATGCACTTTAATCCTTACAATATCTCTGTGCTATAGGTTTGATGATTATACTCATTGTATGTAAGAAAATGGAAACACAAAATTTTATAAAACTTGCCTAAGCTATACATGGATTTTCATCCAGGAAGTATGACTCCCTAGTAAAAAAAACTCCTAAGTAATGGGGTCACTAGAAATAAGACTTAGCAAACTAGAAATATAGATCTCTGCGTCCTCATTTGGCAGCAGCATAAAGTAGCAGGGCAAATGTAAGGAAAATAAACAAGTTCATAAAAAAGGAAAGAGTATAAAATAATACACTTTCTAGAACTGAGATTTAACCTACCTATTTTGGTTTCCAAGAATTATGGAGATTTTTTTTTTTCAACGATGTGCCTGCCAACTATATAATTAGGAGAATGATTCGAGAAACAAATGACTTGAATGCCATGTTTATTCCTTTAATGGAGGAACTTGAAAGTAATTAGAATTTACAATTTTCTGACACTTCTTTCAGTCCTTTGATTTCCTTATAGCCATTTATTACCGTGTTTAATTGTTTTTTAAATATCACAACTAGATGTACTATACAAATTAAGTGAAATATCACATAAAGCTTCCCACATTTGCCAAAATAGCACTTATATTAATAGTATTTCCCCGAGAGTTATTCTGCCTACCTAAGTCATTGCTGTTTGTTGCTTTAGTTGCTAAGTCATGTCTGACTCTTTTGTGACTCCATGGACTGTAGCCCTCCAGGTTCCTCCTTTGATAGCCATTGAATGAGAGGTATATATTACCTAATGCAAGAAATCTTTCTTGGGATTTCTGGATGAGAAAATTACGGAGTTAACCAAACTTTTATTTGAATGATAAAAATATTTTTTTTACAGAGAAGGATTTTCTTCTCCTTTTATATTAAGCCTTTATGAAACAGTGCACCTTTTCTGTATCTGCATCCTTTTTTTTTTTTTTTTAAATTGCAAAAACTCCACTGTCACAGAAGATAAATTGAGGTGTCTTTTTACCAGGCCCTTCTGACTTTCAGATTCTCTAAAATCTAGTTCTGATTGTGAATATATAAAATTACTTTGACAGATAGTTGCCTCATTCTTGTTTTAAGAAATATAGGACAAGTATTTAATCATCAAACAACCACAGGTATTTAAGAGGCTCATATTTTTCATGATAATAGAAAAGCCTAGGGTTATTTTATAATGGAGGAAGTTATATTACTCCTGGTTCAAGGAACTGTGAGTGCTATTTTATTCAGAATATTTGAATTCCTGATGGGAGGGGACCCTTATATCTGAATACTCATATTATTTTTATATGTTGGGGTTTTAACTCAAATTTATAACCTAAATGTATTGTTAATAGTTCTATAAGTTTGTTCTACTAAGCCTGGATTTTAGTTACGCAGAATTCTGGATTCCTTTTTCCCTTTTTATTTCAAGCTTTTATTTATTACAAAATCAATATGTGCTGGATAAGCCATCATTAATATAGATTTGCTATTTTCTGCTACATATATTCTATTCACATGTAGTTTGGTTAAAACTTTGCTGACATAATGAAATGCATTATTTTTAATTAAAAAACAAAAAGTGTTTCTCTTTTTATTGGTTTGATGAATGCTTCAAATTATGATATAAAAGCTTGCCAAAAATTTCCCATTGTCATTTTATTTTTTCTAATTTGCAAGAGTTTGTTTCAAAATTATTTTAAAGCCTTGGCTGAGAAACTCACAAATGTTTTTGAATATTCTGTTGTGTCACAAACATTCACTCTAATTTGCGACCCATGGATTGTAGCTCCCAGGCTCTTCTGTCCATAAGATTCTCTAGGTGAGAATACTGGAGTGGGTAGCTCTTTCCTTCTCCAGGGGATCTTACTGACCCAGGGACTGAACCCTGGTCTCCTGTATTGCAGGCAGATTCTTTACCATCTAAGCTACAAGTGAAGCCCAATATATAAACATACATGCATCTATGTCCTTGCTCTGACTGTGTTCCCTCCTTCTCCCCTCCTTGCTCCCTGTCTTCAGCCCCACAATGCCGTTATAGTCAATTAACATGGAAAGTAAAGAATACTCCAGTATTCTTGCCTGGGAAATCCCATGGACAGTAAAGGCTTTGGAAACTTCCCTGGTGGTCCAGTGGCTAAGACTCTGCTCCTGATACAGAGGGCTCAGGTTCCATCCCTGGTCAGGGAACTAGAGCCCACATGCAGCAACTGAAAGTTCACAGGTGGCAATATTGGGATTGGCACAGCCTAAATAAATAAATATTTTAAAATGAGAATTAAAGCCTTTGTAAGAAGTCCTCTGTAGGCTCAGAAGAAATCCTTTCTATTGCAGTAGCATAGTATTTTCTATTTTCTCATCTCCTTCAGGTCCTTGTTCAAATGTCATCTCATTGGCGAAATATTCCCTGTAAGTACTATTATAACATGTAGCCTTCCATGGTGGCTCAGCTGGTAAAAGAATCCACCTGCAATGCAGGATACAGCCTGTAATGCTGGAGACATGGGTTTGATTCCTGGGTTAGGAAGATCCCCTGGAGAAGGAAACGGCAACCCACTCCAGTCTTCTTGCCTGGGAAATCCCATGGACAGAGGAGCCTGGTGGGCTACAGTTACTGGGGTCACAAGAGCCAGACACAACTTAGCAACTAAACTACCACCATCACCACCACTATGATAGTTGAAGAAGGCACTGTCTACCCCCTTACTTTATATAATTTTTCCTTTACAACTTTTCTCACCTCATCTGGCAACCAGAAAGCAGTCTCCACTAAAGAACAATACTGACTTTGTTCTGTTCTGCATTGCATTCCCACACCTAGGAAAAATGTCTGGAACATGATAGACAATAAATATTTGATAAGTAAATAGATACATATGTTATCAACCTATGTCGATCACAGATTTCTGTGTTAGGAAAATAGTAAGTAAAAGAGATAATTTAGATACTATCAGCAATAGCTTGTTAATATCACCACTGTGACCACCACCACTACCATACTCTACCCAAAGACACACACAGACACACATTGTGTGCTGAGGTGTAGAAACTCATAGTTTCACTATAGTACCTAAGAGTGGAGTACACAAGATGTTTGGTAGGGCTTGGCATGGGTTTTCCATAAAGAATGATGAGCAGATAGAAACTTGGTGTTAAGTGCTTACTCCTCTCATGGAGAATTACAGAAGCAGTAGGGGTTCATTGGGGTTGCCTGTAATGTCAAGCGCAGAGAAGCAGTGGTATAGGACAACAAGCATATGGTGAATAAAGAAGGAGTGAAGTTTCTATGAGTAAAATGGATGCCTCCTGAAGATGGCATGGCCTGGGCCACCCTGAAAGGCATTTGCTCACTAGGGCAAGAGTGTTTGTCAAATGGAAATTAGGTGTGAAATGGAAAGCTTTACATTAGAGTGGAGGGTACTTGGAGAGATCTGAAAGTAGAGAAATTATGGAAATTATGGAAATGCCATTACCATAGAGAAATATTCTAACTGTAAATAAATGGAAGGCCGTGGGATCTATCCATGGTCCTACCGAGGGAAGGTCAGTGGTATGACAGGACACATTTGTAAGGGATAGGAGAAAAAATAAACGCACTGAGATCTTCTGGATTTGAACAAGTGCCATAAATTCTTGTTTATGTATGTTACATATCTTAAATCAAATACCATTTGAGTCTGAAATTTCTTTTAAAAAAGGCAAGACAGCAAATGTCAAGGAAAAGTGCAAGAGCCACTTACACATATACACAAACACACTGGTCTTTGGAAAGCAAAAATTTGACACTTGAAAGAATATCTTTAGATTTATTCAAATCATTGAAAGAACTATTTTAAGTGAAAGTGTGTAAAGCAGCAATTGGAATTAGCTGTCGCTGTCATGAATAAGAATCAAATTATATTTTACAATCAAAGCTTCAGCTGCATAGTAATCTTGACTGATTATTATTATTAAAAGCAAGTGAACAATATGTTGACTTCATGAATACAGTGTTTGTTAAAATGAATCACTTCTATATTGATGTGACTAATGTCATAGATACATTGCAACTAGAACATTTCTTCCTTGATATGGTTGATGGAAGACTTTTGAAAAGTGAAGCAATTATTTTAAGTAAAATTCTGCTAAAAGCAGAAAAAATAGAGCTCTAAAATAGATCTTCTACTATAACTTCTTTCAAAACATTAGATTTTTCTTATTATTTAAATGATACTCTTAGAAAACTAAGAAATAAACATCAGACATATAACTATTTATAGCTCCTTAAATAACTATAACAAATCATAAGTTGTTATAAATGGGAGAATTATTTACTTCCATAATCTAAAAATATATTTAAGCTACTGAATATATATAAATTATTATGGTGGTGTCAGTAGAGGAGACATATTTTATATGAGTTTTATTGAACTATAGTTACAGAGTTGGTTAAACTTTTTTTAACTTAAGAATACATGTTGAGATCTATTCAGTAAGTTTAATTAATAGAATTAATTAATTAATTAATTAATTACATCCTTACCTATATTTAATTTTTCACCTATTTTATAAATTTTTTAGTAGATTCTACTTCTACAGATGGTATTGAAAACCTAGAAGCGTTACATAATTTATATTAAGTTAGATGCTAGTCCTAAGGCAGTTGTTTCAACAAGAAATCAACATAGTATATCTCTATATTTTTATTTTTTAAACCACTCATTTAATTTTCATATTTAATGCACAGAAAGTTAAATTTGCCAAGTATATGTTTAATATTTATCTTTGATACTAAATTAATCTAAAAATTGTATCTCTAAAACATCTAATATGTAAAGGTACTGTTACATATGCTTTAGATAATACAAAATTATTGATTCATTCTGAAATGATTTCTTGATAAACTTATAATGTTAGTGGAGAGACAAGTTATCCATGTACCAAATTTAAAAATACAATATAAATAATGCAAATATTTGAAGCTCCAAAAGTAATGTAGTCAGTGATATTCTATTTGTGAATACACTTTATGAAGAAATAGTACAAATACTTCCAGTATAGTAAAACAGTGTTTTGTTTTGTTTCCATTTGATACCTCCTTGGAAGATGTACCTTCCTGAAATGCCTCTCCTCCCTGGAGGTGCTTCTGGTTCCCATTATTTACTAACTTGTTAAATTGTTTATGGGCTTCCCTGGTGACTCCAACGGTAAAAAAAAAAAAAAAAAAAAAAATTGTCTGCAATGTGGGATACCTGGGTTCCATCCCTGGATTAGGCAGATCCCCTGGAGAAGGGAACAACTAGCCACTCCAATATTCTTGCCTGGAGAATCCCATAGACAGAGGAATCTGGCAGGCTACCAGTCCACAGGGTTATACTATCTCTCTTCTGAATATTCAAACTTCCTCATCACTAGCAATTTGATGGTTTCTCTGGAGCGTGAGAGTCTCCATGTAAAAAACTAAACACATAAATATTTTCTTCCTTGTGTACCATTTCTAGCCACCACCATCTAGCTCATCTTATCACCTCAAAGAGTATTTTACTTTTATATATGTAACGCCACATTTACTGTCTAACTACTCTGACTCCTGCCCTCAGAACCCACTGAAACCGTTCCATATAAATTTACTACCTATTTTGTCAACCTGGCATTTTAACACTTACTTGATGTCTCTATCTTCTCTCCCACTCTGATCACTCTCTTTAATGTTCTCTGATGCACCCACTCTCAGTCATTCTCCTGATTTTAACTGCACTGTATCCATCACACTTCTCTACACACACATAAACACACTTTCTTCACTAGTCACAAAGAGCATGAAACTATTCTATTTAACTCACCAGCTAAACATAAGCAATTGGCAAGGTCTCGCCCACTCCAATATTCCCCAGGCAACTGTTCTCTTATTTATTTTCTTTTTTTTAAAAATTTTATTATCTATTTATTTTTTACTTTACAATATTGTATTGGTTTTGCCATACATCAACATGAATCCACCAAGGGTGTACACATGTTCCCAATCCTGAACCCCCCTCCCACCTCCCTCCCTATACCATCTCTCTGGATCATCCCAGTGCACCAGCCCCAAGCATCCTGTATCCTGCATCGAATCTAGACTGGCGATTCGTTTCTTATATGATATTATACATGTTTCAATGCCATTCTCCCAAATCATCCCGCCCTCTCCCTCTCCCACAGAGTCCAAAAGCCTGTTCTATACATCTGTTCTATACATATGCCTCTTTTGCTGTCTCGCATACAGGGTTATCATTACCATATTTTCTAATTTCTAATCTCTTGACCCAATTCCTTTCTCCATACATACCAGATCCTCCCATTTTCACCTTTGAATCCAATTCAAAGCTCATAACTGGTGAGATCCAAGCCCACTTTTAAGCGATATAATCAACATATATGCCCTTCCTCTCTCTTTCATGACCCTCAATGTTGCAATATTCTGTATACATGTCTTCTACATCTAAGCCTATAGAAAGATATTAATAATTTATAGTTATAGATAATTTATAAAAACCACCCAGACTCATAGAGGATCTGTTTGCAGTTATGTTTTCTCACAACACCTTGGATCTCAAAACTGTGCTGAAATCTTCTCTTCCGCTAGAAAGATTTCTGACCAATATTCTCAGAGTATATGTAAGCATTCTTTTACTTTCCACAATGTCTTAATCCACTTTGTGCTCATGCATGACCAGCACGTGACTAAGCTCGTATCTCATTAAGACAATAAAAGTCATGGTACAAAAATCAGTCCTCACTCAACTCATAAAAATTCATGTCTATCTCATCTTTGTTTCCTCCACCCTATATTTTGTTTATAGTTGGTTATTCTACTAGATTACAAGCCATTTTTATTCACATCTCAGAAATATAAAAACATTTTTTTCTATAAGTTCAATTTCTACTCTACTAGCCTCTTCCTCTTAGTGTTTCAACATATTCAGATCTTTCCCATCAAAAGTAGCAAAGCAAATACAGAATATTCTGAATCCTATTTTCCTCTGCAATTTTTCCTTTCTTGGCCACAGACATCATTCTTCTCATTTCATCCCCAGGTTATTACTCAGCTCATTGTAAGCTAGCTAAATTCCCTTACAATTCAGTTGGCATTTCTTTTCTAAAACTATCAAACTGAAGTCTTTATGGTAAAGGCAGTGTGCATCAAGACATGCTGTGGCTTTCTGCAGTGTTTGATGGTAGTGGCCTAATTTTCTTATTGGAAATATTCTGAATTTGGCTCAATATCAAAATGTGTGTTTTGTTTCATTTTCCTTCTACCTTTTGGTCATTTCTTGTTGACCTCTTAAATTAATCTTTTTACAAACCATATCTCTTGTTATTATGATGTCATATCACCTCTCTCCTCAACCCAGAACATTTCTTTTGACTAGGAAATTTTTTTTTTTTCAAGTAGAAGAAAAGTGGCCAGTGGTGAATTCATGGTTTTGAATGCTATCCAAATTCTCTTTTTGACAGAAGAGTGGACACCTATCTTTCTCACTAGCTGTGTAGTTACAGTTTTTCATGTAAGACATATACTTACTTAAGGAAGCTTTGCTTTTATACAGTCTCTAAGTTGTGTCCAACTCTTTACAACCCCACAAACAGCAGCATGCCAGGCTTCCCTGTCCTTCACTATCTCCTGCTCAATAGGTCAGTTCATTTTTATGTAAGTTTCTAAACTAGATTGATAAATTGATAGTTGATCAATATTCTTTTTATTCCCAAATATAGAGGTCTTTTTAATTATTATTATTTTTTGTCATATGAAAATGTCAATGGAATGGGAGTATGGTAAAGAATAAACCTGGGACATATTAACAAGGCTACTAAGACACTGAGATTTTATTTATTAGCATATAAAATCAAATTGTTGATTAAAAATTTAGACTGGAATTTAGAATCACATGTGATTCTTGCAATTGCATTGTGGACCTCATATAAACATCACCTAGGCAATTTGTTCTTCTGTCTTATTGAATATTCTCAATAACCACCAAACCTGAAAACCCTAACCAAAGATACATGCTGATTATGAATGGCACATTGAAAAGATCTGCTTCCCAAACTCTTCTATTTAAGACCAGGGGTTATTTCAGCTATAAAATAAGGCTCGGAAGTCACTAATATTTGCTCTATTTAGTTACTTTTCAGTACCATTAAAAAAAGATATGTATTTTGGTCAAATATTTTTTTAAGTATTATTCTCTATCAACACAATAATTATTTTACTATTTCTGTAACTCTTTCTTCTTATTAATAATACACATAACTGACTTGCTAAGTTACAATTACACCATTTTCATTTTTAATTCAGTAAAAGTTTTTGTTTTTTCTTATTTTCTTTCCAACTGTTTTCTCTTTGGACAAGCTTTTTCCTCTCTTAGTTATGTATATTTTTGTATGGTTGTATTTCTGGGCAAGAGGCCCAGTTGGTATAAATTTTGTCTTTTCCTCACACAGTATCCCAGATTCTGTTTTGAGAGAAGCATTGTAAATTAATAATATGATTACAGTGTTACTCTCATTATTTATTTTCTATAGAATTTAGCACATTAAGGTATATTATTTGCAGTACTCAGCCATGATGAAGGCCACAGCTTGGTTAGTTTCCATGCATTGCAGTTATTAGCATCTATTTTTTTTCTTTTGCATATTAGTCATACCCCTAATATCTTTTAGGAATATGAAATAGAACTGGAAAGTTTTTTTTTTCCCCTAAATTTAACATGAATGATAGTTCTTAATGATCCAGGTTGCATAATGTTCCCTTCATTAGAAATAGTACCTTATATTTATTTATATTCTAATAATTATATGTGTATAATAGAAAGTTCTTTGTGGATCAGTGTGGGACACAGATATATCAAATTACACTAGGAATCAGAGAACCTGAGACACAGTTCTGCATCATTTACTAAGGTGTTGAAAAACTCATAGAAATGGAATTGATGACTCTAGGCTATAAGATATTGGTAACAAATTAAAATACCTTCTCAAAATCAAATATCCCCTATTCTTTTAACATTCAATTCAAAAGTGATTTGATGTATCTACTTCTGTGATGAGAAAAGCTGGAATTCCTAATATAGGAATTTATTATTGTCTAAACCATCAGGTTGGTAACAAAAATATACTAGTTTTTTGAGACTTATGATCATCTATCTTATTAAACCCAATAATGAACTTAGTTATTAGTTTCCCTAGGGACTCATGGCAAAAAATCTGCGTATAATGCAGGAGACTCAGTTCAAATTCAGGGTTGGGAAGCTCCCCTGGAGAAGGAAATGGCAACTCACTTCAATATTCTTGCCTGGAGAATTCCAGGCACAGAGGAGCCTGAGGGAGTTGCAAAGAGTAAGACGTGGCTGAGGGACTAACGTATTTAGTTATTACTAGATCTTTCTTGATATGCTCGCATGTCATATATATGCCTTCACTTCCCATATGTATGGATTATTAATATTATTTGTGAAATTATGTTTTAACTATGTTCTACTTGACTCTTCAGGTTTATTCAACTTAATAAAGTGAATTTGATCATTTCATATGGTCTGGGAATTAGTTGCCTTATTTTCTATTACACATAGTTTACCTGGAATCTAAAAAAGCAAAGGTTATCAAAATTCACCTCATTTCTCTTAACAAGTAGAGGATAAAATAGTCAGTATTAGCAGTCAAAAGCTTTCTTGAGACATTATCCTGATTAGACAAATGTGATAAAAGCATACTCAGAGAAGGAAAGAGAGATGGAAAAAATATGGTTGTTAAAACATTGTCACTCATGTGAAATGATGGTTCAATGTACAGAGCAAGAGATCTGTGTATCAACAAGTGATCTAGGTTCATGCTCAGGTGGAATATTGGAATTGGTGGTCATGATCATGAATTCCGTTCATCTATGGTCACTGTAGCGATGTGCTGAAAACTCTTTTATGTACAATATCTCATCCTATACACAAAAATTTAAAACCAAAATTATATAACAACTGATGAATTTTAAAATTGAATAACATAAAAAAAATAACTTGAACTTTAGAGGAGTTGGTCCCCCCTAGGGGTAACTGAGTGCTCAAAATTCAGTCAAAATTGATAAAGGGCAAAAAAGCCCATTCATATCACTTTACAAATCACTTGACAATCCCATCAATTTACAAATTTTGATTTAAGGCCTAGAGACATTAGGTAGTCTGCAAAGATTAAAATTCTGCATGATAGCAGAAAGAGTTGTTCTGATTTCCAGATAATCTGATTGACAATAAATAATAAATACTTAGCTTATTTATTTCAAGTTAAGACAATAAAACATTTTTCAATATCTTAATTTAATGTTTATTAATATATTACAAAAATTAAAATGCTAATCATAGCAGTGACTTTTTAAGCAACATCAATAGATTTCTATTTTTAAAAATGAATGGGTGCTAGAATATAAAGGGAAAAATAAAAATATACTAGCTTTGTAACAGTAAACATTTAAACTCTTCTTAAAGTTTGTTTTGCCAAATATAAAGACAAAAGCTTTTTTGTCCTTAAGGCTAAATAGCCAAACAAAGAAAGCAATTCTAAAATGATTTAATTAACATACATGAAAGAGTGTTTCATCTCTCATACTTTTTTTATAATAAAGAAAGCTGTATTGGTGCCCTTTGCATGCATACTGGGACTAGGAAAAAAAGGCAATTTAAGGATTAAATTTGATAATTTTTCTTACTGTCATAAATGATCTATATGTTTCATTACTTTATGAACTTAAATCCTCAGGCCATGAGTTCTTGAACAGAGTTTAAGTCAAACCTACATATTTGAAATAAATATAATTATGTTACAAGTGCACCTATGATATGTTGAAAAATAAAGAAACAAAATCAGTATCTCATTAACTTTAAATTATAGTTATTTGGTTTTGTCAAGCCACCATTAAAATTACATTCTGTTAGTTTAGAATATGCACCCAAAATTATTTTGAGATTGTTTATGCTTTGAGTAATTTCAGCAGTTCTGGGCCCATTGCGATTTAACTGTCACAAGTCTATTTTTTTTTTTTCCCTTTTGATATGTCATCTTGCTAAATAGGATATACTATTGACCCTTGAAAATATAGGGGTTAGGGTGCTAACCTTCCACACAGTCAAAAATATGCTTATATTTTTATATCCCAGCTTTTTGAATGCACAATTTTACATCTGCAGATTCAATCACCTGCCTGTGGATTGCTTAGTACTGCAGCACTTCATTATGGAAAAAAAAAAATTGCATGTAAACATTGCTTAATCAAACTGGCAAAGAACATCTACAAAAGATGAACAATCATCATACTTAATGCAGAAAGACAAATGTTTTCCTTTTACCATAAGATAAGGAAATACACAGGAATATCTATTCTCATCAATTCCTTCATTATTGCACAGGAGGTTCTTGTCAGAAAAATGAAGTAAGAAGAAGAAAAAAGTGCAAGCAAATTGGAAAGGAAGAAGTATAAGGTATTTCTTCATAGATAAAATATTCATCTATATAGGAAATCTGATTGAAACTATAAAAAGTGAGTATACTTAGTTCAGTAAGATTGCAAGATATAAAAGCAGATACAAAGAAAATCAATTTGTCTGCATACTATCAACAAAGAATCAGAAAGTTAAAACATATTATCAGTTATGACAAAGCAAAAATTTATGAAGCACTTAACATAAGCTGACAAAATATATGAAATATCTGCATAACAAAACTATGAAACAAAGACAAGGATAATTAAAGTAGACCTAAATAAAATGAAAGAAATATTGTGTTCATGGGTCAGAAGATACTTTCAAGATGTTTATTCTCCATAAATTCATTTTAGAATTAGCATTCCAATTGAAATCCCAGTAACATTTTTCATCAAAACTGACAAACTAAAATGAAAATTCACAGAAATGAGAAAGAACAACTAGAGTGGCCAATCAACAACAACAACGGGGCCAAGAAATTAATAGAAAAAGGCTAATCCTGCAAGACGACTGAGCACATGCGCATAGCCCTGGCAACAATGATATTAAAAAAGAAAAAATTGGGTCTACGCCTTGTACCACACACCAAAGTCAAAGTGCATCACAGACCCAAACAGTACCCTAAACCATTGAGAATAAAATGTAAGGTGAAAAGTGTGTGATCTTGGATAACATAAAGATGTATGAGGTATGACACCAAAATTATATAATCTATATCCATACCTACCTATTTATCAAATTATCTATACGAAATATATGATAAGAAAAATAAAAAGACAAATGACAAAAAGATTAATTACTTGTAAATCATTTTTCTTGTAAATAATTTATACTCAGAATATGTATAGAAATCTCAAACTCGAGAAGGGAACAGGTTAACAAAGTTGGGAAAACATTTAAACAAAAATTTCACCAAGAAAATATATGGAAGCAAATAAGCACCCGAAAATATGCTCAACATTAATCCTAAGAGAAATCAAAAGTAAAACCACTAGCTATTCTTTAACTTCCATTAAAGTAGCTAAAACACGTGTATACCTGTGGCGGATTCATGTTGATGTATGGCAAAACCAATACAATACTGTAAAGTAAGTAACCTCCAATTAAAATAAATAAATTTATATATTTTTTTAAAAAGTAGCTAAAACCAAAAGATCAATCATACCAAGTGTAGTCAAGGATGAACCTGAATTCTCAGATACTAATGGTGAGAATGTAAAATTGTATAATCACTTTGCAAGACTAAATATATATTTACCATATAATGTAGCCTTTCCACCCCTTTTCATTCACTCTAGAAAAAATAAAATTTAATTCTATACAAAGACTCTATATGATGTTCCTATCCACTTCATTTGCCTTAGCTAAAATCTGGAGACAAATCAAATACCTCTCAAATGATGAATGGTAAAATAATGCTAGGGTATATCTGTACATGGAATACTACTTGGCAATAAAATAGATTAGACTGTTGGTAAATGCTTCTATATGGATAAATGTAAAGATAAGGATTATTAATGAAAGAAGTTAGACAAAAACAGAACATGTTATGTCATTCTGTTTACAAAACTTTTAGATTATACAAAGTAATCTATAATACAGTGCCAGATAAAGAGATGCAAAGGTAGAGATGATTGTAAAAAAGGATTACCAAATGGACAGAGGAACTTTTCCAGATACTAGTAATGTCAACTGCCTTATGTTGATAATTTCACAGTATGTATTTATTTCTAATCATATCAAATTTTATAGTCTAAACAGATGTTGCTTTTAATGTCAATTATACCTCAACAATGTAGTTAAAATCATTTATAAGTAAGAATATGAAGATACTTAAAAATCTTCCAAATATATCTTCCCATCATCCTTGCTTATGTTTAAAGTCTCCTTAGGTCTGGGTCTTAATATCTGGATACAATGATGTACACATGTTATTAGTTGAACATGTGTTAAGGAAAAAATAGAGAATATGGACTTCTTGAAAGGAGAATTTACTGTGTTAATTAGTCTTAAATAAAGTGGAAATATATATATGTATATATTAGAGAAAACATTATTCAAATACTTTAAATATATATTTGAATATGAAAAGGGAAAATATACAACACTACCATGATTGCTAATAGCAAAAAAAAAAAAATTAATTGTAGTATCCAAGTATAGCTTCGATTTGTTATATTTTTAAGACAATGAAGTTAACAAGGCAGTTAGCTTAAAATGTAAAATTACTTATTTGCCAGTGAGAGAAATGTCTCAACATGATTTTGTATTCAAATTATGTGTAAGAATCAATTGAGTCGGTATATATGAAAATTCTTTACATGATAAAAATAGTGGACAGATTAATTTTCTGTATTACTTAGAAGAATGCTTCATGCATAGGTGTTCACAAATGGTTATTGACTAGATTTGATACATTACTAACTTTATAAATGACTCTCAAGTTTTTTATAATGTTCTTCTATTTTAAACCAATAGCTTGAACAGCTGCTAAATAGGTAGCAATCTTTGAATTTAGTTTACAAGTTCAGAGGCAATTTACAATGTGGTAAGTTCTAAAGCAAAACACTAATAATAGTCTATAATTATACTCTTTTCTACTTGAATCCATTTTAACATCTGTAAAGCTATGTTAAATCCATGCTGTCTTCTATTTCCAGAGGCTCTTCCCTGTGAGGGCTGAGGATATGGAATCTATTAAGGGCTCAGTTAACTACTTTGTGATTTCCAAATGCTTATTGCTATTTCATGCTGCTTGTTTACAATAGAAAGATCTATTACATACTACTTTAAGAATAGGAAACTATTTTGCAAAAGTTTAATGACATAGAAAAACACAAAGTTGAGAGAGAGGAATTATAGAAAGGTTTATATAGTTAATCAGTGAGATTAGGAATTATTATGGTTTTCTTCTTTTTACCTTTTATGTTTCCTCCTTTTATGTAAAATAAATAAATAACAATCAAATTAGAAGACTTTCTGAATATTTTATTTATACTTCTTTTGAAAATCTGTAAACAAGCTTATTACATATGCACTCTACCTTTGGGTAATGAAAGCGAAAGTGTTCGTTGCTCAGTCATATCCAACTCTTTGCAGTCCCATGGACTGTAGCCTGCCTGGCTCCTCTGTGCGTGGGATTCTTCAGGCAAAAATACTGGAGTGAGTAGCCATTCCCTTCTCCAGAGGATCTTCCCAACCCAGGGATCAAACCCTGGTCTTCTACATTACAGACAGACTCTTTACCATTTGAGCCCTGAATGATAACAAAAAAAATGTCAAATAGATATATCTTTATTGAGATATTTATATGTGTCAGGGATCACATTATTAGCTACTCAAAACAGCCTTTGTTGTTTTCTCATTTGTTTTTGTAGATGATAAACATTTAGGTGTAATTTTCTGTAACTTAATATCTCATTAAGTGCCAGAACTGAGATTTGTCCCCAGGTCTCAGGTTTCTCTGAGCCCAGATTCCACATTTAAGTATATATCATTGAATTATGTCTGTCCTAAAAGTGGAGTTTCTGACCATGGTGTGAGTGTGTGATGTGTGTTTTTCTTGCTGGCTGAGAGAGAGTTTAGGAATAAAGATGTGCATGT
This sequence comes from Budorcas taxicolor, assembly GCF_023091745.1. NCBI lineage: Eukaryota > Metazoa > Chordata > Mammalia > Artiodactyla > Bovidae > Budorcas > Budorcas taxicolor. Next base: position 56,239,125 of record NC_068929.1, on the reverse strand, counting down.
GCTTTGATGGCAAAAATGATATACTATCTCCATAAAAATAATAACTCCCAGCTCCTGAGAGACATATTTACATATTTCAAAAATATACAAATCATGCTTATTTAGAAGCACTGTTTAAACTCTCAATAAATAATTGTCATCTAAACCTGATATCTGAAAGATGAGTTAAGAAGATTGAGGAAGCTGAGGAAATGAAAGTTACAGATTTAGTCAAGGATATGGGCTTCCCAGGTGGCATTTGTGGTAAAGAACCCACCCGCCAATGCAGGAGACATGGGACTAATCCATGGGTGGGGGAGATCCCTTGGAGGGGGAGATCCCTTGGAGGAGGACATGGCAGCCCACTCCCATATTTTTTCCTTAAAAATCCCACAGACAGAGGAACCTGGCACACTACAGTCCATGGGGTCACAAAGAGTTGGACAAGAGTGAGTGACTAAACACAGCATAACATGTGTGCACATACACAGAACTATATACTAGAACTTTGTCTCAGTGCAATCCCTAACTGCAAGTTGCCTAGTAAATTTAGTTCCTGTTTCAGTTCACAATAAAGGTATACAAAGCAATTTTGGAAGACAATTACATTGTATACATCATCCAGATGTAACAATTATGAACATTTTTGGCATTTATGTTTTGTCTACATATTTTGATGAACTCTTTTATCACAAATCACAAATTAAAAAAAAAAGTCCTTCTAGATAGTAGGAAGCTTTAAAAAATATATTTTCTTACAGAATTAAAAGAATGATAGCATTATTATAATTAATAAAATGCTGTCATTCTGTGCCATTTAACACCCTGTCTAGATAGAAATATTTTTGTCTCCACCTATATTTCTACATTTTTGTTGTTTTAAACAGAATTCTGAGTCCAAAAACTGAACTTGATTAAGATATTCTTTTTAAGAAGCTACCATTTAATGTTAATACATAAATAAATCAGAACTCTAAATGAAATAAATATATCATTACAGTAAATTCAGTCATCATGCTTCTCACTGTAACCTGAACCAATGAAACTGTACCAGAGAAGCCTCAATTCAAGAACTGGGTCTTTGGAACCACAAACCCACTCCTACTTCTAATTATTTAATAACAATCCTAAGGCCCAGAAAGAGTACATTAATCAGTCAAGATCATACAGCTAACAGAGGTCAAAAACAAGAACTGTCAGCAAAGCTTGGACCTCTGGACTCTCAGCTAAAGAATTTTGTGTTAATTAATTGAAAATGTATGGTAAATGGTTGTAATATTGAGCGTTATACAGCATTTAGGAATTTTACTCAATATAAATATCTCAAAAAAGCCATCTTCAACATATGATTGAAAAAAGCAGGTAAATATAATTTATCATAAATGACAAGCAACATCCTTCCCAGGTGTTGCTAGACATAAAGAACCTGCCTGCCAATGCAGGATATATAAGAGAAGCTGGTTGCTGATTTGATCCCTGGGTTGGGAAGATCCCTTAGGGAGGGCATGGCAACCCACTCCAGTATTCTCACCTGGAGAATCCCCTGGATGAAGCACCTGGCAGGCTATAGTCCATAGGATCCCAAAGAGTCTGACGCAACTAAAGCGACCTAGCATGCATGCAAGCAACATATAATTGAATAACAACCTCTCTTGATGGGTGCTGAATCTTGCATTTCAAATTCTGCTTTGCATGATCTAAACTAATATTTTCAGAATCAAACTGTCAGTCCAAGCCATGATACCATGATACATAAAGCAAAAGTGAATGTTAGTCACTCAGTCCTGTCTGACTCTTTGGGAACCTGTGAACTGTAGCCTGCCAGGATCCTCTGTCCATGGAATTCTCCAGGTAAGAAAACTGGAGTGGGTTGTCACGCCCTCCTCCAGGGGATATTCCCTACCCAGGGACTGAACCCCTCGGGCTCCTGTATTGCAGATAAAGCCATTCTTTACCATCTGAGCCACCAGGGAAGCCTGAATGATACATAGGTGTGCACCAGATATTTTTCTGTTCCCAAAACTATCTCTGATATGGTTATGGGTATGATTATGAAGACTCTTGAGAGTCCCTTGGACTGCAAGGAGATCCAACCAGTCCATTCTGTAGGAGATCAACCCTGGAATTTCTTTGGAAGGAATGATGCTAAAGCTGAAGCTCCAGTACTTTGGCCACCTCATGCAAAGAGTTGACTCATTGGAAAAGACTCTGATGCTGGGAGGGATTGGGGGCAGAAGGAGAAGGGGACGACAGAGGATGAGGTGGCTGGATGGCATCACGGACTCAATGGACATGAGTCTGAGTCAACTCCGGGTGATGGTGATGAACATGGAGGCCTGGCGTGCTGCGATTCATAGGGTCGCAGGGAGTTGGACACGACTGAGCGACTGAACTGAACTGAACTGATGAGTTCTGCTAGGTGACCTTTAGACATCATTTGCATTCAGTATCCCAAGACCCTTAGGCCCATATTGGACTAGCTTTGTCATTTTAATAGTGGAAAATAACAGTGAAAACATATTCAAAAAATTGACTGCTTCCACAATGATAAAGATTTCCATTTTTAACAAGTTTTTCAATTTAAGAAATTGATTTAAGCACAAGGAAAGGACAGAATTTCTTATTTTAAAGAGGGTAAAAATGAAAATAATAAAGTTTACTTATGATGAAGAGGTACAAATGTCATATTTCTTGACATATTGTGATTTTTAAAACTTTCTTTGAATTGTCATGATTTTACATACTGTGCTATATTTTTATTAAATAAAATTTGTTATTTATAAATTCCTCTTCTCTGCATCCAATTTTTAAAATCAATGGGATAAATGAAAAACCAAGATAATTTCCCCAATCAAGCCTGGGGCAGGGTTGGGGGGCGGTGCGGAAAGTCTAACTGTGCTAAGAATCAGTTTGACATGGAGCTGTAAAACTTAAAAATCTTATGTTTTGTCTTGATATCATAGCAGGTGATTTACTGGTGCCCAAATGTTATATTAAATCAGAATAAATGGCCATTTGTTAGTAGATGTGTCTTCAGTTCTCTACAATGGCTTTTCTTGTCCTTGCAACATAGGCTTAATAAATAAAACCTGCACTCACACTAAAATCAGTCCAAACTTTATCTTACCTTTTTACAAAAACAATCTGGATACACCATTTCTCCAATAATGTTTAAATACTTGATATTATGTTGTAGTATATTCTAGTTTAAAACACGTGCTGTTATATCAAAAGAGATTCTAAAACATTTTTATATCCCCATAAATATGCCTGGATTTAAATCTCAAAACAAATGTGACCAAAAGCAATTTATTTCTCTGAGGTAAAACAGAAATCACAACAATAGGAAGTTAAAAAGAACAGATGTCAAAAAAGCCTGTTGTGATATAAGAGAAACTTCTAAAATTATAGCCAGAAAACCTAAGTGTGACTGCCCACTTGATTTAGATTGAGTTGTTTACTAAGTTTTACTCTGAAGAAATGGGGGTATTAATACCTACCTCATCGGATTATGAAAAACACTCAGCCATATAATAACCTACATTGCATCCCTCTGCCTGGTACCTGATACTATAATTATACAAAATTACTCAGGTTTAAATAACATGACTTAAGATGGGTCACAGACCCTTGTTTAAACACACCACACCACACATTAAAAACACTTTACACATAAAACACAATAAAAACCTATAGAGTCTGTTGTAGAACAGAAATCCTTGATATTGGAATCATTCCTTGGCTCTGAGTTTTAATTGAAGTATGGAATCAAATTTCGGAAGTGACTAATCACTATTTTTGATTCACAGACAAGACCCTAAGAAAAAAAGGGCACAATAAAATCTAGATGTTGTAATTGTTGTTATAAGGAATGATGGAGTGGCTGATGGTGAACCAGAGAATGACCATCAACATTTGAGAAAGATAGGGCAGCAGTATATGAAATTTTGTAAAATATATATAGATTTGTAAAAGTGGTATTAAATACAAAACGTGGTAGAGCCAAATTACAGTTGCTTACTACATGACTTGGTCATGAGTTAATTTTATAGAATATCAAATTAAAGACATAGCAATTAAATGAGAAGATGTATACAGAGGTTATATTATTATTTTTTTTGTAAATTTACCTCATAAAAATTCTTTCTCAGGTTTTGCAAACTGTATTCAGGTGACTATTCATTATTTGTGAGCACCAATTATTGCATATTGTAATTAGGAAACCACTTATAAATGCAGCTGTGTTTTCTAACTGATCCATATTTCAGTACAATTTTTTTTCTATCCCTTTGTTTTTTTTTAAAATTTACTTAAAACCCTTTATTGTTATAGATCTATTGAGAATTTGATGAAAAGTATGCAAACTAGGCAAAGAGAAAGCAAAAAGAAACAAAAATTTGCACATGTTGTGAAGGGATTTGAAATAGGGGTTCTAGTACTTTACTTAAAGGGAAGCAGGAAGTGAAACCATAAATCCACAGTTGGAAAGAAACCAATAATTCTAAATACCAGTGAGCCTCTAGCATGGTACATATCTCACTGAATATAACTATATCCATTCCTGATGGTTAAAAGCAAAGGATTGGTGCCAGAAGGACCCACAATCAATCTAGGTTTAGTGTCCTCATCAATAAAATGGAGACAACTGCATTTGCTAAATAATAAATATGGTTGTGTATCCCAATCACTTAGTAAATGGGTTGGACTGGGCATCTAATAATTTACATACATAAAGTATCCAATATTGGGGAATTTTTCTTTTTTTTAATTAAGGAGATATTATATGATAGGTTAACCAGTTATCACACATTCAGCTATTCTTCTTGTGCTCAGATTAGCGCCCCCTGCCACACGCCCTTCTGGTTTTCTCCCCTTCCTCACATCTACCAGAGTAATGTCAACCACAATTCATTTCTTCTCAGTTAATGCCTTTAAAACCATCCATCCTAAGAACTGGCTAATCTAATAAGCTAGTTCATGTTAACGAGTTTAGTTAGATGTTCCTCCACCATCTCTCAACAAACCTCTGTCCTCTCGTACTTTGTGTATTTTAGAAGCCATGCTCTATTAAACCAGCTCTTCACCATTTGTCCCTTGCTGCTGCTGCTAAGTCGCTTCTGCTGCTGCTGCTAAGTCGCTTCAGTTGTGTCTGACTCTGTGTGACCCTATAGACGGCAGCCTACCAGGCTCCGCCATCCCTGGGATTCTCCAGGCAAGAACACTGGAGTGGGTTGCCATTTCCTTCTCCAATGCAGGAAAGTGAAAAGTGAAAGTGAAGTCACTCAGTCGTGCCCGACTTCGTGACCCCATGGACTGCAGCCAACCAGGCTCCTCCGTCCATGGGATTTTCCAGGCAAGAGTACTGGAGTGGGTGGCCATTGCCTTCTCCGGCTAATTTGCTTCAGTCGTGTCTAATTCTGTGCAACCCCATAGAAGGAAGCCCACGAGGCTCCCCTATTCCTGGGATTCTCCAGGCAAGAACACTGGACTGTGTTACCATTTCCTTCTCCAGTGCATGAAAGTGAAAAGTGAAAATGAAGATGCTCCGTCATGTCCGACTCTCAGCGACCCCATGGACTGCAGCCCACCAGGCTCCTCCATCCATGGGATTTCCCAGGCAAGAGTACTGGAGTAGGTTGCCATTGCCTTCTAGAGTTATACTATTACAATCATTGATTACATATCGAAGTATACATTTAATCAACTGCTTCAAGTCTAGTCATCATTTCTGTTAAAGGCTCAGTCATATGCTTGGTAATATAAGAAATAATAATCTTGTGAAACAAGCAAAAAACAAATGGTATAGTTAATACCATTAGTGGAATTAAAAGTAAATATTTTAACCATGAGCCTCCCACACCATTTTTTTTTTTTTTTTTTTAAAGATTGTCAAGACTAGGGAATGGGTCACTTAGAGCAGAAATCTGATTTTTCATCTGGTTCAAATGTGTTACATTAAAGGATTTATCAGGTACAAAAATACAGCATTTAGTTTGAATTACAGTACAGATATCTCCCTGAGATGCTGTAAGGTGTCAAGGGTCTTGAAGTTGTGTAGCACTGCCCTTCTCATCATAGAGATCTCAGAATTCAATAGGCTAATAGCCTGGTTACTATCATTTAAAGCTTATGAAAGTTGTCAAGGCTTCAGTTCAGTTCAGTCGCTCAGTCGTGTCCAACTCTTTGCGACCCCAGGAATCGCAGCACGCCAGGCCTCCCTGTCCATCACCAATTCCCGGAGTTCACTCAGACTCATGGCCATCGAGTCCGTGATGCCATCCAGCCATCTCATCCTCTGTCGCCCCCTTCTCCTCCTGCCCCCTATCCCTCCCAGCATCAGAGTCTTTTCCAATGCGTCAGCTCTTCGCATGAGGTGGCCAAAGTACTGGAGTTTCTGTTTCAGCATCATTCCTTCCAAAGAAATCCCAGGGCTGATCTCCTCCTGAATGGTCAATTACATCCTCCAATCCCATTGAAGGCACACACACACACACTAATATTGACTAATCTATCACATGCCAAGTAATGTGCTTTACCCAGAGGGGAGGGAATTTCAATCGAAGATGAAAGGTAGAATATAAATGCAAGTAAGTTATAGATACACTCCTCAATACAGTTAGTTAACTATTGTGAAGATAGAATTGGTAAGACAGAATTGGCATTCTGTGAGAGATGAAGCAAAGACATTCTGGGGGAAAAGGAAAGTTTTAGTAGTTTAAGACATGGCTTTTAGCTATTATTACTTAATAATAGTAGAGATTGGTAGATAATAGCAAAAGGGAAAATTGAATTAAAATGAAAAGTGATACAGTATTTAGAAACAAGAACATGTTTGAGAATAATTGCAGTTAACTTAAAGAAGACAGTATACTTCAAAAGATTCATTTTTTTCAAATATGTAATTAATTCACTCAGTATCAAAGCAATGATGATTATATGATATTTTATTATCTCCCAAGAAAATATAATTCTTTGTCTATATACACAAAATGCTTTTTCTCTGATTAATGTAAATTGTGTGATCATTGAATTAAACAATATATCTTAGAAGGCTTTTTTCCTTTTCTTATGAAGTTGAAGATTTGGTGAGATTTAAATAGTGAAGAGATGGATTTAATGCATCCTGGTTGAAGGATATTTCTTCAGTGAGATGTGTCAAGTAGATGACATTGTTGAGTAAGTGGAAAGGGATAAATGTTTGACTTTAAGCAACATGGATAATGCTGTTCATCAACAAATGTGAAAGAACCTTGAGAGTACATAATGATATTCTTCTTATGAACTGTCAGGTTGCTTCCATCCTCCAGAGGACAGACAGTGCTCATAAATCTGCCATGCCTACATGACAAGAGAAAAACATTCAACCTAGAGAAATAAGCGCACCTTCTCCTTGCCATGGGTTCTAATATTCAAGCAAATGGCAGCACAAGCAATGAAAAGATTGAGAGCCCCTTTTCTCTTTAGTTGGGTAATCCCTAATTTTCAGAATTACCTCCACACAACCTAATGACTGCAACTAGAAGCCAGAGTTTTTACCAGTTTAACCAAATCCAGACAAGCACCAATCCCAGGGGACATTCTGTAGATAGAGGCCCCCTGCTGATTGTTTGGCATCATTTGAATGTTAAGTTTTACTCCTCTGTACTTAAACATGTGACCAAACTTTGAACTCAATTACTTTTTTGTAATTTTATATAATTACTTTTTACATTACATTATTTTATACTTTTAAAATTACTGTCTAAAGTCTTATAAAATCATGTCATTTCTATTTTATCCACAGTTCTCCTCTCAAGGATTATAGTAATCATACCTATGTCATAGCAAAGCTTTAAGGAGTTAAATACATTTATAAACACCAATCAATGGGACATTCAATATTAGCAATTTGTAAGATATAGTCATATTAATAACTATAAAAGTATACTGTCTATTGTGTGTTTATATCAGAGAGTTATGCAATTTATTTGGTTTCTTTATGTAAGGAATACTAATAAGAAAGTACATGAAAAACAAACAGAAAAATCTGAAACTACAACTAAGTATAACAAACAGATTATATAAACTGTATGAAGTAATATTTATAGAAATTTATAGAATAGGACTATGTAGTACTCACATTTTTGAGATGATAAAAGCAACGAATAAATATTAAGTAACTTAAGTAAAGATGCATTATGCAATTTTTGTAAAAGATAAGAATAATCTATTGAAAATGACATGAGATAAGCTTTGAGTGTCAATATGTATAAACTATATACTCACATGAACTTCATTTAAATATAGAAAATTTTATTATTCAATAGTCTGTCATAGTTGAAATATTTTTTTTTAAATTATGGAACAGCTATCAACTTTTATAACATAGAAATGGAGTTTTTGGTTCTATTCCATTAAACATTCAACAGGTTTATTTTTAATTCTATTGGTTTTGAATTTGATTGATTTGTCTATTAGAGACAATTTAATCACAAATTAGAAGTGAACATGTGCCTTTCTGAAAATTGCCTTTCTAAGAAAATTTTGAGGAAAGATTTCTGGTGATATTACAGAAGAGGACTGAAGTATTAATAATCTTCTGAAATGCAAGCCCTTTATGTAGGACACTGTTGTTTGTAAACTGGAGATTTTATTTTTTTAAGATGTAGATTGAGAGTAAAATTGCAAACATACTAATCAATTTAGTGGCAAAAACTTCCTTGCTCAAGGATATTTATCTTATACCTGTCTTAATTTATTAAATACTGTATTGTCTTTATAGTTAAATCCTCAAATGTCATTAATATATTTTACAATACAGTTGATGATGACTTTCAAGAGTCAAAGTTTAAGTGAGATTTCACATAAAATCAACATAAATATATGGTTAAACTTTAACTCACAAACAGTATAAAATCTTTTTTAGCTTTTTTCTTTTCTCCTTTTTAAATAAGCTGCATTAATTTTTGAATTTAACAGATATAATTAAATTTATACTTAAATTCACTTATAAACAGTATCATATTCTCTGTTTATTTTCCATATACCTCTGTTTAAATATGACCTAAAGCCATGGAAACTTAGGCTAGCATTAAAAATCTAATTAAGCTTTACCTTATAAGACAATAAAATGTATGATGCCATGCTTGTTTTAATATAACCCTTTCTGAAGATATGCCATGAATCTTAGTTCTCACAGGCAGAACAAATGATTCAGTGCAAATATAATTCTGTTTGAATTACCTACAATCTTAAGGATGACACTGTAAAATATAAATATAATAAATAACATAATAAATTATACACTAGTGTTTCAATTTTCAGTTATTTATGTTTCATTTACATCGTACAGAATGAAAAGGGATATAAATTTTCACATACACAAACCTACATTATTTTTCTGTAACAATGAAATATATTCATGATGATAGGTAAAGTCTTGTTTATTTGTAAGAAAGTAAGTTATTTATTATTACGATGATTAAGCTATTATATGTTTGGCACAAAAACTTTCATGACACAAATTTTTTTTTTTGTTTTACTCCTATGTGTTTCTGAATCCCATAAAGCATTTTCAAACAAAACTGGTCTCCAGAGCAAATACATTTTGAACCTATATGATTAAAAAAAATAAAAAACAAACTCATTCTTTTTTTTTATTTTTTTAATTTTTTAAATTTTAAACTCTTTAATTCTTACATGCGTTCCCAAACATGAACCCCCCTCCCACCTCCCTCCCCATATGATAGGGTTTTCCGACATGGTCAAGTTCATGGTGTCCCAAGTGGAGGACTCAGGACAGATACAGGTGGTAGGGATGAGGCAGGGAGATCAACACTTGGTAACTGTATTACCTCATATTTTTTTTTTTAATTGGATGGGATACAATGGTTTAGAGTTTGTTTGTTTTTACATTTAAAAGAATACCACAAAACATCCATACATAGAGGTGTTTTTCTAAAATAATGAGAAGCACATTATATAAAACAACAGAATTTGACTTTGAAAATGTTGGTCGTTTTGATATGCTGGCATTTTTCATTATTTTTGTTGCTATAAATGAGCAGGATTTAATAAGATGTTTGCATACTTACCATAAAAGCCAGGCAATTATATAGAATATGTGCAGCAAAGTATATTTTACAGAAAATAAATGAAAACAGAACTTCTGATCTCATGGCTTATATCCTTATATTTCATCTTTTCACAAGAAATTCAGGTATTCAAGATGTTTCTTATAATGCAAGTCAATTTTATATCAGCTCTCATTAGTTACCAAAATAATAGAGGGTATACTATTATTTTTACCTACTATTTATTAAATTTTCAGTATCTATACCTATTATATGTATTAGTTAAATATAAGCATCATTGTTTTAACAAACCTGATCTATAAAACAGATTTACACAGATAAATTATGATTAATAGTGAGGAACAGTTATACTTCTAGAGTCAGATGTTGAGAGACATTAGAAAACACAAACAAATCCAGTGCTCATTAGGAAAGAGATCTACATTTAGCAACAAGTTCAAATGATTAATAAAAATGCATAATCTGATTTATTGATGTATTCCAAGCCCACACATACATAAAATTACATTTTATAAATAGTTTTTTTAATATTGAAATGTAGTCATATAACACTCATTGAGTTATCTGAATGTTGTTTTTATCTATTTTACATTATCCATCTCTTTCTTGAGCTTTCTCTTAAAACTATTTTTAGAAACACTTATGAAAGTCAGTCTAATATCAAGGTAACTTTACTGGTTCTATAACATTTGAAAAATGTGCCATGAGAATGAGTTCAAATTTTATTAGAGAAAATAATGGTATATTTTTAAAGAGTGAATTTTAAAACACAAAAGAAATTGTTCTGTCAAACCTCTAAATATCTAAAAATAGCTATAAAGATCTTTAACAGAAACAATTTTTACATTTCTATAACTTTTTAATATAACAGATATTACATGGAAAATTTTACCTTGCAATTCACTTTATGAATGCTTGATGATATATTTTCTTAGGTGTGTCTGTGATTGGGTCCTGAAGAGAAACAAAGAAAAAAACACATGAAAAACTTTTTAATCTTTATATCATAAAAAGCTATACATAACCATGGACTGTTGCCTACAAGTCTCCCCTATCCATAGAATTTCCCAGGCAAGAATACTGAAGTGGGTTGCCATTTCCATTTCCATTTCAAGGATATCATCACCTCCCAGGAATCAAACTCAGGTCTCCTGCATTCCAGGTGTATTCTTTACCATCTGAGCCACCAGGAAGCCCATAGAAAGTAACAGTTCATTACAAATTTCTTCATATCACTCAAGAATCCAACTCATGAGGACATAATGGAGGATGAGGAGCAAATATAGTTTTTGAAGAGGCAAAATATTGAGAGAAATTGAACTACTAGATTTTTGTTTTTTTAGATCATGGCCTTCTGAAATAAAGACTCTAGTGGAATATCAGTCTCTTATGAGATTTGAACAATTTTAGTTACATTCTCTGAACCACTGTTACTTCAGTTGATTAAGATGTATATGCTCTTCATAGAGGTTCAAATAATAACTTAGGACTATAATCCATTTGAAGACCTTAGCTTTGTGCTTAATGTATAGTTAATATTAAAATATAAATTATTAGTGATTTCAAGTAATAAAATAATACTTAAAAGAATAGTAATTAAAAATAATATGCATCACAAATTCAATATTGTACATTGAAACCATAGATTATGGAAAACATATCAGAATATAAAGGAAAGAAATAGTAAAATTTACCTAAAATATATGTAAAACAAGGCAGTTTTATAAATCAATATGAAGTCTATTGTTCTAGAATTGTGACAGATGTTTGAGTAAATTAAGAATTTTTTCATATTTTATTATATACACAACATAATTTCAATTGTACTGAAGTGTTTACATTAAAAAGAGAATATTAAAAGGAGAAAAATGAAAGGAAACGTGTACTCTCAGAGGGTAATAAAGGTTTTTCAGAACCTAAAAGTAAATGGCATAAGACTTATTCTTATTCTTGCTAAAATCATCTTAGCAAAGACTTTAGGTGATGATGTAATTTGCTATGAACTTTTTCCTAAAACTTATAGATCATTCATGTAACAATGATGTACTGCATACCTGATATGTACCAAACATTATTATTCATGCTGGGAATATAGCAGTAAGCAAAAGAGACAAAACACCCCCCCTCATGATGCTTACATTCTGGGGAGGGAGAGACAAAAGTGTATACTCAAAGAAGTACGTATGTATTAAATGTAAAATCATTGTTTAATCATTGATAAAATGATTTCATCAAGTGCCATAAAAAATAGGCAGGAAGTGTGAAGAATTACTGGCCTTCATCCAGGAAGAAAGGACAAGAGAGATGATTTTGGCATCCAGGAGAAAATTTGAAACTGCATAAAAATATTTGTTAATTTATTATCAGTGTGGAAATGATGACCTACACATAGATGATACACTCCATAAAATGAAAGGTTAAGACTGAGCCCTTTAAAGTCAGAGTAATGAGGAGGAGCCACAGTTGAGACAGGAATAGTAGGAAGATGTCTTGGGAGCACAGTTAAGAGAAAGAGATTTGAAGTAGTTTGGGATCTTGATTATATACATGTCTGTGCGTTCTGTTCAGTTCAGATCAGTCGCTCAGTCACGTCCAATTCTTTGCAACCCCATGAACAGAAGCACGCCAGGCCTCGCTGTCCATCACCAACTCCTAGAGTCCACCAAAACCCATGTCCATTGAGTCAGTGATTTCATCCAACCATCTCATCCTCTGTCGTCCCCTTCTCCGCCTGCCCTCAATCTGTCCTGGAATCAGGGTCTTTTCCAATGAGTCAGCTATTCGCATCACGAGGCCAAAGTATTGGAGTTTCAGCTTCAACATCAGTCCTTCCGATGAACACCCATGATTGATGTCCTTTAGGATGTACTGATTGGATCTCTTGTAGTCCAAAGGAATCTCAAGAGTCTTCTCCAACACCATAGTTCAAAAGCATCAATTCTTCAGTGCTCAGCCTTCTTCACAGTCCAACTCTCACATCCATACATGACCACAGGAAAAACCATAGCCTTGACTAGATGGACCTTTGTTGGCAAAGTAATGTCTCTGCGCTTGAATATGCTATCTAGGTTGGTCGTAACTTTCGTTCCAAGGAGCAAGCATCTTTTAATTTCATGGCTGCAATCACCATCTGCAGTGATTTTGGAGCCCCAAAAAACAAAGTCAGCCACTGTTTCCACTGTTTCCCCATCTATTTGCCATGAAGTCATGGGACCAGATGCCATGATCTTCGTTTTCTAAATGTTGAGCTTTAAGCCAACTTTTTCACTCCACTTTCACTTTCATCAAGAGGCTCTTTAATTCTTCACTTTCTGCCATAAGGGTGGTGTCATCTGCATATCTGGGGTTATTGATATTTCTCCCAGCAATCTTGATTCCAGCTTGTGCTTCTTCCTGCCCAGCATTTCTCATGATGTCCTCCGCATATAAGTTAAATAAGCAAGGTAACAATATATAGCCCTGATGTACTCCTTTTCCTATTTGGAACCAGTCTGTTATTCCATGTCCAGTTCTGACTGTTGCTTCCTGACCTGCATATAATTTGTCTAGAGGCAGGTCAGGTGGTCTGGTATTCCCATCTCTTTCAGAATTTTCCACAGTTTATTGTGATCCACACAGTTAAAGGGTTTGGCATAGTCAAGAAAGCAGAAATAGATGTTTTTCTGGAACTCTCTTGCTTTTTCCATGATCCAGCGGATGTTGGCAATTTGATCTCTGGTTCCTGTGGCATTTCCAAAACCAGCTTGAACATCTGGAAGTTCACAGTTCATGTATTGCTGAAGCCTGGCTTGGAGAATTTTAAGCATTACTTTACTAGTGTGTGAGATGAGTGTAATTGTGTGGTAGTTTGAACATTCTTTAACATTGCTTTTCTTTGGAATTGGAATGAAAACTGACCTTTTCCCCTTCTGTGGCCACTGCTGAGTTTACCAAATTTGCTGGCATACTGAGTGCAGCACTTTCTCAGCATCATCTTTCAGGACTTGAAATAGCTCAACTGGAATTCCACCACCTCCACTAGCTTTGTTTGTAGTGATGCTTCCTAAGGTCCACTTGACTTCACATTCCAGGATGTCTGGCTCTAGGTGAGTGATCACACCATGATGCTTATCTAGGTTGTGAAGCTCTTTTTTGTACAGTTCTTCTCTGTATTTTTGCCAGCTCTTCTTAATATCTTCTCCTTCTGTTAGGTCCCTACCATTTCTGTCCTTTATTGTGCCCATCTTTGCATGAAATATTCCCTTGGTATCTCTAATTTTCTTGAAGAGATCTCTAGTCTTTCCCATTCTATTTTCCCATTCAATTGTCTGTGTATGCTAGGTGCTAATTTGCATCAGTTGTGTCCAACTCTTTGTGACCCATGGGCTGTAGCCCACCAGGTTCCTCTGTCCATGGGATTCTTTAGGCAAGACTACTGGAGCGGGTTGCCATGCCCTCCTGCAGGATATCTTCCTGACCTAGAAATCCAATGCATGTCTCTTACATCTCCTGCATTGGCAGGCGGCTTCTTTACCACTGAGCCATCTAGGAAGGCCATCACCTGTCTAACTATTATATGTCTATTGAAAGCAAAATATCTCAGAGTCCTTTAGAACACATACTATTCAGAAGTTTCAGGTTCCCAATATGTGTATTCTCATATTCCTAATTCAGAACTCTTACCTCTTCAATATGGCCTTTCTTAAAAGTTAATACCCAATGTGATTGGTTTATAAGTTTGAGCTGAGGAACTAGTGTTGATACAGGGTTCACATGCCTTATTACTAGGAATTCAAGTCATTCACTGATAGCACACAAAGCATCAAACTCTTGTGTATGATCTGAGTTGAGGAGCATCAAGAGATTGCGAGGAGTCACTCTGAAGTATTGGGTTATTTGAATGTTCTACGAGAGGGACACTCAAATGTGAGCACATAGAGACTCACTTATGTGTAGCATACGTTTTCTGCAAAGGTTATCATAGGCCTGTTGTTAATGAGACCAATAGTATATACTGGTCATTTCCTCTCTGCCTCATTGCTAGAAATATGATGCTTTCTTCCATATCTATGGCATAATGCATGGCATGGGTTCTAATTGTGACACAGTCCTCTAGAACTTCCCTGATGGCTCAGACAGTAAAGAACCTGCCTGTAATGCAGGAAACCTGGATTCAACCCCTGGGTTGGGAAGATCTCCTGGAATAGGAAATAGCAAGCCACTTTCGTGAGCTTGCCTGGACAATTACACGGACAGAGGAGCCAGGTAATCCATGTGGTCACAAGAAGTCAGACATAACTGCTAGACTAACTTAACTGTTTAAAATCTGACAAAAGAAAATTAGTTTGTAATTATCCTTAGCTTAGTGAAAACTGCTCAGTCAACCAGGAGATGTCACTAATGAATAATAACTCCATCTACTGTGTTGCAAACATTTATTCAAATTTATGGGAACAGTTCAGCCAAATACTTTCTGTAAAGGATTTATAATATTGTCCCCATATTAGGAAACATATATTTCACTTTTCTTTTAAATCACATCTTTCTTGCCTTTACTCCAGCAATTTCTATGTGCCTAATATTTTAAAATGTAACAATTATTTTAGAGACAATTTCAACAAGTACTAATTTGCACTTCTGAGCTCTTTAAGTAATAAAAAAAATGCAGTTCTAACTAGGGAAGGAATACTTTAGGAAATATATTTAGTCACTTCAAAATGTATTCTCAGTTACTATATAGGTCACTGTTTCAAAGCTTTTCATATTATATTGTATTCCACTTGATTTCAAACCTCTTTCAAAATTATTGGCCTATATATTCACAGAAACTAAAGTCTTTCCAGGTAGTCTAAAAATAACAAAAAAGAGACATGGCAGAATAAATACAATAATACTATAGCCCTTTGATTTAATTTTATTTTATTAAGACATTATTGTGTTAGAGCAGTTTAAGATTCAGAGCAAAACTGAAGGGACATCCAGAGATTTCCACGTACCCCTACCCTCACATATGCATGGCCTCTCTCGTTATCACCATTCCCAACACAAATGGTGTATTTGGTACAATTTAAAAACCTAGACTGACACATCATAATTAACCCAAAGTCCATAGTTTACATATGGTTCACTCTTGGAATTGCATGTTATATGGGCTTAGAGAAATGAATGACAATTATTTATCATTAGGTATCATGCAGAATATTTTGGGGCCTCCCTGGTGTCTCAGTGGTAAAGAATCCACCTATAATGCACAAAACCCAGGTTCAACTCCTGGGTCAGGAAGATCCCCTGGAGGAAGAAATGGCAACCCACTTTAGTATTCGTGCCTGGAGAATCCCATGGATAGAGGAACCTGGTGGGGTACAGTCCATAGGGTTGCAGAGTCTGACATGACTAAAGCAACTTAGCACACATGTGGAGTATTTTTACTGCCCTTAAAATCCTCTGTGTTCTGTTCACTTCCCCATTCCCCTTTTCAATTCTTGGCAAACGCTGAAATTTTCTAGTTTTCATAATTTTGTCTTTTTAAGAATGTCATGGAGTTGAAATCATACAGTAGATAACCTTTTTAGATTGGCTTATTGCTGCTCAGCTGGTAGAGAATCCACCTGTAATGCAGGAGACTTGGGTTGTATCTCTGGGTTAGGAAGATCACCTGGAGAAGGGAAAGGCTACCCACTGCAGTATTCTGGCCTGGAGAATTCCATGGACTGTAGTCCAAGGGGTTTCAAAGAGTCCATGACTGAGAGACTTTCACTGATGATGATAAACATATATTCAAGGTTTCTTCATATCTTTCCAGGGCTTTAAAAGTCATTTTTTTGGTGCTGAGTAACATTCCATTGTCAGGAAGTACCACAGTTTATTTATTCACTTATCCACTGAAAGACATCTTGGTTACCTCCAAGTTTTGGTAATTATGAATAAAACTACTACAAATACCAACATGCAGGCTTTTGTGTGGATATGTTTTCCACTCTTTGAAGTAAATACCCAGGACCATGATTTTGGATTGCATAATAAAAATATATTTAGTTTTGTAAGAAGGGCTTCCCTGGTAGCTCAGCTGGTAAAGAATCCATCTACAATGCAGGAGACCCAGTGCTATTCCTGGATTCGGAAGATCCACTGGAGAAGGGACAGGCAACCCATTTCAGTATTCTCACATCCGTACTAAAGTGAGAGTTGAACCATAAAGAAGGCTGAGAGCCAACGAATTGATGCTTTCAAACTGCGGTGCTGGGGATGACTTTTATAGTTCGTTGAGCAAGGAGATCAAACTAGTCAATCGTAAAGGAAATCAACCATGAATATTTATAGGAAGGACTGATGCTGAAGCTGAAGCTCCAATACTTTGGCCACCTGACGTGAACAGCTGACTCATTGGAAAAGACCCTGATGCTAGGAAAGATTAAGGGAAGGAAGAGAAGTGTGTGACAGAGGAAGAGATGGTTGGATGGCCTAAGGGACACAATGGATATGTTTGAGCACACTCTGGGAGACAATGAAGGACAGGGAAGCCTGGCACACTGCTGTCCATGGGGTCGCAAAGAGTCTGACATGACTGAGGGACTGAACAATAATAAAAACAACAGTCTATATATATATAAGTATTGGCAGGTCTATGTCTTGTCTCTGTTCTTTTCTATTGATTTACTCATCTGTGCTTTCACCAATATCCCTTATGATTATACAGTGGAAGTGAGAAATAGATTTAAGGGACTAGATCTGATAGATAGAGTGCCTGATGAACTATCGAATGAGGTTCGTGACATTGTACAGGAGACAGGGATCAAGACCATCCCCATGGAAAAGAAATGCAGACAAGCAAAATGGCTGTCTGGGGAGGCCTTACAAATAGCTGTGAAAAGAAGAGAAGTGAAAAGCAGAGGAGAAAAGGAAAGATATAAACATCTGAATGCAGAGTTCCAAAGAATAGCAAGAAGACATAAGAAAGCCTTCTTCAGTGATGAATGCAAAGAAATAGAGGAAAATAACAGAATGGGAAAGACTAGAGATCTCTTCAAGAAAATCAGAGATACCAAGGGAATATTTCATGCAAAGATGGCCTCGATAAAGGACAGAAATGGTATGGACCTAACAGAAGCAGAAGATATATGGAAGAACTATACAAAAAAGATCTTCACGACCCAGATAAGCATGATGATGCAATCACTAATCTAGAGCCAGACATCTTGGAATGTGAAGTCAAGTGGGCCTTAGAAAGCATCACTACGAACAAAGTTAGTGGAGGTGATGGAATTCCAGTTGAGCTGTTTCAAATCCTGAAAGATGATGCTGTGAAAGTGCTGCACTCAATATGCCAGCAAATTTGGAAAACTCAGCAGTGGCCACAGGAGGGGAAAAGGTCAGTTTTCATTCCAATCCCAAAGAAAGGCAATGCCAAAGAATGCTCAAACTACCACACAATTGCACTCATCTCACATGCTAGTAAAGTAATGGTCAAAATTCTCCAAGCCAGGCTTGAGCAATACGTGAACCGTGGACTCCCTGATGTTCAAGCTGGTTTTAGAAAAAGCAGAGGAACCAGAGATCAAATTGCCAACATCCACTGGATCATGGAAAAAGCAAGAGAGTTCCAGAAAAACATCTATTTCTGCTTTATTGACTATGCCAAAGCCTTTAACTGTGTGGATCACAATAAACTGTGGAAAATTCTTAAAGAGATGGGAATACCAGACTACCTGACCTGCCTCTTGATAAATCTGTATGCAGGTCTGGAAGCAACAGTTAGAACTGGACATGGACCAAAAGACTGGTTCCAAATAGGAAAAGGAGTATTTCAAGGCTGTATATTGTCACCCTGCTTATTTAACTTATATGCAGACTACATCATGAGAAACGCTGGACTGGAAGAAACATAAGCTAGAATCAAGATTGCCGGGAGAAATATCAATAACCTCAGATATGCAGATGACACCACCCTTATGGCAGAAAGTGAAGAGGAACTAAAAAGCCTCTTGATGAAAGTGAAAGAAGAGAGCGAAAAAGTTGGCTTAAAGCTCAACATTTAGAAAACGAAGATCATGGCATCCAGTCCCATCACTTCATGGGAAATAGATAGGGAAACAGTGGAAACAGTGTCAGACTTTGTTTTTTTGGGCTCCAGAATCACTGCAGATGGTGACTGCAGCCATGAAATTAAAAGACACTTACTCCTTGGAAGAAAAGTTATGACCAAACTAGATAGTATATTCAAAAGCAGAGACAGTACTTTGCTGACTAATGTCCGTCTAGTCAAGGCTATGGTTTTTCCAGTGGTCATGTATGGATGTGAGAGTTGGACTGTGAAAAAGGCTGAGTGCCGAAGAATTGATGCTTTTGAACTGTGGTGTTGGAGAAGACTCCTGAGAGTCTCTTGGACTGCAAGGAGATCCAACCAGTCCATTCTGAAGGAGATCAACCCTGGGATTTCTTAGGAAGGAATGATGCTAAAGCTGAAGCTCCAGTACTTTGGCCACCTCATGCAAAGAGTTGACTCATTGGAAAAGACTCTGATGCTGGGAGGGATTGGGGGCAGGAGGAGAAGGGGACGACCGAGGATGAGATGGCTAGATGGCATCACAGATTCGATGGACTTGAGTCTGTGTGAACTCCGGGAGATGGTGATGGACAGGGAGGCCTGGCGTGCTGTGATTCATGGGGTCGCAAAAAGTCGGACACGACTGAGCGACTGAACTGAACTGAACTCACTGTCTTGATTACTTTAAAGGTATAGTAACTCTTGAAGTCATTTAGTCTCAGTTCTCCAGTTTTGTTCTTTTCCTTGAATCAGTTTGGTTATTCTGGTTCTTGTGCAATTCTTTGTAATGTTTAGACTCGTTTTGTTGATAGCTACCAAATAAATTGTTGGGTCTTTTTTCAGGGATTGCCTTGGATCTCTATATTAAGTTTTGAGAAGAACTGAAATCTTGACAATATTGTTTTTCTAATCACAAGTATGGAATCTCCCCATATATTTAGTTCTTTGATTTTGTTTATCAGAGTTCTTTAGTTTTCCTTATTTAGATCATGTATTGATACATGTTTGATTGGTTTGTTCCTAAGTATTTCATTTTTTGTATGTTTATGTAACAGAGAAGGCGATGGCACCCCACTCCAGTACTCTTGCCTGGAAAATCCCATGGATGGAGGAGCCGTGTGGGCTGCAGTCTATGGGGTCGCTAAGAGTCGAACACGACTGAGCGACTTCACTTTCACTTTTTACTTTCATGCATTGGAGAGGGAAATGGCAACCCACTCCAGTGTTCTTGCCTGGAGAATCCCAGGGACGGGGGAGCCTGGTGGGCTGCCGTCTGTGGGGTCACACAGAGTCAGACACGACTGAAGCGACTTAGCAGCAATAGCAGTGGCATGTTTATGTAAATGCTATTACATATTTAAATTCATATTCCACTTGGTCATTGATAGTATACAGAAAAGCAACTGACTTTTGTGTATTAAACTTGTATTATGCAACCTTTCTATAATCACTTATTTAGAAGTTTTTTGGTCAGTTATTTTGGATTTTCTATATGGGTAATCAAGTCATTTACAAACAAAGACAGTTTTATTTCTTCCTTCTAATCTCCTTACATTTATATTTCCTTTTCTTTTTTTATTGCACTATCTAAAGCTTTCAGTAGATTTTTTAAATTGGGGGATAATTGCTTTACAATGTTGTGTTGGTTTCTACCATCTAAAAATGTGAATCATTCATATGCTTTCAGTAGATTTTTAAAAGGAGTAGGAACATCCTTGATTTATATCTTAGCTCAGCAGGAAAGTTTTCAGTTTCTCATAATTAAGTGTGATGATAGAATGATTTGACTGTGCTTTTTAAGAACTATGCCAACCTAAAGACAAATTCAAGTATTATATTGCCTTTTTTTCTTGTTTTAAGAATCTGAATCTATCAGTAAGAATCCCCATGAGAATATAATGTATTAAAAGATCTCTGTTAAAGTATGCTTCTCTCCCAAGGTCATGTTCTCCTCCCAGGAAAGCCCATATTGAACAATGGATTCTCTTGAGATGTAAGGACATGTTTTTCTTATTCTGAGTGGAGAAATCACTAAAGGGTCACCATCATCAGAATCCCTCACAAAATCTGTTGGGACTGCTTTTACAATTACCTTGGAACTTAATTTCTGCTGCTGCTTATTTCCATTTGCTTCTTTCTCTCTCTTTACACATATTATCATGCAAATATCACCAGCCAATTAAGCTCCTGTACAATAATCTCCACCTTCTAGTCTTTTTCACAGGTAAGTCAACCTGAAATATAGTCCATAACTGTGCAACTTACTGCACATATGGTGGGAAGGCAATAGGTTCTGAAGATCATTTGCTTAAAAATCCAGTTATGGATGTACTAGCCTGTTTTGGTAAACTCTGATTCTTTAAACTAGAGGCTATCTTGAATGGACCTAAAATAACATATTTCATTAGAGTTTGGGGAACTATGAACATGAGCAGAACTGTGTAACACAAGATTATATTTTGATGTCAATGAATTTGGAGATATTCACAAGAATAATTTTAAATTAAGGTAAATATTTACCTATAGAAATATTCATTAAAAAATCACTTTGATAAAGAAAACATTTAAAATAATTAAAATATTCAAAATTAAACTACAGTTGCATGTGGCCAATGAAATTATATCTGAAGATTGTAAGGGCATGAGTAAATATTCATGGCATAATGCTGCAAAGTCAGTTCAGTCTTGTCTGACTCTATAGGACCCCATGAGCCCACTGGGCTCCTCTGTCCATGGGATTATACAGGCAAGAATCCTTGGGTGGGTTGCCATTTTTCCTACCGAGGATCTTCTCAACCCAGGGATTGAACTGACATCTCAAGTCTACTGCTTTGGCAGGCAGGTTCTTTACCACTAGTGCCATCTGGGAAGCCCTCATGGCATAACAGTAAACAGGTACATATGGAAATGGCATAGTTAACGCTTATAAATATGTAATATTTAGAGAAGGAGGAAATAATTCCCAAAATATCACAGAAAAATGGATGAAACATCACAGAAAACGTCAATGAGAGATAACATTGGATTTACAAAGCGATTCTTGAACACCTGACAAAGTGGTTTGTTTTTATTCTAAGAATAGGGTACTAGGTTAGGTTAGAGTGTTCTTGCAAAATATCCTTTTCATCATTATCTAGATTAAAATATGCTTCTTAATGCTTAATCACATATAAGAATAATCTATGGAAATTTTATTAATTGTATGTCTGGCTCTGCTCAAAAATTTTACTTCAGGATTAAAAGATAATGCATTGAATGATTAGAGATTTATAAATAGTAGTGGAAAAGTAGCAAATGGGATGTATATGAAGAAAGAATTAGCAGAAAGAGGTATAAAAACCCATTATTATATGTATTCTTATCATTGTAAATGTAAGAATAAACAATTATCTTAATTGGGGTGATAGCAACTAAAATAATGAGGAAAGATAAATGAAAACGTTTTGTTAACAAAGAGTCTCTATGATTTGGTACTTAATTATACAACGGAGCCTAGAAATTGAAAAGCTGTGGTAATTCACCACACACACACACAAAGTTAAGTGGGGCATGTGAGTTTGTGTGTGTGTGTGTGTGTGTGTGTGTGTGTGTGTGTGTGGGCATGCAAGCATGCACAGGGGGAGAGAGAGAGATTAAGACAGAAAGTTTGCAGGGGATTTCAAGCTATAAATATCTTGATGTAGGCATATAAAGAGGAGTAGAACATTTATAGAAGTAGATATTGGTGTAAATATAAAGTAAATCAAAATAATAGTCCAGCCACAGAAATGGATGAAAATCTGGGATAGAACAGAAGGTACCACTGTTTCTTCAGTGAAATTCCACTTCAAAAAGAGAATCAGAGAATGAAATAAGGCACGCTTATCTCCAGGGAGAAACAAAACAACTGAGGGTTAATATAAGTAGGCAAGCTGCTACCACTGATTTTGGCTTACAAGACCCTGTTCTTTCTCAAAGCACCACAATGATAAACTTTAAAAATAACTTAGGTCTATTCATACTATTTCATTCATGTGTCCATTCAAATATTTATGACTAAATTATATCAGACAGGCACAGCAATATGGCCTGGATATACAGGGAAGAGACTATTGTATGCACCCTTGAGGAGATCATAGCATAAAAGTGATAAAACGGAAAAGCAAAATTCAATGAATGCAATGTTAAGGAAAGCTTTGTAGAGCTTGTTCCACTAGAATAGCAACTTTTTAGATGGGTCACTGGGTGACAGGTTTTCATAACAAGAAAACACATACACAAAAGAATTAATTTTCCACCAGATTTTTCTTAAATGAAGGAAGAAAAGAAGTGAAATTATACTTCTCATCAATTATTCACTCATTTAATTTCTTGTCTTTCCATACCATATTGGTTTCAGCAGTATTCCAATAACTGAATATAAATGTAGATTGGATAAGTCTACATTGTGAAAAGTTGTAGCTATTTGTAACATTCAGTTCAGTTCAGTTCAGTTCAGTCCCTCAGTCGTGTCCAACTATTTGCGACCCCATGAATCACAGCATGCCAGGCCTCCATGTCCATGACCAACTCCCGGAGTTTACCCAAATTCATGTGCATAGAGTCGGTGATGCTATCCAGACATCTCATCCTCTGCCGTCCCCTTGTCCTCCTGCCCCCAATGCCTCCCAGCATCAGGGTCTTTTCCAATGAGTCAGCTCTTCGCATCAGGAGGCCAAAGTATTGGAGTCTCAGCTTCAACATCAGTCCTTCCAATGAACACCCAGGACTGATCTCCTTTAGGATGGATTGTTTGGATCTCCTTGTAGTCCAAGGGACTCTCAAGAGTCTTCTCCAGCACTATAGTTCAAAAGCATCAATTCTTCAGTGCTCAGCTTTCTTTATAGTCAAACTCTCACATACATGCATGACTACTGGAAAAACAATATCCTTGACTAGACAGACCTTTGTTGGCAAAGTAATGTCTCTGCTTTTTAATATGCTATCTATGTTGGTCATAACTTTCCTTCCAAGGAGTAAGCGTCTTTAAATTTCATGGCTGAAGTCACCATCTGGAGTGATTTTGGAGTCCAAGAAAGTAAAGTCTGACACTGCTTCCACTGTTTGCCCATCTATTTCCCATGAAGTCATGGGTGCAGATTCCATGATCTTCGTTTTCTGAATATTGAGCTTTAAGACAACTTTTTCACTCTCCCCTTTCACTTTTATCAAGAGGCTCTTTAGTTCTTCACTTTCTGCCATAAGGGTGGTGTCATCTGCATATCTGAGGTTATTGATATTTTTCTCTTGATTCCAGCTTGTGTTTCTTCCAGCCCAGCGCTTTTCATGAGGTACTCTGCATGCAAGTTAAATAAGCAGGGTGACAATATACAGCCTTGACATACTTCTTCCCCTATTTGGAACCAGTCTGTTGTTCCATGTCCAGTTCTAACTGTTGCTTCCTGACCTGCATATAGGTTTCTCAACAGGCAGGTCAGGTGGTCTGGTATTCCCATCTCTTTCAGAATCTTCTACAGTTTATTGTTATCCACACAGTCCAAGGCTTTGGCATAGTCAATAAAATAGAAATAGATGTTTTTCTGCAACTCTCTTGCTTTATTGATGATTCAGTGGATGTTGGCAATTTGATCTCTGGCTCCTCTGCCTTTTCTAAAACCAGCTTGAACATCTGGATGTTCACAGTTCATGTATTGCTGAAGCCTGGCTTGGACAATTTTGAGCATTACTTTACTAGAGTGTGAGATGAGTGCAATTGTGCAGTAGTTTGAACATTCTTTGGCATTGCCTTTCTTTGGGATTGGAATGAAGACTCCATATAAACTTGGAGACTTTAGTGCTCTGTTTAAATTCTAAAGATTAACTCAAATGTTATACTGAGTTTGTAATAATTGATTAAGTAATTAATGAACAAATTAACTGTGGAATAAACAGTGATTGTAACAATTCTTTAAAATACACTATCTAGTTTCTATGATGTACATGTTTGTAATCACTGTTATCACTATCATGCTTATGCCCAATATAATAACTGCTTAATAGAAACAGAGTTATAAAACATCTGAATAGCCATGGAACAATTTTTGGCTGGTTTGAGGTCTAATAATTTCAGAGAAAGTTGGCATTAGTCGTCGACGTGAACTCCAGGTATTTTGACACTAAGATTCATACCATTTTAGCTAGTGAAACCTTGAGCCAAGAACCAGAGAAACCAGACTCATGATCCTTGAAAATTTTCATATAATTTGCTATGTAGTAGAGAAATGCATAAAGATTTTTGTATTTTGAATTGAGATTCTAGTACAACAACAACAAAAACAATTTAAAATTGGCATGTTGCAACTTCTTGAAATCAAGAAGTTGGTGAAGAGTTTGAAATCTGGATTTGGAAGATCCTTCCCAGGAGGGTTCAGAAGGAAGCAAAGAACATGTACTGAAAACTAGACAAGGGAAAACCTGTGCTATACAGTGATATAAGTCTTATAAAACTGTGCCCTGCAGCTTCCCAGTTGGTGCTAGATGTAAAGAATTTGCCTGCCAATGCGGGAGATGAAGAGATTGCTAGTTTATAGTTAAACACTGTCAGATTCCTGATCTCTGAAGAAGGTTTAGCTTCAGGGTCATGGACCAGGCTTGATCACTCAAGAGCTTTTGTGTGGCAGACTTTTATTAAAGTACAAAAGGGGTGAAGAAAGCTTCTGACATAGACATCAGGTGGGGGATGAAGACTTATCAAGCCTTATATACTTTTACCAGATCCACTACCACAAAACACATCTTCAGTTCAGTTCAGTCGCTCAGTCGTGTCCGACTCTTTGCGACCCCATGAATCGCAGCA
Organism: Budorcas taxicolor; assembly: GCF_023091745.1. Taxonomy (NCBI): domain Eukaryota; kingdom Metazoa; phylum Chordata; class Mammalia; order Artiodactyla; family Bovidae; genus Budorcas; species Budorcas taxicolor. The sequence continues at coordinate 56,213,237 of NC_068929.1, read as the reverse complement.
TGCCAGGCCTCCCTGTCCATCACCAACCCCTGGAGTTCACTCAGACTCACGTCTATCGAGTCAGTGATGCCATCCAGCCATCTCATCATCTGTCGCCCCCTTCTCCTCCTGCCTCCAATCCCTCCCAGCATCAGAGTCTTTTCCAATGAGTCAACTCTTTGCATGAGGTGGCCAAAGTACTGGAGCTTCAGCTTTAGCATCATTCCTTCCTAAGAAATCCCAGGGTTGATCTCCTTCAGAGTGGACTGGTTGGATCTCCTTGCAGTCCAAGGGACTCTCAAGAGTCTTCTCCAACACCACACTTCAATTCTTCGGCGCTCAGCCTTCTTCACAGTCCAACTCTCACATCCATACATGACCACTGGAAAAACCATAGCCCTGACTAGACGGACCTTAGTCAGCAAAATAATGTCTCTGCTTTTGAATATGCTATCTAGGTTGGTCATAACTTTTCTTCCAAGGAGTAAGCGTCTTTTAATTTCATGGCTGCAGTCCCCATCTGCCGTGATTTTGAAGCTCCAAAAAATAGTCTGACACTGTTTCCACTGTTTCCCCATCTATTTCCCATGAAGTGGTGGGACTGGATGCCATGATCTTAGTTTTCTAAATGTTGAGCTTTAAGCCAACTTTTTCACTCTCCTCTTTCACTTTCATCAAGAGGCTCTTTAGTTCCTCTTCACTTTCTGCCATAAGGATGGTGTCATCTGCATATCTGAGGTTATTGATATTTCTCCCGGCAATCTTGATTCTAGCTTGTGTTTCTTCCAGTCCAGCATTTCTCATGATGTACTCTGCATATAAGTTAAATAAGCAGGGTGACAATATACAGCCTTGATGTACTCCTTTTCCTATTTGGAACCAGTCTTAAACTACCAGTATTAGAACTAAAAATAGAAAGGTTTTACCAGGCTCACTCCCACAACATACTTCTTAAGATAACAAGATTAGTCAGAATGTTCTTGTTAAGGAGAAATGTGTCCTTGAGCAAGATACATTGTGATATTGACTAAGACAAAGCAACCTAGAAAAAGAATGTTGTCCTTTGCTCCTCCTTGAAAGCTCCAGACACCTTTCTCCTCCTCAAGGGCCCTAAACTCCTAATCAACCTACCTAAGAATTAACTTTCTCAAGATGTGGTTCAATCCCTGGGTTGGGAAGATCCCCTGGAGGAGGGCATGACAACCCTCTAGTACTCTTGCCTGGTGAATCCCATGGAGAGAGGAGTCTGGCATAGGGTTGCAAAGAGTATGACAGTACTGAAGCAATTTAATATGGGTATGCATGTCCTGCAGCTATGTGAGAATTAGAATTTATAAATGTTGGACTTGGACTTCTAGCTAAATGCCAGAAGTGCTGCCTAGATTCATTTTGCAGATTATAGTAAAATGCAAAATGAGAGTGATAAATTTAGGGAAGAATTCCTAAAGAAAACGTAGAACTGGATGACTTTACAGTTATTGGCTTATCCAGATGGCAAAAGATGTTAGAAGTCATAAAAGGAAAAAGTGGATTTAGTCACACGAAGTGCCTTTCAAGAGGTTAAAGATTTGCCTACAGATGACTGACTCAATGGACATGAATTCGAGCAAACTGCAGGAGATGATGAAGGACAGGGAAGCATGGCGTGCTGCAGTTCATGGGGATGAAAATAGTTGGACAGGACTGAGGGACTGAACAAAAATGACAACACAGATTTTTCTCAACTAGAAATCCAAGGGGTAGAGCCAAGATCACAAAGATTTGTTCCAGGTTTTTTACTCAATGAAAAAGAACCCATTTCAGAATGGTTATAGACTGATTACTCACGCTTACTTTCCATTTTTATAAATCACAATGTTTTTTAACTGTTTTTCTGTGCCTGATTTGCCATTGTTAGTCAGGAATGTTGTGAGCTGATAACTTCTCACTTTGGATTTCCTGGACCACACATGGAGAAGAATTTGCCTCAGAAGCTCTTCTTCATAGATTACATCCAAGCCTATCATCCACACCTGGACCTGATTTAGATTTCACATTCTGAGTTGTAATAGACTAAAACCTTAAAAACCCTGGAAGAGGGTGAATATAATTTGCATTTCAGACAGTCTTAAATAATTGGGGGTCAGAGGGTGGCAGTTTCCCACCTACAGGTGTACTGGCTCTGTGTAATTGTCTCCACTTTAGTGTGGGCCAGAGTTAAGAATATGATAGCATAGTCAGTCCATGATTAGATTATGTTATACAAAACTCCACACAGGAGGCTGATTTTTCTGCCTGTTTTGCAGTAATAAAGTTGCCATATTTGATTAGGACTTGTAAACTACCTCCAGAATCTGAAAGGGACACCTGCCTACAGTCAGCAAGAAGATAGGGATTTCATTTCTAGAACTGCATGGAACCAATTATTTCCAACAAAGAATGAACTCAGATTCTCCTGAGCCTCAGATGGGCTTGGAGTCCCTGTCAACTCATTGTTCATCCAAGTGAGAGTCATATAACCCAGGCCTGGATTCCTAATTCACAGAAACTATGAAATAACAAATAGATGTTTGAACCTAAATTTGTGATAATTTGCTCATGGCAACAGAAAACTTATGGAACTACACTCAATGTTAACACTAAGAATCACTGAATTTTTAATTCAACTTTTTTATTTAAAAAGTTAAATGTAAAGGCATTTATTTTAGCCACTCCAGAAGATGTTTTCCTTCAGTATTATATTTTTGTGAATGCTAATAATTATCAGTAGAGCATTAATTTTTTCAGTTATTTTAAAATGTGTTTATATGTTCAAAATATGAAAAAAATAGAAAAAAAATGAACTGAGCAGATGAAATGCTTTTATAATCTATATACATTGATCATTATAATTCATCACTTTCCAGCTTGGAAATGTAGAAACTGACTCTATTTCATAGAAAAATAATTATATACTGTGAGGTTTGGCTTTGTACTTTTAATATAATGATAAAATAGACATTTTGACTGAATCACATTGGAAAGGCATCAACAGTAAACTGCTCTACATAATATAATTAAAAGTGCAATGAATAAATAATTCTTTGCTCCTTGATACAAGGTGTTGCTTGTTCATTAGTGGAAGGTCATTTGTAAACCAACTTTTGTTACTACACTAAAACAACATTGTTGTTAAATTGTGATAAAGGGGGAACCATAAATTGGAAAAGAATTTTAATAGTCATTATCTTCATTAGCTAATGATATGTGCTAATTACTTTCTTAAATGATAATGATTTAGTAGCCTTGGCATAAAGGGCTCACAGAGCAGTAACTAGGAAAGTCCCCTTCAATGTGTTTTTACAATGTTGAAAGAGACATAATGACTGAGAGTGATAATTACACTATCTATAATATTATTCATTAAAAATGTCTATCTGTGTTATGTCTGATTTTATGTTGTTTTTCATATGATATATTTGCCCTATCAGGAGATGTGTAGTTTCAAAATTATTTTAACAGTAATTCAATGCTATATTTACTGTTTCACTATGTTGACAGTGTTATTGATGGTAAAAAAAAATAATAATAATAAATAAAATTGCCTGTTTCTCAGCATAAATCAAGGAAGTGGTTCCCTAATGTACTAAAAATTATTATAATCTTCAAATCTTCAACACTGTACACTTGCAAGAAAAAAGACAGAGAAATTACTGAACAAGCACTTTACAGAGGTGAAAATAACTAGTGCATAAAAATATAATACATGATAATTCTCATTAGTAAATAGCTCAACTCAACACTCAATACATACAAAAACCAGTGATACCTAAAGTTAGAGAAAATGTAGATAATGGTCTAATTATGTGTTACTAATGGATGGGAAAATTTCTACTTATACCTTGAAGGGAAAAATTATTTTTAATGTTAAAAAATTTACTCTTAACATTTACTAAGAGTGACTTATATAAGTCTGCTAAGACAGGAAAAATCAACCTTATATCTGTAACACAGAATATATTAACAACAGAAAGATAGAATGTGGCAGTCATACAATGTCATACTAGAGGATGGCATAATTGATTGAAATGCAGCTACTTACATCAACTTTAATGGTCTCAGGGGAAAAAGTCAGTAAAGAAAATATACACTGATTTACTTGTACAAGTTTTAGAAACAAAAATCATGGATTTCAGATACAATTTTGTAAACTACTAGAGAAAACAAAGGAATTACTGACACGATGTTCAGCTAACTGATTATTCAAGGGAAGAGGGAAGGTAATGAGATCATTGGAAAAGACTTTGATGCAGGGAGGGATTGGGGGCAGGAGAAGAAGGGGACGACAGAGGATGAGATGGCTGGATGGCATCACTGACTCGATGGACGAGAGTCTGAGTGAACTCTGGGAGTTGGTGATGGACAGGGAGGCCTGGCCTGCTGCCATTCATGGGGTCGCGAAGAGTTGGACACGACTGAGTGACTGAATTGAACTGAACTGAATGAGATCAGAGAGGCGACTGGAAATTCAGCTGGTCAGTAGATAAAAAAACTGTCATTTTACTATTGTCTTTCAATCCCATATGCTTGTTGAAAGTATTCATTTGTAGATATTAAATATTTTGTTTAAGAGTCAGAAAAGAAATTGAATGAATTATCTGTCTCATTATGGATGTATATATGTTCTGCATGAATAATATCTTCAAATGGGAGATATCATACACTGGCGGTTCTCTTGCTATGGGTGGAAGATGCCATAGAAATGACAACAAGGGACAACCATGGAGTGCAGTGGTCCACTGTTCATCACCAGAATCTCATGTTCTTTCCTTATCAGGGAACCTGATGCATATTCTACTTGGAAGAAAAGCACATCCAGAAGCTTTTCTTTTCTTTTTTATTTTAAAAACAGAGCTTCTATAATTTATAAATGTAAAATTCCATTCACTACTAAACAGGAATGAACTAATGTTTGCAAATTGGGTCATTCAAAGTGGATGGCGTAAGTACATAAAATTGGTCCATAATGTTCCCCAGAGATGTTTCCTCCAGTTCTCAAAACATATTATAATTCCAAAATATTTCAGTCAAACGGACTCTCTCTTTTCAGTGAGAGATAAGGTAATTGAGACACTGAGTTATAAAGCTTAGAAAAATAGGAAAACTTTTATGCCATTATATGGAGAAAAACATAGGTAATATTCACAAAAGTCACTTTTTCATCCAATTTTCTGTCATTGTCTGAGTCTAAGAGAAGGACATGGAAAGGCAATATGAGTATAAGCCACTAAATTTCTCTTCTTACATCACTCCTAAGAAAGTCACATTATTATTATTATTATTTTTTGGATTATTCAATGAGTCAGTTCAGTTCACTTGCTCAGTCGTGTCCCACACTTTGCGAACCCCTGAATCACAGCACGCCAGCCCTCCCTGTCCTTCACCAACTCCTGGAGTTCACCCAAACTCATGTCCATCGAGTCAGAGATGCCATCCAGCCATCTCATCCTCTGTCGTCCCCTTCTCCTTCTGCCCCCAATCCCTCCCACCATCAGAGTCTTTTCAAATGACTCAACTCTTCACATGAGGTGGCCAAAGTATTGGAGTTTCAGCTTTAGCATCAATCATTCCAATGAACACCCAGGACTGATCTCCTTTAGGATGGACTAGCTGGATCTCTTTGCAGTCCAAGGGACTTATGAACACCACAGTTCAAAAACATCAATTCTTCAGCATTCAACTTTCTTCACAGTCCAACTCTCACATCCATACATAACCACTGGAAAAACCATAGCCTTGACTAGACGGGCCTTTGTTGGCAAAGTAATGACACTGCTTTTGAATATGCTATCTAGTTTGGTCATAACTTTCCTTCCAAGGAGTAAGCGTCTTTTAATTTCATGGCTTCAATCACCATCTACAGTGATTTTGGACTCCAAAAACAAAAACGTCTGACACTGCTTCCACTGTTTCCCCATCTATTTCCCATGAAATCATGGGACCAGATGCCATGATCTTAGTTTTCTGAATGTTGAGCTTTAAGCCAACTTTTTCACTTTCCTCTTTCACTGTCATCAAGAGACTCTTTAGTTCTTTACTTTCTGTCATAAGGGTGGTGTCATCTGCATATCTGAGGTTATTGATATTTCTCCCGGCAATCTTGATTCCAGCTTGTGCTTCCTCCAGCCCAGCATTTCTCATGAGGTACTCTGCTTATAAGTTAAATAAGCAGGGTGACAGTATACAGCCTTGACGTACTCCTTTTCTTATTTGGAACCAGTGTGTTGTTCCATGTCCAGTTCTAACTGTTGCTTCCTGACCTGCATATAGGTTTCTCAAGCAGGTGGCCTGTTATTCCCATGTCTTTCAGAATTTTCCACAGTTTATTGTGATCCACACAGTCAAAGGCTTTGGCATAGTCAAGAAAGCAGAAATAGATGTTTTTCTGGAACTCTCTTGCTTTTTTGATGATCCGGCAGATGTTGGCAATTTCATCTCTGCTTCCTCTGCCTTTTCTAAAACCAACTTGAACATCTGGATGTTCACAGTTCACGTACTGCTGAAGCCTGGCTTGAAGAATTTTGAGCATTACTTTACTAGCATGGGAGATGAGTGCAATTGTGCGGTAGTTTGAGCATTCTTTGGTATTGCCTTTCTTTGGGATTGGAATGAAAACTGATCTTTTCCAGTCCTATAACCACTGCTGAGTTTTCCAAATTTGCTGGCATATTGAGTGCAGCACTTTCACAGCATCATCTTTCAGGATTTGAAACAGCTCAACTGGAATTCCATCACCTCTACTAGCTTTGTTTGTAGTTATGCTTTGTAAGGCCCACTTGACTTCACATTCCAGGATGTCTGGCTCTAGGTGAGTGATCACACCATCATGCTATTCTGGGTTGTGAAGATCTTTTTTATACAGTTCTTCTGTGTATTCTTGCCACCTCTTCTTAATATCTTCTGCTTCTGTTAGGTCCATACCATTCTGTCCTTTATTGAGCCCATCTTTGCATGAAATATTCACGTGGTATCTCTAATTTTCTTGAAGGGATCTCTAGTCTTTCCCATTCTGTTGTTTTCCTCCATTTCTTTGCACTGATCACTGAAGAAGGCTTTTTTATCTCTCCTTGCTATTCTTTTGGAACTCTGCATTCAGATGCTTATATCTTTCCTTTTTCCTTCTTTTGTTTTCACAGCTATTTGTAAGGCCTCCCCAGACAGCCATTTTGCTTTTTTGTATTTCTTTTCCATGGGGATGGTCTTGATCCCTGTCTCCTATACAATGTCATGAACCTCCATCCATAGTTCATCAGGCACTCTATCTATCAGATCTAGTCCCTTAAATCTATTTCTCACTTCCACTGTATAATCATAAGGGATTTGATTTAGGTCATACCTGAATGGTCTGGTGGTTTTCCCTACTTTCTTCAATTTAAGTCTGAATTTGGCAATAAGGAGTTCATGATCTGAGCCAGAGTCAGCTCCCAGTCTTATTTTTGCTGACTGTATAGAGCTTTTCCATCTTTGCCTGCAAAGATTATAATCAATCTGATTTCAGTGTTGACCATCTGGTGATGTCCATGTGTAGAGTCTTCTCTTGTGTTGTTGGAAGAGGGTGTTTGCTATGACCAGTATGGGCACAGGAGGGCTGAGAGGAGCTTCTCCACGTTCAAGGTCAGGAGGGGCGCCATGAGGAGATACCCCTCATCCAAGGTAAGGAGCAATGGTTGTGCTTTGCTGGAGTGGCCCTGAAGAGATACCCCACGTCCAACGTAAGAGAAACCCAAATAAGACGTTATATGTTGTGAGAGAGCATCAGAGGGCAGACACACTGAAACCATAATCACAGAAAACTAGACAATCTGATCACATGGACCACAGCCTTGTCTAACTCAATGAAACTAAGCCATGCCATGTGGGGCCACCCAAGACGGAAGGGTCATGGTGGAGAGGTCTGACAGAATGTGGTCCACTGGAGAAGGGAATGACAAACCACTTCAGTATTCTTGCCTTGAGAACCCCATGAACAGTATAAAAAGGCAAAATGATAGGATACTGAAAGAGGAACTCCCTAAGTCGGTATGTGCCCAATATGCTACTGGAGATCAGTGGAGAAATAACTCCAGAAAGAATGAAGGGATGGAGCCAAAGAGAAACAATACCCAGTTGTGGATATGACTGGTAATAGAAGCAAGATCCGATGCTGTAAAGAGCAATATTGCACAGGAACCTGGAACGTTAGGTCCATGAATCAAGGCAAATTGGAAGTGGTCAAATAGGAAATGGCAAGAGTAAATGTCAACATCGTAGGAATCAGCAAACTAAAATGGACTAGAATGGGTGAATTTAACTCAGATGACCATTATGTCTACTACTGTGGGCAGGAATCCCTTAGAAGAAATGGAGTAGCCATCATAGTCAACAAAAGAATCTGAAATACAGTACTTGGATGCAATCTCAAAAACAACAGAATGATCTCTGTTCGTTCCCAAGGCAAATCATTCAATATCACAGTAATCCAAGTCTATGTCCCAAGCAGTAATGCTGAAGAAACTGAAGTTGAATGGTTCTAGGAAGACCTACAAGACCTTTTAGAACTAACACCCAAAAAAGATGTTCTTTTCATTATAGGGCCTGGAATGCAAAGCTAGGAAGTCAAGAAACACCTGGAGTAATAGGTAAATTTGGCCTTGGAGTATGGAATCAAGCAGGGCAAAGGCTGATAGAGTTTTGCCAAGAGAATGCACTGGTCATAGCAAAAACCTTTAATGAGAGTTCAGTCGCTCAGTCGTGTCCTACTCTTTGCAATGGGAGTAGAACCTTCTAAATGAAAACTGTGTTTCTGTTGCTTATTCGCCAAGTTGTGTCCAACTATTTGCAACCCCATCGACTTAAAACAGGGAAAAAATCTCAAAGAAAAGTCTTGTATTTGTTTTCTTGTTCGATTAACTACCTAAGATAAATGATCTTTATAATCAAAAATTTTAATTATCTAGAAAATGCTTCCAAAGAACGTGATTTTTAAAGAGTTACCCCTTATTCCCTCATTCTCTTATTCTCTGTTATTTTGTAAATGTACCCATTGAATTTGACATTTAACCTCTGTTTTTCTAAAATGTAACTAATATTCTTTTCTGAATATTTTTCATGCCTCAACTGGGATCAAAAAACTATCCTTCAGCTTGGCTATATGCTGAAGGGGACTTTTTAATTTTCATCAGATAAGAGCTTTCATCATTTACTACTTCTTGAGAAAAAGGTCATGGTTTTCTTAATTTTTATTACCTAACTAAAAAATATAAACATATAACAGTAGGTAGAATTAATTGTATATTAAGCCTACTGATTCAGAAGTAAATCATAAAAACATATTTCTAAGTATTTTTTAAAAAGTAATTAATACCAATGCAAAAACTCAAAAAGATATCAATTAAATAATGCTTTATAACTTCTTCTTATTATTTTAATTAATATAATGTGACAGTCTTTCTGGACATGTTTAAAAGACTTAATGCTAATTACAGACATGATAATCCTCAGGTACAAATGCTATAATCAAACCATTGATATTCAATGAAATACTGAAATTTGATGAAGAGAATGCTGATAATTGTGACCTATTCACTAGCTTGTATATTAAATCCTCTAGAAGTCTTTAATCAGAAAAGCTTTTAAAATTATCTCAAGAAATAAAATTTCAAAATACTACTGTAATTATTCCATAATCACTTGAGGAAATATTCTTTTTGTGAATGATTGCCCTTAAAGTGAAATACAAATAGGAGTTAAATGTGAGAAAAAAATAATTTAATAGTGAATCTCTCAATGTAATATCAAAATTTTCAGTACCTTTATTATGGTAATTTTCGAATTAACAAGATAGGCCCCTCTCAGATCACATAAACCTAGCAATTGGTTAATATACTTATTTTAATGATTATACATCACATCAAATAAAGAGACAAAAAATGACAGCCAACGCTACTATAGAGAGATCTTGTTAGCTATCTAAAATTTACAGAATAATTGAATTCACGATTTGATAATTATTCTAAAAAAATCACACAGAATAGCATTTCTTATATTTTTAAATTTCAAAATATTTGACATTATAAATGGGAATCTTTACAGTGATACCCATGAAGCTTCTTCATCAGGCAGGGAGATATTTTTATGCTCTGCAGTCATGGGAGCTGAGATATTCATCAGGCAGAGCTTAAATTCTCCATTTCACTAGTTGACAAATCTATTGGGATGTCCAGTTCTCCCAAGAATGATTTGCTGGCGATAAGAAGAAAGAAATGAAAAAAGAAGATTGATATCAGGATATATTTAGAGAGTGTTAAAAGAGAAGCCTGTGTAACCTGAAAATAGGACCCATCTAAACAAGCCCAGTTCAATCTAAGACAAATGTTATATCACCCGAAATTTACCTAAGCAAAGACAGCATCTGTTATTTCTGTTGGATGGTATTTAACATGCAACTTTGAAAGTAAATTTATTTTGTATTGACTTTTTAAGTTTATGCCATTTTTTCCCTTAGCCATGTTCCCTATTACAGCTGATATTTCTGAAAACAGGAAACATTTTCTTTTTTGCTTTGTTTTTGGTGATGTGTAGAAAAGAGTTCTTCATTAAAAGAACTACATTTTTAAAAGTCAAGAGAAAAAAGTCCAAGAAAAAGATAAGAAACTCTTTTTCTCTCTGACTGCTGATCATGTTTCCCTGTATGAGAAGAAAAATCAAGCACCCTAGAAAAGCTCTCTCTTTAAGAATAGATATGCAGTTTTGTGCTGTGCTGGATGTCTCAGTCATGTGTGACTTTCTGCAATCCCATGGACTGTAGCGTGCCAGACTCCTCTGTCAATGGGGATTCTCCAGGCATGAATACTGGAGTGGGTTGCCATGCCCTCCTCCAGAGGATCTTCCCCACCCAGAGATCGAACCCAGGTCTCTTGCACTGCAGGCAGATTCTTTACCACCTGGACCACCAGGGAAGCCCGTGCAGTTTTGCAATTAGCCCAAATATGCTATTTCTTTTTGACAAAAGAAAGATGAAGAATAAAAATACCAGTTTATTTGAGAATGCCTAGGGAAATAAGGTATAGACTGGACATAACAGATTACAGGAAGCAAAGAATATGAAGTTAATCTGTGGCTGGAGTAGGTGTCAAAATTAAAAAAAAAGAATCATCCAACATATGGAAAATTGAGCTTTTTTTCTAAAATGCTTATGCCTTACAATTCCTAAAAATAAAACAAAAAATATCAAAATAAATTATATTATTTTCTCTTAGTACAATGATCAGATAACATGAGTGACTGCCAAAGCACACAGATTCCTTCTTGAACACCACTGTTTTTGGAAACAAAAGCGGAGAGAATGTTTCATGCAGGAGAATAATGATATAATATTTGCAGTATAAAAATTTCCCTGGTAACAAATTGAGATTGAAGGAATAGAAATGAAAACAGGAAAATTAGTTAGACTATGGCCATAACATACAAATAATATATTTATATGTGGTTTAAGTTTGTTTCTTTCTATCTTTCTACTTCCTTTGCTGCATGGAAAGTGGAACTTCCCCTATCAGGGATTGAATCTGTGCCCCCTGCCTTTGAAGCACAGATTCTTAACTGCTGGCCCACCAGGGCAGTCCTGTATATGGTTCAGTGAACATAGTGGAATGAAAAAGGAGAAGATATGTGTGAGCCATATTTAGAGGCATAATATAAAAGAATAAATGGATTCATAGAAGGAGGTATGAGCTAGAAGACTTGTCCCTGTCATTCAGATTTTTATCTTATACAGGGAACTTTAGTAATAAGAATTATGGCAGAAAAGGAGACATTCGATTGGGAGTAGGAAGGAAGCCATAATATATATACATTTATGAGATACCAGTCTGCAGTGTTCCATGTAGTCAAAGCTATGGTTTTTACAGTAGTCATGTATGGATGTGAGAGTTGGACTATAAAGAAGACTGAGTGCTGAAAAATTTATGCTTTCAAACTGTGGTGCTATAGAAGACTCTTGCTAGTCCCTTGGACAGCAATGAGATCAAACCAGTCAATCCTAAAGGAAACCAGTCCTGACTATTCATTGGAAGAACTGATAATGAAGCTGAAGCTCCAATACTTTGGCCACCTGATGCGAAGAGCCAACTCATTGGAAAAGATCCTGATGCTGGGAAAAATTGAGGGCAGGTGGAGAAGAGAACGACAGGATGAGATGGTTGGATGGCATCACTGACTTAATGGACATGAGTTTGAGCAAACTCTGGGAGACAGTGAAGGATAGGGAAGCCTGGCATACTACAAGTCCATGGAATCACAAAGAGTCGGACACGTCTGAGTGACTGAACAACCACAACTACAACAAAGGTCATTCTGATGATATCTCAGATGGAAGTGAGGACCATATTGGACCGGGGAGAAAAAAGCATCCTTATTATAAAGTGGCAAAGCTGAATTGTATTCTTGGCTGAACTGTATGCACTTCCTAGTTTTCTGTGGAAGATTAATCTTGTGAGTGATGAAACTGGATACTTTGCTGAGGAAATTAAGTCCAGTGTTGAAGTTATGGCTTGGCTGCTCTTGAAAACTTACAGTGAAATTTGGGAAAGGAGCAGTGACAGAATTGTTAAGGTGAGCAGAACTTTACAGTTTGCACATATAGCTTATCCATTCTGCCAAAAATGAGAAAGCATGTGAAGGAGAGAACACTAAGTGTGTGACCATGTGATCATTTGATAAAGAAATTGGTTTGGGTGTGAAGCCTGCATTTAATCATCCACTTCATCAAGAAAACAGTAAGTCTGAACTGAAGGGGAAGGAGACAGGCAGGAAGATCTTAGATCTTAAATTTTGCAGGATGGAACCATGGAGATATTTGGTTGTGAACGTGTGCTCTTCTACAAGAAAAGAGAAGAAAGACCTAAAGGTGAAACAGAGTTCATCAGGACTTCATCCTCTGCACAGCAAAACAAAACAAAATCAACAAAATGAAAACCTATGGAATGTGAGAAGCTACCTGCAAATCATATATCTAAAAAGAATTAATATCCAAAATATAAAAATAACTCATACAACTCAATAGAATAAATAAACAGACAAAAAACCAAACATACCTGATTAAAAAATAGGCAGAGGAACTGAATAGATACTAAAGAAAAAACGAACAAGAAAAATGGCCAACATATAGGTGAAGAGGTGCTCACCATCAGGGCAATGCAAATCAAATGCAAATCAAGTTAGAATGTTAGAATGAGTGTCATTAAACAGGAAAGAAAAGATAACTGTCTGGGAAGATGTGAGAAAGGGGGACAAAGGGATCTGTGTGGCTCCCTTTTAAAATTGTGCAGTCTCATAGAAAGCAGTATGCAGACTTCTCAAAAAATTAAAATACAACTACTATATCCAGCCTTTTCATAGGCTGAATGAAGCACAAGCTGGAATCAAGATTTCCAGGAGAAATATCAATAACCTCAGATATGCAGATGGCACCACCCTTATAGCAGAAAGTGAAGAAGAACTAAACAGCCTCTTAATGAAAGCGAAAGAGGAGAGTGCAAAAGTTGGCTTAAAGCTCAACAGTCAGAAAATGAAGATCATGGCATCCAGTCCCATCACTTCATGGCAAATAGATGGGGTGGCAGGGGAAACAGTGGCTGACTCTATTTTTCTGGACTCCAAAATCACTGCAGATGGTGACTGAAGTCATGAAATTAAAAGACGCTTATTCGTTGGAAGGAAAGTTATGACTAACCTAGACAGCATACTAAAAAGCAGAGATATTACTTTGTCCATAAAGGTTCGTCTAGTCAAGGCTATGGATTTTCCAGTAGTCATGTATGGATGTGAGAGTTGGACTATAAAGAAAGCTGAGTGCCAAAGAATTGATGCTTTTGAACTGTGGTGTTGGAGAAGACTCTTGAGAGTTTCTTGGACTGCAAGGAGATCCAACCAGTCTATCCTAAAGGAGATCAGTCCTGGGTGTTCATTGGAAGGACTGATGTTGAAGCTGAAACTCCAATACTTTGGCCACCTGATGTGAAGAGTTGACTCATTGGAAAAGAACCTGATGCTGGGAAAGACTGAGGGCAGGAGGAGAAGGGAACAACAAAGGATGAGATGGCTGGATGTCATCACCGATTGAATGGACATGAGTTTGGGTGAACTCTGGGAGCTGGTGATGGACAGGGAGGCCTGGCGTGCTGCAGTTCATGGGGTTGCAAAGAGTTGGACACGACTGAGCAACTGAACTGAAACTGAACTGAACTATATCCAGCAATTTCACTGTTGGGTATATATCCAAAGGAAATGAAAGCAGGATCTGGAAGAAACAGCTGCATCCCAAGTTCAATGCAGCATTACTCACAATAGCCAAGAGATGGAAACAACCTAAATGTTCATCAAGGCATGAATGGATAAAGCAGTTGTACACCTATACACTATGGAAGAGTATATGACCATGAGAAAGAAGGAAATCCTACCATTAGTGACAACATGGATAAAGTTTGAGGACACTTTGCTAAGTGAAGTAAGTCAGAAAGAGAAAGGGAAACCCTGAGAATTTTATGTAGAATTTTGAAAAGTTGAACCCACAGAAACAGAGAGTAGAAAAGTGGTTACAAGGAGGTAAGGGTAGGATGAAATGGGAGATGCTGTTCCAAGTTACAAACTTTCAGTTGTAAGATAAATTCTGAGAATCTAACATACAGCATGGTCATTATAGTTAATAACATGTTATTATGTACTTTAAAGTTGCCAAGAGAATACATTCAATGTTCCCAGAACACACAAAACATTGGTAATTGTATGACCTGATACAAGTGTTAGCGAAACTTGTGGTGGAGATTGTCTTGCACATTTTAATATACAAACATATCAAATCAACATGTTATATACCTTAACTTACACAATGTTATATATCAATTATATCTCAATAATGGAGAAGGAAATGGCAACCAATTCCAGGATTCTTGCCTGGAAAATCCCATGGATGGAGGAGCCTGGTGGGCCACAGTCCATAGAGTTACAAAGGGTTGGACACGACTGAATGACTAACATATACATACACATATCTCAATAAAGGAGGAGGAGACATCACCTGGATTTCAACAAGCCAGACAACTCATTATCTAGGGCCTTGGGGACATGACCTTTACCCAGTAGAGCTGTGGAGGTTTGGCAACCTCTACATGGATTTCTAAGCACAGAGGGACTGGGAGCTGCAGTCAGGCAACCCAGGCATGTGGGCTGCTGGTCATAGGGCTGACCAAGGCCAGTTCACTGGAGAGACGTCCTGCTAGACAGAACTGTCTACACCTTGACCCCACTCCAGACCAGTAGATCAACCGGTGTGTGATTCGACCCCAGAAAAGCTGCAGACATGAACTCCAAACTTTGACATTGTCCCTTTCTTCTTTCCCATGTCTCCCTTTTGGAATGGGGGTTTTATGCCCTTCATTCCATTGTATTCTGTACGTTTTGTTTGAAAGTCAACACAACTTGTTTGCTTTCACAGTTTTGCTGCTGGAAAGCAATTTGCCTTCCTTGAATCACCTTCAGTGCAGTTCAGTCGTTCAGTCGTGTCTGACTCTTTGTGACCCCATGAATCGCGGCACGCCAGGCCTCCCTGTCCATCACCATCTCCCGGAGTTCACTCAGACTCACGTCCATCGAGTCAGTGATGCCATCCAGCCATCTCATCCTCTGTCATCCCCTTCTCCTCCTGCCCCCAATCCCTCCCAGCATCACAGTCTTTTCCAATGAGTCAACTCTTTGCATGATGTGGCCAAAGTACTGGAGTTTCAGATTAAGCATCATTCCTTCCAAAGAAATCCCAGGGCTGATCTCCTTCAGAATAGACTGGTTGAATCTCCTTGCAGTCCAAGGGACTCTCAAGAGTCTTCTCCAACACCACAATTGAAAAGCATCAATTCTTCGGCGCTCAGCCTTCTTCACAGTCCAACTCTCACATCCACACATGACAACTGGAAAAACCATAGCCTTGACTAGACAGACCTTTGTTGGCAAAGTAATATCTCTGCTTTTGAATATACTATCTAGGTTGGTCATAACTTTTCTTCCAAGAAGTAAGCATCATTTTATTTCATGGCTGCAGTCACCATCTGCAGTGATTTTGGAGCCCCCCAAAATAAAGTCTGACACTGTTTCCAATGTTTCCCCATCTATTTGCCATGATGTCATGGGACCAGATGCCAGGATCTTCATTTTCTGAATGTTGAGCTTTAAGCCAACTTTTTCACTCTCCACTTTCACTTTCATCAAGAGGCTTTTTAGTTCCTCTTCACTTTCTGCCATAAGGGTGGTGTCATCTGCATATCTGAGGTTATTGATATTTCTCTTGGTAATCGTGATTCCACCTTGTGCTTCTTCTAGCCCAGCATTTCTCATGATGTACTCTGCATAGAAGTTAAATAAGCAGGGTGACAATATACAGCCTTGATGTACTCCTTTTCTATTTGGAACCAGTCTGTTGTTCCATGTCCAGTTCTAACTGTTGCTTCCTGACCTGCATACAGATTTCTCAAGAGGCAGGTCAGGTGGTCTGGTATTCCTATGCCTTTCAGAATTTTCCACAGTTTATTCTGATCCACACAGTCAAAAGTTTTGGCATAGTCAATAAAGCAGAAATAGATGTTCTTCTGGAACTCTCTTGCTTTTTCCATGATCCAGTGGATGTTGGCAATTTGATCTCTGGTTCCTCTGCCTTTTCTGAAACCAGCTAGAACATGATGTTCACGGTTCACATATTGAAGCCTGGCTTGGAGAATTCTGAGCATTACTTTATTAGTGTGTGAGATGAGTGCAATTCTGCGGTAGTTTGAGCATTCTTTGGCATTGCCTTTCTTTGCGATTGCAATTAAAACTGACCTTTTCCAGTCCTATGCCACTGCTGAGTTTTCCAAATTTGCTGGCATATTGAGTGCAGCACTTTCACAGCATCATCTTTTGGGATTTGAAACAGCTCAACTGGAATTCCATCACCTCCACTAGCTTTGTTCGTAGTGATGCTTTCTAAGGCCCACTTGACTTCACATTCCAGGATATCTGGCTCTAGGTGAGTGATCACACCATCGCGATTATCTTGGTCGTGAAGATCTTTTTTGCACAGTTCTTCTGTGTATTCTTGCCACCTCTTCTTAATATCTTCTGCTTCTATTAGGTCCAGACCATTTCTGTCCTTTATTGAGCCCATCTTTCCATGAAATGTTCCCTTGGTATTTCTAGTTTTCTTGAAGAGATCTCTAGTCTTTCCCATTCTCTTGTGTTCCTCTATTTCTTTGCATTGATCACTAAGGAAGGCTTTCTTATCTCTTCTTGCTATTCTTTGGAACTCTGCATTCAGATGCTTCTATCTTTCCTTTTCTCCTTGGCTTTTTGCTTCTCTTCTTTTCAAAGCTATTTGCAAGGCCTCCCCAGACAGCCATTTTGCTTTTTTGCATTTCTTTTCCATGGGGATGGTCTTGATCCCTGTCTCCTATACAGTGTCATGAACCTCTGTCCATAGTTCATCAGGCACTCTATCTATCAGATCTAGGCCCTTAAATCTATTTCTCACTTTCACTGTATAATCATAAGGGATTTGATTTAGGTCATACCTGAACGGTCTAGTGGTTTTCCCTACTTTCTTCAATTTAAATCTGAATTTGGCAATAAGGAGTTCATGATCTGAGCCACAGTCAGCTGCAGGTCTTGTTTTTGTTGACTGAATAGATAGAGCCCCTTACTCATTTCTGATTTAGATGATATTTAGATGACTTTGGACTTTATAGAGTTTATGTTAGATCGGGCTTTGAGAGCTATTGGGCTGGAATAAATGCATTTTGCATAAGAGAAAACATGAATATGAGGGACAGAATGATGTGATTTGAATGTATGTTTCCCTCTCAAATTCCTATGTTGAAAACCTAATCCTCAAGGTGATGGTGTTAGGAGGTAGAGACTTTGAAAAGTGATTATGTCAGGGGCAGAGCCCAGATGGGATTAGTGTCTTATTAAAAAAGACCCCAGGGGGATTCTTTGGCCTTTCTGCCCTGTGAGGAGATAAGGAGAAGTCTGTGACTTGGAAGAGAAAAATGCAATCTTGATGGAGCCCTGATCTTGGATTTCCTGCTTTTAGAACTAAGAGAAATGTGATTTGCATTGTTTATTAGTTACCCAGTTTGTGATATTTGTTATACAGAAGCCTAAAAAGGACTAAGACAATGACACATTTTCTTCTTTGCTTGTTTCCAATAGGAAGGTGGTGATTAGTGGGAAGGTTTTAACATAGTATCTAGAGACTATAATGATTTTTTGCTTTCCTTTATATTTTCTAGGTGAGAGAAAAGTATTTCAATGTATGGAGAGGGAAATGGGAGGGAGGTCAAAAGGGAGGGGATATATATATCCCTATGGCCAATTCATGTTGGTGCATGACAGAAACCATTACAATATTGTAAATTAATTATCCATCAATTAAAAAAAAAAAGAGTCAGTGTACAACAGTGGGATGAAAATTCAGAAGAAAGAGAAAATCACCAAGGCAGCAATGTCCTTTTGCTGGGAATAGAATCAAGTTGAAGAGTATGATAATAATATAAAGCACATAATATTCCTTTATAGAAAAGATAAAACTGAAGCTAAAATGTGGAGTAATAATTCTAATTAAGGCAACATTCTAGCAAATAACCCTAGGTTGATCTGATTTCAAAGTCCAGCCATTTTTTCTGTGGCATCTTTCTATCTCAGTATATTATGTACCTCACTTAAAATACAAATGGGTATATAGGAAGTAAACAACAATCAAAGTAAGTAAAATAATTTTGTTGATGTAAAAGCTTCAAGGATTTCCAAGAAATTATAAATGGCTGCTATTATGCCCTGCCATAAACATGTTTGTCCATAGTACCCGATATCAATTTTTTTTCAATGTGATGATAGTTAAATTCTATGAAAATAAAATAAAGTAAATGTACCTGGACCAACATTAAGAATACAACTAATGCATATATTTAACTATTTGGATTCAAACAATTTACTACATATTGATAAACCACTTAGGACTGTGCAAAGTACATTTATTGAGGAAAGCAACAACTGGGATAGAAAGTAATCAGTGCCTCTATTGCTATATAGGCAAGACATGTTAATTATAAGCTATTAAGATAGATACCACTACTTGATGTCTCATTTATGAATAAATGAAAATGCTACCATTTAATTATCAGCCCCTTTTATTACAAGATACTTTCTATAAAGATGAATGCAATTTCACCTTACTATTATACTTTCAATTAATGGATGCAATGAGATAATGAAGAACCATCACCGACTAGTCACTAATATTTCAAGTATGATGTGACACTTAGCTTTTTACATGTAATTTCTGAATTATCAAATCTTGACCAAATTTTAAAACTTAAACTATTACAGTATAAGTCAAACAAAATTCTTATTTCATATTTGTTACATATACCTTGCTTGCATTTGTTGGCTTACCCATTTGTGGTGTCAGGTGTTAATCATCAGTGCTGTAAGTAGATCGGTGACTACCATGATAGGCACCCAAACTTGGAAATATTGCTTACATCAAAGCCATGCCAGGATGTGGCAAACATACCTCGGAGATATTGTGGGTTCCCTTCCAGACAATCACAATAAAACAAAGATGATAATAAAGCAAGCCATATGTATAATTTTGTTTCCCAATTCATATGAAAGTTATGCTTACACTATACTGTTGTCTATTAAGGATGTAATGAATTTATGTCTTAAAAAACAAAACAACACAACGTGCACAGGTTAATTAAAAAATATTGCCAAAAATGCTAACTATCATCTGAGCTGTTAGCAAATCCTGGTAATAACATCAAAGATCCCTGATCACAAATTATATAACCAATATAATAACAATGAAAATCTCTGCAACAGTGTGAGAATTCTCAAAATGTAACACAGAGACACAAAGTGAACAAATGCTATTGAAAAATAGCACTGATGTATTTGCTCAGGACAGGGTTGCCACAAGCCTTCACTTTATTTAAAAAAAAAAAAAAAGGAGTATCTGCAACGTACAATAGAGCAAAGTACAATAAAATGAGGTACCTGTACATATAAACTAGATTAAGTTAAGCATCTGCAGAGGTCAGCTGTTATTGATTGAACTGTGTCTTGTGAAAAGATACATTGAAGTCATAAGGCCTAGTGCCTGTGAATATAATTTTACTTGGAAATAGGATCTATGCAGATGTGAACAAGTTAACATGAGGTTGTTGGGTTGGACAATAATCCAATAAGATTGGTGTCTTTAAAAGAAGAGGGGGACACAGAGAAATACATGGTCAACACCACACAACAATGGAGTCACAGGTTTTTAGTGATACACCTATAAGCCAAGGGATATCAAGGATTGCTAGCAACACCAGAAGTTGAGAGGAAAAGCATGAAACCGATTCTAACCCAAAGCTTTGAGAGAGAATGGTCTTCCTGACAACTTGACTTCCTGACAATCCTAGCTTTCAAAACTGAGAAAGTCAAATTCTTTTTAAGCCACTTAGCTTATGGGATTTTATTATAGCAGAGCTAGGAAATTGGTACATCTGTCTCTGGATATATGACACTCCATGTCCATTTGGTATAAAAGTAAGAAAGGTAAATATTAATAACCCAACATGGTAAAAGACTGAATGCCTTCTCATTAAAATCACTAATAAATGTGATTTCTTCATTTATTGCTTTTAATCAGCATTAAACTACAGGCACTGGCTAGTACAATAAGAAAAAGAAACAAAGGCATCCATATTATCAGAAAGGAAAAAGTATTAAATAGAACTGTCTTTATTTGCAAATGACATGACTTTCTATGTATGAAAAAATAGAGTGCTACAGAAACTAATAAGCAAGTTTGGAAAGTCTACAGGGCATAAGACCAACATACAAAAATATTTTATATCTGTATACATATAAGCTGCCAAAATTAAAATTTTAAATTTTAAAAACATAATACTATTAACCATAAGCATCATAAACAAAATACTTAGGGAAAATATGACACAGATGTGAATGGCCTTTTAAAGAAATGATACAAGAGAAATTAAAATTCTAAATATATGAAGATATATACTATGTTTAAGAAGATACAATATTTGCACTATATCAACTTTCTCAAATTGATCCATAGATTTAACTCTGATTAAATCTCCAGTAGGCTTTATTTTGTTTTTTGGAAATTAACAGAATTATTCTAAAATGTATATGGAAATGCCAAGGACTAAAAGTGGTGAATAACTTAAAAAAAACACACACTTGAAATATGAACATTCTCTGTTTCAAATGTTATTATGAAAGTGAAGTCGCTCAGCTGTGTCCGACTCTTTGCGACCCCATGGACTGTAGCCTACCAAGCTCCTCTGTCCATAGGATTTTCCAGGCAATAGTACTGGAGGGGATTGCCATTTCCTTCTCCAGGGGATCTTCCCGACCGAGGGATCGAACCCAGGTCTCCCGCATTGTAGACAGACGCTTTACTGTCTGACCCACCAGGGTCCCCAAATGTTACTATAAAGCTACAGTAATCAAAACAATATGGTATTAGGTGGAAAAGCCAAACAGATCTCCAAAATGGGGTAGAGTCCAGAATAGACACATATATATATAAAGAGAATGGATTTTCAACAAAAGTAAAAGGCTATTCTGTGGAAAAAACTAGTCTTTTCAACAATTGGTGCTAAAATATTTGAATATTCATATTAAAACATAGAATGTTGATCCATCCTTGTACAATATTAGGGCTTCCCTGATAGCTCAGCTGGTAAAGAATCTGCCTGCAATGCAGGAGACCCTGCTTCGATTCCTGGGTTAGGAAAATCTACTGCAGAAGGGATAGACTACCCACTCCAGTATTCTTGGGTTTCCCTTGTGGCTCAGCTGGTAAAGAATCTGCCTGCAATGCAGGATACCTGGCTTCTATCCCTGGGTTGGGAATATCCCATGGAGAACAGAAAGGTTACCCACTCCAGTATTCTGGCCTGGAGAATTCCATGGACTCATTGGGTCACAAAGAGTCAGACATGACTAAGCAACTTTCACTTGCACCATATTAAAAAAAATCAACTTGAAATGCTCTACACATCTAAAGGTAAAAACTAGGAGTATAACATTTCTAGTATAAAACTTAGTAGAAAACTTTTCTGACCTTGGGTGACATATGAATGTATACAGGTATCTCAGATACCGAACTAACAGAAAAAGCCCTAAAAAAATAAATCAATAATTTGGGCTTCATGACATTAAAAACTTCTCATGACTTCCCTGGTGGTCCAGTGGTTAAGATTCTGTGCTTCCGTTGCAAGGGGCATGGATTCTATCCCTGGTTAGGTAACTAAGATGCCGCGTGCCACACAGCACGGCCAAAAACTAAAGGTGTTTCTAAAAATAAAAATTTCCTTTCAAAAGATCTTCTTAAGAGAATAGAATAATAAGCCATAGATTTGGAGAAAATATTTGAATATCAGAAACCTACAAAAAGGACTTGTACTCAAATACATTAAAACTCATATAAATTAGGAAGAAAAAAAATTATAGCCTTACAAAAATGGCCACAAGATAGACATATTGCAATAGCAGATATGCAGATAGCATAAAGCACACTCCAATATAAGCAGTATCAAAAAACTTTAAGGAAAAGCAAATTAACATCATGATTAATTATAACCCCATACATATCAGAATGACTAAAATTAAAAAGTCATATCCTGGCATGTATTTGGTGAGGATGTAGAGCAACAAGATCTCATATATTGCTACTGAGAAGTAAAATGGTAAAAACATTTTGGAAAATATTTTTATGGTTCCTTAAGCAGTGAACATACTTCTACAATATGATTCAGATATTCCAGGCATTCTAGGCATTAATCCAAGATAAATGAAAGCATATGTCTACATAGAGACTTGTAAACAAATGTTTATAGAAATTTATTTGTAATAGCCAAAAACCAGAAAAAAAAAAAGATCAAATAAACAAATGTTCTCAAACAGATAACTGAATACACAAACTGTATTATATCTATCTGTACAGAACTTGCCTGCCGATACTGGAGACATAAGAGTTGCAGATTCGATCCCTGAGTCAGGAAAATCCCCTGGAGAAGGAAATGGCAACACACTCCAGTATCCTTACTGGAAGAATCCACATGGATGGAGGAGCCTGGCGGGCTACAGTCCATGGGGTCACAAAGAGTTGGGCACAACTTAAGCGACTTAGCACACCCATACAATAGAATACAGTTTAGCACTCAAACAAACAGCATGGATGAATCACAGAATAGTTATGCTAAGTGAAATACACTGGATCCCCACCTCCACCTAACAAACAAACCTTTGTTACATTCAATTTATATAAAATATTAGAAGTCATGAAATGTATAGTAACAGCAATCCGGCCAGTGTTTGCCTGGATCAGAATGGAGTGATAACAAAGAGGCTTATAGACATCTTTTCATATTCATTATCATTATTGTGATAATGGTCTCATGGATGGGTACAAGTGTCTAGAAATTATCAAATTGTAAACTTTAAGTATTTGTAGTTTGTAGTATGTTGAGTATATTTCAATAAAACTATTATTAACAAACAAGAAAAAACATGCTTTTGCTAGATCAGTAAATGGATATTTTAATAAATGCAAAAGCTAAATATGAACTTCAGTACAAGAACACTATTCTTGTATTTTGGGATGTTACCACATGTCCTGGGGGGAAAAATGTCTGGAAATTCTTCATTAAACAATGATGACAACAGTAAAACTGTGTTAATGCTATCTAAAGAAAACTGGGTTACTAATAAGTAATCTACCAGGTAGTAGAGGACAGGGAAGCCTGACGTGCTGCAGTCCATGGGGTCTGAAAGAGTCAGACACTACTTCAACAACAGTCCACAGTATGGGGGCTAAACAAAAGAAAAACTGTAAAGATGTTTTTTAGGTCAGCATTTCCACAGTCCTCCTGAGGAGAAATGATGCTGGGACCTGGGAATATATATTCTATTTGATAGTGATAGGAGACAAGTACTCTTTATGGGATTTTCCACTGTTAGGACCAAACAGGCGCCATGACAGGTTTCAGGGGGCCAAGGTAGGCTTAAGTCTCCGTTACAGAGGGGCTGAGTTATTGCCAAGGAGGAGCTGAGACCATCCTCCGCAGGCGCCAGGACTCGACCAATCAGTATACTCCCTATAGCCTGGTTCAAGCTTATCAGGACAAGGATGAAAACCCCCTGAGAAAGCCCGTGCGCGAAAATCTAGCCAATTAGTAGATACTAAGGAACCCTTGCAACCAATCCGCCCCTGCCAACTCCCTGTCTTTGTCTTAAACCTATAAATACTGCTGTAATTCAGGGCTCAGGGCCCTTGTTCCACTCCGCTGCATTGGATGTAACTTGGGCCCTGGCTCGAACTAGGAATAAATTCCCTTTTTGCGTTTGCATTGCTGTGAATGTCTTGTTCTCTCAGTTCTAGGGATTGGGACCTTGGGCATAACACCACTAAGTTTAATTCAATTACTTCTCTTGCTTTGAGTCCATTAAGAGTTATTAAGATTATAACTTGGGTTGTTATAATGGATTTTATGAGACTGACAACATGCTTGTTAATCAACATGTATATCATGGTCCTTTCATGATATATTTTTTTTTCCCACTAAAATCAGAAGGGCAAAATTTGAGTTAGGTGAACATCCTTCTTGTCGGTGATGTCAGTCATTCCTGTAAGACCAATTGATGTATGATCTATACAAAAACCTAAATTTTGACCTGATGAACAACACTCAGTATCAGACTACAAACAGAGTTGACCTCATGGACTAATGACTTTCTCTGAGATTCTGCTGATTTCACCAGGGAGTTCTCTTTTCTAACTAACATTTTTAACTAACATCTTTATGACTTCAATTATCTGAGATTAATTGTTATATGATCTCATTGTGCAATGTAAGGACTAGAAGTTAAACTGCATTTGAGGTCTGTGCCACAGCTATACTGTGCAAAGTTAATTCTCAACGATAGCACATGGATTTTAATGCTGTACTACAGTTCATCTTTATGGGCTACTTGAAAAACTCTTCCAAGGAAAAAACAAGCATAAATATTGGTACATTTTATTATTTAAGAGAGCCAATTCATCATAGAAGTTATTTTTTTAGACAGTAGTATTTCTGCATTTTGCCTAGTTATAGTCATCTTTCCTCAAAAAAGAGCCCTGTCTGTATTAATTTGGACTTTTCCTAGTAGTACAGCACAAATATTAATAAAAGACAGTTTGTAGACTCTCTCATAATCAATGTGTACCCGTCTTAATGATAACCTAGAACTTCAGTTATATGCTTTATCTTTAGAACTGAATTCTCCAAAGACTAAATTTGGTTATTAAAATGAAAAAAACAATGTATCTTGTCATTCAGTTCTCCAATTGAATCAGCACACCTAACAGTATTGTTTTAAAATAATATTCTATGAAATTATATCAATGTATTTAGTAACTTCCCCTTGCATATTTGTGTTTGCTACCCAGGACATACCACACATTATATTTAAGGTTAGCAGTAAAGACATTAATTACTACCTTTGTACTGAGGGAACTCAAAGTCCAAAGAAAGAACCAGGCATGTAAGCAAGAAATTATATGCAAACTCTATAGCCCTGTAACCAAGATATAAATATGATATTTGGGGTGGTTGCTCTAAAATATCATTGCTCACTTTGCCACTATTGTCAGTAAAACAAATATTTTATAAATTAAAATATTGATATTAATGAAAACAACTTCAATATTTAGTTAGGCAGCAGTTCAGTTCAGTTCAGTCACTCAGTCGTGTCCGACTCTTTGCGACTCCATGAATGCAGCACGCCAGGCCTCCCTGTCCATCACAGTTTTCGATAAACTATATGTATTGTGTAGTTGCCATTTATAATAGAGGCTAAATACCAATAATAATGTTTATGTTTATGTTAAAGGGGAAATAATAGTTTTCACTGTGAGAAAAAAGTACAATGAATTAGTAATTTAAATTACCATAGTGTATATTTCATTTGCAAAAAGAATGAGGAGTAAATGAGAAAAATTGCTACATGAAAATAAACCTTGCTATTTGGGTGCATTTGTGTAAGAATAATTCATGCTTTTTCTTCATGATTGTTTGTTGAGAAAATTGTTCAAATCTTGCTGCGCATTAACTTTTTTACAATGTGCCCTGTATTAATGTAATTGTCTAGATCTATAGCACTTTCATCTAAATAGTGCCAGCTTTGGGAGTTCGGTATATTGAAGTGACTCAGCAGACCAGGTTGCACAATATTTCTTTATTTCTTGCCTTCATCTCTGGTGACCAAGTTCATGGTGAGGCTCACTGAAATTTAAGGGGATCTTGTATATTCCCCAAACACACATGACAGAGTCTGTGCAGTGAGGATGCTGATTGGATAAGATAAAAATCATTTACCTGTATCACAGCATCTCTCAAAAGTTGCAAACAGCATTAATTCTTCCATATCTCCTATAGCCTAGACAGTAGTTTTGAGATTTTTTAAAAATTAAATAAGCAAAATGCCATCATGCTATTTTATTGCTAATATAGGCCATGTTTTCACACAAAGATCCTTTTGAGGAAATTTCCTAAGGTTTACTGTGCATGAACTGTGATTCTGTGCCTAAGTGGATTGATATCTGTATTATGCAAAATAATGCAACTACAGGTGTGATTTTTTTTTTAATTTGTAGAAGATTTCACCAACTTGACTCTGAAATAATACTTTAAAAGAAGTTTATCTTACTTTTTCTGTAATATCTTATAACCAAATCAGAATTGATCACAGTCTCTGAGTCACACACTTTAGAATGTTAGACATATAGAAAGATCCAAAGAATATTTATTCAAATCTAATCTCAAGGAGAAAATTGTGCCTCATTCTTCAGAGGTGCCTCTGATTCTCATATTTGATTACTTTTCTGTTTATCATAAATTTTGATAATAATCTAAAACTTTTCTGCTTTTATTAGAGAACTAAATATTTTCCCTATTTAAGTATTTCAAATATCCTAAACATATAAAAATATCAAACACTCACAGCCTCAGAATTTTGCTGATGTTTACAATGTTTAGATAATTGGATTTTCAGTTCAAATAGCATACCATTTACACACACTCATATTCACATACAGACACATACACACGTTTTGAATTATTATAAGCAGTTCATCCTTGAAACAATATTCTCTAAATCTGATTGGAAATAATAGCTGTTTTGATAGCTTGAATAAATTTTTCTTAACACTATAGAACAAGGAGCATTCACATGAAACAAATCAGCATTATGACTTCTCTGCATCACATTTAAAATGTAATATCATATATCATGCATTTCTCATGCCACAAAATAATAGAAGAAAAATGACATTGATGAAACTGACCTGAACAACATTTGTTTTCAGAAATGAATCCTTGTGTGAGCAGTTGAAGCCCTGGTCGCAGTTTGTGCGTTTGATGTATAAAGCGTTGCATAAGCAAGAAAGCATTTCACAAGGTCAGAACTGAAACACATCTGAACCTGCTGTTAACATTCAGCAAAATATACTGCAGATATTCTGGAATCATTTTTTTTCCTGCCACTGTGGATCAGATGCCATGCAACCTACATAGAAAATGACGGCATAAATTCCATTTCTATAAGAATAGACTTTGCAATATAAAGAGAATGGACTGCTACCAATTCATATGCAGAATCTCACTGCATTGCATCTTCTCAGTTGACTGAAATCTTTAACTCTAGCAGAAATCATTTATAAAATGGTAAGCATGTCTGTGAACATGAATGCACAAGTTAAAAATATGGTGAAGAAGATCTGGTGTCAAACTGTTTTATAAAAGACAAGTATCTCCCCTCTAAATTAAGGGAAAAAAAAAACATGACCCAGTGATAGAAATTAATGGGCATTAGGCCATTTTTTTTCCCCTCCTGATCAAATCTTTTGTTATTCCTCTGCTAAGTGTAGCATAACCCCACTCTAATTTCATGGCACATAATTAGTATATTATAACATCAAAATAATTTAGCTATCAAGAAAGAGAGACGTAAGCAAGTAAAAACAAGGAGTAGTAATAGAGGAAACATTTAATTTTATATTGATAAATCCTTTGTTGTGATACTGAATTTTACACACATACACATTCCTGCATATATGTAGATAACATATTTCCTTATATTAAAAAGTGAATAATATATCCCCTCCCTCTTGACATATTATCCATTTTTTAAGTGTAAATGGATATGCTATCTGCATGTATGCAGGTATGTGTCTATGTATAAAGTTCAGTTCAGTTCAGTTCAGTCACTTAGTCGTGTCCGACTCTTCGCGACCCCATGAATTGCAGCACTCCAGGCCTCCCTGTTCATCACCATCTCCAGGAATTCACTCCAACTCACATCCATCAAGTCCGTGATGCCATCCAGCCATCTCATCCTCTGTCATCCCCTTCTCCTCCTGCCCCCAATCCCTCCTAGCATCAGAGTTTTTTCCAATGAGTCAACTCTTTGCATGAGGTGGCCAAAGTACTGGAGCTTCAGCTTTAGCATCATTGCTTCCAAAGAAATCCCAGGGTTGATCTCCTTCAGAGTGGACTGGTTGGATCTCCTTGCAGTCC
This sequence comes from Budorcas taxicolor, assembly GCF_023091745.1. Taxonomy (NCBI): domain Eukaryota; kingdom Metazoa; phylum Chordata; class Mammalia; order Artiodactyla; family Bovidae; genus Budorcas; species Budorcas taxicolor. The sequence goes on along the minus strand of NC_068929.1, from coordinate 56,184,597 downwards.
AAGGGACTCTCAAGAGTCTTCTCCAACACCACAGTTCAAAAGCATCAATTCTTCTGCGCTCAGCCTTCTTCACAGTCCAACTCTCACATCCATACATGACCACAGGAAAAACCATAGCCTTGACTAGACGGACCCTAGTCAGCAAAGTAATGTCTCTGCTTTTGAATATGCTATCTAGGTTGGTCATAACTTTCCTTCCAAGGAGTAAGCGTCTTTTAATTTCATGGCTGCAGTCACCATCTGCAGTGATTCTGGAGCCCCCCAAAATAAAGTCTGACACTGTTTCTACTGTTTCCCCATCTATTTCCCATGAAGTGATGGGACCAGATGCCATGATCCTCATTTTCTGAATGTTGAGCTTTCGGCCAAATTTTTCGCTCTCCTCTCTCACTTTCGTCAAGAGGCTTTTTAGCTCCTCTTCACTTTCTGCCATAAAGGTGGTGTCATCTGCATATCTGAGGTGATTGATATTTCTCCCTGCAATCTTGATTCCAGCTTGTGTTCTTCCAGTCCAGCGTTTCTCATGATGTACTCTGATAGAAGTTAAATAAGCAGGGTGACAATATACAGCCTTGATGTACTCCTTTTCCTATTTGGAACCAGTCTGTTGTTCCATGTCCAGTTCTAACTGTTGCTTTCTGACCTGCATACAGATTTCTCAAGAGGCAGGTCAGGTGGTCTGGTATTCCCACGTCTTTCAGAATTTTCCACAGTTTATTGTGATCCACACAGTCAAAGGCTTTGGCATAGTCAATAAAGCACAAATTGATGTTTTTCTGGAACTCTCTTGCTTTTTCCATGATCCAGTGGATGTTGGCAATTTGATCTCTGGTTCCTCTGCTTTTTCTAAAACCAGCTTGAACATCAGGGAGTTCACGGTTCACGTATTGCTGAAGCCTGGCTTGGAAACGTACTGTCAAATAAAGGCTTTATCAAGATAAAACTAACTGTTTCCCCTATTACTCAAATTAAAATAAATTAACAAATGAGTAATATGGATTGTACTTCAGGGACATAAAAATTAAAAGAAAAAACTTCATATTTTAACATAATTATAATTTTAAAACAGCTATAATTTATTTTTACAAAATATATTTCAAAAGAAATTCATACGTCTTAATTTTAATTTTCCAGAAATTAAGCAACTTTTATCACATTTAATTAGAATTTTTAAAATCATGATATCTCTTTTAGCAATATCATATGAATAATATTGTCATTATACATCTATCATGTCAAATTTTCTCCATATTCTATTTGATCAGTGGCATCAGATCATGTCTTCAATTAACTGACTTCTTTCCTATTCATAAAACCATTTTTATCTAATCTCTCTTCTGCACTAAAGCTCTTTCAGAATTCAGTGTCTATATAGTAACTCATTTAAGAGTCACAAAAATCCTTATTTCCATCTTACAAATAATGACTATGAGGTAAGCTCATTATGAGATGTTAACTTGCAACCTCAGTGATGTACAGTAAGCAGGAATTATTGAGCTAAACTTGAGTTAGAGTACTCCGGCTCTAAAAGCTCTGTCCTTCACAACTGTAAATATTATCACTAAAGATGTCAGTATTAGCATGACCTGTGCCCACTTTGATCTACATAAATGACATAAGCACCCATTATGTCTGATGAATACCCCCTAATTTGTAGGTGACAATCTACAAATTTGTACCAAATTTGTGTGTTGTGTGCTAGTTGCTTGGTTGTGTCCTGACTCTTTGCGACCCCATGGACTGTAGCCCACCAGGCTTCTCTGTCCATGGGATTCTCCAGGCAAGAATACTGGAGTGGGTTGCCCTTCTCTTCTCCAGGGGATCTTCCTGACTCAGGGTTTGAACCCGGGTCTCTCACATTGGAGGCAGGTAGTACCAAATTTAGGAACATAGGATCTATGGATAGGACCTATGGTCCTAATCATAGGACCATAGTCAACATCTTTGTCTCTATGAATCTTAGCATTCTCACTTGTGAAGTGAGCATAAAACCATCTAATTTGTTAAACCTTCTAGTTTTTACTGACATCAAATGAGATTTGGAGGCAAATATACTTTTACATATACTTTAACGTTTCCTCAAATGTACTAGTACTAGCAGAACCAAAGGAAACTCTACAGACTAGATAGACATTAACCTACAGATTCAATCAAGACTCCAATATAAGCTGGGAAAAGGCAGTGCACTTAAATGGAACAGGCAAAGGGAAGCCTGTAGAAAGGCATACATAGAATGCTGTGTCTATTTTCATATTCTCATCACCTAATCCTGTTAGTATTATCACCACCTTACCCGCAAGACAATTGGAAGAAACAAATCCAATTTTGAAAATTTAAAGGTGATAAAAAGTAACAATTTCAAAAGGGACTTCAGATGTCTTGCCTGACTGTTCTCCAAAGGCAGGGGAAAATAACTTTTTTCTTTCCTCTCAACTATCAGCATGTTCTACATCAGTGGTTTTCAGAAACATTCTATTGAAGCAGAAATACCTCTGAGCATGTTATGATGTTGTGCAACCTATCTTGACCTCCTGAATCTAAAGCTTTGGGTATGAGTACAAGTTAACTATGTTAACAAACTCGTTAGGTCAGCAGTCCCCAGCCCTTTTTGGCACCAGGGACTGGTTTCATGGAAGACAATTTTTCCATGGAGGGGTTGGGGAAGGATGGTTTTCAGATGATTCAAGTACATTACATTTATTGTGCACTTTATTTCTATTACTATTATTATATCAGCTCCACCTCAGATTATTAGGCATTAGATCCTATAGGTTGGGCATCCTTCTCTAGGAGATTCCTATACACACAAATGTTTGAAAATATTGCTCAGGCCCAACACCAAAGAAACCATGCTTTCCATGTCACAGAATAAGCAGTGCATCAGTAGTGATTATGTGTCTCTACAGCTGGAAGTGTGTGTGAAGATCCAAAGTGGGTGAGAGCAGAGATGGCCACATTGATTCAACAAGTATTCAGAGGCTTGGTCTAGACTTGCACCTGAACTGAGGGCCGAGGTCACAAAAGTGAATGAAGTATTAGCCTTAATTTTTCATGTGAAAGTGAAAGTCACTCAGTCATGTCCGACTCTTTGTGACTCCATGGACTACACAGTCCATGAAATACTCTAGGCCAGAATACTGGAGTGGGTAGCCTTTTCCCTTCTCCAGGGGATCTTCCCAACCCAGGGTTCGAATCTAGGTCTCCCACATTGCAGGCGGATTGTTTACCAGGTGAGCCACAAGGGAATCCCTACCTTTGCATAACTCAAGTTCAGTTCAGTTGCTCAGTCAAGTCCGACTCTTTGCGACCCCATGAATCACAGCATGCCAGGCCTCCCTGTTCATCACCAACTCCTGGAGTTACCTCAGACTCACGTCCATCATGTCGGTGATGCCATCCAGCCATCTCATCTTCTGTCATCCCCTTCTCCTCCTGCCCCCAATCCCTTCCAGCATCAGAGACTTTTCCAATCAGTCAACTCTGTGCATGAGGTGGCCAAAGTACTGGAGTTTCACATTTAGCATCATTCTTTCCAAAGAAATCCCAGGGCTCATCTCCTTTAAAATGGACTGGTTGGATCTCCTTGCAGTCCAAGGGACTCTCAGGAGTCTTTTCCAACACCACAGTTCAAAAGCATCAATTCTTTAGTGCTCAGCCTTCTTCACAGTCCAACTCTCACATCCATACATGACCGCTGGAAAAACCATAGCCTTGACTAGATGGACATTTGTTGGCGAAGCAATGTCCCTGCTTTTCAACATGCTATCTAGGTTGGTCATAATTTTCATTCCAAGGAGTAAGTGTCTTTTAATTTCATGGCTGCAATTGCCATCTGCAGTGATTCTGGAGCCCCAAAAAATAAAGTCTGACACTGTTTCCACTGTTTCACCATCTATTTCCCATGAAGTGATGGGACCAGATGCGAAGATCTTCATTTTCTGAATGTTGAGATTTAAGCCAACTTTTTCACTTTCCTCTTTCACTTTCATCAACAAGCTTTTTAGCTCCTCTTCACTTTCTGCCATAAGGGTGGTGTCATCTGCATATCTGAGGTTATTGATATTTCTCCCAGCAATCTTGATTCCAGCTTGTGCTTCTTCTAGCCCAGCGTTTCTCATGATGTACTCTGCATAGAAGTTAAATAAGCAGGGTGACAATATACAGCCTTGATGTACTCCTTTTCCTATTGGAACCAGTCTGTTGTTCCATGTCTCGTTCTAACTGTTGCTTCCTGACCTGCATACAGATTTCTCAAGAGGCAGGTCAGGTGGTCTGGTATTCCTATGCCTTTCAGAATTTTCCACAGTTTATTCTGATCCACACAGTCAAAGGCTTTGGCATAGTTAATAAAGCAGAAATAGATGTTTTTCTGGAACTCTCTTGCTTTTTCCATGATCCAGCAGATGTTGGCAATTTGATCTCTGGTTCCTCTGCTTTTTCTAAAACCAGATTGATCATCTGGAAGTTCATGGTTCACGTACTGCTGAAGCTTGGCTTGGAGAATTTTGAGCATTACTTTACTAGCATGTGAGATGAGTGCAATTGTGTGGTAGTTTGAGCATTCTTTGGCATTGCCTTTCTTTGGGATTGCAATTGAAACTGACATTTTCCAGTCCTGTGGCCACTGCTGAGTTTTCCAAATTTGCTGGCATATTGAGTGCAGCACTTTCACATCATCATCTTTTGGGTTTTGAAATAGCTCAACTGGAATGCCATCACCTCTACTAGCTTTGTTCATAGTGATGCTTTCTAAGGCCCACTTGACTTCACATTCCAGGATGTCTGGCTCCAGGTGAGTGATCATGTCATTGTGATTATCTGGGTCGTGAAGCTCTTTTTTGTACACTTCTTCTGTGTATTCTTGCCACCTCTTCTTAATATCTTCTGCTTCTGTTAGGTCCATACCATTTCTATCCTTTATTGAGACTTTCTTTGCATGAAATGTTCCCTTGGTATTTCTAATTTTCTTGAAGATATCTCTAGTCTTTCCCATTTTGTTGTTTTCCTCTAATTCTTTGCACTGATTGCTGAGGAAGGCTTTCTTATCTCTCCTTGCTATTCTTTTGGAACTCTGCATTCAGATGCTTCTATCTTTCCTTTTCTCCTTGGCTTTTTGCTTCTCTTCTTTTCAAAGCTATTTGCAAGGCCTCCCCAGACAGCCATTTTGCTTTTTGCATTTCTTTTCCATGGGGATGGTTGATCCCTGTCTCCTGTACAGTATCATGAACCTCCGCCCATAATTCATCAGGTACTCTATCTACCAGATCTAGTCCCTTAAATCTATTTCTCACTTTCACTGTATAATCATAAGGGATTTGATATAGGTCATACCTGAATGGTCTGGTGGTTTTCCCTACTTTCTTCAATTTAAGTCTGAATTTGGCAATAAGGAGTTCATGATCTGAGCCACAGTCAGCTCCCAGTCTTTTTTTGTTGGCTGTGTAGAGCTTCTCCATCTTTGGCTGCAAAGAATATAGTCAATCTGATTTCGGCTTTGACCATTTGGTGATGTCCATGTGTAGAGACTTCTCTTGTGTTGTTGGAAGTGGGTGTTTGCTATGACTGTAAATCATGCCAGTTTCCAAATCAAGACAACTCATCACACCTGGAAGGATTACAATAAATTCCAAGAAGGTGATATTTTTGCACCCTCTTGACAAACATGTCAGGTTTCAGAGATAATCTACTGAGCAATGTTTGACAGGAAAGGCAACCCAAGCAGAGGTAACATGTTCAATGCCATGGCACCAGGAGGAAGTTTACTTAATTTGGAAAACTTCCAGTAATAGCCAAAACTGTCTAAAACCAAAACTGAAACTGCATATGCAAGAGTTGAGAGAGAGGAATTGAAAGCTTGGACTCAGTTCGGAAGACCACTATGCGGTTTGTCATCCTATGAAACTGGATTTGATTCAATGAAGCTTCTGAGTGACACCGAGATATTTCAAGAAGGGTCTCAATGTTTTGAGATTCTGGTTTCAGGTGCAGAATGTGGGATGAATTAGAGAGCAAGACAAGAGTAATGAAAACAAGAGTAATGAAAACACAATCTTAAACTATGAGAGTAGTGGTAAGAATTTAAAATATATGGTTTCCAGAGATATTTAATCATACCACAAATATACTGGATTATCATTTCAGTTCATTCTTTGTATCCAACTCTTTGTGACCCCATGGGTTATAGCTTTCCAGGCTCCTCTGTCCATAGAATTCTCCAGGGCAGAATACTGGAGTGGGTAGTCATTCCCTTCTCCAGGGGATCTTCCCAACCCAGGGATCAAACCCAGGTCACCCACATTCCAGACTCTTTATCTTCTGAGACACCAGGATGCCCACAATTTATAATAATGAGAAGATATATTCTTGAGAGGAAATGTATTTAGTTTGGAGCATGCCAAGTTTCACATTGCTTGGGAATTAGTAAATTCAGGAGTTTTTATTTCAGAGGAAAATTCTGGGTTAGAAATATTAATTTGAGAGCCATTAGCAAATACTGGGCTGGCCAAAAGCTTTTTTCAGCTTCTTCCATAAGAGCTTATGGAAAAACTCGAAAGAACTTTTGGGCCAACCCAGTAGATAATAGTTGATCGCATAGTAATTGATGAGAATTCTCAAGAATTGAGAGAAATTGGCCATCAGAAAAAGAAGCTTAGACAGACAGGGGGAATAGAAAATGAAGAAAAGCATGAAAACACATGAGGAATTATCTTTTTTTTTCTGATTTTGAATTTTTTTCTTTTTTTAAATATAAATTTATTTATTTTAATTTGAGGCTAATTACTTTACAATATTGTATTGGTTTTGCCATACATCAACATGAATCCACCACAGGTATACATGTGTTCCCCATCCTGAACCCCTCCTCCCTCCTCCGTCCCTGTACCATCCCTCTGGGTCGTCTCAGTGCACCAGCCCCAAGAATCCAGTATCATGCATCAAATAGAAAGAGCATGTAAAGTTTTTTAAAAGGTACAAACCCAAAACTGTCTTCCCTTTGACAATACACAGATCACTGAAGAATCAGCAAAAATTTTGATTCATAGAAAGCTGAATAAATATTTCAAAAGGTTGAGGAATAAAAGGAAATTGTGTGGCTATATAGAAAGGCATAATTTAGAAAGTGCAGTTGACTTGTATTTGATTTGCTTTATACATATTTCTTGTGTGGTAATGACTTTTAATGTCTAGTTTTTAAAAGATGGAAAGTTTTTAAACAGGTTTGTTGCATGCCAAAAAGAGCTGGCAGAAAGAAAAAAAAACTGTTTAGTTTCCAGAAAGAGAAAATAATTAAAGATATAAGGCAAACCATCAAAGCATCAAGTTTTGATTTTTCATGACAAGTAGGTCCCTAAAGCAAAACAGTCCAAACCAATTTGTCAAGGCACTCATAGATCCCAAGCTGCTTTTATTTTATTTATTTTACCATAGGGCAAACTCTTATGTTCCAAATATCTCCTCTGGCCCTACTGGCTTTTCTAGTCATATTGCTTACTCTGATTCCCCTCAATGATTTGACCTCCACTCTCCAGTAATTTCTTTCATAGCCTCCTCTCTGTCATTGTCAGGTCATCATATCCAATTTTCAGAATGTTTCAATTCAGTAACTCTTTGAAGACCTCAAATACTCTCTTCATCTAAAGTAGACTGAGTCCAGTACTGAACTTTCTGCAAAGATCAAAACTAGGATATCAATAGTGATGTAGAAATTATATCAGAAGATGAATGGAGACATAAGTGTTTGGCAGAAAATGAGAGGATTTTTGTTTGCTTCAGTTTATATCAATTACTTGTGAAAATGAGGGATAAGAATGAACATGGACAGTCTAAGAGGCAGTGATTTCTCACTTATCAGTTTCTAAGACTGTGAAACAATGTTGGGGGTAAATATAATTGGAATTGAGAAGTGAAAGATGCTGAAAGAGAGAAATAAAGGAAAGACATAGCTCCACTCAAAGATGGAGAGAATGATCACCAAGTACACATGCTGCCTTACTAATGTTATGGTGGGATTAGCTCCAATTTTATTTGCCATTGATTTGAAAGGGCTTCACATTGTGTTTGTAGATGCTGAAGAAGCCAATGGCAGTTATATTAACTTCCAAAGGCTGCCATGACAAAGAGCTACAACTGGGTGGCTTCAAACAATCATTTTATTGTCTCAGAGTTCTTTAGCCCCTAAATCTGAGATCAAAGTGTCAGAGGGCCATGCTTTCTCAGAAGGCTCTGGGGAAGAATATACTGCATGCCTTTCTCTCAGTCCCTGGTGTTGCTGGCAACCCTTGGAATCGTTGCTTTGTAAAAGCACCACTCTACCTCCATCATCACAAGACACTTTCCCTGTATTCCCTTCATATCATCTTCCTCTCTGTATGTCTGTCATATTGGATGAAGGCCCATCCTTTAACAATTCTGTCTACGAAGACCCTATTTTCAAATAACATTCACAGGTACCAGGGGTTAGGACTTCAACATATCTTCTCAGGGTATACCACTCAATCTTTGGCAGCTGAAATGACTGAGCCAGAGCTGTGCAGGGTGCTGGCAGGGAGGCTGTAGACAAAGGTTGAAAACAAGGACAATGGCTGCAGAATATCCAAAGACACCCATCGATGGGGCAATAAGAAAGAGATGTGTGCTGAGGGAAGAAAAAGAACACTAATAGGATGTTCATACATAAGAGAAAAAAAGAATTCACAACAGGGAACAAGAGGTGCTTGACTTAAACCTCAGAATAATTATGCTCCCTCTGGGGTATTGGTATGTTTAGGTTTCCATCGCAAAAACATAATTTTTGTATATTTCTCAATAAGGGGTAGATAGTAATAAATAAAATTTAAAATACAAATGTCTGATTAATCAATTTTAGAATTGGAGATATATGAGTAAATGAATAAAATGGTAGTAAACAATTGCTTTTTAGCATGACTAAAAGCTTTTGAATAATTAATTCATATGTCACTTCTTTTGATGGATTTTATATTGTATACATATGATATAAAATCTGAAGCTAACATATAAAACCACAGGACTATCAAGATCTAAAATAATTGTAAATGGGATAGAAATGACTCTGGGTTGCTTTATGGTGTCTTAAGATTACAACAAACTGGAAAATTCTTAAAGAGATGGGAATACCAGGCCACCTTACCTGCCTCATGAGAAATCTACATGCAGGTGAAGAAGCAACAGTTAGAACCCCAACATGGGACAATGCAATGGTTCCAAACAGGGAAAGGAGTACCTCACGGCTGCATATTGTAACCCTTTTATGCAACTTAGATTCAGAGTACACCACGTGAAATGCCAAGCTGGATGAAACACAAGATGGAATCAAGATTTCCAGGAGAAATATCAATAACCTCAGATATGCAGATGACACCACCCTTATGGCAGAAAGTGAAGAGGAACTGAAGAGCCTCTTGATGAAAGTGAAAGAGGAGAGTGAAAAAGTTGGCTTAAAACTCAATATTCAGAAAACTAAGATTATGGCATCCAGTCCCATCACTTCATGGCAAATAGATAGGAAACAATGGAAACAGTGACAGACTTTATTTTCTTGGCTCCAAAATCACTGCAGATAGTGACTGCAACCATGAAAATAAAAGATGCTTGCTCCTTGGAAGAAAAGCTTTGACAAACCTATATGGTGTATTAAAAAGCAGAGACTACTTTGCCAAAAATATCCATCAAGTCAAAGCTATGGTTTTTCCAGTTGTCATGTATGGGAGTGAGAATTGGCCCATAAAGAGAGCTGAGCACCAAAGAATTGATGCTTTTGAACTGCAGTGTTGGAGAAGACTCTTGAGAGTCCCTTGGATTGCAAGGAGATCAAACCAGTCAATCTTAAAGGAAACTAGTCCTAAATATTCATTGGAAGGACTGATGCTGAGGCTGAAACTGCAATACTTTGGCCACCTGATGCAAAGAACTGACTCATTAGAAAAGATCCTCATACTGGGAAAGATTGAAGGCAGGAGGATAAGGGGACGACAGAGAATGAGATGGTTGGATAGCATCACTGACTCAATGGATATGAATTTGAGCATACTCCAGGAGTCGGTGATGGACAGGGAAGCCTGGCGTGCTGCAGTCCGTGGGGTCACAAATACTGAGACACAACTGAGTGACTGAACTAAACTGAACTGAACTGAAGATAGACTCAACTTCATTAATGTACATAGTTATATAATGGACACTTTAGAATCTTCTCTGTCTACTTTTTTCTAATTAACGGGCATCTAGTAGGCCCCCAATAAACACTTCTTTAGTGAATGTGCATTAATTGTTAAATAATAGTATAGACAGGTTATACACATTTTGAGTCTCAGCAAATATTCATTGCATCAGAGTCTAATATTTATCACCTGTCATATTTTGCATATGTAAGTTCTGCTTGAGCAGTACACAGTTAAGAAGCACTTTAAGACCAGTATTGATCCTCTTATCTACCCCAAATGGCTGTTTGTCTAATAAATATGCAATTTTATAAACAACATCACACAAAAGTTATCAAACATTTTTCCCATTTCCCTGGCACAATATTAAGCCTCAAAGGTGAATTAATGTATCCTGTTAGCCCAAAACAGGAAAGCAATAAAATCTATCAACTAAGCAGTTTGTACTGCAAATACACACTGTTTGCTTTTCAGTGTGGTTTGTAGGTTTTGATTTGGTTTCCCCTCAAATGAGAGATGATAAGAGGGGCTGCTAAGGGATAGCCTTTATGTCTTACAACTAAGTGTAATGGTAAACACTTATTTATGTGTAATAAAAATATCACAGTAACAAGGAAGTTAGTGATCCCAGTAAAATATACATTATATTATTTAGTTTAAAGTAGTAATGCTATTCAAATTATGTTGCATCTAACTTCATTTTATTTGTCCTGCTTTTGTTTTCTGATTCTCTAAACCTTAACTTAATTTAAAATTGTCTCCTATAAGTATAATCTCCCAGGTGACTCAGTGGTTAAAGAATCCACCTGCCAACGCAGGAAACTGGGTTTGATTCCTGGGTTGGGAAGATCCTCCGGAGAAGGAAATGACAACCCACTCCAGTGTCTTGCCTATGAAATCCCATGAACAGAGGAGCCTGGTGAGCTACAGTTTTTGGCATCACAAAGAGTCAGACAAGACACTTACATGCACATACTACATATGTACTTATATTTTGTAAGCTTATCCACAGCCTTTTGAAGAGTATGGCTAAAAATTAAAGAAAAAAAGTCGAAGTGCATTAGATAAAATATAGCTAATTCATTTCCTTTAACTGTCAATTGTTAGATAATTTTATAAATTAAAAAAAAGAAACTTATAGGAAGTATCTCCTAAGCATGGTAACAAAGGCTGTCACTTTAGCAATAAGCAATGTGTGAAATATTCACACTGAATTTTGAATTTCATGTGTGTGTGGTTGGGGGGACAATTTGGTCATTTTTTGTCAGCAGAAAGATAATTCAAAAGAGAAAACTATAATATATTAGATTGTCCACTAATTAAAGCTGTCAAATTTCTCCACCGTGAGGATTATTAACAAATGGCACATGCATACTTTCAAATGTACTTTGGGCATTAGTTGTATAATTATCTTAGAACAATAAGAACATCATCAATAAAAAAAAAGATGTTTTATAATTTTATACTATTGTGTATCAGTTTGTTTATCAAATTCTAGTACCATAGACTTTTAGATCTCTGTGAGGGAGTTATAATATCAGTTTATATAATTGTGATGGGAATAAACAGAAAAGATTTTGTTGAAAGGAAGCCAGAGGACCCATAACAGACAATGAATAAACAGAAAATAATTTTAAAACAGTTTCTTGGAAGATTACCAATTACATAAGGATTATAAGGTAGAGTAAACTTTGGAAAATCTCCAAACATATATACATATATATACACACACAGACACACAATGAATTATACTTTACATTTATAATCATATTTGACAGGACCACATCAATTTGCTGTAAAATTCACAGTACTCCCACTAAAACGTTGTATCAAAGATTATAATGCTACAAAATTACTATAAAATCAAATCTGCTTCTATGACCTAAATCTACTTCATTATAATATATTATAAGTAAATTAATATATAATATTTGTGATGCATTATTCATTAAGGTTTGTGGCATCTTAAATTCACTTAAATTTTTGTATGCATTTTACATATATTGAACCCAATATATGATTCCAGAAAACATGGCACTCTCTCTTAGTTTGCAAAAACAATAACCTCACTTTGCTATTTAGATCTTCACCATTTTGCTTAGAATGAGATAAATGAATGAAGAAACTCTTCAGATTATTGACACACTCTCATAAGTCTATGAAAATACAGATTTTTATTATGCAAATAAGAATTTAATATTTGTTGTAAACATGTGTTTTATATTTATGTTAAGGAGGAAATGGCAACCCACTCCAGTATCCTTGTCTGGAAAATCCCATGCAGGAGGAACCTGGTAGGCTACAGTCCTTAGGGTTGTGAAGAGTCAGACATGACTGAGCAACTTCACTTTCACTTTTCACTTCATACATTGGAGAAGGAAATAGCAACCCACTCCAGTATTCTTGCCTGGAGAATCCCAGGGACAGAGGAGCCTGGTGGGCTGCCATCTATGGGGTTGCACAGAGTTGGACATGACTGAAGCGACTTAGCAGCAGCAGCAGCAGATATAAGATGGACAGATATATATATATATCCATTTGAATCTATTCTATCTCTTCTATTTATCTATCTCTATGAGAAGGAATTTATTGCAGTTTTTTTTAACAGAATAGGCATATATATTTAAAATATGTAATACACGTTTGGAGAAGAAAATGGCAACCTACTCCAGTATTCTTACCTGGAGAATCCCATGGACAGTGGAGCCTGGTAGGCCATGGTCCACGGGTTCGCAGAGAGTCAGACATGACTGAAGCGACTAAGCACAACAATACACTTTGGATAATAACTTATTTTAAAAGAAGCAAATGAAGAAAACAGGGTAAAGTAAAAAAGCAGTAGTGTGAATTAAAAACTTCAAAATGTTAATACACAAAATATATAATGACCTCTCTCATTTTGATAAAATGCAGTTTTAAGCATTTTTGCAAATTGTCACATATAATCATGACAACGTCCCTCCAGAGCTATCACTCACCAAGCTGATGCACAGAAAGTCTGAGCCACCAGCTAATTTCAAACTTCTGATAGGTGGCAGAGGCTGCTTTGAAATTCAGCAAGGCTGACTCCAAAGCATGATCTTAATTAGGAGAGGAGACTTCCAACTTTTTCCTAGAGGATGACCATGACTTGGGCTTTGGTTTTTATCACAAAACTAATGAAATCCATTTGATGTGTCACAGCATTCACAATCCAAAAACAGGTCAATTGCACAGAAGAAATACCAAGAGCATAAAACCATTACCCTGTGAGTCTTCTTAAACTGGATACTGCATAACAGAAGGTAAAGATTCTCACTAGCATCATCACAGTAAATGGAATCAGTGTCCAATCACTTTTTCTTACAACAGTTTTCAGTGTCAGCAATGACAGCACAATTCTAAGACAAGGATCATTTGGTTGTTGTTTTTGTTGTTGGGTGGTGTGATTCAAATAAATATCTCTCTGGAGTACTTGCTGAAGTCATGAGTAATTAATAGGATGAAGTATAGAATAAAACAATTCCCTTCAGACTACCCTCTCAATCAAGCATTGGAAACCGATTGTGCAGCATTAAGGTTGAGATCAGTCTCCTCGATAATACCTATAATATTTTCATTCTGATAAGTAACTAGAAGTCACCTATCTTTCTAAATTACTGTAGCCTCTATCACTGTATAGTCATCTGAGCTAGCCAGCTTTAGAATTCTCGCATTTTCTTAGGAAAATGGAACAGAAGGGAACTTGCCTGGCTAGAAAACCAGCTTGACTCTGCAGAGAGGTATACTGTGGGCAAGCCAGGACCCTGCTTTAAGAAGTTTCTGGTTATGAGATAAAGAGGTGTGTTCATAACTCAGTCCCATAACAGGGAAAGAAAACAAAATCTTTCTCCCATATGATCTCTCAGGTAGCTGAAAAAGAAATCTATAGACAATTCAATATAGAAAAGTATTGTTTTTTTAAACTCATACCATCTTCAATAACTAAATCCCATATATTCACTCATGCAACTGATCGTACTACAAAGAATAACAAAAGAAAATCCAAGAGATTGACTGCTATCAAAAAGAGTTCTACAGGAGTCTAGAAGATCGATGGTCTAAAGAAACTGAAAATCCTTAGTTTGGCTAGGCTGTCTACTTGAAGCAAGTTGCCTCATTCTGCATAATTAATTCATCACGGATAACATGTGTGTGTGCTAGGTCACTTCAGCTGTGTCCAACTGTAATCCAATGGACCATAGTTCCCAGGCTCCTCTGTTGATGGGATTCTCCAGGTAAGAATACTGGAGTGGGTTGCCATGCCCTCCTGCAGGGGATCTTCCCAATCCAGGGATCAAACTTCTGTCTCTTCAATCTCCTGCTTTGGCAGTTGCATTCTTTACCACTAGCACCATCTAAAGGCATTCAACTTCAAATTTAAAAGTCAGAACAGGGAGTACCTGGCCATGTTCTTGACTCTCAAATTAGCATTAAGGTCTAAGATCATGGAAATTCCAAAATGAAAAAGAAAAAAAAAAATCACTCAGTCAACATATGCTGAGTGTTTACTTTATGCCAGACACTGTTCCAAAGACACAGACGAAGATAGCTCACCTTATATTCTGGTGAGGAAGGCAAATAGTAATATCCAATGATAAGTAAATTATGAAGTATGATATACATGATGAATATACATGTACAAAAGAGAAACAGAACTGTTCAGTGAAGATGCAATGTGAGATATGATACATACTGAAGGAAGAGAGGAAGAAAGCATGTTGGATAAGGGGAGAGCATTTTGGGGAAGAAAACAACTTGCACAAGGATGTCTAGACAGAGACATCTTGGATTTCCAAAAAAAGTTAGTGTGGCTGGAGCAGAGGAGTGATGTAGACAGAGAGCAGTAGGAAATGAAGTCAGAACATAAGGAGTGAGAGGTGGGGGAAGGCAATGTAGAGATTATGAAACACGTAAGGGATTTTTTTTTTCTTTCTTTCTTTTACTCTGAAATGGGAAAACTTCGGCTGTATTTGAATAGTGCTCCAAAATGGTCTGAGGGAGATTTAAATGAAATATCGTGATATCTATCAACAATCTGGGGGTTTGGGCAATGGAGGAAGCACGAGGTCTATTAGGAGGGTAACACAGTACTCGGTCTAATCAAAATACTAAGCTAAATGCTATAGACTGCTGGATACTCATAAGAAAATTAAGCACTCATAAGAAAAGCATGCTCACACATGTGATTGTATGTACACACAGATGTGCACACACACAGTAGTTGCTCCAGGCAAACCCTCTTAGGGTAGAAAGATTGTAGTGACAGGATAATTTGCATGACAGTGATGTCCTAGTTCATGTAACTTGTGAAGGGAATTGACTGCTAGCATGGTGAAAAAGGGAAGAAACAGAAAAGAGCATATGGGATCTTGCTTTAGTCAGATGGATGGCCCTCCTTCCCTTCATTTGCCCTCTCCATCTTATACAAACCTAGGTCAGAATACTAATTATCTAAATAGTCAAGAAAGACATAAGCCCTAGTTCCTGTGGTTTGTTGCCAACCAAAATAGAACCTGCAAATCATCAAAAAATTAAATTGGTGTTATGATGTTCATATGCTCAGTTGTGCCTAACTCTTTGTGACCCCATGGACTGTAGCTCACCAGGCTCCTCCGTCCATGGGATTTCCCATGCAAGAATAATGGAATAGTTTGCCATTTCCTTCTATGGGGGATCTTCCTGACCCAGGGCTCTCCCATGTCTCCTACACTGCATGCATTTTTTTTTTAAATTTTTTATTTTTTTACAATTGAGCCACTAGGAAAGTGCAAAGTATACATGTATAATTTATTATTACAAAACACACATGAATTGGGGAGCATGTTAAATCTCTTGCTGATTACATGAGACTCAGTGCAATGAAGAAGCTCTGGAGACAGCTTCTTAGAGCCTTGGATCCTGAAAGTCTATCCAGACAAATACTAATTCTGGCTTCAGTTTTTTTCTGGTCCATAGGGATCAAGAAATAAAGGAAAACATTTAGGATATGCTTCAATGTAAGGAATTCTCTTCAAATCTGTAACTGTGACTATTTCTGTTAAGGTGTTCAGATGCTTAGAATTATAAATTCATGGTCATTTTTAATGTCACTTTTTTTTCCTTTCATACTTAATCCTCTAGCAAAATAATTGTTGGTGATATTATTATTATGATTAGAAGTAGTAACAGAATTAGTAGTAGTGGTAGTACTAGTATTGCTAAGAATGTTCTATTGAAATTATTTGGCTTATAGAATCTCAAAGGCTAGGGACTTTTGATACACAGACATCTTTTAAATTCTATTTTCCTAATCTACCATCCTACCCCACACTCTTGGCTTTTGATACTCTGCTGATATGATTTGCCTCATCTAATTGCTCTGTATGTTAGAGACCATGCACTTTAACTCAACACGACATTAATTTGTGACTTGACTGGTTTGAAATGTCAGGAAGCAGCATTATTCCAGTAAATCAAATATGATGTCTGTCGTGAGAAATATCTAATTGAAGAGGCAGTTAAACCATGTGTCCATTGGATTGTCTATAAACAGCAGATTCTGTAGGGCCATATCTACAAGAACTAAGGGAATGTTTCTGACAGAGGGAGTAAAAAATAGCAAACCTCTTCTGCATAATGTGTTTATTTTCCCGTGTATGTAGAGAATAAAGCTCAATATTAGATGTGTTTCTGTCTATATTTCAAAGGACTTCATTAGATATGCTATAACCAAAGTTATTGAAAAACTCCAACATGAGAATTGTTTTGAGGATCAGCGTAATTTAAAACTCAGGCTTTCTTTACTTTTTATTTTATATCCAAATAACAGTGCAAAGTTTATAAGAGAGATCAAGAATAGAGGCGGCAGAGGATCCCTGGAATCCCCCTTTGTTATTCATGGAAAAACATGAAGATCCATCTATGTTGCAAGGTCTGAGTAGCCTCAGGGTCGAGAGGAATCTGGAAACTTGAACTTGCTGTGTTTAGAGTGTGATGGTCTAGGAGGTGCTATGCAAGTACCAAGTAGACAGTTTAAGAAAACAATATTTTTTAATGACACAGTTACGTCCAAGTTCTACTTACTGGTTTGAGACTATTTAAGATTTTCAGACCATCAGGCAAGGCTGCAGGCACTAAACATGTAGATGTTTTGTTCCAGAAGTAGGAGCCCCTTGGCTTTGACCTTGGATTCTTTTCATAATCCTCATCTGAGAACTGGGATAAGCTGCTCAACAGCACAAGCCAAGCACCATATTTCTAAACTGACATCAACTACGTTCACTGCTCTAAAAGGTCCAAGTCCAGTCAAGGCAGAGGAGACAGTTATTTAAAAGGACATGAAATATGGCTTCCGATTCCGTTTTAGTAATAAACTTAGATTATCATATTCCTGTATATCTTGGACTCCAAAGTCACTGTGGACAGTGACTGCGGCCATAAAAATAACGATGTTTGTTTCTTGGAAGAATAGCTATGACAAGTCTAGATGGCATATTAAAAAACAGAGACATCATTTTGCTGACAAAGGTCCGTCTACTCAAAGCTATGTTTTTTTTTTTCAGTAGTCATGTAAGGATATGGGAGTTGGACCATAAAGAAGGCTGAGCACTGAAGAATTGATGATTTTGAAATGTGGTGCTGAAGACTCTTGAGAGTCCCTTGGACAGCAAGGAACTCCAATCAGTCCATCCTAAAGGAAATCAGTCCTGAATATTCACTGGAAGGACTGATGCTGAAGCTGAAGCTCCAGTATTTTGGCCACCTGATGTGAAGAGATAACTCATTGGTAAAGACACTGAGGCTGGCTAAGATTGAGGGCAGGAGAAGAATGGAATGACAAAGGATAAGATGGTTGGATGGCACTATCGACTCAATGGACATGAGTTTGAGCAAACTCTGGGACATAGTGAAGGACAGGAAGGCCTAGTGTACTGCAGTCCATGGGGTCACAAAGAGTCAGACATGACTGAGAGACTGAACAACAGCAAAATAAATATATTCCAGATTTTATAAATAACAATTGTTAAATTGCATTGCAAATAGAACTTACGGTTGATCAGCCTGAATTATCTAGCTTATATATGAAAGTTTGACATTTATAGATCTTGCTCCTAATGGTCATCTTATTTCACTCCCACCACTACTTTAAAAATCTAAGCATATTCTGACATTCTCCATCCCTTTGGGAATCAGTTGGCTTTTTAAAAAGACCACATGAAACAGTAGTGATACATAAAAGCAAAATTCAGAAAAAATATATTTTTGAAAAAAAAAGTTCAGAAGTTCAAGCCCCAAGAGATACATTTTTTTACATAACCACATACAAATGTAGAACATAAAGTTTAATAATGTTTGTTAGAACATTATTAGAACAAATATAGAACATAAAGTTTAATAATCTTACATAGGTAAGATTTGTTAATTTAAGGAAGATTCCTTATTGTCGTTCTGTAATTTGCATGGTGTTGGGAATAAAAGGATGAGTGAAAAACAAGGTCATTATCATCACTGACCATACAGCCTAGTTGTAGCATAGTCATCCAACTAAGTAGATATTTACCAACTCTGACATGTTATGAGTAAGATACAGGATGTGTTAAGAATAAGGAACATGGAGCCCAATTCTAGGTTTGGGGTCAGGGAAGAATTCCTGAAAACCCACATTAAATTATATAACATAATTAATCCTAAGGGAGGAAGTGCTTGGCAATATAAAAGAATCAAAGAGAAGGAAGCCAATGTGGCTGGAGGGCAAGTTCAAGGAGCCTATGCATGACATGAAGTCTTTTATCCTAAGCATAATGGAAAATACATTGAGGAGATTCTGGTAGAGCTGTGATATGAATGGATTTATGTTTAAAAAAAATATTTGGGCTTGAGGGTTGAAAATAGATCTCAGGTCACAGAGTGCAGGAGATCTGTCAGCGTGATAATAGCTTGGTCTCAGATAATTTATAAGTGAGACACATCTAATTCATAATATGAATTTTGCAGATTTTCACTCACATCAAAGAAAACAAAACCCTAACAGGCCTTACAAATTCAAGTTAGACCAGCAATAGAAAAATAAGCTAATTCACAAATATTTAAAAGAATAGCAGTAAGGCCGTAAAAGATTCAAGTTAACCACATGTATGTGAAAGTGAAGTCACTCAGTCGTGTCTGACTCTTTGCGGCCCCATGGACTGTTGCCTACTAGGCTTCTCCATCCATCGGATTTTCCAGGCAAGGGTACTGGAGTGGGTTGCCATTTCCACCACATGTATAGTATTTCATTTATATGCGTTGCCTACTGATGAGAGTAAAATGGGGAAATGGAAGTCAGAAAGAAAAATAAACAATATTTCCAATTCCTTGATATTTGTTTATTTTCTCATTAAGCAACAAATATCCCAAGCTATAATTAAGAGAGAGGATACTGTATGATCATTATTCTAAAACTTTCTTGAATACTCAGAAAACAGTCTTCGCTGAGTATAGCAGTCTGCATTGACACAGTCTAACATTATCTTATCTGCATTTTTTCACAATGATCAGTTTCAGTTCTACATGAACCTTAAACATGCACATTTTTACATATACAAATATTAATGAAAATTCATATGTAATTAATTTGGACGTTAGAACACTTTTGTATTGCCTTTAGGTAAACTGCGGGTTTTTTAGAAAAAAGTGCACATTAGGCTGAAAAGACTTTTTTTGTTTTTCCCCAAAGCAGTATACATTATATATGCCTAGAGTTGTTTATTTGCCTCTTTGAAGACAGCTGCTTTTGTTGACTGCACTTCAAACTATATTTCATAGTAAACTGTTTAAAGAGTTTAAATCTGCTAAATTTGTGTTGCTGGAAAGTCAAAATGAAGATTTCATTTCTATTTCTAAAGTAATTTTGTAGGTGGAAATGAAAACAGAGAGGGAGACTGGTGCACTGATTTAATAAACTTTATAAACACCAAGAATAACTAACAAATGAGGAAGGAAAGTGCTTCAATAAACAAGCATTATAAAGCAGTACAGAAGCTGCAAAAAAAGTTAGATTTTTTTGTATATTTCCAAATCTTAAAGTTCCACAAACTGGCAGTACTAAATGACTTTCTTTTGAATAGTGAGAGCACTAGTGTACCTCAGCCATAAGAATCCACAATCAACGGTTCACAGATACAGAAAATTCCTTGTTATACTTTTTCTATAATCTTGCATTTTGTTGTATATAAAACTCAGTGATCCCAGCAATCACACAGAGTCCTTAAATCACATGTGATATTGCTTTCACACATAGGAACAACAAAACTAGGTATTTGATTTATTGACATTAGATAGAGGGTTTGGTCTAATCTGAAATGTTAAGCTAAATGCCATAGGCTGCTGGACACTCATAAGAAAATTAAACCTACATGCACACACGCTTGCATATGCATGTATATGTACACACACACACACAACACACACATAATAATGTTCCAGGCAAAACCTCTTAGGGTAGAGAAGTTGTAGTGACAGGTTGATTTACTTGCTGGTGATGTCTTAGCTCATGTAACTTGCAAGAAGAATTGGCTTGCTAACATACTGAAGAGGAGAGAAACAGAAAAGAATATCCAGGGTCTTGTTTTAGGCAAATAGATGCCCCTCCTTCCCTTCATTTTGGCCTCTCCATTTTATACAAGCCTAGATCAGAATATTATTATCTAAATAGACAGGAAATACATATGTCCTAGTTCCTGTGGTTTGTTCTCAACCAAAATAGAACCTGCAAATCATCCAAAAATTAAAGTGAAGCTGTGATGCGTGTTTGCCCAGTTGCTCAGTCATGTCTGAATCTTTGCAACCTGATAAACAGTTGCCTGCCAGGCTCCTCTATCCATGGGATTTCCCAGGCAAGAACACTGGAATATGTTGCCATTTCCTACTCCAGGTGATCTTCCTGACCCAGAGATTGAACCCATATCTGTGTGTCTCCTGCATTGGCAGGCAGATTATTTACCAAAACACCACCTGGGAAGTCCCTATGTTATGGTATTGACAATAACCAAAAATAATAATTTTTAAAATATTAAGAAACAGTACATAAAATAATGACTCACACCTGACTTGATAATTTAATTGTGAAGACTCATCCTTGAAAGATTTTTTTTTTCTTTATTGGACTATAACTGAAGGCAATGAAGCTGCTTCCTAAACTTTAGAAGAAAAACATTAACTAAACTGCCTTATTATTGTATATGTGATATGTGACAAGACTTAAGCACAGCAGAAATGCCTCCAGTTATTTCTTGATAGAAATTTTGCTGAAATCACATGTGGGAAAACATACACTGTAAAGCCATAGCTCAGTAGCAAGGTAACGAAGCTGGACCTTATGAATCTTTCCCAGAACAAGACACAACCCTCCATATCTTCTCCCTGCCTTTTGTCTGCAGAAAAACTTTAAAGAATAAATTGAACCAAAGAAGTGAGAAAATGTAGGAAAAAGGGAAAACTGTCAAGCAAGACTAAGTAATGATAGCTCAGCTGTTAAACAAAGCCAAGGACCTTTAATTCCTCTCAAGGGCTAAAGATAATATTCTGAGCCACATTCTTTGAAATATTTTAACAGACACTGAAACCCCACCAGGTGGAAGAAGTTAACTGTTTACTGACCACAAACAGATAGACTCCAGGATAGTTATAACCAGAGTGTGATGATATTGACTCCCAATTACCTCAGCACCAACCACTCAGAATAATATCCAAGAGCTTATCACACATACAACAATCTGCCTATGTCATTCTGTCTTTAAAGAAAAAAAAAAAATCTTGAAAGTCTTCAGAATGTTTGGGTCTTTTAAGCACCAGCTACCCAGACTCCTTGCTTGGCACCATGAGATAAATGCTGCAGTTCTGCTCACAATAATCTGATATCAGTACATTGGCTTTACTGCACACACCCAAGCTCACTTCGGTAATAGAAATAGTGTTGAATTAGATGTTTGGTGTTTGCTTTATTACTATTAATTCAGCTTGCATCCTCTTATATAACCATTGTAATTTCAGCAAATTACAAGTCCCATATTCTTGGTAACTTTTGCTGCAGTTTCAAAAAAATGAAATAATTTTTAAAATTGCACTGAACTCTACTATTGCTATCTAATTATTTACCCTCTATTATACTTAAAAGAAGGCAATGGCAACCCACTCCAGTACTCTTGCCTGGAAAATCCCTGGACGGAGGAGCCTGGTAGGCTGCAGTTCATGGGATCTCAAAGAGTCGGATACAACTGAGTGCCTTCGCTTTCACTTTTCACTTTCATGCATTGGGGGAGGAAATGGTAACCCACTCCAGTATTCTTGCCTGGAGAATCCCAGGGAGAGAGGAGCCTGGTGGATTGCTGTCTATGGGGTCGCACAGAGTTGGACACAACTGAAGTGACTTAGCAGCAGCAGCATACATAAAAATACATTCTCTGTAGTTATTTCTTTTTATTCCTTTGTATCTTCTAACACGATATCAGTCCAGTTCAGTCACTCAGTTATGTTCAACTCTTTGTAACCCTGTGGACTGCAGCAACGCCAGGTTTCCCTGTCCATTACCAACTCCTGAAGCTTGTTCACACTCATATCTGTCAAGTTGGTGATGCCATCCAACCATCTCATCCTCTGTCGTCCACTTCTCTTTCTGCCTTCAATCTTTCCCAGCATCAGGGTCTTTCGAATGAGTCAGTTCTTTGCATCAGGTGGCCAAAGCATTGGAGTTTCAGCTTCAGCAATAGTCCTTTCAATGATCCTGAGAGCTCAGTTGGTAAGGAATCTGCCTGTGATGCAGGAGACCCCAGTTAGATTCATGGGTCAGGAAAATCTGCTGGAGAAGGGATAGGCTACCCATGCCAGTATTCTTGGGCTTTCCTTGTGGTTCAGCTGGGCAAAAATCTGCCAGCAATGTGCGAGACCTAGGTTTAATCCCTGGGTTGGGAAGATACCCTGGAGAAGGGGAAGGCAACCCATTCCAGTAATCTGGCCAGTAGAATTCCATGAACTATACAGTCTGTGGGATCGCAGAGAGTCAGACACGACAGAGTAACTTTCACTTTACTTTTTACGTTATCAGTCCTTCCAATGAATGGTCAGCACTGATTTCCTTTAGGATGGACTGGTTGGATCTGCTTGTAGTCCAAGGGACTCTGAAGAGTCTTATCGAACACCACAGTTCAAAAGCATCAATTCTTCAGCACTCAGCTTTCTTTATAGTCCAACTCTCACATCCATACATGACTACTGGAAAAACCATAGCTATGACTAGACGGACCTTTGTTGGCAAAGTAATGTCTCGGCTTTTTCATATGCTGTCTATGTTAGTCATAGCTTTTCTTCCAAGGAGTAAGCGTCTTTTAATTTCATGGCTGCAATCACCATCTTCAGTGATTTTGGAGCCCAAGAAAATAAAGTCTCTCACTTTGTCCATTGTTTCCCCATGTATTTGACATGAAGTGATAGGACTGGATGCCATGATCTTAGTTTTCTGAATCTTGAGCTTCGAGCCAACGTTTTCACTCTCCTCTTTCACTTTCATCAAGAGGCCCTTTAGTTCTTCACTTTCTGCCATAAGGGTGGTATCATATGCATATTTGAGGTTATTGATATTTCTCCCAGCAAACTTGTTTCCAGCTTGTGCTTCATCCAGCCTGTTGTTTCACATGATATACTCTGCATATAAGTTAAATAAGCAGGGTGACAATAGACAACCTTGATGTACTCCTTTCCCAATTTGGAACCAGTCTGTTGTTCTATGTCAAGTTCTAACTGTTATTTCTTGACCTGCATGCAGATAAATTAAGTTGGTCTGGTATTCCCATCTCTTGAAGAATTTTCAACAGCTTGTTGTGATCCACACTGTCAAAGGCTTTGGCATAGTCAATAAAGCAGAAGTAAATGTTTTCCTGGAACTCTCTTGCATTTTTTGATGATCCAAGGGATATTGGCTATTTGATTTCTGCTTCCTCTGCCTTTTCTAAATCTAGCTTGAACATCTGGAAGTTCATGGTTCATGTACTGTTGAAGCCTAGCTTGGAAAATTTTGAGAATTACTTTGCTATGGCATGAGATGAGTGCAATTGTGTGGTAGTTTGAACATTCTTTGGTATTGCCTTTCTTTGGGATTGGAATGAAAACTGACCTTTTCCACCCCTGTGGCCATGGCTGAGTTTTCCAAATTTGCTGACATATTGAGTGCAGCACTTTCATAGCATCATCTTTTAGCATTTGAAATAGCTCAACTGGAATTTCATCACCTCCACTAGCTTTGTTCCTAGTGATGTTTCCTAAAGCCCACTTGACTTCACATTCCAGGATGTCTGGCCCTAGGTGAGTGGTCACACCATAGTGGTTATCTGGGTCATGAAGATTTTTTCTGTATAGTTCTTCTGTGTATTGTCACCACCAATTCTTTATATTTTCTGTTCTGTTAGGTCCATACCACTTCTGTCCTTTATTGTGCCCATCTTTGCATGAAATGTTCCCTTGGTATCTTTAATTTTCTTGAAGAGATCTCTAGTCTTTCCCATTCTATTGTTTTCCTCTATTTCTTTGCACTGATCACTGAGGAAGGTTTTCTTATCTCTCCTTGCTATTCTTTGGAACTCTGCATTTAAATGGGCATATCTTTCCTTTCCTTCTTTGCTTTAATGTCTCTTCTTTTCACAGTTATTTGTAAGGCCTCCTCAAAAGCCATTTTACTTTTTTGCATTTTTTGGGACGGGAGGATGGTCTTGATCACTGCCTCTGGTACAATGTCAGGAACCTCCATCCATAGTTCTTCAGGCACTCCATCTATCAGATCTAATACCTTGAATCTATTTGTCACTTCCACTGTATAGTTGTAAGGGATGTGATTTAGGTCATAGATGAATAGTCTGGTGGTTTTCCCTCCTTTCTTCAATTTATGTCTGAATTTGGCAATAAGGAGTTCATGATCTGAGCCACAGTCAGCTCCCAGTCTTGTTTTTGCTGACTGTATATAGCTTCTCCATCTTTGGTTGCAAATAATATAAACAATCTGATTTTGGTGTTGACCATCTGGTGATGTCCATGTTTATAGAGTCTTCTCTTGTGTTGCTGGAAGAGGGTGTTTGCTATGTCCTGTGGGTTCTCTTGGCAAAACTCTGTTAGCCTTTTCTCTGCTTCATTTTGTACTCCAAGGCCAAATTTTCCTGTTACTCCATGTATCTCTTGACTTCCTATTTTTGCTTTCTGGTTTCCTATAATGAATAGGACATCTTTTTTCTGGTGTTAGGTCTTGTAGTTTTATTAACCTTGAACTAACTTTGTTAACACGATAGAGTAAAAGAATATGGGCTCTGAAACCAAGGGAATCTGGGCATGAATTGTGATGCTGTCTCTTAATTGCTGTGCAAACTGAAGAAAATTTCTAATTTTTCAATGAACTGAATAAAGAAATGCATTAAGTACTTGATAAAATACATGATAAATAGTGAATGTACTATTACAAAGTTTAATTCAGTTTCTCTCTTCTCTTCTGCTAATTATGTTAGAGTCCTCTTTTCTAAAAATGAATCAGGTCTAAAACCTCAACCTTTTCTTACTGTGCACTCCATTCAATCATTTAAAACTTATGCCCTTTCATATTTAAACACTACAAGCACACAAACTATACTTGTTTCCATGCCTCATTCATCATTATTATTAGTATATAATCCAGATTGTATTCCTCTGCTTCATTTGGGGGGAAAAAAAAATGCCTAGCAACCGACAGTAGAATATATGTCATTGATTAAAAGTAGGTCAGGATTCTGCAGACAGAATGCCTGGTTCAAATCCTGTCTTTAATATTTACTGGTTATGCAACTTTTCACTTGCTTGTTTTTGTTTAACCTCATTCATTATCCCTTTATCTGTCAGAGGAATTTTAAAATGAGCTGAGTTAATATGCATTAATCTCTTAAAAGAGATTCTGACCTAGAGTAAGTGCAGATTGCAAGTTAACTATGATGATAATTGTGCCAATTCCAGTAATGTCATCTCCTTTTTCCAAGTTAATTTTCAGTGTTTGAAACTACTTGCCACTTCTTGAAACTGTTCTTTTTACTTACAACACACTTGAATGCAGTACCTATTTTCTACTCTATTCTTCCCTCCATTCTGTTTGTTAAGTATTCTTCTTCCACATTCCCTCAGCACCAATTACTAGCACTCTGTCCTCACCCTTTTGGTTACCCCTCTGGATTCTCATGTCCCTGTAAATTCCCATTTTATAGCTTCATCTATCAATTATATTCATGATAACCAAATTATCATTCCAGTCACTTTTTAATTCTCCAGTTCATATATTAATAACAATATGGATCCATACTCCCTTAGTTTCTTTAGAAGAGTTGCTAAATTTACCAGACCTCGAACTCAATATTTTATATATCCCAGTCCCTAGAAAATTAGAAAATACTTTTGCTTCCTTCAAGGCCTCTCACTCATCTTACCATAGACACCTAGGAAGTATTTTAAACTCTCTCTTTTCTGAACAAATGGCAGGCCCACCTTTCCCCATCCTTTGTGTAAGGTCATGTATGTAGTGTCATCCCTTGAACTTTGAGGGGATATGACATGTTATATTTGTCAGCATTCTCTTTCCCTCTGTTACAACAGCTGTCAACTTGCAAGGTGATGGCTGCTCTATTAGCTTGGGTAATAGCTGGACACAGGAATTAAAGCTCTCAGTTAACACACTGGACTAGTGATGAGCATTTATTACATATACACATTTATTATCAGCAGCCATTGAGATTTTGAGTCTGTCTGATTCTCCAGCATAACCTAGCTTGTTACAATGACCCTAAGTTGATTTCCTTTCTTTCCTTTGTGATGATTAATTTCTGTAATTAAGTTATCAAGATGCTACAGTATTTTTTTCTTTTTAATTCATTTAACTTACAAATAAAAGACAAAAAAGTCACATAGATTGGCATTTGATTCTGCATTTTTACCGCTTATTTGATTCTTGGCATTTGGATGAAGAAATAACTATTCATTCACTTGTTCACTTAGTAGCCATTCAGAATTGCTGACTTTTTGCTCCAACTTTAACTTTCCCAAGTCCGTCTCACATATACAACTCATATAACAATTGCTCAAAAATGTCTAGGTCTCCTTAAGCCTGCCATGTTGAAGCCAAAATCCCCTGTATATCTTTTAATCCTATAATAATTAATATCAAGCCACAATTTCTATTACAGTTTGAAAGATGGCTTAGATGACCTGGAAAATTCTCATTTTTCAAATGTTCTCATTCTGTTCCCCAAATCTGAGGGGGATTCACCCATGTTTCTAAATTTGAGCTATCCTTCATATCATTTTAACTTTCTTCTTTTTAATAAATTATTATTTCTTTAATGTAAAACTGTGATTCACCAATTATAGACATGGATTCTTATTAATAGTAATAGTAAACAGTAATGATTCTGTATGGATAAAGTCTTACTTAACTTAAATGTCATGATAAAAGCTTTCAACTACAGTGCTTAACATGTAGGTTATGCAGGTAATGATACATTGAGTAGATACAGAAGAGTTGTGATTGGGTTTGAAAAAAAGTGTTTCCTATTAACTTTGTGAACTCATATATATCTCATTTAACCCAGACATACTGCCTTTACTGAGCAAAAGAGTTTTATTCTTACATGAATAAAACTCATCTGCCACCTCTACTTTCATTAACTCCACTATCCTTAAACACCAATGCCAGAAATACAAAAGGAATCCATTTCCTATCATTTGATTTCTTCAGCTTTGATTAATCTCAAGTAAATTTCACATTAATTTCTTTTCTGGAATTAATACATTTTAGTTTATATGTTCCCTCAACCACATGTCTGGTATCCCTCAGTCAGTCAGTCAGTTCAGTCGCTCTGTCGTGTCCGACTCTCTGCGACAAGAGTCAGAAGAGACTTTTAATACAATTCTGGTATTCCTAAGTTATATTAGAAATAGAACCAATAAAACACATCCATAGATCTTGAACTTAAAATTACTGAAGATTAAACTTGTACAGTGCTACTGACTTGAAATCTAAGAAATTGCAGGGTTTCTGTTCTAGACCTGCTGCCAAGAATATCCATGGCTATAGGTTCTCCATGTCTTAGTTTCTTTACCTAAAAAATATAGGTCACACTATATAAGCTTGGTAGCAAAGGTCCTATTATAGCTCTGAATCCTCTATTAACTCTAATTTTTGTTTTGTTTAAATGCAATCGCTTCATCCACTGTATCTCTTCTTTTTCCTGCATGCGACTTGAAAGAGGAAAAACTGATTAAGAAAATTTCAAAATATTTTGGTCACTTAATAACACTTTAATTGAAAGTGAATTAAAACCTGGCTAGTTTGGGATATCTATGTGTATGGACCTGTTATCAATAAACAGTCTGTGGTATTCTTTGTAGGAATTACCAATATTGATCTTCTTATTTTCTGAGTACATACAAACTTGTTTCCTTAGAGCTTAGCTTACAGGATAGATAGGAACATTAGGAAATAATACGCTAACCAATTTTTTTAACATTCATAAACCATATCATCACCTTTCTGTGAACTGATATTTTTATTAACCCACATCTCTGAATATTTAGAGTTGAATTCAATAGATGAATACACAATGACACACAGTAGTAGGTAACCATTGATAATAATAATTATTATTAAAATTTAATAATTGCTAAAGTTTTAAAAGATGTTGAAGAATTTCATTGATAAAAAGAACAGTATTTTACAATGCTATTCTTCATGAAGAGTGTCTATTCTCTTTACAAACTAAGAAGAATCATTGAACAACCTTACCTACATTAATAGCTAGATTGTTATTGCAAATGGTGTTGATTTATTGGACAAAAATATATCTGATGCATAGCTATGATTATTTAGATAAGTTTAGGAACAAACAAAACTTAAAAATAAAATGTCTTGATTTCAACTTTTTTTTTTTTTACTTTATTATTAGTCTAGTTGCATACTCTATTAAATACCCTCAACTCTATTAAATACATGCCCATGTACCCAGTGTCTAATGCCAAAAATTTAGAAGGAGCTCACCATTTCTCTTTTTCCTTCACTCTCCCTGGTTTCTGCTGGCTTTACTCCCAAGCTCTATCTTAACTCCATACATTATTATCCTTCTCTATTTCAGCTGTTTCAAAGTTGCAGATGCCTCTAAATTGTTTTCCTAAACCCAATATTCTCCTGAAATCCACTCACCAACTATCAGTCAACAGTGTTCTAGAACAAAAATAAGTAAATAGCCACAGGATTGCATTCTTTTGCTTTCTCATTACTATTTTGCTTACTCCCATAGACTCTTGAAACTCTGTCCCAAATCACAACATAACACTCTCACTTCTAACAAAGGTCTATAAAGTCCTGAAGGACACATCTCTTATCTCCCTCTAACTCACTGTACCAAACTTGACAACTTTTTGATTCTCTGGAACAACATGCCATGCTCATCCCTATTTCGCCAATTTCACACTTCTTTTCTCTGTGCTTGAAACTTCACTCCCAGATCTACCATCTTTTCATAACTAATGTCTCAAGAAACAGTCAATTTTTCATGGTAGACACTTGAGTTATGTCCAGTTCTTTGCAACACCATGGACTGCAGCCCATCAGGTTCCTCTGTGCATGGGGTTTCCCAGGCAAGAATACTGGAGTGGGTAGCCATTCCCTTCTCCAGAGGATCTTCCCAATGCAGGGATCAAATCCAGGGTCCTGCACTCCAGGAAGATTCTTTACTGTCTAAGCCAGTCTAAAGCCAGTCCAGGGAAGGTGGACTGTTCTAATCAACAGGGTGAATTTGGCAAGACTCACAAACTCTCTAGGGATTCAGTTTTGTTTTCTATAGTTTTTGTTGTTTGTTTGTTTGGCCTTGCTGTTGGCATGTGGGATCTTTAGCTCCCCCAACCAGAGATCTTACCCATGCCCCATGAAAGAGAAGCTCAGAATCTCAAACACTAGACTGTCAAGGAAGTCCCAATTTTGCTTTCAACAAAATGAGGAGGTTGAGTTAGACATATTCAAATTGAATAGAGTTCTGATATACTAGGAGAGTCCTCTTTCTTTTTGAAAATTATTAATTTCCTTAGTTTATGTTATTCAATTTTTATTTGATTGGAAATTTGTAAACTTCTGCAAATGACATTATTGAGGTAGGGAAGTGATTAAAAAAGCTAAAAAATGGTGTCGTTAAGAAACAGCTGAAAATAGCAATATGTGTTTGTTTTAATCACATCACAGCTTATGACATTGTGGTTGTAAATAAATATTGTAATAACAGTATTTGGATTATTCCACACTGGCTAGTATTAGCATCTTATAAAAAACTAAATTGTGTATTTATTTAATACATAATTACTTTAATCTAATGAAAAGTGTAGTGGTAATTTGAAGCAGTTCTTCCTCTGAATAGAAGCTGTCACGTTTATTAAATTTGAACTAATTGGAAATTCTTTGGCTTTGTAATGAGCTAAGGCATTAATTAGAGCCTTCCATTTAACTTAGAAATTTTGACCTTGGAGAAGAGAGGAGAGAAGAGAAAGGAGATGATGGAAAAGAAATATGAGAACAAACAGGGGCAAAGACAGAGACAGGGAAAGAGAGAGAGGCACCAACAGCATTTCATTGACTTTTAACTTTTTTAGCATTTTATTTTGATTACTTATTCATGCTTTGCCTTGAAGAGAAAATTTAAACAAATCTTAGAATGCTCTATATTTCCTGCTGTATATTTTGTACACTGATTTTTTTCATAATAAATATTTTAATGAACCTTTTTATTTTATGAATGATAAAGAGTTTTTATATAAAAAAAGAATATCCTAAAGAAGATATCAGAATGCAGTCACACATGTAATAGAGAATCACAGCAATTTTTAGGCAGCAAAATTAATTTTCTATTAACAGTAGGTAATACAATAAAGCATTTGCCTAACATTTTTGTCTGGTATGTACTAACCCAAATCAGTTAAACATTTTTGGTTTTGCTTTTAGAATTTCATCCCCTTTTTCTGAGAACCAAGCAATCATACAATAAATGTCCAGGCACATCTTTAAATTTCAGCAAAATCAGAATAGAATAAATTCTAAGTTAAGAGAATGTCCTTGCTTACAGCTGTGTAAAGAAGAATGTATTTAAATATAATTTCATATTCCTTGACTTGAAAGTACAACTGAGATTCCAAAATAAAGATACCCCATTTGTATTTTTATTTTGGAAGGTGAATCATTTAATTGTTTATTTCATAAAGACATGTTATCTTTCCATGTTGTGTCTTTTAAAAGGATACAATTTAAGAGCATACTTTCAGTATTTAAATGTCAAATATATTTTTACTGATATAACTATCTACAAGTGCAAAATGAACAATGGACTTAAATTTAATATATGCTTTCAAGCATATTCAAAATGACTTCTTGGATGAAAGCACTCACAATGAAATTATTATATAGTCAGATAGATCATGTGGCATATTCTGAACTGTGTAGTTGATAAGTGAAAAAGTGAAAGTGAAAGTAGCTCAGTCATGTCCTACTCTTTGTGACCCGATGACTATATAGTCCATGGAATTCTCCAGGACAGAATACTGGAGAGGGTAGCCTTTCTATTCTCCAGGGTATCTTCCCAACCCATGAATCCCACATTGCAAGTGGACTCTTTACTAGCTGAGCCACAAGGGAAGCCCAAGAACACTGGAGTGGGTAGCCTCTCCCTTCTCCAGCAGATTTTCCTTACCCAGTAATTGAACTTGGGTCTCCTGTATTGCAGGCAGATTCTTTACCAACTGAGCTCTATGTGTAGCTGATAATCATACAGCTATTCACAAGTTTAGACATCTTCCTATAAGGATGATGGGAATGGCAGCAAGTCTCCAATGTAGAATTTCTGAAAGTGTCTTGAGGATTTCTAGCCCTATGCAACATTCCACTTAACAATAAAACAAAATTATGTCTACATTAAAATAGTTTTGGCAAATGCTACATTGTATATTCTCTGCTTGGACCTTAAAATGCAAAGTGGCTTATTAAAGGCACTGAAAGAATTGTAGTCGTGGAAATTATTTAGTTTTTAACCTACAACTTTTACAACTTTATTGACCACAGAGGTGCTATTATTGTAGTTATTGTTTTGTCTGATTTGCTTTGTTTTGTAACATCTATTAGCAACTGGTGGAACAGTCATGGACCTCTGGGAAATTCAATCTAACTGAGTGAGAAAATGGAAATTTTCAGCTTACCAAGCACAAGAGGGTAAGACAAGAAAGAGATGTTGCAGGGTCTTTATTTTTTATTATTGTTTTTCCCTTCTTTATTCTACCAGAATTAGAGTTTATTTACAATCTCCCCCAAACAATCACTGCCACTTCTTCATACAAGTCTGAGTAAAAAACAAAGAAGAAAACAAATAACAACAACAAACATTGTTCACAGGTTCCAGGCAAGAATATAAAGCAGTGAAATTTATCCAAAGTGCTCTTCCACCGTCTGGCTTTCTGTCTATTTTCTCCTCTCCACACACAGCCTTGGGACCCGAGGAAACAATTGTGTTTTAAGCATCTTTGCTTGGAAGACCACCGTGCATTCTAGACCCCTCTGTACCTGTTTATCACTTGCTGTTTTATCACCTCCTAATGACTGCAATTCATGGGGTCTCAAAGAGTTGGACATGACTGGGCGACTGAACTGACTGAACTCCACCTCCAGCCCTTGCAGTCTAAACTCCTGCTGATTTCTTCAGTTGCACTTCCTGCCTCCCTTCTCACTCCCTTCTAACCCTTATCCTTCAACCAGCTGGAAAATTCTTGGGCTTCCATGCCTTTGGCCTGAAATGGCAAACTTGGTTTGCCCGTCTGGAAGATGAACAAAAGCACCTCCCAGAAACTCCTTTCAGCCCAGCCTAGGTTCTACATTATCCTCTTTGAGCTCCCCAGCCCCTGGACTTTGCCTAGTATAACATGAACAAATTTGCCCTATAACTATCAGATTTTCCTTGTCTTTATAATTTACTGAGTTCTTATTGGAAGCCAGGTGCTTTGCATTAATCTCATTCTATAGGATAGTGACTATTATCCCCATTCTAAAGAAATAAGAGGCACAGAGAAAGTGACAAGACTTGACTTCGATCATAGTCAAAAAAGTGGGTAAACATGAATACAAAGGACGTTATGCCAAGTGAAGTCAGTCAGCAAAAGAAATATTGTATGATTCCACTTACACCAGGTACTTAGTTAAACTGGAGACAGAAGGCAGAGCAGTGGTTGCCAGGGGCTGAGGAAGGGAGAAATGAGTTCAAGGGGTACAGAGTTGTGGAGACCAGTTGCACAAGAAAGTGAATATAACGCTACTGAGCTGTATACTTAAAAATGGTTGAGACAGTGGCTGACTTGAGCTTTTGGGCTCCAAAATCACTGCAGATGGTGATTGCAGCCATGAAATTAAAAGACGCTTATTCCTTGGAAGGAAAGTTATGACCAACCTAGACAGCATATTAAAAAGCAGAGACATTACTTTGCCAACAAAGGTCCGTCTAGTCAAGGCTATGGTTTATCCAGTGGTCCTGTGTGGTTGTGAAAGTTGGACTATAAAGAAAGCTGAGCACTGAAAAATTGATGCTTTTGAACTGTGGTGTTGGAGAAGACTCTTGAGAGTCCCTTGGACTGCAAAGAGATCCAACCAGTCCATCCTAAAGGAGATCAGTCCTGGGTATTCATTGGAAGGACTGATGTTGAAGCTGAAATTCCAATACTTTGGCCACCTGATGCGAAGAGCTGACTCATTAAAAAAGACCTTGATGCTGGGCAAGATTGAAGGAAGGAGGAGAAGGGGACCACAGAGAATGAGATGGTTGGATGGCATCACTGACTCAATGGACATGAGTTTGGGTAAACTCTGGCAGTTGGTGATGGACAGGGAAGCCTGGCATCCTGCAGTCCATCGTGTTGCAGTCAGACATGACTGAGCAACTGAACTGAATAGTAGTACAAGATCTATGATCAAGTTAAAATTCAAAGTACAATTATTCCCAAATATACTTGGTTCCTCCCCTGCCCATTTTTTGTGGATTCAGTTTATTCATGTTTATTTCATCGGACACTACCCACACCCAGACTCAATGTGAATGTTGGCTTCTCCATAAACTTTCCTGTATTCATTACTTCACTTCCAGGGCACGTCTACATTTGTTAAAATTTTGTCTATTTTTGCATTTCTCTGTGAATAGATGAAAGCTACTGTACTGTTTGCTTCAGACATATTTGCATTTTTAAGGACTTGACTTTCTAAAGATAGAATGACTTAATTTTAATGGTAAACTTTGTTATAGATCCCAAAGAGGATTAGGGGTAAAAATCTGAGGTCTGTGTGACTGCCTAGCATCTTTCAGATGCCCGCACAAATTTAACTATACACATGACTTTCTCAAAAGTGGTCTACAAAATTGTAAACTCATTTTTGCAATTAGAAACATTATATAGTGCTGGAAAAAATCATTATACAGAAGCAAAGTTAGAGACCAATGATTGTGGGCACAGTCAATGTATGCATGGCTCTCTGGTTAGATTCTCTAAGCACTTCTCTCATTCTACATTCTGATTGTATGCTTCAATTAACCTTTATAAGGACATGACAAACCTGGAATTTTAATATCTGTCTATATGATTGCTATATTCTAATTCTTCCAGCACTTACCAGTAGTTCCCTGCAATAATATATGGAGATAGTACCTCTTTGTTATTGTGAACTGTGCTGTATTAACATTGCCTTCTTTTTTATTGTTACTCCGTAGCATCATTGCATCGGCTTTGCTCTTGCATGAAACTCTGAATATGCTTGTTGGTAGTTGGTGTTGATGAAGAAAGACATATTTAAGAATCACAAAATCAACCATCAGACTGACTTTAAAATGCTTTAGTCTTCTTTTACCCATAGGCACATTTTCTAGACTAGATATGAGCAACTGAACTCACATTTAATAAAAATAAAAAATCCCCAAATAAGATCACTTTTATGTTCTTGCACAGAAAGTACTATGCAATATTTTTCTGAGGTGAGTCAAAAAGAAATGACTCTGTAGAAATGTAACACACAAACTACATAGTCAGAAACCTAAGTATGAAATGTAAAACTCTGTTTTCTTAATAGAATCTAATTCACTTTTTGGAGTCTCATGTCTGCTTGATAGAGGAAAAGTTAATGTTGCTATCTTATGATATTCTAGTCACCCTCACTTTAAAATGGTTTCAATCGGGTAAATATTCAGTCAAATTCAGGCATCTTTATCTCACTCAATATTGACAGATACCCCCTGAGATTTCTTGGCTTCTCCAGGATCCTTCGCTCCCTAACGTGTTTGTTAGACAACCAAGAGGCCAGTAAGCCTAATCCTGTCTCTCAGAGGGCGCTCACTGCGTCTCTGTGGCGCACACCTCTCAGCTCTGATCCAGTGATGCTCACCTTTTCCTGCCTCTCTTCAGCAGTTTCCACCCCAGGCAGCGCTAGTGACCAGTGCTCTGCAGGGTCATGGAGGAGATCTCTTTGTCCCCTAATAAGATTCTCAGATCAGTTTGAGGTGATGCATAGGAGGCCAGCTTACTCTCAACCCATGAAGCTCAGTGATTCTCACTACATCCCAGAAGTCCGGACTTGTATTTTCCATTTTTCACATTATTTCCTTTCTCTCCCTGGCTGTCTCTTTTGCTCTGGAAATGTGAGGCATATTCTCTAGGATCTATAGCTCAGCCTACTCAGCAAGAGGGCTTTAATTCTTTATGCTGAGGATCACATTCTAATGGAAAAGCAAGAGTTTCCCCAGAGCCTTCTCCAACACTGAGTGAGTACAGGAGGTAAAGCCTTCTGAAACATAGTTCTCTAAACTTCCTTCTTCAGGCTCAAAAGGTCTTTGCTCTTTGTCCTGTTATCTACATTCCTTCCAACTCTGCATGAAATTAGTGCGTCTGACACTTGGGATTTGATGTCTTTGTCCTCAGCTGTAAGCTACCTGCCCCTTCTGTGTGTGCATTTGTGCTCAGTTGTGTTCAGCTCCTTGTGACACTATGAACTGTAGCCCACCAGGCTCCTCTGTCCATGGGATTGTCTAGGCAAGAATACTGGAGTATGTTGCAATTTCCTTCTTCTCCGTGGTATCTTCCCAGCCCAGGGATCAAACCTGCATCTCTTGAATGTTTCCTACATTGGCAGATGGATTCTTTTATCACTAGAACTACCTGGGTAATCCACTCAACCCTTTTTAGCTTGGGACAAATGACAAGAAAAGCCAAGCAAAAACTCTGGAAGAAAGAAAACCTCCCCTTAGATCCTCAGATCAAAATTTCATCTCACTTGAATAAAATGGCCTTGATTGTTATATGAAAGTGAAATCCTCTCTCCTGTGATGTGTGATTAGTAGCATTTGCCGGGAGAAATATCAATAACCTCAGATATGCAGATGACACCACCCTTATGGCAGAACGTGAAGAGAAACTAAAAAGCCTCTTGATGAAAGTGAAAGAGGAGAGTGAAAAAGTTGGCTTAAAGCTCAACATTTAGAAAACGAAGATCATGGCATCCGGTCCCATCACTTCATGGGAAATAGATGGGGAAACAGAGAAAACAATGTCAGACTTTATTTTTTGGGGGCTCCAAAATCACTGCAGATGGTGATTGCAGCCATGAAATTAAACGACGCTTACTCCTTAGAAGGAAAGTTATGACCAAATTAGATAGCATATTCAAAAGCAGAGATATTACATTGCCAACAAAGGGCCGCCTAGTCAAGGCTATGGTTTTTCCTGTGGCATGTATGAATGTGAGAGTTGGACTGTGAAGAAAGCTGAGCACCAAAGAATTGATGCTTTTGAACTGTGGTGTTGGAGAAGACTCTTGAGAGTCCCTTGGACTGCAAGGAGATTCAACCAGTCCATTCTAAAGGATACCAGTCCTGGGTGTTCATTGGAAGGACTGATGCTGAGGCTGAAACTCCAATACTTTGGCCACCTCATGCGGAGAGCTGACTCATTGGAAAAGACCCTGATGCCGGGAGGGATTGGGGGCAGGAGGAGAAGGGGACGACCGAGGATGAGATGGCTGGATGGCATCACTGACTCGATGCACATGAGTTTGAGTGAACTCTGGGAGTTGGTGATGGACAGGGAGGCCTGGCGTGCTGCGGTTCATGGGATTGCAAAGAGAGTGACTGAACTGAACCGAACTGAACTTCTCAAGTATCCTTCATTTCAAGTCTAGGCTGTTCCTCTCAGCTCCTCCCCATCTCTCTTCCTTTTCTTTTTCTCTCTCCTCCTCTCACTAATTTTTCTTTCCTTTCCATCTTTTTCTTTGGATGTTTTATTGAGATAATCATACCTATGGGCTCCAACACATCTTAAGGAAGCAAAGACAATATAGAAGATGACTGAACTCAAAACCGTTCATGGTGACTTATTAAAGACACAAGGATTTTTGACTTATAATCAAGAAACAAAATTCTTAACCTTCTTCCCCATTGCCCCAAAATGGCTAAAAAAAACAAAGAAAAAAATTCCTTGTTTCCACAAATTTACCCAAAGTCTATTCTTTCACACATCTGTGTTCAAGACTTATTTGAAGTATATTCCTCCAAATTTATTTTATTCCAGCCTAAAGATGCTGTGAATAATGAGGAATTCTCTGTGTTTGTAGCTTTTAACTGTGAAGAAGCAAGTTGCCATGGCAGAACACCATTTTATGCAGGAAAACAGGGCGTGGCTGGAGTGTGAAGCCCACTTTCCTACTGCAAACATAGAAGAATTTGGGGATATGATGCTGTATTTTACACCACTAAATAGAAACCATTAATTTCAGCTGATTCACACGAACAGACTGAATGTCTATAAAACACAAAATTATTCATAATGATATCAATTAGTGTTATAATTGTGGGTTGTTATAACTATTGGAATCCACAGTAGAAGAGAAAAAACTAAAATTCAAGTTGCCAATGATCCCAGAAAATAGATATAAATACAATCTATACCATCATATATAATTTAACATGAAAAAACCCATGCTTTGTTGAACAGATATGAGGGGAGACTTGGCTTTGACTTTGCAAAACACCCTTAAGTCTTCTTTTTAAATCAGTTAATGAGTTAATTTGTGGCGGTGCTGAGTCTCTGTTGCTCTGCGTGGGCTCTCTCCAGCTGTGGTGAGCAGGGATTACTCTGTAGCTGCACAGGCTTCTCACTGCAGTGGCTTCTCTTGTTGCAGAACATAGACTCTAGAGAGCAGGTTTGGCTAGTTATGGGGCACAGGCTTACTTGTCCCGCAGCATGTGGGCTCTTTCTGGACCAGGGATCGAATCAGTGTCCCCTGCATTAGTAGGTGAGTTCTTAACCACTGAAACACCAGAGAAACACACCCTTAAGTGTTGAGGCTTTAGTTTCTTCCTCCTCGGTGGCTATATTAACACAGCATCACAGTCAGAATCCAATTGCCTCTATGAAGTGCTGCTGCTGCTGCTGCTGCTGCTAAGTCACTTCAGTCGTGTCCAACTCTGTGCGACCCCAGAGACGGGAGCCCTGTCCCTGGGATTCTCCAGGCAAGAACACTGGAGTGGGTTCCCATTTCCTTCTCCCTATGAAGTGCTAAGCCTGCATAAATACGCTCTAGTACCTTTCAACTCTTTTAAACAAGAAACTGTTGTAAAATTATTACAAGATTTTGTTATTATAAGTTACTAATTAGAAATGCTGGACCTGAGACTAAGGCAGAAAATAACTCTTCAAAGAAGGCAATGAATTGACAAAAAGAAGTTTAACAGAGCAATTCTAACTGCTCTGTTTTGGTTTTCATAGGGATACTCTGAAACCACAATCTTTACGATGAAGTGTTATACTGACTACGGAAAGTGTTATGCTGACTACCGAAAGTAAATAGAATAATTGAAACAATTTGCAAGACATTTGCTGCTGACTGATTCATTTTGTAACACTGCCTGCCAAAACATGAAAGTACACCTTTGTTTTAATTAATATAGAATCTAGGTGGAATATTCTTTGGTGCAACAAGAGGCTAGTTTTAATGGAATAGGTCAAAAAGAAAAGTAAGCTGAAATGATATGACAAGTGATTTTTGTCATACAGTCTGGATTCCATCTCAGATGTGAACACGTACTTAGAAGTAATTCCGGTAGTGAATGAAAGGATCAGGCGCTTAAAAAACAAGCCAATCATGGAGAAAATTAATGTATTTTAAGATGAGCTACAATCACTGAGATAACATATGTTAAATCCTTAAAT
This sequence comes from Budorcas taxicolor, assembly GCF_023091745.1. Lineage (NCBI taxonomy): Eukaryota > Metazoa > Chordata > Mammalia > Artiodactyla > Bovidae > Budorcas > Budorcas taxicolor. The sequence continues at coordinate 56,145,130 of NC_068929.1, read as the reverse complement.
TTCACTGGAATAGAACTTAGCTGTGTAACCTGTGGTGCATTATACTAATATTAGATAGGCCCCTGGACTATAGACCTAAAACTCATGTGCAATGATGCTATTTGTGAGTGCAATTTTAAGACTGATTTTTTTCTTTAGTCTTTAACTTGGGTGCTTCATTTATAATTCATGTGAATGGCATAGCATTTGCCTTTAAGAGACAATATTATACATTTTTTAAGGCGATTCCATTCTGTTTCCTGAGAATATACTTGGCAATAAATGGTGCACAAGCTGTTTTTCTCCCAAGAAGTGTTTTGCTTGTTTCATGTGCTTGAAATTCAGTAGAGTACACAGATAGTAAGAGATTTTTTTTTCCAACTCAGTTTAAAGAAAATATCATAGCTAACTGAATGCGTTCTCACACTTTGGCTTTTTAATATAAATTACATCCAATGAGAAATCCTTTTCTCAAAATCCAGCAGATAATGTAGCAATAGATTTAGTTCTTTTGCATTTGTGTATTTATCTCCATTTTTTTCTCTAAATCATATAGTAAGCAACTGCTGTTCTAACACTTTTTGCTATAATTATTTGCAAGCACTGGAAACTCTACACAGAATGTATAAACATATCTAAGAACTCATTTTTCTTTCATGAGATACACAATCCTAGAACTCAGTATCTTAATTCACTTGAACATTTATTATAGAATATTTTATGGGAATGCTTATATGGCTAAGCTTATGGAAAGTAAGTCAATTGAAGCCATTAGAGCAACATGCTAATGCAGTGGCCTACTTCAGGCATCTGCATCTTGCTGGGACTAACATTCTATAGCTAAAAGTCAGCACGCTGTAAAATGAACTTGCTACTCTCCAAATATTCTATATTAATTTAAAAGAAGAAATCAAATCCTCAAAGTTTAAGAGAGTGGGTCGGTTCAAATCTGAGTTGAATTTGTGAATTTTAAACTTCAGGAAAAATGAAAATCTGTCGCTAAGTCATTTTTGACTCTTTTGGGACCCCATGGACTGTAGCCAACCAGGCTCCTCTGTCCATGGGATTTGCCAGGCAAGAATACTGGAGTGAATTGCCATTTCCTTCTCCAGGGGATCTTCCCTACCCAAGGATCAAACTGGTATCTCCTACATTCCAGGTGGATTTTTTACCACTGAGCCACCTGGGAAGCAAGGCCTTTGGTAAAGATAAGTCATATTAAATAAATTTTAGAGCTATCAAAAACTAATAATATCAGCTATTTCCTCTAATCTCTGGATCATGTTTATTCTTACAAAAATAACTGTTTTAGTAACTACTCACCTCCCCTCTCCCCAAAAAGACAGGAGCTAATAGCTAGAAAATATTCTTAAGAGCTTTAGTGAGGATTGCAAATGCACTGAGCCTTGAATAATGCATACCAGAAGGATAGTGAATTGCAGAGGTTTCTGTAGCAGGTACAGCATGACTTAACAAAGGCACACAAATTACAGATCATTATTGATCTGTTTCTTTTGAAGTCATATTGAATTTTAGGTAGTTCCAATATCTGCAACTTTCAACTTATGAAAGTTTCTGTTTGATCAAACTACATTTGTGGCCAAAATATACAGAAAACTTAAAATGGAACAAGTGGTACTGAATGAAACAAATACTATTGGAAATATTCTGAAAAATAAACTATGGGGAAAAATGCTCACAAAGAATAAGCCTTGAATTTTTGTCTGCCTATATTTTGATATTTTCAGACAGGTACTTAGTGATGTTTCATAAAGCTAACATATACATATTTCATATAGAATATGTCACTGAAGTTAGAGTAGATTCTAGATATTGTAATGCCATTCTATCTACTAAGAGCATATCATCCCTCATAAATGGAAAACTTGCAACTAAAATCCAGGTACCAGTAATAAACATTAGCTTGCTGCTGCTGCTGCTGCTGCTAAGTTGCTTCAGTTGTGTCTGATTCTGTGCGACCCCATAGACGGCAGCCCACCAGGCTCCCCCGTCCCTGGGATTCTCCAGGCAAGAACACTGGAGTGGGTTGCCATTTCCTTCTCCAATGCATGAAACTGAAAAGTGAAAGTGAAGTTGCTCAGTTGTGTCTGACTCTTAGCGACCCCATGGAGTGTAGCCCACCAGGCTCCTCCATCCATGGGATTTTCCAGGCAAGAGTACTGGAGTGGGGTGACATTGCCTTCTCTGAAACATTAGCTTAGTAACTCCAAATGAGAGTTTACTACCTCTATAAAAATAACATTATATATAGTTTAAATGGTTGCTTGTATTAATTATCAGAGTTTTACATCAGAGCTTTGTTGCAAAAGTAATCATCTTGGGTAGGGCAATTATTAATAAATAATCAAAAGACAAAATTTTTTGAGGATTCTCACTGTGTTTTAATAGACTTGGACAATACATTTTTGAATGAAAGGTTAGTTTGTTTATTATTTTACAGGTTTCCTCATAGTTTGTCTCATGAGACAGTACTGACATATCATAAAGCTCATGTTCTAAGAAATACACTTTAGGAAGTTCAGGCCCAGTCACACAAAAGTTTGGGCTAAGGCTAAGATTTAAGAGTGGTGATACAGAAAAGATTAAGGATCAAATGTATTTTTTCTTTAAATTTGTCAAATCTGGGAAATCCAAGCATAGCCAAAATGAAAATCTGGATGTCTAGAATTTGAATAATCCTCTGGTTTGTCTTTTTTATGTAGATAAAAATAGAATATATGCTGAGCTACCTTTGTTGCTATTTTCTTTCTTCTTCCCTTTCTCCCTGTCTTCTTGTATCTTTCATTCTCTTTGTTCGCAAAATTTCATTGAAGATTGTATAGAAAAAACAAAAAGAGATTTCACTTCTTGTCAAAGTTCTGACAGTAATTTGATCTCTGAGTGACCTTTGTCAAGTCTTTTCACCTCTTTGCACCTAAGGAAGGCATGAAATTGATTTTGTGAGAGGCCTATCATAAACCCCCGGAGAAGGCAATGGCACCCCACTCCAGTACTCTTGCCTGGAAAATCCCATGGACAGAGGAGCCTGGTAGGCTGTAGTCCATGGGGTCGCTAAGAGTCAGACATGACTGGGCGACTGCACTTTCGCTTTTCAGGTTCATGCATTGGAGAAAGAAATGGCAATACACTCCAGTGTCCTTACCTGGAGAATCCCAGGGACGGGGGAGCCTGGTGGGAGGCCGTCTATGGGGTCGCACAGAGTCGGACACAACTGAAGTGACTTAGCAGCAGCAGCAGCATCATAAATCCCTGCTGGCTCAGATAGTACAGAATTCACCTGCAATTTAGGAGACCTGGGTTCGATCCCTGATTTGGGAAGATCCTTGGGAGGATGGCATGGCAACCCACTCCAGTTTTCTTGCCTAGAGAATCCCCATGGACAGAGGAGCCTGGTGGGCTATAGTCTGTGGGGTTGCAAAGAGTTGGACACAACTGAACGACCAAGCACAGCACAGCACATCATAGACTCAACATTCTGTAACACATAACATGGAAGTTCTTCTCCTTCACCTTGCAGCCTGGTTATTATGAAAAGCACTAACCTCGACACTGACGTTTCATCAGAGGTGCTTAGTGGATAGGCAAGTAGGGTTGTGGATAAATAAGCAGGATTGTCCATGAATGGCTTCAGAAACACTTTCTTTGTCCATGTGATGGGTGAGACCAGGGTTGGGGTGGGAGGTCAGGGTTGGGGGTCTTCTTTTCTCCTGCTAGAGAAGGTATAGCTGAGTCCAGTTAAAAGACTCTGACTTCCCCAAGTCTTAAGGTCTATGCACTGGATATTCTTAGTAGCACATTTAAAGATGTGATATCCTAGTTCAGGTTATTTGGTGTTCAAATGCATGTTGTTTTGTCTTGCTTCTTTCAAGCACTCTCGCAAGCTTGCCCTATAAGAATAAAAATGGAAGAAGTTGCTGTGCTGCAGGACAAGTCTGCAGGACAAGTCCAGCCTCATGATGTTTTCAGTCATCCCATAGGTCAAGTACTTGAATCCACAGGGTTTAGAAGATAAGCGTCCTTGCCTCTCAGAAGCCCTTCTTTCCAGAAGTTCTAGTCTGTGATTATGATTTTTGCCTTGTTTCAGTTAAGCCCTTTAGGTGGCATTTTTATTATCTGAGCTTATGTCTAAATGTACTTATTCGATTTCTATCCAACACATTTGATCACAATTATTCCTAGAACTATATTATTTTTAAGTTAGAATATTTAACTTGGACTCTTACTGAAAGATTATATATTTCTTCAGATTTGATCCTAACATTAATAAGATTTCAAATGACAGGACATTTGATATTTTTTACTTCCTCAATTAATGCAACAGCTTTCCATATTTCTCTACCTTTAAATGCTCCAACTATATCATCTACTTTGTCTTTTCACCATCCTTAAACAGGTTTATTGATTTTTTTACTCCTTTCAGACTAAGTCTTTGGTGATAAGAATAGACATTTAAAATAACTCTTATAGTAAAAGATCATTCCCAGCAAAAACTTAAGTCTTTGCTTCCCTTTGAACATGGGGCCTATCATCTAAGAAAAACAAGCTACTACAAAATTTGATCATATCTCTACATACTGGGTAGCAGAATTGATCTCAAGATACAATTATAAGAATACTGTTATATGGGTACTTATATGGGATCAAAATACTATATCTTTTCCATTTGTAAAGGTAATCCTTGTCTTGTTGATATTACAAGCAACTTCATTTCTCCAACTGAGATGAAGCAAGTGAGATAAAAAAAAAAAAAACAACTCAAATGCATTCAATATTTTAAGTTTTTACAGCCATTGACTGCACTGGTATGATTGCATTGGTCTTAAAAACTAGTATGTGTTACACTGTTATTCAACAGTGTACGCCTTGACCATAGAAAGTTCCATCTCTACCTGGATTATCCTTTAGATAAGCAAGATCTTCTCTGGATGAATCACTTTATAATTAAAGATACAATTTTAAACTCATGGACATAAACAGTATAACAAAATTAAAAATGGGAATTTTAATATAGACTGATTGCTATCTATTGGTGGTAGGAGTTGAGTATGTATTTAAGGAGAGAGAATTACAATTGATCTCAAATGAAAAGAGGTATGGCCGAGTGACAATGGGTTGAAAGGTTAGGAGGGAGTTGGGTAATCCTGTCATAAGGAACAATTCAATTGATAGAATTGCAATTAGTGATAAGCACTAATGACAAGTAAATTTTAAAAATGGGAGCTTAGGGTTAGATTTTGGAATACCTTGAATACCAGAAGAGGAAATGAATGGGGAAAATGAGTGGAAGTCTTCAGACATCTTTGGGCTGGAGAGTGACATCAAATCCACAGCATTTCAAAAGTATTAATCTGTCTTCCCAGGTGGCATTAGTGGTAAAGAATTCACCTGCCAGTGCAGGAGACATAAGAGATGCGGGTTTAATCCCCAGGTCAGGAAGATCTCCTGGAGCAAGGCATGGCAACCCACTCTACTATTCTTGCCTGAAGAATCCCATGGACAGAAGAGTCTAGTGGGCTACAGTCCATGAAGTCACAGTCAGACACAGGACTGAAGTGACTTAGCACATAAGCAATCTGTCTTTAATGCTTGAGATAACAAGATAGAGCAACGATGAGTATCAGAGAGAGCATGGAGAGGTTGTTTTAATAACTCAGACTAGAAGGATTGGAGAGCAATGTCGGTCAGTGAGTATAGGAAGGTGACACGGGATCCAGAAAAGTGACAAAGGTAGAAGCAAAAGAAACTAACAACTAATTGTTGATGGGATAAAGGAAGGTAGTAATCGAGATTCTAGAAAATTGATCTAATAATTATATAAAACTTATCAATGAAAGAAACTGCCCCAATTCCCCTGAACATACACCTGTGCCACCATCATCACAGCCCCACACAAATGGCTCCTCCTATATCTCAATAAAGGGTGACCCATTCTTCCATCTTTTCAGACTTTAAAGCCTTGCTGATGTTCTAGGCTCCTCTCTTTCTCTCTTGCCAGCATTAAGCTATCAGGATATACTGTCATCTCTTTCCTAAAAACATATCGAGAAACTGTGTGCGTCACCGCCATTTGGTCAACAGCATCACCCCTTCTCACTTGACCAAGGGGTGATAGCTTCGTAACTGTTCTTGATTCCCTTCTGTTCCTCCTTGGCTTCTTGATCTTACGATAGGCGAGAGAACCTCACTCAGACTTTCCATGGCTTCGAATCATACCACAGAGAGGGTCAAAGTCCAGATCTTACAAAGCCCCCACATGGCACACACTGCTCCATGTCTCTGTATTCCTCTCTAGCTCGTTACACTTCTGGTTTTACTGTTCAGATGAGACAAGTACCCTATTATCTCAGAACATTTGTACTCGCTGTCTCATTTGCCAGTTATAATTTGCCCCTAGATATTCAGAGTTATGACACTTATTTCAGACTTTTTCTTTAAGGTCATTTTCCCAATGAGGACTTCCTGGTCATCTTATTAATTGAAAACTTCCACAACTGCATTGCTCCCTAAGCCTCATAGCCACTCTATTTGTCTTTATTTCCCTATTATTCTCCAATATATGCATGTTTAGATTTATTTATTTAATTATTTTTCTGAGTTTTACCACTAGAGTGAATTTCATTGCTATATTTTTAACATCTATAAGAGTCTCCAAAATACAGTAGGATATCAAAAAATATTTGATCAGAAAACAAATGAGAATTAAAGTGTATAACCAATAAATTGAATAAAATACTGAAGAAAAACATTAAGGCAGACTTTCAAGACAAGATATCAATAGCATTCCCATTCATATTTTACACCACGAAAGAATATTCTTTAATATTCTGCTTTGTTTACATTTAACAAATCCCAGTCTTAGAAATGAGAAAGCTGAGGTACATTGCTTATAAGATCTGTATTGAGGATGTATTATAGAAAGGAAAAATCAAATACAATATTAAAATAATAGTGAATATAATAAATACACTTATGCATTGCCAACTATTTCTTTGAAAAAAAAGAATTGCTGTTAAACCACACATACATAAACACACACAAACACACACACATATGCAAAGAACCACTTTTTCATCTATTTTAGATCTAGTAAATGAGTTACTGAGCAAACTATGAAATCCTGTTCCAATATCTCCCCTTCCTCTCAAGTATGTTTGGATATAAAATGAGATCACACAGCATGAAACAACAATTTATTAACTAAAAAAGATGTCTATTAATCACTTAATTTGAATGTTCTAAGACAAATATGTCAGCAAATCTTGGCCTTGGACACAATTACAATGTGAGACAAAATACTGATGCAAAAAGTAGGTTGACAGGAAGACATCAGAATCAAATCATCAAACCAATTAATGAAAGATCAGTGAAGTCTTAATGCCTGTGGGAAGAGGCAAAGCAACTTTTGTTTCCTTATCAGTTTGTGTTGGCTTTTAGGAGTGAGACCACTTGGCAGTACACGCATGTGGGGAGATGATTTGCTTTTGTGACAAAGACAGGAAAAAACAATCTGATGTGAAATGATCCCCAGAAACAAACTGAACAGGTGATCAGAGAGTACTAAAAGCAGTGAAGGGATTTGTACCAGACTCTGAAGACAGCTTTTAAAAAGTAAGAATATATAATGATAAACAAGACAATGCAAAGTGCACGGATTCATTAAAGGAAGAGACGAAAGAGATGAGAAGTCTAGCCTCCAGACTCGAGCATTTTTCCAGGAACATTACATCTGACATAGTTTCACAAGCCCCCTTTTCTCTGGCAGCAGAGAGAATGACAAAGTTCTTTCTGGCCCTTCATCCTCAAAAAAAAAAAAAACACAAACAAAAACTCATCTTTTACACACACCCTAAAGCTTTTACTTCCTCTGATACAAGGTCTGAAGAGCATACATATTTTTCCTTGGATGCCCAGAATTATTTTTCAGACTCTTAGATTCTGTTTTGCAGATTGGTATTACCATTTTATAGGAAAACATTACACAGTGAACTATCATGTAATTATCAAAAAGAAAAAGCACTTAAATGTTGAACTTTACATTTATCTATGCCATGATTTCATACACTGTACCATAAATAAAAGAATAGAAGTAAGGTTTCTGTGGCGTCACAGGAGCAAAAAATAATTTCTCAAGGTCATTTGGAATTTCTTTTACTTCTATATTATCACTGAAATTTTAAACATCTACACAAATCAGGGCTACTTTGGAGATAGGTACTTAGGGTTTGTGTGTGTGTGTGTGTATGAGTGTTTACATACTATTTGGCTTTTTCCAAGACAAAAGGTCACATTTTATTGTAAAGTGCTTCAAGTTCAAATGCAATATAAACATTCCTGATAAATATGTAGAACTCGCTGAATATTCTGGCATCTCTGACTTTTGCCTCTAATCTTTATAATGTACAGGTTTATTTTTTTAATTAAGAACAACAGATGAAAAAATTGTTTCATCTTATTAATGAAAGGAAGTGTTTGATCCATAGGCATTAGAGTTCAAATGCACAGATAAAAGATAAAATGGTAGATTACTGAAGAGAAGCTCTTGGGATTGGGATAAGTACTCAGAATAAGAAAAGACATTAAAATATGTAGTATCAGTATATTAAGCATCAGGAATACACAAAGATTACAAGATATAATGATTTAGCTGCTTATCTATAAATGGAATGGATATTATTCTTTCATATGTAACACTTTATCGCAGAAATCCAATTTTCAAAAGATATGTCTGAATACATTGTCTCAAAGCTAGGAAGAAATCATTGTTGTTATTTAGTCACTAAGTCGTGTCAGACTCTTTGTGACCCCATGGACTGTACCCTGCCAGGCTCCTCTGTCTATGGGATTTCCCAAACAAGAATATGGAGTAGGTTGCCATTTCCTTTTCCAAGGAATAATTTGGATAATTATTAACACAGAACAAACACTGGGACATAGTTTCAACTCCATTTCTGATCCCTTAAGAGGCAATGAGTTAGAGACAGTATAATAAATAGTTTGAAATCAGTATGTAAAATTATGTTTTCACATTTTCACATAGAGCACCAGGCACCACAGTTTTCACGGTTTTAAAGAAAGTGTCACAGGTGACCCGAAGCCTCTCAAGAAAGGCCAACATATACTTTCAGTACAGCTCACCCAGCCCTGCAGAAGAAATAGTGAAGTCCCGCTCTAGAGAAAACTGGAGCTCTTATATATTTTATATTTGGATACATGTTTTTCAAATGATAAGACAAAGATTCATTAATGGGTCTCTTTGCTTGCTGATATCCTCCAATGTTGATTCATACATTAGGAAACAATTTCTTTTTTAGTTGAAATACTCATCCCATCATGGTACCTCTTACTGGCTATACATTAAAGCCAACAGCCAACTTCTCATGTTGGTATACACGATGAAAAACAAACAAACCACTAGAACAAAATAAGAGTCAGTGATTTTTTTATATATACATTTTGTGATATGTTTTATTTAATTTAATCCAGAGAAAGCAAAGTCCCAGAGATTTTTATCTGTAACAATATTGTTGCCAGACAATTATAAAACATCAATTTCCCTATGTAAAATATATAGTCTATTTTCTGATTATCAAGGCTAGCATAATATTACCTACAATTTCAGTTCAAAAAGGCATTGTGAAGGTATGGCATTGTTGCATTTGTTTGCTTGCTTTTAGTCAGTAAGTCATGTCTGTCTCTTTGCAAACCCATGGACCGTAGCCGGCCAGGCCCCTTGTCCATGGGATTTTCCCTGGCAAGAATATTAGAGTGGGTTGCCATTTCCTCCTCCAGGGGATCTTCCCAACCCAGGGATCAAATTTGCATTTCCTGCATTGGCAGGTGGATTCTCCTGCACCATCTGAATATCTCTATTTTCTTAAAGTATCAACCCTAGCTTGCCAATATATAATTCAATTGTGGATTAAATGTCTTGTGCAGATGTCATATCACGGGTATTCTCTGTGCTTGATGAGCTGGCACTGCCAAATTTCATGATTTTCATGGGCTTAGTTGTGTAAAGATCACTTTAAGAATCTTTGTGATTATTCTTGATTCATGGGAAATTCTGACAGAATAAGATAGAAGGAAGTAGCTCAGAATTTTGATGAAAGGAAAAGGAGAAAGGGAAGAATGAATAGTTTAGAACCTTTTAACTTGAGCTATACAGAATATTATTTGGCTTAGAGGTGCTCTTTCTTTTCAAATTTTTACCTCCTCTATAATGAAAGAGGATAAAGAAACAGGAAGGAAACTTCAACTATTCCAACGGACTTCTAAATCTTTTTATTTTGGAAAAGAAATAACAAGAGTTTTCGGGCTCATTTCCATTGAATCTTTGATCAAATGTCAAGTTCTCAATGAGTTGTGCCCTGACTGTTCCATCTAAAATGCAACTCCCAGGGCAAACTTTTCTTGACCAGCTCTTTATTTTCTGACTTTTTTTTTTTTTAATTGGAACATAATTGCTGTACAATGTGAGTCAGCCATGTATATACATATAACCCTTCCCTCTCGAGCCACCCTCCCACACCCCCATTCCATCCTTTAGGTCATCACAGAGCACTAAGCTGAGCTCCCTGTGTTATACAGCTGCTTCCCATTAGCTAGCTATTTTATACACGGAAGTATGGGCTTCCCTGACAGCTCAGTTGGTAAAGAATCGCCTGTAATGCAGGAGACCCCGGTTTGATTCCTGGGTTGAGAAGATCTGCTGGAGAAGGGATAGGCACCCACTCCAGTATTCTTGGGCTTTCCTTGTGGCTCAGCTGGTAAAGAATCTGCCTGCAATGTGGCAAAGAGTTGGACACGACTGAGCGACTTTACTTCAACTTTCACTTTCCATATATTTATCAATGTGACTTTCTCAAGCCGTCCTCCCTTTTTCCCCCACCCCTCATGTCTACAAATCTATTCTCTATGTCTGTGCCTCCACTCCTGCCCTGCAAATAAGATCATCAGTACTACGTTTCTAGATTCCATATATATGTGTTAATATACAATATTTGCTTTTGTCTTTCTGACTTACTTCCCTCATACAGAGTTAAGGCTTTAGGTTCATCCACCTCACTTCAACTGATCAATTTTATTCATTTTTATGGCTGAGTAACATTCCGTTGTCTATGTGTTCCACAAATTCTTTATTTCCTAACATCTATCCCCTTAAAACCTACTATATAAATGCTTTAAATTATTATGTATGCATGTTGTTTTTGTGTTGTCAAGTTTCTGTCTCCTTTGACTAGAACATGAACCCTGTGAGGACAGGGATCTTGTTTTTTATGTTAACTTATGTATTGAGTGTTTAGAACTATGCCTAGGTAACAACAACATAAGTTGTTGTTACTGTTTACTCGCTAAGTTGTGTCTAACTCTGTGCAATTCCATGGGCTGTTGCCTGCCAGGCTTCTCGATCTATGGAATTTCTTAGGCAAGAACCCAATGAAGTAGATTGTCATTTCCTTCTCCAGAGGATCTTCCCAACCCAAGGATAGAATTCACATCTCCTGCACTGGGCAGGTAGATATTTTATCACTGAGGCATGTGTCCTAGCACATAAGAGATGTTCAAGGAACATGTGCTTAAAGAGTTATTAAAAGCACATAAAATGCTTTCCTAGCAAATATCTTATTTTTAGTATTGGCAACATAAATATCTACTTGCTGTTTATTTAAGTGTTAAAGTAATGTATCCCTTATGACAGGAAGTGAAGAGGAACTGAAGCACCTCTGATGAAAGTGAAAGAGGAGATTGAAAAAGCTGGCTTAAAACTCAACATTCAAAAAACAAAGATCATGATATCCGGTCCCATAATTTCATGGCAAGTAGTTGGGGAAACAATAGAAATAGTGACAGTCTTTATTTTCTTGGGCTTCAAAATCACTTCAGATGGTGACAGCAGCTGTGAAATTAAAAGACACTTCCTCCTTGGAAGAAAAGCTATGACCAACCTAGAAAGCATATTAAAAAGTAGAGATGTCAACTTTGCTGACAAAGGTCCATATAGTGAAATCTACAGTTTTTCCAGTAGTTATGTACAGATGTCAGAATTGAACCATAAAGAAGGCTGAGCACCAAAAAATTAATGCCTTCAAACTGTGGTGTTGGAGAAGACTCTTGGGAGTCCCTTGAACAGCAAGGAGATAAAACCAGTCAGTCCTAAAGGAAGTCAGTCTTGAATATTCATTGGAAGGACTGATGCTGTAGCTGAAGCTACAATACTTTGGACACCTGATGCGATAAATGGACTCATTGGAAATGACCCTGATGCTGGGAAAGATTGAAGGCAGGAGGAGAAGGAGATGACAGAGCATGAGATGGCTGGATGGCATCACCAACTTGAGGGACATGAGTTTGAGTAAGCTCCGGGAGTAGTGGGGACAGAGAAGCCTAGTGTGCTGCAGTCCATGGGGTCGCTCTTTGAGACAGACATGACTGAACAACTGAACTGACTGACTGAAAGTGATGTTAGAAAGACAGATCCTTCACTTATAAACTTTCTGAACTTTTCTTTAGGCTGTCTAACATTATAACAGATCCAAAATCTGGCTTTCTGGAAAGGTAATTTCTGCTTGAAGTTTTCGTAGAGATGGAAGCACAGACCATCTGAATGAGGCAGAAAATATGTTTGTTTGTTTGTTTGTTAGTTTTTTCAGCACACCTAATTATTTCTTCATATATTTTATTTTTAATTTTCAATATTATAAAATGTATGAGGTCTCTTGACTGGATGATATTGCTATGCAATAGCGCACATATTTTTGACCAGCTGCTATATGAAAACTCAATTTTACAAATGATAGATAAAACTTAGTAGTGTGAGCATATAATGGTCATGATATGAAAGCCCATTGTGAAAATGTAAGATTCATTGACTGTGTCCTGTAATCAAGTTATATGTCTACTGGACAGCTATTAGTGAGATAAAATCTATAGTTTTTGTTATCATTTCATTTACTTGGAATATAGTTGATTTACAATGTTTTAGTACTTTCTGGTATACAGTAAAGTGATTCAGTTATACACGTATATCTATATTTATGGAAAATCCCATGGATGGAGGAGCCTGGTAGGCTGCAGTCCATGGGGTCACTAAGAGTGGGGCACGACTGAGTGACTTCACTTTCACTTTTCACTTTCCTGCATTGGAGAAGAAAATGGCAACCCACTCCAGTACTCTTGCCTGGAGAATCCCAGGGATGGGGGAGCCTGGTGGGCTGCCGCCTATGGGGTCGCACAGAGTCGGACACGACTGAAGCGACTTAGCAGCAGCAGCATACCTATTCTTTTTCAGATTCTTTCCCTTATGTATTATTACAAAATATTGCATATAGTTCACATACACATAGTTCACATACAGTAGTATGTATATGTTAATCCCAAATTCCTAATTTATTCATCTCCTCTCTTTCCCCATTGGTAACCAGAAGCTTTTTATTTTTTTTTCTATGTCTTGAGTCTATCACTGTTTTGAATGTAAATTAATTTGTATGATTTTGTAAGATTCCACATGTAAACAATATGATATTCGTCTTTGTTTGACTTACTTGACCTAGTATAATAATCTCCAGGTCCATTCATGGTGCTGCAAATCATCTTAGTTCATTCTTTTTGATAGGCTGAGTAATATTCCTGTGTGTTTGTGTGTGTGTGTGTGTATGTCTGTGTGTGTACATGCACATACATACTACATTTTCATTATCCATTTATCTGTTGATGGACATTTATGTTGCTTCCATGTCTTGGCCACTCTACACAGTTCTGTGATAAACAATGGGGAGCATGTATCTTTTTGAATTACATTTTTTGGTATCATTTGCTATGATTTTTCAAAATTTCTATGCTGCTCTGGAAATTATGGAATCCAGATGTTCCACTGAGGCAAACTTTCCTAAAGGGCTAAACTGTCAGTGAGAGAGGAAGCAATGACAGTTTCTCACCTTTTTCATAAAGACAAAGTACTTCAGCTTAAGGAAACTAAAAAGTGAAAGTGTAGTCACTCAGTCATGTCCAACTCTTTGTGACCCCATGGACTCTAGCTTGCCAGGCTCCCCTACCCATGGGATTTCCAAGGTAGAATACAAGAGTGTATTGTCACTGCTTTCTCCAGGGGATCTTTCTGACCCAGGGATCAAACCCGGGTCTCCCGCATTGCAAGCCGATTCTTTGTCATCTTAGCCACAAGAGAATTAGAGGGTGGCTCTCAACTAAGCATATAAAGCAGCCACATCCTTATTCAGCAACGTGGAAGAAGCAATTTTTGGATACTTATCACATGACTGCTGATATCTTCAAAAACAGACATGGAAAATTTTCCCCAATTTTTACAATAATAGTATCATTTTCCCTATAGCACAGATGGGCAAGTAGAAACTTAGAGAATGAGAATTTTGACAAGATTCTGATAAGGAATACAACATTTATAGAAGATTTAACTCCACATGGATGGGACTACAATACTCATGCCCTTTCCATAGTATACTACTGTATTCACTTACCAGAAATATTCAAGAAACGTCCACATTTATCATTCATGTGAAAGTGAAGTCACTCAGTTGTGTCCAACTCTTTGTGATCCCATGGACTATAAGCCTACCAGGCTCTTCCCTCCATGGGATTCTCCAGGCAAGAGTACTGGAGTGGGTTGCCATTTCCTTCTCCAGGGGATCTTCCTGACCCAGGGATTGAACCCGGGTCTCCTGCATTCCAGGCAGATGCTTTAACTTCTGAGCCACCAGGGAAGCCCTTGTATCATTCATACAAGAGGTTAAATACACATAATTATTTTAATATAAACATTTTATGTATAGAACCTAATGTCCTCTGTTGATGCTATTGATGCTGTTTATTTTTTTTATTGTTCAGACATCTTTATTGCTACATATCTTCTTATATAATAAGCTGGAATTTATAAAATTGGATAACACAAAACAAAACAACATCTGTCATGTATACTAAAAGAAAGAAACTTTTTAACAAAGATGCCACACTTTTTATCCTAAATATATTATAAAGGGTAATGAGAAGATAGTTTTTTGTGTTGAATCATTTTTTGGTTCTAATTATTGGAAGAAGGTTACATACAAGTCATGAGATTTATTCTGCTCTTGTGGTGTCTACTAGAATACTTTCCTCTGTTCCTCACTCATGAGTAAGTTATAACAGTATCCGCATTTCTTCTCCATCCAGCAATTGAAGGTTGATTTTCCTCATTTTCTTTTGGTTGCTGCTGCTGCTGCTAAGTCGCTTCAGTCGTGTCTGACTCTGTGTGACCCCATAGACGGTAGCCCACCAGGCTCCCCCGTCCCTGGGATTCTCCAGGCAAGAACACTGGAGTGGGTTGCCATTTCCTTCTCCAATGCAGGAAAGTGAAAAGTGAAAGTGAAGTCGCTCAGTCCTGTCCGACCCTTTGCTACCCCATGGACTGCAGCCTACCAGGCTCCTCCGTCCATGGGATTTTCCAGGCAAGAGTACTGGAGTGGGGTGCCATTGCCTTTTGGCAGCTCGCCTCAAAGTGCCCAAGTGTGTGTATTCAAGATTCCAGGTTGCAAACAAGTGCTTGTCAGCAGAATGATGCATTTCAGAGACTGCTTTTCAGGAAGACAGACATCTAATGATGCTTTTGAACTGTAGTGTTGGAGAAGACTCTTGAGAGTCCCTTGGACTGCAAGGAGATCCAACCAATCCATTCTGAAGGATATCAGCCCTGGGATTTCTTTGGAAGGAACGATGCTGAAGCTGAAACTCCAGTACTTTGGCCACCTCATGTGAACAGTTGACTCACTGAAAAAGATTCTGTTGCTGGGAGGGATTGGGGGCAGGAGGAGAAGAGAACGACCGAGGATGAGATGGCTGGATGGCATCACTGACTCGATGGACGTGAGTCTGAGTGAACTCCGGGAGTTGGTGATAGACACGGAGGCCTGACGTGCTGTGATTCATGGGGTCACAAAGAGTCAGACACGACTGAGCGACTGGACTGAACTGAACTGAACCTTATCATATTTTAGGTTGTTAATAGTGTGCTAGTCATCATTTCTGTGCTTTAATTAAATACATTAATAAATCACGTAAACTCAAAATTCATAAAAAGAGGCTGTCATCCCCTAGAACAACTTCAATAAGGAAATAACAATAGATATTCCACGTAATTTTAAATCCTATTTGATTTGGCTTCCTAATTTATCCTCATCGTACTCATCACCTTTTATTAGAACGTTCTCTTCTGACTCATCTGGAATTCAGGTGGTCAGTCAGAAATTCCTTCTGATGTTTTTCCTCAACCTTCAGGTTCTTGGCAACAAAGTCTTTCTGGAATGGCTTATCATACTGCAATCAGCCATCATCACCTTAGCAAGGGTGATTCATTTCCGTGACTATTTCCCAGCTCTTGAAAGCTGTAATTTGTCTTTTTTGGCACTCTGGATTAGCTGCACCTCCAGAATTCCAGCATCCATTCATTTCTTCTCCCACAGCAACGAAAAATAGAAACGAAAAGTAGACAGTCTTCCCTATACACTGGCTGCTTATAGAGTCCTCTGCCCACCATGATTAGCATTCTTGAGTTCTTAGAGTTCTTTAAAGTTCCTTGCTCAATTTGCTTTTCTGAAAATTCTTTTTTTTTTTTTTTAAGGAGACGTGTTTATCTTCCTGCATCCATCAGCTATAAGGTTAAATTCTTATTTAAAAGAAAGTATAACTACATTATCGGCATCAGAAGTTAAAGCAGTCTGTCTACTTTGAATTATTTTTGAGAAAGTATTAAACCCTTGATAAAGAACAAAACAATATAAATAATACATTAAAATAAGCATTTAAAGGTAACATAAAAGTGGTTAGTGACACTTTGCTGTCTAATTACAAGAAAAGCATTTCTTGGAAATTTCACATTAACTGATTTAAATTGAGGGGATTCTCCTTACTTGGGATATACTTTAATATGTCTCTGTTAAATTTATCCACACTTGTACATTACATAATTCACACTGTGAGTATACTTTAATCATATATCATCATATATTTACTCTCTCACTTGACTCCTGAGCTTTCTAATTTATCCTTCAATGAAGAATTAACCAAGGGGCTTCTCAGTGGTAATAAAAACCTGCCTGCCAATGCAGGAGACATAAGAGACACAAGTTGGATCCCTGGGTCCAGAAAATCCCCCAGAGGAAACAATGGCAACCCGCTCCAGTATTCTTGCCTGGAGAATCCCATGGTGCCCAGAGGAGTCTGGCAGGCTATCATCCATGGGGTTGTGTAACTGAACAACTGAGAGCACAAAGGATCACACATCTGTCTAGAAAGAGAGCAGTGGCATCCAGATTGGAAGGACAAACATGGGGGGCGGTGCAGGTATTCAATATTTTGGCTGGCATGACACTACATCTATTGTCTATCAATCTCCTACATACATGACCGGTGGCCTCAGGTGTTGCCTGCCAGTTAAGAGGCAGAATATGTTTGCATGGATGTGATAATTTTCACAGCTGCTCCTAGGCAATGACTGAACATGACAGGTGTACTAACATAGGGACCGTATCTGGGAACTGGCATTCACTCCAGGACTTCCTGATACCTCTACTAGAACTTCTTTAAAACCATGCTTCACTTTCTTTCTTTCTTCTGTTATTTAAGGGGTGAGACCTCCATCATCATCAAAGGCTTTTCCAGACCTCCGATTCCATTCCTTCTTCCCCAAGTAAATGTCCCACATGGCAAATTTGGACCATCTAAACTAATGAAGGGTTTCCCTAGTGGCTCAGCCAGTAAAGAATCCACCTGCAATGCAGGAGACCCACGTTTGATTTCTGGGTCAGGACAATCCCCTGAAGAAGGGAATGGCAATACACTCCAGTATTCTTGCCTGGAAAATCCCACGGATAGAGCAGTCTGATAGGCTACGTTCAGTGGGGTCACAAAGAGCTGGGCACGACTGAGCATCTAACACAGTAGATTAACGAAAGTGACAGATTTTGTGGTTGTGTTAATGTGGCACTCCATTTAAGGCTGATAAACTGCCATAAATCTGTATCAGAAACCCACACCTAGCAACTCCAATGGTGTCCTCTGTGAAAACAACGACCAGTCCTTGACCATTTCATTTTTGTTCTCTTGGCTTTTCCAAACCTGATGTATCTTTTTTGAAATGTTACACTCATCTGCAGGCAATGTTTCACATGTGAATTCAGCATAGTCTGTGGCTGAATGAGAGGTTATTTTCTCTTTCAGTTACAATACCTCACTTCAAAGGTATGATTTGACCATGCAAATCTTACACTTGTTTGCCTTGACATTTAATTATTTTGTAAGAACACTTAGTCTGCACTGACATAAAAGACTGGAAAGTGTGTCTTGCTCATTAACTTTGATTAGAATTACTTTAGCTATGTGAAGAGTAATTCTACTTCACAAGGCATTTTCTTGGTTGTTAAACAGTATTTTAAGATAACGGAAAATTATTTTTATGTATCTGCAGCTAAATTTTTATGCATCTGGAGTTTTACCTATATATGTGTGGATATGCAGCAAGTTTATTATTTATGTGCAACTCATGGCCAATATTGGAGAAAGAAATGACAACACGCTCCAGTATTCTTGCCTGGGAAATCTCATGATCAGAGGAGACTAGCAGGCTACAGTTCATGGGGTCACAAGAGTTAGATATGACTTAGTGACTAAATCACCCCAAACCATGGCCGATATATCTTTAATTGAAAGGTCATAAATACATAACATTCTAATGGAAGCACAAGAGAAAAGGAAATGGTAGCCAAATGACATTTTCCATTCTTCACAGTCCAAAGAGCAAAATTTAAGTAATACTACTAGTTGTTTTGAGTCACCTTCTCCATATTTTCCTTCAATATGCATTTGAGATTTATTTTGGAGAAAGTGCATTTAATTCTGGGTTTCCCTCATAGCTCAGTTGGTAAAGAATCTGCTTGTAATGCAGGAGACCCGGGTTTGAATCCTGGAACAAGAAGATCCCCTGGAGAAGGAAATAGCAACCCATCCCAATATTCTTGCCTAGAGAATTCCATGGACAGAGGCAGTCCATGGGGTCACAAGGGTCAGACACGATTTAGCCACTAAAGAGAGAGAGAGTATTTAATTTCCTATTTCTTTTAAAAATAATTTTAATGGTTTAGTTAGAAAATAATTATGTTGACAGTCCTATCTTAAATCAATAAGGACATATTTTGCAAATAAATATATTTGCTTTTTAGGATAGGAAATTATCTCCATATCTGTTCTGCTAGTCAGCCTGTAATGCATATCTATACTGTCTGTTGTTGGTTGCCCAGTCATGCCTGGCTCTTTGCAACCCCATGGACTTTAGCCCACCATGCTCCTCTGTCCATTGGATTTCCTAGATAAGACTACTGGAGTGGGTTGCCAATTCCTTCTCCAGGGGATCTTCCTGACCCAAGGATCAAATCCACGGTTCCTGCATTACTGAAAGTGAAAGTGAAGCCGCTCAGTCGTGTTCGACTCTTTGCAACCCCATGAACTATAGCCTATCAGGCTCCTCTGTCCATGGGATTTTCCAGGCAAGAGTGCTGGAGTGGATTGCCATTTCCTTCTTCAGGGGATCTTCCCGACCCAGGAATCGAACCCAGGTCTCCCACATTGCAGGCAGACGCTTTACCGTCTGAGCCACCAGGGAAGTGAATCACCAGGGTCAGTGTCTGTATTGTTTAATACTCCTATAACTGGCATGCTTTGATTATTTAACAAAATCATAAAGGTTTTCATAACAATGGCATCTTATGTTGAGGCACTCTAGTAAAACAATTTAGAGATTAGCATTTGGCTTTCACATGGATTATAAAGCAGTTGGAAGCGTTACTTTTATAGCAATCTTGCCTTTTGAGAGTTCATGTTGTTTTACACTGGAAACATCTGAAAGAGATCGTTCTTTTAGTATTTAATTTCTTTGTAAAGTGTGGCCTTTAAATACTTATATATATATATATATATTTTAAATTTTCTTGTTCTGTCAATTGCTAAATTATATGAAAAGAACACCAGTGTCTAAGTGTACTAACTACCTTTGTGAATCAGATTCAGTCTCAGCACTTTTTATTATACACCCAATAAACTTCAACTAGAAATGCATACTAGCTCATTTTAGTAAACACCAGAAATTGTCCAACAGTGTTGTTGAAAGATTTCCTAGTTACATATTTTTAAAATATAATGCAATTTTTTAAGGACCATAATACCAAGTCTCTCAACAAAATTTATTCTTATCATACATTTTCATCAACAGTCATCCATGGGTAAAATGACCCAGTGAATTATTAATTTTCACTATCATGTAAAGGTCAAATGTACATAATTATTCACACATTATTCATATTAACTTTCAGCTTTGACTGAATATTGTGAGATTATTAAGAAAACCAGTAAACATCTTCTTAAAAAATCAGTCCTATATGTTATGTTACCATATCATTCATAAACAATAGTTCAATATGAGTGCAGTCAACACAAAGTTTTGAATTAATGGCGTTTAAATTATTGCAATCATAATGACCAACAAGATAAACAACAGAGTAAGGATTGGGCAATTAAATACACAAATCCAAAGCTACCTATTCTTCCTCCAGATTAAAAAGACAATAGAGATTAGTGACTAAACTGCATCTCTAAAAATAAATTCAAGGTTAATTCTAGTTCTGTGGGGATTAAAAGCAGGGCAACCTCTTCAAGCTGGCACAGTTTTTCTGAACATGGTTGAAGACTTATAACTGGGAATCCTGCCCTAAGTAAGCACATTTGATATGTGAACCTGGACTCTTGGCCTTGGCACTTTCTGCTCATCTGTTAAGTTGGCATCCTTCCTGCTTACAATTGGGTTGGAATTCTGTCTGAGAGCTTAGGTGCCAAATGGCAAGATTTTTAAATAAGACAGTGCATACAATGCCTCCTGCTCTGGGTGGAATATCCCTTATGGCTGAATCTAAGCCATAGCATAAAAACCCTGGTTTTATCCTTCATCACAACCGTTAGGCATGTGTTCAAGATGACACAATTAGCAGATTAAATATGTTAACATCATATTTCTATCTGTCAGGCAAGTCTGTCATTTTTAGAAATCACTGCATTGAAAGTTACATGACTAGTATTTCTATTGCCATTGTTTATTATTTTATAGTTTATATTTCTTAAGTTTTTATATAGATCGGCAAAAAACTTTTTTTAAATAAGGAAATATTTCAAAGATATCATTTTCCCTCCCACCCACAAGAATGTTAAATCTAAGATACACATTCAAAGACAGAATGCTTTTAAATTGT
The DNA here is from genome assembly GCF_023091745.1 of Budorcas taxicolor. Classification (NCBI taxonomy): domain Eukaryota; kingdom Metazoa; phylum Chordata; class Mammalia; order Artiodactyla; family Bovidae; genus Budorcas; species Budorcas taxicolor. The sequence continues at coordinate 56,123,831 of NC_068929.1, read as the reverse complement.
AATAGAGTATTTAATTGCAAATGAATTTAATTCATCAGCACACGGTAAAATACTAAGAAACTTTAAGATTGACATATAGATAGAATATGTATTCAAAAACACCAAAAGTTAGTAATAATTGGAAAGAGTGGAAAAATTACCTACATTTTTAGTTCTGCAATTCTCTTCAACAGTGTAAGTTAGATTTTAAAGTGTTCATTCATTTGTTCATTCTTTCATATAATTAATATGTCTAAGTCATTGATGTTACCATTTCTTTTTTTTTTTTTTTTTTGAGGACTGGAAATATTTATTCTATTCAGAATATTCCCTGGAGATTCATCTTTTTTTTTTTAAATTTTAATTTTTTTTTTTTAATTTTACTTTACAATACTGTATTGGTTTTGCCATACATTGACATGAATCCACCACGGGTGTACATGCGTTCCCAAACATGAACCCCCCTCCCACCTCCCTCCCCATAACATCCCTCTGGGTCATCCCCATGCACTAGCCCCAAGCATGCTGTATCCTGCATCGGACATAGACTGGCGATTCGATTCTTACATGATAGTATACATGTTTCAATGCCATTCTCTCAAATCATTCCACCCTCTTCCTCTCCCTCTGAGTCCAAAAGTCCGCACATGTACCCCAATGTTCATCGCAGCACTATTTATAATAGCCAGGACATGGAAACAACCTAGATGTCCATCAGCAGATGAATGGATAAGAAAGCTGTGGTACATATACGCAATGGAGTATTACTCAGCCGTTAAAAAGAATACATTTGAGTCAGTTCTGATGAAATGGATGAAACTGGAGCTGATGTTACCATTTCAAAAGAAGAACTTCAGTATAAAATTAAAGGACTCGCTCCACAAGTGTTTTGTGCTAGCATAACAGAAAACATTAATTTGTACATCATCAGATTCAGAATAAAAAAAAGTATATTAATTACTAAGTGGCAACTTACAAGAAAGAAGTCATTTTAAATCAAAAGAAGATGGTTGCATTAAATGTGAGATTGTCAAATTTAATGTCCTCAACTAGATTGCAGGTATCCTTGCTTTTCAAGTTTGCTTTGTACCACTCCACTTTTACAAAATGAAGACCTCATTAGTACCTGTTTCAGATAGCCAAAATAAATCAAGAGGATTTCCACTTTTATGGAAAAAAAAAGGTGAAAATTGAATATCGATTCACTGTATTCTCTTTCAGCTTGAGAAAATTTTCATAGCAACACTCTGCCTTCAAATAGCAGGAGAAACCTGTATTTCTTTAACTATTTCGTAAGATTTTAAGCTAACTGTTCATAGATTTAATATATGCTCTTATTGGAACCTTAAGAATTGTAAGTAAGGATATTGAGGGTGTTTGTCTCAATTGTTGTTGCTCAGTTGCTAAATTCTGTCCAACTCTTTAGGACCCCATAAACTGCAGCATGCCGGGCTTCTCTGTCCTTCACTATCTCCTGGAGTTTGCTCAAACACATGTCCATTGAGTCAGTGGTGACAACCAATCAACTCATTCTCTGTTAGCCCCTTTTCCTCCTGCCCTTAATTGTTCCCAGCATCAGGGTCCTTTCCAGTGAGTTGGCTCTGCATCAGGTGAGTCAAAGTTTAACTCTGTAGGTATATGAATTAATTTGGAAATGTTTTTCTTTCATGTACTGAGAATAGTTAACTATATCGCCTTGATTTATGTTAACTTCATAAAGCTGGTTTGTTGGAAAGGCAAATACATTGAAAACAATGACCTAACTGGGTATATTTGGGTTTTTAACACTGAATCTATATTGTCTCGCTCATTATTAAGTCTATCAGCATGTTGTTTTCTTGCATCTAACCCAGCCTTGACAAATCATTTTAAAGTGCATTGTTGTAGATTATTTACCTTGCGATCAAACTAGTTTAAATGCAAAAAAATTAAAACACAGCTTCTACTATACACTCCATGAATATTACTAAAGTAGATAAACTAGAAGAAGAAAAAACACTAGCAAATCACTTAGTACACAGAAATACAGCTTCAAGACAACTTTAATTGACTGCAAATCAATGATATGAGGGAAATAAATCACTGTTTAAATGCATGTCAAAGCCAAGTGTGCATATTTGATAATATAATAAATGAGAAAAATATAACCAGGTGTTCTTTTCACAAAGTAAATTTTCAAATAATGTCATGGAACATAATTGTTACACAAAAAACATAAACATTTACATTAACGTGAATGTTCTTGCTTGGTCTATAGACACAACTTACTTTTGAGAGCTATATATGTAGCTCATAATATTCACTCTACTTAGAGCAAAACAAAAGCATAAGCAAGCAAACAGAATACATAGTATAATGAAGTACAATTTCTCATGTTAATTGTGTTTGGAAACAATAAGAAAGAGCTTTTAGATGAGAAATAGTAACAGGAAAGAGTAATCGAAGATACTATACATAGAGCACCAGGGAAGCATCTGAACTAAATACTCAGCTACAAAATTACCCTCCTTTCCATTCCTCTTACTCAAGCTTATCCAAATAGCAAATTTTAGTTGTTTCCTTTTCCTGTCCCTATGATAATACGTGGCGTCAAACTATGAGAAAGTTACACACTGAAGATGAATCCATTTTTTTTTCAACTTCAATTAAGAGGATGGATATACCATTGGCAAGGAGTAAAGAAGGGGTGTATGTATTGAGAGAAAAGACAGTGAGTTTCTTGCTGGCATATTGAATTTGAAGTGTCTGTGAGACAGTCAATAAAAAAAATGCCTGGTAAGAAATTAGAAATATAGACCTGAGGACAAAAATAGCTTTGAAGATACCTCCCCTGCTACCAGCCCCTGCCCTCTCCAGTGGTCCCCCCCCACCCAGCATCTGTACCTGACTTCTGGGTACAGGCAGGTGCAAACTAGGTGTCTCTGCCTAAAAGGTCCTCCTTCCAAACTTGAGTTAATTTAAAACAGATCCTTCTTCAGCCTTGTCAGAAATAAGTCTGCCTTTCTCAATTTCTGAAGCACTGGTTACATTACCCTGTTCATCACTCTGTGTGGCCATCATTTGTAACACAATAGGGAGCAGGATTGAGTTATTGCTCTGTGCCAAGTATTGTATCAGGAACTTGAAAAATATTCTCTAATAACATCCTCAACTAGGCATTCCCATTTCCTTTTTGCAGGAAAGGACACTAAGATTCCGATAATATTATGTAAATTCACAAAGGTGATACAACTCATAGTTGATGGTACTGAGGGCAGGACTCCGTTTTCTCAGCCTTTCAAGATTCTATTTTCTTGTTCTATTCTCCCCAAATAAAGAGGCTGGGTCCATTGGAGTCAGGAGATATTTATTTATTGATTTATCACAGGCATACCTCATTTCATTGTGCTTTGTTTTGTTGCATTTCACAGATTTTGCAGTTTTTACAAATTGGACTTCTGTGGCAAGCCTGTGTCCAGCAAGTTAATTGGCACCATTTTTCCAATAGGACTTATTTATTTCCTGTCTTTGTGTCACATTTTGGTAATTTTTGATGTATTTCAAACATTTTCTTTTCTTTTTTTTTGGTTTGTTATGGTGATCCATGATTGGTGATCTTTTGATATTATTGCTGTAATTGTTTTGGGGCAGCCATGAAAGATGGCAAATTTAATCCATTAATGGTGTGTTCTGGTGACTCCACAAACTGGCATTTTCCTCACTCTCTCCTTCTCCTCAGGCCTTCCTAAACCTTCAGACACAACCATATTGAAATTAGGCCAATTAATAATCCTGTAATAGCTTTTGAGTATTCAAGTGAAAGGAAGAATTGCATGGTCCTCACTGTAAATCAAAAGCTAGAAATAAGCTTAATGGGGAAAGCATGTAGAAAGCCAAGCAGGCCCAAAGCTAGGCCTCTTAATGCCAAGCAGTCAACTTATGAATGCAAAGGAAAAATTCTTGGAGGAAATTAGCAGTGTTACTCCAGGGGACACATAAATGATAAGAAAACTGAAAGTCAATTGAAAATCTTCCAGAAAGAATTCATCATTCTAGATGCCATTAATGACACTGTGACTCATGGAAAGAGGTCAAAATACCAACATTAACAGAACTTTTAAAGAACAACACCTATTGCTGAGATGGAAATAGTTTTATTGGTCTGGATAGCAGATCAAATAAGCCACAACATTCCTTCCAGCCAATGCCTAACTCAGAGTAAGGCTTTAGCTCTCTTTAATTCTATGAAGGCTGACAGAGGAAACTGTAAAGGAAAAGTCTGAAACTGGCAGGGGTTGGTTCATGAGATTTAAGAAAAGAAGCCATCTTTTTTTTTTTTAAAGAAAATGCAAGATGAAGCCCCAAATGCAGATGTAGAAGCTGTACCTAAATTGTCAAGACTATCTAGCTAAAATAATGAATGAACATGGGTGGTTACACTAAACAACAGGTTTTCAATGTAGAAAAACTAGCCTTCTATTGGAAGAAAATGTCATCTAGGACTTTAACAGCTAGAGAGGAGAAGTCAGTGCTTGTCTTCTAAGCTTTCAAGAATAGGCTGACTCCCTTATTTAGGTGTCATTGTTACTGGAGACTTTAAGTAGAAACCTGTTCTCATGTATCATTCATTCCAAAAACCCCAGGGCCTTTAAGAATTATGCTAAATCTACTACACTTGTGTTCTATAAATGAAACAACAATGCTTGAAGGACAGCACATTGACCTATAATGTGGTTTACTGATTATCTTAAGCCCACTGTTGGCGACCTATGGCTCAGAAAAAAGGATCTCCTTCAAAGTATTACAGCCCATTGGCAGTGCATTTGGGTGCTCAAGAGCTCTGATGGAGATGTGCAGCGAGATTGTTGCTTTCATACCTGCTGTGTGCTCAGCTGTGTCCAACTCTTTGTGACCTCATTGACTGTAGCCTACGAGGCTCCTCTTGAGGTCCATGGGGATTCACAAGGCAAGAATACTGGAGTGGGTTGCCATGCCCTCCTCCAGGGACCTTCCCAACCCAGGGATCCAACACAGGTCTCCTGTATTGCAGGCGAATTCTTTACTGTCTGAGTCACCAAGGAAGCCCAAGAATACTGGAGTGGGTAGCCTATCCCTTTGCCAAGGGATCGTCCCAACCCACGAGTCAGACCGGTGTCTCCTGCATTGCAGGCAGTTCTTTACCAGCTGAGCTACCAGGGAAGCCCCCCCATCTGCTAACTCATATCTATTCTGAAACCCACTGATCAAGGAGCAATTTTGACTTTCAAGACTTATTTTTTAAGAAATACATTTTGCAAGACTATAGCTGCCATAGAAATTGACTTCTTTCATGGATCTCAGAAGTCAATTGAAAACTTTCCAGAAAGAATTCATCATTCTAGATGTCATTAATATCACTTGTGAGCCATGTGAAGAAGTCAAAATATCAAAATTAACAGGGCTTTTAAAGAAGTCGATTCCAACTCTCTTGGATGCCTTTGAGGGATTCAAGACTTCAATGGAGAAATTCCAGATGTGTTGGAAATAGGAAGATAACTAGAATTAGAAGTGGAGCCTGAAGATGTGACTGAACTGCTACAATCTCTGGTAAAATTTAACGGATGAGGAGATGCTTCTCATGGATGAGCAAAGAAAGTGGTTTCTAAAGATGTAATCTAGTACTGGGAAGATTCTACAATGATCATTGAAATGATAACAAAAGACATAAAATATTACATTAACTCAGTTGATAAAGCTGTGACAATTAAGAGAACTGACTCCAACTTTAAAAGAAGTTCTACCATGGGTAAAATGTCATCAAACAGCATTGTATGCTCCAGAGAAATCTACTGTGAAAGGAAGAATCAACTAAGAGAATTTTTCTTCTAAAAGAAAATAGAATTGAGGGTGTGGACATCAGCACACATGTTTCAATTCTCAACCTAATGTCTCACAAGTACTGAGTATTGGACAATGATTGTGAATAGACATTCTATATATGTGTCTATACCATATGCATACCCATCTTTATTTATGTAGATCTTATTTCCATAGTGATTCATATTTCTCATAGTATATATTATGTAACTATTGTCAATAGGAATTTGATAACAGTTTTAACAATATTAATGCACAAAAGTCGTGCACGACTGAGCGACTGAACTGAAATGAACTGAACTGAATGCACAAATAGAATGGCATTAGAGGGAAGCACTGTTATATGAAATCTGAACATTAATGTTTGACAAAGAATAAATTTATGTATGTATCACATCTTCCTCATTCATTCATCTGTCAATAGGTCGCCTCCATGTCCTGGCTATTGTGATACATTGTAGTGCTACAATGAACCTTGGCATGCATGTGCCTTTTTGAATTATGGTTTTCTCAGGGTACATGCCCAGTAGTCAGATTGCTGGGTCATATGGTAGTTCTGTTTGTCATTTTCTTACAGTATTTAGAAAATGGTACAGGTGAACCTATCTTCAGGGCAGGGATAGAGACTGAGAGGAGAACAGACATGTAGACATGAGGGGTGGGACGAGGGGTCCAGGATGAAGAGGGAGGTTGGGATTGACATATATACACTACTATGAGTAAAATAGATAGTGAGTGCGAAGTTGCTCTTTAGAAAAGGGAGCTCAGTTAGGTGCTCTGTGGTGACCTGCAAAGGTGAGATGGAGAGGCACTGGGAGGGAGGTCCAAAAGGAAGGAGATATATGTATACATAAAGCTGAGTCAGATTTCCCAGGTGGCTCTAGTGGTAAAGAACCAACCTGCCAATGCAGGAGACATCAGAGATGTTGGTTCAATCCCTGGGTCAGAAAGATCCCCTGGAGGAGAACATGACAACCCAGTCCAGTATTCTTGTCTGGAGAATCCCAGGAACAGAGGAGCCTGGCAGGCTACAGTCCACGATTTAGTTGCTCAGTTGTGTCTGACTCTTGTGACCCTATGGGGGCTCCTCTGTCTAGGCTCCACTAAGCTCCTCTGTCCCTGGGATTCTCCAGACAAGAATACTGGAGTGGGTTACCATTTCCTTCTGGAATAGGGTTGCACAGAGTCAGATACAACACAGCGACTTAGCATGCACACATAGCTGATTCACTTAATTATACTGAAGAAATTAAGGCAACATTGTTCTTCGTTTGTTTTGTATTTTATTTCAACATATCCAAACAAAAAAAGAATAATTCCAGAAGATAGTGAAGGAATTGTGCTATAGTCCAAAGGGCCACAAGGAGTCAGCAGAACTTGGTGATTGAACAACAACAGCCAATAAAAAAGAAAGAAAAAACAGTAGCTATTAAATGATAAAAGGATACCTTTGAATATTTTCTGCAGATGAACTAGCAAATATCTGAACTAATATAGTTAATTTTGGTTATTGCTTAGGGTAAATTAATACCTGATTTCCTATGGTAAGTTCTATAAAATCCAAATTACCAACATGCTTCTATATATTTAGATATGCCATTTTCCTAATTATAAAAAACACAAAACTGTCAGAGCATTGATGTATGCTTAGCTGTCAAAATTAGTTTCCCTATGATTCGCATCTACTTTATCATCAAATAAGTAAACATAAATGAAATTAGAACTTAAAGATTAGGTCAGAATTAATTCCTTTCCCCAGCTTACAAAATTCACAAGCATTTCAGTATTGTTTTCTAAAACATCTAGACAATGTCATGCAGATATCTTTGAATTCTGCCTTGATCCCTAGCAACAATTTTGGCAATCTTCAAGCTTTTTAAATTTCATTTTCCTTTTTATTTCTCTCTATTTCTGAAAATATATTCTGTCTTTCTTTCTTCTCATTTGTACTTGTGATTCCCTAATGCTAGGCATCATTTTGCTTCTCCTCTAGGTCATTTTTCTCAATATGAAGTGAGTTGCTCTTTGTTGACTGGGTTCTAAGTTTTTCAGACATTAAGTCATGTCTGATGCTTTGTGATCGCATAGATTGTAGCACATCAGGCTTCCCTTTCCTTCATGAACTCCTGGAGTTTGCTCAAACTCATGTCCATTGATTCAGTGATACCATCCAACCATCTCATCCTCTGTCATCTCCTTCTCCTCCTGCCTTCAATCTTTCCCAGCATCAGGGTCTTTTCTAATGAATCAGATCTTCCCATCAGGTGGCCAAAGTATTGGAGCTTCAGCATCAGTCCTTCCAGTGAATATACAGGACTGATTTCCTTTAGAATTGACTGGTTTGATCTCCCTGCTATCCAAGGAACTCTCAAGAGTCTTCTCCAACACCACAGTTCAAAAGCATCAATTCTTTGGCACTCAGTCTTCTTTATGGTCCAATTATCACATCCATACATGACTACTGGAAAAACAATAGATTTGACTATACAGACATTTGTCAACAAAAGGATAACTCTGATTTTTAATAATACTCTGTATAGGTTTGTCATAGCTTTTCTTCCAAGTAGAAGGATCTTTTAATTTCATGGTTGCAGTCACCACAGTGATTTTGGAGTCCCCCAAAATAAAATCTGCCACTGTTTACATTTTTCCCCATCTACTTGCCATGAAGTAATGGAACTGGATGCCTGACCTTAGTTTTTTGAATGTTGAGTTTTAAGCCAGCAAGTTACAAACATGCCCTCTGAACAATTTTTCTCTCTTTTCCTTTTTCTGTAATGTATTAGCCTTACATAAATTCACTGGGATACTCAGTTCCAAATTCTAGCCAAAGCAACTTCTTTGATCATGATGATCAGAGGAAATATAAATAATATACACAATAACCTACTTGATTACTCTAATTGAAATGTTTTAGTTCCCCCAAATTGGCCTCGTCCAAAACTAACTGCATGATCTTCCAGACACATACCTCCTTTATTTCCAGTGCTCTCTATCTCACTTTACCAGATAGGAAACCAAGAACAGTGGTTGATATATCTGTCTTGCTTACTTGCCACAAGCAAGCACTCAATTGCCAAGTCTTGCTAATTCCAATTCCATAAGTATCTCTTGAATCTGTCCACTTGTTTCCTATTCCATAGACATGTCCTTGTCTAAGTCACATTCACCATTATAACTGCATTCTAACTAGTCTTTTCATGGTCATCAGAGCTCCAAAAAAATTCACTGTCTAAAAACCATATTCACTCATGCCTGACAAGCAGCACTAGAGAGTTTCAGTCAACAGGGCATAATTTGAAATCAAGCTCTGCTACCCACATGTCTCATAATCTTTAGCTAGTGGTTTACTGGGCTTCCTGGGTAACTAAGCTGGTAAAGAATCGGCCTGCAATGCAGGAGACCCCAGTTCAATTCCTGAGTCCGGAAATTCCCCTAGAGAAGGAATAGGACACCCACTTCAGTATTCTTGGGCTTTCCCGGTGGCTCAGACAGTAAAGAATCCACCTGCAATGTGGGAGAACTGGGTTTGATCCCTGGGTTGGGAAGATCCCCTGGAGGAGGGCATGGCAACCCACTGGAATATTCTTGACTGGAGAACTCCCATGGACAGAGAAGCAGGAGCTGGAGACTGGCCAGCTACAGCCCATTGGGTCACAAAGAGTTGGACATGACTGAACGACTAAACACATGCACAGTGACTTTACCTCTTTTCATCTCTAACAGTGAGATAACAATAATTACTCTGTCACAGGATTGTTTTGAAGAATGCTTCCCAATTCATACTAAGTGCTCAGTAAATATCAGCTAACATTTTTATTGCATCCATGTGTTTTAATTGAATGCCTGCTGTGTAGAAGTACTGGGCTAGTACCTGGAGCTGAGCAAGCAGTGCAGAATGGCTCTTTCATGCTCAAGAATGATTTGGGGCCCCTGGGAATTGCAGGACACTTACAGCCAGGCTGTAGATACTGATTCTCCTAGGCCACCCCCGTTATAATTTTTTAGACTAGGCAATGCATGCCCATAGGCTTTTCTTAAAAATTACTCTCTGTCACCCTGAGGTGTGTATGGTCTGTATCACCAGGGTGATTCTGAGCTATTTATAACCAGTTTTCAGAATTCTTGTGGTGTTAATGGTTATCCTGACAGCTCTCACAAGCCACATCAAATGGGCTGCTCACACAGGAGGTACCAAGCTGTCCTTTGAGTGAGAGAAACAGACTGAGTGATGGTTAGCGTTTGTTTGTTCAAGATTGATGTTGTCTGGTCAGCCTCCCAGAAAAAAGGGCTTGGCTTCTAACGAAGTCCTGGGCAAAACTGGCAGTAGCCCTGGATTTAACACTATTACTCTTGGCCACATCAAAGGATTCCAGACCCTATAACACCAGAGAGAGACTCAGCTTCTCCCCATTATGAACACTGACAAAGCAAATGCTGTCACTAGCTTGTCAGTTCACATAACTTCACCCACAAAGACTGGTCCTTCATGATACCAAAGGAAGTGTGGATGTTAAACCCAACCACTAATACTGGGCTGCAAGTTAGAGCCAAGCTTCCACTATGTCACATGGCTTTTGTGTCACAACCCTGATTACAACAAAAAGAGCTCTATACTGTGCTGTTTAGTTGCTCACAGGTGTCTGACTCTTTGTAGCCCCATGGACTGTAGTCCAGGCTTGTCTGTCCACAGGGATTCTCCAGGCAAGAATACTGGAGTGAGTTTCCATGCCCTCCTCCAGGGGGTTTTCCCAATCTGGGATCAAACCCAGGGCTCCCGCATTGCAGGCTGATTCTTTACTGTCTGAGCTACCAGGGAAGACCAAGAATACTGGAGTGGGTAGCCTAATCTTTCTCCAATAGACCTTCCTGACCCAGGAATTAAACCAGGGTCTCCTGCATTGTAGGTGGATTCTTTACTAGCTGAGCTACCAGGGAAGTCCCCAAAAGAGCTCTACACTTCTCTAATCGTGCAGCATTAGCAGGCCTACAACTCAAGAGCCAGCCACTACTTCCGACTCTGAAACAACTGCGCTAGATCTCTGAGCGTTGCTCTAGAGTGAGCCATGGAGCCCACACACCTAGAGCTGTTGCCCTAAGCTCCCCTGTAAATGTTTCTCTAGCAGACATCAGGTGAGTCCTGTTTCCTATTGCCCTTGCTTGCACAACAGGCAAAGAAGGTATTTTAGATTCTGTTTTTCAGTAGTAAATTCACTCCGTACAGTTACAGAACAATATTCACCCTCACACATTCCCTTTTTACATACAAGTAGCTCCAGTACTCTTGAATATTTAAGTTGTTTATGTTTCTATGAAAAAACAATCTGTAAAAGAAATGCAAAGTAAAGCAAAATCAAGAAAATTTTTTTTTTTGAAAAAAATTTTTTAACATTCTTAATTATAGTCTTGCTATAAATTAGCAAGTTACTAAAAGGTTATGTATACTCATGCATATTCTTATATCTTTAGGATCACTGATTTAGGGTTAGTTTTTATGTGGTTGTACTTCCTCAATTACATTCTTGCTTTGCTTCCACAAAGACACAGATTATCCCTTTACATAGGAGAGTGTTCTCAACTCTAATGGCACATTAGAATCAATTGGGAAGCTTTAAAAAGCACGGATGGCTACATCCTACTTTCAGAGATTCTGATTTAACTGGTCTAGTGTAGGATTAGGGCAATTATACTTACTGTGTTGTTCCTTAGATGATTCTGTGGTGCAACAAGGGGGTGAGAATTGCTGACACAGAGTTTAGGACTTTGGGGATGTAACATGTGAACACTTAATAAGAATTTCCTATTATAGAGAATATTGGAAGTTTCTGTAGCCTTGTATATTATGGGTATGATATAGCCAGAAGAGGATGTAGAGAAACTTCACTATTATAACAAGAAAAATAATTTAATGCCCTCAGGACAAAACAGAATAGTGGCTTACAATGGAACCACATTTTAGATAATTGGCTGGAGGCAGGGAGGGATAAAATGGGACACTGGGATTCATATATAAACACTACTCTATATAAGACAGATAACAAATAAGAACCTACTGTATAACACAGGGAACTCTATGCAATACTGTATAATCAACCATATGGGGAAAGAATCTTAAAAGAAAACAGTGAATATATGTATAACTAACTTTGCTGTTTACTTGAAACTAACATAACATTATAAATCAATTATACTCCAATAAAAATTTTAAATAACTGGCTGGAGACTATATCATTAATTATGGCCACCTGAATTTCTGTGAATTATTATTCATGGCAAACTAATTCTTAAGATCAAGGGATATCATTAGTACCCAGGGCAGAAAGAATAAATATTTATCTAAATTTAAAAGCCAGAGGAAACTGACACAAGGCTATACTACCCAACAAAAAGCAGAAGTAGACAGAAAAAGTTTTCTAGCCTGTTTTAGATAAGCTCATTGATAGGGAAGCTCATTCAGTTTCAGATCTGATTTTTTTGAGGAGAGTGAATTTATTTTAATGTGACAGTTCTACTTTTAAATTAAAGTAAAAAAAAATGCTCCTCTTTATGCCATGATCATTTGGCTATGGAGAGGCAGTGCTAAAATTTGATAAATTTTAGCTTTCAGATCTGAGCATCTAACTTTGGCACAAAAAACAGAATGTGAGCATGCAGTCCTGGCATTAGAGCAACAAAGCCGCAATTCTCGTGCCAAAGCAAGTGCACATTTCAAGCCCTATCCTGGGAGCTGGCACAGGATTTCAGAAATGCATTGCCCTCCATCTGTGTATTGTCATTCAGCTCCCTAGTCAAGCAAGAGGTAGAGCTTCAATGACACAAATGATGTCCTATGTTCTCTTATAATTTATGACTCTTGAGTTTTCAGAACAAAGGTCATATTCAGTACAGACCTATAGGAGTTTGCTTTCTTTTACTTTCCCTTTTTCTCATTATACTTGGCTTTTTCTTTTATCTTGGGACTCAGCTTTCACTAGAGTTGGAAATAAATCTTTTTTTTTTTTTCCTTCTTCTTCTCAGCTTGCCCTTGACTGCTATGGAAACCAAAAAAGAGCTATAGAAATCCTGGAAAATTGATTTTTTTCCACACTTGGATGAGGCTGGAGTAGTCACTGAAGGTCTTTTAAACCCTAATGTAGGCTTAAATGCTTGACAAAAGGGAAATGTAGCCTCCATTGTATTGAATCTAAATGATTTTAGCCATTATACACAAGGAAGAAGCTGAAATTTGTCTCTCAATGTCAGTATAATTATCCTAGTATAATTGCAACCAGAAAAAAGAAAGAAAGAAAAATTAAAAAGACATGAGATGTTATCTCAGTAGAAAAGAAAGGGACTATTCAGTTGACTTCTAAGCTAAATTTGTGCTCACTTTTCAGAAAATACCAGCTTTCAAAGTCAGGCACCAACTTCTTCATTTGCTTCACTTACTGTCAAATGTGATGTTAATAAGTTATCTTTTGTGATGGTTCATATCACAAGAGTGTCCTATTCCTTGTTGAACAGGAGTTCAGTGTGGAAGAATTATTGAGAGACATGGGTAATCAAAGGAAATGTTTATTTCTCTTTTGAAAGTATCTTCCTTGGCTTTCCACTTTGTCTCTCTGTGCCACAAATGAGTTACCAAAAGCTTCTGGTACTATCTGCTTATCTGGTTGTTAATAAATCTTGTGGTTACCTGATTTGGAAGTCACCTGATGTGAGACGCAAGAAATAAACACAAAGAGCAATTCATGAAAAAATAATTATTCTTTTAAGATTGAAATTATAGGCATTATTATTGCATTTTATTTCTAAGATACAGAGGATTCAGAGTCCCTCAGTAAGTAACTAATGCTGTCTCTTTTAAAAAATACATGGATAAAAATGTTACATCTAGACAAACTAGTGAATCATCATCACCATTGTACTTCAAAAACATGATTCTAATGGATTTGTGTCTATTAACACATTAATAAACACCTTTTGTAAATTCTGTGCCATTGTTACTGTTATCATTTTAGAGCTTAGGGAACTGAAGTCCAGAGAATTGACTCCATTTGTAGGTAGAACAGCTGGGATTTATGTCTAGCATTTTGGGATTATCACCCATAGTCTTACTTCTCTGAGTATGAAGGAGTGATGGTGAAATAATAGAAATCACTCATTCTCTGATTCAGAAAATACCTACATTACTAGACAATATGCTAAGTGTTGAATGCAAAGTTTTGCAAAGTCACATGAAGTTTATGTGCAGTAAACCATTGTTATGCTAAATACAGAAGAATGACATAATCAACTGTATATTCTGAGAAGATCACACTTTCAATTTTGTGGAGAAAATTTCAGGAGGGCTGTGAGAGTAGAAATATCTAAGAACTGGAAGACCACGTGATCAGTCTATGCAGCAAATCATGCTGGTGTAGATGAAGGTGGAGAAAGTGGTGATCAGAGGGGGTTTGTACTTTGGAGAGTGGAGGCAAGGAAACATTCTGAGAAGTACGAAGGTGGTGGAAGGAGAACAAGCCTTGGTAAGGAAAACAGAATCAATAATAATGACTGGGGAAGCTTCTTTGGTGGTCAGTGGTTTAGAACCTGCCTTTCAAAGCAGGGGTCTTGAATTTGATCCCTGGCCTGAGAATTAAGATCCTACATGATGCAGAAAACTAAGCCAGTCTGCCACAACTAGGGAAGCCTGAGTGCTGCAATGAAGATCTAGCACAGTCTAAATAATAATAATGATGACTGAGACCTTGCTTGAACAATTGTGAATAATTCACGGTGGAAATGATAGTGGTCGATCATGGATCAGCAATTCTCTTTTGCACCAGATGGATATGTTTGAGACACCTTTCTAAGTAGAGATGTCGATTAGACATCTGTTAAGTGAACAAGGACGCCCGAAAAAAAGTAAGTCCCAGACACATATTTGCTGATCTCCATGATATGGAAGAATGGCAGGCAAGCTCTGAATTTGGCAAGATGGAAAATGACAACAGTGTGCTTTAGTAAGTGGTAGTGAAGAAGCCTGATCAGAGTGGCACAACTTATGACACAGATCAAATGCATGGAGAATATGACAGTTCTTTCTACAAATGTGCTTGTAATGGGGAACAAAGAAAAAGATGACTAGGAAATGTGCTTGTTATAAGATGGATGCTCACAAGCCCATGAAAAGAAGATTCAGCAGATTATGAGAAAGTCTTAGGAAACAGAAGACTCCTGAAAGAGAGGAATCTTGGAGAACAAGAGTGGTGATGGGATTAAGAGGACTCAGTTCACACATGGCATTTGACAGGAGAAAGGATTTCTTCTTCAGGGTAAGAAAAGAACAACAGGGGAAGAGGTGCTTATGTGTACTCTGTAGCCTTGGTGACAAAAATATGACAGTGGCTTCTATTTCTTCAATAGATAGTATTTAATATTCAACATTCAGTGAGTCCTGCCATATGCCAGGTGTGTTTTAAAGCACTTTGCATGGGACTTAAATGAGGCATTAAATGAGGAAAGTGATATTGATAACAGCGAGGAAACAGGCATGGAGAAGATAATTTTTGTGAGATCGCAGGACTGGATGCCAGCTGAAAGTGTCTAACTTTAGTCAATGCTCTTACTCATTAGGCTAAATAACCTCTTGAAATAAAGCTCTCAACCTCCTGAAACAAAGTGGGGAGAGCAAAGATTTGGATTTTGTGAGATATAAAAGGAGATTTAAGAATAAATGAATTGTTTTTTTTAATGAAATGATCCTGTGTATAAAAAATCTGACCTTCTTGAAAAGAACAGTCATTTCAATTGAAAGCAGTTAACAATTAACTTTAGAGATATGAGTTTAATCCCTGGGTCTGGAAGATCCCCTGGAGAAGGGAATGACAATTTTTTCTCACCTGTAACCTCCATGAGGTTGCAAAGAGTTGAACAGTACTGAGCAACTGAGCAAACACACAATAATTAATTAACTTAGTTGTGGGGAGATTACACACATATACAAATACACATGTATATATATCTATTCTTTCCATATGGAAATACCACTTGCAAGCATAATAAAAAAAGAAGTAGATTCCCATCAATTTTATGATACATACTGAGAAATTATATAGGCTTCTCTTATTCTTCTCTATTTTTCTCAAATTTTAGTATTATCTGACAGTGTTTAGACAAGCAACTAATTTTGATTTTGTTCATTTTTGTTCTTGTTGCACCCTGGGGTAATTTGTCTGAAATTAAATCTGGACTCTATCACCTAGATATTTCCATATCTAAGAGACTTTAGGCAAGATAATTTATATTTTAAGCTTCTTTCCTCAAAGTGGGAGAATAAGAGAACTTCATCACTGGGCGACTGTGAGAATTAAACAGCAGATATTAAAGACAGGTATAAATGCCTGTATTCTTGTTGATCATGTTGTTATAATTAGACTATTTTTGTTTCTGCATTCATTTTTGTCATTCTTCAATCTATTTTTCTAAAATCAGTTAAAGTGATAATTTAGAAATTCATATGGACTGTATCTCTCCTGTACTCAAGATAATTTAGTGGCTATTCATTGCCATCAAGATAGAATCTAAAATACACATTATTTGTCAGACCCTATGTATAGTCCAGGCTTACCTTGCAGGCCCTAACTCAGTCCTCTCATTTAACATGGCATCTTTCTTTAACTCCTTAGATGTGCCATACTCCTTTGCACCCTAAGGACTTTTCATGTGCTCTCCCACAGTTTGAATGGCCTATAAATCTCTGGACCCATCTGTCACTCATATCACTATACAACATGTTTTAATGCTATCTTCGTATACTTTATATCTGGCTTAAACAACCATTCTCCTGTATCCAGAGTAGATTATATTTCACCTGGTCTATGAATTTTAAGATCATATAACTTAATTTTCAGCACTTTTCACATTTGTAGTCAAGGAATTAAATGTATATTTGATTGTCCAATCTCAGTCTCCTTAGCCAAAAAAAAACACACACAAAAAAACTGCAGACTCCATCAAAACAAACATTGCCTTATATGGCTGTCCTTTGCATGTAGTGGGTGTTTGATAAATTACTCATAATGAATGAATGAATAATTATGGACATTCAGGGCTAGTCTACTCAATATCTGATTGAATGTTTCATTGGTAGTATTACTGAAGATCTGTCTTATCTATTTAAAAGCATTTAAGTATCCCTAAATACATTCAACCACAAAGGAAATCAACCTTGAACATTCATTGGAATGATTGATTCTGAAGCTGAAGCTCCAATACTTTGGCCATCTGATGCAAAAAGTCAACTCATTGGAAAAGACCCTGATGATGGGAAAGATTGAAGGTGGGAGGAGAAAGGGATGACAGAGGATGAGATGGTTGGATGGCATCACCGATTCAATGGACATGAGTTTGAGCAAGCTCCCAGAGATAGTGAAGGACAGGGATGCCTGGCATGCTGCAGTTCATGGAGTTGCAGAGTTAGACACGACTTAGCGACTGAACAACAACACCAAACCTTAAATATACAGACAAAAAATGTATTTTGAGCCAGGCGTCCCTGTCCATCACCAACTCCTGGAGTCCACCCAAACCCATGTCCATCAAGTCGGTGATGCCATCCAACCATCTCATCCTCTGTCATCCCCTTCTCCTCCTGCCCCCAATCCCTCCCAGCATCAGGGTCTTATCCAATGAGTCAGCTCTTCACATCAGGTGGCCAAAGTAAGGGAGTTTCAGCTTCAACATAAGTCCTTGAATGAACACCCAGGACTGATCTCCTTTAGGATGGACTGGTTGGATCTCCTTACAGTCCAAGAGACCCTCAGGAGTCTTCTCCAATACCACAATTCAAAAGCATCAATTCTTTGGCACTCAACTCTCTTTATACTCCAACTCTCACATCCATACATGACCACTAGAAAAACCATATCCTTGACTAGATGGACCTTTGTTGGCAAAGTAATGTTTCTGCTTTTTAAAATGCTGTCTAGGTTGGTCATAGCTTTCCTTCCAAGGAGTAAGCCTCTTTTAATTTCATGGCTGCAGTCACCACTTGCAGTGATTTTGGAGCCCAGAAAAATAAAGTCAGCCACTGTTTCCACTGTTTCCCCATCTATATCCTATGAAGTGATGGGACCAGATATCATGGTCTTCGTTTTCTGAATGTTGAGCTTTAAGCCAACTTTTTCACTTTCCTCTTTCACTTTCATCAAGAGGCTCTTTAGTTCTTCCCCACTTTCTGCCATAAGGGTTATGTCATCTGCATATCTGAGGTTATTGATATTTCTCCCTCCAATCTTGATTCTAGCTTGTGCTTCCTCCAGCCCAGTATTTCTCATGCTGTACTCTGCATATAAGTTAAATAAGCAGGGTGACAATATATAGCCTTGACGGACTCCTTTTCCTATTTGAAACCAGTCTGTTGTTCCATGTCCAGTTCTAACTGTTGCTTCCTGACCTGCATGTAGGTTTCTCAAGAGGCAGGTCAGGTGGTCTGGTATTCCCATCTCTTTTAGAATTTTCCACAGTTTATTGTGATCCACACAGTCAAAGGCTTTGGCATAGTCAATAAAGCAGAAATAGATGTTTTTCTGGAACTCTTTCGCCTTTTCGATAATCCAGCGGATGTTGGCAATTTGATCTCTGGTTCCTCTGCTTTTTCTAAAACCAGCTTGAACATCTGGAAGTTCATAGTTTACACATTGCTGAAGCCTGGCTTGGAGAATTTTAAGCATTACTTGGTAGCGTGTGAGGTGAGTGCAATTGTGCGGTAGTTCAAGCATTCTTTGACATTGTCTTTCTTTGGGACTGGAACTCTAGTAGTTTAACCATATATGTTAAACAACATAACAAATACAGAACAGATGCCTGTGGATGACACTACCCTAGTCTCTGCCTAGCATAGTCAGTGATCACTCACTGTGTTCCATGCAGTGTGCTAAATGCCCTCATGCTCAAGGATGCTGGGGCCTAGAAAGGCATACTTCCTGTCATTCTACTGCTAACTAACAAGGAATGGATTAAAATAGAGATCTGTCTGATTTATACATTATGCCCCATACATTGCACCCCCTGGCCGAATCACTGCCTCAACTCAGGCCCAACATGGTGCACTAAACATGTCAGCAAGTTTGGAAAACTCAGCAGTGGCCACAGGACTGGAAAAGGTCAATTTTCATTTCAATTCAAAAGAAAGCAATGCCAAAGAATGTACAAACTACTGCACAATTGCACTCATCTCACATGCTAGCAAAAGAATGCTCAAAATTCTCCAAACTAGGCTTCAACAGTACATGAACTAAGAACTTCCAAATGTTCAAGCTGGATTTAGAAAAGGCAGAGGAACCAGAGATCAAACTGCCAGCAGCCATTGGATCATAGAAAAAGCAAGAGAATTACAAAAAAACAACTACTTCTGCTTCACTGATCATGCTAAAACCTTTGACTGTGTGGATCACACAAACTGTGGAGAATTCTTCAAGAGATGGGAATACCAGACCGCCTTACCTGCCTCCTGAGAAACCTGTATGCAGGTCAGAAAGCAACAGTTAGAACCGGACATGGAACAACAGACTGGGTCCAAATTGGGAAAGGCATATGTCAAGGCCGTATATAACTTATACACAGAGCACATCGTGAGAAAAGGTGGGCTGGAAGAAGCACAAGCTGGAATCAAGATTGCTGGGAGAAATATCAATAACCTCAGATATGCAGATGACACTACCCTTATGGCAGAAAGCAAAGAGGAACTAAGGAATCTCTTGACGAAAGTGAAAGAAGAGAGTGAGAAAACTGGCTTAAAACTCAACCTTCAAAAGACTAAGATCATGGCATCCAGTTCCAGCACTTCATGAAAACTATATGGGGAAACAATGAAAACAGTGCCAGACTTTATTTGCTTCGGATCCAATATCACTGCAGATGTTGACTGCTGCCATGACATTAAAAGATGCTTGTTCCTTGGAAGAAAAGCTATAACCAACCTAGACAGCATATTAAAAAGCAGAGACATTACTTTGCTGACAAAGGTCCATCTAGTAAAACCTTTTTTTTTTTTTTTTTCAGTAGTCACGTGTGTGCCAGAGTTGGACCATAAAGAAAGGTGAGTGCTTAAGAACTGATGCTTTTGAACTGTGGTGTTCGATAAGACTCTTGAGAGTCTCTAGGGCTGCAAGGAGATCCAACCAGTCAACCCTAAAGGAAATCAGTCCTGAATAGTCACTGAAAGTACTGATGCTGATGCTGAAGCTCCAATATTTTGTCCACCTGATGTGAAGTACTGGCTCACTGGAAAAGACCCTGATGTTGGGAAAGATTGAAGGTGGAAGGAGAAGGGGATGACAGAGGATGAGATGGTTGGATGGCATCACCAACTCGATGGACATGAGTTTGAGCAAGCACTGGGAGTTGGTGATGGACAGGGAAGCCTGGTGTGCTGCAGTCCATGGGATTACAAAAAGTTAGACACAACTAAGAGACTTAACTGAAAAGAACATAAACCAGGCTTTTCAGAACCAGAAACCACTAATCAAGATGATGCTGAACTGAACAAATCAATCTCCATGGAAAGAGGGAACCAGACAAAATATTGCCTTCTACCTTCTGAATATTAATTCATTAATAATATTAATAATAGTCACAATAATAATAATAACGTCATGTATGCATGCTAAGTAACTTCAGTCTTTCTGACTTTTTGGACCCTATGGACCTTGGCCTGCCATGCTCTTCTGTCCATGGGATTCCCAGGCAAGAATACTGGAGTGGGTTGCCATGCTCTCCTCCAGGGTATTTTCCATACCCAGGATGGAAGCTGCATCTCCTGGGACTCCTGCACTGGAGGCAGATTCTTTACCATTAACCCACTGGGGAAGCCCAGTAACAATGTCAATTAATGTAAAAATGCATCCAAAGCAAAAAGTGATGACAATGTATTAATCTGAGATAAGAATCAAATTGATTTTATACATAGATGCTTTTATTTCATTAAATGACCTAAAATGGAGTGAATTCAGTAAGCAACATTAACTCTGCCATACACTTCTTAAACTCAGAATAATTTAGAATTGCTTTTTTAGCATTAGCATGGAACACTAAACAGGAGCAATGTGACTCGTGTGACTGGGGAACTGAATTTTAGAATTGCTTGTTTAGTATTAGCATGGAACACTAAACAGGAGCAATGTGACTAGTGTGACTAGAGAACTGAATTTTTTATTTTGCTTAATTAAATTAACTCAGATGTAAGTGACTATATGAGGCCAGTGGCTACCATATTGGACAATGAAGGTCAAATGTTTCATTAATTGTTAAGTAGATAACATTCACATCCTTACCCTCTTTGTTAACTTTGTTTCAGGGTATACCTAATTTGATTTACGTTCAGTTTAACTAAAAATAAGGACAATAAAAATTAACTACCTGTGATTTCCTAAAGTAGTATACATATTGTGTTTTTTAAATGTTAGTTCACAACATTTTTGGTGTCATTGTGCTTAAAATGTCAACCATGTAGTAAAAGATACAAAGTCTGACTCTTTCTAATGTGGTCAATTCCTTCCTTAGAGTAAAAGGATTTTTCTCTACAAGAAAGGAGCAACTATCTCTCATATTTCAACACTTTTCAATGTTTGTCTGCTAATAGAATTTTGACAGAATATAAAAAAAAAACTTGCAGAATTAAATATTAAATATTTATCTCCATCACTCATGATAATTCATGTACATGGACCTACAAATTATTTCCTTTTGCTCAACTATTTGTCCAAACTAAAATATGAGTATAAATCTGATTTCAAGTAAAAATTGTGAGGATATATTTCTTAGTTGTTTTAATTTCAAGAGATCACTCATGGTTAATTCTTTTCTTAGTATAGACAAATCTCCTTTATATGAGTTAATTATAGGCTGCCAAAGTTGACTTTTTACTTTGATGCTTGAAATTTTGTCACTGACATCTGAAAATATGAGAATATTAAGTCAATGCCATCATCAAAACATTTGATAAACATAGGAAGATAATAGTTACTACATATTGAATGATCTTGGAAAAGTGAGGTGAAGTCGCTCAGTCGTGTCCGACTCTTTGCGACCCCATAGATTGTAGCCTACCAGGCTCCTTCTTCCATGGGATTTTTCCAGGTAAGAGTACTGGAGTGGGTTGCCATTTCCTTCTCCAGAGGATCTTCTCAACCCAGGGATCGAACCCGGGTCTCCCACATTGTAGGCAGACGCTTTACCATCTGAGCCACCAGGGAAGCCCTAAAATTAGCTGAGCCATCTAGCAGTGAGTACAAAAAAGGTCAAGCTTGAGTTGTTGCTGCTGCTGCTAAGTCACTTCAGTCGTGTCTGACTCTGTGCCGCCCCATAGACTGTAGCCCGCCAGGCTCCCCTGTCCCTGGGATTCTCCAGGCAAGAACACTGGAGTGGGTTGCCATTTCCTTCTCCAATGCATGAAACTGAAACGCGAAAGTGAAGTCACTCAGTCGTGTCCGACTCTTCGCGACTCTATGGACTGCAGCCTACCAGGCTCCTCTGTCCATGGGGTTTCTCAGGCAAGAGTACTGGAGCGGGTTGCCATTGCCTTCTCCACAAGCTTGAGTTACTATAGCCAAAGTCACAATGTAAATAATCCTGTATCATTTCCATATTTTCTAAAATCAGTTCAGTTCCGTTCAGTTCAGTTCAGTCGCTTAGTTGTGTCTGACTCTTTGAAACCCCATGGACTGCAGCACGCCAGGCCTCCCTGTCCATCACCAATGCCTGGAATTTACTCAAACTCATGTCCATTGAGTCGGTGATGCCATCCAACCATCTCATCCTCTGTCGTCCCCTTCTCCTCTCGCCCTTAATCTTTCCCAGCATCAGTGTCTTTTCAAATAAGTCAGCTCTTTGCATCAGGTGGCCAAAGTATTAGAGTCGAAAGTATTGGAGCCAAAGTATTTTCTAATATAGAGGTAGATAAAACTAAAATTAAAATTGAAAAAGAAGGATTCAGACTTTGTAAATTTTTTCTGAATATTTCTAATGAGAAACATAGTTATTGATAAGAATGTAATGACTCAGAGAAATCACAAATTACCACCTTCCAATATATTAACTTCTTAATTATGAATTTACTTCTTTAAACTTATTTTTAGTTTGGCACCTGCTATTCCTTATGCCTTAAGACATTGATATTGTGATAACTTTTGTCTGAGATCACAGATTTTTTTTTTGTCCTCCTGAAGAAATTCAATGCACTTCTCAGTTAAACTGTTGACAGGTAAACCTCCTCTCCTTGAGAGCACAGTCTTCAAGGCGGAGGGTGAAGGCAGTCCTGTGAAGTCCAAGCTCAGTTCTAGGTAGATGTTATGCTATTTAACATATATTACCTTCTTTATCTTTTGTCAAAGCAATCTCCTCAGTTTTACAACATTATATAAATTTTATAAATGAGAAAAAAATATTTGCAATATTTAATTAACTTTTGCAAAGCCATTAAAAATAGTAGGAGTTAAATCCAAATGTGTAATTCCAAAAACTCTTTGACATTAATCATACCAAAACCCATATGCTATAGAGTTTGACACCAAAGTCCCCACTGCAGTTGAACTGAACTGAAATCCTATAATAATCATGGGGAATTAGACTTTATCATGCATCTGCGGGTAGGTAACACTCTACTCTCAGTACCTGGCTGTCTTATGGAGCCTGAAGCTGGCTGAGTAAAAATTCAACAACTAAGGGGTTAAGGTAATACATGAACAATCAAAAGAAAAGTTGTCTCAACTTAATTATTTTACAGCATCCAGAATGTCGATCTTAGAATATTCTAGGAAAGACTATGAATACTCCACTTGGCTGAGTGTCAACCATATTCACTTAGGCAAATGGATATGTTGGTACATGCCATATTCCATGTTTTCGAACATTAGATATAAATTGGTTATTATTAAATACTGTTAACTCTGGGGGCATCCTCACTGATTTAGTTTAAACAACTCAATGTTTACTTCCTGAATAAAACTAAAGAACTGCAAAATATGAATTGTCCCTCAAATGTAGAAGGAGAGAAACAGTAAGTTTTCTTATACTATATAGCTTTAAAAAAAATAATTATCATGTATGGTTTTCTCTTTAATACTACTAGATCCCATAGCCATAGATATTCATTACTCACTGTCTGACAGAAAATATGTTAGAGGTCCATACTGAGGCAATTTTAAGTAGAATCATCCCTAATAGTACAAATGTCAACTTTAGTTTCTGCTGAGCAGCTGTTATATCATCAGTATTAAAAATATGTATATGATCACCACAGAACATTATGAGCACATCATAAAGGCTATAATACCATTCTCTTATTTAAGATAATGCTATACATATAGCACTGAGACACTAAAATACACACAACCCCCAACAATATACTTATGACAAATGAGTAAATATATTCAGTTTTTATTTAATTCAATATATTAATGACATAATAAATGACAAATATATATTTGGAGAGCTTATTTTAAGGTATCCTGAAAATTATTTATATGTCTGCATGTAGGATCTAAAGACCTGAATCAGTATATAGCCATTGAAAATTAGAGAATAAAAATGTAAAATGTGACTTATTGATAGCATTTGCAAATGACAAATATGAAAAAAATCAATACTAAATTATTTCTGACTATTGAAGAATTAGTATGAGAAAGGTAGAGAGAAAAAGAGGGAGGGAAACAGTCAGCCCCAGGTGATGACCCCAATCACTGAAGCAAAATTGGCCTCTTGGATGGATACTGAAAAAACCAGGGTAACATGATGGTGAAATCGCAAAATGTTCCAATATCTGAATTCTATAAAGTATCTCAAGTGTTCCATTGTTTCTTTCTTTGAAAGATGGACTGTGCCTTCTAATGATTGATGGCTAAAGACACAAAGTGAATATCTTTGCAAAATGGGGGAAGAAATAACACAAAGGAAATAGCTAAATCTAAAATGCAGCATCTCTTAAAAATATATTTGTCAATTTAATAGCATTTGGATGCATGGGCTGAATTGTGGTAGAAATTAATCTCTGAACTCATCTTTGCAACAGAGATAAGTTCCAGGGTTTTGAAGTAAGGCGAATCTGGGTTCAAATTTGTCTCTAGAAATCTAAAGCTATGAGAGTTTGAGGGGTCATTTAAACATTCTCAACTTCATTTTTCCTCCTTTGTAATAAAAATAAACATCTCACTGGCTTGTTTAATACATAATAAACTTACTTAAAAACAATTCTTATGGTTGCTGTGAAGATTAAAAATGCTTATGCAAATATTAGTTGCTCACTTTCATGTTCTTAATTAAGAGTATTTAGCACTTAATTTTATTTAATATTAGCCTTGGAAGAAAAGTTATGACCAACCTAGATAGCATATTCAAAAGCATAGTAAGGTCCGTCTAGTCAAGGCTATGGTTTTTCCAGTAGTCATGTATGGATGTGAGAGTTAGACTGTGAAGAAGGCTGAGTGCCGAAGAATTGATGCTTTTGAACTGTGGTGTTGGGGAAGACTCTTGAGAGTTCCTTGGACTGCAAGGAAATCCAACCAGTCCATTCTGAAGGAGATCAACCCTAGGATTTCTTTGGAAGGAATGATGCTAAAGCTGAAACTCCAGTACTTTTGCCACCTGATGCGAAGAGTTGACTCTTTGGAAAAGACTTTGATGCTGGGAAGGATTGGGAGCAGGTGAAGAAGGGGACGACCGAGGATGAGATGGCTGGATGGCATCACTGACTCGATGGACGTGAGTCTGAGTGAACTCTGGGAGTTGGTGATGGACAGGGGAGGCCTGGCGTGCTGCGATTCATGGGGTCTCAAAGAGTTGGACACGACTGAGCGACTGAACTGAACTAAACTGAACTGAGTCTTTTTTTAGCCAGAGCATGATAACAACCTTGGAGAAACTGTAATACATTAATTATACATACACAATACCTAGTCACTAATTAGTTGAGAGATTAAGGCATTGTATATATCTCCTCTTTCTTCTGTCTGTATGATATCATTTCTAGTTTTCCTCCCAACTTCTGAGTTTGGCACAAATCCATCAACTTTCTAAGACAACAGTAATAAGTTATTTCTAACAAAACTCAAAATGAAATAAAAAGACATAGTATTTTAGCTCAAAAAGGCACAAGGATTATTCCGGTTGTCATGTAAATAATTGACTCTGCACAGCTATTCTACACTAGCCAAGATAAATTCTCTATATTTGCTTGCCCAATGTACCTGTTAGGGGCTGCATCATATCCTTCCAAAATACACATGTTGAAACTCTAATCATCACTAGTACCTCAGTGATTACTTGGATATAGGGTAATTTTAAAGAGGCAATTTTAAAGTGAGGTCATGAGAATGGATCCTAACCCAATCTGACTGGTGTTCTTATAAGAAGAGAAAATGTAGACACACAGAGAGACACTAGGGATACACATATACAGAGGAAAGAGCATTTGAGCCTAGTGAGAGGATGACTATCTACAAGCCAAAGAAAGTGGCCTCAGGAGAAACCAAACCTATGGACACTTTGATTTTGTATTTCCACCCTACAGAAATATGAGAAAATAAATTTATGCTGTTTAAGCCACCCAGCCTATGGTGTTTTCTTATGACACAACCCATCCTAAGAACACCAACAGATCAGAAGAATAAAAAGGTGGAAACTGGTGGGCCTGAAACTATATATCTTGGGAAGAATGAGGGATGTCTTGATAGAGAGTTGGGATTGGAGAGTCTAAGGATGGGAATGTCATTAAATCAACCAATTTAAATTGTCCTCCTCCTGCCTGCATGGTGCCCACAATTCTCTTTTGTCTGTTAGACTTTTCCCACGTTATCATTCGTCTTCCAACATACTGTACATTTATTTTCAACTTGATTATCTTCCCACTCCGAACAACAGGGAGGGTCTGGATTCTAGTTTGCTTTCTTGTCTAATTTCTTTTTCAATGCTATGCATTCAGCCCCTAGAAAAGTGCCTGGCATTTAACAGAAGATAAAAATAATGATAATAATGAATAAATGAGCGAGTCCATAGAGAACAGACAACTACATGGGTACCCGTAAAAGTAAAAAAAAAAATGGAATGAGTTGGAGAATTTGGAAGAGACCCCTTACATTCAGCCAAAGTAGAATTAATATTGACTATAACAGGAAGTGAATTGTTCTAAAGTAAAAAAATTCTGCTAAATCTTTCTACTGATTAGTTAGCAAAAAGAAATTTCACCTTAACTCTTTCTGATGTTCAGGATTTATAGGGGAGTTTGTCTTAGAATAATTAAAAAGAGGATACAAAACATAGAAAATGAAATCAATATTATATCCACTGAAACTTTTTGCATGTTAATTTTGCAAACCTCTGAATTTTAATATTGAAAATCTATCAATGTTAAAATGAAATATTCATTTCCAAAATGTAATCCAGTTAAGAACACAAAAAAATAGCAAACATGAAGTCAAGAGAGCCTGACCAAAGTAATTAGCCCATTACTAGAGAAGACAATGGCATCCCACTCCGGTACTCTTGCCTGGAAAACCTCACGGATGGAGGAGCCTGGTAGGCTGCAGTCCATGGGGTCGCTGAGAGTCGGACACGACTGAGTGACTTCACTTTCACTTTTCAGTTTCATGCATTGGAGAAGGAAATGGCAGCCCACTCCAGTGTTCTTGCCTGGAGAATCCCAGGGACAGGGGAGCCTGGTGGGCTGCCGTCTATGGGGTCACACAGAGTCGGACACGACTGAAGCGACTTAGCAGCAGCGGCAGAGAGTACAGCACTGTTTGTAAGACACGTAAAATTTCAGAGATTGTGACTG
Organism: Budorcas taxicolor; assembly: GCF_023091745.1. Classification (NCBI taxonomy): domain Eukaryota; kingdom Metazoa; phylum Chordata; class Mammalia; order Artiodactyla; family Bovidae; genus Budorcas; species Budorcas taxicolor. Next base: position 56,096,227 of record NC_068929.1, on the reverse strand, counting down.
AAGTGAGACGATATGTTCAGTGTCATCAGAGAAGTGAGAGCTAAGGTATTTACACTAGCAAAGATGAAGAGGTACTGGGACAGCCAGGGTAGAACAGACATGGGTTATATAGAGCAAGTGGATTGAAGGACTTTTTTAATTGGAGAGGAGAGGTATAAAATGCTGGATAATAACTAGCCAGTTTATGAAAGATACTGGCTCTCACAGTAAAGAATAGGAATAATTGTAGACTTTCATTTAAGGAATGCCAATTATGGCAAACCATGAAAGTAAGTTTCATATGATAGTATTGTATTATCAACAGGAAGAGTGGTTATAGGAGAAAGTATTGGAGGACATAAATCATCCTCACTTGTAGAAAAGTGTATAGGAGGAACAGAGCTTAAGAGGTGAGACCAATAACACGGAGTGAGAAGCAATAACAGCAACATCAAGGTCTAGAAATGAAATATCATCAAGGTCTAGAAATAAACAACTTCTAAAACCATTATGGTTTCAATCTGTCTTTTGCTAATCAAAGTCAAATCATGTGTGCATGACTTTACTGTGGACTGTATTATAACTAAAATCTGGACTGTCTTTTTCCCCCACTATAATCAACATACCATTTCTTTTCACTTCCTGTTCTACAAGTCATTCAGTTCCATCCCCAGGATTCTATACTGATCATTTAATCTGCCATTTAAACAGGGACACTTTTGTGAATAATTATATTGGGCCAGCATTTATAGCGATATAAAATTCATAATAGCTTGCAAAGTAGGAGGTGCATTTGTGCAACCTCTCATTCCAAACATGAGATATTAATTTTGCTTTCTCTAAAAACTTGTTATTATATACACAGATATCACTGCAGATGGTGACTGCAGCCATGAAATTAAAAGATGCTTACTCCTTGGAAGGAAAGTGATGACAAACCTAGATAGCATATTAAGAAGCCGAGACATTACTTTGCCAACAAAGGTCCATCTAGTCATGGCTACAGGTTTTCCAGTGGTCATGTATGGATGAAAGATTTGGACTATAAAGCAAGCTGAGTGCCGAAGAATTGATGCTTTTGAACTGTGGTGTTGGAGAAGACTCTTGAGAGTCCCTTGGACTGCAAGGATATACAACCAGTCCATCCTAAAGGAGATCAGTCCTGGGTGTTCATTGGAAGAACTGATGCTGAGGCTGAAATTCCAATACTTTGGCCACCTCATGTGAAGAGTTGACTCATTGGAAAAGACCCTGATGCTGGGAGGGATTGGGGGCAGGATGAGAAGGGGACGACAGAGGATGAGATGGCTGGATGGCATCACTGATTCGATGGACATGAGTTTGGGTGAACTCCGGGAGTTGGTGATGGACAGGGAGGCCTGGGGTGCTGCAATTCATGGGGTCGCAAATAGTCAGACATGACTGAGCGACTGAACTGAACTGAACTGAACTGATGGCTAATTTAATAAGATTTCCTTTTAATTAGCCATTCCCTCTATTGTAGCCAATGTTATAAAGTGGGCTTGAGATTTCAATATCGATTTGTAATAGGAATTATTTTACACCTGTGATACTGCTATGTTTGGAAGTTCTACGTTAGCACTGTTGAGTCCATTTAGAGGAAAAAATATTCAAACCCAAAATGTATCTGAACAGCAGCCATTTAAGCAAGTAATTTAAAAATTAAAGCTTAGCACATTATTTGTAACTGCCTATATATTGTGGAAACACTCTGATTGTACCTCAAAAATAAATTTGTCCAGGAATGTTTTCAGAGCTTTCAAAGGTGGACAGAATTCCTATTTCATTTGGAAATTGCTAAAGAAATACTCTGGAACTACTGAAATGTAGATTATCTAGCGTTTGTGTTTTGTTTTGTCTCGGTATTCCAGATATCTTTAGTATCTGCATGAATGGAGAAGCTTTTCTAGTTGACCAATTGACATACAATGCTTTGCTTAATTTACTATTGTATCGGAATGCACTTTTGGATATATTTTTTAATTTGCTGTTGTGCTGAAATGCTCCTTTGGATCTTTTCTCCCCCCATATTATCAGTGAAGAGTGACAAGTTATTGAAAGTGGTTGGGAAGCCACATCATTATAGAACATAATTTGTAATAACAGAAATATACTTGCAAGCATAGTAAATGATATGAAAATGTTTACTGTGAAGAAAGTGTAATAATTTTTCACAATTAGACAGAAATAAGAAGAATAATGTCATTATCAACAGGATTATTACAGAGATCAATAAATACATGACACTATCAAAATCTGGCAAGACTGGTCTATGAGATAACAGACCGAACATTTAGATGAAATGTAATTGAAAATTTAAATACTATTATCTGGGGGAGAAATAATTTCATTTAAAATGTTGAGCAATCTAGTGCTTTTGCTTTAATTTCAAAAATATATTTAAAATTTTAAAAACTTATTATGAGGAGAACTGTCAAAGTTACATATATCTTTATATTACCTGTTTGACCATATTAAATGATGTGCTTTACTGTATGTAAATATAATACTTATTCTTTTAAGGAATTTTTTGGATTACATCTAATCAAGAAACCCCCAAAACACCACACATCATGTATCATATGGTTTTGACATTCATAAAATGGCAAGATTCTACAGATCAGTCTGTTATGGGCAAATGTAAAAGAGGGAACAAAGCTGAGATTCTTGTGAAAAAGCTACCAGACTATTTTTGGTTGTCTGAATAATCCTGAGCTAAGAGTTCTGAGCTTCGGTATCCAACTCTCTCTCCCCAAAGACTGAGGTCGAATATTTTCAAAACCTTCATAACAAGCACTGTGTCAGCATGAGGGGCCCGGAGCTTCTTTAGGCTAAACTGGCAGGCTTTTTAGAATCCTGATGCTAACTAGGATCTTGGGCTTTGCAGAATGAGCAACAAAATGATTCGTGTTTCTGCTCTCTCTGCTAATACAGATGAGGAAATTCTATGGCTCAACGGATTTTGCCAACTTTTGGCTTGCTGTCAACCACCTGATCAAACTTGTAAGAGCTAAAAGATCAAGAATGGGATATTTTACATACGTGGAAAAAAGAATCCTTTTAATTTTATCCCTCTCACTTTCTCTGTGATATGTGTGCCTGTGTGTGGATGGTTTGCCATAGTATAAAATAAAAATATTATGGAAACTTTGTAAAATTATAATTGTAATTAAAGCTATGTAGCAGACACTGTAACTAGATGCATATCCCTGTACATTCAATTTGTTCAATGGCATTTTTTCAGGGTGGAAGTTGAACTCTGCTTTTAATTTTAAAATAATGCATTCCTTTCATTGAAAAATATAGAAAAAAATTAGAGAGAATTAAAATCTCACTTAATTCCATAGTTGTTTTTATATATAATTTTAAAATAATTTTGCCTGTAAATGTGTGTATCGGAATCTATTACATTCCGTTAATGAGAAGACAGCATCATTTGTGTCATCTCCGTGAATTTCTCTTGCTCCTCATTCATTCATCTCCAAGTTAGGAGATGTGACTTGATTTGACAGGTAAGTTGGAATTTTAGAAATGCTGAAAGTGTGGCTTGATCTATATCTCACTCTTCCTTCTTGAAACTGGCCAGTTGGATGTGAGTAGATTCTGATTACTATCAGTCATGCTGTCAGTTTAGGGGTAAAAAAAAAAAAAAAAAAGTTCCCAATTGAGAGATTTTGGATAGTCTCCTGAAATTGGCAAGTCTCCCGAAACTGGAGACTCAATATTAGCAAATCAGCTTGGCTCCAGAAATTAGACACATGCTGCAATGTCACTTTTATCAGAGATAAACAGAATACTTCCATCTTAATTCTGCCTCACATGTTTCTTGTAACTGATTTACAATCAGAGGAGGAGTGAAAAGTAATATTTTTAAGTTACAGAAGCTATTTGATGAAGTTACTCATAAATCCACACCCAACTCTCTTCACAGATGAGAAAATTGAGGAACTGTGAACTAAAATCGTGTGTTCAAGGAATCAGTATGAGAAGGCTGTATATTGTCTCCCTGTTTATCTAACTTATATGCAGAGTGCATCATGTGAAATGCCAGGTTGGATGAAGTTCAAACTAGAATCAATAGAGCCTGGAGAAATATACACAACCCCAGATATTCAGTTGATACCATTCAAAACTCAGCATCTATAAAACTAAGATCATGGCATCTGGTCCCCTCATTTCATGGCAAATAAAAAAATGAAAGCAATGACAGGTTGTATTTTCTTGGACTCTAAAATCACTGAGGATTGTGAATCCAGTTATAAAATTAAAAGACACTTGCTATTTGGAAGGAAAGCTGTGACAAACCTAGATAGCATTTTAAAATGCAGAGTCATCATTTTACCAACAAAGATCTGTATAGTCAAAGCTATGGTTTGTCCAGTGATCATGTACAGGTGTGAGAGTTGGACACCTCTCACACCAAAGAAGGCTGAGCACTGAAGAATTGATGCTTTCAAACTGTGATGCTGGAGAAGGCTCTTGAGAGTCCCTTGGACTCCAGGAAAATCAAACCATTTAATTCTAAAGGAAATCAACTGTGAATATTTATTGGAAGGGCTGATGTTGAAGCTGAAGCTCCAATACTTTGGCCATATGATTCTAAAAGCCAAATCACTGGAAAAGTCCATGATGCTGGGAAAGATTGAGGGCAGGAAGAGAAGGGGTGTGACAGAGGATGAGATGGTTGGATAGCATCACCGACTCAATGGGTATGAGTCTGAGCAAACTGGGAGATAATGAAGGACAGGGAAGTCTGTCATACTGTAGTTCATGGGGTCGTAAAGTGTCAGACATGACTTAGCTACTGAACAACAACAACAAAAAGTATACATAGATCATAAGTGAGAGAACTCAGATTCTATTTTTTTGGATATATCTTACTCCATATAATCAATCTCCTATGTATGATTTCCAACTAGTTTTCAATCATTAGTTTTATAACAGAGTATTATATAATACGGGGCTTCCCTTATAGCTCAGTTGGTAAAGAATCTGCCTGCAATGCAGGAGAGCTGGGTTTGATCCCTTGGTTGGGAAGATCACCTAGAGAAGGAAATGGCAACCCACTCCAGTATTCTTGCCTGGAGAATCCCATGGACAGGTTCCCAGTCCATGGGGTCCCAAGATTGGACACAACTTAGCAACTAAACCAGCACATTATATAATATGCAAGGTGAAGACATTTACATCTTCCTGATTTTCACTTTGAAATTTTAAACATTATTTAAACTACAACTTTACCAGCATTTGTTTTTTATTTATAGAGAAAATAAGAATTCTAAATTGCATATTTTATAGGACATCCTTACCACAGTGATTCTTCATTAAAAAAATTGTAATAAACTTACTCAAACATTACACACTGGTATATCAGATGTTCAGCATGTCTTTAGTATCAGTGATGTGCTTACATTGAATTCTCCAATCAAGAAGTTGGCCAACTTTTCCTGTAAAGAATGAGAGTATAAAACATTTTGGCTGTGAGGCACTGTCCTCGTTTCAGCCATGGTCATAATGGTTGGTTATGTGAGGACCAGGCACACTGGGAAGAGTTTATCAGCCCTACCAGGATCATGTATATGATTCTGTCTCAATTAGAATCCAGAGATGCTCAGACTGCAAAATCTAAACTATGATGTAGTAGTAAGAGACATAAACTTTGGAACCAGAGTGTCTTCCTTTATGTCATGGTTGTATATTGCCTGTGTGTGTGCCTGTTATTGCTTCAGTCATGTCTGATTCTTTGCAGCCTCAGGGCCTGTAACCTGCCAGGCTCCTCTGTCCATGGGATTCTTCAGGCAAGGTATTGGAGTGGGTCACCACACCCTCCTCCAGGGCATCTTCCGGACCCTGGAATCAAACTTGTGTTTCTTATTTCTCCTGCACTGGCAGGAAGATTCTTTACCTCTAGCACCACCTGGGGGGCCCTAGACATGGAAATACTAAAAGTTTCTACATCAAAGAATTGTGAGGATAAAAAAGCATCAACATATATGAATAATATATTGGAAAAATTATAATAATTGGAAAAATTCAGACATATAAATGGGCTTTGTAAATGTGTGTGCATGTGTGTGCTCAGTTGCTTCAATCATGTACAACTCTTTGCCATCATATGGCTATGGACTGCAGCCTGGTAGGCTTCTCTGTCCAAGGGATTCTCTAGGCAAGAATACTGGAGTGGATTGCCACATTCTCCTGGAGAGGATCTTCCCAACCCAGGGACTGACCCTGTGTCTTCTGCATCTCATGCATTGCAAGCAGATTCTTGACCACTGAGCAACTGGGTAAGCCCCTTAATCCACTTTTCATTCTTCAGTTCAGTTCAGTTCAGTTCAGTCGCTTAGTTGTGTCCGACTCTTTGCGACCCCATGAATCACAGCACGCCAGACCTCCATGTCCATCTCCAACTCCCAGAGTTTACCCAAATTCATGTGCATAGAGTCGGTGATGCTATCCAGCCATCTCATCCTGTGCCGTCCCCTTTTCCTCCTGCCCCCAATCTCTCCCAGCATCAGAGTCTTTTCCAATGAGTCAACTCTTCGCATGGGGTGGCCAAAGTTTTGGAGTTACAGCTTCAGCATCATTCCTTCCAATGAACACCCAGGACTGATCTCCTTTAGGATGGACTGATTGGATCTCTGTGCAGTCCAAGGGACTCTCGAGAGTCTTCTCCAACACCACAGTTCAAAAGCATCAATTGTTCGGCACTCAGAGTTCTTCACAGTTCAACTCTCACATCCATACATGATCACTGGAAAAACCATAGCCTTGACTAGATGGACCTTTGTTGGCAAAGTAATATTTCTGCTTTTCAATATGCTACCTAGGTTAGTCATAACTTTCCTTCCAATGAGTAAGCATCTTTTAATTTCATGGCTGCAGTCACCATCTGCAGTGATTTTGGAGCCCCCAAAAAATAAAGTCTGACACTGTTCCACTGTTTCCCCATCTATTTCCCATGAAGTGATGGGACCAGATGCCATGATCTTCATTTTCTGAATGTTGAGCTTTAAACCAACTTTTTCACTCTCCTCTTTCACTTTCATCAAGAGGCTTTTTAGTTCCGCGTCACTTGCTGCCATAAGGGTGGTGTCATCTGCATACCTGAGGTTATTGATATTTCTCCCCACAATCTTGACTCCAGTTTGTCCTTTTTAAGCCCAGCATTTCTCATGATGTACTCTGCATAGAAGTTAAATAAGCAGGGTGACAATATACAGCCTTGAAATACTCCTTTTCCTATTTGGAACCAGTCTGTTGTTCCATGTCCAGTTCTAACTGTTGCTTCCTGACCTGCATATAGGTTTCTCAAGAGGCAGGTCAGGTGGTCTGGTATTCCCATCTCTTTCAGAATTTTCCAGTTTATTGTGATTCACACAGTCAAAGGCTTTGGCATAGTCAATAAAGCAGAAGTAGATGTTTTTCTGGAACTCTCTTGCTTTTTCGATAATCCAGCAGATGTTGGCAATTTGATCTCTGGTTCCTCTGCCTTTTTGAAAACCGAACATCTGGAAGTTCATGGTTCACGTATTGCTGAAGCCTGGCTTGAAGAGTTTTGAACATTACTTTACTAGCTTTTGAGATGAGCACAATTGTGCAGTAGTTTGAGCATTTTTTGGCATTGCCTTTCTTTGGGATTGGAATGAAAACCGACCTTTTCCAGTCCTGTGGCCACTGTTGAGTTTTCCAAATTTGCTGGCATATTGAGTGCAGCACTTTCACAGCATCATCTTTCAGGATTTGAAATAGCTCAACTGGAATTCTATCACTTCCACTAGCTTTGTTCATAGTGATGAACAAAGGCCCACTTGACTTCACATTCCAGGATGTCTGGCTCTAGGTGAGTGATCACACCACTGTGATTATCTGGGTCGTGAAGCTCTTTTTTGTACAGTTCTTCTGTGTATTCTTGCCACCTCTTCTTAATATCTTCTGCCTCTATTAGGTCCAGAACATTTCTGTCCTTTTGCAAGAAATGTGCCCTTGGTATCTCTAATTTTCTTGAAGAGATCTCTAGTCTTTCCCATTCTGTTGTTTTCTTCTGTTTCTTTGCATTGATCGCTGAGGAAGGCTTTCTTATCTCTTCTTGCTGTTCTTTGGTACTCTGCATTCAGGTGCTGATATCTTTCCTTTTCTCCTTTGCTTTTTGCTTCTCTTCTTTTCATAGCTATTTCTAAGGCCTCTTCAGACAGCCATTTTGCTTTTTTGCATTTCTTTTCCATGGGGATGGTCTTGATCCCTGTCTCCTGTACAATGTTACGAAACTCCATCCATAGTTCATCAGGCACTCTGTCTATAAGATCTAATCCCTTAAATCTATTTCTCACTTCCACTGTATAATCATAAGAGATTTGCTTATATCAAGCATAATGACCTGCTGAATTTCTCCTATCAAAGTTCATAGATTTAATCCCTTTATATTAATTCACAGATCTTGGAATTACTGTAAATTTGGTTTACACTATAAGAGAAGAAGCTCTTTTAAATCCATCATGGATAATAATTTCCCAGGAAATCCAGGAATTCTTTCCCCTCCTTATTCACCATAGGAATAAACTGGAATTTATAAACTTTCTATCACAGTCATATTTTGTAGCTAATCTCCCTTGAAAGTGAAGTGGCTTCATTTATAATGACTATCTTCTCAAAGCTCTGCAATGATGCTGAACAACATCAATTTTCAGGGACAGAGAGTAACAAAATCGATTAATTATACCATAGTAATAAACAGTAAAATATCCCATATATTTAGGCTCCAAACAAAGTGCCACTCTTATATAAAATCTAAACTAACTCTAATCAATCCATTTATTTTTCAAAAATCACAGTGACAAAATTTATTGTAGAGAAATATGATTATATTTGCCAAAACATTTTTTAAACTATAACTGTCTCCCTCTTTAATGCAGATCATAATAAATGTAGAATGCACTATTATTGACAATATTCAGAGGCACATGTTGGATGTCATTAAGTCTAAAACTAGTTTCCCTTGTTATTGTTGTTCAGGCACCCAGCCATGTCCAACTTTTTGTAACCACAACGACTGCAGCATGCCAGGATGCCTTGTCCTTCACCATGTCCCAGAGTTTGCCCAGGACATGTTCATTACATCAGTGATGCCATTCAGCCATCTCATCCTCTGATGGCCTCTCCACCTTCTGCCCTCAGTCTTTCCCAGTATCAGGGACTTTTCTAATGAGTCATCCATCTGTCCACATCAGATGACCAAAAATATTGAAGCTTCAGCATCAGTCCTTTCAATGAATATTCAGGGTTGATCTCCCTTAAGATTGACTGGTGTGATCTCCTTGCTGTCCAAGAGACTTTCAGGAGTCTTCTTTAGCACCACAGTTGGAAGGCATCAATTCTTTGGCATTCTGCCTTCTTTATGGTCCAGCTCTCACAATGGTACATGACCACTCTGAAGACCATAGCCTTGACTATATGGACCTTTGTTGGCAGAGAGTGCTTTTCAACACATTATCCAGGTTTGTCACAGCTTTCCTGCCAAAAAGCAATCATTTTTTTATTTCGTGGCTGCAGTTACCATTCACAGTGATTTTGGAGCCCAAGTAAAGGAAATCTGTCTCTATTCTACCTTTTCCCCTTCCATTTGTCATGCAGTAATGGGGCTGGATGCCATGATCTCAGTTTTTCCTTTTTTTAATATTTAGTCTTAAGTCAGCTCTTTCACTCTCCTCCTTCACCCTCATCAAGAGGCTCTTTCGTTCCTATTTGCTTTCTGCCAGTAGAGTGGTATTATCCACATATCTGAGGTTACTGATGTTTCTTCCACCAATCATTTTCTTTAATTTATTTTTTAATTGAAGGATAATTGCTTTATAGAATATATGTATACCCATGGCTGATTCATGCTGAGATTTGACAGAAAACAACAAAATTTTGCCAAAATATTTTTACAGAAAAAAATAATCTCCTACAAGTAGAAAAAACACCATGATATTCAGAAATCATGATTATATTCATTGTCTTCTTTTGTACACTTCCCTCAATGCAACACAGTGATGGTAAGAGTTTACTTATTTATTAAATAAGTAGTTGTTGAGTGACGGATTAAGCAAGTTGGAAAAATAAAAAAGAATTAAAGAGAAAAAAAGAAAATATCCTTATGACTTTTCAGAACAGGTAACTAGCATTTGATGTATGGCAAAACCAATACAGTATTGCCAATAAAGTAAAATAAGCCAATAAAGTAAAACAAAGTAAAATTAAAAAAAATGTTAAACAGAAAGAATTTTATAAGAAAAGTAATATTAATTTTTACATTGAAATGATATTTTATGATTTCACAGTATAGTTTGTCTATGTCCCTTAACTATCAAAAACTTTCATTTTCTGTATTTTTTTATTTGTGGGGGTACTCAGTTCATGTATGAAAGTGAAAGCCATTCAGTCATGTCCAACTCTTTGTGACTCCCATGGACTAACACTGCATGGAATTCTCCAGGCCAGAATACTGGGGTGGGTAGCCATTCCCTTCTCCAGCAGATCTTCCCGACCCAGGGATCAAACTCAGGTCTCCCAATTGCAGGCAGATTCATTACCAGTTGAGCCACAAGGGAAGCCCAAGAATATGCGGGTGGGTAACCAATTCCTTCCCCAGTGGATCTTCCTGACCCAGGAATCAAACTGGGGTTTCCTGCTGGATTATTTACCAACTGAACTATCAGGGATACAGTTCATATATATTTATATTCTATATGTAAAATTTCCTCAAAACTGATTATTCTTGTGTATAAATAGACAATGAATATTACTTTCCTGTTTTTATAGATGAGGATGCTGAAATTCAAAGAAAGTAAGTAACATGTCCAAGAAGAAAAAGTTTTTCAGGTGATGAAGGGAGGATTTGAACATACAATTTTTTTCTAATGAACTTGCTTTCAACTGTTAACACTAATTTATTCTTAGAGAAAAATACAGTGATAGCTTAAATTATTTCAAAAGGAAAAAAACTGATGACACATTTACTTATACATGTGAGTAAAAACAAATCACTCTGATTGTGAGACAGTGAATCTATTCAATTTTGGTGCAGAACTTAATTGCATTCTGATTACTTTTGATGCCACATTTCATTTGCCACAAAAAATTCTTACAATATTTTGGAAGAGATTTAATATAGCAGAAACATATAACCACCATTTGAAATATTATTCTCCAACAAATCACCTGTAGAGGTAAGACATTCAATATTTCTATCTTAAAAAGTCAAGAATTATATTCATGTAGTCATGACATTGAACATCTTATACACATATTCATAACAGATTTAATGGGCATATGAGATAATAAGGAGGTATTAGAAATAACTGTGAAAAGAAGAGAAACAAAAAGCAAAGGAGGAAAGAAAAGATATACCCATTTGAATGCAGAGTTTTAAATAATAGCAAGGAGAGATAAGAAAGCCTTCCTCAGTGATCAGTGCAAAGAAATAGAGGAAAACAATAGACTGGGAAAGACCAGAGATCTCTTCGAGAAAATTAGAGATACCAAGGGAACTACTGCTGCTGCTAACTCGCTTCAGTCGTGTCCAACTCTGTGCAACCCCATGGACTGCAGCCTACCAGGCTTCTCCATCCATGGGGTTTTCCAGGCAAGAGTACTGGAGTGGGTTGTCATTGCCTTCTCCACCTAGGGAATATTTCATGCAAAAATGGGCTCAATAAAGGACAAAAATGGTATGGCTCTAACAGAAGCAAAAGATATTAAGAAGAGGTGGCAAGAATACACAGAACTATACAAAAAAGATCTTCATGACTCAGATACCCATGGTAGTATGACCACTCAATAAAGCCAGACATCCTGGAATGTGAAGTCAAGAGGGCCTAAGGAAGCAATAATAGGAACAAAGCTAGTGGAGCTGATGGATTTCCAGTTGAGCTGTTTCAAATCCTAAAAGATGATGCTGTGAAAGCAATGCACAAAATATGCCAGCAAATTTGGAAAACTCAGCAGTGGCCACAGGACTGGAAAAGGTCTGTTTTCATTCCAAGTCCGAAGAAAAGCAATGCCAAAGAATGCTCAAACTACCACATAATTGCATTCGTCTTACAACTAGAAAAGTAATGCTCAAAATTCTCCAAGCCAGCTTCAACAGTACATGAACTGTGAACTCCAGATGTTCAAGCTGCATTTAGAAAAGGCAGAGGAACTGGATATCTAATTTCCATCATCCACTAGATCATCAAATAAACAAGAAAATTCTAGAAAAATATCTATTTCTGCTTTATTGACTACACCAAAGCCTTTGTCTGTGTGGATCACAACAAACTGGAAAATTCTGAAAGAGATGGGATTACCAGATCACCTGACTTGCCTCTTGAGAAATCTGTATGCAAGTCAGAAAGCAACCTTAGAACTGGACATGGAAAAACAGAATGATTCCAAATAGGGAAAGGAATATGTCAAGGCTGTATATTGTCACCCTGCTTAATTAACTTATATGCAGAGTACATCATGAGAAATGCTGGGCTGGAAGAAGCACAAGTTGGAATCAAGATTACCAGGAGAAACATCAATAGCCTCAGATATGCAACCAGTCCATTCTAAAGGAGATCAGTCCTGGGTGTTCTTTGGAAGGACTGATGCTAAAACTGAAACTCCAATCTTTAGGCCACCTCATCGGAAAAGTTGACTCATTGGAAAAGATCCTGATGCTGGGAGGGATTGGGACCAGGAGAAGGGGACGACAGAGGATGAGATAGCTGGATGGCATCACCGACTCGATGGATGTTGAGTTTGAGTGAACTCCGGGAGTTGGTGATGGACAGGGAGGCCTGGCGTGCTGCAATTCATGGGGTCACAAAGAGTCGGACATGACTGAGCAACTGAACTGAACTGAACTGAACAGTATAAACCAGGTAAACTTAATTGTAATAATATATTTTATTTGAACAATTATACCCATATCATTATCATGTTAGCATGTAGTCAATAAAAATTGTTACTGAGATAGTTTGCATTTTGTTTTTCATATGAAGCATTCAAAAACCATGTACATTTGAAATTTATAGTATATTTCATTTAGAATGCTAAATTTTTAATAGACAGAAATATAAGATATTAGTCATAAAAATGAGTGAAATAATGTGAATGAAATAATGCAATTTCTGCTACATGAATGAACCTAGAAATTATTGTACTATGTGAAGTAAGTTAGGAATATAAGGACAAATGCCATCTGATATCACTTATATATAACCTATCTGAACAAACCTATCAGACATAGAGAAGAGACTTGTGGTTGCCAAAGAGGGGTCATTGGGGGATGTTTGGACTGGGAGTTTGAGATTAGCAGAGCAAACTATTATATACAGGCTGGATGATCAACAAGGTCCTACCTACCACATAGCACAGGGGATTATATTCAAGTTCCTGTGATAAATCATAATGGAAAAGAACATGAAAATAAAAGTGTGTGCATCATTTTGCTATACACGAGAAACTAACACAACATTGGAAATTAACTATACTTCAATTCAAAAAAAGTAAAAATTAGTGGAAAAAAAAGGAAAATGTAGTCCTAGAAAAACAGTTGTGTTTAACAGGAAAAAAAAAAAAGTATTACATTACTTCAGTTTATATATGAAAATTTAAATTAATTTAAATGAAATAGAGTTAAAAACTCATTTTCTCAGTTTCAATAGCCATATTCTAAGTGTTCAGTAGATAAAAGTGGGTACCAGACTATGTGCTATCACAGTGGAAAGTATAGTCCTAAACCAGGTAGGAGATCAGAATTGTGAGCCTATTTCTTGAGTAATGTCTTGTTTTTAATCAGTTCTGATGAGATGGATGAAACTGGAGCCGATTATACAGAGTGAAGTAAGCCAGAAAGAAAAACACCAATACAGTATACTAACACATATATATGGAATTTAGAAAGATGGCAATGACGATCCTGTATACATAGACAGCAAAAAAGACACAGATGTGTATAATGGACTTTTGGACTCAGAGGAAGAGGGAGAGGGTGGGATGATTTGGGAGAATGGCATTGAAACATGTATACTATCATGTAAGAATCGAATCGCCAGTCTATGTCCGATGCAGGATACAGCATGCCCAATGCAGGATACAGCATGCTTGGGGCTGGTGCACGGTGATGACCCAGAGAGATGTTATGGGGAGGAAGGTGGGAGGGGAGTTCACATTTGGGAACGCATGTACACCCGTGGTGGATTCATGTCAATGTATGGCAAAACCAATACAGTATTGTAAAGTAAAATAAAGTAAAAATAATAATAATAATAATAAATGAAATATAGCAATGAATTTAATATTTCTATATTTATGAAGTGTAAAGTCTTCTACAACGTTTATCTCTAAAATGTGTTAATGTTTTCCAGAATGATAAATCCATACAGATATATAATTACCATTTTTGAAGTAAATAATTTGATTAGCTCTGAAAGAAATTGGTTTAAATTTCATTAATACAGTATCATTTAGAAATTCAGTCTGTAAAACAGTCACGTTCAGTGAACAAGAGAGCATAATTTTAATACTGTTATGTGACAGAAGCAGAGAACAGAACCAAGAGCCTTGCGCTGTATAACAAGACGATTAGTAGATTCTCAGAAGGGAAAAGCATGGCAGTAAGCATAAAAAACAATTAAACAGATCACACAAAACACTGATCACGGAATTCTTATTAAACCAAAATAATACAGTCATCTGATATGAACTCTGCACTTGAAGGGAAAACAAATATAAAGATCAAGGAAAAAGAAAACTAAGAATAAAATAAACAAATATTAACATATATTTGTTTGCCAATCTATTTTTGCTTTTCTGAATTCAATATACCTTATTGTCAAAGGACACAAAATTGATGACAAAATAGGAAACTAAGGACACATGAAGATAAAAAGTACTTAGGAGAAAGAAGTCACAGATGGTATTACAAGACAAAAGGAATCAATTACTGGAGGAAGTAATGGAATGGTTGATGTAAGCCCAAGTTTTAATGAATAAAAAAGTGAAAGAATATATACAGATATACCACTTCAGGAAATCAAATTGCATGGAGTAACAAAAAATTCTGTGGTTCACAGCCTTCATACAGCCATTGAAAAGTCACTCCATCTCTCTCTATCTTAATTTCTCCTTCTGTAAAATGGGGTTAATTGTAGGTTAGAATATTAGGAATAGAAATAATATAGTGCTAATAATCCAGAACCACTCAATAAAGAGTAGGTTTGCTCAATAACAAAAATTGATACCAATAATTGGGCTTTGACTACACATCATTAATTACACACTTATTGTGTTCTTATGTCCTGTCAAATAACTCATGAGATTGAAATTATATATGTAAGACATCTTAAATATCTCTGAGGGAAAGAAAAATTACTTATTATGTTGTAGAGGAGGGGTTCACTCATAGGCCATCTAGAAATTCTTCTCTGAAATGTTTTAACTTAGTCAGAAGTCATACTCATGCATCAGGAGAATTCTTTGTATGATTTAAAAATTAAACCTTTGTAGCCATAGGTTAGGCTGCCCAGGTGGCTCAGTGGTAAAGAATTCACCTGCTAATGCATGACAGGCAGGAGACGAGGGCTTTATCCCTGTGTCAGGAAGATTCCCTGGAGAAGGAAATGGCAATCCATTCCAGTATTCTTGCTGCAAAATTCCATGGACAGGGAGACTGGTGGGCTACAGTTCATGGGGTCGCAGAGTTGGACACCACTAAGCAACTGAGCACACACAGAGCCATAGCCCCAAATTAAGTTATCCTAGAAAACCTGCATTGTAATAACTGGTTACAGTGAAAGGTTGTTGGTGATTATTTTTGAGAACATAATAAAGTTCACTCATTAACATTTTTGTGTAGGTCACTATAGGTAATCCATACCAGTGTGTTCTTTATAAAGTCAATTCTATGTATCAGTTCAGTTCAGTTCAGTCACTCAGTTGTGTCCAACTCTTTGTGACCCCATGAACTGCAGCATGCCAGGCTTCCTTGTCCAATACCAACTCCTGAAATTCAATAAATTCATGTCCATTGAGTCAGTGATGCCATTCAAGCATCCCATCATCTGTCGTCCCCTTCTCCTCCCACTTTCAATCTTTCCCAACATCAGGGTCTTTTCATATGATTCAGGTCTTCCCATCAGGTGGCCAAAGTATTGGAGTTTGATCTTCAGCATCAGTCCTTCCAATGAATATTCAGGACTGATTACCTTTAGGATAGACTGGTTGGATCTCCTTGCAGTCCAAGGGACTCTCAAGAGTCTTCTCCAATACCACAGTTCAAAAGCATCAGTTCTTTGGTGCTCAGCTTTCTTTACAGTCCAACTCTCACATCCATACATTACCACCGGAAAAACCATAGCTTTGACCAGATGGACTTTTCCTGGCAAAGTAATCTCTCTCCTTTTTAAAATGCTGTTTAGGTTGGTCACAAGTTTTTACTCAAGGAGCAAGCGTCTTTTAATTTCAAGGCTGCAGTCAGAATCTGCAGTGATTTTGGAGCACCAAAAAATAAAGTAAGCCTCTGTTTCCACTGTTTCCCCATCTATTTCCCATGAAGTGATGGGACTGGATGCCATGATCTTACTTTTCTGAATGTTGAGCTTTAAGCCAACTTTTTCACTCTCCTGGTTCACTTTCATCAAGAGGCTCTTTAGTTCTTCACTTTCTGCCATAAGGGTGGTGTCATCTGCATATCTGTGGTGCATATTATTGATATTTATCCCAGGAATCTTGATTCCAGCTTCTGCTTCTTCCAGCCAAGTATTTCTCATGATGTATTCTTTTTTTTTCCTCATGATGTATTCTGCTTATAAATTAAATAAACAGGGTGACTATAAACAGCCTTGACATACTCCTTTTCCTACTTGAAACCAGTTTGTTCTTCCATGTCTAGTTCTAATTTCTAACTGTTGCTTCCTGACCTGTGTACAGATTTCTCAGGAGGCAGGTCAGGTGGCCTGGTATTTCCATCACTTTCAGAATTTTCCACAGTTTGTTGTGATCCACACAGTCAAAGGCTTTAGCACAGTCAATGAAGCAGAAGAAGGTGTTTTTCTAGAACTCTCTTACTTTTTCAATGATCCAGTGGATGTTGGCAATTTGATCTCTGGTTCCTCTGCCTTTTGTAAATCCAGCTTGAACATCTGGAATTTCACGGGTCACGTACTGTTGAAGCCCGGCTTAGAGAATTTTGAGTACTACTTTCCTAGCCTGTGAGATGAGTGCAACTGTGTGGTAGTTGGAAGACTCTTTGGCATTGCCTTTCTTTGGGATTAGAATGAAAACTGACCTTTTCCAGTCCTGTGGCCAGTGCTGAGTTTTCCAAATTTGCTGGCATTTAGAGTGCAGCACTTTCACAGCATCATCTTTCAGGATCTGAAATAGTTCAACTGGAATTCCATCACCTCCACTAGTTTTGTTCATAGTGATGCTTCCCAAGGCCCCCTACACTTTGCACTCCAGGATATCTGGCTCTAGGTGGGTGATAACACCATCGTGATTAACTGGGTCATGAAGATCTTTTCATATAGTTCTTCTGTGTATTCTTGCTATCTCTTCTTAATATCTTCTGCTTCTGTTCGATCCATACAATTTCTGTCCTTTATTGTGCTCATCTTTCTATGAAAATTTCCCTTGGTGTATCTAATTTTTTTGAAGAGATTTCTAGTCTTTCCCATTCTGTTGTTTTCCTCTATTTCTTTGAATTGATTACTGAGGTAGGCTTTCTTATCTCTCCTTGCTATTCTTTGGAACTCTCCATTCAAATGGGTATATCTTTCTTTTTCTCCTTTGCCTTTCACTTCTCTTCTTTTCACAGCTATTTGTAAGGCCTCTCAGACAACCATTTTGCCTTATTGCATTTCTTTTTGGAGGGATGGTCTTGATCCTTGCCTCTTGAACCATTTCATCAATCTCTGACCACAATTCTTCGAGCACTCTGTCTATCAGATCTAAAACCTTGAATCTATTTCTCACTTCCACTGTAAAATCATAAGGGGTTTGATTGAGGTCATATGTCCATTCTAAAGGAGATCAGCCCTGAGTGTTCTTTGGAAGGAATGATGCTAAAGCTGAAACTCCAATACTTTGGCCACCTCATGTGAAGAGTTGATTAATTGGAAAATATTCTGATGCTAGGAGGGATTGGGGGCAGGAGGAAAAGGGAACGACAGATGAGATGGCTGGATGGCATCACCGACTCGATGGACATGGGTTTGGGTGAACTCCAGGAGTTGGTGATGGACAGGGAGGCTTGGTGTGCTGCAATTCATGGGGTCACAGATAGTCAGACATGACTGAGCGACTGAATTGAACTGAACTGAATGATCTAGTGGTTTTCCCCATTTTCTTCAATTTAAGTCTGAATTTGGCAATAAGGAATTCATGATCTGAACTACAGTCAGTTCCCAGTCTTGTTTTTGCTGACTGTATAGATCTTCTCCATCTTTGGCTGCAAAGAATATAATCAATCTGATTTTGGCATTGACCATCTGGTGATGTCCATGTGTAAAGTCTTCTCTTGTATTGTTGGAAGAGGGTATTGGCTATGACCTGTGCATTTTCTTTGTATAACTCTATTAGTCTTTGCCCTGCTTCAATCTGTACTCCAAGCCAAATTTGCCTGTTACTCCAGGTATTTCTTGACTTCCTACTTTTACATTCCAGTCCCCTCTGATGAAAAGGGCATCTCTTTCGGGTGCTTGTTCTAGAAGGTCTTGTAGGTCTTCATAGAACCATTCAGGTTCAGCTTCTTCAGCATTACTGGTCGGGGTATAGTTTGGATTACTGTGATATTGTATGGCTTACCTTGGAAAGGAATAGAGATCATTCTGTTGTTTTTGAGATTGTATCCAAGTATTTCATTTTGGACTCTTTCGTTGACTATGATAGCTACTCCACTTCTTCTAAGGGATTCTTGCCCACAATAGTAGAAAATAGACTCTTGGAGGGCATAAACAGAACACTGTGTGCACCAGAACCCAGGAGAAAGGAGCAGTGACCCCATAAGAGACTGAGGCAGACTTGCCCATGAATGTCCAGAAGTCTCCGGCAGAGGCTTGCGTTGGCGGTGGCCTGCTGCAGGGTTTGGGGTACTGAGTGTAGCAGTGCCTTTGTGGACCTTTTGAAGGAGTTCACCATTATCTTCATTGCTTCCACCATAGTTTGGCCTCAGGTAAATAACAGGGAGGAAACACAGCTCCATCCATCAACAGAACATTGGATTAAAGATTTACTGAGCATAGCCTCACTCATCAGAACAAGATCAAGTTTCCCCCTCAGTCAGTCTCTCTAATCAGGAAGCTTCCACAAGCCTCTTATCCTTCTGCATCAGAGGGCAGACAGATGGAAACCCAGAATCAGAGAAGACTAACCAATCCGATCAAATGGACCACAGCCTTGTCTAACTCAGTGAAACCACGAGCCATGCCATATAGGGCCACCCAAGATGGACGGGTCATGTTGGAGAGTTCTGACAAAACATGGTCCACGGGAGAAAGGACTGGCAAACCACTTCAGCATTCTTGTGTTGAGAACCTCATGGACAGTATGGAAAGGCAAAAAGATAGGACACTAAAAGATGAACTCCCCAGGTCAGTAGGTGCCCAATATGCTACTGGAGATAAGTGGAGAAATAACTCCAGAAAGAATGAAGGGATGGAGCCAAAGCAAAAACAATACCAGTTGTGGATTTGACTGGTGATAGAAGTAAAGTCTGATGCTGCAAAAAGCAATATTGCATAGGAACCAGACATGTTAGGTCTGTGAATCAAGGCAAATTGGAAGTGGTCAAATAGGAGATGGCAAGAGTGAACATTGACATTTTAGGAATCAGGGAACTAAAATGGACTGGAATGGATGAATTTAACTCAGATGATCATTATAACTATTCTATATATAGTAACATCAATTTTGTTAAAGAGATGTATTACATTTGGTTATGTTTCTTGTAAATGTAAACAGCACATTTTTTCTATATAGATCATTCATAATGGAATTATTTGTACCCATAATAGAACTTTTGAATTTCAGTGGCTCATACTAGAAAACACAGTTGCTAAAAATAGAGATCTTACTGAGGATAGTCAACAAGGCTAATTTCTATTTATTAGGTTTTAAAGATAGAAACTAATATAAAAGTATAGTTACTCAACTTGTTTACTGTAAGTTTCTATCAATTTCCAACTTTTTGAATTTAGCATCAGTAATGTACTACAAGTTTGAACAAGTTGTAAAAATGTGGCAGAGTTAGAGCTACTGAAAAAAAAATAGATGTAAAGTTTATTGGAGTAGAGAAAGTCAGAGAATGGAAGCTGATTATTTCACCATTTTACATGAACATTTGAATTTCATTCATTTCTTCATTCAACTTACTTAGCAATAATTTTTCAGACAAACCTGATAGTGACTGTAATAGATTTGCTGCATTGCACTGCAGACGCTGACTGCAGCAATGAAATTAAAAGAGGCTTGCTCCCTGGAAGAAAAGCTATGACAAATCTAAACAGCATATTGAAAAGCAGAGCCATCTCTCTGCTGACAAAGGTCCATCTGGTCAAAGCTATGGTTTTCCAGTAGTCATGTATGGTTGTGAGTTGGACCATAAGGAAAGCTGAGCACTGAATAATTGATGTTTTTGAACTGCAGTGTTAGAGAAGACTCTTGAGAGCCCCTTGGATGCAAGTAGATCAAACCAGTCAATCCTAAAGGAAATCAATCCTGAATATACATTGGAAGGGCTGATGCTGAAGCTGAAGCTCCAATACTCTGGACACCTGATGCAAAACGAAGACTCATTGGCAAAGACCCTGATGCTGGAAAAGATTGCAGGCAGGAAGAAAAAGGGGATGACAGAGGATGAGATACCTGGTTGGCATCCCAGACTCAAAGGACATGAGTTTGAGGAAATTCTGGGAGATAGTGAAGGATGGTGAAGCCTGGCATGCTGCAGTCCATGGGGTCATGAAGAGTTAGACAGGACTGAAGCAACTGAGCACACACACACACACATGCACACTGTAATTACAACATTCAGTACTGAATTATTGTTACATAATATTTTCAAAAACAGCATCAAATTAATAAATAACTTATATTCATGGATTACCTAGTTCACAATATGAAACTGTATGTCCTTTTATATTTGAAATCAATGTTAGATTTATTAGCCAAGCAAGTAATTTAAACTTGTGAAGTCTGGACAAGGGCATAGCAAAGTAACAAATGCTTGGCAACTCTGAGCATTTTCTTCAGTTACTTAACATTCACCCAGAGTTTTCTGCCATGTGATTTACACTGCAGTAATTCCAATGAAATATGCCTTCTTTATCTATTCCTAAGGGAAAGGGTCATTTATTTGATTTTCTAAATCTCACCCAATATCTTCAAAATGGTTCCTGGGGGATTTCTCAAATTAAAATTCTAGCATAGGCATACTTCACAATGCCACACAATGACAGAGCATAAGAAAAGAGGAGTGGAGTCAAAATTTAATTTCAAAGAGATGAAATACCCAAAATGTAGTAAAAATAATTAGAACAAGAAATGATGTAGAAAAACCATCACCTAGCTGGAACAATTTTAATACTGCCTCTCTTTGCATGTTTTATGTATTTGTGTCACTGTTTTTATTTCCTGAAGCAATACTAATCGCTTCTGATGATACACTAAATTTTGATGAAAAGAGATAAAAATTCAACATGTTTTAAATACACACACACATACGCACTCACACTTATACCCTGTGTATAGGGACCTGAAATTCAATTTACTTTTCATTGATAACTGGAGACTTTGTCTAATGAAACTGCTATTATGGACATGCTTTTAAAATTCCCTGTCAACATAGATAATTGTTTCATATTTTATGGCTTCTAAAATAAAATACCTATTATTTACAAGGTTTCTCCCATCCATTCATGGTTATAATATACTTATAATATAGTCTTATATTACTGAAGACATATAAAAAAGAAAATAAATTTGAAGGAGAGTCATTTTATAAATTAAAAAAACACTTTATCAAAGAATAATGAAATATTAGTTCATATAATGAAGAAACAATCAACTAACAAAATAAATAAATCCTCAGATAATCTAATGAAATTAATGACCATAAATTCTAGAACAAGAATCAAGGAGATGAGGTCACCCATTTCCTGAAGCTGTCACAAATAAGATTGAAATTTCTTTTTAAATGACCATTCTCTCAAATATTTTCCTGAAAACTGCTAACAAAAATCAACAGGAAATAATAATTTAATAAAGAAGTTAAAAGGTCAAGCAGAAACACTGAAAAAATACAACTGGTTACTAAAATCCAATAGGAACTATCAAGAATTGGATGAAGTTAAAAAGGAAGCACTATTATGCATTAAGCTTCATACAAATACTGAAGTGTCTTAGGAAGGGCTAATCCTGAATATCATGTCAGTATTTATGAAAAAGAGATGGACTTGATCTTCTTGAAGTGAACAGTGACTTCTGTAAGAATATAAGTCATTGAGGGATAAATATCTTGATCACCAAAAGAGGAAATGATGAAAAAAATTGCATGTATTGAGGTATTGAGAATTTACTCACACTGATACATAGTTTAACTTAAATTTTACTAAACAAAGCTGCCTGTTTTATGGCCTTTCTGACATGCATCATTCATCTGCTTTGGCCATTGACAAAGGGAACAATTTGAAAGTCAAAAAGTTATAACTATGGTTCAGACATCCAGAAATCAATCTGAGAGATGTGAATGGGAAAATATCAGATTTGAAATGATTTAATCTATGTTATATGTATAAATAGAATAAAATTAAATATTCACAGAATTTGGTAGTATATTTAGTCACTAAATTATATACAAGGAGAAAGGTCCTTGCAAATGAAAATGCATTCCTAAAATGCATAGATAACAGCAGATCATACGGTGCATTTATATTCATCCATCAAAACTAACATGAAAAAGTCCTCTCATTTGAGTCTCTTTAGAAAGTAATTTGATCACAAAGCTCACAGAGTGAGAAAACTGAAAGACAATTTAGAGGTATGCTCTGATATATAAATACATAATTCCATAATTCTAGGGTCACAGTGGGCTTCCCTAGTGGCTCAGATTGTAAAGAATCTGTCAGCAACACAAGAGACCTGGGTTATATCCCTGGGTCAGGAAGATCCCCTGGAGAAGTGAATGGCTACCTACTCTAGCATTCTTGCCTGGAGAATTCCATGTATGGAGGAGACTGTCAGTCTACAACCATGGGGTCACAAAGAGTCAGACATGACTGAGTGACTAACACAGGGTTACAAAGAAGATTTAGGTTACTCGTTATAGAGGAGGAGGACATAAAATATACTAATATTTTTTCAATAATACAGAGTTATAGGAAAAAGCAAAGTTATACCTGGGAAAAGCACTACAGAAGGGAAGAGTAACACTCAATTTTATTTGTTAGCTTCCAGGTAACACCTTAAATGAGTTACTCAGAACTGTGTGGATAATAGGCTATTTGATTTTTAATATTCAAAGTATAAATTTATAAACAGACTAAAAGTAGAGAGCAGTACTGAAGAGTCATTGTTTATAGATATTTTCCTTCCACGTTGTGATTTGTTGATAGTTTGTAAGGAATAATACATATTTCATAATTTAGCTGTTTTGTTTACCCAATGTATGTACTATAAATATAATAAGAGGGCTACAAACTTAAAATTTTCTTGCCAACAAAGTTCACATTATTTCCCAGATATTTATTTCCTTAGAATTATTTATTAACTCCTCTTTACTCATTATTTTTTTTTAATTTTTATTTTTACTTTATTTTACTTTACAATACTGTATTGGTTTTGACATACATTGACATGAATCCACCACGGGTATACGTGCGATCCCAACATGAACCCCCCCTCCCACCTCCCTCCCCACAACATCCCTCTGGGTCATCCCCATGCACCAGCCCCAAGCACTCATTATTAACAGAAAATCTTTGGAAGAAAATAAGTTCAGTGCAGCAAATATAGGATATATGACCCACAGAACTATACATATATTTATGCTATTAACACAGATATATGATTCCCAACAGTCCATTTCCATCATTTAAAATCTGAATTAGTTAGAATGTACTCCAGAACTAAATAAGGGAGATGAGAACTGATTTTGGTTTTCAGGTCTGAAAACAGAGGAAGTACTCTTTTAATAAACAAATTTCAGAACCTGCATCTTATTTGTTTTATGAAAAAAAAAAAAAAAAACCCATAAAACCTCTCTGGTCAAAAAAAGATGAAGCTAGAACCAAGAGCAGTAAGAACTGCTTCATTTATGTCCCAAAGTCACACAGGATTCAGGGGCACTGTTGTGTCACCAGCCATGATATATTCCTACAGATGAGAGAGAAGAGGCCAATTGTACTCTAATGATCCAAGGACAAGGCAGGGGTATGCAACTTAAAGACAGTTACCAAAGCACTACCTCCCAAAGACAGTTACCAATGCTCTACCTCTCCTGGATAATAATAATTATAGACTAATAGTAACCACAGCTGTCTTTTAGTAGCTCTGAGGACATGCGAGACTCTCTTCTAAGCAATTTTCATGTGTGAACTCATTCAATCTGATCAACAAATTTATGGGATTATCTTCTTAGAAGCATATTATAGAATGAGAGACACAGGGATTAAGAATTTTCCACAGATGATGTACCTTCTGTCTGGTCTCAACCAAAAGAGTTTGAATTAGCCCCTGTGTTATGTCCTCTCTTCCTATGTAACTCCTTCTGGAGAGACTGTTAAACATACACGTGTGCATATCCACACAAACGTGGAGAGCTACATTTTCCGCTAAATGCATTGAGATGGCATTCCATTTTTTATAGAGAAATTCTGAGTAAAACATTTAGGTGAGTTTTTATTTAGTATTATTATTCTTATTTAGCCTATGGAAACACAATAAATGTTTTCAGAACAAATGAAGAAATCAATGATATGTAATGTTAATATAATTGTCTGTAGTATAATTAATAAGAACTAATTGGAAATGGCAACCCACTGCAGTACTCTTGCTTGGAGAATCCCATGGAGGGAGAAGCCCGATAGGCTACAGTCCATGGGGTCGCAAAGAGTCGGATACGAATGAGTGACTTCACTTTCACTTTCACTTTCAACTGTAAAATTACTTAAACTTAACTGTGTGTATGTGTATATACAAGTAAGTCAAGGCTGTATATTGTCACCTTGCTTATATAACTTATATTCAGGGTACATCATGCAAAATGCCAGACTGGATGAAGGACAAGGTGGATTCAAGATTTCCTGAAGAAATATCTAACCTCAGATATGCAGTTGAAACCATGCTTATAGCAGAAAGCAAAGAGGAACTAAAGAGCCTCTTGATGAATGTGAAAGAGGAGAGTGAAAATGCTGGCTGAAAACTAAACATTCATAAAACAAAGATCATGGTAACCAGTGCCAGCACTTCATGACAACGTGATGGGGAAACAATGGAAACAGTGACAGACTTTATTTTCCTGGGCTCCAAAATCACTGCAGATGGTGACTGCAGCCATGAACTTGTTGCTCCTTGGAAGAAAAGCTATGACCAACCTAGACAGGATATTATAAAGCAGATAAATTACTTTGCCCACAAAGACTATAATTTGCCATATAGTCAAGGCTATGGGTTTTCCAGTAGTCATGTATGGATGTGAGAGTTCGTGTATACCTGTGGCAGATTCATTTGATGTATGGCAAAACCAATACAATATTGTAAAGTAATTAACCTCCAATTAAAATAAATAAATTTATATTAAAAAAAAAGCTGACCACCAAAGATCTGATTTTTTTTTTTTTGAATGTTAACCTTTTATTACATATATGTTTTTGAACTGTGGTGTTGGAGAAGGCTCTTGAGAGTCCCCTGAACTTCAAGGAGATCAAACCAGTCAATCCTAAAGGAAATCAATCCTGGATATTAATTAGAAGGACTTGATGCTAAAGCTGAAGCTCCAATACACTGGCCTCCTGATGTGAAGAGCTGACTCATTAGAAAAGGCCCTGATGCTGGCAAAGGTCAAAGGCAAAAGGAGAAGAGCGCAGCAAAAGATGAGATGGTTGGATGACATTACTGACTCAATGGACATGAGTTTGAGCAAGCTCTAGGAGATGCTGAAGGACAGGGAAACCTGGTGTGCTGCAGTCCATGGGGGCTTCAAAGAGTCAGACACAACTGAGAAACTGAACAACAACAACAATCATACATTTATCTACATGGCCTATCCACTTCCATGATTATTTTAAATTCATAATTTTAACCATGTTCACTGTTTTTTATTTATATATTGACTTTCAGAGAAGGAAATAGCAACTCACTCCAGTACTCTTGCCTGGAGAATTACATGGACAGAGAACCCTGGGGGGTGTGCTGCAGTCCATGGGGTTGCAGATTCTGACACGACTAAGCAACTAACACACACATTGATTTTTTTCTGAAAAAATGGTAAAATTATCATTTGTAAAAGAGATAATTAAATAAGAATTTTTATGTTTAATATACAGCTTCAGTTCAGTTTAGTTCAGTCGCTCAGTCGTGTCCGACTCTCTGCGACCCCATTAATTGCAGTTCGTCAGGCCTTCTTGTCCATCACCAACTCCTGGAGTTCATTCAAACTCACGTCCATCGAGTCGGTGATGCCATCCAGCCATCTCATCCTCTGTCGTCCCCTTCTCCTCCTGCCTCCAATCCCTCCCAGTATCAGAGTCTTTTCCAGTGAGTCAACTCTTCTCATGAGGTGGCCAAAGTACTGGAGTTTCAGCTTTAGCATCGTTCCTTCCACCTAAAAGCAGCAATTACTTGCTCTATTCAATTAGTTTTCTGTTATTTTGTGGCAACCAGTATAATTCTGAATATTAACCAAGACAGATTACCCCAACCTGGAAATACAATGGCAGTAATTTGTTTAATTAACCCTAGAACAGTTGACAGTGGTAGTACAGTCAGTGACCGTCTTGTGACTACTCTGAAGATGTGTTTAGACAGGCCTGGTTGTCAATACACCAAACCTGCTGCCCACGAAACTCTCCCCATGATCAGTACCATCTGAAAACTCTTTTTTATACACTTTTGGTACATGCTTTTTAAAGGCTAAATCCAACTACTAGCAATGACAAGAGTTTAGGATTTATCCTGTATGAAATATCTATAGTTAGTTCAAAAATAAACAATAACTCAACCAGTGGAAAAATAAATGTACTTCATCTTTATGGTGTTTTTTTTTTTAATATATCTGATAGCTAGATGCTAAAGTAGTAAAAAGAAGTGAGCTTAAGCTTTTGCTTACTCCCTCAGGACCCTTTATTGTAAAAAAACAAAGACCATTTACTGGTAAATACTTGGAAAACAACTCTCAGATACAATGATTCTTCAATAAAATCCATTACTTGTTGTAATACATTTTCACGAACATAAATAGGATCTTTTGTATTTTGTCCCATTCTTAGTTATAAAGTAAAATCATAATTACTTTAAATCTTTTTCCTTATGCCATTTATATAGCCTACAAGAAACTCTTGAATCTTTTCATGCCTTGTAAAAATCTTAGACAATTTTATTGTCTCCTTCCAATTTAAATTATTTGGCATTTTATCTAACAGTAGTCAGCTAAAAGTTACCTTTCTTTCCCTATAAATTTTTTAAACCCTAATATTAACCTTATTGATATGTTCCTAGCAATTCACATTTGTGCATATGTGTATGTTTTTAATGAGGCATGATTTCTCTTTCTTTATAGATGTTTTTGCCAGTAAGTACCAGAAAATCCATCAAATATACTTTCTAAAAGACTGATTTTTTTCCCCCTACATAACAAAGAACCCAGGGCTAGCTTGCACTGTTTCATATTAATATATTATCAAGGAATCAGACCCTTTTCAGTGATATGCTGCAGCCATTCACTTTTGATTTATGCACTATCTGATGGGAACACTGCAGATAAAGCTTCATGCACCATAACCATCATGAAAGAGGAGTAGCTGAAGGGGTCTCTTACTTCCACTATCTGACAAGGGCTATTTTTCCAGAACCCTCTGACAGATTACTCATTGATCTGGATGTGATCATATATTCACTTTTAAATGCAATGGGGGCAGAGAAAGCAATCCCTTGACTTTGTATTTTGTGGACTAAAGGTGAAAGGAAGCATGAGAAAAAGGGGATTGAGATATGACTTCCAGATGTCAGCACTATCACCTACAGTAAGATCCTTCTTGTAAGAATTGTTTTATTTAGGACTAAGTGCTGAAAAAGACTTCTAGAAGGCTCAGGGGTAAAGGATCTGCATACCCCTGGAGAAGGAAATGCCCAATCCACTCCAGTATTCTTGCTTGGGAAATCTCATGGACAAAGGAGCCTGGTGGGCTGCTGTCTAAAGGGTTGCAAAAGAGTGGGACTCAGCTAAGTGACTAAACAAGTGCTAAAATAAGCATGAACTACAGAGCACTCCTAGATAGTAAACAAATTTTTGTAAAAGAATATCCTGAGATTTATATATTTTAACAAACTAATTTAAAAGTATTTTTTAAATGTTAAATTTTGAAAAGGGACTAAGACAGATTTTTGGACATTCTAATTGAAAAAAAATTCATATTCATATGTTACCATAAGGGATCCCCACAGATAAGTACATTAGTTCAAAATAAAACTAAAATGTCAATGGTTTTTTTAAATCAAACTGAAGCTCAAGCATGAAAATAATCTAATGAAATAAGGTGAATACAACAAAATAATGTAGATGTATAAAAATTTATATATTTTAAATATTATCATATATAAATATATCTATTCATAATTTATCAAACACACTGAAAGTATTATATCAGCATTATTTCAAGTCATTTGTTTTATATCTAGCCCCATATAATTAAAAAAGTATTTTATCTGTTTTCTATGATTAAAAATTATCAAGCTCTCTTTTTGTGGACAAGTTCAGCAAAAAGACATTCTCATAGGAGTGACATATCACTCCACTAGTTTTCCTATAAAGGAAAATCTAATTTTCAAATGTATATGGTAATAAAATATGAAAATAAATATAATACACTATTTTGTTGGACAAGAAAAATGTGTTTCAAATTTATTTATAATATAAATTTCAATAATAGTGACATTGATTTGTGGAAATGCCCATAAGTAAATTTATGTCATAACTAAGCAGGAAATGAACATGGGATAGTAAGCCCAAATATTTGACAATAATGCCCTAATCTCTCCAGTAATAAAAATGTATCTAACATGTTTTGTGTTAGTTCAGTTCAGTTCAGTCGCTCAGTCGTGTCCGACTCTTTGCAACCTCATGAACCGCAAGACACCAGGCCTCCCTGTCCATCACCAACTCCTGAAGTTAACCCAAATCCATGCCCATTGAGTCGGTGATGCCATCCAACCATTTCATCCTCTGTTGCCCACTTCTCCTCCTGCCCTTGATCTTTCCCAGCATCAGGGTCTTTTCAAATGAGTCAGCTCTTTGCATCAGTTGGCCAAACGATTGGAGTTTCAGCTTCAACATCAGTCCTTCCAATGAACACCCAGGACTGATCTCCTTTAGGATGGACTGGTTGGATCTCCTTGCAGTCCAAGGGACCCTCAAGAGTCTTCTCCAACATCATAGTTCAAAAGCATCAATTCTTTGGTGCTCAGATTTCTTTATAGTCCAACTCTCACATCCATACATGACCAATGGAAAAACCATAGCCTTGACTAGATGAACCTTTGTTGACAAAGTAATGTCTCTGCTTTTTAATAACTTTCATCATAAGGTTGAAAGTTCATCATCAAAGGTTCATCATAACTTTCCTTCCAAGGAGTAAGCATCTTTTAATTTTATTACATGTTTTGTGTAGTATGTAATAAAATAATTATTTCAAATAAAATATGCTTTTAAAAATATGTTTAAAATATGCTTTCAAAGTTCTTTTTATAGACTCTTTAATAATAGTCATCCTTACAGCCAGCTATAATTTTATACATATTTAAGTGACACATGGGCAAATGTATACAAATTAATAATGTAAAATAAATGTGAGTTTTTCTATAAAATAATTTTTAAGTTACACATAAACTTTCTCTTTGCAACCAAATAATACGAAACTTTAGCTGAAGCCAGTGTTCAGCTGACCCGAGAAAAAACTGTCCCGTTTACTTTATACTCACTCTGTGTGTGTGTTAGTTACTCAGTCGTGTCTTACTCTGCGACTCCATGGACTGTAGCCTATCAGGCTCCTCCGTCCATGGGATTTTTCAGGCAAGAGTGCTGGAGTGGATTGCCATTTCCTTCTCTAGGGGATCTTCCTGACCCAGGAATCGAACCCGGGTCTCCTGAATTGCAGGCAGACGCTTTACCGACTGAGCCACCAGGGAAGCCCAGGGAAGTACATACTCACTCTAAAATAAGGAAAAGATGAGAAATCTATACTCTATTTTAATGAAAATAGGAGATATTCATAGCTCCAATTACAACATATAATTCTTGAGTGCCCACAGTCAATAACATGTAAGATCTGAGAGAGATGGTGAAATAAAAAGAAATGTAACCAAATGGAGGAAAATCAATCTTAAGTTCCCTTAGAGGAAGATGTTGACAGAAGCCATCAGTATTTACCCAGAACCTTTAAGAAGGTGGAAAATCAGGCACCCTCTGCAACAGAAATCAGGAGGCTGGTAGGAAGGGTATATAAACCTAAAACAAGGTGTTTGGCTTGAAAGATAACATTATGAAATGATTAGCTGCTACCCTTCCCCTCTCCTGTCTCTGAAAGAGGTCAAAGACATATGGAAGAAGGAGAACTGAATGAGAAAAACTTTGGACTTGGAAACATCAAGCACAGATAAAGGGAACAGTGATATTCTAAATGAAAATGGAGACTGAATGGACATCTGTATAATGAATAATAGAACACTAGCCCCTTTTCCCATTTTGGCTCTGGAAGTCCTATAAGCAGACTTATGGCCATGGAAAGATCCTTTAATATAAAATCTAAAAACCTGTGAAGAGGCCACAGATAGTGAAAACTGAAGGTTTCCAACAAAAAGCCCAGCTGGCCACCTGGTTACCCTGCAGGGTATATCATCAATTTAATATCCATACTTGAAAGTGAAAGTGAACCTTGCTCAGTTATGTCTGACTCTGCAACCCAATGGACTAAACAGTCCATGGAATTCTCCAGGCCAGAATACTGGAGTGGGCAGCCTTTTCTTTCTTCAGGGGATCTTACCAAGCCAGGGATTGAACCCAGGTATCCCACATTGCAGGCAGATTCTTTACCAGTTGAGCCACAAGGGAAGCCCAAGAATACTAGAGTGGATATCCTATCCCTTCTCTAGCAGATCTTCTCAATCCATGAATCAAACCAGGGTCTCCTGCTTTGCAGGCAGATTCTTTACTAACTGAGCTATCAGAGAATCCCTAAATATATTTATAGACCTATATAGTCCACAGAATTCTCCAAGTTAGAATGCTGGAGTGGGTAGCCTTTCCCTTCTCCAGGGGATCTTCCCAACCCAGGGATCAAATCCAGGTCTCCTGCATTGCAGGTGGATTCTTTACCAACTGAGCCACTTCCTTACTCCCAATACTATCCATATACATCCTTGTACACACACATATATACAACATAGAGTTTATAATAAGAATTTCATGATGTCTTGATAAAATCAAAATATTCATCACCAGACATTTTTTAAAATGTTCATCATAAAAAGCAATAACCAAAGTAAACACATATTACAATGCAGAAACAATTGCAACAATACTGAGAATAGAGGAATCAAAAAATACCTCACTCAAAGATATATGAAAAGTTATCATACCCATAAAATAAAAATTGTAAGGTATAGAAAATGCAGAACCAAAAGATGTTCAAAATTTTAATATAATAATAGAAATATAAAAATCAGCAAATATTTTGTAAGCTGACATTAAGATCTTCAGAAATTATATAAAAAATTGAGTATTATAATCAGTTCAGTTTAGTTCAGTTGCTCAGTCCTGTCTGACTCTTTGTAACCTCATGCCACGCTTTCCTGTCCATCACCAACAGCCAGAGCTTGCTCAAACTCTTGTCCATAGAGTCAGTGATGCCATCAAACCATCTCATCCTCTGTCATCCCCTTCTCCTGCCCTAAACTTTCCCAGCATCAGGGTCTTTTCAAATGAGTCAGCTCTTTGCATCAGGTAGCCAAAGTATTGGAGTTTCAGCTTCAGCATCAGTTCAGTTCAGTTCAGTTGCTCAGTCATGTTCGACTCTTTGCAACCCCATGGACTGCAACTTCCAACAAATATTCAGGACTAATTTTCTTACAGATTGACCAGTTGGATCTCCTTGCAGTGATTCTCAAGAGTCTTCTCCAACACCACAGTTCAAAAACATTGATTCTTTGGCACTCAGCTTTCTTTATAATCAACTCTCGCATCCGTACATGACTACTGGAAAAACAATAGCTTTGACTAGATGGACACTTGTCGGCAAAGTAATGTCTCAGCTTTTTAATATGCTATCTAGGTTAGTTGTAGCTTTCTTCCAAGGAGGAAGCATCTTTTAATTCCATAGCTGCAGTCACCATCTGCAATGATTTTGGAGCCCAAGAATATAAAGTCTACCGCTGTTTCCATTGTATCATAATAGGCAAAAATTTTTAAAGATCAACCCAGGAGGGATGAAAAGAGGACCTACTAACGAGAACTTCATTCATTAAAGAATAATATTCTGAGAGGCAATGCTGAGATCAGAGACATTAGCTCTCAACCAGAAAATCTGGACTAGGAAGTAATATGCTTTTCCACCAGCCACTATCATGTGACTATATGATAGGAAGAGCAGACATTTCAGAGCTAGCAAGGGTTTTCAAATAATCTCTTTGTTCTTTTTCTAGGAGAAATATTATAAATTCTGCTCCCTCAAAATTAGGAAGTAGATCAAAATGGAGGAAAATATGAGTTTCAAACATAAGAAAGAAGCAGAGGAAATGCTCAACAAATAAGAACACAGGACTAGAACACATAGTGGGCAGCTTCATCTGTCCATCTGGCCTTGAATGGATGAGGAAGTGAAAGCATAGGCAAAGTTGTGTGAAATACAGACTTGTGAACTGGATAATCCAGTCCATCTGACAAATTCCACTGCCTAGAAAATTCAATTGACATGTCCCTTAATAACTAGAAAATAAGGCAGGCTTAGCCTTAGGATTAAAAAGAAAACAACACACAGATTAAGATAAAATATGTCAAATATTAACCCTCAGAAAAAGAAAATGAAATTAGAAAATCTATAAACAACAAAAATGATAGAGTATACTATAATTTCAACAGTAGAAAAAACTTGTGTAATCATCTAAGCTAAAATCTTTGAATACTGATTTAACCAAAAATGTATAGGGAGTATACAGGAGCCAGATATACATGTTAAGACCATGAATATCTGTATTTTATGCAAGCAGTTGATAGGTGAAGTCACTCAGTCGTGTCCGACTCTTTGAGACCCCGTGGACTGTAGCCCACCAGGCTCCTCCGTCCATGGGATTCTCCAGGCAAGAATACTGGAGTGGGTTGCCATTTCCTTCCCCAGGGGATCTTCCTGACCCAGGGACTGAACCCAGGTCTCCCGCATTGCAGGCAGAGGCTTTAACCTCTGAGCCACTAGGGAAGCCCTAAGCAGTTGATAAGGAAAATTGATAAGTTAATAGACAGTTCTAATAAATCAATAAATAGAATAGTTAAAAGAATTTTAAAATAGTTCCTTTTGGTAAGCAGCAATCTGAAGATGGAGTATAAAACTTATTTTTGCTGTTTCAATTTAATTTATAAATCTTAGATGTTACATAGTATACAATATATTACTATAGTACATTGATGAAAGGAAAAAAAAAGATGTAGTCCCTTATATTTAGCTTTAAATTTAGCTGTATTTACAAATATTTTGAATTATGGTATTTTATGGTGTAAAGAAATGACTAGTTTATTTTTATATTTGTTTTTAAATAGTTTGATGAAACAGATGGTTTTAGGCTGCTATTTACAAGCATCCTACTCCAAATAACACATTTTGTTGTGGATAGACTTTATGCCAAATAAATGAAAACCTGAATTGGATAAAAACATAATTATAATAATTTTTTTGTATTGACTTTTGAAAAACATACCATTTGCTACCCAATAATTTTAATCAAATATTAGACAACACATTATGGCGGTGATGAACTTAGTTTGCTCTGGACTCAGACCATGGTTTCCGTTCTCTATGTGGCCTTGGCCAAGTTTCCATGGCCTCTTTGTGCTTCTCTTCTCCAATATTTAATAACACAAAACTAATAGACCAGAATCATAATGTTTGTGGGAATTAGATAATTCACAGTAATAAATAACAACTGCACTTGGCAGTAGTAAGAGCTTTATAATTATTAGCCAAGTTACCAATATCAGGACAATATGAGTTTTATGAGTGTAGTGAAGAACAAAGAGAAAGTCTGAAAAAATCATTAGAAATTTTATCCTTTTCGGTTTCTTTTTATAGCTTTCCATTCCATCTTTATTTTATTCTCTCATTAATTCATAAGTATGTGTTAATCTTATTTTCATTAACAAAACAAAATAGCTTCAAAGAAAAACAAGAGTTTACTTGCATTTTCAATTTTTCAACTGCATCACAATGTACTAATGATCCATGTACATACACTCACACTTATGAATAAGATTCACAGTACCTTAAACATAAAACTAAAATCATCCTAACTGTAGGTCATGCCAAAGGATTAATTTCTGGAAATCTACAAACTGTTGTCTATACAGCTCTCTAACTTCCAGAGTACATTATGCAAAATGCTGGGCTGGATGAATCACAAACTGGAATCAAGATTTCCAGGAAAAATAACAAAATCAGATATGCAGATGATAACATTCATGGCAGAAAGTGAAGAGGAACTAAAGAGCCTCGTGATGAGGGTGAAAGAGGAGAGTGAAGAGCTGGCTTAAAATTCAGCATTCAAAAAACTAAGATCATGGCATATGCTCCCATCACTTTGTAGCAAACAGATAGGAAAACATTGGAAGCAGTGACAGATTTTATTTTCTTGGGCTTCAAAATCACTGTAGATTGTGGCTGCAGTCATGAAATTAAAAGGTGCTTGCTCCATGGAAGTAAAGCTATCAAAAAACCTAAACAGAATGTTAGAAAGCACAGACACCACTTTACCAACAAATGTCCATACAGCCAAGCTATGGTTTTTCCAGTAGTCATGTAGGGATGTGACAAAAGGATGGACCAAAAAGATGTCTGAAGCACTGAAGAATTGATGCTTTCAAACTGTGGTGCTGGAGAAGACTCTTGAGAATCCCTCGGACTGCAAGGAGATCAAATCAGTCAATCCTAAAGGAAATAAATCCTAAATATTCATTGTAAGGAATGATGCTAAAGCTGAAGCTCCAATACTTTGGCCACTTGATGTGAAGAGCTGGCTCATTAGAAAAAACCCTGATGCTAGGAAAGACTGAAGGCAAAAGGAGGAGAGGCTGGCAGAGAATGAGATGGTTGGACAGCAACACTGACTCACTGGACATGAATTTGGTCGAACTCTGGGAGACAGCAGAGGACAGGGAAGCCCAGTGTGCTACAGTCCAAGGGACTGTAAAGAGTTAGACACAACTTAGCTATTGAACAACTTCTGATAGCATCCTCATCATTTCTGTTTTACAGCAATATATAGAATCTTTAATATAACATCTTCAAACAAAAACTAAAATAAATATCAATATATCTTTTAATGTTATGAATTCCCCAACTCTATAGAATGATAAGATGGAAACATCTTTTCAGAGCTTCTAATAGTATGGGTTCTTATGAAGTCACCTAAGTCTATGTTCTCATTGAGTTATTCCATTCTTTTAAGACTCTTCTTTCTTATTCAGACACAGAGATTATCACCATAAATTCTACACCAACAAATTGGTAAAGTAATTAAATGAGATAGTGTTTAAAATTCTTAAATTACAGCTCAGAAAAGACTAATTAGTTATTAACTGTAGATTAAACTATACCAAAACTACAGCAATGAAAACACTTGGTAGGTTTTTAATTATTCTCATGTAATATCCAAGCTTGTATTTAACCAGGAAAAGAAGTTAAATGTCAGTACAAATGTTTTAAAATACTCACTAGAAATGAAAATGAATTTGTTATATTTATATTGAATTCAGCAGAATTACATCAGGATTTAAATAACTACACAGTACAGAAAAATGTATCTTAGATAGTATCCATTTTCCTCATTTTACAAGAAACATAATCTCTGTAGACATCCATGGCAAACAGAATAAAATTAGTATATCATCTTGCAAAACATGTTTTACTTTAAGAGATATTTAGGAAACACAGAGGAACGTATTGTTTTATGAAAGCATATTCGGGTTTGATTTAGGTTGTAGCTGAATGTTTAGTGGTTTTCCCTACTTTATTTAGTTAAAGTCTGAATTTGGCAATAAGGAGTTCATGATTTGAGCTACAGTCAGCTCCCGGTCTTGATTTTGCTGACTGTATAGAGCTTCTCCCTCTTTGGTTGCAAAGAATATAACCAAACTGATTTTGGTATTGAGCATCTGTGATGTCCATGTGTAGAGTCTTCTCTTGTGTTGTTGGAAGAGGGTGTTTACTATGACCAGTCTGTTCTCTTGGCAAAACTCAATTAGCCTTTGCTCTGCTTCATTCTGTACTTGAAGGGCAATTTAACTGTTACTCCAGGTGTTTCTTGACTTCCTACTTTTGCATTCCAGTCCCCTCTGATGAAAAGGACATATTTTTGTGATGTTAGTTCTAAAAGGTCTTCTAGGTCTTCATAGAACTGTTCAACTTCAGCTTCTTCAGTATTACTGGTCGGAGAAAAGACTTGGATTACTGTGATATTGAATGGTTTGCCTTGGAAACAAACAGAGATCATTTTGTCATTTTCGAGATTGCATCCAAGTACTACATTTTGGACTCTTTTGTTGACTATGACAGCTACTCCATTTCTTCTAATGGATTCTTGCCCGATATAATGGTCATCTGAGTTAAATTCACTCATTGAAGTCCATTTTAGTTTGCTGATTTGTAAAATGTCAATGTTCCTTCTTGCCATCTCCTGTTTGACCACTTCCAATTTGCCTTGATTCATGGACCTAACATTCCGGGTTCCTATGCAATATTATTCTTTACAGCACTGGCCCTTGCTTCCATCACCAGTCATATTCACAACTTGGTATTGTTTTTGCTTTGGCTCCATCTCTTCATTCTTTCTGGAGTTATTTCTCCACTGATCTCCAGTAGCATATTGGGCACCTACAGACCTGGGGAGTTCATCTTTCAGTGACTTATCTTTTTGCCTTTTCATACTGTTCATGTGTTTCTCAAGGCAAGAATACTGAAATGGTCTGCCATTCTCATCTCCATTGAACACATTTTGTCAGAACTCTCCACCATGACCCATCCATCTTGAGTTGCCCTACACGGCATGGCTCATGGTTTCATTGAGTAAGACAAGGTTGTGGTCCATGTGATCAGATTGGCTAGTTTTCTGTGACTGCGGTTTCAGTCTGTCTGCCTTCTAATGCCCTCTCTCAGTGCCTACTGTATTACTGGGATTTCTCTGACCTTGGATGTGAGGTTTCTCCTCTTGGCTGCCAGCCACTCCAGCGCCACGCAGCCACCACTCACTGCAATCCCTTACGATTATACAGTGGATGTGAGAAATAGATGTAAGGGACTAGATCTGATAGACCGAGTGCCTGAAGAACTATGGATGGAGGTTCATGACATTGTACAGGAGACAGGGATCAAGACCATCCCTAAGCAAAAGAAATGCAAAAAAGGAAAATGCCTTTCTGAGGAGGCCTTACAATAGTTGTGAAAAGAAGAGAAGTGAAAAGCAAAGAAGAAAAGGAAAGATATATCCATGTGAATGCACAGTTCTAAAGAATAGTAATGCAACATAAGAAAGCCTTCCTCATTGATCAGTGCAAAGAAATAGAAGAAAACAAGAGAATGAGACAGACTAGAGATCTCTTCAAGAAAATGAGAAATACCAAGGGAATATTTCATGAAGAGATGGGATCAATAAAGGACAGAAATGGTAGGGACCTAACAGAAGCAGAAAATATTAAGAAGAGTTGGCAAGAATTCACAGAAAAACAGCACAAAAAAAGATCTTCATGACCCAGATAATCACAGCGGTGTGATCACTTCCCTAGAGCCAGATATCCTGGAATGTGAAGTCAAGTGGGCCTTAGGAAGCATCACTATGAACAAAGCTAATGGAGGTAATGGAATTGTAGTTGAGCTATTTAAAATCCTAAAGATGATACTGTGAAAGCGTTGCACTCAATATGCAGCAAATTTGGAAACCTCAGCAGTGGCCACAGGACTGGAAAAGGTCAGTTTTCATTCCAATCCCAAAGAAAGGCAATGCCAAGAATGTTAAAACTACCGCACAATTGTCATCATCTCATATGCTGGTAAAGTAATGCTCAAAATTCCCCAGGCAGGGCTTCAACAGTACATGAACCATGAACTTCCAGATGTTCAAGCTGGATTTAGAAAAGGCAGAGGAACCAGAGATAAAATTGCCAACATCCACTGGATCTTCAAAAAAGCAACAGCTTGAGAAAAACATATATTTCCGCTTTATTGACTATGCCAAAGCCTTTGACTGTGTGGGTCGCAAAAATCTGTAGAAATTTTGAAAGAGATGGGAATACCAGACCACCTGACATGCCTCCTGAGAAATCTGTATGCAAGTCAGAAAGCAACAGTTAGAACTGGGCATGGAACAACAGACTGGTTCCAAATAGGAAAAGGAGTCTGTCAAGGCTATAGTCATCCTGCTTATTTAACTTATATGCGGAGTACATCATGAAAAACTCTGGGCTGGATGAAGTAAAAGCTGGAATCAAGATTGCCAGCAGAAATATCAATAACCTCAGAAATGTGGATTACACCACCTTTATGGCAGAAAGTGAAGAGGGACTAAAAAGTCTCTTGAAGAAAGTGAAAGAGGAGAGCAAAAGAGTTGGCTTAAAGCTCAACATTCAGAAAACTAACGTCATGGCATCTGGTTCCATAACTTCATGGAAAATAGATGGGGAAAAAGTGGAAACAGTGGCAGGCTTTATTTTGGGGGGCTCCAAAATCACTGAAGATTGTGACTGCAGCCATGAAATTAAAAGACACCTACCATGCTCCTTGTATGGAAAGTTATGACCAATCCTAGACAGCATATTGAAAAGCAGAGACATCACTTTGTTAACAAAGGTCCATCTAGTCAAGCCTATGGTTTTTCCAGTAGTCATGTATGGATGTGAGAGTTGGACTGTAAAGAAAGCTGAGCACCAAAGAATTGATGCTTATGAACTGTCATGTTGGAGAGTACTTTTGAGAGTCCCTTGGATTGCAAGGAAATCCAACCAGTCCATCCTAAAGGAGATCAGTCCTGGGAGTTCATTGGAAGGACTGATGTTGAAACTGAAACTCCAATACTTTGGCCACCTTATGCGAACAGCTGACTCATTTGAAAATACCCTGATGCTGGCAAAGATTGAAGGTGGGAGGAGAAGGGAACAACAGAGGATGAGAAGGTTGGATAGCATCACTGACTCAATGGACATGAGTTTGTGTAAACTCCAGGGAATTGGTGATGGACAGGGAGGCCTGGCATGCTGCAGTCCATGGGGTTGCAAAGAATTGGACTCACCTCAGCAACTGAACTGAACTAAACTGAACTATTTTCTGGGCTTCCTCAGTGGCTCAGCTGATTAAGAATCCACCTGCAATGCAAGAGACCTGGGTTCAATCCCTGGGTTGGGAGGATCCCCTGGAGAAGGGAAAGACTACACAATCCAGTATGCTTGCCTGGAGAAATCCATGGACTATATATAGTCCATGGGGTCACAAAGAGTTGGACACACCTAGCGACTTTCACTTCACATATCATACATTATATTAAATCTAGAGTTGAAGAAAATTTCCAAATATGAATGATTGGTAAGACTTTCTGTCTTCACCAGAGTCTTACAACATTCACTTTGTGATGACTGATACTTGGTAGTTTTTTGAAAAGAACAGATATGAGTGGTTGGTAAAATTGGTTACACATTAGAAGTAGAATGACATCATTTAAATTTCCAGCTTTGCCAATTTTCTCTGCAGGAGGATTTCCATTTTATTCTTTCTACTGTGTTCTATACATAAGTGAGAAAAAATATGTCCTTTTCTTAAGTAAGCACATGCTGAGAATGGGACAAAATTTGAACCTAGTTCTTCTGGGTTGCTGCTACGAATGCAACTGATAATAGAAAAGAAACTGAGTTCAAAAATTGAGTATAAAAATTAAATCATCAAAGTTAATCTATGGATCCAACCAAGAAGCCATATAAGTGGCATTGAGGGAAGACGCCAGATTATGAGCCAATCATCTATGTTTAGAAGGGATTCCCCATTCTTTAGTGGAAAAAATCCACCTGTCATCACAGGAGATGCCGACGCCTGAGATGTAGGTTAGATCCCTAGGTTGGAAAGATCCCCTGGATGAAGAAATGGCAACCCATTCCAGTATTCTTGCCTGGAAAATCCCGTGAACAGGGGAGCCTGACAAGCTACAGTCCATGAGGGCTCAAAGAGTCGAACACAACTGAGCAACTGAACTGATGCACACACACACACATCAAGGCTTAGAGGATATTTCCAACAAGTTTATGGTAGCCAGTTTCTAGAAACAACTTCAAGCAAATCATATAAACAAAAGTCATCATCATAATAATCTTATATAATTTATTATGCACTGATATTCTGATGCATATTACCATCCTGGCTTGTGTGGGCAAATTTATAAATATGATGCTGATAATATAAAGCATTCTAAAATTAATATTTATACTTAATTTTAGGCAGTGGTAACTGCCTAAATGATCCCATAAATAATGCACAAAGGGATTATTAAGGAACTAAAGATTAATTCTGACTAATTTCACATGAACAGCATTCAGAAAAGAAATAAAATTATGATGAGGCTTGAAGTAGTCATGAATTTCAACATGGAATTGTGATGGGGAAAGATATCTTGAGCGAAAATAATGCTTTAATCAGAAAAAAAAAAATACAGGTCATCTGTCAGGAAGAGTGAATAGCCTTCCAAGTAAAAATTATTGCTGGCCATGTGATTCCACAAGAATGAAGGCACTGACCCTGTAGTCACTGACTTCCAACACCACCTGAAAGGAGTCCAGGGTGGAGATCAGGAATGAGGCTATCCATGTTCTGGGAAAAACTGGCAGAATTGGCCTCCAGATAGATATTTTTAGGAGAAGATATGATGGGCCCAATTTCTTACATCATCTCATACCTAGAAAGCACTAAAATCATTAATGGAGACATCTGTTCTTCATGACTAGCAGCAACCTTCTACTGAGATGTGGACTTGATTGCCTATACCCCTTTCACCAAAATCACATATATACTGACCCCCCATCTCCATGGAACAGTTCCTCAGAGCTATGTGAAGGGCTGTTTCCTGGGCTATAGCCCTCAGTAAGTTCCAAATAAAAAGCTCTCACGCTGTGCCTTTTTTTTTTTTTTTTCAGTTGTCTAGTTCTATATTTACGTGTATAACATCTAAATTATTTTGATAAGTAGTTTATGGAAACAAACATATTTTATCTCTAGCAGAATACAAAAGATCTCAAATGAGTACTGCCTGGTTTTTTTTTTTTTTTTGTAATAAAGCTAATCATTTCACATTTTAATTGTGGCACAAAAAAATGTATCTTGGCGAAAAGGGGTAGTTTTAGTACATTTGTTCAGTCATCATGGGGACTGGATCAACCACTTCTAGGATTTGTTGGCTGACAGTTTTCCTGACATGAATTTCTTTTTATGGAGAGAAAATACAGAGGAAAAGTTGGGAAAGAGTTCTACTAAAACACCTGGTTACCAGGAGCCTGAGATTTTTTTGATTCTGCATTTCTTTCAATTTTCATACAATAATTCTGCAAGAAATCATCTTTAATATCATAGCATATCACTTGGCAGAACTATTTCTCAGTTCCATGCATTTTTTTCTTCCATTTTCTTTTGACCTTCTCAAAATGTGTGTTTATGTAAAAATGTACTAGAATCAAAACTTCAAAAAATTGTTCACTTTTCTTCTATATGATATAATGCTCATCTTTGAACATCTATTGATACATAGCAACAGACATATATATTTCTAAGGAACAATTTTCATAAGAAGTTTAAACTCCTTTATGAATATTAAACAGGTATTCTACTATTCTTTATAATTTTCTTTAAAACTTCCTCAAGAAAGACCCATTTAACTTAAAAATCATGAAACTTGGATCACATTTCATCACAAATGGCCAGATAACACAAATTCTCTTAAAAGATAAGTAGGTTTATTTCATCTAATATTTTATAACATTGTAAAATCCTTATATTTATATATATTTTTGGCTATCTCCATTTTAAGAAAATAACCAACATATAGCATTTCTTATAAATTTGAATATTCTATGAAATTATCTCCCTTCCCTCCAAGTTTGCCCAAAGCAAAATGTCTTGTTCATCATTAGACTACCAAATCATAATATGATTTAATATGGTTTTAATTAGTAATTCCAAGACTCAGAACTTTGCAAATTAGCTCTTTGCTAGGTCCCTCCTGTTGTTTTTCTTTCACACTTATTATCACTGTTCCATTATATTTGGGAAGTATATGAATGATTTTTGTTAATTTTTAAGAAGTTCTTAGTGATAGGTATTGAAGGAAATGACACAAATCTATTCTATTCCAATTTTCAACCAATCCTACTCTTTTAAGAATAAAAATGTCTGTGTGCAATAGCACAATATTTAATATTTCTTTAGACGTGCAAATTCATTCACTGAAAGTTGCCACTTTTCTAATTAGAAAACCATGAAATTGTTTTTTACCCAATTTTCTGTATCACATAAGCAAAATGGACCACAGATAAAATGTATTATTCGATACTTCTTTTGCTGCCTTGGTTTTGCATTTTTTTCTTCAGATGTGGCAGAGAAAAAATCAAGGAAGGTAATAAGAAAGAATTTCCTTGAAAACTGCAAGCATTAGTAATTTTCCCACCATCTAGATGGTAACAAACAATCCTGCAAAGGGAGCTACACGTTTTTACTTAGTGTAAATAGAATCTTCTATCATTTCTCAAGGGAGAAGCTTATAAAATATTGATGTTCTGGAGGGGAGTGTAAAATAACAGCAATGCTCTTCCGTAGCATTGCTGATTGCTCTGCTTCCTTTCTCTGAAAGTGTTCTCATCCGATCTTTCTCCTCCAGGGAGACTTGATATTCTCCTTTGCAGTCTCTGACTCATTCCAGTTTTCATTCAAAATTCCTATAGAAGGCTGCCTTTCTGCAAGGCAGAAAAACCATGTTTTTACTTTCCAGCACCTCTGCTACCCAGGGGCCTCAACTTAAGGAGAAGGTGATCGAACACATTGCTTGACCGGCTTAGTTGCTAAGTCGTGTCCAACTCTTTCATCAAATGGACTGTAGTAGGCCAGGGTCCTCTGTCCATGGGATTCTCTAGGCAAGAATATTAGAGTGGGTTGCCAGCTCCTTCTCCATTAAGTACATTACCACACTATTTAAATTACTATTAAAAAAAAAGTAGAGCAGAAAAAGAGGAAATAACAGCATCCCCTCATTTAAAAGGGATGAACACACTGTGAATTCCTGTTTTCACAGGTTGTAAGACAAGGACTCATTTCCTGAATCATTCATTTGGTATCTTTAATTCCATAACAGAGATGTCTAATATAAATGTGTATGCACGCTCAGCCATGTCAAACTCTTTGGGACCCCATGGACTTTAGCCTGCCAGGGTCTTCTGTCCATGTGATTTCCCAGGCAAGAATACTGGAGCAGGTTGCCATTTCCTATTCCAAGGGATCTTTCTGACCCAGGGAATGAACT
The DNA here is from genome assembly GCF_023091745.1 of Budorcas taxicolor. Classification (NCBI taxonomy): domain Eukaryota; kingdom Metazoa; phylum Chordata; class Mammalia; order Artiodactyla; family Bovidae; genus Budorcas; species Budorcas taxicolor. Next base: position 56,052,211 of record NC_068929.1, on the reverse strand, counting down.
TGTGTCTTTTGCATCTCCTGAATTAAGCAGGTGGATTCTTTATCACTAGCACCACTTGGGAAATTCTAATGTAAATGATGAGCTAATAATTATCATCAGCTAGGTCTAAGCCAAATGACATTCAGTGTGCTGTTGTGTTTGCCCTTTTCCTTCATTGGCTTTAAAATGTCTTTTGAATTTCATAACTACAAGGTGGAAACAAAAGGACACGCAGTTTTTATGTTTTTCTACCAGTGTATTGTGCTGCAGGAAGACTGAGCTTCTTGAGACTGAATTTTGCATCATCTTTAACATAATGGGGTATTGTTGCTGTAACTGTGATATTTATCCAAACAAAGAAAAGAAAATGATTTCGATAGGTAACCCTGATGAGTGTCATTATATAACAAATGTTTTACTCTAATTTTAAATGAAAGCTAATATGTGAAATGCTGTGCCCCTACAAGTATCTATTGATTTGACAAAGTCATTTAGTAATAGAGCTCATTCTGAAGGAACTCTTAATTTACTAATATTTTATATGATTGTTTCTTATTAAAAAAACTCAATATTTGTGCCGTTTGTTTCTCACATAATTTTATTGAAGTCAATTACTTCAAGTATTTAGAATCTCTATGTGGAGGGGAAAAATTAAGTAGAGAGACAGAAAGCTGCAAGACTTTTTAAAAAAGTCTGCTTGTTTTAGTAAACAAAGGCTACACAAAATATATGCAATATGTCAGCTGTAAAATCAAAAGATCAATGTTTTGAAAGCTTATGGTTTTGCTGAAAACTGAACTGACATTACTTTTGTACTATGGAAAAAAAAAAGCAAAATTTAATCCCTTGTATGTTACAGAACACTCAGTTTATTAGGCACTTCTTTGGCAGCTGTATCATTATATACACTATAGAAACTGACTCACAGTTTTTATAGAACGAGGTATGCAACACTGACATTAATAGATGGGTAAACAAACTGACTGGCCTCCCCAATGGCTCAGCAGGTAAAGATGTCTGCCTGCAATGCAGGAGACACGAGTTTGATTCCTGGGTTGGAAAGATCCCCTGGAGGAGGAAATGGAAATCTACTCCAGTACTCTTGCCTGAAAAACCTCATGAACAGAGGAGACTAGCAGTTACAGTCCAGAAGATTGCAAAGAGTTGAGCATGACTGAGTGATGGAGCAACTGAGCACACAAACTGACATTCACAGGGCTTAAGTAGATAAACCGTGGTCATACAACTCTGGGGTCTTTGATTCTAGATTCTAACCACAGCTGCCATCTCCTAAAACTGGTTTCTAACCAAAAGTGCATCACATTAAGACCATGAGGCTGAGGACATACTGCCAGCCTGTCTTGACAAGTGTCACCCTTTACCTATTCTATGACCTTGCGCAGTTGATTACCACTGATACAGACATTGCTTTGCCAACAAAGGTCCATCGAGTCACGGCAACAGTTTTTCCAGTAGTCATGTATGGATGTGAGAGCTGGACTATAAAGGAAGCTGAGAACCGAAGAATTGATGCTTTTGAACTGTACTGTTGGAGAAGACTCTTGAGAATCCCTTGGACAGCAAGGGGATCCAACGAGTCCATCCTAAAGGAGATCAGTCCTGAGTGTTCATTGGAAGGACTGATGTTGAAGCTGAAACTCCAATACTCTGGCCACCTGATATGAAGAGCTGACTCATTTGAGAAGACCTTGATGCTGGGAAAGATTGAGGGCAAGAGGAGAAGGGGATGACAGAGGATGAGATGGTTGGATGGCATCACTGACTCAATGGACCTGAGTCTGAGTAAACTCCGGGAGTTGGTGATGGACAGGGAGGCCTGGCATGCTGCAGTCCATGGGGTCACGAAGAGTCGGACACGACTGAGCAACTGAACTGAACTGAACTGATACACTGTGAGATTATCAGGTGTAAACATATCAGTCTATCACCCTATGTAATTCAAATCACACACCTATGAAGAAAGCAAGACACTATTTAATTCTTAATATAACGGAAATGAAAAATATTTGTTTTGTTTTGTTTTTATCATTCAGGATGTTATAAACCAAAGCCAAATAGGCGGGGAGCCAGAATTGAGTATAAAATTGACAAACAGAATCAATATCCAAAATATAAATGGAGACTCTCCAGGGAATAAACTCTACTAAGGCAATCACGTTGAGTAATTTTTTTGTCTCTTTGTTTCTAACTATTTAATATAAATTTTTATATTTTCTATTTTATAACAATTATGTGCTTTCATCGAAAAGAAGTATAGTAAGTCTCTATATTTATAAATAATATATGGAAAAACACTAAATGCTTTAATACTGTTTTTTAAAATGTGATACATATATGTATCTATTTCTCTTGATATGTTCATAGTAATGAATGAACTTGTGTTTAGGATTTCTTTATATGTTTAGTATTTACTCATTTCTCTTTGAGAGTGAAATTTACTTTCTAATAATTCTTACTGAATAATGTTTGGTACAATTTAGTGAGGAAAAGATACCTACATGACAGTATCCCACACAGCAAGGATTGTGCTAGAAACTTCCAATAATTTAATCTTATTTTCTACCTCATGAAGTAAGGAAGTTTCTCCCATAAGAAAAATAGATGCTTCTAAAGGCAAAATAAATTGGTCTCAAACTAATAGACATTAAACAATAGAGGCTAACTAGATCATTTTGTCTGATCATTTGCTTGGAGTAATAGGCAAATTTGGCCTTGGAGTACAGAATGAGCAGGGTAAAGGCTAATAGAGTTCTGCTAAGAGAACGCACTGGTCACAGCAAACACCCTCTTCCCAAAACACAAGAGAAGACTCTACACGTGGATAACACTAGATGCTCAACATCAAAATCAGATGGATTATATTCTTTGCAGCCAAAGGGAGAGAAGCTCTATACAGTCAGCAAAAACAAGACCAGGAGCTGACTGTGGCTCAGATCATGAACTCCTTATTGCCAAATTCAGACTTAAATTGAAGAAAGTAGAGAAAACCACTAGACCATTCAGGTATGACCTAAATCAAATCCCTTATGACTATACAGTAGAAGTGAGAAATGGATTTAAGGGACTAGATCTGATAGAAAGAGTGCCTGATGAACTATGCATGAAGGATCATGACATTGTACATGAGACAAGAATCAAGACCATCCCCAAGAAAAAGAAATGCAAAAAAGCAAAATGGCTATCTGAGGAGGCATTACAAATAGCTGTGAAAAGAATAGAAGCAAAAAGCAAAAGAGAAAAGGAAAGATATACCCATTCGAATGCACAGTTCCAAAGAATAGCAAGTAGAGATAAGAAAGACTTCCTCAGCAATCAATGCAAAAAATAGAGGAAAACAATAGAACAGGAAAGACTAGAGATCTCTTCAAGAAAATTAGAGATACCAAGGGAACATTTCATGCAAAGATGGGCTCAATAAAGGACAGAAATGGTATGGACATAACAGAAGCAGAAGATATTAAGAAGAGGTGGCAAGAATACACAGAAGAACTGTACAAAAAAGATCTTCATGACCACGATAATCACGATGGTGTGATCCCTCACCTAGAGCCAGACATCCTGGAATATGAAGTCAAGTGGGCCTTAGGAAGCATCACTAAGAACAAAGCTAGTGGAGGTGATGGAATTCCAGTTGAGCTATTTCAAATCCTGAAAGATGATGTTGTGAAAGTGCTGCACTTAATATGCCAGCAAATTTGGAAAACTCAGCAGTGGCCATAGGACTGGAAAAGGTCAGTTTTCATTCCAATCCCAAAGAAAGGCAATGCCAAAGAATGTTCAAACTACCAAACAATTGCATTCATCTCACATGTTAGCAAAGTAAAGCTCAAAATTCTTCAAGCCAGGCTTCAGCAAATACGTGAACCATGAACTTCCAGATGTTCAAGCTGTATTTAGAAAAGGCAGAGGAACCAGAGATCAAATTGCCAACATCCACTGAATCATCAAAAAAGCAAGAGAGTTAGAGAAAAAAACATCTATTTCTGCATTATTGACTATGCCAAAGCCTTTGACTTTGTGGATCACAATAAACTGTGGAAAATTTTGAAAGGGATGGGAATACCAGATCACCTGACCTGCCTCTTGAGAAACCTATATGCAGGTCAGGAAACAACAGTTAGAACTGGACATGGAACTACAGACTGGTTCCAAATATTAAAAGGAGTATGTCAAGGCTGTATATTGTAACTTTGCTTATTTAACTTATACGCAGAGTACATCATGAGAAATGCTGGGCTGGAGGAAGCACAAGCTGGAATCAAGATTGCCAGGAGAAATATTGATAACCTCAGATATGGAGATGATACCACCCTTATGGCAGAAAAGTGAAGAAGACTAAAGGGCCTCTTGATGAAAGTGAAAGAGGAGAGTGAAAAAGTTGGCTTAAAACTCAACAGTCAGAAAATGAAGATCATGGTGTCTGGTCCCATCACTTCATGGGAAATAGATGGGGAAACACTGGAAACAATGGCTGACTTTATTTTTCTGGGCTCTAAAATCACTGCAGGTGGTGATTGTAGCCATGAAATTAAAAGATGCTTACTCCTTGGAAGGAAAGTTATGACCAATCTAGGTAGCATTTAAAAAGCAGAGATATTATTATGTCAACAAAGACTCATCTAGGCAAGGCTCTGGGTTTTCCAGTGGTCATGTATAGATGTGAGAATTGGACTATAAAGAAAGCTGAGTGCCAAAGAATTGATGCTTTTGAACTGTGGTGTTGGAGAAGACTCTTGAGAGTCCCTTGGACTTTAAGGAGATCCAACCAGTCCATCCTAAAGGAGATCAGTCCTGGATGTTCATTGGAAGGACTGATGTTGAAGCTGAAACTCCAAAACTTTGGCCACCTGATACAAAGAGTTGACTCATTTGAAAAAACCCTGATGCTGGGAAAGATTGAGGGCAGGAGGAGAAAGGGACGACAGAGGATGAGATAGTTGGATGGCATCACTGACTCAATGGACATGAGTTTGAGTAAACTCTGCGAGTTGGTGATGGACAGGGTGGCCTGGCATGTTGTGGTTCATGGGGTTGTTAAGAGTCGAACACGACTGAGAGACTGAACCGACTGAACTAGAAGATCCCCTGGAGTAGAACTGGCAATCCACTCCAGTATTCTTGCCTGGAATATTCCATGTAGAGAGGAGCCTGGTTGACTACAGTACATGGGGCTGCAAAGAGTTGACACACAACTATAAATTAAGTGCAATAACTCAAGAATTCATAACACCACAATTTTTTGGAATACATTCTGATTTCATTGCGTTTGCTTGAGTGTGTGGGTTCTTACTGAACCATACCAAAAAAAGAATCATGGATGTCTATAGAGGTAATTATCTAAGGTATGAGTCCCTTAATTGCTAACCCTTACTTTTCCTAAACTACTAATTTTTTCTCAGTGTTGATCTCATTCTGTGCTCAATATTAATTAGACATTGAGCCCCAGAGATAATTTCATAATAAAATGGGAAAGTTAGGGTAGTTGATGACTGACTTGGGGTGGGAACACAAGAAAAGCTGGTTAGTACAGAATGAATTTAGGCTAACTATAATTAATATTTGCTAAGCCGTTTTAGTAGTGTTCAACTCTGCCACCCTATGGACTGTAGCCCACCAGGCTCTTCTGTCCACAGGATTCTCCAGACAAGAATACTGGAGTGGGTAGCCTCCTCCAGGGGATCTTCCTGAACCAGCGATAGAACCTGTGTCTCTTACATGTCCTACATTGGCAGGTGGGTTCTTTACCACCAGCTCCACCTGGGAAGCAACACCTAATAAGTGAGCGCCATAGTATTAGTTTGCTAGGGCTGTTATCACAAATATTACAGACTGGATGGCTTAACAGAAATATACTTTCTCACAGTTCTGGTGGCTAAACCAGAGGTCAAGGTGTTTTCAGGTTTCCTTCTGAGACCTCTCTCCTTGATTTGCTGATGGCCCCTTCTTCCCTATGTCTTTCCCTGCTGTTTCCTCTGCATTGTCTCTGTCCTTATATCTCTTCTTATGAGGACACCAGACATATTGGATGAAAAGTTAAAGTGTTAGTTGCTCAGTCATGTCCAACTATTTGCAGCTTGGACTGTAGCCCACCAGGCTCCTCTCTCCATGGACTTATCTAGACAAGAATATTGGAATGGGTATTTAGCCATTCCCTCCTCTAGGGGATCTTCCTAACACAGGATTAAACCCAGGTCTCCTGTACTGCAGTCAGAGGGTCTTTACCATCAGAACCACCAGGGAAGCCCAAATATATTGGATGAAAGCCCAATCTAAAAACTCTGCTTTGAATAAATTGGGTGTTAAGGCTTCAACATATTTTTTTAAGGGGGACACAATTGAGCCTATCACAGTTACTATCCTGAATCCTATGTTGAAAAAATAGATGGAATGAAAAAAAAAATGTCTTCAAGAAGTTCCCAGGCTAGTAGGAGTATAATTGTGTCTTAAACAAGCATCTTACTCTTAAAGTAGGTCATTCTATCGATTCCAGAAATTTTTCTCTATAGCACAAAATAGTGTTGCTTTTGCCTCACTTAAATATCTTTAATGTGCTTCTAACATTTATAGACCAATTTCACAACCCTCAGTATTATAATTAAGGTTCTGGTTCATTAGTCCATCTTCTCTCAACACAGTAACATCTTCTATGGGACCCTCGCAGTTTTTGAAACTTTTTGAATCAGCAAACACCCAGTGATATGGCACCAACACTAACCATGCTCTCACTTCCCCCCTGCACTATGTTTTCTGCTTCTATTTACACACAAGTTTCCCTGCCTTGGAAATCTCTCCCTATTTCCATGGTAGAATAGGCTGTTAAGCTGATCTTCACAACTGTACAATTTCTTAAGACTGATTTTCCAGATTTTCTTGCAATTATATTTAGACATGTCTGGATCTAGTCAAGGAAATTAGAGTTTAACCAGTATAGACCATTTCTCAGTCAAGACATTTTAAGAAAATGGTTCATCCTCTCTATCACTTGGATTCAGACGGTATAGACCTTAGGCGTGGACATGGGTCTCTGAATTACCCAGGGAGAAGTGTCATCTATTGACTTGGATAAACACCACTATGGCATGATTAAGAAAACTACTTCCATAGTATCTGAGACATTACATGTCTAGGTCTGTATGTAAGTTCATTCTATCTTACCCAAGCAATATACTGAATTCATATTTGTATTTCAAAAACCAGTCCAAACATTATTATCTATGAAATTTTATTCCAAGTTTTCCCCTTCCAGACCACACCCTGTAGATCTAGAAAAAAAGTAGCAAATATAAGACATTGTAATGGAAGCATGATTACAATTTAATGATGAATTAGATGGCCTGAGAGAATGAAGCATAGACGGTGCAGGAATGGAAAAGTAGGTTGGAACATGATTCTAAGTTCAAAGGATAAAGATGCTATTTGAGGTACAGAGCTGATAACTTCAGATGGAACATGAAATCAGATTCATCTAATCACTATTTATAAATATAGAAAGACTGGAAAGAAACTTATATTCATGGATTATCCTCTAAAAATTGTTTGGAAAGTCTGTATGAGATAAAACATGAAAGGGTGAAATATGAAGGAAAGGGAATATGACTGAGAATAGGATTTTAAAGATTCTGAACTTTAGAAAGACCAATTTAGAGTTCCCAAGGTAGCACTGTACTATTACAACAGAATAAATAAAAGGAGACTTTTAAAAGGAGGAGTCATGTTGGAAGTTGGGTGAAAACATGAGAATATTTGTAAAAATTTATGGAAGATTAAACCAAATCACTGTGTTACACAATCATTGGTATGAGGACGCTCTCTGAAGCAGGAAACTTCTTTTTGGACTTCCCTTTTCCCAGCAACTTCAGGGGCCTTTAAGATTGTAATTTTTTGCTTAAACCAGCTGAAATGGATTCTGCTGTACACAATTAAAAGAATATTAGCAATTAAAATTAAAATGTGATTTTTGCCTATTGTATTGATATTCAGGGTAGCTGAATGTTATCACCTGTTGACATATCAATGCCTGATTCATTCAACTCTTTTGAGAGATTAAGGATTAAACCAATCTTGCTTTCCTGTGATCCACATGGCTAAGAGCATTATATATATACATATACATATATGATGTGTGTATCATATGTATGATACATAAAATGTCATTAGTAAGTATATGCTACTAAGTAAAAGAGTTAAGGAGTGAAAACTTGCAAAATTCATGTCCATTTGGGACATTCTGCCAGAATTAACTTAACAAAGTAAATGCATTCAATTCAATTCAGTTCCTCAGTCATGTCCAGCTCTTTGCAACCCCATGGACTGCAGCACACCAGGCTTCCCTGTCCATCACTAAGTCCTGAAGCTTGCTCAAACTCATGTCCATTGAGTTGGTGATACCATCCAACCATCTCATCTTTGTCATCCCCTTTTCCTCCTGCCTTCAATCTTTCCCAGCATCACCATCTTTTCCAATGAGGGTTCCCTAACTTCAGGCCTACAAATCACCAGTTACTCTATGTGAAATAGCAAGCTAAAGCACAGCTCAGGCAGAATCTATATCTGATACTGTTAAAAAGACTAACAAGTCAGAACCACTCTTGGAAACTGGCCAACCATATCCTTATTCCAGCTGGGAGAATCTTGATAGAACACTTGGGTATAACCACTTTTTATGGGGAACCCTGATGCAGGGTTATTAGAAGACAGAATCAGTCTGCCATCCCACTCACAAATAATGCAATTATACATCAAGAAAGGACAGAAAAGAAAAATAAGACACTCTTCAAGAGTGGAAGGCCAGAGAAGAAAAATAAGATTTTTCCGATGGTAATAAACTGTCACAAAATCTGTAAATACAAGTTTTACAAGTGGTGGAAGATTGGTCAAAAATAATAATACTTCAGCTACCTGATGTGAACTGTGGATTAACTGGAAAAGACCCTGACGCTGGGAAAGATTGAAGGCAAAAGGAGAAGAGGGTGGCAGAGGATGAGACAGTTAGATAGAATCACCAACTCAAAGGATATGAATCTGAGCAAACTCCTGGAGATAGCGAAGGACAGAGAGCCTGATGGGCTGCAGTCCATGCGGTGGCAAAGAGCTGGACATGACTTAATGGCTGCCCAACAGCAAAAATACTGAATAGCACATTTACTTGGGAATCACGCATATAAGTGATAATTTTTGTGAACTATTTTTGCCATTATTATTATCATAGTTTTTAATGCTACTTTTTAGTTAGATGTAGCCTACATACATCTACTTCTGCTTCACTGACTACTGTTAAAGCTTTGAACTGTGTGGACCACAATAAATTGTGGGTGTGGAAAATTCTTCAAGAGATGGGACTACCAGACCACCTGACCTGCCTCCTGAGAAATCTGTATGCAGGTCAAGAAGCAACCGTTAGAACTGGACATGGAACAATGGACGGATTCCAAATTGCACAAGGGGTATGTCAAGGCTGTATATTGTCAACCTGCGTATTTAACTTATATGCAGAGTGCGTCATGCAAAATGCTGGGCTGGATGAACCACAAGCTGGAATCAAGATGGCCGGGAAATATGCAGATGACACCACTCTTAAGGCAGAAAACGAAAAGGAACTGAAGAGTCTCTTGATGAAAGTGAAAGAGGAGAGTGAAAAAGCTGGCCTAAAACTCAACATTCAAAAAACTAAGATCATGACATCTGGTCCCACCACTTCAAGGCAAACAGATGGGGAAACAATGGAAACAGTAAGAGCATTTATGTATTGGCTCCAACATCATTGCAGTTGGTGACTGCAGCCATGAAATTAAAAGACACTTGCTCCTTAGAAGAAAAGCTATGGCAAACTTACACAGCATATTAAAAGACAGAGGCATTACTTTACCAACAAAGGTCTGTCGAGTCAAAGCTATGTTTTTTCCAGTAGTCATGTATGGATATGAGAGTTGGACCATAAAGAAAACTGAACGCTGAAGAATTGATGCTTTTGAACTGTGGTGTTGGACAAGACTTTTGAGAGTTCCTTGGACTGCAATGGGATCCAATCAGTCAATCCTAAAGAAAATCAGTCCTGAGTATTCATTGGAAGAACTGATGCTGAAGCTGAAGTTCCAATACTTTGGCCACCTGATGTGAAGAACTGACTAATTGGAAAAGACCCTGATGCTGGGAAAGATGGAAGGCAGAAGGGGCAGGGACGACAGAGCATGAGATGGTCAGATGGCATCACTGACTTGATGGACATGAGCCTGAGCAAGTTCTGGGAGTCGGTGATGGACAGGGAAGCCTGACATGCTAAAGTCCGGGGGGTTGCAAAGATTTGGACAAAAACAACTGAAATGACTGACTGAGCCTACATACTTCTATATTCTCAAAAATTTTATATGAACTATTCTGTGTAAAAGCCTATGATCTACAAAGACAAAAAAAAAAAAGGTTTTAATCTCATAACTCAAATATTTGATGAATTATATTTATGGTGCTTAAATAACCAATTCCCATCTTTGATGGACTATTATATACTATTTTATGAACATAAATGACTCTAGTCCAGACAAAGAGAAAGAAATAGATCCATTCCTCTCCACTTCCAGAAAATGTAGTTACATTTCAAACTACCAGAAACACTTGTTAATTGCTTCCATTGATTATCCCCGTCTGTGTGGGAATCCAGCTCGCCTTCCCATCACCTCTGCATTGCAAAGTGAAGTATTATTTGATTCATGAATTCTTAAATTGAAACTGATACCAAACTTCCCACTATTAGGCCCCTGTGTATATCCAACAGCTTACCTCTTCTTAGCCTATCTTTATTTAACTCCCTTCCATTGTTTCAGTTCAAAGCAATGTGGCTATTGTAGCCAAACATAACTAGTTGGTAAAACTGACATGATATGCTTTAGATAGTTTGTTAATTCTTATTGATCCTGAACACAGATGCCCAAAGTATAATAAACATATTTAATACAATATTCATTTATAATTTAAAACTATATATGCGTGTGTATATATACATACATAGACACATGTGACCGAAGGACCACTCATTGAAAACACAAGGAAGAACCTCTATTCTTCTATCTTCTTTGAAGTACAAAATAGACAGATCAAAAATTGAGATCAAAAATCATAGATTACATGCTTCTATGTTATCATACATGTGTATTTAAAATATATATATATATTTTGACACAGACTTGCTTGGATATTTTTCTTGTAATTTCTTTGTAGCTTTAACATGTAAATAGAATTTTTCCTTTTTTATAAGAATGTAATGCCAAAGAGCTGAGGGACCATATAATGTTCAAAATATGTCACTAGGGTGGTTGTGCTCCTATAGAAATTTAAAATATTATTCCACAATAAATATTCAATTTTGAATTGAATTAATAATTTTTGAATTCTAACACAATTATGATTTAAATATAAATTATTTTAAAATAGAAAATAAGCCTAAAATACAGAGTAGGCAAAAAAAAAAATAGACATAATTTTCTGTTGATACAAAATCTATCTTTAGTTCATTGCTAATAAAGTCCTACATAAACAAAGAGCATTGCTATTTATATGTATGCTACATCAAGACATTCTAGTAGAAAAGCATGTTTGTATAATGTCAGGCTATTTGTATAATAAACAACTCAAGGTTAAAGAATATCTAAAAGTGACAACAATGAAGACATTTTTATTTAATATAAAGAGTATATTGAATGGCAATCTACTCCAGTATTCTTGCCTGGGAAACCCCATTGACAGAGGAGCCTGGTGGGCTACCATTCATGAGGTCGCAAAGAATCAGACATGACTTCGTGACTAAACAACATATTGTCTTGCATTCGATATCATTTTGTAATCCCCTATTTTCCTGCTTACAGCCTTGAAAAAATAATTCTTGTTTACTACATAAGACTTAATACAGTAATCTTTTTTCTTTTAAAATATTTAACACATAATATAGAAAAATATCAATAATAAAACCCCTTTTGTACTACATAAATATTGTTTCATGTTCTAAAAGAGAAAGTTGCTAACTAAATAATATATGGCTAGAGTGATATTTTTATATATGGGTAGGCTGTCTTTGTACTTCAGAAAAAACTGAAGAATGAAGTTCCTCCCTTATGTTTCCTATGAGTAAATCCTTGGGTACAATGGAAACATATTGTCCATTTCAACAAGCTTAAACTAACTGTGAAAGGTAGCCATTTGCATTGAATGCTCTGTAAGTGAATAAGCTTAAAAGAAGTGAATGTTTTGCCAAAAGCAATGCAATTTAAAGCTACTTTGAATGTTTTTTTTAATGTACCTAAAATATAACTTTAGTAATTTTTTAAAAATAAAGGTGAGTGTTATTCATACTCCATGAAAAAGGATTAATAGTATAGAGCAAAAGATACTTTTACAGGAAAACATATTAATTACTCACAGGCAAAACTGACATATACTTGAAAAATTCCTGTGCACATAATAAAAACAGTCACACAATAAAATGTTCTCACTCTGCTGCATTGTCAGTCTGTTTAAAGATGATATACCATAAAACTTTTTAAAAGATGCCAAGGTGAAAGCCAAATATAAATCTCTCTTGAAATATAAGTAGATTTAAAAGGTATTTCTTGACATTGTAAAATGAACATTTATCTGCAGTGACATTTAAATTTGCTGTTAATTCCAATGTCATGGTTTTGACACATTAACAAGTCAAATAGGTTAAAAGCACTTGTTGGTATACAGTCCTTATGCAGGAATTAATAATTGCTTTTCTTTTTCATATGGATCAAGGAATAAATGTTATCATATTTTCATAGAATGAAAAAAAGGGTATGCCTGAGTTCTTCTGTGTCTATGGAACATGAACCATTCTTTGAAATTAGAACCAATGAGCAGCAAACTTAGATAGGAAATAATTCATTAAGTATAAAATTCATAAGACACATCCACAAGTAACTTTGAAGGTTGATACATAATAACCTTCTCTAGAGCGACTTCACTTTGACTTTTCACTTTCATGCACTGGAGAAGGAAATAGCAACCCTCCCCAGTATTCTTGCCTGGAGAATCCCAGGGACCGGGAAGCCTGATGGGCTGCTGTCTATGGGGTCGCACAGAGAGCCTGGTAGACCCCAGTCCATGGGGTGGCAAAGAGTGGAACATGACTGAGCGACTTCACTTTCACTTTCTTTCATGAAGTTAACAAGGCTCTACCTTAAACCCTCTTTTAGACTTGGGCATATTTATGTAAATTTATTACACACCAATGAGGAGGGGTTAAGGAAACCAATTAAACAGTAGAGACTAGGAGTTTTGAAACAAGGTGGGTCAGTGTAATGTCAGTATAAGAACTGAAAAGAGACTTTTTTTTTAAACAATTTTGTTGAATTCTAGTCAAAGACAGAGGCAAGTAGGAGGATGTTACATGTATGTCTTATATTGCTCTAGATTGTAATACTACTACCTTTGCCTACTTAGACCCATTTTATACCCCAGTCTATTTTTGTTTCTGCTACTAACACAGTCTTTCTAGAGCAACCTGCATTCCTTCAAAAAGATATACAGAACCTGTACTATGTTGTGTTGTTTGTGCAGAAGTACTATATATATATATAAATTAATTTGTAAATGATATATATTTCAGTTTCCTCTCTCATTTAAAAATATTAAATTTTCTAATATTAATTCATATGCTCTGCTATGCTTCATTGCTAAGTCATGTCCAACTCTTTGCAGCCCCATGGATTGTAGGCTCCTAACAGAATCCACAGAGATTCTCCAGGCAAGAACACTGGAGCAGGTTGCCATGCCTTCCTCCAAGGGATCTTCCCAACCCAGGGATCAAACCCAGGTCTCCCACATTGCAGGTGTTTTTTTTTACTGTCTGAGCCATGAGGTAAGCCAATATTTAAATGGTGATAAAACATCAAAACACTTGGTTGTGTATATTTTTAACTTTTTTTCCAGTTAATGAATTACAACACTCAATCTTGTTTTCAGTATTTGTCTCCTAAACTTTAGCAACACATACATACATGATCAAAAATGGGTCTTCGATAAGTTATTGGTTCATTGATATAATCTATTAATTCTATCACATGAAACAAAATATTTGTAATATTTGTTGGCAGTCAACAACTTCATATCAGCATATCTTATCTTCATGATAGGAAACCAGTCATATTTTGGGAAAGTGTGTGTTTTGGCAAATTCCTTCAATAACCAGTTATCCTCCTGGTTATTGTACACTCCTGATTGTGAAATGATTTTGGAGACCCCCTGAACCAGGTCTTCTGACTTGCTTGCTCAGAATGAAGTATACAACGCACACATACTCAAAACAAAATTTCATAATGTGCAATGCACTGTTGTTTTAACCTTACTTGTCATTTCTCATTTATTAAAAGTGCATTCATGCAAAGTCATTAAATTGATTAATACTCTAAATCATTTGAAAACAATCTGAAAATACTGTAATATATCAACTCCATTTTATGCCTGATTTAACTTTGCATCAACAATTGTGACATGGTTAAGATGGTGATGCTAATAAAACATCATCTGAGGTAAAATGTATGAAAGTGAAAGTAAAAGTTGCTCAGTCATGTCTGACTCTTTGCAACCCCGTGACCTATACATTCCATGGAATTCCCCATGCCAGAATACTGGAGTAGGTAGTCTTTCCCTTCTCCAGGGTAACTTCCCAACCCAGGGATCTAATCCAGGTCTCCCCATTGCAGGTGGATTCTTTACCAGCTAAGCCACAAGGGAAGCCCAAGAATACTGGAGTGGGTCGACTATCCCTTCTCCAGTGGTTCTTCCTGACCCAGGAATCAAACCAGGGTCTCCTGCATTATACTTCTTAAATAACTTGATTCTTAAAGTAATCCATGTGCATATCTTGCCTACTCTACTCTGAATATTTGCAATGCTCAAGATTCAACATGCTATCTCTCAGTTCAGTTCAGTCGCTCATTTGTGTACAGCTCTTTGCAACCCCATGGACTGCAGTATGCGAGGCCTCCCGGTCCATCACCAACTCCTGGAGTTTACCCAAACTCATGTCCATTGAGTCAGTGATGCCATCCAACCATCTCATCCTCTGTCGTCACCTTCTTCTCCCTCCTTCACTCTTTCCCAGCATCAGGGTCTTTTCCAGTGAGTCAATTCTTCGCATCAGGTGGCCAAAGTACTGGAATTTCAGCTTCAGCATCAGTCCTTCCAATGAATATTCAAGACTCATCTCCTTTAGGGTGGACTGGTTGGATCTCCTTGCATTCCAAGGGACTCTCAAGAGTCTTCCCCAAGACCACAGTTCAAAAGCATCAATTCTTTAGCACACAGCTTTCTTTGTACTCCAACTCTCACATCCATACATGACCACTGGAAAAAACATAGCCTTGACTAGATGGACCTTTGTTGGCAAAGTAATGTCTCTGCTTTTTAATATGCTTCCTAAGTTGATCATAGCTTTCCTTCCAAGGATTAACCATTTTTTAATTTCTAGCACTGCATATAATTAAAAATATCATGGGAAATTATACTTGAAAATTAGCCTATGCCTTTGAAATAATTCCAAAATCAGAACACTGTCTATTGAAAAGGAATCTACTGTAGGTACTGTCAAAGATACTTCATCTAAGTATAGCTCTTATACTTCCAAACATTCATATAAGATTTATTTCTGTATTTCATTTTCATTTATTAATTATATACTACTAGAACAGACAATGAATTACTAAATGCATAACAGGAAAAGAAACCAGTCACCCATATTCAAATTCTAGAACTTTATTATTCACTCATCATAAAGGACTGTAGGATATTAATTCAACAAATGTGTTTAGATAATTGAATCAGAATTCAGTACTTAGTCAGAACCCAGCTTTAGATTCTAGGGAGGAGGGGTAAGACTAATGTAACATGATCTGAGCTTGAGAGTGTATGCTTTGAGGAAAGACAGTGGAATAAATGGCTAGAATCTGACCTAATAGTCCATGTGGGGTATGTACAGTGTACAACAACAAGGACAGGGACTATATACTAAAAGGTAAGCAGTATTGGTTAAGAGATAAACACATCTGGGGTCATGTCTTAAGAGACTGAACCAGGATATTTACCTCTGAGGGACAATACACTTTTCAGAGGTTCTGCCTGAAATGGATGCAGTACCTCCTTCCTATGATGAAACATAGGAAAGGAAAGCAAAGGTGGATATAATGAGAATGGTTATCAAGCTGACTTCCTCCAGGATCATTTTCTAGTTTAGCAGAACTAAATGAATGAATCTTCAGGCTGGAGTCAACATCAGATTAGCTCAAACTTTCTGTACCTATGGCTGAGAACTATTAATTTACAATAATACTCTGATGTGTTCCATTTTACTGACCACCAAAATTTGGGAGACACATCTTACTTTATTAAAAATCAGGTATTTCTGTTTACTAATTTCAGGAGGGCTTGTTAAAAGTTCATAGGGTAGACATCAGACTGGCTTCAATGAGTGTGCAGAGGAAACACAATTCCAGAGTCTCAGGGTTTTGGAAAATCATACAGTGTATAAAATCTAAAAAGAAGTTATGGCCAGAAAAAGAGTGTCTAGGCAAACAACACAAACGTGCAAGGACACAGAGATCTGAAAGAGTTTGGAATATCTGAGGCATTTCCAGAGTTCCATTTTTCAAGGAATAAAGAGGGAAGCAGATTGTAAAGTTAGACAAGGCATTACACAAAATGTTACCAATATCAAGCAAATGAGTCTGAAAAATGGGGATCTCCATAAACAGCAGTCCACAACCTTTTTGGCACCAGGAATTGGTTTCATGGAAGACAATTTTTCCACGGACTAGTGGTGGGGGATGGTTTCAGGGTGATTCAAATTCATTACACTTATTGTGCACTTTATTTCTTTTATTATTTCATGAGCTGTAGCTCAAATCATCAGGCATTAGATCCCAGAGTTTGGGAACTCCTGCCTTAAAAGACAAAAATAGGGGACTGATAAGGCTAGAGTTTCCTTTCTTTCTTTTAAACAAATTTGTTTCTCTGTGCAAAAGAAAAAGTATCATTTTCTTAATTTATGAAATCAAAATAAATTTTTGCTAACTTTAAAAATAGGTACAGTTTCTATTACAGAAAATAGTTGATTAACTTAACACTGAAATAGAGACAAAGGCATAACTAATTGATTTCACATTCATATTGACTTAATAAGCACAAGACTCAAGTGTCACTATCATTGTGTATCTGGGTCCTATGTGCTTTCGAGTATGTGTACAATGGTACAGGAATCATATGTGTTTGTTTATGTATATGTACATTTAATTCCAAAGATGTCCTTAGATATAAGCATATAAAGCAATCAAAAATCATCTTATCTTGATTTGAAAGATCACAATATAACTTTCATATGAAAAACA
Source organism: Budorcas taxicolor (assembly GCF_023091745.1). Taxonomy (NCBI): domain Eukaryota; kingdom Metazoa; phylum Chordata; class Mammalia; order Artiodactyla; family Bovidae; genus Budorcas; species Budorcas taxicolor. Next base: position 56,034,821 of record NC_068929.1, on the reverse strand, counting down.
GCTAAATTGTTACACATTGATTCAAAATCAATGAGTATTGATTCTAAACTCATAACCTGTACAATAGAGTCAAGATAATTCTCTAAGAGTGCTTAATTCTCTTAACTATTGTCAGTTTCAAAATTTCAAGGACTCTTTTTATTATTACTATTTTGATTTCAGGGAATCACAAGTTGCAAATCAGAAAACTAAAGAGAAAATACTTATTTATATCAACAGCAAATCCAGAATCGCAAGTATCTAAATTGCCAAACAAATTATTATCAGTACTGTTCAATCAGGTGATGTTTTTCTAGGGCTTTCTAAGTACATAATATCAATAAAAATGATTAAAAAAAACAAATATATTAGATGCAATAAATAAGGTTCTTACATCCAGAGAAATAGAAACAGTCAAGGCAAATTCTTAGCAAAGAAGAATGTTAGCTCCATGAATGCATAAATTGTGTCTACTTTGTTAATTGCTATGTTGCCTACTAGAATAGTGACTGCATCATAGGGCTCTGTGGTACTTGCTGAGTGAAATAATATATTCAGTAACCCTGGTAACACCGTTGGTCCATCACAGCAAAACACTGTTACTGGCATCCTAGAAACCAATACCGTGAATACACAGGAGAAGAATGTAGCCATAAACTAGCATGCTATTTAGCCCCAATAATTTTGCACTATAGAATTAAAAGCCTTAAACATTGAATCAAATGAAATGTTTATATTGACATATTTTGAGACTAAATACATGCTTGTTGTTTTATCGTTGTTTTAGTTGCTAAGTCACGTCTGACTCTTTTGCAACACCATGGATGTTGCCCAACAGGCTGTTATGTCCATGAGATTTCCCAGGAAAGAATACTAGAGTGAACTTTCATTTCCTTCTCCAGGGGATCTTCCTGACCCAGGGAACAAATCCTCATTCCTGCCTGGCAGGCAGATTCTTTAAAACTTCAGTTCAGTTCAGTTCAGTCGCTCAGTTGTGTCCGACTCTTTGTGACCTCATGGACTGCAGCACACCAGGCCTTCCTGTCCATCACCAACTCCTGGAGTTTATTCAAACTCATGTCCATTGAGTCCATGATGCCATCCAACCATCTCATCTTCTATCATCCCCTTCTTCTCCCACCTTCAATCTTTCCCAGCATCAGGGTCTTTTCAATTGAGTCAATTCTTTGTATTAGGTGGCCAAAGTATTGGAGTTTCAGCTTCAACATCAGTCCTTCCAATGAACACTCAGGACTGATTTCTGTTAGGATGGACTGGTTGGATTTCCTTTCAGTCCAAGGGACTCTGAAGAGCCTTCTCCAACATGACAGTTCAAAACCATCAATTCTTCACTGTGCGGCTTTCTTTATAGTCCATCTTTTTATGACTTAGACACACAGAAAGCCCAAACACATAATCAAATAAAATGTATATATTGATATATGTTGATTCTAAGTGCAAGCAGATGGTATTAATAGGACATAACTCTTTAATAACCTATCTAAGAATCATGGAAATTATCCTCTCTTGGATGGAAGATACTGGAAATCTGCATCTCAAATAAATTAAATGCACAATATTTTTTTAAACATCATCCTTGCAGAGAAGGGGGACAAAAAGAAGCAAATGTAGAAAAATATGGGAGTCAAATATAGGACTCTTTTTGAGCATAAGTTGCTCTTGTATCCAGTGCCACATTAAATAGCATAATCTGATGGCAGATGGTCCTGGGAGGCTCAATTATGCTGAAAGGCAAGTTGTGTCATAAAAATAACAGTCACTTTCTCTGAAAATATTATTTTTTATAAACTATTGTATAAAAGAAAAACAAAAACAAACACAACTAACCTAAGCAAAAAGCACTTAATGCCTACCTAGATTTAATTGGTCTAGCAGTTATTGACTGTTGCTGAAAAGAAGCCCCCTAGGAACCACTTGCTGTCCTTCTAACAATGCAAGTCACAGGAGAAATAGTGATGACGACAAATAAAAGTGCCAGCAATTGATGAACTGACAGATTAGTGTGGACAAACACCCAGATTCAACAGATCAAATGCTCAGACACTGCCAAAAAGTAACTTAGGGGTTCCTTTTTTGTTATCATCAAAATGAATGTTAATCCAAATATGTATCTATTTTTGACAAATAAGAGTATCTAAGGAACTAAGGGGAAAAAGGCCAGTTAAAAATATTTTAGACTCTTGATTTAAGTGGAACAACCATCAAAAATGGTAGGACTATATCTTTTGCATCCTTACTTTACAGTTAACAAGGAACAATGGCAATTTGGGTTTACCAGGTGGTTCAGTGGTAATATCCACCTGCCACTGCAGGAGACATGGGTTTGATCCCTGCTCCAGGCAGATTCCCTGGATAAGAAAATGGTAACCCACTCTAGTACCCTTTCCTGGAAATCCCATGTGCAAAGGAGCCTGTTGAGCTACAGTCCTTGGGTCGCAAAGAGGTGAACATGACTTAGCAACTGTACAACAACAACAATGTGAACCATCAGTGACGGTCAATCATGACTTACTCCTTGGCTACAGTTATATAAAGCCTCTATTTGACTTCACTGTAACATGTCCTAGGACCACTGCAAGCGTGTTTGCTTATCGTTTGTTTGTTTATATTTTTAAGATTCCAGTGGTATTAAACTGAGAGTGAATGACAAACATCTACGGATTGTTCTCCTTGAGAGAGTGATTGGTGTCAGTATGTGCAGAGACACACATTAGGTGGCTCTTTAGAAATCACTAATAGCAGAAATTCAGAATAATCCATCTATAATGATGAGTCCCTTCTTTTAGCTTAATTCTTAAATACTACCTTTTCCATATCATTCTGTGCTTTTATAGTATTTGTCCGTTTCCCTATTTTAGTCAACTGTGTATTCATTTCTCTATATCTAGTTGGTAGATATATTTCAAACAGATAATTCTACTCTTGAAGTCTTGAGGGGTTCTTAGAAAAGTTTAAAATGAGATAGACTCTCTATTTCTCTGTGTGTGTGTCTCTCCATTTCCATATCCCTCTCTCTCTTCCATAAATGTAAATGCTTGAATTTTATGTTGAATTGCAAGAAGTTTGGCATTTTTGTCTCCATCTATCAAGCACTAAATGAACCTATTAACTTTCTAAAAAATGAAAATTATATTTGGTAATGGGAAGGATTTAATTCTTGAAGAAGGAAATGGCAACCCACACTAGTATTCTTGCCTAGAGAATCCCATGGACAGAAGAGCCTGGTGGGCTGCTGTCCATTGGGTTGCACAGAGTTGGACACGACTGAATGACTTCGCATGCATGTATGCATTGGAGAAGGAAATGGCAACCCACTCCAGTATTCTTGCCTAAAGAATCCCAGGGACAGAGGAGTCTGGTGGGTTGCTGTCTATGGGGTCGCGCAGAGTCAGATATGACTGAAGCAACTTAGCAGCAGCAGCAGCAGCAGTGGCAGCAGCAGCAGCAGTGGCAGCAGCATTATTTAATTCTAATCTTATTTCCTTCTCCAATTAATTTCTCTAGACAATTTCTTATTCATAAAATGACAGATTTGGGTTATAATTTATATACAACTGTTTCTATTTCTAATAATCTAATATTCTCCCGTTATTGTTAGGTCTTATAAATCAAAGAAAGAATTTCTAATTGTATCATAATCATGTGAGGAGTTCCCATCCAATATTACATTTGAGCATGCCTAAAGAATATTCCTGCCAGTGCAGCAGAGGCAAGTTTGATCCCTGGGTCAAAAAGAGCCCCTGGAGAAAGAAATGGCAACCCACTTCAGTATCCTTGCCTGAGAAATCCCATGGATAGAGGAGTCCATGGGGTCTCAAAGAGTAAAACACAACTTAGTGACTAAACAACAACAGCAACAACTGGTTGTATGTGTAATAATGCTGAATGATAATCTGTAACAAATCCTATTATAATCATAATTATATTTTAAGAATCTTCATGATTTACTTTAGCTGTTTAAGAAAAACAATATCTATTTGTTCAGAAATTAAATTTTGAAAGATATGAAGAATCTTTGTCAGAAAATCATGTACTATTTGTACAAATAATTGAGTGGCATGGTTTTTCTTGTGTGGACTATTCAATAGGGAACCTTAAATGAATTACTTAAATACACATCCAACACCAAATGCTTCAGTGATTTTCAGTATCCTTTACAATCATTTTTTATGTTTTCCTTTTATTTTCTTGAATAAAAATGAGACAGAAATTTCAAAAACTAATATCCTTATCTGTGATGGTCAAGAGATTTAAAAAAAAAGTGAGAGAGAGAGAAAAGAAATGTATTAAAAATTTTGGAGCTTAAATATATCTTAAGTTAAATATTAAATATATTGCAAGAAACCTATATATAGTTGGTTTAAAATTTTTCATCACTAATTAATCAGACCAAGAAAATACTGATCTATGTTGCCACAGTATTTAAACACAGCACTTTGTATTGCTGTCACAAGGGCTCTTGGATTGTGTAATATGCACAAAACAAATTGTCAGGATTCAGTCTGAGCTGGAGATTTAAGCAAAATCTGTACCTGGGAGCAATTCCATGATTAATTCCAATAAAAAGGAAGTTTAAGACAGGATGAAATTTTTGGGTATAAAGGCAAGATTTTGGGGAGAAAAAAAACAAGATACAAATAGCCTTAAGAAAAGAATTCAAATAGCACTGAATTTCTGTTAAAGGGATCATATCTGAAATAGTCCCTTGCGGCTCAGCTGGTAAAGAATCCACTTGAAATACGGGAGACCTGGGTTCAGTCCTGGGTTGGGAAGATCCCCTGGAGACAGGAAAGGCTATCCACTCCATTATTCTGGCCTGGAGAATTCCACGGACTGTATAGTCCCTTGGGTCGCAAAGAGTCAGACATGATTGAGTAACTTTCACTTTCACTTTCATCTGAAATAGTAAATAAACAAATCTCTCTCCACTCATAAGGTTCTTCAACCTAGAAAAAGTTGGCAGAAATTTTCAAGTTAATGATTAAATCATTTCAAGTAGTGTGCTGAAAGGCTTGAGCACATATAAATAAATAAAGCAAGCAGAGTAGAATGGACTATAGTCTGCCAGGCTCTTCTGTCTGTGGAATTCTCCAGGCAAGAATACCGGAATGGGTAGTTACTGCCTTCTCCAGAGAATCTTCCCAAACCAGGGATCAAACCTGGGTTTCCTACATTGCAGACAGTTTCTTCACCACCTGAGCCAACAGGGAAGCCCTAAGAATTGTATAGCAACTATCAAACTCAAGTCATATAAGACTACTGATCTAATTAGGCATGAAGAAGCATTCATAGTTTTATTTTTTACTTATTTTCAAATTGGAAGTATATATTTGAGAAAGCCTTAACTCGTTAAGAATAAAATAGGATTGGTTTTGAATAAAACACATTTATCTACTCTTCATTTATTAAAATTGGAAAACTCACTATGTAAATTAAGTAGTAGTCATTTTCATCTTTTTTTTCTAGTAGACTGAGATGCTATAATTTATTTATCCCTGCAATATGCCTAGCACTTACCAGGGATGTATACATGTATGTGAATACATAAATCAATAAATAGAAGCTTATTCTCTAATCAGAGTATTTAAGAAACATTATTCTCATTGATATTATTGCTTAGTCAATCAGTTGTGTCCAGCTCTTTTGTGTCTGCATGGACTGCAGCCCACCAGGCTCCTCTGTCCATGGGATTCTCCAAGCAAGAACACTGGAGTGGGTTGCCATTTCTTTCTCCAGGGGATCTTCCCAACCCAGGGATTGAACCCAAGTCTCCTGCATTGCAATTGGATTCTTTACTGTTAAGCCATTACAGTTGGATAAAATACCACCTTATTTTTCACATATTTGTATCTTCCAACAAGATTTCCACTTAGTTATACCTGGCTACATAATTCTTAAACTGTGACATTTAAAAACCATCTATATTTGGCAGTGAGTTAACATGGGATCCAGTGAAATTTTCTTCCTTATCATCAACATTTAAGTCTATAGCTCGTTCTCTGAATCAGATATAAACTTTTAAGCCTCTTTTGGTGTTCTATAAGACTTTATTTGATATAGGAAAAAAAGAAAAGGGTCCCAAAGTAGAGATGCAGCCAGTCTGGCAGTCAAGTAAAACTTGAACTTTTCATTTATTTGTTTACAAATACATCAGCAAAAACATAGAGTTGGTTGTAAAATGATTCATTATTCATCTTTATGCAATGGTTATTTGCATCCAGAGACACAAATATTAAGCTATGCTGAACATCTATAGCTTTCTCTCCAAAGTAAATCAAACTGTGTAATCTTCATGCTTTTAAACATTGCTTTTAATATAGTAGCATTTCCTTCACCCAAATTAGTGCTTTCTGCTGTTCCTGCCTTCTAAATAGTCTCAAATTAAAAGTAATGGAAAAAATGACTTCCGGGTTATACAAATTGCTGTTACAAAGACTAAACATTAGAACATCATTTAGAGTTTATTTCTTTACTTAGCAACTTTGATTATCTGGTTTCTTAAACAGTACAGATTAGAAAAAGAAAATTAAAAGGAAGGAGGCTATAACAAACATGCAGAGCCAGTTCCCTAGAACTAGTTCTGCAGAGAAACACTGGGTGCGACAGATACAAATACAGATACACTCAGTAACATTTGGTCTTCATGATGATTTGGAGTGCAGAAGGAAGACTATCCTTCCATTTGTTAAAAACAGCCAGGGAGATTTTATTAAAGACTATTTTAATGGGGCTCATGACTATTGAAATAGGGAGAGAGACTGAACTCAACTACAAATCAAGGATAATAGATGGCTGATTGATAATGAATGAACAGAGTAAGAGGGTAGATGGAAAATCATTAAGAGAAACTTGATTAGTTATAAGGATGGGGGAAGGGGAGTTTGACTGGCTCTCAAGGATGGGGGCATTCTCCAGAAAGTGGCTTAGCAGGATTCTTTGCCAGAACTGGACAAGGTCAGGGGCTAAAACAAGGGAAGTTCTTTGTGTTGCTATATTTAGAATAATTTATCTTTTCCTAACTGGACCTGGACTTTGATACCATACTGGTACCAAACATTTTCCCAGGAAAGGAAACCTTATAAATGAGATTCATGAATTGGTTAGTTGTACCTTGCCTTGAACAGTATGCTGAGCTCCTTATCAATGGAAAATAGGAAATCAGTAAATTTTGCTATGCCCTAAACCATTATTAGTTAAATCAGCCCTTGTGATCAAATGTCTAAAGAAACTGGAACCAAGCATTTGCTCCTGATGCATATGGGCTAGGCTATCTCAGTACTGTACTGAAAGCAGGCAGAAAACAACTGACAAGTCCAAAGCTTTAAGCTCTTAGTTCCATTGACAGATAAAGAACAAGAGGTTTTCTATACGTCTCTAAAAGAATTTCTTATTTCACTGAAAATAAAATTCAATTGAAGGGGTTGCAGAAATAAGGCCAAGGTTAAATTGACAAACACCTAGGGCTGGACAACCCAAGAAAAGAAGTATTATAGCATGCTTAGAGGCCATCCTATTTCTTTATTTTTATTACAAAATATCAGAATACGCAGAAGTGAAAATATAATAATCCTATTATACTTTGCAGAAAGGCAATGTTATCTTGGAGTCTATGCACAAAAATAGTGTAAGACACAATGGACATGGTTACAGTTGTTCAAGATAAGAAGAGATTCTTTTAGCAGCCTTAGAAAATGGGTAATATATCAATTACACTTGACCTGAGAAAATAATTGAGAGAATTTATGAAAGGAGCCGGTAGGCCTTTGAATACTGGGAAATGTGGGTAGGCCTACTACAGATTATGACCCTGGAAGTCATTCCTATTTGATTTTCATTTGTTTAGACTCCTCACCAGAATTGACTCACTGATCCAAGAGGTGAGTCCAGTATTCATTGTTCATCAATGCCCTTCTCTTTTACTTATTCTTTCTTCATTCAACAAAGTTATTGACACGACTCTCCAAACACTGTTGGTACTCCAGGTTCTTTTACTGTCTTTTGTTTTTATCAAGTCTAATCTCCCTGAAAAAAACATGACTTAAAGAACAGAAAGTATTATATAATCCTAAAATGTTTTCTGTCTATTCATTCACATGCAAGTTATTTTGAAAATAACTTGTTTGAGTGTTCTTTTGAGCCTACTTTAAGCTTTATATTTGAAATATTTTACTTTAAACTATCTATATAGCAAGTAAAATGCACCAAATATAAATTTGTATGTACAAGTGTATTGTCCTTTAAATGATTTCTAACCTTCTTCAGCAATGAAAAATATGTTTTGTTTTATGCAAACATATGGAAAGCTAATTTTGTTTAATACTGTAAAAATTTATTAGCTATAGCCAAGGAAATTATTTTGCTCAAAAAAAAAAAAATAACTTGTGACTGAAACATAGTTTTGCCTAGAGAGTTACACATCTCCGATCATTAAAAAATGTTTACCCAAGCTTATTTCTGTTGGGATTCTGCCTGCTGCTTATCAGATTCTGGTCATTTCCAGACATTTGCTCTTCTTCTTCCTCTCTGATGCTGGGACAAATACAATACTTATTTTCACAGATGGCTTAGCAGCTATAAATGGCATTTGGTCCATTTCTAGAGAGTATGAGTAGAAATCTGCAGGGGATGGGAGGGAGACAGACGCAAGTGAGAATTTATGAAAAGTTTTGATTTTCTAATTAATCATAACAATAGAGAAAGAAAAGGATAGCCAAAAAAAGCCCTTCCTTCTTGGCATGATTTACTGCCCTGCACTTAGATCTGATCTGGAATTGCAGCAACTCTCTTGAACACACAAATAACCAGTATGTAAGAAATGCCAAGGAGAGTTTCCTGCTATATAGAGCTAGGAGAATTCCTAACCTTTACCAAGATAAATTATGGATGATTTTCAGGTCCCTACTTCATGGGTTTGAGTGGGCTGGAGAAAATTTATGATGCCATGAATTCTTTTGCCCATATATTAAAATCTTGAAATCTTAATAAAATATATCTGTTTTTGCTGACTTGATTTATCAATTCATTACTAACTTATGTCTCATGCCCAGCTTACATCTACTCCCTGCAATAAAAATCTAATTTCTATCATAAGTAACATCTCATTTTCTAGAGTACCAGTTCCCCCTCCCCCCATAGAGGGAAGCAAATTGTTGAATATCAATAGTATCATTTTCCTAAAAAGAGCTTTTTCTTTAGATTGTGGAAAAGAATACTTGAGCTAATGAACTAAAAATTCAATAACTAAAATTTGTAACAGGCAATAAAATTATTTTGGACTTATAAAATTTCAAATTGAGATAATAGACAAAAGTGTTTCAGGAAACTTTTGTTCATAGTCACCAAGTATTTATCAGCAAATGTTCTATACTTTGGTCATGATGATTTTTCACTGTCATTTTTAGGTTTTAGTAAGAATGTGATCTAAAGAAAGGTTAAGAAAATGCTAAAACAACTTTCCAAATGATATTTTTAAAATGCAGTTTTGACTGGCAATATTTGAACAAGTCATGAACATTTAAAGATGGGAGTTTAGAGCAGGGACACCATCAAAAGAGCAGTATAGGCATTCCCTACCATTTTCCTCACAAAGAACAAGTTTTGACAATCCTCCACAGATGAGTGGGCTATGTTGGAAGTCCTGGGGATCAGCAGAGGAGTTCCGGCACATCACTGGAGCAAACAGATCCAAAGTGGATGCACTGAAGAGGGTAAGTGAAGGAGTTCCAATTTGCCTGTGTCACCTCTTCCCCAAAGTGGTACTGCCCAGACCTAGAAAAGAGCATCTCAATCTGATTTTTCCCACTAGGGTAAATGTGGATGTGTAAGTGAGTACCCAGTTTCTACAGCTATGCAGGATGCTGCCTGAGAGACCCACAGGCTTCTCTTCGGAATCACCAATGGTGTGACTGGTTGTGGGGTAGGGGTGGGTGGTGCATGAGTGGGAGAAGAGCAGCCAGGGCTCAGACTGGAACACATCAAAAGGAATGAATCCTATCATCATATCCTGGTCTCCAATGGGAAGCCTGCCCCTGAGCTGCTCAAGACAGCTTGACTTAGATCCACCTCACTGGTCCATAGGCATCCCTGACACCACCTCTTGGGTGGAGGCCCCTGATAAACAGGGAGAGGAAGCACTTAACAGATGGCTGATGAGCACATTCAGAAAGCCTGCATGCTTTGCAGGGTTATGAGAAACAACACAAACTTAAGCAGTTAGCACTTCCCCAGGGGAAAGCAAACAAGATACTATCAGTATGTGACCTGGATTTGCAGGCTTACAGTCTTAAAAATGAGCTGGAATGTATGCTAATTATTATAGCCCTGTCGTTCAGTCGTGTCTGACTCTTTGTGATCCCTTGGACTGTAGCCTACCAGGCTCCTCTGTCCATGGGATTTTCCAGGCAATAGTGCTGGAGTGGATTGCTATTTCCTTTTCCAGGGGATCTTCCCAACCCAGGGACTGAACCCGGGTCTCCTGCATTGTAGACAGACGCTTTACTGTCTGAACCACCAGAGAAGTCCCATGATAATTATTAGAGAAATACAAATCAAAACTACAGTGAGGTACCACGTCACACCAGTCAGAATGGCCATCATTATAATAGTCAATAAATAGCAAATGCTGGAGAGGATGTGGAGAAAAAGGAGCCCTCCTACAATGTTGGTGGGAATGTAAATTGGTATAGCTACTATGAAAGACAGTACGGAGGTTTCTCAAAAACTAAGAATAGAGTTGTCATATGATCCAGCAATCCCACTGCTAGGTGTATATCTGGAGAAAGGTCTAATTTAAAAAGATACATGCATCCCTACTTTCATAGCAGCACTGTTTACAAGAGCCAAGAAATAAAAAACAACTTAAATGTCCATTGAAAGATGAACAGATAAAGAAGATATGCTACATATATACATGGAATACTACTCAGCCATAGAGAAGAATAACAAAATGCCGCTTGCCAGAACATGGATGGACCTAGAGATTATCATACTAACTAAAGTCAGAAAGAGTAAAACAAATACCATATAATATCACTGATACATGGAATCTAAAATATGAAACAAATGAATTTATCTATGAAAAGAAACAAACTCAGAAATATTGAGAGCAGACTTGTGGTTGCGAAAGGGTTGGGGAGGGATGGATTGGGAGCTGGGGATTAGCAGGTGCAAACTATTATGCATAGAATTAATAAACAATAAGATTCTACTGCATAACACAGGGAACTATACTCAATATCCTGTTATAAATCATAATGGAAAAGAATAAGAAAATGAATATATATATGTAAGTATTACTGAACAACTTTGCTGTACAGAAGAATTCAGCATAACTTTGTAAAACAATTATACCTCAATAAACTATTTTTTTCAAAAATTAATAAGAAAGTCAATTTGCACATCAACTACAGAAAACAGTATGGAGGTTCCTCAAAATAGTAAAGATAGAACTACTGTATGATCAAAAACCCTGACACTTCCAGGTATTCATCCAAAAGAAGTTAAAGCTCAAAAAGACATAAACCCCCATGCTCATTTGTGCAATAACCAAGACATGGAAACAACCAAACTGTCCACTGATGGATATAGGGATAAGGAATACATGATACACAAACAATGAAATGTTATTCAGCCATAAAAAGGGAATCCTACTGTATAGGACAACATGGATGTGCCTTGAGTCATTATGCTAAGTGAAATGAATCAGACAGAGACTGACAAATACTTTATGATTTTAATTGTATGTGAAATCTAAAAAAGATGTTGAACACACAGAAACGGAGTACAATAGTAATTTCTAGGGACCTGAGGAAAGGGTAGGCAACTGGAAAGATATTAGTCAAAGTGTACTGAATTGCAGTGTTAAGAAGTCCTAGGGATCTGGTATACATGATGGTAAATGTAATTAACAATACTGTATTATATACTTAAAAGTTGCTAAATGAGTAGATCTTAAAATTCTCACCCCTCTACATGTGATTAATTATGTGACATAATGGATTCATTAACTAACTTTATTTTGGTAGTCATTTTGCAATATATGGGCTTCCCTGGTGGCTCAACTGGCAAAGAATCGGCCTGCAATGTGGGAGACCTGGGTTTGATGCCTGGGTTGGGAAGATCCCCTGGAGAAGGGAAATGATACCCCCTCCAGTATTCTTGCCTGGAGAATTCCATGGACTGTATAGTCCATGGGATCGCAGAGTCAGACACGACTGAAGTGACTTAGCAGCAGCAGCAGCAGCAACGCAACTCTCACTTTCACTTTCACTTGCAATATATACATGTAGCAAACCACCATGTTGTACACTTTAAAGATATTTATATATATATGTATAAATTATACATCAATAAAGCTGGAAACAATCAAATTTAAATTTACTATCTTTCAAAGTATATGAATTCAAGTTTAAATTTGCTCTTTAATTTCAATTCATTGCAATCAGAAAGTTTTCATTATAAGGTAAGCTAATATTATTGCAAATTGGGACAATGAAGCTTAACATTTTATAGCACTAGGCTTCCTTGGTGGCTCAGATGGTAGGGAAGGGCTTCCCTAATGGCTCAGATGGTAAAGAATCTCTCTGCTAATGCAGGATACCTGGCTTTGATCCCTGGGTTGGGAAGATCCTCTGGAGAAGGGAATGGGTACCCACTCCAGTATTCTTGCCTGGAGAACATGGACAGAGGATTCTGGCGGGCTATAGTTCATGTGGTCACAAAAGAGTCAGACACTTATTTCTTCTCTGATCTTTATTTCTTTCTTTCTTTCTGCTAATTTTGGGGTATTTTGTTCTTATTTTTCCAGTTGTTTAAAGTGTAGTTAGGTTGTCTACTCGATGCTTTTCTTGTTTCTTGAAGTAGGATTGTGTTGCTATAAACTTACCTCTTAGAACTGCTTTTGTTGCATCCCACAGATTTTGAGTTGCTGTGTTTTCACTGTCATTTGTTTCTAGAAATTTTTTTTACTTCCCTTTTGATTTCTTCAGTAACCTGTTGGTTATTTAGAAATGTATTGTTTAATCTCCATGTGTTTGTGCTTTTTCCAGCTTTGTTTTTTCTTGTAATTGATATCTAGTCTCAGAACATTGCAGTCAGAAAAGATGCTTGACTATGATTTCAATTTTCTTCTACTTACTGGGGTTTGATTTGTGACCCAAGATGTGGGCTATCATGGAAAATGTTCCATGTGCACTTGAGAAGTTGTATCCTTCTGCATTTGGATGGAATGTCCTAAAGATATCAGTGAGATCCATCTCATTTAATGTATCATTTAAGACTTGTGTTTCCTTATTAATTTTCTGCTTTAATGATCTGTCCATTTGTGTGAGTGGGGTGTTAAAGTCTCCTACTATTATTGTGTTACTGTCAATTTCTCTTTTTACGTCTGTAGGGGAGGTTCCTGCACTATTGGTGGGAATGTAAATTGATACAGCCACTATGGAAGACGGTATGGAGATTCCTTAAGAAGTTAGGAATAACACCACCATATGACCCCCTCCTAGGTATATACATTGAGGAACCCAAAGTTGAAAAAGACATATGTATTCCATTGTTCACTGCAGCACTATTTACAATAGCTGGAATATGGAAGCAACTTAGATGTCCATTGACAGATGAAAGGATAATGAAGTTGTGTTATGTATACACAATGGAATATTACTCAGCCATAAAAAGGAACACATTTGAGTCAGTTCTAATGAGGTGGATAAGCCTAGAGCCTATTATACAGAGTGAAGAAAGTCAGAGAGAGAAAGATAAATATCATATACTGATACATATATATGGAATCTAGAAAAATAGTAATGAAGAATTTATTTGCAGGGCAGCAATGGAGAAACAGACATACAGAATTGACTTATGGACATGGGGAGAAGGGAGAAGAGGGTGAGATGTATGGAATGAGTAACATGGAAACTTATATTACCATATGTAATATAGATAGCCAATGGGAATTTGCTGTATGTCTCAGGAAACTCAAGCAGGAGCTCTGTATCAACCTAGAGGGTTAGGATGGGGAGGCAGGTTCAAAACAAAGGGGATATATGTATACATATGGCTGATTCATGATGAGGTTTGACAGAAAATAGGAAAATTCTATAAAACAATTATTCTTCAATTAAAAAATAAATTAATTTAAAAAATTTATTTGAGGTGTACTCATGGTTTGAAGAACAATACAAAAGCAAAATAAAATATACTTAAAAAAAAAGAGAGAGTCACAACTGAATGACTAACACTCACTTTTTCACACTCAAGAATAAATTACAGCTATGAAAATATATATCAGTAGAAAAATATAATTGTTTAGAAGACTACTATGCTCCCAGTTTATTTATATATACAGACCCCTAAAAACTCTCTATATAAATATGTCTCTATATATACAGGTTATTGATATTTCTCCCGGTGATCTTGATTTCAGCTTGTGCTTCCTCCAGCCCAGCATTACTCATGATGTAGTCTGCATATAAGTTAAATAAGCAGGGTGACAATATACAGCCTTGATGGACTCCTTTTCCTATTTGGAACCAGTCTGTTGTTCCATGTCCAGTTCTAACTGTTGCTTCCTGACCTGAATATAGGTTTCGCAGGAGGCAAGTCAAGTGCTCTGGTATTTCCATCTCTTTCAGAATTTTCCACAGTTTATTGTGATCCACACAGTCAAAGGCTTTGGCATAGTCAATAAAGCAGAAATAGATGTTTTTCTGGAACTCTCTTGCTTTTTCCCTGATGCAGCTGATGCTGGCAATTTGATCCCTGGTTCCTCTGCCTTTTCTAAAACCAGCTTGAACATCAGGAAATTCACAGTTCACCTATTCCTAAAGCCTGGCTGGGAAAATTTTGATCATTATTTTACTAGCGTGTGAGATGAGTGCAATTGTGCGGTAGTTTGAGCATTCTTTGGCATTGCCTTTCTTTGGGATTGGAATGCAAACTGACCTTTTCCAGTCCTATGGCCACTGCTGAGTTTTCCAAATTTGCTGGCATATGAGTGCAGCACTTTCACAGCATCATCTTTCAGGATTTAAAATAGCTCAACTGGAATTCCATCACCTCCACTAGCTTTGTTCTTAGTGATGCTTCCTAAGGCCCACTTGACTTCACATTCTAGGATGTCTGGTTCTAGGTGAGTGATCACACCATCATGATTATCTGGGTCATGAAGATCTTTTTTGTACAGTTCTTCTGTGTATACTTGCCACCTCTTCTTAAAATCTTCTGCTTCTGTTAGGTCCATACCATTTCTGTCCCTTATTGAGCCCATCTTTGCATGAAATGTTCCCTTGGTATCTCTAATTTTCTTGAAGAGATCTCTAGTCTTTCCCATTCTGTTCTTTTCCTCTATTTTTTTTTTTTTTGCATTGATCACTGAAGAAGGCTTTCTTATCTCTCCTAGCTATTCTTTGGAACTCTGCATTCAAATGGGTATATCTTCCCTTTTCTCGTTTGCTTTTCACGTCCCTTCTTTCCATAGCTATTTGTAAGGCCTCCTCAGACAGCCATTTTGCTTTTTTGCATTCCTTTTTCTTGGGGATGGTCTTGATTCCTGTCTCCTGTACAGTGTCAGGAACCTCCATCAATAGTTCATCAGGCACTCTGTCTGTCAGATCTAGTCCCTTAAATCTATTTCTCATTTCCACTGTATAGTCATAAGGTATTTGATTTAGGTCATACCTGAATGGTCTAGTGGTTTTCTTGACTTTCTTCAATTTCAGTCTGAATTTGGCAATAAGGAATTCATGATCTGAGCCACAGCCAGCTTCATAAAGAGCCTCTTGATGAAAGTGAAAAAGGAGAGTGAAAAAGTTGGCTTAAAGCTCAACATTCAGAAAACGAAGATCATGGCATCTGGTCCCATCACTTCATGGGAAATAGATGGGGAAACAGTGGAAAGAGTGGCTGACTTTATTTTTCTGGGATCCAAAATCACTGCAGATGGTGATCGTGGCCATGAAATTAAAAGATGCTTACTTCTTGGAGAGAAAGTTATGACCAACCTAGATAGCATATTCAAAAGCAGAGACATTACTTTGTCAACAAAGGTCCCTCTAGTCAAGGGTATGGTTTTTCCAGTGGTCATATATGGATGTGAGAGTGGGATTGTAAAGAAAGCTGAGCTCCGAAGAATTGATGCCTTTGAACTGTGGTGTTATAGAAGACTCTTGAGAGTCCCTTGGATTGCAAGGAGATGCAACCAGTCCATCCTAAAGGAGATCAGTCCTGGGTGTTCATTGGAAGGATTGATGTTGAAGCTGAAACTCCAATACTTTGGCCACCTGATGCAAAGAGCTGACTCATTTTCAAAGACCCTCATGCCAGGAAAGATTGAGGGCAGGAGGAGAAGGGGACAATTGAGGATGAGATGGTTGGACAGCATCACTGACTCGATGTTCGTGGGCTTGCATGGACTCTGGGAGTTGGTGATGGACAGGGAGGCCTGGAGTGCTGTGGTTCATGGGGCTGCAAAGAGTTGGACATGACTGAGTGATTGAACTGAACTGAACTATATATAGAGATATATATCAGCTCTGTTTCATCAATGATATGCAATTTGTAGGGCTTCCAAAGACAAAGACAATAAAAGTGCTAAGATTTTATTTTGTCGATAGCTAGAAATCACCTGGAATCCCTGGAGAAAGATATTTCACAGAGTTTGAGACAGCAGGTATTTTTTAAAATGTGTAAATATATATGTGTGTGTGTGTGTATATATATATAGAGAGAGAGTGCCAAGATATAAATGCCTCAAAATTATGGATATTATCATGAGATCATTATTGTTAAAACGTTCAGAATGTTAGGGTTGTAATATCAATTTTCTGTATTATTTTGAAATATTCAATTCAATAGAGAAAAGGCAACATACAGGTGGGATAAGACTCAAAAATAAAAAAAACAAAACAAAACACTGTGGTTGTGTATACTTGTGCCTCTGTCTAAACATTAAGGCAGGTGTGAATCACTAGTTGCCTTCACTTCACTTACATTCGAAAGGAAAGGAAAGTGAAGTCACTCAGTCATGTCTGACTCTTTGTGACCCCTGGGCTGTAACCTACCAGGCTCCTCCATCCATGGTATTTTCTAAACAAGAGTACTGGAATGGGTTGCCATTTCCTTCTCCAGGAGATCTTCCCAAGCCAGGGACCGATCCCAGGTCTCCCATATTGCAGGCAGACACTTTACTGTCTGAGCCACCAGGGAAGCCTTTAAATTCAAAAACAAACTATCAATGTGGAACGGTGATGCTGTAGAAAGAAGCAGAAGGCATTAACATCATGTAGCCCATACTTAGGCTGTGTTGTCTTTCTACTCACACCCTGTCTGAAGTACCTGAACCTACCCCATCTCTTCTTCCCAACTGTGTTTGAAATTGATGTGATCCAAGCATCGTAATTTGATCTGTGAGCCTCTCTGTTCTGTGACCTAGGGGTGGCTTGCCTGGTGGTACCTTTAGAGACTATAAGTCCATCAAAGTGATTCAAGATCTGCTTTAATTTTTCATCTTCATTTCCCATTTAAGAAATGTTGCAAAATTTCCATATAACAAATAAGCTAGAAGGAGATTATCTCATGCTTTGGTTAGTTTAGTGCAGAAGAAAATTAAAGTGCACATTAGTGTTACTTATGATCAGCATTTCGATGAGAGAGACACTTTTTTTAACTTTATTTTTTCCCTCCAATATAAGGAAGAAAGAAACAGTAAGTTGTGTGGTTAGGCATTCTGATCATGATCAGCTTGACTGTATTAAAATCCTAGCCCTGTTATCACAAGATTCTGTCCCCTTGGGCAAATTAATAGTCTCTCTGAACCTCATTTTCTTCATTTAAAAACTAGAGACAATAATAGGTCTACTCTCATAGCAACTGTAAAGATGTAATGAGAAAATATTTGTAAATACATAGAAAACAGTCTGATACATGAAAGCATCCAGTAACTGTTGCTATCTAATGGAGAAAAAAATTAATAGGTTTTAAATGTGGCAAATAATTCAGACAACTATCATGGAAAGTACTGTACCATCTTCTTCTGAATCAAAATAAATATGAGTAACAATAAATAAGATAAAATTTTTCAGTCACTTAACTAGGCCTGTGTAAAATAAATGTGTCCTTTGGTTTCTAAAACTGCAGCTTTCACATGTGCTGAGTCCAAAGGCAATTTTACTTTTTATAAGAGCTTCTGTTTTTGAGTTGTCTTCAGTAGGGATGGCTGACAATAACAAGCCCATTTCAGGCTGCTGCCTCATCACTAGGTTTGGCTTTGTTTTACATTGGTTCAGTTCAGTTCAGTCTCTCAGTTGTGTCAGACTCTTTGTGACCCCATGGTCACAAAGCACACCAGGCCTCCCTGTCCAACACCAACTCCCAGTGCTTGCTCAAAATCATGTCTGTTGAGTCGGTGATGCCATTCAACCATCTCATCCTCTGTTGTCCCCTTCTCCTTCCACCTTCAATCTTTCCCAGCATGAGGTTCTTTTACAATGAGTCAGTTCTTCGCATGAGGTGGCTAAAGTATTGGAGTTTCATCTTCAACATCAGTCCTTCCAATGAGTATTCAGGACTGATTTCCTTTAGGATGAACTGGTTATATCTCCTTGAAGTCTAAGGGACTCTCAAGAGTCTCCTCCAACCCCACAGTTCAAAAGCATCAATAGTTTATCTTTATTATTTACTATTGTCACTCCTATAAAGATAGAACTATGTTGCATTTAAATTACTTTCATTTTTTTGGAAAGAAATTTTCTCCAGGTGACTTAGTGATAAACAACCTGCCTGCAATGCAGGAGATGCAGGAAACATGGGTCTGATCCCTGGGTTGGGAAGATTCCCTGGAGAAGAAAATGGCAACCCACTTCAGTATTCTTGCCTGAGAAATCCCACTGACAGAGGAGTCTGGCAAGATACAGTCCACGGGGTGGAAAAGAGTCAGACATGTCTTAGCAACTAAACAACAACAACAAAGATTGCAAGCATAATTAAATACTCTATAGGTAATCTACAGCATTCATATTTTTAAAGGTTGTTTTATAGAATGTGGTTATGAAACGGATATCAAATATTACTTAGGTATTGTCAAAAAAGTTTCAGAAATAAGATCAGGGTATACAATAGTTCAGGTGGTAAAGAAACTGCTTGTAATGCAGGAGACCCCCAGTTACATTAGTTTTTCCAACTGACTTACATTAGTCTTTTCTAACTGACTCATTGGAAAAGAACCTGATGCTGGGAAAGATTGAAGGCGGGAGGAGAAGGGGATGACAGAGGATGAGATTGTTGGATGGCATCACCAACTCAATGGACATGAGTTCAATTCCTGGGTCAGGAAGGTCTGCTGGAGAAGGGATAGGCTACCTACTCCAGCAATCTTGAGCTTACCTTGTGGCTCAGCTGGAGAAGAATCCACCTGCAATGCAGGAGACCCAGGTTAAATCCCCATGTTGGGAAGATCTCCTAGAGAAGGGAAAGGCTACCCCCTCCAGTATGCTGGCCTGGAGAATTCCATGGACTGTATAAGTCCATGGAGTCACAGAGTTGAACAGGACTGAGCAGCTTTCATTTTCACATACTGTTTTATTCCAAGCATCAGTTCAATTCAGTTGCTCAGTCATGTCTGACTCTTTGCAACCCCATGAATTGCAGCATGCCAGGCCTCCCTGTCCATCACCAACTCCCGGAGTTCACTCAAACTCATGTCCATCGAGTTGGTGATGCCATCCAGCCATGTCATCCTCTGTCGTCCCCTTCTCCTCCTGCCCTCAATCCCTCCCAGGATCAGGGTCTTTTCCAATGAGTCAACTCTTTGCATGAGGTGGCCAAAGTATTGGAGTTTCAACTTTAGCATCATTCTTTCCAAAGAACACTCAGGACTGATCTTTAGGATGGACTGGTTGGATCTCCTTACAGTCCAAGCAACTCTCAAGAGTCTTCTCCAACACCACAGTTCAAAAGCATCAATTCTTTGGTGCTCAGCTTTCTTCACAGTCCAACTCTCACATCCATACATGACCACTGGAAATACCATGGCCTTGACTAGATAGACCTTTTTGGCAAAGTAATATCTCTGCTTTTTAATATGCTATCTAGCTTGGTCCCAGCATAGAAGAACACATATAAAGAGAGGAAGAGGGGATAAGAAAGGAAATAACACCCAAGGATTGTACAGGACTTGAGACTTTATACTTCTTACCAATTAATAATCTATTTAGTGACTTTTCTACATGTTCTAGAAGAAAACATGAGGCTTCTGAATTGGAGAGTATACATGATTATAGGTAGCACAGGCCTTTGCCAGAGATTTCAGTTCCTATGTGCTTTTTTCCCATGAGCCCATGGGAGTAATGTAGGGCCTTTGATACAGGATTGCTGCCTTCATCAGTTTGAATGGCTATAACAAAATGCCACATACTGGGTGGCTTACATAAGACATTTATGTTTTCACAGTTCTGCAGGCTGAGAAGTCCAAGATCAAGGTGCCTGATAGTTTGATTTTTGGTGAAAGCTCTCTTCCTGGCTTGTAGATAGCACCCTTCTCAGTATGTGCTCATATACCTTTCCCTGGTGCAAAGGGAGAAAATTCTGGTGTCTCTTCCTCTTCTTATAAAGGCACTGGTTCTATCCTGAGGTTCTACTCTCATGACCTCAGGTAACCTAAATAAATACCTCCCAAAGCTTCCATCTCAAATACCATCACATTGGAAAGGAGGACTTCAACACAGTGATATTGAAAAGACACACACATTCAGTTCATAAAATATGAACATCCAGTGGGTTGTGTTACTGAAGTGGAATTTGAGCTTAGGGAATTCACTACTACTATAGCAAACAGAAGCAGCATTGTATATTGTCAACAGGAAGTATTTCCATCACCCTTCATGCTTGCCTGCCATGAGCATGTCCTGGTAAAGACCCAGGTAAAGAGTAGTCAGCATGATGCATTCTTGCTCTACCCACGAAGATGATGCAAAGACACTGATGTCCAATTGTAGGCTGACTCTCAAAACACTAGCAAAAGCTTAGAGCTTAAAGAAAAATGTGAGCAGAACAAAAGTCCCAGTACTCCTCTATTCGATCAGAAACAATGTCTGGCAGGCACATAGGAAACTCAATAAATACTGGTTACTGTAACTGAATAATTGAGGAAAGCCATTAAAATTTTAATTCTGAGAAGAATTAGGGGTTTACATAAGGCCACTTACACCCTGTAGGAGTTTGAACTCGGCTGAGAAATCACTGAAGTTTATAACAAGGTAGGAGCATGGTCAGATTTACATTTTGGGGCAATCACTTTGACCTCAATAGAGTGATGGATTTAAGGAGAGCAAGACAAAGACAGGGAGATGGATTAAAAAACTATTGCAATAGAAGAAAAAGACTGTGATAAAGGTATAATCTAGAGAATCACTGCATAGGAAAACATTGTGAGAGATTTGAAAACGATTTAAAGTGCAATCAGCAAGACTCATTGCTGGATATAATGACAGGAGAGAGGTAAAGACCGAGAAGATGCCTGGGATCCTCACTTGAGAATGGGGCTATGTGCCATAAGAAGAAATCCAAATTTAGAAAGAGTAGTGTAGCTTTTAAAATTAGATCGATTCAAAAGAATCAATTTGATAAAAAATTTATATTTTAGTTTTCTGATAGATTTCAAATATGTGTGATTTTATACATCCATTTATATATACATATATATAGAATTAAATATTTAAATGTTATCACTATAAAAGTTTCTTTACATAGGAATGCCATTTTTCCCCCTTAACGCATTCAAATACACAGCTAAAATTGAATTATCTGTTCTAAACAGATTCTTTTCTCACCTGTTTCATAACCCACATGAATTAATCCTATGCTCATATAAGTAAAGCAACTGTTCATCTTCTTGACTTACCCTTTAAAATGTTTGCATTTGTGTGTGTGTGCCTGGTAAACTTGGTTTCAATGAATTACTTTTCAGACAATACTTCTTAAGTTGGCAACTTTCTTGCTTTGCTGTGCTTAGTGGCTCAGTCATGTCTGACTCTTTGCGACCCCATGGATTGTAGCCCTCCAGGCTCCTCAGTCCATGGCGATTCTCCAGGCAAGAATACTGGAGTAGTTTGCCATGCCCTCCTCCAGGGGAATCTTCCCAACTCAGGGATCAAACCCAGGTCTCCTGCATTGCAGGTAGATTCTTTACTGTCTGAGCCATCAGGGAAGCCTACATTTGAATAAAAAGACAAATTGAGTTTTATCAATAGCTATAATTCTCCAGGCAAGAATGCAGGAGTGGGCTCCCATTTTCTTCCCCAGGGGATCTTTCTAACCCAGGAATGTAACCTGGGTCTCCTGCATTGCAGGCAGATTATTTACCATACCAACTACTAGAGAAATCCCTAGATATAATGTCATTAATTTGAACTCAGAAGCTCAGTAGCTTTCTTGACCAAAACTCGGTAAACTTTTAGGATGAAAGACACAATTGAAATGAGAGAAGAAGAAGAAGAAAAAATAAAATAAAATAGAGAAGCCTGCACACTGCAAGAAAAGCTCCTGTGTGCTACAACTAAGACTCTGCAGCCAAACTGAACCACTTAGGCTCACCATGTAATGGTTTTAGACAATAGCTTATATTTTGCAGTGCAAAACACAAAGAACAAGGGTTTACATTTGATTGCACTATGGACCTCCCAGTTGGAGCTAGTGGTCAAAAATCTGCCTGCCAATGCAGGAGACACAGGAGATGTGGTTAAGTTTAATCCCTGGGTGCAGAAGATCCCCTGGAGAAGGAAATGGCAACCTACTTCAGTATTCTTGCCTGGAAAATCACATAGACAAGAAAAGACTGGTGATCTATGGTCCACAGGGTCACAAGAGTCAGACACGACTGAGCAACTAAACCACCACCATGGAAACCTGAAATTACTTTCAGTCATAGAGTTTCTTATCTGCATTAGCAAGACTTCCCCATGCAACACGACCTTACTCTGCCTGGTAATTCTTGTTCAAGTTGAGGAAAAAAAGGCATTTTAACACAAATTACTTCTTAAAAATGCTGCCTTCTGGGAAGAAATCTCTTTAAATGTATTTAGTTTTTTTTTTTTTTTTATGAACATAATAGGCATTTGTTGTAAGGTATGTGAAGAATACACAATAACTCTAAGAAAAGCATAAAAATCACATACTAAGTCATATGTATTTGCCAGTAACATTTGCTTAACATTCTACATTAAATGCATAAAAATATTTGCAAAGACTGAATTTCTGATTTTTCTTCCCAGAACTCCTGGATTAAACTTAATCCTATTTTCCCCCTGAGCTAAACACACACTCACCACAAAAAGAAAAAGGAAAAGTGATGCACACTGCATACACATTCTATGTGTATATAAAGCACAATCACATAGTACAAAATCCAAAAGCATGTCTGCTAACTGGAGGTGGGGACAGGAGTTGGAAGTTCCTTGAAAGCATTGTTAGGAATACCTTTTCTTCTAAGGAGAGTCAGTGTATATAAAAGCAAAGATATGTACCTATCTCAGTGCCTCTCTAACTTGGCTGTATGTTACAATCTTCAGATTATATATATATATATATATATATATATATATATATATATATATATATATATATATATTAGCTTGGGTCCCATTCTCAAAAATTCCAATTTAATTTATCTTGGTAGTAACTGGAATATTGTTATTTAAAAGCTCTCTAGGTAGCGCTTTTGTGTAAAGCTGAGAAACACCTGTCTATACTATATTGTAACTTGACTCTTTTAATTAAAAAAAAAAAAAAAAAGGATATTTGAGATCTTTCCAAATTTCCAATTTAAAAAAAAACACTTTATTGAGGATTTGGTGCCATACAAAAAGCTGTATATATTTAACACATACAATGTAATGAGTTTGGAGATAAGTATACACACCTGAAATCATCACCACAGTTCAGTTCAGTTCAGTCACTTAGTCGTGTCCGACTCTTTGTGATCTCATGAATCGCAGCACGCCAGGCCTCCCTGTCCATCACCAATTCCCGGAGTTCACTCAGACTCACGTCCATCGAGTCAGTGATGCCATCCAGTCCTCTCATCCTCGGTCGTCCCCTTCTCCTCCTGCCCCCAATCCCTCCCAGCATCAGGGTCTTTTCCAATGAGTCAACTCTTCACATGAGGTGGCCAAAGTACTGGAGTTTCAGCTTCAGCATCATTCCTTCCAAAGAAATCCCAGGGTTGATCTCCTTCAGAATGGACTGGTTGTATCTCCTTGCAGTCCAAGGGACTCTCAAGAGTCTCCTTCAACACCACAGTTCAAAAGTATCAATTCTTTGGCCCTCAGCCTTCTTCACAGTCCAACTCCCACATCCATACATGACCACAGAAAAACCATAGCCTTGACTAGACGGCCTTTAGTCGGCAAAGTAATGTCTCTGCTTTTGAATATGCTATCTAGGTTGGTCATAACTTTTCTTCCAAGGAGTAAGCATCTTTTGATTTCATGGCTGCAGTCACCATCTGCAGTGATTTTGGAGCACACAAAAAAATAAAGTCTGACACTGTTTCCACTGTTTCCTCATCTATTTCCCATGAAGTGATGGGACCGGATGCCATGATCATCACCACAGTCAATGCTATAAAACACATCCATGACCTTCAGAAGTTTCTTCTCATCTTTATATGTTTATTTATTGTTGGTGATAAGAACACTTGACATAAGTTCCAACCTCTTAGCAGACTACTAAGTACACAATTTAGGATCATTAACTATATAGGCACTCTGATGTATACAGCATTTCTAGGAACTATTCACCTTGCATAACTGACACCTCATAGGCTCTGATCCCTGGGAACCACCTCTCTACTCTCTGTTTCTGTGAGTTTGACTATTTTTAGAGTCCTCAAGTAAGTAAGATCATATAGTATTAATATTTCTGGTTCCCTGTGTTAGTATAATGTCCTCAGGTTTATCCATATTGTCTCTAATAGAAGAATTTTCTTTTTTTAAGGTTATTATTCACTGTATATTAATACCTCATTTTCTTTACCTCTCTATCCTTCAATGGGCATTTAGTTTGCCTTTATATCTTAGGTATGTGGTATGCTACAGAGAACATGTGAAAGCAAGTTATCTGCTTGAGATCATGATTTTAATTCTTTGGATATATTCCCAGATGTTGGATTGCTGATCATATGATTCTGTCTTTAATATTTTAGGAACCTCTGTATCATTTTCTACATTGGCTTCACACCCTTGTTGATGGTCTTTATCTTCAATTTTTGTTTCATAATAGCCAACCATTTTTCAAAAAATAATATACAATTCTCCATTGTCTGGATGTATAATTGGTTCAACCTGTATCCTAGACTAGGGTATTTCATTTTAAAAATATTTTCAAATTTTTCACAGTGTTGTTTTTGAAAATATTATGCTTAGAATTGGACAAGGAAATGGCTACCCACTCCCGTATTCTTGCCTGGAGAATTTCATGGACAGAGGAGCCTGTCAGGCTATAGTCTGTGGGGTCACAATGAGTCAGGCACCACTGAGTGACTAACACACATGCTTGAGAAAAACACATATTCTATTATGGCTGACTCTGGCACTCAATAGATGTCATTCTACTTGACTTAGTAAGCAGAGTCTTTCAAGCCTATTTTCTTTTTGATGTTCTCCTTAGATTTCCCATCAATTATTGGCAGAGGTGTCTTCACTATTATAATTGGATTGTCCGTTTCTCTTTCAACTGTTATCATTATTGCTTTATGGATTCTGAGCCTTTGTTATTAGGTGAATGCATGTTTGATTGCTATGACTTCCTTTCATATTTATCCCTTTATCATTGTGAAATGGCCCTTTGCTCCTAGTAACGACCTTAGTCTTAAATACTATTTTGTCTAATATTAGTCTATTCATCTCATATTGTCTATTTTATCTAATATAAATATAGCCACTTTAGCTTTCTTCTGGTTCCTGCCTGTATAGCATCCATCTTTTAACTTTCAAACTATTTGTGTCTTTGAATCTAAGATATGATTATTGTAGACATCTTAAAACCAAAAAAAAAAAAAAACTTGACTGAAATTAATACCAACTTAATTTCAGTAGTAGATAAAACTACTTTGATATAACGCTGTCTCTTCTTTTTGTTATTATTGTCATACAAACTACATCTCTGGACATTGAAGGCCCTAAATCCAACCCTAATTTTTAATATATATATATATAACCTTAAATATTTTTATATGTATTATGCAGTTTAATTTACATAGGTTAAGAACAGTTAAAATTAGAATGCATTTATATTATACTTTATATTTACATATAGTTAGTTACTTTTGCCAGTGCTCTTCATTTCATTTGGATTTGAATTACTGACTAAAGTATATTAATTTCAGCCTGAAATAACCTCCTTGAGTTTTTTCATTTGGTTGTTTTTGTTGTTGTTACTATTGTTTTTAATAAGGAAGGATTGACTTCCTAGAAATGTTTTTCCTAAATCAGTTTTATAATGAGAGTTTGCAAATATTTTCTCAAATTTTACTAGACATATGTAAATATATCCTCATTATATATATATTTTATATTTTGGTACTCAAATTAATTAGTCTTTCTTGTTTACTATCAAATTCTTAAGTGCTAGAGGGGAAATTTAGAGAATCTCTCTTTCCAGCCTCATCACTTTTTCTTTTTTTTCCCTTCTCCATGTACCCTTTACCTTACTTTCACGTGGTTGACTGGTCATGCCTTCTTTTGTCTCCTGGTCATTTTAGTACTGTATCTTCTGACTATAGTCCTTTTCCTACCACATTCTAACCTTGGTAAATACCTCTTTATGTTTCAGACTTTAAGTTAGTTACATGATCCAGAAAGCTTTACCTAGGCCTTCCAAGTATGAACTACCTGCTTATTCTATACTTTCTCTACACATCACACTTGTTTACTTCTTGGTGACCTTTATGAATAATTAAGAATAAGGAGGACCATGTCTGTTCAGATTACTATGAGATTCAATGTGTGACACACAATAGCTCATAGCCAATATGTAAATAAATTTCTGCATTTGAAATAAGTTTGATTTATATAATTGATTATATTCATACATGAAAAAAGTTATACACCATATTTACTAGAATTAACTCGATTAAATTAGCTTACCTGTTGTTAGTACAAATCATTTATATTATACTGAAAAGGTGAATTGATTGAAAACCTAACAAACTTAAGTTCAGGTTCCCATGTTGCCCTAATTTATTACAAGGTCATGCATTTGAATTTTAAATTGTTTTTAATTAAACATGCTTCTAGAGTTGCCAGATTTAGCAAAGGAAAATACAAACTACTCAGTAACATTTGAATTTCACATAAGTGAATGTGAAAGTCAGTCATGTCCAACTCTTGTGACCCCATGGATGGCAGCCTGCCAGGCTCCTCTGTCCATGGGATTCTCCAGGCAAAAATACTAGAGTGGGTTGCCATTCCCTTCCCCAGAGGATCTTCCCAACTGAGATTAAATCTAGGTCTCTCGTATTGCAGGCAGATTTTTTATCACCTGAGTCACTAGGGAAGCCCAAGAAAACTGGAGTGGGTAGCCTCTCACTTCTCTAGGGGATCTTCCTGATGCAGGGATCAAATTGTGTCTCCTACATTGCAGGCAGATGCTTTACCAGCTGAGCTACCAGGGAAATGTGAATTTCACATAAGAAGCAGATAATTTTGAGTACAAGTATAATCCACACACTACTGGGACATACTTATGATGAAAGTTGTTATCTGAAATTCAAATGTACCAAGACTTCCGTTATTATATCTGGCATCCTACAATGCAACAACATTCCCACACCAACACCAAATTACATAAGCTGTAGGCCATACAAACCCCAGGAGTGCCCCTCTTCTATTACTAGGATATAAATTTTAATTATCAAATGGCCAAACTTAGAGCTGAGCTTTAATATTTCCACTGAACTTTAATCAGCTATCTTTTGAAAATTTAAATGGAGAGTGTTCTTAATTCAATTTTCATATTACCTTATACAATTAAATATATTATATTATATTTGTTTCCCTGTAACTCTTTGCAACTCCCTAGACTATAGACAAACAGGCTCCTCTGTCCATGGAATTCTCCAGGCAAGATTAATTACTGGGGTTGCCATTTCCTACTCCAGGGGCATCTCCTGCATCAGTAAGTGGATTCTTTACCAGTATGCCACATGGGAAGCCCCATTATATAGGTTAAGCATTGATGAAAAGACCTACCATCATCAAAATTGCCAGACTGTCAGTGAAAATCACTTAAATGAGGATTTCCAGTTAGTCACTTTGCATTGAACACTAGCTGTGCTACATGAACTGAGCAAGACTTTCAGATGCAAGATAAAACACACTCCTGATCATTTTAAATGCCTGAAAATATCCTACAGTAACATCACAACATAGACATATGAACTTGCAATTGTAATAGTATAACGTTACTCTCATTGTTGTTGTTAGTCACTAAGCCATGTCCGACTACTTGTGACCCCATGGACTGCAGCATGCCAGGCTTCCCTATCCTTCAACATTTCCCAGAGTTTGTTCAAACTCATGTCCATTCTGTTGATAATGCCATCATCTGTCACCCCCTCCCCCCACACACTCAATCTTTCCCACCATCAGGGTCTTTTCCAATGAGTCTTCTCTTCACATCAGCTGGCCAAAGCACTGGAGCTTCAGCTTTGGCATCAGTCCTTCCAATGAATATTCAGGGTTGATTTCCTTCAGGATTGACTAGCTTTAGCTTCACGCAGTCCAAGGTTTCTCAAGTCTTCTTCAACACCACAGTTCAAAAGCATCAGTTCTTCAGCACTCAGCCTTCCTCGTGGCCTAACTCTCACATATGTATGACTACTGGAAAAATCATAGCTTTGACCATGCAGACCTTTTTCACGAAAGTGGTATCTCTGCTTTTTAATACACTATCTAGGTAAACCTAAACAGCATAAAGGAAAGGAAAGTGAAATTGCCCAGTCATGTTCAACTCTTTGCGACCCCATGGACTGTAGCCTACCAGGCTCCTCCATCCATGGAATTTTCCAAGCAAGAGTACTGGAGTGGGTTGCCATTTCCTTCTCCAGAAAATCTTCCCGACCCAGGGATTGAACCCAGGTCTCCCGAGTTGCAGGCAGTCGCTTTACCATCTGAGCCACCAGGGAAGCTATAATGCCCTCATTAAATGCCAGCAAAAGACTATCAGATTCCCATTCAGTAGCCAAAGAAGTTTGACTGCTTGGGGAACATATGCACACCAAATTATTGCCAAGTAATATACAAATATATGCAACATTTTTCTATATGATTTATTTGAATAAAGACAATATAATTTTCTCCTATTTTTAGGCTTTCAGCCTTTCAAAAGTTCTCCTAAATGGTAAGCTTCAGACAGGTATGAGACTGAAATTTGCCATACACATTGAAAAATGTGGAAGGATTTTATTTATTTTTTTTAGATGTTAAAGCAACCCAGCAGTATTGTGATATTTGCAAATTAACATCTCTATTCTATCTCCAAATGTCATAGAAAAGCTTTCTAAACTCTCAATATTCAGACTGTTTATCCAGTAAGTGAAAAGCTTTAGCACTTATTGGGCCTGACATAATATAAAAAATAAATAAATCCTCCATTATGAAAATCTAATGATAGCCTCTATATAATAAGGTTAATTATCATAGGGATAGTTCTACCAAACTATTGAATAAATCTTGGAGATAGACTATGAACAGTGACCTGTTCATTTACTACAGGCATATTAGTAAGAACCCTGACTTAGCAAGAATCAGATGGGTTACTGAAATTAGGATAACCTGAGAAAAGTTTATTAAAAAAAACTGTTTACAAAGGTGTGGGAAGGGGTTCTGTAGTATCCAGAAACCAGTAATAAGCAAGCTTTTAGGATTTAACTCTAAAGGACAAGTGGAGATAGTTATGAGTCCAGAAAAGAGATGTGGAGATAGAAATGGCTACTGTCCCATCAGTTCTTGGCAAATAGGAGCAGGAAAAGTGAAAGTAGTAACAGATTTTGTTTTCTTGGACTTCAAAATCACTGTAGGTAATGATTGCAGCTACAGAACTAAAAATACTTGCTCCTTGGAACAAAAGCTATGACAAAACTAGACAGTGTAGTAAAAAGCAGAGACATCACTTTCCCGACAAAGATCCACATAGTCAAAGCTATGCATTTTCCAGTAGTCATGTATGGATATGAGAATTGGACCCTAAAGTAGGCTGAGCACCAAAGAACTGATTCTTTGAATTGTGGTGCTGGAAAAGACTCTCGAGATTCCCTTGGACAGCAAGGATATCAAACTAGTCAATTCTAAAGTAAATTAACCCTGACTATTCACTTGAAGGACTGATGCTGACGCTCCAACATTTTGGTGACCTGATGCAAAGAGCCAGTTCATTGAAAGAAACACTGATGTTGGGAAGAATTGAGGGTAGGAGGAGAAGGGGGGTGCAAAGGATAAGATGGTTAGATAGCATCACCGACAAAATGGACATGAATTTGAGCAAACTCCAGGAGATAGTGAAGGATATGGAAGCTGGTGTGCTGTAGTCCACTGGGTCACAGAGTCAGTCAGCCATGACTTAGCAATTGGAAAACAACAAACCTTTTGTCATGGGACCCAGTGAACTTGTGTTGACTTTGATGGGCATGAATCTAGGTAATAAATATGTGAACCACATTCTTTCTCATTCTTTTGACCTTTTGGAGCTCCTTTTGTGTCAAACCCAATCTGAAACAAATTCCAGGGTTTCTACTCATCTTATCAATATAATATAGGCCCTAAAGGAAGAGACAAGCTGGTTTTAGAAAAGGCAGAGGAACCAGAGATCAAATTGCCAACATCCGCTGGATCATCGAAAAAGCAAGAGAGTTCCAGAAAAACATCTATTTCTGCTTTATTGACTATGCCAAAGCCTTTGACTGTGTGGATCACAATAAACTGTGGAAAATTCTGAAAGAGATGGGAATACCAGACCACCTGACCTGCCTCTTGAGAAATCTGTATGCAGGTCAGGAAGCAACAGTTAGAAGTGGACATGGAACCACAGACTGGTTCCAAATAGGAAAAGGAGTCTGTCAAGGCTGTATATTGTCACCCTGCTTATTTAACTTATATGGAGAGTACATCATGAGAAACGCTGGACTGGAAGAAACACAAGCTGTAATCAAGATTGCCGGAAGAAATATCAATAACCTCAGATATGCAGATGACACCACCCTTATGGCAGAAAATGAAGACAACTAAAAAGTCTCTTGATGAAAGTGAAAGTGGAGAGTGAAAAAGTTGGCTTAAAGCTCAACATTCAGAAAACAAAGATCATGGCATCTGGTCCCATCACTTCATGGGAAATAGATGGGGAAACAGTAAAAACAGTGTCAGACTTTATTTTTTGGGGCTCCAAAATCACTGCAGATGGTGACTGCAGCCATGAACTTAAAAGACACTTACTCCTTGGAAGAAAAGTTATGACCAAACTAGATAGCATATTCAAAAGCAGAGACATTACTTTGCTGACTAAGGTCCGTCTAGTCAAGGCTATGGTTTTTCCTGTGGTCATGTATGGATGTGAGAGTTGCACTGTGAAGAAGGCTGAGCACCGAAGAATTGATGCTTTTGAAGTGTGGTGTTGGAGAAGACTCTTGAGAGTCCCTTGGATTGCAAGGAGATCCAACCAGTCCATTCTGAAGGAGATCAGCCCTGGGATTTCTTTGGAAGGAATGATGCTAAAGCTGAAGCTCCAGTACTTTGGCCACCTCATGCGAAGAATTGACTCATTGGAAAAGACTCTGATGCTGAGAAGGATTGGGGGCAGGAGGAGAAGGGGAAGACCCAGGATGAGATGGCTGGATGGCATCACGGACTCGATAGACGTGAGTCTGAGTGAACTCCGGGAGATGGTGATGGACAGGGAGGCCTGGCTTGCTGCGATTCATGGGGTCACAAAGAGTCAGACACAACTGAGTAACTGAACTGAACTGAACTAAAGGCAGAGAGGAGAGAAGTGTGGTAGAAGATCTGGAAGGACAAATGGAAAATGTACAAACTAGAAGTCACCAAGGAAAAGCAACTATTCAATTGTTATCATTTTGGTTTACTTCATACTTTATTCAGGAAAACCGAAATTAGCTTTTCCTATTTCTGATGCCAGAATCTGATATTTGGATAAAGGTATGAAGGTGAAGTCGCTCAGTTGTGTCCGACTCTTTGCGACCCTGTGGACTGTAACCTACTAGGCTTCTCTGTCCATGGGATTCTCCAGGCAAGAATACTGGCGTGGATTGCCATTTCCTTCTCCAGGCGATCTTCTCGACCCAGGGATTGAACCCAGGTCTCCCGCATTGGAGGCAAAAGCTTTAACCTCTGAGCCACCAGGGAAGTCCGATATTTGGATAAGTTTGGAATAATTTGTCAAAAAAGAGTTGAGCAATATAAGGAATGGCCTGATGTAAAATAATGGATATAAGATACACATAAAATTCATGTTGGGGTGTCTGTAGATCATCAAAAATATAATCACCCTCAGAGGAGGTGAATTTTAGGTATAATGAAGGTTTTGCTGCTGCTCTGCTGCTAAGTCACTTCAGTCGTGTCTGACTCTGTGCGACCCCATGGATGGCAGCCCACCAGGCTCCCCCATCCCTGGGATTCTCCAGGCCAGAACACTGGAGTGGGTTGCCATTTCCTTCTCTAATGCATGAAAGTGAAAGGCAAAGTGAAGTCGTTCAGTCATGTCCAACTCTTAGCGACCCCATGGACTGCAGCCTACCAGGCTCTACCATCCATGGGATTTTCCAGGCAAGAGTACTGGAGTGAGGTGCCATTGCCTTGCTGCTGCTACTGCTAAGTCACTTCAGTCGTGTCCGACTCTGTGCGACCCCATAGACTGCAGCCCACCAGGCTCCCCCATCCCTGGGATTCTCTAGGCAAGAACACTGGAGTGGGTTGCCATTTCCTTCTCCAATGCATGAAACTGAAAACTGAAAGTGAAGTCACTCAGTCGTGTCTGACTCTTCGCGACCCCATGGACTGCAGCCTACCAGGCTCCTCTACCCATGAGATTTTCTAGGCAAGAGCGCTGGAGTGGATTGCCATTGCCATTGCCTTAGGTGACTGCTATTTAGAGCAGAAATCCCAATTACATTAGGATATCATGGACCAAAGGACAAGAAAGCAAGAAAACAACAAAAATCATCTCAAATATAAGAACCAAATTAAAACTTATAAGAATAAATGCTTTTCATGGTTGACTGTGATAAACACTCTTCTACTAAAAGGGGTAGGTTTCTATAAAATGCATATGCTCTTTTGTTATAGGTTATCACAGTCTATATTGGCACAAATGTAAAGTCTCAGAGAAATAAAGTTGGCAGAAAATTTAAAATTCAGTAATTTCACTTGTGGAAAAATGGTATATATAGAAGTTTAATAATGAATTGTATACCATTTCTCGAATTATTTAAGAGGCATATACATATACATATTTCTTTAAAGAAACTCATTTTAAACACACACAAAATGGCATAAATAGCATATTATTTTACCATTATAATAGATGTATTTGCAGATAATGCTTCTGTAATACCAAAGTGAATGACTATTGAAGAATGCATCTGCTAAGTAGAGAAGGAAGTAAAAGGAAATGCTGTAATTTTTATTGTGAACTAGAGGAGGGTTCTTCATGACAGAACTGAGTTTTCATGAATGCCAGGTTTGCACTGCAAAATTGATATGTCTTGACATTTAGATGAGTTCCATAGCATTATGTATATGTTCTATCATTACTCAAACTAAAATACATTTGTAATGTTTAAAGTATTTAGAAGAATATTACTGTTGTAAGAGACTGAGAACAAGTCTACTTTTCAGTACAAGCAGATTTCAGACTTGGAAAATGAAAACGATGACATCTGATTCAGAAGCTGAATCTCAAAACAGATCAAAAGTCAAACTATTGGAATAGTATTACATATTCTTATTTTGTAAAATAATACCTCAAAGTTTTGACTTTCAGGGTAGAAGAATGGTAACAGGACATTATAAAAGAAGATAGATAAATTCATGTTGAGCCATGTAAAACTACTGACATGCAAACATTTTAACTTGTAAAAGGAGACAGATAAGCAAATGAAATAAAATTATAGTGTTATACACTGAGCGCTTTCAAAATGTCAAGCACTGTTCTCAGACCTTTTCATGTTTCCACTAATTCAGTGCTCCCCATATCCCAAAGATTGGGACTGACAGTATCCTCATTTTACAAATGAAAAAATGAACACAAAGAAATGAAATAACTCACCCAGGATACACAGGTAGTTAATGACAAAGGCTGTACTGTCATGAAGCCAGCTGTATGGATACAGAGCTATGCTTCTTTCTAACCGCTATGTCATTCTGCTTCAAATGATGGAGTATGGGCTGGATGTGGACTCATTTAAACATCACTCTGTTTATTGTGTGGGCTGCTTTGAAATGGTGCCATTGCCCTTCTTTAAGCTTTTGAGGGGTCTCCAAGTCTAAGAAATATGATGGCAAGTCAGTACATCAGTCTCAGCAGTGCCCTCAGATGACTAATTCAGAGGCAGTGTGAATAGAAGATAATGGCAGACCAAACACTGGGCGTCCAAAGGTTGGTTAGCAATTGTTAGGCACTGTAAGCTTTGCCTAGCACAGTGATGATAGGAAATAGGAAGGGAGTATATAGAGGGACCATTACAAAAGGAATATACAGCTTCTGATTGGACAGAATAGAGAAAGAAAGAAAGAAAAAAAACGCTCATCTTTTCATTCCACTTAACTGAGGAAATTGCCTTAAATTTGCAATAAATAGAAAATTTTAAAAAAGACATGTTGGAAAGTATCTTAAAATTGAAGTTATGAGGGAAATATTCTGTTTTCTATGCTAACCATAAGGCAGTTTGGTAGTTTTATTTTTCTAATGAAATTAAATAATATAAGCATGTATTAAATGCTTAATAATTAGTGGCTTCCATTGTTATTTTCAGTTTTATTATTTATGTATTTAAGTCCCTCTCAGAAGTTAATATGAATTTTTGAAATCTGAATAACTGGCATGACTATTATTCTCTATTCAGCTAAATTTCTATTCCAAAGAAAACATATTTTAGAAATACTTAGTTTTGATTTTTAGAAGAAATTCCTCTGCAATATTTGGGAGAAGAAAAATATAAATACTAAAGCTTGTTCTCAAGATTAGTAATTAATATTATAATACATTTCTTCCTAAACAACTAATATAAATATCATTCTCAATTTTGCATGACATTTAAAAGATGAAATGAAATGTGGTGACTTTACTTTCAAGATGTGCCTCAGTTCAGTTCAGTTCAGTCGCTCAGTCATGTCCGACTCTTTGCGACCCCATGAATTGCAGCACGCCAGGCCTCCCTGTCCATCACCAACTCCCGGAGTTCACTCAAACTCATGTCCATCTAGTCGGTTATGCCATCCAGCCTTCTCATCCTCTGTCGTCCCCTTCTCCTCCTGTCCCCAATCCCTCCCAGCATCAGAGTCTTTTCCAATGAGTCAACTCTTTGCATGAGGTGGCCAAAGTACTGGAGTTTCAGCTTTAGCATCACTCCTTCCAATGAACACCCAGGACTGATGTCCTTTAGAATGGACTGGTTGGATGTCCTTGCAGAATATGCCTATATTCACATAAATATGTACGTGTGTGTGCACAAAATATCTAAGGGACTCTGCATTGTTTCTATTATTGATTTGTTTCAGACATGGAGAAGGAAATGGCAACGCATTCCAGTATTCTTGCCTGGAGAATCCCATGGACAGAGGAACCTGGCAGGCTATGGTCCATAGGGTCGTAGAGAATCAGACACAACTGAAGCAACCAAGCATGCAATTTTCAGACAATTCAATTTACTAAAAGCGAGCTTATACATTTGAACACATACCTGCAATGATAC
Organism: Budorcas taxicolor; assembly: GCF_023091745.1. Taxonomy (NCBI): domain Eukaryota; kingdom Metazoa; phylum Chordata; class Mammalia; order Artiodactyla; family Bovidae; genus Budorcas; species Budorcas taxicolor. The sequence goes on along the minus strand of NC_068929.1, from coordinate 55,998,853 downwards.
TCAAACAAACAAAGCACATTGTAAGAGGTACATCGTCACATTAATGTATATATTTTTCAAGGCCAGGCAGAATATCTTACATTTGAAGGTGATTAGTGAATGCTTTTAGGAAAAAAAAAAATACTAAAGGTTTTCTTTTAGCAGGTATAACTTTTCATTAGAAAAAGCCCTGATGTGGGGAAAGATTGAGGGCAACAGGAAAAGAGGGCAACAGAGGATGAGATGGCTGGATGGAATCACCAATGCAATGAATATGAACTTGGGCAAACTCGAGGAGATGGTGAGAGACACAGAGGTCTGGCATGCTGCAGTCCATGGGGTCACAAAGAGTCAGACACGACTGGGCGACTGAACAAAAAAAAACAAATTTTGATTTGTTGTTTTCATTTTTGTTGTTACTTTCCACTTTTGTTGTTATTTCCAGGAAATATAATTCTTTGAAATAGTAAATAGTTATCATAGCACACAAAAGAATCTACAGTCTCCTATTTATTTTTTTTTTCTCCAGAGGAGGGGGAATTCTGGCAGGAGGAGGAGCAATAAGTCTGACTTGTGACAGCTTGGGATTCACTGAGCTACAACAAGTGAGTGGACAGGGTTTTCCATCACTTCACCATGGCATGGTGTTGTCTTCTTTTCCTGTATTTCACAGAGGGAGATATCCTTGCCCTGTTCTAAGCTTCCTGCCTTTATACACTGTACATTCATATGCGGATGGGTTCTGGGCATGATTTTCATAGGCAAGAGTGGAAGTTGTTCTGTTGCTAAGTCATGTCTGACTCTGTGACCTCATAGACTGCAGCACGCCAGACTTCCCTGTCCATCATGTACTACAGGAGCTTACTTAAACTCATGTGCATCTGACTGCAGCACGCCAGACTTCCCTGTCCATCATGTACTACAGGAGCTTACTTAAACTCATGTGCATCGTCCCCTTCTCTTCCTGCCTTCAATCTTTCCCAGCATCAGTGTCTTTTCCAATAAGTCAGATTTCCACATCAGTTCAGTTCAGTCGCTCAGTCGTGTCCGACTCTTTGCGACCCCATGAACCGCAGCACACCAGGCCTCCCTGTCCATCACCAACACCCGGAGTCCACCCAAACCTATGTCCATTGTGTCGGTGATACCACTCAACCATCTCATTCCCTGTCATCCCCTTCTCCTCCCGCCCTCAATCTTCCCATCATCAGGGGGTTCTTTTCAAATGAGTCAGCTCTCCGCATCAGATGACCGAAGTATTGGAGTTTCAGCCTCAGCATCAGTCCTTCCAAAGAATATTCAATACTGATTTCCTTTAGGATTGACTGGTTGGATCTCCTTGCAGTCCAAGGGACTCTAAAGAATCTTTTCCAACACCAGGGTTCAAAAACATCAATTCTTCAGTGCTCAGCTTTCATTAAAATCCAACTCTCACATCCATACATGACTACTGGAAAAAGCTTAGCTTTGACTAGACAGACCTTTGTCACCAAAGTAATATTTCTGCTTTTTAACAAACTGTCTAGGTTTATCATAGCTTTTTTCCCAAGAAGCAAGTGTCTTTTAATCTCATAAATGAGTGAAGTCGCTTAGTCGTATCCGATTCTTTGTGATCCTATGGACTGTAGTCTACCAGGCTTCTCTGTACATGGGATTTTCCAGGCAAGAGTACTGGAGTGGGTTGCTATTCCCTTCTCCAGAGGATCTACCTGACCCAGGGATTGAAACCAGGTCTCCTGCATTGCAGGCAGACACTTTACCTTCTGAGCCACCAGGGAAGCCCCTCCCAGTATAACCTCATTTCCAAATAAGGTCACCTTTGGAGGTGAAAGTGAAAGTGAAGTAGCTCAGTTGTGTCTGACTCTTTGCGACCCCTGTGGACAGAGGAGCCTGGTAGGTAGAGAATCCCTTGCCGGGATTCTCCAGGCAAGGATACTGGAGTAGGTTGCTATTTCATTCTACAAGGGTCTTCCTTACCTAGGGATCGAACCCAAGTCTCCCACATTGCAGGCAGATGCTTTACTATTTCAGCCACCAGGCTGCATTAAAAAAGAATACATTTGAATCAGTTCTAATGAGATGGATGAAACTGGAGCCTATTATACAGAGTGAAGTAAGCCAGAAAGAAAAACACCAATACAGTATACTAAGGCATATATATGAAATTTAGAAAGATGTTAACAATGACCCTATATGCGAGACAGCAAAAGAGACACAGATGTATAGAACAGCCTTTTGGACTCTGTGGGAGAAGGCGAGGGTGGGGTGATTTGAGAGAATAGCACTGAAACACGTATATTATCATATGTGAAACAGATTGCCAGTTCATGTTCTATGCATGGGACAGAGTGCTCAGGGCTGGTTCACTGGGATGACCCTGAAGAATAGGATGGGTAGGGAAGGGGGAGGGGGTTCAGGATGGGTAACATATGTACACCCATGGCTGATTCATGTCAATCTATGGCAAAAACCACTACAATACTGTAAAGTAATTAGCCTCCAATTAAAATAAATCATTTTTTAATAATAAATTTTATGGCTGTAGTCACCATCTACAGTGATGCCCCAGAAGTAAAATCCGTCATTGTTTCCATTGCTTCCCCATCTATTTGCCATGAAGTGGTGGGACTGGATCCCATGATCTTTGTTTTATGAATGTTGAGTTTTAAGCCAGCTTTTTCACTCTCCTCTTTCACTTTCATCAAGAGGCTCTTCAGTTCCTCTTCACTTTCTCCCATAAGGCTGGCATCAGCTGCATATCTGAGGTTATTGATATCTCTCCCAGCAATCTTGATTCCAGCTTGTGCTTCACCCAGTCCAGCATTTCACATGATGTACTCTGCATATAAGATAAATAAGCAGGGTGACAATGTACAGCCTTGATGTACTCCTTTCTCAATTTGGAACCAGTCTGTTGTCCCATGTCCATTTCTAACTGTTGCTTCTTAACCTACATACAGATTTCTCTGGAGGCAGGTAAGATCATCTGGCATTTCCGTCTCTTGAAGAATTTTCCACAGTTTGTTGTGATCGTCCCGCCACCTGAGATGTTGGGACTCGCACTATCTCCTAGAGTTTGCTCAAATTCATGTCCATTGAAGCAGAGATGCTATCTAATTGTCTCATCCTCAACTGCTCCCTTCTCCTTCTGCCTTCAATCTTTCCTAGCATCAGGGTCTTTTCCAAGGAGTCAGTTCTTCCTATCAGGTGGCCAAAGTACTGGAGCTTCAGCTTCAGCATCAGTCCTTCCAATGAATATTCAGGATTGATTCCCTTTAGGACTGACTGGTTTGATCTCCTTGAAGTCCAGGGAACTCTCAAGAGTCTTCTCCAGCACGACAATTCAAAAGCATTAGTTCTTTGGCACTCAACCTTCTTTACAGTCCAGCTCTCACACCCATCCATGACTAAGGAAGAAACACTAGCTTAGACTCTATGGACTTTTGTTGGCAAAGTGGTGTCTCTACTTTTCAATACACTGTCTAGGTTTGTCATAGCTTTCTTTCCAAGGAGCCAATGACTTTCAGTTTTATGGTTGCCGTCACCATCTGCAGTGATTTTGGAACCTGAGAAAATAAAATCTGTCAATGTTTCCACTTTTTCCCCTTCTATTTGCTAGGAAGTGATGGGGCCAGATGACTTGATCTTGTTTTTTTGTGTGAGTCTTTTTTTTGCTTGTTTTTTGTTACTGTTGAGTTTTAAGCAAACTTTTTCACTCTTGATGTCAATATTCTGATGACTGAGGAGGTTGACCTGAGGTTTCTGAAACAGAGAACTGATGTATTCCATTCGGGGTGATTAATGAGTAAAGTGTAGGAATAAAAGAGTTACTTTGGCCCTAGTTCTAAGACATTATTAAATTGAGATTTAACTGAGAATTATCATCAAGGGTTTGGGTCACTGCCTAGCAGTTATATATTTTGAAACATTATTTAAATATTTTTGGGTGTATTTTCTTCTTCACTTGTATCAGAAGGAAGAAGGAGACAACCTCAGTCTTTTCTCATCACCCAGGGCTCTGGTCCGTTAAAAATGAACCAAGGTGTTGTTCTATAAAATATCATTCTTGACTACAAAACCTACTATGTGCAAAAAAATATAATATGTAGAGAGTCAAGGCACCACAGGAACTTGGCACACATGCATCGCGATGGCCAATTATTTAGTTGCATTTGACTTTGTAGCCATGTGACATTCTTTGATTATATAAAAAAGAATATATTTTTATTATAGTCAGGTTTTTTTATAAATAAGAAGACCTGTGTTTGATATTTTAGACACCCATGATCAAAACCTTCATTAGGGAAAAAAGAGATAGGATTGTGCTAGAGTATTAGGCATCGTATATAATTATCCATTCCATGTATAACTCTAAGCACATTCCTCTTCATTTCATTCTTGAGACCTAAATCTTGGCTTCTGCAACTCCAAGAAAAAAGCTTTTCTCTGTCAACAGAATTCAACATTTGCGAATCAATTAACTCTGGCTTTTAGAGTATTTCCCAAGAGTGGATAAAATAATAACAAACAAAATAATAGTCATAGTTGTGTAAATAATTACTACATATCTGTCACTGTTCAAGGATTTATTTGCATTACAATCAACAAAATAATGTTACATAGTATATTCTACTAAAATCCTATTTATTTGCAACCTTGAGACTTTATCAGGTAAAAATTGAAACCAGCTCCTTTACACAGAAGGCAAGGGGAAACCCAAGAAAGGGGCAGACCTCTCAAGATTGGCACATGGCATGTTTAATAAGCAGGGGAACTTACATAAGAGTCTTGTCTTGGACAACTGCAAGATGAGCAGATCTCTTCCCTTGCCCTCCAGAATCTGAAACTTTATAAAGAGAGAGACTTTAACTGGGCTAAGTCACTATACAGATGCTCTAAACTGCACCTTACTCTCTCAAGGCTTTGTCCTTGGAACAGATCCTAAGGTAGAAACAGAGAGCAAAGCATATATTCCAAGGACAGGGGGATGGGTGTGAAGCCTGCAATGGCCCAGGCTCAGCTCACCGGTCAGCTGGTGGTCACATCCTCTCAATTACCTCCTCCAACAAATCCATGTTGCATAAATGAGGAAACTGAGACAGAGGAGAGAAAGTGATTTGTACAAGTAAAAGGATGTAACCAAGATTTGAACTAAGTGTCCTGGTTCCATGCTAATTGTTAAGACTATGACTATGTTGTTTTTATCCTGAACTCTACTTGGAACTTAAGGATGTTCTCATCTGCCTTTCCAAAAGATCATCTTCCCGTGGAGTCACATGTTTCAGAGCAAAGCTATGAGCATAGAGACAGTGTTTCAAACAGCAGAGTTAACAACTCCTTGGCTTAACATGTCTAAATATTTTCTGCAGCCATGTTTTTTTTTTTTTTTTTTTTCTTCAAAAAACAAAACAAAAAGCCTGTTCATGATTGGATTGCCTCCTGATTCAGTCTCCTCCTTTTGTGAACATGACAGAGCAATAGCTATTCTTCAGGTCGTTAAGATTAAAGCACAGAAAGTGCTGTAAAGAAAATGTAAACTAAAATAAACAAGCAAACAAAACACTCAAATAGAGTTTAATTACTATCATGTTGTTGTTGTTGAGTGGGTAAGCCATGCCCAACTCTTTTTGACCCCATGGACTACATTATGCCAGGCTTTCCTGTCCTTCACTATCTCCCAGAAGTGTGCTCAGATTCACATCCATTGAGTCAGTGATGCTATCCAACCATCTCATCTTCTGTCATTCCCTTTTATTCCTGCCCTCAAACTTTCCCAGCATCAGGTTCTTTTCCAATGAGTCAACACTTCATATCACGTGGCCAAAGTACTGGAGCTTCAGGTTCAGTATCAGTCCTTCCTATGCATATTCAGGATTATTTCCTTTATGATTGACCAGTTTGACTGGACTGCAGTCTCCTTGTAGTCCAAGGGCCTCTCAAGAGTCTTCTCCAGCATCACAGTTAGAAAGCATTAATTCTTCACCACTCAGTCTTCTTTATGGTCTAACTCTCCATACATGACTCCTGAAAAAAAAATAGCTTTGGCTATATGGACCTTTATCAGCAAACTGGTGTCTCTGCTTTTTAGTATGCTATCTAGCTTTGCCTTAGCTTTCCTTCCAAGGAGTAAGTACTTTTTAATTTCATGGTTGCAGTCACCGTTCACAGTGATTTTGGAGCCCAAGAAAATGAAGTCTGTTACTGCTTCAACATTTTCCCCTTCTATTTGTCATGAAATGATGGGACCAGATGCCATGATCTTAGTGTTTTTACTGTTGAATTTTAAGTCAGTTTTTTCACTCTCATCTTTCACCCTCATCAAGAGACTCTTCAGCTTTTCTTCACTTTCTGCCATTAGAGTGGTATCATCTGCATATTTGAGGTTGTTATTTCTCTCAGAAATCTTGATTCCAGCTTGGGATTCGCCCAGCCCAGCATTTCACATGATATACTCTGCATATAAGTTAAATAAACAGAGTGACAATATACAGCCTTGTTGTACTCCTGTCCCAGTTTTGAACCAGTCAGTTGTTTCATGTCTGATTCTAACTGCTGATTTTTGTCATGCAAACACGTTTCTCAGGAGACAGGTAAGGTGATCTGGCATTCCCATCTCTTTGAGAGTTTTCTACAGTTTGTTGTGAATTAATTATTTGATTTCACAGGAATTATTTAAAGCCAGCGATGATGTTTATACATACAAAAGGAGGAATCAATTAAGAGAAGCCTGAAGATAAAATGAAGAGATGACCATTACATTTCAGAGATTTTGAAATAATTCAGAAGGAAACAGTAACAGCTGTGGACTATACAACTGCATAATCAACATCAAGAATAGCATTTACAAGCACCACCAATAAACACAGAAGAAAACAAAAATTGCCTTCTTTTCCTTTGCCTTTCTTGTACAGAAGACTACAAATATGGATAATAATGTCAAAGTGTATTCCCAAATATTGTATAAGCATAGAGCACAGTTGTTAAAGAAAGCAATTGAACTGAAATTTTAAAAGGACATGACATTTAGAGTTATTAAAAGTTTATGCTTGCACCTATCTTAAATATGTATTATGAAATTTTTAAAAATCACATTACTGATTAGTGTGATTTATAGAAATAGTTTTACAGAGTCTTATGACTAAATGAAATATTATAAAGGGCTCTTTCATTAAGTTTAATAGATATTTTAACTCTGTTCTACTAACATACCTAATAGGTACTGCTATATTTAAGCAATCTGAGTAAACATAATGTCGATATTCTGATTATAATTATTTTTCTCTGAGAAAATAAATGTTAAAAAAATATTTTATATTTGAGTGTAGCCAATTAACAATGTTGTGATAGTTTCAGGTGCTCAGCAGAGCCACTCAGCCATACATATACATGTATCCACCATGTTGAATTATATTTTAGTTCCAATATTGCATTAACATAAATTGAAATGCAGTCTTTGCAAGTCACTATAACATAATAAAATGCAGAATGCAATGCACTTGAGGAATTAAAGCCTGAAGCCATCATTTAAAATATCAATTGTTAATTAAGATGACAAACTGTGCATACTAGTAAATTTACTATTTCATTATGCACTTTTAATTTTAAATCCATAATCGTGGTTCCGCATCTGCTAATAGAGATATAAGAAAGCTGCGGTTTCAATCACATTTTCAGGGTGTTCAATCGCTGACCTTGAGATGTCTGATTTCCTGGTTTCTAATATGTGTCTGTATCGATTGTCCTGAAGGGAAGGAGGCCTTCCCATTTTCTAACCATTCTTAGAAATCTGTAAACATTTTAAAAATCTTCTAAATTAGGCACTAGTTGTTTTCTGCAATTTTCACTTTCAGTGACAAATGAACATCAAGAATAGGGAGATAGTTTCCAAGTAACTACGGAAAATAAGCTGATTTGTGGCCAAGACTTATAATACAGGAATACAAGGGGCAGTGTATGATTTCTATTGTTATATAAGGTTGGGAAGTTCTTTATCAGAAAAATCAATAATATCTTGCATGCTTGCATTGCTTCTAGAATCTGAGTTATCTGTTGCTATATAAATTATGTTTTAAATATCATAAAATTACTTCTCATCATGCCTTTGAATTATGGTGCTGTAGAAGACTGTTGAGAGTTCCTTGGACTGCAAGGAGATCAAACAGGTCAGTCCTAAAGGAAATAAATCTGAATATTCATTGGAAGGACTGATGCTGAAGCTAAAGTTCTAATACTTTGGCCACCTGATATGAAGAGCTGCCTTACTGAAAAAGACCCTGATGCTGTGAAAGAGTGAAGGCAAAATAAGAGGGCAGCAGAGGATGAGATGGTTAGATAGTATCACTGAGTGAATGGACATGAATTTGAGCAAACTCCCAGGAGATTGTGAAGGACACAAGAGACTGGCATGCTGCAGTCCACGGGGTCACAAAGAGTTGGGCACAATTTACTGACTGAACAACAACAAATGTTTACATCCAACAACGTTTTTTACATGGTTCTAATTAAATATATACAGGCTAAGGACTAAAATTTACATTATACTTCAGAATCCCTTTGCTCTTCCAATCACTAAAACTGTTTTTGTATTAAACTCTTAGCAGAGTTTCTGAGTCACAGCTACATTTTATTGTTTCTCTAGGCCTAGCTATGCACAGGCGCAATGGTTGTTAAAAGTTGTCTTTTCACTACAAGGGGCAATGCATCATCAGTGACTGCAGTCTTAATAGAATTCTTTTCCTTGATTACATCCCAGGTGAGGCAGGGAGTTTGAGCTTTTTAGGGGAATGTGCATCTTTGTTGTGCTGTTTCATCCTACTTGCTTTCATAGACAGATAATGAATCAGGCTTGTTATTTTACCCAACTTAAAATTATAATGGCAACTAGAGAAAGAGGAATGTGTTCTACTTTGCTCTCATAAAATAATTAGTAAATATCTTAATAACTATTCTGAAATCATGATTGGAATGTTTCTTGTTGCAAGAGAAAGACAGGGATAACATGAAATGAATAACATCAAAATTACAGAGAGCCTGGAAATGTTTTACGGACTCAAAAATTTACAAAATTGAGCACTGTTCATCCAAATAAAGGAAAATATAATTCATTTACCTAAAGACTGAGTCAAGGATTAGGTAAATCAATCAGGCTATTGTGCATAAGATAGCAGTTGCTACTAACATTTTCCATCTCCAATTTAAATGCCCATCTTTTACTCAACATGCTGCTGCGGCTGCTAAGTCGCTTCAGTCGTGTCCGACTCTGTGCCACACCATAGACGGCAGCCCATCAGGCTCTGCCGTCCCTGGAATTCTCCAGGCAAGAACACTGGAGTGGGTTGCCATTTCCTTCTCCAATGCATGAAAGTGAAAAGTGAAAGTGAAGTGGCTCAGTCGTGCCCAACTCTTACCGACCCCAAGGACTGCAGCCTACCAGGCTCCTCCATCCATGGGATTTTCCAGGCAAGAGTATTGGAGTGGGTCGCCGTTGCAAGTATCTATAATTGACTCTGATTCTTAAATGTCAAGAATGGCGTAAGTAGCTGTCCCTACTTAAAAAACATAACAATATTCTAAAACATCAAGTCACTTATATATACATTGTTGATAACATGTATGGAAGTTGGGCTTTCCTGCTGGCTCACAGTAAAGAATCTGCCTGCAATGCGAGAGACCTCTGTTCGAACACTGAGTTGGGAAGATCCCCTAAAGGAGGGCATGGAAACCCACTCCAGTATTCTTGCCTGGAAAATCCCAATGGACAGAGGATCCTGGTAGGCTACAGTCCATGGGGCTGCAAAGAGTTGAACACAACTGAGTGACTAAGCACGGCACATCACAGCACATGGAAGTTGAGCACATTATGCTATGAGGTGAATCAGATAAAGGCAAGTACTATCTAATATCACTTATATGTGAAACCCAGCAAAGCCAAACTCATAAAAAAGGAGAGAGTAAACTGGTGGTCACCAAGGCATGGGTGTTGGGGAATGGGATGGATATTGTTTGAGAATACAAATTTGCAACAAATAGTAAATAAGCCCTCTCTAATACACAGTATAGTGAATATAGACATTATTGTATTATAATCACCATGTTCACCAAGAAACTAGATCTTAATTATTCCAACCACTAAACAGAAAGGATAATTATATATCATGATAGGGGTGATAATTATCGCTACAACGGCAACCATATTATAATATTTAAATGTATCAAATTAATATGTTAGATACCTTAAATTTATATGTTGTATGCCAAAATATTTCAATTAAAAACATAAATGAATAAAAATGGAAAGATGTCAATTTTCTTCTATCTGTTGGCATCTTCATTTCATATTCTGCTGCCTTCCACTCTTTCCGAATAATTTCTATATGATAAGCATCTATCTATTTTGAAAGTGTCTGAAAGGGGAAAGTGTTAGTCACTCAGTCATGTCCAACTTTTTGCACTCTCATGGACTATAGCTGGCCAGCCTTTTCTGTCTATAGAATTCTCAAGGCAAGATTACTGAAGTGGGGAGCCATTACTTTCTCCAGGGAATCTTCCCAACCTAGCGACTGAACCTGAACTGTAGGAAGATTCTTTACTGTCTGAGCTACCAGGGAAGCCCCTTAAATATCTGCTTTCTCTAAAGAGCTTTTTCTCTATTATTCAGAAACAAGTGGTCAAGTTTTCTCCCCTGTAAAGGATTTTCTAAAATCCTTCATGAAAATAATTTAGAATGCCTGTCCAACCATGATTTTACAAGATAATTACTCTTAAAATTTAGACTGACAAAATATGTTAAGTGGATTGAACTTATGTCAGCATAGCAAAATAGTTGTTTAAATAGTTGTGATAAGTAGCAATCACAGAAAAATTTACTAAAACTGGTAAATAATACAAGTCAGGATAATAAAATCAAAGGGGTAAATTGAAAATACAGTATCACTATGTATTAAACATCACTTTGTGTTAAACTTGTATTAAACACTGGACAAAGAATTCACAGTTCTTTAGAAATTGGTCATCTTATGGAAGATATTTTTTGTTTTTCAAATGCTGTATATTCCTTGGTTAAAGGCAGTTCAGTCATACCATTTTATATGCTCTTTACAACACAATATATACCAGTAATGGTAGCAACCACATGGCAAGAAGGAGGGAGTGATAATGATTTTTACCACCAAACAAAAAGGGACAGATAGTAATAGGCTGTAGAGTGGTAAGAAAGATTGAAGGGACCCAATCTGAATTGTACATTGTGAACAATCCACAGTTATCACAGATCACAGGCACTGCTACTCTGCCATATTTTTCTAGGAAAACTCATTTGTTCTATTCATTTTTGAGTGTACTGATGTTTAAAACAGGTAACATATTTTTACAACTGAAACTAAAAAGAGGCTATCAAAAATAAAATATTGAAGTAAAACTTTGAGGACTCTTATCCTTGCCTCAGCCCTTCCCAATTTTCCAGAGATTGCACTTATTAGATATACTTTTGCAAAAGTAAAGTTTCATCACCACAGAAACCTTTCTTTCTTCAACCTTTTCACTGAAAGTGCCCTTTACAGTTTTGGTCTAATGGATGCCTGGATCTCCCTCGAGGACACTAAAAACTTCCCCTGCAGCACTCCTAAGTGGAAGAGGATTTCAGTTAAGTTTTATTTTTGCTTTCTCTATATTTCTCCTATGACCAAGCTTATAAGTCAAATGGAGTTTGTACTCATTCTTCACTGTTTCTTTCAGTCTATTCTTGGTCTTATGCAGAGATTTGAATCCCATGCTATCAGGTATTATCCCTTAAAACCTTTCATCATTCTAGTATCTAATCATACCCTGTGTTCTTACTGATTCTTATCATTTCTTTTCCTTTTATTTAATTGGGTAGAGTTAAAGTTCCATCTAGTCAAGGCTATATTTTTTGTTTTAATATAAATTTATTTATGTTAATTGGAGGTTTATTCCAGCAGTCATGTATGGATGTGAGAGTTGGCCTGTGAAGAAACCTGAGCACCAAAGAATTGATGCTTTTGAACTGTGGTGTTGGAGAAGACTCTTGAGAGTCCCTTGGACTGCAAGGAGATCTAACCAGTCCATCCTAAAGGAGATCAGTCCTGGGTGTTCTTTGGAAGGAATGATGCTAAAGCTGAAACTCCAGTACTTTGGCCACCTCATGCAAAGAGTTGACTCATTGGAAAAGACTCTGATTCTGGGAGGGATTGGGGGCCGTTGGAGAAGGGGACAACAGAGGATGAGATGGCTGGATGGCATCACCAACTCGATGGACGTGAGTTTGAGTGAACTCTGGGAGTTGGTGATGGACAGGGAGGCCTGGCGTGCTACAATTCATGGGGTCGCAGAGTCGGACATGACTGAGCGACTGAAGTGAAGTGAACTTTATAGAACTTGAGAGAACCTTCTTGCAATGTTGGTTAGAATGTAAATTGATATTCCCACTAAGGAGAATATGGAAATTCCTTAAAAAACTAAAAATAGAGCTACCATGAAAAGTGAGAAGTGAAAGTGTTAGTCTCTCATCCGTATCTGACTCTTTACAACCCCATGAACTGTAGCACGCCAGGCTCCTCTGTCCATGGGATTCTCCAGGCAAGAGTACTGGAGTGGATTCCCTTCTCCAGGGGATCTTCCCAACCCAGGGATCAAACCCAGGTCTCCTGCATTGCAGGCAGATTCCTTATTGCCTGAGCCATATGACCCAGCAATCCCACTTCTGGGCATATACCCCGATAAAAGCACAAATCAAAAAGACACATGCATCTCAATGTTCACTGCAGCAATATTTGCAATAGCCAGGACATGGAAGCAGCCTAAATGTTTCACTGATTCTTGATGTCTATAATTCCCACCTCATTGTTACTTTGCCTGTCAGAAGTTTTGACGATTTTAGTCCTTAGTGTGAACAACAAATCTAACCATACCATGGCTTCTTAGTTTCTTGAACTACTGTGAACTTGTCTTGCACACTCCCCGAGCCACTCAGTTCCATAGACATGACCTGGTCTTGTCATTACCTGTAATAGCAACTCCTCCATAATTTCAATTTCACGCATCACACTCTGTCAGCTCGACTTCCTGACTTCTTGTTCATACTCACCGCCTCAAGCAATCCTACTCAATAAGCCATCATGCCACCGGGACCTATATTTATTGATCCCACATTATGCTCACTTTCCCTAATCAACCGTATATTTTTCTCTTCCATAAAAGCTAAGCTTAAATTCCACGGTTGGTTGTTTTAATGACTCCCCTGCATATACCCTCAACTACGCCATTCTTAAATTTTGTCACGCAACTTGGCTATACCCTAATTAAATAATTCTTTACTATTCTAGTCCTGAACTTGAGCACTGACATAATCGGAGAAAAACACATAAGCACCCTGCCCAATCTTGTTTCACATTCTCTCTAAACCTTAAGGAAATTCAATTTTCTATTATTTTCTCTCCTACTCTTTTAAAAGACTTCCTGCTCTCCTCAAACATTCATCATCTCTTTCCTCATATTCACATGAAACTGGTGAATTTTCTTCCTAATTTGTTGAGGGATGAGGTCCAATCACTGTCTTCACATCTACAGGCATATTAGTTAGCATTTATACCTGCATGCTCTGCTTTCACCCCTATTAGTATGTCAAAGGCCAACACGTTCACTTGCTGGCAATGGCCTCTCTCCAGGGTCCTGATGTGACTCAGCCCCTTTTAAGATCCAAGTGCTGACAATAGGCCTCAGCTAGATGACAGCTCCCCTCACCTCCCAGACCCAGAACCTCCAGGTGCTACACAATTCTAAGTGGGAATCATTCACACTCCTACTTAGGAACATCTCTCTGGCAATTCTGTACTCACTTTCCAATGCCATCAATTTCCACTCTCTGCTAGATCACTCCTAACCTGCTGTTGCCTATTCCACCCTAAAAACATAATCTTTCTTGACCCATTCCTTCCTTCCAGATCCTTACCATTTCTACTTTCCCTATTGCAGCTAAAATTATTCTAAGAAGACTTTATAATCTTTCTAAATCCCCATTACTCTTAAATTCACTCTAAGTGGATTAGAGTGAGAGATCCCCATTCTCCTTTTCCGCTACACTAAAAGTATTTTTTAGTGAGGTCATCAATGTTTTCTATTGAAAAAGGTAAAGCTAGTTCTCAGAACTTATGTGTCTTAGACAAGCTGACACCTCTCTTTCCGGTAAAAACAGCTTCATAAATAGTACCCTCTGTTTACTTGATCCAATCACTCTTCACTATTTTTCACTGCTATCATACCACCATGGTCAAAACAATCATACTATCAAACTTGAATTATGGCAGTAGCTTCTCAGCTGTCTCCCTGCTTCCATGCATGACAAACTTCAAGGATATTCACCACAAATAATGGGAAATATTTTAATAGATATCCATTAAGTTACTTTTCTGCTCTCAACCCTCACTTGTTTTCCACGTCACTCAGAGTAAAAAACAAAAGAAAACAACAACAACAAAGTCTTTATAATCTTTGCAAAGAATTAATAGCTTCATTTCCTCTCTGATATCATTTTCTTTCTCTCCAGCGTGCTAACTCTGATCTATCACAAGTCTATAATACTGTTTTCTCTAACTTCATTTCTTTGTTCTTAAGATCTTGATAAAGTTGAAACCCTCATCTCCTGCAAGCCTTCACTCAAGCATCACCTTTGCAGTGAGGCCTCTTCTGACCAAATTGTGTAGAACTGTATCTCTCTGCAAGAACTCCCACCTGCCTGGCTTTATTTGCTCCTCAACACTTACTACTTTTCCCCATATTACATTACATTTATGAACTCTCTTACTTTCTAGAATGTAATTTCACTGAAAGCAGGCAGGCTATTTTTTTCTGCCTTGTTCACTGCTGTACCTTCTCAAGTCCCTAGATTGCTTCTAGGCACATAGTAGACAATAAAAATTCATTAAATTGTATTGGAGTCTATGTAACAAATGCTATTCTGGCCCCTGCAACTATAAGGTGAACAAAACATCTTTAATATCTACATAATTTTCCTGGTGTCTTCTAGTTCATACACTGCAAAATTTTTTTATCTGAAAAAAACTAAACATGTGTTTTCATATGATACATCAATAACAAATACAATAATCAGCACAACCATCTTTAATGATAACTTTTAAGGTATAAGTTGTACAAATCAAATGATTAGTGTTCAGGCATAATTTTTTAAATTATTTATATTCTATGTACAATTCATGCTAATGAGATTCTGCCTTTGAGTTCTGTCCTAAAGTTTCTTGATTTGAAAAAAGAGGCCAATATAAAATATGAAATTTGGATAGTAATGATATGCCAGATGTAGGTACATTGATTATAACATGTGTGTGACTCTGGGTAGGGCTTCTACAGAAAGGAAGGCTGTCCTTTTGTGGGAACAGGGAGTAATGAGAACTTTGTACTTTCCACTCAATTTTACTCTGAGCCCAAAATGGCTATCAAATATAAATTTTATTAATTAAAAAGGGAGAGATATAAATGAATACAATTGTGGATTCTATTTGGAAATAACTGTGTTTGGCAGTTACATGTCATCTCCGATTGCTGCTGCTGCTGCTGTTGTTAAGTTGCTTCAGTTGTGTCTGACTCTGTTCAACACCATGGACAGCAGCCCACCAGGCTCCCCCATCCCTGGGATTCTCCAGGCAAGAACACTGGAGGGGGTTGCCATTTCCTTCTCCAATGCATGAAACTGAAAAGTGAAAGTGAAGTCACTCAGTCGTGTCCGACTCTCAGTGACATCATGGACTGCAGCCTTCCAGGCTTGTTCATTTATGGGATTTTCCAGGCAAGAGTACTGGAGTGGGGTGCCATTGCCTTCTCTCCCACCTCTGATTGGAAATCACTAATTCCAATCTAGCTAATAGAGAGTGAGTGTCCTTGATAATTAGGAAAGTTTAAACCTCACTTTTGACCAGTGTGTTATGCTTGAGTTAATTGTGATGACTGACTTATGTAACTGTTATTAAAACATGCTTGATATGTAATATTATTTGTACCATTTTAGTACATGATGTGGGCTTTTTCTTATACACACATATACTTGCATTATACCTAACCAAGATTTTAAATACTGCTCTTCACTTTTTATTACCTGCACCCCACTTTAGAAATGAGTTTTTAAGTAATATACACACTATTTTAAAATAGGTAATATTATGTGGTAAGCATTTGTTGTATTATAAGACATAGTAATCAGCACATATAAACCCATTTAAGCCATACAATAATTCATACAAGAGTTATAAGTAGGCATTAACATTACAAGTTTCAAGAAAATAAGCATTACAATTAAAATATTAAGTAATTCTCTGAAATGTAGACCTTGTTGGAACGAGTTGTAAGGATGAGAGTCAACCATAAGACTATCCAATGTTAAAGGATCTTAGGTTCTTAATGTTTTGTTATACATAATACAACTCTATTTCAAGTTATTTATTAAAAAACAAACAAACAAAAATACTGAAAAGAGAAAAGTAACTCAAGTTCAGTAAGTCAAACTCTTGACATTTTAATGTATGGCTTTTTGATTTTACATTAGATTTTCTATAATTCATAATTTGGTAATACTTAATATATTACTTTGTGATAGAACTTTCATGCTTAATCTGGTATTCTCAGGAATATCTGATTAGATATTTCTCTTCAGGCATTTTTTTCTCATTCCATTAGCTAAATGTGCCATAGCTTCACTAATTCCCTGCTTTTGACATTTTTCTCTATTTTATTATGATAAATAATCTTGTGACAGATTTTTCTTTCACTTGGATTTCTTAACATGTGCACAGGATAAATTTATACTATTAAAATAAGATGCATTTTATCAATTTCTATATAAATTCCTAAAGTGTCATCAGAAATGTACCAATCACCAGTTTCAACAATTCATGATTTCTTATTTTCTACAATTTGTCCCAGACTAGATATTATTACTTTTTGTTGTTGCAGGTGTATTGGTTTGCACTTGATAATTTTAACAATAGCTTGTCAATAAGAAAAAAAATAACTTTCTTGTTTCAGATCAATAATGAGGGGAAACATTGTGTATAAGATTATATATGCCACTTATAGTCATTTCTGCTTTTTTTTAAATGTGCTATTGCTTTCCTGTTGTTATTTTATCTGCCTCAAACTTTGATGACTTGTAAATGCTTTTAATAGTAAGAATATTATCTTTTGGCGTGCCACATAATTTGTGAACATTTTTATCCTCCAAATTTGTAAAAGCATCATTGTATGTGCATTGTCACACACCAATTTATGCAATGAAGAATTTAATATTTATTTAGCCACATTTTTGGCTTCTCATTTTTGTGCTTAGAAAGACCTTCATGATACTAAAATAAGGAAATAATTATATTTCCTTCTAGCATTCTTATGATTTTTACATTTCTTTCTTTGTTCCAACTGGAATTGTGTTTCCCTTTGAAATATTAGATTAGGAGCTATTATTTTGTATCTAAGTAGGTATAAGTAATTCTTCCAGCTCCAATCATCCATAACTTTCCATAACTGTTGGAAGTTTTATCTCCACTAGAAATATCAATTACTTTTACTAAGCTGACATCTATTATTTTTTTAAGATTTTTTAAAAAAAATTTTGATGTGGATTATTTTTAAAGTCTTTAATAAATTTGTTACATGATTGCTTCTCTTTTTTTATGCTTTGGTGTTTTGACTACAAAACATGTGGTATCTTACCTCTTCAACCAGGTATCAAACCCACACCCTCTGCATTAGAAGGCAAAGTCTTAATCACTGGACCACCAGGGAAGTCCCTTGATACCTTCCTCTTGCTTACTTATTTCTTAGAGATTTCGTCCTCTTTGTCCCTCTAAGAGGTACATGGTAGTCTGTATCTGACCTATGTTGGCCAGTCTGTTCTTATGCCTGGAGCTTGGGAATTGGCTTTTGGAAACTTAGTCAACTCATTCAAGGTCGGTCATTGAAACCATACAGCTGGAGAAATAATTTTTTGCATGAATAGGTTGACCCAAAAAGAGAGAAATAAAAGAATAAAATAAGTACTTAAAAGGAAGTAGTGATACATTTTAGCCTCAAGGAAAGGAAAGTAAATCAGGGAAAGCAGCTGCCATGGCTCCTGGCTGAGAGGAGGATGCAGTGTTCACTGAGAGGTACCCTTTTGCCATTACAATAAATTGTGCTTTTTTCAATTAATGTTATTGATTATTTTCTTCATCAAATTATCTCTGATGAAGCCTCAACCAATTATATTACAGTGTATTTTTTATTTGAATTCTCAGTTATTGTGTTCTATCGGTTCCTTCATCAGGACTGCATTGGTTTAAGTGGTATTAACGTCTCATAGAATTTGAATAGACAGCAGAAGTCATCATCATATTTTCCGATGAATCTGCATAGACATATATCTTTAGATAACATAAGTACATATATATATATATTTATAGGGGAAATTCAGTATCATTTTATCTTTTTGGAAAATTAAAACAAAATCCATGAAAATCCTGATTATTTTCTCATGTGTAAAATAATTCAGTGAGACTGAAGATTTTTCCAATATTTCATATTGCAAAGATATCTATTTCTATGTAAGTTTTTATATTTTCATTGTGTAAGAATCCATGCATGTGTCATGGAAGATTCACGAACCATTTACTGAATTCCTATGATATTCCAGGCTTTCACCAGGGTAGTGGATGGGTAGAGACAAGACTAGGACTGACACACCCCTAGACCACAGAGAGTTGATGTCTAGGAGGAGAACAGACATTAGATAATCACTGAGTGAGATGACATTGGAGACGTATTTCACCTACTGGAGAATAGGTGATTTCAGCTTTCATTGGTCAAGATAAGGGATTCAGTGTTTATAAAAAGAGTGATGAAAGTCACTGATGAGTTTTAGGCATAGAATTAACATTATCAAATTAATATAAGATATTTTCATGAATACTTACAATTTGGTAGCTTATTTTTACTATAATTCCAACTGCTTTACATAGGAAAGCTATTGACTTTTGGAGTATTTGTGTGCTGTTTATTTGTAGTAATTGCAAGTTCTAAAAGCTTTTCAATTTTCTAATTTTGATAGTCAAAGTATATAATAATGTAAATTTATATAATAATAATACATATAAGCACAATGAGAATAGACCTCTATATGTCCTAAGATCGCCTCTAGTTTTCCCCTATTTTTAGTGGTATCTTTTGCTTTTGCAGACTGCATTATTCAGTGCTCAGTCAGAAAAAAAGAACATACAGAGGGTAGTTCAGAGAGAAATATATTTAATACATGGTATTAGAGGCTTATCTAGCCATTGAGTAAGTTGAAGTACTGAAAATCAGGTAGACCATTAAGAGGAAATTTAGATGTGTCTGGAGCCAATACAAGTCATCACAATGATTCCAGCCGTCTATGAAACCAAATCACATGTCTCTCAAGAGAACACTTTAGAAGAATACCATAAGAAATGTCAACTAGTAAGTAATCTCAGCTAGTTTCTGCTAACAGAATTCTAAATTTCCTTTGGGGAGAAATTCTTGACCCACTTTTATTCTGTGTAATTTAAATAGAACTGAGATCTCAAATTCTGTTTCTATCTGTAAGAATGTTACCAATGACTGATCACAGTGATGAGCTGAGAGTTCTGCATGTTACCAGGTCAGGTTGATTAGTCCTACTACATATCTTTAATAAGATAAACTATTTTCACTGAGGACTTATTAATTGAACAGATGATTCTTAGACTGATGTTGTCCATCACTGTCACCATATGGAAAAACTGGCTGAATAGAAGCCCAGCATAAAGGAAAATAGAATAAAGCTGATGAGTTGTATTATAATAATTTTTTGAAAAAATGATTTAAGCAATATTTGGAGCTAAGTTTAGAATTGTATTTCTGTACTAGATTATCCAGTTTTATTTAAGCTATCTGACTTGAATTTATGCATTTCTACTAAAAATACCAACTACTATACCTATTAAATATACTTTTATATATTTTTTAAAAAGACTTGATTTTTTATTATTATATACCGGATTTCTGTATCCATATAACACATTTAGAATATTTTGTGCTTCCATTTTAAAGTTCCATATGATGTTAAAATAATAATGTTACATCAATTATAAAGTTCTCTATAATTTGCCTCATTTTAAAAGCTTCTACTGAGATTCTTTAATTAAATAACTTTATTAATTTTAAATTAATAACTTTAAATACTATTGTTACCAGATATCTGTTTGCAGATAAATTCTTTTTTTTTAATTATTTATTTTTACTTGGAGGATAATTGCTTTACAATGTTGTGTTGGTTTCCACCATACATCAACATGAATCAGCCATAGGTATCCATACGTCACCTCCCTCTTGAACCTGAGAAAGTCTTTATCAATTTAAAATTACATTTCAAGGTTACCATTTTGTTTAGGCTTTCTATTTCTTAATGAATCAGTTTTTGAAATTCAAATAATTCTATTTATAGAGATTTTCATGTATATGAGCTTACCAACTGATTAACTTTCCTTGCATTTGTTTCTGCTGCTTTTTAAATTTTATTGTAGAATTTATTTCAGGATTTTGAGAATGTAATAGATTTTCCCTAATGGTGTCCAGTGGATTACTTTGTAGAGGGAGGGAGGGTAGAGATAGAAACCCTACGGAACAAATGTCTCCTATTAGGAAAACCTTTCAATGGATCATCTCATGGACAGATGTCAAATGGGAGACAGTTGCTAAGGTGTGATTCTGACACAAGGCAACAATCCACTGGAAGCCAAAAGGGAGAGGTGGAAGGAAATGAGTGTTTCTACCCCATTGTTAGCACTATTTGATCTATTTCATTCTTTCCTTTATTTCAAGACTCAGACACTTTGTAACTCGAGTTGCTAATTTCTCTCTTATTTTCTCTTTCCTGACATGTCTCTTCTCATCCTGTTAGTACTACTAGACCATGTTTTAAGGTTGACTGTTGGCTTGAGTTAACACAAACATTTTATTCTATGGACTTTCCATTCAAGATGACATGTGTGAAATTGCTGTTGGTCATTCAACGAATTAACTATTTCTAACAAAGTGGGCAGGAGGCCAGTTATCTTTCCTGACTATGACACTAGGCACAAATTAAATACCAATAAGGACAGGAATATAGAAGTGATGTTGCATGGAGCCAAAAGTAAAAGTCAATATATTGCTTAAAATATCACATAGGCACAAGGCCAAGATCAAACAGACTGGGTGCCAAAGAGTATAGTTAAGTAAATATTCATTAAACATCAGGATGTATACATTTAGATTAATAGCAAGTACATTTTAATTATTTAAGTAAAATATACTGTTCCTTGGTTTTTATGAATTTGAGGACTTAGAGAGTCCAACTTCTTCTATGAAAGGACATTTGATTACAAATATTACTAACTGAAAAAAGTAATTGTGTGTGTGTGTGTGTGTGTGTGTGTGGCTGGCTGTATGGCTTGCAGAAACGAGTTCCCTGGTCAGAGACTGAACAACCGGGCCAGAGCCATTTTTAAATGATGCTTAAAAATTAAACAGACATTTCTCCAAAGAAGACATACGGATGGCTAACAAACACATGAAAAGATGCTCAACATCACTCATTATCAGAGAAATGCAAATCAAAACCACAATGAGGTACCACTTCACACCAGTCAGAATGGCTGCGATCCAAAAACCTGCAAGCGATAAATGCTGGAGAGGGTGTGGAGAAAAGGGAACCCTCCTACACTGTTGGTGGGAATGCAAACTAGTACAGCCACTATGGAGAACAGTGTGGAGATTCCTTAAAAAATTGCAAATAGAACTCCCTTATGACCCAGCAATCCCACTGCTGGGCATACACACCGAGGAAACCAGAATTGAAAGAGACACATGTACCCTAATGTTCATCGCAGCACTGTTTATAATAGCCAGGACATGGAAACAACCTAGATGTCCATCAGCAGATGAATGGATAAGAAAGCTGTGGTACATATACACAATGGAGTATTACTCAGCCGTTAAAAAGAATTCATTTGAATCAGTTCTGATGAGATGGGTGAAACTGGAGCCGATTATACAGAGTGAAGTAAGCCAGAAAGAAAAACACCAATACAGTATACTAACACATATATATGGAATTTAGAAAGATGGCAATGACGACCCTGTATGCTAGACAGGAAAAAAAGACGCAGCTGTGTATAACGGACTTTTGGACTCAGAGGGAGGGGGAGAGGGTGGGATGATTTGGGAGAATGGCATTCTATCATGTATACTATCATGTAAGAATTGAATCGCTAGTCTATGTCTGACGCAGGATACAGCATGCTTGGGGCTGGTGCATGGGGATGACCCACAGAGATGTTATGGGGAGGGAGGTGGGAGGGGGGTTCATGTTTGGGAACACATGTAAGAATTAAAGATTTTAAAATTAAAAAAATAAAAAACTTAATACTAAAAAAAATATATATATATATTTGGCCAGTTGATATATACTAACAATCTCAAAAAGAGGCAAATTTAGTTTATCCAAAGAGTTGGAGAGAACTGAGCAGCTGTGGTGATGGTGAAAACATTTCCTCGTCAATTGAACCATGGGTTTTGGCCAGTTGCAGGACCTTAATTTTCATACTTTCATAAAGTCTATTTCTAGTCTCCTTCTTAGTTTTATAAGAATGAAATATTTCAATTTTCAGAATAATAACACATAGTTAATTAAAAGTGACTATGTCCAATGTTTAACAAATTATACCCCTATTGAAACAAAAACACCTCTAAAATAAACCCTTGCTATTGAAAAAAAAAATTAAATAGATAAATGGTGTGCATGTGTGTACCTAGCATGTGCACTTAAATTTATATTTTCTTATGTGTATATATATATATAATATAGTAAATAAAAGAAATTTCACCCAATTGATTACCTTCTATTTCAAACCAATTCAACCTCTCAAGTTTTTTTTTTCTTAATTATTCCATTTTTAGCTATAGAAATAATATGATATAATACTGAATCTATCCTACTTTTCAGGCTTATTGATGGAAAATTTTGCTTTGATTCTTTTTGAAAGACAGTTCTGTATGTTTCCAGAGATTAATTTGAACATAAGCTGTAGACACAAAAATGAGATATATTGTAGAGAAGGGATGCTATTGTTAATACAAGAAGTAAAGTAGTAATTTCATAGCACACAGAGAAGGTGTATGGGTAAAATACCTCTCTATTTCAGGGTTTTCTAGGAAGTAAAATATTATTATATTTTAAGTGTTATTGGTAACACATATGAAAGAGTTTTAAGCAAAAGAAATGACACAATAGGCTCCACTGGGCCATTCAGAATCCTCTGTCACTGAACCTCCAGACCAAGAAGGGGGTTACTCTTTTGGCCTATTGATCTTGATTATGAAGGGAAAAATACATTGTGATACTAGAGTGAGTGGAGAGAAAAACATTCCCTGAACCCGTGGGATCACCTCAGTTATTACTGTGTTAGAGGAAGACAGGACAAATCAGAAACAGACAAGAATAATGAGGACCCTGATCTTCAAGACTGAAGTTCTGGGTCATTTCCTCAAGTCAAAAATCCTGAAAAAGTTTAATGATCTCTAAAAACAAAAGGAATAGGATATGAACAGGTTAATAAATAAGTTATAAAGACTAATTCCGGTCTTGTAAATAATGGCTGAAATGAAGACTATGCAAAAGTATTAACACATATTTCACTTACTATATGTATACATTATAAATAATAGTATATATCTACACATTTATATTTATATTTATATTACATAAATTTTGCTCCATCTTGTTTGCCTTTACTTTATAAACATTTTGTGATAGTGACCATCGTTATGATTTAAGGTTCAGGTTTACAATTATTAAAGTCATACAGTGATCAAAGGACTTCCCAGGTAGGATAGTAGTAAAGAACCCACCAGCCAGCACAGAAGATGCAGGAGATGCAGGTTCAATCCCTGGGATGAGAAGAACCCCTGGAGTAGAAGACGGCAGCCTGTCCCAGTTGTTTTGCCTGCAAAATTCCAATGGACAGAGACCACGATGGGCTACAGTACATAAGGTGGCAGAGAGCTGGAAACAACTGAGCGACTGAGAACACACACCACATGATAAAATGAGAATGAGAATGAATGTTGCCAGAAATAAGAGCAACCAATGGATTCCATATATCTTTTTTTGCACAAACAATTAGCATGTTTTTATTAACATGCAGGAGACTTCATTACATTAGATGGGAATGTGTTGTTTTCCTAATGTTGTTTCACTTTTAAATATATATCAGTATTCTGGCCTAGAGAATTCCAAAGGGGTCGCAAAGAGTCAGACACAACTGAGCGACTTTCACTTTCTTTTTAAAAGTGGTGTGTATTGATGTTTAATAGTAAGCAGGTTGCTGTTGTTGCTATTCTGTTATTCAGTCGTGTTTGACTCGTTGCCACCCCAGGGACTGTAGCACACCAAGCTTCCCTGTCCATCACCATCTCCCAGAGCTTGCTTAAATTCATGTCCATCAAGTCAGTGATGCCATTCAACCATCTCATCCTCTGTCATCCCCTTCTCCTCCTGCCTTCAATCTTTCCCAGCATCAAGGTCTTTTCTAATGAGTCAGAGCTTCACATCAGGTGGCCAAAGTATTGGAGCTTCAGCATCAGTCCTTCCAATGAATATTCAGGACTGATTTCCTTTAGGAGTGACTGGTTGGATCTCCTTGCAATTCAAGAGATTCTCAAGAATCTTCTCCACCACCATAGTTCAATAGCACCAATTCTTTGGTATTCAGCCTTCTTTATGGCCCAACTCTCACATCCATACATGACTATTGGAAATACTATAACTTTGACTAGAAGAAACTTTGTCGGCAAAGTAATGTCTCTGCTTTTTAATACATTATCTAGGTTTGTCATAGCTTTTCTTCTAAGGAGCAAGTGTCTTCTAATTTCATGGCTGCAGTCAGCATCTGCAGTGATTTTGGAACCCAAGAAGACAAAGTGTCACTGTTTCCATTGTTTGCCATGAAGTGATGGGACTGGATACCATGATCTTAGCTTTTTAATGTTGAGTTTCAAGCCAGCTTTTTCATTATCCTCTTTCACCTTCATTAAGAGCCTCTTTAGTTCTTCTTTGCTTTCTGCCATAATGGTGGTGCCATCTGCATATCTGAGGTTATTGATATTTCTCCCGGCAATCTTGGTTGATTCCATCTTGTGCTTCATCCAGCCTGACATTTAACATGATGTACTTTGCATATAAGATAAATAAGCAGGGTGACAATATACAGCCATGATGTACTCCTTTCCCAAATGGGAACCAGTCTGTTGTTCTGTGTCCAGTTCCAACTGTTGCTTCTTAACCTGCATACAGGTTTCACAGGAGGCAGGTAAGGTGGTCAGGTATTCCCACCACTCTTCAAAGTGATGTGTATTAATGGTTAATAGTAAGCAGGCACAATTTAGAGTTACCTCTTAATTTAATGGTAAAGTACAATTTTAATAGTAAAGAGGTATATCTGGTATAATGTGTGATGTACTAGATGTTGTCTATCAGGTTTTGGCCACCTTTTCAACCGCTTCTAGTTAGCTGAATAGCTCAGAGTCTTGAAAGCTGATGAAAACCATATTGCCTAGATTCTGTTACTCAGAGTCTAGGGAAGATGTGGTTTTGGTCCATGAGCTTCACTGACAGGAAATCTGCAGTGATGCCAAGGAGGCAGAGGATGCTATTTTTGGAGTGGTTGCAGTCAAGGACTGTGCTGTAACAGGTAGGACTGTTTTGGGGGGCCAGAACCACATCTTCGGACCATGCAATGATTTACAGTTGCAGACAGCAGCTATAGAAGCACCACTGGGTGCAGTGATAGCAATTTTCCAAACATCTGGACTGTAATCCTGGTGGCAAAATCTGGTAAGCAAGTATCATATTCCCACAGCAGGTCTGAGTTTTCTCCTCTAGCCCTCCAGGGATGTTGTGCACCAAATTTCCTATTGGTCATCTATTCTTAAAATAAATGAAAAACCCAGAGTTTTCTGTTTTCATTGTGAATTCCGATTCATATAAACATTTTTCAACCATGCGTTACACATATATCAATGGTTTCAGAATTTATTTACAATTTGTCAGGGAGAAATACTCATATCATAGGACGAGATCAATAACATTTGTTTTATGGATGATAAGAAATGTAATTATTTTAGTAAACTGAGCATACAAATCTCTCTATTTTGATAGATATAAATGTATATGTATATATATATATATATATATACACACACACACACACATTAGTTATATTCTATGTTCATAAAATACTAGATTTTAGCATTTGGAGTATATCTGAGATCACTATACAGCCACAGGATATCAAAATGCTTATTTTATTTCAAAATGTGGAAATATAAATCCTAAGGAAAACTCAACAGTGCTTCCATTATTTGTCTCAATTATATATTGAAAGTGAGTGAAGTAGCTCAGTCGTGTCCGACTCTTTGCAACCCCATGGACTGTAGCCTACCAGGCTCTTCTGTCCATGGGATTTTCCAGGCAAAAGTACTGGAGTGGGGTGCCATTTCCTTCTCCAGCGGATCTTCCCAACCCAAGGATGGAACCCAGGTCTCCCACATTGTAGACAGATGCTTTACCATCTAAGTCACCAGGGAAGTCCCCCAATTATATATTAGGCAGTTACAAACATGAAATTATGAATTGTAGAGCCAAACATGTACTGTACTATTTTATTAAATATTACACAGTTTTTATTAAATATTACAAGTTTTTAAATCACATGGCAATATTTTTCAGATTTTGATAGAGATAGATTTATGCTATGTCTAGATTTTCATAGATTTCTTCAGCCTCAGTTCAAGTTTCTAATTTCAAGTCTGTACAGTAGGCACAGTAGCAGTCTACTCAAGCTTGTTCAGTGAGCTTGAAGTTGCCTTTAGCGATGGCATACCTCTTGTGGGCTGATTGGCTGTTCTGTCTGTTACTTCCATGCATGCCGTTTGATTTTTATGCCTTGCACTGCTATAAATGTCATTTATTTTGTTTCAGAGAAAAGATATTATTATCTTTTTCAAATTTCAACATGTTAGTATAATTTCAAAATACATATCCTAGAGCTACAAAATATATTAATGGGATTCGAAATGTTTGATAGTCATTAAAAATACTTTTATCTGTGTTTAAAAACCTAGGTATAGCTTAAAACATTCAAGTCAGTAACAGTGTTTCAACTAGGTCTATACAGACACATATAGAAGAGTACAATCATGTTAAAAATGCTTTGGTTTGAGATGAATCACTTACAACATTTTCATGTTTTCTTTTAAGACATTTTTTTTCTGATAAAGTGAGTGAGTCTTTCACTATGATCAGCATGGCGTGACATGCAGGGAATTTAGGACCCTTAAATCTTAATTCATCTTGAGAGCTTTCAAATTTTAGAGCAAAGCACGGTATCAAAAACATTATGAGATACCTTTCTGATAGCTTGAGAAGTGAAAGTGAAAGTCGCTCAGTTGTGTCTGACTCTGCGACCCCAGGGACTGTACAGTCCATGGAATTCTCCAGGCCAGAATACTGGACTGGGTAACCATTTCCTTCTTCAGGGCATCTCCCCAACCCAGGGATCTGATACCTTGCCATCTACTAAAGCTAGTTTTTTTTCCTAAAATACTCAAACAAACAACATGTATGGTAGATTTAGACTTTAAATGTTTGTGTTGACAGGATATAGGTAACTGATGTGCTGTGTATTGATGCATGCATGTTTTAATGTACTTTATTAAATTTAAATTACTACTTGAAAGGGAAATAATAAAATTAGCTGCTCTCAGTTTCTAAATAAAAATCACATTTATGTCAATCTAAGACAGAGCTCAATATTCAGAAAACTAAGATCATGGCATCTGGTCCCATCACTTCATGGCAGATAGATGAGGAAACAGTGGAAACACTGTGACTTTATTTTGGGGGGCTCCAAAATCACTGCACATGGTGATTGCAGCCATGAAATTAAAAGACGCTTACTCCTTGGAAGGAAAGTTATGACCAACCTAGATAGCATATTGAAAAGCAGAGATATTACTTTGCCAACAAAGGTTCATCTAGTTAAGGCTATGGTTTTTCCAGTGGTCATGTATGGATGTAAGAGTTGGACTGTGAAGAAAGCTGAGTGCCTAAGAATTGATGCTTTTGAACTGTGGTGTTGGAGAAGACTCTTGAGAGTCCCTTGGACTGCAAGGAGATCCAACCAGTCCATTCTGAAGGAGATCAACCCTGGGTGTTCATTGGAGGGACTGATGCTGAAGATGAAACTCCAATATTTTGGCCACCTCATGCGAAGAGTTGACTCATTGGAAAAGACTCTGATGCTGGGAGGTATTGAGGGCAGGAGGAGAAGGGGACGACAGAGGATGAGATGGCTGGATGGCATCACCGACTCGATGGATGGGAGTTTGAGTGAACTCCTGGAGTTGGTGATGGACAGGGAGGCCTGGTGTGCTGCCATTCATGGGGTCGCAAAGAGTTGAACACAACTGAGCGACTGAACTGAAATGAACTGAAGACATCATGGAGAGAGGTAGCTGTTGCTTGAAAACATGCCTTGTCATAGAAATATTTATTAATAGGCAATATATGCCCAAATGATATAACAAACTAAATGTGGTTTTGATTTCCATTTGTTAATTTTAATGGCAAACTGCTTTCATATGTTCACATCTCAACATTAAATCTGGAATGGAAAATGTGAATTACTAAATGCTGATTCTGTACATCCTAAGTTTAACTATGAGTATTCTGTACCTACTTTGGAAAATAAATACTTCTGAAAGATAATATTATACTTACTTTTCAAGATAATGAGATAGTAGATTTTAGTAAGTTGGCCATGATCATATGCAGAGTGGTAGTTATTGAATGTTTTGACAGTAGCAAAACTTCCAAATATGAATAAAGAGATGATTGCTACTTAAAATGTTTTAGATAGGAAATTGCGATATTCAAAATTCTTTTTCTTTTTCTTTTTGTAAAAATAGTTTCTTGTAGACGCAAAAGAGCTCAAATGTTCAGATTGCTGATATTCCCTGATCTATTTGTTACTTTGGTCTTCCCTGGTGGCTAAGTAGTAAAGAATTGACTGCCAATGCACTAGATGCAGGTTCGATCCCTGGGTCAGGAAGATCCCTTAGAGAAGGAAGTGGCAACCCACTCCAGTATTCTTGCCTGGGAAATCCCATGGACAGAGGAGCCTGGTGGGCTATAGTCCCTGGGGTCACAAAGAATCAGACACGATTTAGCAAATAAACATTTATTATTTCACATGATTCATAAATAGTTTGTGGTACTAATTATATCATAGTTCAAGATAAAAAATGCTTTCCCAAATCCTTCTATAATTCTTATATTTTTACTTGTAGCTATGCCTTAGATTAGCAAAAAATTACAATTTTTCTCAAAGTTAATTAAAGTTCTAAAGCTCGAGATGGAAATGTCATGCTAATCTGTTTTTAAAACAGTGTGAAATTCTACAGCTGAAAACATGCATTCAGGACAAAACGAACCATGGTTACTGTGGAAATCAAAAAGTTTACCTTTCGTTTAGACTTTCATTAATGTTTATTGGGTCTTTTTTTGTATGCTGACATTCATGTTTCCTCTCCACAAATAGATTCAAGGCTCTATAATATCCAAAGGTAATAATGGAATATTGTTTTCAGATGCAAACTACAAAGGTCTTTTTGTGTGCCTGTACTTTCTCTGAGAGAACTTTAAATAAGCAGTGATATAATGTTCTTCCAAAAGACTGACAGATCAATATTTTTGAAAGATAATAATTTGGACTCATAATATGCAAACACCCTCTCAGGCTATTTTTATGAAGAAAGGACTTTAAGTTAATGGCAAGCATTATGGTATATCACTTCTAGAAATCATAGCACGTTCATGGTCCTCAGTGGTAATGGATTTTAACTATTTCTTTTCCTTATAAGTGATAGCCAGAGAGATTGCATATGTGACTTTTCAGAATAAGGGACTCAGAAAATGCCATGGTTTAGTTCTCCTAACTTCAGAAACAGACTTATTTGTTTTCTTATTTAGTTTTAGTGAAAATACTTTAGGTAAATAATTAAGTAAGTAAAAAAAAATGGAGATATGACAATAAAAATACCTTAAAGTCTGAGCAGATAAGAGTAAGGCTATCATGAGCAAGCCATAGAGAAGTTTAAATACTAGTTCAAAAGGAAGGTAAGTAAGTACACAGATGCAGATTGAAAGTTACTTTGTAATTAAGAGTCTAGACTTTGAGTTCAAGTTCTCAGCCTGCAATTCAGTAGCTGCCTGATTCTGGGCAAATTGCTTTACTCTCTATGCTGTTCTTTTCCATATTCATAAATTCCACATTTCTAGCTGCATAGAATTCTTGTGAGGAATGAGAGCATATGAAAAAAGGCATAGCTCAGTACCTTGTACATATTAAGCACTCAGTACATTTCAACTCTTCTCATAATTACTTCCCACAGGCAGCACTAGTGGTAAAGAATCATCTGCCAAGGCAGGAGATGCAGGAGACCAGGTTTTGATGCCTGTGTTGGGAAGATCCCCTGAAGAAGGAAATGGCAACCTTCTCTAGTATTTTGGCTAAGAAAATCCCATGGATGGGAGAGCCTAGCGGGCAATAGTCCATGGGGTCCGTAAGAGTTGGACATGACTGAACACACACACATAATATTTTGGAGACCATAAAAAGTTATGAGATATCCTTAACATTTTGAGGTATTTTCATGGGAATCAAGTAGTTCCCTTCACAGAATTATCAAAGGACATCAAAGTAATATCTATTTTATTTACATGGCACAGCTATTTATAAATTTAAATACATATGCAATTTTAATATAAATTGAAGGTATGTATAACATTTTAATTTTTGCAGTATTTCCTGCAGGTTTGGTTTCTACAGTGACTTCACATTGTAAAACTGGTATAATTTTTCCTATAATACTTAAGTATACTCTGTGCTTTATTTTTAGTCTAAAAAGGTTTTGGTAAACTGAGTATCATTTAAATTTTTCACCATTTGACTATACTGATTTCCTGAGCTTCCAATGACATTTTTGCCAAAGAACCAAGGAACTGACATATGCACACTGTAAATCTAGCAATTCTTTAACTCTCACACAGGAAAATGTTAGGTAAGGGAATTTATCTTTGTAACAACTAAAAATGAATTTTTACTTAAATTTTGAACTCTAGTTATCATAATATTCAATCTCCTTATTATTTGTAAATGTAGTTTCTCTTAAGTTAATCCTTTATCTTGCCAACAAAGGCCCGTATAGTCAAAGCTATGTTTTTGTTTTCTTTTTTTTTTTTCCAGTGGTCATGTATGGATGTGAGAGTTGGACCATAAAGAAGGCTGACTGCAGAAGAATTGATGGTTTTGAACTGTGGTGTTAGAGAAGATTCTAGAGAGTCCCTTGGACTGTAAGGAGATCAAAACCAGTCAATCCTAAAGGAAATCAATCCTGAATATTTATCGGAAGGACTGATGCTGAAGCTGAAATGCCAATAATTTGGCCACCTAATGTGAAGAGCCAACTCATTACATAAAACCCTGATGCTGGGAAAGATGGAAGGCAGGAGGAGAATGGGATGACGATGACAGAGGACAAGATGGTTGGATGGCATCACCAACTCAATGAACATGAGTTTGAGCAAGCTCCAGGAGATGGTAAAGGACAGAGAAGCCTGGAGTGCTACATTCCATGGGGTCACAAAGAGTTGGAACTGACTGAGTGACTGAACAAAAGAAAGATTATGAGAGAGATGCAATTTAAAAATTGAGCTTGCAGAATGCAGAAAATAAAATAAAACTATGGGAAAATACAATAGAAATAAAGCATATTAGAAACAGCATTTCAGTATAATTAGCAAGGCATCCAAAAATTTAAAGAGCATGAGTAGAACTTGAGTAAGTTGCAAAATCTAAATATATAAATTCAAAATGACAAAGAAATAAACTCAATATTAGAGAAAATGATAAATATGTCAAAGAAAGATTTGAATGTGCATATATAATAATCATGATATCAAAGAAAAGATGGCAGAAAAACATGAAGTGAAAAAATGAAAGACAGTTATTCTAAAATAGATATGAATGGATAGGAAGACTACCAGAGTATACCTTATGCTAAGACAAATTAACGTAAAAGATTCAAGAATTTTCTTTATGATATTAGTTATCTTAAGAGATGCATAGCTTCTGAGAAGGGAAAGCAAATTAATTAAAAAACAAAAAAGGAGAATTTGAGTCCAGTGAAAAATAAGATATTTTAAGTATAATAAATAAGAACAGAGATTAAAAATAAAAAAAAGAAAGAAACGGAGATACAGTTTGTCTTCAGGTTTATTTACAATGCTAAACTAAGAGATATTGCTGCAATATTCACATTTTTTCTTTTAATTTATTGTTTATTTATTCTTATTGAGTTATAACTGACAAATAATCATGTGTGTTTTGGAGGGGTTTTTGGCCATGCTGAGCAACTTGCTGAATCTCAGTTCCCCAACTAGGGACTGAAAGTTGGGCCATGGCAGTGAAAGTTGCCAATCCTATCCACTAGACAACCAGGGAACTCCCTTTATAATGTTATCTTATAAAGGGCATGACTCAGGATATTTGCATCTTACCATATAGTCTTCCTAAAACCTGAAAATATGAGTGGATAAAACAGTCAGCATAATTTTTTTTAAGAGAAAACCTAGTGGACTAAATTATGCTAACCAAAAATAATGAACTCTAGAGTCCACAATATTCAATTATTTAAAATAAATGATTAAAACTGTTATAAATAGTGCTCTCAAATATACAAGTAAGAAAAATGTGCAAAGTATTGCTTCAGAGAAAAATTTTAAGTAAAAGGGGGTGAATTATAAACATTCTCCTCACCTTTACACTTGTTTGGTATGGAAAAAAAATAAGCATCTTTTCAATTCATTAAAGTAATAAAGATTAATTAGGACCTGATATGCTCAAGATGCTATTTACTGGGGATAAACTTGATATCATTCATCTTAGGTAGCTTCACTCTTTGTGTGGAGGCTTAGAGAGCAGATAAAGACAATGAACATAAAAATAAGTAAATTTTATGGTATGGTAGAAAAGACAAGTTCTACAAAGTGAAATAAAGTGGAAAAGGCAGATGGTGGTGCATGGGGGCGATGAGAGACTATTCTGGGTGCCCTCACAGAGAACGTGCTGGTTGAGAAAAGACCGCAAGAAGGAAGAGAGTAAACCATGCAGAAATTTGAAGGAGAAGCAAACGTCAAAAGGAACAACCAAAACAAAAATAAGTGCTCATGTCTGAGTCCATGGCAAAAAAGGTTCATGAGACTAAGGTGGAGAAAGCCAAGAGGGAATTAGTCTGAGAGGGCTCAGGCTATCTTTGAACCTTGCTGCTGCTACTGCTGCTAAGTCACTTCAGTCGTGTCCGATTCTGTGTGACCCCACAGACGGCAGCCCACCAGGCTCCCCTGTCCCTGGGATTCTTCAGGCAAGAACACTGGAGTGGGTTGCCATTTCCTTCTCCAATGCAAGAAAGTGAAAAGTGAAAGTGAAGTCACTCACTCATGTCTGACTCTTAGCGACCCCATGGACTGCAGTCTACCAGGCTCCTTCGTCCATGGGATTTTCCAGGCAAGAGTACTGGAGTGGGGTGCCATTGCCTTCTCCGATTTTTGAACCTTAAAAGGAGGCTAATGTGAGAGTCTCCACTTTCTTTGTTTTCTTGATGGGGGATCACCAATACTGAGCAAATTTGAAATAGGAGTAGAAAACAAGAAAAGCTCTTTATTTTTATTAACCCTCCCCCCACCATGAAGGTGGATATTTTAAGAAATAACACTTTAAAAATGAAAGAAAACACACTCTCGAAGAAATATTTTCTATTATCTAAACAAGAGCATTTATTTAAATGTGGGAAAATCTTCTTGGTGAACCCCATAGTTTGTGGATTTAAGAACACTAGCTTTATACCCCTATGACTTGATGGATTTGTCAAGAGAAAAAAAAAAAAAAAGTTTTGTACCAGCAATCACAACTCTCTTCCTGTTGCATATATGCATGTTGAAATGTGCTTTTCTGCATCCAACCCGTTCCTTGTATAAGAAAGATACAGTGTTAATTTCCTATCTGTCTGAGATTCCTCTCACATCTATTGTCATTCATCGTATTCTATTTTTCCCTACTCTGGGGAAGATTTCAAGATTCAAAATTTCAAGAATAATCACAATTTCTAATACATGGACAGAAATGTTTATTTATTTTAAAACTTTTCATATTTTATCTTTGATAATTAGATGATTCTGGAAAGATTAGGGTGATATTAGATTTTTAATTTTTTTATTTTTTCACTTTACAATATTGTATTGGTTTTGCCATACATCAACATGAATCCTCCACAGGTATACACGTGTTCCCCATCCTGAACCCCCTCCCTCCTCCCTCCCCGTACCATCTCTCTGGGTCGCCTCAGTGCACCAGCCCCAAGCATCCAATATCATGCATTGAACCTGGACTGGGGATTCGTTTCATATATGATATTATACATGTTTCAATGCCATTCTCCCAAATCATCCCACCCTCTCCCCCTCCCACAGAGTCCAAAAGCCTGTTCTATACATCTGTGTCTCTTTTGCTGTCCCGCATACAGGGTTATTGCTACCATCTTTCTAAATTCCATATATATGCATTAGTATAATGTATTGGTGTTTTTCTTTCTGGCTTACTTCACCCCAAGGCGGGGCTAGTGGTAAGGAATTTGCCTGCCAATGCAGGAGATGCAAGAGATGTGGGTTTGGTCCCTAGCTTGGGAAGATTCCCTAGAGTAGGAACTGGCTACCAACTCCAGTATTCTCGCCTGGAAAATCCCATGGACAGAGGGACTGGTGGGCAACACTCAATGGGGTTGCAAAGAGTCAGACATGACTGAGCAACTAACACTATTATATTTAAATTAACTCTATGATGTTCACTAATTTTATCCCCAATGTTAATATACAATATTTTACTTAATAGAAGACTAAGGTTTAACTTCTTATGGTTTATATTTTTAAATGATTCCAGTTCTAAAGTAGGCTAAAATTAATTCAACAGATTATCACAAAAATATCAAATTGGGTTCAACTGACTAAATTTAAAATAATAGACAACTTTTTAAAATGTTTAATACTATGAGTGTTATAAATGCTATACTGAAATTGAATTTTTAGATATTTAGTCAACTAAAACTTTGGACCAATTTTAAATCAAGTTAATTATTAAATATTTGTCACACTGATACTTTCAAAATAAAATAATAAAGACAACAATCACTAATCATAGCTTTAAATTAAATTCCCTGTTTTTCATTTTATGTATAAAATATCTATAGTTTAGAAGAACTTACATATGTTTTTAAACGTCTGGTCCTGTGGTGATGGAGAAGACTCCTGAAAGTCCCTTGGACAGCAAGGAGATCAAACCAGTCAATCTTAAGGGAGATCAAAACTGAATAATTACTGGAAGAACTGATGCTGAAGTTGAAGCTCCAGTATTTTAGTCATCTGATGCAAACAGCCAACTCATTGGAAAAGTCCCTGATGCTGAGAAGGACTGAGGGCAGTAGGAGACGAGGACATTGTGGGATGATATGGCTGGATGGCATCACTGATGCAAGGAAGGTGAACTTGGGTAAGCTCCGGGAGATGGTGAGGGATGGGGAGGCCTGGCTTGCTGCATCCCGTTGGGTTCTCAATAGTCAGACAAGACTGGGTGACTGAAGAACAACCATCATCGCCACCTGTGGACTTTGTACTGAGCATGAGTTTCTGGGTTTAACTGCATATTCTAGCTTCCTGGGTTAGACGTGCATTTCAAACTTTTCTCTTTGCTTGCTTCAAGAAATAACACCTCCTCAAAGGTAAGTTTGTGAACAAATTAAATAATATATTTATAAAAACTAACAGTTTGCTCATCAGGACTTGCTTTAGGGCCCTCATTTCACAATTCCCACTAATCCAGTTATAACATCGTGACATGTACCCAATCTCAACCTGACCCTTGACTTAAAGGGTTCACCTGCGAATCCTCCAGACTCTAAAATTATAAAACCAAACTCCCTTAATGCCTCATCTGAAGCACTACTCAGACTGTCACACTGTCTGACCTTCTTCCTTACAGTACATCTAAGAACCTTAGTTGTGCCTGATCAAAACGTTTTATTGGGGGCTTCTGTCAATAGCCATCAAATGCAAAGACAGTTTGTTAAATGAATGCATGATGGTGTCTTTTGCATATAACAAATGAATGATATAGGTTTTCTGTATATTAACAAACTGCCATCTCAAAGTATAAAAATGTATACTTAATATGAGCCATGCCTAATTCTAATAATACGTGAGTATGCCTATTCCCCTTGTGCTCAGCAAAAGTAATATCATAAATTATTTCAACTGTCACTTCTGTGAGGATATGTAGATTTTCAAATTGTCAAACAGTTATAGATAGATGTGTATATTTGAGATTTACACCTGCCTTATGCCCATGTGTTATCATGTACTTTTCATAAGAAATTTTTTAAAAAATCCCTATGACTTTGCTATGCAGAAAATAAACACCTTAATATGAAAGGCTAGAAAATGCCTATAAATATTTTATACAGTGTTATCTTCACTCTTCAACAATTACATTTCAGATGCTATTTTAAGTACATTTAAATGACTGCTTACTAACTCAGTTCATATATCATTATTCCTATTGAACTGCTTTGGAATCTTAGAAATGTGGTGGCTTCCATTAAGTAGATTATGAGTTTTCAGAAAATAGAAATAGACTTTTGATACTCATGTGCAAATAGCTGGCTTAAAAACAGCCCAGCTCTTCTATTTGCTCACTCTCCTAAAAAATACTGTGTTTTAAGGAAACAATTCTAAACTTCAGTATACCAGGATTCCTGGACTCTAACAGTAATTATAGGAGTGAATGGGCCAGGGGCACCTGGGAAATTGAGCACATATCTCGCCTCTAAATTACCTTGACCACCTGGGAATACATATAATGGCTTGCAGCTGGTCTGTAGAGGAAGCTTGTGATTCATTATCAAAGGAACTGCGAGTCTTAGATATGTTTTGAATATGTGCTGCCCCTTCAGAAGCATGCTGTAAATGGATTTAAAGCATCATTAGGCAAATATTTTAGCACAGTTAGGAAAATTGACTACACAGCAACAACTGCCATGAGAAAGCCTACTGCTGGGCAATGTCAAAAGATGGGCATGGGCATGAGTGAGGTTAAAGATGAAATGTGAGCACATACTTCCTTCCAATGGCATCCAGAAGATAAGTGCCTAAAACATATACCCAGATTATCATGATAGAGTCTCATTACATACAATTTAAATATTAATGCTGATGCTACAAAGGAATGTTTGCTATTTAATCAGTTAGATCTAGGCTAAGAAATAGTTTATATTTTTAACCTTTTTGTTTTAACTTAAGAAGGACTCTGCAGTCCAAATTTAATATCACTAAACTCAAATCAGCCCTGGAATAATAATTCAACTGGAAGGATCCAATAATTCGAAAGGCTTTGGGCAACTTTAGTCATTCTTTCTCAAATGTGAGTATGACATTAGGGAGGAAACTGAAATGTCAACTCTACCAATAAGTAGCTAAGTGACCTTGAGTCGTCCCTCTAAGATCCATTTCTTTGTATCTTAAATATATAATTAAACATGATCTCAAAGTACTCTCCAGTATTACAGACATCTGGAATTCTTAAATGTAAATAATCGTGAGAGTGCTGAAGGCAAATATTCACATGTATTTATGTTGCTTTATAGATCAATGAAGAACTGTGATACTGTACAAATGGTGCTCTGAAGCTTATGCTCTATATCACTAAATAATCAGCTATTTCTGTAACTTATTCTCAAGTACTACCAAAACCTAGAAGGTTAAAACCA
Organism: Budorcas taxicolor; assembly: GCF_023091745.1. Lineage (NCBI taxonomy): Eukaryota > Metazoa > Chordata > Mammalia > Artiodactyla > Bovidae > Budorcas > Budorcas taxicolor. The sequence goes on along the minus strand of NC_068929.1, from coordinate 55,960,849 downwards.
GTACAATATTGTAAAGTAATTAACCTCCAATTAAAATAAATAAATTTATATGCATATATGAGAGTTGGACCATACAGAAGGCTACGCATTGGAGAATTGATGCTTTTGAACTGTGAGGCTGGAGAAGACACTTGAAAGTCCCTTGGACAGTAAGGAAATCAAACCCGTCAATCCTAAAGGAAATCAGTCCTGAATATTCATTGGAAGGACTGATGCTGAAGCTGAAGCACCAACATTGGTCATCTGATGTGAAGCGCTAACTCACTGGAAAAGACCCTGATGTGGGAAAGATTGAAGGCAGGAGGAGAAGAGGGTGACAGAGGATGAGATGATTGGATGACATCATTAACTCAATGGGTACAAGTTTGAGCAAACTCTAGGAGTAGTAAGGACAGGGAAGCCTGTTGCAATTCATGGGGCTGAAAAGAGTCAGACACTATTTGGTGACTGAACAAAAACAACAACACAACTCTTTAGAGATAGAATAAGAATAGACTAGTAGTGCTTTTGTCTACTTACAAAGGAGTAGAAACAGAAGTTGAACATTTCTTGAGTTAGGCCATTAGGAGATTGAACATTCTTAAAGAAATATATCTCTATACACATGGAAACAAGTCTTACTATTTTAAACAATAAAAAGATTGGTTTAAATCATAATGCTAAATACCAAATAATAGTTTGCCGTTAGTTAAAATGTCATACAAACTTGTCAGAAAAATAAAATAAATAGTATATCCTTTGAGAAAAGTTTTTGACATTGTTGTTCAGAAATGACCTTGTTATCCCAAATATTACTAGATGTAGTTTTAGAGTAGACCATTTGTCTTGCAAAAAACAGAATGTTTAGAGAATGAAGTTTTGCTTTCTTCATTTAATCTCATCCTTCTTATTACTATTCCAAGGATGACTAGTTTCATTGTCCATTGATTACTTTTTTTCTAAACCAAGAAGATGGATGCTGCAGGTGAATGTAGAGGATACACTCAAACTGTAAAAACATGAGTCAGGGAAAGTATATCACATTGGCAGGGGACAAAGTATATTAGCAGCAATTCAAATATGTCTCAAAATTTTGCTTATTCATCCACTAGTTAATGGCTAAGGAAACCCGGTGCTATCGAAGAAGACAGAGCTGGAAACATTATCCATGATTTTTCATTCTAATAGGCAGATTAATGAAGTGGGCAAAGAATAACCACTGGGGGATTGGTATAAATGTTTGCTTCCTACAGACATCTTTAGAAAAAAAAAAGAAAAGAATAGATGAACTTGTTTTGTAAACATGTATTCATTCAAGTTGTTGTTCAATCCCTATGTCATGTCTGACTTTTTGGATCCCACAGACTATAGCCCACCAGGCTCCTCTCTCCATGGGATTTCCCAGGTAATATTATCTAGAGTGCATTGCCATTTCCTTCTCCAGGGCATCTTCCCACCCCAAGGATCAAACCCTAATCTCTTGCATTGGCAGGCAGATTCTTGATCCCTGAGCCACCCAGGAAGCCTATTCATTTAAGTAATGGCTTAAAAAACAAATAATTATGATGTGTTTGATTTTCAATGACATATATGGTGCTGAATTTGACGTTGGGACAGATGAGGTATGATAAGGTGAGGATATACTTGGAACAATGTTGGGAAATGACCAAAGAAATCTGTGAAAGAACTTTCACAAACTACCTTAAAGAAATAAAAGAATCACTCAGGGTTAGTACATATATAAACTGGAATTGGGCAGTTTGATGGGTTGGCATTTTGCCTTGACAAGTTCAGAACTTTAACTTATCTTAGAAATGTCAGAGAGGAGCTTAATAGGCACCTCAATGAAAACATTAACTACACAATTAAACTTAATGAGAATAAATTCTCTCTTTATAAGAGAAAGGTCAATGCTAGCCTGATCTTGGAAAAAAAAAGAAAAAGGAGTTCACACACACATGAAGAAAGCCAATTAGAGACATAAAGTTAATGTAGTGCTACAGAGAGAGGCTTTTTATCTGCTTTCTCAACTATTACTTTCATATTAATTCAAATTTGAGTCATGAGGAAGTACAGTGTAATAATATTCATAATCTCATAATATAGGCCACAAAGAACTGCAAGCAACTTCAGGATTCTAAACATGCAATAATCTTCTTTATTATTTTTTGTACATATTCCCCACTGATGGAATATGAACTTTTTAAACTTTAAAATTATATATAAGTGAAAAATCAAGGCCCAAACTAAGTGACTAAGGTTCTAAGTGATTGAGGTTTATTTCAATGTTTACTCCATTATTCATAGACCTTCAATATAATAAAAACTAACATTTATTGAGCTGCAACTATGTAATAAACTTCAAATCCTTACAGCAACATTATTGGATATGTGGTATGATTATTTCATTTCATATACAGGGCACATGCTTAGTCAAAATACTGGTTCACTCAGTAGCAAGAAACAAACAAACAAAAAAGTAATTAACCTCCAATTAAAATAAATAAATTTATATTAAGAAACAAAACAAAAAAACAGATTCAACGTATTTCCTGGAATTTTCACAAAATAACTTCAGATTTTTATTTCCTGTTCATTTCTGGTTTTTTTAGACACCTAAAGACCTACCATAGGAAACTCATGTAGACATTATAATGTTTAAGTCACATTTCATAAAGTAAATGTGTGTGTTTGTGTATAATACAATATTGAATAACATCATTAACAAAAATCTTTACAATAAATAAATGAAATTATACAGATACTTTGATTATTTACCTAAAAGAGGAGTTTTGAAAATAACTATATGGAGGTATTTTTATTTTCTCTCTCATAAGTAGCTTACAATCTAGTAATATAGAAACTATATCATATAATACAAAACACAATACAACAAAGATTGATGTACTTATTATGAGAGTAATATTTTACAGTTAAAGGAAGATGTATCAGAAGTAGAGATCAAAATCATTTCAGGGAAGGCAAGAAAGTTTAATGGACAAGGGGAACAAATAAGTTAGAAAGATAGAGACTTTGGAGGTAAAAGAAATAGGAAAGTGGATTTTAAGCAAGGGCACCAATAAAAATAAAAATCTAGAATATGGGGGAGTGATATCATCTTACCTAAGGATAAGATCCAGGTAAAGAGTAGTAGTATAAAGAGAAATATTAAGCAGAGAATGTAATGTGAAGATTCCAAACAAAAAAGTGGCATGATTAGATAAATGTTTTTGAAAGTGCTCTTTGGGACAGACCGAAGAAATACTAGAGCATTTTATATGAAGAATATTCATGAGGGAGTTAGAGATCACTATTTTGTTTAATTTAATATTTTATATTCATCAGACTAATAAGAAACATATATTAGCAAAGGTAAAAAAGTAATCTCACTGATTTTGTGGCATCAATTTTCTGAGATAATATTATCATGTACTGAACTACAAATATTTCATTATTTTAAACTTTTATATACTAAATCACTAACACATTTTTATCCATCTGGTTTAGTGCCCATGCCTTACATGTTATATTCATGATTTCTTTTAAATTAATAATTTTCTTTTATATATTTTTCTATGTATTAGTATATATGTATATCACTGTGCATGTCTATGTCTAAGTCACGTCAGTTGTGTCTGACTCTGTGCTACCCTATCGATTGTATCTCGCCGGGCTCCTCTGTCCATTGGATTTTTTAGACAAGAATACTGAAGTGGGTTGCCATTTCCTCCTCCAGGAGATCTTCCTGAACCAGGGATTTAACCTGCATCTCTTGGGTCTCCTGCACTGGCAGGCAGTTTCTTTACACTAGCACACCTGGCATTAAGGTAACATATAAAGATACAGGAAGGAATAAGTCTGATCATTAGTCAAACACTGGTGAATTATGAAACAGATCTGATTTAGAGATACATTTTCTGCACATTATTGCAGAAATGTTCCAAAATATCTCATGCAACTAAATAAGTTCAGCTTCTCTTTAAAAACAACAGGTTAGCTGGTACACCACACCCTTACTTCTGAAATGAGGCAGTCAGTGAATTGGCAGATGGACTACTACACTCTTTCCATTCTGGGAATATACTCTTCCATTCATGACCTAACACAGCGGCTGGTGCACTCATGTATGTCCCCTGCCTGACAGATGTCCCCTGATGGCCTATAAACTGCAACCAATGATTTAGAAAAGTAACCATCAGGACACGGCAACTGACTAGATAAGGAGAATGAAAAGGTGATAAAAGACTGGAAAAACTAGGATTTTAATTTATTTTGGCACAAAGAGTGTCACCAAGTTTAAGAGCTTATTGAGGTACTGCGATTTTCCCCTAAATCCTACTTGCTGTGGACATACTCTTAATGTAATCCTCATGATCCCAGCTTTTTGGAGTTCATTTCCTTGTGGGTACCCTCACAGTAAGTGTGTGTAAAAACTGTGACTTGATTCTAAGCTACAGGGTATTTTTAAAAAATATGGTGAGATATATTTGATTGTGTTGGGTGCATGTGTGCATTCTCAGTTGTGTCCAATTCTGTGACCCCAGACTGAAGCCCACCTGGCTCCTCTGTCTAGGCTATTCTCGAGGCAAGAATACTGGAGTGGGGTGACATTGCCTCTCCATGGGATCTTCCTGACCGAGGGATCAAACTCGCGTCTTCGGCATTGGCATGTAGACTGTAACACTGAGCCACCTGGGAAGCCCTAAATGTGATCATGTGTCCATAAGTATGTGGTTGTTATGCGAGACCTTAGTACCCACTAGCCTTTCTGGTCTGAAGATGCAAACAGCTCTGCTGGGGAGTCCCTTGTGACTAGGAACTGCAGGTGGCCTCTAGAAGCTAAAGGCATCCTGTTAAGTGACAAGGAACTAAAGCCCTCAGTCCTACAACCACAAAAAAATTGAATCCCTTAAATGACAACCCATTCCAGTGTTCTTGCCTGGAGAATCCCAGGGATGGGGAAGCCTGGAGGGTTGCCCTCTCTGGAGTCGCACAGAGTCGGACACGACTGAAGTGACTTAGTAGCAGCAACAATCCATCAGTGAGAAGGCAATGGCACCCCACTCCAGTACTCTTGTCAGGAAAATCCCCATGGATGGAGAAGCCTGGTGGGCTGCAGTCCATGGGGTCGCTAAGAGTCAGACACAAGCTGAGCAACTTCATTTTCACTTTTCACTTTCCTGCATTGGAGAAAGAAATGGCAACCCACCTCAGTGTTCTTGCCTGGAGAATCCCAGGGACGGGGAGCCTGGTGGGCTGCCATCTATGGGGTCGCACAGAGTCGGACCACGACTGAAGTGACTTAGCAGCAGCAGCAGCAACAATCCATCAGTGTGGTACACATCTCCCAGATAAGAACCCAATCCAGACTTAACACCTTGATGGTCACCTTATGAGACCCTAAAATAAAGGACCACATAAAGCACACCCAAACTTTTGATCTATGAAAACTGTGAGCTTATATATTGCTCTGTGTTATTTATCGCTAAGTTGGTGGCAATATTCTTACACAGCAATCAAGAAAATATACAACACTAATTTTTCTTTCTTACAAAAAAATATCTCTCAGAGATGCCTTCCCATAGGTCTAAAAATATTAGGGTTAATATTTAATTTTATTAGGGCAATTTTAACTTAACCCTAAATTATTTAATATTAACCCTAGCTAATATTCCTAAAGATACCAATGGTCCTTATTTACAGAAATCTGCAAACATGTAGGGATCAGTTTATCATCATCTATAATTGTTGACTTGAATCTCCTTATATTGTTGGCCGGATCCCTATCTCTTCCATGTACCAGGAGTGATGGATTAAAAATATAAAATCTTTCCTACTTCTCCCAACAAAAGCTAAGTTTTGCTTTTTTTTTTGAGGGGGGGGGGGGAGTTGTTTGTTTGTTGTCTTCCAGTTGCCTGGAATCTGGCTGGGCCTGAGACTCCTTAAACTAATAGAATATGACTGAAGTTCTAGGTCAGGACAGACCCAGCTCTGAACACATCGCTATCTTTCAATTCCTCCCTTTGGTAATCCCTGTCTCTTGCTGTAAAGAAGCCCAGACAGCTTTGTGAAGTGTTTCTTCTAGTAAAAATGTGAACCTCAACAATAAGTTTAGCTGAGCTCCTAGCCATCAGCCAGCAAGAGTTTTGCTAGCCATGTGAAAAAAAATCTTGGTAATGAATCTTCCAACCCAGTGTTGAGCAAGATGACAAATGAGCTCTCCAAATAGTTGCAACCAAATTGAAAACCATAGACAAATATAGTTTTGTTAAGTTAAACCTCTACATCTTGTGGTGGTTGATTACACAATAAACAATCCAAGTGTAAGCAATGGTCGAGGTGGTGCTAGTGGTAAAGAACCCACCTGCCAAAGCAGGAGACATAAGATACTTGGGTTCAAGTCTTGAGTCATGAAGATTCCCTGAAGGAGGGCAACCCATTCCAGTAGTCTTGGCTGGAGAATCCCATTGACAGAGGAGTCTGGTGGGCTAAAGTCCATAGGGTCGAAAATAATTGGACATGATTGAAGTGACTTAACATGCACATGGCACATGTATATCCTCAGTGCTTGAAAATGTAATTGGCCTATAGAAGCTCATATTTTTTTGCAGGTGTTAATATTATATTGAGTCTTTTAGTGAAGATTAAAAAAACAATTTAATATGAAGATACAAAATTTATTAAAAATACTTTGGAATGGAGATGTATTTTTGGATATAGATTTTCATGAGAAAGTATTTAGATTTGAAGATGTAGATTTCATCTGCAAAGAGGAAAGAATTTAAACTGTGGGAAGTTTAGCTATCTGCAAAATAAAAGAAAATAGCAAAAGAAAGGAGGCTTAACAAGATAAGTAGAATTAGCAGAAAAGAATAGATAATTCTATATCCTAGGTTTATCCTTCTTTTTTTTTCCTATCCTTTTTTAAATAACATGTTTTTATTACTGCACTTTCAGTTTCCAACTAAGAAAAAATATACAACCATATTTGGAAAGGAAAAATAGATTATTTATCTGGTACATTAATGTTATTTCTTTATAAAGCATTTGAGCACACTAGTTTAATAAATCTCAACTATAATTTTAAATGATTAGTCAACCTAAACATTTTCTCTTTTTATACAATACCTAGATATGTAAGTATTTTTGTTACTCAAATCTGACAATAGTATGGAGCCTTATTATTTATGAGAAAACTCCCTCTTGCCATATGTCTTAATGTGTCAGTGCTTTTAATTTATCAAAGAAGAAATCATTAACTGAAGTATTGTTAATATGATGAGTATCATTAGGTTTAGTGAAATAGCAAGGAGATTGGAGAGAACAGAAGGTATTAAAAAATTTGGTAAAACTGCTCTGCAAATTATTTTATGTATTCCACTTACATATATCTCCATCTCTTTGAGGACAATAAAACTTTTCCAAACACTCAAAAATTCCAAAGGCTCAGAAATTCAACACATGATAGTTAGCTTGATATGTGGAGTCTTTCTCTAAATTTGGTATCTAAACCTTATGTAGTTTTATGAATACGATTATATTTTTGGGAGAAGTTTTTCTATTAAATTATAGTAGTATAATATATCATTGTAGAAGTCCTCTGGCAATAAAAGGCAATATAAGGACATGCTGGTTTAACCTAGCATGTCTCAAATGTATTTTACTATATTTGATTTTATTTTAATGGAAGAACACACTAATCACATTAGAAAATAATGATCCATGATTTTGGAAATATTTTGGAAAGAGGGACTTCAAAATTCATAATGTATTGATTGGTATAATCCTCTGGGAAGGGCATGATGTTTATTAGTACAGCTGGCCCTGCATGGTCTTGGATTCCCATATTCACAGATTCAGCCAACCACTGATCACAACTATCCAAAAAAAAAAAAAAAAAACCACAATAAAGAATGTTTCAAAAGAGCAAAACTTGAATGCTTTGCATATCACTTACACTGTATTAGATACTATAAGTAACTTGGGTAAACAGCGAGGTCCTACTGTCTGACCCAGGAATCAAACCTGGGTCTCCTGCATTGTAGGCGGATCTTTTACCGTTTGTACCCATGAAACACAAGGAAACGTATTTAATAACCCATGATAAATCATAATGGGAAAGAATATGTATATGTGTATATATGCATAATCACTTTACTATACTCAATTTACACATTTTAAACAATTATATTTCAATAAAACATATTAAAAAATAAGTAACATGGAGGTGACTTAGAGTATACATAGACTGTATGAGAACACTAAGCCATTTTATCCAAGAGACTTTAGTGTAGGAGGATTTTGGTGTCCATGGGGGTCGTGGAACCAATGTCCTTGAATACTGAGGGATGACTATATGAAAAGCTAGTTTTATGTAACTCATCTATAATGATCCTAGGGAAAATGTTATTTTCTAGTAGCCCCAGTTCCTTTGTTCATAAAATCATATTACTTTGACAACTTAAAAAGATCATCCTGAAGAACTTTTTTATAAACTAAAATGTAGTATTTGAATTTTCATAATTATCATCTCAGTTATTGCATTATATGATCTCTGCCTGAATAATGGAAAGTTAACTATGTAAAATATGTCACACATTCCCACTAAGTGATTCTAATTGTTTGAGTCTTTTCTTCACAGTGATTAACAATCTAATTCCCATAATACTCATTTATCTAATTTCAGCTGCTGCACAAAAGTTCTGTCTTGAACAACTGCAGGGTTGCACCATGTTCTCAGATAGGAAGGCAAAATTATAACAGTGCCATTTCTCCCTTAGTTAATTTATAAACTGAATTCAATTTCAACAAGAGCACCATCAACATTTATTTCCTGGCGCTATAAAAACTGAGTTAAAAGTTCCTGTACGTTCGAAGGTTAGACCAGAAGGAAGACCTAGGAAACATGTGAGAAAAAAAGGCATGTGAAGGTGATGACTAGTAATTGAAGATGTGAAAACTGTGCAGTATTTTGTTAGACTGAACAGATAATCCAATGGAATAAATTAGAAAATCTAAAAAGAAACACAAGTACATGGGGAAATTTAGTATGATATTTTTAAAATGATGCCTCAAATTAGTGGAGCTAAAATTATTTAATTAGTTGTTTTGGAGACCTGGGTTCGATCCCTAGGTTGGAAAGATCCCCTGGAGAAGGAGATGGCAACCCATTCCAGTATTCTTGCCTGGAAAATGCCATGGACAGAGGAGCCTGGCAGGCTACAGTCCATGGAGTCGCAAAGAGTCAGACACAACTGAGTGGCTTCACTTTCAACTTTGGGATAATTGGATAGCCCATGAAAAAAGATAAAGTGAATATATCTTTCAGTTCAGTTCAGTCACTCAGTCGTGTCCGACTCTTTGCGACCCCATGAATCACAGCACGCCAGGCACCTCCCCGTCCATCACCATCTCCTGGAGTTCACTCAGACTCACGTCCATCGAGTCTGTGATGCCATCCAGGCATCTCATCCTGGGTCGTCCCTTCTCCTCCTGCCCCTCAATCTCTCCAAGCATCAGAGTCTTTTCCAATGAGTCAACACTTCGCATGAGGTGTCCACAGTACTGGAGCTTCAGCTTTAGCATCATTCCTTCCAAAGAAATCCCAGGGCTGATCTCCTTCAGAATGGACTGGTTGGATCTCCTTGCAGTCCAAGGGACTCTCAAGAGTCTTCTCCAACACCACAGTTCAAAAGCATCAATTCTTCAGCGCTCAGCCTTCTTCACAGTCCAACTCTCACATCCATACATGACCACAGGAAAAACCATAGCCTTGACTAGACGGACCTTAGTCGGCAAAGTAATGTCTCTGCTTTTGAATATACTATCTAGGTTGGTCATAACTTTTCTTCCAAGGAGTAAGCGTCTTTCAATTTCATGGCTGCAGTCACCATGATTTTGGAGCCTCAAAAAATAAAGTCTGACACTGTTTCCACTTACACCAGTACAAATTCAAATGAATCCAAATTAAATTTAAAGGGGAGGTAGAGTAGATTGTGGTGAATTCTAGGTATGATTCAGAATCTAGAAAAATGATTAAACTATGTAGTTGTATTATAGGGAGTATGCAGGGAAAATACCATAATGCAGTTGTAATAAATAACAAAAAAGGAAGAAAATACTTTTATTTATAAATATTAAATCACAGCAAAGGATGCACATGCATTAGATAGAATTTCCAAAAGTAGAGACAATACTAACGACCTATACTGGACAGCATTTGGCCAGATTGTTCAGAGAAAATAAATGCAAACTGTCCCTTATATATATTAATAAGAAAATTAACTTTTCCCATAATAAAGGGAATGCTAATAAGAGCTACCAGATTAAGACCTTTTCTTAAATCTGTAACACTGGAAAAACAGTTTAATAATACATTCCATTGTCTAAACTATATGAAGAAGAAGAACATTTACAATTAACGTAGCTTAAAAATGGTATGTGAAGAGCTGACACATTTGAAAAGACCCTGATGTTGGGAAAGGTTGAGGGCAGGAGGAGAAGGGGATGACAGAGGATGAGATGGTTGGATGGCATCACCAACACAATGGACATGGGTTTGGGTGGACTCCGGGAGTTGGTGATGGACACGGAAGCCTGGTGTGCCGCGATTCAAGGGGTCGCAGAGTCGGACACGACTGAGCAACTGAACTGAACTGAAAAATGGTGTCAGCCCCATTAATACTGAGTAAAATTACAATAGCCAAGTTTGCTAAACATTCTTACTAAATTTAATATAATCACAGAACTTGCAAAACAGTTATTTTTAAATTTTCTTACACTCAAGCTTCATAAATATTAAAGCTGAAACTGCAAAACTTTGGCCACCTGATGTGAAGAGTTGACTCACTGGAAAAGACTCTGATCCTAGGAGGGATTGGGGGCAGGAGGAGAAAGGGATGACATAAGATGAGATGGCTAGATGGCATCACTGACTCGATGGACATGAGTTTGAGTGAACTCTGGGAGTTGGTGATGGACAGGGAGGCCTGGTGTGCTGCAAATCATGAGGTTGCAAAGAGTGGGACACGACTGAGCTACTGAACTGAACTGAACACTCAAGCTTCATAAATATAGTCTATATATCTACTCAGGATTGTTGTATAACACTGAATAGAAGTAATAATTGTTGACACTTGTGATTTAATGAGCATATACTTACTATTTCACTATTAAATGTGCTCATTACTATATGGTGTTTTGTTTTAAACTATTTATTTTGCTTGTTAGTAAAGTTATTTTACTTTGATTATTGCATACCAATCATCTTGTTTTTTGATTGAAGGATAAATGCTTTACAGAATTTTGCTGTTTTCTGTCAAACCTCAACATGAATCAGTCATAGGTATATATATAAATACCCTCTCTTTTGAACCTCCCTCCCATTTCCCTCCCCATCCCACCCCTCTAGGTTGATACAGAGCCCCTGTTTGAGTTTCCTGAGCCATATAGCAAATTCCCGTTGGCTATCTATTTTATATATGGTAGTGTAAGGTTCCATGTCACTCTTTCAATACATCTCACTCTTTCCTCACCATCCTATTTATAGTAACTTTTAAAATATATATTATAGAAATTTTCAGTTATTTGGGGGAGTCCCTGGTGGCTCAGATGGTAAAGAATGTCGGTGACCCAGGTTCGACTCCTGGGTTGGGAAGATCTCCTGGGGAAGGAAATGGCAACCCACTCCAGTACTCTTGCCAGGGGAATCCATGAACAGAGGAGCCTAGGAGGCTATAGTCCACGGGGTCGCAAAGAGTTGGACAAGACTGAGTGACTAACACTTATGTACTATCTATTACAAGTCTTTTAAAATCTCTTTTATTTGATGATTTACATTAAATTTCTTAAAATAATATAATTTTATCCTTAGAACAAGTTCAATTTGTTGTTGCCTTCTATTTTTTAATTGTTTGATTATTTTAATAGTCTCTGAAACCATTAATATTATGCAATATTTAATTCACCATACAAAATTTGAATCATTGGACACTTGAAGAACAGAAATAAATATTTTCACCATCAAACATAAGTTTATGTGAATAACTCTCTACAGTTACTCACAGCACATACCTTGGAACTATGCCACAACAATGAAAACTCAAGCATCCCTACTTACCCTGTTTAACACAAACATTTGCTAAGTGATAATGAAACCTGGTGATAATGGGAGAAAATGAAGATGAAGGATGAAGAATGAAAACACCAGATATGGTGTGCCATGTGGATGATCCCTGATGTACCTTAGGGAAGAAATACTACACCTTACCTGAATGCTCAAAACCACCATAGGTCACTGAAAAAGTCTGAGCATTTAGTTTTCTTTTAATATTATAGCTAAGAGAATAGAATACTCCATGATTACAGGTACTGAATAAAAAATAAATAATATCATAGCATCAACCTATCACGTCGCGTCACTTTGGAAACTATTACAACATCCAAAACTAATAAATTACATTTTATATACATAAAGCAGCTTACAGAATTCATTATGTAATCATGATAGTAACTTGCTTACTATAAATAAGTAAATTCCTAATAGCGAGGAATTTAGAAAGGTGATAAGTAAAATTTAGCGAGTGACTTTTTCGAGTGTGAATGGAACTGTTGACCATCAAGGAGAGTTATAGTTTGTCAGGGATACGGTTATGTATGCTCAGTCACTCAGTCATGTCTGACTCTTCGCGAACCCCTGGACTGTACAATACCAGGCTCCTCTGTATATGGAATTCTCCAGGAGAGACTCTTGGAACTGGTTGCCATTTCCTTTCCTTCCACCTTATATCTATTCTCATTTTGATTAATATTTTTGTATCCATAATCATGATTGAATTTTCCCTGTGTTTTTTTATTGTGCATGTTAAAAATGGATAACTGATGCTATCTATAATTATGTATTCATGTGACATATTCCATGTCACTGTTGTATTTCTAGCCACCTTTGTTTTTTCTCATTCCATCCTGTTTAACTTGCAAACTATGGTGTTCTAAAAGCTTAAAAAGTGACCTAAGACCTAATTTAGATGCTTCTTCTCTAAGGAATTTCAGGCTAGAATTTTTCTGCAACTTTTTTCAGTCACAAATGGTCTCACCTTATAAAAATCCAATGGCTGTTGAAACTTGCATTCTTTATTTTCTCTCTTGCATTGGGCTCAGTAATTCCTTGTAGATTTTTCAAATATTTGATAAAGTTAATAAATAAATATCATTAACAGAAGAAAAAAACCAAATACTTATTACAATTAAGAAGTAAGATCAGAACTAAAGTCTTCTCTCTTTAAATGCTAAGAAAATGGAGAGGACAAAAAAAATCTTAAGAGCAACAGTTAATTTCATATTCATAAAGGAAGTTCCACTTTCTGTGGAAATACTATTCTAGGGAATCACCATAGCACATTTTTTCCTAAAACCTTTTATGTTTTCCTATGAGGAAATTGTAGCTTGGAGTTTTTATCAGTGGCTAAATTTCTGCATCAGATCAATTGAAGGAATCATAAACAATGCATCATAAGCCCAGATATTCAAGTAACTGGTTTAACACATGCAAGCATGCTAAGTTGCTTCAGTTGTGTCCAAATCTGAAACCATATGGACTATAGCCCGTAAGGCTTTTCTGTCCATGGAATTCTCCAGGCAAGAATACTGGAGTGAGTTGCTGTGCCCTCCTCCAGGGATTCTTCACAGCCAAGGTATCACACCTGCAACTCTTAAGTTTATGGCATTAACAGGCAGATTGATAACCACTAGCGCCACCTGGGAAGGCCAAACTGGTTTAATATTACAATATAGATGCATGGTTCAAATCTTATGAATAGGCAGAAATGTCCACATTGATCAGTCTCAATGTTGATGTATGGCAAAACCAATACAATATTGTAAAGTAATTAACCTCCAATTAAAATAAATAAATTTAAAAAATAAAATAAAAGAGTACTAGATATGTGTGTATATATATATATATAATGTATCCTCATAACTTTTCTATCCTAGTACTCATAGAGATATCATTTTATACATCTATTAGGTCAGTGAACATCATGGCATCTGGTCCCATAATTTCATGGCAAATAGATAGGGAAACAATGGAAACAGTTACAGACTTTACACTGGGGGACTCCAAAATCACTGCAGATGGTGACTGCAGCCATGAAATTAAAAGACACTTGCTCCTTGGAAGAAAAGCTTTGACCAAACTAGACACCATATTAAAAAATAGAGACATTACTTTGCTGACAAAGGTCCTTCTGGTCAAATCAATGGTTTTTCCAGTAGTCATGTATGGACATAAGAGTTGGACTATAAAGAAAGCTGAGCCCTGAAGAATTTATGCTTTTGAACTATAGTTTTGAAGAAGACTCTTGAGAGTCCCTTTGGCTTCAAGGAGATCAAACCAGTCAATCCTAAAGGAAATAAGCCCTGAATATTCATGGAAGGACTAATGCTGAAGCTGAAGCTCCATTACTTTGGCCACCTGATGAGAAGAACTGACTCCTTGGAAAAGAACCTGATGCTGGAAAAGGTTGAAGGCAGGAGAAGGGGATGACAGATGATGAGATGTTTGGATGGCATCACCGACTCGATGGACATGTTTCAACATGCTCCAGGAGTTGGTGATGGACAGGGAAGCCTGAAGTGCTGCAGTCCATTGGGTTGCAAAGCATTGGACATGACTGTGCAACTGAACTGAACTGAACTGATTAGCTCAACACACAGATGTCCTCTTTTTTCCTTTAAGTTTTCAGAAGAATTTGGAGAGTTAATTTGATGTTCTATATCTCTTTTAAAAATTGTGGAGCAAATTGGCCTAATCATTTTAATTTTCTAAAAAAAATTTCTAATAACAAAGAAATTTTTTAAAATCTATCTGGACATCTAGGTTGCTTCCATGTCCTGGCTATTATAAACAGTATTTGGGGGCTCAGGATGGGGAACACATGTACACCCGTGGCAGATTCATGTTGATATATGGCAAAACCAATACAAAATTGTAAAGTAATAAGCCTCCAATTAAAATTTTAAAAAAATAATGAAAAAAATCTATCTGGATTGTAATTAAAGAGCAGCAACATATATACACTACCATGTGTAAAACAGATAACTGATGAGAAGTTGCTATATAACACAGGGAGCCCAGCTTAGAGCTCTGTGATAGCCTAGAGGGTGGATTGGTGGAAGGGAGGGAGGTTCAAGAGGGAGGCGATATGTGTACAGTTATGGCTGATTTGTGTTATTGTATGCCAGAAACCAACACAATATTTGTAAAGCAATTTTCCTCCAGTTAAAAACTAGATTAAAAAGAATATATTACACCTAGCCATTCAGTATATAATTATATATAGGAAGCACTTGTGATAATGATAATGATGAAAAAACCTTCATACCACTTATTATAATGTTTCACCCTTCAACATGCATTTTCACAAATGTTAATGTAAAACACTTCAATACAATTAAGAAGGTAGAATGGTTATGATATTCATTTCACAGGTTAAACTATTCTCCTTTGTGTTACAGGTATAAACCTCTCCAATCTTAAAGCAGATTTATTTCCCACAGTAATTTCTAGCTAATTTCTTGTATATCAGTTCCTTTTCAATTCCAAAATGTTGGACTAAGGTACTTCTTTCTAAAATCATATCTTGACAAGCTGACTCACATAAGCAAACTGAGAGAGGCAAAAGCAAACTGAGAGAGGCAAAAGTATGCCTAGAATCACAGGACAAGTGAGTCACAAAACTTTTGCACAAAGAAGGTACTAGTGTCTTAGATCAGGTTGCTAGTTTATATCCGTTCATTGTTGCCATATCAATATCAAACAAAGTCATTATAATTTTTTTTTTTAGTTCAAAATCTCAACCCTGGTCTTCAGTATGAAAACATTTAGAAATCAGTACTTTAGGCTTTTTTTTTTTTTAACAATATTGTATTGGTTTTGCCATACATCAACATGAATCCGCCACAGGTGTACACGTGTTCCCAATCCTGAACCCCCCTCCCACCTCCCTCCCCATATCATTTGTTTTGATGATAGTTTATTAGGAGAATTTTGTTGTCAAATGACATAACTGTAAATTGACTGCGCGAATGAGTGTGTTTGTGTGTGTGTTTGTAATCAGCACAGGTTTATTATACTACCTCTTTAGCCCTTTATTATACTATCTCATTAGATTTATTTTGAGACAGTAAGATAATACATTGCTCAATAAGCATGGAATTAATCAACATCAAGTAACTTGAAAGTGACAAGTGAAAAAGAATAAAATATTTTGGTTATTTTAACTGCATTTTCAGGTGTCTTCTTCACTAAAAATCTCTGGCTATCCTGCACAATAAAGTTTTTCACTCATGATTTGGGATTAATTGGGCCCCGTCCTCCTACACTTGTTAATATTTCATGGAGATTTCCTCCTAAACAATATTCTTAAAAATGACTGCATACCAAAGAAGTAATAATACTCATCATGAGGAGTGAAACATTAAAAACAACAACACTAAGGAAATGCCAACATAGAAGGGAAAAGAGACAGCAATGGAAAGGGAGGTAATCTTTGTGTCTAAGATACATATATATTGTGTGGCATATGTATGTGACCAAATATACTTTTTGAATGAATATTAATATAAACCAATGGTGAACAGGATAAATACTTATTTGAAAGGGGAATAAATGAATTAGCTAAATGTGCAATAGTATTCAGTATGAACCAGAATTTAAATGTTAACATTGGCAGAGCTTGATAAGGAATGAAGGGGGAGGAGAGTAAGAGTGATAAACTTTAAAAAAAAAGGAAAAGAAGAAACAAGGCATGAGCACTTCTTCCTACATGTCACTGAGAACAAGTGTTCAAGTAGTTTACAGTCTCTGCCGAGAGCATTCTTATCACTGGTCATCTTACCAACTAAGTGCTTTGTTTCCCAAGATTTCATTTCCAATTACCTTTCTATTAGATGCATCAAATTTAAATTCCACCAAGACAGCCATTTTTGTCTGTTACTACAATGTTCCATTCCATTGAATAAAACCCAACAACTCCCATTTAGCAGCTTTTTCAATCAAAACAAATCCAGTCCCTTTCATTAGAACTATGTAGCTCATCAAACCCATCTAGGAAATGTTGACTGACTGTGTATTATAGAATGTTCACCTTGGAACTTCTTTTCACATATAGTTTAGAGAACAATGACCAGCTAATTGACTCCAAAATTTGCAGTTTCCCCGAAGTACATGGGAATTCTTTCTTAGAAACTAATGATAATTTCATGTTTTCCTTTGATGGATGTTGGCTGACTTCTCACTTTCTCATGTATAAACGTTTACAATTCTATCATCAGTAGAGCCAAGAAATAGATGAAGCTAAGCTGCTTGACTAATTGACTGGCATTAACGTAATTAAACATATTAAGATCTAGATTGATAGCCACTGAGTGACTTTAACAACTAGCATGTTCATTTCAGTTAATCTGCCATTAGGCCTTTAACATAATGGGCTCAACAGAACATAAAGTTATTATTTTCCAAATTTTTGACATATGGGATATCATTATTAATATCACCATAAAATTATATATTTAACAGTGAACGATAATTTTAAGAGGTTTTCAATAATCATAATGGTAGCCTTGTTATAATTTGAAATTCTTTCATTTTGTAGAACATTAATAAAATGTAGGATTAGCTCTGGAGAAATTCACTGTTGGCAACTTTTCATTAGCACATTAATTCACTTCTTTATGACCTTCCATATGCACAGAAGTAAGACAGGCTTCATGAAACCCTGGAGTGTTGCGAAAGTAGCTGGGGAAAGGCTTTATAATCTTATAAGGAACACATAAGAGGCAGCTAAAATCAAATGGAAAAATGCAGTGACATAGTTTCCTGAAAACAACAGACACAGTTCTGAGGGAATGTAAACAAAATCATCAACAAGACAGAATAGAGGTACTAGAAAAAAATATTTTAATAAAACTCACCTTGGGCTCACTTTTTTAATTAGGTGGTTGTCATTCACTGGACAGTAAAAAGTAATGAAATATCAGGGATTTGTGTGAGGTACCTGACAATGTGGGCTTCCCTGGTGGCTCGGTGGTTAAGAATCCTGCAATGCAGGAGAAATGGGTTCAATCCCTAGGTCAAGAAGATCTGCTGAAGAAGGAAATGGCAACCCACTCCAGTATTCTTGCCTGGAAAATCTCATGGACACAGCAGCCTGGTGGGCTACAGTCCATGGGGTCCCAAAGAGTCAGACATAGTGACTAAACAACAAAAATAACAACCTAAGAAGCCAACAGGGAGAAAACGTAGAAATTAGACAATGCTGAGAAACCTTAAGAACTAACTACATATTATATTTTCTCTAACTTTGTTTGTTTCCCATTAGCTTGCTATGAATTCAGGAACTGATATGGAATGTATAAGACTATGGCTTATATGAATAGAATACATGTAATAATTTATACCTACTGTTATAGATCTTACTTTCTTTTCAGTTACCCATAAGGACATCTTAACTCTGTAGAGGTGGGATACAGGATTTGCAACTTGGTTTACCCAAAAGGTACTGAGGAATTATTTGCTTACATTCAAATGATAAAAACTGTTTAAGTGTGATTAGTCTCTATCTAAGCTTATCACTAGAGTGTAGTACAGCACAGAGTAGGAATTTAACCAAAATGCATGAAATTTAAAGCACATTTGGTATTCCTTGTGTAAGAAAAAAGAATTTTGTATATTTTTTCTGTGATCCTAGGAACAATGCCTAATCCTAATTATGTCTAATAATCCTGATTAGGGTTAGTGTTGGCGCTATTCAGTCACTGAATCATGTCTGACCCTGCAACCTCAAGGAGTGTAACACACCAGGCTCCCTGGGGTCCTCTATTGTCTCCAGGAGTTAGCTCAGATTCACTTCCATTGAGTTGGGGATACTATCTAACCATCTCATCCTCTTTTGCCCCCTTCTCATTTTGCCTTCAATCTTTCCCAGCATCAGGATCTTTTCCAGTGAGTCAGCTCTTTGCATCAGGTGGCCAAAGTACTGGAGCTTCAGGTTCAAAATTAGGTCCCTTCAATGAATATTCAGGATTGAGTTCATTTAGGATTGACTGGTTTGATCTCCTTGCTGTCCAAGGGACTCTCAAGAGTCTTCTCCAGCACCACAATTCAAAATCATCATTTATCAATTAACTCATTGATAACTGCTGCATGCTTATGTAATAACAAGCATCAATTTTCTAGTATATATTTGACTTACAATAATTTATTATAAAGCTAAAAGGTATTAAGTCATGAATATAGACAGAAAACATAAAATTCTGCAAATAATTTATTTATATATATTAACACTTTCTATAAAAGGTCATGATGATGTCAGATAAAAAAGGGCACAGTGAATAATTAAACAGAATATATCAACTAACAGTATTCCTAAAGGCAGATGTTATAATATACAAAACAAACTTACTATATGGACATTTCTAATGAGTAAACTATTATTCCAGATAAAATAAATAAGCAGATTTTTAATTAAAACATCACTTAATTCTTTGACCACTGATTATTATTATTAAGTGATTTGAAGTGCAAAGCAAGCAAATGATTTAAATCTGAGAATCTGGCTATTGTGGAATATATGTTGGTTTCATTAATTTAAATAACTGTATTCATGCTCAGGTTATATAAATATTTAAAGCATAATCCCTGCATATATTGTTCTTATAAGGTTCTTGCATTTTTTAGGAAGGTATCACAGGTACAGAATATGAAGATCCCAGATTTATAAAAGTCGGAGCCAAAGGATTACAGACCTGTTGGCCAAACATCTAGGGAATCTAAGAGAAGATGATTTTTGGAATCAAGGTCCTTATGGTGGAAAAACTGGCTAGAACTTAGTATAAGTTACCAACACACACTCATTTCTTTTTAATTTTAACAATATTGAACTTTTGGACATTGATACTAATCAATAAAATCTTGAAAGAAAACTTTTCATATAAACAACTATGTTCAAGGTGGTTGACTCCTCCTGTGAAGGATTAAAATATGTTTTGGGATGAACTATGTACCCTTCAATATTCCCACGTTGAAGTGCTGACCTCCAAATATATCAATATGTGACCATTTTTGAAGACAAGGTCTTTATAAGAGGTGATTCACAGGGAGCCCCAATCCAGTATGGGGCTTCCCAGGTGGCGCTGGTGGTGAAGAACCTGCCTGCCAATGCAGGAGATAAGAGAAGTGGGTCTTCCTGGGTCAGGAAGATCACCTGCCGGAGGAAATGGCAACCCACTCCACTGCTGTTGCCTGGAGAATCCCATGAACAGAGGAGCCAGGAGGGATACAGTCCCTGAGGTCACAAAGAGTCAGACATGACTGAGCAACTTAGCACAGCCAATCCAGTATGACTAGTGTTCCTGTAAGAGGACATTTGGAAAGTCCCTGATAGTCCAGTGGTTAATACTCTTGCAATGCAGAGGTTATGGGTTCAATCCCTCATCTGGTTACAAAGATCCTGTGTGCCGCAGGGTGTCACCAAAAAAAAATATGGGGGGGTGGGCATGGAGGAGGACCCTTGGACAGATAAACAGAGACAAGGGAAACGCACAGACAAGGATGACCCTGTGAGGACATGAAAAAAAGACAGCCAACCACCTGCGTGCTGAGGAGAGAGGCCTCAGGAGAAGGCAGATCTACCCACAACCTCATATTAAACTTCTATCCTCCAGAAATGCGAGAAAATAAATTTCTGTTTCTTAAGCCAGCCAGACTGTGGTATTTTGTTACAGGAGCCCTGGAAAAGTGATAAAGGATGGAAGCGAGTTGACATCAACACAGCTAGGTCTTTTGTTCCTTTTTAGTCTGCCATTACTATTAAATATTAGCTGATACAATTTAAGTGATATAGATAAGGATGACTGGTTAAACAATAGTTTACGTGCATTGTCTTTAATTATAGTTCACTATTCCTGGATATATTTCTCGAGCAACAATGCACTTACATATTTATGATAGTGAGGATAATATATGGATTCTCCAAGGGAACCAGATGGAGTTTCTTTTCATTTGAAAGTTAAATACTATTATCTTGAGGCAGCATAAGATGAATCTGAAATTATGCCCTTCCCTAAAGGCAAGAGAGCACCTTATCCGCTATTTCCAGAAACTTTCAGGATCAATAAATTTATCTTGAAAAAAAAAAATCTTCTCTGAACAGATGTTCTCAAATAAGTTTAAAATCTTTCATGAAGTGTTTTTCATTACAGATGTTTCATGATTTTAAAGAATCTTATTTCTAATTTATGTGCACAAACTTGTAACTCATACACAGCTATATCAATAATTCTGTTGAGTATGACTTCTAACTGAATAGTGATTAATATGCAACCAATGAATCAAAGATCCTGTGTTTTGCCTTCTTTGAAGTAACAATCTGCCTTGTTTTCATTCTAGCCATGAAATAAGAAGATGCAGGAATTCAACTGAGAACAGTCTCAAAATTCCTCATTTTAATACATGGAAGTTCATTTTTCTACACAATTACTGAATGCCCTATAAGATAGAGTTATTGTGTTTACAATATCATTTCAATCAATTTCCAAGTCCTATATTGCTAAAGACTTTAATTTTTACTAATGTCAGACATGAGTTTGGTGAAAGCAGTTTTGCTCACGCAGTCCTTTTACAAATGTCTTCTTATTCTTTGCCATCAGCTGAATTGACATTTTGATCAGTCTCTCAATCTAAAAACAATGCTGGTTAAAAAATAAACATGTTCTCAAGCACTTCTTTCCTTCTGGTAACAGGCTGACCCTGAACAAGTTTGAATTTAGCTGAATCCATGTTTGATTATTTACATAATAATTATTAGAGTGATCAATGGAACCACAGTTTATTATTCAATGTAAACAAAACAGGATAATTAATTTATTGAAAATATTTCTTCATATTACAGAATATTATAGTGGAAATACAGGCAAATCAGTTCAGTTAAGTCCCTCAGTAGTGTCTGACTCTTTGTGACCCCGTGGACTGCAGCACGCCAGGCCTCCCTATCCATCACCAACTCTGGGAATTTACTCAAACTCATGTCCATTGAGTCAGTGATGTCATCCAACTATCTCATCCTCTGTCATCCCCTTCTCCTACCGCACTCAATCTTTCCCAATATCAGGCTCTTTTCAAATGAGTGAGCTTGTCGCATCAGGTGGCCAAAGTATTGGAGTTTCAGCCTCAGACATAAGTCTTTCCAATGAACACTCAGGACTAATCTATTTTAGAATGGACTTGTCGGATCTCCTTGAAGTCCAAGGGACTCTCAAGAGTCTTTTCCAAAAACACAGTTCAAAAGCATCAATTCTTTGGTGCTCAGCTTTGTTTATAATCCAACTCTCAGATCCATTCATGACTACTGGAAAAACCACAGCCTTGACGAGACAGATCTTTTTCCTCTGCTTTTTAATATGCTGTCTAGGTTGGTCAT
Organism: Budorcas taxicolor; assembly: GCF_023091745.1. Classification (NCBI taxonomy): domain Eukaryota; kingdom Metazoa; phylum Chordata; class Mammalia; order Artiodactyla; family Bovidae; genus Budorcas; species Budorcas taxicolor. The sequence continues at coordinate 55,938,392 of NC_068929.1, read as the reverse complement.
AACTTTCCTTGCAAGGAGTAAGCATCTTTTAATTTTATGGCTGCAGTCAACATCTGCAGTGCTTTTGGAGCCCCCCCCCCCCCCCAAATAAACTCAGCCACTGTTTCCACTGTTTCCCCATCTATTTTCTCCTGGCAATCTTGATTCCAGCTTGTGCTTCATCCAGCCCAGCATTTCTCATGATGTACTCTGCATAGAAGTTAAATAACCAGGGTGACAATATACAGCCTTGACGCACTCCTTTTCCTATTTGGAACCGGTCTGTTGTTCCATGTCCAGTTCTAACTGTTGCTTCCTGACCGGCATACAGATTTCTCAAGAGGCAGGTCAGGTGGTCTGGTATTCCCATCTCTTTCAGAATTTTCCACAGTTTATTGTGATCTACGCAGTCAAAGGCTTTGGCATAGTCAATAAAGAAGAAATAGATGTTTTTCTGGAACTCTCTTGCTTTCTCGATGACCCAGGAGGTGTTGCTAATTTGACACCTGGTTCCTCTGCTTTTCTAAAACCAGCTTGAACATCTGAAAGTTCACGGTTCATGTATTGTTGAAGCCTAGCTTGGATAATCAGAGAAGGAAATGGCACCCCACTCCAGTGTTCTTGCCTGGAGAAATCCAGGGCCGGCAGAGCCTGGTGAGCTGCCGTCTATGGGGTCACACAGAGTCGGACACACCTGAAGCGACTTAGCAGCAGCAGCTTGGAGAATTTTGAGCATCACTTTACTAGCATGTGAGATGGGTGCAATTGTGCGGTAGTTTGAGCATTCTTTGGCATTGCCTTTCTTTGGGATTGGAATGAAAACTGACCTTTTCCAGTTCTGTGGCCACTGCTGAGTCTTCCAAATTTGATGTCATATTGAGTGTAGCACTTTCTTGGCATCATCTTTTAGTCTGTGTGGCACTGGAGTGGCAAGTGACTGAGAGAAGATACTCCACATCCAAGGTCAGGAGTGGCAGCCATGAGGAGATACAGGCAAATACATAGCTCTTAGATACTTGACATTTCAATACTTAAAAAAAAAAGGTATGTTTACATGTTCATGAGAGAGACAGAAGGAGGGAGGGAAGAAAGGAGTGAGGCAATGATAGAAATAATATATGTTTGTACAAACATGCTGCTGCTGCTGCTAAGTCGCTTCAATCGTGTTCGACTCCGTGCGACCCCATAGATGGCAGCCCATCAGGCTCTGCCGTCCCTTGGATTCTCCAGGCGAGAACACTGGAGTGGGTTGCCATTTCCTTCTCCAATGCATGAAAGTGAAAAGTGAAAGGGAAGTCACTCAGTTATGTCCAACTTTTCGCGACCCCATGGACTGCAGCCTACCAGCCTCCTCCGTCCATGGGATTTTCCAGGCAAGAGTACTGGAGTGGGTTGCCTTTGCCTTCTCCGACAAACATGCTAAGTTGGGGTAAATTTTTTATGATTTTACTTAAGAACTCAACTATGTATTAAAATTGTATAAATTATTCTATAGTCCACCTATAGGAAACGAGATTTACTTGTCTATAGAGTGAATTGAGAAAATTTGATCATAAACAATGTTGTTGTTGTTCAGTTGCACAGTCATTTTCAACTTTTTGTGACTCCATGGACTGCAGCACGCCAGGCCTCCCTGTCCCCCTCATCATCTCCTGAAGTTTGCACAAGTTCATGTTCATGTCATCGATGAAACCATCCAGCCATCTCATCCTCTGATGCCCTCTTCTCCTGCCCTCAATCTTTCCCAGCATTAGAGACTTTTCCAGTGATTTGGCTGTTCACATCAGGTGGCTTAAGCATTGGAGCCTCAGCTTCAGCATCAGTCCTTTCAATGAGTATTCAGGGTTGATTTCCCTTAAGATTGACTGGTTTCATACTCATGCTGTCCAAGGGCCTCTTAGGAGTATTCTCCAGCACCACAGTTCCAAGGCATCTATTCTTTGGAGTTCTGCCTACTTTACAGTCCATTTCTCACAATCTTACGTGACCACTGTGAATACTGAATACCACTGTGACCTCTGTTCATATAGCCTTGACTATATGAAACTTTGTAGGCAGAGTAATGTCTCTGCTTTTCAACACACCATCTACATTTGTCATAGCTTTCCTGCCAAGAAGCAACTGTCTTCTGATTTCACGACTGCTGTCAGTGTCCACAGTGATTTTGAGCCCAAGAAGAGAAAATCTGTCACTTCTACCTTTGCCCATTCTATTTGCCATGAAGTAATGGGGCCAGATGCCATGATCTTAGGTTTTTTGTTTTTTTTTTTAACATTTAGTTTTAAGTTCACTCTTTCAATCTCTTCCTTCACCCTTATCAAGAGGCTCTTTAGTTCCTCTTCACTTTCTGCCATTAGAGTGGTATCATCCACATATCTGAGGTTGCTGACTTTTCTCCTGCCTATCTTGATTCCAGCTTTTAACTTATCTGGACCAGAATATCTCATGATGTGCTCAGCATATAGGTTACATAAACAGGATGGCAGCAGACAGTCCTGTCATACTCCCTCCTCAATTCTTAACCAAACAGTTGATCCACACAGGGTTCTAACTGTTGCTTCTTGACCCATATACAGTTTTCTTAGGAGACAGGTAAGATGGTCTGGTGTCCCCATCTTTTTAACTCAGGCTCACATAGGAAATTCTTTAAAATCTCACTACAGCACCACTTCTCACTACACATATTATGTGTACATAGGGATGCTTTACCAATTTGGTTCTTTGGAATTCAAAAAAAATACTTTGGCTAAGAATGTGATATAACTCATTCATTCCAAATTTAATTCTCTGAAAACAAATAGATTATAGTCAGTTCTCTCAGATTTACATATGTATTCATAAGTTGAACATTTTTCTTTTACTAAATGTACTAATAAATCAATATACTTTAAAAATATTTTAAAACTCAAATCAATGACTGCTTACTCATTGATTTGGAAATCACAGAGGTCAGTTGTCTCTAATTTTAGAGACCATATTTATTTATATATTTATTTCCAATGACTTTACAATTACTCTTTATCAAAAAAAATAGGCATATTATCATAATTAAAATCTCAAGAGATAGTATATACTTGTTGTGGATAATTGTTAATAATGAATATATTGATACATTTCCATCTTAAAATTTATATATGTATATAAATTTAATATGTATTAAAATTTATATGTATATATCAAAGCTATATATATATATATAAACGTGTGTATACACATAATATGTGCATACATGTTTGTGCATACAAAATTGATTCAATCATATCTGATTCTTTATGAACCCATGGGCTATAGCCCACCAGGTTCTTCTGTCCATGGGATTCTCCAGGCAAGAATATTGCAGTGGGTTGCCATGCACCCTTACAGGGGATCTTCCTGACCCAGGGATCAAACCCATGTCTCTTATGTCTCCTGCATTGAAGACAAGTTCTTTCTCACTAGTATCACCTGGGAAATCCAATATGGACATATACATATAACATACATGTATACGTATTTTGTCATGGTTCAGTCACTCAGTCATGTCCAACTCTTTGTGACAAGAGGCTTCCCTGTCTTTTGCCATTGCCTGGAGTTTACTCAAACTCATGTCCATTGAGTCAGTGATGCCATTCAACCATCTCATCCTCTGTTTTCCTCTTCTCCTCCTGCCTTCAATCCTTCTCAGCATCATGGTCTTTTCTAATAAGTCACCTCTTTACCTCAGGTGGCCAAAGTATTTGAGCATCAGCTTCAGCATCAGTCCCTCCAATGAATATTCAGGATTTATTTCCTTTAGGATTGACGGGGTTGATTTCCTTGCAGTTCAAAGGACTGTCAAGAGACTTCTCCAACACCACAGTTCAAAAGCATCAGTTCTTCAGCACTCGCCTTTCTTTATGATACCACTCTCACATCCACACGTAACTATTGAAAACACTATAGCTTTGACTATATGGACCTTTGTCAGCAAAGTAATACTCTAAATACACTGTCTAGATTTGTCATTGCTTTTCTTCCAAGGAGCAAGCATCTTTTACTTTCATGACTGCAGTCACCATCTAGAGCCCAAGAAAATAAAGTCTCTCATAGTTTCCATGGTTTCCCCATCTATTTGCCATGAAATGATGGGAGCAGATACCATGATCTTAATTGTTTGAATGCTGAGTTTTAAGCCAGCTTTTTCACTCTCCTCTTTCACTTTAGAGGCTCTTTAGTTCCTCTTCACTTTCTGCCAAAAGGGTGGTGTCATCTGCATATCTGAGGTTATTGATATTTATCCAGGCAATCTCGATTCCAGCTTGTGATTCATCCAGCCCAGCATGTCACATGATGTACACTGCATATAATAATAAGTAAGTTGACATTATACTGCCTCAGCATATCCCTTTCCAGTTTGGAGCCAGTCCTTTCTTTCATGTCTGGTTCTAACTGTTGCTTCTTGACTTGCATTCAGTTTCTCAGGAGGATGGCCAGTGGTATATAATTACAGAACTTCCACAGGACTAGGGAAACAGACTCTTGGAGGCCACAACAAAACCTTAGGCACACCAGGACCCAGGAGAAAGGAGCAGTGGCCCCACAAGAGACTGAGCCAAACTTGCCTTTGTCTGAGAGGCTCCTGAGAGGTGTGGGTCAACAGAGGCCTGCTGCAGGATTAGGTGCACTGACAACAATAGTCCTGGGAGCCCTTGTGTGCTGGCATAAGGCCAATCTACAGGGAGGGAATACAATTCCACCCATCAGCAGAAAACTGGATTAAAAATGTACTGAGTATGGTCTTGCCCACCAGAGCAAGACCCAGTTTTCCTCACAGCCAGTCCCTCCCATCAGCAAGCATACACAAGCCTCTTGTCCTTATCCCTCAGAGAGCAGACAGAATGAAAAGCACAATTACAGAAAACTAATCACATGGACCAGAGCCTTGTCTAACTCAATGAACCTATGAGCCATGCCATGTAGGGCCACCCAAGATGGAAGGATCATGGTGAAGAGTTCTGACAAAACGTGGTCCACTAGAGAAGAGAAAGACAAACCACTTCAGCATTCTTACCTTGAAAATCTCATGAATAGTGTGAAAAGACAAAAATATATGACGCTGAAAGATGAACTCCCCAGGTCGGCACGTGCCCACTATGCTACTGGAGGTGTATGTATAGGTGTATGTATAGACATATGGGACTGGTCTTTGTGAGATTTTTTTTTTTTTAAGTATTATAATGTAGCTGATGAAAAGGGTAGTAAAACGAGAAAATTCCATTTTTACTTTTTTTACTTGCCTTAGTATAACTTTAAAATTTCCTTGCAAGAATATTTAGAAGTTGCTATTAATTTTATAACATTTACATTAGCTTCATCAATCTTTACAAAGTCATCATAAAACCACATACCACAGAATATACAGCCTTATACCACCCAAGATATTGCAAAGTAATGAACGAGGCTGGGGGAGCTCTGCAAACCATTGTTTGTGGAATCCTATCCTTTTCTAGAATCCTGGTGTACTAACCAGAAGGTGTAACCATGGGAACTACAGAAGCAAGAAGGGCACTAATAGTAATCTCAACAAATTCAGTACTAATTTCTCCAAGTTTTTAAGATAAAAACAATGTTCAGTAGAAGCATTAATATCTTTCTTTCCCACCACAGATTCAGTTCATGCAAATGACAGGGATTAAATCCAATATTTTCTTTCTTTTTTTTTCTTTTTTACTTTTTGATAGAGTAAAGTGGTGAACTGAAGAATATTTTTCTTTTCTTTTCAGACAGATCAAAATAAGCCATTTCACTGACCTAGTTTTCAAATTAAAAGCAAAATATGAGGCTGGATAAGATGTGTAAAACAAAGAGAAAGTTAAAAGGTGTTTGATTCATGAAGTAGCTAATAAATTGGCTAGGAGGATTAAGAGACGGATTGAGTAATGGAGATGAGGAGCAGTGACTGAAGAAATTGACGTACATCCTCAATTTTAAATAGTACTTTGGAATGTTGAGTAGTAGTCCTTTCTTTACTAAAAGCATTTTTCTATATTTAAAAAAATTCAATTAGCATTTCTCAAATAAAGATTATACTTTCACCTGGATTTAAAAAAATCACACTTGAAATAACTATTTAAAATTACTTCAGTGGCTATCAATTTTCACAGCTAGGCAACTGAATATCCTTATGCTTTCAAAATTTTACATATCAGTTTTATGTATTTGTTTTTTAGAAAGTTCATTAATAGCAATATGTGATCTCATGTGTTAAATGCTGAGGGAATGTGTGCTACAAGTCTTACATATTTTCCAGTTAATATTAACAAAGTCCCTCAGGTTAAATACACATTTGTCCAGTGAACAGAGGAAGAAATGCAGAGAAGACTCTAAATTAAATATCACATTCCAAAAGACAGTTAAGTGACCAAGCCTGGAATGGCCTAAAGCTTTAGTCATTGTTCTTTTTATCATGTTTCTCTACTGTGTCATCTTTTCATACTACCTGAATATTATATAATTTTTCAAACTTTTCAAAAGTAAATTGTTATCCAGCAATTGAGCACAGGTGCTAATGAATGCTTGCATAAATGATTTCTGTAGATGAGGACTGAAAGCTTCATTTATAAACCTTGGAATCTCAAAACTGATTTTATAAAGAAAAGAAGGACCACTATGATAATAAACACTAAATATCCATAATCCCCTGCCTGTACCTAATTTCGGCTATGTAATATGTGTTGTGGGTTTCGGTGTGTGTGTGTGTGTGTGTGTGTGCTCATGCGCACACTGATTACGCTAGAACTGGCCTTTAATTCCTTCCTCTGTAAAACTTGATTTCTCAAAAGAATGCTGACACGGTGCTAATGTTCTTGTTGTGGAAGTAGGAGGAAGTGACTGCCTAGTGGTTATTTGACACTTCTTTAGTTCAACATATGATCAGCTGAACATAATATAAAGTTAATGATTTGATATTTGTGTTTTTGTAACTAGTTAGACTGACTTTAAAGATGTGGCTTTTATTAATCTCTTCAGTGAGCCAGAATTTTATAAGATTATATTTTTGGATGTCACATATTTTGCTAAGTTTTAACTGTGTATATATAGTATTATCTGTGAATGTGTGGAAAAATACAAATGAATTTGCTTTTCTTTTTATTCTTCTGCAGCACAGAACTATCCCTCCTTGATTCAGATGGCTAGAGAGATGAGTGGTGACTTTGGCATTTTAGAGAAGCACTTCTAAGAATAATAATCTGGTAAAATTCATTTTTGGTTTCCTAAGAAACTTTCTTACTGTTTATAACAGTGGCTGCACCAATCTATATTCTGAGTGACATGCCAATGTACGAAGTTTCCCTTTTCTCCATATCCTTACCAACATTCATTATCTGTGTTCTTTAAGATGACAGCCATTCTGACTGGTGTGAGGTGATATTTCATTGTAGTTTTGATTTGCATTCCCCTAATGGTGAAGGATGTTGAATATCTTTCCTTGTGCCTAATGGCCATTCACATTTCCTCTTTGACAAAATGACTATTCAGTTCTTATTCCTATTTTTTAACAGTTACTTGATTTTATCAATGTTGAGTTGTATCGGTTATTTATAAATGTTGGCATATTAACCACTTAACTGAAGTGACTTAGCAGCAGCAGCAGCAGCAGCAGCAGTCATATAATTTGACCCAGCAATTCTACTACTGGGTATGCTTTTAAGTTGTTTCAGTCATGTCCGAATCTGTGCGGCCCCATAGATGGAAGCCCACCAAGCTCCCCCATCCCTGAGATTCTCCAGGCAAGAACAATGGAGTGGGTTGCCATTTCCTTCTCCAATGAATGAAAGTGAACAGTGAAAGTAAATTCACTCAGTCGTGTCCGACTTTTAGCGACCCCATAGACTGCAACCTACCAGGCTCCACCGTTCATGGGATTTTTCAGGCAAGAGCACTGGAGTGGGGTGCCATTGCCTTCTCCACTACTGGGTATATATCCCCCCAAAACAAAAATACTAATTTGAAAAGAAACATGCACCCCAATGTTGATAGTAGCATTATTTACTGTCACCAAGATACGGAAACATAAGTGTCCATCAGGAGAGGAATGGATAAAGAAGATATGATACAAAGTAAATCCCCTACATACAACCCTTTAAATTACACATTTTCAAAGGTGCAAATGTGTATGCCAGCCCCTGCATGCCAGCTGTTGTAATGCACTACTGCCCCTTTTAAGGTACTGTAGTATAATATCAAATTTGTTTTATTTTTTGTTCCCTTTTTATGTACATATTATTTGTGAGAAGAGGATTACAAACCTATCATAGTACAGTACTATACAGCCAATTGTGTTTGTTGGGTACTTAGGCTAAGTTTGTTGGACTTAACGAACAAACTGGACTTAATGGAAATGCTTTCATAATGAAACTTATTCATAAGTGGGGGACTTACTGTATATTTATACAATGGAATGGTAGATAGCCATAAAAATAATGAAATTTTGCCATTTGAAGCAACATGGATGGGCTTGTAAGGCATTATACTAAGTGAAATAAATCAGATAAAGACAAATACTGAATGAGATCATTTATATGTGGAATCTCGAAAAATGGGCCAAAGAACTAAATAGACATTTCTCCAAAGACATACGGATGGCTAACAGACACATAAAAAGATGCTCAACATCACTCATTATTAGAGAAATGCAAATCAAGACCACAATGAGGTACCACTTCACACCAGTCAGAATGTCTGTGATCCAAAAGTCTGCAAGCAATAAATGCTGGAGAGGGTGTGGAGAAAAGGGAACCCTCCTACACTGTTGGTGGGAATGCAAACTAGTACAGCCACTATGGAGAACAGTGTGGAGATTCCTTAAAAAATTGCAAATAGAAGTGCCTTATGACCCAGCAATCCCACTGCTGGGCATACACACCGAGGAAACCAGAATTGAAAGAGACACATGTACCCCAATGTTCATCGCAGCACTGTTTATAATAGCCAGGACATGGAAACAACCTAGATGTCCATCAGCAGATGAATGGATAAGAAAGCTGTGGTACATTTATACAATGGAGTATTACTCAGCCATTAAAAAGAATACACTTGAATCAGTTCTGATGAGATGGATGAAACTGGAGCCAATTATACAGAGTGAAGTAAGCCAGAAAGAAAAACACCAATACAGTATACTAACACATAGATATGGAATTTAGAGAGATGGCAATGATGACCCTGTATGCAAGACAGCAAAAAAGACACAGATATGTATAGCGGACTTTTGGACTCAGAGGGAGAGGGAGAGGGTGGGATGATTTGGGAGAATGGCATTGAAACATGTATACTATCATGTAAGAATCGAATCGCCAGTCTATGTCTGATGCAGGATACAGCATGCTTGGGGCTGGTGCACAGGGATGACCCAGAGAGATGTTATGGGGAAGAAGGTGGGAGGGGGGTTCATGTTTGGGACGCATGTACACCCATGGTGGATTCATGTCGATGTATGGCAAAACCAATACAGTATTGTAAAGTAAAATAAAGTAAAAATAAAAATTAAAAACAAGTAAGTAAATAAAAAGAATAAAAAATGTAACAGGCTATTAAGCATAACAAAAAAGAAGATTCACAGATATAGAGAACAAATTAGTGGGGAGAAGAAAGGGGGAGGGGGCAGTATATTAGCAGAAGATTAAGAGGTACAAACTAATAGACTGCATAAGCTGTAAGAATATATTGCATAACACAGGAATATAGACAGTGTCTCTGTGTGTTAATGGCTCAGTCATGTCTGATTCTTTGCTACCACATGGATTGTAGCCTGCCAGGTTCCTCTGTTCAGGGAAATCTCAATATTTTATTATAATTACAAATGGAGTATGCTGTGCTGTGCTTGGTCACTCAGTCATGTCCAACTCCTTATGACTCCATGGACTGTAGCCCATCAGCCTTCTCTGTCCATGAGAATTCTCCAGGAAAGAATACTGGAGTGGGTTGCCATCCCCTCCTCCAGGGGATATTCCTGACACAGGGATTGAACCAGTGTCTCTTACACCTCCTGATTGCAGGCGAGTTTTTTACCATCTTAGCCAGCAGCGAAGCCCAGGAATACTGGTGTAGGTAGCCTATCCCTTCTCCAGGAGAACTGCCTGACCCAGGAGTTGAACTGGGGTCTCCTGCATTGCAGGCAGATTCTTTGCCAGCTGAGCTACTAGAGAAGCCCCATAAATTGAGTATAACTTTAAATAATGTGAATCATTATATTGTACACTTGTAGCATATAATATTATACATTAACTATACTTCAATAAAAGTTTTATATTATTTATAATAAGGAAACTTAAAAGCTGGTAAAATTCAACTTTGACATGAAAAGTAAGATTTGACAGCAAGATACTAGCTGTGAGAAACAAGTTCCATTGAGAGAAAAAGGATTTTCCAGGTTCCTGTGTCACTTGTTGGGCTATCAACAACCAAGCCTAGAGGTCTCAAGTCTGTATGTTTATGCATGAGAAACCCAGAGCTCTTGTTAATGAGCAGTGCCCTACTGTTTTAAGCAATGAGGAAGCTCTGGAAGTGATGAAAAGGAGAAACAAGGAGGAAGAGAAGACAGTAAAGTCTTTAGAGGTCAGTGATTCTCCTCTAAGCCTTTGCCTTGGGAGAAGGCAGCCATGTCCCTTAGATGATGAAAGGTGCTCTGAGGGTTGATATGGTCCTGAAACCAATTTCCTGTTGGGAATTTGAAGGTAACAATATGAGAAGCAACAAAACTAATGATGGAGTATAACCAGACCAGTACTCTGTGGTTTTAGGTCTTTAATTGTGTCATCAGAGAAGGAGTGACATGCCTTTTTCGGAAAGGCTGCTAAATGAGCCATAAGCGGATAGGCCGGATGATCATCAGAGCCAGACCTCTTGTTGTGCAGTCACTGAGTTGAAGCATTCCAGGCTCCTCTGTCCTCCACTATCTCCTAGAGCTGACTCACTGGAAAAGACTCTGACACTGGGAAAGATTGAAGTCAACAGGAAAAGGGAGGGGGCAGAGGATGAGATGGTTACATAGCATCACCAACTCAATGGACATGAATTTGAGCAAACTTTGGGAAATAGTGGAGGGCAGGGGAGACTGGGGTGCTGCAGTCCATGGGGTCACAAAGAGTCGGACACAACTTCGTGACTGAACAATGAACAACTTACAGAGATAATCAAGTTAAAATGAGGTAATTAGTTTGGGTCCTGATCCAACATGACTAATGTATTCCTAAAAAGTGAACATTTGGAAGTAGAGTTGCAAACATGGGGAAATCCATGTGAAGAAGGCGGCAAGGATCATTACGATGTTTCTGCAAGCCAGAAACTCTGAACACTGCCAGCGACTCACTGAAAGCGATATGAGAGGTATGGGACAGATTTCTGCACAGCCTCAGAAAGGACCAGCTCTGCCAACTTTTGGTCTTGAACGTCGATACTCCAGAACTGTGAGACAACACATTTCTGTTGTTTTAGCACCGTGGTTTGTGGATAACGGAAGCACTAGCAAATGAATATACTCCTCAAAGGAGAAAAAAAAAAAAATCTCACTATATCTGAAAACCAGGCTGCTTATACATGGCAAGCAGTAGGCATGCAAAATGAAATAAGGGCTTTGGACTTATTTAAGATTTTAATTATGCTGAACCTTAATATTATTTAAATAAATATGTAGCATAAAATTTCCTGATTTCAGATTTATAAATCAAATGGGTAGGAGGAACTTAGAAACATGCTACATTGAAACAAAGTCTAAATATATGTACAGTATTCTCTGTCAGACTATAAATGAATCACAAATGTTAACAATCAAATAATACATATTTTAAAAATGAAATGAGTATGTTTATCTATACACCAAAGTAGAGGTGCAAGACAGACAACATACAATTGAACTTATCAGTTTTCATAGAGGCAACGCTTAAACCATTTTTGAGTAGAAAAAAAGTGATTTTTTTCCTTTGTCTATTTTTTTTTAATCCAGTTTTCTTCATAACTAAAAACTAAATTTTTCACTCATGGAGACTTTGTTCTGAACATATATGTCCTTAATTGAATTTTATACTCTTTGTACTTCTTCCACCCACCTTCACCACCATTACTGTAAGAAATTTCTTCATCCACCATATAGAATAAATTTTCACATTTTTTAAATAGAAAAAAAAGGGAAGAAAGAAAGAAAGAGATGAATGAGAAAGAAAGGGAAAGAAATGAGGCCTAATCTTTGAGTTTTATTAAAATTAACCATTACTCTTTCTTTATGAAGCTAAGTAGCCCAGATTTTTTAAATCCTTTTACATATCCTACAGGTTTTTAATTATTGCACAATGTACCATCTTCTCTTTGACTTCTATAACTATAATAATAAAATATGATCTGTAAATTAGTTAGCATATCATAACCCTTGATGCGGAGAAGGCAATGGCACCCCACTCCAGTACTCTTCCTAGAATATCCCTTGGACGGAGCAGCCGGGTAGGCTGCAGTCCATGGGGTCGCTAAGAGTCAGACACTACTGAGTGACTTCACTTTCACTTTTCACTTTCATGCATTGGAGAAGGAAATGGCAACCCACTCCAGTGTTCTTGCCTGGAGAATCCCAGGGATGGGGGAGCCTGGTGGGCTTCCGTCTATGGGGTCGCACAGAGTCGGACACGACTGAAGTGACGTAGCAGTAGCAACCCTTGATGGTTAACTTCTGAGTTCTCTGCATCAGTTTACCATAGATATATACTAATCTTTTGTGTGTGACTTTTAGTTTTAAGATTTGTGCTTTGTTCTGATTATGGCTTGCTTACCTTGGACACGGAACTTCCTGATAACTACAGCATTTTCTTACTGCATGTTTTTCAGTTGGGGGCAAAATTGCTTAAAATATACTGTCAAAATGCATGGATCAAGACAATAATCTTCAAATAACAGCCACTTGGAGATATTATTAAATGCCGACAGAAACATACCAGAGAGAAACTATTTCTTGTTCATTCATTTTATTGGCAGAATTCAGTTCCTTAAGGTTGTAGGACTAAGATTATGATTTACTTGCTTCCTGCCACTTGAGAATAGTTTTCAGCTTTTGGAAACCACCTTCATTCCTGGACTCTTGCATGAACCCCTGGCTTCATCTTCAAGGCCAACAAGAATAAGTCAAAGCAACACATGCTTCCTATCTCTCCTGCTTTTTCCCTCTGCTGCCACATTTCTTTGACTGATTGTTCTGCCCTCCTTTTCCATTTTTATGAACAAGGGATTACATCTGGTGCAACTAGATAATCCAGGATAACCTCTCTATTTTAAGGTTAGGCTAATGTCATTTTCTTAAATAATTAATTGTTTGTATATTTCACTATATAATAATTAAATATCTGTTAAAAGTCCTCTCAATGAATCTATTATATGTATCTCTGTCTGTTCAGTGGCTCAGTTGTGTCTGACTCTGTGACTCTGTCCATGAGATTTTTCAGGCAAGAATACTGTAATGTGTTGCCATTTCCTATTCCAGAGAATCTTCCCAATCCAGAGACTGAACTTGTATCTCCTGCATTGCAATCAGATTTTTCACTTGCTCAGTCATAGGGGAAGTTTCCTCTATTTTAAGGTCTATAATGTAGGTTTCACTTGTAATGTCCTTCTGCCGTGTAACACAACCAATACAAAGGATTAGGTTAGGAGACAGTCTGCCTACCACACAAAGTCCTCCTGAGGAGTTCCCCAATGCCCCATGTAACCGAGGTCTCTCTTCTAAACTATAGGGATTATAAACTATTCCCAGCTCTAGGGAATATTTTGTCTACTTATTTCTAATGATTCTTTCTTTAATCTTCAGTCATTTCCTCTCAGAACAAAGTGCATATTTTTGGAGGTCTCTGTGCAATGTCTCCCTTCAGAAGGCTGCTCCATCATTTGTAGCCATTTTTACTTCTCCAAATTCTAGCCTCTGTCTCCTCAGCTCAGTCAGATGATTGGGGTGTACTTTGCTTTTCAACTCCTCATGCTGTATTCTGGAAAACACCTCACCTCATTATTTCCCTTTGCTCAGGGATCACAGTTCTGTTGTGCTTATTGTGTGATGTGTAAAATCATTTCATATATTTTGTCTACTCTTCTAGTTTTAGTTTTTTACCACGGGGATGAATTTTTGTAGCAGTTAATATTTATGAGAAAAATATATATTATTCAAGATATGCTGATTAAAGAATTTCTTTCCCACAGCAATTTTACACAGTATTTTTAATAATCTAAAAATCCAGTGGATTAACTGGGGAATGTAATTTCTATTAGTCTGACTTTTATAGTTGATTATAAAATCTAAAGAATTGGGGAGCAGTTTGGGTTTAGAGGGGAAAAAAGACGCTTAGGCAAAAATAGCTTCCAGTTTGAATGCCATTTTGCTATTTTCATAAAAATAAGTGATGATAATGTTAATGTTTAGTATATTAAAGATCTGCAATATTAGTGAGAAGAATAAAAACACCTCACAGTTTTGAATAAAGAAAATATTTGCTCAAAAAATGGATTTGCACATTGATGTTTAGGTTTTAAACCATGTCATTTGGAAAGTCCTTTGTAACTGAAGCACTTTCAAGAAAAGAAATGTATATATATATATATATATATATATATATATATATAATTTAACTTATATGCAGAGTACATCATGAGAAATGCTGGGCTGGAACAAGCACAAGCTGGAATCAAGATTGCTGCGAGAAATATCAATAACTTCAGATATGCAGATTATACCACTCCTATGGCAGAAAGAGAAGAGGAGCTAAAAAGCCTCTTGATGAAAGTGAAAGAGGAGAGTGAAAAAGTTGGCTTAAAGCTCAACATTCAGAAAACAAGAGATTACGGCATCTGGTCCCATCACTTGATGGGAAATAGACAGGGAAACAGTGGAAACAGTGTCAGACTTTATTTTCTGGGGCTCCCAAATCACTGCAGATGATGTTTGTAGCCATGAAATTAAAAGACACTTACTCCTTGGAAGGAAAGTTATGACCAACCTAGATAGCATATTAAAAAGCAGAGACATTACTTTGCCAACAAAGATCCATCTAGTCAAGGTTTTTCCTGTGGTCACGTATGGATGTGAGAGTTGGACTGTGCAGAAAGCTGAGTGCCGAAGAATTGATGCTTTTGAACTGTGGTGTTGGAGAAGACTCTTGAGAGTCCCTTGGACTGTAAGGAGATCCAACCAGTCCATCCTAAAGGAGATCAGTCCTGGGTGTTCTTTGGAAGGACTGATACTAAAGCTGAAACTCCAGTACTTTGGCCACCTCATGCGAAGAGTTGACTCATTGGAAAAGACCCTGATGCTGAGAAGGATTGGGGGCAGGAGGAGAAGGGGATGACAGAGGATGAGATGGCTGGATGGCATCACCAACTCAATGGACATGAGTTTGGGTAAACTCTGGGAGTTGGTGATGGACAGGAAGACCTGGCGTGCTGCGATTCATGGGGTCGCAAAGAGTTGGACACAACTGAGTGACTGAACTGAACTGACTGATATAAATATATATCTATATAGTGAGCTTGATGTTACCTATTACCTAATTCCTAGCACTCAGGTTTCTCTTTTCGTGAAACATTTTCATTAATAAAATGATTTTTGTAATGAATGCTATTTCAGAAGAACCATTATCCTTTCATAGGTTAAAAGGGTATATCTCAAATAAAACAAACTTATCCTGTATCAAAATGTGAAAGAAAGGAAAGTGAAGTCACTCAGTCGTGTCTGACTCTTTGCAACCCTGTGGACTGTAGTCCACCAGGCTCCTCTGTCCATGAGATTCTCCAGGCAAGGATACTGGAATGGGTTGCCATTTCCTTCTTCAGGGAAATCTTCCCAACCCAAGTATCAAAATGGTCACAGGTAATTTTGTAGATGGTTTCTGAATTGACAGATATCATAATCTTGAAGAACGACATAAATCAGCACTAATTTATGCTTTTCTAAACACTGAATCATGGAGGGATTGTAACAGGTATTATGCGTTATAAAAGGAATAAGTATAATCACTAATTTATTATATAGAACTGATTTTTTCTGTATCTGTACCATTCACAAAGAGAGACTTCCTCACTCCTACCACAGTGTTTTTCAACCCTGCTTGTAGCTTGGAACCACCTGCAAACCTTAAAGAATTACTTATACCTAATCTAATCCAAATAAACAATGTGAGTAAACAAATAAGAACTTCCTACACGATACTAATATATACCCAAGGTCAGAAACTACTACTTCAGTGGAAGAGAATTAGAGTTAAACAAATAGGCAAGGAAATTAGCATCTAAAATTTGAAAAATCTGTGTAAGTCTGATATATATACATATAGCTGAGGCCCCTTCATAAATCCTGTTGCTTTGTTTAACACCCGTGGCTGATTCATGTTGAAGTATGGAAAACCAATACAATATTGTAAAGTAAAATAGATAAATAAATAAATAAAAATAATAAAAAAAGAATTTGTTCATAAAGGCATCTGTACAGATTTGTCTTAGGTTTAGTATGAAATCTGTTCAACATGCTACTACATCTGCAAATAAAAGCACAATGATTTAATAAAAGAGCAATTTATATGCAGAAAAAAATTTAAATAAAGAATCAATTGTGGCTTTTTTTTTTTTTTGGCAGATACCATGAATTCTATCTAAACTTATTTTCTTCAATAATTTTATAATTCAATAAAATAATATGAATCTGAATTCCTTTGAATGGCCATCTGTTTCTTATGTGTGACTTCTTTTTCATTAAAAGACACAATAAAACTTCAACAGCTTTTAGAACATTACACTGTTCCTGCATTTACTATTAGCAACTTTTCTTAAATATCCAAAAAGGAAAAGTAAATCTAACCACCAGGAAAAAAAATAAAGGTTAAATTATATTTTTAAATCTAAAATATTTGCAAATTCCTAATTTTCTTTTATATCACTACAAAAATAGCTAAAACTGTTGGCAATGGAATCATTCTCAGAAAGAACCCCATACTGCCAATTCTCCACTTTCCCTTATATTTCACTGTTGCCAGCAAAATCCTTCTATCCACTTACTCAATAGTTAATGAACATATTGTTTATTTCCCCAAAGAGTTCAGAATTCAGTGAATAACAATGAGGTGAGAGCTAAAAGAAAACAGCAAGAAAAGTGCTTTGGCAAGAATAAACCTTCCTAATGCTTCTGAGAGCATAGACATGATTTGTACCTGGGAATTAGTACTAGTGCCGCAAAGGGCTTCTTATCAGCGGACAGGAAATGGTCATAAACAGAGTTCCAAGAGGAGCCTGGTAGAACTCAGCTAGCCTAGGACTCGACAAGTTACTATCGTGTGTATGGTGCTTCAGAGAAGACTTTCTAGTGAGAGGAAGTTGACAGGGCAGAAAATCCAAAGTGGTAAGAGGGACACTTGGGTTGTTAGAATTTAACTGTTCAGGAAACTCTAGTGGCCCCACTTTCATTTGACTTCAAATGAATATGGTATTTTTGACTGTTAGGGCTAGAGAAGGTATTGGTGTGGAGGGGCAAAATGATTAAAAGCTTTCTTCTGCATAAAAAAAGCCAGTTGGGGCTTTGGGTGTTCTAAATCTTCAAGTAACAGCCTCTGAATTGGTGAAACCTGTTAACCTTTGTTTTCTCAACAGTGCCCCTCCACGTGGGAGGGTGGGCTTACCATACCCTCTTTTCCTTTGCCACAGGTCTCTCTCAGAACCTGATGTCCACCAGCATTTAGACCATCTCATGAATTTCTCTTTCTCTTACATAATCTTATAGTAGATATAGTATTCAGTTCAGTTCAGTCACTCAGTCATGTCCAACTCTTTGCGACCCCATGAATCGCAGCACGCCAGGCTTCCTTGTCCATCACCAACTCCCGGAGTTCACTCAGACTCACGTCCATCAAGTCAGTGATGCGATCCAGCCATCTCATCCTCTGTCGTCCCCTTCTCCTCCTGCCTCCAATCCTTCCCAGCATCAGAGTCTTTTCCAATGAGTCAACTCTTCACATGAGGTGGCCAAAGTACTGGAGTTTCAGCTTTAGCATCATTCCTTACAAAGAAATCCCAGGGCTGATCTCCTTGCAGTCCAAGGGACATATAGTATTGACACTTTTTTAATATAAATTTATTTATTTTAATAGGAGGTTAATTACAATATTGTATTGGTAGAATGGCACTGAAATATGTATAATATTGACACTTTTTATGTATAATTTTGCTCAGTTCAGTTGCTCGGTCGTGTCTGACTCTTTGCGACCCCATGGACTGCAGCACACCAGGCCTCCCTGTCCATCACCAACTCCTGGAGTTTACTGAAACTCATGTCCATTGAGTAGGTGAGGTCATGCAACCATCTTATCCTCTGTATCACGTTCTCCTCCTGCCCTCAATCTTTCCAAGCATCAGGGTCTTATTCTTTCAAATGAGTCAGTTCTTTGCATTAGGTGGCCAAATATTGGAGTTTCAGCTTCAGCATCACTTCTTCCTACGAATATTCAGTATTGATAATCTTTAGGATGGACTGGTTGGATCTCCTTGCCGTCCAAGGGACTCTCAAGAGTCTTCTCCAAAACCACAGTTCAAAAGCGTCCATTCTTTGCACTCAGCTTTCTTTATAGTACAAGACTCACGTTTATACATGATTACTGGAAAAACCATAGTTTTGACTAGACAGATCTTTGTTGGCAAAGTAATGTCTCTGCTGTCTAGGTTGGTCATAACTTTTCTTCAAAGGAGCAAGAGTCTTTCATTTTTTTTTAATTTTTTTACTTTATTTTACTTTGCAATACTGTATTGGTTTTGCCATACATCGACATGAATCCACCACGAGTGTACATGAGTCTTTTAATTTAAAGGCTACAGTCACCATCTGCAGTGATTTTAGAGCCCAAGAAAATAAACTCAGCCACTGTTTCCATTGTTTCCACATCTATTTGCCATGAAGAGATGGGACAGATGCCATGATCTTAATTTTCTGAATGTTGAGTTTTAAGCAAACTTTTTCACTTTCCTCTTTCACTTTCATCAAGAGGCTCTTTAGTACTTCTTTGTTTTCTGCCACAAGGGTGGTGGTATCTGCATATCTGAGGTTATTGATATTTCTCCCATAAATCTTGATTCCAGCTTGTGCTTCATCCAGCCCAGGGTTTCTCATGATGTACTCTGCATATAAGTTTAATAATCAGGCTCACAATATACAGCCTTGACATACTCCTTTCCTGATTTGGAACCAGTCTGTTGCTCCATGTCCAGTTCGACAGTTGCTTCCTGAACTTCATATAGATTTCTCAAGAGGCAGGTCAGATGGTCTGATATTCTCATCCCTTGAAGAATTTTCCAGAGTTTTTTGGTCCACACATTCAAAGGATTTGGTGTAGTCATTAAAGCAGAGGTAGATATTTTTCTGGAACTCTCTTGCTTTTTTTGATGATCCAACGGATGTTGGAGATTTGATTTGTGGCTCCTCTGCCTTTTAGAAATACAGCTTGAACACTTGGAAGTTCACGGTTCACATACTGTTGAAGTTTTCCTAGGAGAAATTTGAGCGTTACTTTACTAGTGGGTGATTTGAGTGCAATTGTGCAGCAGTTTGAGCATTCTTTGGCATTGCCTTTCTTTGGGATTGGAATGAAAACTGACATTTTCCAGTCCTGTGGCCACTGCTGAGTTTTCCAAATTTGCTGGCATGTTGAGTGTAGCACCTTCACAGCATCATCTTTCAGGATTTGAAATAGCTCTACTGGAATTCCATCACCTCCACTAGCTTTGTTCATAGTGATGCTTCCTAAGGCCCACTTGACTTTACATTTCAGGATGTCTGGCTCTAGGTGAGTGATCACACTATCGTGATTATCTGGGTAATGAAGATCTTTTTTGTACAATTCTTCTGTGTATTCTTGCCACCTCTTCTTAAAATGTTCTGCTTCTCTTAGGTCCCTACCATTTCTGTCCTTTATTGGGCTCATCTTTGCATGAAATGTTCCCTCAGTTCAGTTCAGTACAGTTGCTCAGTCATGTCCGACTCTTTGCGACCCCATGAATCGCAGCACACCAGGCCTCCCTGTGCATCATCATCTCCCGGAGTTCACTCAGACTCACGTCCATTGAGTCAGTAATGCCATCCAGCCATCTCATCCTTGGTCGTCCCCTTCTCCTCCTGCCCCCAGTCCCTCCCAGCATCAGAGTCCTTTCCAATGAGTCAATGCTTCTCATGAGGTGGCCAAAGTACTGGAGTTTCAGCTTTAGCATCATTCCTTCCAAAAAATCCCAGGACTGATCTCCTTCAGGAAGGACTGATTGGATCTCCTTGCAGTCCAAGGGGCTCTCAAGAGTCTTCTCCAACACCACAGTTTAAAAGCATCAATTCTTCGGCACTCGGCCTTCTTCACAGTCCAACTCTCACATCCATACATGACCACAGGAAAAACCATAGCCTTAACTAGACGGACCTTAGTCGGCAAACTAATGTCTCTGCTGTTTAATATACTGTCTAGGTTGGTCATAACTTTTCTTCCAAAGAGTAAGCGTCTTTTAATTTCATGGCTGCAGTCACCATCTGCAGTGATTTTGGAGCCCAGAAAAATAAAGTCTGACACCGTTTCCACTGTTTCCCCATCTATTTCCCATGAAGTGATGGGACCGGATGCCATGATCTTCGTTTTCTGAATGTTGAGCTTTAGGCCAACATTTTTGCTCTCCTCTTTCACTTTCATCAAGAGTCTTTATCTCCTCTTCACTTTCTGTCATAAGGGTGGTGTCATCTGCATATCTGAGGTTATTGATATTTCTCCCAGCAATCTTGATTCCAGCTTTTGTGTCTTCCAGTCCAGCACTTCTCATGATGTACTCTGCATAGAAGTTAAATAAGCAGGGTGACAATATACAGCCTTGATGCACTCGTTTTCCTATTTGGAACCAGTCTGTTGGTCCATGTCCAGTTCTAACTGTTGCTTCCTGACCTGCATACAGATTTCTCAAGAGGCAGGTCAGGTGGTCTGGTATTCCCATCTCTTTCAGAATTTTCCAAAGTTTATTGTGATCCATACAGTCAAAGGCTTTGGTATAGTGAATAAAGCAGAAATAGATGTTTTTCTGGAACTCTCTTGCTTTTTCCATGATCCAGCAGATGTTGGCAATTTGATCTCTGGTTCCTCTGCCTTTTCTAAAACCACCTTGAACATCAGTGAGTTCACGGTTCACATATTGCTGAAGCCTGGCTTGGAGAATTTTGAGCATTACTTTACTAGCATGTGAGATGAATGCAATTGTGCGGTAGTTTGAGCATTCTTTGGCATTGCCTTTCTTTGGAATTGGAATGAAAACTGACCTTTTCCAGTCCTCTGACCACTGCTGACTTTTCCAAATTTTCTGGCATATTGACTGTAGCACTTTCACAGCATCATCTTTCAGGATCTGAAACAGCTCAACTGGAATTCCATCACCTCCACTAGCTTTGTTCGTAGTGATGCTTTCTAAGGCCCACTTGACTTCACTTTCCAAGATGTTTGGCTCTAGATTAGTGATCACATCATCGGGGTATCTCTAATTTTCTTGAAGAGATCTCTAGTCTTTCCCATTCTGTTGTTTTCCTCCATTTCTTTGCATTGATCCCTGAGGAAGGCTTTCTTATCTCTCCTTGCTGTTCTTTGGAATTCTGCATTCAAATGGGTATATTGTTCCTTTTCTCCTTTGCTTTTATCTTCCCGTCTTTTCACAGCTATTTGTAAGGCCTTCTCAGACAGCCATTTTGCCATTTTTGCATTTGTTCTTCTTGGGTATGGTCTTCATCCCTGCCTCCTGTACAATGTCACAAGCCTCCCTCCATAGTTATTCAGGCACTCTGTCTATCAGATCTAACACTTGAATCACTTCCACTGTATGATCATAAGAGATTTGTTTAGGTCATACCTGAATGGTCTAGAGTTTTCCTCTACTTTCTTCAATTTAAGTCTGAACTAGGAAATAAGGAGTTCAATGATCTGAGCCACAGTAAGCTCCTGGTCTTGTTTTTGCTGACGGTATAGAGCTTCTCCATCTTTGGCTGCAAAGATAATCAACCTGATTTTGGTATTGACTATCTGGTGATGTCCATGTGTAGAATCTTCTCTTATGTTGTTGGAAGAGTGTGTTTGCTATGACCAGTGCGTTCTCTTGGCAAAATTCTATTAGCCTTTGTCCTGCTTTATTGTGTACTCTAAGGCCAAATCTGCCTGTTACTCCAGGTATTTATTGACTCCTTACTTTCGCATTCCAGTCCTGTATAATGAAAAGGACATCCTTTTTGGGTGTTAGTTTTAAAATGTCTTGTAGGTCTTCATAGAACCGTTCAACATTAGCTTCTTCAGTATCATTGGTCGGGGGATAATTTTGCTCAAAGGTGCCTAATTTTTTCACACATGTATTTTATGTTATAGCTGCAAATTTTTAAAAGAGAACACGATGAAGTGATGTTTCATTTTCCATCTCACCGCCTAACACAATGCATTAGAGTATTTAGTTTCCTGCAGATCATTTAGCTCATGACCCACCCACTAGCCTACAGATATTGTACCCTTGAACTGTACACACTACCACCCCTATGGCTATAACACTCCATTTTCCCCCACAGATCCAGCCACGCACTGTCTCACTCATGAATATGAATGCTGCAGATATAACCAACTACTGAATCTCTAATGAATGTCTAATAAATTAATACTTATTTTGGGAATAAATGAATGGTGTAGAAAAAGGAAGAAGTTGCATGAAATTTACCATACTTGAAATTTGGTCAATTTACCCATACCCTGAAATTTACTCTTCTTCTTGGTCAGAGAAGAGTGGGTAATTAAACATGGAATAAAATTGAACAGTCTGCCCATTCTAATAACAATCTCTCCAACAGAAGTTTAAAATAGAACTGAAAGAATACTTCCTTACCTCACTTAATCACTAAAGAATTCCACAAGAGTCTAGTAATTGTCTGGTACCCAATTCATTATCATATGTTAAAGTTTTCTTTAATATCCTAACATTTTGAATGCCTTTTTTAAGCTGTATTTTTAAGATTTGTTTTGGAGTGTTTCTAAAGGCATGTGTGTGTAGGTATTGATGCATACACACATATTCTACTGGAAAGCTAATAGTAAATATTTAACTAAAATTGTAATAATATCCAGAGATAAATATGTAATCAAGCCCTTAAAGCAAATATGAACACTGGAAAATGTTCCATTATACAGTCAATGTTTGGTTTCTATCTTTTTAATCAGCACATAGTAGCTCCATTTCGGAGATCACGTAGTAGATGCAAAGATTTTCCCATGATTTACCCTATCCTAGGTTGAACTGCAAACTCTATGGAATGATCCTTTGGACTATATTTATAAAAGATCATAATATTTAGAAATAATTTGAATAGCTTAGAAATTATACAGGAAGTCAACTCCAAGTATTCCAATTCTGAAATTTCTCAGTGTGACTTTTCACTTAAGTTATGAGCATTACTTCCCCCTTTGGATAAGAAGTAATGATTCCCATGCATCATTCAGTCATCCTAAGTCTTAGTTTCCATTTCTCTTTATTAATAGACAATTGGGAATAAACTAATAGAGAGTTAAATAATATTTACATTATTTACTTCCAAAAATGTTTGATTTATATTCAGTTTAACAGACATGTATATAATAATGGAAGAGATATTATTTTCATAAATATATTATTCATTCTCATAACAATGTTAGCACCCCTTCAAAAACTGAATCTTTTAATTTTGGAAAGGACTGAAATGTATTAGTTACTTAATTTTGAAATTATTAAATGCTACATATAGTGAAACTAATACTATTCTATATGGATTAGCAGTACTTTGACACATTTTAAGATACTTGACATATGTGTTCCTATACATTATTATTTTATAAAACACACTATAAAGGGGAACTGAAAGAAACAGAAAACTCACTGATGCAACAAGGATGGTTAAGTTCTTCGGGGGTAAAGGATACTAGAGCTGTAAGTCAGGAAGAATCAAATGCCTTGTAATTTGAGTACTAATCATCTAGAATTAAACTAGCACCAGAGCCAACAGGTAAAATGAAACCAATGCCATATATTCTTTTCAATGTATGGGAAAACTTCTGAGGAAAAAACAAATTTTTGAGGAATAAAAGCATATAAGAAAATTTGCTTGAAGTTCCTAGTTTTGTGAAATACTATTTACTCTTCTGTGGCATCAAAATCTAGCAGCATTTGACTATAGCAATTTTGAGTTGTGCTACCCTAATCCCCATATTCCATACCTGTGAAAAATATGAAATATTTAGTGAAAATCCATTTGGGGAATTTGGAAAAGTTTAGGAGCAGGCTTATTTTAAAATTTTATGTCCCAATGGAGCACAGAAATTAATCTTCTCTTTGCATTTTAGAGGATTTAATTTGAGGGTCATTCTATTTTGTAATAGGAAAAGCACCTACTCTTTTGAATGATAAACTCAAAGTTATGGCTTGACTTGCCAACAGAGAGAAGAGCAGAGACACTGACAGACTTAAGGTACCATTTTCCTAAAATATAGAATAAGTGGGAATGTAAGAACTGGGCAGAAATTCAAAATCTGCAATTCACAAAATAGAATGATTGAGAATGAGATGAGGTGTGGGGGTGAGAGCTTGTTTCAAAACTACTCCTGATTAAATTAGATAGCCAATGAGAATCTAGTGCATGGCTCAGGAAACTCAAACAGGGACTCTGTACCAACCTAGAGGGCTGGAATGGGGAGGGAGATGGGAGGGAGTTTCAAAAGGGAGGAGATATGTGTACACCTATGGCTGATTCATGTTGAGGTTTGACAGAAAACAGCAAAATTCTGTAAAGCAATTATTTTTCAATAAAAGATAAATAAATTAGAATAAAAACCTACTTATTAAATTGATCAAAGCCACTTGTCTAGTATATTCATCCTGTGAATACACTAAACAACTGGATGCTATAAAGGAAATGGTTCTTTCCTTAATTTTGATCTATTATACTTCACAATAGACCCTACCACATAACCTAATATATCCATGTTAATACGGTAATTATATAATCCCAATGGTTTTTTGCAAGGAGCATACATGCCAGAATGAGGCAATATCAAGCTACTAAGTAGCTTGACCTTTTGGTCTTGTCTGGCTTTGTGGCTGAAAGCATATGTGGCTCTAGCTGCATCTCATGCAGAATAATGACAGAATAATCACTGGGGCATGAAACCACAACCTGTAGGGAGTTAATCATGACCATTAATCTCTGCTGCATTCCTCTAGTCTTTGAGGCTAGGAGCAGTGACAGAAAGAGATTTCATTTTGTTTACTGAATATAAATGAATCCCAAATCAGCTTCTTGGTAGAAATGGAGAAGAAAACAATATTACAAGTAACTAATTTGAAAGTGCATATTGTGTGAAATTGCATATTGAGACTCACTTCTTTTGGGCTATATTTGATCTTTTTACTTCAGTCGTCCCATCTGAGGACTCAGAGGATAAGTATCTACATTGCTAAGTTCTTATCATCAAAGTTCTCAGACACAGACATCTGAGAGTAGTTTATGGAAAGTAAACTTTCCAGATATCCTCACTTGAAATAAATTATGTCCTGAAACTATATAAAAAAAAAAAAAGATTTAGTTTTGTTTTTTTTTTTTACTTTTTACATTGCCTTTCTAGTATAATCTTAACCATGAGATTACTGCATATACTTATACAGAATTTATGTTAGCTTGCTGCTTCTAAAATTCCATTGATAATATCTCTTACCAACAATCCAGAAGAGCTGTGCAGACTGAAAACAGGAATAATAAGACCTTATAACAATGTGTATTTTAATAATAAAACAATGGGACCATTTTTCTGATATTTGAAATCAATGGGAAGTTGGTGGATAGGGCTGTTCAGTATTAGGCAAAGAACTAGAAGTACATTAAAAAGAAAAATTTAGCAAAGATTTTGACTATGTTGGTGTCTAAATTAAAGTTTTGTGTTAGGTTCAATAGCTTTATAAAAACTATATAATATTCATTAATCACTGCCACCGTCATCATTCACACACACACACACACACACCCCCTCAGAATAATAAACACAATAAAGAAGAAGCTTGTTGTAGAAAAAAGAACTGGATTTTGCTTAAAAATTTCCTGATTGGAGACCTGACTCTGTGACCTGACTCTGTCCCTCATAACTCACGTAAACTCAGACAAGTAACTTAATCCACTGAAGCCTCAGTTTCCTCACCTCAAATGTAAAAGAACTGAGCAAGCTACTTTAATGGATAAGCTGTCAAAATGTTTATTCATTTAATAAAAGTAATTGCCTAAATATTTAATTCCTGAATTTTAATTTCTGAATTAGCTATATTAATGATTATTCACATCCACACATAATGTGAGCAAATCCATCTTATTTCACTAAAGCTTTAGTATTGTTCCACGTTGTTTTGAATATATCAGGTGATAGACATATCACAGATGCTATCAATACTTCAACAGTAACCTGAGAAAGTATATAAACACGTGTCTTCTCAAAGTACACACATTTAAGTCTCATTGTACCTATTGTTTTTCCTAACTTGCAATTAAGTCTATGAAACATACTCATCAAATTCCAGGTAACGTCAAATTACAAGAAGAAGTCAACTTAAAAAAAAAGGCTCTAATCACGCAGCAAGCCTTCAAAATGGCGCAGAAGAAAGATAAGAAGCCTAAAAAGTCAACCTGGAAGTTTAATTTGGAGTTTACTCATCCAGTAGAAGATGGAATTTTTTATTCTGGAAATGTTGAACAGTTTCTGCGGGAGAAGGTTAAAGTGAATGGAAAGACTGGAAATCTTAGGAATGTCATTCACATTGAACACTTCAAGAATAAAATCATAGTCGTTTCTGAGAAACAGTTCTCTAAAAGGTATCTGAAGTACTTTACCGAGAAATACCTTAAAAAGAACAATCTTCGTGATTGGCTTCCTGTGGTTGCATCTTACAAGGAGACTTATGAGCTTTGTTACTTCCAGATTAGTCAAGATGAAGATGAATCTGAGTCTAAGGACTAGATGATGCCATCCTTTATAGGGCTTTGCTTACTAATAAAACAAATTAACCATACTAAAGAAAGAAGCATCTTGAAATGGACCTTTAGCTTATCAGTGAAAAAAAAAACAAAAAACAACATTGTATGTTAAACATTCATCTTTTTATTTAAGGACATGCTGTTTCTATGGTACTGGCCTTCCTTTATACTTTCTTATATTTTATTGCAGTATAGTTGATTTACAATATTGTATTAGTTTCAGGTATATAGCAGAATGAATGAGTTATACATATATCCTGGAGAAGGAAATGGCAACCCACTCCAGTGTTCTTGCCTGGAGAATCCCAGGGACGGGGGAGCCTGGTGGGCTGCCGTCTATGGGGTCGCACAGAGTCGGACACGACTGAAGCAACGCAGCAGCAGCAGCAGCATACATATATCCACTTGTTCTTTTGTCATATAGACCATTAAACAGTATTGAGTCCAGTTCCCTGTGCCATACAGCAGTTTTTTAGTTACATGTTTTATGTATGCTAAACTGTTTCAGTCATGTCCAACTCTTTGGAAACCCATGTAGCCTGCCAGGCTCCTCTGTCCATGGGATTCTCCAGGCAAGAACACTGGAGTGGGTTGCCACTTCCTACTCCATCTGTTCTATGCATAGTAGTGTGTATATGCCAGTGTCAATCTTCCAATGTACCCCACTCCCCTGTATCCCCTGGTAATCGATAAGTCTACATCCAACTTCTGTTTTATAAATAAGCTTTTTGCCCCTTCCCCCTTTTAAATACTTTGTATAAGCAATATTTAAACAGCTTATAGTTAGTGGAATTTTTTTCAGGATTTATGTAATATACTAATTTTATAGATGTCCTCAGGTTAAAAGTATATAGCGAAAAAAGCACAATTCGGGGTATAACTATACAATAAAATATTTAGTTTTGAAAAAACAAAGAAAAACATGCAGAATAAGCTAGAAAATATAAAAATCATAATTACATGTCAATATAAATTAAGGGTCAATGTAATAAACATAATAACCCCCTCCTCCTCATCACAGCTAGTTATTACTGAATCCTTTGTACCAGGCATGGATTTAAGAGGCATGTGCGTGCTGTGCTAAGCTGCTTCAGTTACGTCCAACTCTTTGTGACCCCATGGACTGTAGCCTGCCACATTTCTCTGTCCACAGGATTCTTCAGGCAAGAATACTGGAGTGGGTTGCCATGTTCTCCCCCAGGGGATCTTCCCAACCCAGGGATCAAACCCAAGTCTTTTATGTGTCTCCAGCATTAGCAGGTGGGTTCTTTCCCACTAGTGTCATCTGGGAAGCCCTTTTAAGAGATATAAATCATACATGATAGCATGAAATTCTACATTAGTCCAACAACTTTTAATATGTTTATCTCAATAAAATAACTACATTTTGAAACAATAGTCTATCTTCATAACTTAAATGTTTGGGATTGGGGAAACATTGATTATTACTTACATTTTATAAAAATTTAACACAGGCTCATATGAGAGATCAGATAAAATTACTAAGGAAAAAGTCTGAAGCCATGTATAAAAATTTTGAACAACTGCAAAAAAGCAGAAAAAATATCTGTCAGAGTGTTATGGTTATGTGCAACCTGAGATCTGGGAGAACTGAAAAAGTGTTAGCCTCTCAGTCATGTCCAACTCTTTGCGACCCCATAAACTCTTGTCTGCCAGGTTCCTCTGTCCATGGACTTCTCCAGGCAAGAATACTGGAGTGGGTTGCTATTCCCTTCTCCAGGTTTGACTCCGAGGGGTCAAACCTGAGTTCTCTTGCATCGCAGCAGACATATCTGGGAGAACACTTAAATGCAGCACAGCCTCAGTTGTCAATGATCAACATTTAAAATCACCAGTAAGAATCAACTCCAGAGGTGCTGCTACTGCTGCTGCTGCTAAATTGCTTCAGTCGTGTCCGATTCTGTGTGATCCCATAGACGGCAGCCCACCAGGCTCCCCTGTCCCTGGGATTCTCCAGGCAAGAAGACTGGAGTGGGTTGCCATTTCCTTCTCCAATGCATGAAAGCGAAAAGTGAAAGTGAAGTTGCTCAGTCGTGTCCAACTCTTCGTGACCCCATGGACGCAGCCTACCAGGCTCCTCCACCCATGGGATTTTCCAGGCAAGAGTACTGGAGTGGGGTGCCATTGCCTTCTCTGAGAGGTGCTTCTCGTAGAAACCAAACCATCAAATCATTCAGGAAAACTTCAGAGGCATATTCAGTCTGAGGGATAAGCTCGATATGAGACCTGATGACCTTGATCAAATACATACCAATAAAAGTGACTGACGGTGGAAAATATAGCCTTTGCCTGTCTGAGTATATAGCTCATCCAAGGCTCATTATACAAGCTTCTAGTCATGGGTGGTGATAGGGTGAGTTCTCTTCTCACAGTCTTGATTCCAACTTCTAATTCAGCTCTTGAGAGGCCTGAATCTACTGTCTCTTACACCATGAACTTGTTACTCACTACACCCTCACTGTGTTCCTCCCTATGGCCTGGCTTTGTCCCTCACTATAGACTGACTGTATCCCTCAATACAGCCCGACTCTATTCCTCACTACAGCCCAAGCTCTATTCCTCTCTATAGCTTGACAATGCTCCTCACGATAGCCTGACACAATTCTAACTACTGCTTGAGTCTGTTCGTCATTCAGCATGACCCTGTTCCTCTCTATATCCTTACTGTGTTCCTCATCATGGCCTGACACTGCTCCTTTGTGTTATCCGGCATGTGATCATCTCTACTGGATTAGTGCTATCCTCTTGAAAGATGTTCAGAACCAGACTGAAAGTCTATCTGAGGTCAGAATAGGTAGGAACTTTATGAATAAGATGGTAAATATTTCAACAGTACTATATCAGAGAACTTAATATAATTTTTGGAGCCTTTAGTTTCATTTGGGACTGAAAGAACACTTCCCCTTAACACATACACACCAACCTAGAAACACTTTTTTTCTGTGTGCTTCAAGCACTGGTATGTTGGTTTCATGCTAAATTCTTAAGATATTAAAATATATCATTAAAATATTAAAGATCTGATAAAACAGGTTAACAGGTTAACTGGAATGACAGATAATGATAAGATAAATGCCAGTCTTTGAATGAAATCTATTTATAGCTTTGCCCTTTACACAATGAATTTGAAGTAACTTACAAAAATATACAAAAAATGTTTTAATAATTAAATATCTATATAAAAGGGTAATTAAAATATAAAAAGATCAAGAAAATATGATGCATCTATACCAGTGCAGATGACTGATAGGTCTTGCTCTTTGTATCTCCTCATGGTCAAGCAAATGAAACAAAATAAACAAAATAAAAAAAAAATATGTTTGTAATTGGGCATAAGTTATAGAGGGAATCAAGACATAAAATTAAAATTTTACACATTGCTTCAACATTCCAATCCTTTGATAAATATGATTTCTTACTCTACGTTTTGAGAAAGAATGAGTGGTACCCAGCTACACTTCTACTCTTAAGTCAAGATCTCAGAACACTAGGATGGTATGTAGAACATTAAGTACAGATTTACACTCCTCGTAAAACCACAGAAAAGATTGTTGTTCAGTTGTTAAGTCATGTCTGACTCTTCGGGATCCCATGGACTGCAGCATGCCAGGCTCCCTTATCACTATCTCCTGGAATTTGCTCAAATTCATGTTCATTGAGTTGGTAAGGCTATCTAACCACCTCATCTTCTGACATCCCCTTCTTCCTTTGCCTTCAGTGCTTCCCAGAATCAGGGTCTTTTCCAATGAGTTAGCTCCTTACATCAGGTTTTCAAAGTACTGGAGCTTCAGTTGCAGGATCAGTCCTTGCAATGAATATCTAGGGTTGATTTTCTTTAGGATTGACTGGTGTTTAAAGTATAAATAGTGATGTGCTTGTATGGATTGCCATTTTCTATTATTTTTAAATTTGGGGGCATCATAAACTTGTTTGAGCCTCCACTGAAAACAAATAATCCTGTCTTCTACAGACTACAATATTCTGGATTATATTTGTATAATACATATGCCTTGGAAGTGAAACATAAAATACATTTTGAATACATTTGACTTTGAATATTTAATGTACATTTTGAGTAAATTAACAAATTTGACTAGCCAGTAACTTTGATGTTAAGAATAATTGATTTAGAGTATTTGTTAAATAAGAAACCTGTGTTTCTTGAAATGAGACAAGTAATCTTAATTGAACCAATACATTCGATTCAATTAAGCTCCTCCTCTTTGGTGCTTAAGTTTTAAGAGTTTTAAGATGAAATAAGTCAGGAGGCATACATGTTTCATCTCATGGTGACATCCTCCAAAAGATAAATAATCAGGGAATTGTTATATCTTCAGGGAGAATCATGTGAAAGCTAACTGTGGAATGATTAAGTAGAGAATATGTTAGTTTCAAGGTTTCAGACTCAAAGGTTTCAAAGGTTTAACATTTATTAGTTTTGTGTTCCTTATCAGGTATGGAATATCTCAAAACCCAGTTTTCATAGTACCTACTGTACTATTTTTTTAATGAATTTAGCACTTATGCTAAAGTAAGTGTCAATAACGTCAATTATTGTTATATCATTAGTAGTAGTATTAGCAATGTGCATGCATTACTCAGTCGGGCTCAGCCGGGCACAGTCATGCTGACTCTTTGTGATCCCATGGACTGTAGCCCGCCAGGATCCTCTGACCATGGGATTTCTCAGGCAGGAATATTGGAGTGGGTTGCCATTTCCTCCTCCAGGGAATCTTCCCAACCCAGGGACCGAATCCACATCTCCTATGTATCCTGCCTTGGCAGATGGATTCTTTACCACTGTGCCACCTGGAAAGCCCCAGTGGTAGTAATAGTAGCAGTAAATAGTAAATGCTAAACAAATATCTTATTATTGTTATTATTATCTGAGATGGGAAGAAAATGGGGCAAGCAATTACAAAGGATTCACATTATGGTCTCGTGATGAGAATTTTTTATCACTATTATAGTCTATATGTGAAGTCACTCAGTTGTGTCCGACTCTTTGTGACCCCATGGACTGTAGCCTACCAGGCTCCTCCGTCCAGGTGATTTTCCAGGCAATCGTACTGGAGTGGGTTGCCATTTCCTTCTCCAGGGGATCTTCCCAACCCAGGGATAAAACCTGGGTCTCCTGCATTGCAGACATACCCTCTGAGCCATCAGGGTAGTCCTATATACTATATGTTATATAAAATTGTAGCTGCCTTTTTATGTAAATATTTAATTCAGCTGGATTTAAGCCTTGTATATAGTATAAGGTAAAGATTTAACTTTTTTATTCCCCAGAGAAGACTGTTTCCTATACCTTCTACTAAATGGTTCAAGTTTTCTTCATTGGTTTACGATGTCACCAATATTATATCACAATTTTGTATTTACATGGTTCTGGTTCAGAATTCTTCAGTGTGTTCCATTGTTTCATTTACACATTCTTATGCCAATTCCTTGAGCTGTAAGGAGATCAAACTAGTCAATCCTAAAGGAAATCAGTTCTGAATATTTTGGAAGGACTGATGCTAAAGCTGAAACTCCACTATTTTGGCCACCTGATTCAAAGAATGGGCTCACTGGAAAAGACCCTGATGCTGGGAAATATTGAATGTGGGAGGAGAAGGGGACAACAGACAATGATATGGTTGGATGGCATCACCAACGTGATGAACGTGAGTTTGAGCAGGCTCCAGGAGTTGGTGATAGACAGGGAAGCCTGGTGTGCTGCACTCCATGGGGTCGCAAAGAGTCAGACACGACTGAGTGACTGAACTGAACTGATGCCAATTCCACAACCGTCTTCATAGTTTAAACTTGTCGTCTATCTTAATGTCTGTTAATAAAATATACATTCTACAGTCTACTTTAAATAAACTTCTTTGTTTGAATATCATACTTGTGGCAACCCCTCATTTGGTGAAAAAAAAGTAATTTAGTGAAAGAAAGATAATTTAAAATTTTGGGGTTTTTTTTTGGCTTTTCAAGAGCTCATTCACATAATATAGGTTACTCTTTTGATAATATAAGCAGTTGTACAAAATTCTTGTGTGTAACAGAAGTTGTTACAGAAATTAAACAATCTATATCTCTTGTTAGATATTACTTAAACATATGTTAAGACAATTACACTGCATTTAATAGTTCTTATAGCTGAGTAGTAGATAAAACAACTGATTGAAACTTTTATTCTGTATTTTGGTTATGGTTAAAAGTTTAAATTTTATATATTTGCAATTTTTCTCATAACTCTAACAGTGTTTTCAGAGGGAACTACTCTTGGAATGTGAAAGCTAGTCTTTTTTTTTTTTTCTTCTGTAAATATTCTAGGAACACAGAACATGCTTTTCTTTTCCTTCAAATGTCTATGATTTTTTTCAGTAAGTATGCATTAATACTTCACTCTCAAAGATCAAGATCAAACATGTGCAAGGCTTTTCAGTTCACAGGTGATTAGGCTTATTGCTGAATCTATTTCCTTCTCTGTCTTGCCAGATTTGATTGTGGCCAAACATATTACAAACTGAGAGATGCTAATTCAAAGAGACATTTACAAATTGGAGAAGTAATCACAAGCACACAGCAGAGTTGGGAAAGATTGCATGTGGGTAGGTTAAAAAAGGAAGCCAGAACTCACAGGCAGAATATGCTGTGAGTAAAAAGAAAAAAAAAAAAATGTATTATAGTAGATAGGATAGAGATTTGGTAACTGTCTTTTCAACTGAGCATACTGAAAAGACAATTTGTTTTAAACTCTCTTTCTTCCTGAAAGTAGAATGCTCACTTGGCCAGCACTGAGAACTTGAAATCAATAAACCACTGGAAGAAAAGTATTAGCCCATGGTAACTAGGTTTTCTGACATTATCTCTCTGTGTTTGCTGGTGGCAGGACTTCTGGTATTCCCATAAATGCCTTCCATCAAAAAGCAGAAATGAGAAAATAAAGACAAAAACAAAACCAAACAATTTTGTACAAGGGGAGGAAAAGTTCACCCTACTTCAGTATCCATGATTTTATACTTTTTGATCTGATTACTAACAGAAATCAGAATTGCAAATGATTGGTACAGAGATAATAATGATGCATAAATTACTGAGTCACATAGACTAGAATCTTAAATAAAAACTCCAGGGGAGTCAAAAAATCAAACTGTACAGAAAAGATCTCACCATCAACTAAGAAACTGGCATAAAATTTGGTAGGATTATTTATCTAACATTGAAACATTCTAGTTAGCATGGTTGGATTGAAACATAAAAAGAGACTGTGAGCAATTTTTCCAGGTAAAATAAGATGGTGTCTGCTACAAAGTGAAAGGTCTCTAAACTTATTCTTATATCAACAGGAAGACCAAATCAGTTCAGTTCAGTCACTCAGTTGTGTCCAACTCTTTGCAACCCCCTGGACCAGAGCAGGCCAGGCCTCCTTGCCCATCACCAACTCCCAGAGTTATCCAAACTCATGACCATTGCATTGGTGATGCCATCCAACCATCTCATCCTCTGTCATCCCCTTATCCTCCTGCCTTCAATCTTTCCCAGCATCAGGGTCATTTCAAATGAGTCAGTTCTTTGCATCAGGTGGCCAAATTATTGGAGTTTCTACTTCAACATCAGTCCTTCCAATGAATATTCATGACTGATCTCCTTTATGATGGACTGGTTGGATCTCCTTGCAGTCCAAGGGACTCTCAAGAGTCTTCTCCAACACCACAGTTCAAAAGCGTCAATTCTTCGGTGCTCAGCTTTCTTTATAGTCCAACTCTCACATCCACATGTGACTACTGAAAAAACCATAGCCTTGACTAGATGGACCTTTGTCAGCAAAGTAATGTTTCTGCTTTTTAATATGCTGTCTAGGTTGGTCATAACTTTCCTTCCAAGGAACAAGCATCTTTTAATTTCACAACTACAGTCACCATCTGCAGTGATTTTGGAGGCCCCCAAAATAAAGTCAGCCACTGTTTCCACTGTTTCCCCATCTCTTTGCCATGAAGTGATGGGGTCAGATGCCATGATCTTAGTTTTCTGAATGTTGAGCTTTTCAGTAAAATTTTAGTGTGTGATCTCATATTTACTCTGTTAGCTGATATTTACTTTCTAGGACCCTGCTTTTATTAATGTTGATGTCCAAATCCTTCAGTATTAACAAATCTATAATAGAAAACTGGAAAAGAAAACTGATTTTGAATATGGACATAAAAGGATGTGTAAGAAAAAGAAGGCAATAACAACCCACTCCAGTGTTCTTGCCTGGAGAATCCCAGGGACGGGGGAGCATGGTTGGCTGCTGTCTATGGGGTCACACAGAGTTGGAAATGACTGAAGTGACTTAGCAGTAGCAGCAAAAGAAAGAAGAATATTATGTATATTGGAATATACTGATACTATAAAACATACATAAACTGTATACTAATTTAAAAATGGGAGATGCCAATTTAATTCATACTTTATCATTGAAGGACAAAATGTCTATGTTTACAAATATATAAGGAACATCAACTTTTATTTTTAATTAGGTCATCAACTAATTATCTACAACTTTACATTACCTTTGCTGCTGTTGTTCAGTCACTAAATCTTGTCTGACTTTGCGACCCCATGGACTGCAGCATGTCAGGCTTCTCTTCCTTCACTATCCCCTGGAGTTTCTCAATATAGCTAACTTTCAAAATATCTATATTTTTAAAAATATTTTATTTAACAATAAATATTTATAATTTCTTTTAGAGACAGATTACATTGGGTATATTATAAAAATGACATCTGAGTAGTCATTATTTTCCCTTTCCAAAGTAATTTCATATATTGACGATAAGCCTATCAAGTATAAGGCTAGTATTTTTATCTGTGTGTGTGTGTGTGATTTTATATGTGTGTGCATTTATTAAATACATTTAGGATACATTTTAAGGAAAAAAAATTCCATATAGATTGACAAATATTATAGACAGAAAATACATATATACATGTATACCCAAATATTTTAATTGTTTTAAAGGCATAATAAGAATCAAAGTCTATGACAGCAGGGTAAACTAGTTATTGGTTTATCAGTTTCTTATGACAGTGCATATCTCATAGTTAGAAATTTTCTTTCCAAATATACCAAGAAAAGCATAACCAAAACTTCCTCAATGAGGACAGAATCAAAGGAGGGAAAAACATGTGACTATCTCTGATCATGACTGGAGAACTCTGAATTGGCTTCAAAGAATCAGTTTTCTATACAACTAGTCCTAAACTTAATTTGCTTGCTGAAATTGTGATACAGTCATTGGCTTATCCAGTCTTTAGACTATTTTTTACCACATTGTGTCTAGCTCCTGGGCAAGACAGGCACCAGTAAGCCTATTTTGGTGATGAAAACTCAAGCACTCTTGAGAATCTTACGTGTACCGAGGAAAAGAGACAAATGAGAAAATACAACACATCAGACCCATGGTAATACATAATAAATGCTATGGGACACACAGAGAAACCATTCAGCTTTGGAGAGTTTAGGAAAAATTAGTACAAAAATAAAATTGAAACTAAGACTTATAGTCAAATGGAATGAAAAGATATCTCATACTGTATGTAATGGTGGTGATAATTTGAGACAGAGGGAAATTTGTCAGGCAGAATAAACAATTTGTACAAAATACTTATAGTGATTCTCAAACAGACTCATAGATTGCTCTAAGTCCACACTGAATTTTGTGACAATTCATGATGAAATAGAACAAATAAAGAAAATATTTCCTAAATTTAAATATATCTAGATGGTTTTTAAATGTTTGAATCTACATAATAGTTTTAGTATTAAAGTGTTCCTTATTATATGAATTATGACATATTTATGTAGATATAAATATGTGCATATATGTATATATAGTGTGTATGTTTATTAAATATATACTTTGAGATATGTATATGTACATATAGGATGTATAAATACATATATATTTGGCCTCCTTGCTCAGTAAATGCACAGTTTGTAAGACTGGGTATCCATATGTCCTTTTGTTTTTATTTTCTTTCCATGAAATGACTACAAGCATCCACCAGCTGTTGCTTTTGGCGAACTGCACAGACATCAGTATGTATAGAATATTCAGAGACACACTTGAAAAAGCTTTGAACCTACCCAAATTAGATTACAGAGGTAACCATGGGCCAAATAATAGAGAATCTTATATTTAAAATTGTTTGCACATTTTCTTGATTCTATGGGAAACCATTACAGAATTTTAAATAAGAAAGTGAGAAGATTAAATGTGTCCTTTTGAAGTATTATCTTAGCTGCCACATAAAGAACAAAGGGTTGTGGGGCAAGACCGAATGAGACATGAGACGTAGGAAAATGGCCTGTTACAGTAATTCAAGAGATAGTTGATGCTGTTTTAATCTAAGGCAGTATCAATGAAGATAGGGAGCTTTAGTCATCTAATAGGATCTGTGGATACAGAAAAATGCATAGAAGAGTCTGCTACGTATTCTTGTATATTTATTATATTCCAGCATATTTATTACAAGTGTTGAATTCTTATTCAAAGGACAATAACAATCCATTTTTTTCAATATATATATACTGGAGGAGAAGATAAAATATCAATGACATCTTTTAGTGAATCTTCAACATAAAATTTTTCTCATGCTTCCAAAATCTTTTTATTAATTTAAATTCATTTATTTTAATTTTTTCCATTTAAAGTGCCCTTTGCAGCCTGTCAACTAATCCAAATACTTAAAAGACAGTGATCCTCTCATACAAAATGGTTTGTTTAATTTTGAGATTTATTACATTCATTATGTTTACAGATGAAACACCAGGCATTAAGTTCATGTAGAAAGATACGACTAATGTTACTTTGCAAGATAACTGTAAATAATTACTTCAACACTAATAAAACCAACACTAGACATACTGGAGAAACTTCTAACACAAGCTAATGTTCTGCAGAAAACATCAGCCTAAAGAACTAGCACCCTACCATGTATGCAAAGTGTTTAAAGTCACACAATTATTACTTTAAAACTTCTTGATAGCTTGTATTGCAATCACCAATTTTATAATACACATAGATGGAGATTAAAATAAAAAATTAAAGCTAATATTTTAAACTAATAGTGTTGCCAATAGGATTGTCTCTTTAGATCTGAATTTTAATTCTGATTTAATCAATACCTCTAACTCATAGTAACTATGTCTGTCAAAGAAATATCTTTGAAGTACTTGCATTCCAAACACTGTGTTAGAGGTTGAATGAATGGGTTGGGAAGATCCCCTGGAGTGGGGAATGGCTATCCACTCCAGTATCCTTTTCTGGAGAATCCCATGGACAGAGGAACCTGGCAGGCTATAGTCCATGGGGTTAAAAAGAGTCGGACACAACTGAGCAACTAACACACACAGAGATTGAACGAAGCTTTAAAAGAAGAATCTGTCACCACAAAATGTAGAATTGAAAGCACTAATAAATATTAGAATCATTTGAGTAGTGTTTAGTAAATACATTGTTTACAAAGTCATGGGCAAGGTCGATCAGGACACAACTGAGGAGAGGGATCTCTTACTGGAACCCTGTCTGAGAGTACTGGAGAGGGGCAGTACTCTGGAGAGGAAGCTGCCTTCAGAGGGGCAGGGCCCTTTGTCAACAGACACTTCCAGCCTAACGTGAACCTTATAAAAAAGAATGAGGAAAAACATAGGCATTGAATTCCCCTGTATCCCCCTCTCTACTCTTGTACTGAAGTTTCAATACTGGCTGAACCCAAATGAAGAGCAAGAAATAAGGGGGCCTGTTGATGATATTCATCTGCATCAGCATTCCATAGAAGAGAGCAGGGTAGAGAACAATCTCTCTGAGCAAATGGACAATACCCAGAAGTTACACAGTCTAGTAGCCACGTGATCACAGTTCTTGGAGGTGCCTGCTCTAATAGCAGTGAATAACACCACTTATACTTAATTCTGTTCTAGTGAAAGCAACTCACAACAAAACATGCCTATCATGAAATATTAAGGATGAGATGGAATTAGCCAGGCAAAGGGAGCAGTCTAATACACTAGGCTCACATTTCTCATACTTTTGTATAATCATTCACAGACCCATTTTAAGAGGAAAACAAACATACAAAAATCCACAGGCCCTAGAATTTGCTTAAGTTATGTATTTAAATGTAACTTGATATGTTCAACTATAAAACTAAATATAAACATATTTGTTTATTGTACATACTGCAGTATAAAGTTACAATAAGTTACTTAATGACAATATAAAACAAAATTCAAATTAATACTGATATAAGTGAAAAATAGAGTTTTGTGGAAACCAAATTGCTTTATGTAGAATATAAAGTAAATATAAATATCAGAGATTTTTGTAGAGAGCATCCATATAGAACTAAAATTGAGTACTAGCTCAATTTTCTGGCCTCTTGAAACATTCAAGACACAGGGGAGTCCTCATTCACAGATTTTTGTTTTATGTATGTTTTTTACCATCAGCTTACAAAAATGCCTCTTTTCCATATCAAGGTGACCTTCCTCCTGGTGGTTTGGTGGTTTAGTTGCTAAGTCGTGTCTAACTCTTGAGACCCTGTGGACTGTAGCCCACCAGGCTCCTCTGTCCATGGGATTTTCCAGGCAAGGATACTGGAGTGGATTGCCATTTCCTTCTCCAGGGGATCTCCCCGACCCAGGAATCAAACCCAGGAATCAAACCCAGGTCTCCTGCATTGCAGGCAGATTCTTTGCTGACTGAGCTACAAGGGAAGACCTTCCTTCTACTTTATCCATATCCATGAAAATCAGAGTACCATATCCTATGGCTACTGTGGAGAATACAACCAAGTATAAACACTGTCTTAGTTAGGGTCATCGTAAGGAAGTATCATAGAATAAATGGATTGAAAATAGCAGAAATGTATTTTTCACAGTTCTGGAGGCTGGAAGTCTGAGTTCAGGGTAAAAGCAAACTTGAGTTTGTGGAGAGCCTTCTGCTGAATTGCAGAAGTTAACTTCTCTTTGCATTCCTCCAATCCCCTTTGGAAGAAAGAGAACCAACTAACTACCTGGCCTCTTCTTATAAGGTTACCTGATATCAAGAGCTAACTCACTGGAAAAGACCCTGATGCTGGTAAAGATTTAGAGCAAGAGAAGAAGAGGTTGACAGAGGACAAAATGTTTGAATGGTATCATTGACTCAATGGATATGAGTTTGAGCCAACTCTGGGAGGTAGTGAAGGACAGGGAAGCGTGGCAGGTTGCAGTCTGTGGGGTCACAAAGATTTGGATATGACTGAGTGACTGACCAACAACAACAATCTCATTCCTAAAAGTTCATCCTCATGACCTAATTACCTTCCAAATGCCCCACCTCCTAATACCATCACATTGGGACTAAACTGGGCTTCATAGGTGGTGCCAGTGATAAAGAATCCACCTGCAATGCAGGAGACCCAGGTTCTATCCTTGGGTCAGAAGATCCCCTGGAGCAGTAAATGGCAACCCACTCCAGTATTCTTGCCTGGGATATCCTATGGTCAGAGGACAATGATAGGCTACAGTCCATGGGGTCACAAAAACAGGTTAGATTTTAACATAGGAATTTTGCAAGGACACAAGCATTCAGTCCATAACAAGCAATTTACATGTTAGTTCTGACACTTAGATTGTCTTCCAGATGTTTCAAATTGTACTCAAATTAGTCTTCTTTAAGCCATCATAAACATAAAAACAAAAGTATATATCTGTTCACAAGTATATCTCTGTCCTCATATTAAGGAACTGTGCATTGCTCAATCTTATTGCAATCATGCAAATATTTTGCGGATTTTAGAAATTTGCGTTATGTTACACCAGTGTTTCTAAAACTTAAAGTGAAACAAAATTCCTTGGAGAGCTTTCTAAAAATGTGATATTGCAATCCAACTTTAAATACTGGCTGGCTGGCGTTATACATTTTAATAGGCATCCCAGATGATTTTGATATAGATGATTCACTGCTAAGATTTTAGATAACACTGATTTAAAGATTCAAATTCTCATTTAAAATACCAGGAAAGCAATAACAATGAGAGAATTTGATTAGGATTTATTTATGGTCACGATTTTGTAGGCTAGATTAACACAGAGTCTTAGTGTAGTATTTATTTAAAACACAAGTCTTTATTAGGCAATACCAGGTTGCATGCACACCAGTTGGAAAAACTTTTAAGATGCCTCCTGCTTCCCATTGAGACTTTGAATTTGTCCTTTCTGACCAGCAGTTTCTTCCTCTTCCTGCCAATTTTCTATTCTACTTTTACTCATCCTTTAGTTTTATCTCAGAAATATCACTCACAGGGAAGCTTCTCATTGGAAAAACTCCTCTGAAAAACGTTCTTTTAGCAACATGGACCTTCCCTTGTAGTACTTATTCACATCTGTATAGTAATATTTTATGGTGACTCCAAACGTCCTAGATCTCTTCCCAGAGACCCAGTAGGAGTCTCCCTGTCATGTTGAAGTTATGTTTGGATGTGTGACATGGTTAATCAGTGAAAGGTGAGCAAAAGTGACGGGTATTACTATTAGGTAGAAGCATTAGGAACCCATATGTAGTTCTCTCTGCTCTCTCCTTCCCAACATGCTCAGATGGTGCCTGCTACTTCATTATAAATTCCTGAGTCAGAATACTATGTGAAGCAGCCCTTGCTGACAAATTACAGTGTGTGGCATGAGTGAGAAATACTTGTCACCTTAATCCCCTAATATTTAGAGTAGTTTATCAGCCAAAAAAAAAAAACAAAAAACTGACATGTCACAGGTGTCATTTTATATTTATACGGCTGATTATTTACCTACCCCATCTAATTATAATCCTAGGGAGGGATAAGATTTTTATTTGTTTTGCCGACATGTGCTTTCTTTTGCATTTCCAACAAAAAAGGGCAGTCTCCTTGATAATCAGGGATAGTTTTAATTTTCAAGACACATGACTTTTTTATATTGGAGTATAGTTGAGTAACAGTGTTGCATTAGTTTCAGGTGTACAGCAAAATGATTCAGTTATACATGTACATATATCTATATTTTTCAAGTTATTTTCCCATTTAGGTTATTGCCAAATATTGAACAGATTTTATTGTATTACACAATAAGTTCTTGTTGGTTATTTATTTTAAATATAGCAGTATGTACATGGAAAAGATATTTTTGATACCTAGCAAATACCTAGTAGATAGCAGGCACTTGAGAAAATAAAGGTCCCCCAAAGATGTTCATGTCTGAATGCCTGGAATCTGTAACCATGTTACCTTGAGTGGCAAAAGGTTAAAAATATTAAAAGAAGGAGTTTATTCAATTATGGTGGGCTTAATTTAAATTCATGAGCTCTTAAAAGTTCAAAAGGAAGACAAAAGGGTGAGAGATGTGACAGCAAAAGAAGGAGGCGAGATTCATTTTGAAAAGACCAGGCTTGCCATTGCTGACTTTGGAAATGCAGCAAGGGGGCCCGGTGAAAAGGCATATAGGCATTTTCTGAAAGGTAGTAACTGCCATAAGCTAACTGACAGAAAAGAAACCAGGGGCTCCAGTCCTACAACCATAGGAATTAAATTTCACCAAAAACCTGAAAGAGCAAGGAAACTGATTCTCTCCAGAGTCATCGGAAAGCAATGCACCCTGCTGTCATTTGATTTTAATCTAGTGAGACACATGTTGGTTTTATAAGTTTATGCATTTGTGCCGTTTTAAGACCCAAAGTTTTTGGTAACCTGTTATAGCAGCAGTTGCAAGTTATACATGTCTCAACATACTCACCCTCAAAGACTAAATTACTGAATGAAAGAAACATCAATAATACATTTAAATCTGTTGCATAAAAAATTAGCAAAAATATTATCTAAAATGTTATTTTTAATATGCTACTGTTTTTCTTATTCTTTAAAGAGAAATCTTGCATTATCATTCATTTAAGACTTGGAATAGAAGGAAGTTTGCTCAGGGATGGTTTTTGGTGTTTAATCTGCTCCTGATTTTTAAAGAAGTGTCAAAGTCTGCCAACTAGGTTTTTATTCCTTCCAAGGGAAGACCTTAAGTTCCTCCCAACCCAAATCTTCTAGTTCTGCCAAGAAGGAAATTGGTCTAATTACTCCAAGTTAAAGTTGTAATTGCCTTTCTACATTTTATGCCATGAGCCCCTGTCTTATTTCTACTCACTGTTAATGAAAACAGAAAGAAAAAGACACTTGGGCTGTTTGCCTCACCAGCTTTCTTTAATGCTGATTGCTGTCTGGAACCTAGAGTGCCTCTACCTTGACTATCATAGGAACAGATTCCCCATGTTTCTGCAGAATGTCACTCCTCACACTGATTTTGTTGCAATGGCCAGAGAAGATATCTTAAATTTCCAAATGTCTAATCATTTTAATTTACTAACTTTGCCTATTTTTTTAAGGGGTGATATATGTCTAAGTCTATGAATTAGTGTAGTTAAAAGCGATTTCTTCAAGACATCTTAGAGTTTTCAAAGAACATCGGTAATAGCAGAAATGTCTGTCAAAGATATGCTTGTAAATATGAAAAAAAAAAATCTACACCTTATCACAAACACACTGTAGCTACAACCCCTACAAACACA
Organism: Budorcas taxicolor; assembly: GCF_023091745.1. NCBI lineage: Eukaryota > Metazoa > Chordata > Mammalia > Artiodactyla > Bovidae > Budorcas > Budorcas taxicolor. The sequence continues at coordinate 55,894,736 of NC_068929.1, read as the reverse complement.
CACAAAACATAAAAATATAAAAACAAACCTTCAAATATGTGTTTCTTTCTTCTCTGACTATAATTTTATATTTGGGACTGACCAATACTGGGGTGGGGTAGGGGAAGCCCTAATAATCTCAAATGTTGTCAAGGTTTGAAATATCTCAAAAAGTCAAATTATAAAGATACAGAATTAACTAAGAAAATACATCATATAATCAGCTTTCTGCATAATAATTTAACCAAGGTGAAATATTATTTTCTCAAAAAGAAGACTCTAATATTTTCTTGGGATTTTTTTGTCCATCAATTTTTTTTGCAATTTTCCTAAAAATAAATTTTATTGTCAATATGCTTTTTTTTTTAGAAGTGTGCTACAGTATTTTTAGTGATTTATAATACAACAATTTTTATCCTGTGGAAAGACTGAAGTTAACATGGTTATTTTGAAAATATTCCTCAAAGTTAATCTAGGCATATTTTCTTTTCATTTAAAAGAAATGTCTGTATCATCTTAATCCTTATGATTATAGGCACCACATGGTCTTTCTTAACTACCTTCTTATTGTCAGGATAATTCTTAAGTAAACAAGTTTGACCAATGCACAGCACATATCAATAGTTTGATATTTTGGCAATTGCCATTAAATATCATTTGCACTCCTTTTGTCCTTATTGATCAAAACAAGACAGCCCACAGTTTCTCAATTCCTTCTTTCCTTGCAGTAGTACAGTCTCAGTTTGATGGCCATTGTAAAAATATCCCACATTACTGGACACAGTTCTAACACAATAAAATTCAGAGACGCATTGATTTTCTTGGTTGTAATAATGAATATAAATATAAAACATATCCTACCTTCATTAAACATGAAAAGATAATTTTGCCAAATGACATTACTCAACATCAATTATTTTTTTTTTACCTTGAATGTGATTGTGGTTTTACTTATTTGGAACACAATCATCATTCCCAATGAGTACCTAACTTTCCTTCCACTTTCTTCTCTACTGAACCAGTCATTGACATTGCTCATTTGGAACACTGACAGTGCCTCCTTTCTTTCCACTCATGCTAACAACATTCTCATTTAATTCCTTGTTGAAACTCCTTAATAATGCTGCCTGACACCACTATAGCAACTATTTCCAAACAAACAAACAAACAAAAACCTAGACATAATTGCTAAAATTTACTGTTGGCCTTCAAGATAAAACAGACTTAATTCTTTCCTTCTCATGTTAAAAAGCCAATATTTAAAAAGCTTAACTTTCTAGTCTACCCTATTACACTGAATATTCAATATTTATAAATAAATGCATTCAAAGAGTTGACTCATTGGAAAAGACCCTGATGCTGGGAGGGATTGGGGGCAGGAGGACAAGGGGACAACAGAGGATGAGATGGCTGGATGGCATCACTGACTCGATGGACATGAGTTTGAGTGCATTCCAGGAGTTGGTGATGGACAGGGAGGCCTGGTGTGCTGTGATTCATGGGGTCGCAAAGAGTCGGACACGACTGAGGAACTGAACTGAACTGAATAAAGAAAACTGTCACATTATACATCTACTTCCTTACCTCCCATTCTGTTCTCAAGTCCCTAAATCTGCTTTTGTCTCTATCTTGAGTGAGTTATATCCCTCGACAGAAAAAACCTAATGGGCACGTTTTAGTTATGTCATATTTTATATATCCATCACATATAACATTTTAGGTCACTTTCTTTATGTTGCACACTGAATATTTAAAAGGTGGCAGAAGTTTCTTCCACTGCACATGCTCTTCCAGAACCTCGCTATTTCCCATCAAGGGATGGAATCTAATCCTCCACTTTAATCTGCAGGGGTCTGCAACCAATTAGAACCCTGTGGAAGTGACACTATTTGACTTCTGATGTTAAGTCATAGAAGGCATTATAAGTGGCTTATTAAGCTGGAACACTTGCACTAGAACCCTCTGCCACAGTATAAAAAACCCCACTGTTCTGAAACTATATTGCAGTAAACAAGTCCAAACTGCTTATATGAAGAGATCCCTGGGAGAAGCTTTGATACTAAATGAACAGAGAGAGATGCAGGGGTATCTTCCAGATGCTGTTGTTCCAGCCATCACATAACCGCAACTAAATCAGAGACCTTCAGCCAAAAGCATAAAGACAAGTCTTCCCCAAATTCATGACACACACTCTTAGGAAGTAGCGAAAGATGGGTGCTGTTTTAAGCACTCAAATAATTGGGATACTCCTTCAAAGTGTTTAGTTTCTTGACTTCTAGGTACTGATTACTCTAAACGTACTCTTATTTCTCTAATATTCTTTTTCAGGTTACATTACTTCATTCTTCTTAAATTCTGATTTTCCATTGTGGTGTTTTCTGTGGTTCTGACCTCAGCTAATATCGTCCTGTTCCATGGTTTCATTTATCAAATATAACTGATGGTTATTGTCAAATCTCTCCTGAGGTTTCAGACTAAATTCCCAAAGGTATACTGAATGCACATTTATAAACACACACACACACACACATATATATAATTCTATATACTACATACTAAAATATATAGTGTATTCATAATACTCTAGACCAAAATCATCTCTGTTGCTCTTTAAATTGTCCCTCCTTATTTGAACGTAATATCAGAAATGATGTGTATAGTACTATCATTTATCCAGTTTCAAAAGGCAGAAAATAGTGAATCATCTTTTTAGTTCTGTTCCCATTAATTCATCTTCCCATATTAAAATCAGTCACTGATTCCTTGTGTTTTTCTACATATTTTCCCTACCTTTAATCATTGTCACTATCACTAATATAATGTTGTATCTCAGAGAAAAATCTGATCTCTCATGTTTTGTGAAAAAATAAAAATAAAAACACTTTAAGAGCAATTAAACTTGCCTCATCCTGCCCATACAAGCTGCAGGCTAAAATTCTTAGCCACCAATCAACACGTTCAGAAGATCTAAAACATCTCACATTTAATTCGACACTCTGTTTAGGCGACAGATGTGTTAGAGTGTCTATAGAAGACCCTGAGAGTCTTAGGGGTGAATAACTTTGAAAAGTTTAAATTCTAGGTACTCCATTCCCTGAAAAATGGTCATCCCTCTTTTTACTGAAGGCTATAGCATAAAACACCTTTCCCAAACAGCTCCATTCTTAGCTCTTGCTTTGCCCTCATGCTTATCCCTATATGCTCCAGTATTACCTTTTATATAGGTTGTGCACTCAGTCATGCCCAACTCTTGGCAGCCCCATGGACTGCAATCTGTTAAGTTCCTCTGACAATAGAATTTTCCCGGCAATACTGGAGTGGGGTGCCATTTCCTACTCCAGGGGATCTTCTAGACCCAGGAATAAAAGCCACATCTCTTGTGTCTCCTGCATTGTCATGCAGATTCTTTATCACCAGTGCCATCTGGAAACTCACCTTTTGTATAACTCTAGCCTAAGATTCAGTACTTGTCCTCACATGTGCCTTTTCCTTCCATTAGACTAGGCTCCTCAAAAGCATCATTGAATATTTTCCCCACTCTTCCTACTGGGCCTTTAGCTGATTAATTTTATGCCTAAAATTTAGAAGGCAAATAAATGCTTTTTGAATAATAAATTGATCAGTGAAGGACTAATACATGTTTGTATTCTTTTTAGGATATTTTGCAAACAGAATTGTCCTCTAAAATAGATGGAGAATATTTTTCTCTTAAATATGATTTAGGTAATTGGTGACACTTTCTGGTAAGTATTCTTGTTGGGAATATCAAGAGGAGATGTTACAAAATAATTCAAAGAGGAGTTGTCTTAAGTAATATACTTCAGAGTTGGGAAAATCGATTCTTAAAAGGAAACAAGCAAATTTCTTTGAAGCTTTAGAATAGAAGAATACTCATTAGAATACCTAAATTAAAATATAAGAAAGATAAAAGAGGCTATTTCAGGAAATTACTAGCATGTACGTTCAGATTTCTGGTAGTGGTGGTGGTGGTTTAGTCGCCAAGTCCTATCTGACTCTTGCGACCCCGTGGACTGTAGCCTGCCAGGTTCTTCTGTCCATGGGATTCTCCAGGCAAGAATACCGGAGTAGGTTGCCATTTCCTTCTCCAGGGGATCTTCCTGACCCAGGAATTGAACCCAGGTCTCCTGGATTGCAGGCATACTCTTTACCAACTAAGCTATAAGGTAAGTCCTGGTAGTAGTAGGCACAAAATAAAAACCTGTTATTATCATAAGAATTACTTTACTGCTTTTCTTTGCTTCACATATAATGAGAAACATTTTATAGAGAATAAGTGAAAATCATAAACAATGTCAGCCATACAATCACATCAAGAGGAAAGGAGAGCAACATCAAGAGTAAAATAAAATAAGAACGAGAATTTTTTATAATCACAGTTATACAAAAACACGGTGGAAGAGATATATTGGCAGCAGCAAATAACATAAGTTTTCTTCATATAACATATGTGAAGAAACCTGAGATTTCCTCCACTGCCAATAAATTCAATAAACTGCTTTGTGGGTGCAAAAAAAATCAATATACTTCTTCATTAAGAAAAGTATTACATATTAAATTAGGGAGATGAAGCATCCTTTATCCTTCATTGATAAAATCAAATCTGAAGGAGTGCATTCAGTTCTGATCACCATATTTTAATGGCACTATAGGGGAAAAGCTTTGAAGGAAAGTGACTAGAATGGTAAAAGTTTACATGAAGATAGTTCAACTGAATGAGGAAAACACCTGAGAAAGCATTCAGTATGTTTTCCACGTGGCTCCTGGCACAGAAAAGCTCTACAGCCAAGAATGGGAATCACAGAGACAGAGACGTTAAATCAATTTAGAACAGTTAGACAATAACAGTTTTCAATATCTTGAGTTGCCCAGTCGAAAGGAACAATGACCACTCAGTGAAAGATTTTACACATTTATCAATACAATTCAACATAGGCCAAAAAGAGAGGAAAGGACATATATTTATAGATATAGATAGGTATAGATACATAGATAGGTATAGATATACAGATACATAAATTAGACTGAAGCTTGAGAAGGAGCAGTAAAGAAGAGAAGAGTAGTCCAGACTACAAAGTGAAAAGAACTTAGCATTCTTTTAAATAAGTCAGAAAGTAAGGAAGCAGGTAGAGAAATTAGAAAGAGAGAGAGATGAGAACAGCCTCAGAAAAGACATGCAGCAGGGGCTTCACATAGCAAAGAGGCAAGGGCAAAATCCTTGGTGGTTTGGTAGCTGAAACATTAGAGACAGGAGTGTCTGCTTAGCTTATAGGTTATAGTATCTCTGAGTTGTAGCCATTCCTTCTCCTCTCTCTCTTCAAGTCCAGGTTAAACAACTAATCTTTGATTAAATACTTACATTGGGTTAAACACTACTGTCCACACAAAACAACATACCAAAACGTTACTACATTTTTATTTTATTTATGGACACTGGGAAGGATATAGTTCTCAAAATGAGATAAAGATTAGATCCAGATTTATGCAATTCAGAAGGAAAAAAGACAAAGTCTAGAGAGGTTTTATTTTATTTTTTTTTCATAAACTAAGAAGACCTATATGTGGACTTGATCTTTTTCCAAGCTTTTGTATACCTCTCAGAGAAAACATTGGGCCACTCATTGCTTGCAATTGTGGAAAGTGAGCTGATCTCAAATAAATACAAATTTGATAGGGAACAGGAAACCCCAGTCGACATCTGGTTTATCTATAGTCCAGCTGTCCTGTCTATTACAGCCTTTTTGGACCACATTAGTCCAAAATTATGCCTTTCCTCTCTTAATTCACTTAACATGCGCCATGCACTAATTTGGGTGGCACTTTGCTGTCCTGAACACTCATTTAATTAAGGTTGTGTTGTTTGTATTTGCATATGCTTATATCAAGCCTCAGGAAATATTTATAAACTGCCAAAGGACAGGGCTCAGTTTTGAAAACATTTTGACTGTAACCAACAGCTACCTTTTGCCTTGTTTAAGTAGGCACTGTGGTCAGTTGTTGAGTTGATGGACCTCTATATGAAGCCACAAATATTATTTATGGGTAGATTAGATTAATACCCATGAAGGACCCAAATTCTTCACCTTCTCATCTCAGAAGCCACTCACAATTGTGCCTAAGTGCAAAAGTATTTGACAGTGTAAAACTAAAAAAAAAAAAAAAAAAAAAAGGAGTGCATTAACATGTAAGATTTTCAGGCAGAAAAAGTATGTCATTCTAGATATATTTTCTCTACTTATGTGAAAATGTTTAAGATTATTTGGTAGACATACAGTTATCATAGTTTTCTAACACCTCCTTTTCCAATGTTAATATGAAGATTGAGTCAGATCACACATTTAAGCAGTTAGCATGTTGTCACATACTCTGGACTCCAAATATAATAATGTGTCATTCAATAATGTGCTGTTCCTAAATAATGTGTTGCTATTCAATAATGTGTCATTATTATTATTAAAATATTTATATAACAAGTTACTAATTTGTATATCTATTACATTCTCTATATACTAATTTATATATTTACATATCTATTTTGAAATATCCTATAGAATATAATCTAGCAATCTCTTTAAACAGCTAAAAAGTATTAAAATTTCAGAAATTACATGTCAATTTTATGAAAGATAGTGTATGAATAAATGCCATGTAATTATTTGCTCATAATGTAGTGATTAGAAGCACAGATTTCAATTCTAAGAGATAGTCATTCAAGTTTTAATTGGACCACCTATGAGCTTTATAGCCTTGAGGGCAGCATTTAACCTATTTATCAATTTAGTTTCCATAAATGTGACTAAATCCATTATCTGCTTCATAGCTTCTTATAAAGTTTAAATGAATCAGGATGTATAAAGCATGTGGCTCATGGCACTTAGTTGCTGTTGTTCAGTCACTAAGTTGTGTCCGACTCTTTGAGAACCCATGGACTGCAACACAACAGACTTCCCTGTTCTTCACTATCTCTCAGGATTTGCTCAAATTCATGTCCTTTGAGTCAGTGATGCTATGTAAGTGAAGTTGTTGTGATTTTGTTGACTTAATCATAATAATGCTGTTTTCATAATAATTACAAACATATCAGGTTTCAATCTAACAGGAAAATGTTAGTTCAGTTTAACAAGAAAATGTTAGTTCGATCTAACAGGAAAATGTTGCATAGAAATGTAAAGGAAATTAACATAATATTAAATTTAAAATTAAATCTGATAATATAAAAATCCAGAAATTGCCAAATACTTCCAAGGTCAAGGTTACAGATTTTCTGCAGAGTTTGTTATCTAACCAGTAACATCCCTAATAAAAGAGGAAAGCATTTAAAAGTTGGCTGCATGCTTTCTCCAGAGGTAGTAAAATTAATTAGGGAGATGTGCAGGCTGCTGATTCATTTGATTATGTGTTTCTACCTAAAGTGCAAAATTTCCCTGCTAGGTCTGTTGCCTAAAGGAGTTTTGGTTGATTCATCACCTCTTTCACTCAGAGGGTTGATCATTGTAAATGACTTTATTGACCCGTGGCTTGGTTCAGCATCATATGCTCCAGTGAACCAAGCAATAAACAGCTGCTAAGTGCAGGTGAGAAGTCGTCATGGAAAATTCAAGGACTGAATCAGCGTTCTCTCTGCCGTCAGGCTCTTGAGCTGTCACAGATTTCTGAATTTCTTGTTTGACAGGTAGGATTTTTAGAGGTACTTGTCCTAGAAGAATATATTTTCCTATCGACTTTCATGACTTTTAGATAGTCATAGAGGGCACTATATTTTCAGAATCTATATTCCAAATTCCTGGATCCACAGTAATAATTATACTACATTTTAAGTAGTATATTGGGTGTCAGTGGAAATCTCAAATGAAATACAATTTGATAGAATATTATATAATATTGAAGGGTTGAAATAGCATTATAAAAATCACCTTGTCTTTAAACATTGTTTAATGTTTAAATATCTTTAAACATTGTTTAATGTTTAAATATCTTTAAACATTGCAAAAAGAAAGAAAATAAGTATCCATTAAAAAGAGAAGTGAAGTGAAGTGAAGTCGCTCAGTCATGTCTGACTCTTTGCGACCCCGTGGACTGTAGCCCACCAGCTTCCTCCGTCCATGGGATTCTCCAGGCAAGAATACTGGAGTGGGTTGCCATTTCCTTCTCCAGTTAAAAAGCGAGATCAAAGGTAATTCAACGACTGAGGGATCCAGAGTAGGGATATCTCAGCAGCCACCAGCTCCTTCCTTTCACTAACTAGCCTTGACAGATTCCCCTAGTTAGAAAAGGCCCGATCTTCAGGACAACTCTTCTACATAAAGCTGATGTATCTATCTCCTCCACTAGAGTTAGTTGGAGATGGATTTACTTTTACTATTGTCCAAGGTATATAGAGAATATTTCACAAGTAGGTGAATGGATAGAAAGTAAATTCTAAAAAAAAAACAAACCAACATCAGTATAAAGAGAATTGAAAAGTAAGTTACAGTTTGGGAGAAAACATTTACAAAAAGAAATCTCATGAATGATTGATATCTAAACTGTACAGAGAACTATCAAAACCTCAACAATTAGAAAACAAACAACCTGATTAGAAAATGAGCCAAAGCCTCAAATAGACATCTCACCAAAGAAGACAGACAGATGCCAAAGAAGCATATGAAAAGAAAGTCCACATCATGTGTCATGAGGGAACTGCAAATTAAGATACCCACTACACATGTACTAGAAAGGCCAAAATGCCAACACTGGAAACACCAAATGCTGAAGAGGATTTGGAGCAACACAAACTCACATCCATTGATGGGAACAATGCAGAATGGTATAGCCACTTTGGAAGAGAGTTTCGACGTTTCTTACAAAATGAAACCATTCTTAACCATAGAATCCAGTAAATGAGTTGGAAATTTATGTTTACTTATAAATTGCACAGGGATGTTTATAGCAACTTTATTCATAATTATCAAACTTTGGAAAAAACATGGGGTCCTTGAAAAGGTGAATGGGTAAATAAATAGTGATATATTCAGAAAATGGAATCATTCAGCACAAAAGAATTGAGCTACCAAGTTTTGAAAAGATATGGTGGAATCTTCAATGCAGACTGCTAAGTGAAAGAAGCCAATCTTAAAAGGTTACCTACTATTATGATTCCAAATTTGTGAGATTTTTGAAAAGGTAAAACTATAGAGACCATAAAAAAGATTAGCAGTTGCCATGAGTTCAGAAGGAGGGATGAACAGGTGGAGCAGAAAGGATTTAAATGGAAAAAATAGATATGTATGTATATATATATATATATATATATATACATACATATATATATATATAGTAACAGATAATTCCCTTAGTCTAAGCAATTCCAGTTGAATAAGATTATACCCACAACTCATTTACTCATTCTTACATTGTAATATCTTTATTATTCATCTTTTCAGTTATCAAAAAACTTAAAACAAAATGACTCCTTGCCTTTCATAGTTGAACACATGATTCTATGATACTGTGTTAACACTTGTACCACAAGTCTCAAATCAAGTTGTCTCTTATACACAGAAGGGGATGCAATGATTTTTACAATGATACTCAAAGGTTTTGTGAAAAAAAAATTAGATGTTAGTTAAAAAATTGAGACTCATATAAACTGGAGATCTATAATACAAAAGAAAACAGGTGACCTACTGTAAACATTCACAAATCCGAAGGATAAAGGAATTTGGTGGCAGTTGATTTTTCAATCATAAGAGTTAATACATGTTATAAACTCTTGAAAGTAGGAAGAGAAATTAGTATCAAGAGTTTTAGAACTGCTAGGGGACAAGGAGCAGTATGAGTTTATTGCTATACATGAAGGAATATAGATATTATTTTTCAATAATGCCTGAGGAATCTTCATAGAATCAGAGAAGGGTAATATTTGAGGAAACACTTTAGAAAAGGCTTAGGTACTTCAGTTATTAAGTAAAATGTAAAACAGGGTTATTAATTAACATTTTAATAATGTGAAATATATAAAGGCATAGTTGCCAAAAATTAATTCAAGTCAGAATACTTTATATAAAAATATTAAAAGACATACTGGTACCATCTAATAAAAATAATACAATTAGATTTAAAGGTATAGAGTAACTAAATTTGTTTAGTAATTCTCAATCTTCAATATGCCTATGAATCACTTGTAGGTTATTAAAATGTAGATACTAATTCAGCTGACTTTGCTGTATTTTTAACATTTTTAACAAGCTCCTGGTAAATGTCAATCCTACTGGTACACAAATCATACCTTGAGTAGAAAAAGGTATTTATCATGATCAACTAATTACTCTACAATATATGGAAAACATAACTCCAAAAGTGGCAGGAAGGTCTGACTTCACCATGAATTGATCATTAGCATACGACTGTTTAGTGTAAGAACAAAAACACATGTGACTCTGCAATAACAACAAAAAATGTTTTTATTCTCTAATACCATTCAGTTGAAAAATAGGACTCAGGGTTGAGTTGGGCCAAGCACAATGGGATCAGTAAAAATGTTTCTCATGTTAGGTTTCTGAAAGCATATATAAGATTGTATTCTCTAAACAGTCAGTCACTCAGTTGTGTCCAACTCTTTTCAACCCCATGGAAAGTGGCCCACCAGGCTCCTCTGACTGTGGGATTCTCGAAGCAAGAATATGCAAGAACACTAGAGTGGGTTACCATTCCCTTCTCCAAGGGATCTTCCTGATCCAGGGATCAAGCCCAGGTCCTGTGCATTGCAGGCAGATTCTTTACCATCTGAGCCACCAGGGAAGCCACTAAACACATTAACAGTGTCCAGAAGTTGCAAGTTAATATATTCTAGACACACTTTTCCTTATTTGATCAGCATTTTAGAGCACTGTTTTTATCTTTAACAAAACAGATACGTTCTTTTACATTTTTTGCTTATCTATAGCTAGGTTTTGAATGTTCCTTTAATTTTCTTCCGTTTAATTATTGACAATCAGTTCAACATTTTTTTTAAATAAATAAATGACATTGAAAAAAGAAGCTATTTATATGCTAGTGAATATTTTTTTAATTAGTGTTCAGTGGGTTTGAAAATCTTTTGCCGCTGCAGTTCAGATACCCAGTCACAAGCTTAAATTGAACAGCTGGTTGTGACAGATCTAAAGTATGCTTAGCATGTTTAAAATACTCACTGGTATGTCGAGGAAGTTCTATTGCTTTAGGCAACTCATTTATTTATATTAGATCTAGTACAGCAATGGTCCCAACAGAGCCCCTTGAACTTCTGTTATTAGCCAAAACAAAATGGAATGCCAACCTAACTCAGGTTGAAATCTGAAATAAAAAAGCTAGTAGAGAGGCCTATACCCAATATATTTGTCCCATATTCTCCAATTGAAGAAATAATCCAAGCACATGTATTCTATTATTATTAACATTTAAGGTAATGACAGAACCTTTGGCCAAGTCAGATCATATTATCTCATTAATTGAAAACATTTAAAGACTTATTCACAAAATTTATCTTCCTTCAAGTACCATATATTGTATACTTTGGTAATCAATTTGCCTATTTCTCTATGACCAATAGCCCCTGCATCCTTTTAAAGACCCTACATCCCAGCCTAGTTGGCTACCTGCACTTTTCCTGCCCTCCATAATCCCACAATATCCCCTTACCCTCAGTTCTTTCAGGAATTTTTTTCCTCACCATTTTATAGACAATTGAAACATTACATTCTCTAGGATACTTTTTCAGAATGGGGGGAAAATAAAACAAAAATAGTAACTGATTCCTTCTTTATTATCTCACATTTTACAAAGAATCTTGCATTAAAAAATGGTTTTAGCCATTGTTCATGCTGTATTATGTTTTCCATTTTGGATTTGAAGAAATCCACCAAAACTTTTATTTGGCTGTCCCCTACATACTATTGTTATTTTAAGGGTCAGAAATCTTGCCATGAATTATTTTTATGTCAAGTATACTTTCAGAAATTAGGGAAAGGTTGACAGAGTAAGTTAACAGAACAACTGAGACCCCTATGATTCTAACTTAGTTCAAAATGGCATATACCATCTGACTACTATGATCTCTGAATTTGGTGGATCACCCTGTATTTTGAAAATTAGCAACACTTCAGAGACAGAAAGTAACTTTTCAGGGATTGATATTTTCTTCTCTTCTTAGTATGGTTACTCTATAAATGGCTGTAGGTTTGTTTGTTTGAAGACGATTTGGAGGGAAATTTACAATGGAAATTTTATTCAGTGTGGTTGGTCTTCTCTCAAGGGAACCCACCAACCCTGTCAATCAAGCTGTTTCAGATATGTGAAGCAGCCTTGTTTGAGGACTCGAGTCAGAGGCCAGGCCACTCCACTGTGAGTTTAAGTTATCTTTCTGGCCACAAACATAAAATGTGTTGTTAGGACTAAATATATTGAGTACAATTTTAGGAACAGCATAAACGTTTGGCCGATAGCAAGGATATAAGAAGATAAAAATATCCTGAGTAGTAATTAGTTCCTGTTGTTTTCTGGTCATATGGCCATCTCAACCTTGTCAGTTATCTCCTTGACTTTTATGCCTCTGGAATCCCTCCATTTGATACACTGATATAGGGCACTCATCTCAATAGTAAGAGATGAAAAATCAATGGTGACATCTCCCACCCTGTCTGAACTGTTGTGGCTAGTACCTGAAAGCTTTCCAAGTGGTCCTTGAAATGTCTGGTAGGATTACCTCATATTGAGTTTTCACTGCCTTTTTGAAGAGAGTATCCTCTAAGTCCTTTCGATGGAAGTGATGTGGAAGAGAGATAGCAGAGAGCTTGCACATAATAAAGCCATGCTAACATTCCTCTAAGCTTTTGAACCCTTTCTTCTATTGTATGATAAGTAAGTTATGACATTTCAACCTCCTTGAATTCAGGTCACTGCTAGTAAGCATTTCAATCAACCTACCAGTTCACTGACGGCTACTTCCATATGTGGAATCAAATCTATTAAATAAGGAATCCCTATTAGGCTCATCCATACTGAGAAATCCAGGCTTCTTAGGTGACACTAGTAGTACAGAACCTTCCTGCCAATTCAGGAGACAAAAGAAACATGGGTTTAATCACTGGTCGGGAAGATCCCATGAAGGAAGTGATGGCAACCCACTCCAGTATTCTTGCCTGGGGAATTCCATGAACACAGGAGGATGGAAGGATACAGTCTATGGGGTCGCAAAGAGTCAGACAAGACTGAAGCAACTTAGCACGAACACATGCCTATTGATAAATTCAGCACCATCCACCATTATATTTCGTCATTTGTTGTCTAAATTTCTTATAGCACAATATCTGACGTATTTCTTGGCTTTTTTCTGGTAGCAGCAAAATCTTGAAATTATTTTGTGGAGGCTTTTGAACTGTGATGTTGGAGAAGACACTTGAGAGTCCCTTAGACTGCAAGGAGATCAAACCAATCAAGAATTCCCCAGGTAAGAACGCTGGAAAGTAGCCAAAATCCAGGGGATTTTCTCAACTCAGGGATTGAACTTCGGTCTCCTGCATTGTAGGCAGATTCTTTACTGTCTGAGCCACCAGATAAACCCCATTTATGGAAAAGACCATGTTAAATTCAAGAGAACGGTGAATTAGTCTTTTAAATCTCATATAACTTTTACTGTAGTTTTGAGATTATCTTCATATATTATTCATGCAATATTTAAAAATTAGCCAAATGAAATGAATAAGCACCTGGATAGTAAAGTAACAATAAATACATTCATTTTGCCTATACAAACTTTTTTTGTTTTAATATGCTATCTAGGTTAATCTTAGCTTTTCTGCCAAGGAGCAAGCATCTTTTAATTTCATGATTGCAGTCACTATCTGCAGTGATTTTGGAGGCCAAAAAATGTCTCTGCCATGAAGTTATGTGACCAGATGCCATGATCTTAGTTTTCTGAATGTTGAGCTTTAAGCCAACTTTTTCACTATCCTCTTTCACTTTCAACAGGAAACTCTTTAGTTCTTCTTCTCTTTCTTGCCATAAGGGTGGTGTCATCTGCATATCTGAGGTTATTGCTATTTCTTCTGGCAATCTTGATTCCCACTTGTGCTTTATCCAGCCCGGCATTTTACATGATGCATATAAGTTAAATCAGCAGGGTGACAATATACAGCTTTGATGTACTCCTTTTCCTATTTGAAACCAGTGTGTTGTTCCATGTCCAGTTCTAACTATTGCTTCTTGACCTGCATAGAGATTTCTCAGGAGTCAGGTAAGGTGGTCTGGTATTCCCAACTCTTTAACAGTTTTCCATTTTGTGGTGATCCACACAGTCAAAGGCTTTGGTATAGTCAATAGAGTAAAAGTATATGTTTTTCTGGAACTCTCTTGCTTTGTGAATGATCCAGTGGATGTTCGCAATGGATGTTGATCACTCCAGATGCTCAAGCTGGATTTAGAAAAGGCAGAGGAACCAGAGGTCAAATTGCCAACATGTGTTGGATCATCAAGAAAGCAAGAAAGTCCCAGAAAAACATATTCTGTGTTACTTATGTCATTTAAATTCAGAAATGTGGTGTTGTCAAGAATCCTGACTCTTTACCACCCCGCGTATTGCAATGCTTCAGGCTTCCTTGTCCTTCACTGTCTCCTGGAGTTTGCTCAAACTCATGTCCATTGAGTCAGTGATGCCATTCAAACATCTTATCCTCTGCAGCCCCTTTCTCCTCCTGCCCACAATCTTTCCCAGCATCAGGGTCTTTGCCAATGAGTCATCACTTTGCATCAGTGATCTTCCAAATTATTGGAGCTTCAACTTCAGCATCAGATATTTGGAAGTAAATTTGTGACCTAAACTGAAATTGTAACATGGAGCAAAAACCTAAGATATGCAGACGATACCACTCAAATGGCAGAAAGCGAAGAGTAACAAAAGATCCTCTTGATAATGGTGAAAGAAGAGAGTGAAAAAGCTGGCTTAAAACTCAGCATTCAGAAAACTAACATCGTGGCATCCAGTCCATCACTTCATGGCAAAAGGGGAAAGAGTGGAAACAGTAACAGATTTTCTTTTATTGGGCTCTAAAATCACTGTGGACGGTGACTGCAGCCATGAATTTAAAAGACACTTGCTCCTTGGAAGAAAAGCTATGACAAACCTAGACAGTATATTTAAAAGCAGAGACCTCACGTTGCAGACAAAAGTCCATATGGTCAAAGCTATGGTTTTTCCAGTAGTCATACAGGGATGTGAGAGTTGGACTACAAAGTAGCCTGAGTGCTGAAGAACTGATGCTTTCAAATTGTGGCACTGGAGAAGACTCTTGAGAGTTCCTTGGACAACAAGAAAATCAAATCAGTCAATCCGAAAGGAAACCAACCCTGAATATTCATTAAAAAGACTGATGCTGAAGCTGAAACTCCCATACTTTGGCCACTTGATGCGAAGAACTGACTCATTGGAAAAGACCCTGATGCTGGGAAAGACTGAAGACAGGAGGAATAGGGGACGACAGAGGATGAGATGGTCGGATGGCATCACCAACTCGATGGACATGAGTTTGAGCAACCTCTGGGAGTTGGTGATGGACAACAAAGCCTGGCGTGCTGCAGTCTGTGGGGTCACAAATAGTTGGACACTACTGAGCAACTGAACTGAACTGATAAGTTAGCTCCTCCCAAGTCAGTTTTTCTTGTATCCTTTGAGTGCTTGCTGAGTTTTAGAAGACCTCTGATTCTAATTATGGGTCAAGTCTAAATAAGGTCTAAGTAAGGGATGGTAGACTCTTGAGGAAAGTGAACAGATTTTGCATGGCAAGTACATCAAGTGGATTACTGTGGGATCTTCAAGCCAGGGAAATCTAGTCTCCTTAAACAGAAAAAGAAAGACATTTTTTCTTTTTTGCTAAGGAAAGAGGCTTAGAAAAGCTCAGAGTATAATCTTTATCAGTCTAATTCAAACCCACTCAGATGGCTTTTGAAATTTTCTGATTTTCTTGCAATGCCATGATTTAATAATTTAAAGTCATGAGCTTTTGTTTATGTTTTTTTTTTTTTGTTTTTTTCTGAAAGGTCTCATGTATTAAAACAATTATTCCACCTATAGCTTTGTAATCAGCACCAAATAGTGAGGACAGTTATGACTTGGCTTCAAGACTTTTGCTTCAGAGGGCCCTTCATCACAAGTAAACATATTTGGTTATTTAGTTAATTTGCAAGTCACAGAATACTAGAGATTTCTAGTGTTCTATTTACCTCAAGCAAATGGTTCACTATTATGCCATGACCAAGGACATAATCAAATCAGTATCTTGGACCCAACATTAGTACCCTACATCATTTCTATTTTCAGCTCTTCTGGTATCAGCTTCTTCAGACAGCTGAAGGAGAGAGCTGAGAAAGGAGAATAGAAACCATAACAGAAAGTTAACAGATACTCTGGAAGACTGAAAACACAAGAAGACAACAGTAAGGTAGGAAAGAGACAGTAAGTGCTGAAAGCAGCTACCACCCTTGAGGCTGGGGGAACAAAGGAGAATTTCCGGGTTCTTTTTCTACGATCTTTCAGACTCAAGTAAATGCTTTTTAAAAGCAACAGGAACAAACCTTTAATTTACACTCTGTCTTGAAGTATTTCTCCTACCTTTTTTTTTTTAACAAAGAACTTTGAAATATTTTGTTTTATAAGAACAGCTTATTACAGCTTAATACTTAATAAAGATATAAGAAACCTAAAACATGGAGGAGGGGACCCTGGAGTGAGGGGAACGCTTCTGCCTGCCTGTGCCAAGTCCTCCATTGAGGGGGACAATGAAGCCAGTTCTGTGAGAACTGGAATCAGCAGGATATGGGTGGTGCTGAGGTGAAGAGCAGTGTGAGGTAATACTGTCAAGAAGAGCAAAAAAAAAAAAGGAAAGGAAGAGGCTTTGTTTCATTTCCCTGCCTTCCAACTCCCTCTAGTACTTCCTTAGGGAACATGATAGAAAACAATCTAGAAAAAGAAAAATGTTGTTTCAACAGCCACCATCCACCTTAGAGGGTAAGCAGGGTCACATCTGCAGTTAAAAATATAATAATTTCATTACTGACATGAGTTTACTCACAGTCTCCCAATGAGGAGTCCCTAACATATTTTTTATTCATCTATCTAGCCACTCGAATAGTTAAGAATAAATTCTCATGCCTATTAGCTTTCCAGCAATGTTTCTTGAATGACTGAATGAATGCTAGTAAGAGAGCCATTTTAAATTCCCTTTTCAAGCAATGTGGATTCAGAAGCATTTAATGCACATCAACCCTGCTGATGTTCTTATGCCTGTGATTATGTCAATCACTTTTCTAAGTTTTTTACCCATATGATTTTATTGAACCCTTGGATTATCTCTACAAGGTAAATGCCATGATCTTCCTTCTTATAAAGTAGGTGAAACTCAGGCTTGTGAATATTCAAGACAAAAGCCAAAACACAAAACAAAACAAACAAACAAAAACCACCTCTTCTCTAAATTTGGAGCATAAGAGAGGCAATATAACATAGTGTTTTTAAAAATATATTCCAGCGATAGAAAGACCTGAATTCGAAATTTAGGCTCTCTGTTTCTCTTTTTTCTTCTATCAAACGAATTTCAAAATTGGGCTTCAGAAATTTATTCTAAGAAACCTCCAACGTTCTTTCTTGGCAAAAATGTTGTTGCTTTGAGTCAAAGCATTCTGTCCTTAGTAGAAACAGTTTATCAAGGAGTATTCTTGGCAAAGAATTGGTCAGTTCTCTAGTTCCAAGCCAAGAAGTTAAAGTCATATTGATTTATGACCAAAGCACTCAATAACTAGATGGCAAAATGATACCCTGAGTATTTCTACCAGCCAGCAAGTAAACATTATGAAAAAGAACATTAAAAGCAAACATAAATTATTAAATGACTGTCCAAAAAGGGTATCTCAGAATAAGTTAGTTTACAAGAAGAATATATGCCAAGAGACATATCCACATACAGAAGAGAAGATGGTGACAGAAAGTAATGGCACTGTAAGTACTTTTTTCCTATCTGTTCCTTTGCAGGACCTTTAAACATCTTCAGAGACCAGTGGTTTTATTTATGCTTCAGATAGACCTTGATCTGTGCATTGTTTCAAGAGACTTTCCAAAATTTAATTTGCATGTTAGCAAAATGGTCCAGTTGCTTGGCTCTTTTTTCAGTACATTTTAAATTCAAATCAATGCCCCAAAAGGGAACATAAACAAATCGCCAGCTTGTATTCTGCCTTAAAGTGCTTTCTTTTACCAAATACCTTAAATTTTGTTTTCTGAGGGGTATCTAACAGTACATACTGTATAATGACCCTATGTTTATCCATAGCATTTTCTATCTGTAAGAGACATAGCCTGTATACATGTCTCTTACAGATAGAAAATGCTATGGATAAACACAGGGTCTTTATACAGTATGTACCTTACCTTCATGCAGGGCTTCCCCAATGGCTCAGTGGGTAAAGAATTTGCCTGCAACACAGGAGACATAGGAGACACAGGTTCAATCCCTGGGTCAGGAAGATCCCCTGGAGAAGGAAACAGCAACCCACTCTGGTATTGTGGCCTGGAAAATCCCATGGACAGAGAAGCCTGACAGACTACAGTCCATGGGTAACAAAGTCGGATACACTGAGCAACTAACACATACATACCTTCATGTAAGAGCTTCCCTGGTGGCTCAGAGGTAAACATCAGCTCAGAGGTGGCTCAAACGGTAAACAATCTGGCTGCAATGTAGGAGACCCCGGTTCAATCCCTGGGTCGGGAAGATCCCCTAGAGAAGGAAACGGCAACCCACTCCAGTATTCTTGCCTAAAGAAGTCCATGGATAGACCATAGGGTTGCAAAGAGTCAGACACAAATGAGCAACTAGCACTTTCACCTACCTTCATGTAAGGATTAGCACATGAGAACTTTCCACCAAATGGAATACCCCTCTTTTTTTTTTTTAAATTAAAAGAAAGGAGGGGAAAAGGCAAGGACATTGGAGACATGACAACATTTTAAAAAATTATTTACAAAGTTTATTCATAAGAATTAACGTTTTGGTTTTTGTTGTGATGTTCAGTCGCCAAGTCGTGTCTGACACTTTGCAACCCCATGGACTACAGCATGCCAAGCCTCTCTGTCTAACACGATTTCCTGGAGTTTGCCCAAGTTCAAGTCCATTGAACTGGTGGTGTATTCCTTCAACTAACCGGCATTAATCAGTATTATGAACACTGCACTTTAAGGAATGAAAAAAAAATTACAAAGGATCATCTTTCTCTCAGTAATACAGTTTGCATAGAATGATATAATAAAGACACAATCGATGTAATGATTATTAATGTGAGGTTTTATGTGATAAATAGTAGAGGCATTCTCAACAACAATTTGTAGAAATATTGGTAATGTTTGAATTGGTAAAGAATGAGAGGAAGACCAAATCAGTACAACTATCATAAGCAAAAATTAAAGTTGAGACAAAGTACTTTGGGGAAAAGGAAAAGGTAGCTTAGCTTGAGCTCAGAGTGATCACCAATGACATCAGAGACTGGTCAAGGCCAGATTATGAAAAATGTAAATCTGCCTGAGGATTTTTCTTTTTAACTTATAAGTAATAGAAAAGAAATTTCAACCCATAAAAATATGGCTAGAAAGTACAATCAGGAAAGGCAAAGAAAGAGGACTGACAAAATGAAATCAGAGTGGATGCTACTACAGTACATGGTATTGCAAGAGTCGTACACAATGTAGCGATTAAAAAAATAAAACGTGTTTTATGAGTCTTTATGTCATTAATTCAATCACGGTGCTTGAAAAAAATAAACTTATGGTTCTATCTGAATACTGACAAGAATTACTTAATTGTTCTAATTTATACGTTCACTGGGCTTCCCTGGTGGCTCAGTTGGTAAAGAATCTGCCCGCAATGCAGGAGACCTGGGTTCAATCCCTGGGCTTGGGAAGAACTCTGGAAAAGGGAAAGGCTACCCACTCCTGTATTCTGGCCTGGAGAATTCCGTGGACTACAGAGTCCATGGGTCACAAAGAATTGGACATAACAGAGTGACTTTCACTTTCATATATTCATTACATCAGAGCCCTAAATTGTGGCTAGCAAATGTGAGTTACAAATAATGGATGGCCCCCTCTCTGCCAAATACATACCCTGTCCAATTGATTATGGACTTTGGATTATGCTTTCTGCAGAACCATAATGTCCCTTGGACTTATTCTCAACATGGCACAAGCAGCTATCACCAACCCAAAATATATGTCAAAAACAGCAATGAGAAATACTATATACTTATGAGAATGACTAAAATACAAAACACTGACAACAAATTCTGGGAAGGATATGGAGCAATAGGGACTCTGCTGACTGAGAATGCAAATGAATTGAAAAGCTATATTCACACAAACAACCTGTATCTGATGTTTAAAACAAGTTTATTCATAAACACCGAAACTTGGAAGTGACCACAATGTCTCTCAGTAGATAAATGGGTAAACAAACTATGACTAACCTATACAATGGGATATTATTCAGCAGGAAAGTGAAATGAGACCAAGCTTTCAAAAGACA
Source organism: Budorcas taxicolor (assembly GCF_023091745.1). Classification (NCBI taxonomy): domain Eukaryota; kingdom Metazoa; phylum Chordata; class Mammalia; order Artiodactyla; family Bovidae; genus Budorcas; species Budorcas taxicolor. The sequence continues at coordinate 55,874,160 of NC_068929.1, read as the reverse complement.
TAAAGGAACTTAATGCATGTTACTGAGTGAAATAAGGCAATCTGAAAAGAGCCCATATTGTAAGACTACAATCATAGGACATTCTTGTAAAGACAAAATTATGCAGACAGTAAAAAGATCAGAGGTTCAGAGAAAGGAAGGGGCAAAGGCATAAATAAGTAGGTGAAACCCTGGAATTTTAGGGTGGTAGAATTTTTGATCAGATATAGGTCATTTGTACATAAAACTATGCATTTGTCTTAACCCATAGAATGTACAATACAAGGACTGAATGCTAACGTGAACTATGTGGTGGTGACTTAGTCGCTAAGTCATTTCCAGCTTTGTGACCCCATGAACTGTTGCCTGACAGACTCCTCTGTTCCTGAGATTTCCCAGGCAAGAATACTGCAGAGGGTTGCCATTTTCTTCTCCAGGGGATCTTCCTGACCCAGGGATTGAACCCATGTCTCCTGCTTTGCAGGTGGATTCTTTAATTCATCACTACAAATGCATCTTGAAAATGCCAGATAGTAATAACAGGAGAAACTAGCATGGTCAGGGGAGGAAGCTAGCAACGTAGAGAGGAGATGGAAGTAGACATGAGAAGTATATGTCACTTCTCTCATTTTTCAGTAAACCTAAACCTAATCTAAAAATTTCACTATTCATTTAAAAAATGGATTTATTGTGGATGTTTGAAACCCATTTGACATGTCTGCTCTAAACTGGGATATTTTCTCATTTTCTTTTTCCTAGCAATCATAGGTTAGATTTGACTACTTGGCCTGAGTGGTATTTGTGTATCTTTTAGACAAGTAGTAAAGCTCACACTTATTTCTATCTACATCTGATCCATTCTATGATAAATAGAATGCATAATAATAACTATTTTCTATTATTTTCAGTTGCCATGTGGCAAAATCCTCATACATAATTTAGAGTAACTGGAATTTGATAAACAACAAGATTTAAGGATTCAGTTACATGACTCAAGACACAGTACTAATGGAAATGAAACAATCCCCATTAGAAGAGACAACAGTTCAGTTCAGTCGCTCAGTTGTGTCCAACTGTTTGCAACCCCATGGAATGCAGCACGCCAGGCCTCCCTGTCCATCACCAACTCCCAGAGTTTACACAAACTCATGTCCATTGAGTCAGTGATGCCATCCAACCATCACATCCTCTGTCGTCCCCTTCTTCTCCTGTCTTTAATCTTTCTCAGCATCAGGGTCTTTTCCAATGAGTCAGCTCTTCACATCAGGTGGCCAAAATATTGGAGTTTCAGGTTCAACATCAGTCCTTCCAATGAACATTCAGGACTGATCTCTTTAAGATGGACTGGTTGAATCTCCTTGCAGTCCAAGGGACTCTCAAGAGTCTTCTCCAACACCACAGTTCAAAAGCATCAATTCTTCGGTGCTCAGCCTTCTTCACAGTCCAACCCTCACATCCATACATGACCACTGGAAAAACCATAGCCTTGACTAGACGGACCTTAGTCGGCAAAGTAATGTCTCTGCTTTTGAATATGTTATCTAGGTTGGTCATAACTTTCCTTCCAAGGAGCCAGTGTCTTTTAATTTCATGACTGCAGTCACCATCTGCAGTGATTTGGGAGCCCCCCAAAATAAAATCTGCCACTGTTTCCACTGTTTGCCCATCTATTTGCCATGAAGTGATGGGATCAGATGCTATAATCTTAGTTTTCTGAATGTTGAGTTTTAAGTCCACTTTTTTACTCTCCTCTTTCACTTTCATTTAGAGGCTCTTAAGTTCTTCTTCACTTTGTGCCGTAAGTGTGGTGTCATATGCATATCTGAGGTAATTGATATTTCTTCCAGCAATCTTGATTCCAGCTTGTGTATGGATCAATCTAAGGTCATACCTAAGCAAATTCTAATGTTACATATTTAGACGTAATCATACTGGCCAGGTAAGTGTGTGTGCAGTGGCAGGGATTTAAGTACAGTGAGGACAAGTTATTAAAGAGGAAAATGGAAGCTACAGAACACAATTCATGTCACATATTAAAGGTGATTTTTATCCTATTCAAACTGTATGAAAACTACACTCATATACTCACATCTGTATTCTCAACCAATCATACACACACATAGCTTCACAAAAACAAATAAGCTCATGAGTGATTTCAGAAGTGGAATTCAATTAATTGGTAGTAGCAACAACAGCAATAACTATAAGCACATGTATGCTTTCTAATTATTTATATCCTACATCTCAATCTATAAGATTAAATTCAATAGGAATGAGTTATCTTGTTTCCTGAGAAGGTCTTATATTAGGCTATGATATTAGTAGGTATCTATACCAGGCACTGATTTTTCTACTTTTCACACCTTTATACAGATCTATCCTCATATCATGTGAGGTATAGAAAGTTACATTTCAGTGGCATTTGTACCATTTTACCATTAAACCTGAATAATCAACATGCAATACACACACACACACACACACACACACACACACACACATCTTAGTTCTGGGTAAAAGTTTATTCTATAAACAGAACCACATACTGTCACTAACTTTCATGCCTTTGTCTTGGTTTTTGTTCAGCCCTTTCCCCTATCCCCAGTGACGCTCTACTGCCACTACTACTACGTGCTCAGTCACTCAGTCGTGTCCTACTCTTTGTGGTCTCATGGACTGTAGCTCACCAGGCTCCTCTGTCCAAGGAATTTTCCAGGCAAGAAAACTGGAGAGGGTAGCCATTTCCTACTCCAGGGGATCTTCCTCACCTAGGGATCAAACCCTTGTCTCTTGTGTCTCCTGCATTGGCAGATGGACTCTTTATCCCCAGCACGACCTGGGATGCCCTGTTTTGGTTCAGTCACTAATAACAATGTTTGCAGCCCTTATAGCATGCCAGGATTCCCTGTCCTTCACTACCTCCCGGAGTTTGCTCAAATTCGTGTGCATTGAGTTGCTGATGCCACCCAACCATCTCATGCTCTGCTGCTCTCTTCTCCTCTTGCCTTCAATCTTTCCCAACATCAGGGTCTTTTCCTATGATGTCCTACTTTAACATAAAAGACAGCCTCTTTTTAGAAGAAGCAAATTAAATTTCTTAAAATATTTTTCATTATTGATTACATCGGCCTATAGCATTAAGATTCTCACTCAAATTTTATTACTCAATAATTCACACTAAAAAATATAATTTTGTGAGAAAAACTACATTAGACCACATGCCAGCCTATTTCAGATATACTTGGGATGATTACCACATAGCTATATATATTATACTGCTGCTGCTGCTGCTGCTGAGTCGCTTCAGTCATGTCCGACTCTGTGCGACCCCATAGATGGTAGCCCACCAGGCTCTCCCACCCCTGGGATTCTCCAGGCAAGAACACTGGAGTGGGTTGCCATTTCCTTCTCCAATGCATGAAAGTAAAAAGTGAAAGTGAAATCACTCAGTCGTGGCTCCTCAGTCCATGGGATTTTCCAGGCAAGAGTACTGGAGTGGGGTGCCATCCATCACCTTCTCTAATATATATTATACTAGTTGTATTCAAAATTCACTCCTTTCAAGGTATGCAAATTTTCTGACAAAGGATAAAATCCTTACACATTTACTTTCAAAATACCAGTAAATGAAATGACTGTATCATGCCTATTTTCCCGTTTTATTCAAGCAACTACTCTTCTACCCTGATAAGTCAATGAACCTTTCAATAAAGGATTGGGATTCCATGATTCATTGTGCAGAATCCCTTCCCTTCTCACACTTTCTGACATAAAATCTCAGAAAGTAGATGTCACTTTTTCTCATTTCCTGGAGTTGTCATCATGTGATGAGAAGTCCAGACCTACCAAATAGATTGTTTTTGCACAGAGACATCATTAAGTGTTGACTGATTCCCAAATAAAACAGCAGTCAAGGTACATCTTTAGCTGCTCTGGAAATGTGAGGACTGTGTTTCCATTTATTAAGAAAGGCTGCAGTGTAATTCAATGTCTATGGCTTCCAGGGGCTTCCCTGGTGATTCAGTTGGTAAAGAATCTGTCTGCAATGCAGGAGACCCAGGTTCAATCCCTGGCTGGGGAATATCCCCTGGACAAAGAAATGGCAACCCACTCCAATATTCTTGCCTGGAGAATTCTATGGACAGAGGAGTTTGGTGGGCTATATAGTCCATGGGGTCACAATAGTCAGACGTGACTTAGTGAGTAAACCATGGCTTCCATAAGTAATGCAAGAAATACCTTTATCCCCACAATAAGCCCTTGCATCACCCTCTGTGTACATGTAAGAAAGCTTCATACAGAATGATGAAGAATTTGAAGAGGAGGAGCTAGTGGAAAATAATCCACCTGCCAATGCAGGAGACACAATCTCTGGGTCAGGAAGACCCCCTGGAGTAGGAAATGGTACTCCACTCCAGTATTTTTGTCTTGAAAATTCCATGGACAGTGGAGCCTGGAAGGCTACAGTCCATGGAGCTGCAAAGAGTTAGACATTACTGAGTGACTGATCACACACACAGATTTAAAAATATAGCTCCTGAATGTGTATAGATAGTGACACCATTCTATTATTTTCAACTCTTCCATGTCTGTTTTTGTAGAAAACAAGTAATATTCTCTTAGCTCCCTTCTGTTCTCTTCTGGAAGTAAATTGCATGTGAGCCCAGAGTAACTCATTCTGTCTATGTGGTTCACAGTTATTTGCAGACAATTGTAAAAGAAGTGTCCTTCCTTTAGTTTTTTCCTTATGTGAACATTTATGATGCTAGGTGCATAATATATAACCTTTATATTTTCTTAAAATTGGTCATTTTACTATTTGAAGCCTCTGTTATTTTCAAAAATTTAACCTTTTATATATAAGAATATTTGAAAGAGAAAACTTAAAAAGCATAAGATATATTCACTTTCTTGTGAAAATGAAGAATTTTTGCTGATCTGAAAAGTTTTATTTTTGTGGGGAATAGGAGAAACCTACTTCAAGCAGCACTCAACATTTTAAAAACAGGGAAATACTTTAAGAAAGCAGTAGAACCTCTCACAGTGAAACCACTGTGTATAACACAGGAAGAAAGAGCCCCCTAATGGTGCAGATTATCTATAAAAAACAGTATAGGTGGTGCTTGCTCAGTTCTTGTTGGTTCAGTAAGCCTGAAAGACATCTGATACTATGGAAATGAATGGAACGTCGAATAAAATGTCAGATGGAGCCCTCCAAAGATGGTATAGAGAAGTGAAAATTCCTGAGCTGAATTGACTAAACTGCTGAATTTCAGACCTAGACTGGTTTATATACATAACTACTACGATACGTGTCTTCATGCCTGCTGAGAGGCACTGATCTGACATGCAGGAGCCATATTAATTACATAGTTGGAAAGTGTGAAATATTATTTTCTAAAATAACACATTTTTCCCCCAATCATGATACAATTTCCTTTTAAGAAGATGAGGAATCAAATCCCTCACAGGGGTAAGCACAGAATTTGTAAAATAACAAAAAGAAAAAAAAAAAAAGAGAGAATCAAACTAATACCGTGAGTAAGCTAAGAAGGATGCCTAAATCATGTGAAAAATTAAGGATGAAGATTTACAGCTGTCCATACTAAAGAATTAATTAAAACTTCTCATGTAATCATACAATACAATTGAGAATTTTTTTACTGTGTTTTCCCCAATAGAACCCATAAATAAATGCTATAAGGAAAATATACCTGATACTAATACTGTTGCAACAAAGTTATGAAATATTAATTTTGTGTATTAAATATAGAAACTACAAGACTAATTCACTAAATCTTAAGTATATCCTTTGTTGAAATGTGTTATATTATTTGCAAAAACAATAAATGAAAGGATTAAAACACTATTTTGTATTTGAACAAAATCTTAGCATAACCAAACAAAATTATAACTAATTTAACATAAATGCTATATGTGGATTTGATACAATAGTGCTAATATATACATAGTTTCTCAGATATGATACCCAAAAAGATGCTTTTTTGTTTAATGACTCAATTCAAAGTTAAAAAAATTCAGTATTCTCCAATATATATTTCTATTCCTTTAGTCAAAATGCACTTTAAAAAGTCTGTATTAATGATACAGTCATTCCCTTCTGATATGGCTATTATAAGTAGAAATATCTAGGTAGTTGTAATATTTACTTAAAAAACATGAAAATATTATTTCACATTTGGAAAACAAAATAGATATCATAAAAAGTTATGCTTTTCAAGTATGTAGTTATGTTTAAACACAAGTAAGGGTGAAACATACACAAATACTGCCATTCAGAGAATGTTACATGAAGAAGTTCAGCTACATTGTCTAACAAGTTTTTGGCCATCACCTTCTCATGTGAAGCACTGTATAACATATTTAAAAGTTTTGTAGACTTATCACAGATGGACCCTTGGTTGATTAGAGGAGTGACTCAGGGAACTTTACTTGAAACTGACAATCCAAACAGCTCTTAGAATACAATACCTCACTTCATTGATCCCAGACCAAATAAATTGCCATCAAAAAATCTCACAAACCATTTTAGTCCTAGCAAGGATGAAATAAACCCTTTATGTCTGATGTCACAATGCTGTCTCATTAGCAGTTGACATTTGTGACCTATAAACCTAAAGTTAACCAACCATATCAGTACTGCATTGCCCCAACCCACTATTCCTATTCCATCCCATCACTTTCAGCAGAAACATGAAAAAAATCCCTGTTCCTAGAAGAGAATTTAATATGTGCAAAGTTCCCATATATTCACAGACACTTTACCAGCACTTACCTTCACTGACACTGAAATTAACTGAGGGAACTGTAGCTCTAGTACCAGCTGAACATCTCCAGACTCATATTTCCCTACCTGAGCTCAGTACTTTCTTAAGACCAATTCTAGCTGTCAATAACTTAGCTATAATAAGATGGCAGTCTAATGCCAAATCATTTAAGATGCATCATATTTATGTTGAAGGATTAAGACTGCAATCAAAAGACAGATTTAGGGGGAAAAATCACGACTGACAATTACTGAAAAGCACACAGTAGCTTCTATGCATGAAATATAATAGTAGACATTTAATGCAGCAATAGTCCTTTCCTGCTTGGCTATTATTTCTCAAAGTTGCTTAAAGCTAAGAGCCATATATGTGTACATATTTCAGGGCTGTCACCAAAAATGCTCTTTTTTAGTGTGAACTTTGCTTATTTCTCTTCTTCACACAGATTATCTACTCATAAACTTATAATCTAGTTGTTTTATAAAACAGAAAAAGAAACTTACATGTCCCTGGAGGTAAAATAGCAAATACATTCATATAAATATGCATTAACACATTCCTAAATCCACATGCCTGTATACTGTATGAAGTTTAATACATCACTGTAAACTCAATTTTTAAAGCACCCAAAGCTCTGCTGTATTTTACTGTGGATGACTCAAAAAGAAATTCAGAGAGAAAAATTTAATTTTCTTACCAGGAGCCGGACACGGTTTCTATTCAATTCGGGAACAAAGTGGGGCTGGAAAGGGAACTTGATTGGGGTTTTCTTTTCAAAATCCTCGTTAATGAAGCAGGAGTGGATGAACTATTCCGAGGTGAAGTCTGTTATTTCTTGCAGGGGTTCGGAGCTGACATCCTCTTGTGAAAGAAAAGGCGCCTCAGTAAGTTGTTGATTGAGGGAGCTACGGAGCAAGGCTCTGGGCACGGCAGTCACACAGGGATGCGCTGGAACGCGCCTGCCTCCCTCCCACCCCCGCACCCTGCGTCCCCCTCTCTCCTTTTCACCCTGAGGCTCACTTAGCTCCGAGTCTCCGCTCTCGCTGCTGCTGTATAATCAATCTAGCCTGTCTGAAGCTAATAGTCCTCTATTTAACCAGCCAATCAATAGGAAGAATTCCACTGCTAGTCCCAAGAGTCTGTTTCCAAGTGTGGTACAAACAGGAAGAGTTTTGCCAGCAGTTTAGCCAAATATTTTTTCATTATTTCATCTCCCGTTAGAGATAGGGCTAGAGAGAGCAGAGGCTCAGAGCAAGCTTCCTATGATTGCAGATTTCTACATTAAAAAAAATGTACCTCTTCTTTTTCATCTGATACTAATTTATAATTACACACCTGCTATCCATCATCATTTAGGAATTACAACAGCTGCATATGTGATTAAATAAAAAAAGCTTTCTCATTCAAATATATGAGAAAAATACAAGAACAAAATTACACACATGGACAGTTTTTTTTTTTTTTTTTCCCCCTGAAAACAACAGTACCTTCAGGAACCTGTATGGCTTGGATCAATTAAAGAATACCCCATTATACTGATGGATGTTAAAAGTTATTCATTTAATTCTAGGAAAATAGCGAACTGTAGTGTTTTTCTCAAAAGGAAAGAGAAGCAGTGTTTGTAGATTTTATTGAACTAGAGCCTAAGTCAGACCTCAGTGTGTAAAATGTTTTTCAATTTTATAGCATAAATCTAGGAAAGCATCCCTCCAAATGTATCAAACAGAACATTTCACACCTGATTCATCCCTTCAAGGTTAAGAAGATTTTCTTCTTAAAGTGACACATTCACTGCTCATCTTCTGTAACTGACTGTAATAAAGAAGCACAAAGTGAGCCACTGAAGACCAGACTGGCTTTTTATTCCCCAGATACTTCCAAGGGGAATGAAAACCATACTGCAAAGTAAATAATAATAATAATAATAATAAATTTAAAAAAAAATAAAAAATAAAAGAACATTTGGAGTCAACTTGGTCTTGGTTTGTAAACTGGCCCCAGAACACAGAAGACAAGTAGAGACCTAGGAAAGAGGCAGCCACTTGGGTTGGGTGGGGGGCAGGTTTAATAAATAGGAGACTCACTTGCCAGGCTTGCGTTGGTGGCCCCAGGATGTGTGGATCTCTGCATCTGGCTGCCACGATTAAGAACTCATATAGAGGCCTGAACTGGGTTCATGTACACCATCCAACTGGTCTCAGCAATGCATTTCTCTCTCAAGGTTGTGTCCTTGAATGTGGCTCCCATGGTGGGAATGGCAGGCAGAATGTACATTCCAGGACGGGGAGAAGTGATGAACCTCTGTTTTTCTGGGGTCCAGTTCTCTGGTTCAGGCTGCAATCACGTCCTCTTGATGACCTCCTTCAACACTTCGCCAAACCCTAGAAATGCAGACTCTTTTCATTTCTAATTAGGAAGTGGTTGCTTATCTCAGTTTCACACTGCTTGGTCAACCAACCTTTTAGTTACTTTTTCTTGGTAATAATACATTATGGCTCTCATTAAACTAAATTGTATAGGAATGCTTAACTACACCACAGTTCTCAGCTGGAATTAAATTCCAGGCCATAGCCCTGGTAGCTACAACTTTCAACATTATGTAACATGAATAAAAGTTTGGAATATGTGCTAAGATATCTTGTAAATGAAGACCAAAAAGACCATAAGAAATGTAATGGCCATGAGTCACACTCAAAGTTCAAATTATAAAGTTTCGTAAGACTTATTAGAGGCAAACTTCCTCTATATAATCAACTCAATTCAGCAAATATTTATTGAGCAACTCTTTGTATCAGGCCTTGTACTCTCGGTAATAGAAAAGTAATTAAGTAAAGGAGAGAACAAGCATCTTCCTATTCTTGGTGTTTTCAGAGCACTGTAGTAGGGCAAGTCAATCTTCTAGGAATGTACATGCTGGTGAGTAGATAAGGAATCCTCAGGTAAGCAACATACAACGGGAGAGCATTCAATTCTTGCCTTCTTTAGCAGTAGTTCAAAGGGCAAGGTACTCAAAATCAAGATCATTCCTCCTCTAGGAAAACAGAAAGACTCTGTAAAAACTATGTCATTTGCAATGATATTATTAAAGAGAGAGAAAAAAAAAAGATCTTACTGGCAGAGGGAAAGGAGCAACAGAGGGAAGAGAGTGAAGCAAAACTTTGGGGTCAAAGGAAGCAGGAGATGGGGGAGGGGGAGAGCTAAGTGGCAAGCTGGCTGGAGGACAAACAGTGGAGATGGTATGAATATTCTAGAAGCAGGATCTTGAATTCTAGGCTGAGAATAAGCAACTGGATAATTGGGAGCCTTTCAATTTCTTTCTTTCTTTTTTTTTTTTAAACAGAAAACCAATAACATTTCAACTGTGCTTTTGGGAACAATTGCCAAATTGACCTCTGTATGCCTGTGCCGGGTTAAATCTCAGAGTTTTGGTTTAAGCAGAAAGAAATAGCTTTCCTGCTTTGACAGGCAGAGGGAGCCATAGTGAGATAATGCCCTCAAAACTGTGTCCCACCCTGAAAGAAGCAGTGAAAAGTCTCATAGTGTTTCAGGAGCAGGGTGGGATGAGCTCATGAACATTCTTCTGATTAATTGGCGGTGAGGTAACTGAGAGTCAGCATCATCAACATTGTGGCTCCAAGTGGTTCATGGTCTCTGTGCTTGTGGGCAGCATACAGTTAACTTTTTCCACCTGGTGTGGGTTTCAATAACTGCAAAACATCTCAGAGGACTTGACTCAGAATATTGTCTATAGCTCTTGAGGAAGAACTAAAGGTCCTTGACTTTGTTTAATGACTAATGTATTACTTTGTTTTGCTTAATTGTTTTCCTTTCTTTCTGCGGTTTCTCACTTCTCTGATTAAATTTATTATGTGACTAAGATTTTCCTACAGATAAAAGGCAGGAAAAGAACAGAGGTGGGGGAAGCTATCCTAGGAAGTACTCACAGACCTGTTAGGTTGCAGAACCTCAGTCTTACAGGAGGTTGCAGGATGCACTGGAATGAGACCTTGGTGAGAGTGAAGAATCACTAGGAACCATTGCCAGAGTCTCCTTCAGGAGTACTAAGGAGAGAGCTGGTTTGCTCATGGTGGAAATGGGCAGAATGAAGTAATACTGAGAAACATTCTAAAATAGGGTCTCTACATGATGTAGTAACCTACTGAGGAGAGGTGCAACTTAGGAAGACTTTTAACACAGCTACATGGGTGACTGAAAGAAAAAGTGAATTATAAATGGCACCTATTTTCTATCATTTTTGTTTCTGTTATAGAAGTCATCCTTCCTTAACTATGTGGGTGTATGTTAGTGTTTCAGTTATGTACAACTCTTTGCAACCCCATGGACTGTGGGTCCCCATGTGACCCACCAGTCTCCTCTGCCCATGGAATTCTTCAGGCAAGAATACCGGAGTGGGTTTCCATTTCCTTCTCCAGGGTATCTTCCCTGCCCCAGGGATCAAACCTGGGTCTCTGACATTGCAGGAAGATTCTTTACTGACTGAGCCTCCAGAGAAGCCCTAATTATAATTGTTATGCACAATTTCCTACAACAATATAAACTCCAATGAAAATAATTGAATTTTTCCAATATTCTTTCCTTCACATGTTTTAGAATTGTACCTGACATATATTGGTACTCAATTCATAACAAATTCTGAGCTAATAATTCTGCAAATATTATCTCATTCAAAACTCTGTGGAATGGTTGTTTCTGTTCAGTCAGTAAGTCATGTTCAACTCTTTGTGACTCCATGCACTGCAATATGCCAGGTCTCCCTGTCCCTCACTATCTCCTGGAGTTTGCCCAAGTTCATGTCCACTGAGTCAGTGATACTATCCAACCATCTCATCCTCTGCTGCCCTCTTCTCCTTTTGTCTTCAATCTTTCCCAGCATCAGGGTTTTTCCAATGACTTGACTCTGCATCAGGTGGCCAAAGTATTTACAATATTATCTTATTTCATATTTAAAGAAAGTAATGGTTGAACAGGTTAAGCAGCTTGCCCAATGAAATGCAATTAGTGTCTATCAAATCTCAAAGACCATATTCTGAACAGTGTTGAATTTTTAGGAAGCAGCTGTAATATAAACTAAAATGGAGAATTCCTTGACAGTCCAGTGGTTAGGACTCTGAGCTTTTACTGTTAAAGGCCTGGATTCAATCAATGGTCAGGAAACTAAGATCTTGTAAGCTGTGCTGTGCAGCCAAAAAAATAGAAAATGATTATCAGGATACTGATTTGTGGGTCATATAATTGGAATAGATGAAGGAGGCAAAAATAAATGAAATTCAAACAAGAGGATCAAAGGGATGTATATTAAGGATAGAAAGCTGAAGTTTTCAAGTGGAATAACCACTAGAGTCATGTACTGAGAGTAAGAAGACTGTTGGGAGGCATTAGGAGGAGGGTTAGTAGCAAGGTGTGCATGATAGAGATAACTGCTGAGCCAAAGGACAACAGGGACCTTATTAAGCAGAAGAAGCATGGTTGAGCTGCTCTGAGGACCCAGCAAAGCCAACAAGTCATGCATTTCCACTGGCACCAATCTGTAAGATTGCATGGATTTGCTGAGCTGTGCTCAGGAGCTTGGATATCTGAGAGACTGAAAGGATTATTAGAAAGCAAAACTTTGGTTTCTTTTAGAAGAAATTTGGCAAGAATAGGGGGAAATGGATGAGAAGCAGGGAGGGAGGAAGAAAAGACCATAATATCTTACATAGTTTGAGTTGTCTCAATAGTTGGTTGTAGAGTATATTTCTGTACAAAATGTAGAGAGCTGGTTGAAAGAGACACCTTGAGAAAGCAAGTGAGAGAGAGATACTTAATTTTTCAAGGTCATGAAGAAAATGGGAATGTAGAGGCCAACAGCTTTCCTGAGAGACTTAATACTGTCAAAGCACTGTCAAAAATTCTGTTGAATTTATTTATTTCAAAGTTAATAATAAACACTTATGGCTCCAAATAACCTATTAGAAGCTGAGGGTTTCAATAAAGATAGATAAGATTTTTTCTGTCTACCAGTTGACTGATTTAATGAAAAGATGAAAATGAAAGTCGCTCAGTTGTGTCTGACTCTTTAAAACCCACTATTGAGTCTGTGGAACTCTCCAGGCCAGAATACTGGAGTGGGTAGCCATCCCCTTCTCAGGGGATCTTCCCAACCCAGGCCTCAAACCCAGGTCTCCCACACTGTGGGCAGATTCTGTATGAGCTGAGTCACCAGGGAAAACCAAGAATACTGGAGTGGGTAGCCATTCCCTTCACCAGCGGATCTTTCTAGCCCAGAAATCAAACCAGGGTCTAATGAACTGAAGGCAGATTCTTTACCTACTGAGCTACCAGGAAAACCCTAATACTTGTAAGTATATAAAATATATATAATTATAGTTATTAATCTAAGTTCTACAATAAAATTGTATGCATAGCATAAAGAATCATGGAAATGGAAAGCCTAACAGTATAAAGTTATATTTTAGAAGATACCAGTAGAATAAAGAAGAAAAAGATTAATGAAAAATAAAAATGGAGAGAATATATATATATTATATATTATATATATTAGGGTTCCCATGTTTTTATAAATAGAAAATAGTGTGCTAAAATGAGCATAAAAGATGGTTATAAAGGTTGGAAGTGTTGATCAGCACTGATTTTGCTTCTATACTAAGAATTATTCAGAAGGAAAGAAAACCATGAGGTTAAGGTACATTTTATTTCTGATATTGTACCTATTCCCTATAATCTTATAAAAACTTAAAAGTTATAAAACCATGAAAATATCATCATGCATAAAAATGATCTGTATATGATGAAGTACTTTTGATGAATGTTTTTGAAAAAAAATAATAATAGCACTAATACTAAGAATGTTTTAGAAAGAATTTTCAGTGGCAACAAGATAAGGGGAAATTTTATAAAGGCACTAACTATGGAAATAGAGATGAGGGGGAAAGTTTGAGCAGTTTTTAGGTGATAAAACATTCAGGGCTTTATGAATTTTGAATATTGGTTAAGAATCAAGATAATGAGTCTATTTTGATGTTAAGTGAGAAAAGGGAGAGAAAGGTATATTTTAGTTTTGAAAATGATGATGTTGGTATCTGTAGTGGTTGTATAGGTGCAGAGTCCACTAGGAGTTTAATAGTTGGGTTTTTGATACCTTGGAGAGTCATTTAAACAAAAGATTTAGATATAGATAATCATTTATCTTATTCTGGAGAATCAAGAAAGAACACTTAAGAATAACAAGATAAAAAGAATTAAAGGCAGGAACATGGAGAAACCTGAAATTTGAAAAGCAATGTATAGAGATAAGCCATTGAACAACACTGAAAAGAATTGACATGAGAAATGCAGAAATTAGAGATTCAAAGAAACCACAGTGGAAAAAAGTAGCAGGCATTCATTGCTGCTCTAAAAAGAAAAATTTTAAGTTTATAATGTGGTGCATTTGGATCACTTACAATAATGGTGGCAGCTACTGAATGAAGCATATATAAATGCATCAACTCTTTGATTCTTTCTGTTTTTCAACCACTGGTTATTTCCTCTCATGTGTTTACTAGTTTATGAATCACTTTATATTGAGTAATTCTACATGCAAAACTCAATGCCGGACACAATAATGTAAAGAATTCATTTATAGAAATGAATAATGTCTTAGTACTTATACTGCAAATATTATAATATTAAAATGAGATAATCATTTCCCATATAAGAGATAAACAGAATTCTGTATACATAAATGAATTTTTTAAACAGTCTATTAGAATGTTGAAAGGATTCACAGTTTATCAGTTCAGTTCAGTGAAGTCACTCAGTCATGTCCAACTCCTTGCAACCCCATGGACTACAGCAGCCAGGCCTCCCTGTTCATCACTAGCTCCCAGAGTTTACTCAATCTAATGTCCACTGAGCCAGTGATTCCATCCAACCAACTCATCCTCTGTCCACTTCTTCTTCCTCCTTCAATCTTTCCCAGCATCAATGACTTTTCAAATGAGTCAGTCCTTCACATCAAGTGGCCAAAGTAATGGCGTTTCAGCTTCAGTATCAGTCTTTCCAATGAATATTCAGGGCTGATTTCCTTTAGGATGAACTAGTTGGATCTCCTTGTAGTCCAAGAAACTCTCAGGAGACATTTTGAAAACCACAGTTCAAAAGCATCAATTCTTCAGAACTCAACTTTCTTTATACTTCAACTCTCACGTCCATACATGACTACTGGAAAAAAACAGCTTTGACTAGATGGACTTTGTTGGCAAAAGAAAATCTCTGCTTTTCAATATACTGTCTAGGTTGGTCATAACTTTTCTTCCAAGGAGTAAGCGTCTTTTAACTTCATGGCTGCAGCCAATATCTGCAGTGATTTTGGAGCCAAAATAAATAAATAAAGTCTGCTACTGTTTCCACTGTTTCCCCATCTATTTGCCATTTGTTTCCAAGGCAAACTATTCAATATTACGGTAATCCAAGTCTATGCCCCAGCCAGTAACGATGAAGAAACTGATGTTGAACGGTTCTATGAAGACCTACAAGACCTTCTAGAACTAACACCCCAGAAGATGGCCTTTTCATTATAGGGGACTGGAATGCAAAAGTAGAAAGTCAAGAAACACCTGGAGAAACAGGCAAATTTGGCCTTGGAGTACAGAATGAAGAAGGGCAAAGGCTAACAGAGTTCTGCCAAGAGAACACACTGGTCATAGTGCATTATACCATAGTTCTCTTCCAATAACACAAGAGAAGACTCTACACAGGTATATCACCAGATGGTCAACACAGAAATCAGATTGATTATATTCTTTGCAGCCAAAGATGGATAAGCTCTATACAGTCAGTAAAAACAAGACCGGGAGCTGACTGTGGCTCAGATCATGAATTCCTTATTGCTAAATTTGGACTTAAATTGAAGAAAGGGTGGGGTGGGGGAACCACTAGAGCATTTAGGTATGACTTAAATCAAATCCCTTATGACTACACAGTGGAGGTGAGAAATAGGTTTAAGGGGCTAGATCTGATGGACAGAGTGCCTGATGAACTATGGACTGAGGTTCATGACATTGTACAGGAGACAAGAATCAAGATCATTCCCAAGAAAAAGAAATGCAATAAAGCAAAATGACTGTCTGAGGAGGCCTTACAAATAGCTGTGAAAAGACGGGAAGATAAAAGTAAAGGAGAAAAGGAACGATATACCCATTTGAATGCAGAGTTCCAAGCAATAGCAAGGAGAGATAAGAAAGCCTTCCTCAGCGAGCAATGCAAAGAAATAGAGGAACATAACAGAATGGGAAAGACTAGTGATCTCTTCAAGAAAATTAGAGATACTAAGGGAAATTTTCATGCAAAGATGGGCTCAATAAAGGACAGAAATGGTATGGACCTAACAGAAGCAGAAGATATTAAGAAGAGGTGGCAAGAATACACAGAAAAATTGTACAAAAAAGATCTTCACTACCCAGATCACTCACACTCACTTAGAGCCAGACATCCTGGAATGTGAAGTCAAGTGGACCTTAGGAAGCATCATGAAAACATCTACTGGAGGTGATGGAATCCCTGTTGAGCTATTT
The DNA here is from genome assembly GCF_023091745.1 of Budorcas taxicolor. Taxonomy (NCBI): domain Eukaryota; kingdom Metazoa; phylum Chordata; class Mammalia; order Artiodactyla; family Bovidae; genus Budorcas; species Budorcas taxicolor. Next base: position 55,857,818 of record NC_068929.1, on the reverse strand, counting down.
CAAATCCTAAAAGATGATGCTGAGAAAGTGCTGAACTCAATATGTCAGCAAATATGGAAAACTCAGCAGTGGCCACAAGACTGGAAAAGGTCAGTTTTCATTCCAATCCCAAAGAAAGGCAATGCCAAAAAATGCTCAAAGTACCGCACGATTGCATGCATCTCACACACTAGTAAAGTAGTGCTCAAAATTCTCCAAGCCAGGCTTCAGCAATACGTGAACTGTGAACTTCCAGATGTACATTCCAGTTTTAGAAAAGGCAGAGGAATCAGAGATCAAATTGCCAACATCCACTGGATCATCGATAAAGCAAGAGAGTTTCAGAAAAACATCTATTTCTGCTTTATTGATTATGCCAAAGCTTTTGATTGTGTGTATCACAATAAAATGGAAAATTCTGAAGGAGATGGGAATACCAGACCACCTGACCTGACTCTTGAGAAATCTGTATGCAGGCCTGGAAGCAACAGTAAGAACTGGACATGGAACAATAGACTGGTTCCAAATAGTAAAAGGAGTACTTCAAGGCTGTGTATTGTCACCGTGCTTATTTAACTTATATGCAGAGTACATCATGATAAATGCTGGGGTGGAGGAAACACAAGCTGAAATCAAGATTGGTGGGAGAAATATCAATAACATCAGATATGCAGATGACACCACCCTTATGGCAGAAAGTGAAGAAGAACTAAAAAGCCTCTTGATTTAAGTGAAGGAGGATAGTGAAAAAGTTGGCTTAAAGCTCAACATTCAGAAAACTAAGATCATGGCATCTGGTCCCGTTGCTTCATGGCAAACAAATGGGGAATCAGTGGAAACAGTGTCAGGCTTTATTTTTTTGTGCACCAAATTCACTGCAGATGGTGATTAAAGCCATGAAATTAAAAGACATTTACGCCTTGGAAGGAAAGTTATGACCAACCGAGTCCAGTTCAGTTCAGTCGCTCAGTCGTGTCTGACTCTTTGCCACCTCATGACTCACAGCATGCCAGGCCTCCTTGTCCATCACCAACTCCCGGAGTTAACTCAGACTCACGTCCATCGAGTCAGTGATGCCATCCAGGCATCTCATCCTCTGTCATCCCCTTCTCCTCCTGCCCCCAATCCCTCCCAGCATCAGAGTCTTTTCCGATGAGTCAACTCTTCGTATGAGGTGGCCAAAGTACTAGAGCTTCAGCTTTAGCATCATTCCTTCCAAAGAAATGCCAGGGCTGGTCTCCTTCAGAATGGACTGGTTGGATCTCCTTGCAGTCCAAGGGACTCTCAAGAGTCTTCTCCAACACCACAGTTCAAAAGCATCAATTCTTTGGTGCTCAGCCTTCTTCACAGTCCAACTCTCACATCCATACATGACCACAGGAAAAACCATAGCCTTGACTAGACGGACCTTAGTCGGCAAAGTAGTGTCTCTGCTTTTGAATATGCTATCTAGGTTGGTCACAACTTTTCTTCCAAGGAGTAAGCGTCTTTTAATTTCATGGCTGCAGTCACCATCTGAAGTGATTTTGTAGTCCAAAAAAATAAAGTCTGGCACTGTTTCCACTGTTTCCCTATCTATTTCCCATGCAGTGATGGGACCAGATACCATGATCTTCGTTTTCTGACTGTTGAGCTTTAAGCCAACTTTTTCACTTTCCTCTTTCACTTTCAAGAGGCTTTTTAGTTCCACTTCACTTTCTGCCATAAAGGTGGTGTCATCTGCATATCTGAGGTACTGATATTTCTCCCGCCAATCTTGATTCCAGCTTGTGTTTCTTTCAGTCCAGCGTTTCTCATGATGTACTCTGCATATAAGTTAAATAAGCAGGGTGACAATATACAGCCTTGACATACTCCTTTTCCTATTTGGAACCAGTCCGTTGTTCCATGTCCAGTTCTAACTGTTGCTTCCTGACCTGCATACAGATTTCTCAACGGTCAGGTCAGGTGGCCTGGTATTCCCATCTCTTTCAGAATTTTCCACAGTTTATTGTGATCCACAGAGTCAAAGGCTTTGGCATAGTCAATAAAGAGAAATAGATGTTTTTCTGGAACTCTCTTGCTTTTTCCGTGATCCAGCGGATGTTGGCAATATGATCTTTGGTTCCTCTGCCTTTTCTAAAACCAGCTTGAATATCAGGAAGTTCACGGTTCACATATTGTTGAAGCCTGGCTTGGAGAATTTTGAGCATTACTTTACTAGCGTGTGAGATGAGTGCAATTGTGCAGTAGTTTGAGCATTCTTTGGCATTGCCTTTCTTTGGGATTGGAATGAAAACTAACCTATACAGCATATTAAAAAGCAGAGACATTACTTTGTCCACAAATGTCTGTCTAGTCAAAGCTATGGTTTTTCCAGTTTTCATGTATGGATATGGGAGCTGGACTATAAAGAAAGCTGAACGCCAAAGAATTGAGGCTTTTGAAGTGTGGTGTTGGAGAAGATTCTCAAGAGTCCATTGGACTAAAAGGAGATCCAACCAGTCCATCCTAAAGGAACTCAGTCCTGGGTATTCATTGGAAGGACTGATGTTGAAGCTGAAACTCCAATACTTTGGCCACCTGATGAGAAGAGCTGACTCATTTCAAAAGACCCCGATGCTGGGAAAGATTTAGGGCAGGAGGAGAAGGGGATGACAGAGGATGAGCTGGTTGGATGACATCACTGACTCAATGGACATGGGTTTAGGTAGACTCTGCCAGTTAGTGATGGACAGGGAGGCCTGGTGTGCTTTGGTTCATGGCGTCACTAAAAGTCGAACATGACTGAGTGACTGAACTGAACTAACTGAACTGAACTGATGGGACCAGATGCCATGATCTTAGTCTTCTGAGAGTTGAGCTTTAAGCCTATTTTTCACTCTCCTCTTTCACTTTCATCAAGAGGCTCTTTAGTTCTTCTTCACTTTCTGCCATAAAGTTTGTGTCATCTGCATATCTGTGGTTATTGATATTTCTCCTGCCAAATTTGATTCCAGCTTGTTCTTTATCCAGCCCAGCATTTCTCATGATGTACTCTCCATATAAGTTAAATAAACAGAATGACAATATACAGCCTTAAGGTTCTTCTTTCCCAATTTGGAACCAGTCTATTGTTCCATGTCCAGTTCTAACTGTTAATTTCTGATCTGCATACAGATTTCTTGAGAGGCAGGTTAGGTGATCTGGTATTCCCCTTTCTTTAAGAATTTTCCAGGTTGTTGTGAACCACACAGTCAAAGTCTTTGGCAAAGTCAATAAAGCAGAAGTAAGTATTTTTCTGGAACTCTCTTGCTGTTTTGATGATTCAGCTGGTGTTGGAAATTTTTATCTCTGGTTCCTCTGTCTTTTCTAAAACCAGTTTGAACATCTGGTAGTTCACGGTTCATGTATTATTAAAGCCTGGATTGGAGAACTTTAAGCATTACTTTGCTAGCATGTGAGATGAATGCAATTGTGAGGTAGTTTGAACATTCTTTGACATTGCCTTTCTTTGGGATTGGAATGAAAACTGACCTTTTCCAGTCCTGTGGCCACTGCTGAGTTTTCCAGATTTGCTGCATATTGAGTGCAGCACTTTCTCAGCATCATCTTTAGGATTACAGATAGCCCGACTGGAATTCCATTACCTCTATTAGCTTTGTTCGTGATGGTTCCTAAGGCCCCCTTGACTTCGCATTCCAGGATGTCTGGCTCTAGGTGAGTGATCATACCTCTACCTATATACCTGATCACAGTCTATATGGAATCCAATAACATTAATAATTAGAAATTATATTAAATGCAGAGAAACAGAAATTTAACCTATTGAATTCAAATGTTTCATAATACGTTTTACCTTTGGAATTCTGACAAGTACTTGTTTATTAGATACTACATACTAATATATTTAAAAGGAATTAATGAAAGGTGTTTATAATGTGTTTACATACTATTCCTGAAACATTCTCAATATATCCATTTTATTTTTTAAGTATTCTCCTTTATCTTTAAGGACTTCCCTGGTGGCTCAGAGGTTAAAACGTCTGTCTACAATGCAGGATTCCTGGGTTTGATCCCTGGATCAAGAAGATCCCCTGGATAAGGAAATGGCAACCCACTCCAGTATTCTTGCCTGGAGAATCCCATGGACAGAGGAGCCTGGTGGGCTATAGTCCAGGGGTGGCAAAGAGTCGGACAGGACTGAGTGAGTCTAGGTGAGTGATCATACCTATACCTATATAAACCTGATCACAGTCTATATTGAATCCAATTAACATTAATAATTAGAAATTACCCCAAATGCAGAGAAATAGTAATTTAACCTATTGAATTCAAATTTTTCATAATATGTTTAACCTTTGGAATTTTGACAAGTACTTGTTTATTAAATACTACATGCTAGTATATTTAAAAGGAATTCATCACAGGTGTTTATAATGTGTTTACATACTATTCCTCAAACATTCTCAATATATCCATTTTATTTTTTGTTTTCTCTTTTATCTTTAAAATATGATTTGTGCATAAAAATATTAACCTTTGAAGAAAGATTTCCTTCACTAGATTACTTATCAGAAATGTTTATATAATGAAAGACCAAGTTAATAATCAAATAGTTTTCTTTGGTTTTGACAAGCCATCATTTTCACTTTCATCTTTGAATTTGTATTTTATTAAACTCTTTCTCTGCTAAGTCGCTTCAGTCGTGTCCAACTCTGTGTGATCCCATAGAAGGAAGCCCACTAGGCTCCCCACTCCCTGGGATTCTCCAGGCAAGAACACTGGAGTGGGTTGCCGTGCCTTCCTCCAGGGGATCTTCCTAACCCAGGGATCGAACCAGTCTCTCTTATATCTCTTGCACTGGCAAGTGAGTTCTTTACCACTAACCCTACCTAGGAATCCCATATGTATTTAACTCTCTGAAAAAGCTGTAAGTGATTTTTAAGCAAAAATTAAATTTTCATTTTTTCTTCTAAATAACCACTATAGTTTCAATAAGTGATTATTGAATTCTTAATTATTTAAATTATGATATATGTCAGTATTATTAAGAATATAATTGCTTTAAGATATGAATACATAATTATTATCTAGTTTTAGAACAGATTTTGCTTTAAAGGTGAGTTTTTCTGAGTATATCTTGAATGAGCTGTGATTATCCAAGGAGAGATAGGTAAATAATGTTAAGTAAGAAATGAGTGGAATTTTGAAGCTGTGGTTAAATGAGGAGAGGAGGAGACAACAGGTTTGGGTGGAGCAATAGGGCACCAGATATCTACTGGAGGTAGGAACTGAGTTAAAGAATTAATAATGGCAGAGATGGCTGAAGTAAAATTTAGTTTAATTGCACTGCTTCCCTACAAGACAGCAAAATGCCAGAGGAAACTGTACAATCCAAATGTGTGGTATGCATAGTGATTGAGACTTTGATTCTTTTCTAGGTCAGCTGAAAGAAGGGGGAATTCTCAAGATACAAGTTGAAATAAAGATGAGATATTTAATTGAAACAGGAAGTAAAAATAAAAGAATTCTCAAAACACTAAGTAGCCATTGAATTTTTCTGTGTTGTGGGATAGAAGATTCAAGCCAAATCACTTCAAGCTCTAACCTTCCATGACAATAGCTAAAATACAGGTTACTGTGGAAGTCAGACTCACTGGTCTTTTCACACTCCTTTTTCAGGTCTCCTTGTGTTAAAGTCTTGAAGGCTAAAATCTGCCTTTGTTAGGCTTGCTATCACATCAATCCTTGGTGCGTGACTTTGTATCTGCCAATCAAATGTGTCTTCATGAGACTTGAAAGTAGAGATTAGCAAAGTCAGAGGTTATTGACTACAGCTATCTGCTAGCAAGCTTGACAGTGTATGCATCTGTTTAGGCGGGGACGACGGGGGCGGGGTAGGGGGGCAGGGGAGGGTACAGACAGCAGGAGCAGAATTCTTGGGTCTGTTACCTATTGTTTTAGGTGATAAAGTGAAGTACAGTGGTGTTTCCATTAGAAGAAACTGCATTTGGTTGTTCATAAACATTTCTTAATTTCCTTCCCTGAATATATAGCTTCTGAGTATGTAGAATCCCAGTCTAGTTGTCTCTTCTTCTGGTGAATCTGTAGCAAAACTAATATCTGTCAACTAAGAAATGCACAACATGAGGGTTGCACGTTAAGTTTTATTTGGGGAAAAGTGAGGAGTGCAGCACTCAGACACCTCAGATAGCTCTGAAAAATTGCTCCAAAGAGGTGGGGGGAAGGAATCAATATATATGGTTTTACTGAAGGGAGATTTGATGCAATCAAGCACTTATCCTTACAGAAGTTTTCTGTTCGTCATGAGGAGCAGATGTCAGCATAAAGGTATTTACCATTTTTCTAGATATGAGGAGATTCAAGAATTGGGTGCATAAAATCAGTTCCTGAAAATTTATATCTGAAGAACTGTTCTACCAGTTTTCCTAGAGAACAGAGTGCATCATTCCTGATATCCAGCCTGAACTCCCTTCATGGGGTGTTGAAGTTCAACTGCTACAGTGGCACAGGATACAAACCCCACCAAGGCAGTTGGCAAGTGCCAATTTGTAGTGGACATATCCTTAATAAAAGTTGTCCTAACTGCTAGAATAGTTAGACTGGTTTTACTATCTGCAGCTTGACTCCTCCAGGAATAAATATGTGACCATATATCATCATAAACCAGAGGTAGGAAGTAAGTATGGTATTTTGAATGTCATGAATCCTGGCATAATATTAAAATGCCACTTACCCAACATCTTCCCAACTTCCTGAGTCACTTCCCTCACAGAGTTAAAGTCAAAAACCATCTGACCCAAATTAATAAGAAAAACATCCAAAGCTTCTGAAATAGAATATGGAATTTGTAGCAAAGTGGGTTTCCCTGGTGGCTCAGATGTTAAAGAATCTGCCTGCAATGCAGGAAACCCTGGTTTGATCTCTGAGTTGGGAAGATCCCCTGGAGAAGGCAATGGCAACCCACTCTAGTATTCTTGCCTGGGGAATTCCATGGGCAGAGGAGCCTAGTGGGCTACAGTCCACAGGTCGCAAAGAGTTGGGACATGATTGAGCCTCTAACACTTTCAGCTTTAATTTTTCAGAGATTTTCACTATATTAAAATTGAAAAGAAAGAAAAAAAAATATTTGTTTCCCATTCCCAGGGTTTTCTTTCTAATAAGAAGCAGTTGGGAAAGTAGAGATAGCAGATGATTAAAGAAGGCCTGTAAATTTCCCCAAAACATAATCATTAACTTTTAATGATTACAGTTAAAGAAAAGGGGAGAATGTTAGCCATACAAATATCTTTGTTAGGAATTAATATCTTGACTATTGTAGATTCAAATGGAGAGCTGAAAGGAAACAGGATCAGATAGGGAATCTCCTGCAAAACCAAAGGATATAAGGCAGGTGTTCCTTCTGTATAATGGCCTGATCTGTTTGGAGCTTCTCTCTATGTAGTTGGAGTCTAGGCATCAGATGGATGTGAACTGACACTACGAGCAAAGGCACATGCAGTTGGGGCTGCTTATGGTGCTAAGAAGCATAGTGCAGTTAGAGCAGATTATTCCAGAGAAGAGCATTCTGTTAAGGCTGCACCTAGTGCCAGCTTTAAATGCAGCTGAAGTGTCTGGTTATTGGTTTGCAAATGTTTTGCAGTGAGTTCTGTGCATCGCTCATCTTCAATTGTGTTGTTTCTCTCTCTGTGGTCTACACTTATATTGAATTATTTCAGCACTGCTCTTCCTGTTCTGCCCTTTCTGACTCCCAGAAGAAAGAAACACCTTGATGTTGAAATAGATTGATTTGCAGCATTGTACACAGGTAATAGAAACATCACAGACTTCAGTGAGACTGTTAAATATCTATGGGAGTGCTTATTGACTGTGTGTCATTATATTGAAAAAAAAGGAGAATATCATGTTGTTACTCTTATAGAATAGTGGATAATCGTTCCCAAAAGGAACATGTTTACTCAGAATTTTTTTTTTTTTAAGCTTAGTTTGCTTTCTGGAGAAGATTACAATAATTCTGCAGAGAAAGGTTTTCCTATCACAGGAAGTATCCTGCATTGAAATAAGTAATAGTGCTGCCTATGTAATCTAATAAATAGATATGAAGTTTTATAGAATTTAGAACTGATATTTCCAATGCCATCATATTCATTTTTTAAAGAATGTCTTCAAATGTATTGTGGAGTTTACTCTATATTCCCATTTTCTCTTAATTATACAAAGAGTGGGGAAAATTCACAAGCTTTCAATATGTAAAAGGGAAAAGTAAACTAGAAGTTTAAAGTGATTGTTGGGAGTTCAGAGTGAAAAGTAAGTAAGGAGAAAAATCAATACTATCACAGGAATGAGAAAGTATCAGTGGTATGAACAAAGCTGTCTATCAAGCTAGAAAGAAAATAAGAAGTCCTGTGGATTTAGGGAGGAAATATTTTAAGATTACTAGGAAAGAGCCCAAGGAGAAAAATGCACAGAGAGAACACTGAAGCAAGTTTCTTGTAGCCTTATACCTAAGAAATGGTCCAAGATACTCTCATAAGATGAATGTTCCCTGTGAATTGCTATTTTGTACGTATGTATGTATGAATATATATGGTCTTCTCTGGTGGCTCAGTGGTAAAGAATCTGCCTGCAGTGCAGGAGATGTGAGTTCGATCCCTAGGTCAGGAAGATCCCCTGGAGGAGGAAATGGCAACACATTCCAGTATTTTTGCCTGGGAAATCCCATGAACTGAGGAGGCTGGTATCCTACAGTTCATGAGGTCACAAAGAGTTGGACACAACTGAATGACTAAACCACCACAAAGTATATAAATATTCATGCATATGTGTATATGTATACCTATTCCAACATACATATATATGTATATGCATATCACATACACATAGAGAGAGAAATGGAGCGAATGATTTTAAGTTCATTTAAGGAGGAAAAAAACAAGATGCAATTAGGAGGCATGTCATAGTCAATAGTTTTAAGCTACAGAGGTTGCTGTTAAAAACCTATGAATGGAAACAACAACAACAACAACAAAAACCCTATGAATGGTAAAAAGAAAGAGCAACAGATACATGCACCTGCCTGTATCCAATACTTATATCATGAAGATATTTTTAGGAGACAATAAAATGTGATTATTTTGTGAATTAATTCTGCTGTTGCTGCTGCTGCTGCGTCACTTTAGTCATGTCCAACTCTGTGCGACCTCATAGAGGGCAGCCCACCAGGCTCCCCCGTCCCTGAGATTCTCCAGGCAAGAACACTGGAGTGGGTTGCCATTTCCTTCTCCAATCCATGAAAGTGAAAAGTGAAAGTGAAATCGCTCAGTTGTGTCCGACTCTTAGCGACCCCATGGACTGCAGCCCACCAGGCTCCTCCATCTATGGGATTTTCCAGTTTCCAGGCAAGAGTACTGGAGTGGGGTGCCATTGCCTTCTCCAGAATTAATTCTAGAAGAGGTCAAAGCTTTCTCTTATTTAGATATAAAGTCTATGGGTTAAGATTGTGCATTATAATGGATGCTTATCTTATCAGAGGCTCTGGCAAGACAGTCAACAAATTTAACAATAGTAAAATAAAAGAAATAAGGAAACAAATGAATTTGACCAAGTCCAAAGAATAAAATCAACAAACCAACCAACAAATAGATAAAACAAACCAAATAAACAGATGGTATTGGGATTACTAAAATGCTTATGGTGCACAGAGACTTTGTCCATAAGTTAGAATTACTTAGGATTAAGTGCCATTTTTTAATGAAAAGGAATAATGGAAATTGACAGAGATATAAAATTTTTCACTAGAAATTTGAACCACAATTGTCAAAACATTTTGTTTGCATAACTCTTTGATTGGGAAAGGGAGTGAGGAATTATGGTTGAAGAATAAAATTATATTTTTAACTAAGGATCTTTTTCATAGCAATCTATTCAGTTTTCATTTTTTTTTTTTTTTTTTTTTTACCTCTAAGGATCTGTGATAATTCAGAACATATTTATACTTAACTTTGGAATGTAGTAAGATTTTAACTCAAATTAGTTGATATTTAAAATAAAGAAAATATTACTCTTAAATTATTTATTAAATTTAAATGTTTTATATTTCATTAAAAGGAATCAATTTTTAAAAAACAGCTTCTTTCACAGATGTCTTTAAGTTTATTGTCAGAAATCTGAGCTTCTTAGGAGTAAGAGGCCAGAGTATTTAGGCTTATTGCCATCGTGTTATGTCTGGCAGATTGTAATGACTCCACCAGTTTTATAATTAGGTAAAAAGGTATCACCCCACAAAGTTCCCTTTCTATGAGTGATCTCTACCAACCAAAGTTAGTTTCTGATTTTATTATTACAGATTTCTTATTTGTGAGATTATCTTGAATTTTATATAAAATTTCCTGTAGGAAAAGCTGAGGAAACTACTGGGACCCAATTCTATGCTATTGTTAAAAATGAGTGATTATCTTGTCTTAACTTATGAGTCCTTGCTCTATCCTTCTTGATAGAAAATGTTTCAGAAAATAGCAGAAGTCACTTAGTTCCACTTTTCTCACACCCACTTTTAAGAGCTGACACTGGAAACTCAGGGGAAAAAGAGGGAGACTGAGATGATTTTGAAGTCTTTTAAATTGTTGAATCTCTGTGTGTGTGAGAGAGGATATAAAGGATAGATGATGAGAAACTGAGATTCACAAGATTATGAAAATAAAAGAGAATTACATTGCTAATTACATTACATTGCTAAAGAGAGTTTATTCTTATAAAAATAAAAAAGACTGACATATAAAATTTAAAATTAGAAAATTGTTATGGTGGCCTATTTATAACATGCCAATAAATTAACTTTCATAAATAAAAGAGTAAAGAAGAGCCTATGCTCTCAAAAGGAGTGAGAAATATGTTAACATCAGAGTTCTCCAGGAAAGCAGAAAATAAATAAATAAATGTGTGTGTGTGTATGTGTGTGTGTGTGTGTGTGTGTGTGTGTGTAAAGGAACTGAGAATGGCTCAAATGTTTCTGGGGGCTGGCAAGACCAAAATCTGTAGAATCAACCAACAGGCTAAGAAGCTATCAAAGAATCAGCCATTTTGAGAAAAAAGTCTTCCTCTCCAGGAAAGCTTAGATTTACTCTTAATACCATTAGAAGATTTCAAGTAGCCCATCTAAATTATTGAGTATAATTCCTTTACCTTAAATAAAGTGATTATAGTAATTAATCACATACATGAAGCTGAAGCTCCAATACATTGGCCACCTGATGTGAAAAAGCCAACTCATTGGAAATGACTCTGATGCTGGGAAAGATTAATGGTAAAAGGAGAAAGGGAGTGGCAGAGGATGAGATTGTTAGATAGTATCACTGACTCAATGGATATGAATTTGAGCAAACTCCAGGAGATAGTGAAGGACAGTGGAGACTGGCATACTGCAGTGTATGGCATTGCAAAGAGTAAAACATGACTTAGTAACTGAACAAAAACATGATGTAAGCTACCTTCACAGCAAAACTTATACTAGTGTTTGATTAAATGCCTGGGTACTACAGACGGGCTTTCCAGGTGGCTCGGTGGTAACAAAAATCCACCTGCTAAGCAGAAGATGAGGGTTCCCTCCCCAGGTCAGGAAGATCCCCTGGAGAAGAAAATGGCAATCTACTTCAATATTATTGCCTGGGAAAACCCATGGACAGAGGATCCTGGCAAGCTACAGGTGATCATGGGGTTGCAAAAGAGTTGAAACTGACTTAGCAACTAAAGAACTATAGCCAAGCTGACATGTAAACTGATCAACATGATATCCAAGGAGTCTCATAATTTAAGATCCTTCCAGCCTAGACTAGTAAATGTATTATCTGAAATTTAATGACACAATATTATGTGTTTAACATATTGCACATTTCTGTGTTGTACTAGAAAATGATGGAAGAAAATATCTTATTAGCCTACCAGGTTTCTTCCACCATGGGATTCTCTAGACAAGAGTACTGGAGTGGGTTGCCATTTCCTTCTCCAGGGGATCTTCCCGACCCAGGGATTGAACCCAGGTCTCCCACATTCCGGGCAGACGCTTTAACCTCTGAGCCACCAGGGAAGCCCTTTATAAATTATAGTCTGATGATCTTGTCCTGTTATCAGCATAATAGTCCTTCCTCTTTCTGTATATTGTCTGATATAAATGAAAACACTCCAGCTATCCTTTGCCTAGCATTTGCATGAAGCATCTAGTTTCACATTTTAATGTATGTCTTCAATATTTAAAATGGTTTCCTGTAGACAAGTCTATGGTTGGATCTCACATTGTATCCAATCCGGCAAATGTCTGCCTTTAAACTTATTGGAATTATCAATATGTTTGAGTTTAACTCTGCCATCTCACATTTTTTTTCGATGTGTGCCATCTATAGTTTGATAATTTTTACCTTTTTTCTGTCTTTCTTGGATTAATGTAATATTTTTATAGCTCCTTTCTCTTTTTTTCCTTTATTATTGACTTAGCAGGGAAGGAGAACAGAATTCACCACCCAGAATATTCCCTTTGGCTTAAGATTATCTAGAGATGGTTATTTTTTAAGAAACAGCAGACACAAAAGAAGCTTTGAAAACCTAGAAGTTACACTTTTGTAAGAGACATTAACCTATTCAAGGGAAGTCTCTGTTTGTAAAGGCATCTTCCGGTAAGTGTCAAGAAAAAAATATTGACTAAATCTCTAGAAACTCTCATTAATGGACAAGTTTGTTGTTGCTGTTGTTTAGTCCCTTAGGAATTTTTGACTCTTCTGTGACCCCACGAACTGCAGCCCACCAAGCTCCTCTGTCCATGGGATTCTCCAGGCAAGAATACTGGAATGTGGGTTGTCATTTTCTTCTTCAAGGGATCTTCTTGACCCAGGGGTGGAACCTGCATCTCCTGCTTTGGCAGGAGGATTCTTTACCCCTGAGTCACCAGGGAAGCTGGTAATGGAAAGAAAGGCAGAGACTTAAATCTGCAAATCTGCACAACAAAAAAACCCTCCTTTACTGTGCTTTGCCTGAAATCTCCATAACTGGCTCCCAAATCCCCAACATCTTTTTTTCTGTCTTTCACTGAAGATTGTATCTAAGATGATAGCTTGGTTCATTTCAGAAATTTACTCAGTTTACCTGGGTCTCCCTTGGAGAGGAGGTATGCTTGCTATAATCTGTTTTTCTCCTTTTACTCTGTCTTTTATCACAGAGAGATCTCAGCCAAAAATCTAGAAAAGTAGAAAGAAATTCTTTCATTTCCTCTACATTAGTTAAGTGGGGTTTATTTTGTTGTTGTATTTTTAAAGGTTTCCAGATTGAGTAAGTATCATTGGTTCAAGAATCCATCAACAAAAAATGGAGAGACCTTTCTTCTTTAGAGAAAGAATGGTCTTTATAATAAGTGTTGCTAGGGCAATATTAGAAAAGCCATGTAAAAATGACACAACAAGGAACAATTAAGTTATGATGTATTATAAATATTAAAGTTAAAATAACAGTGCTTTAACATAAGAATGTGTGAGTATTTTCATAATTTGAGGATAGGCAAAAGCATTCTAAAAAACTGCAACAAAAGAGTGTTAAAACTTTTAAAAGTTAAAACTTGGACTTCATTAAATTAGGAACTATTCATTAAGTGATAATATTGAGAAAGTTAAACGGAAAATCACAGATTGAAAACCAAAGTCAAAACTAAATAAGATAATAGTATTCTCTGTCAGAATATCTACAATTAAAGGTCTGATGGTAATCGACATTAGCCAGAATATTGAACAAACAGAAATTGTTACATTTCTTGGGAATGTAAGTTGGCACAGGCATTTTGGACAACATTTTGGCAGTGTCTTCTAAAGTTAAACATATTTATGGTCTAGGAACCAGAAATTCTTCAAACAAGATAGATGAGTCTTAATATCTTCCAAAAGATACAGACAAAATTGTTCACAGCAGCATTGTGTTTAACAGCCAGAAACTGGGAACAACTCAAACTGTCCATCAGCAAGTGAGTATATGATGGTAAAGCTGTACAGTATAATATGATATAGCAATAGAAAGACAAGCCACAACCCATAACAACATAAACGATTCACATAAGTACAATGTTGAAAAAATGGCAAAAGGTTAGAGGCACAACTAATCTACGGTGCTAGGAATCAGAATATTGGTTATATTTAGAGTGATGTGGGCTCCAGAGCATCATGAATGAGTCCACTGGGGTATTTGAAATGATTTATATTTTCCCCTGGATGATGAATAAACAGGGAGGGGTACAAATAAGTAAAATTCTGGCAAGTTATATAAGCTTCATTCTGTGTCCTTCATTCTGTAACTTACATCTCAACTGGAAAAAAAAAAAAAAAAAAAAGCAAGCACACACCTACACAGTCCTCACATTTTCAAGAGAAATGTAAACTAAAATGCTGCTGCTGCTAAGTCGCTTCAGTCGTGTCAGACTCTGTGTGACCCCATAGACGGCCTCCTACCCGTCCCTGGGATTCTCCAGGCAAGAACACTGAAGTGGGTTGCCATTTCCTTCTCCAATGAATGAAAGTGAAAAGTGAAAGTGAAGTCACTCAGTCGTATCCAACTCTTCGCGCCCCCAAGGACTGTAGCCTACTGGGCTCCTCTGTCCATGGGATTTTCCAGGCAAGAGTGCTAGAGTGAGTTGCCATTTCCTTCTCTGTAAACTAAAATACCTATAAGCAAATACTTAGTTAAATAATTCTTATGGAATTTAAAAGAAATTAGAGCCATGACAAATATCACATTTTTGAGACGAGCTAAAAAGCCTCTTGATGAAAGTGAAAGAGGAGAGTGAAAAAGTTGGCTTAAAGCTCAACATTCAGAAAACGAAGACCATGGCATCTGGTCCCATCACTTCATGGCAGATAGATGGGGAAACAGTGGAAACAGTGTCAGACTTTATTTTTGGGGGCTCCAAAATCACTGCAGATGGTGACTGCAGCCATGAAATTAAAAGACGCTTACTCCTTGGAAGAAAAGTTATGACCAACCTAGATAACATATTCAAAAGCAGAGACATTACTTTGCCAACAAAGGTCCACCTAGTCAAGGTTGTGGGTTTTCCAGTGGTCATGTATGGATGTGAGAGTTGGACTGTGAAGAAAGCTGAGCACCAAAGAATTGATGCTTTTGAACTGTGGTGTTGGAGAAGACTCTTGAGGGTCCCTTGGACTGCAAGGAGATCCAACCAGACCATTCTGAAGGAGATCAGCCCTGGGATTTCTTTGAAGGGAATGATGTTGAAGCTGAAACTCCAGTACTTTGGCCACCTCATGAGAAGAGTTGACTCATTGGAAAAGACTCTGATGCTGGGAGGGATTGGGGGTAGGAGGAGAAGGGGAAGACCCAGGATGAGATGGCTGGATGGCATCACTGACTCGATGGGCGTGAGTCTGAGTGAACTCTGGGCGTTGGTAATGGGTAGGGAGGCCTGGGTTGCTGCGATTCATGGGGTTGCAAAGAGTCGGACACAACTGAGCGACTGAACTGAGCTGAACTGAATACCATTTGATGAAAATAAGCCAAAAGAATTTGGAAACAAATATCTTTTATTTAAACTCTGAATACATTTAGTTACCCGCTGCTTTCTCCTAACTCTCCTTTTAAAAGTTCTGAAAATAAAACTACATTAACTGATAAGGACAAGATATATAGGAGAGGATACAACAGAAAACAAGTGATAGCAACAAAGTTTAGAAACTGGAAAGAAGATAAATGAGTGTTTAGTGATTTGGCAGAGCAGAGTAAACTCATTTTGTGTTTATGTGCATGTAAAATCATCAGGTCCTGCAAAGACTCAGGAATTTAAGGTACCACATATACCGGAAGCAAAATGCTCTTGTGTCTGACAACAGGGGACTCTGTTGAAAGTTTATCTATGCAGCAGCTAGACTTTGGAATCTCCAGTCCTAGTCTGAAATGCCAGATATCCTCCTCTCTCTTGCAGAAACATGGAAAGCTGAAAGTTAGAGGAATTGGATCAGACATTGTGTGAACTCCAAGATAGCAGGCAAATTGAATGTGTTTTAGATATTCAGTTCAAAGCAAGAAGATTAATTAAAATTCTAAAACTCTTTTCTCACTAAACCACCAATATTGGCAGCCAGCCTTATATAACTCAGGTGGGAGATAAGAAGTTTACTTTCTGGGGAAACTGAACATCTCTGGGGTAGGTAGAATAATTGCCTCCCCCGGATTCTCTGACCCAAATCCCTAGAACCTGAGAACATATTACCTTAAGTGTGAAAATGGATTTAGTGGATTAAATTAAGGTATGGGCCTTTAAAAAATGGGAGTGGGGAGAGATAGTATAATAGATGGGCACAGTCTAATCACATGAGTCTTTAAAAGCACAGAACTTTCTTGGTGGGGGCAAGAAAGATGAAACAAAAGTTGAAATAAGTGAGAATTTTAAAAATTAAACCGTGTAATCCAATATTCCATGTAATTGGATTAATCCACATAACTGGATTACATGCTTTAATTTAATTTTTAGATATCTCACTGATTTCACTTATTTCATCTAAGCTTCTGCTTGTAATGCAGGAGACCTGGGTTCGATCCCTGAGTCTAGAAGATCCCCTGGAGAAGGAAATGGCAACCCACTCTAGTACTCTTGCCCTGAAAATTCCATGCATGGAGGAGCCTGGTAAGCTCTGGTCCATGGGGTTGCAAAGAATCGGACATGACTGAGTAACTTCACTGGTTCAATGATTCACGTCATTTGCCCCAGCCCAGAAAGTTCTGTACATTTAAAGACTCATGTAATTAGACCAAGCCATCAATTATAATATCTAGCAAAGGCACAATATTTGACCTGCCTCTTGAGAAACCTGTATGCAGTTCAGGAAGCAACAGTTAGAACTGGACATGGAACAACACACTGGTTCCAAATTGGAAAAGGAGTACATCAGGACTGTATATTGTCACCCTGTTAATTTAACTTATAAAAGTACATCATGAGAAACCCTGTGTTCGAAGAAGCACAAGCTGGAATCAAGATTGCCGGGAGAAATATCAATAACCTCAGATATGCAGAGGACACCACCCTTATGGCAGAAAGCAAAGAACTAAAGAACCTCTTGATGATAGTGAAATAGGAGAGTGAAAAAGTTGGTTTAAGGCTCAACATTTGGAAAACTAAAATCATGGCATCCGGTCCCATTACTTCATGGCAAATAGATAGTGAAACAGTGGAAACAGTGGCTGACTTTATTTTTCTGGGCTCAAAAATCACTGTAGATAGTGATTACAGCCATGAAATTAAAATACGCTTACTCTTTGGAAGGAAAGTTATGACCAACTGAGACAGCATATTAAAAAGCAGAGACATTACTTTGTTAACAAAGGTCCATCTTGCCAAGGCTATGGTTTTTCCAGTGGTCATGTATGGATATGAGGGCTGGACTATAAAGAAAGCTGATCACTGAAGAATTGATGCTTTTGAACTGTGGTGTTGGAGAAGACTCTTGAGAGTCCCTTGGACTGCAAGGAGATCCAACCAGTCCATTCTGAAGGAGATCAGTCCTGAGTGTTCATTGGTAGGACTGATGCTGAAGCTAAAACTACAATACTTTGACCACCTGATGAGAAGAGCTGACTCATTTGAAAAGACCCCGATGCTGGGAAAGATTGAGGGCACGAGGAGAAGGAAACGACAGAGGATGAGATGGTTGGATGGCATCACCGACTCAATGGACATGGGTTTGGGTGGACTCTGGGAGTTGGTGATAGACAGGGAGGCCTGGCGTGCTGTGGTTCATGAGGTTGCAAAGAGTGGGACACGACTGAGTGACTGAACTGAGCAAAGGCAAGTAACAGACCTATCTTTTTTTTTTTTTTTTTTTTACTTTACAACATTGTATTGATTTCATTTTATAGAGTGCTCAGTCACTTCAGTGGTGTTCCACTCTTTGCGACCCTATGGACTGACCCAACCAGTCTTCTCTGTCCATGAGATTCTCCAGGCAAGAATACTGGAATGGGTTGTCATGCCCCTCTCACAGGATTTGAACCTTTGTCTCCTGTATCTCCTGCACTGCAGGCAGATTCTTCACTGCTGAGCCACCAGGGAAGCCTCATCCTTTTATGGGTAGGACCATTATTAAACAGGCTTCATGTGAAACATAGAACTTTGAATCAATTATTTTGTGTTTCTCTCTTCATTATTCAAAGGCAGTCAAACAAAATCAAATATTTGAAGAAATATCTAAATAAAAGTCAGAGACTAAAACTAATGAATGCAAACCAAGAGAAATTCAGAAAATTTTTGAATAGATTGGAATAAAAGACCCACAAGTAATATCTCCATAGTCATGTGAGTTGGCATTTCATCTGGACAACAATACATAGATATTAGAAAACACAAATTTTCAGGTGAAAATAAAGTGGTTGGAATTTTAAAATATTGTAGATATTACAAATAAGAATATATCAGATGATAAAAGTAAAAAATGTGTACAGGAATTTAAAAAAAAAGAATTAAAAAATGGAAGCATAGAAATTATCAGAGAAGATATAAAAACTAATTTTCAGAAGTGAGGAAATTTATAGATTAAAAGAACTCACTACAAATATCACACAATCAATAATAAATAACTTACACAGCATTCTGGAATTTTAGACTTGTGGGGATGAACAAAAATTACAAAAACCCTCCACTGTGGGAAGACTAAAACAGGATTTTATGGTAGGCAAAATCCTAAGATTTTGCCCCATGATCTCCATTACATTCATGCTTGCATGCTTAATTGCTCAGTTTTGTCCTACTCTTTGTGACCGCATGAACTGTAGCCCAGCAGGTTCCTCTGTCCATGGGATTCTCCAGGCAAGAATGCTAGAGTGGGTTGCCATTCCTTTCTCCAGGGGATCTTTCCAACCCAGGGATCAAACCCAGATCTCCTGCATTGTGGGTGGATACTGTACTGTTTGAGCCACCAGGGAAGCACACACTCATGCTTAAGTTACATCATGGCAGAAGTACTAAATGTCAAGTCCCAAATCAATCTGTTGTAAGTTAATCATAAGAGATAGGCCTGCTCAACTAGTTGGAATTCATCCAAAACGGGATGTGGGCCTTCCTAAGTTCAAAGATATTCTTCCCTGTTGGTCTGGAAAAGGCCATGAGTTCTACAGCCATGAGGAAATGAATTCTACCATCAACTTCAGCATGCATCCAAGTGTGTTCTTCCCTATTTATGTCTTTAGAATGCAGCCAGATCAACCTGTTGATTGAATCCGTGTGAGGCCCTGACCAGAGGACAAATTAGGCCATGCCTGGACTCCTGACCCAAAATAATAAATATATTTTAAATAAAGTATGTGGCAATACCTAGCTTAAACTAATTCAATCATGAATCAGAATAGCATAGGATATCTTAAGATGAACACTTGAAGTTACATTAAAATGGGGGGTAAAGATTTCAATTATTATGTTTATATAGGTATTTCAAGATTTCATGGGTAACAACTGAGATCTCTACTAGGGAATAAAAAGTATAGAGGAATTTTAAGCAGTGGGATGATGTGAAGCTAAATTATACAGAATAATTTGCATAAAAACTCATAGCATACCATAGATAATTCTCCACCCTGTAGTCTAAATATTTAACAGAATGAGGACACAGTGATGAAACTAGCCGATTAGCAGATGTGATACTAGTGCCCTATTAGTGGGAGACCGACAGCATCAAGATAATTGGAAAACTACTAGATTCAGTGAGAGATTGTGGCTCAGACAGTAAGGAATTTGCCTGCAATGCAGGAGACCTGGGTTAAATCCCTGGCTTGGGAATATCCCCTAGAAAAGGGAATGGCAACCCACTGTAGTATTCCTGCCTGGAAAATCTCATGGATTGAGGAATCTGGCAGGCTACAGTCAGTGGGTAGCAAAGAGTCGGATATAACTGAGCGACTAACACTTTCACTTTCACTCATTAGATTCAGTGAGAGAAATACAAGCTCAAGAATGAGCGCTTCAACTCAAAATCAGGGCTTAGATGTTGTTGATGGTAAGGCATGCTCCTGAGTGCTCAGTCTTATCAGACTATTTTAGACCCTGTGAACTGTAACCAGTCAGGCTCCTCTGTCCATGGAATTCTCTAGGCAAGAATACTGGAGTGGACTGCCATTTTCTACTCCAGGGGATCTTCCCGACTCAGGAATCAAACAAGCATCTCTTGCCTTTCTTGCATTGGTAGGCAGATTCTTCATCACTGTGACACCTGGGAAGCCCATTGATGGTGATAGATCTTAGGAAAAGTCATGCATGTCTCTAAGAATGAGTGCTGTGGAAAATTCTAGTACTTGTAAATTTTTCAATCTCTTATTTTTGTATGAATCTGGGAGGATTAAACTTTCTTGCTTTGACTGTTGACATTAAGGATTGCCGAGTTCTGGCCACTGGATTGTAGGCAAGGGTGAACTGTATCAGATGTAGGCTGAAGCAATTTCTGGACATCTTGAGATCCTCCTGCTTTCTCTTTCCATGGTTCACTGGGGAAGCATGTGCTCCAAAACATGAAGCTACAGGTGAGTAGGGTTCCATTAGCCTGGAAAATTGAGTTCTGACTTAAAAGACTTTGGACCTAAAATGTTACTGGAAACTTCAGAGCTTTTTATGAGGAGACATGAACTTGTAGTGTGTTAAGTCATTGGAATTCTGGGCTTTTCATACTATAAGAATTCTAATTTATGTTGATTGTATAATAAGGAATGCTAGCAGATTATAGAAAGATTAAGACACTTTTCTCACGATGAGTGTAGAATAGATTTAAATTGGTAAGGACATGGTGTGGTGAAATAAATAGGATAAGGCTCTGACTCCAAGATGGTGAAGGGATGATTAATTCAGGTCCTAAGTGTGACTTTCAAAGTCCAACAGGCACTTTATCCCAGTGGGGTCAGGGTGTGCTCCATTCATTATAAGAAAGCAACCACAGAAAGGGGATAAACTGAAGAGGACTGTAGTAGGCAGGGTAATGACCTCTCCAAAGCATCTGTATCTGAATCCCACAGAATTTGTGACTATGACAGGTTCATGGGAAAGGGGGATAAACATTGCCAATGCAAGTAGCTTTTTAACTTGCTGATCTTAAAATAGAGATATTACTCTGGTTTTCTTGCACAGGACCAATGTCATCACAAGATTCTTAATACTAAGAGAGAATCAGAGGAATAAGTAAGTAAAATGTGATGTGAGCTGAACTCCACTTGCCACTGATTGGTTCAAAAAACAAGGAAGGGGACCACAAGCCAAGTAATGCAGGGAGCCTCTGGAAGCTGAATAAGACAAGGGAACAGATTCTACTCCAGAGATGCAGCCTGACTGACATCTTGATTTTAGCTCATTGATATCCATGTTGGGCTTTTAACCTACAAAAATGTAAAATTATACATCAGTGGGTTTTTTTTAAGCCATTAAATGTGTGGTGTTTGTTATGGCAGCAATAGGAAATGAGTTAAGGAAGTCATATAACAGCTTCTGCAGGTTGACAGAGGAGACAGTGGTAGTAATACCACATGCCAATGGAGACAGGCCACTAGGATATGGACACCATGTCTCACTGTCATCAAGAAAATAGATACCTCAATCTGAGAAAACTCCTAAGGCTTAGAGAATCCGCCTACAATGCAGGAGACCCCAGTTCAGTTCCTAGGTTGGGAAGATTCCCTGGAGAAAGGATAGGTTTCTCAGTACAGTATTCTTGAGCTTCCCTTGTGGCTTAGCTGGTAAAGAATGCACCTGCAATGTGGGAAACCTGGATTTGATCCCTGGGTTGGGAAGAGCCCTTGGAGAAGGGAAAGATTACCCACTCCAGTATTCTGGCCTGGAGAATTCCATGGACTGTATAGTCCATGGGGTTGCAAAGAGTCAGATACAACTGAGCAACCTTCACTTTCACTAGGAAACTACATTTCACCAGTAATCTGAATAAACCTGAAAGCTGTTTCTTTCCAAAAGCCTCTAGAAGTGTTCATTGTTGTTATTGTTGTTATTTTTTTAGTTGCTAAATCTTGTCCAATTCTTTGTGACCCCATGAGTTATAGCACGCCAGGCTTCTCTTTCTTCTACTAGCTCTGAGTTTGCTCAAATTCATAACCATTGAGTCACTGATGATATCTAACCATCTTATCCTCTGCTGCTCCCTTCTCCTTTTACCTTCACTCTTTCCCAGAATCAGGGACCTTTCCAATGATTCAACTCTTCTCATCAGGTGGCCAATGTATTGGAGCTTCAGCTTCAGCATCAATCTTTCCAATTAATATTCAGGGTTGATTTCTTTTAGGATTGACTAGTTTGATCTCCTTGCTGTCCAAGGGCCTCTCAAGAGTCTTCTCCAACACCACAATTTGAAAATACCAATTTGGGGCTCAGCCTTCTTTACAAAGGATATGAAGCCCTGCCAACACCTTGCTTTCAGTCTTGTAAAACTTACAGTAGAGGTCCAACAGGACCCACTAGGACTTCTGACTACAAAATGCATAACTGTAAGAACGTGGTATTTTGGTTATATTTTGTTTTAATTGTGTTTTGAGGACTTCTGATGGGTTGGAGTCCCTGATTCTGATTCTGCATATTAGTTCCTTTTTTTTTTGGTGGGGGGGGGGGTTAATTTTCTCTTTTGCTTGAAAAAGTCTTCCTAAAAAAGGAGTTACAGGAAAATAATTTCTTTCAGGATTTTTTCCCCCAAGTTTTATTGTCTTTCATGCTTCGTTACTAATTTGGATAGAAATGGAATTCTATCTAAACATTATTTTCTGTATGAGTTGTAAAAGTTTTGTCCAATCTTCTATCATCCAGCAATGCAATGTTGTTGAAAATTCAGCTCCAATTGCATTATCACACCTCTATAGATAAAGTGTTTTTCCCCCCTCTCAGCTCTGTTCAGATTTTCCCAAGTGAACTGAAACACAAAAATGAGCCTTGATGTGGATTTTAAAAAAATCATAGCTCTAAACACTTCTTGTGCCTCCCTACACTATTGAATCATACTTTGTTTCCAGAAAATGCTGTTCTGTTATTTATGTATTTTCTCTACTCTGATCTTAATCTCTTTCTGGAATAAATATTATGCATATGGGATGCTGTAGATTGCTCCTCTAAATCTTTAAATTGCTAAATTTTAAATTTAAGTTGGCATTCTATATAATGTCCTTGAAGTCATCTTCCAAACTTTTGATTAAAGTTCTTTGTAATGTCATATTTTTTACTTCAAAAACTCTTTTAATCTGATTCTCCTTCTTTAATGAATTATTTTTCTTGTTTTATGAATGTAATTTAGTTCTACTTATCTGAAAATCAATTGGTTTTGCTTTGGTGTGGCTACCTGATGCCAAGAACTGACTCAATGGAAAAGACCCTGATGCTGGGAAAGATTGAAGGCAGGAAGAGAAGGAGAAGGCAGAGGATGAGATGATTGGATGGCATCACAGACTTGATGGACATGAGTTTGAGCAAGCTCTGTGAGTTGGTGCTGGACAGGGAAGCCTGGCGTGCTATAGTCCATAGGGTCGCAAAGAGTCAGACACAACTGAGTGATTGAACTTGACTGTGCATATTTCTCCTATTTCTTCCATGATCTCTCCATCCTTTTTCCCACATTTGTAATTTGTGTCTTTTGGGTTTCACTTTTGCATGAGGTACTTTCCTGCTTTATCCTGTTATTTGGTAATCTGTTAATATTTTAAACTCTTGATAGTTGTCCACAATATCTAGCTC
Source organism: Budorcas taxicolor (assembly GCF_023091745.1). Taxonomy (NCBI): domain Eukaryota; kingdom Metazoa; phylum Chordata; class Mammalia; order Artiodactyla; family Bovidae; genus Budorcas; species Budorcas taxicolor. The sequence continues at coordinate 55,834,120 of NC_068929.1, read as the reverse complement.
CTGTTTTCTCTATGATACTCAGTTATTTCCCTCTCCATTCTCCTCCAGCCACAGTGACTTCCTTGCTCCTTTTAAAAAATAGGAAGTACTTGTAGAGATTACAATGGGGCTATCAGTCTTCAAAGAAAGGATTTATGGGATAAAATAACAGGAAGAAACACACCCTTCACATGTGTAGTCTTTAGACAAGCAAGCTCATCCCATCTATGCCCTTACACTCCAATTTCTCATTGAAAGTGAAACCGAAAGTCACTCAGTCATGTCCCACTCTTCACAACTGCATGGACTATAGTCCATGAAATTCTCCAGGCCAAAATACTGGAGTACTGAATACCAACTGAATCACGATGGAAGCCCAAGAATACTGGAGTGGGTAGCCTATCTCTGCTTTAGCGGATCTTCCCTACCTAGGAATCGAAGCAAGGTCTCCTTTATTGTAGGCAGATTCTTTACCCTCTGAGTTATCAGGGAAGCCCCCTGTTTCTCATTCCCCACCCACACATAAACCAGTGGCATCATGATGCTCTTATCACAGAGCTTCCCTGCCTTGTCCTTCCAAGATCCTTCAATCTGTTTGGCTGACAGCTGATCCAAGTCCCAGGTCTCTTTTCCTGAATCCCACCTCTCTCAGCGGTGACCCCAGACACCTACCTGGCTTGCAACCCCTGACTCTCTCTTTCCCTTTATCCTTCTGCCAGGGAGGTTTCTTTCAGTTGACAACTTTTAATAGTTAGTTAGTATATTCAGGCTGATTTCCTCTAGATGACCCTGGCACACAGTGTGGAGCCCGGAAAGACACTCAAGGTCATTGCCCCTCCACAAATATTCATTTTTGCTTCATCGTGTGAAAGGTTGAACTTGCCCTTAGAATGTTAATGATACAGTCCATTTGACCTCTGTTCTCTAAGACTTTATGATCTCAGAGTTATGGGTTTAGCAACTTAATAAAATAAATATATTTAATATATGCATTGAACAAAGCAGTAAGCACGGATTCATCCAGTGTCCTTTGCACTTCTTATTCTCTCTGCCTGGGGTTCTCGTCCCTGAGATACCCACGTGAGCAATTCCCTCACCTCATTAAAATTGTTGTTTGATTTTCATCTCCTCAATGACACTCCCCTTGGACATTCTAATTAATGTTACAACTAATTCTGCTTTCCTCAGTATTTCCAATACTACTTATAATACAGCTCCACTTCATGTGTTTTTTTTTTTTGTTGTTGTTGTCCCTTTCTTTATTTATGGCACTTATTTTTAGGTTATTTTTGCATTTGTATCTCTAACTTTTATTGCCAGTCTTCTCCATAAAGGATGTAAGTTCCTTAAGAGAAGTGATCTTCTCAGGCATAATTATTGACATACTTTGATCACCTAGAAGTTACTGGACCATAGTGTGTATGGGTTTATTTATTAATTGAATGAATGTGTGAATTAGGGGCAAAGCACTAACAGTGTCTAATGGGAGAATTTTATATATGGGTAGGGCTTGTCCCTTTGATGACTTCATGCAATACTGACTGGGGAAGCAGATACTCAGATGTCAGTAATGACATGGCAGAAGCTGGTGTTGGAATATATATGTGTCTAAACCAATTGTTTCCATTGGTTCCTTGATATCAACCAATATTTTCCTCAGTAACCTGCAGTCTCACAAATCCCTTTTTTCAGGTCTTTGTCTAGGTGTCTGCACTTAGTGTTCTCAAAATAGATTCTCCATAAATATTCTGAGCATCTCACTCCTGTTTATGACCCAGCTTGACTCTTCCACATTGATAACTTCTCCAGGCATGGGTGACAACCCTTATCCTTATCTTTTGCCTTGGCCTTTGCATGTTCTAAATGTGGAGCAGAGGTGTCTGCTAAGTTTTTTGCTATTGTCTGTTTTCTGCCTTTTCATCTGTAGACATTCTTTCTTCTTTCCCCTTTTATCTATGAACTATACCATATACCCATATTTACCTTCATGAGGTATCCAAGGGGAGAAGAAATATATCTGGGAATTCCTCATGCCTGCCTAACTTTAACTTGGCTATTATTGTATTTTTTATTTTATCTCTAAGAAGTCTAGTATTTCTGAAAGCTAGTTATCATTATTATTATCCTATTTCTTATTTACAGTACCTTACCTGTATGAAAAGTAATAATATATTTTACCTATGGACACTCTTTACTCCCAGTTTCATCAAAACTCATGTTGAATGACATGTTCAATTATTTGGTTTATTAAGCAGGGTATGGTGCTTTATAGAAACAATAGTTTTAAAAGAATTTTTCAAAAAGGCACCTGAAACTAAATGTGCCCAATTAAAATAACAAAAACATTTTATAACCAATGATATATTTTTAAATAAAATTATAAAATTAAGTGAGAGCTGATAATTTTATTCATTTTAATGTGTTGATGCATATTTTGGATTTTAACTAGATAAAAACTGAAATTTGAGTACAGGTTGTTTTTGAAAAGACTAGGAAACTAAAACTATGAAGATAAATAGTCTATGATTATGTCTATAAACTAACCTCTGATTCTCTGAAGAAGTTAGTAAAGGTTGTTTAGAGACATTATGGGGACTTGTTTCAAAAAAAAAAAGATAAAAAGGTTCAAAATGACTTTGACAAGTTTTTTAAGTGCTCTGAAATAAATAAGACACTATTTCCTTCTTCTCAGCATTGCTTCTAATCCCTTTGAAACTACTTGCTAAAGGCGCACATAAAAAAGGATACAACCACATCAGCCTATAATTATAATCACTCTTACTTTTCAATAATTCGGTATTTCAAGATGGGTTCCTCATTGTTGAGTGTGTTTTAGTTCATTATCACAAACCATGGTTTGTTTATGATGCTAATCCTTTCCTTTTAACAGCAATGATTTTAATTTTAGGAATAAACAATCTTGGTAGAATTTAACTAAAGTGGATCAAGTCAAAATTAAATAAGTTAGAAGTAGGATCTATTTCTTTTGATTGAATTAATGCATCTCTTGACTTTATTTGGTGATACAACTATTTTAAAGCCAGCCTATCTCTGCTTCAGTTCCCCTTGACTTGCTATGATGATTTATGTGTATGCTAACACTAATTCATGTCCCAAAGTGACAGTTTGAGAGACTGCAGATGTTACCCGGGTGGTTGGTTATCAGGGAAGTTATTGAAATACATGAAGTTAGGTATTCAGTGGGTGGTACCAGTAGGTCAAATACAATTTATCACATCTGATAAAAATATCCTTGGCAAGATCCAGTTACATTTGTAGTATCCTCAAACTAATTACATGTTAAAGTAAAAAGAATAAATTAATTGACATATTTCTCTGATTTTGACCCTGGCTACCTACTAAGGTAGACTAACATCTAAACTAGTTTGGCTATATGACTAGACTGTCATCTGGTGTATTTACTGTGCTATCTTTTTCATTTTGGGCATATGTTTTGCATTGTGAAAGTTTTTCATGCATTTCTCAAATTTTTTCATTATTATTAAATAGTTATCACCATTGCCATGTGTGCAAGAGAATTCAGAATTGAGTAGTAAAATGAAAAATTGTTTTATATACTTTATAATTTCATTTCTATGGGGTAGTTTTACAGTTAAAATCTACTCTGAGTTGTGGCTCCATGGTTAGTAATTCATATGAGGTGATTATTCACCCATCTTTTTGATATTGTATGTGCCTCCTCCAGAGAGGACACTGTATCAGGAGATGGTCCAGGCTTAACATGCAGTGGTTGAATATGTCATAAATGGTTCCAACACTAGACATTCTCAGAATGTATTCAAATCCTTTGTTTCTTCTTACAGTGATAATCTTAATTTCATTCAAAGGTAAATGCTAAACATTTCAGTGGTTACAGATGGTGAGAAAATACATTATTTTCTCAGGACCAGAGAGAACATTTTCTGCTTGTGGTTGACGCACGTGATTGGGGGAGTATGGTAGGAAGAATTCTAAGATGGCCTGCAGGATTCTTGTCACTGGTATACAGGTTTTACCTTTGAATATACACTAGACCAGTAAATATGAGAGTAATCACTCCTGTGCTTATGTTAAGTTGCGGTATTAGCTGATTCTAGAGAGATTTTTCTGTTGGTTTTGTAGAAGGAAGCTGCCATGTTCTGGGCCACATGACAAGAGACTAGGAGTGGTTTCCAGATGCTTAAAGCATCCGCCAGCAGACAGAGCAAGAAAATGGGACCTTGTTTCTATAGCTAGAGAGAACTGAATTCTGCCAACAACAGCAAAATCTGGATGATGTTCTGAAGCTTTAGAAAGAAAGATTACCCAATTGGCCTCTCAATTTTAAAGTTGTGAAGTCCAGAATAGAGGATTACCTAAAATGTACTAGAATTCTGCCCCAAGGTAACTGTGAGATAATGAGTGTGGACTTTTTAAAGCTGTTCAGTGTGCTAACTCTAATAGCAAACTAGTAAGAGCAGAGAACATAGTTTGACCTAGTAACTGAAAAACTGGTTAGGTTTCTGAGGAAAAATTCCTAATGTTTTAATTTCATCAGTGCTAAGAGAGTCTGAGTTTAGGCTGTCTTCATAGATTCAAAATGAAATGTATAATTCTAGAAGAAAAGGTTGAAGAGGAGATTCTATTTGAAACTCAGTCATCATAAATGTGTGTTAACATGATATATATCACAGCCAAATTATTTTTGCACATTTTAATACAATTTGTAAAGGCTCATTGACCAAAATATTTTAACTGGATGCCACAATTAAAATAATTTACAGGCTCTGCTTGATTTAAGGCTACACTAATGTAAGGTCATTAATTCATGTAATTATGTTCAATGCCATTTTTTTACTGAGAAAGAGAATATATATACTACAAGACTCTATGAAGTTATTCTTTAAATTAGTGTAAAGAACATTTCATCAATGAGAGGTTGATGCTTTATACTACTTAAATAATGAATGAGGTAACAAAGAATTTGCCACTGAAATAAAGAGGTTGTAAATTTAAAATGTTTTTGCTTTCAGTTTTGTCCTCTGTGTTTCCTTTTCTATATGGGATGCTAGAAGCAGGTACTGACTTAAGATTTAAATGTGATAATGTTAAAATTACTACATCAATAAGAAAGGAAGGGAAATATTTCTATTTGAGAAAGACCCCCAAATTTGGATCTAAAATTGATATCCTACAAATTTTGAGGGGAAAAGTTTCATTAATTGTCTTTACCTATCTAATATTAAAAATCTAAGATTGAAGAAAATTCAACATGAAAATGCTTTATTCTAACACAGAATTTCTTTCATAAATTACAAAAGGAATTTGAAAGCAAGTTATACACACCTTTTGAGAAATACTTTTCTCATAACACAGAAATTCCATGCAACAACAAACAAACAAACATTTGTAACAGGGGTGTAAGTTATTAATATAATATAAGGGATACTTGTGCACATAGTGCCCTGCTTAATAATTAAGTATACTTACCCTAGGGGCTTCCCAGGTGGTAAAGAACTCACCTGACAATGCAAGGGATGTAAGAAAGGCTGGTTCGATCCCTGGGTTGGGAAGACCACCTGGAGGAGGTCATGGCAATTCATTCTATTATTCTTGCCTGGAGAATCTCATGGTTAGGAGGAGCCTGGTATATTCCATTGGATCGCAAAGAGCTGGACATAACTGAAGCAACTCAGCACTCAGCCATGCATACTGACCCTTGAAGACTCCTAACCATTCTCTTTACTACATACAGAAATTAATTTGTAAATATGCTTTTCTTTATAGATCTACTGTCCAAGGCTGTGTCCATATCAGTACAATGCTTTTTTAGTTTTACATGTAGATAAACTTTATATGAAAGGGATCAACTACATTTTATACAGATATTTCAACAAAAAAAGGTAGGAGAACAAAAGAAAGAGGTATTAGGTGAAGTATCTATTGAAAGTTATGATTAATTCCAGAGGCTTTTCATGATGGTGGTTTGCCTGTCAATGAGATTAAACACTCAAAGCTCCACCTTTCTGCTTTGGATAGGGTTGTGCTAATCAGTCAGAGTTCACCTCTCTTTCTGCTTCATCTGCTTTTCATTTATTTAAAATTGACCTACTGAGGGAAGTATTATTCCTTTATCAAAAGCAGTAAAGCAAATTAGGTTACTACTCAGCCTATTTGGGTGGTACACTGCTATTCTGCTTTAAAGATAATTATGCATGGTTCAATTTTTGAGTTCTAGTTCCAAGTTTAGATTTTTAAAATGCAACCACATTTTCAGGTTCATTGAATAAGGGAAGGAGAAAAGATCACCTCAATTTCATCATCCATAGAATCTGTAAACGTATTAAAAATTTCTTTCACTAAGGTCCGTCTAGTCAAGGCTATGGTTTTTCCTGTGGTCATGTATGGATGTGAGAGTTGGACTGTGAAGAAGGCTGAGCACTGAAGAATTGATGCTTTTGAGCTATGGTGTTGGAGAAGACTCTTGAGAGTCCCTTGCACTGCAAGGAGATCCAACCAGTCCATTCTGAAGGAGATCAGCCCTGGGGTTTCTTTGGAAGAAATGATGCTAAAGCTGAAACTCCAGTACTTTGGCCACCTCATGCGAAGAGTTGACTCATTGGAAAAGACTCTGATGCTGGGAGGGATTGGGGGCAGGAGGAGAAGGGGATGACAGAGGATGAGATGGCTGGATGGCATCACAGACTCAATGGACATGAGTCTGAGTGAACTCCAGGAGATGGTGATGGACACGGAGGCCTGGCGTGCTGCGATTCATGGGGTCGCAAAGAGTCGGACATGACTGAGTGACTGAACTGAACTGTTCTATATATATATATGTGTATATCCTTGGCCAGATATTTAGGTTAAACTGATAAAAAGTCATGCTTTAGTCGTCAGTTCAGTTCAGTTCAGTTCAGTCGCTCAGCCGTGTCTGACTCTGAGACCCCATGAATCGCAGCACACCATGCCTTCCTGTCCATCATCAACTCCCGGAGTTCACTCAGACTCACGTCCATTGAGTTGATGATGCCATCCAGCCATCTCATCCTCTGTCGTCCCCTTCTCCTTTTGCCCTCAATCCCTTCCAGCATCAGGGTATTTTCCAATGAGTCAATTCTTCACATGAGGTGGTCAAAGTATTGGAGTTTCAGCCTCAGCATCAGTCCTTCCAATGAATACCCAGGACTGGTATCTATTAGGATGGACTGGTTGGATCTCCTTGCAGTCCAAAGGACTCTCAAGAGTCTTCTCCAACACCATAGTTCAAAAGCATCAATTCTTCTGTGCTCAGCTCTCTTCACAGTCCAACTCTCACATTCATACATGACCACTTTAAAAACCATAGAATTGACTAGATGGACCTTTGTTGGCAAAGTAATATCTCTGCTTTTTAATATGCTGTCTAGGTTGGTCTTCCTTCCAAGGATTTAGTGTCTTTTAATTTCATGGCTGTAATCACCATCTGCAGTGATTTCAGTCCTCAAAAAGGCCACAATAAAGAGCACAAGTCAATAAAGTATGGTTTGTGGGGCAGATCCATCTCATGATCTCTTATTGTGAATAATATGATATTAGAACATATACATGCCCATTCAGTAACACATCATCCCATGGCCATTTTTGTCCTCCAAGGATGAGCAGTTGTGACAGAGACAGTTGGCCTGGAAAGCCTAAAATATTTACTAACTGGCCTCTTACAAGAAATGATATCTGATCCTGGATAGGGAGGAAAAGAATTACATAGATAGTTAAAATTCAATAGGTCTAATTTAAGTATTTGTATTTGTTGGTAGTCTGATAACCAACCCTTGGACTGCAAGGAAATCCAACCAGTCCATTCTAAAGGAGATCAGTCCTGGGTGTTCATTGGAAGGACTGATGCTGAAGCTGAAACTCCACTACTTTGGCCACCTGATGCAGAGAGCTGACTCATTTGCAAAGACCCTGATGCTGGGAAAGATTGAAGGCAGGAGGAGAAGGGGACGACAGAGGATGAGATGGTTGGATGGCATCACCAACTCGATGGACATGGATTTGGGTGGACTCCAGGAATTGGTGATGGACAGGGAGGCCTGGCGTGCTGTGGTTCATGGGGTCACAAAGAGTCAGACATGACTAAGTGACTGAACTGAACTGAACTGATTGTCTCATGTTACAATGATAATTTCTTAAATTGTCTCCTAATAAACTAGCTGTATTTGACTTCCTATCTCAGGGTTGATTTGGGGAAAACCTAAACAAAGACAGTTGGTGCTGGAGATGGATTCCTAGTAAGCAAATTCTTGTGATTCCAATACTGGGCCCACTCTCTGGTCTGGCCATTAGTGGTAATAAATTAGGAAGTGAGTGCTCTTAGCCTGTTAAGCATTTGAAGTACCAAGACACTCAAGTTTTGTGGATTTAGGTGGAATAAAGGTAGAAAGGTTATATTGGATTTGAGAAATACTTGATAATGACAATTATAAGTAATATATTGCTACTTATTGTAAGTAATAAAGAGTGATGAGATAATTGGAAGATCCTAACTGAAATCTAACTTCTAAAAGAAAATAATAATAATAATAATAATAATAATAATAATAATGTTATAGCCACACATTCTGGGAAACAAACTCACTCAGAAGGACAATGCAGATAGTGGAGTGCAGTTTATTATACCGGCGGGCCCAAGATAGAGTCTTCTCTTAGCCAAGGACCCCGACCAGTTTTTTTTTTTTTTTTTTGAAAACCTTATATACCCTAAGTGTATGTGCCCAAACCCACCTCCCCAGATTCCCTGAAACTAGTCTAAACAAAGGAAAAGAAAGATACAATTAAAGTTAACCTGTGATTCATATGCCTTAAGCTTAGGTAGTTAACAGTGTACAATTACTGCCCTGAGGTTATACTCCAATAAGTATAATAGAATTTTATGATTCTATTCGGTTACATAGATAATTAGAGTATTATTTTAGGCAATGGAGAGTCTAGGTATGATTCCTGGGACTCTTCCATATGGGGGGTCTGTTTTTCCAGTTGATATGTCATTTCCATAGATACTGGGCATATAGTGCAAAGTCCACAGTCCCACCCAAGAGGGAGTCCTGCTTTCAAGATGGAGCCTGTTCGGTCTGTTTCCTCCTTCAATAACAGGTTTAAGCAGGCCACTCTCAAGTTAGAGAATGTTTATATCCTGTTTAAAGAGAGCTCCCTGTGACAAATGAGCCACTTACAAAAGTGACTTAATTTTCAGCCCTGGGGAACATTTTATGCTAAAGTGTTCATTGTGATGGGAAAGAGGTGAGACCCTGAGACCTGAGGCTGACACAACTGGGCAGACACTCTCAGAAACCTGAACTCACAGATATGCTTGATCCACACAGACACAGAAGTGGTCCCTGCAACTTATTATAGAATAGAAGCCTTCCCTTTATCTGAAAAAGATGTACAAATATCATCTGAAATGGATACATTATGCAAGGATGTTTGTCTTCCTCAATATTTGCCTTTACTTGCCCATCACTAGACCAGTGGTTCTCAAACTGTTCTGAACAAAACATACACATACCGGGACAGAGAGTTAAACATCTCAGTCCCCATCCCATGCCCCAGCTTCCAATTTGCTAAATCAAGGTGAGTTATAAATGTGCATTTTGACAGGTTCACCTGTGATGATGCTTCAGTTCAAGGGTAATGCTGTATATTATACTATCCTATACCAATAACTTGGGTCAAGTCTCAACCTGGCTCCATAATTACTGTCCTTCCTGTAGGAAGAAAGTATAAAAATGAATAAACAGAAACCTCAATTAAAATAGAGTCAGAATATAAGAAGTGGAAACTCTCACACCCTATAATGATAGCAGAGTTAATAGCCATGAAAAGAATTGTTTTGTTGCCCGGCAAAGTGCTCAATGAGAACCTTTACAACTTAGTCAATGAAAAGCAGCTTTACTTCAAACTCTCAAATCTTTCAATGGACTCTCTATTTACAGTAGCTTGCCTCTCCCCCTTTCTTTCCCCCTGTATATGGGTCCTCTTTTCCTTATTACAACAAGACTTACAAGTGACTCATCATGGTTGCACACTCAGAATCGCAATTCTTTGCTATTCCTCAATAAACTCATTTATTGCTGAAGAAATAATTGGCAGTCCATTTGTTTTAGGTCAACAAAAGAGTATTTACCAAAGGAACCGCAGAATATGGGTATAAACCTGTGGGCACCAGAAGAACATGTCTGCAAATGGATCATGAAGATCCTGGACCCAAGAAGTGCAGAGATTTTAAACTGTTTAAGGGAGTTTGTTGACACTGGGAAACTTTCCCATGATTCACGATTCTACTTGTTATTAAGGAGCTGCTTCTGTGATGTTACTGAATTTGACCACTTTTTTAACATTCCCCTCATATTTGTTTTTATCATTTTTTTGTGAAACATTTATATATAGTTACTATACAAAATCTGTACATAATTAATTATGCAGCACAACATATTTGGAGATTCATATATTTATATGAAAATATCACCATAATGTATGTCATGAGCAAATTCATTGCCTCCAAAAGTGTTTTGTCATCCTCTTTATTTATTATTATTATTATTATACTATTTATGTGTGTGATAAATCATATGCAGGGAAAGTACTTGACGAAATTCAACACCTTTCATAATAAAAATGGAGAAGACAATGGCAACCTGGTACTCTTGCCTGGAGAATCCCAGGGACGGGGGAACATGGTGTGCTGCCATCTATGGGGTCGCACAGAGTCGGACACAACTGAAGCGACTTAGCAGCAGTAGCAGCAGCATAATAAAAACTCTCAAAAAATTAGGTGTGGAAGGAATTTGTACAATAAAGTCCCTATTTGAAAAGCCCATGATTATCATTCTACTCCATGGTGAAAAACTGGATTTTTTTTTACTCTGCTGCTGCTGCTGCTGCTAAGTCGCCTCAGTCATGTCTGACTCTGTGCGACCCCATAGACGACAGCCCACCAGGCTCCCCAGTCCCTGGGATTCTCCAGGCAAGAACACTGAGACCTACAAAAAAGCAAGAATGCTCACTTTTATCACTTGTACTCGACATTAAACATTATACTAAAATTCTAGACAGAGCAGTTAGTCAAAAGAAAGGAAAAAAAAAAGGAAGAAAAAAATCATCCAAATTGAAAAATAAAAAGCAAAATTATCTGTTCTCAGATCACATGATCTTTTCACATAGAAAATTTCCAAGACTCCACAAACAAGCAGAAAAACTGTTAGAGCTAACACACAAATCCGTTAAAGTTGAAGGATAGAAAATTAGCATAAAAAAATCAGTTGTGTTTCTATACATAAGCAAGGAGTTATTCACAAAGGAAATTAAGAAAACAATTCTGTTTATAATAGCATCAAAAAGAATAAAACACTCAGAAATAAACAATGTTCATAGTGACTTAACTTCAGGCAGTTTTTTTTCCTGCTGTAAGCCCCTGACCTACCTTTTCTGTGAGTATTTACTAGTTGAAGAGCATTTGCTAGTTGAAAATTCATTCTGTGACCCTTTGAGATGTAAATCTTTTAAAAAGCTTCTTGCCAGGTTCTACAATCCTGGACTAGAAATATCTTTTCGAAGGGCCTGGGAGCCACCCCTTTGACATGTAATCATGAGGGATGACACTGTCCCTTTCTTTTTTATCTTTTTAAAGGTTTATTCTCAACAATTTTCAAATGTGCAACACAGTACTGTTAACTGTATAGTTACCATATTGTACATTAGATCCCTATAACTTATAAAGTTTGTGCCTTTGGATAGAATGCCCCTTGTCTGCAGTCACTATGGGAGGGTAGAAATCTAATGTCCTTTAATGGGCATCTTGCTCTAAGGCATAAAATTACCTGCACTGTTTCTATGAGAAAAATTAAAATTATCTGTGAGCATCTTTACCACCAGCAAAAAAGACTATAATGGCTGATGTTGCTCTTGTCATCCAAAGTAGGAAGTACATTATTTGTGTGTGTGTGTTGTGTGTGTGTGCGTGTATGCATTAATTTTCTATTGCTGTTGTAGCAAATTACCATACAGTTATTTGTTTAAAACAACACAAGCATGTTAACTCACAGCTCTGTACTTATAAGTTCTAGTGGACTGACTGTTGCTGGTTACACAAGGTCAAGGTCAGGTCTTGGCTGGCCTGGACTGAAAGGGAAAATCTGCTTTCAAGATCATTCAGGTTGTTTGCAGAATTCTTGCAGTTTTTTCTGGCTGAGATCCTTGCTGGGTATTATCCAGGAGATTCTCAGTTCTTTACAACCATCTACATTCCTGTGGGCTTTGCCCTCTCTGTCTTCAAACCTGAAGGACGTTTTGTTCTTCTCATATTTTGAGTCTCTGTAACTTCTTTTCCACCCAAGTTCTTTTGGTCCAGCTGAAGATACTTGTCTGCTTCTAAGAACCCTTGTTTTTAGTTTGGGCCTCAACATTTATTCAAGGTTAAACTTATTTTATGATCTTCTACCTGGACTAGACTGCAAAGTTTCTCTTCCCAACTAATATGATGTATTCATGGTTCCTGGAACTAGGGAGTGGCCATCTCTCAAGGGCCCATGCTGCCATATTCATGCTTCCTGGCACTAGGGAGCAGCCGTCTCTCAGGAGACATTCTGCCACAATGAGGATAAAATTTATCAAAACGGATGAATAAAATCTTTTAAAATGTGACTTCAGTGATGTCACAGTGATCTAAGAAATCCTGTCCTCAGCGTTCCTCATGTTATTTATGCAAAACACATTTCCTTTGGCAAATATGACTTTCTAAACAATCTGATTTCATGACTCTAAAATGTTTGGTTAATGCAAAGGTAGCTTAGTGTTTTTTAAAAGTGTAGATGTATGGTAGGCATACTTTTTAGGCAATGATCTTGAAATTCTATTTTCTTCAGCTAACTTTTTGATAGAAGATAGAATTAGGTACTTTTCTTTAAGTCTCTGATAAGTACCTGGAATTGTGGTAATTCTGTATTGTATATTGATATATCTGTCAAATTTGCAAATTAAGTAAATGAAAAAATAGGCAAATTAAGCTTGAAATTTGAATTATTTTTGTCCTCTTTTGTCAACAGAATTATGTAGGTAGTTCTGCTCAAATATCAGGTGAACTGAAAACAATGTTTTCCATATTTAAATTGATTGCATTATTTATATACCTAAAGTGCTTGAAAATCAGCTAATATTTTCATTGAAATGATAAAGATACCTCATTTTCATTCTTTCTAAATGTACTTTAGCGACTGAGAAAATTTAGTATGCTGTGTGATATTTCTGGCCTTTTGGCAAATCAGACATTTCCTGAAAGTAATGATAATCCCTACCCAGCAGGTATTTCTAAGTGAATACAAACAAAATTAACTGTGTGCAAATGTTCATATAATTATGGCTTGACATGATGTGAGATAAGACACTCTGTTTTCCTTATTATCACTAGTCAGATTGCAGACTAATTTACTGATTCTAAAGACATTAACAACTAAGGTTTGAAGCACAAAACCCAACTAAATAAATGTTTGAACCATACTTTTCCATGTTTTAAAGGAAATCTTTATTTTTGTATTTTCATTTTCTTTCATGTACTAATAATAGGTCTTGAAATGTTTCCTCTATTTTAAAAATCTGTATCATCATCTATATTTTCCTAGTCTTGTAGTTATTTTAAACATAATAATAAACAGGGAATCCTTTGGTGGTCCAGTGTTTAGGACTCCAGGCTTTCATTGCCAAGAGCCCAGGTTCATTCCCTGGTCAGGGAACTAAGACCTCTCAAGTCATGTCATACAGCCATTGTTGTCAAAACAATGATAATAATTTTTAAAACAAAATCAAGTACTTCTCATTAAAATATTACACTGAGTTAATACATACTATATATATATATATATATATATATATATATATAATTTTTCAGTATTTTCTGTTACTCATTACTTGTAGAATAAACTTGAAAGTAAAGGTGGTTGTTAATATGATTTATTAATTCCATTTGAAAAGTGGCTGCAAAGAGTTGGACACAACTGAGCAACTGAGCACACACCCAAGCTGCAAAGTCTTTCCAACACTTATCAGCTACAAGAATAAATTAATGCTGACTGTTAAGCTCCTGTAACTCCATGTCTCAAACACCACACAAGCTACAATCTATTACTCATAACTAGAGAATTCTAGTGTAGGGTATTTATGACTCAAATGCTTGTATTTTATAAAATAAATGGTGAAAAAGTCCAGAAATGGTAATTCAAACATGTTAGAATCTCATCTCAGCCACTGACAAATGGCCTTAATTTTTCCTTTCCTCACTGCATATAATAAAAGTATCCTTCAGAGAACTGGGTCAAATGATGCCTTTGGTCCCACATTGCTTTGGTGGGAGCAACTGCAGTGGAATAACATTACTTGCAGATGTGATTTCATAGTTCTAATGTGTTCATTTCTCATTCATGTGTGCTAAGTCACATTTCCACCAAAATATAGACCTTTGGTTATTATTAAGAATATTAAGGAGTAGAAGCTGGATGTGTTTTATAATTATTTTTATTTATAAATAGTATTTAAGTTAGTATTTATTCATTTAGTACTTATTTCTTATTTTAGATTTAGAAAAATAACCATGAAGCATGAGTAAGGCTAAAATGTTGAGTGAGAATTTTTATAAACAGACATTTTATTTAGGAGTATAGAAGCTGGCTCACCGGAAAAGACTGATGCTGGGAAAGAATGAAGGAAAAAGGAAAAGGGGGCTGCAATGGGAATGAGATGGTTAGATAGAATCACCAACTCAATGGATATGTAATTAAGCAAACTCTGTGAGACTGTATAAGACAGGGGAGCCTGGTGTGCTGCAGTCCATCGGGTCACAAAGAGTTGGACAGGGCTTAGCAACTGAACAACACCAAGCAGAAGCCAACACTGGGCTTAAGTTAAAGATCTTATTTGGGTAATCTGATCTGAATATGAAGAAAACACGCTGGTCAACGCTGTCATTTACTTGATTGCCTCTCCACAGTTCCCAGATTCACAACCACAAGTGTCATTTGGTTAAATTTGTGACATATGCCTCCATTAACAATTTAAGAAGGGTGAATGATTAAAGCTTTGGATTTAGCAAATCAATACAATGAGTCATACTTTGTTCAACTTTAGCTAGTTGAAATACATAAAATATATATATACATAATATACATTCATAACAACATAGTATACACATACATATATTATTACCAAATAGTGTGAAGCCATATTCCAATTCCTATTCACTGACACATTCAGGTACCTCTTTGGCCATATTAAAAAGAAAAAAAAAACCTCCTATATACAATATTGTAAAGCAATTAACCTCCAATTAAATAAATAAATTTATTTAAAAACTTTTTCCTTTTCATCATTTACCCATTACTCTCATTTGCACTCTTACCCTGGCTCAAAGATTATGCTGATCCTGTGATTACTATCAGATTAATTAAATCTTTAACTCAAAGTTTTTTTGTTCTTAAGTTGTGCAGTTTTCACACCACCTACAGTGTTTAGAACATTCATTGTACAAAGAAAGAAAGATTCATGTCTGTTTATCATGATCTAACACTTTCTGTATCTCTGGTACTGAATGAACTCATAAAAATGCAGGATTTTAAAGATATGATATGAATCCACTCTTCTAAAGACTGTCTGCCAAAATGACATTTTCTTTAACATTTTTTTTTTTTTTAGGATGGATATAAGATACAAATCTCCCTGATTTTAAATAGAAAAAATAACTTTAGGTTAAATGATACCTGAAAGAGGTCCTTAAATTTATGCTTTCTAGATTAAAAATCTATTGAGATGTCTCTGGTGTTTCAATATACAGCAATTTCTGAGCCAAATAAAAGCATTAAGACAGATATCTCTGGTATATTGGCAGTGGTGTTGGGGAGAAGGGGAGAAGATCTCACTTATTTTCCATTTAATTTTCCCCAAACCTCTAATTTAAGAAAGACTGTCAATGAAAGTGATCTCATCCTCAAATCAGTATTTGCTAACTAATGTATGTACAAAGATTCTTTCAGTTCAGCCCAGCAAAACAAATTATAAATGTGCCAATTTGTCAGCTGGTGATGATTAGGAGAAAATATAGTGGAACTCAGCCATTCCGGTTTATTGTGATCCACACAGTCAAAGGCTTTGGCATAGTCAATAAAGCAGAAATAGATGTTTTTCTGGAACTCTCTTGCTTTTTCCATGATCCAGCGGATATTGGCAATTTGATCTCTGGTTCCTCTGCCTTTTCTAAAACCAGCTTCAACATCAGGAATTTCATGGTTCACGTATTGCTGAGGCCTGGCTTGGAGAGTGCAATTGTGCGGTAGTTTGAGCTTTCTTTGGCATTGCCTTTCTTTGGGATTGGAATGAAAACTGACCTTTTCCAGTCCTGTGGCCACTGCTGAGTTTTCCAAATTTGTTGGCATATTGAGTGCAGCACTTTCACAGCATCATCTTTCAGGATTTGAAACAGCTCAACTGGAATTCCATCACCTCCACTAGCTTTGTTCGTAGTGATGCTTCCTAAGGCCCACTTCACTTCACATTCCAGGATGTCTGGCTCTAGATGAGTGATTACATCATCATGATTATCTGGGTTGTGAAGATCTTTTTTGTACAGTTTTTCCATGTATTCTTGACACCTCTTTTCAATATCTTCTGCTTCTGTTAGGTCCATACCATTTCTGTCCTTTATTGAGCCCATCTTTGCATGCAATGTTCCCTTGGTATCTCTAATTTTCATGAAGAGATCTCTGATCTTTCCCATTCTGTTGTTTTCCTCTATTTCTTTGCATTGATCACTGAAGAAGGCTTTCTTATCTCTTCTTGCTATTCTTTGGAACTCTGCATTCAGATGCTTATATCTTTCCTTTTCTCCTTTGCTTTTTGCCTCTCTCCTTTTCACAGCTATTTGTAAAACCTCCCCAGACAGTCATTCTGCTTTCTTGCATTTCTTTTCCATGGGGATGGTATTGATCCCTGTCTCCTGTACAATGTCACGAACCTCATTCCATAGTTCATCAGGCACTCTATCTATCAGATCTAGGCCCTTAAATCTATTTCTCACTTCCACTGTATAATCATAAGGGATTTGATTTAGGCCATACCTGAATGGTCTAGTGGTTTTCCGTACTTTCTTCAATTTAAGTTTGAATTTGGTAATAAGGAGTTGATGACCTGAGCCACAGTCAGCTCCTGGTCTTGTTTTTGTTGACTGTATACAGCTTCTCCATCTTTGGCTGCAGAGAATATAATCAGTCTGATTTTGGTGTTGACCATCTGGTGATGTCCATGTGTAGAGTCTTCTCTTGTGTTGTTGGAAGAGGGTGTTTGCTATGACCAGTGCATTTTATTGGCAAAACTCTATTAGTCTTTGCCCTGCTTCATTCCGCATTCCAAGGCCAAATTTGCTTGTTACTCCAGGTGTGTCTTGACTTCCTACTTTTGCATTCCAGTCCCCTATAATGAAAAAGACATCTTTTTTGGGTGTTAGTTCTAAGAGGTCTTGTAGGTCTTCATAGAACCATTCAACTTCAGCTTCTTCAGCATTACTGGCTGGGGCATAGACTTGGATTACTGTGATATTGAATGGTTTGCCTTGGAGACGAAGGGAGATCATTCTGTCGTTTTTTAGATTGCATCCAAGTACTGCATTTTGGACTCTTTCGTTGACCATGATGGCTACTCCATTTCTTCTCAGAGATTCCTGCATGCAGTAGTAGATATAATGGTCTGTGGAAAATTTTGAAAGAGATGGGAATACCAGACCACCTAACCTGCCTCTTGAGAAATCTGTATGCAGGTCAGGAAGTAACAGTTAGAACTGGACATGGAACAACAGACTGGTTCCAAATAGGAAAAGGAGTCCGTCAAGGCTGTATATTGTCACCCTGCTTATTTAACTTATATGCAGAGTACATCATGAGAAATACTGGACTGGAAGAAACACAAGCTGAAATCAAGATTGCCGGGAGAAATATCAATCACCTCGGATATGCAGATGACACTACCCTTATGGCAGAAAGTGAAGAGGAGCTAAAAAGCCTCTTGAAGAAAGTGAAAGAGGACAGTGAAAAAGTTGGCTTAAAGCTCAACATTCAGAAAACGAAGATCATGGCATCTGGTCCCATCACTTCATGGGAAATAGATGGGGAAACAGTGGAAACAGTGTCAGACTTTATTTTGGGGGGCTCCAAAATCACCACAGATGGTGACTGCAGCCATAAAATTAAAAGACGCTTACTCCTTGGAAGAAAAGTTATGACCAACCTAGATAGCATATTCAAAAGCAGGGATATTAGTTGTCAACTAAGGTCTGTCTAGTCAAGGCTATGGTTTTTCCTGTGGTCATGTATGGATGTGAGAGTTGGACTGTGAAGAAGTCTGAGCGCCGAAGAATTGATGCTTTTGAACTGTGGTGTTGGAGAAGACTCTTGAGAGTCTTTTGGACTGCAAGGAGATCCAACCAGTCCATTCTGAAAGAGATCAGCCCTGGGATTTCTTTGGAGGGAATAATGCTGAAGCTGAAACTCCAGTACTTTGGCCACCTCATGAGAAGTGTTGACTCACTGGAAAAGACTCTGATGCTGGGAGGAATTGGGGGCAGTAGGAGAAGGGGACGACCAAGAATGGGATGGCTGGATGGCATCACGGACTCAATGGACATGAGTCTGAGTGAACTCCGGGAGATGGTGATGGACAGGGAGGCCTGGCATGCTGTGATTCATGGGGTCGCAAAGAGTCAGACACGACTGAGCGACTGAACTGAACTGAGCCATTTCAGTTAGTCTTAGAAAATCTATGGTGACATTATCATCACATTTTGGTGGTATTTGCAAAGTGTTACAGTAATGCATGAGGAAGTTTTATATTTCATCTTAGGATCTGAAGATATATTAGTGTTAGTTTTTGAACAATGACCAGAAAATTTCTGGCTTGGTTGGCAAAGGTAATGCAGGAAATAGAAACTGTACTGTCAGAGAGCTTTACCGAAGCACAGATCTTTGTGAAAACTGTTGTGATTTCAGACTCATGTCTGTTTGTATACCTGAACAAAGAGTTTTTAATGACAGGGATAGATCCCCTGGAGAAGGAAATGACAACCCACTCCAGTATTCTTGCCTGGAAAATCCCATGGGTGGAGGAGTCTGGTAGTCTACAGTCCATGGGGTCTCAAATAGTTGGACAGGTTTGAGCAACTTCACTACATTAGGAATCTTGAATTGGAAGGTACATTATTTGGATTAGAATGATAAAGATAATGAACACGTGAAGTTGAGCAAACATGTGGAGGAAAAAGTTAAGTATATGAGTATATATGGTTCAAATGGCACAGAATCTGCCTACAATGCAGGAGACCTGGGTTCGATCCCTGGGTCAGGCTACCCACTCCAGTATTCTTACCTGCAGAATTCTGTGGACAGAGGAAGCTACAGTCTGTTTTATGGACAGGTGTACTACAGTCCATAGCGTTGCAAAGAGTTGGACACAACTGAGCAACTAACACACATATGCACAGACATATACACTTCTTTGTTATGTAAGATTTCAAGATTCTTTTGATAATGGGCCACAACACACTGACGCTTGCATAGTTGAAAAGCAGAAATCTGTACTAACAGCTCAGAAAGAGAAAAAGGCCACACAGAAAGTAGTGCCTGAGCACAGGGAAAGAGCAAACGGGGGCTGTAGGCAACTACTCACCTTTGGCACATTGAATGAGGTTAGTCAGGTTTCTCGAGTTCCTGGTGACTTTCCTAGTTTGAATAGATCCGTGACATAGGGGTTGTCCCCAGTTGTTTGGAACCTAATGGTGGGAAGATTAGAGCAAGTGCACGTAGTGGCCCAGAATATTAGAGCTGAATAAGAGATGCGGTTGGGCTGTGGAATTAATAGGCTGTTTGAGGACTAGTTACACCAGCTCCAAACAAGGTCAAGAGAGCATTTAAAATAAAAGTTAAAAACCTGTATTATACTCCTTGTAGATATTTCACATCACATCTACATCTTTTTTCTCCTCTATGCCCAAATTTCTGCAGTTCATCTTACCCTTAGAACAGAGTACAAGCAACATTTCTGAAATTCTGGTATTAAAAAACTTGATACTGTATTTAGTTTACTTAAATTTATAGACACTGTACTCACTAAACCACATTCAGGTAACTTTATTTTTCATGGAAAATACATGTATATGTTTCACCCAAAGTTCAGAAAATTCACACTGGCATGAAGAAGAAAATATAAAACACTGTAGAAGTTATAGTCCCCCAAATATATCCTATTCAAAATTTTCTCTGTATCTTTTGTTTTCTTCTGTAATATAAAAATTTCTTTGTATTTAACATAATTCCATAGCTCTACCCAACTACCATAAGGTTTCATAATTTACTTTTATCATGTGATGATATAGCATGAATATCTTTTCATATCTACCCATGTTATATTTCTACATCATTTTAATAGGTAGGTATTTAATATATGAATGGGGCTTCCCTCATAGCTCAATTGGTAAAGAACCTGCAATCACTGCAGATGGTGACTACAGCCATGAAATAAAAAGACACTTTCTTCTTGGAAGAAAAGCTATGACAAACTTAGCATATTAAAAAGCAGAGACATTACTATGCCAACAAAGGTCCATCTAGTCAAAGCTATGGTTTTTCCAGTAGTAATGAATGGATCTGAGAGTTGGACTAGAAAGAAAGCTGAGCACCAAAGAACTGATGCTTTTGAATTGTAGTGTTGGAGAAGACTCTTGAGAGTCCCTTAGAGTGCCAGGAGGTCACACCAGTCAATCCTAAAGGAAATAAACCCTGAGTATTCATTGGAAGGGCTGATACTGAAGCTGCAATTCCAGTACTTTGGCCACCTGATACGAAGAACTGACTCATTGGAAAAGACCTGATCCTGTAAAACATTGAAGGCAAGAAGAGAAGGGGATGACAGAAGATGAGATGGTTGGATGGCATCACCGACTTGATGGAGATGATTTTGAGCAATCTCCAGGAGTTGGTGATAGACAGGAAAGCCTGACATGCTGCAGTCCATGGGGTCTCAAAGAAGTGGACACAACTGAGTTGACTGAACTGAACTGATCAATTCTCCCTATCCATCATTTACCCATTATTCTCATTTTTCTCACTTGCACTCTCAGAGTTTACACTGATCCTGTAGATTATTATCAGATTAATTAAATCTTTATCTCAGTTTTTTCTTAAGTTGTGCAGTTTTCACACCACCTACAATGTTTACAATGTTCATTCTACAAAGCAAGAAAGAGTCATGTCTATTTATCTTGATCTAACACTTTCTGTCTCTATGGTACTGAGTAAACTCATAAAAATGCAGGATTTTAAAGCTATGATTCTCTTCAAATATGAATCCATTCTTCTAAAGACTGCCAAAATGACATTTTCTTTAGCATTTTTTCCCCATATGGATATAGGATATAAATCTCACTGATTTTAAATGGAAAAAAAAGATAACTTTAAGTTAAGTGATACCTGAAAGAGGTCCTTAAATTTACAGTTTCTAGATTCAAAATCCATTGAGATGTCTCTGGTGTTTCAATATTTAACACTTTCTAAGCCACATAAAAGCACTAAGGCAGATACCTCTAGTATATTGGCAGTGGTGTTAGGGAGAAGGGGAGAAGATCTCACTTATTTTCCACTTAATTTCTCCCAAACCTCTAATTTGAGAAAGACTGTCAATGAAAGTGATCTCATCCTCAAATCAGTATTTGCTAACTAACGTATGTACATAGATCCCTTCAGTTCAGTTCAGTTCAGCAATACAAATTATGAGTGTGCCCAATTTGTCAGGTGGTGATAGTATGGAGAAAATATATTGGAACTTAGCAATACCAATTAGTCTTAGAAAGTCTACTTACAGAGGGAGGTCGACATGTAGTCACGTAAATATGGCGACATTATCGTCACATTATGGTGGTATTTACAGAGTATTGCAGTAATACATGAGGAAGCTTTACATATTATCTTAGGAGCGGAGGACATGTTAGTGTTAGTTTTTGAACAATGACCACAAAGTTTCTGGGTGGGTTGGCAAAGGCAATGCAGGAATTAGAAACTGTACTGTCAGAAAGGTTTACCAAGGCACAGATCTTTGTGAAAATTGGTGTGATTTCAGACTCAGAAATGTTTGTTCACCTTAACAAAGAGTTTTTAATGACAGGCATATTAGGAATCTTGAATTGGAAGATACATTATTGGATTAGAATGATAAGGATAATGAATACTTGAACTAGAGTAGACGTGCATAGGAAAAAATTAAGTATATGTATGTGTATACATTTCTGCATGGACATACACACCTCTTTGTTTCATAAGATTTCAAGATTCTTTTAATGGTGGGACACAATACACTGATACTTGCATAGATGAAAAGCAGAAGTCTGTATTATTTGTAGCTCAGAAGGAGAGAAGGCTATCACTCAGGGCCACACAGGAAGTAATGCCTGGGCACAGGGAAAGAGCAAATTGGGGCTGTAGAAGGCAGCTCACCTATGACACATAGAATGAGATTAGCCAGGTTTCTTGACTTCCTGGGGGGTTTCCTAATCTCAATAGGTTCATGGGCTCCATAACATAGGGGCTATCCCCAGTTGTTTGGAACCTGAACCTGGGAAGATTAGAGTGAGTGGATATAGTGGCCCAAAATGTTAGAACTGAATAAGAGAAGTGGTTAAAGTGTGGAATTAAATTAATAGGCTGTTTGAGGAAGACCAGTCAGAATAGCATTTAAAATAAAAGTTAAATGCTAAAAAAGTTAAAAACCTAAAACATAAAAGTTAAAAATGTTATACTCCTTCAATATTTACCACCTCATGTACATCTTTTTTTTTTTCTCCTCTATTTCCAGGTTTCTGCAGTTAGCTTTTCATTTAGAACAGCGTGCGAGCAACATTTCTGAAATTCTGGTATTAAGAAATTTAAAACAGTATTTAGTTTATTTAAATTTATAGATACTATACCCATTAAATCATATTTAATAACTTTATTTTTCATAGGGCTTCCCTGAAAGCTCAGTTGGGAAATAATCCTCCTGCAATGCAGGAGACTCCAGTCCAATTCCTGGAAGATCCACTGGAGAAGGAAATGGCAACCCACTCCAGTATTCTTGCCTAGAGAATTCCATGGACAGAAGAGCCTAGTGGGCTACAGTCCATGGGGTTACAAAGAGTCAGACATGACTGAGTGACTAACACTGTCTTTTCAATTTATCATGTGATGATAAATCATGAATATCTTTTCATATCTACCCATGTTATTTTTATACATCATTTTAATAGATGTTTAATATATGAATGGGTCATAATTTATAAAATCTTATTTTGTAAATTGCAAGCATTTTAAAATATATTTATTCACATAAATGCCTGAGTATAACTTAAAATAGTTTCTGTTTAAAAATGAACCATTGATTTGAAGAATATGACCTATTTTAACATATTTTGTATGTATTACCATATTTACAGGGCTTCCCCAGTGGTTCACTGGTAAAGAATTTGCCTATAAAGTAGAAGACATAAGAGAAAGTGAAGGTGAAAGTCGCTTAGCCCTGTCTGACTCTTTGCAACCCCATGGACTATACAGTCCATAGAATTTTCCAGGCCAGAAAGCTGGAGTGGGTAGCCTTTCCCTTCTCCAGGGGATTTTCCCAACCCAAGGAACAAACGCAGGTCTCCTGCATTGCAGGTGGATTCTTTAACACCTGAGCCACAAGGGAAGCCCAAGAATACTAGAGTGGGTACCCTATCCCTTCTCCAGCAGATCTTCCTGACCAAGGAATCAAATCAGGGTCTCCTTCTTTGCAGGCCGATTTTTTACCAACTGAGCTATCAGGGAACACAAGTTAAATTCCTGGGTGGGGTAGATCCCCTGGAAGAGAGCATGGCAACCCACTCTAGTATTCTTGCCTGGAGAATCCCATGGACAGAGAAGACTGGCAGGCTATAGTCCACAGGCTCACAAAGAGTCAGACATGACTAAAGTGACTGAGCACACATGCACACAACATATTTACATCCAGAATAGACTATCACATTTGTTATAAATTCTCCAATTTGAGAATATTTTTTTAATGTTTTCAATTGAACACATGCCAAATATGACCTGATTTAGTTCTGCAGTTTATCGGCTACTAACTAGGTTGAACTCTGTCTCATAATTTATTGCAGTTTTGTTTTCATTTCAGGCCATTTCTTTTCCTAATGATTAACTAATCCTGCTCAATATACGAATCAAGCAACTCATTCTACTGATTTGATATAGTGCTTTGTTTACTTGCTAATCACGTACTTGTAGTTGAACATTTCTGAACTTAAAAACACTTCATACTGACCTGGCTTTTTAACCATGATTTTCTATCTGACTATTTTAAAAATTACAGCTTTTTAATGGATTTAGATATCTAGCTATTAAGCTAGGCTTATATCACCATTCTTTCTTTCATTTTGTACATTGCTGATTCCAAATAAGTATTAGCCTTATCCTCTAGAAAGCAAAGCTTGAAATAAGGCTAATGTGATGACATTAGATTTCAGTGGTACAAACTCCTTACTAGGGTAAGGTAATAATTGTGATGAAAAGGCGGTAGTGAGAAATGGAAAGGTATGGAGTGAGACAACACAATGTGTTTAACAAGAAGGCTGAAAGAACCCACCAGATCTTTGGGTGGGCATGTTTACTGAGCACTTGTGTCTCAACTGAATCTGGGATTTTCATTTATAAAAGTAATGGATTAATGACATAGAGGTCCAGGCCATAAGTTATTACTTATGTTTTCTTTTCCAAAGAGAAGGGTACATGTCATACCATTCAAGTCTACATAAGAAAGAATCAAATTTGGGTCAGGAGACAGAGGAGGAAATGAAAGCACAGACATAGCCTTAATTGTGGAAAAGGCATGACAGGATGGTGTAAACATTTAGGACTGGCTAGTTTGAATACTTCTGTGGGCTCTAGAGTTTAGGGTCTGGCTTCTAGTTGACTTGTATGTGACTCCCAGTTGATTCAGGTAAACAGAAATATGGCTTGATGTATAAAAGATATGAAGATTCCATATATATGCGTCAGTATACTGTATTGGTGTTTTTCTTTCTGGCTTACTTCACTCTGTATAATCGGCTCCAGTTTAATCCACCTCATTAGAACTGATTCAAATGTATTCTTTTTAATGGCTGAGTAATACTCCACTGTGTATATGTACCACAGCTTTCTTATCCATTCATCTGCTGATGGACATCTAGGTTGCTTCCATGCCCTGGCTATTATAAACAGTGCTGTGATGAACATTGGGGTACACTTGTCTCTTTCAATTCTGGTTTCCTCAGTGTGTATGCCCAGCAGTGGGATTGCTGGGTCATAAGGCAGTTCTATTTCCAGTTTTTTAAGGAATCTCCACACTGTTCTCCATAGTGGCTATATTAATTTCCATTCCCACCAACAGTGTAAGAGGGTTCCCTTTTCTCCACACCCTCTCCAGCATTTATTGCTTGTAGACTTTTGGATTACAGCCATTCTGACTGGTGTGAAATGGTACCTCATTGTGGTTTTGATTTGTATTTTTCTGATAATGAATGATGTTGAGCATCTTTTCATGTGTTTGTTAGCCATCTGTATGTCTTCTTTAGAGACTAATATGTCTATTTAGTTCTTTGGCCCATTTTTTGATTGGGTCATTAATTTTTCTGGAATTGAGCTGCAGGAGTTGGAATTTAGAAAGATGGTAATGATAACCCTGTATGTGAGACAGCAAAAGAGACACAGAGGTATAGAACAGTCTTTTGGACTCTGTGGGAGAGGGAGAATATGGGATTATTTGGGAGAATGGCATTGAAACATGTATAATATCATATATGAAATGAATCACCAGTCTTGGTTTGATGCATGATACTGGATGCTTGGGGTTGGTGCACTGGGATGACCCAGAGGGATGGTACAAGGAGGGAGGGGGATTCAGGATGGGTAACACATGCATACTCGTGGTGGGATTCATGTTGATGTATGGCGAAACCAATACAATATTGTAAAGTAATTAACCTCCAATTAAAATAATAAATTTATATTAAAAATAAATATATTAATTAATTAAAAAAAGTCTTCTCCAACACCACAGTTCAAAAAAATATATATATATGAAGATAAAAGTGGTATATGGGTTTCAATGGTGGTTCAGATGGTAAAGAATCTGCCTGCAATGCAAGATATATAGTCAGGTATATATCCTCTATGTGTCAAACATTATGTTGTTTTACATTTACAAAGTCATGTCCTTTTCTTAGTGACGGTTTCAATCCCTGGGTCAGGAAGATTCCCTGGAGAAGGAAATGGAAACCCATTTCAGTATTCTTGCCTGGAGAAGCCAACGGTCTGAAGAGCCTCATGGGCTACAGTCCATGGGGTCTCAGAGTGGGACACAACAGAGCCACTTTCACTTTCAAAGATGGTGTATAAAGATATGAATTCAGAATCAGCTGGTTTGTATAAGAAAGGTGAACTCCCTGAAAAGTTATCATTGTAACAATTAATAAAGACAACAATTATAATAGAATCAAAAGTCAGGATGCTCTTGCAGCCTACAGCAATAGTAGAACCTAACAGAAGAATGACTTTCTCTTCTTGCCTGACAAGAAGGTAGCCAGTGAGAGACTGTCATGACACAGTCGATGAAAAGTCACTACACTTCAAACTACACTTCACTCTAGGAGACTCTTTTTTTACTCTACCCTGCTTCCTTTTCCTCTCTGCGGGGGCGGGGGGGGGGGGAGTTATTTTTGTCTTGTGCAGGTCTTGCACGTGGCTTGCCATAGTTGCAGATCTCCACTTGCAATTCTTTGCTAATTCTAAATAAGCTCAATTTTGCTTTAGAAATAACAGTCAGGTTGTTTTTCTAAGGTCTGCACTATCTCATGAAATTAGCTAAGCTGGAAAGAGCAAACTTTCCTTAGACAGCTATATGTCTCCTATGTGTCAAAACATTGTGCTGTTGTTATACATTCACAAAGTCATGTCCAACTCTTTGTGACACTATGGACTGCAGCATTCCAGGCTCCTTTGTCCTTCAAAATCTCCTGGAGTTGGCTTGGATTCATGTGTTTCCCTGGTGGCTCAGACTCGTATGAATTGTTCAGTGATGCTATCTAACCATCTCATTCTCTGCTGCTTCCTTATTTTGCCTTCAATCTTCCCCAGAATCAGGGTCTTTTCGAAAGAGTTAGCTTTTTGCATCAGATGGCCATACTACTGGATCTTAAGCTTCAGGATCAATACTTTGAATGAATATTCAGGGTTGGTTTACTTTATAACTGACTGGTTTGATTATTGTACTGTCCAAGGGACTCTCAAGAGTGTTTTCCAACACTACAATTCAAAAACATGTTTTTCAGGATTCAGCCATCTTTAAGCTGAATGAATTCTCAACGTTCATGCGTGACTACTGGAAAAAAGCACAGCTTTGACTGTATGGACCTTTGTTGGCAAAGTCATGTATTTGCTTTTTAATATGCAGTCTAGGTTTCTCATAACATTCCTCCCAGGGAGCAAGCATCTTGCAATTTCATAGTTGCAGTCACCATCTGCAGTAGTTTAGGAGCCCAAGCAAAGAAAACCCATCACTGCTTCCACTTTTCTCCCTTTTATTTGCCTGAAGTGATGGGACCAGATGCCATGATCTTAGCTTTTGAGTGTTGAATTTTTAGCCAGCTTTTTCACTCTCTTCTTTTACCCTCATCAAGGGCTCTTTAGTTCCTCTTCACTTTCTGCCTTTAGAGTGCTATCATCTGCATATCTGAGTTATGGGTATTCTTCTGGTAATCTTGATTCCAACTTGGGATTCATCCAGCCTGGCATTTTGCATGATGTACTCTGCATATAAGTTAAATAAGTAGTAGGGTGACAATATACATCCTTTTCATACTCCATTCCCTATTTTGAACCAGTTAGTTGTTCCATGTAAGGTCCTAACTCTTGCTTCTTGACACACATACAAGTTTCTCAAGAGACAGGTAAGGTGGACTGGTGTTCTTATCTCTCTAGAATTTTCCACAGTTTGTTGTGATCCAAAGAGTCAAAGGCTTTAGCATAATCAATGAAGCAGAAGTAAAATTTTTTTTTGGAATTCCCTTGCTTTCTCTGTGATCCATTGAATGTTGGCCAAGTGACCACTGGTTCCTCTGTCTTTTCTAAATGGAGCTTGTACATCTAGAAATTCTAGGTTCACATATTTCTGAGGCCTACCTTGAAGGATTTTGAGCATAATATAAGTATATATATTTAGTCAAATTATATTATATATTATACATATCTATAATGGTAAAACACTATCGGATATAAAATCACAATTAACACAATATAGTCATTCTTTCTAGAGTTTGGGAAAAAAAATTACACCTCAAAGAATCTTAGGGTAGTTATCTTTCCAGTTTCTCTATGTTATATGTTGAAATTTGTACTTCCAAAAATGTTGACGTTCTAACCTTTAGTTCAGTTGCTCAGTCGTGTCTGACTCTTTGTGACCCCATGGACTGCAGCACGCCAAGCTTCCCTGTCCATCACCAACTCTCAGAGCTTGCTCAACATCATGTCCATCCAGTCGGTGATGCCATCCAACCATCTCACCCTCTGTTGTCTCCTTCTCTTCCTGCCTTCAATCTTTCTCAGCATCAGGGTCTTTTACAATGAGTCAGTTCTTTGCATCAGGTGGCCGAAGTATTGGAGTTACAGCTTCAGCATCAGTTCTTCCATGAATATTCAGGGATGATTTCCTTTGGGATACACTGGTTTGATTTCCTTGCTGTCCAAGGAACTCTCAAGAGTCTTCTTCAGCACCACAATTTGAAAGCATCAGTTCTTCAGCACTCAAACTTCTTTGTGGTCCAATGCTCATATCTGTACATGACTACTGGAAAAATCATAGCTTTGACCATATGGACCTTTGTCTGCAAAGTGAGGTCTCTGCTTTTAAATACACTGTCTAGATTTATCAGAACTTTTCTTCCAAGAAGCAAGTGTCTTTTAATTTCATGGCTGAAGTCACCATCCACAGTGATTTTGGAGCCCAAGAAAGGAAAATCTGTCAGTGTTTCCACTTTTCCCTCTTCTTTTGCCATGAAGTGATGGGACTGGATGCAATGATGTTAGTTTTCTGAATGCTTAGTTTTAAGCCAGCTTTTTCACTCTCCTCTTTCACCCTCATCAAGAGGCTCTTTTGTTACTCTTTACTTTCTGCTAATTAGAGTGGTATCATCTGCATATCTTAGGTTTTTGCCTATTTCTCCATGTTACAATTTCAAATTAGGTCACAAATTCACTCCCAAATATCTGATGCTGAAGCTGAACCTCCAATACTTTGTGTAACTGATGCATAGTGCCAGCTCATTGGAATCTTTCCCTGATCCTGGGAAAGATTGAGGACAGGAGGAGAATGGTGCAGCAGAGGATAAGATGTTTGAAAAACATCACTGGCAACCACTCTGGTGTTCTTGCCTAGAGAATCCTGTGGACCAAGGAGCCTGGTGGGCTGCAGTCCATAGGGTCACACAGAGTCAGAAATGACTGAAGCGACTTAGCGTGCATGCATGCATTGGAGAAGGAAATGGCAACCCACTCCAGTATTCTTGCCTGGAGAATCCCAGGAACAGAGGAGCCCGGTGGGCTGCCGTCTGTGGGGTTGCACAGAGTCGGACACCTACTGAAGCAACTTAGCAGCAGCAGCAGCAGCACTGACTCAATGGTCATGAGTTTGAGCAATCTCCAGGAGACAGTGAAGGACAAGGAAGTCTCACATACTGCAGTCCATAGGGTGGAGAAGAGTCAGACAGGACTCTTGAGGACACTGCATATCTGAATTTAAATGACTTAAGTAACACAGTTTGTTTGGTATGTGATTATGATCACCTGACTTACTCTTCCAAATGGGTAATTCCTCTGAATGAGAGAAATAAGCTGCTGAATACTCAAAACAGCATACATGGAGAATTTCCAAGAAGATTATTTTTATGTAAATTTATGTGATTAAGATCATTCATATTTCTGTTTCCAGCTACGGCTCTCCTCTGCTTAGTTGACATCACCGAAGTTAAGATGATCAAATAAGCACATATATTCAATTAAAATCGATTCTTTTATTTAGTGTCAATATTTCAGTTCCTGTCTAATATTGACAAACCCCCAGTAACTAGAGAATCTTTAGTTATATAAAATATCATTAATAATAGGGAGTATGTTATATAACTCAAATGGTGATTTTACATATTTCAAATTTGTATTTCTGTGTTGTATTACCAATGGTTCATCTTATTGAATCCATTTATGTTATTTATGTTTGGCTCATCATTAACATAAAATTGAACCTAAGGAAAATAATAATAACAGTCAATCTAAATGTGAAAATACAGGTTAACCTTTCCTTTATAATTGAAGATCTGTCAAAACCAATTGTGTATCTAACTAACATCTACAAGAAATGTTTGCTTTTGCTTATCTATACTTAAATCACTATTTTAATAAAATAAATATAGCAATTTCCTATAGTGGAGATACAGTATAAATTTAGACAGTGAAAACTATAAATTTAGGACCAATGGCCTTCTTGAAAATAAAATTTAATGTGTATTATTATTTATCAGCTATTTAAAAACATTTACTTTTTGTGCGATGATAATTTCCTGGTAGCAGTAGGAAGTGGAGCTGGGACAAGAAAAAAATCTTATGGTTTCCTCTTTCTTCCATTTGGCTTTGTACCTGCCAAAAGAGAAAAGCAATTCATATTCCATTCATTGCTTCCTATTGTTTGGAGGAGTAATGTTGGCAATATCTTGAGGGTAATGTTAACAAACTTTTCTCAAAATATACAATAACCTCAATTTTTTGCTAGTAGCTTTTTGTCTCTTTTTTCTTGGCTTTTCCCTGCCTCTTCTCAAAGGATTCATTCTGGAGAAATATGATTGCTATGATCCCACAGAAATTTCCAACACACTACACTACAGGAAGAATTTGTTCTTTATTTTATAAATGGTTTGGAGAGAAATCTAGTCAAATACAAAAGTATAATAGATTTATCATACCACTGTATATTTATATAGGCAACATGAACTTCAGCTTATTGTTACCTTTAATATCCAGGGGCTTATTCAATGTTTTTGTCAATTATTAAATATTGCATGAATAATACATGAAGATAATCTCAAAATGACAATAACAATTTTATGAGATTTAAAAGACCAATTCATCATCCTCTTCCATTTAGCATGCTCTCTCCATAAATAGGTCCTCAGACAGTAAAGAATCTGCCTGCAAAGCAGGAGACCCAGGTTCGATCCCTGGGTTGAGAAGATCCCCTGGAGAAGAGAATGGCTACTTGCTCCAGTATTCTTGCCTGCGGAATTCCATGGACAGAGGAGACATAAATAAAGCACTACCAACAGCTGGTACAGATCACTGGTTCTCAACTCGGGATGGTTCTTGCCCTGAGGTGCATTTGTAGACATTTTTGAGACCCACAGTTAGAGGGGATGGAGGCTGCTACTTATTTCTTTTGTGCTGAAGCCAGAGATAATGTTCAACATCCAATAAGGCAAAGGACAGCCTCAAAACAAGGTGCTGGTTCCAACTCTGCCACTAATCTTTCATTTTTCCCCCGGATTGAATTTATACATATGGACATGCATGTTTTGTTTATGGCTATTTGTCCAGACTTAAGAAAGTATCAGGAATATAGTAAGTATATTATACATATATATATTATATCTGAATGAATGCTTGCTCAGTCATTAAGATTGGAAGAATAAATGCATTACTTGACTATTAAATCTACCTTAAAAATGTCTTTTTAGAAAAAAATTAGGAACTTCTCAATTTTATAAAACACTTAGCTTTGTAGTAATTCACTGTCACATAAACATCAAATAAGTGTTATGATTTTTTAAAATAAAAGTACTCAGCTTTTCTATGATTGCTGGATTTCTGTTTGTCAGTTCTAAGATTTGTCAAATCTTTGAGTCATGTTAGATTGCTTCTGAAATTTCAATCTTTCTAGTATTGTTTTAATCTATGATCAGGATGCCCGAACTTCACAGTACTCATCAATAACTTTCTCCACCTCAAGAAGTTGTGAGAGAGACGACAGACATATCATGAAAATATCATATTGCAGAGAACAAGGTTATGATACATGGTGAGTAAATGAATAAAAATGGAAAAAGTAGAGTTATTTTCAGATCTGATGGATGATCTGGTTATATCACATGTGCTTTCTAATAACAAACTAATAAAACTTACTCAAAGAAATGTAAAACTACAAAATTCTCTTTTTTTTATTTTAACAATTTTAGCTGCAATAGTGTAACTGTTATAATATTCAGTTGAAAAGTAACTTCCTTTTTCACACTGGAACCTTGTTTCTTTTCAATGTCAGTTCAGTTCAGTTCAGTCACTCAGTCGTGTCTGACTCTTTGCGACCCCATGAATCGCAGCATGCCAGGCCTCCCTGTCCATCACCATCTCCCGGGTTTCACTCAAACTCACATCTATCAAGTCGGTGATGCCATCCAGCCATCTCATCCTCTGTCGTCCCCTCTTTCTCCTGCCCTCAATCCCTCCCAGCATCAGAGTCTTTTCCAATGAGTCAACTCTTCTCATGAGGTGGCCAAAGTCCTGAAGTTTCAGCTTTACCATCACTCCTTGCAAAGAACACCCAGGGCTGATCTCCTTTAGAATGGACTGGTTGGAACTCCTTGCAGTCCAAGGGACTCTCAAGAGTCTTCTCCAATATCACAGTTCAAAAGCATCAATTCTTCAGTGCTTAGCTTTCTTCACAGTCCAACTCTCACATCCATACATGACCAGTGGAAAAACCATAGCCTTTTCAATGTAGGTAGTTATAATTATTTCTTTTCCTTCACATTAATAGTGTATTGCAATATTACTGAATTGGACAGGTGAAAAATCATTTCTTTTTTATTAATGGGCTTTTCAGATAAAAAATAAGGATTTTTGGTTAAATATAATAATTTAATACACTTTTAATTTGCTCTATACCAGAAATCTCTCATTGCCTGCATGTGCGAAAAGTAAAGAAAAAAAAAAAAAAGAAAGAAAAGGCAAAAAACAGAGAGGAAAGAAGAAAGACAAGGAGAAACAATAAAAGGGAGAATCAATAGGAGAAATATATATATATGTGTGTATATATATAAATTTAATGAGAAATAGGCTACAAGAAGGATTTTTTAAAAAATATCAATGCTGGTAATATTTTCAGATGGATGAGAGTGACATTATCTCTTGAAATGCACATTTTTTTCCCTTCAAAGACTAGTAGCACTTCAGCACTTTTCATTATTTATTGTCCAAAAAAAAAAAAAAAAAAAAACGCTTAAGTACAGCAGTTTCTTGCTGAATCACAGCTTTCCATGTGTGTCACTAAATCCATTTTATAGCAATTTGATGGTCTAGTAGTTTCTACTCCAGTATTCTTGCCTGGAAAATACCAGGGATGGCGGAGCCTGGTGGGCTGCCCTCTATGGGGTCGCACAGAGTAGGACACAACTGAAGCGACTTAGCAGCAGCAGCAGTAGTTTCTACTAGTGGTTACTGACTAGTAGGTGTGCAATGGAGGTAGACCATGCATAAAGTTTTACCAGTCTGTCATGAAAGGAGAAAAATGAGAACAGAAACATGCTTTTTTATAAAAATAGATATTTAATTTGAAAGCAATGACCTTTAACTGATTTTACAGATTAGCTATTCTATAATATTAAAATGCCCTGTGAGTTGTTGATATGTTGTATTTTTGCTGTCTTTACTTATTAAAGAAATATATTGCAAACCTAAATTGATGTTTTTAATTCTTTTGAAAAATTATGGTTTGTGATATTCAATAATATGTCAGGCAAAGGTGTGCATTAGTGAAATATGCCAGGGACACTATATTGCACCCCTTTTTTGTCTCAGTTACGTACCATTTGTGAATATTATTGCATTTGAATACTTTAATTCAGCTATTGCAGTTTTAAAGCTATTACCTGATTTTTGTGCTTATTTTTAATACAAATGAATACAAAAGGGAAATTGGAAAGTTATAATTTTATTCTACTCATTAATGCATGTTCACAATATAATTAATATTCTGAGCATTATTCATAAACTAGATGACTGATATATTATGAACTCAGAGTTGTGTTGATGAGAAGAGAGGCAATTTTATAAATAATAGTACTCAGTAATATACACAGAAGATAAAAAGTATTCAAAAATATTACTTGGATTTCTCTAAGACATTTATTCCCTACATTACTGTCAATACTCTAATTACTTGTTTTACACTTCTATAGATTTTCTAATCTATATTTAAAATATTTCTATCTTCAGATTTCAAAAAGAACTAAAATTTGATATTCTCTTCTTTTATACACATGAACAGACACTCCAATATTCTGGCCTGAAAAATTCCATGGAATACATAGTCCATAGGGTCTCAAAGAGTCAGACATAACTGAGTGACTTTCACTGTCATACACATGAACCAAAGACAGCTTTTGTGTATCACTTACTAGATTGTTTATTTCTTTACTGCAGGCTAAGACTCATTTGCTCAAAAGCTGACTGGTGAAAAGCTAAATTTTTTCATGTGCAATAATTTCCAAAGCATGTAATTATTTCCAAAGCAATCCTAATAAAAAAGCAGATTTTTAGCCATTTAGAGCTTGCCTAAATATCCCATTCATATCTCATGAAATCCCATCCAGTATCTGCAAGCTATTCATAGGTTAGGGCCTAAATTGGGGTGGCCTTTTTGAGCTCTCTGACCCAAAGACAACCTGACATTATACTGAGCGCATCGCCTACACTCATAAGCCCATTCTCAGGTCCCCTCTTTCCCAGAGTTCTCTTACTGTCTTTCCCTTCTGTGTGGTGGCCCCCTACTATCACCCAAGCCTACCACTCATAATCTCCTGCTGTGAGGAATTTCTTGCATCATGAAAATCTGCCCAAATCTTTCCAGAAAAGCTTTATGTCTGATATTGCCTCTCCTGCTCATCTTTTTCCCTTGATCATACCTCAAATTCCCTGAACTAAAACCTCCGACATTTTCATAACTGTGTGTGAGGAAAATGAAATCGCTTTGTAAAACATGAGGAAGAAAAACATAAAGAGTAAACACATGAGCTTTGCAACAAAGTAGACCTTTTATTAGATTTAAAAAATCTCTTAGTCTTGTTTGACACAGATTTATAAAAAAAGGGAGCAGGCAATAAAATAATGAGTTAATTGGAGCCTTGTGAAAGCTAAATGAATCTAAATTGGATAGTATATTTAATTATGTATAAAGATAATATGCATATATATATTCATGTATTGGGCTTCTCTGATAGCTCAGTTGGTCTACCTGCAATGCCTGAGTATCTACCTGCAAAGTATCTACCTGCAATGCCTGAGACCCCAGATCGATTCCTAGGTTGGGAAGATCGCCTAGAGAAGGGATAGGCTACCCATTGGAGTATTCTTGGGCTTCCCTTGTGGCTCAGCTGGTAAGAAACCGCCTGCAATGCGGGAGACCTAGGTTCAATCGCTGGGTTGGGAAGATCACCTGGAGAAGGGAAAAGCTATTCACTCCAGTATTCTGGCCTGGAGAATTCCATGGACTGTATAGACCATGGGGTCGCAAAGAGTCAGACACAACTGAGCAGCTTTCACTTTCATTTATGTATTGGCGTATGGAGACTGTGTGTTTATAACTATGTATGGAGACAATAAACTTATGTGTATATTTATGTATGAAGATACATGGCACAATGCTTATTCCTGAATGTGCAATTTAATTTAATTTCATCTCCACCTCAACTCTGAGTCTTACATATTCAACTTTCTATCTCACATCTCCATTACAATCTAATAGTTCCAATCTAATACTTCAAACTTGAAATATCCAAAATTGAACTCCTGGTTTCCATTCTTACTCAGACAGCTTTTTCTGTTACCTTTAAGGTTTCTGAAAATTATAATTTGCTTACACTAAAATATTAAGGTTATTCTTGACCCCTCTCTCACATCACTTTGAAGCCATTAGTCAATCTTGCTAATATTATCTTCAAAAAATAATGAGAATTATATTCTTCTGACTAAATGTATAATATACTTCTAACATCAGTTTTCACACGATAAAATTGTTTCCTACTGTTAAAGTAGTAAATTACCACATTTCGTAACTTAAAATAACATCTGTGTTACAGTTCTGGGGATCAGAAGTCTGAAATGGATTCCACTTCACTGGAACCAAGATGTTGTCAGGGTCATGATTTCTTTGAAGGCTATAGGAGGAGTCTGTTTCCTTGCCTTTTCTGTTTTTTATAGCCACCTGCATTTCTTGGTTCATGGCACCTTTTATCATCCTCAAAGAACATCGCTCCTACATATTTTCACTGTCAATTATCCTCTTCTACTTTGACTTGAATATCATGATACCTCTGTTACAAGGACCCTTGGGATTTTATTTGTCCCACCCAAATAATCTATAGTCATTTTTATCTCAACATCTTTAACTTCATTACATCTGTAAAGCCTTTTTTGTCACATAGAGTAATAGTCACAGGTTTCATGCATTAGGACATGAATATTTTGGGGGCTACTATTCAGCTCACAAAACATTAACTTTTGTAATAGCCCTCCAATATTCTCTCTGCTTCTCCCCCTGTACCCTTGGCTCTACATTGTAATGAATGAAAGTGAAGTTTTTTAAAAATACTTTATTTGGCTATGTTGGGTCTTATATGAGGCATGCAGGAAATTTGTTGTGTCATGCCAGATCTTTTGTTGCAGCATATGGACTCTCTATTTGTGGCTTGTGGGCTCAGTTGTTGCAGCTCTGACTTAGTTGTTCCCTGGCATGTGGACTCAGTTCCTTGGCTAAGGATTGAACCCTTCTCTCTTACATTGCAAGGCAGATTCTTAACCACTGGACCACTAGGGAAGTTCCAAAAGTGATGCTTATAACATACAAAGGATGCTATTTTATTGTTTTCAAAACCCACCAATTGCATCTCATCTAAAATCAGCTAAAGTTCTTACCATGGCTGAGGCCATGAACGTTGGCTCTTTATCGTCTCCCAGTGGCCCCAGTCCCCAACATTCTATTTCAAACTCTGTTCCAGTCACACTCTTGCCCTCTCCAAACTTGAGACACTTCCTGTTTTTCCTTCCAAAAATTCTTTTCCAGGTTGATGCATGATTATTTCCCCCACTTCCTTCAGTTGAGTGTCTGCTCAATTGCTACTGTTATAAAGAAGACTTTGTTTACTGCTCTAAATAAAATAGAAAGGCATTTGCACCTTCAGAACTCCTTTGATGACATTCCTTTGATTGACTGAACTCCATAGGACTTATTACTAGTTAAAATAAGTCTAATGTTATTTGTTGTTATTGTTTATTTTACATGTGTTTTCTGTCAGCCTTTCCAAAATCTTCTATCATAGGACAAACATTGGAGCAGATATTGTCCACCTCTGTATTCCAAGCTCTTAAAACAGGCTGGACATGAGCAAGATATTTGATAAATACTTCTGAAATGACTGAAATATCATTTATTCCATTTTTACTTTCTAGAGTTTAAATACTTGAATGCAATACCATTGGCACAATTTATCTCAAACTCAGTATGGCAAGTATACATGAATTATTGAGGTAATGATATATTACTCTAATAATATCTGATATCCAAATGTTCTGGCAATTGTTTTAGTTTTCTGGGGGTTGCCCAAACAAAAGGCCACAATTTGGTGGCTTAAAACAGTGGAAATATATTATCTCAAGTTTCTGAAGGCTATAAGCACAAATTCAAGCAGCATCATGCTTCCTTTCACAGTTGCAGAGGGACACTTTGTTGCCTTTTTCTAGCTTCTGAGAGTAGCTCTCATCCTCTGTCTTTGTCTTGCTTACAATGACCCATTTTCAAATTAGATCACATTCTGTGGTAAGAAAAGTTAAGACTATAACATCTTTTTCAGTTCAGTTCAGTAGCTCAGTCATGTCTGACACTTTGGGACCCCATGGACTGCACCACACCAGGGTTCCCTCTCCATCACCAACTCCTGTAGTTTACTCAAACTCATGTCCATCGAGTCGGTGATGCCATCCAACCATATCATCTTAGGTCATTCCTTTCTTCCACTTTCAATCTTTCCCAGTATCAGAGTCTTTTCCCATGAGTCAGCTTTTCGCATCAGGTGGCCAAAGTATTGGAGTTTCAGCTTCAGCATCAGTCCTTCCAATGAATATTCAGGACTGATTTCCTTTAGGATGGACTGGTTGGATCTCCTTGCACTCCAAGATACTTTCAAGAATCTTCTCCAACACCACAGTTCAAAAGGGTCAATTTTTTGGTGCTCAGTTCTCTTTATAGTTCAACTTTCATATCCACACATGACCACTGGAAAAAAGCTTAGCTTTGATTAGATGGACCTTTGTTAGGAAAATAATGTCTGAGTTTTTTTTTAATATACTGTCTAGTTTGATCATAGCTTTTCTTCCAAGGAGCAAATGTCTTTTAATTTCAAGGCTGCAGTCACCATCAGCAGTGATTTTGGAGCCCTCCAAATATAGTCTCACACTATTTCCATTGTTTCCCCATCTATTTGCCATGAAGTGATATG
The DNA here is from genome assembly GCF_023091745.1 of Budorcas taxicolor. Classification (NCBI taxonomy): domain Eukaryota; kingdom Metazoa; phylum Chordata; class Mammalia; order Artiodactyla; family Bovidae; genus Budorcas; species Budorcas taxicolor. Next base: position 55,795,467 of record NC_068929.1, on the reverse strand, counting down.
ACCAGATGCCATGATCTTAGTTTTCTGAATGCTGAGCTTTACGCCAGCTTTTTCACTCTCCTCTTTCACTTTCATCAAGAAGCTCTTTAGTTCTTCTTTGCTTTCTGCCATAAGGGTGGTGTCATCTGCGTATCTGAGGTTATTGATATTTCTCCTGGCAATCTTGATTCCAGCTTGTGCTTCAACTAGCCTGGCATTTCACATGATGTATTCTGCATACAAGTTAAATAAGCAGGGTGACAATATACAGCCTTGACATACTCCTTTCCCTATTTGGAACCAGTCTGTTGTTCCACGTAGAATTCTAACTGTTGCTTCTTGACCTGAATACAGATTTCTCAGGAGGCAGGTCAGATGGTCTGGTATTCACATTTCTTTAATCAAATCCCTTACAATTATACAGTGGAAGTGACAAATATATTCAAAGGATTAGATCTGATAGACAAAGTGCCTGAAGAACTATGGACAGAGGTTCCTATCATTGTACAGGAGGCAGTAATAAAGACCATCCGCAAGAAAAAGAAATGCAAAAAGGCAAAATGGTTGTCTGAGGAGGCCTTACAAATAATTGAGAAAAGAAGAGAAGTGAAAAACAAACAAGAAAAGGAAAGATATACCCATATGAATGGAGAGTTCCTAAGAATAGCATGGAGAGATAAGAAAGCCTTCCTCAGTGATCAGTGAAAAGAAATAGAGGAAAACAATAGAAAAGGAAAGACTAGAGTTCTCTTCATGAAAATTAGAGATACCAAGGGAGCACTTTATGCAAGGATGGGCACAATAAAGGACAGAAATGGTATGGACCTAACAGAAGCAGAAAATATTAAGAAAATATGGCAGGAATACAGAACTACACAAAAAAGATCTTCATGACCCAGATAATCACAGTGATGTGATCACTCACCTAGAGACGGACATCCTGGAATGTGAAGTCAAGTTGGCCTTAGAAAACATCACTAGGAACAAAGCTGGTGGAGGTGATGGAATTCCAGTTCAACTATTTCAAGTCCTAAAAGATGATGATGTGAAAATGCTTCACTCAACAGGCCAGCAAATTTGGAAAACTCAGCAGTGGCCACAGGACTGGAAAATGTCAGTTTCAATGGCAATCCCAAAGAAAGGCAATGCCAAAGAATGCTCAAACTACTGCACAATTGCACTCATCTCACATGCTAGTAAAGTAGTGCTCAAAATTCTCCAAGCCAGGCTTCAACAGTATGTGAACCATGAACTTCTAGATATCAAGCTGTATTTAGAAAAGGCAGAGGAACCAGAGATCAAATTGTCAACATCTGTTGGATCATTGAAAAACTGACAGAGTTCCAGAAAAGCATCTACTTAAGCTTTATTGACTACACCAAAGCCTTTGACTGTATGAATCACAGCAACATATCTTTTGCAGGGACATGATTTAATGTATAACATTGATTCTCAAAGGTATGAGCCTTTATTTAATATATATTAATACCTTATGTATTTTTATCTATTAGCGATTAAGCAATTTCTCTTAAGCTTTCATCCAAATTTAGAAAAAGATCCTGAATAGGGTTCCAGTTACTTAAATTATTATATATGTTAATATTATCATCAAGTTATCCATGATGAAATAAATTTCATACTCATGATTACCTTATTTACATATGTATATTCACTTTTGCTAAAACCTGCCACATCTTTTAAATTTTTATGTTAATAGTAATTTTATGGAATAAAATACCTGTTTTAACAAGTGAAGGTGAGGCACTTAGAAATCATAGGATTGCAGGTGTGTGATGTATCTTAATCATTTGGGCTACTGTCCATAGGATTGCAGGGCTGGACACGACTAAAGGGACGGCATGCATGCACACATGATATAGTTTGATAGATAAATTTCAATCATAGAGATGTTCTTGAAGAATATATTTATTATTTCACTGCATGCTAAATGCGATAACTTGGCTGAGGAGAAATATTATTAATAAAATATTTTTTTGTTTATGTTTACATAAGCAAGAATCAACTGGGTTCTTTACCAAAGCTCTTGGTTTTAAAATCAGTTTCTTATTGCCTAATATTTGTGTATAGGTTTAGTTGGAAAAAAGTAGGAAAGTTCAGTTATGATCCTTGTGATTAAAATGACTACAATTCAAACCATTAGTATAAAATATTATTATAATTAATAAAGGTAATTATTTTGTTCCACCTACAACAGATTTGTCATATGCAAAAATGAAGTTGTACACATCAGAAAAACTCAACAAAACGGAACTTTGCTACAATAGTATGCTATCTCTAGAATTATATATTCATGAATCCTTTCTACTTCTCTACCTCTGAGACAGGTTGCCTCTTGTCCTTGTCATCTGTAGTAAAACCAGCTCTTTATTCCTAAGCAGTTCTTGTGATTGACTTGTTGAAAAAACGATCATAATATTATTAACTGCTTTGTGGGGGAGCAAGGGTCATGAGTCCTTAAAAATGTATGTGTTATAAAACTGTGATTCATATTTATTCACTAATGAACTAGAGGAAGTTTTAGGAAGCTTATTTATTAGGTTTCCAAAGTTATAAAACTGAAAGTTTGTAAATATTCTGTAAAATGGAATCTGCATCTTAAAATATCTGAATAGATTAGAATGAGAAGATGGATTTTAACAAGATAAAATAAGTTTACATTCAAGGTAGTAAATTTTGTTCTGTGAATTAAAATCCTAAAGGAGTAATTGTATATGGATTTGTGAGAAGATAAGACATGTTAGTGAACCAATCTTATGAATTGTATTACTGTTATATAAAATGATATATTTGCAAACAGTGTGTTCATATGCTGGAAAAGCATTTAGTGAGTGGTAAAACCTTGGACATTTCAAGACCTTTTGCTCTAAACACACACTTTGCAGGCGTATTAGCCATCTAATTTTAGGACTATAATAGTTTGTTTAAGGTAGTAATAATAATATTCTATTCTGTGATTATAACATTTAGTTAAGGTGAATGAATGATAACATTCATTCATTCATACAGGAGAAAGACAGATAATTGGAAATAAATGTAGTAAGTACCCACACTACATGTGAAGAAGTGTAGTGATACTCGGAGATAGAATAGTTAAAAATGTATGTTTTGGAAACTTTAGTCAACCATAAAAAGCAAGAGTTATTGCTACACAAAGAGAACAGACAAAATGGGATCATATAAAATGCTCACTAAATCTAATGAAGCTACAGAGGGAACAAAGACTTACTTCAATGAATTTAAAAATAATTATAGATATGACATATATTGAAGCAATTATATTAATGATTGCTTAAACATAAATGCAGAGAAGGCAATGGCACCTCACTCCAATACTCTTGTCTGGAAAATCCCATGGACGGAGGAGCCTGTTAGGCTGCAGTCCATGGGGTCACTAGGAGTCGGACACGACTGAGCGACTTCACTTTCACTTTTCACTTTCATGCATTGGAGAAGGAAATGGCAACCCACTCCAGTGTTCTTGCCTGGAGAATCCCAGGGACTGCGGAGCCTGGTGGGCTGCTGTCTATGGGGTCGCACAGGGTCGGACACGACTGAAGCGACTTAGCAGCAGCAACACCAAACATAAATGACATAAATATATCATCAGTTAAAAGACAGAACTTAAAAGAGTAGAAAAGGAAACAAGATAGATTGTCTGAAGACTCCCCCCTTTGAATATCATGACAAAGACATTTAAAAGAGTTGGAGAAGTGTACCAGAGTCATACCAATCAAAAGAAAATTGATGGGGGGTGGTGGGGAGAGAAAATTGTAGTTGCTACATTAAGATTAAATATATTCTAGAATAAGAAAATTGGAGAAGGCTATGACATCCCACTCCAGTACTCTTGCCTGGAAAATCCCATGGACGGAGGAGCCTGGTAGGCTGCAGTCCATGGGGTCGCTAGGAGCCAGACACGACGGAGTGACTTCACTTTCACTTTTCACTTTCATGAATTGGAGAGGAACTGGCAACCCACTCCAGTATTCTTGCCTGGAGAATCCCAGGGACGGGGGAGCCTGGTGGGCTGCCGTCTATGGGGTCGCACAGAGTTGGACACGACTGAAGCGACTTAGCAGCAGCAGCAGCAGCAGAATAAAATAGTGTTAGGGAAATCCAAGGGTATTGCATAACAATAAAGGGATCAGTTCTCCAAAAAGCAATAACAATTATTAATGTGTTTGCACCTAACTGAGGCTTTCCTGGTGGCTCAGATGGTAACAAATCTGCCTTCAATGTGGGAGACCTGGGTTTGATCCCTGGGTTGAGAAGATCCCCTGGAGGAGAGTGGAGGGTATGGCAACCCACTCTAGTATTCTTGCCTGGATAATCCCCATGGACAGAGGAGCCTGGCAGGCTGCAGTCTATGGGGACACAAAGAGTTGGACATGACTAAGTGAGTAAGCTCACATACATCTAACTACAGAACATCAAAATATATAAAGCAAAGATAGATAGAACTACAAAAAGAAACAGACAAATCCACTATTATAGACGGGCAGTTCAACATATTTCTATATATTAGAACATATATGTTTGATACATTTAAGCAGAAATGTCCCATATATTGACTGGATCAAATTGACATTTATAGACTATTTCATCAAACAACAGCTAAATAATTTTCTTCTCAAGCAAACATGAAGCATTCACTAAGGCTAACTTTGGGGCCATGAAACATTCCTCAGCAAATTTACAAGACGAGATAATGCAAAGTGTTTTCTCAGAAAGGAATTAAACAAGGGATTAGTAACATAAAGATAGTGGGAAAATATCCAAATAGTGACTTAAAATATTCTTTTAAATAATACAGATGCAAAGGAGAAGTCTTAAAACATTAAAACAAAAATTTTCTAGCTAAATTAAAGTAAAAATTTAATGCTACAAAATGTGTGGGATACAGTGAAATAGGTATTCACAGGAAAATTTATAGTATTACAAACATAGTATTAGAAAAGAAGAAAGGTATTCAAGCAACAATCTCAGCTTCTGCTTTAGAAATTCAGAGAAAGAAGATCAATTTAAACCTAAAGAAATTAGAAGAATAAAGTAAAAGAATAACATGAAAAGAATAATGGAGTAATAAAGACTGCAACAGAAATAATAAAGTTGAAGATAGGAAAATAATAAAAAATTAAGAAACAAAAATATTTCTCTTAAAAAAAGAATTTTTCTTTTATAAAACACCTTGAAACACCAATCAAGGATGAAAAAAGAGAATACACAAATTACCAATATCAGAAATAGAAGAGAAATCACCACTACCAATCATATGGACAATAAAGAGGTAATGAAAGAATATTAGGAAATACTCTATGTCCACAAATTTGATAATTTACATAAAATGCACCACTATTTGGAAAGATGTAAATTACTTAAACCTATATAAGGAGAAAGAAATGCTTTGAATATCTTTACATCCTTTAAAACACATGAATCAATAATTAATGATCTTTTTGAAAAATGAGTATTACTAGGCCCATATTATTTTACTTATAAATTCTACCAAACAGTTAAAAATGTTGTTCCACTTTTTCACAGATTCTTCCATAAAATAGACATAGAATTACTTTTTAGTTCAGTCTATATGAGGCCAGCACTACTTTAATATACAAGCCAGAGAAAGATGTAACAAGAAAGGATAATTATATATATAGTCTATGAACATATAAAAAAATCCTAAGCAAACCATAAAGAAATTATATTCAATAATGTATTAAAATAATTATACTCTACAACCAGGTGGGATTTATTCCAGATATATGGTTGATTCAATATTGAAAGATCTAGTCAATGTAATACACCTTACCAACAGGTTGAATAAAATCATATGATCATATCAAGTAATACAGAAAAATCATTTGCCATAATCTAATAATTATTCATGATAAAACCTCTCAGAAAATGTAGAAAAGTGTAAAGCTTCTTCAAGTTTATAAAGATAATCCACAAAAACCTAAAGCTAGCATTATACTTAATGTTGAAGGATTAGATACTTTTAATATAAAGAATAAAGGCATCATTTCTCAACAAAGAATTCAATGTCCTACTGTAAGTCTTTGCTAGTGCAATAATAAAAGGAAAACATAAACATATACTGAATGGAAAGAAAGAAATGATGTTATTTTTATTGACAGATGACATAACTGTCATTGGAGAAAATTTTTAAAAATCTACAAATAAACCCCTGATGTTAAGAAGGGAATATAATAGGGTCGCAAGTGCATGGTCAATATGCAAATACCAACTGTTTTCCCACCTATCAACAATGAAACTTTAAAATTTTAAAAATTATTGACTTTACAATAATATCAAAGCAATTAAATACTTTTATGCAAATGCAATGAAATATGTACAGAATTTCTAGATGGAAAACTGCAAGAGGTTGAAAAAGAAATCAAAGATCTAAATAAATGGGAAAATATTTTATGTCCATGGATAGGAAAAATCTGTATTATTAAGAACTGAATTCCTCCAGACTTGATCTGTAGATCAACACAACCCCAGGAACTCAGTGAGCTTTTCTTTATATAACAATAAGCTGGTTCTCAAATGCAATGGAAAGGCAAAATATCTACAATAGACTGCAGAATACTGCATAAAAATCATTGGTGAACTCACAGTATGCTATTTTGAGACTTACTATACTCCTGTCATAATAAAAGCAGTATGGTACTGGTTAAAGATAGACCCATAGAGCAATAGAACTAAATAGAGGCAAGCGATCCACGTGTGCATGCTCAGTTGTGCCCAATACTTTTTGACCCCATGTGCTGTACACCCCTAGGCTCCTCTGTCCATGGGATTTCCCAGGCAAGAATACTGGAGTGGGTATCCATTTGCTTCTACAGGGGATCTTTCTGATCCAGGGACTGAACCCCATCTCCTGCATTGGCTGGCAGATTCTTTACCACTTCATCACCAGGGAAGCCCCAGAGGCAAACTATAGATCCACACAAATATAGTCAACTGATTTTTAAAATAAAGATTCAAAGGCAATTAAATGGAGAAAGGACACATTTTTTTCAATAAATTATGTTGGAAAAATTGAATGCACATTTGCAAATGTATGAAAATAGACAGACCTTAAAAGCAAATTTAAAAATGAATCATAAGTGTGTATATAAAATGCAAGACTGTAAAGCTTCTAAAAGTAAATCTGTCTGAATTTAGCTTTGTTAATGAATTTTAGATTTAACCACAAAAGCATGATTCATGAAAGAAAAAAAAAGTTAGAATTTATTAAAATTAAAAACTCTAATATATGAAAGACATTCAGTTCAGTTCAGATCAGTCTCTCAATCCAGTCTGAATCTTTGCAACCCCATGGAATGCAGCACACCAGGTTTCCCTGTCCATCACCAACTCCCAGAGCTTACTCAAACTCATGTCCATTGAGTTGTGATGCCATCCAATCTTCTCATCCTCTGTCATCCCCTTCTCCTCCTGCTTTCAATCTTTCACAGCATCAGGGTCTTTTCAAATGAGTCAGTTCTTTGCATCAGGTTGCCTAAGTATTGGAGTTTCAGCTTCAGCATCAGCCCTTTCCAGTGAATATTCAGGACTAATTTCCTTTAAGATGGACTGGTTGGATCTCCTTGCAGTCCAAAGGACTCTCAAGAGTCTTCTCCAACAGTACAGTTCAAAAGCATCAATACTTTGGTGCTTAGGTTTCTTTATAGTCCAACTCTCATATCCATACATGACTACTGGAAAAACCATAGCTTTGACTAGATGGACCTTTGTTAACAAAGTAATGTCTCTGCTTTTTAATATGCTGTCTAGGTTGGTCATAACTTTTCTTCCAAGGATCAAGTGTCTTTTAATTTCATAGCTGCAGTCACCATCAGCAGTGATTTTGGAGTCCAAAAAAAAGTCTGTCACTATTTCCCCATCTATTTGCCATGAAGTAATGGGGCCAGATGCCATTATCTTAGTTTTCTGAATATTGGGCATTTTAAGCCAAGGTTTTCACTCTCCTCTTTTACTTTCATCAAGAGGATTTTTGGTTATTCTTCGCTTTCTGCCATGAGGGTGGTGTCATCTGCATATCTGAGGTTACTGATATTTATCCCAGCAATCTTGATTCCAGCTTGTGCTTCATCTAGCCCAGCGTTCCTCATGATGTACTCTGCACATAAGTTAAATAAGCAGGGTGACAATATACAGCCTTGACGTACGCCTTTCCCTATTTGGAACCAATCTGTTGTTCTATGTCCCATTCTAGCTGCTATTTCTTGACCTGCATACAGATTTATCAAGAGGCAGGTCAGGTGGTCTGGTATTCCCATCTCTTCCAGAATTTTACCACAGTTTGTTGTAGTCCGCACAGTGGACTAAAGGCTTTGGCAAAGTCAATAAAGCAGAGGTAGATGCTTTTGTGGAACTCTCTTGCTTTTTCGATGATCCAACGGATGTTGGCAATTTGATTTGTGGTTTCTCTGCCTTTTCTAAACCCAGCTTGAACATTTGAGAGTTCATGGTTCACACGGTGTTGAATCCTGATTTGGAGAATTTTGAGCATTACTTTACTAGCGTGTGAGATGAGTGCAATTGTGCGGTAGTCTGAGCATTTTTTGGTAGTGCTTTTTTTGGGATAGGAATGAAAACTACCTTTTCCAGTCCTGTGGCCACTGCTGAGTTTTCCAAATTTGCTGGCCTGTTGAGTGCAGCACTTTCACAGCATCATCTTTTAGGATTTGAAATAGCTCAACTGGAATTTCATAACCTCCATTAGCTTTGTTCCTAGTGATGCTTCCGAAGGCCCACTTGACTTCACATTCCAGGATGTCTGGCTTTAGGTAAGTGATAACACCATCGTGATTATCTGTGTCGTGAAGATTTCTTTTGTATAGTTCTTCTGTGTATTCTAGCCACCTCTTCTTAAGATCTTCTGCTTCTGTTAGGTCCATACAATTTATGTCCTTTATTGAGCTCATGTTTGCATGAAAGATTCACTTGGTATCTCCAATTTTCTTGAAGAGATCTCTAATTTTTCCCATTCTGTTGTTTTCCTCTATTCCTTTGCATTGATTGCTGAGGAAGGCTTTCTTATCTCTCCTTGCCATTCTTTGGAACTCTGCAGTCAAATGGGTATATTTTTTCTTTTCTCCTTTACCTTTTGCTTCTCTTAAATTCACAGCTCTTTGTAAGGCCTCCTCAGACAACCATTTTGCCTTTTTGCAATTCGTTTTCTTGGGGATGATCTTGATCCCTGCCTCCCCTACAATGTCACAAGCCTCTCTCAGTAGTTCTTCAGGCACTCTGCCTATCAGATATAATCCCTTGAATCTATTTGTCACTTCCACTGTATAATTGTAAGGGATTTGATTTAGCTCATACCTGAATGCTCTTGGTTTTCGCTAGTTTCTTCAATTTAAGTCTGAATTTGACAATAAGGAGACATTAATGAAATAATGATGATAATGAAAGACATTAAGAGAATGAAAATCTTAGCCACAGACTGGGAGAAAGCATTTGCAAAATACACATCTGATAAATGATAAATAATCAAAGTATCCAAAGCAATCTTAAAGTCTATCATTAAGAAAATAAACAACACAATTAAAATATCAGTAATCTATAATTCATCCATTTCAGCCATAATATGGAAAAAATAATTATAAGCACCATCATATATATATGCTTATGGGATATATTAAAAAATTTCAAAATTGAAATGAATGAAAAATTAATAGTACAGATAAATAGAACATAATAAAAGTAAATTTGTAATTGAATCCAACAGTTTTTACCTAGATGATTTTCTTTAGATATTTAAGTTTGTATTTGTAAAATACAATTTTAGAAAAACAGGTAGGCATATGAGCTTGGTCTTTAAGGTCAGTTATTCACCTTTAGATTTATGTTCTTGTTTCTGAAAAGATATTCATCTGGTAGCTCCAGAATTACAAGCCTAAATATTTAATAGTAACTTTTCAGTTCTAGGCTTATGCCCTGAAATTACAACATTTGTTAAATTCTGAGGTGGATTATAATTTGCGTTATGTTTATCCCTCTAGTACTCTATTTATAAAACTAGATTATGAATTCTGAACTGCTAATGTCATCTTTCCGACTCCATGAAGTCCTGATTAATTGACTGACCGGCCAATTTTAATGTCATGTTTCCTAGTGCCTATATTCAGTTAGCCAATTACCTAAGACCACACACATTTAACACCATAGGCTGGTTTCTAGGCATTAAAAAAACCAGTTAAATAAGACTCACAATTCAGTATATTTCCAGGAAATGTAAATATATTTTCTGTCTTACAGGTCATGTGGTGAAATAAAAAGTAACTGGCAGTAAAACTGGCTGGTATTAAAACATTATATTGCACCCAAACCACTTGACATATTTTGGATGCTTTAAATGAAGTGATTTACAAGTATTTATACATTTCAAACTGTGTATATAATTGTATATTCTATTTAATCACAGATACATTTCAATCACAGCATGAGCATACACACATTTCATGCATGCCTGAATATATGTAATAAATAACAAGGTCTAGCTGATGTCAGCTCTCAAATACTTCAGTCAGTCAACCTGTTTGTTCTGACCTTACACTCATGGTTCTACTTAAATTATCCATAAAGTTTGCTTTAACAGCCTCTTAACTGGTATCCTTGCTCCACTCATACTCTCTTAAATATTTTCAATACTCAGATGCCTAATGGGCTAAGAGATATATACATTCATATTCCTACTGATTGCTTATAAAAAGAGATCCAAGTTTCTTAACATGATATACAAGAGCTAACAGAAGTACAGCAGTCTTTTTAACTAGAGTGCCTACATTAACTGAAAAAAAAAACAAAACCCCACAACCCTCTAAAGGAAATAATGTACTGTGCATAATCACTCAGTTCTGTCTGACTCTGCAAATCCACTAGGCTCCTCTGTCCATTGGGATTTTCCAGGCAAGAATACTAGAGTGTGCTGCTATGCCCTCCTCCAGGGGATTTTTTCCAATCCCAGGGATTGAACTCAGACCTCCAGAATTGCAGATGGATTCCTTACCTTCTGAGCCACTAGGGAAGCCCAAAGGAAATACCATTATTGTCCTATTAACAGATGAATAAATTGAGGCAAGTACAGCTTAAATTAAGAATCTGCCTATAATGCAGGAGACCCAGGTTCAATCCCAGGGTTGGGAAGATCCCCTGGAGAAGAAAATGGCAACCCACCCCAGTATTCTTGTCTGGAAAATTCCATGGACAGAGGAGCATGATGGGCTACAGTTAATGGGGTCACAAAGAGTCAATTAACTGAGCAACTAACATTAATGCAATATAATGGGGCCAATCAGTGATATAGAGTGAATTCAAACACACCAATTTGGATATAAGGTCTGCACGCCTAATCATGATGCTGTATTTCCCAAAGGTCCTACAAGATCTTTCTCAATTTGACAATGCACTTCATCTTGTTAAAGGCAAATAGCAAAAGATAATTAGACACAAGTCTGTAGAGTAAAAAAACCAGACTTGTTGACTGGCTTCGGCAGTGGAGGGCACCAGAGAGAAAGACGGAGTGCTTGCTGCTAAAGAGAAGGAAGAGATAAACTTATTTCATAAGGTTTGGGATAGAGCTGATGGACTCTGAGGAAAGTCTTTAGGAAAATATGGATGTGTTTGAAATTAGTTACTGTTTAGAAAGCAGGATTAAGAGAAACATTAATCTGAAACTGTGTGCTGTCATGAGACAAAGGTGACCTAGAAAAATAAAAGTGGTTTACATTGGAAGGACTGACACTGCAGCTCCACTTCAGCACTGGACACTGATACTTTGGACTCCAATACTTTGAAACGAAGAGTCAGTTCATTGGAAAAGACCCCTGATGCTGGGAAAGATTGAAGGCGAAAGGAGAAAGGGATGACAGGATGAGATAGTTGGATGGGATCACTGACCTGATGGACATGAGTTTGAACAAACTCTGGGAGATGTTGGAGGACAGGGAGGCCTGGCGTATTACAGCCCACAGGGTCACAAATGTCAGAAGTGACTGAGCAACTGAGCAACAACGACAAAAGTGGTTCAAGAATTCATGCCCAAATCTTTGTCATCCTGTGAACTGTGGCCCGCAAGGCTCCTTTGTCCATGGAATTTTCCAGGCAAGAATACTAGAGTTTGTTGCCATTTCCTACTCCAGAAATAAAACAGTAATCTCTTAAAATGTGGCTGCTAGATATTTCACAAATGCTGTACGACTTCACAAGAAATAAGGTGTTCTCTGAACTTGGAGCAAACAGGTTTCTGATTCCACTCTTCAAACCTAATTTCCTAAATAGTTCTATGCTTCTTCTTTTTCTTTCTTTTAACACATCATACTCTGTGACAGAAATAATCCCCTCTATATTCTCTTCATTAATTTCTGTGCTAAATTGCTTTAGTCATGTCTGACTCTTTGCGACCCTATGGACTATAGCCTGCCAGGCTCCTCTGACCATGGGATTCCCCAGGCAAGAATTACTGCAGTGAATTGACATGCCCTTCTCCAGGGGATCTTCCTAACCCAGGGATCGAACACATGTTTTTTTGTGTTTCCTGCATTGGCAGGTGGATTGTTTACCACAAGCACCACCTGAGAAGCCCATTAATTTCTACTATTTAGTTTAGATAAAATTCAGTTATCACTCCATCTGGGAAAGAGTCCATGGTCAGTTTTATAAAACTGACCACTTCTGTTTGAGTTTTATTTCTTCTTCTTCTTTTTTACAGTGGTTTTATTTATTTGTTTTCAAAATTAATTTATTTATTTTAATTGGGGTCTAATTATTTTACAATATTATAGTGTTTTTTGCCATATATTGACAAGAATCAGCCATGGGTGTACATATGTCCCCCATCCTGAACCCCCCAACTACCTCCCTCCCCATTCCATCCCTCAAAACTTTGTTTTATTTAATTGTCTATGCCTCTGTGTTTCCTACTAGATTATTGTTATTCAGTCACTAAATTGTCTCCAACTCTTTGTGACCCTGTGGACTGCTCCTCTCTCTTTCACTATCTCCTGGAGTTTGCCCAAATTCATGTCCATTGAGTTGGTGTGATGCTATCTATCTAACTCATCCTCTGTCACCCCTTCTCCTTTTGCCTTCAATCTTTCCTAACTTCAGGATCTTTTCCAGTGAGGTGGCAATTCTCACCAGGTGGCCAAAGAGCCAATTTAAAGCTGAGACATCTTTTTTCTTCCTGTGGTATTTGCTTCACTTCAGAAAGGTGCACGATAATGCTAGCTGAAAGGAATTAATAAATTAATTAGACATGAACTCTGGCACACACACAAAAAATGTTTTATGCCAACAGAACATTCCTTTCTACTGTGATTGGTGGTTTCCATTGCTATCTTGAGAAAGTGCCACTGGGTGAAAGTATGGCATTTACACAAGGCTGGCTAAAGTTTGCATAAAAAGAGCTATCCACAAGCTAATGATGATGCAAGTTCTATTGTTAATTGTCATTCTATTCCTATAAACTCATAGTTCTTCTATGTAATTTACAAATTGCTCTCTTTCCCTGAGGTTGGTACTTATTCTGTGTCAGCTTGCCCAGTAACAATTTCTTGGGTTCTGTACTTCCTTGAGTCTTTTACATATGGGAATAAATATGCAGCAAACGTTTCCTGATTAAGAAGATGTGGCTCTTATGTAGATACTGAAAAACTGTCCTCTTCTCTTGAAGAGAGATTAAAAAACTGATCATCTGTAACTCAGAGATGATGTTCAGGAAACAGACTCCCAACTTTACAGTTTTCAGGAGTTTTAAAGCTAGACTTTATCAATATTTTTCACAATTCTTTGCCATTTTGCTACTTTATTAATGCTGCACTTAATGACATGGGTTTCCTTAATTCACACTTTTAATTATTTTCAGTTTATATATAATTTTCAGTGTTGTCTTTGGTAATAAATTTCAAACGACAGGATTCAGTTCCATGAAATATAAATGCATAATCATTGGATTTTTAATCTATTGGATGGATTAAATGTAGAATTTCATGACTATTGAGTTTTAGATGAGAGAAATAATAAATATACGCTTAGTGGGTATAAAAGATAATGGGACATGGTATTTAATTTAAAATATTTATGAACTTGTACTATTCAATAAGCATAAATATTTATAGGTTGATATCTCAAATGGAATATGTGAATAAAATCAAATAAAATCATGACTAAAAGGAATTCATTTTCTAAAGTGTGCATAACAAAGGGTCTTTTTGTCAGAACATTCAAAATCATCAGTTCAGTTCAGTTCAGTCGCTCAGTCGTGTTCAACTCTTTGTGACCCCAAATAGTGTAACTCAAAAATGTCCAAAGATTGAATATTCAAAATCAAAACAAGGACCTATATTTTTATTGACTTGAAAGCTCTTATCGACATGTTTTCATTATTATGGGGGAAATCTTTCTCATTAAGTGGATCACATTACTATATGTTATTGAAAAATCAATAAGAAATGTGTGAATGTGTGTGTTCAGTCATATCTGACTCTTTGTGACCCCATGGACTGTGGCTAGCCAGGCTCCTCTGCCCATGGGAAAGCTCAAGTGAGAATACTGTAGAGGGTTGCCAATTGCTCCTCCAAGGGATATTCCTGATCCAGGGATTGAACCTCTGTTTCCTGAATCTCCTGCATCAGTTCAATTCAGTTCAGTTGCTAAGTTAGGTCTGACTCTTTACAACCCCATGGACTGTAGCACTTCAGGCTTCCATGTTCATCACCGAACCCTGGAGTTTGCTCAAGCTCATGTCAATCAACTCGGTGATGCCATCTAACCATCTTATCCTCTGTCATCCCCTTTTCCTCCTGCCTTCTATCTTTCCCAGCATCAGGTTTTTCCCATGAAACAGTTCTTCACATTAGGTGGCCAAAGTATTGGAGTTTCAGCTTCAGCATCAGTTCTTCCAATGAATATTCAGGACTGATTTCCTTTGTCAAAAAAATTTTTAACATAAATTTTTTTATTTTAATTGGAGGCTAATTACTTTACAATATTGTATTGGTTTTGCCATACATCAACATGAATCTGCCACAGGTATACACGTGTTCCCTATCCTGAACCCCTCTCCCTCCTCCCTCCCCGTACCTTCCCACTGGGTCATCCCATTGCACCACCCCCAAGCATCCAGTATCATGCATCAAACCTGGACTGGTAATTCGTTTCATGGAACCAGCCCCAAGGATCCAGTATCATGCACCGAACTTGGACTGGCGATTCATTTCATATATGATATTGTACATGTTTCAATGCCATTCTCTCAAATCATCCCACCTGTTCCCTCTCTCACAGACTCCAAAAGCCTCTTCTATACATCTGCGTCTCTTCTGCTGTCTCTCATAAAGGACTGATTTCCTTTATGATTGACTCGTTTGATCTCCTGCAATCTAAGAGACTCTCAAGAGTCTCCTCCAACACCCCAGTTCAAAAGCATCAATTCTTCAGTGCTCAGCTTTCTTTATAGTCCAACTCTCACATCCATACATGACTACTAGAAAAACCATAGCCTTTACTGGATGTACCTTTGTTGGCAAAGCAATGTCTGAGCTTTTTAATATGCTGTCTAGGTTAGTCATAATTTTTCTTTCAAGGAGCAAGTGTCTTTTAATTTGATGGCTGCAATCATCATCTGCAATGGTTATCAGTTCAGTTCATTTCAGTCGCTCAGTCATGCCTGACTCTTTGCGACCCCATTAACCCCAGCACGCCAAGCCTCCCTGTCGATCACCAACTCCCTGAGTTCACTCAGACTCACATCCATCCAGTCAGTGATGCCATCCAGCCATCTCATCCTCTGTCGTCCCCTTCTCCTCCTGCCCCCAATCCCTCCAACCAAAAGGGTCTTTTCCAATGAGTCAACATTTTGCATGAGGTGGCCAAAGTACTAGAGTTTCAGCCTCAGCATCAGTCCTTCCAATGAACACCCAGGACTGATCTCCTTTAAATTGGACTGGTTGGACCTCCTTGCAGTCCAAGCGACTCTCAAGAGTCTTTTCCAACAACGCAGTTCAAAAGCATCAATTCTTGGGTGCTAAGCTTTCTTCACAGTCCTACTCTCATATCCGTACATGACCACTGGAAAAACCATAGCCTTGGCTAGATGGATCTTTGCTGGCAAAGTAATGTCTCTGCTTTTGAATATGCTATCTATGTTGGTCATAAATTTCCTTCCAAGGAGGAAGTGTCTTGTAATTTCATGGCTGCAATCACCATCTGCAGTGGTTTTGGAGCCCCCCCCAAAATAAAATCTGACACTGTTTCCACTGTTTCCCCATCTATTTGCCATGAAATGATGGGACCAGAGGCCGTGATCTTCGTTTTCTGAATGTTGAGCTTTAAGCCAACTTTTTCACTCTCAAGTTTCACTTTCATCATGAGGCTTCTTAGTTCCTCTTCAACTTTCTGCCATAAGGGTGGTGCCATTGCATATTTGAGGTTATTGATATTTCTCCCAGCAATTTTGATTCCAGCTTGTGCTTTTCCAACCCAGCGTTTCTCATGATGTACTCTGCATATAAGTTCAATAAGGAGGGTGACAATATACAGCCTTGACATACTCCTTTTCTTATTTGAAACCAGTGTGTTGTTCCATGTCCAGTTCTAACTGTTGCTTCCTGACCTGCATACAGATTTCTCAAGAGGCAGGTTAGGTGGTCTGGTATTCCCATCTCTTTCAGAATTTTCCACAGTTTATTGTGATCCACACTGTCAAAGGCTTTGGCATAGTCAATAAAGCAGAAGTAGATGTTTTTCTGGAACTCTCTTGCTTTTTCAATGATCCAGAGGATGTTGGCAATTTGATCTCTGGTTCCTCTGCCTTTTCTAAAACCAGCTTGAACATCTGGAAGTTCACGATTCATGTATTGCTGAAGCCTGGCTTGAGAATTTTGAGCATTACTTTACTAGTGTATGAGATGAGTGCATTTGTGCGGTAGTTTGAGCATTCTTTGGTATTGCCTTTCTTTGGGACTGGAATGAAAACTGACATTTTCCAGTCCTGTGGCCACTGCTGAGTTTTCCAAATTTGCTGGCATATTGAGTGCAGCACTTTCATAGCATCATCTTTCAGGATTTGAACTAGCTCCACTGGAATTCCATCACCTCCACTAGCTTTGTTCATAGTGATGCTTTCTAAGGCCCACTTGACTTCACATTCCAGGATGTCTGGCTCTAGGTGAATGATCACACCATCATGATTATCTGGGTTGTGAAGCTCTTTTTTGTACAGTTCTGTGTATTCTTGCCACCTGTTCTTAATATCTTCTACTTCTGTTAGGTCCATACCATTTCTGTCCTTTATCGAGCCCATCTTTGCATGAAATATTCCCTTGGTATCTCTAATTTTCTTGAAAAGATCTCTAGTCTTTCCCATTCTGTTGTTTTCCTCTATTTCTTTGCACTGACCGCTGAGGAAGGCTTTCTTATCTCTCCTTGTTATTCTTTGGAACTCTGCCTTCAGATGCTTATATCTTTCCTTTTCTCCTTTGCTTTTTGCTTCTCTTTGTACAATGTCACAAACCTCTGTCCATCGTTCATCAGGCACTCTTATCTATCAGATCTAGTCCCTTAAATCTATTTCTCACTTACACTGTATAATCATAAGGGATTTCATTTGGGTCATACCTGAATGGTCTCGTGGTTTTCTCTACTTTCTTCAATTTAAGTCTGAATTTGCCAATAAGCAGTGATTATGGAGACCCCCAAAATAAAGTCTGTCACTGTTTCCATTGTTTCCCCACCTATTTGCCATGAAGTGATGGAACTAGATGACATGATCGTCATTTTTTGAATTTTGAGTTTTAAGCCAACTTTTTCACTTTCCTCTTTCATTTTCATCAAGGGGCACTTTAGCTCTTCTACATTTTCTGCCATATGGATGGTGTCATCTGTGTACCTGAGGTTATTGATATTTCACCCTGAAATCTTGATTCCAGCTTGTGTTTCATCCAGCTCATCATTTCACATGATGTATTCTGCATAAAAGTTAAACAAGCAGAGTGACAATATACCTCCTTGACTTGCTCCTTTCCCTATTTGGAAGCAGTCTGTTATTCCATATCCAGTTGTTCCTGTTACTTCTTGACCTGCATACAGATTTCTCTGGAGGAAGGTAAGGTAGTCTGGTATTCCCATCTCTATAATAATTTTCCACAGTTTGTTGTAATCCACACTGTCAAAAATTTTTGTGTATTTATTGCCTGCATAGCAGGGTTCTTTACCACTGTGCCACCCTTGCTATCATTAGTGCTTACAGTAGGTCAATTCCTTGGATGCAGTTTCTAGAAGAGATAGTTATCCCTTTTTCTTTAAGAAAATGTGGGGAGAAAAAGAGGGATTGAAGTAATCATGAAATTTGTATAGAAACTTACCAGTAAGTAAGAACTTTTAATACTATGACCATTCTACTGGAGTTTTGCTTTCATATTCGATAGTTGGACCTTCACTTGCTAATCTGCAATCTTTATAAATTATACAATATATTTGAATGCCATTTTCCTACTATATAAACTAGTTATGATAATGACTCTCTTGCAGTGTCACTGTTGGTTTATGGAGACTGAAAATGAAGTGGCTGGCATTTAAAACGCATGCATAAGGGATAGCTATGGAGATTTTTGTATTTAGATTTGGAAAAATTGTTGCTGACAGGTTAATTTCATATCAAAACTATCCTGAAATTAAAGATAGAGTTAACTGTCCCTTACTTAGTACCTTGCAGATACTTCTGTGTTTAAGATCTAATATATATTTTATGTCTTCCTGTTGGTAATCAACAAGTACTTGGGGGGCAACAAATGCATTTTATTAAATATTTTACTCCCAGAATATAGCAAGTTCTTGGAATTTTAAGTGCTAAATAGATGCTAAATTACATTGAAATATGTTAGATATATGACAAAAAATTGTAAATGAAATTCTTAGAATATTCTATATGTCTAGAGAATAATCAATATAAAAATTAATATGTTTATGTAATGTGTTATAGTTTATCATGTAGAATATAATTCTGTATACTCATAGCCTTATATTTACATTTGAAGAAAATTTAAACAACCTAGTTTTCAAGTTTATTTTTCAAATATGTTGCCTTGTCTCTGAGTGCAAGCATTATAGATGATTTTTTTTTAAATTTTAACCTTATGATAATTCGTTGATACATGCTAAAATAATATCTATGTAATTGTTTGTATTTCATACAAATACCAATTATTTATCCCTGAAACCTAATGAAGATAATGGATTAATTGTTTTTGTGGTCTTAAATGTTAATCTTTTACAAAGAAATGACAAACAAACTTACCTATACTTCCACTGAATAAGTTAAATAAAAATCTCCACTAAACCATCCAAGGTTAATGATAATGGAAAGCAATTCTATAAAACAACTTGAAAGTAATTTTAACCAGCTTTTAAACAGCAATCAAAATGAAATTTCATTGTTATAATTTAAGATAGTAATATTTATGATTTTATATTGTGGTTGGTACACTAATCTCCTAGTCAGTAGTGTTCTAACTTAGTGGAAAAAATAAAATCTTCATGATACAAGAAACTTACTAAACACATAACCTGATGTTAATTTTTAAAACTGTAATACAGTTATACAGTAGTCTATATAAACCATGCAATAAAACAAATTCCTACAGTTTTACTTTAAAAAATAAAACGTCTTCATTGAAATGAGAGACTGTTTAATCTAAAAAGATTGCTCATTCTTTCTCTTACATTGGGTTTTATCAAGAGAGATAGATGAGAAATAGCTCAATTATAGTTAACATTATATCAGGTTCTAATTATGTATATGACTTAAAAGTAGCAACTACTTTTTTATTTTCATGTACAAACTCATTTAGTACCCACAGTACTTGATATAAATATTTCTGACTTTTTTTATAGCTGAGAAACCTGAGAGCCAGAAACAATGATAAATTGTCAAAGGTTATGGGTTAGAATTGAGAATGCCAATATAATTTCATGTTTTTAGTGAGAAATGTATAAAGCTCATTACTAAATTATGAGAGTATTAATTACTTAAATAAAATATTTGATTGGTTTTAAGTCATGGTATCTAAATTGAATTATATATATCCTGTGATAAAAATGACCTTTCTAGACATACTATAAATGAAGATGTAACAGCTAGATGCAATTGTATATTAATTGTCAAACTAACACTTAGATAAGAATTGTTTATATAATCCCCAAAACTATTCCATCCAATACATTTTCTATGAGTGTAATGCATTAAAATAATGCTTAATAATAATCTGAAATATTAGAACACTAAAATGCTATTACTGCAGTCAACAAAAAATTTATATTAGCTAAAAATTCAGTTTCTAATACAATATGTTCTGAACAGGAGTTATTTTGTATTGCAAAATAACTTGGAATTTGAAACTAGCTGAATTCTATTTCTTGATAAATTCTGATTACTGAAACCTCTGTGAACTTCTATATCCTTATCTATAACTGGCTGTATTAAGACATATAAAATAGGATTGTGGGAGGATTTAAAGGGCACACGAAAAACACTTCTAGCAGTTCATGATGCATATCACGTGATCAGTAAATGCTACCCCTCATTTATAGCCTGAGTCTAGAAAGTAAAGGAAAACAGCTCTATTCATAGAGAAAGAAACCTAAATTTTCACATGTAAAATGCAACTACTTAGCTTAATATTAAAGCTTTAATATCCTTAAACAAATCTTTGATTAACATGTTTGACTTCTCACCTCTAAGACCAAGATGGAACAAACAAGGCATGCATATTAGTTTATTATTTAAATACAATTGATTTCTTACATTGTTAATAGTTATAAAATGGAAAAAATAATAAATTAACTATAAGATAGAAAGTACTTAAAATATAAAGTAAAGAAGTAAATCCGCAGTTTATCTGTTCTCAATTCCATTGTTTTTTTTCCATAAAATAAACACATATTACATCCAGATATCAGTTATTCTGTGTGTGTGGAGAAGGCTTGAAGTATAAGCGGGGTATGCAGTTAAGTATTATAGGTAAAGAAAATCAAAACTGATCTTTCCTAAACTCAATGGCTGGAATTACTATTTTCTTACACTTACTGTCCCAAGATTCCTTCTTCCATAACACAAATTTGACCAATGAGAAAAATATTATCAAGAGTATTAGCCCTGTAGTGGTTCAGGTCTACATTATACTGCACCAAAGTAGCTTAAGATGACCCCTGGATCCTCAGTTATGTCACTTTCATTTCACATCAGCTTGAACCCCTCCGCATTCAGGGGCTACTCCTTCAAACCGCATCCCAGCACTTCAGGAAAGTAAGCACTTCCTGAACCTCACACTACGCAACAAAAAGTATTGAAATTCAAACAAGTTCACATTTCTTCCCTCTTTTATACTGTTGATTTCCATCTTATATTCCCACGAACTGTCTATTGTATGTGGAGTAAATGCTCAAAAATGTCACTACTATTATATATGTACAACATACCCTAAAATCTACTTAATTTACCCAAATTGATAACAGGTGTTCAGAAAAACCAAAGTGGAATTTGGTATAATGAACATAGCAACATTTGCAATACTCATTTTGATACTGTACATTGGACTTGATGAGTTGAGGCTGCATAAACCAGCCTAGAAGATCTTTTTGTCCATTTTTTTTCTTTTTTCTTTTCTTCTCTACCCTGACCTTACTGCTGACTTTCACCCATGTTTTGAACATATGCAAATTCAAGATATGAAAAGATATGAAGCTTATCTGAGAAGACACAATACTTAATTAGAGAATGCATTTATAAATACAGTGAGAAATAAGACTGGGTGGAATAAAGGTAGAATGTTAAATATAATTTTAAATAATAAAAAATATAGTGTATGTGTTGACAATTTACAAATATTTTAGCTTCTTGAATGAAAGAGCAACCAGCGTAAAATATTTTTCTGTATTTAGTGATTAAAAAAAAAACAGTAAACATATTTTGTGATTAGCAAGACAGCATAAAAGAGGAAGTGACTAAAGACAAGAAAATCAAATAAAGAATTATATTACTAACAGGTATCAAGAAATCAATTTTTAGCAGAACTGTTCCACTTGATCTAGGCAAGAAAATATAAAACTGAAATATAAATAGTAGCTACTAACCTGATAAAGGAGATAATTAGGCTAAATAGAATCAGCGAATACTGAGCCATTTCTCTCGGGAGAAATTCAAGGTTAATTTTCTACAAGGTACTGGTCACAACTTTTTGGTTAGCCAATCAGTAAAGAATCTTGTTTTATGTGTGTTTCTGTTAAAAGAGATCTTGTTTAATACAGATCTTGTTAAAAGAGATCTGGTTTAAAAGAGATCTTGTTTAACTGTATAGAGAACTATACAGTTCTTACAAATCATTAATTGGCTGTCATTTATTTATAACAAAAATTCAGTAGCCTTTTCTGTTAATATTTTCTTAATCCTGAGCAGCATAACTTAAACTTTATCTGGCTTTTAGCCTGATAACATTGCTGTCCACTAAACTTTTAAAATTGCTTATCACCACATCCATCCACAAAATTTTAACTTCTATCTTTTTCATAGCTTCATCACACATTGTAAGTGAGACTTTACCACTTTATAGAGCAGCCTTATGCACAGATCTTCAAATTTCTTTTTATCCCCTGGATGGATAGTGTTATTGATTCACTAGCACTGAAGTCACACCGAGAGCATTATAACTAATGACTGAAAACTCTTATCTAAAACGTACATTTTCTCTATAAACCACATCAGAGCCTTTTTGTGCTTAGGAACAGTAGAGAATACTTCCACACTAGAGTTCTGGGGTATTTTAAACAACAAAATCACTAATGAAAAGCACAAAAATGGAATAAATATGGCATTAAATAAGACATGAGAAGGACACATTTTACAGTGGGAGAGTTGAAACAGAAGAGAGGGTCATCCTGTTAAGAACTAGAACTTTGAGTGACTCAAACTTTTTGCTGCTCTGTGCATGTCCTCAAGTGACTATAATAAGCTCTCCAAATATTAATTTTTGGGTTAGAAATACATTCTAGATAGCAAATTCATGAACATGGAATTGACACACACGGAATGAAACAGTTTGCCAAGAAATCTGCAACAAATTAGGTCTGTAAAGATGAAATTTATCCTATTGCTTGTGTGTGGTCAGTCACTCAGTTGAGTCCAGCTCTTTGCAACCACGTGGACTGTAGCCCTACCAGTCTCTGTCTGTGGAATTTTCCAGGCAAGAATACTGGAGTGGGTTGCCATTTCCTCCTCCAAGGGCTCTTCCCCACCCAGGGATTTAACCCATGTCTCCTGTGTCTCCTGCATTGGCAGGCAGATTCGTAGCACTGCATCACCTGGGAGGCACTTATAATGAAGATTCACTATATGTATATAAAAGACTGGCTTGTGAAAGATAGGTTGACAATATTCTTATAACACAGGAACACCTGTTTAGGATTTATGCTTTTGCATATTTTTAGGGAGAAATGTTCATTATCAGCATCAAGAGATTATCAGTACTGTCTTCAGGTGTTTACTTTCTTGAATTTTAGTGTTTCTTAATGTTTTTCATATATGAATGTTAATAGGATAAATTTCATCTTTACAGACCTAATTTGTTGCAGATTTCTTGGCGAACTGTTTCATTCCAGTGATGTAAATGTACATATAAAGAGTGTTTTTACTGTAATTTTCCAGTAATTAGGCTTTGAGACATTTATGTATTGCAGTTCACAAATAAATGACTCCATTTTTGTCTGTCTGGTCATCTTGTTATTTATCTACTGTTTGGATGAGTGCTATTTTAAGAACTAGCAAGTTACTTATTGATGCGATTATATAAAACTGATGGATTGAATTGGTATTTCAAGATATAAAATTAAATGCATGGTCAGTTGTATATTCTATAAACTGAATAACGTTGTAGGCAACCTACTTATTGCATTTTTCTAATTTATGATAGCCTTCTATCAAATGAGAGAAAAGAGGCGTAGAACATGTGTGCTGTCTATAGCTGATGAGACCACTACTATATTCCTGAAGTAAGGCTAGCCAATAGAAATATGATTTCCTTAAGTTTTAAACTAACCAGTATCTCTAAGGTAATACTGATTTGTCTATATTGAGTGCTGGCATGGCTATATGTGGGTTTCCCTGGTGGCTCAGTGGTAAAGTATATGCAACAATGCAGGAGATAAAGGAGATACAGGTTCAATCTCTGGGACAGGAAGATCCCCTAGAGAAGGACATGGTAACACATTCCAATATTCTTGTCAGGAGAATCCCATTGCAGAGAAGCCTGGTAGGCTACAGTCCAGAGGGTCACAAACAGTTGGATACAACTGAAGTGACTCAGTGTGCTCACATGGTTATATGTGGCCAAGATAGGGGAAAACTCAGACAAAGTCATGCTATAGTGAAAGAAACAGAAAAAGTATATAAAGAAGAAAATGTAATAAAGAATGAGAAAAGTTGAGAGTAGCTGCATCTTATTATTGAGCATATACTTACGTGGTAATTAGTATGGACTATGCACTATTCTAAATACTTAATACTCACAATGACCATATGTATTGGTCCTGTGTTAAGGCCATTATACAGATAAGGAATGGAGAAGGAAATGGCAACCTACTCCAGTATTCTTGCCTGGAGAATCCCATGGACAGAGGAGACTGAAGAGCTACAGTCCATGGGGTCACGAGAGTCGGACATGACTTAGCAACTAAACCACCACCACCACTGCAGATAAGGAAACAGAGCACTAAAGATTAGGTAATGTGCTGACATCATAGACTTAATAAGTGGTAGTATCAGAGTTCAAGTCCAAGGCAATCTGCAGGCAGAATCCATGTCATTTAATACTATATTAGGCTACTAGCTATTAGCTCTGTAGGTTCTATTTTTTTGGTCCATTATTCTTCTATGCACTTTTGACCAAGAGCCTTCCAAACTCCAGAAAATATCTATTCGGTTCCTAAAGGATTTCCTTAAAAACAAAAATCTTTATTTACTTAAAGTGCTCCCTCTCTGTACCATGGGGAAAAGGAGGAAAGAGCAAAGCACACTGACCAGATTTTACAAGGTCTGAACATATAATACCGTTTGATTGTGTTAGTGAATCCTCACTATAGAAACTCCTGGAAAATAATCAGAATGATTCATTAAAAATTATGTAATTTGTACTGATTGTTATATTTCATTGCTGTTTCCTAAGTAAAATTAACTCACTGAAAAAAATCTATGTGTGAATAACTTGACTATACCCTAAACTTAACATAATTTTCTTTTTAAATCTTGAAATCATGGAGATAGTCTTTATATTGTAGCTTCAAAGAAAGTGAATTGTGGAATGCTTTTTAGGACAAGGTAGAAAACAGTGTTCTTGCCTGGAGAATCCCAGGGATGGTGGAGCCTGGTGGGCTGCCGTCTATGGGGTCGCATAGAGTCGGATACGACTGAAGTGACTTAGCAGCAGCAGCAGCAGCAGCAGCAGCAGCAGCAGCAAACAGTATACTTCCACAAAGTATTAACTGAAAGTTTACATGATTTTCTTCTAGAAATTATTTCAAGAGCTTTCTGTATTTCTCTTAATTATATTTGCATTATGAAAATAGTGAATATGTAGCAAAATAAATGGTTGCAATATAATGCACTTAGGGAATCTCTACACTGTTTAATAAAGAGTGTGAAACTGCAATATTAAAGTTTATTATTTCTAAAGGTGGAATTCAGTTCAGTTCAGTTCAGTTCAGTTGCTCAGTCGTGTCTAACTCTTTGTGACCCCATGGACTCCAGC
Organism: Budorcas taxicolor; assembly: GCF_023091745.1. Taxonomy (NCBI): domain Eukaryota; kingdom Metazoa; phylum Chordata; class Mammalia; order Artiodactyla; family Bovidae; genus Budorcas; species Budorcas taxicolor. The sequence goes on along the minus strand of NC_068929.1, from coordinate 55,769,653 downwards.
ATGCCAGGCTCCCCTGTCCATCACCAACTCCTGGAGCTTAGTCAAACTCATGTCCATCATGTTGGTGGTGCCATCCAACCATCTCATTCGCTGTTGTCCCTTTCTCCCCCTACCGTCAATCTTTCCCAGCATCAGGGTCTTTTCGAATGAGTCAGTCATTCACATCAAATGGCCAAATATTGGAGTTTCAGTTCTAGCATCAGTCTTTCCAATGAATATTCAGGACTGATTTCCTTTAGGATGGACAGGTTGGATCTCCTTGCAGTCCAAGGGACTCTCAAGAGTCTTCTTCAACACCACAGTTCAAAAGCATCAGTTCTTCAGCACTCAGCATTCTTTAGAGTCCAACTCTCACATCCATACAAGGCTACTGGAAAAACCATAGCCTTGACTAGACGGACCTTAGTCAGCAAAGTAATGTCTCTGCTTTTCAATATGCTATCTAGGTTGGTCATAACGTTTCTTCCAAGGAGTAAGCATCTTTTAATTTCATGGCTGCAGTCACCATCTGCAGTGATTCTGGAGCCCCCAAAAATAAAGTCTGACACTGTTTCCACTGTTTCCCCATCTATTTCCCATAAAGTGATCTGGTAAAGTTGTGACCTCATTTTTCTCCTCTTTTCATTCTTTTTGCCTCCTAACTACAGAAATTTCAAAATAATTCCATGAAATTTATGTACCCAAATTTTAACTTGGTCATTTCACTCACATATCATGTGTTTCGCTTCACTTTTTTATCTGCTTCAAATGCTGCATCTCGGCATGCAGAATGATTCTTCAGGGAAATGTCTCTGTGACACGTTCTCTCACTTCCCTGACCATCTCAGTCCATTGTAGATTGTTGCCAGTGGCATGACTGAAGGAAGTGATTGCCTTCAGGTAGACAAAATCTCATCTAATGTATCTTAGGCAAGAAATGAATTGAAGAAAATGAGGAAAATTATTTTCTCCTGAACATCACTCATATCATTTTCATAAGGTCTCATGAAAATCTATTGTATGACTTAATTGATATTTTTTAAAAATTGGAACAATTGAAAGCTCTTAAATAGCATTTTATTTTTTTTTTTTTTTTCTGTTTAATTTGTAATTTCCTTGTCTGAGAACTACTTCTCCCTGAATATGTGTTCTATTTATTCTCATTGATGAATCATTCCTTTTCAGAGTGATTTGCCTAATTTGAAAGTTATTATTTCCCTTTATATCAGCTCCAATGGCTGTTGGATTTCAGGTATGGATTTTGGCATGTGGGCCCTCTCTCTTGTAAGTTTAAATTTGCTCCGTATTAGAATCTACATGGGAGATTTTTTTTTTTTAATCCCAATTTCTAGGCTCTACCCCATACCAATTAAATCAGAATCTCCATGGCCTGGATGGAGAGTTGAAGGGGTATAGGAACAAGTTTTTTTGTATTTCAATAAAATAATTAAAATCTCAAGCTATTTATCTTGATCAAGCAGAAATTCACTTATATATGTATACACATACATATTTCTTTTGCTTAAAGTCAGATGGAAGACAATTAAAAGATAGACTTTTATAATGAAATGTATGAGTATAGCGAAATAGTTTCCAAGATAGTCAAATTTTCCTGATCTTAGTGGAAATATAGTTTTATACTTATTCTCTTGAAATTTTTCTAATGAATAAATTTCATTCATTTTTATCACTGCCAAATGTTCTAGTTGAATAAGATATTTTCAACTGTCTCCTAATCCTGGTTATTATCTACTAATCTCTTCCTAAATTAGAAATCAGAACCAATTCACTAGCCTTTAGATATTTTATTCTAACTCAATTACTGGCTTGTCTCATATTACACTGAAAGTAAGCTCCTATAATTCATTAACTAATATACTTGAGAAATGCTGCATTTTAAAATCTTCTCCTGGAGATTCACTTTTACACAGTAGCATGTGAAGGAGTTTGATGAGTGATTCTTTTCATTTTCTTAAATTGTAAAAATCATAAATTTATACATTGATGCATTTATATATATATATATATCCTCATGTAACCAATTCTGACCTGTGATACAGAGAATTTCCTGAACTCTAGAAAGCTCCTTCGTCCTTCTGTCAGTTAGTATTACTGTTCCCATCTTCAGTATAATTTTACCCACCATTCTGATTTTTATCATCTTAGATTAGTTTTGCTCAATTTTAATTCCATAAAATGTAACCATACTGCTTTGCTTCTTTTATGTCTGACTCTTCATTAATATTATGTACAGGAGATTCATCCATAATATAGCAATGAATTTTTCACTTGAGTCTTATGGCTGGTATTTGGGTTGGTTCAAATTATGGTTATTATGTAAAACTTGTCTATGAACATTGTTTCTATTTTGCTGGACGTATGCATAGTTTCACATAAGTATATACCCAAGAATATAATTGTTGCATCACAGGCTAAAGATATGCTTACATTTGGTAAGTTTTGCATTGGATCTATAGATTAACCTGGAAAGAATAAAAATTTTACCAATACTGAGATTTCCTATGCATATAAATGATGCATCACATTATTTGTACTCATGTAAGCTCAGTCATTGAGTTAGACAAGGCTGTGGTCCTAGTGTGATTAGATTGACTAGATTTCTGTGAGTATGGTTTCAGTGTGTCTGCCCTCTAATGCCCTCTTGCTACACCTACCATTTTACTTGGGTTTCTCTTAATCTCTCTAGGACCACAACCTTGTCTAACTCAATGAAACCAAGCCATGCCGGCAGGGCAACCCAAGATGGGTGGGTCATGGTGGAGAGGTTGGACAGAATGTGGTCCACTGGAGAAGGGAATGACAAGCCACTTCAGTATTCTTGCCTTGAGAACCCCATGAACACTATGAAAAGGCAAAATAATAGGATACTGAATGAGGAACTCCCCAGGTCAGTAGGTGTCCGATATGCTACTGGAGATCAGTGGAGAAATAACTCCAGAAAGAAAGAAGGGATGGAGTCAAAGCAAAAACATTACCCAGTTGTGGATGTGACTGGTGATAGGAACAAAGTCCGATGCTGTAAAGAGCAATATTGCATAAGAAACTGGAATGTCAGGTCCATGAATCAAGGCAAATTGGAAGTGGTCAAATAAGAGATGGCAAGGGTGAACGTCCACATTCTAGGAATCAGTGAACTAAAATGGACTGGAATGGGTGAATTTAACTCAGATGACCATTATATCTACTACTGTGGGCAGGAATCCAGAAGAAATGGGTTAGCCATCATGGTCAGCAAAAAAGTCTGAAATGCAGTACTTGGATGCAATCTCAAAAACAACAGAATGATCTCTGTTCATTTCCAAGGCAAACCATTCAATATCACAGTAAACCAAGTCTATGCCCCAATGAGTAATGCTGAAGAAGCTGAAGTTGAACAGATCTATGAAGACCTACAAGACCTTTTAGACTAACACCCCCAAAAGATGTCCTTTTCATTATAGGGAACTGGAATGCAAAAGTAGGAAGTCAAGAAACACCTGGAGTAACAGGCAAATTTGGCCTTGGAATGCGGAATGAAGCAGGGCAAAGACTAATAGAATTTTGCCAAGAAAATGCACTGGTCATAGCAAACACCCTCTTCCAACAACACAAGAGAAGACTCTACACATGGACATCACCAGATGGTCAACACCAAAATCAGACTGATTATATTCTTTGCAGCCAAAGATGGAGAAGCTCTATACAGTCAGCAAAAACAAGACTGGGAGCTGACTGTGGCTCAGATTATGAACTCCTTATTGCCAAATTCAGATATAAATTAAAGAAAGTAGGGAAAACTGCTAGACCATTTAGGTATGACCTAAATCAAATCCCTTATGATTATACAGTGGAAGTGAGAAATAGATTTAAGGGCCTAGATCTGATAGATAGAGTGCCTGATGAACTATGGAATGAGGTTCGTGACATTGTACAGGAGACAGGGATCAATACCATCCCCATGGAAAAGAGATGCAAAAAAGCAAAATGGCTGTCTGGGGAAGCCTTAGAAATAGCTGTGAAAAGAAGAGAAGTGAAAAGCAAAGGAGAAAAGGACAGATATAAGCATCTGAATGCAGAGTTCCAATGAATAGCAAGAAGAGATAAGAAAGACTTTTTCAGCATTCAATCCGAAGAAATAGAGGAAAAGAACAGAATGGGAAAGACTAGAGATCTCTTCAAGAAAATTAGAAATACCAAGGGAACATTTCATGCAAAAACAGGCTCGATAAAGGGCAAAAATGGTCGGGACCTAACAGAAGCAGAAGATATTAAGAAGACGTGGCAAGAATACACAGAAGAAGTGTACAAAAAAGAACTTCACGACCTGGATAATCACGATGGTATGACAACTCATCTAGAGCCAGACATCCTGAAATGTGAAGTCAAGTGGGCCTTAGAAAGCATCACTATGAACAAAGCTAGTGGAGGTGATGGAATTCCAGTGGAGCTAGTTCAAATCCTGAAAGATGATGCTGTGAAAGTGCTGCACTCAATATGCCAGCAAATTTGGAAAACTCAGCAGTGGCCACAGGACTGGAAAAAGTCAGTTTTCATTCTAATCTCAAAGAAAGGCAATGCCAAAGAATGCTCAAACTAATGCACAATTGCACTCATCTCACATGCTAGTAAAGTAATGCTCAAAATTATCCAAACCAGGCTTCAACAATATGTGAACCGTGAACTTCCTGATGTTCACGTTGGTTTTAGAAAAGGCAGAGGAACCAGAGATCAAATTGCCAACATCCTCTGGATCATCGAAAAAGCAAGAGAGTTCCACAAAAACATCTATTTCTGCTTTATTGACTATGCCAAAGCCTTTGACTGTGTGGATCACAATAAACTGTGGAAAATTCTGAAAGAGATGGGAATACCAGGCCACCTGACCTACCTGTTGAGAAATCCTTATGCAGGTCAGGAAGCAACAGTTAGAACTGGACATGGAACAACAGACTGTTTCCAAATAGGAAAAGCAGTCCATCAAGGCTGTATATTGTCACCCTGCTTATTTAACTTCTATGCAGAGTACATCATGAAAAACACTGGACTGGAAGAAACACAAGCTGGAATCAAGATTGCCGGGAGAAATATAAATAACCTCAGATATGCAGACAACACCACTCTTATGGCAGAAAGTGATGAGGAACTAAAAAGCCTCTTGATGAATGTGAAAGAGGAGAGTGAAAAAGTTGGCTTAAAGCTCAACATTCAGAAAACGAAGATCATGGCGTCCAGTCCCATCACTTGATGGGAAATAGATGGGGAAATAGTGGAAACAGTGTCAGACTTTATTTTTTGGGGCTCCAATATCACTGAAGATGGTGACTGCAGCCATGAAATTAAAGACGCTTACTCCTTGGAAGGAAAGTTATGACCAACCTAGATAACATATTCAAAAGCAGAGACATTACTATGCTGACAAAGGTCTGTCTAGTCAAGGTTATGGTTTTTCCAGTGGTCATGTTGGATGTGAGAGTTGGACTGTGAAGAAGGCTGAGCACCAAACAACTGATGATTTTGAACTGTGGTGTTGGAGAAGACTCTTGAGTGTCCCTTGGACTGAAAGGATATCCAGCCAGTCCATTCTGAGGGAGATTAACCCTGGGATTTCTTTGGAAGGAATGATGCTAAAGCTGAAACTCTAGTACTTTGACCACCTCATGCAAAGAGTTGACTCATTGGAAAAGACTCTGATGCTGGGAGGGATTGAGGTCAGGAGAAGAAGGGAACGACAGAGGATGAGATGGCTGGATGGCATCACTGACTCGATGGACGTGAGTCTGAGTGAACTCTGGGAGTTGGTGATGGACAGGGAGGCCTGGCGCGCTGCAATTCAAGGTGTCGCAAAGAGTCAGATCGAGAGAGTGACTGAACTGAACTGAGTTCAGTCATATCCTACCCTCTTTGACTCTATTCCCCAGCAGGCTCCTCTGTCTATGGAATTTTTCCAGGCAAGAATGCTGGAGTGGGTTGCCATTTCCTCCTCCAGGGGACTTTACAACCCAGGAGTCGAATCCCCATCTCTTGCATCTCCTGCACTGGCAGGCGGATTCTTTACCGCTGAGCCACCTGTGAAGTCTGGCATCACTCTATTTAGTTGTTTCTTTCTTTAAGTAAAATCTATAGACTTCAACTCCAATTCTAGACTTCCAGACTTTAACTGCAAGTCTATAACTTCCAGTTCCTACAGGTCTTTTATTAAATTTATTGTAAGTATTTGGTATTTTTGATGCTATAGAGAGTGCAACATTGTTTAACAATTTGGTTTCAATTGTTCTTTGCTAATATATATAAATATACCTGTATTTTTATGCTGACCTTGTATTTTGATTTTTTGTTATATGCACTTATAGGGACAAGAATCGGAACAAAACATGGCTAATGTAGCAAACTAGAGAACAAGCTCAAAAGTCTGACAGAAATATGTCAGATTTTAAAGACCTTAAATATATTATGGAAAAGGTAATATCTAAAGAAGGGAAATAGGCCTAATCTATGATAGATATACATTTTAGAATGTCTTCCAGAAGAGACTGAGAGAACTCAACAGAGGTGGTAATGAAAGAAAATATATGAAAATATTTCTAGGCAAAAACCAAATATTCTTAAAGACTATAAATGGGCTCAGCAGGAATGATAAAAAACAATACATTCTAAAGTAATTGTACTGTTATTTTATAATTGAAACAGTTTAAATTATCTAAATCTTTAATAGAGTTAAAATCACTGCACATGGTGATTGCAGCCATGAAATTAAAAGACGCTTACTCCTTGGAAGAAAAGTTATGACCAACCTAGATAGCATATTCAAAAGCAGAGACATTACTTTGCTGACTAAGGTCTGTCTAGTCAAGGCTATGGTTTTTCCTGTGGCCATGTATGAATGTGAGAGTAGGACTGTGAAGAAGGCTGAGCACCGAAGAATTGATGCTTTTGAACTGTGGTGTTGAAGAAGACTCTTGAGAGATCCCTGGACTGCAAGGAGATCCAACCAGTCCATTCTGAAGGAGATCAGCCCTGGGATTTCTTTGGAAGGAATGATGCTAAAGCTGAAACTCCAATCCTTTGGCCACCTCATGCAAAGTGTTGACTCATTGGAAAAGACTCTGATGCTGGGAGGGATTGGGGGCAGGAGAAGAAGGGGATGACAGAGGATGAGATGGCTGGATGGCATCACTGACTCGATGGACGTGAGTCTGAGTGAATTCCGGGAGTTGGTGATGGACAGGGAGGCCTGGCATGCTGCGATTCATGGGGGGTCGCAGAGAGTCAGACACAATTGAGCGACTGAACTGACTGACTGACTGACTGTAATTTAATTTGCTTCATATTTTATATTTACACAGATACCAAGAGTAAATGGATAAACATTTTCAAATCTCTAAGAAAAAAAAAACTGAATCATAGGCTTCTATGATAATTAAAATTATACTTTTGGTATTATTAAAATATTTTAAAAATGTTACACAGAGAGATGCATCAGATAGTAAGAGTGGCATTTCCTCTCTCTAAGCAATTATATAAGTGGATTTTGAGTAGAGGGAATAGGAGGTGAAGGAATGACCAAAATTACAGAGAAAGGAATTCTCAATGGACAATATTCTGTCCACTGAAATTGGGTAACAAGTGAACAGGAGATTTTGCACATAGAAATACTTATTTCTGGTCAATAAATTCTCAGGGAAAACTCGTTGCTATTATTTTTTTTAAACATCAAATATTCACCTTCCAGCCACATGGAGGGACATGTAGGAAATGGCAACCCCCTCCAGTATTATTGTCTGGGAAAATGCCATGGACAGAGAAGACTGGCAGGCTACAGTCCATGGGGTTACAAAGAGTTGCACATGACTGAGCGACCAAAACAACAGTGACAATCCTCGTGAAGCTTGTTGCATGTTAGAGTCCATGTCTAGTAAGGTCTATAACATACCCATGATAGGTCTTCTGAATCAGTAGTTGAGGGCTTAACCCAGTTTAAGATTTATCCGGATTGACTTTCCTTGGATGAACTGGTCAGGATAATCACCATATCACTTCCTTTCCTGGAGACTCTTTGTAGAGTGGCTGAATGCCATGCTCTGGAGACACTCCTCTGGACCTTCTACTAGGGAAGCATGGTGAAAGAGGCAATTTCATACTTGTTCTTAGGAATAATATGATTGGGAAAAAATTCTCCATAACTGCCTTGTATTCCTGCACATCTTGGGAAGAGTCATTGGCGGTCTTTATTCTGGGATATACTTCAAAGGAAGTTTGTAGAATGGTCTTGAAAGATAAAGATAATGTTCTCTGTGTCAGAGGACAGTTTGTTTCCTGATCAGAGTAATAAAGGTACTTTCTCCCTCCTGGGTAAAGTTTGGACTGAGTCTTTTTTAAGGGCATCAAATAGGTTGCAAACTATAATATCATCATTTCCGCTCTAAAGCAGCAGGTGAGTTCCTTAAATATATCACACTGCAAATTACATAGCAAAACCCACAGACTTTATGAAAATATAGTGATATAGCCAATGTTCAAAATTGTGATCAGTGTCACATTAACAACAACAAAATAGCCACGTAATAAAAATAAGAGCACAGCTTTAGGCCTGTTACATGATTCATAAATAAGCATTACAAATCAATATGGAACTTTATCTTAATCACCAATCCAAGTTTGATGCATGAAACAGGGCACTCAAAGCTGGTGCACTGGGACAACCCTGAGAGATGGGATGGGGAAGGAGGTGGTAGGGGGCTTCAAGATGGGGGGGGGGACACATGTACACCCATGGCTGATTCATGTCAATGTATGGCAAGAAACACTATTGTAAAGTAATTAGCCTCCAATTAAAAAAATATTAATTAAAAAAAGAACTTGACATTTGCTTGTGCATGTATGTACAACACCTACTCCTACTATGTGTGAGAGGAAGAGAATAAAAGTTGGATAGAAAATGAGTGAATGTAAAGAGAGAGAGAAAGAAAGTAAAAAGAACAGAGAACACAGTGGAGTGAAACACATGAGGCAGAGAGGAAAGGGGAACATTAAACAGAGGGGAGTGTGCTGAGCCAGGTTGGCTGCCAGAAGGGTTGGAACTTCTGAGCTGTTGTAAATGGATGTAAGGTTTGTTCTCTGAAATCAGACCAGAAGTTGGAATACCAGATTAGGATGAGTGCAGCTCCTCTGTGCTTCATGTGTTTCTGTGTGCAGTTTTAATTTTTTGGATATTTTTGGATGGCTCCATTCAGTTGAATGTAGTTTATGTATTCACCTCTAGTCTCTCACAGATGAAACCACACATAAGCAGGCAGAATCTCTATCATGCTAAAACTGTTTCCTGATATGTCAATTGTTTGGAAAAACATTGGTTTTCAAGACAAGTGTTATAGAAAAACTGATTGGACTCATCAAAAAAAAAAAAAAAAGAGCTTAAAGTTCTCATCACAAGAAAAAATACACAACTTTATATGGGGATAGATGGTAACTAGACTTATTGTAGGAATTATTTTGAACTGTATACAAACACAGAATCATTATGTTGTATTCTGGACACCAATATAACAGGTCAATTTTTCCTCAGTTTAAAAAAAGAAAAGGATGGGTAAATAAATGTTGATATATCTGTACAAAATCACCACCATTGCTGGATAGATGTATTCTGAATGACCACTAACTCTAGGAGCCATCTCTTAATGGTTTAAAGCCACAAGGGCCTCAATTACTAAAACGAAGAACACATTCCAAAATAATATTGTTCACAGGGATAGGAATGAAGAAGTTAGCCACACTTTAATTATTAGACAACACTCATTTCAAGCTTTTATATTCAGCTATCATGATGAAAAATAAAGGATGTTAAGATGAATAAGTTGCACCATTTTGTTGAAAATTATATGCAAAATAAGTATTTCCCTAAAGTCATGTTTTCTTTGTTTAGATCGTGCATTTTTTTCCCTTAAACATATATTTCATTAATCTAAAATAGTTTTTATAATGATTAGCACACTCAAGAAATGTTCCAATTTCTGCTGCTCCAACTTTTCAAACTATAAAATCAAATAAATCTCTGAGGCCACTTGTGTTTCAGATTCAAAATAAAAGATAACATTGCTCATACCTTTAAATTATTAATTTAAGGATCTTAATTTGCCAGTTGAAAGTCATCTAACATTTATAGAAGAAAATAAAATGAATCTGATGGAGTGGTCATAATAATTTTAACAATAAGTACCATTGACACCAGTTGTAACCCAAGGAATCAAGAGTCAACATCTCATTTCAACCAACTAGTAACAGCCCTTCTCTTTTATCACGGTGCTCAGTTGTCCTCAAATAGTCTGTGAAGTTAACTACTGCTGCAGTCTGCTGAGATTATGAAAGTGTGAAGCCTGCTGTTTCAGTTACCAATTGCTTTTGAGGGGGGGAGAAAATATTGGCACTGGTTCCTGTGGTTGACATCTTGTACATTTCACTTCAGTTTCAGTTTTTATTTGGATTTTCATGAGTTTCAAACCAGGTGAAAAATCATTTCATTATGGCCCAGCAGGAACACAAAATAATTTCACTGAAGCCCAGCTGGTTTGAAAAATGCAATGACAGAAAATCAGGTAGGTTTTACATGTTGGCAGCTTTGGAAATTGAAGCTTTACACATCCCTGATTACATTAAAATTAGGATTTATAGTAAAGACACAGGTTGTACCCAGTTCTAATGATCATACTGTAATTCTGGAACTACTTCAAACTTATAGCTAGTAGGACTGGTTTGCAATGTTTCTTTGCATTAGATGCTTCCCAGGTGGCGCTAGTGGTAAAGAACCCCCATGTCAATGCAGGAGGCATAAGAGACCTAGCTGTGATCCCTGTGTCCAGAAGATTCCTTGGAGGAGGGCATGGCAACACACTTCAGTATTCTTGCCTGGAGAATCCCATGGGCAGGGGAACCTGGTGGGCAAAGATCCATAGTATCACAGAGTCAGAAACGATTGAGAGACTGAGCAAGCAGGCATGCATGCATTTCCCATTAGCCTCACCTGAGGGCTGTTTAGGAATAAGGGTAGAGCTCCGCAGTCGTTTCTAAGTCTTAATCACAAAAGTGAGAGTATAATTTATTATTCGCACATCACTTAGTTATCTTTCAGTATATGTCAGAAGGTTTGATATCTGCATCCTAAACTTATGAAATATTAATAAACATAAAGTATTGATTATGTTACTTTTACAAGTTTGTGATTAGTGTTCTTGAAACAATTGTCATTTTCTCTATATCTGCTTTACTCTAAGACTTTTCAAATCATATAAAAATTAGGGTGATGAGATTATATTCTCAAGATAAATACACAATTTGTGTACACTTCTATACACCATTAAATTCTCATTATATTTAAAGGACCAAATAAACTGAACTTGATTTAATTTGAACTACCTCTCCTTTATTTTGGGAGTTAGCTGTAAACACATATTAATTTCATGACTGTTCTAATAGGCATCATTGCTAGTTAGGTTTAGATTTCCCCAAAGCACTGCAAATGAAGATGAGGTGACAGAAACTAGAGCTATCACTTCTAATTCACTTATTCATTCATATAAGTTCATTAGGAAAACTAAACCAAGAATTTTAAATTCATTTCATAATACATTCTACCACATAAATCATATAAAACAATTAAGAAAATGGCCTTCAATATTTAAAAAGAATCCGAAGTGTAGCCTGTTATCTAACTACAATGAAGATCAGTCAATCAATTTGCTTTTATCCCACTTATATTCATACCCTGCTTGTGATGTTCTTTAGTCTTTGTCTATCTGTCTCACACTTTCATAATCTACAGATTCTTGAATGTTAACTGTTGTATAGATTCTTCATCACAATTACTTGCAGCAGTATATTTTAAACTGGTCTCAGTTATGTGAAATTCAAGCCGACTTATTTTGAGTAAATATTCTCTGTAAAATTCTCAACTGCTTTCTCATTTTCACTCTGAATCAAAATCTCTTGTATTGATAAATTTTGTCACTTCCTCCTTCAACATTAATTTAAGATATAGGTACTGAGGGCCTACTGCGTGTCATGCATAGTTTTAAGCAATGTTCAAACAGATGAATATGACAAACTTCTGTTCTCAAGAACTTTACAGGTGAATATGAAGAAGTTGTCTGATTACTAATGTAGAATAGGATCGTAGTAGAAAATATGGTCAGTTCTCTAGCGTGTGAGAGAACAGTGTGAAATTAGGCTTCCTGTGGAAGGTCATCCTGGCCCTGAGCTGAAAAAGACTCAGCCATCTTCAGGGACAACTTTCTTATCAGCAAAAACGAACCAGAACTGCCTTTTACACTGGAATCTGAGTGGCCAGCCCCTTCCTAATTAACTCATTCAGGTCCTTGCTCTTTCCAAGAAAATGTCAGCACTTTAAAATTTGACATTTTAAAGGAACCAGAGCATTTTGACATCAAATCAAATATATGTTAATTAAAATTAGCCCATGAAATGTCACAAAGATAAGTGTGGCAAAAGAATCTATTTTTTCTCTCCCACAGTTGCAGCAAATTGTTTAATAAGGGAAAATAAATAAATAACTATGTGTAAGAGATCACTAGCCTTTCATTTCCTTAAGAGAGGGTCAGAGCTGCCCAATGCTGCTAGGATTTTTAAATTTACTGATTCAGTATAATTTTTTTAAAAAAATTTCTGAATATAGTTTGTAATTGCTTTTTTTTTTTTTTCTTTACTTTTGCCTAGCAGGAACATAGTACATACCGCAAACAAAAACATGGGCAAACAAAAAACTTTATTTAAAATTTAGCCTGAATCTTTAAAGAAAAGGATTGGAAGATCATAATGTTAAAACAATGAGGGAATTTATCCTTATCACAAGCTCATATATTTTTCTTATTTCACTTTAGGCATATGAAAATATTCTTAAAATCCAGCACCAGAACACAGATCAGTACTGAGGAATACTTGTCTAGATCATCAGTCAATCCCTAACATCTGCAGTAGATGGTGGAAATAGGAAACTGAGGACTGTGGAAACTACTCTTCTATAGGGCTGTGGTGACTGCAGCGTTGCTGTTCTGTGTAAGGAAGTTTCACTTTATGTTCTTTCTGCCAACAACAACAACAAAAACTGGCATGTGCCATCTGTTTCTACAAGGATTAAGTCATTAGCCACTGCAGCCACTGACCTTCAACACACCCTGAAAGGAGTTCAGGGTGAAGATCAGGAATGAGACACTCTGTGCTCTGGCAGAAGAAACTTTAAGGCAGATACTTTCTGGAGAAGATTTTATGAGCCTGATTCTTGAATCACCTCATATCTAGAAAATCTGTAAAATCATTAACAGGGACATTGGCTCCTCGCAAGTAGTAGCAAGCTTCTGCCAAAATGTGTGCTTGACTGCACTATACCCCTCTCCAATAAAATAATATATAACACTGATCTCCTGCCCTATTTCTTTGAATTAGTTTCTCAGAGTTATTGGAAATGCTGCCTCCAAGGTTATAATCTTCATTTTTCCCAAATAAAACTTAACTCATAGCACTCATGTTGTGAATTTTTTCCAGTCAATACTTTCATATACACCTGCCACTATAAGTTTGGAAGAGTGGAGTTTTCAATTTATGTCATACTTCTTTGTATACAAGCAGTATTTTATAATATCTGGGCCATTAGCAGAGCAAATATTAACTTGTCTAGCACCTATATTAGGGGCTTCCCAGGTGGCTCAGTGGTAAAGAATTCAGCTGCCAAGCAGGAGACACAGGATTGATCCCTGGGTCAGGAAGATCTCCTGGAGAAGAAAATGGCAAACCACACCAATATTCTTTCCTAGGAAATCCCATAGACAGAGGAGCCTAGTAGACTACAGTCCATGGGGTTGCAAAGAGTAGGACATGGCTAAATGACTAAACAACAGCATAGCATCAATAGGAGAATAAAGTGTCTGATATTTACCAGGCTATGACTACTATTTATATTTTATATCTTGAATTAACCTAATGTTTCCCAGTTTTTCTTACTAACTTGTTTCCACTAATTCACACTTCAGAATATTTCAGCACGATTTTGAAATTGCCTCAGTGTGCGATCAAAAGTTTCTTACTACTTCTTTGGGAAACTCCGTTGATAAGAAAAGAAACAACAACAACAACAACAACAAAACCCCAAATGCTATTTCTCTTAATATAAAATTTGGTATGATAAATGATATAAATAAGCAAAAAGAAGTTAACATCAGTTATAACACTTAATTTACAGTAAGCACAATTGAGACCACATGGAAAAGATACAGGAGGTCACATTAGTAAGAAATGACAACCTTTTTCCTACCCAAATATGTATCTCATAATAAAATATAATGGGTTCATCAGTACTATTTTTCTAGATTCCATTGTTCCATTCTATTGAACAATGTAGCACACTCATTATAAAGTAAATAATATCTCAATTTTAAAAAAAGATAAAACCCTGAGAAAGATTCAGGATCAGTGTCCTCTAGAGCAGATGATAACTCTCTGACTATGGAACTCACCACCCTAAGCTCCCTTCTGCCAGTCTCTCTCCCATTACTGATCCTTTTCCTTCTTTCCTTTCATGAACAATGACGCTCCTTCTATATCACTCTCTCCTCTAGGTCTTAAACCCAGCAGACCCTAAATAACTTTGGGAGGATAGCACCCTAGAGATGGATTGATACCATTGTTTTGTTGGCATACCTATGTGTTATATTTACTACTATGATGGTATTTAATATAAAGTGGCAGAGACACTTGACAATATGATCTTTAGTCCAAAATCTCATCATCAGCTACCACTTCTCAAAGGAAATTTTGCTTTGATTTATGCATCTATTCTTATGTATGAAATTTTCTTCAGAAACAAAACTATAGAGCAAAGTGTCATGATTGAATCACTGTGTTGTGCTTAGCTGCATTAGACTCTTTGTGACACCATAGGCTATAGCCTTTCAGGCTCCTCTGTCCATGGGGATTCTCCAGGTGATAATACTGGAATGAGTCACATGTCCTTCTCCAGGGAATCTTCCCAACCCAGGGATTAAATCCACATCTCCCTCAGTGCAGGCGAATTCTTTACTGTCTGAGCCACTGGAGAAGCCCAAGAGTACTGGAGCGGGTAACCTATCCCTTCTTCAGAGGACCTTCCCCACCTAGGCATTGAACCAGGGTCTTCTGCATTGCAGGTGGATTCTTGACCAACTGAACTACCTGAGAAGCTCACTGAATTACTAGCTCTGCTCAAAACCAAATAAATGGTAATATCTTGTATTCAGTGATATATTCAATTCAGAATAGGTAAGGTCTTCCCTGGTGGTTCAGTGGTAAAGCACCCAGTTATCAGTGCAGGATATCTAAGAGACATGGGTTCAACCCCTGAGTTGGGAAAATCCCCTGGAGAAGGAAATGGCAATGCACTCTAGTATTCTTGCCTTGGAAATACCATGGACAGAGGAGCCTGGCAGGTTACAGTCCATGGGGTTACAAAATAGTTGGACATAGTGACTAAAACCAAACAAACAAACAAACAAAAAAATGGATGCAACAGGATATATTCAGCCTCCTGCAGAGAAAACAGATCATGTAAATGACAAGTTTTAAAACTTGTGGGCACATTAAGAAACACAGTTAAAGACTTATAGAAAATTAAGGACTATTTCATGGCAAATAGATGGAGAAACAGTGGAAATAGTGACTGACTTTATTTTGCGGGGCTCCAAAATCACTGCAGATGGTGACTGCAGCCACGAAATTAAAAGATGCTTACTCCTTGGAAGGAAAGTTGTGACTAACCTAGACAGCGTATTCAAAAACAGAGATATTACTTTGCCAACAAAGATCCATCTAGTCAAGGCTATGGTTTTTCCGGTAGTCATGTATGGATGTGAGAGTTGGACTAAAAAGAAAGCTGAGTGCCAAATAATTGATGCTTTTGAACTGTGGTGTTGGAGAAGACTCTTAAGAGTCCCTTGGACTGCAAGGAGATCCAACCAGTCCATTCTAAAGGAGATCAGTCCTGGGTGTTCATTGGAAGGACTGAGGTTGAAGCTGAAATTTCAATACTTTGGCTACCTGGTGTAAAGAACTGACTCATTGGAAAAAACCCTGATGCTGGGAAAGATTGAAAGCAGGAGGAGAAGGGGACAACAGAGGATGAGATGGTTGGATGGCATCACCGACTCAATGGACATGAGCTTGGGTAGACTCCAGGAGTTGGTGATGGACAAGAAGGCCTGGTGTACTGCAGTCCATGAGGTTACAAAGAGTCGGACATGACTGAGTGACTGAACTGAACTGAACTGAGAGTTTTTCATAGTATGAGTATGATCACTAGATGACTCCACTAAAGTTACCTGAGGAACTTATTTACATAAGGAGGTCCCTGGGTCCCAGTCTAGACTTATACAGTCCAAGTAACTGGAGGAGATGTCTGGGATTTGTATACTGGAGTGGGTTGCCATGCCCTCCTTCAGGGGATCTTCCCAACCAGAGATCAAACCTACATCTTTTATGTTGCCTGCATTGGTAGGTGGGTTCTTCACCACTAGTCAGATGCTTATTATGCACTCTAAATTGGAGTTTACATGAAGGCTATGTCTTCCTACAAAACCCAGAATCCTTTAACTCTCAGCAGAATTACCAGGTTCTGAAGTGGTGGCCACTGCACAATTTTCAGACCTTGCTGGTTCCTCGTCTAGGTCTTCCTTGGCTACAAGCCACTCACAGGACTGAGCTGGCAATTTGAGTGTATACATCAGCTGCATCATAAATGTTGGCATGTATCAGCAGAGGAGAAAAAAATTCTTAAAGGTTCCTACAGAAAAAAATCTTTAAAAATTCTCAACAATTTCTTTCTTTCTTTCTTTCTTTTTTTTTTTTTTTTTTGTGTTTTCTTTGATGATATATGTGAAGTCTCTCAGTCATGTCCGACTCTTTGCAACTCCAAGGACTATACAGCCCATGGAATTCTCCAGGCCAGAATACTGGGGTGAGTAGCCTTTCCCTTCTCCAGGGGATCTTCCCAACCCAGAGTTTAAACCCAGAACTCCTGCATTGTAGGCAGATTCTTTACCAACTGAGCAATACAGAGATTGTATTTGATTTGTTTTCCTTGACATTTCTGCTTCAGAAAGAATAACAGAAATTGTTCTTTTGAGGACATTTGTACTCCGATCAAACTAGACTTAAAATCACTAATATACTGAATGCTTTAGGAACACTTGCTCAAATAATTATACAAATTTAGAAACTGTTAGGAATCTTTAAAGAAATACATGTTACACTTAGGTTTCAACTCTTTGTTCAGCCAGATGTGTGTCTCTATTTTCCACAATAGAGACATTTCCAAAACATGTCCACACCATGGAAAATACACAAGTAAATACAGGAATTGTACTTTAACTTATATTTTGACTTTAAAAGGAAAGATTGATTTATCTATGTTGTTTTTCTCTTAAATGTTACCTAGACTTGTCTCTCTTTTATTAAATTCAAGATTTGCTATTGATGTTTATCAACAGTATTTTATCAATTTTCCAGGCCTGTCTGCTGCTCTTTGTTATTCCCTCACAGCTCATGTTATAGGTTTCAACTCCTCTATGGGTAGTACCTATGCAGTCATAGAGCAATTTAGGAAATTGCTCCTGGTTTTGAGTCCTGGCCCTATTTCAATTCTTGAAATTCGACTATATTCCCAGTTTCTTTCCCATTTCCTCACACTGTTTTTCACCCTCTATTAACTATTTATTTTTGTTTGTTTCCCATATAATGGTTTGCCAGTTTTCAAATTTTGTGGTTTCTTTTGTGTGTGTCTGTGTGTGTGAAGTTTCATTTTCTAAAATTCACAGTATTTCTTAGTGCTCTTTTACTGTCATGGGTTGCGGATCAATTCCAGTTTTACACAGTCCAATATCAGATCCAATTCGAGAGCACTAATGGACTGTAATGAAGATTTACTTTAAAAGTAAAACAAAAGACAAGCACAAAAAGAATATTATAAACTTTGTGGCTTTTTTTTTTTTTTTAATTTTAGGGAGAATAAGCTACGTTTCTTTTTGAGGCCTGATAAACATACTTGTTAAAACAAATTACTTTCTCTAGCAGTAGATCAGCATTAAACATGTTTTATTTTGTAATGCAAATTTGACAGTACTTTCCAACTTTTTGACAAAGCAGTCAGGCTATCAAGAAATTAGCACACTTCTCTTCTCACTCTAGTTCAGATGAATAACTTGGCAATGAAATGAAGACATTTATTGCATTTTGCAGCCCAGTGAGATCAATAACAACTGCTTTAAAAGAAAAAAACAGATTCTTAAGAAAAAAGTAACACTAGTTCTTCTATCAAAATACAGAAGTTATACATAAGGGATAGGGTGTGTATCGTCATTGGTGTGTAAGAATTAAAATTTTGACTATAGGATATTCTATTTAGCTTGTTTACAAAAGAAACATACCTAAAAATATGTTGATATTTTTTAGTAAATATGTGAGATCTCAGTGCAATTGCTTTATATGCTGTGTGGCTTTTATATATCACCGAAGAACTGATGCTTTTGAACTGTGGTGTTGGAGAAGACTCTTGAGGGTCTCTTGGACTTCAAGGAGATTCAACCAGTCCAATCTGAAGGAGATCAACCCTGGGATTTCTTTGGAGGGAATGATGCTGAAGCTGAAACTCCAGTACTTTGGCCACCTCATGCGAAGAGTTGACTCATTGGAAAAGACTCTGATGCTGGGAGGGATTGAGGGCAGTAGGAGAAGGGGATGACCGAGGATGAGATGGCTGGATGGCATCACTGACTCGATGGACATGAGTCTGAGTGAACTCTGGGAGATGGTGATGGACAGGAAGGCCTGGTGTGCTGTGATTCATGGGGTCGCAAAGAGTCGGACACGACTGAGCAAATGAACTGAACTGAACTGAACTGAACAGAGTGTATTTTGATTGAAAAATGCACAAAAATATCATGAATAATATAATGAACATATATTCAATGTAAAATACATTCTTAAATATATTATGGACTTTTTACAACGAAGTTAGTCAGATATTCATTACCTAACAAACACAGATTGAATGCATTATATGTAAGGTGTATTGCTCGGTACTGGTCAGTGTGTGACATTATGGAGCTCAAAGTTTGGGTGGATAGAGAAAGATACATTTAAAGTTATGGTGCAATGCAATATACAGTTTGATAGTGACAAGTCCAAGGTGACATGTAAACATAGAAGATGTTTGTGTAAGTCTGCTAGGGGGTAGAGGTTAGGAAATACCTATCTCTGACTAAGCAAAATAGAGCTGTGATTTAAAGGATTAATGTGTTGAAGGGCAGGCTTCCCTGGTGGCTCAGATGGTAAAGAATCTGATGGCATATAAATGACCCAATCAATAAATGGGCCAAAGGACTAAACAGACATTTCTCCAAAGGAGACATACAGATGGCTAACAAACACATGAAAAAATGCTCAACATCAGTCATTATCAGAGAAATGCAAATCAAAACCACAATGAGGTACCATCTCATGCCAGTCAGAATGGCTAATATCAAAAAGTTTACAAACCACAAATGTGGAGAGGTTGTGCAAACTACCCTCTTACATTGCTGGAGGGAATGCAAACTAGTACAGCCACTATGGAGAACAGTGTGGACATTCCTTAACAAACTGAAAATAAATCTGCCCACTGCTGGGCATGCACACTGAAGAAACCAGAACTGAGAGAGACACGTGTACCCCAGTGTTCATCGCAGCACTGTTACAATAGCTAGGACATGGAAGCAACCTGGATGTCCATTGGCAGATGAATGGATAAGAAAATTATACACAATGGAATATTACTCAGCTATTAAAAAGAACACATTTGAATCAGTTCTACTGAGATGGATGAAACTGGAGCCTATTATACAGAGTGAAGTAAGTCAGAAAGAAAAAAAAATACAGTATATTAAAGCATACATACATATATATATGTATGTATGTATGTATATATATATATATATATATGGAATTTAGAAAGATGGAAATGACGATCCTATATGAGAGATAGCAAAAGAGATATAGATATAAAGAACAGACTTTTGGACTCTGTGGGAGAAGGTGAGGGTGGGATGATTTGAGAGAATAGCATTGAAACATGTATATTACCATATGTGAAACAGATCACCAGTCCAAATTTGATGCATGAGACAGGGCACTTGGAGCTGGTGCACTGGGACAACCCAGAGGGATGGGATGGGGAGGGAGGTGGGAGGGGGCTTCGGATGGGGGACACTTGTACACCCGTGGCTGATTCATGTCAATGTATGGCAAAAAGCACCACAATATTGTAAAGTAATTAGCCTCCAATTAAAATAAATAATTTCTTAAAAAAAAAAAAGACTCTACCTGTAATGCATGAGATCCTGAGTTCAGTCCCTGGGTGGGGAAGATCCCCTGGAGAAAGAAATGGCAACCCACTCCAGTATTCTTGCCTGGAGAAGTCCATGGACAGAGGAGCCTGGAGGGCTAAAGTCCATGGGGGTGCAAAGTGTCATGACTAACACACATCTTGGGTTTATGCTGTAAGGCAAAAATTAGGGGTTTTCAGGAAGATTCTATAGTTGATAAACTGTCAAGGACATGTAGATTTTGATGTAATATAAGAAAAGTACTGTTTTGGAGCTGTAATATAGCATGTTAAGGGACTTTCTGGTGGTAAGTAAAAGTGGAAAAGCCATCTGGAAGTAGATTTATAAAAAGTCTCTATGATACACAAAGGAACTTTAACATAGGCCAAGAAACATTGTAAAATATAATAAAATGACAATTGATCAAATATTTGTTTCAGAAAGCAATTCTGGATACAAGGAGGAAGATTGTGCCAAAGGAATGACATAGAGGAACACAAGTGACAAGATGATTTTGTATCATATATGATATTATACATGTTTCAATGCCATTCTCCCAAATCATCCCACCCTCTCCCTCTCCCATAGAGTCCAAAGTAGCACAAATGATTTTTAAGTATAAATTAAAAGACTAGCAAAAAGGGGGCAGATTTGAAACATATTTTAACACTTAGAATAATATTACTTCTATTCTGTATTTAAATGACACCTTAAATGAATGGAAAATAAAATAGATATATGAATAAACAAAAAAGAATAAAACATTTTAATTATTTAGAGAAGCTGAAAAACGTTCTATATTCTAGAAAAAGGGGAGTAAAATTATGGGTGACTTGTTTCCTAAAAAATAGGATGTCAATAGTTCTTTCCATCCTTGTAAATGCATACTCATCTTCTCATCAAGAGGTACAGTCTATCTCCTTTATGCTGAATGTAGTTTAATCTTGTGGTTTGTATTGACTTCCATAAGAATTATATTCAAGTATTCAATAATTTATGTTTAAGAATTATACAAATGGAAGATAATGAATATGCAACTCAAATTATAAACAGATGAGTCATTACTTGGAATTTCATCTAAAGTAGTAACTCTCTTCACTCCTTGAGGTTAAATTTTGCATCACTGACTTTACTGTGTGGCAGCTTTAATTAAATAAATATTCACCCAGTGCTTAAATTCAATTGGCTTTTCTTTTGGCAGAAACTTAAAAAAAAATTCAGTTATAATTAATGTCATCATACTCTTACCACTCTTGCAAATCACTTGTTCCTCTAGCAAGCACTTAGACATTATTCCCTGGAATTATAATTTCTTATTATTCTTTGTAACTATCTTATGCATATGACATGATCCTTTAAGTCTAGATCATGGTTGTTACAGGTTTAGTGTATTCTCTGCACATAAAATTGAAGAAAGTATTCACAGTTAGGAAACTAGACTCCCAGCTCCCTGGATTCAAAAGAAGATAATGTGCTCTTTAAAATAGGTATATTACATATAATATGTATTATATAAATATGTACATTTGTCTCACATATAACTCTAAGTTTATTTTCAAAAAATAAATAAGGGTAGAGTATTCCATAAAAAATAATCTTATATCACATAAATTTAGTGTGAAAACATAAATTTTGGAAAATGAGTGAGATGAGAAATTTGAAAACAGACAAAAATGTTTTCTCTTCTACTTCAAAATGAAGTATTTGTCTTAACAAATATATCAAATTAATATGTTTCTTATATATAAATGTAATTTAACTTCCAATGTAATATAATTTTCTTGAGGTTGGTAAATCTTTATTGAAAATTAGAGTAGTTAATTACAAAAGGAAGAAGAGACCAAGGAGGTAAGTGTTTTGGAAGGATACTTCAGTTCTTAACTTCATTTAGGATGTCAAATAAATATTAGTGGTCAATATGTGAACAAAACTAAGAATAGATCTTACTAAACTTACTGAAAACTAGAAAATTTTATGCTGTTAAGAAATGCTTTTATTGCACTTAATAACTTTTTGTAAATTTATTGATAAACTGCACCATTTAATCTGTACAGTATCATTATTTGTGATGAATGTTTAAACCCAATGAACCTTAAAAACAATGAAGCTAAAGTTCCATCCACATCAGAATTGCTTGCCTTTTCCTCTGGAACTTCCTTGTTGCCTGTAGAAAATGGATTTCAGCTGATGTCTTTGGGGTTTCAGCCTGCTCCAGATATTCCCTTCATCACTGTCAGCTCTAGAGATGACTAGCTTGGTTAGCCAACCTCCATTATTATGCTAACCCTCCCTGATGGCTCAGTGGGTAAAGAATCCACCAGCAATGCAGGGGACAGGGGAGACTCAGGTTTGACTCCTGGGTCCTGAGTTGAGAAGATACCCTGGAGGGACAAATGGCAACCCACTCCAATACTCCTGCCTGGAGAATACCATGGACAGAGGAGACTGACTAGCTGCAGTCCATAGGGTCACAGAGAGTCTCAGCACAAGTACTAAGCACATGTCCGTCCAATAAATCCCTCTATTTATACCAATAAATGCACGAGTATATAAAGATATACACTGTTAAATAGATATCAACTTGTTAATTTAAACTGAAACAATTAAAGATGCAAAAATAATGTATAATGCACTCATAATATTAACTCAAAAAACTAAACCCTATTTGTTTCTGACTTCAACTAGAATTTGTGACATTCTTTAAGAAGCACAATTGTTTGATATTCATATTTTGAAGCCAGAAGGTGAAAAGTAATTCTGTTTCTAAAAGAAAAGCATCATAAATGATTATGACATTTCCATGTATCAGTCTTTTCACATATATAAGGCAAATGAGTTTTGTTCTAATAATTTTTTCTGCTCTTTAATGTAAACTGGCTTGAAGTGAGTTGAATTTTGTCACAGTTTATATAGGGAATGTTTGATTATAAAGTGAGGTGTAAATGGCTTTAAGATTTCATAAGATTGTAAACAGAGCCTAGAAATTTAGAATATTAAGGTACAGCAGGACTGTCCTTCTGTTCTCAAGAAATATCCCCATATATATGCAATATAGCCTTCACTCTGTCAAGGAGCAATGAGATACAGTTATTTGGAACTGAAATATACTATACATTGAGTTGATCTCCCTTTATTTTAGGGATAGTTCATTCCATTCATTTTCACTCCTGAAGTAAAGTAGAGAAAATGAACTCAGTTTTAGTATATAAATCTTCTATATTTTTGAATGTTTTGCTATCTTATTTCTCTTAGGTTCAAGGAAGCTGGTTCAATGGTTAATGGATGGTTCTACCTCAAGTATTAAAGTCCCCTAAGAAAAGAAAATGAAATGACTTATTTTATATCCAAAAGTTGACAAATGCCATACCTAAATTATGGAAGAGGCACTTTTTTTTTTTTTTTTTTTTTACTTCAAAGCATTTTAAAATGAGATATGTTACATTTTTAGAATTCAAACTAAATTCCACTTTAGGAAAATATTATACCTATGAAATTCAATAGGCTTATTTTCAGATATTTTCTGTAATGTTATATCTAACAACTCAAGGGAAGTTGAACTGATAACTGCTTTCAAATATATTTTGCTCTGAAAACTAATCTACTTGGAAAAAAGTTATATTAGCCCTTAAATCTTGGAGTCTCATTTTTTCCTCTCAGGGATTTGATGGGGTAGATTTCTGTGAAAACAGGAAATAGATGTTCTCAACAAATCATTTTTTGCTTTGATTCTGTCATTAAGAAAATGTCATTGTGTCCTGGCAGCCAATGAGAAGAAACAAAATGGTAATAATTTCCTTCAGCACAGAATGTGGTTCAGTACAGCTGTGTTTTAAAAGCCCATTTTCATCATAAGATCATGTCCATAAAATATATACCCAGATAATTTTACTTTAAATATACTGAGAATTTTTGTAGCACTTTCATTTCTAGTCAAGATTCTCTTATGCAGGATGTATGTGGTGATATTACAAATGACTTATCTAGAAAAATAGGGCCAGTTGAACAAACTGTTGATAATAGATTTTGATTTAGCTAGTTTCCCAAGGGAATTTATATTCAATATCGTCCTAAAACTGTTCAAATGAAGATTGAAAATTTTGAGTTAAAATCCTTTCAAAGACTTTATACAATTGTTACCCTTATTATGATGTCTGCTCTGTAACTCTCATGTTTCCAGGCCTCAAATATGCATTTTCCAAGATTTTAAGGCCATTCGTTGGAGACATTATCATTAGCTATTAGTATTCAGTGATCAATAATCAAATATTCACATTGGGTTTTGATGTAAGAAGACAGAGTCTTAAAATAGATTTTAAAATCTACAGCTTCCATCTCATCATAACACTAACAAAATTACACCTTAAAATATCATTTATACATAGAGAAATAGGAATAGGAATAATTACCTCTCTATGAAGCATCAATATCATGTCTCAACCTCACTAATATTTGTAATCAAGTCTTTAAGACCAGAGACTTAAAAAGGGTTTTGTTTGATCTAAACAATTATGGCTTATACCAATAATTTAAACTACTAAATACTTTTAAAAATGTTTGACACACCTATTTTTTCACATCAGATCAGAACAGTCACAAAGCATTTCTTTCCCGTGCCTAGGAATGTGCATTAAGTCAGGACTCAATAGCAGAGACACATCTCAGATCTTGAAATGCTCAGATCAGGATTACAATTCCTATGGGATTTTCAAGTACCAACCTCACATTTCTTACCACTGAAGACTAACTTTCATTTCTACCTCTTCTCTAGATACTTTTGTAATTTTCCCTTTATTGATTCTGTTATATTATTTTTTAGAAATATTCCCCAGTATACTATTCTATTTTGGAGTGCATCCCTAACTGTTGTAGAGACTTCAGGTAGCCCTCAGTATCTATTCTTTCTGTTATCTTAGTGATACAGTCCACAATATTTAGCTTGATAAATGTTCACTTAAGAATAAAGATTGGGAACTTCCATGGAAGTCTAGTGGTGAAGAATCTGCCTGCCAACACAGGAGACACGGGTTCAACCCCTGATCCCTGGTCTGGGAAAATCCCACATGCTGCAGCGAAACTGACACCCTGTGTCACAACTACTGAGCCCACATTCTAGAGTCCATGAGCCTCGACTTCCAATCTCATGCACCACAACTACTAAAAGAACAATTCACTCCAGTATTCTTGCCTAGAGAATTCCATAGACAGAGGAGCCTGGTGCACTACTGTCCATGGAATCACAAAGAGTAAGACACGACTGACAAACTAACAAACACACACACACAGATTTGTCATGGGCTTCCTCAGTGGCCCAGTAGTAAAGAATCTGCCACAGTGCAAGCATTTCAGGAGACGTAGGTTCAATCCCTGGGTTGGGATGATCTCCTGGAGGAGGTTTTGGCACCCACTCCAGTATTCTTGCATTGACAGTACTTTAAAAAACAAAGAGACACTTTGTAAACAAAGATCCATATAGCCAAAGCCATGCTCTTTCTAGTAGTCATGTACATATGTGAGAGTTGTACCATAATGAAGGCTGAGTGTTGGAGAATTGATGCTTTTGAACTGTGGTGCTGGAGAAGACCTTCATAGTCCCTTGGACTGCAAGGAGATCCATGCAGTCAACCTTAAACCAAATCAACCCAGAATACTCATTGGAGGGACTGATGCTGAAGCTGAAGCTCCAATACATTGGCCACATGGTGTGAAGAGCCAACTCATTGGAAAGACCCTGATGCTGGAAAAGATTGAAGGCAAAAGGAGAAGGAAAAGACAGAGGGTGAGATGGTTGGACGGCATCACGGACTTAATGGACATGAACTTCGGGAAACACCAGGAGATGGTGAGGGGCAGGGAGGCCCAGTGTGCTGCATGCAATGGGGTTGCAAAGAGTTGGAGATGGTTTAGTGACTGAGTAACAAAAAAAACAACATCAAAATGACGTGTGCAATCTTAAAGTAACTTGATTTATAAGGAATCTTTTGTGTCCTTTTCCCCCTGCTCATTTCATCTGGATGAGGATGTAATGTAGGAGCTTCTGCAAACAGAAATCTTTGAACCATGAGGTGACAGTTATAACATTGTTGTTATTCAGTTGCTCAGTCATGTCTGAGTCTTTGAGACCATATAAATTGCAGCATACCAGGCTTTCTTGTCCCTTACTATCTCCTAGAGTTTGCTCAAACTCCTGTCCATTGAGTCAATGATGCCATCCAACCATCTCACCCTCTGCCGCCTTCTTCTTCTTTTGTCTTCAGACTTTCCCAGATGCATGGTCTTTTCCAGTAAGCCTGGTCTTTGCATCATGGGGCCAAAGGATTGGAGCTTCAGCTTTGGTATAATTCCGTCCAATGAATATTCAGGGTTGTTTTCCTTTTGGATTGACTGGTTTAATCTTGCAGTCCAAGGGACTCTCAAGAGTTTTCTCTAGCACCACAATTTCAAAGCAAAAATTCTTTGGTTCCCAGCCTTCTTAATGGTCCAACTCACATATGTACATAGTTTTCCAGAACTACTGGAAAATTGATAGCTTTGGCTATAAGGACCTTTGTTGGCAAAGTGACGTCTCTGCTTTTTACATGCTGTCTAGGCTGGTCATAGCTATAACACTGTTCAGTTCAGTCACTCAGCCGTGTCTGACTCTTTGTGACCCTGTGGACTGCAGCCCACCAAGCCTCCCTGTCCATCACCGAATCCTGTAGTTTACTCAAACTCATGTTCATTGAGTCAGTGATGCCATCCAACCATCTCATCCTCTGCCACCCCTTTCTCCTGCCTTCAATCTTTCCCAGCATCAAGGTTGTTTCAAATGAGTCAACTCTTCACATCAGGTGGCCAAAGTATTGGAGTTTCAGCTTCAGCATCAGTCTTTCCAATGAACACCCAGGACTGATCTCCTTTAGGATGGATTGGTTGGATCTCCTTGCAGTTCAAGGGACTCTCAAGAGTCTTCTCCAACACCACAGCTCAAAATCATCAATCCTTCAGCATTCAGCTTTCTTTAGAGTCGTACCCTCACATTCATACATGACTACTGGAAAAACCAAATCTTTGACTAGATGGACATTTGTTTGCAAAGTCAAGTCTCTGCTTTTTAATATGCTGTCTAAGTTGGTCATAACTTTTCTTCCAGGGAGCAAACATCTTTTAATTTCATGGCTGCAGGCACCATCTGCAGTGATTTTGGGGCCCCCCAAAACATAAAGTCTGTCACCGTTTCCACTGTGTCCCTATCTATTTGCCATAAAGGATAAGAATATGATGAAAAGAGATGGGGTCGCTGATGTTAGAGGAATTGCTCTACAATTGCTGCACACTTGAACACCAAACTTTGCTGATGCGGGATGAATATAAACATCTATCCAGCTTTTAACCACTATTCAGGTTTTATTGTTTGTTGTTTTTATTGTATTGTTGTTTTTAACCACTATTCAGTTTTTATATTTGTCAGCTAAAATTGTATATTTTGGCCCTATATAATTTTCACTGTCTTAAACATTAAGGAATCATGTAAAAGCATTATTTATGTGAAATTAATTCTGTCAAAACTTCACTTAATTCAGTTACTGATTTATGCCTTGAGTTGACTTCAAAATTATCTTTTCTGTGTTAAGGTTTCAATCACATCTAAAAGAAACTGAAATTGAATAATGTCAATATTGATTCAGTAGCATCAATTAATTTTATAATGTACAAATAAACAAGTTTTTTTGAGCTCTCTTCTGATATAGTCCCCTATCTGTGGAGAGTTAGAAATGGCCAACTATTACTGCTTTTTTGCTATTGGAAAGAAGACAAAATTTTGAGTTATTTGAGTACACAGCCAAAGATCAAAGTCCTGATAAACATGATAACAGCTGAAAGCAGTTGACAGAAAATAAATTGCCAATGTAAGAAAAAGGATGCTGTAAGTTACTTTTTTCTGTAGAGCAAATTTTATGTATTTGATTGCTTATATGTATAAAATCAAACGTGCTCATAATTAAAAAATTTATAAAATACAAAATGATTGTATCTAAACATGTATTCTGAGAAACACATACACATATTTAACGGCTTCCAAGGTGGCTCAGTAGTAAAAAAAAATAAATGCAGAGGCACAGGTTCTATCCATGTGTTGGGAAGATCCCTTGTATTAGGAAACAGCAACCCAGCCCAGTATTCTTGTCTGGAAAATTCCATGGACAGAAGAGCTTGGCAGGCTACAGTCCATGGGGTCACAGAAGAGTCTTGCATGACTTGAGTGATGGAGCATGTGTGCATACATTTAATATAATATATAATTCATTATAAAGTTGATGTGTTCCCTTTATTCACAAAATTTAGCTATATGCCATATGAACTAAAGTTAAATTGTCAGATATATAAATGTATTTCTTATTTTAAAATTTTCAGGATAATTTTCTGGAAATTGGAGGTGGAAAAATTTTCAGTAGCAAAACTTCTAGTGGACAGCTGGGCCTATTTTCCTCTGGGTTACAGTCTTGACTGAATGAGAATTGTCCTTTTAACAATTTGTTGGATATAAGGCAGAAATATATGTCACTTATGTAGTATTTTTTAATTAGATATTTTATAAGATACTCCCTTTGAAATTTGGTTTAACTGTGTTCCATAGGTATAGAGAAACAAAAAATAGAGAAAATTTTATGATCCTGAATCAAATACCTGTGTCATGTCAATAAATGAGTGAACTTAACTGAATTTCAATAATATAGAGTGTGTGCGCTGTGTGCTTACTCGCTCAGCTGTGTCCGACTCTTTGTGATTATATGGACTGTAGCCCACCAGGCTTCTCTGTCCATGTGGATTCTCCAGGCAAGAATACTGGGGTGGGTTGCCATGTCCTACTCCAGGGGATCTTCCCAACCCAGAGATCAAACCTAGGTTTCCCACATTGCAGGTTCATTCTTTACTATCTGAGCCACCAGGGAAGCCCAAGAATATTGAAGTGGGTAGCCAATGTCTTCTCCAGAGATCTTTCCAACTCAGGAATCGAGCTGGGGTCTCCTGCATTGCAGGTGAATTCATTACCAGCTCAGCTACCAGGGAAACCCAATATATGGTAGGTTATAGCTAATATTGAAGGCTTCCTTAGTGGCTCAGTGGTAAAGAATCTGCCCGCCAATACAGGAGACATGGGTTTGATTTCTGGGTCTGGAAGATTCTCTTGAGAAGGAAATGGCAACCCACTCCAGTATTCTTGCCTGGGAAATCTTATGGACAGAGGAGCCTGGCAGGCTACAGTCTATGAAGTCGCAAAAAAGCCAGACACAGCTTAGCTAGTAAAAAACTTAGATACTATGTTCTTTTAAACAAATGAATCGCCAGTCCAGATTCGATGCATGATACTGGATGCTTGGGGCTGGTGCACTGGGACGACCCAGAGGGATTGTACGGGGAGGGTTTAGAGAGGGAGGTTCAGGATGGGGAAGACCTGTGTACCTTTCATGGATTCATGTTAATGTATGGCAAAACCAGTACAATATTGTAAAGTAATTAACCTCCAATTAAAATAAATACATTTATATTTAAAAAAAGAAAAAAAAGACAGTTTTTCAGAATAATGTGCATGGTATATTCCCATTTTTATAAAACATTAGTTAATGCTTTTAACCACTTCTCATATGAGTCCATATTAAGAGATTTATACACATTACTCCATAAATTCTTATGTGAATTATGTGATAAAGTTTTTTTTTTATCATTCCCCATTGAATAAGTGAGAAAGTGGAGGCAAAGAGAAGTCGAGTAATTTGCCCAAAGTTGCAATAATAATGAAGGGCGAAGCCACTTGAACATTAAAATTTTGAAAGCTTTGGAAGGGATCTGGAAGTCACTGAAATATAGCACTTATTATATTCCCTAAGCCTCATGACTGCTTTTTTAAAATAAAAAATGTCATTAGTTTTATGCTTACCTGTTTTATAACATTTGGTAATATCCCAAGAGTTTCTGATGCACAAAATAAAAAAAAATAGGCAGACATTGATAAATCAAACTATATATATATATATATATATATATATATACACACAAACATATGTGTATATATATATACACACACATATGTGTATATTATTCACCATTTTAAAAGTAAAAGCTATCATTATAAATAATAGATCCAAATTTCTGAACCTTAAAAATATGCTTTACACAATATTAAATACAAGAGTAAAATTGTTAAAAGAAAAATGTTATAGTTTAGAGAGTTCCAATGTGTGAATATTGACATCAAATATTCATGTGGACTTATTTTCATCCTTTCCATTTAAGAT
This sequence comes from Budorcas taxicolor, assembly GCF_023091745.1. Lineage (NCBI taxonomy): Eukaryota > Metazoa > Chordata > Mammalia > Artiodactyla > Bovidae > Budorcas > Budorcas taxicolor. The sequence continues at coordinate 55,739,010 of NC_068929.1, read as the reverse complement.
GCAACAGTGTCTACATTGTGGAATGGGGGGCAGCTCTCCTGTTTCTGAGGAAAGAAACATTTTTATTTGAAGCATAGTGGAAAGCAGAAGCATAGTGGAAAGCTGAACATTCAGAAATATCTGGGCACTGAAAACATGATTTTCATATTTCCAGTCTATAGAGGCAAAGTGAATTTAATTTTGTATCCATTCAAGCAAAATACTGAGTTAACACAAATTGAGGTAAACAAGATCACAAGTTTTAAAGAAAACTAAGAGACACAAAAGCAACCACTTTATTATATTTTATTGAAAGTTTTGTTTATTATCAAAACACTTGTTTTGGGAGTAGGTTATGGGGATTTCGTTTGGGCTGTATTCTTGTTCTTCATTTAGAAAAGCTAAGGAAAATTTCCACCACTCTACCCAAAGTTGATTATATAAACATATGTACTTTGATCCAAGAGGTCACTAATTTATTGGCTGGGCATTGAGTAGTTCAGCAAGAGAGTTCTGCATAGGAGGAATAACAGTTTTTACTGGATGATCAGAGCCTTCATCACAAATATAGTGGAGGCAGAGACTTTGCTATATTAAGGGATGTATCTCTTTGTTTTACAACAACTCCTGACAAAGAGTAGTGATTTGTTGAATAATAATGGATTTTAGGTAATTTGGATGTAAAATATGAGAAGAGAGTGGTAGTAATTTGTAGCAGGGACAGGAGCTGAAAGGTGAATTAAGATAACACATTAAACTTGAAACATGAGACAGGAGCTTCTCTTGTTAAGTTGCAATGTTGCAGGTTTGATTTAAAAGACATTATGCATTAGGTATGGAGAAGGCAATGGCAACCCATTCCAGTACTCTTGCCTGGAAAATCCCATGGACAGAGGAGCCTGGTAGGCTGCAGTCCATGGGGTCTCTAAGACTCGGCCACGACTTCACTTTCACTTTCACTTTTCACTTTCATGCATTGGAGAAGGAAATGGCAACCCACTCCAGTGTTCTTGCCTGGAGAATCCCAGGGATGGCGGAGCCTAGGGGGCTGCCATCTATGGGGTCACACAGAGTCGGACAGGATTGAAGTGGCTTAGCAGCAGCAGCAGCAGCATGCATTAGGTAGAGGAAGGCTATGGAGAACAGATAGAAGCTATAGAGTGGTAACTGTTATTCCACAAGCAGAGACTGAGAGCAGCCGGGACAGATAATGATGAGAAACTGACTTGAGAAAGAATGCTTATGGTAAGTAAATTGACCACTTTTAAAAGATACTTACTTCTATTGAGCAAGAATAGCTCCTGATGAAAAGGAAATAAGCTTAAAAATAGAGAAAATGTGGAGAAAACAAAAATCCTTATAGATACTGTCATAGAGCTACTGCTTTTTCCTTAATTGTGATTTGATATTCATTGGTTTTATCTATTTGCTGTTCTCACAATAGTAAACTCTTGACTAATTTCTGTGACATACACATGTTTCCAAACCTTATAACCCCGAATAACTTATCACAAATATAGTGTAATTTAAAAGAAATTGTTATCACAAGCCCAATTAAATTAGGAAATATCTGTAATGGAGTATGACTTGTTATTAATACTAAGCATAATGAGACAATTAAAGTAAATGGATTCTGTGAAAAATGCCATTGGTAATTTTATAGGTTGCATAAAATCTATAATTGCTTTAAGTAGTATAGTCATTTTCAAAATATGGAAAAGACTGTAAATAGACAAAGCATCTTGAGAAAGAAAAGCAGAGCTGGAAGAACCATGTTCCCTGACATCAGAGTATACTATAAGTCACAGTAATCAAGGCAATATGGTACTTGCACAAAAAACAACAAACAAACAAAAATAGGTCAATGGAATGGGCTTTAAAGCCTAGAGATGAACTCATGCACCTGTGGTCATCTAATTTATGGCAGATGAGGAAAGGATATACAGTGGAGAAAAAGATAGTCTCTTCAATAAGTGGTGCTGGGGAAACTGGACAGTTACATGTAAAAGTTTGAAATTAGAACACTCCCTAACATCATACACACACACACACACACACACACACACACACACACACAAAACTCAAAATAGATTAAAGACCTAAATGTAAGGTGGGACATAATAAATCTCTTAGAGGAAAACATAGGCACAGCACTCTGAGATATATTGCAGCAAGATCATTTTTGATTCACCTCCTAGAGTAATGAAAATAAAAAACAAAAACAAATAAAAGGGATCTAATGAAACTTAAAAGCTTTTGCACCACAAAGGAAATCATAAACTAAAGGAAAAAGCTCTCAGAATGGGAGAAAATATTCGCAAATGAAGCACTTCACAAGGGGTTAATCTCCAAAACATACAAACAGCTTATGTGGCTCAAAAAAAAAGAAAAGAAAAGAAAAAAGTGAGCAAAAGCCTAAATAGACATTTCTCCAAAGAAGACATACAGATGGCTAACAAACACATGAATAGATGCTCAATATCACTATTAAAGAGTTGCAAGTCAAAGATACAATGAGGTATCACCTTATACCAATAGGAATAGCCATCATCAAAAAATCTGCAAAGAAAAAATGCTGGAGGATATAAAGAAAAGATAAACCTCCTACACTATTGATGGGAAGATAACCCTCCTACACTACTGATGGGAATGTAATGTACTATTGATACAGTCACTATGGAGAACAGCATGAAGGTAACCTCAAAAAACTAAAAATAGAACAACGATATGACACAGCAATTTCATTCCTGGGGCATATATCCAGAAAATTTAAATTAAAAAAAAAAAAAAAGTACATGATTGCAGCACTATTTCAAATAGCCAGGACATACAAGCAACCTAAATGTCCAACAACAGAAAAATGGTAAATAAGATGTGACACACAAATACAATGGAACACAGAAACTATAAAACTCCTAGAGGAGAACACAGGCAAAACACTCTCAGACATAAATCACAGCAGGATCCTCTATGATCCACCTCCCAGAATTCTGGAAATAAAAGCAAAAATAAACAAATGGGATCTAATTAAAATTAAAGGCTTCTGCACAACAAAGGAAAATATAAGCAAGGTGAAAAGACAGCCTTCTGAATGGGAGAAAATAATAGCAAATGAAACAACTGACAAACAACTAATCTCAAAAATATACAAGCAACTAATGCAACTCAATTCCAGAAAAATAAATGACCCAATCAAAAAATGGGCCAAAGAACTAAATAGACATTTCTCCAAAGAAGACATACGGATGGCTAACAAACACATGAAAAGATGCTCAACATCACTTATTATTAGAGAAATGCAAATCAAAACCACAGTGAGGTACCACTTCACACCAGTCAGAATGGCTGCGATCCAAAAATCTGCAAGCAATAAATGCTGGAGAGGGTGTGGAGAAAAGGGAACCCTCCTACACTGTTGGTGGGAATGCAAACTAGTACAGCCACTATGGAGAACAGTGTGGAGATTCCTTAAAAAAATTGCAAATAGAAGTGCCATATGACCCAGGAATCCCACTGCTGGGCATACACACCGAGGAAACCAGAATTGAAAGAGACACATGTACCCCAATGTTCATCGCAGCACTGTTTATAATAGCCAGGACATGGAAACAACCTAGATGTCCATCAGCAGATGAATGGATAAGAAAGCTGTGGTACATATACACAATGGAGTATTACTCAGCCATTAAAAAGAATTCATTTGAATCAGTTCTGATGAGATGGATGAAACTGGAGCCGATTATACAGAGTGAAGTAAGGCAGAAAGAAAAACACCAATACAGTATACTAACACATATATATGGAAGTTAGAAAGATGGCAATGATGACCCTGTATGCAAGACAGCAAATAAGACACAGATGTGTATAGCGGACTTTTGGACTCAGAGGGAGAGGGAGATGGGGGGATGATTTGGGAGAATGGCATTGAAACATGTATACTATCATGTAAGAATCGAATCCCCATTCTATGTCCAATGCAGGATACAGCATGCTTGGGGCTGGTGCTCGGGGATGACCCAGAGGGATGTCGTAGGGAAGGAGGTGGGAGGGGGGTTCATGTTTGGGAACACATGTACACCCGTGGTGGATTCATGTCAATGTATGGCAAAACCAATACAGTATTGTAAAGTAAAATAAAGTAAAAAAAAAAAATACAATAGAACTTTACTCAATCATCAAAAGGAATTAAATAGTATCATTTGCAGAGATGTGGATAGACTTAGAGCCTGTCATACAAAGTGAAGGAAATCAGAAAGAGAAAAAACGAACATCATATAGTATATCATTTATATATGGAGTCTAGAAGATGGTACAGATTAACTTATTTGCAAAACAGAAATAGAGACCCAGATGTAGAGAACAAGCTTACAAATACCAAGTGGGAGAAGGGATGGGATGAATTGTGAGATCAAAATTTACATATGCACTACCATATATAAAGTAGATATCTAATGAGAACCTACTGTATAGCACAGGGAACTCTACTCAATACTTTGTTAGGTGACTTAAATGGGAAGGAAATCTAGAAAAGAGTGCATATACATATACATATAACTGATAAACTTTTCTGTATAGCAGAAATGAACGCAGCACTGTAAAATAAATACAGTCTAATAAAATTAATATAAAATCTATGGATATAACTGAACCATGTTTGTGTTGAAAAAGCTTCTTAAATATTTGCCTGTAGAAAATATTTGCAATGTGATTGATTGTCTAATATCTGAACGAGTTGAAGTATTCTATTTTAGGACCTTCCCTGACTGAAGAAGGAATTCAAACAGACTATATCACTCCACCTATTGAAGAACAAAGAAGCTCAGAAATTTGTTCCTCTAATGCATTGTTCTATAAATCAAGAACTAGAGCTTAGATATAACTTTTTAATTTTTTTCAATTTCCCTGGGAACAGGCAACAGTCTCGCAGCGTCTGAAACATCCTTTTTTCCAGTACATCTCACAGCATCATATAGAAATATGTTGCAATGACTTGCCAAGTTAGATGCTTGCTTAATGTCAGCAATTTTCTTTCTGAAACCAATTCTACACTCAGCATCAGGAGAAAACATTGAAGAGAGACATTGTGCCCTTTGAGCTTGGAAGATTTATATTTCCCAGGATTCAAAAAAAAAAGACAACCACATTTATCATCATGGGATCTTGAGAAGAAAGAAGAAAAAAATGAATCAGAAAGCATTTTATTATTTGAATATTCTATTTATTTTAATTTATTATTTATTTATTTATTTTTTACTTTACAATATTTTTAAAACTGCATCTTACTTTACCAAATTAAAAAAAAATCTAGTATTTGAACGGGGGAATCAATGTGAAAAATTAAGATCTGCTACTCTAAACATTTCAGGAGAATTTATAACAGAAGAAATGCTACCTTTGTATTCTTGTGTTCATGGCTGGAGGATAACTTACAACTGATTGGTTCTAAAAAGTATCTAATTAACTTCAAAAAAATGTTGAATATATTTTTATATATATTTTTAAGCAAACTTCAAACTTTTTTCTTACATATTCAGTAAAAATTGTTAGAAGCCAAAATCTTTTCTGTGAGCTATACTATTTTAAATATCTCCAGTGAATAATTTAACTGGAGATATTTAATAATATTCATTTTAATATTATTTTAAAAAGCTTTTGTTTACTTAATTTATCATTTAAAAATAATTTCACAACAAATAATTTTATCTCATCTTAGAAGGATTATTAATTGAACTCAGAATATCAGTGATAACAGTTACAGTAAGTCTATGGTGAATATTTTTTCTATACCATGTCTGGAGTTCAGTAGTTTACATACATTATGCAATTTCATGTTAATAATAAACTTAAATTGTTTTACTAATCATACTTTATATACTTGGGGAAGTGAGATGTAAAGAAATTAAGTAAATGCCCCATAGTTACAAACATAAGAAACACAAAAGCACGTGTCAAACCCAGGTGTTTCACTCTAAAACATATGTCCTTTTCAAATCAATTGATAGCTTTACTCTATAAAAGAGAAAATCTATTAAATATTTTCACTGTACTTATATTTGTGATATAAACACTGAATTCCTGCTACTAATAATCTGGCAGTTCAGTTCAGTTCAGTTCAGTCGCTCAGCCGTGTTCGACTCTTTGTGACCCCATGAATCGCAGCATGCCAGGCCTCCCTGTCCATCACCAACTCCCGGAGTTCACTCAGACTCACATCCATCAAGTCCGTGATGCCATCCAGCCATCTCATCATCAGTCGTCCCCTTCTCCTCCTGCCTCCAATCCCTCCCAGCATCAAAGTCTTTTCCAATGAGTCAACTCTTCTCATGAGGTGGCCAAAGTACTGGAGCTTCAGCTTTAGCATCATTGCTTCCAAAGAAACCCCAGAGTTGATCTCCTTCAGAATGGACTGGTTGGATCTCCTTGCAGTCCAAGGGACTCTCAAGAGTCTTCTCCAACATGACATCAATTCTTTGGCGCTCAGCCTTCTTCACAAGTCCAACTCTCACATCCATACATGACCACAGGAAAAACCATAGCCTTGACTAGACGGACCTTAGTCAGCAAAGTAATGTCTCTGCTGTTGAATATACTATCTAGGTTGGTCATAACTTTTCTTCCAAGGAGTAAGTGTCTTTTAATTTCATGGCTGCAGTCACCATCTGCAGTGATTTTGGAGCCCCAAAAAATAAAGTCTGACACTGTTTCCACTGTTTCCCCATCTATTTCCCATGAAGTGATGGGACTGGATGCCATGATCTTCGTTTTCTGAATGTTGAGCTTTAAGCCAACTTTTTCACCCTCCTCTTTCACTTTCATCAAGAGGCTTTTTAGCTCCTCTTCACTTTCTTCCATAAGGGTAGTGTCATCTGCATATCTGAGGTTATTGATATTTCTCCCCGCAATCTTGATTCCAGCTTGTGTTTCTTCCAGTCCAGCGTTTCTCATGATGTACTCTGCATAGAAGTTAAATAAGCAGGGTGACAATATACAGCCTTGACGGAATCCTTTTCCTATTTGGAACCAGTCTGTTGCTCCACGTCCAGTTCTAACTGTTGCTTCCTGGCCTGCATACAGATTTCTCAAGAGGCAGGTTAGGTGGTCTGGTATTCCCATCTCTTTCAGAATTTTCCACAGTTTATTGTGATCCACACAGTCAAAGGCTTTGGCATAGTCAATAAAGCGGAAATAGATGTCTTTATGGAACTCTCTTGCTTTTTCCATGATCCAGAGGATGTTGGCGATTTGATCTCTGGTTCCTCTGCCTTTTCTAAAACCAGCTTGAACATCAGGGAGTTCACCATTCATGTATTGCTGAAGCTTGGCTTGGAGAATTTTGAGCATTACTTTACTAGCGTGTGAGATGAGTGCAATTGTGCGGTAGTTTGAGCACTCTTTGGCATTGCCTTTCTTAGGGATTGGAATGAAAACTGACCTTTTTCAGTCCTGTGGCCACTGCTGAGTTTTCTGAATTTGCTGGCATATTGAGAGAAGCACTTTCACAGCATCATCTTTCAGGATTTGAACTAGCTCATCTGGAGTTCCCGTATAATGAAAAGGACAAATTTTTTGGGTGTTAGTTCTAAAAGGTCTTGTAGGTCTTCATAAAACTTCACTTTCTTCATCGTTACTCGTTTGGGCATAGACTTGGATAACTATGATATTGAATGGTTTGCCTTGGAGACGAACAGAGATCATTTTGTCATTTTTGAGATTGCATCCAAGTACTGCATTTCTAACTCTTGTTAACCATTATGGCTACTCCATTTCTTCTGAGGATTCCTGCCCGCAGAGGTAGATATTATGGTCATCTGAGTTAAATTCACCCATTCCGGTCCGTTTTAGTTCGCTGATTCCTAGAATGTCGACGTTCACCCTTGCCATCTCTTGTTTGACCACTTCCAATTTGCCTTTATTCATGGACCTGACATTCCAGGTTCTTATGCAATATTGCTCTTTCCAGCATCGGATTTTGCTTCTATCACCAGTCACATCCACAAAGGTATTGTTTTTGCTTTGGCTCCATCCTGTCATTCTTTCTGGAGTTATTTTTCCACTGATCTCCAGTAGCTAATTGGGCACCTACTGACCTGGGGAGTTCCTCTTTTGGTATCCTATCATTTTGCTTTTTCATACTGTTCATGGGGTTCTCAAGGCAAGAATACTGAACTGGCTTGCCATTCCCTTCTCCAATGGACCACAATCTGTCAGTATATTGTCACCCTGCTTATTTAACTTCTATGCAGAGTACATCATGAGAAACACTAGACTGGAAGAAACACAAGCTGGAATCAAGATTGTCCAGAGAAATATCAATAACCTCAGATATGCAGATGACACCACCTTTACGGAAGAAAGTGAAGAGGAGCTGAAAAGCCTCTTGATGAAAGTGAAAGAGGAGGGTGAAAAAGTTGGCTTAAAGCTCAACATTCAGAAAACGAAGATCATGGCATCCGGTCCCATCACTTCATGGGAAATAGATGGGGAAACAGTAGAAACAGTGTTAGACTTCATTTTTTTTGGGCTCCAAAATCACTGCAGATGGTGACTGCAGCCATGAAATTAAAAGACGCTTACTCCTTGGAAGAAAAGTTATGATCAACCTAGATAGTATATTCAAAAGCAGAGATATTACTTTGCCGACTAAGGTCCGTCTAGTCAAGGCTATGGTTTTTGCAGTGGCCACGTATGGATGTGAGAGTTGGACTGTGAAGAAGGCTGAGCACTGAAGAATTGATGCTTTTGAACTGTGGTGTTGGAGAAGACTCTTGAGAGTCCCTTGGACTGCAAGGAGATCCAACCAGTCCATTCTGAAGGAGATCAACTCTGGAATTTCTTTGGAAGGAATGATGCTGAAGCTGAAGCTCCAGTACTTTGGCCACCTCATGAGAAGAGTTGACTCATTGGAAACGACTCTGATGCTGGGAGGGATTGGGGGCAGGAGGAGAAGGGGACGACCGAGGATGAGATGGCTGGATGGCATCACTGACTCAATGGACGTGAGTCTGAGTGAACTCTGGGAGTTGGTGATGGACAGGGAGGCCTGGCGTGCTGTGATCATGGCATCACAAAGAGTCAGACATGGCTGAGTGACTGAGGTTAACAGCTGGAATTCCATCACCTCCAGTAGCTTTGTTTCTAGTGATGCTTTCTAAGGCCCACTTAACTTCAGATTCCAGGATGTCTGGCCCTAGATGAGTGATCACACCATCGTGTTTATTTGGGTCTTGAAGATCTTTTTTGTACAGTTCTTCTGTGTATTCTTGCCATCTCTTAATAATCTGGCAAGATCCATCTAAATCAAGTAATATTTACCTGAATTCATTCCAGGTCTTTAGGGTTTCAAAGATGGCAAAAGGTTTTTTTTAAAATAATGGAATGCAAGCACTGTAATTAAAAACTTGGGTTTATTATATAGTAACTTAAATACGAATGTAAGTAATTATAACTACTGATGCTAACTTAAAAATATAATAGGGTTGCTTTGTCAGTGTGGCAAAAGGAGTGGTTTGTTTGCAGACAGTCTGAGTTTTTGTTTTCTTTCCTTGAGCAAGCCATTGTTTATTTGAGATTGAAAGTGAACGTCACTCAACTGTGTCCGACTCTTCATGACCCCATGGACTGCAACACGTCAGGCGTCCCTGTCCATAGAGTCTATGAAATTCTCCAGGCCAGGTTACTGCAGTGGGTAGCCATTTCCTTTTGCAGGGAATCTTCCCAATCCAGAGATCGAACCTAGGTCTTCCTCATCACAGGCAGATTCTTGACTAGCTGAGTAACCAGGAAAGACCAAGAATACTGGAGTGGGTAGTCTAGCCCTTTTCCAGTGGATCTTCCCAACCCAGGAATATTTTTTACCTGTTGCTTCTCACTTAAAACTCCTTTCTGCACTTTCAGAGTCTATCCTGGAAATGTGGGGAAGGTATTCTTTCCTACAATCTATTTACACTTGGTCATACTGGTTTAATTTCTTAAACGTGGCCCGTGTTTTGTCTGCTTCACTGGGAAACTTTCTCAAAAACCTGAATTACTGCTCTCTTTGAACTCTGGCTGAGACAGCATCATTTTCTCCAGGAGCTTAGGTGAAAGGAGGGCATTTTATTCTAGGAAGAGCTACATTATTGTCAAGTTTAAGTGGAAAATATCTCCTATGACTCTTTCTATTTAAAATCATTGAACATTTTTCTGGCAACAAATTCTCAGCTATTCCTTAATCACATCACTCTCAATGGTATGCTGGCTACTCCTACAACATTCTGAAGTCCATCATTTGCCTAAATTTCTTTAACCTCTTGTTAAGTTATACAAGGGCATTTTCATATCTCCAGTGTGCATGCATGTATGCTGAGTCACCTCAGCCATGTCCAACTCTTTGAAACCCTATGGGCTGTAGCTTACCAGGCTCCTCTGTCCATAGGATTCTCCAGAAAATAATGCTGGAGTGGGTTGCCATGCCCTCCTCCAGGGGATCTTCTTGACCCAGGGATCAAACCTGTGTCTCCTGAGTCTCCTGTGGCTCCTGCATTAGAGGCAGATTCTTTACCTCTGAGTCACTGGGAAAGCCCCCTAACTCCAGCATCCTATCCAAACCACCAAATAATTCCTTTTAATTGAATTATCTAATTGGTTCATGTTTGTGTGTATATGGAGAAGGCAATGGCAACCCACTCCAGTACTCTTGCCTGGAAAATCCTCTGGATGGAGGAGCCTGGCAGGCTGCGGTCCACGGGGTCGGGAAGAGTCGGACATGACTGAGCGACTTCCTTTTCCCTTCCCTGTGTGTATATGACATTTTATACTGAAGCTTTATTTTCCTTTTAAAAGATAGAAATGTATTTAAAATCCCACCAGCTGGGGGTGTTCAGGGTGGAGGGACACATGCATCTGTGGCTGATTCATGTCGATTCATGGCAAAAAAAAAAAAAAACAAAACAAAACCTCACAATATTGTAAACTAATTATCCTCCAATTAAAATAATTCAAAAAAATCCCACCAGCACTGCTGTGCAAAAGTCTATGCCATATATTATTTAATCTCGTTTTCAACTTTCTACTCTAAAATTAAAATCATATTTTTTAAACAAATTATCATAGATAAAAATATTCTATAAAAAACAAACAACAGAAATGTCAATTAAATAGAGTTAGGAGACTAGAACGAGGAGCTCTCATGCTCTGTGAAACTAGTGATTCCAACAGGAAGAAGAGATGCTTCCTACTTCCAGGCAATGGACTCAGCATATGAAAAATCATGGAGTCTTTACTATTGCTCTCCTTCTACTGCAATTTTGTGCTAATCATGAATAAGCCTTTTTATTTTTTTTTCCCTCCTGGAGAAATAACTGGCAGTCTATTTGTTTTAAGTCAGCTATTTTCTATAGTGGTTGAATATGATCTCATTATGTAGGTTTGCTAAGTAAACATAAATTACAGAATCCTTATCTAACAATCTCTGCCATAATATATATCTGAAATTTGGAAAACTTTGTATCAAGAATATGTAATAAAAATAAAATTGTTAAAACTCCCATAATAAATAATCATCATAGTTAAAAACCAAAAAGTAGTGTAATATAGCAAAAGCATATTAGTGTATCTTCCTCTAGATTGTTATTTAATGAAGGAGAATTAGCTCTAATTTTGGAGACATAATTTTTTTTTCCTCTGTTTTTCTTTCCTTTCACTTACTTAACTGTATTATTTCCCTGGTTAAGTTCAGTTCAGTCGCTCAGTCGTATCCGACTCTTTGCCACCCCATGAATCGCAGCACACCAGGCCTCCCTGTCCATCATCATCTCCCGGAGTTCACTCAGACTAACATCAATCGAGTCAGTGATGCCATCCAGCCATCTCATCCTCTGTCGTCCCCTTCTCCTCCTGCCCCCAATCCCTCCCAGCATCAGAGTCTTTTCCAATGAGTCAACTCTTCTCATGAGGTGGCCAAAGTACTGGAGCTTCAGCTTCAGCATCATTCCTTACAAAGAAATTCCAGAGTTGATCTCCTTCAGAATGGATTGCTTAGATCTCCTTGCAGTCCAAGGGACTCTCAAGAGTCTTCTCCAACACCATAGTTCAAAAGCATCAATTCTTCAGCGCTCAGCCTTCTTCATAGCTCAAGTCTCACATCCATACATGACCACAGGAAAAACCATAGCCTTGACTAGATGGACCTTAGTCGGCAAAGTAATGTCTCTGCTGTTGAATATACTATCTAGGTTGATCATAACTTTTCTTCCAAGGAGTAAGCGTCTTTTAATTTCATGGCTGCAGTCACCATCTGCAGTGATTTTGGAGCCCCCAAAAATAAAGTCTGACACTGTTTCCACTGTTTCCCCATCTATTTCCCATGAAGTGATGGGACCGGATGCCATGATCTTCGTTTTCTGAATGTTGAGCTTTAAGCCAACTTTTTTGCTCTCCTCTTTCACTTTCATCAAGAGGCTTTTTAGCTCCTCTTCACTTTCTTCCGTAAGGGTGGTGTCATCTGCATATCTGAGGTTATTGATATTTCTCCGGACAATCCTGATTCCAGCTTGTGTTTCTTCCAGTCCAGCGTTTCTCATGATGTACTCTGCATAGAAGTTAAATAAGCAGGGTGACAATATACAGCCTTGACGGAATCCTTTTCCTATTTGGACCCAGTCTGTTGTTCCATGTCCAGTTCTAACTGTTGCTTCCTGTCCTGCATACAGATTTCTCAAGAGGCAGGTTAGGTGGTCTGGTATTCCCATCTCTTTCAGAATTTTCCACAGTTTATTGTGATCCACACAGTCAAAGGCTTTGGTATAGTAAATAAAGCAGAAATAGATGTTTTTCTGGAACTCTCTTGCTTGTTCCATGATCCAGAGGATGTTGGCAATTTGATCTCTGGTTCCTCTGCCTTTTCTAAAACCAGCTTGAACATCTGGAAGTTCATGGTTCACGTATTGCTGAAGCCTGGCTTGGAGAATTTTGAGCATTACTTTACTAGCATGTGAGATGAGTGCAATTGTGCAGTAGTTTGAGCATTATTTGGCATTGCCTTTCTTAGGGATTGGAATGAAAACTGACCTTTTCCAGTCCTGTGGCCACTGCTGAGTTTTCCAAATTTGCTGGCATATTGAGTGAAGCACTTTCACAGCACCATCTTTCAGGATTTGAAACAACTCAACTGGAATTCCATCAACTCCACTAGCTTTGTTCATAGTGATGCTTTCTAAGGCCCACTTGACTTCACATTCCAGGATGTCTGGCTCTAGGTTAGTGATCACATCATCATGATTATCTGGCTCGTTAAGATTTTTTTTGTACAGTTCTTCTGTGTATTCTTGCCACCTCTTCTTAATATCTTCTGCTTCTGTTAGGTCCAGACTATTTCTATCCTTTATCGAGCCCATCTTTGCATGAAATGTTCCCTTGGTATCTCTAATTTTCTTGAAGAAATCTCTAGTCTTTCCCATTTTGTTGTTTTCCTCTATTTCTTTGCATTGATCACTGAAGAAGGCTTTCTTATCTCTTCTTGCTGTTCTTTGGAACTCTGCATTCAGATGCTTATATCTTTCCTTTCTCCTTTGCTTTTTGCCTCTCTTCTTTTCACAGCTATTGTAAGGCCTCCCTAGACAGCCATTTTGCTTTTTTGCATTTCTTTTCCATGGGGATGGTCTTGATCCCTGCCTCCTCTACTATGTCACGAGCCTCATTCCATAGTTCATCAGGCACTCTATCTGTCAGATCTAGGCCCTAAAATCTATATCTCACTTCCACTGTATAATCATAAGGGATTTGATTTAGGTCATACATGAATGGTCTAGTGGTGTTCCCTACTTTCTTCAATTTAAATCTGAATTTGGCAATAAGGAATTCATGATCTGAGCCACAGTCAGCTCCTGGTCTTGTTTTTGTTGACTGTATAGAGCTTCTCTATCTTTGGCTGCAAAGAATATAATCAATCTGATTTCAGTGTTGACCATCTGGTGATGCCCATGTGTAGAGTCTTCTCTTGTGTTGTTGGAAGAGAGTGTTTGCTATGACCAGTGCATTTTCTTGGCAAAACTTTATTAGTCTTTGTCCTGCTTCATTCCGCATTCCAAGGCCAAATTTGCCTGTTACTCCAGGTGTTTCCTGACTTCCTACTTGCTAGCAAAATATACTCCAAAATGAAAATGCACTCATGTTCATGTTTTCAAAGGTAAACCTATTAAAGACAAATGAACTGTCAGTAAAATTAATACAGAAATTATCATATTTTTAATCGGCATACCTACACACATGATGGAGGAACCACTGATTAGAGACACAAAGGAGTTGCCAAAAGGCATATTAAGAGGAAAAAAACAGGAATTCCTTCTTGTTCTCTACTCTCCATGGCACAAGATTTTCAGCTACAAAGAAAAGATCAAACAAGTGAGAGCAATGCCAATTTTTCCCAAAGAAAACAAGTTCAAAACCAAGTAAATTCTTCAGAACAGAGCTAACACCCTAATCTCACATTTGTTTGAAGTTATTTTTCATTATGAATCCCATATTATTTATTTACTAAGAGGTGACCTTAGAATGGGTTACTCTGCACAATTACGAGTTCTAAACTTCATAAATCAAACAATCCAAAACAAATTTCTGCAATATTCTTTTCCCTCTTTACTGATACTAATATAAATACTTAAAATTTGCAAAGAGAAAATGCACATAAAAGCAATAAAGAATTTTAAAATACTCTACATTTAAAGCACCTATGGAAATAATTTTCTACCACATTCAGTAATTTAGAGCTGGGGCCAGATACTTTGTTTGAGTGTGTGCTTAGTGTGCAAGATAGAAACCATTATATAATATGCATATCTCAAAACACCTTAGGCTGTATAGTGTAGGGAGAACCAACCCAAAAGTCAGATTATTTTCTGTAATAAAGTGATAAAAAGAAACTAATGAAAATTAGATACATGGCTTAGAAGAAAATCCTGAAAATTCTCAAATGGTTTCTTAAAAAGAGTCATATTTTGGTCAGGAAACTCATTGGTTATGACCTATATATTTATAATAACTACTAAAGCAACTAATCCATATATCCATTAATATTTTCAATAATCATATCTCAAACTTTCTAATTATATATCATTTGCAGAACTCTTCATATATGTTTGATTCATAGCTGGTTTTATAGAAGTGTTCACTGAAACCAAGGATCAAATGTGAATGATCAACCAAGTAACAGCTCCTGTAGAAAGACAAAAACTTTGTCTCAGTAAACTGATTCCAGGTGTCCCATGTGAAAAACAATAACATATCCAAACAAATTAATCAATAACTACACTATAAGCACTCTTCATAAAACTCACAATGTGCCCAAATCATAACAAGGATTTTAAAATTTGTTTCACTATTTAATGTCTTTAACTCTAATGGGGAAGGAGTAACTTCTCGTATATATTTTGAGTTGGATAAATTATGCTCTGTTTTAATGGTTGAAAAATCATATAAAGTTTTGAATTTTCATTAGAAAGCTGAAATTTTTTTTTCCTAACTATTCTGATAGTTGGCTTAAAACTCAACATTCAGAAAAGTAAGATCATGGCATC
Organism: Budorcas taxicolor; assembly: GCF_023091745.1. Lineage (NCBI taxonomy): Eukaryota > Metazoa > Chordata > Mammalia > Artiodactyla > Bovidae > Budorcas > Budorcas taxicolor. The sequence continues at coordinate 55,723,480 of NC_068929.1, read as the reverse complement.
TGGTCCCATCACTTCATGGCAAATAGTGGTGAACAATGGAAACAGTGACAGACTATTTTTTTGGGCTCCAAAATCACTGCAGATGGTGACTGTAGTCATGAAATTAAAAGACACTTACTCTTTGGAAGAAAAGTTATGACCAACCTAGACAGCATATTAAAAAGCAGACATTACTTTGTCAACAAAGGTCCGTCTAGTCAAGGTTATGGTTTTTCCAGTAGTCATGTATGGATGTAAGAGTTGGACTGGAAAGAAAGCTGAGCACTTAAGAATTGATGCTTTTGAACTGTGGTGTTGGAGAAGATTCTTAAGAGTCCCTTGGACAGCAAAGATATCCAACCAGTCCATCCTAAAGGAGATCAGTCCTGAATATTCATTGGAAGGACTGATGTTGAAGCTGAGACTCCAAACCTTTGGCCACCTGATGCAAAGAACTGACTCATTTGAAAAGACCCTGATTCTGGGAAGGATTGAAGGTGGGAGGAGGAGGGGATGACAGAGGATGAGATGGCTTGATGGCATCACCTACTCGATGGACATGAATTTGAGTGAACTCCGGGAGTTTGTGATGGACAGGGAGGCCTGTCATGCTGCAGTCCATGGGGTCGTGAAGAGTTGGACAAGACTGAGTGACTGAACTGAACTAAGGAAGAATAAACAGGGACTTCCCTGGTGGTCCAGTGGTTAAGAATCTGCCTTGCAATACAGGGGACATGGGTTAGATTCCTGGTTGGGGAGCTAAGATCCTACATGGCACGGAGAGACTAGAGAGTCTGTGTGCCACAATGAAGATCTTGCATGATGCAAGTAAGACCTGTCACAGACAAATAAATAAATAAATATTTAAAAAGAAAGAAAACAAACCAAAAGAATGAACAGCATTTCATTTCCCCTGAAATTTCTTTTCTGTCTTTTCTCCACTTTTAAATATAAAGGAATTTTTTTTAAAATTTCTTTCTTTGTACTTGAGATTTTTTCTCTCTCTATCCCTTTCTCATTCTCTCTTTCTCACCAATAGTTATTTTCAATCTATCATATGTCCAGAATTACTGAATTAAATTCTTAAAATGATTTTAGTAGGTAGCACTATCTTGCTTTTTTTCCCCCCAACTGATGATGTGCCTAGAATTTAGACATTAGAGATAGTTTCCCAAAGTCATTTACTTAATAAGTGATGGAGTTGAGATTTGAATCTGAGCTGACTAACTTTAGAGAGTAACCAAACTCTTAACTGCTCAAATGACCCTGCTTCCTCTGACTTTTTAGGGAGTCTGGTAGTGGTGAGCAGTTGAGTGCATACCCAGCTGTCTGATAGTCCATTTAGAGGCTAACTGTGTCTCCATTTCAGATACTGGGCAGACCAATTATAAATCTATATATGGAGAGAAAAGTGAAAGTGAAGTCACTCAGTCATGTCTGACTCTTTGTGACCCCATGGACTATAGCTCACCAGGCTCCTCCATCCATGGAATTTTCTAGGCAAGAGTACTGGAGTGGGTTGCCACTTTCTTCTGCAGGGGATCTTCCCAACCCAGGGATCTAACCTGGGTCTCCCGCATTGTAGGCAGATGATTTACCGTCTGAGCCACCAGAGAATCCCTATATGGAGAGAATGTATTTGAAAACACTGTAGACTTTTAATAATTTAATGAAGCTGATCCAGGTATGCGATGTTGGGACAATTCCTTTGCAGAGAGATTTGAGAAATGGCATAAGAATTTTAAACAAAAAACAAAAGAACAATTTGGGAGTGGTAGGAGTTCTACTAGAAACTTATTCTGTTCTTTTCACCTGCCTACCCAATTAGTGAATTTCTAGGAACATACAGTAGGCTTAATTTTGGTCTAGGATACTCTGGTCCCTTGCTTATGGTCTCCTCTCTTCTATCTTGGATTTTAACCTTACCAGTCCAACTGATCAACACAAGTCTGAGGGCAGGTGTTTCCTAAGGAACTCTGAACTCTGATTCTGCTCCCCTCCCACCCCTTCTACTTAATTCATGTTATCTTTTTAATCCAAAGATAGGGAGTTAACCTCTTTATAACTACTTTGTATACTTAGGATTGGGGGCAGGAGGAGAAGGGGATGACAGAGGATGAGATGGCTGGATGGCATCACGGACTTGATGAACGTGAGTCTGAGTGAACTCCGGGAGATGGTGATGGACAGGGAGGCCTGGCGTGCTGCAGTTCATGGGGTCACAAAGAGTCGGACACGACTGAGCGACTGAACTGAACTGATAGTTGTATACTTTTACAGTTGTTACTTAATTTATTCTTAAGTTAAGTTATTTCCAATTTCTCTTAGAAAATGCTAGAACTGTTTCTATGCTTATCCGTGTGTTTTATATTTGTTTTTTGAAGCCTCTAACTTTTTAATATTTTAACTATATATAAGTATATATATATATTGTATATCTGCATTCTCTTGGCTGTTTACAATAAAAAGTACAGACTAAACCTGATATTTCTGCTTAACACAGCATATTACCTGGAAAGTCTTCAAATTTCCCAGTGTTATGTTTAAAGACAAACAATTAACTAATAAAGTAGAAAGAAAAGACATTGAAAATTAAATTTTAAAAATTTCATTACTGGACTTTAATTGGAAAAATTACAAGTTTAAATGAAGACTATAAATTATCCTTGGACTCCTTACATCTTTCTCTTGCCAAATTGTGTTTGGAACATTTTTACAAAATTAATTGTACAAGCTTTTTAATGAGTATTCTTGTTTGCAGCTTGTCATAATTGTTAGAGGTCATTATGATTCTGTCATGTTATTTCAATCACTTATTTGCATAAACAAGTCTCTATGATATTTTTATAATTTTGTGAAAATGAGGACATTAAAATTAGTATATTAAAATTAGTTTCTTGGGGAAAACATATTTATTACTCTTGAATGAGTTGCATGCCTTTGTTCAACTTTCTAAATATTTTTATTATAAAATAATTGTTTCCATAATAGTCATTAATAAATATTAAATAAGATTATCAGTTGTTTTTGGCATTCAAATGCATGACTTCTTTCTTTAGTAGAAATGGTCAGATAGTAGACATTGATTTGATAACTTTAAACTGAAATACATAGCTTTTTGATGTTAAAACCAACAAAACAAAAAATGTGAAGAGATACAGAATGTGCAGATGACTTGGTTAGGGTTACCAAGAATAGCATTAAAGTGCAATTAATAAAACTACTGTTTATATATTACTTTTGTGCTACACTTATTCATTGTTCATGAATATACATATGTGTATGAGTGTGTGCATGTGTGTGTCTATATGTTTTTTCTAAATCCTTCTCCTTTTATGTCTTTTATAATTTAGTGTTGAGAGTTGAGCCTTCATAAAAACCTATGCATGTGAGTAAAACCTAGGGTTATAATTATTCCATACTTTATTTTTTTAACACTTGAGTATCCCAAAGAATCCTCAAACAAAGCAAATTATTCCCTGATTGAGTCAGAATAATTTACATGAAAGTTTTAATAAAAGATATTCTGGGAAATTCAGGTTTAATGTTCTATAACTATTTGCATGCATAGTAATTTAGCTGTCATCTCAAGATAAATAATTTTGAGAGAAATTAAATTGGCTTCGGGAAAGTACATGATAATTATGATGTTTAAAGATGTAAATTTATGAATAAATGGTCACAAAATAAGTAAAAACACTTCACAGGAAACTTTTTTTTTCTTAAATTAGACAACAATTTCATGGGGGCAATGTTTATATGTAAAAAATAAGATAAATGAATCACATTACATTTCACAATGAATTTGACTGCATGACAAACAGCAGGTTTCCTTAGATTGAGTTTGCTCTTAAATAGAACAGGTCCTGTGCTTTCTTCCATCTGAACATATATAAGGAGATAGAGAGGGAAATGATGATAAGGTCCCCGGGAAAGTAAATCCAGAACAGTAATAATGAATTAAAATGTAGATACAAAGAATTTAAAATGGTTAAGTGTGTGGGTATGTATTATTTTTGTATTTCTACAGTGATAGATCTCTACAAAGTGGCAGCTGAGAACCACGCAGATTTATTATCTTACAGTTCTGTAGGTTTAGGAGCCTGATATGATCTCACTGGGCTAACACAGGTGTTGGCAGAGCTGTGTTCCTCTCTGGAGGCTACAAAAGAGAGTTTACTGCTTTGACTTTTTCAGCTTCTGGAGGCCACCTGCATGCCTTAGCTCTTGACCTCCTTCTTCCATAAAAGCCAAAAAGCTGCATTTCTCTGGAAAATCTTCCAGGGTCACAACTCTCTTTCTCACCACAGCCAAGAAAAGTTCTCTGCTTTTAAGGGTGCATATGGATGGCATCACCCATGCACTGGACATGAACTTGAGCGAACTTCAGGAGATGGTGAGGGACAGGGAGGCCAGGTGTCCTACAATCCATGGGGTCACAAAGATTTGGACACGACTGGATGACTGGACAGCAACAACAACAATGATTAGACTAGATCCACCTGATTAATCCAATATGATCTCTCCATCTCAATATACTCAATGGCATTTTCAAAGTCTCTTTAGATATATAAAGTCCATGTATGGACACATATAGGGCTTCCCAGGTGGTTCAGTGGTAAAGAATCCACCTGCCAATGCAGGAGATGCAAGAGATAAGGGTTCGATCCTTGGGTTGGGAAGATCCACCGGAGGAGGGAAATGGAAACCACTTCAGTATTCTTGCCTGGAAAATTCCATGGACAGAGGAGTCTCGCGGACTACGGTCCATGTGGTTACAAAGAGTTGGCCATGACTGAGCATGCACGCAAACACAATACACACATAGTAACATATACACATAAGTTGCTATTTACATAAATCCTAGAGATGACAACACAGACATCTGTGTGTGTGTGTGTGTATGTGTGTGTGTGTGTGTGATGGGGGGGGGGTCTTCCTTCTGACTATCACAATGTGCAATGTCAGATTCATAATGAAATCTTTTTTCAATAATGATTTTTTTATTTTAGCCCATGCTATATATCAAACCAAAAAGAAAGAAGCAGGATGTATAACTTCCTTAATGATTTGATGATTAAATCAAAACTTACCACTTTCCTATGTTTAGCGTATTTGGGGTAGAATATTTTTTTAATCCTCTTATAAATAATTCTGAATTTCTCTATCTCTAACTTCCATTACAGACACAGTGAAGCAGCCAGTGCTCTGCTGACTTGTTATTTTGAACTAACTTTTCTACTGGGAAATTTTATCTATCAATAGACTTCTTAAAAGGATTTGTTTTAAGCCTTCCACAGATACTCTGATATTAAAATCATGTCTGGGTAAGCAGGTGCATTCTGTGTAGTTAAGATCAAATTCTGCTATAAATATGCCCAGCCATGTAATCCAATTTACTATTCACTTTGGGGTTGATATGAAGGTCAAAAGGTACTTGGCAATATGTTTGGGATTAGGATTGTTTGTAGGTTATTTATTCTCCAGAAATAGTGTTATATTAAAGATAGAATGCATTATTTCTTACAAATTCCCCAAATCAAAATGGGACTGCTTTACATTCTGATTTGTGCTGCCTTTTACTGTGTACATGCAGAATCAATTCTTTGCTATTATAGAGCCAATTATAGGACCAAACCATAATTTGTTTTTATTTCTTCTTTTTTACTCAATATCCTGACGATTATAGCTAAACTATGTTTTGTAATTTTAAAGAAATGTTCTAATTGTAACTTTACAAGCAATTTCCATTATTCTCATTATATCTGTATTACACAGATTAAAAACAGTCACTAGCCGCTAAAAGGGTAACCAGGGAATATACAGTCGTAAAAATGTGCCGGATGGCATGCAATTACTGAATTGTCATTTAAATTGATTAGCATGTTTTTATCCCCATGCCAGTTGTTCTCAACTCTCAATCAGAGTAAACCGGCAAGATTTTTATAAATACAGATACCTGATTTATACCTTCTTATCTGGAGATTCTTCTCTATCATATACACACACAAACATATACACACACATTAACCAGATGATACAAATGTGCAACTGAGGTTGACAGCTGCTGATCTTGGTGAGACTATATTAAATAGATGGAGTGAGTTATCATTGTCCACAAAATGCCAATGGTTAACAGATTTGACTGAAAGCTGCTGCTGCTGCTGCTGCTAAGTCGCTTCAGTCGTGTGCGACTCTATGCAACCGTATAGACGGCAGCCCACTGGGCTCCCCCATCCCTGGGATTCTCCAGGCAAGAATACTGGAGTGGGTTGCCATTTCCTTCTCCAATGCATGAAAGTAAAAAGTGAAAGTGAAGTCACTCAGTCATGTCCGATTCTTAGCGACCCCATGGACTGCAGCCCACCAGGCTCCTCTGTCCATTGGATTTTCCAGGCAAGAGTACTGGGGAGGGGTGCCATTGCCTTCCCCGGACTGAAAGCTAGTTCTGAGCATTTTAACAGATTTTGCCTCAAGTTTTAAGACAGAGTTAACATTTTGAGAGGAGGACAAAGAAGGAACATTTAATTAATTCAATTAACTGCATAAGGAATGAATGAGTATTGCCCACTAGATTGTGCTTTTCATGGAAAGAGGAACTCCTAATTTAAAATCTTTAGAAATACTTTTAGTGATGGAATAAATGAATAAAATTACGTGTTTTCATTCATCCCAGCTTCAGTAGGTTGTGATTAATCAGTAAGAGCAAAAAGCTTATGCTTTGTCTTTCCAAAAATATACATAAAAGTGATAAAATTAGCAAATTTCAATTTCAGATGATTACTTTTCTATAGTAATAAGAATAAAGAATTTCATAATACTTTGTCATTATGGCAAAAACTTTGCAAGTTAATAGAAAACTATTATCATCAGGATTATATATACCTTGCATTATTTATACAAAATGACTTTTCCATAATTTAATAAAAATAACTGATTTCATACTTAAGACATACAATTGGACTTATAATAACCTGAATCTATAAAGTGTATATACTTCTTTGATATACTTCCTTATCAAAAATTTCATAAATAATATGTATATATTACATCAAATAAAAATGAATTTGTTGATAGCATTCAAACTCTGAATTAATAAAATTGATATCTAATTCTTTATAGTAAATTATGAGTTGGATTGAGTATGTTTTATAAGTTCTCTGGACTTCAGTTGCCTATATAGCTATATTTGTTTGTGTGTGTGTGTGTGTGTGTGTGTGTGTGTGTGCATGCACACATCTGTGCTCAGTTATTCAGATACGTCTGACTCTTTATGAACCCATCGACTATAGCCCACAATCTCATTGGTCCATGGGCTTTGCTAGTGAAAATACTGGAATGGGTTGCCATTTCCTTCTCCAGGGGATCTTCCCAACCCACGTATCAAGCCTGTGTCTCTTGAGGCTCCTGTCTTGGCAAGCGGATTCTTTACCACTGAGCAACTGGTTAGGTCTACAGGGAATTAAAAATCAGGAAACAAAACAAAAGGTTGATTAAAAAATAAAACAAGACTAAGTTTGTGATCCCTAAAGTTTTTTTGGTAAGGCCAGCTAGGAAACTTTGTGATAAACAGGCTTAGATTGCTGGGGCATTACCAAGGCTTGAATTTCTTGGACAGACAAAATATTTCAAAAGCATTTAGAAGTAAGGGGACAGAATGGAGGGCTGAGATATGTTTGCCTTAGTGTTTGTGAATTTAGTAAGGATCTACTACCTAAAATTTGTTTCATTTCTTGGAAATCTCTAAGGGTAAAACAAACGACTCACATTTTCTTATCTCTATATGGATGAGGTAACACTTTCGTGTGAGTTTAATGTTTATTTATTTTCCTATTAAAATATATCACAATGCTTCCATATCATACTCTGGTGAAGAAATTAAACACCTAGGACTATAGTGAGTACTTGAAAGAGAGGCTTGTGTGTAAGGAAAGGGAAAGTGAATTGAAATCCATGCCTGGTCATTGAGAGGTCACTCTGGTTACACTCACCTCTGAGCTACCTGGGTTTTGAGAAATGTGGCAGGACATGGTGAAAGGATTCTATAGTTTGTCACCTTCTCCTGAACAGCCACCAGTACCAATGCAAGGACAACACAAGAGCAACCATGCAGAGCTCACAACAGCCAGTTATTCAGGATCCATTTGTCTCTACCAAGCAGCTAGACCCTTTCCTGGACTTTGTCACATACATTGCCCTACGGTCCCTATTAGGATTTTTAGTTAAGCCCAAAGTCCTTGCTTGGCAAAATGGCGATCTTTTTAATATTATCAGATATTATGTATTTTTAAAGAAATAACATCATATAAAATACATTGTTTAAAAAAAATCTATAAATTACCCAGGAATTACTTACATAATTGAAAAGATTAGTAACTATTCTGTTTCAAATGAAAGAACATTCCCTGTGACTATTGTCTCTAGGAGAAACTAGAAATCTACAGGAAAATTCCTGTTCCAAGAAATTCAAGTCATTCTGTAAAATTATCATTGCTAGTTACTATATAAGTGGAACTGAGAAGCAGCATTAGCGGAATTTATTTCAGCAATCTCCCCGCAAAGCATCAGCAGTCAATATTTGATAAGTACTCTTTTGCTAAGTTCTATGTTTTCTTAGAAAAGGGTGTTTGCTATGGCCAGTGCATTCTCTTGGCAAAACTCTATTAGCCTTTGCCCTGCTTCATTCTGTACTCCAAGGCCAAATTGCCTGTCACGCCAGGTGTTTCTTGACTTCATACTTTTGCATTCCAGTCCCCTATAATGAAAAGGACATCTTTTGGGGTTGTTAGTTCTAGAAGGTCTTGTAGGTCTTCATAGAAACGTTCAACTTCAGCTTCTTCAGCACTACTGGTTGGGACATAGACTTGAATTACTGTGATATTGAATGGTTTGCCTTGGAAACGAACAGAAATGATTCTGCCCTTTTTGAGACTGCATCCAAGTATGTGTTTTTGACCCTTTTGTTGACCATGATGGCTACTCCATTACTTCTAAGGTATTCCTGCCCACAGTAGTAGATATAATGGTCATCTGAGTTAAATTCACCCATTCCAGTCCATTTTAGTTTGCTGATTCCAAGAATGTTAACGTTCACTCTTGCCATCTCCAATTTGACCACTTCCAGTTTGCCTTGATTCATGGACCTGACATCCCAGGTTCCTATGCAATATGGCTCTTTACAGCATCAGACCTTGTTTCTATCACCAGTCACATCCACAACTGAGTATTGTTTCTGCTTTGGCTCCATCTCTTCATTTTTTTTGGAGTTATTTCTCCACTGATCTCCAGTAGCATATTGGGTACCTACCGACCTGGGGAGTTCCTATTTCAGTATCCTATCATTTTGCCTTTTCATACTGTTCATGGGGTTCTCAAAGCAAGAATACTGAAGTGGTTTGCCATTCCCTTCTCCAATGGACCAAAGACTCTACACATGAACATCACCAGATGGTCAACACCGAAATCTGATTATATTCTTTGCAGCCAAAGATGGAGAAGCTCCATACAATCAGCAAAAACAAGACTGGGAACTGACTGTGGCTCAGATCATGAACTCCTTATTGCCAAATTCAGACTTAAATTGAAGAAAGTATAGAACTGAAGTGAAGTGAAGTTGCTCAGTTGTGTCCGACTCTTTGTGACCCCATGGACTGTAGCCTATCAGGCTCCTCTGTCCATGGGATTTTCTAGGCAAGAGTGCTGGAGTGGATTGCCATTTCCTTCTCCAGGGACTCTTCCCGACCCAGAAATCGAACCTGGGTCTTCCACATTGCAGGCAGACGCCTTACCGTCTGAGCCACCAGGGTAGCCCATTCTTTGCAGCCAAAGATGGAGAAGCTCCATACAATCAGCAAAAACAAGACTGGGAGCTGACTGTGGCTCAGATCATGAACTCTTTACTGTCAAATTCAGACTTAAACTGAAGAAAGTAGGGAAAACCACTGACCATTCAGGTATGACCTAAATCAGATCTCTTATGATTATATGGTGGAAATGAGAAATAGATTTAAGGGACTAGTTCTGATAGATAGAGTGCCTGAGGAATTATGGACTGAGGTTCGTGACATTGTACAGGAGACAGGGATCAAGAACATCCTCATGGAAAAGAAATGCAAAAGAGCAAAATGTCTATCTGGCGAGGACTTACAAATAGCTGTGAAAAGAAGAGAAGCGAAAAGCAAAGGAGAAAAGGAAAGATATAAGCGTCTGAATGCAGAGTTCCAACGAATAGAAAGGAGAGATAAAAAAGCCTTCCTCAGCAATCAATGCAAAGAAATAGAGGAAAACAACAGAATGGGAAAGACTAGAGAAAATTAGAGATACCAAGGGAACATTTCATGCAAAGATGGGCTCAATAGAGGACAGAAATGATATGGACCTAACAGAAGCAAAAGATATTAAGGAGAGGTGACAAGAATACACAGAAGAAAAGTAAAAAAAAAAGATCTTCACGACCCAGATAATCACGATGGTGTGAGCACTCACCTAGAGCCAGACATCCTGGAATGTGAAGTCAAGTGGGCCTTAGAAAGCATCACTATGAACAAAGCTAGTGGAGGTGATGGAATTCCAGTTGAGCTGTTTCAAATCCTGAAAGATGATGCTGTGAAAGCGCTGCACTCAATATGCCAGCAAATTTGGAAAACTCAGCAGTGGCCACAGGATTGGAAAAGGTCAGTTTGCATTCCAATTCCAAAGAAAGACAATGTCAAAGAATGCTCATACTACTGCACTATTGCACTCATCTCACATGCTAGTAAAGTAATGCTCAAAATTCTCCAAGCCAGGCTTTAGCAATACATGAATAGTGAGCATCCATATGTTCCAGCTTCTTTTAGAAAAGGCAGAGGAATCAGAGATCAAATTGCCAACATCCTCTGGATCATGGAACAAGCAAGAGAGTTCCAGAAAAACATCTATTTCTGCTTTATTGACTATGCCAAAGCCTTTGACTGTGTGGATCACAATAAACTGTGGAAAATTCTGAAAGAGATGGCAATACCAGACCACCTGACCTGCCTCCTGAGAAACCTGTATGCAGGTCAGGAAGCAACAGTTAGAACTGGACATGGAACAACAGACTGGTTCCAAATAGGAAAAGGCATATGTCAAGGCTGTATTTGTCACCCTGCTTATTTAACTTATATGTAGAGTACATATTGAGAAACGCTGGTCGGGAAGAAGCAGAAGCTGGAAGAAAGATTGCCAGGAGAAATATCAATAACTTCAGATATGCAGATAACACCACCTTTATGGCAGAAAGCTAAGAAGAACTAAAAAGCCTCTTGATGAAAGTGAAAGAGGAGAGCAAAAAAGTTGGCTTAAAGCTCAACATTCAGAAAATGAAGATCATGGCATCTGGTCCCAACACTTCATGGGAAATAGATGGGGAAACAGTGGGAACAGTGGCTGACTTTGTTTTTCTGGGTCCAAAATCACTGCAGATGGTGATTACAGCCATGAAATTAAAAGATGCTTACTTCTTGGAAGAAAAGTTATGACCAACCTAGATAGCATATTAAAAAGCAGAGACATTACTTTGTCAACAAAGGTCCGTCTAGTCAAAGCTATGGTGTTTCCAGTGGTCATGTATGGATGTGAGAGTTGGACTGTGAAAAAAGCTGAACACTGAAGAATTGATGCTTTTGAACTGTGGTGTTGGAGAAGATTCTTGAGAGTCCCTTGGACTGCAAGGAGATCCAACCAGTCCATTCTAAAAGAGATAATCCTGGGTGTTCTTTGGAAAGACTGATGCTAAAGCTGAAACTCCGGTACTTTGACCACCTCATGTGAAAATTTGACTCAATGGAAAAGACTCTGATGCTGGGAGGGATTGGGGGCAGGAGGAGAATAGGACAGCAGAGGATGAGATGGCTGGATGGCATCTTCAACTTGATGGACATGACTTTGAGTGAACTCCGGGAGTTGGTGATGGACAGGGAGGCCTGGCGTGCTGCAATTCATGAGGTCGCACAGAGTCGGACACGACTGAGTGACTGAACTGACTGAACCGATATTGTCTTTATCTCACTGAAAATAATCACTTCTCCTTAGAATTTACTTTAGTCTTCAAAATACCAACTTTTGACTCACACCAAATGAATAATTGGCAGAGCGGGGACTGTAAAATTAAAGGTGTTCAAAGATCTCAAGATAATATAAAGCTTAGAAATCTAAAATAACTACAGCATTGTACAAATGCTATTTTCCCTTGTGTAGAAACTAATTTCTGGGCTGAACACACTTCATGTTAGTTCACCTCTTGAATCTGTCTTTCTTTTGATGGATGATTACGGGCACTACTAGGTTCTGAGCACCACGCAGAATCTGACTAAATGAAGAGGGTCCTTGTTAGGGCCCTCAGTCCTTCAGATGTTAACTCATTATTGATTTTTGCAGAAACTAACAACAGTGGATGACACTCTTTATCTTGGCTGGTCAAAATTTGAATCTGTTATTTCGCTAACACTTTGTGGGTCATACACTTAATGGTTACACCTGACACACTTGTAAAGTCTTCTCCAGCTTGGGAGTTTTATTTTCACTTCTTGTATCAGAATCAATCACTAAAGTTCCTTGTCATTTCGTTGGTCTAGTATTCACATTGTCTGAATCAGAACTATATTCTGAAGAAATATCATCTTCTGAGACACAAGTATATATGGTGCTCAAACAATCAGGGGAAGTATCTACATAAAGTTCACCAAATATTCTTCACTCAGAAGTGGCACATATTATCTCCAATGGTCTGATATATTTCTCACCTGAATATCTCTCAATAATTAATTATCTTGTACAAGATGTTCTGGCCACGTTAATAAACTTAGAGTTAATATTTCTACATTCTTGAATAAAGGCATATTATCCTAATACTTTTTAAATCTTCCTTACCTCTCTAAGAACTTGAAGTCCTCATGATTCACCCTCAGGATAATGGAACTGTATTCCTTAGAAAAACTCAAATGATTTCATAACTGGCTCAGATGTGAAGCACAATACTTTCCCAAACCATACTCATGAATCACTGATACATTCTACCTATCCCAGGAGGAGGATTTTACTTCTTCTTTTTCCAGAGATGTTTTTGGTCTTTTTTTCCATTTCATCAAAGTCTGTATCTCTCAGGGAAACTTTCCTGAAATCTTCATCTCTCATCTGGGTCATAGCAATTGGCTCACAATTTCTTTGGGTATAGCTTCCAAGGAGACTGTGTGCCCTCAATTTTTTGCTGTGGGTGTGCTATTGTAGTAAGAATAAAATTAAGTGGCAGGGAGTCAGTACTGTTACACTATATCCAATAACATATGCTGACATTTTGTTCTACAAGATTTATGTCCCAGCTTGGCTCTGTGGCGTGCAAGTTCAGCACTTGTATGCACTTATGTGACCCGTCCATGTTTTTTGCCACAAATAAAGGGGTACTTTTGATAAAAAAAATATTATTTTTATGAATGCAAAACAACCCAGATCAGCATAGCCTAATATGTAAATTGACTATCATATCTTGCTAATTCCTTTTAATTTTTGATGCCTTAGGTCCTTCAGACAGCACTGCAAAAAAACAGTAATAGTAGCTAGTTTATTATGTTGTTTAATTTCATGGAAATATTTGTATCACTTCTCATCTAAGGGTGTGTAGATTTTAGTGGATGCCATTTGTCAAGTTAAAATTATTATTTTTTATTTCTGACAATCTATGAATTTTTACATCTTAATCTATATGCAATTTTATCAAAGGTTTTGTATATCAATTGAACTGATCATTGTTTTTCCATTTTTAGTAGGTTGAAGTGGTAAAGTACATCATTTCCTGGACTATCTAGGGAGATCTGAGAGTGATTTAAGAATTCTACTAATATTGAGAGTAAAATATTTATATAATGTTGCATAATTTTACTAAGTATACTCTAATGTACCTCAAGGAATACAAGGGAAATACTTGAATTGATTTTTTATTTGTTTTAAAATTTTCTAGTATCTTACCTTTGAATATATCTCAAGGTTCCAAAGTATATTGTACTTACATAGAAAAGTAAACCCATTATTGCATGTATAAATACAATTAAATACATGGCAATATTTTGTTCTACTTATTGAATAGAATAATAGTTTTGTAATTTGAAAGGTCCAGATTTTGGCTTTGCTAATTACTAGCTAAGTAATATTAGGCAAATAATTTAATTTTCTGAACTTCTTTTGCCACACCTATAATTTAGAGACTTGTACCTATAACATGAATTTGTTGTGATATTTAAATACAATGATGTTTGTAGAGTGATTAGCACCAGCCTTTAAACACAGAAGTGCTAAAATATTGTTATTATCTTTGAAAACTATATATTGTGCATATTTAAAATAAAAGGTACTCTGTGTGGTTTTGGATTAGTGACTAAGTTGTGTCCAGTTCTTGTGACCCCATAGACTTATGACCCGTCAAGTTTCTCTGTTTATGGGATTTCCCAGGCAAGAATACTGGAGTGGGTTGCCATTTCTATCTCCAGAGGTAAGATCAAATTAACTTGGGGCCTTAAAAATTGGGTTGTGTAGATACTTTTGACTTTGGTAGTTTTACTTATTTACTTAACATTTATAAAATTTGTATAATGGGAAAATTAAAATCATCCCTGCCAACATTGTAGATGTTGCATGAGCAGTTAATTATGTCATGGCTACAGCATTGCTTTGAACTCCAGGATGCCAATTAAATTTTAAAATATTTAAAAAACAAATATGTGGACATTTCTGGTTTAAATTTCTATCAAGTCAGAGGAAAAAGTTCCTATATAACTACTCATTCAGATTTTAAAGTATATGAGTCCATGCTAATGGTATTAATTTTTCTTTAATTTAGAGAATAATTCTTTTATATAGCCTTGTATATCATTATCTATACATAGGGTGACAAAGTCCTAGTATTATCATTCTTTCCATATCACAACAGGCTTGTGATTCAGAATCTGTTAAAAATTATAAATCAATTTGTTAGACGCTTCATGACAAAGTACCACAGGCTAGGTGGCTTAAAAAAGAGAATATCTTCAATGTTACAGTCTGCAATCCAGATGCCTGATACCAAGGTGTTGGCAGGCTTCATTTCTCCCAGGCCTCTCTCCTAGATGTGCAGATGGTTTTCTTCTCTCTTTGTCCTCCCATGTTTGCCTCTCAGTGTGCACACATGCCTGGTGTGTCTCTGTGTCCTAATCTCTTTTAATAACAAGGCCAGACATATTAGGCTAGGACTTACTTTAGTGACTTCATTTAACTTAAATATCTCTTTAAAAATTATAAATTTGGCCACATTTTGAGGTACTGAGAATCAGGGATTCCAAACATAAATTTGATGAGGATACTAATCAGCTCATAACACATTGTTTGTTCTCTACCAGATAAAGCATGAATTCAACTTGAATTCTTTATTTGTTTTATTGAAAGTCAACAAAATGATACTGCATTTATACAAATGCAGAATAATTGACTTATTTCTATATGTGGTTATTGGTATCCACCTACGTATATGCATACATGAAAATGAGAGCTATATAGCCAGCATATACCTGAACACATATGCTTTGGTGTGCTTTTAAGAGGATTGCCTTTTAAAGAGTTAGAACACAGTTTCACTGTATTAATAAGGAGTTAGAAAGAATTCTGGTGGTCCACATATAATGTTATTTAGGATTAATTATTTCAAGCTATGTTCAGTGCTATGCTATTTTCTCCCAGACATAGAGATTTGATAATTCCTGAAGATAGGAGAGAGGCTGAGACACTGAGAGAGGGGAAAAAAAAAAAAAGATATTTGTGCTGTCACCCAATTTTAGAGTAATGTGGTGGTATAGCTGCTAATTCGTGTCTGATCCTTGCAACCCTATGGACTGTAGCCAGCCAGGTTCCTTTGTTCATGGGGTTTCCCAGGCAAGAACATTGAAACTGGTTGCCATTTCCTTATCCAGGGGATCTTCCCTACCCAAAGTTTGAACCCCTGTCACTTGCATTGCAGACAGATTCTTTATCACTGAGTCGCTAAGGAAGCCCCTTTAGAGTAATAAACAAGCTTTGAATTTGAGAGAAGATACACTTCACCATTATTTTTGAAAGAGCTTACTGAGATACACTTGATACAAAAGAAAAACTGAACATATTAATATATGCAACTTGATAAGTATGGAATTATGCATATCCTTGTGAAACCATTACCACAAGCATGGTAATATACAGGATTTTCATTCCAGATATGGGAAATCGATAGACTGAAACTGAAGAGATGGATAAAGTTATCCCATGCAAATAGTAAGCAAGAGAGCAGGGGTAGCTATGTTTATATCAGATAAAATAGATTTTAAGCCAAAAGCTGTCACTAATGAGAAAGACAGACCTTATAGAATGATAAAAGGATTTTCCTCATTATGATTTTTATTGAAGTATAGTTGATATACAATGTTGTTTTAGTTTAACCCTTCAATCTTTAAGTTTTGGGAATCAGGATACAGAAATTAAGAATCTGGTGAATGGAGAACTCAGAGTTCAGTTCAAACCAAAAACGAATTTGATGGATTGTAATTGAGCAGACCTTGAACATATGAAAACTTCCTAAGATCCTGATATTTGTGCTGGACTCCAGGGCCCTGAGAATAATCACTTTGTTACCAAGGGAAGTCATTTTCTGTATTGCGTTTTCCTTATTTCTTAAGCTTCCAGAAAAGTTTTGGCAAAAATTGCAGTCAGGTATAGGCTAAATTCTGATCAGCGATAGAAGTGACTTATGTCCAATTGTGGTAAAAAGTTGGTATGGAGAAGGGAAACACAAGATTTGTAAATCTATGGAAATGTGTGTTGCCCCTCAATGTGTTAAAACAGCAGTCAAATAATATTTTCTGGCAGAGGAAACAAACACCGGATAGACATCAGATAAGTTCAGTTCAGTTCAGTCACTCAGTCGTGTCCGACAATTTGGACCCCATGAATCGCAGCACGCCAGGGCTCCCTGTCCATCACCAACTCCCGGAGTTCACTCAGACTCACGTCCATCCAGTCAGTGATGCCATCCAGCCATCTCATCCTCGGTCATCCCCTTCTCCTCCTGCTGCCAATCTCTCCCAGCATCAGAGTCTTTTCCAAAGAGTCAACTCTTCGCATGAGGTGGCCAAAGTACTGGACTTTCAGCTTTAGCATCATTCTTTCCATATAAATCCCAAGGTTGATCTCCTTCAGAATGGACTGGTTGGATCTCCTTGCAGCCCAAGGGACTCTCAAGAGTCTTTGCCAACGCTACAGTTCAAAAGCATCAATTCTTTGGCACTCAGCCTTCTTCACAGTCCAACTCTCACATCCATACATGACTACTGGAAAAACCATAGGCTTGACTAGATGGACCTTAGTCGGCAAAGTAATGTCTCTGCTTTTGAATATGCTATCTTGGTTGGTCATAACTTTTCTTCCAAGGTGTAAGTGTCTTTTAATTTCATGGCTGCAGTCACCATCAAGATCATGCAAATATCATTCAGAGATTCTCAGAAATGCCTTGCAGAAAAGAATTTACTTCTAGAAAATGTTAATTGCTTTGTATCATTATAATTTGGATAATAGAGTTAATAGATACATACAGAAACATAAGATTTTCAGATATATCAATACCTGAGCAATAATTCCTGAACTATACCCCATGATAGCTCTTTTTAAAGTGTTTTTACTGCAATTATTAAAAACAGTGACATTTATTTCTATATGTACTTTTAATGTTTCCCTATGAATATAAGACTTCCCCAGGGATTCAGATGGTAAAGAATCCACCTGCAATGTAGGAGACCTGGATTTGATCCCTGGCTTGGGAAGATCCCCTGGAGAATGGATGAGCTACTCATTCCAGTTATCTTGCCTGGAGAATTCCATGGACAGAGAAGGCTAGCAGACTACAATCTGTGAGATTGCAGAGTCAAACATGACAGAATGATTAACAAGGAAGGTAGTGAAAGAAAAAAAAAAAAAGAAGAAGAATCTAGCACTTAAAATTTCCTGCATGAGATCTAGTGGATGATTACATTTGCATATGTATATCTGTCAAATCTTTCTCTTTGTGTATCTCCCTTTGTCTCTTTCTGTCTTTGTCTCTAAGGCACTATCAACACAGAACACTTAAGTTTATAAATGCATCTTGTTTTTAATCATCATGTGTACCCTTAAAGTTAACACACCATTGGTTACTCAATTCAGCCTGTACCCAGCTCCAAGACTAGAATTTCCTCCCACCTTGAAAAATAATAAAAAACAAAAGTGAAGAAACATTAATTGTAGTAAATTTCTAGTACTATTTAACATATGAGCATCTCAGAAAAAGAACTAGTCCATGCTTTATTAAAATATATTTCTTCATTAAAAATGAAATATCCATTCATTTGCTGATGGACATCTAGGTTGTTTCCATGTCCTGGCTATTATAAACAGTGCTGCGATAAGAAAGCTGTAGTACATATACACAATGTAGTATTACTCAGCCATTAAAAAGAATACATTTGAATCACTTCTAAGGAGATGGATGAAACTGGAGCCGATCATACAGAGTGAAGTAAGCCAGAAAGAAAAACACCAATACAGTATACTAACACATAGATATGGAATTTAGAAAGATGACAATGATGACCCTGTATGCAAGACAGCAAAAGAGACACAGATGTGTAGAGCAGACTTTTGGACTCAGAGGGAGAGGGAGAGGGTGGGATGATTTGGGAGAATGGCATTGAAACATGTATACTATCATGTAAGAAATGAATCGCCAGTCTATGTCTGATGCAGGATACAGCATGTTTGGGGCTGGTGCATGGGGATGACCCAGAGAGATGTTATGGGGTGGGAGGTGGGAGGGGGGTTCATGTTTGGGAACTCATGTATACCCGTGGTGGATTCATGTCCATGTATGGCAAAACCAATACAGTATTATAAAGTAAAATAAAGTAAAAATAAAAATTAAAAAAAAATCACCAAAACATAAAAAAAAATGAAATATTAAATGTTATTAGGTCACATTCATACAAGGCATAATTAGACTACTTCAGTTACAATTATAGTCATTCACAGCTTAAACATCTAGGGTTGATTTATGCAGATTTTTTTTTTTTTTTTTTGGTTACCAGTCTTTCACTCTGAAAAATTAAAAAAAAATTTATAAATAGATTACCTTAGTTTAATACTAGCAGCATCCTGAACTTCACTGTTTTCCTTAAAATATAGTTTTGTGGGATAAACAGCCAATGAAAAGTTTCCAGATTTTGGAAAGCTTGATACAATATCATCAGTTCAGTTCACTCAGTCAGTTGTGTTCAACTCTGCAGCTCCATGGATTGCAGCATGCCAGGCTTCCCTGTTGATCGCCAACTCCCAGAGCTTGCTCACACTCATGTTGATTGAGTCGGTGATGCTATTCAACCATCTAATTCTCTGTTGTCCCCTTCTCCTCCTGCCTTCAATCTTTCCCAGCATCAGGGTCTTTTCCAATGAATCTGTTCTTCACATCAGGTGACCAAATTATTGGAGCTTCAGCTTCAGCATCACTCCTTGCAATGAATTTTCAGGATTTATTTCCTTTAGGATTGACGTTTTTGTTTTCCTTGTAATTCAAGGGACTCTCAAAAGTCTCCTCCAACACCACAGTTTGCTGCTGCTGTTGCTAAGTCGCTTCACTTGTGTCCAACTCTGTGTGACCCCATAGATGGCAGCCCACCAGCCTCCGCCATCCCTGGGATTCCCCAGGCAAGAACACTGGGGTGGGTTGCCATTTCCTTCTCCAATGCATGAAAGTGAAAATGGAAAGTGAAGTAGCTCAGTCGTGTCCGACTCTTCGCGACCCCATGGACTGCAGCCTACCAGGCTCCTCCTCATGGGATTCTTCATGAACACCACAGTTTAAAAACATCAATTCTTCAGTTTAAAAGCATCAATTCTTCAGTAATCAGCTTTCTTTACAAACAACACTCAACATCCATACATGACTACTGGAAAAATCATGGCTTTGACTAAACAGACCTTTGTCAGAAAAGTAATGTCTCTGTATAGATTGGTCAGAGCTTTTCTTCCAAGGAGCAAGTGTCTTTTAATCATGACTGTGTAAAGGTTCTCAGCTGCTAACCAAGTCTTTCTGAGATCCTGGATGGTTGACATCCTCCAGGACGGTCACAGCCTGAGATCAGCTCTCCAGAGGGAAAACCACCAGACCATTCACGTATTACCTAAATCAAATCCCTTACGATTATACAGTGAAAGTGACAAATAGATTCAATGGATTAGCTCTGAAGGACAGAGTGCCTGAAGATATATGGATGGAGGTTCATGACAGTGTAGAGGAGGCAGTGATCAAGACCATCCCCAAGAAAAGAAATGCAAAAAGGTAAAATGGTTGTCTGAGGAGGCCTTGCAAAAAGCTGAGAAAAGAAGAGAAGCTAAAGGAAAGAAGAAAAGGAAAGATATACCCATTTGAATGCAAAGATTCAAAGAATAGCAAGGAGATAAGAAAGACTTCCTCAGAAATCAATGCAAAAAAATAGAGGAAATTAATAGAATGGGAAAGACTAGAAATCTTTTCAAGAAACTTAAAGATACCTAGGGAACATTTCATGCAAAGATGAGCACAAAAAACATCAGAAATTGTATGGACCTTACAGAAGCAGAAGATATTAAGAAAAGGTGGCAAGAATACACAGAAGAACTATACAAAAAAGATCTTTATGATCCAGATAACAACGATGATGTGATCACTCACCTAGAGCCAGATATCAAGGAATGAGAAGTCAAGTGGGCGTTAGGAAGTATCACTATGAACAAAGCTAGTGGAAGCAATGGAATTCCAGTTGAGCTAGTTCAAATCTTGAAAGATGATGTTGTGAAAGTGCTGCACTCAATATGCCAGCAAATTTGGAAAATTCAGCAGTGGCCACAGGACTGAAAAAGGTCAGTGTTCATTCCAATCTCAAAGAAAGACAATTCCAATGAATTCTCAAACTACTGCACAGTTGCACTCATCTCACATGCTATCAAAGTAATACTCAAAATTTGCCAAGCCAGGCTTCAGCAGAACATGAACCAAGAACTTCCAGATGTTGAAGCTGGATTTAGAAAAGGCAGAGGGACCAGAGATCAAATTGCCAACATCTGTTGGATCATCAAAAACTAAGACAGTTCCAGAGAAAAACATACTTTTGCTTTACTGAGTACACCAAAGCCTTTGACCGTGTGGATCACAATAAACTGTGGAAAATTCTTAGAGATGGGAATAGCAGACCACCTGATCTGCCTCCTGAGAAATCTGTGTGCAGATCAAGAAGCAACAGTTAGAAATGGCCATGGAGCAACACACTGGTTCCAAATCTGGAAAGGAGTTTATCAAGGCTGTATATTGTCACACTGCTAGTTTAACTTATATGCAGAGTACATTATGCGGAATGCCGGGCTGGATGAAATACAAGCTAGAATCAAGAATGTAGGAAGAAATATCAATAACCTTGGATACACAGATAACACCACTCTTATGGTAGAAAGCAAAGAATAACTAAAGAGCCTCTTGATGAAAGTGAAAGAGAAGAGTTAAGAAGTTGTATTAAAACTCAACATTCAGAAAACTAGGATATAACATCATGTCCCATCCCTTCATGACAAATTGATGAGGAAACGATGGAAACAGTGAGAGAGTTTACTTTGGGGGCCTCCAAAATCACTGCAGATGGTGACTGCAGTCATGAAATTAGAAGAAGCTTGCTCCTTGGAAGAAAAGCTATGACCAACCTAGACAACATATTAAAAAGCAGAGACATTACTTTACCAACAAAGTTTCATTTTGTCGAAGCTATGGTTTTTCCAATAGTCATGTATGGATGTGAGAGTTAGATTATACGGAAAGCTGAGCGCCAAAGAATCGATGTTTTGAACTGTGGTGTTGGAGATTACTCTTGAGAGTCCCTTAGACTGCAAGGGGACCCAAACAGGTCATCCTAAAGAAAATCAGTCCTGAATATTCATTGGAAGGACTGATGCTGAAACTGAAACTTCAATACTTTGGCTACCTGATGTGCAGAATTGATTCATTTTAAAAGACCCTGATGCTGAGAATGAGGATGAGAAGTTGATGACAGAGGATGAGATGGTTGACTGGCATCACCAAGGAGATGGACATGAGTTTGAGTAGCCTTCAGGAACTGGTGATGGACTAGGAAGCCTGGTGTGCTGCAGTCCACTGGTTGCAAGATTCGGACATGACTGCATGACTGAACTGAACTCAACTCACTGAACTGCAGTCACTCTCTTCAGTGATTTTGAAATCTAAGAAAATGAAGTGATGGGACTGGATGTCACGATCTTTGCTTTTTAAGGTGGAATTTGAAGTCAGCTTTTTCTCTCTCCTCTTTCACTTTCATCAAGAAGCTCTTTGGTTCCTTTTCACTGTCTGTCCTAATGGTGGTGTCATCTGCATATCTGAGATTACTAATATTTCTCACAGCAATCTTGATTCCAGCTTGTGATTCATCCAGCCCAGCATTTTGCATTGTGTACTCTGGTACTCTACATGCAAATTAAATAAGCAGGGTGACAGTATACAGCCTTTACATACTCCTTTCCCAAGTTTGAACCAGACCATTGTTCCATTTCCAGTTCTAATTGTTACTTCTTCGCCTGCATACAGATTTCTCTGGAGGCAGGTAAGATGGTCTGGTATTCAAATCTCTTGTATAATTTCCATAGTTTGCTGTGATTCAAACCAAATATTTGGTATAGTCAATAAATAAGAAGTAGACATTTTTCTGGAACTCTCTTGTTTTTTCTATTATCCAACTTATGTTGACAATTTGATCTCTGGTTCTTGTGCCTTTCCTGAATTCTATTTGAACATCTGGAATTTCTCAGTTCATGTATTGCTAAAGCCTGGCTTGGAGAATTTTGACCATTAGTTTGACCATTACTTTGACCATTACTTTATGAGATGAGTGCAATTGTGCAAAAGTTTGAACATTCTTTAGCATTGCCTTTCTTCGGGATTTGAATGAAAACTGATATTTTTCAGTCCTGTGGCCACGGCTGAGTTTTCCAAATTTGCTGGCATATTGAATGCAGCACTTTCACAGCATCATCTTTCAGGATTTGAAACAGCTCAACTGGAATTCCATCACCTCCACAAGTTTTGTTCCTAGTGATTCTTCCTAATGCACACTTGACTTCTCATCCCTTGATGTCTGGCTCTAGGTGAGTGATCACACCATCATTGTTATATGGGTCATGATGATCTTTTTTGTATAGTTCTTCTGTGTATTTTTGCCATCTTTTCATAATATCTTCTGCTTCTGTTAGGTCTATAACATTTCTGACTTTATTTTGCCCATCTTTGCTTGAAATCTTCCCTTGGTATCTCTAATTTTCTTGGAGAGATCTCTAGTCTTTCCCCTTCTATTGTTTTTGTCTGTTTCTTTGCATTGATCACTGAGGAAGACTTTCTTATCTCTCCTTGCTATTCTTTGGAATCCTGCATTCAAATGGGTATGTCTCTCCTTTCTCATTTGCCTTTAGCTTCTCTTCTTTTCTCAGCTATTTGTAAGGCTTCCTCAGATGCCCATTTTGCCTTTTTTCATTTATTTTTCTTAGGTTGATTTTGATCATTGCCTCCTGTACAATGTTATGAAGCCCCCATCCATAGTTCTTCAGGCATTCTGTCTATCAGATCTAATCCTTTGAATCCATTTGTCACTTCCACTCTACAATCATAAGAGATTTGATTTAGTTTATACCTGAATGGTCTAGAGGTTTTCCCTACTTTCTTCAATTGAAGTCTGAATTTGCCAATAAGGGGTTCATGTTCTGAGCCACAGCCAGCTCCTTGTCTGGTTTTGCTGACTGTATAGAGCTTCTTCATCTTCGGCTGCAAAGAATATAATCAATTTCATTTTGATATCAACCATCTGGTGATGTCCAGGTGTAGAGTATTCTCTTGTGTTTTTGGAAGAGAGTGTTTGCTATGACCAATGCGTTCTCTTGGCAAAGTTCTATAAGTCTTTGCCCTGCTTCATTCTGCATTCCAAGGCCAAACTTGCCTGTTACTTCAGGTATCTCTCGACTTTTGCATTCCTACTTTTGCATTTCGGTCCCCTATGATGAAAAGGACATCTCCCCCCCCCCCCCCCCCCAGCCTTTTGGTGTTAGTTCTAGCAGGTCTTGTAGGTCTTCATAGAGCTGTTCAACTTCAGCTTCTTCAGCATGACTGTTTGGGTCATAGACTTGAATTACTGTCATTTTGAATGGTTTGCCTTGGAAATGAACAGACATCATTCCATCATTTTCCTCAGTATCAAAAGATAGTATAATAGTCAGTAGAGAAATGAGGCCTATGACTTTCAGTAAATCATTACATAGGTGTTTCAAATTTTTCTCTTATGGTAGAAATGATTTTCACATTATTTTGATATCACATGAACATGACCTCAGAAATGTAAATGTGACCTTGAGATGCCTTTTAACTTTTATTTAGTAAACAGAGACCGGAATCCTCAGATTCATGCACACATTCAACACTCTGCAATTCAAATGTGTTTGAAACTCTGTTAGGAAGTAATAAGACTTTAGCCACATTTCCCACAGCACTTTGGGGTACTGCTGCATCACGAGATTTTCTCTAAAGTAACATTTCAATATCAGCCACAAAAGCTCTTATTCTAGATCATACTGGCATTTGACCTTTGTAAACTTACACACATTTAAAAAAATTTAAAAAGGAGATGCTAAGAGAAACACTTAGCTATTTCAAACTGCAGTTATACCCACAAGCTACAGAGATATCGTGACCTATAAAGTTGAGAGTTGTGTTGGTTCTTTCTAACAATTACCCACAGTTATTATGATTTTTCTGCCATCACTAAAAAATGTCATTGCTGAGATAACTGCTCCAGTTTGAGATGGTGGAAGATTTAACAAATAACCCATATATAAGATTGGGGGAAGAGGTTGATTTGATTACTGCCATTCTGAAGTGCTAATTGACCAAGTGATAAGATGTCTCATTCTCTCTGAATCTTTATCAGTATTCAGACACTCTTCATAATGTTTTATCCTGATATAGTTCTTTGAAAAAGTTTTTTTTTTCTTCTTCTTTTAAATTGGCTCTGAGATGGCCAATGTCCAACTTAATTATGTGATAATAAGTGTTAATGAGAGTATTATCAGATGGTAACTGGGCTTCATTAATGTGTCTCATTATGAGTCTCAGTCTCTTGTGGAAGGTTTGAAGGAAGGACATGGGTGTTCCAAATTATATATGAATATAACATTTATGGATCCATAGCCAGGGGAAAAGAAGGTATCAGAGACATACTTAAGCTTTTTCTACAGGCTTTTATTTCCCAAACCTAAACAGGCATTAATTACTTCATAAAATTCACCACAGACCTTTAACATAATGACCAAAATAAATAAGGCCCTGATTAGATAAATACTGTGTAAGACCATCTGAGCTGAAAATGTTAATATACTTTGGTAGAGATATACAGGAGTTCATGTGCAAAACACTGCCAGCCTGTTTACCCATCAACAGGTTCAAACCAGTTAGATGGAGGAAACAAAAATATTTTAAACTGGGTTCACCTACACAAGTATTAGTATTCAAAGAGTTACTATAAAGTTATCATAGATTACAATTCTTAATGCATCCAAGTCAACTTCTTATAGCTTCTACTTGAGATAATTGTGTGTGTGTGTGTGTGTGTGTGTGTGTGTGTGTGTGAAGCATATATTAACAACTAACTTGCTGTAAGTAAAGAGAGTTGAGTGAAAGTCACTCAGTCGTGTCTGACTCTTTGTGACCCAAGGGACTACACTGTTCATGGAATTCTGCAGGCCATAATGCAGAAGTCGGTAACCACTTTCTTCTCCAGGGGATCTTCTCAACCCTAGGATTGAACCCAGGTCTCCCCCATTGCAGGCAGATACTTTACCAGCTGAGCCACCAGGAAAGCCCAAGAATACTGGAGTGTGTAGCCTGTTCCTTCTCCAGCAGATTTTTCCAACTTGGGAATCGAACCGGGGTCTCCTGAATTGCAGGTGGATTCTTTACCAGCTGAGGTACCAGGGAAGACTGCTATAAGATTCAACTAAAACTTTAAAGTTTACTTATGACCAAAATTTTGTCTTATTAATATGACCTAGATTAAAATTATGTGGGTAAAACATACCTGTCCCATACTTTTATAGTTTTGAGAAATAAAACTTTGCTGTGGCAAAAGAACACTCCCCTCCCCCACCCCCACCCGAGGAAAAATTAGCCCTGTTGAATAGACAAATGTAACTGAATCACCAGAGATGCTACCAGCGCTGCACTGTAATAGGATGTTAAATGGAATATGTTATTATATTTTAAAAGTAGAGACTAGGTTAAGGTTTATATTTGCATTTGTGAGTATGCACGATTGTTTTCTTATATCTAATAAAATATTTAAATAAGACTTGAACGTTCTTAACGCCCAGGAAAGAATAATAAAGACACATATGATATGTTTTAATATTTAAAAGTTATAAATAAAGTTAAACTATGACATAAAATATGCTTTGTCTCCCACTTTGACAAATATACCTTCTTAATTAAAGCCAGATTTCAACTATTGTTCCTGGATATTCAGAATTCAATATCAGATTCTGGGGACATGAGTTGAGTTGGCAGACATTGTCTCGTAGATGCCTTTGAGGCGGGAGTTCATTGACCCATCTAAGCTCAGTCTACTACCATACCTCCTATAAAAAACTTCTTATTAGTCCCTAGGGTCGCTAGTTTTCCACATTGTACATGTAACCTGTGTGACACAGCTGGGGAAGAGGAACATGGACCCTGTAAGCAGTCTCAAAGCTAAGTCTCAAAGTACCACAGCAAGATCTAGAAAAGTGGGAGCAAACTGATGTCTTTAGCTGGCACTAGCCCCATCCCCTTGGCCATATAAATTTGTCGTCCTATGGGGAGGAAAATGGCCAGAGGAACAGTCATAACGAAGGCCTCTATTAGCCCATACCCACTCCAGTGTTCTTGCCTGGAGAATCCCAGAGACAGCAGAGCCTGGTGGGCTGCCATCTCTGGAGTTGCCCAGAGTCGGACACGACTGAAGCGACTTAGCAGCAGCAGCTATTAGCCCAGAGCCCAAGGCAGGCTCTTCTCTGCCTCATGGCTACAGCATTAGTTTTTAAAATATATATTGTCATTTGTTTGTTACCACAGACTGATTGCAATTGAATACTACTACAATGGAAAGATAATGGTCTGCATAATGGAGGAATCATTTGTTAGCTTATTCAATAAGAAGAGTAGCTCTTTTTATAGAAAGTATCTGCTGCTGCTGCTGCTAAGTCACTTCAGTCGTGTCCGATTTTGTGCAACCCCATAGATGGCCTCCTACCAGACTCCTCTGTCCCTGGCATTCTCCAGGCAAGAACACTGGAGTGGGTTGCCATTTCCTTCTCCAATGCATGAAAGTGAAAAGTGAAAGTGAAGTCACTCAGTCGTGCCTGACTCTTAGAAAGTATCTAAAACCCTCCAATATCACTTCTCTATTCACAGATGCATTTCTTCCATGCTAGAAAGCAAGTAATATGGTGTAGTGATCAGAAGGAAGACAAATAAAAACAAATAGCAATAAGGAGGAAAAGAGAGAGCCCAAACTTCACATACTTGCAGAGACTGTTCTAGAGGAGAAGCTAAGGAATAGCTATTGATGTACGTGTTTGGAACAAGTGCATATGGAAAAACTAAAATTTAATAAAAATATCCTGGGGAAAATATTTGTGGGAAAACAAGACATTGTAGAATATAAGAAAATTGGATACCAGAAAGAAAAATATTGATTAGACCAAGGTCATTTCCTTAGGCACTCTGATTAATATCAGTTCTTTAACCAAAGCAAAACTAGAGATTAACATCAGAAGGGCCGGTATAACTTTTTTATTTCATTGTATATAGTTATGTTGAACAATTATATAGGTTTTGATTCAGAATACAGGTTCATTTAAATCTTGGTAGATACATTTAATCTATTTATAATTTCTGGGTTAAAGAAAGAAAACCTTTTTCATCTAGTGCAGTAAATGAATATTTGAACTAGATGATAATTACATGTCTATTGCCATAACAATTCTCATCACAGTAACGCAGTTTGTAAAGCAGTTAATAAAGGTTTCAATGAATACTGTTTTGACTGAATGTTTTCTGTTAACCAGCAACACACCATAAAGGTAATAATAGGAATTTCGTATGGACAATTTATAGAAATGGAAATTTGCTATTTCTGTATCAAATTCACTTCTAAACATGGTATGTTTTATTTTTATTTTAAATTAATTTATTTTAATCAGAGGCAATTACTTTACAATAGTATGATGGGTTTGCCATACATCAGTATGTATCAGCCACAGGTATACATGTGTCCCCTCATCCTTAACCCCCCCCCCACCTCCCTCCACACTATATCCCTTAAACATGATATATTTTAGATAAACATTTACTCTTAATATGAGTAAAATATTTCTTCCAGGCAAGTAAGAGGACTTTATATCATTATTCTCATGCACCAAAAAACATTTTTTAAGTTTTTTTTTCTTTTTTTTACCAATGTAATCTTAATTTACAGTAAAACATTTTTAATCAAGCTTAGACTATTTCCATATATAGGCTTGAAGCCCTTTAAGATCCAATGTTTGTGTTAGTTAGTTGTATTCACTTAACTCTTTGCAAGCTGGTGGACTGTAGCCCTCCAGACTCCCCTGTCCATGGGATTTCCCAGGAAAAAATACTGCAGTGGATTGCCATTCCCTTCCCCAAGGGTTCCTGACCCAGGTATTAAATCTGGGTCTCCTATGTTGCAGGTAGATGCTTTAACTTCTGAGCCACCAATAGTCACCTCATAATTCCATCCTCTTTTTGCATAAAAAGTTTACAACAAAAAGTAAATAAATTGGGAGCTAGCCATGGGTCTCAAGAAAGTCACACAAATACCAGTGCTTACATTTCTCAAAAAAGATATATTTTACTTATTGCAATATATAGAAAATACCATGCTTAGAACTCTCTTAGAAAGAACTACATTTAAATTTTATCTGCTTAATGTTTCATGTTATTATAAAGGCAAAAACCATTTAAAATGTACAA
This sequence comes from Budorcas taxicolor, assembly GCF_023091745.1. Classification (NCBI taxonomy): domain Eukaryota; kingdom Metazoa; phylum Chordata; class Mammalia; order Artiodactyla; family Bovidae; genus Budorcas; species Budorcas taxicolor. The sequence goes on along the minus strand of NC_068929.1, from coordinate 55,694,355 downwards.
AAATATATAAAAAATGTAAAAAGATGCCATCACTGCCCTTAATTTTTGGTCCAGGAATGGTTAGAAATATGCAGACAGCACATTGTATTTATGCAGTCTGCTGCAGGTAGTAGACAAAATCAGACTTCACCACCCTCCAAAGGTTGGTATCCAAAATTTCTCACAGTGAAATAAAAAAAGTCTCACCTCCTGAAAAAAGACTAAGTCAGTGTGTTAAAATTAATATGATTTAGTACTTTGAATATAGAAAAAAATTTCAATTTGTATCTTTTGATTTCCTAAATTCACAAATATAGTTTGTAAATTATTTTCAAAGAACAACAAAATGTAGAAGCTATCTGCACTTTTGGAAGGTATCAAATATAAACTTGATAAATATATGGAAAGTAAATGGGAAAGATTTGTGGACATGGAGCACAGGGTTATATTCTTAGATCTGGCTGGAGCTGTGGTGGTTGTATGTACAACATTTAGTGACAGATATATTTATTAATGGGCTTCCTTAGTGACTCAGATGGTAAAGTATCTGCCTGCAATGCAGGAGACTTGCAATTGATCACTGGCTCAGAAAGATCCCCTGGAGAAGGGAATGGTAACCGACTCCAATGTTCTTGCCTGGAGAATTCCATTGACAGAGGAGCCTGTCGGTCTATGGTCAGTCCATGGGGTTGCAAGTAGGACATGAGTGACTGATTAACACTAATCACTATACTTATTAATGGGTAAAGAACCTGCTTGTCAATGCAGGACATGTAGGAGATGCTGGTTTGATCCCTGGGTTGGGAGGAGATTCCTGAAGGAGGGCATGGAAACTCACTCCAGTATTCTTGCCTAGATCCCATGGGCAGAGGAACTTGGAGGACTGCAGTCCATGGGGTCACAAAGAGTAGGACATGACTTAGCAGTGCATGCATGCATGCATACATACTTGCTAATTCTTCAAGTCAACTATTATCCCTCTCATTTTGTTGATGAAGATTGTGGAGTTGCATCTCCTGAGGTTTCAAAATGACTTACAGGGAGATGAATTTTGTCATACTTGCCAGCTAGTCCATCCATCTCCCTATCCTTCACCTCTTGGAGCAAAAAAGAACAGCCCATGAGACTGAAGTTATTGAGTCTGTCTCCTCCCCTTCATTGCCTTGTGATGGAGAGTGGCAACCTCATGGGCCTTACAGGTAGAGCAGATCTACATTTATAATTAACAGGCCTATGACAGTTTTGTGAAATCAGTCAAAAAATCAATCACCTTCATTGAAGAACTTCTCATGTATTTCCCAAAACAGATTACTTAGAGCAAAAATTAAGTGAGTCCTTATTTTATCTTAAACACAAAGACTGCTTAAAATAACACAAAACTCCTTAGTCAACTGTGTTTTGAAATGTGATGATGGATGAAAAGGGGTTTAAAGAGTTAATCAGCTGTCCAGGGATTTGTCCATCTCTGTATAGAAGTCTTCAAAAATAAACTTATTAATTAAAGGATGGATGATCATAAGAATAACATTTCAAGGCCTATGTGGGAGTTGTTTTACCTGTTAGTAACTCTTTTTTAATGTGGGGAGTACCTCTTTCTGACTTGACATTAAAGTACCCATATTTCTGTAGAAGTGTTTTGACCTTTAGCAGTGTGGTATAATCAAAGGTATTATAAACTGATATGAAAGAAGCCACATGGGCTTTTCAGAGTTTTAGAACTAGATATTTGTTTGCAAAAATAGCACCCTTATATTTTGAGCACAGATTTTGAAACAATTCATTGAGATACAAGCCTATCCTTTGCGGAAAATAATCAATGCACACACATATATACCACGACACACCCCTGCATGCACACACATGACACAAGCTCACACATCTGATTTTCTGAAACTTTTCTTTCAAAAATGAATGTTTCAGGAATAAAACTGATGGGAAAAAAGACATATTTATATTATATAAAAAACCAAAACATTGGGGTTTTATTAATTTGAAGATGCTCATTAATTTGACAAAAACAAAATATAATGACAGTTTTAAACTTATAATTTTAATTTTTAGCAATTAAAAAAATGTATTCTATGTCCTGAAAATTGGCAGTACAACAACATAATCACAGGAAACATGCCAAGAATATAATTAAGGGGTTGGACATTTAAAACAGATTTATTCTGAAAATAAAAAGTTTCAGAGGAAAAAGAACCAGACTTTATTTCCATGGTTCTAATTGGCTAACTGAGATGCAATAAATAAATAAATAAAGACCTTACATATTTGCTAAAAGTCTCATTTCAGTTGCTCAGTCATGTCTGACTCTTTGTGACCCCATGGACTGCAGCATGCCAGGCTTCCTTGCCCATCACCAACACCCGGAATTGCTCATACTCATGTCCATCCACTTGAGGATGCCATCCAAACATCTCAACCTTTGTTGTCCCCTTCTCCTCCTGCCTTCAATCTTTCCCAGCATCAGAATCTTTTCCAATGAGTCAGTTTTCAAATCAGGTGGCCAAAGTATTGGAGTTTCAGCTTTAGCATCAGTCCTTCCAATGAATATTCAGGCCTGATTTTCCATAGAATGGACTGGTTTGATCTCCTTGCAGGACAATGGACTCTCAAAAGTCTTCTCCAACACCACAGTTCAAAAACGTCAGTTCTTTGATGTTCAGGTTTCTTTATAGTCCAACTCTCAAATCTATACATGGCTACTGGAAAAACCATAGCTTTGACTAAACAAACCATTGTTGGTAGAGTAATAATCTGCTTTTTAATACGCTGTCTACTTGGTCTTTAGCTTTTCTTCCAAGGAGCAAACGTCTTTTAATTTCATGGCTACAGTCACCATCTGAAGTAATTTTGGAGCCCCCAAGAATAAAATCTGTCGCTGTTTCCATTGTTTCCTCATCTATTTGCCATGAAGTGATGGGACAAGATGTCATGATCTTAGTTTTCTGAATTTAGTTTTAAGACAACTTTTTAACTCTCTTCTTTCACTTTAATCAAGAGGCTCTTCAGTTATTTTTCACTTTCTGCCATAAAGGCAGTGTCATCTGCATATCTGAGGTTATTGATATTTCTCCTGGCAATCTTGATTCCAGCTTGTGCTTCTTCCAAGCCAGAGTTTTGCATGATGTACTCTGCATATAATTTAAATAAGCAGGGTGACAATATACAGCTTTGACGCACTTCTTTCCCAATTTAGAACTAGTCTGTTGTTCCATGTCCAGTTCTAACTGTTGCTTCCTGAACTGCATACTAATTACACAGGAGGCAGGTAAGGTGGTCTAGTATTCCCATCTCTTTAAGAATTTTCCACAGTTTGCTGTGTTCCACATAGTCAAAGTCATTGGCATAGTCAATAAAGCAGAAATAGATGTTTTTCTGCAACTCTCTTGCTTTTTCGATGATGCAATGGGTGGCGGCAATGTGATCTCTGGTTCCTCTGCCTTTGCTAAATCCAGCCTGAACATCTGGAATTTCATGGTTCATGTAAAGTTTAAGCCTGGCTTGGAGAATTTTGAGTTTTACTTTACTAGCATGTGAGATGAGTGTAATTGTGCAGTAGTTTGAGCATTCTTTGTTATTGCCTTTCTTTAAGACTGGAATAAAAACTGAATGTTTTCAGTCTCCTGGCCACCTCTGAGTTTTCCAGATTTGCTGGCATAATGAATGGAGCACTTTCCCAGCATCACCTTATAGAGTTTGAAATGGCTCAACTGGAATTATGTCCCATCCAATAACTTTGTTCATAATGATGGTTCCTCAGGCCCGCTTGACTTTGCATTCTAAGATGTCTGGCTCTAAGTGAGTGATCACACCATCATTGTTATCTGGGTCATGATGATCTTTTTGGTATAGTTGTGTATATTTTTGCCACCTCTTTTTAATATCTTCTGCTTCTTTTAGGTCCATACCATTTTTGTCCTTTATTGTGCCCACCTTTGCTTGAAATGTTCCCTTAGTATCTCTAATTTTCTTGAAGAGATCTCTAGTCTTTCCCATTTTATTGTTTTCCTCTAATTCTTTGCATTGATCACTGAGGAAGGCTTTCTTATCTCTCCTTGCTATTCTTTGGAATTCTGCATTCAAATGGGTATATCTTTCCTTTTCTCTTTTGCCTTTAGCTTCTCTTCTTTTCTCAGCTATCTGTAAGGCCTCCTCAGACAACCACTTTCCTTTTTTATGTTTCTTTTTTGGGGGGAATGGTGTTGATTACTGCCTCCTTTACAATGTCACAAACCTCTGTCCATAGTTCTTCAGGCACCCTGTCTATCAGATCTAATCCATTGAATCTGATTGTCACTTCCTTCGTATAATTGTAATGGATTTGACTTAGGTCATACCTGACTGGTTTTCCCTATTTTCTTCAATTTAAGTCTCAATTTTGCAATAAGGAGTTCATGATCTGAGCCACAGTCATCTCTCATTCTTGTGTTTGCTGACTATATAGAGCTTCTCCATCTTTGGCTGCAAAGAATATAATCAATCTGATTTCAGTATTCACCATCTGGCTGAAAGTCTAATGTTCTATATATATACTATGTATATATATATATAATGTATATGTATGTTTGTGTGTATATATATATATATATGGCTCAGAGGGTAAAGCGTTTGCCTACAATACGGGAGACCTGGGTTCAATCCCTGGGTTGAGAAGATCCCTTTGAGAAGGAAATGGCACCCCACTCCAGTACTCTTGCCTGGAAAATCCCATAGCCTGAGAAGCCTGGTAGGCTACAGTCCATGGGGTTGCAAAGACTCGGACACGACTGAGCGACTTCAGTTCACTTTATATATATATATAATGCATGCATGCATGTACAGTTGATTCAGTCATGTCCAACTCTTTGAAGGTGCTCATAAAACCCTGTGTACTGTAGCCCACCAGAGTCTTCTATCCATGGTATTCTCCAGGCAAGAATACTGGAGTGGATTGCGCCATGCCCTCCTCCAGGGGATCTTCACAACACAGGGATCAAATCTGGGTTTTCTGCTTTGGAGGTGGATTCTTTATTGTTCAGTCACAGAGGAAGACCTTATATTATGCATACATACAAATATATACATATATATGTACATATGATTGCAGATTTAATAAATGTTGACATTCTTAATTTTAAAGAAAATAAAAATGTGAGTTATAGAAGCAGCCACTTTAATATTTTGCTTTAATGGTGAAACACATTTTTATAAGATTAAATTACATAAAGTAGCTTACTGTTTCATCAGGATAATCTTATGGTTACCACAAAAACAAAATAGAGGTGCTTTAATCCTTACAAAAATTCAAATATTTTCATCACACGTAAAAAGGACAAACATTTTCATTACTGCAAGCTAGTGAAGAACCTGTCTGCTAATGCAGGATACACAAGAGACATGGGTTCGATCCCTGGGTGGGGAAGATGCCATGGAGTAGGCAATGGTAATCCACTCCAGTATTCTTTCCTGGGAATCCCATGGAGAGAGAAACCTGGTGGGCTATGGGCTACAGTCCCTGGGGTCACAAAGTCAGATATGATTAAAGCAACTTAGCACAGCACCCAAAATATGTAGTCTAATAAGGTACATAGTATAAGGTCATTCTCCACCTTGGGAAAGGAAAACGTATGGCAATGATGACAAATGGAATTGACTTCAGTCTTTCCTTTGTGTGTAGTAAAAAAATTGGCTTTTATCATAGAGAGCTCTGGTCTTGCCCTCAGCTTCTGGGAGGTAATCTATATCATACTTGATGGGAGTTATATATAGTGGCTGAGCATGTCCTAAATCTCAGCAAGAATAACAATTAACACTGGATGAATGTATGCAACCATCTGAACTCATTCCTTACCTAGGGTTTTAATGCACCTTTTAAAAATAATACAGATTTCATCATATTTCAAAAATGCCATTTTAATACCCACTGTTACCCATTAAATAGCTTGCAAGTGCTCACTGAATATAGGTCAGGAATTTCTACAAATTAAAACTTTTGACATATTTGATATAATTGTATTAAAATGTCTTAATGACCTGGATAATCACAATGGTGTGGTCACTCACCTAGAGCCAGACATCCTGGAGTGTGAAATCATGTGGGCCTTAGGAAGCATTTCTAAAAACAAAGCTAGTGGAGGTAATAGAATTCTAGCTAGCTATTTGAAATCCTAAAAGATGATGCTGTCAAAGTGCTGCACTGAGTATACCATTAAATTTGGAAAACTCAGTAGTGGCCAGGAGTGGAAAAGCTCAGTTTTCATTACAATCCCAAAGAAGGGCAATGCTGCTGCTGCTAAGTCGCTTCAGTCATGTCCAACTCTGTGAGACCCCATAGACGGCACCCCACTAGGCTTCTCTGTCCCTGGTATTCTCCAGGCAAGAACACTGGAGTAGGTTGCCATTTCCTTCTCCAATGCATGAAAGTGAAAAGTGAAAGTGAAGTCACTCAGTCCTGCCCTACTGTTAGCGACCCCATGGACTGCAGCCTTCCAGGCTCCTCCTTTTATGGGATTTTCCAGGTAAGAGTACTGGAGTGGGTTACCATTGCCTTCTCCAAGGGCAATGCTAAAGAATGTTTAAACTTCTTCACAAGCGCACTCATTTCACATGCTAGCAAGGTAATGCTCAAAATCCTTCAAGCTAGGCTTCAGCAGTACTTGAACTCAGAACTTCTAGATGTACAAATTGGATTTAGAAAAGGCCAAGGAACCAGAGATTGAATTACTAACATCCACTGGATCATAGACAAAGCAAGAGAATTACAGAAAAACATCTACTTCTGCTTCACTGACTATAGTAAAGCCTTTACTGTGTAGACCACAACATACTGTGGGAAGATTCTAAAATAGATGGGAATACCAGACCACCTTACCTGCCTCCTAAGAAATCTGTATGCAAGTCAGGAAGCAACAGTTATAACCGAGGATTGAACAATAGACTGACTGGTTTAAAATTGGAAAAGGAGTACATCAAGGTTGTATCTTGCTCATTTAACTTCCATGCACAGTATATTATACAAAAGCCAGGCTGGATGAATCAAAGGCTGGAATCAAAATTTCTGGGAGAAATATGAATAGCCTCATATATGCAGATGACACCTCCCTAATGGCAGAAAGTGAAAAGGAACTAAAGAGGTTTATGATGATGGTGAAAGAGGAAAGAGTGGAAAATTTGGCTTAAAATCAACATTCAAAAAAGTAAGATCATGGCATCTGGTCCCATCACTTCATGTCAAATAGATGGGGAAACAATGGAAACAGTGACAGAATTTATTTTCTTGGGCTCCAAAATCACTGTAGATAGTGATTGCAACCATTAAATTAAAAGATGCTTGCTCCTTGGAAGAAAAATTATGACAAACCTAGACAGCATATTAGAAAGCAGATACATTATTTTGCCGACAAAGGTCCATGTATTCAAAGCTATGGTTTTTCCAGTAGTCATGTATGTATGTGAGGGTTGGACCTATAGAAGCCTGAGCACTTAAGAACTAATGCTTTTGAACTGCTGTGTTTGAGAAAACTCTTAAGAGTCCCTTAGACTGCAAAGACATCAAACCAGTCAATCCTAAAGCAAATCAAACTTGAATATTCATTGAAAGGACTGATGATGAAGCTGAAGCTCCGAATCTTTAACAACCTGATTAAAAGAACTGACTCATTGGAAGATATCCTGATTCTGGGAAAGACTGAAGGCAGGAGGAGAAAGGGGCGCCAGAGGCTGAGATGGTTCGATGTCATCATCTACTCAATGGACATGAGTTTGAGCAAACTCCAGGAGATAGTGAAGGGCAGGGAAGCCTGGCATGTTGCAGTCCATGGGGCTGCAAAGAGTTAGACACAGTTGAGTGACTGAACAATAAAAACTAAATTGTCTATTAAAAAAATAGAATCAGGAATGTATGTAATATCCAGACGTTCTTCTGGCAACTAGCAAAAGATGATAGAGTAGAGAATACTGTCATCTTAGCAAAGTTTTTTTTTTTTTTCTAGAGGGGTTATATTGCACAATAATTCATATCTTTAACTGTAGAAATCAACTGTCTGCATGTAAAAAATGCTATGCCACTTTCTAGTGGGAAAAACTTCAAAATATTATTTAATTCCCATTCCCATGGGCATATGTTTTTGCCATTATACCACATACATTTGCTGTGAAGCACACAAAAGCTCACATGCAATGCTCTTAGAAGAGTGCCTGATACATATTACACAGTAAATAAACATGGCATATTTGAATAAAAATATTGTTATATAATTAATGTTCAAAGTGAATATCTAATATGAAAAAGGAAAAACAGATAAAAGAAAAAAAAGAATAACTTTTTTCGAAATATATTTGACCCATGAACTATACCTGGTAGCTCAGCTAGTAAAGATTTCACCTGTAATGCAGGAGATCCTGGTTCTCCTCCTGGGTTGGGAAGATCCTCTACCCACTTCAATATTCTTGGGCTTCCCTGGTGGCTCAGCTGGTAAATAATCTTTCTGCAATGTGGGAGACCTGGGTTTGATCCCTGGGTTGGGAAGATCCCTTGGAGAATGATACAGCTACTCACTCCAGTATTCTGACCTGGAGATTTCCATGGACTGTATGGTCCATGGGGTCCAAAGAGTCCGACAGAACTGAGGGAAACTTTCACTTTTACTTTACAGCTTCCCTCCTGGCTCAGCTTTTAAAGAATTTGCCTGCAATGCCGGAGACCTGAATTTGACCCCTGGTTTGGGAAATTCCCCTGGAGAAGGGACTGTCTACCCACTACAGTATTCTGGCCAGGAGAATTCCATGGACTATATAGTCTATTTTGAGATTGCATCCAAGTATTGCGTTTCAGACTCTTCTGTCGACCATGATGGCTACTCCTTTTCTTCTAAGGGATTCCTGCCCACAATAGTAGATATAATGGTCATCTGAGTTGAATTCACCCATTCCAGTAAATCTTAGTTCACTGATTCCTAGAATGTCGATGTTCAATCTTGCTATCTCCTGTTTGACCACTTCCAATTTGCCTTGATGCATGGACCTAACATTCCAGGTTCCTATGCAATATTGCTCTTTACAGCATCAAACACTGGTTCTATCACCAGTCCCATCCACAACTGAGTGTTGTTTTTGCTTTGGCTGCATCATTTCATTATTTCTGGAGTTATTTCTCCACTGATCACCTGCAGCATATTGGGCACTTACCTACCTGGGGAGTTCATCTTTTGGTGTCCTATCTTTTTGCCTTTTCATGCTGTTCATGAGGTTCTCAAGGCAAGAATACTGAAGTGGTTTGCCATTCCCTTCTCCAGTGGACAACATTTCTGTCAGATCTCTCCACCACGACCAGTCTGTTTTGGGTGGCCCCACATGGCATGGCTTAGTTTCATTGAGTTAGACAAGGCTGTGGTCCATGTGATCAGATTGTCTAGCTGCCTGTGATTGTGGTTTCCATCTGTCTGCCCTCTGATGCCCTCTCTCAGTACCTAGTGTCTTACTTGGGTTTCTCTTACCTTGGACGTGGGGTAGCTCCTCTCGGCCACCGCCCCTGACCTTGGCCGTGGTGTAGTTCCTTTTGTCACGCTCTTACGCTGTCCATCTCAGCCGCCACATTTACACAGGGACAACACCAGATGGTCAACACTGAAACCAGATTATTATATTCTTTGCAGCCAAAGATGGAGTAGCTCTATACAGTCAGCATAAACAAGACCGGGAGCTGACTGTTGCTCAGATCATGAACTCCTTATTGCCAAATTCAGACTTAAATTGAAGAAAGTAGCGAAAACCACTAGACCATTCAGGTATGACCTAAATCAAATATGTTATGACTATACAGTGGAAGTGAGAAATAGATTTAAAGGACTAGATCTGACAGACAGTGCCTGATGAACTATGGATGGAGGTTCATGACATTGTACAGGAGACAAAAATGAAGACCATCCCCAAGAAAGAGAAATGCAAAAAAGCAAAATGGCTGTCAGAGGAGGCCTTACAAATGGCTGTGAAAGAAGGGAAGTGAAAAGCAGAGGAGAAAAGGAAAGATACACCCATTTGAATGCAGAGTTCCAAATAGTAGCAAGGAAAGATAAGAAAGCCTTCCTCAGTGATCAGTGCAAAGAAATACAGGAAAAAATAGAATGGGAAAGACTAGAGATCACTTCAAGAAAATTAGAGATGCCAAGGGAACATTTCATGCGAAGATGGGTTCAATATAGGACAGAAATAGTAGGGACTAACAGAAGCAAAATATATTAAAAAGAGGTGGCAAAAATAAACATAAGAACTGAAAATCAAAACGGATCTTCATGACCAAGATAATCACGATGGTGTATCACTCACCTAGAGCCAGACATCCTGGAATGTGAAGTCAAACGGGCATTAGGAAGCATCACTACGAACAAAGCTAGTGGAGGTGATGGAATTAGAGTTGAGCTATTTCAAATCCTGAAAAATGATGCTGTGGAAAGTGCTTCACTCAATATGCCAGCAAATTTGGAAAACTCAGCAGTGGCCACAGGACTGGAAAAGGTCAGTTTTCATTCCAATCCTAAAGAAAGGCAGTGCCAAAGAATGCTTCAGCTACCAAACATTTACACTCATCTAACACGCTAGTAAAGTAATGCTCAAAATTTTCCAAGCCAGGCTTCAGCAATACATGAATCATGAACTTCCAGATGTTCAAGCTGGTTTTAGAAAAGGCAGAGGAACCAGAGATCAAAATGCCAACATCTGCTGGATTATCGAAAAAGCAAAAGAGTTCCAGAAAAACATCTATTTGTGTTTAATTGACTATGCCAAAGCCTTTGGCTGTGTGGATCACAATAAACTGTGGAAAATTCTTAGAGATGGGAATACCAGACCACCTGACCTGCCTCTTGAGAAACCTGCATGCATGTCAGGAAGCGACCATTAGAACTGGACATGGAACAACAGATTGGTGCCAAATAGGAAAAGAGTCCATCAAGGCTGTATATTGTCACCCTGCTTATTTAACTTCTATGCAGAGTACATCATGAGAAATGCTGGGCTGGAGGAAGCACAAGCTGGAATCAAGTTTGCTGGGAGAAATATCAATAACCTCAGATATGCAGATGATACCACCCTTATGACAGAAAGTGAAGAGGAACTAAAGAGCCTCTTGATGAAAGTGAAAGAGGAGAGTGAAAAAGTTGACTGAAAGCTCAACATTCAGAAAACGAAGATCATGGCATCTAGTCCCATCACTTCATGGGAAATAGATGGGGAAACAGTGGAAACAGTGTCAGACTTTGTTTTGGGGGGGCTCCAGATGCCAATGCTGATTGCAGCCATGAAATTAAAAGACACTCCTTGGAAGGAAAGTTATGACCAACCTAGATAGCATATTAAAAAGCAGAGACATTACTTCATCAACAAAGTTCTGTCTAGTCAAGGCTATGGTTTTTCTAGTGGTCATGTGTGAATGTGAAAGTTGGACTATAAGGAAAGCTGAGCACTGAAGAATTGATGCTTTTGAACTGTGGTGTTGGAGAAGACTCTTGAGAGTCCTTTGGACTGCAAGGAGATTCAACCAGTCCACTCTAAAGGAGATCAGTCCTGGGTTTTCATTGGTAGAACTGATGATGCTGAAGCTGAAACCCCAACACTTTGGCCACCTGATGCAAAGAGCTGACTCATTCGAAAAGACCCTGATGCTGGGAAAGATTGAGGGCAGGAAGAGAAGGGGATGACAGAGGATGAGATGGTTGGATGGCATCACTGATTCAAAGGACATCGGTTTGGGTGAACTCCGGGAGTTGGTAATGGACAGGGAGGCCTGGCATGTTGCAGTTAATGGGGTCACAAAGAGTTGGAAATGACTGAGTGACTGAACCGAACTGATATAGTCTGTTGCTGCTGCTGCTGCTGCTAGGTTGCTTCAGTCATGTTTGACTCTGTGCGACCCCATAGACGGCAGCCCACTAGGCTCCTCTGTCCCTGAGATTCTCCAGGCAAGAATACTGGAGTGGGTTGCCATTTCCTTCTCCAATGCATGAAAATGAAAAGTGAAAGTGAAGTGGCTCAGTCGTGCCTGACGCTTAACGACCCCATTGACTGCAGCCTACCAGGCTTCTCTGTCCATGGGATTTTCCAGGCAAGAGTACTGGAGTGGGTTGCCATTGCCTTCTCTGCTGATATTCTCTACTGGGTGGCAAAGAGTCAGACACGACTAAGTGACTTTCACTTTCACTATAATAAGATACAAGACGTTAAAAAAAATCTTGTGAATGATTATATTACACATGAAGATGTATCAAGTTACTTTCACTTTAAACCAAAGGCTTGCCTGCACATTTCTAGAGTTGATTTTTCAAGCAATACTTTATACCTATTTTTTCATTGAACTGATTGCCAGTTATATTTGGGAGGTTAATTATCACAAGTTATCCCATTATATTCTACTTTTCCTTCCCTTCTTCTCTGCACAAATAAAAGAGAGAAAGATGCTGCTGCTGCTGCTAAGTCACTTCAGTCATGTCCGACCTTGTGCGACTCCATGGAAGGCAACCCATCAGGTTCTTCTCTCCACCGGATTCTCTAGGCAAGAATATTGGAGTGGATTGCCATTTCCTTCTCCTGAGAGAGCAATAAAACACAGTTAAAAAAACATATAACTCGCAAAGCAGAATTAATAGTTTGTGGAAATATTTTAAACAAAATATTTTACAATATTATTGTAAATATTTAGCTGTCAGTGAAGACATGAGTTCATATTTCAGCACCAATATATAATAACTGGATATTACTGGGCATGGAAATATATGTCTCAGTATCTATATCGGAATAGAAAAACATAACATCTTTAAAGAGTTTAAATTACATAATGAATATAAAGCAATTAATAAATTATTTGACATACCCAAAATAGTTAATAGTTATTAATTATCCTAACCACAAAAATTATTTTGAAAACCAGATGAATCTTTTTAAGGAATACTAAATCTGACCAGTAGTCATCATCAATAGAAGTTTCTGTCACTGGAACTTTTTGTTTTTGACTATTAGTAATAATTCAGCCACTATCAATTTTTTTAATCTATTTTAGGAAAGAGAAAAAAAATGAAATTGGGTCATAGTAAATTCTTGGCTCCATTTGTTTATCCTTTTCTCTATGCATGTTCTTTGCCATGGAACTTTGCAGTTCCTGTAGTAGTTTGTAAGTTGCAAAATTGCTCTCTCTCGATTTGGGCATCACCCATGTTAAGCTTGGTCTGACCAATAAAATGCTAGCACTTGATTCAAGCAGAGCCTTGAAATGTGCTTGTGAAGTTCACTGTGACCACTTCATCTTCTCTCATTGCCGTTAGAAAAGCATGCAGAACCTGAGTGGTCCCAGTTCATGGGAAGTGGAAAAGATGCATAAAACAGAGGTAGAAGAAGAGTTACCTCAGCAGACCATTAGGTTTGTGGAAAATAAGTGCCAATTGTGCTATGCCATTGGGATTTTTATTTTTTCTTATGCAGTTTGATTAATATAAGAATTAATAATATTATTTACCATGACATACACATACACACATATGCATATATATACATATATATATATGAAAAATATACTTTAGGTGCATTATTATTTTCTTTGTTCCATCTATGCAAATCTTTACAAGAGCAAATATGTTTGTTTAAAAAAAGCAGGTAAAATTTTGAAATTAGAGCAGTAATCTTGTATTTATTCCTTTGTGCAAGACATGTCAATATTAAAACATAAGATGACATGAAATTTTCAAATCCTGAGCATGCCTATCATAAGTACACACACACATACACAACCATACAATAGTTATCTCGAAGGCCTGAGTAAAGTATTTATCAGAATTTATTAGAACACGGATAATCACTTAAGGAGATATGGAAGGAGTTCTTGATTTTAATTAATTCTGTCTAAGAGTGTATCAAAGATTTGTAGAATTATTGCCTTCAGTAAATTTGGATAGATAGGGGGATTCAGTGAGATTTCCTGAAGCAAGAAGTAGAAACCACATCATCATTAATTCTTCTTTTATATCCCATAACCTAAGGATATAAGTGTGCATATATGTGTATTTGACAAAAAAATATGTTATATTGATATATATGACTTATACCATTTTCACATGTGAATGTATTCAATGTTAACTTTATCACCTTTTTCTAATATTTTCTTTTCTAATGTTTTCATTTTGCTTTCCACTCTGAAAAAGTTAATTTACAAAAATTTCATAAGATTATAAACAACTGTAATTAAAGCGAAATATCATCAACTAAAATTGACATTCTTTAGCATAAAATATTGATTCTGTAATATTATTCTGGAAATATTAGTGAAGTTTAGAATTATTTGAATTCCTGGATACTGTAGTTCTGAAACATACATGAGTGATGATGCAAATGTTTAAAGTTGATATGTTGTACCACTTAGCTGCCTACACTTTGCTGTAAATGGTCTGATATTTTTTATAGGACACTCCTTTGAAGTGGTATAAAAATGGACTGATCTATTTCCTGATTTTAATTCAATTCTAATGTTTATGTTCAGGAAATTATGTGAAAAAATAAAGCACTATGGTAGATAAAGTTATGTCCTTCTCAAAGGATTCCACCTATTAAAGCCTAAAATCTGTGAATATGTAAGTTACATGGCATGACAGGATTAAAGTTGAAGATGAAATTGAGGTTGTAAACTAACTGACCTTAAAATAGGGGGTTATCTTGGATAATCTTGTGGAGTACAATGGGATCATTAGAGGCTTCAAAACATGGAAGAGGTAAGAGGGAGAATCCATACCAAAGTAATGCCAAGAGAGACACTTGACCAGTCATTGCTGTCTCTCAAGATGGAAGGGGAGCACAATTCATAAACACCAGGCAGTCTCTAGAAGCTGGAAAATCAAGAAAATGGATTCTCTCCTAGAAATTCTAAAAATGAATGCTGGTTTAGGACTCCTTGGTTTTAGCCAAACAAGACATATTTTGGAAGTCTGAATTCCGGATCTGTAAGGAAACACTTTTGTGTTGCTTTTAGTGACACATTTTGTATTACTTTCTTATAGAAGCAGTAGAAAATTAAAACAGCTACTGATAAAAAGATTTCCCCAAGCATAGTATACAACAGAGAGTGGTCTTTGTAGGATTGGAGGAGCAGGCTTGGAGAAATTTCTTCAGCACAGTCTCCCTGATGTCTCATCTTCAAAGCAGTACCGGGTCTGACAAAAAGGGAAAATCTTGCCAGAACACTGGGATAATTCCCTTCTGTAGAAAGATGTGACAGATTTTAATACAAATATCAGTGACATTCTGGCATTTTAAGGTAGATTAAGATTTCCCCCTGGGGAGGGTAACAACTAGGAGGCTTTACACACTGATCAAGTCCCAAGAGTTTGAATTGTTGATTTTTTTAAAAGTACATTCTCAGTTTAACAATTCTGCTGACATTTACTGTAGATCAAAAGCAGACATATTATTTCAATTTTTAAAAAGGGGAACTTAATAGTGAAAAAGCTAGCATTTTTTTGCATTTTTTTAAAAGTTGTTTTATGAGTCAGTGGATTTCACTGACTGTGTGTATGCACACATGTTTGTACACATTTGTGTGGGGTCTGGGGGGTAGCCACTGGGGCAGGGGTGCAAGCAGGATGATTTTAATCAAAAGCTGTAAATGCCATCAAATGATAAGAGCAGTTCCCCAGTGCCAGAGATTAAACAAATCATTTCAAGAATTGAGAGACTTGAAAACATTTACAGAGGGGAACAAAAAAGGCTGAAGATAAAATTTCAAACCAGATTGGGTCATTTTCCACAGGAATGGTGCAAAGTTCCAGGAAGAAATTTAGGGAACCAAGAACAGCAGGGTAGTCTTTATTTTCTGTCTGATCTCTAGAAGAAGACTGTTTTCCTGAGGACTTTCTTTCAATGACATAGCCCAGCTGCACATAGAATCAACACCAGCTACAAAATTTTGTGAGGCCCATTTCAAAATAATAATGGAAGTCTCCTTATTCAAAAATCATTAAGGATTGCAAGATGGTGACAACAGAGCCCTAATCCAAATGAGGGGCTTTTAGGAGGCTGGGACCCTGGGCAAGTACATAGGTGGTACACCCATGAAATCATGCTGGAGTGGAATGGTGTGTAAGGAAGGTCTAGGCTGAGACTTAGAAAGGACTTGATGAAGCTGCCTTTTACACCCTTGCTGTGTTTCTTTCTCCCTTGGTATCTGGGGGAAAATCCATGTGTTCCTGCACACTAAACTGCAGTCTGGAAGGGACTGAAAATGGACAGGTGCCTGTTTTGCTTTCTATGGTAGTGATAATTGTGTGAAGTGGTTGAAGCCCCAGCTAATTCTCTAATATTGAGAGCCCAAGCCACATGCAGGAGTGGCTGAGTCCCACCAGCAGTGAACCTGTAGCACCTGAACAGACTGTCCTTCTCAGCCCCTCCCAATATCCATACTCCAGTACATCACAGACATCAACAGTGAAGACAGCAGAGGGTGACCAGGGCCCAGCTGACCTTCTCTGAGTACCATAAAACAGTGCCTAAGGCCCTGGAATATGGATATGTTAGTAAAATAGTAAAACCTAAAAAATCTGTAATATTTACTTAATTCATAATTTCATTAGAATAATTTAATAACTCTCCACTTTCTAGCTTAGAACAGTGTAAACAAGTTCATTTTATGGTTTGTAAGTTTCATGTTTAAAAAATACAATTTTAATTTTCTTTTACCAAGTTTATTTCACTCATATTTCAAATAGCAAAAATCTCAATTTCTCCAAGTATAAGTACAAACACAATTCTGGTTTTAAATTACCTTACCTTTTAGTAAGCTCTCAGCAAAATTCAAGAGGAAATGAAGAGCAAATATATGTGTATTTGGGGGATGGAATTTCAGTATTTCACATTATATATTTCACTATGCTATTATAAACATATACATTGTAAAATATAAAATGGAATTATAATTATTCTAATAAATTTATGAATTAAGTAAATATTAAAGATTAGTTTTTACTATGTTATTAAAATAAAATATTAAAAATGAGTCATGTTTGAAAAGAAAATAACTGGTCAAGTATATTCTTCACATTTTCAAATATAATATAATCATATGTTGACTTACCACACACTATATATTTAAAAATATAACTGCTCTGTTGTGCTGATTAATGGAGAATTATATAATCTGAATAAAGCATTGGTTAATTAGAAAATCCTCACACAACAAAACATAAAATGATAGGTGTACTACAATAAATATCCTTTTAAAATCAATATTTGGAACTTCAAGAAAGTAACAGAAAAGAGGGAACTGAAGACGAAAGTTATACTGAGGTTTAAGGCTTCATCTGGAAGAGAACAATTTCCTGGAAATTAAAGAATATGATATTTGTTGCTGTACAAGCATGAGAAACTGATACTGAGTTCACACCAAGTTTAGGACAAATTTATACTGAGAGTCCCACATAAAGATGGGACCTCTGAGAAGTTATTTCAAAAAGAACCTAGAACATAGGCCTAATAAAAAAATGTGATTCCAAGAAACTGTGAGTATATTAGTTTCGATGCTTCAAAATTTAAAATTATACATATAGGCTTGTAGAGAAAAATATTCTCCTGCATGGACTTGAGGTCTCCAAGGTGAAGTATTCACATTAAAAGACAGGTATTGAGGTAGGGTTTCTGGAATGATCCCTGGTGGCCTCAGATGGTAGAGAATCTGCCTGCATTGCAGGAGACCCAGGTTTGATCCCAGGGTTGAGAGATTCCCTGGAGAAGGGAATGGCTTTTCACTCCAGTATTCTTGCCTGGAGAATTCCATTGACAGAGCAGCCTGGTGGGCTATAGTTCATGGGTTGTCAGAGAGTTGGAAACAACTGAACAACTAACACTTTCATTTTCTGGAATGATAGAGTGAGGATCCTGGCAGAACTTCTCCCCAGCAAAAAAAAAAAAAAAAAACCAGCTATTTAATTGGTAAAAAACTATATGTGTAATATAATGGTTTAACTTTTAGAAAACTGAAGTAAGGGCACATGACATATGGAGAAATATTAATTTAAGAGAACCTCCTAAATCTTGGTAAGTACAGCCAGTCAGCTTCAACCTGCTTCCTCACCAGTTCCCCACGTTATCTGAGCTCTCCTCCAGATGCTCTATTGGAGAGCGTCTGTATGGGGATGGCTAAGAATAAAGGGACTCTCTTCCTCTAGTTTCCAGTTTAAGTCTAGAGTTTTACTCTTGGAGTTACAGACTGCTGGCACTTCTTCACTCCATCTATGCTACCTCTCCACTCCAGCCCCTTGTTGCAGAAAATTTACCCTGGGTGGCCTGGGCTAAAAGATGGAGGATCCCTGTCCCACTTTGCCCGTATTAGTAGAGAAGCTTCATTCCCAAGCAGCAAAGGCTATGAATCCCGGAGACCTGGTGGATCCTACCCCAGCTCACTTATAGGGAGGAGATTTAATACTGAGAAGGGCAAGTTAAGGAGATGAGGGTCCACTCTGCCCCACCCCAATAATGCCTGCTCATTGAGCAGGAATATATCTCAGAAGAAGTGAGCTGTTCCCCACACTCCCAGCTTCTTTGTTTTGATGCAGAGTTTCTTTCCGAGGGGAGAGGTAAGTCAGCTGTACAAAGATAGCCCCTGCTCTGCTGAAGCAGACTTTAAAACAGAGCATGAAAAAGGTTATACACAAAGACATTGTCAAGAAGAATGAAGAGCTTGGTGGAGAGCAGATATGAGGATCTTGGTAGCTTCATGATACTGGTGGCAACAAGTGAAAGAACAGAGCAGCCAGAAATTCTTCAGAGAGAACCCAGTCAGCCAAGAAAAATAATCCTGGGATCCAAAGAGCCTCTGACCCTTGGGGGTTGGGAAATGCCATGTGGCATGGGATGGGTTGACCTGCTGAGCAGCAGAGTAGGACATGAATTAGTTCAAAATAATTTCCCAGCTGACACACAGATCCATCAATGCAAGGAAGAAGCCTTGCAGGCACAAGGACCTTAAGCACAATCTCTAATGAAAACTGGTTGAAGCATGAACTTCTCTTAGGGGCAACTCTTAGGAAGTCAGACAAAACTAAAATTGCACAGATCCCTGTCAGTCTGCAGGACTGTGCTTGTTCAAGGATTCACCTTCTCAGGAGTGATCAGAGAACAACCCCCCTCCCCCCAAACAATCAGTCATTGTCTGAATATGAAGCAAAAAATATAAACTCCCTGTAGCAGCTTCTAAGTCACACAAATAAGAGTCAAAGAAGAAAAACAAGTCTAATTGACTAAAGTGGCTTAAGTACAACCTGTGACCAATAAGAGGTATATAACAACCCAGTGGTGACTGTAAGTAGCCAGTTTAAAAGATGACAATAAACAAGCAAAGCAATTTGAACTGGGGCATCAAAGGCAGCATAAAGTAAGGGGAATAGGCTTCATGGAGATAGTTCAATCAGTCACTAGAAAAAATAAACAACTAAATAAACAATAAAATCAACAATATCAAGCAAGGATGCTGTTACTAGAAACTGACTCTGGAAATAAATTGGTGCTCTGTCACTAGGAAAGCAATATGTTTCTCTGTGACCTAAGTTGGTCACACTATACCCAGCCCACCCCACTCACACGTTTCTTCATTTAGAAAAAATTATATATATCTCCATGGAAACTATGAAGACAGAGTTAACTGAAAAATAGTGTAGACAATTTCAGTGTTTTCTGTAAATAGTCCCTACCCCCAAAAAAAGCTGTGTTGCTAAAAATGTCTTAATGGCTCTAATTTCACCATTTATTCTTCCAAACATTTATAGTATATTATTTATAAAAGTGTGTTTAAGGTATTAAAAACAAACTATATTTACCAAAAATAAAAATAAATTCAATTATTACCAAAAAAAAGAAAGAAAACTGTATTGAAAAATGATTTTTTCAACAGTAACTGGAATTCACATAAAGAATGAAGATAAACAGAAATAAATTAGAAGAAGGTTAATATAATGAACTTTAAACTCTCTCTTTCTTTAAGTGCTTAGTTGCCCAGTCATGCCCTACTCTTTGTGACCCCATGGACTGTAGCCTGCCAGGTTCCTCTGTCCATGGGGATTCTCAAAGCAAGAATACTGGAGTTGGTTGCCATGTCCTCCTCCAGGGGATCTTCTCAACTCCGGGACTGAATCCAGGTTTCTCTCATTGCAGACAGATTTTTTATCATCTGAGCCACCCGGTAAGACCAAGAATACAGGAGTGGGTAGTGGGTCTCCTGCATGTCAGGCCGGTCCTTTACCAGCTGAGCTACCAGGTAAAGTTTCTCTCTCTCTTTTCTCTCTCTAAAAAGCCATAAGACTATATGAAATGGTAATTTTCACAATATGTTGGTAGGTTATCAGTTCAGTTGCTCAGTCATGTCCAACTCCTCTTTGCGAACCCATGGACTGCAGCACGCCAGGCATCCTTGTCCATCACCAAATCTGGAGTTTTCTCAAACTCATGTCCATTGAGTCAGTGAACCCATCCAACGATCTTATTCTCTGTCATACTCTTCTCCTCCTGCCTTCAATCTTTCCCAGCATCAGGATCTTTTCCAAGTGTCGGTTATATATGAATCTAATACTTATGAGAATAATAGCAGACGCAGATGGAGGAGAGAGTGGAGGTATATGGAAACAAAGTTTCTATCTTTCACTGCATTCAAGTCAGTACAAATGCGAAGCAGATTTGGTGGTTTTAGTAGCCACTTTTAATCCACAGAACAACCACAAAAATAACCAAACAATGTAATTAAATATCATTTAAGAAGTTAAAATATTGTGCTGCTGCTGCTGCTGCTAAGTCGCTTCAGTCATGTCCAACTCCAGCCATATTGATAATAGCATTAAATGTGAATGGTTGTATAAAACAACTGAAAGTCAAAGACTGTGAAATTTGACAAAGAAAATCAACATCCAACTATGCTGTTTACAAGGGAGACAATTTAGATCCACATAAAGGCATATTGAAAGAAAAATACTAGAAAAAGATACACTATGTGAAGAGCAATAATGAGAGCTGAAGTGGCTTTATTAGTATTAAAAAAGTAAAACTTTAAAACAAAGCATGTTACTAGAGATAAGAGGGAGAGTATATAACGTTGAGTAAATCAAACAGGAATATATTTTAAAAATTAAATATATAAACACTATTCAACAAAGTTCCAAAATGCATTAGGATAAAACTGAAAAAACCAAAGGAAAATAGGTTATTCAAAATTATATTTTAAGATTTTAATATTCCTCTTTCAATAAGGATGGAAAACCTAGGCAGATAGACAAGGAAATGGAAAGCTGCAATAACAGTATAAACCAAGTAAATTGAACAGGCATCTATAGAACACTCCACTCAGCAAAGCACAGTACACATTTCTCAAGTGCACCGGGAACATTATCCATGATAAACCATATGTGGAGCCCTAAAAATAGCCTCAATAAAAAGAAAAAAAGATTGAAATAATATAAAATATATTATCTACTCTCTTAAAACTATGAATCATTATTAGGAGGAAACTTACAACTGTATGAAAATTAAACAATCTATTCTTAAATGCTAGTGTATCAAATGGGAAATTACAATGGAAATTTGAAAATATTTAGAGATGAATGTAAATGAAGAGTTACAATAAAATTACATGAAGTACTTAAAGCAGTTCTCTGATTGAAATTTATAGCTCTAAATAATTGTATTAAGAAAGAAGAAATGCCTAAAATTAATATAATAAAACAGACTTTAGATTCAGCTTGAGAGAAGACACAACTATATATATATATATATATATATATCAGTGAAAAGGCATATTCAATGATTACCACAGAAAGGCAACGATGGAAGGTTATGAAAGACAGTTTGAGAGACATGTATGCAGATCAATACTGTCTAACACATATCTTAGAAAAAGGTCTAGGAAGCCATGGAGTGTGAAAGAAGGAATCCTTAAGGAATACCAGTTGAGATATGTCTGATGGAGGATGTCATTCCCCAAACTGAGGTAACATGATTCCAAAACTGATGTATCCAACAGTCTTAGAACAGTAAATGACTTAGCAAACATTTCCCTCATTGATCAGTGGTAAAGAACCTGCCTGCCAAAGCAGGTGACATGCGTTTGATCCCTGGATAGGGAAGATCCCCTGGGAAAGGAAATGGCAACCCTCTCTGCTATTCTTGCCTGGGGAATCCCATTGACAGAGAAGCCTGGTGGGGTACAGCCCACAGGGTCTCAAAAGGGTCAGACATAACTTAGCAACTAAATAACAACAAAGATTTGTTGAATAAATCCAAAAACATTCAGGTAGAATTGTTGTTGTTGTTCAGTCGCTCCGTTGTGTCTGACTGTGACCCATGGACTGCAGCATGCCAGGCTTGTCCCTCGCCATCTCCTGGAGTTTGTTCAAACTCCAGTCCATTGAGTTGGTGATGCCATCCAATGATCTCATCCTCTGTTGTCCCCTTCTCCTCCCACCTTCAAACTATCCTAGCATCAGGGTCTTTTCAATGAGTCGACTCTTTGCATCAGGTGGCCAAAGTATTGGAGTTTCAGCTTTAGCATCAGTCCTTCCAATGAATAGTCAAGATTGATTTCCTTTACAATTGACTGACTTGGTCTCTTTGCAGTTCAAGGGACTCTCAAGAGACTTCTCCAACACCACAGTTGAAAAGTATTAATTCTTCGAAGCTCAGTCTTCTTTATGGTCCAACTCTCACATCTGTATATGACTATTGGAAAAACTGTACCTTTGATAATATGGACCCTTGTCAGCAAAGATAAAATTATGAAGTATCAAGTGTAAGGAAAAGTTTTTAAAATCTAATGTTCATTTAGATTTCCTAAAAACATGGCAATAAAATGACAACAGAATTTTCAATGAAAAAAATTGAAATTAGATCATTTCCTTGAAGGAAAGATGGAAGAAAATAATTCTCAGCCTAAAATTGTATACACAATTAACCATAAAACAAAATTTAGGGAAAATAAAAATGTTATAAATAAACAAGAGCATAGAGCCTAACATTGACAGACTTTCAGTGAAGTTATTGTATTTTTTAAGTGATAGCATTCAGAAATAGACATATATCTTACTGTAATATCAGAAATAGGTAAAAATGGTGGTGAATCTAAACAAGTATTAACACTAAGTAAATATTTGATGCTAGATGTTTGGCAGTTATAAAGATGGAATTAAAATACAGACACAATGCCATTTTAGAAGGAAAATGGCTCAGAAGGAATGAAATCCTAATTATATTTTATATAGCTCAGAAGGAGAATGCAGATCTAATTTTATGAAATTTGGTTATGAAAAGTTTTTAACTAAGAAACTGAACATTTAAAATAGAATGTACATTTCAAACTGATAAAGTCTAAAAGAGATAAAAAATAATAGATAATGAAAATAAGAAAAGGTCAACATTGCAATAATATAACTATTACATGAAATATAAGTTTTGTGCACATAGAAAAACATAAGTTATGGGACATTTGAAAGGTCAAAGATATTTTAATAGCTTGATTATTTTAATTATGTGTCCTTGTTAAAAACCCAGCTATGGAACTAAATAAAAAAGGAGCTTAAATTTAGCAACAAATTATATATGAGGCATTAGTAAGGAGATTTTTTGTTTGCTGTGGACACTGAATACCTATGGCCATTGTTCAGCTACCTCTTTTTCAGTATTTCCTGAGGGCTAATTTTTCACCTCCACTTCAGTTGAAAAATATGCATTGATTAGACATTTTCAAAAATGAATTGCAATTAGTATTTGATGACACACTGACCCCCTGCTAAGAATTCATTAGGCAGATGATACAGTGAAATTTAGATATAATTTTGTTCACATCGTTCCAATTTGACATATCCTATTTAAAACTATGACCCATTTAAAGATGACTGAAAAACGTCTAACAGAGCCATTCAGCTTCCTTATTCACTCTCTAAAGAATTTAGAATGACACAGAAAATAATGTGTGAAATTTTTCAATGGACCTGAAAATTTCCATTGAAGATGACAAAGCCTAATCAAAAGAAATTCTTTTAATGAATGTGACTCTAATGGAGATAATATTTTCTCAGAAGCTGGTGAGTGTTAACTTCTTCATGATTTGGATGCTCTGATTTTAATAAATTGTTTTAGACCTCACATATTTTATCGAATCTACTCTCAAGCAAGATATTTCATAATTAAGAAATAAAATACTGTGGCCCACATTATCTGTATAATAAACCACTGCTGCTGGGGTTGTATTCTAATGTACTAGATATTTGAAATTGAATATTTGCTCACAATATTTTATTTTCTGCTATTAAGCAAAGCTGGAATACAGAGAAAAAAATTTTATATTATGAAAACTCTTTATTTTTTAGTTTTCCCTAGGTAATCTGGTTGTCTTTTCATTTTTTTTTTTTTCACATTTAGCTGTAACTCTTTTGTTACTGCTTTATTAACTTTTAAAATTCTTCTGGATAGACACTGCTGGTGAGTGCAGCACAGTAACAATAGAAGGTTAAAAATAAATGAAACAAAAGGAGAAAAATAATGTTCTGGCTAACTTCCATTTACAGAGAAGAAGAATGACTAGTCCCAAATCTCCTAATACTTCCATATAGGTCCTAGCATAATATTTTGGTTTGCTTGTTCATCAAATCTGCCTGGAGACCAAAAGATTTTCATGCTCTTTTGTTCCATCAGTTCATGTTTCAAAAGATAATTCATGAACCCAGTGTTATGATTGTTATTTTAGTGTCTTGTTCTCAGAATCTATGTTTTTGAAGTATGTGTTATGTGGCTTATATTCATAGTCATATAATATAATCCTCACCAAAAGCAGGGACTATAATATAATATAGCATATGCTGTGTTTGCTCAGTCATATTTACTCAGTGTTCGACTCTGCGACCCCGTGGACTGTAGCTCACCAGGCTCCTCTGCCCATGGGGATTATCCAGGCAAGAATACTGGAGTGGGTTGCCATGCCTTCCTTCAGGGAATCTTCCCAACTCAGGGATCAAAGCCATGTCTCCCACATTGCAGGTAGATTCTTTAACATCTGAGCCACCAGCAAAGCCCATGAGTATTGGGGTGGGTAGTCTATCCAGTCTTCAGGGGATCTTCCCAACCAAAGAATCGAACCAGGGTCTTTTGCATTGCAGGTGGATTCTTTACCAGCTGAGTTACCAGAGTAACTCATATGATAAGCCCCATATCATAGCGTAGCCTGGGCACATTTTATTAGGAAAGAATGTGATCTACTGCAAATTGATTTAACATGGCTTCCAGGAAAAGGGATTCCTCTCATATAATAAGAGAAGTCCAGAAAAAGACAGCGTAGAACTGGTGTAGGATCTCCATGATAAAAGCACATAACCAGGTTTTCCTCCCTTTTCCTTCTCTGGTTCTTATCATGTGATTTTTATCCTCATTTCTGCTGCCTTCTAGTAACCATTATTCTACAGTAACACTGGGTATCATGTCTAAGATTAAGAAATAAAAGGATCATAGGGGAAAGATATCATGATTATCTACTGCTGCATAATGAATAAGCAAACTAATGGCTGAAAAGTTGATTATTTATTGCTATATTTTCATTATTATTAAAATAAGAATGGTTTATTTCACAGATCCTACAACCTGTGCTATGCTCACCTGAAAGAATCCACTAGTCTTGAAAGCTGGAGGATTAGCTGGAGTCTCACTGAATGATCTTTCTCTCACTTTCCTCTCTCAATCCTTTGCCCCAACCATTGTATCTCTCCAGCCTGCTGGGAAAAAAGAAAAAAAAAAAATGCTTATGTGGTCATATTTTCCAAGAGCCCAAATCCAGTAATGTCTAGGCCTTCTAAGAGATTTGGCTTGATATTATTTTTGCCACCTTCCATTCCTATAAGTAACCCTCAAGCCCATCCCAGTTTCAGAAGGAGACAATACAAGAATCTAATACTGAGAGCATAGTTCATTTGCAATCATCATTTAACAGATAACTGTAGTATACCATTTGTCTCTGAAGGACTCACATTTCTCCCCCACATTAAAATACACTCACTTTCTCTACTCCCCACCCCAGAACAGCAGATGTCTCTTTGTAACACAGTCAAGATGTCAGGTTTGAGATTTGGAATATAGTGAGTTCCAGTTGTGTATAAGGATCTTCAGATGTCAGAACACTTTATCTGAATTCCTTTAAACTAGGTAGACAAGTTAACTTACACACACACATCCAGTATGCATTGTTGAGATTAGGACAGGAAAGCAAAAACAGACAATTTTTACAAAGAGAGATTGTAAAAGGCACAGAGCAGAAAATGGTAACTTGTAATTCTGAGATCTAATCAGGTACATGGCAAGTAATGCCAAATGTTGCCAAACATGACTTACCAAGATGCGGCATGACTTATATGCAGAGTACATCATGAAAAATGGTGAATTACAAGCTGGAATCAAAATTGCTGGTAGAAATATCAACAACCTCAGATATGCAGATGATACCACCTGAGTGGGAGAAAGTGAAGAGGAACTAAAGAGCCACTTGATGAAGGTGAAAGAAGACAGTGAAAAAGCTGGCTTAAAATTAAACATTCAAAAAGTTAAGATCATGGCATCTGGTCCCATCACTTCATGGCAAATAGATGGGTAATCAATGGAAACAGTGACAGACTTTAGTTTTGGGGGCTCCAAAATCAGTGTGGACAGTAACTGCAGCCATGAAATTAAAAGATGCTTGCTCCTTGGAAGAAAAGCTATGGCAAACTGAGACAGCATATTAAAAAGCTAAGACATCACTTTGCTGAAAGGTCCATCTAGTCTAAACTATGGTTTTTCCAGTAGTGATGTATGGATGTGAGTATTGGAACATAAAGAAGGCTGAGTGCTGAAGATTTGATGTTTTCAAATTGTGGTATTGGAGAAGAGTCTTGAGAGTTGCTTAGACCTCAAGGAGATCAAACCAGTCAATCCTAAAGGAAATCAACCCTGAATATTCACTGGAAGGACTGATGTTGAAACTGAAGCTCCAACACTTTGGCCACCTGATGCAAAGAGCTGACTCATTGGAAAAGACCCTGATGCCGGGAAAGATTGAAGGCAGAAGGAGAAGAGGACGGCAAAGGATGAGATCATTAGATGACATCATCGACTCAATGGACATGTGTTTGAGCAAACTCCAGGCGATGGTATGGAACAGGGAAACCTGGTGTGCTACAGTCCATGAGGTCACAAATAGTCAGACATGACTTAGCAATTGAACAACAACAATCCGTTACATGATGACAATTATTTGATGAGGTTCCAGTTCTACTCCATGTTTCCTGAGGATTCTCTGTGTCATCTTTTCTTTTCCATAAGAAGAGTTTTCCTTTTTCATCTCAGTGTCTTTTTAGCCTGTTCCCTGCCTGAGAAATTTGAGTATATTGAAATTTTATATATATCTTTTAATTTGGGGTTTCTTGTTACTTTCTTTCTCTTAAGTTTATAAAATTCTTTCACAAAACTGTGTATATATCAGGTCTCATAATCCATTCCATTACACAAAGGCAACATCACACAACATCTCTTTTTGAGTCACACTCTTCTATTTGAAGACTTTCCTGGTGGCTCAGATGGTAAAGCGTCTGTTTACAACGCAAGAGACCTGGGTTCAATCCCTGGGTCGGGAAGATCCGCTGGAGAAGGAAATGGCAATCCACTCCAGTACTATTGCCTGGAAAATCCCATGGACAGAGGAGCCTGGTAGGCTACAGTCCATGGGGTCACAAAAAGTCGGACACGACTGAGCGACTTCACTTACTTCTACTTTAGACTGAGAATTAGGGTGCTGAGGTATAATGCTATCAGGATTCTTAGAATAACTTTTATTCTTAGAATAAATATTATCTTAGGGACTAATAGAAATATATATAACATTTTCCAAAAATTATGTTTTCCTTCTTGAGAATTAGGTATCCAGTTGACATTTTTTGAATATCACTAAAAACTCTAAGAACCACATCCTGACTTAAGGTTACTTGTAATGGCAAGACCATACATTTAGTATTTATTTTAATAATATTTCTTACCTGGAGATTTTTGCCAAGAGAGAGAGACTGGGGTTGAGAAATAGTTTTGAGCTCAGTAACCACTGACTTCTTCATATTTCCTCTAAATTATGATTTAAACATGAACAATCCCTTCTATAGCTCATCTTACCCCTTCAGTATTTTATTCTAGGCAGTTAATAGGAGCCAACTGGCACTTTCAATATCCTGTCTGGAAATTTCATAGCCATATCCACTAGCTCAATGTGAGGACTTTTATCTTCGGCTTTAATGCATTCAAGAGTTTTGCTGATTATTCCACACTTAACTTAGGTCTACTTAATTAAGTTTTGTGATAGAAATTTTCTCACTGTCCTTTCAGAATTTATTAGCAGTTTCTCTTCAGATCCTCGCCTGCTACCCAGTTTCAAAATCAATGCCACTTAATTTCAGGTTTCTGTTACAGAAGCATCTCCCTCTGTGTCAATTTCTATTGTGATAATCTCTTGTACCAAAAGTCACTATTCAAAATTTGGTGACTTAATGACCATTTTATATTTTTTTCACAATTGTTCAATACTGCTTTGGGGCCATCTGGGCATATATTCTTCTTGTCTTGCCAGTGGTCACTTGTTTGTATGCATATCTCTTACCAGTTGCCAGAGATTGGGCTTCCTTTCCCCATGCCATCTCAGATGGTCTCCCTTTCCACATGAGTGCTCTAGTTGATTGCTCCCTGGGGATCTTCTTTCAGGTTGGAGGATCTCTTACATGATAGCTCTGATTTCCAAAATGCAAACATAGAACCTGCCAGGCCTTCTTAAAGCTCAGGCCAAGGACTGACACAAGGCCATCTCCACCAGATTCTCTTTGTTAACACGGGGCCAGCCCACATTCATGCAGAAGGAATGAAACAAAGAGCAGTTACTAGGATACATGATTAATTTAGGTAAAATCACAGGCAATAGACCATTTTAGGCTAATGTTCGCCAGTTCTGGAAGGTTTACATAGAACACACTATAGCCATAATGTATTAGGAATGATCTACTAAAAATCAAATAACTGCACTTAATTACCGTACATAACAAGGAGAATACAGAGAGAGAGAAAGCATGCTTTGTGTACATTCTCAGGGATCATACCATGGGCCCTGTTCTTTCTGTCTTTTCATTCTCTGATTCTCAGTAAGCTGACTTTTCTCTTCATCTACCCTAGCTAATGATTAACATGAGGCTGATTTAGATCCACTTGTCAAGATGTTATTGCAGGTGGAAAAGCTATAAATGGGACAAAATAGATTGTGAGTCAGGTTGTTATTAGAAAAGCCAAACTAGGAGACTTTTACATCCTTTTCATTGGACAGGTTTGTATCATCTGGCTACTCCCAGCAGTATGGGAGAAACTGCACGCTAGAAAGATGCTGATCATTTCCTGTCACTGGAAAAACATTTGATCAGTAGGCTATTTGGCAAAAACCTATAGCTTTAGGAAAAATAAATTTAATATACAAGAATATTCGTGTGTTTTGGATACTCTTTAATTCCTTCAGCAAAAGGGTATACACGGTTATAATAACGTTGGAAATAATTTGTACACAGAGATGAAAAATAAATGTAACTCCAATAGCAAACGCTGTCTGTCAGTAGTCTGTAATCCAAATTGTCCTAAGTTGCTTCAGTCATGTCTGCCTCTGTACGACTCTATGGACTAAAGCCCACCAGGCTCCTCTGTCCATGGGATTCTCTAGGCAGGAATATCAGAGTGGGTTGCTATGCCCGCCTCCAGGAGTCTTCCTGACCCAGGGATAAACCCATATCTCTTACATCTCCTGCATCAGCAGATGGGTACTTGCTTGGTAAATCCCATGTACAAAAGAGACTGACAGGCTACACTACATGGGGTTTCAAGAGTTGAAAATGAATTGTGACTAAACAAAAACAACAATGGTGGAAAAGTCAACTACTACTATATTCCAAATAATAGGAGAAACAATGATTATTTGGTGCCCTTTTCAAGAACTTCCTATTAAATGTTCTCAGACAGTTAATATGATACTGTTCAATGGCAAAGATTAAAAATAATATTTGCATTCACATCAATAGGAGCCTACTGGCTCTCATTCAAATCAGTTATGTTTATTGCTTAGGTTCATGGCCATCAAGCTGGAGACTGAACTTCTCAGCTTCCCTTGTGGCCAGGTGTGCCTACTGCCTAAATTCTTACTAAAGGGACACAGCATCAAATACATCTTAAATATGACAGCCAATAACTCACTCTTTATTTACCTTGACCCAAATGAAAATGGTAATGACCAGAACAACATTTATAACTTTGTGATGTGGATTGTTGCTCAGTCACCAAATCATGTCCAACTTTTTGTGACCCCATGGACTGAAGCATACCAGGCCTCTCTGTCTCTCACCATCTCCCAGAGTCTGCCCAAGTCCATGTCCAGTGAATTTGTGACGCCATCCAGCCATCTCATCCTCTGTCACCCTCTTCTCCTTCTGCCTTCACTCTTTCCCAGTATCAGGGGCTTTTCGAATGAGTCGACCCTTTGCATCAGGTGGCCAAATATTGAAGCTCCATCTTCAGCATCAGTCCTTCTGACTTCCTGATGAATATTCAGGGTTGATTTTCTTTAGGACCAACTGTGGTGTAGATAGCAAAGCCAATTTGCTGGCTGCCTGTATTGTTTCATGGAACATTGAATTCCTGGACCTACAATATACATGTTTAGACACAAAAATCATGAGATTTATTTCTTTAACAAATTATTCTTTACTCTAGCCAATAAAGACTTGTGTATTGGAAAGCTTGCTGCCTGCCACAAAAGCCTAACAACAACAACAAAAAGTGTGGGTGTTACATTGCAGTCAGAGTGAAGGTAGTGCATTTATTTAATGTCACCTCTGGTAACTGGAAGAGCACACAGCTTGCCTAAGGAGCCTGCAGGTCTAAGAGAAGCTATTGGAAAGAGTCAGAATGTTGCCATGTGTTAGCTCTTTATTGCTGCAGTTAGCCAGCTTATTTCAGGAATTAATGAGCTCAAGCAAGAACCAGACAATTTTCAAGCATAGATTGAAGGGAATAGAAGGAATTTTGAAATGAAGGCTCTGATTGTTTTTATCATCCTAGCAGTAGGAAATAACCCTGCTGCATAGACCCTTTCTACCAGGGCCCGTTAAGAATTCTCAGCACAACAAATGAATCTGTAGATGATTTGTGCCAATGAGCAGATTAAGGGTGTTGCTTTCCAAATAAGCCTATTGTTTTATATGGTTTTATGTTTTCAATAGAGCCATCATTAAAATGATAGCACATGCTACTCACTGACTGAAGAAGAGAGCCATTCCATAAGAGCAGGTTTAATAATTATCTCCAAAAAGAACCTTGGAGGTGGTTTCATGCATGTGGAAATAACTGGAACAATTGCACCAGAATCTCACTGAGGTTGTTTTTTTTTTCAGGAATTATTTCACTAAGAAAGTCATATATTCAGCCTTCAAAAATTCTCTAGCTCCCAAATCAATGGGAACAGAAACAGGCTATAAACATTGGCTGTGCTCTTGAGAAAAGCAATCTCTTTAATTTCCATGCAGATGTGACTAGGGATGATGTACAATAAGAATACATTTTTTTTTTCAAAGAGAAAGCCAGGGGCCACAAAGGAGATAAATTTTTTTTCCAATAAGCAGAAATGACTTTTAAGCAAGAAACTTACTTTACTGTTGGGCAAAGAGTCTTTGCAGTTCTTTTCCAGCAAAATAGCATTGCTTTGACAAGGGACTGCCTGCCTGATCATTCTTTACTTTTCTAAATTGAAAAAAAAATATTATAATTGCAATATTCTTACTCCAAGTAAGTTATATATTTGGTGTGAACAATAAGCAGATAATTTATCTTGTGGTGAGGACATCTCCTAAATATCCTCGTATTTGAGAATCTCTGACTCTTGAGAGTCCTTTGGACTGCAAGGAGACCCAACCAGTCCATTCTAAAGGAGATCAGTCTTGGGTGTTCATTGGAAGGACTGATGGTAAAGCTGAAACTGCAATACTTTGGCCACCTCATGCGAAAAGTTGACTCATTGGAAAAGACTCTGATGCTGGGAGGGATTGGGGGCAGGAGGAGAAGGAGAACGACAGAGGATGAGATGGCTGCATAGCATCACTGACTCGATGGACATGAGTTTGAGTGAACTCCAGGAGTTGGTGATGGACAGGGAGGCCTGGCGTGCCATGATTATGGGGTCGCAAAGAGTCGGACATGACTGAGAGGCTGAACTGAACTGATAATGAATAACATCACCAGTTGATATCCTTGTAAAGGTTGCTATTCAGTTATTAAGTCATGTCCGACTCTTTGCGACCCCATAGACTGCTGCACTCCTCTGTCCTCCACCGTCTCCTGGAGTTTGCTTAAGTTCATGTCCATTGAGTCTGTGATGCTATCTAATCACCTCATCTTCTGTCACCCCCTTCTCCTTTTGCCGTCAGTCTTTCCCAGCATCAGGGTCTTTTCCAATGAGTTGGTTCTTCACATTAGGTGGGCAAAGTATTGGAGCTTCAGCATTAGTCCTTCCAATGAATATTCATCCTTGCAGAAGGGGTGAGGCATTTAGGAAAAAAAGATATGCATCAATACTCTGGTGGAAGATTGTGACACAGACTGTTCTCTTTTCCTCCTCTTAGTATTAGGTTGGTCCATGTGTAACTGTGGTTTCAGACCATGAATTTTAAATCCTTATACCTAGGCTCAAACACATCTTTATTCATCAAAATAAGAACCATTAAAATCAACATATTTTTGATAATGAGAAGTAAGTTTGTTTTTCCCATAGCATAAAAGTCTGTGCTTTGGGATTTGACAAGGTCTCGAAAGCATGTTCTGCTTCCTGTTGGTTGTGGAAACATCTTCCCTGCAAAAATTTGTCGAGATGCTTGAAGAAGTGGTAGTCAGTTGGTGAGAGGTCAAGTGAATATAGCAGATGAGGCAAAACTTCTTGGCCCAATTCGTTCAACTTTTGAAGTGTCCATTGTTCTATGTGCAGTCAAGCATTCTCCTGGAGGAGAATTGGGCCCTTTCTGTTGACCAATGCTGGCTCTAGGCATTGCAGTTTTTGGTGCATCTCATTGATCTGCTGAACATACTTCTCAGATAAAACAGTTTCATAGGGATTTAGAAAGCTATAGTGGATCAGTGGGCAGCAGACCACCGAACAGTGACCGTGACTTTTTTTGGTGCAGGTTTGGATTTGGGAAGTGATTTGGGGCTTCTTCTCAGTGCAACTACTGAGCTAGTCATTGCCCATTGTCATGTACAATCCACTGTTTGTTACATGTCACAATGTGCTTGAGAAATGGTTCTTTATTGTTGCACAGAATAAGAGAATATGACATATCAAAATTATGATTATTCTTTTTATTTGCAGTCAGGTCATGAGGCATCCCTGGTGGGCTTCCCTGGTGGCTCAGAGGGTAAAGTGTCTGCCTGCAATGCAAGAGACCTGGGTTCAATCCCTGGGTTGGGAAGATCCCCTGGAGAAGGAAATGGCAACCCACTCCAGTATTCTTGCCTAGAAAATCTCATGGATGGAGAAACCTGGTAGACTACAGTCCATGGGATTGCAAAGAGTCCTATACAACTGAGCGGCTTCACTTTCACTTTCATGTGGCATCCACTTATTGAGCTTTTTCACCTTTCCAAATTGAAGCATCAAATGCTGGATGACCATAGAATGATCATTGTTGAGTTCTTCAGCAACTTCTCCTGTAGTTGTAAGAGGATCAGCTTTGAGGATTGTTCTCCATTGGTCATTGTCAACATCCAATGGCTAACCACCACGCTTCTCATCTTGAAGACTCTAATCTCCTTTGCAAAACTTCTTATCACTGCACTGAACATTCTTTAGCAGTTTCTGAGCCAAATGCATTGTTGATGTTGCAAGTTGACTTTGTTACTTGAGGACCCATTTTGAACTCAATAAGAAAATCATTCAAACTTGCTTTTTGTCTAATATGATTTCTATAGTCTAAAGTAAATATAAAATAAGCAGCAAGCAATGTCATTAACAACAACAACAAAAACAAAAAGTGAGTAATATGCATGAAAATGATGTATAACATAACCACATTTATTTAAGAATGTATTCAAATATCAAATGGCAAATTTCAACAATGCAAAAATGGCAATTACTGTGCACCAACCCTGTAATAACTCCTGTAAGCCCCTCCATTATAGTTTAAACTGGCATATGTCATCTAGAAACAGGTACTTTACTAAACTTTAGACAAAGGGATATGCAGAGAAGTGATATATGCAAGCTCTACATCACACATTTGGGGAAAATGCTGCTTGCTCTTTAATATCTTTTCTTCCCCTCATGGTGAACCTGTTGGATTGTATCTTTTATACATGGCACATAGATATATGTCCCATCCCTCATGTTCTTACAATCAGGCATCCTCAAAGTTTACTGGATTCTATGTTGTCACCTTGTCAATTTTGTTTAAGACTTGTGATTATCCTGACAAATGGAGTATGATAAAAGTGATGGACTAGGAATTCTGAGTCCAGTTCATAAAAAAAGAAAGAAAGAAAGAAATTGTTTCCATTTGGCTTCTGCTTCTGCATGTTCAACTTTTGAATGTAGACACTATACTGTAAGGGAGTGCAAGACATATGGAGAGACCATACTTTGATGCTCTTTTCAATATCCATAGCCAAGTTCTCAGAGAATAGTCTGTATCAATTGCCAGCTATGTAAATGAGCAAAAGGTCATAAAATTCAAGCCTCACAAGGCAATGAAAGAATATGAAAAAAATGAATCTGAACATTGGATGACCTTGTGGCACAGAGATTTCTATTTGGATTACTTTCCCTCCTCTTAATGTTTTGAACGAGAAACAAGTATTTATCTCATTGGAAACTTTGAAGTTTGAGGATCAAATATAGTGGTAGTATAAGACTGAAGCTTTCATAGCCTCCTCCTACTGTAGGATGTTTGGGTAACATAGAGCTTTGCCCAGATGGTAGTCTATGTCTGTATGTGTGTGCTGCTGCCGCTGCTGCTAAGTCGCTTCAGTCGTGTCCGACTCTGTGCGATCCCATAGACAGCAGCCCAACAGACTCCCCCGTCCCTGGATCCTCCAGGCAAGAACACTGGAGTGGGTTGCCATTTCCTTCTCCAATGCATGAAAGTGAAAAGTGAAAGGGAAGTCGCTCAGTCGTGTCTGACTCTTAGTGACCCCATGGACCACAGCCTACCAGGCTCCTCCGTCCCTGGCATTTTCCAGGCAAGGAGTACTAGCGTGGGGTGCCATTGCCTTCTCTGATGTGTGTTCTAGTTGCTTCAATTGTGTCCAGCTCTATCAACTCCATGGACTACAACCCACCAGGCTCCTCTGTCCATGGAATTCTCCAGGCAAGAATACTGGAGTGGGTAGCCAATCCTTTCTCCAGGGTTTCTTCCCTGACTTAGGGATCGAACCCTGACATCCTACATTGCAGGTGGATTCTTTACCATCTGAGCCACCAGGGAAGTCCAAAACAAATATATTCTAATTCTGGAGGTCAGAACTCAAAAATCAGGATATTGGGAGGACCTGGATCCTTCTGAAGTCTTAGTGATCAGTCCATTCCTTGCCTCTTTTAGCTTTCACAGGCTGCCTGCATCCTTTGGCTTATCCTGCTCCACTCCAACCTCTGGTCTTATTGCCACCTCATTGTATTTTTTTTTTTTTAAATTTTCTTCCCCACTTCTTATATTTAGTCTGCCTCTTGTAAGACCTCTGTGATTCATTAGGCCACCAGGATAATCCAGAATAACCCCCATCTCAAAATGTTTAACTTCTGCAATGTCTTATTATGCAAATTAATATATTCACAGGTTCCAGGATTTTGGACATGGAACATCTTTGAGAATCCATCATCAATCTACTGCAGTCCCCATGAAACATACAATCTCTTCAGAAATGTTGAAAACATCTTTAATGAGAATTAGTTTTTTAAAAACATCACTTAATAGTGTTAGAAAGGTTTATTAATGTTATTTTAGTCCATATTCTCCAGTGAAAATGTGCACTCTGTGACTTTTGCCTGCACTACTTGGGATACAACCTTGAGGTAGCCAAAGTCATTTTCCTCTCTCCTTTCCTTCCTTTATGAA
Source organism: Budorcas taxicolor (assembly GCF_023091745.1). NCBI lineage: Eukaryota > Metazoa > Chordata > Mammalia > Artiodactyla > Bovidae > Budorcas > Budorcas taxicolor. Next base: position 55,658,209 of record NC_068929.1, on the reverse strand, counting down.
AATTATTATTATAGCTCACGTTAATACCTTATCTGCCTTCAGGTAGAGAGAGAGAGAGAGTTCTAAAAGTAAATAAGTCACGCAGAGGAATCATTGGATATCTCTTAAGTATATTTCTGTTACTCTATTTACATTAAGGGGGCTTTTCCGGTGGGTAAAGTGGTAAAGAATCTGCCTGCGATGCAGGAGCCGCAGGAGCCACAGGATTCCATATCTGAGTTTGGAAGATCCCCTGGAAAAGGGTGTGGCAACCCACTCCAGTATTTTTGCCTGGAGAATCCATGGACAAAGGAGCCTGGGGGGTTACAGTCCACGGGTCACAAAGAATCAGACACAGGTGAAGCAACTTTGTAGGCACACACATGTTCATTTAAAAAGACCTTGTGATGGTGTTACCAACAAAACATGTTAACAGTTCCCAGGAACTATATATATATTAATATAATCTAGGTAATAAAATAAAGCCTAACTTTTTTTTTCCCCCCTCTGTGTTTAATCTGTTCTGGCTCACAGAGGGCCGTGTGCAGAAGCCTCACATCTGGCACTTCAGACCAGAATTTCTTCTGTGAAAAAGACCTCCTCTGACACCTCAGCTCAGGATACCATTTGCAGAAGCTGCTGTTGCTGCACAAGATGCTTAATCCAAGATGTTGATGGTAGGCCACGTGCAGAGGCGCTCAGACCTCTGAGCAGCGCAACTGCACAAGCCTCGCGAGAACTTCTTGCCGGTTGAGGAAAACCTCAAATGCAGCCGCGAGGGCCTGTTGGGAAGACTATGGGTGCTAGAGTGAGAGCTCACACCTTTTCAGAACTGAACTCGATATTGTTTTATTAGTACGAGTTACACCAGGAGGACACTTTTCGGAGCCTAACTGCCAAGGATTGCTAACACATTTTGGCCCACCCTGGCTCCAATAGGAAGACAGCAGAGACGTTGGGAGGTTTGTTTGAGGATGCCTGGATCTGGTTTCAGTTTACTGTAATGGGGTACAATGGCGTCAGCCTGCAGTTGAATTCCGAGCAACTCTGCCCAACAACCTGAGAGTGGTGCACACACCACATTGCCCACTGGGTCGTCTGTACTGTTCATCTGTATTGTTGGGGGTTGAAGACAAACTCGCTGGAATCTGCCTGCTGCCCTTGGCTGTCCTTCCTTTGGTGCAGGATGCCCTGGATGACGGGGACCTGTGGATGAGGGGGAAGCCTCAACACTCTGCCAATTGTCTCCCCTGATTCCTGAACTAAGCAGTAGCAGATGCACCAGCGCTTTTCGTGCTCCCAGCCTCCAAGATTAGCAGTAGATTTTGCCTTGTCACTTCCGGTTTGGTAAAGAACGCTGAGCAGCCCTGAGAAGCCGCTGTTGCAGCACAAGATGTGCAGCAGGAGCTGAGACCCAGAAAGGCCCAGGTAGTGAGGATTAGCTGATAAAACTGGTTGAAGATGCTGGACCTGAATTTCTGAAGTGAGCTTGAGTCACTTTGAGCCACTTAACCAGATTCTGAGCTGCTGGTGAGAAGAGGAAATACTGACTTCCACCCTCTAAAGGCAAACCTTGGGTGTTTCTTCATCGTTGGAGGTTCTTCAGGCTCTTATCCCAGCAATAGCACAGACTACCAGCTGCCCCAGTGATCTGGTGAGTACCTCATGGGAATCCCTTGTGCATTTAGCTCTCAGGGGGCTGGGAGTCTGAAAGTTCCTCCAGTTTGGCTGCAAGGGAAAAAAAGAAGACTCCCATTATTAGAGGTGAAAGATCCCACATCTATTCTATATAGGCTGTATAACACAGCTGTATCTTAGGAGGTGAAAATCAGATTGTCTCAATTTATAATATATTGTAAGTGAGACAGGAGGGCTCTTCCAAAAGGAGAGCAGTTTATTTCTATTGGAATACACCTGTCTAAGTGAAAGCATTATGAAGTATGAATAGATACATCTAATAAGCTCTCATGACAGGATTTTATTTTCTTTTTGCATGTATACTGAGCATATCTCTTCTGAGTGCCATTGAAGCCTAAAATTTCCATATACACATTAATTATATTTAGCATTGACCCCTGTTAAAGTGAAAGTATTAAAATATTAATTTAACATATGATCACTATTTAAAGGAGTTTAGGCTTTCAAAATATGTAAAAACGGTGAAACTATTTATAATAAAACAGATTTTGTGGAAAACCTAACAGTAAAGGCAAGAATTAATGTAAAGCTTTCTCTGCATTATCTAGCAGGAATAGTTTTGCAGCAATAATTAACCTGAAACTGTCAGGTTCTGTGGACTTGGTATGAAGTAGAAGATGGTAACTAGGCTATTCCTAGTTTTAACTTATCTTCAATATGATACCATAGGACATATTTCATAAAGTTTTAGTTGTATTTATGTGTGCTTGTTAAGGAGAGCAGCAACAATAATTTTAAAGATTTTAAGAAACAAATTTGACAGTTAAATATTTTTAAAGCAAGCACAGTCTTTTGCATGTTTACATTTTGATTGAGAAGTGGCTAGTAGATTTCCTTCTGCCCTTTAAAGCTCATTTACTTCTCCAATTTAAGTACAATATTCACTGTTCTAATTATCATGATTTATAGAGCGGATTCTTCCCTTATTCTAGCAGGATACTTTATTATTTAATTACAAGATTTTTCCTAATTACCCTAAAAGTCAGTTATATTTGTAATAAACTCTATATTCTTTAAATAACTTAAATACTAACATAATACAGAAAGGACAACTCAGTAAAATTAAACATCTTTATCAATTTAGGATTGCACAATTTCTCTGAAGTTTTCAGGAAGAAGTCTTAGCCATGCTTTATTTGCTAGCTAAGTTTTGCTAAATTAAGTTTATTTCCATGCCAATCATATTTGATTTTTTAAAAGGATGACATTATATAGACAAAATGTAAATTTAAATATTTATATTTAAAATATAAATATTTTTGTCCCATGAATATAATGTAGCTACTGTCATCTAATGTAAAGAACAAAGATTTAATGGAAACAAATTCTATTAAGATACAAAATGTAAAATGATGAGCTTGAACAATCACCTACAGCGCCTGAAAAACCTGCTGAAAGTTTTCCTTTAATTTCTTATGTGTGTGTTAGACGCTCAGTCGTATGTGACTCTTTGCTACCCCATGGACAACAGCTCACCGACAGGCTGCTCTGTCCATGGAATTCTCCAGGCAAGAGTACTGGAGTGGATTGCCATTTCCTTCTTAATTGCTTATGAAGCTACAACAAAGAGATAAAATGTGACTGTCACTTTAATTTCACAGAGGAATGAGAACATATACCAAGATCTAGAAATTGGTGGTTGCAAAAGGAAGAGACTGATATAACCAACATCAGTAAGAAAGATTTTTAAGTATGTTCTTGGACTACATTTTTTCCATTACCTACCCTACACTAAGGAGAAGGCAATGGCACCCCACTCCAGTACTCTTGCCTGAAATATCCCATGGACGGAGGAGCCTGGTAGGCTGCAGACCATGGGGTTGCTAGGAGTCCGATTCGACTGAGAGACTTCACTTTCACTTTTCACTTTCATGCATTGGAGAAGGAAATGGCAACCCACTCCAGTATTCTTGCCTGAAGGATCCCAGGGACAGGGGAGCCTAGTGGGCTGCTGTCTATGGGGTTGCACAGAGTCGGACACGACTGAAGCGACTTAGCAGCAGCAGCACCCTACAATAAAGCAATTTCAGTGGTACCTAAACAAGGAACTTGAACAAATACATTTTCCAAAACCTTAAGATTTTGCTTCACATGCATTCTTTAGTCCTAAATTCTAGGCTTATTTGTTGCATTAACTACAAAAATAGAAAGAAATAATCATCAATTTGAGAGAAAATTTCTCTGAACCCCCAAAAGCTCAATACTGATGTGCCTCACCTATAAACTAACCTATTTCTAAAACAGACTATAACATTGAATTCATAATTCCTGTGGCATGAGACTTTCTCAGTACATTTACTTTATTATGGAAATTAGCCCATCTCATATGCACAGGAAGTAACACAGGATTAATTCTAGGACATGGAGAAGTTCAACATGATCAAGGATATGGCACAGATTTGCAACTAAATGTATTAGGGAAACTTCCAGTGAGAAAAGAGAGTTCAAGTTGAGAAGAGCAGGTGACTACCATGAAAAGTTGAATATTAGCACCTCAAAATTCGCCTAGGAAAAATATGCATTCCTCTGTCCTCATATAAGATGCAAGAGAGGAAAATTGCAACTTGAGCCTTGATTTTATTGTCACAATACAAAGATGAATAAACACACACAAAATCAAAGTTGAATGAATAAAGTATGACAGATTAAGGACAATAATCAAGTTCAATGTATATATGATTGTATTTCTAAAAATACTTTTAATCAGGGATAAAATGTAAAGTAAGAAAGTACTTTACAAATAAGAAAATACTCAGAGAGATAAAATGGGACATGAAATCATGAGGTAAGAGAGGGCAATAGAAAATAGGCAGGTATATTTTTTACAAGTAAAAAGGCTTGCTGAAGTTAATAATATAAAATGTATATACAATTTTTAAGAAGCCAATAGAAATATGTTTGCCATTGAGAATATTAACCATTCTCATGCAGGAAAAAGCCATGCATTTGTTTTACATTAAAATAAAACAAAGTAAATTTTAGATATATCATTATATAGATACATGATCATAATTTATGAATAAATATATTTGGAAAAAATTTAGATTTGCTGAAAACATGCCAAGAAAATACAAAGAGCTTCCATACACCCTTCATTTAATGTTCCGGATATTATATAATCATGGTAGGTTTTTCAAAAACAAGAAGTTAACACTGGTACAGTGTTTGTAAGTAAGTATGAGACATTTGAATTTCTGCAGTTTTTCCACTAAGTTTTCTTCTTTCTAGGAATCTATTCAGGATGCCACCAGTTTATTCAATCATCATGCTTCCTTGGTATCCTATGATCTGTGACAGTCTTCTTTAGCTTTTCATGATCTCAACTGGTTTAGAATATCTCTTAATTTGAGTCTTTCTGATTTCCGCATGGTTGCACTGAGTTTATAATCTTTCGTGAAGAATGCCATAGTAGCCAAGTTTCCCTCTTATCAAAATATATTGCAATTAATTGTGTCAATATGATTTTCACTATGAAAATCAACCTTGATCCATGATATCAACCTTGATCAGTTCAGTAAACTTGGAATATAAAAATATACAGCAAATATTTAACTGACAGTGAAACATTTATGACCTTTCTATATAAACTAATTCAGATATAAATTTGTTTAAATATATATCTTTATAAATTGTATCAGTATAAGTGCATATGCATACAGGTAAATATATAATTACATGTTTTATTCATCTATGCATGTACATATTTAAAACTAGATTTGGCTGCCTCAGTTTTTAAAATTATGTTTCAAGTGACTGTGACTGTGAAAGTTGCTCAGTCGTGTCCAAATCTTTGTGACCCCATGGACTATACAGTCCGTGGAATTCTCCAGGCCAGAATACTAGATTGGGTAGCCTTTCCCTACTGCAGGGGATGTTCCCAACCCAGAGATCGAACCCAGTCTACCGCATTGCAGTGAGATTCTTTACCAGCTGAGCCACAATTTTTCAAGTACAAAAGCAATTAAATAGAAAATTATAGTCTGTAAATATATGTAACAAAATAATATTAATAGAAAAATTGTTAATGGTCTTAGCATCTGAAAAATGTAAGCAAACAAATTAAAAGTCTTCAACAGCGAGCGGGTGAACAAAAGTAGAACAACAGACAATATATTGTAGCAACAGAAAAGAAACTGAAGAGATTAGATTATTATTAATTTTTTTTAAAGTTCTACCTCACATATTAAATGAAAAAATACCCAGCCAGTGTAAAACATATAGTTTTAATGCAAAACTAGAGCCTATAAAAATCAGTTATTTGCCACCGCTATAGTAGAAATAAAAATTGAATGCTCGGATTATGGTGGGAGATTAAATAGTTGCAGTTATTTTTTTTCCTAAGAACAATTTGTATTTCTTTATAAATATGCATGTCTAGTAAATTTTTCAATTGTATTTAATATTTTTTTTTCCTTAGAGTACATTGGACCATAAACAAAATGACTTTAAGAATGATCATCATGGTGACATCTAAACAGTAAGTTGAAAACTCCCTAAATGCTTAACAGGGACAATAAAAATCTACTTTAAAAATTAATTCAATGCTATGTTTTCATTAACTAGTCCAATTAAAGAACACTTGGATAGAAAAAAGAATAAAATTGCTAAGTAGAAATGAAATTCATGTTATTTAATAATGTTTGTAATACCATAGCAATATTGTTATAAAGGAGAAAAAAACCAAGAACTATATGTATGAAGTCCAGAAATTTATACACCCAAATGCAGGTATTATTTAACAGTAAAACCAGACCAGTAAATATTTTATTATTTTTCTCATTATTTTAAATATAAGTGCATGTATTTTTTACTTCTGTAATGAGAAGAAATAGCTAACATGAGGTACAATGGGAGAAGGAAATGGCAAGCCACTCCAGTGTTCTTGCCTGGAGAATCCCAGGGATGGGGGAGCCTAGTGGGAGGCCGTCTATGGGGTCGCACAGAGTCAGACATGACTCAAGCAACTCAGCAGCAGCAGAGGTACAATGAGACATGATGTTTCTCCTGATAATGACATATATAAAAAGTAGTTTTCTCTTGTCTTGAATGAAGATTGAGATTTCATTGTATACTGCTGATGTGTGGATATACAGTACCACACAGGTTTCTTTGAACCTCAGTTTTACTCAGTATATAGCAAGAGCTTTACATTTATTTCACTCTGAAGAATCTGTTTTGAAATAGACTTTTATTGGTTGCATTTATATCTGAAGTATAATATTAATGAAAATTGGACATTCACTAATACACTGACAATAGCAAACAGGTGAAATTCACTTTGTATATCATGTTTGGATTATATTTTTATTTATTTTGGGTGCAGGAATATAACTAAGCTTTAAACACCGTTGAGTCTGAAGAGCTACTAGGAAAGCAGGGAGACAAACATATTAATAGAGGCTCAGAACGGATTGAAAGGTGACCTATAACAGGGAAGGAGGCTCCCAGATCTGCAACGTTGACTGAGGTTGTTGAAATTTATAGGGACCATTTAGTGATGCTCTGTGAATTCTAAAAAAAAGGGTGCAGTGGAGCATCAGGCATTGTAAAACTTCTCAGTAAAAGGCCACTTAGTAGGTAAGGCACTCCCTTGGTCTGGTCAGGAAAGAATTGCATGACTTGACAAATGTAAATTAGACCAAGTGTTCAGGTCCATTCAGTTCAGTTCAGTCACTCAGTCATGTCCGACTCTTTGCAACTCCGTGGACTGCAGCACCCCAGGCCTCCCTGTCTATCACCAATTCCCGGAGTTTACTCAAACTCATGGGCATTCAGTTGGTGAAGCCATCCAACCATCTGATCCTGTCTTCCCCTTTTCCTCCCACCTTCAATCTTTCCCAGCATTAGAGTCTTTTCAAATGAGTCAGCCTTGCACATCAGGTGGTGAAAGTATTGGAGTTTCAGCTTCAGCATCAGGCCTTCCAATGAATATTCAGGACGGATTTCATTTAGGATGAACTGGTTGGATCTCCTGTAGCCCAAGGGACTCTCAAGAATCTTCTCCAACACCACAGTTCAAAAGCATCAATTCTTCAGTGCTCAGCCTTCTTTATAAGCCAACTCTCACATCCATACATAACTACTGGAAAAACAATAGCTTTGACTATACAGACCTTTGATGGCAAAGTAATGTCTCTGCTTTTTAATATGCTGTCTAGGTTGGTCATAACTTTTCTTCTAAGGAGCAATCGTCTTAATTACATGGCTGCAGTGATTTTGGAGTGATCTGCAAAACTGATTTTGCAGATGTGATCTGCAGTAATTTTGGAGCCCTCAAAAATAAAGTCTGTAACTGTTTCCACTGTTTCCACGTCTATTTGCTGTGAAGTGATGGGACCAGATGCCATGAACTTAGTGTTCTGAATGTTGAGTTTTAAGCCAACTTTTTCACTCTCCTCTTTCACTTTCATCAAGACTCTCTTCAGTTCTTCTTCACTTTCTGCCATAAGGGTGGTGTCATTTGCATATTTGAAGTTATTGTATTTCTTCAGGCAGTCTTGATTTCAGTTTGTGCTTCATCCAGCCCAGTGTTTCTCATGATGTATTTGCATATAAGTTAGAGAAACAGGGTAAAAATATACAGCCTTGATGTACTTCTTTCCCTATTTGGAACCAGTCTGTTGTTCCATGTCCAGTTCTAACTGCTTCTTCCTGACCTGCATACAGATTTCTCAAGAGGCAGGTCAGGTTGTCTGGTATTCCCATCTCTTTAAGAATTTTCCACAATTTGTTGTGATCCACACTGTCAAACGCTTTGGCATAGTCAATAAAGCAGAAATACATGTTTTTCTGGAACTCTCTTGCTTTTTCGATGATCCAGTGGATGTTGGCAATTTGATCTCTGGTTCTCCTGCCTTTTCTATATCCAGCTTGAACATCTGGAAGTTCACAGGTCACATACTGTTGAAGCCTGGCTTGGAGAATTTTGAGCATTACTTTGCTAGCATGTGAGATGAGGGCAATTGTGTGGTTGTCTGAGCATTCTTTGACATTGCCATTCTTTGAGATTGGATTGAAAACTGACCTTTTCCAGTCCCGTTGTCACTGCTGAGTTTTCCAAATTTGCTGGCATAATGAGTGCAGCATTTTCACAGCATCATCTTTTAGGATTTGAAATAGCTCAACTGGAATTCCATATCCTCCACTAGTTTTGTTGGTTTTGATGATTCCTAAGGCATCGCATCACTTGACTTTGCATTCCAGGTTGTCTGGCTCTATGTAAGTGATCACACTGTTGTGATTATCTGGGTCCTGAAGATCTGCTTTGTATAGTTCTGTGTATTCTTGCCACCTCTTCTTAATATCTTCTGCTTCTGTTAGGTCCATACGATTTCTGTCCTTTATTGTGCCCACCTTTGCATGAAATGTTCCCTTGGTATTTTTAATTTCATTGAAGAGATCTCTGGTCTTTCCCATTCTCTTGTTTTGCTCTATTTCTTTGCATCGATTACTAAGGAAAACTTTCTTATATCTCCTTGCTATTCTCTGGGACTCTGCATGCAGCTGGGTATATTTTTCTTTTTCTCCTTTGCCTTTTCGCTTCTCTTCTTTTTACAGCTATTTGTACGGCCTCCGCAGACAACCATCTTGCCTTTTTGCATTTCTTTTTCTTGTGGATGGTCTTGATCTCTGCCTCCTGTACAATGTCATGAACCTCAGTCTATAGCTCTTCAGGCACTCTATCAGATCTAATCACTTGAATCCATTTTTCACTTCCACTGTATAGTTGTAACGGGATTTAGGTAATACGTGAATGGTCTAGTGGTTTTCCCTACTTTCTTTAATTGAAGTTTGAATTTGGCAATAAGGAGTTCAGGATCTGAGCCACAGTCAGCTCCCGGTCTTGCTTTTGTTGACTGTATAGAGCTTCTTCATCTTTGGCTGCAAAAATATAATCAGTCTGACTATGTATTGACCATCTGGTGATGTCCATGTGTAGAGTTTCTCTTGCGTTGTTGGAAGAGCATGTTTGCTATGACCAGTGAGTTCTCTTTGCAAAACTCTATTAGCCTTCACGCTTCTTCATTTGTACTCCAAGGCCAAATCTACCTGACCAATTGTTACTTGTTACATGAAATCTGCCTCCATATAATGTAAAGAGGGGGAAAAAAGTCTGATTCTGTTTAGGTTGTAAAGGACAGTAATAAAAACAATAGAGGCGCACGCCATGCGTGCTGACCGCTCGGGACCGTGCCTGGCGAGGCCCAGAGGCCCACAGTTTGGCCAGCCATGTTCCTCTCCACGGCGCTATAGGCCCACATGGCCATCCTCGCCACCCACTGGGGAAAACATATAAGAAATCTGCATAAGACAGCTATTCAGAATGGAGCTGCTGCTGCTAAGTCACTTTAGTCGTGTCCGACTCTGTGTGACCCCATAGACGGCTAGAGGAGCCTTATTTGTGCACAGAGATACCCCTGAGAATAACCCAGAAACTCCATTTGATTTCACACCAGAAAACTATAAGAGGATAGAGGCCATTGTGAAAAACTACCCAGAAGGGTGTAAGGCAGCAGTTGTGCTTCCAGTTCTGGATTTAGCCCAGAGACAGAATGGATGGCTGCCCATCTCTGCTATGAACAAAGTTGCAGAAATTTTACAAGTACCTCCAATGAGAGTGTATGAAGTAGTAACTTTTCATACAATGTATAAATGAAAGCCTGTTGGAAAGTATCACATTCAGGTCTGCACTACCACACATTGCATGCTCCAAAACCCGAACAGCATACTGGAAGCCATTCAGAAAAAACTTGGCATAAAGTTTGGAGAGACTACACCTGACAAACTTTTCACTTTTATAGAAGTCGAATGTTTAGGGGCCTGTGTAAATGCATCAATGGTTCAAATAAGTGACAACTACTATGAGGATCTGACACCTAAAGATATTGAAGAAATTATTGATGAACTGAAGGCTGGCAAAATCCCAAAACCTGGGCCAAGGAGTGGACGCTTCTCCTGTGAGCCAGCTGGAGGTCTTACCTCTTTGACTGAACCACCAAAAGGACCTGGGTTTGGTGTGCAAGCAGGCCTTTAATTTATATTTGCTGTAAATATGTCAGTGGAGAAATAAAATATGAATCTCCTATCTAAAAAAAAAAAAAAAAAAGAAAACATTTACAGAACACTTAACCCTGTGCCAGGAAACATGCCAACCATTTTCACAAACATCATTTCACAGTTACTCACACATCACTTTGACGAGTTTCTGAAATGTTTCTATGCATTTGAAATGAGGCTTATTAGTAATTTGTCTGAAGTCATATATTAGCAAAAGAGAGACGCAGTTTTGAAACCCAGGCAGTCTTCCTTCAGAAACTGAGCCTTTTACCTTTACATGCTAGATATTATCAACTTAGTTTTATTATTAAATATGAAGATAGACAAGCTATAGCTTTCTCCCCACTGTCATTTCAGTTTGTAGGTTATTTTTATGACATACATTATTGATATCTAGGAAAGATGGAAAAGTTTTTTTTTAATTTATCTGTAGCAAATATTCTATGTGAAAAATTCTAATTAGCAAATTAATGTGCCATAGAGCAAATGTACTCTTGCATGGAAAATCCCATTGGCGAAGGAGCCTGGTAGGCTGCAGTCCATGGGGTCGTGAAGAGTTGGACACAACTGAGCGACTTCACTTTCACTTTTCACTTTCATGCATTGGATCAGGAAATGACAACCCACTCCAGTGCTCTTCCCTGGAGAATCCTAGGGACAGGGGAGCCTGGTGGGCTTCCATCTATGGGGTTGCACAGAATCGGACATGACTGAAGCGACTTAGCAGCAGCAGCAGCAGAGCAAATGTAATGTAATAAATGAATACAAATATAGGTAACGTATATTGACATTTTTAACCCTGGATTATGACTTTGTATATGGGGTAATTTTAAACTTCATTATTATGATTTTATTTTAAGCTTTCTAAAATGATTTAAAAATGTTTATTATAAAATAAAATAAAATAAAATGTTTATTATAGAAAAATTATATTGATTTCAAGAAAAGAGACAAATTGGAAAAAATCTGGGAAAATACAATATGCTTAAAAATAAAAGACTGTCAAACTTCACAAAAGTTGGTAATGAAGCCAAATTTTATAGCTTTGGAGACTAAACATTTACCATCTTTCATAACATTTTATTTTTTTTAATGTTTCTTTTTTAAACACTTTATTCTTAAAACTTAAGTGAGAAAAAAATTTATCAGAGTCAAAGATGAATGTTACTTAGATTAACTTATGTTTAGAATGATATGGTACATTATGTTTAGAAATAAGATACAATTTAACATATTTGTATGTTTTGTTTTCATAAAATGAGAAAATTATTGACTGTTATTTCTCTGGAATTTCAAGAATTTCCTTCTTGATAATTTTCCTTTATAGTAATTTTCAAAACTATTGCTGCTAATATACCATAAATTATAGAAAATTATGAGAAGAAAAGTAAAAGAAATAGTAAAATGGATTAATATGTGAACTCTATGACTGGCCTATAGTGAACTACAGACATGTTAGTGATTTTTTGTAAAATAATTCTACCAACTCTGTTATTTCTTTAAAGACTTATAGTTTTACTAGTCTTAGTAACTATGTTATTAGTATTTTAGTCTTTATGTTAAACATCGTATTTGTATTATTTTCTCTTTATGACAATGTTCTAAATATATGTTAATATTATCACTGTGTTGTTGATGGATATAATGACTTTTTAAAATTATTGGCTGAAATTAACAAAGCTGCTTGAATTGGTCACTGGTATTCACATAAATGAACCTAATTGCAATTTATATGCCTTGTTATTATATAATACTCTTTTCACATGACAAGCTTTTAAAATTTACCAAAACGCTGTTAACCAAGCATCTAAATATAGCTATATTTACATTTTAAAATTTATTTTATCATTCTTAAAATAGTTAAAACAATTTTTAGTGATGTTGTACATTTCATGATGTTTATATCAATTGATATGAGAACAGTTTTCACAATTTAACAGAATGTTTGATAAAATTATGATATCTGTTATTTTTGTTAACAAAAATTTAATTTACCTTAATTTTAAAAAGTAATCTCATGAAAGTACTTAACTAAGTTAAGACATAAAAATGAACTAAACTGTATTAGGATCAATTCTTGATTGCAGAACATACATGCATATGCTACCTTAGAGGAACAATTAGCATTTTTCAGAATGAGGCAATGAAGTGGTGATAACAAGATAGCAAAAGATAACAAGCAGTTTTTTTTTTTTTTGGTACAAAATAATATCTAAATTTCCTGAGAACATTACATAAATGAGAATATAGAAAGGCTTATACTCCTCAGACTCCTATAGCTCCTTATTGGAACTGTTGTGACTTAATCCAGCATGAAGGAGGATTTATTTGGAGAGAAAACTCTTGCTTCCCTTGAACTTAAGTGTTTTCTATCCTTACTCACCCCCACTTCACTATTCCAGAGACTCTCACTTTGTGCTTGGCTCCCCTTATAAGGTAAAAGGAACAGTAGTTTAACAAATGAACAAGCTTCTCAGCACATTTGCTGAGATTCAATTCTCTGGACATAAATGTCCAGTTTCCAGGAGCATCTTTGACAGGCTGAGTCTTTAGTTCTGTCTATGTTTCAGTTTTGTTGATCACCCATTAATGTCATGGTGAATATCCAATGGAGCCTAGCAAAGCTGAACAGTAGGGAAGAGTTTGAATGACTGACTAGCTCTGTTCAAATCATATCAATGTGTCCTTGCCTTACATAACAAGTAAAGGTTTGAATAGTCTTCAAGTACTGTGAACCATCCTAATTCAATTTTAAATTCAGTGAAATATGAGGAAATTATCTATGAAATGAAAATTCTCTGCCCTGTCTACTTTAATAAAATTTGTTAGAAATAAGTTATTCACAGTTCCTATATTAACATATTGGATTCTTTTCACACCATTGAATATATATTGTTCCTCCACATCGCACACCCTAAGTTTATAAAATATATAGTAAAACTCATGAAATTAATATACTATATTGATTTTAACCCTTTCTCAGTAACTATTAAGTTTCCATGTCCTTCCTTAACTACTAAAATTGCTTATTATTGACAACATTCCCAAGATACATACAAATAGATCTCTAATAAGAGAGTTCAGAAACTGTGGGGTCTATGACATATATTGACAGGAAAGAAAGTAAAGAATTTACCTGCAACACAGGAGACCCAGATTTGATCCCTGGGTTGGAAAGATCCCCTGGAGAAGGGAATGGCCACTCACTCAAGTATTCTTGCCTAGAAATTACCAGGGACAGAGGAGCCTGGCGGGCTACAGTTCATGGAGTCACAATGAGTTGGACGTGACTGAGGGACTAACACACACACATATGATGTATATTAGTTTCCTTGTCTTGGCATGTCCTTTTTTAGTAAATTAATGACAGAGTATAGCTTCTGGAGATGTTAATCTCTGATGTTGTTGAAGCGTGGACCTAACAAGAAATTACACCTCTCAACCCAAAATGTGCTTGTTGTAACATGTGCATAATTGTAAAAATTTGGATTTATTGGGTGGTCTGGAGTTGGAGTGAACAGTTGACTAGAAAGGAGCAAGTATGGCCTTCTGTGGTGGAATAACTGAGAAATTATGTATTAGTCTATATGGTATAATCTACAGAAAGAGAGCAGAGCAGAGTAACTAGAGCACATACTCTGCCTGCAACCAGACAGATGATTCAGAGCAAGCTCTAGTATTTATTCAGATTCTGCTCCATAATTTCCTACTGTCTCAGCCTCTGGAACTGTAGTCTCTTCCCTCTCAACTCGGTCAAGTGAGGGCTCTGCTCACATTCTTCTGCTTCTGAAAATTGTTCCAGGCAGAAAGTTTGAGTGCTTGTAGCGCTAATGATGTTTACTTCCTTTCTCCCAGGGAGTATCATCTCATGTTCTCATTGTTTTGAAATCAATAGTCTTTCCCAGTTTGCCAAATGTTTGAAGTCAAAAGTTAAGTCTATTCTTTTTTATTACAGTGTGGCTTGAAGAGAAATTCTCTTATTTACTTAAATTTCTCTCTCCCCATTTGCAATCTAGCCTACCTAAACTTATAAGAAAACAAATTTATTTCTCTCATTCATTTATGTTAACCTCTTTTGTAATCTTGCTAATGTTGCCTTTGCCAGTCCCCAGGATTGATTAATTTGAAAAATGTAAACCATATTTTCTATCATAGTGCTCTGATTTCACTTGTCATAATATCTTACCTCTAGATCTCTTACTGATCACTGATCATGAACTGTAGTCTCCTGAAGTCGGCATGCCTTCCTTCTTTCATTTCCTCCTTCATCTTTCTGTGACTATCATGCAAGCAAGTCAAACTCAACAGTCCAAAATAAAATTCTTCAAAGTTCTTCATTAAATCAATTTTATAGTGGTTTTTACTTTATTAAATGGCACCAAAATCTATCCTAAACATCTTTATCTTTCGAACATCTATTTACATACCATTTCCAGTCACCTTTACCTCCTAGATGATTTTGGGTTCTATATTAACAGTCTGTGCAAACTGTCACAATTCTAGGTTAGTTATCCATCCTCACTTGAACAATTACAATGACATCTTAAACTGTGTCCTGTCTGCTTCCAATCTACACTTCCATCAAGATTTAAAATTTATTTTTAAATATAAATCATACTTTATTACCTGTTCAGTGAAAACTCTTAACAGATTCCCTTCCTGTCCTTAGGAAAGGGAAGCTATTTAACATTTGTCATTTGAACCCTGTCAACATCTCTCACATTGGTTACTCAGCCTTCCAAATGTTGACAGAAATAACCAACTAAAAATATAATAGAAATTAAGAAATGTTTTATTCCAGCCAGATTGAGGTCTATAACCTGGAAGACAGTCTCTCAGATAGCTGTGAGGAACTTCTCTGTAGAAGCATAGTTTTTGGCATAGTTTTATATCTTGTCATAACAAAAGAAGCATGGCAGGGGTACATTCCTTCAATGCTTAAGGGGGAAAAAACAGAATTATATGTACACAGTGGGTCAGTATGGCTTTGGCTCTGAGAATTGAGTCTTACCATAGATGGAATACTAGCAATTTCATCCCAGAAATGGATGCATTTATCACTATCTTCAGAATAGAAATCCTTACTTCTGGACAGTACATCCTTTAATGGTTAAAGGAGATTTAAAGTGTATACCTGATAGGCTACAGTATAGGCTCTTCTAGTTAGCATATATGTTTGATGTATGGCAAAACCAATACAATATTGTAAAGTAATTAACCTCCAGTTAAAATAAATAAATTTATATTAAAAAAATAAATTCAATCATGTATTAGCCAAATGACTTCTTACGTTAATGGAGAATGAATGGCAACCCACTCTAGTACTCATGCCTGGGAAATCCCATGGACAGAAGGGTCTGGCAAGCTATAGTCCATGGGGTTGAAAAGTGTAGAATGCTATTTAGCAATTAAACAACAACAATATACCTTAATAGGCAGAATTTTCTTTCCTTATTTCCAAGTTTTGATTGCAGACCTTCTGATATAAAGATTTGATGATTAGTATATTTGCCCCTCGGTACCAGGGTGGTACTGCCTGCCTGTAGTGGGTTCATTGTGTCCCTCAGTGACAAGCTTTCTCATATATATGTATATTTTTTTTCTTAGTTATCCACATTGGGGGTGGAACTAATCAGATATAGTGAACAAACACAAGAAAACATTTTATATGTTGACATTTTATATGCTGACAAGAAAACATTTCATAGGCTACACATGTTATCAATTATATCACATTGTTGAACAAACATTGCAAATGTGTTTTTAGCAATAGTTTTAAAGAAAGCAGTGATACATGTCATGAATAGATTGATAACTAGGAAAAGAATAGTAATACATACTATGAAAATGATAAGCATCTGTAAAACAGTGTGGGAAAAAAGTGCTAGAGAGGAGTCAACTAAATAGATCACTTAAAGAGTTATTTTCCCTTATATCTTATAACCAATTTATCTTTGGGGAATTTTTTTCTAGGTATGTCTCCACTTCTCCAGAGGCACTGATATAAGAGCAATAAGTATTGTGAGCAGGAACAAACATTTCCTGTTTAACCAATAGAAAATATAAGGCAACCCTGTTATCTGATACTTCTTGGGCTAAGGTATTTAGATATGCTTGTTCTGACATGATTTGTGCAGTCCTTGACTCTTTGGCTGATGATAGCTGATAGATTTCTGATCATATACTCATGCACTAAGAACCAAAATTCACAGAACACTTTGCAACCAAGTGTCTTGATATCCCACTAACATGGATTTATTGACTTTGTAATAAAGAGAGAAAGGGATTCATCTATTTCTTTACATATAGACAATGAGGTAACATAATGTCCCAATAAGCATAAACCTTCTATATGCCAGATATTAAGACAATTTATGTGCCCATCCTTCAGAAACTGGGTCAATTACAATATTAAAACAAAACCTGGAGGACACAAGTGATTCCTCCCAGAGTGCTCTCATTGAAAGTCTCATTAATTAGGAGTTTTGTAAACACAATGTTAAACCATAAATCATTTTCTTGCAGGCTTTCTAAAAGTCATCTGTATTGTATTTAACATATAGGAGTTACCAGAATAGTTTACTGCTATTTTTATCTTTAAGACATTTGTTAAGCAAGTGATGCAACAAGGGGGCCTTGGGGTGTGCTTAATCTTCGAAGTATTGAGGACAGTATCAAACAAAGGATGGATCCATTAATATGTTGAAGAAACTGAACATGAAAGATTAGGCTAGACCGAGGTCTCTCTAGTTGAGTGGTAATTTTAGGAACACCTGAAAAGTTGGTGACAGGAATTATGAAGGGATTTATGTCAGTTTTTATTGACTGGGGAATTTGATGACAGATCCAAACAATCAGTTAGATAGCCATAGTTTGTGACATATTTACTAGATAATTTTATGTCCATAATGGTCATTAATAGCTTAGAGTAAAGCAATAATTTTCAATTTAAAAACAATAACTCAATTTTCATAGGGAGGCAAATATTTAGTAAGTAGTTCATCTGAATTACCAGGATGGTCTTACAGTCCTGGTTTGGTTCTTGTGTCAGCTGTCTACCACTGTTGTCTTCTTCTCCTCCTGGTATTGGTGTTGTTTCTTCTCTGTTTGAACACTGATTTAAGTTTAAAGTCAGCAATTTTCTCTGCAGACCAGTCTAATGCAAAGACACTTTTAAAAATAAGAGATGTGAACCCATGAGTCTGTGCCTTTTAATTTGGCAGTGCATGGATTATTTAACAATACCTAATAAGATCCTTTCCAATGTGGCTGCAAAATAATCTTTTATTTGACATATTTTCTAATAAACAAAATCTCCATATTGTAAATCATGATCCTTAAGGCCTTTGTTTCTGGGAAGTTCACCAAGAAATGAATTAACTACCAACTTTTTTCATTTCTTTTAAGTGCCTCAATAAGACCCTGACAATGTAATGTATCTCCCTTGAGTAAGATTGGTTCAAATATTCTCTCATCTAATTACATAGGGTGTCCTGTTAATATTTCAGAAGGAGACAGCTGATGTTACCAAAAGGCACAGGCCTAAATTTAAGAAGCACTAGCAGAAGAGCTTTTGCCCATGAGAGATTAAATACTTCTGAAGGTTTTGCCAATTGAGTTTTGACAGTGCCATTAATTCTTTCCACCAGTCCTGAAGATGGGGTGTAATAAGTTCACTGAAAATACTGCATTATTGGCCATATGTCACAAATATATTTAATTATTTGTCCTGCAAAATAATTTCCCTGGTAACTGTGTAATTTGGAAGGAATTCCCCAAACAAGAATTATCCTTTCAAATAGCAATTTAACCTTATAGCCGTTCCTCTGCTGTAAGGAAAAACTTTACCTCAGTGTGAAAGTATACAGATTGTTACCAAAATATATTTATACTCTTGAGACAGTGGCGTTTGGACAAAGTCCAACTGCTGTATCTCAAAGAGTGCCTTAGGAAGGAAAAAGTGGCCTTGTGACCCATTCAGTGATTTTCCAGGATTATATTTAGGGCACATAGTAAGACAAGCATATACTTTATGAGCCATCATGGGAGAAAGTTTCCAAACATATAGTTTTCCCCATATAGCCATTTTCTCAAGTGCCCGTTGAGTTAAAGATTGCACATACTGGGGTAATGGTTGAACTCCAACAGGCACTATAATTTTTTATCTGTTTTGTTTGTTTTATCATTTCCAAAATATATATATATATATATATATATATGTAATATATATATATATATATATATATATATATATATATATATATATATATATATATGTAATATATATATATATGTGATGGGATCAAAATTTCCTCTTCTTGTTGCCCTATTTGTTTCTCTTCTTCAGTGGCAATTTCCTGAACCTGCAGATGGAAATCTTCCACTGAGTTGGCAAGGTTAACAGAAAGCAGTGGCCATTCTCAAGGCTAGACAGAATGGGTATTTAAAGCTCCCTATTTGGCTACATCATCAATAAGCTGATTTCCTTTAGTTCCATACTGCCAGATTTGGAATGCCCTAGTATTTTAATAATTGCCAGAAGTTTTGGTATATAATACTTAATAACCTGGCAACCTGTTTTCCATTTTTTAATAAGCTGTCCTGAAGAGGTTAAAACTTTTTGTCTCCATAGTATTCCAAAGTTGTCTGCAATTTAAAGGCGTAATGACTGTCACATTTGATATATGATCTTTAGCTGGTTGATGAGTTCAAGTCAGAACTATTAATTCAACTTGTGCTGACTCTGTTTTTGGTTAAAAAAAAAAAGAACTTTCACTTATGTTCATTGTGGTTGTTACTGCGTATATATCCATATATATCTTAGTAATATCCCCAATCATTTTTTAAGTAGGACCAATCTGTAAACCAAAGCAGACTAACATTATCAATAGATTTGTATTGTAAATTATTCCTTGGAGTAAGAAGATAATTGTTAGTAAAATGCAGTTGTAGTCATTTCCTTTCCATGGTTCTGGAAGCAAAGTTTCAGGGTTGAGGCTATTTTTGTGACATACAATAATGATAAAACTAACTAAATTTATGATTGATGACATTAAACTAGAATATATTTACATTTTAGCAATGTCAAATGATCTGTACGACATATGTTAATATCATTTACCCATACGATATGAGCTTCCCTGGTGGCTCAGAGGGCAAAAAAGACCCGGGTTCAATCCTGGGTTGGGAAAATCCCCTGGAGAAGAGAATGGCCACCCAGTCCAGTATTCAAGCCTGGAGAATTTCATGAACAGAGGAGCCTGGTGGGCTACAGTCCCTGGGGTCACAAAGAGTTGGGCATGACTGAGCAACTACACACACACACACACACACACACCACTCCATCCCACCCACCCCCATACAATATAATCTGAGAAGACTTAGCATCACTCATTTGACATTGCTTCCCATGTAATTTAACATAGCAAATAAGCCTAATTAAGTTTAATTTCTATCTTGGATATGCTTTAGGTGCTCTTGAGGAAGTTTTTCAAAGACATCAAAAGGTTTCAGAAACACTTTGCTAAGTAGGAAAATAAATCAGTATAAAACAATACTTATTCACTTAACCAAAGTGACAATAAATGATTTGAAGGGCAAAAAATAAAGTTGCAACAGACTACTAAAAAACTAAAGCAACTTTTCAGTCTGATATCAATAGCAGATAGATGTTTCAAGAAAACGTTGTCACCTAACAGAATATCTAATCCAAGTTTTGCACAAGCTTACTACTAATACCAAAATTCACTTAATTAAATCTATCCCAACATTAGTCAGTCCCATGTGTGTGTGCTAAGTCACTTCAGTCATTTCCTACTCTGTGTGACCCTATGGACTGTAGCCCTCCAGGATCCTCTGTCCATCGGGATTCTCTAGTCAAGAATATTGGAGTGGGTTGCCATGCCCTGCTCCAGAGGATCTTCCCAGACCAGAGGTCAAATCCATGTCTCCTGCATCAGCAGGAAGATTCTTTACCACTGAGCCAACAGGAACGTCCACCTGTAAATATATACGTATTTAATTAAACCAATAAAATATTAACTTGTTTTCACTCATTAAAGATTAATCTAAAATCATCTGATCCTTTACAAAATTCAGGTTCATTTTGATTACGTTTATAAATACATAATTTTTAAACACTTATTTTAAGTAAATTAAAATTTTCTCTTTTACAAATTAATTCTTCTAAGACCATCTGAAGGCAAAGAGGTATCATATTTCTAATATACACACATGCATGTAAACAGACACAACCAAAGAACTTATAGCCTTATTTTAAAACTTAGTCATAAATCAGGCTACAATGTAAACTCACTGGTTTGTAAATAAAAGCTGGAATAAGTTAAATTTATTATCTTTAGTTTAAAGACACCTCTTATCCTACCCCTCTGTTTTTCAGTTTTAGATTTTACTGATTGAGCAAAGGCTGTAGTCTCAGGCAATATTGTCTGTGTTTACAGTTCAAGGACATAATAAAATTACAACCTTAAGTTTTCTCCTAGGAGTATATTTGTTCCCTTAGGGTAAGAATGTTGAAAGGATCAAGTCAGTTTTTATTTATCCCTAGTTTGTATGTTGCAGAAATCAGTTTGAGAATGTCTCAGTTTCTCCTGCTAGGTTTTAGAAACCATACTGGTGGCTCAGAGCAATGGGTGACCAGTCCTTATGTGCGTATGTCCCAGGATCCAGGATGAGCCATACATTACTTACAGTGTCATGATGAGATTCCAATTCTCAGACATTTTTTCTTGGTTCCTGGTCACCCTAGAACACCTTGTGACTGGTAATGTCCCTTCTTTTCATAACTGAATAGATTAAGTCTCTTCTTTGCACCCAAACATTTTGTTCGGCCCATAATTATATAAATTTTTCCAATCTTAAGCGAGATTTTTAAAAGTCAACCAATCCAGTTTACTCCAAAATTTCTTTTTGGTCTTTTCTGCTTTGAAATTCTTCCAAGTCCCTGCCTAGGAATGTCTTCCTATGTCCCTTTTACCTAGGAAAAGTCAGAGTATCCCCTTAAGACTCCAAGTCTTAAGATAACAGCTCAAATAAAACTCACAGGCCATCTACTTAAGATAATGAGGTCCTGATTTCAGAAGAAATTTACCAAAGCACCTGGAGTGCTGTTAAGCTCAGAGGGCAGAGTGGATGCTCCAGGGACTGATGCTTAGAGCAGGGCACCAGTCCAAAGCAGACTTCAGGTGAACTTGTTAGGTTTCTTTGACATACTGCAAACTACATCAAACAATGCTGATGCCCTGTCCTCCCCACCCCCACCTTTCTAGCAGCAGGCTTGTGGACTCTTTTTAAAAAACTAATGTTTAAATGATTAAACATTAGTCAATGTTTTGACTAATTTTGGTCCACCTTCTTTGAGTCCCTGAGGTGATAGAAATAATAATAAAAAAATCTTTAATAAGAATGAAGGAGAATTTTATTTGAGTGAAACTGAGGAATATAGTCTGGGATATAACCACTCAGATAGCTCTGAGGAACTACTCTGGAGAAGTATGATTTTCAACACAGTTTATATCTTGTTAGAACAAAGAACATCACGTATAACAGGAGTGCATTTTTCAAGTTTTCAACAAAAGAAGAAAGAAAGAAAGACAGGGTAGCATGTACACAGTGATCAGTAAGACCTTGGTACCTGAGAAGGAAGCCTTATCATGAAGATGTACTAACCCTGGGATTCCCAGGATGGAGGTTTATCTGTATCTTCAAAATACACACTCTTTACTTCTGTACAACATATCCTTTTCTTTAATGGTTAAAATAAGTATGCAATGAGTGATTGATAGGCCATAAGACAGACTTTAAGATGACAGGCACTGAGAGAGGGCATCAGAGGGCAGACAAATGGAAACCACAATCATAGACAACTAGCCAATCTGGTCACAGGCACCACAGGCTTGTCTAAGTCAATGAAATTAAGCTATGCCATGTGGGGCCACCCAAGAGAGGTGGGTCATAATGGAGAGGTCTGACAGAATGTGGTCCACTGGAGAAGGGAATGGCAAACCACTTCAGTATTCTTGCCTTGAGAACCCCATGAATAGCATGAAAGGGCAAAAAGATAGGACATTGAAAGATGAACTCCACAGGTCGGTAGGTGCCCAATATTCTACTGGTGATCAGTGGAGAAATAACTCCAGAAAGAATCAAGGGATGAAGCCAAAGTAAAAAAAAAACACCCAGTTGTGGATGTCACTGGTGATAGAAGCAATGTTCGATGCTGTAAAGAGCAATATTGCATAGGAACTGGAATGTTAGGTCTATGAATCAAGGCAAATTGGAGGTGGTCAAGCAGGATATGGCAACAGTGAACATCAACATTCTAGGGATCAGCGAAGGGATGGACTGGAATGGGTGAATTTAACTCAGTTCAGTTCAGTCGCTCAGTCGTGTCCGACTCTTTGCGACCCCATGAATCGCAGCATGCCAGGCCTCCCTGTTCATCACCAACTCCCGGAGTTCACTCAGACTCACGTCCATTGAGTCCGTGATGGCATCCAACCATCTCATCCTCGGTCGTCCCCTTCTCCTCCTGCCCCCAATCCCTCCCAGCATCAGAGTTTTTTCCAATGAGTCAACTCTTCTCATGAGGTGGCCAAAGTACTGGAGTTTCAGCTTTAGCATCATTCCTTCCAAAGAAATCCCAGGGTTGATCTCCTTCGGAATGGTCTGGTTGGATCTCCTTGCAGTCCAAGGGACTCTCAAGAGTCTTCTCCAACACCAAAGTTCAAGAGCATCAATTCTTCAGCGCTCAGCCTTCTTCACAGTCCAACTCTCACATCCATACATGACGACTGGAAAAACCATAGCCTTGACTAGACGGATCTTAGTCGGCAAAGTAATGTCTCTGCTTTTGAATATACTATCTAGGTTGGTCATAACTTTTCTTCCAAGGAGTAAGCATTTTTTTAATTTCATGGCTGCAATCACCATCTGCAGTGATTATGGAGCCCCAAAAAATAAAGTCTGACACTGTTTCCACTGTTTCCCCATCTATTTCCCATGAAGTGATGGGACCGGATGCCATGATCTTAGTTTTCTGAATGTTGAGCTTTAAGCCAAGTTTTTCACTCTTCTCTTTCACTTTCATCAAGAGGCTCTTTAGCTCCTCTTCATTTTCTGCCGTAAGGGTGGTGTCATCTGCATATCTGAGGTTATTGATATTTCTCCCGGCAATCTTGATTCCAGCTTGTGTTTCTTCCAGTCCAGCGTTTCTCATGATGTACTCTTCATATAAGTTAAATAAGCAGGGTGACAATATACAGCCTTGACGTACTCGTTTTCCTATTTGGAACCAGTCTGTTGTTCCATGTCCAGTTCTAACTGTTGCTTCCTGACCTGCATACAGGTTTCTCAAGAGGCAGGTCAGGTGGTCTGTTACTCGCATCTCTCAGAATTTTCTACAGTTTATTGTGATCCACACAGTCAAAGGCTTTGGCATAATCAATAAAGCAGAAATAGATGTTTTTTTGGGAACTCTCTTCCTTTTTCCATGATCCAGCGTATGTTGGCAATTTGATCTCTGGTTCCTCTGTCTTTTCTAAAACCAGCTTGAACATCAGGAAGTTCACGGTTCATGTATTGCTGAATTATCGCTTGGATAATTTTGCGCATTACTTTACTAGCATGTGAGATGAGTGCAATTGTGCGGTAGTTTGAGCATTCTTTTGCATTTCCTTTCTTTGGAATTGGAATGAAAACTGATCTTTTCCAGTCCTGTGGCCAGTACTGAGTGTTCCAAATTTGCTGGCATATTGAGTGCAGCACTTTCACAGCACCATCTTTCAGGATTTGAAACAGCTCAACTGGAATTCCACTACCTCCACTAGCTTTGTTCATAGTGATGCTTTCTAAGGCCCACTTGACTTCACTTTCCAAGATGTCTGGCTCTAGATGAGTGATCACATCATCATGATTATCTGGGTCGTGAAGATCTTTTTTGTACAATTCCTCTGTGTATTCTTTCCACCTCTTCTTAATATCTTCTGCTTCTGTTAGGTCCATACCCTTTCTGTCCTTTTTTGAGCCCATCCTTGCATGAAATGTTCCCTTGGTATCTCTAATTTTCTTGAAGAGAACTCTAGTCTTTCCCATTCTGTTGTTTTCCTCTGTTTCTTTGCATTGATCACTGAAGAAGGTCTTCTTATCTCTTCTTGCTATTCTTTGGAACTCTGCATTCAGATGCTTATATCTTTCCTTTTCTCCTTTGCTCCTCACCTCTCTTCTTTTCACAGCTATTTGTAAGGCCTCCCTAGACAGCCATTTTGCTTTTTTGCATTTCTTTTCCATGGGGATGGTATTGATCCCTGTCTCCTGTACAATGTCACGAACGTCATTCCATAGTTCATCAGGCACTCTATCTATCAGATCTAGGCCCTTAAATCTATTTCTCAGTTCCACTGTATAATCATAAGGGATTTGATTTAGGTCATACCTGAATGGTCTAGCGGTTTTCCCTACTTTCTTCAATTTCAGTCTGAATTTGGTAATAAGGAGTTCATGATCTGAGCCACAGTCAGCTCCTGGTCTCGTTTTTGTTGACTGTATAGAGCGTCTCCATCTTTGGCTGCATAGAATATAATCAATCTGATTTTGGTGTTGACCATCTGGTGATGTCCATGTGTAGAATCTTCTCCTGTGTTGTTGGAAGAGGGTGTTTGCTATGACCAGTGCATTTTCTTGACAAAACTCTATTAGTCTTTGCCCTGCTTCATTCTGCATTCCAAGGCAAAATTTGCCTGTTACTCCAGGTGTTTCTTAACTTCCTACTTTTGCATTCCAGTCCCCTATAATGAAAAGGACATCTTTTTTTGGGTGTTAGTTCTAAAAGGTCTTGTAGGTCTTCATAGATCTGTTCAACTTCAGCTTCTTCTGCATTAC
Source organism: Budorcas taxicolor (assembly GCF_023091745.1). Classification (NCBI taxonomy): domain Eukaryota; kingdom Metazoa; phylum Chordata; class Mammalia; order Artiodactyla; family Bovidae; genus Budorcas; species Budorcas taxicolor. The sequence goes on along the minus strand of NC_068929.1, from coordinate 55,632,577 downwards.
CGGTTGGGGCATAGACTTGGATAACTGTGATATTGAATGGTTTGCCTTGGAGATGAACAGAGATCATTCTGTCATTTTTGAGATTGCATCCAAGTACTGCATTTCAGACTCTTTCGTTGACCATAATGGCTACTCCATTTCTTCTAAGGGATTCCTGCCCGCAGTAGTAGATATAATGGTCATCTGAGTTAAATTCACCCATTCCAGTCCATTTTAATTCACTGATTCCTAGGATGTTGACATTCACCCTTGCCATCTCTTTTTTGACCACTTCCAATTTGCCTTGATTCATGGACCTGAAATTCCAGGTTCCTATGCAATATTGCTCTTTACAGCATCGGATCTTGCTTCTATCACCAGACACATCCACAACTGGGTATTGGTTTTGCTTTCTCTCCATCTCTTCATTCTTTCGGGAGTTATTTCTCCACTGACCTCCAGTAGCATATTGGGCACCTAATGACCTGGGGAGTTCCTCTTTTGGTATCCTATCATTTTGCCTTTTCATACTGTTCATGGGGTTCTCAAGGCAAAATACTGAAGTGGCTTGTCATTCCCTTCTCCAGTGGACCACGCTCTGTCAGACCTCTCCACCTTGACCCACCCGTCTTGGGTGTCCCCACGGGCATGGCTTGGTTTCATTGAGTTAGCCAAGGCTGTGGTCCTAGTGTGATTAGATTGCCTGGTTTTCTGTGAGTATGGTTTCAGTGTGTCTGCCCTCTGATGCCCTCTTGCAATACCTACCATCTTACTTGGGTTTCTCTTACCTTGGGCGTGGGATATCTCTTCACGGCTGCTCCAACAAAGCACAGCCACTGCTCCTTACCTTGGAAGATGGGTATCTCCTTACCGCCACCATTCCAGACCTTCAACGTGGGATAGCTCCTCTAGGCTCTCCTGCACCTGAGCAGGCATGGCTCCTTGGGATGCTCCTTCCAGCCACCGGCCCTGGCCTCGGGCATGTGTGGCTCCTCCCAGCTGCCTCCCTTGGCCTCGGGCTCGGGGTGGCTCCTCAGGGTTACCGCCCCTGACCTTGGGCGCGAGGTGGCTTCTCCTGGCCGCCCCTGACCTCGGACGCAGGATTTAACTCAGATGACCATTATATCTACTACTGTGGGCAGGAATCCCTTAGAAGAAATGGAGTAGCCATCATGGTCAACAAAAGAGTCTGAAATTCAATACTTGGATTCAATCTCAAAAGTGACAGAATGATCTTTGTTCATGTCCAAGGCAAGCCATTCAATATCATGGTAATCCAAGTCTATGCCCCAACCAGTAATGCTGAAGAAGCTGAACAGTTCTATGTAGACATACAAGACCTTCTAGAACTAACACTCCAAAAAAGATATCCTTTTCATTATAGGGGACTGGAATGCAAAGGTAGGAAGTCAAGAAACACCTGGAGTAACAGGCAAATTTGGCCTTGAAGTAAGGAATGAAGTAGGGTAAAGGCTAATAAAGTTCTGCCAAGAGAACACACTGGTCATAGCAAACACCCTCTTCCAATAACACAAGAGAAGACTTTACACATGGACATCACCAGATGATCAACAGTGAAATCAAACTGATTATGTTCTATGCAGCCAAAGATGGAGAAGCTCTATAAGTCAGCAGAAACAAGACTGGGAGCTGACTGTGGCTCAGATCATGAACACCTTATTGCCAGATTCAGACTGGAATTGAAGAAAGTGGAGAAAACCCCTACACCATTTAGGTATGACCTAAATCAAATCCCTTATGACTGTACAGTGGAAATGAGAAATAGATACAAGGGACTAGATCTGACAGAGTACCTGATGAACTATGGATGGAGGTTCATGACATTGCACAGGAGACAGGAATCAAGACCATCCCCAAGAAAAAGAAATACAAAAAAGCAAAATGGCTGTCTAAGGAGGCGTTACAAATAGCTGTGAAATGAAGGGAGGCGAAAAGCAAAGGAGAAAAGGAAAGACATACCCATTTGAATGCAGAGTCCCAAAGAATAGCAAGGATAGATAAGAAAGCCTTCCTCAGTGATCAATGCAAAGAAGTAGAGGAAAACAACAGAATGGGAAAGACTAGAGAACTCTTCAAGAAAATTAGATATACCAAGGGAATATTTCATGCAAAGATAGGCTCAATAAAGGACAGAAATGGTATGGACCTAACAGAAGCAGAAGATATTAAGAAGAGGTGGCAACGTGTACGCCAATGTTCATTGCAGCACTGTTTATAATAGCCAGGACATGGAAACAACCTAGATGTCCATCAGCAGATGAATGGATAAGAAAGCTGTGGTACATATACACAATGGAGTATTACTCAGCCATTAAAAAGAATTCATTTGAATCAGTTCTAATGAGGTGGATGAAACTGGAGCCTATTATACAGAGTGAAGTAAGCCAGAAAGAAAAATACCAATACAGTATACTAATGCATATATATGCAATTTAGAAAGATGGTAACAATAACCCTGTATGCGAGACAGCAAAAGAGACAAAGATGTGTGGAACAGGCTTTTGGACTCTGTGGGAGGGGGAAAGGGTGGGATGATTTGGGAGAATGGCATTGAAACATGTATAATACCATATATGAAACAGATCGCCAGTCCAGGTTTGATGCATGATACTGGATGCTTGGGACTGGTGCACTAGGATGACCCAGAAGGATGGTACAGTGAGGGGGGTTCAGGATGGGGAACATGTGTATACCTGTGGTGGATTCATGTTGATGTATGGCAAAACAAATACAATATTGTAAAGTAATTAACCTCCAATTAAAATAAATAAATAAAGAAGAGGTGGCAAGAAAACACAGAAGAAGTGTACAAAAAAGATCTTCAGGACCCAGATAATAGCGATGGTGTGATCATTCACCTAGAGCCAGACATCTTGGAATGTGTAGTCAAGGGGGCCTTAGAAAGCATCACTACAAACAAAGCTAGTGGAGGTAGTGGAATTCCAGTTGAGCTATTTCAAATCCTGAAAGATGGTGCTGTGAAAGTGCTGCACTCAATATGCCAGAAAATTTGGAAAATTCAGCAGTGGCCACAGGATTGAGAAAGGTCAGTTTTCATTCCAATCCCAAAGAAAGGCAATGCCAAAGAATACTCAAACTACTGCACAATTGCACTCATCTCACATGCTAGTAAAGTAATGCTCAAAAATCTCCAAGCGATAATTCAGCAATACATGAACCGTGAACTTCCTGATGTTCAAGCTGGTTTTAGAAAAGGCAGAGGAACCAGAGATCAAATTGCCAACATCAGTTGGATCATGGAAAAAGGAAGAGAGTTCCAGAAAAAACATCTATTTCTGCTTTATTGACTACGCCAAAACCTTTGACTTTGTGGATCAAAATAAACTTTGGAAAATTCTTAAAGAGATGGCAATTCCAGACCACCTGACCTGCCTGTTGAGAAATCTTTATGCAGGTCAGGAAGCTACAGTTAGAACTGGACGTGAAACAACAGACTGGTTCCAAATACAAAAACGAGTACGTCAAGGCTGTATATTGTCACCCTGCTTATTTAACTGATATGCAGTGTACATCATGAGAAATGCTGGGCTGGATGAAGAACAAGCTGGAATCAAGATTGTTGGGAGAAACATCAATAATCTCAGATATGCAGATGACACCACCCTTATGGCAGAAAGTGAAGAAGAACTAAAGAGCTTCTTGATGAAAGTGAAAGAGGAGAGTGAAAAAGTTGGCTTAAAGCTCAACATTCAGAAAACTAAGATCCTGGCATCCAGTCCCATCACTTCATGGAAAATGGATGGGAAACAGTGGAAACAGTGGCCTGACTTTGTTTTTCTGGGCTCCATAATCACTGCAGATGGTGATTGCAGCCATGAAATTAAAAGGCACTTACTTCTTGAAAGGAAAGTTATCACCAACCTAGACAGAATATTAAAAAGCAGAGAGATTACTTTGTCAAGAAAGGCCCGTCTAGTCAAGGCGATGGTTTTTCCAGTGGTCATGTATGGATGTGAGAGTTGGACTGTGAAGAAGGCTGAGTGCCGAAGAATTGATGCTTTTGAACTGTGGTGCTGGAGAAGACTCTTGAGAGTCCCTTGGACTGCAAGGAGATCCAACCAGTCCATCCTAATGGAGATCAGTCCTGGGTTTTCATTGGTAGGACTGATGCTGAAGCTGAAACTTCAATAATTTGTCTACCTGATGCGAAGAGCTGACTCATTTGAAAAGACCCTGATGCTGGGAAAGATTGAGGGCAGGAAGAGAAGGGGACGACAGAAGATGATATGGTTGGATGGCATCACCGGCTCAATGGACATGGGTTTGGGTGCACTCCGGGTGTTGGTGATGGAGAGGGAGGCCTCCGTGCTGCGGTTCATTGAGTCACAAAGAGTCAGACATGACTGAGTGACTGAACTGAACTGAAGACAGACTGTGCTAGTTAGCGTAAAGTTCAACCCAAGCCATGTATAAGCCAAACAACCTCAATATGTGAAAATTTCTTTCATCACTACTAACCTTATTTTATTCTGATTAGTCACCGTTCAGTTCAGTTCAGTTCCGTCACTCAGTCATGTCCAACTCTTTGCGACCCCATGAATCGCAGCACGCCAGGCCTCCTTGTCCATCACCATCTCCCGGAGTTCACTCAGACTCACGTCCATCGAGTCAGTGATGCCATCCAGTCATCTCATTCTGGGTCGACCCCTTCTCCTCCTGCCCCCAATCCCTCCCAGCATCAGAGTCTTTTCCAATGAGTCAACTCTTCGCATGAGGTGGCCAAAGTACTGGAGCTTCACCTTTAGCATCATTCCTTCCAAAGAACACCCAGGGCTGATCTACTTCAGAGTGGACTGGTTGGATCTCCTTGCAGTCCAAGGGACTCTCAAGAGTCTTCTCCAACACCACAGTTCAAAGGCATCAATTCTTCGGTGCTCAGCGTTCTTCACAGTCCAACTCTCACGTCCGTACATGACCACAGGAAAAACCATAGCCTTGACTAGACGGACCTTAGTCGGCAAAGTAATGTCTCTGCTTTTGAATATACTATCTAGGTTGGTCATAACTTTTCTTCCAAGGAGTAAGCATCTTTTAATTTCATGGCTGCAATCACCATCTGCAGTGATTTTGGAGCCCCCCAAAATAAAGTCTGACACTGTTTCTACTGTTTCCCCATCTATTTCCCATGAAGTGATGGGACCAGATGCCATGATCTTTGTTTTCTGAATGTTGAGCTTTAAGCCAACTTTTTCACTCTCCTCTTCCAATTTCATCAAGAGGTTTTTTATCTCCTCTTCCCTTTCTGCCATAAGGGTGGTGTCATCTGCATATCTGAGGTTATTGATATTTCTCCTGGCAATCTTAATTACAGCTTGTGTTTCTTCCAGTCCAGCGTTTCTCATGCTATACTCTACATAGAAGTTAAATAAGCAGGGTGACAATATAGAGCCTTCACGTACTCGTTTTCCTATTTGGAACCAGTCTGTTGTTCCATGTCCAGTTCTAACTGTTGCTTCCTGACCTGCATATAGATTTCTCAAGAGGCAGGTCAGGTGGTCTGGTATTCCCATCTCTTTCTGAATTTCCAAGTAGCATATGTTAAACTTTGGCATCTATGGAATACCATATTGTTATGTTATAGAGAACACATAGATAGGCAGTTTTGTGAATAAAGAACAGACCACTTAAGAAATGCCAAATCCTGAGGCTCATTTGGTCAAATATTAACATTCTTTGAAGTTGGAATTTATTACTCTATTTATTATTTATTATTTATTTATTATTTATTATTTATTACTCTGTGTCTTGGATCGCTTCACTCAAATTGATGTGGACTTATTCTTGGTTTTTGCAAGAAAGAAACCTTTGAATACAAATATTACCTGTTTTCTCCTAATCTTGGAAACTTATAGTTGATGAGGCTTCTACTTACCTTTGAGACATTAATTTTTTTTTATCTCCATGCTTATCCATCTTTATCTTAAAGGCCAAGAGATAATTTAGCTTCTTCTGTAACTTCCAAAACTAATGAGAATTTGCGAATTTTATTCATGTCTGCCACTACTTCAATTTGCTTTTTCTTTCCATAAATGTTGATTGGGTGTTTTCTATCTACCACGCATTATGATAGGTGTTGGAAAGAGAACAATAGAAGGCTAATTTTGTAATGTCTTTAAGTATGCATTTGAAGAGTGAAATATGTAATAAATAAAAATATAGTTTTACAAATAATAAAAAGTTCAATGTAGAAAAATAAGGCAAATAAAAATTTAGATAAGGTGGAAAGTTTGGAGTAGTCTCTGAAGATTTTAGATGTATGTGAAAACCAGTCACTACATGTCTTGTATTTAACTATGTCAACATGATTCTCTCTTTTTCTCTCTTTCTTCCCACTTAAATTTCTCTATACAACAGTTAAATACAACCTACGCCTGACTGTAATCCTTTCATTTTCCTTTTAAGCATTTCTTTGAGTAGTAATTCTGAAAAAAAAGTGTAATGAGATTTCTCCTAGATTAAGAATTTCTTTTTATTTCCCATTTCTGAAGAATGGCCCTAATTGCTTCGTAATTCATTAAGTTTCTGCCATGAGGGATATCTCACAAAGAAGTGAGAAGTCCAGAGCTTTTGCTCCATGTCAGACAAGAATGACTCTTGGGAAAATAATTTTATTTACATTTATTACTGAACATTGTGATAAACTATTGCACTTATTTTGCAAATATCAGTTTATCAGCATAATTGTTTGTATCTTTTCTTTACCCAACTCTCATGTAAGTATACACATATATATGTTTTAGAAAAGAAAAGAAAAAAACATGCTGTAATATCTCTAACATCCTATGATACAACATCTAACATTCACTTGGACGTGATCTGTATAATCTGTTGAACCAATATTTTTTAAAAGTCACAAAAAGTAGGAATTAGGAAAGGAAAACAGCTATTGAAAATCACAAATGGAAGCAGAAAATTAACATTTATATTACTCTCTGTGTTCCAAAAAGCATCCGTAAGACTTGTCCTACTTTAATTATTTTTCTTAGTGTTTTACTACTCTCCACGTGGTTACAAAAACATTCTATTCAGTTTATCTTTCGCAAAACACAAAGAGATTCTAGGTGTTAAATAATTCACCATGAAGCTTGGAGCTCACAGCTGTATTACCAGAAGCCTAGCCAAAAACCAATATGGTTGTTTTTGAAATCAGAAATCACTCTTATTGGTTCTCCTCTAGCACATAGAGCTCAGCATTTAGAGAGGTTCCTGTGACACAGATTGATATGTTAAAATGCATATTTTACTATTGAATAGTCTTATCCTATTACAGCAGGATTTTTGCTAAGCGAAATGGAAAAATTGGAGACTATCTCCTAATTATATCTAATGGCTTTGGTGGGGGAGAGTAGCTCTCAAAAGCAGCACAGCCTTTTGGAGGGAAACTTTCTCAGCATATTTGTTGGTAGACTTCTGCCTCCTTGATTAACAGTGTTAAACATTTCATGAAGACCAAAACAGATAAGGAAGAAATGTGGCCAATGTATATGAAAATAAATCACTGACAATATTTTCCAAAATGTGTTTGATAAAATGAGAGAAATAACACTAATAGAGGAAAATTAAGTTGAGAAAATCTACAGAGAATTATTGCAAGAAATATGAATATATCGTTTTTTTAAAGCAAGAACAGATCTTGGTAGTTAGATTTATATATAAGTTAAGACGGAAATGGTCACAATGAAGAGAAGATAAATGAGACATCTGAGAAGTTGGAACACTGTTGTTTTGTCGTTCAATCACTAAGTCATATCCACATCTCTGAGAACCCATGGCCTGCTGCACGACAGGTTTCCCGATCCTTCACTATATCCCAGAAATTACTCAAATTTATGTCTATTGATTTAACGATGCTATGTAACTATCTTACCCTCTGCCTCCGTCTTCTACTTTTGCCTTCAGTATTCCCCAGGATCAGGGTCTTTACCAATGAGGTAAAGACCTACCTGCTCTTTACATCAGGTAGCCAAAGAATTGGAATTTCAGCTTCAGCATCAGTCTATCCAATGAATATTCAGGGTTGATTTCCTTTAGGATAGACTGGTTTGATCTTATTGCTGTCCAGGGGACTTCAAGAGTTTTCTCCAGCACCACATTTCAAAAGTGTCGATTATTCAGCACTCTGTCTTCTTTATGGTCCAACTCTCATATCCGTATATGACTACTGGTAAAACCATTGCTTTGACCATATGGACTTTAGTCAGCAAAGTGATGTCTCTACATTTCAATACTCTGTCTAGGTTTGTCATAGCTTTCCTTCCAAAGAGCAAATGTCTTTTAATTTCATGACCGCAGTCACCATCTGCAGTGATTTTGGAGCCTCCCAAAATAAAATATGTCACTGCTTCCACTTTTTGCCTTTCTTTTTGCCACGAAGTGATGGGACCAGAAGCCATGATCTTCGTTTTTTGTGTTGAGTTTTAAGCTAGCTATTTCACTCTCCTCTTTCACCCTTCTTAAGAGGGTCTTTAGTTGCTCTTCACTTTCTGCATTAGAGTGATATCATATGCATATCTGAGGTTGTTAACATTTCTCCTTGAAATCTTGATTCCAACTTGTGCTTCATCCAGCCTGGCATTTTGCATGATGTCTATGTTTATAAACAGGGTGAAATATACAGTCTTGATGTTCTCCCTTCGCATTTTTGAACCAGTGCATTGTTCCATGTCCAGTTCTAAATGTTGCTTCTTGACCTGCAAACAAGTTTCTCAGGAGACAGGTAGGATTATCTTGTGTTCCCATCTCTTTAAGAATTTTCCACATTTTGCTGTGATCCACACAGTCAAAGGCTTTAGAATATTTAATGAAGCAGCTGTATATGCTATTTCTGGAATTCTCTTGCTTTTTTCTATGATCCAATGGATGTTGGCAATTTCATCTCTGGTTCCTCTGCCTTTTGTATATCCAGCTTATATATCTGGACATTCTCAGTTCACATACTCCTGAAGTCTAGTTTGAAGGATTTGAGCATTACATTGATAGCAAGTGACATGAACACAATTGTAGGGTAGTTTGAACACTTTGGCATTAGAATGAAAATTGACCTTTTCCAATCCTGTCACCACTGCCGAGTTTTCCAATGTTGTTGACATATTGACTGCAACACTTTAACAGCATTATCTTTTAGGATTTGAAATAGCTCCGCTGAAATTCCATCACCTCCACCTGCTTTATTCATAGTAATGCTTCCTCAGTCCCACTTAACTTCACACTCCAGGATGTATGGCTTTAGGTGAGTGACCATACCATCGTGGTTATCTGGGTCAATGATACCTTTTTTTGTACAGTTCTTCTGTGTATTCTTGCCACTTCTTAATCTCTTCTGTTTCTGTTAGGTTCTTGCCGTTTTTGTCCTTTATTGTCCCATCCTTGCACACAATGTCTCTTTGGTATCTCCAATTTTATTATTGAGCTCTCTAGTCTTTCCCATCCTATTGTTTTCCTCTATTTCTTTACATTATCCATTTAAGAAGGCCTTCTTATATCTCCTTGCTGTTTTCTGGAACTCTGCATTCAGTTAGCTATATATTTCCCTTTCTCCTTTGTCTTTTACTTCTCTTCTTTTCTCAATTATTTGCAAAATTTCCTCAGGCAACCACTTTGCTTTCTTACATTTGTTTTTCTTTGGGATGATTTGGTCATTCCTGTACAATGTTATGCACCTCCAACCGTAGTCTCTCAGGTACTCTCCCTACCAGATCTAATTCCTTTCATCTGTTACCTCCACTGTATAATCAGTCATAAGGGATTTGTTTTCGCTCATTCCTAAATGGCCCAGTAGAGTTTCTTCAATGTAAGTCTGAATTTTACAATAAGGAGCTTATTATCTGAACCACAGTCAGCTCCTGGTCTTGTTTTTTTTTTTTCTAACTGTATAGAGCTTCTCCATGTTTGGCTGCAAAGAAAATAATCAAGCTGATTTCAGTATTGAACATCTGGTGATAGCCATGTGTAGAGACCAATTTTGTTGTTTTGAAAAAAGCTATTTACTATTACCAGTGAGCTGTCTAGGCAAAACTGTTTATCTTTGCCATTTTTCATTTTGCATTCGGTGGCCAAACTTACCTGTTACTCTAGGTATCTCTTGACTTCCTTCTTTTGCATTCCAATCACCTATGAAGAAAAGGGCATATATTTTAGTTAGTTCTAGAAGGTCTTGTAGGTCTTCATAGAACTGGTCAACTTCAGCTTCTTCAGCATCAGTGGTTGGGGCATAGACTTGGATTACTGTGATGTTGAGTCGTTTGCCTTGAAAATGAACTGAGATCATGCTGTCATTTTTGAGATTGCACCCAAGTACTGCAATTTGGACTTTTGTTGGCTATGAGGGCTACTATATTTCTTCTAAGAGATTCTTGCCCACAGTAATAGATACAACGTTCATCTGAATTAAATTTTCCCATTCCAATCCATTTTAGTTCACTGATTCCTAAGATGTCAGTGTTCACTCTTGCCATCTCCTGCTTGACCACATCCAATTTACTTTTATTCATGGACCTAACATTCCAGGTTCCTATGCTGTATTGTTCTTTACAGCATCGAACTTTGCTTTCACCACCAGACATATCCACAACTGAGCATCATTTCTGCTTTGGCATGATCACTTTATTCTTTCTGGAGCTATTAGTAATTGCCCTCTGATCTTCTCCAATAGCATATTGAACTCCTTCCAGATGAGGGGCTCATCTTCTGGTGTCACATCTTTTTTACTCTCATGCTGTTCCTGGGGTTCTTGCAGCAAGAATACTGGAGTGGCTTGCCACTCCCTTCTCCAGGGAACCACATTCTGTCAGAATTCTTTGCTATGACCTGTCCATCTTGGGTGGCCCTGCATGTCATGATTCAGAGCTTCATTGAGTTATGCAAGCTCCTTTGTCATGACAAGGCTGTCATCCATGAAGGGAATTGGGACACTAAAGCATTTCAGAAATTAGATTGTGGCTGTGGATAGCCACAGTAACAATAACCTGAGTAAAATAATTTTTCATGTTACACAGTAACCTGTGTAAAATAATTATCTCCATATTTGTTCCTGTTCAGTAGTGTCAGACTCTTTGTCTCCCATGGACTGCAGCACATCAGGCTTCCCTGTCCTTCACTGTTTCCTGGAATTTGTTCAAACTCATATCCATTGAATCAGTGATGCCATCCAACCATCTCATCCTCTGTCACTGCCTTCTCCTTTTGCCTTCAATCTTTCCCAGCATCAGGGTCTTTTCCAATGAATTGATTCTTCGCATTAGGTGGCCAAAATATAGTGTGGTATTGTAAAAAATAATTATATTTTGCTAATGTTTCCAATTAATTTTTCTAAAAAATGAATATTGGTATAACTGTATTCAAATATTTGCATATAGCACAGAGATTTATAATGCCAGTACATTAGAATGCACTTACAAATAAGAATTTCTAAAACTTGACTGTATCGTATTCTATATAGTTTTTCTTCAAATATAACTTAAACAACAGATTGATGATTAAACATTGTTTTCAGTTATTTCTGAGGCTCAGTTAAAAACAACAAAGCAAAGTCTAGTTCTGAAAAAATCAATGAGAAAAAGTGTTACCATGAAAGTAAATGAGAGTATTTTAATGGAGTTTTGCTACCATATCCCTCAGGAGACATTCCTGAAACAATACTAAACTGATAAAACTAATACATTACTTGCTGAATTCCTACTTTCTGAGCTGAAAGAGGTAAACCTTGATGTAAGCCCCAGTAGCGAGTATAGTAAAAGCAAAAAAAGTCTATTAAAAAAATATACAATGCTCCAAGTCAGTGAGAACTAACACAATTCATGGATTCAGTGGCGTTACATGACTCCTTAGGCTGGAGATTTTGAGAGTCACAGGATATGTGAGAAAGTGATTAGTGAGCATAACTTAGAGATTACTTTTCTGCTGGAAGAAGGGATAAATATATTGTAAAAATACTTGTACAATGTTAAATATTTTACAAGGATTTAGTTAGAGAAGAGGTGAACATATTTATACACTTAAGGTTTGAGTAGCATGCATTTTTCCATGTCTCATATAATACCATGTATATGGTATTTAATTTTTCTCTACCAAAATGCAACCATTAGGAATTTAATTTTATCAAATATTCTGAAATAAATATGTTAAAATTAGCCTCCCATTAAAATAAATAAATTTAAATTAAAATATTGTTTCTAAAGTATTCATTGATTAATTTTAAGAAGAATAGCTAAAGGAAAATCTAAATATAGTTTAATTTTAATTTAAAATCAAAGAAAATATAGAGACATTGTTATGATTTTTGGCAAAATCCATTGTCCATGGTGTATAAGAAATTTGTTTCTGTCCCCAAGGATTTAAATAACTGCACATCTATGTGACTCATCTTTTTCTGCATCTTGTATTCTTGATGTTTGCAATTTAATAAACTAATGTTTTGAAGTCAGAATTCTCTAGGTCTAGAAGATAGCTTGACATTAAATATTGAGTGATGATCTTCCCATTGTGTAAATAGTACAACAAATACAAAAACCAATCCTAAGTGTGAATTTGTCAAGTGAAGCAGTATTATTCATTTCCATCAAACATATTATAAATTTTTATAAGTAAAAATGCTATAACTCATAAAATGAGACATTATGTTTTTAAAATAATTTTATATAATAAAATTCACTGCCATCTTAAAAGAAATAGAAGGTCTGAAATCAGTTTCTATAGTAGGAACTAATTTTACTATCAGATGCTTCAAATAAAGATTGATAATTTAATGATGGAAGGTAAAGTACATTTATAAAGATTTCATGAAATTACAAGCATTAAAATATATATAATTGTATCTTTTCTTAAATGAAGACAGAAATAATCCTTCTTAGAATTTGGAGAGTTTATAAATAATAGAAAAAAAATAAATGGTTACAGATCCAGGAAGATGGATAGACAAACAAAACAATGCCAAAAAGAGAAAGGAAATCACATCCCAGTGAAGGAATGAAAACTATTGTGGAAGTCAGAGCCATTCAGAAGAGCTTTGCGGTGCTGACAACAGTCTTACAAAGCACTTGGGTTCCCTGTACAGCTCAGGGTGGTTAATTGTAGAACTGCATTATGTTGACCTGTCAGTCAACTCTGCTCTCCCTACAACAAAACCCTCATGTAAAAGCAAGAATCTCACCTCTCTACAAATATCAAGAATTAGACCTTCTTAAATGTAATAAATAAATACAAAAAGAATCAGAAAATGTGCCACTATTAATCAGAGGGAATAAATCTCAATAACCAGAAAACTAAAAGTGAGTAAACAATTAATGTAATAAATTAGTAAGTTATTTACAGTAAAAAGCTTTTGAAGAAATATTAGCTTTATAAAAAGTCTTCTAGAGGTCTTGGAATTTAAAAACTTCATGAGTTCATTAAAAAAATTAGTAGATATGCGGAACAGTAAAGTTGGTACAACTTGATTAGGAGGAGTTAAAAAACTGAACATGGGGAGTTTTCTTAAAAGCGTAATAAAGTGTAAAGATATTTTTTTAATGAGAAAATAGGAAACTATAGAAATTCTTCCTTTTATGCAAGGCAAATTCCAGAATGAAAAAAGAGATAAAAAGAAGGGAGCAGTATTTTTTTTAGTTTTTTTTTTTTTTAATTAAAATTTCTGTATTTTAATTGGAGGCTAATTACTTTACAATATTGTATTGGAGCAGTATTTTTAAGTCAGTCTACTAATGCAGGTTCTAAGGTAACTCAGTGGTTAAAGCATCTGCCTGCAATGCAGGAGACCCGGGTTTGATCCCTGGGTTGGGAAGATACCCTGGAGAAGGAAATGGCAACCCACTCCAGTATTCTTGCCTGGAGAATCCCATGGACAGAGGAGCCTGGTGGGCTACAGTCCACAGGGTCGCAAAGAGTTGGATACGACTGAGTGACTTCACTTTTACTTTCACTAATGTTTATAATCTGTTCAGTTTTTTAATGTGTTTGGCAATTTCTGCTTCCTTTAATTGCATTTCCTGGTGTTGCCAGCAAGCTTTTGCAAGTGCGGTGTTTTCTGTTTTTTGATTTTTCACATCAAAGTTACATCAAGAGAAAATTTAAGTGATAAACATCTAGTTTTGATTAACATTTGTTTTTAATGTTATTATGTAGATATGATTAATATCTATGATTCAATCTACATATTATTTAATCTACATGATTTAATATCTACATAAATAAATTCACATGTATGAGACTGCATCATAACATTTCTTTGTCTGGTAGTATGACTGCTTTATAATGAATTTAAAGTACAATCTCCATAAAAACTAAAATGTTAGATGATATTAAGAACATAAAAATAATAATAATTTTATTGCTAATCAGCAAAATTGAAACTATGGTTTCACCTCTGAAAACTAATAAATATTAGTGTTTATTAAGACTCAATTATGGCCTGACACTTATCATTAAGTAACTTCACTGCTCTTACTATAGAATTCATTTACCTAAGTACTGAGGCAAAGAGACTCCATACCTCCACCAAAGGAACAGATATGATTGTATGATATTTTCATCATCTAGGTTGACATATGTTTCATATATGTTAATGAGCTTACAATTTCCAGTTGAGATTCAGAATATTTTTTTCTATACCAGCCCACTCAGCAACCTCAACTATGTATCTGGCATGTCTTAGCTTCAGAGTACCCTACAAGATCTGCAGAGGCTTTGTCAGGACTAAAGACAGCCCAAATTTTCCATCTCCCACTAGTAGTTTTTTCCCTTCTAGACAAGTATTAATCACAAAAGCACTTGCACATTGATCTAACACATTTCTTGGCCATCAATTTCTGTCTGAGAATGGGCTATCCAAGGATGCAAACCTGCAAAAACATTTCAAAATGAACAAAAACATGTACAAATATATACAGAAAATATAAGCAAAGCATTACATTTCTTTTATGTAATAATTTAAACAAATTATTTAAGGAAGAAGGAGAAGGTGCAGACAAGATGAGATGATTGGATGGCATCACTGACTCAGTCAGTTCAGTAGCTCAGTCCTATATGACTCTTTGCAACCACATGGACTGTAGCACACCAGACTTCTCTGTCCATCTACAACTCCTGAAGCTTGCTCAAACTCATGTCTGTTGAGTTGGTGATGCCATCCAACCATCTCATCTTCTGTCATCCCCTTCACCTCCTGCCTTCAGTCTTTCCCAGAATCAGGGTTTTTTCCAATCAGTCAGTTCTTCACATCAGGTGGCCGAAGTATTGGAGTTTCAACTTCAACATCAGCCCTTCCAGTGAATAGTCAGGACTGATTTTCACTGGATTGACTGGATTGATCTGCTGGCAGTCCATGCTTTTTAATATGCTGTCTAGGTTGGTCATAGCTTTTCTTCCAAGGAGCAAGCATCTTTTAATTTCATGGCTGCTGTCACCATTTGCAGTGATTTTGGAGACCACCCCCCCCCAAAAAAAAAAAGTAAAGTCTGTCACTGTTTTCAATGTTTCCCCAGCTATTTGCAATGAAATGATGGGGATGGATGCAGTGATCTTAGTTTTATAAATGTTATGCTTTAAGCCAGCTTTTTCACTCTCCTCTTTTACTTTCATCAAGCGGCTCTTCAATTCAGCTTCACTTTCTGCCATAACGGTGTTGTCATCTGCATATTTGAGATTATTTATATTTTTCCAGGCAGGCTTGATACCAACCTAGGCTTCATCCACACCAGCATTTTGCATGATGTACTCTGCATATAAGTTAAATAAGCAGGGAGACAATATACAGCCTTGACATACTCCTTTCCCAGTTTGGAACCAGTCCATTGGTCTATGTCTGGTTCTCACTGTTGCTTCTTTACCTGCACACAGATTTCTCAGGAGGCAGGTCAGGTGGACTGGTATTCCCATTTCATTAAGAATTTGCCAAAATTTGTTGTGATCCAAACAGTCAAAGGCTTTGGTGTAGTCAATAAAGAAGAAATAGATGTTTTGCTGGAACTCCCTTATTTTTTCTATGATCCTAAGGATGTTGACAATTTAATCTCTAATCCTCTACCTTTTATAAAACCAGCTTGAACATCTGGAAGTTCTTAGTTCACATACTGTTTAAGCCTCATTTGGAGAATTTTGAGCATCACTTTTCTAGTGTGTGAGATTAATGCAATTGTGCAGTTGTTTGAATATTCTTTGGCATTATCTTTCTTTGGGATGGGAATGAAAACTGCCCTTTTCTAGTCCTGTTGCCGCTGCTGAGTTTTCCTAATTTGCTGGCTTATTGAGTGCAGCACTTTAACAGCATCATCTATTAATATTTGAAATAGCTTTTAAGATTTATAATTTACTGACAAATTCAAACTTAAATTGAAGAAAGTAGGGAAAACCGCTGGACCATTCAGGTATGACCTAAGTCAAATCCCTTATGACTACACAGTCAAAGTAAGAAATAGGGTTAAGGGATTAGATCTGATAGACAGAGTGCCTGAAGAACTATGGATGGGGGTTCATGACATTGTACAGGAAGCAGTTATCAAGACCATCCCCAAGAAAAAGAAATGCCAAAAGGCAAACTAGTTGTCTGAGGAGGCCTTACAAAAAGCTATGAAAAGAAGTGAAGTGAAGGGCAAAGGAGAAAAAGAAAAATATACCCATTTGAATTCAGAATTCCAAAGAATACCAAGGAGAGATAAGAAAGACTTCCTCAGTGATCAATGCAAAGAAATAGAGGAAAAAAAGGGAATGGGAAAGCCTAGAGATCTCTTCAAGAAAATTAGAGATACCAAGGGAACTTCTCATGCAAAAATGCACACAATAAAGGACAGAAATGGTATGGCCCTAATAGAAGCAGAAGATATTAAGAAGTGGTGGCAAGAATACACAGAAGAACCATACAAAAATGATCTTCATAACACAGATAATCACGATGGTGTGATCACTCATCTAGATCCAGGCATTCTGGAATGAGAGGTCAAGTAGGCCATAGGAAGCATCACTACAAATAAAGCCAGTTGAAGTGATTGAATTCCAGTTGAGCTATTTCAAATTATGAAAGACGATGCCATGAAAGTGCTGCACTCAATATGCCAGCAAATTTGGAAAGCTCAGCAGTGGCCACAGGACTACACAAGTTCAGTTTTCATTCCAATCCCAAAAAAGGCAATGCCAAAGAATGCTCAAACTACCACACAATTGCACTTGTCTCATAGACTAGCAAATTAATGCTCAAAATTCTCCAAGCCAGGCTTCAATAATACATGAACTGTGAACTTCCAGCTGTTCAAAGTTGTTTTACAAAAGTCAGAAGAACCAGAGATCAAATTGCCAACATCCACTGGATCATGGAAAAAGGAAGAGAGTTCCAGAAAAACATCTATTTCTGCTTTATTGACTATGCCAAAGCTTTGACTATGTGAATCACAACAAGCTGTGGACAATTCTGAAAGAGGTGGGCATACCAGACCACCTGACCTGCCTCTCGAGCAACCTGTATGCAGGTCAGAAAGCAACAGTTAGAAGTGGACATGAAACAACAGACTGGTTCCAAATTGGGAAAGAATTACATCAAGGCTGTATATTGTCACCTGGCTTATTTTACTTGTATGCAGAGTACATTATGAGAAATGCTGGAATGAATGAAGCACAAACTGGAATCAAGATTGCTGGGAGAAATATTAATAACCTAAAATATGCAGATGAGAGCACCCTTATGTAGAAAGTGAAGAACTAAATAGCCTCTTGATGAAAGTGAAAGAGGAGAATATAAAGTTGGCTTAAAACTCAATATTCAGAAAACTAAGATCATGGCATCTGGTCCCATGACTTTATGGCAAATAGATAGGGAAACAGTGGAAACAGTGACAGACTTTATGTTGGGGGGCTCCAAAATCACTGCAAATGGTGATTGCACCCATGAAATTAAAAAAGCCTCTTGCTCCTTGGAAGAAAAGTTATGACCAACTTAGCTGATTAAAAAGCAGAGACATTACTGTGTCAACAAAGGTCCATCTAGTCATAACTATTATTTTTCCAGTAGTCATGTATGGATATGTGAGTTGGACTTTAAAGAAAGCTGAGCACCAAAGAATTGATGGTTTTGAGCTGTGGTGTTGGAGAAGACTCTTGAGAGTCCCTTGGACAGCAAGGAGATCCAATCAGTCCATCCTAAATGAAATCAGTCCAGAATATTTATTGGAAGGACTGATGCTGAAGCTGAAACTCCAATATTTTAGTCACCTGATGTGAAGACTCTTGAGAGTCCCTTGAACTGCAAGGAGATCCAACCAGTCCATTCTGAAGGAGATCAGCCCTCGGTGTTCTTTGGAGGGAATGATGCTGAAGCTGAAACTCCAGTACTTTGGCCACCTCATGCGAAGAGTTGACTCATTGGAAAAGACTCTGATGCTGGGAGGGATTGGGGGCAGGAGGAGAAGGGGACGACAGAGGATGAGATGGCTGGATGGCATCACTGACTCCATGGACGTGAGTCTGAGTGAACTCCGGGAGGTGGTGATGGACAGGGAGGCCTGGCGTGCTGTGATTTATGGGGTCACAAAGAGTCAGACACGACTGAGCAACTGAACTGAACTGAACTGATGTGAAAAGCTGACTTGTTTGAAAAGAGCCTGATTCTGGGAAAGATTGAAGGCAAGAGGAGAAGGGGACCAGAGGATGAGGTGGCTGAATGGCATCACCACTCAATGGACATGAGTTTGAGTAACCTCCCATAGTTGGTGATGCACAGGGTGGCCTGGCGTGCCTCAGTTCATGGAGTCGCCAAGAGTCAGACATGTCTGAGCGGCTGAACTGAGCTGACCTGATCAAGTGGTATTCCATCACCTCTGCTAGCTTTGTTCATAGTGATTCTTCATAAGGCCCACTTGACTTTGCTCTCCAAGATGTCTAGTTATAGGCGAGTGAGCAAACCATCATGGTTATCTGGATCATTATCTGGGTCACATCTTTTTGTATAGTTTTTTTGTGTATTCTTGTCACCTCTTCTAATTTCTTCTGCTTCTGTTGGGTCCATACCATTTCTGTCCTTTATTGTACCTATCTTTGCATGATATACTCCCTTGGTATCTCTGATTTTCTTGAAATGCTCTCTAGTCTTTCTCATTTTTTTTTTTTTCCATCTATTTATTTGCATTGATCACTTTGGAATGCTTTCTTATCTCTCCTTGCTATTTTTTGGAACTCTGTATTTAGATGGATATATCTTTCCTTATCTCCTCTGATTCAATGTACAGGAATTTAAGCAAACTCTAGGAGACAGTGAAGAACAGGAAAGCCTGGCATACTACAGTTCATGGGGTCACAAGGAGTTGGACACGATGTAGTGACTGAACAACAGCCGCAGTAAAATACATATAAAAATTAAAATGCAAATACCTTTACTCCATTGTATATTCTTGCCTCCTTTGTCAAAGATAAGGTGTCCATAGGTGTGTGGATTTATCTCTGGGCTTTCTATTTTGTTCCATTGATTTATATTTCTGTCTTTGTGCCAGTACCATACTGTCTTGATGACTGTGGCTTTGTAGTAGAGCCTGAAGTCAGGCAAGTTGATTCCTCCAGTTCCATTCTTCTTTCTCAAGATTGCTTTGGCTATTCGAGGTTTTTTGTATTTTCCATACAAATCTTGAAATTATTTGTTCTAGTTCTGTGAAAAATATCGCTGGTAGCTTAATAGGGATTGCATTGAATTTGTAAATTGCTTTGGATAGTATACTCATTTTCACTATATTGATTCTTTCAATCCATGAACATGGTATATTTCTCCATCTATTAGTGTCCTCTTTGATTTCTTTCATTAGTGTTTTATAGTTTTCTATATATAGGTCTTTAGTTTCTTTAGGTAGATATATTCCTAAGTATTTTATTCTTTTCGTTGCAATGGTGAAGGGTATTGTTTCCTTAATTTCTTTTTCTACTTTCTCATTATTAGTGTATAGGAATGCAAGAGATTTCTGTGTGTTGATTTTATATCCTGAAACTTTACTATGTTCATTGATTAGCTCTAGTAATTTTCTGGTGGAGTCTTTAGGATTTTCTATGTAGAGGATCATGTCATCTGCAAACAGTGAGAGTTTTACTTCTTCTTTTCCAATTTGGATTCCTTTTATTTCTTTTTCTGCTCTGATTGCTGTGGCCAAAACTTCCAGAACTATGTTGAATAGTAGCGGTGAAAGTGGGCACCCTTGTCTTGTTCCTGACTTTAGGGGAAATGCTTTCAATTTTTCACCATTGAGGATAATGTTTGCTGTGGGTTTGTCATATATAGCTTTTATTATGTTGAGGTATGTTCCTTCTATTCCTGCTTTCTGGAGAGTTTTTATCATAAATGGATGTTGATTTTGTCAAAGGCCTTCTCTGCATCTATTGAGATAATCATATGGCTTTTATTTTTCAATTTGTTAATGTGGTGAATTACATTGATTGATTTGTGGATATTGAAGAATCCTTGCATCCCCAGGATAAAGCCCACTTGGTCATGATGTATGATCTTTTTAATGTGTTGTTGGATTCTGATTGCTAGAATTTTATTGAGGATTTTTGCATCAATGTTCATCAGTGATATTGGCCTGTAGTTTTCTTTTTTTGTAGTATCTTTGTCAGGTTTTGGTATGAAGGTGATATTAGCCTCCTCTTTAACAAGTGGTGCTGGGAAAACTGGTCAACCACTTGTAAAAAAATAAAACTAGATCACTTTCTAACACCACACACAAAAATAAACTCAAAATGGATTAAAGATCTAAATGTAAGACCAGAAACTATAAAACTCCTAGAGGAGAACATAGGCAAAACACTCTCAGACATAAATCACAGCAGGATCCTCTATGATCCACCCCCCAGAATTCTGGAAATAAAAGCAAAAATAAATAAATGGGATCTAATTAAAATTAAAAGCTTCTGCACAACAAAGGAAAATATAAGCAAGGTGAAAAGACAGCCTTCTTAATGGGAGAAAATAATAGCAATAAAAGCTTCTGCACAACAAAGGAAAATATAAGCAAGGTGAAAAGACAGCCTTCTTAATGGGAGAAAATAATAGCAAATGAAGCAACTGACAAACAACTAATCTCAAAAATATACAAGCAACTTATGCAGCTCAATTCCAGAAAAATAAACGACCCAATCAATAAAATGGGCCAAAGAACTAAATAGACATTTCTCCAAAGAAGACATATGGATGGCTAACAAACACATGAAAAGATGCTCAACATCACTCATTATTAGAGAAATGCAAATCAAAACCACAGTGAGGTACCACTTCACACCAGTCAGAATGGCTGTGATCCAAAAATCTGCAAGCAATAAATGCTGGAGAGGGTGTGGAGAAAAGGGAACCCTCCTACACTATTGGTGGGAATGCAAACTAGTACAACCACTATGGAAAACAGTGTGGAGATTCCTTAAAAAATTGCAAATGGAACTGCCATATGACCCAGCAATCCCACTGCTGGGCATACACACCGAGGAAACCAGAATTGAAAGAGACACATGTACCCCAGTGTTCATCGCAGCACTGTTTATAATAGCTAGGACATGGAAACAACCTAGATGTCCATCAGCAAATGAATGGATAAGAAAGCTGTGTACATATACACAATGGAGTATTACTCAGCCATTAAAAGAATACATTTGAATCAGTTCTGATGAGATGGATGAAACTGGAGCCGATTATACAGAGTGAAGTAAGCCAGAAAGAAAAACACCAATACAGTATACTAACACATATATATGGAATTTAGAAAGATGACAATGATGACCCTGTATGCCAGACAGTAAAAAAGACACAGATGTGTATAGCGGACCTTTGGACTCAGAGGGAGAGGGAGAGGGTGGGATGATTTGGGAGAATGGCATTGAAACATGTATACTAGCATGTAAGAATTGAATCGCCAGTCTATGTCCAATGCAGGATACAGCATGCTTGGGGCTGGTGCATGGGGATGACCCAGAGGGATGTTGTGGGGAGGGAGGTGGGAGGGGGGTTCATGTTTGGGATCACATGTACACCCGTGGTATATTCATGTCAATGTATGGCAAAACCAATACAATATTATGAAGTAAAATAAAGTAAAAATAAAAAGTTAAAAAAAATAAAATGCAAATAACCTTGATGAGGTTGAGTTTAATTATATAACAAAGCATTGTAGGGAATTTGAAATATTTCACTTGCTCACAGAATATTGAGATAATTTGAAAAATAGTACAGATTTATTTATAGCTTCATTATTATAAGCACATTAATTAATACAC
Source organism: Budorcas taxicolor (assembly GCF_023091745.1). NCBI lineage: Eukaryota > Metazoa > Chordata > Mammalia > Artiodactyla > Bovidae > Budorcas > Budorcas taxicolor. The sequence continues at coordinate 55,610,335 of NC_068929.1, read as the reverse complement.
AAGTTACTCTGGATATATTACAGTGTCTACTAGGTTATAGTCTATAGGAATTTGAATAGAATTCGTATCCTACTCTTGTGTGAAAGTTGTATAAATCTTAATTATGTTGAAATAGTTCATATTGATTTTCAGTTCTGCTTTATCATTCTACTTTTCTGTATATTCTTTTTATTAATTTTGAATATTTGATATAAAACTACATCTAAAAATCTTTATCTACTTAAAAGTAATTGTAATATATAATAAAACTATATGTATGTTTGTTCTGTATTTTTCAAATCTCCTGTAAAGGTGTTCCTGAACTTTCACAATTTAAAAAATTTTAAAAAAGTAAGAGAAAAACAAAAATAATGAAAGTAAAGAGACATCATAATTTTATGGAAGGTGGGACTGAGAATATGAGTGAATTTCTACTTAGATAAAAATTGTTCAGGAAATGGATAAAATGGATTCTGAACACTGGGCACTGCAGGTGAGAATCTGGGAAGAGCAAGAATGGAATATGGAAAATGCTTTGTCTATCTACTTTGCACTTATTTTAATGAAACAAATCTAGAGAATTATTAAAATAATTATTTCTTAATAAGTGCTATATTTAACAGAAAGTATTATCTCACTGAAGATCATTTCCTTAAGTTTTTAGCAGTTATTTATCTAGAAAGCTTTGCTTTCCCTGAGATAATGCAAAGACAGAGAGTAAAATGTCCCACAAATGGATATGATAATTTAATTGGCTTTCTGTCATCAGAATCTACAGCTCTGATTATTCTGTTCAGTTCAGTTCAGTTCAGTCACTCAGTCGTGTCTGACTCTTTGCAACCCCATGAATCGCAGCACGCCAGGCCTCCCTGTCCATCACCAGCTCCCAGAGTCCACCTAAACCCATGTCCATTGTGTCAGAGATGCCATCCAACCATCTTATTCTCTGTCGTCCCCTTCTCCTCCTACCCTCAATCTTTCCCAGCATCAGGGTCTTTTCAAATGAGTCAGCTCTCCGCAAAGACAGGGAGTAAAATGTCCTACAAATGCATATGGATAATTTAATTGGCTTTCTATCATCAGAATCTAGAGCTCTGATTGATCTGTTAAGTAATAAAAGTTAAAAAGATTCTTACTGAAAAGCTTAGTCATTACTTGGTCATTTTTCCACCAAATTTTCTTACACACTTGTATCTGCACAGTTCTCCTAAAAACAAAACAAAAAACAAACAAAAAAAAAGTCTGCTTTGTTGAGAGAGTTTACAGTAGTATTGGGTGAAGTGATATGTTTTTTCATGGTTACATATTATGTTCTGCTTTAGCTTAGTAATAAACAAGGTATTAATCAGATATTCCTTGTATATGTAATTTTTTTTAATTCATTACATCAAAATGTCAAACAAATCTTTTTCCTGAAATGATATAATTTTACTTCATGGAATGATGACAAGATCATGGCTTAGGAATGTCTTACATGATTTTATAATATTAGTTATTATCATCCCCAGCATAGGAAGAATTGCACTTAAATCAGTTTTGAATGCAAGTGTACTGAAATAACTAAATTTTATCAAGAAAATGTTCGGCAGAAGATTTACTGGCTAGTGTAAAATTCAGTGTCTCCTTTATCCTCTGCCCTTTCAGCAAGCAGTGTGGAAGAGACCCTTAGCTTCTTTAGGATAGCCAGGGCATAATTAGTACAGAAAGAAATACCTTATTGCCTAGAAATAACTTCATGAAACCTTACAGCATTTATTGGTTACAGAGGTATTAAAGGCTCTGTGGTTATTTTTTCTTGTTTTACAAACACAAAAACTAAAGCATAGCTAATTCTTTGACTTAGCCAAGATCACAAAGAGGCAGCATTAAATTCGTTTTATTAGGAAATTGTAAAATCAGATTATTCTTTTAAATTAAATTTTGGCATATTAAAAAGAACATTCAAAATATATATTGTAAAATAACACATTGAATCTAGTAAATTTAAATACAATTCTTCTATAAATTTTCTATTAAATGTTACCATATATATATGAATATATATGTACATACAAATTATTGTAATTTTAAAATCTATACTAAGTATGAGTTCTGAAGTCATAGATGCATGGATTTAGAGCTTGACATTATCACAGTAGGCAAACTTAGAACATTTATTTTTAGCTTTTTTTTTAAAATCAGTTTGCTGATTCTAGAATTATTAAAGTATCACACACTTGTAAGATTGCTATTTTAAATTAAATTTATACAGAGTAAAAAGCACAAAATTTTACACACAGTAAATATGAAATGCATATATATTTACATTTATACATATATAAGTAAATACTTTTGCCCTGTCTTAGTATACAAGCATGGTTGTCTAAAATATCCACTGTGTCATGCGAAAATATCTCACTGCACATTGAAGCTCCAAATAGCATTCGGTGTATAACTGCACTTACATTATCTTTGAGCAGAAAGAAGACCCAGGCTGACCCTTGCTCATTACTTTTCAGTGTGTTTCATATGCTGATTATTCATCGCCTCAGGGAATGTGATGGCTTCTAGAAATGATCCTGAAATATGCAGTATTTGAGCAAAAGTCTATTGACCAAAATGTTTTCAAACTTTAAAGCCTGAGCTAATGCTTTCCTATCGATTTGATAGTCAGAGATGATGCTGTTCTTTGATAAGGGCTGTTCTAATTAAGTAGCAGCCTGGGTACAGCCCAGCAGCGCTCACTGAAAGCACAGCCTGCAGATCGAAAAGCAATTAGCATGCTGGACTGTGATAATTACCCACAGTATGGAGGCTTCTCTAAGATAGAGTTTCTACCATGTCTAATAATAGGATTCCTTAAATGGTGATATATTTTCATAGACACACCACCATCCTCACTTGAACCTTGTCACTTATATGGGATAGGGAAATAAACATCCTTCACTATTTTTTTTTTCTTCCCCAAGTGTGGCTCCCTGTTTTTTACAATTTGCAATGTATGTCCCCTGAATGTTGCTTGAATCATGATTTAATCTGCCAAGGCAAAACAACATCTCATTTATTTCTATTTCTTTGCCTTGCAATGAAATGATTACCTAGATGCAACAATTTAAATAGAGCTCTGATTAAAATTGAATGTGGAAACAGATGGAGCAGTTGTGTGTCTCCTATGATTTGTCCCTCATTACAAAAGGTCAAGGTGACTCAAATTTTTATTTACCTGGGGAAAAACAAACTTGGGATGTACCATAAGCCACATGACAGTTTGTTTCACTCAACAAAATCAGTTGTTGCCGAATAATCAGTCCTTAATTCCTCTCAGGCGCTACCCCTGACCTCGGACTTGGGGAAGCTCCTCTCAGCCTAGTAGCTAAGATGCAAAGATGAGCTCAATGAAGGGCAGAAATGGTAGGGACCTAACAGAAGCAGAAGATAATAAGAAGAGGTGGCAAGAATAGACAGAAGAACTATACAAAAAATATCTTTACTCTCACAGAGTCCATTCACTCTGTATAATCGGTTCCAGTTTCATCCACCTCATTAGAACTGATTCAAATGTATTCTTTTTAATGGCTGAGTAAGAGAGAGGGAGAGGGTGGGATGATTTGGGAGAATGGCATTGAAACATGTATAATATCATATAAGAAATGAATTGCCAGTCTAGGTTCAATGCAAGATACAGGATGCTTGGGGCTGGTGCACTGGGATAACCCAGAGGGATGGTATGGGGAGGTAGGTAGGAGAGGGGTTCAGGATTGGGAACACGTGTACACCCATGGCAGATTCATGTTGATGTATGGCAATCAATTTGAGAGAATTTGAGAGAGGAGAGTGGAAAAGTTGGTTTAAAGCTCAACATTCAGAAAACTAAGATCATGGCATCTGGTCCCATTACTTCATGGGAAATAGATGGGGAAATCGTGGCTGACTTTATTTTTCTGGGCTCCAAAATCACAGCAGATGGTGATTGCAGCCAAACAAAACAGTTCTCAAAAGGAGGATTACTTACCAATATTTTAAAAACTTGAGACTTCACATAGAAATTAGGAGTACTGTTTCTGACTACTTCTAACCTCTGAATTGAATTATGGACCATTTGGTAAAACAGTTGCAGGTGAGGAGAATTCAGAGAAAAATTAAACATTTCTTTGTTATTCACTGTTAAAAGTGAAAAAGTAAGAGTAAGCATAGAGAGTCATACCTTTTCTGTGAAAAATAAAAAGACTTCATCTTTTAGTCTAACTAAAGGATTTTCCTGCTATGACACTGATTTGTTAAGATATTTTATGATATCATTCCCAGTCAGTTTTCCTCAGCTGGGTTACCTAACCTGCTTTCACAAGGCATTTCAGGGAGTGATTCTTAAGCACTTGAATTGCCATGCATGTTCTCACTGATGGGCTTATAAGTTTGTGGTGCTAAGTGGTTATCAGGATCTACTCTGTTGAGATCAACATGAGGAGCACTACCTTGATGGAAATGCACTGAGGTGATGTGACAGTTGGCCATTGCCTTCAGTGGTAACTTTGGTGAAATGTCACTACAGAAGAATAATGATGTCATTGCTAACATGGAAGTCAGACTAGCTGATTGTGAAACAATGAGTTTGTGTTTTATTGAGTGTGATTTCTTTGTGAACTACTTGTCCTTGAAATCGGCAGCTACTAGATGTCATTGAGATTTCAAGTGACTGACATACACCTTGGTTGATCTGAAATTCTGTGGCCAAAATTACAAAGTAAGCTAAGCTTTCTAGATAGCTTATACTTTATCTTCTGCATCAAATAAAAGAATAACTGAAAGAGAAAAATATGTTAAGCTTGAAGCTCAGATGCTCAGTTGTCTCCAACTCCTTGCAATACCAGGGACTGAATGAAGTCCATCAGGCTCCTCTGTCCATGGGACTCTCCAGGTAAGAATACTGGAGTGGGGTACCATATCCTCCTCCAGGGGATCTTTCCCATCCAGGGATTGAACTCATGTCTCCTGTGTTTCCTGTATTAGCAGGTGGATTCTTTACCACTGTGACATCTGGGACACCTAGATGGTATATTAAAACTAGGCCATGGGGATCACCCATATGATTGAATTTTGAAGCACATCTAGTTATTTATTTTAATAAAAATCCATAAATTTCTTGAATATTGTTTTAAAATTCACAATGTGATGTAGGTGAAATGAACATTTCTAGTGAAAAACAGACTCAAATGAGAGTCAAGGATATCATGTTTATGAAGATAATGTGGAGAAAGCATGCCATTATGACAATTCTACTTGGTGAACTAGGAAATAAAATGCAGTATCAAAGAATACTTGATTTTAAATAATCAAGCTACATTTTTTAAAAAGCATGATATAAAAGAACAATTTATTCTCTGGGTTTATAAATTTAACTCTTGTCACAAAAGCTCTGTTTAGTTGGGAATATGTGTTTAAGGTAGTTTTTCCTTTTTATACGAAATTGTATCTTCTTATGTCTCTTTCATATTAAATTTCCAGAGAGCTAAACACATGATCTTATTTCACATGTTGTTTTTATCTTTGGACAGTAAGTCTATTTTACCTACGATTTACAAATGTATTTTTGACAGAGCTTTGAAAATATAGGTTTCATTAACATCCATGGAAGTATATTCCTGTGATATTCCTTCACTTAAGTAATTAATTTAACACAATTTTCTTCTACATAACTTTTAATTCTTTTAATCGTCATTAGTTGTAACCTGATTAGTAGTTTACAGACAAAAATATCCAATTCATTAAATGGACCTTTATATATTTATTGTTCTAAGTTATAAACACTTGAATAATAAAACATTGTAATGGATATTAGAAGTTATTTTCTTTAATCACTTTATTTTTGGCATAGGAAGCACATACACACACAAAACCGTAGAGATATATGGAGACATAACAATGATGTTACTATAACAGTTCTGGAACTAAAATCTGTCACTCCATATGGTTCAAAAAACTTGCAATAGAGAGGCCTTCCACACTTGTGATTGATAAATTAATAATTTCACCATTAAAAATATCCTCTTAATTAACTTAATATTACATCTCATGGTTTCATATAATGTGTATTTCCCAGTTCTTTTTCTGAAATCCACTGACCCAGGACCTGCTCCATTCACTGTTACTCAGTATTTCTTCCATTCCTGTCCCTGCCTTTTTCTTTGTTTTTTCAGTTATACTCTGAGGCTACCATCTCCCCTTTACTTCCACACCTCCCCCACCACAGCCCCTAATACCACAATTTTCTTGTTTATTTCTATGAGATAAGCATTTTTTTTAGATTCCACATATAAGTATTATCATACAGTATCTGTCTTTCTTTGTGTGAGTTATTTCACTTAGCATAATTCCTATAAGATTCATCCATATTATCACAATTGCCAAAATTCCAAATTTTTCTCATGGCTGAATAATATTCTCAGTAGAGTTCAGTTCAGTTCAGTCACTCAGTCATGTCTGACTCTTTGCAACCCCATGAATTGCAGCAGGCCAGGCTTCCCTGTCCATCACCAACTCCTGGAGTTCACCCAAATTCATGTCCATCGAGTCAGTAATGCCATCCAGCCATCTCTTCCTCTGTTGTCCCCTTCTCCTCCTGCCCCCAATCCCTCCCAGCATCAGAGCCTTTTTCAGTGAGTCACCTCTCCACATGAGGTGGCCAAAGTATTGGAGTTTCAGCTTCAACGTCAGTCCTTCCAATGAACACCCAGGATTGATCTCCTTTAGGATGGACTGGTTGGATCTCCTTGCAGTCCAAAGGACTCTCAGGAGTATTCTCCAGCACCACAGTTCAAACGCATCAATTCTTCAGCACTCAGCTTTCTTCACAGTCCAGCTCTCACATCCATACATGAGCACTGGAAAAATCATAGCCTTGACTAGACGGATCTTTGTTGGCAAAGTAATATCTCTGCTTTTCAATATGCTATCTAGGTTGGTCATAACGTTCCTTCCAAGGAGTAAGCATCTTTTAATTTCATGCCTGCAATCACCATCTGCAGTGATTTTGGAGCCCCCCAGAATAAAGTCTGAAACTGTTTCCACTGTTTCCCCATCTATTTCCCATGAAGAGATGGGACCAGATGCCATGATCTTAGTTTTCTGAATGTAGAGCTTTAAGGCAGCTTTTCACTCAACTCTTTCTCTTTCATCAAGAGGTTCTTTAGATTTTCTTCACTTTCTGCCATAAGGGTGGTGTCATCTGCATATCTGAGGTTATTGATATTTCTCGCAGCAGTCTTGATTACAGCTTGTGCTTCTTCCAGCCCAGCGTTTCTCATGATGTACTCTGCATATAAGTTAAACAAGCAGGGTGACAATATACAGCCTTGACGGACTCCTTTTCCTATTTGGAACCAGTCTGTTGTTCCATGTCCAGTTCTAACTGTTGCTTCCTGACCTGCATATAGGTTTCTCAAGAGGCAGGTCAGGTGGTCTGGTATTCCCATCTCTTTCAGAATTTTCCACAGTGTATTGTGATCCACAGAGTCAAAGGCTTTGGCATAGTCAATAAAGCAGAAATGTTTTTCTGGAACTCTTTTGCTGTTTCTATGATCCAGAGGATGTTGGCAATTTGATCTCTGGTTCCTCTGCCTTTTCTAAAACTAGCTTGAACATCCTGAAGTTCATGGTTCACATATTGCTGAAGGCTGGCTTGGATAATTTTGAGCATTACTTTGCTAGCGTGTGAGATGAGTGCAATTGTGCGGTAGTTTGAGCATTCTTTGGCATTGCCTTTCTTTGGGATTGGAATGAAATCTGACCTTTTCCAGTCCTGTGGCCACTGCTGAGTGTTCCAGATTTGCTGGCATATTGAGTGCAGCACCTTCAAAGCATCATCTTTCAGGATTTGATATAGCTTAACTGGAATTCCATCACCTCAACTAGCTTTGTTCTTAGGATGCTTTCTAAAGCCCACTTGACTTCACATTCCAGGATGTCTGGCTCTAAGTGATTGATCACACCTTCGTGATTATCTGGGTCATGAAGATCTTTTTTGTACGGTTCTTCTGTGTATTCTTGCCACCTCTTCTTAATATCTTCTGCTTCTGTTAGGTCCATACCATTTCTGTCCTTTATCAAGCCCATCTTCGGATGAAATATTCCCTTGGTATCTCTAATTTTCTTGAAGAGATCTCTAGTCCTTCACATTCTGTTGTTTTCCTCTATTTCTTTGCATTGATTGCTGAGGAAGACTTTCTTATCTTTCCTTGCTATTCTTTGGAACTCTGCATTCAGATGCTTATATCTTTCCTTTTTTATTTGTTTTCTGCTTTTCTTCTTTTCACAGCTATTTGTTCTAGTGAAATATATATATCTCTCTCAAAAAATCTATACGTACATATATATCAAAACTTCATTATCCATTTATTTATTGAAGGATATTATTATTTTATCTCCATATCATGGCTATTGTGAACAAAGTTGCATCGAACATGAGACTGAAGCTTTCTCTTCCTGATTTCATTTCCTTTTGATATATCCACAGGGGTGAGTTTGCTGAGCATCTTTAGAACAATTGTTTTGAATTCTTTGTCAGGTAATTTTTGGTTCTCCATTTTTAGGGGGCCAGCTACTGAAAGTTTATTGTATTCCTTTTATGGAGTCACATTTCCCTGGCTCTCGTGATCCTTGTAGCCTTGCATATGTATCTGCACATTAAAAAAAGACACTTCTTCAGACCTCATGAACTGACTTTGACACCAGGGGGTATGGGGCAACTTGAAGTGTGCTATGACCCTGGGTATGGTTGTGAAGGACACCAACTGTGGCAGCATGTGGCAGCATTGAGCCCAGGGTGGTATGATCTCTTCAGCTCAGGCTTCTGGGCTCCACAGAATCTACAAATATATAGCTGCTGATGAGCAACATGGAGCATCCATAGTGGCTGTGGGCTTCTCAGTGCAGCTAGGAACAAGCACTGGCAGTGTTTGTGGCCAGAGCTGGTCCTGTGCATACATGTGACTTCAGGGCCAGCTATAGGTGTCTGAGTTGTGACAGGTGCTGGATACAGACACACATTTAGTGGTGCACCAGGGTAGACCGAAAGGGCCTGGGCCAACTCAGGGTGTGCATGTAGCTGTGCGGGTTCTGGTTGCCCAAGTCTGTTACTGTGGCTGATGGGTGTTGCCATAGTTTCATGGCAATGTATGCAAGTGACAGGGGTCAGACGGGGTTAACTGCAGTGAGCACAGTCGTGCAGACCTGTGACTGAAGATGGGTGATGTAGTCACTAAGTCGTATCTGACTCTTTTGCCACCCCATGGACTGTGGCCTGCCAGGTTTCTCTGTCCATGGGATTCTCCAGGCAAGAATACTGGAGTGGGTTGCAATGCCCTTCTTCAGGAGATCTTCCCAGCCTAATCTAAGCCTACAAGGCCTTGACTGAAAAACATATTCTCTGTCAACTAAAACAAAACAAATCAAAAATGCCTGCAAATAAGAAAAGAGTCTATTTGGAGTCACTGGAACTGTAATTCAGGAGGCATAAATTCCAGGAACAACTGCAATGTTCTCTGAGGGAAGTTAACAAGGCAGTGGGCAAAGACATTACAGAGAAGTGTATAAGCTGCTTTGAAGAAGTATAATTGGTGTCAGAAGGCATTCAGTTACTCCTTAGCAGCTGATTGGTTGCTAAGTTAAGGTTTCATAAATGAGTTCCAGGTGTGCTGTTGTTTACTGAGTCAGAAGTTTACATTGCATCTGGGTGTGGATGTATCTAGGTTCTACTTCCTTAATGACCTCCTAGTTCTGTATTAGATCCCTTTTCCATGAGTGAGTGATTTCATTTTATTTTTCATAATTCACATTTCTCTTGGCTGCACTGTCTACCTCTGAGTTTCTCCCTGGGTATTCTTCCAGATCAAGATTCAAACACCTCAATCATCCAGTAAATGGAAAGCAGTCTAGAAAGTAATGTGGCAATAGCTTTCCATCCTATCTTGTACTCTACTTCATTCCCAATGTTTTCGAGCTCTGGAACTTAGGACTTTTCTATTCCAGTGGTATAGAAATTTAACATTACCCTTTTTGATTTCTCTACAAAATTGCTTCCTCTAGGATTAGATCATGTTTTGCCTTTATTTAGCATCCAGTCTGCTCCAATGGCTCAATGGGTAAAGAATCCACCTGCAGTAAGGAGACCCAGAAGATTTGGATTCAACCCCTGGGTTGGGAAGATGCCCGGAGGAAGAAATGGCAACCCACTCCAGTATTCTTGCCTGAAAAATCCCACAGACAGAGGAACTGTAATCTACAGCCAAAGAGTTGCAAAAGGTTGGACTTGACTGAGTGAGTAAGCACTGAAGCATTCAAAGGATTGTTACTATAGGTTGCCATAGCCCTAGGGGAACATGGCTTCTATTATCCCACATTTGCCTGGAAACTCAGTGAGGAGACTTGTTATATCCCCCTAGGCTCCCTTAGTCCATTATTTAAACTTGATTTTTCTAATCATATGCCTAGTTTTTCTCAGTGTTTGCACATTGGAACATATTTTTCTATTTGGGTGAAATGCAACCTTTTGACAGTAGAACTATAATGAGGAAATAATTAATTTGCCATATTAGCAGTTGTATTAAAATTAAAGTTTATTTATGGAAATTAGGGAACAAATATTTAAGATTTGCTATTAATAAGAGAACCATGTATTAATTATTTCTTGATGAACTCAGAAGAGTGCTAGTGCATACATGCATGTAAACAAATAATTGATATACTGAAATTTAAAATACAATGTAATAAGTTTATTATCAACTGTTATTCAAAATCCTAATGGGTAAAACTTAAAGGAAAAATTATGCCTTCAGCATACTTTAGTTACAGGATTATGTTAAAGTTGCAGGAAAATGACCTCCTTGAATTTGATTGCAACTTAAATTTTGCAAGTTTGGAAAATGATCATCAATGTTTGTTTTACTGGCAATTAGTGTCAAGCTTGGATACAGATGGCATGTTGTTAATCTGTGAAAGTTGGGGCTGTCTTTCAAGTAGTAAAATAAATCATCAATGTTGATTACTATATAATTGAATATCCACAATTTCATTTTGCTCTAAATGCATTTACTATCACTAATACTTATTGACAAATTTGTTATCAACCTATGACTTTGAGCCTCTGAAGCTATTTGAAGGACAGAATACCATCTGAGAGTCTTGCAAAAGATTGAGGGTGACTTTACTTGAATGAATGCAATGTTCTAACATAAAATAAAGTGCTTACAGTGTTTCAATTTCTTTAGGTATTAAAGGCTGGAGTTATTTTCAGAAAATCAAATTCAATTAATAAGTAAATGCTGCAGTGTTGCCTGATCCCCATCTCTTCCTGATCATATATTTTTGTAAGACTTAGGAATGTTTACACTCTTTTAAAATTTTATTCTATTTAAATATTATTTTGTTGATATTTTATAGAATAAAAAATAAAATATGAGTTTCTTTCTTACAGTCTCTAAATATATGTGAAGGAAAACAAGCCTATAAATGATTGAGAAGCCTCCATTGGATAAGTGACAGAGGAGGGTTTAGATAAATTATGGTTAAATAAATAATATACTCAGAGTTAATGTCCCTTACTTTCCTCTCATTATGAAAGTAACTAATAATTACTATAAAATATTATAGCTTGTTTATATATTTGGTGCATAAATTTATAATGGATGCATATATTAATGAACTCATAAAAATAAACTATAATCATGGCATCCAGTCCCATCACTTCATACCAAATAGAAGAGAAAAACTTGGAAGCAGTGGTAGATTTGATTTTCTTGGGCTCCAGAATCACTGCGGATGGTGATTGCAGCCATGAAATTAAAAGACACTTGCTCCTTGGAAGGAAAACTATGACAAACCTAGACAGTGTATTAAAAAATAGAGACATCACTTTGCCAACAAAGTTCCATATAGTCAAAGCTATGGTTTTTCAAATAGTCATTTATGGATGTGAGAGTTGGACCATAAAGAAGATTGGTCACCAAAGAATTGATGTTTCTGAACTGTAATGCTGGAGAAGATTTTTGAGAGTTCTGTGGACAGCAAGGAGATCAAACCAGCCAATCCAAAAGGAAATCAGCCCTAAATATTCATTGGAAGGGCGATGCAAAGAGCTGACTCACTGGAAAATACACTATGTTGCAAAGGATTGGAGGCAAAAGAGAAGGGGGCAGCAAAAGATGAGGTGGTTAGACAGCACCACCAACTCAATGGACATGAATTTGGGCAAACTCTAGGAGACTGTGGAGGATGGAGGAGCCTGGTGCATTCAGTCCATTAGGTTGCAGAGTCAGACATGACTTAATGACTGAACAACAACAAACATTAGTAAAATAGTTTTGCCATTTATTTTAAATATAGTCTACCATGACATTAAATTAAGGAAATTGTTGTTCTACCAAGTAGTTGAATGACATGATATCTCAAGTTTTTCAGAATAAATCCCTTAAGTAACAAGTTAATCTGAACACTCAATACTAACTAATCATCAAAAATCCACAAGTCCATGGCAATTTTCATTGATAACTTAAACTTCACGTTGGAAATAATGCTATCCAATCATCCCCCCATATTTCTGGGAATTTTTACCAGTACCCCTGCAGACACCAAATTCTGTGGATGCTCAAGTAGGTTACACAGAGTGGTGTAGTCCAGTAGATTCTCCATGCCTATCCTTGGCTCATCCACAGATACAGAACTAAGGAATATGAAAGGTAGACTGTATTCTGTAACACAAGATGTTTTGACAGTATCCAGAAACTGATATTTCAGAGATTTTCATGATGCTATCTCTGTCTGTGAAATAAATTGTGCCTAAATATTTGGGCAATTTAATAAGAAAAAATGCAGTGTGTTATGGCATAAATAGGTGATAAAACTAACCACTGACTACTATTTATTATGTTCAATATATCATATTTTTATAAGTGTCATGTTAAGAAGATCTTGTATCTGCAAGGGAAAAAGTCTCAAAGATAAAGTGAAATAAAAACATTCTAAGTTTACTTGTTGCTCACTTTATGATAATGACTGGGTGAAGAGATATATAGGACTCCCTTGCCCCACAGGGCCATTCAGGAATAAAGGCTGTCAGAGTACCTGCTGCCTTCAACACATGGCTTATGAAGATACCCTAGGGCTCATGTTACTTTCACTCCAGCAAGATGAAAGAAGAAAATAATCCATGAGAAGTGTAACAAACAAGGTCTGGATGTCCAGTTTCTCATTCAGGCTGACATTCAATTGCTTAGAACTTAGTCAAAGTACCTCATTTAGTAAAAGAAGTTGGGAATGTAGAGTATTTGTGTAGCTAATAATAGGGAGAAATCATAGAATATACATTGTTGCCATCGGGCTCTTTCACACATACTTTCTGTGCATGATCCCATTTAATCATTTCAACAACTCTTAATATTTCTGATTTGTTAATAAATTGAAATTTAGAAAATGATATAACTTGATCAAGCCATGCACAGATAGTGCCAAGACTGAGTTTTTCAAGTACAGGATATCTCTGTTCTATGTCTTTTTAATATTATTCAGTATAATTACTATTAATTGATTGTTTACACCTGCATTATTATTTCTGTCAATAGGAATGAAATGTTTGATGGACTCTATATGAAGGATTTCCATTTCTAATTGTGAATATGCTACATGCCATTTCACTCACCTATATGTATTTGAATATTTGCCAATGATATTATATCCTCCCAACCCTCAAGTTATTTTTCCTATACTTAATTTAGTTAAAATGCAGATATTGCTCCCTTTCTCAACATAATTTATGCTTGTATTTTTGTGGGAGTATTACTCTCATTTTCTCAAGCATAATCCTTGGTTTTAAGCTGTGATATAACGAAAGACAAGCAGACTTTTATTTCACAGAGACTCAGCAGAGGCTACTAGACAAAACTTTCATTCTCCAGTGATTCTTTCATTTGTTCTGTCTACAAATGCTTTTATAGACTATTATGCATCAGCAAGTTTTGTGATTTCAGTTCAGTTCAGTTCAGTCACTCAGTCGTGTCCGACTCTTTGCGACCCCATGAATCACAGCATGGCAGGCCTCCCTGTCCATCACCGTTTCCCAGAGTTCACTCAAACTCATGTTCATCAAGTTGGTGATGCCATCCAGCCATCTCATCTTCTGTCATCTTCTTTTCCTCCAGCCCCCAATCCCTCCAAGAATCAGAGTCTTTTTCAACGAGTCACCTCTTCGCATGAGGTGGCCAAAGTACTAGAGTTTCAGCTTTAGCATCATTCCTTCCAAAGAACACCCAGGGCTGATCTCCTTTAGAATGGACTGGTTGGACCTCCTTGCAGTCCAGGGGACTCTCAAGAATCTTCCCCAACAACACAATACTAGGAGATAGAATAGTTCACAAAACAGGTGATGCACTTGCCTTCAATGAATGACCTTCTATTATGGAAGAGAACCCAGATGATAAACAATAAAAAGTTAGATTATATAATATGTTATCATTAAAAAAGATTTATTAAAGCATAAAATAGGTAACTCTATAATATTTTTACCAAAAAATATTCAATTTTAGCTAAAGTCGTTACTAAAGTCTTTTATCAAAATTTGGCATTTGAACATGAATCTGAATGAAATATCAGTTCAGTTCAGTTCAGTCACTCAGTCGTGTCCGACTCTTTGTGACCCCATGAATTGCAGCATGCCAGGCCTCCCTGTTCATTACCATCTCCTGGAGTTCACCCAGACTCATGTCCATCGAGTTCGTGATGCCATCCAGCCATCTCATCCTCTGTCGTCCCCTTCTCCTCCTGCCCCCAATACCTCCCAGCATCAGAATTTTTTCCAATGAGTCAACTCTTCTCATGAGGTGGCCAAAGTACTGGAGTTTCAGCTTTAGCATCATTCCTTCCAAAGAAATCCCAGGGTTGATCTCCTTCAGAATGAACTGGTTGGATCTCCTTGCAGTCCAAGGGACTCTCAAGAGTCTTCTCCAGCACCACAGTTCAAAAGCATCAATTCTTTGGTGCTCAGCCTTCTTCACAGTCCAACTCTCACATCCATACATGACCACTGGAAAAACCATAGCCTTGACTAGATGGACCTTAGTCGGCAAAGTAATGTCTCTGCTTTTGAATATGCTATCTAGGTTGGTCATAACTTTTCTTCCAAGGAGTAAGCGTCTTTTAATTTCATGGCTGCAGTCACCATCTGCAGTGATTCTGGAGCCCCAAAAAATAAAGTCTGACACTGTTTCCACTGTTTCCCCATCTATTTCCCATGAAGTGATGGGATCGGATGCCATGATCTTCATTTTCTGAGTGTTGAGCTTTAGGCCAACTTTTTCGCTCTCCTCTTTCACTTTCATCAAGAGGCTTTTTAGCTCCTCTTCACTTTCTGCCATAAGGGTGGTGTCATCTGCATATCTGAGGTTATTGTATTTCTTCCAGAAATCTTGATTCCAGCTTGTGTTTCTTCCAACCCAGCGTTTCTCATGATGTGCTCTGCATATAAGTTAAATAAACAGGGTGACAATATACAGGCTTGATGTACTCCTTTTCCTATTTGGAACCAGTCTGTTGTTCCATGTCCAGTTCTAACTGTTGCTTCCTGACCTGCATACAGATTTCTGAAGAGGCAGGTCAGGTGGTCTGGTATTCCCATCTCTTTCAGATTTTTCCACAGTTTATTGTGATAATAAGAACTACTATGTTTATTAATATTTTAAACAGAATTTTATCAAGTGGCCAGTAAGCAATTATGGTGTTTAGATGAGTTATGGGATAAATTACAGAATGGAGAAACTTTAGAAAGGAGAACTTCAGTGAGTGGCAGCTTCACATAATGGAAAGGTTAATGAAGTTTGTTGATATAGAAGCAGGTGTTGTTTACTGTATTTCTAGATTGAGACAAAGGTGAAAAAAGTAAACTTGTACGTGATTAAATTTTACCTGCAGCTTAGTTATGACATTAGATATGGCTTTCTATTTATGAGCATTCATAACTGAAAAAATAATACAGAATTTAATTACTTATGACATAGATAAACTCAGGTTTACATATATTTATATCACCAAAATAATAACATTTTCAGGTAGTGTTATTCTTCATAAATTGCAATGTCATAACAATATATAATTATTATTTGTTGACTTCTTACATTCAGTTCAGTTCAGTTTAGTCACTCAGTCATGTCCTACTCTGTGACCCCATGAATCACAGCAGGCCAGGCCTCCCTGTCCATCACCAACTCCTGGAGTTCACTCAAACTCATGTCCATTGAGTCAATGATGCCATCCAGCCATCTCATCCTCTGTCCTCCCCTTCTTCTCCTGCCCCCAGTCCCTCCCAGCATCAGAGTCTTTTCAAATGAGTCAACTCTTTGCATAAGGTGGCCAAAGTATTGGAGTTTCAGCTTCAGCATCAGCCCTTCCAATGAACAGCCAGGACTGATCTCCTTTAGGATGGACTGGTTGGATCTTGCAGTCCAAGAGACTCTCAAGAGTCTTCTCCAATGCCAGGGTCCAGCTCCGGTTGATCCAGGGTAATTTGAAGGGTGGACAGAGTCGCTGAGGAGATATTTATTTAATTAGAAGTATAAGATTAGATTAGGAAAAGATAGTGTAGTAGGAAAATGAGTGGAGAAAAAAGGCTGATTAACTTGGTTTAAGTGGAAAACCAATAAAGTTCCAGACCAGGAACTTGCACCGTCTACGTTGGGCCACAAGCGCCCGCTTGAATAGCGGAGGGTGCCCCGCCTTGGGCTCCCTCTAGTGTGGGTCTCAGAAGCCCAGGTAAGTAAGTAGACTCGGTGAGCCTCCGCATTCCAAGGGATCAGCCTGAAAAGGAGAGGGAGGGAGAGGGAGCAAGAGAAAGAATCAACACGGGGGAGGCCAGGCTTGTGAAAAAACCCCTCCAACTTTATTATTTAAAAGGTGTTTATATACCCTAAATTTTACATAATGGAAGATACAGAGTCATGCAGGGGCAGCAGTCCTGACCCTTTCTGTCTATCGTTTTGTATACAAAAGGTCTCAGGTGATTTACATTATCTTCTGGCCAAGAGGCTTGTTAACACTTTTTGGCTCTCTTCCTTAATGAATGTTAATCTCATTTCCCCTGAAGTGTTTTTCTTTAATCTGAATCTCCTTAAAGCACTAAAGTTGCATCCCTATAGAACAAAGGCGCAGTGGGTTATAACAAGGTACTTAACTCCAAGATCTAATGTTGCTACTTGTTTTTTTAATATACCAACTATATCAAAAAATAAAGGACATGAAAATTTGGCAGCAAGTATTGGCTCAACAACGAAATGCTTAATCAGCTTTATTGTAATGATCTTGACATCTCAGAAGCCCCTGCATTCCTAGGATGTTTTAAGCTTCCTGTGCCTCTTGCGGTTGGGAGACTGTAAACAATTCACAAGCTGTAAAAATTCCGGGGGAACCTGTTAGGCAAGCTAGAGAGTTATCAGAGAGGGTTTGAACTAATACATCCCTTTCAAATGCAGAAGACTAAAGCCCTGAGTTAACTTTTTCCAGAGTGTGTCAGAAGAGTGGAAAAGCACAATACAATAAGGCAGGCAGATTCTGGTTTTGGGGGTACATGCTCAGGAAATTCCAGGGGGAAGCCCTGAGGCCTGACTCGCCTTGCCCATCAGGCCTCTCCGCATGACCTTGTCATGGGTGGGATTCCTCACGCTATCTCCTGGCACTCCAACACCACAGTTCTAAAGCATCAATTCTTCGGTGCTCAGCTTTCTTCACAGTCCGACTCTCACATCCATATGTGACCACTGGAAAAACCATAGCCTTGACTAGACGGACCTTTGTTGGCAAAGTAATATCTCTGCTTTTCAATATGCTATCTAGGTTGGTGATAACTTTCCTTCCAAGGAGTAAGCATCTTTTAATTTCATGGCTGCAGTCACCATCTGCAGTGATTTTGGAGCCCACAAAAATAAAGTCTGACACTATTTCCACTATTTCCCCGTCTGTTTCCCATGAAGTGATGGGAATAGATGCCATGATGTTACATTGTAGATCATCAATATAAAAAAAAAATAGACTGGATTTATTAAACAAATTATTATGGCCATAATATTATAAAATGAATATTTATAATATTATAAAATGGTGTGTGCATGCTAAGTTGCTTCAGTCATGTTCAACTCTTTACAACACTATGGACTGGAGATCACCAGGCTCCTCTGTCCATGGTATTCTCCAGGAAGGAATACTGGAGTGTGTTTCCATGCCCTCCCAGGGAGTCTTCCCAATACAGGGATAGAACCTGTCTCTTAAGTCTCCTGAATTGCAGGCGGTTTCTTTACCACTCACTAGTGCCACCTGGGAAGCCCAGACTTTATAGGGTTTGAATTTGACTATCTCCCCAGAAAAACATGTAGAATTAAACCATTATTTATTAAAAGAAAGGATTCCTGATTTCTGCTCATGGGAGTCAAGCAAATCAGGTGAGAAGTACCAGGAGTCAAGAAGATCAACTGATTTTTTGTTAGCTCAGTTTTATGTGGGAATAATTCAAGGTTAGTGTGGGAGAAACAATATAAAGTTTTTTTTTTCTTTCTTTTTTTTTTTTTTTTTTGAGAACAGCTTTTAAGAGCATCAGACAGAACATAAATGGCAAGACACAAGAAATGAGAGACATTTCAAAATGAAATCTGAAGTGAAGTTAGCATCATAAACAAAAACTGCCAAGTATCCTATTTTATTGGTGGTTACTGGCAACCACAGATAGAAGTAGCAATGGAAATAAAATCCAAGAAGAGTTTATATTTTATATTCAGTTCAGTTCAGTCGCTCAGTCGTGTCTGACTCTTTGAGACCCCATGAACTGCAGCACTCCAGGCCTCCCTGTCCATCACCAACTCCCAGATCTCACCCAGACTCATGTCCATCGAGTCAGTGATGCCGTCCAGCCATCTCATCCTGTCATCCCCTTCTTCTCCTGACCCCAATCCCTCCCAGCATCAGAGTCTTTTCCAATGAGTCAACTCTTCACATGAGGTGGCCAAAGTATTGGAGTCTCAGCTTTGGCATCAGTCTTTCCAAAGAACACCCAGGACTGATCTCCTTTAGGATGGATTGGTTGGATCTCCTTGCAGTCGAAGGGAATCTCAAGAGTCTTCTCCAGCACCACAGTTCAAATAAATGATAATTTTTAACATATGGCACTTTACAGTATAGAGTAGGCATATGCATGTCTTTGTCAGAATGGACTGAATTGCCTTATCAATATCTACTCTTGGTATTGTTATTCCTAAGTACCTAGAAAGCAAAATAAATCATTTTTTAAAATCCCAAGTTACAAATCGAAGAAAAATAAATAGTGTAAGTGTGAAGTTGTGACTAAAGCAGATTTCTAGATATTCCAAGATAAGAAAGAAACTTACTCCTTTCAGTGTTATGTTAGTTCAGTTGACAGCATATATAAAATGCAAACATTTTATCATTAAAGTGGAAAACAAAACATATGCAAAAGTAGAGAGTATATAGTTTACTGGATTCAGCACCATTTTAAAGATAATCAACTTTTTTCCCTTGTAAAAAAGATGTATTTTCATCTTCTTCCCTACTTGTAAATTTATTTTTTTATATAGGATCATTTATTTAAAGTCAATCCTGTACATTATGACTTTCTACCAAAAATATTTTATTATGAATCTCTAAACATTGTAGGGTTTTAAAACTAATAAATTGTTTCATTATTATCAAACTCTAGAAAATTTGCAGTGTTTTCTTGACGTCATCTACTACCCAAAATACATTCGATTTGCCTCAAAATTGTATTTTCTTAATCCATTGGTTAAATCAGGATCCAAATATCCTGCATGTTACAATGAAATGTTGTAAGTCTCTTGAAAACTATAACAACTTCATTTTGCTTTCAATACAGTTATTTATATACTTCTTTTTTCTTTTTGATAAACCGAGTCACTTGTCCTACAGAATATCCCTCACTTTATATTTGACTGATGGCTTCTCTCTGGTGACATAGACAGATAATAAGCATGTTAGGCTCAATAGGCTAACTATGACTTTGTAGCATGAGACAATCATGAAAAATATTTGAATGAGTAGAACTTTGTTCCATTAAATGGTTTTATGAACATTGATGCTTGAATTTTTTCTCATATGCCACAGAAAATTCTTCTTCTTTTAATGTTTTTCAACCATTAAAATTTAAAATTCTCATTTTAGCTTGCATATTATACAGAGTAATGCACTGGGGATCCATTTTGGCTGCTGCTGTTGCTTTTCAGTCATGTCCAACTCTTTGACCCCATGGACTGTAGCCCTCCAGGTTCCTCTGTTCATAGATTTCCCAGGAATACTGGAATGTGTGGCCATATTCTCCTCCAGAGGATCTTCCTGACACAGGGACTGAATAGGTCTCCTTCATTGCAGTCAGATTCTTTACAGCTGAATCATTATTTTTGTTACTACTGGTTTTCTTTTTTGAACACACACACATATATATATATATAAAATATTATTTTCCATTATTATTAATTACAGGAGACTGGACATAGTTCCCTGTGCTGTATGGAGGACTTTATTGTTTATCCATTTTGAATGTAATAGTTTTTATTTATTTATTTATTTTAATTGGAGTCTAATTACTTTACAATATTGTGGTGGTTTTTGCCATATATTGACATGAGTCAGCCATGGGTGTACATGTGTCCCC
This sequence comes from Budorcas taxicolor, assembly GCF_023091745.1. NCBI lineage: Eukaryota > Metazoa > Chordata > Mammalia > Artiodactyla > Bovidae > Budorcas > Budorcas taxicolor. The sequence goes on along the minus strand of NC_068929.1, from coordinate 55,589,673 downwards.
TCATTCTAAACAAACCTCCCACCTCCCTCCTCATCCCATCCCTCTGGGTTGTCCCAGTGCACCGGTTTTGAGTGCCTGTTTCATGCATCAAACTTGAACGGGTCATCTGTTTCACATATGGTAATATACCTGTTTCAATGCTATTCTCTCAAATCATCCCTCCCTTGGCTTCTCCCATGGAGTCCAAAAGTCTGTTCTTTATATCTGTGTTTCTTTTGCAGTCTTGCACATAGCATCCTCGTTACTAGCTTTCCAAATTCTCTCTATATATACATTAATAAACTGTATTGGTGTTTTTCTTTCTGACTTAATTCACTATGTATAATAGGTTCCAGTTTCATCCACCTCTTTAGAACTGACTCAATGTGTTCCTTTTAATAGCTGAGTAATATTCTATTGTGTGTATGTACCACAGCTTCTTATCCATTAATCTGCCAATGGACATCTAGGTTGCTTCCTTGTCCTAGCTATCACTGCTGTAGTGAACATTGGGGTACAAAGGACTCTTTCATCTTGTTTCCTTGGTGTGTATGCCCAGCAGTGGGATTGCTGGGTCATATGGGTGTACTATTTCCAGGTTTTTAAGGAATATCCACACTGTTTTCGATAGCACCTGTACTAGTTTGCATTCCCAACAATGTAAGAGGGTTCCCTTTTCTCTACACCCTCTCCAGCATTTATTGTTTGTAGACTTTTTGATGGCAGCCATTCTGACCAACATGAGATGGTACCTCATTGTGGTTTCGATTTGCATTTCTCTGATAGTTAGTGATGTTGAGCATCTTTTTTGTTTGTTTGTTTGTTAGCCATCTGTATGTCCTCTTTGGAGCAATGTCTGTTTATTTCTTTAGCCAATTTTTTGATTAGGTCGTTTATTTTTCTGGTATTGAGCTTCATGAGCTACTTGTATATTTTGAGATTCATTCGTTGTCAGTTATTTCATTTACTATTATTTTCTCCCATTCTGAAGGCTGTCTTTTCACCTTGTTTATAGTGTCCTTCATTGTACAAAAGCTTTTACTTTTAATTAGATCCTATTTCTTTATTTTTGCATTTATTTCCATTACTCTGGGACCTGAGTCATAGAGGATCTTGCTGTGATTTATGTCAGTGAGTGTTCTACCTATGTTTTCTTCTAGGATTTTTATAGTTTCTGGTCTTACATTTAGATCTTTACTCCATTTTGAGTTTATGTTTGTGTATCAGGTCAGAAAGCGTTCTAGTTTCATTCTTTTACAGGTGGTTGACCAGTTTTCCCAGCACCATTGTTAAAAAGATTGCCTTTTTCCCATTGTATATTTTTTTCTTCTTTGTCAAAGATAAGGAGTCCATAAGTCCATGGATTCTTCTCGGGGCTTTCTATTTTGTTCTATTGATCTATATTTCTGTCTTTGTGCCTGTACCATACTGTCTTGATGACTGTAGCTTTGTAGTGTAGTCTGAGGTCAAGCAGGTTGATTCATCCAGTTCCTTTCTTATTTATCAAGATTGCTTTGGCTATTCAAGTTTTTTTGTGTGTTTCCATACAAATTGTGAAATTATTTGTTCTAGTTCTCTGAAAAATACCATTGGTAGATTGATAGGGATTGCATTGAATCTATAGATTGCTTTAAGTAGTATACTCATTTTCACTATATTGATTCTTCAGATGCATGACCTTGGTATATTTCTCCATCTATTTGCATCATCTTTGATTTCTTTCATCAGTGTTTTAAAGTTTTTTGTATATAGGTTTCTTTGTTTCTTTAGATAAATTTATTCCTAAATATTTTATTGTTTTCACTGCAATGGTGAATGGGATTTTTTCCATGATTTCTCTTTATGTTTTCTCATTGTTAGTGTATAGGAATGCAACGTATTTCTGTGTATTAATTTTATGTCCTGCAACTTTACTATGTTCCTTGATAAGCTATAGTAATTTTCTGGTGGTGTCTTTAGGGTTTTCTATGTAGATGATCATGTCACCTTCAAGCAATGAGAGTTTTACTTCTTTTCCAATCTGGATACCTTTTATTTCTTTTTCTTCCCTGATTGCTGTGCCTGAAACTTCCAAAACTGTGTTGAATAATGGTGAGATTTTGGATCATTTTTACTATCATTATTCTGAATTCTTTTTCAGGTAGACTCCTTATCTCCTCCTCTTTGGTTTGGTTTGGTGGGTATTTATCATGTTCCTTTACCTGCTGAATATTTCTGTGCCTTTTAATTTTGTTTTGATTGCTGTGTTTGCATGCCCTTTCTGTAGGCTGGAAGTTCATGGTTCCTCTTTATTGTGGAGTGGTCCCTGTGGGTAGGGTTGTAATAGTGGCTTGTTAAGCTTTCCTGGTTGGGGGAGCTTGAGTCTGTGTTTTGGTGGGTGGAGATGGATCTCTTCTCTCTTGAGTGCAACGAAGTGTGCATTAGGACATTTGGGGTATCTATGGGTTTGGCATGGCATTGGGCATTCTGTCTATGCCCAGGGCTGTGTACCTGCTTTGCTGGAGAATTAGCGTGGTATGTCTTGTGCTAGAACCAGTTAGCTCTTGAGTGCAGCTTGGTTTCAGTGTAAGTATGGATATTTTGGGGTGAGCTCTTGCCTATTAATGTACCCTGGTGTCAGGAGATCTCTAATGTTCTCAAGTTTTGAAGTTAAGTCTCCTGCTCTAGCTTTCAGTCCTTTTCTTACAGTAGCCTCAAGATTTCTCCATCCATACAGCACAGATGATAAAACATCTAGGTTAATGGACTCCACAGTGAGGGACACCAAGAGAGATTCAGAGAGTTACACAGAGAAGAGAAGAGGGAGGAGGGAGATAGAGGTGACCAGGAAGAGAAGAGTGGGGAGTCAAAACAGGTGAGAGTAATGTAGTCAGTAATCAGTTCCTTAAGTGTTCTCCATAGCCTGGAACCCCCAGAAAGATTCGTTAAGTAGAGAAGAGAAGAGAGAGGAAGGAGATAGAGGTGACTTGGGGGAGAAAAGGGAGAGTTAAAAGGGGAGAGAGCAATCAAGCCAGTAATTAAATCCCTAAGTGAAATTGGATATTGAAGATTAGATTCTTAAAGGTACACAATTAATAACAAATACCAGAAAGCAAAGATTAAAATTCTAGAATAGAGATTAGACTTTCAAAAATACAATATAAAAAAAGTAAGATAAAATCACAAAATTAAGAATATATATATATATATATATATATATATATATATATATATATATATGAAGTTTGCTTTAAAAATAGAAGCAAAAATAGGTAATAGTAGGTTACTATTTTCTGCAAATTAATTGTAGGTTATAAAAATGAAAACCCAAGGAGTAAAAAAGAACTTAAAATAATTAAAAAGTGATATTAGTAAAAATATAACTAGGAATTTCTCTGGAGCTGTTGTGGGCAGTGTGGAGTCAGTTCAGTTTCTGATAATTCCTTGTTTTAGCTTGTGCTTGTTCTCAAGGTCTGTAGGACCCTTCCAGTGCATAGTCCAATATCAACTGCAGGGGTTTAGTCTGTTGTATCTGTCACTTCCAGAGTGGTTTCCTCTTTGTTAATTTTGGCTTCCTCTGTTTGCAAGTCTCTTCAGTATCTAATTTCTGTCCTTACCCAAGAGGGTGAAGGTAGTCATTTATTTGGGTTCACTTGTTCAGTTATGTTGTGGAGAGGGAGGGACACTGCAAACAAATGTCACTGGTGTGTGGGAGGGGGGGCTCACAGTGTTTGGACCACACTGGGTTTGCCACTGTCCAAGGTGGCATGTGCTTCACAGGTCTACACTGTTCAGGCTCCAGGGTTTTCTGCAAGGACACTGTCCCAAGGGAGCCCTGCATTCTGTGCTCTTCCTAGGTCTAAGCCGCTCAGGTTCTCAGGAACTCTGCAAAGGACTCAGACCCGGTTGGGATATGCATTTTGTGTCCTTCCCAGGTCCAAGTAGCTCAGGTGACTGGGTGCTTGGCAAACGCACTGTCCCAGGTGGGCTGTGCATCTTAATCACCTCCCCAGTCCCCGCCTCTCAGTTTCCCGGGTGCACCACAAGAACACTGTCTCAGGTGTACCATGTGTCTCCTATGGAGAGCTGATCTCAGGCTGCAACACTCCTGGCTGATGCCAACCGTCTAGGATCCCAGGAAGACATGGTTAGCAACTAGGAGCTTGCTTATAGTTTGGTGGAAGATGCCTTCTCTGGGCTCAAGATTGCAGCATCCCCTTGCCTTCTGGCTTTGGCTGTCACACATCTGCCTCTCTGCCTCCAGGATGGGAGGGTATACACAGCCAGATAGTTCTCCTTTGGTATTTACTCAATCCTTTGTTCTATGAACATGCCAGTCTCTGCGTTAGAGCCTTTCTTGGGAAAGTTCTCTACCCCCCCGCTCCCTACCCCCACCCCGGCGATCCCATGGTTTGGTTGCTATCTCAGGTTACCTCTCATAGATTGTCCTCAGGGCATTCAGGTCTGGTCCTTACCCTAAGGACCAATGATGCAGCCCACGCCTCCCTGCCCAGCCCCTGCTCGCTGGTAGCAGATGTGAGTATTTGGACTACTACTTTGCTAGCAGTTGTGGTTAGGCATGTATTCTGTGAGTTTTTTGTTTTTGTTTCTTTTCCTCCCAGTTATGTTGCCCTCTGCGATTACAGAATTCCCCAAAGATCCGCCTGTGGGAGAGTTTCCTACTGGATGGAAACTTCTCCTCCTTCATAACTCCATCCCCAGGACAGGTCTCCGTACCTGTCTTTTGTCTGGTTTTTTTTTTTTTTTTTGTCTTTTATATTTTGTTCTATCTCCTTTCAAAGAGAATGAGCTGCCTTTTTGGGTGCCTGGTGTCCTCCACCAGCATTCAGAAGCTGTTTTGTGGAAATTGTTCAACATTTAAATGAGCTTTCGATGAATTTATGGGGAAGAAGGTGGTCTCCCTGTCCTATTCCTCTGCCATCTTGGGACCACCTCAAGTTACTACTTGAGATTACTGCTGTTTTATCCATTTTATTCTGTAAGCTGACAATTGAATTTAAGATCTGGATAATATTTTGATCACATTTTTCAGAAAAAAACACGTTTTGGATGATATTACTACATTGTAATTATTACTGAATGAAATCATAACGTCCCTAGTGTTTGGATGCATTTTTGAGTAATGCTGGTTATGGTCTGTCTAATTCCTCCATTAGAAATTTTATATGAACTTTCATTTATTGACATTAGTTTCTATTGGTGACTATTGGCTTTGTTGTTTCCTTTGGGTAAATGAGCTAGTGGTTTTTTAATACCACCTTTTTTCTAAATGTATTAGCAAGAATATGTCCAACGAGAAAAACTTGGCTTCAACAATCATTTGATGATAATATCTTTAGTAGTGCATTACCATTATTCTCCTTAAAGTTGTATTTTTGAATGGGGAATGGAAATGTCTAGGTTCAATGTCAGGTAAGCTGCTATAAAATAATTCTGTGAGTTTTTGTTATGTATCATTTGAGTTCTTATGATTAAAATTGGCAAGTTTATTAATACACTGGAAAAATAAACATTCTTAGTTTATTTTTTGAGTCTATATTAAATTAGTATAGATTTTGTAGTTATGTACGATAACAAAAAATCTTTCCTACTTTTTTCTAAAAGAGAATCATTATTTTAAATGCTTAAATTAATTATTGTACTCTATTAGCTGTTATAACCTGACATTGAACACTTTAAAGAGCATGGGATTATTTCATAATTAATTAGAATTTACTGGGATTATTTTCTGCTTTCATTAAGTTTTTCCTTCAAGTTGCTCAGGAGATTTTAAATATTTAAATTACAGATAAAAATTGATCCTCAAAATTCACTATGTCAGGCTTCTTGGAAGCAAAGCTATGACAAACCTAGATAGTGTTCAGACAGCAGAGATGTCACTTGGTCAACAAATGTCTATATAGTCAAAGATATGTTTTTTTCAGTAGTTATGTATGGGTGGGAGAGTTGGACCATAAAGAAGGCTGAATGCTGAGGAATTGATGCTTTTAAATTATGGTGTTGGAGAATACTCTTGAAGTCCCTTGGACTGCAAGGACATCAAACCAATCAATCCTAAGGGAAATCAAACCTGAATATTCATTGCAAGCAGTGATGCTGAAGCTAAACCTTCAGTACTTTGCCACCTGATGTGAATAACTGATTCATTGGAAAAGACCCTGATGTTGGGAAGGATTGAGGGCAGGAGGAGAAGAGGGTGAGAGAAGATGAGATTGTGGGATGGCATCACTGACTCAGCGGACATGAGTTTGAGCAAGTTCCAGAAGACAGTGAAGGACAGGGAAGCCTGGTGTGCTGCAGTCCATGGTGTTGCAGGTTCTGACACAACTGAGAGACTAAGCAGCAGCAATGACTGTTTACAATAACCAAGACATGGAGGCAACCTAAAAGAAGAATGAATAAAGAAGATGTCTCTTATATATATATTATAAGTACATATATATATATACGTACACACACACACACACACACACACATATATATATATATATATATATATTATATTACTCAGGCATTAAAAAAAAATGAAACAATAACATGTCCAGCAACACTGAAGGACATAGAGATTGTAATATTGAATGAATTAAGTCACAGAAAAACATTTAATATGTTGTATACCAAACCTAAAAACAATGTACAAATGAATTTATGTAAAAGAACCAATGAACACACAGCTTAGACAACAAATTTATGGTTATAAAAGAGGAACGATGAGGTTCAGTTCAGTTCAGTAGCTCAGTCATGTCCGACTCTCTGTGACCCCATGAATCACAGCACACCAGGCCTCCCTGTCTATCACCAACTCCTGGACTTCACTCAGACTCACGTCCGTCGAGTCAGTGATGCCATCCAGCCTTCTCATCCTCTGTCATCCCCTTCTCCTCCTGCCCCCAATCCCTCCCAGGATCAGTCTTTTCCAATGAGTCAACTCTTCGCATGAGGTGGCCAAAGTACTGGAGCTTCAGCTTTAGCATCATTCCCTCCAAGGAAATCCCAGGGCTGATCTCCTTTAGGATGGACTGGTTGGATCTCCTTGCAGTCCAAAGGACTCTCAAGAGTCTTCTCCAACACCACAGTTCAAACGCATCAATTCTTCAGCAGTCAGCCTTCTTCACAGTCTAACTCTCACATCCATACATGACCACTGGAAAAACCATAGCCTTGACTAAATGGACCTTAGTCGGCAAAGTAATGTCTCTGCTTTTGAATATGCTACCTAGGTTGGTCATAACTTTTCTTCCAAAGAGTAAGTGTCTTTTAATTTTATGGCTACAATCACCATCTGCAGTGATTTTCGAGCCCCCAAAATTAAAGTCTGACACTGTTTCTACTGTTTCCCCATCTATTTCCCATGAAGTGATGGGACCAGATGCCATGATCTTCGTTTTCTGAATGTTGAGCTTTAAGCCAACTTTTTCACTCTCCACTTTCACTGTCATCAAGAGGCTTTTTAGTTCCTCTTCACTTTCTGCCATAAGGGTGGTGTCATCTGCATACCTGAGGTTATTGATATTTCTCCCGGCAATCTTGATTCCAGCTTGTGTTTCTTCCAGTCCAGCGTTTCTCATGATGTACTCTGCATATAAGTTAAATAAGCAGGGTGACAATATACAGCCTTGACGTACTCCTTTTCCTATTTGGACCCAGTCTGTTGTTCCATGTCCAGTTCTAACTGTTGCTTCCTGACCTGCATACAGATTTCTCAAGAGGCAGATCAGGTAGTCTGTTATTCCCACTTCTCTCAGAATTTTCCACAGTTTATTGTGATCCACACAGTCAAAGGCTTTGGCAAAGTCAGTAAAGCAGAAATAGATGTTTTCCTGGAACTCTCTTGCTTTGTTCATGATCCAGTGGATGTTGGCAATTTGATCTCTGGTTCCTCTGCCTTTTCCAAAACCAGCTTGAACATCAGGAAGTTCACAGTTCATGTATTGCTGAAGCCTGGCTTGGAGAATTCTGAGCATGACTTTACTAGCATGTGAGATGAGTGCAATTGTGTGGTAAAGTTTGAGCATTCTTTGGCATTGCCTTTCTTTGGGATGGAATGAATACTGACCTTTTCCAGTCCTTTGGCCACTGCTGTTATCCAAATTTGCTGGCATATTGAGTGCAGCACTTCCATAGCATCAAAAATGAGGTAGGGAGGGATGGTAAGGGAGTTTGAGATTGACAAGCACACACTGCTGTATTTAAAATGAATAACAAAGGCATACTATATAGCACAGGGAATTCTGCTCAAAATTCTATAACAGCCTAATTGCAAGAAGAATGTGAAAATAAAACAGGTACATTTGTATATATAACTGAATCAATTTATTGTACCCCTGGAGTAACACATTATTAATTAACTGTACTCCAGTATAAAAGAAATAGTTAACAAAGTGAAAAAAGTAAGTTTTTTTTTTTTTAATTCCAGTGGTGAGCTTTAAGAATTTATGTTTGCTTATGTGCATTTTTATTGTTAATTTTAATTTTTTGAATGAACTCCAACTACATAGTCGGTGTTCTATATATTTCTTGTGATAGTTTGAAAATTATCTTGTAACATAGCACATAGTTAATATTTAAAATTTATATTTATTTTGCTATTTATGATAATTAAGCCTATATTTCAATTTCTTAACTGCTTGGTTTATAACTTATTCAGATTGATGTGCTAAAATCTTCTAAGATTTATATATTTATTTTTTATTTTATCACATTTTGTTAGTTTATTTGTATGTATATAACTTCATTATTATTGTTTGTTCATTTTGACCTTTAATCAGTAATATAGTATAGTGTTAGTCATTTGGTCATGTCTAACTCTTTGAGACCCCATGGACTATAGTCTGTCAGGCTCCTCTGTCCCTGAAATTCTCCAGGGAAGAACTCTATTGAATTATTTCACCTTAAGTTCTTTATTTTGCTATGTTATATCTATATTTTATTTTAATATTTCTATTTTTTCTTCATTTTCAATCAGATTGTATTGTTTCATTTTTTATATCACTATTTAGACAGCATATTTAAATTTTATTTATTTATTTGTTTCATTATTGTGTCTTTCTGGCACTTCCTTCTGGTTTCCTTTTCTTCCTATCAAATACTTTGCATCTCTTATTTTATTTACTTGTTCCTTCTGGAACTCCTACTAAGTATTATATTGCTTCTTTTCAAATTATTTTACATATTCTTAACTTCCTTATTAAAAAAAAAGTTTCCTATTTATTGCTTTGGCTTCCATTCTGGAATATTATTTTGGGCTTCCCTGGTGGCTCATATGGTGAAGAAGATTATTACCTTATATCTAGGTTAAATTTTTTGTGATTTGTCATCAAAAAATTCTCCCTTTTTTTGACTTAAACAAATCCCCTGGTTGCCCTTTCAAATAGCCACCTCTTCTTATAGATAACTTTTTACTCTAATAGCAAAGATGACCTTTTATCCCTCAAAATCATATATATATATTAAAAATAAATTATGAGTATTCAACTTACTAATTGCTAATGAAACTGAGTTTCTAGTGTTGTTTACAATACTTCATGTTTGGTTTGCTAATTCTTTTTTAAAACTTGTTCCCATATTGGATTTCTTGCCTCCCAATCCAGCTCTCTGGATTGAAAATTCAATTCGGGAACTCAAGTACTTAATATTTTATACAACTAGTGACCACTAGATGATTTGTTTTATGGTTACTAAGAGACTTTCAAAACTTTTTAAGGAATCCTCAGGTTTAATCTCTATTGTAGACAGATCAGATTTTAAACAATAGCTATAAAATACTTGTTGAGAGGTAACGCATGGCATTAGTTCATTAATAGCCTCCATCTCTAACTATTTTATGGTGACAGCAATGGTGTGTTGTAGAATAGGGGCTGGCTGAAATCTAATGTCTGAGTCATCCTTTTGACTGGATTGCTTATTACCTCTTCCACATATGATTTCCTAATGGAAATCCACCCTGAATATTCGTTGGACGGATTGATGCTGAAGCTGAAGCTCCAATAATTCCGCCACCTAATGTGAAGTGTCAACTCATTAGAAAAGACTCTGATGCTGGGAGAGATTGAAGGCATGAAAAGAAGAGCATGACAGAGGATAAGATGGTTGGAAATAGAATAGAATAGGAAAGACTATAGATCTCATCAAGAAAATTAGAAATACCAAGGGAACATTTCAGGCAAAGATGCACTCAATAAGGACAAAAATGGTAGGGACCGAACAGAAGCAGAAGATATTAAGAAAAGGTGGCAAGAATACACTGAAGATCTATACAAAAAAGATCTTCACGACCCAGATAATCATGATGGTGTGCTCACTCACTTAGAGCCAGACATCCTGGAATGTGAAATCAAGTGGGCCTTATGAAGTATAACTATGAACAAAGCTAGTAGAGGTGATGGATTTCCAGTTGAGCTATTTCAAATACTAAGAGATGATGCTGTGAAAGTGCTGCACTCAATATGCAAGCAAATTTGGAAAACTCAGCAGTGGCCACAGGACAGGAAAAGGTCAGTTTCATTCCAATCCCAAAGACAGGCAATGCCAAAGAATGCTCAAACTACCACACAATTGCACTCATCTCACACACTAGCAAAATAATGCTCAAAATTCTCCAAGCCAAGCTTCAGCAATAGGTGAACTGTGAACTTCCAGATGTTCAAACTGGTTTTAGAAAAGGCAGAGGAACCAGAGATCAAATTGTCATTACTTGCGAGATCATGGCAAAAGCAAGAGAGTTCCAGAAAACATCTATTTCTGCTTTATTGACTATGACAAAGCCTTTGACTGCATCGATCACAATAAACTGTGGAAAATTCTGAAAGAGATGGGAATACCAGACCACCTGACCTGCCTCTTGAGAAATTGGTATACTGGTCAGGAAGCAACATTTAGAACTGGACATGGAACTACAGACTGGTTCCAAATAGGGAAAGGAGTAAATTAAGGCTGTATATTATCACTCTGCTTATTTAACTTGTATGCAGAGTACATCGTGAGAAACACTGGGCTGGAAGAAGCACAAGCTGGAATCAAGATTGCTGGGAGAAATATCAATAACCTCAGATATGCAGATGACACCACCCTTATGGCAGAAAGTGAAGAGGAACTAAAAAGCCTCTTGATGAAAGTGAAAGGGGAGAGTGAAAAAGTTGGCTTAAAGCTCAACATTCAGAAAACTAAGATCATGGTAACTGGTCCCATCACTTCATGGGAAACAGATGGGGAAACAGTGAAAACAGTGGCTGACTTTATTTTTCTGGGCTCCAAAATCACTGCAGATGGTGACTGCAGCCATGAAATTAAAAGACACTTGCCCTGTGAAAGGAGAGTTATCACCAAACTCAACAGCATATTAAAAAGCAGAGACTACTTTGCCAACAATGTATGGTCTAGTCAAGGCTATGGTTTTTCCGGTAGTTATGTATGGATGTGAGAGTTGAACTATAGAGAAACTTGAAGTGAAGTGAAGTGAAGTGAAGTCCCTCAGTCGTGTCAGACTCTTTGCGACCCCATGGACTATAGCCTACCAGGCTCCTCCCTCCATGAGATTCTCCAGGCAAGAATAATGGAGTGGGTTGCCATTTCCTTCTCCAGGGGATCTTCCTGACCCAGGGATCAAACCTGGGACTCCAGCATTCCAGGCAGATGCTTTAACCTCTGAGCCACCAGGGAAGCCCGAGAATTGATGCTTTTGAACTGTGGTGTTGGTGAAGACTCTTGAGAGTCCCTTGGACTGCAAGGAGATCCAACCAGTCCATCCTAAAGGAGATCAGTCCTGGGTGTTCATTGGAGGGACTGATATTGAAGCTGAAACTCCAATACTTTGGCCACCTGATGTGGAGAGCTTGACTCATTTGAAAAGACCTTGATGGTGAGAACTATTGAGGGCAGGAGGAGAAGTGGATGACAGAGGATGAGATGGTTGGCTGTCATCACTGACACAGTGGACATGGGTTTGGGTGGAGTCAGGGTGTTGTTGATGGACAGGGAGTGTTGGCGTGCTGCGGTTCATGGGGTCACAAAGAGATGGACACGACTGAGCAACTGAACTGAACTGAGTTCTTTGGAAAGAAATTTATGAGCAGCCTAGACAGCATATTAAAATACAAAGACATTACTTTGTCAACAAAGGTCCATCTAGTCAAGGCTATGGTTTTTCCAGTAGTCATGTATGGATGTGAGAGTTGGACTATAAAGAAATTGAGCTTAGAAGAATTGATGTTTTTGAGCTGTGGTGTTACAGAAGACTCTTGAGAGCTCCTTGGAGTGCAAGGAGATCCAACCAATCCATCCTAAAGAAGATCAGTCCTGAGTGTTCATTGGAAGGACTGATGTTGAAGCTGACACTGCAATATTTTGGCCACCTGATGTGATAACCTGATTTATTTGAAAAGACCCTGATGTTGGGAAAGATTGAAGGCAAGAGAAGAAGGGGATGACAGAGGATAAGATAGTTAGATGACATCACTGACTCAGTGGACATCAGTTTGGGCAAACTCCATGGGTTGGTGATGGACAGGGAAGCCTGGTGTTCTGTGGTTCATAGAGTCTCAAAGAATCGGACACGACTGAGTGACTTAACTGAACTGAAAATGTTTGGATGGCATCACCAACTCAATGGACATAAGTTTGAGGAAACTCTGGGAGCTGGTGAAGGACAGGGAATCCTGACGTCCATGGGGTCACAAAGAATCAGACACGGCTGAGTGACTGAACAACAGCCACACATGATGATCTCTGATGGACATTATAATATGAAGTGAATGTTTTCACATTTTTGGTCTACTTCCACTTCACCATCCACATGCTTCTTCTCTGGAACAACTTTTTCACCAGATTTCGAAATTTGTACTTCTATCCATGTTGTCTTCTACCATCATGAACTCACATAAATGTTTATTTCATTCAAGAAATCTTTCCACACAATGTAAATGAGAAACAAAAACAAACAACCTATTAAGATTTGATTCCTGAAAGGACTTCTCCTCTTCACTGCTATGAGACTATTTAGTTCTCACCAATTAAGCAATTTTCCACTATGGTGGCTTGACAATAATTACCTCACAATGAAAGTTTTGGCTGCATGGTCTGTTGATATTCAATCACATTCAGGGTTTCAACAGGGTCCAGTAGATATATTATGAATGGTGTTGACCACTCAGTCAGCTGTAGATAGAACGTTCTTCCTCCTAAGCGCTGAGAATAGGCACAGAATTTTTAAATTGAGTTTACAAATGAACCACCCATTGTCTTTATGATAGACACCTCTAGAACCATAGGATCTGTTAGATCATATGGTCTAAGCAGAAAGACTTAAAAAAATTAATTCATTAATTTTAATTGGAGGCTAATTACAATATTGTGGGGTTTTTTTTAATACATTGACATGAATCAGCCACGGGTGTACACATGTCCCCCCATCCCAAAACTCCCTCCCGCCTCCCTCCCTGTCCCATCCCTCTGGGTTGTGCACTGGCTTTGAGTGCCTTTTTTCATGCATTGAATTTGGACTAGTGATCTATTTCACATATGGTAATATACATGTTACAATGCCATTCTCTCAAATCATCCTACCCTCAACTTCGCCCACAGAATCCAAAAGCCATTCTTTATATCTATGTCTCTTTTGCTGTCTCGCATATAAGGTCGTCATTACTGTCTTTCAAAACTCCATATATATGCATTAATATACTGTACTGGTGTCTTTCTTTCTGACTTACTTCACTCTGCATAATAGGCTCCAGTTTCATCCACCTCATTAGAATGGACTCAAATGTCTTCCCTTCTATAGCTGAGTAATATTCCATTGTAGAGAAAGAAATGGCAATCCACTCCAGTATTCTTGCCTGTAGAATCCTGTGGACAGAGGAGCCTGGTGGGCTGCTGTCTATGGTGTCACACAGAATCGGACATGACTGAAGCAACTTAGCATTCATGCATGCACTGGAGAAGGAAATGGCAATCTACTCCAGTATTCTTGCCTGGAGAATCCCAGAGGCAGAGGAGCCTGGTGGGCTGCTATCTATAGGGTTACACAGAGTTGAACACGACTGAAGTGACTTAGCAGCAGCAGCAGTATTCCACTGTGTATATGTACCACAATTTTCTTATCCATTCATCTGCCAATGGACATCCAGGTTGCCTCCATGTCCTAGCTATTGTAAACAGTGAGCCACAAGACTTCTTATATTGCAAATCACCTATATGCTCTTTGCAATTTGGTCACAAATCTTCAAAACTAGAAGCTTTTTGTGTCAAATGATAAATTGGTTGGAACAGTATTGTCAAGCATGAAATATGGTGCTTCCAAAACCTGAAGAGTCCTACCAGGAATTATTCTTTCCTAGCTGTAGAAGCTCCAAAATGCAGTTACTTAACCTTTATTTTGAAGGAGGATGTTCTGGCATGCAGTAGAAAAATGGTTCCCTAAATTCTTTATCTTAGAAATTCCAAAAGAAATAGGAATTCTCATGCATGAAAACATCACGGATATGGGCTAGGCCAAGAGACTCCTTTTGTTACTGATACTATTACTACAGGCATAGGCCTACCCACAATTAAGAAGCTTGTGACTAGTCTAGAAGATGTAGACTTTGCGTGATGAAACTGTAGAGTAATCTTCTAAAGATTATCTTTAAATTGGACTTCTATTCAAATGTCATCTTCTCTGTTCTTCTGGCTTATACATTTCACACATGTTCATCAAGAAGACAGAGTCTAAATTATGCCCAGTCATATGGTTACATACAAGTCTGGAAAACGTAGATTTAATCTTCCATTCTCAGTGATACAAGAGTGATCTCAGAAAGGAGTAGTAATAAGTTCTGAGTGTCAACAGCCATAATTTAACAAAGCCATATTTAATGGGTATATGAAAAATGTGTGAAAATATATCCCATTTTAAGTGATAATTTCAAACATTATTTTCTCTTATACACAAATAAATGCACTAAACATTAAGTATTTAAGCCTGGCAAAAACATGCTTTGATTTCTTGGCAAACATCTTTTATTTTAGTTTCCTCAGACTGCTACAGCAATATACCACAGCTAGATGGCTTAAATCACACACACATATATTTTATTTTTTCATTGTTTTAGAGACTGGAAACCCAAGATCAAGTTGTTGCAAGTTTTATTTCTTCTGAGTTCACTCTTCTTGATGTGTTGATGGCAGATTCTCAAGGAATCCTCACATGATCTTCTCTGTGTATGTATTTTTCACTTTTCTCTAGTCTTCCTAAAATCCTTTGTTTATAAAGACAACAGGGAAAACAAATAAGAGCCTACAAAGTGACCTAATTTTAAGTTAATCATCTCTTTAAAAAATTTATCTTCAAAAGTAGTATCATTCTACTCATCTAGAGCAAATAATCCTGGAGTCCAAATCAGATAGGCTTTGGCAAACATCCCTATGAACAAGACTATACAGAAGAACTGTACAAAAAGATCTTCATGACCCAGATAATCACAGTGGTGTGCTCACTCATCTAGAGCCATACATACTGGAATATGAAGTCAACTGAGTGAATGCCTTAGGAAGCATCACAACCAACAAAGCTAGTGGAGGTGATGGAATTCCAGTTGAGCTATTTCAACTCCTAAAAGATGATGCTGTGAAAGTGCTGCACTCAATATGCCAGCAAATTTGGAAAACTCAGCAGTGGCCACAGGACTGGAAAAGGTCAGTTTTCATTCCAATCCCAATGATAGAAAATGCCAAAGAATGCTCAAAGTACTGCACAATTGCACTCATCACACACACTCGCAAAGTAATGGACAAAAATCTCCAAGCCAGGCTTAAGCAATACGTGAAACTTGAAATTCCAGATGTTGAGGGTAGGTTGTAGAAAAGGTAGAGGAACCCGAGATCAAATTGCCATCATTCACTCGATCATGGAAAAAGCAAGAGTGTTCCAGAAAAACATCTATTTCTGCTTTACTGACTATGCCAAAGCCTTTGACTGTGTGGATCAGAATAAACTGTTGTAGGAAAAGAAGAAAGAGATGGGAATACCAGAACACCTGGCCCACCTCTTGAGAAATCTTTATGCAGGTCAGGAAGTAACAGTTAGAACTGGACATGGAACAACAGACTGGTTCCAAATAGGAAAAGGAGTACGTCAAGGCTGTATATTGTCACTCTGCTTATTTAACTTATATGCAGAGTACATCATGAGAAATGCTGGGCTGGAATAAGCACAGGCTGGAATCAAGATTGCTGGGAGAAATATCAATAACCTCATATATGCAGATGACACCACCCTAATGGAAGAAAGTGAAGAAGAACTAAACAGCCCCTTGATGAATGTGAAAGACAAGAGTGAAAAAGTTGGCTTAAAACTAAACATTCAGAAAACAAAGATCATGGTATCTAGTCCAATCACTTCATGGTAAATAGATGGAGAAACAGTGGAAAGAGTAGCAGACTATTTTTCTGGGCTCCAAAATCACTGCAGATGGTGACTGCAGCCATGAAATTAAAAGATGCTTTACTCCTTTGAAGAAAAGTTATGACTAACATGGACAGCATATTAAAAAGGAGAGACATTACCTTGCCAACAAAGGTCTGTCTAGTCAAGGCTATGTTTTTTCTAATAGTCATGTATGGATGTGAGATTTGGACTATAAAGAAAGCTCAGCACCAAAGAATTAATGCTTTTAAGCTGTGGTGTTGGAGAAGACTCTTGAGAGTCACTTGGACTGCAAGGAGATCCAACCAGTGCATTCTAAAGGAAATCAGTCCTAAATATTCATTGGAAGGACTGATGCTGAAGCTGAAACTCCAGTACTTTTGCCACATGATGCAAAAATGTGACTCATTTGAAAAGCCCCTGATGCTGTGAAAGATTGAAGGCAGCAGGAGAAGGGGACGACAGAGAATGAGATGGTTGGATGGCATCACCGACTCAATGGACATGTTTCTGTAATCTCTGGGAGTTGGTGATGGGGATGGAGGCCTCATGTGCTGCAATCCATAGGGTTGCAAAGAGTCAAACATGACTGAACCACTGAACTGAACTGAACTGAACTGAACACCCTAGCAAAGTAATGCTCAAAATTCTCCAAGTGTGTCTTCAGCAGTACGTGAACTGAGAAATTCCAGATACTCAAGCTGGGTTTAGAAAAGGCAGAAAAACCATAGATCAATTGCCAACGTCCTTTGGATCATAGAAAAAACAAGAGAGTTCCAGAAAAACATCTACTTCTGCTTTCTTGACTGTGTCAAAGCTTTTGACTGTGTGGATCACAACAAACTGTGGGAAATTCTGAAAGAGATGGGAATACCAGACCACCTTACCTGCCTCCTGAGAAATCTGTATGCAGGTCAAGAAGCAATGGTGAGAAACAGACATAGAACAATGGGCTGGTTCCAAATTGGAAAATTAGTACTTCAAGTCTGTATATTGTCACCTTGCTTATTTAAATTATATGCAGAGTACATCCTAAGATATGTAGGACCGGATGAAGCACAAGCTGGAATCAAAATTGCTGGGAGAAATGTCAATAGCCTCAGATATGCAGATGACAACACACTTAGGGCATCTAAGAGAAACTGAAGAGCCTCTTGATGAAAGAGAAAGAGAGAGTGAAAAAGCTGGCTTAAAACTCAACTTTCAAAAAACGAAGATAATGTCGTCCTGTCCCATCACTTCACGGCAAATAGATGGGGAACCAATGGAAGCAGTGACACTTTATTTTTTCCAACTCCATAATCATTGCAGATGGTGACTGCAGCCATGAAATTAAGATGCTTGCTCCTTGGAAGAAAAGCTGTGACCAAGCTAGACAGCATATTAAAAAGCAGAAACATTACTTTGCTGACAAAGGTCCATCTAGTCAAAGCTATGTTTTTCCAGTAGTTATGTATGGATGCTAGATTGGGACCAGAAAGAAAGCTGAGACCTGAAGAACTGATGTTCTTGAACTGTGTTGTTGGATAAGACTCTTTAGAGTCCCTTGGACTGCATGGAGAGCAAACCATTAATTCCTAACGGAAATCAGTCCTGAATATTCATTAGAAGGAGTGATGTTGAAGCTGAAGCTCTAATACTTTGACTACCTGATGTGAAGAGTTGACTCATTGGAGAAGACCCTGATGTGGGAAAAGATTGAAGGCAGGAGGAGAAGGGAACGACAGAGGATGATATGGTTGGATGGCATCACCAACTTAGTGGATATGAGTTTGAGTAAGCTCTGGCTATTGGTGCTGGACAGCAACGCCTGGCGTGCTACTGTCCAGGGGGTCACAAAGAATCGGACATAATTGAGCGACTGAACTGAAATGAAGATTTCAACACATGAGTTATGGAGGGAGAAATTTAGCCCATAAATTTTCCCTTCCACACTTTTTATATCCCAGGCAGATTCCATGAAATAGGACCCATTGTAGTTTCATAATCTTTATGTAATTATATGAACAGTCATTCTCATATACATGATTAGAAAATTTATTGTAAATTTTTCTAAAATGTAATTAAGTTTATGTACATATTAATGGTACAACCAAAGCTACAAACTATCTAGATTGAGTTGTTAACAAAGATGTGATGAAGGCCTTTTAACAATATACAGTAGTCATTGTGATTATGTTTATTCATTGTGACCCTAATAATTTTGCTTGGAGAAGTAAATTCAGTTTCTAAGATTACAAGAAGTAGAAATGGATGTTTTCCACTTGATTCTAGGTAATTATTTTGTTTCCTTTACAGATAGAAGGAGGAAACAGCTGCTTCTGGGACTTAAGAAAGAATGTAGCTCACAATTATTAAGAAGAAATGTCAAAATTATGTTAATTGACATTGAATGGTGAGAGCACTATAATCATAGCACAATCAAGTTAGTAGAGCAATGTTCTTAAATTCTAACTAGGTTGTGAATGAAATTGTTTTAATTACAATAATTTAAAAGTTTCTTAAATCTTCACATTTCTCATTATCTTTCAGAAAATTGTAATTATTTTGTGGTGCTTACAATACACTTTGGAATAGAGGGCCACCAGCATTTTCATAGATACTTAAATGTAAAAATTGCTGCATAGTTGTTCATATGAGTAACTTTTATCACAGTGTTCAAGGTATGAAAATACAGTGATAGATCATTTCTAGGTAGAATCAAGTTTAGAAGCTTGGCCCAATTACTGCAAGAAATTCCAGTAATAAAATGCTATCTCTCTCTCTCTCTCTCTCTCTCTCTCTCTCTCTCTATATATATATATATATATATATATATATATATATATATATATATATATATGTTTGTTTGTTTGTTTACTGAAATTGGCAACTCAGAAGGAAAGGTCAGTTCTGGCATATGTTTGAGCATGAAAAGTGAGCTTATTAATTTGGCTTATTATACACAAAAATCACAAATAGGGCATTTCTGGTACACTTGCTGCTTTTTATCCAAGGCAAAATATTGAATTCAGAAAAAGTCACACAAGAATACACAAAGCTGTTATTTTCAAGTAAGTTTGAGTGTATCAGAAACAATTATTTTTGGATTTATTTCAGGAATTAAATCACTTATATGTAATTCAAGTATAATACATTTACAATATAATTCATTTAGCAGAATGTATAATTCCTTGTAAGGTTTCCCAGTGGGTGCTACTGCCAAAGAACTCACCTGTCAATGCAGGAGACCAAAGAGACACAGGTTCAATCCTTGGGTTGGGAAGATCCTCTGGAGAAGAGCATGGCAATCCACTCAAGTGTTCTTGCCTGGAGAATCTCGTGGAGAGAGAAGGCTGATGGGCTACAGTCCATGGGGTCACAAAGAGTCAGACATGACTGAAGCAACTTAGCACAGCACAGCATACTTAATTGTGCTTTGTATATTCACCGAGTTGTGTAATCATCACCATAATATATTTTAGAATATTTTAATTGCAATGAAAGGAAACACTCTTGCAATTAGCTGTGTCCCTCCACCCAAACCCAAATCCTAGGGAACTACCAATCTACTCTGTCTTCATTGGCTTTTCAGTGTGAACATTGCATATAAATGACATAATACAACATATGGCTTTTTGCAACTGATTTGCTGACTGCTTTCACTTAGCATAATGTTTTAATGTTCATTCAAATTCTTCCATGTATCAATATTACATTCCCTTAAATTAATAAATAATGTGGCAGTCCTAAGATGGCAGAGGAATAGGACAGGACGGGGAGACCAGTTTCTTCCCCACAAATTCACCAAAAGATCATTTGAATGCTGAGCAACTTCCACAAAACAACTTTTGAATGTTGGTGGAGGACACCAAGCAACCAGAAAGGCAACCCATTCTCTTCAAAAAGAAGTAGGACAAAATATAAAACACAAAAAGAGAGAGAAAAGAGTTAGGGAGGGAAACCCATCCTCGGGAGGGAGTCATAATGGAGGAGAAGTTTCCAAACACCAGGAAACCCTCTCACTGGCGCGTCTGTGGGGAGTTTTTGAAATCTCAGAGGGCAATATAACCGGGAGGGGAGAAAACACACACACACACACACCACAGAATACGCGCCCAACCACAACTCCCAGTGGAGACACAGCCCATACATGTTCACCACCAGCGAGCAGGGGCTGAACAGTGAGGTGCCAGATGCATTGCTTAGGGTAAGGACCAGGAGTGAATGCCCAGAGGACAATCTGAGGGAGCTAACATGAGATAGCAACGCAAACTGTGGATTAGACAGAGAGAGAGAGAAATAAAAAAAGAGAGAACTTTCCCAGGAAAAGCTTTAACCTGAGGCACAGCCTGGCCTGCTCACAGAACAAAGGATGGAGTGACTACCAGAGGAGAGTGAACCATCTGCGGGCCGGCCCATTCCCCCACCAGAGGTAGAGAGGCAGGCAGGCTGGCCACAGCCAGAGCTGGAAGGCAAGGGGCAATCTTGGCCCCAGAGACAGCACTGTGTGCCAAATTGTGAGCAGGCTCCCAGTTGCTAACCAAGTCTTCTTGGGATCCTGTCGGTTGACATCTGCCAGGAGGGTCGCAGCCTGAGATCAGTTCCCCAGAGGCAATACATGGCACACCCGAGATGGTGCTTTTGCAGCACACCCAGGAAACCAAACAGCCGGGACCAGGGAGGTGATTAAATGCACCTCACACCTGGGATAGTGTCCTCACCAAGCACCTGGTTGCCCGAGATGCTCGGACCCGGGAAGGGCACAAAATGCAGGCCCAACCGAGTCTGTACATTTGTGGATTACCCAAGAACCTGAACCTGAGCAGCTTAGACCTGGGAAGTGCACAAAACCCAGGGCCTGCTTTGGACAGTTCCCCACAGAGCAACCAGGAGCCTGAGCAGTGTAGACTGAGAAAGCACAGGTACGGTACATCAGCTGGGGCAAACCCAGTGTGGTTCAGACACTGCAAATACTCCTCACACATGCCAGTGATATTTGTTTTCAGTGTTCCTCCCTCCCCACAGCACAACTGAACAAGTGAGCCTGAATGAGTGACCACCTTCACCCCCTTGTGTGAGGGTGGAAATTAGACACTGAAGAGACTTGCAAACAGAGGAAGCCAAAGACGAGATAACTGCTTTGGAAGTAACAGGTGCAACAGATTAAAACCCTGTAGTTAGCATTGACTACATTGGAAGGGGCCTATAGACCTTGAGAAGTATAAGCTGGAATAAGGAACTATCTGAAACTAGACCGACCCCACACTGCCCTCAACACTCCAGAGAAATTCCTAGATATATTTTACTATTATCATTTTTTTAAATTTTAAGTTATTACTCCTTTAATTTTCATTTCTATAACCTAATATTACCTTGCAAAAAAGACCCTATTTTAAAAGCAAATTTCATTTATATTTTTATAATTTTTGTGATTTTTTTAATATTGTATTTTTGAGTCTAACTTCTAGATTTTTAATCTTTGTTTTCTGGTATTATCAATTTTTTACTTTTAAGAATCTAAAATTCAGTACCCATTTTTACTTAGCAGTGTGATTACTGGCTTGGTTTCTCTCTTCCCTTTTGACTCTTCTTTTTCTCCCCCAGGTCAACTCTATCACCTGCCTCCTCCTTCTCTTCTCTCCCTAACTCTGTGCATCTCTTTTGGTGTTCTAGGCTATGGAGAACACTTAGGGAACTGATTACTGGCTAGATTGCTTTCTCCCCTTTGATTCCCCGTCTTCTCCTCCTGGTTATCTCTATCTCCATCCTCCGTCTTTTCCCTTTGTAACTCTGTGAACCTCTCTGAGTGTTCCAGACTGTGGAGAGCACATAAGGAATTGATTATTGGCTAGATTTCTCTCTCCCCTTTTGATTCCACCTCTTCTCCTCCTGGTTACCTCCATCTTCCTCCTCCCTCTTCTCCGTGTAACTCTGTGAACCTCTCTGGGTGTCCGTCGCTGTGGGGAATCTTTTCACCATTAACCAAGATGTTTTATCATCAGTGTTTTATGGATGGAGAAGTCTTGAGGCTGCTGTAAGAATAATACTGAAAGCCAGAGGCAGGAGGCTTAAATCCAAAATTTGA
The DNA here is from genome assembly GCF_023091745.1 of Budorcas taxicolor. Taxonomy (NCBI): domain Eukaryota; kingdom Metazoa; phylum Chordata; class Mammalia; order Artiodactyla; family Bovidae; genus Budorcas; species Budorcas taxicolor. Next base: position 55,567,228 of record NC_068929.1, on the reverse strand, counting down.
GAACACAAGAAAACTCCTGACTCCAGGGAACATTAATTGACAAGAGCTCATCCAAAAGCCTCCACACCTACACTAAAACCAAACTCCACCCAAGAGCCAACAAGTTTCATAGCAAGACATACCAAGCTAATTCTCCAACAAAGCAGGAACATGACCCTGAGCATTATACAGGTGGCCAAAAGTCACACCAAACCCACAGACACCTCAAAACTCACTACTGGACACTTCATTGCACTCCAGAGAGAAGAGATCCAGCTCTACCCACCAGAACACCTACACAAGCTTCCCTAATCAGGAAACTTAGACAAGCCACTCATCCAACCCCACAGGGAGGAACCTCCACAATAAAGAGGAACCACAAACTTCTAGCATACAGAAGGGCCGCCCCAAACTCAACAATATAAACAAGATGAAAAGGCAGAGAAATATTCAGCAGATAAAGGAACATGATAAATATCCACCAAACCAAACAAAAGAGGAGATAAGGAGTCTGCCTGAAAAATAATTCAGGATAATGATAGTAAAAATGATCCAAAATCTTGAAAACAAAATGGAGTTACAGGTAAATAGACTGGAGACAAGGATTGAGAAGATGCAAGAAATGTTTAACAAGGACCTAGAAGAAACAAAAAAGAGTCAATCAATAATGAATAATGCAATAATTGAGATCAAAAGCACTCTGGAGGGAACCAACAGTAGAATAACTTAGGCAGAAGATAGGATAAGTGAGGTGGAAGATAGAATAATGGAAATAAATTAAGCAGAGAGAAAAACAAGAATTAAAAGAAATGACAACCTCAGAGACCTCTGGGACAATGTTAAACACCCCAACATTTGAATTATAGGAGTCCCAGGTGAAGAAGACAAATAGAAAGGCCATGAGAAAATACTTGAGGAGATAATAGTTGAAACTTCCTTAAAATAGGGAAGGAAATCGCCACCCAACTCCAATAAACCCAGAGAGTCCCAAACAGGATAAAGCCAAGGCAAAATACCCCAAGACACATATAAATCAAATTAACGAAAATCAACCACAAAGAGCAAATATTAAAAGCAGCAAGGGAAAAGCAACAAATAACACACAAGGGGATTCCCATAAGGATAATATCTGATCTTTCATTAGAAAGTGTTCAGGTCAGAAGGGAATGGCAGGATATACTTAAAGTGATGAAAGAAAATAACCTACAACCCAGATTACTATATCTAGCAAGGATCTCATTCAAATATGAAGGAGAAATCAAAAGCTTTACAGACAAGCAAAAGCTGAGAGAATTCAGCACCACCAAACCAGCTCTTCAACAAATGCTAAAGGATCTTCTCTAGACAGAAAACACAAAAAAGGTTTATAAACTCAAACCCAAAACAACAAAGTAAATGGCAATGGGTTCATACTCATCAATAATTACCTTAAATGTAAATGGATTGAATGCCCCAACCAAAAGACAAAGACTGGCTGAATGGATACAAAAATAAGACCCTTATATATGCTGTCTATGGGAGACCCACCTCAAAACAAAGGATATATACAGACTGAAAGTGAAGGGCTGGAAAAAGATATTTTATGCAAATAGAGACCAAAAGAAAGCAGGAGTAGCAATACTCATATAAGATAAAGTAGACTTTGAAATAAAGGCTGTGAAAAGACAAAGAAGGACACTACATAATGATCAAAGGGTCAATCCAAGAAGAAGATATAACAATTATAAATATATATGCACCCAACATAGGATCAGTGCAATATGTAAGGCAAATGCTAACAAGTATGAAAGGGGAAATTAACAGTAACACAATAATCGTTTGAGAAATACCCAACTCACAACTATGGATAGATCAACTAAACAGAAAATTAGCAAGGAAACACAAACTTTAAATGATACAATGCACCAGTTAGACCTAATTGATATCTATAGGACATTTCACCCCAAAACAATGAATTTCATCTTTTACTCAAGGGCACACGGAACCTTCTCCAGGATAGATCACATCCGGGGCCATAAATCTGGCCTTGGTAAATTAAAAAAAAAAAAAAATCATTTCAAGCATCTTTCCTGATCACAATGTGGTAAGACTAGATGTCAACTACAGGGAAAAAACTACTAAAAATACAAACATATTGAGGCTAAACAACATACTTCTGAATAACCAACAAATCACAGAAGAAATAAAAAAAAAAAAGAAATAAAGATATGCATAGAAACGAATGAAAATGAAAACTCAACAACCCAAAACCTATAGGACTCAGTAAAAGCAGTGCTAAGGGGGAGGTTCTTAGCAATACAAGCTTACCTCAAGAAACAAGAGAAAAATCAAATAAATAACCTAACTCTACACGTAAATCAACTAGAAAAAGAAGAAATGAAGAACCCCCAGGTTAGTAGAAGGAAAGAAATCATAAAAATTAGGGCAGAAATAAGTGAAAAAGAAAGGACACTATAGCAGAAATCAACAAAAGTAAAAGTTGGTTTTTTGAGAAGATAAACAGACAAACCATTAGTCAGACTCATCAAGAAAAAAAGGGAGAAGAATCAAAGCAACCAAATTAGAAATGAAAATGTAGAACTCACAACAGACAAAACAAAAATACAAAGGATCATAAAGAGACTACTATCAGCAAGTATATGCCAATAAAATGGACAACTTGGAAGAAATGGACAATTCTTAGAAAAGTATAACTTTCTAAAACTGAACCAGGAAGAAATAGAAAATCTTAAAAGACCCATCACAAGCATGGAAATTGAAGCTGTAATCAGAAATCCTCCAACAAACAAAAGCCCAGGAACAATTGGCTTCACAGGTGAATTCTACCAAAAATTTAGAGAAGAGCTAACACCTATCCTACTCAAACTCTTCCAGAAAATTGCAGAGAAAGGTAAACTTCCAAACTCATTCTATGAGGCCATCATCACTCTAATACCAAAACTAGACAAAGATGCCACAAAAAAAGAAAACTACAGGCCAATATCAGTGATGAACATAGATGAGAAAATCCTTAACAAAATTATTGCAAACAGAATCCAACAACATATTCAAAAGATCATATATCATGACCAAGTGGGCTTTATCCAAGGGATGCAAGGATTCTTCAATATTTGCAAATCAATCAATGTGATACACCACATTAACAAATTGAAAGATAAAAACTATATGATTATCTCAATAGATGCAGAGAAAGCCTTTGAAAAAATTCAGCATCCATTTATGATAAAAAAAAAAAAACCCTCCAGAAAGCAGGCATAGAAGGAACATATCTCAACATAATAAAAGCCATATATGATAAACCCACAACAAGCATTATCCTCAATGGTGAAAAACTCAAAGCATTTCCCCTAAAGTCAGGAACAAGACAAGGGTGCCCACTCTCACCACTACTATTCAACATAGTTTTGAAAGTTTTAGCCATGGCAATCAGAGAAGAAAAAGAAAAGGAATCCAGATTGGAAAAGAAGAAGTAAAAGTCTCACTGTTTGCAGATGACATCATCCTCTATATAGAAAACCCTAAAGACATCAGAATATTACTAGAGCTAATCAATGAATATAGTAAAGTTGCAGGATATAAAATTAGCACACAGAAATCCCTTGCATTCCTATACACTAACAATGAGAAAACAGAAAGAGAAATTAAGGAAACAATTTAATTCACCATTGCAACAAAAAGAATAAAATGCTTAGGAATAAATCTACCTAAAGAAACAAAAGACCTATATATAAAAAGCTATAAAACACTGATGAAAGAAATCAAAGATGACACATAGAAACATAGCATGTTCGTGGATTGGAAGAATCAATGTAGTGAAAATGAGTATACTACCCAAAGCAATCTATAGATTCAATGCATTCCTTATTAAGCTACCAATGGTATTTTTCAAAGAACTAGAACAAATAATTTGGAGAAGGCAATGGCACCCTACTCCAGTACTCTTGCCTGGAAAATCCCATGGACGGAGGAGCCTGATAGGCTGCAGTCCATGGGGTCGCTAAGAGTTGGACACGACTGAGCGACTTCACTTTGACTTTTCACTTTCATGCACTGGAGAAGGAAATGACAACCCACTCCTGTGTTCTTGCCTGGAGAATCCCAGGGATGGTGGAGCCTGGTGGGCTGCCGTCTATGGGGTCACACAGAGTTGGACGTGACTGAAACGACTTAGCCGAACAAATAATTTCACAATTTGTATGGAAATACAAAAAACCTCAAATAGCCAAAGCAATCTTGAGAAAGAAGAATGGAACTAGAGGAATCAACCTGCCTGACTTCAGAATATACTACAAAGCCACAGTCATCAAGACAGTATGGTACTGGCACAAACACAGAAATATAGATCAATAGAACAAAATAGAAAGCCCAGAGATGAATCCATGGACCAATGGACTCCTTATCTGTGACAAAGGAGGCCGGAATATACAATGGAGAAAATACAATCTCTTTAACAAATGGTGATGGGAAAACTGGTCAACCACTTGTAAAAGAATGAATCTACAACACTTTCTAACACCATACACAATAATAAACTTGAAATGGATTAAAGATCTAAATGTAAGACCAGAAACTATAAAACTCCTAGAGGAAAACATAGGCAAAACACTCTCTAACATAAAACATAGCAGGATCCTCTATGACCCAGCTCCCAGAGTAATGGAAATAAAAGCAAAAATAAACAAATGGGACCTAATTAAACTTAAGAGCTTTTGCACAATGAAGGAAACTATATGCAAGGTGAAAAGACCGCTTTCAGAATGGGAGAAAATAATAGCAAACAAAGAAACTGACAAAGAATTAATCTCAAAAATATATAAGTAGCTCCTGTAGCTCAGTCCAGAAAAATAAACGTCCCAATCAAAAAAGTGGGCCAAAGAACTAAACAGACATTTCTCTGAAGAAGACCTACAGATGGCTAACAAACACATAAAAAGATGCTCAATATCACTCATTATCAGAGAAATGCAAATCAAAACCACAATGAGGTACCATCTCACACTGGTCAGAATGGCTGCTATCAAAGTCTACAAACAGTAAATACTGGAGAGGGTGTGGAGCAAAGGGAACCATCTACACTGTTGGTGGGAATGCAAATTAGTAGAGCCACTATAGAAAACAGTGTGGAGATTCCTTTAAAAACTGGAAATAGAGCTGTCATAGAATCCAGCAATCCCACTTCTGGGTATACACACTGAGGAAAACAGAATTGAAAGAGACATGTGTACCCCAATGTTCACCACAGCAATGTTTATAATAGCTAGGACATGGAAGCCACCTAGATGTCCATCAGCAGACAAATGGATAAGAAAGCCATGGTACATATACACAATAGAATATTACTTAGCTATTAAAAAGAACACATTTGAATCAGTTCTAATTCAGTGGATGAAACTGAAACGTTATACAGAGTGAAGTAAGTCAGAAAGAAAAACAGCAATACAGTATATTAACACGTATATGTGGAATTTAGAAAGATGGTAACAGTGACCCTATATGCAAGAAAGCAAAAGAGACACAGATGTAAAGAACAGACTTTTCTCTGTGGGAGAAGGCGAGGACGGGATGATTTGAGGGAGTAGCACTGAAACTTGGGTATTCAGTTCAGTTCAGTTGCTCAGTCATGTCCGACTCTTTGCAACCCCATGAATCACAGCACGCCATGCCTCCCTGTCCATCACCAAGTCCTGGAGTTCACTCAGACTCACATCCGTTGAGTCAGTGATGCCATCCAGCCATCTCATCCTCTGTCGTCCCCTTCTCCTCCTGCCCCCAATCCCTCCCAGGATCAGAGTCTTTTCCAATGAGTCAACTCTTCACATGAGGTGGCCAAAGTACTGAAGTTTCATCTTCAGCATCATTCCCTCCAAAGAAACCCCAGGGCTGATCTCCTTCAGAATGGACTGGTTGGATCTCCTTGCAGTCCAAGGGACTCTCAGAAGTCTTCTCCAACACCACAGTTCAAAAGCATCAATTCTTTGGTGCTCATCTTTCTTCACAGTCCAACTCACATCCATACACGACCACTGGAAAAGCCATAGCCTTGACTAGACGGACCTTTGTTGGCAAAGCAATGTCCCTGCTTTTGAATATGCTATCTAGGTTGGTGATAACTTTTCTTCCAAGGAGTAAGCGTCTTTTAATTTCATGGCTGCAATCACCATCTGCAGTGATTTTATCATATATGAAATTGATCATCAGTCCAGGTTTGATGTATGAGACAGGGTGCTCAGGGCCATTGCACTAGGATGACCCTGAGGGATGAGATGGGGAGGGAGGAGGGAGGGGGTTTAGAATGGGGAACACATGTACACCCATGGCTGATTCATATCAGTATGTGCCAAAAACCATTAAAATACTTTAAAGTATTTAGTCTCCAATTAAAATATTTTAAAAAAGACTTCAGCACAGGAATTTTTGAGGGAAACAGAATTCAGCCAATAATAGCACCCTAATGAAAAACAAAGCAGAGTGATAAGATATCAGTAGATGAGGCACTATTGTAGACAAAATGGTCAGGGAAAATATTTTTGAGGAAGTTAAATTTGAATAGAAGTTTACTTTTTTGAAAACAATTTTTATTGGAGTATAGTTGACTTACAATGTTGTGTTAGTTTTAGGTAAACAGCAAAAGTGAATCAGTTATATATATATATATGCATGCATGTATGCTGAGTCACTTTAGTTGTGTCCAACTCTTTGTGACCCTATGGACTGTAGCCCACCAGTCTCCTTTGTTCATGGAATTCTCTAGGCAAGAATACTGGAGTGGGTTGCCATGCCCTTGTCCAGTTACATATACATATATTCTCTGTCTTTCAGATTGTTTTTCATATAGGTCATTATAGAGTGTTGAGTAGAGTTCCTTGTGCTATGCGGTAGTTTCTTACTAGTTATCTATTTTGCATATAGTAGTGTGTATGTTAATCCCAATCTCCTAATTTATCCCTTTCCCCATTCCCCACTGCTAACCATAAGTTTATTTTCTACATCTGTGACTCTGTTTCAGTTTTGTAAAAATTTCATTTGTACTGTTTTTTAGATTTCCCATAGAAACAATATCTTATGACATTTGTCTTTCTCTGCCTGACAAGTTTTCTTTTAAATAATGATAAGTCTCCTGAGAGCTGAGACCTTTTGAGATATTCTAGATAGAGTGATATAAGGAAAGACTTGGGCTTGGAAATATGTGAGTAGAAAGTAGAGGAACTTGATCTAAGGGGATTCAGAAGAGAGGCTTTTGGGGTATTTTTGGAAGCAATAGAAATTAAAGTCCTAAGCATGCACTTAGCATGACATTTGAATTGTAGGATTAATCTTCAGATGATTAAGCTGAGAGAACCTCTTTTGAAGGTTACAAGAAATGGAAAGAACAATGAACAATGTCTCTTGGGAAGAATAATCTAAGCTCGGTATGTACAAGAAACAAGAACTGAGCAAACTGGAGGCCAGGGGTGATAGAGGAAACTATTATGAGGGTCCTGATGTTGGTCATAAAGATTTGCTTTCAACAGCAGTTGGAGGAAGAAAAATTGAAAATTAGAGATGATTTCAAAAAAAGAATCGACTCAGTCACAATTGACGTTCAAACCTCATAGTTATATGAAAGAAGTAGTACTCATTAAACTCCCAGGTAATGGTAACCTAGCGTCGAATGGAGCCCGTGACTATAATTCATCTGTTGCCACAGTTAAAATGCAGAAAATGCAGCCACACTTGGATCAGAAATGCTGAACAGGACTCCAGTCTCAAGGGATATCTGTTTCTCAGTCATGCCAATGGTTGGAATTTTCAATGTTGCTTTGTCTCTCAGGCAAATCCACACTAGACCATTGGATATGGTCTGAATTGTGTCCCCTCCACAAAATCCACATGTCCAAGTCTTAACCTCCAGTATCTCAGAATATGACTATATTTGGAGATAAAGATTTAAATGAATCGTAAAGATAAAATTAGGTTGTGGGTGGACCCTGGTCCAATGGGATTGGTGTCCTGTAGAGAAAATTTGGGCAGAGACACACACATAGGGAAGACCATGTGAAGACACAGGGAAAAGACAGTGATCTACAAGCCAAGGAGAGAGGCCTCTTAAGAAACAACCCTGCTGACACCTTAGTCTTAGACTTGCAGCCTTCAGAACTGGGAGACAGTAAATGCCTATTGTTTAAACGACCCAAAAATGATGGCCAGCTTCCTTGGAAGATATAAAATATCCCACAGGATTAGAAGAACAGACAAAAGAGCCAAGGACAGCTCAAAAAACTTGTTGTTTTCAATATTTATCTACTTATTTGGCTGAAACTGGACTTAGTTATGGCATGTGGGCTTTTAGTTGTGGCATGTGGGATCTAGTTCCCTGACCAGAGATCGAACTCAGGACTCCTGTATCAGGAGTGGGTAGTTTCTGCCACTGGGCCACCAGGGAAGTCCCTAACGAGTTTTGCAATTGGCATTTGTGAGCCTTTCTTTTATGGAACTCTCAGTGTCCATGTCTTTCTATTCCACATTTCAAAAGTCAGGAAAGAGAAGAATCCAAATGGCCCATTCTGAGATGAAGGTCTACTCAGTCTAACATGTGTGGTCAACATGTCCCTCGACGTTTCTTCCTCTTGATCTCAGGGATCAAGGAGTCAAAGTAAGCGGAGCCACCACCTCAATCATGGCTCAGTGCTCTGGATAAAGGCATCTCTTTAGTGGTTGATCTAGAATCATCCATTATATAGTTATCATTGTATATATATATTTTTTATCTTTTTGTAAGTCACAAGCAGCAAATAGAATGGTTCTCTTTACAGACTTGTGGACACAGCTGGGGCAGGAAAGGGTGGGATGAATTGAGACAGTAGCATTGAAATATACATATATATATATATATGCATACATATATATATATATATACTTATTATTGTATGTAAAATAATAGTAGAAATCTGCTGTAGAGCACAGGGAGCTCTGCTTGGTACTCTGTGATGACTTAGAGGGGTGGGATGTGGGATGGGTTGGATGGAGGTTGGAAGGAGATGGAATATGTGTATATACATAGCTGATTCACCTTGTTGTATGTTGTTGTTGGCAAAACCCAACACAACATTGTAAAGCAATTATCCTATGAATTTTTGTTTTTTTCTTTTAAAGATGGTTCTCTTAAAAAAAAAATGTTGCATTGAGTGGAATTACCATATGGTATTTTTTCATTCATTGTTGCTGGAGATTTGGTTTGTTTACATTTTTTGGATATTCTGAACAAGGCTTCTATAAATTTTGTGTCAGTTCAGTTGCTCAGTTGTGTCTGACTCTTTGACACCCCGTGGACTGCAGCACGACAGGCTTCCCTATTCATCAACAACTCCTGAAGCTTGCTGAAACTCATGTCCATTGAGTTGGTGATGCCATCCAACCATCTCATCCTCTGTTGTCCCCTTCTCCTCCTGCCTTCAATCTTTGCCACCATCAGAATCTTTTCCAATGAGTCAGTTTCCCCATCTATTTCCCATGAAGTGATGGGACCAGATGCCATGATCTTTGTTTTCTGAATCTTGAGCTTTAAGCCAACTTCTTCACTCTCCTCTTTCACTTTCATCAAGAGGCTTTTTAGTTCCTCTTCACTTTCTGCCATAATGGTGGTGTCATCTGCATATCTGAGGTTATTGATGTTTCTCTCAGCAGTCTTGATTCCAGCTTGTGTTTCTTCCAGCCCAGTGTTTCTCATGATGTACTCTGCATATAAGTTAAATAAGCAGAGTGACAATATACAGCCTTGAGTTTACTCCTTTTCCTATTTGGAAAAAGTCTGTTGTTCCATGTCCAGTTCTAACTGTTGCTTCCTGACGTGCATATAGGTTTCTCAAGAGGCAGGTTAGGTGGTCTTGTATTCCCATCTCTTTCAGAATTTTCCAGTTTATTGTGATCCACACAGTCAAAGGCTTTGGCATACATATGTTTTATTTCTCCAGTATATTTCCAAAGAGAAATTGTGAAGTCATATAGCTATTCTATGTTTAATATTTTGAGAAACTTCCATATTTTTCAAAAGTGACTTTTCCATTTTGCATCCCTACTGGTCACATTTGAGAGTTCTAATTTCTCATATTGTTCACCATTACACTTTGTTATCTGTCATTTTAGTCTTGACCATCTTAATAAATATGAAATTGTATAACATTATTTTATAACTGTTTTGTGTTCATATGTCAGTTAGTAACAAATGCCCTAAAATTATCACTAAGGATCACTTAAACTATGCTGGATGAGCCATTATGCGTGCTGGACTTGCTGATTGCTTACAAATGCAACCACTGTTGAATAATTGATTCATTCATTGGTTGATGGACATTTGGATAAAAAAAGAAAAGAACAATAGGAAAAAAAAAGAAAAGATATACTAGCATAAGAGGGTATTGAGTCTAACTTAAAATGACATCAACTGACCTTAATATCCCAGAAAAATAGTTTTTATTTTAGAATACTATACTCAAAACAGCTATCAAACAAATTGGAAAGCAAACTAAAGACCTTCAAATTACCACCCTTTGCTTCCTGAGAGCAAGAACTACATTCACCACCATTTCCTATATGCTTTCCCATATTGTAGGACCAGTTTGGGCAGAATTTGAATAAAGATTATGTACCTAGGAAAAAATCTCCTTAGAAAAAGTTCAGCCTCGTAATACATTCTCTTCTTTATTATATCATCAGCCTCTTGTTACCACAGCATAGTATTATCTGAATTAAAATTCTCCAATTCCCATAGCCAAGTGTTACATCTATGAGAGCTAATAAATATGAATGTGAAATTTTAGTAAACTATTGAAGTCTAAATCAAGAATGGCTTTGTGACTTGTATTCAAAGATAGTTTTTCAAATTTTGATCAATTATATAATTAGCTTTTCATAATATTATTGTTTGCTTTCTTAATCATAAAAGAACATGTAGTTATCAAAAAAACAAGTTATTCAAAATATCTTACTATTTTGCTTTTTTACAAATCAGTGCATTATACAGTTGACTGTTTTGGATATATTCACAGACAGAAACTCACAGAACATTCAGTATTAGAATTTCTAAAATTTAATTTCAGAATATACATTTAATTTATTTAAATTATGAAATACGTTTCTTGACATAATTTCTTCATGTCTTAATTGGCTAGATAATAGGATTATCAGTGCATGACTTTTTAGTGATACCCTGTATAAAACACTGAGGAAAGTAATATAGATTTCTGGCTTGAAACAGTACCAGGGTCCAAATTTTATTCAGGGGCAGTATAAACAAATTTAATTTGAACAGAACAGATCTTAGGGTTATGGAAAAAACGTTAAATTGAGAAGACAAATCTGGTCACAATCAGTTGCAGTCACACGTATCACTAAAAACTAAGAGATAGATAGAAAGACTGGTAAATATATGAATAGTAATGATATTGTTTAATAGAACCTTTCTAACTCTCTCCTAGTGATCCTTCAATGAGAGTATTGCTTTAATCAATACTCAGTATCTGGTTGTGACTAAAGAGCTGCTACTGGGCCTTGAAAGGCAATATCTTTGTTCTCTTTTATTGAAGGTTCGAGTCAGAGTTGAAGACTTGCCTTCTTGGCCTGTAGCTATTACTGAACTTCATTTCACACACTGTTTACTCTTTTGAAGTAATATTGCTATTTTCAAGATTATAGCTCAGAAAATTACTTTCCCGTTGGTCCACTGCTATGATTTTTCCACATAGAGAAGAATCTTTGAAAAGCACATTGAGTTGTGTTGTGTGTGTGTGTGCTCAATCATGTCTGACTCTTTGTGAACCCATGGACTCTAGCCTACAAATCTCTTCTGTCCATGGAATTTTCCAGGCAAAAATAGTGGAGTGGGTTGCCATTTCCTGCTCCAGGGTGTCTTCCTGACCCAGGAACTGAACCCTTATCTCTAGTGTCTCTTGCATTGGCAGGCAGATTCTTTACCACTAGCACCACCTAGGAAACCCCTGAATTAGATGACAGCAAAGATATTTTGAGTCCTAATGTTTCAAGATCCTAAAGAACCATCCAAGAGCCTTGGACAATGCTTTGACTGATAATTATAATTTTAAAGGATACTAGTAAGTATTGGTGACAATGAAGCCCTCAGTTCTGACCAACATCTTAAGGCTGCAATAATAGATTGCTAATTTTCTACAGCTGCTATTTTCAGACTAGGGCTATGAGACTCCCAGAGCTGCACTTAGGAAAAGTTGAGGGAAATACTGGCTACACACACTAACCTTTAGTTCAACAGTAAAATTGTTAGATTGTGTGATTTTATAGGAAGCTCAACATGTAAGCTAATTTATTTTCTTTTCTGATAACTTTGGATGAACTGAATTCAATTCTTTCTAGTGTACTCAATTTCTATACTGAAAACAAAAGATAAATGCCCCAAGAAACCTATTTACTGCTTGGCTTGCTTGAAATTCTCTGGATCAATTTGTCTTCATGATTATAGATACTGAAAACTACCACATTCCTTATTTGTTTCATAAACAGGCAGGTAGCAGATAAAATTGAAGACCCATATATATCAACACTTCCCAGTGTATTACAGTTAATAATATAGTAAATTATTTTAGTTTTGAGAATCATCTTTATTACCGAAATTACATTCTTTGCTTTATTATAAATTTTGATATTAATTTTCTTGTTAGTATTGATATTATCAAGGCTTTTTTATTTGGAAACTAAAACTGTGTAACTTATTATAATTCTCTTTCAATAAATACTTTATAACACCTTATCAGTGGGAACCATGTATATTTAAAAGTTATAATATTATTTTCTGTGTAATCTGTACGTTCTCTACATCCCTTTCATGGAAGCAACACTCTCAAAGAAGGATTAGATATAGTTAATTGGAACTAGTATTAGTGATGAAAATGTGAGTACTAGAATGCATTTATTGTCATTCCACAGTACTGGTACTAGGTACTATACTGGTACTGTAACTAGGTAGGCTGGCCCAATTGCTAGGCCCCTTGGGTTATTTATAGTACAGAGCCAAAAAATAGTTTATTTTTTTTAATAGAATGAGTTCATGTCAGTAATTCTCTTTTAAATTTAACTATATAAAATGTTTTACTTTAATTGCATTTAATGTAAATCACTCAGTTTTTTTTACTATAATATGTTTACCAAAACTTTTATAATTCTGTAATTGTCTCTTGTGACAATCTCTTGTAGTTATATACTTTTCTTTTTCTAATCCTTTTGCGAGTCACTAATTATCATTCTGTGATTATTTTATTGACCCTGAAGTTTTTCAGTAAGACTCTTGCCCTGAATCATTATTTAAAACAATTTATCCTCATAATTTTAAATTTCATATTTCAGATAATTATAGACTTACATAGTAGAAAATGATGTTAAAGTTAAAAGTAATATTTATTCTTTCAGATATATTGATTTCTAATTTTTTTCTCTTTTTTTGAATTTTTCTCATTCCACCATCATTATATAAGTAATTTGCATTAATTCTGCCTAGAAAAAAACATATTTCATAACTACTCAATGCAAACAAGGAGCCAAATATTATCATACAAAAAAATTCAATATTGCCCGTGATTTGACTTAAAAAATTAATTGGAGAGATTGCTTCTTTCCAGCTCATTAATCAGGCTGTCTAGCTTTTGAAGGTCAAAAGGAGGTAAATAATATAAGTTATTCAATCAGTAATGGTAACCACAAAAGTCAAACATAACTATACAGAACTAGAAAGGAATATCAAGTGAAATTTTAATGTTCTGTTCTTTATACTTAAATTTTCAAAAGTATATTTATCTAAAGATTAGCATAAGTTTTAATAAAAAAAGTGATCTCCAATTGATTAAAAATTATGTTCACCAGTTGCTTTTGTGTTTCCATCCTGTGTTGGGGAAAAAGTTAAACTACAAGTGTAAAATAGTTAAAACATATTTAGAGATAGTCAAGGGGAATGGTGATATCAATTGAAGCTTAAATGCAAAGAAAGTACTGGTTATGATAAATATGTGAACGACAGAGATAAACTACAGTTTTTGGTCAAGGATGTTTTTTAATAACTTAGTATATCAATGCATCAAAGAAAACCCATTACTTTTAAATGAGCTGGACTTATAAGTTTGTAAGTATATTTCATTAAAAAAATATATATGTAAAAAAACAAAAAAGTAACAAAAGGCACTTGTATCTGTTTGACACTCATCTCTTGCAATGGACTAGACGCAATGGACTTCATCTAGAGAAATGCAAGGCACTGTTTTTTGCTCAGAGCAGAGATTCTCAAGTGTGGTCCACAGGTAAGTGCTGGTCCAAGAATTGTCACTGCTCTGCCTATATAGCATGAGATTGAGAGCGAGCATTTCTGTACGTGAATATCTAAACAAACGAGTAATTTTCTGATGATCCTAAAAATAAAAACCAGTACTTTCATTTAAGTTTTTAAAATTTCATTTCTTCACTGCTGCTGCTGCTAATTCGCTTCAGTCATGTCTGACTTTGTGCGACCCCATAGACGGCAGCCCACCAGGCTCCCCCATCCCTGGGATTCTCTAGGCAAGAATACTGGAGTGGGTTGCCATTTCTTTCTCCAATGCATGAAAGTGAAAAGTCAAAGTGAAGTCGCTCAGTCATGTCCAATTCTTCGCGATCCCATGGACTGCAGCCTACCAGGTTCCTCTGTCCATGGGATTTTCCAGGCAAGAGTACTTGAGTGGGATGCCATTGCCTTCTCCATCATTTCTTCACTACTTCACTTTAATTGAGTTTATAAAAGTATTACTATGTAAGAATTGAGTTGAAAACATTAGATGTAATATGCTATAGATCAATAGCCTGAAAATTTCAGCCAATTTGCCAAATACAGCATAACTATAAACTTTTTTTGAGTTTTCTTGTAACACAGCCAGAATCACTTGTGTACATATTCATAGTATTAGTAGAAATAAACTCCTATGAGAGAAACTATCAAAATTTTTGCCATGCTCAAGTATTCAAATTTATTAGTTCATGTTAAACATAACTGTCTAGTAAGAATTATTAGCATACATTATTCTTTTATGATACAGTGAAAATATATTAAATATATAATAGACTACTACCAGAGTAAGCTGAGTGCCGAAGAATTGATGCTTTTGAACTGTGGTGTTGGAGAAGACTCTTTTTTTTAAAAATTCCAGAATTGAAATTTATTCATGAAAAATCCATTTAGGAATTATATTCTACACCATAAATTGGCCTTTCACACATTCTTCAAACACTGCTGAGGTCCCAGATCTGAAAGAAATGTAAGATGAGAAAGCTCTTTCAGATTTAAAACTTTGAGAAGCCAAGGTTGGAGAGGACCCTTGAGTGCCTTGGACTGCAAGGAGATCCAACCAGTTCATTATAAAGATCGGTCCTGGGATTTCTTTGGAAGGAATGATGCTAAAGCTGAAACTCCAGTACTTGGGCCACCTCATGTGAAGAGTTGACTCATTGGAAAAGACTCTGATGCTGGGAGGGGTTGGGGGCAGGAGGAGAAGGGGACGACAGAGGATGAGATGGCTGGATGGCATCACTCACTCGGTGGACGTGAGTGTGAGTCTGAGTTAACTCTGGGAGTTGGTGATGGACAGGAAGGCCTGACCTGCTGCAATTCATGGGGTCGCAAAAACTGAACTGAACCAGAATAAACCAGTTTCTCAGTTTAAGATGATGCATTGCTTTGATTCTTAGACATTTGAATTTAGTTTCTGGGCAAGATTGGTATGATTTTACATATCATCAGTAACATTATAGTACTTAAAAGCCATGCAACATTGTTACGAGTCCTCCCAAAATATACTGACCTTTTGAAACAGATTTAAATCATCGTTCATTCAGAAACCATGTATTTTTTTAAATTGACAGCTCATAGAGAGCTCTGGTGCCACATATGTAATACTCAACAGTATGCTGGAAAAAAAAAGAAAACATGCTAAGCAGGCCTATGAAATGATTTGAAACACAGATATAAAAGCTTCTGAAAAGGTAAAATTTGGCAATAGATTTATAAACATATTGTAAAATTCTTAAACTTAATTGCCAATTATTTTACAAGGTTTCTTAATAAAATAGATACTATATAAGATTTTAAAGCATTTATTCCTTAGTCGGCATCACTGTAAGTTTAAATGCTTTCTATTATTTACGTCAGATGATTTTGGGTTTCAAGTCAATATTTAGATGTATGTAACAATTAACAGTGAATCACAAGTAGAATTCTAGTGAGTTTTAAAAAATGGTCTTATGAGAAATCCTAGAATTCTCTAGTTAACAGATCTTTAAATATCTTAAAGATTTTTTAAAATAGATTCTTAATAATTTAAAACATTTTAGATGGGGAGGGTGGTGGGAGGGGGTTTCAGGGTTGGGAACTCATGTACACCTGTGGTTGATTCATGTCAATGTATGGCAAAACCAATACAGTATTGTAAAGTAAAAAAATAAAACAAATTAAATAAAGAAAAAAACATTTTAGAAAAAGATACTTAAAAATAATTAAAAATAGATTTTTATGTTTCCTCTGTTTCCTTTCCTGTCCTTAACTGAAGCAGGAATTGGCTTCCATTTAGTAAACTTGTGTGTTTCTACTCTGGAAACCAGTGACAAATTCATAACAGCTTTTTTTTTTTTTTTTTTTTCTCCTACAACAGGCAGGAAAAGGATTCAGTTTCTGCTGAGCTTGTCTGATACTCAGAGCAACACAATTCAGTTATAAATTATTCCAGAATTAAGAATTTTATAGAGCTGAATGCAGTCAAAAGCCAAATAATTTATTGCCTAGTTGTAATAATACTGGCATTTCCCTGGGGATTCAGTGGTAAATAATTCACCTGCCAATGAAGGAGATGTAGGTTTGATCCATTGTCCAGGGAGATTCCCTTAAGAAGAAAATGGCAATCCACAGTTATTCTTGCCTGGGGAATCCTCTGGACAGAGAAGCCCAGTGGGCTACAATCCATGGGGTCACAAAAGAGTCATGTCTACAACTTATTGACTAAACAATGACAACAACAGGACACACAGTTGCTATTAAAAAATACTGTATATCCATATATTAATAAAAAAACCTAAAACTAAAATTTAAAACATAGTATTTGAAATAGCATAAAAAATTATCAAATACTGAAGCACAAATTTAAAAAAACAGTGCACGATTTTAATAAAGCCTAAGCTATAAACCTTTGATGATATAAACTGAAGAAGATTTAAATAACTGTAGAAATATACCAGGCCTATAAATTGAGAGATTGAATAGTAAGATTTAAATTCTCCTAAAATTAATCTCTGGATTTATCTTAATTTCCCAAATTAACATCAAACTATTAGCTGTGGACTTTTCATCGATGTCCTTTATCAGATTGATGAAATCTCCTTCCATTCAAAATTTGCTGAGATGGTTAATGAAAAATGTCTATTTTCCCTTGTCAATGATTACCTTGCCTTTGTTGAAATAAATGATATTCTCTCTTAATCTATTAATGTTAAAAAGTAATTTTTGAATGGTAATCTATTTTTGGTATAAGATGATAATGCTGTTTTTCTTTTCCTATGATGATGGATTTGATTCACTAATATTTTAATGACTTTGGCATCTGTTTTCACAAAGTGTACTCTTTTGTGATTTTATTTTGACAATATCATTGTCTGGTTTTCTATCAGTGTTGTAGTTGTTTAACCAAATGAGTTAAAAAGACTCCACCTTCTTTACTTAAAAGCTTATGTCCATCAACAGATGAATGGAGAAGAAAGCTGTGGTACATATACACAATGGAGTATTACTCAGTCATTAAAAAGAATACATTTGAATCAGTTCTAATGAGGTGGATGAAACTGGAGCTGATTATACAGAGTGAAGTAAACCAGAAAGAAAAACACGACTACAGTATACTAACATATATGTGGAATTTAGAAAGATGGTAACGATAACCCTGTATGTGAGACAGCAAAAGAGACACAGATGTATAGAACGGACTTTTGGACTCTGAGGGAGAGGGAGAGGGTGGGATGATTTGGGAGAATGGCATTGAAACATGTATACTATCATGTAAGAAACGAGTCGCCAGTCTGATACAGGATATAGGATGCTTGGGGCTGGTGCACGGGGATGATCCAGAGAGATGATATGGGGTGAGAGGTGGGAGGGGTGTTCAGGATTGGGAACTCATGTACACCCGTGGTGGATTCATGTCAATGTATGACAAAACCAATACAGTATTGTAAAGTAAAATAAAGTAAAAACAAAAATTTATAATAAAAAATAAATTAATTAAAAAAAGCTTATTAAGAGTGCTATTATTTCTACTATAAATGTCTGATTTAATTAATCAATGCAGCAATCCAGATTTGGTATTGTGGGAAGTTGTCAATGAAGTGTCTGCATAGGCCCATTCTTCTTGTTGGTTGTATGCAGCTTTTAAAGTACTTTTTGAATTTCCCATTTGGATTTCAAGTTTTTTGGTCTTCAACATACCCACTGGTTATCGTTTTAATATCTGTGAGACATATAGTAGATGATTCCACTTTCATTCCTGGCATTAGTAATATGCTCTTTTTTCCCCTTTCTTTCTTCATGATTCTGTTAGAGGTTCATGAATTATATTGATGTTTCTGGAAAAAGCACTTCTCAATTTAATGATTTTCTCATTTATTGACTTTTGCTTTCTTATTTGCCTTCTGTTATATTGACTTATACTGGCATTCATTTTTCTCTTTTTCTTTACTATTTGTTTTCTCTGTTTCTATTTTCTTTTTTGCACTAGTAGCTTTATTATAAGACACATTCACATTTAATATTATATCTTCTTAATTAACTGATCCTTTTAAGCTTATGAATTGCCTGACCTTATATCCTTGAACTAAACTTTTCCTCTTTTAAGAACATCAACAGCTTTCCTATGCTTAATGAATTCAAGGTAAATGTATGTTTCTTTCTCATGCATCAGTTCAGTTCAGTTCAGTTCAGTTAAGTTGCTCAGCCGTGTCCAACTCTCTGCGTCCCCATGAATTGCAGCACGCCAGGCCTCCCTGTCCATCACCAACTCCCGGAATTCACTCAGACTCACGTCCGAGTCAGTGATGCCATCCAGCCATCTCATCCTCTGTCATCCCCTTCTTCTCCTGACCCCGATCCCTCCCAGCATCAAAGTCTTTTCCAATGAGTCAACTCTTCGCATGAAGTGGCCAAAGTACTGGAGCTTCAGCTTTAGCATCATTCCTTCCAAAGAAATCCCAGGGTTGATCTCCTTCAGAATGGACTGGTTGGACCTCCTTGCAGTCCAAGGGACTCTCAAGAGTCTTCTCCAACACCACAGTTCAAAAGCATCAATTCTTCGGCGCTCAGCCTTCTTCGCAGTCCAACTCTCACATCCATACATGACTACTGGACAAACCATAGCCTTGACTAGATGGACCTTAGTCAGCAAAGTAATGTCTCTGCTTTTGAATATGCTACCTAGTTTGGTCATAACTTTTCTTCCAAGGAGTAAGTGTCTTTTAATTTCATGGCTGCAATCACCATCTGCAGTGATTTTGGAAGCTCCCAGAATAAAATCTGACACTGTTTCCACTGTTTCTCCATCTATTTCCCATGGAGTGATGGAACCAGATGCCATGATCTTCGTTTTCTGAATGTTGAGCTTTAAGCCAACTTTTTCTCTCCTCTTTTACTTTCATCAAGAGGCTTTTTAGTTCCTCTTCTCTTTCTGCCATAAGGGTGGTGTCATCTGCATATTTGAGGTTATTGATATTTCTCCGGGCAATCTTGATTCCAGATTGTGTTTCTTTTAGTCCATAATAGATGCATAATAAATATAGGTTTATTCTCTCATTTTCGACCTGTTTGTGTCTTTATATAAAAACACAACATTTCATATAAAGACAGAACATTTCTTATATGTGGCACTTCTATTTGTGTCTTACAAGACATTTCTGTTAATTAAAGTCAGTTCAGTTCAGTTCAGTTACATCCGACTTTTTGCAACTCCATGAACTGCAGCACGACAGGCTTCATTGCCCATCTCCAACTCCTGGAGCTTACTCAAATTCATGTCCATCGAGTCGGTGATGCCATCCAACTATCTCATCTTCTGTTCTCCCCTTCTCCTCCTGCTTCAATCTTTCCCAGCATCAGAGTCTTTTCCAGTGAGTCAGTTCTTTGCATCAGGTGGCCAAAGGATTGGGATTTCAGCTTCAGCATGAGTCCTTCCAATGAATATTCAGTACTGATTTCCTTTAGGGTTGACTGGCTGGATCTCCTTGCAGTGCAAGGGACTCTCAAGCGTCTTCTCCAATACCACAGTTCAAAGGCATAAATTCTTCGGTGCTCAGGTTTCTTTACAGTCCAACTTTTACATCCATACATGACTATTGAATTAATTAAAGTACTTAGTCTCTTTATAGTCCATGGGGTTGCAAAGAGTCAGACATGACTGAGTGACTATGCACAGCACAGCACAGTCTATTTTCATGTAAATTATTCGTATGTGTAAATTCTGGTCTAACATATCACTATATGATTTTGATTGTCTCATCCTTATTCTGTTCTCTCCTTAAACTGTGAGAGAATCAAATACTTCTTTAAAAGTTTTTATTTTATCTTTTACATCTTTGATGTTATTATCATGGGTATATGTATTTGTGTGTATTTATGTTTTTCATTAAAAAAGTGAAATGCTGATCTTTAACTTTGAACATTCTGTTTAAACTATTTTAATGTTTTATAAAAGCTTAAGCTCTCTATCATAATATACTTCCAAAAAATTATCTTTCAACTTTTGTTGTTATTTTACATATTTTGTTGTTATTCTACATATGCTGCAAAACCTCTTACTATAACCTGAACTGTTCCACCCTAAAATTCATATGCTTGAGGCTTAATCTTCAAAATGACCATATTTTGAGATAAGGCCTTTGAAGTTAATTAGGGTTAATGAATTCTCAAGATTGGGCCTTGAAGATGATCACTGTCCTTATAATTAAAACAAGAGATATGATGGATGTGCACACATAGGGTACAGGCCATATTAGAACACAGCAAAGAGGTGGCCACGTGCAAGTCAAGAAGAAAGGACATAGGAGAAACCATCTTTTCTGCTAGCATCTTCATCTTGAACTTCCAGTCTCCAGAGAAAACAAGTTGTTCTTGCTTAAGTTACCCATTGCATGGCATTTTGTTATGGCAACCCTAGCAACCTAATATACTTGCATTTGTTTATTATTTTTTAACATTTTAATAAGCAACAAAACTGAAAGAAACTCATGTATCCCATTCTTCATTACAGCACTGTTTACAATAGCTAAAACATGGAAGCAACATAGCTATCCATCGACAGATGAATGGGTAAAAAATTGTGGTACATATACACAATGGAATATTACTCAGCTGTAAAAAGGAACACATTTGAGTCCGTTCTAATGAGGGGGTGAACCTAGAACCTATTATACAGAGTGAAGTGAGTCAGAAAGAGAAAAATAAATACTGTATTCTAATGCATATATATGGAATCTAGAAAAATGGTATTGAATAATTTATTTAAAGGACAACAATGGAGAAACAGGCATAGAGAATAAACTTAGAGATATGGGGAGAAGGGAGGAAAGAGTGAGATGTATGGAAAGAGTAACAAGGAAATTTACATTGCCATATGGAAAGAGTAACAAGGAAATTTAGATTGCCATGTGTAAAATACATAGCCAACTGGAATTTGCTATATGGCTCAGGGAACTCAAACAGTGGCTCTATATCAACCTATAGAAGTGGGATGGGGAGGGAGATGGGAGGGAGTTTTGAAAGGGAGGTTATATATGTATACCTGTGGCTGATTCATGTTGCGCTTTGACAGAAAAGAGCAAAATTCTGTAAAGCAATTATCCTTCAATTAAAGTAAATAAACAGGGTAACAATATGCAGCCTTGACATACTCTTTTCCCAATTTGGAACCAATCTTTTTGTCCATTTTCAGTTCTAACTGTTGCTTCTTGACCTGCATACAGATTTCTCAGGAGGCAGGTCAGATGGTCTGGTACTCCCATGTCTTTAAGAATTTTCCACAGTTTGTTGTGATCCACACAATCAAAGGCTTTGGCGTAGTCAATGAAGCAGAAATAGTTGTTGTTGTTTTTTAATTTGTTCATAAATATAAATACATCCTAAGTACAGTTGCCAAATTAATATTTGAATATATTTTGATATTACATAATGAAAACTGAACACCCTGTGAAGTTTAGTCATAGTTAAGATGAAAACAGAGTCTTGAAATCTTTTGTTGTATCTCAGTTTATGAAATAATCATATTGATGCTTTTAACTTGCAATGTTCAAATTTTAAAAATTCATTGCTCTTTTAAAATTTGAGACATGTTAATAAATCACTGATATTTGGGAAACTAATAGATACTCCTTTAAATGAATGATGTTACAGTCATATTTCCTAATTTATATGGTTAAAATTCTTAATTATAAAGCTATTACAACATAGCTTATATTGATTAATTGATATGAAATACGGAAAAGTACATTGAATTCCAGGGAACATATCTCCAGCCATAGTTTACTTTCCTAATTTGTACTTGTTTTCAGAAATCTCATCAGAGATTTCTAAATAGGACAGCAAAATAGGACCCAGATCAAAAAGTCCACTGAGTGTGACTTTTCCCTATCCAATTTTCGTCTGTATGTTTATTTCCAAACCATTATTTTTCTCTGGATTTTCCACTTAGTCTATTAAAAATTAATGCTATTAAAGTTTTCTAAAATATTCAGGTACTTTATGGTATCTCTGAATGATTACAACATTGACCAAAACTTCTTCCACTGTGAATGTTTCATGTAGCTGTTTGAGTAAAGGAAGTAGCGCTGCCAGGAAAACGAAGGACTTTGAGATCCTTGATATTTTCTGATAAAGTCTTTGATGCAACTTACCCTAAACCTATGGGATGCAGTGCAAGCAGTATTTAGAGGGAAATGAATAGCTATAAGTGCCTACAGAAAATAAAAAACTGCTGGTAGATCCTTTTCCAATTGGCTAACAAGATCTGACATCTGGTCCCATCACTTCAGGCAAATAGATGGGGAAACAGTGTAAACAGTGGCAGATTTTATTATTGGGGCCTCCAAAATCACTGCAGATGATTTTGATATTATGTAATGAAAACTGAACACCCTGTGAAGTTAGTCATAGTTAAGGTGAAAACAGAGTCTTAAAATCTTTGTTGTATCTCAGTTTATGAAATAATGATATTGATGCTATGCAGCCATGAAATTAAAAGACACTTGCTGCTTGGAAGAAAAGTTATGACCAACTGAGACAGCATATTAAAAAACAAAGACATTATTTTGCCAACAAGGTTCCGTCTAGTCAAAGCTATGGTTTTTCCAGTAGTCATGTATGGATGTGAGTGTGGGACTATAAAGAAAGCTGAGCACCAACAAATTGATGCTTTTGAACTGTGGTGTTGGAGAAGACTCTTGAGAGTCCCTTGGACTGCAAGGAGATCCAACCAGCCCATCCTAAAGGAAATCAGTGCTGAATATTCATTGGAAGGACTGATGCTGAAGCTGAAACTCCAATATTTTGGCCACCTAATTCAAAGAACTGACTCATTGGAAAAGACCCTGATGCTGAGAAAGATTGAAGGCAGGGGGAGAAGGGGATGACAGAGGATGAGATGGTTGGATGGCATCACCGACTCAATAGACGTGAGTTTGAGTAAACTTTGGGAGTTGGCGATGGACAGGGAGGCCTGGCATGCTGCAAGTCCATGGGGTCACAAAGAGTTGGACACAACTGAGAGACTGAACTGAAGTGAACCAGATCTGTATATTAGTAAAAATATTCCAGATTACTTAGTGGGACAACAGGCAGAGTGTCTTTATTGTCATCCTCAATACTCTTTGTTTCGGAAAATAAATACATAAATAAATGATGTAACATCTTCCAATCTGTGATCCTGCCCTGATAAGGGCTAAAACACAGGCTTCATTGACATTATACACTTCTTCTTTTTTTTTTTCATCTTCAACTAACATCCACCACCTCTTTGTCAAAATCTCTAGTAATTCTGAAGGTAATTCACAATTTGATGGACCTACTTGCACCATCAGAATAGCTTCTGAAATCCTTGGTGCCTGAGAACCCATTTTTCCATTTTTGTTGTTGTTGTTTATTTGTTTATTTTTTTTTTCTTTTTATACTGACATTCACCTGTGCTTTGCCATGGATGACAAGCAGTTAGCACCAACCGTCTGAGCTTTTTTCAATGGCTGTTAACAAAATATTCAGAGTTCACTGTGAGAGTGGTTGTCAGAGGCTGTTTCCCAAATGTGCTCTTCTGTTAAACCCATTTATTCTGGAAATTTTCAAGATTACTTATTTCATTCATTCCCTTTGCTTTACTTTGTGTGTCATGGCCTCTTCCCTGAATTTTTTCTGGGGCTCTGGGAACCTGCCACAACATTCAACCTGTACAACCTAGCCCCTCAGCCACTGCATTGGACCACTTCCACAGGAATGCTACTCCTTCAACACATTTGTTGTTGTTGTTAGAAAATTTAGTGATATACTTGTATAAATATAGGGGTGTTTGAGTTCTTTGTATTTAGATATCTATTTATTCTCTCTATTGTTCTTTATACCTTTTTGTTTCATACTCTAATAAAACTATCCTGCAACATTTCTTGGCAGTATTATTTTGCAGGAGATGAATTATTTAAGATTTTTTTCTTTCATTTTATTTCTAATATGTTTTCACAGGAAATTGACTTCTAGACTTTCTTTTTTAGCTCCTTAAAGATTTAATTTTGTTGTCTTCTGACTCCTATTATTTCTATGAGAATTCAGCTATCATTTTACTATCCGTTCATTCTATGTCTTTCTCTGACTTGTTTCAAAGATTTCCTTTGTCTTTAGTTTTCTATAGTTTTATTATGATGTAGTTGGCTTTTTTTTTTTTTAATTTACATTTACCACACTTCAAGATTCTCTGAACTTCTTGGATATGTGGGAGGCTTTTCTGTTTGTTTTCAGACATTTACAAAATTCTCAACATTAATCTCCTAAAATATTTCTTGTGACCTTGTCTCTTGTTTTCTTATCCTCCTGGGCTTCACATACTTTTATATTTGAATGTTTTGATATTGTCCAATAGTTTTCAAGTATTCCATTTTTCCCCTCTCTTATTTCTGTGCTTTGAGTAAGATAATTTCTCTTGTCACATCTTCAAGTTCAAAATAATTTCCTGCCTTTTGTCTGTTCTGAGTATAGCATATCAGCCTAGTTTGTTGTTGAATGGAGTGAGGAATTTTGGGTTATTTATTTATACTCAGTACCCAACGGAATTGAAAATCCTCTAGTGATAGACAGCTGCTGCTTTTTGCCTGGCATGAGTTACAGAATGATTAAGATTCTCTCTCTGGGTGTTCCTATTCCACTTTCTGCTTAGAGCAGGCCCAGGAAGACTTTACTAAAGATGGGTTTTCCCTGTACTTTGCTCTTCTCTCAGTTGTAGGGCATTGCTTGCTACCCAATGTAAGACTTCTCCAGTGGGGAAAAGATTTTTTTCAGTTCCCCTGCTACCAGCACAACTTGAAACAGGCCCTGTTTCCTTGAGTTTCATATCTTGGGTTTTCTCAGCATTTCTACTCTCTTCCGCAGAAAACAACCACTTCCTCCAATTAGTGCAAAGTCTTCTGAACCCAGACACTTCTTGATAGTCTCTCTCTACAGTTGACTCTCAACTGTAGCAAATTTTGCCTCATACCAATGCCTAGTCTAAAATGGGCATGCCTTTTAGGGGCAGTTGGCTTAACGCCATGAATTTAAAGAGTCTGTAGAGGTTAAGTGTTTCATAGCAACAGAGAGCTTTGTCTTTGAGTTCAGTGCAGAGTGTTTCTGGCCCTGTCTCAGTGGTAGCCACTCTTGACCTCGTATTGATGTATGAGAGGGGGATATTTGTCATTTTTCTGTCTTTCCCCCAGTGACAGATACTGTCTGCTTCAGGCAGTGAAAGACCTGGGGCAGATGGCCTTCCATTTCCTTCCTTTCCCCAGTAGTGGGGAGCTGCTTCTTTCATCACGTCAAGGTCCAGGGTGAGTGTGGATGGTTTTCCTACACGGCCAACCTGTCCTTGCAGTTGTGCAGGGTTTGGGGAACAGGCAGGCTGCTTTAGGTTCTCCTTCTTCACCCCAGACACTGGCACATCGTGCATCCTGTGCAGTTGGTGTGACTGCCCTCCCTGTACGCAAGCTGTCTCATGAACAACTGACCTGTGAAAAGGATCAACAAGTGAAAGCAAGTCTTCTCTTATGTCTAGGGCTCTCAGGGATACTATGTTAGCATGTTAGCCCATAGTTGGCAGTTATCAGTTCATTACATTTAAGCTTTCTTCTTCCAAATTAATTTTATGGTAGCTAAATCTATTTCCCATTGTTATATCTTAACTGAAACACTTAATGTGTCTCATCCTTTCACAGAAATGCATGTTCTCCATTTGATTTTTTTTTTATTATAATAGCTTTTGATCTTACTTTTTTCTTGGTCATGGCTGTCCTCATTTGTAACATGATAATAGATGTTTTCTTTTATTTTTATTGCTTTCTATGTTTTTTTGCAAAAAAAAAAAAAAGAAATTTTACTCTTTAATTTTAAAATGTAATTTTTGAAAGTTATGAAGTGTTAGCATATAACATTCACATGGCTTACAGTTTTCTAATGGGCACTTTAACCACATTTTTTCCTCACTCTGCCTCTCACAGTCATATAAAAATGTAGATGTTTAAAAATATATAGAAATATTTGACTCAGTTTCATGCTAAACATAAGAACTTGATAAATTAGAAGCCCGTTTTATTTAGTATGTGACTATTATTGAATCCATCAGGTTATATATTTCTGAAGAACTACATTAAAAAGAGAATGGAGAGCAAACTCCAAATTCTTTATTGTCTACAGAAGTATTTCTTATAGGCATGTATATACACTGAGATACAAACAGATCCATCTAGATTTTTCATTTCTACATCTTTACTGTCATCACCTATTCCACAGGGAGACATTTTTGGGTCTTCACATATTTTTCTCCCAGCAATTTCCAGTTAACCTCAGATATTGCAAGGGCTCAAGGACAGTCTGTTGATATAATGATAGTTGTCTTGTGACAACATGGGGTTTTGCAAATCATTATGAGAGGCTTTGACCTAGTTTTTTTTTTTTTTTTTCATATCCTACAACATGTCTTTTTTCATTATTATTAAACTGGATGGTTAGAGTGTGTGGATCATTTAACTTTGCATTCAAACTAAATAGCAGCAAACGTGTAGGATTTAAATAAGAGAGAGTACTAGAGTACTAAGGAAGAGAGTGTCCTTTTTGACTTTGCAGAGGCAAAATCCTTGACTAAATGGCTGATAAATGGATAACTTTGAATATTTATAATAGTTTTGCAAAAAACTCCAGAGTTATTATGCTACCTGTAATAATGAAAGTGACTATCTTTTCAGCTACAGACATTTCAAATAATAGTAATTTGTAAATGTTCTTTCAAGGAGAACTAATAATTATACTTTCATTTTTTAGATATGCAGTAGAAATAGCAAGTTATTTGTGGATTTTAATGAATCGTGCATATTTTCAATCTATGCTTAATTTTTCTAGACTTAGCTCTATATGCCATTTAGCTTCTTAGGGCTTCTCAAAATATTTTATCAACTTATTCTTGAATATAAAAAATGTTTATTAAATTTATAACCTGAATCCAGAATGATATGCAGCCAAAATTGTACTGGTGACAAATTTACAGAGAGTAAACACATATATTGTTTTTCTTTCTATAGAAAGAAACAGTTTAAGCTCGTTAAATTCTGTTATAATTCTATACCAGATCATGCAAAATCTCCTTCACAACCTCTTTTCATTGGTGACTACAACTGCCCCTCTCTCGAAAATGAATAACAGTCCTGACATCTAAAATAACACATTGTTTGTGCACTTAATATAAAAGGGATCATTCAATGTACTATTTCTGTGTATTTTATTTTCATTAATATTTTACACATGATATTCACTTGTATTGTTACACTAGTTGTAGTTTATTCATCTCACTGGTGAGTAGTCCATTTTATGAATGTATCACACTTCACGATGTTAGCTAGTTAACATAAAAATTTTGCTGTTATGAATTATCTTTTTAATATATTTAGCTGATAATATGTGCTGAGGAGATACACACAAGTGAAGTTACTTGCTCAAAACTATGTAGGTTAACTGTAGTAAATACTACTAATTGCCTTTGTAGAGGAATTTCATTAATTTAAATTCTTAACAACAGTATATAAAAACTCCACTTGTTCTATATTCTCCCCAAACAGCAAAGTGAATATTATTTTTATTTACCATTCTGATGAGAGTATGTGTGTGTACATGCTAACTTACTTCAGTCATGTCTTACTCTGTATGACCTTATGTTCTGAAGCCAGCCAAGCCCCTCTGTCCATGGAATTCTCCAGGGAAGAATACTGGAGTGGGTTGCTGTGCCCTCTTCCAAGGGATCTTCCCAACCCAGGGACTGAACCTGAATCTCTTAAGTTTACCTGCATTGGCGAGTTCTTTACCACTAGCATCACCTGGAAAGCCCCGATGAGAATATATTCTTTTCATTTGTGTTTATAATTTTATGATAAATGAGAGAGGACTTTTTCCTGAGATTTATGTTCATTTGAATATTATATTTTGTGAAGATCTTATTTGAATCTTTTGACAATTGTTCCATTATGGTGTCCTGCTTTTTATTAATTTATGAATATTCTTTATATATATATGTTCCAAACATATCCAGTATTATTAATATATATGCATATTAATGTACATATATTTTACATCAATTTTGTAAGTAGCCTAGAATATATTTATCTACTATTTACACATTTAGGTTAATCCTAGAGAAAAACTAAAAGTTGAATAAAATGGAAGGCACAGATTATTAGAAATTGAAAGATCATCTTGAAGCTATGTCCTTGAAATCTCTTTCATGACATAAAGACATAAGATTAACTGAAGATCTCAAAGGCAAAAATGCCACGTTAACAAAAATTTTTTTCCACAAAAATTTCACCCTTATTTTGACCATGAACTCTACCTCATGTTTTTAATTTGATCTTCAAAGGTCACTAAACTCAATCCCTTCTATTCTTCTCTTCATCAAAGTATATACGTCATTTCTTTGAAATGTTCTAGAATTCATTATGGTAATGGTTGTCTTACCTGTTTGTTTGTTTGTTTTTTCCTCCCAGACCTCTGGGATCTGCCATGAAAAGTGTTAATTGCTCAGTCGTATCCAACTCTTTGCAACCCTGTGGACTGTACTTTGCCAGGCTCCTCTGTCCATGGAATTCTCTAGGCAAGAATCCTGGAGTAGGTAAACTTTCCCTTCTCCAGGAGATTTTCCTGACCCAGGGATCAAACCCGGGTCTCCTGCATTGCAGGCAGATTCTTTACTGTATGAGCCATCAGAGAAGCCCAGTAGAAATCGTGTGCATTATAAATTTTCCTTTGAGTGGTATAACATCAAACAATAGCATTAAATTCTACCCCTGCTATAGCTCTATGAGTTATTTATTTCTCCTTTTACCCATTTCTGTTCAATTTACTGCCTCATAGCTTCATGATCTCATTTGCTTGCTGACTGATCCTCGTGACTTTTGTCTACCTCCCTTCCAAGTCATCCTATACAAGGCAAACAGATTATATATATATAACTGTGAAGAAGGCTGAGCGCTGCAGAATTGATGCGTTTGAACTGTGGTGTTGGAGAAGACTCTTGAGAGTAACCTGGTCTGCAAGGAGATCCAACCAGTCCATTCTGCAGGAGATCAGCCCTGGGATTTCTTTGGAAGGAATGATGCTAAAGCTGAAACTCCAGTACTTTGGCCACCTCATGTGAAGAGTTGACTCATTGGAAAAGACTCTGATGCTGGGAGGGGTTGGGGTCAGGAGGAGAAGAGGATGAGATGGCTGGATGGCATCACTGACTCAATGGAGGTGAGTCTGAGTGAACTCCGGGAGTTGGTGGTAGTCAGGGAGGCCTGGCATGGTATGATTCATGGGGTCACAAAGAGTCGGACACGACTGAGCGACTGAACTGAACTGATATATATATATATATATATATATATATAAGCTAAATTTCTTTATGAGAGTAACCCACTTGAAATTAATTAATGTCAAAGTCTTAGCATGCAGAGTCTTCCAATATTTAATTTGGCCTTACTTTATTAACTTATGCCCTAATAGGCTTGTGTAATTGGGACATGCTATTGAATTGCATAATATTTGCATGTTAATAAGGAAGAATTCTGCCTAAATCATTGTCCCATAGCTATATTCTATTAAATAAGTATCTTCAATTTAATAATCATATAAGCTTTTTTTTTCTGTAGAATTCAACTTTAACTATTTTCATTCATTTCATTGCAAGTCTTTTGAAAACTTGTTTAAGACATGATTAAGTTATAACATCTAAGCTTAAAATAGTGCATTCTTCAGTTAGTCATTGCCAGTGTACTCATATTATCTTAATCTTCAGAAATGATTTAAAAATTTACATTTTTAAAAAGTCATTTAAGATTAGTTTAGAGTAGACTTAGAATGGCAACAGGGATTTTATTTCAACATTGATATTTCACAAAAATCTAGCTCAGTCCCCCATATGTTCATATTATGTTGTTTATGTCAGAGCCCAGAAGATTAATATTAAATATCAGCTTTGATAAGACCCCAAGGGATTTAAGTACATCTTGGATTCATTTCTCTCTGAATTCTCTTGAATTATGTACTGCGGAACATGAAGCAATTTTGTTTTACTTACAAAACTCAGTCTAAAGAAAAGCTGGTTGCTTCTTCCAAAGGAAAATAATTTTACATAAAATTCCAGTTTAAAATATTTCAGGATATTTTTTTCTTTGTAATGAACTCTCTCATATGAATCAATGTTTATTTTGAGTAATTCTGTTAAATTGTAGAGAACATTTTATACACCAAGTTTATTTTCACATCTAATCTTTCTTCTTGTTATTCACTGTTTTATTGTTCAAAATATTACCTGGCATATATTGGTACTGAACAAACACTGTTTTAATGAAATTAGCTGGTCCACCATGTACTATTATTTGCTTTTGAGCACAGTAATCCAATACCCCAATTTCTTAACATTTTCTGTAATGTGTCAATTATAAAGTAAGTATATATTGCAGAGGGTTGTTATTAAGATTAAATGAGATAATGAACATAAAGCAGTGTAGAATGTTCAACACACTGTAAGCTCTCAATCAGTATTGGATTTTCTTATTTACTTATTAAAATATTTTCAGGATTTTCTTAAGGAAAATTCTTAATTAGTACAAGTAACTATATTCAGTTTTAATGATTTAAAGACTTAAACACCATGAAATCACAAAGACATTCCTAGTATAGATGAATAAAGCACATTTACAATGGGCTGGCTGAAGCAAGAGCTGGAATCAACATTGCTGGGAGAAATATCAATAACCTCAGATATGCAGATGACACCACACTTATGACAGAAAGCGAAGAAGAACTAAAGAACCTCTTGATGAAAGTGAAAGAGGAGAGTGAAAAAGCTGGCTTAAAACTCAACACTCAAAAAACTAAGATCATGGCATCTGGTCCTGTCACTTTATGGCAAATACATGGGGAAACAATGGAAACAGTGAGAGACTTTATTGTTTTGGGCTCCAAAATCACTGCAGATGGTAACTGTAGCCATGAAATTAAACGACGTTTGTTCCTTGGAAGAAAAGTTATGACCAACCTAGACCTAGCATATTAGAAAACTCAGGCATTACTTTACCAACAAAGGTCTGTCTAGTCAAAGCAATGTTTTTTCTAGTACTCATGTATGAGAGTTAGACTGTAAAGAAAGCTGAATGCCAAAGAATTGATGCTTTTTTAAAAATATATAAATGTATTTATTTTAATTGGAGGCTAATTACTTTACAATATTGTATTGGTTTTGCCATACATCAACAGTTGGAGAAGAGTCTTGAGAGTCCCTTGGAGAGCAAGGAGATCCAACCAGTGAATCCTAAAAGAAATCAGTCCGAATATTCATTGGAAGGACTTATGCTGAAGCTGAAACTCCAATACTTTGGCCACCTGATGTGAGGAACTGACTCACTGGAAAAGACCCTGATGTTGGAAAAGATTGAAGGTGGGAGGAGAAGGGGATGACAGAGGATGAGATGGTTGGATGGCATCACCGACTCAATGGACATGAGTTTGAGTAAGCTCCGGGAGTTGGTTATGGACAGGGAAACCTGGTGTGCTGCAGTCCACGGGGTCTCAAAGAGTCAGACATGATGGAGCAACGGAACTGAACCAGTTCTTATTTCTTATATTTGTTATAATTTAACAGCTGAAATTTTGCTGTTTGTTTTCTCTTTTCCCATCTGTTATCTTTTATTTTTAAAAAATGTTTCATGCCTTATCTGGATTTTTAAAATGTCATTATACATTAGGTGCATATATTTGTTCCACTATTGTTTTACAATGATTTTTTTATGGTATGAAATATACCCCTTTAACACTGCATTCTACTTTCAGATTACATTGTCCTACTTACTTTACAATGTAAGAACAGTACAGCATACACTTTTTTTCATGTCTTTTACTGTATTACCATTTCTCTATTGTATTGCATTGTTAGGCTTTTAACCTGAACACAAATCTCACAGAGCACTGTTATTGATTTGATTTCTTTGGAGAGTAAATTATCATTTAAAGATAATTAAAGCAAGAAAAAAGCATTTTCTTCTATCTTATGCATGCATTTACTTTTACTGACACTTTTTATTCATTTTTATCTGGTGTGATTTTATTCTAAATATAGGACTTACTTTTTCATATCTTTTGGGCAGGTTCATAAGACAATGGATTTTGAACATATATTCCTGAAAAACTATTACCCTTTTATTATTACAATACAGTTTCTCTGAGTTTAGAATCCTAGGCTGACATATTTTTCTCACAACAAGTTAATATTGTCATTTCTTTTGTTGTATGACATGAAAAAAGTTTGTGATAAAAAGTCTATTGCTTTGCTTATTCTTGTTCCTCTGTACACATCAAAGCTAGTTTCTTTTAAGAGATTTCCCTTATTACTAGATAAGTCTTCTGATGGGTGTCTTTATGCCTATTGTGATTGTGACTCATTTAATTTCTTGGACCTATGAATGTATGACTTCAACTAAATTTTGTATTAGCTCCTGTAAGATCCAGTAAGGGAGCTGTGTCCCATCATCCTGTTGTCAACCATGTTGAAATAGGAGCTAAATTTTCCAGAATCAAGTTTCCTGTCAAGTCTTAGGTTATAGTTAGCTAGGAACTTTCACAATGTATGGGATGAAAAAGTGTGACTTTGGCCATCACTCAATGATTCTTCTTTGGCTAGATGCTGAAGTACCCAGAAAATTTCAGCTTGTCCTACTGTCCCCTAAAATCATTGCCCATATCTTCTACCAATGGGCTTTGGATGTAGATTCCCAGAGTCTGACACTCCAAGTAGCTCTCTGTTTGCACTTGCCCATTTATATAGCTGAGGGGCTTGCCCAATGGCCCAACAATAAATAATGTGCCTGCAGTGGAGGAGATGCAGGAGACATGGGTTTGATCCCTGGCTCAGGAAGATCCCCAGGAGGAACGCATTGCTCTCCACTGCAGTATTCTTGCCTGGGAAATCCTATGGACAGGGGAACCTGATAAGCTACAGTTCATTGGCTTGCAGAAGTTAGACATGATTGAAGTGATTTAGCACTCATGCACACATCTGTAGCTGAATATTTGCTTGACTTCTCAGATTGACAACAGGGTGATGCAGCTGAATCTCTCTTACCTGTGTTTGTGTTGCATGAGAGTGGGGTGTGAGAGGATGTTCACATCAGTCATGTCTGAGTCTGTAGGATGACTGCCAAGAGTGTTCTCAGCTTCATGTAAGAAGGAATTTAAGAGCAACTCATAGTAAAGTGAAAGGAGGTTTATTCGTGGAGGAAACATACTCCATAGATAGAGTGTGGGCCATCTCAGAAGGCAAAAGAGGCAAGGGAGGAAAGAGAGGCACTAGTGTGTGGGGTTGTCCGTTTCCATAGGGGTGGGTGATTTACTAGGCTAATGAGAGGGAGCAGTGTTCCAGCTATTTGGGGGAAGGCCTGGGGATTACCATGAACTGAGCCAT
Source organism: Budorcas taxicolor (assembly GCF_023091745.1). Lineage (NCBI taxonomy): Eukaryota > Metazoa > Chordata > Mammalia > Artiodactyla > Bovidae > Budorcas > Budorcas taxicolor. The sequence continues at coordinate 55,532,993 of NC_068929.1, read as the reverse complement.
CACATGCTTTATGACCTTTATGGTCATGGCGCCTGTGGGTGTGTAATTTAGCATACTGACATGTTACAATGAGTATGTCCTGAAGCCTAAGGTCTAAGGGAGATCAACTCATCCACCATCTTGGACTTAGTTGGTTCTAATCAGTTCATGACCTATTCTTGTGCTATGTCATTGTTTTAAAAGATGTGCCCTGCCTCCTTCCTGTCTCATTTGGAAATTCATTTTTTCAGTCTCTTTCCATAATTGTGCAAGTTTTAATTCATATAATAAGTCACATTCCCACTATTAATGAATTTCCATTTTCATTTGTCAACCTTTGCTGATACAATAGGTATTATGATGATCTATACTTTTTAAATAAGTAAAATAACAAATGGAAATAGCAATTTCTTTAATATTAAAAAGAATGAAAAAAAAAAAAGAAAATGAGTAGTAGAGCTAGGATTTAAATATGTGAAGCCTATTTAACCACTTTGTCATATTTCCTCTTTAAAGCTCTGCATTTACAGATAATATATTTTATTTCAAAATGTATATTTTTATGACCATACATATTAAAACATTTGACAATGTTTATATACTTGTTAGAACTCTTTGACAACTCTCACATTCATATAATGATGTCAGAGCATTAAAATTAAGTTCAAGAATAGATGTTATTTTTGTTTTTTATGTCAGGGATGATACATACAAGAAGACGTATTTTGGGAATAAAGATATCAATAAAAATTAACATCTTAAAATATATCTGGGTATGAAATACAAATAAATACTGATATAAGTAAAAAATTTAAAAATTCAAATGTAAATTTATATTACCTAGATTTTCCTACAGTTTTTGTGCCTTAATTATGTCGCAAATTATTTCTTTCACTGGCATTTATTTTTAAATAAATGGTAATGCATTGCCTATGGATGAGTAAATAGTCTAGTTAATAAATGTTGATTTCAATGCCTAAAATATATAATATTTCAATAAAACATGTTAATAATGAAACCAACTAAAGTGAATAATATATGCTTGCCTCCATTATTGTATCCAACAATCTGACCACCTGATGCAAAGAGCTAACTCATTGGAAAAGACCCTGATGCTAGGAGAGATTGAGGGCGGGAAGAGACTAGGTTAACAGAGAATGAGATGGTGGGATGGCATCACTGACTCAATGGACATGAGTTTGAGCAAACTCTGGGAGATAGTGAAGGACAGGGAAGCCTGACACACTGCACTCTATTGGGTCACAAAGAGTCAGACATGTATTAACCGTCTGTCAACAACAAATGGTTACATTTGTGTATTTATTAAAATGTGAATAAAATCTTTCATTAACACATAATTTTGGTTTTTGAACACAAAACACTTTTTAAAAAGAGAAAATATTTTATTTATTGCTTTATTTACTTATTCAAGATATACACCATCCCTTCTATATTCCAATCACCTAAATTTTATAAGTAACACTTTTCATTAGTGCTGATTGTGATATTAAATGCCACATTATGTATTATATACAATTCAAATCAGTAGGCAGCTAACTGTGTGGATAATATTTACATAGCTTCAACTGAATTTGCAAGTATTATCATAATATCATATTAAAATATGTTGTCACTTGTCAATTAGATAATCAGCAGAGTGCCTAATTGAAATGACAGAATACCAAAAAGACTAGAGTAGTACTTTTGCTTGTTTGTAAAAATAAACATCTACATTTTTATGTTGAAATGAATAAACTTAGTTTTTGTTTTCATTTACAAAATACTGTATAGCTGTTTCATATACAAAGTTAGCAATGACTTAGAAAAATTTTAAAGTGCATAAATTAATACATAGAGTAACTACAAATACATAATGTTTTGGAATACCTGGCTACTTCTCTTGGATCTATAGATCAATTTATAAATGATTTTGAACTTCTGGTTCTGCATCTATACAATCTAAAAGAAGATAATGGCATAATCTTTTCTAGTTATATGAAGTTTTATCTAACTACTTAACATTTTGAAAATTTCCCAATATAGTTTTACTGCCAAGTTTGTCACATGTACTATGAAAACTCCTATCAATGGAATCAAGCATGAGGATAAATCTCATTGCTTCAAATAAATACTAATGTTTCCATAAGTAAAATGCCATCACGAAATTTTAACTTTTGTGGTAAACCCTTGAAGAAACTCACAACCAAAAAGTTAGCATGAGAGTAAATGGTGTTCAATTACTAAGGCTTAATAAGTCAGTTTTCAATTTAAAAGTCTTTTCTTGAAAGGTCATGGTTATCCCATTGAAATTATTTTTCTATGGAGAAGAAAAATATCCATAGAGGGCTTCCCAAGTGGAGCTAGTGGTAAAGAATCCATCTGTCAATTCAGGAAACACAGGGGATATGGGTTCAATCCCTGGGTCAGGAAAAGCCCCTGGAGAAGGAAATAGCAACCCACTCGAGTATTCTTGCCTGGAAAATTCCATGGAGAGAGGGGCTTTGTGGGCTATAGTCCATGGGTTCACAAAGAGCAGAGAAAAACTGAGCGATTGGGCAGACACACACAAAAATTTTATAATGAAAAATTCTAGCAGTATCCAGGTTTTAAGCCTACTTTGGTGGTATAAAAGTAATGTGTGATTTTTGTGTGTAACTTGATAGTTATTAGTTTGGGCTGTCATAATAAAATAGCATAAATTAGGTGCTTATACAACAGACATTTATTTCCTCAGTTTTAACTCCAAGGTCAAGTTGCAGCATGGTCAATTTCTGGTGAGACCTCTTTATCTGGCTTTCAGATGCTACCTTCTTGCTGTGTCTTCCCATAGTTGGGAATGAGTAGAAACCAAGTTCTCTGGTATCTATTCTTCTAAGGACACTGATTTTATCATAAAAGGCCCAATTTAATAACCTCAAATTAATCTATATATCTCCCAAAGGTCCTATATTTAATTAACATCACATTTGCTTCAAAATATGAGTTTAAAGGGACAAAATTCAATTTATAGTAGTAATGCTCCTATATGGAGAAGGAAATGGCAACCCACTCCAGTATCCTTGTCTGGAAAATCTCATGGACAGAGAAGTCTGGTGGGCTGCAGTCCATGGGTCACAAAGAGTCAGCCATGACTGAGCAACTAACACACACACACAATGCTACTATAATTTCGTGTTCATATTCATACACTTTCAATTTTATTTTTGCCTAAGAAAATTTACCTTTACTCTCTTGGAAATATATCTTTATTTATCAATGGATTGTCTGTATCTCACTTCCTACTGGGGAGTTGGGTGCTACATGAGCAAATCTTCCATGTATATGTTTCATTTTGCTTCCCTTATGTACCCTTTAAACCTGCTAATATGTTGCCTTTTATGTATGGGCTGCTATGTATTTAATTTTCTGTTATTCTCTTTGAATCAAACCTGCTAATTTCTAGACATTCAGTTCAGTTCAGTTCAGTTCAGTCACTCAGTCATGTCCAACTCTTTGCGACCCCATGGACTGCAGCAAGCCAGGACACCCTGCCCAACACCAACTCCCGGAGTTTACTCAGACTCGTGTCCACTGAGTCGGTGATGCCATCGAACCATCTCGTCCTCTGTCATCTCCTTCTCCTCCTGCCTTCAATCTTTCCAGCATTGGGGTCTTTTCAAATGAGTCAGTTCTCTGCATCAGGTAGCCAAAGTATTTGAGTTTCAGTTTGAGCATCAGTCCTTCTAATGAATATTCAGCACTGATTTCTTTAGGATGGACTGGTTGGATCTCCTTGTAGTCCAAGGGACTCTCAAGAGTATTCTCCAACACCAAAGTTCAAAAGCATCAATTCTTTGGGGTTCAGCTTTTCTTTATACTCTCACATACATAAATAACTACTAGAAAAACCATAGCTTTGACTAGACGGACTTTTTTTGGTAATGTAATGTCTCTGCTTTTGAATATGCTGACTAGGCTGTTACTTTTCTTCCAAGGAGGAAGCATCGTTTAATTTCGTGATTTCAGTCAACATCTGCAGTGATTTTGGAGTGCAAAAAAATAGTCTGTCACTGTTGACACTGTTTCCCTGTGACGTGATGGGACCAGATGCCATGATCTTAGTTTTCTGAATGTTGAGCTTTAAGCCAGCTTTTCCACTGTCCTCTTTCAGTTTCATCAAGAGTCTGTTTAGCTCTTCTTCAGTTTCTGCCATAAGGGTGGTGTCATCTGCATAACTGAGGTTATTGATATTTCTGCTAGCAATCTTGATTCCAGCTTGTAGTTTATCTGGTCCAGCATTTCTCATGATATACTCTGCATATAAGTTAAATAAGCAGGGTGACAATATACAGCCTTGTCAATATACTTCCTTTCCTGATTTGGAACCAGTCTACATTTTTATGTTCAGTTCTAACTGTTGTTTTTGACCTGCATACACATTTCTCAGGAGGCAGTTCAGGTGGTCTGGTATTCCCATCTCTTGAAGAATTTTCCACAGTTTGTTGTGATCCACACAGTCAAATGCTTTGGCATAGTCAATAGAGCAGAAGTACATGTTTTTCTGGAACTCTCTTGTGTTTGCAATGATCCAACATACGTTGGCAATTTGATCTCTGCTTCCTCTGCATCTTCTAAAGCCAGCTTGAACATCTGGAAGTTCATAGTTCACATACTGTTGAAGCCTGGCTTGGAGAATTTTGAGCATTACTTTGCCATTGCCAAAAAGGCCCATCTAGTCAAGGCTATGGTTTTTCCAGTGGTCGTGTATGGATGTGGGAGTTGGACTGTGAAGAAAGCTGAGCACCGAAAAATTGATGCTTTTGAACTGTGGTGCTGGAGAAAACTCTTGAGAGTCCCTTGGTCTGCAAGGAGGTCCTCCATTCTAAAGGAGATCAGTCCTGGGTGTTCATTGGAAGGACTGATGCTAAAGCTGAAAGTCCAATAATTTGGCCACCTCATGGGAAGAGTTGACTCATTGGAAAAGACCCTGATGCTGGGACGGATTAGGGGCAGGAGGAGAAGGGGACAACAGAGGATGAGATGGCTGGATGACATCACTGACTCTATGGACATGAGTTTGAGTAGACTCCAGGAGTTGGTGATGGATAGGGTGGCCTGGCATGCTGCGATTCATGGGGTCGCAAAGAGTTGGATACAAATGAGCGACTGAACTGAACTGAACTGAACTTGCTAGCAGGTGAGATGAGTGCAATTGTGCAGCAGTTTGAACATTATTTGGTATTGCCTTTCTTTGGGATTGGAATGGAAACTGACCTTTTCCAGTCCTGTGGCCACTGCTGAGTTTTCCAAATTTGCTGGCATATTGAGCGCAGCAGTTTCACAGCATTATCTTTTAGAATTTGAAGTAGCTCAACTGGAACTTCATCACTTCCACAAGCTTTGTTCATAGTGATGCTTCCTAAGGACCACTTGACTTCACATTCCAGGATGTCTGGCTCTAGGTGAGTGTTCACACCATCATGATTATGTGAGTTGTGAAGATCTTTTTTGTATAGTTCTTCTGTGTATTCTTGCCACCTGTTCTTAATATCTTCTGCTTCTGTTAGGTGCATACCATTTCTATCCTTTATTTTGCTCATCTTTGCAAGAAATGTTCCCTTGGTATCTCTTATTTTCTTGAAGGTATCTCTAGTCTTTCCCATTCTATTGTTTTCCTCTATTTCTTTTCATTGATCACTGAGGAAGGCTTTCTTTTCTCTCCTTGCTATTCTTTGGAACTCTGGAACTTTGCAATCAGATGGACATATCTTTCCTTTTTGGACATTTTCCATATAATTTTTGTAATTAAAAAATAATGTTGATTTAAAGTGAAAATATTAATAAAACAATGAATATTCATTTCAGAAAATTGCAGTTATATTTTTCAAGATATCTTTTCATAGCAGAGGATTGTTAAGTGTGTGTGTTCAGTTGAAAGAAGGGATTACTTTTTAAGTTATAAATATCAAAAATATTACATAATTTATGAGCCGATATAGACTTGCTAAAATGAACTTCAAAAGTTATTGAACACCATGTGTATCTCTATCCAGAACTAGTGAAATAATTAATCTTTCTATCCATAGAACATGTAAATCAATAAGTCTAAGCAAAATGAAAGAAGCATCATTACTAGCATTTTGTAAATTGACGTCTTAAGGATGTACTGTAAGTCTTTGATTCTGAAGAGTAGCATCGCCTAAAGTTATTAAGCCTATTTGAAGTACGACTTATGTAATGTACCAAGATTGCAACCATGTAAAGAAGTATTAGATAACTCTCCAAATCTAAGCCTAGAAGATGAAAATATATTTAGACTTTTTTATTTAATCAAAAAATAAATGCTATGTATTGTTATTGCCATGTACTCCTAGGTTTCACATCTGCTAAAAGTTGCATTTTAAATAATAGAGTCTGTTCATTGAATTGTCAACAAATTTTCATGCAAAATTTAATTATACCATAATGGGATGAGGTGACATGGATTCTAATACTTGCCTAGTCTCTGTGACCTTGCATGTTCCATCTTAAACAAACAAATAAACAAACAATTATTGACTTCAACCATCAAAGCACTGAGTCAGATGTTGCAAGGATAGAAAGCAAAAGGAAACTGTGCCCTTGCTCAGACAGAGTTTTCAATCCCCTTGGGGACAAAAGTAAGAAAATATACAAGTTGCTATAATGCAATAGAGATTTTAAGTGCCTTTGAAAAGAATTTTTTTTTTTTAATATCAGGAAACTAAAAGAAAGGAAATATTATATTAATGAGAAATTTTTGAAGGTAGGCTTTCAAATTTGTGTACAATTTCAAAAGATAAATGGAAAATTGGATTGGAGGGCCCCATGGTCAGGGAAACAGCATGAAGCATTAAGAAAAATGTATAAGAGAAACACCTTTAGAAACAGCAAGTCAAAAAGTGTTATTTTATTGTTTTTATAAAGTGTTAGGTTGAGAAAATGTAGAGAAATTATAGTCTATAAAGTCATAAAAGTAGTTTAGAATAAAATTGTTTTTTAGTTACTAAGTCTTGTCTGACATTTTGCTACCACACGATCCTGCCAGACTTCTCTGTCCATGGGATTTCCCAGGCAAGAATACTGGAGTGGGTTACCATTACCTTATCTTTCTGACCTAGGTATTGAACCCACCTCTCTTGCATTGACAGGTGGATTCTTTACCACTGAGCCACCAGGGAAGCCCTTAGAATCAAATAGTGAAACTCACTCGGTTGTGTCCTACTCTTTGTGACGCCATGGACTCTACAGTCCGTGGAATTCTCCAGGCCAGAATACTGAAGTGGGTAGCCTTTCCCTTCTCCAGGGGATCTTCCCAATCCAGGGATTGAACCAAAGTCTCCTGCATTGCAGGCAGATTCCTTACCAGGTGAGCCACTAGGGAAGCCCAGAATCAAACTGTAGACCAAGTTAACTGACAGAATTTAACTGATTAATTTTACAAATGATTTATTTGGGGTTGTAATTCCAGAGACCATATTACACACTTAAAATCCATAATTCATGTGTAAGAAACACCAGGTCTTGAGACTGTATAGTCTAAAGGAAATAGAAACAAGTGACATAATTACATCCAAATATCTGAAATTAAAATTATTACAATTGAAAGCTGTGATAGACAGTTGTACAGGTCTGGAAAATGCATGATATAAAATATGACTTCATCTAATGGAGTAATAAAGAATTTCCTGAAGAAGAAAAAAAAAAAGTAGTTCAGAAGGATAGTGATGAAGGAGGACAAAAGAGTGTACTTGCTTGTATGAATGTTTGTGTGAAATGGAAGGCCAGCATGACTGCTGCACTGACAGACAGGTGTTCTCCAATTGTAGGGGAAGTAGGAAAGATAAGACAGGCCCAGATGTTGCAGGGTTTTTTTGTTTTTGTTTTTGTTTTTAAAGTGAGTTTGTTCTTTATCCCAAAACTGAAGCATAGTTAGTCAAGTGACTAATAAGAGAAAATTTTGTTTTATTGTTATCAGAACTTCATTTTAAAAATTAAACTCATTATTGAGTGAAGAAAAATTGGAGGGACAAAAGATTTGGAAGGAAGAAAATGAAAATGTTGCTACAGTGGGCCAGATGAGAGCTAAGGATTGCTCCAAATAAGTGCTTTGGACACAGACACCTTCATACTAATTTAAGAAACATTTAAGATGTAGAATGGAAAGTGTATTGTGGAGAATTAGAAATTAAAGTGACAAAGTTATCCACAGTTACTCTTTGTTGCTGAATTGTGATATTTAGTTGGTTTTATCCCCAGTGATAGAGTTAGGCAGGGCTGGGAAATAAAATTCTTCCAAGGATGGAGACTATAAACTCATTTTTAGTACCTATGGCAATTCTTTCAAATAGATGTTCAAATAAAGATACAGAATTGCTATTTCAAAGAATGAGGTTAAACTGGATATAGAACTTTGTGTGTGATCTTTACACAAGTAATTATTGATGTGGGAGCAGTCATGGGGCTTTGCTAGGGATCAATGAAACAGTTAAAATGTATCCCTAATATACTGATCAATACTGTGGATAAGACTGAGAAGAGATTAAGAAAGAATAAATGAATGTTCATAGAAAGTGTGACATCTAGAGTGTGACATCACAGAATCGTTTCAAAATAGTGTCAACAAACACAATAAATGCCGAGAGAGCAAGTAAAAGGATACTAACTACTAGTTTTTCAGGTGGAAAAATCAATGAAGATTTTAAAAGTGTTATTTCAGAGAGGTTATAGAAAGAAAACAGATTTTTCTGGTTTGAGGAGAGAAAGGTAGTGAGGAAATATAGCCAGCATTCAAAGGTAACTATTTCAAGAAATGGTTTGTACAGAGAGATGACAGGCCTAGAGTTGACATGTATAATTACTTGGAGAACATTAAAAATAAACTATTGAATATATTCAATGGAAAAATGCAGTCAAATTGAAAAGGAATTGCACATTTGGTACATGGCATAAATAATAGATTTTTCCTAATAAGAATGACAAGATAGAAAACTTCATTTTGAAAATTAATACAACTAGGGTAAAATGGTGACTTGGAGCTAAGTCTCTCTTGAATGAGATGAGAGGATGCAAAGGCTTATATGAACATGTATAACTGAACTTTTGGAGTTGATATACATTAATAGCAGAGAGATGAAACTAGAAAAATAAGGCAACTGGTGTGATAGTTTTTAAAAGGTAGAATCTATTGCAACTGATAAATGATTTTACCCTATAAATTGTAGCTACTTATTGTGAACCATGGGCTTCCCTATGGCTCACATGCTAAAGATTCCATCTGCAATACGGGAGACCCGGGTTTGATCCCTGTGTTGGAAAGATCTCCTGGAGGAGGAAATTGCAACCCACTTCAGAATTCTTGCGTAGAGAATTCCTTGGACAGAGGAACCTGGCAGGCTACAGTCCATAGGGTCACAAAGAGTCAGACACAACTCAGTACACATGCATGTTACATCCAATGATCAGTTTCCTACATTCATTTTACTTGATCTTGTAGCAACATTTGGTAAATGTTGGTTGTTGTTCACTTGCTAGGTCATGTCCAGCTCTTTGTGACCCCATAGACTGCAGCACCCCCAGGCTTCCCTGTCCTTCACTATCTCCCAAAGTTTGCCCAAATTCATATCCATTGATTCGGTGATGCTATCTAACCATCTCATCCTCTTCTGCCCCTTTCTTCTTTTGCCTTCAATCTTTCCAGATATCAGGGCCTGTTTATCAGTCTCTTACAAATTCTTTCTTCACATGACTTTAAGAAAACAAATACTCTTGATTTTGTTCAAAAGTGCTGAATTCTTTTTTGATATCCTGGAAAAAAATCTGGGGAGATCCGGGACTCAGTTCTTGGAATTCTCCATTTTACTGATCTCTGCATGATATTCTCCATTAAATAACTTGAGGTGCTTTTAATTGGCTAGCAAGTCCTATATTTTTATCTCAATCCTGTACTCTAACAATATATCTTTTAAAAAATATTTTTCTTAAAAATATATTTTTAGCACTATTTAGCTTCTTTGATTGGAGAAGGCAATGTCAACCCACTCCAGTACTCTTGCCTGGAAAATCCCATGGATGGAGGAGCCTGGTGGGCTGCCATCTATGGGGTCACACAGAGTTGGACACGACTGAAGTGACTTAGCAGCAGCAGCAGCAGCTTCTTTGATTGGATCTCAAATAGGTCTTTCACAATTAACAGGACCCAAACCCATATTCTAGTTGGAACACTCCCAGTAAGAGCCTGCTTATCTTTCAGTCTCTCTCCTTTAAATTTACAGGTACACTACCCATGATCTTGAAGTCATTGAACACACCTCACAATAATTTCATCAGCATATGTTGTTGGCTCCTTGTTCAGAATATATTATGTATCTGAACACTGCTCACTGTTGCCATGGCTACAAAGCCTCTTCCTTACTTCTCCTATTATTACTCTTATTCAGACAGACAAGTCCCCATGCCCTTTTTGGCATAAATTAAGCACGCTCATACCTTAGAACCTTTATAGTCAGCAATCTCTCTTCTTAAAATACCCTCTTTCATCATATCTACCTAGCTTGCTCCCATCTTTGTCTATACCCATATTTAAACAGAATTCCCCCTGAATACCTTTATAAAGGCTGCCATGATGGGTCAGGTGGTAAAGAATCCACCTGCAGTGCAGAAGATGCAAGAGACAGAGTTCGATCCCTGGGTTGAGAAGATCCCCTGGAGTAGGACATGACAACCAACTCCAGTATTCTTGCTGGGAAAATCCCTAGGACAGAGGACCCTGGTGGGCTATGGTCCATGGGTCACAAAGAGTTGGATATGACTGAAGTGACTAAGCACACATGTGCACCGTTTTAAAAGAGACTGTACATCACTCCCATGCTTTCTATAACTTTCCCATGTATCATTTTCCCCCATGGCAGTATACTATGTGATGTATAGTTTAATTTTCTACATATGTATTTTAGAAATATAGATAGAATGACTGAGAATATGTATCATAATTTTATCTAACTTATTTTTAGTTATAATTTACATAGCCATCCATGGCCAGTGGCTATCATCTTGGAAAGTGTAGAGCTAAAATGTTAAACTATTAAGGCAGGGATTGTTTTCTCTTTTCGGTATACTTGTTTTATTATTTTGCTTAGACTGATATCTGAAGCACAGTAAATAACCAATATAAGCATGCATGCTGAAGCTGAAGCTCCAATACTTTAGTCACCTGAGGGGAAGAGAAAACTCATTGGAAAAGACTCTGATGCTAGGGAAGACTGAAGGCTCTGGAGGTAGTGAAGGATAAGGAAGCCTGGCATGCAGCAGTCCACTGGGTCGCAAAGAGTCGGACATGACTTAGTGACTGAACAACAGAGTACACATCCAAAGAGATGGCTTTGGATTGACTCAGATTAATACATGTATTTACTGAAAAGGAAGAGATTCTTTCTCTCTGTTTCTCAATCTCTCTCTCTGGAGGAGGAAAGGAAATGTTAGAGAAGAGATAAGCAGAAAGGTTAGGGTTAAAAAATGTGTTTTCAGTCTTTCCAAATCATAACAGAATGGAGGGGAACTACTTAATTCAAGCTGAGGATAACGCTGCTCTGGAAGATACAATAAGAATTAATAAAGCATTGTTGAGCAACAATGTAGGTTGAGCTGAGTTTAGAAAACATGAACAAATCATGTTTTTGTGACTATTACCAATCATACTTGACAGCTCTGTTGTTAGAAAACACAAAAAGGCAGGGAAAAACAAGAGGTTTCAACTCTGTACTTTCTTATATGATGTTAAAAATTAATCTGTGCCCAAATGACAGTCAGAAACCCTGTACATAGAAAGATACATGTTTCTGGGAGAAGTGATATATCATAATATAGCCTACACAAAGGACCATCCCAAAGTGCTACAGTGTAAAGAAAGACAAATAGCTGCATTTGTTCCTGTCCACTGACAAATTTAAATGTGAAAATAAATTTAGCTATTGCACCTATGTGTGTGCTCAGTCGCCAAGTCATGACTAACTCTTTGCAACCCCATGGACTGTAGCCCACGAGGCTCTGTCCAGGGAATTTTCCACGTAGGAATACTGGAGTGAGTTGCCATTTCTTCTTCCAGGGGATCAAACCCAAGTCTCCTGTGTCTCCTGCATTGGTAGACTGATTCTTTACCTCTGAGCCACCCTCACCTATAACTTCCTTACATTTTTAAAACACTACAATAAGGTATAAACTTGCAAATATATTTTTTCACACAGTCTATAATGAAATAGAATTTTTAGATAGTATCTAGCTCTTCCATTATGAATTTTTTCAGGTCATTGAGAATAGTTGCTTATTCAGGGAGTGATTTTCTTTCCTTAATCAGTGACTAACAATTTAATTTCTCAACAGTAATTTTCACATATTAGAATATAAACTTGATCCCTTAACCCCAGACTACACTGTGGCCATTTGAAAATGTCTTCCTGGTGTTGCTGCTCCTCTGCCTGTCTTGTGCATCTGCATGTGGTCCCTGGCAGGACCTAGCTTAATCCTCTCTTCAGCTTCTGAGGGTTTTTCTGGTTGCTTATAGTCCAGTCCTTCTGACTGTGATACTTAAGGGTAAATTTACGTTAAAAAACTCACTGAACTAGTTTGTGGTAGCACAAAGCTTAGCATCCTGACCTCTGTACTGAGCTTGTCTGATGTACTCTTTTTGAATTTCTCTGCATTTGAAGCAGTAAACCTCAGCTTTCTGATTTGACATTTCAGACCACTCAGGAACTTCCCTGGATAGATTTGTGATTTATACTCCCCAGTACAAAATTCTCAGGTCAGTTTGAATCGTTTCTTCCTGAGTTTCATGTGTTCCTCCTCTTTGCTTCACTGATTGTGCTTCAATCCATCTGCAATGGACTGAATGTTTCTGTCCACATGCCTGCTCAACCCACATTCATCTGTTGAAATCCTAACCTTCATTGTTTTAGTATTCTGAGGTGGAGCCTTTGGGAGGTGACTATAATAAAATGTGATGAAATCTTGAAGGTGAAGCTCTTCTGAATGGGATTAGTGTCCTTGTAAAAGAAATGTAAGAGAGAGCCAGGGCTCCTCCTGCCATGAGAGGTTACAGTGAGAAGAGGTCTGTCAGTGAATAAGTGTTCCTCATAAGACACCAAATCTGTTGGCGTCTTGATCTTGGACTTCTTACCTTCAAGAAATGTGGGAAATAGAAGGGCATTATTTATAAACCACCCTGTTTACAGTATATTTTTATGGAAGCCTAGACGGACTAAGACACTACTTCAATTAATCTGCCGAAAGCAAAGTCTTAGTGATATAATTTTTTTTTTTACGGTTTGCACGTGGGCAAATGTCTCTATTCCATCTTCATATAGGATTTGTGATTTGGTTGGATGCTTGTTTTAAATTCTGGAGACTTCGCTCTTTAAGAACACTTTGCCCATTCTGTGTTCTGGGTGGAAATTGGGTGCCCATTTTTATTGTTTTTGCTTTATGATATGTTTATTTGATTTTATTTCCTATCACTTATTTAATTTTTTTCCTCAAGTTTTTAAAACCTGATTTAAATTTAAAAGAACTTACAATTTTTATTTGTTTGTTTTGGGTCAAAGATGCCTATTTTTATAGATTGAACTTTTTCTTAAAAAATACTTCTTTCATCCAATTAGTAAGAATAGTGTATCTATGATTGGTTTGGGCTTCCCAGGTGGTTCATATGGTAGAAAATCTGCCTGCAATACAGGAGGCCTGGGTTCAATCCCTGAGTTGGGAAGGTCCCCTGGAGGAGGGCATGGCAACCCACTCCAGTATTCTTGCCTGGAGAATCTCCGTGCACAAAGGAGTCTGGCAGGATACAGTCCATGAGGTCACAAAGAGTCAGACACAACTGAGTGACTAAGCCCAGCACAGCACAGCATGATTGATTTAAAGTGATTTCTAGGGTACCCTGTCTAATGACATTGTCACTTTTGTGGATTGAAATTTTGTTTTTAATTATTTGGTCAATTCTGGATAGACAAAAAGAATCTGGTAAAAGCTGCCTATGAAATACTATGAAATTATGAAAAGCTATGACAAATGTAGACAGTGTGTTGAGAGCAGAAACCTAGCTCTACCAACAAAGGTCCATAGAGTCAAGGCTGAGGTCTTCCCAGTGGTCACATACAGTTGTGAGAATTGGACTATAAAGAAGGCAGAGTGCCAAAGAATTGATGTCTTCAAACTGTGGTGCTGGAGAAGACTTCTAAGAGTCCCCTGGACAGCAAGGAGTTCAAATTAGTCAATCTTAAAGAAAATCAACCCTGAATACTCCTTGGAAGGACTGATGCTGAAGTTGATACTCCAGTATTTTGGTCATCTGATGTGAACAGCCATCTCATTCCTTGATGCTGGGAAAGATTGAGGGCAGAAGGAGAAGAGGGCATCAGATGATGAGGTGTCTGGGTGGCATCACTGATGCAATGGACATGAACTTGGGCAAACTTTGGGAGATGGTAAGGGACAGAGAGGCCTGATGTGCTGTAGTCCATGGGGTCTCAAAGAGTTGGACACAACTGAGTGACTGAACATCAAAATAAACCAATACAGTATTGTAAAGTAAAATAAAGTAAAAATAAAAATTTAATTAAAAAAATAAATAAATATCAACATTTAAAAAAAGATGATTAAGAAATAGATACCTAGAATATAATTTCATGTTTATAAATTTCTTATCTTTTCTATGCTGCTGCTGCTGCTAAGTCGCTTCAGTCGTGTCCGACTCTATGCGACACCACCAGGCTCCTCCCTGGGATTCTCTAGGCAAGAATACTGGAGTGAGTTGCCATTTCCTTCTCCAAATATTTTTTCTATACATTGGTTTAAGTTTTAGATAGATCCTATACACTATCTTAGTCCATTCAGACTGCTATAGCAAAATGCCATAAACTTAGTGGCATATAAACAACAAGACATTATTTTTCATAGTTCTGGAGGCTGGAAGTCTGATATCAAGGTGCCAGTATGGTCAAGTTCTGATGAGGGTGTTCTTCCAAGTGGCAGGCTGCTGAGTTGTTATGGCCTCTCAGAGTGGAGAGCAGAGAGCAATAACTCTCTAGTGGATCCTATAAAGCTACTGACCCTATTCATGAGGGCTCAGGCCTCAGACTTCATCTAATTCTAGTTACCTCCCTAAAGCCCTAGCTCCTAACACCATCATATTATGGGGCTCTCTGTGTTGTTCGGTGGCATCACCAACTCAATGGACATGAGTTTGAGTAAACTCCAGGAGCCGGTGATGGACAGGCATGCTGCAGTACATGGGGTCGCAAAGAGTCGGACATGACTGAGCAACTGAAATGAACTGAACTGAACTGTGTTGTTCAGCAATAAAAGAATCTGCCTTGCAAGCAGGAGACTCAGGTTTGATCCCTGGGGTGGGAAGATTCTCTGAGAAGGAAATTACAATCCACTCCAGAATTCTTTCCTGGGAAATCCCATGGATGGAACAGCCTGGCAGGCTACAGTCCATGGGTTCACAAAGATTTGGACATAGTGACTAAACAACAACAAAGAGTGTTAGATTTCAGTACACAGATTTAATGGGAACATAAAACAGAGAGAACATGGAAGAAAAAAGGGTGAAAGATTTCTGGAAGTCTGAAGATCAATAAAGAAAAATGAGAGCCATACATCCTGCAAATATATATTTTTTTCTATAACTAGACTCAGTGCAATCTCTTTCACTGCTTCATTTTTAGAAAACTTTAAATAGTCATTTTGTCATAGAACTATTGAATCCTGTTTTATCAATTTATTCTGTGATATCCACCCCCTAATACAACTCTATATATGTAAATGAGACCTTTATTTGCTATATTGCCTCAGGCTTACTTTCAAATGTTCTCATTCTTTCTATTATAATTTTGTCTCAAAAACTAGCATACCTTATGTTTCAAAGGGGAAATTGTAGACTTTGAAGCTATATTCTGATTTACGGTTAAAATTTTATATCTTTGTTATCTATTCTTCAAAAGTAAAGACATATTATGCCATTGTGGGAGTATGTGTATGTATGTATATATATTATTTCCTATACCCAGGTGGCGGACTTCCCTGGTGGCTCAGACGGTAAAGTGTCTACAATGCGGGAGACCCAGGTTCGAACCCTAGGTTGGGAAGATCCCCTGGAGAAGGAAATGGCAATCCACTCCAGGACTATTGCCTGGAAAATCCCATGGACAGAGGAGCCTGGTAGGCTACAGCCCATGGGGTCGCAAAGAGTCGGATACGACTGAGCGAATTCACTTCACTTCACTTCACTACCCAGGTGGCGCTAGTGGTGAAGAATCCTTCTGCCAATGCAGAAGATGTAAGAGACGCAGGTTTGATTCCTGGGCCAGGAAGATCCCCTGGAAGAGGGCATGGCAAACTTCTCCAGTATTCTTGCCTGGAGAATACCATGGTCAGAAATACCTGATGGTCTACAGTCCAAAGGCATCACAAATATGGACACTACTGAAATGACTTAGCACAAACTCATAACACCCAGATTAAATATACAGATTATTTCAAAGTATTTTAAAAATAAATTATATAATTTGACTTCCTTAAGATTTACAGGAAGTCAAATTTTTTCTGGAATGAGGTTACTTAAAAAAAAATCACTTTTCAAACTTTGCTTGCTGGTCAAAGGGGATCTTGGATATAGGCCTTAAATATATATTTCATCAGAAAAAATGAAATGAGATTAATGTAATGATTTGATCAGTTTGGTGATGGAAAGTTCTGCTTGTCCTATTAAAGGAGTTAAGTTACACATTTGCAACAAGATAATAAAATTGTATCAGAAAATGTTTTGTGAAATCTTTCATTTTAAATGAGTTACCAGGTAATATATTCTGGTCTTTTCCATTTACCCTACATTTCTTCCCTTGGCCCTGATGTCAGTCCAGGATGCTGGCCCTAGCAGATGCATTATCTAAGTCACCACTCATCTTGCTTTCAGTGGTCTTGGAAGGAGAGACAGTTTGGTTGCGTGTTTTTCTTGCTCTCTCTTTGCAGAGTAAAGGTTTGGTAGTGGTGGAATTTCCTCAGCTCTTCTTTGGGTGTCAAGTCTCTCAGCTATCTTTTCCTTTAGATTCCATTAACTGCACTTTCCCTTGGCACCCTAAGAATTGAGATAATAAGGTTTCCCTCCCCACCGTTCCCTGTGACTTGAACTGGATAATTTGCCAACTTCTGTAGGTTTCATTTAATTAACCTTTAAAGATGTTAGAATCATGACTGCATAAAATTGCAGCAAATTTTCTCTATTCTAATAATGGCATAAATGATGAGATGCACAATCATTTTCCTTGAAGGTATTTCTTGGCCCCGTAGAATGAGCAGGATCATGGAAAAATAATTCAAGATGAAGTGTTTAACCTATTTAGACACTTTAAGCAACAAATTTCAACAGCAGAAAAATTAAGATAAAACAGTATATGTTTAATGGCGTGTGTAAAATTGAGAATGAGAGAAAAAACGACGACTCTTTATCTTGTTTCTAAATGTCCAAATTCCACTGTTTAAAATGAAACAATTACATAAATTAAAATGAGTAGAATATTATTAATGATCCTAAAATGACATATGCTTAGCATGTGTGATATGTATTCATTTAGTTAATTCACAATTCACTATTCATCTTAACATTATATATAGTATACTATATGTTTTCAATGTATATAATTTCAATATATATATAACAACATTATATTTGAAAATGTGTTCTATATTCAGACTAAACCATTCCTATGTCAAGTAGGGACATTTATTATCCCATAGATTATTAATTATTAATGACTAAATTTTATTGCCCAGAAATAATTTTAGCAGTTTAAAGCAACATAAACAAGATTTAGAAGGATATTTTAAATTTTAGATTCTATTTTTTTGGTTGCTGTTGTTTTTTAAATTTTAGATTCTTGACTTCAATAATTTTCAAGTAAATGCCCTCTTGATACTAATTGGATATTTTATTTTTCAATGCTTTCCTGCAATCTACCAATATCTTATCAAAAGTCAATTAAGTAATATTAACTATATTAATAATATTTTAACACTATCAATATAGTCTCAAATTTTCATGTTCTGATTAAATTTTTAATATTAGTCATTCAATAATGTATTTATTATACTTTGACTTTAGGTCTTTATGTATTTTTAAATATTACACTAAAAAGAAAAAAAAAAACTTGGATGATTGGATTTCTCAGTCCTTGATTTTACAGTTATATTTAAATGACTTGTTACAACAAATGCTTGTGAGTTATTTACTCCCTTTTTAATTTTTTCTAGCCCAGTAAAAACTGATACATTCCACCTTTTACTTTTCCTCGAAAAATATTTGAACAACAGTTAGATAAAATTTGGCCTTTTGTCTTTGGGATTTTGTTTCAGAAACATTTGACTTATGTTCAATCAATCAACAAGTTACAACAGTTCAAATTTTCTGTTTTGCAATTCTTCATTCACAAAGTAGCTAGCAAATGATATATACCTTTTTAATTATGCAAGTCACTTCTACTGAAAGGATAAGTTGATAAGTGCTACTCATGTGACTAATAAAATTTTATGAGCTCTTTGAAAAATTCTAAAATGATACTTACATCCAGAAGTAACAAAAAGTTTACAAAATTGTAAATGAAAGATTGTGGACAATCTATTAAAAAATGGTATTTTTATCATTATAGAATCAAATTAAACATTTCTTGCAACAGAATTGTCAATTCTCCATATGTTTATTTTCCAACTGTAGTAATAGTAAATCTTAGATGAAAGGGATTCCATATCAGAATTTAATAATCATTAATTTTGTTAACTTAGAAACTTTTTTGATTGAAATTAACATTTATATTAATGGACTTTAAGTCAGTTATACTCCACAATGTGAGTGGGCCTCATCCAACTAGTTGAAGTCCTAAATAAAACAATAAGGCCCTTCTACTTGAACAATAGGGAATTCTATCAGATTGCCTTCAGACTGTATCAATGAGCTTGGCCTTCCTTGATCTTGAGTCTGCTCTTCCACCTTGCAGATATGGACTTGCCTGTCTCCACATTCTCTGAAAAATCCCACTGAATGTAGTTGTATTGCTTGCTCCATACATAATTTGGCTTCCCTGGTGACTCAGTTGGTAAAGAAGCTGCCTACAATGCAACAGGCCTGGGTTTGATCTCTGGGTTGAGAAGATCCCCTAGTGTAGGAACTGGCAACTCACTCCAGTAGTCTTGCCTAGAGAATTCCATGGACAGAATGTCTGGCAGGGGTCACAAAAGAGTAAGGCATGATTGAGCGGTCAACACTTTCTCTTTTCACTTTCCTACGTTACCTATCAGAAATTTTGGTATGATTATCATTCATATGAGTTTTTGAGAGAGCTTTCCTAATTTTTGTTTACTATCATTATTTAGTGCTTGAGTATCCAAGAAAAAGAACCAAATTAAAATACAGTTAAGTATGGGGCATTCCATAAATGATGGTGAGATTATATTGGGCAATTTCTTTCAGAAAACATTAAACATAGAACACAACTGTTAAAGACATACATTTGGTGAAAACACAAGAAAAGGGCTAAAATAGATAGAAACTTGAGAAAAAATGTACTTTTAAAAGAGTGCTACTATATCTAGTTAAACTTGAGGAGGCAGGTGATGGCGTTCAGAAGAGTGGAAAAAAGTTAACATTAAAGTGCAATCACTGAACTAAAAATGGCACCTTATATATTTTCTATAAGCAAACCAAAGCAGATTAATAATATATTTCTGATCAGAAACAATGGTGACCAAAAGCTTTGTACTTTAAAATGTAGAAACAAAAATTACTTTCAGTAAACTCTTCTATATTCTGTAAACATATTATTCGAAAGGCAAATTGAAATAATGGCATTTTTAAATTAATTGTTACCACAGCTGTGCTTTAGAAATAGGTAAAATGCTGGAAGCTGAATGGAAAATTATACCAGATGGTAAATTTGATAAAGAGGAATAAATGAATAACACTGTGTATAATATATATGTCATGAGTTTTACATGCAAATATGTGAATTAATTTATATAATTATATAATTTTAGTTATGTATTATATAAAATCCATTATACATGTATACTCCTGTTAAACTGTGTAAAATATAATAATGATAATGTAGAGCAAAAAACTATAATACTCTATGATGCTATCATGCATAGGTGAAATATAAGGTAACATATATAGCATTGAGAGAATGTGTTAATTGCAATATATTACTGCAAAGCTCTTATGTTTTACAAATTATTTCCATAGTGAATTCAAATTGGATTGTAATAATATAAAGAAGCATGTTGTAATCCCTAAAACTGCAATTACAAATTAATTCAAATAAAAGCTAAGGTCCAGTTGAGCTATTTCAAATCCTAAAAGATGATGCTGTGAAAGTGCTGCACTCAATATGTCAGCAAATTTGGAGAACTCAGTAGTGGCCACAGGGCTAGAAAAGGTCAGTTTTCATTCCAATCCCAAAGAAAGGCAATGCCAAAGAATATTCAAATTACTGCACAATTTCACTCATCTCACATGCTAGCAAAATAATGATCAGAATTCTCTAAGCCAGCCTTCAACAGTACATGAACCATGAACTTCCACATGTTCAAGCTGGATTTAGAAAAGGCAGAGGAACCAGAGCTCAAATTGCCAACATCCATTGGATCACAGAAAAAAATGAGAGTTCCAGAAAAACATCTAATTCTGCTTTATTGACTATGCCAAAGCCTTTGACTGTGTGGATCACAACAAACTGGAAAATTCTTCAAGAGATGGGATTACAAGACCACCTGACCTGGCTCCTGAGAAATCTGCATGCAGGTCAGGAAGCAATAATTAGAATCAGACATGAACCAATGGACTGATTCCAAATTGGAAAGGAGTATATCAAGGCTATATATTTTCACTCTGCTTATTTAACTTATATGCAGAATGCATCATGCAAAAAGCAGAGCTGGATGAAGCATAAGCTGGAATCAAGGTTGCTGGGAGAAATATCAATAAACTCAGATATGCAGATGACACCACTCTTATGGCAGAAAGTGAAGAAGAACTAAACAGCCTCTTGATGAGACTGAAAAAGCTGGCTTAAAACTAAACATTCAGAAAACTAAGTTCATGTCAACTGGTCCTATCACTTTATGGCAAATAGATGGGGAAACAATAGAAACAGTGAAAGACTTTATTTTATTTGGATCCTAAATAATTGCAGATGGTTACTGAGGCCATGAAATTAAAGGAGGTTTGGAAGAAAAACTATGACCAATCTAATAGCATATTTAAAAAACAGAGACATCATTTTTCTGACAAAGTTCCATCTAGTCAAAGCCATGGTTTTTCCAGTAGTCATGTATGAATGTGAGATTTGGACTATCAAGAAAGCTGAGCCTATTATACAGAGTGAAGTAAGCCAGAAAGAAAAACACCAATACAGTATACTAATGCATATATACGGAATTTAGAAAGATGGTAATGATAACCCTGTATGCGAGACAGCAAAAGAGACAGATGTATAGAACAGTCTTTTGGACTCTGTGGGAGAGGGAGAGGGTGGGATGATTTGGGAGAATGGTATTGAAACATGTATAATATCATATGTGAAATAAATCACCAGTCCAGGTTCGATGCAGGATACCGGATGCTTGGGGCTGGTGCACTGGGATGACCTAGAGGGATGGTATAGGGAGGGAGGTGGGAGGAGGGTTCAGGACGGGGAACACATGTACACCCGTGGCGGATTCATGTTGATATATGGCAAAACCAATACAATATTGTAAAATAATCAGCCTCCAATTAAAATAAATAAATTTATTAAAAAAATAAAGCTGAGGACAGAAGAATTACTGTTTCTGAACTGTGTTGTTGGAGAAGACTCTTGAGAGTCCCTTGGACTGTAAGGAGATCCAACTAGTCCATCCTAAAGGAAATCAGTATGGAATATTCATTGGAAGGACTGATGCCGAAGCTGAAATTCCAATACTTTGGCTACCTGATGCAAAGAACTGACTCATTGGAAAGAACCTGATGCTGGGAAAGATTGAAGGCAAGACGAGAAGGGAATGGCAGATGCTATCACCGACTCTAGGGACATAAGTTTGAGCAATCTCCAAGAGATGGTGATGGACAGGGAAGCCTGGCATGCTGCAGTCCATGGGGTGACAAGGAGTCAGTTACAACTTAGCAACAACTAAATGGAAAAGCTAAAAAGTTCAATAAAATTGAAATGGCATATTAGAATATTTGCATAATAAATTAAGAAAATAATAAATAACCAAATTAAACATTAAAAAATTTAAAGCAATTAGAAAAAATAAAAATTTTTCTATGTACTTTATCCAGAAATGTATTTAAAATATAAAAACATGGATCTTCTAGTTCTCCCCCAGGACCTAGAAATCTAAAAAGAACATCATATATATTCTGTCAGCTAGGAAATTTGGGGTGATTTACAAGACAATGGCTTTCCTTGAAACTATTAGAGTTCACTTTGAAGAACAACAAATACACTGAAATACAAGGATTACAAATACTTTTAAGACATGGGGAACACAGGTATAAACTCATTTGGTCACAGAGTAAGAAAAAGATATGAACACTAGAAAAAAATGCGTAATAGTTGAAAATCTGACAGAAACAGAAAACGAAACAGCAAATACGTTTACTCCCAGAACAGCTACTGGAAAGGAAGAAAAGAAAAATAGAATCTCTGTCTTATAGGAAGGGCAAAAATCATTGTGAAGTCAAATCGTGTAGAGATCTCTTATCAGTTGGGGATGGGCAAAATCACAGAGAAATCTGCCCTCTTGAGACACAGAAACAGGGTCTGCTGAAAACTGAGCCAGAACCAGCAAAACAGAGGCCTTGTAACTGCCCTCTGTCATCAGGCTAGCAAGTGCTAAGGAACCGGGAATTGCGGTGTATAGCAGGAGAAAAAGAGCATGAGAAATATCCCAATTGTAGGTATGCAGGAAAGGCATAAAGCTGAGGACAGAGCTAGGATACTGGAAAACACCTTCTTACTGAGAAAACAAACTAGACCTCACTCCATGCAAAAGGCAATGCTAAAGAAATCTTGACAGTAGTGTTGCCTTGAGTTAGTGATAGTCAAAACCCAGATCAATTCCTGACTAGATGAATTACATTGTGCTGGACTTAGTAGCTCAGTGGTGTCTGACTCTTTGTGACTCCATGGACTGTAGCCCACCAGATACTTCTGTTCATGGGGATTCTCCAGGCAAGAATATTGGAGTGGGTTGTCATGTTCTTCCCCAGGGGATCTTCCCAACACAGGTCTCCAGCATTGCAGGTAAATTCTTTACCAGCTGAGCTACCAGGGAAGCCCTGGTGGAAGATGAATAGTGCTACCCACATTAATATCCTAGAAGAAAGAGGCATGCCTATAACTTCGGTCATCACCACTGTATATACAATGTCCAGTTTTCAATAAAAAAAGAAGAAAATGGCACAAAAAATCAAGAAAAAGAATCCAATGTCTAGAAATAAAATTCAACATCACTAAACTAGGTTAGATGTTGGAAGTATTAGGCAGTAATTTTAAAACAAAATAAAAAGAATGATATGTTCAAAGCTCAAGTGATAAAAGTTAGCCACACACAAAAAATAATGGGGATCCTAGCAGAGAGATGAAGCTGAAAAATAATTAAAGAAAATGGTGGAAATGAAAAACACATAAAGTGAAAAATCACTGAGAAATTTTCCCATTTGAGATATAGAGACATGGTCTGCCCAAGAGTGAGGCTGCACCAGCACATCTAAGAACTGCACTCCACCCAACATCACCAGGTATTTTAATTATGAAAAATAGATGTTAAGCCATGTATTATTGCTAAAAGTAATCAGGGATATTTCACAATAAAAATGATCAAACAGAAGAAATATACAGAAGAATATATAACCTTAACATAGAGCTCAACTAAGATCATGGCATCTGGTCCCATCACTTCATGGCAAATAGATGGAGAAAAAAATGGAGAGAGTTACTGATATATATCCTTGAGCTCTGAAATCACTACAACCAGTGACTGCATCCATGAAATTAAAAGATGCTTGCTCCTTGGAAGAAAAGCTATGACAAACCTAAACAGTGTATTAAAAAGTAGAGATATCACTTTGCCAACAAAGGTCCATATAGTCAAAGCTATGGTTTTTCCAGTAGTCATGTATGGATATGAGAGTTGGACCATAAAGAATGCTGAGAATGAGTCTGAGCAAACACTGAGAGGTAGTGAAGGACAGGGAAGCCTGGCATGCTTTTTCAGTTCATGGCATCGCAAAGAGTTGGACACCACTTAGCGACTAAATACCAGCAACAATCATATCCAACTCTTTACCAGCCTATGGACTGTAGCCTGGCAGGCTTCTCTGTCCATAGGATTCTCCAGGCAAGAATATTGGATTGGGTAGCCATTATAGGAAGAATATTGGAGTGGGTAGCATTATAGGAAGACCCTTTACTGGCTGACCACTAGGGAAGCCCATACTATCAGTAAGGGCATTTTAGTAGTCAGCCTTCATGATCACCTTCAATGGTTCCAATCTCCCTGTATTAGTAATCTGTCCTGCTGCTGCTGCTAAGTCGCTTCAGTCGTGTCTGACTCCGTGTGACCCCATAAACGGAAACTTAACAGGCTCTTTCGTCCCTGGGATTCTCCAGACAAGAACGCTGGAGTGGGTTGCCATTTCTTTCTCCAATCTGTTCTAGTCCCCTATAGTATTTTTTTCAGAAATCATCTGTATGACCAATACCATATGCAGAATTAGTGGTATATTATGTCAACTACAGTAGTCATTCAACTACTGTATGCCTATTAAAGGCTGTATCATTTCCTCTCTCTCTATGATTTTATTAATGACCAACACTCAACAAACCAATTTTAAAATGAATGAATTTTATTTTATGTAAATTGTATCTAAATAAAGCTGTTCAATGTCACTAGTTAAAGAATAAATTAAACTACACTAAATTTCAGGATTTCTATTTACCTAAATACAGAATTAAAGTAATAAGTGTATAAGGCAAGCCACAGGAGGTGAAAGATTTCCAATATCTATGTCTGAAGCAAATATATATCCAGAATAGGTAAATCATTCATACATATCATTAAGGAAAAATAGAATCAACCCAATAAATAATTTAAGGTCCATTAGTATAAGAATACAAATGAACAAAAACAGACCATTTAAATGTTCAATTAGTGAAATATATTGAACTTGGCATCATTAGTCATCAAGGATAACAAAAGTACAACAGTATTATTCTACCATACCATCCCAACAAAACATCCAAGATTAAAAGGATGGAAAGTACTTGTACTATGAAAGATGTAGAGCAACTAGAAATTCATAACTTTCTAGTAATTGTAAAAAATTGAACAACTATTTTGGAAAACTTTTTCGGAATTTCTAAAATTTTGAGCAAAAGAGATTAAACACATATAACATGACACAATTTTTATAAATTTCAAAGATAAGCAAATGAACCTATGGCGCTAGATCTCTGTGGTAGAGTGTAACTAAAAAAGTGCTTGAAGGAATTGAGATCATAGAAGTGGTGTGTATCTTGAGGAGCATAGTGATTTTCTGGGTATATAAAATTACAACACATCATCAAGCTCAGAAATATATTTTCCTTTTCAATAATAAAGTAAATAGATATTTTATGTTAAAAGACTAAATATAGATTCAAGAAAAATATTCTGTATGAGAAAAGATATTTTTCCAATTTTGAACTTTCTTCTATATGAAGAATAAAGTTCATAAAAAAGGAAAAGGGATGTCCTTACTAAAAAAAATTGTGTCTGTGCAGATGGCTATCAAATGCATGAAAAGATGCTCAACATCACTCATTGTTAGAGAAATACAAATCAAAAGTACAATAGATACCACCTCACACCAGTCAGAATGGCCATCATCAAAATGTCTACAAATAACAAATGTTTGAGTGGGTGTGGAAAAAAGGGAACCCTCTTGCATTGCCAGTGGAAATATAAACTGATACAGCCACTATGGAAGGTGTTATGGTGAGTCCTAAAAAGCTAGGAATAAAGCCATCATATGACCCAGCAATCCCACTCCTAGGTATGTACCCTGAGGAGATCAAAATTGAAAGACACATGTACCCCAATGTTCATTGAAGAACTATTTATAATTGCTAGAACATGGAAGCAACCTAGATGTCCATCAACAGATGAATGGATATAGACGCTGCGGTACATATATACAATGGAGTACTATTCAGCCATAAAAAAGGAATGCATTTGAGTTGGTTCTCATGAGATGGAGGAACCTAGAGCCTATTATGCAGAGTGAAGTAAATCAGAAAGAGAAAAATAAATATCATACACTGACACATATATGTGGAATCTAAAAAGATGATACTGATGACTTTACTTTCAGGGTAGCAATGGAGAAACAAACATAGAGAACAGACCTATTGACATGGGGGGAGGGGATAAGGAAGAGGGTGAGATGTATGGAGAGAGTAACGTGGAATTTTACAATATCATATGTAAAATAGATAGCCAATGAGAATTTGATGTATGACTCAGGGAACTCAAACAGAGGCTCTGTGATAATCTAAAAGTGTAGGATGGGGAAGGAGTTGGGAGGGAGACTTGGGAGGGAGGGGGCATTGGTATACCTATGGCTGATTCTTCATGTATGACAGAAAACCACAAAATTCTGTAAAGCAATTATCCTTCAATTAAAAAAATAAATTGAAAAATTGTATGCTCAGTTGCTTCAGTCATGTCCGACTTTTTGAGACTCTATGAACTGTAGCCCACCAGGTTCTTCTATCCATAGGATTCTCCAGGCCAAAACACTGGATTGCTTTGTCATGCTCTCCTCCACGGGAGTCTTCCAAACCCAGGGATCAAGCCCACATCTCCCGCTTCTCCTGCATTGCAGGTAGATTCTTTACCTCTGATCCACCAGGGAAGCCAGCATATGTCTGTATACATAATGTTTAAACTTGATGGAGTAACATTTATATTTGGTACATTATGAAAATGGATATTTAATTGTCTGAAGACAATTTTCATTTATAATATAGTCATATTAAAATTTGAGAGAAGTAAAAACAATGAAATAAAATTCATTTTAAGTGTAGTTATATGTATAAATATATCAGTTATATGTAGTTATAGACAATATCAAAATTAATATCATTCTAAAAGAATTTATGTCAATGAACCAATAAATCATTATATTTTTTATATTCTCTGATATTTACTTGCTTTGATTAAAAGCTGATACTTTTCAGTTATCTCTTTAATTTGGTTTACATACTGCATCAGTTGTGCTTCCCAGGTGGCACTAGTGGTAAAGAATCCATCTGACAATGCAGACGATATAAGAGAGGAGAATTCAATCCCTGGGTCTTGAAGATCTTTTGGAGGAGCACAAGGCAACCCATTCCAGTATTCTTATCTGGAGAATCCCATGGACAGAGGAGCCTTGTGGGCTACAGTTCATAGTGTTGCAAAGAGTCAAATACGACTGAAGTGACTTGGCATACATGCATGAACTACATTCATTATTTTAAGATATTGTTTTCTTAAATATATTAAGATATTTTGGGGTTTATTTTTTAATGCATCTGGTCATTCTTATAGAAACATTTTTATTACAGTTACTTTTCAGAAATTTAACATAAATTATTGAAAAAGCCCTTTCCTTTAAATGTTTCTTAGCATCAATATTTCTATCATAATTATGATATCAACCTAATAAATCAGAGATACATAAAATTGCCTCTTAAACAAAAATGTAACTTTTATTCTGAGAGATATGATCCATGCTTTTAATCTTTAGGAAGTATTTAGAAATAAAAATAAGATGAAGGACAGAAGAACACATTTCCAAACTTAATGCCACATTTTCATATGATCAGTAAGTGAACATATTAAGTGATGGGGCTGCCAATAAATTAAAAATGTATACGTTAAAAGACTGTTCTATACATCTGTGTCTCTTTTGCTACCTCTCATACCAGGTTATCATTACCATCATTCTAAATTGCGTATATATGTATTAGGATACTGTATTGGTGTTTTTGTTTCTGCCTTACTTCACTCTGTATAACAGGCTCCAGTTTCATCCACCTCATTAGAACTGATTCAAATGTATTCTTTTTAATGGCTGAATAATACTCCATTTTGTATATGTACCACAGCTTTCTTATCCATTCATCTGCTGATGGACATCTAGATTGCTTCCATGTCCTGGCTATTATAAACAGTGCTGCGATGAACATTGGATTACACGTGTCTCTTTCAATTCTGGTTTCCTCGGTTTGTATACCCAGAAGTGGGATTACTGGATCATATGGCAGTTCTATTTCCAGTTTTTTAAGGAGTCTCCACACTGTTCTCCATAGTGGATGTACTAGTTTGCATTCCCACCAACAGTGTAAGAGGGTTCTCTTTTCTCCACACCCTCTCCAGCATTTATTGCTTATAGACTTTTGGATCACAGCTATTCTGACTGGTGTGAAATGGTACCTCATTGTGATTTTGATTTGCATTTCTCTGATAATGAGTGATGATGAGCATCTTTTCATGTTTGTTAGCCATCTGTATGTCTTCTTTGGAGGAATGTCTTTTTAGTTCTTTGGCCCATTTTTTATTGGGTCGTTTATTTTTCTGAAATTGAGCTGCAGGAGTTGCTTGTATATTTTTGAGATTAGTTGTCAGTTGCTTCATTTGCTATTATTTTCTCTTATTCTGAAGGCTGTCTTTTTACCTTGCTTAGAGTTTCCTTTGTTGTGCAGAAGCTTTTAATTTTAATTAGGTCCCATTTTTTTTTATTTTTGCCTTTATTTCCAGTATTCTGGGAGGTGGGTCATAGAGGATCCTGCAGTGATGTATGTCGGAGAGTGTTTTGCCTATGTTCTCCTCTAGGAGTTTTATAGTTTCTGGTCTTACATTTAGATCTTTAGTCCATTTTGAGTTTTTTTGGTGTGTGTATGGTATTAGAAAGTGTTCTAGTTTCATTCTTTTACAAGTGGTTGACCAGTTTCATTCTTTTACAAGTGGTTGACCAGTTTCACCACTTGTTAAAGAGATTGCCTTTTCTCTATTGTATATTCTTGCCTCCTTTGCAAAGATAAGGTGTCCATAGGTGCATGGATTTATCTCTGGCTTTCTATTTTGTTGCATTGATCTATATTTCTGTCTTTTTGCCAGTACGAGACTGTCTTAATGACTGTGGCTTTGTAGTAGTCTCTGTGGGAGAGGGCAAGGGTGGGATGATTTGGAAGAATGTCATTGAAACATGTATATTATCATATGTGAAATGAATCACCAGTCCAGGTTCAATGCACGATACAGAATGCTCTGGGCTGGTGCACTGGGATGACCCAGAGGAATGGTATGGGGAGGGAGGTGGGAGGGGTGTTCAGAATGTGGAACACATGTACACCCGTGGTGGATTCATGTCAATGTATTGCAAAACTAATGCAATATTGTAAAGTAAATAGCCTCCAATTAAAATAAATAAATTTATATTTAAAAAATAAAATGGTAAAATAAATATGTTAATAATAGAATACTCATTAAAGAAATGCTAAATAGCTATTTTGATTGACAATTAATACATGTGTTAAAAGAATAATTTCTAACTAAAGTGGTGATTATTTTTTGGACAATAAGAAAACCTATGCATGATACAAAAGCTTGTAACATTTCAATAAATTATCACATTCATTTTTGTAATCCTACAGTTGGCTTCTTTCTTTTCTGTTCTTTCAATTCAATAGAAATTTTGAGTTTCACTTTTGTAAGCAATATGAAACTTAGATAAAGTAATTCTATGAAACACTATATTCAAGGAAACACTAAGTAATGTAATGCTATAGTCACTGTTTATTTCATTATTTGTGACAGAAAGATAAAGAAAAAAATTACATGTGCAGGTGAATAATAGCCTGTCAAAATGAACAAGGCAAATGAAGATACTTGTAAAGTTGTGTTTTCATTTGAATTTATTTATATAAAAATGAAAAATGAATTTCTTACAAATGATTTATTTTATCCTTGGTACAAAATATGCTGAAATTTCTTAAACTTGTGCTCTGTTGCTCTATATATACAAGTAGGCTCTGTTTTTGCATTATTTCCAATATGAAAAGAGTAAGAAAACACTTGTACTTTGGAAATTCTTCAAAGAATAAAATTGGGGTGCACAACTTACAAAAATCTCACTGTGGAAAAGGGTTAAAGAAATTCTGTCCACGCCAAAGCGTCTTCCAGGAACAATCAAATCACACATACCTGTTGCTACTAGATCACAGATTGCAACTTATTTTCAGCCTGTGATGGGATGAATGGATCAGTACAGAGGAGGCATGGTAAAGATCTAAACCACTGGATTTTGTCTGCAATATAAGTGAGGGATTGCCTTGAGAAATATTATGCAAGATTTGTGTGGACATGATAGGAAAACCATATTCCAGCTATTATATTGCTAACGATGTGAGGCACCTGGAATGTGTTATTACTTTTAAGAGTTATGTTAGAGAATATTATACTACAATAAAATTTATGTTTTTCTTATTTCATCCTTTCTTAAAAATTGTAATGAATGTCCATGGAGAATTATATTTTAAATCTCTGAAAATATAAAAAATAAGATTGGTGGATGGCCAGTGTATTTATCTTTTGTGGATAAATGTTATAATTTGCCTTTAAGGTGTGCTCTATCCATCCACATGCTAATTGTACAGATTTAGATATTTTTCAATAACTCTAGCTTACAAATAACCTACACATAAAATTTATTTTTCATACTTGAGAATTGACTAGAACTACCTGAGTATGAGAATTCTTTTCTAGGCATTTTCTCCTTGGAAGTTGAGAATCAAGAATATTTTGTGATTGAGGAGTGTACAGGACTCTCGTGCTTTTAAAATCACAGAAGAGAAAGGCTACACATTGCTCTTGAAAAATTATTATAATATAGCCATCATTTCCATTAAATCTTACATTGGAGATTAGGTATTTTGGATCAATTCAGACCATAATGGCTTATATTCACAGTTTACTGACATAATTAATAGACTGTGACAGGGAAGTTTCTGAGCAAAAATTCTAAGACTTCATTAGAACATAAACCACTTTGAGGATTTGAATAGATCATTGAGCTATCTTCTTAATAAATGCAGGGATGTATACATCTGATCATATATTCAATTTCCAGTGTTTTACAAAAGTCTGTATACAAAATCTGTATCAGTTAGAGTTCTCCAGGGAAAGAAACATGGATATAAATAGATAGATAGAGTAATCCAAATCTATGACCAAACCACTAATGCTGAAGAAGCTGAAGTTGAACAGTTCTATGAAGACCTACAAGAACTTCTAGAACTAGTACCCCCCCAAAATACCTTTTTCATCATAGGGGACTGGAATGCAAAATTAGGAAGTCAAGAGATACCTGAAGTAAGAAACAAGTTTGGACTTGAAGTAAAAAATGAATCAAGGCAATGGCTAACATATTTTTACCAAGGAAACACACTGGTCATAAAAAGCACCCTCTTCCAGCAACACAAGAGACGATTCTACACGTGGACATCACCAGATGGTCAACACTGAAATCAGACTGATTATATTCTATGCAGCCAAAGATGGAGAAGCTCTATACAGTCAGCAAGAACAAGACTGGGAGCTGACTGTGGTTCAGATCATGAACTCCTTATTGTCAAATTCAGACTTAAATTGAAGAAAGTAGGGACAACCACGAGGCCATTCAGGTACAACCTGAATCAAATCCCTCACCACTATATAGTGGAAGTACAAATAGAATCAAGGGATTAGATCTGATAGAGTGCATGAAGAACTATGGATAGAGATTCATAATATTTTTCAGGAGTTGACAATCAAAACCATCCTCAAGAAGAAGAAATAAAAAAAGACAAAATGGTTGTCTGAGGAGACCTTACAAATAGCTGAGAAAATAGGAGAAGCAAAAGACAAAGGAGAGAATGAAAGATATCCATCTGAATGCAACGTTCCAAAAAGTATCAAGGAGAGATAAGAAAGCCTTCCTAAGAAATGAATGCAAAGAAGCAGAGGAAAACAATAGAATGGGAAAGGACCGAGATTTCTTCAAGAAAATTAGAAATACCAAGGGAACATTTCATGCAAACATGGGCAGATTAAAGGACAGAAATGGTATGGACCTAAGAGAAGCAGAAGATAATAAGAAGAGGTGGCAAGAATACACAGAAGAACTATTTAAAAAAATCATAATGACCAAGATAACCATGATGGTGTGATCACTCACCTAGAGCCGACATCCTGGAATGCAAAGTCAAGTGGGCATTGGGAAGCATCACTATGTACAGAGCTCATAGAGGTGACAGAATTCCAGTTGAGCTATTTCAAATCCTAAAAGATGATGCCATGAAAGTGTGCACTCAATATGACAGCAAATTGGGGAAAATCAGCAGTGGCCACAGGATGGGAAAAAGTCAGTCTAGCAAAGTATTGCTCTAAATTCTTCAAGGCAGTCTTCAACAGTACCTGAACCGAGGCCTTCCAGATGTTCAAAATGGATTTAGAAAAGGCAAAGGAACCAGAGATCACATTGCCAACATCTGTTGGATCATAGAAAAAAACAAGAGAATTCCAGAAAAGTGTCTACTTGTTCTTCATTGACTAGGCTAAATCCTTTGACCGTGTGGATCACAACAAACAGTGGAAAATCCTTCAAGAGATGGGAATACCAGATTAACTTACCTGCCTTCTAAGAAATCTGTATGCAGTTTAAGAAAAAAAAGTTAGAATCAAACATGTACCAATGGATTGGTTCTAAATTGGGAAAGGGGTATATCAAGGCTGTATATTATCAGCTTGCTCATTTAATATATATGCAGAGTACATCATGCAAAATGTCAGACTGGATGAAGCACAAACTGAAATCAAGATTGCCAGGAGAAATATCAATGACTTCAGATATGCAGATGGGACCACTATTATGGCAGAAAGTGAAGAACTAAGAACCTCTTGATGAAAGTTTAAGAGGAGAGTAAAAAATCTGGCTTAAAACTGAACATTCAAAAAACAAAAATCATGGCATATGGTCCCATCACTTCATGGTAAATAGATGGGGAAACAATGGAAACAGTAACAGACACCATTTTCTTGGACTCCCCAAATCACTGAAGATGGTGACTGCAGCCATGAAAT
This sequence comes from Budorcas taxicolor, assembly GCF_023091745.1. Classification (NCBI taxonomy): domain Eukaryota; kingdom Metazoa; phylum Chordata; class Mammalia; order Artiodactyla; family Bovidae; genus Budorcas; species Budorcas taxicolor. The sequence goes on along the minus strand of NC_068929.1, from coordinate 55,499,780 downwards.
TAAAAGACACTTGTTCCTTGGAAGAAAAGCTATGACAAAACTAGAATGGCATATTAAAAAGCAGCAGAGACATTACTTTAGTTAGAAAGCTACATCTAGTCAAAGCAATGTTTTTTCCAATAGTGATGTATGGATTTGAGAGCTGGACTATGAAGAAGGCTGAGCACCAAAGAATTGATGCTTTTGATGAGCCAAAGATGGTGTTGGAAAAGAGTCTGGAGAACCCTTGGATTGCAAGGGAATCAAATGAGTCAATCCTAAAGGAAATCATTCCTGAATAGTCATTGGAAGGACTGATGCTGAAGCTGAAACTCCAATAATTTGGGCGCCTGATGTGAAGAACTGACACACTTGAAAAGACCCTGATGCTGGGAAATATTGAAGGTAGGAGGACAAGGGGACAACAGGATGAGATTGGATGTCATCACTGACTTGATGAACATAAATTTGAGCAAGCTCTGGGAGTTGGTGATGAACAGGGAAATCTGATATGCTGCAATCCATGGGGTCACAAAGAACTGGACATGACTGAGACTGAACTGAACTGATGGACTTGAGTTGGCAGACAAAATCCAAATCCTTGAGAGAGGCCAGCAGGATGGCATCCCAGTAGACCAGGTGTTGCAGTTAACATCTGACAACCAATATAATTTTCTATTTTTGGTAGAGGTTAGTCATTTTGTTCTACCCAGGCCTTCAGTTGATTGGATGATGCCCATCTACATCATAATGGGTTATTTTCCTTCCTTTACTTCACCGTGGTTCAGTACAGTTCAGTTGCTCAGTCGTGTCTGACTCTTTGCGACCCCGTGGACTGCAGCACGCCAGGGCTCCATGTCCATCACCGGCTCCTGGGATTTAATCAAACTCATGTCCATTGAGTCGTTGATGTCATTCAACCATCTCAACCTCGGCTGATCCCTTCTCCTCCCGCCTTCAATCTTTTCCAGCATCAGGGTCTTTTCAAATGACTCAGAACTTCACATCAGGTAGCCAAGTACTGGAGTTTCAGCTTCAACATCAGTCCTTCCAATGAATACTGGAATATTCAACATTCCATTGAATATTCCATTCAATATTCAACAGAATATTCCAATGACTATTAGAATCAGGACTGATTTCTTTTAGGATGGACTGGTTGCATCTCCTCACAGTCCAAGGGACTCTCAAGAGTCTTGAACACTACAGTTGAAAAGCATCAATTCTTTGGCTCTCAGCTTTCTTTATAATCTAAATCTCATGTCCATACATGACTACTGGAAAAATCATAGTCTTGTCTAGATGGATCTTTGTTGGCAAAGTAATGGCTCTGCTTTTTAATATGCTGTCCAGGTTAGTGATAGCTTTTCTTCCAAGGAGCAAGTGTCTTTTAATTACATGGCTGCAGTCACCATCTCTAGTAATTTTGGAGCACAAAAAAATAAAGTCAGCCATTGTTTCCCCATTTATTTTCCATGAAGTAATGGGACCAGATGCCATGATCTTAGTATTCTAAATGCTGAGATTTAATCCAATATTTTCATTCTCCTCTCTCACTTTCATTAAGAGACTCTTTATTTCTTCCTCACTTTCTGCCAGGTGGGTGATGTCATCTGCATATCTGAGGTTATTGATATTTCTCCTGTCAATATAAGTTAAATAAGCAGGGTGACAATATACAACCTTGACACACTCCTTTTCCTATTTGGAACCAGTCTATTGTTCCATGTCCAGTTCTAACTGTTGCTTCCTCACATGCATACAGATTTCTCAAGAAGCAGGTCAGGTGGTATTTCCATCTCTGTCAGAATTTTCCACAGTTTGTTGTAATCTGCACAGTCAAAGGCTTGGCATAGTCAATAAAGCAGAAATAGATGTTTATCTGGAACTCTCTTGCTTTTTTTATGATCCAATGGATGTTGGCAATTTGATCTCTGGTTCCTCTGCCTTTTTTAAAACCAGCTTGAACATCTGGAAGTTTACTGTTCACATATTGTTGAAGCCTGGCTTGGAGAATTTTGAGCATTACTTTACTAGCGTGTGAGATGAGTGCAATTGTGTGGTAGTTTGAGCATTCTTTTGCATTACCTTTCTTTGGGATTGGAATGAAAACTGATCTTTTCCAGTCCTATGGCCACTGCTGAATTTTCCAAATTTGCTGACATATTGAGTGCAACACTTTCACAGCATCATCTTTTAGGATTTGGAATAGCTAAACAGGAATTCCATCACCTTCCCTAGCTTTGTTAATAGTGATACTTCCTAAGGCCCACTTGACTTCACATTCCAGGATATCTGGCTCTAGGTGAGTGACTACATCACTGTGATTTTCTGGGTTGTGAAGAACTTTTCTGTACAGTTCTTCTGTGTATTCTTGCCACCTCTTCTTAATATCTTCTGCTTCTGTTAGGTCCATAACATTTCTGTTCTTTATTGTGCCCATCTTTGCATGAAATGTTCCCTTGGTATCTCTAATTTTCTTGAAGAGGTCGTTAGTCTTTCCCATTCTATTGTTTTCCCCTATTTCTTTGCCCTGATCCCCGAGGAAGGCTTTCTTATCTCGCCTTGCTATTCCTTAGAATTCTGCATTCAAATGGTTATATCTTTCCTTTTCTCCTTTGCTTTTCCCTTCTCTTCTTTTCACAGTTATCTGTAAGGCCTCCTGAGGCAGCCATTTTTCTTTTTTGCATTTCATTTTCTTGGGGATAGTCTTGTTCCCTGTTTCCTGGAAAAGGTCACGAACCTCTACCAGAGTTCATCAGGCATTCTGTCTACCAAGTCTAGTCCATTAAACCTATTTCTCACTTCCACTGTATAATCGTAGGGATGTATTTAGGTCATACCCAAATGGTCTAGTGGTTTTCCCTACTTTCTTCAATTTAAGTCTGAATTAGGCAATAAGGAGTTCCTGGTAGAGCCATGATCAGCTTCCAGTTGTTTTTGCTAACTGTATAGAGCTTCTCCATCTTTGGCTGCAAAGAATATAATCAATCTGATTTTGGTGCTGACCATCTGTGATGTCCATGTGTAGAGTCTTCTCTTGTGTTGTTGGAAGAAGGTGTTTGCTATGACCAATGTGTTTTCTTGCCAAAACTCTATTAGCCTTTGCCCTGCTTCATTCTGTATTCCGAGGCCCAATTTGCCTGTTACTCCAGGTGTTTTTTTGTCTTCCTACTTTTGAATTCTAATTACCTATAATGAAAAAAAAATATCTATTTTGGGGTGTTAGTTCTATAAGGTCTTGTAGATCTTCATAGAACCATCCAGCTTCAGCTTCTTCAGCATTACTACTCAGGGCATACACTTGGATTACCATGATAGTGAATTGATTGCCTTGGAAAGGAACAGGGATCATTCTGTCGTTTTTGAGATTCCATCCAAGTACTGCATTTCAGACTCTTTTGTTGACTATGATAGCTAATCCATTTATTCTAAGAGATTCTTGCCCACAGTAGTAGATATAATGGTCATCTGAGTTAAATTCAACCATGCCAGTCCATTTTAGTTCACTGATTCCTAAAACGTTAACATTCGCTCTTGCCATCTCATTTGACCATTTCCAATTTGCCTTGATTCAGGGACCTAACATTTCAGGTTCCTATGTAATATTGGTCTTTACAGTATTGAACATTGCTTCCATCACCAGTAACATCCACAACTGGATGTTGTTTTTGCTTTGGCTGCATCTCTTCCTTCTTTCTGGAGTTATTTCTCCATTGATCTTCAGTAGCATATTGGGTACCTACCGACCTGGGGAGTTCATCTTTCAGTGTCCTATCTTTTCGCCTTTTCATACTGTTCATGGGATACTCAAGGCAAGAATACTGAAATGGTTTGCCATTCCCTTCTCCAGTGGACCACATTTTGTCAGAACTCTCCACCGTGACCTGTCTCTCTTGGTGGCCTTACATGGCTTGGCTCACTCTTTCATTGAGTTAGACAAGGCTGTGGTCCATGTGATTAGATTGGTTAGTTTTCTGTGATTGTGGTTTTCAGTCTGTCTCCCCTCTGATAGGGCCACTTCTCTGGTGGCTCAGATGGTAAAGCATCTGCCTGCAATGTGGGAGACCCGAGTTCAATTCCTGGGTTGGGAAGATCCCCTGGAGAAGGAAATGGCAATCCACTCCACCACTCTTGCCTAGAAAATCCCATGGATGGAGGAGCCTGATAGGCTACAGTCCATGGGGTCGCAAAGAGTGGGACATGACAGAGCAAGAGGCTTATGGAAGCTTCTTGATGGGAGAGACTGACTGACGGGGAAACTTGGTCTTGTTCTGAAGGGTAGGACTATGCTCATTAGATCATTAATCCAATTTTCTGTTGATGGGAGGAGCTGTGTTCCCTCCTTGCTGTTTACCTGGGGCCAAACTATGTTGGAGGTAATGAAAATAATGGTGACCTCCTTGAAAATATCCCACACTTGTACTGCTACACTCAGTGCCCCCAGCCCTGCAGCAGGCCACGACCAATCCACGCCCCCACTGGAGACTCCTGGACACTGAAAGGCAAGTCTAGGTCTGTCTCTTTTAGGGTCACTGCTCCTTTTTCCTGGGTCCTGGTGCAGACAAGGTTCTATTTGTGCCCTCCAAGAGTCTATTTCCCAGTCTTGTGTAAGTTCTGCCAGCTCTGTGGTGGGATTAATGGCAACTTCCTCAAAGAGGGCTTATGCCATACCCAAGTCTGCTGCACCCAGAGCCCCATTGCTGTGGCAGCCCACTGCTGACCTGCACCTCCAAAGGAGATCCTCAGACACAGTTCTGTTTCAGTCTCTGTGGGATCCCTGGGTCCTGGTGCACACAAAATTTGTTTGAGCCCTCTGAGTGTCTCTGGCGGGAATGGGGTTTGATTTTAAATGTGAATTCACCCCTCCTACCATCTTGCTGGGGCTTCTCCTTTGCCCTTAGGTGTAGGGTATCTCCTGAAAGCTGCTCCTGTGCCTACTGTCTCACTGGGGTTTCTCTGACCTTGGACACAGGGTATCTCCTCTCAGCTGCTTGCTCCAGCGCCATGCTTCATCTATTAAATATTATGACTTCACCTATTTAATGTTAATTCCATCCACAAATAACCTTACAAAAACACCCAGAATGAGTTTTGACTCATATCCGAGTCAAATATTTGAGCACCAACTCAAATTGACACATCAAATTAATAACCATTAAATCCACCCATTTTCCAATTGTCACCATATGGCTTTTAAATACTTATTTATTTATTGTCAGATTTTAGTTGTGGCATGCAGCCTTTCTAGTTGTGGCACTCTGCCTTTGTTACCCCACACTATGTGAGACCTTAGTTTTCTGGAATGGATTAAATCCATGGCACCTGCACTGCAAAGTGAATTCTTAACTGCTGGACTGCCAGTGAAGTTCCACACCCATATGTCTTTAGTCACCAAATAAAGACAATACAGTAATACTTTGCCTAACATGGTAAAACTTTCCTGGACACAAACAAAAGCATACTAATGGTATTTAAATATAATATAAATTCAATACATCTTATGTTACATAATAAGTGGAACAGAAAGGAAAGAGAAAAAATATGCTTGCTTAATATATACAAACAATTTTACTAGTAATAGAATAAGGAAGAGACACACAACAGCTGCACCCCTCTTTTCTGTAGCTGATCATATAGTTATAGCTGATGTTTATAACTACATTTTTCTACTACCCATTATGTATCCCCCTTGACCTCAATAAGCACCGCAGCTAGTCATGCTCTGTAACCTTAGACAACCAGTCACTTTACTAAAAAAGAATATCTTCCAGTTAAGCATAAGAATTAAATGTGATAATGAATGTAAGGCATATAAAAAGATATGTTTCATGCTCTCATTCAGCCTCCAGAGTAGCTGTAAAATTAAACATTAAATGTATAAACATATATATAACACTACATAATTAAAACATTCTTAATAAAAATAAAGTGAAACTTCTAATTAAATGGAGAAATTGTTCTGAGCAAGTAACATTTAAGAAGAAATAAGATTTGAATGGAAATTAGGTAAAGAGCTAAGAAGAAAACCATTACAGTAAAATGAACCATATATAAGATCCTAATGTGGGAAAGAACCTAACAGATTCAAGGAACTGAAACATATATCTTGTGAGAGCATAAAACTAAAATTATTCTGGCTTACGATAACACTAACTGGTTGTGATGAATAACTATGTGTATATTGACTAGGCTATTCAATCAAATAGTCAATTGAACCTAATATTCAGTCAAAAACAAAATGTAAATATATGTTATGTTATTTAAACTGTGCTGAGGTAAAATATGTTGAAGCTTTCTCTTTACTACTTTTAAAATATACAAACAAAACTGTGCTGAAGTGAAAGAGGGTTTAATTCACTACTTTAAGAATTAGAAATTTCCACAACAATCTTTATGTTTACCTTTAATGATTATACTAATGCCAAAACTCTTTATAGGATAAAAAAGGCATACTCTTGATTATCTCACAACTTTAGTAGTCCTCAAGGTTATAATCACTCTGATATATCTTAAACCTGGAGAAATGCCCCAATCTTTAGCAGGTCCTACATTTTATGCTTGTGTAAAGTACTGTTCAGAATCTATTACACTAAGTCCCTTACATACAAGCATTCACGTTGCAAACTTTCAAAGATGCAAACGTGAGTTGGCAAGTCTGTAGGTTAGTTTACGTGTCTGGTGTACATTGTCCCATGTGTACCTCCTCTATAAGTGGCTGTGCTTTTTTGTACTTTACTCTGAAGTACTCTACCAAGTACAGTATTACAGCAGCTTTATCTCAAGCCCAGGATGTCCGGAAGCAAGCATAAAAGCAGCAATGACATAGCTGGTATTGCTCAAGAACTGAAGAGATTCATGATTCAGAAAACGGCAAGGGGATTTTCTTTATTTGAGGAGGCACTGCTAGTTTCAAGACACAAGATGTGAATGTAGAACAGTATGGAAAGGCTGCAGCAGCAGTTTAGAATGCGATCCAATGTTACCCAGTCATCTACGGTGAGAAAAACAAGAGCTAAAAATACTACCCAAACATCACTGGATCCTTTTTTCAAGAGTAGGAAGAATTGAATCCAGTAAGGAACCAGAATCAGTGCCATCAATGTCAGGCATGAGTGAAACTCCTCCTTGCCCTCCGTCTCCTATTGCTGACGATCCTTCAACTCTATCATCTCCCACTACTTCCTTCTCCTCCAGTTAGTAATTCTTTTTGCCCGTTCAGTCGATGCCAGTCCCTGTATACCAACTGCTGTACTGTACTGCTGCACTTTTCAAGGTATTATACTATAAGATTAAAATGTCTTCTGTAATTTTTGTGTTTGTTTTTTATGTATTATTTTTATGAAAAAGGATTATAAACCTATTATAGTACTATACAGCTAACTATGTTAGTTGTATACCTAAGAATAACTTTGTTGAGCTCATTTGCAAATTGGACTTACAAACATGCTATTGGAACAGAAGTCATTTGCATATAGGGAACTTGCTGTATCTGCACTTGCCCTCACTTTGTTACTGGGCAAGTGGAATTCCATTTTACTCCAGAAAGACAAAGACACCTAGATCTTAGAGAAAATAAAGTCCTACACAGCCCTAAGGGTTGAATCACGATTAGTTGAAGCCAGTAATAATAATCCCATTCTATATGTTCAGTGGTTAATCTAATGGTGCTTTTATAATTCAGTGCTAGTAATGAGGAAAAATCAGCTTTATTAGCTATTGGAAAAAAAAAAAAAAAAAACTTCCCAAGGCAAATCTCTAAGAGAAATTATCTTCACACTCTGCCCTTTCTTACTACTATATACTATAAGGTGAATGTTTAAAGCCAGAATCTTCTAAGGAATGCATAGAAAGAATGACATAGATGTGATTGTTGAGTAGCTGAACCAGCAATGCAACCAACCTCCAGCTTTGTTAAAGGGACATCTTATAATTTGTGACAGTCTTATCTTTTTATCAAAAGTTTGAAAAATTTGAAGACTTTTATATTGGTGCTAACAGAAGAAAAATGTTGTTTCAGAAACTATCTAATCCATTTTTCAGAATTATAAAATTTGATAACAAAGTAAAGACAGTAAAGATGAGCCCTTGGTCTCAAAATGTGTGTTTAGGGCTATGATCTAGACAAACACTGTCTGTTATATTAAAGCTATTCACATATCAACTGTAGTCAGAATTTTACTAAATGGGGTTGTTTTTGTGGAGCAAACACATTGTTATTCCAGAAAAAGTTGTGAAAATTTTGGCTTCATTACATGAAGCTGACTAGGGGATTCTTCACTTGAAAGCATCAACTAAACTTGCCTGGCAATGTGGAAGTTAGCCATAAACTGAAAAAGGGGAAAAAAAATATATATATATATATATATATATATATATATATATATATAATACATTGTAGGCAGCATGCCCTGACAAAAGCATCTAATTTTCTCATGGAAAGGGATCAAGGTTTCTTGGTTAGAGGGCATGTTAATTATTTGGGACCACATCATGCAGAGAAAATTGAGTCCTTCACAAAGTGGCTTCTGTGTTCCACATAAAGCCCTGTGGCAGCAACGATAGGCCCGTATCACATAATGAATTGGAGCCATATCTGAGCTATCACTGTTGTCCCACATCATTTCAAGTCTGTTTTAAGGGTAGCATGACAGATAAGTTAATCCAATGGGAGTTTTTGGTTAAAATTCGACAGCAGCATCCATTATGTATCTTACTGTTCGTCATGTCTAGAAAAGCACTTTGATGGTAGAGAGCACATCTCCCTTGTTCAGTGCAGTATCTCCAGTGTTTTTAATAATGGCATCTGATGCATGATAAGTCCTGTTGAATGAATTATTAGTCTATATAGCATGCCCTATTATAAAGTGTTCTGAGTGTATCTGCATAAATAATGAGGTAGATGTGTAAGATATAGATGATTATTTATAAATAACCTTACTATTTCCATTATAAGCACTACATATTATAAGCACTACCTGCCATGACCCCTTTTCACTCTTTTTCTTAAACTGTAGAATCATTGAGATTGAATTTCTTACTCTAAAACAAAAGAGAAGCCGTTTTCTTTTACTTTAAAAATATGTAAATTGCAAATACAGTGTGCAAGGAATTAAGTAAATAAAACATACACATGGTAAAGAAATAAGTAATGTGAGGCAACCAAAGGAAAAATAAGCCAATGAGAATACATCAAACTCTAAGACTTCTGACCAGCAGAGACCCATGAACTGAGTGAAAAAGTCTACCAAAAGAGATAGCATATTTACATGCTCTATATCTGACAATGACTAAATATTCAAAATGTAAAAGACACTTTTAAACCTCAGCCATACGCTTACAAACATAGATAAAAAAATGGGCAAAGTTCTAGAAAAGATATTTTCCAAGAAACATCTAAATTTCCTTCAGATTAAAAGATGTTCAACATCAATAAGCATCATTCAAGAAAATGCAAATCAAATCACCCTGAGATAGCACCTCACATATGTTAGTGTGGCCACTATTTAAAATATATTATATATGTATATATTAATAGGATAAGGAAAAATCAGAGTCCTTGTACATTGAAGGTAGGAATGCAAAATAAAACATCTATTATAGACTACAGTATGGAGTATATATAAAAATAGAACAACAAAAAGATCTAGCAATAACACTTCTCAATATTTATTAGAAAATATTGAAATCAGAATCTTGAAACACCTGCATTTTGATGTTCACTCTAACACTATTCACGATAGCCAAGATATGGAAACAACTCAAGTGTCCACTGACAGATGAATGGATAAAGCAAATGTAGACACAAACATTAGCATATTATTATTCACCCTTTAAAAAGAAGGAAATCCTGCAATATGCAACAATATAAATGAACTTAGAAAATCCCATGGGTGGAGGAGCCTGGTGGGCCGCAGTCCATGAGGTCGCTAAGAGTCGGACACGACTGAGCGACTTCACTTTTCATTTTCACTTTCATGCATTGGAGAAGGAAATGGCAACCCACTCCAGTATTCTTGCCTGGAGAATCCCAGGGACGGGGGAGCCTGGCAGGCTGCCATCCATGGGGTCACACAGAGTCGGACACGACTGAAGCGACTTAGCAGCAGCAGCAGCAGAGGACATTATGCTAAGTGAAATAAGGCAGTCACAAAAGGACAAATACAGTATGATTCCATTTATATGAGGTATCTAATATAGTTAAACTCATAGAAGCAGAGACCAGAATGGTGCTTGCCAGGGGCTATTGCTGTGGTTGTTTAATTTCTATGTCATGTCCAACTCTTTTGTGACCCCAAGGACTATAGCCCACTAGGCTCCTCTGTTCATGGGATTTCCCAGGCAAGAATGCTAGAGAGGGTTGCTATTTCCTTCTCTAGGGTATCTCCCTAACCTTGGGATCAAACCTGTGTTTCCTGCAATGGCAAGCAGATTCTTTACCATTGAGCCATTCTTTACCATTCTCTTACCAGGGAAGCCCACCAGTGGCTATGGGCAGAGGTGAATGGGGAATAATTATTCAATGAATGTGAAGTTTCAGTTGATCAGGATGAATAAGTTCTAGGGGTCTGCTGAACAACATCAAACCTGTAGCTAACAATACTGTGCTGTGAAATTAAAGTGCTGTTAAAATGCAGATATCATGTTAACTGTTCTAAATACAATAGAAACCTAAAAATGCTAAAATAAAAATTAAAAAACAATGTACATTAAGTTGAATATACTATATTTCCTGGGGTTAAAATAAATATCTTTGGTTCCTTTACTAGGATTTGACTATCTTGTAGTGCCAGATGGTATAATTATAGAAATGACAAGTCATGGTTAACAAAGTATGACCACTAGGTATTTTTGGACTAGCATTGAAGATACTTGCCATCTCTCCAAATGTAGATGTCAGAGTTACTGAAATTCATTTATTTATCCATTTCTTCAGAAAATACTATATGCATGTATATATGTATGAATTAATTGATTGTCTGGACATTGCCTTAAGCACTGGGGTTAGAGAAAGGACTGATTCAGAAAAAAACATGTTTTCATCCAGAGAGAGAAGCTGATATTAGGTTGCCAAAACATGGGAATGAGAATATGCTGAAATGCAAGAAGGTGCGAGAAATGTTGATTATTGCTGAAAATTTAAATAATGTAAGTACCCAAAACTGCCCTTGTATTTAGAAACATAAAGGACCCTGTTGACCTTAGCCAGAGCAATATATATATATGTATCTATCTATCTATTTATCTACCTATATAAATGGAGGTGGGAATGGATTGTGATTGTCCCAAATTTGAGCATTTTAGCTGGTAGCTCTAAATCATAGTTTGATTAGTTAATGACACAATTGATGGTTAAAATAGTCAAGGAGGCAGAGGTACAGTAAGACACGATATAGTCCTATTTTTTCTTCAGCTTCTTGATATGTGATACCTGGATACACCGAGTACTGAATTCTGGCATGGAGAACAAATAAAATTTGCAACCAATTACGTAGAGCAAACATCAGAAATGATGACCTTTCAATTGCTAGATTAAATGGCACAAATCCCAGCTTGGGTCAAAGTGTCCTAGAGGAGAAAATTAGGCACTATACTCTGAAAATTACTTTTTAAACAACTGGTTTATTACTCCAGTGCTTCAGATTAATGTGTTTTTTTTTTGTCCATAGTAATTAATGAACAATGTTAGTTAATGACTCAGCATTAATCTTATACAAATAGAACAAGCAACTTCAAGTGTATTAATGGCAAACATCATATTGATTACTTGATATTCTTTATTCCAGTTTCCAGCAAAATTAAAAGAAAAGTCCTTTGAAATTATAGGTGTCCTGGAGTTATTTTATTGAGATAGCTTTTCTCAACATAGAATATTATGTATAGGTAATTTGTATAATAAATTTATTGATATTGACTATATAAACATGTGATATAAATATTTAATATATTGCATATACATTATTTTATATGGAAATATTTGAACTTATTAAATATTATGTAACTTATGTATGTGTGAAAAATGTGAAATATAATCACCTATTTTTAACTAGGCAATTTATATCTAGTAAAGATAATAACTGTTTTTCCTAAAGAGTTTAAAGTAGGATATAAAACTGTTTGAGTGTTATGTTAGTCACTCAGTCATGTCTAACTTTTTGCAACCCCATGAAATTGCAGCCCACCAGGCTCCTCTGTCCGTGGAATTCTCCCGGCAAGAATACTGAAGTAGGTTTCCATTCCCTTCTCCAGGGGATATTCCCAACCCGGGGATGGAACTCATGTCTCATATGTCTCCTGCATTGACAGGAAGGTTCTTTACCTTATGATCTTCCAGGGAAGCCCAAAAGTGTTTGACTTGGCTAGTTATCTGATTAGCTTTTTTCTGTGAAACCAACTGTAATTCTAAACTTTCATTTCTATTTATTTTTTTAATAAATAAGAGTATATGTAATAGAGAAAATATTTCTCCTGTTTCCATAGTTTGTGCTGATATAGTTTATTAGTTATGAATATTTATTGTATCATGTCCCCTCTATTGACATGTAAATGACATATATTTGTATAATTATTTATTTCTTCTTTTTATTATTAAACATGTATTTCCAACTTGTAAAATCCAGTGCTAGTTGGTACATTCCTTTTTGTTCCAGAATAATTCAAGGAACATGAAAAATTTATATTTAGTCACTCTATTAAACTAGCATGTCTTTGTCATTCTGTATTTCAGTAGTGAATGTTTTATTTAATTTCCACAGAATACTGTAAGGCAGTCATAATTAATTTAAATTTACTGACATGGTTTATATTTCCATTGCACTTCTTTCTTTTCTGATCTTATTGTTGTTGCTGTTTAATCCTGTTTCTGTGACACTTTATCTTTGCTTATCTCTGGTGTTAGGATTCTCCTTGGTACTGCCTTGCTCTCAAATTTTCACTCAGATTTTTTTCCCATAATATCTCTATTTCAAGATGTGTGCTGCTCATGCTGATGCTTCCCAGGTGGTGAAGTGGTAAAGAATCTGCCTGCCAATGCAGGAGAAGGAAGAGACACGGCTTCAATCCCTGGGTTAGGAAGATCCTCTGGAGGAAGAAATGGCAACCCATTCTAGTATTCCTGCCTGGAAAATTCCATGGACAGAAGAACCTGACTGATTACAATCCATGGTGTGTCAAAGAGTCAGATGTGACTGAGCACGCATGAGCACGCATGGCAACACCTCTATTTCAAGCTAAGAATTACTATTTTATTAATAAAATATTCCCTGGTGGCTCAGAGGTTAAAGCATCTGCCTGCAATGCGGGAGACCTGGGTTCAATCCCTGGGTCAGGAAGATCCCCTGGAGAAGGAAATGGCAACCCACTCCAGTATTCTTGCTTGGAGAATCTCATGGATGGAGGAGCCTGGTGGGGTACAGTCCATTGGGTTGCAAAGAGTCAGACACGACCGAGCAAATTCACTTTCACTTTATTAAAAATATTATTCTGTTTTTTTGTGTGTGTGTTTCAGTTACCTAACAAAAGTATTTTATATTTTATCTTCTTTATAATTCCAGTATCTGAAATTCCTACAGATCTACTGTCTGTTAGTCTTGCTGGTTGTTATTTAAAATTTAGTTTCTCCTCATTGGTATAGTCACTGTAATAGTGTGTGGAAAGTGCATTTAAAACATGTCTTCAATATTGAAGTATTAAACTTCCAAGCATTGAACTTATTCCAAGTAATGTTATTTTCCTTCTGATATAATGTATCTGCTTATACCACACGTCCCACTGACAGAGGAGACTGGCAGGCTGCAGTCCATGGGGTTGCAAGAGTCAGACACAACTTGGCAACTAAACCACCACCATTTCAGACATTTCAGACCATTAATAAACCAAGATCACCATATTTTAATTTCAAGCATAAAAGTAATTCAAAGCTAATTTTTGGTTAACTGACAGAAAATTCATGCCAAACTGCTTCAGGGTCGCAAAGCAATGATTTTGGTGGTGGGGGTTAGCAGAAATCCCCTGCATGGATGAGTCTGGTCTTCAAATTTTGTTCCTATATTCCTGTGAGGCTCTTAAAAGCACATCTGAGGTAGTCTGCTGCCTCTTTCATAAACATCAAATGTATACTGAAAAATAGTTCCAAATGCTAAATTCAGATCTCAGAATATGGGTTCTTCCCAAGGAAGATGGCCTAGACATTCTTGAATATTTTGTTAGCACTTTGATTCCTACAAGCAGATTTTTAAAATACCTATATTGTCAAGGTTTCTTAATTGCCTTCAGTAGAATTGATCTCAATGATCTGATCTACCATTAACAGATGTAGAAATCTTAGACATTCTTTGTAGGATAAAAAAATCTGCCATTTGACTCTGTATAGTAATAGGGCAAAGAAAATAAAAGAACTTTGATAAAAATAACTTGAAAAGGAAACTTATTCATAGTTTGCTTTTCTTGTAGGTTCTCAAGCATGTGTCTGTAATGGAACTGTTTTACGCCTTTCACAGTAGCCAATCTAATGTTTTATATGCAAAGATACATTTCATGAATATCGGCAAGTTGAAATATTAATATCATATAGAGTGAAAGTTTGAAAATCTTTGTACATTATTATTATAGCACATGGATAAATTCTGTCCATTAATGTCATTCGGTTCAGTTCAGTCACTCAGTCATGTCCGACTCTTTGCGACCCCATGAATCACAGCACGCCAGGCCTCCCTGTCCATCACCAACTCCCAGAGTTCACTCAGACTCACATCCATCGAGTCAGTGATGCCATCCAGCCATCTCATCCTCTGTCGTCCCCTTCTCCTCCTGCCCCCAATCCCTCCCAGCATCAGAATCTTTTCCAATGAGTCAACTCTTCGCATGAGGTGGCCAAAGTACTGGAGTTTCAGCTTTAGCATCATTCCTTCCAAAGAAATCCCAGGTTTGATCTCCTTCAGAATGGACTGGTTGGATCTCCTTGCTGTCCAAGGGACTCTCAAGAGTCTTCTCCAACACCACGGTTCAAAAGCATCAAATCTTTAGCGCTCAGCCTTCCTCACAGTCCAACTCTCACATCCACATGACCACATGACATCTCACATGACCACAGGAAAAACCATAGCCTTGACTAGACGGACCTTAGTCAGCAAAGTAATGTCTCTGCTTTTGAATATGCTATCTAGGTTGGTGATAAGTTTTCTTCCAAGGAGTAAGCATCTTTTAATTTCATGGCTGCAATCACCATCTGCAGTGATTTTGGAGCCCCCAAAAATAAAGTCTGACACTGTTTCCATTGTTTCCCCATCTATTTCCCATGAAGTGATGGGACCAGATGCCATGATCTTCGTTTTCTGAATATTGAGCTTTAAGCCAACTTTTTCACTCTCCTCTTTCACTTTCATCAAGAGGCTTTTTAGTTCCTCTTCACTTTCTGCCATAAGGGTGGTGTTGTCTGCATATCTGAGGTTATTGATATTTCTCCCGGCAATCTTGATCCCAGCTTATGTTTCTTCCAGTCCAGCATTTCTCATGATGTCATTAAATTTCATTAAATGTCATGATATTTTTAATAAAGAAAATATTAGAACTTTTAAAAGTAGGAACTTTAATAGTTAAATCTACTTAAATGAATTGGCCTGCTGCAGTCCATGGGGTCACAAAGAGTTGGAGACGACTGAGCGACTGAATTGAAATGAAACGAATTTCCTATGCTGTTCAAGAAGAAAAAAAAAATATATATATATATGTATATATATATATACACACACACACATATATATGTGTATATATATATTAAAGTCTATGTGTTTTGCTGGTCAGTTCTTCACACCTAGTAGCAAAATAGGCTTTAGAACTATCATATGATTAATATTTCTTTTTAAAATATCAAACAAATTTTTTTTGAAATTTTTTGTTGTTCAATCACTCAGTCATATCTGACTCTTTGCAAGCCCATTGATCACAGCAGGCAAGGCTTCTCAGTTGTTCACCATCTCCCTGAATTTCCTCAAGTTCATGTCCATTGAGTTGATGATGCCATCCAACCATCTCATCCTGTGATGCCCCTTCTCTTCCTGCCCTCAATTTTTCCTAGTATCAGGATCTTTTCTAATGAGTTGGTTCTTCACATCAGGTGGCCAAAACATTGAAGCTTCAGCTTCAGCATCAGTCCTTTCAGTGAATATTCAGGTTGGTTTTCCTTTAGGATTGAATGGTTTGATCTCCTTGCTATCCAAGAGACTCTCAAGAGTTTTCTCCAACACCAGAGTTCGAAAGCATCAATTCTTCAGCACTCAGCCTTCTTTCTGGTCCAACTCTCACATCCATACATGACTACTTGAAAAACCATAGCTTTGATTACATGTACTTTTGTCAACAAAATGATGTCTCTGCTTTTATTCATAATATGCTATCTAGTTTTGTCATAGCTTTCCTTCCCAAGGAGCAAGTGTCTTTTAATTTTGTGGCTATAGTTACTGTCTGCAGTGATTTTGGAGACCGAGAAAATAAAATCTTTTACTGTTTCCATTTTTCCTCTTCAATTTGCCATGAAGTGGTGGGACTGGTTGCCATGATGTTAGTTTTTTGAATATTGATTTTTAAGCTAGTTTTTTCAGTCTGTCCTTTCACCCTTTTCCAGAGCCTCTTTAGTTCCTCTTTGCTTTCTGCCTTTACGGTGATTTCATCTACATGTCTGAGATTACTGGTATTTTTCCATGCAGACTTGATGCCAGCTTGTGCTTCGTCCAACCTGGCATTTTGTATGATGTACTCTTCATGTAAGTTAAATAAACAGGGTGACAATACACTGCCTTGACATACTCCTTTCCCAATTTGGAACGAGTTCATTGTTCCGTATCTGGTTCTAACTGTTGCTTCTTGATCTGCATATAGGTTTCTCAGGAGGAAGGCTAGGTATTCTGATATTTCATCTCTTTAATAATTTTCCAGTCTGTTGTGATCCATACAGCCAAAGGCTTTAGTCCAGTCAATGAAGCAGAAGTGGATGTTTTTCTGGAATTATCTTGCTTTTTCTGTGATCCTATGGGTGCTGTCAATTTGATCTCTGGTTCCTCTGCCTTTTCTAAATCTAGCTTGATCACCTCTGAGTTCTCAGTTCATGTATTGTTGAAGCCTAACTTAATGGATTTTGAGCATTATCTTGCTAGCATATGAAATGATCACAGTTGTGTGTTTGCACATATTTTGGCATTGCTTTTCTTTGGGATTGGAATGAAAACTGACATTTTGCAACCCTATGGAAACTGCTGAGTTTTTCAAACTTGCTTGCATATTGAGTGCAGCACTCTAACAGCACTAAAGGAGTAACCCTGTACTATATGGCTATCCTAACAATATTTTCATAGTGAAAGGTGCATTGGTTCATAGTGCATAGACCAACAGTATCAATTACACCTGGTGACTTACCAGAAAGGCAGATTCTCTGAACTCACTCCAAACCTATCCAATCAGAATCTCTGGTTAGAAACAGATGTCTGATGATTTTTAAAATAATACATTTTGAGAAATATTGCCAACCAATTTCAAATAAAAAAATAAGTAATTTAAACTGTATATTATGGCTAGAATTTCAACCTATATCAATAAATTAATTTCAGAGTACATTTTATTTGAGAAACAAAGCATTATTTCATCCACTACACTAATATGATGTTATAGAAAGAGATTTAGACACATATCAAATCCTTAGATATATTGGAAACAATATCAAATTGTGTCTTTCTCTGCAAATCAAAAGGAACTTGAGTTTTTCAAATTCCTTTTTATTGTTGGCGACAATAAAATAATTTGGGGTGATATAACCACACATAAAATTAATATTTTTCAACTGTATATATTGAATTGTGATATTGAAAATTGTGTAATATAATAGAAGCTGTCCTCTTCATTTCTAAAAGTAGAAATTCTTTTGAGAAAGTAACTGAATTAAAATGCTCATGTGTTATGCATGGCATTCTTGTTTAAAAAAAAAAAATCAGGGTTGCCTAATGGAAAAGACATTAAACTTGTCATCAGGTGCATGGCCAGAAGGATTTTCATGCTCAGTCACTTATCAGTTTATGATTTTGAACAAATCATCCAGCCTGAACCTCTATGTGGCTAGACTCTCACTATATATCATGTGATTAGATGATGCACAGATTTATTTAACAGAAAATATTTGAGGATATAGAATTTCAGGCTCAAGAGAGTGGTTTCACTGAAAGTAAGGATATATGGGGGCAATTTAAAGCCAGGTTTATCTGAAAGAAGAGACTCCTTTGGATTAATATCCATAATACTGTTAGATCTTAAAAAGCTGAAAGTCTAGAGGGGCATAGCATGCACAAGCACATGCCTAGTCGTGTCGAACTCTTTGCTACCCCATAAACTGTAGCCCGACCAGGGATGGAATCCACATTTTCCACGTCTCCTGGACTGGCAGGCGATTTTTTACCACTGAGCCACATGGGAAGCCTGCAAGTGCATGAGAAAAGAAAGTGTTAGTTGCTCAGTTATGTCCAACTCTTTGTGGCCCCATGGACTGTAGCCTACCAGGTTCTTCCATCTGTGTAATTTTCCAGGCAAGAATACTGGAGTGGGTTGCCATTTCCTTCTCCAGGGGATTTTCCTGACCCAGGGATTGAACTTGGGGTTCCCGCATTGTAGTCAGATTCTTTATTATCTGAGCCACCAGGGAAATAGTAAAAAGAAAACAGAATAAAAAGGAAAGAGGGAAGAAGACACTGTATATAAACACACACACAAGTGTGTGTGTATATATATATATATATATATACATATATACACACATATATCAGTTCAGTTCAGTCACTCAGTTGTGTCTAACTCTTTGTGACCCCATGAATCACAGCACGCCAGGCTTCCCTGTCCATCACCAACTCCCGTAGTTCACTCAAACTCACGTCATCGAGTCAGTGACGCCATTCAGCCATCTCATCCTCTGTCGTCCCCTTTTCCTCCTGCCCCCAGTCCCTCCCAGCATCAGAGTCTTTTCCAATGAGTCAACTCTGCCCATGAGGTCGCCAAAGTACTGGAGCTTCAGCTTTATGATCATTCCTCCCAAAGAACACTCAGGGCTGATCTCCTTTAGAATGGACTGGTTGGATCTCCTTGCAGTCCAAGGGACTCTCAAGAGTCTTCTCCAACACCACAGTTCAAAAGCATCAATTCTTCGGCACTTAGCTTTCTTCACAGTCCAACTCTCATATCCATACATGACCACTGGAAAAACCATAGCCTTCACTAGACGGACCTTTGTTGGCAAAATAATGTCTCTGCTTTTGAATATGCTGTCTAGGTTGGCTATAAATTTTCTTCCAAGGAGTAAGCATCTTTTAATTTCATGGCTGCAATCACCATCTGCAGTGATTTTGGAGCCCCCCAAAATAAAGTCTGACACTGTTTCCACTGTTTCCCCATCTATTTCCCATGAAGTGATGGGACCAGATGCCATGATCTTCGTTTTCTGAATGTTGACCTTTTAGACAACCATTTCACTCTCCTCTTTCACTTTCATCAAGAGGCTTTTTAGTTCCTCTTCACTTTCTGCCAGAAGGATGTTGTCATCTGCATATCTGAGGTTATTGATATTTCTCCCGGTAATCTTGATTCCAGCTTGTGCTTCTTTAAGCCCAGCATCTCATGATGTACTCTGCATATAAGTTAAATAAGCAGGGTGACAATATACAGCCTTGACGGACTCCTTTTCCTATTTGGAACCAGTCTGTTGTTCCATGTCCAGTTCTAACTGTTGCTTCCTGACCTGCATAAAGGTTTCTTAAGAGGCAGGTCAGGTGGTCTGGTATTCCCATTTCTTTCAGAATTTTTCACAGTTTATTGTGATCCACACAGTCAAAGGCTTTGACATAGTCAGTAAAGCAGAAATAGATGTTTTGTTTTGTTTTTGGAACTCTCTTGCTTTTTTGATGATCCAGTGGATGTTGGCATTTTGATCTCTGGTTCCTCTGCCTTTTCTAAATCCAGCTTGAACATCTGGAAGTTCATGGTTCACATATTGCTGAAGCCTGGCTTGGAGAATTTTGAGCATTACTTCACTAGCGTGTGAGATGAATTGCAATTGTGTGGTAGTCTGAGTTTTCTTTGGCATTGCCTTTCATTGGGATTGGAATGAAAACTGACCTTTTCCAGCCCTGTGGCCACTGCTGAGTTTTCCAAATTTGCTAACATATTTAGTGCAGCACTTTCACAGCATCATCTTTGAGGATTTGAAATAGCTCCAGTGAAATTCCATCACCTCCACTAGCTTTGTTTGTAGTGATGCTTTCTAAGACCCACTTGACTCACATCCCAGGATGTCTGGCTCTAGGTGAGTGATCATACCATCGTGCTTATCTTGGTCATGAAGATCTTTTTTGTATAGTTCTTCTGTGTATTCTTGCCACCTCCTCTTATGTGTATGCTTAGTCACTCAGTCATGTCCGATTTTATGACCCTATGGATTGTAGCCCACCGGACTCCTCTCTCCATGGGGATTCTCCAGGCAAGAATACTGGAGTGGGTTGCCATGCCCTCCTCCATATATATATATTTATATATGGAGTATGTTTGTAAGTAGTACACCTACTTAGAGTATTAATTCTTCTAGTTTAAAATGACCTCCAATTAATTTGTTTTGTGATTAAATATCTAGTCAGTTGTAGCTAAAATTGCCTATGAAGACCAAGTCTTCTCATGAAGATATCTGGCTGTACCTCTATAGCAACTTGGTAATCTTAGGTCCACATGTTGCTTTTTGGTGCTCCACTAGTCTCAGGTTTAAGATGATACTATGATCTGGCCCCTATATGTCCAGGATCCATGCCCACAAAACATTTTTCCTACCTAAAGCTTTTTAAAAATGTCATCACCCATTTATAATATTAGAGGTCTAAGCCTACCTGCATGTAATGGCACTATGTGATTTTCTTATTCTTACACCAAGACTTTTCTAGTTAACTAGTTGTTTCAAGTTTCTACATCCCCATGTTAAGGTAACTGCTTTGTATCCTGGGATGCCTTAGGATTAGGATCAAGGTTAGTGTGCACAATGTAGAGATTCAATATTTCTATACATTTCAAAATAATAACCACAATAAATTCAATTTCCATCTATCACCATAAAAAACATTACATAATTATTGTCTTTATGACATGTCCCACACCATACTTGTTATAACTGTGACTCATTCATTGTTTAACTGGAAATTTGCATCTCCTGATCTCCCTCACCTTCTTGTCTCATTCTCCCAGGCACCTCCCCTATGGCAAGCACCTGTTCTCTGTGTCTATGACTCTATTTCCTTTTTTGAAAAAATATTTATTTATTTGGCTGCTTTGAGTCTTAGTTTTGGCACATCAGCTCTCTATCTGTGGCATGCAGGCTCCAGAGCATGTGGGCTTGGTAACTCCTCAACATGTTGGATGTTAGTCCCCCCACAAGGAATTGAACCCACATCCTCCTGCACTGCAAGGTGGATTCTTAACCAGTGCATCATCAGTTAAGTCCCACGACTATGTTTCTATTTGTTATATTTGTTTGTTTGTTTCTGATTCTGCATATGTATAAAATCATACAGTATTTATCCTTCTATAGTGAATCTCTATATTAACTGTACAATTGGAAAAAAAAATAAGTAATAGTCCATGCCATGTATTTTGAAATACAGATAATTAGTAAATAAATATAAGTGGTAAAGATATGTTTTTTTCCAGGTAAAATACAAAATGAGTAGAAAAATAGCACAATGCAGATAATAACCTGCACTGTTTTGTTAGGAGTCCCTAAGAGACTCCCTTGAGAGTCCCTTGGACTGCAAGGAGATCCAACCAGCCCATTCTGAAGGAGGTCAACCCTGGGATTTCTTTGGAAGGAATGATGCTAAAGCTGAAGCTCCAGTACTTTGGCCACCTCATGGGCAGAGTTGACTCATTGGAAAAGACTCTGATGCTGGGAGGGATTGGGGGCAGGAGGAGAAGGGCACGACCGAGGATGAAATGGCTGGATGGTATCACAGACTCGATGGACTTGAGTCTGAGTGAACTCCGGGAGATGGTGGTGGACAGGGAGGCCTGGTGTGCTGTGGTTCATGGGGTCGCAAAGAGTCGGACACGACTGAGCGACTGAACTGACTGAACTGAACTGAAAACTCATGTTTCCTTAATATTAATAATCAAAATTGTGGTATTAGTCAGGCTTCTTCCTAACTCCAAGGTTATTTTGTCATAAGATAAATAAACAAGATGGAACTATTTCTTCACTGGAAAGCTCCAACTTAAATGTAAACTGTGAATTCCACAACTTTAATACGGCATGAAGTGTTATTGCCATATATAAAAAGAGTGGTTTTATACATGATATAGGTCTTCTCATATACAACTGTTATAAATTTTAAAGTCTTTGACTACATCATAAGGCAGTTTAAATATTTTACATATAAAAGGAAAATTTATATAATACTCATTTATTAATATCTTCTGCCAGTCATTTAAGGAACAGTGGGTATTTCCACAATAACTGCCCACATGGAAGGGGGCAGTTACCTATTAGCAACTGAGGAAAGGAGAAAATAAAAATCATAACTTATATAGTGAGTTAATGTAGAAAATGTAATGTGGAATAAATCACTATGGGAGGTGATTCAATTTTGAACTGAAAGGATGGTGATCCTCACTGAAAGGTGATTTGAAAGGTGATTTTCATGCAAAGTTGGAAAAATATGAAGAAAAAATATTATGTGTCTCTGGTTCATGGATATTCCAGGCAAAAGGATAAGCAAGAACAGAGGCCCTGAAATGGGAAAGAGTGAAGAGTGTTCTAGGAACAATGTGAAGGTCCATGTACCTCATTTGAGTAAGACAAAGAATAGCAGGGAGAGAAGTGAGAAAGAAAGAAAGATGGTTTAATGCCCTTTTGGCCATTGCAGAAGTGTTGCTTTTTGTTATTTGTAGAGACAGGAAACAATTAGGGAACTTTGAGCTGAGGAGTGTAGGCCAATGTATTTTGCTTGGTCAGTTGAAGTGTTGTATTGAGAATAATATGAAAGGAGTCAAGGGTATTGGCAGCTGACTGTGGCTCAGATCATTAACTCCTTATTGATAAATTCAGACTTAACTTGAAGAAAGTAGGGAAAACCACTTGACCATTCAGTTATGACTTAAATCAAATCCCTTACAATTATACAGCAAAGGTGACAAATAAATTCAAGGGATTAGATCTGATAGAAAGTTCCTGAAGAACTATGAATGGGATTCCTGACATTGTACAGAAGGCAGGGTTCAACACCGTCCCCAAGAAAAAGAAATGCAAAAAGGCAAAATGGTTGTCTGAGGAGGGCTTACAAATAGATGTGAAAGGAAGAGACGTGAAAGGCAAAGGAGAAAAGGAAAGATACACCCATTTGAATGCAGAGTTCCAAAGAATATCAAGGAGAGATAAGAAAGCCTTCCTCAGTGATCAGCACAAAGAAATAAAAGAAAACAATAGCATGGGAAAGACTAAACAACTCTTCAAGAAAATTAGAGATACCAAGAGATACCTTTCATGCAAGGATGGGCAGAATAAAGGACAGAAATGGTATGGACCTGACAGAAGCAGAAGATATTAAGAAGAGGTGGCAAGAATACACAGAAGAACTATACAAACAAGTTCTTAATGACCTACATAATCACAATGGTGTGATCACTCACCTAGAGACAGACATCTAGGAATGTGCAGTGAAGTGGGCCTTAAGAAAGATCACTAGCAACAAAGCCACCTAAGGTGATGGAATTCTAGTTGAGCTATTTCAAGTTCTAAAAGATAATGTTGTGAAAGTGCTGCACTCAATATGCCAGTAAATCTGGAAAATTCACCAGTGGCCACATACTGGAAAAGGTCAGTTTTCATCATAACCCCAAAGAAAGGCAACAATAAAGAATGTTCAAACTACCACATAATTGCACTCATCTCACACACTAGCAAAGTAATACTCAAAATTCTCCAAGCCACGCTTCAACAGTACATGAATCGAGAGCTTCCAGATGTTGAAGCTGGATTTAGAAAAGGCAGAGGAACCAAATATCAAATTTCCAACAACTGTTGGATCATGAGAAAAGCAAGAATGCTCCAGAAAAAACATCCACTTCTGCTTTATTGACTATGCTAAAGCCTTTGACTGTGTGAACCATGACAAACTTAAGGAAATTCTTAAAAATATTATAATGCCAGACCACCTGACCTGCCTCTTGAGAAATCTGTATGCAGGTCAAGAAGCAACAGTCAGAACTAGACATGGAACAACAGACTAGTTCCAAATAGGGAAAGGAGTAAATTAAGGCTGTATATTATCACTCCGTTTATTTAACTTGTATGCAGAGTACATCATGAGAAACACTGGGCTGGAAGAAGCACAAGCTAGAGTCAAGATTGCTGGGAGAAATATCAATAACCTCAGATATGCAGATGACACCACCCTTATGGCAGAAAGTGAAGAAGAACTAAAGAGCCTCTTGGTGAATGTGTAAGAGTGAAGTGAAAAAGTTGGCTTAAAACTCAATATTCAGAAAATTAAGATCATGGCATATGGTCCCATCAGTTCATGGCAAATAGGTAAGGAAACAATGGAAACAGTAAGAGACTTTATTTTTTTGGGCTCCCAATTCACTGCAGATGGCAACTGCAGCCATAAAATTAAAAGACACTTGCTCCTTGGAAGAAAATTTATGACCAACTTAAGGCAACATATTAAAAAGCAGAGACAATACTTTACCAACAAAGGTCCGTCTGGACAAAGCTATGGTTTTCCCAGTAGTCATGTATAGATGTGAGAGTTGGACTATAAAGAAAGCTGAGGACAGAAGAATTGAGGTTTTTGAAGTGTGGTGTTGGAGAAGACTCTTGAGAGTCCCTTGGATAGCGAGGAGATCTAACCAGTCCATCCTAAAGGAAATCAGTCCTGAATATTCACTGGAAAGACTGCTGTTGAAGCTGAAACTCCAATACTTTGGCCACCTGATGTGAAGAACTGACTCATTTGGAAAGACCCTGATGCTGGGAAAGATTGAACGAGGGAAGAGAAATGGAAGACAGAGGATGAGATGGTTGGTTGGCATCACCAACACGATGGACATGAGTTTGAGTAGGCTCCAGGAGTTGGTGATGAACAGGGAAGCCTGGAGTGTTGTGGTCCATGGGTTCGCAAAGAGTGGGACATGACTGAGTGACTGAACTGAACTGAGTCAAGGGTAGAATTGGGGGTCCCAGTGAGTAGATGTTTTATCAAACATTGGAGCAGTAGCAGTGGTTTTACATGTCAGATCATTATGAAACTCATGAGACAAGGTAAGATTTACTGAGCACCAGATATATATAGCTAACGAGGACAAGGATAGAGCATGCTTAAATGTGGGAACCATGTTTTAGTACTTTCCAGAAATATCTTTTGGAATTTAATCTGACTCATTCTCTCTTCCTTCCTCATTCTTCATCTCACCCCTTGTTTCCCCATTCTTACCTTAAGTTAGACATCCTAACTGCCAGTTTAGCATTAGCAAGATGGTATTCCACACTCAATAAATGCTTTTATCTCAAAGACCTTTCTTTTTGACTCTCATGTGATTACCTCCGGACTCCAGGAGGAAGCCTCCTTAATCCCAGAATTAGAGTCTTTGTCTTGATTTACTGCTTAGTTAAAGATTACAAAAAAAGTTACCAATAAACTATGCAGCCAGAGTTTTCTCACTAAGCCTCCCTGTGCTGTCTCTCATAATCCTGTGTGTTTGTGAGAATTATTCAGTGCGAAACTGCCACTTTTAATGGCAGCCTGGTGGGAGACATGGGCTCTACCCTGGGATGTATGTAGCCAAAGCAAGGAAGCAAGAGCTTCCTCAGCTCTGGGAAGCCAGTAATCTGAATATTCCTTCTGCTTTAATGACTTCATTGCCTGGTACAAGAATTTATTCAATTTCAAGTTACTTTCAATAAGTTTTACTAATTAGTTACAGATAACTGAAGAACCAATCTCTACTAGATGATATACATACTGGATTCCATACATAACATGCAGAGAAGAACTGTGATTTATCTTGGAAACAGCACTCTAGTCTTCAGCTCTCCTTAAGTAAGTGTAGCAAGAAGGATTCCACCAAGGATTAAAACCTCAAATGTGCCTGAAGCCAGAAGAAATACTATATATCTTAAAAGATGTTTTTTTCCCACCCCCAATCCCCCTTCCCTGGTGGCTGAGATGATAAAGAATCCTCCTGCAATGCTGGAGACGCGGGTTTGATCCCAGGGTTGGGAAG
Source organism: Budorcas taxicolor (assembly GCF_023091745.1). Lineage (NCBI taxonomy): Eukaryota > Metazoa > Chordata > Mammalia > Artiodactyla > Bovidae > Budorcas > Budorcas taxicolor. The sequence continues at coordinate 55,473,515 of NC_068929.1, read as the reverse complement.
ACTCCCTGGAGAAGCAAATGGCTACCCACTCCAGTATTCTTGCCTGGAGAATTTCATGGACAGAAGAGCCTGGTGTGCTATAGTCCTTGGGGTTGCAAAGAGTCAGACACGACTAAGTAACTTTCACTTTCACAACCCTATTCTAATTACATGTCAGATGTAATTTCAGAAGATTATGGATGATTCAGTGGCTTAACTCACAAAAGTCAAATGGCTTCATACTTAGTCTTAAAAGTCTTCCTGAAAGGAAATTTTACAGAGCCTCATAAATAGCTGCCTTTTCTCGTTGGTACATTAGAACTACTGCAAATATATATATATTTTTTTCTCTATTTCTTTTTTTATAATATTTCACATGGCAGTCAAAGAAGCTCATGAACAAACCATATCAATCAACCAATAAACAAGAAAAATGCTATCCAAGTTCCTACTGCAATATTAGTACACAGCAACTTCCGAGAAATTACATATTGGCAATTATTCTGGAGAGCAAAATGCCAGTTTCCCTCTCTGTGTCACCATTTCTTTAATTTTCTTCCCCAGTCCTCACTTAGTTTAATGGGAAAGAGCCCTATACATTTGAGGAGATATGTGTTACTGCTACAAATTCCTTCTTCTATGAACATATCTTTTACGTTCTGTTATATAGAGGTATTTAGGGGTTGAGAATGCCAGATATGTTTTGTTAGCTATGAAAGTATCTTGTATAGTCATTAGAAAGAGGGTGTAGTCATCTTCTATTTTCCTCAGCTTTCAGCTAAAATTCTGAGATTATAAAATACACCATTTTTGGCAGTCTAAAATAATACTCTTTACCATATTTATAAAGTAATTCCATTTTCAAAGTAATTTCATTTGCTAACAGTTCCAATCTATGTAAGATGCTGCCTTTTCTTATGTCATGAAAATACACAGAATGGAAGATAAGTCAGTTGAACTTGCCTCTTAATAATTTATGCCGTGCTTCATCAAACACTTATTGAGCAGAATTAAAGAGAAGAAAGAAAAGTCAAATTATTTGCAAATTTATCAAGGTATAAATGTTTTGCTTGTAAAATATGCAATACAAATCTCATACTTGAAAGGATACAATAAATCAGATTCCAGTACATTCTTTCAACATTTGTATGTGACACTTTCTCCTCTCAAGAATCTCATCATTGTGACTCACACAAATCTACTTAGTTAAATGTTAAATCACTTTGTGTAAAATGAGAAACTGCTTGTCATATTCTTATTTGTAGTTTCTTCTGCAGGAAACTTTCTCACACAGTTCTCAGTATCTGTGCCATGGTTTAGAGATCAGAATAGATAACACACAGTGTGATACTTTGGTGCTTTTAGGTAACTAGCTCTTGTATAATACAGTCTTTGGGAATGAAATAGTCAAATGCTATCTACAAAACCAATAGAGGTATCAAATCTCTGGCATGTAAAAACTAAATTATGACTACAGTTAAATGAATGAATGTGCTCATTTTACTTAAAAAATATAAATTGTTTCTAGGAAAGTATCCCTACAAATATTAGAAATTATATTCATATGTGTCTATATTGGGACTTCCCCAATGGCTTAGTATATTAAGAATCTACCTGGAAATGCAGGTGATGCAGGACACAGGGATTTGAAAAAGTGTCAAAGCAGGAGACACAGGAGCCTGGCAAGATATAGTCCACAGTGTCCTAAAGAGTTGGACACTACTTAGGGACTATGCAAGCACACATTTATATTGAGAATCTGTTCTTTATATTTATTCCATTATGCATTTGAAAAAAGTAAAATTTAGTAATATATGTAATTGATTAACTGAGGGGACATTTAAAAGGCATTTGGTTATATATAGTAAGCTATCGCAGATAGTTAATTAAGAAAATAACATAAAAGGAAAGCATGAACCTGTTAGTAAAATATGTAATTTTTAAGTTTTTTTCTTCAATTTCTACCTAATTCTAATTTATTGCTACTTCAGGACCAAGGTTAACTGCAGAATAAAATATGAGCAAATGCATGTTTCTCCTATTAAAACCAAAAGGATTATATTTAGCAAAACTATTTCTTTGAATTTTGATGTGGTTTCTAATAAAGACATTTTATTAATGATATTTCATAATATGACTAACTGCTGTTGATTAGTCACTAACTTGTGTCTGATTCTTTGTGACTCCATGGACTGAGCCCATTAGGCTCATCTGGCCATGAATACTGGCAAGAATATTGGAGTGGGTTACCTTTTCATTCTCCAGCAAATATTCCCAACCAAGGAATTGAAACTGCATCTCCTATATCTTCTGCTTGACAGGCAGAGTCTTTACCACTGAGCCACCTGGAAATAGTATGGCAAATACTTCAGTTCAGTTCAGTCTCTCAGTCATGTCTGACTCTTTGCAACCCCATGAACTGCAGCATGCCAGAACTCCCTGTCCATCACAAACTCCCAGAGTTTACCAAAACTCATGTCGGCTCAGTTGGGAATGCCATCCAACCATCTCATCCTCCGTCAACCCTTTCTCCTCCTGCCCTCAATCTTTCCCAGCATCAGGGTCTTTTCAAATGAGTCAACTCTTTTCATCAGGTGGCCTAAGTATTGGAGTTTAAGGTTCAACATAAGTCCTTCCAATGAACACTCAGGACTGATCTCCTTTAGGATGGACTGGTTGGATCTCCTTGAAGACCAAGGGACTCTCAAGAGTCTTCTCCAACACCACAGTTCAAAAGCATCAATTCTTAAGAGCTCAGTTTCTTTATAGTCCAACTCTCACATCCCTACATGACTACTAGAAAGACCATAGCCTTGACTAGACAGACGTTTGTTGGCAAAGTAATGTCTCTGCTTTTGAATATGCTATCTAGGTTGGTCATAACGTTCCTTCCAAGGAGTAAGCGTCTTTTAATTCCATAGCTGCAATCACTGTCTGCAGTGATTTTGGAGCCCCCCAAAATAAAGTCTGACACTGTTTCCACTGTTTCCCCATCTATTTCCCATGAAGTGATGGGACTGGATGCCATGATCTTCGTTTTCGGAATGTTGAGCTTTAAGCCAACTTTTTCACTCTCCTCTTTCACTTTCATCAAGAGGCTTTTTAGCTCCTCTTCACTTTCTGCCATAAGGGTGGTGTCATCTGCATATCTGAGGTTATTGATATTTCTCCTGGCAATCTTGATTCCAGTCTGTGTTTCTTCCAGCCCAGCATTTCTCATGATTTACTCTGCCTATAAATTAAAGAAGCAGGGTAACAATATACAGTCTTGACATACTCCTTTTCCTATTAGGAAGCAGTCTGTTGTTCCATGTCCAGGTCTAACTGTTGCTTCCTGACATGCATATAGGTTTCTCAAGAGGCAGGTCAGGTGGTCTGTTATTCCCATCTCTTTCAGAATTTTCCACAGTTTATTGTGATCCACACAAAGACTTTGGCATAGTCAATAGAGAAGAAATAGGTGTTTTTCTGAAACTCTCTTCCTTTTTCAATGATCCAGCAGATGTTGTCAATTTGATCTCTGGTTCCTCTGCCTTTTCTAAAACCAGCTTGAACATCAGGAATTTCATGGTTCACATATTGCTGAAGCCTGGCTTGGAGAATTTTGGGCATTACTTTACTAGCAAGTGAGATGAATGCAATTGTGCAGCAGTTTGAACATTCTTTGGCATTGCCTTTCTTTGGGATTGGAGTGAAAACTGACCTTTTCCAGTCCTGTGGCTTAAGTCTTCGAATTAAGTTTTCACTCTTCCTGGATTAGTAATTATTGTGGGCTAACAGTATATTTTACAAAATAAGTTTTTCAAAATTGCATTGATAAATTATAGTTATCTAACAAAAATACGAGATGGGAATACCAGACCACCTGACCTGCCTCTTGGGAAACCTATATGCATGTCAGGAAGCAACAGTTAGACCTGGACATGGAACAACAGACTGCTTCCTAATAGGAAAAGGAGTATGTCAAAGCTGTATTTGTCACCCTGCTTATTTAACTTATATTCAGAGTACATCATAAGAAACACTGGACTGGAAGAAGCACAAGCTGGAATCAAGATTGGGGGGAGAAATATCAATAACCTCAGATATGCAGATGACATCACCCTTATGGCAGAAAGTGAAGAGGAGCTAAAAAGCCTCTTGATGAAAGTGAAAGAGGAGAGTGAAAAAGTTGGCTTAAAGCTCAGTATTCAGAAATCATGGCATTTGGTCCCATCACTTCATGGGAAATAGATGGGGAAACAGTGGAAACAGTGTCAGACTTTATTTTTGGGGGCTCCAAAATCAATGCAGATGGTGACTGCAGCCATGAAATTAAAAGACGCTTACTCCTTGGAAGGAATGTTATGACCAACCTAGATAGCATATTCAAAAGCAGAGACATTACTTTGCCAACAAACGTCCATCTAGTCAAGGCTATGGTTTTTCCAGTGGTCATGTATGGATATGAGAGTTGGACTGTGAAGAAAGCTGAGCACCAAAGAATTGATGCTTTTGAACTGTGGTGTTGGAGAAGACTCTTGAGAGTCCCTTGGACTGCAAGGAAGTCCAACCAGTCCATCCTAAAAGAGATCAGTCCTGGGTTTTCATTGATAGGACTGATGCTGAAGCTGAAACTCCAATATTTTGGCCACTTCATGTGAAGAGTTGACTCATTGGAAAAGATCTTGATGCTGGGAGGGATTGGGGGCAGGAGGAGAAGGGGATCACAGAAGATGAGATAGCTGGATGGCTTCACCAACTCGATGGACATGCGTTTGAGTGAACTCCAGGTGTTGGTGATGGACAGGGAGGCCTGACATTCTGTGATTCATGGGGTTGCAAAGAGTCGGACACTATTGAGCGACTGAACTGAACAAAAATATATTCAAAGACTGCAACATGTCAAGAATTTTTTTGTCGAATGAATTGACCCTAATTAGGAGGATAGAGGATAAAAACAAAGTAAAAATTCCTTGGATTGTGTAGTGGAATACAGTGAAAGAAGTCGTGGACTCACAAACATAGTATGTGTGCAATACACACATGAATACATTTATGATTCCACACATGTTTTATGTGTGTGTGTTCATGTGCATGTGTGCAAGAGATTATTGCAGAGTTGCGGATCCTTAATAAAATTTGCTATAATTCAATAGATGAGGAAACTCTATGCTGCGAAGTTGTGCAGTTGCATTCTACTCTTTGTGACCCGATGGACTGCTGCACACCAGGCTTCCCTGTCTGTCACCATCTCCCAGAGCTTGCTCAAGCTCATGTTCTCTAAGTCTTCATGCTATCAAGCTATTTCATCCTCTGTCATCCCCCTCTCCTCCTGCCTTCAGTCTTTCCCAACATCAGGGTCTTCTCCAATGAGTCAGCTCTTTACATCAGGTGATCTGAGTGTTGGAGCTTCAGCTTCAGTCCAAAATGAGTATTCAGGACTCATTTCCTTTAGGACTGACTCGTTTGATCTCCTTGCAGTCCAAGGGACTCTCAGTCATCTCCAACACCATAATTCAAAATCATTAATTCTTTGTCGCTCAGCCTTCTTTATGGTCCAACACTCACATCCATAAATGACTACTGGAAAAATCAAAGTTTTGACTATACAGACCTTCGTTGGCAAAGTAATGTCTCTGCTTTTTAAATGGTAAGACATAAGGTAAACTTCAGTTCTATCATTTTTTAGCTGAGAGCATTGGAAAAATCATTTAAATTTTGCATTTGTCATTTTCCACACATTTGAAACATGGTAGCAGTAATGAATAACTCCTTCAAAGAGTTGCTGTAATGGGAAGTTAATATTGCTAAAGAACTTAGAATAGTGACTGGTAATAATAAATGCCATATAACTGTTCATTATAAACGTATCAGTGAATGTTTCTAAATGACATTTATTGAATATTCATTTATTGCATCTAAGGAAAATGATTATGTGTTGAAAAATAATTTGAAAATTGACATGTCAGTCTTGAACATAAAATGAATCATGTTTAATTTTCACTTTGTCCTTTCAATATCATTATATAATCTTCCATGGATTGATAAGTAATGTAATGTTTCTAAAAACTAAGTTGTTTCTCAATCTGTATAGATTTATTTAAATGTTAATTTGACCATTTGGAAGGTCAAAATTGTATTTTCCATTTATTGATATTGCATTCTAACATCTTGAAAGATACCAGCTCAATTAAGCAAAAGTATTTGACATTTTTAAATGTTAACCAGTGTGCTTTATTGTCCAATATAATGAACAGATTGCCAAAACACTCAGTCAGTTTTGAATTATTTTAAAAGAAAGAGCACAGTATGAATGACAATATTTTTCCTCAAATTTATAAAGCCCAAGGCAATTAAACAAAGCCATTATGTTGCAGCTAAAAACGCGATAACCCCATATTTCTAAGAAGTAAAGATTCGTTTGTCTTAAAGCAAATTTTAATTGTTTTTAGACAGGAGAAGTCAAATATAATTGGAGGCTGCCAATTATAACTCAAATTTACTTTTACTCAAAACTGTATCTTTATAAATAAGAAAAATAAAACTGTATTTAAAACATGAAAATTTGTTTAAAATCCAGACTACATCAAGCTATTTCATTTATATATGAATATCTACCACATTTTTGCTAATAGTTTATTTTGTCTTCCTCTTGCATTTTATTAATGCTATTGGGTATGTAGTGCTAACCCACTGAGTCTTTAATTCATATTAGCCCAAAGACTGATGCCAGTTATCTTTTTAAACAATTATTGTTAATCAGTATATTTTCCTTTGAAGAGGATCTCTTCAAATGATTTTTGCCTAACTCTAGTGGATGGCTTATTTTCAAAAATTATTACACACATACATATGCAAACATAGACATGCATCTATAAAATATTCATTAGCTCCTTAAGAAAATATTACACATGCTCCATGTACTGTTTACATATGCAAATATAAATGAGATTATATTTGTCTATATATGAGATTATAATTTGCATAAATTTGTCATTTACCGGTGACCTTAAAACAATGCAGGCTTGATTTGAGCATGTCACTTTTATGCAATTTATTTCAATAAGTACTCTACCTTCTAGTGAATTGGTTGAATCTATGACTGTTTAACCTTAAATATGGAATAGTGATTATAAAGTTATACTCGAATTTTCCACTATACTGATGGTCAGTGCCCCTAACTCCTGCATTTTTCGAGTCAACTGTATTTTGTTGCTTGAAAATAAATATTAGAGAGAGTTTTATATCAGTGTGCATATTTTGTTAATAACTACTAGCAGAATGTTTTCTTCTTTAGCTCAAAATTAACTTATTCACTCTTTAACTACTGATGATTTTGGCTTACATTGTTTTGCTGTTACAAACAAAGCAACGACTATCCCTGCAAAACAAACCTAATCTATTCCCCTTATTTTATAGATTTAATATCTGATATTATATGAATTTTTTCATGCCAGACTTTAGAGAATTATCTCTTATCCTTGTTAGTAACACTATAGTTTACTGACTGCACCCCTCTCATGTCCCCTTGTTATCTAGGATCCCCAAAAGGCATTTCCACCATGACCTCTCAGCCAGCTTTCCAGTGTTTCACCACTTATTTGTTCACTCAGTCACATCCAACTCTTTGTGAGCCCATGGACTGCAGCATTCCAGGCTTCCCTGTCTTTCACCATCTCCCAGAGTTTGCTCAAACTTATGTCCATTGAGTCGGTGATGATATGCAACCATCTATCCTCTGCCATCCCCTTCTCCCCTTGCCTTCAATCTTTCCCAGCATCAGGGTCTTTTCAAATGAGTCAGTTCTTCGCATCAGGTGGCCAAAGTATTGGAGTTTCAGCTTCAGCATCAGTCCTTCCGATGAATATTCAGGGTTGATTTTCTTTCACCACTGGACATCTCTGCTAATCTAAAACACACCCAGAACACATCTAAAGTAGGTGTTGTCTCATGAGATTTTCAATTACTAATAATTTTAGCTTGTCTAAAGCACAGTTTCCATTTTGATCTCTCAGTGATGTCATAGTGAAAGTGTTAGTAGCTCAGTTATGTCTGACTTTTTGCGACCCCATGAACTGTAGCACACCAGGCTTCTCTGTCCTTGAAATTATGCAGGAAAGAATACTGGAGTGGGTAGCCATTCCCTCCTGCTGTGGACCTTTCAGACCCAAAGATTGGACTATTGTCTCCCACATAGCAGGCATATTCTTTACCAACTGAGCAAATTGGTTCAGATAGAAGTGGGAATATTTTTCTACTTAGATTTCATAACTAGCTGATAGTTTTACTTGCAGAAGTACATTTCTGCTCGGATCTACATTTCCTGATATCTCTTATCTTTGATTCCAAGCAAAACTGATCTTCCAAGGCCTCTGCATGTTTCCATTAATTATCTGGATACGATATCCAGGGTTCATCACTTTCAGTATAGAGACAATAAGGGTGAAGCATTTGAAACATTTCTGGGTCTTCATTTTCCACTTTAGAAATACTATGAACAGTGAAGTAGTAAATATAGTCATTTTTATGTTTATAGAATTGATTTACAATAGAAAACATATAGACATATCATAAGCAGTTCATTTTGAAGTCAGACTTCCACTATGGGCAACTGAGAACGCTGTCTGGTTTCAAATCTAATATGATTTATGAATATTTTGATGGGTGATTTTCAACTTTTTTTATTTCTCAGGACAAACAAGACAATGAATATTTCACAAGTAGTTCAAGATAAGAGCAGTCTCATACTACTTCGTTTCTTTCTTTTCATTTCTTTTCTCCCTCTCTTGGATATGAGAATCATATCAGTTAGTGACCCAAAGTCAGGAAAAAATAAATCGATCTTAAACTCTTTGACTTTGCAGTTAGTGATTATAGAAATAAAGATAAGATGTACCATTAGTACCACTTAAAATATTAGTAAAATTATCATTAAATAACCCAAGCGATCAGATAAAAATATGTTAAAATATGTCTTTGATATGAAGATTCCTAAATATTTAGAAAATATTTAATTAAGAATAGTCATAAATATTAAATATACTAATGAGAATTAAAGCAACATGGAATAATAAAACATTGCAAAAGTTTTAAAATCATTGCTATTAAACAGTAGTTCTGTAGATCTAACAAAAGCAAGATAAGGTGCTAAAATACAAATGGACAGAGTTGTTATATATTCAAGGTAGTAGGAATATGAAAAGAGATAAAACCTCCAAATTTTAAATATGGAGGTACAGAATAACCTCAGCAAAGAACCTGAGATGCATAAGACTTGGAACTTGAGGACCAATCTAAAATCAAACAACAAAAATATGAGAATTTCATAGTGAAAGTGATCATAAATTATAGCAGAGAGGTCTAGAACATAAATGAGTTGTTATAAATGCTACATCCTAATTAAAATATTAATGATATTTTGGGAATGGGTAACTTCAGTGGAGCAGTGGCACAGAGCTGTAGATATCACAATCAGTTATGGAAAGGAAAGAGGTGAGAAATTGGAGATTATGCATAACAGTCATTCTTGCCTTGATCTTCACAGAGAGCAAGACGGTGGAACAGGAAATTGCAGCCCTCATTCTCCCACAGACACACTAATTTAACATACATCAGTTCAGTCAGTTCAGTTGCTCAGTGGTGTCCGACTTTTTGTGACCCCATGGACTGCATCACGCCAGGATTCCATGTCCATCACCAACTCCCAGAGCCTACTCAGATTCATGCCCATCTTGTCAGCAATGCCATCCACCTATCTCCTCTTCTGTCGTTCCCTTCTCTTCCCGCCTTAATTTTTCCGAGCATCAGGATCTTTTCCAACAAGTCGGTTATTCGCGTCAGGTGGCCAAATTATTGGAGTTTCAGCTTCAACATCAGTCCTTCCAATGAATATTCAGGACTGATTTCCTTTAGGATTGACTGGTTGAATGTCTTTGCAGTCCAAGGGACTCTCAAGAGTCTTCTCCAACACCACAGTACAAAAACATCAATTCTTCAGTGCTGTTTTCTTTATAGTCCAACTCTCACATCTGTACATGACTACTGGAAAAACCATAGCTTTGACTATATGGACCTTCGTTTATAAAGTAATTGGACCAAAATACCTTTATGAACAGCCCAGATTAAAAAAAAAATAATAATAATACCAATCTTTCTCAATCTCATAGAAAAATTGAAGTAGAGGGAACTCTTCCAAACTCATTTGTTAAGTTCAGCATTCGCCTGATACCACAGGTAGGCTATGATAAAATTATCCACTAGTAACTTTGATAAATATAAATGTAAAAATACTCAACAAAATACTAGCAAATGAAATTCAATAGTTTGTTGCAAGGATCATACACCCTGTCACATGGGATTTATCCCTAGGATGCAAAAGTATCTATCCCTTGGATCAAGGTATACAATTCAATTGATATGATATGCTACATTAAGAGAATGAAGAATAAAAATCACATAGTAACCTCATTAGATGCAAAAAAATAATTTGACAAAATTCAGCACAATTTAATAAAAAATAAAAATGGTAGTTAGAGAAGAAATTTACATCAACTTAATAAACATAATGAAAGTCATATGCGACCAGTCCACAGCTAACATCATAACCAGTGGTGAAAAACTGAACACTTTCCCTCTAATATAAGGAACAAGACAGGGCTGTCTAGTTTCACTATTTTTATTCAGCATAGCACCTGAATTTCTAGACAGTCATATTAAGAAAAAAATAAGTAAACCCAATTAAAAAGGTAGAAGTAAAGTTATCTGTTTGCAGATAACTTATATTAAGAAAATAAAAAGTATAAAAGCATCAAAAAGAATCAGACACTTAGAAAGAAATTTAACTAAGGGAAATGAAAAATGTACACTGAAAACTACAAAAAAAAAAGGAAGAAATTATATCAACAAAAATTATATTAAGTTCAACAATTGGAGGACTTAATATAATTAAAATATTCATGCTATCCAAAGTTATCTACAGATTCAATATGTACCATTCAAAATCTGAATGGTAATTGTTATAGAAATGGAAACGAAAAACATCTAAAGTTTATAGGGAACCACAAAAGAAATAGTCAAGCCAATGTTGAGAAAGAATAATAAATACAGAGTGGTAAAGAATCCATATGCTAATGCAGAAGACACAAATTCAATCCCTGGGTGGGAAAGATCCTCTGGAGAAGGAAATGGAAACCTGGAAATGGAAATGGAAACTCCACTACTCTTACTTGGGAAATCCTATGGATAGAGGAACCTGGAGGACTTCAGTCCATTGAGTTGCAAAAAGAGTCAGACATGTCTTAGTGAACAAACAACAATAGCAACATAGCTAGAGGCATTATATTTCTTAAGTTCAAAATATATTACAAAGCTGCAGTAATCAAAATTACATAATATCAGCATAAATACAGATCTGTAGACTAATGGAAAAGAATAGAAAGCTGTTGGGCTACATTCATATCTGTAAGCCCAGGCTCAGAAACAAAGAAAAAACTCAGAGCCAGAAACAGAGACACTGATGGTTTAATTGATAGTGGGTTTTACCTGTCCAAAATAAGAAGAGTCCTACTCTCCTTTTTCTCCACCAGGTGGCCTCTTTCTCTTTCCTCCCCCTTCTCTTCTCTATCCAACTCTGTGAATCTCTGTGTATTCCAGAGGGTGGAGAACACCTAAGGAACTGGTTACTGGTAGGATTTGTCTCTCTCCTTCTCATTCCTCTCTCTTATCCTCCTGGCCACCTCTGTCTACTTCCTCCCTCTCCTCTTCCCTGTATAACTCCGTAAATATCTCTGAGCGGTCCAGACTATGGAGCACACATAAAGAAGTAACTACTGGCTAGCTTGCTCTCTCCTCTTTTGATGTCACCACATCTCATTCCAGTCACCTCTAACTACCCCCTCCCTCTTCTCTTCTCCTTGTAACTCAGTGAACCTCTCTGGGTGTCCCTCACTGTGGAGAAACTTTTCATCTTTAACCTAGATGTTTTATCATCGGTGCTGTATAGATGGAGAAGTCTAGAGGCTACTGCAAAAATAAAACTGAAACCAGAAACAGGAGGCTTAAGTCCAAAGCCTGAAAACATCAGAGAATTCCTGAATTCAGGGAACATTAAGCAATAGGAGCTCATCAAATGCCTCCATGCCTACACTGAAACCAAGCTCCACCCCAGGGCCAACAAGTTCCAGAAAAAGACATACCACACAAATTCTCCAGCAACACAGGAACACACCCCTGAGCTTCAATATACAGGCAGCTCAAAGTTACTCCAAAACCTTTGACGTCTCATAATCCATTACTGGTCACTCCACTGCACTCCAGAGAGAAGAAACCCAGCTCCACCCACCAGAACTCCAACACAAGCCTCCTTAACCAGGAAACCTTGACAAACCACTGATACAACCCCACTCACAGTGAAGAAGCTCCATAATAAAGAGAACTCCACAAATTGCCAGAATATTAAAAGGCCACCCCAAACACAGCAATATAACCAAGATGAAGAGACAGAAGAATACTCAGCAGGTAAAGGAACAGGAGAGTTGCCCACCAAACCAAACAAAAGAGGAAGAGGTAGGGAATCTACCTGAGAAAGAATTCTGATTATTGATAGTGAAAATGATCCAAAATCTTGAAATCAAAATGGAATCACAGATAAATAGCCTAGAGACAAGGATTGAGAAGATGCAAGAAAGGTTTAACAAGGACCTAGAAAAAATAAAAAAGAGTCAATATATAATGAATAACGCAATAAATGAGATCAGAAACACTCTGGAGGCAACAAATAGTAGAATAACGGAGGCAGAAGATAGGATTAGTGAAATAGAAGATAGAATGGTAGAAATAAATGAATCAGAGAGGAAAAAAGTAAAATGAATTAAAAGAAATGAGGACAATCTCAGAGATCTCCAGGACAATATGAAATGCTCTAGCATTCAAATTATAGGAGTCCCAGAAGAAGAAGACAAAAAGAAAGACCATGAGAAAATCCTTGAGGAGATAATAGTTGAAAACTTCCCTAAAATGAGGAAGGAAATAATCACCCAAGTCCAAGAAACACAGAGAGTTCCAAATAGGATAAACCCAAGGTGAAACACCCAAAGACACATATTAATCAAATTAACAAAGATCAAACACAAAGAACAAATATTAAAAGCAGCAAGGGAATAACAACAAATAACACACAAGGGGATTCCCATAAGAATAACGGCAGATCTTTCAATAGAAACACTTCAGGCCAGGAGGGAATGGCAAGACATACTTAAAGTGATGAAAGAAAATAACCTACAGCCCAGATTACTGTACCCAGCAAGGATCTCATTCAAATACGAAGGAGAAATCACAAGCTTTACAGACAAGCAAAAGCTGAGAGAATTCAGCACCACCAAACGAGCTCTCCAACAAATGCTAATGGATATTCTCTAGACAGGAAACACAGAAAGGGTGTATAAACCCGAACCCAAAACAATAAAGTAAATGGTAACGGGATCATACTTATCAATAATTACCTTAAGCGTAAATGGGCTGAACGCCCCAACCAAAAGGCAAAGACTGGCCGAATGGATACAAAAACAAGACCCCTATATATGCTGCTTACAAGAGACCCACCTCAAAACAAGGGACACATACAGACTGAAAGTGAAGGGCTGGAAAAAGATATTCCATGCAAATAGAGACCAAAAGAAAGCAGGAGTGGCAATACTCATATCCGATAAAATAGACTTTAAAACAAAGGCTGTGAAAAGAGACAAAGAAGGCCACTACATAATGATCAAAGGATCAATCCAAGAAGAAGATATAACAATTATAAATATATATGCACCCAATATAGGAGCACTGCAATATGTAAGACAAATGCTAACAAGTATGAAAGGGGAAATTAACAATAACACAATAACAGTGGGAGACTTTAATACCCCACTCACACCTATGGACAGATCAACTAAACAGAAAATTAACAAAGAAATGAAAACTTTAAATGATACATTAGACCAGTTAGACCTAATTGATATCTATAGGACATTTCACCCCAAAACAATGAATTTCACTTTTTTCTCAAGTGCTCATGGAACCTTCTCCAGGATAGATCACATCCTGGGCCATAAATCTAAACTTGATAAATTCAAAAAAATCGAAATCATTCCAAGCATCTTTTCTAACCATAATGCATTAAGATTAGGTCTCAATTACAGGAGAAAAACTATTAAAAATGCCAACATATGGAGGCTGAACAACACACTTCTGAATAACCACAAATCACAGAAGAAATCAAAATATGCATAGAAACGAATGAAAATGAAAACACAACAACCCAAAACCTGTGGGACACTATAAAAGCAGTGCTAAGAGGAAAGTTCATAGCAATACAGGCATACATCAAGAAACAAGAAAAAAATCAAATAAATAACCTAACTCTACACCTAAAGCAACTAAAAAAGGAAGAATTGGAGAACCCCAGAATTAGTAGAAGGAAAGAAATCTTAAAAATTAGGGCAGAAATAAATGCAAAAGAAACAAAAGAGACCATAGCAAAAATCAACAAAGCCAAAAGCTGATTCTTTGAGAGGATAAATAAAATTGACAAGCCATTAGCCAGACTCATCAAGAAGCAAAGAGAGAAAAATCAAATCAATAAAATTAGAAATGAAAATGGAGAGATCACAACAGACAACACAGAAATACAAAGGATCATAAGAGACTACTATCAGCAATTATATGCCAATAAAATGGACAACGTGGAAGAAATGGACAAATTCTTAGAAAAGTACAATTTTCCAAAACTGAACCAGGAAGAAATAGAAAATCTTAGCAGACCCATCACAAGCATGGAAATTGAAACTGTAATCCGAAATCTTCCAACAAACAAAAGCCCAGGTCCAGACAGCTTCACAGCTGAATTCTACCAAAAATTTCGAGAAGAGCTAACACCTATCCTACTCAAACTCTTCCAGAAAATTGCAGAGGAAGGTAAACTTCCAAACTCATTCTATGAGGCCACCATCACCCTAATACCAAAACCTGACAAAGATACTACAAAAAAAGAAAACTACAGGCCAATATCACTGATGAACATAGATGCAAAAATCCTCAACAAAATTCTAGCAATCAGAATCCAACAACACATTAAAATGATCATACAACATGACCAAGTGGGCTTTATCCCAGGGATGCCAGGATTCTTCAATATCCACAAATCAATCAATGTAATTCACCATATTAACAAATTGAAAAATAAAAGCCATATGATTATCTCAAGAGATGCAGAGAAGGCCTTTGACAAAATTCAACATCCATTTATGATAAAAACTCTCCAGAAAGCAGGAATAGAAGGAACATACCTCAACATAATAAAAGCTATATATGACAAACCCACAGCAAACATTATCCTCAATGGAGAAAAATTGAAAGCATTTCCCCTAAAGTCAGGAACAAGACAAAGGTGCCCACTTTCACCGCTACTATTCAACATAGTTCTGGAAGTTTTGGCCACAGCAATCAGAGCAGAAAAAGAAATAGAAGGAATCTAAATCGGAAAAGAAGAAGTAAAACTCTCACTGTTTGCAGATGACATGATCCTCTACATAGAAAACCCTAAAGACTACACCAGAAAATTACTAGAGCTAATCAATGAATATGGTAAAGTTGCAGGATATAGAATCAACACTCAGAAATCCCTTGCATTCCTATATACTAATAATGAGAAAGTAGAAAAAGAAATTAAGGAAACAATTCCATTCACCATTGCAACGAAAAGAATAAAATACTTAGGAATATACCTACCTAAAGAAACTAAAGACCTATATATAGAAAACTATAAAACACTGATGAAAGAAATCAGAGGACACTAATAGATGGAGAAATATACCATGTTCATGTATTGGAAGAATCAATATAGTGAAAATGAGTATACTACCAAAGCAATTTATAAATTCAGCACAATCCCTATCAAGCTACCAGCGATATTTTTCACAGAATAGAACAAATAATTTCAAGATTTGTATGGAAATACAAAAACCCTCAAATAGCCAAAGCAATCTTGAGAAAGAAGAATGGAACTGGAGGAATCAACTTGCCTGACTTCAGACTCTAGTACAAAGCCACAGTCATCAAGACAGTATGGTACTGGCACAGACAGAAATATAGATCAATGGAAAAAAATAGAAAGCCCAGAGATAAATCCACACACCTATGGACACCTTATCTTTGACAAAGGAGGCAAGAATATACAATGGAGTAAAGACAATCTCTTTAACAAGTGGTGCTGGGAAAACTGGTCAACCACTTGTAAAAGAATGAAACTAGATCACTTTCTAACACTGCACACAAAAATAAACTCAAAATGGATTAAAGATCTAAATGTAAGACCAGAAACTATAAAATTCCTAGAGGAGAACATAGGCAAAACACTCTCCTACATACATCACAGCAGGATCCTCTATGATCCACCTCCCAGAATTCTGGAAATAAAAGCAAAAATAAACAAATGGGATCTAATTAAAATTATAAGCTTCTGCACAACAAAGGAAAATATAAGCAAGGTGAAAAGACAGCCTTCTGAATGGGAGAAAATAATAGCAAATGAAGCACTGACAAACAACTAATCTCAAAAATATACAAGCAATTTATGCAGAAAAATAAACGACCCAATCAAAAAATGGGGCAAAGAACTAAATAGACATTTCTCCAAAGAAGACATACAGATGGCTAACAAACACGAAAAGATGCTCAACATCACTCATTATTAGAGAAATGCAAATCAAAACCACAGTGAGGTACCACTTCACACCAGTCAGAATGGCTGCGATCCAAAAATCTGCAAGCAATAAATGCTGGAGAGGGTGTGGAGAAAAGGGAACCCTCCTACACTGTTGGTGGGAATGCAAACTAGTACAGCCACTATGGAGAACAGTGTGGAGATTCCTTTAAAAATTGGAAATAGAACTGCCTTATGACCCAGCAATTCCACTGCTGGGCATACACACCAAGGAAACCAGAATTGAAAGAGACACATGTACCCCAATGTTCATCGCAGCAGTGTTTATAATAACCAGGACATGGAAGCTACCTAGATGTCCATCAGCAAATGAATGGATAAGAAAGCTGTGGTACATATACACATGGAGTATTACTCAGCTGTTAAAAAGAATACATTTGAATCAGTTCTGATGGGATGGATGAAACTGGAGACGATTATAAAGAGTGGAGTAAGCCAGAAAGAAAAACACCAATACAGTATACTAACACATATATATGGAATTTAGAAAGATGGCAATGACGACCCTGTATGCAAAACAGTGAAGAAGACGCAGATGTGTATAACAGACTTTTGGACTCAGAGGGAGAGGGAGAGGGTGGGATGATTTGGGAGAATTGCATTAAAACATGTATACTATCATGTAAGAATCGAATCGCCAGTCTGTTTCAAATGCAGGATACAGCATGCTTGGGGCTGGTGCACAGTGATGACCCAGAGAGATGATATGGGGAGGGAGGTGGGAAGGGGGTTCATGTTTGAGAACGCATGTACACCCGTGGTGGATTCATGTCAATGTATGGCAAAACCAATACAGTATTGTAAAGTAAAATAAAGTAAAAATAAAAATTAAAAAAATAATAATAATAATGAGAGTCCTGGAGAGACACCACACCCTGGACCTCAGAGAGCCAGCAGCAAATGGTGACAATCTCCTACTAGGGAAAGAGGAAAATTGACAGTTATGGAGGATAGTCCTCAGGTTGGCTCATTGGTTACCAGGGAAACTAGCAGAGGATCAAACCTTTCATTGCCTCTTTGATAAACTATCATAGTGGAGATAGAGATTATGATAAGAGAACAATCACTAACTGGGACCCCAGCGAAGCTTTTAGACATTTACTGATTAGAGTCTATTACTGAGAAGGAAGGTCAGCTGCATGAGTAGTGTGTAGGTGAGTCAGTGACTGGTTGTTCAGTTCAGTTCAGTCGCTCAGTCATGTCCAACTCTTTGCGACTCCATGAACCACAGCACACCAGGCCTCCCTGTCCATCACCAACTCCCGGAGTTTACCCAAACTCATGTCCATTGAGTCGGTGATGCCATCCAACCATCTTATCCTCTGTTGTTTCCTTCTCCTCCTGCCCCCAATCTTTCCCAGCATCAGGGTTTTTTCAAATGAATCAGATTGTTGCATCAGGTGGCCAAAGTTTTGGAGTTTCAGCTTCAGCAAGTAGGGAATATACAGAGGACAAGAAAATAGTCATCTTGAGGGGAATGATCATACAGCTGTGTCCATCTGGGAATAAAGTCTGTGAAATTTCTTCCTGACTTTTCAATCTCTGTAGCAGATTGCATAGGATTGAACATCAAATTTAAGCTTATTCATTGTTGTTATTGTTTAGTCACTAACTTGTCACCGACTCTGTGACCCCATGGACTACAGCATTCTGACCTTCCCTATCCTTTACTAGCTCCTAGAGTTTGCTCAAACTCATGTCCATTGAGTTGGTGTTGTCATCCAACCATCTCATCCTCTGTCACCCCCTTCTCCTCATGCCCTCAATCTTTCCCCAAATCACAGTCTTTTCCAATGAGTTAGCTCTTCACATCAGGTGGCCAAAGTATTGGAGCCTCAGCTTTAGCATCATGCCTACTTAGGTTTGATTTCCTTTAGAATTGACTGGTTTGATCTCCTTGCTGTCCAAGGGACTCTCAGGAGTCTTTTCCAGCACCATAATTTGAAAGCACACATTCTTCAATGCTCAGCCTTCTTTATGGTCAACTCTCACATCCATACATGACTCCTGGAAAAACCATAGGTTAGACTATACAGATTTTTGTCAGCACAGTGATGTCTCAGCTTTTTAATACTCTTAGCTTTTCTCAGTAGTGGCAATTGCCTTTTAATTTTGTGGCTGCAGTCACTGTCCACAATGATTTTGGAGTGCAAGAAAATCAAATCTGTCACTGCTTCCACTTTTTCCCTTTCTTTTTGCTATGAAGTGATGGGACCAGATGCCATGATCCTAACTTTTTGAAAGTTGTTTTAATCCAGCTCTTTCACTCTCTTTCGCCCTCATCAAGAAGCTCTGTAGTTCTTTGTTTTCTGCCATTAAACTGTATCATCTACTTATCTGAGGTTGTTAATATTTCATTAATGAAGCTATATAATGTCTCTTCTACCTTTGTGAAGAGGTTTTTTCTGAGTTGGTAGGAGATTTTGTTTTTAATTTCCCAGCAATAATCTACATATTTTAAATTCTAAGAGGAAGATGATGGTTTCCTCTCACTTTGGCACCTAACCATGTTTACATAGAGATTTGTTATTAAGTCCATGGCAAAAATTAATCTACTTTTGAAATTAATGCATTACCTTATGTGATAAGGATTGTTAACAAAGTCATAAGATTTTTGGTAGAATAAAATTTCAGGAAACATACACACTGACTTTTAAAGAATCTTACCTGTTGTTCTTTATGTGTATCATCTGATAGCATCTCAAAGATAAGAAGGAAAGTGGCCATTTCTGCAGGTATAGTATTTTTTTTTTTTTTTAATTAGCTAACATGTCATGCAAGTAGTGGAGTACCCCAGAAGTAACAATGAAAGTGAATGTCATTATCTCAGATATCTAATTAAAGTGACCACACTTCTGAACTTGCCAGGCTTAATTAGTTAGAAAATGTACATTTTCAACCAGCTGGGTCAGTTTTAAAGACAAAATATCATTGCATTAGGCCCCTATGACCTTATACAAATGCTTTTGAAAATATCTGGTAGGAGTAAAATTGGATAAATTCTGTGGATTTTATTATGGATGAGTGGCAGAATAACACACCTGGAATTTGTCACAATGAGGGTAAAAATGTGTAAGATTTGATTAAACAGATAAATAAATGATGTAATTTTTTATCTTCATTTTTTTGCTTTATCATAACAATACTTTATATTTTCTATGTATTTTCTACACAATGCATTCTCCTTGAGGTGAAATCCATTAACCCACTCCAGTTTTCTTGCCTGAGAAATCCCATGCAGAGAAGAGCCTGGTTACAGCCTAGGCTACAGTCTACGGGGTCTTACAGAGTCGGACAGGAATGAGCAAGTAAACAACAACAGCAACACTCTTCTCCTAGCCGTGTAAAGTAAAAAATCACCATCTTATGCTCAGTCTTTCAGTCGTGGGAGAGTCTTTATGACCCTATGGACTGTAGCCCACCAGGCTCCTCTGTCCATGGAATTTTCTAGGCAAGAATACCAGAGTGGGTTGCCATTATCTTCTCCTAGTAAAGTACAAAATAGGGATGTAAATGAGAAACCAAGGAAAAGAAAGGAAGTAGGGAAATATAAAAACACACATATTTAAAGGAATGTCAAGTTTAGGGATATAAGTTGTTGGTGTAGGGATATTGATGTGCAATTTATTCAACCATAGGAAACTTATATAAGTATGAACAGTGACCACCAGATAATTTTTTTTTTTTAATTGCACAGGATTTTTTTCTTAGCTTTGGTTAAAGAAGAGGGAATAAAAATTATTTTGGTCATATAATGTTGATTGAACATAACAAAAAGCAGGTATGGCAGAGAATTCATCAAGTCATTCTCCTCTCGGGAGTGCAGAAAAATCACATTCCCAAGCTTCCCTTGAAGTCTGTTTGAAAGTTATGCACCTAGGTTCTGGGAAACTAAAGATGCACCACTTCTGGATCCTCTTCCCTTTCCATGGTTCCTTGGAAAGACTGTATTTGATGGCACAGCTATAAGAAGGAGGAGTCACAGAATCATCATTACAGAGAGAGTATCTGTGGAAACAATGATGTGATCAATAAATAAAACTTTATTTTACTTTATTTTTATTTATCAATAAATAAAACTGGGACTTGGAAACATTATTATGAGGAAGTCTAGTCTACTCTGATTAAGAAATGAATTGATACAGAGGTGGGATGCTATACTATTGAAAACGTAACCTATATCTAAAAGCATCACTTCTCATGTTCAAGCAGCAGGGTAACAACAGGGCAACAAAGCAACAGATGTAAGAGACTCAAAGTATAAAATTCACCTGTTGTAAATTTAAAGGCAGATTTCATGTTTGGGAGATTTAGAGAAAGAGGGAAGATGATAATATTTGTTTGAAGCCATTGGCAGAGTTTTCAAAGATATGGGAAGATACTGGCAGATTTTTTAAAGATAATGATAACCCTGTATGTGAGACAGCAAAAGAGGCACAGATATATACAACAGTCTTATGGACTCTGTGGGAGAGGGCGAGGGTGGAATGATTTGGGAGAATGGCATTGAAACATGTATAATATCATATGTGACTTGAATCACCAGTCCAGGTTCAACGCGTGATACAGGATGCTCAGGGCTGGTCCACTGGGATGACCCAGAGGGATGGTATGGGGAGGGAAGTGGGAGGGGGGTTCAGGATGGGGAACACATGTACACCTGTGGCAGATTCATGTTTATGTATGGCAAAAGCAATACAATATTGTAAAGTAATTAGCCTCCAATTAAAATAAATAAACATTTTAAAATAAACAAAGAAAAAAAGAAATATATATATATATCATCAGATCTATTACAGGGATAAGAGATAGTCCAGAAATTTAAGGCTTTCCAAGAATGAAGAATTTTCTGAAATAGAATTTTATAGAAGTTTTGCAGGAAAGGGGCTAATAAAATAATCTTGGTTTAATAAAGTAACCCAGGGAAAATACCATTTTTAATGGTCAGCCTATCAGTTATTTTTTCAGATAACTGCTTGTCTTTTTTTTTTTTTTTTAATAGCTAGTCAGTGAATGAGCAAATCATGAGTCCAGAAAGCAGGGAAGTAAAATACACTTGGCAGCTATGTCCAGAAAATATTAACAATTTCAGGTGACAAAAACAAATGGAACAGAAGTGTATTAAGTTTTTGCAGGTTTATCAAGAAAGCCATTAGCTCATCCAGAAAAGACCCTAAATCATCAAGATTTTTAGAGCCTTGGACCCCTACCTTCTTTTAAGAGAGGAAAGGATCATTATAAACCCCTCAAGGAATAGATGGTCTCCGTTCACCAGTTCAAATACGGCCAAGGAGAGGAATGAACAAGGAGTTCTCAGAGGTCAGAGCCAGAGTTCAAAAAGAACTTTGGATGAGGGGTTCCTTCCAGGGAACAGAATAAGTGTTCAATCAACGTAATTTCTTCATCCCTGCAGTGTGTATGACTGTTGTTGCTCAATCTCATAGTCATGTCCAACTCTTTGTGACCCTATAGACTGTTGCCCGCCAGGCCCTCTGTCCATGAGATCCTCCAGGTGGAAATACCGAAGTGGATTGCCACACCCACCTCAAGGGGATCTTCCCAACCCAGGAAATGAACCTATGTTTCTTCTGTCTCCTGCATTGGCAGGTAGGTTCTTTAGCATTAGCACCACCTGGAAAGCCAGGTGAGCTTGGGAAATTTATTACAATCTCTTCCAAGGGGGATTTATATCATTGCTTGCCAGTGGATACTGTATGCCTCCCATTCTTTGCCTTTTTTAAAGGGAGTGATTACTCTATGTACCTGATGCCTGCTCCATCACTGCCTTCTGGGTATTTGTCCTGGAAAGGGAAGATAATTTGCATTTTACAGTTGTAGGTCTTCAGACTTCAAGGGAGTCACATCTGCATCTGATGGCACCGAGAGATATGGACTCTGAGCAGTAATCACTGACCAGATGGAACTTTATATCGCTTTCTCGGGAAACAGTGAAAGTGCTGCATATGTGAAAGTAAGATAAAATGATCTCATAACCAAAATGCACTGTCAAAGATAATATGATATATTCATATCACTATCTTCATGGGCACACAAAAATCTTTCAAATCTTTTTCAATCATATGATCTCTGCAGTTAGGTCAGAGATCATATGATTAAATTTTGGCTGGTAGTATACAGGCATAAATAATATAAAACACTTTCAGATTAGGCCAATTGTACAACATCCCCCTTCCTCATTTTCCCTTCAGCAGAGAGTTCAGATCTGAGTGTTCCAGATCTACATCTGCACAATGGAATGGCCTGATTCCCAAGTCACCAAAGAGGAGGGGCTAGATTGCAGTGATATAATAGGAAGCAAAGACATACTGTGCTAATCCACTGGTATTTTGCAACCTATTTGTCATAATAAGAAAGCTACTCTATCCTCTCTAATGAAATTATATAACATACTGATAAAAACACCAAATAAACAAAAAGACATCAAGTCCTAATGAGATGACTGAAATAAAAGAAAAATGTCCACAAAGTTTCATATAATTGTCTGTCACTAAAACCAAAATCTGCCCTTTGTTTTTCCCTGTCTGTTTTTTGTGATGATTGAGAAGAGAGGAGCAGTTTCTGGTTACATGTTGGCAATGGGAGGGTGTAAATATCAGATTTATATCTAGCATTGGTGAAGGCTCAGGAGTGTATCCTGAATTGAAGGATTATCCAGTGTCCTTTTATAGAAAAGAATAAATCTTTGCACAGTACTTTCAGTTCAATAACTGAAAAAATGTAGAGTAAACCGAACAATTGAAATTAACAGCAGTCCAGCTGAGCCCTACTTTCCAAGACCATTGGAAAACAGAAAACTAGACACCAGTAGCTCTCCCCAAAAATGAGGAACTGATGGTAAGGGACATAGTGAACCAACATGAGTGGGGTGCAAAATGAGAAGGACACAAAGGAAATGTAGAACTCATGGCCAAATATGAAAAAACAGGAAAAATATATCAAAGTAGTAATCCAAGGGAAGAAGAAAGCCAGAGTAAAACAAGATAATAGCAATAATACCAAATATATAGCTCAAAGAAATAATTTTAGTGATATACATTCATTTATATAGAGAAAACTATATTTAGATATTCCATATATACATGCAGAATGAAGTAAATGAATGGGAAAAAAACAAGGCCAGAAAAATGAGTATAAGAAATGAGAGAGAACATTAATTTTATATAACATTAATTTAAGGAGGAAAATTCGATGATAAAAATGTAAACTTTCAAACGATGTATAAAATATTCTATACTGCAGATGTAACTGACAAGAATGCTTATATACTAAATAAGTGTAATAATAGAAAAATACATAAGGCAAATTAAAATGTGAAATGAGGCAAAAGACACAAAACAAAGACAAGACTCAGTAATTTATCTGTATCTATATTTGAACACTAAAATAAAATATGGAAGGAGGAAAATATATATGCATACATATGTATGTGTGTATATATGTTTCTGCTGCTACTGCTGCTAAGTCGCTTCAGTCGTGTCTGACTCTGTGCGACCCCAGAGATGGCAGCCCACCAGGCTCCCCTGTCCCTGGGATTCTCCAGGCAAGAACACTGGAGTGGATTGCCATTTCCTTCTCCAATGCATGAAAGTGAAAGTGAAGTCTCTCAGTCGTGTCTGACCCTCAGCGACCCCACGGACTGCAGCCTTCCAGACTCCTCTGTCAATGGGATTTTCCAGCAAGAGTACTGGAGTGGGGTGCCATTGCCTTTCTAACCAAATACAAATATTTTAAATTGTGTCGTAATTGATATATATTTTTTCACTAGTATATATAATTTCAAAAAATTTGGAATATAGCTAAAGGAGTAATTTTAAAAAAGACTTATACTGCTGTGTGTTCTGTGTGCTAAGTCACTTCAGTTATGTCTGAATGTTTGCAAACACGTGGACTGTAGCTGCCAGGCTCCTCAATCCAGTGGGATTTCCCAGGCATAAATTCCCATGCCCTTCTCCAGAGGATCATTCCAACCCAGGGATTGAATCTGAGTCTTCTGTGACTTCCGTATTGCAGGTGGAGTTTTTACCATTGAGCCACTGGGGAAGCCCCTTATAGCTTTATAAGTGCTTATAAAAATATAAAATAATGTAAGCATATAATAGATATTATGTGCTCACATATATAATACATATAATACATATCACACACATATCTGTATATAACATATACAGATGTGTATGTATACTCCCATAAGTCATGTAATTAGTAGAAAATTTTCCAGTATTCTGCTGTCATGCCACATATACTCCCATAATCTGATTGAGTCACATGAAACTAAACAATGTTTAGCATTTTATTTTTTCACACATAATTTTGCGTCTAAAATTCTTTCAGTGACTAATTTTTCTCATGAAATCATTATTTTATGCTTTCATTTAATGAAATACTGTTCACACTCAATTTTCTCAGTTTTATTTTATTTGGAAGTATTTTATTTCATTAACAATGTTAAATGACAGTTTTTTTTCCCTAGGTATACATTTTCTCAACAATTGTTTTAGGATATCATTGTATTAGTTTCTGGTTTCCATTTTTTTCTCTTAAAAAAATTGTTGTTTAGTCTCATGATTCCTCATTTTTAGATGCTCATTTGCTTCTCTGTGACTAATATTAAATTGTAATTTCTAGCGTTTTGCAGTTTCTTTATGAGCTTTAGACTTGTTTTCCACTTGGACTATACTGTGATCCTTTAATATATGGATTTATGTCTTCATTCAACTTTGGACATTTCTCACAATTTTTCAAATTTTTCTTCTCCTTCATTATTTCTATTGGCTCTATATAATTAGGCAGATTAGGGCTTTCTATCATCCGTAGATCTTAAATCTCTTACATATTTTCTGGGTGACTCTGCTGATCTCTAGCTGAATCAATAGCTTGAGTTTTAGATTTCCTACTCAATGCTGATGGAAATATTTATACAGTGTGTTGAAATAAAGTCTAAGATGTCCCATGCCAAAAAAAAAAAAAAAAAAGGAAATTTCTCTTCTGCTCATGACTGAATTCTGCTGTAAGGTCTTTATATCCCTGGCAACTTTGGTCTCATCCATGTTAACCCTGAAAGAAAGCCTTCAATAAGGAGTTTCAGTGGTTTGCAGTAGGACAGAATGAGCGCATACAGAAAAAGCCATGCAAAGAAAAATAAAAATGTGGAGACAGTTCTGTACATGTAATTATGAACAGAGTTACTCTAAATAAATGAAGTTTCGGAAGTAGGCAGAATAAAATTTTACCATATAGTGTCTACAGGGAACAATACAAAAATGAAATAATTCTGGGATATAGCAGGTAAAATGAGAATATACAATTAGAAAAGGCAATTTCAATCCAATGAAATCATACCATAATTTACTAAGAACATAATAAGTAGTTTGACAATTCCAGAATTAACTTAATAATAATTTCAAATAATGATATAATTGTCTTGAAACTCTATGTGCCAAAAAAGTGTATTATACAGAGAAAGAATTGTTGAAAATTGTGAAAACAAATTTTTATATACAAAATAAAGATTGACTCATTTGCCTTGATAAATTAAGCAAACAAAAATAAGTATGGATATAAAATAGAGTGCCATACTGGCAAAACACATCATACTTGTGATCATTCCATGATGATATATGTATACATTGGCAGGTTTCTTCATATTTTATATTAATTTTTGAATCACCACATTTTACCTATTTTATTTTCACCGATGACTATTTGGGCTAGTGATAAAACAGCTAACATAGTTTCCATTTAAAAAAAATTCATAATTCTTGATTCCCTCTTATCTATGTGACCACTATCATATGAAAAGTTCATGAATATGATTATTTATCATCTAATTATATTACTACTGCATGAGTTGGTTTTCTGCTCCTTATTTTTATATCCTTGCAATAAATCTCATTTAGTAAATACGAATTATTGTTTTAATTCACAGTTTGACACTTTAATCCAGTTAAAAAATTGATTTTGAAACTATTTCTGTTCAAAAGGAAATTGAGGACCCTGAATTTTTCTGATTTTTCTCTCTCCCTGTGATTTCAATTTTCTGCCATGAATGTACAATGTTTTCAAATAGGTTTTTGTTTTGTTTTGTTTTTCTTTTTACTTTTTGTCTTGGATATCTCACACCATACAAGTGTGGGAATTGCCTAGTCTTGAATTTCTTTGTTTCATCCTCTGTGATGCTAAACTCTTTGCTTAATGCAATGCTCACATTATCTTGATCT
This sequence comes from Budorcas taxicolor, assembly GCF_023091745.1. Lineage (NCBI taxonomy): Eukaryota > Metazoa > Chordata > Mammalia > Artiodactyla > Bovidae > Budorcas > Budorcas taxicolor. The sequence goes on along the minus strand of NC_068929.1, from coordinate 55,446,551 downwards.
CTACAGTTAATGTCCTAAAAATTAATATGGGCTCCAGGTGGGCACATTTGGATAGTTTGATCTTGGATTCTCCTGTGTCCATACCTCTCATACCACTTTCAGTTTCCCTTCGATCTTTTCTGATCCTAACACATAAGAAAATTCTCTAAACTTCAGACAGGAATGGGTCAGCTTCTATATTTTGCATCAAGCATGTCTAGGCCTTGTCAACCTGTTATGTCAAGGCCTACTTTGGTTTAGTTCCCGTATTTATGATTATACCAGTGGTTTTTGCAGGTGTCAGTATTTTGATTTCAGATAGAAAGATAAAATCTTCAAAGCATTCATTTGCAAAAATTGGAACAGCAACAGATAAACTTTTAATGCGATTAGAAATCACCCATGAGCAGTAGCCACAAACTATGAAGAAACACTCATTCAGTTCAGTCGCTCAATCGTGTCCGACTCTGCAACCTCATGAGCATAGCATGCCAGGCCTCCCTGTCCATCACCAATTCCCAGAGTTTACCCAAACTCATGTCCACTGAGTTGGTAATGCAATCCAGCCATATCATCCTCTGTCGTCCCCTTCTCCTCCTGCCCTCAATCTTTCCCAGCATCAGGGTCTTTTCCAATGAGTCAGCTCTTCCCATCAGGTGGCCAAAGTATTGGAGTTTCAGCTTCAACATCAGTTCGGTTCAGTTCAGTTCAGTCGCTCAGTTGTGTACGACTCTTTGCAACCCCATGAATCACAGCACGCCAGGCCTCCCTGTCCATCACCAACTCCCGGAGTTCACTTAGACTCACATCCATCGAGTCTGTGATGCCATCCAGCCATCTCATCCTGGGTCGTCCCCTTCCCCTCCTGACCCCAATCCCTCCCAGCATCAGAGCCTTTTCCAATGAGTCAACTCTTCACATGAGGTGGCCAAAGTACTGGAGCTTCAGCTTTAGCATCATTCCTTCCAAAGAAATCCCAGGGTTGATCTCCTTCAGAATGGACTGGTTGGATCTCCTTGCAGTCCAAGGGACTCTCAAGAGTCTTCTCCAACACCACAATTCAAAGGCATCAATTCTTCGGCACTCAGCCTTCTTCACAGTCCAACTCTCACATCCATACATGACCACAGGAAAAAACATAGCCTTGACTAGATGGACCTTAGTCGGCAAAGTAATGTTTCTGCTTTTGAATATATTATCTAGGTTGGTCATAACTTTCCTTCCAAGGAGTAAGCATCTTTTAATTTCATGGCAGCAGTCACCATCTGCAGTGATTCTGGAGCCCAAAAAAATAAAGTCTGACACTGTTTCTACTGTTTCCCCATCTATTTCCCATGAAGTGATGGGACCAGATGCCATGATCTTCGTTTTCTGAATGTTGAGCTTTAAGCCAACTTTTTCACTCTCCTCTTTCACTTTCATCAAGAGGCTTTTTAGCTCCTCTTCACTTTCTGCCATAAGGGTGGTGTCATCTTGATTCCATCTTGTGTTTCTTCCAGTTCAGCCTTTCTCATGATGTACTCAACATCAGTCCTGCCAATGAACACCCAGGACTGATCTCCTTCAGAATGGACTGGCTGGATCTTCTTGCAGTCCAAGGAACTCTCGAGAGTCTTCTCCAACACCACAGTTCAAAAGCATCAATTCCTCAGCACTTAGTTTTCTTTATAGTCCAACTCTCACATCCATACATGACCACTGGAAAAACCATGGCCTTGACTAGACGGACCTTTGTTGACAAAGTAATGTCTCTGCTTTTTAATATGCTGTCTAGGTTGGTGATAACTTTCCTTTCAAAGAGTGTCTTTTAATTTCATGGCTGCAATCACCATCTGCAGTGATTTTGAAACCCCCAAACAGAAAGTCAGCCATTGTTTCCACTGTTTCCCCATCTATTTTCCATGAAGTAGTGGGATCAGATGCCATGATCTTAGTTTCCTGAATGTTGAAAATAAGTCAAAATTTTCACTCTCCTCTTTCACTTTCAATAAGAGGTTCTTTAGTTCTTCACTTTCTACCATAAGTGTGGTGTCATCTGCATATCTGAGGTTATCAATATTTCTCCTGGGAATCTTGATTCCAGCTTGTGTTTCCTCCAGCCCAGTGTTTCTCATGTTGTACTCTGCATATAAGTTAAATAAGCAGGGTGACAATATGCAGCCTTGAGGTACTCCTTTTCCTATTTGGAACCAGTCTGTTGTTCCATGTTCAGTTCCAACTGTTGCTTCCTTACCTGTATACAGGTTTCTCAAGAGGCTGGTCAGTTGGTCTGGTATGCCCATCTCTTTCAGAATTTTCCATAGTTTATTGTGATCCACATAGTTAAAGGCTTTGGCATAGTCAATAAAGCAGTGATAGATGTTTTGCTGGAACTCTCTTGCTTTTTTTATGATAGAGCAAATGTTGGCAATTTGATCTCTGTTTCCTCTGCTTTTCTAAAACCAGCTTGAATATCTGGGGCTGCATGCATGGAGCAGGAGCAGCTGAGAGGAGCTGCCACACGTCCAAGGTAAGAGAAACCCAAGTAAGATGGTAGGCACTGAGAGAGGGCATCAGAGGGCAGACAGACTGAAACCACAGTTACAGACAACTAGCCAATCTGATCACATGGACCACAGCCTTGTCTTACTCAATGAAACTAAGCCATGCCATGTGGGGCCACCCAAGACAGAAGGGTTAATGGTGGAGGGGTCTGACAGAATGTGGCCCACTTGAGAAGGGAATGGCAAACCACTTCAATATTCGTGCCTTGAGAACCCCATGAGCAGTATGAAAAGCCAAAAAGATAGGACACTGAAAGATAAACTCCCAGGTTGGTAGGTGCTTAATATGCCACTGGAGACCAGTGAAGAAATAACTCCAGAAAGAATGAAGGGATCGAGCCAAAGCAAAACCAACATCCAGCTGTGGGTGTGACTGGTGATAGAAGCAAGGTCTGATGCTGTAAAGAGCAATATTGCATAGGAACCTGGGATGTTACGTCCATGAATCAAGACAAATTGGAAGTGATCAAACAGGAGATGACAAGAGTGAACATTCTAGGAATCAGCGAACTAAGATGGACTGGAATGGGCAAATTTAACTCAGATGACCATTATATCTACTACTGTGGGCAGGAATCCATTAGAAGAAATTGAGTAGCTATCATAGTCAACAAACACTCACTAGTATAGTCAATATTGTACCAAAGCAATGCATGAATCCAGGTTGCTACAAATTTTTTGTAATGCAGATTTCCTGAAAATAGAATAATGTTTCATGAGAGGTAAAGTCAAGAAATCTTCCTTAATATGGCCAGATGTGTGTCTACTGAAGAATTTTGTGAAGGGTGGCAACATCGATGAAAAAAACATTTTTTTTTTTTTTTTTTGGCCAAAAAAAGAATACAGGATACAGAGATTATGGCCTATCCTCCTGCCACTAGCTTGTTTAATTAGCTGAACCAATGGTACTGTGCAATAAATCCACAAAAACATTATAAAATATACATTTGCAGTAAAAAAGAAAGCTTTTTTACTCACAACATTGCCTAGAGTATATAGACTGGTTTGGATATAGAAGTGGTGTGTTGATCAAGTTTTCATCCATAACCTAATCCCCAGAGTGATCACTATAAAATGGTCAACATAGATCTTAAGTAAATTCATTGTATTAAAATATAATAGTAAGTAAGAAAAGTTCATTGGAGAAGGCAATGGCACCCCACTCCAGTATTCTTGCCTGGAAAATCCCATGGATGGAGGAGCCTTGAAGGCTGCAGTCCAAGGAGTAGCTGAGTGTCAGACAGGACTGAGCGACTTCACTTTCACTTTTCACTTTCATGCATTGGAGAAGGAAATGGGAAGCCACTCCAGTGTTCTTGCCTGGAGAATCCCAGGTACAGGGGAGCCTGGTGGGCTGCTGTCTGGGGTCGCACAGAGTCAGACATGACTAAAGCGACTTAGCAGCAGTAGCAGCAAGAAAAGTTAATAACATAGATGCATGTGTGCATGTCCAACTCTTTGTTACCCTATGGACTGTAGCCCACCACGCTCTTCTGTCCATGGAATTTTTCTTGCAGGAATACTATAGAAGACTGCCATTTCCTTCTCCATCAGATATTTCTGACCCAGGGATCGAATCTGTATCTCCTTTGTCCCTTGCACTGACAGGCAAATTCTTTACCACTGTGCCATCTGGAAAGCCCCAATAATATCTCGTGGTTAATATGAAAACTGACACACTGTCTGAAAGCTATCAAAGAAATAATGTTTGAGCTTATTAGCCACGGGATAAAACATGATCTTTAAAATAGCATTCAAATTTTGAAGTTGCAACTGGAGGAAAGAAATAGAAGAGAAATTGCAGGGACAAAAACTCCAAAGAAAAGCAGCATATTGTCATAGAGAAGGACAAAAATATATATATGAGTAACATAAAATATTAGGAAGGTGAACTTCATTGACACATATTAAAGAAAAAATCACTAAGAAGACAAAATAATGAATCTCAGATATACAAAATATGAGACTTGGATGAAAATATTAAAATCAATGTCTGGAGTACCAATAGGGTAGAATAGGTTCTTAACTGTCTTCCTTAGACTTAAGGAATATGTGAAGTATTCAATTAATGGCTGTCCTTATAATGTAAGATTTTAAAGAGATTTTCCCAAGGCATTAAGAAATATTATACTTAATATCCTATAAAATGGAGCTTTTCATATATTAGATTTCAGATGTTAAGCTCTCTTTATCTCTATTCTTCAGGCTAACTTACTCTTTCTTTCAATTAGCCTAATGACAGTTGAATTTCAGGCTTCTTCTTCAGAATAGGTAGCATATATTTCATGACTTTGCTCTAGGCATTATTGTTACAATGGGCTGATTCAAGCAGAACATAAATATTTTAGGGATAGTTTTGTAAAGCCACTGAGTAGATGGGTTTATCATCTCTTTAACTCAATATTATACAACTATCAGTGTCATATCTCACACCTAAGTCATGGAAAACTGGAATCTCCCATCTCTTCAGTTACCTGTGGCTACTAAGGTATATCTTATGAATCTGAAACTTTGTTTTACTAGATTATATTCCAGATCATTTTCAGGACATGTTTTAATCTAAAATTATCATTAAAGTTAATCAAGAAAAATACCATAAAATTAATTATTTATATCAACTCCATTTCTTCCTCTATCATGGCCAGTGGCAAGGTAATATAAACATCACTCATATTCATTGTGTTTGCTAATATTCTGGCTCCATTTTTATCTGATTTCTCTAAATCCACAGCTTTTCTCTTCTTTTTCTTCCATACCTGAATATATTCTGAATATATATTTTGCATAACTATACATATTGTGAAGTACTAAGTGCATAAATACAATGTTAAAACAGTTTCATTATACTAATTCATGTTTATGATTTGAGCTATGGCTAGGTGGTAGAGTAGGGACATATTTATAAATAGGATATAATTTCTGTTACCTGAACTCACAATGTATTGTCAAAGAGAAACTGATAATAAACTTGCACTATAAATTATGCTATCATTAAAATGTCCATTGTGGAGGAGGCAGTCCTAAGATGGCAGAGGAATAAGATGGGGAGACCACTTTCTCCCCCACAAATTCATCAAAAGAACAGTTAAACGCTGAGTAAATTCCACAAAAAAACTTCTGAACGCCGGCAGAGGACATCAGGCACCCAGAAAAGCAGCCCATTGTCTTCGAAAGGAGGAAGGAAAAAAAAGACAAAAAGAGAGACAAAAGAGGTAGGGATGGAGCTCCATCCTGGGAAGGGAGTCTTAAAAAGAGAGGTTTCCAAACACCAGGAAACACTCTCACTGCCAAGTCTGTGGCAAGCCTTGGAACAACAGAGGGCAACATAACTGGGGGGGAAAATAAATAAATAATTAAACCCCACAGATTACGTGCCCAATGGTAACTCCCCCAGTAGAGAAGCAGCGCAGACGCCTGCACCCAGCACTAGCAATTGGGGGCTGGGCAGGGAGGGGCGGGCTGCATTGCTTAGAGTAAGGACCAGTCCGAATGCCCCAAGGGCAATCTGAGGGACTTAACTTGGGCTAGCAAACCTGACCGTGGGACAGCTACTCTGTTAAAGGCCCTAACCTAAGACACCGCCAGGCCCGCTCAAAGAACAAAGGACTGACTAGAACTATGTGAAAAGCCCTAACCTAAAACACTGTCAGGCCCACTCACAGAACAAAGGACCGAACAGAGCTAGTCAGCTGCAGACCATCCCCCTCCGGTGAAAGGCAGCCAGAGCCAGAAGGGGGAAATTGTGGCCCCAGAGAGGCATTATCTACCAAACTGCAAGCAGGCTTCTTTGCTAACTAAGACTTCTCGGGATTCTGGATGGTCAACATCTGCCTGAGAAGGTGCGCCAGTTGTACACCCAGAAAACTGAGCGGCAGGAATGGGGGAGGTGATACGTCACAGCTACTGTGCTCTCCAGACACCTGATCACCTGAGCTGCTCGGACCTGGGAAGGGCAAAAAACGCAAGCCCAACCAAGTCTGCACCTCTGAGGACTACCCGAAACTGAACCTGAACCTGAGCAGCTTAGACCTAGGAGGTGCATGCAGCCCAGAGCCGGCCTTGGAGTGTTCCTGGCAGAGCAACCTAGAGCCAGAGCAGTGTGAGCAGGGAGGGCACACAGGCTGTGAGTAGGGGCAGGCCCAGTGAGGCTGAGACACTGCGAGCACAGGCCAGTGTTATTTGTTTGCAGCGTCCCTCCCTCCCCACAGTGCAACTGGACAAGTGAGCCTAAAAAAGTGTCCACCACCGCCCCCTTGTGTCACAGTGGAAATTAGACACTGAAGAAACCAGCAAACAGAAGATGCTAAAATAGAGGGAATCGCCTTGGAAGTGACGGGTACAATAGATTAAAACTCTGTAGTCAGTACTGACTACATAGGAAGGGGCCTATAGATCTTGAGAAATATAAGCTGGACCAAGGAACTATCTGAAAACGAACTGACCCATACTGCCCACAACACCACCAGAGAAAGTCCTAGATATATTTTTACTATCATTCTTTTTTTAATTTTTTAAATTTTTAAGTCCTCTATTACTTCTTTAATTTTCATTTTTATAACCTACTATTACTTTGCAAAAAAAGAGAAAGGCCCTATTTTTTAAAGCAAACTTCATATATATATATATATATTAATTTTTGTGACTTTGTATTTTTTTCCTTTCTTTAATATTGTATTTTTGAAAATCCAACATTTACTCTAGATTTTTAATCTTTGCTTTTTGGTATTTGTTATAAATTTTGTACCTTTAAGAACCCAATCTTCAGTACCCATTTTTACTTGGGAGCGAGATTACTGGGTTGACTGCTGTCTCCCACTTTGGACTCTCTTTTTCTCCACCAGGTCGCCTCTATCTCCTCCCTTCCCCTTCTCTTCTCTACCCAAATCTGTGAATCTCTTTGTGTGTTCCAGACGGTGGAGAACACTTAGGGAACTGATTACTGGCTGGATCTGTCTCTCTCCTTTTGGTTCCCCCCTTTATTCTCCTGGCCACCTCTGTCTCCTTCCTCCCTCTTCTCTTCTCTGTATAACTCCGTGAACATCTCTGAGTAGTTCAGACTGTGGAGCACACAGAAGGAAGTGATTACTGGTTAGCTTGCTCTCTCCTGTTTTGATTCGATCTCATCTCATTCGGGTCACCTCTAACTCCCTCCTCCCTCTTCTCTTCTCCATATAACTCTGTGAACCTCTGGGTGTCCCTCACTGTGGAGAAACTTTTCATCTTTAACCTAGATGTTTTATCATTGGTGCTGTATAGATGGAGAAGTTTTGAGGCTACTGTAAAACTAAAACTGGAAACCAGAAGCAGGAGGCTTAAGTCCAAATCCTGAGAACACCAGAGAACTCCTGAGTCCAAGGAACATTAATCGACAGAAGCTCATCAAATGCTTCCATACTTACACTGAAACCAAGCACCACCCAAGGGCCAACAAGTTCCAGAGAAAGACATATGCAAATTCTCCAGCAACACAGAAACATAGCCCTGAGATTCTATACAACAGGCTGCCCAAAGTCACTCCAAACCCATTGACATCTCATAACTCATTACTGGACACTTCATTGCACTCCAGAGCGAAGAAATCCAGCTTCATCCAACAGAACATTGACACAAGCTTCCCTAACAAGGAAACCTTGACAAGCCACCTGGACAGCCCCAGCCACAGCAAGGAAACTCCACAATAAAGAGAACTCTACAAATTGCCAGAATACAGAATGGCCACCCCAAACACAGCAATATAAACAAGATGAAAAGACAGAGCCAAGGAACAGGAATAAATGCCCACCAAACCAAACAAAAGAGGAAGAGATAGGGAATCTACCTGATAAAGAATTCCAAATAATGATAGTGAAAATGATCCAAAACCTTGAAATCAAAATGGAATCATAGATAAATAGCCTGGAGACAAGGATTGAGAAGATGCAAGAAAGATTTAACAAGGACCTAGAAGAAATAAAAAAGAGTCAATATATAATCAATAATGCAATAAATGAGATAAAAAAACACTCTGGAGGGAACAAATAGAATAACGGAGGCGGAAGATAGGATTAGTGAAGTAGGAGATAGAATGGTAGAAATAAATGAATCAGAGAGAAAAAGAAAAAAACAAATTAAAAGAAATGAGGACAATCTCAGAGACCTCTGGGACAATGTTAAACACCCCAACATTCGAATCATAGGAGTCACAAAAGAAGACAAAAAGGAAGACCATGAGAAAATGCTTGAGAAGATAATAGTTGAAAACTTCCCTAAAATGAGGAATAATCACCCAAGTCCAAGAAACCCAGAGAGTCCCAAACAGGATAAACCCAAAGTGAAACACCCCAAGACACATATTAATCAAATTAACAAAGATTAAACACAAAGAACAAATATTAAAAGCAGCAAGAAAAACAAAAAACAAATAACACACAAGGGAATTCCCATAAGGATAACAGCTGATCTTTCAACAGAAACTCTTCAGTCCATGAGGGAATGGCAGGACATACTTAAAGTGATGAAAGAAAATAACCTACAGCCCAGATTACTGTACCCAGCAAGGATCTCATTCAAATATGAAGGAGAAATTAAAAGCTTTACAGACAAACAAAAGTTCAGACAACTCAGTACCACCAAACCAGCTACCCAACAAATGCTAAAGGATATTCTCTAGACAGGAAACACAAAAATAGTGTATAAATTTGAACCCAAGACAATAAAGTAAATGGCAATAGGATCATACTTATCAATAATTACCTTAAACATAAATGGGTTGAATGCCCCAACCAAAAGGCAAAGACTGGCTTAATGGATACAAAAACAAGACCCCTATATATGTTATCTACAAGACACCCACCTCAAAACAAGGGACACATGCAGACTGAAAGTGAAGGGCTGGAAAAAGATATTCCATGCAAATAGAGACCAAAAGAAAGCAGGAATAGCAATACTTATATCAGATAAAATAGACTTTAAAACAAAGGCTATAAAAAGAGACAAAGAAGGACACTACATAATGATAGAAGGATCAATCCAAGAAGAAGATATAACAAGTATAAATATATATGCACCCAACACAGGAGCACCACAGTATATAAGACAACTGCTAACAAGTATAAAAGAGGAAATTAACAATAACACAGTAATAGTAAGAGACTTTAATACCCCACTCACACCTATGGACAAATCAACTAAACAGAAAATTAACAAGGAAACGCAAACTTTAAATGATACGTAAACCAGTTAGACCTAATTGATATCTATAGGACATTTCACCCCAAAACAACGAATTTCACCCTTATCTCAAGTGCACATGGAACCTTCTCCAGGATAGATCACATCCTGGGCCATAAATCTACCCTTGGTAAATTCAAAAAAATTTAAATCATTCCAAGCAACTTTTCTGACCACAATGCAGTAAATTATATCTCAATTGCAGGAGAAAAACTATTAAAACTTCCAACATATTGAGGCTGAACAACATGCTGCTGAATAACCAACAAATCACAGAAAAAATAACAAAAGAAATCAAAATATGCATAGAAATGAATGAAAATGAAAATACAACAACCCAAAACCTGTGGGACACTGTAAAAGCAGTGCTAAGGGGAAGGTTCATAGCAATGCAGGCATACCTCAAGAACAAGAAAAAAGTCAAATAAACAGCCTAACTCTACACCTAAAGCAACTAGAAAAGGAAGAAAGGAAAAACCCCAGGTTTAGTAGAAGGAAATAAATCTTAAAAATTAGGGCAGAAATAAATGCAAAAGAAGCAAAAGAGACCATAGCAAAAATCAACAAGGCCATAAGCTCGTTCTTTGAGAGGATAAATAAAATTGACAAGCCATTAGCCAGACTCATCAAGAAACAGAGAAAAATCAAATCAATAAAATTAGAAATGAAAATGGAGAGATCACAACAGACAACACAGAAATACAAAGGATCATAAGAGATTACTATCAGCAATTACATGCCAATAAAATGGACAACGTGGAAGAAATGGACAAATTCTTGGAAAAGTATAACTTTCTAAAACTTAACCAGAAAGAAATAGAAAATCTTAACAGACCCATCACAAGCATGGAATTGAAGCTGTAATCAGAAATCTTCCAACAAACAAAAGCCTAGGTCCAGACAGCTTCACAGATGAATTCTACCAAAAATTTCGAGAAGAGCTAACACCTATCCTACTCAAACTCTTCCAGAAAATTGCAGAGGAAGGTAAACTTCCAAACTCATTCTATGAGGCCACCATCACCCTAATACCAAAACCTGACAAAGATACCACAAAAAAAGAAAACTACAGGCCAATATCACTGATGAACATATATGCAAAAATCCTTAACAAAATTCTAGCAATCAGAATGCAACAACACATTAAAAAGATCATACACCATGACCAAGTGGACTTTATCCCAGGGACGCAAGGATTCTTCAATATCTACAAATCAATCAATACATCTTATTAACAAATTGAAAAATAAAACCATTTGATTATCTCAATAGATGCAGAGAAGGCCTTTGACAAAATTCAACATCCATTTATGATAAAAACTCTCCAGAAAGCAGGAATAGAAGGAACATACCTCAACATAATAAAAGCTATATATGACAAACCCACAGCAAGCATTATCCTCAATGGTGAAAAATTGAAAGCATTTCCCCTAAAGTCAGGAACAAGACAAGGGTGCCCACTTTCACCGCTACTATTCAACAGTTCTGGAAGTTTTGGCCACAGCAATCAGAGCAGAAAAAGAAATAAAAGGAATCCAGATTGGAAAGAAGAAGTAAAGCTCTCACTGTTGGCAGATGACATGATCCTCTACATAGAAAATCGTAAAGACTCCACCAGAAAATTACAAGATGCTAATCAATGAATATAGTAAAGTTGCAGGATATAAAATCAATACACAGAAATCCCTTGCATTCCTATACACTAATAATGAGAAGATAGAAAGAGAAATTAAGGAAATAATTCCATTCACCATTGCAATGAAAAGAATAAAATACTTAGGACTATATCTACCTAAAGAAACTAAAGACCTATATATAGAAAATCATAAAACACAAGTGAAAGAAATCAAAGAGGAGACTAATAGTTGGAGAAAAATACCATGTTCATGGATTGAAAGAATCAATATAGTGCAAATAAGTGTACTACCGAAAGCAATCTATAGATTCAATGCAATCCCTATCAAGTTACCAACGGTATTTTTCGCAAAGCTAAAACTAATATTTTCACAATTTGTATGGAAATATCAAAAACCGCAAATAGCCAAAGCAATCTTGAGAAAGAAGAATGGAACTGGAGGAATCAACCTGCCTGACTTCAGGCTCTACTACAAAGCCACAGTCATCAAGACAGGATGGTACTGGCACAGACAGAAATATAAATCAATGGAACAAAATAGAAAGCCCAGAGATAAATCCATGCACCTATGGACACCTGATCTTTGACAAGGGAGGCACGAATATACAATGGAGAAAAGACAAGCTCTTTAACAAGTGGTGCTGGGAAAACTGGTCAACCACTTGTAAAAGAATGAAACTAGAACATTTTCTAACACCATACACAATAATAAACTCAAAATGGGTTAAATATGTAAATGTAAGACCAGAAACTATAAAACTCCTAGAGGAGAACTAAGGCAAAACACTCTGACATAAATCACAGCAGGATCCTCTATGACCCACCTCCCAGAATAGTGGAATTAAAAGCAAAAGTAAACAAATGGGATCTAATTAAAATTAAAAGTTTCTGCACAACAAAGGAAACTATAAGCAAGGTGAAAAGACAGCCTTCAGAATTGGAGAAAATAATAGCAAATGAAGCAACTGACAAAAAAACTAATCTCAAACATATACAAGCAACACCTGCAGCTCAATTCCAGAAAAATAAACAACTGAATCAAAAAATGGGCCAAAGAACTAAACAGACATTTCTCCAAAGAAGACATACAGATGGTTAACAAACACATGAAAAGATGCTCAACATCACTCATTATCAGAGAAACGCAAATCAAAACCACAATGTGGTACCATTTCACGCCAGTGTGAATGACTGCTATCTAAAAGTCTACAAGAAATAACTGCTGTAGAGGGTGTGGAGAAAAGTGAACCCTCTTACACTGTTGGTGGGAATGCAAACTAGTACAGCCACTATTGAGAAAAGTGTGGAGATTCCTTTAAAAACTGGAAATAGAACTGCCTTATAACCCAGCAATCCCCCTTGTGGTTATACACATTGAGGAAACCAGAATTGAGAGATATGTGTACCTCAACGTTCATTGCAGTACTGTTTATAATAGCCAGGACATGGAAGCAACCTAGATGTCCATCAGCAGATGAATGAATAAGAAAGCTGTGGTATATATACGCAGTGAAGTATTACTCAGCCATTAAAAAGAATACATTTAAATCAGTTCTAATGAGGTGGATGAAACTGGAGCCTATTATACAGAGTGAAGTAAGGCAGAAAGAAAAACACCAATACAGTATACTAACACATATATATGGAATTTAGAAATATGGTAATGATAACCCTGTGCAAGACAGCAAAAGAGACACAAATGCATAGAATAGTCTTTTGGACTCTGTAGGAGAGGGAGAGGGTGGGATGATTAGGGAGAATGGCACTGAAACATGTATAATATCATATATCAAACGAATTGCCAGTCCAGGTTCGATGCATGATACAGGATGCTTGGGGCTGGTACACTGGGATGACCCAGAGGGATGGTATGGGGAGGGATGGTATGGGGAGGGAGGTGGGAGCGGGATTCAGGATGGGGAACATATGTACACCCGCGGTGGATTCATTTGATATGGCAAAACCAATGCAGTATTTAGCCTCCAATTAAAGTAATTAGCCTCCAATTAAAATAAATAAATTTATATTAAAAATATAAAAAAAGTCCACTGTGCATTATAATAAACTAGAGACTAAAATTACCAATGAAGGATTTTCAGAGGTGATATTCTTTGTGCCTGCTAGTAAAGATGAATGTCTTTTCCAAATATATAATAAAAAATAAGTATCATATACAAAGTCATCACAAAATGAAGAATGCTGATGTAAGAAGAAATAATTAAAATTTCAGTAAAGCTGGAATTTAGGGTCTGTTAGCAATTTGTGGGATGCTTCCAGTGTCATGTAATGTTATCTATAGGATAAAGTTTGTTTTTTCATTCCACAATATATTTTTTAGATTCCACGTCACCTTTTAGGAATGCAGTTTAGATGGAGCATTACACAAAAGAATTCTCTTCCTTGATGACTTGATTTATGTATACACTTGTAAAATAACAACCACAGTCAAGGTTGTTAACATATTTATCACCTCTCACATTTACCTTTTTTTGTTTGTTTGTTTGTTTTTATTTTTTGGTAGTGAGATCACTTTAAAAATCTGCCCACTTAGCAGTTCAATATGCAAATCAACATCGTCAACTATTATATTGTTGCACATTAGATCTCTGGAATTTATTCATTTTACGTAACTGAAACTTTCTTGATCAACATTTTATTTGTACCCCCAAGCAGCCTCCAGCTACTACCACCCACTCTTTGCTTCTATGAGTTTGACTTTTCTAGATTCAACATGTAAGTGAGATGAAGTATTTGTCTTCTTGCATCTGGCTTCTTTCACTCAGGGCGATGTGAACAAAGTTTCATCTAATTTGTCTCAAATGGTAGGAAACAACCTATCTGTTTGTCAACCAATGAATAGATGAAAAAATGCAGTATACATACCCAATAAAATAGCATTCTCAGTATTTGAAATATGTACTCATGGTTACATCCTCACTAATGGAAGTGTCTGTAGCAGTTCTAAGCAGTATGGGTTCACATAAAAATTATTCAATTGCAGGTAAAAGAAAACTATTTCATTAATAAATAAAATGCTCTCTAGAATTATTCAGATAGAAGTTCATTTGTGACACTATGAATATGCTGTTAGTTTGATGTGCAATTATGGATTTTTTTCCAGTCACTATATTATATTTCTAGGTTGGAATCCATAGAAAATAAAATTTAAAAAAATAGCTGGAGTCAGGCTAAGGGAGATGAAATTAATTTTTACGTTGATGAAGGTGATAGAGTATAACAATAATGAGCTTCCTATGATTGAACCCCAAAATTGAACATAAATCACTCACTCATTCTTATCACTTTCAAGCCCTACTGCAAGCTATTTTCCCTGAGGAAGAAACTGTAATAGTTTTAAATGGAGCAGCAGAAAGAACTTCTCTAGCAATCAACAAGATTTTGCTAAAGAAACAAGGCAGAATTCCTAACTTTTCAGTTTATCCTTACAAACACATCTATTAGAGCAGTGATACAATTCTGGTGAAAGGTACACTTGTCTTTATTTAGTGGTGCCCCCTACACATGAAAATATGAGTCCAGGAGAAAGGAAGATTTACGACAACAATGTTTAAAGAATTAACTGTATTTACATGTATCTTTCAAATAAGTAGGTAATGCTGACAGTATATATTTTTTCACTAAGATATTATATATATATATATATCATTCATTGTCTGAAATAAATAATTATTTTGTAGCTAATACAGAAATTTTTGATGTAAGAAAATGCTACTCACTACTTTTATAATTCCATCTTGATCAAAATACATTCTGCTATATGAGATACATTTATATAACATGAACACTAATGAATACATTCTTTGTAATACATACATGCATAGCATGTATTATATATGTATGAGTCAGTGAAAGATGTTCAATCATGTCCAACTCTTTGCAACTCCATGGGCTGTAGCCTGCCAGGCTCCTCTGTTCATGGAATTCTCCAGGTAAGAGTAATGGAGGAGGTTGCCATTTCCTACTCCAGGGGTTCTTCCCAACCCTGGGATTGAAACTGGGTCTCCTGAATTGCTGTCAGATTATTTTTACCATCTGAGTCACCAGAGAAGCCTAATATTATACACATTAAAAAATGAATATAATTTCTGATAAGTGTGTAAGTTTGATAATGAATTTTCAACAGACTGACAATTTCCTTTTTCTTTCTGAAGTAGGATATAAAGTCATCTATAAGAAACAAACAATGAGGGTGGACCATAAATTTGGGTACACTAACTTTTATTCTGATTATCTGTTGTTTCTATAAACCTAAAGTCCACATAATTAGTTTACAATCATATATACGTAGAAAGTATTTTAATTTTTTTCAAAATAAATATTTTAATCTTTTATTAAAGTATACCCAGTTGAATAGGATTCCCATGTGGCTCAATTTTAAAGAATCTGTCTGCCAAGGCAGAAGACAGAGATTCAGGTTCAACCCCAGGGTTGGGAAGATCTCTTGCAGAAGAAAATGGCAACCCATTCTAGGATTATTGCCTAGGAAATCTCATAGACAGAAGAGCCTGGTAGGCTAGAGTCCATGAGGTCACAAAAGAGTTGGACATGACTTAGCGATTGAACAACAACCCAATTGAATACACTGAGATATTTTCTCTGAATTATCAAATTCTAATAACATGTCATATGGGAGTCAACATAAATGGGAAAGTTTCAGTCTGATGCAAATAATTAAATCTAAGGCACAAATTACATCTATATGTAGCTAATTGCTTTTTTAGAAAATATGTATTCCAAATTTATGTCTGTGTCAGAAAATGCAAGTCAATACTTTTATCATAGCTGTATGAGCCTGCCAATTTTATATTTATCCACAAATAAATAAATAAATAAATAAATAAAATAGGCAAACCATACTAAATTTCCAAATGTGTAACGAGATTAAAAATTATATATAGATTTCATGGCTTGAATAATGTCATTTTTGTTTCATTGTTTTAAAATCTCCTTCCCCGGTAAGTAACGTTTCCATTAAAAGGAAAAGTACAATAAAACATATACTCTTGGATGCACTGCAATAATTGGTTAAACTAGGTCCTTAGTCAGAGTAAGTTTAACTTTTTATTTTAATTTAAATAGCAGTATGATATAAACTCTTAACAATGTAAAGAATACTATGCTCAACTCCAGTCTGTAAATCTCATTTCAAAATTTAAATGCACACATTTATAGTTTAAAAATGTGTCTACTTATCAATATTTTACACGGTTTTTGGTTTTGTATAAATTTTAAACTATTTTTGCCATAATTAATTAATCTTATCCCAAAGCAGTTTGATTATTATTATCAAATATATTATTCACAGGAATATACTAAGTTCTTAATAATGATAACAATATAAATCTTACTCTTCTGAGAATTCTAACAGTCTATTTATAGGTGTGTGACAAAGGCAATAGAATAACTGAGATGATGTATGTCACCTCTATGGCTTATATAGAAATTCAGAAAATAAAATAATTCCTACTAATTGTAAATCCTTGAGGAATGAAGCTATATTTGTCTATATTTTATTTTCAAGGCCTAATTTAATATAAAGCCTACTTAAGCATGTCATAAGTACATGATAAAATTAACAAAATTATGGTGAGATTACAAGGCAAAGATTGACATTAATCTATGCATAAATGGAAGATTAGAGAATAAGTAGAATAGCAGATTTTTTATAGTCATGATTTTGTTTTGATACACATTCAGAAAATAGTTTCCAGTAATAATAAAGAAGGTATGGTACATGTGCACAATGGAATATTACTCAGCCATAAAGAGGAACACATTTGAGTCATTTCTAATGAGTTGGACGAACCTAGACCATATTATACAGAATGAAATAAGTCAGAAGGAGAAAGATAAATATTATAACTGACACATATATATAAAATCTAGAAAGATGGTAATGATGAATTATAGAGAACAGACTAGTGTACATGGGGAGAGAGGAGGAGAGGGTGAGATGTATGTAGAGAGTAACACGGAAACTTACATTATCATGTGCAAAATAGATAGCCAATGGGAATTTGCTGCATGTGTCAGGCAACTCAAATAACCTAAGAGGTGGGATGGGGAGGGAGATGGGAGCGAGGTTCAAGAGGAAGGAGACATGTACACCTATGGCTGATTCATGTTGATGTTTAACAGAAAACAATAAAATTCTGTAAAGCAATCATCCCTCAATTAAAAATAAGTAATTATTATTATTATTATTTTTTTTTACTTTACAATACTGTATTGGTTTTGCCATACATTGACATGAATCTGCCACGGGTGTACCTGAGTTCCCAATCCTGAACCCCCCTCCCACCTCCCACCCCATATCATCTCTCTGGGTCATCCCCGTGCACCAGCCCCAAGCATCCTGTATCCTGTATCGAACCTAGACTGGTGATTCTTTTCTTACATGATAGTATACATGTTTCAATGCCATTCTCCCAAATCATCCCACACTCTCCCTCTCCCACAGAGTCCAAAAGTCCGTTCTATACATCTGTGTCTCTTTTGCTGTCTCGCATGCAGGGTTATCATTACCATCTTTCTAAATTCCATATATATGTATTAGTATACTGAATTGGTGTTTTTCTTTCTGGCTTACTTCACTCTGTATAATCAGTTCCAGTGGGAAGATTAGTACTAAACAAGGCCACATCTTCTCCAATTGAATTGTTTTTTTTTTTTTTCAATTGATTTGTATACATAACTGATTATTTTTAAAATAGTTATTTTTTAAAGTTAATGGGATACTTATGAAATGTATTCTCCTATACGAAAATATGACTAAATCTAAAATTAGTTTCCAGGAATACTCAATAACTATAAATAGAGACTGTGTTTACTATGATATTCATCATATTTATACTTAAATTTTAGATTTAGTCATATTTTCATATAGGAGAATACATTTCATAAGTATCCTATTAAATTTAAAAAATAACTATTTTAAAAAGTAATCAGTTATGTATACAAGTCAATTGGAAAAGATGTGGCCTTGTTTAGTACTAATCTTCCCACACAATTCAGGGAAGAATTAGTTTTCTGTTTTACTTATATTTCTTTGTGTGTGCTCAGTCACAGTTGTGTCCAACTGTTCATCGCCCTTTGCACTGTAGCCCACCAGGGTTCTTAGTCCATGGGATTTATCAGGCAAAAATACTGCAGTGGGGTGCCATTTCCTCCTCCATGGAATCTTCCTGACACAGGGATTGTACCCGCATCTCCTCCAATTCAGGACCTTCTTTACCTGTTGAGTCACCTTTATAAATGCCAATAAAAATGCATATTTTCTTCTAGATAGTAGATATATTCCAGATGAGAAAATGGTAGGGATAAATGGAGTACAAGTAACTGTGCAAAAACCAGTTTTAAACCTTAGAAAATTACTCAGTAATCTTTGTATTAAAGATGTTTACATTTGATATAAAGTAAATAAATGCCATCAGACTGGCTTAAAATGTTCTACTATATCAGGATTGCTGGGAGAAATATCAATAACCTCAGATATGCAGATGACAACACCCTTATGGCAGAAAGTGAAGAGGAGCTAAAAAGCCTCTTGATGAAAGTGAAAGAGGAGAGTGAAAAAGTTGTCTTAAAGCTCAACATTCAGAAAACGAAGATCATGGCATCTACCCCATCACTTCATGAGAAATAGATGAGGAAACAGTGGAAACAGTGTCAGACTTTATTTTTTGGGCTCCAAAATCACTGCAGATAGTGATGGCAGTCGTGAAATTAAAAGACACTTACTCCTTGGAAGAAAAGTTATGACCAACCTAGATAGCATATTCAAAAGCAGAGACATTACTTTGCTGACTAGGGTCCGTCTAGTCAAGGCTATGGTTTTTCCTGTGGTCATGTATGGATGTGAGAGTTGGACTGTGAAGAAGGCTGAGCGCTGAAGGATTAATGCTTTTGAATTGTGGTGTTGGAGAAGACTCTTGAGAGTCCCTTGAACTGCAAGGAAATCCAACCAGTCCATTCTGAAGGAGATCAGCCCTGGGATTTCTTTGGAGGGAATGATGCTAAAGCTGAAACTTCAGTACTCTGGCCACTTCATGGGCAGAGTTGACTCATTGGAAAAGACTCTGATGCTGAGAGGGATCGGGGGCAGGAGGAGAAGAGGACGACAGAAGATGAGATGGCTGGAAGGCATCACTGACTCAATGGACGTGAGTCTGGGTGAACTCCAGGAGTTGGTGATGGACAGGGAGGCCTTTCGTGCTGCGATTCATGGGGTCGCAAAGAGTCGGACAGGACTGAGCGACTGAACTAAACTGAACTGATAGCAGAATGGACACAGAATTGGGTGAATAATCCTGCTAACTACTTGTATGAACTTAGGAAACTTAGAAATCTTCCATGCCTCAAGATTCTAAGCTGTGAAAAAAGAAGTGTGGAATAGACTACATTAAGGCTCTTAGAGTTTATGAACCAGATTCATTCAGTTCATAAACTGTTCTTCACTGTTAAGAACAGTGCCTTTGGAAGCTGCATTAACTCTTTCTAGCTAATTAGTTTAATTTACGTGTAAGGCATAACTTTATATGCAAGGTTATTTGGCTTCATTGAATTCTAATTATTTTCCCTCATGCTAAACAATTTAGTTTCCACTCATTGTTTTGGTTTTTTCCCTCAAATGAGCTAAACTCATTATGAGATTCACAGCAAATAAAATGGCCACCTGTATTGAAATCATTTGATGGGTACTAATCAATGTCATTCTATATTATTCACTTTTTCATTTCATTGATTACTGTTTTTCAAATGTTCTAGAAAAGAATGGAATAAGTTATTACAGATAATTTGCATAAGCTCTACATTTGACCCTCAATTTCATATCATGCTTAGCCTTGATAAAATTAAAATTTACTTCCTTATCAACTTATCATAATTTTTCAGAATTTAATGACATTTTGAAACCTCTAGCCTTTCTAGAAGGCTAGCAATTTATGAAAATTTATTAAGAAAACTAACTTTGTTTGTCAATTTTGTTTTGTATCTTTTCACCTTGCATCCAACCATTATTGTTGTTGTTTTTCCTTTAATATTTATTTCCTTCTTCTGTGCTTGTTTGTTTTTAATCTGTTCATTTAGTTCTAGTTTCCAAAAATGGAAATGTATAGTTTACGAATTCTTTTCATATGTGAAAATTTAGAACTATACACTATTCTCTTAGCACAGCTTTGGGTATATTACATTAATTAATTTTGATATGATATGGCTTCATTGGCATGTGATTCAAATTTTAGCAAAATACCTCATGACTTCTCTGAACATTGGTAGTTGACATGCCAAGACAGGATGAGTGGCAAAATAAAATAGCTCTGTTTCTATAGAGGAAAGACTTTTTTTAAGAATGAAGAGACAAACACACTTAGGTCAACTGGCCTTGTCACTTAAAGTAAGGAAGTCAGTTGGAATTTAACGGAGAGGAAAAAAAATAAAAAACCTTAAACCTGAGTTCAGGGTCCTAGCTGGAAAAGCAGGTGACTAGTTAGCAATTTAATGGAGAAATCCTAGAAAAAATAAGAGGTATTAAGGTTTTCAGTTCAGTTCAGTTCATTTCAGTCACTCAGTCCTGTCTGACTCTTTGGGACACCATGGAATGCAGCATGCCAGGCCTAATTGTCCATCACCAACTCCCTGAGTTTACTCAAACTCATATCCATTCAATCGATGATGCCATTAAGAGTCTTCTCCAACACTACAGTTCAAAAACATCAATTCTTCTCTCCTCAGATTTCTTTATAGTCCAACTTTCACATCTTTACATGACTACTGGAAAAACCATAGCTTTGACTAGACAGATCTTTGTTGACAAAATAATGTCTCTGCTTTTTAATATGCTGTCTAGGTTGGTCATAACTTTCCTTCCAAGGAATAAGCGTCTTTTAATTTCATGGCTGCAATCACCATCTGCAGTGATTTTAGAGCCCCCTGAAATAAAGTTAGCCACTGTTTCCATTGTTTCCTCGTCTATTTGCCATGAAATGATGGGACCAGATGCCATGATCTTCGTTTTCTGAATGTTGAACTTTAAGCCAAATTTTTCACTCTCCTCTTTCACTTTCATCAAGAGGCTCATTAGTTTCTCTTCATTTTCTGCCATAAGGGTGGTGTCATCTGCATATCTGAGGTTATTTATATTTCTCCTGGCAATCTTGATTCCAGCTTGTGCTTCATTCAGCCCAGCATTTTTCATGATGTACTCTGCATATAAGTTAAATAAGCAGGGTGACAATATACAGCCTTTACATACTCTTTTCCCTTTTTGGAACTGGTTTGTTGTTCCATGTTCATTTCTAAATTTTGCCTCCTGACCTGCATACAGATTTCTCAAGAGGCAGGTAAGGTGGTCTGGGATTCCCATCTCTTTTAGAATTTTCTAGAGTTTGTTTTGGTCTACACAGTCAATGACTTTGACATAGTCCATAAAGCAGAAATAGATGTTTTTCTGGAATTCTCTTCCTTTTTTCGATGATCCAACGGATGTTGGAAATTTGATCTCTGGTTCCTGAGCCTTTTCCAACTTGAACATCTGGAAGTTCATGCCTCATGTACTATTGAAGCCTGGCTTGGAGAATTTTGAGCATTACTTTAGTAGAGTGTAAGATGAGTTCAATTGTGTGATAGCTTGAGCATTCGTTGGCCTTGCCTTTCTTTGGGATTGGAATGAAAACTGATCTTTTTCAGTTCTGTGGCCACTATTGAGTTCTCCAAAGTAACTGCATATTAAGTTCAGCACTTTTACAGCATCACGTTTTAGGGTTTGAAATAGCTCAACCAGAATTCTATCACCTCCACTAGCTTTGTTCGTAGTGATGCTTCCTAAGGCCCACTTGACTTCATATTCCAGGGTGTCTAGCTCTAGGTGAGTGATCACACCATTGTGATTATCTGGGTCCTGAAGGTCTTTTTTGTATAGTTCTTCTGTGTATTCTTGCCACCTCTTCTTAATATCTTTTGCTTCTGTTAGGTCCATACCATTTCTGTCATTTATTATGCCCATCTTTGAATGAAATATTACCTTTGTATCTTTAATTTTGTTGAAGAGATCTGTAGTCTTTCCCTTTCTATTGTTTTCCTCTATTTCTTTGCATTGATCACTGAGGAAGGCTTTCTTATCTCTCCTTGCTATTCTTTGGAACTCTCCATTAAGATGAGTATATCTTTTCTCCTTTGCCTTTCACTTCTCTTCTTTTCACAGCTATCTGTAAGGCCTCTTCAGACAACCATTTTGCCTTTTTGCATTTCTTTTCCTTGGGGATGATCATGATCACTGCCTGTTGTACAATGTCATGAACTTCCATCCACAGTTCTTCAGGCACTCTGTCTATCAGATTTAATCCCTTGAATCTGTCACTTCCAGTGTATATTCATAAGGGACTTGATTTATCTTACCTGACCTGACCTTTAAGGTTTTAAAGATCTCTTTACATGTCCTTGGGCTCCCCTGGTGACTCTGCTGATAAAGAACCTGCCTAGATTGGGAAGACTCCCTGGAGACAGAAATAGAAACCCACTCCAATATTCTTTTCTGGAAAATTACATGGACAGAGGAACCAGTCCATGGAGTCCCAAAAAGTAGACACAACTGAGCACACATGAATACACACACACTTACACATCTTTGACTGGTAATTACAAGTATACAAAGAGGAGAAATAAGAGTGAATAAGGGCAAGGTAAACTTGAAGTTCATTTTTAATTCTTTTGGGTTTTACTGTTTTACACACGCTACACTCAGATCCATTGGCAGTGATGGAAAACTTCTATGCTTGCTTGTGGCATTGGCATACAACTGTTGTCTAATCACAGGTCAACCAGAAACACGAGCAACTCTTGGGAGACAAGGCTAAAAATATAAATAAGAAAAATAGGAAACACATGTAAGAATTAAAGATTTTAAAATTAAAACAATAAAAAACTAAAAAAAAAAGAAAAATAAACATCAAAAATAGAGCAGAAACAACAGCAACCTCAAATAACAAGGGGGACTTCTTACAGAATAAGTTCAGGCAAGTTGTAGACACAGAAATAAATAAGTAAATTAAAACGAACTCAGGAAGACTTACTTAGCACTCCAGTGGTTAGGATTCTATGATTCCACTGCAAGGGGCATAAGTTGTATCCCTTGCCAGGGAACAAAATCTTATCTGCTGTCATTGTGTGGCCAAAAAAAAAAAAAAGAAAAAAAAAGAACTAAAAAAATCTAATACAAAATTCAGAGTTGCTGCAATATGCTAAGTAAAATATGCTATAAAGAGGAAAAAGAGACAAAGGGTTTGAAACAATATTTGGTGAAGCAATGTTTGATAAAAAATATTAATTGTAAGTTACATAATGTTGATGAACCTCAAATAAATTTAATGCAGGCACGCACACATAGTACATAACTACTAAAATTAAAGTGTAAAAAGTTTTGAAAACAAGAAACTTCTTATTACATAGGGAAACAAAAATATTATAAATATGACTTTCCATCAGAAAGTATGGAGGCCAGAGGATAGTGGAATAAATAATGCATTCATAGAACTGAAAAAACACAAACAGAAATTGTCAACCAAGAATTCTATATCCATATCCAAAATCAATGTGAATTAAAATATGACCAGAAAAGGAAACACAGGAAATTTGTTATTAGAATGCTTGATTTATAAGAAATGTTACAGTAAAGATGAATATGTGATTAGTATGAGAGATGTATACATATATCTTTCTATATCCTTTTAGAAATTTCTTTTAAAATTACTTGTATAAAGCATTAGTTGTAACACTTTGTTAGCTTATAGTGTGTGTATATTTAAAGCATATGACTTTATATAATAACACTAAAAACTGAGGAGGAAAAAGAGCTATATTTTAATAAATTATGTTTCATTTCTTAGAAACAAATGCCATCTACCTTGAATTTTCATTAAAAACCATCAATATATGAAAATATACTCTGGAAGGTATGAACTTAAGTCTCTGAAATGTCAGTATAATATTATACATTGCAAATATTAAAACTTATATACATGTTTCCTATATTGATCATATCTACTTCTGACTTTTTAATTTTATAATAAAACTACATTGGAATGCTTCATAGATGTATTAGCACTCTATTAGAAAGATTTCTAACAGAAAATACATTTTTAATATAAAATTGACATAGACAATGTGTAAACATTTTAATTTTGAGCGGAATTTAAATTGTCCCCATTATACAGTGAGAGAAACTATTTTTCCCGTTCTTTTCCAACGTGGAACATTCTGAAATTATTATTTCCTGTACCTGTGAACATAAGCAAATATGTTTCATGAACTTTTTTTTTTTTTTTAATATTCAGTTGCCTGAATCTTAGTTTGAAGTTGAACTAGTTTTCATATGGATTAGTTTTTAATACTATTTTATCAGGGACTTATATATATATATATATGTGATTTTTTTACTTCCCTAATATTAACTTTTGATCACATACATTTTCTCACTTTTTTTTTCTTTGCATTTAACCTTAGTTATTGGTGTTTCTCATTATGAAACAGTGTTAACATTTTTCTGTAGTTAAAATTGTCAATATATTTCTTGTGAATTTGTCAAAACAAAGAGCAGCAGAAACATTTGTGAGTCGATGCTGTGGAAAGCTCAGAGCTGAGCACTATTATAATGAAGACAGTGGCTGGTTGAAACTAGAGTGATGGACAAGGCACAATTTTAATGGAATGACAATATCTAGGGTCAGAACAGGGCAGTTACAATAGAAACTCCTAATAGCATACAGGCCATTCTGTGAGAGAATAGGAGCTCTGGTTTGTGAGAACACTGTAAAGCCTTTAAAATGTTATGAGATTAAAGAAAGAATGGTGCAAGAGAACAAAAGTCTTCAGTTCTACATTGTAGATATTGAGGTGGAAGATAATAAAAATATTGTGTCATCATTTACTTAAGAAAATATCTATATTACCCTTTAAAATACTTTTCCTATGCACTGATACAACACTGAATACAAATGAATATCTGTGTATTCAAAACAAATTTGAGGATGGTATATATGTAACATTTTGTAGCCTGCTTATTTTAAATTATCGATAAACTGTAAAGCTTTTCTCATGTCATTAGCATATTAGGTTTTAAGATTAGAGTGTAATTTTGATGTTTATAAAACATCACTATATTATTAGGATTGCATATTATTTCTCACATATTTAAATATAACAAGCTAAGTTGTTTTCTATTCATTGATTACAAGAACTATTATAAGTAAAATTAACTTAATTATAAATTAATGTGAAAATAAACCCATACATAAAAATTTTGTGGGCTGTTGCATAGATAATAGATAAACTGAAAAAATAACAAATTCATACTTAGAACTGAAACAGGCTCAGAATAATGTTCTCTGGCATAATATTCTACTTGAGAGCTTTTAGAGATAGAGAACTTTTCTCACCATCCATTATGTGTTATCATTAAAGTTAATTTAAACAAAATTTAGTTAGCAAAGATAATCCATCTGGTAGAAAAGTCAAATATACAGTAAATATTTCAATTATAATTGAAATGGTTACCTCACCATGCTTTGAAATAATTCAGAATTTAAACACTCTTTCTGTAACTTTAGTGAGCATCTTATTATGATTTAGGGGAAAAAAGTATAATCTAATTCTGGACTGCATTTTGGCTATGTTTGCCTTCTCGTTAGAATTCTATAAAATGTGCAGTCTTCCTACTTAAAGTGTGAATCCACATTTTTTTGAGCAATGGTATCAGGGGAGAAGATCCTATTTCAATACTCCAACACTGTTCAACCATTCAATTTCCTGATATTTTTCTCTTCCTGGGTAGCATCAAAAGTCAAGTCAGTATTGTGAGTGTTCTGAGATTTTTTTTTTTTTTCAAGAAAAACATTTATTATTCTTATTTTTTAACTTGTTCTGTAGAATCTTTTGAAAGTTTTTCCTTTTTTCCCCCTTTCCCCCACCTCTGTTGTAATTGTTCCATTTTATTGGCACTATGAAATCCAATTAAGCTTTAAGCTTTTTTCTTTCCTCAGTCACATTTTTTATTGTTGTTATAAACCTCTGCCTCTACATTGGGGTTTTGCAGGTCTGTGGAGTTTTCCATTTTGTTTCTATTCTCTTTTTTAAATTTTAATTTAACTCTGTAACTTTTCCAGTTTCTGATCAATCATGCTGTTGGCTATATTGTGGATATTAAGAAACATTTTTTCCACTGTGGCATTTCTTAGATTTCCCTTGAGAGGCAGTTAACAAAACATTGACCAGAATTATTCAGGCCTAGAGTTGCTTTGTCAATTAAGAAAACTGTGGGGCTCCCAATGTGTTCCAAGATGTTGTGTATTACTGGAAGCAAATACAGCCATTCTTTTACCACTGGCTTCAGAAACCTTGGCATCTCTGCTTTGTGTATTGGTTAAAAAAATATTCCTTGAATTTCATGTTGAAAATCATTCTTGAGATCTTGCCAACTCTCAAGAAAACATGGATGATGGCCTTTGGACTTCATACAATAAATTCAAATACTGAATGAACATATGTATTGTTATTTAACCCATAAATATTCTTTCTCACAATTGATATTCATAATCTTTAGGGTACCATCAACAAAGATAGTTACAATAGAGAAATACCTGATGGTAACACTCTACAGCATAACACTTTTGAGCCAAAATTCTGTAGAGATGTTTTAATGATTTTAAGAAAATGTTTGCAAAGCAATCAAGTTGCTTGAAAGGAGATTCAAATGTCAACATAAATTATATTAAGAAATAAATTTCGGGTGACTTTATTATTTTATCTGCAGTGATCTGCTGCATGTTTATTGACAATTCCACTATGTCTCATATTTCCTCTCTATAAAGTTAAGGAGTTTTATAATTTTCCAAAGTTTCAGTGAAAGTGCTAAGAAAATATGTCTTATCTGGACATTATATTTTAATTTTATTAAAAGAATTTGTGTTGTATTTAAATTAGAAAACTTCACTTGAAGTTATTCAAATTGAAATTATATCTATGGATAAAAATAGACTGGTGAATATTGGAGTTTTAAAGGAAAAATAATCTTGAGAAAAATTTTAACCATCAAGTTTTAATTTGTGTATCTGTGGTAGTATCTCCTTTTTGACTAAACTTTATATTTTTCTCTTCAAATGCTGTATTTTTTACCTTATATCACCATTTCTGAAATATGTGCATGTAATTATATAAATTGAGTTATCAAAAAATCAGATTTAAAGCTTTAACAACATAATGATATTATTAAAGATACTTTGCCTTCAGCAGTTTGTATTTTCTGAAATAGACACTAAAATATATGTGTCTATATTGAAGACACACAAAGGGCAGTAGAAAAGCAGCATGTAGTACAGCTAAATTTTCCTGGTGGGATAGAGAACTGTATATACAATGCTAATTTTTCAACTAGAAATATGTAAAGTTTTATATGAAGAAAATGGTGAATTTTTTTTCCCAGTAATAGCACACTTTCTAAAGCTTGGAGCTGTAAAAGTCCCACTACTTCAGATCATGACACAGTAGTCTGTGATGAGTGGAAAATATAACTGGAAAGATAATATGGAGCTGTGAGCTTTGAATGCTTCAATAAAGAAATTTAAAATGAAAACTTCTGACATTTATAATAAGAATGAGTAAGAGTGAAATCATTAGGTAAAGACTGATCTTTAGATAAATAACTACTGGAAATGTAAGCAAAAACAGTTTTATATTATTTGTGTTACCCCAGACTAATGGATAAGTTGAATATAATCTGAGTAAGATATTATCTTAAAACTAATATAAGTGTGAGATTTCTAAAAGTATTTGCATCAAGTCTTCCTGTCTTAGGGCTATGAGCTATTCTACACTAGTCTGCACAGTCTGCATGTCATACATTAACACACACACACATCACAATCATCATCGTCATCCAGTTAACCATCATCAAATAAAATTATCAGAGATTAAAATATAGATACTTCCAGAAAGTATCTGGAATTAACATATTTTATTCACCCCATAAGCAAGAATACAGCTTTCTTATTATAAATATTTACAGTGGCATACAATTTGAAAAAATAGATGAAAACAGGACATTTTTCAGTGAAATAATATGACTGGAAAAGTAAGGAAGATAAGATGAGAAATGCAAGTGTTCACATTACAGAATAGTCTCCCAGATTGTAATAAGATAGCAACAGGGTCAAAAATCAATAACCATCATTCTGTATGTACATGTCACTTTAGAATTGAAGTTGTTATAAATTTGCTAGGTAATTTGATTCCCCAATTGTTCTGAGGTAGGTAGAGAAAAACAAACTTGAAATGAAACTGCAATTCCTATAATAGGATGCATTATGCTAAACTATAAAATTGCATGCCTTCATATTCTTTCCATTCAGTTCAGTTCCATCACTCAGTCATGCCCAACTCTTTGTGACCCCATGGACTGCAGCACGCCAGGCTTCCCTGTCCATCACAAACTCCCAGAGCTTGCTCAAACTCATGTCCATTGAGTTGGTGATGCCATCCAACCATCTCATCCTCTGTCGTTCCCCTCTCCTCCTGCCTTCAATCCTTCCCAGTGTCAGGGTCTTTTGCAATGAGTCAGCTCTTCGCATCAGGTGACCAAAGTATTGGAGTTTCAGCTTTAACATCAGTCCTTCCAATGAATACTCAGGACTGATCTCCTCTAGGGTTGACTGGTTTGATCGCCTTTCAGGCCAATGGACACTCAACAGTCTTCTCCAACACCACAGTTCAAAAGCATCAATTCTTTGGCACTCAGCTTTCTTTATAATCCAACTCTCATATACATACAAAAGTACTGGAAAATCATAAACTTGACTAGACGGACTTTTGCTGGCAAAGTAATGTCTTTGCCTTTTAATATGCTGTCCAGGTTAGTGATAGCTTTTCTTCCAAGGAGCAAGTGTCTTTTAATTACATGGCTGCAGTCACCGTCTGCAGTGATTTTGGAGCCCCCCAAAATAAAATTGCCAACTGTTTCCATCATTTCCCTATCTATTTGCCATGAAGTGATGGGACCAGATGCCATGATCTTCGTTTTCTGAATGTTGAGCTTTAAGCCAACTTTTTCACTCTCGTCTTTCACTTTCATCAAGAGGCTTTTTAGCTCCTCTTCACTTTCTGCCATAAGGGTGGTGTCATCTTCATATCTGAGGTTATTGATATTTCTCCCTGCAGTCATGATTCTCTAGCCTGACATTTTTGTATGTATGATGCATATAAGTTAAATAAGCAGGGTGAAAATATACAGCCTTGACGTACTCCTTTTCCTATTTGGAACCAGTCTGTTGTTTCATGTCCAGTTCTAACTGTTGCTTCTTGACCTGAATACATATTTCTCAAGAGGCAGGTAAGGTGGTCTGATATTACCATCTCTTTAAGAATTTTCCACAGTTTATCGTGACTTACACAGTCAAGGGTTTCGGCATAGTTAATAAAGCAGAAATAGACATTTTTCTGGAACACTCATGGTTTTTTGATGATCATATTCTCTAGTTACTCACTTTTTCCTTTTTTTAAACTTGTTTAAAATTTTATAATAAAGCCCATCTTTTAATATGAAGCATTTTGTTTACATATACATTTGATTTTATTCATGATATATGTACATGCAATTATACAATAGTTATTCAAAACATTAAAATAAGTCTGAATAATTTACATAATATCTTAATTATGTTAATATAATTGAAATAGGAGATAGAATCTTACATATTGTATGAGTTTCCTTTTGATTGTTGTAAAAATTAGTATAAACATGGTGGCTTAAATAATAAATATTTATTCTTTCACTATTCAGGAGGCCAAAAATTTTGACATCACTGTTACTGGGCCAAAGTTAGGTTGTGGTGGCAGGCCCACAATTCCTCTGAAGACTCAAGGTCTAATCTGCCCTTGCCTTTCCAGCTGATATCCCAGCATTTTTGGCCTGTACTACATCACTCTAATCTTTGTATCCATAGTCAGATTATCTTCTTTGCTCTGTGTCTAATCTCCATGTCACCTTTTCCATATGGATCTTTTGTTGTTTAATTGCTAAGATGTGTCTGATTCTTTTGTGACTCCATCAGCTATAGTCTGCCAGGTTCCTCTGTCCATTAGATTTTCCAGGCAAGAACACCAGAGTGGGTTACCATTTCCTTCTCCAAGGCATCCTTTTTGACACAGGGGTCAAACCCAGGTCTCCTGAATTGGCAAACTGTTTCTTTATCCTGAGCCACCAAGGAAGCCCATTTCCATATGAATACATATGATTAAATTTAGGGATCATCCATATAATCTGAATACCTCCTCATCTCAGCATGTTCATTTTAATCAGGTCTGCAAAAGCCTTTTATTTTTCCCAAATAAAGTTAAAAATGCTTTGTGGATATTTGCTCAAGGGATTAGGCCTTAATATGTTTAGGGGACACAATTCAGCCTTCTGTAATTTCTCTAGCCTCCAATGATTCATGTCTATAACAGATGCAAAATATATTCACCGAGGCCAAGATCTCCAAAAGTCTCAACACTATAAAGTATCAACACCAGCCTAAAATGTCATCTAAATACCTGTTGCAAAATTCCAAATCTCACTATCTAAATCATTTAAATTAAGACTATATGAGATATTGGGTACAACCTATTCTGAGATCAATTTTTCCTCACTCTCCAAACTTGTGACTTGGATAACTTGGAAAGTTATCTGTTACCAAAATACAATTGTGAGATAGACAAACTATAATATTTATAGATGTTCCCATTGCAAAAAGAAGAAAATGGCTTCAGAAAGAATATTCACAAATTCCAAGCAATTTTGGAATCAACTACGTAGATTCCGTTAAGTTTTAAGGCCAGGGAGTGATCCTCTGTAGCTCAAAACTCTGATAGCTGCAACACAGCTCTATCTTCAGCTGTTATGCATTGACTTACAATTCTTGTGAGCCCAGTGTTATGGCCTCTGAGCCCAAGTCTCTGCCCTCAGCATCATCTTTCCTTTTACTTGAGGGTGAACATATGTGTTTCTCAGTAGTTTTATCACCCTACTTTCTGCCTGTAGAGTTTTTGTAGTCCAAAAGCCTTTTTCATTTTATATTGTGTTATTCATTCCACTCCAAGCTGGTCATGTTTATGGTGTAAGACATTCTCAGAAACCTTTGTGGGTTGCCCATGTACATCACAGAGATTCACACCTTTAAACACAGCATCCTCCACAGATCTTTGTTTAGTAACCCATCTCTATTCCGGACTTCTGTGGTTGAGTGAATTCATGAACCACTTATATAATCTCTTCAGCAATAAAGACAGTTTTCCAGCCATACCATTGGCCTTCTCTCCAAAGTATGCTTTCCTAACAGTTTTGTTGTTGTTCAGTCACTAAGTTGTGTTCAACTATTTGTGAACCCACAGACTCCAGGATGCCAGGTTCCTTTGTCCTCCACTGTCTCCCACAGTTTGCTCAAATTCATGCCCACTGAGTCAGTGATGCCATTCACACCATATCACTCTCTGTTGACTACTTCCCCTGCCCTCAATTTTTCCCAATATCAAGATCTTTTCCAATGAGTCAGCTCTTCACATCAGGTGACTGAATTTTTGGAGCTTCAGCTTCAGTATCAGTCTGTCCAATGAATATTCAGGATTGGTTTCCTTTATGATTAAGTAGCTTGATTTCCTTACAGTCTTAGGGATTCTCAAGAGTCTTCTAACAGTTATTATCCTAATTTTATCATATTTTGCCATCTGAATGGCTGTTTCCCAAATCATTAAGTGCTGATTTCCTTATTTTATATATGTCTACCTGTGTTTTGCTATTATCAGCTAACACTTTCAATGTTTTGCTTAGAAGTATCTTAAGCTAAATATCGAAATTCCTTGTTTATGAGTTTTTCCTCTTCAAACAGTTGGAGAGCATAATTTAAGTAAGTTCTCTATCTCTGTATACCAAGATCTGCCTTTTCTTTGGTTTCCAATGATGTACTCCTGAGCTCTTGCCTTTAAACCACTTTTTAACCAAGAGTTCATCTATGTGCATAGTCATTTTCTATAATGTGTCATAGAATTCTTCCAGACTCTATACATTATTTGATTCCAAAGCCCCTTCAATATATATGGCATTTATTACACAATACCATACCCATGTACTTAAATCTATATTAGTTTCCTATGGGTTGTTAAACCACTATAAACTTGGTGATCAAAAATAACATAACATTTTATTGTCTCATTTTTCTGGAAGTCATAAGTTCAAAATCAGTGTTAGTGGACCAAAATCAAAGTGTCGGTAGGGCTTCTTTTCTTCCAAAGGCTCTAGGGGAAATTGGGTAGACTGCCTCCTCCAACTTCTGGTGGCTGCCAGCATTCCTTGGCTTGTGTTATATTACTTCACTCTGACTTTATTTTCGCAATACCTTGTGTATGTCAAATCTTCTTTTGCATCTCTTATAAAGATATATGTGCCTGCTTTTCAGACCCATGACTTAAGATCCTTAACTTAAACACGTGCATAATATTTTTTCTCGAAATAAATTGATATTTACAGGCTCCAGGTGTTCGAAACTGATATTTTTAAGGAGACTTTTTTTTAAGTCTACTATACATAATTTGTCTATGGGATTGCGCAGAGTTGGACACAACTGAAGTGACTTAGCAGCAGCAGCCGCAGCATACATACTTTGCATAATGTTACTTTTCAAAAAGAAGTTTCATTTTATTTAATTTCATGAAAATTTTGCTATTATTACTCTTTAACTATCATCAATTTTCCCTTCTGAATAAATCATTTAAGGGATGTTAGAGCATGAACTATTTTATTGTTTTATTTTTTTATTGATACACAACATGTAGGCTTTCTCTAGAATAATGATGCTATCTTAGTGGGCTGTTAAACTTATTTACATACTATTTTCAGGCATTCCATAAATGGTGTATCATGTGATTATCATTACAGACTTAAACTGTTATGTTCTAAAATGGACACTTCTATTTATATTTCAAAACACATGACAGTTCATTACCTTATGAGAAAAACCAAGCTAAAACAATGCATATATTTAATATTTTTCATTAAGTAGCAAGTTATTTCAAGACAG
Source organism: Budorcas taxicolor (assembly GCF_023091745.1). Classification (NCBI taxonomy): domain Eukaryota; kingdom Metazoa; phylum Chordata; class Mammalia; order Artiodactyla; family Bovidae; genus Budorcas; species Budorcas taxicolor. Next base: position 55,413,069 of record NC_068929.1, on the reverse strand, counting down.
CCTGCTGATTTGAAGCAATAGGCTGATATAAAAATAAAGCAATTATAGGTGTACTATGCTTCAGAAATTGCCAGTCCCTGTATTTCAGCTCATTATGTACTCACTTCTTCAAAGGACCAAATGAGTCTCTATCATTTGCTCCTGGGGAGTGAAACTGTTGCAATTTGATTTTTGGAATGATATTTTCAGAAGTATAAAATACTTGTACTTTGAAATGCAGATACTTATTCTTTCACAGATCTGCCAGGTGATACTCTGCTTACCATAAGTGTATGTTCAGTATGAATCACTTAGGGAATTTGAGCCAGCAAAGAGCGAAATCCTTTCTGCTCACTTGTTAAATGCAAATGCAGAGTGTAATTAGGGTCTTGTTTCTGGGGTATAAGATTAAATATATTTGAATAAAGAAGTGTCATAACACAAAATAGTGTCAGACATAATAAAGTAGACTTTGAAATCACATTGCTTGAGGTGAACTCTACTTATGCCTTCAGCTAGCTGCATGACATTGATCGAGTTATTTATCTTCTAAAATAGGAAAAGCGCCTTTGGTCACTTGTATTATTGTTTCAGATTATTTTCTTCTTTCATAAGAAGCTCATACAAAACTCCTAGGGTCATAGTGCTTGAAGTCCCCTTCTGCATGGGAAGAATACACATCACTACACCACTGACATTACAATTAATCATGTGATTTGCCTTTGGCCAATCAAATATGAACAGAGTGGTAATTACCACAAAAGCTTTATGAAACATCAGAAAGTTTTGTTTTCACCTCCCCCACTCTTCCCAGGTGACTATAGTGGTAAAGAACCTGTCTGCTAATGCAGAAGATATAAGAGATACTGGTTCGATCCCTAGATTGGGCAGATCCCCTGGTGAAGGAAATGACAACCCACTCCAGTACTCATACCTGGAAAATCCTATGGACAGGGGAGCCTGGCAGACTACAGTTCATGGGGTCGCAAAGTGTCAGACATGACTGAAGTGTCTTAGCACATGCCCTACAAGTAATCCCTCACTCTTGCACAAGGACAGTATGTCTCAGATGGAAGTTGTTGTTTAAACCTAAATCTTAGAGTTAAGAAGCTGTTATAAACAGAGCCACAGCCAACCCACAGACAGCATATCATGAGCAAAATATACACTGCTTTTTTGTAAGCTAATAAGATACTGAGGGGTTTCCCTGGTAGCTCAGCTGGTAAAGAATCTGCCTGCAATACAGGAGACCCTTTCAGGAAGATCCCCTAGAGAAGGGATAGGCTACTCACTCCAGTATTCTTGGACTTTCCTGGTGGCTCAAATGGTAAAGAATCCACCTACAATGCGGGAGACCTGGTTTTGATCCCTGGTTTGGGAAGATCCCATAGAGGAGGGCATATCAACCCACTCCAGTATTTTTGCCTGGAGAATACCCATGGACAGAGGAGCCTGGTGGGCAATGGTCCATAGGGTTGCAAAGAGTCGTGCATGACTAAGGAACTAAGCACAACACAAAAATAGCTTTCAGTAATTATTCTTTAATAGTTAAAATTATCTGTAGATTGATTAGATGCTCAATCACATAACACACAAGCACACAGAGGATTAAAAAAATTGTTTGAGAAAGTCACAGTAATGTCCTGTTCTGCCACTATATTAAAATCCTATCTCATGAACTGTCACCTATTTGAAATTGAAGTGGCCACACTTGCCTTCTGAACTTTAAGTATTCATTTTTCTATAACTTAGTACATACCAGTCTAAGTAGATCATTAGATTCTTACAAGGATGAATTAATCATTCTATTTTTCTGTATCTATCTCTATCATTAGCCTTAGATGACAGTTAATTTAACAAGTTACAGGAAACCCTCCATATATGCAAATTTTGAATTGCAGATTCGACAAAATGCAGATCAAAAGCACTAAAAAAAAATTCAGAAAGTGACAAAAAAACAAAACGTGAATTTTATCTTTGATAGGCAACTTTTTACATAGCATTTACAATGCAATATTGTAACAAATCTAGATTTGATTTAAAACATAAAGGAAGATGTGCATAGGTTATATGAAAACACTATACCATTTTATTGGCTCTGTACCCTGGGCCAAATTCAGATTTAAACTGAGGAAAGTATGGAAAACCACTAGGCCATTCAGGTATGACCTAAATCAAATCCCTCATGATTATACAGTAGAAGTAACAAATAGATTCAAGGGATTAGATCTGATAGAGTGCCTAAGAACTATGGATGGAGGTTCATGACATTTTACAGGAGGCAGTAATCAAGACCATCCTCTAGAAAAAGAAATGCAAAAAGGAAAACAGATGTCTGACAAGGCCTTACAAATAGGTGAGAAAATAAGAGAATTTAAAGGCAAAGGAGAAAAGGAAAGAAACCCATTTGAATTCAGAGTTCCAAAGAATAGCAAGGAGAGATAAGAAAGCCTTCCTCAGTGATCAATGCAAAGAAATAGAGGAAAATAATAGAATGAAAAAAAATAGAGATCTCTTCAAGAAAATTAGAGATACCAGGGGAACATTTCATTCAAAGATGGGCACAATAAAGGATAGAAATGGTATGGATCTAACAGAAGCGGAAGATACTAAGAAGAGGTGGCAAGAATACACAGAACTATACAAAAAAGATATTCATGATCCAGATAACCAGGATGGTGTGATCACTCACCTAGAGCCAGACAACCTGGAATGTGAAGTCAAGTGGGCCTTAGAAAGCATCATTATGAAAAAAGGTTAGTGGAGGTGATAGATTTCAAGTTGAGCTATTTCAAATCCTAAAAGATGATGCTGTGAAAGTGCTGCACTCAATATGCCCACAAATTGGGAAAACTTAGCAGTGGTCACAGGACAGGAAAAGGTTAGTTTTCATTCCAATCCCAAGGAAAGGCAATGATAAAGAATGTAAAAACTACCACACAATTGAACTCCTCTCACAGACTGTCAAAGTAATGCTCAAAATTCTCCCAGCCAGCCTTCAAAAATATGTGAACCATGAAGTTTCAGATGTTTAAGCTGGACTTAGAAAAAGCAGAGGAATCAGAGGTCAAATTGCCAACATCCATTGGATAATCGAAAAAGCATGAGAGCTCCAGAAATGCATCTATTTCTGTTTTATTGACCATGCCAAAGCCTTTGACTGTATAGATCACAACTGACTCTGAAAAATTCTTAAGGTGATGGGAATATCAGACCACCTGACCTGCCTCCTGAGAAATCTGTATGGAGGTCAAGAAGCAATAGTTGGAACTGGACATGGAAATACAAACTGGTTCCAAATCAGGAAAGGAGTACATCAAGGCTGTATATTGTCACCCTGCTTACATGCAGAGCACATCATGTGAATTGCCGGGCTGGATGAAGCACAGGCTGGAATCAAGTTTGCTGGGAGAAATCTCAATAACCTCAAATATGGACATGACACCACCCTATGGTAGAAAGCAAAAAATAACTAAAGAGTCTCTGATGAAAGTGAAAGAGGAGAGTGAAAAAGTTGGCTTAAAACTCCACATTCAGATAACTAAGATCACTGCATCTGGTCCCATCACTTTATGGAAAACCTGATGGGGGAAAAAATGGAAACAGTGAGAGACTTTATTTTCTTGGTCCCCCAAATCGCTGCAGATGGTGACTGCAGCCATGATATTAAAAGTCGCTTTCTCCTTGAAATAAAAGTTATGACCAACCTGACAACATATTAAAAAGCAGAGACATTATTTTGCTAACAAAGGTCCATCTAGTCAAAACTATGGTTTTTCCAGCAGTCATGTATGGATTTGAGATTTGGACTATAAAGAAAGTTGAGCACTGAAGAATGGATGCTTTTGAACTGTGGTGTTAGGGTAGCCTCTTGAGAGTCCTTTGAAGTGCAAGGAGATCAAACCAGTCCATCCTAAAGGAAATCAGTCCTGAATATTCATTAGAAGGACTGATGCTGAAATTCCAAAACTTTGGCCACCTGATATGAAGAACTGACTCTTTGAAAAAAAAAAAAACCCTGATGTTGGGAAAGACTGAAGGTGGGAGGAGAAGGGGATGGCAAAGGATAAGGTGGTTGGATAGCATCACCGACTTGATGGACATGAGTTATAGTAAGCTCCAGGAGTTGTTGAAGGCCAGGCAAGCATGGCATGCTGCAGTCCATGGAGCTAAAAAGAGTTGGACACGACTGAGTGACTGAAATGAACTGAACTGAACTGAAAACATTTTAGAGAAGGACCTTGGGTATCCGAGGATTTGGGGGCATTTTGGAGGATCCTTGAACAAATCCCTTATGAGAAATTAGTGTCCTGTATATGGAATGTTGGGCTTCCCATGTGACACTAGTGTTAGAGAACCCACCTGCCAATGCAGGAGATGAAAGCATATGGGTTTGATCCCTGGGTCAGGAAGATCCCCTGAAGGTCATGGCAACCCATTCCAGTATCCTTGCCAGGAGAATTTTGTGGACAAAGGAGCCTGGAGGGCTATAGTCCATGGGATCACAAATAGTCAGACACCACTGAGGCAACTTAGCAAAGCACAGCACAGCATATATGGAATGTTAATGTGATGCAACTAAGAAGAAAATTTTTATTTCCTTATTCTTATGGCATGCTTGGTTCCACCAGTTTCCAAAATTTATCAGCCAGACTCTTTTAATGGTGTCCCTGGAGAAGGAAATGGCAATCCACTCCAGTACTCTTACCTGGAAAATTCCATGGACAGAGGAGCCTTGTAGGTTACAGTCCATGGGGTCGCAAAGAGTTGGGGAGGACTGAGTGACTTCACTTCACTTCACTAATAAAGGAAAATTTTCTAGATATCAAATGTAGATATTTGCTTTTGGTAGCACTGTCTTTCTAGAATGTTTACTAAATCTAAAACTCAATAATAAATTAAATAAATATTTGATTTGCAAAAGTGCACTTCTTTAAATGTTTATAATCAATGTAAAAGTAATGAGATAAAATTGATCTGGTAATGTGAAACAAATTGAAAGTTCTGACTTGTCTAATTGCCATTTAGAAATAATAAGTATAAATCAATTGAACTTTTCCAGGGCCAATTGTGCTTTTAAAATATTTTTATTTATTATTAGTATGTGTTGAGTACCAGTGACACACAAAATATTATAGGAGAGCTAAATTTGTACACAATGACAATTTGATTATGAAACTACAAAAATAAACTCAAAATGGATTAAAGATCTAAACATAAGACCAGAAACTATAAAACTCCTAGAGGAGAACATAGGCAAAACACTCTCCGACATAAATCACAGCAGGATCCTCTATGATCCACCTCCCAGAATACTGGAAATAAAAGCAAAAATAAACAAATGGGATCTAATTAAAATTAAAAGCTTCTGCACAACAAAGGAAACTATAAGTAAGGTGAAAAGACAGCCTTCAGAATGGGAGAAAACAATAGCAAATGAAGCAACTGACAAATAACTAATCTCAAAAATATACAAGCAACTTATGCAGCTCAACTCCAGAAAAATAAACGACCCAATAAAAAAATGGGCCAAAGAACTAAATAGGCATTTCTCCAAACAAGACATACGGATGGCTAACAAACACATGAAAAGATGCTCAACATCACTCATTATCAGAGAAATGCAGATCAAGACCACAATGAGGTACCATTTCACACCAGTCAGAATGGCTGAGATCCAAAAGTCTACAAGCAATAAATGCTGGAGAGGGTGTGGAGAAAAGGGAACCCTCCTACACTGTTGGTGGGAATGCAAACTAGTACAGCCACTATGGAGAACAGTGTGGAGATTCCTTAAAAAACTGGAAATAGAAGTGCCTTTTGACCCAGCAATCCCACTGGCTGGGCATACACACTGAGGAAATCAGAATTGAAAGAAACACATGTACCCCAATGTTCACTGCAGCACTGTTTATAATAGCCAGGACATGGAAACAACCTAGATGTCCATCAGCAGATGAATGGATAAGAAAGTGGTGGTACATATACACAATGGAGTATTACTCAGCCATTAAAAAGAATACATTTGAATCAGTTCTAATGAGATGGATGAAACTGGAGTAGATTATACAGAGTGAAGTAAGCCAGAAAGAAAAACACCAATACAGTATACTGATACATATATACGGAATTTAGAAAGATGGTAATGATGACCCTGTATGCGAGACAGCAAAAGAGACACAGATGTATAGGACGGACTTTTGGACTCTGAGGGAGAGGGAGAGGGTGGGATGATTTGGGAGAATGGCATTGAAACATGTATACTATCATGTAAGAAACGAAGTGCCAGTCGGTGTTCGATACAGGATACAGCATGCTCGGGGCTGGTGCATGGGGATGATCCAGAGAGATGATATGGGGTGGGAGGTGGGAGGGGAATTCAGGATTGGGAGCTTGTATACACCCGTGGTGGATTCATGTCAATGTATGGCAAAACCAATACAGTATTGTAAAGTAAAATAAAGTAAAAATTAAAAAAAAGAAACTACAAAAGAAAGACTGACTTTAATGTTGCTATTTCTCATATCTATAAAATTATTATTTTTTTCCAAGTAGTATGTTGCTGCTGCTGCTGCTGCTGCTGCTAAGTCATTTCAGTTGTGTCCGACTCTGTGTGACTCCATGGACAGCAGCCCACCAGGCTCCTCCGCCCATGGGATTTTCCAGGCAAAAGTACTGGAGTGGGGTGCCATTGCCTTCTCCGAAGTAGTATGTTAGGTACATGCATTTTCTCATTTAAACAATGCAATGATTCAATATAGTAAATGTAATTATAAATCTAGAATTATTGCCATTGCCTTCTCCAGGGGATGAAAGTGTTAAAGAGCTTTAAATATCTTTATCAAGGTCATAGACCTAGGACTTTACAGTCAACAGAAGACAGGTTTATATCATTAAAAACAAGTTTATATCACTGCATATTCTGAGTTTTTAATGTAATATTTGGCTTCTTTTACTTCATTTATGTAAGATTTGAAAATAAACTTTGGCTTTTGTTTTAGTTTTAAGATTAAAGCAGCACGTTTATTAAATAAATATTGAAAAGTGCAGAATAACATAAATGAACTGAAGAAAGAAAACATATAATGCCAGCAACTTATTTCCCTTAGTCTTCTTTCAGAGCCTTACATTACAGTTCAGATTCACACACACACACACACACACACACACACAAACACACATAACCTGTAACACTGTATATAAAAACTTTTACTTAATATTATTGCATAAGTGGGCTTCCCTGGTGGCTCAGATGGTAAAGAATCTGCCTGCAATGCAGGAGACCTGGGTTCAATCCCTGGGTTGGGAGGATCCCCTAGAGGAGGGCATGGCAACCCACTCCAGTATTCTTGCGGTAGAAGCCCCATGGACAGAGGAGCCGGGCAGGCTTACAGTCCATGGGGTTGCAAAGAGTCGGACAAGACTGAGTGACTAAGCACAGAACATGGCATAAGCAGTTTTTAAGTCACTGACTATACTGATAAAAGGCTTCTTCCCCTGTGGCACAGATGGAAAACAATCTGCCTGTAATACGGGATACCGAGGTTTGATCCCTGGGTCAGGAAAATCCCCTGGAGGAGGGATTGGCAACCTGCTCCAATATTCTTGCCTGGAGAATTCCATGGACAGAGAAGCCTGGCCGGGCTACAGTCCATGGGGTCACAAAGAGTCAGACACGACTAAGCGGCTGTCACTTCACTTCATCGTCATAAAATACTGCTAATTTGATGCACAAGAACTCTGTCATGTTATTATACACAATAAATATCATTGTATTTTTACACTTAGAGTGTTTTCTATTTTGAAAAAAAAAAAAAGAAATATTCACTGGCATTACAAGTGTGTGGTATTTAGGCATCTTCTCATTTTTTCAGAATGCCGTGAATACTATGTCAAAAGGAATGAATGCTTTTAAGTTTCTACACAGCTCTTGAGCAATTTGCATTTTGAAAGATACATAAAATACCACATATAATGCAAGTAAAAGATACAAACAAATGCAAAAGAATTTAGGGTAACTTTTACCTTGAGACATGTTAGAGCTAGTACAAAGGAGGAAATTTTCAATGGAATGTTTGAGAATACGAATTTCTATAGTAATAACTCTATAAATGCTAGCTAAATACCTCTCATAAACAATCCATTACATTGTGCAGTCATTGATACTATTATTCAGTCAGCTGCCTTTTCTCCGTCTTGTTATCATGACATTTTTAATTGTATATTTCTTTGGTCATTAAATCAGCTTATATTCTATTGTGAATTATATAGCAGTTATTGTTCTAGGTGGTGGAATACAGTAAACAAAATGAAACTAGCAAACAATGAAATCTGGCTTTCATGTTGCTTTTAATCCACTGGTAATGGCACCCTTCACTACACAAGAAGGGGCAAAAGTTTGTATCCATGGAGCTAAAAATTCCTGGGTTTATACATATTTTCCTAATATTCTCTTCAACTGATTTAAATAGTGAAATGAAGTATTCACTGTGCATAGTAATTTTATCAGGTAAAAGGATGAGAAAGATTCAAGAAAGTGTGTCATGGGACAGAGTTATAATTGGAACATTGTCTTCATGTAACAATAAACTATACATACATGCACAAACACTTAGTCGGTCAGTCGTGTCTGACTCTGCAGACCCATGGACTGGAGCCTGTCAGGCTCCTCTGTCCATGGAATTTTTCAAGCAAGAATACCAGAGCAGGTTGCCATTTCTTCCTCCAAAGGATCTTCCTGACCCAGGGATGAAACCTGCATCTCTTATGTCTCTTAAATTGGCAGAGGGTTCTTACCACTAGTGACACCTGGGAAGCCCCAGTAGCATGGTACAGACTCTAAAATTTTATAGGGGAAGAGACTTATCATGTTTTTTTGTTCTAGAGAGGTAATTTGGTGACACTGGGGAGCTAGGATATGAGTGAGCATGGGGTAAAACCATATATGTGAGACTGGAAGACTATTCAACTACCACTAAAGTCAAAGTTAAAGTGTGGTATTGCAGAAGACTCTTGAGAATCCCTTGGACTGCAAGGAGATCAACATAGTCAATTCTAAAAGGAAATCAGTTCTGAATATTCATTGGAAGGACTGATGCTGAAGCTGAAGGTCCAATACTTTGGCCACCTGATGCAAAGAATGGACTCCTTAGAAAAGATCTTGATGCTGGGAAAGATTGAAGGCAGGAGGAGAAGGGGATGACAGAGGATGAGATGGTTGGGTGGCATCACCGACTCAACAGACGTGAGACTGAGCGAGCTTTAGGAGTTGGTGATAGACAGGGAAGCCTGGCATGCTGCAGCTCATGGGGTCGCGAAGAGTCAGACACCAATGTGACTGAACTGAACTGAAAGTCAAAGTGTAACTTGATGATTCTGAATTAATACCATGACAGTGAAAACGGATAAAAAACTATATAATCAGAAGAAAATCAATATTTGGTCAAAGGTGCATTTAAAAAACATGTTTTAAGATATTTTGAAATATTATTATTCTTCTATGTCAGAGGTTTTTCTTAGTTTCTTGTCCATCTCTCACCTTCATGTGTCTAGTGCACCCTGCTGTGCCAGGGGCATGGTATGGTATTGGAACTGGAGGTACTGTGTTTGAAATATTGTCCTGGTCATTTATTCATTGACTCTATTGCATAGTTGACGAAGCCTTTGTTTCAGAACCTAGAAGTAGAGAAATAATTATGCCATACTCACAGCGTTTTAGGTATATTAAAACAGATTATATGCCTGAAATATTTTGTAATGTATATATTGCTTTATATAACTGTTGAGAATAGGAGAAAATTATGTTTATACATAGACTGCCTTTCTATTTATTCATATTAATAGATAATCTTGGCATTTATCCTCTATTTATAAATATATTGAGAATTATTTAAAAGACTTTTTGTGTTCATATTGTGGGTTTTATATGGTAATTGCCTCAACTCCAATTCAGCAAATGTGAGAAAGCAAATATTCCATTCTTTAAAAACTAATACATTTTCTGTCTCCTGGCTGACCTATAGCACAATCATAGTCTATATTGGAAAAAAACAATGACTATATTTTGGTCTACCTCTCTGTTTCTAATTAAATACCTTGCCACCTAAGTGTCACTGTGGAAGGAAGTAAATTAATCCCTTCAGATATATTGCCAATTGATATTGATTAATCCCTCCATTTTATTTGCTTCTTAATTTTGTCACATTCATATTGAGAACAGGAAGTGATAATAAGGTGTCAGGGAAGGTATTTTTGGACAATAGGTTCCTTCCTTCTAATACATATAAGTATAAAGAAGAAAATGCCACACAATTACAGGATTTTAATTATTGGTAAAAATTTCTGCATGATTTACTTGCCTAAATGAATCTTTTCCTAGCTTTTCCAAGAAAACAATAATAAATATTAAGTACATTTATTGCTTTATGGTCAAAAATAAAGTTATTTTAAAAAATAGAGTTTAAAAAGAGTCATCATTGAATCTGGAAATGCAAGCCAAAGAGGATATGCTAATGTCTAAAACATATGAGGATACATTCAACAAAGATTTACATGAATAAAATAGATATAATTTCTGTCAGCTAAATTATCAAATTAATCAATTTTCTGAAGAATATTGTGAAAAGGCACTGCATACAGCTGCTGACTAAATCAATTTGAAGCTGCAAATAGTAGCTTCCTAGTATATCTCTAGAGATTTAAATATCTTTATACCCTTTGTCTTATTATTTAGTTTTTAATAGTATATTTTATGCATAAATATCATCTAATTGTAAGGTCAGAAAATCTGTTTTTATTCAATTCTGAAACAACCCAAGTTTAATAATAAGCTTATATTTATTTTAATATGTCTGAATTAGTCATTTTGAAGGTTTTATATAAACTGGAAAGTGAAACAGGGCAAAAGGACAAAAGAAATACTAATACATTATGTAATATATTTTAAGTAAATATTTCAAGTAAATCACTGTTTTAAAATTAAAATTCTATCACCTTTAATTTACATATTCAGGATAAAATAAAATATTTTCTCTTAGCAACTTTTACTCTTTTCTTTACATATATTTTCTCCCATGATTACAATCTAAGATAAAGCAAAAGGTAAGCATGACATCTTCTTAAGCCAAGGTATAAAAATAAAGCTTGCTAAAAGAGTAACATAAATATCACTGCTATTGATAGTTTTCTGCAATGTTCTATAAATATAGGCTGCTTTAAAGGTGTCCAGAAGCCACATGTGGCAATTAAGATTTGAAATGTCAGTAATTATTTCCTTTAAACTTCAGTGTAAAGGCTTATGGCTATCATGTTGGATAGAGCAGGTCTAAATTTTGAATGAAGCAAAACTATATGAAACAATGTAGGGAAGGTAAAGTAAAATTGTAAGGACAGTACCAAAGAAATAGTCAGTACAAGTTATTGAGTAGAAATAAGAAAATGTTCAGGAGGAATGTGGAATCCAAGACCATTCAGTCACAGACAACTGAAGAAAATGATTAAAAATCAATCATCACAGAAGAACAGATCCTTTACTATTCTCATTTGCCACTGATCAAGTTTGCATACTTGATTTTTCCTATTAAAATATGTAAATATGTTAATTCTAATTTCCTAATGCATTTTGGGAAGAGATTTCATCAAAAATGTTATGCAAGTTGAAATTCTACCACGTTTTACGATTCACTATCAGCTCTAAAACATTTACTATCATTTTAAAGTTCATTTCTGTTAAACTGATATGTATTTTGTTGTTGTTGTTGTTTTTGCTTTTTTGGCATGTGTGTGTCTTGGCATTATATAAAAAGTTCTATATCAACTTTATAAAAAGTCATTCATATGCATATCAATTTTATGATATCACTATTTTTATCTCTCAGTCGTAATCATATCAATATTATTATGGCTTTCTAAAGCAATTTTGGGGCTTTCCTGGTTGCACAGTGGTAAAGAATCTGCCTGCCAATGTAGTGGACACAAGAGACATGGGTTTGATCCCTGGGTTGAGAAGGTTCCTGGAGAAAGAAATGGCAGTCCACCCAATATTCTTGCCTGGCAAACCCTATGATCAGAGGATCCTGGCAGGCTACAGTCCATGGGGTTTCAAAAGAATCTGACTCAACTTGGTGACTAAACAATAATAGCAATTTTTAACTTGTTTTATTGTTATATTATTATAGATATATAATAAAACTGAGAATTGTATTTTCCACATGTAGTAAATATATATATAGTAAACACAACTCTACTAATCAGTTTTTGGGTCATTTTCAGTTCATTGATAGATATGAATTTGGCCATGTTTTATCAATTTCTATTGCAAGATAATTCCCACTGAGTAATCAGAATAAAAAGTACTCAAAGGTAACTTTGTTTCTCTAAAATATAATCATATTTGTACATTTAATGGGATATGAGTATCATTTAAACTATATGACTTCATAGACATTGCTCTGTGGCTTTGTTTGTTGAATATATATATATGCATATTTGTTACATAAACTTATAAATAAATACTATATATATTTTATAGCATTAGTTACACATTTTAAAGTTTGAAATAATAAATGATAATCATAAAGAAAAAACAGTTTTAAATAAAAAAATTATAGCTTCATTTGATGTCTCTATATACGTTATATCTTTAATAGGTCTGGGTGTATTCTTCCAAATCTTACTCAACAATCCTATATATATGTAAATCTTATAGCAACAATATTCTTTATCTTTTTATTCAACTGGCCATTTTAACTATATTTTTCATTGACTACTTCCCTTGCTTGTTAAAATATGGAGTTCAATGACTATGTAATATTCCAGAGCATAGACATGCCTTGTTCTATTTAACCAATGCCCATATGATACACAGGCTTCCCTGGTGACTCAGACAGTAAAGAATCTGCCTGCATTGTGAGAGATCTGATTTTGATCCCTGGGTTGGGAAGATCCCCTGGAGGAGGGCATGGCAAGCCACCCCTGTATTCTTGCCTGGAGAATCTCCATGGACATAAGAGCCTGGTGGGCTACAGTCCATGGGGTCACAAAGAGTTGGACACAACTGAGCTACTAAACATACCACACACATGTGATACATATTTAGGTTATCTTTATAGTTAGATATTAAAAAGCAAGAAAGACCTATGGAATCTTTTGTGCCTATATCCTGTACACATGTGTGATTCATCCTTGGAATATACTATCCAAAGTTTAATGGGTTATTCAAATAATAGTAGTAGTATGTCACTCAGTAGTGTCAGACTTTTTGTGACCCCATGGACTGTAGCCTACCAGGCTCCTCCCTCCACGGGATTCTCCAAGCAAGAGTACTGGATTGAGTTGCCATTTCCTTCTCCAGGGGATCTTCCCGACCCAGGGATCAAACCCCAGTCTCCTGCATTCCAGGCAGACGCTGAATAGTCATGCTTTAAATCCTGTTCTCAAATGCTGTACCATTCTAAATAGTTTTATGTTCAACCACATTTTTCCCCCGAGCTCACAATAAAGTTTATAATAGGACAATTTTAAATGACAATCATAATTCATAATTCGTAATTTTGTTTCTCATTATATGTCTGATTATTAAAGTGACTGAACATCTGTCCACATATTTACTAATTTACAAAAAATAACTCCAAGTTTCTAGTTTTGAAATAATTTTAATCTTAAAAAACCTGTTAGAAAAATATGGAAATATTAAGGCAGACTCTATAGTCATTTTTTCCCTTAACCAGCTGGCTTGATGTTTGCCTTTGCTGATAGAGGGTGCTAGAAGGAGGAAGAATGCATTTTCTTTTTTCTTTCTTTGTCTCTTGAAATGGGCTGTTTTTCTGCACAGTAGTCATAGACTCTGCTGGGATAGGTGTTGTTCCCGATAATCTTCTCTGCAGTGATCCTGTTGCAGGAAGAGAAATCTCTTCCAGGGCCCATGACTAAACTTTTGTCTAACATTCTAAAATGAATTGTTCAAAGAGACACAAGTGCTGACAAAGCAAAAGACTGGGAAGTGATGCCTGGGCAGAGACCAGTAGGTAAGGGAACCCCCAGAGAACTGCTCTACCATGTGGCTCACAGTCTCAGGTTTCATGGCAATGGAGTTAGTTTCCAGGTTGTCTCCGGCCAAGCATCTTACTTGTGTCCATATTTGGCCTGATTCAGGGTCCTCTCTAGTGGTGCATGCAACTATCAGCCAAGATAGATTCCAGTATGAGGATTTCTAGGAGGTTGGTAGGACATATCATCTCCTCTTTCCTCCTTCTGGCCACTCCTGAATTCTCCCCAATAGCTTTCAGTGGCAGCACCACAGTCTTTATCCTGACCTCCTGTTTGATACAACTCAATTCAGTTGCTCAGTCTTGTCCGACACTTTGTGACCCCATGGACTGCAGCAAACCAGGCTTCTCTGTCCATAACCAACTCCTGGAGCTTGCTCAAATTCATGTCCATCAAGTCGGTGATGTCATCCAACTATCTCATCCTCTGTCATCCCCTTCTCCTGCTTTCACTCTTGCCCAGCATCAGGGTCTCTTCTAAGGAGTCAGTTCTTCGCATCAGGTTGCCAAAGTATCAGAGTTTCAGTATCAGTCCTTCCAATGGATATTCAGGACTGATTTCCTTTAGGATTGACTGGTTGGATGTCCTTGCAGTCCAAGGGACTCTCAAGAGTCTTCCCCGACACTACAGTTCAAAAGCATCAATTCCTCAGCGCTCAGCTTTCTTTATAGTCCAGCTTATACATCCATACATGACTACTGGAAAAACCATAGCTTTGACTACATGGACCTTTGTCTGCAAAGTAATGTCTCTGCTTTTTCCCTCAATGGTTCTTTATCTGTCCAACAGTCCAGATAGATAAATCAAGCTGACACTTACTAGTAAGGTTCTACATCAGCTGCAGCGGGCAGCTCCTCAGACCTGCTGTGGTTCACAAACTACAGCCCCCACATCCATCGTCAGTCAATGGATGTCTCTTACAGACCAGAGATGACCTGAACACTCTAGCATTTCTCATTCTCACCAGGTGGTTGCTGCTTATTTGGCGGCCATTCTTCTCTATAGTTGTCTGAAACTCGGTGTTGAGTTCCCTGGCTTGAATTTCTAAGTCTATCCTTATTCATTCTTTGTCAGCCTTAGAAAATTAATTGTCTTGTGAAATTTCAACTTATGTACTCCTTGAAGTTCTCTGTCAACCTATTACTAAATAAATTTATATTAAAAATAAATAAATAAAATTTAAGTAAAATCTTTTTTAGATAAAAAATGTTTCCTTTACTGGTGTGGTTTTAACCCCCCAGCAGGAATCTGGCTGATAAATTGTTTTGCTTTGTGTTCTGTTGTTTTCCTTCTTTCTACATATTTTCTTGTTTTCAAACTTTTACTCAAGTCATGAACAAATTTATCCAACAGTGATTACTGAATGGCCAAATGTCTTCCCATTACTTCAAAAGGATGCTTTTGTTCAGTTAAATATCTCATTGGGCTTCCCTGGTGGCTCAGAGGTTAAAGCATCTGCCCACAATGCGGGAGACCTGGGTTCGATCCCTGGGTCAGGAAGATTCCCCTGGAGAAGGAAATGGCAACCCACTCCAGTATTCTTGCCTGGAGAATCCCATGGACGGAGGAGCCTGGTGGGCTACAGTCCACGTGGTCGCAAAGAGTCGGACACGACTGAGCGACTTCATTCACTCACTCACTCACTCAAATATCTCATAGCTTGCTCTTTTTGTTTTACTAAATGCTTTGTTGTCACTTCAGTGCTGATTAAGCTATGTTTTCTTTATTTTACATATTAATCTACTTTGAAGCAAACTAACCTATATTATCCTACCCTCAACTGAAAATAGATAAATAAATAAATTGACCTGTAGACTTTCCAGGGTATTATTTTAGTATTGTTTAATTTTTTGTAACCGCTATTCTCTTCTGTTTTTATACTTTTTAAAAAAATCAACTTCTTAATCTGTCTTTTTTTCCCAGACTACAAAGTGTTTTATGTGTTTGTTATTAAATTGCAAGGCAAATTTGAAAAGTAGATTTTAATACTTCATCAATAAAGTTTTACAAATGTTAATTTTCCTCCTAAAAGTTGCCCATATTACTGATTTCCAAGTTGCTCAATCTACACAAGAGACATTCTAGCAGGTATTCGGGGCAAATTAAACTCTCTTTCTGTATTATATCAATTGGGGAGATGTGAACTTTAGCCTTTGTAATCCCCATGGGGATATATAGATATAGATATAGATATAGATACATATACTCTTCCCTCTCCATTCCCTCTAAAGTACACTGATTTAGTTTCCTGGACATCTCTGCCAGGAGTTTATTTCTGAATTTCAGCCAAATGTATAATTATTCTCCAAACAATTAACAGTAGGAGGCTGATCACAGTTATTTTGATAGTCTAAACAAGAAATTCTGCCAGTCTTTCAAACAGTGTATTATGAGCTTAATTTTGGTCCCAAGGATAAGCTATATTTAGACCATATTTTTTAATCAAATCATATCTAATTTACCTCTAATTAGACATATACTGTGGCATTATAGAACCCTTTGCCAAATCCACGGGGGTATTGCCATAAAAATTATATAAAGAAAATATTTCTAAGGGGAATAGGATAGGGCTCTTAGGAGATAACTTTCATCTTGTATATTCACGCATTATCTGAACAGATAGAAATGTAAATCTGCTACCCTGTACATTAGGTAAGCCTTAGTGCTCAATTGTGTCTGGTTCTTTGTCACCCATAGACTATAGCCCGCCAGGCTCCTCTGCCCATGGGATTTTCCAGGCAGGCAAGAATACTGGAGTGGGTAGCCATTCCCTTCTTCAGGGGATCTTCCCGACCCAGGGATTGAATCTGGGTCCCCTGCATTGCTTTGATTCCAAGTTTAAGAAGTAGGCAATGAAATGTAAATAAATTTTGGATGGAAAATAGCAATGCATTTTAAAAAATATAATTTCATTGTTCAGAAACGATATGAATACACTTTCATAGCTTCTTCTTTCTCCCTAATTTAGCGCACAGAAATGTACATGGGTGATGTTACCCTATCAGACATGTTGCACAATAACACATTAATTACATTAATTATAACAATTATATTCGGGCTTCATTTGTAGCTCAGTTGGTAAAGAACCTGCCTACAATGAGGACACCTGGGTTCAATACCTGGGTCAGAAGATCCCCTGGAGAATGAGATGGCTACCCACTCGATTATTCTTGCCTGGAGAATCCCATGGACAGAGGATCCTGGCAGGGTCACAAGAATCAGACATGATTTAGCTGCTAAATCACCACACACTTGCATTGTAGGTAGATTCTTTAATGTCTGAATCACCAGGGTACTCAGGAGACCCTGAACTGGGTACCTTTGTGACTAATACTAGAATAACAAAAATAGGTCAAAAAGTTAAGGAGTGCATCCAAAAACTATAGTGAACAATTACCATAAGCATCTGAAACCTTAATATGTTTAGTGAAATGTTACCCAAAAAGGATTGATGAGACTCACCTCATAATACAGAAAGAAAATACAGTAATTCAATAGATTTTATTATGGTTTCCCATTATCCACTGCCTTTAGTATAAAAGGATTTTACATCTTGGTCCTTTGTCAAATTAAGTGCCCCTTTATGGCAGGAGTTTAATTTCCTGCCCCATTACCACATACTTGACCATGTAACCTGCTTCCATCAATGAACTGTGAGCAGAAGTGACTGTATGCTATATCAGAGCAGAGACTTCCATAGACATCACATCATTCTGCCCTCTCACTATAAGTCCTAAAACAAAAACGGGTAAGGAGTAGAATCTCAGTTAAGGGCAAAGCCAGCCTGTAAAGTAAGATATATGTTACCTTGATAGAGTTGGGGAGGGGTGATATTTGTTGCAGTACAATCAAAAGGAAGCTATCAGTACACTTGCTCTCCTGCCTAACCTATGGATGTGTCACATAACCTCAGCCCATTGAAAACACTCGTGAAGTAAGAGATAGTGACAAACATGCAGAATAAGTGGAGAATACATTCTGTTGGAGGTGGCACATGCATTTTCCATGGGAAAGAGTACCTATTGCTTGATGCTGCAATGGAAGCAACAGTGAAAGTGTTCCTCTAGCTTTTCACAAGAAGCAGATCTCTGTAGTCTCAGTCACTTGGTTTTGATGGCAAATCCAGATTCTGTCTAGGTTCTTTTCCAGCAGATGTAATATCTCATCAATTTCTGTGAACTAAGCAACAAACCCTGGGCTTAAATCACACAGTCAGCTTTTGGGCTTTGCAAATAAACATCAACTGTTCCAAAAAATGTCAACAAAAGGAGTTGGGACCAACCATTCAGGGAAATGGAAACAATCCCTTATTAATTGTTCATATTAAAGATGAAGGCATTTTACCAAGCTCATAGACACAGAGGACAAGTTGGGGGTTGCCAGAGGTGGAGGCGGGGGAGCAGGGTGAGAGAAAAAGGTGAAGGGAGACAGAATTTGCAAATTTCCACTTATAAAACAAATGAATCATGGGGATGCAATGTACTGCATGGAGTTTCTCTGATAATTCAGCTGGTAAAAACTCCCCCAGCAATACAGGAGACCCTGGGTTGATCCCTGGGTCAGAAAGATCCCCTGGAGAGGCGATAGGCTACCAACTCCATTATTCTTGGGCTTTCCTGGTGGCTCAGATGGTAAAGAATTGGCCTGCAATGTGGGAGACCTGGGTTCGATCCCTGGATTGGGGAAATCCCCTGGAGGAGGGCATGGCAACCCACTCCATTTTTCTTACCTGGAGAATCCCCATGGACAGAGGAGCCTGACAGTCTACAGTCGATGGGGTCGCAGAGAGTCAGACATGACTGAGCAACTAAACATAACACAGCACAACGTACAGCATGGTGACAATAGCTGTGTGTGAAAGTGACTCAGTCATGTCTTACTCTTTGCAACCCCTTGGACTATAGTCCATCCTTGGAAAACTCCAGGTAAAAATACGGGAGTGGGTAGCCATATCCTTCTCCAGAAGATCTTTCTGACCCAGGGATTGAACCTGGGTCTCCTGCCTCAGAGGCAGATTCTTTACCATCTGAGCCACCAGTTAAAGATTCTGTATTGCATATCTGAAAGTTGCTAAGACATTAAATTATAAAAGGTTTCATCATCAGAAAAAAATTCTGTAGCTGTGTATCGTAACATATGTTAACTAGACTTATTGCGCTGATCATTTCACAATATATACAAACATCAAATAATTTTTCTGTACAAATGAAACTAATATAATTTTGTATGTCAATTACAAAAAAAAAAGGAAGAAAACATTAAAATTCTGCTCATCTTTTTGGGTGATTTTCGAGCATTTTTGCCCACAATGGGAGAAAAAAAATTGTAATCTATGATCATCTAGAAAAGGTGTACAAAGAAAGAAAAGACTGAAGAGACTGAATGAACACTCTCAAAGAGCAGTATAAAAATATAAACAATATAAAAACATTGAGGTAAGGGAACTCTTCCCAACATTTTGAGTAGCTTAATAAAATTTTTAAAAAAGGTAAACTTTTAAAATATATTCCTCAAGGCGATGGCTGAGGTTTAAGAGCATTCAAAAACTAAACTATTTCAGTTCAGTTCAGTCGCTCAGTTGTGTCCAACTCTTTGTGACCCCATGAACTGCAGAATACCAGGCCTTCCTGTCCATTACCAACTCCCTGAGTTCACTCAAACTCATGTCCATCGAGTCGATGATGCCATCCAGCCATCTCATCCTCTGTCATCCCCTTCTCCTCCTGCCCCCAATCCCTCACAGCATCAAAGTCTTTTCCAATGAGTCAACTCTTTGCATGAGGTAGCCAAAGTACTGGAGTTTCAGCTTTAGCATCACTCCTTCTGAAGAACACCCAGGGCTGATCTCCTTCAGAATGGACTGGTTGGATCTCCTTGCAGTCCAAGGGACTCTCATACTAAGGAACCACTTATTGTTTGCATCAGCTGGGTTGCAACGGATACTAGAAGTGGAAAGTTTGAATTTGTGAGTTGTCAAATGGCAACTTTTGTTCAATTTACTATCTGACTAAGTTATTGGGCATTTTTCTGATGTTTTTATTTACATTTGTATCTCAATTATCTCCCCAAGTTCCAAACATTCTGAAAGAAATGAAACAATATCCATTATAATCTTAATATGAAAATAATTCTGAATCCTACCTCTTAAATGGTAGAATGTTACTATCCAATTTCCTAGAGTCGTTGCTGATATTTTATGCCAATTATAAATAACTTCTCTAGAAAGGAAATGAGAATTTACTAAAACTAAAAGTTGGCTTAAAGCTCACCATTCAGAAAATGAAGATCATGGCATCTGGTCCCATCCCTTCATGGGAAATAGATGGGGAAACAGTGGAAACAGTGTCAGACTTTATTTTGGGGGGCTCCAAAATCACTGCAGATGGTGACTGCAGCCATGAAATTAAAAAATGCTTACTCCTTGGAAGAAAAGTTATGACCAAACTAGATAGTATATTCAAAAGCAGAGACATTACTTTGCCGACTAAGGTCCGTCTAGTCAAGGCTATGGTTTTTCCTGTGGTCATGTATGGATATGAGTTAGACTGTGAAGAAGGCTGAGCGCCAAAGAATTGATGCTTTTGAACAGTGGTGTTGGAGAAGACTCTTGAGAGTCCCTTGGACTGCAAGGAGATCCAACCAGTCCATTCTGAAGGAGATCAACCCTGGGATTTCTTTGGAAGGAATGATGCTAAAGGTGAAGCTCCAGTACTTTGGCCACCTCATGCAAAGAGTTGACTCATTGGAAAAGACCCTGATGTTGGGAGGGATTGGGGGCAGGAGGAGAAGGGGATGACCGAGGATGAGATGGCTAGATGGCATCATGGACTCAATGGACGTGAGTCTGAGTGAACTCTGGGAGATGGTGATGGACAGGGAGGCCTGGCGTGCTGCGATTCATGGGGTCACAAAGAGTCGGAATCGGCTGAGCGACTGAACTGAACTGAACTGAACTGAAAATTGCATTATTCCTTACTCCATCCAGGTCAGATTCCCGATCCTACCAAATATTATATGTAGTGAAATTTGGTTCTAGTAATGGTAGAGTTGCATACAGTGGGCTTAGCTCAGTTCAGTTCAGTTGCTGAGTCTTGTCCAACTTTTTGTGACCCCATGGACTGCAGAACACCAGGTTTTCCTGTCAATCATCAAATCCCAGAGCGATTCATGTCCATCGATTCAGTGATGCCATCCAACCATCTCATCCTCTGTCATCCTCTTCTCCTCAAGCCTTCACTCTTGCCCATCATCAGGGTCTTTTCTATTGAGTCAGTTCTTCACCTCAGATGGCCAAAGTATTGGAGTTCAGCTTCAGCATCAGTCCTTCCAATTACCACTCAAGACCGATTTCCTTTAGGATGGACTTGTTGGATGTCCTTGTGGTTCAAGGGACTCGCAAGAGTCTTCTCCAACAACCACAGTTCAAAAGTATCAATTCTTCCATGCTCAGCTTTCTTTAAAGTCCAAGTCTCACATCCATACACAACTATGGGAAAAACCATAGCTTTGACTAGACAGACTTTTGTTGGCAAAGTAATGTCTCTGTTTTTTGATATGCTGTCTAGGTTGATGACAGCTTTCCTTCCAAGGAGCAAACATCTTTTAATGTCATGGCTGCAGTCACCATCTGAAATGATTTTGGAGCCCCCAAAAGTCTGTTTCCATTGTTTCCCCATCTATTTTCCATGAAGTGATGGGACTGGATGCCATGATCATAGTTTTCTGAATGTTGAGTTTTAAGCCAACTTTTTCACTCTCCTCTTTTGCTTTCATCAAGAGGCTCTGTACACCTGTGGTGGATTCATGTTGAGGTATGGCAAAACCAATACAATATTGTAAAGTAATTAGCCTCCAATTAAAATAAATAAATTTAAATTAAAAAAAAAGACAAAGGAAAGGAAAAAAAAAGAGGCTCTTTAGTTCTTTACTTTCTGCCATAAGGGTGGTATCATCTGCATATTTGAGGTTGCTGATATTTCTCCCTACAATCTTGATTCCAGCTTGTGCTTAACCCACCCCAGCATTTCACATGATTTACTCTGCATATAAGTTAAACAAGCAGGGTGACCATATAAAGCCTTGATATATTCCTTTTCCAATTTGGAACCAGTCTGTTGTTCCATGTCCGGTTCTAAATGTTGCTTCTTGATTTGCATACAAATTTCTAAGGAGGCAGGTCAGGTGGTCTGATATTCCCATCTCTTTAAGAATTTTCCAGTTTGTTGTGATTCACACAGTTAAAGGCTTTGATATAGTCCATAAAGCAGAAGTGGATGCTTTGCTGGAACTCTCTTGCTTTTTTGATGATCCAGTGGATATTGGCAATTTGATCTCTAATATAAAACTGTGGAGTCATTGTTAAGGTTAAAATCATCAATTTGATATTGAGATCCCAAAGCAGGAGTATACAGAAATTCCTCTTCAACACTCCCCTCTTCTTCTACATGAATCTGATGGGTTTAGATCTGCTATAGAAACACAGTATACTCTGTTTCTTGTTATTTTCTCCAAATTTGCTAAAGTAAATTAGTCTACTTTCCCAGTTAAGAAAAGACAAGAGGATGGATGGAGACCAGGAATGTGTTTGTAGAAGAAATCCCTTCTTAGAGCAACCAAGAGTAAGTAAAAAAAAAAAAAAAAAAAAAGACAAAGAAATGCTATGTTAATAGGAACTGAAAAAGAAAACATATGCTAATATCATAGTACCATATATTAATACTATAGTTAATAACATAAAATATGGAATTTTGGCAGAGGAGAGTCAAGTAAAATAAAGTATTATTGAAAATGCCAGAAAACTGGGGCACTGGGAACTGCTAGTTTTGCATGAATCTTTTCTGGAGAGCAGTATGACAGTAACTGATCAAAATAAAAAATAATCATTGCATGAAATCTATACTGATATTTTTTGTCCTCTAAGGAATAACCAGTAAATGTGGTATAAACTTGACAGAAATCAGGTAGAAATCCACAATCATGGTACAGACTTCATGTCTCCAAGTAAAAAGTAATGGCTGAAGGATGAAGAAAGGTGAGCAGAGATCTCATATACAGAGAACAATATTTGGAGACTCAATATAATCCCATTATAAAGCCTGGAAAACATTTATTATTCTGTCAAAATCCCAGAAGGATCATCCTTTTATGACAATAGCTATACCAAAGCTATAGATTCACTCCCACTTTAAAAGTTAAATATAAACAAAAAATAAAATTGATATATCCTAGCAAGAGTGATTAAAACAAAACTAGAGAAAGTACTAATTATCATTATTAGGAATAAAAGAGACATTACTTACAAATCCTTTACAAATTAAACACATGATAACGGGAAATTATGAATAATACTTTGCTAATTATATGAAAAACTTAGATATAATGGACAAATTATTTTTAAAAGAATTAATGGAAAGATATTTACACTCAAGAGCAATCAAATAAAGTGAATACTAGTCCAAAAAATTCTACTCATATATATACACACACATATATATATTTTTTACTCATACGTATGTTTGTAATATATATATGTATGTATGCATATATATATGCAAAATATAAAGTTGCATATACCCTGTATTTATATATAGTAGTAGTAGTGTTAGGCATTCAGTCATGTCCAACTCTTTGCCACCCCATGGACTGCAGTCTGCCAGGCTCCTTTGTCCATGGGTTTTCCCAGGCAAGGATACTTTAGTGGTGTGCCATTGGCATACCAGACCACCTGACCTGCCTCTTGAGAAACCTATATGCAGGTCAGGAAGCAACAGTTAGAATTGGATATGGAACAACAGACTGGTTCCAAATAGGGAAAAGGAGTACATCAAGGCTGTATGTTGTCACCCTGCTTATTTAACTTATATGCAGAGTACATCATGAGAAATGCTGGGCTGGAAGAAGCACAAGCTGGAATCAAGATTACCAGGAGAAATATCAATAACCTCAGATATGCAGATGACACCACCCTTATGGCAGAAAGTGAAGAGGAACTCAAAAGCCTCTTGATGAAAGTGATAGAGGAGAGTGAAAAAGTTGACTTAAAGCTCACCATTCAGAAAACAAAGATCATGGCATCTGGTCCCATCACTTCATGGCAGATAGATGGGGAAACAGTGGATACAGTGTCAGACTTTATTTTTGGGGGCTCCAAAATCACTGCAGATGGTGAATGCAGCCATGAAATTAAAAGACTATAACACCTTGGAAGAAAAGTTATGACCAACCTAGATAGCATATTAAAAAGCAGAGACATTACTTTGCCGACTAAGGTCCGTCTAGTCAAGGCTATGGTTTTTCCAGTAGTCATGTATGAATGTGAGACTTGGACTGTGAAGAAAGCTGAGCACTGAAGAATTGATGCATTTGAACTGTGGTGTTGGAGAAGACTCTTGAGAGTCCATTGGACTGCAAGGAGATCCAACCAGTCCATTCTAAAGGAGATCAGCCCTGGGATTTCTTTGGAAGGAATGAGGCTAAAGCTGAAACTCCAATATTTGGCCACCTCATGTGAAGAGTTGACTCATTGGAAAAGACCCTGATGCTGGGAGGGATTGGGGGCAGGAGAAGGAGATGACAGAGGGTGAGGTGGCTGGATGGCATCACCGACTCGATGGACGTGAGTTTGAGTGCACTCCGGGAGATGGTGATGGACAGGGAGGTCTGGCGTGCTGTGATTCATGGGGTCGCAGAGTCAGACACGACTGAGTGATTGAAATGAACTGAACTGAACTGATTCCCTTCTCCAGGTCATCTTCCTGACTCAGGGATTGAACTCAGATCTCCTGCATTGCATAAAGATTCTTTACCATCTGAGTCACGAGGGAAACCATCAGGGAAACCATATATATATATATGTGTGTGTGTGTGTGTGTGTGTGTGTGTCTGTGTTAATTATTGATCAATATTCCTCATAAACATAACAGATGCACTTATACTCAATATTAGTACAGTAAATTCTATCTCAGTAATATCTAAAATGTTTAATACATCATGCACAAATCAGATTTGTTCCAGAAATACAAGTTAAATTAATGTTTGGAAAATTAATCAAATCTATGTATATATTAACATAATAAAATATATAATTCTTAAATGGATATTAAAATTTGAGGAAGTAAAAAACTCATTAATGAAAAGAATGCTCAGGAAGGTAAGAATTAAAGTGAATATCTTCAGATAGATCATGATTATGCATGAAAATCTTACATGTACCTTTGATGAAATATTAAGCTAATTCCCAGTAAGCATGAAAAAAAGATAATAGTTTCCACCCTCTTACTGTCACTACTTCTTTTCAATATTGCACTGAATGAGCTAGACTTTAAGATATTTAAGGGAAATATATGTATAAAGTATAAAGATAATAGCAAAAAATGTTATATAAAATTAGTATTAAAACTATTCCTGCTCAAAGGTAAGCTATTTATATTAAAATACTGAAAAAATATACTAAATAATTACTAGAATAAGTAAATAAAACCAGTTTGCAGTATGAGAATCAAAACAGAAAACATTATTGTACTCTGAAATTCAAGTAACAAGCAATTGGAAAAAATAAAATAAACCAACTGAAGTATTATATTCACCATAAAATAGGAGTATATATAATAAAATATTTAAATTTTCTACACTGTAAACTACAAATATTGCTAAGAGAAATTAAGAACAGTGTAACCTGGGAATTTCCTGGTCCAGTAGTTAGGACTGCACTTTCATGGCCAAGACAGGGGAAATAAGATCCCACAAGCCACATAGCACAGCCAGAAGAAATGAAACAACCCTAAGTTATTGGAGATATATAACAAATAAATAGTTGATATACTCAAGACTACTCTCATAAATTTTATATAGATTGCTTGATGCGATATTAGTCAAAATTCCAAACGTGTGTTTTGTAGAAATTCATAGTATACCGTAAGAATTGTATAGAAAAAATTAAGCGAACTTGGTTTTCTCTTGGGCTTCCCTTGTGGCTCAGCTGGTAAAGAATTGACCTTCAGAGCAGGGGACTTGGGTTTGATCCTTGGGTTGGGAAGATCCCCTGGAGAAAGGAAAGGCTACCCACTCCAGTATTCTGGCCTGGAGAATTCCAGGGACTGTACAGTCCATGGGGTCACAAAGAGTCAGACACAACTGAGCGACTTCCACTTTCACTCTGTTTTCTCTTAGAGTTAGAGACAGGCACCATCTAGCAAATGTTTCAGATTAGTATTGTCACCAGTGGTTCTGAGGGACAACTGTCTTTACTGTCTTTCATTATAAAAACTTCCATTTCCTCTTATGCCCTGATTTCGAGGACCAGGAGCTGTTCCATGCTGGACCCACTCACCAACGTTCCCTTTACCAGCTCTTCAGATAGCATTTTTGAGTCCTGTGCCCTTTGTGATGTCTCCACTGCCTTTTGTTAGAGAATTCCTATGTCTGTAAAGAACAAGGAATGTTTCTTCTTTATCTTCACATTTATTTCTACTGTAGACTTGTTCTCAATAGATTCCAGAGCTGAAGCTGTGATAAATGTTGAAGCTTGAGTCCCAGGAGTCCTGTATGTTCCTCAAATTGAATGACTTCCTTCCTTTAATTTTTTTCTTTTTTTATCTGATAGAAGCAACTTTTTTCCTAGCATTCACTTACAGATTTGACATTCTGGTGTTTCTTATCATAGAAACATGAAGTCAAATCCTCATGTTTCTCCCAGAGGCATCAATTATTCAAATAAATCTCATCTACCTTTTTCTCCTTTAACAATCCACAGCAAAATATTCTTCCATTGGTGCAGCCAAGCATATTACTTAATAGATAATTATCTTGACTGAATCTCCTTTAGTATGTTTCATGTATTTATGCCCTTCTAAGGCTTACTTTTATAATTTCCCCAACAATCATTCGAACTCCCAGCAGTGTATCAGCATCTTTATCTGCAGTGACTCTATCCCCTTGAAAACACCTAATATCACTGTAATTATTTTCTACTAAACTTCATCTTGTCTTCCCTGGTAACTTAGAAGTGAAGAACCTGCCTGCCAATGTAGGAAACATGGGTTTGATTCCCGGATTGGGAAGATCCCTTGGAGAAGCAAATGACAGCCCACTCTGGTATTCTTGCCTGGAGAATTCCATGGACAGAGGAGCCTGGCAGGCAAGTCCATGGGGTCAGACATAACAGTGATTGAACATCAACAACCACCTTCATCTTAAACTTGGTATGTTACTGCTAAGTCACTTCAGTCATGTCCGACTCTGTGTGACCCCAGAGACAACAGCCCACCAGGCTCCCCCGTCCCTGGGACTCTCCAGGCAAGAACACTGGAATGGGTTGCCATTTCCTTCTCCAATGCATGAAAGGGAAAAGAGAAAGTGAAGTCGTTCAGTTGTGTCCAACTCTTTGCGACCCCATGGACTGCAGCCCACCAGGCTACTCCATCCATGGGATTTTCCAGGCAAGAGTACTGGACTGGAGTGCCATTGCCTTCTCCTAAACTTGTATATATTTTCTCTAATCACCAGTTATGGCTATTACCAGTCTTTAAAGATGAATTCCGTATAGTAATGGAATTTTCTGTCCTATCTCTAATGTTCTCTTTTATAGCAGTTTAGCATGGCACTTTTTTTCATTTTATTTTGTTAGTTCAGCATGTATATTCTAAAAAAAAAAGAGGCCTTTACTTTTGCTCTGCAACGGGAGAAAGTTAGCTGCTTTGCAGTTTTAAAGCATCAGGTACTATTCTGCACACTGATATTTAAGAGGAGCATAGGAGCTCTTCTTTCTTACACAATGAAGCTTTTGCTTCAGCCAAGTAAGCTTTGTAAAAGCCATGGCTAGATAATAAGATGTGACAGGCTACACACTGAGATCCTCTCTGCTCTTAAGAACACTTCCCTTGTTAAGGTTTCTCTAGTCCTTGCACCTTAATTTGTAGACAATCATTTGTAAACAAATATACTTTTTTCTGTAATGAGCCACTAAGATTAAACACCCTGTGATCAGGTTAAAGATCTTTACTCTAGTACTGGGGAAAAAAAAGGATCACTAATAGAAAACCCGCCTTGTAAAAAAGCTTTTCAAAATACCCAAGAAAAATACCTATCTGAAAAAAAAAAAAAAAAAACCTATCTGTCAAAATATAAAATTCTAACACCAGTGCCAGACTTCAGGCTCCACCAAATTCTCTCCATGTAAATACTGTGTTTCTGTGAATTCTACTATTTTGTGTGTTTGTTTTTTTATCAGTATTAGCCTGCTGTGGAGGCCATTAACGGCTTTTGGATATTAGCACCCATCTTCCCTACCCTATCTGTAATATAAAACTGTGGAGTCATAGTTGAGTTTAAAAATATCAATTTGATACTAAGAGCCCAGAGAAGGATTAGACAGAAATTCTTCAACACTTTCCTCTTTTTCTACATGGACCTGATGGATTCAGATCTCTTATAGAAACAGAGTATACTCTGTTTCTTGTTATTTTCTCCAAATTTACTAAAGTAAGTTAGTCTACTTTTCCAGTTAAGAAAAGACAAGGGAATGGATGGAGGCCAGGAATGTGTTTGTAGAAGAAATCCATTCTTAGAGAAATCAAGAGTAAGTTAAAACAAACAAACAAACAAAAAAGGCAAAGAAAAAGAAGGCATATGCTAATATCATAGTACCATAGACTAATAGAATAGTTAATAACATAAAATATGGAATTTTGGCAGAGGAGGGTCAAGTAAAATAAAGTATTATTGAAAATGCCAGAAAACTGTGCCACTGGGAACTGCTGGTAGAAGCATGAACCCTTCTGGAGAGCAGTATGACAATAACTGATGAAATTGAGTCTGTATGTACCTTACAGCTCAGAAATTTCAACCTTGAGTATTTGCTCTAGAGAAAGTTACATTCTGGACCATATATGTCATACATAAGAAGAGTAGAGAAAACTGGTTTGTAACAGTAAAAAGTGGTAACTGTATGACCTAGAATTGTACAAAATTTGGAAACAATGTATAAGAGGTAGATATAGTACCATGCACTAATTTTTTTTAAAATGAAGTTCTCAATGAAACATGAAAGACACAGAATCTAGAGAGCCATATAACTTGTGTTTATTAGAACACATCAACACTGAAACCAGTACTACATATTTTATGAGGACACATGGAATCCACACATATCTTCACAGTAAAATGAAGGCCCAGGGAAACAGGAAAACAGTGAAGGATCTTGCAGTGACTTGTGAAATTGATTTGCTTTGAGTCCGGAGAGTAATCAATGATCTTCACCAAAAATTTTTCACGAACAAATTGTAAGCAACAGCAAAACATGAATAAACAACAGAAAATATGCCATTAATAAATTCACAAAAAATCATAATGGAGATACAAGAGCAATGAATATGTTAAGAAATTGTCAAAATCACTACTGATTGGAGTAATGAAAATAAAAAGAAAAGGGTATCAAGTTTTACCATTACATTTGTTAAATTAATTTAAAGATAAGAAAGTATTATGTTTGCAAAGTTGTCTGTGAAATAAGTGGTGTTCTCTGATGGTAGAACTATAAATTTTGATACTCATTTTAAAGAAAAATAGTGGAAGAATTAACAAGCAACTCCACTACAAATTCATATCATGTACATATGCATAGGGCATAAAAAACATAAGAATACCCATTGTAGTTTTGACTACAGTAGTAGAAAAACTATTTTCATCACTATGTGAAAAAGTATAGTTTTCACATGCTATATACTACTATACCACTTTAACAGTGGTTAACATGAATACAATAGATATACATATATCAATAAAATTTCATAAGATCAGCAATATTTTAAATTTGCATAACAAGGTAATATGTAATCATGGGTACATATGTATGTAACCATATATGAAGTTTCCTAAAAGAAAGAACATCATAGGCCCCCCAAGAAGATATCCAGCAAGAGGAATGTGATTGAATTTGTTTAAATAGGACTACAGTGAAAGCATTTAAATACATTCTGAATTTAAAAAAAAGAAAGAAAATGCAATTAAGTTGAATTAAATCAACAAATGGGCTTCTCAGGTAGCCACCTGAGTGATAAAAGAAATCCGCCTGCCAATGCAGTAGACACAGGAGATGCAGGTTCAATCCCTGGTCCAGGAAGATCCTCTGGAGAAGGAAAGGGCAGGCAACCCACTCCAGTATTCTTGCCTGGATGATCCCATGGGCAGAGGAGTCTGGCAGGCTACAGTCCACAGTGTCACAAAGACTTGGACATGATTGAATGACTAAGTGTGCATGCAAATTAAGGAACAGGGAGATAGATATAATGTCTTATTTTTCTTTTATTAGGTCTTTTCTAGTGGCTTGGATGGTAAATAGTCAGACTACAATGCAGGAGAAGTGGGTTCAGTCCCTGGGTTGGGAAGATCCTCTGGAGAAGGGAATGGCTACCCACTCTAGTATCCCTGCCTGGAAAATTCAATGGACAGAGGAGCTGGCAGGCTACAGTTCATGAGGTTGCAAAGAGTCGGACATGACTGAGTGACTAACACTTTTCTTTTATTGACTTTCTGAAATGCATTTAGTAACAATATTTTCTTATTGCTGTCTCAGAGCTCATCTATGTAGATGTTCATATTCTTCTCGTGGTACTGCCTGTGCCCAGGCAAAGATAAACATTATGCTAACCCATTGATTTACCTGGTGCATTAGTTAGGATAGACTAGATTATGCCTGTTTAATAAATGACTTCCAAATCTTGGATTACAAAGCTAAGGTGTGTTTCTCACCTATCCCACATATTTATCCCAAATCAGCTGTAACTTGTCTTCACTTAAGAATGCATGATGATGAGACCACCCAGGCATAGTGAAGATAAGACCAACTGAGCCCTGACTCATAAAGTTTCTGTTCAGAAATGTCACATTCCTGCCCATATTTAATTGGCTAATGGAAGTTACATGAAGATCTTGAAACTATTATTGGAGGAGGGAGGTATCATTCTTCCCCATGGAGAAGCAGTGAATAATTTTTAACCATAGATTAATTTTTAATCTACAATAGACTGTTAGTGAGGAGAAGGCAATGGCACCCTACTCCGGTATTCTTGCCTGGAAAATCCCATTGGCAGAGGAGCCTGGTAGGCTGCCATCTATGGGGTTGCACAGAGTCGGACACAACTGAAGTGACTTAGCAGCAGCAGCAGACGGTTAGTGAACGTAGTTTGCACTATACAGAAACAGACTTCCAAAAGTAGATTCATTTAAGTCAACACGTTACAAATATTCTTAACCAGTTGTAAAATGATGTAGTTTACAACACAAATTGTGTTATAAGTGATTATTAGAGTCACTTGAAGTGTAAGTCATATAAGCAACAGCATTTGCAGATAGTGAGGACAATGCTCTGAGCCTGATGGCATCAGAGCTGGGAGGGTGGTAAAATTTGACCACTTACTGCAGCTCTTGGAAGACTGCTAATTGTTTCATTTTCTGTGTATTATGAAGGGCTCTGGATAATGGGTACTATCAAAGGTAAACACAGCTGGACATTAGCTAAAGTGGTGAAAGCATACTTCATTCAGTGACTATTGACAATAGGGGCCTCCCGGGTAGCTCAAACAGTAAACAATCTCCCTGCATTGCAGGAGACCTGGGTTCAATCTCTGGGTCGGGAAGATCCCCTGATGAGGGGCATGGCAACCCACTCCAGTATTCTTGCCTGGAGAATTCCATGGACAGAGGAGCCTGGCAGGCTACAGTCCATGGGGTCGCAAAGAGTCGGACATGATGAGAGACTTTCACAAACATACATAGAGATTACCTTCAATGGTGCTGTACCATATGCTTCAAAATTGCTAGAAGACTAGATCTGAAATGTTATCATAATAACAAAGAAATAATTCTGTGATGTGATAGACATATTATCTAACTCTACATTGATGATCATATTACTATATATGTGTATCAGATCCGCAGATTGTACACCTTAAACATACACAGGGTTACATGTTAAATATAACATTGGTTATTTAATTAATTGAGAAAGAGACAGCAGGGAGGGAGATTGGCCAGACCTTGAACAGAATCAGGAAAGGGAAATTTTATACGAAGCAGCAAAGAGAGCCTGTGCATGTGAAACCCATCTGGGCTTGCCGACTGTTGCTTACTGAAGTTAGCTCACACCCTCTCAGGAGTGGGAGACAAAGGTCCTGAGTATCAGGTGTTGGCTGGAACAAACAGTAAATTATTTTGGCAGTCTGGAATGTTTCTCAGGCAGGCTGGTGTCATCTTAGTGATACGGACTTGAGCCGTTAGAAACTATGTTAGTGTTTAAATCTATATAAGGCAAGCTGAGACCAATCAAGATGAGGGTCTGATGATTAGATTGTGGTCAAGGAGAGATTGCTTGTAAATAACTGCAAATGGAAAGTTTTATGTTGCATCCTAGGAAGAAGTTTTATGTTGCATCCTAGGAAGAAAAAAAAAAAAACATACTATTTTCTTTCCTCAAAAATGAGATTGTTTCAATGTTTAATCAGAATCATTTAATTATGTGGATATCATCCCATATATTCTATTTATCAACATTCCTCTCTAATTTTCTAATAAAGTATGAAATTCTTTCAGAAAGAGACTTTTCCCTTTTGATAGTCATCTGATTTTTTATATTATTAATTTGTATGCCTCATTAGTCAATCCCCACTGATGTATAATAATCCTGAGTTATTGAATAATTATCCTATTAGATGCACATTGGGCTTCCCTGGTGGCTCAGATGGTAAAGAATCTGTGTGCAATGTTCCCCTGGAGAAGGGAATGGCTACCCTCTCCAGTATCCTTGCCTGGAGAATTCTAAGGACTGGTTACAGTCCATGGAGTTACAAAGAGTCCGACATGACTGAATGACTAACACTTTCACTATCTGCACATTACTTTTTTTTTTAATTGTAATTTTTCTGACTAATTAGCTAAAGGTCATGATTTGTGTCCTTACTAATAAAAAACTGGCTGAATATGGTGTTCAATGGCTGTCACCTTTAT
Source organism: Budorcas taxicolor (assembly GCF_023091745.1). Taxonomy (NCBI): domain Eukaryota; kingdom Metazoa; phylum Chordata; class Mammalia; order Artiodactyla; family Bovidae; genus Budorcas; species Budorcas taxicolor. Next base: position 55,380,045 of record NC_068929.1, on the reverse strand, counting down.
CAACATGCTCTTTAGTTTCTCTTCACTTTCTGCCATTAGAATGGTATCATCTGCATATCCGAGGTTGTTGATAGGACCTTGACAAATATCTTAAGTTATTAAAGATAACTTACATCACTTATATTTGTCAAAATATTTAGAATTGTATACTTTTGCTTAATATGGAAACATCTTTGATGTCACAATTAGCTTATGATCATCCATATAAACAAAACAAAGCAAATCAATGGAACACAAATCAACAACAACAAAAATCTCTCATGTTTCCATTTAGTCCCAGGTTTCTTAAACAGAGGAGATTCATGACACAACTGTATCATTCTAGGGAAAGTGACACAGCATTGAATTACTGGGGCAAGAGACACTTGCTCTTCTAAGTGGAGAAAATCTCCTGCTCCACCTCCTTATAATATTTTTTTTTTCCCAGAAATAAGAGTTTTCAGAAAATAGCTTTGGGAAGCCATGCATCTTGTGTGTTCCTCTGTGATCATTTTAACCTCTTCTTCTGGTGATTAAAGGTGAGCGTTGCACACGTAGTGCTGGTGGCCCTTTTATGTGGCTTCATGTTCAATAGCTTTCCAAATTAAGATACTTTCAGCTCAATGAAAAGAGGAAAAGGAATTATCCTAAAATCAACTCATTGTATGGTCCACACTTTAAACAAGGTTTGAATTGACCTTTGAGCCTTGCCTACTCCTCGAGGGAAGGAAATCTAAAATGCAGCTCTATACATTGGTCCCTTTAGAAGACACAGCTAGTGAGACTCTTTTAACAGGCAGAAATGTCTTCATATTCAAATAGTGCCAGGAGTCCCATATTAGATAGAACTGAATCTGGCAAAAGCAAGATTTATCCCATCTAAAATTACCTTAAACGTATCATACATCCAGGAAAATACATTCTACCTAACTGGATGATATTTTTTTCATGAGAGTTAAGCAAACTAGGTAAACGAGCCATTTGAATTCTTGGATCACAGTTCCTGCTGGAGTCAAGATCACTGTACTCTACCCTTTTTCCTTTACTTCATTCTTACTTTCTTGTACTTTCTCTTCTATTTCCCCTAACTTACTCATGCTAGCCTGAGGACAGAGCCGCACAAATATTGTTCATAGACACAAATGGTGCTAAGGGAGAAAGATACTCCTCACCTGGCATGTGTTTCTGTGTGCATGCATGAGCCAACCAAAAGTGCTTAGTTTTAATTTTCTTTTCTTTTTTTTTTTCTTGGCACACCTGCAGCATATGGAATGTGGTATCTTAGTTCCTTAAACAGGGATCAAACCCATGCCTCCTGCATTGGAAACACAGTCTTAACTGCTGGACCACCAGGGAAGTTCCCTTTGGTTTTAGTTATGAGATTGAAACTTTCTTTCCTTCCAAACAGAGCACCTGACATAAGGAGTCAAATGAAAAAGAATAAATAGTATCCGGGTTAGCACTGGTAAACTAATACACTTTCTAGCATGGTGTAATTTATGCCCAAAGCAAATATGAGGTTTCTTTACACTCCAGACTTAAACCTAGATCTTGAGAGACATTAGAGGAAAAGGCATTGACATAACTAATTGCATGGATGTCCGTGGATTTGTTCCATAAACCCAGTTGTCAGCAGCAAAACGAGCATCAGAAAAATATTATAATAAATAGGCCTAAATATCCATGTGAATCCACTAGTTCTATTCTTTATTTTGCCTGGCTCCGTTTCCCCTGGGTACTCAGAATTGTAAGGGTGATAGAATCAAGTTTCTTTCTTCACAATATTTTAGGGAGATTGAATTATTACATTAATTTTCTATTTTATGGACTACATTTTAAAGGCTGCTATGATGGCTGTACTTGTTAAATATATCCTAAAATATAGAGAAGATAATTTTAATTAACAACTTCAAATATAATAACAATAAAATGGATGAAAATCTATACTATGTAATGGGAAGAGCATTAAGTAGAGAACTCTTGACTAGCACATATACTTGGATTAAAACAACATTAAGATTATGGGCTTAGGAAACATATGGCAGATTTTCATGTTAAAGTATTAGAATCAGTTTAAGAAAGTACTGTAGAATATAACACCTTTGGAAATGTGTTTGCTTTGGAGACCCTTACCTTATAAACATAATACTGAACATCTAGGTCCAGTTCTAATGATACATTCTCTTTTATTATTACTTATCTATTATTATTCACATACATTTCTCTGGAAGTTGTTTTCAAGGGAAGCAAAATATTTATCAGAACTAAGTAAAGCTTACCTACTTGTCAGTTTTTTGTTTTTTTGTCAGCTTGAAAAAGGTTTTTTATACCTAAACTTTCCATCGTATTTCTTTTTTAATGTATTTTTTAATTGAAGGAAAATTGCTTTACAATGTTGTGATCATTTCTGTCATACAACAACACAAATCAGCCATAATTATACATGTTTCACCTCCATCTTGAGCCTCCCTCCTCCAGACTCCTCCCACTTCTAAGTTTATCACAGAGCACCAGGCTGGGTTCCGTATGGTATATAATAACTTCTCACCAGCTATCTATTATACATATGGTAGTGTATAAATGCTGATGCTACTTTCTCCATTTGCCCCACTTTGCCCTTCCCTCACTGCGTCCACTGTATTTCTAAAGTAGTCATTTCACTATAAAGTTGCAAGAATTCAAGATATTATTTGTTATCTATATCAGCCTTCAATCTAATGAAGGATTTTTTTCCTACTTTCTAGATGTAGTATTTTCCTTTTGTCTCTTATTCTTACCTTGGTACTTTCTATCATTTCATAAGCATCCATCACATGAATGGCTTAGTAGGTTTATACTGTCAAGACATGTGCTGTTCCCCTTAGATTCTTTCCATACTGTTCTTCCATCGAGAATGTCATGCATGCCCTTTCATTGTATCATGTCATAAAAAATTTAGGTGATTTGTTTTATTTTTTTCCCCAGTAATATTAAACAGATGAAACTTTAAATTCATACTTGTTGTGTTTATTTTGCGTATTACATATTAGTGGATAGATTTTTAAAAGATGTCAGTATACTATGTCATCTTCTTTAATATTTCCCCTTGATTTACTAGACATTTCCATCTTCTTTGTTTATTATATAGTCTTTATTTTTCATTATTTTTAGATCTTTGTCCTTGTTTCCAAAATTTTCCCCTTTCATTCAAGTATTATTTCTTCCGGTTTTATTGAGCTATAATTGACATATAACACTGTATAGGTTTAAAATGTACAGCATAATAGTTTGCATCATGAAATAATCACAATAAGTTTAGTGAACATCCATCATCTCATATAGATACAACATTAAAGAAACAGGAAAAAAAAATGTTTTCCCTTAAGATAAAAACTCCAGATTTACTCACAACTTGTATATACACTGCCCAGCAATGTTAGTTATATTTATCATTTTATACATTGCATCCCTAGTATGTATTTATCTTATAATTGGAAGTTTGTACTTTCTGACTCCCTCCACTTTCCTTACCCTCACTCCCCACATATGGTAACCACAAATCTGATCTCTTTCTATGAGTTTGCTTGTTTGGCTGGTTTTTAGGTATTGCCCTATAATTGCCCTATATGTCAGTTCCTGGTACACAAAATAGTGATTTGGTATGTCTATACATTTTCAAGTGATCATCATGAGAAGTCTAACTGTCATCTTTCATCATATAAAGATATTACTTTATTTGTGACTATATTCCCCATACTGTACATGTCATACCTGTAACTCATTTATTGTGTATCTAAAAGTTTTTACCTCAATCTCCCTCACCTATTTCTCTCCTGTCCCAGCCTACTTTCAATAGATCAGTGATTCAGATAATGAATAGATGCAATTGGCTCATATTTATCAAAACATTATTTTCCTATTATGTTTTTAACCAAGAATTACTGTGTAAATATTTCTGTTCATAAAATTACTAAATAAATGAGAAATGTTAAAATTTGAAATTTTAAAACCATCAGCTAATAACATGGAGAATACCTAAAGTATTATGTTATTGACTCAAAATTAAATCAAGATTTTGCAAGAACAAGTTAAACTTACGATAAAAAGACCAATAATTTAAACAATTGATCCACTGTGATGTATGCACTTATGTTAAAGAACTACAATTTATGCAGAATCAAAGTAGATGAAATATAGAAAAGAAACCTGATACTTCCTCCAATAATGTGATAAGGAAAGATGCATAAGTGAGGTATATCTCTTATGAAATTTTCATTGTTAAAATATTTACATATTTTAATTACAGTTTATGCCAAAATGCTGGACACATAAACATTATGATTATTTAAACTTTTTTGAATAACTATTTCTAGACCATATTTATCCAAATATCTTGTGTGTGGAATTTAAAGGTAAATAGTTAGGACTTTTAAAAACCTGAAAACAAATTTTTGTCTGTCAAATAAAATGTATACTAGCATTGTTATGTGACAGAATTTTAAGAGACTATTGAAAGATTACCGACATTCCTAAAATACTAGTTTTAGAGAGCAGAAAAACAATGATGTCTGCATATATTAAGAAAACATTCTGTCTTTGAAAAGAACAACTGCCCGTAATTTTTATATGCTTTACAATTTTATTTTTCTTTCTTCTATGTATTTTGAGTGTTGCCAGCTCTAGTCAGGGATGGAAAATATTTTTAGCTAAAAACATGTAACTAAACAATTTTACCTTTGTTAAATAATATTCAAATTTGACTGAGATATTTTTTCAGCTCTCTTAATTCATTGTCATGTCATTATGCACGAAAATCCATGGGTGTGAACTTGAGCTTTCTCATTCTATTTGGCATAATAGCATTTCTTGATTTTCTAGTATTTCTTTTTTTCATACACAAGACAGAAAATGATTTCAATGTCTCTGTCACTTTTACAGGGATTTTACTTTAAAAGCCTGCTTTCTGTCTTTAAATACAACATGCTGTTTATAAATAAAACTATTACTTTGAGATAAGAGAAATCAAGTTGGTTGTACTTGCTACTGCTAAGTCGCTTCAGTCATGTCCGACTCTGTGCGACCCCATAGACGGCAGCCCACCAGGCTCCGCTGTCCCTGGGATTCTCCAGGCAAGAACACTGGAGTGGGTTGCCATTTCCTTCTCCAATGCATGAAAGTGAAAAGTGAAAGTGAAGTCTCTCAGTTGTGTCTGACTCTTAGCAATCCCATGGACTGCAGCTTACCAGGTTCCTCTGTCCACAGGATTTTCCAGGCAAGAGTACTGGAGTGGGTCGCCAGTGCCTTCTCCGATTCGGTTTGTAGAGAAAAATATACAGCTTTTCTAATGTTTCATTTTCTAAAAGAAAATGATGTCATTTTTTACTTGGTTAGTAATTTTTTCACTACTATGGATAATTTGGTATTAGATATACTGTTAGATTTCCATACTGAGATTTCTGACATTATTTTAAAAGTTAGTCATTGGATATAATGCTTCTAAATATAATTGTTTCTGATAATTTTCAAACTGAATAAATTTTGCATGAAGTAGATTACCTGTAAAAAAAAAAAAAACCCTTTTTGCATTTCTACATAATAGAAAGAAATGACATCATTTTCTTTTAGAAAATGAAACATTAGAAAAGCTGTATATTTTTCTCTACAAATCGAATCAATCCTTGTCAGTACCTTGCATTTGTTTTTTATTTGAAATATTTTTTATTTCACACTCTTAAGTATGAGGAAAAATAGTTATTCTTAATAGCAATATGTTTAAATACTACACTGTACAGGCCTGAAAGAAAGGAAATATATACTGTCATAACTTGTATTTTAGAATTAATAAGCCTAAGAAAAAAAATCCCTATAATGGTAGTCATTTTAAAACAAGTGTAAGTTTCTAAAACTTCTTGGTTTATGTGAACTGTGGAAAAGTGCCATCAATTCAGAATTTAAAATAAGCTACAAAATATATGGTGCAAGAACATTTTGTTCTTATTAATCTCGTCTTGGTTCACTCAGACTTAACTATTTCCTTAAAATTCCCTTAAACATATACTCATGTCAAACTTCTTTTTCTTTATAAAAGTTAAATAAATACCTCTCTATTTTGAGGGTGCATAACTGTTAATTCCAATGCAGGAAATTTGTGTTGTAAGTACACACACATCCCTTTAGACTGCTACTATGATTCTCTATTATTTAAAAACAAAACCCCAAATGAACCTACTTTAAATGTGATAGTTAAGCATATGGGGATATCTAGCAGAAATGAGTAAGTGAAAGTGAAAGTGTTAATCACTGAATCATGTCCAACTCTTTGCAACCCCATGGACTGTAGCCCAACAAGCTTCTCTGCCTGTGGGATTCTCCAGGCAAGAATACTGGAGTGAGTTGTCATGCCCTCCTCTAGGGGATCTTCCCCATCCAGGGATTGAACCCTGGTCTCCCCCATTACAGGTGAATTCTTTACTGTCTGAGCCACCAGGAAAGTCCCATCATAACTGTGAAGAACTATATTCAGTGTTTGGCTAAGATGATTTTATGATTGAACAGGTGCAATGAAGTTGAGGTTCACTGGGGCCATTTACTGGGCTTCCCTGGTGGCTCAGACAGTAAAGAATCCACTACTAAGGTTCTCCAAATTCTTGGACACTTTTCATGCTTCTACTGAGAAGAAAACATTATGGCTTGAATCTGTTAATGAAAAATCTCATGTAAACATGCCTCCTTCATACTGTTGATGTGCTATGTTCAAATGAAAGGCAACAGACAGCTTGTGTGCCATACCCTCAACACAGTTATATGCACTCATAAAAACACCTTGTGGTAACCGACAGTTTATATTTCCTTTCAGCTTCTAAGGAGCCCAAACACAAATTCCAGATTCCCTAGGTAAATTTCTTTCTTGACTTCTAGTCTGATGCTAATGTATTATTATAACAAAAGCACAATTTCCTACTCCCTTAGGCACTTTTCTTATTTGGAATTTAAAAAGGAAACTGAACATTATGTTCACCTTGTCATATCATTTTTACTTGTCAAAGTGGCAACACATATTCTTGTGACTAATGAGGGTAAGAAAAGTAGAGAAATAATTATTTCAAAAATTGTATTCAAAAATAGTATCTCACAACACCCCTAGAATAGACCTGAAAAAATGTAGTGCTTTCAGAATCATTTGGTTATTATATAGAGTCGGCATCAATTATTGGGCTTGAAAAGCATACAAATCTTGCTTGTCGTCATTAATGGTCATGCTTTACTTCCTTTAGTTAATTAAACTTTTGTTTCCTTTATGTATTAATTCCACACACACCCTCCGCCCCCTCTGAATCCAACACCACTCCATCCCCTGGTGCTCTGCCCTTCCCTGCCTGGCTTGCTCTTCATCTTGTGAGTTGGCCTATACTGACATCTGTCAGGCAACCTTGGAATAGAACACAATAGTGAAAGGAGTTTTAGAGGGTAGAAAAAAGTTTGATAATATTCTCCACCTTTTCTCTACATTGGTGCTGATATTCTGGCACAATTTTGATAATTCCACTTAACTCTGGCCTTAAAGTATGCTCTTTCATCCCTTGGCATCTTCAGCAATAGGAATAACAACAACTTCTTGGTATTGTTTGATCACCGAATAGATCAGCATTATTTCCTTCCTGAAATTCGATCAACATTACATTAATGGAACTGTCATTTAGATCTTCACTTTTTGCCACTTCTCTGTAAAACCTTTTTTCTTTAATTTTGCCCTAAAATCATTTTCTTTTATTTTTACTTAAACCAAATAAATTAAGCATTTTGCTATTCTTTTCAAGGCTACTCATTCCTCAATCACAAAGTAATAGTCCAGTTGTTAATTCCAAATCAGAATAAAATTATTTGTTTAGCAGAATAAAGTGCAGTTGATGATTCTTTTCATTTTGATTGAAAGTTTTAAAAACTTGGCTTCTTCATTTATTGCCAATTATTTTCTTTTCCCATAACTTTATTATAGATTGCTTGGAACACTGTACCTAGCTCACGTTTCTTTCTATATTTATTGTCTTGTAGATTGTGTTCCAACATGTGAATTTATATATTACCTGTATGCTGATGACTTTGGCATATAATAAATCACTTCAAAACATTTTGGTAAAAAATAAAAATTAAGATTTATTGTCTCTCTTGGCTCAGACTGGCTGACTGGACTCAACTAAAAAGTTGTATTTTGGGGTTTTTAACGCAGTTGCAGTTAAATGTCAGTAGGACTAGTTGGTGTCATCTGAAGGCTTAATTATGCTTTTCACCTAAAAAACCTTTTTCACTCACGTTTGGAGTTTGGGCTGGTATGTTGGACCTACTAGTGGCTGGGCAGATCTTCCTTTTTCTCCATGTATCAACCTTGCATTTCACAACATAATAAACTTAAGTTAGTCAAACTTCTTATATGGCAGTTGACCTCCTCCAGAGCCAATGCTATAATAAATCCAAGTGAAAACTATGAGACTTCTCATCTAGGCTTGAAGTCATGCACCATCACTTTTGCTGCATTCTATTGGTTACAAATAAGCCACAAGACCAGGCCAGATTCAAGAGGAGAAATATATCCAAGACTGTAAATGCATACAGGCATGGTTCATGATATGGGGACTATTTTGGAGAAATAGCCATAGGAAATTTTGCAATCTATCTCCTCCCTGTATTCATTTCTATGGACTGAATTAAGCCTTTTCAAAAGTAATCTATTGAACCCATTTCTGTTGTTCAGTAAATAAAGATCTAGTGGTTGTTTGTTGCTTAGTTGCTCAGCCATGTCCGGCTCTTTGCCACCCCTTGGACTAGAGCATACCATACTTCCCTGTCCTTCACTGTCTTCCAGAGCTTAGTCAAACTTATGTCCATTGAGTCAGTGATGCCATCCAACCAATTTGTCCTCTGTCATCCCCTTCTCCTGCCTTCTGTCTTTCCCAGTATCAGGGTCTTTTCTAATGAGCTGTCTCTTCCCTTCAGCTGACCAAAGTATTGGAGCTTCAGCTTCAGCATCAGTCCTTCCAATGAATATTCAGAGTTCATTTCCTTAAGGATTGACTGGTTCAAACTCTTTGTAGTCCAAGGAGTCCAGCTGAATACATAACCCCCAATATAAAGTTATTTGGAGATAGGGCCTTTAGGAGGAAATTGACTTCTGAGAGTGGGTCAGATTATAAAAACAGACAGAAGGGAAATTTCTTTCTCTGCCATGTGGATATATATTCAGAAAGCTGTTAAATAAAAGGAAAAGGGTCTTCAATAAGAACTTCAGAATGGTTGGCACCTTGATCTTGGACTTCTAGCCTCCAGAACTGTGAGAAATTTCTACTGTCACCAAGTCTGTGGTATTATAGGCTGAACTAGCCAAGACACTTATAAACTCTATACTCACATATCCAGTTATTTACTTATAGTGAAGTCTCACACAAAATTTAAATCTAATAAGCTCCAGTGTGAATCCCAGATATTTTCTTAAAATTAACTTCTGTGTACAATCTCCTTCCATTCAGTGACAACAGCTTCTTTAAACGGCCAGTCATTAGGTCTCAAAACCTTAGAGACATTATTAACTTTCCTTCATTTTTCAGAGCATCTCATTCAGTATTTCAGGAAGTCATGTTATCTCTGCTTTCAGAATATATTAGGAACTCAACACGCTTCACAATTTTCATTCCATTGTCTTGTGAATGTTGAGTTTTTGTCATCCCTGATGGGGATGGTTGCAGTTGTCTTCTGAATATTTCCACTACTCCCATCCCTGTCCTCTATTGTCTGTCCTCAATATAGTAGCCAGAGGGATCCTGGTGACCCATAAGTCAGATCATGTCTCTCCAGTGCTCAAAGCTCTGAACTCAAAATCAAGCTAAAATCTTTATGATGCTCAGAAGGTTCTAGTAAACATAACCTATTGGTCTCTTTCAGACAATACCTCTGCTACACTCTGCCTCTGTTCACTGCATCCTCACTGACATACTTGCTCTTTCTCCTGTGCAGGGTATCTCTGCTCTGGCCTTCCCTTCCATCTGAAATATTCCCTGCCCCATATTTGCATGTATACCTCTTTCAAGTCCTTCCAGTTTGGGTTTGGTCTTTCTCAAAATATATAGACCAGCCTCTAAATTGACAAAGCCTCAGAAATATGATGCCCCAGTCTACAGTTTCTAAAATATGTATGATCTTCTCACCCAGTTTATAATAATATTTGCTGTGCTTATTGTCTGTATCAGATCTCTAGAATATGAGATATATTAGATAAGATCTTTGACAATTATCTTCATTGCTGTACTCAAACTACCTTGAATGGTACCTAGCACATGATTTGATTCAATACGTGTAATCTGAGAATCTTTTCTTTAATGTCCAAAGAGAAACTGTGACACTTAGGGAAAGTTGGTATGCAAGTGCATGTGTTTGTGTATTAGGAAGTGTGTGTGTGAGTGCTTGTGTGTATGTGTATGAATGTATGTGTACACCTGTGTCTGAAGGAGTAGTTGGGAAGATGGTGGAGAGCAGATATCATCCTTGGCATGCTGAACACAGGAAAGAATGATGCAGTTGCTGCTAAGTCGCTTCAGTCATGTCTGACTCTATGAGACCCCATAGATGGCAGCCCACCAGGCTCCGCCGTCCTTGGGATTCTCCAGGCAAGAACACTGAAGTGGGTTGCCATTTCCTTCTCCAAAGCAGGAAAGTGAAAAGTGAAAGTGAAGTTGCTCAGCCGTGTCCAACTAGTAGCGACCCCATGGACTGCAGCCTACGAAGCTCCTCCGTCCATGAGATTTTCTAGGCAAGAGTACTGGAGTGGCTTGCCATTGCCTTCTCTGCAGGAAAGAATTATCTTCACCAAAATAATTGTGTTAAAGTCTAGGGAATGGAAAATAATTGTGTAGAAGTAAAGATTATAGATTTTAACATTTCAGATAATTTTTTGTTGTTGTTATTGTTGCCAGCAACTGGATTGTAAGGGAAAAAAATAAAAAAGATCCAAAGAAAGCTATAATAATCCATGTTTGCTGGACAGAGTCTTGAGCTACAATTTATGGACTTCATTTTTTAATTCTCCCATATATTTAATTAGTTTGAGTAGCAATATAATAGGAAGAGACTCCAGTGGTAATTCCACATACATCTATTGGCAAAAACTGTGAGGACACAGACAAAGCCTCAATTGAATATAAGTAAAAAGTAGGAAATTCTGGTTCAAGGCCAATAGAACAAAATCCCTCTGACAAAAGAAACTAATGTGACTTTGAATTATCAAAGTAAGAAAAGAACACTGGAAATATTTTATTAGAGAAATAAGAAGGCAGATTTTCCTGAAAAACTGTTTAAATCTTACTATAGCTCAATTTAAATCATACTAAGGAATTCATAAATTAGAAAATGAAAGATAAAATTGAAAGGAGAATCTGACAAAATCAAATGGAAAAAATAGAGATATGAGGATAAGTGTTGCCATATCTATGAAAGATAGAAAATAGAGATCCAATCTTAGAATTGTTCATTCCAGACATAAATACCTGGATGATTGGAACAAAGCTTAGCAAAGGATATTAGTAGAATGTTCCAGCCCTTATAGAATACTGAATTACAAAGGCCAACCTTCTTTTTTAGCTTTGAGAAAAAAGTTATTCACATATATTCATACTGATAATTTGTAAAACTATCAATAATTAAAAATACTTAAATCCTTGAAAGAGAAATATTTACAAAGAAAGGATTTTGAAAAAAGAAATTAAGCAAATCATAAATCAAAAAGACTATAGTTTTCCCTTCTGAAACACTATGATTTAGAAAGTAATCCCTGGTTACAAATAACAGAACCTAAAGAGAACATGACCAATAGGAGGAATTGAAAAGATGAAGATAATTAGGGCAAAGTGATATGAATCACAATGGCTGAGACACAGAATATGAGAGAAAGAGAATTTAATTGAATTTAATGGTATGGTAAAGACTGCTGTTCTTAGTCATGCAGTCATGTCTGAATCTTTGTGACCCCATACACTGTATGTAGCCTGACAGGCTCCTCTGTCCAAGGGGATTCTCCAGACAAAAATACTAGTGTGGGTTGCCATGCCCTCCTCCAGGTAAAGACTGCTAACTCTCCTTTAATATTCAGTTTCTGCTTCTTCCTTACAAAGAATTTCCCAACTCTTAGCTGGACTTCCCTTTACAAACTCTATATCATTTTTTTTTTTTTTAGATAGTATATTCAAAAGCAGAGACATTATTTTGCCGACTAAGGTCCGTCTAGTCAAGGCTATGGTTTTTCCTGTGGTCATGTATGGATGTGAATGTTGGACTGTGAAGAAGGCTGAGCACCAAAAAATTGATGCTTTTGAACTGTGGTGTTGGAGAAGACTCTTGAGAGTCTCTTGGACTGCAAGGAGATCCAACCAGTCCATTCTGAAGGAGATCAACCCTGGGATTTCTTTGGAAGGAATGATGCTAAAGCTGAAGATCCAGTACTTTGGCCACCTCATGCAAAGAGTTGACTCATTGGAAGAGACTCTGATGCTGGGAGGGATTGGGGGCAGGAGAAGAAGGGGACAACAGAGGATGAGATGGCTGGATGGCATCACGGACTTGATGGACGTGAGTCTGAGTGAACTCTGGGAGATGGTGATGGACAGGGAGGCCTGGCGTGCTGTGATTCATGGGGTCGCAAAGAATCGGACATGACTGAGCGACTGAACTGAACTGAACTGAAACTATAGATTAATTTTATTTATTATTATTTTTTAATTTAAAATTATTTATTTTAATTGGAGGCTAATTGCTTTACAATATTGTATTGGTTTTGCCATATATAAACATGAATCTTCCACGGGTGTACACATGTTCCCCATCCTGAACCCCCCTCCCACCTCCCTCCCCATACCATCCCTCTGGGTCATCCCAGTGCACCAGCCCCAAGCGTGGCATTGAAACATATAATATCATATAAGAAATGAATTGCCAGTCCAGGTTTGATGTAAGATATATCATTGTTTTCATTTAATTTAACTATCAGTTGAAGGCTGAGTTTAGGATAATGGGATGTGAAAGAACTATGGACAATTTCAGATGATTTCCCTACACTCACAATTATTAACCCTAGAATTTCTTTCCTTCACATCTGGAATAGGAACATCAGCCTGGAATAGGAATATCTCTTGGAAACTTGCTTGAAACATTGCAGATAAGGGAAAACTTTGAGAAACTTTTGGACAGGATAATGAAAGGGACCAAGTTACCTTAAAAAGGACTGGTCTAGAACTAAGTGAACTATAAGTCTACCATTTCAACTACTCTTTATTGTTTGTTTGGGGGGAATCTATTTAATGCAATGGGGCTTCCCGGGCGGTGCTATTGGTAAAGACCCTGCCTGCCAATGCAGGAGAGGAAAGAGATGTGGGTTCAATCCCTGGGTTGGAAGATTCCCTGGAGGAGGGCATGGCAATCCTGGGTATTCTTGCTTGGAGAATCCCATAGACAGAGGAGCCTGGTGGAATATAGTCCATAGGTTGTCAAAGAGTCAGATATGACTGAAGTGACTTAGCACAAACACATTTAATGCAACATCATAGCCTATACATGGTACCATGGGCTTCCCTGGTAGCTCAGCTGATAAAGAATTCACCTGCACTGCAGGAGACCCTGGTTCAATTCCTGGGTCAGGAAGATCCCCTGAAGAAGGGATAGGCTACCCATTCCAGTATTCATGGGCTTCCCTGGTGGCTCAGATGGTAAAGAATCCACCTGTAATGTAGGAGACCCAAGTTTGATCCCTGGTTTGGGAAGGTACCCTGGAGGAGGGCATCATAACCAACTCCAGTATTCTTGCCTGGACAATCCCATGGACAAAGGAACCTCATGGGCTACAATACATGGGGTCACAAAGAGTCAGGCACAGCTGAGCGATTAGGCACAAATACAACCTATACCATAATTATTACAAATGACTCTTACTAGCCTTGGACTAGATTTGGCAAAGTATTAGAGATAACTGGAGAAGGAAATGACAACCCATTCAGTGTTCTTGCCTGGAGAACCCCAGGGACGGGGGAGCGTGGTGGGCTGTCGTCTATGGGGTCACACAGAGTCGGACACGACTGAAGTCACTTAGCAGTAGCAGCAGCAGCAGAGAAGTAATAATAAGATTTTATTTTAGAAAAATCTCTCTGGATACAGATCAGAGATCCAATTAAATTGAATGGTTTACTAAGAAAATTGATTTATGACTACAGACAATTTACATTTACAAGTTTATTTAGTATGGTAGATACGATTTACAATGAAAAGAAAGAAGCAAGAAGAAAATGTGTGAGAGGAAAGAACATTAAGATTTGAGATTTCTGTGAAACATATGTTGTCCAGGATCACTAAGGAATTACAGGTGTGAGTCTACAATCTTTGAAAGATGGTTGAACTATTAAAAATAGTTATGTGTATTCTAGCTATGACTTATTTGAATAGCTTAAAAATACAGAACTTCAAACAGTGTAAATTGAAAACACAATTATTTAATATTAGAAATGTCACTATTAAATAACATTAGAAATGACCTGCATTATGTAATTCAGTGGCATAAATATACCAGTTTGCTTTCAGTTTTATTAAGGATGATCAGAAAATGATGAATTAAGGGAAGTCATAAAACAATGTCATCTTTAATAATACTGTTATTTTATACAAAAATGCAAATTCTATCATTCGCAAGATAATCTTCTTATAAGTAGTTTGCATACATAAGGAAAAACACAAAAAATGCTTTATAAAAATTTTGAGGATGAAAATAATAAAATAAATATATGATTGCATCTCACAATAAAGGACAGAAATGGTATGGATCTAAGAGAAGCAGAAAATATTGAGAAAGGTTGCAAGAATACATAGAAGAACTATGCAAAAAAGTTCTTAATGACCCAGATAACCAAGATTGTGTGATTACTCAGCTAGAGCCAGACATCCTAGAATCTGAAGTCAAGTGGACCTTAGGAAGCATCACTATGAACAAAGCTAGCAGAGGTTATGGAATTCCAGTTGAGCTATTTCAAGTTCTAAAAGATGATGCTGTGAAAGTGCTGCACTCAATATGCCAGGAAATTTGGAAAACTCAGCAGTGGCCACAGAACTGGGAAAGGTCAGTTTTCATTCCAATCTCAAAGAAAGGCAATGCCAAAAAATGTTAAAACTACTGCACAATTGCACTCATCTCACACACTAGCAAAGTAATGCTCAAAATTCTCCAAGCCACGCTTCAACAGTACGTGAAACAAGAACTTCCAGATGCTCAAGCTGGATTTAGAAAAGGAAGAGGAACCAGAGATCAAATTGCCAACATCCTTTGGATCATTGAAAAAGCAAGAGTTCCAGAAAAACATCTATTTCTGCTTTATTGACGATTCCAAATCCTTTGACTGTGTGGATCACAACAAACTGTGGAAAATTCTTCAAGAGGTGGAAATACCAGACCACCAGACCTGCCTCCTGAGAATTCTATATGCAGGCCAAGAAGCAACAGTTAGAACCAGATATGAGACAACTGACTGGTTCTAAATAGGAATAGGAGTACATCAAGGCTGTATATTGTCACCCTGCTTGTTTAACTTATATTCAGAGTACATCATGAGAAATGCTGGGCTGGATGAAGCATAAGCTGAAATCAAGATTGTCAGGAAAAATATCAATAACCTCAGATGTGTATATGACACCACTCTTATGGCAGAAAGTGAAGAGGAACTGAAAAACCTCTTGATGAAAGTGAAAGAGGGAGTGAAATAGTTGGCTTAAAACTCAACTTTCAAAACATGAATATCATGGTATCCAGTCCCACCACTTCATGACAAATAGATGGGGAAACAATGGAAACAGTGAGAGACTATTTTCTTGGGCTCCAAATAACGGCAGATGGTGATTGCAGCCATGAAATTAAAAGATGCTTCCTCCTTGGAAGAAAAGCTATGACCAAGCCAGATAGCATATTAAAAAATGAAGACATTACTTTGTCAACAACAGTCCATCTAGTCAAAGCTATGGTTTTTCCAGTAGTCATTTATGGATGTGAGAGTTGGACTATAAAAAAAGCTGAGTACTGAAGAATTGATGCTTTTGAACTGTGGTGTTGTAGATGACTCTAGAGTCACTTGGAGACTCTCAAGGAGATCAAACCTTTCAATCCTAAAAGGAAATCAGTTCTGAATATTCATTGGAAGGACTGATGCTGAAGCTGAAACTCCAATACTTTGGCCACCTGATGCAAAGCACTGACTTGTTGGAAAAGATCTTGATTCTGGGAAAGGTTGAAGGCAGGAGGAGAAGGGAATGACAGAGGATGAGATGGTTAGATGGCATCACGGACTCAATGGACATGAGTTTGAGTAGGCTCCAGGATTTGGTGATGGACAGGGAAGCTTGATGTGCTACAGTCCATGGGGTGACAAAGAGTCGGACGCCACTGAGCAACTGAACTCATCTGAACTGAACTTATCCTTGTCTGTATCTGATTTACATGTAAATGTGTACATATGTACACAGATAGATTTCAAAAGAATGTGATCACCTTTTTATGTTTAAATGACAAGTTTCTATCTACATATGCACATGAATTCATATTCTAAACTATGATTTACTAGAATCCAGGATTATCACCAGTGTCTAGAACATAGAGTGAAAGCACACATATGCTAAACAAAATTATAGCTGAGATGATTCTTTCAAATATTATACTTTTTTTATTTTTTGCCACTGTGGTAAATGTTAATGTGTGAGAAATATATTTTTCACTTCCCATCTCAAAATTATAGTCTAGTCTCTGCATTGTAAGATATAGACCATTGCCCAGGGTGCAGTTGGATTGTGGAAAACTTGTGTTTCAGTGATATCATGAAGAACAACCATGGGTATGTTGGCCAATCAAGGGAAAGGGGTTCAAGGGTTAGGAGAAGATGGAGCTGGAATCATTCTAGACAGAAATCTTGAAGTTAGTTAAAGATGGGGAGGATTTGATGGAAGAATAACCATGTAAGTTTGCAACAGATTTGAGAATTTGATTTTCCTGGTAGGCTTAACTCTCTGTCATAGTGGAGGGGAAAAATAAATAGATAAATAAATAAATAAATAATTTCAGCATCAAAGAGGTGAACTCACTTGTCTTCCAAAATATCACTCATGTCAGTGATGAAATCTCAGTCATCCTCATGTGGAATGGAAAATATCCCCTTTCCCAATTTTCTTGAGCCATGTTAGAAAAGGCAACTGATCTCTAATTGTAATAAGTAAGATATTATAATTATGAATTAGAGAACCAGCAAAATATATTTAAATCAAAATACTAATATTTTGACACATAATACACAAATAGAAACATGTATCTCTTTCAAGTGTGTGCAAGCCTTGTTCTTTGAAATTGGAAATTGGAATTTTAAAAAATAGGCCTATATATCATATTCTGAAACAATCAAAAGCTTCTTAGATGATAACAACATACTTTGAGGTGTAATTCTTTATTAAAAATTGCAAAGACGACTTCTTAGTCATGCAGAGATTTAGCAGAGGTATTTGAACAGAGTTATAAAACTGAAGCACACTCTTCCTACTACAGAAGATATTGTATTTCAGCAACTAGAATAAGTGCCAGGATTCGTCCTATTTCAGTCTCTCATGCAGGAGTAGGGCTGTGTTCACACAGAGGGAATTTTAATCTGAATTTAGATGTCTATAATTCTTTATTTTTCTCGAGTTTTTTTGAAGGATATTGATTTACAGTGTTGTGTTACTACAACAAACAGCAAAGTGATTCTGTTATATATATATATACAATCTTTTTAAATATACTTTTCCACTATGTTTTATCATAAGATATTGAATATAGTTCTCTTTGCTACATAGTAGGACCTTGTTGTTTATACATTCTATATATAAAAGCTTACATCTGCTAACCCAACATTCCCCTTCCTCCCCAAAACCCCTAACTCTTGGAAACCACTAGCCTGTTCTCTATGTCCCTGATTCTGTTTCTATTCAGCTGTGGTATATTTTATACTCCGCATATAAAATATATAGCATTTGTCTTTCACTTTCTGACTTATTTCACTTAGTATGGTAATCTCTAGTTGCATCCATCTTGCTGAAAATGGCATTATTTTATGGCTGAGTAGCATTTCATTGTATATATATATATATACTACATCTTTTTTATCCACTCACCTGCTGCTGGAAATTTAAGCTGTTTACATGTCTTGGCCATTGTGAATAGAGCTGCTATGAACATAGGCGTGCATGTATCTTTATACATCTATGGTATTTAATGATTCCTGCCATTTTGCCAATCTTTGTTTACAGGGTTGCAGACAAATAACAATCATTCCAAATCATCCTTGTGAAATAGTTTGCAATATTTTGATAAATTTAATGGTATGAAGAAGACTTCTGAGAATATATTGACTAGCAAACCAAGTAATTGTCAACTACAGGTGTTATTATTTTATTCAAACATATTTCCCTTTGTTTCTAATCAATAGTCATTATCTAAGGTTTTTTTTGTGTGTGTGTGTGTGTGTAAACATCCTTATGAAGAAAGAATCTTGGAATTGGTCTCTAGAATTATTTTTCTGCAACATATTTGTAACAAAATTTTGACACTATTTCTAATTACCAAAATATTTTTTTATTTGAAATAATAGCATTCACTAAAGTTTAATGAACTGTGCATAAAACTGGTACACTGCAACCAGGAAACAAATATTTAGAAATATGTACAAATAATTACACTTTCCACTTGAGATGATTATATTGCATTATATGATTTCTCTAGTGAATTATACAATTTCCTATAAATACTTCAAAGGCATTATATAAAATAATATATACTTCAGTTCAGTCACTCAGTCGTGTCCGACTCTTCGCGATCCCATGAATCACAGCACGCCAAGCCTCCCTGTCCATCACCATCGCCCGGAGTTCACACAAACTCACGTCCATTGTGTTAGTGATGCCATCCAGCCATCTCATCCTCGGTCGTCCCCTTCTCCTCCTGCCCTCAATCCCTCCCAGCATCAGAGTCTTTTCCAATGAGTCAACTCTTTGCATGAGGTGGCCAAAGTACTGGAGTTTCAGCTTCAGCATCAGATCTTCCAAAGAAATCCCAGGGCTGATCTCCTTCAGAATGGACTGGTTGGATCTCCTTGCAGTCCAAGGGACTCTCAAGAGTCTTCTCCAACACCACAGTTCAAAAGCATCAATTCTTCGGCGCTCAGCTTTCTTCACAGTCCAACTCTCACATCCATACATGACCGCAGGAAAAACCATAGCCTTGACTAAATGGACTTTTGTTGGCAAAATAATGTCTCTGCTTTTGAATACGCTATCTAGGTTGATCATAACGTTTCTGCCAAGGAGTAAGCATCTTTTAATTTCATGGCTGCAGTCACCATCTGCAGTGATTTTGGAGCCCCCAAAAATAAAGTCTGACACTGTTTCCCCATCTATTTCCCATGAAGTAATATATACTTAGCTTATGTTAATTTTGAGAATACTTAAAATATTTTGGGGGATGTAGCACTATGTTCTTATATTGTACCTTTATTGCCTTTAAATTTTAAATGTCTATGTCAATTTCTTTTAAAATATGCATTTAAAAATATGATTATACAGCTTAATCCTAGAATAAAGGTCCCAGATCCTTAAACATTTAGTATACATAATAAATGTATAAAAATATTAATTTTCGTAGATTAAATGTGTCATAGTTATTGGAAGGGTGGACCTTGAGATTTCTTTGTTCTTATTGTTTTAGGAGGAAGAATTTGGCTATGCTTTCTTGACCATTTTAATATAAGTCCTTAAATCATTTCTGCCTAAAGGATAGTGTTTTTCATAAATACCAAATGATTTTAAATAGTTAATCACTTATTATTTAAAAGATAAAAGCAAGAAAACAAAATACCCTCTCAAATTTATAAAATGAGAACTTCATAATTGCTGTATCAAAACTTACAGCTTAGGAAAACATCTTGGTAGCTGCATCCATCTAAAAAATTTTACTAAATTCTCCAAAGATTTTAATTATCTCCCTTCATAACTTAAGTAAAGTTTTGGATAAACGTTTAGCTTCAAGATGCCTAAAGACAGAACAGTGTATGGCCTCATATTTGAGTGAAAGAAAATGAAGCTGTCATTTTGAAACCAGTAGAATATTTTCTCTTAAATGATGTATTCAAGCATGTTTTTTTTTTTTATTATTTTGAATTCCTTTATATAGAAATTTGATTGTCTGTAGAATGAAATAATCCTTGTTTTTCCTTGTAGGGTAAGAATGATCAGAAAAAATGTTTATCTTGAATCCTCCTTTTCCCCTAAGACGTATGATGTATGCTCTCGACTGAGAATGGATTAGAAGAAAGCTCTCAACATATGTTTTCCCAGATTGTTTTAGTTTTGGTTGGTTTTATTGTTGTCTTTTTCAATCAGGCCTTTTTTTTTTTTTTTTTAAATTTTCCCTCCACTTGGGAAATTGATTCACAGTGGTAGGCTTTGATTACAGTAAAACACCCAACATGAGAAAGGGTTATTTAAATTATCACAGGCATTAGCCAAACTTGTCTTTATTATTATTGCTTTATAAAAAGAGGACTTGTTAGAAAGTCTTGTCTCTTTAAGAAATTTTTGACTATACCTGAAATGTTGGTGGAAGGAGTTGAAAGAAGAATTTTATCCCTTTGTATTCAAAGAGGGGAATAAAAAATGATTATGCTGTGTATAAACAAATGAGAGGTAGAAAATTGCACAAAAAAGAAACTACATAATGTTTTCTTTGATTTTTAATTTACTTTATCAATATTGCATTTCAGGAGAACCCAATAAGAACAGCATTAGAAAGCTATACATAAAATAAAATCTACTTAGTATGGAAAACCATTCTGGTCATTGTTTTATTTCTAATGTCAATGTGTATATGTAACATTAAAATGCTTAATATGAAATAAAGCGGATTTTAAAAATATGAATGAATATATCTTGTCTTAGAATTTATCACAACCTATTCAATAGGAGAAAATTATAATTTTCCACATGAATTCTTTTATAAAAACTTAATGCCATATGTGCTTCCACTTTTTAAAAGTTTATGAGTGAAGAAAAGTTAAAGACCTCTTCACAGCTTTCATAAAAATTGCTTTATAAAAGTCTGCCCCTAAGGAGATATAAATATCATAAAGAAAGTATAAAGAAAGTGAATCAAATGGTACATTTTATAAATAGAACCAACAACATCATACATTTATGGGATACTGCAAATCATTTGGATTTTAGCACTCAGAGACAATAATTGTTTCAATTTTTCAAGTCAGTATTTCTCAGTGAAGTAGTTTTGTTTTATTTTTTAAAATGTGCTCTCTCTTGTATATTTGTCAGTTTCAAGTACATGGTATACATTCAAGGACAGAGTTCATATATCCACCTATAGAGGAAAATCATGGTTAAAAATATTTCAATGATATGACATAAAATTCATAACATTTCAATCATTAACAGTATCCCTCTGATTAATTTCTGATTTGATATTTAAAATTTTTTAATGATTGAATTGAAGCTTTTAAAAATCATGAGTGTTCTGTAGTTCACAACTTATACAACTATGTAAAAATATATCTATTCCTTTTTGTTACTAAAATTACCTATAGTTTGTCCCTTCTCTTAAATAATCATTACAAGGATCATAAATTCAGTCTAATCTTGGGATGACCAAAAGCGTATGACAGACAGATAACTGAGGAAATTCTCAGTCCTGTAATAGAAAAATAACAAACTTGAATTTAATTAATATTTGCCCAGAAAATACAACACATAAAACCTCCACATTGGTTGGACAGAATTAAAGTATTGTGTTGCCATATAATTATTTTAAATGTTTTATGGGTCCATTAAAATTCTCCATTTGTCTTTACAAGTTACAATAGTAACACAAAATGGATATTGATTTTCTAGATTCTCAAGGCAGCTCCACCATTAATTAGCTGTGTAATACTGAGTAAAATGCATTAACTTTCAAATTTTATTTATTCTGTATAGTAAATAGAGATAACGTCTGTACCCATCTCATAGTACCATTCTGAAGATAAAAATAATTATTTTATCATCAATGAACCATTTGTCAAAATGGAAAATTGCTTATTATATTTCTATCATATTGGCATTATATTTTTTATGCTATATATATTATCTTTTAAAGTTTCTAAGTTCTAAGTAATACTATAAAATATCTTTCTACTTTGTCTGTTACTGCTTAAACTACTACTAATAATATCATTATCATTTCATTTATCTTTAATTATCTAAGATCAGTTCAGTTCAGTCGCTCAGTCATGTCCGACTCTTTGCGACCCCATGAATCACAGCACGCCAGGCCTCCCTGTCCATCACCAACTCCCAGGGTTCACTCAGACTCACGTCCATTGAGTCAGTGATGCCATCCAGCCATCTCATCCTCGGTCGTCCCCTTCTCTTCCTGCCCCCAATCCCTCCCAGGATCAGAGTCTTTTCCAATGAGTCAACTCTTTGCATGAGGTGGCCAAAGTACTGGAGTTTCAGCTTCAGCATCAGATCTTCCAAAGAAATCCCAGGGCTGATCTCCTTCAGAATGGACTGGTTGGATCTCCTTGCAGTCCAAAGGACTCTCAAGAGTCTTCTCCAACACCACAGTTCAAAAGCATCAATTCTTCAGCACTCACTCTTCTTCACAGTCCAACTCTCACATCCATACATGACCACAGGAAAAACCATAGCCTTGACTAGACGGACCATAGTCAGCAAAGTAATGTCTCTGCTTTTGAATATACTATGTAGGTTGGTCCTAAATAATGGATGGTTGGTCTTCAAGTACATATACACACACACACACACACACACACACACAAATGCATCTGTAACTCACATTGTCTCTTAAGTTCTTATTTATCAATGAGAAAAAATAATTTTTATTTCCAATAATGGTAGGTTAGGTTATTCAGACAACTCTCCTGCTTACTAGTATAAATAGTTGCTTGAAAGGCATCTTTTTGAAATCTATAGTATCTGACAGAAAGTAATGACTTACCAAGCCACAATTGGAATGAAATTCTAACACAAAGAAGTAAACAAACATGGAAGCCACATATATCTATGTTCATTTCCCAGTTTGGGAAAATTGATTTTTTTTTCAAGTTCTATGAGAAGAAATAGACAAAAATGAAAATTCAACATCAAAATAAGTTATAATGGTTGAATAAAAGATCCTCTCCCCCCAAAAATAAAATCTCTAAACTTGTAGACAAACAATGCATTGCCCAAGTGAACTGATGAGGTTTTTCCCATATACAAACAGTGGTGAAGAGGATAGAAAGAACTAAATATCTGAAAAATCTAAATTATAATTGTGTAAACATAAAGTATTCATTGGAGTTTAGAAAGGCAGGACATAGATCTATTGAATAAAATACATATTAAGCTGAGCTGATAGTAAATGGAGGTATATACATTTATAAAACATTACTTTTATGCAGAAGAAGTATATAGGTAGTAGTCGCTTTTCAATTTGGTGGCTTAGTGATACATGCCCTAAAACTATGGAAATGATATGTAATGTAGATCTGTGAAATTATTGAAGGAGAAAATTATGATGAAAAATAATTAACCATTAACTAAAAAAGCATAAAAATCACAAAAAAAATCAGGCAGACCAGGCAGTATATAAGCAGAGATAGGACACTGAAAATTCCAAAATATCACCAATCCTGTTGCTTAGAAATGGGTCAAAATAGTCAGGTAAAAGAAATGAACGTCTGGATTTTTAAAACGTGACAAATATCTGGTTTCTAGCTCTTTGCATGGTAAGTATTTAAAAGTTAACAGTCTGGTCCTTACAAAAGAAGAAAAGACACTGAATAATTTGAAAATCAATAACTTTTCCAGGATCTGCCAGAGAAGTGAAGTCACAGGGCAAATAAAGATCCTGAAATCTGGAAGCAGGTAATTACAGATATGCCAAAGTTGAACTTTTTGTTATTGCTTTAGTTACTCAATTGTGTCCCACTGTTTTGTGACCCAATGGATTGTAGCCCACCAGGTTCTTCTGTTTATGAAATTTCCCAGGCAAGAATACTGGAGAGGGTTGCCTTTTTAGGGGATTTTCCTGACCCAGGGATCGAACTCATTATCTTCTGCATCTCCTGCATTGCAGGCAGATTCTGTACCCAATTTGTCACTGGGGAAGCACAAGATGAAGCAAAAGAGAGAGAACCATAAACAGAGAAACAGCTAAAAATAACTATAATCAGTTCCTGAAGGCTGAGAGTAGACTTTCTGAGGGAAACTCCTGAGGGTCACATTTTGAAAGAAATCTTCACCCTTTCATGGATTTTACCTCTGGGAACCCCATCAGTTTCTGAAAGTAAAGAGCTAATGATTGTCCTCTTGGCTGTGGCAGAAAGAGAGGAAAATAAACTTTGCTAAATATGCTCAGTGTTTTTTTTTCTAAAACAAAGGCTTACTAGCCAAGAAAAAGACTTTACTAGAGGCCTAATCCATCAGAAGGTGCCCCAGGTGGTGCTAGTGGCAAATAACCCACCTGCCAGTGCAGGAGATGCAAGAGACATGGGTTTCATCCCTGGGTTGGGAAAATCCCTTGGAGAAAGGCATGGCAGTCCACTCCAGTATTCTTACCTGGAGAGTCCCATTGACAGAGGAGCCTGGCAACTACAATTCATAAGGATTTGGCACACATACATGATCCCACCAGAGGGAAGAGGGTTCCCCTGACTTAACCCCCTTCCAGCTTTTCTGTCTCAGTCAAGCAGAGCAAAAAGCTAAGAAACTTTAGTAAAGGTCAGAGGGCCCCTAAAAGTCTGGTAATTAATTATGATTGCAGGAAACTTCTACTCTCATAGACTTTATCATCAAAACAGCAGGGCTCCAATAATAACAGTGGGTCACAGTTTTCCAGCGGTCATGTATGGATGTGAGAGTTGGACTGTGAAAAAAGCTGAGTGCCAAAGAATTGATGCTTTTGAACTGTGGTGATGGAGAAGACTCTTGAGAGTCCCTTGGACTGCAAGGAGATCCAACCAGTCCATTCCAAAGGAGGTCAGCCCTGGGATTTCTTTGGAAAGACTGATGCTAAAGCTGAAACTCCAATATTTGGCCACCTCATGCAAAGAGTTGACTCATTGGAAAAGACTCTGATGCTGGGAGAGATTGGGGGCAGGAGGAAAAGGGATGACAGAGGATGAGATGGCTGGATGGCAGCACTGACTCAATGGATGTGAGTTTGAGTGAACTCCGGGAGTTGGTGATGGACAGGGAGGCCTGGCATGCTGCGATTCATGGGGTCACAAAGAGTTGGACACGACTAAGCGACTGATCTGGACTGAACAGATAAAAAAGCTGCAAGGCACAGAGTCTAAGGAATAGTTCTTAATTAATTCAAACACAACAAGGGAGTAAAAAGCAACGGTAATAGTGGGAGAAGGCGATGGCACACCACTCCAGTAGTCTTGCCTGAAAAATCCCATGGAAGGAGAAGCGTGTGTAGGCTTCAGTCCATGGGGTCGCTGGGAGTCGGACACGACGGAGCGACTTCGCTTTCACTTTTCATTTTCATGCATTGGAGAAGGAAATGGCAACCCACTCCAGTGTTCTTGCCTGGAGAATCCCAGGGACGGGGGAGCCTGGCGGGCTGCCGTCTATGGGGTCGCACGGAGTCAGACACGACTGAAGTGACTTAGCAGCAGTAGCAACAATAGAGGGCATTGAAACCATTAACAGCTACAGCAATAGCACATGATAACCGTAGCCAACTCCTAGCCAGAGTAGCATAAAACTTTACACTAGAGCACTATTTACCTCAGTTCAAATTTTCCAAAACATCACATTTGACTTTCAACAATAAATTACCACCAAATTGCATGTCTGTGAATAAACAAAACAAGCATCAGAAACAGATATGACACAAGTGATGGAGTTGCTGAAGAAAATTGAAAAACCACGCTTCAAAAAAGGAAAAAAGAAAAGAAAAACCGTGCTTCATATACTAAGAACATTAATGGAAAAAGAAAAAAAAAAAAAAAACCTAAAAGGAAAATTCTACAAATCAAAAACACTGTAACAGACATGAAGAAAACTTTTGATGAGTTCATCAACAGATTGACCACTACCAAAGAAATGATAGCTAACCTGGAAGAAATGTCAATAGAAACTTTCCACATTGAAGTGCAAAAGAAACTAATAGGGAATAAAAATGATCAGAAAATGCAAGAATTGGGGACAATTCCCAAAGGGTAACATGTACTTGACATAACAGGAGAAAAAATAACAAGACAGGAAAAAGGTACTGAAATAATATCAAAAAATTTTCCAAAATAGAAAAACACCACATCACAGATTCAGGACTCTGTTCTCTAAAGAACACCAAGCAGACTGTGTGAGTGCATGCTCAGTCGCTTCAGTGGTCTCCAACTCTGCCACTCAGGGACTGCACCCATGTCGTCCACATCTTCTGCATTGCAGGTGGACTCTTTACCCACTGAGCCACCTGGGAAGCCCACCAAACAGGATAGTTGCCCCCAAAATCTATACTTAGGGATTAAGTATACTAAACAACAGGGAATTGTACTGTTGGTATGCTAAAACAACAGGAAATTAAGACCAAGAGGAAATCTTACAAGAAGCCAACCAAAGAGGGGGAGGTAAGGTGGGAGGATTCAACCTTACCAACCTAGTAGCAAGGCTTAAGAATTACATCACACTTCACATCAGCAACTATGAAATCTAGAAGACATTTGAGTGAAATGGTTAAAGCATTGAAAGAAAGATGAATAAAAACAAACTTCTGTTTTACACTCAGCAAAATTTTCCCTCCAAAATGAAGTAGAAGACTTTCTGGGGGAAACAAAAATGGAGGAAAATCATCACTGGCAGACATATCCTGCAATAGATATTAAAATAACATATTTATGATGAAATTATATAGGTCTGTAATTCAGGTATAAATAAAGAAAAATTATCAGGGAAAGAATAAAGTTACAATACAGTCTTTCATTTTTCTTAATTGATTCAAGATATTACTATTTATGCAATGTAATAATAGTAAGAATACATTGGGCAATTATAGCATGTGTACATGCTCAGTGGCTCAGCCCTGACAAACTCTATGCACCCTCATGGGCTGAAGCCTCCTGTGCTCCTCTGTTCATGGGACTTTTTTTTTTTTCCAGGTAAGAATACTGGAGTGGGTTGCCTTTTCCTCTTTTGGGGGATCTTCTCCAAAAGGGATAAAAATGGTGGCTCCAGAGATGTCTACATTGTAAGGTGGGTTCTTTACCACTGAGCCACCTGTGAATCCCAATTGTAGCATCAGTCAATTCAGTTACTCAGTCCTGTCCAACTGTTTGCAACCCCATGGACTGCAGCACACCAGGCTTCTCTGTCCATCACCAATCCCTGGAGTCTACTCAAACTCATGTCCATTGAATCGGTGATGCCATCCAACCATCTTGTCCTCTGTCATTCCCTTCTCCTCCTACCTGAAATCTTTCCCAGCATCAGAGTCTTCTCCAATGAGTCGGTGGCCAAGGTATTGGAGTTTCAGCTTTAGCATCAGCCCTTCTAATGAATAGTCAGGACTGATTTCCTTTAGGATGGACTGGTTGGATGTCATTGCAGTCCAAGAGACTCTCAAGAGTCTTCTCCAATACCATAGTTCAAAAGCATCACTTCTTCAGCACTCAGATTTCTTTATAGTCCAACTCTCACATCCATACATGACTACTGGAAAAGTCATAGCTTTGACTAGATGGACCTTTGTTGGCAAAGTAATGTCTATGCTTTTTAGCATGCTGTCTAGGTTGGTCATAACTTTCCTTCTAAGGAGCAAGAATCTTTTAATTTCATGGCTGCAGTCACCATCTGTAGTGATTTTGGAGCCCCCCAAAATAAAGTCTGTCACTGTTTCCATTGTTTTCCAATCAACAGAAATGCTTTGTTACAAAGTAGGAGGACTATAAATGAATTGCTAGAGTGTTATTTGAATTTGAACTTAGGTTAGTTAAAATGTATTTTGAAAACTTTACAAGAATTAAAAAATAAGAATAATTGCTATGCTAAGAAAGCAGACAAAATGTAATAAAAAACTTTAATTAAGAGAAAACAAAAAGAGGAAATTAAAAAGAATTAGTAATGACTAAGAAACAGCTGCAAATAGGTATTACCATGATGAGATCTATAATCACATTAAGTATAAATAGTTTAAATAAGCCATTTATTTTGTCAGAGCGGATTAAACAAACATGACCCAAATATATGTTCTCCACAAGAAACCCATGATAATTATAAGGAAAGATAAATTAAAGAAATGGAGAAAGAAATATCATTATGCTCAGTTGCTCAGCTGTGTCCAACTTTTTGTGACTCTGTAGATTGTAGTGCAGGAGAAGGCAATGGCACCCCACTCCAGTACTCTTGCCTGGAAAATCCCATGGATGGAGGAGCCTGGTGGCCTGCAGTTCATGGAGTCGCTGAGAGTTGGACACGACTAAGTGCCTTCACTTTCACTTTTCGCTTTCATGCATTGGAGAAGGAAATGGCAACCCACTCCAGAGTTCTTGCCTGGAGAATCCCAGGGACGGTGGAGCCTGGTGGGCTGCCGTCTATGAGGCTGCACAGTCGGACACGACTGAAGCGACTTAGCAGCAGCAGCAGCAGCAGACTATAGTGCACCAGGCTCCTCTGTCCATGGGATTCTCCAGGCAAGAATACTGGAGCAGGCTGCCATTTTATACTCCAAGAGGCACACCACTAATATTAATAAAAAAGAATGCTTAGATATGTACAGTAATTTTAGACAAAGGACTTTTGTGAACAGGGAAAATATTAGGGATAAAAGATTTGGCATAATAATAAAAATGTCGCCATCCCAATAACCCTTAAAGTGTGTGCCCTTAAATTTAAAATAGATGAAGCAAAACACACACACACACACACACACACACACACAGAAATTCAAGACAAACTAGGCAATCCACTCTTAAGGTTGAAACTTCAACATCCTTATTTTAATAATTTACAGAATATTCAATTTGACAATGGCAGAACCTAGATTTAACTGGGTAGGGTCTTTTGGAGGCAGAGATTATTAAAAAAAAAAAAAGAAGAAAGAAATAAGAACTTAGTCCTATATCCTGTGGGAGGGAATTCAGAAGGGAATAGAAAGAACTCAGGGAAAGGTAAGATAGCTGTGCCATATATTATATCACTTCAAAACTTCAATAAATTCGTTAAATTTAATGATGTTCAGCTTTGTTAGACTTTATTACTTTTTTCCTTTTATGTTCATCTTTTCAATGGATAAAAATGGTAAAGGAATGATGTAAAGAGTGTTTCCATAGCTTTCCAGTGTACAAAGGAGAACTCAGCTGTGCTTTATGCAGAACACTAAGGAATAACATTTCCCTCACAAGTTATCTTTGGTATTGATAGCAAATACAATTCATATACAACAAAATTCATAGTAATGTTCAAAATTTAGCATACTCCTGAGTTGACTTCTTTGTGTTTCTAAATTCAACTGTGTGTGTGTGCTCAGTCACATTTGACTATTTGTGACTTCATGGACTGTAGCTCCCCAAATTCCTCAGCCATAGAATTTTCCATGCAAGAATACTGGAATGGGTTGCCATTTCTTCCTCCAGAGGATCTTCCCCAACCAGAAATCAAACCCAGGTTTCCAATATCTCCTGCATTGGTGGGCAAATTTTTTACCATTAAGGCACTAAATTCATTAAGCCACTAAATATGGCACATATTTGCATTGTACTTTTAAATTTTTGAAAGAAAATAATAAAATACATATTCAATTTGTCATCTGCTATTAATATGGACAGCTTAGTTTTTTCACAAGATTACATTTATTAATATAGTTCAATACATAGTGAGAAATTATTTTATGGAATAGATGTCATATTCTGCACATTTATGCAAGTGTATAATTATAGCATATTCAAAAGGTAATGCAATGAAAATACAAGCAGTTTGGTACACTGAAAGCTAATGCAACGATATCTTAATGGACAATTGTGTTTGGGGTTCCCTTGTGGGTAAGCTGGTAAAGAATCCACCTGCAATGTGGAAGATCTGGGTTTGATCCCTAGGTTAGAAAGATCCCAACTGTGTTTAAATTATATGATAACATTCTGAAATTTATTATTTCTTAATCATTGTACAGTAGTAGGAAGTGTGAGAAATGTAACAAGAGAGGAAGGGAATCAAAGAGAACATAAACATAACAGTCACATAGCGGATCCTATATTAGAGTTCCATGTAATTTAAAATGCATTTAAATGAAGAATGGCCTTCCAGACATCTTATTTACTGAAATAGGTGAGGGTCTTGAAACCTATCCGTTTGCAAGACACAGAATGAGCTGAAGATGCAGAAAAGGGACTCTTCAAATGCCTCAGGATTCCATTGACGACTGACATCAAACATAACTGGGTCCCTTTCATCTCTAACTTCAGAAAGTGGTCAAATATTCTCTGTATGTGCCTTGAGAGAAGTTAACCTGCCTTTATGTATTTTTAATATGAGAATTACTTTGTATAAAATACTACCATCCGACTTAGCAACCAAACCCCTAAAGAAGAATATGCAACTTGTAATTAAATGAGTATTACATATAACTTTTGCTATGTAGGAAATCATGGTTCTCAAATATACAAAAAAAAATAAACTATGCTTAACTCCCAGAACTATGTATACAGCTTAATATTGACAGAAAACATCTATCTTTAATCTTAATCATATTGATGTGAAGATTATTCACTAAATTTAGATTTGGAAAATAAAGATGTCAAGGATTTCAACTAGTGTTAACTTACTTTTGATTTAATCTCTTCATCCAGAGCAAGTGTTATGTATTCATGTAACAGTGTTTAAAATATTACATGTTAATAATTATTAATGTTGCAAAATGGTGAATTTTTCAATATCATTATGATAAATGCCATGTAACATTTATCAGAATTAATAAATTAAGTCATAGAGAACATACCTGAAATAAAATGGTATTTTACTAAATACAAATTCATAAATACAGATGACTTTTAAGCCACTGTGGGGCTTGTTATTTCTGTTGTTTCTGTTAGAAATAAAAAACAAATGGAGGCCAGCGTTGAAAATTTCCTCAGCAGACAAAAATAGTTTAATCATATAAGCAGAGCTTAATTTAGCTTATTTTACAAGAGCACAAAGCAAACATCTTCCTACAAGACTGGAGAGAAAGGTAAAAATAGGGAGTCTCAGCTGAGCAGAACAGAGAGACATGGGGAAATCACTTCAGGAACCAGAGCCAGGGTAGGAAAATCTGAACCAACAAATGTAAGGAGGCTCAGTGTGGACAAGTCTGAGAGTTAAAGACTCTCAGATGTTATGAATGGGTTTCCCACAATATTGTGAGATTTACCTCCAGCTCAAATAAAGGTCCATCTAGTCAAAGCTATGGTTTTTCCAGTAGTCACGTAGGGATGTAAGAGCTGGACTATAAAGAAAGCTGAGTCCCAAAGAATTGATGCTTTTGAACTGTGGTGTTGGAGAAGACTCTTGAGAGTTCTTTGGACTGTAAGGAGATACAATTTGTCAATCCTAAAGGAAATCATTCCTGAATATTCATTGGAAGGATTGATGCTGAAGCTCATACTCCAATAATTTGGCCACGTGATGCAAATAACCTACTCATTGGAAAAGACTCTGATACTGGGAAAGATTGAAGGCGGGAGGAGAAGGGGAAGACAGACTATGAGATGGTTGGATGGCATCACCAACGCAATGGAATTTGAGTAAACTCCAGGAATTAATGGACAGGGAAGTCTGGCATGCTGAAATCCATGGGGTCGCAAAGAGTCAGACACAACTAAATGACTGAACTGAACTGAACAACTAAATTTTCACAATAAATATTGGAGAAATATCCTGTCAGGCTTTTGGCAGA
This sequence comes from Budorcas taxicolor, assembly GCF_023091745.1. Lineage (NCBI taxonomy): Eukaryota > Metazoa > Chordata > Mammalia > Artiodactyla > Bovidae > Budorcas > Budorcas taxicolor. Next base: position 55,348,079 of record NC_068929.1, on the reverse strand, counting down.
GCAAAAGAAAAGACCATTCTGAAATAACCTGGAGTACTTCTGACCTTCATAATGAGTTTTACCTTCAGGTGAAACTAGTTAACAACAGCCTAACCTGCTGAAATTTATAGAGAACTTAACTAACCTGGAGAAAGGGAAATACCTTTCAGACCTTTCTCATCAGCCTCTTCAAACTAATGTGGAGAAAAAAAGAAAATGAGAAATACTTCTGAAGCTCACAGTCTAGAGGCACAGTCTATAGTATGCTTCTTCCATCTCTGCCCATTCCTCAGTATGCCTCATGACTAAAGGCCTGTTTTTGGCAGTTCCTCTTACACTGTGCATCATCTCCATCTCTGGCTATCAGGAAAAAATTATGGGGCATACCAAAATGTGGAAAACACATTTTATGAGCTAGAGTAGGCTTCAGAATCAGATATGGCAGCAAAGATATTGGAATTAAAAGCCAAGGAATTTAAAACAGTTATGATGAATATGTTGAGGACGTTAAATGGAAAAAGTAGGCAGCAGGAAAGAAGAACAATTAAAGGACAGCAGTGGCAATTCAATGAAAAAACAATAAAAATGAATACTAAAGATGAAAAAATATTGTAGCAGAAATCTCTTTCATAGTCTTCAGTTCAGTTCAGTTCAGTCGCTCAGTCATGTCTGACTCTTTGCGACCCCACACATCACAGCACACCAGGCCTCCATGTCCATCACCAACTCCCAGAGATCACTCAAACTCATGTCCATCGAGTCAGTGATGCCATTCAGCCACTCATTCTCTGTCATCCCTTTCTCATCCTGCCCCCAATCTCTCCCCAAATCAGGGTCTTTTCCAATGAGTTGACTTTTCACATGAGGTGGCCAAGGACTGGAGTTTCAGCTTCAACATCAGTCCTTCCAGTGAACACCCAGGACTGATCTCCTTCCTAGGACTACTTGGATCTCCTTGCAGTCCAAGGGACTCTCAAGAGTCTTCTCCAACACCACAATTCAAAAGCATCAATTCTTTGGTGCTCAGCTTTCTTCACATTCCAGCTCTCACATCCATAAATGACTACTAGAAAAACCATAGCCTTGACTAGATGGACCTTTGTTGGCAAAGTAGTATCTCTGCTTTTCAATGTGCTATCTAGGTTGGTCATAACTTTTCTTCCAAGGAGTAAGCTTCTTTTAATTTCATGGCTGCAATCACCATCTGCAGTGATTTTGGAGTCCCCCCAAATAAAGTCTGACACTGTTTCTACTGTTTCCTCGTCTATGTGCCATGAAGTGATGGGGCCAGATGCCATGATCTTCGTTTTATGAATGTTGAGCTTTAAAGCCAACTTTTTCACTCTCCTCTTTCACTTTCATCAAGAGGCTCTTTAGTTCCTCTTCACTTTCTGCCATAAGGGTGGTGTCATCTGCATATCTGAGGTTATTGATATTTCTCCTGGCAATCTTGATTCCAGCTTGTGTTTCTCCCAGCTCAGGGTTTCTCATTATGTACTCTGCATATAAGTTAAATAAGCAGGGTGACAATATACAGCCTTGACATACTCCTTTTCTTATTTGGAACCAGTCTGTTGTGCCATGTCCAGTTCTAACTGTTGCTTCCTGACCTGCATGCAGGTTTCTCAAGAGGCAGGTCAGGTGGTCTGGTAGTCCCATCACTTTCAGAATTTTCCACAGTTTATTGTGATCCACGCAGTCAAAGGCTTTGGCATAGTCAATAAAGCAGAAATAGATGTTTTTTCTGGAACTCTCTTGCTTTTTCCATGATACAGAGGATGTTGGCAATTTGATCTTTGGTTCCTGTGCCTTTTCTAAAAGCAGCTGGAACATCTGGAATTTCACGGTTCACGTATTGCTAAAGCCTGGCTTGGAGAATTTTGAGTATTACTTTACTAGCATGTGAGATGCGTGCAATTGTGAGGTAGCTTGAGCATTCTTTGGCATTGCCTTTCTTTGGAATTGGAATGAAAACTGACCGTTTCCAGTCCTGTGGCCACTGCTGAGTTTTCCAAATTTGCTGGCATATTGAGTGCAACACTTTCACAGCATCATCTTTCAGGATTTGAAATAGCTCAGCTGGAATTCCTTCACCTCCACTAGCTTTGTTCATAGTGATGCTTTCTAAGGCCACTTGACTTCACATTCCAGGACGTCTGGCTCTAGGTGAGTCAGATCACACCATCGTGATTATCTGGGTTGTGAAGATCTTTTTTGTACAGTTCTTATGTGTATTCTTGCCACCTCTTCTTAATATCTTCTGCTTCCATTAGGTCCATACCATTTCTGTCCTTTATTGAGCCCATCTTTGCATGAAATGTTCCCTTGGTATCTCTAATTTTCCTGAAGAGATCTCTAGTCTTTCCCATTCTACTGTTTTCCTATATTTCTTTGCATTGATCGCTGAAGAAGACTTTCTTATCTTTTCTTGCTATTCTTTGGAACTCTGCATTCAGATGCTTATATCTTTCCTTTTCTCCTTTGCTTTTCACTTCTTTTCTTTACATAGCTATTTGTAAGGCTTCCTCAGACAGCCAGTTTGCTTTTTTGTATTTCTTTTCCGTGGGGATGGTCCTGATCCCTGTCTCCTGTACAATGTCACGAACCTCCATCCACAGTTCATCTGGCACTCTATCAGATCTAGTCCCTTAATACTATTTCTCACTTCCACTGTATAATCATAAGGGATTTGCTTTAAGCCATACCTGAACGATCTAATGGTTTTCCCCACTTTCTTCAATTTGAGTCTGAATTTGGAAATAAGGCGTTCATGATCTGAGCCACAGTCAGCTCCCGGACTTGTTTTTGCTGACTATATAGAGATTCTCCATCTTTGGCTGCAAAGAATATAATCAATCTGATTTTGGTGTTGACCATCTGGTGATGTCCATATGTAGAGTCCTCTCTTGTGTTGGAAGAGGTTGTTTAGTATGACCAGTGTGTTCTCTTGGCAAAACTCTATTAGCCTTTGCCCTGCTTCATTCCGTATTCCGAGGCCAAAATTTGCCTGTTACTCCAGGTGTTTCTTGACTCCCTACTTTTGCATTCCATTCCTCTGTAATGAAAAGGACAGCTAGAGAATATATCAGAGAATGCTTAAAAACTGAAAAGAATAAAAAAAAAACAAAAAACAAAAAACAAAACCTGGAAAAACACCAGGGTATCCAAGAACTGTGGGAAGACTACAAAAGCTGTAAGCTGTTGTGTCACTGTTCACACTATTCACTGAACCCAGGGTAGACAAGGCATGAGAAGGGAAGCTGGAAGAAAACTCGAGGAGCCATAGGAACTAAAGACATGTTTATTCTCTCTAGACTGGCACAGCAGCAAAAGGGGTTTCTTGGGTGAGGCTTCTATAATTTTTCAGGACAAACGTGGCCCCTGGCCAACTGAGTACATCATGATGTGCATGAGCAATCCTATAAGTGACCTCAGCTGTTACATAACCATGCAAAGTCATTGTCTACAGGATGTGGGGTGAGGTCAAGAGGACATAGTGCTAGAAAGCCCAACTGACACCATCTTGGTAAGTGCTATTTCCTCACAGCTGTGCAAAAGGAATACTAGAAAAAGAATGGATGCAGCGACTAAAATCTTTGAAATAATAATGGCTGAGAATTTCCCCAATTCTTGTCTTATACCAAACCATAGATACAGTAAGATCAGAGAGCATCAGACATAGTAAATGCCCCAAAGCATCAAAGCATATAATTTAAAAATGTTTTAGTTGTTGTCTGGTGTCCAACTCTTTGCAACCCCATGGACTGTAGCCAGCCAGGTTCCACGGTCCCTGGGATTCTCCAGGCAAGAATACTGGAGGGCGTTGCCCTGCCCTCCTCCAGGGTATCTCCCAACCCAGGGATTGAACCTGTGTCTCTCAAGTCTCCTGCATTGGCAGGAGCTTCTATCCCACCTGGGAAGCCATATAAGTACCTCCTTAAGCTAAAAACTGCTCCAGGTAAAGATGTCATCTATGAGCTCTCAGCAAGCAGCATTTCTAGCTGCTGAGTCACTGAAGGATTCTGTCCTGAAGCAGTGATCTTGCTGGTGTGCTGCAACCAGCCCTACATGTGCTTTTGATAAAGCAATAGAATATACTCCTAAAATAACTTCTTCTCTATCTGAAGACATTGCTAGTTTTCATGAGACATTGGATTGTGGACAAATGTCATGATTTTTTTATTAAGATTAGGTTTCTTGACATGGCCTTTTTTAGCTAGATGGTCATTTGGACAGGATCTAATACCAGGGAGTCTATTGTCTGCTATTCTTTGTTGAAATAAGACATTGCTTACATAGGGCTTCAAGTATGCATGTAGTTTTAGCATTACTCTCCTCAGGAAATAAGTTAAGCACCTTAGAGTGCATGCTACACTGAGGCCATTGCCAGAGAGCTAATAGTCTGTGCACAGCTGGTAGGGCTCTGTTAAAATCTTGTCTTTGTCCTCTATTTTGAAAGAATCAGTGGTACAAAACCTGCCATGTACCTTAATTTCTCCACTTTTAAAGCAATTAGATAATTTAACTGAAATGAATATAATTAATTTAATGATTCTGTATGTCCTAATAAATGTGTATGACTTTATCAGGGAATGGATTTTGCAAAATCTAGATTTGCCTTCAATTTTTCATAAATTAGTCAAACATTTGCTATTATAATGTTTTGTTTGTTAAAGATTTTTGATGGTTTCATAAAACCAAATTCCTTGCTTTTGTTCACAAATTAAATTGATAATTGTACTTTTCATTCAGTTATCTTCATTTGAGATGAAAACTGTTTTCTTCATCTGTGTGTATTAGTCCCGAGGTCATGTCCAATTCCTTGCTACCCCATGGACTGTATCCTACCAAGTTTCTCTGTCTATGGAATTCTCAGGCAAGTAAAACAAGTTATTTTGCTTGCTAAATCTTGCTAAGTATCTTTAGTACATGTTAATTTAGATTAACTTTATATATGATATCTTTTAGGGCAGTAGCTTTTCAAGTACACATAGTGATTATTATAACTTTGGGATTCATTTACAGGGAAGGTAAAGAGTATAATTTCTAAAGCATTCTGTCGCATTGTTGCTGTTGTTTAGTCACTAAGTCGTGTCTGCATATTTTGTGACCGCATGGACTATAGCGCACCAGGTTTACTGTCCATGGAATTTCCAACCCACTGCAGTGGATTGCCATTTCCTTATCCAGGGGATTTTCCTGACTGAGGGATCAAATTCTCATCTCCTGCATTGGCAGGTGACTTCCTTACCACTGAGCCACCAGGGAAGACGTTCTCTCATGTAATGGGTATATTACAGTATTTCATGAGCTTTGTACCAGGAATTTGCTGAATTAATATTAATGGAAAAATTGATAATAGGAACAAGAGGGCAATTATATATTTGGAATTGTACAAATGGTTAAACTGTTGAAGATCAGAAGAAACATCTTTAGTTGGATAAGGCAAATCTGTAAGTGGAAGGAGCAGGTATTAAGTTAATATCTATGAGAGAAATGTCATAAACATAACATAAACATAAACATGGAAAATAATTGTCCATTAATTTAAAGATTTGATGTCAATTTCTATATAATTTGAACAAAAGATATATTCATACAAACCCATATACACACCAATAATTTTCCTTGTTTGTGCTGCATTTACATAATTGAAATCTCACTATAAAAAGGTTTTGGAAAATTGTCTTCATTCAATAAAGAAAAGATCATAAAAATATTTAATTAGTAGCTATATTTTTATCTCCTTATTAGAATTCAGTTCAGTTCATTCAGTCACTCAGTCATGTCCAACTATTTGCAACCCCATGAATTGCAGCACGTCAGGCCTCCCTGTCCATCACCAACTCCTGGAGTTCACTCAAACTCACGTCCATTGAGTCAGTGATGCCAACCAGCCATCTCATCCTTTGTTGTTCCCTTCTCCTCCTGCTCCCAATCCTTCCCAGCATCAGGGTCTTTTCCAATGAGTCAACTCTTCTCATGAGGTGGCCAAAGTATTGGAGTTTCAGGTTCAGCATCAGTCCTTCCAATGCACAACCAGGACTGATCTCCTTTAGGATGGACTGGTTGGATCTCCTTGCAGTCCAAGGGACTTTCAAGAGTCTTCTCCAACACCACAGTTCAAAAGCATCAATTCTTCAGCGGTCACCCTTCTTCACAGTCCAACTCTCACATCCATACATGACCACTGGGAAAACCATAGCCTTGACTAGACGGACCTTTGTTGGCAAAGTAATGTCTTTGCTTTTGAATATCTAGGTTGGTCATAATTTTCCTTCTAAGGAGTAAGCGTCTTTTAATTTCATGGCTGCAATCACCATCTGCAGTGATTTTGGAGCCCCCCCAAAATAAAATCTGACACTGTTTCCAAAGTTTGCCCATCTATTTGCCATGAAGTGATGGGATCAGATACCATGATCTTAGTTTTCTAAATGTTGAGCTTTAAGCCAACTTTTCCACTCTTCTTTTTCACTTTCATCAAGAGGCTTTTTAGTTCCTCTTCCCTTTCTGCCATAAGGGTGGTATCATCTGCATATCTGACGTTATTGATATTTCTCCTGGCAATCATTTTTTTTTTTTCTCCTGGAAATCTCGATTCCAGCTTGTGCTTCTTCCAGCCCAACGTTTCTCATGATGTACTCTGCATATAAGTTAAATAAGCAGGGTGACAATATACAGCTTTGATGGACTCCTTTTCCTATTTGGAACCAGTCTGTTGTTCCATGTCCAGTTCTAACTGTTGCTTCCTGACCTGCATATAGGTTTCTCAAGAGGCAGGTCAGGTGTTCTGGTATGCCCATCTCTTTAGCTAAAAAAAAAAAAAAAAAAAAAAAATCATCCAGCTTGTCATTTTCCTATTGGTGTGAATATTCAAATTGTCAACTTATTTATATTTCAATTTGTAATAATTCAAAGCATTGGTAATTCAATTTATTATAAATAAATTTAATTGGTTATTGTCTTATAAAGACCTTTGCACATATATATGGACATTCTTAACAGGTATATTCTTGACAGCTGAATTACATAATCAAATAGTAAGACAATAGGATACCAAGTAATACAACTATCAATACATCAACAATGTATTGATAAGGATCAAAACAGTAATGCTTGCTTTATCTTTGAAGAGTCAGAGAGAGAGAGAGAGATGGGATGGGGGAGAATGGTCAAGTCTACCTCTGGAAACTGATTTGATTTAAGTCAAGTAACAGGAACTTGACCAATCTGTGATATCACAAACAACCATGAAATAATTATGAAATTGATAAAACAATGACATGTGTACAAAGGGAAAAATATATTTTGATAATTTGAATGCAATCAATCTTGTATAAATCTGTAAGATAAATCACAGCTTAATTTAAGCCACTGAATAGTTTCTCTTCTTAGGAATGAAGAACACCTTGTACTGCAAATTTGAACTAAATTATTTTCTCCTCACCTCACAGCTAACAGAGTTGAAAATTGAGTGAATTTCAAGTGAAGTCAGGTGAAGTCATTCCATATTCATGATTCAGTGTCTACCAGACAGAAATAGGATTATTTAAATTAGAATTTTCAAGAGTGTAATGGAGAACTATATTAATGATTTGTGAAAAGTGATCCAATGGTTGAAAATGACACAAGTAAATAATGTCTAGTGAAAATTTGGTTCTCATGTGGATGTTTCTACAGAGGCTTACGTCAGCTTAAATGATAAACTGTGCTTAAGGAAAAGACTTGAGAAATGTAAGAAAAAGGTAATTAACCCATGCCAGCCAATTTATTTTAATTGCATTCATCCTTCCCAGTTTATAAATAAGTTCTCCAGAGATGCTTCTTTCATTTTAAATTGAAAGTACTGAGCATGCAGTGTTAAAGGCAACACTCTACATTATTAACAGCTCAGTGACTTTATTTTCAATATTTTTTCTAATTTAATCCCATGGGAGTAAAGCATGTGACATTATACCTGAAAAGTTTATGAAAACACATTTATTGACAGTTACATTGAATATATTTTCTACATATATATGTACATTATACATTGTATATGTAATGTGCAATTATTTTGGGAAATGATACTTATGGTTCTCAAAGTAATTAAGTTTATATTTATACAATAAAGGTCAATGAAATCAGTTCTAATATTTCTTCAATCACCACTTCTGTTCTAATAGAAAACTAACAAGATTTAACTCCTTTATTTCTGCTATATTAAAATGAGTCTTTTGGACTGATCTCACTTTAGTTCGACATTAAAATGTTAGTGCAATTAATAAAGAAATTACACCTAATACTTCAGGAAACATTGTATATATTTACATAGTTTTTCATTAGAGAAGTATTTATAAAGCCATTATGAAGGATTTAGAAAATAAAAATTAAAATAAATAAAAGAACTGCTACGAATATTTCCATTAGGCAACATCATTATGAAAACAACAGTTTGATGCTTGTTTTCCAGTCAACATCTCTGAGAGTTCATATGTCTGTGTGAGCATGGAGCGCATTTGCGAAACTTGTCCTTTGAACAAATAAGTTATATTTAATCATATTCCTTGGCATCATATTCATTATATTTTGCATGCCTTTAAGTTTTGACTGAACAGCGGCTTTTAATGAGGATGTAGCTAGATGAGATTGTTGGATGCCATCACCGACTTGATGGACATGGGTTTGGATGGACTCCGGGAGTTGGTGATGGACAGGGAGGCCTGGCGTGATGTGGTTCATGGGGTTGCAAAGAGTCGGACATGACCCAGCGACTGAACCAAACTGAACAGAACATTTCAATACATGTGCAGGTTATTTAATGTGACATGACTAGATTCTAAATATTTAATTTGTTCAGAAATGTGTCAATCTAGATATTACGGAAACCAAATGATGCAGTGATAGAGGAGAGAGACCTTGGTTTACAGAATCACCTTTCTGCCATTTAATGATTATTTGATTTTGAATATTTTATTTTATTTACTATGGGTATTGAATTATTATTCTTTGGTAATAATTTGTATGTCTAGAAAACTATGGTAGCCCTTAGTAAAAAGAACTAATCTACTTGCTGTTTCCCAATTCAGAGAACAAGATTCAGCATATAACTGTCATTTATTCAAAGACTAAAACCTTTATTGACTTCCCTGGTGGCTCAGTGGTAAAGAATCGGCCTGCCAATGCAAGAGACGCAGGGTTGATGCTTGGACCAGGAAGATCCCCTGGAGAAGGAAATGGCAAACCCCTCCAGTGTTTGTGGGCTTCCCTGGTGGCTCAGATCAGACCATAAAGAATTTTCCTGCAATGCAGGATACCTGGGTTCAATTCCTGGGTTGGGAAGATCCCCTGGGGGAGAGCATGGCAACCCACTCCAGTATTCTTGCCTGGGAAATCCCATCCACAGAGGCGCCTGGCAGGCTACAGTCCATGTGGTCGCGAAAGATTTGGACATGACTGAGCAACTAATCACAGCACATCAACAATACTTCTGTCATCACACATAATTACCATTTCTTTCTTTCTTTCTTTTTTTTTTTTTTGTAGTGAGACTATTTAAAATCCATCTTCTAGGCTACTTTTATTATACAATACTGTTAACTATAATCATGCTGCCATACATTCAGTTCATTTCAGTCACTCAGTCGTGTATGACTCTTTATGACCCATGAACTACAGCATACCAGGCTTCCCTGCCAGGCAGTACATTGGATCCCCCAAATTCCTGCATCTTACAACTGAAAGACCTTCAAATGAATTAATTGAACAATCTATAAATTGATCAGTAAGATGAATGACTCTTTTCCTGTGTACCATTGATGCAACCAATAATGTAATCCAATATTTACTTTCTATACAACAAACTATGAATGATTACCTATAAAGATATTAAGAATTTAAATAAATTTATGATATGATGTAGGTAATTGCTGGGCAAGGTCATTTTCTGTGCATTTTTTCAGTTTATAAGATAGCAAGATGAATTGTCTCCCAGCTCTTTTGCTATTCTTTGTAAGTCACATTCATTTTTTTTAAATTATGAAATCAATTTGTTATAAGGCAAATTCAGTAACTGCTATAGAAAATGTGATAGAATATCATATTAAGGCATTAAAAATCAAATAATTACCTCTTCTTTGTGCTTTGACAGTCTATCTAATCCTTCAGCCACTTATCCATAAGAGCATAATAGTAATATTTATCTATCCTATTTCACAGTGATTTTCTGGGTAACATATGATAGGATATCAATGAGTATAACTAAAATGCAATACACTATTATATTCATTTATTAAATTCATATTTCAGATTAATTTAGCAGTTTCTAATCATGGTATGGTGGACAGCTGAGAGCAAATGCCTGGTGCAGACTTTAGCACTCACTGATGTTTGGAAAAGAACTTTCAAGTGAAGGCTTTAAAGAATTTTGTGTGAGCATGGAGCACATTTGCAAAACTTCAATCTTTTGAACAAATAATTTATATGTAATTATATTCCTTGGCATCATATTCATTATATGTTGCACGCCTTTAAGTTTTGACTGAACATGGGCTTTTAATGAGGACGTAACATTTCAATACATGTACAGATTATTTAATGTGACATGACTAGATTCTAAATATTTAGAGAAAATATTGAGAAAATAATTTAAAATGAGAAAATATTTAATGAGAAATATCTAATGAGAAAATCATAAAAGCTTGCTAAGTATGTCAGCATTTATTGGCTGAAAGTGTAAAGTAAATTAGACCTAGCTAACATCTAAAGCACCATACACCATGAGTGTGAAATATTGCTTACGCTTTTCTTGAGAGAGAGTGAAATTGCTGAATATGAAGTTTAACATAGCAATGTATGATGACAGCAGTGATGATATGCATGATATTGTAAACTGTCTGAAAAGAAGTATCTTTGGCATGGTAGATATGTGTGCTCATGTAAATTTTGTTCTTAGAAATTTATGTTAGTCAGGCAGATGCCGCTGGAAGAGGCCCTTACAAAAATTATTTCTCACAGCCTTAGTTATTAAACCCCTTATATCTTTCCCATCATAAAAAGTCCAGTTCTAGCAAGATGTTGAAGTTGGGAGCAGTACGTGATTTATCTTTTTCTCAAGTATCCTCAAATAATGAAGGGTAATTAGTACTTACTGCATGTATATAGATATTTATTAGTACCTTAGTATATGACATTAAACACTACTCTCAGAAATAATGTATACTCTACTAGCTATGGGGCTTTCCTGGTGCCTCAGTGGTAAAGATTTCACCTGCTAATGCAGAAGATATGGGTTTCATCCATGGGTCAGGAAGATCCCCTGGAGAAGGAAATGGCTACCCACTCCCAGAATTCTTGCATGGAGAATCCTATTAACAGAGGAGCTTAGAGGGCTATAGTCCAGAAGTCACAAAGAGTTGGACGTTACTTAGCAAGTGAACAACAATGATGACAGCTATAGTCTATAATTATCTCATGATTTTTAAATAAATTTCATATTCTATAAATAAAAATTGAATAAACCATAATATTATTAACAGTCTTTAAAATCACATCAATGTGTTTCATTCTGAATGATGCTCCAGACCTCACTTAAGCTTTCTGTAATATGTGGAATGTGCACTCTATTAGTTTTTTTAGTTTAAGATGAATTCTGAAAAATATATTAATCTAAATATTTTGGATAGAGAATGGTGAACTAGTAAGTGTTAGTCCAATAAGGGTTTCCACCAAACATTTAACATAGAAATATGTATTTCATATTCAGTTCTATTCAGTAGCTCAGTCGTGTCCGACTCTTTGTGACCCTATGGACTGCAGCATGCCAGGTCTCCCTGTCCATCACCAACTCCTAGAGTTTACTCAGACTCATGCCCATCGAGTAGGTGATGCCATCGAAACATCTCATCCTCTGTCGTCCCCTTCTCCTCCCACCTTCAATCTTTCCCAGCATCAGGGTCTTTTCAAATGAGTCAGTTCTTTGTATTAGGTGGTCAAAATATTGGAGCTTCAGCTTCAACATCAGTCCTTCCAGTGAATATTCAGAACTGATTTCCTTTAGGAGGGACTAGTTGGATCTCCATGCAGTCCAAGGGACTCTCAAGAGTGTTCTCCAACACCGCAGTTCAAAAGCATCAATTCTTTGATGTTCAGCTTTCTTTATAATCCAACTCTCATATTACAAACTAAAAAATATTAACAACCCAAATTTGTTAATTGGAAATATAAATATAAAATATTTTCCAAATATTTTACTCATGTTGTTCATTTTGATTTATTATTTATTTTATCATAAATGAATGCTTGCTTTGCTAAATTGTTCTGAAAACTTAAATTTCTTTTAAGTCAAAACCCAAAAGATTTTGAATGTTAAATTCCTATGATATTCTGAATAGTAGGTATAACTATATGCTAGCAATGTTGATTTATATTTATTCCTTTGTACTTTAAATGTATCATTCATTCTTTTATTTATAGTTTTATATTAAGATTGTATAAAAATATTAGATGTATGTGTGGAGCTTAGTCATGTTATAGAATCCATGAGTCCAAATGCTGTAAAATCATATAAGAATGTTATAAATTATGCATAATACATAGAAATATATAATATCCTATATCAAGAGAACAGTATAAGCATATCTTGCTATTTTTTATTCAGCTCTTAATAAGAATGTTTTAATACATATTTAATGCGTGGATTTATCTCTGTGCTTTCTATTTTTTTCCATTTAATGCAAGGTCTAGATTGTATATGTTTTAAAATTTAAAAATTTTGTTATTATGAGAACTTCATGTTTAATAATTTTTAAATAACTATGCACAAAAAATAAATGCATTGAATAAATGTTTTATGTTTTTACTATCTAAAAGTACTATTTTAATATATATATTATTCCTATATTTCTTGTAGGAATTCAAGAAATTTAATGAGAAACTTTAAAGAACCAGAATTTTTTATCCTTGTATCTGGTGCTCTTAACAAAGTGGTTCTCCTCTCTGGAACTGAAAATATTATCTTAATAAAGAATAATAATTTACCTTTTAAAGTATATCTTTATGAAATTTATTTCATGTTATTCCTATTATGTATGCAGCCTGTATTGCAAAGAGTGCTGATTATTATGTTAAAATTCCTGGCTTCAAGGATCTCATCAACTCTAGGAAAATAAGTATAAAATCGACTCTATGATATTAAAAGTTTGCTGCCATAAAAATCTCAGATAATATTTTGGAAAAAAAAAATCCTATTTCTGACCTGAGATTTTCATGTCAGGAAGAAAGAAAGATGCAGCTGTAACTATCTCTCCTTAGTCTGTACATCAAGTTTAGAGCTTCTTCTTTGTACACAAGAGAACCTAAGTTTCTGCTCCTCACAATTCTAAGAATTCCTGTAGACCCTCAGGAGACAAAAAAGACCTCAGGAACTCAAGTAATCACAGTTCCAAAAGATATTTGAAAGAGATAAGGTCCAATTTACATTTAAAAATCAGATTCATATATGTTGTTGGAAAAAAAGTGAAGTCACATTATTCAATTGAAATAAAGTGTGATAATAAAGAGCTGTAAATTTGTCAAGTGAATAAACATTAAACTCGTGTGTGTGTGAATGTGTGTGTGAACCTATGTCTATTTCTCTGTCTTCCCCTCATTATTTCTTCATGGATAAATGTTTGGCAATTTATAAATGCCGTACTCAAAAGTTTATTTAACTGAGAAACTCTGTTAATTAATTCTTTATTACTTACTATTTTAAATTAACTTTTATTGGAGTATATTTGCTTTACAAAGTTGTTTTAGTTTCTGTTGTACAAAAAAGTGAATTAGTCATATATACATATTTATCTCCACTCATTTTTAGATTCCCTTTCCATCTGGGTCACTGGTGAGCAGACTTCCCTGTGCTACTGTGATATATAGTAGGTTCTCATTAGTTATCTATTTTATATATAGTTATGTATATATGTCTATCCATTTTTGCCATTATTTAGAGGTATAGCAAAAGCAAGTAATAAGTCAGCTCCATAAATTCATAAGTATATTAATATTATAAAGTCAATGTAATGGAGAAGTAGAAGTATATGTGATTCAAACTTGTGTATATGTTTAATAAGGCATTGTGTATTAATTGTGTATTTCTATACAAAGTATGTCTTGTTCTTCAGTCACTCAGTTGTGTCAAACTCTTTCCAACTCCACGAATTGCAGCATGCCAGGTTTCTCTGTCCTTCAACATCTCCCATAATTTGCTCACAAACATGTCCATTGAATTAGTGATGCCATCAAACCATCTCATCAATGAGTCAGCTCTTCCCATTAGATAGCCAGAGTACTGGAGTTTCAGCTTCAGCATCATCCCTTCCAATGAATATTCAGAGTTGATTTCCTTTAGGATTGACTGGTTTGATCTCCTTGCTGTCCAAGGGACTCTCAAGAGTCTTCTTCAACACCACAATTCGAAGCATCAGTTCTTTGATACTCAGCCTTCCTTATGGTCCAACTCTCACATCTATACATGACTAATGGAAAAACAATAGCTTTGACTATACGGACCTTTGTTGTCAAAGTAATCTCTTTCCTTTTTAATACGTTGTCTAGGTTTGTTATAGATTTTCTTCCAAGAAGCAAGTTTCCTTCAATTTCATGTGTAAATATGTAGATTAAAATGATTCTATTCAATTATTTATATTTCATTTTGTATTACCTTTAAAATGATGATAATTTATCTGTACACAGGGTACAGAGGTTTTTATTTTTGGTATGATTGTGTCTGTATCGGTTTTGAATAATAATAATTTTTGGTTGGTAAATATTGTGTATGTATTTGCTGTCTTAAAACTAATCAATTATCTAAAATTTTCTTCCTGGGATTTTATAAAAATCATTTGATTTATTGCCTTTCTGTTGGCCAATTATTTGTGCCTATGTTACTGAATTGATTGTCTGGACTCATTTTGGGGTCCTAGCCTGTGCTCAGACTCCTTGTCTCAGCTAGGGAGTTTCTTTTTTGGCCTAGATTCTCACAGTCAATAATGAAATTGATGGTAAAATGGAACTGCACAAGCTTTATTCAATGGCCAAAGACTGGAGAAGCCAGAACTTAGTTTCCAAATCAACTTCCCAACCCAAGTTAGGGAGAGACACACAGAGACACCACTAATCAGTCCTAAAGGAAATAAATCCTTAATATTCATTGAAAGGATGGATGCTGAAGCTCCAGTACTTTGGCTACCTGATGCAAACATCCAGCTCATTGGAAAAGAGCCTGATGTCGGGAAAGATTGAAGGCAACAGGAGAAGGAAGTGGCAGAGGATGAGATAGTTAGATAACAAGATTGACTCAATGGACATGAGTTTGAGCAACTCACGGAGGTAGTGGAGGACAGAGAAGTTTATTGTACTGCAGTCCATGGACTAGCAAAGAGTCGGACGTGACTTAGTGACTGGACAACAATAACATCTATATATACAGGAAGGTCAGGGCAGAATGAAGGGAATTAGAGAATAGGAGGAATATTCATGAATTATCCAATAACAAGGGTGTGGTTTGAACCCAAAACTAGTGTAGTACTCCTTTTATCCCTTGTGAAGGCTTTTCAGGTTGTTGTCTTGGTATTTGTCAACTGTCACTGTTCTGGTGCCTGTATAATTTAGCTAACTTATTAATATGATGAGTGTTTAATGAGGCTCAAAGGCTGCTGCTGCTGCTGCTGCTAAGTCGCTTCAGTCATGTCTGACTCTGTGCGACCCCATAGACAGCAGTCCACCAGGCTCCCCCGTCGCTGGGATTCTCCAAGCAAGAACACTGGAGTGGGTTGCCATTTCCTTCCCCAATGCATGAAAGTAAAAAGTGAAAGTGAAGTCACTCAGTCATGTCCGACTCTTGGCGACCCCATGGACTGCAGCCTACCAGGCTCCTCCGTCCATGGGATTTTCCAGGCAAGAGTACTGGAGTGGGTTACCATTAATATTATGAGTGTATAATGAGGCTTAAAGGCTACTGGAAGTTAAATCTTCTGCTTGGGCTAATTGGTTCTAACCAGTTCTTGCTTTTCTCTTTGCAGTGTCAACTGAAAAAGAGAAAAAAGCACAAGCTAAGCTGAGAATTGTGTTTTATTTAGAGGACAAAACTGAGGACTTAAGCCTGAGACACTGTATCTCAGATAGCTCAGAGAAACTGCTCCAAAGAGGTTAAGGGAGGAGACAGTATATATAAGAGATTTTGCAACAAAGTAGTCACAATATCAAAAAATTACCAGGCACCTCATTTTAAGGAATTATCACTATTCTATATGTGGGAAGATGCAAGAGTATGCAAGTTGTAAGGCTTACTGAAATCATTCATGAGATATGCACCTCATCTACCTAGGATCAATATCTTCTGATTTCTCATGCTGGGTCTCCTCAGGGTGCACGTTCAGGGGTGAACTGCAGCAATTGACTGCTTGATTGGCAAGTTTTTCAATTGCGCAGTCATGTCTGACTCTTCATGACCCGATGGACTGCAGCACGCCAGGCTTCCCTGTCCTTCAGCATCTCCTGGAGTCTGCTCAAACTCATGTCCATTGAGTCAGTGATGGCATCCAACCACCTCATCCTCTGTCTCCCCCTTCTCCTTCTGCCCTCAATCTTTCCCAGCATCAGGGTCTTTCCCAACTAGTTGGCTCTTCCTAATACATGGCCAAAGTATTGGAGCTTCAGCTTCAGCATCAGTCTATCCTGAGTTTCCTCAGAATTCACCATTAGATGGCTTTAACATGATGGTTTGGTGGCTGCAGCATTCTTTGTGTGGAAGGCAACATTTTTTTTTTTTTTTCATTGACAGCAGCTTCCTTCTGAAGTTTAGATAAGACCAATTGGCTTCTGTTTGGAGCGGGGGCAGAGTTATGATTCTGGGGCAATAATCTTGGTAACAACCCACACATACACTATTCTAATTATTTTCTTCCTCTAAATCATTGTCCTGAAAAAGTTTGATATATTTCAAATAAAGTGGTCATCTCTCTTATATTCAGAATCGTAATATGGTCACACATTTGCCATTTACATTAATTATAACTAACATGGAGAAGGCAATGGCACCCCACTCCAGTACTCTTGCCTGGAAAATCCCATGGACGGAGGAGCCTGGAGGGCTGCAGTCCATGGGGTCGCTAAGAGTCAGACACGACTGAGTGACTTTACTTTCCCTTTTCACTTTCATGCATTGGAGAAGGAAATGGCAGCCCACTCCAGTGTTCTTGCCTGGAGAATCCCAGGGACAGGGGAGCCTTGTGAGCTGCCGTCTATGGGGTCGCATAGAATTGGACACAACTGAAGCAACTTAGCAGCAGCAGCATAACTAACAATGTATCAACTTTTTGAAATAGAAACCTGGTGTTAATAAATTTTATTCTTCACATTAAAAAATTACATTTAGTATATGCATGCTAAAACGAAGTATTCAACAATAGATTTCTTTCTAGAATTATTCCTAGCTTCAGTAAGGTATTTTTTTCAACTTTTCATACCCATAAATGTGTTATAGATAGTTGATTTTAAAGAATTAAAGGAAATTATATGATTGGAATTCTTAATATATCTATAGTATGTATATATACTATGTATATGTTTGAATATATTCTCATTCAAAGAAGCACAACATGACAGAAAATGCCAACAATGAACATATTTGTGAATCATTTCTGCAGATCCTAATAGAGTTTGGTATTTTATTAAACTGGAAGACAAATAAAAATTTTATAGAAATATCACTATTTTCTTTATTAAGATTTTGGTTTTTTACCCCTAGAGGTAAAAAAGTAGTAGTTAGCCAATTGTTTCTGTCACCAGCAATTCTAGTCATATGGTTATACATATAGTAGCTGTGACACATTCATTTAATATTGATTAGTCAATGAAATGTCATTCTGAAATGGAATTAATGATCTGGTAGCAGGATTTTCCTCAAAATGGAACATTTAAAGATAATGAAGAAATAGAAGCACAAGATATAAAGGCAGCTTATTTTTATTTAACATGGATAATTTGCATCATTTTTTATCTACAGTTTTTTATGTAGAGTGATGAAAACCTCTTCAATTAAAAATAAAAATACAATTATATGAAATCTTATCTTTTCACATATTATCAACACAAACATTTTAATTACAAAGATATTTCAGTTAGTTCACTTCAGTTGTTCAGTCGTGTCCAACTCTTTGCGACCCCATGGACTGCAGCATGCCAGGCTTCCCTGTCCATCATCAACTCCCGGAACTTACTCAAACTCTTGTCCATCAAGTCAGTGATGCCATCCAACTACTCATCTTCTGTCGTCGCCTTCTCCCCCAACCTTTAATCTTTCCCAGTTTCAGGGTCTTTTTCAATGAGTCAGTTCTTCACATCAGGTGGCCAAAGTATTGGAGTTTCAGCTTCAGCATCAGTCCTTCCAATGAATATTAAGGACTGATTTCCTTTAGGATGGACTGGTTGCATCTCCTTGCAGACCAAGGGACTCTTAAGAGTGTTCTCCAACAACACAGTTCAAAAGCATCAATTCTTTGGCACTCAACTTTCTTTATAGTCCAACTTTCACATCCATACATGACTACAGGAAAAAACATAGTTTGACTACATGGACCTTTTTTGGCAAAGTAATGTCTGCTTTTAAATATGCTGTCTAGGTTGGTCATAACTTTTCTTCCAAGGAGCAAGCATCTCTTAATTTCATGGTTACAGTAACCATCTGCAGTGATTTTGGAGCCCCCTCAAATAAAGTCTGTCACTGTTTTCATTGCTTCCCCATCTATTTTCCATGAAGTATTGGGACTAGATGCCATGATCTTGGTTTTCTGAATGTTGAGTTTTAAGCCAACTTCTTCACTCTCTTCTTTCACATTCATCAAGAGGCTCTTTAGTTCTTCTTTGCTTTCTGCCATAAGGGCGGTGTCATCTGCATATCTGAGGTTATTGATAGTTCTCCCGGCAATCTTGATTCCAACTTATGCTTCATCCAGCCCAGCATTTCTCATGATGTACTCTACATATAAATTAAATAAGCAAGTTGATAATACACAGCTTTGACCTAGTCCTTTCCTGATTTGGAACCAGTCTGTTGTTCCATATCCAATTCGAACTTTTGCTTCCTGACCTACATGCAGATTTCTCAGGAGGCAGGTCAGGCGGTCTGGTATTCCCATTTCGTTAAGAATTTTCCAGTTTGTTGTGATCCACACAATCAAAGGCTTTGGCATAGTCAATAAAGCAGAAGTAGATGTTTTTCTGGAACTCTCTTGCTTTTTCAATGATCTACTGGATGTTGGCAATTCTATCTCTAGTTCCTCTGCCTTTTCTAAATCCAGCTTGAACATCTGGAATTTCACGTACTGTTGAAGCCTGGCTTGGATACTAAACAAACATAAATGAAGATATTTAACAGTCAGCCTTTTTATTTTACTGGATATTTTTGTGGGTGTCTTATCAATACCTTCAGTTTGAAATGGGAATAAAATATTTTACTTGCATATTATGTATGTAATACATACATACAACAAGAAATCAGAAGATTTTCACAATGTTTCCAGAGCAAGACAAATTATTCAATATATTTATATCTACCTGGAATATGTGTATAGAGATTATGACAGTATATTGAATCAGATTTTTAAAAAAATCAACATAAGGTCATTAAAATACTATGGAGTAATCATTAAAATAACCAATATTACAATGATAAACAACTCCTCAGTTTATATGTGTATTCAAATAACTTACTTGTAACATCTTATGCCAGAAATAAAACTTATCACACACTTCTCCATTCAATTTCTATGTTATTGAAGTGAAAGATTAACTTTAAAAAGCTTCAGGGGATTTATTTTGCTGACAGTTTGGTTGTCTACATAGTTGAAAAGTCTTCACGGTGAAAAATAAGACTATATTGTAAAAAGTATCATTACTTTTGTTTTTAAAAGTTTTGCAAGCTCACAGAAAGCAACAGGAATTCCCAAAGAGAGAATAAAAACAATAAAAATAGGGGCAGAAAATAGATGGGTAGCAAAATTCGGGTTCACCATTGAGAGCAAATGCCCATCTGAGGCAGGTGCCAGATGTTAACAACCACATCAAAGGATGATAAGTTTGGTTTTGAGTCACTATGGTTGGGGGGAATCAATTGAAATTGAAACCTAAAAATTAGGCTTTTATGGAAAGAATATGCTAAATAAAAGGGAGAGCTTCAAGACATATAGTTAACTTTTCAGAGAAATACATCAAGAATGAAATTATTTTCTTCTACTTTTTAAAATATTAGATAAAAAGACAATCATCACCTTTGCTGAGAACATCTATGATGAGAAGTTGTCTCACTCCAAATGTGTAGACACCTCATGAGCTATTCCTGTGGTGAAATACTATATAGCTATGGGTATTAACAAATTGCTCCTCCACACAACAGCATGGCTTAAAGTGGTGGAAACAAACTTAAAAGACAATATCAAAAGATTATGTTTCTAACAGCCAGTTTTATGATGTTTGAGCAATGACAAATCATAACAATTCATTACAGAGTGAAGAAAATTTGTCTTGAAGCAAGATAAAGGCCAGAAAATAAGCCTAAAATGGGTTTCTGGTATTCTGCTGGTTGCATAAAAAGTTTAATTTATGAAAATTCATCAACATATGAATTTTTGATCTGTATACATTTCAACATGCATATTGCTATTCTAGAAGTTCTTCTTTAAATGAAAAAGGAAGACTTCAATAGGAAGTAGGATCTAAGTGATCATATTTGTTATGGTATCCTAAGATCCACTGGTGATGGATATATTTTCAGTAATGAAGTTATACTCTCCACCTTGTTCAACTACTTGCAGTGGTTTCGGCTCAAAATTTGCAATCAAGATTTATAATTAAACTCACAACACAAAACGAGCATCTCCCTACTTTAAGTTTTAAGAAAGAGTTCATGACAGGTGACAGTATAGCATACAAACCAACAGCATAAGTGTTGACACGCTGAGGTACAAATTCCCATTGCTCATTTCCATTTTGACATATGATCATGATGACTACAGTTGAATATTTGCCCACACTGTTCAGTGGTGACTTACCAATTTTAAGCTGGTCATATATCCTGAGGCACCAGCTCACCTGATAACTGTCGTAATTTGATCAGACTTTTTTGTCCTCTTTTACCGTGCATGGCTTAAGCATAGCCAGTTTCCTTGAAAATAGCTCCCTCTTGTGTTTCTATCTAAGTTAACAAGTCTTATCATATCCAAGTCTTTTCATACCCAAAGTGAGCCTCCAGAAATATCCTTTCTACATCCAATTCACACCAAATCCAGATTCCAAAGCTGCAAGAACAATCTCACTTCATTGGGATCAGTGATAGCTGAGTCATGAGAATTGCTGAGGACCTGTGGTAATGGTTAAATTCAAGTAAATTATATGTGCCCTCAAGAAATGAATGTTCTGGGCAATGGTTCATTAATCATATCCAGTGATGTGTTTCAAGATATATTTCAATCAATATGCAAAAATAGCTTTGCAGAATTAGTTTCTGAAGTTCCATAAACAAATTATTACTGATTTTTAAATGTTACATCACCAATATTCACAATTTTGAACATTATGCTGATTCCTTCTATAGCCATTTTCATAAAGGTCCATCCATAATCATGTATGGCCTAAGAACAAAGCAGCGTCAGTTACAGGAGCACGCAGAAAAAAATCCCTTGGCTTTGAACACGTGAGGTTGTCTAAAAAAGATTCCATCCTGGTTCATGGCCATATAGTGCACCAGCTGCTCATTGCCTGTCATAGACCATACAGCCTAGCTCTAAAGTAGTAGTTCTTTTAAGATTATAAAAGAAACAATATGATAACACAACCAAGAAAATGCTACAAATGCTATAAATTAAACTGCTTTAATAAAAAGATTCATCAAGAAATGCTCATTGATGTCTTTCTCCAAATGATTCAAGTGGTCTGAGGGTAAATCTTTGAATTTGGCTTCAGCTGCATTCTCCTTTGCAGTGAAAAGATATCTTGAGTTTCTTCCAACTTTGACCATAAGTCAACCCTACAGCTAACAGAAATGGCAAAGAAAAACAGTATTATGCTTTTGGAAGCTAAGTTAGATGAGGAATAATAATTTCCTTCTCTAGTTTTCTCATCCATCTATAAACCTCCTTTCAATTAACCACAGTTTCTTCCTAGCACTGCCCCAAAGTATCACCTGTGAACCTAAACTTTGAATCCCTGACACTGAAACCAAAAACTCATGCCATAGTTTCTGTTTTACACATTTCCAGGAAATAGGAACATGTTTCAAAATACAATGGATTTATGAGAACAAACCAAGTTTATCAGTTTTGTTATCAGTACTTTCTAATTTTCTAAGATGTATATGTGTACTTTTTATTTAACTATATTTTACAAAAGCTTTATAATTACAAAAAGGCAACATGAAATAGTACAACGAGTTTGCATATACTCCATACTTGGATTATCCTAACACCTTACATTAGACTAGTCCATATGATACCATTAACTAATATTGATATATAATTATTATTAACTAAAATTCATTATTTATTTAGGTTGACTTAGTTTTTTCTTAATTTTCTTTTTTAAGTTCAAGATTCCAAATTGAATTTAGTGGTTCTGTCTCTTTAGGATCCTCTCAGTTATAATGGTGACAAATGTTTTCCCTGACCTTGGCAGTTTTCAAGAAATCTGGTCAGGTATTTTGTAGAGTGAGCCTGAGTTGGAATTTATTGATGTTTATCTCATGATAGATTGCAGTTTTGGATTTTACAGAGGATAACCACAGAAGAAAAGCATTATTGTTAACACATTATATCGAGTAAATATTATAAACATGGCTTAACACCCCTGATGTTAATGTGGAGTTTATCAGGTTTCTTCACTGTTGAATTAATCTTGTTGGCCTCCTCCATTATTTACACTAGGCTTCCCAGGTAGTGCTAATGGTAAAGAATTTGCCTGCCAATCCTGGAGATGTGGGTTTGATCCTTGGGTTGGGAAGATACCTTGGAGTAGGAAACGGCAACACACTCCAATATTTTTACCTGAAAAAAATCCCGTGGACAGAGGAGCCTGGTGTACTATAGTCCATGGGGTCACAAAGAGTTGGACATGACTGAGTGACTGAGCACATCCTTTCCATACTATACTTTTCATGACAAAGTAATTTTCACACTCTACAATTAAGGAGTTGTTTCAGCTCCATGAAAGTGAAGAATATACCTACATTATTTGGAATTGTCTATATGGGAAATTTTTTATTATCCACCATTTGTTTATTAACCATTTACTTATAACACTAAAGACACTTGGAGATATATATAATATATTAAGGTTTAAATGCAATATTATTTTATTTTTTGGCTCAAAATTTCTAGTTTTAATTGTTTGGAAATCTCTATGTTGGCTTCTATATCTCTTTGATGTACTGCTAACACTTTTTCTTTTTCGCTTATATGGGCTTTCATACTTTGGCAATGCAAGATGCTCCAAACTCACTTGTTTTCTCACCCAGTCCTAGAATCAATCATTTCTCCAAGGGCACGCCTGATTTCTTTTGTTGGTAAATGACACTAGAAACTGGGATCTTTTTCTAAGTGGGCTCATTGATCCTGGGGTTTCACTGTCTCTAGATTTTTTCAGTGGATAACTCAAGGGAATACATATCTACGTACTAACCTATGTACATATACACTCCCTCCCTATATCTATCTTCACAGGTATATGCATTATTGCAATCATTTTTCTAATACCTTGCTGGAATTTTTGTCTATGCTCCTGACAGCTATTGCTCTGCAGGGTCCCCCCCCCCCCCAACACACACACACACCTGTAGTGTCTTTATTTTAAAAATTGTCAAAGTGGAGAAAATGCCTTCGATAAGACACTGTATAAGGTGTTCTCTGAGTGGGATCCTTATGCTAGAAATGCTGATATGTGTATGAGCATGACTGGCCTGGGTGTGAATCCTTGACTGGAGCTCCTAGAAAGTGCAATGTACTGGTGCAGGGAGGATAAATGACCTCCCTCGCTTAGCCTTAGAAAGACCATCAGGCAAAAATCTTATAATGGCCTATGGTCAGATTTGAAAGATAAAGGATTTGGATTTGGGGTTAGAACTAGACTCTCAACTCTTGATCCTTCAAAACCTGAGTGAGTAACAGGTTATCTATCCATTATGTACTTAAATGGCCACAACACTGAGAGGCTTTGAGAATAACTGGTTAATCGGAGGCAACAGCAGGTCACAGTTACAGCAGATACTATTCCAAACAGGATGACAAGCTGCCCAGAGGACTGAATGTAGTCAAGAACTTACCTGAAGTTGTTTGCCAGCTTAAGTTGTTTGAAGTGTGATTTCCAGCCTCTCTTGCAAAAAAAAAAAGAAAAGAAAAGAAAAAAAAAGTGGTTTTTGGCTAATTAATTGAGCAGACATTTACTATTTTACAAACCTTTTGAGCTGTGTAACAATATTTCAATACTTGACAATTTGTTTTATTATGTAATTTATAAAATGGTGACGTGTAGAAGATTAGCTCAAATATATATTTATACTGTTGAGGAACATGTGGTTATAGTTCTGTGGGAGAAATAATTTGTCAGTGTTCACCAGCTTGTAAAAAGCTAGTAATCTAGTGCAAGAGTTTAATCATGAAATGAATGATGAAATGCAAAAAAAGAAAAAAAGAAGAACTTCAATTTTTACCAAACAAGGAAAAGATGCCCCAGAGGCCAATAGGGTCCTTTCTAGAAGATCCAGGAGGTCTTCTGATCAAGACTCATAGAGGCTACTTGGTCATTTATGTTGATCTAGTTTAACTCTATTAGTTGGCAATTGAATAAGCTGTTTGAGAAACATTTGCTGAAAATCCTAGGGAATTATCACTCAGTTTCTCACCAATAAGGATCTCATCATTGCACGCTTTGTGGTAAGTTGCTTCAGTTGTGTTCAACTCTTTGAGACCCTATGTACTGTACCCTGCCAGGCTCCTCTATCCACAAGAATACTGGAGTGTATTGCCATTTTCTCCTCCAGGGGATCTTCCTGACCCAGGGATGAGACCCTAGTCTCATTTCTCCTGCATTGGCAGGTACCACTAGCACAACCTGGAAAGGCCCATCTCATATTTCAGTTCAGTTCAGTTAAGTCGTGCCCGACTCTTTGCGAACCCATGAATTGCAGCACGCCAGGCCTCCCTGTCCATCACTAACTCCCCGAGTTGAATCAGATTCATGTCCATCGAGTCCGTAATGCCATCCAGGCATCTGATCCTCGTCCCATTCTCCTCCTGCCCTCATCTCTCCCAGCATCAGAGTTTTTTCCAGTGAGTCAACTCTTCCCATGAGGTGGCCAAAGTACTGAAGTTTCAGCTTTAGTATCATTCCTTCCAAAGAAATCCCAGGGCTGATCTTCAGAATGGATTGCTTGGATCTCCTTGCAGTCCAAGGGACTCTCAAGAGTCTTCTCCAACACCACAATTCAAAAGCATCAATTCTTCAGTGCTCAGCCTTCTACACAGTCCAACATTCACATCCATACATGACCAATGTGAAAACCATAGCCTTGGCTAGACGGACATTAGTCCACAAAGCAATGTCTCTGTTTTTGAATATGCTATCTAGGTTGGTCATAACTGTTCTTCCAAGGAGTAAGTGTCTTTTAATTTCTTGGCTGCAGTCACCATCTGCAGTGATTTCGGAGCCCCCAAAAATAAAGTCTGACACTGTTTCTGCTGTTTCCCCATCTATTTCACATGAAGTGATGGGACCAGATGCCATGATCTTTGTTTTCTGAATATTGAGCTTTAAGCCAACTTCTTCACTCTCCTCTTTCACTTTCATCAAGAGGCTTTTCAGTTCCTATTCTCTTTCTGCCATAAGGGTGGTGTCATCTGCATATCTGAGGTGACTGATATTTCTCCCGGCAATCTCGATTCCAGCTTGTGTTTCTTCCAGTCCAGCGTTTCTCATGATGTACTCTGCATAGAAGTTAAATAAGCAGGGTGACAATATAAAGCTTTAACAGACTCCTTTTCCTATTTGGAACCATCTGTTGTTCCATGTCCAGTTCTAACTGTTGCTTCCTGACCTGCATACAGATTTCTCAAGAGGCAGGTTAGGTGGTCTGGTATTCCCATCTCTCTCAGAATTTTCCAGTTTATTGTGATCCACACAGTCAAAGGCTTTGGCATAGTCAATGAAGCAGAAATAGATGTTTTTCTGGAACTCTCTTGCTTTTCCCATGATCCAGTGGATGTTGGCAATTTGATCTCTGGTTCCTGTGCCTTTTCTAAAAGCAGCTGGAACATCAGGAAATTCACAGTTCACATATTGCTGTAGCCTGTCTTGGAGAATTTTGAGCATTACTTTACTAGCATGTGAGATGAGTGCAATTGTGTGGCAGTTTGAGCATTCTTTGCCATTGCATTTCTTTGGGATTGGAATGAAAACTGACCTTTTCCAGTCCTGTGGCCACTGTTGAGTTTTCCAAATTTGCTGGCATATTGAGTGCAGCACTTTCACAGCATCATCTTTCAGGATTTGAAATAGCTCAACTGGAATTCCATCTCCTCCACTAGCTTTGTTCAGAGTGATGCTTTCTAAGGCCCTCTTGACTTCACATTCCAGGATGTCTGGCTCTAGATGAGTAATCACACCATCGTGACTATCTTGGTGGTGAACATCTGTTTTGTACAGTTCTTCTGTGTATTCTTGCCATCTCTTCTTAATATCTTCTACTTCTGTTAGGTCCATACCATTTCTGTCCTTTATCGAGCCCATCTTTGCATGAAATGTTCCCTTGGTATCTCTAATTTTCTTGAAGAGATCTCTAGTCTTTCCCATTCTGTTGTTTTCCTCTATTTCTTTGCACTGAATCCTGAAGAAGGCTTTCTTATCTCTTCTTGCTATTCTTTGGAACTCTGCATTGAGATGCTTATATCTTTCCTTTTCTCCTTTGCTTTTCACCTCTCTTCTTTTAACAGCTATTTGTAAGGCCTCCTCAGACAGCCATTTTGCTTTTTTGCATTTCTTTTCTATGGGGATGGTCTTGATCCCTGTCTCCTGTACAATGTCATGAACCTCATTCCATAGTTCATCAGGCACTCTATCAATCAGATCTAGAGCCTTAAATCTATTTCTCATTTCCACTGTATAATCATAAGGGGTTTGATTTAGGTCATACCTGAATGGTCTAGCGGTTTTCCCTATTTGCTTCAATTTGAGTCTGAATTTGGTAATAATGAGTTCATGATCTAAGCCACTGTCAGCTCCTGGTCTTGTTTTTGTTGACTGTATAGAACTTCTCCATCTTTGGCTGCAAAGAATATAATCAATCTGATTTTGGTGTTGACCATCTGGTGATGTCCATGTGTAGAATCTTCTCTTGTTTGTTGGAAGAGGGTGTTTGCTATGACCAGTGCATTTTCTTGGAAAAACTCTGTTAGTCTTTGCCCTGCTTCAATCCGCATTCCAAGGCCAAATTTGCCTGTTACTCCAGGTGTTTCTTTCTGTCTTTCTTTCTTTCAGTCTGACCTTTCTTCGGAGAAAGCAATGGCACCCCACTCCAGTAATCTTGCCTGGAAAATCCCATAGGCGAAGGAGCCTTGTAGGCTGCAGTCCATGGGGTCGCAAAGAGTCAGACACGACTGAGTGACTTCCCTTTCACTTTCATGCACTGGAGAAGGAAATGGCAACCCACTCCAGTGTTCTTGCCTGGAGAATCCCAGGGACAGAGGAGCCTGGTAGGCTACCATCTATGTGGTTGCACAGAGTTGGACTCGACTGAAGTGACTTAGCAGCCAGGTGTCTCTTGACTTTCTACTTTTGCATTCCAATTCCCTATAATGATAAGGACATCTTTTTGGGGTGTTCGTTCTAAAAGGTCTTGTAGGTCTTCATAGATCCATTCAACTTCAGCTTTTTCAGCATTACTGGTTGGGGCATAGACTTGGATAACTGTGATATTGAATGATTTGCCTTGGAGACGAAGAGAGATCATTCTGTCGTTTTTGAGATTACATCCAAGTACTGCATTTTGGACTCTTTTGTTGACCATGATGGCTACTCCATTTCTTCTGAGGGATTCCTGCCTGCAGTAGTAGATATAATGGTCATCTGAGTTAAATTCACCCGTTCCAGTCCATTTTAGTTCGCTGATTCCTAGAATGTCGACGTTCGCTCTTGCTATTTCTTGTTTGACCACTTCCAATTTGCCTTGATTCATGGACCTGACATTTCAGGTTCCTATGCAATATTGCTCTTTACAGCATCCGACCTTGTTTCTATCTCCGGTCACATCCACAGCTGGGTATTGTTTTTGCTTTGGTTCCATCCTGCCGGGGGCCAGCATGAGGAATTCCGCCCTTGGCAAAGGTCATGAGGAAGGAGGCTTGGCATACGCAAAGGCGTGATCAAGCCTCAGGAAACCCCTGTTCCCGAGCATCTACCCCAAAACCAGAGTCTGTTTTGTGCTCTCACCTACACCTCTGACTTTACGGGGGGCTCTCCCCCATAACCATTTCTCTTGGAGAAGGAATAAACATGCAGCTCCAAGGCAATAAAAATTCCTGGGTGTGACAAGAGTGTTTCAGCTTACGGACTCCTCTGAAGGTTATCTAGCCCACCTGTATAGGTTCGTCCAGCCACATGTGATTGTTTACAGCCTCCCAATCTGACAGGCACGAGATGTTTTAGACTTACTAAAGGCAAATGCTTTTGGGGAGTTAGAAATTATTAGTATAGTGGGTTGGTGAGGAATTATATTGGTGAAGGGTTTTTCATTTGTTGTGTCAATAATTGCTGCTAATTCCCTGCTCTGGGTGGGACAAGGATGTCTCAGGTCAAACCTCTCTGCTGACAGACTAGCTTGTGTGACAGGATTATCCATACTCCTGCCACATGATTGTTTACTACCTCTTAACTATAAACAGCGCAGACAGTTTTTGAGTATTTTGAGAGTCTTAATTAGCATAGGGCTTTTTCTTCTTGTTGAGTCAATGGTTGCCGCCAGGCCTCCATATCCTTAGGCACCTGGGAATATATTAATCAATGTATTTGGAATATAGAAAAGGAAATATAGTAGTTTTTGATGCTATCATTACTAGGCTTTTAGAGTTAATGAATTTTCTCTTTTGTAATAGATCACTGTACTTTGTTATAAATCACTGTGTCCTTGCTATGTAAAAATGTAACTTTATCATTATCTTAAGACTAAATAGATCTTAAGGGGAATATTGGTGAAAGGATTTTCATTTGTTGGACTGATGTTTGCTGCTAAATCTCCATGTTCCCTGCCCTTATAATGAATATAACTAGCATATAGGAGAAATAAGCATTAACCTTTAAGCATATAGGAGAAATAAGTATTAACCTTTAAGATTAATCATGTTAACCTTGGGTTAAATAGATTCCTTTCTTGATTATAACTCACTACAACCTCACCCTATAGGAACATAACTTTATTTGGAGGGTGGTGCCTGGTTTAAGAAAAAACACCCTTGGAAAAAATAAGTTTTTTGGTTATCAGAAAGAAAGGATCATAAAATGTCAGCAGGTCTCACTCATGGCCAGAAGATGATGCAATATCCCTAAGACCTTTTTTTTTATACATTTATGTGAAGCATCTGATTTTGATAAAGGTCAGGACTGCTGACCCCCACGTGACTCTGTATTCATCCCTATATGTAACAAAAGGTATATAAGCAAACCCCAAAATAAAGAAATCGGATCAGTTTACAGAAAGACTGATTCCCCCATGATGCTTCTTTCTTGCTCCCATTTTTCTGGCTGAATTCCCATCTGGAGCATGGATGCTATTCCACGTAATCCAAGTTATTCAGCCTCTTTTTCTCCACTAATCTTCCTACTATGCTATCCGTTTCTAATTTCTCTCTATATCTGTAATTAAATATGTATTTTTCCAAAGATGCCAACTCCGTCCCCCCACCTTCGAATCACCCTGGATCCACCGTGGCTGGACCCCAGCACCATCCCTTCATTTTTTCTGGAGTTGTTTCTCCACTGATCTGCAGTAACATATTGGGCACCTAATGACCTGGGGAGTACCTCTTCAAAATCCTACCATTTTGCCTTTTCATACTGTTCATGGGGTTCTCAAGGCAAGAATACTGAAGTGGTTTGCCATTCCCTTCTCCAGTGGACCACATTCTGTCAGATCTCTCCACCATGACCCACCCATCTTCAGTTGCCCCACAGGCATGGCTTAGTTTCATTGAGTTAGAAAAGGCTGTGGTCCTAGTGTGATTAGATTGACTAGTTTTCTGTGAGTATGGTTTCAGTGTGTCTGCCTTCTGATGCCCTCTTGCAACACCTACCATCTTACTTGGGTTTCTCTTACCTTGGGCATGGGATATCTCTTTACCACTGCTCCAGCAAAGCACAGCCGCTGCTCCTTACCTTGAATGAGAGGTATCTCCTCACCGCCACCATTTCTGACCTTCAAGGTGGGATAGCTCTTCTAGGCCCTTCTGTGTCTGCACAGCCACAGCTCCTTGGAGGTGGTGTGACTCCTCCCAGCCACCGCACCTGGCCTCACAGGCAGTGTAGCTCCTCTCAGCCATTCCTGCACAATCGCAGCCTGGCACTCTCGGGCAAAACCCCTGTCCTCGGACGTGGGGTAACTCCTCTTGGCTGCCACCCTTCAGATATGGGGTCCTCCCAGCTTCTGCCCCTGCCTCAGACGTGAGGTAGCTCCTCTCAGCCGTGCTTACTGCGCTAGTCAGTACAGCCTCCCATGCTTCAGTTCAGTTCAGTTCAGTTGCTCAGTCGTGTCCAACTCTTTGTGACCCCATGAATCGCAGCATGCCAGGCCTCCCTGTCCATCACCATCTCCAGGAGTTCACTCAGACTAATGTCCATCGAGTCCGTGATGCCATCCAACCATCTCATCCTCGGTCGTCCTCTTCTCCTGCCCCCAATCCCTCCCAGCATCAGAGTCTTTTCCAATGACTCAACTCTTTGCATGAGGTGGCCAAAGTACTGGAGCTTCAGCTTTAGCATCATTCCTTCCAAAGAAACCCTAGGGTTGATCTCCTTCAGAATGGACTGGTTGGATCTCCTTGCAGTCCAAGGGACTCTCAAGAGTCTTCTCCAACACCACAGTTCAAATGCATCAATTCTTCACTGCTCAGCCTTCTTCACAGTCCAACACTCACATCCATACATGACCATAGGAAAAACCATAGCCTTGACTAGATGGACCTTAGTCGGCAAAGTAATGTCTCTGCTTTTGAATATATTATCTAGGTTGGTCATAACTTTTGTTCCAAGGAGTAAGCGTCTTTTCATTTCATGGCTGCAGTCACCATCTGCATTGATTTTGGAGCCCCCCAAAATAAAGTCTGACACTGTTTCCAATGTTTCCCCATCTATTTCCCAAGAAGTGATGGGACTGTATGCCGCAATCTTCATTTTCTGAATGTTTGAGCTTTAAGCCAACTTTTTCGTTCTCCTCTTTCAGTTTCATCAAGAGGCTTTTTAGCTCCTCTTCACTTTCTGCCATAAGGGTGGTGTCATCTGCATATCTGAGGTGACTGATATTTCTCCCGGCAATCTTGATTCCAGCTTGTGTTTCTTCCAGTCCAGCGTTTCTCATGATGTACTCTGCATAGAAGTTAAATAAGCAGGGTGAACAATATACAGCCTTGACGTACTCCTTTTCCTATTTGGAACCAGTCTGTTGTTCCATGTCCAGTTCTAACTGTTGCTTCCTGACCTGCATACAGATTTCTCAAGAGGCAGGTCGGGTGGTCTGGTATTCCCATCTCTCTCAGAATTTTCCACAGTTTATTGTGATCCACACAGTCAAAGGCTTTGGAATAGTCAATGAAGCAGAAATAGATGTTTTTCTGGAACTCTCTTGCTTTTTCCATGATCCAGCAGATGTTGGCAATTTGATCTCTGGTTCCTCTGCCTTGTCTAAAACCAGCTTGAGCATCAGGGAGTTCACAGTTCATGTATCGCTAAAGCCTGTCTTGGAGAATTTTGAGCATTACTTTACTAGCATGTGAGATGAGTGCAATTGTGCTGCAGTTTGATCATTCTTTGGCATTGCCTTTCTTTGGGATTGGAATGAAAACTGAACTTTTCCAGTCCTGCAGCCACTGTTGAGTTTTCCAAATTTGCTGGCATATTGAGTGCAGCACTTTCACAGCATCATCTTTCAGGATTTGAAACAGCTCAAGTGGAATTCCATCACCTCCACTAGCTTTGTTCAGAGTGATGCTTTCTAAGGCCCACTTGACTTCACATTCCAAGATGTCTGGCTCTAGATTAGGCATCATATCATCATGATTATCTGGGTCATGAAGATCTTTTTTGTATAGTTCTTCCATGTATTCTTGCCACCTCTTCTTAATATCTTCTGTTTCTGTTTGATCCAGACCATTTCTGTCCTTTATCAAGCCCATCTTGCATGAAATATTTCCTTGGTATCTCTAATTTTCTTGACGAGATCTCTAGTCTTTCCCATTCTGTTGTTTTCCTCTATTTCTTTGCATTGATCGCTGAATAAGGCTTTCTTATCTCTTCTTGCTATTCTTTGGAACTCTATTGAGATGCTTATATCTTTCCTTTTCTCCTTTGCTTTTCACCTCTCTTCTTTTAACAGCTATTTGTAAGGACTCCCCAGACAGCCATCTTGCTTTTTTGCATTTCTTTTCTATGGGGATGGTCTTGATCCCTGTCTCCTGTACAATGTCACGAACCTCATTCCCTAGTTCATCAGGCACTCTTATCTAAAAGATCTAGGCCCTTAAATCTATTTCTCACTTCCACTGTATAATCATAAGGGATTTGACTTAGGTCATACCTGAATGGTGTAGCGGTTTTCCCTACTTTCTTCAATTTGAGTCTGAATTTGGTTTTAAGGAATTCATGATTTGATCCACAGTCAGCTCCTGATTTTGTTTTTGTTGACTGTATAAAGCTTCTCCATTTTTGCCTGCAAAGAATACAATCAAATGAAAAAAAGCAAAATGGCTGTGTGGAGAGGCCTTGAGAGAGCTGTGAAAAGAAAAGAGGCAAAAAGCAAAGGAGAAAAGGAAAGATATAAGCATCTCAATGCAGAGTTCCAAAGAATAGCAAGAAGAGATAAGAAAGCCTTCTTCAGGATTCAATGCAAAGAAATAGAGGAAAACAACAGAATGGGAAAGACTAAAGATCTCTTCAAGAAAATTAGAGGTACCAAGGGAATATTTCATGCAAAGATGGGCTCGATAAAGGACAGAAATGGTTTGGACCTAACAGAAGCAGAGGATATTAAGAAGAGTTATCAAGAATACACAGAAGAACTGTACAAAAAAGATCTTCATGACCCAGATAATCATGATGATATGATCCCTAATCTAGAGCCAGACATCTTGGAATGTGAAGTCAAGTGGGCCTTAGAAAGCATCACTATTAACAAAACTAGTGGAGGTGATGGAATTCCACTTGAGCTGTTTCAAATCCTGAAAGATGATGCTGTGAAAGTGCTGCACTCAATATGCCAGCAAATTTGGAAAACTCAACAGTGGCCGCAGGACTGGAAAAGGTCAGTTTTCATTCCAATCCCAAAGAAAGGCAATGCCAAAGAATGATCAAACTGCAGCACAATTGCACTCATCTCACATGCTAGTAAAGTAATGCTCAAAATTCTCCAAGACAGGCTTCAGAAATACGTGAACCGTGAACTACCTGATGCTCAAGCTGGTTTTAGACAAGGCAGAGGAACCAGAGATCAAATTGTCAACATCCGCTGGATCATGGAAAAAGCAAGAGAGTTCCAGAAAAACATCTATTTCTGCTTCATTGACTATGCCAAAGCCTTTGACTGTGTGGATCACAATAAACTGTGGAAAATTCTGAGAGAGATGGGAATACCAGACCACCTGACCTGCCTCTTGAGAAATCTGTATGCAGGTCAGGAAGCAACAGTTAGAACTGGACATGGAACAACAGATGGTTCCAAATAGGAAAAGGAGTACGTCAAGGCTGTATATTGTTCACCCTGCTTATTTAACTTCTATGCAGAGTACATCATGAGAAACGCTGGACTGGAAGAAACACAAGCTGGAATCAAGATTGCCGGGAGAAATATCAGTCACCTCAGATATGCAGATGACACCACCCTTATGGCAGAAAGTGAAGAGGAGCTAAAAAGCCTCTTGATGAAAGTGAAAGAGAGTGAAGAAGTTGGCTTAAAGCTCAACATTCAGAAAACGAAGATCATGGCATCTGGTCCCATCACTTCTTGGGAAATAGATGGGGAAACAGCAGAAACAGTGTCAGACTTTAT
The DNA here is from genome assembly GCF_023091745.1 of Budorcas taxicolor. NCBI lineage: Eukaryota > Metazoa > Chordata > Mammalia > Artiodactyla > Bovidae > Budorcas > Budorcas taxicolor. The sequence continues at coordinate 55,313,794 of NC_068929.1, read as the reverse complement.
TTTGGGGGGCTCCAAAATCACTGCAGATGGTGACTGCAGCCATCAAATTAAAAGACGCTTACTCCTTGGAAGAAAAGTTATGACCAACCTAGATAGTATATTCAAAAGCAGAGACATTACTTTGCCGACTAAGGTCCATCTAGTCAAGGCTATGGTTTTTCCTGTGGTCATGTATGGATGTGAGTGTTGGACTGTGAAGAAGGCTGAGCAGCGAAGGATTGATGCATTTGAACTGTGGTGTTGGAGAAGACTCTTGAGAGTCCCTTGGACTGCAAGGAGATCCAACCAGTCCATTCTGAAGATCAACCCTGGGATTTCTTTGGAAGGAAAGATGCTAAAGCTGAGGCTCCAGTACTTTGGCCACCTCATGCGAAGAGTTGAGTCATTGGAAAAGACTCTGATGCTGGGAGGGATTGGGGGCAGAAGGAGAAGGGGACGACCGAGGATGAGATGGCTGGATGGCATCACGGACTCGATGGACATGAGTCTGAGTGAACTCCTGGAGATGGTGATGGACAGGGAGGACTGGCGTGCTGTGATTCATGGGGTCACAAAGAGTCGGACACGACTGAGTGACTGCATTGAACTGAACTCATTTTCGTGTTGACCATCTAGTGATGTCCATGTGTAGAATTTTCTCTTGTGTTGTTGGAAGAGGGTGTTTGCTCTGACCAGTGCATTTTCTTGGCAAAACTCTGTTAGTCTTTGCCCTGCTTCATTCTGCATTCCAAGGGCAGTTTCCCTGTTACTCCAGGTGTTTCTTGACTTCCTACTTTTGCATTTCAGTTCCCTATAATGAAAAGGACATCTTGTTTGGGTGTTAGTTCTAAAAGGTCTTGTAGGTCTTCATAAAACCGTTCAACTTCAGCTTCTTCAGCCTCACTGGTTGAGACATAGACTTGGATAACTGTGATTTTGAATGGTTTGCGTTGGAGATGAACAAAGTTCATCCTGTCGTTTTTGAGATTGCATCCAAGTACTGCATTTTGGACTCTTTTGTTGACCATGATGGCTACTCCATTTCTTCTGAGGGAATCCTGCCCACAGTAGTAGATATAATGGTCATTTCTAAATTATGGGAGTAGGTCTGGTGAGTTCTTTGCACCCTCAGACATTCTTTGGATTCATTGGAGACTATATAACTTCTTTGCTAACACTAACAAGCAGGTACTCTTTCTGCCCCCTTCTGATGCCTATGTCAGAAGCTTTCTCTATCTCCTTTATACTTTATTAAAACTTTATTACACACACAAAATAAAAATAACGTTTTCTTTTTGCCTGTGTCACTGGTTGTAATTAATTGCATTTAGGTTAACATAATCAATGATTAAGATTAAGTTTATGCCTGTTTTTTAATTATGAAACTATGATAACACATTTGCAAGTATGGAGACTTGGAAAATACAGGATAAAGCTATATATAGTCTCACTATATTATAATTATTTTAAGTAGATATATTAAGATTTTTAGTTGATGTTTCTATATCAAACTCTCAGAAATTAATAGAATCAATAGATTGAAAAGTAGAAGGATATAGTAGGCCTGAAAAGCACTATGAATCAATTCAACATAATTAAGATTTATACAATTTTCACATAACAGCTTGATAATTTTCACATTACAGCTTGATATAAATTACATTCAAGTTCCCATAGACTATAAACCAAGTGACACTGGAACATAGCCAGGGATAGCAAATAGGGTGCAAAAATTTAGTGGTCTAAAGGTTTTGAAATCATATAGATTCTCTTCTTTTATTACTGTGTAATTATATTAGAATTTAATATCAAAAGATTTGAAAATAGCCCACATATTTTCAAGTTCAATGTAACATTTGCCAAGAGAGATGTTGACTTAGTCACTGAAAACCAATAAAGTGAAAAGACTGAAAAAACTCAGAGGGAAATTGCAGAGAATAAAACATTTACATGAGAAATTAACGTCAAAATGATAAATTATCTATGATAATTTGATAATGCCACGTATTGGACATTAAATGTCCACTTTTAAATTATGACTGCATCTAAGAAGCCATAACAAGAAAAATCAGAAAATATTTGTTTTTTTCCTTTTTTCTTTTTATTTATTATTTTTTTAATTTTAATTTTTACTTTATTTTACTTTACAATACTGTATTGGTTTTGCCATACATTGACATGAATCTGCCACAGGTCTACATGAGTTCCCAATCCTGAACCCCCCTCCCACCTCCCACCCCATATCATCTCTCTGGATCATCCCCGTGCACCAGCCCCAAGCATCCTGTATCCTGTATTGAACATACACTGGTGATTCGTTTCTTACATGATAGTATACATGTTTCAATGCCATTCTCCCAAATCATTCCACCCTCTCCCTCCCCCTCACAGCCCAAAAGTCTGTTCTATACATCTGTGTCTCTTTTGCTGTCTCACATACCGGGTTATCATTGCCATCTTTCTAAATTCAATATATATGTGTTACTATACTGTATTGGTGTTTTTCTTTCTGGCTTACTTCACTCTGTATAATTGGCTCCAGTTTCATCCACCTCATTAGAACTGATTCAAATGTATTCTTTTTCATGGCTGAGTAATACTCCATTGTGTATATGTACCACCACTTTCTTATCCATTCATCTGCTGATGGACATCTAGGTTGTTTCCATGTCCTGGCTATTATAAACAGTGCTGTGATGAACATTGGGGTACATGTGTCTCTTTCTATTCTGGTTTCCTCAGTGTGTATGCCCAGCAGTGGGATTGCTGGGTCATAAGGCAGTTCTATTTCCAGTTTTTTAAAGAATCTCCACACTGTTCTCCACAGTGGCTGTACTAGTTTGCATTCCCACCAACAGTGTAAGAGGGTTCCCTTTTCTCCACACCCTCTCCAGCATTTATTGCTTGTAGAATTTTGAATCACAGCCATTCTGACTGGTGTGAAATGGTACCTCATTGTGGTCTTGATTTGCATTGCTCTGATAATGAGTGATGTTGAGCATCTTTTCATGTGTTTGTTAGCCATCCGTATGTCTTTTTTGGAGAAATGTCTATTTAGTTCTTTGGCCCATTTTTTGATTGGGTCTTTTATTTTTCTGGAATTGAGCTGCATAAGTTGCTTGTATATTTTTGACATTAGTTGTTTGTCAGTTGCTTCATTTACTATTATTTTCTCCCATTCCAAAGGCTGTCTTTTCACCTTGCTTATATTTTCCTTTGTTGTGCAGAAACTTTTAATCTTAATTAGATCCCATTTGTTTATTTTTGCTTTTATTTCCAGAATTCTGGGAGGTGGATCATAGAGGATCCTGCTGTGATTTATGTCAGAGAGTGTTTTGCCTATGTTCTCCTCTAGGAGTTTTATAGTTTCTGGTCTTACTTTTAGATCCTTAATCCGTTTTGAGTTTATTTTTGTGTGTGGTGTTAGAAAGTGATCTAGTTTCATTCTTTTACAGTAGGTTGACCAGTTTTCCCAGCACCACTTGTTAGAAAGATTGTCTTTACTCCATTGTATATTCTTGCCTCCTTTGTCGAAGATAAGGTGTCCATAGGTGTGTGGTTTTATCTCTGGGCTTTCTATTTTGTTCCATTAATCTGTATTTTTGTCTTTGTGCCAATACCATATTGTCTTGATGACTGTGGCTTTGTAGTAGAGCCTGAAGTCAGGCAAGTTGATTCCTCCAGTTCCATTCTTCTTTCTCAAGATTGCTTTGGCTATTCGAGGTTTTTTGTATTTCCATACAAACCCTGAAATTATTTGTTCTAGTTCTGTGAAAAATACCTTTGGTAGCTTGATAGGGATTTCATTGAATCTGTAGATTGCTATATTGATTCTTCCTATCCATGAACATGGTATATTTCCCCATCTATTAGTGTCCTCTTTGATTTCTTTCATCAGTGTTTTATAGTTTTCTATATATAGGTCTTTAGTTTCTTTAGGTAGATATATTCCTCAGTATTTTATTTTTTTCGTTGCAATGGTGAATGGAATTGTTTCCTTAATTTCTCTTTCTATTTTCTCATTTTTAGTGTATAGGAATGCAAGGGATTTCTGTGTGTTGATTTTATATCCTGCAACTTTACTGTATTCATTGATTAGCTCTAGTAATTTTCTGGTGGAGTCTTTAGGGTTTTCTATGTAGAGGATCATGTCATCTGCAAACAGTGAGAGTCTTACTTCTTCTTTTCCAATTTGGATTCCTTTTATTTCTTTTGCTGCTTTGATTGCTGTGGCCAAAACTTCCAAAACTATGTTGAATAGTAGCAATGAATGTTGGCACCCATGTTTTGTTCCTGACTTTAGGGAAATGCTTTCAATTTTTCACCATTGAGGATAATGCCTGCTGTGGGTTTGTCATGTATAGCTTTTATTATGTTGAGGTATGTTCCTTCTATTCCTGCTTTCTCAAGAGTTTTTATCATAAATGGATGTTTAATTTTGTCAGAGGCCTTCTCTGCATCTCTTGAGATAATCATATGGCTTTTATTTTTCAATTTGTTAATGTGGTGAATTATATTGATTGATTTACGGATATTGAAGAATCCTTGCATCCCTGGGATAAAGCCCACTTGGTCATGGTGTATGATCATTTTAATGTGTTGCTGGATTCTGATTTCTAGAATTTTGTTAATGATTTTTGCATCTATGTTCATCAGTGGTATTGGCTTGTAGTTTTCTTTCCTTGTGGCATCTTTGTCAGGTTTTGGTATTAGGGTGATGGTGGCCTCATAGAATGAGTTTGGAATTTTACCTTCCTCTGCAAGTTTCTGGAAGAGTTTGAGTAGGATAGGTGTCAGCTCTTCTCAAAATTTTTGGTAGAATTCAGCTGTGAAGCTGTCTGGACCTGGGCTTTTGTTTGCTGGAAGATTTCTGATTGCAGTTTCAGTTTCCGTGCTTGTGATGGGTCTGTTAAGATTTTCTATTTCTTCCTGGTTCAGTTTTGGAAAGTTGTACTTTTCTAAGAATTTGTCCATTTCTTCCACGTTGTCCATTTTATTGGCATATAATTGCTGATAGTAGTCTCTTCTGATCCTTTGTATATCTGTGTTGTCTGTTGTGATCTCTCCATTTTCATTTCTAACTTTATTGATTTGATTTTTCTCTCTTTGTTTCTTGATGAGTCTGGCTAATGGTTTGTCAATTTTATTTATCCTTTCAAAGAACCAGGTTTTGGCTTTGTTGATTTTTGCTATGGTCTCTTTTGTTTCTTTTGCAATTATTTCTGCCCTAATTTTTAAGATTTCTTTCCTTCTACTAACTCTGGGGTTCTCCATTTCTTCCTTTTCTAGTTGCTTTAGGTATAGAGTTAGGTTATTTATTTGACTTTTTTCTTGTTTCTTGATATATGCCTGTATTGCTATGAACTTTCCTCTTAACACTGCTTTTATAGTGTCCCACAGGTTTTGGGTTGTTGTGTTTTCATTTTCATTTGTTTCTATGCATGTTGTGATTTCTTTTTTGATTTCTTCTGTGATTTGTTCGTTATTCAGCAGCGTGTTGTTCAGCCTCCATATGTTGGAATTTTTAATAGTTTTTCTCCTGTAATTGAGATCTAATCTTAATGCATTATGGTCAGAAAAGATGCTTGGAATGATTTTGATTTTTTTTTAAATTTATCAAGGTTAGGTTTATGGCCCAGAATGTGATCTATCCTGGGTCTATCCATGTGCACTTGGTGAAAAGTCCTATAGATATCAATTAGGTCTAACTGGTCTAATGTATCATTTAAAGTTTTCATTTCTTTGTTAATTTTCTGTTTAGTTGATCTGTCCATAGGTGTGAGTTGGGTATTAAAGTCTCCCATTATTATTGTGTTACTGTTAATTTCCCCTTTCATACCTGTTAGCATTTGTCTTACATATTGCAGTGCTCCTATGTTGGGTGCATATATATTTATAATTGTTGTATCTTCTTGGATTGATCCTTTGATCATTATGTAGTGGCCTTCTTTGTCTCTTTTCACAGCCTTGTTTTAAAGTCTATTTTATCAGATATGAGAATTGCTACTCCTGCTTTCTTTTTGTCTCTATTTGTGTGGAATATTTTTTTCCAGCCCTTCACTTTCAGTCTGTATGTGTCCGTTGTTTTGAGGTGGGTCTCTTGTAGGCAGCATATATAGGGGTCTTGTTTTTGTATCCATTCAGCCAGTCTTTGCTTTTGGTTGGGGCATTCAACCTATTTACATTTAAGGTAATTATTGATATTTATGATCCCATTGCCATTTACTTTACTGTTTTGGTTCAGGTTTATATGCCATTTTTGTGTTTCCTGTCTAGAGAATATCCATTAGCATTTGTTGGAGAGCTGGTTTGGTGGTGCTGAATTCTGTCAGCTTTTGTTTGTCTGTAAAGCTTTTGATTTCTCCTTCATATTTGAATGAGATCCTTGTTGGGTACAGTAATCTGGGCTGTAGGTTATTTTCTTTCATCACTTTAAGTATGTTTGGCATTCCCTCCTGGCCTGAAGAGTTTCTATTGAAAGATCTGCAGTTATCCTTATGGGAATCCCCTTGTGTGTTATTTGGTGTTTTTCCCTTGCTGCTTTTAATATTTGTTCTTTGTGTTTGATCTTTGTTAATTTGATTAATATGTGTCTTGGGGTGTTTCGCCTTGGGTTTATCCTGTTTGGAACTCTCTGGGTTTCTTGGCCTTGGGGGATTATTTCCTTCCCCATTTTAGGAAAGTTTTCAACTATTATCTCCTCAAGGATTTTCTCATGGTCTTTCTTTTTGTCGTCTTCTTCTGGGACTCCTATAATTCAAATGTTGGAGCGTTTCATATTGTCCTGAACGTCTCTGAGATTGTCCTCATTTCTTTTAATTCATTTTTCTTTTTTCCTCTCTGATTCATTTATTTCTACCATTCTATCTTCTATTTCACTAATCCTATCTTTTGCCTCCGTTATTCTACTATTTGTTCCCTCCAGAGTGTTTTTTTATCTCATTTATTGCATTATTCATTATATATTGACTCTTTTTTATTTCTTCTAGGTCCTTGTTAAACCTTTCTTGCATCTTCTCAATCCTTGTCTCTAGGCTATTTATCTGTGATTCCATTTTGATTTCAAGATTTTGGATCATTTTCACTATCAATAATCGGAATTCTTTCTCAGGTAGATTCCCTATCTCTTCCTCTTTTGTTTGGTTTGGTGGGCATTTCTCCTGTTCCTTTGCCTGCTGGGTATTCCTCTGTCTCTTCATCTTGGTTTTATTGCTGCGTTTGGGGTGGCCTTTCTATATTCTGGGAATTTGTGGATTTCTCTTTATTATGGAGCTTCCTCACTGTGGGCAGGGTTGTATCAGTAGCTTGTCAAGTTTTCCTGGTTAGGGAGGCTTGTGTTGGAATTCTGGTTGGTGGAGCTGGATTTTTTCTCTCTGGAGTGCAATGGAATGACCAGTAATGGGTTATGAGACGTCAATGGTTTCGGAGTAACTTTGAGCTGCCTGTATACTGAAGCTCAGGGGTGTGTTCCTGTGTTGCTGGAGAATTCGTGTGGTGTGTCTTGCTCTGGAGCTTGTTAGCCCTTGAGTGGTGCTTGATTTCAGTGTAGGTATGGAGGATTTGAGGAGCTCCTATCAATTAACGTTCCCTGGATTCAGGAGTTCTCTGATGTTCTCAGGATTTGGACTTAAGCCTCCTGCTTCTGGTTTTCAGTTTTATTTTTACAGTAGCCTCAAGACTTCTCCATCTATACAGCACTGATGATAAAACATCTAGGTTAAAGATGAAAAGTTTCTCCACATTGAGGGACACACAGAGAGGTTCACTGAGTTACATGGAGAAGAGAAGAGGGAGGGGGTAGTTAGAGGTGACTGGAATGAGATGCGGTGGGATCAAAAGAGGAGAGAGCAAGCTAGTCAGTAGTCACTTCCTTATGTGTACTCCTCAGTCTGGACTGCTCAGAGGTGTTCACGGAGTTATACAAGGAAGAAAAGAGGGAGGAAGTGGACAGAGGTGGCCAGGAGAATAAAAGAGGGAAATGAAAAGGAAAGAGACAGCGCCAGCCAGTAACCAGTTCCCTGAGTGTTCTCCACCGTCTGGAACACACAGAGATTCACAGAGTTAGGTAGAGAAGAGAAGGGGGAGGGAAGAGACAGAGGCAACCTTGTGGAGGAAAAGGAGAGTCCTAAGGAGGAGAGAGTGGTCAAGCTAGTATTCTCTCTCTCAGGTAAAATTGGGTACTGAAGATTGGGTTTTTAAATGTACAAAATTGACAACAAATACCAAAAAGCAAAGATTAAAAATCTAGAGTAAAGGTTGGATTTTCAAAAATACAATATTAAAGAGCAGAAGGAGAAGAAGGAGAAGAAAGAAAAAAAAAAGCCACAAGAATTATTAAACAACAACAACCACAAAAAGAGTATATATGGCGTTTACTTTAAAAATAAGGTCTTTTTTTTTTTTTGAAAAGTAATAGTAGGTTATAAAAATAAAAATTGAAGGAGAAATAGAGGACTTAAAATTTTTAAAAGGTTAAAAAAAAGAGGAAAAAGAAAAGAAAAAACAATCACATAACAATATGAAAAAAAAAGAATGATCGTAAAAATAGTAAAGATATATCTGGCCCTTTGGTGTTGTGGGCAGTGTGGGGTCATTTCCAAGGTGGTTCCCTCTGTTTAACTTCTTCTGTTTGCTGGTCTCTTCAGTGTCTGATTTCTGCCCTGTCACAGGGCGGGCGGTGATGGACGGTTTCTTTTTTTTTTTTTTTTTTAAGCTTACTTGTTCAGTCTCACTGTGGGGAGGGAGGGATGCTGTAAACAAGTAACACTGGCATGTGCTTGCAGGGTCTCAGCCCCGCTGGGCCTACCCCTGCTCGCGGCACACACCGCTCAGGCTCTACGTTGCTCTGCCGGGAACCGTCTGAGGCCGGCCCTAGGCTGCATGCACCTCCCCGGTATAAGCCGCTCAGGCTTGGCACTCAGGTAGCCCTCAGAGGTGCAGATTCAGTTGGTCCTGCGTTTTGTGCCCTTCCCAGGTCTGAGTAGCTCAGGTGTTTGGCGAGCGCTGTCACTGTGATTTTTCACCTTTCCCGTCTCTGCTGCTCAGTTTTCTGGGTGTTCGCTGGTGTCCCTTCCCTGGCAGCTGATGACTGTCCGGAACCCCCAGAAGTCTTAGTTAGCAAAGAAGCCTGCTTGCATTTTGGTAGGTAATGTCTCTCTTGGGCTGCGATTGCCCCCTTCCAGCCCTTATGGTTCTGGCTGCCTGTCACCGGAGGGGGATGGTCTGCAGCCGGCTATTTCTGTTCCGTCCTTTGTTCTGTGCGTGGTCCTGGCAGTGTCTTATGTTCGAGCTTTTTGCGTGGTAGCTATCCCACAGTGTGGTTTCCTAGCCCAAGTTAGTTCTCTCTGGTTACACGTGGAGCGTTCCGGCCTGAATCTTACAAAGCACTGCAGCCCGCGCCTCCCGCGCCTCCCTGCCCAGCCCCCACTTGCTAGTAGCAGATGCAGGTGTCTGCGCTGCTTCTCCACTGGGGGAGTTACTGTTGGGCTCATAACCTGTTGGTTTTAATTATTTATTTATTTTTCCTTCCTGTTATGTTGTCCTCTGTGCTTCCAAGGCTCGCCACAGACTCGGCAGCGAGAGTGTTTCTTGGTGTTTGGAAACCTCTCTTCTTAAGATTCCCTTCCCATCACGGAGCTCCCTCCCTACCTCCTTTGTCTCCTTTTTTGTCTTTTATATTTTTTCCTACCTGTTTTTGAAGACAATGATCTGCTTTTCTGGGTGCCTGATGTCCTCTGCTAGCATTCAGAAGTTGTTTTGTGGAATTTACTCAGCGTTGAAATGTTCTTTTGATGAATTTGTGAGGGAGAAAGTGATCTTCCCATCCTATTCCTCCACCATCTTAGGACTGCCCCCCCCAAAAAAAAAATTTGTAATAAAATAAAAATGAAAAGAGAATTTATCAGAATTTTTTGCATGCTACTGAGGTTGCTCATTTCAACTAAATACAATGTAGATTATTGAATAAGGTATGAAAACAAATGATGGACACTAGCAAAAAATTTTGTGACGTTTGAACAAAATATGTACTTTAGTTAATAATGCTGTATTACATGTTATTTCCCCCCTTTTCCTGCAACATAATATTTCTTTACATTCTCAGATTCACAGTTTCATTTCTTACAAGAATACCAGTCATAATGCATTAGGGCCCATCCTACTGCTTTATTTTAACTTAATCACTTCTTTAATGTAATATAAGTGAAAATTTCAACAAGTGAATTTGGGATATGAACACAAATTTCTCCATAATATCTGAGAAATAAAATCAAATGCAGATGGTAAAGTATACATTGGCTTTTTTTTCTTTTTGTCTAACAATCACTCTAGAGAATGAGCTGCTCTCAAGAACAAGGCAATGTGTTATTTTCCTTCTCTCTGCACCTGTAGCCTGGTACCTGTAGAGAATTAAAAAGAAAAAAAAAAGTTTGCTATACTTAATTAAACTAAATGCAAGTTTGTAAAATAAGATTCTTCACTTGGCATAAATATATTCTTACTGCATTAATTACATGAAACACACACAGATCTTGAGGGAGAATCTGAATATTTTTAATGCTGTACTTTTTAATTTTCTAGTTTGGATTCTTCTGTGAAGAAATGAAGAGGGTAAAACCACCAGAATTGCCACAGAGAGGTAGTAAAACCAACTTTAATTTTTAAGATTAACTTTTAAGAATGAATCAAGTCTTAAGTAATTCATAGCATGTTTGAGCAAAAAAACTAAGCTTTGGATTCTTTCTAGCACAACATACTCATTTCATTATTTCTTAAAAATCATGAATATACATTTATGGCCAGTTATTTCAATGGGAAATAGTTAAAAATGTCTTACATGAGTGGGTTTAATCTATTAGTACTCTTCACACAAATTCAAGATGTTTAAGTTGTAGTTCCACTTACAAGATGAAATTTAATCAGGCTTTCTAGAACATTTACGTCTCAGAAGTAGAAGGGTGTATGATCATTTTGGAATATAAAATCATGATGAAAGTTGTGTGATATGCTTTCGTATAAGCATTTATAGCATAAATAAATCAACTCAAACATTTACTACTCTATGAATCATGAAATATTATCTTTCATAGAAATTGATTTTTGTTATTACAGTTAATTTTTTCTGCATATATTTTTCAAATTAAAACCTTGAAAATACACAAATTAGTTTTTTCTTTTCTAATTATATGATATATGGCTTTCATAAAAATTGATAAATAATTAATGTTTGTTTATTTATGAGATAATTACTAATTAAAGGTTCTTTTTTGCTTGTTTGTTTGGATGACAAGATTGGTTGAAATTTTTTAGGTGCTTTACTATTTTTGTTTTGGCAACTTTTTCTTGAATCAGGGGAAGTGCACTAATATTTCTCAATGTAAACAATCAAAAGATTTCCAACTTAGACCAGAAGGGAAGTGGGATTTAAGGATTGTGAGACATATTGAGAAAGGACAACAAAGGATTCTCTGGAAGCAGTAAAAGGGCACTAATAAAAAGGCACCAGTTAGGATAAGAATGAATAGAAAGTTCCTAGCTCAGTGAGGCTTCCCAACTTTATCCTTAGTGAGAAAATTGTCACAGGTTGAGAGCCCTGGGTTTCAGGGGGCTGATCGCATTAATTTTGCTTCTCTCAGACATTGTAGCCTTATGGAGCCTGTCAATCACTAGCCAGAAATTGTAATCCAATGTATATTGTTCATTTTCTTCTCATTTTTGGTGCCAGGGCTTTTCTGATGGCTCAGACAGTGAAGAATCTGTCTACAATGCCAGAGATTTGAGTTTGATCCCTGGCTCAGGAAGATCCCTGGAGAAGGGAATGGCTTCCCAGTCCAGTATTCTTCCCTGGAGAATCCCATGGACAGAGGAGCCCGGCAGGCTTATGCAGTCACAAAGATTCGGAAAGCATTGAACGCTAACACACACAGGGCTAGTTTGATGTCATTTACTTTACTAGAATTAAATATTTCATTTCATTTTTGCTTAAAATCTTCTCAAAATACATTTTTCAAATAAAAAAATCCTCAACAACCTTTCATCTTATAGGGCATTCAAATAGTCTCTTTTGTGATTTACTTATTTAACTTTTCTTCATTCTTTCAAATAGGGTACTAAACCCTGAGGTTGCCATTTTTTCTATTTTCAACTTATTGGACTTGGAAGAACTTGACTGTTATTCCCTATCACTTGAATTTTTTTTCATTCAAACTATGCAAGTCAAACCTAGCTGCTCAGTCTACCAATGTTGTTTCCAGTAGGCTGATTTTGTGATAATTTAACCCTTTTGCCATTGCGTGTCATGCATTATTGATTTCCATCTCCAAGAATAGAATCATCTTTGTCTTCAAACCCAACCAGTTCAGATAAGTAATCCTAGATTTCCAATTCTGAGCATCTGTTATTTGGTTTTCTTTCCCCCCAAACTTTAAACTTTTTACTTTGTATTGGAATATAGCCAATTAACAGTGTTGTAGTTTCAAGTGAACAACAAAGTGACTCAGCCATACATATACATGTATTCATTTCCCCCCAAACTCCCGTTCCATCCAGGCTGCCACATACCATTGAGCAGAGTACCCTGTGCTGAAAAATACACTAGGTCCTTGTTGGTTATCTATTTTAATATACTAGTGTGTGCATGAAGTTCCCAAAACCCCTAACTTTCCCTTCCCTCTGACAACTGTAAGTTCATTTTCTAAGTCTGTGCGCCTCTTTCTGTTTTGTAAGTATGTTCATTTGTATCATTTATTTTTAGATTTCACATACACAGGATGTCATATGATGTTTATCCTTCTCTCTCTGCTCTACTTCACTCAGTATGACACTCTCTAAGTGCATCTATGTTGTTGCAAATGGCATTATTTAATTCTTTTTAATGGCTCCAAACCCACAGGTTGGGAGAAAATATTTGCAAATGGTGTGACTGATGAGATTAGTTTCAAAAATTTATAAACAGTTTACGATGCTTAGCAGCATCAAAACAAACAACTCACTCAAAACATGAGCAAAAGACCTGAATAGACATTTCTCCAAAGAGGATATTCAGATGGTCAATAGGCACATGAAAAGATATTCAACATCACTAGCTATTTAAAAAATGCAAACAAAAAACTACAATGAGATATCACCTCACTTCGGTCAGATTGGCAATCTTAAAAATATACACAAATAACGAATGCTGGAGAGGGTGTGGAGAGAAGGGAACTCCCCTACATTGTTGGTGATAATGTAAATTGGTACAGCAACTATGGAGAACAGTATGATAAGTTGCTTCAGTCTTGCCTTCTTGCATGGACTATAGCCTGCCAGACTCCTCTGTCCTTGGGATTCTCCAGGTAAGAATACTGGCGTGGGTTGCCATTTCCTTCACCAGGAGAATAGTATGGAGGTTCCTTATAAAACTAAAACTAGAGGTACTAAATGACCCTGCAGTCCCACGCCTGGGCATATATCTGGAGGAAAATATGATCCAAAAGGATACATGTTGATGTATGGCAAAACCAATACAGTATTGTAAAGTAAAATAAAGTAAAAGAAAAAAAAAAAAAAAGGATACATGAACACCGATGTTCATTGCAGCACTGTTTACAAAAGCCAAGACATGGAAGCAACCTAAATGTCCATCAACACAGGAACGGATAAAGAAGGTGTGGTGCATATTACCAGTGGAATATTTCTCTGTTACCTAATTGTATTATTAAACATTATGTCAGTCTCTAGTGGCTCAGTGGTTAAGAATCCACCTTCCAATGCAGGAGCCACTGGAGATGTTGGTTTAATCCCTGGGTCAGGAAGATACCCTGGGGGAGAAAATGGCAACCCATTCCACTATTCTTGCCAGAAAAATCCCATGGACAGAGTCGCCTGGTGGGCCACAGTCCATGATTTTGCACAGATTTGGAAACACCTGAGTGACTGAGCATGCACATGCATAAGCCATCAATCCAGAGAAAAGATAAAATAAAACAACTATGTATTTTACCAGAAAGAGTTAATTAAGTACAAATTCTTAGGTCAATAATCTTAAAAATGGCAATGTGTTAGTTTTCTAGGGCTGTTGTAGCAACACGAGTTTCCAGGTGGCTCAGTTGTAAAGAATCTGCCTACCAATGCAGGAGATGTGGGTTTGATCCCTGGGTCAGGAAGACCCCCTGGAGAAGAAAATGGCAATCTACTACAGTATTCTCACCTGGGAAATCCCATGGACACAGGAACCTGGCAGGCTACAGTCCATGGGATAGCAAAGAATCTGACACAACTTATCAACTGAGTACAGACACTATAATAAAATACTACAAACTGAGTGACTTAGAATACAGATTTATTTTCTCACACCTCCATAGGCTTGGCTTCAAGATCAAGTTTCTGGCAGGGTTAGTTTCCTCTGAGACCTCTTGCCCTGTGCCTTTCTAACTCTTCACAGGGGCATCACTCCTTACATGTGTGGTAGTGGTGCATTTCTGTATATATTAATCTTTTTTTATAAGGACAACAGTTATATTGCATTGGTTCCAAACATAATGGTCTCATTTTAACTTAATTACCTCTTTAAAAGCCTTATCTCTAAATACAGTCATATTCTGTTGTACCTGGGGTTAGGACTTCAGCATACAATTTTAGGAGGACACAATTCAGTCCATAACAGGTAGGATATACCAGATCTAGGTTGTAAATATAGAAATGGCTCCCAGTAAGCCACAAAGCTGACTCTCTAATGATTTAGAAAAACAACTGAAACCAAGGAAAGTACACTATTAAAACCTCACACCAAAGTGTTTCCAAACTTAGGTTTGGCTTCTCCTCACTCACAGGCCAATAATTCAAGAGGCAATTCTTACTAGAAAGGAAAGGTGCTTTAATTAGGAAAGTTTCAGTCTGGGGAGATGATGGACTCCAGAGACCAACTCTGAAGATTCTGCTCAGTTAGGCCAGTTTTTAGAAGGGGCAAAAAAAAAAAAAAAATGAGGAAGGGAAAAATGAGGAAGAATCTCAGTGAATCATCCAAGTAGGAGGTTGGTTTCTGAACCATGCTCCATTGAGTGCAAACTGACTAACTCTTTCTTCAGATAGTATCTTGCCCTCCTGATCTGCATACAGGATTACTTAGGCTGTTGAGGGTAGAGAGCTAATCATTCTTTAATTACTGAATTCTTCATTCTTACCTATTTTTATCTAGGAAAAGAATCAAGGTTAGACAAGGCATAGTGTGCTTTCAAGAATGAGTAACAGCAGATAGTTTAAATTGCCTAGTGATCTCATTCCTATAATTAGATTCTTTTAAGATTAGAAGGGAACAGAAATGGGCAAACAGGAAATCGGCAAAATAGAGGCTAAAGGTTCAGTAAATGGCTGAGAAATGCACTGTAATATTTGTCTGCAACCCTACTCAAAACTGGTTAAAATACTTTAAATCATCATATTTTTAAAATTAAACATGTGTAATGTCATATATGAAATGAATCTCCAATCCAGGTTCTCTGCATGATACTGGTTGCTTGGTGCTGGTGTACTGAGACGACACAGAGGGATGGTACGGGGAGGGAGGAAGGAAGGGTGTTCAGGATGGGGAACATGTGTATACCTGTGGCAGATTCATATTGATGTATGGCAAAACCAATACAATAATGTAAAGAAATTAACCTCCAATTAAAATAAATAAATTTATATTAAAAAATAAATGACATTAAATAAAAATGTTTTTTTCTTATTATTAGCCTAATTTGAAATCCTGTTGCTTCAATTTTCCTGATTCTTTGAGTACAGACAGACAGATATAATAGTTTTGTTGGTTTAATTATTATGATTAATTGTGTACATATCTTTCTCAACAGATTACTGTTTTTCCCACTGACAATACATTTAGTCATCAATTGTCAGACTTCACCTTCCAAATGTTTACTTTGTAATCATATTTATTTGGCACGTTAAAAAAATGTGCATTTCTAAAACAAATTTTCATCTAGAAATAAAGTAGTTTGGGCTCAAAACACCTCATTTTGTTTATTATATTGACGTTTTGAAATGTGCAATTAAATTTAGGTTTAGTTTTATAATACTCCTTCTGAGGTTCACTGTCATTCATCCTACAGATAAATGTCTTATTTGAAATATAAGACATTCAGAAGGTTAAACATGAGACAGGTTAAGATTGGAAACTGTAAAGTATATTTTATAACAGATTTAATAAGAGTATGGAGAAAACATAGAAATCCAGCAGTATAATTTATATACTTATGGATGATTCCTCTTTTCCATTAGTTTTTATTATAAATAATTCTACATGTTAATTCCCAAAGTTATAAAAAATATATTAAGATACAATGACTATTTTACCAAATGCATTTTTGTTTCATTGGACTGTTTACCTGAGTGGAATCTATATTGATGGTATTTCTCATTACTATGTTGGTAGAGACTATAAAGAGAAAACAAATTAATTTGGGATTAATAAAGGAAACTAAATTGCCTTTGAGGCAGGAGATAGATGGGCCCCAGGCTAGGCATTTACAACTAGTTTCCTGTTTACTCTTCATGGGGCAGGAAAAAAAAGTGGACTTCAGATGGGACCCTTAAAACTAGCTCGATAGATGGGCTTCAGTTTAGATATTTACAAGCAGCCTCCTGTTTGCTCTCTGAAATGGAAGTAACAACTGAAACAGGGTGAATAGCCCAGCTCTGTCTCCTGTGGACACCTTACGATAACAGTTATGCAGGAACAGAGAGGGGTTACACCTTGTTTGAGTAAAAGATCAAGAGGCCATATATTTCCCATCTTTGGGGCACAGGAGACATCGCAGATGTGCAGAAATGCTTCTTAGGGTTCAAAAATAACGGGATGCCAAGACATAATGAGTCATACTCCTCCTAGACAGCTTTACATTGAAATCTATACTGGAAGAAAGTTGTGCACACATGTCAGAGAGGATCCTAGCACAGGTCACATTGGAAAAAGAAGCCAGATAATTGCCCAAAGGTAAACAAAGACCTGGAAGAACTGCCTTATAAAATAATTTAACCACCTCTTTCCTATACTTATCAACATTAACGAGTATGTGCACACCCTTTCAGAGAAGGCAATGGCACCCCACTCCAGTACTCTTGCCTGGAAAATCCCATGGATGGAGGAGCCTGGTGGGCTGCAGTCCATGGGGTCGCCAGGAGTCGGACATGACTGAGTGACTTCACTTTCAGTTTTCACTGTCATGCATTGGAGAAGGAAATGGCAACCCACTTCAGCGTTCTTGCCTGGGGAATCCCAGGGACAGGGGAGCCTGGTGGGCTGCCGTCTATGGGGTCGCACAGAGTCAGACATGACTGAAGTGACTTAGCAGCAGCAGCAGTTACTCTTATGCTTCCTGAAATCTAGAGGTGAAATGGATTATGTCTGTAACTTGGTTTGAAAAACATCAGAAAACTGAGATAAGTTGACAAATGAACAAGTATATAGATAAATGATACAGTTGTATGTTCATTCTAGAATCTAGGAGGTAAATATATAGGTGCACTATTTTACCTTCTCTGTACAATTAATTTTTGTAATAAAATTTTATAAAACTGTAATGACATATCTTTCCTAATACTACACTGTTAGATTTATATACTGTTAAATTTATAAGAAATAACATGATCATCCCCATACTTCCTTCTCTATGAATATCTGTAGTAAAGAAACATGTCCAAAATTGCTCATGTGTGGAGGATATATACAGTTTATACATTTTTATAAGGATTTAATTGTAAGGTATGTCTGTAACTAATTAGTTAGCTATCTGTTGCAAGAGGAAGCATTTTTCTCCCCTACTTTGGGAAATAATTGCTTTCCCATTGTGAAATATGTCAACAATGAGAAAGCAATATATAAATAAATGTCACTCAGGCTTCATTAAGAGGACATGCGTTATTTTAACTTTTTGAGTTTTATAATACTATTAGATTTACTTCTTCCCTGCTGCTGCTGCTGCTGCTAAGTTGCTTTAGTTGTGTCCAACTCTGTGTGACCCCATAAACGGCAGCCCACCTGGCTCCCCCATCCCTGGGATTCTCTAGGCAAGAACACTGGAGTGGGTTGCCATTTCCTTCTCCACTTCTTCACCTCTATTCCTTTAACTGACTATGTCTAACAATGTTTTATTTGTTTGTATGTTTTGTTTTTCCCCTCTTTCCCATCAGATAAATGTATCACCCCAACTCTCTTCTTAAGTATTCATGAAATTATATAGTCTACCAGTAGATTTATCTCCTTAATTTGTAACCGCTCTCTCCTTCTTCCTCTCTTACATTTTAAATGAAATTGGAAAAATTTAGGCAGGATTTATGGAATATAATAAGCAGTTAAATTATGTGTGTAAATATAAGACAAAAACGCTCTACATTAGAGATGAAATCACATATTTGGTCCAAGAGTTTGTGAAAAGAAAAATTAAATGAATCACAATTAAACCTAATACAAGGATTAGTAGACCTAGTGTTTATTTTTCATTAGAAATTGGAAGAACACACTCCTGGGAACAGAGTGTTTTAAAGAAAGATCGTTGGTTTCATGTTAATTAAAAATCAAAACTAACCTCAGACTGAGTAAAGAAATGCAATTGCTTTTTTTTGTATAAGCAAAGCACCAGAAAGAATATCTTGGCATTTAATTGCTAGGTGTGAACTTGCAGTTAATAGTATTTCACTGTAATAATTTACCACACTGCACTAAAAACAGCTCATAACTACTTATTGCCTACTGGACTTGGGTATCAATGATTCTCCAGATCACAAATTTCAGATATTATTTTGTATTTTCTTTATCTGTAAATAGAAATAATAAACATATTTTTCTAAACAACATGATTCAAATTTCTATAAATAAGTCATTCACAGAATTGTAAAAAAAATCAATTTTGTCTACTTAAAGTTTTCATTTACAACTTTTAGTTTTGTCATTGAAACAATAATATCCATTGCAATACATTTCAAGTAGGGATTAAAATTAATTTAATGTATTATCCTGAGAATAATGTGGCTGCATTGCAAACTTTGAAAAATAAAATATTAATATAAAAACTTTTGTTATATAATTTTCAGATAATTTATAAGAATCATTTTACCAAACTCTGCAGAGAACAAATCTAATAAATTTCCCATTAAAAACCAGAATATTTAACAAAATGTTGATTTAAAGTATGCATGCTTGCTAAGTCACTTCAGTCATGTCCAACTCTGTACAACCCTATGGACAGTAGCCTGCCAGGCTCCTCTGTGCAAGGGATTCTCCAGGCAGGAATACTGGAATGGGTTGTCATTTCCTTCTCCAGGGGATCTTCCCAATCCAGGGGTTGAATCCATGTCTGTTATGTCTCCTGCATTGGCAGGCAGGTTCTTTACCACTTGCTCCACCTGGGAAGCCTGATTTAATGTATGGGAGTCTACTAAATATTTTAGATTAAGAATCACATTTTTTTTAATTGTTGCAAAATAAAGTAAACTGAAAAATTAAGAAAATATTACAGATGTATAACATTTTAAAAATGTTTACCAGTTTAGTTCAGTTCAGTTGTTCAGTCATGTCTGACTGCAATCCCATGGACTATAGTACAGCAGGCTTCCCTGTCCATCACCAACTCCTGGAGCCTGCTCAAACTCATGTCCATTGAGTTGGTTATGCCAAGAAAAAGATATTTCTGTATTGAGAGAAGAAAGCATTTATTGAATTGAACAAAATCATTTCCAATTATCTGTTTCAGAAACAAAATGACAATTTCAAAGTAACAAACTAGTTTGTAAGTATATTTCAGAAACAATAATTGAATTTCAGACTAAAGGCTTATAAGATTAGACATTTTCCAGATGTCATGTTTGCTAAAGTACTAATTATATAAATCCTATGGAAGACATATATTAAAAACTGATTCACTATATGTACAACATTTAAAAGTTAGTGTGACCTCCTAAATTTAGGACTCCAATTTTAAAGGCCAAGGTACTAAAATGTGACTATGCTTTGAAACAGTAACATTTGTAAAAGTATAACTTTATTGATGTTTATTGAAATTTCAAATTCTTATGTGCAATACAATTGTTACAAATGATAACAAAAATCATTTTTATAAGTAACATAATTGCTGTATCAATTTATTTAAAAAACAAATCAAAACCACTACAATATTGTAAAGTAACTAGCCTCCAGTTAAAATAAATAAATTAAAAAGAAAAAGAAATTACAAAGCCCCAACAGCTAGGGAGAAATCTATAGTAGTAGAAGAGTACAATAGTAGAATAGTAACATAATAAAAAGATTACAATTGTGATCCATTCTGAGAAACAGTGCATGAAACAAGAAAATAAAAAGAAAATTACAATCTCATACAGAATGCATGTGTCTTCAACAAAATGTGCTTAAGTTGTTGAAATTCAATTTTTATATTTTTCCATATACAATGCAGCTCGAATTTTTCCAGTGTGGTACCATTTTGTATACCTCAATCCAAATTTACAATTAATAAAAAATACACACCAGAAGGGCTTCCCAGCTGTCACTAACGGTCAAGAATCTGCCTGGCAATGCAGGAGACATAAAAGACCTGGGTTGGATCCCTGGCTTGAGAAAATCCCCTGGAGAAGGAAATGGCAACCCACTCCAATATTCTTGCCTGAAAAGTTACATGGACAGAGTAGACTATGTAAAAAAAGCAGAACCTCTTTTCATGAGGTTGAAAAGACCTGGACACGACTTAGAGACACAACAACAAACACCCCAGAAGAATATGGCTTAATATATACACAATAGCTCGTAGAACAATATAGAGACTTGCCTTTCAAAATAAATGAAAGTATGTTTAGATTTCTTACAAAACTGAAACTATCAATCAAACTGCAATGACTACATTTTACATGTTGAAAAACTCTCTCTCTATATATATATATATTTAAGCCTGTAATTTTAAAAACCTTCTATTGTGATAATGTTGTGAAGATCTTCCTGACCCAGGGATCGAACCCAGGTATCCCGCATTGCTGGCAGACGCTTTACCATCTGAGCCACAAGGGACGCCTTCTATGTGAAGAAACAACCAATTATTGTTGCCTGTGCAAAATGGTCGGAGAAGGCAATGTCACCCCACTTTAGTACTCTTGCCTGGAAAACCCCATGGACGGAGGAGCCTGGTAGGCTGCAGTCCATGAGGTCGCGAAGAGTCGGACACTACTGAACAGCTTCACTTTCCCTTTTCACTTTCATGCATCAGAGAAGGAAATGGCAACCCACACCAGTGTTCTTGCCTGGAGAATCCCAGGGACAGAGGAGCCTGGTAGGAGGCCGTCTATGGAGTCGCACAGTCGGATACGACTGAAACGACTTAGCAGCAGCAGCAGCAGCATGCAAAATGGTACAGTTTCTATGGGGGAGGGGGGAAACTGTAGTATTATAAAATTAGTTTTTCAATTTGGGGATTTCTAGGAAACAATTTCTGAAGTGATTATAAAGGCTTACTCTTATTTGTTAAGTACAAACCCAAGACACAGAGAATGAAGACAAAAGAGGAGAAAAAGAGAGAAGAAGGAAATCAGTGCTACGCTGGGATAGATTCTCTGGGCACCGAAAATCCTAATATTCCAAGGTATTCAGCCAAGTAAGATGTTTTCAAACAATTTGTATTCATAAACTATACCTCAAATCAGTCCACCGGTAGACAGGAGAAACAAATTTATTGACCTAGTTCTTTCCTCTCTCCTAATTCTTACGGTCAAGATTCACCTTATGGAATGATAACTTTCCTACAATTTAAAGTTGTTTTAGTTGGCCCTTCTGCTTACCAAGTTGGAAGTCAGTTTCCAACTTGTTTGTTGTTCCCTTTGGTAAACAGAGACTCCGTGCATTGTCTGGTCATTTGGCTGGAGCTGAGAAGCAGGGTTCAGCACCAGCAGGCAAGCAGAATCCATCAGCTGAAAATCTGAGTGTTGTATCTCAGGTTAGGCAGCTGAGGGTTAACTGAAGAGACTTTAGCAATCTGAAGAGGTTGGTAATCTACATGACTGCTGGTAATAGATACTACATGCACCACTCAGATCCCATTGTTTGTCCACAGTACAACTTAGAGACACTAATTTTTGTCAGTACAAAATATATGCATTTTTCTTGAAAGGATGAATCACAGAATCTCTTTCAAGGTGGTTCTAAGTCACAATCCCCTGGAAAAGTTAACATTATAAAAGCATATGCAGACCCAGCTGGCCTCAAGGTTACAGCAGATATTTATCATCTTTTTTCTACCAAACCATTCTAAATGCCCCTCACTTGTTGAAAATGTTTTGTCTGGTTTAGTTTGCTTACCAGATGGGGAGATTGAGGCCTTCAATCCCCAATTTTCTGAACTTTTTAATTTCTACTATTGTCTGGATTTTTACTTTTATAATGCTAGGTACAATTATTCCTTGACTAGAAAACACAGAAATACACACCTAAGTAAATTCTCTGGGTGCCAGAGTAATCTTTCTTGCTCTCATTATGTGGTAATATCCTTAGTTTTCTGTGGTCATAAGGATTGATTATTGCAGTCAGTAAATCTTTCTTCCCCTCTTTACTTATCCACTATTATGGGAACCCAAGGTTGCAGAGTATTATATATATTCTAGATCAATGAATCACTAACAGATACTCTTAGGAAAAAGGGACGAGGATGAGATAAGGATGAGATGGTTGGATGACATCACCAGCTCAATGGACATGAGTTTGAGCAAGGTCTGGGAGTCGATGATGGACAGGGAAGCTTGGCATGCTGCAGTCCGTGGGGTCGCAGAGTCGGACACAACTGAGCGACTGAACTGAACTGAACTTAGGATCTCTTAGAAGGTGTTCTCTCCCTGCCATGAACAGTTTTTGTAACCTTAAGAAATTAAAATTCTTAAGAATGGGAAGTCCAAGTGCCAGATACGGAAAACTGGATTTGACCGTGAGATGAGCTAATAATTCTTATACTCTTTGGTCTAGAATTACTCAGGTGGTGCTAGTGGTAAAGAACCCGCCTGCCAATGCAAGAGACATAACAGATGTGGGTTAGATCTTTGGGCTGAGAAGATCCCTGAAGGAGTAAATGGCAACCCATTCCAGTATTCTTGCCTAGAGAATCTCATGGACAGAGGAGCCTGGTGGGCTACAGTCCATAGGATTACAAAGAGTTGGACATGAATGAAGTGACTTAGCATGCACACATCATGGTGTAATAGCAATTAGTGACACAGTATAATTTATTGCTTTTTGTTTTTGATTTTGTTCAGTGTCTCTATCACATCCTAAGAGACAGCATATGTTCAAACTCCTCAAGACATTCTCATCTGAGTATTCCTCTATCTAGCCAGATGTTCCCATGTTAGTATATATAGAATGTTATTTCTACAGTCAGGAGTCTATTGTAATTGCTCATTTGATATAATATTTTGCTTTTGTTCTGAGAAGATTTATATCATACCATGTTAATAATTATTGCATTCTCTAGTATTATATTTCAGTGTTGATATACCATATATAAAATTTATATGAGCAACATTAACAGGTAGATCAAGCTTGGTGAAAGGAAGTCTGTGTAGTTTAACCCAAGCAGACTCCTAGCCCACTGATTCAAACCACTTGGCTTATAGAACAAGCACAGATGTGGACAAGAAGAGAAGCTGAAACACTGGTATAAACCTGCTTGGTGTGTGCAGCCTCTGCAGTGCATAATATCTACTAGGCTTGATGAGTCATGATGCTCATCCCTCATCTTATGCACCCTGAGAGTTCTACCATGTATCCTCTCCCATAGTACTCTTGATGAGAGGAATTCCATATGGTTTATTCCCCATACCATGTGTCTCTTGGATCCTTAAGAAGCAGTGTATTTGCTTCTGGGTTCTTTTGTTTTGGATGTGCACAGGATGGTGATTAGAATTACACTTCTGCCATGTCATATTCGTGGTGCTGGTGGTAAAGAATCCCCCTGCTAATGCAGGAGACATAAGAGTCAGGGGTTCAACTCCTGAATCAGGAAGATCCTCTGGAGTAGGAAATGGCAACCTGCTCCAGTATTCTTGCCTGAAAAATTCCATGGACAGACGAGCCTGGCAGAGGCGACAAAGATATGAACACATCTGAGCACGACACCATGTCATACTGTGAAGATACCGGGAGGGTGGTCTGAGGATGCGAAATACCTTCTATTGATATAACAAACTGTGTGCAATATCACTGCCATTGACAAGGATCTCATGCAATATCATACAATTAGCTACAAAAAATTCCAACATCCCATACTAGCAAACTCTATAATTTTCATCATACATTTAGTTTTAATTTTTCCCTGGTAATATCATGTTTTATAAAATTTGATAATTATGATAAAATTCTGTTTCTACTGAATTTGTAACATAATAGTGATTTAAAGGTTCAATTGAAATAGTTTTAATGAGTTTAAGCCAATAATATTGCTAAAGTTGAGGCTTGATAACTGCTTTTGAGTACCTATCATATACTCCTAATGAATATCCTCATGGTTATAAAACATGAATCAGTCACATTTTAGTAAACACATGTTTTTATTTTGATTATAATGAATCATCACATATAATAGATTAAAATATTATTCTTAATATTAATTCACTGGAGTGATATTATGCACTACTTTTGACATCACTGTGAATGGAATTTTCTTTGCTGCCCTTGAAATTCGTATTATTCTAACACATACATACATTTACATATGCATGTGTATGTGTGTGTGTACATATATATATATAATTTTAATATTTTAATACTTCATTTTTAGAGTAATTTTAATTTCACCAGAGTGGTGCATATGTTTAAATTGATTAATCCACATTCATGCATCTCTATCACCTGAAGTCCATAGTTTGCACTAGGGTTTTGCTCTTGTACATTATATACATTTAGACAAATATATAATAAATGGCGTGTGTTCATTATTATAATATTAGGGAGATTATTTTCACCACTCTGGAAATCCTCTGTGCCCCACTTATTCATTTCTCTTTCCTCTCAAATCCCTGGAGACAGCTAAACTTTTTACTGTCTCCACCGTTTTGCCTTTCCCAGCATGTTATTACTATACAGCTGAAACCATACTGTACATAACCTTTTCATAATGGCTCCTATTGTTCCACATCCTCACCAGCATTTAGTTTTGTCAGTGTTTGGAGTTGTTGGTTATTCTAATAGGTGTATAGTGGTATCTCATATTGTCTTAATTTTATTGATGACATGATATGGTACACTTTAAATATTCTAAAAATACAATCAAATATAACTGAAATGTGATTTCAGTAGTTTCTTAAAATGTATCATCTTAGGAATAATATGTCAATGTAAAATTTAAAACAAAAGGATTTAGTAGGTTAATGAAATGGATCTTAGACCTAAACTCACAAAGAGTACACTATATACAAAAAGTAAACTCAAAATCACTGGGCAGCCTTGGCAGCTTATAAGAAAAGGTAAGCCAGGTTATTTTAAGAAAAGACCTATATAAGTTTATATGCATGCTCAATTAAAATAAAATTACCATATTTGTTTTTAAGTCAAAAACTAATACTTATGATCTCAATCATAAATATATAAAAAAGTATTAGAGTATGGTTACTATACTTCTCTAAGCCTGAAATATTATCTTTTTAAATTTTAACATGAATATAAACATCAATTACAACATAAACTTTAGCTCATAAGGAATTACTTTTAGCTTGCCATCTATTTTATCTATGTGAAATTAAAAATTATCTGATGATACCAAACAAATAGAAATACCTATACTTAATTCATTATGATATTGACAAAAAGCAATAATGTTAAACAAAAATAAATGAATTTGATTTCAGATACTGCACAAAATTTTAAATTAATTTTGTTATTAATTTTATGTCATTACATAAATATTAAAACTGAAAGCTTTGACTATCAAGATTTAAATTATATGTGCTATTCAAGTCAAAATACTGCAAATACTTGAGTGACTTGTATTTGATCAATATAGGAATGCACATAAGTCTTTTTAAGGAAATAAATTAAAAAATAATTTATAGCAATTCAGAGACTACACAAAATCAAAATGAACCCAGAAACACTGCTGATCCAAAATGATAGATTATAATGCATCTAGCTGACAGTGCAGAAACCAAGTCATCATGAATAAATATAAGAAGAGCCTTGAGCACCTTAATAAAATCCTGTAAATCACCGACTCAATTCCATCTACTGTGTCAGCAGCCACAAAGATACAGACATTGGTAAATATGATGGAGCTTAAATTCTGATGATGAAAAAAAAGACTGAATAACATTAGTAACCATAATACTTAAACTTCTTGTGAAAAATTTTGGAGGTACATTATTGTATAAAAATAACTATTACTTCTTTTATTATATATTTAATCAATATTTGTCAATATATTCATTTCTCCTCCTAGATATAAAATGGTTTACTAGTTATCACTTCTTAATGAAAATTTGACAAATTCCTGACTTTGCTTTGAATCTTTTGACTATCCAAATCATTTCTAAAATTCTGGAAACTGGTGTTTCTAACTCACAATAATCTCTCTGTTGTCAACATTCTTTTCTATCTCTTTGATATAGTTTAATTTTCCTAGATTTACTATGGAAGTCTCTGTATGCCAGAACGTCATTTCATCTCTAAACCCTACATAACTATATCTTCTTCAAGTGCTCCAACTAAATGAAGTAAATTAGTGTTCTAGAAGCATTATTTCAGAGAAGGCAATGGCAACCCTCTCTATTACTCTTACTTGAGAAGTGCCATGGATGGAGGAGCCTGGTGGGCTACAGTCCATGTGGTCGTGCAGAGTCAGACACGACTGAGCAACTTCACTTTCACTTTTCACCTTCATGCATTGGAGAAGGAGATGGCAACCCACGCCAGTGTTCTTGCCTGGAGAATCTCAGGCATGGGGAAGCCTAATGGGCTGCAGTCTTTGGGGTCACACAGAGTCGGACACAACTGACGTGACTTAGCAGCAGCAGCAGCAGAGGCATTATTTCTTGTGCCTCTTAACATCTGTGAATGGCACAAATGTTTTGTGATATATCTTTACATTTACTCCAAGATAAACTTTTCACTCTCTTTGAAATATTTTCTAAATCTTGTCTTTCTTTCTTTCTTATATCTGGCTACATATATATACATATATATGCACATACAGATATACCTATATACCTGGACTTATGTGCATATATTTGTATAAATTCTACATGTATATATAAATTATGATGTCTATCTCATAATATTGTAGCTCATATTTAGTTTTCTCCACTACTACCTGGAAAATGAATAATGTGCTTTTAAATCCTGTGTTCCTAGGATTTAGCATAAGTCAAGAGACATATTAAACTTTTTATGAGTCTAATAACCAAATGCTTAAATTTATAATACATAAATTACATATAGGTGCTATTAACAAATAGTTAGTAACTCAGAGCACAAAGGTTAGAGCTAAAGACATAGATGCAGTATGGAGCCAGGTTTGTTCTTCTCTGATACACTGGGACTGAAATTTGAAACTTTTATTAACGATATAAAGGAATTTTGCATAAGAAAATAGTGAGCAGCTGGTTATGATTTGACTGAATAAATTTCATGTGTTTAGCAGTTAAATGAACAACCATATACCTGACCTAAGGTTGCATCAGCTGTAATTGCAGTCATCAAAGTTATAATGATGGCAGAGATCCTATATTAATTTTCTGGTTTATCTTAGGTTGGGGAAGATCATAAATTATTTATGAAACAGGGAAGCTTGGAAGAGTAAAAATATGCACAAATAGCAAGGTGTGAGCACTTGGGGTGGACACAATGAATGATAGAGATCAATTCAAAATATTTTTATCCAATTATTTGGTGATTTGTTCTCAATTTAATGGCACCAGTTGGGAGATTTAAAAAATAATTGGAAACATCATATATTTTATTCAATAATTGTTAACTACAAAACTGTAACATGTTCAAACTTGAGAAAAAATTAATGTTTTAGTGTTTATTGATCATGTATGTATTCAATACATTAAAAAAAAAAAAACTTGGAATACACTTTAAAAAAAAAAACTTAAATACAGTCTTCTTGAGTTTAAAGCATTCTTAATATATTTGCATTTAGTAGTTTATTTTTGTTGTTGTTGTGTCACTGAGTCATGTCCAACTCTTATGATCCCGTGGACTGTAGCATTCCAGGCTCTTCTGTCCATGGGATTTCCCAAGTAAGAACACTGGAATGAGTTGCTATTTCCTTCTCCAGGGAATCTTCCCAACCCAAGGATCAAACTCGTGTCTCCTGCATTGGCAGGCAGAAACTTTACCTCTGAGCCACAAGGAAAGCTCATTTAGGAGTTTAAAAATATATTATACAAAATTTATCAGATAGCCATATTTCTGCCTCTTAAAAAAAAGCAAACTTGCGTTGCTGCTTTTTCTCTTCCACAGTCCAATATTTGGAGATGTCCTAGGTGCCAAAAGGCAACTAATATGAGAGCTTAATTTAACCAAGAAAAGAAAGAAAGAAAAAAAAAGGAAGGAGGGAAGGGAAAAAGAAAGAGTGAGAGAGAAAGGGAGGCAAGAGTGGAGAGAGAAAGTGGGAGTTGGGGGACAAGGGCAGGAGGAATAAAGGAGGGAAAAAGGAAAAAAATGTCAGAGCCCATTATGAGACTCCATGATTTGTTGTTCCAAGTGTAAGAGGAGAAGCCCCTAGTGATAAGATGTTAAGACGATGATTTTAGTCGTATGTTTTATTTTCCCGACATTGTGCTTCTACCTCATCAGTATTACAAAGCATAAATGTAGCAACAGTATGTAAGAGGGTCAAATGACCACAGCAAACCAACTCACAGAGCCTGCAGGCATAGGGCTGGATAGGAGGCAAGACCCATTGCTCAGGTTACATACATTTTCTCCTGACCTCTAGGATACCTTAGCTCAAGAGAAGCTTTGGCAAGAGCAGTTCCTCTGGCAGAGCACAGGGAGTGTTATTCTTTGGTTAGTGGGTGTAAGGGAAATGTAGCAATTGGTTGAGCCAGATTGTAACACTAGAGCATCTAAACAAAACTGCTGCTGCTGCTGCTGCTAAGTCACTTCAGTCATGTCCGACTCTGTGTGACCCCACAGACGGCAGCCCACCAGGCTCCCCCGTCCCTGGGATTCTCCAGGCAAGAATACTGGAGTGGGTTGCCATTTCCTTCTCCAATGCATAAAAGTGAAAAGTCAAAGTGAAGTCGCTCAGTCGTGTCCGACTCTTAGCGACCTCTCTTCCGTCCATGGGCTTTTCCAGGCAAGAGTACTGGAGTGGGGTGCCATTGCCTTGTCCAAACTAACATTCACAAAAAAAATCCTCTGCCATGTTAGCAGGCATGCTAACCCAGGACCTGAGCTCTAGGCTCTCACAGATAACCTACTGAAAGTGTAAGTGTGAACGTGTTTCACTTCACTTTGAGACCATGGTCATGTCTGACTCTCTGTGACTTCATGGACTATAGCCCACCAAGCTACTCTGTCCATGGAATCCACCAGTGACAAATACTGGAATGTGTAACCATTCCCTTCTACAAGAAAGTCTTCCTGATCTAGAGATAGAACCCAGGTCTCCTGTATTGCAGACAGATTCTTTACTGTCTGAGCCATACATAACCCCAGAGAAATACAAGTCTAATGGTTAAAAGTACAACAGAAATCAATTTTGCAATTGACCTAAAAGAAACACCATCAGTTCAGTTCAGTCTCTCAGTCGTGTCCGACTCTTTGCAACCCCATGAATCGCAGCACACCAGGCCTCCCTGTCCATCACCATCTCCCGGAGTTCACTCAGACTCACGTCCATCGAGTCCGTGATGCCATTCAGCCATCTCATCCTCTGTGGTCCCCTTCTCCTCCTGCCCTCAATCCCTGCCAGCATCAGAATCTTTTCCAATGAGTCAACTCTTCGCATGAAGTGGCCAAAGTACTGGAGTTTCAGCTTTAGCATCATTCCTTCCAAAGAAATCCCAGGGTTGATCTCCTTCATAATGGACTGGTTGGATCACAATAAACTGTGGAAAATTCTGAAAGAGATGGAAATACCAGACCACCTAACCTGCCTCTTGAGAAATCTGTATGCAGGTCAGGAAGCAAAAGTTAGAACTGGACATGGAACAACAGACTGGTTCCAAATAGGAAAAGGAGTACGTCAAGGCTGTGTATTGTCACCCTGCTTATTTAAATTATATGCAGAGTACATCATGAGAAATGCTGGACTGGAAGAAACACCATAAATTAAAAAAAATCTATAACGAATGAAGCAGAGTCACTCACCCAGCATAAGTAAATATTGAAAATAAATTTCCATGTATTCCCAAAGAGTTTAGAAAAAAATTAAAGAGCAGAATTAGAATAACTAAATGATGAAAAAGAGCAAGTACTAAATAGGGAAAGATAAAAGTAAAGTCAAATATTTACCAAGAAAGGTAATGAGTGGATTTAATATCACAATAGAGACAGAATAAATGAATGAGGTGGAATAATAAACCAAAGACTCATCCCTGAAAGTATAAGGAAGAGAAAAATGGATTCAGTGTATATCAGGACACTTACATGACATGGAGTTTAGACTTAACATGAACATATTGCAAAATATTAATGGCAGGGAAGAAATAATTGAAGAAATGACCAAAAATCTCCTATACTTAGTAAAGACATTAGCCCTCAAAATGTAAGAATTAATGCACTTCTAGTCAGTAATAATAAAACATTACTGAACCACACTACAGTGAAAATTAATAATAAAAAAAATTAGAGAAAAATCATTAAGCCCCTTTAAAAAAAAATCACAGGTCATCCAAAGTCAATAGAATCAGACTGAAATAAGATTAATCAACTGCAATAATGGATATAAAATGATCATGGAATAGTAAGTTCAAAGCAGTACGGGAAAATAACTTTTACTTTATAGCAAGCAAAATAACTATTTAAATCTGAAAGAAATTTAAAGATATTCTAAGTCACACAAGATCGTTTTGGAAATAAAAAACTTGGAGAAAATCAGTCATAAAAGAAATGCAAGCACAAAAATGCATTTATTAGAGAAGTAAATATTTAAGGAAATACTTTTTTTGTCCACAAAAGTAAAATAAGAATATTTATAAACACCAGACACACACACACACATACACACATGCATTAGTAAAATTAAAACATTTCTTTTGCAATTGCCTCTTTACCATGGTGCCTCTTCATTTCTCTTTTTCTATAATAATCAGAGAAACCCCATGAAATATTGTAATAAATGTGGTAAATGACTAAGGTTGTACTCAGAATCAATCCGTACCTCTTTCTAGGGTAAATTCCAAAAGTGGGAGGATGAGATGAGAAGCATTTTATTTCCCAGAAGCCCTGGTGATGAGGGTTTTGGATTCAGATAGGTTCTTCACTTTGCTGCATGAGAGATTTGGAAGCAGCACTGGGATAAGAGTGTGGGTTACTCTTTGAGCTATTGCTGTTAGACAAGCAAAGTCATGGGAAGATTGGAGGAATTTGACAGCAGAGTGTCCTTCAAGTCTGGAGAGTAGCTTCATTGCTGTTAAGTGGTTATTGCAAGAGTAGCAGTTGCTTCCTACTCGTTAAATACCAGCTACCTTCAAGTCAATATTTTCAGTGGATGATTTGTGACTCCCTTGTTAGAGGATTGTCTGGGAAGAAAAGATACCCAGAATATTTCAAAGGAATGACTGTGAATGCATTATCAACAGAAGTGTGGGCAGGGGTAAGGGAACGCAGAAAGGGTTAAGGACCACAGAAGTGCCGAACATGAATGGCCATCACTTGAGCTAAGGGATGCTTGGTGAATACAAAATGTTATTGGAGCCCTGGGAGAGCTCAAATTGAGGAAGAAGATTTACCAGGCAAGAGTGATGTCTTCTAGATTAGCCTGATGCTCTTTTAATTTCTAATTATGAGTGTTAAATTTCTTTGTCTTAGAATCTTTGTGAAGTTTTTCTTTTTCTTGCCTCAAAATGTAAATCCTGAATTAAAAAGTTGTTGTCTTGATTCTGTGTCCTTATAGCACCATTTATTTGCAACTCTTTACTGTAGCTATAAAGTTTATATATGACCTGTCTCCATTATTTCTCTAATTTTCTATTTGACTCACTCCACAACAAAACATCCCTACCCTTTGACCCTTATTTCTTCAGATCAAGTTCTTGTCAAAATCACTAGTGGCTTACATTTTGACAGAAGCAATGAGGAAATTTCAGTTTTCATCCATCTGGGCCCTTGAATTTCTTCCCTTTCCATATCACTTTGTTATTTCCTCCACTATTCATGAATTCACATAATCTGCCACTGAGTCATTTTCATACTTCCAAAGTCCACAAATCTGAGATGTCCCAGTTTCAGTTCTTAGATCTCTTCTCTTCCTTGTCTTTGCTTCCACTTCAGCTACCTTATTTGGCCCCATGCTTTTAAACACAATCACTATTTTGCTGACTCACAAATTTATATCTTCAACCATTCTTCACCTTGCATTTCAGACTTACACAGAAATGTCTCCTCAATATCTGTATTTGTATTTTATTGTTGTTGCTCAGTCACCAACCTGTGTCCAGCTTTTTTTAGACTCCATACTGCCACATGCCAGGCTTCCCTGTCTCTCACCATCTCCTGGAGTATGCCCAAGTTCATGTCTATTGAATCAGTGATGCCATCCAACCATCTCATCCTCTATCACCCTGCTCTCCTTCTGCATTCAATCTCTCCCAGCATCAGGGTCTTTTCCAAGAAGTTGGCCATTCACATCAGGTGGCCAAAAGATTGGAACTTCAACTTCAGCATCAGTCTTTCCAGTGAGTATTCAGGGTTGCTATGTTTGTATATCTAATGATTATTTCATTTGGAAAGGACTTCACTCAACTTGATCTCCCCACAACCTAGCCATCTTTCTAAATGGTATTTCCACCTTTTATCATGTTCAGGTGAAAATATGTGGAGTCATCCTCGACTTCTGTGTCTCTCATACTTAATAGAACTCTTCCAGGAAGAAAAAAAAGAGAGAGAATTACTGCAAGACCTAGTTCACATTTTGATTATAGCCTGTGTGAGACTCTAAAGGAGAGGACCTGGTTAGGGCATGCTAGGTCTCTTGATTTTCAGAAATTATGAGCCAAATATTGTTTAGATCCACTAAGTTTTGGAGTATTTTTAAACAGAAGACAAATAATATCTCCTCCATAGAGTAAATAGCAAATATTAGGGAGATCATATCACATTGTCATTTTTAAGTCAAAATGTTGAAATATCAGTATTTTTATGAACTTTAAGATATGTTTGTTTAATGGGCTAACAAAGAGCTTGCAGAAATACAAACAAGAATTTAAAAGTATAAAGTTTCTTAAATAACTTAAGTAATTTAAAGTTTCCCTTTACTCAGTTAAAGTAATTTAAGGAGTAACCAGTACCACCTAGTGGGAAAATATTAATGTAAGATTAGGAAGGGGTTTTAAATTGTCATTTTATGACTTTCTGGCAATGACATATTTGGTAAATTATCCTCAAACATTTTAATGGATAATATTAATTATTTTGGAGTATTCTTATGAAGATAAAGGGATAAAAACTAGAGAGCATAACTAATTTACTGATTGACAGTGAATTAAAAAAAAAGGATTGTTCAAGAAAAAAATATTGCTTGTTTCACTATATGTCCATGTATATTTTGTGGTGTTTTCCCAAATATGAGGAAACTGAAATGAAAGGAAGCCAGCTAACTAATTGTTATAAGTATATTGGGCCTAATATTTTCTTTATACAGTCTACTTTCTAAGATCAATCATTGGTAATGTAATGTTATTCTAAAATAATACACTTAGAAGTTATTTAATCAATCAAATTTAAGGTAAATTTTCTCAGAATCTTAGATCAAAAGGAAATGATTATCTTAGCTTTGAATCAAAGTCATACATTTAAGTTCAGAATTAGATTTTTCAGTAACAGCCTCTATAAAATATTCAAAAGCTAAAAGACATTTGTCTTAAATGTCAAGTAAAGGATGGACATTCTAGAAACAAATCTTAGTGATTTATGTGTAATTTTTTTTATTAATCCAGATATGTTAGCAACTTAAAACTTTAACAAAGGATTAATAAAAATGGTTAAAGAAGAGAAAATTTTTTTTATATTTGAAAAAGGTATGAGAGATATTTTCATGATGTGTGTACAAATTAAAAGGAAAGCAATAATTCAGGGAGCAAGTCCTTATGTTTATAAAGCATAGGTCATACGTATATATAGTGTAAGTATGCTTGACAAGTTTCTTCAGTCATGTCCGACTTTTTGCGACCCTATGCACTGTAGCTGGCCAGGCCCCTCTGTCCATGGGATAGTCCAGGTAAGAATACCAGAGAGTTTTGTCTTGCACTCCTCTGGGAAATATTCCTCACACAGGGACTGAACCCATGGTTCCTAAGTCTCCTGCTCTGGATGGCAGGTTCTTTACCATTAGAGCCTCCATAGTGTGTGTGTGTTTGTGTGTATGGTTTCATTTGAGAAAGAACTATGAACATTAATTAACTACTAATAATCTCAACTTGTAGTCACAGCTTTTTGTTAAACAGTTGGTTTCCCATTATGAATATGCATTTTAAAATTATGTGAAATGTCAAAGTATTTTATTCAATTTGTATGATTCCAGATATGCCTTTCTTTCAGTAGATATTTAGTTATTTGAAATACACACAGTATGTTTTCACATAGATAAGACATGTAAACTATTGCCTGAATTCAATTTAATTATGATTGAAAATAGCTATTCATGAGGTTGAAATGCATATGATGATTCATAAATTAAATATGTTGGTACAGTATAGACATTGGTGACATATCAAGAATGAAAACAAAATATAAATAAATATGTATATAACACAACCATCTTCAGTTCAGTTCAGTTGCTCAGTCATATCTGACTCTTTGTAACCCCATGAACTTCAGCACGCCAGGCCTCTTAGTCCAACACCAACTCCCGGAGTCTACCCAAACCATTGTCCATTGAGTTGGTGATGCCATCCAACCATCTCATCCTCTGCTGTCACCTTCTCCTGCCCTCAATCTTTTCCAGCATGAGCATCTTTTTAAATGAGTCATTTCTTCCCATCAGGTGGTCAAATTACTGGAGTTTCAGCTTCAACATCAGTCTTTCCAATGAACACCCAGGACTGATCTCCTTTAGAATGGACTGGTTGGATCTCCTTGCAGTCCAAGAGACTCTCAAGAATCTTCTGCAATACCACAATTCAAAAGCATCAATTCTTCTCCTCAGCTGTCTTTATAATTCAACTCTCACACCCATACATGACCACTGGAAAAACCATAGCCTTGACTAGACAGACCTTTGTTGGCAACGTAATGTCTCTGCTTTTTAAAATGCTGTCTAGGTTGGTCATAACTTTCCTTCCAAGGAGTAAGCATCTTTTAATTTCATGGCTACAGTCACCATCTGTGGTGATTTTGTAGCCCAGAAAAATAAAGTCAGCCACTGTTTCCCACTGTTTCCCCATCTATTTGCCATGAAGTGATGGGACCAGATGCCATGATCTTCGTTTTCTGAATGTTGAGTTTTAAGCCAACTTCTTCACTCTCCTCTTTCACTTTCATCAGGAGGCTCTTTAGTTCTTGTTGACTTTCTGCCATAAGGGTGGTGTCATCTGCATATCTGAGGTTATTGATATTTGTCCCAGCAATCTTGATTCCAGCTTGTGCTTCCTCCAGCCCAGTGTTTCTCATGATATACTCTGCATAGAAGTTAAATAAGCAGGGTGATGATATACTGCCTTGACATACCCTTTTTCCTATTTGGAACCAATCTGTTGTTCCATGTCTAGTTCTAACTGTTGCTTCCTGACCTTCATACACATTTGTCAGGAGGCAGGTCAGGTGGTCTGGTATTCCCATCTCTTTCAGAATTTTCCACAGTTTATTGTGACCCACACAGTCATAGGATTTGGCATAGTCAATAAAGCAGAAATAGATGTTTTGCTGGAACTCTCTTCCTTTTTCCATGATCGAGCAGATGTTGGCAATTTGATCTCTGGTTCCTCTGCCTTTTCTAAAACCAGCTTGAACATCTGGAAGCTCACAGTTCACGTATTCCTGAAGCATGGCTTGGATAATTTTGAGCATTACTTTAGTAGTGTGTGAGATGACTGCAATTGTGCAGTAGTTTCAACATTCTTTGGCATTGCCTTTCTTTTGGATTGGAATGAAAACGAACCTTTTCCAGTCCTGTGGCCACTGCTGAGTTTTCCAAATTTGCTGACATATTGAGTGCAGCACTTTCACAGCATCATCTTTCAGGATTTGAAATAGCTCAACTGGAATTCCATCACCTCCACTAGTAATGCTTCCTAAGGCCCACTTGACTTCACATTCCAGGATATCTGGCTCTAGGTGAGTGATCACACCATTGTGATTATCTGGGTCATGAAGTTCTTATTTGTACAGTTCTTCTGTGTATTCTTTCTACCTCTTCTTAATAACTTCTGCTTCTGTTAGGTCCCTACCATTTCTGTCCTTTATTGAGCCCATCTTTGCATGATATGTTCCCTTGGTATCTCTAATTTTCTTGAGATCTCTAGTGTTTCCCATTCTGTTGTTGTCCTCTATTTCTTTGCATTGATCACTGAAAAAGGCTTTCTTCTCTCCCTGCCATTCTTTGAAACTCTGCATTGAAATGGGTATATCTTTTCTTTTCCCTTTTGCTTTCCACCTCCCTTCTTTTCACAGCTATTTGTAATGCCTCCTCAGACCGCCATTTTGCTTTTTTTCTTTTTTTTTTTTTTTTCTTTTTTTTTTTTTTATTATTTTTTTTTTTTAATTTTGCTTTTTTTCATTTATTTTTCTTGAGGATGGTCTTGATTCCTGTCTCCTGTACAATGTCTCGAACTTCTGTCCATAGTTCATCAGGCACTTTGTTTATCAGATCTAGTCTCTTAAATCTATTTCTCACTTCCACTGTATAGTCATAAGGGATTTGGTTTAGGTTATACCTGAATAGTCTAGTGGTTTTCTCCACTTTCTTAGATTTCAGTCTGAATTTGGCAATAAGGGGTTCATCATCTGAGCCACAGTCAGCTCCCAGTCTTGTTTTTGCTGACTGTATAGAGCTTCTCCATCTTTGGCTGCAAAGAATATAATCAATCTGAGTTCAGTTTTGACCATCTGGTGATGTCATCTTAGTGTGCTAGAAAATGTTAATATTGTTTTGGACTTTATACACGTGTCATCTTTTTCCTTTAGTTGTAAAAAGTGTTGTTGATAAAATATTTAAAAACATTAGATTGATTGTAAAATACAATGCTAACGTGTATATGTGTGCACACACAGACAACATATATACAAATATATTTATATATACATATATTGACATTTACTTTATATAAAGCAAATCAAACATTATATGCTTATTTATGGTTGATTCACACTTTTGTGTTGTTGGAAGATGGTGTTTGCTATGACCAGTGGGTTCTCTGGGCAAAATTCTGTTAGCCTTTGCCCTGTTTCATTTTGCACTTTAAGGCTAAACTTGCCAGTTATGACAGGTATCTCTTGATTTCCTACTTTTGCATTCCAGTCCCCTATGATGAAAAGGACATCTTTTTGAGTGTTAATTCTAGAAGGTCTTGTAGGTCTTCATAGAAACATTCATCTCCAGATTCTTCAGTATTAGCGACTGGGACATATCCTTGCCTTACTGTCATATTGAATGGCCTGCCTTGGAAATGAACAGAGATCATTCTGTCGTTTATGAGATTACACACAAGTACTGAATTTTGGGCTCTTTTGTTGACTCTGAAGGCTACTCCATTTCTTCCAAGGAATTCTTGCCAGCACTAGTAGATATAATGATCATCTATTAAATTCTCCCATTCCAGTCCATTTAAATTCACTGATTCCTAAGAGTTTGATGCTCACTCTTGCCACCTCCTCTTTGAACACTTCCGATTTATCTTGATTCATGGACCTAACATTCCAGATTCCTATACAATATTGTTCTTTACAACATTGGATTTAATTTCACCACCAAACAAATTTACAACTGGGTGTTATTTCTGCTTTTGCTTAGCCTTTTCATTCCTTTTGGATCTATTATTCTACTCTTCTCTAGTAGAATACTGAGCACCTACTGACCTGGGGAGTTCATCTTTCAGTGTGATATTTTTTTGCCTTTTTATACTGTTCATGAGATTCTCAAGAATGCTGAAGTGGTTTGCCATTCCCTTCTCCAGAAGACCATGTTTTGTCAGAATTCTCCACCATGATGCATCCATCTTGGGTAGCCCAACAAGGCATGGCTCACAGTTTCGTTGAGTTAGACAAGGCAGTGATCTATGTGAACAGTTTGGTTAGTTTTATATAATTGTGGTTTTCATTCTGTCTGCCCTCTGATGGATGAGGATAAGAGGCTTGAAGAAGCTTCCTGATCATCAATAACAAAATAAGATTGATCATATTCTCTGCAGCCAGAGATGGAGAAGATCTATAAGATTAGCATAAAGAAGACCAGGAGTTAACTGTGGCTCACATCATGAACTCCTTATTGCACAATTCAGAGTTAAATTATAAAAAGTAGGGAAAACAACTAGGCCATTTAGATATGATCTAAATCAAATCACTTATGAATATACAGTGGAAGTGACAAATAGATTCCAGGGGTTATATCTGATAGAATGAGTGAAGAACTATGGAAAGAGGTTTGTAGGTAACATTGTACAAAGGCAGTGATGGAAATAATCCCTAAGAAAAAGAAATGCAAAAAGGCAAAATGGCTGTCTGAGGATGCCTTACAAATAGCAGAGAATAAAAGAGAAGCCAAAGGCAAATGAGAAAAAGAAAGATATACCCATTTGAATGCAGAGTTCCAAAGACAGCAAGGAGAGATAAGAAAGTCATCCTAAGTGAACACTACAAAGAAATAGAGGAAAATAATAGAATGGGAAAAACTCGAACTCTTTTCAAGAAAATTGTAAATACCAAGGGAACATTTCATGCAAAGATGGGCATAATAAAGGACAGAAGTGATATGGACCTAACAGAAGCAGAAGATATTAGGAATAGGTGGCACAAAGATACAAAGAACGATACAAAAAAAAGATCTTAATGATTTGGATAACCAAAACAGTGTGATCACTCACCTAAAACCAGACATCCTGGATTGTAAAGTCAAGTGGGCCTCAGGAAGCATCACAACAAACAAAGCTTGTGGAGTTGATGGAATTCCAGTTGAGCTATTTCCAATCCTAAAAGATGATGCTGTGAACGTGCTGCACTCAAGATGCCAGAAAACTTGGAAAACTCAGCAGTGACCACAGGACTGGAAAAGGTCAGTTTTCATTCCAAATCCGAAGATGAACAATGACAAAGAATATTCAGACAGCTACACCATTGCATGCATTTCAAATGCTAGCAATGTAATACTCAATATCCTCCAATGCAGGCTTCAGAATTATGTGAACCAAGAAGTTCCAGATGTACAGGTAGATTGAAAAAAGGCAAAGGAACCAGAGATCAAATTGCCAACATGTGGTGGATCAAAGAAAAAGGAAGAGAATTCCATTAAAAAAAAAAAATCTACCTCTGCTTTTTTGACTATGCTAAATCTTTTGACTGTGCAGATCACAACAAACTGTGTAAAATTCTTAAAGAGATGGAAATATCAGACCACCTTACCTGCCTCCTGTGAAACCTGTATGAGGTCAAAAAGCAATAGTTGGAACCAGTCATGGAACAATGAACTATTTCCAAACTGGAAAGGCAGTACAACAAGGCTGAATATTGTCACCCTGCTTATTTAACTTACATACAGAACACATCAAGTGAAATGCCAGGCTGCGTGAAGCACAAGCTAGAATCAAGATCGTCAGGAGAAATATCAATAACCTCAGATATGCAGATGATACCACCCTTATGGAAGAAAGTAAAGAGGAGCTAAAGAGCCCCTTGATGAAGGTCAAAGAGAAGAGTGAAAGATCCGGCTTAAAACTCAACATTCAACAAATGAAAAATCATGGCATCTGGTCCCTTGGCAAATAAATAGGGAAACGATGGAAACAGTGACAGACTTTACTTTGCTTGAACCCAAAATCACTGCATACGGTGACTGCAGCCATGAAATTAAAAAAAATCTTTGCTCCCTGGAATAAAACCTATGACCAACCTAGATAGCATATTAAAAAGCAGAGACACCACTTTAATGACAAAGTTCCTTATCAGTTCAGTTCAGTCACTCAGTCGTGTCCTACTCTTTGTGACCCCATGAACTGCAGAATGCCAGGCCTCCCTGTTCGTCAACAACTCCTGGAGTTTGCTTAAACTCATGCCCTTTGAGTTGGCTGTGCCATCTAACCATCTCATCCTCTGTTGCCCCCCTTCTCCTCCTGCCTTCAATTTTTCCCAGCATCAGGGTCTTCTCCGATGAGTCAGTTCTTTGCACCAACTGGCCAAAGTAATGGATTTCAGCTTCAGCATTAGTCCTTACAATGAATATCCAGGACTGATTTCCTTTAGGCCTAACTGATTTGATCTACTTGCTGGTAAGGGACTCTCAAGAGTCTT
Source organism: Budorcas taxicolor (assembly GCF_023091745.1). Taxonomy (NCBI): domain Eukaryota; kingdom Metazoa; phylum Chordata; class Mammalia; order Artiodactyla; family Bovidae; genus Budorcas; species Budorcas taxicolor. The sequence goes on along the minus strand of NC_068929.1, from coordinate 55,273,215 downwards.
CTCCGAAACCGCAGTTCAAAAGCATCAATTTTTGGCACTAAGCTTTCTTTATAGTCCAATCCACACATCCATACCTGACTACTGGAAAAAACATAGCTTTGATTAGATGGACTTTTATTGGCAAAGGAATGTCTCTGCTTTTTAATATGCTGTCTTGGTTGGGAATAACTTTTCTTCTAAGGAGCAAGCATTTTTTAATTTCATGGCTTCAATCACCATCTGCAGTGATTTTGGAACCCAGAAAAATAAAGTCTGACACTGTTTCCACTGTTTCCCCATCTATTTCCCATGAAGTGATGGGACTGGATGCCATGATCTTTGTTTTCTGAATGTTGAGTTTTAAGCCAACTTTTTCGCTCTCCTCTTTCACTTTCATCAAGAGGCTTTTTAGTTCCTCTTCACTTTCTGCCATAAGGGTGGTGTCATCTGCATATCTGAGGTTATTGAAATTTCTCCTGGCAATCTTGATTCCAGCTTGTGCTTCTTCCAGCCCAGCATTTCTCATGATGTACTCTCCATATAAGTTAAATAAGCAGGGTGACAATATACAGCCTTGATGTACTCCTTTCCTGTTTTGGAATGAGTCTGTTGTTTCATGTCCGGTTCTAACTGTTGCTTCTTGACCTGCATACAGATTTCTCAGGAGCCTGGTCAGGTGGTCTGATTTTCCCCTCTCTTTAAGAATTTTCCACAGTTTATTGTGATACACACAGTCAAAGGCTTTGGCACAGTCAATAAAGCAGAAATAGATGTTTTTCTGGAAATCTCTTGCTTTTTCAATGATCCAACAGATGTTGCCAATTTGATCTCTGGTTCCTTCCGCCTTTTCTAAATCCAGCTTGAACATCTGGAAATTCATCATTCACATACTGTTGAAGCCTGGCTTGAAATGCAGAACTTGGATGCAATCTCAAAAATGACAGAATGATCTTTGTTTGTTTCTAAGGCAAACCATTCTGTATCACAGTAACCCAAGTCTATGCTCCGGTCAATAATGCTAAAGAAGCTGAAGTTGAAAGGTTCTATGAAGACCTACAAGACCTTCTAGAACTAACACTCAAAAAGGATGCCCTTTTCATTATAGGGGACTGGAATGCAAAAGCAGAAAGTCAAGAAATACCTGGAGTAACAGCCAAATTTGGCTTTGGTGTACTGAATGAAGCATGGCAAAAGCTAATAGAATTTAGCCAAGAGAACACACTGGTCATAGCAAACACCCTCTTCCAACAACACAAGAGAAAACTCTACACATGGACATACCAGATGGTTAATACTGAAATCAGACTGATTATATTCTTTGCAGCCAAAGATGGAGGAGCTGTAAACAGTCAGCAGAAACAAGACTGGAACCTATTGCCAAATTCAGACTTAAATTGAAGAAAGTAGGGAAAACCAGCAGATCATTCAGGTTTGACCTAAATCAAATCCCTTATGATTATACATTGGAAGTGATAAATAGATTCAAAGAATTAGATCTGATAAACAGAGTACCTGAAGAACTATGAATGGACATTCATGACATTGTACAGGAGGCAGGGATCAAGAATATCCCCAAGAAAAAGAAATGCAAAAAGGCTGAATGATTGTTGAGGAGGCCTTACAAATAGGTAAGAAAAGAAGAGAAGTGAAAAGCAAAGGAGAAAAAGAAAGATATACCCATTTGAATGTAGAGTTCCAAAGAACATCTAGGAGAGATAAGAAAGATTTCCTCAGTGATCAATGCAAAGAAATAGAGGAAAACAATATAATGGGGAAGACTAGAGATCTCTTCAAGAAAATCAGAGATACCAAGGGAACACTTGATGCAAAGTTGGGCACAGTAAATGACGGAAATGGTATGGACCTAACAGAAGCAGAAGGTATTAAGAAGAGGTGGCAAGAATACACAGAAGAACTATACAAAGAAGATCTTCAGAACCCACATAATCATGATGGTGTGTTCACTCACCTAGAGTCAGACATCCTCGAATGTGAAATCAAGTGGCCCTTAGGAAGCATGACTATGAACAAAGCTAGTGGAGATTATGGAATTCTAAGGGAGCTACTCCAAATCCTAAAAGATGAGGCTGTGAAAGTGCTACACTCAACATGCCAGCAAATTCAGAAAACTCAGCAGTGGCTACAGGACTGGAAAAGGTCAGTTTTCATTCCAATCCCCAAAAAAAGGCAACGCCAAAGAATGCTCAAACTACCGCACATTTTTAAAATTTACATTTGTGTAAATTATTACCTGAACGACACAAGAAATTTAATAATTGAGATGGACTTTGAGAAAATAAAGTTAGTGACTGAAGTAACAATTGTGTTGTAGAGTGTTTGCTAACTGTATTAGTCATTCCTTACACTGAAGCTTTAAATTTTTGAGGTCTCTCTGGTGCATTCTCAGCTTGGCTTCTGCTGGCTTCAAATGGTATAATACCAAGTGTTTATTCCATCTGTTCATAATCCACACCATTTCACTTTCTCACTGGAGCTTCTCTACAAATTTTAGATGTCAGTTCCCATAAAATGCACCCATACCTGCATAATCAAATCTACAGGTGAGTTATGAAACATGGTGTCTGCTCTTGATAAGTAAGAATTGGAGACAAGCAAGTCAATTCCTTGCTTTTCTTATTGGCTCTCCTACTTCCCTTGGCTCACTTGCTTTTTTCCCTCTTCCATTCCCTGGAATTACAGTTCCTATTACAATAGCAGTGTATAAACTTTTACTGTAATTTGCTTGTTGGGGGCATAGGCCAAAACGGTTCCAGAAGCATTTTTAAAACTAGACCTTCAAGATGAGATTTTGGACCAATGTTATTCATGTTCAAACAAGTTGGTGTAAATTAACCACTGACATCCATGGAATTTTGATTATTATCACTCTCAGTATTAATCGAGATCAACAACATTCAGCAAGTGACCTGTTAACATACACAAGAACTCTGGGCTTGAAGAGTGGTGGAGTCATCGATAAGTATGAGACATTGTCCAAGCCAGAGTCACAAGGATTTTCTCAATCAGGACAGAGAAGCCTGGCATGCTTCAGTCCATATGGTCTCAAAGAGTTGGACATTACTGAGTGACTGAACAACAACAACTCACATATTTTCTTATAGGCATTGTACAAGTTTTAGCTTTTACATTCAGACTATGATCCGTTTTGAATTTTTTTATGGTGCGATTAAAGAGTGAGGTTTAGTGTTTTCCCATCAAGTTGTTATGACAATATTATTTTAGAAGACTAATTGTTTCCAATTGTATTATATGGAAACATTCAATTGAAAATCTATTGACCATACATGGATTTGTTTTGGCTCCTTTGTTTGACTTTTATGTTTATCCTAATAAACCCCATCCCTCCATTCTGAACAAAATCAACATCTTGATTAATGAAGATTTTTAGTAAATATTGAATTTGGTAATATAAGGTCCTCTATGTTTTTTTTTTTTTTCTTTTTCTTAATAGAAATGTTATTAGCTATTCTAAGTCCTTTCATTGTCAGATCAAATTTAGAATCATGTGTATACACACACACACACACACACACACACATTGTATATACACATAAATTGGATGGTATCAAAATAGAAAACGCAAGGAGTTAAAGGTCAACTTGGGAAGAATGGGAAGTCTTACTATTCTGAGTCTTCTAATCTATGAACAACGTACATATCTCCATTTATTTGGGTCTTGTTAATTTTTTCTCAGCAAAGTTTTGTAATTTGCAGTGTACCTGTTTCTACATATTTGTTAAATTCATTATCACATTTTCATTTTTTGTAATATTATGGGTTTCAATAAAATTATACTCTCTTTAGGGCTTCCCAGGTGACTCAGTGGTAAAGAATCCGGCTGTCAATGCAGGAGATGCTAGAGATGCAGGTTTGAATCCTGTGTTTGGAAGATCCCCTGGAAGAGGAAATGACAACCCACTTCAGTATTCTTGCCTAGAAAATCCCATGGACAAAGGAGCCTGAAGGTCTACAGTTCATAGGTTGCAAACAGTCAGACACGAATCAGTAACTGAGCACACATACTATCCATAAAGCTGAGGTCAGTAGAATTTTTATTTCTCATAGGTGATCCATCCATTTATTTTTCATGGAAAATTTTAGTGTTTTTGTTTGTTTCATTTTATTTTCTTTTTTAATATAAATGCATTTATTTTAATTGGAGGTTAATTACTTTACAATATTGTATTGGTTTTGCCATACATCAACATGAATCCGCCACAGATACATACATGTTCCCCATCCTGAACCCCCCTCCCTCCTCCCTCCCCATACCACCCCTCTGTATGCAAGACAGCAAAAGAGACACAGATGTATAGAACAGTCTTTCGGACTCTGTGGGAGAGGGAGAGGATGGGATGATTTGGGAGAATGGCATTGAAACGTATAATATCATATATGAAATGAATTGCCAGTCCAGGTTTGATGCATGATACTGGATGTTTCATTTTACTTTCTTTACAACATTTCTTCATGTGGCCTCGTCCTTAGTTTTGTTGTTTTTTCCATGATCAGTCTTTGGGCCCTTTAATTCTAACAGGTACTTTTGAATTTTATTTTATTTATTTATTTTTTTATGTATAAGCCTGAACATTAGGTTTTATTTATTTATTTATTTATTTTAATTTTAAAATCTTTAATTCTTACATGTGTTCCCAAACATGAACCCCCCTCCCACCTCCCTCCCCATAACATCTCTGTGGGTACTTTTTAAAAATCATGTTATTAATCCCCATCTTTTCTTCAAACGTTTTCGTGCGTCTGTCTTAAATTTTATTTCTTTTAAGACTCCTGATTTATTTTCCCATGCTTCACTCTGCAGGTTTTTGTTCACTTATTTATATCTTCAGCTCATCTATTTGCTTTGTAGAGAACTTATTATATTCTCTACTTCTCCAATTACATATCTTAAAGCTACTCATTTGTTGATTTATAATTATTGGCTGACCTATTCTAGTATTGCTACAGCTGATTAAATAGATTATCTAGAATATTGTGTTAGGTACTACTCTGTCAGTAGCATTAAGAAAAGAAAACTGTCATACTGTTTATAGCATCCCCAGAGAACTCTCTATAGTAAAGTAGATGAATCTTTGGGTGGAAAATGCGTAAAATTAAAGAGGAAATCACAGTTAATTCGATCTCAGTTCACAAAAACAACTTACATTCAGAAATTCTCCAACCTCAGAGTTAGTTTATGAGTTGAAATTTATTAAAAGGCAATTGGTCAGAACTGGAGTGTAAAAGTGACTGCTAGTTATCACTGTGTCCACGAATATTTATCTCAGTTCCAGGATATCTGAACCAAGTTCTGAGTTGTCAACATGTTGAGGGCAAGATACATGGTTTTAAACAACGGTGGAGAGGAAGCAAGTGCAGAATTCAACAATACCTTTCCTTTTTTAATCTTCTTACTGCAACTGTTTCATCGTCATTTTTGTATATATAAAAATGTGGCTATTTTACAATTTTAATTCTTTTGCATTTAGCTAAATTTTTCATTGTGCTTTCTTAATTAAAAAAATGTATTTATTTTGTGGATTTGAATTAGTATTACAATTTCCAACTATGAGTTTTTTTGTTAGTTTTTAATATAAATTTATTTATTTTAATTAGTGGTTAATTACTTTACAATATTGTATTGGTTTTGCCATACATCAACATGAGTTTTTAAAAATGATTTATTTCCATTTTTTAAATTACCTTATTTTTCATTTTATCAAAGGTTTAGTATGCAATAAATCCAAGAATCCCCATATTGCATTGCAGATAACTCTGATCCAGCATTTTTAATTCTACCCTTTCTTAACTCCACACATTAGTATCTGTACAATTGTTGGTGATTTTATTTTATGGCAGTTCAAATACATATTAACATGCATCACTACTTACCTACATTTGCTTACTGTTTCTTCTTACATCTCAGAATTCCTTCTGAATTCATTTTCTCCTTCTTTCTGGATTCAGTCCTTTACAACTTCCCACACATAGTGGAGATATTTGTGTTTTTGTGGGCTCTCTTTTTTGATTTCTCTGATGTCTCTTTCTCCTTTCTCTCTTTCTTTCTTTCTTAATAAAACTGATCATTGATCACTGATTCATCTGTACATAACTTTCAATCAATATTTCCATTCACGATTGTAAAATATATTATAGTTATTCTCTGTGATTATTATAGGTTTTATTTTTAAAATATATTTGCACATATATTTCTTTGCTGTGCTGTAACTGGTTTTATAGCTATGTTTCACCAATTCTAGACATTTCTTAGTCACTTTCACTTCACATATTGTGGCTCACTTCTATATATTGTTTTAATATTGTCTCCTGTAGTTTGAACTAGATATTTTTGAACCTTATTTCACCTTATTTCTTTTCATTCTGTTTCTACACTTTCTTCCATATTTTCTTTAACCTTGTGTACCTACTTTGCATCCAGTAATTTTATAGGTATAGCTTCCAGTTTAACTATTCTTTGTTCAGCAATAGATCATCTGAGTTATTTAAATGGCTTAATGTCTTTTTAAAATCGCCTAGACTAGACTATTTTTGATTGTATATTTTTATTATATTTTATTTGAAAATATGTAATTATTCCTCTAAATGATATACTTAATTACTTCATTTTTTATTTCTTTTTCTGCTATCACTTCTTTTGTGTTATTTCTCTACATGTCACTGGCTTTCATTGGAATACATATTAACTTGAATTTATTTTGTGAAAACATAAAAAACTAAGTAAGGATGTGATTTTGTTTCCTTATTAGAATTTGAAGTTGCTTCTTTATTACTAAAATATTCTACTCATCTCTATTTGGTGATTTAGGACTTTTTATATAGACTGATTTATCCGTCCTACCTCATCTTCCTGCTATTGATAATATTGATTTTTGCATTTCCTTAAAAATTAACACAATGTGTTTCAGCTCACCTTTTTTTTCTTACCAGATTGGCAATAGGCAATATTATATGCTATTTAGAATTTAGTGTTCAAAAGCAGAATATTTATTCAAAGTATCTGTTCTGCCAGATATAAAGTGTGTGTGTGTTAAAAAAAAAAAAAAAAAAGGCCCATTTAATTATCTTTCTATGTGGTGAACTGCCTGCTAGTAAGTAAAATGTTAGCTATGATATATTAGGAGTGATTAGGACTAATATTAGTGTGATAACTATATAAAAAGAGATCCACATATTTATTTAAGCAACAAAACTCTGCTATTTTGAAACATTTTCTCAGTAAAAAAAAAAAAAACTTATTATTTTAAAAATTTGATTAATTCAAATATATATTAATGAAACATTTCAACTTATTTGAAGTCATGAAATCTGATTTAAGACAACACTTAATTTTAAGGTACATTTTTCTAAAGAAATATGTTGTTGTTCACTTACTCACTCCAACTCTTTGCAACTCCATAGACTTGCAGCACTCCAGGCTTCCCTGTCCTTCACTATCTCCCAGAGTTTGTTCAAATTCATGTCCATTGAATCTGTTGAGACCACGCATCCATCTCGTCCTCTGTCATTCCTTTCTTCTTCTCCTGCCTTCAATCTTTCCTGGCATCAGGGTGTTTTCCAATTGGGTCAGCTCTTCGCATCAGGTGGCCAAAGTATTAGAGCTTCACTTTCAGTATTAGTGTTTCCAATGAATATTCAGGGTTGATTTCCTTTAGAATTGTATGCTTTGATCTCCTTACTGTCCAAGGGACTCTTAGGAGGTTTCTCAAACACTAAAGCTTGAAAGCATTAGTTTATACTGATTCGTATGTTTTTTTTCACTTAATATGCATTGTAGCATATTCTTAACATACAAAGCTTCGCTGGTGGCTCAGATAGTAAAGAATTTACCCATGTGGGAGACCCCAGGTTTGATCCCTGGGTCTGGAAGAGCCCCTGGAGAAGGGAACAGCTACCCATACCAGTATTTTTTTCTGGACAATTCCATGGACACAGCAGCCTGTTGAGCTACACAGTACATGAGATCGCAAAGAATTGGACATGACTGAGCAACTAACACTTTTCACTTTCAGTGTGCATTGTGGCATAGTCTTAAAGCTTATGCTTGGAATCTCAGATTATGTTATAACTTTGTCAATAGGAAAGACATACTCCTTTCCAAGTTTGGACTTACTTTCTTATCCTGGTGACACAGCGATCAAGAATCTGCCTGAAATGCAAGAGGCCACCTGCAATGTAGGAGACCTAGGTTCGATTCCTGGGTTGGGAAAATCCCCTGTAGAAGGTAATGGCAACCCCCTTCAATATTCTTGCATAAGAAATTGCATGGAGAGAGAAGCCAGCTGGGTTAAATTCCATGGCATTGCAGGAGTCAGACACAATTTAGCAACTAAACCACCACCAGTATCAAGTAGCAACAAAATCTGGTTAAAAAATGTAATTTTGCAATTATTTTTTATTTTTTGAAATTTACTTGTTAACATATAAGATAATGGTAAGCCACTTCAGTATTCTTGCTTTGAGAACCCCATGAACAGTATGAAAAGGCAAAATGATAGGATACCGAAAGAGGAACTCCTCAGGTCATTAGGTGCCCAATATGCTACTGGAGATCAGTGGAGAAATAACTCCAGAAAGAATGAAGGGATGGAGCCAAAGCAAAAACAATACCCAGTTGTGGATGTGACTGGTGATAGAAGCAAGATCCGATGCTATAAAGAGCAATATTGCATAGGAACCTGGAATGTCAGGTCCATTAATCAAGGCAAATTGGAAGTGGTCAAACAAGAGATGGCAAGGGTGAACGTCGACATTGTAGGAATCAGTGAAGTAAAATGGACTGGAATGGGTGAATTTACCTCAGATGACCATTATATCTACTACTGCAGGCAGGAATCCCTCAGAAGAAATGGAGTAGCCATCATGGTCAACAAAAGAGTCCGAAATGCAGTACTCAGATGCAGTCTCAAAAATGACAGAATGATCTCTGTTCATCTCCAAGGCAAACCATTCAATATCACAGTTATCCAATTCTACGCCCCAACCAGTAACGCTGAAGAAACTGAGGTTGAACGGTTTTATGAAGACCTACAAGACCTTGTAGAACTAACACAAAAAAAAGACGTCTTTTTCATTATAGGGGACTGGGATGCAAAAGTAGGAAGTCAAGAAACACCTGGAGTAACAGGCAAAGTTGGCCTTGGAATGCGGAATGAAGCAGGGCAAAGATTAATAGAGTTTTGTCAAGAAAATGCACTGGTCATAGCAAACACCCTCTTCCAAAAACACAAGAGAAGACCCTACACATGGACATCACCAGATGGTCAACACCGAAATTAGATTGATTATATTCTTTGCAGCCCAAGATGGAGAAGCTCTATACAGTCAACAAAAACGAGACCAGGAGCTGACTGTGGCTCAGATCATGAACTCCTTATTACCAGATTCAGACTCAAATTGAAGAAAATAGGGAAAATCACAGGACCATTCAGGTATGACCTAAATAGAATCCCTTATGATTATACAGTGGAAGTGAGAAATAGATTTAAGGGCCTAGATCTGATAGAGTGCCTGATGAATGATGGAATGAGGCTCGTGACATTGTACAGGAGACAGGGATCAACACCATCCCCATAGAAAAGAAATGCAAAAAAGCAACATGGCTGTCTGGGGAGGCCTTACAAATAGCTGTGAAAAGGAGAGAGGTGAAAAGCAAAGGAGAAAAGAAAAAAATAGAAACATCTGAATTCAGAGTTCCAGAGAACAGCAAGAAGAGATAAGAAAGCCTTTTTCACTGATCAATGCAAAGAAATAGAAGAAAAGAACAAAGTGGGAAAGACTAGAGATCTCTTCAAGAAAATTAGAGATATCAAGGGAACATTTCATGCAAAGATGGGCTCGATAAAGGATAGAAGTGGTCTGGACCTAACAGAAGCAGAAGATATTAAGAAGAGGTGGAAAGAATACACATAAGAACTGTACAAAAATGATCTTCATGACCCAGATAATCATGATGATGTGATCACTAATCTAGAGCCAGACATCTTGGAATGTGAATTCAAGTGGGCCTTAGAAAGCATCACTCTGAACAAAGCTAGTGGAGGTGATGAAATACCAGTTGAGCTGTTTCAAATCCTGAAAGATGATGCTGTGAAAGTGCTGCACTAAATATGTCAGCAAATTTGGAAAACTCAGCAGTGGCCACAGGACTGGAAAAGGTCAGTTTTCATTCCAATCCCAAAGAAAGGCAATGCCAAAGAATGCTCAAACTACCGCACAATTGCACTTATCTCACATGCTAGTAAAGTAATGCTCAAAATTCTCCAAGCCAGGCTTCAGCAATACATTAACCGTGTACTCCCTGATGTTCAAGCTGGTTTTAGAAAAGGCAGAGGAACCAGAGATCAAATTGCCAACATCCACTGGATCATGGAAAGAGCAAGAGAGTTCCAGAAAAAAACATCTATTTCTGCTTTATTGACTATGCCAAATCCTTTGACTGTGTGGATCACAATAAACTGTGGAAAATTCTGAGAGAGATGGGAATACCAGACCACCTAACCTGACTCTTGAGAAATCTGTATGCAGGTCAGGAAGCAACAGTTCGAACTGGGCATGGAACAACAGACTAGTTCCAAATAGGAAAAGGAGTATGTCAAGGCTGTATATTGTCACCCTGCTTATTTAACTTCTATGCAGAGTACATCATGAGAAACGCTGGACTGGAAGAAACACAAGCTAGACTCAAGATTGCCAGGAGAAATATCAATCACCTCAGATATGCAGATGACACCACCCTTATGGCAGAAAGTGAAGAGGAGCTAAAAAGCCTCTTGATGAAAGTGAAAGAGGAGAGTGAAAAAGTTGGCTTAAAGCTCAATATTCAGAAAACGAAGATCATGGCATCTGGTCCCATCACTTCATGGGAAATAGATGGGAAAACAGGGAAACAGTGTCAGACTTTATTATTTTTGGGCTCCAAAATCACTGCAAATGGTGACTGAAGCCATCAAATTAAAAGATGCTTACTCCTTGGAAGAAAAGTTATGACCAACCTAGATTGTATATTCAGAAGCAGAGACATTACTTTGCCACTAAGGTCTGTATAGTCAAGGCTATGGTGTTTCCTGTGGTCATGTATGGATGTGAGAGTTGGACTGTGAAGAAGGCTAAGCGCCGAAGAATTGATGCTTTTGAACTGTGGTGTTGGAGAAGACTCTTGAGAGTCCCTTGGACTGCAAGGAGATCCAACCAGTCCATTCTGAAGGAGATCAGCCCTGGGATTTCTTTGGAAGGAATGATGCTAAAGCTGAAGCTCCAGTAATTTGGCCACCTCATGTGAAATGTTGACTCAATGGAAAAGACTCTGATTCTGGGAGGGATTGTGGGCTGGAGGAGAAGGGGACCACCAAGGATGAGATGGCTGCATGGCATCACGGACTCGATGGACGTGAGTCTGAGTGAACTCCAGGAGATGGTGATGGACAGGGAGGCCTGGTGTGCTGCTATTCATGGGGTTGCTAAGAGTCGGACATGCCTGAGTGACTGAACTGAACTGAACTGATATGTAATATTTGGTGACAGATACAAACAAAATGGTTGAGAATCATAAAACTTCAACTTCAGAATTCAAAAAAAAAAATTAGAAAAACAAGCATTATTCTCTGAAAAAAATATGAAAGATTGTAGGATGCAGATTAGTGAATTTTTTATAATAACAAGCAATTGCCCCCAAATCACATCTTACAAGAAACATCCATACACTGTTTTCATTATATACCAAGGTTGTGAGTTACCTGTTTATAGCACTTCTTTTCATATCTTAACATTCTGGGATAGAAGTTAAAGTGAACCCTACTTGAGATGATCAACTTTTTGGTAGAGAAAAGACCATAAAACCTGGGAGAATTTGTAGTAATTTAAACCTTTAATTTAAATTGTCACATGACATGCCTACTCAAAACAAGGAGTCAAAGCAAGTCACATGCCCAAGCTCCAGACCTAGAGAATATGCCCTTAATTTGCAATAGATAAGCAGATACGATCTTCCTTCATAAAAAGGAGGAACAAATAATTGGGTAAAATAAATACAGAATGTAATAAGGAAAACACCTAAAGACAAAGAATAGATTTAAGTTTGTGCTACTCCAATTAAAATAAATGAATTTAAATTTAAAAGAATTAAAAAAAAAGAATAGGTGCAGTAACTTTGTGTTCATTTGTGACGTGAATGCTTGAAATCATTTCTCATCCAATTTCAAGTATACAATGCAGTATTATTAACTATAATTACCATGCTGTACATTGGATGCCCAGAATGTTTTTACCTTATAAGTGAAATTTCTACCCATTGCCGGTTCTACTTTAATAAATCTGAAATAGAGAAAGAAAAGAAAAGAATTATATGCAGTTCTATAGTTGAACAATAATGATGTTTTCTATTAAAAACTGTACTTGATTGAAAAGATACGTATGGCATGCAGCCTCCAGTCTATCCAATAATATACACAAATAACAGAGGGATCAGTTCAGTTCAGTTCACTTGCTCAATCATGTCCGACTCTTTGTGACCCCATGGATTGCAGCACACCAGGCTTCTCTGTCCATCACCAACTCCCAGAGCTTGCTCAAACTCATATTCATCGTGTCGGTGATGCCATGCAACCATCTCATCCTCTGTTGTCCCCTTCTCCTCCCGACTTCAATCGTTCCCAGCACCAGGGTCTTTTCTAGTGAGTCAGCTCGCCGCATCAGGTGGACAAAGTATTGGATTTTCAGCTTCAACATCAGTCCTTCCAATGAATATTCAGGACTGATTTCCTTTGGGATTGACTGGTTTGGTCTCTTTGCAGTCCAAGGGACTCCCAAGAGTCTTCTCCAACACCACAGTTCAAAAGCAACAGTTCTTGGGACCTCAACTTTCTTTACAATCCAATACTCACTTCCATATATGACTACTGGAAAAGCCATAGTTTTGACTGGACAGGCCTTTGTCACAAAGTAATGTAACAGAGGGATAGCTAATAGTAAACTGTTACAATTTTTGCAAACATAAAATAATGAACATATGGCATTGTTAGCATTGATTTGTTAGCTTAATATGTCAAAAAACTATACAATTGTATCAATATAGAAATGTGATACTCAGACTAGTTATTAAATTCAGGTCAGTGATCACACAATTATAAATGAATTTCTAATAAGAGTGCTTCTACTGTACATAAAAACTTATGTGCAAATCTTTATTCATAACAAACATTAGTCCTGCAACAATTTTGTAAAGTTCAGCAGAAAATTTAAAATTAAAATATTCACTGATAAATAACTAAAGTTCAAACTCCATAACAAAGTATTAAGTGGTGGCATAACTGAAAGTGGAGTCCACATGCTCACCCCTCAAAAGCCAATTAACCTTTTGTTGGTGGAAAGTAAAGTATTGCTTTATTTCTGCATTTGAGATGGTGGGGAGGGTGGACTTCTGTCAAAAAGGCAATTCTTCCCCACTGACAATAAGTGGGCAAGAGATTTTATAGAAATAGAGAGAGGGCAACATAAAGAAATAGCACAGTCAACTTGGCAGTCATTTTCATATTGGTCCTTGGTGTTCTTATCAGCATCAGCTTGATTGTTTTAGGTAATTAGCCTTCAGTTCTAGCATTGGCTTGTCCCCAGTTCTTTGAGACCAGTTCTCAGAACTGTGATGGCTTATGTCATTGGCTATGTTCTGGTCATCATGTAGTTGATTCTTCTGCAATATCTACAGAGTAACTCACAAGATATGGCTCAGGATATTATCTGTAGACCTTGAGAAGGAACTAAAGCGCCATGAGTTTGCTTAATGACTAAACTCTATTTATTTTGTTAGGTTTTGACTTTTTTTTTTTCTGAATTTTCTCACTTCTAAAAGGCAGATTGAGAACGTGATGGTGGTTGAGGGGATAAGGACTGCAGGGTCGTGCTCTACCTCAGTAACTCTCTTCTGTAAGGTTGAGTTGATGGCAGTGGCAGCCGCTCAGTCATGTCTCTGGAATTCTCCAGGCCAGAATACTGGAGTGGGTAGCTGTTCCCTTCTCCAGGGGATCTTCGCAACCCAGGGATTGAACCCAGGTCTCCCACATTGCAGGCGGATTCCTAACCAGCTGAGCCACCAGGGAAGGCCTGAAGTTAATGTCAAGACAGGCCCAAACCTGGAACGTTAATCTATGGACCTCAAAACAACAGGAGTGACCTCCAATGTCAGAAAAGGTCTAAGGTGCATAGCCACCAAAAGGTAGTGGTAGTTGTTGTCTGTCACTAAGTCGGGTCTGCCGCTTTGAGACCCTGTGACCTGCAGCACACCAGGCTTCCTTGTCTTTCACTATCTCCTGGAGTTTGCTTACATTCAGGTCTGTTGAGTTGGTGATGCCATCCAATCGTATCATTCTTTGTCATCCCCTTCTTTTCCTGCCTTCAATCTTGCCCCGCATCAGGTTCTTTTCCAATGAGTCAGCTCTTCGCATCAGGTGGCCAAAATATTGGAGCTTCAGCTTCAGCATCAGTCCTTCCAATGAATATCCAAGATTGATTTCCTTTAGGATTGACTGGTTTGCTCTCCTTGCTCTCTATGGGACTCTTTAGAGTTTAATACTTACAGTTTTTAAGTATCAATTCTTTGATGCTCAGCCTTCTTCATGGTCCAACTCTCACATAGTTAAATGCAGTGGTAAATATAGCTAATTGATATAGTGTACCTATGGACAAATAGATAGGTAACCAACTCGAATTCTGTTAACATCTTCAGTAAGAAAATAGCAAGACTGGTGGAGCAGGAAGAAGAGAGTAGTCATCCTAGTAAAGAGCCTTGATCCTGTACTCAGTTTCTAGAATTGTGTGGATTTTCAAATCCATAGTTCATTTATCAGTATAGAGGGGTTTTAGCTAGGAATGGTTTTTGCAACAATGCAATCAGTACATATTGCAAGGATTTCTTCAGTTCTTCTTCAGAGACTTCAGTAAATTAAGAAGAGAGCTACAGTTTGTTTCTGAAAGCTGTCTTTTGGCTGAAATTCCTTTTCTGTTAAGGCTTTTAATTGATTAGATGGGGCCCAGTGATATTATAAAGGGTAATCTGCTATACTCAAAGTTTACTAATTTAAATATTAATCTCATCTAAAAAAATACCTTCATAGAAACACCTAGAATAATCTTTGACCAAATATCTGGTTACCACTACCTAAGCAAATTGATACAGAAAATTAACCATTCCATTTTGTAATATTTTTTTCTTTCTTCTTTTCTCCTTCCTCTCCTCCCTCTTCTTTTTCCTTGTCCTTCTTAATATCTTTATGCCTTTGTGTAGATAGGAGACTGAGGTAATAACTAAGAAAGAGACATGCAAATCATAATCAACTATATTCTTATGGCAATATATAAAGATCAGACAAACTGTGAGAAATCATGATTGCTGTAAAGTGAAGTGAAAGTGAAGTCACTCAGTCGTGTCCGACTCTTTGCGACCCCATGGACTGTAGCCTACCAGGCTCCTCTGTCCATGGGATTTTCCAGGCAATAGTACTGGAGTGGATTGCCATTTCCTTCTCCAGGGGATCTTCCTGACCCAGGGATCAAACCCGAGTCTCCCTCATTGTAGACAGACGCTTAACCACCTGAGCCACCAGGGAAGTCCTCTGAGTGCTGTAAAGTAGTGCTATTAATCATGAAAAATAGATTTGTGGAAATATTTTGATTTTATAATATTCACTTGCTGCTTTTAATTCACTTTCCAATTAACTTGCAAGGTTTCCCTTTTCAGATTTTGGTGGCAACAATGATAAACAAACAAACAAACAACAAAAAAAGTATAATTCACAGTTTTCCTGACAGCAGTATGAAGAAAAAATGCTTTGTCTGATAAGCCTAAAACTTATTTAAAAGATTGCAATCTTTACTTCCACATTCTGTTAAATGTCAACAATGTTTAACCATTTATTCAGACCTAAAATGAATAGTCATTTATTTCACACTCCATTTTTCAAGATTATCTGATAAGATTCAGTTGGAGTCCCCAAACCAAATTGTGTTTTCCATCCTGTTGTTTCATATATTGAGCACTGATTTTTTGAAGAAAAATTCAATCTACCATTGAATTTTTACTGTTTATTTTTCTTATTATATGAAGACATGTAATACTATTTAGAAAAGGCTAAATTCTACTTCATGTGTTTTGAAGAAGAGTGGTATGAAATGACAAAAACCCTAATTTTTAACTAACTGGGCTAATTTACTGGTGGGAAAATCTTGATACCACATTTAACCAAGAAATATTTATTATTTGTATCAGGTCAGGCACAGAGCTATATAATGAAATTAATGTGGTAAATACAAGGTGTTCTGCATGCTTCGTCTTAAAGGTATAGAAAATGAAAAAGAGATAGAAATAAAAATATCCAAACAATGATTATAGAATGGAAAATACAGAGTGCTATGCCCTGGGCCCCTAGTTGAGGGTAAGAATCAGAGAGCTTGATTTATTCAAGTATAGTGGAAAATTTAGAAGACAGGGGGAAAAACTTTTGGTGTCAATTGGTAGTTTGACAGAATAGTCAAAATTATGGTTTCTCCAGTAGTCATACATGGATGCGAGAGCTGGACAATAAATAAGGCTGAACACCAAAGAACTGATGCTTTCAGATTGCAGCACTGGAGAAGACTCTTGAGAGTCCCTTAGACAGCAAGGAGAGAAAACCAATCATTCCTAAAGGAAATCAGTCCTGAATATTCTTTGGAAGGACTGATGCTGAAGATGAAATTCTAATTTTTCAACCACTTGATGGAAGAGCTGACTCACTGGAAAAGACTCTGATGCTGGGAAGACTGAGGGAAGTAGGAAGAATGGGATGACAGAGAGTGAGATGAGTGGTTAGATAGTATCACCTACTCGATGGGCATGAATTTGAGCAAACTCCATGAGATAGTAGAGGACAGCGAACCTGGCATGCCTCAGTCCACGGGGTCACAAAGAGTCAGATATGACTTAGCTACTGAACAACAACAATAAATTGGTAGAGAAGTCATTAGTGTTTTTGTGTTTAGGGGGAAATCCAAGTTACCTGTTGGATATACTTTCATTCTTAGAATTTTTCATGGCCTGGCACCTTCTCAGTGATGCTGGCTTAAAGGGATTAGGGATACTTTTGCTTAAAATGATTTAGGAAGAATTATAAGAGACTTAAAGGCTGAAAAATGCTATCCTTGGTTTTATGAACTGGCTGCAATGGCAAAAACAAATAGTGTTGAAGATACTGTTTTTGAGAAGAGGATATACCACAGATTATGAACCTGATAATTTCTCTTTGGAGGAAAAAATATATATATTTGCCTCCCAGATTCTAGAATGAACATACAACTGTATCATTTATCTATATACTTGTCCATTTGTCAACTTATATCAGTTTTCTGATATTTTTCAAACCAAGTTACAGACATAATCCATTTCACCTCTAGATTTCAGGAAGCATAAGAGTAATTGCTGCTGCTGCTAAGTCACTTCAGTTGTGTTCGACTCTGTGCGACCCCATAGATGGCAGCCCACCAGGCTCCCCTGTCCCTGGGATTCCCCAAGCAAGAATGCTGGAGTAGGTTGCCATTTCCTTCTCCAATGCATAAAAGTGAAAAGGGAAATTAAAGTCACTCAGTCATGTCCAACTCCTGGCAACCCCATGGACAGCCCATCAGGCTCCTCCGCCCATGGGATTTTCCAGGCAAGAGTGCTGGAGTGGGTTTCCATTGCTTTCTCCAACATTATGCCAAGAAATGAAAGTTGTTACACAACCTGTATAGAGTACCTGATGAACTAGGGAATGAGGGTCATGACATTGTGCAGGGGACAGGGATCAAGACCATCCGCATGGAAAAGAAATGCAGAAAAGCAAAATGGTTGTCTGGGGAGGCCTTACAAATAGTTGTGAAAAGAAGAGAAGTGAAAAGGAAAGGAGAAAAGGAAAGATATAAGCATCTCAATGCAGAGTTCCAAAGAATAGCAAGAAGAGATAAGAAAGACTTCTTCAGCCATCATTGCAAAGAAATAGAGGAAAACAACAGAATGGGAAACACTAGAGATCTCTTCAAGAAAATTAGAGATATCAAGGGAACATTTCATGCAAAGATGGGCTCGATAAAGGATATAAATGGTCTGGACCTAACAGAAGCAGAAGATATTAAGAAGAGGTGGAAAGAATACACATAAGAACTGTACAAAAAAGATCTTCATGACCCGGATATTCACGATGGTGTAATCACTCATCTAGAGCCAGACATCTTGGAATGTGAAGTCAAGTGGGTCTTAGAAAGCATCACTACAAACAAAGCTAGTGGAGGTGATGGAATTGCATTTGAGCTGTTTCAAATCCTGAAAGATGATGCTGTGAAAGTGCTGAACTCAATATGCCAGCAAATTTGGAAAACTCAGCAGTGGCCACAAGACTGGAAAAGGTCAGTTTTCATTCCAATCCCAAAGGAAGGAAATGCCAAAAAATGCTCAAACTACCGCACAGTTGTACTCATCTCACATGCTAGTAAAGTAATGCTCAAAATTCTTCAAGCCAGGCTTCAGCAGTACGTGAACCGTGAACTTCCTGATATTCAAGCTGGTTTTAGAAAAGGCAGAGGAACCAGAGATCAAATTGCCAACATCCACTGGATCATGGAAAAAGCAAGAGAGTTCCAGGAAAACATCTATTTCTGCCTATTGACTATTCCAAAGCCTTTGACTGTGTGGATCACAATAAACTGTGGAAAATTCTGAAAGAGATGGGACTACCAGACCACCTGACCT
The DNA here is from genome assembly GCF_023091745.1 of Budorcas taxicolor. Taxonomy (NCBI): domain Eukaryota; kingdom Metazoa; phylum Chordata; class Mammalia; order Artiodactyla; family Bovidae; genus Budorcas; species Budorcas taxicolor. The sequence goes on along the minus strand of NC_068929.1, from coordinate 55,254,449 downwards.
GCCTCTTGAGAAATCTGTATGCAGGTCAGGAAGCAACAGTTCGAACTGGTCGTGGAACAACAGACTGGTTCCAAATAGGAAAAGGAGTACATCAAGGCCGTGTATTGTCACCCTGCTTATTTAACTTCTATGCAGAGTACATCATGAGAAATGCTGGACTGGAAGAAACACAAGCTAGACTCAAGATTGCAGGGAGAAATATCAATCACCTCAGATATGCAGATAACACCACCCTTATGGCAGAAAGTGAAGAGGAGCTAAAAAGCCTCTTGATGAAAGTGAAAGAGAGTGAAGAAGTTGGCTTAAAGCTCAACATTCAGAAAACGAAGATCATGGCATCTGGTCCCATCACTTCATGAGAAATAGATGGGGAAACAGTAGAAACAGTGTCAGACTTTGTTTTGGGGGGCTCCAAAATCACTGCGGATGGTGATTGCAGCCATGAATTTAAAAGATGCTTTTAAGAAGAAAAGTTGGAAGAAAAGTTATGACCAACCTAGATAGCATATTCAAATGCAGAGACATTACTTTGCCGACTAAGGTCTGTCTAGTCAAGGGTATGGTTTTTCCAGTGGTTATGTATGGATGTGAGAGTTGGACTGTGAAGAAAGCTGAGCGCCAAAGAATTGATGCTTTTGAACTGTGGTGTTGGAGAAGACTCTTGAGAGCTCCTTGGACTGCAAGGAGATCCAACCAGTCCATTCTGAAGGAGATCAACTCTGGAATTTCTTTGAAAGGAATGATGATGAAGCTGTAACTCCAGGACTTTGGCCACCTCATGTGAAGAGTTGACTCATTGGAAAAGACTCTGATGCTGGGAGGGGTTGGGGGCAGGAGGATAAGGGGACGACCGAGGATGAGATGGCTGGATGGCATCACGGACTAGATGGACGTGAGTCTGAGTGAACTCCGGGAGTTGGTGATGGACAGGGAGGCCTGGCGTGCTGCGATCCATGGGATCATAGAGTTCGACACGACTGAGTGACTGAACTGAACTGACTGATCCAGTTACTTAAGCTAACTTGCAAAACAAAATAAAAATGTATAAAGTTACTAAAACTGCTGAAATTAGTAACTTCATATTTAAATTTGAGAATGAATTAAAATATGACATAGCATAAGTTCTATATAGGAGATAATTTGAAGAACACCCATAAAATATTTTGCTTAGTATAAATCAATATTTTCAGTATCAATATTTCATTATTTTTCTTCAGAATTATCACTTCTTGATTTTAATAATAGAAACTATGTACTCAACTATCTAGGCACATGTTTTTTTCTTTGCTATACTTATATATCCAGGATTTTTGTGTAAAAATATGCTATAATTTAGCTTTTAAATTATTCAAAATGATACACTGGATTATATGTCTTAGAAATATGATGTTTAACGGACTGCATGAAGACAAGATGTCGGAAACCACAAGTATTTTTGTTGAATTTTTGTCAAAAGAAGGCAATATTTAATTCAGTTGGGGATATGCACCATCCTTTTGGGTGGAAAAAAAATCACTTAAAATTTTATATATATATATAGACATATATATACTGCTGCATTTGATGAAAATCTGATTATTACAGTAATCTCTAAGTATTTATGTTGGTAACTGCAGATTATTTTAATCATTATAATTAGGCTCAACCACATTTTTATGAATCAAAGTAGGAACCATTAAAAGCAACACTTTTTTGCCAACCAGAAATGTTTGTTTATTCCTGCAGCATAAAAATTCTTGCTTTAGGATTCAATGAATTCTTGGAAAGCATTTTCTGCCTTCTGCTGGTTGTGAAAGCCATTTCCCTGCAAAAGGTTGTTGAGATGCTTCAAGAATTGGTAGCTAGTTGGTGAGAGCTCAGATGAATATGGCAGACCAGGCAAAACTTCATAGCCCAATTCGTTCAACTTTTGAAGCATTGGTTGTGTGACCTGTAGTAGGACATTGCTGCAGGGAATTGAGTCCTTTCTGTTGATAAATGTTGGCTGCAGGCTTGGCAGATTTCAGTTCACCTTACTGATTTCTTGAGCCCACTTTTCAGATGTAATGGGTTTGCCAGGATTCAGAAAGTTTCCGTGGATGAGATAGGCAGCAGATCACCAAAGAATGAACATGACTTTTTTTTTTGGCCTGGGGTCGGAGGGAACAATTTTAGCTTTGGCAAACACTTTGGAGCTTCTGTTCAGTCCAGTTGCTGATCTGGTCATTGTAGGTAATATAAAATCCACTTTCTGTTACACATTACAACCAAATTGAGAAATGGTTCATTGTTGGATAGAATAAGAGAAGACGACACTTCAAAATGATTTATTTTATTTGTGGTCACCTCATGAGGCACCCACTTATGAAGCTTTTTCACCTTTCCAATTTGCTTCAAATGCTGAATGACCATAGAATGGTCGATGTTGAGTTCTTGAGCAACTTATATTATAATTGTAAGATCAGCTTCAGTGATGGCTCTCAGTTGGTGGTTATCAACTTCCAATGGCTGAACACTGTGCTCCTCATCTACAATGATATTGTCTCCTTGCAAAACTTCTTGAGCCACCCCTGTTCCTTAGTTCTTGTTCCTTAGTTGTTCCTGAGCCAAATGCACTGTTGATGTTGTGAGTTTTCTCCCCTGCTTCATGACCTATTTTGATCTTGAAAAAGTAAATTTCTCCAGTTTACTTTTTGTCTAACATAATTTCCTAGTCTAAAATAAATATAAAATAAATAACAAGTATTAAATCATTAGCAAAAAGAAAAGAAAAACATAAAGCGAGAAATTAGTATAAAAATGATGCATGATATAATCACGCTTATTTATGAATGTACTCCAATATCAAAGTTCAAAAATATAAAACTGCAATTACTTTTGCATCAACCTGGTTTGTTTACAATTGTAATTTGGGTTTCTCCTTATAAAAGAAAATTTCCTGTAAATATTTCCTCTGAGTCTGTATTTAGGAAATGTTACTTTGGAAATTAATTGTACATGAGTAGACCTCTATATTTATGTAACCTGAAAGACTGATTACAGTAGGTCTATTTACACATTAGACTAAGCATTGAGAGAATGACTATTCTTACATGAAGCACCCACCCAATTCACATCAAAGAAACAGATGAAAAATATATGTAAAAGTAACAATGATACAAAAATATTCATTTCCTTTTACATTTTATAAAGAATCATGGCTACATATTTTTAAAATATTATTGCTATTTTAATTTCAGGCAGATTTTTTTGGAAGACATTTCAACGTATACTCAAGGAGAGAGACAAATCTGCCATATTTGGATTTAATACATCTTTTTATTGCATTATAGAAGAATATACTTTATAAGAGTTGCTTATCTTAACTGTGATAGATTTACCAGTTATTTTATAATAGGTTTGTGGTTTAACTCATCATCTGAATTCTAAGAAATTAGTCTTGCTCATTTCCATTTAGATGAGTGTCTGATTAAAGTACAATGGCGCTATGACTTCTTAATATAAACCTTTATAATTTTTTGATAGGAAAGTGTAGTCTTTCCACATAGTTTAACAGAGTAAAGTTTGATGCCATTTAAACACTAAATATCTGTTTTAGTTCACATTTTCATTATGATGTACTTATACTATCAGTTTGTGTAAGTGTATATAATGATGCCAGTAACATTTTCTCCTGAATACTGTTTTAATTTTTATAAAGAACTTGAAAATTAATAGTCAACATATAAGGAGAAACATCATGGACAAAGGGGTAAATAAAAAAATGAAAAACTTAAAACAGGATAACAATGAATATGTGAATTAAAACATTAACTGCCTTGTCTTCTATAAATAATTTTTGAAACTTCACTGAGTATATATGTATTTTCCCCTTCTCTAACATAATAAATAATTTCTTCCTGATAAATCTCTCAGTAATTATTCTTGTTATCCTCCATTAGCAATTTATGAAAGAAATGCCTTCACCCTTACTTGATATTCTGTTAATCTCTTCCTATTATTAGAAAAATCACATCAACATTCAAATATACCCAGAATGTGTGTGCTTATTCTCTCAGTTGTGTCCAGTTCTTTGCATCCTCAGGGACTATAAGCTGCCAGGGTCCTCTGTCCTTGGGTTATTCAGGAAAGAATGCTGGAATTGGTTGCCACTTCCCTCTCCAGGGTATCTTCCCAACCCAGGCATTGAACCTACATCTGCTTGGCAGGTGAATTCTTTACCCATTAACCATCAGGGAAGCCCCATACTCTAGGAGCTCTTACTTCAGATAGGAAAACAAACAAACAAACAAACAAACAAAAAATTCAAAAGATTACTTAGGTCTTTAAATGTCTGATCCAATTACCTAATGATATGCATTGTCACGCAGACAGACATTAAGTCTAGGGACAGTATTTCTATCATTCTTTCTTTCATTTTTTTTCCTCTTTAACACATTACTGTGTATTGTCTTATTGGAACCAGCAAACAACACTCCAATTCAACTTGTCACTGAATTCCTTTTCTGCAACTTCCTATTCCTCTAATGCTAACCTCACCATTTCTTTTATCACTTGTTTGATTATATAGAAAGGAAAGCTAATGTAGCAGATATAAGTGGTTGCCTACTTCACTTTCCATCTCTCTACCAAGTTATCAACTTTGTCCATATTTTTAATTTTCTCTCATATGACTCACTGCTTACACTAAGCTAATCATTAAAATCTTATTCTCTCTGCCAGTGATAGATGTAGGGAAGATTACAAAACTTTGATCCTGCCTTAAAGATAAACTATTTTATTCATGGTCATATTTGTATTCATCCTCATTTACATTTGGTGAAGTCTGCTGGAAAGACTCGGGAATATTTCCTCATTAAAAAAGGAAGGCTCACACAAGAAGTGTTACCCACATTTTCTACTACATACTCTTATGTTTACACACAGTTATAAACATTTTATTCTCATGAAAGGAGGAAGCCTGAGAACAAAGATGCTGAGGAGCACAGTTCAGAAAGAAAGGAGAAAATCTGAGTTCTTGATGGCATCATACAGCCACTGAATTAAACTGGGAGTGCCTGACCTCTACAGTCTTTGCTATATGAGATAGTGATTTTTTCGCATTGAATTGGATTTTTTTTTCCAGGCAAAATAATCTTATATCACAGTGTAGTATTTAACCACAGTTCTGGTGAGATGATTTAACAAGTTAATTCACATATGGAACATACCAGAGAACTTGAGACATAAAATACCTTAACAGTGGAAATGATTACAATTGAATTTTCCTCTTTTTCTCTCCATATTCTCCTTTCTTTGCTCCTTCTCATTCTCATAGTATTAGTATAAATTAATACTATATTATTCTACTATTTCATGTGGTCTAAGAAAATTTCATTTCCCCAATAGTAGTATCATGCATCTTTATGAAGTAAAACAAGAAACAATATTAAATACTTAGGTAACACAAGACAAACACATAACTTTTTGGAGTTTAAGAATTGTTTTTTGGCTCACAAAATTTTCAAATGTAGGGGATTTTAAATGCTTACTCCGTTCTTCAGTACCTGCTGATTTATCCATGACCTGAATATATGCTTTACCTTTACTTCTTTACAGTTACAGTTTTACAATTTCTACAGTTACTCGTATGCCTGTTTTAGGGGTGACACATTTAACTTAATAAAGCATATCAGTTCAGTCAGTTCAGTAGCTCAGTTGTGACTCTTTGTGACCCCATAGACTGCAGTACGCCAGGCTTCCCTGTCCATCACCAAGTCACGGAGTTTACCCAAACTCATCTCCATTGTGTCAGTGATGCCATCCAACCATTTCATCCTCTATCATTCCCTTCTCCTCCTGCCTTCAATTTTGCCCAGCATCAGGGTCTTTTCAAATGAGTCAGTTCTTCGCATCAGGTGGCCAAAGTATTGGAGTTTCAGCTTCAACATCAGTCCTTCCAATGAATATTCAGGACTGATTTCTCCTAGGATGGACTGGTTGGATCTCCTTGTAGTCCAAGGGATCTCAAGAGTTTTATCCAACTCCACAGTTCAAACTCATCAATTTGTTGGTGCTCAGCTTTCTTTATAGTCCAACTCTCACATCCATACATGACTACTGGAAAAAACCATAGCCTTGACTAGATGGGTCTTTGTTGGCAAAGTAATTTATCTGCTCTGCAATATGCTGTCTAGGTTGGTCGTAACTTTTCTTCCAAGGACTAAGCGTCTTTTAATTTCATGGCTGCAGTCACCATCTGCAGTGATTTTGGAGCCCAAACAATAAAGTCTGCCACTGTTTCCACTGTTTCCCCATCTATTTGCCATGAAGTGATGGGACCAGATGCCATGATCTTAGTTTTCTGAACGTTGAGCTTTAAGCCAACTTTTTCGCTCTCCTCTTTTACTTTCATCAAGAGGCTCTTATTCCTTTTCACTTTCTGCCATAAGGGTGGTGTCATCTGCATATCTGAGGTTTTTTATATTACTCCCAGCGATCTTGATTCCAGCTTATAAAGATATAAAATTTAAGCAAATAATAATGTTGAGGAATGGATCTTAATCCTTGTGAACCTTGCATTTCTCATTCAGAAAGTAACAAACTTTCCAAAGTAATAGCAGAGTAGATGAAACATCTAATGACATTAGCTTCATTGTTCTTACTGTTGTGCCAGAATATGATGTATGCTTTTATTTCCTGATTATTTTTAAGATTTTTTTTCATTTATGATGTTGACTATGATGTGGTTTTCTTTAAAGGTATTCTATTCATGTCTTGTGGAATTTAAAAACAATTTTTTTTTTTTTAGGAAAAAAAAAAAACAGATTTACAGAAAAGTTGAAAGAATAATACACACATTTCCCTTTACCCAGCCCCAAGTTACATCTGTCCCTGTCCTGGATTCCCCTGACCTCCTAAATGATTATTTTAAAATGAGATTATGGTAAAGGATCCGGCTGCAATGCTGGAGACCTGGGTTGGATTCCTGGATTGGGAAGATCTACTGGAGAAGGGAAAGGCTACGCACTCCAGTATTCTGGCTTGAAGAATTCCATGGACTGTATAGTCCATGGGGTCGCAAAGAGTCTGAAATGACTGTTTCACTTTCTCTTTCATATAAATATTTAGTATTTGAGCTGTAAATCTCTATGGAATTTCACAAATGTTTAGTGTCATATATCTGCAATAAAAGTGGATAGGATTGTTTCAATAGTCTGAACATATTTTCTTTTTTTTAAATATTTAACTCTTTAAAAATTTTTTTTCAGTTCTCTGTTACTTTATTGTGAGTTATTCTTTATTTTCTCACCTTTATTTTTTAATTTTATTTATTTATTTTTTGCTTTACAATATTGTATTGGTTTTGCCATACTTCAACATGAATTTATTTTTTTTAATTGGAAGTTAATTACTTTACAATATTTTCTGTGTTTCATCATCAACATTTCTAGCCCTTCTTTGATCACTTTCATTGGCCATTACTGATTTACCATCTCTATATGTTCTGTCATTTCCAAATGTCATATAAGTGGAATAATTCAATAGGTAGATTTTCCTACTGATTTATTTTACTCTATACATTTAATATCCTTCTGTATATTTTCATGGAGTGTTTTTTCATTTATTTTCACTGAAAAATATTGCCATATTTGAATGCACCACCCTTTCTTTATCCATTCATATATTTCTGTCTTGATTGCCTTTGACCACTGTGAAATATCGGTTGACTCTATTTTTGTGCATACATGTCTGGGCTGTTTATATGGTTTAACTGATCTATATGTCTATTTTGAAGCCAATATCATGCTGTCTTGATTAATGTAGCTTTATAGTAATTCTTGAAACCAGGAATTGTGAACACTACAACTTTGCTATAATTATTTTATTATTTTATTGGTCATTCTAAGTCTTTCTCCTTTCCATATTAAGTTGATAATAGTTTGTCAATATCTAGAAAATATCTCACTGGAATTCTTATTGGGATTGCATGGAATCGATAAATGCAGTTAAGAAAAATAGATGTCTTAATAATATCAAATTTTACAGTCAATAACCACAGAATAACTCTTGATTTATTTAATCTTTGGTTTATTTTATAAGCATTTTATAATTTTTAATATACTTCCTATAAATATTTTGTGATATTTGAATCTTTTTATGGTATAATATCATGGAATTTTTAAATTTAATTAATTTATTAAATTCATCTTTGTTTATATTTATATGTATTGTGTATATATATATATATGATTCCCTGGTGGCTAGGACAGTAAAGCATCTGCCAACAGTGCAGGAGACCTGGGTTCGATCCCTAGGTTGGGAAGATCCCCTGGAGAAGGAAATGGCAACCCACTCCAGTACTCTTGCCTAGAAAATTCCATGGATGGAGGAGCCTGGTGGGCTACAGTCCATGGGGTCGCAAAGAGTAAGACACGACTAAGCGACTTCACTTTCAGTCAATAACCACCGAAGAACTCTTGACTTATTTAGCCTTTGATTTATTTTATAAGCATTTTATAGTTTTGTAATGTACTTCCTATAAATGTTTTGTGAGATTTGTATTTATGTTTATGGTATAATATTCATGGAATTTTAAAAATTAATATATGTATTAAATGCATCTTTGTTTATATTTATATGTAGTGTGTGTGTGTGTATATATATATATATATATATACACACATATATGTAATATATATATATACATGTATGCTGTTGCTGCTGCTAAGTTGCTTCAGTCATGGTCTGACTCTTGTGGCCCTAAGGACTGTAGCCCTCTAGGTTCCGCTGTTCATGGGATTCTTCAGGCAAGAATACTGGAATGGGTTGCCATTTCTTCTTCCTGGAAATCTTCCCAACCCACGGATTGAACTTGAGTCTTCTGTATTGACAGGCAGATTCTTTATCACTGAGCCGTTCTGGGAAGCCCCATATAACCACTTACTCCTGGCTAAGTGAGGTCCTTGAGTGCCTTACAGAGGCTCTTTGCCCATAGTTCTTTATGCTCTGGATTTAGTGGTATGCTTTTAAAAGGTTTTGAGGAAATCTAGTTACTGAGAACTGCTGAGTTGTTTGTTTATGTATTTAAAACTTGAGTAGCATAAATATATTGCTCTTCTGCTTAATCCCCAAGGACTGACATAGGGATGTTTCAATTTCTTTTAGTATATTTGACAGACTAACAAATCAACTTGGTCCATTCTCCTTCAACAGTCTTTGTTGCTCCCATTCACTATCCACATGATAAAAGAGCTGTCCTTCACATTTATCTTAAAATTGCATGAGAATATTTTGAAAAGAGTGAAATATTAGAGCCATCATGTTAGCTAGTAGTAAGGGACTTCAGATACACAGGGGGCTTCCCTGGTGGCTCAGTCAGTAAGAATCCACTGGCAATACAGGAGATTGCCTTCAATGCAGGAAACATGGATTTGATTCCTGGCTCAGGAAGACCCCCTGGAGAAGGAATGGCAACCTACTCCAGGATTCATGCCTGGAGAATTTCAAGGACAGAAGAGGCTAGTGAGCTACAGTCCATAGGGTTGTAAAAACTGGACACAAATTAGTGACTAAACCATCACCACCATTGATAGACACATAGATATAGATATTCATATCTATCTATCTCCTCTAGAAATTTTTACATGATACATTAGCTTATGAAAAGACATTTTTCAGAGAATATGTAAAGGCCATACTTTATGTATGTTTGCATGTATTACATAATACTCCTTGTATATGTAGATAGAAATCTACATACTACAGTTCTACTGGATTTATGTAAATATTAAGATTATTTTTATAATGAAATGCTAAGATTTCAGAGAATTGTCATTTCTTAATTTCTCCTAAATATTAATTTGATTACATAGGGGAATATATAATCGAATTTCCTAAATAGTTATGTCCATACTGATGCTAATTTTCAACTCTTTTTTCATCAAGTGTATACATTAATAAGGTGTGCCATTTTAAAATTCTAGTAATAGCTTTAGGTATACGTATTAATTTATACATACAGGAAAATGTGAGCTACACAAAGAATTAGAAATTTTTTTTTAAGTTATAAAATTTAAAATAACATCACAATGTGAAAGGGGTATTAAGTTGAATTAGTTGAACTTTACTCGCTAAACTGTGCTACCAGAAATCTTTAGCTCCTTTTAATTGGCCAAATTGATCAGAAGCTAGTATTATTAGTAATGATTTTGTAGAAAGACACCTTTAATTATTGCATAAATTACTACCATAAAGTAGGTAAATTCAATCAATTTAAAGTAACTTAGCTCTGTAAATAACCTTCAAACCTGAGAGAAAGGAAATTAAAAAAAAAAAAAAGAAGCTTCTTAAAACGGTCTGAGTGTCCCTTGTCTAGTAGATAAAATCAATCCACATCATTTAACAATATAATTACTCATTTACTTATCAAGAATTTTTCTGACCCACTGAAATCCAAGAGCATTACAAAGTTTTTGATGCTTTCTGACAGCGATAGTAGGAGATGAATAATTTAGCAGAAAATATAGATGGCAATGAGAATATGAGAGAAATAACCAAATGTAGTAATTCTAAAAGTAAAGTAAGTAAAAGTTTTGCCTATAGTTTCTTTAGTTTGAAACCTAGGATATGGATATTTTCTTAATAATTACAGTTACATATATTAGGAAATTTTCTGTTCATATATGACAAAATTAATTGCCTCCTTTTTGAGCAATATTTTTGGATGTGTGCTTCTTCATAAATTTCTGATTTATTAAAAAATATCATTTAAATTTTGAGAACATAATTTTTCAAATTTAAAATTGCAGATAGTTGGATATGCTGATAATATGATATATCCATGAACAAGAATAAAACACTAGAAGAGTGAAAGTAAAACTTGGAGTGGAAAGTGATGTGCTTCTGAAGGGGAGCAGTTAAGGTGATAACTTTCGATTGAAAAGATGGAAAGAACAGGAAAAAACAAAATCCTTCTAGTGATATAGTTAATATCCAATCAGTTGATTAGAATATTTGTACTTTTTGAAATGTAAATTGATTGCCATTTTTTGTCAAAATGCCAAGTAAGCTTATTTGTTTTGTTATTTATTTTTTAAGTGAAATATGTGTGTGTTAAGTCACTTCAGTCATATCCGACTCTTTGCGACCCTACAGATTGTAGCCAACCAGGCTCCTCTGACCATGGGATTCTCCAGACAAAAATACTGTAATGGATTGTCATGCCCTCCTCCAGGGAATCTTCCCAAACCAGGGATCAAACCGTTGTCTCTTATGCGTCCTGCTTTGGCGGACTGATTCTTTACCACGAGCGCCACCTGGGAAGTCCAATTTAAGTATATTGCCTTATATTAGATTCAAGTATACAAAATAGTGATTCAATATTTTTATAAATTATGCTCCAGATAAAATTATTACAAAATGTTGGCTATATCCCCTGTGATGAATATTACATCCTTATACATTTACTTTATATCTAGTAGTTTCTACCTCTTAATCTTGCCCCTCTCCTACCCCTCTCTCCACTGGAAAACACTAATTTGTTCTCTGTATTTGTGAGTCTGTTTTGTTACATTTGTTCATTTGTTTTGTATTCCTCCTGATGAATGGAAACAGCAGTCTAATTTTATAACATTACTCTCTGAACTTTAAAAATAATGATTTGCTTTTGGGCACTGACAATTAACTATAAGGTAATTCCATGAATAATCTTCAACGGAGCTAAAGGTAGTGAATCTCTTCAGGAAATCTAACAGGTGATCTAGTAGTCAATCTATTTAGAAATAACAATAGCTACTGCTAATACCAGCTATTTAAAGAAATACACAGGTAGATTATGATAGAATTCATATTTCCTTCTCTAAAAATATCTGACATCTTCAATTTAAAAATAAGTTGAGTTACTTTATTTTATGACAAAAAGTTAATTTTTAAAATTGAAATTTAACATTTTATAAGTTTCGGCTATACCAGAGGAAACCATTGGTAATAGTTCTGGAGGAATATATTATATCCATGAAAAGTTCACACCAGTTCTGGGAAGAAAGACCAAAAGCTTTAATGGTGAATGGTATGAACATTAAAACTGTTTCCCTTCTAAGCAAAGCAACCAGTCTAGTTGACTAATGGGAGTTTTAATTAGGGTAAGCAAGCTGTTTGGAATTCTGCAATTATCCTCCTTACAGATGATAAAAACATCAGCTAAAGAAGTCAAGAGCAAGAAAACACAAAAGGGAGGATGAAGGCAATATATAAAGCAGTGAAATAAGAATTGGATTTTATCTGGACACACATGAACACTTGACTCCTGTCAACTCTTGATAGAATTGTCCTATGTTGAAGTGTATGGGCAATGGTGGTACCCAGTTCAGATCTGCTTAACAAGGGCTGTAAATCACTCACAGCAGTCATAGCTCAGGCTAAAAATAGCTCAAATCTTCCCTGTACTTCTCACTGTACTTTGGAGGAAGGCCTTTGCTTGCAGAAATCATCAGAAGTACTTTAAGCCTCTTGGATTTTAATGAGTCAAGAAAATTACTGCAAAACAAATTAATTGTATTAAGGGTTCGCCAATCTTTGCCTCAAATGATTGGATTCTATCAATATTCTTGTATTATTAATATAATAGCAACATTTCACGTGGAAATTTCAACAAAGAATTAAAGTTTGTCATGTGGATAATAACTATTTACTGGAACAGAACATAGCTTAATTGCTAAGATTGATGCATTTTTTCAGCTGCAGGAGGTTCCTACTTGAAATAAGCAGACACAGACATGCATGAGGTATGCATCACCAGGCAGGAAAAGGCTATAAACCTCTATCACACAACAAAGCTGCTACTGTTATGAAAAACTGTGTGAAATATCAATAGGAAATATATGTTTCGATAACTCCATTCTGAAGGAGATCAGCCCTGGGATTTCTTTGGAAGGAATGATGCTAAAGCTGAAACTCCAGTACTTTGGCCACCTCATGCGAAGAGTTGACTCATTGGAAAAGACTTTGATGCTGGGAGGGATTGAGGGCAGGAGGAGAAGGGGACAACAGAGGATGAGATGGCTGGATGGCATCGCTGACTTGCTGAACGTGAATCTGAGTGAACTCCGGGAGTTGGTGATGGACAGGGAGGCCTGACGTGCTGCGATTCATGGGGTCGCAAAGAGTCGGACACGACTGAGTGACTGAACTGAACTGAAGATTCTCTGAGAACAATATCCTCCATTGAGCTGGGGGTTGCATTACACAGGACCTTAACAAAGAAATCCTAGTGGCTTAAAATGGATCTTGACTGTAATAGACAGGCAATCCATTTTGGATTCTGCTTATTTTTTAATCAAATTAACAGCATCAAATACCACTAAGTGTGGGAAAAAGAGTAGTTTGTATCAATTTTTTCTTGTCAGCTCTACCTCCCAGTATACTCTCAGAACAAGGAATACATTTTCCTGCTACTGATATTCTAAAATGTTCCAGAAAGCATTATATCATAAGGATGTATGCTGTCCTTTGTGACCTGCAAGGTATTTGTTTGAGAACTAGGACAGAAAACTGAACATCTGTTAATAGAAATTAGAATATAATATGGATACATATCATGAGAAACACTGGACTGGAAGAAACACAAGCTGGAATCAAGATTGCCGGGAGAAATATCAATAACCTCAGATATGCAGATGACACCACCCTTATGGCAGAAAGTGAAGAGGAACTAAAGAGCTTCTTGATGGAAGTAAAAGAGGAGAGTGAAAAAGTTGGCTTAAAGCTCAACTTTCAGAAAACGAAGATCATGACATCCAGTCCCATCACTTCGTGGGAAACAGATGGGGAAACAGTGGAAACAGTGTCAGACTTTATTTTTGGGGGCTCCAAAATTTCTGCAGATGGTGATTGCAGCCATGAAACTAAAAGATGCTTACTCCTTGGAAGAAAAGTTATGAGCAACTTAGATAGTATATTCAAAAGCAGAGACATTACTTTGCCAACTAAGGTCCGTCTAGTCAAGGCTATGGTTTTTCCTGTGGTCATGTGTGGATGTGAGAGTTGGACTGTGGAAGAAGGCTGAGTGCTGAAGAATTGATGCTTTTGAACTGTGGTGTTGGAGAAGACTCTTGAGAGCTCCTTGGACTGCAAGGAGATCCAACCAGTCCATTCTGAAGGAGATCAACCCTGGGATTTCTTTGGAAGGAATGATGCTAAAACTGAAACTCCTGTATTTTGGCCACCTCATGCGAAGAGTTGACTCATTGGAAAAGACTTTGATGTTGGGAGGGATTGGGGGCAGGAGAAGAAGGGGACGACAGAGGATGAGATGGCTGGATGGCATCACTGACTCGATGGACACGAGTCTGAGTGAACTCCGGGTGTTGGTGATGGACAGGGAGGCCTGGTGTGCTGCGACTCATGGTGTCACAAAGAGTCGGACACGACTGAGTGACTGAACTGAACTAAGCTGATGAATAAAAAATGCTAGCTGACCTAAATGGATAGATTTATTCATCTAAATGTGAGGGTGGAAAGGAGGGCACGTTTGAAAAGCCCTGGGAGATGTAGTACTTAGAGGAAAGAAGTATAGTCTCAGGTGATTGCCCTACTATTTCCCACAAGGTGTAGATTATTACATTTTCTTGAAATGAGTTGAATCCAGGGTAGTTTCTGTGCAACCTGGCAGCATAAAGCACTCCTGTCTAGAGCACTATTTTAGTTTTTTTCTGACCTTGTCTGTGAATTGTCTAAAGTAAAATGAACTGGAGAATAATTTTATCTTATTGACTAAACAAGGACCAGATGGTGTTCAGACTAACTTGTCGTAGAGATGTCTTCATCATCCTTTACCTCCTTATTGAGAAAAGCCAATATAAGAAGATACAGAAGTTCCAATCCTATTACCTGAACTGGGCATGTGCAGCATGGTTGGAATCACCTGCTCACTGATATCTGGGCTGAGATACATTATAAGCTGAAAGTAGAAAAAGGGAAAATTCTACCAGTTGATCATGAAGCACATAAATAAGACATGTTGCTGTAGAATATAGCATCTTTTTTTTTTTTCTTACTAGTGTTTGAGGGGAATTCTATATTTTTTTTTGTTTCTCTCAGATGTGATGCTGAGACATAGCTGCTGGTGAGAAAGCTCTAAGGTTTGATTTCCTATAATAATAATAATAATAATATATAAGCCACTGAAAAAATTTTAAGGCTCCATATGTATAATTTTGGAGAAGGAAATGGCAACCCACTCCAGGATTCTTGCCTGGAGAATCCCATGGACAGAGAAGCCTGGTGGGCTACAGTCCATGGGGTTGCAAAGAGTCAGACACGACTGAGCGACTTCACTCATGTATAATTTAGAGAAAAGACATTAACCAGCATCATTTAATCATTAGTCTCCATAATAGCTGTTATTATTGATTGCTAAGACATTTCAGTTGTGTCTAATCCTTTGCATCACTATGAATGGTAGCCTGCCAGGCTTCTCTGTCCATGGGATTCTCAAAGCAAAAGTACTGGATTTCCCTCTCCAGGGCATATTCCCAAACCAGGGATTGAACCTATGTCTCTTACATCTCTTGCATTGGCAGGGGTTTCTTTACCAGTCTCAGTGCCACCTGGGAAAGCCCATTATTAATTGGGTTAATTCTTTGGTTACACTTAATTTATCTGTTCTTTCAAAGACTTGAAAGAATTCTAACTTTTGGATCATCTTAGGTATTTTGATGTTGCCAGGGGTTAACTAATACTCTGAGTTGTGAACAAAGATAACACACTGATAAGACAAATATCTGAGTCTGAAGGAATACACATCACTGCTGTCTGCTTGGTGTGGTAGCACTTCTATTGCTCCTTTCATTAGTCCAAGTGGAAAATGAGTTTGGAAAACCATACAAGTGTCTATGGAGTCAGAACGAGGTCTGGTTAGGTGAATACTGGCATGACACAGTGGGAAAATACCTCTTATTTTTCACACCTAATACTCAAGAAATACAATCTTGAGAAAGCTTATGACGTACTCAGATGTAACTCTACCCATTGGTAAGATATTCTCAGCTAATAGCATCTCAGAGGACACAGCATTGTCAGCACATTCAAAACACTCTGATAATATTTAAGCCTCATAATGCATGAAATTGAGCAAACTCTATTTTTTTTTCCCTCGGAGAAGTGCAAACTTTGTTAGAGTGAGAGCAGTATATCGCCTCACATAGCTGCTGACAGAGCTCAGAGACACACTCCTGAACTCGCCCTGTGAGTATGGGATGTCTCTAGGTTTGGAAGATACCTTAAAAGGTCAGTGGGTTGACCCTCCTATCTGATTTGTTCATCCTCCTTAAACATCTTCCTCCAGCGGACTGGGGTCAGTTTCTGTTGGTGATGGAGGGGCCATGGGTCATGATGGAGCAGGATATAGTGGCAGACAGATAGTGGAGGACAGAGGAGCTGGAGTGCTACAGTCCACAGGGTGGCAAAGAGTTAACTAATTGACTGAACAACAGCATAATACTGTGGCAACAATTTTTGTGATGCCTTAACCAACAGCAGCCCAAGATTTTAGGGATCTTGTAATTTGGTGTGTTAGTGAAGGATAGATTATTTTTCTGGACGTTCACTTATAGACTGCATGGTCTTATTACATCAGTTAAGGACACTAGAAGCTTTATAGCAGTGTATAAGAACATGACAATTGGCCAAGTACCAAACTAAATTGTTTATAAGACTAAGAGATGCGGAAAAAAAAAATCAGAAAGACAACTAGCAATGTTGGCAATTGGTGCCAAGTCTTTACCAAGGTTTAAAAAAGGAATTTTGGTGCATATGACATTTAACTTAGACGCTGAAGGATAAGTAAGAATTAATAAGTCAAATATAGAGAAATTTATGTCAAATAAGAAATGAAGTAAAGTTTGAATGTTTAAGTGATACTGAAAACATAAGACATGCTGAATTACTTTGCTTTTATTATGAAATTAACCCCAAATCAAGTGCTCACACACTGAAGTACACAAAAAAATATTTCATCTATTTCTTTGCTAAAGGCATTCAACATATTCTACACCAATACTGGGGCATGCTTTTACTTCCGGTATATTTTGCTGTGCAACTTTTCAAATACCAGCTCCATTCTCTTACCATCTCTGTATAACTATCCTAAGGAGCAAATGTACTTTCTTGAGGTGATAGAAGATATAGAAAATAATTGCCGTTAACTGGTAATCACCTTAGAACTGGACTAAGAGTATGATTTTCTCAAGGATTATTTTATCATAATAAATATTTAATAATTGATTTTAATGCATAAGCATTTTTATGCATAAGCAAAGGGAGGGTAATATAAGCCTGAAGGAAATACACAGATAAAATTTTCAATAGAAAATTTGCAGAAAGAAGTAGAGAGTAGGTCTCAAAAATACAATATTGACAACTGTTATCTGTACATATATTACATATGCATTATATTTATAATATATATGTGTATGTTGGCATTTATATGGCTGTTTGGTACTATATGACATTTAGAGTAATATGTCAATGGTATACAATATATGTTATATTTTATATATGAATATGTATACATGAGAAAGAAAGGTAAAATAATTAAACACCATGCCAGAAAGACCAACATCCCAAAAAAATAAATTAATAAAAAGTACGAAATACCCCATTTCCAATCTTTATTCTCTCTCCCTCAATTTAAAGAAAAAAAAATCTGACATCAAATATTTTGTTGAACAGCTGTGTTTGCATTGTGTTTGTTTATGTGTATGTGTTCTTATTTTCACATGGGTTTATCTATTGCTGCATAAAATATCATTCCAATACTTGCCAACATAAACGATGCATATTTCCTTTATTTCTTCCCAGTTTCTTTGGGTCAGGACTTTGGGCATGGCTTCGCTGGGTCTTAGCTCCAGAAACGGCCCAGTTTCAATCTCTCATAAAAAGGAAATCAGGGTGTTGTCCACAGCTGAAATCTGGAAATTTAACTAGGGAAGTGCTCACTTCTAACTCACTTTCATGGTTGTTGTCAGGACATTATTCCTCAAAAGCTACTAGAATAAGAGCCTTAATTTTTTGGTGGCTCTTACCAGATTTTACCCCCTAAGTCTTGCCAAAAGGACCATTCCACCAAGATAAGTTGCTTCAACAAAGCTCATACATTACGTAATAGAGAGAATCTGACATTGAGAGAAAAATAATTGAATCACTGGAGTGGCGCACCCCCTTAATATTGTTCTCTTCTGGTTTTCAGTAGCAAGTTTTTCAATAAGAGACATTTATAAAAGTTTATAAATACTTTGGCCACCTGATGTGAAGAGCCAGCTCACTGGAAGAGACCTTGATTCTGGGAAACATAGAAAGCAAAAGAAGAAGAGGAGAGCAGATGATGAGATGGTTGGATAACATCCTAGTGCCACAAGGGAAGCCCATCACTAACTCAATGGACATGAACTTGGGCAAACTTTGAGAGACAGTGAAGGACACGGTGGCCTTGTGTGCTGCAGCCCAAGGGGTCACAAAGCTGGACATGACTTAGTGAGTGAACAACAGCATCATGAATATTAAGTTATTAAGTCATGAGTTATTAAGAACAATTTTGAGGCTGCCTCAAACAGGTTATGGGTATGGGTGCTGAGTTCTCTTGTTACATAGATTATGCTTGCAGGCTTAGTTTGAGTTTCCTATTTTCTTTTGCATTGTTTCATTTTTGTCTTCACTTTGTAAACTTGACTATTCAATTTTCTCTTTTATAAATGCCTTTTGCTTTCTGGCTTCATACTCATTCAAGAACTTTGAGTTTATGAGTTAGGATTGTAAAGCAGAAAGCCTTGTTATATGTTCTGATTAGGCTATGTTTGGATATTTCAAATTTTCAGTATTTGCTTTCCTTTTTTCCATACTTTCTTCTTTTGTTTCTACCTATCTCCAATAAATTACACTTTTTGTAGAAGACTATTTAATCTTCTGACTATAATGTATAATCCTTGGTGTCTGGTGGGGAAATTGAACTGGAATTGAGAATAGTTTTCATCACTCAGTTGATAGGCTCAGCGGGTAAATAATCTGCATGCAATGCAGAAGTCCAAGGAGACATGGGTTTGATTCCTGGATCAAGAAGCTCCCCTGGAATAGGAAATGGCAACCCACTCCAGTATTCTTGCCTGGAAAATTCCATGGACAGAAGGGCCTGATGAGCTACAGTCAAAGGACCTCAAAGAGTGTAAGGTGTTAGTGTAAGGTAGGTGATTCATCTCTGTGCTTGATTTTCCCTTTTTCATGTTTGGCACGTTTTACTTACTTCAAGGAACAGGAGTTTCATTTTCTCCTGCCTTTAGAGGGAGAGTTGTCTTTCTGTCCCTGTTGATAAACATTTTTGTCTTTTTCATAATCTAAACAATTCTTATTTTCTCTCCCACTTTAAACTCCACTCTCTTATAATGATTGCTGCCCCTAATTCATGCATCTTTCTGGAGTTCATTTACACAAATCAGAATTCTTTCAACATTGTTCAAGAAATGTTTAAACTTTTGTGAATTTTCTGAGTTGATTATATCTTGTCTATTCTCAAACTTACTTATATTGTTGCTATTCTAATTTGTTTCTAATTATTTTTTGGTCTCTGATTTTTGTATTTTATAACTTTATTGTTGTGATAGTGAATCTTAGGGGGGAAATGGAAGTAAACACATACGTTCAATGCAACTGTCTTTTCCAGATGTCTTTTATTTTATTATTATTTTTTATATTTAGCTTCAAATTACTTTGTACATCTCTATGAAATTAATGTCCTATTACCTTATCCATGTCTTGCTTAATGAATTTTAAAACACCCCTAGGAGCTACCAGACAAACTTCAAATATCTTTCTCCTGGAACCACTTTCTGCTTCAGTACGTGATTCATATTTTCTCAAACCTACACTGTCTCTTCTTATCCACAGGGTCTGTCATTCCCACATCCAGACCAATCTTACTTTGCCTTGCCATTGTCTGAATAGATATTCTACTCCCGTTTGCAACTGTGGGTCTCTGGAGGGGTTTCTTTATTTGTTCAAATCAAATGAGTGGGTGTTACAGTCAATATTTGTTACTACAACTAACAATTTCAAAGTATTTGTTGTATTACACCGAGATACTCTATAACTGCAAGTTCAAACCTGAAATTCTCTAGGTTGCATGTGTACTGCATTAATATTAACACATTATATAATAGATAAGTTACCAACCTGAGTTTTACAAAAATAAAACCTCTATGATTTCTTCTTTGCAGGTATAAATTATATATTTAGATAAAGATGAAGAAGGGTTGACGTGCCTGATAATTTTTAGGAAAAAATAAATAAAATTTTAAAAATGCCCCTTCTGTTTATCTGTACCACAGATTTGTGTTTGTCTTTAATGCAAGCACTGTGTTCTAAGAAAAGCCAATAATCAGATTTTTATCTAACTGTCTGTTGATTTGTAAAACAATCCAGTTATATAAATTGAAAATAATAACATTGGTTTTAGCTAACTTCTTGTGATGTAAGCACATCTCTAAAAGTTCTCCATTTGAAACTAAGAAAGAAATTTTATAGGGAAAAATAATCTAAATTTCATATTATTTGAGGTTGAGCTTTCTAAGTTAAGTAAATCCCTAAAAATACTTTATTTTTTGTGATTTGAAGAGTCTACTCAAGTGAACTCTATCTATAACACATGAAATTTAAATTATTTAAATTATTTCACTTTCAGCAGAAAGTGGTTCCAGAAGAAAGATATTTGAGTTTGGTTTCTTTTGCTGCACTCAAAGAGAAGTTCAGATTTCACTGGTTTCTGCTTAGCAAATCCCCAGACAATATTGAAACAAAGGAGCTGAGTCACTCAGATTCAGGGTACCCCTTATTATATGAGGAATTTCTGAGAATGCTGGGCTGTGACAAGAGCAAATATGTAAAGTTACATGTGTTAATGTTAGAAAACATCAAAGCACAATTGTAAAATAAATGAAAGACACATACAATTTGAAAGTGAAGTCGCTCAGTCATGTTCGACTCTTTGCAACCCCATGGACTGTAGCCCACCAGGCTCCTTCCATCCATGGAATTTTCTAGGCAAGAGTACTGGAGTGGGTTGCCATTTCCTTCTCCAATACTATTTGAAAGGCCCTAGAATTTACTTCAAAAATTGGATTTCTACTAATAGCATTTTTATATATTATTTCATCAAAATATTTCATTGAATCTCAAATGTATAATAATGATTAATTCATTTTGTTCTTTAATACAGAAACACATACTCAGAGATGTAAAGAATACCTTTCAAGTATCTCTTGGAAGAAATCAGTTTGCAGTTGTAATATTATTGATCTGTATTGTTCAACATGTCTCCTTTGGGAGATGTACATGTCAGCATTTTCAAGTAGAAGTAATCCATTATGTTATTAAAGGACTTCAGAAAACTTTTCAAAAGAGTTGAAAATAACACCTGTCAATTTTTAAACATTCTTTGAATTAAGAAAATTATTTCATACATAAAATTTTTCATTGTAGATGACACAATTCTATTACAATCCTCAACAGAAAATATTAGCAGAACAAAATTCTAACCATAATATTTGCTACTACCCTAGGCATGTCATAGATTATAGAATAATTCCATATCAGAAGGAATGCAGGTATTTTGTTTTTTATCATTTTTGAGTTCCTGCAAAAAGTTGGAATAGGAAATTTAATTAGCAATATTCTGCATGGCAATCTACATGTTCCTCTTGTTTTTCTTTGGTTATCATTTGCTTCACTTTGACTTATTAAGCTCACTTACAAGACAACATATTCTATATGATAATTAACATTTCATTCTTTCGAGAAAACTGAATAACAAGAAACAATATATTTCTACTCCAAAAACACAATTTCATCCTTTACTATCTGGTCTTTATGGCATGGTTTATGTTTTGATATATTTTTCTTGCATGTTGAGAAAATCAGGTTTTAAGACCAACAAAGCAGGGCCACACCATCTTTCTCCAACCAGAAATATGATATATTTGCTAAATGACATGTATATAAAGGTCAAAGTAAAAAATTTAAAGTTACTTCTTATCAGAACCAATTTGCATTTATATCAAACCAAGAAAGATCTCAATATCATTGCATGTCAATGTTGGTGAAAAATCTTCCTGTTATAACAATGCTTTCCTTAACATGAAGTAATATTTCCTGTGCCAAATTATTGACTAAATGCTAGAATATTTTATGTCCAGTATCTACTGTTCTGGATACTAGTAGATACCATATCAAATTTTACTATAATAGGATGTATTTCCTAATTTATACCTGATTATATGCTACATCATATTTATTATACATCTCTTTAGGGTAATAAAGTTGCCCTATTATGTGTGCGGTTTCTAATATCTGCCCTTGGCTTACACAGAAAATGGAAGGAATGTCCAATTGAGAAACTGCCAGAGGCATTCAAATGAGCTGTATGCTATTAGTAAGAGTTATTTACTCATAAATCCCATATTTATTGGGGGCATTTTGCAATTCCAGAAGGTGATCATAAAGTTATCTTGGCTGTGTGTTGGAACAGTAGCAAACAGAAATTGCTGTCATGAAATCATTAGACTGAGGCTATGTCTGCTGGCCTGAAATAGGTTCTCATGTTGAATAGAACATCAGGCATATGGTACTCTTCAAGTTACTTGATACATATCTGAAAAATGGCTCCGTTAAAATACTCAATTAAAAATTCAAATTGATTTTGTAGGTATATTGCAGCAAGAACACTAGGATTGTTTTAGCTGCTTCAGAATATCTGGTATGAATTCTTCATCCATATCACATCTTTGATGTGGCATGCAGTGTTATTGCAAAGTCATTTGGTAAGAAGCATCTCCTCTGGACGATGAGCTATTAATTGTGAAGCTAAACTTTTCAAATTCTCACTTATCAGAAACTTAGAGATAAAGATAGCAACATACATAGACACTTCTCAAGGTATCAGGTCTTATAATAGCAAAGTTATCTGTAAAATGGACCAGTTCCTACTCAGCAACTGAAAGTGTAATCTATTATTTATATTTTTCAAAAACCATTTGGAAGTACAGAAGCTCACTCGTTTGTCAAGGGACTTACAAACAAACAACATCATTAATCTACTCATACCTCTTCTGGAAATCTGTTGAAGCAGAATATTCTTAAGAATGTTTGATATAAGGAAATGTATTTCAGTACTACCTATAATAATCATAAATTAAAAATATAATTGTCATAGTAAGTCACTAACATTTATTCAGCTATTTTGTGATTGACCTTTGTCTATTCCTTGCCTTCTTAACCTTGTCAATGGCCTAATAAGTTAGAGCCAACTCTTACATGCATTTTGAAAATGAAGTAAATAAATCTCAGATTTGTGTAAACTAAGGAAATCTAGTTTCTAGTATCTGAAACATGCTTTGAACACAAATCTGATATGTTTAATATTCATGAGTTAGAGAGAGCTAACGTCATTTAGGCTACATTGCAAAAATATTTCATAATAAAGTTTACTCTAAAACATCAATGGGATATACCTGCTTGTATTTTGTATGAATCTTTCTCTCTAACTAAAACACACAAGAAACATTCATTCAGCTCTAAGATTAACCAATTCCTAATCCCCAGGTTCATAAAGTGACATGTCTGGTAAACTTATTCTCAGCCATTCTTGGGATTTCCCACTAACTCCATTTAAGAATGAATTTGTGGGTAGGCCACTAGAGCAAGTGTACAGAGCCCCACTCTCAAAAGACCCTGAATTCGATGTTTGTGCTCAGTCGTGTCCAACTGTTTGTGACCTTTTGAACTGTATCTTATCAGGCTCCTCTGTCCATGGGATTCTCTGGGCAAGAATATTGGAGTGGGTTGCCATGCCCTCTTGCAGGAGATCTTCCCAAACCAGGGATCTGACCCATGTCTCTTGTATCTCCTGTAGTAAGATTCTTTACCACTGAGCTATTAAGGAAGTCCATACTTGATGTTTAATGCTCTGCAGTTGCAGTCTTAAAACTCTTAGTAATATTATCATTGAACTGATATTTTATAAGTGAATTCTGATGGAATTTTGGAGCATGGGTTGGAAGTTTGAAGACCAAACTCTCACGGTCTTCATAGCTGGGGGCTTGCACCCCACAGGTCCTCAGTCTTGGCCAATCTCTGCTCCCCTTCACTTCCTGTGTGTGTAGGTATCTGTAGTGGGGATAGCAGTTGCCATCTTTGCCCCATGCTGGCAGTGCCAAGCTGTGTTTGGAGGATGACTGAACTGAAGCACTTGACAACTCCTGGTCCAGTACTGAGTGCACTGGAGCATGAAAGTTCACAGCAATTATGGTGTTAAGAGATGCAATATGGCCACAAAATTGTGGATAGTCTGACTACTGCAAAGGTACCAGTAGGCACTGGTAAGGATGCATCCTTCTCAGCATAGCAAACACTTTATGGCAGGAAACCTCCATAGAGGAAAAACCGCACACAGTGAAATAAAAGGATCTTAGCTGCTGAGACACTAACAAAATAGGGGGAGGTGGCATTAAGCCATTTTTCTGAGACTGGCCCCCCTTCACCTTTTCCCCATTCAAAAAAAAATGCAGTTATTACCTTTAATATTTCATGCTCTTTTGAGCTTTATCAGTTTGATTATGTCTTTTTTAAGGCTTAGTAATTTAAGGAGAGGATAAGATTAATTTTAGTTTGCTTTGAGGCCCAAAGTTGGAGTTGTTGGAACAGAAAATAGGCTATGGGTAAGTGGAAATAGTACATTTACAGAATTCTTACTATGTGCTTTGTTTTGAAAAGTATTAGAAAACTGATGTGGTAGCCAGGAATGTTTCTGTATTCAAGAGATTATAGCGATTTTGCCATTTGAGATGGGAGTAATATTACATACATATATATTATGATTGGGAAAGAAAAGTAATGACAGCATGAACTAGGTCCTGATACAGGGAAGAAGAGATGAACCCCAAAGCACGAGGGATCAGCTAGACTTCGGCGCAGGAGGGTGACCTTTCCCAAGTGCACCAGATGCGGCAGAGTGTGTATACAGCTCCTGATCTTTGAAGGCACATATGCCGCATTTGCTTTGTCTCTGAACTGTGGTGGGAGATGATCAACTAAGCATGAGGGATGAGACATCCCTCTAGAGAACAGGAACTGTAACCATTAAGGGGATGTTCAGAGAATTGTCTGAAATTTATGAAATTTGAGATTATTGTCATAAATGTGAAATGAGTCCAGTCATCACAGTTTCCTTGGCAGTAATCAGTGACTCAGATGTAAATTCATAAACTAGACATAGCTGTCTACCAGCAGGGTATGTTTGGCAAGAGAACAACAGAAAAATGAAGAATCATGAGAATAGGTGTTAAACAGCACAAGTATTTTGAGGCTTGCTGAAAGCAACCTACCTCAGGTAATAAGGTGAACATACAATGAGGTGTCCAAGCTCCTTTCTGCACCCAGGTCTAAGGTGACCTGCAGGTGCAGTGAGAAGCTCTTGTGGACACTGAAATTCTCCCACTCCATGTGCCTTTGGTTCCCAGTTCATTTGCCTCAAAGATTTCTCTAATTCTTCAAAGGTTGGCTCAACTTACCTTTCAGCACAGCATGACAGCAGGTTGTTGTTATTCAGTCACTCAGTTGTGTCTGACTCTTTGCGACCCCATGGACTACAGCATGCCACGCTTCCCTGTCCATCACCAACTCCTGGTGTTTACTCAAACTCCTGTCCATTGAGTCAGTGATGCCATCCAGCCATCTCATCCTCTGTTGTCCTCTTCTGCTTTCAATCACCAAGTAACAAAAATTAACTCCCTCCCCCATTGCAAATCTTAACCAATGAGAGTTTGGGGTCAATGAATAAATGATTCAACTTTTGCCTCTCTCAGGAGAACATATTAAACTGTGTTTACACTGTTCTACAGAGGGTGCAGAGTAAAATTGTTCTCTATTTCTCTCTTGTAAGTAGCTCACTAATATCCATTTTATTGGCATTCTCCCTTCACTAATCCCCTTTCCCCACATCCTATATTGCTCTTTTCAGAATCACCTCCCAAATAATCTACAGTCATCCAGGCCCTTGTCTCAGCACAAAGCAAGACAGAGGATGGTGATGGAAAATGAAGCTTTAAGGACAATGAATTATAAATACTGCTGAGTTGAAAGCTGATAAATGAAGTAAACTGTGTAGCCTGGAAAGGTGGGAAGTGAAGTTTGAAGAATGGAAATTCAAAAGACAAAATATCAGAGCTGGTGAAATGCCAAAGTGGTACCTCCAAAGAAGGTTTGAAATATGAGAGATGAATATTTTACTGAGATGTGCCAAAAAATCCTGGTAAGAAATAATACATCATCTGTATAGATATTGAAGCTACTAAGAACAGAACAGGGAAGCTGGTAGTTAGGATGTAGAGCTAAAATCATAATTAGAGGATGGGAATGGCAAGGGGGTTGGTAGAAACTTTAGGCTGATAACATTTAATTCAGAAGAGATAGGATATATGAAGTGTGAAGAAAAATAAACTATTTGAAAGCCATAAGAGAAATCAAGAAGGACACCCAATCCAATGTGGTATTCTAAACTATTTGACTGTGGATTAAAAAAAAAAATACTTCTACTGTGAACGCTGCAAGACATCAGTGACTTCTGTAGGCAATAGAGTTCTTGAAACAATGGGCTATTCAAAGTCTTCACATATTAATATTTGCTCCCAGTAAGAGACTGACTCATAGTCCCCTGCCAGGAATTAAGTTCTAGTATAGTGGGCCTGAGTTCTGCCAGAGACTTGGGTGGTAGCTACATGTGAGATAAGATGTGAAGACTCTGAAGCCATTTCAATTGGAACCTAGCAAAAAATGTATAAGAGTTTCAAATAGCAGTGCATTCACAAAAAGAATATGGCTTAGGGCTTATTTTGCAAAATAAATTAAGAGGTCAAAAATAATAATCTAAAGTGTGCTACTAATATGTTGTCATCCTGGTCTAGGTTCTTGATTTTTATTTTTCCTACTTTAATTTCAACTTGAAAAATGTAGATGAATATTATGATGTGAGTTAATTAGTCAGTGTTTCTAAAATATAGAGCATTATTAAAGGTAGTCAGAAGAGCTAATTACTCACAGTGGCAAAAGGGCATGTTTGGGGCTAGAGCACAGTGTCTTCATGTCAAGAGTAGTAAGTGCCCTTTAACTTTTTAATTTCATAAAAGTGCCTTGTCTTCATTAGCAAAGATGTCTCCTACTTTGATGCCTTTAAATCAAACAGATTCTTTTAGCTCATGACACTGGCATCAGCCAAGTAGATATTTGTTAAGGTTCTCCATATCACTTGATGTAATTAATCCCATGATAATAGACAAAGTGATGTAGCAAATAGTGCTTGTGGTCTGGGGTCAAAAGAAATAATTGTAATGCTCCCTAATTGTGTGGCCCTGTGTTAATCACTGACATGCACTGAGATTCCAGTTCATAGTTGCTAAAATATGCATGATCATCTCTCATTCAAGATAATGTAAGGCTTCAGTTATATCTTAGAATATTTGAAAATATTTTTGAACTGCAAATGGGTAAATGAACATTACTATATGCTTGCTCTAGTCCAAACAAAAGGAAGACACAGATTTCTGTGTTTGTTGCTGTGCCCATCAAGAGGAAAGACATCCCTCCACACAAAAATTACAGCCCAGGTTTGTGGACAGGTTGTGTGTAGAATATAACTCCAAATATTTTAACCACAGTAACTGGAAGAATGGAGTTATTATTCACCTTGATGGGAAATCTGTGGCAGAAATGTGGCATGAGATATTCATTTTCAAGCTTGGATCCCTGGGTCTTCCCATTGATAACAGGAAGTTTAGAGTTGTCAAAGGAGTAGAGGTAGAAATGGGTGGTGTGCAGTGATGCAGATGACCAAAGTAGATGGTTCAGCTTTTTGACCTTTTTTTCTCTTGTTTCCTTCCAGCCACCTTCAGAGTCTAAAAGAGTTAAGATACATGTTAAATTAATCATGCTTGAGGAATTGCAGGTAAATAAAATGAAAAGAGATAAAAGATAAGAGTAAAAGGTTTGAGGAAGTATGTAAGAGAGTGGTTATTATGGATCATGGATTCATAGTTTGAAAGAAAGGAAAAAGATAATGTAAGGTTGGAGGTAAGGGACAGTGAAGGGCAAAGTGCTGTGATGCATGGTGCTCAAGGAGATACCTAGAGAGGCAGAAGGTGACAGATTGGAGTGTGCATGCAAGAATATAAATTCTAGGAATAGTAAACTTACTGTTTAAACTCAATTACTGGGTTGCTTCTGGGTTGTTCTCAGGAACCCAGGTCACTACAGACACTCCTGGGTGAGGATCTAGCCCCCACATTGATTGATTCAGTCCTTTTCCATACAGTTCACCTCCTAGCTTACCATTCCCCCAAACTGATGGAAGTCATCCCATAGCTGTAAGATTCCTCAGGTTTTTTCTACCTGTTCTCATCCTTGGGGAAAATCAACCAATTGTTGGCTTGCCTTTCCCAGAGTTACCATCCTGTTTATTTCTAAACTGGAACACCTATCTCTTTATTCAATTTCAGGTTTTATAAAATATGGAAAAGTCTTTGGCTTTAAAAAGCTTCTTTCTGCTTTCCTACAACAAAGGTATGTTGAGCATAAAATAGAAAACTGTTATCTGGTTGAAATTTTTGGTGCAAATATATGTAGAAAAATATTATCTTAACACTGTCCCATATGCATAAATGTTTCTGATCAGCACCTTTTGTATTTGGGGGTGATGTAGTGTGTTGTGATATTCAAAACCCTAACTTTATTTTCAAAACAGAGACTTCTTTTTGAGCCCCATCCAAAATGCCCCATCCAAAATAACTGCAGTTTTGTTAATTCCATGGTGGTCCAGTGGTTAAGACTCCACACTTCTACTGCAAGAGACATGAGTTCCATCCCTTGTCAGGGAACTAAGATCCTACATGCCCCATGGTACAGTGTAGAGTCTGTACTGAAATGCAAACATTCTCCAAAAAAATAGCCCTGATATTACCAATTATTATGCCTTTAAAATTAATTTGTCAACTTTGTTAGTATGACCACTAACAGCCAGTAGACTGCAGCTTGTTAATATTGGTTATAAAATTGTTTATAAGATGTGTTATGCTGGAGGATGGGGAAGAGGAAGTTTCGGAACCTAACTGATATTCTCAACTTAATTTACAGAGCAGTCTTAGGAGCTGTTCCTGTCTCTGCAATGGAAGCTCTTCACCAGAGAATGAAGAGTGACAGGAATTTTTGCCTCTTTCGTTGCTGCTTTGTTGTTCACTCCCTGAGTTGTGTTCGACTCTTTGTGACCCCATGAACTACAGCATGGCAGGCTTCCCTGTCCTCTACTATCTCCTGGAATTTGCTCAAAATCATGTCCATTGAGTCCGTGATGCTATCTAACCATCTCATCCTCTATTGCCCCTTTCTCCTTTTGCCCTCAATCTTTCCCAGCATCAGGGTATTTTCCAGTAAACTCGGCTTTTCACATCAGGGGGTCAAAGTATAGGAGCTTCAGCTTCAACATCAGCCCTTCCAGTGAATATTCAGAGTTGATTTCACTTAAGATTGGCAGGTGTGATCTCCTTGCTGTCCAAGGGGCTCTTGAGGTCTTCTCCAGCACCACAATTCAAAACTGAGTTCTAAATATATCTCTCTTCCCCAAAATAAAAAGATATATATATTTCCAGTTTTTCTTTATTAATTGAATCACTAAAGATTGATTAAAACAAATTAAAAGAAACTGTCACAAATAGAACGATCCTTTGTTTGACATTAGTGAACAGCTTGGCTTTCTATATAAAATATTTTTACAAAAGAAAGTTATGCTGAGTTGTACTCAGGGTAATTAACTTTTCAGATCCCATAGCCTCAAGCTATTTATGTTTCTTGAAAAAATTTATTTGTAAGCAATTTGTTTCCATTTCTTGAACCAGGGCCCAGTTATTATAGATATCACAGAAGCAGTAGCTGCTATTCAGCAGGATGATACTTTGCTTTGTTCTCTCAGCAACTCCTGGTTGGAGATACAAGGGCACTGAATGGTAGGGGGCTTCTAGCTGTGTTGTTTTTAACACTATTATGATGCCGTTGATGATTGCAACTCACTAGCTTATAAACTGTGAGAGTCAGGCAGAGTTTGAACCTGCAGTATAAAATTCCTTAGTTCTATCCTCTTCACAGTATCTGGCCAATCATTTATTTCACTATGTTTATAAAGAGCCACTTAGTACAATGAAATGGATGTCCTGTGGGTAAAGATTTCCTGTCTGATGCAATCTGGGGCCTCATAGTGCTAACTTGCAGCTCCTCTCTCCCAGTGTCTTGTACTGGAGTTAGTAACGTGCACATCTATTCACAGTTGCTCATTCCAGTGAACTGCAAGGTTCTTGAAATTGGAGGCATGGCTTAGCAAACCTTGTTTCAAGGAGCAGACACACAGAATATGAGTGCTGATTACATTTTATAATTATATCCATGTTTTTTTCTAATATAAGCATTGAGTTTCTCCTCTACTTTCATATTAAGAAAACCTTGTAACTCACAAGATTTGACAAATAACTTACCTCCTTGATTATATGCTTATTATTATTGCATGTTATTTCTTACCTGGTATTAGCGTGAACACAGCTAAATACAATTGTGCTGGGAGTTTTTGTACATATGTGAAAAATGAAAGAGAAAGGGTGTTGCTAACAAGGGTGCTGACAGCAGGAGGGGATTCGGGGGGTCCTTAAGGATGATCCCTATTGTTAGCTCGTGGTGTAACTGAGGAGTCTCAGTATAACAATGATGCTTATTTTCGTTCTGTTTTTTATCTTCAGAACGTGTATCTGAGCAGAAAACTCCTGATTAGTTGTATATTACCGTTATGCATTCCTGGTCTTCTGCATTGCAGGCTGACTCTTTACCATCTGAGCCACTCAGTTCAATTCAGTTCAGTCGCTCAGTCGTGTCCGACTCTTTGTGACCCCATGAATCACAGCACGCCAGGCCTCCCTGTCCATCACCATCTCCCGGAGTTCACTCAGACTCACATCCATCGAGTCAGTGATGCCATCCAGCCATCTCATCCTCTGTCGTCCCCTTCTCCTCCTGCCCCCAATCCCTCCCAGTATCAGACTCTTTTCCAATGAGTCAACTCTTCGCATGAGGTGGCCAAAGTTTGAGTTTGAGGCCAAAGTGGAGTTTCAGCTTTAGCATTATTCCTTCCAAAGAAATCCCAGGGCTGATCTCCTTCAGAATGGACTGGTTGGATCTCCTTGCAGTCCAAGGGACTCTCAAGAGTCTTCTCCAACACCACAGTTCAAAAGCATCAATTCTTCAGTGCTCAGGCTTCTTCACAGTCCAACTCTCACATCCATACATGACCACCGGAAAAACCATAGCCTTGACTAGATGGACCTTAGTTGGCAAAGTAATGTCTCTGAGCCACTAGGGAAGCTCTATTAATTATCTACTGTGTGTGTTAGTCACTCAGTCATGTCAACTCTTCTCAACTCCATGGGCTGCAGCCCACCAGGCTTCTCTCTCCGTGGGATTTTCCAGGCAAGAATACTGGAGTGGGTTGCCATGTCCTTCTCCAGAGGATCTTCCTGACCCAGAGATTGAACCAATTTCTCCTGCATTGCAGACAGGTTCTTTACCATCTGAGCCACCAGGAAAGCTCCAATTATCTACTAATTATCAATTCTTAACTATAATGCAACCTATGTAAATAGTTTATTAAATTTATCTATATTTTATAAAACTTTTTATGCTATTTATTAGATTTTTTGCAATCTTATAAAATATTAGCAAGGATTTAAATTACTTATTTTTTTTTTTCTTTACAGTAAGTATATTGTAGACTTTGGAAAAAAGAATAGTTTTAATGGATGTAATCATTCCCACATAAACTGCCTATGTGGGAATCCATATGAAAATGTAAGTTTTGCTAGATACACAAATACATGCTAGTTAAGATGTTGAATGATGATTTAGAATTATGGATCAGATTGAAACTGTGATGAGAAGAAATAGGGAGAATGGCTAATTAGATAAACATTTAGTTTTGTTTTGTTTTGTTTTGTTTTGTTTTGTTTTAAGGATCTGGGAAACAGAGCCTTTTAAACGTGGCATGCACAAGAATTACATGAAAAGAAACTGTCGTAAAGGGGTTTTGATTTTCAAATCTAATTCAAATTTATAAACCAACTCTGGAATCTTCTGTGAACCATACCTAATCCTTGTTTGTTGCTCAATCTAGTGTGCCTAACTCTGAGAAGCAGATTTTGGCAAGACAAAGGAAAAGATGCTTGCAATACTAGGGCTATGAATTAAACCCTGCTTTGTTCTACTCTTCGATTTTACTGTGTACTAGTATAGTATGTTTCATATAATCTCCACACCAAATAACTCACACTAAAATATAGTTTATGGCATTAAAAATATATTGCCCAAAGCTATTCTCCATAGAAGAGGAGTAAATGCATTTTCCCAAACTTATAACTTAAAGTAATAACCTTTTAAAAATCCTTGGAATATTGGATGTGACAATGTGTAAACTGGCGTCCTATTCAAAGATGCTTGAAGATATTTCCTCAAATGTTAATAGATATACTTATTTGGATTTACTATATTTTCCACCACTCCCTCCTTGAATTGTAGCAAGTTTCATAATTAGCTGACCTGATTGTAACCTTGCCCACAACTCATATGATATCATTAAAAATAGAAATTCAGTCTTTCTCAGTCAGTTCCGATTTTATTCTGAAAATAAACTGAACTCTTCACAATGACTTAAAATCATCACATTAGCTCTCAGAACTTGATGCTGGGAAAAATTGAGGTCAGGAGGAGAAGGGGGCAACAAAGAATGAAATATTTGGATGGCATCATGACTCGATGAACATGAGTTTAAGCAAATTCAGGGAGATAGTGAAGGACAAGAAGGCCTGGCATGCTGCAGTCCATGGGGTTGCAAAAAGCTGGACACAACTGAGCGGCTGATAGTTTTTCCAGTGGTCATGTATGGATGTGAGAGTTGGACTGTGAAGAAAGCTGAGCGCTGAAGAATTGATGTTTTTGAACTGTGGTGTTGGAGAAGACTCTTGAGAGTCCCTTGGACTGCAAGGAGATCCAACCAGTCCATTCTGAAGGAGATCAGCCCTGGGATTTCTTTGGAAGGAATGATGCTAAAGCTGAAACTCCAGTACTTTGGTCACCTCATGTGAAGAGTTGACTCATTGGAAAAGAGTCTGATACTGGGAGGGATTGGGGGCAGGGAGAAGGGGACGACAGAGGATGAGATGGCTGGATGGCATCACGGACTCGATGGACGTGAGTCTGAGTGAACTCCGGGAGATGGTGATGGACAGGGAGGCCTGGCGTGCTGCGATTCACGGGGTCACAAAGAGTCGGACACGACTGAGCGACTGAACTGAACTGAGCGGCTGAACAACAACAAAGTTCTCAGATTTCTCAAATTACTGAGATGCAGAAGGAGCTCTGATTCACTTTCTGCTTCTCCAATGACACTGGCTTCATAGCTTTTCTTAATATACCAGTCAAGTTTCGCACTTAAGATTTTGCTCTGACTCTGAATGGACCAATATTCCCCAAATATTTTCATGGGTGAAGCCCTTCACTTCAAGTTTTTGGCTCAAATATCACCAAAATGAGGCCTAACCATACAAGCCCAACTAAGAGTATTATTCACCCCCCAGGCCCACCTACAATAGAAAAGTGTTTCCTTGTTCTTTCATTCCATAAAGCTCTACGTCTTTTAATATAAACTATCATTTATGTGTTCATGATTATCATTATCTGATGGCCTATCACTTCTAGAATATAAGCAGATATCTTTGTTTGCTTCACTAGAGTATCTTTGAAAACTGCAATAAAACCTGACTCATAGTATGCCATTTATGTAAAATTTTTTACGTTGTATTGAATGAAACAGAAACAGAAACAAGTCATGTTTTGCCCTAAATGTATATGATTGCATTAAATTGTCAATTGTCCTTAAAAACAGTTAAACAAAAGATAGAAACTCTCCTCCCCACCCCCACCTTTAAAAACCAGAAAATTGTGTAGAATTGAGAATTTACTTTGGAGTAATTTAGAATTCATGTGTTGTTTGGATTTTGATTTAGCAATATCTTTTTAGTGGTGCATGCACACTCAATTGGGTCTGACTCTTTGTGACCCCATGTGCTCCTCTGTCCCTGGAATTTCCCAGGCAAGAATACTAGAGCAGGTTGCTGTTTCCTTCTCCAGGGGATCTTCTCCACTCAGGGATTATCTTGCATCTCCTGCATTGGCAGGTGGGTTCTTTATCAGCTGAACCACCAGGGAAGCCAAAGCAATGTCTTTAAGTTCACCAAATTAATCAATCAAGCAAAACTAAGAGTCTAAATCCAGACTTCCTTACAAAGTACGTAGTAAATGATCTTTAAAATAATATGCTCTGAGAGTTGGTGAGGGACAGGGAAGCCTGTCATGCTGCACTTCATGGGGTCACAAAGAGTTGGAAACGACTGAGCGACTCAACTGAAATGAAAATGATCGTGAACAATAAAGTAAGCTTCCAATGCTATATATCAGGAAGATTTTTATAAGAAAATAAATCATTTGATTTATTTCAATAAGTATTATTATGTTCAACAAATCAAGGGATGATATAATTTAATTTTTCTTATTAAAGTTTTTCAAGTTTCATCTAGTTTTATGTCCACATATTATCATAATTTTTGTTCTCTTCATATTTTTTAATTAAAATGAAGTTTTTCCCTTAAAGTAAAATCTTCCTTCTATTTTTCAAATATAAGTTACTTGTTGCAATATTCAAATAGCGTATATTATGTATCTGCTCCATCAACATATTGACAGATGTGCTGCTGACGCATAATGGACTGTTCTCTTGGTTAAGCCTCAAACTAGACTGAATATTATATATGAAAAACTGCCATTTTTTAGAGATTAAAAGAAAGAAAGAAAGAAAGAAATTGGCAGTAAGGCTTGTGGGCCAGTAAGGGTTCCCCCATCAGGGATTGAACCTGCACCTCCCCCCTGCCCTGCAATGGCAGCACAGAATCTTAACCCCTGGACCACCAGGAAAGTCCTGTAAGTAGTGATTTGCCAGAATGCTCTTACCTTCTTTTTCCTGTCATTTAAGTGTTTAA
Source organism: Budorcas taxicolor (assembly GCF_023091745.1). Lineage (NCBI taxonomy): Eukaryota > Metazoa > Chordata > Mammalia > Artiodactyla > Bovidae > Budorcas > Budorcas taxicolor. The sequence goes on along the minus strand of NC_068929.1, from coordinate 55,219,281 downwards.
TTGTGAGGAATTGAAATATAACTCTGAGCAAGATCCCAGTGAAAAATCATTCCTTTCCCTCTTGAGTAATGCTTTTCTGATACTGAAAATGTGAAGAAATGAAAAGGTTAGAATATGCTTTAATTCATTCTTGTGAAGGTTATGATTACATCATTATTTGGGTTAAAGTCAAATAATTGCTTCCATTCTTCACGTTAGCCAGAATAGTGTCAGATAAATAGAGCATAGTATGTCTACCTACCCTTAAAGATAATATGTTATTGTAAGCCTTTAATCTTAATGACTTTCAAATGTATTTCACACCTGAATATTTATGTCCTTAAATGTCAAGCCAGCATTTAAGCTATTGCTCATGTAAGTCAAAAAGCAGTCTGTCTTGACTCTGGAAATGTTTCTCATATGGCTGTTTAAGTCTAGCAATTAGGATGTAAAGAGTTGAAAAATCAGTTGAATGCTTTCAGAATATAACTGGCAGCACTTGATCAGAAATATCAGTCGACATGAACAGAAAAAGGAACCACTTCAATAAACACGACTGGTGCTTCCTCGCATTTTGTATTTCAATACCAACAGGAAACTAAAAAATGTTGCTAGGATGTTAGCGTCAAATGTTTCAGCTTTTAATGATCACTGATTTTGAAATATTCTTAGTTCAGTTCAAACAAGTAAGGATTAGCATCACAGTAAACTGTCACCTTTTATACAGTTCATGAGGCTCTCAGGTATACTGGAGTGGTTTGCTATTCCCTTCTTCAGTGGATCACACTTTGTCAGAACTCTACACTATGACCCATCTGTCTTGGATGGCCCTGCATGGTATGGCTTATAGCTTCAATGACTTACACAAGGCCCTTTGCCATGACAAGACTGTGATCTGTGAGGGGCAAGCTCAGGGAGATGGTGAGGGACAGGGGGTTGTGAAGAGTCAGACATAACTTGGTGACTGAACAACAACAAACTGTCTCCAGTCTATCAGTAAGCAAGTGCGCCTGTGTCTCTTACCCCGCTGAGACAATTATACCCTTCCACAGGATCTGTGTCGTTATCTCTGAAATCTTCCAGTTGCCTTATTGTCATCCATGTGCTTGAGGTACAGATGATCCAGGTTTACTGTCAAAACATGACTGCAAAAATAGATGTAATCTTTTGAACTGTAAAATATATGAATCTAAAAATTTGTATGAAGAAACTGAAATCCCTACCACATGTCGATTACAACTTCTCAGTTTGAACAGAATATATGTGCTAGAATGGAACATTTCCATTAAATTTTTGTTTTCTTTTCCAAAGGACTGTTAAGCTCTGTATATTCAAATCTAAAATTTTGCTATCATGCAGTCTTATTAAATATACTCCATGACTCCCTATTAACTTTAATTGATTTTTTAAATTTTAAACTGATTAGATATTTTATTTTATATTTACTATTATTATTATTATTTATTTTGGAGGGATACTTGAAAAACTAGTCAAGTCTCAGAAAATCTCTACATTAAAAAAAAAACTGTATGGCATACTATACACAAGAATGATCAATAAACTATATATATCATAATCTATAAATAATTTCAATGATCTTTTAATTAGATGACATTTTCCTCTAGGTATATTTATTCTGGCCAGTGCATAAAGTCTACATTTATATTTAATGTTCTTTTCTCTTCCCACAAAGGACGTCAACTCTAATGAAAATTATTAATGTGGAAATAGGAAACTAGCCTCTTCTTCCCTTTTCCCATAAAAAAAAAAAAGTCTTGCTTGATATTATTTCTTTATCCAATTAGTTTGACATAAAGCAAATTACTGCTATGCAGTTTTCTAATGAGATATATTTTCTTGCAGATAATATGTAAAATATGAAGTTTTATTTCAGTAAAATTTGAGTTGAGTGATTAAAGGAAGATGGATATATTTTCTGGAAAAATAAATATATAAAAAAGCAGATACTGGAGGAAAGTTAATGCTTAGAAACAGAGAAGAAACACAAAATAAAGGACAAGCTTCTCATCTGTTTGCTTTTAACTTGAGACTACTCCAGAGTTACATCTGCCAGAAAGGCTAAAACTGCAACAGAAAATCAGCCTTTTTCTTTTGAGGAATCAGAAGACAGAGTTCAGAGCAAACACAGCTGCTGGAATCTGAATGTGAAAATGTCAGAAAGGACAGAGTTAGGGAAAGGAAGCTCAAAATTCTTTGTATAAATTTTGCCAAAGCATATGGCTGACTCCTGAACCCGACCAACATGAGACTGACTTAAGCCTAGACTGACTTAAGCCTAGACTGACTTAAGCCTAGCTCGAGGTCAAAGAACTGATGTAAATTTTGGTGCCTCACATATGTGCGAAGAAGGAGTTTGGTACCTGAATTAGTTGTCAAACTAATTATCTGCTAAAATAAAACAGAAAATATTAGTGCTCTTAGAAAGAATATAACAGAGCCCAGATTCTCTGCATCGTAATGATCAAAATGTCCAGGATGCAATTCAAAATTATGAAATATATTAAGAGACAGGAAAACATAACCAATGTTAAAGACAAAAACTTACCAGAAGAGGCAAAAATCTATATAAGTTAAAATCTAGATGGTGACATTAGAAGACAAGAATTTCAAACCAACTATTTTAACTATTCATCACAAAATTCTTCCACATCTCTCAAAGTCAGATTCTGATATTGAGATGATTTAGAAGAAAATACTTTTCCTAATCATATATTTGTATTTAAATGAAGGCGAAAAAAACCCTGCATAATTTTGTTGCTCAGATCTTCTAGATGGCTTAAAATAAAGCTTATGACTTGTCAATTTCCCCCATCTCTGATTCCCAAGCAGAAATAAGAAGATTTCAAGATTTTGTTTTATAGCATTATTTTTACGTTCAGTTTCTTTAAACTTCAAAAAGTTTTCACTTGAAGAAAAAATATTTTCCCCAAGGTCTTGTAGTGACTTATACAACTGGATCATGTAATGACAAATGCTTAAATAGACTAGTTTCTGCAGGCATTTTTCATCTTCAAAGCACTCAGCAAATCTGTTTGTTTTTTCTTCTATGTACTCATGCATTGTACCTTTCAGATTAACACCCTGTGGAAAACTCATCTTTTGGTGATCGACAGCATTTCTATATTTAACAGGAGTTTTGTGTCCCCTAAGTGTGGTATTCAGGCATTCTTTTCTTAAACGCACTCAGATAAACTAGTTTTTATTTAATAATTGGAAACCTTTCTGTAGCTTCATCTACAAGCTTTAAATTTAATCTTTAAAGGTTTTTGGCACAGAATCTCTTTACAAAGAAATGAGCTTTTAGAGTCTGCCCCTGTTTCTGAGCTGTGGTCCTCTTTCACCATCTTCAAAGACATCAACGGAGGCAAGTCTTCCTGACCTCATGTTAAGCTGAAACTATGCTCACTTTTTTTTTTTTTCCCCCTGATTCTCCTTTCCATTTACTCTTTCACTATTAAATAATTTTGTGTTTCAATTGGGACCACACAGGTAATCCAGAATAATCTCTCTACTATATAGTCAGATAATTAGTAAACTTAATTCTGTTTTCATCCTTAGTTTCTCTTTGCCATGTAACCTTCAGTTCAGTTCAGTACAGTTGCTCAGTTGTGTTCAACTCTTTGCGACCCCATGAATCACAACATGCCAGGCCTTCTTGTCCATCACCAACTCCCAGAGTTCACTCAGACTCACATTCATCGAGTCAGTGATGCCATCCAGCCATCACATTCACTGTCATCCCCATCTCCTCCTGCCCCCAATCCCTCCCAGCATCAGAGTCTTATCCAATGACTCAACACTTTGCATGAGGTGGCCAAAGTACTGGAGTTTCCGCTTTAGCATCATTCCCTCCAAAGAAATCCCAGGGCTGATCTCCTTCAGAATGGACTGGTTGGATCTCCTTGCAGTCCAAGCAACTCTCAAGAGTCTTCTCCAACGCCACAGTTCAAAACATAAATTATTCAGTGCTCAGCCTTCCTCACAGTCCAACTCTCACATCCATACATGACCACTGGAAAAACCATAGCCTTGACTAGACGGACCTTTGTTGGCAAAGTAATGTCTCTGCTTTTCAATATGCTATCTAGGTTGGTCATAACTTTTCTTGCAAGGAGTAAGTGTATTTTAATTTTATCGCTGCAGTCACCCTCTGTGGTGATTTTGGAGCAACAAAAAAATAAATTCTGACACTGTTTTTACTGTTTTCCCATCTACTTCTCATGAAGTGATGGGACCATATGCCGTGATCTTCATTTTCTGAATGTTGAGCTTTAAGCCAACTTTTTCACTCTCCTCTTTCACTTTCATCAAAAGGCTGTTTAGTTCCTCTTCACTCTCTGCCATAAGGGTGGTGTCATCTGTATATCTGAGGTTATTGATATTTCTCCCGGCAATCTTGATTCCAGCTGTGATCCTTCTAGCCCAGTGTTTCTCATGATGTACTCTGCATATAAGTTAAATAAGCAGGGTGACAATATACAGCTTTGACGGACTCCTTTTCCAATTTGGAACCAGTCTGTTGTTCCATGTCCAGTTCTAACTCTTGCTTCCTGACCTGCATTTAGGCTTCTCAAGAGGCAGGTTAGGTGGTCTGGTATCACCATCTCTTTTAGAATTTTCCACAGTTGTGATCCACACAGTCAAAGGCTTTGGAATAGTCAATAAAGCAGAAATAGACATTTTTTCTGGAACTCTCTTGCTTTTTCCATTATCCAGTGGATGTTGGCAATTTGATCTCTGGTTCCTCTGCCTTTTCTAAAACCAGCTTGAATATCAGGAAGTTCACGGTTCACGTATTGCTGAAGCCTGGCTTGAAGAATTTTGAGCATTACTTTACTAGCATGTGAGATGAGTGCAACTGTGCGGTAGTTTGAGCATTTTTTGGCATTTCCTTTCTTTGGGATTGGAATGAAAACTGACCTTTTCCAGTCTTGTGGCCACTGCTGAGTTTTCCAAATTTGCTGGCATATTGAGTTCAGCACTTTCACAGCATCATCTTTCAGGATTTGAAACAGCTCAAATGCAATTCCATCACCTCCACTAGCTTTGTTTGTAGTGATGCTTTCTAAGGCCCACTTGATTTCACATTCCAGGATGCCTGGCTCTAGGTGAGTAATCACACCATCGTGATAATCTTGGTCGTGAAGATCCTTTTGTATAGTTCTTCTGTGTATTCTTGCCACCTTCTGCTTCTGTTAGGTCCATACCATTTTTGTCCTTTATCGAGCCCATCTTTGCATGAAACGTTTCCTTGGTATCTCTAATTTTCTTGAAGAGATCTCTCGCCTTTCCCATTCTGTTATTTTCCTCTATTTCTTTGCATTGATCGCTGAGGAAGGCTTTCTTATCTCCTCTCGCTATTCTTTGGAACTTTGTATTCAGATGCTTATATCTTTCCTTTTCTCCTTTGCTTTTCACCTCTCTTCTTTTCACAGCTATTTGCAAGACCTCCCCAGACAGCCATTTTGCTTTTTTGCATTTCTTTTCCATGGGGATGGTCTTGATCCCTGTCTCCTGTACAATGTCATGAACATCAGTCTATAGTTCTTCAGGCAGTCTATCAGATCTAATCCCATAAATCTATTTCTCACTTCCACAGTATAATCTTCAGCAATATGATTTAGGTCTTACCTGAATGGTCTAGTGGTTTTCCCTACTTTCTTCAATTTAAGTCTGAATTTGGCAATAATCTGAGTTCATGATCTGAGACAAAGTCAGCTCCTGGTCTTGTTTTTGTTGACTGTATAGAGCTTCTCCATCTTTGACTGCAAAGAATGTAATCAATCTGATATAAGTGTTGACCATCTGGTGATGTCTATGTGTAGAGTCTTCTCTTGTGTTGTTGGAAGAGGGTATTTGCTATGACCAGTGCATTTTCTTGGCAAAACTCTATTAGTCTTTGCCCTGCTTCATTCTGCATTCCAAGGCCAAATTTGTCTGTTACTCCAGGTGTTTCTTGACTTCCTACTTTTGCATTCCAGTCCCCTATAATGAAAAGGACATCTTTTTTGGGTGTTCATTCTACAAGGTCTTCTAGGTCTTCATAGAACTGTTCAACTTCAGCTTCTTCAGCATTACTGGTTGGGGCATAGACTTGGATAACTGTGATATTGAATGGTTTGCCTTGGAAAAGAACAGAGATCATTCTGTTGTTTTTGAGAGTGCATCCAAGTACTGCATTTCAGACTCTTTTTTTGACCATGATGACTACTCCATTTCTTCTGTGTGATTCCTGCCCGCAGTAGTAAATATAATGATCATCTGAGTTAAATTCACCCCTTCCAGTCCATTTTAGTTCGCTGATTCCTAGAATGTCGATGTTCACTCTTGCCATCACTTGCTTGACCACTTCCAATTTGCCTTGATTCATGGACCTGAAATTCCAGGTTCCTATACAATATTGGTCTTTACAGCATCGGACCTTGCTTCTATCACCAGTCACATCCACAACTGGGTATTGTTTTTACTTTGGCTCCATCCCTTCATTCTTTCTGGAGTTATTTCTCCACTCATCTCCAGTAGCATATTGGGCACCTACTGACCTGCAGAGTTACTCTTTTAGCATCCTATCATTTTGCCTTTTCATACTGTTCATTGGGTTCTCAAGGCAAGAATACTGAAGTGGTTTGCCATTCCCTTCTCCAGTGGACCACATTCTGTCAGACCTCTCCACCATGACCCTCCCATCTTGGGTAGCCCCAGGGGGAATGGCTTAGTTTCATTGAGTTAGAAAAGGCTGTGGTCCTAGTGTGATTAGATTGACTAGTTTTCTGTGAGTATGGTTTCAATGTGTCTGCCCTCTGATGCCCTTTTGCCACACCTACCATCCTCCTTGGGTTTCTCTTACCTTGGACATGGGGTATCTCTTCACAGCTGTTCCAGCAAAGCGCAGCCACTGATCCTTACCTTGGACGAGAGGTATCTCCTCACCATTGCCCCTTCTGACCCTGAACATAGAATAGCTCCTCTAAGCCCTCCTGCGCCCGCACAGCTACCGCTCCTTGGATGTGGTTAAAAAATGTCTGAAGATTCATACGTGCACAAACATTCAACAATTCTATGAACTCCCCATTTCTTGAGAAGTGCTGTGCTCAAGAAAGGAGTAAGCAACCAGCCAGAGAATCATTGTTCTTGTCTCTATGGAGAGGTTCTGGGGGATACTGGTAGTCTCTGAAGATACAACGTTGAAGTCCAGAAAATACCGTTTAGGTAGCAACTTTTCTGTTTCCCTTATCTCTTCTCTGTCCTCCGTCTCGAACACTGGAAGCATTGGAAATACAGTAATTGATGTGGAGGAGGAACGATAGGAAAAGGAGAAAGAATCATCCAACCAGATCTCCTCTCCCCAGTGGCAGCCTTCCTGCTTGCAGTAGTCATGCAACCTTAAATACTCATAAACTCTGAGTATTGAATGCGGACATTTTTGGAGGGCCAGTCTTTGGATTCCCACAGGACATATACTGTATTTGGTGAAATAAAACTTCTGTAAATTTTGTCCTGTTGGAATGATAAGAACATAGGGGAATTGCAACTGTATATCCTTTACAGGATGTTGGAGTTTATTCCTATTTGAGCAGATATCATCTTGTGTGCTGTGCTAAGTCATTTCAGTCATATCTGACTCTCTGAGACTCTATGGACTGTAAACTGGCAGGCTCCTCTGTCTATAGAATTTTCAAGACAAAAGTACTGGAGTGAGTTGCCATTTCCTTATCCAGGGAATCTTCCCAACCTAGGGATTGAACCCATGTTTCTTATGTCTCCTGCATTGGCAGGCAGGTTCTTTACAACTAGTGCAACTGAGGATGACTAAATATGGTCCTAAACTCACATAATATTAAAAACATAGATAAAGTCAAATAATTTGTTAAGAATGTGTGAATTATGAGAATAAATATCTCTAAAGCTCATATCAAACTTATAGATGACTATATATTTATAAGTGTGTGCAAACTGTGAATAATCATATCTCTTTCACATGCCTTTTCCCAAAACTTCAAAAGTCATATATGTGTACATAGGCACACACACACACACACACACACACACACACACACACATATGTGCATGTGCACAAATATGTTTAAATTCATATGTGTATGAATACTCAAAATTGTTAAATATATTTTCAATTTTCCTTTTTCACAGATTCAGTATTTACAAGTTTTCCTACTTGCTAAAATTTATTTTCAATCCTCAAATCAATATTTGCAGCACTTTCATGGTTCTTCAAGGACACATGCAGAGCAGAAAAAAGATTGAGTCACCCGACATGCTTGGTCTCAGATGAGGTTGAAAAGGGAGACACTCAGCTTTCTTGTTTACTTGTGCTTTTTGATGTTGATTTTCCTATTTAAAATGGCATCCAATATAGTGCTAAAGAACACTCTAGCATTTCTAAGTGCAAAAAACTGTGATGTGCCTTAAGGAGAAAACAAATGTATGCAGTCATAAGTTATAGTGCTTTTGATAGTGAATTCAGTGTTAATGAATAAAATAATATACATTGATCCAGGTGTTATTAAATAAAAACACACAAAAAACAAGGTGATGTACTAATCAATTGTTGAAAATGTTGTGACCAATGGCTCAGAGGAACCTAATCTTGTATTTCCCCTAGGAACAATAGTTCATTGTTGCCTAATTAAGTATTCACACAGATTTCATAGAGTTTAACTGCTATAAATATTGTAGATTAAACCTCTATTTCTCTTTCTGTTTATCTACACATACACACACACCCAAATGCAAACTGAATGGGACACTGATTTTCTAAGAGAAATATAGAACATTACTAATTACCAAGAATGTGAAAGAAAGAAAGGGCTTGACAAATAAAGGATGACACCAGTGAGGTTATTGTTAAACACTTGTCTTCATATTTTCACACTAACAGAAGTTTGTGAGTAGACAGAGAAACATAGATTAGAAGAGCACATGGTAAAGTTTTACAAAACAGAATAAACCTTTCCAATACCTATATACTAAAGGAGTATTTTCAACTTTTCTGATTTCAGTAAACAAATAACATTTAAAAATCATTCATAACCATTGCCAATAATATAAATAATAAGACAATCTTTTAAATGTCATGTTTCCTTTCAATTTCAACAATGACTTATGATATAAAATATATATATATAGCAGAAGAAAGCACAGATAAAAGAAATAATAATATGTAATTAATCTGTAGTCTATTTTATTTGACCTCATAAATCAGAAATCAAATGCTAAGTATATTCAGAATTCTCATTTACATTTGAATCACATTCTCATAACTTGTGATCTAACATATATTTTTTAAATGGAAATTGCCTTCACCACTTAAGGAAAAACACACATTAAACAAAAAAGGTTAATTTCTCATTCTTAGAGGTTTCACAAGAAGTAAAAGTGTTAGATTAAAGAAAACTGAGAATATAAATTTTGCTTCTTTTTTTTTTTCTGCCTTTGGCAAATGTAGGTTTCAAATTCCATTTCAGAGTGATTTTGATGATTACATTTGAGGGGAAAAAAAAGGTTCAGGAACCAATTAAAAATCCAGTCTGGGAACTTATTCCAGCCTAAGGAAATGAAGCAATTTAAAGTTAATTCTAGCTACTCCTCCTTTAAAAGTAGAACTCTTGTCTCCTAGGGAATGGGCTTATTGTTTTACATTTATTATATTTAATTTTTACAAAGACTGGAGATTCACCAAAATTTCAGTAACTTACATTAATTATTCTTAGATTAGAAGAAGTTATATTATATCCCAAACTGAAACACTCATCTCATATGCTGGCAAAGTAAGGCTCAAAATTCTCCAATCCAAGCTTCAGCAATATGTGAACTGTGAACTTCCAGATGTTCAAGCTGGTTTTAGAAAAGGCAGAGGAACCAGAAATCAAATTGCCAACATCTGCTGGATCATCGAAAAAGCAAGAGAGTTTCACAAAAACATCTATTTCTGCTTTATTGACTATGACAAAGCCTTTGACTGTGTAGATCACAATAAACTGTGGAAAATTCTGAAAGACATGGGAATATCAGACCACCTGACCTGCCCCTTGAGAAACCTGTAAGCAGGTCAGGAAGAAAATGTTAGAACTGGACATGGAACAACAGACTGGTTCCAAATAGGTAAAGGAGTATGTCAAGGCTGTATATTGTCACCCTGCTTATTCAGCTTATATGCAGAGTACATCATGAGAAATGCTGGGGTGGAGGAAGCACAAGCTGGAATCAAGATTGCCAGGAGAAATATCAATAACCTCAGATATGCAGATGACACCACCCTTATGGCAGAAAGTGAAGAAGCAGTAAAAGGCCTATTGATGACAGTGAAAGAGGAGAGTGAAAAAGTTGGCTTAAAGCTCAACATTCAGAAAATGAAGATCATGGCATCCGGTCCCATCACTTCATGGCAAACAGACGGGGAAACAGTGGAAACAGTGGCTGACTTTATTTTTGGGGGCTCCAAAATCACTGCAGATGGTGATTGCAGCCATGAAAGATGCTTATTCCTTGGAAGGAAAGTTATGACCTAACTAGACAACATATTTAAAAGCAGAGACATTACTTTGTCAAAAAAGGTCTGTCTAGTCAAGGCTATGGTTTTTCCAGTGGTCATGTATGTGATCACTCTCATGGATGTGAGAGTTGGACTATAAAGAAAGCTGAGCGCAGAAGAATTGGTGCTTTTGAACTGTGGTGTTGGAGAAGACTCTTGAGAGTCCCTTGGACTGCAAGGAGGTCCAACCAGTCCATTCTATAGGAGATCAGTCCTGGGTGTTCATTGGAAGGACTGATGTTGAACCTGAAACTCCAATACCCTGGCCACCTGATGCAGAGAGTTGACTCATTTGAAAAGTCCCTGATGCTGGGAAAGATTGAGAGCAGGAGGAGAAGGGGATGACAAAGGATGAGATGGTTGCATGACATCACCAGCTCAATGAACATGGGTTTGGGTGGACTCCAGGAGTTGGTGATGGACAGGGAAGCATGGCGTGCTGCGGTTCATGGTGTCACAAAGAGTCGGACACGACTGAGCTACTAAACTGAACTGAACTGAAACTGAAACACGTCTGTACAATCATATGCTTATATACAAATATATCATTCTAATTTATCAAGTAAGTTAGTAATGGAAATATCACAGACCCTGATTCATTAAAGATGACCTATGAATTATCTTTTAAATAACAGACCGAAAAAGGAATGAGAGCATGTGGAGTACACAGTCTTTTATTCACACAGAGCAAAATATAAATTCTCTGAGGTGAGAATAAGTGAATTCTGAATGAATGAAGGTGAGTTTTCCTAAAAAAATGGCATCAGTTCAGTTCAGTCGCTCAGTTGTGTCTGACTCTTTGCATCCCCATGAACAGCAGCACACAGGCCTACCTGTACATCACCAACTGCTGGAGTCTACCTAAACCCATGTCCATCGAGTCAGTGATGCCATTCAACCATCTCATCCTCTGTCATCCCCTTCTCCTCCTGCCCTCAGTCTTTCCCATATCAGCAAAGCACAGCCGCTGCTCCTTACCTTGTAAGTGAGGTAGCTCCTCTCAGCTGCCCCTGACCTGGGATGTGGGGTAGCTCGTAGGCACCATTCCTGCGCCCCGGCAGCCACTGCTGCATACTAGGTCATAATTTTTTGGCAGACCCACTGTTAGTACAATTGTCATAAATAAGAAGTGATATATTGAAATTATACTTAAACACTATTCCTGAAAAAAAAAAAAATGTATTAGATCTAGAGTCCTGGGGCGGGGGGGGGTGGGGTGGGGGGGGAGGGGATACAGTAATTATTTTAAATTAAAAATTCTCAGGTCTTAAGTAGAATAATGACCAACAACACAGGGTCAACAATATTTGTTGTCTAATTCTGTTTGATCAACACAGTGTTATTGACCATAGATCCTCTGTTGGCTGCTGAGAATCTCTAAAGTGGGTGATGACATGCAATGGGAACATAATTCAGTGTCACACGATGATTACTATGATAAAGCTTTGCAAAAGAAACTAGTGCGGCACAAATGTAGTAGCATAGAAATTGATTTATAATTTTATATATGGCTTCCTGGAGAAAAGAACATCTCTCATAGCTTAAAAAAAGAAGCAGTGTTCAACCTGCTAAAAAAGCAGGAACAGATATTCCAGAGAATGAGGAAATAGGAGCAAGGAAACATGGGCTGGAGAGAAACTGTAGTTGTCAAATCTGTTTTTTTAAAAAAGTGGTATATAAGATAAAGATGGACTCAGAAACATGAGAAATGTTACAGATTGTTTTCTACATGAGACTAGAGGCCTTACTTTCAACTTCTATCCTTCAATTAAGTGACAAGTTCATTTTTTAAAAATGTCAATAATTTTGATATTTAACTTGTTAAGCTGATTTTCAAAGTTATGTTACAACATAAGGGAGAGCTGAAAATTGAGATTTTGTTAATACAGAAATGCAAATGATCATTGAAGAAATGACATCTATTTAAGTCTTCGAGAAAAATAAGAACAAGTTCATAGTTTGGGAGACTATAAGAAATGGTCATTATGTCTCATCTTGAGCAAGCAGGTAGTATTTGCAATTGGCAGAATTTATTAAAAGAAAGTGAAAATTAAAACATGAAAAAAGTTTTTCAAATGAACAAACAACTAAATAATTTTCAGCTTTCATAAAATTTTATATGAACATCTAAGTTAAGTGAAATCAATCATTTCATTTCCTATAAAACTAAAATATGTTAAGGTTTCCATCCATTTCATCATATAATTCTGATAAAGGAAATATTCTGAATAAATGTAATATAAGTGATTTACATATATTGGAAAAGCAAGGAATCAGATACATCTTCCAATTCTATTTTAATCTGCTCTGTCCTCCTAAATTTTAGACAAGTAGTTAGAAATAACAGAGGTCATAGCAAAGAAGCAAAGAAAAAAGTGAACTGTGAGTAATCAAATCCCAATTATTGGACAGAACAACTCCTGAAGATAATTAGTTCCAGCAGACTGCACCCCTATTCCTTTATTGTCCTTAACCATAACCTTGATTCTCCCAAATCATTAATATGCATGCAGTATTTTTTAAAAAATGCACTGAATATACAACTCATTATATTATTAACTGATCATATCCATGATATTATTTTGAATCATTCTTTATTTGGAAAATAATTCATAATACATATCTATCTAAATAGCAAATTAATATTTCATTAAATAGAATAAAATTATTAAAAAATATCATTTTATGATCGTATGGTCTGTGATACAAACATTGATGGTGCTACCACTGTTATCTTACATCATTATTTTCTTCACTGTAGTTCTCTATATTTCTTTTACTTTTTTTCATTTTAGATAACTTTTTCAGCATGGAATGACATTTTATTTAAAATACAGCAGTGTATACACGTCAGTTCCAAACTCCCAATATATTCCTCCCTGCCACTCTTCCTCACTGGTAACCATAAGTTCATTCTCAAAGTCTGTGGGTCTGTTTCTGTTCCATAAATAAGTTCATTTATATCATGTTTTAGATTCCACATATAAGCGATACCATATGATATGTGTCTCTTTGTCTGATTTACTTCTCTTAATATGATAATCTCTGCTGCTGCTGCTGCTGCTAAGTCATTTCAGTTGTGTCCAACTCTGTGTGACTCCATAGATGGCAGCTCAACAGGCTCCGCCATCCCTGGAATTCTCCAGGCAAGAACACTGGAGTGGGTTGCCATTTCCTTCTCCAGTGCATGAAAGTGAAAAGTGAAGGTGAAGTCGTTCAATCGTGTCTGACTCCCAGAGACCGCATGGACTGCAGCCTACCAGGCTCCTCTGTCCATGGGTTTTGCCAGGCAAGAGTATTGGAGTGGGGTGCCATTGCCTTCTCCAATGATAATCTCTAGATCCATCAATGTTGTAGCAAAAGGCATTTTTTTCATTCTTGTTAATAGCTGAGTAGTATTCTATTGTGTGTACATACCATACATTATTTATCCATTCATCCACCAATGGACATTTGATTGTTTCCATATCTTGGCTATTGCAAACAGTACTGCAATGAATATCAGAGTACATATATCTTTTGAACCATGTTTTCCTCTGGATATATGCCCAAGAGTGGGATTTCTGGATCATATGGTAGCTCTATTTTTAGTTTTTGAAGGCACTTCTGTACTATTCTCCATAGTAGCTGTACCAATTTACATCCCCATCAGCAGTGTAGGAGGGTTCCCTTATCACCATACTTTCTCCAGAATTTATGATTTGCAGATTTTTTAATTATAGCCATTCTGACTTGTGTGAGGTGTTTTATCATTGTAGTTTTGATTTGGATTTCTCTAATCTTTAGTGATGTTGTGCATCTTTTCATACGTCTGTTGACCATCTGTAGGTCTTCTTTGGATAAATGTATTTTAAGGTCTTCTGCTCATTTTTTGATTTGCTTGTTTGCTTTCTTTTGATTGAGTTTCATGAGCTGTTTCTATATTTCTTTAAATTCAATTACCTCATTGTTTCTGTTTTGGTTTTGGTGTAAGAATAGACCTCTGTAAGCCTTTTTGGGGGGTCTTCCCCAGTGGCTTAGTGGTAATAAGTCCACATGCAAGGCAAAAAACCTGAGTTTGATCCTTGGTTTGGAAAGATCCCCAGAAGAAGGAAATGGCAACCCACTGCAGTATTCTTGCCTGGGAATTCCCACAGTCAGAGGGAGGGGCCTGGTGGGCAAAAGTCTATGGAATCAGAGTCAGACACAATTTAGTAACTAAGGAGCAGCAAGATTTTTGTTTATTTGATTTACTTTGGGGACAGAGATAATGGCAATACAGATTATATTAACATACTAAAAAAAAAAAAAAGACAATTCAGAAAGTGTACCATAAATTTAATGGCTTTGTGCATTTATTCTACCATGTATGTAACTCATGTGTTCAGTAAAAGATCTCATCATTCTTATATGTAACATTAAATTATACAGAACACATTAAAATCAGTCATTATAATTGTTAAGTAATATTTTTGAACAGAATTTGATGACATCTTACTTTTAACTAAAAACTTTTGTTCATAAGACTTTACATTGATGCAAATAAATGATTGATTAAGCTAAAAGGCTTTAGGAAGTTACAAATAGCTAAAACATATAATACTTTCTGGGTTTCCCTGGTAGCTCAGCTGGTAAAGAATCCACCTGTAATACAGGAGACCCTGGTTTGATTCCTGGGTTGGGAAGACCCCCTGGAGAAGGGATAGGCTACCCACTCTAGTATTCTTGGGCTTCTCTGGTGGTTCAGGCAGTAAAAATTCTGCCACAATACGGGAGACCTGGTTGCGATCTCGGGATTGGGAAGACACCCTGAAGGAGGGCATGGTAACCCACTCCTGTATCCTTGCCTGGAGAATCCCCATGGACAGAGGAGCCTGGCAGGCTGCAGTTCATGAGGTTGCAAAGAGTCTGACATGACCAAGTAACTAAGCATAGCATATAATACTTTCTATGTTCATAATGGTATTATATTCACTGTATTTATTTAATACTCACAATAACTCTTTGAGGCATATATCAATATTATTAACACACCATTTATAGATGGGAATACTGAACCCCAATTGGGATACTTTTCCAAGGTCACAAAGTTCATAAGTGATGAGGACAGGATTTTAACCCAGGTACTCTACTCCAAAACTATTACTTTTAGCCCATACACAATATGGCAAACTCAATAGCAAGATGCTGTTTGTCCTTGACCTTGGATGTCAAGAATCCAAACAAAAAAGATATGTGATTTATAATAGACTGATTAATATTACCAAATATAACATTTTTGAGACTTTTTAAAATCTATTAAGCACTTGTGTACTTCTGTTTTTTTACTTACAAATTTCCTTTTTATTTATTAAGCTAGTCTTTTTAATTGGAGGTGCAGATTTTTTTTTTTTTACATTTTCTGTCTTAAGAATGGATTCGACAGTTCTATCATAACCTAACAACTCTCACACAGTATTTGTAATGCAAAAAATTTTTTGACCTTGGAGAGCTAGACCTGCAAATAATATTTAGTTATTTAGTCACTAATAACCATCTTTATGGCGTCAAGAGTCAAGGGTGCACTTTCTGACCATGTGTAATAATATGCATCCTAATGAAGTGTTTTTTGAAATTATCTTCAGTTTCAGATCCACATGATATCACAAAGCTTAAAAAAAATATTGGAGTGCAGTTGATTTACAATGCTGTGGTAGTTTCAGGTGTACAGCAAAATGAAACAGTTATATTGTTGCTTAGTCATTAAATAGTGTCCAAATCTTTGATAGTCCATGGACTGTAGCCTGCCAGGCTCATTTGACCATGGGATTTTCCAGGCAAGGCTCTTGGAGTGGGTTTTCATTTCCTTCTTCAGGGACTCTCCCCACCTTAGGGATCAAACCCATGTTTCCTGCATTGGCAGGTGAATTCTTTACCACTGGGCCCCCAGGGAAGCCTATATGTATATAGGCTTCTTAAGTGGCGCTAGTGGTAAAGACCCACCTGCCAATGCAGGAGCCACAGGGGACACAAGTTTGATCCCTGTGTCAGGAAGATCTTTTGGAAGAGGGCATGGCAACCCATAGCAATATTCTTGCCTACAGAATATCATGGACAGAAGAGTTTGGTGGTCTACAGTCCACGGAGTTGTAAAGAGTTGAACACGACTAAACTGACTTAGCGTACAAACATTGTATACATCCACTCTTTATTAGAACACTTCACTTTTTTCTTTTTTTTTTTTTTTTTGCATTTAAAGAAGATGTGGTACATATATAGAATGGAAAATTACTCAGCCATAAAAAAGGAACACGTTTGAGTTTGTTTTAATGAGGTGGATGAATCTAGAGCCTACTATACAGATTGAAGTAAGCTAGAAAGAGAAAGATAAATATCATATGCTAATGCATATATATGGAATCTGGAAAGATGATACTGATGAAATTAGTGACAAGGCACCAATGGAGACATAGATGTAGAGAACAGACTTATGGACACTGAAGGAAGGAATGGGTGAGATGTGTGGTGAGAGTAACATGGAAACTTACATTATCATATGTAAAATAGATAGCCAATGAGAATTTGCTGTATGATTCAGGGAACTCAAACGGGGTATATAAGAACATGGAAGGGTTGGATGGGGAGGGAGATGGCAAGGAGTTTCAAGAGGGAGGGCATATATGCATACTTATGGGTGATTCATATTAAAAATTAGAGACATTACTTTGTCAAAAAAGGTCCATCTAGTCAAGGCTATAATTTTTCCAGTGGTCATGTATGGATGTGAGAGTTGGGCTATAAAGAAAGCTGAGCACCAAAGAATTGATGCTTTTGAACTGTGGTGTTGGAGAAAACTCTTGAGAGTCCCTTGGACTGCACAGAGATCCAACCACGCCATCCTAAAGGAGATCAGTCATGGGTGTTCATTGGAAGGACTGATATTGAAGCTGAAACTCCAATACTTTGGCCATCTGATGCGAACAGCTGATTCATTTGAAAAGACCCTGATGCTGGGAAAGATTGAAGGCAGGAGAAGGGGACGACAGAGGATGAGATGGTTGGATGGCGTCACCAACTCAATGGACATGGGTTTAGGTGAACTCCGGGAGTTGGTGATGCACAGGGAGGCTTGGCATGCTGCGGTCCATGGGGTCTCAGAGTCGGATACAACTGAAAGACTGAACTGAACTATGGCTGATTCAATTTGATGCTTGGCAGAAAACAACAAAATTATGTAAAGCAATTATCTTTCAATTAAAAATAAATTAATTAAAAATATATTTTATTTGTTTTCAGTTGAGTGTTTCTTTAAGAATAACATTTTTTTAATTGAAATCAAATCTCTATAGTAAATTGGAAAATACTATGGTATACAATATATTGAAAAATAGTATGTTTATGATCCCTGCAGAAAAGACAACAAAAGCAATAATTTTAAATAGCAAGTTGAATTGCAAACTGGAATTACCTATCTTAAGGTGGCTTTCTTTTAGTATGCAAAGTTTTACAAATATTGTCACATAAATATTTTTAAAACAGGGCTAAAACAAACAAAGTATTTGCTAGATAATATTTTCCTCTTTCAATTATATATTCACTGTCTGTGTAGTATAGAGAGTAGAAGAAGTGATGAGATCATTTAAAACTACAGGCGTTTTAAAAAATCTATTTATTTCATATATATATATATATATATATATATATATATATATATATAAAGCAAGGCAATTTATATACATAACCAAGCTGCTTTGTTTACAGATATAAGCACAGGTCAAAATTTGAAAATATGTCTCTAAAAACAAAAAAGAAATAAATTATATTGCATTAAAATAATTTAATAAATATGTATTTATTCCAGGCTGTGGCCATAATTAGTACTTACAATGATTATATCACACACTCAAGAGTAATTGTGATTTCAGTGGCCTGTGTTTTAAGTGAGTCTGAAACATGGTTATAGGTTACTAGGACTGACTCTGACATATGGCTTAATGTCCAAATCATTCAGAACACACTGAAGAAATAATTCACAAATATGGAATGATATGTAGTCTTAAGAAATGATTCAATGTTTTTTCAAGTCTCGAGAATTTATAATTTTAAAATAAAGTAACCATTTTGTAGGCGGTTGTCATGAAAAAGTAAGCCATGCAATCCAGTTATATTATAGGCCAAAAGTAAAATAAAACCAACAAAACAAGTAAAGCCAGAAGTAATTTTGTGTGTCTCATTTCCCATCCCATAAAAATGACTTGAGCTGAAGCCCATGGCTCTCCATGGTGCAGAGTCAGACTCTTGAATCAATTTCAGAGTTTATTGGACAATAAGAGCAGAAACATCAGTTTTAGAGCTTTGATTTTTAAAGTGTCTTGGAAAGACCCAGAGTGGGTGTCTGGGGCTGAGAAATAGTTGGAAAGTTTTTTTAAACATATTCCCTGTGGTATCAAAGCTTAAAACAATAGAAAGTTAAGTCAAATTCCATCTTTTCCAAAACAGCAACATACAACCAAAATTCATTAGTAACCAAAAGCAATGTCTTTGAATAAAACAGAATTGAAAGCATGCAGATTTTATGTTTTCCTGATCTATTATTCAAGTCATAAGTTGGACATTGAAAAATGACTTCAATATTCCAATCATGGTATCCAAAGTGATTTGACTAACATTTTGACATAAAATAAAGAATATACAAATGAAATTAGTACTGAATTTCTAATGAGTGCAAATCTGATAAACAAGCAAAGAAAACATTATTACATGTGTTCAGATGAATTTCTATTGCTTATTACGAAAATCTATTTTACTGCCATCAGAGCTACCAGAAGCAGTGCCATGGGTACTGGATGGTAATTAAGCCTGATTTTCTGAATACAGTCAATATACCAAAGAAATGCAATAGCTTCAACCATGCTTTTTCAGTTTTAAGTATTTTCTTTTTTTTTCTTTTTGAATTACTGTTTTTTTATTATAAATTTATTTATTTTAATTGGAGGCTAATTACTTTACAATATTGTATTGGTTTTGCTTCTTGAAATGTCTAGGAAAACTTTCAAAGTGTCTACTAATACAGCGTATTGAACAATTTAGTCTCACTGAATTATAAAGTCTAAATAGCAAACTGAAATAATTGAGAATGTATGCATCTTTGTTTAAATATATAAAATCTTAAAATAAAAAAAATGATACTGGTCAAATAATTAGAAATTAGAAGGTGAATATTGTAATCTTAATTCAGACATTGCTTATTGTCTTTTGAAAATATTATTTTACAAATAATTGAAGGCTTTTTTTTTGCAAGCATACAGCACATTTTAATTCCACAAAATAAATGAATTACAATCTACAATTTGACAAACATATCTTCTAGAAATAGAAACATATAAATAGTGTACAACTAGGGCAATTTTTTTTTTTTTTTTTTTGGTTTGAGAGGTAGTTTTGTGATCAAACAAAAAGCAAACAAAAACAAAAGCAAAGCTGAGGACTTAAAAAAATTGCAAGATAACAGAATTAGGGTAAAAGGAAGAGCATTTAGATATTCAAGTAAGGCTTGACTATAGAGGCGATACCTATTAAGTGGATGTTGTAATGTTAGTTTGCTTGTTTGACAATTAACAAGGACAACTCAGGAATATCCATAGGCAGAGAAAAAGTGTATGCATAGCTCACTACAGTTAGAATCTATTAGGGAATGTAATAGATTAAACAATTCACACACTTTTTCTCTGCCTATGGATATTCCTGGGCTGTCCTTGTTAATTATCAAACAACCACACTAACATTACAACATCCATTCAACAGGTGTTACCTCTATATTCAAGCTTTACTTGAATGTCTAAATACTCTTCCTTTCACCCTAATTCTGATCTTGCAATTTTTTTGTCCTCAGCTTTGATTTTGTCTGCTATTTGTTTGATCACAAAGCTACCTCTCAAACAAACAAACAAACAAAAATGTCCTCGTTGTACATTATTTGTGTGTTTCTATTTCTAGAAGATGTGAAATGTAAGATTGTGGAAATCATAAATGGTGTAAAAAACTGACAGTCAACACTTAAGAACTTATGTCATTTTTGGAAATATTGAATGATAGCAAAGAAGTATGGATAGAATGGATAATACATATTGTGGGGGATTAGTTTTGGAGCCAGCCAACCTATAAAGGTAAGACTGAAATACAGTAAAACATTTTGCTAAGGTCTATTACCAAGTCTACATTGACGATTATAGTAAAGTCTATATTGGGATAAAGTAATTGTAAATAAAAATGTTAATAAATACAAAATATATTAGGTAAAATTTTATAAACCTCAATCTCAACTCTTCAAACTCAGGATCCATAATGTCCTGCCATTTCCATCTCTAAAATATAATTTGTCTGTAACCAGTAATCTTTGTATCATCACAATTTTGTGCAGTCATCTCTTTCCTGGAATCCTGTCCCTGACAATTTATGGTAGCCCCTTCTAAAGCTCTCTTTTAAGTGCTAATAAACTACTTCGTACAAAGCACAAGTGTGATTGTGATCAATGACACAATTGGAATTGTACATCAGGGAAGACTAAGCTCTTTAATATGGCCACTCTTCCTCTTTTACATAGGGTCTTTCCTCTTTCCTTGGAGGGTCAAACTGTATCTTATTGTTGAGTTAAATGGTATTTGTTCCTCAGTTATTAGCAGAAGCATGATTCCTTCAAGGAAAGATTCAGTTCAATTCAGTCGCTCAGTCATGTCCGACTCTTTGCGACCCCATGAATGCAGCACGCCAGACCTCCCTGTCCATCACCAACTCCCAGAGTTCACTAAGACTCACATCCATCAAGTCAGTGATGCCATCCAGCCATCTCATCCTCTGTTGTCCCCTTCTCTTCCTGCCCCCAATCCCTACCAGCATCAGAGTCTTTTCCAATGAGTCAACTCTTCACATGAGGTGGCCAAAGTACTGGAGCTTCAGCTTCAGCATCAGTCCTTCCAAAAACATCCAGGACTGATCTCCTTCAGAATGGACTAGTTGGATCTCCTTGCAGTCCAAGGGATTCTCAAGAGTCTTCTCCAACACCACAGTTCAAAAGTATCAATTCTTCGGCGCTCAGCTTTCTTCACAGTCCAAATCTCACATCCATACATGACCACTGGAAAAACCATAGTCTTGACTAGACGGACATTTGTTGGCAAAGTAATGTCTCTGCTTTTCAATATGCTATCTAGGTTGGTCATAACTTTTCTTCCAAGGAGTAAGCATCTTTTAATTTTATGGCTGCAATCACCATCTGCAGTGATTTTGGAGCCCCCCAAAATTAAGTCTGACACTGTTTCCACTGTTTCCGCATCTATTTCCTGTGAAGTGATGGGGCCAGATGCCATGATCTTCATTTTCTGAATGTTGAGCTTTAAGCCAACTTTTATGCTCTCCTCTTTCACTTTCATCAAGAGGCTTTTTAGTTCCTCTTCACTTTCTTCCATAAGGGTGGTGTCATCTGCATGTCTGAGGTTATTGTTATTTCTCCCGGCAATCTTGATTCCAGCTTGTGCTTCTTCCAGCCCAGTGTTTCTCATGATGTACTCTGCATATAAGTTAAATAAGCAGGGTGACAATATACAGCTTTGACGTACTCCTCTTCTTATTTGGAACCAGTCTGTTGTTCCATATCCAATTCTAACTGTTGATTCCTGACCTGCATATAGGTTTCTCAAGAGGCAGGTCAGGTGGTCTGGTATTCCCATCTCTTTCAGAACTGAATGTCCTTGAAGTTATTACCCCTATTTCACATTCTTATGCAATTAATTCTTATTCTTCGCCACAGTTCTCATCTCCAACGTTTTGCATACATTTACTATTGTTTGACTGATACTTTGGTGGCTCAGAGGTTAAAGCGTCTGCTTGCAACGCGGAAGACCTGGGTTCGATCCCTGGGTTGGGAAGATCCCCTGGAGAAGGAAATGGCAACCCATTCCAGTATTCGTGCCTAGAGAATCCCATGGATGGAGGAGCCTGGTGGGCTATAGTCCATGGGGTCGCAAAGAGTCGGACACGACTGAGCAACTTCACTTTCTTTCTTTCTTTCTTTCTTTACTTTTTCATTAGATTGACATGGCATGAAAGAGGGAATTGTGATTTTGTTCACCAGATCCTAGATCATACTTGACATACAGCAGATATATATTAATTATTATTGAGTGAATACATATTTTAAGGCTTTATTATAAAGGTTCAAAATTAGACCAAAATATTTTTTAAGTAAAAATGAGAAGTGGCTAAAAGATTTTGAGGAGGTCAGTTTAAGTGATGAAAAATGCATTGTAAGACAATCTGGGATCAATCTATTAATAAAAGATGGATTAAGGGACAAGAGACAGAAGATCCATAGATAAGAAAGGGCAGTGAATAGAGGTAGACAGGTTAAACTAGAATGGTGCCAGTTGAAAGGAAAAGGTGATGACCAGGAATAAATAAACCGTAAAAATAATTTATGACAATTTCAGTTCAACTGAATATCACAAATCAAAATAGACATGGAAAAGAAGAAGTGCAAATGTTACAAATCTTATGTATCAAATGAATGAACATTAATAACTTTCTGTAGTATATTTTAAAATTTAAATAAAATTACTTGATAAACAGAATTTGCTAAGACTGATTCAAATAGAAATTAAATCTATGTGTCTAATAATCGTTTAATATTTTAGTAGTTGAATATCTCCTCTCAAGGAAATGCTTGGGAATGTGTTTGGCTGAGGGTCCCTGAATGAGAAGGGCTCAGAATGGACTTGAGCTAAAAACGCAGATCTATGTGTAAATATGGCCAGCTTCAACCTGGTCAGGAGAGTCCCTCATTGTCTGCTCTTTCCTATTCTCCTTGGTGAATGTGGGCTTGAGTCTTAAGTGCAACTGGCTTCAGAGGCTGCTGTTATTTGATGGAGAACCCAGTCAGCTGTGTGGAGAGCAACTCTCCTCCGTGAGACCTGCCAGGTCAAGCATGTATGCACTTGCAGGATACAGGGCAGTTTCATCTTAGGGACATACTTGTTTGGCCAAACAAAGGTGGTTTCTTTGTGTTGTTATTGTCATTTTTATTGTTGCTTTAAAATTTAAGGTAATTTTAGCGTTGTGAGACAGGTTGCGCATGCTCCGATGTGTGCCTCATCCCACACTCAGTTGCTGCCCCCATTCATACTACTTGACTGATTTCAAACAATTAGAACAACTTTCTCCTAACAACAACGTTCTAAGCTTTTCTTTATCTAGTGTCTACCTCCAACTTTGAAATGGTGGAAAAGTCACCACATAAATATTCATAGCAGAAGTGTTTTCACATATTTTTCCAGTACATTTTGAAAAAGAATTTTTTTCACATACTAAATGAGTAATGGAGGTTTCTCCAGGTCTGTATACCCACTGTCAGATGAAAATGTCAGATGCAAGTTTGGATTACTTCAATTACCAGGTTGACATTCCCAGTAGTGTTTTAACTCACAAGGCTGTCAAGATTGGCATCATATAGTTTGACCAACCATATATTTAATTTTCTGAGATTTTCTTTGCAATATATTTGACTTTTCAGATATTATATGCTATTTACCTGAGATAAGACATTTTTATTAAAAATCAACTATACTTCAACAAAAAAAGAAAGGAAAAAATGGACTAAATTTGAGTAATTGATTAGATTGAGATAATTCCCAGAGACTAAAATGTTAATAACATTTAACAGGACAAAAAGTTTATTCAATACTAATTAATAATTGTTGCAAACAAAAGAAAAGAAATAAGATATTTTATACATGTGGGTATATAAAATATTTTACTATATAGGCACATTGCTACCTCCTTGGAAAAAGAAATGGCAACCCACTCCAGTGTTCGTGCCTGGAGAATCTCATGGACAGAGGAACCTAGTGGGCTACAGTTCATGGGGTCTCAAGAGTCAGACACGACTTAGTGACTAAACCCACTCCACCCCACATTGCTACCTAGAAAGGCAGGTGGGTCTGTGACTCTGATTGAAATGAGATCTTTACATTGTTTGAAGTGAATTCTCTGGACAAGTTCCATAGATCATAACAGTATTATATTTTTCAATTAAGCTTAAAATGACATTACAAATAAAAGTATCTATTTAATTAACTGTTCTAAGCCAACCTACATTTTGAGGAAAAAAAAAATTGTGTTAAAAGCCATAGTAATAGTAAGTAATTATATTAATAGTCATCTCCCATTTGCTATTTAGTTCAACTATGCTCTCATTTTATGACTCAGATTGAATCAGTATTTGTCCACTTATTATACATTTAAAATTTGCATATTCTCTCACAGATTCCATTAAAATCACTTGTATAGACTCACAGACACAGATAAGCAAGTTAGAGGTTACCAGAGGGGTGAGAGAATGGAAAGGACAAAATAGCATTAGGGGATTAAGTGGTGCAATGTATTAGGTATAAAATAACTAATCTACAAGGCTATATGGTACAGCACAAGGAATGTAATTCATATTTTACAATATTTTATAATAACAACAAATGAAATATAATCTAATTGAATATATTGAATATTAGTCACTATATTGTACACCTGAAACTTGTACAATATTGCACATCAAGAAAACATCAGTTTAAAAAAGAAGACTTAGAAAGCAAATTTTCTCAGAAAAAAAAATCTGAGTGGCCAATTTCTAATGGACAGCAAAAGCACCTCTTGTTGAGTCTCATAATTAATTATTCTCCCAAGAAGAAACTTATAAATAAGCAAGTATGTCAGCAGAAAAAACACTAGAAAGACTATGTTTGCATGTTGTAATCCATGGAATAGGTTGATTGAACTATGGACTCTTCTCTATGAGCAAAAGTCAAGAAAATAATAAGTACAGTCCAAACAATATTTACAAGTTGACTAAAAAATCTTAATTGCCTACAATGTATGGTTTTACTGATTCTAGAACAAGAATGAGCTCTGCTATGGTGGCTTATTAAGAGGTAAACAGAGATGACAAGAAAAAAATGAAAGGAAAATTGCCTCAATATTGAGCAAATCAAAATTTAAAAGCAATGTAAGGGAATGGCTACCCACTCCAGTATTCTTGCCTGGGAAATCTCATGGACAGAGGAGCCTGGTGGGCTACATGCCAAGGGATCACAAAGAGTCAAACATGACTGAGCTCTTAATACTTTACTTCACTTTCATTTAGAAAACTAGAGTCAGATTGTAAAACTAAAGAGAAAAATAAGATTGTATTTCATATGATGGGTAGAAGAGGCTTATGCTGAAGAAGAGAGATGAAGAAGAGAAAATAAGTAAGAAAGGAATGAAAGAATTTTAGGGATTCAAGAGTCTTGGGTATATCTCATTTCAATTCCTCACAGAAGGAATTAATGTCTAGTTATTTGTTCAAAAATATTGCTATTTAATGTCATGCCTGAGTCTGATATACATATTACTGACTTTTATCCATGTGATTATTTTAATATATTGTGCTTTCTTTTAGAGGTAAACCAAGTATTATCAATCATTTTTCTTGTATTTAGTCATATCTATGGAGTTATAGTAATTGATAGTGCTGCTTTATTCTTTTTTAAAGCTATATATTATTTTTAATTGTTATTTGTTTATTTTTGTCTGTGCCGGATTTTCGTTGCTTACGGATTTTTCTCTAGGTGCGGTGAGCAGGGCTGTTCTCTGTTTTCAGGGCACTGGTTTTTCGTTGCAGTTACTACTTCTCCAGCTGCAGAGCATGGGCTCTAGGGTGCACACGAGCTCAGTAGTTGTGGTGCGTAGGCTTAGCTGCTCCCCAGCAAGGCATGTGGAGTCTCACCGGACCAGGCACAGAATCTGTTTCTCCTGCATTGTCAGGCAGATTCTTTATCACTGAGCCACCATGGAAGCCTGATACTGCTATTTAAAAATAATGGTGATTTTAATGAAAGAGGAAACAAGTATTCAATTATTTCGTGAGTGCCATGCCAATTAAACATATCAGTGGCAACAAATGTCTATCTATTCTTTAATTGAAAATTTGGGTTAAAATTTCAGTTACAGAGGAAGATAACTCTAGACAATTGTATTCTTTATTCTGAAAAATAAAATGAATGAAATGTAATATTCACCAGCTAGAAAAACACCCTCCTATCTCAGACATATAAAAATAATGCAAGATTTCTTCAAATTTAAATGATGCAGTTGTTTAATAGACCATGATTATATTGCACGTTTATAATATTGAAATGAGCTTTAAAAACAACCAAAGAAACCCCCATAAAATCAGCGCATTCATTGGCTAGACTGACATAGAAACAAAAGTGTTAATGATTTAAGAGCATCTGAATGATAATATCTATTTTTGTGACAACCCAGTCTCAAAAAACACTGAAGAGTTAGAAATAAGAGTAATTCTTAAATATGAAAATAGAACTTCACCATTCACTTGGTTCATGAAATTAAAAAAAAAAAAGATTTGTGGAATTTATGATATACATAAATAACATTACTTTTCTAACTTTCTAATTCTGGCAAGTACTAACAACTAAGAATTCTTAGACTACATTTAAATAGAAAAATGGCCATAAGAAATGAGTCTCCTCGCTTTCTCTTGTTTCTCTCTCTTTCTCAGTCACTTCCTCTTTCTCTCTCTCTCTCTTCCAATGCTCATATATGTCTTGGAAACTTTCTATAGGATATCTTCTTTATTTTGTGCCAATATATGCTTGACTATACGATTCTCTTTTTGTCTGATTCCCTTTATCCCTCAGATGAATGCGAAGTAGCATTTCTTTTTTTGATCCTGTGTTGCTTTGATTAATATTGTGACTTCAGGTCATACATCCATTCCATTAACTGATCAAATTTTTACCCTCCACCCGGGATGCCAGGAGTTCCCACTGGCATAGATAGCCTATGTAATTAATCACAAGAATAGTCATCTATAAAACAAACCATTAAGTAGAAAACAAAATGTCAATATGTGTGCGATCAATTCAGTGGAATGAAGAATGAATACCTGGTTTACATATGTCAGCCTAGCCTTGATTCCAAATTTTGCAACTGCCTTGTTCTTACAGCAAACTATTGCCATTTGTTAGTCATCTAAAAATCCAGAATCATTTTGAAGCTCAGAGATCAGTCTTGATTTTCATCTATTCCTCTTCGTCATCCACTTTCCTTTTTTTCTTTTTTGTTTTTTCCTTTTTTTCTCAAACAGTTTAATTCAAAAACTACTGTGCATGGCTGAGCAAGTTAGGTAAATACTGTATCAAAAGGTGAGGTGATCCTTTGTGTCTTTATAGCGCAGGGCTCAGAGCTCCTAGGGACTCCGCAGATGCATGCGGGTGGTTAATAAAAGTATAATTCAGGGTAAAAAAAAAAAAAAAAGTGAGGTGAGCCTTTTCAGCAGGCTAGTAAGGGTTTAGAGTTCAAACTGAGTAATCAAGACTTCTGCCTGGTAGGCTGACCCAATAGGTGTGGTCTCAGGGATTAAGGGGAGAAGGAAATGGTAACCCACTCCAGTGTTCTTGCCTGGAGAATTCCAGGGATGGGGGAGCCTGGTGGGCTGCCATTTATGGGGTCGCACAGAGTCGGACATGACTGAAGCGACTTAACAGCAGGGATTAAGGAGGGCACCCTTGAGTTTGAAGGAAGAAGGTAGATATTGGGGTATTGGAGCATGAATATAGTCAGGAGAGAATTTGCAGAGATTAAATTGCTTAATTAGCCACAAGAGAAAATTGGTTATACTTAGCAGAATTGGACAAATAAGCCCATACACAAATTTATGTGATTTTTTTTTTTTGATGATGTTCACATTTCCCATTGACTGAACTTATTATTTTTTTAATTTATAAACAATCTGTAGTCATATGTTTGTTGGATTGAACAATCTTGGCTGTCATTTGGGATCCCTCCCAGTTTTTTTACTTCCATTTAGAAAATAGATTCTGCTCAGACCCTCTTTTCTGGCCAGTTAGACCCAGATAAAGATGGTACAGACTCCTTTCCTATCAACACAGCAACTGTAGAGTGGTGGGAGAGGGGCCTCCTATGACTCTCCCATTAAAACAGGACTCCAGCATTTTTCAAGCAGATCATTTCCCACTGATAGAAGTGCTGAGTGAGAGCAGAAACTTCACAGTACACTCTTTCAGTGCTGAGTATTTGAAGAAACTGGCATACAGGAAAAAAAAGAAAAAAGAGAGTTAAAAAGTTCAGCTAACAACATAATTTATTAATGCAATGCATTAGAATAATGACCTTTTGAATGCCCTTCTCAATAAACTGTTATTCAACATCAAGTTCAACCTACAAAGACTTTGGGTCACTACCTTCCTTCTACCATCTGTCTTGTCTTTATCACTTTATTGACTTTCTCCTTTCAAATGTCTTAAATATTGAATTCCAATTTTCTCCTTAAAGACAAATTTCCTTATGAAGATGTGCATAGTCACACAATGGTTGTTTGGGAAGAATTCATTCTAGTCCATTACTGAAGTTACAGTATAGGTATGAGTTCTTTTGAATCAGACAAGAAGGTCAATTAATTTGCTGCCAGGGTTCCTATGTGGGAAGTTTCTAAATAGAAGTTATATTTCTGGGAAGCATGTTTAGATATGATACAGTTAAATGCTGCCTCCTAATTTTTTGTTTGTTTGTTTCTTTGTATGTTAGTATGCCTGTGTGAACCTTATTTTACATAACGCATTTCGCTTATATTACCAAAATAGAGGATGGTGGCTTTGAGAACTGAAAAACAAGTAGATATGTTTTCTTTGAATTGAATGGAAGTTTCTGTTCAGCTCTGTTGAAAAATGCACATTACATAGTGCATGGCATTTATGTTGAAATCAGGTGTGAGTAATGTGAGAATGGAGGTTGAGTTTTGACAGAAGATTTTGCATTTATTACCCCTTTCAAAAGAAAGGTAATGAAGCAAGAAATAGTCACAAATAATAAGAAGCAGTTGAATACACAACAATCTCCACTATCCTTTAAATTTTCACCCTCTGTGGAGAAATATGCAGTTCTTTCAATTTTATGTTAATATATGGAAAGCAGTATCCATTTCTTGAAAACTCTTTCTTATATGACCTTCAAATGTCAGACATTTCTCTATAACTTCAGATAATGCATATAATTTGAATTTTGACTCACTACTTGATGTTAATTCAGACTCATTTCCCATAAATGATTCATTCATTCTTAGATTTACTAATCTCATCCCTATAAATGGTTCTTATGTGCGCCAATCAGTTAATGAGAGCACTGTATTTTTGACATCCCTTAGTGATAAGTTTGAAATGCTTATGGGTAATTTGATGTCAAAGAATGACAGTCTTTTTTTGCAGAGACAGTTTACATGGCCAGTAGTAAATAAAGGGGTGTCCTTGGTAAAATAACAAAAATGGTGTGTATAGTTACACACATAGACATAGAGATTGAGATACAACTAGAGATACAGATATAGAGAGAGACATAGGGCTTCCCATGTGGCTCAGTGGGTAAAGAATCTGCTTGCAATGCAGGAGATGCAGTTTCAATCCCTGGATTGGGAAGGTACCTTCAAGAAGGGCATGGGAACCCTCTCCAGTGTTCTTACCTGAAGAATCCTATGGACAGAGGAGCCTGGTGGGCTATAGTCCATAGGGTTTCAAAGAGTTGGGCATGACTAAAGCGATTGAGCATGCATAGGTATCAGTTCATTTCAGTTCAGTCTCTCAGTCTCGTCCAACTCTTTGCGATCCCATGGACTGCAGCACGCCAGGCTTCCCTGTCCATCACCAACTCCCAAAGTTAACTCAAACTCATGTCTGTTGAGTCAGTGATGCCATCCAACCATTGCATCCTCTGCAGTGCCCTTCTCCTCCCACCTCCAATCTTTCCCAGCATCAGGGTCTTTTCAAATGACACAGTTCTTCATATCAGGTGGCCAAAGTATTGGAGTTTCAGCTTCGGCATCAGTCCTTCCAATGAATATTCAGGACTGATCTCCTTTAGAATGGACTGATTGGATCTCCTTGCAGTCCAAGGGACTCTCAAGAGTCTTCTCCAACACCACAGTTCAAAAGCATCAATTCTTTGGTGCTCAGCTTATAGTCCAAATCTCACATCCATACATGACTACTGGAAAAACCATAGTTTTCACTAGATGCACATTTGTTTGCAAAGTAATGCCTCTGCTTTTTAATATGCTGTCTAGGTTGGTCATAGATTTTCCTCCAAGGAACAAGTGTCTTTTAATTTCATGGCTGCAGTCACCATCTTCAGTGACTTTGAAGCCACCCAAAATAAACTCTGTCAGTGCTTCCATTATTTCCCCATCTATCTATGCATAGCTATAGATAAAGTAAAACATTTAAAAATGTCTTTAAATCCAGTTTTTTAATTTTAAAACTAGTGTAAGAGTTGATGGGAAATTCAATCCTGGCTATGATTGATACTTTCTGCTTAAGGATTGTACATAAATACTAGGTTCTTACACACATCTCCAAAGGACTTTGATGCCTCTTTTATTATGGTGATCATTCCTCACTGATTAGTACCAAGAAATGCACTGTATTGTCTGAATAGCTTCCATTGGGTTCTAGGAATCTTTTCTTTTTAGGAAATTCAAGGGGACAAGGGAATCTTGGATTATGCTAGAGGACATGTGAGTCCTAGAAATCTCTCTGGGTGCTGTCCAGTGGAAAGACACACACATCTCTATCTCCTTCCAAGTCAGGGAAGAAAAAAAACAAACAAACTCATTTTATATTGTGCTTAAAGGCTATTAATTCCCTCCCCCATCTCTCCACCCCTAATCAAATCTAATGCATATCATTTATTATAGTTGGGATTTTCAAAAGGCAGCAACTGCAAGCTGAATCAAGGATTGCTTGCTTTGGATATTATAAATATTGTATCCCTGGGGAGAGGTTATGAAAAATCTGGCATTTCTTGAAATAGGAGAAGGGAAGTGGTAGGGCCAAACAAAAACATAATATATCATTGAACAAATTATATTTAAATAATTTTAAAAACTGACTATTCTCCAATATAAAATAAAATTAAAAAAAACTGACAGGAAGGGTCTAGGAGAATTTTCATTACTAATAGCATTGATTATTTATGTGAGCTTCCTATAAAAACAAATAACACAGGACTGTAACTAAAGAAATGCATAATTATGTTATTTTTCTCACAGAAGAAATTTTTTAAAATCCACTAATGCTGTAGAAGGCAGTGTATGCAACTGCTTGTTATTTATTTTTTCTTATATCAATTGGAAGAGTTAAGTGGCAATAATTGGAAGAGTTAAGTGAGGTGGGATCTATGCAATCCCAAAGTATTCTTAGTGATGTTTCTGCAAATAATATGATTAAGCAAAGGCAATCTTTAGAGGACAGAACAGACAGGAAATATGCATGGACTTATTGGACCAATTTCAACTCTTCATTCAATAATGTATGCTGAGGACAATATTTTAGGAAGCCTGTTTGCTTATTTAAAGAAATTTCAAAGAGTTAAGGTTCTGGACCCCATAGATCTTCCATTCTTTTGGCATACATTGAATGCATAGCAGATAAGATACATTCTGAGTGTGCTCTTATTTGAAAAGTGAAAACCTCATGATTACTGTGACTGAATGTTGGTGGAAGATGAATGTTATTTATCCAGGACAGCTACATAAAACTTTTTTAAAAGGAAACTTTTGAGCAGGGATCTAACTTAATGACAAGGAAATCCATCTATGATAAGACCTGGATAAAGAGCATTCTAAGTCAAATTTACAGTAAATGCAGGGCTTTTTCTCTCCCCATGTTGTGACAGCTTGGGTTTTTCTCACTCTTTCTTGGCCTTTTCATTTTTCCAGGCTAATTGGTAGCAATTTGAGCCTAAAGCATCACCTTCCACTGGGACCCAAAGAT
This sequence comes from Budorcas taxicolor, assembly GCF_023091745.1. Classification (NCBI taxonomy): domain Eukaryota; kingdom Metazoa; phylum Chordata; class Mammalia; order Artiodactyla; family Bovidae; genus Budorcas; species Budorcas taxicolor. Next base: position 55,186,884 of record NC_068929.1, on the reverse strand, counting down.
CTAGAAGGAACTTTAAGCTGTGATTAGACTCCTAATTGATTCATCAGAGGTTAATACAACCTGGACCCTGGTGTCTCCTCAAATGTCCATTGATGAAAATTCTCAGGGAATTCCAGCTGCCTCTCAACCTATCTCTGCAGTGTTAATGAAAAAATAAAAATAAAACTCAGTAATTTGACTCTCAACCATAGTAGAAAATTGCCATCTACTCTATCAGAATATTCACCTCAACAGATTAGACAGAGACTTAATGTATAGGGGTCGAAAGGTGAGGACATGTAAACTGCTCATAGAGATAGGATGGAAAGGATGACTAAATACACTATAGTAAATGACTTCCTCTGTCTGAGTTTCAAAGAGAACTTCAGCAGCAGGACATTGAGACTCAATTAAGAATGGAAATATTTAAATGTAACTGTCATTATTGCCTATATCAGAAACATCCTTCTGAGGATAATTATGAGAATATAAGACAACAATTATGACACAGAGTTAGATGAGACATAGATTCTTTTTCTTGCTAGTGATTTTAAGATCATTATGAAGAAGTTTGGGAAAGCTACTCTCACTAGGATAGACTGGGTCCCAATATTTTGATAACCTATATTATAAATTCTGTGATGTCTGTTTCTCCTGCATCTCTTTTCTACCTTAATGCAGGTAACTTATAAGGAATCTATGTAGCTTGCATTTGGATGACTTGAATATGCTTTGGTTCTACTTTGATTTGACACAAAGAATCACTAATAGGTCTTAGGTACTGCTTGTTTAAGAATCCTGAAGTCTGCCATAAGATGAAACTCAGTATCAAGTATTTGAAACTATGTTGTATGGAAGGAATGTAAACAAAACATTGGGTGGCTTGGCCAGAGTATTATTAGAGCAGTGTGTTAAATTGTAATAGGATTTATTGAAGTTCTGTTTGAATTTTCAGTAGCAAATAAATGTGTGTGGAGAGGATCTTATTAAAATTTGAGACATATTTGAGTGCCCTTGAAAGAATTCTTATTCTTATTTTAGACTTGTTTTTGTTAGCTATGTATTAAATGAAGAATACTGACCTCCACTATATTCCCAGGATGTAAATATTTGGTATTTTAATTTTCTGTGATATTGTCCTTTGGAAAAGAAGTTTATACATTTAGGGAAATTTAGAAAACTAGGGCTAATGGAGAAGGAAATGGCAACCCACTCCAGTATTCTTGCCTAGAGAATCCCGTGGACAGGGGAGCCTGGTGGGCTGCTGTCCATAGGGTTGCACAGAGCCGGACATGACTGAAGCTACTTAGCAGCAGCAGCAGAAAACTAGGGAACAAATATTTGCATATATTAACCTCTTGGAAGTGACATCAAAATGGAGGGAGGTAGAGGGGAAGTTAGCATGTTAATGCTGATTGGTGAGAACTGAAAGAATGATAGTGATATATAATACTAAGTTGAGATGAAGTCTGATGGTGTTTTACTTCAGTTATTTTCTCTCATGACTCATGTGTACACAGACCTGGATTTCTTTGTTGGATAAGAGAGATATATAAAATTAGTCTTCTGCACTCTAACTCTGTTTGAAAGTGAAAGTCATTCATGTCCAACTCTTTATTACCCTTTGTTGTTCTTCTTCTTTTGCGAAGTCATGTCCAACTCTTTGTGACTTCCTATCCTTCACTATTTCCAAGAGTTTGCCCAGATTCATGCCCATTGAATCTGTGATGTCACTCAACCAATCTCATCATCCACCACCCCCTTCTCCTCTTGCTCTCAGTCTTTTCCAGTATCAGGGTCTTTTCCTGTGAGTTGGCTTTTTGCATCAGGTGGCCTAAGTATTGGAGCTTCAGCTTCAGCATCAGTCCTTTGAATGAATAGTCATGGTTGACTTCCCTTAGGATTTCCTAGGACTCCATGGAATTCTCCAGGCAAGAATGCTGGAGTGGATAGCCATTCCCTTCTCCAGGAGATCTTCCCAACCCAGGGATCAAAGCCGGGTATCTCGAATTCCAAATTCTTCACTATCTGATCTACCAGGGAAGCCCCTCAACTATGTTTAGCTCACTTTAAAAAGATATTGCAGAATTGGATCCCTAAGCAAAGCAGCTGGAGACATGATGTGAAGAAGTAAATGACATCCTTATAATTATGACAGTTGATTAGAAAAGACCCTGATTCTGGGAAAGATTGAAAGCAGGAGGAGAAGGGGACGACAGAGGTTGAGATGGTTGGATGGCATCAGTGACTCATGGGACAAGCTTTGGGAGATGGTGAAGGACAGGGAATCCTGATCTGCTGCAGTCCATGGGGTCACAAAGAGTCGGACAAGACTAAGTGACTGAACAACAATGAAAGTAAGGAACAACCACCTGTTTGTGTTTGGAATGAGACAGAAGCAGAAATATTCCAGACCAGAGAACTGTGCAAGCAAAAAATGTTCAAAAGTAAGTAATATTACATTTACCAAAGTAGAATTTCAAAGATTATTCTGTGGCATCCCCTCCTCCTGTGGGCCTGTGTTCTTGGTAAAGACACAAAGAAGAGTCTTAAGGCTTACCCATTGCAAGAAAGTTCCTTGAAGATAAGGAAAGATGATAGAACACCTCAAGAAAGAAGTGGGCCAGGTTAGGGGAGACAATGGCCCTGGACAGTTGCAGTGCCATTTTTAAGGCAAGTTCATTTGTATAATTCAGGAGGTCATTGATTGACAGCTACAGGTGATATAACAAGAGGCTCTACTGCACATGTCTTTCCGATAATTCAGTCTGTTATAATTAGCTGTATGTATTCATGGAATATTTATGAGCAGTTAATGAGTTCAATGGTCACCAAAGGTTACATAAGTACATGATAGTGTGAGGGGTACATTTGTGCCAAAGAGGGGAAAGTGCCTCCAGTCAGCCAGTGGGGTGGTCATGGACATTTATCCAATGGAGCCACCTCTTGTTGCTCATGGCTAGCTTCTTGCATAACAATTCTACTTAGAACGAATCAACCACTATGTGGTCTATAACATGTGGTGTGGCCTTGAGGTTTTGTTAAATTTGCAGGTTGTTTCCAGACACAGGGTCATCTTGACTACTGTATGCATTTGAAAATCATTGACTAGTTAAAAAAAATAAAATAAAAAAAACTTATTTCTGTTGCAATCATGTTCATTTATAAGCTTATGAAATCTGATAACCCAAGAACATGGGTGAACAAAACACACACAGACAGACACACACACACATACACACACAAAAGTAAATGTAAACAGTATGAAGCAGGCTGTGTTTGAACTCCTGACCTGCAGAAACTGTGACATAAGAAAGATACTGTTTTCACTTGGTAAAGTTTCTGAATGGGTTATGCAGCAATATGTAACTAATGTATTTCTGGCCATAGTTTCTTTACTCAATTCTGGCAAATTTCATATATGTCCTTGATTTTGTGTCTGTCATATTCATATGAACTTCCCTAATCTTTTTAGTCACTCTCAGCTCCCTCTCTTTTAAAATTACAAGTGTATAAGTCTTCAAAGGAGAAAGAAATCTTAATCCAAAAATTTATTCATTCTAGGCATATAATTCTTACAAAAAAATCATTTCTGTTAAAAGTTTAATGAGTAATAGGGTATTTAAATTTTAAAACTGTAAAACAGGCACCACTGACATTTTGTGTCAGAAATTTTCTTTTTGTTGGGGGCTGTCTTACATATATATGTATACATATATACATACATATATATATATATATATGGACTTCCCTGGTGGCTTAGACAGTGAAGCGTCTGTCTATAATGTGGGAGACCCAGGTTTGATCCCTGGATTGGGAAGATTTCCTGGAGAAAGAAATGGCAATCCACTCCAGTACTATTGTCTGGAAAATCCCATGAACAGAGGAGGCTGGTAGGCTACAGTTCATGGGGCTGCAAAGAGTCAGATACGACTGAGCGACTTCACTTTATCTTAAACATATATATATTACACATGATGTGATATACCATATATAATTTACTCATTTATAGCTACATAAACATATTTTGTGTATCTATAAATAACACATACTCATATATTATATATATATATGTGCACACATATACATACACATATTTATTTAACACAATTCTGCCAATGGAAAATTAGCTGTTCATTATAAATATGTACTTAAAGGGTTGCATTAAAAACATAAACCACAGCCATCATTATTTTTAAATTATTTAGCATCACAAATACCAATAAAAGTCAGCATTTGTGGACATTTTATCATCCATGCCCCCAAAGAAATTTATGCTTCTATTTTAAGTGTGGCATATGGTACTAACCTTTGTGTGACAATCTTCCTCACATTCAGCACTTGCAGCACCAGATTGCCCCCTTTCTCTGGGATCTGAGATGATGTGAATAGTAATTTTGAATTAAATAAAAGTCAGTGGGCTGTCAATTCTGGGTAGGACTTTTATTCACCTGCTTGAAAGTCCAGATGTCAATGCTATGATGTTTAATCCCTTTCTGCATATGGGGATGGAAGCCTTTTTCCCCCCACCTTTCTCTCCTTTTAAAATTTTAATAACTCCAGGGAAACTCAGAAGCAGTAATTCACTAGTTTCATGGGGTGTTTCAGCAGAGAATTCTGTCATTTTCAAGCTTCTAAAATATGATTTTTGATTAAAGACTCAAACAGCTATGTTTATAATTTGACTCTGCCTTCCTCATTCAAAATATTAGAAGTTAGTAATGCTTAATTATAAAGGTATGTAGGTTTAGGTATGTGTGATTATACATAAAAGTATGTATAGAATTTTTTTCCAAAAGAATCTATCAGAAAATAATATAGAACATCCAATGTAATAAAATGAAATGTAAATGTCTATTTATGAGTGTGAGGATTTGACTAAATTGAAAAAGCTCTGATTTGAACATTAAAAGACATACTTTAAATTCACAACCTGAAGTAGTCAAATGTAACTTTTTTGTCAAACTTCAAGAATTTCAAAACAAACCAAACTGGAGACACTATTGAAAGAAGAAGACAATCTCTTGTATGTGTTCTGATAAAGCTTTGGGTAGGAAAATTTCATGTATTTTTAAATAAGATTTTGTAGTGAAAACTAATACAATGAGTATGCAAATATCCTCCACCTGGATTTAAGAATTTTAATTTTTTGTGTGTATTCTTTATCTTTTTTATTTATCTATACATCATCTGTTCTGCTATACCTTCTGAAAACAGTCTGGCAAATGATATTTCAGCATGTCCTAAGAGAAAATAAACTCCCACAAAATTTATGAATCCCATGTAACATCTATATGAATAAATAAGAATTACATAATGTCTTTTAATATTCAGAAAATATTTCAATTTCCCCAATTCCCACAACATTCTCTTAAGCTATTTTTTTTTTCTCCACATTAAGATCTAACTGAGGTGGACAAATGATGATTCATGAGTGCTTCACTTGAAAATCAGGGCCTCTAGTAAACTAGCTGTGACAAAAGTCAGCTCTCAGTTCCTCAAATAACTATTTAAAAACTCACTTGTTCAAGAAAATATAGTTTATTAAGTTTATTGTAACAATATACAGTTCTTGTACTCCTTTCCTAATTTTGACCCAGTCAGTTTTCCATGTAAGGTCCTAACTGTTGCTTCTTGACTTGCATCCAGAATTTTCAGGAGGCAGGTAAGGTGGTCTGGTATTCCCATCCCTTCAAGAATATTCTGCAGTTTGTTGTGATCTACACAATCAAAGGCTTTCCAGAAGGCAATGAAGCAGAGTAAATGTTGTATCTAGAATTCCTTTGCTTTCTCTATGAATAAACAAATGTTGGAAATTTGATCTTTCCTTTAGGATTGGCTGGTTTGATCTTGCTGTCCAAGAGACTCAAGAGTCTTGCCAGTACCACAATTCGAAAGCATCTATTTTTTAGCCTTCTTTATGGTCCAACTTTAACATCCATACATGACTAAAGGAAAAAGATACAGCTCCAACTGTACAGATCTTTGTCGGCAAAGCAATGTCTCTGGTTTTTAATATGCTGGCTAGTTTTGTCATAGTTATCCTTCCACAGAGTGTCATCTAATTTCATGGCTATACTTAATGGTCCACAGTGATTTTGGAGCCCAAGAAAATAAAATCTGTCACTGCTTCCACTTTTTTCCCTTCTATTTGCCATGAAATGGTGAAATTCCAGCTGAGCTATCTCAAATCTAAAAGATGATGCTGTGAAAGTGCTGCACTCAATACATCAGAAAATTTAGAAAACTCAACAGTGGCCACAGGACTGGAAAAGGTCAGTTTTCATTCTAATCCCAACGAAAGTCAATGCCAAAGAATGTTTAAATTACCATACAATTGCACTCATTTCACATGCTATCAAGATAATGTTCAAAATCCTTCAAGCTAGGCTTCAACAGTACATGAACTGAGAACTTCCAAATGGAAAATTTGGGTTTAGAGAATACAGAGGAACCAGAGATAAAATTGCCAAATTCATTTGATCATAGAAAAAGCAAGGGAATTTCAGAAAAAAAAAAAAAAAAACACATCAACTTCTGCTTCATTGACTATACTAAAGCCTTTGATTGTGTGAATCAAAAAATTCTGTGAAAAAAATTAAACTGTGAAAAATTCTTCAAGAGATGATGATACCAGACCACCTTACTTGCCTCCTGAGAAACCTGTACATGGGTCATGAAGCAACAGTTAGAACCATACATGGAGCAATGAACTGGTTCAAAATTGGGAAAGGAATACACCAAGTCTCTGTGTTGTCATCTTGCTTATTTAACTTATAGGCAGAGTACATTATGTGAAAGCCCAACTAGATGAATCACAAGCTGGAATCAAGATTTCCAGGAGAAGTATCAACAGCCTCAGATATGCATATATATCATTCTAATGGCAGAAAGTGAAGAAAAATCTAAAGAGCCCAGCCTCTTCATTCTTTCTAGATCTATTTCTCTACCTTCTGCAGTAGTATACTGGACACCTTTAGACCTGGGGATTCATTTTCTGGTGTCATATATTTTTGCCTTTTCATCTCTTAATTGGAGTTTTGGCAGTAAGAAAACTGGAGTGATTTGCCATTATCTCCTCCAGTTGACCATGTTTTATCAACACTCTCCACTATGTCCCATCCATCTTGACTGGCCCTACATAGCATGGCTCATAGCTTCACTGAGTTATGCAAGCCCCTCTATCCCAACAAAGCTGTGATCCACGAAGGGGACATTACCATATAGATTCAACAATATTTCAATATTGTTATTGTGATATTTTATTTATCTATCATATTGTACCCTAAGAAAAAGCACATCTATTTATATCAAGCTAGAATCACACCTATGATAGTCAACATAATCCATAATATCATCCATTAGCTGCTGCAAATTCAAATTTTGTCAGTAGTCTCAAAACAAATATAAAACTTTATTAATTTAGTCTTCAATTGAGACTTGATTTTAGTTCTTGCTTTCCATTGCATTGTTTCATAGCAGATAGCAGATTCTTTCACTGGAGAAGACCCTCTCAACTTGAGTATACACTTCTCAGTAATAAAATGCGTTGGAATCATCTAAGATTGTCTTCTCCTCACACTGATACTTACATGCAACTTTATGTAAATACAGTTTTTTAAGACTATTTTTAGAACAAGTGATAAAAATGACTTTCTGAAAGCAGCATACATAATTAGACTGGAAAATCACTTGAGAATGCCTAAGTCAGAAAATTGGGCTTTCACTGTGTCTCAGCAGTAAAAAATCCACCTGCAATGCAAAAAATGCAGGTTTGACCACTGGGTCAGAAAGATTCCCCTTCTTACCTGGAGAATCCCATGGTCAGACGAGCCTGGTGGGCTATAGTCTATGAGGTAGCAAAGAGGACACAACTAAGCAACTGAACACACACACATGCAAGTCAGAATATAAATAAAAAATTCTTCTAATATTATTGCCAGAATACGTGTTAAAAATACATTTCTCAATGTAGCATTACTAAAAGATCATTTCAGTGTCTCAATCAGAAAATTAATTGAATTGATAACCAAGAGTTAAGAACATTAATACAAATTTTACATCTCATTTTGTTTTAGAAACCCTTGCTTTATTAAGTTTACTTTAGCAATTAGCATTTCCTTTAATGGAACTGTATTTTGTATTCTGTGAGCATGCTCAGTCACTTAATCATGTCCAGCTCTTTGAGAATCCATGTACTGCAGCCTGCCAGGCTCCTCTGTCCTTAGAATTTCCCAGTCAAGAATGCTGGAGTTGGTTGTCATTTCCTCCTTCAGGGGATCTCCCAACTCAGGGATCAAACCCTTGTCTCCTGCATTGGCAGGTGGATTCTGTATTACTGAGCCACATGGGAAGACCAATTTATATCTTCAGTTCAGTTCAGTCACTCAATTGTGTCCGACTCTTTTGCAACCCCATGGACTGCAGCTTGCCTGGCTTCCCTGTCTATCAACAACTCCCGGAGCCTGCTCAACCTCACATCCATTGAGTCGGTGATGCCATCCAACCATCTCATCCTCTGTCATCCCCTTGTCCTCTTGCCTTCAATCTTTCCCAGCTTCAGGGTATTTTCCAATGAGTCAGTTCTTCACATCAGGGGGCAAAACTATTGGAGTTTCAGCTTCAACATCAGTCCTTCCAATGAATATTCTGGACTGATTTCCTTTATGGTTGAATGGTTCGATCTCCTTGCAGTCCAAGGGACTGTCAAGAGTTTTCTTCAATACCACTGTTCAAAAGCATCAATTTTTCAGTGCACGGCTTTCTTTATAGTCCAACTCTCACATCCATACATGACTACAGGAAAAACCATAGCTTTGACTAGATGGGCCTTTGTTGGCAAAGTAATGTCTCTACTTTTTATATACTGTCTAAGTTAGTCATAGATTTTCTTCCAAGAAACAAGTGTCTTAATTTCACGGCTAGAGTTGCCATCTCCAGTGATTCTGGAGCCCAAGAAAATAAAGTCAGTCACTATTTCCATTGTTTCTCCATCTATTTGCTATGAATTGATGGGACCAAATGCCATGATCTTAGTTTTCTGAATGTTGCGTTTTAAGACAATTTTTCACTCTCCTCTTTCACTTTCATCAAGAGGCCCTTTAGTTCCTCTTCACTTTCTGCCATAAGGGTGTTGTCATCTGCAAATCTGAGGTCATTGCAATTTTTCCCGGCAATCTTGATTCTAGCTTGTGCTTTATCCAGCCTAGCATTTCACATTATGTACTCTGCATCTAAGTTAAATAAGCAGGGTGACAATATACAGCCTGGACATACTCCTTTCTTGGTTTGGAGACAGTCTGTTCTATGTTCAATTCTAACTGTTGCTTCTGGACAGGCATACAGATTTCTCAAGAGGAAGGTCAAATGGTCTGGTATTTCCATCTCTTTCAGAATTTTGCAGTTTGTTGTGTTCCACACAGTCAAAGGCTTTGGCATAGTCAATAAAGCAGAAATAGATTTTTTTTTTTTTTCTGGAATTCCCTTGCTTTTTCGATGATCCAATGGATGTTAACAATTTGATCTCTGTTTTTGTTTTTTTTTTTTAACTTTTCTAAATCCAGCTTGAACATCTGGAATTTCAAGGTTCACATACTGTTGAAGCCTGACTTGGAGAATTTTGAGCATTCATTTACGTGAGATGCATGCAATTGTGTGGAAGTTGTAACATTCTTTGGCATTGCCTTTTCTGGGGGATTGGAATTAAAACTGACTTTTCCAGTCCTGTGGCCACTGCTGAATTTTCCAAATTTTCTGATATATTGAATGCAGCACTTTCACAGCATCATCTTTTAGGATTTGAAATAGCTCAACTGGAATTCCATCACCTCCACTAGCTTTGTTCCTAGTGATGCTTCTTAAGTCCCACTTAACCTCACATTCCAGGATGTCTGGCTCTAGGTGAGTGATCACACCATCTTGGTTTTCTTATCCATGAAGATCTTTTTTGTATAGTTCTCCTGTGTATTCTTGCCACCTCTTTTTAATATCTTTTGTCCATACCATTTCTGTCCTTTCTTGTACTGATATTAGGTGTATATTTTAAAATCATATTGTCAAAATTAGTATTACCTACACACATACTCACAACCCTGCCTGATTTTTATCATGACTGTATTCAGAGGATGGATACATTCAGAGAGAATTAATAAAAATGATACAGTCTGTGGGGATGTTTTATTTCCTGATCTATTTGTTAATTTTTTAAATTTTTCTCTCAAATCACCTTGCATTTTCCAATGCACAGGTTGCAATTGTTTTAACATATGTCTGCAAACTGTTTGATACTCCTTACTTCCAAAGGCAGAAACTAATTCTCCTGCCCTTGGTTGTGTGCTGGACTCTGAGACTTACATAAATGAATAGAATGTGGCTGAAGGGATGTAATTTGAGTTCTGAGTAGATGTCAGTAAATGCTCTGTGTGCCTCTTAATCTCTTGGACCCTTCATTCTAGAAGAAGCCATTGCCATGTTACTCACTTTCATGCCATGGAGATTCCAGGGAACCTAGGAGTGGAGGAACTAAGGCCTCCTTCTATCTGTTGTGCTGTGCTTAGTTGCTCAGCCCTGTCTGACTCTTCATGACCCCGTGGACTATAGTCCACTGGACTCTGCTTTCCATTGGGATTCTCCAGGCAAGAATACTGGAATGGGTTGCCATTCCCTACTCCATGGGATATTCCCACCCAGGGGTGGAATCCAGGTCTCTCGTATTGCAGGCAAATTCTTTACTGTCTGAGGCACCAGTGAAGCCCAAGAATACTGGAGTGGGTAGCCTATCTCATCTCCAGGGGATCTTCCCAACCCAGGAATTGAACTGGGGTCTCCTTCATTGCAGGTGGATTCTTTACCAGCTGAGTTACCAGGGAATCCTCACACTAATTAGTCAATCAGGCAACACATGAATAAGCAAAGAATTAGTGCACTTTGTAGTTACTAAATGTTAAAGTGCTTTATCAGAGAAATGGATACATAATACATAGGTCTTATGGAAAGTTGTGTCCACCTAAATTTTCATAAAGTATAATTTTTAATGCTAATGTAATTGAATTTTTTGTTTTTCAATTTTAATTGTTCACATGTTCTTAAGTAGCATGTGACTATATATATAAAGAATGTTTTTTGGTTAAATTCTCTCCTCTTTCTTAATATAATTCATACAGGATTTGGTTTAATGTGACAAAATTCAGCACAAATAATAGCCCTTTATGCATAAAATAATTTCATTTACATAGTGAAAATATATTGTAGTTTTTTGAAATTACAGTTGAATTTTTACAACAGTGTAGCCTAGTATGTATTAGTAGAGTTTACTATGTGATCTGTACCTAGGTTATTTATTTGCTTCTCACTAATAACCCATTCTTAAATACTTAAAAATATTCATCAAACTTAAAAAAAGCTATTTTACTGATAACAAAACTAAAAAAGAGAAAATCGATTACTTTTCTCCAAGTTATAGGTCTGGCAATTACAGAAGTAAGATTTATATGCAGAGTTAGTTAAATCTAAAATCCACATATTTAATACATTAGACTGCATCATATATTTCATAAAAAGAAGATGCAGAAATAAAATAATAAATATTTTGTGAAGTGGGAGTTAAAAATGAACCATTTCCTTGACATCTGTTTTGTAGCATAACAACTTAGAAACAACAGGGCTATAGTGTTTGGCACTTTTAATATTTGCATCCAGAAATGTTTATATTTCTATATATTTTCTAGTGAATTCCTTTAAAAAATTTATTAGTGACAAAAAAGGATAGTGGATTATGTGTGTGTTTTTTTTGTTGTTGTTGTTGTTATAAATAGGAAATTAGTGCAGTTTTTCTGTCTTGAATCATCACAATAGAAGTTAGTTCACTGAATATTCAAATATACATATATATATATATACATGTATTCAACTAATATTGGGTATTGACATATTTATGAGTTAATTAAAAATACATATACTTATTTGATATACACTTAATCATTTTAAAATGTATATAGTGATTCAATATATTGTTAAAATCTATAAATTTTATATATTATGCATTATATGTCTACATATTTAAATATATTTGTTTCTATGTAATATATGTGTGTTTAACCCTGAAGAAGGAAATGAGAATACATTCCAGAATTCTTGCCTGGAAAATCTCATGAACAGGGTCCAGTGTCACTTTGTTTGCATTCTTTTCATTCTGTTGATGTGCAAGTCACTATTGTCAGCACAGATTTAAAATAAAGACTCACAATCCAACTTTCTTGAAGGGAGGATTATTAAATAATATTTAGATATCACATGATTATTAAAAGAGCTGAAAGAGACATTATAAACCAAATTTATATAAGGTAATGTCACCAAGATACATGAAATCTGAAGGCAAATGTAGGCAGGAAAGCAAAAAGAAAAAAAAACAAAAACATAGAACAGGTCAGAAAAAAAGCATTTTACCCCTAAATATTCCAGTAATAAGATTAAATCAAATAGGTTAAAAGACTCAGTTTAAATAGAATTTGAGAATGCATAATAAAAAGCATGGTTAAGAATATGCTTTTATAAGAGACACATCTAAAAATACCCCCACAAAAAGATTTTAAATATAAAGATGGCAATATATATAGTATGCAATGTAAGGTTTGGGGCAACTCTAATTAGTATTGGTTAGAGGAGGCTGCAAAGCAAAAAATATTGCAATAGGAAATAAGATCTCAGTGCAAAAGATCCAGTCCAGAAAGAAGACAGAATTTTCACTATGTATGCATTTCAGAAATCACCTCAAAACAAGAGTAGAGTCAATTTTTATGGGGTCTGAACTTTACACAATTTGTAAAACGTAATGAATCCTCTTTAAGAATAAAATACACAGTCTTGAATATAAAATTAAGTTCAACTTTTTGTATAAAGAAAAGAACATTACAACAAATACAAAACAACTGACAATTAGTGACAAATACCTCAAATGTAGTCAATAATACAAGTATTTTATAAATTATCTGCTTACATCATTTTCTGATATTTTTCACCAATAATTTTGAGAATTTCCTTATATAAAAGCAATTTTATAAAATTGTTTTTAAAATTCAAGCTTTCCACTAACATAATTGATCAATATTTATTTCTTTAGGATTGTTAGTGGGAATGAGAAATTTATGAGGACACAATTATGTGATTATATCACACAATTATGTTATTATAAATTGCTATACAGGTAGTAATAAACAATATTATTATTGCATGTTTAAACCTTCATTCAGAGATTTCTATAACTTCAATTTTACATTACACCTAGAAAATAGTGTATTGGGTATTGTATGTGATAAATCATTGTACCTTTTTGACAAGGTAGAAAGTCAATAAGACCCAACTTCTCCATTTTAAATTTTGTAACTACCAATGATAAGAAGCATTTTCCAAAGACTGTATGTAAGTCCTTGATTCTTTTCTATTACCCGAACACTTGCAGTGCTATGTTCTATGATCCAGTCATATCCCAGTAAGGCTTGGTGTCAGTATGAGAAGTTGATAAGATGCACAACTGGAGAAGTCAAGGAAATCATTGTTACCCTCAAGAGCCTGAAATAACTTTACTAAATGCTAAATTAACTGAAAGCCACACCCTACTACACAAAAACTCTACTTAGCCCAATTTTTCTTTAGCAAGATGCTAAAATTGCCTATCCCACTTCAGGGTCACTTGTAGTAAAGGGAAATTCCATAGGAATGACAGACAAAAGGATGGAAAGAGTATAAATGAAGCATTCTTTTTTTTTTTAATTTTATTTCTTTACTTTACAATACTGTATTGGTTTTGCCATACATTGACATGAATCCACCACAGGTGTACATGAGTTCCCAACCTGAACCCTCCTCCCACCACCATCCCCATATCATCTCTCTGGGTCATCCCAGTGCACCAGCCCCAAGCATCCTGTATCCTGTATCGAAAAATGTTGGATACTTTAAAAAACTGATCTGAATAGTCTTACATCAAAGAAATTGATAACAACTTTCCAGAGATAATCAGAGACCACATGTTTTCACTGATGAATATTATATAAGAAAATACATATAAGGAATTATACCAATCCTCAAAAATGTCTTCTGGAAAAGAGAAAAAGAGGAATCATTTCCTATTTTGTCCTATAAGGCAATATTGTCCTAATATTAATACCCAAACCTAAAAAAAATTACAAGAAAGGAAACTATGGCCTAATATATCTCAGAGCTGCAAAAAGCCTCAACAAAATATTAACAAATCAAAGCTTTCAAGTATAAATAATTATATACTATACCTAAGTGGAATTTATTACTGTGGGTACAGAGCATTTTATAATGTAAAAATCAACTAATGCAATATAGCACATGAACAGGCTAAAGAAGAAAACATACATGATCATACTAATAGATGCAGAAAAAGCATTTGACAAAAACAAAACACATTCATGATAGAAAGTACCCTCCCAGAAATCTATAAGTAGAGGAGAATTTTCTCAACTTGATAAAGAACATCATTAGAACATATATAGTTAATATGCTTAATACTGAGAAACTTGATTCTTTCTCCCCTAAGATCAGGAGCAATGTAAGGATAACCCTTCTTACTATCCCTCTTCCACATTATATTGGAAGGCTTAGAAAATACATTAAAAAAATACTGTATCAGTGTGGATTCATCAGTTATAAAAATTACTTCACACTAATGCAAAATATGTTTAATACCTTAACTGTATTTCAAAGGAAAGATTGTACTGTAAAGCAAAAACATAATTTGCTGACAAAGATCCATATAGTCAAAATTACAGTTTTTCTAGTAGTCATGCATGGATGTGAAAGTTTAACAGAGAGTGTGACAGTTTAAAGGAGACTGAGTGCCAAGGCATCGATGTTTTCGTCAATTGTAGTGCTAGAGAAGATTTTTGAGAGTCCCTTGAACTGCAAGGACATAAAATCCATCAATCCTAAAGGAAATTAAACCTGAATATTTTTTGGAAGGACTGATGCTGAAGCTGAAGTTCCAATATTTTGCCACCTGATAAGAAAAGCTGACTTATTGGAAAAGACCCTGATGTTGGAAAAGATTGAAGACAAAAGGAGAAAAAAGTGGGAAAGGATGAGATGGTTAGATAGCATCACTGACTCAATGAGTATGAAGTTGAGCAAACTCCAGGAAATAGTGAGTGACAGGGAACCCTGACACGCTGCAGTCCATGGCATCGCAAAGAGTTGGACATGACTACAAGTCTAAACTATAACTGAATTAGGGGGAAGATGAGGAGGAGGCATATGGAAATTCTATATTATCTGTTGAATTTTTCTATAAACTTAAAACTACTCTAAAAATAAAATCTTTAATTAATTTTGTAAAAATTAGAATCACCAGTCCATGTGAACACATTGCTTTGGCCCCTGGCAAAGTTTTAATAGGAGCAGGTCTGTGAAGCGCAATAGAAGACAAAATCTTCCAATTCCATGGGCTAAATCTTGATAGCATTCATGGCAATTCCAAGAAAGTAGGGCCATGGATATACTGTGCTTCTGTTTCATCACTGGCAGCTGGCAGTAACTCAGGAAATACAAGCCAAGAAATGATTAGAAGAATGAGAGGCTGATCAGATGAATGGAAACAAACCAAATCAAATGTTACAGCTGTTTACTTTTTCTTTCCTTTGTGGCAACAATAATCTTGTCTTATTTCCATATACTCAATGCTGCTATTATACCAAGTTACTCATAACTATCGATTCTCAACCTTATTACTTCCTTAGTAATCTCCTCTATGTCCCTTTTGTCTGGACTTTTAAGTTTTTTGTTCTTCAATCTCACCTCATGTATCAGGTTCATTGAAATTGTTCTTTGCTGCTCCCTTAGTATGTTGTAATTGTTCCCAGTTCTACTAAATCTTTGCAGCAGCAGTTACACTCTTTCAGAATCACAGAACTGTGGGCTAACCAAGGCTGATACAATGTCTTCCTTATTTATTATGGTTTACCTAACTCTTGCAATAGTGCCTGATAGCATTATAAATTAATTATTGGTACTGGGAATAAACTAATGAATGTTGCTGCCTTTGCATGAATCATGTCATAGAAAATCTCTGCCTACCCATTTTAATAAATGTAGTCAATTGCTGAGATGCTTAAGGCAGTAGGCAGGATTTGTAGTGAAGTAAACAAGACACAATTCCCAGAAGGCAGACTCGTGTAATTGAATGTGCATAGGCTTTATATTTAAAAAAAATCACATTTGGTTCTACAATTAGGTACTTTATGACCTTAGGAAGTGAGTATAATCACTTTCCATTCTCCTTAAAAAAGAGAATAATATATTTTTGTTTTGTTCTTATGAGAATAAGTGAGTTGCAGAATGGAAAAGACTAACAATGACTGGCACATAGGAAACATTCAAAGGATGTTATGTTCACTCTCTTTAACTTTTATGGAGGGACTTGGAAACCTTAGGCCTGATCTCAGCTCTGCCATTTACAGTTGGTTGACCTTGAATGGGTTATATAAAATCTTGGATTCTTTGTTTGTATCATCTACAAAAGAATCACAACAGCACCATATGGATGTTGTGGACATTAAATTCTATCTCAAAGTGTTTAGTGGAACTACTTTTACAGCAAAAGGTTTAGTTGAATTGGTGTTATACATAGTAGCTCCACAAAGAATTAACCAGCTTAATATAAAAAAAAAATGTTAACTTAAAGCTTGTCAGGCTGTGACCCCAGAGTCAGGGAACAACTGAGTAGGTACAAAGGACCCTAGAATCTTGAAACCCGGTGCTAAACTACCTCTTCAGGATGCACTGGAATTTCTAGAGTTGGTTTGGCCAGCCGTAGTCTATCTCCTACATAAGCCATGTAAGAGCTGGAGTTAAAGATTCTGAGAAGATTTCATTGCAGAGATGCTCCGTATGTTCACAAACCCTCCAACACTTTGTTGTTGTTCAGTCACTAAGTTGTGTCCAACTCTTTGTGACCCCATGGACTGCAGGTCACCAGGCTTCCCTATCCTTTACTGGTTCCCCAGAGTTGATTCAAACTCATGTCCATTGAGTTGATGATGTCATCCAACCATCTCATCCTCTGTTGTCCAAGGCATCTGTTTAAATGTCACTTGTGGGTCATCAAATTGTAAGAAAGCAAGTCACATCAGATTGTACCAGTCTTCCTCCCATACCCGCTCCCTCCCACAAGCCGACAAAATTGGATCAGGCCTAAATTGGATAGAGTTTTAAATATTCAATATTTACAATGCAGTGTACTGGCTTTCTTGTTTAAAACTAGTATTGTATGCATCTACGCATACGTGCATAAAGTTGCCCCAATTGCGTCTTTATGGACTGTAGCCTGCCAGGCTCCTCTGTTCATGGGATTCTCCAGGCAAGAATACTGGAATGGGTTGCCAGTACCTCCTCCAGGGGATCTTCCCAATCCAAGAATCGAACCCACGACTCTTATATCTACTGCATTGGCAGACAGGTTCTTAACCACTAGTGCTACCTATTAAATTGCTTAAAATCAAACAGATAAAATACTTAAGTAATCATTGCAAACAACTGATGAAGTTAAAGTGTTTTATTTTCTATTGTATACAAAATTGTAAAAAGAACAATTTTTAAGGGAAAATAGTAAAAAATCAATTATTAAATTGACATACTATCATATCTAGTTCATTCAATGAAATACTGTATTAGTGATGTATCACAGTTACTGTAAGAGATGTATAAAACAATAAGGGCTTCTTTTGAATTTTAGTAGCACACCAGGCTCTTCTGTTATCCACAGTCTCCCAAAGTTTGCTCAGACTCATGTCCACTGAGTCAGTGATGTAGCCTAAACAGCTTATCCTCTGTTGCCCCGTCCTTCTTTTGCCTGCAATCTTTCCCAGCATCAGGGTCTTCTCCAATGAGTAGGCTCTTCTTATGAGGTGGCCAAAGTACAGGAACTTCAGCTTCAAAATCAGTCTTTCCAATGCAAGAGCCGTTGCACTCGGCGCAGGCGGCTGCAAGAGCCGGCGCACTCAGTGCAGGCGAGGAGCTACCCAAAGTCTGAGGTCAGGGGCGGCAGCCTAGAGGAGCTACCCCCTGTCCGAGGTAGGTGGCAGCCGGGAGGAGCCACCCCGCGTCCGAGGTCAGGGACGGCCGGGAAGAGACACCCTGCGTCCGAGGTCAGGGGCGGCAGCGGGGAGGAGCTATCCTGCATCCAAGGTCAGGGGTGTCTGGGAAAAGACATCCCGCTTCTGAGGTCAGGGGTGGCTAGGAGGAGACACCCCGCCTCCGAGGTCAGGGGTGGTGACCCTGAGGAGCCACCCTGAGCCCGAGGCTGGGGCAGCAGCTGGGAGGAGCCACCTATGCCTAAGGCCAGGGCCTGTGGCCTAGACGAGCACAGCAGGGCCTAGAGGAGCTATCCCACGTTGAAGGTCAGAAACAGTAAGGAGATACCTCTAGTCCAAAGTAAGGAGCACCGGCTGTGCTTTGTTGGAGGAGCTGTGAAGAGATACCCCACGCCCAAGGTAAGAGAAACCCAAGTAGGATGGTAGGTGTTGCAAGAGAGAATCAGAGTGCAGACACACTGAAACCATACTCACAGAAAACTAGTCAATCTAATCACACTAGGACCACAGCCTTGTCTAACTCATTGAAACCAAGCCATGCCTGTGGGGCAAGCCAAGATGGGCGGGTCATGGTGGAGAGGCCAGACAGAGCCTGGTCCACTGGAGAGGGAATGGCAAGCCACTTCAGTATCCTTGCCTTGAGAATCCCATGAACAGTATGAAAAGGAAAATGATAGGATACCAAAAGAGGAACTCCCCAGATCATTAGGTGCCCAATATGCTATAGGAGATCAGTGGAGAAATAACTCCAGAAAGAATGAAGAGATGGAGCCAAAGCAAAAACAATACCCAGTTGTGGATGTGACTGGTGATAGAAGCAAGATCCGATGCTATAAAGAGCAATATTGCATAGGAACCTGGGATGTCAGGTCCATTAATCAAGGCAAATTGGAAGTGGTCAAACAAGAGACGACAGGGTGAACATCAACATTCTAGGAATCAGCGAACTAAAATGGACTGGAATGGGTGAATTTAACTCAGATGACCATCAGATCTACTACTGTGGGCAGGAATCCCTCAGAAGAAATGGAGTAGCCATCATGGTCAACAAAAGAGTCCAAAATGCAGTACTTGGATGCAATCTCAAAAACGACAGAATGATCTCTGTCCGTCTCCAAGGCAAACCATTCAGTATCACTGTTATCCAAGTCTATGCCCCAACCAGTAATGCTGAAGAAGCTGAAGTTGAACGGTTTTGTGAAGACCTACAAGACCTTGTAGAACTAACACTCAAAAAGATATCCTTTTCATTACAGGGGACTGGAATGCAAAAGTAGGAAGTAAAGAAACACCTGGAGTAACAGGCAAATTTGGCCTTGGAATGCAGAATGAAGCAGGGCAAAGACTAATAGAGTTTTGCCAAGAAAATGCACTGGTCATAGCAAACACCCTCTTCCAACAACACAAGAGAAGACTCTACACATGGACATCACCAGATGGTCAACACCGAAATCAGATTGATTATATTTTCTGCAGCCAAAGATGGAGAAGCTCTATACAGTCAACAAAAACAAGACCAGGAGCTGACTGTGGCTCAGATCATGAACTCCTTATTACCAAATTCAGACTTACATTGAAGAAAGTAGGGAAAACCGCTAGACCATTCAGGTATGACCTAAATCAAATCTCTTATGATTATACAGTGGAAGTAAGAAATAGATTTAAGGGCCTAGATCTGATAGATAAGAGTGCCTGATGAACTATGGAATGAGGTTCGTGACATTGTACAGGAGACAGGGATCAAGACCATTCCCATGGAAAAGAAATGCAAAAAAGCAACATAGCTCTCTGGAGAGGCCTTACAAATAGCTGTGAAAAGAAGAGAGGTGAGGAGCAAAGGAGAAAAGGAAAGATATAAGCATCTGAATGCAGAGTTCCAAAGAATGGCAAGAAGAGATAAGAAATCCTTCTTCAGCGATCAACGCAAAGAAGTAGAGGAAAACAACAGAATGGGAAAGACTAGAGATCTCTTCAAAATTATTAGAGATACCAAGGGAACATTTCCTGTAAGGTTGGGCTAGATAAAGGACAGAAATGGTATGGACCTAACAGAAGCAGAAGATATTAAGAAGAGGTGGCAAGAATACACAGAAGAACTGTACAAAAATGATCTTCATGACCCAGATAATCATGATGATGTGATCACTAATCTAGAGCCAGACATCCTGGAAAGTGAAGTCAAGTGGGCCTTAGAAAGCATCACTACAAACAAAGCTGATGGAGGTGATGGAATTCCAGTTGAGCTATTTCAAATCTTGAAAGAGGATGCTGTGAAAGTGCTGCACTCAATATGCCAGCAAACTTGGAAAATTCAGCAGTGGCCACAAGACTGGAAAAGGTCAGTTTTCATTCCAATCCCAAAGAAAGGCCATGCCAAAGAATGCTCAAACTACCACACAATTGCACTCATCTCACATGCTAGTAAAGTAATGTTCAAAATTCTCCAAGCCAGGCTTCAGCAATACGTGAACCGTGAACTCCCTGATGTTCAAGCTGGTTTTAGAAAAGGCAGAGGAACCAGAGATCAAATTGCCAACATCTGCTGGAACATGGAAAAAGCAAGAGAGTTCCAGAAAAACATCTATTTTTGCTTTATTGACTATGCCAAAGCCTTTGACTGTGTGGATCACAACAAACTGTGGAAAATTCTGAAAGAGATGGGAATACCAGACCACCTGACCTGCCTCTTGAGAAATCTGTATGTCAGGAAGCAACAGTTAGAACTGGACATGGCACAACAGACTAGTTCCAAATAGGAAAAGGAGTATGTCAAGGCTGTATATTGTCATCCTGCTTATTTAACTTATATGCAGAGTACATCATGAGAAACGCTGGACTGGAAGAAACACAAGCTGGAATCAAGATTGCTGGGAGAAATATCAATCACCTCAGATATGCAGATGACACCACACTTATGGCAGAAAGTGAAGAGGAGCTAAAAAGCCTCTTGATGAAAGTGAAAGAGGAGAGCATAAAAGTTGGCTTAAACCTCAACATTCAGAAAACGAAGATCATGGCATCCGGTCCTATCACTTCATGAGAAATAGATGGGGAAACAGTGGAAACAGTGTCAGACTTTATTTTTTGGGGCTCCAAAATCACTGCAAATGGTGACTGAAGCCATCAAAGTAAAGATGCTTACTCCTTGAAAGGAAATTTATGACCAACCTAGATAGCATATTCAAAAGCTGAGACATTACTTTGCTAACTAAGGTCCGACTAGACAAGGCTATGATTTTTCCTGTGGGCATGTATGGATGTGAGAGTTGGACTGTGAAGAAGGCTGAGCGCCAAAGAATTGATGCTTTTGAACTGTGATGTTGGAGAAGACTCTTGAGAGTCTGTTGGACTGCAAGGAGATCCAAACAGTCCATTGTGAAGGAGATCAGCCCTGGGATTTCTTTGGAAGGAATGATGCTAAAGCTGAAGCTCCAGTACTTTGGCCACCTCATGCAAAGAGTTGACTCATTGGAAAAGACTCATGCTGGGAAGGATTGGGGGCAGGAGGAGAAGGGGACAACAGAGGATGAGATGGCTGGATGGCATCATGGACTCGATGGGCCTGAGTCTGAGTGAACTCTGGAAGATGGTGATGGACAGGGAGGCCTGGCATGCTGCGATTCATGGGGTTGCAAAGATTCAGACACGAGTGAGCGACTTAACTGATCCAGAGTTCATTTCCTTTAATATTGACTGATTTGATCTCCTTGCAAGTCTAAGGGACTGTCAAGAGTCTTTTCCAGTACCACAGTCTGAAAGTATCAATTCTTTGGTGCTCCCCCTTCTTTATGGTCCAACCCTAACATCTGTATATGACTACAGAAAAACAAAAAACTTAACTCTGACTCTATGGATATTTGTTGGCAAAGTGATGTCTCTGCCTTTCAATATGCTGTCTCAGGTTTTCATAGCTTTCCTTCCAAGGAGCTAGTATCTTTTAATTTCATGGCTGCAGTCACTGTTTACAGTGATTTTGGAGACCAAGAAAATAAAGTTTACCATTGATTCCACTTTTTTTCTCTTCTATTTACCATGAAGTGATGGAACCAAATGCCATAGTCTTAGGTTGGTCTTTTTTTTTTTTTTTATGTTGAGTTTCAATCCATCTTTTTCTCTCTCCTGTTTCACCATCAACAAAAGATTCTTTAGTTCCTCTTCACTTTCTGCCATTAGGGTGGTCTGCATATCTGCAACAATATCTGAGATATTGTTGATGTTTCTTTTAAATTCTTAATTCCAATTTATGGTTGATCCAGTCTGGCGTTTCATGTGATGTGCTCTACATAGGAGCTAAATAAGCAGGATGACAATATACAGCCTTATCGTACTTCTTTTCCAATTTTGAACCAGTCTGTTGTTCCATGTCCAGTTCTAACTGTTCCTCTTGGCCTGCATACAGACTTCTTTTTAGACAGATAAGATCATCTCGTACTTCCATCTCTTTAAGAATTTTCCACAGTTTTTTATGATCCACATAGTCAAAGGCTTTGGCTAGTTAATAAAGTGGAAGTAGATGTTTTTCTGAAACTCCCTTGCTTTCTACATGATCCAACAAATGTTGGCAATTTGATCTCTGGTTCCTCTGCCTCTTTGAAATCCAGCTTGTATATCTGGAAGTCCTCAATTCATGTACTGCTAAAGCCTAGCTTGAAGAATTTTGAGCACAACATTGCTATTATGTGAAATGGGCACAATTATATGGTAATAGTTTGAACATTCTTTGGCATTACCCTTCTTTGGGATTGGAATGAAAACTGACCTTTTCCAGTAATGTGGCCACTGCTGAGTTTTCTAAATTTGCTGGCATATTGAGTGCAGCACTCTAACAGCTGCACTTTTAGGATTTTAAATAACTCAGCAGGAATTCTGTCACCATCACTAACTTCTTTCATAGAGAGTACCAGTATCACTAAATATGCCTAATTCTGTTTCAATATATTTTCCTTGTGGAAATTACCAGTGTTTTTCTATTATTGGATGAGATGGACAGCTATTGGAATCATAAACCATGTGGCAACAGAGATAGAGTCAATCAACACCAGAGTGGCAACATCTGCACCAAAAAAGTGATCACTACAAAGAAATTGTGATTGTATAGCTTTATTCTGGTGTAATTAAAAATAAAAGGAGGAAGAGATATAAAGATGGAGAGAAGGGAAAAGAGGGAATATAAGTTTAGGTGATTTGGCAAAAATACAGAATCTGGATAACATAAAATCTCAATGGTTTTATTTCTTGTGGAACCTCATTTCCCTTTGCATCTTGTTTTCTTGTATGTACTGACATTTCTAGCTTTCTCAAGTATCTATGTGTTCATTGACAGGTATATTTATCAAAAAGTATTTGTATGTATGTATTTATTTATAATTCTCATTCCTAGTTTTTGTTCTTGATGTTGGATGGTGGAGTGTGTGTGTGTGTATGTATGTGTGTTTGGATTTTGTTCCTGATATTATAAAAAGATATGTCCATTTCATTGTGTTCACCAGGTGACACTGTTGTTAGAGAACATAGGAAACTATAAGCAAGGTGAAAAGACAGCATTATGAATGGGAGAAAATAATAGGAAATGAAGCAACTGACAAACAACTAATCTCAAAAATATACAAGCAATTTCTGCAGCTCAATTCCAGAAAAACAAACGACCCAATCAAAAAATGGGTCAAAGAACTAAACAGACATTTTTCCAAAGAAGACATACAGATGGCTAACAAACACATGAAAAGATGCTCAACATCACTCATTATCAGAGAAATGCAAATCAAAACCACAATGAGGTACCATTTCACATCAGTCAGAATGGCTGTGATCCAAAAGTTTACAAGCAATAAATGCTGGAGAGGGTGTGGAGAAAAGAGAACCCTCTTACACTGTTGGTGGGAATGCAAACTAGCACAGCTATTATGGAGAACAGTGTGGAGACTCCTTAAAAAACTGGAAATAGAACTGCCTTATGACCCAGCAATCCCACTGCTGGGCATACACACCAAGGAAACCAGAACTGAAAGAGACACGTGTATCCCAATGTTCATCGCAACACTGTTTATAATAGCCAGGACATGGAAGCAACCTAGATGTCCATGAGCAGATGAATGGATAAGAAAGTGGTGGTACATATACACAATGGAGTATTACTCAGCCATGAAAAAGAATACATTTGAATCGGTTCTAATGAGGTGGATGAAACTGGAGCCTATTACGCTGAGTGAAGTAAGGCAGAAAGAAAAACACCAATACAGTATACTAACACATATATATGGAATTTAGAAAGATGGCAACAATAACCCTGTATGCGAGACAGCAAAAGAGACACGGATGTATAGAATGGCCTTTTGGACTCTGTGGGAAAGAGAGAGGATGGGATGATTTGGGAGAATGGCATTGAACATGTATAATATCATATGTGAAACGAATCTCCAGTCCAGGTTCGATGCATGATACTGGATGCTTGGGGCTGGTACTCTGGGACAACCCAGATGGATGGTACAGGGAGGGAGGCGGGAGGGGGGTTTCAGGATGGGGAACATGTGTATACCTGTGGTGGATTCATGTTGATGTATGGAAAAATCAATACAATATTGTAAAGTAATTAACCTCCAATTAAAATAAATAAATTTATATTAAAAAAAGAAGAAGAACATACCTGCCAATGCCAGAGTCATAAGAGGCATGGGTTTTATCCCTGAGTCAGGAAGATCTCTTTTAGAAGGAAAGCCATCTCCAGTATTCTTGCTTGGAGGATCCCATGGACAGAGGAGCCTGCCAGGCTACAGTCCATGGGGTCACAAAGAGTAAGACATGACTGAAGCAACTTAATACATACGCATCCACTTCATTAAGAGTTATTGACATGTGGGCATTTTGGGGGGTCTTCTCTAGCATAAGTTAAACAAACAGCCTCTGGTACTGGTGGCTATTTAGCAAAGTTCATCTGCTACATAGGAAAAAAAGACATTTATTTTAAAATCTGAGTCATGTAGCTATTCCCAGTCCTTTTATTTGCTATCCAATCCAAACCACCATTGGGACATGTCACAGGAAAAGAATTATCATTGCCTATAATTAGACATTTAATATACTGACTCATGAGAAGTTTTTAGACATCCAAGGCATCCATGAGTCAATTATGTTTCTAATCTTTATAACTCTACTAAAAACAGTGCTGCCGAGAGTCATTACTCCTGACTAATAGCAAACCATAATTATTAGAAGAACAAGCTTATATTTCTCTTTGATTTCTAACTGCATGCATGTATACCAATTGCCACAGAGTTTATTCAGCTGGACATCTGGGACCTCAACCTGCATATTTACAGCTGCTCCAGACAGAAAATCTTCTCCATGTCGATATATTCAATGCAGCCAAGCAACAAAGATGACAATTTACAGTTGGTGGCCCTCTGAACTTTCCTCCTGTCCTTGAGCTTCAATGAAATGATATATCTTAGTGGAATCTATAGCACCAGAAGTTTCAGTTGCCATAAGTATGCCCTTCAGTATGAACTTGCTTTTATTTGGATTTCACATTTTCAGAAATTTACCAAGATAAACTTTGAAAAGTTGTGACTCTCTACCATATTTTCTCCATCCTCCCATTCTCATTTGTATTGAAGTGCTCTGCTGCTGACTTTGTAATAGCAAATGAGCCTTGCAGAAAACTCCATCCAGAGAGTCATGTTCTTCTATAAACGTGATAATTACCCCTATTTGACTGCTGATTCTTTCGGCCTTCGTATGGGTAATTAAGAACCACAGAGCTGTGGTAATCACCTAACCACATGGTATTCTGAACATTTGCAACATCCTATTTAAATCACACCAATTTAATTAAATGCATCCTGTGAAAGGTTTCTTTTTAAATCAAAAAGTGACCTTTTTTTTTTTTAATTTTTTTTTAAAGTTACACTTGAAGGTTGAAGCCAGGTATGATATTTTCCCTTGGTCAAATAAATCAGTCAACATGTATTGTTGTGGTAATTAACTGTATAACTTAAGTGTTTCTCATTTTCCTATAATGTGTGTGAGAAAATTTTCTGTTTCCTTATGTAAAAAAATAGGGAATTTCAGGCATATATCTTTATTTTAATACATTACAAAGAAGCTTTTATTTTATATTAGATGCTTGTTTTACATGGCTGAAAGAGAAGGAAAAAAGACTGTTCATAAAAGTTAGAATGAGCAAAGAATTCAATTGTTGTAGGTAATGTTACTTTTCTCAGCAATTCTATTTGATTAGTTTGTTAAATTGATTTTGATTATGTTTCAGCTTTCATTTATGTTAGAATAATTCAATGTAACATAAAATTGAATTATATTAATGTTTTACATTTGCATAAAACTTGATATTTGCAAACTTTAGCATTCCACTCTATCTATAAATGAATATTATGGCATTTATTCCAAAAACTTAAAACTCCACTGTAAGATGGCAAATGAATGATGGCTGGAGAGGAAAAGAAGACTTGATCAGCATTATTTAATCTCCTGACTTCTTTGCCAAAATATCTAACTTTTCTCCCCTTTTCAGTGATGAGCTAAGGAATGATGGTTTCCTCCAAGAACTTCAGGGGATAAAACTCTACTCCCCTTTGTCTTTAATTAGTTTAGGGTTGGAACAATAATCAAAGAAAACATCAGAAGACATCTGATGTGTGGTTTCTGGGAAATATTATGCTAATGCCTTTAAGATTCCATCCTAGCTCAGTCGGTAAAGAATCTACCTGCAATGCAGGAGACCCAGGTTTGATCCCTGAGTGGGAAAGAGAAGGAAATGGCAACTCACTCCAGTATTCTTGGTTAGGAAATTCCAATGACAGAAGATACTGATGCACTACGGTCCATGGAGTCACAAGAGTCGGACATGACTTAGCAACTAAATCAACCAGAGAAAACTAAAAGACCACTTAATTACTTTGGGGTAATGAATACTGTCAAAAGAAGACTTGGAACAGTGGCAGCTCTAATGGAACCATGTTATCTTAAGGGAGTCAACCAAGAGAATCAAACCAATTCAGATTATTCCAATGCTGAGCTACGGAATTAAACACTCTGCCACCAGCTTAGCTTCCTCCAGGACTTTTTACAGTGAGATGATCAACAACTTAATGATTGACACATTTTCTATTTCTTATAAAGATGGTAAAAATAGAGGGATATCATAGAAATATTGGACATAGTCTGGTTTACAGGAAACTTTCTCTGATAATGCTCCTAACCTCTTTCTGCCCCTGAGGGGAGGTAGTGACTTATCTAATCGATATATTTTAAGGGCAGAAAATCAATTATGATGATCAGCTGAGCTGTATCTTTTTCTTCTTAGGAAGAAGGTGCCATCCTGCCATTGGGTGGGTGAGTCTGTCTCAACCTAGGATTTGGAGTCAGGAAGTGCTTTTAGGCTCTTATTCTCAAATTAGGCACTGTTCATTTGCTCTTAGATATTTCAGTATCCATATGAACCTCCTGCTTTGTCTGTCAATTAATTCAGTATCTGGGTGGAGAAACAGAATGTTTTTATTGCTGCCTTGTTAGTAGCAACTATAGATTAAGTTAGTGATCAAAACACAAATGACTTCTTCAGTTCAATTTTCAGTTCATTGCAATCTATTTTGAACATACAAATGGATTACTTAAATGATGGCATTTTCAAGGTGATAAACAATTTATCCCCAATAGCCAACTCCTTACTCCAGGTGTGAAAAAAAATTTCAATTGGTAATCTGGTTTGATTCTTCAGATCTTTTTTTCTCTTTCCTCTTTCTATTGATCATAAAGCCTTGTCTCATTTATCTGTGGGATGTTTTTGGAGGATTTCTTTCTCCTTTGCCATTTCAACTACTTTTCTCTGGCTTTATCATGCAAATCACTGTAATAAACTCCTAAATACATAAAAATATATAAGAAATCTTAAATTGAAAAAATAAGTGGCTATTAATTTTTACTGTACCAATAGCTAATTGGTGTGCTGCAGTCCATGGGGTCGCAAAGAGTTGGACACAGCTGAGCGACTGAATTGAACTGAACTGAACTGAATAGCTAATTGTATGACTTTGAGGTCTAAACCCATGATTTCTCTGTTCTGAATACCATCCCCCACTCCTAATTCTATCCTGCATTTTGCTCCAACAGTTCCAGGGTTGGATACTGTTAAGTACTTTGATCTTACATGCTGCACTTGAATGGAATTTTCTTTTAACAAAAGTAAGACTCCTAAGGTTATAAATCACATATTATTTGACTTTGTATTCCCAACATCTATTGCAGTATTTAACCTCAAACTGTTAAACAAATAGTTCCTGAGTTAATATTAACCCATGGCATTTCAATGTTTATTAGTCTCATAATCTGTTAATAAAGAAGACTATCCATATCTTTTCTCCTTACTGTTACTACTGTATTCCAGATTATATAATTCAAAGGTGAAATGGACAACAAGGGCAGCATTAGACATCATAACTAGGAACATCATTTCTAACATGAGAAAGAAAGGGACCGAGCTCCGAAGAACTGATGCTTTTGAACTGTGATGTGTCAGAAGACTCTTGCGAGTCCCTTGGACTGCAAGGAGATCCAACAAGTCCATTCTGAAGGAGATCAGCCCTGGGATTTCTTTGGAAGGAATGATGCTAAAGCTGAAACTCCAGTACTTTGGCCACCTCATGCGAAGAGTTGACTCATTGGAAAAGACTCTGATGCTGGTAGGGATTGGGGGCAGGAGGAAAAGAGGACGACAGAGGATGAGACGGCTGGATGGCATCACGGACTCGATGGACGTGAGTCTGGGTGAATTCCGGGAGTTGATGATGGACAGGGGGGCCTGGCGTGCTGCGATTCATGGGGTCGGTTGCAAAGAGTCAGACACGACTGAGCGACTGAACTGAACTGAACTGAACTGATAGGTAGATCTCGCTTGACTTACCATGGGGTTATAGTCTGCTAAACCATTATAAGCTGAAAATTTTGGCAAATCAAAATGCATTTAACACATCTAACCTAGAAAGCATCATAGCTTTTCCTGGATAAACCACATTCAGAACACATACATTAGCCTACAGTTTGGCAAAATCATCTGAAACAAAGTCTACCTTACAATGAAGTGCTGAATATCCTGTGTAATTTATTAAATGCTGAAACTGGATAGTGAAAAACAGAATGAGTGTATACATTCAGAACAGTTGTAAATGTGCCAAGGTTGTTTCCCATAGGATGATGAGGCTGACTGGAAGCTGTAGCTCACTGCCACTGCCCAACATCCTGAGAGGGCCATTGTGTACCACATATCCTTAACCCAGAAAACGATCAAAATACAGTTTCTACTGAATGTATGTTGCTTTCATATCATGTAGGGTTGAAGAACCATTAAGTCGAATCATCGTAAATCAGGGAGCATTTACATATAAATGTAGGCACAAATAAATACTCCAGTGGTCATTTTTATGATTTTTCTCCTTAAATAGAATGTCAAATATGAATTAGGACATGGAGCTGAAAAAACGGGTCACAGGAGAAGACAAATAAGCTTGTCATAAATCTGTCATTAGAGGCTTCCCAGGTGGTGTTAGTGGTAAAGAATCCTCCTGCCATTGCTGGGAAATGTAAGAAATGTGGATTTGATACCCGGGTTGGGAAGATCCTCTGGAAGAGGAAAAGGCAACCCACTCCAGTATTCTTGCCTGAAAAATCTTATGGACAGGGGACCCTGGCAGGCTACAGTCCATGGGATCATTAAGAGTTAGACACGACAGAGCAAATAACAATGCCACTACCTAAATCTGTCATTAGTTTTGAAGTTAGGTTGAAACAGAAACCTCATATTTATTTATTAAATTTTGAGTTTTACCCTACCTCAAAAATTGTAATAGAATTGCTTAGAGTGGTGGTAGTATTGGCAGTCGCTCAGTCCTGAACAACTCTTTATGATCCCGTGAATGGTAGCCTGCCAGGCTCCTCTGTTCATAAGATTTTCCAGGCAAGAATACTGGAGTAGGTTGCCATGCTCTACTCCAGGGGATCTTCCTGAACCATGGATTGAATGCATGTCTCTTACATCTCCTGGATTGGCAGGCAGGTTATTTACTACTAGGAAGCCCCTAGAGTGGGAATCATAGATCTCATTTTTATGTTGTTGTTGTCCCCATTGTGATTTTGATGTTCTCACTTTCTGACACCACTCTCTTCATCAATTGAAGACTCACGTTTTTAATTTGGCACTTTTCAGGCAGACAGGGAATGGCAAAGCTCCAAATCCCAATAAAGTTCAATTCATTTAAAATACATCATCCTCTGGAACCATCAGTGGTAGCTGTTGCTTTTGCTGTTCTGTAGCTAAGTCATGTCCGACTCTTTACGGCCTCATGAAATGAAGCGTGCCAAGATTCTCTGCCCTTCACTATCTTACAAAGTTTGCTCAGACTCATGTCTATTGTAGATGGGAGAATTGGAATCAAAATGTCAGAATCCTGCTTAGCTGTTTTTTCTAATTACAATTTTGATTTCTCCAAAAGGTGTGCTCTGAGGGGTCCAATGAGATAATTGGGCAATACTTTTCACATTCTGAACTGTTATTGCTACTTTATTAATATTTTGAAATAAAGCTTCCACTCTGATCTTATTATTCAACTCTCCACTACTGCCAACTATAGTTTAAAGCATGTAAAATTTGGACCCATCATTCAGGAAGTCAGACCCTTTACATACCCAGGACCTGGGGAAAGTCACTTTACCCCTGTACGTTTCAATATTCTTGTCTATCAGTTTACTTCAGTTACTCAGTCATGTCTGACTCTTTGTGACCATATGACTGCAGCATGCCAGGCTTCCCTGTCCATCACCAACTGACCGGGCTGCGCAAACTCATGTCCATTCAACATCTTGTTCTCTGACATCCCCTCCTCCTCCCGCCTTCAGTCTTGCCCAGCATCAGGATCTTTCCCAGTGAGTCAATTCTTTGCCTCAGGTGGCCAAAGTGTTGGAGCTTCAGCTTCAGCATCAGTTCTTCCAATGAATATTCAGGATTAATTGGCTTGATCTCCTTGCAGTTCAAGAAACTCCGAAGAGGCTTCTCCAACACCACAGTTCAAAAGCATCATTTCTTCAGTGCTCAACTTTCTTTATGGTCCATCTCTCACATCCATACATGACTACTGGAAAAACCATAGCTTTAACTATATGGATCTTTGTTGACAAAATAATGTCTCTGCTTTTTAATATGCTGTCTAGTTTGGTCATAGCTTTCCTTCCAAGGAGCAAGCATCTTTTAATTTCATGGCTGCAGTGATTTTGGAGCCCAAGAAAATAAAGTCTGTCACTGTTTCCATTGTTTCCCCATATATTTGCCATGAAGTAATGGGACTGGATGCCATGATCTTTCTTTTTTAAATGTTGAGTTTTAAGCCAACTTTTCCACTCTCTTCTTTCAATTTCATCAAGAGGCTCTTTAGTTCCTCTTTTTTCTGCCATAAAAATGGTGGCATCTGCATATCTGAGGTTACTGATATTTCTCCCAGCAATCATTCTCGTCTATACAAGAACTAGAAAGCCAGTCATAGAGCTATCATTTTGAAATGGAATAATGCATTAACTCTATGCCAGATACATAATAATAAGTGCACATAATTAGTAGATAATAGTTTTTAAAGCTGATAATGCTGATTAATCTTCTCATGCATATTTTAAAGTCCTCTTGCTTCACATTATCTGTTTTGTGCCAGTCTCAATCTAAACATAACCAGTGTTATGGCTGGATTGGCCCTTGTGGTTCTTAATATAATTGCAAGATGCCCTTAGGAATAACCATCAGGAAACTCTAAAAGAGAAAGGTTTATGACTCACAACTCCTGGAAATTACATGACACATCTGGGATCACAGAGTGAGGCCACAGGGAAAGTGATACCAAAAATTCACCCTTTCTATACAGGGGTCAGTCAGTTCAGTCACTCAGTCATGTTTGACTCTTTGAGACCCCATGAACAGCAGCATGCCAGGCTTCCTTGCTCATCACCAATACCCCGAGCTTGCTCAAACTCATCTCCATCAAGTCGGTGATGCCATCCGATGCCATCCATTCATCTCATCCTCTGTCATTTCCTTTTTCTCCTGCCTTCAATCTTTCCCAGCATCAGAGTCTTTTCCAGTGAGTCAGTTCTTTGCATCAGGTTGGCCAAAGTATTGGAGCTTCAACTTCAGCATCAGTCCTTCCAATGAATATTTAGGACAGATTTCCTTTCAGATTGACTGGTTTGATCCTATACACAGGTACCAGTGCTGAATCCTGTCTTGGAGACAGGGTTTTGGGTGAAGTAGAACCAAAAATAGCTTTATTGCTTTGCCAGGCTTCCTTGGTAGCTCAGCTGGTAAAGAATCCATCTGTAGTGCAGGAAACCCTGTTTTAACTCCTGGGTCAGGAATATGCTCTGGAGTAGGGATAGGGTACCCACTCCTATATTCTTGGGGTTCCCTGGTAAAGAATCCATTTGCAATGTGGGAGACATGGGTTCGATCCCTGGGTTGAGAAGAGTCCCTGGAGGAGGACATGGCACCCAGTGCATTATTCTTGCCTGGAGAATCCCCATGGACAGAGGAGCCTCATGGACTAGAGTCCACGGTGTTGCAAAGAGTCAGACACAACTAAGTAACTAAGTACAAGATACAGCACATTGCTTTGTCAGGAAAAAGGGGTCACAGTGGGCTCTTGCCTTCAAAAACTATGTGTCCCAACTGAAGGAGCTTGCTGAATCTTTATGGTGATGGTTCAAGGAGATGAAGTTAAGATTAGAGTGTGTGTGGGGCCTGCAGTTCTTTAATCTCATTGATGATCTCAAAGATCTTTTCTGGTTTCTTTAGTCTGGCCTCAGGTGGAGAATCTGACATTCTCCATTGTTGGGCTTTGCTTCTATGCCGTTGTTCAGTCAGTAAGTCGTGTCTGACTTTTTGTGACCCCATGGACTGCAACAAGTCAGGCCTCCCTAAGGGCTTAAAGATATTGTTATGCGCATTCCTTGAGGTGGAACAGGGCCCCTTCTGCAGGGCTGCACTACTGTTTCTGGACTCCCTTTGACTCAAGGGAATTAAGTCTCCCTTGACTCTGTAGCCCTTTTCCTCCTCAATTAGCAAATGTTCAAATCTGCTATTTGGAACTCAGCCAAGTTCGTGGAGACTGACCAGACAGGCTCCCCATGCCCAGGACCCTACAGGGTCCTGCTAGATTTCAAGTGTAAGGTTTAGAATTCTGCTTCTATTGAGTTGAAGATGGAAGCCTAGGGTTTCTTCTGCTTACACTTGCTTGGTGAATTTAAAACAGGCATGAACATTTAAAGAGAGAAGAGGAAAAATAAGTGGCCCAAGTGGACAGTTATGAAAATCAACCAAGATCTCTAAAACAGAGGAATTTGAATGGGCTGGTCTGCCTCTATATCTGTCTGTATGGCTGCAAGATATTTATGCAGATAAACCACCATTGAAGTGGATGCCTCTGCAATCAAAACTTCCATCAGGCGCTTGCATTACAAAAAAGAGAAAACCCAACTGTCAAGGCTTACACCATGCTATCCAAACTCATCTCCTAAAAATTCCTAGCAGGAATTTTACATTTTAGCCTGTTAAGTATCTTCATCAACTCTACTAATTGACACATTTATTTGTATCCTAATCTTTAGTTTTAAGCTATTTTTTACTACTGTATAAGATTAACAACCAGATACTATACAACCTACTTGCCAAATATTTAATCCATTAATTCCTTCTTTAATTAATTTATTAAATATTTATTGAATACATTTTTCTGTGCCAATTTCCTGTGATAAACACTGGAAATAAAGCATAAGAGTTGACATGGCTGAGTGATCGAACAAAACAACAGTTGACATTTTAGTGTTTTGCTAGTGAAATCAGTTGAGGTCTCTGGATAAGATGACATTGCATTATGGATTTTGTTTTTAAAAATGATTAAATAGAATATTGTTGTTATTTAGTCACTCAGTCATTTCTGATTCTTTTGCGACCTCGTAGACTGTAGGCGGCCAGTCTCCCCTGTCCATGGGATTCCTCAGGCAAGAATACTGGAGTGGATTGCCATGTCCTCCAGGGTTAGCTTCCCAAACCATGAATAGAATATAAGCCCTTGCAATCCAAAATTTAGGTATTTAACCTCTTTGTCAATGACATCTTTGACTCATAAAATGTGGGAAGCCTATGTTTTGGAAATACAAAATGAAAGATTTGCTGATGAAATATATGAGGAGGACTTATCAATGAGGAGAATTAAGAAAGACTTTTAGAATTTTCTTGGTGTGTTTGCCTAATATTCTGTTTGGATAAAACAATAGGTGATGTTTCTCTATTGAAACTCAGCGTTCTGTGGGGGAAAAAAAAAGTTAGTTTGCTTTGTGATTAAGCATCACTTCATTGAGTGTCATGTTTAGTATATTTTTCTCTTCTTTTCCATTGCCACTGCCATCATGTAGGAATTTAAGACATTTCCTAGCTCTATGTGACTACTTTAGTTACAGAGTCACAAGCTTTGGATTCTAAGCCTCATTTCTCATGTTATAGTTTCGTGTCAGAAAGATATTTGAATTCCATGTCTAAAATTTAATATATCTGTGAATGGAGAAAACCATTTAACCCCATTGAAATTAATTTCTTTCCATGAGATGGAATAATAATAACTACTCTGTAAAGTTGTTAGGAGAGAATGCATATATAATAGCACCAATTCTAACACCTGATGTATACTTGCAGAATTGGTTTCCATGGGGAATAAACTTTTTTTCAGTCACCCATATCTATCTTGACCCTATAGATCCTTCAGATTTTGCTTTCTTATTTAAAGTACCTTCAAGATCTCTAATTTGTCACAATTCACTTATTTTATTTTACTTGATTTTTGGTTGCACTGAGCAACTTGTGGGACCTTAGTTCTTGCTGCTGCTGCTGCTGCTGCTAAGTCACTTCAGTTGTGACCAGGGATGAAACCTGGACCCTTGGCAGTGGAAGTACAGAATCTTAATGACTAAACCACAAGGGAAGCCCCACAATTTACTTTTTAAAGGTTATGTAGAATTTTTGTCCAAATGATCTGATTTGGCATTTTGGCATATGCTTCCATAGATTTTTATTTGATTGGAATACAAAGTTGTATCCTTATATTAGTCTGGGGTTCAGTTAGAAGCCAGTGTTTTCCTGGCACATACACACTTTATAAATAGCCCCTCTTAAAGGAATATCTACAATCTTGAATGAGTAGAAGAGATTTTTTTTTTCCATTATATACACAGGAAAACAATAGTGTCACACATAAAACAGTTTCCAGCCCCGAGAGGAGAGCTGAGGTAGATACTGTGATTTCTTCAGAGGTCCAAATCTCCTCCACATAGGTTAAGCATGGATAAAACATGTGTGTCTGTGAATTATGGGCCTAGTCCTTAGGCAAATACCACAAAGAATATGCAATTAAAGTAAATATAAATGTGGGGAACAAAAAATGTGCATGGTTAGTCGAGTCCAACTCTTTGTAACCCCATGGACTGACTGTAGCCTCAGGCTTCTCTGTCTATGGAATTCTCCAAGCAAAAATACTGGAGTGGATTGCTGTTTCCTCCTCCACGGGCTCTTTCCAACCCAGGGATCAAACCCACATCTCTTGGGTCTCCTGCATTGGCAAGCAGATTCTTTAGCATGGTACCACCTGGGAAACCCATGGGGAACAAAAAAGGAGATAATATAACTGGGGAGAACTGAGGATAGTCCTCACATTTTCTATTTGCTAATCTTGTTTGTTTTAAAGGAAATTCTTATTCTCCCTCATCTTCAAGGAATATAAAGTTTAAATGAAGAAACAAAAGTGACACACTGAAAATGAAACTAAAGTGTGCTCCAAATGCCAAGGTTGGAGTATCTCACAGAAACTCAGGGCAAGCTATTTTTCATCAATAGCTTGTTACCACTAACCATAAAAGAAAACAATAAACAAGCAACAAAGAAGGAAAAAAAAAAAAAAACTAACAAAACCTTTTGGTGCTTCAGTAAAGCTTATCACTGGTAAATCTACATTTCCAGGGAGCCTATTAATTGGAATAGAAAACAAAAACTGAGGGAGACAGAAAGATTTTATTACTTATAAACTTTGTCACATTTACTTTTCCATGACAATTATAGGCATTTTAGAGATGGAAAGCAATATGACTATTGTCTCTAGCAGAAGACAACCACTGTTATTAGTTCTGTGTTTCTATCCAGAAACCCTAAAACACTTCATGTTTGCTCTTCCATGTTTATTTTTTTCAGATTTCTTTTTTTTTTAAGTTTCTTGTGCAATTTTAATAAAATTGCTTTCCATGTGTTTCTATCCTCTTATAAGCACTATATAAGAAGTTCATACGTAAAACGTGAAGTCGCTCAGTCGTGTCCGACTCTCTGCGACCCCGTGGACTGTAGCCTACCAGGCTCCTCCGTCCATGGGATTCTCCAGGCAAGAATACTGGAGTGGGTTGCCATTTCCTTCTCCAGGGGATCTTCCCGACCCAGGGATCGAACCCAGGTCTCCTGCATTGGAGGCAGACGCTTTAACCTCCGAGCCACCAGGGAAGCACAGAATATAAATCCCAAGCTCCAGTAAAATTATACATATCTCTGGCAATTTCAAAATGTTTTTTGAAATACAGTTGACCCATGAACAACACAGGATTGAACTGCATGGGCCAATTTACAGGCAAGGTTTGTTTTTTTTTTTTTTTTTTCAGTAAATACATATATGTACTGTAAATGTATTTTCTCTTCCTCATATATTTCTTAATAACATTTTCTTTTCTCTAGCTTACTTTATTATCAGCATACAGTGTATAATAACTTCCCTTCTCCAGGGGGTCTTCCCAACCCAGGGATCAAACCCATGTCTCCCACATTGCAAGCAGCTTCTTTACCAGCTGAGCCACCAGGGAAGCCCTTAACATACAAAATATATGTTAATTGACAGTTAAATCATCAGTATGGCTTCCAGTTATGAGTAAGTTGTTAATAGTCAAATTTTGGAGTCAAAAGGTAGAATTAAAGCATACACTCATTGCTAAATCATTTTTACATTTTTTGCCAAAATATTTTTGCTTAATGTGTTAAATTAATTTACACATTATGCTAAGTGTTTATACATACTGCTTAATTCACCAGTGCCGTTACTGTCATTTTAATATATTTGCTAGTTCTGTGAGAGAGATACAATTTTTTAAATTGAACACTCGTGAATATTAAAATATTTTCATGTTCTTAGTTATATCTCTTTCTTATCAATTCTTATTTGCTTAACTTTACTATCATTATCATAATGCCTTTCTTATCAGTGTGTAGGGCTTACTAAAGCTTGGCCATAATTTTATATTTGTTTACATACTGTTTTTTTTTTATAGTTGACTTGATATTTCTTATAAACTTAATTAAATATATTTTTTTGTATTACACTTTAAAAGTGTCATTGATATACTATTTTGCTTTACATGTTTTTAATACACTCACACCAAATTCTTTTTTAAAATACCTAAAACAATTTTTATATGAAAAGCATCTCTGCTGTTTAATCTATAATTTTTTTTAAATATATACTGTTGTGTATTTGTGATTATACTTGTAGAATTATTTAGATGGTCTTTTGATATAACAAATATATTTATCATGTTATGAAACCAAAAATATAAAAGAAAAATGATTTTATTGTCCTAAGTAGTTTATTCTTATTTTTTGTTCCTGTTGAGATTAAAAATTGTTATAATCTAGATAAAGAAAAGAAATTGCAATATTTAATTTTATTAATATTTATCACTTCAAAGAATTTATATAAGAGAATAATAGGATACTTTTGCAAAGCTCTTATCTTTACAAGTCATAAAAAAGCTGAATATGTTTGCAGTATCTTCAATATAGCAATAAAACTGTAGATAATTGAAGTACGGTATCACCATATTGTGAAATGCTGGTCCGCTATTAAAGCATATATAGATACATGTGTATTAGTATAATAGCAACAACAATAATGATAATAATAATAATGACACATTATTTTTGTTGTTGCTGTTGTCACTGCTGTTTGCTAAGTCCTTTCTAACTCTTTGAGACCCCATGGACTATAGCCTGCCAGGCTCCTCTGTCCATGGGGTTTTCCAGGCAACAGTACTGGAGTGAGTTGCCATTTCTTTCTCCAGGGGATATAGTGTTTACTATATATAACAGGAAAGTTCTAAGGACATTTAATATTTCCAACAATCACAAGTAGGACTATGTTATCAGTTATGGTTAAAATTCTGTTGCTCCAAAATCCATGCTCTGAACCCCTTTGCTCTACCAGAAAAATACTCATGTTGTAGTTATATTTTTTATTAGAAAAATAAGAAAATCTAATTTTAGTTATATTATATGTACACACATACAGAGAGAGAAAAACAGAGAGGAAGGAGAAAAAAAGGAAGCACAGAACAGGGGAGAGACAGGGATACATAATTTAAATTCTTATAGTTTTTAAAAATATTTACCAAAAATTAATGATAGAGACATATGGATGGGAGAATTTATTCTGATTTATACTTCTTACTTATTTGCCTTAAAGGAATTTTGGAGAACTATTTCATTAAGAGCAGCTGGGCCAATTTAAAGCTCACTAATATACCATGTGAATGTGAATGGTTCCAGACAGAAAAGAGGGAAAGGACTCTCTCAGGGAATTTAACTGCAGAATTCAGCAACACTGACTGGTAGCTTGTGCCAATGTCTTTCAAATGCTAGACAGATGCCTAGATAGCATCTCTATCTCCTCAGAGGATATGGCTAAGCAAGCCTACTGTTTTTATAAAAATTCAATTTTTATAATTTTAAGATTCTACTTCCTGAGATTTGTTTTACCAATGGAATGGTTATGAGCTGAATTGTGTCTTCCCAAAATTCATGTGATCACATCCTAGCTCCTGGTACCTCAAAATGCAAATGATGGTCAACTTTACATGTCAACTTGACTGGGCTAATGGATGGTCAAGAAGTGGGAAAAACATTATTTCTGAATGTGTCTGTGTGTTTCTGAAAGTGATTAGCACTTGGCAGGCTGAATAAAGAAATTCATCATCATCAATACATGTGAGCATCATCCAATCCACTGAAAGTCCTTCTGAGTACAACAAAAAAGGCAGAAGAAAGATGAATGTACTCTCTGTGTGAGCTGGGAAATCCATCTTCTGCCCTCCACATTGGTGTTTCCAGTTTTTGGGATGTCAGATACAGACTAAATTATACCTCCAAGCTTTTCTGGTTCAAGCTTATAGAAGGCAGATCATGGGATTTCTCAGCCTCTGTAATCATGTGAACCAATTCCTCATCATCTCTTTCTATAAATTTATATATATCCTATTAGTTCTGATTCTCTGGAGAACACTGACTAACACGGTAACCATATTAAGAGAGCAGGTCTTTAAAGACGTAAAGTTAAAATGAAGCCAGTAGTATGGAGCCCAACTTCAATATGGCTGATGGCCTACAAGATGAGTAAAAGAAAGACATCAGGGATGTGCATATAGGGAAGACCATGTGAAGACATCTGAATGTTGCCATCTGCAGACCAGGGAGAGATACCTCAAAGAACCCAACCCTGGTGGCCCCTGTAATCTTTGACCCCCCAGTTTCTAAATCTGAAAAAAAATATATATATGTCTCTCTTTTAAGCTATTTTGTGGTATTTTGTTATATTTTGTGATATTCTTGCAAGTCAATGAACTCATTAATGAAGTTAAACTTACCAAAGGAAACTTTTTCTTTTCCCACACCCTGTATAGAATATGACATTGAACTAAGAATACACTATGCAAATTAGTTGGTTAAATTCAATACGAAGCATAGATCTCCAGACCATTGGTATCAGCATAACTAGACACTTTTTTAGAAATGCACATTTTTGGCCCCAAAGGTACTACTGAAACAAACTCTGGGGATGGGATAAAGCAGTCTGTTTCAGCAAGTTCTCCAGGTGATCTGATCCACATTAAAATTTGAGAAAAAGGGTTTCAAATGTACTGAACTAGGGACTAGGCAGGTGACATCCATGAGTGATGAAGTCCAGGTGTGAGTCAACAGGAAATGTCTGGCATCATAGCAAACTAGAGGAGGCATGTCTCCACTGGGGTCAAGGCCAGCCAAGCCAACTGGTTAATGTGAAATGATTTTATTTTTTTTTTTAAGGTAAGCAAGGAGAACAGATTTTTTGATGGATATTTCATGACTTTTAAATATTGGTAGCCAATTCTGATCATTGTTGGCCAACTACATAAAACATGTTTGCAGGATATTTCCATCCCACGTAAGCTCTATTTAATAATAGGGGAGTTTGGAGGAGGGCTGTGTGATAAATTTATTTCCCTTTTGTATATATACAATTTCTTGCTACTTCATAGAGAATTGAGGAAATTATTTTTTTCCTTTTCTTTGTGATTTTTATATATGTTGGATGAGAGACTTAATTAAACACACTCTGTGCTTATAACTTCTCATTCTGAAAATGTACAGTTTTAATATGCATACCATTCTTTGTTTCATGGTAATAGCATCCCAGGGTAGGGTTTGGATTTTGGTTCATTTACAGACAAGGCAGGCATGCCTTTAATGGTGTGTCTCAGGTGGACAGAGAGGTCTATTTTCAGAGCCCTTGCTGCATGGAGCAGCACTCCCACTGCCATCTGTGACTTGTATATGGGGATTTAAAGATGAAGATGTACTGACTGGGACAGTTTCTTCTTCACTGACCATCTGCCACAGATGCTGGAAACAGTGCCCATAGTATTCAATCTTCAGATGAAAGACTGAATTAGCTGCCATGAGTTTCTTACTAAATTGTTGCACCTACTGTTTGAATGCCACATTCTATGGCACCTAACTTGCTTTTTTGGCTGCCTTTTTTTTTTTTTTTGGCTGTTTTTGTTTGCTTGTTTG
The DNA here is from genome assembly GCF_023091745.1 of Budorcas taxicolor. Classification (NCBI taxonomy): domain Eukaryota; kingdom Metazoa; phylum Chordata; class Mammalia; order Artiodactyla; family Bovidae; genus Budorcas; species Budorcas taxicolor. The sequence continues at coordinate 55,145,847 of NC_068929.1, read as the reverse complement.
AGGGGATTTTTTTTTTTTTTTTTTTTTTTGGCATCAGTTAAAAATGAACACGATTTTCATTGAATACTTATGCAAAAGCCGACTCATTGAAAAATATCCTGATGCTGGGAAAAATTGAGGGCAGAAGGAGAAGGGGGCAACAGATGAGATGGTTGGATGGCATTATTGACTTCGTGGCCATGAGTTTGAGCAAACTTCGGGAGATGGTGAAGGACAAGGACAGCCTGGTATGCTGCAGTCCATGCAGACACGGCTGAGCAACTGAACAACAACAACAAATGAATACAGAGAGAGGGAAAAAAAAATTAATAAGTTCTTGATGATTATAAATTAGGAATATTTGTCAGTGTCCTACACAGCTGGTCTTTTCCTCTGCCCCCATCTCTATCCCTATTCTCACCCTAGGACTATAGCTGAAACCTTAAAGATGATGTTTTCTGCTAATAACACTACCATAAATAAGGATTATTGTTAGAAGAGCATGAAATGAAGTCACTTCAATGAAGGATAGGAAGTGCAGCTTATCAACTAAAGCTGTGAAAATAATCAACAGAATACCTACATATTTCAAAGAGAAGGGTTGAAATGGGACAATTTACTTAAATCAGTTAAATCATATATCCAGTCCTTCATTTTGGGAAAATGAATTTTTTTTAAATTTTATAATCTAAGTGATTGATTATATTTAGAAATGTCACTATATTTAGAAACAATCTTAATTAAAGTAGACACAGGGAAAGGAATTATGGCCTTTACAATAAAGATGAAATATTAGCTTAGAGAGGCTAAATGTCAGATCAAAATATGATAGAGTTAGAATGCAAACTGTATCTCGTCTTTACCCAAGTTAAAAAATGTGACTACTAATAGTAATCTTTTTCCACATAATTAACTCATACATTGTTGAACTCATAAATCCCATGAGTCAGATAATTCTGGATCATCTATGGCTTTATTAATTCATTTTCTAATTCGTCAATAGACTCAAGACTCGACAGGCTCTTCTGCTATAAACACTCCTCATGATTAGAAGGGAAACTATTCCTGTTTGGATGGTTTATCTTTTTCCCCTTCTCCAAATGTCAATATTCTTTTTTTTAATTTTTAATTATAGTACCTTCCTTATTTTCTTCACGGCTCTCTGATTTGGTGTTAGATATTCTATTTCATTTTCAGCAGATTTGCTTTTGCCCATAAGGATGAGGGTAACTAACATACTGAGCATGTAGTAGATGAGAGAAAAAGTCCTTTGATTTAACAGAACCTCATACTAGAAACTCTACAAGGAAATAAAACCCTCTGCTCTGAAGTCTGACAGCCTATTTTCTATGGATTTTTATCTTATAAGAGTCTCTTTCTATGACATTAGTTGTATTTTCAAAGTTTCCCTTATTCCCTCAATTTCTGTTAACCTGAGATCAGCAGGTGCCAAACTGAAGAAGAACGAAAGGAGCTGAAATTGGTGAAGAAACACATTTGTTGGATTAGGAACATGTGTACACCCATGGCGGATTCATGTTGATGTATGGCAAAACCAATACAATATTGTAAAGTAATTAGCCTTAAATTAAACTAAATAAATTTTAAAAATAAATAAATAAATAAATGAATAATCTCACATAACACTGAAGAAGGACCTATCCCAATTCTTTTTCAGATAAACTATAAAGAATTAGATATTTTGTAGTCTAAGATGGATCTGCATCTACACAGATGTGCACTTCCTCTCAAATGGCCTTGATGTTCTTGGAAAGAAAAGAAAAAGAAAAAAAAAAGATTGTGAAATAAAATATAGCATATATCAGTTTTGTTGCAAAGCTTTTTGGACAAATTTCCATCCAGATGCAAGACTGAACTGCATAATCCAAATAACTAATCTTGAGACTTTTTGGGTGGCATCCTCCTGCTACTTAAACTTAAGGAGAACAACCACTACCAATGCATTCAGTCCTCAAGAGAGAAGGTTCTGACTAAGGTCAAGTCTACCTTTTAAGAAAACAAGCAGCACTTTCTTATCTCTTCTGCTTATTTTCAAAATAATGTGACAAGTATTTGTTGGGCTGACTCAACACAGATAGCTACTACATGATCTCCAAACCTATATTCACCTAGGAAATTCTAATTGTGACAGTAATATGGGTTTATTTGCATTTCAATGGCATGAAACTAGTTTAGTTGATTTATTTACATCCCAACTGGAATGAAACTGATTCAGTTATAGATACCTTGGCAAAAAAAAAAAACAAAAAAACAAAACACCAAAGATATCAATATTATTTGATCAATATTGTAATATTGATCAAAATATCTGCTCCAGAGAGTATACATTGACCTTCCCTACCTCCATCTCCTCTTACAAATTGAGATTTTAAAAATGCCTGTATCTTCACAAAATATATCCCAGTCACTAGATGAGTTTTCACACAGAATGCATCAACCAGTGAAATTTCAACTATATTATTCACCTATAGTGTGATTGAGCCATTATTACCTTTCATCAATGATTATAAGTTACATTTTTATTATTTTCCTTCACACTAAACACTGACAAAAGCACACAAGAATTCTACATTCTAAGTTGATTTTAAAAATCCTATAAGGGCATGTTTGGTTATATCAGAGAAACAGTACATAGTGAAAGGTGATGAGCTCTAGGAATGTGATGATCTGGGTGCAGCCATCAGTTGGCACAGTTGACCTTATTTCTAATCTTTAGTGCTTTTTAAGGCCATGGAAGCAATCATCACATGGGAATGTGCTCCATGTCCAGTATCCTTCCCACCTTCTATCCTTTTCTTGTAAATGGATCTCTTTTAGACTCTCCTTTCCAGAACCCTCTATCAAATTATCACAATAAAAATGAGAACCTAGTCTATTGTTTCTGATTTTCATTAGATTTCTTATTACTATCTGAAGTAATGATGTGGCTATAGACCTAAAAGGAAAACTGGTCCTGGTTTTCCATCTCCACAAGAATCCAGGATGTACCATTACTTTCTATTGCTGAGAGAGAAGAATTCTGAAGAGGTACTCAGTCTCTAAAATCAGCAGATTCACATGTTATATATTCTAAACTTTTCTATCTCAGGCAACAAAAAGATCCTTTTTATTTCATTTTACCAGACAGTAGTAACTGAATAGATTGTCAGTGTTTAATCCTCAGCAAAAAAAAAAAAAAAGAAAAAAAAGATAATACTTTCATGTAGCATATATGAGAATTTTTTGTACAGAATCTGTGATCTTCAAAAATAGATTTTCAGTATTCCTTTAAGCAGTCTTTTTGAAGTTCACCAATTTATGACGATTCTGACTTTTCTCTTCCCTTTCAGGTCATGAAGTTTCATCTTTCTAAATTAAGGGTCACTGGGGAACACTCAGCAGTTCTCAGAAAAGGTTTATGGTTTACTCATGGAGAAAAGGGGTTCTTGGATTTTGAGGTTTTAAGAGGTTATGTGGCAGCCTGAGCCTTTGGATTCTCTCAAAGGAGTCATTATAAAAAGCAAAGTCAAATTTATAAATTGTGAACCTTGACCTTTTTTCAGGCTTCTCTTATGGCTCAGCTGGTAAAGAAACCACCTGCACTGATGGAGACCTGGGTTTAGTCTCTGGGTTGGGAAGATCCCCTGGAAAAGGGAAAGGCTGGCTACCCAATGCAGTATTCTGGCCTTGAGAATTCCATAGACTGTATAGTCCATGGGGTTGCAAAGAGTCATATACTACTGAGGGACTTTCACTTTCACTTCACTTTCAACCGTTTTTCACCATATTTCTCTGCACCAACCTCTCTTCATGGAGGATGGGCAGGAGATGAAGGACTCTCCCTTTCCATGAGCTAATAGCATAAATTCTGGATCATAAAACTAATGTGGATACAGTGTCTACTGTATCGGCAATAGCTAAGTATATGAGTACTGGGTCCTGTCTGACTCTTTTTGACCCCTTGGAAGGTAGCCAGCCAGGTTCCTCTGTCTGTGGAATTCTCCCAGAAAGAATACTGGAGTGGGTTGAAATTTCCTCTTTCAGGTGATTTTCCTGACCTAGGGATTGAACCCGTGTCCCTGGCATCTCCTGCATCGGTAGAAAGAAATATCACACTCCAATAAATTTTTTTTTTTTTAAAGGAATATTGTCTGTGGACAACATCTTCAGCCTATGCTCAAGAGTTCTAGTTTACTCTTTTTGAAGCCCTGGTGTCCTACACATCTCAGACTTCGCTAGCCTGACAGTCACATAAGCTGATTTCTTGCAGTAAAAAACTAATATGTGTTCTAATGTATAATATCACATAAGAAATGAATCACCAGTCTAGGTTCGATGCAGGATACAGGGGGCTGGTGCACTGGGATGACCCAGACAGATGATATGGGGAGGGAGGCGGGAGGGGGGTTCAGGATTGGAAACACGTGGCAGATTCATGTTGATGTATGGCAAAACCAATACAGTATCGTAAAATAAAATAAAGTAAAAAAAATATATGAGACAACATTATGATAAAATTTATTTTCTTTGCAGCATTTAAAATATAAGAGAAGAGAAACTATTAAATATACTCTCACTATCTACATCCCTATTAGTCTTCTGTTTTAACAAATGACCACAGAATTAGTGGCTAACAGCAAATTGCAGTCTTTCAGATTTGAAAGTCAGAAGTCCAAAACAGTTCTTACTGAGCTAAAATCAGGGTGTCCTTGTGGCTGAGTTTCTTCTGAAGTTTCTAGGAGAAAATCTATTGTCCTTTTCCCAGTTATTATAGACTTCCTGATTTCTGTGGCTTGTGGCCCCTTCCGCCATCTTCAAAGCCAACAGTGCGGCATCTTCCAATCACTCTCTCTGACTCTTTGCCTCACTCTTCCTTATAAGGACACTTGTGATTACAAGACGATCATCCAGATCACCCAGGACATCTTCTAATCTCAATATTAACTTATTAACAAATTTAATTCCACCTGCTCTCTTGATTTCCCTTTACTATAAAAATTAATATACTCAAAGTTTCCTGGGATTAGGACACAGACACCTTTGAGGGGTCATTATTCTTACTACAACACCATCTATTGCATTTGCATCAGTATTACTAATATTGAATTCTTGCATGCTTTTGTCTATCCTAAAACCTCTAATGCAACAGCTCCACCTTCCATAAATGTAAACTCTTTGATCCAGAGACTAATTGTTGTTTTCCTAACACCTATTTAAGTGGTGATTAGACTTAAATTCATACTTTCATGAGTCTACCAATTTAATACTGATTTTGAATACTGACTTCTCTAGTACTATAGCTATACTAAATTATAGTTTAGGTATCTATCCTTAAACTATAATTTTGATTTCACTTTACCTTGAATCCATACTTCCCCCAAAATCTGTCTTTTTTTTTTTTTAATAAATGTTATACTTTATTATACAGATAATTTAACACTTATTCCACTTGGATCACATATCTTTGAATATAGTTTTTTTTCAGTTTTATTAGCCATTAACAGCAAATATCTAAAACTTAGATCTTAGAGACAGTAATTCGGAGAGTATTAAATCAACAATTTCCAAATCAGAACAGACTTGTGGTTGCTGAGGGGGAGCGGGGTTTGGAGAGGGATGGATTGGGAGGCTGGGGTTAGCAGATGCAAACCATTATATATAGAATGCATAAACAACAAGGTCTCACTGTATAGCACAGGGAACTCTATTCAAGATCCCATGATAAACCATAATGGAAAAGAATCTGAAAAAGTTTATTCTTAAAACCTCCTTTCCTCCCTTTTCAAAAGTCTTTCACCATTCTTTAAACGTGTTTGCTTTGCCTAAAAAGCACCTCTTTGATCCTACAATTTTTTCTACTTATCCAGTTCATTTTATTAAAACGTTTAATCTTAAACTCTGTAATCTTTCTGAAACTGTTGCTGTTTAGTTTTCGGAAGACCAAAAGAGGAGAAAGCAGAAAAGGGGGAAAAAATACAAACAGCAGATTCTGATCAATTTCCATGTTTGCTGGTTGTCTAATCTTTACAGGTGTTTGAATACACTTCAGCTTTATGTGTTTCCTTGAAGACTGAAAGGATATATAGCTGAGCTGTCTCAGGAGCTTTTCAAACAATGAAACAGTAAAGAACAATAGAAAGAACTTCTCAACTGAAATTTGACTCCTTTCCTTGTCTCTTCTAAAGAGACAAGGAGAGAGCATTTTAAAGTTCAATGCTTTGGGGAATATTATCCTTGCCTATTTCACAGGGTTGCATAGGGAATAAAGCATTGAGTTACCTATTTACATAAATAAAATGAATGTGATAACTATTGGAAACAACTTAATAGATAAGCATTATAAAATATAATTGATCAGAGGTATAGATACTAATTTTTAATGTTCAATACATTAAATTTATACATGTATTATATACATGTATAAATTACATAAGGTCCTTGTACATATATAAAGACCCTGTAATGAAAATTATGGAAGCTTTGAGGTACTGAGAGTCTGAGAAATATTTGTTGTTCAGTCATTCAGTCATGTCCAACTCTTTGCAACTCCATGGATTGCAGCCAACCAGGCTTTCCTGTCCTTCAACATCTCCGGGAGCTTGCTCAAACTCATTTCCATGGAGTCAGTGATGCCATCAAACCATCTCATCCTCTGTTGTCCCGATCTCCTCCTGACTTCAATCTTTCCCAGCAGCATGGTCTTCTCTAATGAGACAACTCTTCACATCAGGTGGCCAAAGTATTGGAGCTTTAGTTTCAATATCAGTCCTTCCAATGAATATTCAGTGTTGATTTTCTTTAGAATGGACTGGTTTGATCTCCTTGCTGTCCAAGGTTTGGAAATAATCTGTGTGTTTATTATTGATTGACTACAAGTGACTAAAAATTTCAATAATTCAAATAAAATTTATCTGCTTTTCATTTTTCATGTGCTTCAGTTCAGTCACTCAGTCGTGTCCGACTCTTTGCGACCCCATGAATCGCAACACACCAGGCCTCCCTGTCCATCACCATCTCCCGGAGTTCACTCTGACTCACATCCACCGAGTCCCTGATGCCATTCAGCCCTCTCATCCTCGGTCGTCCCCTTCTCCTCCTGCCCCCAATCCTTTCCAGCATCAGAGTCTTTTCCAATGAGTCAACTCTTCGCATGAGGTGGCCAAAGTACTGGAGCTTCAGCTTTAGCATCATTCCTTCCAAAGAAATCCCAGGGCTGATCTCCTTCAGAATGGACTGGTTGGATCTCCTTGCAGTCCAAGGGACTCTCAAGAGTCTTTTTCAACACCACAGTTCAAAAGCATCAATTCTTTGGCACTCAGCCTTCTTCACAGTCCAATGCTCACATCCATACATGACCACAGGAAAAACATAGCCTTGACTAGAGGGACCTTAGTCGGCAAAGTAATGTCTCTGCTTTTGAATATGCTATCTAGGTTGGTCATAACTTTTATTCCAAGGAGTAAGCGTCTTTTAATTTCATGGCTGCAGTCACCCTCTGCAGTGATTTTGGAGCCCAAAAAAATAAAGTCTGACACTGTTTCCACTGTTTCCCCATCTATTTCCCATGACGTGATGGGACTGGATGCCATGATCTTTGTTTTCTGAATGTTGAGCTTTAAGCCAACTTTTCACTCTCTTCTTTTACTTTCATCAAGAGGCTTTTTAGCTCCTCTTCACTTTCTGCCATAAGGGTGGTGTCATCTGCATATCTGAGGTTATTGATATTTCTCCTGGCAATCTTGATTCCAGCCTGTGTTTCTTCCAGTCCAGCGTTTCTCATGATGTACTCTGCATATAAGTTAAATAAGCAGGGTGACAATATACAGCCTTGACAGACTCCTTTTCCTATTTGGAACCAGTTTGTTGTTCCATGTCCACTTCTAACTGTTGCTTCCTGACCTGCATATAGATTTCTCAAGTGCTAGAGCAGTCATTTCTCTCTATGTCTGAATTTTCAAATTATACAAAAAAGTAGCTCAATTCACTTTTCAGATTTGACATTTTGGCACATGTCATACTTTTTTCAAATATTTATTCACTTATTCATTCCATGAAATAAAATCATATAAATTTGACTTTATACACAAAGTTATTAAGTAAATTGTAAAGATCTTTACCTTTGAAAGAAAAATTGCTATAAATTGAAGATTGTCATTCAGAAAATTACCTTCCTATTTTTATGTACCCTAATACTGATATTCAGGAAAACTGAAAGTTACACTGTCATAGATAGCCTGATATTGAATATAAACATTTAAATCTGGATAGTTTCTAAAAATGCACTAGATGAAGACCCTTGAATGATACCAGATGCCATTATTTCTAGGGGGTCTTTCATGCACTCTATATGTTTGAACAAATATAATATTAAGCATTTACTGCAAATTTCTAGGGATATTATAAATATAAATAAAATTAGAAATAACATTCTAAATTATGCTACGGCCTTTTTTGTGAAATCTAAACGAAAGAAAGTGAAAGTGTTAGTGGCTCAGTCATGTCCAACTCTTGGGGATCCCATGGATCCTTTGTGATCCCATGTACTGTAGCCCATCAGTCTCCTCAGTCCGTGGGATTCTCCAGGCAAGAATACTGGAGTGGGTAGCCATTCCCTTCTCCAGTGGATCTTCCTGACCCAGGGATCAAACCTGGATATTCCATATTGTAACCAAATTCTTTACTGTCTACGTCTCCAGTGAAGACAGTGCTTAGAAAAAAATGGTTGATTAAGTGAAATAAGTTTAAGTCCTTTCAATATGTTTCCCTATAGGCTTATTTCAGCCGATTAAAATTAAAATAGCAGAGTAAAGAAGCATAAATAGATGCCATTAAACTATGTTTCATTCATAAAAATTACTTCCCAGTGCTAGTAGATTAGTTTCAGTTTAGTTTTGAAAGTACATTGTAGCCCACTCTGTAATCTACATAAGTTAAATAATTCAAGATGGAAACTACTACATATGGCATATTTTTAGTGATACATTTTAAAAAATAATGTTTTATTTATGATGCTAAGAGAATGTTTAATTCCCAAGAAGAGAATTGTAGATTTGTTCATTATTCAAGTACATTGCTTTGCCATGTTTTCTGTATTTTGCCTTGATAGTAAATTATCTCTAAATTAAAATTTACTACTTTTTGAAATAATATAAAGTTTAAAAATATTTCTGAACTTCAGCAATAGAGTTTTATTTGAGTGAAGTGTGCACAACACTCACTAATACAATTCTTAGTTTGCTAGATGTGTGACTGTATTAAATACTAACTAGATGTTTCCTAAATATGGTTCATATCTCATAGTTTTCCCAGAGTAGATAATTGGAATGGATTCCCATGGAAGAAAGACTTCCTTTTCATGCCTCTCAAGAGCTCAGCCAATGAGAAACTGTCACAACTCAGCCAATAAAATGTCACTATATTTCAAAATCCCAATTCCTTCAACAAACTCTTTGCTTACTATAGTCTTTCCAATTGATTTTCTCCTCTTTAAAAGAGTTCTCCTTTCCTTATTGAGGGGAACCTGTATGTTGCAGACCCTGAATTCTAATTCCCTGCTGATGCTAAATAAACTCATTTTTGCTGGAGAGATAACTGGCAGTCAATGTGTTTTAGAAAGACAATTATTATGCTTTGTTTTCAAATATTTTTATTTAAAACACTTTAAAGGGTTATTTATTTCCTAAGTATTCCTTTCCATGGATTCATAATTTTAAATATAAGTGTGTGTTCAGTCATGTCCAGCTCTCTGTGATCCTATGGGCTGTAGCCCACCAGGCTCTTCTGTCCATGGAATTCTGGAGTGGGTTGCCATTTCCTCCTCCAGGGGATTTTCCCAACGCTAGGATCAAACCAACATCTCCTGCATCTCCTGCATTTGTAGGCAGGTTCTTTTATCACTGAGTCACTAGGGAAACCTGTTAAATATAAATAGTGAGCTAAGGAATTGGAAGGCTTAATTGGATGAATAAAAGCTTTGTTTATGAGCATTTTTTTAATCACACAAAGAAATATGCAATCCTTTATTTTTTAATAGATATCAACATGGAAAATTAGGCTATTTAGTTTTTTTTTTTTTTTTGGCTGTTTCACATAGCATGCAGGATCTTAATTCCTTGACCAGGAATTGAACTTGGGCTCTGTGCAGGGAAGTCCAGATTCTTAACCACTGGATCACCAGGAAGTCCCTATTTAGAGTTTTATGGTAACTTTAAATAATAAATGATATTTTGCAGGTGGCTTTATATCTGAACTCAAGAAGCATTAAGCAAGTAGGCCATATTCTATTAAGTGTAAACAGCTTTTGGCATCTTAAACATGCAGGATAAACTTACCCAAGTAGTAAAATAATATTTAGAAACATAGAAAATATTTATTTACACTTAGCAAGGATCACATGGCAGTTGCTGAAAAAATACACAAATACTAAAAGTCCTTTAATTTGGATTTTATTGTGTGTCAGTTGAATAGCAATCAATCCCATACGAATGAAAACTTATCTGCTCAAAACCAGAAAGATTGTTGAGAATATAATAAATTTTATTTTGTCAAGTTGCGGCAAACACTTTTTTGGGGAAAAATATTTTACTGTAGCAACCAAGTAATTGTGTTAGTATGTATGGTGTGTGTGTAGACATGTGTGTGTGTGTATTTGAAGGAATGCGTAAAGTTATAAAAACAATGTTTACAATTTCAACTTCTAAAACATAATTAGCTTGGGGGTAATGACCAGCACGAGCTTCCCAGATGGTGCTAGTGGTAAGGAACCTGCCTGCCAATGTAGGAGACATAAGAGATGCAAGTTCAATCACTTGGTTGAGAAGATCCCCTGGCAGAGGGCATGGCAATCCACTCTAGTATTCTTGCCTGAAGAATCCCATGGACAGAGGAGACTGGTGGGCTACCACCCATAGTGTCGCAAAGAGTCAGACACAACTGAAGCGACTTAGCATGCATACAGGCAATGACCAACACAACAATTAATTAACAGCATGTGTTTTGCAAGATGATATCACTGCTTGTATCTATATCTAGTTATCTAAAAGGTCACTATTTTAAAACTAGAACCTTAAAACTATGAATGCCTAAAATTTTAGTTTTCATTAGGCCAAAAGTTAACATCTGTGATCATAATTTAGTAGTGGAGTGGAATGTGTGTGCTCAGTCATCTGACTCTCTGTGAAACCGTGGATTGTATGTAGCTCACCAGGCTCCTATATCCATGGAATATTCCAGGCAAGAATACTTGAATGGGTTGTCATTTCCTCCTTCAGGGGATGTTCCTGACTCAGGGATCATACCAGCATCTCTTACAGCTCTTGCATTGGCAGGCGAATTCTTTACCACCGGGCCACCTGGGAAGCCCCATAATTTAGTAATAGTACATCAATTTCGCTCCTCAGTTTTAAGTTGACCCCTGAAGCCACATCTTCAAAGGCACAGACAACTTGAAGAGAGGAGTCTTAAAGTTCAAGGAGACACCTGCAAGGTATTTACAGTTCAAATGTGCTCTTGTTGCTTGAAAAGTGCCTGTTTCTCCAAAGGAAGACGGACTGCTAACATGAAAAGGTAAAGATGTTGAGGTTCCAAAATAATACCTCCTTTTATTAATCTGCTCACTCAAAATAGTGAACATGAACAATGCCAAAGGACATTCAAAATAAGGAATTAAATTATTTTCCTATTTTAAAAGTTTATTATTACAACAAATTCAGTGTAACATAGAAGTAACCTTTCTGTTTACTCATATCTAATACTTAAGAGTATTAAATTTACACAAATTTAAAAAAATAAACAAAAACTTTTGTAAATGCAACTCCTGAGGTAAAGGAACCCTGCACTCTAGGTGGATTGAGCCCACATCTCCTACATTGGCAGGCAAGTTCATTCCGACTAGCGCCATCTGGGAAGCCCGCGTGGTAAAATAGAATTAGGACTCTAATAGAGTTTTCTTAGCTTTTCCACCAAATAAAATATATCTTGGGAGATTAAGAATAAATTAACTTCTGTGATGAGGAATACCACAAAGTTAGATTCAAAAACAATCTGAAGAACTACAACTCGGTTATTTAAAACAGGGAAATGCACAAGGGAAGGAGGCAGAGAATGGTAGGAATTTCACAAGCTCTTTTCTGTTACACTATTTCTTACCGTGTAGAATGATTTATTATTATCAATCTAGTATCATTTTGAAATAACATTTCAAAACTATCACAGTTTAGTATTGATTCCCACCACTTTGATAACCTAAAGCCAAAAAATATAAGTAGAAGTGATTGAGCTAATCTTCACAACTTAGCAATGTTTAACACTGCTTCCCTAGTGGCTCAGACATTAAAGCAATGGAGGAGACCCAGGTTTGATCCCTGGATTGGGAAGCTCCCCTTGAGAAGGAAATGGCTACCCACTCCGGTATTATTGCCTGGAGAATTCCATGGACAAAGGAGCCTGGTGGTCTACAGTTCATGGGGTCACAAAGAGTCAGGCATGACTGTATGACTAACACAAATAACTTCTTTTAAAACTATAAGGTATCAGTTACATAGCAGTTAATGAGATGGATTGGAAAGAAAAACAGAAAGAATTAGGAAGGAGTAAGTTAAATTTGATACCTGAAAGCTGGTTAACAGTATTTGCTTAGCCAGAATCTTCTTCATAAAGTTTTCCCTTAATCTCAGGTGTTGGCAGACATTGTATTGAATTTAGGAGCCTAAATGGCAATTGACCAAATCGGTTTTATCTTCAGTAAAGTAAAATTTCCAAATTCATTTTAAAATGAAAGGCCCTGATGACAATCATTTCAATAATGAATTCTAATTTTAAGACAGATGTGTAGACAGTTACGTTAAGAGATAGCTACATCGGTCCTGGGTTGCATCATAGAAACTGAAAACAGCACTGAAGACTAGTGGTGAAACTAGATCCTATCTCATAGGTCTCCCAGTAACAAATTCAGACGGGACATCTCTGGGGTAAAAGGAATACACAAGAGAAACACTACAGATCAAGGGAGATGGAGCCCTGATAGGTCAGGTGACTTTGTCTTATTATACAATTTAATCGTCTACCTTTTCTAAACTTTGCAGACTGTAAAGACAGTCTTCAGAGAAGGTAACTATCCAAAACCATTCAAGGGATATGCTTGTTAAATGAGTCCTTTCATCACTTGATATGGTTAGTAGGAACTAAAAAATAATATCCTTTCTAGTCTCAGTTCAGTTCAGTTGCTCAGTCATGTCCAACTTTGCAACCCCATGGACTGCAGCATGCCAGGCTTCCCTGTCCATCACCAACTCCTGGAGTTTACTCACACTCATGTCCATTGAGTTGGTGATGCCATCCAACCATCTCATCCTCTGTCGTCTGCTTCTCCTCCTGCCTTCAATCTTTCCCAGCATCAGGGTCTTTCCCTTCTTATTTAATACTATTTTAATACAATCTCTTTGAATGTCCATTCTCTCTTGTTGTGTTCTCTCTAGCTTTTTCGTGTTCTCTCTCTTTTTTTGCCTCAAGCTAGACTGCATGTTCCAATTGGACAAATTAATGATCCAGGCAAACTAAGTGTTCAGAAGTAAGAGCATACCCCAAACAAGATTACCTTTCTCTTCCCCAAGGTAGAAACTATCAACAGATGATATGAGATCAAGATTAAATTAATGATATGGCACTTAAGGTGGGATTCCCAGGTGACGCAGTGGTAAAGAATTCGCCTGCCAATGCAAGATATGCAGGTTCAATCTCTGAGTTGGTAAGATCTCCTGGAGTAGGAAATGGTAACCCACTCCGGTATTCTTGCCTGGAAAATTCCATGGACATAGGAGCCTGACAGATTACAGTCCATGGTGTCACAAAGAGTCAGACACAACTAAGCAACTAAACAACAATACCACTTCTGACTGGACAAGATGAGAGTTGAATCACTATCAGATACATGTTTGGTTGTATTTCACCCTTGATAGAGAAAAATGGGAAAAAAAAAAGAAATCAGGTTAACTTTCTTTTCTAATACTATGAAATGTAAATCACAAAACAACTACTACAAATAAATAGTAATGGCATGGATTTAAATGTACTCTGTCACCTTGGAGAAAGAATGTTTATACCATGTAAGGAATCCATTCAATAGTACAAAAATGGAAAAGGATAATAAATAAGCAAGACAGAATCCTCTACTAATTTAGTAGTGATTACATATTTTCATCCCAAAAAAAGGCATACTTTGGTAAAATGATCCAAAAGGATTTTTATCTAGGTAAAAAGTAAAGGTTTTGCATAATTAGGTTCATTTAGTGTAAGGATTGTTGAGAAGTCTCCTTAATAGTTGTGAAAATAAAAAAAAATCTCCCACATGAGAACAAGCAAAGATATGTATCAGAGTTTGATATAGCAAGTGAATAGCCATGGATGCTTGTATTTGTCGGAGACTAAATGAGAGGAAGGGAGTGGAAAAGATTTATAGCAAGGGGGAGAAAAAAAGGAAATACAAGCTGAGCTGATTGGAGATGTTGGCACAGGAAGTCTGGGGGCTGGGCTAACCAGAGTGGGGTTATTGGTTATTGATTGGTTAGGGCACAAAATTGGCTTTTTGTACTTGGCCCTCAGTTGGAGCTAGAGGGCAAAAATTAGGGAAATCTTTAGTTATCAACCAAATCCTTGCTATTTGGGATCAAATGCTACAGAAGTTGTGGTTCATATTGGTTGCTGCAGAGGCTGTGGATCAGTGTTCTCTTTTTACACATGAGATGGTCATTGCCCATTCATATATTCATCTCATAGTATAAGGGAAGAAACTACTTCAGAGTTCCAGGTAATAAGGGTTTCGTATATCACACAGTCCTTAACCTCTGCTTTCTGGATGAAGCGATTGGCCCAAAGAAGCATTTTTCATTCAAGTTCAAGCTGCATAGAATATATTATCCCAATCCCTTCTGAGGAGACTAAACTGGAAACCGGAGTTCTTCATGAAAAGAAAGCAAGACTCAATTGGGGAAAGAGGGAATGTACAATTTAGACTTGACAACAATTTCACCTGAATGGCTATGCCAGAGACCCATCTGAAAAATAACCCAGGAGAATTTAGAGAGATCCATAGAAAGAGTATTTAAAACTGGAAAAGTCCACGTTTCTGTGAATCATAAAATCAAGCAGTATCCCTGGCTTTCTTGAGATTTTGCACAAGAGCTGCTTAATCCTCACGTTTGCCAAAGTGTTTTCATGTCATCTTTTGCAATCTAATGAATTATCACTTTTTAATTTACAAAATTCCTGTTATGGATCAGACTCTGTGGCCCATAGCACTGTGTTCTTTGATATTTGGTTCTTTTATCTTCAAGGCACCCTGGAAGCTGTACTTCCAATATGACCCTCCCCAACAAATTCCTTGCAGTTAGCAAGAATCATGTGACTCTAGGGCAATGACATATAAGAAGTGACAGATGTCACTTCTGAGCTTAGACATTTAAATGCTGAAGGAATTATCTCATCTCTTTCTGTCTTCTGATATTAAATATTATGGAAGAGGCCTCATGTCACCTAAGTGACAGTAGGTGATGATCAGTAATGAAACCGAAAGGTCACCAAATGCTGTAAGTGAAGACAGATTAGAGTTTGGACTTTTTCCTTGGGACATGCAATATTCAGCAGGTGTTTTTGATTATGTATTCTGTTCAAAGCAATGTGCTGGTGACAATTGAAAGTGATCACTCTCTTGTTCACATGGTGAGATTGCTCTGGCTGCCTTGTACAAAATAGTTTGGAGAGGAAAGTGAATGCAAGGAAGAGACTAGTTAAAGAGCTCAGTCTTTGCATGAAACAGCCAAAGTGGGCTATACTTCCCTTAACTACCTTTACATACAAAACAATGGAATATTCTCTGGGTTCTTATACATAGGGAAGTGACAGGATAAAAAAGAATAAGAGCGTGTGTGCTCAGAAAGAAAAAATAATAATAATGTGTGTGTCCGACTCTTTGCCATCCTATGAACTGTAAGCCTACTAGGCTTTTCTGTCCATGGGATTCTCCAGGCAAGAATACTAGAGTGGGTTGCCATTTCCTTCTTCAGGGGATGTCCCCAGCCCAGGTCTCCTGCATCCCCTGCATTGGCAGGCAGATTCTTTACCACTGAGCCACCTGGGAAGCCCCCAAAAGAATACAAGTCCCTAAAAATCAAGAAGTTTATAATTTAACGAATAGCTATGTGCCAGTATGCTTATAATTTATTTCCATGCCTGAGAATGCCTTCCCTAAGCACATTCTGGCAAACTACAAAACCAAACAAACAGAAACAGAATAAAACCTATTAGCCATTAGAATCGTAGCATCAGATAATCACATTACTGCAAAATATAAATATGCAATTTTATATCTAGAAGCACATTAAGTTGAAAGAAATTTTAACTGAATTTGTGTAAATTAATCAATAAAAACATGCTTTTGTTAACAGCCTTTTCTGGCATATCAAATATTCTTAGTCTTTAAAGCACATGAATATAATACCTCAGGAAAGATCTGTTCTCCACACATTCCCTGTATAAAATGCAGAAAAATAAATAATAAAGAACCAGTGTGTCTTCCTCTGCAGGGTGATGTTGGCACATATAAATAAGCTTCTTTGTGCATAAAATCAAAGACATGGGACCAAAGTTTCTGATTTGTACAGTGCTTTTTATTCTTTCTTTAAAAAGATAGTAAGATTGAGGGGAAAGCCATTTAGGAGAAATAATTGTCTTCCAACGGCCAGCTTGCAGAAACTAATACACATAGAAATGATGTTAAAAAATTGTTTTGACACTTTGGTAAATGAAAGTATAAGATGCATAGGGATATATCAGAGGTGCATGTGAGTCTGTGGTCCATGAAAAGTGCTGATTAGAAAGGAGAGACTTAATGGTCTCTAATTGCACTGTAATTGAGTGCAGTATAATAGCAATGAAGATAACAGATTTGTGTGTTAACATGAAAAATATTAGAAGGGTGGATGCACAATGTTTGGAATAATTAATTCTATCTCCCATTCCCTATAAACATGTGCATATATAAACTGAATTAGATTTGAAAGAGAATCCAAAGAACAAAATGTAGTGTCTGAGCAAGCTTAATATTGTATGGGAGATTAAATTACTATTTTTGATGTTCTCTGTGACTATCTCATTTAGTTTCTATTGTGCTTGTTATTCATTCTAAGGTTTCCTTTTCAAATTATGCATAAAAATCTGCAGACCTACACAGAAAGTTTAGATGCAGTGTCATTTAGACCTTTTATCTCACAGCAAATTCTAATAGTTTTTTGGTTGTATATGTTTTAGTTTTATTTGTTTGTTTAGAGCTCTGGGTATGTGTGTGTGTGTGTGTGAATCTTACTCTTTGCACTTCAAAGAAAAAATATTAGACAAGTGACATAGCAGATATTTTGCATCCAATGTAAAGCAGCTTCTATTTAAACTAAAAGAGAAATCAAATAGCTTGTAAGATTGGTGGAAGCATGTCATTTAAGAACAAACTACCAAGAAATGAATAAAGGCATTTAGAGGTGAATAATAGAAATGTAAATTAAGAAGTAAAAAATAAGATTATTCAGCTCTGTTCCTAAAAGCAGATGATGCCCTTTTCACAGTTCCAAGACCCTACAAAGCAATAATGATTTCTTCCTCTTTTTTTTTTTTTTTTGTTATTCCTGATCCACATTATTAGATAACTGTTCTGCAAAATTACTTTGCTTGGGCAACTTTAACAAATACCAGAAACTTTTAGTTTGCCACTATAATTATCACAGCTTTCCCAGGAATCATTAAAAACCAAACCAAACTGAACTTGATAAGTTGTTTGCAAAAGGATTTTGCATTTTATTTGTTTTTAATGCAAAACATGGCAGTCTGTCTCTGCCTGTGTGTCCTTTGTATTTACCAATGCCAGCAGTAAGTTTGAATGTAGGGAGAGGCCAGATACTGACATCACCTGGGCAAACTAGATAATGCTTAGTTATTAATATTTACAGAAAAAGAAGAAGCACATTCAGGTTCATGCAAAATGATGAATGTTTCAAGGGGCTGGATACCAGTATCCTTGTCAGGGGAGACCCCACCACAGATTAGGATTTCTGAGAAAGGTGAAAGTTACACCTCAGGAAGCTCCACAGCCCAATCTAAGTGGTTCCTTCACTCATAGCTTGAACTATTCTTCCTTTAAGCTCCTCTGGACATATGCCAGAGATTAGTTTATCTAGGGCTGGTACAGTTCATTTATCACAGTTATACAATATGCAATTCGACTGAAAGTTTCCATATAGGTCATTGCATTTAGGCATTACAGGTTTTATTAATCATCCTCAACCCCTGTGGGCTGAGTAATCCTCCTTGACGTTTATATATGTGTTTAGAGCTAGAACAGAGCTTTGAAAGTAGAATAAGGGTCACGTAGCCCGCTATCTTTGGAAGCTCATGAGATCAACTCTGAATGCTACACTGCACCCCTTGGAATAGCTTTATACATCGGTAAGGTCATATTTTATCACCATCTGTTTCACTCTCATTCCTGCATCTCAATTCATTCTGAATGTGAATAGGGGAAAATGGAGAGTTATTTATTAGTCTCCTGTAACAGCTTGGTAACACTAGTTGCTTTAACAAATGATCCTTAAAATCCAATGAGACTAAAGGTTAAATTTGACTTCTCATTGACCAGTATTAAAGTGAAGACATTGCTGATTGGTTGAATGCCATGAGAGACTGGTACATTACTATAAGAAAGATACACTAAAATGCAGTAGCTTATATAAAGTTGTCAATCTCTCTCTACTGAAGTAGTCAGTTGGGAAGAAATCCACACTTACATGACTGTCCTCCTAAAAAAATTGTATTTTTCCCTTTGTGCTTTGGCACTTGTGGCACTGGCCACAGCTGCACGGCCAAACATTAACAATTTTTCTGTAAGATATCTATTCCATTTTCCTGGTGGCAAATACTTAATCTGAAGAAAAAATAAAATCATACAACTGAGATGAGAGGATCATTTCCAATTGGACGAGCTTTTTGCTCCCATGCCTAGATTATTTTTATATCATGAACTAGTAAAAGTAATGAATTTCATAAAATATGGACAGAGCGGTATTAACTTGGAGAACTTTAGCACTATAACATTCCAGTTTAAATTATCCCAACCTGTTCTATATACTCAGATGCATGTTTTTCACATACATGATTGGAAATTCCCTAACACTCACCTTCTTTCGGTGATCCAGAGAATGAGAAATTTGGAAATCAGCATTCACTGTAGAAGGACTTTATGCAATCACTACGTCTGAAGAGTCTTGCTGTAGAGTGTATACAGTGTAATTAAATGTGTTTGCTGCAAAGGATTCATCATGTTTTGCCTGTTATAAAAATAAAATTATCTTTTCATTTTTCTGTTTAATAATGGATTTTAAACAAATTAGAAATAAACCTTTGGCAGCAATGTGTTTAAAAATGTGATTTTAATAAAAAAAAAAAATTAAGACAATGTTGAAGAGAAGTTTCTAGCTTTCAATACCCAAGGGCTGATGTGTTGTTACAAATCCTATAAATAGATGCGTCGATATCTTTTAGCAGAGAAAGAAAAAAGAGGGGAGAAAAAGGAAGTGGTATTCCACCATGGTATGACTCCCATAGCAGAGATGTTTCCAACAGGCTCATGATTAGATGCAGAGGACAGAGCTTATCTACCTAAATAAGGGCGATATTGGCTAGTTATAGGAGACCAGCAGAAGAAGTAGATACCTCATTAAAAAGTAGTTTTGTATACAGTGATCACCTCACACTTTCACAAAGATCATTGCCATCATCAGACCTCCAAGGACTTCTACCCTCCCCTGGGGATGCTTCTGACTCCTTAGATAGTACTGAGAGAATTACCAGACAGAGAAGACAGGAAGAGCAAAGTATAATTAAATCCCATTATTAAAGGATCCTACATTCTTGACTTAGGTTTTGCTGTTAATATAGCCCTGGGAGAAAATTTACCGAAACAATAAAAATGATCAATTTAGGCTTCACATTTTGTAACTCACAATAAAGCTTTTTTCTTCTCTCACTTCTGCTATTTTTCATAATCAAAGTATAAAGCATATTAATGCTTTATCACAAATAATGGCTGTGAGATTATATTAGAGTTTGGGGATTTCAAAGTCATTTTATAAGAATTAGTTCAGTTGTTACACATTTTTGTCTGGAAAGTCTCAGTAATATCAGTAAAAGCCCAGTTTAATTACTTTGGAAAAAAAAAAACACATTTAACATAATATTCAGTCTTTCAGACTTCACATTTCATTCTCCATACATCTGTCTTTTCTCTGAATTCCTTCCATTAGATTTCAAAGCATTAAGACTTAGACCCTTTAAAATCTATTGCTGTTATGTAATTATACATTCATGAAAATGTATTAAATATACAACTGGAATCTAACTTAATCTTGAAAACAAAGAAATAAATACATATATGTCTTATCAGCAAAGAGTTCAGAATTTAATTTGGAGGAAATCAAGCAAAGAAACACTAAGGAGTTTTTGTTAGCCCTCGAGTTACAGCAGAGATCTTACCTGGAGGAAGTTTTTAACAAGGACTTGGTCATTGCAAGTGGCATAGAAAGTGAGTAAAAGCATAGCCTCTCTGGATTCTTATGAGAACTCCACCATATAAGTACTCCTCTCCTTTTGTATTGATGTATCTTATATCAAAATGGGCTTCCCTGGTGGCTCAGACATTAAAGAGTCTGCTAGCAATGCAAGAGAGCCAGGTTTCATCCTTAGGTTGGGAAGATGCCCTGGAGAATGAAATGGCAATCCACTCCAGTATTCTTGCCTGGAGAATTCCATGGACAGAGAAGTCTGGAGGGCTACAGTCCACAGGGTGGCAAAATCAGACAGGACTGAGTGACTAACACTTTCACTTTCTTTCACATCAAAAAGAGTGTAAATAAGGGGAAATATTCTCAAAGTTGGGCTTCCCAGGTAGTCATAGTGGTAAAGAATTCACCTGACAATGCAGGAGATACAAGAAACGTGGGTTCAATCCCTGGGTCGAGAAGATCCCCAGGAATAGGAAATGGCAACCCGCTCCAGTATTCTTGCCTGGAAAATCCCATGGACAGAGAAGCCTGTCAGGCTACAGTTCATGGGGTTTCAAAGAGTCAAGACTGAGCGACTGAGCACGCACTCAAAGGTAGCAAGCATTTGCAATCCTCTTCTTGGAGTCTACACAGTAGAGGGAGGTCTCAGGGGAGCCACGAAAGTAGGAGAAAACACAGTAGACTAAATCTTACACAAGGGGATATTTTAAAATTTCAAGCAATACATTAAGTAAAATGAATGGTAAATCAGAAGCTTTGCCAAAGTTTCAAACATATGGACACCAAGGAGAGAAGGGTGAGTGGGATGAATTGGGAGACTGAGATTGACCTAGATGCAGGTACTGTGTATAAAACAGATTACTGAGAACCTCCTGTAGAGCTCAGGGAGCTCTCCTAAATGCCTTGTGGTGACCTAAATGGAAGGAAATCTAAAAAAGGGGAGATGCATGCAACACACATAGCTGATTCACTTTGCTATGCAGTAGATGTTAACACATTGTAAAACAGCGATACTGCAATACACTTATTTTAAAAATAAATGAGTTAAATGAACAGTAAACCTTGAACTTTGCCAAAGCTATTGGCAGATAGCTTCATTAAAAGTGAAGAGGATTAAAAAAAAAAAGTGTGTCCTAGATAATCATGCAGGAAGTTAGTGGTATTTCTTTAAAAATAATCGTGAGCATTAGAACTGTTAGATCCCAAAAAGGTGAAATTTTAATCAATATGGAAATAGATGGGACATATAAGCTATAGGACAATTTTTTTTTAATCATCTGTACATATGGCTAAGACAGAATAAAATATCAAACTAAAACAATTTCACAGAATATTAAACAAGGAGGTAATAATTGCTATTTTTATTACAGAGGAAGAGAAATATTTAATAATTAATCAAAACTGTAGTGATGAGCTAAATGGTGAAAAATCAAGGAGAGTCAGAGTTTATAGGACTTTTATATAATAAAGCACTGAGTTTTTGGTAGTGCTTTAATTATTTCCTTTATCAGTACACTTTAAATGAAATTATTAAAAATAAGGATTATAACTGAGATTTTTTTCAAAATCTAGTTATACCAGAATATAACTGATAATAGAGAAATTGAGTATATAAAGAGTGAATTCCATGCATATATAGAAGGTGATTTCTATGTAGCTTTGTTATTAGCACTGAGGAAATAATGGGCATTTCTGTGATGATTGGGCTCAACAAAACCATGTCATCATTTTGAAAATGTCTGTACGTTGTTTTTAGAAACTTAGAATATAAAGACAGCAGCCTCAATATATACATGATTGCAAAAGACTGTTCTATACATCTGTGTCTCTTTTGCTGTTTCACATACAGGGCTATTGTTACCATCTTTCTAAATTCCATATATATGTGTTAGTATACTGTATTGGTGTTTTTCTTTCTGGCTTACTTCACTCTGTATAATCGGCTCCAGTTTCATCCACCTCATTAGAACTGATTCAAATGTATTGTTTTAATGGCTGAGTAATACTCCATTGTGTATATGTACCACAGCTTTCTTATCCGTTCATCTGCTGATGGACATCTAGGTTGCTTCCATAAAGTAAAATAAAAATAAAAAATAAATAAATAGATAAAAAGAACTGAATGTGAAGCAGCTGAACTGAGGTGGACGAACCTAGAGCCTATTATACAGAATAAAGTAAGTCAGAAAGAGAAAAAAGAAATATATATATATATATATATATATATATATATAACCTGATTGCAATGAACTATAAAATCCAGTGGTAACCTTGTTAAAAAGCTTATGGATTCCATTCAATTTTCCTAGACTGTAAGCAAAATAATAAGGGACAGAGATTTTATTAAATGCCCCTTAAGATAAAATAAGACTTTGTTGTCTCCTAAAACACTATATTTAGTTTCATTCCCAGTTTTATAAAATATGTGATATGTTTCCTTTTGCAGGTAAAATCTAATGAATGACAATGAAATGGTATTAACCTGAGTCATAGCAAAAGTAAAAGTACCATGGAGACTATATAATCTGAATTAAGTTCCAACTTATTTTGAAACTCAAGCTCTTTTACAGATGTCTTTTTTGTGTACATGTGTGTGCCTATACAGAGACAATTTTATTATAGCAAGAAAAATAGAACCATTTATTTATATTGGATGATCAAAAAAGTTAAACCAAGGATCTGAGATGTAATAGATTATAAGTTTTTTAAAGTTGGGGGAAAAAATAAGTGAAGTGGCTTTCATCTGAAAATGTTTCAAAATCACTTGTAAAAGCTGAGAATGAATTTCAATTCACATTTTATTGAATAAAGCTGATATGAAAGATAAGAAAATTGTTTCTCCTTCTTAGTATTAGATCACAAGTTATTGCAAACTGAATCTTGATGATCAATTATTGATCAAAAATAATGGAGATCCACAGTTCATTTATTATCAAGTTATTTGAATGTTATGAGTATTTTCACAATGAAAAATTACTTCTGTTATTTATGTGAACTTAAAAATGCTTCCACATAAATAATACATTCTGTTAGTGAAGAACTGTGACCTATGTCTTTTGGTTTTATGCATTAATTAAAGCTTAAGAAATTTTCATGAAATACTGTTTTATGTAAAAATACAGCATTATATAATTTCTGTTCTTTCTTCATCTTTCTGTTTAACTATCATTCCTGCATTTACTGATTGTTTTATCAATTAAATGGCATAGTTTATTAAAACCTAGAAGAATATTGAACAATTATTAACTTTTCTTAAACTCTGTAGGTCATTTCTTAGGCATTACCTTCTAGTGCATTTGTTTCTGCATACTCTACATATTTAATACTTACGAATTTCCTTCTCATAATATTTGTTCACTCATCCACATCATTAATAATGTTATTAAGTGAGGACAAAGCCATCACTGGTACTCCCTTCCACCTTGAAATATTCTGCTGATGTAGAGGTTGTGTCTCATTGAATTCTTTTTAATTCTTTAAGGATTGTGTTAACTGTTCAGTTGTGTGCACTCTTTGTGACTCCATGAACGGTACCCTACCAGACAATTATGTCCATGGAATTCTCCAGGAAAGAATACAAGAGTGGGTTCCCATTCTCTTTTCCAGGGGATATTTCTAACCCAAAGACTGAATCTAAGCCTGCATTGCAGGCAGTTTTTTATAATATATGAGCCATCAGGGAAACCTTTCTTTAAGGATTATTATGTGGAATTAGCCTTTGAATAATGGAAATCTTTAGTACACATTTAAGTAAAACTGGGTTAATGCATGGTTGTTGTTCAGTTGCTCAGTTGTGTCTGACTATTTGCAACACCATGGACAGCAGCATGCCAGGGTTCCTTGTCCATCACCATATCGAAAAGATGGCTCAATTTCATGTCCATTCAGATGGAGATGACATCCAAAACATGTTGTTCTCTGTTGTCTGCTTCTTCTTCTGCCTTCAGTCTTTCCCAGCATCAGGGTCTTTTCCACTTAAGTCAGTTCTTCAATCAGGTGGGGAAAGTATTGGAGTTTCAACTTCAACATCAGTCCTTCCAATGAATATTCAGGATTGATTTCCTTCAGGATTGACTGGTTTGATCTCCTTGCAGTCCAGGGGACTCTTAAGAGTCTACTCCAACATCAAAGTTCAAAAGCATCAAGTCTTTGGTACTCAGCTTTCTTTATGGTCCAGCTCTCACATCCATACATCACTGTTGGAAAAACAGTAACTTCGACTATAGAGACATTTGTCGACAAAGTCAAGTCTCTGCTTTTTAATTTGCTGTCTATGTTTGACTTAGCTTTTCTTCCAAGGATTGAGTGTCTTCTAATATCCTGGCTGTAGTCAAAATCTGCAGTGATTTTGGAGCCCAAGAAAGTAAAATCTGTCATTATTTCCATTGTTTCCCCATCTATTTGCCATAAAATGATGGTACCGATGTCATGATCTTAGATTTTTGAATGCTGAGTTTTAGGCCAGCTTTTTATTGTCCTCTTTCATTTTCATCAAGAGGCTCTTTAGTTTCTCTTCGCTATCTGCCATAAGGGTGGTGTCATCTGCATATCTGAGGTTATTGATATTTTTCCGGGCAATTTGGATTTCAGCTTGTGCTTCATGCAGCTCGGTATTTCACATGATGTACTCTGCATATAAGTTAAATAAGCAGGGTGACAATACACACCATTGACATGCTCCTTTCCCAATGCAACGAATTCTCCAGGCCAGCATATTTTAGTGGTTAACCATTCCCTTCTTGGGCAGTCTATCCCTTCTCCAGCAGATCTTCCTTGCACAGGAATTGAACTGGGGTCTCCTGCATTGCGGGCAGATTCTTTACCAACTGAGCTACTAGGGAAGCCTAGAATAATATATACTTTTTAAATATAATGGAGAATAAAGGCACAGACCTTAAGAGATTACCTTATTTTTCTCTCTAGCATGACTTACTCTAAAAACATCCATTAGTCTAAAAAGGGCATTACTTAGAAAAAATCAATTCAGCTCTATTTTGTGATTAAATTATCCTCTACTCTTTCTATCCATCTGCTGCTGCTGATGCTGCTAAGTCACTTCAGTCGTGTCCGACTCTGTACGACCTCATAGACGGCAGCCCACCAGGCTCCTCCGTCCCTGGGATTCTCCAGGCAAGAACACTGGAATGGGTTGCCATTTCCTTCTCCAATGCATGAAAGTGAAAAGGGAAAGTGAAGTCGCTCAGTCATGTCAGACTCTTAGCGCCCCCATGGACTGCAGCCTACCAGGCTCCTCCGCCCATGGGATTTTCCAAGCAAGAGTACTGGAGTGGATCGCCAGTGCTTTCTCTGATTCATCTGCTAAGCATGCAAAATTAAGAGAATGGAAGAGTGAGGAGACAACTCTCAAAACAAATCAACTTCACAGCGACTAAGAAACTGTAACATCTAATGACAGAAGCCACTACTCAACTGACTTTCAAAAAGGAGACTAAAGGAAACTATATTTTAGAAAGTGTAAGTGTATCCATACCAATACATATGTATTGGTTGTGTTTTTACTAAATTTATTAAATTGAAGAATTTGATTAGTAATTTATTGATTAAAAATACTATTCCATTTTGTTTCAAGGTTTCATTCAGCTATAAGGCTTTTAAATATAATCTAGTTTTCCATTTCAATTTGGCACTTTTCTGTAAAAGTCTATTTTCCTCTCCGCCGCCCCCCCCCATTTTCTAAATGGATTTATCTGCTTGGTTTTTATAGATAAATGTTAAAAAGAAGAAATATTTTTGAAAAATCAAGATTGAGAGCCATCGGAAGCATTTATATATAGTGTTTATATCAATGATCTAGCATATAAAATTATAAACCAGCCTTTCTAGTTTAATTGAAAGCTCTCTCCTTGCAATATATTGTTTAAGATACTGAGTTAAATTTCATTCACTACCATAAGGTAAATTGATTAAGTTAAGATGTATGTTGTAATTCTTACATAAAATACAGATTTTTAAACACACACACACATTATGCTATGTATAAGAAACAATTTAAAAATATACAGCAAAATAAAAAGATATAATACAATGAAGAATACATTAGTCAAAATAAAGCTGACTAGTTATATTGAAAGTGAAAGTTGCTCAGTTGTGTCCGACTCACTGTGACCCCGTGGACTATACAGTCCTTGGAATTCTCTAGGCCAAAATACTGGAAGGGGTAACCGTTACCCTCTCCAGGGGATTTTCCCAACCCAGGGTTTGAACCCAGGTCTCCCTCATTGCAGGCAAATTCTTTATCAGTTGAACCACCAGGGAATAAAAAATGAAATAAAAATCAGAAGAAGGAATATTACCAATAAGGATAAAAAGGTATATTTCATAACTGTAGAGCAATTGGAAATAAATCTTGATTATAAATGTGTATGCACGTAACAATAATCTTTAAAATGCAATAAGAAAATCATGTTAAATATGAAAAAAGAAATAGAAAAATGCATAATCATAGCAGAAAAATCAAAACAATAGTTGACAATAATATAAAACAAATATCTGGAATTAGATTTGTACAATATCCCAAGTAACATATCTAATCAAAATTTACAGAGTATTCCAGCTAACAGTAACAGAATACATATTATTTTAAGGTACACATAAATATTTTTTCAAGATAAATCACATTGTGTGCCATAAAACAAATCTAAGATAAATAAATAAAAATAACTAAAATCATGCAAAAGGTATTCTTTGATCATAGTGAAAAAATAAGGAAAATACTGAGAAAATATCCAAATATTTGGAAATTAAACAAAGCACTTCTAAATAATACATAGGTTAAAGAAAAATTCCAAGAGGATATTTGGATTTTTGAATTAATTAAATATTATTAAATATTTATTGTTTATTTTTTAAAAATTTGAATTAAAGAAATATTAAACCACATGTAGAAATTCATTGTCTAAAGCTAAATCTATAATCATATGAGAATTATAAGCATCAGATGCTCATGTTAAAAGAGTGACATTATTTCAGATCAATGTTCTATTTATTCTCTTATAGAACCTATAAAAAACAACTTCAAATAGAAGTGATACCAAGGATGTATATCCAAAAGAATTTTAAGCAGGATCTCAAAGAGATGTTTGCATATCCTTATCTTCTTATATTGACTGAAATTGTTTCATTAGCTGATTTTTCTTGTTCATTCAGTCCAATGACTTTTTTACACAACAAAATTCCCAGGCTTATTTCTACCTCAGAGGCTTTGTACCACTACTTTTTAAATTTAAAGATTGCACCCATGTATTCAATCTGCTGACAATATTCCCAACTCCATATGCAGGAAATCATGTTAATATCTTGAAATCAGCCATGGTGGGAGTATTGGAAATCAGCAAAAATGATACATCAAGTTTTTGTTATTTGGAGTACTAGATTACAACAGCCCTGCCTAGTAATTATCACTTAGTCTGGCTTATCAAATCACTTTTCAAACTACAGAATTAATTGCTTATTATTTTTAAATAAAGACATAGA
The DNA here is from genome assembly GCF_023091745.1 of Budorcas taxicolor. NCBI lineage: Eukaryota > Metazoa > Chordata > Mammalia > Artiodactyla > Bovidae > Budorcas > Budorcas taxicolor. The sequence continues at coordinate 55,117,777 of NC_068929.1, read as the reverse complement.
TATTTTAAAAACTTCTAAATTTAGCTAATTCTTTTGAATAATTTTGTCTGTCCCAAGAAGGACAAATCAATATATACCTGTGACAGATTCATGTCAATGTATGGCAAAAACAACCACAATATTGTAAAGTAATTAGACTCCAATTAAAATAAATAAATAAATTTAAAACAGTAAATAAATGAACTGAAACTAAGAGTGTATCATTTAACAGCCAGTTTTGACGTAGTTGGGATGAACTCTTGTAGAGACCAGTTGGAGTTCTCAAAACACTAAGATTCAAATTGGATCATAGATAAGCAATTTTTAAAACACTTCTCAAAAAAAGGTGAATTTTCCTATATTGCTTTTGACCTTAAAGTATGCATTAAGCTTTAGTTTTCTGGCTTTTGTTGTTGTTTTTCATAAATACAGTTCTAAAAATGGCAAAATCTTGATCACTATACTAGAATCTTTGAGGTTACATTTTAATTGCTTACCCTAATTAATTTCTTGACTCCTTACTGTCTCAAATCTTGTTGTCATAATAAAGTTATACATCTAATCATTTAAAAAGTTAAAGTTTTAAATGGAATTTTGTTTTAATTTTAGGGCTTTTTTGATTTTATGATGATAAAATAATTTCTGGTATGGAAAAATCCTGCTCAAAAATATCATTTAGTTCAGATTCCTGATTGAAATTATTGTAAAAGGAAAATTCTCTTAGTTGTGTCAGTGTAAAAAGTAGTCTTTCTACACACAGTGATGAGCATCCCATTTTCCTGAGATAGCTAATTTACACTAGTGTAACCCAAGAATGTAATCTCATACAGCATACATACCTGCAAATAGCACATGAAATATGTGGTATGCTGACAAATAGAAATTCCTATAAGACATTGATTTATCACTGGGAACATGTTTATTATGTATTTAGTTACACAGAATTGAACATAACTGATTATTTAATTAACTGTATAAGTTTTGGTACTAGTAAAAGTGGAATTTCAAACTGTATCTTACTAACAGCATGATTTGGGGCAAGATGATAATCTTTGAGTCATAATTTTCTCATTAGAAAGGTAGAGATCATAGAAGTGATTCAAAGTATTTTATAAACATGATGGAAAGTGCTTCAGCCCTTAAAAAGTGGTACTTATATGTGAATCTACTCTCTGAAATAAAGCTGAGCACCAGAGAATTGATGCTTTTGAAGTGTGGTGTTGGAGAAGATTCTTGAGAGTCCCTTGGACAGCAAGGAGATCCAACCAGTCCATTCCTAAAGGAAATCAGTCCTGAATTTTCACTGGAAGGACTGATGCTGAAATTGAAACTCCAATACTTTGGCTTCCTGATGCGAAGAACTGACTCATTTGAAAAGATTCTGATGCTGGGAAAGACTGAGGGAAGGAGGAGAAGATATGACAAGGATGAGAAGGTTGGATGGCATCATCGACTCAATGGACATGAGTTTGAGTAAGGTCCAGGAGTTGGTGATGGACAGGGAAACCTGGTCTACTGCAGTCCATGGAGTTGCAAAGAGCTGGACACTACTGACTGACTGAACTGAACTGAACTCTCTGAAATAAAAAATACTTAAAGGCACAACTTTGATTTTCTTGTTTTCTGTATTATTATAATGGCTACAAATTAGCTATTATTTTATTTAAATTACTGTGAAAGTTTCAGGCCTTATGTAATTCACAATTTAATTCAAAAAGGCATTCTTAATATTATCATTTGATGAAAAAAATATAATATTATTGATTTAAAGGGAATGCACATGTGTTAATCCTCTGTGATAAAGGCTCATAAACTTATAGTAGTTGTATTATTTTTTCACTCTGCAAGCTTTCTATATAACAAAGTATCAGAAACCAAGGCACCCACACAACATGAATATGAATAGAAAAACATCTTTCCTGAACAAGTACAAGCTTTATAATTTACTTGTGTTTACACTGATGAGTGCACACAAAGAAAAATCAATTTGTGGGAGTTTATTTCATTGGTATTGAAACTGTATCTTCCCTGGTAAGCTTGGCACAAAGGCCTAGTTTGTCTTCTAAGTTCATTAAATTATTCTTATGCTATATTTTGTGGTGTTATGTAGTTTTATATGGGCTTACTAGTTGGATGTTCAAAATTGCTTCTTCAAACTATAGAATATTAACTTCCAAAATATACCCCAAAACTTCCTCACTTAATATAAAGTCACAATAAAAAGGCATAAAATGCATATAAATATAACATGTATTCAAGGTTCTTTAGAAATTGTTCGAAAAGAATTTAAAAAATAGGCTGAAAGTGAATTGGGTTTATTACATTCACTATTTTCTCTACCAGCTTAATACCATTAAAGCTTGCCCAATATGCTTTCTGAAATAAGTAAAAATATATTTTATCCATAAGTCTATTGCAGGAATTCTGGAAGGAAAGAGAACATTTTCAATATACTCAAACAACACAAAACACTGCCTGGCCACCTCCAAATCAATCCATCAATCAATCATCAATCAAGATAGGTGCCATGCATTCCCTGTCTACCCACAAATGCTTCCATCATGAACTTAATTGTGCCTTGAGCACATCTCCCCTCAGGAGGAAACTCTTCATCCTCCCTGTATAAAAATCCAGAGGTGAAATCTTTCAGTATTTGATCCCTATATGTCTGGGAAATTTCTATTTCTCCTCCCAGGAATAAAATTGTCTATTCTCTGAGGCAATCACTCTCGCAAATCTAGAACTTTATTAGTCAAATTATTAGCAAACAAGCTTATGGACTTTTTTCTTGTTCCACGTCCAAAACTCTAAGACCAATAGTTTTACTGGATGATATCGGTAGCCTCTATGACCTTTATCTCCCCTTCAACTGAGCCTTCCTCTCTCTGAACCACCTCCTTTATTAGTTATCTGCTCCTGCTTAATTTATTACACCAAAATTGATGTGATTAAATCCATAAGCATTCATTATTTTACAGTTTCGCTAGGTCAAGAATCCTAGCAAGGGTTAATTAGGACCTCTAGCTCAGGGACTTTCTAAAAGCTATCATCATGAAGTTGATCGGGGCTGCCACTCTCTACAGGCACAGCCATGGTGGATCTAATTCTGAGTTATTTTATGTGGCTGTTAGCAGGCCTCAGTTCTTTACTGTTTTCATGGTGGCATTGGTTATTTGCCATGTGGGGTTTTCCATTTAGTATCTCTTCACACAGCAGCTGGCTTCCCTTAGAGTGAAAGGGAAGGTTCCCAAGATGGAAGCCAAAGATTTTGCAACCCTACCCTGGAAGCGACACCTCTGAGCCACTCTGAAAAAAGTGAGTCTATTTAAAAGAAGTGAGTTCATAAATTCAGGCAAGCTCAAGAGTAAGGGTTTCTTCAAGGGTATAAATACCAGGAGATAGGAATCAAATGGGGTAATTTTAGAAGCTGCCTGCCAGTGCCTGAAATAATAAATTACAAAACCTGTATCATCACTAAATCAAGCACACCAACCTTTTACCAGTCTCCTCTCTACTCAGCTTGTGTTAACAGTTCACTGAAGCTGCTTTCTGTCTCAAAAGTCTTCTAGTCTGGTGTCACCTCTGCCTCCTCGCGTTCCATTAGTGTCCTCTTGTGGACTGTTGTTCCTTTGAGCACAAACTGCATATGGCTCTCCTTATCCATTTCGTCATGTTAGCATCACCTGGGGAGATTTTTAAATTTCCAGTGCTCTGGCCCCCACTGCAATTAACTGAACTAGCACTTCTGCGACTAGACACTGGGCATTAGTGTTTTGTAACAACCCCTTTTATAGTTCTAATTATGTAGTCATATTTGGAAATCAAGACTGTAGATTCCATAATTGAGTAATTTAAACATTCTATTGCCAGGAACCTAAAACTGAGATTGGCCAACTGCCTTCCTTGGATCAACTATGACACAGCATCCATCTTCTAAGTAAAGATTTATTGGAACACAGCCACCTTTACTACTGCTTTTTCAGTATAAGGTCAGAAATGAGTACTTGCAAAAGAGACAGTATGGATGACAAATTGAAAATATTTACAACCTGGTCCTTTACTTGAAAAAGGTGCTGATTTCTGATGTACCCGCTTTCATGGCACTTTTTTTTTTTTTTTTTTTTTTTTACCAGCATGTTGCCAATATCTTCCATGATTGAGTTCTACTGTTTGAACACTGCTAAAGAAAACCACACAAGCCAACAAATTACCAGACCAAAGTTACATCAGTAAGGAGGGAAAGTTGATGCTAAGCTATAAAGGAGAAAGTGCATGCTCGTGATCAGTCACTCAGTTGTGCTGACTCTTTGTGACCCGACAGATTGCTGCCTGCCAGGCTTCTCTGTCTGTGGAATTTCCCAGGCAAGTTTACTGGAGTGGGTTGCCATTTCCTTCTCACAGGAAACTTCCTGTCCCAGAGGCTGATCCCACATCTCCAGCCTCTCCTGCATTGACAGGCAGATTTTTTACCACTGAGCCATCTGAGAATAAAGCATCAAAGGATAAACTAACTATGCAGGTTGGTGATACAAAGATGAAGCTTTTCTTAGTTTATCATTCAGAGAACCCAAAAGCCTTTACAAACATAGCCACAGGCTCTCTTTCTGTTGTGTGGAGGAGGAATCCCAAAATGTAAACCCCTAGGTTAAACAAGCCATTTTCCAGGACTAGTTTTTCATCACTTTATGCTGGAGGTAGAGAAATATTGCTGGGCCTATTGGTATCAGTACATTCCTCATTATGTTATAAAGCCCAATTTGAAGGATTTGAATGAAATGTATTGACACCTTTTCTGCTTAGTTGATATTTTAGAATGAGGACTTGATAATTATATATAAATTATATATACAGTAAGTCCCCTACCATCAAAAGAGTTTCATTCTGAGAAGGACTTCACAACTCCAACAAACTTAGCCTAGGTACCCAACTAACACAATTGACTATATAGTACTCTACTGTAGTAGGCTGATAATAATTTTCACACAAATAATACATAAAAAGACAAATAGAAAAGATAAAGCAATTAAATTTTACCATGCAATACTTTGAAAAGTACAGTAGTACAGCGCCACAGTGGCATACAGGGGCTGGCATCAAGTGAACAAACCAAAACAGCCACTGACTGGAAGGGGAGAGGAGGTTGAAGATTGTAGGTAGAGTTGAAGGGTCATCAGCAACAGGAGACAGAGGGCCAGCTGAAATGTTTTGCATGCCTGATGATGAAGGCACAGGTTCTGGTTCCTTGCTGGATTCAGTTCTATCTTCTCTCCTGAAAAAACAATTCAGGGATGTCTGGGTAGTAGCTCATTTTTGCTCATCATAGATGACACAGTAGCACTGGGTTGCATTCTGAATGGCTATTGTAACTTTAGTGCATTATTTTATGTTCAGGTCCTGTGCCTCAATCACTAACAGTGCCTCTCAAATAGAGAAAATACCCTTGCCATTTCCTACATTGTGAATCTCTTTGATTCTTCAGTTACTTAGAGAAAATACCCTTGCCATTTCCTACACTGTGAATCTCTTTGATTCTTCAGTTACTTCTTCCTTTGGTCTCTCTTCATCCTTGCTCTCAGTCTCCAATTCCACCAGGTCTTCATTAGCAAGCCTCTTGGGTTGTACAGAAAGGAGTTCAATGAAGTGGTCCTTTTGCAGATCTAGCTCCAGTTTATCACTGAGGGTTATTGAGTTGCTAAAGACCTTTTAGGACTCCTCATCCACCTTCTCGAATCCACCAAAGTCATGAATAATCTTCAGGCAAAGGTTATTCCAAACGCTGTTCATGGTGATGGCTGTAACCTCATACCAAGAAAAGTCATTGTTTTTCACAGCCTTGTATCTGTTACAGCCTTTCCAGAATTATCGAAAGGTTATTTCTTGCCTTACTGCCTAAAGGAAAGTATGACACAAATAATATTTCTTGAAAGTTGCTATAACTCCCTAGACCATAGGTTGGATGAGCGACTTTAGCATTCAGTGACATGACATTAGAATGAAAGTGCTTCATCAATGGGGAGTGACCCAGAGCATTGTTGAACAGTGAAAGAAAGTTGAATTTGGGCTGTCTTTCTCCAAGCAATATTTCTCTACCTTTAGGATAAGGTGGTTAAAAAAAAAAAAAAAAAAAGTCCTGGAAAATGCCCTCTGTAACCCATACTATGGGATTACTTTTCCCCACAACAGAAAGAGAGTGTGTGACTATGTTACTAAAGGCTCTTGGGTTCTATGAATGATAAAGATAAAAAGGCTTCAGGTTTGCTTCACTAAATAACAGACTTAGCCTCTCTTTTGCTGCTTTAAACCCTGGCATTACTCTTCCTCCTGACTGATGTGATTTCCATCTGGCATCCTCTTTGCATACAGTCCTGATTAATCCACATTAACAAAAAAAAAAAAAAAAAAAGAAAAAAAAACTTCTCAGGTATATACGTGCCTTCATCAATAATTTCTCAAAGCATTTTAGGAAATTCCTGGGAAGATACCATATCTGCACTTAATGCCTCACCACTTTTACAGTGTGAAGTTTGGCTGTAACCTTGAACCAATGAAATCAGTCATGGCTGGCATTAAAAGATTCATCCTCTGATTCTTCCCCATGTTTCTTCTTCAAGTTTTCATAAGACTTTTAGCTCTCTTTTGAATCAGTATAAACCATGTGGGACTCAATGCTGAGGCTAATCTTGTATCCACACACTGAGAAATGTCTCCATCTCCTTCATCATTTTCCCACACTTCTTCTGTATTACTGTCAGCCTCATTGGCCCAGAAGACTTCATATGTTCCATGATTTTATCCTTGTTCTTTAGAATCATGCCAATGGTTATAAGAATGAGCAATGTCTGCTGTCTTTTCACCTCACTCCACTCTGTCAATTATTTTCACTTTTGTTTTCATCATTTTCACTTGGGGCTTCTTAGAAGTACCAGCTATACCACCATTGCTTTTATGCTTGCTTCTGGACATCCTGGCCTTAAAATAAAGATACCGTACCCTGTACAGTACTGTACAGTAAAGCACACAAAAGCACAACCTCTTGTAGAGGTTATACACATGTGACAACGTACGCCAAACATGTAAACTAACTTATGTGATTAGAAGTGTGAAAAGATATTCACATCTTTGAAAGTTTGCAACTCACAAGTTCATATGTAGGGAACTTAAACTGTATTATAATTATCCTAGATGTGACGTGAAACAGATGTGGTAATGTAGCTTGCTACAGTTCTATTGGTGACTCAAATAACATTAGTAGTATTGTCATTGCAGCATGTTTGTAAGTTTTGAAGACTCTTGAAAGGTTTTAGGATATAAAAGGTACATATTTAAAACAATTTACACCATGGTTACATTCTTAAAAATTTTGTTATATCAAACCATCTCAAAGTGTTTCCATGTAAAACATTTAGTTTCTTAACTAATTACAGATTTTCACCTATGTGGCTATTCCCTGGACATTTGATAGGGAGCACTTTTTTACAAAATAGGCTTGCTGGAATATATGAAGATTTTAATAAGATGGTAGACAACTGTAAAAGACCATAAATATAGGCTCAATTATTCTGTACATATTAAGCTCCAAATATAAACTATATTATAACTGCAGATAATTAGTATGATATTTAAATATTCAATAGATATTTTCATTTTCTTTCCTAATGTTTTATATACCACCAGGCTCTTATATGAATCTTTTCATAGTAACTCATGAAAAAAAAATTGTTAGGCTTTTACTTAATGATATTCTCTATTAATACATGATATTTAAAATAAAGGCATGAGGGGAAATAGCACAGTTGTACACATATTTTGTATTAAGTATGGTAGTAAGCTCTATTTTATATAAATGTTCTCATTAAATCCATTCTAAAATTTTGTGCTTTTCATTTTTATGAAAAAAATGTGAGCTTGGTAGGGGTTAATTAACTCCTTTAAGAGCTTAGAGTTATAAAATAAATAATGATAATGTTCATATTATTTGCCATGAAACTTTTAAATTACATTTTGCCACACATCTGAATATATTTATGAAGATATAAAAAGTATACTTAAATTTATATTTTAATCTTAAAGGTTACTTATAATAGCTAAAATATATGGGTATACAAACTATTCCTTATTTTTTAAGACTATTTTCATTTTTAAAGGTAATAGCACATTTCATAAATCACCCCACAATTAGGACTCAAACTTAAAATTGAATGTTTTTTAAATGAATTAACAATTATGATAAAAATAGCATGCCATTTACCAAGACCATATTAAATTTATAACTCATACACATAAATAGTGCATTTTATGAAAATGCATATATTAATTCTAATATAGCATGAATATTTATATAAGTAGACTTAATGGAGGCCTATGTGCAATTTCTAATTACTGTACTATCTTCACCAAGTTCATTTTGATTGCATTCAAAAATTATATAAAATCAAATTATGTAATGTGCTGCTAAGTAGCTTAAGTCGTGTCCGACTCGGTGCGACTCCATAGACAGCAGCCCACCAGGCTGCTCCGTCCCTGGGATTCTCCAGGAAAGAACACTGGAGTGGGTTGCTATTTCCTTCTCCAATGCATGAAAGTGAAAAGTGAAAGTGAAGTCGCTCAGTCGTGTCCGACTCTTAGCGACCCCATGGACTGCAGCCCACCAGGCTCCACTGTCCATGGGATTTTCCAGGCAAGAGTACTCGATTGGGGTGCCATTGCCTTCTCCATCAAATTATGTATAGTAGCATTCAATTATTAAAACTCCACAGAAATTGTTTTCCCAGCTCACTGTTTTGGTCACAAGTTTACTGTAAAATCTACATACAATCAGTTATCCTCCAATGAAATATTTTGTTTGTTTGTTTTTAGCTGGTAAGTTGTGTCTGACTCTTCTGTTACTTCACAGACTGCAGCCCACACAGCTCCTTTGGCCATGGGATTTCCCAGGCAAGAACACTGGAGTTGCCATTTCCTTCTCCAGGGGATGTTCCTAAGCCAGGGATTGAGCCATGTCCAGTGTACTGACAAGTGGATTCCTTACCACTGAACCACTTGGGAAGCTTCCAATGCAATAACTATGCTCCTAAACATATTCTGCCATTCAAAATCATGCAAAAAATACCACAGAGCTCATGGAAAGAATGACACAACACAGACTTGGTCAGTGACATTGGAAAAAAAAAAAGATCCTAATAAAAATAGCAGCACAGTTTTACACATAGTGAAGGGTTCATGCATACATATTACATTGAACATATTGATTAACCTTAAAAAAAAATAGCTTAAATTTGCTTGCTGAAGTAGATATTAGAGGAGGTGCAGCCTATGAGCTATTCAATTCAGTTCAGTCGCTCAGTCGTGTCCAACTCTTTGCGACCCCATGAATCACAGCATGCCAGGCCTCCCTGTCCATCACCAACTCTCGGAGTTCATGCAAACTCATGTCCATCTAGTCAGTGATGCCATTCAGCCATCTCATCCTGTGTCATCCCCTTCTCCACCTGCCCCCAATCCCTCCCAGCATCAGGGTCTTTTCCAATGAGTCAACTCTTCATATGAGGCGGCCAACGTATTGGAGTTTCAGGTTCAGCATCGAAGTAGTAAAAGGAGAATTCTTTGTAATTGAAGGGAAATTTTAATACTTGAGGTGAATGGCCATGGCGCATACAAGTAAATAGTTAACTGAAACAGCAGCTAGATATTTGAGGTGTACCCATGTTTGCATTTTGTGTTTCTATGTGCTCAATTCATCTGGGTTCATTTTTCTACATTCACTGAGTATTTCTTAAGATCAAAATCTTACATTAGCAAACCCATTTCTACACTGCTTCGTAATTGTTCCCAAATATATCAATCTGTTGAAATAAATTCACATGATCAGAATAGGTATTGTGATAGGGCAACTTTAGTTAACACTATTTTCATTTTGCTTTGCCTATTAACATTTTTATTTCATATTATTTAACTATTAAATATTTTTTGCCTACCAATCATTTTTTAAGGGAACAAATATTTTCAAATTGATGTGTTGATATGAATATTCCACAGACTAAACTGATACATCTTATTTCAATAATTGATAATAGAAATGCTTTGTTGTTGTTGTTTTAGTCACTACATCATGTCCAACTCTTTTGCAACCTTGCACCAAGCCCCTCTGTTCTTGGTATTTCCCAGGCAAGAATTATGGAGTAGGTTGCCATTTCCTTCTACAGTGAATCTTCTCAACCCAGGAATTGAACCTGCGTTCTCTTGCATTGGACTTCCCTGGTGGCTCAGATGAGAAAGCGTGGGTCGGGAAGATCCTCTGGTAAAGGAAATGGCAACTTTCTCCAATATTCTTGCCTGGAAAATCCCATGGACAGAGGAGCGTGGTAGGCTACAGTCCATGGGGTCGCAAAGAGTCGGACACTACTGAGCGACTTCACTTTCACTTTCTCCTGTATCGGCAGGCTGATTCTTTACCACTGAGCCACCAGGGAATAGAAGTACATCTTTCTTAAAAACACAGTAAAAAATTCAAATACATTTGCAATTACTAATAATATAGAAATTAATGTAAGGGCACTAAGAAATGCTTTGTGTTTCCCAATTTAAAAAAAAATGGAGATATCTTTTACTTAATCACCACCCCATTTCCATCTTTTTCAAAAGATAAATTATTTTGGTAAGAAACTTCAGGGACTATATGCAAGAATTTTTCTTCCTTTTTTTTTTTTTTTGGTCAATGGACACTAATCAAATGTATTCCTGCTATGCTGCATATAACTAATTTTGTGGCTAAATGGATAGGCTATTTAATAAATTTAATGAAATAGGAATACAAGTTGTTACAATGTATAAAATCATATTTAAAACTTTATTATGAAAGATGGATCACCCAAAAAGCTCTTTCTGATGATAGTTTCAAGAATTTAAAAAGTAACTTTCTCTTTTTCAATTACTGAGTCCATATGTCCACATTTGATATTGAACCAGTCAGTGAACTCTTTGCAGTAGTTAATGAACCTTTAGTCAGTTATTACCTAAGGGAAAAGAATTTTCAATATTGTAAGAGATATAAAAGGGATAATTGAACTCAAGCTCTGGTTAAATTATACACACACACACACACACACACACACACACACACATATATTTTCCATGATCAAATTCTTCCTCTTGGAACTGCTTCACCATTTCAAATGGCACTCTTTGCAACTTCCAAGTTGAGGTAACTTCCTAACTTACAACAAATACATTTCCACTATCAACAGTGGCTGCAGATACATGATTGTCAGCCTCCCCTGATGCCACTACCACCTGCTTCCACAGGACCAAGGCTTAGTGAATCTCTGTAGCCACATGACACACAAGATAGACTAATTCTTCATAGTTTTAATAGTTAAGTTAAGGAATATAAAGAATCTCCTTGTCCCCTCCCATGCTTTGGTTACAGGTGAGTTTTCTTTCTCCTAATGGAGAAAAAATAAGCACATCCACAACCAGAGAGAATGACATTAGACTCATATGGAAGCAGACACGAGAGGCAGAGCATTGATCATGGTGAAGCTCTAGCCTCAATTACATTCTCCAGGACTCTTGAGCTGCCTTCCTTCCCAGAGAGCCTCCTTTGAGTCCCTGAGCTCTCCAGTATCTTCCAAAAGACTCTTCTTTTAGCCTAAACGTAGAGTTTAGTTAGAATTATTGACAAGTAAAAGAGCCCAGACTATAAATGTTGCTTTATCAAACCAGATGTTCACATTTACATTTTAATACAGATGGCATAATTACATAGGGCTTCCCTGGTGGCTCACAGGTTAAAGCGTCTGCTTCCAATGCGGGAGACCCGGGTTCAGTCCCTCGGTTGGGAAGATCCCCTGGAGAAGGAAATGGTAACTCCGTCCAGTATTCTTGCCTGGAGAATCCCATAGATGGAGAAGCCTGGTAGGCTACAGTCCACGGGGTCGCAAAGAGTTGGACACGACTGAGCGACTTCACTTTCACAACAGGAGAGAATGACATTAGACTCATATGGAAGCAGATGTTCACATTTAAATTTTAATACAGATGGCATAATTACATAGTAGGTCTAGTGGATATGCATCAGATTATGACATAAGGTAAAGCATCATCAAACAGGTTATTTATAAATTGCAAAAGAAATGTGTAAGTTTATAATATTTTATCAACAAATGTGGACTTCCCCAGTGGCTCAGTGATGAATAATCCACCCGCCAAAGAAGGAGACTCAAGAGACATGGGTTTTTTCCCTTGGTCAGGAAGTTTGCCTGGAGGAGGAAATAGCAACCCACACCAATATTCTTTCCTGGACAACCTTGTGCACAGAGTAGCCTGATGGACTGCAGTTCATGGGGTCACAAAGAGTAGGATGCAGCTGAGTGACTTAGCATGCATGCACACATCCACAAATATAACCTAGCATCAGTAATGACACTTTACTTCCAATGAAGCTAATATTTAGATATATCTAAATGGCCAAGTCCAGAGCACTTTTAACAAGAAAGGGAATTAGTGTTCATGTTTTATGCTGCATAAGTATAAATCAGATCAGCTGATGCTAAGAAAATGAATTACACTAGGAATCATCTTGATAGTGATGTCTAAAGAAAAGAAAATCAGTATAATGATGTCCATGAAATGGCTTTGCCCTGAAACATGAGCAAAATATATGTTCGTGTATAGATGATTCTGAGCAAGACAACATAAAAACTAAACCTTACAAAATGGCCTATAGACTGTACATCTGGATAAAATATTGCAGAAGACATTAAAACTGAAAAATGATAAAAATCTTTTTTCCCAAAAAGAGCAAGTTAACTATTCCTCCTTATATTGAAACTCATAAAAAATGTTACTTGTGTTGCTATAAAACTCACACTATAAGTGAAAAATATTTCCTTTAATATACAAAGTAGCTTTTATGCATAATAGTCTGAGACAAAACTGGAAATCTCCATCTTCATGCCGTTATATGTTAAGTAATTTATTAAAGTTCTCTCTTAGAAGAAAAAAATAATAAAAGTTGTAATTTAAAATGAAGTTTTTAGAGGAGTATGTATCAGGGGAAGGTTGTAATTCAATGCACACTCTATCAAATGCAAGCACTAATTCATTAAATATTTGTATTCATTCATGAGTAAATATTCAATGAACACCTCTCTCCTACCAGGCACTGTGCTGGCATCAGATATACAACTGTGGAAAGAAAGATATCACAACATTTTACTGAACTTAGAGAAAAAAGCAAAAGACACAAAATATTTCTAGTTGTTAAAAAAAAAAAAAAATGGTTCACAGAAAACAAAACCAAAAAATGTGACTACATAAAATAAGTAGAGAAGACCCTTTTAGAATAGAAAAGTCTTCACTGAGGTGCTGCCATTAAACAGAAGTCTGAATTATGAAAGTGAAAGTCACTCAGTCGTTTCCGACTATTTGCAGTCCCATGGACTATACAGTCCATGGAATTCTCCAGGCCAGAATACTGGAGTGGGTAGCCTTTCCTTTCTCCAGGGGATTGAACCCAGGTCTCCTGCATTGTTCTTTACCAGCTGAGTCACAAGGGAAGCCCAATATTGGAGTGGGTAGTCTATTCCTTCTCCAGCAGATCGTCCCCACTCAGGAATCCAACCTCTTTACCAACTGAGCTATCAGGGAAGCCATTAATTATGAGGAGTTAGTAAAGAGAAGATGGATAAAGGACTCTGAGGAGCATGTGAAGGAAGAACACCTGCACAATTCTTGAAGTTGGATAACATCTGGAATATTTGGAAAATAAAGAGTAGTTTTCCTTCACCATAATGAGCTAGTAATTCAAGAAAATTAAGACGTACAAACAGGCCAAAGCCTTGCAGACTGAGATGGAGAGCTTGATTGCATTTTAAGTGACAAGGGGATACATTGAATAACTGAAAAATAAAAAGGCCATAGCCAAATTTTCACTGCAGTTGAATCTGCTGGGAGAAGAATGAAGAAGGATTGGGAAAAGTAGAAGAAGAGAGACTATTTTGGGGGTTGAATTTCCTGACAAAATTACTATCTCAAATTTTCGCATTTCAGTAGGGACAGCATCATTCCCAGTCACCAAAGTCAAGGATCTTTGACTTGTCATTTTCGCTCTTTTGTGAATTGAGCTGGTGATAACAGAGATAGAGAAACATAGGGATGCTGTATAGAATGTAAGAGATTAAATCAATAGACTTGAAATGCATAAGACATTGGTCCAAAAGAGAGTGTAGAATCAAAAATGGGCTCCAAATCTTTCATTTGAGTGAGCAAGTAAAGACTTAATCTCTGCAACAGAATAGATTATGACTAATACATGTTTTAAAATACAATAGCCACACAAAACTGAGAATAACTAGAATATATATTTTTTTAAAATAATAAAAACATTGGGGTAATAAATAACTTACTTTTTAAAATATAAATTTATTTATTTTAATTGGAGGCTAATTACCTTACAATATTGTATTGGTTTTGCCATACATCAACATGAATCTGCCATAGGTATACACGTGTTCCCCAACCTGAACCCCCCTCCCTCTTCCCTTCCCACACCATCCCTCTTGAAATAATTTTTAGTGAAGGGGATCTCTGGAAATTTAGTAGGTGTTCTCTTCACCAGACCATATGGTATTCACCTCAAATATGTCCATTTAGATCCAGAATGTGACTGGAAAAAAGACAAAAAGAAAAGAAGTGATAGGCAAGGTAAGACAAATAAAACAAAATAAAAAAGATTAAAAATGAAAAAATGGAAAGACAAAACAAAACATGACAAGACAAAATTTAGAAACAAAGAGAAATAGAGACGCAATAACTGTATATGTAATCATTTCAAAGTATTTTTAAATCTCAAAAATTATTTATCCTTGACTTGATTCCTTTAATAAAAGAAACTCTGGCAATCTATTAGTGTAAAACAGATTGCTAAATTATAAAATAAATAAACTATGGGGCTATACTATATAGCATAGGGAATATAGTCAATAATGTTGTTAAAATTTTGTATGGTGACAGATGGTAACTAGACTTCTCATGGTCATAATGTATAAAAATGCTGAATCATTATGTTATACTCCCCCAAATAATATAATGTTTCAAATCAACAGTAATTTGACAATAAAGAACATGCAAAATAAAATATTCTAGATTTTAAAAGTAAGGCTAATATTTAAAACCAATTTAAAATATACTACAATTTTGAAAAGGCTAAACTTTACAAAGAGATAGTCAAAACTGGCCAATAGTTTTTCCATTTATTTTTTACCCTGACATCCTATGACTGTAGTATTTCTTCAAGAAGAACTAAGGGCTTTTTCTACCAATGGCATAACAAGAAGAGATGTGAACTTCTGGACACAATAACTATTATACCAATATTACATTATCTTAATTCATCATTTTTCCAACTACTCAGGGATGTTCAAAACTCTTATATATTTTATTATAGAGTCACATTTGTCTTGTCTGGTATTATATATGTAGTTATTTATGCATCAATGTAACCTCCAAATGGAATATATTTGTTCAGAGCTTTAGCCATTTGATTCTCAACATCTAAAATTAATCAATGTATATATGTTGGATGCATTTTATAATGCATAAATGCTATGATGAAATATTATAAAATAGCTTTTAAAAGTTATGGGAAAACTGGTCAACCACTTGTAAAAGAATGAAGCTAGATCACTTTTCTAACACCACACACAAAAATAAACTCAAAATGGATTAAAGATCTAAATGTAAGACCAGAAACTATAAAACTCCTAGAGGAGAACATAGGCAAAACACTCTCTGACATAAATCACAGCAGGATTCTCTATGATCCACCTCCCAGAATTCTGGAAATAAAAGCAAAAATAAACAAATGGGATCTAATTAAAATTAAAAGCTTCTGCACAACAAAGGAAAATATAAGCAAGGTGAAAAGACAGCCTTCTGAATGGGAGAAAATAATAGCAAATGAAGTAACTGACAAACAACTAATCTCAAAAATATACAAGCAACTTATGCAGCTCAATTCCAGAAAAATAAACGACCCAATCAAAAAATGGGCCAAAGAACTAAATAGACACTTCTCCAAAGAAGACATACGGATGGCTAACAAACACATGGGAAGATGCTCAACGTCACTCATTATTAGAGAAATGCAAATCGAGACGACAATGAGGTACCACTTCACACCAGTAAGAATGGCTGCAATCCAAAATTCTGCAAGCAATAAATGCTGGAGAGGGTGTGGAGAAAAGGGAACCCTCCTACACTGTTGGTGGGAAAGCAAACTAGTACAGCCACTTTGGAGAACAGTGTGGAGATTCCTTAAAAAATTGCAAATAGAACTGCCTTATGACCCAGCAATCCCACTGCTGGGCATACACACCGAGGAAACCAGAATAGAAAGAGACACATGTACCCCAATGTTTATCACAGCACTGTTTATAATAGCCAGGACATGGAAACAACCTAGATGTCCATCAGCAGATGAATGGATAAGAAAGCTGTGGTACATATACACAAGGGAGTGTTACTCAGCCATTAAAAAGAATACATTTGAATCAGTTCTAATGAGATGGATGAAACTGGAGCCGATTATACAGAGTGAAATAAGCCAGAAAGAAAAACACCAATACAGTATACTAACACATATATATGGAATTTAGAAAGAGGGTAATGATGACCCTGTATGCAAGACAGCAAAAGAGACACAGATGTGTAGAGTGGACTTTTGGACTCTGAGGGAGAGGGAGAGGGTGGGATGATTTGGGAGAATGGCATTGAAACATGTATACTATCATGTAAGAAACGAATCGCCAGTCTATGCTCGATGCAGGATGCAGGATGCTTGGGGCTGGTGCACGGGGATGATCCAGAGAGATGATGTGGGGTGGGAGGTGGGGGGGGGGAGGTTCATGTTTGGGAGCTCATGTACACCTATGGCGGATTCATGTCAACGTATGGCAAAACCAATACAGTATTGTAAAGTAAAATAAAGTAAAAATAAAAATTAAAAAAAATAAAAATAAATAAATAAATAAATATCATTGTTAGAGATTAAAAACATTTAAAAAAAAAACAGTAGCGGTGCCACAATGGAAACAAAACTCCACTTCTTTTTTTTTTCCTCTAAATTTAAGTGGGTCTCACAAGTCAAAGATGATAAAAATGCACAAGTCTTTAAAGACATGCAATTCTCAATTACGCAGCTACAAGTGAAAATCATCTAAACTTATAAGTTACATACAATAGTTATTTTACTTAATTTTAAATATTTTCAAAAAATGCCATTTCACTTCAGTCATGTCTGACTCTTTGTGACTCTATACACTGTAACCCGCTAAGCTCCTCTGTCCATGGGATTCTCCAGGGAAAGATACTGGAGTGGGTTGCCATTTCCTCCTCCAAAGAATCTTCCAGCTCAGGGATCAAACATATATCAATTATATCTCCTGCATTGCCAGGTGAGTTCTTTACCACTAGTGCTACATGGGAAGTGATATATCCAGTAAGAGGAAACATTTTCATAGATTTAATTTTGTAATGTTTCAAATTTACATGTCACAAGATGAACTTTTCCATTAGAATTTGTTTTTAAAACATGAGTTCCATTTGTATTTTCTCCTATGGGTTTTCCAGCAAGTGTTTCAAATTATTTAGCTATGTTATAATCAGTATTGTAATAAATAATGAGTTCAATCCTTTAAGTTGATATACAACAACTTACAATGATATATTCAATTTATCATGTGCTGTGCTGTGCTTAGTCACCCAGTCTTGTCTGACTCTTAGCAACCCCATGGACTATAGCCTGCCAGGTTCCTCTGTCCATGGGGATTCTCCAGGCAAGAATATTAGAAGAGGTTGCCATGCTCTCCTCCAGGGGATCTTCCCAACCCAGGGATGAAACCTGGGTCTCTTGCATTGCAGGCAGACTCTTTACTGTCTGAGCCACCAGAGAAGCCCATTGAGGGGGGCTCTTTACTGTCTAAGCCAAGAATACTGGTGTGGGTAGCCTGTTCCTTCTCTGGGGATCTTCCTGACTGAGGAATCAAAGGATGCTTGGGGCTGGTGCACTGGGATGACCCAGAGGGATGGTACAGGGAGGGAGGAGGGAGGGGGGTTCAGGATTGGGAAAATGTGTACACCCATGGTGAATTCATGTTGATGTATGGCAAAACCAATACAATATTGTAAAGTGAAAAAAAAACAAAAACAAAAAAAACCCTGGTCTCCTGCATTGCAGGAAATTCTTTACCAACTGAGCTACCAGGGAAGCCCCAATCTATCAAGAAGCACATATAAATATTATATTTGTATTTATGCATTATCCCAAAGTTATATATGATGCTATTGATATTTTACAAATATTGATTGTAAAGATTTCCTGAATGTTCTAAATTTATAGAGAACAGCAACTTAATTATTCTAGTTGTTGAAGTTAGCATTCTTTCTCGGAAGCCTTTTTTTTTTCCATCATGTTCTCTTGCTTTTACATTAGTTCAGACTCTTAACATAAGAGATACCAGTCAAGAGCTTTTAGTAATATATGCAGTTGTCTATCACAAAATGATTGAATAATCTACAATTTTTTTCTACTATTTTTCCATAAAAAGCCAAGATGGAATGTTTATTTGCCTGCCCATTGTTTTTATACATAATATAAATATGTCTGACATCACACTAGTGTTTTGTAAATTAAGTCCATAGATAGAAAATATTTGTGGAAATTTTAGTCGTTTTATGAAATAAAAATACAGATATTTTGTATTGTAAGACACATGCTAAAAATGTACTTCTCCACCATGTCAACTTTTGAGCAAATGAAACATGGAAATATTCTAATATAAATAAGAAGCATGCATATTATCATATTCTTATTTAAGAATAAGATAAAGATAGTAATAAAGCATATATCACAGTATTACAAACCAAATAATTTATCTTTTTTATAAATTGTATTTGAAAAGTCTCAGGAAAGCAAGAAATTGATGCCTTTCTAGACAATAAAAATTTAAGACTTCAAATTTAGAAATTTTAGGACTGAAGTGTACCTTTGAGTTTCCCTTGTGGCTCAGCTGGTAAAGAATCCACCTGCAATGTGGGAGACCTGGGTTTGATCCCTGGGTTGGCAAGATCCCCTGGAGAAGGGAAAGGCTACTCACTCCAGTATTCAGGCCTGGAGAATTCCATGTACTGTATATTTCATGGGGTCGCAAAGAGTCAGACAGGACTGAGTGACTTTCACTTTCACTTTCAATGTACCTTAAGCATACTCTCCGGAGAAGGCAATGGCAACCCATTCCAGTACTCTTGCCTGGCATATCCCATGGACGGAGGAGCCTGGTGGGCTACAGTCCATGGGGTCGCTAAGTCAGACACGACTGAGCGACTTCACTTTCCGTTTTCACTTTCATGCATTGGAGAAGGAAATGGCAATCCACTCCAGTGTTCTTGCCTGGAGAATCCCAGGGACAGGGGAGCCTGGTGGGCTGCCGTCTATGGGGTCACACAGAGTCGGACACGACTGAAGTGACTTAGCAGCAGCAGCAGTAAGCATACTCTCACTTTTACAAAGCACACTGTTTCCAGGAAACTTCGGTGACTTTTCAAATGGCGACTAGAATATTGCCCCTAAAAATATTTCATGGATTCCTGAAAAGATGCTTGTATGCACATTTCTGAAACAGATTTAATAGTTTGTTTCAACATTTATTCATTTATACAGTTATTCATGAACATAGCTATTTTTATATGTCTCCTAATCTCTTAAAAGGGATTACCTGGTGGCTCAGTTGGTAAAGAATCTGCCTGTAATGCAGGAGACCTGGGTTTGCTCCTGGGTTGGGAAGATCCCCTGGAGAAGGAAATGGCAAGCCACTTCAGTATTCCTGCCTGGACAATCCCATGAACAAAGGATCCTGGTAGACTACAGTCAATGGAGTCACAAGATTGGGACATGATTTAGTGACTAAGCCATCCCCAATCTCTTAAAAATTGAGAAGTATGGCTTAAATTTCCATTCACACATTCTTTATATTTCCGTATTCTCTATATTCAGTGCTTTGTTGATCAGTTTGGTCTACAATATTAGACTTTCTATAGCACATACTGTACTCTACTGTGTTTATCTTGGCCGAGAGTGAAAGTCAGACATTCAGGCATTCCCAAAGGTAAAGATAGAGCATCTTTGGTCCAGTAGATTTTTTTAACTCCTATACAATAAATAAGTTTGATATGATACATCACACAAAATGTACACTTATGTGGAACATATCAATGTGAAATCATATAATAAATGAAAACAATACAGACAGGTTATACAGCAGTTAGCTAAAATATAAAATCAGCAGAGAACAGATACAGAAAATAAACATTCAAAAGGCAGTTAAATGAGATGAGATGCAAAGTAGAAAGGATATGTAAATAGTGAAGAAATTAAGTAAGATGTTTTCACATATATTTAAACACCATTTGGGGATTAAAAAAAAGAAAGGAAGAGAGAAAAAATAGTGGTTGAGAATTTTCCAGAAATAAAAAAAGATGCATTATAACTAAGGGTGTTGATAAGCTTTACATTTTAAGTTAAATGCTTGTTATACTATAAAAAGTGAGTGAAGTCACTCAGCCGTGTCCAACTCTCCGTGACCCCACAGACACCAGGCTCCTCCGTCCATGGGATTTTCTAGGCAAGAGTACTGGAGTGGGTTGCCATTTCCTTCTTCAGAGAACTTCCCGACCTAGAGTTCGAACCCAGGTCTCCCACATTGTAGACAGACACTTTCCGTCTGAGCCACCACTTGATCTTAGCCAAAAGGCCAAAAGAATAATATAAAGTTCAATTTTTATTATATAAAAAAAATAAAAATTTAAAATTATTCAAATAAAAAAATGAAAATGCAGACAGGGAAGAATAAATGTTCAAAAAAAAAAACAGTGAAAAGACATAAATGAATGAAAAGAAGAAAATATGACTGTGCAAGAAAAACAAGATAAATGAAAGCTTAAAATTTCTGTGTTAGCTGTCAAAACAATTATCTTAATGACTGAATAAAGGACTTTTATCAGCTGGTAAGCATTGGAAGTATTGGAGGACCAGATGATTCCCTCATTGAAGCAGAATCAGGCTTCTTATAGAAGCAAAAGTAGAGTACGGGAGGTTTGGGCTTGACAGAAATTTTCAACTTTAACTGAAACTTAAGGTTGGCAATTGTTTGTTTTGTTTTGATTTTCTGTGGCACTTGCTCAGAGTTCCATTATCCATCAGAACTGTATCTTCCAAAATCTGTTTTTGGAAACTTTGCAAATGATAGAGTAGCTAAAGTTTATGAGATGTGGCAAGTAGGTAGCAAAAAGAAAAAAAAAAAAAAAAAAGATGCAAAAGTAGAAGAAAAAGGGGAATGGCTCTCTATCATGTTCATTTTCATCAGTTTACAAAGTTACCATTGACTTTTCAAATGTACTAAGCAATTTAATGTGATTCAGATCATGAAATGAGGAGCTCATTCATTTTATAATTCAGTGATATAATTATTGAGTGTTAACTCTTCACAAGATGCTGATTAGACATTGGACGCTAAAAATGAACTGTAAATGAGATCCCTGTCCCCTGAATTCACATACAGAAAGTATATAAAACCAAAATTAAAGAAATTTATGTTAGGTTCAGCAAGAATTTATTTACATATAATTTTGCTAATCCTATAATGTTAAACATATATCTATCTATCTATCTATCTATATATATATATATATATATATATATAAGTGGATTTCAAGAGTCAAAAAGTTAATGTTTTCCTGAGTGAACTTAATAAGTCAGTTGACCAAAATACACTTTAACTTTTAAGTACAAATGGTTATTCAAATAAGTTGTTTATTTCATATGTTAGAAAGATATACTGATTGATAATTTTATCATTCTATCCATCCAGTAAGTTATTTAAATTAATAATCTCATCAAAAATGTTTCTGAGAGGCTATCCTTGAGTGAGTAGATCATGACTAGCACTGGACATAACATCATGTAACTTTAACGCAAGTCTATATATAGGACATTCTGTAGATTTGCATCTGTTGTTCAGTTGCTCAGTCATGTACAACTCTTTGCATCCCCATGAAGTGTAGTACTCCAGGCTTCCCTATCCTCTGTTGTCCAGAGTTTGCTCAGATTCATGTCTATTGAGTTGCTGATGCTATCTAATCATCTCATCCTTTGCCACCCCCTTCTGTTTTTGGCCTCAATCTTTCCCAGCATCAAGCTTTTTTCCAGTAAGGTGGCTCTTTGCATCAAGTGACCAAAGTATTGGGGCTGCAGCTTCATCATCAGTTCTTCCAGTGAATATTCAGGGTTGGTTTTCTTGTAGGACTGACTGGTTTAATCTTTAAGATTGACTGGTTTGATCTCTTGCAGTCCAAGGGACTCTCAAAAGAAGTCATAAGAGAGTTAAATCACTTATACATCCCACTTAGCAGCAGGGAAAAGAGTCAAATCTCCAGGTGATAGCATTTGGAGGCAACATGGAGTCTACCAGATTCTTCCTTGGCAAGTGGTGGTTGATGCTCTATGAGCAACATATCTACATAATTCCTCAGCTTTAAGTAGATTTTGGAACTGTTTAGGATTTTGTATTAGCTGAACGAATTGCTGGACAGCTCTCCTCTTAAGTAAACTCTTGTTTGTATATAGTATTCAACCTTTTATTTTGATATTTTAAGGAAACCACTGGATTTTGATATTTCAGAAATATGCTATAACCATTTACCAAATAGACATGAAAGTTCTGTGCTGGCAACTTCTCTGAAACTCTGAACTAAATGACAAGATCTTCACCAATGTTTTTGTTCAGAGTGCAAGATAAAGGGAACAATGGAACTTGCCCTTATGTAAAAGAAAAATATCGCAATTTCTCCTTGATACATTGGATCATGCGAGAGGTGTATAACCATTTAACTAAAGAGAAATCCCTTCAAAAACCACTCTAAAGTGCTTTAAGAGATAGCATTGCTGGAGGAAAAAGATTGAAAACAATTGGCTTAGCTGTTCAGAAAGTGGAAAGACTGAAAGAGTAATCTGTCATTCTGTGGGCAGACAAGTTGCCAGAAAATTGGGTAAATTGGAAATCACTGGAAGGCAGCTCTTTTGTCCTTAGGTGCATTAGATATCTTGGGAAAATGTTATTAAATGGTGAACAATTGTTACTGCAAAGTTTCTAGACATTTGGAATACAGAGTCAAAATATTCAATTTTTATTCTAATAATAGATCAATCTAAACTGTATTAATTTTATTTTTACTAGACTGATATTTTTAAAAATATGACATTTACCTGGACTTGTGACTATACATGTGCTAAAGTAAACAAAAACTTTTTTTTTCTCCACTTCATTGTCACTTTAATCCTATAGAAATTAAGAATATTGGGGTTTGGTGACTCAGATGGTAAAGAATCTGCCTACAGTGAGGCAGACCCAATTTTGATCCTGGGGTTGGGGAGATCTCCTGGAAAAGGAAATGGCAACTCACTCTAGTATTTTTATCTGGAGAATTTCCATGGACAGAGAGGAGCCTGGCAGGCTACGGTCCATGTGGTGGCAAAAGTCGGACATGACTGGGTGACTAAGTACAGCACAAATACTCTTTACTTAAGATCAAGAATAAGGCAAAAATTATTTCTCATTGCTCTACTTTCTACTTCTCTTCATTTTTATTCATCATTGTATTGTAGTCACTAAGCAGTGATAGATCAGTGGGAAATGACTGATTTGCCATGCACAATCAGAAGTGGGACATGGCCAGTTTTGACCAATAACCCAAAGTAACAGGAACAAAAGAGGAAAAAAAAGAGAAATGAGAAAGGAGTAAGGCAGATTCTATTTCTCTTTTCTAGGAACAAAATTAAAGATATTCTTGAGTTTAAATATCAGTGCTCAATGAAATTCCCAGAAAGCA
The DNA here is from genome assembly GCF_023091745.1 of Budorcas taxicolor. Classification (NCBI taxonomy): domain Eukaryota; kingdom Metazoa; phylum Chordata; class Mammalia; order Artiodactyla; family Bovidae; genus Budorcas; species Budorcas taxicolor. Next base: position 55,093,858 of record NC_068929.1, on the reverse strand, counting down.
ACATACCTTAATTGGTTCAGGCAGGTGATTCCATTTGGTCATCTGGTTGGTTGGAACAAACTACACAATGAAGTATAATTTCAAGATGTGTGTGTGTGTGCTCAACCATGTCTGACTCTTTGAGACCCCATGGGCTGTAGCCTACCAGACTCTTCTTTCCATGGGGACTCTCCAGCCAAGAATACTGGAGTGGGTTGCCATGCGCACCTCCAGGGGATCTTCCCAACTGAAGGATCAATCCCGGATCTCCTGCATTTCCTGCATTGCAGGCAGATTCTTTACTGCTGAACTGCTGAGTCACTGGAGAAACCCATATTATATTATATTAGATCATCATATCATATTATATAAAATGTCAGATATGAGTGTATATATACCATTGCTATTTAGTTTTCCTTGGGTATGAAACATTGTTCCTTAGATTCAGTCAAGTATGAGCTTATTCTGTCATATATTAGTCAAAAGCACAACATTTTTGTAATGCTGAGAAACATTTATTTTAGAATGCATTATTACCACACTTCAAATGAAGAAATCAAAATTCCTGGCAGACAATTGCATTCCAATCCGAATTAGAAAAATGTGATAGTGAGTTTAACATAAGGCAAATTGCTCACTTATGGAATCAACATAGAACTATATCAATATTTGCAAAAAAATATTTATATAATCATTTTAATTCCCTGAAGAAAAGTACAGAATTCAAGCAACAATTTCATTTTTTCCAATTTGTAAATAAGAAACTCTAGCAATTTATTTTTATTTTTCTCCATCTAAGCAGGTTTATCTGAAGCTTTAGAGAATACTGTGAAGAATATATAATAATGGACATTTTGCTTACTTCCACTCCAACAGAAGGAAATTTGTACTTTTATGCCTTGAAGAATTGATTCTTTTCTGTAAATGACATCTGGTGGTGAATCTTTTTTGAAAATAAATACTTTTGCTTTCTTGCTGAATAAGTTCTTCATTTAAATTCACAACAACATAACAGAAAGTTTGCCATAAAAATATAGAATGATGAATCTAAGTAATAGAGTATTTGAGTAAAAAGGATTTAAACAATTTAATACTTCTTAAATTTAATTTAAAGTTAAATTTTAGAGACAATATCTTGGAATATGCTGACAGAGTACACACACACGCACACACACACACACACACACACAAACCCAGCTTAAGCAAGTTGTGACAGCTATAACAACAATTCCATTAAAGATCAGAAATTAAAGTTTCTTTTAAGCTTTCAGCTGAAGCTCACAGCAAATAATCATAAGTGATCTTTGCCAGATATTATAAATGTACAGTACACAGAAACTTTAGACCAACTTTATTTACATAGCTTAACTGTCAGAACTGAAATCTGAGGCCATCTGTGTCAATATGATTTTAAACTTTATTTCAGAAAATTATTTTCCAGGAAGGTAAGGCTGTAAACTAATAAATAACTTCATTGTTTCCCTCAGGAAATTCCTGCACACCAATTTGTGTGAGCAAACAACTCTTCTTTCAGACAATAGATTGCTCACCTGGGTAGAGAGCTGTTTATTAAATAACAGTTTATTTATGAAGATTCATTCCAAGGCTCTCTACTCACTGTCTCTCAATCCTAAATGCTTCTGTCATGAACTCTACCTCTTCTAATCAGTTATTGGCCTTGAAAGGCCCATCTTCACCACTTGAGCCCAGACTTCAACAGCAATAAATAAACTGCGCTATTTACTCATCTAAAATACCCTGTCAAAGCAGAGTTCTTCCTTACAGTCATATTGCTGTCTCATTAAGCTTTGCTTAATCAACATGCTTTAGTGGGTCTGCTGGGGAGACAAGCAGATAACCAGCCAAGATGCACTTCCCATTATGGTTCAAGGTCTTGGTGTTTCTCTGAGGCTCCTTGAACCATCCACTTGGAAGCCTCCTTGGTCAGGTTGATGAAATACATTTTGTGTTGGATCTGAAATCTTATTTCTTTTCATTGAATTCTCAAATTCTCTGTTTCCTTGGGCACTTAGAAATAAGAAATTGCTTTTAGGAATTCTTTGATCATGTGATCATTTTTTATCCATTATTAAAACCTGCATTAGTACTTGTGGCTCTCTTTCAATATTATCATATTTTATGAGCTTTTAAAATGAAATTCAGGGGAAAAGAACAAGCTTAAGTCTAATAAGTTTGTCTTGAAGTTTGACCTTAAGGCCTAATGATCTCAGAAGATCCCATGAGATCAGCATACTTACAGAACACATTTTGCTTTGGCTCACCTATCAGAATTTTATGAAAGCTTTCCTTAGTCTTGTTATGTTTTACCTGTGAGAGTCTATTCCTAAAAAGAGATCTTTGATCTGTATGTTCTGCCTGCTTGGGATTTCAGATTGACTGGCCCTCAATTAAAGAGATCCAAATACAAGATTAGAGTTCTATGACAAATTTCAAAAGCAAACTCTTCACTTATTCATCACCAGATTCTTATGGCTTCAACTTAATTTGGATCCACAATTCCTACAGGCAAACCCCTGCTTCTTATATATGTTTAGACAATAATTCTATTTTTGAGCTTATAAATTAAATAATAATTTTGTTAAATATCATTTAAAGTTATGGTCATCTATTTGGAGATCCTTTTGCAGGATAAAAATGTGTAATAAGTGACTTAGAATAACAGTGAAACAAAAAGGAACCAAATATCTAAAGTCCTGAAATGTTGTGCTGTTACCTGGAAACTTCTAAAAGAAATCCAAATTACAAAATTGTTCTTTGGAAATAATTTTAAAAATACATATATGGGCAAGGCAAAATAAAAATCTGAAACTAGCTCATTTTTTTTTTTTTTTTACCCTTTCTCTGCAAATCTTGACTCTAAATGATCAGTCTTCATCTCACAAATTTTTGTCTCCCGTTATATTCTTTGTTTATAACATTCTCTCTGGCATCTTTCTCACCCTAAATATACAAAAGCTTAGCTCTATTCTAAAATTAAGCCTTATATATTGTAGAGAAAGCACCTGTGGTTACATTTGATCCCAATGCTATGCTATACCAAGTCGCTTCAGTCGTGTCTGAGTCTTTGCAACCCCATGCACTGTAGTCCACTAGGTCCCTCTGTTCATGAGATTCTCCAGGCAAGAATATTGGAGTGGGTTGCCATTCCCTTCTCCAACATTTTATCCCTAGTATTGATCTAAGATGCACTTTCAAATATTCTCCAAAGTCTAGACAAAATTCATATAGAAGGACAGAATAGTTATAATAACATATACTCCACAGTACTTAGATTTATATTAGTTGGTTTATATGATATAAGGAACTATAGTTGCAATATATGCATATATATATATATATATATATATATATATATATGGAAAGGCAGAATTGGAAATTCTGAAGGTGGCATGATACTTCAAACTGCGTGAAAATAGAGAAAAATCTAGAAACCTGCAGACATTGTGTAAGCCCTAAGCTTTTATCATTAAAAAAAAAAAAAAAAAAAAGATTAGGCACTCCTAAAAACTCCTAAAAACATTGAAAGGGTATGTTTATTGAAAATATAGACTATGATACAGAATACATCAAAGATATATTCTGTAACACTTCTATACAACATTCAGGAGTAGATCCTTACACAAATGTGATACCAACCCTTTCTGCAGGTTTTGTGAATGAATTTAGTTCAGTTCAGTTCAGTCCCTCAGTCATGTCTGGCTCCTTGCCACCCAATGGACTGCAGTAGGCCAGGCTTCCCTGTCCATCATCAATTTTAGGAGCTTACTCAAACTCATGTCCATTGAGTTGCTAATACCATCCAACCATCTCATCCTCTGTCATCTCGTTCCCCTCCTGATTTCAATCTTTCCGAGCATAAGGGTTTTTTCCAATGAGTCAGTTCTTCATATCAGATGATCAAAATATTGGAGTTTCAGCTTCAGCATCAGTCCTTGCAATGAATATTCAGGACTGATTTACTTTAGAATTGATTGGCTTGATCTCCTTGCAGTCCAAGTGACTCTCAAGAGTCATCTCCACTCTGTATAATCCGCTCCAGTTTTATCCATCTCATCAGAACTGATTCAAATGTATTCTTTTTAACAGCTGAGTAATACTTCATTGCGTATATGTACCACAGCTTTCTTATCCATTCATCTGCTGATGTCCGATGCAGGATACAGCATGCTTGGGGCTGGTGGACGGGGATGACCCAGAGGGATGTTGTCGGGAGGGTGGGGGGGAAGGTGGGAGGGGGGTTCGTGTTTGGGATCGCATATGCATCCGTGGTGGATTCGTGTCGGTGTATGGCAAAACCAATATAGTGTTGTGGAGTGGAATAAAGTAAAAATTAAAATTAAAATATATATATATATATATATATTCTAAAAAAAAAAAAGAGTCATCTCCAACACCACAATTCAAAAGCATAAATTCTTTGGCTCTCAGCTTTTTTTATAGTCCAACTCTCACATCCATAGATGACAACTGGAAAAACCATAGCTTTGACAAGATGGACCTTTGTCTGCAAAGTAAAGTCTTAAAGCATATTAAAGTTTTTTAATACGCTGTCTATGTTGGTCATAGCTTACCTTCCAAGGACCAAGCATCTTTTAATTTCATGGCCACAGTCACCATCTGAAGTGATTTTGGAGCCCAAGTTAAAAAAAAACCTGTCACTTTTTCCATTGTTTCCTCATCTATTTGCCATAAAGTGATGGGAATTGATGTCATGGTCTTTTGTTTTTTTTTTTGAATGTTGAGCTTTAAGCTAACTTTTTTCACTCTCCTCTTTCACTTTAATCAAGAAGCTCTTTAGTTCTTCTCTTTCTGCTATAAAGGTAGTGTCATCTGTATATCTGAGGTCATTGATATGTCTCCCAGCAATCTTGATTACAGCTTGTATTTCATCCAGCCCAGACTTTTGTATGATGTACTCTGCATATAAGTTAAATAAGCAGGGTGACAATATACAGTCTTAACGTACTCCTTTCCCAATTTGGAACCAGTCTGTTGCTCCATGTCTGGTTCTAACTGTTGCTTCTTGACCTGCATACAGATTTCTCAGGAGACAGGTAGAGGGGTCTGGTATTCCCATCTCTTTCAGAATTTTCCACAGTTTGTTGTGATCTGCATAGGCAAAGACTTTGGTGTAGTCAATAAAGCAGAAGTAGATGTTTTTCTGGAACTCTTGCTTTTTCAGTGATCCAATGGATGTTGGCAGTTTGACCTCTGGTTCTTCTGTCTTTTCTAAAACCAGCTTGAACATCTGGAATTTCACAGCTCATGTACTGTTGAAGCCTGGCTTGGAGAATTTTGAGCAATACTTTGCTAGCATGTGAGATGAGCACAATTGTGTGGTAGTTTGTACATTCTTTAGCATTGCCTTTCTTTGGGATTAGAATGAAAATTGACCTTTTCCAGTGTTGTGGCCACTGCTGAGTTTCCAAATCTGCTGGCATATTGAGTATATCACTTTCATAGCATCATCATTTAGAATTTGAAATAGCTCTACTAGAATTCCATCACCTCCACTAGCTTTATTCATAGTGATGCTTCCTAAGGCCCACTTGACTTTGCATTCCAGGATGTCTGGCTCTAGGTGAGTGATCACACCATGGTTATCTGGGTCGTGAAGTTCTTTTTCATATAGTTGTTCTGTGTATTCTTCCCACCTCTTCCTAATATCTTCTGCTTCTCTTAGGGCCATACTGTTTCGATTCTTTATTGTGCCCATCTTTGCATGAAATTTTCCTTTGGTATCTCTAATATTCCAGAAGAGATCTTTTGTCTTTCGCATTCTATTGTTTTACTCTATTTATTTGCATTGACCACTGAGGAAATGATTAACTCTCCTTGTTATTCTTTGGAACTCTGTATTCAGAATGGTGTATCTTTTCTTTTTTCCTTTGTCTTGGGTTCTCTTCTTTTTTTCACCTATTTATAAGGCCTCCTCAGACAGCCATTTTTCCTTCTTGCATTTCTTTTTCTTGGGGATGGTTTTGATCACTACCTCCCATAAAATGGCAAGAACCTCCATCCACAGTTTTTCAGGCACTCTGTCTATCAGATCTAATCCCTTGGATCTATTTGTCACTTCCACTGTATAATTGTACAGGATTTGATTTAGGTCATGTGGTGGAGGTCTCTAAAAATTTTTAATCGTTCCCTGTCTAATACCATGACTTGTACCCTCAGGTCTTTCAGCAAGATCTCTTTCCTCCTTTGTGAAATTACATCCACTAATTCATTTTTGTGAAGAATTTGTGCTTCAAATGGAGTTTCTAGATTGAATGCTGTTTTTCAAATCTCTGAGGTCCCATTCTTCCTCCACTCATAATGAAATCTTAGTTAATATGAGTATCAACTTAATGAAATCTAAATTCAACATATCTACAAGGTATCAGACTCTTTTAACTCCCAGTTTCAACTGGGTTGGCTAAACCCAAGTGTGCACAGAATCTTTGAAAGTAAAAAGTTGAAGCTGTTTTAAAATCGATTGAAAAGCTATTAATAATAGCAAAATATTAAGTATATCTTAAATGTATCTATGCATGGTTAACAACTCTACCCAGTGAGAGCATAGATTTATTTAGGACCTCAAGGTCAAAAAAAAAAAAAAGAAAAGAAAAGAAAAAAAGCTCAAGTGTCAAGAACTATGATACGAAATCTCTTTTTTTTTAAAATTAGAATGTAATCATTTTACAATGTTGTAAATGTCAATTTCTGCTGTACAATGAAGTAAACCAGTTGCATGCATACATATATCCCTTACCTCTTGGACCTCTACCCCCAACCCCTATCCCACCCAATTATGTCATTATAGGGCATCAGTCTGAGCTCTCTGTGCTTTATAGCAAATTCTCACTAGCTATCTATTTTACACATGGTATTGTACATATGTCAATCTTGATGTCCCAATTTAGTTCACCCTCCCTTTCCCGTGTGTCCGCATGTCCTTTCTGCGTCTCTATTCCTGCCTTGAAAATAGGTTCATAATCTTAATACTATGATGTTTTCTTTGCCACTTGAGAGTGCATATTTAAAAGTGTAGACACAGCACTGCTTTCTTTAGTATACCATTGGATAACGATAACACAGCTCTAGCATAATTGTAGTTTGTTTCTGAGAACTTTGTATTTAATGATAATTAAATAATTTTTCCATCACATTTGAATCAATTGAATGATATTATCAATGAAAATAAAACATTTTATAATACCCGTTTACCAACATCTTATTAAAACATTATTTTGCAACAAGATTTCACACATTCATCAAATCAGTACCTTAACATGACAGAGACAGATTCACAGATTCATATGCTCACAAACATTGGGGTTCTATTTTTTTGGCTAGACACATGGATGACAGTTTTCATCCTTATTTGCATTGCATTAAGCCACATGATTAATTTAAGAATTGTAAAAGATGAATATAATATATTCTATACTCAGAGTTAATCTTAAGATCTTTCACATGCATTCTCCCATCTACTGTTTCCATTCTGGATCACTAGGATGGCCAATCTTAAAACAGTTTTGGAAGCAACGTGCTGTAAATTGAAAAGCCTAGGTCTTTGGTTGAAGGCATGGAGAAGGATGACTTACCTATTTGAAAAAGACATCACGTGAGTGTGAAACAAATTTCTGTTTGGTTTAAGGTATCGTATGTTATTGGGTCTAGTTGACCAAGCAACTAGCATTATTCCAAACAATAGCTATCAGTTGCTTGAACTGGTCCTGTCATAGCAAATCCTAAAGCATTTGCACTGAATTATCATGACACTGGCAAGTCAAGCAAACTCAGAAGATTGGAAGATGGAGACCTAGGGTATTCATTGAAAAACATGTTTTGAAGCTGTCATCTAAAATCAACTGGAGTTCAACTAAATGCCTTAGGCCATTACATTTGGGAAAAGCCAGAAAGCTAATGTGTGTTTGTTCACACTTGTTGTGTTCCACAGTGAATTTCAAGAAAGAGATGAACTCAGAAGAAAGAGCTGGTTCTTAGAAAAGAAAGTAAAAGGAATAGAGCTGAATTTCTAAAACTTCGCACTACCAACATTTTATGCCAAACATATTGTTCTTGTTGTGGGGAGCTATCTTTGGCACTGTAGGGTGTTTACCATTATCTCTGCCCTCTCCTATTATAGACATAGAGTGCCCTTACCCAATTACCATAATCAAAAATGTCTCCAAGCATTGTGTCCTATGGGGAGAAAAATACCATCTGTGATTAGAAACTACTGATATCGAGACAGTTTGTAAATGCTGGGACCATAGGTCAGAAAGCTGATTTTTTCCAGATTAGTTTTAAAAGAAAAAGACCTTTCAGAATTGAAAGCCTGCTGTATTCTTAGTTAAGTAGAGAAACTCAGCCCTGAAGCAAATAATTGATTAGGAATATTACATTTCTTCTCAAGCCAATATTTCCTGCATGTATGTTACCTTTAAAATGAGGAAGCATATGTATACTGGGGAAAAGGGAAAAAAAGAAAATGATGTGCACTTTTTTTCCTATCTCCAGTTTTGTAATGAATCTCCCATATTCAGCTAGTAATATGTAAGATCCATTAACTGAAGACAGAGAAGCTCTACATAGTCAGCAAAAACAGGACTTGGAGGTGACTGTGGCTGAGACCATGAGGTCTTTATCAGAGAATTCAGGCTTCAGTTGAAGAAAGTAGGGAAAACCACTAGCCTTTCAGGTAAGACTTAAATCAAAACCCTTATGATTATACAGTGGAGGTGATGAATAGATTCAAGTGTTTTGATCTGGTAGTCAGAGTGCCAGAAGGAACTATGGATGGAGGTTCAAATGCAAGAAGCAAAGTGGCTATCTGAAGAGGCTTTACAAATAGCTTAGAAAATAAGATAACCAAAAGGAAAGGGAGAAAGGAAAAGATATAGTGAACTGAATGCAGAGTTCCAAAGTATAGCAAGGAGAGATAGAAAGCTTTCCTAAGTGAACAATGCAAAGAAATAAAGGAAAACTATACAATGAGAAAGACAAGAGATCTCCTTAAGAAAATTGGAGATATCAAGGGAATATTTAATGACCTGAATATCCATGTTGGTGTGATCACTCACCTAAAGTCAGACATCTTGTAATATAAAGTCAAGTGGGCCTTAGGAAGCACCACTATGAACAAAGCTAGTGGAGGTGATAGAATTCCAGCAGAGCTATTCTAAATCCTAAAAGATGAGACTGTTAAAGTAATGCACTCAATTTGTCAGTGAATTTGTAAAATCGAGCCATGCCCATGAAAAGGTCAGTTTTCACTCTGGTTCCAAATAAGAGCAATGCCAAAGAAAGTTCAAACTGCTATATAATTGCAATTATTTCACATATTAGCAAGATTATGTCAAAATCCTTCAAGCGAGGCTTCAGTAGCATGTGAACCAAGAACTTTCAGATATACAAAATGGATTTAGAAAAGGCAGAGGAGCTAGAGATCAAAATGCCAACATCTGTTGAATCAGAGAGAAAGCAAGAGAATTCCAGATAAACATCTACTTTTGCTTCAGTTACTATCTTAAAGTCTTTGACTGTGTGGATCACAATAAACTTCAGAAAGTTCTTAAAGACATGGGGATACCAGACCTCCTTATCTGCTTGCTGAGAAATCTGTAGGCAGACAAAGAAACAACAATTAGAACTGGACATGGAACAATGGACTGGTTCAAAACTGGGAAGAGAGTATGTCAAGGCTATATATTATCACCCTGCCTACTTAACTTATATGCAAAGTTCATCACGCAAAATGCTGGGCTGAATGAATCACAAGCTGGAATCAAGACTGCCAGGAGGAATATCAGCAACCTCAAATATGCAGATGATATCACTCTAATAGCAAAAGTGAAGAGGACCTAAAGAACCTGTTGATGAGTGTGAAAGAGGAGAGTGAAAAAGTTGGCTTAAAACTCAACATTCAGAAAACTAAGATCATGACATCTGGTCTCATCATTTCATGTCAAAGAGAAGGAAAAAAGTGGAAACAGTGACAGATTTTATTTCCTTGGACTCCAAAATTACTGCAGCCATGAAATTAAAAGTTGCGTGCTCCTTGGAAGAAAAGCTATGACAAACATAGAGAGCATATTAAAAAGCACATACATCACTTTGCCAATGAAGGTCCATCTAGTCAAAACTATGGTTTTTCCTGTAGTCATGCACAGATGTGAAAATTGGACCATGAGAAAGGCTGAGTGCAAAAGAATTGATGCTTTCACATTGTAGTGCTGAAGAAGACTTTTGAGAGTCCCTTGGACTGCAAGAAGATCAAAGCAGTCAATCTTAAAGGAAATCAATCCTGAATATTAATTGGAAGGACTGATGCTGAAGCTGAAGCGCTAATAATTTGGCCACCTGATGTGAAGATCTGACTCCTTAGAAAAGATCCTGATGCTGGGAAAATCTAAAGGCAAAAGGAGAAGGGGGTAGCAAAGAATGATATGATTAGATAGCATCACTGACTCAGTTGACATGGGTTTGAACAAACTCTGGAGACAGTGAAGGACAGAGGACAGGGAAGCATGATGAACTGCAGTCTATGGGGTTGCAAAGAATTGGACAACCCTTAGTGACTGGACAACAATAGCAACAACATAGCAACTGAGTGACAACATGTAATGATGAGTGCAATATTTGGATTATTTAATGTTCACTCAGAGTCACCACTTGATCAACTTGAAATTAACTCATCTATTAAAAAAAGAAATGTTTCTCTGCTTAGGACTATCGTAGGCAGAATAATGGTCTCCAAAGATGCTCTTTTCCTAATCCCCAGAATCTGTGACCATGTCATCTGATAGGGAAATAGAGAGTTTGCAGTGTGACTATGTTAAGAACATTGAGATGGGAGATTAATTTGAATTTTCCTTGCAGGCTCAATCTAATCATATGGATTAGAAATGGAGAACCTTTTTCAGTGAGAGTAACAGAAAAATGTAACTGGTGAAGAATAGACAGTGTTAGCTTTGAAGAATAGGAGAGACATCCCACAAGTCAAGGAATGAAAGTAACCTCTAGAAGCTGTAAAATAGAAGGTGATGGAGTTTAAGAGGTATAGAAACTCTCCTGGAGTTTCCATGAAGGAATGTAGCACTGCATACCTAGTAAGACCCATATTAAGCATCTACCCTACAGAACTGTAAGATAAAATATCTCTGTTCTTTTAAGTCAAGATGCTGGTAATAATTTATTGCAGCAGCAATAGGAAAATAATGCTTAGAGTGTTTCAGTAACGGAGGAAATAATTTATAAGCAACAGAGTGGAATTTCCTTCCTTCACAATGTTTGTAAAATAACAAGAAGACAAATTATAACACTTTATTTATTTATTTAAACTTTTTTTTTTACTTTATATTGGAGGATAACTGATTAGCAATGTTATAATAGTTACAGGTGGACAGCAAAGGAACTCAGCCATACATAGAGATGTATTCATTCTCCCCCAAACTCATGTCCCATCCAGGCTGCCAGGTGACATTGAGCAGAGTCCCCTGTGCTGTACAGTATATCTTTGTTGCTTATCTATTTTAAATATAGCAGTGTGTACATGTCCATCCCAAATTCTCTAACTCTCCCTTAACCCCATCTTCCCCCTCTGGTAGCCATAAGTTCTAGAGAAGAAACCCTAACACCTCAATATTTGCTGGAGCTATGAAAGAAAGTAGAAATTATAGAACTACAGAATAAGAATTTAACATACCTTTTTACGCATTTATCCTCCCTTTCCCACAGATTCACTTTCCACAATTTTGTTACCTGTGGCCAACCACAGTGAAAAAATGTTAAATGGACAATTCCAGAAATAAGCAATTCATAAGCTTTAAATTGCACACTCTTCTGAACAATTTGATGGAATCTTGTGCTGTCCTGATCCTTCCAATACAGGAGGTGAACTTTTCCTTTGCCCAGCTTATCCTGCCAGATTAACTACATTAACTACAACTACTCAGTAGCCAGCTCTGTGTCTCTGTATCACAATGTTCGTGTTCAAGTAGTTCTTATTTCACTTAACAATGGGCCCAAAATGAAAAAGTAGAAGTGCTAGCAATTCAAATATTCTCTTACTGTGCCCGGTTTATAAACTGAACCTCATCATGGGCATGTATGTACAGAAGAAAACTTAGCATATATAGGGTTCAGTACCATCTGGGGTTTCAGGCATCCACAGGTAGTTGAGAACATATCTCCCCTAGATAAGAGGGGAACCGTGTAACAGGTTCATTATAGTGTTTCATTATAAACACTATTTTACTTACAGATAGCAAATGTGTGCAGTTACATTAACGCAGAGCTTCCCAGGTGACATTAGTGATAAAGAAGGCTCCTACCAATGCCACAGATATAACAGATGCAAGTTCGATCCCTGGGTTAGGAAGATTCCCTGGAGGAGGGCATGGCAACCCACTTCAGTATCTTTGCCTGAAGAATACCATGAACAGAGGAGTCTGGTGGGCTACAGTCCACAGAGTTGCACAGAGTCGCAAAGACTCAGATAAGACTGAAGCAACTTAGCACGCAAGCATGGAAGTTTGTTGTAAAAGAAGTGAAGTATCAGAAGGAAGTGGAAGTCATCAAGGTTTTAGGCATTAACTGCAAATTGAAGAAAAAAAAAAAACTTTAATAAATGCATTCTAACTTCTAGAAAAGACATGCCTGACTTTTAAAATTTCAAGTGCCCTCTAATCATTGTTCATTTTGATTAGAGTGCTGGGGGAAAAATACAACTTAAATTATTGGTAACAAACCATCTAGTAAAAGAAATGAATTTCAATGCTGGCAAGCTCTTCTGACATCTTCTCACACTGTCATGGATGAAATATAATTGTCCTTCAGTGTCATGGAACAGAGCCTGGGCTTAAGCTGATGGAACTGCAAACTGGATATATACAGATGAGACTTGGAGAAAGAAAATCATCACTTAGTAAAGAAGGTTAGTCTTATTTTACACTTTCTTGACAGCTGAACTAACGTGGAAAGCACCTGTTTTGTTCCTTCCTTGTTTTGCATATGCTTGATTGTGTCAGTGGGGTTGTTCAAGTGATTTTTCTCTCTGAAGGTTCAGGGCCATTCATCCCCAAATCAGTTTTTCTGTGTATGCTCTGGTGGCAAGGACTCAAGTGTAAGTGAGAGGAATGTCTATGTTGCTTGATTGCTGTGTGATTACTGTTTGTGATTGTCTTTTGCCCAAGATGCCATGCAATTTTACAGCACAGATTATTTTTTCAAAACAATTACATTCCCAAGTTTTACAGAGAGGGATGTCCATTTACTGAAATACAAACTTAAATTTCTGGAAAATAAATATCAAATCCTCATACTTATCTGTAAAGTAGCTATAAATTATTTTTCAGATGAGGTATCTCTAAAAATAGCTGGTTTTGATATATACTGGAAAGAATATTTATTCCTTCTATGACCAGGAGCTGACTGTGGCAGATTGTATGTGTGCAAACACAGGATATAATATTACATTTAAGAAAAAAAATTCTCAATTGGCCAATTCAATACTAGTAACTAAACCGGAATTCTTTTTATCATTGATATACCTTTGCCAATTGGATAATTAAGTCATCAGATTGTTACCTGCTTCCTGTCCACACACACACATACAAACACATAAACCCAAGTATGCATTACACAAATGAGCATTTGTGCTTTTGTAAAAAGAAATGCTCACCAACAGTTACTTGTTTTCCAGGATGCTGATTATGTTAGCTCATTCCTTATTTAGCATAATATAACATCTCACATGCTAGTAAAGTAATGCTTAAAATTCTCCAAGCCAGGCTTCAGCAATACGTGAACTGTGAACTTCCAGATGTTCTAGCTGGTTTTAGAAAAGGCAGAGGAACCAGAGATCAAATTGCCAACATCCACTGGATCATCAAAAAACAAGAGAGTTCCAAAACAGCATCTATTTCTGCTTTATTGACTAAGCCAAAGCCTTTGACTGTGTGGATCTGAAAGAGATGAGAATACCAGACCACCTGACCTGCCTCTTGAGAAACCTATATGCAGGTCAGGAAGCAACAGTTAGAACTGGACATGGAACAACAGACTGGTTCCAAATAGGAAATGGAGTCCGGCAAGGCTATATATTGTCACCCTGCTTATTTAACTTACATGCGGAGTACATCATGAGAAACACTGGGCTGGAAGAAGCACCAGCTGGAATCAAGATTGCCGGGAGAAATATCAATAACCTCAGATATGCAGATGACACCACCCTTATGGCAGAAAGTGAAGAGGAAGTAAAAAGCCTCTTGATGAAAGTGAAGAAGAGAGTGAAAAAGTTGGCTTAAAGCTCAATATTCATAAAAGGAAGATCATGGCATCTGGTCCCATCACTTCATTGGAAGTAGATGGCGAAACAGTGGAAACAGTGTCAGACTTTATTTTGGGGGGCTCCAGAATCACTGCAGATGATGACTGCAGCCATGAAATTAAAAGACGCTTACCCCGTGAAAGGAAAGTTATTACCAACCTAGATAGCATATGAAAAAGTAGAGACATTACTTTGCCAACAAAGGTCCATCTAGTCAAGGCTATGGGTTTTCCAGTGGTCATGTATGGATGTGAGAGTTGGACTGTGAAGAAAGCTGAGCACTGAAGAACTGATGATTTTGAAGTGTGGTTTTGGAGAAGACTCTTGAGAGTCCCTTGGACTACAGGATATCCAACCAGTCCATCCTAAAGGAGATCAGTCCTGGGTGTTCATTGGAAGGACTGATGCTGAAGCTGAAACTCCAATACTTTGGCCACCTCATGGGAAGAGTTGACTCATTGGAAAAGACTCTGATGCTGGGTGGGATTGGGGGCAGGAGGAGAAGGGGATGACAGAGGAGGAGATGGCTGGATGGCATTACTGACTCAATGGACACGAGTTTGAGTAAACTCCAGGAGTTGGTGATGTACAGGGAGGCCTGGCATGCTGCGATTCATGGGGTTCCAATGATTCAGACATGACTGAGCAACTGAACTGAACATCAAGCTATGCATATAGTCATCCATTAGTATGTACATTCACTGAGGATCCGTTTTTGCTCAATCCTCTACCTCCTTGTCATTTAAATGAGCACCTGGAATCTAGTATGTGGTTAAAAAAAAATCTGTCAATTTCATAGTAAACAGATTTTGAAGTTATGAGTATTTTCTAGTGAATACGGCACAATCCTAACTTTGGGAAAGACTGCCTGAGCTAGCATTATTTTTAGCAACTTCCCAAAATATCATCAGGCAGCTTGTTTTTAAGGCAAAAATAAATGTAACAAAATCCACTCCATCAAGGAAGCTATGACACTTCGACAGAGTCTTAACTCCATCTTGATAGGGAAGACTGAGCAGGATTTTCCTGTATGTGGAGCATGGGCTCAAGTGAGTCTCCTTCCAAGGTGAGTGACATTGAGATGCTCAAAAATTAGCATATAGTAGCTCAGGGTTGGGGGCCACAGCGACCCTCACAGGTGAGGTCCTTGAAGCTCCTATTGTCAAGTAAACTATTGTCACATAGGTAAGACATGGGCTTCCCTGGTAGCACAGTGGATAGGAATCTGCCTACCAGTGCAGGGGGTAAAGGTTCCATCTCTGGTTCAGGAAGATCCCACATGCCATTGGGCAACTGGGCCTGTGCACCATGGCTACTGAATCAGTGTGCCACAGAGCCTATGCTCCGTAATGGAAGAAGTGAAGTGAATTCACTCAGTCATGTCCAACTCTTTGCGACCCTTGGACCATAAACTGCCAGACTCCTCCATCCATTGCCAGGCTTCTCCATCCATGGATTCTCTAGGCAAGAATACTGGAGTGGGTTGCCATTTCCTTCTCCAGGGGATCTTCCTGACCCAGGGATTGAACCGGGGTGTCCCTCATTACAGGCAGGCTCATTAACATCCGAGCCACCAGGGAAGTCTGCAGTGGAAGAAGCCACCCCAACGAGAAGCCCATGCACTGCAACAAAGAGTGGTCCCACTTGTCACTACTAGAGAAAGCTTGCACAAAGCAATGAACACACAGCACAGCCAGAAATAAATAAACAAAATAAGTATGTCAGACTCTTTGCTACCCCATGGACTATACAGTCCATGGAATTCTCCAGGCCAGAGTACTGGAGTTGGTAGCCATTCCCTTTTCCAGGGGATCTTCCCAATGCAGGGATCGAGCCCAGGTCTCTTGCCTCCCAGGCGGATTCTTTACCAGCTGAGCCACCACAAATAAGTGTGTATATATGAATATGTGTATATACATATATATGTGTGTATATATGTGTGTGTATATATATATAGGCTTCCCTGGTAGCTCAGATGGTAAAGAGTCTGCCTACAATGTGGGAGATCCAGATTCCATTCCTAGGTCGGGAAGATCCTATGGAGAAGGAAATGGCAACCTACTCCAGTACTCTTACCTGAAAAATCCCATGGATGGAGAGTGTGGTCAGCTACAGTCCATGGGGTCGCAAAGAGTTGGACACGATTGAGCGACTTCACTTTATATATATATACACATTTAAAAAAAATAAGATTTTTATCCAGTTGAGCATATGGTTTCTAATAAATTATTCCTGAGTATTTTCCTTAGGAAACAGCAAATTCGTTTGATATTGGATGCTCTTTTCTTTCCTGGGAAAACACTTATAGGAGACAAAAAAAACAATTGCTAAAGTGACATAAGTTGTTTTGAATCAGTTGGAAAATAGATCACTATTATTTGAGGGTGCAATCAATCAGACATATCCTGCTATTTGAAGAGACATAATTATATATTGGATTTCTATTGGGGGTTATATTCACCACTACATAGTCTGTTTTTTCCTATTCTTTTGTTTGGATGACCATCTGTTATATCGTTTGATGGGACAATATCTGAACAAAATAATTCAAGACTCTGGAAATCATATATTTGAACAATATTGCAAATAATAACAAAAGGATTATAATCAATATTTGTAGTTCACTTTTAAAGGAACCAAAAGAGGAAATTCCCTGGTGGTCCAGTACAATATATAGAACTCCGTGTCATCACTACTCAGAGAACCTGAGATGGGGGTGGTGTTTGCCATTGATTACTGTATAAGAAATTACCCCCAAACATAAAAGCTTCAAATAATAATAAGCATTTATTATCTCTTCCAGTTTTGGGGGGTGGTGTCACAATTTCCTGTGTGTTTGTACTTGGTCATGTCCAACTCTTTGGGGCCCTATGGACTGACCCACCAGGCTCCTCTGTCCATGGAATTTTCCAGGCACAAATACTAGAGTGGGTTGCTATTTTCTACTCTAGGATCTTCCCAACCCAAGAATTGAACCAAGGTCTCTTGCATCTCCTGCATTGGCATAAACTGCATCTTGCATCAACTGCACCACCTAGGAAGACACAAAGAGGTGGTTTTGGCTTTCAAGAGGTTACATTTTATTGTTTGGCTGGAACTGTAGTCATCTGAAGACTTGGCTAAGACTGTGACAGCTGCTTCCAGGGTGGCTTCTGTGCATGGCTAGTGAGTTGCTTTTGGCTGTTGGTGGGCAGACTCAGTTCCTCTTGATGTGCATCTTTCAATAAGGCTAATTCAAGGTCCTTACAAAGTAATGGGCTTCCCAGGTGGCACTCGTGGTGAAGGACCCGCCTACCAATTCAGGAGACATAAGAGACGATGTGGGAGTTGAACCATGAAGAAAGCTGAGGATCAAAGAATTGATGTCTCTGAAGTGTGGTGCCGGAGAAGACTCTGAAGAGTTCCTTGAACTGTGAGGAGGTCAAATCAGTCAACCCTAAAGGAAATCAACCCTGAATATTCTTTAGAAGGACTAACACTAACATTGAAGCACAAATACTTGGGCCACTTGATGCAAAGATCTGACTCATTGGAAAAGACCCTGATGCAGGGAAAATTTGAAGGCAAAAGGAGACAAGAGTGGCAGAGGATAAGATGATTAGATAACATCACTCAATCAATGGACATGAATCTGAGCAGATTCTGGGAAAAAGTTAAGGACAGGGAAGCCTGTCATACTACAATCCATGGGGTCACAACATAAAATGATGGCTGACTTACCTCAGAGTGAATAACCCAGGAGGCCAAAATGGAAAATACCATGCTATTTAACAGACTGTCACCTCCATTGTACCCAAAATGGCATTGCGATTAAC
Organism: Budorcas taxicolor; assembly: GCF_023091745.1. Classification (NCBI taxonomy): domain Eukaryota; kingdom Metazoa; phylum Chordata; class Mammalia; order Artiodactyla; family Bovidae; genus Budorcas; species Budorcas taxicolor. The sequence continues at coordinate 55,075,723 of NC_068929.1, read as the reverse complement.
TCTAGTTCAATATGGAAAGAGCTTATAATTGCATACCAGAAGATGAAGATGGGACCTACTTGGTGCTTGGCTAACTTAGAAGGACTCGCCAGATTGCCTAATTATGTAAATTATGTGTATATTTCTTACATCTTCTTAGTATAATTAACTACCTCATAAAATTCTATAGATATACAATATTCTTTCCCTAAAGCCTTCATTGTGTCATTTCAAAAGGCCAATATTAGATTTAGGGCTTCTTTGTTTTAAACCATCATCTGCCCATTGTTATTAACTTCTTGTTTGAAGAATTTCTTGGCTTTGCTGACATTTTATGGCTCACCTGTAATCACTGAAACAGCATGTTGGAAATCTTCAACTTCCATGTAAAGCTTTCTAGAATGCCCCTTTGATAATAACGTTTCAAAGATTTTAAATCTTGATTATAGTCTCACACTTTCTCCTTCAAAAAATTGTAGTAATCTAGTAAAATTGTCTTTGTTGTTTTTCATTGCTTTTGTTTTTGAGAGAGATTGTATTTTTGTTAGCATATTAAATAAAGCAGTGCATATTGGATTTGACGCCTTAGTTATTTGCAACAATTTCTATAAGAAACAAACCATATTGTTTACCTTGCAGGCCCCTCTCTGCATTTATACCAAGATGGTAAACAATCTACTTGCAATATACGTGACCCAGGTTTGATTCCTAAGTTGGGAAGATCCCCTGGAGAAGAGAGTGGCTATTCATTCCAGTATTCTTATCTGGATAACTCCATGGACAGAGGAGCCTGGCAGGCTATATAGTCCATGGGGTTCCAAAGAGTTGGCCATGACTTAACACACACACACACACACACAAAGTCTCAATCACTTTTTTAAAACACTTTAGTAAAACTGTGCATATATTTGTTTTTCCCAGAGAAAAACAAATACACATATTCTTAATAGATGTAATAATAATGAAAAAAAGAGAGCTATAAAGATGGCAAAAGTCACTTCAATGTAATCTTGCAATTAAATTACAATTATTTTATAGATTCTGTATTTTCATAATTTAGATATAAAAAGTGTATATATACACACACACACTATTGGTTGACTATTGGCTGCCCTGGGTCTTTGCTGCTTTTGTGTGGGTTTTTCTCAAGTTGCAGCCAGCAGGGGCTGATCTTTGTTGCTTTGTGTAGGCTTATCATTGTGGTGGCTTCTCTTTGAGGAGCACAGGCTCTAGGCACACAGGCTTCAGTAGTTGCAGCACGTGGGTTAGGTAGTTTTGTCTCACGGAGTCCATAACGAGGGCTCAGTAGTTGTGGTGCAGGGGCTGAGTTGCTTGGTTGCTTTTGGAATCTTCCCAGACTAGGGAAAGAACCTGTGTCCTTTGCATTGGCAGGCAGATTCTTATCCATTGTACCACCAGGGAACTCTGATTCAAAGTATTTCTTTTCCATTGTATCATACCATTTTTGAGTTAGAAGATTGAACTAAATGTATGCATATTTGAACAGAGGGGGAAAAGGAGAAATGATAGATAACTCCTAGATTTCAGACATGAGAAAAGAGTAATACTATGATTTTCTCATAGGATTGAGTGCCTTGGACAGCAAAGAGATCAAACCAGTCAATCCTAAAGGAAACCAACCCTAAATATTCACTGGGAGGGCTGATGATGAAGCTGAAATTCCAATACTTTGGCCACCTGATGTGAAGAGCTGACTCATTGGAAAAGACCTTGGGAAAGATTGAAGACAGGAGGACAAGGGGATGACAGAGGATGAGATGGTTGGATGCCATTATGGACTCAATGGACATGAGCTTGAACAAATTCTGGGAGACAGTGAAAGACAGGGAAGCCTAGCATGCTGCAGTCCATGGGTTTGCAAAGAGTTGGACAAAACTGACTGACTGAACAACAACAAAAGATCTGCTCAGTCTCCTAATGAGTAGGAGGTTATAAGAGAAGGACCGAGTTAACTCTAGTACCGATAGGGACAAAGTATCTGTTTTTGGACCTGGTGAATATGAGATGCTCATGAGATATCCAAGCTGTTGACAACCAGACTATAATTCTTGTTCCAGGTGAAATTTGTGTATAGATGTGACTCATTAAACATACTTTTAAGGGAAAAATATAATGTTATAAAATTTATGTAGACACTTCCCAGGTAGTGCTAGTAGTAAAGAAATAATCTGTCAATTCAAGAGACTTAAAAGAGGTGAGTTTGATCCCTAGGTGAGAAAGATTCCATGGAGGAGGGCATGGCAATCCACTCCAGTATTCTTGCCTAGAGAATCCTATGGACGGAAGAACCTGATGGGATATGTCCATGGGTCTGAAAAGAACTGAAGACAACTGAAGTAACTTAGAATGCATGCATGCATGAAAGTTCTTCATTTTACAAAATTGCATGCAAACTTTTCCTAGAATCTGTAGGGTACTAAGTGCAGCATTAATAATTGTGGTTAAGTGTAGCATATTTAATTTTATATGTTTTTGCTTTTTTTCTAATTTTCTTGGATTAAAGTTATATGCTTTGGACAGACTAATTAAGTTAATTATAAAGAAAAGCACTATCATTGTCCAAAACTGAAACACTTGGAAATAATCTAAAAATTCAGCAAAATGCAACTATTTGAAACTGTGCTTTACTTGAATATTCACTGATAAGAGAAAATACCTATAAGGAATTTTTGAATTGCGTTTGCACTGTAATCCCTAAAATATCCTACAGGTTAACTCTATCCCATTTGCCATTCAGTTTAGTTCAGTTCAGTTCAGTAACTCAGTTGTGTCCAACTCTTTGTGACCCCAAGGACTGCAGAAAGACAGGCTTTCCTGTCCATCACCAACTCCCAGAGCATACTCAAATTCATATCCATCGAATTGGTGATGCTATTCAACCCTTTCATTCTGTCATCCTCTTCTCCTCCTGACTTCAATCTTTCCCAGCATCAGGGTCTTTCCTGAGTCAGTTCTTTGCATCAGGTGGCCAAGTATTAGAGTTTCAGCTTCAGCATCACTCCTTTGAATATTCAGGACTGATTTCCTTTAGGATGGACTGGTTTGATCTCCTTGCAGTCCAAAGGACTCTCAAGAGTCTTCTCCAAAACCAAGGTTCAAAAGCATCAATTTTTTGATGCTAAACCTTCCTTATGGTCCAACACTCACATCCATACATGACTACTGGAAAAACTATAGCTTGGAAAAGATGGACATTTGTTGGCAAAGTAATGTCTCTGCTTTTTAATATGATGTCTAGGTTGGTCACAGCTTTTCCTCCAAGGAGCAAGTGTCTTTTAATTTCATGGCTGCAGTCACCATCTGCAATGATTTTGGAGCCCAAGAAAATAAAGTCTCTCACTGTTTCCATTGTTTCCCCATCTATTTGCAATGAAGTGATGGAACTGCATGCTATGATCCTAGTTTTCTGCATGTTGAGTTTTAAGCAAACTTTTTTATTCTACTCTTTCACTTTCAACAAGTGGGTCATTAGCTCCTCTTTGCTTTCTGCCATAAAGGTGGTGTCATCTACATATCTGAGGTTATTGATATTCCTCCCGACAATGTTGCTTCCAGCTTGTGCTTCATCCAGCCTTGCATTTCACATAATGTACTCTGCATATAACTAAGTAGGGTGACAATATACACCATTGACATAATTTTTTCCCAATTTAGAACCAATCTGTTTTTCCAAGTGCAGTTTTAACTGTTGCTTCTTGACCTGCATTCAGATTCAGGTCAAATGGTCTGGTACTCCCATCTCTTGAAGAATTTTCCACAGTTTGTTGTGATCCACATAGTCAAAGGCTCTGGTGTTAAAAAAAAAAAAAAGCTAAAGATGTTTTTTCAGGAACTTTCCTGCTTTGTTGATGAGCCAAAAGATGTTGGCAATTTCATCTCTTGTTCCTCTGCCTTTTCTAAATCCAGTTTGAACATCTGGAATTTCATGGTTCACATACTGTTGAAGCCTGACTTGGAGAATTTCGACCATTTCTTTACTAGCGTGTGAAATGAGTGCAATTGTGCAATAGCTTAAACATTCTTTGGCATTATCTTTCTTTGGGATTGGAATGAAAACTGATCTTTTCCAGTCCTTTGGCCACTGCTGAATTTTCCAGATTTGCTGGCATATTGAGTGCATCACTTTCACAGCATCATCTTTTAGGATTTGAAATAGCTCTACTAGAATTCCATCACCTCAACTGGCTTTGTTCCTGGTAATACTTTCTAAGGCCCACTTGACTTCACATTATATGATGCCTGACTTTGGCGGGTGACCACACCATCATGGTTATCTTGTTTGTGAAGATCTTTTTTATATAGTTCTTTTGTGTATTCTTACCACCTCTTCTTAATATCTTCTGCTTCTGTTAAGTCCTTTTCTGTCCTTTATTGTGCCCTTCTTTGCATGAAATGTTGCCTTGGTATCTCTCATTTTCTTGAAGAGATCACTAGTCTTTCAGTGACTTTCAGTATTGTTTTCCTCTATTTCTTTGCATTGATCCCTGAGGAAGGCTTTCTTATCTCTCCTTGCTATTTTTTGGAACTCTGCAGTCAATTGGGTATAGCTTTCCTCTTCTCCTTTGCCTTTAGCATCTCTTCTTTTTTCAGCTATTTATAAAGCCTGCTCAGACAACCATTTTGCCTTTTTGCATTTCTTTTTCTTGGGGATGGCCTTGATCCGTGGCTTCTGTAGAATGTCACAAACCTCCATCCATAGTCCTCTGGCACTTTCTCTATCAGATTTAATTCCGTGAATCTGTTTGTCACTTCCACTGTATTATCATAAGGGATTTGATTTAGGTCATATCTGAATGGTCTAGTGGCTTTCCTTACTTTCCTTAATTTGTGTCTGAATTTGGAAATAAGAGTTCATGGTCAGAGCCACGGTCAGCTCCTGTTTTTTGTTTGTTTGTTTGTTTTGCTGACTGTATAGAGCTTCTCCATTTTTGGCTGCGAAGGATATAATCAATCTTACTTTGGTATTGACTGTCTGGTGATGTCCATGTGAAGAATCTTCTCTTGTGTTGTTGGAAGACAGTGTTTGGTATGACAGTGTGTTCCCTTGGGAAAACTCTGTTAGCCTTTGTCCTGCTTCACTGTGTACTCAAAGGCCAAATTTGCCTGTTACTCCATGTATCTCTTGATTTCCTACTTTTGAATTCCAGTCCTCTATAATTAAATGGACCTCTTTTTTGAGTGTTAGTTCTAGAAAGTCTTGTAGGTCTTCATAGAACCATTCAATTTCAACTTCTTCAGCATTACTGGTCAGGGCATAGACTTGGATTACTGTGAAATTTTATGGTTTGCCTTGGAAATGAACAGGGATCATTGATATGTATTTATTGTTAGGTTTTCCATATATTAGCAACAAAATTCTCTTCCTTTTGTTTTCGTTTAGTCACTCAGTCATACCTGTCTCTTTTGAGACCTCATACACTGTAGACCACTAGGTTCTTCTGTCCATGAGATTTCCCAGGCAAGAACAGTGGTGTGGGTTGCCATTTCCTTCTCCACGGGATCTTCCTGACCTAGGGATTGAACCTATGTCTCCTTCAGTGGCAGGCGAGTTCTTTACCACTGACACCAGAGAAGATTTCTCTTCCATTCATTTTACTTATTTTAATAATCAGAGAAAAATCAATATTACCAAAGGTCAGGACCAAAAGTTAAGTGTCTATAGTAATAACAAGACAATAATTTCATTCAAGTTGAATCAGAATGATCACAGGAAACAGCCCTAGAACTTTGCATTCCTCTGAATATCATCTCTAATACAGGTTTAGAATTAGTACTGCTTTTCCTCAGCCCTTGATAGGTATTCCAGGCTTCACTGCTGGCTCAGATGCTAAAGAATCTGCCTGCGATGCAGGAGACCTGAGTTTGATCCCTGGGTTGGAAAGATCTCCTGGATAAAGGAATGGCTACCCACTCAGAATTCTATGGTCAGAGTAGCCTGGCAGGCTACAGTCTAAGGGGTCTCAAAAAGTCGGACATGACTGAGCGACTAACACTTTCAGTGAGAGGCATTCTGTTGATGGACATGAAGTCAGGGAAGCCAAGAACAATGATGTGCTCCTTTGTGAAAACTCTCTTCTGCTTTTTGTCAAGTCCTGTCAGTAATTTCAACACTAAACTATGAAAGGACTTTGAAATCCAGCATGATTAGATGAGAGTAAAGCACTGTCTCTTGGGATTGAAATCTAAGGAAACCATAGTATTGAAATACTAGATCTGAGACTATCTTTCTGAATGATTTTAGCCCTTGAAATCAGTGTTTGAGCCTATTTAGATAAACAGGACAGTTTTCGCTTCATGATCTTTCAGTTGCATTTTTATCATGAAAAGCAAAATCACTTCCTTGAAAGAGTCCACAGTACCTAAAAGATGCCACGTATAACATTGATTGGCAGCCATTGGAGAATGGTAGACAGCCAATAAATCATTCGGAACTGTGTGTCCTTCAGTGCAACTTTAAAAACATAGTCTTTCTCCGTTTATGGAGTGCATTTCAATATCAAATATATTTTTCTCTATTTAAATTTGTACATCAATCTGGATATTGGTATATGCAGTGAAACTAATTGATTTGGCAATGATCCCTTAAAGCATTAGCTATAAACTTAATGCAATTTACACTTACACGACAGATTTGGTTCCCAAACCAACCAAGTTCTTAGTTATCAAAGGCATGCTTCAGTCCTGATTTCTGTCCAGAGGAATTTATGAAATTGGATAAATAGAAATATATATATATATAATTCCTGGATTATGATATATCAGTCTTGTGGATTTGTAAGGAAGCATTCAAAAAACTGTAAAGCAAACAATTTAGGTTTTACAAGAGTTAAAAGGAAAGCACTGTGATTGGATACTGACCCTACTCCAAGGATGGGTTTGCCCCAGCTGCTGGAAGCAATATCATAGGAAAGCCTTCAGCTGCCTACTCCTTCAAGGATTGCCTCTGCTGTAAATTATCTGACCTGACATGGGTCCTTTCTGGAGCACATAGGATCTGAATACTGATGAAGACAGGGGTATAAAATAAAATCGTGAGCATTTTGACCCAACCTGGTAATATCCTGACGGGTCCTTCTAGCTCAAAAAATAAATAAATAAATAAATAAATAAAAATAAAAGGTTCACATTCTTCCTTTTCTTCTTCTGTGTATCTACAGATGGTGTTCCCATGGATGACACTTAATAAAACTTTCTAAGCCAGATTCTTTCTGTGTCTGTAACACACATTTGCTAAAGTTTTCAATGGATTATAAGTTGATTTATAATGTATTAATTTCAAGTGTACAGCAAAGATAATCAGTTATACATATATTAATATGTACAGTCACATTTTTATATTTTTTTCTTTTAATTGGAGGTTAATTACTTTACAATATTGCATTGATTTTGCCATAGATCAACACGAATCTGCCACAGGTATACACGTGTTCCCCATCCTGAACCCCCTTCCCTCCTCCCTCCCTGTACCATCCCTCTGGGTGGTCTCAGTGCACCAGCCCCAAGCATCCAGTATCATGCATTGAACCTGGACTGGCAATTCATTTCATATATGATATTATACATGTTTCAATTCCATTCTCCCAAATCATCCCACTAATACAGTATACTAATGCATATATATGGAATTTAGACAGATGGTAACGATAACCCCGTATGCGAGACAGCGAAAGAGACACATATATATAGAACAGTTTTTTAATAGATTCTTTTCCCACATAGGCCATTAGAGAATTGAGAAGAGTTCCCTGTGTTATACCATAGGTCCTTATTAGTTATCTCTTTGTATATAATAGTGTGTATGTCAATCCCAATCTTTCCCGATCCATATGTATACATATGTCAATCCCAACTTCCCAATTTATCCCTTGCTGCTTAACCCCTAATAACCATGTTTGTTTTCTACATTGGTAAATATATTTTTGTTTTTTAGATAAATTCATTTATAGCTGTTTTAAGATTCCACATGTAAATGATATCATGATACTTGTATTTCTCTGACTTGCTTCACTCAATGTAACAACCTCTAGATTCATCCCTGTTGTTACAAACAACATCCTGTCATTCTTTTCTATGGCTAACATTCCATTGTATACATGTACCTGGAAAGAACCATAATTTGAAAAGGTACATGTACCTCAGTGTTCATTGCAGCACTGTTTACAATAGCCAAGACATGGAAGCAAACAAAATGACCAGTGATAGAGAAATAAATAAAGAAGAGGTGGTACATATAACACACACATTAACAAATATATCTTGCATTGAGCTGCATAAGTTGCTTGTATATTTTTGAGATTAGTTGTTTGTCAGTTGCTTCATTTGCTATTATTTTCTCCCATTCCGAAGGCTGTCTTTTCACCTTGCTTATATTTTCCTTTGTTGTGCAGAAGCTTTTAATTTTAATTAGATCCCATTTGTTTATTTTTGCTTTTATTTCCAGAATTCTGGGAGGTGGATCATAGAGGATCCTGCTGTGATTTATGTCTGAGAGTGTTTTGCGTATGTTCTCCTCTAGGAGTTTTATAGTTTCTGGTCTTACATTTAGATCTTTAATCCATTTTGAGTTTATTTTTGTGTGCGGTGTTAGAAAGTGATCTAGTTTCATTCTTTTACAAGTGGTTGACCAGTTTTCCCAGCACCGCTTATTAAAGAGATTGTCTTTACTCCATTGTATATTCTTGCCTCCTTTGTCAAAGATAAGGTGTCCATATGTGTGTGGATTTATCTCTGGGCTTTCTATTTTGTTCCATTGATCTATATGTCTGTCTTTGTGCCAGGACCATACTGTTTTGATGACTGTGGCTTTGTAGTAGAGCCTGAAGTCAGGCAAGTTGATTCCTCCAGTTCCATTCTTATTTCTCAAGATTGCTTTGGCAATTCGAGGTTTTTTGTATTTCCATACAAATCTTGAAATTATTTGTTCTAGTTCTGTGAAAAATATGGCTGGTAGCTTGATAGGGATTGCATTGAATTTGTAAAGTGCTTTGGGTAGTATACTCATTTTCACTATATTGATTCTTCCGATCCATGAACATGGTATATTTCTCCATCTATTAGTGTCCTCTTTGATTTCTTTCATCAGTGTTTTATAGTTTTCTATAATAAGGTCTTTAGTTTCTTTGGGTAGACATATTCCTAAGTATTTTATTCTTTTCGTTGCAATGGTGAATGGAATTGTTTCCTTAATTTCTTTTTCTACTTTCTCATTATTGGTGTATAGGAATGCAAGGGATTTCTGTGTGTTGATTTTATATCCTGCAACTTTACTATATTCATTGATGAGCTCTAGTAATTTTCTGGTGGAGTCTTTGGGGTTTTCCATGTAGAGGATCATGTCATCTGCAAACAGTGAGAGTTTGACTTCTTCTTTTCCAATTTGGATTCCTTTTATTTCTTTTTCTGCTCTGATTGCTGTGGCCAAAACTTCCAGAACTATGTTGAATAGTAGCAGTGAAAGTGGACACCCTTGTCTTGTTCCTGACTTTAGGGGAAATGCTTTCAATTTTTCACCATTGAGGATAATGTTTGCTGTGGGTTTGTCATATATAGCTTTTATTATGTTGAGGTATGTTCCTTCTATTCCTGCTTTCTGGAGAGTTTGTATCATAAATGGATGTTGAATTTTGTCAAAGGCCTTCTCTGCATCTATTGAGATAATCATATGGTTTTTATTTTTCAATTCGTTAATGTGGTGAATTACATTGGTTGATTTGCGGATATTGAAGAATCCTTGCATCCCTGGGATAAAGCCCACTTGGTCATGGTGTATGATCTTTTTAATGTGTTGTTGGATTCTGTTTGCTAGAATTTTGTTGAGGATTTTTGCATCTATGTTCATCAGTGATATTGGCCTGTAGTTTTCTTTTTTTATGACATCTTTGTCAGGTTTTGGTATTAGGGTGATGGTGGCCTCATATAATGAGTTTGGAAGTTTACCTTCCTCTGCAATTTTCTGGAAGAGTTTGAGTAGGATAGGTGTTAGCTCTTCTCGATATTTTTGGTAGAATTCAGCTGTGAAGCCATCTGGACCTGGGCTTTTGTTTGCTGGAAGATTTCTGATTACAGTTTCAATTTCTGTGCTTGTGATGGGTTCGTTAAGATTTTCTATTTCTTCCTGGTTCAGTTTTGGAAAATTGTACTTTTCTAAGAATTTGTCCATTTCTTCCACGTTGTCCATTTTATTGGCATACGACTGCTGATAGTAGTCTCTTAAACGACCCAATCAAAAAATGGGCCAAAGAACTAAATAGACATTTCTCCAAAGAAGACATATGGATGGCTAACAAACACATGAAAAGATGCTCAACATCACTCATTATCAGAGAAATGCAAATCAAAACCACAATGAGGTACCACTTCACACCAGTCAGAATGGCTGCAATCCAAAAATCTGCAAGCAATAAATGCTGGAGAGGGTGTGGAGAAAAGGGAACCCTCCTACACTATTGGTGGGAATGCAAACTAGTACAGCCACTATGGAGAACAGTGTGGAGATTCCTTAAAAAATTGCAAATAGAGCTGCCTTATGATCCAGCAATCCCACTGCTGGGCATACACACCAAGGAAACCAGAATTGAAAGAGACACATGTACCCCAATGTTCATCGCAGCACTGTTTATAATAGCCAGGACATGGAAACAACCTAGATGTCCATCAGCAGATGAATGGATAAGAAAGCTGTGGTACATATACACAATGGAGTATTACTCAGCCGTTAAAAAGAATTCATTTGAATCAGTTCTGATGAGATGGATGAAACTGGAGCCGATTATACAGAGTGAAGTAAGCCAGAAAGAAAAACATCAATACAGTATACTAACACATATATATGGAATTTAGAAAGATGGCAATGATGACCCTGTATGCAAGACAGGAAAAAAGACACAGATGTGTATAATGGACTTTTGGACTCAGAGGGAGAGGGAGAGGGTGGGATGATTTGGGAGAATGGCATTGAAACATGTATACTATCATGTAAGAATTGAATCGCCAGTCTATGTCTGACGCAGGATACAGCATGCTTGGGGCTGGTGCATGGGGATGACCCACAGAGATGTTATGGGGAGGGAGGTGGGAAGGGGGTTCATGTTTGGGAACGCATGTAAGAATTAAAGATTTTAAAATTAAAAAAAGAAAAAAAATGAAAAAAATAAATAAATAAAAATTAAAACAAAGAAAGAAACAAACAAATATATCTTGTTTCCAGGAAATATTTCCCAAACGTATAAACATAACATATATAATTATTGATTTTTTAGATGAATATTTGAGGAGAGGGGAACAATGACGGAAGGTAAAAGGAAGTATAGGTATGCGCTTGCCAATTCACTTCAGTTGTGTTTTACTCTTTATGCCCCTATAGGATGTAGCTCACCAGGTTCCTCTGCCATGGAATTCTCCAGGCAAGAATACTGGAGTGGGTTGTCATGCCTTCCTCCAGGGGATCTTCCAGACACAAGGATTGAACCCAAGTCTCCTGTGGGTCCTGCACTGCAGGCGGATTCTTTACTGTTGAACCACCAGAGAAGCCCTAAAAGGAAGTATGCTGTTGAGTCAAGTCAGTCGTGGCCGACTCTGTGCAACCCCGTAGACAGCAGCCCATCAGGCTTCCCCATCCTTGGGATTGTCTAGGCAAGAACACTGGAGTGGGTTGCCATTTCTTTCTCCATTGTATGAAAGTGAAAAGTGAAAGGGAAGTCACTCAGTTGTGTCCAACTCTTCGTGACCCCCATGGACAGCAGCCCACCAGGCTGCTCTGTCCATGGGCCTTTCCAGGCAAGAGTACTGGAGTGGGGTGCCGCTGCCTTCTCCAAAAAGAAGGATGCTACTGCTACTGCTAAGTCACTTCAGTCGTATCCGACTCTGTGTGACCCCATAGACAGCAGCCCCCCAGGCTCCCCTGTCTCTGGGATTCTCCAGGCAAGAACACTGGAGTGGGTTGCCATTTCCTTCTCCAATGCATAAAAGTGAAAAGTGAAAGGGAAGTCACTCAGTCATATCTGACTCTTACCGACCCCATGGACTGCAGCCTAAGAGGCTCCTTCGTTCATAGGATTTTCCAGGCAAGAGTACTGGAGTGGGGTGCCATTGCCTTCTCCAAAAAGAAGTATGAGGTACTGCTAAATAATGTCTTCCCATATTATAGCAATGGAAACAGTGACAGACTTTATTTTCTTGGGATCCAAAATCACTACAGATGGTGAGTGCAACCATGAAACTAAAAGATGCTTACTCCCTGGAAGAAAAGCTATGCCAAATACAGACAGCATATTAAAAAGCAGAGACATCACTTTGTCAACAAAGATCTGTTTAGTCAAAACTATGGTTTTTCCAGTAGTCATGTATGGATATGAGAGTTGGGCCATAAATAAAGCTGAGCACTGAAGAATAGATGCTTTTGAATTGGGTTGTTGGAGAAGACTCTTAGGAGTTCCTTGGAAAGCAAGGATATCCAACCAGTCAATCCTAAAGGAAATCAGTCCTGAATATTCATTGGAAGGACTGATGCTGAAGCTGAAATTCCAATACTTTGGCCACCTGATGTGAAGAGCTGACTCATTTGAAAAGACTGTGATGCTGGGAAAGATTGAAGGCTGTAGGAGAAGGGGACGACAGAGGATGAGATGGCTAGATGGCATCGTGGAATCGATGGACATGAGTCTGATCAAGCTCCAGGAGTTGGTGATGGACAGGGAGGTAGTCCATGGTGTCAAAGAGTCAGACATGACTGAGCAACTGAACTGAACTGATGTTATAGCAAATATACAAATTACATATACACAACACTTCTTTCTTATACTCCAATATTTCAAAATATTGTATGTTTGTTTGTGTGTGTGTTTACTGAAATCATTGTGGATTTTACTGGATCTCATATATAAAGAGATTCTGAAGAGTATGTCTGGAATTGTTTGAATAGGAAAGGATTTGTGTGGACATAAGAAGGCTACTACATTGGATTTCATTAGTGTATTATTGTAACAGACATCTCCAAGATTTATAATATATATTTTACATTTGCTATCTTTTAAAATCTACTTATGTGAATTTAATAACTTTTTACTATCTTAGAAACAAAGACAGTTTATAATGATTTGTTGATATAGATTTATTGTCAGTAATCCATATTAACTCATCGTATATTTGTGAAGCCATTTAAACACTATAAAAACATATAATAAGCAGTTTGCTTTGTGAAATGGATCTGTTTAACTATTAAGACTATTTTTGGTTTGAAAGAAGATATGACAGAATCAGTTTTGCAAGCTGAAGTGGAGGTAACATTTGTCATTTTCCCCCCTCTCTCAAGCTCTTACTGGTCTTTAATTCACCTTAACACACTATATATTTTAAGTATATTTTGTAAATAACACACTATATATTTTAAGTATATTTTGCCTTCTGTTTATTGAAATGAAATCTAAGTTCTTTGGGTAGAAGTTTCCTTGTCAGTTAGTTTATTCTTGTTTATATATTAAGTATTTAAACATCATTTATTGAATGAATAACACTTATTTTAAAGAGAAGCCAACATTTTTATGTTAGTGAAGAAAATTCATGCCCACATTTGGCCCTGAATATGACATTGTTTGTGTGACTCTTCTACCAAAATAATTATTTAATGATAGAGAAAATCATTAAAAGTAACTTTGTATACAAAGAATATTTCCTTCATATGAATTTAAAAAAAATATAATAGTTCTGACTTTCGTATTAATTCAATGTGTGGCAAAATTTTATCACAATGCTGTACACTTGGAAACTGCTGATCTACTTGAGTGCTGGCATTAATTAATATACAGCAGGTATGTATGAGGGTGGAGATAATGAAGAGCTGTACTCTATATATCTCCTCTGCAATAGAATTTGTTATATTTCTAATTTTTAAGTTACTTATTTATTTTTATATTTGGCTGCACTGGGTCTTTGTGGCTGCGAATAGGGTTTGTCTAGTTGCAGCAAGCCAGGGCTACTCTCTAGTTGTGAAGCATGGGCTTCTCATTGCATGGCTTCTCTGTTGTGAATCACAGGCTCTAGAGCACTGACTCAACAGTTGTGTTGCATGGGCTTGGTTGCTCCAAAGCATGTGAAATCTTCCCGACCTGGGCTCAAACGTGTGTCCCCTATGTTGGCAGGCAGATTCTTTACTACTGGACCACAAGGGAAGTCCCATAATTTGCTATATTGATTTTCCACTCTTTGCTCCCCAAGTGAAACTTTGTAATGGCCATTTGGGAAACTCTGGCTATAAGGAAGAGACGTTAATATCCTCCACTGAGACAAGAGGTGACTTCATTTTGATTTCCCATTTAGAGTTTATAGTCTAATTAAAGAAAATGAACATATATCTAGAGATAATCATGGATAATAAACACATATAATCACCATTATCAGTGGATATTGCAGCAGCTGAAGCACAAAAGAAATAAAAAAATGATTATCAGCATTATGCAAATGTACATTCTCTTCAAGAATTCCAGTTACAGTGAAAGTATTAAAATAATTCAACACATTCAGAGCCCATATACTTTGTGATTATTTTAAAAAGCATTAAAAAAATTTTGGTGTGCAAAACATCTTTATAATGATCTTGTTTAAATGAAAGTATTTAAACTAATACGATATAAAATTACACTGTGGAACACAATTATTTTTCTCTTTAGAACACACATAATAAAATGTAATTATCTGTGTTTTTTTCATTAGCATGAGTGTTAGTGCTGTTACTTGATCCTGCATAATAAGGGTACTATTTTCCTTAAGGTAAATGTAGTATGGTAATCCTTTGTTAATTAAGAAAGTATAGTTACAGTCTAGGCAGAACGGATCTCAAGATCACACAGCAAGTGCAGTTAAATATTCCAATTATGTAGAGTTCTGGAGAGAATGTTATAAGTTATCATTATTGGTTCATACATGTAACTGATAACTCAAAAGTGAACTCTACAAACTCCTTTGCAAAAGTCTCTTGTCTCCAGAAGTCTTTCCTAAGAATAATCCATACAGATTCTCTGTACATAAGGGGAGGTGTTGTGTACAAGACTGGTGGGTGTTCTAGAAGCAGAATCTGAGCCCCTGTTTCTCAGTCGTCCCTGCTCTTTGTCTTTTTGTATAGGGCAACTGGGCTTCCCTGTTGCCTCATATGGTAAAGAATATGCCTGCAATGGAAAAGACCTGGGTTCGATCCCTAGTGTGGTCTACACTCTTCAAGATGAAAATTTGGGAGCAAGGTTTGATCCTCTGGGTGGTCTGGCCACTTCCTGAGAAAGTTTATATCAGGTGATGAATACAGATAACCTGGCAGGACCCACCTTAGAGACAAATTTTTGAACAATAAGTAAGAGAGCTGAGATTTTCATCTCTGCTTTTAATCACTTCTTTTATAATTGTATAGATTCTAACATTGAATGGAGTAGGAAGTTTTTTATGTTATCAAATACAAATGATAATCCACTGTACATCAAATGCATTATTATATACTTATACTTTTACAATCATAGCTTCATTAAAGCTTTCCAGTGTTATTTATTGATTAGTATGTCTTTACACTAATATCTTTCATAATATCAAACTTTGGATATCTTGAAAACATGGATTAATAAAAATATAAATTTCTGTTCCTAAACTTAGAATCTTAGAGAGTGACTCTCAAAAGTGGATTGTTGATAGTCTTGATGTGTATTGTTATTTAATTAATACATTTGATTGCTGTTAAGAATGTCAATCATTTTTTGCCTGCTTTAACACATAAAACATGTACTCATAAGGTGTACATTATTTCTTCACTGATGTTTTTAGTATTGCTATTTTTCCCCTGTTAATATTACATGTGTATACAGCATTGCTTGAAGACTAATTTAAAGTCATTGTCATATATGCCACTGGATACTGAATTGACCTTTCAATATTCATGGCCCTATTCTTAGTCACAGAATCCCTGTTTAGCTGAGCTCAATGTGCCCTTTTCCACCCTCCCTTATGTCTTAAAGCAACCATATTAAGACAAGTTGCGTGCAGTTTGTGAGATGGTTCATTAATTTCAGTTGACTCAGCAGGTAAATATGTCCTTTTTATTTTTCAAGTTAATTTTTATTGGAATATAGTTGATTTACAATGATGTATTAGTTTTTGCTGTACATAAAGTTGAATCTGTTAAACATATAGATATATCCAGTCTTTTGCAGATTCTATTTCTATATAGGTCATTACAGAGTATGGAGTACAGTTGACATAAGTCAGATATGCCCTTTAAAAATCTTTGTATACATATTGCTGGCTTGGAATGCAGACATAATGACTGGAAGCATGAGGTAACATTTAAGATAGAAGTGACTTGCTGAAAATAGTGAAAGAGAAGTACAGTCTCATGTTCCTGATGACAGTATAAAGTTTGCCTTCTAACAATAGACCACCAGCTTGAAAACTTCTTATATATCAGACTAAAATGCAAGCTTCTAGTTTTGTAAAATTTCTGGAGTTAGATCTCCAAATGCTATTCTAACTGATAAATACATCCAAAAATAAAATAAGTATTAGAAATTTATTTATTTTTATTTATTGAGATATAGTCCATTTCAGCTCAGTTCAATTCAGTCACCCAGTTGTGACCGACTCTTTGTAACCCCATGGCCTGCAGCATGCCAGGCCTCTCTGTCCATCACCAACACCCAGAGTTTACCTGAACTCATGTCCATTGAGTCAGTGATGCCATCCAATCATCTCATCCTCTGTCATCCCCTTCTCTTCCTGCCTTCAATCTTTCCCAGCATCAGGGTCTTTTCAAATGAGACACCTCTCCACATCAGGTGACCAAAGTATTGGAGTTTCAGCTTCAACATCAGTCCTTCCAATGAACACTCAGGACTGATCTCCTATAGGATGGACTGGTTGGATCTCTTTGAAGACCAAGGGACTCTCAAGAGTCTTCTCCAACACCACAGTTCAAAAGCACCAATTCTTCAGCGTTCAGCTTTCTTTATAGTCCAACTTTCACATCCATACATGGTTACTGGAAAAACCATAGCCTTGACTAGATGGACCTTTGTTGGCAAAGTAATCTCTCTGCTTTTTAATATGCTGTCTAGTTTGGTCATAACTTTTCTTCTAAGGAGTAAGCATCTTTTAATTTCATGGCTGCAGTCACCATCTGCAGTGATTTTGGAGCCCCCCAAAATAAAGTCAGCCACTGTTTCCACTCTTTCCCCTTCTATTTGCCATGAAGTGATGGGATGAGATGCCATGATCTAGCTTTCTGAATGTTGAGCTTTAAGCCCACATTTTCACTCTCTTCTTTCACTTTCATCATAAGGCTTTTTAGTTTCTCTTCAACTCTCTGCCATAAGGGTGGTGTCATCTGCATATCTGAGGTTATTGATATTTCTCCCAGCAATCTTGATTCCACCTTGTACTTCATCCAGCCCAGGGTTTCTCATGAAGTACTCTGCATATAAGTTAAATAAGCATAATAAATAATAAATAAGCATAAATAGTTGATTTATTATATATATATATATATATTTCAGGTATAGAGCATGTGAACAATTTTTAAAGATTATATGTTTATAGTTATTATAAAACATTGGCTATATCCCTTGTGTTATACAATATATCCTTATAGCATATTTATTTTATACATAGCTTGTACCTATTAATCTCCTACTCTGTCTTGGCCCTAACCCATTATGCATCCCTTATTGCAACCACTAGTTTGCTCTCTATATCTATGAGTCTGTTTACTTTTTTAAATTTACTAGCTGGTTTCATTTCATTTTTTTTAGTTTCTATATATAATTGATATCTTGCAGTATTAGTCTTTATTTCTCTGTCTGAATTATGTAACTAAGCATAATACTGTTCAGGTTCACCAATGTTGTTTCAAATGGAAAAATTTCATTACTTTTTAATGGTTGAAATAGTATCCCATTGTGGGTGTCCTTGGTAGCTCAGGTGGTAAAGAATCCATCTGCAATTAAGGCACATGGGTTCAACCTCTGAGTCAGGAAGATCACCTGGAGAAGGAAATAGTAACCCACTCCAGCATTCTTCACTGGCAAATCCCATGGACAGAGGAGCATGGCAGGCTACAGTCCATGGGGTCACAAGAGTCAGACAGGACTTAATGACTCTTGGTGAGGGTGCAAGAGCAGAGTGAAACAACTGGCTTAAAATTCTGCATTCATAAAACAAAGATCATGGCATCTGGTCCCATCATTTCATGGAAAATAAAAGGGGAAAAATGGAAGCAGTGACAGATTTCAATTTCTTGGACTCCAAAATCACTATGTACAGTGACTGCAGCCATGAAATTAAAAAAAAAAAAATTCTCCTTGGAAGGAAAGTTATCACAAATCTAGACAGCATATTAAAAAGTAGAACATCACTTTGCCAACAAAGGTTGTATAGTTGAAGCTATGGTTTTACCAGTAGTCATGTACATATGTGAGAGTTGGTCCATAAAGAAGGCTGAGTACTAAAGAATTTTTGCTTTCAAATTGTGGTGCTGGAGATCTTTGAGAATCCTTTGGACTGAAAGGACATCAAACCAGTCAATCCTAAAGGAAATCAACCCTAAATATTCACTGGAAGGACTGATGCTGAAGCTATAATATTTTGGTCATCTGAAACAAAGAGCCCACTCATTGGAAAAAAAAAAAAAAACCATGATGCTAGGAAAGATTGAAGGTAAAAGGCTAAGGGTGTGGCAAAGGATGAGATGGTTAGGTAGCATCACTGACTCAATGGACATGAATCTGAACAAACTCTCAGAGATAATGGAAGACAAAGGAGCCTGGCATGGTGCAGTCCATGGGATGGCAAAGAGTCAGTTAGCACTTAAAAACTGCACAAAAAACAAGTTCTAGTTAAAGGGGAAATAGCAGGAACATTTGTAAGTCATACACCCAAGGATAAAATTCTTTCAAAATACACCCCAAGAGGAAGGGGTCTTTTGTAGTATTTACATAGCACTTCATACCTGACAGGTGCCATTTAGTACATGTGTAGATTATTTGTCTATCCCAGTTCTGCTGTGACCTAGATGGATAGAATGAATGGGTGGGGTGGGAGTTAGGTCTAATAGGGAGGAAATAAATGTATACATAAACATGGGTTTTCCATGTGGTGCTAGTGGTAAAGAATCTGCCTGCAAAGCAGGAGATGTGGCAGAAGTGGGTTCAATCTCTAGGTAGGGAAGATTTCCTGGAGTAAGAAATGACAACTGGCTCCAGTATTCTTTCCTGAAAAATCCTCTGAACAGAGGAGCCTGGTAGGCTACAGTCTATGGGGTAGTAAAGAGCTGGATACAACTGCGGGACCGAGCACACATAGACTTATGCATATTTATAGCTGATTTACCTCATTATACAGCAGAAACTAACATAACATTGTAAAGCAATTATACCCCAATCAAAAAAAAAAAAGAAGAAGAAGAAGAAGAAGGAACATATATATGTTTATATATATAAAGCTGTTCAGTTGCCAAGTCATGTCCGACTCTTCAAAGAGTCGGACATATATACGTATATATGTGTGTGTTTGTGTGTGTGTGCATGTGTGACATGCTAAGTAACTTTAGCCATGTCTAATGATTTTTTGTGACCCCTGTGAACCATAGCCCGCCAGGGTCCCCTGTCCATGGGATTTTCCGAGCAAGAATAATGCAGTGGGTTGCCATTTCCTACGCCACTATACATGTTTAAAGATAGTCATCCATACTGACTTTGCCTGCTAAGGGAAAAATATTGTGCTGTGCTTTTCTTGACAGTGGGATTCTAAGATATGTCTTTCTCTAGTACACAACAAAAGGAGTAAGAAAGATGTTTTCTATACTTTACAGGTGAAATGTAGATATTAAACAGAGGGTGATATTGGTGGTAGTAGAAGGTGAGTGGAGCTTCTAAAAATGTTTACTCATTTTTTTTGTGAACATCTTTGTCAACATCACAGCTCTGTACATTATTCTTATCTATACAGATTGAGAGTTAGAAGGGGGAATATGAAAGATTGAACAGGAGGGAATCTTTATAGAGAACACTGTGGTAGACAGGCTTGCTGAAATCCTGCAGCTGGCCACATCATACAAAGATACTGAAGTTTAAAGTCAGGAAAGAATGATCAAATAATAGGAAGTTTACTTTTATATTGATTTTAAGTCAGATCAGCATTTAGAGTGCATAAAGGTCATAGTCCAAGTAAGTCACAGATCTGAGTAGATTCAACAAATTTGCCCACTCAAGGTCTTCTGCATTTTTTGTGGTCGTAGCAACCAAATACATTAAAGAAGCTACTAGTTCTTGAAGCCCAGATCCCTAAGTCTGTGGCCTTTTCAAAATGTTGAAAGGGGCCTAGAGGTAGAATGCAGGAATATTGTCAACATTCAAGGGTCTTCATTGCTTTATGAGAAAATTGATATTGTACCAAATCCAAGTTTTTAAAAAAATCTATCATACATTTTGAGAAACTCTCTGGGTTTATGCCAGATTATGTAACCTGGGCCTGGCTTCCATAAGACACCAGTTTAAACATCTAATCAGTAGAAATGAGCAGAAAGTTTACTTAAATTAGAGGTGCAGGATTGGAGACTGAAACGAAAATATAGCTTGCTATCTTGATTCTCATCCCAACCCTCTGTGGCTAAGATTTAATCTTAATTTGCTTGTAATTAACTATTTGCATGTATCTATCATTTGTTATTGATAAGATGCCTCATGTGAAATAAAGATGTCACAGAACAATTTCTCATAAAAATTTATCAGTTCAGTTAAGTTGCTCAGTCGTATCCGAGTCTTTGTCACCCAAAGGACTGAAGTACGCCAGGCTTCCCTGTCCATCACCAATTCCCGGAGTTTGCTCAAACTTATGTCCATCCAGTCGCTGATTCCATCCAACCATCTCATCCTCTGTCATCCCCTTCTCCTAGTGCCTTCAATCTTTCACAGCATCAGGGTCTTTTCCAATGAGTCAGTTCTTGACATCAGGTGGCCAAACTTGTTGAGTTTCAACTTCAGCATCAACCCTTCCAATGAATATTCAGGACTGATTACCTTTAGGATTGACCGGTTTGATCTCCTTGTAGTCCAAGGGACTCTCAAGAGTTTTCTCCAACACCAAAGTAATTAACCTCCAATTAAAATAAATAAATTTATATTTAAAAAATTACTATCAATTACTGTGCAAACAGCAATTAAAAAAAAAAAGCACCATTTCATCAGCACTCAGATTTCTTTATAGTTCAACTCTCACATCCATACAGGACTACTGGAAAAACCATAGCTTTGACTAGATGGACATATGTCAACAAAGTAACATCTCTGCTTTTTAATATGCTGTCTAGGTTAGTCATAGCTTTTCTTCCAAGGAGCAAGTGTCTTTTAATTTCATGGCTGCAGTCACCATCTGCAGGATTTTGGAGCCTGAGAAAATAAAGTCTGTCACTGATTTCATTGTTTCTCAATCTATTTGCTATGAAGTGATGGGACGGGATAACATGATCCTTGCTTTTTGAGCACTAAGTTTTAAGCCAGCTTTTTCACTCTACTCTTTCATTTTCATCTTGAAGCTCTTCAGTTCCTCTACACTTTCTGTCATAAGGGTGGTGTCATCTGCATATCTGAGGTTGTTTATATTTCTTCTGTCAATCTTGATTCTAGTTTGTGCTTCATCCAGCCTGGCATTTCTCATGATGTATTCTGCATATAAGTTAAATAAGCAGAGTGAAAATGTACAGCCTTGACATACTCCTTTCCCGATTTGGAACCAGTCTGTTGTTCCATGTCTGGCTCTACCTGTTGCTTCTTGACCTCCACACAGATTTCTCAGGAGGCAACTGAGGTGGTCTGGTGTTCCCATCTCTTGAAGAATTTTCCACAATTTGTTCTCATCTACACAGTCAAAGGGTTTGGCATAAAAAATAAAGCAGAAGTTTTGTTTTGTTTGGTTTGTTTGTTTGTTTTGATTCCCTTGCTTTTCTGATGATCCGAAGAATGTTGGAAATTTGATCTCTGGTTCCTCTGCCTTTTCTAAATCCAACTTGAACATCTGGAAGTTCACAGTTCACATACTGTTGAAACTTGGCATGGAGAATTTTTAGCATTAATTTGCTATGGTATGAGATGAGAGCAATTGTGCAGTAGTTTGAATACTCTTTGTTATTGCCTTTCTTTGGGATTGGAATGAAACCTGACCTTTTCCAGTCCTGGGAGCCACTGCTGAGTTTTCCAGATTTGCTGGCTTATTGAGTGCATCACTTTCACAGCATCATCTTTCAGGATTTGAAATAGCTCAACTGGAATACCATCACCCCCACTAGCTTTATTTGTAATGATGCTTCCTAAGGACCACTTGACTTCACATTCCAGGATGTCTGGCTCTAGGTGAGTGATCACACTATCATGGTTATTTGGGTCCTGAAGATCTTTTTTGTATAATTCTTCTGTGCATTGTTGACACCTCTTCTTAATATCTTCTGCTTCTGTTAGGTCCATAATGTTTCTGTGCTTTATTGAGCCCATCTTTGCATGAAATGTTCCCTTGGTATCTCTAATTTTCTTGAAGAGATCTCTAGTCTCTCCCATTCTCTTGTTTTCCTCTTTTTCTTTGCACTGACCACTGAGGAAGTCTTTTTTATCTCTCCTTGTTATTCTTTGAATCTCTGCAGTCAAGTGGGCATATCTTTCCTTTTCTCCTTTGCCTGTAGCTTCTCTTCTTTTCTCAGCTATAAGCATGGCCTCCTCAGGAAACCATTTTGCCTTTTTACATTTCTTTTTTCTGGAGATGTTCTTGACCACTGTCTCCTGTATAATGTCATGAACCTCCATCCATGGTTCTTCAGGCATTCTGTCTATCAGATCTAAACCCCTGAATCTATTTGTCATTTCCACTGTATAATCATAAGGGATTTGATTTAGGTCATACCTGAAAGGTCTAGTGGTTTTCCCTACTTTCTTCAATTTAAGTCTGAATTTGGTAATAAGGAGTTCATGGTCTGTGCCACAGTCAGCTCTCAGTCTTGTTTTTGCAGACTGTATAGAGCATCTCCATCTATGGCTACACAGAATATAATCAATCTGATTTTGGCATTACCCATGTGGTGATGTGCATGTGTAGAGCCTTCTCTTGTTTTGTTGGAAGAGGTTGTTTGTTATGACTTGTGCATTCCCTTGGTAAAACTCTATTAGCCTTTGCCCTGCTTCATTTTGTACTCTAAGGCCAAATTTGCCTCTTACTCCAGGTATCTCTTTCTTCCTACTTTTGCATTCCAGTCCCCTACGGTGAAAAGGACATCTCTTTTTGAGTGTTAGTTCTAGAAGGTCTTGTAGGTCTTCATAGAATGTTTCAATATCAGCTTCTTCAGCATTACTGGTTGGGGCACAGATTTAGATTACGGTGATATTGAATGACTTGGCTTGGAAATGAATAGAAATCATTCTGTCAATTTTGAGATTGCACCCACGACTGCATTTTGGACTCTTTCATTGACTATGAGGGCTAATCCATGTCTTCTAACAGATTGTTGCCCACAGTAGTAGATATAATGATCATCTGAATTAAATTCACCCAATCCAGTCCATTTTTAGTTTATTAATTCTTAAAACATCGATGGTCATTCTTGCCATCTGCTGTTTGACCGCTTCTATGTTACCTTGATTCATGAATGTAACAATCCGGCTTCCTATGCAATATTGTTCTTTACAGAATCAGACTTTACTTCCATCACCAGCCACATCCACAACTGGGCATTTTTCTCACTTTGGCTCTGCTTCTTCATTCTTTCTGAGTTATTTCTCCACTGTTCTCCAGTAGCATGTTTTTTGACCATAGATTGATCTCAGGCCAAACAACAGGGAGGGAGCACAGCCTTGCCCATCAATAGAAAATTGGATTAAAGATTTACTGAGCATGGCCCCACCCATCAGAATAAAAACCAGTTTCTCCCACAGTCGGTCTCTTGCATCAGGAAACTTCCATAAGCCTCTTATCCTTATCCATCAGGGGGCAGACAAAATAAAAACCACAATTTCTCTAACTCAATGAAACTATGATCCATACCATGTAGGGCCACCCAAGACAGACGGGTCATGCTGAAGAGTTCTGACAAAACATGGTCCACTGGAAAAGGGAATGGCAAACAACTTCAGTATTCTTGCCTTGAGAACCCCATGAACAGCATAAAAATTTATATAACGTTGCTAATAACTGTATATGCTGTTTACTTGCCTGTAAACTCTATAGTTTATGGTTAGTAAATTTTTTTATTTTTACACAACAATTTGCCTGCCAGGGTTCCTATAATAGTTGTCAGCTATCAGTGTACTGAGTTAAATTCACCCATTCAAGTCCATTTTACTTCGCTGATTCCTAGAATGTCGACGTTCACTCTTTCCATCTCCTGTTTGACCACTTCCAATTTGCCTTGATTCATGGACCTAACATTCCAGATTCCTATGCAATATTGCTCTTTACAGCATGGGACCTTGCTTTTATCATCAGTCACATCCACAACTGGGTATTGTTTTTGCTTTGGTTGCATCCTTTCATTCTTTCTGGAGTTATTTCTCCACTGATCTCCAGTAGCATATTGGGCACCTACTGACCTGGGGAGTTCCTCTTTCAGTATCCTATCATTTTGCCTTTTCACATTGTTCATGGGGTTCTCAAAGCAAGAAACTGAAGTGGTTTGCCATTCCCTTCTCCAGTGGACCACATTCTGTCAGACCACTCCACCATGACTGGTCTGTCTTGGGTGGCCCCACAGTTCATGGCTTAGTTTCATTGAGTTAGACAAGGCTGTGGTCCATGTGATCAGATTGACTAGTTTTCTGTGATTATGATTTCAGTGTGTCTGCCCTCTAATGCCCTCTTGCAATACCTACCATATTACTTGGGTTTCTCTTATCTTGCATATGGGGAATCTCTTCACTGCTGCTCCAGAAAGTGCAGCCGCTGCTCTTTAGCTTGGATGAAGGGTATCTCCTCATGGCCGCCCCTCCTGACTTTGAATGTGGTGTAGCTCCTCTTGGCCCTCCTGGCCCAACCAGCCACAATTCCTTGGACGAGGGGTTGCTCCTCTAGGCTGCAGCCCCTAGAGGAGCATTTTGCCCCAGGAGAAACTTAACTCTCAAATTTCACATTGTGTATTTTTTTTTTTTTAGTAGACAAAAATCTTCCTTTCGAAGAAATGGAGTAGCCATTATGGTCAACAAAAGAGTCTGAAATGCAATACTTGGATGCAGTTTCAAAAACGACAGAATGAGCTCTGTTTGTTTCCAAGGCAAACCATTCAATATCACAGTAATCCAAGCCTATGCCACAACCAGTAATGCTGAAGAAGCTGAAGTTGAATGGTTCTATAGAGACCTACAAGACAATTTAGAACTAAAACCCAAAAAAGATGTCATTTTCATTATAGGAGATTGGAATGCAAAAGTAGGAAGTTAAGAAACACCTGGAGTAACAGGAAAATTTGGCCTTGGAATGGAATATGGAATGAAGCAGATCAAGGCTAATAGAGTTTTGCCAAGAGAATGCACTAGTTGAAGCAAACACCCTCTTCCAACAACACAAGAGAAGACTCTACACATGGACATCACGAAATGGTCAACACCGAAATCAGATGGATTATATTCTTTGCAGCCAAAGATGGAGAAGCTCTATACAGTCAGCAAAAACAAGACCAGGAGCTGACTGTGGCTCAGATCATGAACTCCTTATTACCAAATGCAGACTCAAATTTAAGAAAGTAGGGAAAACCACTAGACCATTCAGGTATGACTTAAATCAAATCCCTTAATATTATACAGTGGAAGTGAGAAATAGATTTAAGGGACTAGATCTGATGGATAGAGTGCCTGATGAACTATGGATGGAGGTTCTTGACATTGTACAGGAGACAGGGATCAAGACCATCCCCATGGAAAAGAAATGCAAAAAAGCAAAATGGCTGTCTGGGGAGGCCTTACAAATAGCTGTGGGAAGAAGAGAAATGAAGAAACAAAGGAGAAAAGGAAAGATATAAGCATCTGAATGCAGAGTTTCAAAGAATAGCAAGGAAAGATAAGAAAACCATCCTCAGCAATCAATGCAAAGAAATAGAGGAAAACAATGAAAGGGAAAGACTAGACATCTCTTCAGGAAACTTAGAGGTACCAAGGGAACATTTCATGCAAAGCTGGACTCAATAAAGGACAGAAATTGTATGTTCATATCAGAAGTAGAAGATATTAAGAAGAGGTGGCAAGAATACACAGACGAACTCTACAAAAAATATCTTCACGAAAAAGATAATCACGATGGTGTGATCACTCACCTAGAGCCAGACATCCTGGAACATAAAGTCAAGTGGGCCTTAGAAAGCATCACTATGAACAAAGCTAGTGGAGGTGATGGAATTCCAGTTGAGCTGTTTCAAATCCTGAAAGATGATGCTGTGAAAGTGCTGCACTCAATATGCCAGCAAATTTGGAAAACACAGCAGTGACCACAGGACTGGAAAAGGTCAGTGTTCATTCCAATCCCAAAGAAAGGCAATGCCAAAGAATGCTCAAACTACCGCACAATTGCACCCATCGCACATGCTGATAAAGTAATGCTCAAAATTCTCCAAGCCAGACTTCAGCAGTATGTGAACCGTGAACTTCCAGATGTTCAAGCTGGTTTTAGAAAAGGCAGAGGAACCAGAGATCAAATTGCCAACATCCACTGGATCAAGGAAAAGCAAGAGAGTTCCAGAAATACATCTATTTCTTCTTTATTGACTATGTCAAAGCCTTTGATTGTGTGGATCACAATAAACTGTGGAAAATTCTGAAAGAGATGGGAAAACCAGACCACCTAACCTGCCTCTTGAGAAAACTATATGCAGGTCAGGAAGCAACAGTTAGAATTGGACATGGAACAGACTTGTTCCAAGTAGGAAAAGGAGTCTGTCAAGGCTGTATATTGTCACCCTGCTTATTTAACTTATATGCAGAGTACATCATGAGAAACGATGGGCTGGAAGAAGCACAAGCTGGAATCAAGAAGCCAGGAGAAATATCAATAACCTCAGATATGCAGATGACACCACCCTTATGGCAGAAAGTGAAGAGGAACTAAAAAGTCTCCTGATGAAAGTGAAAGAAGAGAGTGAAAAAGTTGGTTTAAAGCTCAACATTCAAAAAACTAAGATCATGGCATCCGGTCCCATCACTTCATGGGAAATAGATGGGGAAACACTGGGAACAGTGTCAGAATTTGTTTGGGCTCCAAAATCACCACTGCAGATGGTGATTCCAGCCATGAAATTAAAAGACACTTACTCCTTGGAAGGAAAGTTAACACCAACCTAGACAGCATATTCAAAAGCAGAGACATTGCTTTGCCAATGAAGGTCCATCTAGTCAAGGCTATGATTTATCTGGTGGTAATGTATGGATGTGAAAGTTGGACTGTGAAGGAAACTGAGCACCGAAGAATTGATGCTTTTGAAGTGTGGTGTTGGAGAAGACTCTCGAGAGTCCCTTGGACTGCAAGGAGATCCAACCAGTCCATTCTAAAGATCAGTCTTGGGTGATCATTGCAAGGACTGGTTGCTGAAGCTGAAACTCCAATACTTTGGCCACCTCATGCGAAGAGTTGACTCATTGGAGAAGACTGATGCTGGGAGGGACTGGGGGCAGGAGGAGAAGGGGATGACAGAGGATGAGATGACTGGATGGAATCACTGACTCGACGGACATGAGTTTAAGTGAACTCCGGGAGATGGTGACGGACAGGGAGGCCTGGCGTGCTGCTATTCATGGGGTTGCAAAGAGTCGGACACAACTGAGCAACTGAATTCAACTGATCAGTGTACTGATAATGTTTTCTTATATTTTAATGCATTTCCAATTGTGAGTAATACTAACAATTGTATTTTGTGTTTTTTGCTACTTTTTTTTTGTACTGGAACATAGACAATTAACAGGATAGCTTCAGGTGAACAACAAAATATTCACCCATACATATACATGTTTACATTCTTTCCCAAACTCTGCTTCCATCCCAACTGTCACATAAGATTGAGCAGAGTTCCATGTGTAATACAGTAGGTCCTTGTTTGTTATTTGTTTTAAATATAATAGTGTGCACATATCCATCCCGATCTCCCTAACCATACTTTCCCCATATCCTTTTCCCAGCAACCATAAGCTTGTTTTGGATGTCTGTGAGTCTATTTCTGTTTTCTAAGTTCATCTCTTATCATTTCTTTTTTTTTATAATTAAAATTTTCTTTTTATCAAATACTCAAATGACTTCTGGTATGTCATCATTACATTTATTTTTTTTCTTTTATTAAATTTTTATTTTTACTTTACAATACTGTATTGGTTTTGCCATACATTGACATGAATCCACCACGGGTGTACATGCGTTCCCAAACATGAACCCCCCTCCCACCTCCCTCCCCATAACATCTCTCTGGGTCATCCCCGTGCACCAGCCCCAAGCATGCATTGGACATAGACTGGCGATTCGATTCTTATGTGATAGTATACATGTTTCAATGTCATTCTCCCAAATCATCCCATCCTCTCCCTCTCCCTCTGAGTCCAAAAGTCCGCTATACACATCTGTGTCTTTTTTGCTGTCTTGCATAAAGGGTCATCATTGCCATCTTTCTAAATTCCATATATATGTGTTAGTATACTGTATTGGTGGGTTTTTTTTTTTTTCTTTCTGGCTTACTTCACTCTGTATAATCAGCTGTTATAATTTCATTTTAGATTCCCCATATAAAGGATATAATATGATCTTTCTTCTCTGTCTGGCTTTTTTCCCTCAGTATGACACCCTTGACCTAGAGAAATATCTAAGAATGGCATCTTTAAGGGAGATAGCTTTTCCACCAAAAAAAGACAGCATCGGACATAGTGTAGCATTTATTTACAAATGATATTTTTGTGTTGAAGAGATGAAAAAGAAAGTTGTGCTACACTGGTTGTGAATTACTCTATATACTTCATTTTACAGAGGTCTTATTCATATTATTAGAAAATTTGCCACTTCAAAAAAATCATGAAGATAATTTATATAATTTAAAGCAAGATATTAATACAAAATCAAGAATATGTTTCAATAATTTTAAATGGTTTATATGTATACAGAAACACACATACACACAGATATATTCTAAACTTTTCCTGTGATGTATTTTCTGTTATATAATTTTAATTTAGCAAAATTTTACATTTCAAGTTTCAATAGGACTTTTAATTATTCACTAATTTTAACCACATTTTTGTTCTGTAAATTTATTTGTTAGTGTTTTAACACCACTAATTTTACATTTACATAGCTAGCTTTAATACTCAAGTTTTACTACAAGCCATGATTTTACTGGCTTCCAATTGATCATGCATATTTTTAAAAATTAGTTATTGACTACGATATGGCATTGAGAAATTGACAGAAATGGGCTTGATTACAAATAAATCTAGTTTCAAAGTCTAAGTTTTTATACTGCAATATGCAAAAGCCACCTAGTCTACTGCAATATCTGGACATTGAATCATTGAATCAATTTCAGAAATAAAATACTGGATTTAATTATAATATAGCTAAATTTTAAAAAATAATATATCCAATACAACCTCTTAAATTATTTTGATTAAAATATGTAAGCAGGTATTTTTAGTTTATAATGAAAGTTATATATTATCCATGAAGTTTTCTACAGGCCTCAAACCAGTTCATAAGCACTTATCTAAATGCTTCTGACAGTAATATACCAGGAAAGAAGAGACTTTTTAATACACCTTTGTATTTTTCTGTTATTTTGCTTCTCATGTATTAACTAGCCCACTTCTCTGAAAAATTCACCTGTTTTTAGGTGAACCTTTAGAATCAAATGGGATACTAGATGCCATGTTTCCCATCCACTTACTTCTCCCCTACTTTTTCTTTTGAATGAGAATTTTTATCTGCTCTGAGTCAGAATTTTAGCTCTGAAGCATTTGAATTTCAGTTTCTTTTTTCATAGTAAATTGGATCAAATTTTTAGCTTTTAATTTCTTCAACCCTCAAAATGTTCAGATTTTTTTTTAAAAAAAGCAGCAATCAATCTCATGAATAATTGTGATACATTTAATGGTGTAAAAATATAGGCTGATATTTCAAAATATTAGCGTTAACAGGTAGGTTCAGGCACTTGGCTTAGTTTAAACATGGAGGTAACATTAGAAATAAAGACCATAATAAAATGTTCACTTTTTTAAATTGTTTATTTTAATCCAAATCACAATAAGGGTGTATATATTTGTAATATTTATCAAACTTGATGTCACAAATAAATAGAAATAAATAAGTTGTTAAAAGGTAAATATAGATTAGATCCTAGTGCAGACTGTATAGCCTACTAATTCACATTTTAGGAAAAAACAAATTATATAATTTCAAAAATTTTTACTTTGTTCTAAGTTGATTATTTAAAGAATGTAACTAAATTAAAAAAAATTATAATAATGTCTGCCTTACTTTTTCCCAATGTTAGTAATGGAAAGTGACATTTAAAAATATGAAACGAATCGCCAGTCTAGGTTCAATGCATTATACTGGAAGCTTGGGGGTGATGCACTGAGATGACCCAGAGGGATGGTAACGGAGGGAGGAGGGAGGGGGGTTCAGGATGAGGAACACGTGTATACCTGTGGCGGATTCATGTTGATGTATGGCAAAACCAATATAATATTGTAAAGTAATTAACCTTCAATTAAAATAAATAAATTTATGTTTAAAAAAATAAATTCATATGCTTCTTTCCTCATTGGCATTTACCTATATATCTTTTATTTATGTTTATTTTCTTATTTTTTTAATATAAACTTATTTAATTGGAGGCTAAATACGTTACAATATTGTGTTGGTTTTGCCATACATCAATATGAATATGCCATGGGTACACACGTGATCCCCATCCTGAACCCCCCTCCCACCTCCCACCCCATACTATCCCTCTGGGTCATCCCAGTGCACCAGCCCCAAGCATCATGTATCCTGCATCAACCTGGACTGGTGATTCGTTTCATATATGATATTATACACGGTCCAATGCATTCTCCCAAATCATCCCCCCCCACCACAGAGTCCAAAAGACTATTCTATACATCTGTGTCTCTTTTGCTTCTCACATACTGGGTTATCATTACCATCTTTCTAAATTCCATATATATGTGTTAGTATACAGACAGAATGTGGTCCACTGGAGAAGGGAATGGCAAGCCACTTCAGTATTCTTGCCTTGAGAACTCCATAAACAGTATGAAAAGGCAAAATGATAGGATACTGAAAAAGGAACTCCCCAGGTCATTAGGTGCCCAATATACTACTGGAGATCAGTGGATAAATAACTCCAGAAAGAATGAAGGGATGGAGCCAAAGTAAAAACAATACCCAGTTGTGGATGTGACTGGTGATAGAAGCAAGATCTGACGCTGTAAAGAGCAATATTGCATAGGAACCTGGAATGTCAGGTCCATGTATCAAGGCAAATTGAAAGTGGTCAAACAAGAAATGGCAAGGGTGAACATCGACATTCTAGGAATCAGCAAACTAAAAAGGACTGGAATGGGTAAATTTAACTTAGATGACCATTATATCTACTGCTGCAGGCAGGGATCCCTCAGAAGAAATGGAGTAGCCATCATGCTCTACATAAGAGTCCGAAATGCAGTACTTGGATGCAATCTCAAAAATGACAGAATGATCTCTGTTTGTCTCCAAGGCAAACCATTCAATATCACAGTTATCCAAGCCTATGCCCCAACCAGTAACGCTGAAGAAACTGAAGTTGAATGGTTTTATGAAGACCTACAAGACCTTGTAGAACTAACACCCAAAAAAGATGTCCTTTTCGTTATAGGGGACTGGAATGCAAAAGAAGGAAATCAAGAAATACCTGGAGTAACAGGAAAATTTGGCCTTGGAATGCGGAATGAAGCAGGGCAAAAACTAATAGTTTTGCCAAGAGAATGCACTGGTCATAGCAAACACTCTCTTCCAACAACACAAGAGAAGACTCTACACATGGACATCACCAGATGGTCAACACTGAAATCAGATGTATTATATTCTTTGCAGCCAAAGATGGAGAACCTCTATACAGTCAACAAAAACAAGAGAAGGAGCTGACTGTGGCTCATATCATGAACTCCTTATTACCAAATGCAGACTCAAATTGAAGAAAACAGGGAAAACCTCTAGACCATTCAGATATGACCTAAATCAAATCCCTTATGATTAATCAGTGGAAGTGAGAAATAGATTTAAGGGCCTAGATCTGATAAATAGAGTGACTGATGAACTATGGAATGAGGTTCATGACATTGTAAAGGAGACAGGGATCAAGACCATCCCCAGGGGAAAGAAATGCAAAAAAGCAAAATGGCTGTCTGGGGAGGCCTTACAAAAAGCTGTGAAAAGAAGAGAGGTGAAAAGCAAAGGAGAAAAGGAAAGATATAAGTATCTGAATGCAGAGTTTCAGAGAATAGCAAGAAGAGATAAGAAAGCCTTCCTCAGCAATCAATGCAAAGAAATCGAGGAAAACAACAGAATGGGAAAGAGTAGAGATCTCTTCAAGAAAATTAGAGACACCAAGGGAACATTTCATGCAAGATGGGCTTGATAAAGGACAGAAATGGTATGGACCTAACAGACACAGAAGATATTAAGAAGAGGTGGCAAGAATACACACAAGAACTGTACAAAAAAGATCTTCACCACGCAGATAATCATGATGATGTGATCACTCATCTAGAGCCAACATCTTAGAATGTGAAGTTAAGCGGGCCTTAGAAAGCATCACTACAAGCAAAGCTATTGGAGGTGATGGAATTCCAGTTGAGCTGTTTTAAATCCTGAAAGATGATGCTGTGAAAGTGCTGCACTCAATATGCCAGTAACTTTGGAAAACTCAGCAGTGGCCACAGGACTGGAAAATGTCAGTTTTCATCCCAATTCCAAAGAAAGGCAATGCCAAAGAATGCTCAAACTCCCGCACAATTGCACTCATCTCACATGCTAGTAAAGTAATGTTCAAAATTCTCCAAGCCAAGGTTCAACAATACGTGAACTGTGAACTCCCTGATACTCAAGCTGGTTTTAGAAAAGGCAGAGAAACCAGAGATCAAATTGCAAACATCCGCTGGATCATGGAAAAAGCAAGAGAGTTCCAGAAATACATCTATTTCTGCTTTATTGACTATGCCAAAGCCTTTGACTGTGTGGATCACAATAAACTGTAGAAAATTCTGAAAGATATGGGGCTACCAGACTATCTAACCTACCTCTTGAGAAATCTGTACGCAGGCCAGGAAGCAACATTTAGAACTGGACATGGAACAACAGACTGGTTGCAAATAGGAAAAGGAGTACGTCAAGGCTTTATATTGTCACTCTGCTTATTTAACTTCTATGCAGAGTACATCATGAGAAACGCTGGGCTGGAAGAAGGACAAGCTGGAATCACGATTGCTGGGAGAAATGTCAATAACCTCAGATATGCAGATGACACCACCCTTGTGGCAGAAAGTGAAGAGGAGCTAAAAGGCCTCTTGATGAAAGTGAAAGAGGAGAGCGAAAAAGTTGGCTTAAAGCTCAACATTCAGAAAACGAAGATCATGGCATCCGGTCCCATCACTTCATGGGAAATAGATGGGGAAACAGTGGAAACAGTGTCAGACTTTATTTTTTGGGGCTCCAAAATCACTGCAGATGGTGACTGCAGCCATGAAATTAAAAGACGCTTACTCCTTGGAAGAAAAGTTATGAGCAACTTAGATAGCATATTCCAAAGCAGAGACATTACTTTGCCGACTAAGGTCGGGCTAGACAAGGCTATGGTTTTTCCTGCGGTCATGTATGGATGTGAGAGTTGGACTGTGAAGAAAGCTGAGCTCAGAAGAATTGGTGCTTTTGAACTGTGGTGTTGGAGAAGACTCTTGAGAATCTCTTGGACTGTAAGGAGATCCAACCAGTCCATTGTGAAGGAGATCAGCCCTGGGATTTCTTTGGAAGGAATGATGCTAAAGCTGAAGCTCCAGTACTTTGGCCACCTCATGCGAGGAGCTGACTCATTAAAAAAGACTTTGACGCTGGGAGGGATTGGGGGCAGGAGGAGAATAGGATCACCGAGGATGAGATGGCTGGATGGCATCACGGACTTGATTGACAAGAGTCTGAGTGAACTCCAGGAGTTGGTGATGGACAGTGAGGCCTGGCGTGCTGCGATTCATGGGTTCGCAAAGAGTCGGACACGACTGAGCAACTGAACTGAACTGAACTGATACTGTATTGGTGTTTTTCTTTCTGGCTTACTTCACTCTGTATAATCGGCTCCAGTTTCATCCACCTCATTAGAACTGTTTCAAATGTATTCTTTTTGATGGCTGAATAATTGTGTATATGTACCACAACTTTCTTATCCATTCATCTGCTGATGGACATCCAGGTTGCTTGCATGTCCTGGCTATTATAAACAGTGCTGTGATGAACACTGGGGTACACGTGTCTCTTTCAATTCTGGTTTCCTCGGTGTGTATGCCCAGAAGTGGGATTGCTGGGTTGGGGAGGGTGGTGGGAGGGAGGTTCAGGGTTGGGAACTCATGTATACCTGTGGTGGATTCATGTCAGTGTATGGTAAAACCAATACAGTATTGTAAAGTAAAAAAAATAAAAAAATAAAAATAAAAAATAAAATAAAGACAAACTGAACCCATTTAAAAAAAAAATTTCCAGTTTTTTTAAGGAATCTCCACTCTCTTCTCCATAGTGGCTGTACTAATTTGCATTCCCACCAACAGTGTAATAGGGTTCCCTTTTCTCCACACCCTCTCCAGCATTTATTGCTTGTAGACTTTTGGATTGCAGCCATTCTGACTGGCGTGAAATGATGCCTCATTGTGGTTATTTTTGCATTTCTCTGATAATGAGTGATGTAGAGCATCTTTTCATGTGTTTGGTAGCCATCTGTATGTCTTCTTTGGAGAAATGTCTGTTTAGTTCTTTGGCCCATTTTTTGTTTGGGTCGTTTATTTTTCTGGAATTGAACTGCAGGAGTACTTGTATATTTTTGAGATTAGTTGTTTGTCAGTTGCTTCATTTACTATTATTTTCTCCCATTCTGAAGGCTTTCTTTTCACCTTGCTTGTGGTTTCCTTTGTTGTGCAGAAGCTTTTAAGTTTAATTAGGTCCTGCTTGTTTATTTTTGCTTTTATTTCCAATATTCTGGGAGGTGGGTCATAGAGGATCCTGCTGTGATTTATGTCAGAGAGTGTTTTGCCTATGTTCTCCTCTCAGAGTTTTATAGTTTCTGGTCTGATGTTTAGATCTTTAATCCATTTTGAGTTTATTTCTGTGTATGGTGTTAGAAATTGTTCTAGTTTCATTCTTTTACAAGTGGTTGACCAGTTTTCCCAGCACCACTTGTTGAAGAGATTGTCTTTTCTCCATTGTATATTTTTGCCTCCTTTGTCAAAGATAAGGTGTCCATATGTGTGTGGATTTGTCTCTGGGCTTTCTATTTTGTTCCATTGATCTATATTTCTGTCCTTGTCCCTATATATCTGTAATGGGCTTCCATGATAGCTCAGCAGGCAAAGAATCTGCTTCCAATGAGGGAGAACTGGGTTCAATCCCTGGGTTGGGAAGATGCCCTGGAAAAGGGAAAGGCTACCTATTCCAATATTCTGGCCTGGAGAATTCCGTGGACTGTACAGCACATGGGGTTGCAAAGAGTCAGACACAGCTGAGTAACCTTTGTTTTCATGTACCTTTAATAGCTGTATTGCTTTAACTCTGTTAAGATGGTCAGTTCAGTTCAGTCATTCAGTCGTGTCTGACTCTTTGCGACCCTGTGGACTGCAGCACGACAGGCTTTCCCTGTCCATCACCAACTCCCAGAGCTTGCTCAAACTCATGTCCACTGAGTCGATCAACCATCTCATCTTCTGTCGTCCCCTTCTCCTCCCTCCTTCAATGTTTCCCACCATCAGGGTCTTTTCCAGTGAGTCAGTTCTTCACATTAGGTGGCCCAAGTTTTGGAGCTTCAGCTTAAACATCAGTTCGTCCAATGAATATTCAGGACTGATATCCTTTTGGATTGACTAGTTGGATCTCCTTGAAGTCCAAGGGACACATTAAGAGTGTTCTCCAACACCACAATTCAAAAATATCAATTCTTCAGCACTCCATCTTCTTTATGGTCCAACTCTCACATCCTTACATGACTACTGAAAAAACCACGGCTTTGACTAGATGGTTAAGAGGTGAGTTCACAAATTAAGGTGAAACAAACCCTGTGAACAGCTAGAAACTGCAATATTTTATCAGTTTTATTCAGTGTAACTCTGAATAATTTTTCACTATCAATGTACCAAACTGAACAAATAAAATGCTATTGCAAAATTAAATAAATAAAATAGTCTAGGTTAAGTTGTATTTTCCTTAAATAAAGTAATTGACAGAATTCATTAAAAGCTGTGCTATAATAAAATCTATATTTTGTATATATATCATAATTGTATTCCTTTCTTTCCTTTCTCTATAAAACAAGATTTCCTTTTGAGAATAATATAAAGATCAATTCATTATTCTACATATTAATATTACATCATTTGTAGTTTGAACTTTTCATGTGATATCAGATTACTTGCAGGAATCTGCAATTACTCTGGCAGATGTGCTTCAGAAAATTCAAAAATAAAATGCAGAGATTCATATTGACAGATTTACTATTGGAATAAAATGCTTTATTAAATAAAAGATTTTGTTTAAAATATTTAGTCTACCATAATTGGATAGAGATTCCTGAATATCAGAGAATTTAAAATAGATTCTTACTTTAAACTTGGCATATTGAAAGATATAATATAATTGAATTGAACATGGCTGTCTATAAAACTATAAATATGATCAGAAGAGACTCCAACTAAATTAAGCTTTAGCAGCCATCAATTTATTCTAAACTGACACTGACATAAAAAATGGTTTATTGGGGTTTGTAAATCTTATTCTGTAAGGTATTGCTAGAGATGGTCTAGAAGTTTTCTGCTCAGATTATGTAGATTAAGGCAAAGTTTTTTTATTAGTAACCCTATTCAGAAGATGATTTTCTTTTGACTGTATACATGTAAAATTCTTAAAGTAATAAAAATTTATGTTTAAACAAATGTCATTGCTTTAATTATCTTAACAATGTAGGTGAATCTTATGTAATTTCTTAGTTCCCAGATAGATGAGTTAAACAATGGCATCCAAGGCCACAAGGTTATGTTCTATCAGCTGCTAAAAAACTACTTGTCCTGGCTTAGGTGTGAGATTGTCATAATAAGTAGGCTTTTATATAGAGTAAAATTCGCAGTTAACATACTGATGATTTATATACTAGAAGATGAATTTTCACCCACCTCATTAGAACTGATTCAAATGTATTTTTAATGGCTGAGTAATATTCCATTGTGTGTATGTACCACAGCTTTCTTATTCATTCATCTACTGATGGACATCTAAGTTGCTTCCATGTCCTGGCTATTATAAACAGTGCTGCGATGAACATTGGGGTATGAAACGAATCTCCAGTCCACATTTGATGCATGAAACTGGATGCTTGGGGCTGGTGCACTGATACGATCCAGAGGGATGGTACGGGGAGGGAGGAGGCAGGGGGTTCAGGTTGGGGAACACGTGTATATCTGTGGTGGATTCATGTTGCTGTA
Organism: Budorcas taxicolor; assembly: GCF_023091745.1. Taxonomy (NCBI): domain Eukaryota; kingdom Metazoa; phylum Chordata; class Mammalia; order Artiodactyla; family Bovidae; genus Budorcas; species Budorcas taxicolor. The sequence goes on along the minus strand of NC_068929.1, from coordinate 55,037,999 downwards.
TGGCAAAACCAATACAATATTGCAATTAACCTCCAATTAAAATAAATAAATTTATATTAAAAAAAGATGCATTGATAATGCATTTTTGAAATCACTGAAAACGTGAATAAAAGCTATAACAGAAATAACAGAATACAATTTTCAATGCACTTCTTCCCAAATTGGAATAATACATAAATTCAAATATTTTGAGCACTGTTTTGCATTCTGGCACTGCCAGTTGCTCTATTTTCATCTTGTATATTTTCTCCCCATTCTTGTATAATTTCCCCCATTTTTATATTGGCCATTTTTCAAAAATCCCAGGTTTCTTTATGTCTTAATGTTAGTTGTGCTTCATGCTATGGTGGTATCATATTTTTAAGGACTTCTCAGCTGACAAGAAGATAAAAATGTGTGTATTCTTTCCCATGTACATCTTATCTTTAAATAGTTCTATATGCAATCATCTGTGTCTATATTAATATCTACATGAGTCCTTATTTATGTCTCAAACTCTAATCTACATGATCACCCTAGCCCTATCTCCCTATCTGCAAACTCTTGTTACAACAATGATAAATCTGAATACCACCATCTGAAATGTACTTCTTTAAATGGTCAACTCCATTATATGTGTGTAGAGGTAAAATGATTGAAAACCTGTACCTCACAGAGAAAGTTATTTGTCAGTTAAATTAAAATGTGTATGAACAGATCTTTTTGCTTTTAGTATTAGACTCCATTCATTTTCAAAATCACCCTGGTCAGCACTCTCTCTAGTTCATTCAGTGAAGTTATTTTAAATGTTTATAAGATAGATTGTAACATTTTTCATTCTATCCTGGGATCACATAGCTTTCTAACTGATTATCTTCATTGCATACATAGGCTTCCCAGATGTCACAGTGGTAAAGTACCTACATGCAAAGACAGAAGATTCAGGAGACACGAGAGACACGGGTTCCATCCCTTAGTCAGGAAGATCCCCTGGAGTAGGAAATGGCAACCTACTCCAGTACTCTTGCCTGGAAAATTTCATGGACGGAAGAGTCTGGCAGGTTACAGTCCATAGAGTTGCAAAGAATCGGACACAACTGAACACACAGGCATGCATTGCATATATAAAGATTAACTATTTGTGAAGTAAAGCTCTGTGGATTTTGACAAATAGGTATTCTACTATTATTGGATGGAGTGCTCTATTAATGTCAATGATATCAAGTTCAGCAATAGTGATGTTCAGGTCACCTATATCTTTAATGGTTTTATGTCAGCTTGATGTATCAGTTATTGAAAAAGAGTGCTGAAGTTTCAACTATAAAACTGAAATTATCAACTGCCTTTTTCTCTTCAGTCTTATATATAAAAAAAAGTTCAGTAATTAAGTTTCTAAATGAGTTGATTTTAAGAAAAATAAAGTATTCCTGATGGGCCTGACCTAATCATGAGGCCCCTTATAAGGGCCGAACTCTTCAAGGTAGAAGAGATTAAGAGAATAAGAAAGATTTGGTATAAGAAAGATTCCTTTTTCAAACTATATTTTTAATTGAAATATAGTTAATTTACAATGTTGCATTAGTTTGAGATGATCTAGGTAGATAACATATATATGAGTTCATGGAGTTTTCCATCACCAAGTAAGAGAACCTTTATAGATATCATCAGCCAAATGAATAACAATTACAAGCAATGGAAGACTCTATACTATATGAATAATATAATAAAAAGTAAGGGTGTAACAATACATTTTCATATTGGTCATGTAATTGGGCTTTAAGTATTTCTAAGACATCTCCTAAAGTCACTCTGTTTTGTCAGACTCTTTGTGACCCCCCCCCCCACCCCCATGGACTATCCATGGAATTCTCCAGGCAAGAATTTTAGAAATTTATCCTAAATGCACTGGAAACATTCTCAGTGTGTGTTACGCAAGAGAATTCAATGATCAAAACTATTGACAATTAGTTCACTACAGTTTTGGGAATGAGTTTGTTAAAATTGCTTAGGATGGGACTGTTCAAAAGAAAATAGCAGGTTGATTTTTAGAAATGCTTCAATAAGTTGGGTGAAATTGATTTGAATAGATCAAAATACAGTTTGTAAAAGGTGAAAAGAAAATGGATATAGTTATATATTGATAAAACAAAACTGACAAGACTTAATGATAGATTGGATATGCAGAGGAACAGAAGTGAAACATAAAAAGAAGTTTCTAAAGCAAACCAAAAAAAAAAAAAAGCTTTAAAAAAACCATATTCTGGGTTAGGTTACATGACTGTAAGCAGATGGGAAAATAGTTGATTCAATAAAGTGAGATTGAAACTGAAAGTTTACCTTCCTCTGCAGTTTTCTGGAAGAGTTTGAGTAGGATAGGTGTTAGCTCTTCTCGAAATTTTTGGTAGAATTCAGCTGTGAAGCCGTCTGGACCTGGGCTTTTGTTTGCTGGAAGATTTCTGACTACAGTTTCAATTTCTGTGCTTGTGATGGGTCTGTTTAGATTTTCTATTTCTTCCTGGTTCAGTTTTGGAAAGTCGTACTTTTCTAAGAATTTGTCCATTTCTTCCACGTTGTCCATTTTATTGACATATAATTGTTCATAGTAGTCTCTTATGATCCTTTGTATTTCTGTGTTGTCTGTTGTGATCTCTCCATTTTCATTTTTCTAATTTTCTTGATTTGATTTTTCTCCCTTTGTTTCTTGATGAGTCTGGCTAATGGTTTGTCAATTTTATTTATCCTTTCAAAGAACCAGCTTTTGGCTTTGTTGATATTTGCTATGGAATCTTTTGTTTCTTTTGCATTTATTTCTGCCCTAATTTTTAAGATTTCTTTCCTTCTACTAACCCTGGGGTTCTTCATTTCTTCCTTTTCTAGTTTCTCTAGGTGTAGAGTTACGTTATTTATTTGACTTTTTTTTTCTTTTTTTCTTGAGGTATGCCTGTATTGCTATGAACTTTCCCGTTAGCACTGCTTTTACATGTCCCACAAGTTTTGGGTTGTTGTGTTTTCTGAGGCCACCATCACCCTAATACCAAAACCTGACAAAGATGCCACAAAAAAAGAAAACTACAGGCCAATATCACTGATGAACATAGATGCAAAAATCCTTAACAGAATTCTAGCAATCAGAATCCAACAACACATTAAAAAGATCATACACCATGACCAAGTGTTCTTTATCCCAGGGATGCAAGGATTCTTCAATATCTGCAAATCAATCAGTGTAATACACCACAGTAACAAATTGAAAAATAAAAGCCATATGATTATCTCAATAGATGCAGAGAAAGCCTTTGACAAAATTTAACATCCATTTATGATAAAAACTCTCCAGAAAGCAGGAATAGAAGGAACATACTCAATATAATAAAAGCTATATATGACAAACCCACAACAAACATTATCCTTAATGGTGAAAAATAGAAAGCATTTCTGCTAAAGTCAGGAACAAGGCAAGGGTGCCCACTCTCACCACTACTATTCCACATAGTTTTGGAAGTTTTGGCCACAGCAATCAGAGCAGAAAAAGAAATAAAAGGAATACAAATTGGAAAAGAAGGAGTAAAACTCTCACTGTTTGTAGATGACATGATGCTCTACATAGAAAACACTAAAGACTCCACCAGAAAATTACTAGAGCTAGTCAATGAATATGGTAAAGTTGCAGGATATAAAATCAACACACAAAAATCCCTTGCATTCTTATATACTAATAATGAGAAAATAGAAAGAGAAATTAAGGAAACAATTTCATTCACTATTGCAATGAAAACAATAAAATACTTAGGAATATATCCACCTAGAGAAGCTAAAGACCTACTTATAGAAAACTATTAAAAAACTAGTGAAAGAAATCAAAGAGGACACTAATGGAGAACTATACCATGTTCATGGATCAGAAGAATAAACATAGTGAAAATGAGTATACAACCCACAGCAATCTATATATTCAAGGCAATCCCTATCAAGCTACCAACGGTATTTTTCACAAAGCTAAAACTAATAATTTCACAATTTGTGTGGAAATACAAAAAACCTCTAATAGCCAAAGCAATCTTGAGAAAGAAGAATGGAACTGGAGGAATCAACCTGCCTGACTTCAGGCTCTACTACAGAGCCACAGTCATCAAGACAGTATGGTACTGGCACAAAGACAGAAATATAGATCAATGGAACAAAATAGAAAGCCCAGAGATAAATCCACACACATATAGACACCTTATCTTTGACAAAGGAGGCAAGAATATACAATGGAGTAAAGACACTCTCTTTAACAAGTGGTGCTGGGAAAACTGGTCAACCACTTGTAAAAGAATGAAACTAGATCACTTTCTAACACTGCACACAAAAATAAACTCAAAATGGATTAAAGATCTAAATGTAAGACCAGAAACTATAAAACTCCTAGAGGAGAACATAGGCAAAACACTCTCAGACATAAATCACAGCAGGATCCTCTATGATCCACCTCCCAGAATTCTCTGCTTTTTAATATGCTGTCTAGGTTGGCCACAACTTTTCTTCCAAGGAGTAATCGTCTTTTAATGTCATGGCTGCAGTTACCATCTGTGGTGGTTTTTGGCGCCCCCAGAATAAAGTCTGTCACTGTTTTCATTGTTTCCCAATCTATTTGCCATTGAATGATGCGAGCGGATGCTAATATTTTAGTTTTCTAAATGTTGAGCTTTAAGCCAACATTTTCATTCTCCTTTTTCACTTTCATCAAGAGGTCCTTCAGTGCTTCTTTGCTTTCTGCCATAAAGGTGGTGTCATCTGCATATCTGAGGTTATTGATACTTCTCAGCAATCGTGATTCCAGCTTGTGCTTCATCCTGTCCAGTGTTTCTCATGATATTCTCTGCATATAAGTTAAATAAGCAGGGTGACAATATACAGGGTTGATGGATTCCTTTCCTGATTTGGAACCAGTCTGTTGTTCCATGTCCAGTTCTAACTGTTGCTTCCTGACCTGCATACAGATTTCTCAGGAGGCAGGTCAGGTGGTCTGATATTCCCATCTGTTTAAGAATTTTCCACAGTTTGTTGTGATCCACACAGTCAAAGGCTTTGGTGTAGTCAATAAGTAAAAGTAGATGTTTCTCTGGAACTCTCTTCCTTTTCTGATGATCTAGCAGATGTTGGCAATTTGATCTCTGGCCTTTTCTAAATCCAGCTTGGACATCTGGAAGTTCACGGTTCATGTATTGTTGAAGCCTGGCCTGGAGAATGTTTGGCTCCTCCCACCTTTTTTTTTTTGTTTGTTTGTTTCCTCATGGCGGGAGAAGTAAACTGAAGCCAGTTAATAAGGGTATTTACCTGTTAACTGAAATTTGGGGATTATTTTTGCTAGCGTCTGAGTTTGAGCATTCTGTGGCATTGTTTTTCTTTGGGATTGGAATGAAAACTGACCTTTTTCACTCCCATGGCCACAGCTGAGTTTTCCAAACTTGTTGGCATATTGTATGCAGCACTTTCACAGCATCATCTTTTAGCATTTGAACTAGCTCAACTGGAATTCCATCACTTCCACTAGCTTTGTAAGTAGTGATGCTTTCTAAGGCCCACTTGACTTCACATTCCAGGATGTCTGGCTCTAGGTGAGTGATCACACCATCATGGTCATCTGGTTTGTGAAGATCTTTTTTATATAGTTGTTCTGTGTATTCTTGCCCCCTCTTCTTAATATCTTCTACTTCTATTAGGTCCAAACCATTTCTGTCCTTTACTGTGCCCATCTTTGCATGAAGTGTTCCCTTGATATCTCTAATTTTCTTGAAGAGATCTCTAGTCTTTCCCATTCTGTTGTTTTCCTCTGTTTCTTTGCATTGATATCTGAGGATGGCTTTCTTATTTCTCCTTGCTATTCTTTGGAACTCTGCATTCAAATGGGTATAGCTTTCCTTTTCTCCTTTGCCTTTCACTTCTCTTCTTATCACAGTTGTTTGTATGGCCTCATATGAGAACCATTTTTCCTTTTTGTACATCTTTTTCTTGGGGATGGTTTTGATCACTGCTTCCTGTACAATGTAATGAACCTCAGCTCATTGTTCTTCAGGCACTTTTTCACATCTAATTCCTGAATCTATTTGTCACTTCCACTGTATAATCATAAAGGGTTTGATTTAGGTCATACCTGAAAGGTCTAGTTGTTTTCCCTACTTTTTTCAATTTAAGTCTGAATTGGGCAACAAGGAGTTCATGATCTGAGCCATAGTCAGCTCCTGTTCTTGTTTATGCTAACTATATAGAGCTTCTCCATTTTTGGCCGCAAAGAATATAATCAATCTGATTTAGTATTGACCATCTGGTGATATCAGTGTGTAGAGTCTTCTCTTGTTTTGTTGGAAGAGGGTGTTTGCTATGACCAGTGTGTTCTCTTGGCAAAACTCTATTAGCCTTTGCTCTGCTTCATTCATTAGTCCAAGGCCAAATTTGCCTGTTGCTCCAGGTATTTCTTGACTTTCTACTTTTGCATTCTAATTCCCTATGATGAAAAGGTCATCATTTGGGGGTGTCAGTTATATAAGTTCTTGTAGGTCTTCATAGAACCATTCAACTTCAGCTTCTTCAGCTTTACTGGTCAGGGCATAGACTAGGATTATTGGGATATTGAATGGTTTGCCTTAGAAATGAACAACGATCATTCTGTCATTTTTGAGATTGCACCCAAATACTGCATTTTGGACCTTTTGTTGACTATGAAGGCTACTTTATTTCTTCTAAGGGATTCCTGCCCACAGTAGTTGATATAATGGTCATCTGAGTTAAATTCCCCCATTCCAGTCCATCAGTTTGTTGATTCTTAAAATGTCGATGTTCACTGTTCCTATCTCCTGTTTGGCCTCTTTCAATTTGCCTTGATTCATAGACCTAACTTTCCAGTTTCCTATACAATTTTGCCCTTTACAACTTTGGACTTTACTTCCATCACCAGTCACATCCACAGCTCGACATGCTTGTCGCTTTGGCTCTAGCTCATCTTTGTTTCTGGAGTTATTTCTCCACTGAGTCCAGTAGCATATTGTGTACCTATCAACCTGGGGAGTTCATCTTTCAGTGTCCTGTATTTTTGCCTTTCATACAGTTCATTCGGTTCTCAAGGCAAGAATACTGAAGTTGTTTGCCATTCCCTTCTCCAGTGGACCACATTTTGTCAGAATTCTCCAACATGATCTGTCTTGTCTTGGATCGCCTTACAAGGCATGCCTTTTCATTTCATTGAGTTAGACAAGACTGTGGTGCTTGTGATCAGATTTTTTACCTTTCTGTTATTGTGATTTTCATTATGTCTGCCCTCTGATGGTGAAATATTAGGGGCTCTTGGCAGTTTCCTGATGGCAGAGACTCACTATAAGGAAACTGGGTCTTGTTCTGATAGGAGGGCGTATGCTCTGTAAGTCTTTGATCCAATTTTCTGTTGTCAAGGGGAGCTGTGTTCCCTCCCTGTTATTTGCTGCTGCTGCTGCTGCTAAGTCGCTTCTGTCATGTTTGACTCTGTGAGACCCAGGAGACGACAGCCCACCAGGCTCCCCCGTTCCTGGGATTCTCCAGGCAAGAACACTGGAGTGGGTTGCCATTTCCATCTCCAATGCATGAAAGTGAAAAGTGAAAGTGAAGTTGCTCAGTCATATCCAACTCCTAGCGACACCATGGACTGAAGCCTACCAGGCTCCACTGTCCATGGGATTTGCCAGGCAAGAGTATTGGAGTGGGATGCCACCTGAGGCCAAACTCTGGTGTCACGAACTCCCCTCCATAGTTCGTCGGGCACTTTATCCATAAGATCTAGTCCCTTAAATCTATTTCTCACTTCCACTGTATAATCATAAGGGATTTGATTCAGGTCATACCTGAATGGTCTAGTGGTTGTCCCTACTTTCCTCAATTTGAGTCTGAATTTGGCAATAAAGAGTTCATGATCTGAGCCACAGTCAGCTCCAAGTCTTGTTTTTTCTGACTGTATAGAGCTTCTCCACCTTTGGCTGCAAAGAATATAATCCATCTGATTTCGGTATTGACCATCTGGTGATGTCCATGTGTAGAATCTTCTCTTGTGTTATTAGAAGAGGGTGTTTGTTATGACCAGTGCATTCTCTTGGCAAAACACTATTAGTCTTTACCTTGCTTCATTCTGCATTCCAAGGCCAAACTTGCCTGTTACCCCAGGTGTTTCTTGACTTCCTACTTTTGCATTCCAGTCCCCTATAATGAAAAGGACATCTTTTTTGGATGTTAGTTCTAAAAGGTCTTGTAGGTCTTCATAGAACTGTTCAACTTCAGCTTCTTCAGCATTACCGGTTGGGGCGTAGGTTTGGATTACCATGATATTGAATGGCTTGCCTTGGAAATGAACAGATCATTTTGTCATTTTTGAGACTGCATCCAAGTACTGCATTTCTAACTTTTTTGTTGAGCATGATGGCTACTCCATTTCTCCTAAGGGATTCCTGCCCACAGTAGTAGATATAATGGCCATCTGAGTTAAATTCACCCATTTCAGTCCATTTTACTTCGCTGATTCCTAGAATGTCAACATTCACTCTTGCCATCCCCTATATGACCACTTCCAATTTGCCTTGATGCATGGACCTAACATTCCAGGTTCCTATGCAATATTGTTCTTTACAGCATCGGACCTTGCTTCCTCAGTGAATAATGCAAAGAAATAGAGGAAAACAATAGAATGGGAAGGACTAGAGATTTCTTCAAGAAAATTAGAGATACCAAGGGAACATTTCACGTAAAGATGGGCTCGATAAAGGACAGAAATGGTATGGACCTAACAGAAGCAGAAGATATAAAGAAGAGGTGGAAAGAATACATAGAAAAACTTTATAAAACTGACCTCCATGACGCAGAAAATCACGATGGTGTGATCACTAATCTAGAGCCAGACATCTTAGAATGTGAAGTCAGGTGGGTCTCAGAAAGCATCACTATGGGCAAAGCTAGTGGAGGTGATGGAATTCCAGTTGAGCTATTTCAAATCCTCAAAGATGATGCTGTGAAAGTGCTGCATACAATATGCCAGCAAATTTGGAAAACTCAGCAGTGGCCACAGGACTGGAAAAGGTCAGTTTTAATTTCAATCCCAAAGAAAGGCAATGCCAAAGAATGCTCAAACTACCGCACAATTGCACTCATCTAAGAATCAAGATTCCCAGGAGAAATATCAATAACCTCAGATATGCTGATGACACCACCCTTATGGTAGAAAGTGAAGAGGAACTAAAAAGCCTCTTGATGAAAGTGAAAGAGGAGAGCGAAAAAGTTGGCTTAAAGCTCAACATTCAGAAAACAAAGATCATGGCATCTGGTCCCATCACTTCTTGGGAAATAGATGGAGAAACAGTGGAAACAGTGTCAGACTTTATTTTTGGGGGCTCCAAAATCACTGCAGATGGTGATTGCAGCTATGAAATTAAAAGACAATTACTCCTTGGAAGAAAAGTTATGACCAACCTAGATAGCATATTCAAAAGCAGAGACATTACTTTGCCGACTAAGGTCCATCTACTCAAGGCTATGGTTTTTCCAGTAGTCATGTATGGATGTGAGAGTTGCACTGTGAAAAAGGCTTAGTGCTGAAGAATTGATGCTTTTGAACTGTGGTGTTGGAGAAGACTCTTGAGAGTCCCTTGAACTGCAAGGAGATCCAACCAATTCATTCTGAAGGAGATCAGCCCTGGGATTTCTTTGGAAGGAATGATGCTAGTGCTGAAACTCCAGTACTGTGGCCACCTCATGCAAAGAGTTTGCTCATTGGAAAAGACTTTGATGCTGGGAGGGACTGACGGCAGGGGGAAAAGGGGACGGCCAAGGATGAGATGGCTGGGTGGCGTCACAGACTCGATGGACATGAGTATGAGTGAACTCCGGGAGTTGGTGATGGACAGGGAGGCCTGGCATGCTGTGATTCATGGGGTCGCAAAGAGTCGGACACTACTGAGCGACTGAAATGAACTGAACTAAACATGCTAGTAAAGTAATGCTCAAAATTCTCCAAGCCAGACTTCAGCAATACGTGAACTGTGAACTTCCAGATGTTCAGGCTGGTTTTAGAAAAGGCAGAGGAACCAGAGAATAAATTGCCAACATTCGCTGGATCATGGAAAAAGCAAGAGAGTTCCAGAAAAACATCTATTTCTGCTTTATTGACTATGCCAAAGCCTTTGACCGTGTGGATCACAATAAAATGTGGAAAATTCTGAAAGAGATGGGAATACCAGACCCGCTAACCTGCTTCTTGAGAAACCTATATGCAGGTCAGGAAGCAACAGTTAGAACTGGACATGGAACAACAGACTGGTTCCAAATAGGAAAAGGAATCCGTCAAGGCTGTATATTGTCACCCTGCTTACTTAACTTATATGCAGAGTACATCATGAGAAACACTGGGCTGGAAGAAGCACAAGCTGCAATCATGATTGCCAGGAGAATTATCAATAACCTCAGTTATGCAGATGACACCACCCTTATGTCAGAAAGTGAAGAGGAACTAAAAAGCCTCTTGATGAAAGTGAAAGAGGAGAGTGAAAAAGTTGGCTTAAAGCTTAAAGCTCACTTTTCAGAAAACGAAGATCATGGCATCTGGTCCCATCACTTCATGGGAAATAGATGGGAAAAGAGTGGAAACAGTGTCAGACTTTATTTTTTCGGGGCTCCAAAATCACTGCAGATAATGATTACAGCTATGAAATTAAAATTAAAAGACACTTAACTCCTTGGAAGGAAAGTCATGACCAACCTCTAGCATATTAAAAATCAGAGAAATTACTTTACCAACAAAGGTCCATCCAGTCAAGGTTATGGATTTCCAGTGGTCTCACAGGAGTGGTCACATGATAGTTGGACTAAAAGGAAGCTGAGCAAACAATAATTGATGCTTTTGAAGTGTGGTTTTGGAGAAGACTCTTGAGAGTCCCTTGAACTGCATGGAGATTCAACCAGTCCATCCTAAAGGAGATCAGTCATGAGTGTTTATTGGAACGACTGATGCTGAAGCTGATACTCCAATATTTTGGCCACCTGATGCAGAGAGCTTACTCATTGGAAAAGACCCTGATGCTGGGAAAGATTGAGGGCAGGAAGAGAAGGTGACAACAGAGGATGAGATGATTGGATGGCATCACCGACTCAATGGACATGAGTTTGAGTGAACTCCTGGAGTTGGTGATGGACAGGGAGGCCTGGCATGCTGTGATCCATGGGGTTCCAAAGAGTTGGACACAACTGAGTGACTGAACAGAACTGATAATACCGCCCAGAAAGGAGCATGCCACCTGGAATAAGGAAGAAACATTACAGTTGTAATGGGGCCAAGGGGTGGAAGCTCTATGAGCTAGGATATCTTTGACCCCCACCTTCTGCTGGTTACATAACATGCATTATTTACCTTCACATCCACTCAGCTGGTGGCCTGGAACAGGAATCCCCTTCCAAAATTCCATAGAAAGGGCTGAAGGTCCCTTCCCATTTGCTTGAGCCTCACTCGGCCAGCTAACAGCTCTGAGCAGGCTGCATCTCCTCTGTCCACCACTCCTGCCCCTCTGGCACATCATAAGGCAGATGTTTCCAGCTCTGCTTCCACCTCTCCCTTGATTATAACTGTTCATCCCAGGAACCAGCCTGAATTATTTGTGTCTTCCTCTAAGGTTTTGTCCTTTCCTGGATGTCCTTTCATGCACTCTGGTACAACCCTACTGAGACCCAGCTGCAGGCTTCCCCTGGGTCCTTTGCCTGAATGAGTGGCAAAGGGCACAGTGGTTCTCAGTGAAAGAGAAGAGTGAAAAAGTTGGCTTAAAGCTCAACATTCAGAAAACGAAGATCATGGCATCCGGCCCCATCACTTCATGGGATAGATGGGATAGATGGGAAAACAGCGGAAACAGTGGCTGACTTTATTTTTTGGGGCTCCAAAATCACTGCGGATGGTGATTGCAGCCCTGAAATTAAGAGACATTTACTCCTTGGAAGGAATGTTATCACCAACCTAGATAGCATATTAAAAAACAGAGACATTACTTTGCCAACAAAGTTCCATCTGGTAAGGCTATGGTTTTTCCATTGGTCATGTCTGGATGTGAGAGTTGGACTGTGAAGGAAGTTGAGTGCTGAAGAATTGATGCTTTTGAAGTGTGGTGTTGGAGAAGACTCTTGAGAGTCCCTTGGACTGCAAGGAGATCCAACCAGCCCATTCTAAAGGAGATCATTCCTGGGTGTTCATTGGAAGGACTGATGCTAAAGCTGAAACTCCAATACTTTGGCCATCTCATGCAAAGAGTTGACTCATTGGAAAAGACCCTGACGCCAATCGGGGCAGGAGGAGAAGGGGACGACAGAGGATAAGATGTCTGGACAGTATCACCAACTCGATGTACATGAGTTTGAATAAACTCTGGGGGTTGGCAATGGACAGGGAAGCCTGGTGTGTTGTGATTCATGGGAGAGAATCACAAGGAGTCCGACACCATTGAGCGACTCAACTGAACTGAACTGAAACTCTGGTGGCTCAGATGGTAAAATGTCTGCCTACAATGCAGGAGACCCAGGTTTGTCCCTGGATTGAGAACATCCTCTGGAGAAGAAAATGGCAACCCACTCCAGGACTCTTGCCTGGAAAATACCATGGCGGAGCATAGAAGGCTACAGTCCATGGGTTCACAAAGTGTCAGACATGACTGAGAGACTTCACTTTCACTTTACTTTCAAACTCTGGTGGAGGTAATGAAAATAATGGCAATTAAGATAACTGTCATTATCTTTATGACCTCCATCATTACCTCCACTATAGAAAATCTTTCATAGGAAATTTAAAAAAATTGAGAAATAAAGGTGTAGAAAATTATGTGTGTACTTAATAACTCAGTCGTATCCAACTCTTTGTGATTTCCATGGACAGAAGTCAGCCAGGCTCCTCTGTCCCTGGGGTTCTCCAGGTAAGAACACTGGAATTGGGTCCTCATTTCCTTCTCCAGGGGATCTTAGAAAACCAGATTTTAAAACCATGTCTCCTATGTCTCCTGTGTTGAGGCAGTCCAAGCCTGGATCAGAAAAGAATTTCCAGACACAAGGTATTTCAGAAGGGAGGGAGTTTTCAAGGACAAAAAACAGAGATAATGTGGGCTGTGTGTGCAGTGGGCCAACCTGACATATCAGGGAAAACCAACAATTTTTGTGGGTTAATAGCCATTTTTTATAGTCTCAAGACAAAGAAAATTCCTGCTGGAAGGTTGGTGTTAGGTGATTGGTTGGAGTGCTATATGGTACTTGCTGGAGTGGGCATCTTTGCTCATTGGGAGTCAGAAAGCTTGTTAGTGATTTTCATGGGTCTTTTGACAACAGTTACAGAGGGGCTCAGTCAGTTTCAGAGAAGACCTTGATTCTGGGCTCCACTTCTGTGGCCTTGGTGCAAGGCCTCACATCTGTGGCCTGGGGCAGGACTTAATGTCCTGCATTGCAGGCAGATTCTTTACCTGCTGAGCCATCAGGGAAGCCAGAAAATCATATGATTTAGCCAAAAATCAAGTAAGATAAGGGAAAATTTAAGAAATTGAGAACAAATATAGTTAAAGGTGATGATATATCACCTCAATGTGCAATCTTTGTCTCTGTTTAATTATTTTTTAAGTTTTCATATTCAAAAGTAATAAACTCAATTTCCTAAATTACCTTATTATTTGTTTCATAAGGAATAATTCCTTATAATTCCAGCTGTAGAGTACCACTTATAACTGTTAAATTATTATTAAAATTACCACAGCTGTTAATCCAATAGCCTGATCCTCTCTTGACTATCATTAGTGGAAAAAAAAAAAAAAACTATTAAATGATGATTACTTATAGAGGAGTGGTTTTATTCTTCACATTTACATATTCACAACCATATGAATTAGTATTGCTAGTGTAACAAGTGAAAAACACAACAAAGAATAATATTTTAAAAAAGCAAAACTTACAAGTAACATATAGAAAAATGCATGTCTTAACAACATGGGGTATTTGCACTATTGCAGTCTCTTAATTGATATAATTTATTTTTTCATCCTGGATTTACTTACATCAAATTGCTATCTAAAGGATTATAATGCAATGTATGATTAAACTTAAAAACATGATGAATTTATTTCAAATTGACCCACTTGTAGTAAAATGAAGTGAATTCTTCTAGAACTTCACCTGTTTACTGCTTGAGATCATCTCTCCTGGTCACAAATCAATATTCTTTTCATTCATCAGTGATCATAAAGCTGTTCAATAATTCTAATTTTAAAGAATGATTACAGTGAGTATATATTCATTGATTGTTTAAAGGTTACAGCTAAAATGAACACAAAGTTCAATTTCTTTTTAATGAATGAGCCTTTTTGAAAAGTCAAGCATTTTTCCTCTGACAAAACTTTATGCATTGAGGTTATATTTTTGATTATGTGTGACCTTGGAGTGTATTTGTGTGTGTGTTATGTGTATGGCTTCAGTAGTAAATTCCTGAACCACTCCACAGCTAGGGAATTATTCTGCTCAATTGAAAATACTGTTTTACTTTTAAAAATTATCATTTTAGTGTTCTAAAATGGGTTTAAATAGTTTAATGACCTGTGGTGATGTTAAAACTGTGCTCACAGATACTGATATTCTTCAATTTCAGAAGAAGTTAATATTCCTCCCCTTGGGTGTGAGCAGAACTTAGTGACTTACTGCTAAGGAATAAAATATCAGAGAATGATTGGGATGTTACTTCTGAAGTAAGATTATAAAAATCTAAGGCTTTAGTCTTGCATGCCCTTTCTGGGTCCTTGAGGACTTGGTGCTTGGTGCTCGCTCTCTCTCCTAGGTCTCTCCCCTCCCTTCCCTCCTCTCCCCTCTTATCCTCTCCTTTCCCTCTTCTTCTTCTGTTTGCCCTTGTCCTTGATCTCCTTGTTCTCCTGCCTTCTTACTTCTCTGACTCTCTGTCTCTCTTCACCAATGTCTCTCTGAGCCCAGCCACTATGCAAGGAATTTCAGTTTTTGTTAGAGAGGCCACATGGAGAGGCCTGAAAGATAGGGAGCACTTGGACAGAACAGAGGTACCTTAGGTGGCATCCATCACCAACTCCCAGCTGTATGATTGCGTCACTTCCAATTAGACTTTCAGGAGTCAAAGGTTCAGAGGATACAGCTTGAGCTCCCAGCATCACTGCAAATTTGATTCATGAAAATCTTGAGTCAGGAAACTCTACCTAAGCCATTCTATTTTTCTTAACCATTAGAAACTGTAAGATGAATATTATTTTAAACAATTAAATTTCAGGGTAAAGTTTTGACATGGCAATAAGTAATACATGATTATCATGATTATATATAAAATTTTAATTCAGAGTCAATTTAGACGTAATACAATTTACTTGGATTTACCTTTAAGACTCTACTTAAGACTCTACCAAAATCATTTTTATTTTATTTTTTAATAATCTAGTGATATGCTAAGATGAGACAGTCTCTTCGATCTCCAGTCAATGTTCATTAGTCCAAAAGATGCCTTGTCATTGACTTCATTAGTTATGTCATGAGTAGAATAAGTTTCTTACTATTCATATCATATGATGATATGATTTTTATAGATAACTGTCTTAAACAGCTCTAACATTAGGAAGATAAATATAATCTTCGTGACATTGTAAAAGCTCAATAGTGAACTGGGAGATTAATTATAAAGCTAATGAAGTAACACTTGTAGAAGTGTAGCTTTGACTAAAGCGTTGAGTAGGGAAGATGACAAATATATATATATATCTGTACATATTTTAGGGACACTGAAAAAAAAAAAAGACTTATGACAAAAAGGAACATAATGGGTTCAATTTTCTACTGATGAATTTAAGATGACCCTGAAATTTCCAAGAGAAGCCATCACAAATGCAGTTTTACTTGTGGTCTGGGTATGGAGCAGATGCTTGGGATGCTTATAGTTCTCAAATTTGGCTTGATTAAAATTGTCCATTTCTTTCATAGATGCACTGATTAATTTTCATTTATGGGGACTCAGCTTCAATTCATTACACTCTCCTTTTAATGCTGAGCACTGTTCCTCTGTGCACTGCTGCCTAATCAAATCTTGGAGACAGAATTTTGAGTGGAGTAGAAAATAATAGTTTTATTGCTTTTCCAGGAAGAGGGATACAAATGATTTGTGTCCTTCAAAAGCTGTGCCCAAACCCAGGGTAGTAAAGAACCTGACTGCAGTGAAGAAGACCCAGGTTCCACTCTCGGGTCTGGACAATCTCCTGGAGAAGGCAGTGGCAAAGCACTTCAGTATTCTTGTATGGAGAAGTCCATGAACAGAGAAGCCATTGTGGGGTCGTAAAGAGTCAGACATGACTGAGTGACTAACACTTTGAGACTCAGGGGAGGTCATGGAGGCTGAAAAGAAAGGCTCCCTTGACCAGGAACCCCACAAGGTCCTGTTGAGTTTCACTTTCTTGTAGTTGACAAATAGAAAGGTGAAACCACACTGAAACCAAGTAGGGGCCAGGCACAGAGGCCTTTCTGTTTCCTAATTCTTAGAGACAAGACCTTCCCTGACTTCTAAAGGGTAGATTCCAACAGTTGCTAAGCAAGGGAAGTGAAGAAGTGAAGTCGCTCAGTCGTGTCTGACTCTTTGCGACTCCATGGGGTTTAGCCTATCAGGCTCCTCCATCCATGGGCTTTTCCAGGCAAGAGTGCTGGAGTAGATTGTCATTTCCTTCTCCAGCGGACCTTCCCAATCCAGGAATCGAACCCAGGTCTCCCGCATTGCAGGCAGACGCTTTACCGTCTGAGCCACCAGGGAAGTCACGCTAAGCAAGGGAGGAGAAGCCAAAAAATTCCCCTGAGGCAAGATTAAAGGTACCAGAGAAACTCATCAAGATTAGGAGACTGGACCACCTGAGATTAAGGGACTGCTAGAGGTGGGACTTTCCCAGTGGAAAAGAGTTTGCCTGCCAGTGCAGGATACGTGTGTTCAATTCTTGGGTGGGGAAGATCTCTTGGGGAAGTAAATGGCAACCTTCTCCAGAAATCTTGCATGAAAAATTCCATGGACAGAGGAGACTGACAATTACAGTTCATGGGTTTGTGAGGTAAAAATTGCTAGGCAGTCAGTATAGGATTCTTGTCTTTAATAAGCATCTTGCTCCATTAGCCTAAATCTATACGATTTGTCCCAAATTTCTGAAATGTGTTCTTGGTCTGATAAATTATCAGCACTCAGATCCAGGGAAGGGCAGTAATTAACTTCTGTTTCCTATACTTGAGAGAACAAAAGCAGAAGATAGTTGGTTCTTCTCATCAGGTGGCCAAAATATTGGAGTTTCAGCTTGAGCATCAGTCCTTTCAACAAATATTCAGGACTGAGTTCCTTTTGGATGGACTGGTTTGATCTCCTTGCTGTCCAAGTGTCTCTCAAGAGTCTTCTCCAACACCACAGTTCAAAAGCATCAGTTCTTTGGCACTCAACTTTCTGTATAGTCCAACTCTCACATCCACATGTTACTACTAGGAAAACCATAGCTTTGACTAGGCCAAATTTTATTGGCAAAGTAATGCCTCTGCTTTTTAATATGCTGTCTAGGTTAGTCATATCTTTTCTTCCAAGGAGCAAGTGTCTTTTATTTTATAGCTGCAGTCACCATCTGCAGTGGTTTTGGAGCCCCTCAAAATAAAGTTAGTCGCTATTTCCATTGTTTCCCTATCTATTTACCATCAAGTATTGGGACTGGATGCCATGATCTTCATTTTTGGAAGATTGATTTTTAAGTCAACTTTTTCACTCTTCTCTTTCAGGTTCATCAAGAGGCTCTTTAGTTCTTCTTCACTTTCTGCTGTAAAGGTGGTGTCATCTGCATATCTGAGGTTATTGATATCTCTCCCAGAAATCTTGATTCCAGCTTGTGCTTCATCTAGCCTGGCATTTCTGATGAGGTACTCTGCATGCAAGTTAAATAAGCAGGGTGACAATATACACACCCTGAACTTCCTTCAGTGTGTGTCAAAGGACAATAGCTACAGCAGCACAAGTTTCAGTCTTCACAGAGGCAGATGGCAAATGCCTTTGGCAACACATAAAAAAGGATAGCTTTATTTCTTTGCCAGTAAAAAGGAGACATGCTGGATTTCTGCCTCAAAAGCTATGTATCTCAAGCCTACAGCATTTGATGAAGAGTTTTACAACAGTGGATCAAAGGTTGGGTCTTTGAAAAGATTAGGGTGTGAGCAGGACTGCTGTTATGCAACTGAAAGGGGAATCAGAGTTCTTGTTCCCAGAGCAAAAGAATGGAATCCAGGAATATGCAAATACTCATGATACAAAGTAAATAGGATACATTAGAGAGGAGGAAAGTACAAGGGTTTAAATATGAATATTCAGTACTCATTTCCTTTAGGATTGACTGGTGGGATCTTCTTGCAGTCCAAGGGACTCTCAAGAGTTTTCTCCAACATCACAGATCAAAAGCATCAATTCTTTGACACTCAGCTTTCTTTGTAGTCATCTGTGGGTGGTGTCATCTATGTATCTGAGGTTATTGATGTTTCTCCAGGCAATCTTGATTCCAGCTTGTGCTTCATCCATCCTGGCATTTCGCATGATATACTCTGTATATAAGTTAAATAAGTAGGGTGACCATATACAGTCTTGACATACTCCTTTTCCTATTTGGAACCAGTCTGTTGTTCCATGTCCAGTTCTAACTGTTGCTTCCTGACCTACATACAGATTTCTCAGGAAGCAGGTCAGGTGGCCTAGTATTCCCATCTGTTTGAGAATTTTCCACAGTTTGTTGCGATCCACACAGTCAAAGGCTTTGGCTTAGTCAATAAAGTAAAAGTAGATGTTTTTACGGAACCCTTGATTTTTCCATGATCAGCGGATGTTGGCAATTTGATCTCTGGTTCCTCTGCCTTTTCTAAAGCCAGCTTAAACATATGGAATTTCAAAGTTCACATACTGTTGAAGTCTGGCTTGCAGAATTTTGAGCATTACTTTGCTAGTGTGTAGGATGAGTGCAATTTTACAGTAGTTTGAACATTCTTGACATTGCCTTTCTTTGGGATTGGAATGAAAACCGACCTTTTCCAGTCCTGTGGCCACTGCTGAGTTTTCCAAATTTGCTGGGATATTGAGTGCAGCACTTTCACAGCATCATCTTTTAGGATTTGAAACAGCTCCACTTGAATTCCATCACCTCCACTAGCTTTGTTCCTAGTGATTCTTCCTAAGGCCCACTTGATTTCACATTCCAGAATGTCTGGCTCTACATGAGTGGTCATTCCATTGTGGTTATCTGGGTCATGTAGGTCTTTTTTTTTTTATAGTTTTTCTGTGTATTCTTGCCACCTCTTCTTAATATCTTCTGCTTCTATTAGGTCCTTACCAGTTCTGTCCTTTATTGTGCTCATTTTTGCATGAAATATTTCCTTAGTATCTCCGAGTTTCTTGGCCAAGCCAATAAAGTGTATCAAGTTTGTCTTTTCAAGATACAAACCACAGCTGATCCTCAAGTAGAGGACTTAACAGCTCTGTCACATATAACTCATCTTACATTCATTTGTTAATTGGAGGGACCATTTATGTTAGCTAATGGCTTTCTCTAAAAGCAAAAAAAAAAAAAAAAAAGCTTCTTATAGTATCACAACAATGAACTAAGCACCCCAGAAGTTAGACTCCTCCCCTCCCAGGGATGCTGAGAGTGTTTGTGTCGGGAGGTCGGGGGGGGGGGGGGGGGTGGTGGTGGGCAACATAACTTTTCATCTTTACATTTCAGAGGAATGGCTTTCAAGTATTTGAGAAACATATTTCAGGGTTTGTAAGCTGGCAAGACACTGATTTAGCCTTTAAAAAACTGACTTCCATTTCAAAGAGAGGGATAATTTTTAATTACACAATTTCTAAAGTATATGCTCTAAGAAAAGTGAGCACTATCTCCTCCCTTATTTTTAACAGGAATAATTAATTATATTAATTTTATAATGCATTTGCCTTCATGACATATATATTTTACCCACCCAAAAAATCAAACTTCCTCAAATTACATTTTGACTTCTTTACCAAGTCTGTCCTCCCAGGCAGATATAAATATCCTGTGCCCATTAGGCCCTGGCCTTCATGTAGCAGACACCACGGTGCCCTGCCACTTTCCCTCTTTTGCTGTGATTACTCTCACCCTGCAGCAGACAGATCTGTGTAGCTGGAGACTCACTTCATAGGGATACCTCTCATCTCATTTTGCTTTCTGCTCCATCTCACAGCTGGAACCCACTCAGTCTCATTCAAGCAGAGCATAAAAGCAAGGGAGTTGTTATCAACCCTGGAAAAAATCCTTCAGTGAAGTGCAAGGACTGAAGGATAAATTTGTCAACCTTCATCTTTCAAATGGACAACTTAGAGTGGCTTTAGGTAAGCCTCTATCTGGAGTCATTAGCAGAACTCAGAGCTTATCACCCTCACTATCACTCAAAATCATGCACCTTATACTGGCTTCACATATTTCTCTTTCTTGTTTCTTTCTTATTATCTCATTCTCTCTCCCTGTTGTATGACTGGCTCTCACTAGCCTCAACTATAAAAGATCCTCTGGATTTGAAGACGTGGGTGTCTAAATTGGGACCACCTGGATAATCCATGATAATCTTCCCATCTCAAGGTCCATAACATTAATAACATCTGCAAGGTCTCATCTATCAGGAGGTAACCTATTCTCAGGTTTTGGAGATTAGCATGTAATCTTTGAGAGATGATTATTTCACCTACCATAGTACACCCAGTCAAGATCTGTCTATTTATCTGTATGTTTCCTCTGAGTAACAGAAAGTGATGCATATAGTAGAGTCTAGAGATGTTTGTTGAGTTAGAGATAATAAGGGAATATAATATTTAATTTTCATAAAACTTAAAAGCAATAAAAAGATACTCTGAAAGCTTCAGATTTTGCAGGGATTAGAAATAATTCTCTTATTAGTCAAGAAAGGGTAATGAGTATATCAAACTGAAATGAGAGTAATATTGAAAGGGCAGGGATATTTTCAGGGCATGAGTAGAGATGTAGATGTAGAGGATGAATATATGGTTTTAGGGGTGGAAGGGGAGGGTGAGACAAATCGAGAGAGTAGTGAAGATATATAAACATTAAGTGTGCATACTCAGTCGCATCTGACTCTTTGAGACTCCATGAAATGTAGCCCTGCAGGCTCCTCTGTCCATGGGATTTTATAGGCAAGAATGCTAGAGTGGGTTGCCATTTCCTTCTCCAGAGGATCTTCCTGACCCAGGATCTAATCTGTATCTTCTGAATTGCAGGTGAATTCTTCACTGTTGAGTCACCAGGGAAGACGTATATACACTACCATGTGTAAAATATCAATAGGTAGCTAGTGGGAAGTTGCTGTGCAATACAGGGAATTCATCTCAGTGCTCTGTGATGACATAGAGGAGTAGGAGTGAGACTTAAGAGGGAGGGGATATACGTATACATATAGCTGATTCACTTTGTTGTACAACAGAAACAAACACAACATTGTAAAGCAATTATACTCCAACAATTAAAAAAAAAAAAAAAAAGAAAACATAGAAAAAAAGACAGGTACTAGGTCTCAGTAGTGAAAGTAGCTCAGTTGTGTCCTACTCCTTGCAACCCCATGGATTATATAGCTCATGGGATTCTCTAGGCAAAAATACTGCAGTGGATTGTCATGCCCTCCTCCAGAAGATCTTCCTGACCCAGGGATTGAACTCAGGTCTCTCTCATCACAGGCAGATTCTTTACCATCTGAGCCACCAGGGAAGACCAGCTCTCAATAAGTTATCTATCAAAAGACTTTTGTTATCACCTTGATATTAA
The DNA here is from genome assembly GCF_023091745.1 of Budorcas taxicolor. NCBI lineage: Eukaryota > Metazoa > Chordata > Mammalia > Artiodactyla > Bovidae > Budorcas > Budorcas taxicolor. The sequence continues at coordinate 55,016,166 of NC_068929.1, read as the reverse complement.
CAATAGATTAATGGCTTGCAGGCTGCTCAGGATAATTCGTCATTACAGTCACAGCAGCTAAAATATTAACTAGGACTTCTGATGAAAATATCACAATATACAATCTGAAGTCCCTCATATCCATAAAAGTTTTATGTAAGTGCATATGTTCAAAATAAAGGAATAAATGGGATAAGTACGGAGTTATCTTACCCCTAATGATGGCTATGCCATCAATGCATTTTATGTTTCCTGAGAAATGCGCTAACCTTTTGAGAAGGTTCCATTTTAAATATCCATTTGAAAGTTTCCATTTTAAATCTCTTTAGCTTGTATATTTCAACTAGATTCTCAAGGCCAAAGTTGATTTTTCTTTTCTTTCTTTCTTTCTTTTTTTTTTTTTTTTTGAGAAAGTGCTTCAATGTGTGAACGAATGCCCATTTCAGCATTTACAGTCACCACAGGAATTACAGAGTAACAGCAATTTCACTGTTCACAGTGACAGCCTGGCATCCATTAGCTATAGAGCACTATTTCCACTAAAGCTTCCTGATTAACTCTCCCTTCTCATGCCGTGGATCTGTGATCTTTTGATGATGAATGGGTCACTGACAAAAATATTTACCAGCTTCTAAAAGAAGAAGAGTCTTTGTCATCACTTGGGAACAGGGCTTGTTTTCATGCAATATCTGAAATAGATTTATAATACTAAAATATGATGAATGAGAATGGTAAAAAATGGTAAGATTTAATGAAATTGAGCTTTCAATAACTTGAAAACTCATCACCATTGGTGAACTGCAACAGAAGCACTTAAATCTCATCCACCAGAGGTTTAATTCCTTGTAGTTATCAGAATTACAGGACAAACTTTTAAAACTATAGGTTATCAAATTCTGAAATATTCAAGGAACAAGATCAAGAGTGTATGTTTAACATTTTACCCCACAGGGATCTAATAGATAGATAATAGATGATAATGATTAAGAGTTTGGCTTCCTCAACCAAGTTGTTAATTGTAACAACTATTTCCATGAAGCCTGGAAACTCAAGAGGAAAGCTTTTACATTCTATAAAATATATGATAAATCAACGCTAGAAGGACATATTGGAGATAAAATCCATATTAAACTGCTGGCACTCTGGATCTGAGACTCTTACTATTTGCACAGACTGAAAAGGCAGGTCAAATAAGATGAGAAGCCTGTGTAGTAAGAACATTTGCATGACTTGGTGTAACAAAGCAGGAAGTCAGCAGCTACACAGTCTTTGTCCTGGGAACTGTAAATCTCCTAAACTACTAAAAGACAATATAGCCAGAGGTTTTCTAATATCAAATTATATGCAAATTTGTAGAGCACAGTCCAAGATCCAGCAATAGGAAAAAGCCCAGGGGCTTCAAAATCAGTAATAAAGTCAACCCTTATGAACAGAAGTACAATAAAAAGTAGTGTTGTCTTCTTATTTAGTACCGATCACAAATGAACTTCTATTGCTTTCTCTCAGATCGGAAGGATATTTCACAAGCTATTAAGATTTGTTTAAAAGAAAAAAGTGAATGAGTGAGGTACCACAATATCTGATAATCTCAAAAGGAAAATTCGGCCCATGAAGCCACACATCTAACCCTCAAAGGAATGCAAGTTGGAGCAAATACCTGAGTTTCAGCTACTAAGTCACCAAAAAGAAAACTGACTTCTGAGTGTGGACTAGGAGAGTGGTAGCAGATGATTAACTTACGGCCTTTTATGTGTCTTCTTGGATTCCCTGGTGGCTCAGCAGTAAAGAATCTGCCTGCAATGCAGGAAACTAGGTTTGATCCTTGAGTCAGGAAGATTTGCTGGAGAAGGAAATGGCAACCCACTCCAGTATTCTCGCCTGGGGAATCCCAAAGACGGAGGAGCCTGGAGGGCTATAGTCTATGTGTGTGTTCTTAGTCACTCTGTCGTATCTGACTCTTTGTGACTCTATGGGCTGTAGCTCTCCAGGCTCCTCTATCCGTGGGATTTCCCAGGCAAGAATACTGAAGTGGGTTGCCATTTCCTCCTTCAGGGGATCTGCAAACCCAGGGATCAAATGGGGTCATAAAAGAATCAGACATGACTTAACAACTACACAACAGACAAGAAAACAATGTGTCTTCTACTGTGTTAGAAACTGACCTATGTTGTCACCTTGAATTTGTGGCGGCAGTCCCTGAAAGGTGTCTTCTGAGAGCCCTGTGTGAGCAACTGTAGGGCAGTGATCAGACCTTCTTGGTTAAAAAATTATTGATGATAAACAACCTTCCCTGGCTGAACTTGAGGGGCTGACCATGACCTGATGGGTGAGCACCAAACCATGCATGAGGCTTAGTGAGTGATATTAAATGAATTATGACTCCCCAAACTCATTTATTGAATCCCCAGTCTGGGTTCAATCTCTGGGTCAGGAAGATCCTCTGGGGAAGCATGTGGCAACCCACTCTAGTATTCTTGCCTGGAGAATCCCATGGACAGAGGTGCCTGGCAGGCTACAGTCCATGTGGTCGCAAGAGTCAGACACCATTTAGCAACTAAATCACCACCAATCCTCAATATGATAGATTTTGGAGATGGAACCTTTGGGAGTTAATTCATTTTAGATGAGCTCATGAGGATGAAAGTGAAAGAAAATAAAAGGGGGGGACCCTTTCATGAGGGTGGGACCCTCTTAATGAAATTAGTGTCCTTATCAGAAGAGACATGATATCTTGTTCTCTATCTTTTCTTACCATGTGAAGACATCAAAAGGAGGCAGCAATTTGTAAGCCAGAAAGAGGATTCTTACTAGAATCCCACCATGCTGGTACTCTGACCTTGGACCCCATAGCTTCCTGAACTGTGCGAAATAAATTTCTGTTGTTTAGGGTACACAGTATGTGGTGTTCATATGAAAATCTAGGCTGGCCTAGAGAGTGACCAAATGATTCTATGTGCAATGGCAGGAAATAGACAGCTCCAGAATCACATTGGATTTCTAAGTTGAGGGCACTACAATGTGAGGCATACCTGCTATGCCCCTTGACCTTTAACCTGGATCCTAACAAAGGCTGGAGCTCTCTGACAAACTTAGAGCTCCAGGAATTTCTAGGTGTTCCAGATCTACCATCTCCCCAGTATTAGATTACGACTTCACTACTGCCAAATTTAAAGCTGAGATCCGGGTACACAGATGTATGAAGAGATTTTTAAAGATGATTCTAAGGTGGTAACCAGAGAACCAGAGTAATAAGAATCACTAGAGAAGTGATGGCACAGTAAAGAGGCCAGATTTCCTGATTAAAATGTTCTGCTCTGCTACTAATTTGCATAGCAAGTTAATTATCTGCTTGATGTCCCCCAGATACACCTTTCAAAATATGCAGGACATACCATAAGGTTGTCTTTAGGATGAAACAACAAGTAAATAATTTAGCCTAATGCCCAGCATATTACTAAAGAAATGTTGGCTCTTGATACTATTGACTCAAGATTTCAATATAGACCCAAAGGTAGAGAAGGCTACATGCTGTCAGGTTCATTGACAAGGCTCCCCTGCCAGATGTAGACACTGTGGGTGGAATATTCCCTTTCACATTCTCAAGATTTTTCTGGATATCCGGACCACACTTTCCATTTTAGCTGTTATTTGAGTCAATGGAGGCCTTTTTTTTTTTCCAAAGGGGATGTCTTAGTAAAGTAAACTAGATGAGGACAAGGCGATCCCTTATGTTGCTGTTCAGTCACTCAGCCATGTCACACTCTCTGCAACCCCATGGACTGCAGCACTCCAGGCTTCCCTGTCCTTCACCATCTCTCAAAGTTTACTCGCTCATGTCCATTGAGTCGATGATGCCATCCAACCATCTCATCCTCTATCTCCCTCAGTCTTTTCCAGTATCAGGGACTTTTCCTAGGAGTTGGCTCTTTGCATTAGGTGGCCAAAGAATTAGAGCTTCAGCTTCTGCATCCTCTTGCTGAAGAGTCAGTGTTTGCTGGTGTAATGACATCTGTCAAGGAGACAGCAGCTGAGAGTTGATTATCACTCATGAATTATGAAGGCTGCTTCTCTGTATTTATTTATTAATTATGGAATACTTTCCCTCTAAGGAAACTTGCAGGAGAAAGAATGATAAGCACTGATATATTTAGTATCCAGATCTATCAAAACCTCATGCCCCTTCCTAATTAAATGGACCCTGCCAAACACACTAGAGACCAAATTCTAATCCCGCTTTCATCTCTTCTCATCAGAAGTGGCCACTATCCAAATAAGTTGTTCATTATATGCAGAATTTTATATTTCACTTGACTATACATGTGTTCACATAACAAATAAGTGGTATTGTTTTTAATGTTCATGGTATTTTATTGAGTTGGCCAAAAAGTTCATTCAGGCTTTTCCGTAAGGCAGTATGGAAAAACCCAAATGAACTTTTTGGCCAACTCAATGTATAACAGTATTTGATAGTCAGCCTCAAAGATGCATTCTAGTTTTCTTTGTAGTTGTTCAGTTTCTAAGTTGTGTCTAACTCTTTGCTGCCTTATGGAGACTGCTGCACACCAGGCTCCCCTGTTCTTCACTATCTCCCAGAGTTTGCTCAAATTCATGTATTTTATGTTGATAACATTATTCAACCATCTCATCCTCTACCACCCTCCTTTTGTCTTCAATCTTTCCCAGAATCAGACTCTTTTCCAATGAGTTGGCTGTTCGCATCAGATGGCCAAAGTACTGGAACTTCAATATCAGTCTTACCAATGAATATTTAGGGTTGTTTTCCTTTAGGATTTGCTGGTTTTATTTCCTTTGATGTAGTTTTCTTTGCCTCCTAGTAAACTCTGCCTGCAAAGCAGGAGACCTGGGTTCAATCCCTGGGTCAGAAAGATCCCTTGGAGAAGGAAATGTCAACCCACTCCAATGTTCTTACCAGGAAAATTCTATGGACAGAAGAGCCTGGTGGGCTACAGTCTATGGGGTTGCAGAGTTGAACATAATTGAGTAACTAAGCACACCAACAAACCCTGTCACGTTGCCAGCTGTTTGAGCAAGCCACTTTGGAGAAGGGTGATCTATCACTAAGAGCCTGTAGATGATGGTAGCATGTGATAATATGTATGATCTCATTCAGACTCTGAGCCAGAACAGTACAGAAATGCCACTCCTGTGCACCCGAGCACAGAAACTGTAAGAAATAATAAAAGCATTTTGCTTTTTCAAGCCAGTAAATTCTGGTGTAATAGGCTGTATAGAAAACAGTTGATATTGATACTACATGGAATCATGTTAATATATATATATATATATATACATTTATTTTTTTCACTTAAATTTTCCCTGTTTTAGATTTATTTTGGTTGTTGCTTTTATTAAAATCTCTGTATCATTCATTTCAACTTTTTCATTGTATTAGAGCATGATATAATTTCTTTTTTTTGTTGTTGAAGTGTAGAGGGGGAGTTCCCCGGTGGCAAAGTGGTTAGGATTCCAGGCTTTCACTGCCCTGGCTTGAGTTCAATTTCTGGGCAGGAAAATGAAACACTGCAAGCCATGTGGAGGTGCCTAAAAAAGTTTTGTTTTGTTTGTTTGTTTTTTTAATAAAAAAATTAAAAAAAAGTTTAGAGAAGCATAAGTTGCTTTGAATTATACACTGTAGAATAATTTTTAGTAAAACTCTTGAAACATCATTTTCTTTAGTATATATTCAAAATTTTATATATTATTAAATTATTAGTGGGATTTATTCATGACCAGTGACCAGTTACCTGTGTCTTTAAATTGGGAGATACCATCAAGTTATTCTCCAAAATATTTGTACGAACCTATATCCCTCAAACACTGTAAGAGTGTTGCCACAAAGCACATTCCCATCAACAACTGGTGACACTAGACTTTAGTCTTGGCTAATCTACTCTTTTATTTTTATTTTTTACTATTTTTAAGTGTATATTTAATTGACCACTACTGGGTTTAAATTCTCTGCATTATAATAGTAAAACATTGCTAAACATCAGACATTCTGTGTAAAAATGCAAGCCAAAATCTTACTTACCATTATTTCAAAAAGGAAAAAATAATGCAAAGCCATGCTTACCACTGCAAAAACACTAAAAACATCCCTAATGCATCTACACATATAACTTGCTGTGTAATGTTGCAAAATATTAGTGTGTTGCAAAATATTAGAAACATTGCTTACTGATCAGCAGTTGAGTGTTAACATCTGAGACAGTGTTGTCTTTTATCGACGCATGATATGCTTGGTTAACAATTGTATGTGATCTAGACATTCTATAATGAGAATCAGATTACCCCAATATTGTCATATGAACTTACTGGGAAACTTGGCAGAAAAATATAAGAAAAACTAAAATTACAAAAAAAAAAAAATTCTCCAAGCTTTAACTCCCATGTAATTTCAAGGAGACTCTGGTAAAAAAGTAATGGCTTTAGGATTGGTTGATTACTATAAATCAATCAAAAGGAACAAACCTAAGCTCCTGTCCAGGAAAAGACCATGGACAATGAAGAAAGAACATTTCAGGTAAAGATGAGGAGAAGAGCATTAGCGGAAATTCTAGAGCCACTGACCTGTAAAAGATAATGAGGCATCTTAATATATCTTAATATGATAAGGTAAATTTGAGATTAAAAAATTCAATCATGTAGTTATGGAATATTTTGGCCACCTATCCGGTCCCATCACTTCATGGGAAATAGATGGGGAAACAGTGGAAACAGTATCAGACTTTATTTGGGGGGGGCTCCAAAATCACTGCAGATGGTGACTGCAGCAGTGACATTAAAAGAAGCTTACTCCTTGAAAGAAAAGTTATGACCAACTTACATAGCATATTCAAAGGCTGAGATATTACTTCACCGACCAAGGTCCATCTAGTCAAGGCTATGGTTTTTCAGTGGTCATGTATGGATGTGAGAGTTGGACTGTGAAGAGGGCTGAGTGCCCTAGAATTGATGTGTTTGAACTGTGGTGTTGGAGAAGACTCTTGAGAGTCTCTTGGACTGCAAGGAGATCCAATCAGTCCATTCTGAAGGAGATCAGCCCTGGGATTTCTTTGGAAGTAATGATGCTAAAGCTGAAGCTCCAGTACTTTGGCCACCTCATGCAAAGAGTTGATTCATTGGAAAAGACTTTGATGCTGGGAGGGATTGGTGGCAGCAGGAGAAGAGGACGACAGAGGATTAGATGGCTGGATGGCATCACTGACTTGATGGACGTGAGTCTGAGTGAACTCCGGGATTTGGTGATGGACAGGGTGGCCTGGCGTGCTGCGATTCATGGGGTCACAAAGAGTTGGACACGACTGAGCAACTGAACTGAACTGAACTGAATACAAAGAAATGACTCATTAGAAAAGCCCCTGATGCTGGGAATGATTGAAGGCTGGATGAGAAGGTTGAGATGGTTAGATGAGATGGTTGAATGGTATCACCAACTCAATGGACATGAGTTTGAGCAAGCTTGGGGAGATGGTGAAGGACAAGGAGGCCTGCCATACTACAGGGGTGGGCATGGGGTCATGAAGAGCTGGACATGACTGAGCAATTGAACTGAACTGAACTGAAGTGGCATGCAGCACTGTATACACTTAAGTTACAGAATACAATGATTTGACTTACATACATCATGAAATTATTATTAAAATGTTTGGTGAACCTCCATCATCTCATATAGATGCAAAATAAAATAAAAAGAATTCTCCTTGTGATGAGAACTCTTGGGGTTTACTATCTTAACAGATTTTTGTGTTGCTAATTATATTTATCCTGTTGTATTTTCCATTTGTAGTACTTTTACATCTTATAACTGAAAGTTTGTACCTTTTGAATATGTTCATCCATTTCCCCTCCCCCTCTGTTAACCACGAATCTGATCTCCTTTTATATAAATTTGTTGCTTCTTAAGTATAATTGACCTACAACACTATGTTAATTCCTGGTGTACAACATAGTGATTTTCTATATATTTGATAATGATCATCATATTAATTCGAATTACTGTTTGGTGGCTCAGATGGTAAAGAATTTGCTTTCAATGCAGGAGACCTAGATTCAGTCCCTTGGTTGGGAAGGTCCCCTGGAGAAGGAAATGGCTACCCTCTCCAGTATTCTTGCCTGGAGAATTCCATGGATGGAGTAGCTTGGCGGGCTACAGTCCATGGGGTCACAAAGAGTAGGACATGACTAAGCAACTAAAACTTTCACTTTTATACCAAGATATTATATTATTATTGACTATATTCTCCACATTGTACATAGCTATGAATCATGTATTTTATAACTGGAAGTTTGTACCTCTAATCTCCCTCGCCTGCTTCTCTTATCCCGTGACCCCAACCCTCTTCCTCTGGAAATCATTTTGCTTTCTGTATCTATAGCTCTGTTTCAGTTATGTTTGTTCATTTGTTTTTTAGATTCCAGATAAAGATGAAATCATTGAATATTTGTTCACTTAACACAATACTCTCTTGATCCACCATGTTGTTGCAAATGGCAAGATGTCTTTCTTAAATGGTTGAGTAATATTCCATTTTGTTTATATAGTAGATCTTCTTTATCCATTCATCTATCAATGGGCTCTTAGCTTGCTTACACATTTTGTTCATTGTAAATAATGCTTCTATGATCGTTGGGGTGCCTAATATATTTCCTAATTAGTGTTCTCATTTTCTTTGTATAAATAGCTAAGAGTGCAGTTGCTGGGTTGTGTTTTGTTTTGTTTTGTTGTGATTTTTTGAGGAAACTTCAGACTATTTGCAAGTGGTTGAATCAATATACATTGCCACCAACAGTGAACAGAGTTCCCTTTTCTCCACATCCTTGCCAATATTTATTATTTGTTTCCTTTTAGAGAATAGCCAATATGACAGATGTAAGACTATATCTTATTGTGGTTTTGATTTGCATTTATTTGATTAGTTATGTTGAGCATTTTTTCATATGCCTGTTGTCCATCTGTATATCTACTTTTAAAATTGGCTATTCAGGTCCTATGCCCATTTATTAATCAAGTTGTTTGACTTTTCAATGTTGAGTTTCATGAGTTTTACAACTTTGAACATTAAAATCAAGTGATGTCTACTAGAAAGCATTAGCAGTTTCATGTAGTTTCATATATAGTTTTAAACCACTTGAGATTTCTGTTGTATGAATAACTTATTCAGACAGGTTTTAATTTTTCTTTTAATTTGCTGGGCTTTAAAAAATGTTTCATGTGTTATTACATAGCTTTGATTCTAATTATAATTAGTTAAATTATGTTAAATTGTGATCTAACATGTAACTAAATTTTGTTATGGTGAAAAAAAAATTAAACCAGAAATAAACAAATAGATGTAGATGTCACTCATGATACAAATCATTGTGAGTCAGCCAGGCCTTTGCTTTCCATCATCGTGCCCCTGGGATCCACTGCTGAGCAACTTCCATGTGGTCTAGGATATTTCTGGTCCCCAGAGACAAGAAAGAGAGGAAGCAAACTGAGAAATGGCTGTCAAAGCTCTGACCCAGAAATGACACTCTGCACATGTCACTTTGCAGAGGTCATTGATCAGAGCAAGTTAATGGCCACACAAATTCTAAGTGGGCAAGGAAAGTCACTCCTACCTCGTGACTGGCAAGAAAAATAGAACAGCTGCTAAACAAAACCTTAGGAATATATAACTATAGTTAACTGGATAAATATTTTCTCCCTGTCTACTTTTATCATTTTTTTGGTAATTTGTGGACAAAAGATTTTAATAATAAACTTGTATAATTTATTAAACTTCCTTGTTAGTTTTTTCTTGAGTGTTCTAAAAGAAATATTCCCTACCCTGAATTCATATGTCTATATTTTTAATAAAGCTTGATTTTTCTTATGTATATCTTTAATTTATAAGGAATTATTTGTTAACACAAATAAAATCAACATTTTAACTATGGTTCAATTTATATAAAATCTTTTATTTATATTTATATTTAATATTGTGAAAGTGTAAGCTTCCTATGTTGTTTTCATACCATGCCACATGATTGCCATGGAAGCTTTAGCTATCACCTCTCTCATGTCACATAATTACTGTTTCTTTTTTGTGGTTAGAATAATCAAGATCTACTTTCTTAGCAAAGTTGATGTTATAAAGGAATATGGTTGTTTCTAATCACTCTACTGTGCATTATGTCTCTGGACTTATTTATCTGCTAGTTGAAAGTTTGTGCTGTTAAAATATCTCTTGTATCCACCACCAATTAGCCGCTTATAACCTCCATCTTACTGTCTGGTTTTAGGAGCCTCACTGTTTTTAGATTCCATGTATAAATGACATCATATAATATTTACCTTTCCTCTTCTGACCTATCTCATTTATCATAATGTACTCAAGTTTCACCCATGTTGTCACAAATAGCAAGATTTCCTCCATCCTCATAACTGAATAATAGTTTTCTTTATCCATTCACTTATTGACAAACACTTAGGTTGTTTCGTATCTAGGCTATTTGTGAATGATGCTACAATAAGCATATGAACGAATATACCTCTTGGATATCCTATTTTTATTTCTTTTGGATGTATAAAAAAAGTGGAATACGAATTGCTGGTTCATATTTGTAGCTCTATTTTTAACTTTTTAAAGCACCTGCCTATTGCTTTCCATAGCGACTTGCATTTTTTTGATAATTAATGATGCTGAGCCTCGTTTTATTTCATTCTTTTTTAAGTGAAAAAAACCATCTGGATGTCTTTCTTGGAAAAAAGATCTATGTAGTTTTACTGCCTATTTCTAAATTGGATTATTTGTTTCTTTTATTATTGAGTTGGTTGAATTCTTATATATTTTGGATATTAACCTCTTACCTAACATAGTTTATGAATATTTTCTCCAATACTACAGGTTGTCGTTTCATTTTGTTGATTATTTCTTATTATATGTAGAATAATTTTGGCTTGATGCAGTCATAGATTGATTTTTGTTTTTGTTTTTGTATTTTTGGCATCATATCTAAAATAATCATTTCCAAGACCAATGTTAAATAATTTATTCCCAAAATTTTCTTCTAGGAATTTTTATGGTGTCAGATTTTGTGTTTAAGTCTTGTATCCATTGCAAGTTAATTTTTATATGTGGCATAAGATAGGATCTAATTTCATTTTTCTTCATTATTTATCCAATATTCCTAGAAACATTTGTTGAAGAGGTTATTCTTTTTCCATTGGTATAGTTTACTCCTTGTCAAATATTGTTGTTATTGCTGTTCAGTCACCCAGTCACATCCAACTCTTTGCGACCCCGTGGACTGTGGCACACCAGGATTCTCTGTCCCTCACTATCTCCCAGATTTTACCCAAGTTCATGTCCATTGCATCAGTGATGACATCCAACCATCTCATTCTCATTCTCTGGTGCCCTCTTCTCCTTCTGCCCTCTATCTTTCCTACCATCAAAGACTTTTCCAATGAGTTGTGTGTGTGAATCAGATGATTAAAATACTGGAGCTTCAGCTTCAGTGTCAGTCCTTCGTGAATATTCAGAGTTGATCTACTTTAAGATTGACTAGTTTGATCTCCTTGCTGTTCAAGGGAATTTCAGTAGTCTTTTCCAAAACCACAGTTTGAAGATATCAACTCTTTGGTATTCAGCCTTGTTTATGGTTCAGCTCTTGCAACAGTATATGACCACTGGGAAGACCATAGACTTGACTATATGGACCTTTGTTGACAGAGTAACGTCTCCGCTTTTCAACAAACTGTCTAGGTTTGTCATTGCTTTCCTTCCAAGAAGCCCTTGTCTTCTGATTTCATGGCTGCAGTCACCTTCTGCAGTGATTTTGGAGGCCAAGAGGAAATCTGTCACTACTTCTTGCTTTTCCCTTTCTATTTGCTAGTCAATAATGGGGCTGGAGAGCCAGACATCCTGGAATGTGAAGTCAAGTGGACCTTAGAAAGCATCACTATGAACAAAGCTAGTGGAGGTGATGGAATTCCGCTTGAGCTATTTCAAATCCTGAAAGATGATGCTGTGAAAGTGCTGCACTCAATATGGCAGCAAATTTGGAAAACTCAGCAGTGGCCACGGGACTGGAAAAGGTCAGTTTTCATTCCAATCACAAAGAAAGGCATTGCCAAAGAATGCTCAAACTACTGCACAATTACACTCATCTCACATGCCAGTAAAGTAATGCTCAAAGTTCTCCAAGCCAGGTTTCAGCAATACGTGAACCGTGAACTTCCTGATGTTCAAGCTGGTTTTAGAAAAGGCAGAGGAACCAGAGATCAAATTGTCAACATCCGCTGGATCATGGAAAAAGCAAGAGACTTCCAGAAAAATATCTACTTCTGCTTTATTGACAATGCCAAAGCCTTTGACTGTGTGAATCACAATAAACTGTGGAAAATTCTGAAAGAGATGGGAATACCAGACCACCTGACCTGCCTCTTGAGAAACCTGCATGCAGGTCAGGAAGCAACAGTTAGAATGGGACATGGAACAACAGACTGGTTCCAAATAGGAAAAGGAGTATGTCAAGGCTGTATATTGTCACCCTGCTTATTTAACTTCTATGCAGAGTATATCATGAGAAACACTGGGCTGGAAGAAGCACAAGCCGGCATTAAGATTGCTGGGAGAAATATCAATAACCTCAGATATGCAGATGACACCACCCTTATGGCAGAAAGTGAAGAGGAACTCAAAAGCCTCTTGATGAAAGAGAAAGTGGAGAGTGAAAAAGTTGGCTTAAAGCTCAACATTCAGAAAACGAAGGTCATGGCATCTGATCCCATCACTTCATGAGAAATAGATGTGGACACTGTGGAAACAGTGTCAGACTTTATTTTTTTAGGCTCCAGAATCACTGCAGATGGTGCCTGCAGCCATGAAATTAAAAGACGCTTACTCCTTGGAAGAAAAGTTATGACCAACCTAGATAGCATGTTGAAAAGCAGAGACATTACTTTGCCAGCAAGGTCCGTCTAGTCAAGGCTATGGTTTTTCCAGTGGTCATGTATGGATGTCATAGTTGGACTGTGAAGAGAGCTGAGTGCTGAAGAATTGATGCTTTTGAACTGTGGTGTTGGAGAAGACTCTCGAGAATCCCTTGGACTGCAAAGAGATCCAACCAATCCATTCTGAAGGAGATCAGCCCTGGGTTTTCTTTGGAACGAATGATGCTAAAGCTGAAACTCCAGTACTTTGGTCATGTCCTGCAAAGAGTTGACTCTTTGGAAAAGACTCTGATGCTGGGAGGGATTGGGGGCAGGAGGAAAAGGGGATGACAGAGGATGAGATGGCTGGATGGCATCACAGACTTGATGGATGTGTGTCTTAGTGAACTCTGGGAGTTGGTGATGGACAGGGAGGCCTGGCGTGCTGCAATTCATGGGGTAGGAAAGAGTCAGACATGACTGAGCGACTGAACTAACTGAACTAATGGGGCCGGATGCCTTGATCTTAGATTTTTTAATATTTATTCTTGAGCCAGCTCTTTCACTTTCCTCCTTCACTGTCATCAAGAGGTTCTCTAGTTCCTTTTTGCTTTCTGCCATTAGAGTGGTATCATCTGCATATCTGAAGTTATTGATGTTTCTCCCACCTGTCTTGATTCTGGCCGGTATCTCATACAGCCTGGCATTTCTGATGATGTTTTCAGCATATAGGTTAAACAAACAGGGTGACTGCTGACAGCCCTGTCATTCTTTTTTCTCGATCTTGAACCAATAAGTTGTCCCACACAGGGTTCTAATTGTTGCTTCTTGACCTGCACACAGGTTCCTCAGGAGGCAGGTAAGATGGCCTGATATTCCCATCTCTGTTAGAATTTTCTAAATTTTGTCATGATCCACACAGTCAAAGGCTTTAGCACAGCTGATGAAACAGAGATAGATGTTTTTCTGAAATTCCCTTGTTTTCTATATAATCCAGCAAATGTTGGCAATTCGGTCTCTAGTTTCTCTTCCTTTTCTAAACCCAGCTTGGATATCTGGAAATTCTTGGTTCACATAATGCTGAAACCTCGTATGCAAGATATTAAGAGTGATCTTCCTAGCATGGGAGATGAGTGCAACTGTCCAATGGATAGAATATTCTTTGGTACTACTTTTCTTGAGAATTGAGATTCCCTTACAGCTCAGTTGGTTAAGAATCCACCTGCAATGCAGGAGACCCTAGTTCTATTCCTGGCTTGGGAAGATATACTGAAGAAGGGATAGGCTACCCACTCCAATATTCTTGGGTTTCCCTGTGGTTGAGCTGACAAAGCATCCATCTGCAATGCAGGAGACCTGGGTTCGATCCCTGGGTTGGGAGGATCCCCTGGAGAAGGGAAAGGCTACAGACTCCAGTATTCTGGTCTGGAAAATTCTATGGATTGTATAGTCCATGGGGTCGCAAACAGTTGGACAAGACTGAACGACTTTCACACTTTCTTGGGAATTGGGACAAGGATTGACCTTTTCTAGTTCTATGGCCACCGCTGGGTCTTCCAGACTTGCTTACATAATGAACGCATAATATTGATGGCATCCTCCTTTAAATAGTTCTGCTGAAGTTTCTTCACATTCACCAATTTTATTAACAGTAATGCTTCTTAAGGCCCACTAGACTTCATATGTCAATTTCTGGCTATAGGTGACTAATCACACCATCAGAGTAATCTGGTTCATTATGATCTTTCATATGGTGAAAGGAGAAGCCCCAGCAAGACATAGGAGAGGCAAAATACTGTTTAGAGTCAAATTCCTTACTTTCAAGAGATGCTCAGAGGGGTCAAACAAACCTTGTGCATATCAGGACCCAGAGATCCCATAGAGACTGAGACAGAACTGAGTTTGAGTGCCTCCTGAGAAAGAACAGGTCAATAGGGGCCTGCCACATGGGCAGGGGTTCTGGGTGCAACAGATCTGGGTATGGTATAAGCTTCTTGTGAACTAAGTGAGGCAGGATTGCATGGGACCTTTTGAAGGAAGTTGCCATTATCTTCCTTACCACCACATAGTTTGGCCTCAGGTCATACAACAGGGAGGGAACACAGCCCCACCCATAAACAAAAACTGGGTTAAACATTTACTGAGACTCTACACATGGACATCACCAGATGGTCAACAATGAAATCCGATCGATTATATTCTTTGCAGCCAAAGATGGAGAAGCTCTATACAGTCAGCAAAAAACAAGACAGGGAGCTAACTATGGCTCAGATCACGAAATCCTTATTGCCAAATTCAGACTTAAATTGAAGAAAGTAGGGAAAACTGCTAGACCATTCATGTATGACCTAAATCAAATCCCTTATGATTATACAGTGAAAGTGATAAATAGATTTAAGGGCCTAAATCTGATAGATAGAGTGCCTGATGAACTATGGACAGAGGTTCATGACATTGTACAAGAGACAAGGATCAAGACCATCCCCATGGAAAAGAAATACAAAAAAGCAAAATGGCTGTCTGGGGAGACCTTACAAATAGCTGTGAAAAGAAGAGAAGTGAAAAGCCAAGGAGAAAAGGAAAGATATAAGCATCTGAATGCAGAGTTCCAAAGAATAGCAAGGAGAGATAAGAAAGACTTTCTCAGCAATCAGTGCAAAGAAATAGAGGCAAACAACAGAAAGGGAAAGACTAGAGATCTCTTCAAGAAAATTAGAGATACCAAGAAAACATTTCATGCAAAGATGGGCTCGATAAAGGACAGAAATGGTATGGACCTAACAGAAGCAGAAGATATTAAGAAGAGGTGGAAAGAATACACAGAAATACTGTACAAAAAAGATCTTCACCACCCAGATAATCACGATGGTGTGATCACTCACTTAGAGGCAGACATCCTGGAATGTGAAGTCAAGTGGACCTTAGAAAGCATCACTACGAACAAAGCTAGTGGAGGTGATGGAATTCCACTTGAGCTATTTCAAATCCTGAAAGATGATGCTGTGAAAGTGCTGCACTCAATATGGCAGCAAATTTGGAAAACTCAGCAGTGGCCACGGGACTGGAAAAGGTCAGTTTTCATTCCAATCACAAAGAAAGGCATTGCCAAAGAATGCTCAAACTACTGCACAATTACACTCATTTCACATGCTAGTAAAGTAATGCTCAAAATTCTCCAATCAGGCTTCAGCATTACATGAATGGTGAACTTCCAGATATTCAAGCTGGTTTTAGAAAAGGCAGAGGAACCAGAGATCAAATTGTTAACATCTGCTGGATCATGGAAAAAGCAGGAGAGTTTCAGAAAAAAATATATTTCTGCTTTATTGACTATGCCAAAGCCTTTGACTGTGTGAATCACAATAAACTGTGGAAAATTCTGAAAGAGATGGGAATACCAGACCACCTGACCTGCCTGTTGAGAAACCTGTATGCAGGTCAGGAAGCAACAGTTAGAACTGGGCATGGAACAACGGACTGGTTCCAAATAGGAAAAGGAGTACGTCAAGGCTGTATATTGTCACCCTGCTTATTTAACTTCTATGCAGAGTACATCATGAGAAATGCTGGGCTGGAGAAGCACAAGCTGGAATCAAGATTGCCGGGAGAAATATCAATAACCTCAGATATGCAGATGACATCACCCTTATGGCAGAAAGTGAAGAGGAACTCAAAAGCCTCTTGATGAAAGTGAAAGTGGAGAGTGAAAAAGTTGGCTTAAAGCTCAACATTCAGAAAACTAAGATTATGGCATCTTATCCCATCACTTCATGGGAAATAGATGGAGAAACAATGGAAAGAGTGGCTGACTTTATTTTTGGGGGCTCCAATATTACTGCAGATTGTTACTGCAGCCATGAAATTAAAAGACGCATATTCCTTGGAAGGAAAGTTATGACTAACCTTGATAGCATATTAAAAAGCAGAGATGTCACTTTGCCAACAAAGGTCCATCTAGTCAAGTGTAGTGAAGTCGCTCAGTCGTGTCTGACTCTTTGCGACCCTGTGGACTGTAGCCCACCAGGCTCCTCCATCCATGGGATTCTCCAGGCAAGAATACTGGATTAGGTTGCTATTTCCTTCTCCAGGGGATCTTCCCGACCCAGGGATCTAACCCAGGTCTCCCGCATTGCAGGCAGACGTTTTAACCTCTGAACCACCAGGGAAGCCATCTAATCAAAGCTATGGTTTTTTCAGTAGTCATGTATGGATGTGAGAGTTGAACTATAAAGAAAGCTGAGTGCCAAACAATTGATACTTTTGAACTGTGGTATTGGAGAAGAGTCTTTAGAGTCCCTTGGACAGCAAGGAACTCCAACCAGCCCATCCTAAAGGAAATCAGTCCTGAATATTCATTGGTAGGACTGATGCTGAAGTTGAAATTCCAATACTTTGGCCATCTGATGCAAAGAACTGACTCATTGAAAAGACTCTGATGCTGCGAAAGATTGAAGGCAAGAGGAGAAGGAGATGACAGAGGATAAGATGTTGGATGGCATCACCAGCTGGATGGACATGAATCTGAGTAAACTCTGGGAATTGGTAATGGACAGCAAAGACTGGTATGCTGTGGTCCATTGGGTCACAAAGGGTCAGGCGTGACTGAGCGACTGTTCAGAACTGGTACAGATCTTCGATGCATTCTTTCCATCTCTTTCTGACCTCTTCAGCATCTAATAGGTCTCTACCATTTTTATCCTTTATTGTGCCCATCTTTGGGTTGAATACTCCCTTGATGTTTCCAGTTTTCCTGTTGAGATCTCTAGACTTTCCTCTTTTGTTGTTTTCTTCTATTATTAAGCATTGTTCTTTGAAGAAGGCCTGCTTGTCTCTCCTAGCTATTCTTTGAAACTCTGTGTTTAATATGTTGTACCTTTCCCTCTATCCATTGCTTTTCTCTCTTTTAGTTTTTCTGTTATTCATAAAGCCTCCTCAGATAACCGTTTAGCTTTCTTGCTATTCTTTTTCTTCTGGATAGTTTTGTTCACCACCTCCTGTACAATATTATGGATCGTGTCTATAGTTCTTCAAACACACTGTTAAGTAGATCTAGTCCCTTGAATCTATTCACTACCTCTGCTGAAAATTCATATGGGATTTGATTTAAGTGTTTTTCCCAGTTTTCTTTAGTTTAAGCCTGAATTTTACTATGAGAAGCTGATGATCTGAGCTACAGTCAGCTCAAGGTCTTGTTTTGGCTGACTGTATACAGCTTCTCCATTTTCAGCTGCAAACAATGTGACCAATTTGATGAATAGAATGTCTTTTTTTAGGTGTTAATTCTAGGAGATCCTATAGATCTTCATAGAACTGATCAACTTCAGCCTCTTTGGCATCGATGGTAGGGGCATAGACTTGGATTACTGTGATGTTGAATGGCTTGCCTTGGAAATTAACCAAACTCATTCTGTAATTTTTGACATTGTACCCAAGTACTTACTGCATTTCAGACTCTTTTGTTGATTATGAGGGCTACTCCATTTCTTTTAAAGGATTCTTGCCCACAGTAGTAGATATAATGGTTATCTGAATTAAATTCACCCATTCTGGTCCATTTTAGTTTGGTGATTCCTAAGATATTGATGTTTATTCTTACCATCTCCTGCTTAATCACATCCAATTTTCTTTGATTCATGGACCTAATATTCCAGTTTACTATGAAATACTGTTCTTTGCAACATTGGATTTTACTTTCATCACCAGGCAACATGAACAACTGAGTGTCATATCTGCTTTTTCCCAGCTGCTTCATTCATTCTGGGGCTATTCGTAATTCTCCTCTACTCTTCCCCAATAGCATATTGGACACTTTCAGACCTGGGGGATTCACCTTTTGGTGTCATAACTTTTTGGCCTTTTTATACAGTTCATGAGGTTCTCATGCCAAGTACACTGCGGTGGTTTGACATTCCCTATTGCAGTGCATCATGTTTTGTCAGATCTCTCTGCTATGACCTGTCTGTCTTGGGTGGCCCTACATGGCATGGCTCATAGCTTCATTAAGTTATGCAAGCCCATTCACCATGACAAGGCAGTGATCCAGGAAGGGGATCAAATGTTAGCTGACTCTATATGTGGGTGTTTAATTACCAGCTCTTGATTCTATTCCATTTTCCTCTCTGCCTGTTTTTATGCCAATAGCATACTTTTTTAACTACAATTGATGTGTAGTACAGTTTAAAATAAGGATGAATGATGTTTCTTGTTTTGTTCTTTCTCATAATTTCTTTGGCTATTCATGGTCTTTTATGATTCTATGCATATTTTGAATTTTATAAAATTAAAATAACTTTACTGTATTAAATGATTTTTAAAATTATGTTTGTAAAATTTAACAACTTAGCTGATTTTAAAATTTCATACTTTATTAATTTATAAGGATATATTTCATATTTTTTATAATTTTAATTAATTTCTCCATTTTCTCAAGCATTCTAAATATGTTTGTTTTTATATAATTTCATACAAATAATTTTAACAAGTATGCTTTACCATCTCCTTGTTTATTTATGGTTATTATTTCAACTGCATATTTTCATAGTGAAGAATTTACATGTTTAGGCTCATTTGGTGGCTTCTGATATGGCTCAGCTGGTAAAGAATCCTCCTGCAATTCAGGAGACCTGGGTTCGACCTCCGGGTTGGGAAGACCCCCTGTATAAGGGGAAGGCTACCCACTCCAGCATCCTGGCCTGGAGAATTCCATGGACTGCATAGTCCATGGGGTAACAAATAGTTGGACATTACTGAGTAACTTTCACTTTAATTTTCATGCTCATTTTGAATAAGAACAGTTTTTGTTTGTATTTGTGTGCACATGTATATTGCTGTATTTTGCTCTTCCTTACTCTGTGACCATCCCTGTTTGTCAAATTAGTTTAAGATTGCCTCTATAAAGGGGCTTCCGAGGTGGCACTAGTGTTAAAGAGTCTGCCTGCCAATGCAGGAGATGCAAGAGATGTGGGTTAGATCTCTGGGTCAGGAAGATCCCCTGCAAGGAGATCAAACCAGTCAATCCTATAGAAAATCAACCTTGAATATTCATTGAAAGGACTGATGCTAAAGGTGAAGCTCAAATACTTTGGCCACCTGATGTGAAGAGCCAATTCATTGGAAAACACCATGAAGCTGGGAAATACTGAGGGCAGGAGGAGAAGGAGGCAGCAGAGGATGAGATGTTTGGATGGCATCATTGGCTCAATGGACATGAATTTGAGCAAACTCTGGGAGCTAGTGGAGGACAAGGAAGGCTGGTATGCTGCAGTCCATAGGGTCTCAAAGAATCAGACTGACTTAGTGACTGAATAGCAGGAACAAACTATCAAACACAAGGTTTGATCATGTATTTCAAAATTCCTTTTCAAGGACACAGTGGGACTGTTCAGGCATATTCACTGGGTATCATATGGTATGACTCAGGTCTTAAACCAAGTTTTGGATCTGACAATTTCTTTCTGTCTATACCCTTGACCTTTCAATCAAGGGAGCCCATCACCAGATGCTATTAATACTTTCAAGTAGTGACACTTGTTCTAGGACATTACTGACATGGAAGAATTTCAGTCCCTGTTATTTTTGGAAAAGCCACTAGTAACCATGATTAATGCCTTTGAGATCTGGAAGCCCAAATGCCACTATTTAGATATATTCATAACTGTGTGTGTGTGTATTAAAGTGTTTCATCTTTTATTTTCATTATGTGATATTGATTTTCTACTTTTATGTTTTTCTAAAATTACTATGCATTTGGATTGAAAGTTTTGTGCCAAATCTCAAACAGATATCTTGATAGAAAAATATAATTCATTTCACTTTTATTTATTAGGGTTAAACCAGTCTTAGGTATATGTCACTCCTCAGAGCTAGATCAAACTTTACTTAACAATAATTAAGCAAAAATAAACCCCTGAGTGATAGAGACCCAGTAAAGATTTTCTCTCAATTCCCTGTTATTTTCTGATTTCTTATTAATTTCAGTGCAAAGCAAGTGTTAGACACTACAAACAATACTGTCAAGTGTTGCTGAAAGTGGGATTTTTTTGATGTTATAAAAAATTGTGCATAGTACTACTTAAGTTGCTTTTATTTTAATGGGAGCCAAACCCATTCACTAAGACAAGCTAAGGAATTTTCCTATATAACAGAGCAAAAGTAATTTCTTAATCATTCAGCTAATCTAGAAAACAAAAATGTTTAAAACATTGTCTTTTCCCCTAAATTAATGATTCTCTTCCAGTGCACTAAGCACAGGCAGCATGCAGAAGCGCGGCCAAGAGCTACCCCTCATCCGAGGTCAGGGGCAGAGGCTTAGAGTGCCAGGCTGCGATGGCGCAGGAACGGCCAAGAGGAGCTACCTTGTGTCCGAGGCCAGGGGTGGTGGCCGAGAGGAGCTACCCCACGTCCAAGGTTGGGGGCGACGGCCGGGAGGAGCCACTCCGCATCCGAGGCCAGGGGCAGCGCTCGAGCCAAGGGCGGCAGCAGGAAGGAGCAACCCCATGCCCAAGGCCAGGGCAGCGACCGGGAGCAGCAACCCCACATCCAAGGAGTGGTGGCTGTGTGGGTGCAAGAGGGCCTAGAGGAGCCATCCCACATTGAAGGTCAGGAAGGGTGGTGGGAGGAGATACCCCTCATCCAAGGTAAGGAGCAATGGCTGTGCTTTCCTGGAGCAGCCCTGAAGAGATAACCCACGCCCAAGGTAAGAAAAATTCAAGTGAGATAGTAGGTGTTGCAAAAAGGCATCAGAGGGCAGACACACTGAAACCATACTCACAGAAATCTAGTCAATCTATTCACACTAGGACCATAGCCTTGTCTAATCCAATGAAACTAAGCTATGCCCGTGGGGCAACCCAAGACAGGTGGGTCATGGTGGAGAGGTCTGACAGATTGTGGTACACTGGAGAAGGGAATGGCAAACCACTTCAGTATTTTTGCCTTGAGAACCCCATGAACAGTATGAAAAGGCAAAATGATAAGATACTGAAAAAGGTACTCCCCAGGTCGTAAGTGCCCAATATGCTACTGGAGGTCAGTGGAGAAATAACTCCAGAAGAATGAAGGGTTGGAGCCAAATAAAAACAATACCCAGCTGTGGATGTGACTGGTGATAGAAGCAAGGTCTGATGCTGTAAGAGCAATATTGCATAAGAACCTGGAATGTAAGGTCCATGAATCAAGGCACATTGAAAGTGGTCAAACAAGAGATGGCAAGGGTGAACGTAGACATTCTAGGAATCAGTGAACTAAAATGGACTGGAATGGGTGAATTTAACTCAGATGACCATTATATCTACTACTGCGGGCAGGAATCCCTCAGAAGAAATGGAATAGCCATCATGGTCAACAGAAGAGTCTGAAATGCAGTACTTGGATGCACTTTCAAAAATGACAGAATGATCTCTGTTTGTTTCCAAGGCAAACCATTCAATATCACAGTAATCCAACCCTATGCCCCAACCAATATGGCTGAAGAAGCTGAAGCTGAATGGTTCTATGAAGACCTACAAGACCTTTTAGAACTAACACACAAAAAAGATGTCCTTTTCATTATAGGGGACTGGAATGCAAAAGTAGGAAGTCAAGAAACACCTCGAGTAACAGGCAAATTTGGCCTTGAAATATGGAATGAAGCAGGGCAAAGACTAATAGAGTTTTGCCAAGAAAATGCACTGGTCATAGCAAAAACCCTCTTCCAACAACACAAGAGAAGACTCTACACATGGACATCACCAGAAGATGGTCAACACTGAAATCAGATTGATTATATTCTCTGCAGCAAAATATGTAGAAGCTCTATACAGTCAACAAAAACAAGACCAGGAGCTGACTGTGGCTCAGATCATAAACTCCTTATTACAAAATTCAGACTCAAACTGAAGAAAACAGGGAAAACCGCTAGACCATTCAGGTATGACCTCAGTCAAATCCATTATGATTATACCGTGGAAGTGAGAAATAGATTTAAGGGCCTAGATCTGATAGATAGAGTGCCTGATGAACTATGGAATGAGGTTTGTGACATTGTACAGGAGACAGGGATCAAGACCATCCCATTGGAAAAGAAATGCAAAAAAGCAAAATGGCTGTCTGGAGAGGCCTTAGAAATAGCTGTGTAAAGAAGAGAAGTGAAAAGCCAAGGAGAAAAGGAAAGATATAAGCATCTGAATGCAGAGTTTCAAAGAATAGCAAGGAGAGATAAGAAAGCCTTCCTCAGCGATCAATGCAAAGAAATAGAGGAAAAGAACAGAATGGGAAAGAGTAGAGATCTCTTCAAGAAAATTAGAGATACCAAGGGAATATTTCATGCAAAGATGGGCTCGATAAAGGACAGAAATGGTATGGACCTAACAGAAGCAGAAGATATTAAGAAGAGATGGCAAGAATACACAGAAGAACTGTAGAAAAAGGATCTTCATGACCCGGATAATCACGATGGTGTGATCACTCACCTAGAGCCAGACGTCCTGGAATGTGAAGTCAAGTGGGCCTTAGAAAGCATCACAACGAACAAAGCTAGTGGAGGTGATGGAATTCCAGTTGAGCTATTTCAAATGCTGAAAGATGATGCTGTGAAAGTGCTGCACTCAATATCCCAGCGAATCTGGAAAACTCAGCAGTGGCCACAGGACTGGAAAAAGTCAGTTTTCATTCCAATCACAAAGAAAGGTAATGCCAAAGAATGCTCAAACTACCGGACAATTGCACTCATCTCACACGCTAGTAAATTAACGCTCAAAATTCTCCAAGCCAGGCTTCAGCAATACATGAACCATGAATTTCCTGATGTTCAAGCTGTTTTTAGAAAACACAGAGGAACAACAGATCAAATTGCCAACATCTGCTGGATCATGGAAAAAGCAAGAGAGTTCCAGAAAAACATCTACTTCTGCTTCATTGACTATGCCAAAGCCTTTGACTGTGTGAATCACAATAAATTGTGGAAAATTCTGAAAGGGATGGGAATACCAGACCACCTGACCTGCCTCTTGAGAAACCTGCATGCAGGTCAGGAAGCAACAGTTAGAACGGGACATGGAACAACAGACTGGTTCCAAATAGGAAAAGGAGTACGTCAAGGGTGTATATTGTCACCCTGCTTATTTAACTTATATGCAGAGTACATCATGAGAAACACTGGGCTGGAAGAAGCACAAGCTGGAATCAAGATTGCCGGGAGAAATATCAATAACCTCAGATATGCAGATGACACCACCCTTATGGCAGAAAGTGAGGAGGAACTAAAAAGCCTCTTGATGAAAGAAAAAGAGGAGAATGAAAAAATTGGCTTAAAGCTCAACATTCAGAAAACGAAGATCATGGCATCTGGTCCCATCACTTCATGGGAAATAGATGGGGAAACAGTGGAAACAGTGTCAGACTTTATTTTTTGGGGCTCCAAAATCACTGCAGATGGTGATCGCAGCCATGAGATTAAAAGACACTTACTCCTTGGAAGAAAAGTTAAGACCAACCTAGATGGCATATTCAAAAGCAGAGATATTACTTTGCCAACTAAGGTCCGTCTAGTCAAGGCTATGGTTTTTCCTGTGGTCATGTATGGATGTGAGAGTTGGACTGTGAAGAAAGCTGAGCGCAGAAGAATTGATGCTTTTGAACTGTGGTGTTGGAGAAGACTCTTGAGAGTCTCTTGGACTGCAAGGAGATCCAACCAGTCCATTCTAAAGGAGATCAACCCTGGGATTTCTTTGGAGGGAATGATGCTAAAGCTGAAACTCCAGTACTTTGGCCACCTCATGCGAAGAGTTGACTCATTGGAGAAACTTTGATGCTGGGAGGGATTGGGGGCAGGAGGAGAAGGGGATGACAGAGGATGAGATGGGTGGATGGCATCACTGACTCGATCGATGTAAGTCTGAGTGAGCTCCGGGAGTTGGTGATGGACAGGGAGGCCTGGCGTACTGCGATTTATGGGGTCGCAAAGAGTCGGACACGGCTGAGTGACTCACCTGAACTGAACTGAATGATTCTCTTCAGAGAAAAAGTCTGAAGTGTTTCTCTTTGACTCACTTCACTCTGTACATTAGGTTCCAGGTTCATCTACCTTATTAGAACTGATTTAAATGTGTTCCTTTTTATGGCTGAGTAGTATTCCATTGTGTATATATACCACACCATCTTTATCCATTCATCTGTCAATGGACATGTTCTAACACATATATACAGAATCTAGAAAAATTTTACTGAAGAATTTATTTAAGGGCAACAATGGGCAATCAGATATAGAGAATAGACTTATGAATATGGGGAGAGGTGAGGAGAGGGTGAGATGTATGGAAAGAGTAACATGGAAACTTACAGTAGCATATGTAAAATAAATAGCCAATGGGAATTTGCTGTATGGCTCAGGAAACTCAAACAGGGGCTCTGTATCAACCCATAGGGGTGGGATGGAGAGGGAGATGGGAGGGAGATTAAAAAGGGAGGGGATATACTTATACCTATGGCTGATTCATGTTGAGGTTTGACAGAAAACAGCAAAATTCTGTAAAGCAATTGTCTTTCAAGAAAAAATAATTTTAAAAAGTATAAAATGAATATTGAACAAAGTATACAATTTATAAATATTGTTTATAAATTGCTGAGGTCACTCAAAATTGTTAAAACTGTGTCAATAGAGTTTTGGCCATTTAACAGCACATCCATGGCATACCAAGGCATGATCATGTTTGGTATGATAAGATAAATTAGATGAATAGGAGACCCAGTAAGACAATTATAACTTTTTACCAATTAATTTTCTACAGTTTCTTTCTAGATCCCGTCAGTCTATTCATAACCGCGATGATAGCTTAAAAACAAACCAACGAACACAAACATGTGCTCAAATCCTATAATTCCACAACATTTGTAATTTGGGATCTGAGCAGGAACTAACCATTTTTCTCTTTAGATGGAAAATTTTACAAATTTCCTTGTGTTCTAGACCACATCCCATATTTCAGAAGGAGATTTTGTTACCAGGAAGAAAAATTTCCCAAGTTATGAAAGATAGAAGGACAAAATTTAGGTTAAATTGAAAAGAAGAATCTAAATCATGATATTTATCTAAAAATTACAATGGCTGACTTTGAATGTAGTGAATTTTCCACTATAAAGGAAGTCAGCCATGACACGGACTAGGGGAGAGTATATTTGTTTATAGAGGGTATTCAAACACAAGATATGTCATTTAATAAAGCTTTATTTTATATACAAATTTTAACATTTTCAAATAATTTATTCAATTTAATATTCATATTTCAAATTTGGAATAAAAATATGAAATAAAAAGTGCTCTGTTCAGTTGTTCTTACTAATTGATAACTTGTATATTCAAGAAAGTTTTTATAGGTTGAAAGAAACAAGGGAAAATTTCAAACAAGAAAGAAGTCCTTATAATTATTATCTGTTTTTAATGATAAGTTAAGCCATACATTAGACACGTTTTGATTTCTTATTATGTTCAGTAACCACTTAATTAAGTAACCTTAAAATAAATCCAAGTTAGTAATAGAAACTTTTTAAGTAATTTCAATACCATAAGTGCTAAGATAAGGAATAATTGCCTTACTTTAATTAACCTATCAATGATTGATAAACCATACAATTTTAGCTATCTTCTGTTATCAGCAAATTTATCATTACTGAAATAAACAGATAATTAACCTTAGTTTTTCACTTCAAAAATGTGAACTATGGACTGCTTCTGATAGTCATCTAGAAATCTTTATAATTTGATTCAGTTAAAAAGATAAGAAAGATTAGACTCAAATTACATCACTTTAGAGATTGTCTCGTCTTTCACCTTCAGTTGTTTCTCTCAGGTTTGTCTTTATCATTTTCCTCACCCTCTAATTCCTCTTTTTCTCTTCTCTCTCTTTTTTTTTTTTTCACTTCTTTCCCTCCCCATCTCAGTAGTTGTTTACTGAGCACATCTGACTGTCAGATGCTGTCTCTGATTGTTATATACAAAGACAAGACCCTAGACACTTACCTTCAGTCTAATAGGACATGCCTGTATGTGTGTGTGCATTCATGCTAAGTTCCTTCAGTCATGTCTGACTCTTTGCGATCCTATGGATTGTAGCCTACCAGGCTTCTCTGTCAATGGGATTCTCTAGGCAAGAATACTGCAGCAGGTTGCCATTTCTTTCTCCAGGGGAATCTTCCCTGCCCAGAGATCAAACCAGTGTCTCTTATGTCTCCTGCATTGGCAGACGTGCTCTTTACCACTAATGCTACCTTGGAAGCCCCTATTAGGACACTGGCCTTCAAATAAATAACTGCAGCATAATGTGAATATTGTTCTACTTATTTTTCCATACTCTATTTTTTAATATAAATTTATTTATTTTAATTGGAGGTTAATTACTTTACAATATTGGCCCAAAGAACTAAATAGACATTTCTCCAAAGAAGACATACAGATGGCTAACAAACACATACTCTATTTTTTATTCATTAGCTTTCTTTTGACTAAGAAGATTTGTGATTTCAGTTTTGTAAACTTGTATAGCATTTATTCTTAGGAATGGGTGAAACATTTATTGTAAGTTATGTGTTCTGTGCTGTGCAAGTCACTTCAGTCATGTCCGACTGTTTGTGACCCTAAGGACTGTAGCCCATCAGACTCTGCATTCCAGGGGATTCTCCGGGCAAGAATATTGGAGTATTGCTTCATTATTAAACCTGAATTAAAGCCTGATTTTCTTAATTTCTTTTTCATCTTTCACAGGTTAAAAAAAGAAAAAAAAGGCTGGATTTATATTTTTACTGTATGCAATCCATAATACACAAATAAAAGCTTACTACTGTAGGCAATAATTATGTCAAAGTGCATTTTGTTTCATTTTATGATGGACTGCCAACTTCCCATTAAAAGGCAAATCTTGTATTTTGAAAGGTTAAATAGGATCATATTTAAATAGTATCTTGGCAGGTTCAATTTAGAATGCAGAATATATTCAATAGAAGACCAATCTCTACCTTATTGAATTGTACTTAAAGAGAAATTAGGCCCATTTTTAGTCCCTTTAAGCTCCTAAATTGCTATACCATTGCAATTTGTGAATTTGCACAAAACAGTTTTTTTTTAAGCTTTTTATTCTATATTGGAATATAGCCCATTAACAATGTTGCGATATTTCAGGTGGACTGTAAAGTGCACAAAACAGTTTTCTAAAAAAAATGTGCTTAAAATTCATAATGATAAATTCTACAAAAACATTAAAAATGAAAAAATATGATAGCATATTGGAATGAAAAATGATAAACAAAAAAGTAAGTTTTAAGATAGTAACTATAGGGTAAACATATGCAAGTGGATATACATGAATGGTTATACTCCATTTGCACATGAAAATAAAATTACATTAAAAAGAAATTTAGATTTCATTGACTTATTCTGCCACTTTCATAATTTGTACTCATCTTCTACCTCTTATAAGGTATCCCAGGAGAAAGTTTTCTAGTGTCTTCTATTGATATCCATGTAGAAGCTGCTTCTTGTGGAAAAATTACAACAATCTGTGTCATACTGTTGCTGACTTTCTCTCCCAACATTTTATATAAAACATCTCAAGAAAATGAGTACTAACACTGCTGGATACTGACTCATCTTCCATGTAATAAATGTTTAAAAGTTTAATATCAAAATAAGTCTACTCTTTACATGTAAGTTTATGAATAGGAAACAGTTGAAGAAATGTATAGCAGTTATCCCTGAGTGCAAAATATTGCAAATTATTCCCTTTTATTTTATTTTTAAATATTTTCTACAATAAGCATATTTTTAAAGAGAGGTTTAACAAAATCAATTTATGAATTTAAATTGCATTAAACTCAGCAATATCTAATAATAAAATGATCCATTTCTTGTAGTTTATTAAGCATTAGTCAAAGACCTACTGCATTTGCTCAAATCTAATATTGATGGGGAGTAAAAAAGAATCAAAAATCAATCCTTTATTTTTTAAGTTATGCATTGAAACATTGGACAGTTCACTAATTCTTCTGTTTGAATTGTGTTTATTCTTCAAGGCATGGCATGTTGTGAAAATGTAAAGTATTCAGCTTTTTTATATTAATAGAAATGCTAATTATTTGCTAATATTTTTTTTTTATGTGGATCAAGGGATAGAGTTATATTACTAAACACAACTGCATAAAGTGTGATGAGTGCAGTGATTGCCTGGCATTAAGAAAACACTGTAAAGGACCTAATTAGTTTGAAGGTCTAGGAAGGTATCCTAAGAAAATAAAATGAGGTCTAAAATGTGAAAAGGAGTTAGTCTGGATTAAAGAGAAAGGGAACAATTTGGAATGGAAAATGACACTCTTACATTATATATTATAGTAAACATATATATATAGGTTTATTTTATATAAAATGTATTTGTATATATAAATAACATATATATATATATATATATATAACACTTATAAAATAGGTTTCCCAAGTGGCACAGGTAAAGAATCTACCTGCCAGTGCAAGAGACACAAAACATAAGAGTTTGATCACTGTTGGGAAGATCCCACAGAGTAGGAAATGGCAACTCACTCCACTATTTTTGTCTGGAAAATCCCATGGACAGAGGAGCCTTTTGGCCTACAATCCAAGGGGTCACAAAGAGTGGGACATGACTGAGCAACTAAGGACACATACACACACACACACATATACAATGCAAAGAAATAGACCCAGAGAGAATTTCCTGGATGGAATATACTATTCACAATTGAGGATATCTCACTAACTTTTGGAGAAGGCACTGGCACCCCACTCCAGTACTCTTTCCTGGAAAATCCCATGGACGGAGGGAGGAGCCTGCAGCCGCATTCTGTAGGGTCGCTAAGAGTCGGACATGACTGAGCAACTTCACTTTCACTTTTCACTTTCATGCATTGGAGAAGGAAATGGCAACCCCTTCCAGTGTTCTTGCCTGGAGAATCCCAGGGGGTGGGCTGCTGTCAGTGGGGTCACATAGAGTCAGACACGACTGAAGCAACTTAGCAGCAGCACTAATTTTATTCAACAAACATTTGATAATTTATATGTACCATATGCTTTACAAGGTAGTACAATAGTCCTACTGTTTATAGAAAATACTTTCCTATTATATTTCTGCTTCTTCCCTAATTGTCAGATAATCTGTTCTATATGTTTATAACTCTATTAAAGGACATGTTTGTATCTGTGCTTGCGTTTGTGTAGATGTGTTAATAGGATGGCTTTCTTGCTTATTTCTTCACTCCTTATTTCTCAAGGCCCTTCACTGTGTAAATAAATATTTTCACCAGAAAAGTATATTAGTGGTTCCTAATGTGTCATTTCTTTTTTTGTATGTGTAGTAATGTTAAACAGTATATTATTTAAGGCAAAGTGATACTAGTCCCTATTGTTTCTATTTTCTATTAAGGCAAAATTCTGTGAATATTAGCCACAGAGATATTATTTATCACTACTTGCTAACTCCTACCAAATGGCAAAGTGTTAACTAATATAAATGTTTGGGGGCATGGCTAACCACTGATTTCTAGCCTTGCATCCCCAGGAAACAAACGCAACTTAGTTTTGCATTCTCCTGATTTTAGAACTACTGTAGGCAAATTTATCTCAATAATTGATAGCAAAGATAGAACTAGATAAGAAGGATATTTCTTAACAGGTTTCCCTACAAATGATGGGACAAAAACAAGTCATCCGTTTCACTTGCCTGAAAATACCTCTATGTATTAAAGAACCTTGTACCTAAAGGGATGAAACTATATGCAAAGTATGATTTAATTTTTTTAATTCTATGTTGCTAATTTTTAAAAATCCACATGGTTCTTCCCCAATGTAAGATGTAAACAGTAGGGAAACATTTAACGTACTGAAGAACTTAATTTAATAGGACCCCAGGAGCCTGAAAGCAACTTACGCAGTGGGAGAATCTCGCTCATTAATTTCCATGATGCAACACCCAAAGGTATTGAATTTTAAATGAATTCACGAACATAATAAATCATCCTGACTGTCAAGTGAAATATAATTTGTAAAAAATTTATTACCCATGATTATCATGTATTAATCATAAGGTTTAAAAATCTAAGCAAATGTTATACTCCTAGTTGGATAAATACTCTAGATTGCAAGGAGTATTTAATGCATTTTGACATCAAGCTGGCCATGGCAGAGTTTATATTTCTAATGAACACCGTCTTAGTCTTTGATAGCTCATCTTCTTCTTGTCAAGGTACTGAATCCATCTGTAACAATGTCACATATATCCTTGTGCTTTGACTTCTAAATCCATGCATTCATCTCTTTCTAAATGCTCGTATATCTCCCATGTGTGATCCAATGCCTCAGTGTCATTTTGGAGATGATGGCAAAGAACAGTTTCTGCAGGAATGGTTTGTGGCTGCAAAGCATCCCAAAATCTGTAAAAATCAGCTTTGAGGTTTATGGCTGCCTTTTACTGTACCCATACAACTCGATGAAACATTGGTGTTTTTACTTTTGTCTTGAACAAGATAGGCTGTTTCTATATGTGAAAGCAGACATTATATCTTCATTCATTTTTATGCATAGCAAAAAAGTCAACATTCACAAAAATCAAACCCTAATTTCTGGGACTGATTGTAAAGCTCCATGGTCTCATGGAACTTGTCAAGCAACCATTCTTCCTGTTAAGATTTGTATATGATTGATGCAAAAAAATTGGTAAGCATTTATTCTACATTATTCTATAAGACCATGCGTGTGTACTCAGTCTTCTCTGACTCTCTGAGACCCCATGGACTGCAGCCTGCCAGCTTCCTCTGCCCAACAAATTTTCTAGACAAGAATACTAGAGTGCCATTTCCTTCTCCAGGGGATCATTCTGACCCAGGGATCAAACCCGAGTCTATTGTGTCTCCTGTATTGGCAGGCAAATTATCTACCAATAGTGCTGCCTGGGAAGCCCCCTGTAAGGCCATACTAAATATGATTCACATCATGGCTGCAGCAAACCAGATAGGAGGGAGTTAATATCTCTATGTCAGACACTAGGAGATAAAAATTCTAGGAAACCTATCATCTGTCCAAGCTGCAATTTCTAACAGTCTCCATAGAGTCATTAATCGTTCTGTAAATGGTTCAAGCATAATGTCTCAAATGTTTTAATCTATTTGCAAAATTTATTGTAGAGAGATGCCAAGTCCCTTTTCGAGGTAAGTATTTCTGTTCAGTCACTGAGTTGTGTCCGACTTTCTGTCACTCCATGAACTGCAGCACTCTGGATGTTCCTGTCCTTCACCATCTCCTGGAATTTGTTCAGACTCATGTCCATTGAGGCAGTGATGTCATCAACCATCACATCCTGTCTCCTTCTCCTCTTGCCTTTAATCTTTCCCATCAGCAGGGTCTTTTCCAGTGAGTCAGTTCTTCACATCAGGTGGCCACTTACTGGAGCTTCAGCTTCAGTTCAGTCCTTCCAGTGAATATTCAGGGTTGATTTCTTTTAGGATTGACTGGTTTGATCTCCTTGCTGTCCAAGGGACTCTCAAGAGTCTTCTCCAGCCCATAGTTCGAAAGTATCAATTATTCGGCACTCAGCATTCCTTATGGTCCAACTCTCACATCCAAACATGACTAGTGGAAAAAACATAGTTTTGACTAGAGGAACTTTTGTCAGCAAAGTGATGTCTCTGCTTTTTAATATGCTATCTAGGTTTGTCATAGCTTTTTTTCTAAGAAGCAAGTGTCTTTTAATTCCATGACTGCAGTCACCATCTACATTGATTTTGGAGCTGAAGAAAATGAAATCTGACACCATTTCTACTTTTTTCCCATCTATTTGCCATGAAGTGATAGGACCAGATGCCATGATCTTAGTTTTTTTTTTTTTATTTTTTTAAATGTTGAATTGTAAGTCAGCCTTTTCACTCCCTCTTTCACTTTCCTCAAGAGGCTCTTGAGTCCCTCTTCTCTTTCTGCATTAAAGTGGTATCATCTGTGTGTCTGAGGTTGTTGCTATTTATCCCAGCAATCTTGATTCTAGCTTGTGAGTCATCCAGCCCAGCATTTTGTACAATGTAATCTGCATATAATTTAAGTAAGCAGTATGTCAATACACAGTCTTGACATATTCCTTTCCCACATTTGAACCAGGGAAGTATGAAATTCACTTTATATTATGCTGCTGCTGTTTAGTCACTAAATCATGCCCCACTCTTTGTGACCCCATGAACTACAGCCCACCAGGCTCCCCTGTCCATGGGATTTCCCAGGGAAGAATACTGGAGAGGGTTACCATTTCCTTCTCAAGGGATCTTCCTGACCCAGGGATCAAACCTGCATCTCGTACATGGACAGGTGAATTCTTTACCACTGAGCCACCAGGGAAGTCCATAAAATCAACTCTACTTGTATTACGAAAAGACATGACTAGAAATTAGATGGTATGAAAATCTGTAGAAAGATACCTTTTAGAATGGAGAAAGAGCTGGTGCAAAAGCCAAACACGAGCCACAGATGTCCTTGACATATTCAAAAACAGCAAGTACACTGATATTTAAGAGAAGGGTGGGTGAAAGGGTCTAAGACATGATTCAGATGACTTGTGATTGAGGGGCAGAGCTCACAAGGCCTTTTATTGGGCTTGTTAAGGACTTTGCTTTTTCTTCTAAGTGACATGTGAAATCATCTAAGGATTTGTGAGAAGTGCCAAATTCTGGTTTATCATTTTTAAAGGCTGAAGTTTAGAAAATATACAGAAGGGAGGGAGAATCTCATGTGATTAACCTGGTAGCTATTTTGATAATCTCAACCAAGAGTTTTTTTCATGAGTATAAGACTCAGAAAGGCATAGGTTTTTGACTGTTTTGTTTTTCTATTGCTGTATCCACAACAGAACACTGTCATAGATGTGGTAATCACTCAGGAAATATTGTCTAATGAATGAATAGCAGATTGAAGGTAGTTTATGATGGGCATGGTGATATGATGGAGTTCTGATTATAGCTTGATGTTTCAGTTCAGTTCATTTGCTCAGTCATGTCCAACTCTGTGCAATCCCATGGACCAGGCCAGGCCTCCCTCCCTGTCCATCACCAACTCCCAGAGTTTACGCAAACTCATATGCTTCGAGTTGGTGATACCATCCAACCATCTCATCCTCTGTTGTCCCCTTCTCCTGCTCTCAGTCTTTCCCAGCATCAGGGCATTTTCAAATGAGTCAGCTCTTTGCATCAAGAAGCCAAAGTATTGGAGATTTAGCTTCAACATCAGTTCTTCCAATGAACACCCAGGACTGATCTCCTTTAGGATGAACCTCCTTGTAGTCCAAGGGACTCTCAAGAGTCTTCTCCAACACCACAGTTCAAAAGCATCAATTCTTTGGCACTCAGCTTTCTTTATAGTCCAACTCTCACATCCATACATGACTACTGGAAAAACCATAGCCTTGACTAGATGGACCTTTGTTGGCAAAGTAAAGTCTCTGCTTTTTAATATGCTGTCCAGGTTGGTCATAACGTTCCTTCCAAGGAGTAAGTGTCTTTTAATTTCATGGCTGCAATCACCATCTGCAGTGATTTTGAAGACCCCCAAAAATAAAGTTAGCCACTGTTTCCACTGTTTCCCCATCTATTTGCCATGAAGTGATAGGACCACATACCATGATCTTAATTTTCTGAATGGTGAGTTTTAAGTCAACTTCTTCACTCCTCTTCCACTTTCATCAAGAGGCTCTTTAGTTCTTCTTCACTTTCTGCCATAAGGGTGGTGTCATCTGCATATCTGAGGTTACTGATATTTCTCCCGGCAATCTTGAGTCCAGCTTGTGTTTCATCCAGCCAAATGTTTCTCATGATGTACTCTGCATAGAAGTTAAATAAGCAGGGTGACAATATACAGCCTTGATGTACTCTTTTCCCTATTTGGAACCAGTCTGTTGTTCCGTGTCTAGTTCTAACTTTTACTTTCCGACCTGCATACAGATTTCCTAGGAGGCAGATCAGCTGGTCTGGCATTCCTCTCTCTTGAAGAATTTTCCACAGTTTGTTATAATCCACATAGTCAATGGCTTTAGCATAGTCAATAAAGCAGAAGTAGATGATTTTCTGGAACTCTCTTGCTTTTTTGATGATCCAGAAGATGTTAGCAATTTGGTCTCTGGTTCCTCTGCCTTTTCTAAATCTGGAAGGTCACAGTTCATGTACTGTTGAAGCTTGGCTTGGAGAATTTTGGGCATTACTTTGCTAGTATGTGAGATGAGTGCAATTGTGTGGTAGCTTGTGCATTCTTTGACATTGTCTTTCTTTGGGATTGGAATGAAAACCGAGCTTTTCCAGTTGTGTGGCCACTGCTGAGTCTTCCAAGTTTGCTGGCATATTGAGTGTAGCACTTTCACATCATCATCTTTCAGGATTTGAAATAGCTCAACTGGAATTCCATCACCTCCACTAGCTTTGTTTGTAGTGATGCTTTCTAAGGCCCACTTGACTTCATATTCCAGGATGTCTGGCTCTAGGTGAGTGATCACACCATCTTGGTTTTCTGGGTCATGAAGATCTTTTTCATATAGTTCATCTGTGCTTTTTTGCCACCTCTTCAGAATATTCTGCTTCTGTTAGGTCCATACCATTTTTGCCCTTTATTGTGCTTACTTTGCATGAAATGTTCCCTTGGTATCTCTAATTTTCTTGAAGACATCTCTAGTCTTTCCTATTCTATTGTTTCCCTCTATTTCTTTGCACTGATCACTGAGGACAGCTTTCTTATCTTTCCTTGCTATTCTTTGAAACTCTGCATTCAAATGAGTATATCTTTCCTTTTCTCCTTTTCCTTTAGCTTCTCTTCTTTTCTCAGCTGCTTGTTAGGCTTTCTCAGACAACCATTTTGCCTTTTTGCATTTCTTTTTCTTGGGGATGGTGTTGATCCCTTCCTCCTGTATAATATCATGAACCTCCATCCATAGTTCTTCACTCACTCGGTCTATCAGATCTAATGCCTTTATCTACTTCTCACTTCCACTGTATAATCATAAGTGATTTCATTTAGGTCATCCCTGAATGGTCTAGTGGTTTTCCCTACTTTCTTTAAGTCTTAATTTGTCAATAAGGAGTTCATGATCTGAGCCACAGTCAGCTCCTGGTCTTGTTTTTGCTGACTGTATAGAGCCTCTCCATCTTTGACTACAAATATAATCAATACAATTATAAGTCACCCAGAAATTATTTAAAGTATACAGTGGGATGTGCCTGGGTTTTTACAAATATTATTCCACTTTAACTGTCAGTCTTCCCAGAACAAAGAGACTACTTACCATACTTTGAAAGTCACGCACATTTAAGCTGTTTCATAATGTTCGTTCCCTGCTCTCTCTTTTTTTTTTAATCAACACATATATTTGTAACTAATGTCTCTCTAGTTGCATAAGTTGCTGCAAAGGAAATGAAAATTCCGTGAAAATCTCAACTAATATAACATGTTATTGTAAGCTAATAATTTATTTTATAAAGTCAACACTAGAATAACCTCTCCCACTTAACTATATTCTTATATTAATATGTGTTATTTATTTTAAAGTTCAAACAGCTTTCCACAGTAAATATTAGAAAGGATTTTAGTTATATAATACTATTGTGATGTGATCATTTCATAAAATGTTAGAGATATATGGTGCACTTTTAATTAATTTTTATAGTGCATCTTTAATGCTAACATTTGTCTATTTAAGAACAGGGGATTAAATGTTATGAATGACCATATAAAAGCAAAAAAAAACTTTAATAATAAGGACCTGTTTGTTAATAACAATCCATTCAGTTCTGCTTAGCATATAAAATAAATAACATTTATCAAAGTGATTACTATAAATTAATAAGCTATTTTCAGAGAGTTCATGCTACTTTGCTAGGCTAAAGTTAGTATTTGTTATACAAAAATATTTCATAAAATGAGTGTATTTATCTAGAATGATTTTTAGCTGATATCATATCAAACTACATTCAATATATTTTTAAATTTTTTTTTCTGATAACACTGAAAAGCAAGAATAATACACCACCTAAGATGTCCATTGAAGAAAGCTATGCATATAATTACTTCATATAATTTAACTTAAAATATATTTGAAATTTTAATATAAATCTTAAAACCTTAAGAAGGAGGACTTTAGTTAATCATGTAAATCAGGAATTTTATTCTTAAATGTACCACATGCTATGAATACTTTCTAACTGATATAACTATTAACCATTATAATTTTTAAAATATGTTTTTATCCCACTGATAGTGATTAAAGTAGATTTTATGACCAAATGCATTGCAAACTAAAACTGATTACCTGCACATTTTTTATCTAGAATTTTAATTCAGAGTTTAAAATTATCCATGATTTTATGAGCTCTAATCATTTATACAAGAACTTAACTTGCAGGTATTTTTTTTTTCTTTTTTTTTCCATTATTTTTTTTTTTTTTTAAATTTAGGAACACGTGTACACCTGTGGCAGATTCATGTTGATGTATGCATGTATGTTTTTGTCACCAAATTTAAGGTAAAGCATCTGTCTACAATGCTGGAGACCCGGGTTCGAGCCCTGGGTTGGGAAGATTCCCCTGGAGAAGGAAATGGCAATCCACTTCAGTACTATTGCATGGAAAATCCCATGGACAGAGGAGCCTGGTAGGTTACAGTCTATGGAGTCGCAAAGAGTCAGACATGACTGAACGACTTCACTTTCACTTTATAATCTCTAAAGTTCTCTTTTTTCTCTCAGTCCATCTAATTCTTCCTACCATTCATTTTAAGAAAATCATGGGCTTCCCAGGTGGCTTATACAGTATAGAATCTGCTGGCAAAGCAGGAGACACGGGTTAGATTCCTGAGTTGAGAAGATCCCCTGCAGAAGGAAATGGCTATTCACTCCAGCATTCTTGCCAAGAGAATCCCATAGACAGAGGAGCCTGGAGGGCTACAGTCCACGGGGTCACAAAGAGTCGGACACAACTGACCAATTAACTCTACTATTACTACAATGTCATTGATGGAAGAAGTTAAGAGAAAAAATACTAAGTAAAATCATTCATTTTCTGCTGTTCTTCATGCCTAAAGATATATACCATGCATGCATGCTAAGTCACTTCAGTTGTATCCAACTCTTTGTGACCCTGTGGACTGTAGCCCTCCAATCTCTTCTGTCCATGGGATACTCTTGGCAAGAGTACTGGAGTGGGTTGCCATGCCCTCCTCCAATGTATCTTCCCGACCCCGGAAATGAACCTGTATCTCTTTTGTCTCCTTCATTGGCAGGCAGTTTCTTTACCACTAGCACCACCTAAGAAGCTCAAAGTTACCTATTAACAAGTTACTATAATGCACATGCTCTTTACCACCAGTGGATCCAAGAAAATGGATCTTTGTCAGCCACACCTAAAGCTTCTAACCCAACCCTGACCCCATCTCAACTCTCTTCTTCCCTCCAGAATGATTAATACACCTAACTTTTATAATAAATTGCTTGCACTTCTTTATAGTTTTAGTTACCAAATGACTATCCCGAAGCATTTTCAGTTCAGTTCAGTTCAGTCGCTCAGTCGTGTCCGACTCTTTGCGACCCCATGAATCACAGCACGCCAGGCCTCCCTGTCCATCACCAACTCCGGAGTTCACTCAGATTCACGTCCATCGAGTTAGTGACGCCATCCAGCCATCTCTTCCTCTGTCATCCCCTTCTCCTCCTGCCCCCAATCCTTCCCAGCATCAAAGTCTTTTCCAATGAGTCAACTCTTCGCATGATGTGGCCAAAGTACTGGAGTTTCAGCTATAGCATCATTCCTTCCAAAGAAATCCCAGGGTTGATCTCCTTTAGAATGGACTGGTTGGATCTCCTTGCAGTCCAAGGGACTCTCAAGAGTCTTCTCCAACACCACAGT
Organism: Budorcas taxicolor; assembly: GCF_023091745.1. NCBI lineage: Eukaryota > Metazoa > Chordata > Mammalia > Artiodactyla > Bovidae > Budorcas > Budorcas taxicolor. Next base: position 54,977,354 of record NC_068929.1, on the reverse strand, counting down.
TCAAAAGCATCAATTCTTCAGCGCTCAGCCTTCTTCATAGTCCAACTCTCACATCCATACATGGCCACAGGAAAAACCATAGCCTTGACTACACGGACCTTAGTTGGCAAAGTAACGTCTCTGCTTTTGAATATGCTATCTAGGTTGGTCATAACTTTTCTTCCAAGGAGTAAGCGTCTTTTAATTTCATGGCTGCAGTCACCATCTGCAGTGATTTTGGAGCCCTAAAAAATAAAGTCTGACACTGTTTCCACTGTTTCCCTGTCTATTTCCCATGAAGTGATGGGACCAGATGCCATGACCTTCGTTTTCTGAATGTTGAGCTTTAAGCCAACTTTCTCACTCTCCTCTTTCACATTCATCAAGAGCATTTTAGCTTTGACACCAAGCATTTTAGTTTGAGCCATTTATTTAATTAACTTAAATTTATTTTCAGATATTTGTAATGTTTAGAGTAGTTTTAGACTCACAGTAAAGTTGAAGGGAATGTACAAAGATTTCCGAAATGCCCCCCATGTCCACACATGTATAACCTCTGCCATTATCAACATCCTCCACCACAGCAGCACATTTGTTACAACCGATGAGCCTGTAATGGCACGTCATAACCACCCTAGGTCCATAGTTTACATTAGGGTTCATTTTTGTGTTTTATGTTCTAGGTTTGTGGGCAAATATAAGTACATGTATCTATCATTATGGTATCATCTGCAATATTTTAACTTTAAGAATAATTTGTGCTACTCCTATTCATAGTACCCTCCATACCCATCACAATTTCTAATCTTTCTACTGTCTTCATGATTTGGACATTTTCACAGTGTGTGATCATTGCAATCAATATTCTTTCACTTATTAATATGTATTTAAGTTTCCTACATGTCTTTTCATGCTTCATAACTCTTTCATTTAGGTGAAGAATATTTCACTGTCTAGAGGTAACACAGTTTATTGATCCACTTAATTCCTATTGCTTCACATCCTTACCAGCACTTAGTAATGCTAGTGTTTCATATTTTGTCTTTCTCATAGGTATGCTGTGGCAAACTCATTGTTTTAACTTGTACTTCTCTGATGACATATGATGTGCAATATCTTTTCATATGCTCATTAACCATCTGTGTATCTTCTTTGATGATGTATTTGTGAAAGCCTTTGGCTGATATTTTAAATTGGGTCATTTGTTTTCTTACTGTTGAATTTTGAGTGTTTTTTGTATATTTTGGAATATAGTCTTTTATCTGATGTGTCTTTTGCAAATATGTAAAAAGGAGTACATCAAGGCTGTATATTGTCACCCTACTTATTTATCTTATATGCAGAGTACATCATGAGAAACGCTGGGCTGGAGGCAGCACAAGCTGGACTCAAGATTCCTGGGAAAAATATGAATAACCTCAGATATGCAGATGACACCACCCTTATGGCAGAAAATGAAGAGGAACTAAAAAGCCTCTTGATGTGAAAGAAGAGAGTGAAAAATTTGGCTTTTAAAGCTCAACATTCAGAAAACTAAGATCATAGCATCCAGTCCCATCACTTCATAGCAAATAGATGGGGAAACAGTGGAAACAGTGGCTGACTTTATTTTTCTAGGCTCCAAAATCACTGCAGACAGTGATTGTAGCCATGAAATTAAAAGACGCTTACTCCTTGGAAGGAACGTTATGACCAACCTAGATAGCATATTAAAAAGCAGAGACGTTACTTTGCCAACAAAGGTCCGTCTAGTCAAGGCTATGGTTTTTCCAGTGGTCGTGTATGGATATGAGAGTTGGACTATAAAGAAAGCTGAGTGCCAAAGAATTGATGCTTTTTTTTTCCTTTCATTCTTTTTTTTAATTTTAATTTTAATTTTATTTTACTTTACAATACTGTATTGGTTTTGCCAGACATTGACATGAATCCACCATGGGTGTACATGAGTTCCCAAACATGAAGCCCCCCTCCCACCTCCCACCCCATATCATCTCTCTGGATCCTCCCCATGCACCAGCCCCAAGCATCCTGTATCCTGCATCAAACATAGACTGGCGATTCATTTTTTACATGATATTATACATGTTTCAATGCCATTCTCCCAAATCATCCCACCCTCTCCCTCTCCCTCAGAGTCCAAAAGTCCGCTCTACACATCTGTGTCTTTTTTGCTGTCTCGCATAGAGGGTCATCATTACCATCTTTCTAAATTCCATATATATATGTTAGTATACTGTACTGATGTTTTTCTTTCTGGCGTATTTCACTCTGTATAATCGGCTCCAGTTTCATCCATCTCATTAGAATGGATTCAAATGTATTCTTTTTAATGGCTGAGTAATACTCCATTGTGTATATGTACCACAGCTTTCTTATCCATTCATCTGCTGATGGATATCTAGGTTGTTGTTTCCATGTCCTGGCTATTATAAACAGTGCTGCGATGAACATTGGGGTACATGTGTTTCTTTCTATTCTGGTTTCCTCGGTGTGTATGCCCAACAATGGGATTGCTGGGTCATATGGCAATTCTATTGGCAATTTTTTAAGGAATCTCCACACTGTTCTCCATAGTGGCTGTACTAGTTTGCATTCCCACCAGCAGTGCAAGAGGGTTCCCTTTTCTCCACACCCTCTCCAGCATTTATTGCTTACAGAATTTTGGATTGCAGCCATTCTGACTAGTGTGAAGTGGTACCTCATTGTGGTCTTGATTTGCATTTCTCTAATAATGAGTAATGCTGAGCACCTTTTCATGTGTTTGTTAGCCATCCATATGTCTTCTTTGTAGGAATGTCTATTTAGTTCTTTGGCCTATTTACAAGCAACTTATGCAGCTCAATTCCAGAAAAATAAATGACCCAATCAAAAAATGGGCCAAAGAATTGATGGTTTTGAACTGTGGTGTTGGAGAAGACTCTTGAGTGTTCCATGGACTGTAAGGAGATCCAACCAGTCCATCCTAAAGGAGATCAGTCCTGGGTGTTCATTGGAAGGCCTGATGTTGAAGCTGAGAGTCCAATACTTCAGCTACCTGATGTGGAGAGATGACTCATTTGAAAAGGCCCTGCTGCTGGGAAAGATTGAAGGCAGGAGGAAAAGGGGACGACAGAGCATGAGATGGTTCGATGGCATCACCGACACAATGGACATGGGTTTGGGTGGACTCTAGGAGTTGGTGATGGACAGGGAGGCCTGGTGTGCTGCGGTTCGTGGGGTTGCAAAGAGTCGGACATGACTGAGAGACTGAACTGACCTGATTTCATGTCTATGGCTTGTATTCTCATACTTCTGACATTGTCTTTCCTAGATGGTGGATGATGGAGCAAACAAAATATGTACACTGAACTGAGAAGGCAGCTTGAGACCAAAAAGTGAGGCAGATAGGTCCACATAATTAATGAATCTTACTTAAAGGGAGTAATCAGATTTGGACAATGATCCAGAAATATTTGCAGCTGCATTCTGCACCACTGATGGGCCACTGAGAAAATTTTATAGTAAAACCATGGTATGGAAGTATGTCTTGAAAACAGGAAGGCCATTCCTAAGTCAAGATTCAAGAATGAGTAACTAGTCTCATAGGTGTTGGGAATTTCTTCATGCTTTGGGAACTAACAGAACATAGAGGTCACCTGATCCTAATGATTATTTGAAGAACATCTATTAACTGAAAAGACCTTGACAACAGAGAAGTGATTTATTGCATAGTACAATCCTCGGTGTGGTCAGTAGAAGAATAGGAGAAACCCTAAGTATCCACTGGCATCAGTTATGCTAACCAGAGAAGTTACTGTTGTTTTCTTCTTAAACTTTAAATGAAATTTAGTTAACCAATTTTTTGCTTTCATGAATCATGCCTTTGATGTTGTATCTAAAGAGTCATTGCAATACCTTGGGATATCTAGATATTTTTCCTATGTTATGTTCTAGGAATATTATAACTCTGTGTTTTACATTTAGGTCTATGATCCCTTTTGATTTAATTTTTGTGAGTGAAGTAGGTCTCTGCTAGATTGATTTACATTTGTGTGTCCAGTTATTCCATGATGTACTCCTTGATGTATGTCAAGGCTGTATATAGTCACCCTGCTTATTTAACTTATATGCAGAGTACATCAGGAAAAATGCCAGGCTGGAAGCACAAGCTGGAATCAAGATTGGTGGGAAAAGTATCAATAACCTCAGATATGCAGATGACACTACCCTATGGCAGAAAGTAAAGAGGAAGTGAAAAGCCTCTTGATGAAAGTGAAAAAGGAGAGTGAAAAAGCTGGCTTAAAACTCAACATTCAGAAAACTAAGATCATGGCATTATTTTGCAATGATCTGTCTAGTCAAAGCTATGTGTGGATGTGAGAACTGGACTATAAAGAAAGCTGAGCACTAAATAATTGATGCTTTTGAACTGTGGTATTGAGAAGACTCTTGAGAGTCCTTTGGACTGTAAGGAGATCAAACCAATCAGTCCTAAAGGAAATCAGTCCTGAATATTCATTGGAAGGACTAATGCTTAATCTGAAGCTCCAATACTTTGTCCGCCTGATGTGAAGAAGTGACTCATTTGAAAAGACCCTGATGCTGGGAAAGATCGAAGTCAGGAGGAGAAGGGGATAACAGCGGATGAGATGGTTGGATGGCATCACTGACTCAATGGACATGAGTTTGAGCAAGCTCCAGGAACTGATGAAGAACAGGGAAGCCTGGCATGCTGCAGTGCATGGGGTCGCAAGAGTAGAACATGACTGAGCAACTGAACTGAATTGAACTGCCCAATTATTCCAGCACCATTTGTTGAAGAAATTAACTTTGTCTCACTGTTTTGGCTTTGCTTCTTTATCAAGGGTAAACTGACTATACTTATGGGAGCTTATTTCTGGGCTTTCTTTCTGTTGCATTGATCTATTTATCTATTTTTTTGCTAATACACACTATCTTGATTACTATAGTTAAGTCTTAAAATTGGAAAATGTAAATTCTTATTTCATTCTTCTCTTTCAATATTGTTTTGGGTATTCTAGGACATTTGCCTCTCCATATAAATTTTAGAATCAGTTTGTTCATATCTACAAAGTAACAATCTGGAATGGTCCATTTTTTATTTTGTAAACTTTTTGTTTTGGGGTATAGCCAATTAACAATATTGTGATAGTTCCAGGTGGCTAGCAAAGGGACTCAGTAATACATGTACATGTACCCATTATTCCCCAAACTCCCCTCCCATCCACCCTATCACATAATATGGAGCAAAGTTCCATGTGTTATGCAGTGGATCTTATGGTTATCCATTTTAAATATAACAGTGTGTACATGACCATCCTCAGATCCCTAATTATCACTTTCCCCCATCCTTCCCGTTAGCAACCATATGTTCATTCTCTGTCTGTGAGTCTGTTTCAAAAATAAGTTCATTTGTGTCACTTCTTAGATTCTGCATATGCCATGCCATATTCCACATTTCTCTTTCTCTGACTTATTTCACTCAGAATGACAATCTCTAGGTTGGAATGGTCCATTTCTAACTTCATTCTTTGAAAACAACAGGGTTATCTGGTAGATTTTTTTTCTGTGGGTTGGAGTTTTCAGTGCAAGAGACTCAGGTTTGATCCCTGGGTCAGGAAGATCTCCTGGAGTAGGGAATGGCTACCTACTCCAGTATTCTTGCCTGGAGAGTCCCATGGACAAAGGAGCTTGATGGACTACAATTCATGGGTCATAAAGAGTCAGGCATGACTGAGCCATTAACACTTTCACTTTTTCATTAGATTTTGTTGATTGCATACTCATGGTGAAATTTGCATGTTCTTCTGCCCTTGATATTTCTTGCAAGCTAACAGCTGGAGTCAAAGTCTTGATAAGACTCTAGTTTAATTTTTTTTCTCAGTAACATTATACACAGTGTGTGATTTCATTGGGAAAAAATATGTTTATTTCTTCCTCCCTATTTTTTGTGTGTGATAGTAACTGTTCATACATTGTAAATGAGATTGAAGAATACTCACCAAAATTTCTAATTCAAGAAACTGTCTGATTTGAAAAATGTATTCATAGTAACATAAATATTCATAATAAACATTCATAATAAATAACAAATATTCATAATAACATAAATATTATATTTAACTGGATGTTAAATCTTTACCTGGACTTCCCTGGTGGCTCAGATGGTAAAGAATCTGCCTGCAGTTGGGGGACCTGAGTTCGATCCCTGAGATGGGAAGATCCTCTGCAGAAGGGCATGACAACCTACTCCAGTAATCTTGCCTGGAGAATTCCCATGGACAGAGGAGTCTGGCGGGCTACAGTCCATGGGGTAGCAAAGGGTCAGACATGACTGAGCGACAAAGCACATAAATCTTTGCTTATTGCCAGTAGTTACTGCAATTCTTTGAGTTTTAAAAAATCTTTTTTTAAATGTTTTTCAGTGACTATATCTATTGCATTCATTCACTCTTGTATCCCTTCTAGTTCAGTGTTCCTATCTGAATTTAATTTTTCTTGTATTGTTATTTCTTGGATTTTGTCTATTTATTTCTGAGTTTTTAAAATTTGGATTTATATTGTTCTTTTGTGCTTAGTAATATTTTATTAAGTAATTTCTTAAGTCATTTGCATTAAATAGAAAAGTCAATTTATCTGTTCTATGGACATAACTACGGCAAGTTTTTAGTTTCTGTAGACATGTCACTCAGCTTATTTTCGTCTTTTTTCTCCCTTATGTCAACTTTTCTGCTGATCATTATTATATCGAATTAGTTTACCTGAACTTTTTGAAGAATTTGTAGCTTATAAATATTCTTCATAAATTCATAAAGCTCACAGTTTTTTAAGTGTGATTGTGTGTTTGTGCATGGATGTGTGTGTTTAGTGGTTTAATATGAGAGCTAGATTTCTGGGATGTTGTGGTAATGTTTCCTTCTATCACTTTTGTGTGGACCTTCTCTTTCTATCCTTTCTACTATTCCTCATATTTCTAGTCTACTCCCAGAAATGTCTTCTCAGTTTGAGACCCTGTAATTGAAGGTATCTCTGGATCTCTGGAAGCTCACTTTTCTAGGATTCATAAGTGCTAGTCCACTCCAGTCCCTCCAAACTGCCATTGGACACTTGTCTTCAACTTCTTTTAGAAGGTATAAAACCTCCTCCAATTCAATTGCCAGTCCTAATTTGCCCTGTGGCTCTCTAGTGAATACCAGATGGCCATTTTGGGGGTGTCTTGTTCTTAGGTTTGTCAGCTAATCCACTACTTTCCATACCTTTTCCACACAGAGTCTTATGTTGTGCTGATTTTTTGATTGTTGAAAGTTTGTTCCCACCAACATCTCTTTTGGAATTTGTGAAGATACCATCCTACCTAGTTTTGCTGAAAAGTTTGTCATTTAGATCATGCTATTGTTATGGGCTTGCTCTATTTTTGTGAAGAGACTCCCAAAGAAAGGCAATGCCAAGAATGCTTAAACTACTGCACAATTGCATTCATCTCACATGCTAGTAAAGTAATGCTCAAAATTCTCCAAACCAGGCTTCAGCAATACGTGAACCATGAACTTCCTGATGTTCAAGCTGATTTTCGAAAAGGCAGAGGAACCAGAGATCAAATTGCCAACATCCACTGGATCATGGAAAAAGCAAGAGAGTTCCAGAAAAACATCTATTTCTGCTTTATTGACTATGCCAAAGGCTTTGACTGTGTGGATCACAACAAACTGTGGAAAATTCTGAAAGAGATGGGAATACCAGACCACCTGACCTGCCTCTTGAGAAATCTGTATGCAGGTCAGGAAGCAACAGTTAGAACTGGACATGGAACAACAGACTAGTTCCAAATAGGAAAAGGAGTATGTCAAGGCTGTATATTGTCACCCTGCTTATTTAACTTATATGCAGAGTACATCATGAGAAACGCTTGACTGGAAGAAACACAAGCTGGAATCAGGATTGCTGGGAGAAATGTCAATAACCTCAGATATGCAGATGACATCACCCTTATGGCAGAAAGTGAAGAGAAACTAAAAAGCCTCTTGATGAAAGTGAAAGAGGAGAGTGAAAAAGTTGGCTTAAAACTCAGCATTCAGAAAACGAAGATCATGGCATCTGGTCCCATCACTTCATGGGAAATAGATGGGGAAACAGTGTCAGACTTTATTGTTTTGGGCTCCAAAATCACTGCTGATGGTGACTGCAGCCATGAGATTAAAAGACGCTTACTCCTTGGAAGAAAAGTTAAGACCAACCTAGATAGCATATTCAAAAGCAGAGACATTACTTTGCCAACTAAGGTCCGTCTAGTCAAGGCTATGGTTTTTCTAGTAGACATGCATGGATGTGAGAGTTGGACTGTGAAGAAGGCTGAGTGCTGAAGAATTGATGCTTTTGAACTGTGGTGTTGGAGAAGACTCTTGAGAGACCCTTGGACTGCAAGGAGATCCAACCAGTCCATTCTGAAGGAGATCAGCCCTGGGATTTCTTTGGAAGGAATGATGCTATAGCTGAAACTCCAGTACTTTTGGCCACCTCATGCGAAGAGTTGACTCATTGGAAAAGACTTTGATGCAGGGAGGGATTTGGGGCAGGAGGAGAAGGGGACGACAGAGGATGAGATGGCTGGATGGCATCACTGACTCGATGGACGTGAATCTGAGTGAACTCCGGAGTTGGTGATGGACAGGGAGGCCTGGCGTGCTGCGATTCATGGGGTCGCAAAGAGTTGGTCATGACCGAGCAACTGAACTGAACTGAACTGAACAGATGATTATTTTGTATTTATCTAATCAGAATTATTCATTTGATATACATTATAGTAATAAAAACAAGTAAAATACCCTTTATCGCCATAGATAGATAAAAGCTTAAACTAAATAATAATGAAAGCTGGGTGTTATTTTTTTATATTTATGTCCCATAGATTGTTATTAGATTTATTTTACCTCATGAATATAAGATATGAAATTTAAACCATTATTCTTTCAGTATCACTACCTTTAAGCATTGATAGTTTAGAATATAAATGAATGGAGAAATGTTTGCAAACATAATAAAGTACTAATAATATGTGCAGTGCAAGCATGCATACTCAGTGGCTACAGTCTTGCGACCCAGTAGACCATAACCCTCCAGGCTCTTATGTCCATGGGATTCTCCAGGCATGAATACTGGGGTGGGTGACCATGCCCCCCTCCATGGTATCTTCACCACACAGGGATTGAACCCGCATCTCCTGCATTGCAGGTGGATTCTTTACCACTGAGCCACTGGAGAATCCCAGTATGTGCAGTACAGGGGTTAATTCCTTTGCCACTTTCTGTTTCTTCCAAAATGAAATCTTAATATTTCAATCATCGTTATCATGAAAATTTAGTTCCTATAAAACATATTTTCTAGCCTTAAAAATATTTTTCACTTATTCTAATTCTATCATTTCTAGAGTTTTTCTTATAGTATGTGCTAAATATAAAATATTATCTTTTTCTCATTTAACTTCACCTTAGATCAAAGCAACTGACAGCATCAGACCCTGTTTTGTACTTAATTGAAGCAGTTCCTTCTCTCTCCGCTTGACTATGACAAGAATCACATTTTAAACTATACATATTGATGATACAAAAAGGAAGAAATTAAATAAGGTTTGCAAAATATCAGACCAGACCTTATCCACTTGTCATTTATATCCCAGTTATGCATAGATCGTCTGCTTCACAAATAGGAAAGAATTAGGCTATTTAACTTGATATAATGGTCATGGTTTAAACTGAAATCATGAACAAGAGGAAAATGTTAGTTTTTAAAAATGTGTTGAAGGGAAATAGAAAAATAATATAAAGTGTTAAAACACTTTTGTGGATAACAGTGATATTGGAAACTTTTGTTTTAAAATTCATAGCTTTTACTATTTGAGAGGAATGAAGAGTTCACCTGAATGCATCTTTCATAAATTGTATAAATATTTAGAGGATACTTTCTATGCGTCATGCTCTCCACTGGTATGGAGAACACCAAAATAATATGAAAATTCTTGTCTTCAAAGAATGCACAGTCTAGTTTGGAGACAAAGCAGTAATATGACATGAAAAATACCAAAATAAAAGAAGCACACAGCATTAAGGAAAAATCACCAAACTCTTCCTGTGAATATAAGAAAATGTAGATACTTCTTCACAGAGGATGTGGAATTGAAACAAAGGAGAACTCTATCGATTGATTAATGGGAGACCACATCTAAGTGACAGCTAACTTTGCAGCCCAAAATAGTTTAAAAGAAAAATGCTCCAATTATCATCAGTCTCGCTGAAGATGGAGTGAGAAAGCATTTTTTTGTATCCATTTTATGGATTTTCTGTGGATGGGGTGCATAATTATTTTGGAAGATTGGAGTCAGATGCATATGGAGAATTAGAGATTAATCAGATGATAAATGTTTCTTTGTCAGAAAAATAAAGAATGTTTATTTAATGTTTCTGTCCAGCAAGCAAAAACCTACATCCTTCATTCACTTGGTAAATATTTTCTGAATACTTGCTTTGTGTTCCTCTAGGTTTATACCAGAAAAAGATAGAGAAGACAGAGATCTGTGTTCTCATGAAACTTGCATTTATGGGCAAATAGAAAATAATCATTAAAAATAATAAGTAAATATGCAGGAAACATGAGTTCAGCCCTGGGTTTGGAAGATCCCCTGGAGGAGGAAACTGCAATCCACTCCAGTATTCTTACCCAGAAAATTCCATGGACAGAGGAGTCTGGTGGGCTATAGTCCATGGGATCAAAAAGGGTTGAACAAGACAGCATGAAGGCAAGAAGAAATATCTGGCATACCAGGAAAAGATAAGTATTATAAGAAAGAAAAAATGTACAGCAGAGTAGGGGAGATCAGAACTGTGCAAATGGAATCAGGGAAGTGGTGGCAGAATTAAATGTGACCTGTCACATTTAAAAGGTAAAGTTCCAACAAAAAGAAAGAGCCTGGCAAGCTGATATCCAATCATTTTAGCCAAAGAGAAGAGCTGGAAGAATATGGCTGGGGCGAACATTTGCAAGTTGAAACAAATGCAGTCCACTGAAATATTTAAGGTAAATGTTAGATCATGGTTCAAATGTGCTCACAAATACATTATTAATTGATTCTTCTCGTGTGTTTTATATTTAGAGAGTTTTTTTTTTTTAAAGGAGGCACTATGCATCTAAAGATGTTTTGAAGACTTGCTTACCAAGTATTTACTACCAAATTCAAACTCTGCTTATTTTCTTGTGCAGCAGGATAAAATTTAGAACATCTCTGCACAACAATCACCTCAAAACAAATGAAGGATAGCTGTAGGAAAGATGGAAAGATATAAAAGTTTCTAAAATAAGAATGCTTACATGCAATAGAAAGGTACCTTATATCTTCTTCAGTTATCTGTGATGCAGTAATAAATTTCAGTTATTTTACATAGCATGTGATCTATGGATTGCTTTTGTTTTATAAATATAATAAGGACTAAATTGCTATCTTGTGCAAAAGACTGATGCTCCATCAAGAAATATGTATGCCTCTGATATGCCCCATTTGGAGAACTACCTGTTTCTATAAATATTTGCTATGATTCTTAGGCTACTATCAAATAATAGTTAAATTCTTTTGAATATTTATCATTCCCAGATACTGAAAGAAGAAAACCAAAAACAGTGAAAATGAAATTTCATAACTTCTAAGTGATATCAGTGGTGATGACTTCTGTCTACCAAAATATTTGATCTCTAGTATTTGCTCCTTAAGAGAAACCCAGCACAGATATCAACTATTAATCAGCTGTATTCACTGCCAGCAAGTTAATAGATTGGATTTCCTAGCTTCCCTCATGGACAACTATGTCCATATGACTACATTAGGATGAATAAGATGTTTCTTTAAAAAAGAGAGTGTGTTCCTCCTGTCCTCAAGATTAGACTAGAGTGTACATGCCACGCCCGAAACTCGAGTTTCCATTCTGGTCCGAGACGGCAGAGTTTATCATCTAAGAATGAGAGTGAGGAGAGCTGAAAATTTTGAAAAAAAAAAAAAAAACAGATGTGTGTTTAGACCCTCCACTCCTTCCCTAGACTACCCTCCTAAACACAGATTTTATATAAAATAATAAAATCTTATATGTAAGATAAGATGTGACTATGACTTTACGTTTTATGTCAAAAATCTCTGACCTTAATCCTAAATGACACTGTCACATATTTAATTTAGTCATATTCAGGAAAAATTGTGGTGATGGAGAAGACTCTCCAGAGTCCCTTGGGCAGAAAGGAGACAAAACCAGTCAATCCTAAAGGAAATCAACCCTGAATATTCATTGGAAGGACTGACACTGAAGCTAAAGCTCTAATACTTTGGCCACCTAATGCAAGAGCTAACTTATTGGAAAAGACTCTGATGCAGAGATTCAAGGCAGGAGATTCAAGGCAGGAGAAGGGGATGACCGAAGATGAAATGATTGGATGGCGTCACTGACTCAGTGGACATGACTTTCAGCAAATTCCAGGAGATAGTGAAGGACAGGGTAGCCTGGTGTGCTGCAGTCCACAGGGTTACAAAGAATTGAACACGACTTAGTGACCAAACAATAATAAGTACTAATAGATGAATTTAGAGTATGTAGAAAATCCTATGCATAAGACTATTTAAACCAAATTAAAACATCGATAGGACTTCCCTGGTAGCTCAGCTGGTAAAGAATCCACCTGCAATGCAAGAGAACCTGGTTCGATTCCTGGATAAGGAAAGTCCACTGGAGAATGGATAAGCTACCCACTCCAGTACTCTTGGGCTTCCCTTGTGGCCCAGCTGGTAAAAGAATCTACCTGCAATGCAGGAGACCTGGGTTCAATCCCTGGATTGGAAAGGTCCCCAGGGAAGCCCAGGAATACTGGAGTGGGAAGCCATTCCCTTCTTCAGATGACCTCCCCAACCCAGAAGTTCTTTCCTCCAGAATTTGATTAAATGAGTAGTATGTAAGCCCCTTTGATTTACCTTCAAAATTCTGATTGCTGCCGATATTTTAGTGTATAGCCTATGCAGTCACAAAGAGTCAGATGTGACTGAGCAACTTTCACTAAAATATTGGTATTGGTTTAGTATTTTGCATAGGTTAAGTTAGAAATAATGGACTAAATTAGGAAATTCTCAAGAGTTCATAGTGAGAAAAAGCAAGGCAGTAATCAGAAATTCCCTATTGCCTAGGCAGTTCAAGGTACTTAGTTGGCATTAACAACATTTATCAGGTTACCGGGCCTTTCTTTTCTTTTTGAGGTGAAAATTGTATCCTTGCTTCAGGCTCAGGTATTTTCCATGGCACCTCTCTCTATACCTGGTATCAGAGATACTTACTACTAATGATTCATGGATCAATGACTTTGAGTGATATGTGACATTGTAAGGAGAATTAAAGTTGTCCAGGCTTAAGAATATAGATAAACAATTTTAAGTGTAAATCAAAGGGGGTTACACACTATTTATTTCATCAAATACTGGAGTAAAAATGCTTAAAAAGTGCAATCACCAAACAACTGCAGTTTAAAGATTATTAAATATCATTTAGACAGCAGAGGTTAACTGAGCTTCTTTCTGTGAAATAGAAAATGGTCATTTGACCGATTAGGTGAGGATAGAACTTCACATGCTCATTGATATCTTGTCATTCTCTCTTTAAAAGACAAGAGGATAATACTTAGGTTTTGAGTGAAACAACATTAGTAGTTTTTATGAATAAGTTGTGGCTAGAAGTGATTTGTTTCATAACTAGAGCAAAGTTAACTTGTGATGAAAGACCTTCTGGATTTCTCTTCTAATGCTGTGGTCATTATAGAAGAGCATTTGCTGTTGTAGGGATGATATAGCCACAAAATCCAAACAGCGTGAATCACTGGGTCACTGAATTACTACCTGGAAGACAGTTGTCCTGGGAGGCAATTTAAAATTTTTGAGCATAAAATATATATTTTGTTGTGGGAGACTAGTGAAATTTGGGGATAGCTTTTTTAAAGACAGTTTTTTATTTGAATTGAAAGTAAGTTATAAAACATTTCTATCCCCCTTTCTTTCCCCCACATCATCAATATCCCCCACAGAAATGGTACATTTCATTTTTTTTTTTAATAATGAATGGACCTCAGTGACATATAATCACACAAGTCCATACTTTAACTTTAGGCAAGGTAGTTTTTATTATCATTCTTATTAATTTTTATTGCACTAAAGTTGCTTTACAATGTGGGGTAGTTTTTCAAGGGAGATTAAATTAATCTACAGTTGCAAGTCTCTGTGATCTCTCAAACTAGTAAATACTGCTCATTTTCTTCCTAAAACCACATAACTCTAAATAGCTTCATACCACAGAAGTGTTAATGCAATAACACAATACACACACCAACACACACACACGCATGCACATACACACAGGTTTTCACAGTTGATGCTAGTAGAGGCAGAGGGTATTGTAGTTTTCTGCTTTTATGCCAGAAACTATAAAATAAGTAAGAAAAGTGTAATGATTAAATTCATTTTAATGCTACTCTGTAGTCAGGTCCAAGTATTTCATAGTCTATCCTCATCATGAATTATTTTGAGCTATTTTATCCAGTTTAGCTTTAAGATCCACAGTGAGATCAAATGTCAACATTTAAATAGTTCAATAATAAAAGATCAACATTCAGATAGTCTGAATTTGATTATAAATTTCCTCCTATTATCAAATTATCAAGCAGAAGTCAAATATACAATCCATCTTGTGGGTTAAAAATCCAAAAGAGATAAAAATCAATATGCTTAAATAATAATGTACAGAAATCAAAGTCCAAAATGAAATATTTGCCTTGTAAATTAAATAAAAGTCAAAAAAAGTAATTTCCAAAATTAATCATCAGAGTTTTAGTCTGGTTAGTCTAAGCTGGTGTGGGAGGAGTGTGCCTCAGATTCTAAGTGGACTTGTTTCTTTCAAAGAACCTGAATTGTCTTTCTATGAAGTAGCTGTGATGTTCATTGGGTGCCAAGAGTTCTATTCTTTCAATTTCAAGGCTCTTCAGTGTTTCATTTTTTAAAGAGTCCAAAGTAATGATAGGATATACAAGGATATACAAAAGTGTAACAAGGTGCCTACATCAACCAAATTTAGAAAACAGCCAAATGCCAAGTAAAAGCAGTCACTTCAAGCTTTCTCAGGATTGACGACCTAGATGTACCAAGAGGATAGCTGATGTTCAGTAACAGTTGATGGGAAAAGAACACATGGAGAAAATCACAGTCACAAGTTTACCAGGGTGGCATTCCACCTCTGCTGTTTCAAGAGTCCATTACTTTAATTTTCCGTTGCAGAGTGGAACAATTATGACCATAACTGAAGGTTCATCTCAAAGGGTGGTGTCTTAAAAACAGCAACTGAGAAATGTCAGTTTTCTTACAAACTTGAGAAATTGGCCATGGTAGTCACTTGAGAAGACTTCCTTTTCTATTTATATGTCTCAACTCTCAATTTCCAGGGTTTTTTTGTGTGTGTTTCTCATTTAAAATGTTCCAGTACTCAATTAATTATGAGTGCTCACTGGTGTCAGCTTCAGAACTCATTTGTAAGCATTCATTTTCATTTCTAGGACACAGATGTTTCTCTTACGGCATGAGCCTTCTCAGGAAATATTCTCCATCACCTCAACTTCATATCATTTGGAGAAAGACCTTCGGGACTCTCACTATTTGATATTATTATTGATGTCCCTCGGTCAGATGAAGACCAAGCCCAGGACTTTTTGGTCAAATACTGTCTTTCGTATTTGAAAGACAAATACTGTCAAATACTGTCTTTGGTTAGATTTTAATACTCTAGGTTTTGAGTCTCTTTCATTTTACTTTATTTTCTTTGCTATAATTTTCTCTTTGTTACATCATTCTTCCATCTCTATCTTCCAGTGCTTCTCTTCTCCTTGAGGGAAGCTCAGTCCAAGTGGTACAATTTAATGGTTTTAATGCAGTCCCTATCACTCTCTGACATGTAAATAGAGTTGATATCATTTGTTTAGTTTAGTTAGTTAGAAGGCTTCTTTCCCTATACTTTCATTTTCTCCCTGGCTTAGCCATTCATTTATCTAAATGTTCCTCAGTCAGCAATTTCAGAGATTGTAGAATTATCTGTTGTTAAAACAAATTTTATTGATATACATTTACCTGAATTGGATAAACCCATTCAGGATGTATTTCCCCATCAAACTGACTTCTTAACAATACTGGGACAACATTTGATGTTATTCTGCTCAGATGTTCTCTACTATGGAACTAAATTAATTCTAAAATATTAACTGATAATGAATATAGTAGTTACAGTGATGTAGATACATATCTGGTCTTCCATGGTACCTCAGATGGTAAAGAATCTGCTTGCAATGAAGGAAACCTGGATTTGATCCCTGGGTTGGGAAGATTCCCTGGAGAAGTGAATGGCTACCCAATCCAATATTCTTGCCCAGAGAATTCCATGGACAGAGGAACCTGGTAGGCTACAGTCCATGGGGTCATATGTTTACTTTTATGTATCCACACAAATGTAGCTAATATATTCAGTATTAATGTCTGAGTGAACTACTAAAAGCTTGAATCATTTCTTAAGCTTTATCAAAGATATTCTGCTTGTCTTATTTCACAGCTAAGGCGATATTATTCGGCAGCTATTCAAAAACAGTGTATCTAAAATATTCTAAGTATTTGACAGGAACATTATTCACTGTTTCTCAATAACTTTAAAAGCCAAATGATGACAAGTGATAACTGGGAAGTTAGAAATGTTACAACACAGAAAATCTGAGAAATGTATTTAGAGTGAAGGAAATTGGCATAGACCTGGGGACATTGGCATACCCTTCCCTGTCCTTCCATCCCGAAAAGAGGGCCAAGAGGGTGAATTTGCCATATGCTTTTGATTTTTGCTTTTGTTTGTTATGCTTCCTTGGTGGCACAGATGATACAGAATCTGCCTGAAACACAAGAGACCTGGATTCGATCCCTGTGTTGGGAAGATACTCTGGAGAAGGAAATGGCAACCAACTCCAGTATTCTTGCCTGGAACTTCCATGAACAAAAGAGCCTCATGGGCTACAATCCATGGTGTCACAAAGAATCAGATACAACTGAGTGACTGTCACTTTTGTTTGTTACCTGTAGGTATAATGAAGAACAGAAAGCCTAGGTGTGAGGATGGATTGACTCCATGAAGGCAAATAATTTAGAGGAAAACATTTTTACAGAAGTATGTATCTCATGATCATGCTCAGTTGTGACCAACTCTTTGCAACCCCATAGAATGTAACTCTCCCCTGTCCTTGGAATTTTCCAGGCAAGAATACTGGAGTATGTAGCCACTCACTTCTCCAGGGGATCTTCCTTACCAAGGGATTGAACCTGCAACTCTTACATTGCAGGTGGATTCTTATTCACTGAGCCACCTGGGAAGCCCTGAAGAAGTATGGTTGGACACTATAAACCAATGAGCTGAGCGGGTCCTGGATTCATCCTGCTGTCCTGCCAGGGCAGAGAAATGAATTCATAACCTCATATGCTGAATATGGCAACAGTTCCCATCTAGGAAGTCTGCCCAGACACTCCAGGCAAACTCAGAGTCCATCCTCAAGCCTAACAGGGATAAGGAACCAAACCAGAAGTCCTATCACCTGTTTTTAGCCAGAGGCATCCCACCCAAACTGAGTTTTAAAAAGTTAAAGAAATGCAAGTAAAAACTGCAATCTGTATTATCTCACTGGCTTATTACTTTCAATGAAAGTTTATAAGAAATTCACTTTGTAGCTCACTCTCTAAGATTTTAAGATGAACCTTAAGAATGCTCTATTGTCTTTTTGATAAAAGAAAAAAAAAAGAGTCATCATTATCTTTGACCTGAGCAAGGAGTAAATTTTCAGTATAACAGACTGAAAATTGCACTGAAATTTTAAGACTTAAGGAAAATTACTTATGTGATGTTGGGGTTCTTGAAATCAACTACAAAGTCAATGTGATATTAAAGAAACATATTGATATAGAAACTACATTTTGACAGATAATATGCACTTTATAATTGGTATTTCAAATGAAGAATCAGACCTTGGTGGTCTTATATGAGGTTAGTGAATTAGGAAGTCTGAAAACTCTCATGACTTTTCAAATCGGAGTCAAAATTTCTATGGACTTTTCCCACCACTTAAGGTGTGTGTGTGTGTGTGTGTGTGTATTAAGTATTCATTCCTTTATATATCTATATGTGCCTCACAAAGTACCTGTTTGAAGACTGTGGAGTTCACATCTGACCATAACTTTTGCCTTTTCCAGAGGTCAGCAAACATTTTATTAATATTTATCTGTCACCGTAACAAACACATTGGTAAAGGGAGTTATATATGATTATTGATTTAGCTAACCAAGCCTTACTCTGAATGGATACTTCTCCAGAACAATCTGATGGTCCTATTACCACCAAGAGGAGGATGTTATTGGCAAATATCAGCTGTGCCATTAAATGATGGTAGTAGTAAGTCAAGGCTCCTGAATTGTTCAGGAAATGGAGACCAGATTTTCTTAGAAATGAATTTCGTGGTGAGGATTTTGTTTACCCAGATTTCAGAAGATTTGTCTGGGTACAGGCTAATTATTATTGTCATCTTGAAAATATATCAGTTCAGTTTAGTTCAGTCATTCAGTCATGTCCAACTCTGCGACCCCATGAACTTGCAGCACGCCAAGCCTCCCTGTCCATCATCAACTCCCAGAGTCCACCCAAACCCATGTCCATTGAGTCGGTGATGCCATCCAAACATCTTATCCTCTGTAGTCCCCTTTTCCTCCTGCCTTCAATCTTTCTCAGCATCAGGGTCTTTTCAAATGAGTCAGTGCTTCACATCAGGTGACCAAAGTATTGGAGTTTCAGCTTCAACATCAGTCCTTCCAATGAACACCCAGGACTGATCTCCTTAAAGATAGACTGGTTGGATCTCCTTGTAGTCCAAGGGACTCTCAAGAGTCTTCTCCAACACCACAGTTCAAAAGCATCAATTCTTCAGTGCTAAGCTTTCTTTATAGTTCAACTCTCACATCCATACATGACTAGACGGACCTTTGTTGGCAAAGCAATGTCTCTGTTTTTTAATATGCTGTCTAGGTTGGTCATAACTTTTCTTCCAAGGAGTAAGCGTCTTTTAATTTCATGGCTGCAATCACCATCTACAGTGATTTTGGAGCCCAGAAAAATAAAGTCAGCCACTGTTTCCACTGTTTCCCCATCTATTTGCCATGGAGTGATGGGACCAGATGCCAAAATGTATAGACAAATAATATCAGGGATTGTGACAAAGAATATCATCATAGCTACATTATAGAAATGCATCAATGTTGAGCAACTTCTACCCTAGGTGGGATGGATCTTCGTGGTTGGAAAGTCTTTGACAGACTGTGACTGGTGACACTTTTTGATCTATGCAAGAATGTTAAGGTAGAGGGGAAAATGATGAGGGCTGGAGACCAAGAATTTCTAGAATACTTTAGTTCAGCATACACCAGGGGAAACAAAGACTTTAAAAGGTAGGACTGCTACAAATTTCTCTGATTTTTAGTTTGTTTGGGAGATGCAGACATTTTTCATCTCTTTTGGTTTTTGGAGTGACCTTTCTATGAATGTAACACGATAGTAATAATGAGCTGTATCTGCCATTGGATTTCATTTAAACTACAGACAATTGACAATTTAATGAAGAACATACAGTTTATCCATTTAATTAGACACTCAAAATATATATTTGGATTTATCTGGATAATCACAAGCTATCAACTTCAATCGCATTACATTGTTTGGCACAACACAGAACAATTTTACCTAAGCTATAATTAGTGTCATGTCAAGGGTCAAATTTGAAGGATGCTAAAAGAATAGATCCATGACTCTTGTACTTGTTTATGAAATGCTGTTGGCCTTATTGTTTACTTATTGTTAAACTAATTATTATTTAATACTTACCTTTTTTTTTGTGAAAACTTCCGGGAGATTTTTTTGATGATTCTGTAATAGGAGTAATTGTATCTCTTACTTACCAAAACAGATTTTATGTTATGAATGTTGAAAAATCATGCTACAAATCATCTCCCATTTTCCATGACCACCCAGGAACCCCAGAATCAAATAAGAGGTCTACATCTCTCAGGTGTACATCACCTTCCTTATTCTAATCTACAAAATCACACCTGAACTCATTTTTACTGTTTTATTATCACTAACATGAGAAGAAAAGAGTGAAAGTAATAGTGTTAGCTACATTAGCAGTGTGTATATGTGCTCAGTCGCTCAGTCATGTCCAACTCTTTGTGATCCCATGGACTGTAGCCCACCAGACTCCTCTGTTCATGGAATTCTCCAGACAAGAATACAGGAGCAGGTTGCCATTTCCTCCTCCAGGGGATCTTCCTGACCCAGGGATCAAACCCATGTCTCTTATGTCTCCTGCATCGGCAGGTGGGTTCTTTACCTGGTAGAAACTGACACTAATAAATTCCTTACTATATATCAAGCTACATGTCCTAAGCCACTATCCTACTTATAATTTTGTCTCTAGTTATAAGTTGCTCAGCAGTAAGAAATCTGCCTACCAAGCAGGAGATGCAAGAGATCCGAGTTCAATCTCTGCGTAGGGAAGAATTCCCAAAGTTGGAAATGGCAACCCACCCCAATATTGTTGCCTGGGAAATCCCATGGACAGAGAAACCTAGCGGGACTAGAGTTCATGTGGGTCACAAAGAGTTGGACAAAACTGAGTATGACTGAATCACATACATTATCTTATGATCATTCTTTTCATTTTTTCATATCATTATTTAAACAATGGGAAAGTCTGAAAAAAGAAATTTGAGACACATTTTATTGTCTTTCAAATATAAATATGGCATTGAAAAAAATAATCCTATCTAATCAAGAAAAATAAAATTGTTTCTATCCACAGACACTGGTTTTTACTTATAATGCTTAATTGCTAATTACTCTAAGGATAAATTCTAAATGAAGATTTTATATAGAAAATAAATAGTGTTTGTGTTTGTGGTAAAAACTATAAACCCCTCAAAAGCAAATTGTTTTTTATCTTAACAGTGGTCCTCATGTTGATTTGCACAAAGGGTTAGTAATCTTTCACAGATTTCATTAAATGAGTAAATGGATAATAACATTTTTGGCCAGCTAAAAGCAAGAGTACATCCATAGGGTGGGGGCTTCCCCGGTGGTTCTGTGGTAAAGGACCACCTGCCAGTGCAGGAGGCACAAATTTGATCCCTGGGTTGGGATTCCCTGGAGATGATGATAACAACCCACTCCAGCATTCTTTCCCGAGAAATCCCATGGACAGAGGAGCCTAGTGGGCTACAGTCTCTGGGGTTGCAAATGAGTTGAACACAACTTAGGGATTAATCAACAACAATTGATAGGGTTGGAAGCTGATGAAATGGAGCAGCGAGAAATCCAAACAACAAAATTTAGTTTTCTCAAAACAAAATCTCAAGACTCCATAAAAAAGCATGGTCATAAATATTAATTCAACTTAAGTCTCTTTTAGGCAAAAGTCATTTTAATTTGTTATGTTCACTAATGTTTTATTTAACTGCCTCCAGTAGAGTTCTTTTGATAAAAGTCTGAAGTACCTGAGATCCTCAGCAGTAATGTCTGCTCTTTTATTCCCCAAAAGGTCACCCCGATGACATGGCAGACCTCTGACTTATACTCCTGTCTGTGGCTATAAACATCTCACCCGCTGTTGAAGAAGGTAATTAAAAGGTTTATATGACAAGGATGTACCTGCTTAGAGATGAGGTCTGAGTGTGCACTGCTGAAGGATTTATGAATTAAATTTGCCCGAGGAGCTGCAGCTAAGGTGACGGCAGCTCCAGTTTACAACCATGTTTTTAATTTAGACATGTTATGCATGACCAGAAACAACAACAGTCATTTCCTTTTTACAAGTCTTATTACTTATAAATCATGACAGCAGCATAGCTGTATTAATTTGAAGGGATGAGTAGATAATGCTACCAAAATTGCTTAATTTAAAAAATATACTCTTTCCCTAAAAAAGAAGGAAACAAAATAGTATTTTCTATTTTTTCACGTAAAAATAAATGCTTATATTGAGGTATTTAGATGGAATTACATTTGTTGATGGTAAAATTTACTTTAAATTGCATCCAAAGTTAAGAGATGCCCATTGATGGGTAGAAAGAGGGCTAGATAAAGCCAATAGAGGAAAATGTTAGTGCTAATATCTAGATAACAGATTTATGGACATTCACTGTAAAAAATCTATCAAATTGTCTCTGAAAATTATCATAATGAAATGGGAAATATAAGTTGAAAGATTATTACAGTGTTAAGAGTAATATGAAAAGAGTATGGGGATATATTTCATTGTTGACAATTATCCTTTAAAAACAGAAAGCAAATTGAGTTAATTCCAAGTGTGCTTTCTTTTCTTTTCTTTTTTTTTTTTTGGTATTTTTTGTTGACTTTTTTTAAAAATATAAATTTATTTATTTTAATGGAGGTTAATTACTTTACAATATTGTATTGGTTTTGCCTGCTGGGGTCTGGTGCACTGAGACGAGCCAGTGTGCTTTCTATACATTACTAAGTATCTGGAATGGAAGTTGGAACTCCTATGCATTTCAGTATGTCTCTGAACTTCTGGTCTTTATAGTTCTAACAAGTTCTACCCAGAAGTAAACTGAGCTTCAGGCAGCACACCTGATCATTTATTTAATGATCCTCCAAGTGGATGACTGAATCTCAGTCTAATCTGGTACATTCTAATCAATCACAGTGATGATTTATATAAAACTACTTTCCTTTAAGTATTGATCGGTTACTAAAAGCTGCTGATGACTACATACTGCCTGGCATTTTGCTGTTAGATTTTCCCTCTTTTGATAGTACACATTAGACTCTATAAAGGACATCACTCCAGGCTTTTCAACAAATTCTAGTTGGTATAACATAGGAGGGGGAATTGGGGAACATTGGATACATGTACACGTGTGGCTGAGTCCCCTCTCTGTTCACCTGAGACTATCACATTATTGTTAATCTGCTTTATCTCAATTAAAAAAATTGGTTTTTAAAAATAAATGAAGTGAAAAAAGTTTGAGCTGAAAAAATAGTTATAAATATGTCTAGGCAACCACACGTCCAAGGAGCAGTGGCTGCGCAGGTGCAGGAGGGCCTAGAGGAGCAATTCCACATTCAAGGTCAGGAGGGGCAGTGGTGAGGAGATAGCCCTTGTCCAAGGTAAGGAGCAGCAGCTGCACTTTGCTGAAGCAGCCTTGAAGAGATACCCTACGTCCAAGGTAAGAGAAACCCAGTAACATGGTACGTGTTGCAAGAGGGCATCAGAGGGCAGACACACCAAAACCATAATCACAGAAAACGAGTCACTCTAATCACATTAGGACCACAGCCTTTCCTAAATCAACGAAACTAAGCCATGCCCATGGGGCCACCCAAGATGGGCGGGTCATGGTGGAGAGGTCTAACAGAAGGTGGTCCACTGGAGAAGGGAATGGCAAACCACTTCAGTATTCTTGCCTTGAGAACCCCATGAATAGTATGAAAAGTCAAAATGAGAGAATACTGAAAGAGGAACTCCCCAGGTTAGTAGGTGCCCAAATAGCTACTGGAGATCAGTGGAGAAATAACTCCAGAAAGAATGAAAGGATGGAGCCAAAGAAAAACAATACCCAGTTGTGGATGTGACTGGTAACAGAAGCAAGGTCCAATGCTATAAAGAACAATAATGCATAGGAACCTGGAATGTCAGGTCCATGAATCAAGGCAAACTGGAAGTGGTCAAACAAGAGATGGTAAGAGTGAACGTCGACATTCTAGGAATCAGCAAACTAAAATGGACTGGAATGGGTGAATTTAACTCAGATGAGTTACTGCGGGCAGGAATCCCTTAGAAGAAATGGAGTAGCCATCATGGTCAACAAAAGAGTCCAAAATGCAGTACTTGGATGCAGTCTCAAAAAAGACAGAATGATCTCTGTTCATTTTCAAGGCAAAACATTTGAAATCACATTAATCCAAATCTATGCCCCAACCAGTAAGGCTGAAGAAGCTGAAGTTGAACGGTTCTATGAAGACCTACAAGACCTTGTAGAACTAACACCCAAAAAAGATGTCCTTTTTATTATAGGGGACTGGAATGCAAAAGTAGGAAGTCAAGAAACACCTGGAGTAACAGGCAAATTTGACCTTGGAATATGGAATGAAGCAAGGAAAAGACTAATAGTGTTTTGCCAAGAAAATGCACTGGTCATAGCAAAAACCCTCTTCCAACAACACAAGAGAAGACTCTACACATGGACATCACCAGATGGCCAACACTGAAATCAGATGGATTATATTCTATGCAGCCAAAGATGGAGAAGCTCTATACAGTCAATTAAAAAAAGATCAGGAACTGACTGTGGCTCAGATAATGAACTCCTTATTGGCAAATTCACTCTTAAGTTGAAGAAAGTAAGGAAAACCACTAGACCATTCAGGTATGACCTAAATCAAATCCCTTATGATTATACAGTGGAAGTGAGAAATAGATTTAAGGGACTAGATCCGATAGATAGAGTGCCTGATGAACTATGAAATGAGGTTTGTGACATTGTACAGGAGACAGGGATCAAGACCATCCCCATGGAAAAGAAATGCAAAAAAGCAAAATAGCTGTCTGGAGAGGACTTACAAACAGCTGTGAAAAGAAGAGAAGCAAAATGCAAGGAGAAAAGGAAAGATACAAGCATCTGAATGCAGAGTTCCAAAGAATAGCAAGAAGAGATAAGAAAGCCTTCCTCAGCAATCAGTGCAAAGAAATAGAGGAAAACAACAGAATGGGAAAGAGTAGAGATCTCTTCAAGAAAATTAGAGATACCAAGGGAACATTTCATGCAAAGATGGGCTCGATAAAGGACAGAAATGGTATGGACCTAACAGAAGTAGAAGATATTAAGAAGAGGTGGTAAGAATACACAGAAGAACTATACCAAAAAGATCTTCAAGACTAATATAATCACAATGGTGTGATCACTCACCTAGAGCCAGACGTCCTGGAATGTGAAGTCAAGTGGGCTTTAGAAAGCATCACTATGAACAAAGCTAGTGGTGGTGATGGAATTCCAGTTAAGCTATTTCAAATCCTGGAAGATGATGTGGTGAAAGTGCTGCACTCAATATGTCAGCAAAATTGGAAGACTTAGCAGTGGCCACAGAGCTGGAAAAGGTCAGTGTTCATTCCAATCCCAAAGAAAGGCAATGCCAAAGAATGCTGAAACAACCGCACAATTGCACTGATCTCACACACTAGTAAAGTAATGCTCAAAATTCTCCAAGCCAGGCTTCAGTAATACGTGAACCATCAATTTCCAGATGTTCAAACTGGTTTTAGAAAAGGCAGAGGAACCAGAGATCAAATTGCCAACATTCGCTGGATCATGGAAAAAGCAAGAGAGTTCCAGAAAAACATCTATTTCTGCTTTATTGACTATGCCAAAGCCTTTGACTGTGTGGATCGCAATAAACTGTGGAAAATTTTGAAAGAGATGGGAATACCAGACCACCTGACCTGCCTCTTGAGAAACCTGCATACAGGTCAGGAAGCAACAGTTAGAACTGAACATGGAACAACAGACTGGTTCCAAATAGAAAAGGAGTGTGTCAAGGCTATATATTGTCACCATGCTTACTTAACTTATATGCAGAGTACATCATGAGAAACGCCGGACTGGAAGAAACACTAGCTGGAATCAAGTTTGCCAGGAGAAATATCAATAACCTCAGATATGCAGATGACAGCACCCTTATGGCAGAAAATGAAGAGGAACTAAAAATTCTCTTGATGAAAGTGAAAGAGGAGAGTGAAAAAGTTGGCTTAAAGCTCAACATTCAGGAAACTAAATCATGGCATCTGGTCCCATCACTTCATGGGAAATAGATGGGGAAACAGTGTCAGACTTTATTTTGGGGGGCTCCAAAATCACTGCAGATGATGATTGCAGCCATGAAATTGAAAGACACTTACTCCTTTGAAGGAAAGTTAAGACTGACCTAGATAGCATATTAAAAAGCAGAGATATTACTTTGTCAAGAAAGGTCCATCTAGTCCAGGCTATGGTTTTTCCAGTGGTCATGTATGGATGTGAGTGTTGGACTATAAAGAAAACTGAACGCTGAAGAATTGATGCTTTTGAACTGTGGTGTTGGAGAAGACTCTTGAAAATCCCTTGGACTGCAAGGAGGTCCAATAAGTCCATCCTAAAGGAGACAGTCTTGGGTGTTCATTGGAAGGACTGATGCTGAGGCTGAAACTCCAATACTTTGGCCACGCCATGCGAAGAGTTGACTCGTTGGAAAAGACTCTGATGCTGGGAGCGATTGGGAGCAGGAGAAGGGGATGACAGAGGATGAAATGGCTGGATGGCATCACTGACTCAATGCACATGAGTTTGGGTAGACTCTGGGAGTTGGTGCTGGACAGGGAGGCCTGTCTTGCTGCAATTCATGGGTCTCAAAGAGTCGGACACGACTGGGCGACTGAACTGAACTGAACTGACCTGATACCCATGAGAGGGCTTCACTTGTGGCTCAGCTGTTAAAGAATCCTCCTGTAATGTGGGAGACCTGGGTTGGGAAGATGCCCTGGAGAAGGGAAAGGCTGCCTCTCCAGTAATCTGGCCTGGAGAATTCTATGGACTGTATTGTCCATGGTGTAGCAAAGAGTTGGACACAACTGAGCAACTTTTACTTCCATAAACAAAATAATAGATTATATATTTTAAAATTCAATTTACATTGGATACTAGAAAACTACAATTCTATTCATAAATGTAGGAAGAAGAGAAATAGCATAAAACATAACAGACTATATTGGATTGTGCTTTTTTTTCCCTCATAAGTAGAATCTATGCGAATAGAAGAAATACGTAATAAAAATGCACTGGCAGTTGAAAGAAGTGAAATACACTGTAAAATTAGTTGAGATAAAAAATATTTAAAATACCTTTGTCTCATGGACATTAATTTGAAAAAAAATGTTTTCTATTATATAAGTCATACTTCTTTAGTTCTGTATTACTTCATCCTGTTGTCGACAAGTAGATACTAAGTGTTTGCAAGTTATCTACCCTTCTGCCTAACTCAAGAAACCTACGTGATGAAAGCATTGAGACTTAGTAAATCCAAACTTGATTTCTGGGTTTGGGTAATTTTCACTTTTCAAAAAAAATTATCCTTTCATTTGTCCTTTCAAAAGTTTCAACAATATAATGAATTGCAAAATGAATTTTTAAAACCCTGCATTCCCTCAAAAAAAATACTGATTGCATTTTAGCATTTTTCATAAAAATTTACATTAAAGATCATTCAATTTTTGTTCAGGAGTTTCACATCTATATCTATAAAAATTATTAATCTGAGATACCCTATATTGCATTATCTTTATTAAATTTTTGTCATGTCATTAATTTAGGTGATTCTAGATTAAATAATATGGAAAGTATTTGATCAGCTATGCAATTATTTATAATGATGTGATAATCACAATATATCGATATATAGAATATAACTGCATCAGTTCAGTTCAGTCACTCAGTCGTGTCTGACTCTATGCGACCCCATGAATTGCAGGAGGCCAGGCCTCCTTGTCCATCACCAGCTCCCAGAGTTCACCCAAACTCATGTGCATCGAGTGGATGATGACATCCTGCCATCTCATCCTCTGTCATCCCCTTCTCCTCCTGCTCCCAATCCCTCCCAGCATTAGGGTCTTTTCCAATGAGTCAGCTCTTCATATGAGGTGGCCAAAGTATTGGACTTTCAGCCTCAGTATCAGTCCTTCCAATAAACACCCAGGACTGGTCTCCTTTAGGATGGACTGGTTGAATCTCCTTGCAGTCCAAGGGACTCTCAAGAGTCTTCTCCAACACCACAGTTCAAAAGCATCAATTCTTCGGCATTCAGCTTTCTTTATAGTCCAACTCTCACATCCATACATGACCACTGGAAAAACCACAGCTTTGACTAGACAGACCTCTGTTGGCAAAGTAATATCTCTGCTTTTGAATATGCTATCTAGGTCGATCATAACTTTCCTTCCAAGGAGTCTTTTAATTTCATGGCTGCAGTCACCATCTGCAGTGATTTGGAGCGCCACACCCCCCCCAAAAAAAAAAATAAATAAATAAAGCCTGACACAGTTTCCACTGTGTCAGACTTTATATAATAAATAAATGCATATTTTTTGATCGCTGTTTAGAGAGTCATGTCTGACTCTTTTGTAACCCCATGGACCATAGCTAGGCAGGCTCCTCTGTCCATGGGACTTTCTGGGAAAGATTATTTGAGAGGGTTACAATTTCCTTCTCTAGGGGATTTTCCAGACCCAGGGATTGAAACAGAGTTTCTTGCAGCTCCTGCATTGCATGTAGATTCTTTACCACCTAGGTGTTGGGAAAGTACCAGCAGCTCATAATACTAATGCTAAATAAGTTCATATAATAATATATAAATGTATACAAATTGTACCTCTGGACTCTAAAGCTCTTTGGCCCTGTAACACTTTTAAAGCTAGCTTTTCACTTTCAAAATTTTCTCATTGATATCTCCGTGTCTTTTTTGTCAGAACATTTCAGTTCAGTTTAGTTCAGTTCAATTCAGTCACTCAGTGTTGTCTGACTCTTTGTGACCCCATGGACTGCAGCACTCCAGGCTTCCCTATCCATCACCAATTCCTGGAACCTGCTCAAACTCATCTCCATTGAGTCGATGATGACACCCAGCCATCTAGTTCTCTGTCTTTGCTTCTCCTCCTGCCTTCAATCTTTCCCAGCATCAGTGTCTTTTCCAATGAGTCAGCTCTTAACATCAGGTGGCCAAAGTATTGGAGTTTCAGCTTCAACATCAGGCTTTCCAATGAATTCAGGGCTGATTTTCATTAGGATGGATGGGTTTGATTTCCTTGTAGTCCAAGGGACTCTCAAGAGTCTTCTCCAACACCATAGTTCAAAAGCATCAATTCTTCAGAACTCAATTTCTTTATAGTCCAGCATCACATCCATACACGGCTAATGGAAAAGCCAGAGCTTTGACTAGATGCAACTTTGACATCAATGTCTCTGCTTTTCAATATGCTGTATGGGTTGTCATAGCTTTGCTTTCAAGGAGCAAGCATCTTTTAATTTCATGGCCGCAGTCACTATCAGAAGTGATTTTGGAGCCCAAGAAAATAAAGTCTCTCACTGTTTCCTTTGTTTCCCCATCTATTTGCCATGAAGTGATGGGACTGGATGCCATGTTCTTCATTTTTTGAATGTTGAGTTTTAAACCAGGTTTTTCACTCTCCTCTTTCACTTTCATCAAGAGTCTCTTCTGTTCCTCTTCATTTTTCTACAATAAGGGTGGTGTCATCTGCATATGTGAGGTTATTGATATTTCTCCAGGCATTCTTGATTCCAGCTTGTGCTTCATCCAGCCTGGCATTTCACATGATGTACTCTGCATAGAAGTTAAATAAGCAGGGTGACAATATACAGCCTTGATGTACTCCTTTCCCAACAGTCTTTTGCTCCATGTCCCATTCTAACTGTTGCTCCTTGACCTGCATACAAATTTCTCAGAAAGCATGTAAGGTGGTCTGGTAATCCCATCTCTTGAAGAATATTCCACAGTTTGTTGTGATGTACACAGTCAAACACTTTGGCATAATCCATAAAGCAGATGTTTTTTTCTGGAATTCTCTTGATTTTTCAATAATCTGAAGGATTTTGGCAATTTGATCTCTGGTTCCTCTGCCTTTTCTAAATCTAGTTTGAACATCTGGAAAGTCATTGTTCATGTACTGTTAAAGCCTGGCTTGAAGAATTTTGAGCATTACTTTGCTAGTGTGTGAGATGAGTGCAGTTGTGGAGTGGTTTGAACATTATTTGGCATTGTCCTTCTTTGGAATTGGAATAAAAACTGACCTTTTCCAGTCTTGTGACTACTGTTTTGTTTTCCAAATTTGCTGGCATATTGAGTGTAGCACTTTCACAACATCATCTTTTAGGATTTGAAATAGCTCAACTGGGCTTCTATCACCTCCACTAGCTTTGTTCATAGTGATGCTTCCTAAGACCCACTTGGCTTCGCATTCCAGGATGTCTGGCTCTGAGTGATCATGGTTATCTGGGTCATGAAGATCTTTGTTGTATAGTTCTTCTGTGTATTCTTGCCACCTCTTCTTGATATCTTCTGCTTCTGTTAGGTCCATACCATTTCTGTTATGTCAATACCATTTCCATTAGGCCCATACAATTTCTTAGAAATTTTACATTTTTTCTAAATAATTTTTAATTTTATCTCCATTTTTAAAACATTTAGCCAATGTAGAGAATATTACTCTTTATTGTCCTTTAAAATTCTACATGATCATCATCATATCTATTGATACTTTATTATTTTTCTATTTCAGATTTTTCCTTTTTATTGGATAAAATCTTAAAATTGTTTAAACAATGATTTATTAAATTTGCTATTCATTTTCCTTATTGTGATTAATTTCTACAATTATTTTACAATAGCTTTTTTCTAAGTTTGATTGTATATGTTGAATCTTCTAAATTAATTAATTTTTCCCTGACACTATACATATTTTTTTATAGATCACATATGTATTTCAACTTAAAGCCTGCATTTTATATCATATTTATATAAGATAGCTATTTAATGGAAAAATCCAAAATCATTTTTTCAGCTTTATCAAGATTTAATTAAGATGTTGCATAACATCATGATTTGATATATTATTTATATATTGTGAAATAATTACCACAGTAGTTTAGCTCCTACTATTGTCACCTCATATAATTACCATTTCTTTTTTGCAATAAAAACCTGTAAGATAAATATATATCACATCTTACTCATTCATCTGTAGACGGACAATTTTTCCAAATTTTCATATTGGCTATTGTGGCTATTGTGACTAATGTTGCAGCTAACATGGGAGTGCAAATAACTCTTCAAGGTTTTGATTTCATTACCATTGGGTAGATGCTTAAATAGAACACATAGTTCTATTTTTACAGCTAGCTTTAAATTATTGAGGCAACTCTGTAATATTTTCCATATTTGTATCAATTTACATTTCCACAAAGTGTAGAAGGATACTCTTTTCTCCAGAACCTCATTGACACTTTTTGTCTCCCATCTTTTTTTCTAATAGCCATCCTGAAAGGTGTAAGGTAATATCTCATTGTGCTGTGGATTTGTGTTTCCCTAGTGATTAATGATGCTGAGCACTTTTATAGTAGATATTGGTCCCTTAACCACTCCCCTTATTTTCACTCATGCTAACAGATTTTGTTCTCCCTAAGAAAGTGTTAACAGAAAAAGCCTCTGACTCAAGGTTTGCTTTGTAGTGAATCTAAGTTGTAATAATGTCTAATGTTAAAGCCAGAAAATCTAGGCCTTAAAACCTAGGAGAGTGTGTGTTTTATGAAATAGTACTGAAGTCATTACTGTCAGATAGTGTCATGGGTGTTTAGTCCCTAACAGGATCATTTCATGAGGTTACTCTTTCCATTCATATCCCTGAAATTGATGATTTAAACTTCTATTTCTTCGACAATAAAGACAAGTACTGAGCTAACTCAAACTTGGGAGTTTGAGGAGTGATTTCAGCAGATTATGATGGCTTTATTACAGTTCCAGTGAAGCAGATTCATAGTACAATCAGGGGTGAAACTTGAGATTGTGCCACTAATAGTTTGTATGAGAATTTAATAAAGCTTATTAAATCATATAAATAAGGTTGGTAAATAGCACCTCTTGAACACAAATGAAGTTAATAAGGGATAATTGAACAGTTATGAATTTCTAAGACAAAAGGTTACATTAAAAAGTGTTAATATGGCAATATTTTGATTCAGAAACTATAGAAAAGGGAATTTTGACAATTCCTACATATTTTGAAGTTAAAATAATGGTTCTCCAGATGAAAATAAGAGATATTATGTCCTAAACATGTTAAAGGAGAAGGAAATGACAACCAACTCCTTTATTCCTGCATGGAGAATTCCATAGACACAGGAGCCTGGTGAGCCCCAGTCTATGGTGTCACAAAGAGCTGTACACGACTGAGTGACTAACACTTTCACTTTTTTTCACTTTCAAATATGTTAAGATATTTTTAATTTGTGATGAATTTAACTCAGCAGAGATACTTAAGCCTGTCATGTATAACTTCAATTTTCATTGAAACTAATTATTAAGATTATAGATGTGAGATTGGCAGGTGCTAAAAATAAACTCTTCTCTATTTCAGTGTTTGAAGTATGAAGCATTGAAGGCTTGGCATGTTTATTGGATGCATTTAGAGTACATCTTATTATTCTTTGGATGCCCAATAAACTTTGATGGAAAAACAGATCATTCTGCCATTGCTGTTAAATCAACCATTAAAGACCTTTATCTTCTGACTACAGTTTGATGGAGCTGTAAAAAAGTGTATAGGTGTATACACCTATACACCTATTAAAATCTAATATTTGTAAAAATAATCTTTAATTGAGAGTATCGTATAACAAACATACTGAAAGAATTTAATTTCTTATTAATGTGTTTAATTTAATTTAATTTTGATGTGATACAATAATAATAAGTACTTTTATTTCTCAAGAAGGAGTGTTACTATTAAGTCAGGGATGTTAGATATTGGTTTTCTCTAAAAAAGATGTCAGCATTTAAGATTAATATTTTACAATTTTATTGTCAATAACTAATGCTGTCAGCAAAACTGCATATTAAAGACAGCTTATGCCTGAGCTTCAATTTAAAAAATGCTTATTTTTATTAAATATTGATGTTCTCTAAGTTACACTTCTTAAGCTACTAGCCCACCTTTCCAGCTGATTTTATAAGCATTTATGATTTCAAATGACATATTTAAAAGATGTGCCCTTAATGTATTTATTATATATTATATATAAGTATATATTCATTGATATTAGTGTTTTAGGTGATAGAATATTATTAAAGAATTATTGTTAGGTCTTTAAAGGGCAACAGAATATAATTTTTGAGTTTTGATAATAAGTGCTTAAGTTTGAAGATGATATAGTCTACTATGCAATTTTCATTGTATTTAATATTTAATAAAGTATAGAAAGTATGTGGTGTGTATATGTTTATAAGTGTGCAATTGCTGTGCAATATCTTTAACTGTACTAATGAAAAGCTAAAGAAGTGTTAAAATTAACCATTGCCATCAGTTCAGTTCAGTTCAATTCAGTCGCTTGGTCATGTCCAACTCTTTGCGACCCCATGAATTGCAGCACGCCAGGCCTCCCTGTCCATCATCAACTCCCAGAGTTCACTCAAACTCACGTCCATCGAGTCGGTGATGTCATCCAGCCATCTCATCCTCTGTCGTCCCCTTCTCATCCTGCCCCCAATCCCTCCCATCATCAAAGACTTTACCAATGAGTCAACTTTTCGCATGAGGTGGCCAAAGTACTGGAGTTTCAGCTTTAGCATCATTCCTTCCAAAGCACCCAGGGCTGATCTCCTTCAGAATGGACTGGTTGGATCTCCTTGCAGTCCAAGACAACTCTCAAGAGTCTTCTCCAACACCACAGTTTAAAAGCATCAATTCTTCGGTGCTCAGTTTTCTTCACAGTCCAACTCTCACATCCACACATGACCACAGGAAAAACCATAGCCTTGACTAGACAGACCTTTGTTGGCAAAGTAATGTCTCTGCTTTTCAATATGCTATCTAGGTTGGTCATAACTTTCCTTCCAAGGAGTAAGAGTCTTTTAATTTATGGCTGCACTCACCATCTGCAGTGATTTTGGAGCCCAAAAAAATAAAGTCTGATACTGTTTCCACTGTTTCCCCATCTATTCCCCATGAAGTGATGGGACCAGATGCCATGATCTTCATTTTCTGAATGTTGAGTTTTAAGCCAACTTTTTCACTCTCTTCTTTCACTTTCATCAAGAGGCTTTTAGCTGCTCTTCACTTTCTGCCATAAGGGTGGTGTCATCTGCATATCTGAGGTTATTGATATTTCTCCTGGCAATCTTGATTCCAGCTTGTGCTTCTTCCAACCCAGCATTTCTCATGATGTACTCTGCATATAAGTTAAATAAGCAGGGTGACAGTATACAGCATGAATTCTATAAAATATCTCATTTATTTTACTGATCTATAGTTAATGATTTTGATTAAGTAAGATTTAATTTAAACTTTCCAACCAACCTGTAAATATATTTTCTTCTCTGGTTTCCTCTTATTATAAATAGCAGGAAATATTTGATTTCCCAGAAACTCTGGGCAGAATGTTGACTTCTATTTGTATTTATTATGCTAAATCAGCTTTAAAGCCTGTAGTTAATTCCATGCTTATTCCATGGCTGTACTTTTTAAACAAGGGTTCCTAAAGTTGCATGTGAATAATACACTTACCTTCTGAAGTATCTTTAATTCCTATATATTGGCAATGATTGTTTTGCTTAAATTTATAACCACAACATGTCTTTGAGGTCTATTTTTCAAAATACTTTGAGCCCTTAAAAAATAAAATGTAGGCATTTCAGAATATGCTATGCTGATCCAACTTTGATAGGAGTGATATATTTTTCTTTTAAAGTCTGTCCAAGTGATGTATTACACAAGCAATAGAGAAGATGAGTCTGCATAAATACAACAATCAGTTCAGCAATTGAAAGGATTCAGTTTTGCTAGCTTTGCAGTTCTATCAGAACCAAAGTCATTAACAGAAAGTTAATATTTGTTTAGATACTAGAATGTTTTAATGGACTTTTAGCATCTCCAAGACAGTTATATAAACTGTTATTCAAGTTACAGTTCCAAGATTTAGCAAAATTCTGGTTGCCCCGTATTAAGCAGCAAATAATCATTTTGCACTGGAGTAGGAAATAGTATCCCACTCCAGTATTCTTGCTTGGGAAATCCCATGGAAAGGGGAGCCTGGCAGCTTACAGTCACAGAGGTCATAGAGGTCACAGGGGTCACAGAGTCACATGGGGTCACAGAGTCAGACACAGCTGAATGACTTAGCATATAATAGCATGATCATTTGTATAATTATGTTTTATGTGATACTTTGTCCATACTTATATTTAAAAAAAGCATTTGTTTTTATCTTAAATTTTTTTAAACAAATTTATTTATTTTAATTGGAGGTTAATTACTTTACAATATTGTATTGGTTTTGTATTTTATCTAGCAATCTTGGTCTAAGAAATAAGAAATGATGTTGAATAATTTGAAACTTTCAACTTTTATACTATTTTCCTTTATTTCTAAACTGATAGGAGGTATATTGTATATAAGGATATATCTGTATGTAGTAATTCTATGTATCTATATTTATATCTGTACCATATAGCTCTTATCTATTATGCATCTAGTCTACAGATTTTGACAAATGTAAAGTAATGTATATTCACCATTCGAGATTCATAAAAAAGTTTCATCACTTTAAAATTCCCCAGTGCTCAACCTATTCATTCTCCCTGCCTTTACCCAAAAATTCCTAGCAACCACATCTTTTGCTATTTCTTCCAAAAAATTGTATACTGAAATCATACAGGATGTCATCTTGTAGTCTTTTCAGGTTGATTTTTTTTTCACTTCCCAATATATATGTTTTATGGTTGCGAGCTCAGATTTTTTTTTTTTTCTTTCTTGACTGAATAATATTCAGTTCAGTTCAGTCACTCAGTTGTGTCCGACTCTATGCGACCCCATGAATTGCAGCACACCACGCCTCTCTGTCCATCACCAACTTCTGGAATTCACTCAGACTCACGTCCATTGAGTCAGTGATGCCATCCAGCCATCTCATCCTCTGTTGTCCCCTTCTCTTCCTGCCCCCAATCCCTCCCAGCATCAGAGACTTTTCCAATGAGTCAACTCTTCGCATGAGGTGGCCAGAGTACTGGAGTTTCAGCTTTAGCATGATTTCTTCCAAAGAAATCCCAGGGCTGATTTCTTTCAGAATGTACTGGTTGGAACTCCTTGCAGTCCAAAAGACACTCAAGAGTCTTCTCCA
The DNA here is from genome assembly GCF_023091745.1 of Budorcas taxicolor. Lineage (NCBI taxonomy): Eukaryota > Metazoa > Chordata > Mammalia > Artiodactyla > Bovidae > Budorcas > Budorcas taxicolor. The sequence goes on along the minus strand of NC_068929.1, from coordinate 54,941,245 downwards.
ACACCACAGTTCAAAACCATCAAACTTTGGCACTAAGCCTTCTTCACAGTCCAACTCTCACATCCATACATGACCACTGGAAAAACCATAGCCTTGACTAGACGGACTTTAGTCATCAAAGTAATGTCTCTGCTTTTTTAAATATGCTATCTAGGTTGGCCATAACTTTTCTTCCAAGGAGTAAGTGTCTTTTAATTTCATGGCTGCAATCACCATCTGCAGTGATTTTGGAGCCCAGAAAAATAAAGTCTGACACTGTTTCCACTGTTTCCCTATCTTTTTCCTATGAAGTGATGGTACCCGGGTGCCATGATTTAGTTTCCTGAATGTTGAGCTTTAAGCCAACTTTTTCACTCTCCTCTTTCACTTTCATCAAGAGGCTTTTTAGTTCCTCTTCACTTTCTGCCATAAAGGTGGTGTCATCTGCATATCTGAGGTTATTGATATTTCTCCCAGCAATCTTGATTCCAGCTTGTGTTTCTTCCAGTCCAGCCTTTCTCATGATGTATTCTGCATATAAGTTAAATAAGCAGGGTGACAGTATACAGCCTTGACATACTCCTTTTCCTATTTGGAACCAGTCTGTTGTTCCATGTCCAGTTCTAACTGTTGCTTCCTGACATGCATGCAGGTTTCTCAAGAGGCGGGTCAGGTGGTCTGGTATTCCCATCTCTTTCAGAATTTTCCACAGTTTATTGTGATCCACACAGTCAAAGGCTTTGGCATAGTCAATAAAGCAGAAATAGATGTTTTTCTGGAACTCTCTTGCTTTTTCCATGATCCAGCAGATGTTGGCAATTTGATCTCTGGTTCCTCTGCCTTTCCTAAAACCAGCTTGAACATCAGGAAGTTCACGATTCATGTCTTGCTGAAGCCTGGCTTGGAGAATTTTGAGCATTACTTTACTAGCATGTGAGATGCGTGCAATTGTGCGGTAGTTTCAGCATTCTTTGGCATTGCCTTTCTTTGGGATTGGAATGAAAACTGACCTTTTCCAGTCCCGTGGCCACTGCTGAGTTTTCCAAATTTGCTGGGATATTGAGTGCAGCACTTTCACAGCATCATCTTTCAGGATTAATAGTTCAACTGGAATTCCATCACTTCCACTAACTTTGTTCATAATGATACTTTCTAAGGCCCACTTGACTTCACATTCCAGGATATCTGGCTCTAGGTGAGTGATCACACCATCGTGATTATCTGGGTCATGAAGATCTTTTTTGTACAGTTCTTCTGTGTATTCTTGCCACCTTTTCTTAATATCTCCTGCTTCTGTTAGGTCCAGACCATTTCCGTCCTTTATCGAGCCCATCTTTGCACGAAATGTTCCCTTGGTATCTCTAATTTTCTTGAACAGATCTCTCGTCTTTCCCATTCTGTTGTTTTCCTCTATTTCTTTGCACTGATTGCTGAAGAAGGCTTTCTTATCTCTTCTTGCTATTCTTTGGAACTCTGCATTCAGATACTTATATCTTTCCTTTTCTCTTTTGCTTTTCACCTCTCTTCTTTTCACAGCTTTTTGTAAGGCCTCCCCAACATTGCATGAATTACCCATAATCTGATTATCCATTCATGCCTTGAAAGAAATTTTGACTGCTTCCAGGTTTTGGAAATTATGATGAAATCTGCTCTAAATATTTGTGTGCTGATTTTTGTCTAAACATAAGTTTTAAGGCCATCTGATCAATGACTTTATACTAAGGAGCACAATTGTTGGACAGTATGTTCAGAATATATTTAGCTTTGTAAGAAATTGCCAGCTGTCTTCCAAAATACCTGTACCATTTTGCAATTGGTTTTACTTTTTTTTTTAAGTCTGATTGAAAATATTTTCTTTATATGGATTGAATTGAAAAGTAATAGGTAGAACGAAGAAGAGATGTTCAAAAATAATGAAGATACCGGCTGGTATGGAAAAATTGTAACTTCATATGAATCAGTCCCAGTATTCTGACTGACAGTTGCCCTTCACCAAGTGTCACCATGGGTAAGATTATTTAATATTTCAGAATCTTTGCTTCTTCACCTGTAAAGCTGTTACTTTAAAACCTACTAAATCTCTTGGTGGAAATATTTTGACCAGGGCCACCAATGCAAGTGCCATGGTGAGTTCTATCCTGGGCCGGGATCCACTCCAATAGTCTTGCCTGGAGAATCCCCGTGGAAAAAGAAGCCTAGCAGGCTATACTCCATAGGCTCACACAGAGTCAGACACAACTGAAGCACCTTAGCACGTACATACATGCACTCTTAGCTACTCCCGCTCTCCTCACCAAATAGAGAATCTTGAATAGCAAAGCATTTTCTCCTCTACCATAGCTTGAAAAAGTGCAGAAGGTCATTTATTTATTTATTTTATTTTTAATGTCTTTAATTTTTATTATGAGAAAATGGAAACATATAAAAATGAATAAAAGTCATTCATCACCATATTGCAACAAGAAATAATTCTTGCTGATGGATTCCTATTGACTTTTGGCGTTAAAAGACAAAGGGGGTTAAAACAATTGAATTACATTGCTCCAATACTGTCTATCCTCATTCTTACTTTTGTGACATGATTTCAGAGTGCTTATACCTGGATGTCCCGAGCCCTTTCAAAGGACTGATAAGCAATTTTCTCTTCCATGTTGATCAATTCCTGCTTCCAGATTTCATCCTGGTGGAGCTCTGTTAGGTCGCTTAGATTTTTTTCTGCTGTTTCACATCTATATCACTGCTCCTGTAAGGCCTGCATTATTAATGAATAGTCCCTCTGCTAATGCTCTTTATGGGTCTCAAAGGATTCCTTTAGTCTGTCCTGAGTTTCCCAGATCTCATGTAATAGTGCATCATATCTTGGGCTCTGCATGTCCATGGTTTTTTTTTTTAGAGCTGGATGTTCCTATAGCTATGCTTCTAGTGGTGCTGTTGGCTCCCATTGATCTTGAAGTGGCACTAGAACATTCTTCCTCACTACCATACTGGGGCTGGACTGAAAGTCTGAAACCACTCCCAGAGCCTTCGAAGTATCATCTACTGTTCTTCCTCAAAAGAGTCCTTCATGTATGCACACATGCTAAGTCGCTTCAGTAGTGTCGAACCCTTTGAAACCCTATGGACTCCTCTGTCAATGAAATTTTCAGGTAAGAATACTGGAGTGGATTGCCATGACCTCCTCCAGGGAATCTTTCTAATCCAAGGATTGAACGCACATCTCTTATGTCTCCTGCATTGCAGGTAGATTCTTTACCATTGTGTCACCTGGGAAGCCCTAGAATAATTTGTATATCCCTCAATCACTAATGTAATATATTTTATATAGATTTTATGAAAACAATAGGCAAGAAGATATTTTTTCTACACTGTAAAGATAAAGCAAACTGTTTAATATACTTTATCTTTTGTTGCTTTATTTCATGAATTAAAGTCAGGACAATTAAAGTAGAGATTCCATGTTACTTTGAGAGCTTCATTACAATCTAATTTAAGGAAGCCTGATATATTTCAGAGATTTGGGAACTGAAATAATAATGAATATATTTAGTAATAAAATTCTACCAATATATTTTGCAATAAATATTTTTATTCCACATAAGTGCAAAGATAATGCATGCTTTGAGAATTTACCTTAGGGGGAAAATGCTAAATCATAAATTTATTTCAAACCCTTAAAGAGAACAATAGATCAAAATAACTCAAGATTTCACAGACTTATATAATATTTTAGCAAAAGAATAGATTTTATTACAATCCTTCTTGAACATATAAAGAAATAAAACTGAGCTTTGCCCATGGGTTTATACTTAGTCATTAAGTCAATCACATTTTTAAAACTAAATTATTTCTTTGAATTTAGAGAGTATCAAAGCAGGTCAATTCCTATTTCAATAAAACACGTGTTGAATATAGCATTTTTGAAGTGTTTCTAAATTTAGGTGGCTTTAAGTTTTTTAAATATCATACAAAACAAGGTATTTTTAAATTGAAGAATCTCAGAATATCTAGCAGATTTATTGTTATAACTGAAATAGAAGTCAAGCCACCAGGGGGCTACAAAAAGTTAATTCAAGTTACTATAGCTGAGGAAACCAGTTTGTGTGCCACCTAAATTCCAGTAAGTCAGTTTATAATATCACTGTCTCTACTTTTGAAACTTCTCTTTTTTCCTTTCAAACGGGTTCTACTACATCAAATGTGAAAGGGATGGCAGTCTTTGGGTGAGAAACTTGAGTCAAAAAAATTGGTAATCTTCGCCTATGCAATCTCTGAACTCAAGGGAAGGAAATATTTCACTTTATTTTTAGTTCTATCTGTATAAACCACCCAATTGCCCCACTCTGCTTTTCCCAGTGGTGATATCTTACAGTGCCATCAAATTCAGCAAGGTTTCAAACTTTAATAAACTCACAAAGTGAGACAATATATACCACCAAGTCAGCAACAAACTACTTTTTTATTATTTTTTATTTCTAACTGCCCAGATTCAGGTTGATGACTGTCATATGAGAACTTTAAAGAACGCTAGGGCTAAACTGTGGAACAGAATGCCTATGTTCTTAAGGTACATACATACATATATATATATATGTCTCATATACATATATTATATATATTACATATTATATATATTACATATTATATATATTACATATTATATATAAAGTGATGTTGGACTTCAGAATGTATTTGGTCAACATATATTAATTAAATACCCAAAGTAGACTATTAATATGTTAACACTTTTAAGAGAAAGATGAGCAAATGAAGTATTTATTTTATGTCACTATCAATAATTTTAATTATATGCATTAATTACATGATTACATATTAATGTTTCTCTATATTTTACATAGGAACTTGGAATGTCAGGTCCATGAATCAAGGCAAATTGAAAGTGGTCAAACAAGAGATGGCAAGACTGAATGCTGACATTCTAGGAATCAGTGAAATAGAATGGACTGGAATGGGTGAATTTAATTCAGATGACCATTATATCTACTACTGCAGGCAGGAATCCCTTAGAAGAAATGGAGTAGCCATCATGGTCAACAGAAGAGTCCAAAATGCAGTACATGGATGCAGTCTCAAAAATGACAGAATGATCTCTGTTCATTTCTAAGGCAAACCATTCAATATCACAGTAATCCAAGTCTATGCCCCAACCAGTATGGCTGAAGAAACTGAAGTTGAATGGTTCTATGAAGATCTACAAGACCTTTTAGAACTAACACCCCCAAAAGATGTCCTTTTGATAATGGGGACTGGAATGCAAAAGTAGGCAGTCAAGAAACACCTGGGGTAACAGGCAAATTTGGCCTTGCACTACAGAATGAAGCAAGGCAATTGTTAATAGAGTTTTGCCAAGAGAATGCACTGGTCATAGCAAACATTCTCTTCCAACAACACAAGAGAAGACTCTACACATGGACATCACCAGATGGTCAACACTGAAATCAGATTGATTATATTCTTTGCAGCCAAACATGGAGAAGCTTTATACAGTCAGCAAAAGCAAGACCAGGAGCTGACTGTGGCTCAGATCATGAACTCCTTATTGCCAAATTCAGACTTAAATTGAAGAAAGTAGGGAAAACCACAAGACCATTCAGGTATAACCTAAATCAAATCCCTTATGATTATACAGTGGAAGTGAGAAATAGATTTAAGGGACAAGATCTAATAGACAGAGTGCCTGATAAACTATGAACTGAGGTTCATGACATTGTACAGGAGACAGGGATCAAGAACATCCCCATAGAAAAGAAATGCAAAAAAACAAAATGGCTGTCTGGGAAAGCATCACAAATTGCTGTGAAAAGAAGAAAAGCAAAAACCAAAGGAGAAAAGAAAAGATATAAGCATCTGAATGCAGAGTTTCAAAGAATAGCAAGGAGATATAAGAAGCCTTCCTCAGTGATAAATGCAAAGAAATAAAGGAAAATAACAGAATGGGAAAGACTAGAGATCTCTTCAAGAAACTTAGGGATACCAAGGGAACATTTCATGTAAAGATGGGCTCGATAAAGGACAGAAATGGTATGGACCAAACAGAAGCAGAAGATATTAAGAAGAGGTGGCAAGAATACACAGAAGAACTGTACATAAAAGAGCTTCACGACCCACATAATCACGATGGTGTGATCACTCACCTAGAGCCAGACATCCTGGAACATAAAGTCAAGTGGACCTTAGAAAGCATCACTACGAACAAAGCTAGTGGAGGTGATGAAATTTCAGTTGAGTTAGTTTAAATCCTGAAAGATGATGCTGTGAAAGTGCTGCATTCAATATCCCAGCAAATTTGGAAAACTCAGCAGTGGCCACGGGACTGGAAAAGGTCAGTTTTCATTCCAATCCCAAAGAAAGGCAATGCCAAAGAATGTTCAAACTACTGCACAATTGCACTCATCTCACATGCTAGTAAAGTAATGCTCAAAATTCTCCAAGCCAGGCTTCAGCAATACATTAACCGTGTACTCCCTGATGTTCAAGCTGGTTTTAGAAAAGGCAGAGGAACCAGAGATCAAATTGCCAACATCTGCTGGATCATGGAAAAAGCAAGAGAGTTCCAGAAAAACATCTATTTCTGCTTTATTGACAATGCCAAAGCCTTTGACAGTGTGGATCACAATAAACTGTGGAAAATTCTGAAAGAGATGGGAATACCAGACCACCTGACCTGCCTCTTTAGAAACCTGCATGCATGTCAGGAAGCAACAGTTAGAACTGGACATGGAACAACAGACTGGTTCCAAGTAGGAAAAAGAGTCCATCAAGGCTGTACATTGTCACCCTCTTTATTTAACTTATATGCGAGTACAACATGAGAAATGGTGGGCTGGAAGAAGCACAGGCTGCAATCAAGTTTGCCAGGAGAAATATCAATAACCTCAGATATGCACATGACACCACCCTTGTGGCAGAAAGTGAAGAGGAGCTCAAAAGCCTCTTGATGAAAGTGAAAGTGGAGTGAAAAAGTTGGCTTAAAGCTCAACATTCAGAAAACTAAGATCATGGCAACTGGTCCCATCACTTCATGGGAAATAGATGTGGAAACAGTGGAAACAGTGTCAGACTTTATCTTTTTGGGCTCCAGAATCACTGCCGATGGTGACTGCAGCCATGAAATTAAAAGACGCTTACTCCTTGGAAGGAAAGTTATGACCAAACTAGATAGCATATTGAAAAGCAGAGACATCACTTTGCCAACAAAGGTCCGTCTAGTCCAGGCTATGGTTTTTCCAATGGTCATGTATTGATGTGAGAGTTGGACTGTGAAGAAAGCTGAGTGCTGAAGAATTGATTCATTTGAATTGTGGTGTTGGAGAAGACTCTCTTGAGAATTCCTTGGACTGCAGGGAGATCCAATCAGCCCATCGTAAAGGAGACCAGTCCTGGGTTTTCATTGGAAAGACTGATGCTGAGACTCAAACTCCAATACTTTGGCCACCTCATGTGAAGAGTTAACTCACTGGAAAAGACCTTGATGCTGGGAGGGATTGAGGGCAGAAGGAGAAGGGGACAACAGAGGATGAGGTGCTGATGGCATCACCGACTTGATGGACGTGAGTTTGGGTGAACTACGGGAGTTGGTGATGGACCGGGAGGCCGGTCATGCTGTGACTCATGTGATCACAAAGAGTCGGACATGACTGAGCAACTGAACTGAACTGAACTGATATTTTTCATGATTGAATAGTTTTAAAGTTTAATAGCTCATAAGATATATAATGTCAGAGGCATTCAAGGGAAATTATTTTGCTTGTGTGTGTGTGTGTTTTCTCTCTTCTCTCCTTGAAACTGATAAGCTTCCAACTACCAGTTAACGTAGAGGCCACTAAAGTGGATCATGTGAAAACGAAACATCATTTTTTTACGTTCTTTAGAGGAATTGATTGTGAACTTGACATGAAGCTTTTCAAATTCTTTTGCTCTCACTATACCACTTTCAGAGAATACTGTATTTAATATGAGGTGATATATTATACTACTCTTCATAATGTAATGGGTTAAAAGTTGTTCCCTACTCTAGGAATTAGCATCATAATAATATCAAATGTTAATACCCAATAGAAAGTTTGCTTCTTTTTCATTGTACTACAAAGAAATAAAGTAACAATATTTTTAGACTGTGGTCATATTAACAAGACTTAATTTAAAAAAAAAAAATGGTTCCCAAATTATGAGTTAGGTTGTCACTATAACCTTGGGGGAGGGATTCAAGTTTGAAATTCTATGCATAGATCTACAGCTCCAAAGAACTGCAAAATGTGTGGTGAGTTTTGAATTTTTTAAATATAAATTTATTTATTTTAATTGGAGGTTAATTAATTTACAATATTTGAATTTTATGGTCAATTGGTGTCATCAGTTACGTGTAGCAATTTAGGGAAGAATATTTAGTGCAAGAAGAGATGAGCCTCAAAGTTAGAATTCTGGTGAATTCCCTCTTATATAAGCAAATGTCTGGAAAAACATTGAAAAGAAGTTGTTAAAAACTTAGAAGAAGAAATAGAGTGTGAGGACAGAGAATTCAAAATAGCAGAACACTTCCAGAAAGGAAAAGTCAAGTTCTGAAAAGTAGAATCATTTGGTAAGTGAAAGAAGATTCATATATATTGGATCTGTCTATTAGAAAGTAATATTTGTCAGAGTATTTAAAACAAAATAGGATTACTGATAACTATAGAGAACTAAGAAGCTGAAGGAAGTATTTCCTGATGATCATTTTTTTTTTCACTTATTGTGAAGAAGCATTTGTTATGAGAATGAAAAGAAAGCCAAAGAAGGACACATATGCCAAAGGCTGAGTTAACTACAAGGATCATAAAAAGGGACTTGATAAGAATTTGTCAGTCTGTAACCTTCATATGGGGCTTCCCATGTGGTGCTAGTAATAAAAAACCTGACTGCCAATGCAGGAGTGGTAAGAGATATGGATTTATCCCCAGGTGGGGAAGATTCCCTGAAGAAGGGAATGGCCATCCACTCCAATATTCTTACCTGGAGAATCCCATGGACAGACGAGCCTGGTGAGCTATGGTCCATAGGGTCCCAAAGAGTCACACAAAACAGAAGTTGACTTAGGATGAACACAACCTTGATATGACTTTGGCTCCTACCTTATGTCACATACAGGTTGCTTCTTTTTGAATATCTTATTTTCATTGCTAACATTATTTTTTAGATCTGCTCTTTCACTTATTTGTAACTATTGAATCTTCTCTATAGATGTACATTTATTTCTTTCAAAATATCTTTCTAATTCCCTCCCAACAAGGCAAGATATCACCTCCCTTTGAACTATAATTACAGTAGTTTCTATTTTTGGCTCTGTTTACAACCCTGAACAATTTAAAACACAAAGTCAACATACAATTATTTTCCTATCTCTCCATGTTCTTGGCACTGGAAGCAAATAAATCTTACTTTAAGAAAAAAGCTTCCTGTCCCCCTTCATCCACTGAAACAATTCAGAATGAATATCTTGAAAATTTGAAACCCTGTCATTACTTATGAACTATCACATACTTGATCACAGCTAAAATGTAGGTGCAAAGCTCATCAAACATTGCCTCTTGCAATGGAAGCTCAGAGTCTTAACCAGTGAACCTCTAGGAAAGTTCATATAGCAAGCTTCTAATACTTAGTAAGTAGACCAAATTAAAATTGAAATTGAGATTATGTCTCACATATATAGCTTGGAAAAACAGATTCCAAAAGACTGCTTTTCAGAGCTGAAGTTGAAAATTGAAGCTGTGATTTAAAAATCATTTTCTTTATTAAAATATCAAAATAGAGAGCAATTAAAAGGCTGTTCCCTGAAAGTATGTTTTCTACAAACAGCATCTGAAAATAGTTATTATGACATGTTAATTATCCTAATAAATGAAAGCTAAATGCTTTATAATGTCATTATTGTTCTCTTACAAATATCTTTTAAACACTAAAGAAAAAAATTTACTACAAAATTAATTTTTTCTATAAAGAGAATGCAAATATTGAATCTAGTGAAACAATTTGATGCAAATTTGAAAGCTTAATTTATTATTTTTAGGTATATTGAATTTGGGTTCAAGGCAGAAAAATTCACTCTGTTTTAAAAGATCAATTTGTTGTTGTTCAGTTGCTCAGTCATCTCCGACTCTTTGTGACTCCCTAGACTGCAGCATGCCAGGCTACCCTGTCCTTCACCATCTCCAGAGCTTGGCCAAACTCATCTCCATTGAGTCAGCGATGCCATCCAACCATCTTGTCCTCTGTCATCCCCTTCTCCTCCTGCCTTCAATGTTCTCCAGATTCAGGTCTTTTCTAATGAGTCAGTTCTTCACATTAGGTGGTTAAAGTATTGGGGCTTCAACATCAGTCCTTCCAATGAATATTCAGGACTGATTTCCACTAGAACTGACTAGTTTGATCTCCTTACAGCCCCAAGGACTCTCAAGAGTCTTCTTCAACACTACAGTTCAAAAGCATCAGTTCTTTGATGTTCAGCCTTCTTTATGGTCCAACTCTCCCATCCATACATGACTACTGGAAAAACTATAGCTTGGACTAGATGGACCTTTGTTGGCAGTGTAATGTCTCTGTATTTTAAAATGCCATCTAGCTTGATCATAGCTTTTCTTCCAAGGATTAATCGTCTTTTAATTTCATGGCTGCAGTCACCATCTGCAGTGATGTTGGAGCCCAAGAAAATAAAGTCTTGGAAACAATGTTTTCATTGTTCCCCTATCTACTTGCCATGAAGTGATGGGACTGGATGGCATGATCTTAGTTTTTGAATGTTAAGTCTTAAGCCAGCTTTTTCACTCTCTTTAACTTTCATCAAGAGGCTCTTTAGTTCCTCTTCAATTTCTGTGATAAGGGTGATGTCATCTGCATATCTGAGGTTATTGATATTCCTCCCTGCAAACTTGATTCCAGCTTGTGCTTCATCCAGCCTGGCATTTTGCATGATGTACTCTGCATATAAGTTAAATAAGAAAGATATTATCAGATTTCAGGGCAATGATCAGATTAGAAAGTTTAAACCTTCTCTGCCAAGAAATTAGAATGAAGTCATGGAAAAATCAAACAAAGCAATGCACTTTAGAAGGTAAAAGTTTATGAGGGATGCATTTTTTAACTGAATGCTTTTTACTTGCCTATCCTTTAAATTGGTAAAACTTAGCATGCTTTCCAAAATCCAATGAAAGAGCTGTGTAAATATTATTTTTTCTCCAGGTTTGAAGTATAAACCCTTTGGATGCTTCTTAGTCATTTCCCCCAATAATCATAGCTGCTAAAATATCAGCCAAGGCCTTTGAAATCCATAACTGTATTTGATATTGTACATAGACTTCACATATATAAGGTCACACACACACACACAGATACACACTCCACACAAGCACAAAAAAACTCAAGCCACTTGTCAGATGATAATCCATGTCTGATAATGAGAACCTACTGCATAGCCCAGGAAGTCCACTCAGTGCCCTGTGATGATCCAAATGGAAAGCAAAAAATTCAAAGAGTGGATATATGTATATGTGTAACTGATTTGCTTTACTGTGCAGCAAAAACTAACACAACATTGTAAACCAACCCTTCACCAACAATAAATAATACAAAAGTTGTTACTCAGTCACTCAGTCATGTCCAACACTGCAACCCCATGGACTGCAGCATTCCAGGCTTCTCTGTTCTTCACCATCTCCCAGAGCTTGCTCAAACTCATCTCCATTGAGTCAATGATGCCACCCAACCATCTAATCCTCTGTCATCCCCTTTTCCTCCTGCCTTCAGTCTTTCCCAGCATCAGGGCCTTTTCCAATGACCTGACTCTTCACATCAGGTGGCTAAAGTATTGGAGATTTAGCTTCAGCTTCAGTCCTTCCAATGAATACTAAGGGTTGATTTCCTCTAGGATTAACTGGTTTGATCTCTTTGCTTTCCAAGTGATGAATAAGTTTTTAAAATGCATTTGAAAATTCAAATCTCTTTAAGCTAAAGTCAGTGTCAAAGTTTCCTAGAACATCTTTCCCCCAATTGTTTCTTTATTGTAAAAAGAGATGCAGTTTATTTTTCATATTTTTAGTGAAATAGTGAGAGATCCACTAAATTTTTGCTGAGTGAATAATTACCCAGTTACAGATAGGTAATCTGTACATTGATGAACAAGATTAACATTCTCAGGACTTAGTTTGACTTGGATTAAGATAAACTATAGACAAAATGGGCTTCCGAAGTGGCTCTAGTGGTAAAGAACAAATGCAGGAGACATAAAGACATGAGTTTGAATTCTGGGTCAGGAAGATCCCCTGGAGGTGAGTATTGCAACCCACTCCAGAATTCTTGCCTGGAGAATCCCATGAAAAGATTATCCTGCAGCACTGCAGTCTATAAGGTTGCAAAGAGTCAAACCACTGAAGTGACTTAGCACAAGAAAAATCTATATGCAAGTCAAGAAGCAACATTTAGAATTGGACATGGAACAACAGACCGGTTCAAAATTGGGAAAGGAGTATTTCAGGGCTGTATATTGCCATCCTGCTTATTTAACTTTTATGCAGAGTACATCATGTGAAATGCAGGGTTGTTTGAAGCACAAGCTGGAAATAAGATTGCCAATAGAAAAAGCAATAACCTCAGATATGCAAATGACACCACCTTATGGCAGAAAGTGAAGAGGAACTAAAGGGTCTCTTGATGAAAGTGAAAGAGGAGAGTGAAAAACTGGCTTAAAAAAAAAAAAAAAAACCTCAACATTCAAAAAACAAAGATCATGCCATCCAGTCCCATCACTTCATGGCAAATAGTTGGGGACACAATGGAAACAGTGACAGATTTTATTTTCTTGGGCTCCAAAATCACTGCAGATGGTGACTGCAGCCATGAAATTAAAAGATGCTCCTTGGAAGAAAAGCTATGACCAACCTTGACAGCATAATAAAAAGCAGAGACATTACTTTGCCAACAAAGGTCTGTACAGTCAAAGCTATCATTTTTCTATTAATTATGCATGGATGTGAGAGGTGGACCATAAAGAAGATTGAGCATCAGAGAATTGTTGCTTTTGAACTGTGGTGTTGGAGAAGCCTCTTGAGAGTCCCTTTGACAACAAGGAGGTCAAACCAGTCCATCCTAAAGGAAATCAGTCCTGAATATTCATTGGAAGGACTGATGTTGAAGCTGAAACTCCAATACCTTGGCCACCTGATGCAAAGAACTGACTCATTGGAAAAGACCTTGATGCTTGGAAAGACTGAAGGTGGGAGGAGAAGGGGAATGGCAGAGGATGAGATGGTTGGATGGCATCACTGACTGGATGGGCATGACTTTGAGCACCTCTGGGAGTTGGTGATGAACAGGGAGGCTTGGCATGATGCAGTCCATGGTGTCCCAAAGAATCGGGCTTGACTGAGAGACTGAACTGAACTGACTGAACCGAAGTGCTTTATACTTGTTGAATGAGTGAATAAATGAAACCAGAAGATGGGAGACATGCTTGAGTTTCAAGACACAATGTTGCTCAGAATTTGTATTTCTTTTGATACATGAATATGATGATATTATGTCAAGGAACAATTGGATTAAAAACGAGGTATAACATTTCCAGAAGCAGAATAAGCAAATTTTTTCCTAGGTACTATTTTTTGTTTAAAAGGACTTAAGCATGAAAGTTTTTATCTAGTCTTGAGCATATTTGCCCTACATTACAGGGCTATATTGTCTGGAATGCCCTCTAACTTTCTATCTAATATCCCATCCATTTCTGCAATAAAATCAATAAAGAAAGATAGAGCCTCAAACACAATTATTTCACAATTACTTTTAGCCAATATGGCATCAGTATAATGAGTAACTTTAGCATTTGAATTAGATTTAGGCCACTTATTTAAAACCTACCTTCCTGAATTATGGTATCATGCCAGATAATTTAAATCCCCAGGTGCTAGATAAACAGTAAATCAAATTACTAACACTGCAAGAAAAAAGCAAATTGCTCTTGCTATCCAACACTAACAGTGACTCCAAAGATCACATAAGCCAAATCAATGACTGCATATGAATCAAGAATGACTAAGAATCACCTTACAATGTGAAAATATGGAGAGTCACAGTTCTCATCTAATTGTGGTTACCTTGTATTAATCTATGTATAATTCCAATTGTATTCTATAAATAATGTCCAATAAGTATTTAATTTCTGTACCAGCTAAACTGAGATCATAATTAGAAGAGTGTTGCTATCAGGTACAACCTACTCCTCTAATCTCTGCTTTAAAAATAAGCTCTATTTATCCCCTTTAAATATGGCAACTATGATTTTATATTTAAGACTTTATTGTGGGAAGAGTTCTATGGGAACAGTCAGTTTTGCATTTTCAAGGAAGAGATTGTTGCACTGTTTTTCTTCATCCTTTCAAGTGAAAATACTTTATTTTCCCCTAAAATCACAATAAACCAATCCTATTATCAGTTTAAAGAATGGCCAGGGCTTTCCTGGTAGCTCAGATGGTAAATAATCCCTCTGCAATGCAGGAGACCCTGGTTCAATTCCTGGATAGGGAAGACCCACTGGAGAAGGGATAGGCTGCCCACTCCAGTATTCCTGGGCTACCCTTGTAGCTCAGCTGGTAAGAATCCACCTGCAATGCAGGGGACCTGGATCCGATCCCTCAGTTGGGAATATATCCTACAGAAGGGAAAGACTACCCTCTCCAGGATGCTGGCCTGGAGAATTCCAAAGACTGTATAGTCCATGGGATCTTAAAGAGTTGGACAACACTGAGCGACTTTCGCTTTCACTTTCAGAATCTGTACAGAAAATCACTTTGGTTCTCTATGTTCCATCTTAGAAACTTAGCAAAACTCTGCCACTGAAAATTCTGTCTTCAATATACCCAATCATGGATATAGTCTCTGTTCCCAAATCTTCCTAGTTTTTTAAAACTATTTTTAATTTTAATTATCTAAATTTTTTCATGTGTATTTTATTAATATTATTTGCTTTAAAAAAACACACTATTGAGGTATGGTTTACATACAAAGAAGCCAAATCTATTTAATGTATACAACTGATGAGTTTGGAGATAAGTTGTTGTTCAGTAACTCAGTCGTGTCCAATTCTTTGCAACCCCATGGACTGTAGCATGCCAGGCTTTCTTGTCCTTCATCATCTCTTGCAGCTTGCTCAAACTCATGTCCATTGAGTCAGTCATGCCATCCAACCATCTTGTCCTCTGTCATCCCCTTTTCCTCCTGCCTTCCATCTTTCTCAGCATCAGGGTCTTAACATAAGTAGATACTACTCCTAAAACCACCATCACAATCTATGTCTTAAACATATCCATCACTTTCTAAAGGTTCTTCTTATCATATAAGCAATTTTATAAACTGGTATGAATGTCTGGAGAAATAGCCAAAGCTCCCTAATTTTTGAATGCCAGTGTTTGTCAGAAGGAACTTCCCTGGTTCAGAGGTAAAGAATCATTCTGTGATGCAGAAGATGCCAGTTCAGTCCCTGAGTTGGGAAGATCCCCTGAGGGAGGGCACAGCAACCCACTCCAGTATTCTTGCATGGAGAATCCCATGAATGGAGGAGCCTGGCAGGTTACAACCTATGGCGTCGCAAAGAGTCAGACACGACTGAAGTGATTGAGCATGCATGCACACACAGCACATTGTCAGACACATTTGGATTTCAACATCACATTTATAGTCACCACCAAGAGATTTTTTGAAGTGATTGATCTGAAAGAACAGACATAGGGATAAATTTAATGAGGAGATTTGAGGCAATTCCAGCTTTATTGTTTCTGCTGTTGCTGTGGTTCTTGTTAGGTAGGGCACGTGTGTGTAAGTGTGTATGTGCATGTATGTGTGTGTGTGTGTGTGTGTGTGTGTGTATGTGTGTGTGTAGACTTGTTGACAGGCAGCAGATTACCTTTGTATTATCTCCTAGGGCTGCCTTAACAAAACACACAAACTCACTGTCTTTAAATTGCAACAATTTGTTGTCTCACAGTTTTGGGTATTAGAAGTCCAAAGTGATGCTGTCTACATGGACACGATCCATCTGAAACCTATAAAGGAACTCTTTCCAGGCTTATGATAGTTTGTCAGCAACATTTAGTGTTACCTGGTTGGTAGAGACAACACTTTAATCCTTGGTCCTCACATAGCATTCTTCCTATATTTCTGTCTTCATAAGTATATCAGTCTTATAGAACTAGGGGCCCACAATAGAGCAGTGTAATAGCATGTTAATTTGTTAATAGCCAACTATGTCTGCATGACATGCCTTTAGTTCCAAAAAATAATAACCTATTCATTTCTCTTGATTCTGTGAGTTTTCTCATGCTCTGCTCGGCAGTTCTTCTGGTCTCGTTTGGAGTCTCTTACAAGGCTGCTTTAAGCTGAAAGATGATTTGAGATATATTATGTCATTCTCAATGTACCCTCCACATACTTCTTAATCATTCAGCAGTCTAGCCTGGCTTCAGTTCAGCACAGCTACTTGATTCCACAACAGCATGTCTCTTCCGCCCCATTTCATCTGTCAAAGTAAGAACACAGGCTGGTCCAAAGTCTAGAAGTGTATGAATAGATTCATCTCTTATATGAGGATTGGCATGCCCAAACGCATTGGGAGGTAACTGTGGGAGGCATAAGTGAGGATTACTTAGGATCAAATACTACTTGCCACTATTGTTACTAATTCTAGTTATTTATTTTAATAAGTCATAATGTTCTACTCTATCAATAGAAGTCCAATGAGGAGAGAAAAACCACAGGATAATTTACACAGGAAGAGTTTTATATAAAAAAAGTTGAAATAAAACAAGGAATTGGAATAATGAGAAGTAAGTATTAAAAAGAAGACTGTAAAAGTTTAGGAATATAGGACTGGTAGATACAAGAACAGCATATACCATTAGAACTGAATAGAGATATCCAAGTAAAAGAAACTCTCCAGCCAGGGAAACTGGACGTGATGACAGCTTCAAAGGAAAGAATATTCTATTCTTAATCATTTCCACTCAGGCACAAATTATGAACAGTGATGGTATATAATTACAACGTATTTTCTTTGTTGAAGTCACTGAGAAATGTTTTTCCTATTAAAACTTAGAAATGTGAAAATAACAAATAAGATGAATAAGTTTTGGGGATCTAACATACAGCATGGTGATTATAGTTAATCATACCATATTATATACTTGGCATTGCTAACAGAGTAGATGTTACAGGTTCTCACCACACACAAAAAATGGCAATTATGTGACCCAATCGAGGAGTTAGCTAACACTATAATGGGGCTGATTTTGCAATATGTAAGTGCATCAAATCAATACATTGTACACTTTAAAATTACATAATGTATATGCCAATTCTATGTCAATAAAACTAGGGGAAAAGTATTAAAAAATAGTAAGTATGAGTATTTCTGATTAGAATAAATAACATTATTGAAAAATGTACAAAATATTTTCATGATTTAAGAATCTAGAGACATTTCAAGGTATCTTGATTTAGGAAAAATGCCAAGTTTTGCGCCATTTTTCCTAGAAAAGGGGAGACATCATACGGCCAATTCTCTGAGCCTCTTGGACTAAAAATAATATTATTTTCTGAGCATGTCCTAAAAGTGTCTAGGCCCTGTTAATTCATAGTTGCTTTAAATATTTGTTGAATAAAAATCCATGAGTAGTTTTTTTCAGATAGATATAAGAGACTTAAAGATAGCATTTCTGTCAAATTTTAAAAATATGTAAAATGTTTTTTAAGACATAAATTTGATTTAAATATCTTTACTAAAATTCATAACAACTTCCATTGTCATAAAAAAATAAAATCCTGTGGCTTTCATAACTTTAGATTCCAAATAATATCTTAACTTCCATATTATGGCCCAAAAGACATTTAAACATTATTATTTGATACTAGCAATTTTATCTTTCTTCTGCTAATTATATGGAGCATTAAGCTAAACTATGCAAAATAATCACAATTATGTGCATGCACAGTCACTAAGTCATCTCCAAGTCTTTGTGACCCCATGGCCTCTAGCCCACTACACTCCTCTGTCCATAGGATTTCCCAAGCAAGAATACTGGAGTCATTTGCCATTTCCCTTTGCAGGGGATCTTCCCAGCTCAGGGATTGAACCTAGTCACCTACATTGACAAGTGAGTTCTTTACCACTGAGCACCAGGGAAGCTCAATCACAATTATATTGAGGACTTAGATAGGCACTGAAATTAGTAAATAATAACAATAATAATAAATACAAAGTATAGACCATCTTATGAAAAAAAGCTAAACTATTTCTGAGGTAATAGTTACAAAATAATAGCTTGTCTTCATTTATCTATTTCATAGCACAAAGTTCCTCTGAACCGCATTACCACAAGCGATGTTACCAATTTCTAAAATACACACACATTAACAGTTACTAATCAAGACCACAATAAACTAATTGAGGAAGCCCAATTAGCTTGAAAATATAAAAATAAATTATACAAATGCTACAGAGAAGTAGAGAAAAACCAATACAATACTGTAAAGTAATTAGCCTCCAATTAAAATAAATATTTTTTTTAAATTCAGTTATTTGTATTTGGCATATAGCAACTTGCCTGGAGAATCCCAGGGTGGCAGAGCCTGGTAGGCTGCCGTTTATGGGGTTGCACAGAGTCGGACATGACAAGTGACTTAGCAGCAGCAGCAACATAATAAAACCAGGGTGGATATCTGGGAAAATATATGTGATTCACCAGGAAAATAAAAGCAAATATTATTTAAATATTTTAAATTTCATTTGAAAAAAATCATATTATCTAAAACTCATGATAGAATAAAATACCTTTGGCAAGATATAAATCTGTCAGTGGTTTTGCCTGCAGCAGTTAGCTTCATTATTGTGAAACAAAAGTCAAAATGATGTCAGTATTGCTAAAAGAGCTTTTTAATAGGGAGCCAGAATCCATTGAGAAAGTTGGACTTACCTAGGTCTCAGCCTGATGGAATCTAAACATTTGACCACTTATAGTCTTAATGTAGTCATTCAGAAATTCCACACAATATCCAGAAATTCAAGATATTACCAGACACTTACTCAAAATAACTGGCTACAGCCTATCCCTTATGAACAAATATTTCCTTTTTGCATCAGAGCCAACCATAATTCTTGTAAGAAAACTTTAACAACATTGTGTCCTGTATAAGCTCTTGACTCATTCCCTTTCTCGGAACTCTTTTTACATTTTACCTGAATCTGTGTTTCCTGAATTGCTATTCCTAAGACTCTAAATAGAGTTCTTTATTCTTTGTTGCCTTGGTACTAATTATTGTTTTTCAACAGTAGAGATAACGTTAGAATAGGAAACCCACTCTACTTTATGTATAATTGTCAAATTTTATGTGGAGTAAAACAAAGGAGTCAAACAGCAATTGTAAATTTTCCAATATCCTGATAAAAATAGGTATATATAAAATTTGAACATGAAAAATAAATATTTTTTAAAATACAATGCACCAAAGATTGATAAAAGAATTAAACTGGCATAACAAAGTTTGCTCTAGGAAAATGTTTTCTACAAAGATTCATCAGTTCTATGGAAAATGATGGAAAGATTTGATTTCATAAACTGAGAATCAAAATCACAACAAAAACATCAAGACTAAAATGTCCAATGATGATAAAAAGATGAGATTTTAGTGGTAGAGTCGACATGTTCTATGTCCAAGATAGAAAGCTACTGTTCAGGGAAGGCTTTGTCTCTAACCAGCCAAAGAGAATCCAGGATGCTAAATTTGATTGTACTTGCAAAGAAACATTCAGGAAAATAAAAGAGCAATTATCACTGAGCTAAGTTTCAAACTTCTTTTGCTCACTGTTTTTATACTCATATAATGAATGAACAGCATTGTTAAGAGCATTTTAAAGTGCCTTAGGATAGGACTGGCATCCAGCCAGGAAATTAGGCAAATGCAATTCTGAGGGGAATAAAAAAGAAATATAGAAACACAAAGTGGGAGTTGTATTTTTGTATTGCCTTTGTTTTTTGTTTTTGTTTTTGTACAGTCTCAGAATGCTTGTGCAAATCAATTTCTGCAGCAATGGGGCTCAAATTCTGAATGTTCTCTTGAAAAGAACATAAACTATTGAGGTTACAGTTTGAGAATGACCTCCAGTGGCTTGTATAAATTACACAGAACAGCCCATAAATTACATTTGTTGCAAATCTGACAACCTCAGAATTACACTGGAACAGAACTAACTAGTGAAATGTTCATGTCAAAGAAATTTCTTATTCCCCAAATGAAATAACCTAATTATGATAGTATTATAATCACCACGGTCTTCCCCAGTAGCTCAGGTGGTAAAAAATCCACCTGCAAAGCAGGGGACCTTGGTTCGACTTCTGGGTCTGAAGATTTGTTAGAGAAGTGATGGGCTATCCACTCCAGTATTCTTGGGTTTCCCTGGTGGCTCAGACAGGAAAAAATCCACCTGCAAGACCAGAGACCTGGTTTCAATCCCTCAGTTCTGAAGATCCTCTGGAGGAGGCTATGGCAACCCACTCCAGTATTCTTGCCTGGAGAATCCCCATGATTTTTACTATGTGTAAAATAGACAGCTAGTGAGAATTTGATTTGGGAAAAAAATTAAAAAGAAACACCAGAAACTTAACTCAGTGCTCTGTGATGACCTAGATGGGTGGGGTGGGGTGGGGGAGGGTGGGAGGGAGGCCCAAGAGGGAGGGAATATATTTACACATACAGCTGACTCATGTTGTTGTACAGCAACAAATTAACACAAAATTGTAAAGCAACTATACTCCATTAAAAAAAAAAAAATTCTGTAGACAAAGAAGCAGGTGAAACAAAAAAGGAGCATGTGAGTGTATTCTTTGGTTAAAGCTGAACTATCTTGTGATGTAGTAAAGTAATTAACCTCCAATTAAATAAATAAATTTATATTAAAAAAAGAACCTTCAATCTAAACATTATGCATTTTGTATGAGTTTGAGCTGCCAAAGTAACAGAGATGGAATTCTTGCATAAAAATCAGCCATTCTGTTTGGTGAGTGGCGAAGTTAAGCGGGGTGGGGGGTGTGTGATGCTGAGATGTGCAGCATACCTCAGATATGCAGATCACCACCCTTATGGCAGAAAGTGAAGAACTCAAGGGCCTCTTGATGAAAGTGAAAGAGGAGAGTGAAAACATTGGCTTAAAACTCAACATTCAAATAACTAAGATCATGGCCTCCAGTCCCCTTCATTTCATGGCAAATAGATGGGGAAACAGTGGAAACAGTGTCAGACTTTATTTTTGGGGGCTCCAAAATCACTTCAGATGGTGACTGCAGCCATGAAATTAAAAGACGCTTGCTCCTTGGAAGAAAAGTTATGACCAACCTAGACAGCATATTAAAAAGCAGAGACATTACTTTGCCAACAAAGGTCCATCTAGTCAAAGCTACGGTTTTTCCTAGTCATGTATAGATGTGACAGTTGGACTATAGAAAGAAAGCTGAGCACCGAAGAATTGATGCTTTTGAACTGTGGTGTTGGAGAAGACTCTTGAGAGTCCCTTGGACTGCAAGGAGATCCAACCAGTTAATCCTAAAGGAAGTCAGTCCTGCATATTCATTGGAAGGACTGATGCTGAAGCTGAAACTCCAATGCTTTGGCCACCTGATGTGAAGAACTGACTCATTTGAAAAGACTCTGATGCTGGGAAAGATTGAAGATGGGAGAAGGGAATGACAGGATGAAATGGTTGGATGGCATCACCGACTTGATGGAACTAAAACCTTCTAGAACATAAATAACATCTGATGGCATGCATGCTTCATTTTGTCTAACATCCTGTTCCTCCTGAGTCTGTGTTGCTGCTATGGAACAAGACCTCTCTGGAGCACTTTATTGTACTTAGTTAGATGAATTCTGGAGACAGGAAATGAGCTGGGAAACAAACTCTGAACATGCTCAATATTAGCTTATCATGAAATGTAAATTTCTGCCAAGGTCTGGAAAGGAAATTATAAACATAACATCCTCACAAGAAAACATCTAAAGTTGAAATCCCCTGAACAGTGCTGGCCAAGCGTAACTAACATTTTTACACAGGAAAGATAATGCAGGGTATGTTTATGTATAAGTTCATTTTCAAAGCAGGAAAGAAAATTCTCAAGTTTCTCTTGGCCAAAAAAAAAAAAAAAAAAGAGGCAGAATAAATTCATTATACTGTGTGGCTAGCCCTAAAAACAGAAAGGCCATACCAGTATCAGGACAGAATTATAGCAAAACCCAAAGCAAAAGGTGTGTAGAGGGGGGAAAAAAAATTATTTCCTGATAATTAGCTCAAAAGTGCTATTACAGCAAAACAGCAAACTCACTTTATTTTTTATTAATTAATTTATTTTAAACAGAGGATAATTATTTTACAATATTGTGATAATTTTTGCCATACATCAACATGAATTGGCCACAGATATATATGCATCTCCCCCATCCTGAACACCCCTCCCACCTCCCTTCCCATCATATCCCTCTGGGTTGTCCCAGAGGACCAGCCTTGGGTGCCCTGCTTCATGCATCAGACTTGCACTGGTCAACTATTTTATATATGGTAATGTATATGCTTTAATGCTATTCTCTCAAATTATCCCACCCTCACCTTCTCTCACTGAGCACTATAAAGAACAAACTCACTTTACCTGGAAAATGATAAACACAATGATTAACAGAATGTGGAAGAGTAAACTCTTGAAGGCAGTTGAGAACATAAAAGCGGAAAGGGATCTGGAGCAATCTAGATGTTATCTGCCTAGAACAATTTCCTGCAGACCTAACTAAGAACCAGGATAAACTATTCAAAATTGTTCCATCCCCTAAGTCTGTGAAGAAGTCTATGAGAAAAAGTTCTTCTCTAATGCTAAACTGGATTCACTGGTGGATAAGACAGTAAAGAATCTCCCTTCAATGCAGGAGACCCAGGTTTGATCTCTGGATGGGAAATGGCAACCTACTTCTGTATTCTTGCCTGGAGAATTCCATGGATAGAGGATCCTGGTAGGCTACAGTCCATAGGGTCACAAAGAGTCATTCACAACTGAGCAATTAACACATAACATAGCAAAGCTAAATTGGAAGATATAACTTAGCCTGTGAGCTAACTGACCTTTTTAACCCTTTATCTGTCCATCTTCCAGTGTAGATTCTGAAAGAGTCCATCTGTGTCGGCAAACTCGCATACATGCCTGTGAAGTCACTTCAGTCATTTCTGGCTTTTTGTCACCTTACGGACTGTAGCCTGCCAGGCTCCTCTGTCTAGGAGATTCTCCAGGCAAGAATACTGGAGTGGGTTGTCATGCCCTTCTCCAGGGGATCTTCATGACCCAGGAATTGAACCTTCGTCCTTTCTATCTCCTGCATTGGTAGGTGGATTCTTTACCATTAGTGCCACTTGGAAAGCCTCTGCTAAAATGTCTTTTGAGTCTAACCTAGATACTGTGCTTAGTCGCTCAGTTGTGTCCATCTCTTTGCCATCCCACAGACTGTAGCCCACCAGGCTCCTCTGTCCATGGGGATTCTCCAGGCAGGATTACTGGAGTAGGTTTCTATACCCTCCCCCAGGGGCTTTTCCTAACCCAGGGATCGAACCCAGGTCACCACATTGCAGGCAGATTAGGTGCTATAAAATTAATATATACTCATGTCGCTTCTGCCTTTCATGATGATAAAGTTGTGGATATTCCATTTAAAGTGCGGCTTTGAAGTTCAGCTGCCTAATACTTGGTTCACTATCCAGCTATGGGTCCTTCAGAGAGGATGAATAATTACACTAAATACATCATTTGTTTATTGTGGGGCTGAAATAGTAAATAAAAAGGAAGTGTTATTGGAAGATATGTTTTAATATTTTGCAATAAGAATTATTATTATTGTTATTTGGCTGTTATTAACATTATTTCATGATAGAAAGCACCTTACAACATATTTGTAGAACAAGGAAACATATAAATAAAATAGTACACTGAAATGAAATGCAAAACTTAGATTTTTGGAAGATATTATCCTAAATTCTTAAGGTAAGTTTACTTTAAAAGTTATCACAAATATTTTACCACATTTTTTCTATGAATTCCTGCATATGCTTTTATTCACATAACAAAATGTATCAAATGATAATAAGTGGAAAAGTAACTCCTTTTTAAGATGTAAAATATTTGTCCAAATAGCTTTTTTCAATCATATAGATTTTGCTTATCAGTATCTTATTGCAAAATATAAGTTTAATTAAATCTCAGCAAGCAATTAAAAATGTGCAAATGAGTTCCTGACATTTACATGAAAGTTCTCTCAGGAAAATAAAAAATTTAAAAAGCTTCTTAACTTTAAACAAGTCACTATAAATACTACTGAGATTTATATTCTTTGTACAAAGTAACCACAAAAATTCAACATGAATTAAATTTAGAAAATGAGACAGGACTATCTCTAACCTGTTGATGTTGAATTTCAATCCGGCAAAGTGGATTTTGAAATAGTACTAGGTATCTTTTCCACATTATGTTACACAGAGAGATTTATGCTTTGTTGATTCAGTGACATCTACGTTACTATCTTTCTTCACTGTTTAAAGATAATTGATAAACATCAGAACGGAAAAAAAAATGTTTTTTGCACATAACAATGTAAATCTTAAAGAAAAATTGATGGATTTATGGGACAAGAAGATGCATAAACCTTGAGACTCCAACTGCAATTTACTTATCTCAATATTTGGAAATACAGTTATGAATGTGCTATTCTAGCTAAACAGGGAAATGTTATCCCTCACATGCATCACCTCTGATTTACACTGAAGTAGAAGGAAAATCAGCCTATATGTATTCATCGACTGATGAACATGAAACAGACTTTATGAATGGTGCATTGCCCACAATTAGGTAAAGATTGTCATTAATGGAAATAAGTGGAGGAAGGGAGAGAGGGACTCTATAGAGATTTCGTTAACACATTTAGCTGTAAATATTCACCTGCAAAAACTCTCACTATGCGAATACATGCTAGCAAATAATGAATCCTTTGAAATGCCAGTGTGCTGCTACTTCTTATGAGGCTTTGAAAAGAATATAAGGCTGATAAACACATTTTAATCTTCAAGATTGTCACAACTGGAAATAAAAATATTAACCTTACATGATTTATATCCATTTTCAGATAATCACACCAGCTATCACCGTTATAAGTAATTTTGTGACATAGTCCCGATTACTATTGATTCCTTCATTGTGGACTGGGATATTCATGTCCAAAGTGACATAAAGAAAACTACAGTTCCTAAATGGATTTTGACTTGATTTGGAGAAACACTGCCCCTAAAGTATCACCAGATAATCATTAAAATCCAAAGAAATAAAGGCAAACATTTATTGCAGAATAGTGTGTGTGTGCATGCTAAGCTGCTCCAGTTAAGTCCGACTCTTTGCAACACTACAGACTGTAGCCTGCCAGGCTCCTCTGACCACAGGATTCTTCAGGCAGGAATATTGGAGTGGGTCACCGTGCTCATAAATAGCTATGTACCAATTAATAAGGCAAACTGAAACAAAATAGATAAATTCTGAGAAACACCCAAACTTTCCAAGACTGAATAAGGAGGAAATAGAATATCTGAATAGGCTGATCAATAGAACAAAGATTGAAATGATAATCAAAAACCTTTCAAAAAACAGAAGTCCAGGGCTAGGCAGTTTCACAGATGCTGTGCTGTGCTTGGTCACTTAGCCATGTCCAACTCTTTACTACCCTATGGAGTGTAGCCCACCAGGCTCCTCTGTCCATGGGGATTCTCTTGATAGAATACTGGAGTGGGTTGCCATGCCCTCCTCCAGGGGATCTTCCCAACCCAAAGATTGAACCCAGGTCTCTTGCATTCCAGGTGGATTATTTACCATCTGAGCCACCAGGGAAGCCCAAGACTACTGGAGTAGGTAGCCTATCCCTTCTCCAGAGGATCTTCCCAACCCAGGAACCAAATCAGGGTCTCCTGCATTGTAGGTGGATTCTTTACCAGCTGGGCTACCAGGGAAGCCCGTGTCGCAGATGATTCTACCAAAAATTCAAAGAGAATTTAATACTAGTTTTTCTCAAACTATTGCAAAACACTGAAGAAAAGAAAACACTTATTCATTTAGTGAGAACAACATCCCCAAAAGGATGATACCAAAGACAAAGCACAAAAATGAAAATTATAGGTGAATATCTCTTATGGCACTTAACCAGGTGGCTCAGTGGTAAAGAATTCATATACCAATGCAAGAGATAAAGGAAACTAAGATTCAGTCCCTGATTAGGTGAAGATCCCTGGAGGAGGAAAAGGCAACCCACACCAGTATTCTTGCCTAGAAAATCCCATGGGCAGAGGAGCCTGGTGGCCTATAGTCCATAGGGTCACAAAGAGTTGAACATGACTGAACAACTGAGTAGGAATGCTGATGAACACAGGTGCAAAAATCTTTAGCAAGATAGTAGCAAATTGAATTCAAAAATACATCAAAAAGATCATACACCATGGTCAAGTGGGATTTAGTTCAGGGATGCAAGAATGGTTTGTTCTTTTATTACCTTGTATTATTCATTTCTTGTATTTATAATTGAATTTACCAGGGCATCCACATAGATTTGAAGATTTCTTTATGGAATATTTTTAATAAAAATATGCATCCCTTTACTAGAAATGGGATGATTCAAGTTTTATATTTTTTAAATCAGTTTTCATCATCCATACCTTTCAAGAAATTACCCATTTCATTTTAGTGTTTATTCTTGGTAGCATAAGATATTGTTCAATAATGTTCACTTCTTATTAAATATATAGAAGAAGCTTCTCCTCTCAGCTTAGCTATTTTTAAAACAAATTTAATAATTTTGGCTTTCAGATTTATCATTTTCTTATATTATTTATTTCTTCATTCTTCTAGGGATGCTTGCTCTAATCTTTTGTCTTTCACCTTTTGTTTAGTATGTACACTCTTCCTAACTTTTTGTAGTACACACTGTAATGATTTATCTTTAATTCCTTTTCTTCTTTTCTACTGTTAGCATTTATGGTTGCGGGTTTTCTATGAACCACCCCTTTGCCTGCACTCCACAAATATCAAAGCTTTAAATTTCATTATTTTCAAATATTTCCTAGTTTTCCTTTTAATTAGTTTAAGCATTGGATTGAAGGTTTTAGCCAGTAGAGCAATGAAAGTGTTGGGGCAGTCCATGAGGTCACAAAGAGTCAGACACGATTGAGTAACTAAAGAAGTCACTAAGTTGTGCCCAACTCTTTGATAACCTCATGGACTGTAACCCAACAGGCTTCTCTATCCACAGGATTTCTCAGGCAAGAATACTGAAGTGAGGGGCCATTTCTTTATCCAGGGTATCTTACTGAACCAGGAATTGAACCACTGTCTCCTGCATTGGCAGGCAGATTCTTTACCACTGAGCCACCAGGGAGGTCCCAACCTATCATTAGTAGACTGAATATTTTGTAGTAAATTTAAATGATAATTTGTTATTTTGAAACTGGATGAACTATAGCTATGCATTTGAACATTAAGGAATCCAACAAACATAATTTTGAATAACTTTGAATATCCAAGGCATAAAGAATACATGTCATCTATATAATATATATCATGCATATAATATATATCACATATATTTAATTATATTATGAATTTGAAATTTAAGACAGTCATTTCCTTTGGAGAGAAGGGTTAGTGAACAGGAGGAGACAAGAAAGGTTTTTGAAGGACTGGTGAGATTCAGTACCTTGATATAGGTTGGTAGTTAAAATTCTGTGGTGATTTTGTATTGTACAGTTTAGATTTGTGATTTTTAAAACCTGTACTAAAGTTAGACTTTAAAAAAAAAAAAAACCCTCCTATAATCACTTAAATGCACTAAGTGATTTATTTCAGGATTTTCCTAGATGGCATTAAGTACTGCTATGAGTGTTTTACCAAGCATGATTGACATGAATGCTCATTGTAACACTTGAAATGATGCTAAATGCCTCTATAAGCATTTAACACATTTCCACATCTATCTATAATATGAAATGAGTCCAGTTCAATTCAGTTTCTGAGTCGTGTTTGACTCCTGGCCTGGATTGCAGCACACCAGGCTTCCCTGTCCATCACCAACTCCCATGGCTTGCTCAAATTCATGTCCATTGAGTGGGTGAAGTCGTGTCCGACTCTTCGTGACCCCATGGACTGCAGCCTACCAGGCTCCTCCATCCATGGGATTTTCCAGGCAAGAGTACTGGGGTGAGTTACCATTGCCTTCTCCGAAAAAGATCTTTAGTCCTTCCCATTCTATTGTTTTCCTCTATTTCTTTGCACTGATCAGTGAGGAAGGGTTTCTTATCTCTCCTTGTTATTCTTTGGAACTCTGCATTCAAATGGACATATCTTTCATTTTCTCCTTTGCCTTTTGGTTCTCTTCTTTTCTAAGCCATTTTAATGCTTCCTCAGACAACCATTTTGCCTTTTTGCATTTCTTTTTCTTGGGGATAGTCTTGATAAATGCCTCCTGTACAATGTCATGAACCACTGTCTATAGTTCTTCAGACACTCTTTATATCAGATCTAATCCCTTGAGTCTATATGTCACTTCTGCTGAATAATCATAACGGGTATGATTTAGGTCATACATGAATGGTCTCATGCTTTTCCCTAATTTCTTCAGTTTAAGTCTCCATTTTACAAAAAGGAGTTCATGATCTGAGCCACAGTCAGCTCCCAGTCTTGTTTTTGCTGACTGTATAGAGCTTCTCCATTTTTGACTGTAAAGAACATAATCAATCTGATTTCAGTATTGACCATTAGGCTTCCCTGATGGCTCAGATGGTAAAGCGTCTGCCTACAATATGGGAGACCCGGGTTCAATCTCTGAGTTAGGAGGATCCTCTGGAGAAGGAAATGGCAACCCACTCCAGTACTCTTGCCTGGAAAATCCCATGGACGGAGGAGCCTGGTAGGCTACAATCTATGGGGTCGCAAAGAATCGGACATGACTGAGCGACTTCACCTCCATCTGGTGATGGTCATGTGTACAAGTCATCTTTTGTGTTGTTGGAAGAGGGTGTTTGCTATGACCAGTGCGTTCTCTTGGCAAATCTCTGCTAATCTTTCCCGTACTTTATTTTGTACTTCAAGGCCAAATCTCTTGACTTTCTAATTTTGCTTTCCAGTCCTCTGTGATGAAAAGGACATCTTTTTTGGTGTTAGTTCTAAAAGGTCCTGTAGGTCATAATAGAGCCATTCAACTTCAGCTTCTTCAACATTAGTGGTTGGGGCATAGACTTAGATTACTCTCATTAAATTGTTTGCCTTGTAAAAGAACATAGATCATTCAGTTCTCTTTGAGATCACACCCAAATACTCCATTTTGGACTCTTTTATTTACTATGAGGGTTACTCCATTTCTTCTAAGGGATTTCTGCCCACAGTAGTAGATAATGGTCATCTGAATTAAATTCACCTTTTCTGGTCCATTTTAGTTCATTAATTCTTAGAATGTTCACTCTTGCTATCCCCTGTTTGATCACTTCCAATTTACCTTGATTCATGGACCTAACATTCCAGGTTCTTATGCAATATTGTTCTTTACAGCATCAGACTTTACTTCCATCACCAGTCACATCCACAACTGGCATTTTTTTCTCATTGATTTGGTCTCTTCATTCTTTCTGGAGTAATTTCTCCTTTCTTCTCTAGTAGCATATAGGGCACCTACTGAATTGGGGAATTCATCTTTCAGTATCTTATCTTTTTGCCTTTTCATTCTGTTCATGGGGTTCTCAAGGCAAGATGCCAAAATGGTTGCCATTTTCTTCTCCAGTGGACCACTTTTTGTCTGAACTCTCTACCACGACAGGTCCATCTTGGATGACCCTACACGGCATGGTTCATAGTTTCATTGAGTTAGGCAAAGCTGTGATCCTTGTGATCACTTTGGTTAGTTATTCTGTCTGCTTTCTTATGGATAAAAGAGGCTGATGGCAGCTTCTTGTTGGGAGAGACTGGCTGTGGGAGAATCTGAGTCTGGTTCTGATGGGCAGGGCCATGCTCAGTAAATCTTTAATTCAATTTTCTGTTGATGGGTGGGGCTGTGTTTCTTCAGTTTTTTGGCCTAGGCCAATCTATGGTAGGGGTAATGGCAGTAATGGCAACCTCCTTCAAAAGGACCTATGCCAGCCCTGCTGTATTCAGGGCCCCTGATGCCATGGTAGGCCATTATCAACCCATGCCTCCTCCAGAGACTCCTGGCCACTCAGGCAAGTCTCTTGTGGGGTCACTTCTCATTTCTCCTGGGCCCTGGTGCACATAATGTTTTGTTCGTGCCCTCAAAGTGTATGTTTCCCCAGTCCTGTGGAAGATCTGTAATCAAATCCCATTGGCCTCCAAAGTCAAATTCTCTGGGGGTTCTCAGTCCCTTTCCCAGATCCCCAGGATGGGAAATGTACTGAGGGCCCTAGAACTTTTGTCACAGTGCAAGAACTTCTTTGATATAATTGTTCTCCAGTTTGTGGGTAGTCTGCTCACTTGGTGACTTTATGATGGGGCTAGTAGTGAACTCCTCCAAAAGGACCATGACACAGGCAGTGCCTTCCACGTCTGCTGCAGCCAGAACTCCTGTCACTGCAGCAGGCTGTTGCTGACCTGTGCCTCTGCAGGAGACACTCAAACACTGAAAGTATGGTCTGGTACAGTCTCTGTAGTGTCTCTGGGCCCTGGTGTACAAAAGGTTTTGTTTGAGCTCTCCAAGCATCTCTGGCGTGTATATGGGGTTTGATTCTAAATGCAATTTCACCCTTCCTATCATTTATTGGGGCTTTGCCTTTGCCCTTGGACGTGGGTTATCTTTTTTTGGTGGGATCCAACATTGTTTTATTGATGGTTGTTCAGCAGTGAGCTGCACTTTTGGAGTTCTTTCAAGAGAAGAAGAGTGCACATCCTTCTACTCTACCATTTTAGACTGTCATTTCACAATCTATGAAAGGAAGTTACTCTTATATCCAAAATTTCATGATAAAAATACATGCCTAAAGATTCCAAAACTCCTTGTTATATTCCCATTTTTAAATTCCATTCCTAAAAATGAATAAAGAAACTTGCTCTGGAAATATAAACTTTAAAATAATGAACCCTACTGAGTAGGAAGAGAACTACTGAGGAATCAAGCCACTTTGAGGATCTAAAGTTATACCCAAAGACATGCAGTAGATTTAACCATTAAAAGATTCACCATATGAGATCTTTTTCTACTTTATCGAGTGTCTTAAAATTTACAAAATAGTATCAAGTGAGCTGATGAGAAATTTACCTTAGTGGGCATGGTTATATGATGATGTCTTTAACAAGGCACTAGTTCCTCATGGGGCTAAACCAGCTTCTCCTCATATTCAATGGCTAATTAACATATTTTAATATTTCTAAAATATTCATTATTATGGTGACAAGTTGCCGTTGATTATGTAGCATCACAGAAGCACTCACATCTATCATCTTTAAATGACAAGCATGGCTCATAAGTTTGGCCAACAAAGTATTCTACTTCCAAGATTTTGACTTGTGATTAATCCAATTATCTCCTCTGTTATAAGGAGAAAAGATTATATTGGATGGTTTTGTTTCCTGCAGCAAAGTAATTTTCTGCATGACCAGCAATAATGTAATGTGGGGTATTTTAATAAGAGGCAATTATTTTTAAAATTAAACCTTAAACAGAATGCAGACTGTAATAATATGGCAGGGATGGGCACAAAATTATGAGTCACTTTAAAAACTGTTAACCCTGCAATGTGCTCTAGTATAAAATAGTGCAATAAGGGAAACATAACTGAAACAGAAAAAAATTCTAAAGCTCCTAGAAATGCATATACAATGCTGAAACTGACAAGGTAATACTCCCTTTTTATGGTATTCCATAATTTAATGGAATTGCTTTCTTCTTTGAAATTACTAGTCTATTCTTTTAAGACAATGAAACATTTATGAAAAGGATACATGAAAATAATGATTTTCTTACCAAAGAAAAAATTTTAATATTTAAGACTAGAAAATGATCAATTATGTGAGTTTTGGCAAAATTAAGTCATTGAATCTGCTACAGGAAAATAGAACCTCTGGATCTGCCTGTCATGGTATATAAATTGAGAAGATGAGCAATACAAGTATCTGAAGGATCTCTGAGATCCATTGTCCATCTCTTTTTAATTCCAAATGTCCCACTCTACAGACAGAAAAAGTGATCACTGAAAGGAAGCCATGCATATTCCCTTTTTGCAATGTAATCCTCTTTTACTTACCTCTGTTTTCTTTTCAACTTAAAATTAAAATATCCATAATAAACACTTATCACATCAGCAAAGAACTGGTCAAAAATTTTCATCTCCATTCAGAGAATTAATTTCTTCCAACACATCTACCTTTAATATTTATCTGCCACCTGAATAATCAAGAGCACTTATTTAACATTCCTCTTATCTTTGAGGTCAGACACGTGAACTATCACAGGAAAGCAGGCAACATGATGGGTAAAACTTATAAAAGGAAAATAAATTTTAAAAAGTGCAAAGCCAAGAGAGGCAAGCCCTTTTACAGCCTCCTGATATCATGTAAATGTTATCTCACAAATTGTTGAAATGATTGTAAAAAAAGGCAAGTTTAAAGAACAATATAAGATTCCATGCAGAGTCTGCTAGCTGTCTCTTCCATGGCCTTTTCCTCCATATGGCAATCCTGATTTTTAATTGACATAAAGGTCAATTATAATAAAACATACATTTCTCATTCTGAGTTGAAGAATGGCATGTGACCAAAGGGTCAAAAACTGAACTATTGCATAACAATTCACCCTGAAAATTTCTAACAGCACTGCTGAGACACATTTTTGTGTCTTCTACACTACTGCTTGGAAGTCGCCAACATGATGGCTCCAGTTTCATGTTGGACCACAAGCATGATATCTGTAATGGATTTAGTAGAGAAGAAAGTGGATAGCAGTCTGGGTCATGGCCAACTTGATTTCCTACATGTGAATATTACTTATTATCAAAGTAGAATATACTTCTGAATTTTAATCCATTATTTTTATGTGTCTGTTATTCACACTCAAATATAACCCACACAAATATAGATTATAGCATCAGGAATGCTGTACAGTCCATGGAATTCTCCAGGCCAGAATATTGGAATGGGTAGCCTTTCCCTCTCCAGGGGATCTTCCCATCCCAAGGACTGAATCCAGGTCTCCCGCATTGCAGACAGATTCTTTATCAGCTGAGCCACAAGGGAAGCCCCAGAATACTGGAGGGGGTTTTCTATCCCTTCTCCAGTGGATCTTCATGACCCAGGAATTGAACCATGGTCTTCGGCATTGCAGGCAGATTCTTTACTAATTGAGCTATAAAGGAAGCCCATAGAATATAGCATCAGGAGTGTTATTCTGCAGGAAACAAAACCTAAACTATGGGCCCTGTTTATGTAACTGCAGGGCCATGAGAGGTAGGAACATAGAAATCACAGGCTAGAAACTTGGTGACCTTTGTCAGGTTTCAATGAATAAGTCATCTACATTATCTAGAGACAAATCACATAATGATTTAGCATTCAAAATTAGAGAAAATGATGAGAATATTTTTTTTGTAATTTACATCAAGTTAACCTTTGTTTTATTTTGTTTTACTTTACTAAGAGTTCTACAAATGATAGATTAATTTTTCTCTGGGATGTATACTCAGTTGCTCGGTCATGTCCAATTTTTTGTGACCCCATGGACTTTAGCCTACCAGGCTCCTCTGTCCATGGAATTTTTCAGGCAAGATTACTGGAGTAGCTTGTCATTCCTTTCTCCAGGGAATCTTCCCAACCCAGGGATCAAACTTTCATCTCTTGTGTTCTCTGGATTGACAGGCAGATTCTTTACCACTGTGCCTAGGATAGATGGATACAAATTAGAAAGAAACAGAGCTATGCTAAAAGAAGCTTCCTCTGCCTGTAACCTGCAATTATGAGATTTGAACATTTGCAAGGTTAAAATATCCAACTTCATCTTTTCATGATTCATCAGTGTTACATTGTAGGTGTTTATCACAAGTCTTTATTCATTAAAATTTTAAAACTTTGTGACCATCAAATGACATAATAGCTTGAACTATTATGCTAGAGCTACTGCATGACATAATAACTAGAGCTACTGCAACACAATACCATAGGTTGGAGGTTTGAATAGCTGAAAGTTATTTCCCCATAATTCTGGAGGCATGGAGTCTAAGACCAAGAGGTTGGGAGGCTTGATTTTTCTTGAGTCCTCTCTCCTTGACTTGTAGATGGCCACCTCCCAGCTGTATATTTACCTAGTCATGCCTGTGTATGTGTACCCCTGGTGTCCTTCCCTCTTCTCAAAAGGACATCCATCCTAATAAATCTCCAACTTATGAACTCTTTTAACCATAATTATGTCTTTAAAGGTCTAGCTCCAAATATAATCACACTAGGGGGAAGAGCTTCAGCAAACAGATTGTCCTTATCTTACAATGATTCGACTCAATGCATTTTCCACATTATATGCAAAAGTGATCCACATTCAGGAGAAACTGCACTTCAACTTTTGAATTTTGATCTTTTCCCGAGCTGGCAATATATATGGTATATTACAGCAGAGACATTACTTTGCCAACAAAGGTCCATCTAGTCAAGGCTATGGTTTTTTCCAGTAGTCATGTATGGATGTGAGAGTTGGACTGTGAAGAAAGCTGAGCATTAAAGAATTGATGTTTTTGAACTGTGGTGTTGGAGAAGACTCTTGAGAGTCCCTTGGGCTACAAGGAGATCCAATCAGTCCATTCTAAAGGAGATCAGTCCTGGGTGTTCTTTGGAAGGAATGATGCTGAAGCTGAAGCTCCAATACTTTGGCCACCTCATGTGAAGAGTTGACTCATTGGAAAAGACTCTGATGCTGGGAGGGATTAGGAGCAGGAGGAAAAGGGGATGACAGAGGATGAGTTGGCTGGATGGCATCACCGACTCGATGGACATGAGTTGAGTGCACTCCGGGAGTTGATGATGGACAGGGAGGCCTGGCGTGCTGCAATTCATGTGGTTGCCAAGAGTCAGACAAGACTGAGCAACTGAACTGAAATGACCCTCTACTGATGCTCAGCAGTGGCAGCGAGCCAGATGATCATGAGGGTAAGTAACTGATACACTTAACAATCATTTGTACCCAGACAACCAGTCTGTTTTTCACTTTCAGTAGAGTATTCAAACATTATATGTGATATTCAAAACTTTACTATAATACAGGCCTTTCTGTTAGATAATTTTGCCCAGATGTAGTTTAATGCAAGTGTTCTGAGTCTTTTTAAGGTAGGTTAAGCTAAGCGGTGATGTTTGGTGGATTAGATGAATTAAGTGCATTTTCAACTAACAGTACTTTCAAAGGTTGATGGGTTTATTGGGTCAAGATCCATTGTAAGTGGAGAAAGATCTGTATATATTTAGGGGAAATAATCTAATAATAGGACATGTTCAAGAAAATAAAAAGACAACACACAAAAATGGCGAAAAATTTTGCCATTCATATACTTAAAACGGGTTTGGTATTAAGAACATAAAATAATGCTTTCAATTCAATAAATAACAAAACAATCAACTCAAAGATTGAGTGAAAGATTTGAGTAGATATATCTCTTAAAAAGGTAAAGAAATAGTCAACAATTATATGAAAAGTTGTTTAGCACCATTAATTAGGCAAATGAAAATCAATACCAGAATTCAATTATAAATATTGAAAAATCTGAGCTGTGTGTGTGTGTATACACACATATCCATATGCATATACATACAATTCAAAGATTTTGTCTACCTTGTATATTGGTCAATGTGTATTTAATAGTCATGAAGCTGGCTTAGCGTACTCTTTCAGTACGAGCTTTTTTCTAGTATCTTTTACCAGTATAGCAGTTTTTATTTTTTATTTTTTTTTTTTTGTAAGACAACAGACTAAATTAGTCCCTAAAGTTTTTAACCTAAGCCAAGAAACTTCAGGTTCTTAGTTTCCATTCTTTAATGACACACTAGTAATTGCTGTATTTTTCAATTACACTGACCACTTGAGCAGATAGAATTTTAAAATGAGGTTATAAAGATACCCAGAAGATTATAGGAATGATATTCTGTGTTTATACTCTTATTTTAAGAATAGGCAAAGAAATATGACCATCATAATAGTTTATGGAGTAAAAGATAAAACAAAAACAGGTTTTTTAATCATCAATAAATATGCATACAGTTTCTTCATTTTAGAGTAAATATGTCAGGTAGAAATGCTAAGAAAATATATTTCATTTTCTAGTTTGTTTACTCTCAGAATAAACTATTTCTTAACAGTTTTGTTTAAAAATAAACCTCAACTTTAAATTTAATTTAGAATAAAAACATATTACATATAAATTGACCAAGGAAACAGATCTTTAAAAATTAAATGTAATTGCCTGGAAATGCATGAGATTTGAAAGAGTAATTAAGTTGACACTGAAATTACTCTTCAAAATTTCATATCCTTTTAAGAACTTAATAAAATTCATATCATTAAGACTTAACCTTCTGAAACTCTAGTGAATAGACATGAAGCTTTCAGATAACAAGCAATATCAGAACACTGCAGTTTTCAGCTTCTATAAATTCCTGACTAAGTTCCAGTAGAGTTTGATGAAGGAAATGATCACCATCCTAAGGATATTCTTGGAAAATAAATACCCTTTGAAGAGCTGAAATTGTTCAATATCAGATTCCTTTTACTAAATGCTTTGTGATGTGTTGCCTTCATAAGATGATGAAGCGGCAAAAACGATTTTGTGGATCATTGAATAGCATGCACATCAGGGCTCTGCTTTACTTATTTCTTTGAGTGTTCTACTACCAAGAGTAAAGTTTTATAAGAAGACGTTACACAAACTCTGTGCTTCTGTTTCAGATTGTTGCCTATACATTACTGATGTCAAGTGTGAGAAAGATAGCGATTAAAATTCTAAATGAAAGGAAATTTTGGAAATGATTTAAAAACTTTTAAGGTCATATAGTAGCAGAAGTGAAGTTGAAATTCAGAGCTTCTGGTCAGAAGCTGAGCAAGTTTTCATAACAGTAAAGTGACTTCCCACTTTGTCACTCCTCAGGAGAGTGAACCGAAACAAAACAGCACACCAATACAGTAATTACTGATATTTTTAAAGGAGGCACGTAAGTTGCTTTATTATAAAGAAGTATAATAGAGTGATTAACCTAGACCATGCCACCATTTGACAGCACAGTTGGGAAAGAACTCCTGTTTTCTGGCTCTAAATCTAGTTCTCAATCGTGATTTCTTTCGCTGGCTTAAGAGTCATTTTGCATGCATACTAACTCACTTCAGTTGTAATGGGCTCTTTGAGACCCATGGACTGTAGCCCACCAGGCTCCTCTGTCCCTGGGATTCTCCAGGCAAGAATACTGGAGTGGGTTGCCATTCTCTCCTCCAGGAGGCCTTCCCAACCCAGGGATCAAATGTGCATCTTATGTCTCCTATATTAGCAAGCAGGTTCTTTACCATTAGTGCCACCTGGAAAGCCCAAAAGGCATTGAAAAAGCATTTATTTTGCTTCAGTCCTTTTATATATCTTCAGTTCACAGGTATTTGAACATAGATCCTACCTTTAATTTTCTTTCCCCACCTTCAATTTTCTTTCCCCATTAAGAATATTTCCATGTTTGCCATTGGAGGTAAAGTGCAGTTACTGAGCCATTGTACAATGGTTTTCTTCTATGTAAATTTATTCCATTTTCTTCAGCTTCATCATATTCAAGCATAGTTTTTTTCCCTGTATGTATCAAAATACAATATCTTTAAATTTGTTGTATTTGTATGATTTATTTTTAATATCAAGAAATCTACCTTTAGATTAAAATATACCCTGAAACTTATACTTCTGTCAGTTCTGCTAATTGTTATAGGTTAGTCAAGTTTGAGTGCTTATTAAATCACTTCATTCTAGGAGGTACTCACCCATAAAAAATATTAATACTTAACAGAAGATGAGAACTTACTCTTCATTTATAAGGTAAAGCAGTATTGTAAGCCTAGGTTATATAGATACTAAAAAGAGGAAAAAAAAATGCCTTCTTCATGGTGCTTATACTAATAATTTTGCAAAGAAAACTAAAAACAAAAACAACAAATAAAAACTGATATTTCAAATATTGTGACGTGTCATTTGTGTAAGATGTTAAATAACCGTTTGGAAACTATTTTTCTTTCTTTGCTTTCAGCCCATAAAATATTATCATGGTCACGTATATTTTCCTATTTTCACCATGGGTTTAGGAATCAAATATCCTTTTATTTTGCCTCCAGAAACTTGGTTGCCATTTGACTTTAATTCCAATCACTATTTTGCATCAAATTGCATTTCTTTATAAAGTCAAATTGCATTTATTTCTAATGGAAGGAACTTAGAGACCCTCCCTCTGGCACTGGGACTATTGTTCACACACCCTTCTTTCAACAAGGAATTGAAGCACCAAAATGTGCCAGCTCTCCTCTATGCCAGGACAGAGCTTCTAGAATTAATGAACTGACTCATATAAAGTGTGTTAAGCTACTGAAGCAACAAGTGCTACAAATCATAATAATTCCAGGGTGTTTTTAAAAATAAGAATGTCAAGATGAAACTTGGGCACATTGTATAGGAAAAATACTTTGTTGTTATTGGTGTGGCTTTGAGAGTAGAACTTAAAATACTTCTTTCACATTCACAAGTAAGGAAATTAGCCTTTGTGACCACTGAACAGGCATGCAGCACTGGCCACATTTGCACCCCACCCCTCAACACCCCCGCCAAAGTCAAAGTCAGCAGATTCTGGGCAAAATAGGAGCTCCATTTTCATTGAGCCAAAATTTGAAGCACCTAAGGCTTAAGAAAGCAGAGAAGTAAAACCTTTTTCTAAAAGTGGAAAGAATTTCAAAAAAAAAAAAAAATGATGACAGAGGCTGAAGGATTAAAATGAATGCTGAAGAAAGTGTTCAGACACATTGAAGAAAGAGAAAATAGAGGAGAGAAAGGTCATCTCCAACTTGGAAGCTGGTGGAGGTGGTCAGGAAAAGTTTATCACCAAAAGCAGCAAAATGAAACAACTTGAAGTGCACTGCCTACTAAGAACACCAGCCATATGGGACTATTTTAATTTATATTAAGTAATCATTTAAAAACAATTCAAATCTTAGTCCAGGAGATAATCATCCACTCTCCATGTGCTCAATCAATAGCCATGTGTAGCTCATGATCACCATGATTGGGCAGATATTAGACATTTCCTTGTAGAAAGTTTAATTAGTATTGAGCTAGTCTAGTAAGAGAAAAGGAACAGAAGAAGTCAAGAGTTTATGAAATGGCATTTTTTTGCAGAGAATTAAAAACATGTTTCATTAATAAAGCATAAATTATAAGGTTATGAGTAAAGGGAGATATAATTGGATTTTTAGCCATAGGCAAGATTATGGTCTTTTGTGTCATTCTAAGTAACTAAATTTATACTCTAGTCCAGGGCATATTTCCACAACATCCTGCAAGCACAATGATATTGATTGCGACAGCAGCAAGTGAGAAAATAAGGGGTTCCATGCATAAGAATTTGGTCTATTTCTACATTTTTACTGACTGATCATTCACATGATGTAAAATGTGACATGCAATCAAAACCTGAAAACATCATTTAAATTAGTTCTAAAATCCAGAGAGAAATGAAAACTTTTGTCTGGATAAACATTTCCCATTTTATTCAACTACTAGTATACCCTGCTGCTGCTGCTGCTAAGTCACTTCAGTCGTGCCTGACTCTGTGACCCCGCAGACGGCAGCCCACCAGGCTCCCCAGTCCCTGGGATTTTCCAGGCAAGAACACTGGAGTGG
Source organism: Budorcas taxicolor (assembly GCF_023091745.1). Classification (NCBI taxonomy): domain Eukaryota; kingdom Metazoa; phylum Chordata; class Mammalia; order Artiodactyla; family Bovidae; genus Budorcas; species Budorcas taxicolor. The sequence goes on along the minus strand of NC_068929.1, from coordinate 54,901,245 downwards.
GTTGGCATTTCCTTCTCCAATGCATGAAAGTGAAAGGTGAAAGGGAAGTCGCTCAGTCGTGTCCGACTCTTCACGACCCCATGAACTGCAGCCTTCCAGGCTCCTCTGTCCATGGGATTCTCCAGGCAAGAGTACTGGAGTGGGGTGCCATCGCCTTTGGAGTATAAAGGATACAGTTTAAATGGTTGATTCCTAGAAGGTTAGAAGCCAAAGAGGATGTTGGGTGTTGTTCCATTTGGGAGCAATCATTTGGCCATAGTGCGAAGGAAAAATTTGAAAAGACTACATGAAAACAGTCTTGACAGTTCATCTCATTATTCCATGCATATATGACAAAATATTTCATTAGAATTGGAATATTTAAGAGGAGTAAAGTGAAGTGAAGTCGCTCAGTCGTGTCTGACTCTTTGCGACCCCATGGACTGTAGCCTACGAGGCTCCTCCGTTCATGGAATTTTCTAGGCAAGAGTACTGGAGTGGGTTGCCATTTCCTTCTCCAGAGGATCTTCCCAACCCAGGGATTGAACCAGGGTCTCCTGCATTGCAGGCAGATAATTTACCATCTGAGCCACCAGGGAAGTGAAGCATAAATATAACAAAATGTGAGGAAATATAAATGTAGAAGTATAACTTTTGGATATGTACATAAGGAAAAGGGAAGAGTCTAAGATAACTTTTGACACAGGATGAGAGCTGTGCTATTCGTTGACATAGAGCATTGTAGAAAAGTGATGCTCTTTTTATCATGGGAAAAGGCAGCCATGTATTTATAATATATATATATATATTTAAACAATTGTATATATCCTAGTAGAGCTAGGTAGTTATACTCACTTCCTATCCTTCTTTATCTGCCCCAAGCTGACCTAGATAAGACACATTTTTTCTTCATTCTTTTATTATTACTACCACTACAACATTATCATGACACAAAGCATTAATATATATGCCAAATAAAAAGGGAAAGTTTAGAGCAGTAGAAGAGTTTTGCCTCAAAGCAGCCTGAAATTGTTTAAATAATATGTTTGATCTTCCTTTGGTTATCTGCCTACAAACAGTTCTATTTTTTGTTATTCTTTGAAGGTCAGCTGTGTTGCCTGTTATACTTCTTCCATTTATCTTTGTCCTCCTTATTCTCACATTCTGATGAACTGATTATGCATAATATTTTAACTTCTCTTTGATTCTGTCTGCTTAGAAGGATCAGGCCTATGGCTTCAGTTCATTATGCTTTATTACCTTAGAGGTTTATCTAAGTAATTTTTAAAAATCACAGATCAATTACTGCCAATAATTTTTTAAAATGTGTTCTTTTTTCTCATAATAGTATTTTAAAGGTTTCTGATATGTTTTGAGTGCTAGTATTCTATCTTTTTTGAATCTACAAACTTCTCATATATTAAGACTGATTAGATTTACCAGGCATATTCCAAGGTCAACTGTGATATATCAGTTTATCATGCAGATAAGACAACAAGTCCCTCACTATTAAGTGGACTCTTGGTGACAAATGTACTACAACTTGTAGAACTAATCAGCTGGCAATACCCTCTCTGGTACAATAGCCCATGGATTTAATAACTATAGTTAAGCTTGTTTCCTTATGAGAAAAGAATTATAAATATTTGTTTTGTCCCTTATGATCCAAATGATTATACTTCAATGTGTTTGAATGTAATCAGAATTTCCTCAGCGAGTGAAGATTTATTTTTTCTTTTTTTTTTTCCAAATTACTAATTATATATGCTGGTGTGACTCCAGGAGACCAGTGAATATTAGATCACTTAATTTATTTGTAACTATTATCTGCTTTTGTTTACCTTTTCTGGTGTCTTAAGTCATCTGTTCCCCTAAAAGTGTTTTTCAATTTTCCTTTTAACACCAAATTACCCAAAGTGAATTGTTTTCTTGCTTCTTTTACTTGCACATGTTATTCAGGTGGCAGTTGAATGTGTACAAATATATTTTATGAAGTGTAGATTATTTTATGCTTATAAAGTATGTGGGCTCAGTCACTCAATCATGCCCAACTCTTTGCGACCCACGGACTGTAGTCCACAAGGGTCTCTGTCCATGGAATTTTTCAGGCAGGAACACTGGAGCAGGTTGCCATTTCCTGCTCCAGGGGATCTTTCCAACCCAGGGACTGAATCCTCATCTCTTGGGTCTCCTGCATTGGAAGGCAGATTCTTTACCACTGCACCACCTGGGAAAAGCAAAATTTACTACTTTATGCTCATAAAGTAGCAAATTGCAATTCATATAATGACACAAAATATCTCTTATTTTGCTGCATCTTAAAATATGCTATTTTATTGCATGTTTCTTTGTCTATTAAGTTGATAGATGCAAAAATATGTTGAGAGATTTCAGCTTTTCTCTGCCATTTCTCTTTTTTTTAGCATAATTTTATTTTATTTTATTTTATTTTTAAATTTTAAAATCTTTAATTCTTACATATGTTCCCAAACATGAACCCCCCTCCCACCTCCCTCCCCATAACATTTCTGTGGGTCATCCCCATGCACCAGCCCCAAGCATGCTGTATCCTGCGTCAGACATACACTGGCAATTCGATTCTTACATGATAGTATACATGATAGAATGCCATTCTCCCATATCATCCCACCCTCTCCCTCTCCCTCTGAGTCCAAAAGTCCGTTATACACAGCTGTGTCTTTTTTCCTGTCTTGCATACAGGGTCATCATTGCCATCTTTCTAAATTCCATATATATGTGTTAGTATACTGTATTGGTGTTTTTCTTTCTGGCTTACTTCACTCTGTATAATTGGCTCCAGTTTCATCCATCTCATCAGAACTGATTCAAATGAATTCTTTTTAATGGCTGAGTAATACTCCATTGTGTATATGTACCACTGCTTTCTTATCCATTCATCTGCTAATGGACATCTAGGTTGTTTCCATGTCCTGGCTATTATAAACAGTGCTGCAATGAACATTGGGGTACATGTGTCTCTTTCAATTCTGGTTTCCTCGGTGTGTATGCCCAGCAGTGGGATTGCTGGGTCATAAGGGAGTTCTATTTGCAATTTTTTAAGGAATCTCCACACTGTTCTCCATAGTGGCTGTACTAGTTTGCATTCCCACCAACAGTGTAGGAGGGTTCCCTTTTCTCCACAGCCTCTCCAGCATTTATTGCTTGCAGATTTTTGGATCGCAGCCATTCTGACTGGTGTGAAGTGGTACCTCATTGTGGTTTTGATTTGCATTTCTCTGATAATGAGTGATGTTGAGCATCTTTTCATGTGTTTGTTAGTTATCCGTATGTCTTCTTTGGAGAAATGTCTATTTAGTTCTTTGGCCCATTTTTTGATTGGGTGGTTTATTTTTCTGGAATTGAGCTGCATAAGTTGCTTGTATATTTTTGAGATTAGTTGTTTGTCAGTTGCTTCATTTGCTATTATTTTCTCCCATTCTGAAGGCTGTCTTTTCACCTTGCTGATATTTTCCTTTGTTGTGCAGAAGCTTTTAATTTTAATTGGATCCCATTTGTTTATTTTTGCTTTTATTTCCAGAATTCTGGGAGGTGGATCATAGAGGATCCTGCTGTGATTTATGCAAGGATCTCATTCAAATACGAAGGAGAAATCAAAAGCTTTACAGACAAGCAAAAGCTGAGAGAATTCAGCACCACCCAACCAGCTCTCCAACAAATTCTAAAGAATATTCTCTAGACAGGAAACACGAAAAGGGTGTATAAACCCGAACCCAAAACAATAAAGTAAATGGTAACGGGATCATACTTATCAATAATTACCTTAAACGTAAATGGGTTGAACGCCCCAACCAAAAGGCAAAGACTGGCCGAATGGATACAAAAACAAGACCCCTCTATATGCTGCTTACAAGAGACCCACCTCAAAACAAGGGACACATACAGACTGAAAGTGAAGGGCTGGAAAAAGATATACCACGCAAATAGAGATCAAAAGAAAGCAGGAGTGGCAATACTCATATCCGATAAAATAGACTTTAAAACAAAGGCTGTGAAAAGAGACAAAGAAGGCCACTACATAATGATCAAAGGATCAATCCAAGAAGAAGATATAACAATTATAAATATATATGCACCCAATATAGGAGCACCACAATATGTAAGACAAATGCTAACAAGTATGAAAGGGGAAATCAATAATAACACAATAATAGTGGGAGACTTTAAAGCCCACTCACACCTATGGACAGATCAACTAAACAGAAAATTAACAAAGAAACGCAAACTTTAAATGATACATTAGATCAATTAGACCTAATTGATGTCTATAGGACATTTCACCCCAAAACAATGAATTTCTCTGCCATTTCTAACTTGTATTTATCTAAGAGGCTTACTTGGGTATCAAGAGATATACTACTTATAAGACCACTTACAATGAATGCTTGTTAAGATGTGTATACATGTATGTGTCAATGAGTTAGTGTGTCTGTTTCGTGTGTACAAAAAAAGCTGCAAAACTACAACCAACAGAAAACATTTTCAAAAGCTTCTGGTTTTGATTCAATCATCTTCTTACCAGCCTAACTCTGCTTGGAACTATCTTGAATACTCTGCATCAGTCAAACCTCCAGTCTTCCCCCATCCCTATCCATGTCACCCGGCCCTGAATCCTTGCCTGATCAACAAACTATATCATAATTTTATATATATATATAAAATAAGGGGACAACAGAGGAAGAGATGGCTGGATGGCATCACTGACTCGATGGTCACGAGTCTGAGTGAACTCCGGGAGTTGGTGATGGACAGGGAAGCCTGGCGTGCTGCGATTCACGGGGTCGAAAAGAGTCGGACACAACTGAGCGACTGCACTGAACTTATATATTAGTACTTAATTATCACTAATAACTATAATAACCTCTGGAATTCATTTTGATCATTTAATTCTTGATCTAATTTGGTATCCACATTCATTTTATTTTTTCTTGCTTTCACTTTACTTTGTCCCTTGTTAACTACTTTTACTTGCCAAAAATCCTTTTTGGAAGAAACCTTAGTGTAAATTGAGACTAACCTATATATCATTAATTAATTCTATCAACCTTTATCGGCCATCTCCTATTTCTAAATACTATACTAGGTCTTCTGAGAAACACTAAGATGAATAAATCCTGAATTATGGTTTAAAAATACGTATATACTTATGAGCATATATCCAAAGGAAATAAAATAGTAATCTTGAGGAGATATCTGCTCTTCTATGTTTATTGCATCATTATTTGTCATAGCCAATATATTAAATTTCCAAGTGTCTGTCAGTGAATGAATGGGTGAAGAAGATATGATATATATGTATCCAATAGAGAGTTATACATTCGTGAGAAAGAAGGAAATCCTATCATTTGTAACAAACTGGATATATATATATATACACACACACACATTCACATACATCTCTTGATAAATAAATATATATATATACACATATACATATCTTAATAGATAGATACATGTGTCTATCTATCTGCCCCAAATATGTACAAATCCTAATTTCTGTAAATTCTGAACATTATATGGGAAACAAACTAACATCTTGCTGTGATTCAAACACCTTGGTGTGATTCAATTTCATGGAATCAAGAGAAAATCCTGGATTATCCTTGTGGCCCTAATATGATCACGTGTGTGCGTGCTAAGTCACTCCAGTTGTTTCCTGCTCTTTGTGACTCTATGGACTGTAGCCCACTAGGCTCCTTTGTCCTTGAGATTCTCCAGGCAAGAATTCTGGAATGGTTTGCATGCCTTCCTCCAGAGAATCTTCCTGACCCAGGGATCAAACCCATGTCTCCTGTGTCTCCTGCATTGAGAGGTAGATTCTTTACCACTGATGCCGCCTGGGAAGCCCAATATGATCACACTGAGCTTGATAAGAGGGACAGAGAAGGAATCACAGTCAGTGGAGATGGTTGCATTAAGCAGAGACTGAATGTTGAAATTCAGAAATGGAAGAACTTTAACCAAATGAAGCTGATTTTGGACTTATGACTTTTTAAGAGAATAAGTTTGGGTTATTTTAAGTCACTAATTTTGTGGTAACTTTTTATATCAGTAACAAGAAAAAACTATGCCTTTTAATCTTCCATATCCTTCACCATACTCTGTAAGCTCTGTCAAAAGTGGAACAATGCCATTTCTTCCTCTCTCTCTCTCTCTTTTATTTTTCTTTTTTAAAGTCTCAGTATCTCCAAGGTCTGGCAACATCTCTGAACTCAGTTCTTTTCTTCTATAAAGCTGGATATTGTTATATATTGATGTTTTTTCCAGATGAGTCATTGAAATAGTTTGAAATATTACAATATCAACTAATTTTTAAATATTTAATCACAATAAATTAAATATTTAATCAGACTATGAATGAATGAGTCAGTTGCTCAGTTATGTCCAACTCGTTGTGACCCCGTGTCTACAGCCCACCAGGCTCCAGTGTCCATGGAATGCTCCAGGCAAAAATACTGGAAAGTCCCTTCTCCAGGGGATTTTCTCTATTCAGTGGTTGAATCTTGCATTGGCAAGCATATTCTTTACCATTTGAGCCACCAAGTAAGCCTAATATATTTAAGCATTTTAAAGAATCTCAAACTCTTAAAATATAAAAAAATATATTTTTTTAAAGTATTTACCATAGTCTTTGAGATATATTCCACTAAGAAAGACTTCTTTCCCTTTATCTTCTGTTAATGATACCTAGCAGAATCAATCTTCTGCTAGAATACCTAGGACAATATTAAGCACAATTTTGTCAAATATCACTTCTAATCTAAAATATTATGGCTGAAATAATGAAATTACGTTAGTCAGGACAGCCTCCTTTGTTTTAATTACTCTTTATTTTAGTTTTTCATCAGATATTCAAAGAAGGTAAGGAACCACATTTTAAAGTCTCTACATGCTTATATCCTGAGCATCCAGGAGAGTGAGGCAACAATGAGTTAAATTACAAGTCCTGTGATTTTTTAAACTGGGAGCATTTCAACAGATTATAAAAGTTATAGAACAACAAAATCTCTGCTAAACTGAGAGGATAATACACACATGAAGCTCATTATTTCAGATATGGTGAATCTGCAAATGTCAATGATATCCGTGTACAATTTTAGGTGATTAATTGACAATATTTAAGGCAAATTAGACAGGGATGAATGTGCCCCTAAGCAATGAGGTTGTTCCAGGGAGGTTATTAAAAATGATAGAAAAGATTCTCTGATATCACCTTCAGAGAGAACAGATATGGAGATAAATTGACTGCTGGTCATTTCTTGATCCTCTTTTCAACATTCAGATGAGGCCTCAGACACAGAGCAGAATAGAATCCATACACAACAAGGCTGTTGTGTATGCATAATGTAATTTATAAAACTTTCTTCAAGTAACAATGAAAGTGCTGAACATAAGGATAATTACAAAGAGGATCATCCAATTTACAAAGACAGGAAACCTACAACTGAAAATGAATGGATGCATCAATAATATAAATAACACCATGTGAGAGAAAGATGTACAAATTACAAGGCAGAAAGGATTTATTTTAACAGAACCTGAGAACTTATCCAGGAATATTTTACATTTTTTGGTTTCTTTTTCTGAAAGAACATTTAATGTGCAAAGGAAATAAGGGCAATTTTCATGACAAAGTCCTAAATAGAAGAAACATACAAATGTCATCAAATTATGCTTCCTCTAAAGCTAAAGTATAAAATGTCTTTCCATTTTTTCATTAGTAAGGTGTATGTGATCTGCTTATTGTTTTGTCCCCCCCCCCATTGATTCTTATTATAAATTACTCATTTAAAGTATTATCAGAAATTATACTGATTGTAATACAGGGAAATTAATAATAATATTCCTTTATCCAATTACAATATAGCTTCCCTGGTGACTCAGATGGTAAAGAATCTACCTATAATGCAGGAGATCTGGGTTCGATCCCAGGGTCAGGAAGAACCTTATAGAAGGAAATGAAAATCCACTCTAGTAATCTTGCCTGGAGAATTCCATGGACAGAGGAGCCTGATGGGCTACAGTTCCTGGGGTCACAAAGGGTCAGACAGGACTGACTGACCAACACTAAAATTAATTACAATATACAATGATCAAACATGCTCAGTGTTAAAGTTAATGCCACAAATATTAAAAACTGAGAAGTTACCTTCTATCCCCTTTTTGGTTTTCAATGTATAAATCAAATTAAGAAGTAATCCTGTGCCAAATTTCTCTATATTTAAAATGTGGGACTTCCCTGGTGGCTCAGACACTAAAGCGTCTGCCTACAATGCAGGAGACCCGGGTTCAATCCCTGGATCTGGAAGATCTCTTGGAGAAGGAAATGGCAACCCGCTCTAGTATTCTTACCTGGAAAATCCTATGGATGGAGGAGCCTGGTAGGCTACAGTCCATGGGGTCGCAAAGAATCAGACATAACTAAGTGACTTTAATCACTTGCTTTCATATATATTCATCTTAATGAATGTTCAGTAATTAATAAGTACAAATACTTTTAATAACTTGTCCATTTGTCAAGACTTTTAGACGTGCTTCTCCATAAAGGCCTTAAATTGTCTTTCATGTTGGATTTGATAGCCAGTGCAATTACATGAAGTCCAGGTTGCATACACAAAAGGTGATAAAATAAGACAAAAAACCTTCACACAAATTTCCTTACAGTTTATAACTTCTAGCCTAGTCAGCAAATCTGAAATGTAAAGGAGTGTAAAGGTAGTAAGAGGTGGGGGAGGGGGTAGTACTTTTTAATTGTAATACTTTTTAACATGACAATTACTCTAGACTGTATTATAGACCTTTAGGACTTTTAAGAGAAAAGTGAAGGGAGAAACATGCAGTGGAGAATAAAAAAGCTATGATAAATATCCACAGGAAAATAAATATATACAAGAACAAATAAGTGTTCCCATAATGACCTGGGCACAGATAAAATGATAATTTATTGTTTAATATGCAGAGAATTTATGTCTAACATGTCTACGTCACTGACTTCTTCCACTTAGGAACTAGTGTTTATGCTATTAAAAAGAAGAGAGAGAGAATTGATAAAAGCTCTCAGTTTGTCCTTTGAATTTTTCCCTTCCATTTGTTTACATTTTCTAAGGCTTCTTATAGCCTGCTTGAAATTTAATTTCTGAATCTACATCAGGATTTCCATATCCACATTGGTAATCTGCATCTTGAAAGACAACTAGATGATAATAGCTTTCTTAGAATATGCTCTTCCTTCTCCACTTTCTATTTCAAGAAATGACATAAAGCCCAGGACACTTCTGTTTCTTGCCACATACAAGAAGTCACAGTTCAGTTCAGTTCAGTCGCTCAGTCATGGCTGACTCCTCCCTGTCCATCATCAATTCCCGGAGTTACCCAAACCCATGTCCGTTGTGTCGGTGAGGTCATCCAACCATCTCATCCTCTGTTGTCCCCTTTTCTTCCTGCCCTCAATCTTTCTCAGTATCAGGGTCTTTCCAATGAGTCAGCTCTTCACATCAGGTGGCCAAAGTATTGGAGTTTCAGCTTCAACAGCCTTCCTTCCAATGAACACCCAGGACTGATCTCCTTTAGGATGGACGGGTTGGATCTCGTTACAGTCCAAGGTACTCTCAAGAGTCTTCTCCAACACCACAGTTCAAAAGCATAAATTCTTCAGCCCTCAGCTTTTTTTATAGTCCAACTCTCACATTCATACATGACCACTGGAAAAACCATAGCTTTGACTACATGGACCTTTGTTGACAAAGTAATGTCTCTGCTTTTCAATATGCTGTTTAGGTTGGTCATAACTTTCCTTCCAAGGAGTAAGCATCTTTTAATTTCATGGCTGCAGTCACCATCTGCAGTGATTTTGGAGCTCAAAAAAATAAAGTCAGCCACTGTTTCTACTGTTTCCCCATATATTTTCCATGAAGTGATGGGACCAGATGCCATGATCTTCGTTTTCTGAATGTTGAGCTTTAAGCCAACTTTTTCACTCTCCTCTTTCACTTTCATCAAGAGGTTCTATAATTCTTCACTTTCTGCCATAAGGGTGATGTCATCTGCATATCTGAGGTTATTGATATTTCTCCCAGCAATCTTGATTCCAGCGTGGGCTTCCTCCAGCCCAGTGTTTCTTATGATGTACTCTGAATATAAGTTAAATAAGCAGGGTGACAATATACAGCCTTGACATCCTCCTTTTCCTAATTTGGAACCAGTCTATTTGGAGAAGACAATGGCAACCCACTCCAGTACTCTTGTCTGGAGAATTCCATGAACAGATGAGCCTGGTGGGCTGCTGTCCATGGGGTCACCCAGAGTCGGATACTACTGAAGCGACTTAGCAGCAGCAGCAGCAGCAACAGTTGTTATTCCATGTCCAGTTCTAACTGTTACTTCCTGACCTGCATATAGATTTCTCAAGATGCAGGTCAGGTGGTCTGATATTCCCATCTCTTTCAGAATTTTCCACAGTTCGTTGTGGTCCACAGTCATAGGCTTTGGCATAGTCAATCAAGCAAACCACTGATAGTGACTTTTAAACCAGCAGTTGTGACTGCATCACTCCCTGGCTCAATACCCTTCAGTGATTTTCAACGACACTCAAAATAAAGTGTATATAGTAGATTTTCAATCAAGACTTTTTTGTTGTTGTTGTTCCAGATGATTTCTAGATCCTACCTGATTTAAGGCTTCTTTAGCCATAATGTGAAAGGTGCTCCCTGCTTTACAAAGAGGGTAGAACTGGCTGATAATGAGGCTTTCTTTTCTATGAATATCAACATATTTCTGTAATAAAATCCCAGGTGAGAAACAAGCTAAAAACAAATGCTCTTTATGATCGTTTTGCTTGGAGGAGAGAGGAAAGAGATTTATAAGAATTCCGAATGTGGAATTTTTATATCTTAAGATTCAAACCTGGTTGTCTTAAATCAATGAATTTTGATGTTATTTCTTTTGTTTTGTCATTGCTGAAAAAAGTCTATGAGGCAACTAGAAAATTATAGAGCATTACAGAATGTTACATGGGGAGAGAAGAGGTAAATGGGCATCATGGTTTTTTGTAAAAGATGAGAGGTGAATTAGAAAAAAAAAAGAAAAGACAAGTGCTTAGATATGAATCTTGTCTTGGATCTAGATGAAAGTTATATCGAAAGGTACTTGGCTGTGAGACTAGGAGTCTTATGTTTCTTTTTTGTCCCTGCAGTGCTGAAAGGCTCTGTGTGTCTCAAAGAATCCTGCGGTTGCCCTAATATTAAGCCAAACATGATACCTGAGTGTAAGAATGCAGCTGCTGAGGAAGTACTTACATAGTGGGGTCTGAGGTAGTTCCCCAGCTTCTCCTCAGACTATACACAATAGTTCTTTCCAGTGTGCCCCCATGAGGCAAAAATGATAGAGTGGAGGATGCTGAATAGAAGAAGAATGGGTAATAGCCATGTGGACAAACAAGGGGGTATAGAAGCAGTGGAGTAGGAAATGGCTACCTACTCCAATACCCTTGCCTGAAAAATCCCATGGACCAAGGAGGCAGGTGGGCTACAGTCCCTAGGGTCACAAAGAGTCAGACATGCTGAAGCAACTTAGCACAGCATAGCACATAGAAGCAGAGTCATACTCACAGCAGCCACAGAGAGTCACCACAAGGAAACCATTAGACCTTAGGTGGGAGGAATAAACTCCCTGTTTTATGAGCCAAACTCTTCTGCTGTGATCACAGAGGAGCCTTGGGACAATATGAAACAGTGTGACATTTTAGTGCTATGAGAAAATCCAGAATCTCCAGTGCCATTTTGGAAGGTGGATCGCAAGAGAAGGACTCCTGAGAAGTAAGAAACCATAAAATGTTGGATAATTTATAATTTTAACTTTTTATTTTTTTGAAGAAAAAATAATGACATGTTAAGGAATATCTTAGTAGACACCATACTGTAGACTTTTCACTCTAGTAAAATGTTTCACGTAAACAATGTGTTTATTCATTTTATGTTTTCATTTTATTTTATTTTTATTAGTGTATAGTTGGCCAAGAGGAAGGAGATATATGTATACCCATAACTAATTCACTTTGTTGCACAGCACTGTAACCTTGACTTTTTAAAATTAAGTATATTAAAGAAATTTTCATTGCATGGTAAAAAGCAGAGATATTACTTTGCCAACAAAGGTCCATCTAGTCAAGGCTATGATTTTTCCATTGGTCATGTGTGGATGTAAGAGTTGGACTGTGAAGAAGACTGAGCGCTGAAAGTATTGATGTTTTTGAACTGTAGTGTTGACAAAGACTCTTGTGAGTCCCTTGGACTGCAATGAGACCCAACCAGTCCATCCTAAAGGAGACAAGTCCTGGGTGTTCATTGGAAGGACTGATGATGAGGCTGAAACTCCAATCCTTTGGCCACCTCATGGGAAGAGTTGACTCATTGCAAAAGACCCTATGCCAGGAGGGATTGGGGGCAGGAGGAGAAGGGGACAACAGAGGATGAGATGGCTGGATGGCATCTCTGACTCGATGGACATGAGTTTTGGTGAACTCTGGGAGTTGGTCAAGAACAGGGAGACCTGGTGTGCTACGATTCATGGGGTCGCAAAGAGTTGGACGTGACTGAGCAACTGAACTGAATTGAACTGGATGTATTCACAGTCACTGAAGATATTGGAAGGACTGATACTGAAGCTGAAGCTCCAATACTTTGGCCACCTGATGGCCAGCCAATTCATTGGAAAAACCCTGATGCTAGGAAAGACTGAGGGCAGAAGGAGAAGGGGATGATAAAGGATGAAATGGTTAGGTAGCATTACCTACTCACCAGGGCTTCCCTGGTCGCTCAGATGGTAAAGAATCTACCTGCAATACAGGAGACCTGGGATTGATCTCTGGGTCAGGAAGATCTCCTGAAGATCTCCTAGAAATGGCAACCTACTCCAGTGTTCTTGCCTGAAGAATCCCATAGACAGAGGAGCCTGGTGAGCTGCAGTCCATGGGGTTGCAAAAGTTTAGACATGACTGAATGACTAACTCTTTCACTTTCTTTCACCAACTCAATGGACATAAATCTGAGCAAATTCTGGGAGACAGTTAAGGACAGGGGAGTCTAGCATGCTGCAGTCTATGGGACATAACCAAGAAACTGAACAACAAGAACAAGAAGTCTCAAGAAACTTTTCATGGCAAGATCTAATATATTCACTATCACTGAGGAAAGATATCTGTTGTAGGGAAGGGCACACATCTTTGTACCTCTGACATAAGTTGTAAATATTTTGACTGCACTCCAACATCAAATTAATTACAAGTCATCTCAGTTATTAAAGTGATCTTAATTGATGCCTTGTGCCAGATGCTGGGGATAAAACAGTGAGCAAAACAGCACTGATCTGCATCCACACTGTGTTTACAGAAAATCAGAGGAGACAGAAAAATACACATTTAATAAAATAAGGTGTGAAAATTGTATATGTGAGCCCAAAGCAGAGGTGCTTAGCCAAATCCACAAAGGTACAAATTACACCTAATTACTTGTTATTTTTCTGCGTGTATCAAATGCTCTACTGAGTTTCTCAACATGTCCTGCTATTACTAAATTCTCAAACTTTTATACATTTGCATAAGTCACTCTCTGCATTTGTATTTCAGTTCAGTTCAGTGGCTCAGTCCTGTCCAACTCTTTGCGATGCCATGAACTGCAGCACACCAGGCTTCCCTGTCCATCACCAACTCCCAGAGCTTACCCAAACTCATGTCCATTCTACTAGGACTAAGAAACTAGGCTGAGGTGGTTTTTATTTGTGTAAGCAAACTGTGAATGTGTGTGTGCACACACGCACTCCCAAATAAACACCTGCGGCAGAAGGGACTAAGCAGAGTAAGTTAGACCACCATACGATCACAACTGCTGAGTTAAACACATCAGTTTTATCCTGTGTGGTTAAGTTCAGTTCAGTGGCTCAGTTGGGTCCAACTCTTTGTGACCTCATGGACTGCAGTGCAGCAGGCTTCCCTGTCCATCACCAGCTCCTGGAGCTTGCTCAAACTCATGTCCCTGGAGTTGGTGATGCCATCCTACAATATCATCCTCTGTAGTCCCCTTCTTCTCCTGCCTTCAATCTTTCCCAGCATCAGGGTCTTTTCCAATGAGTCAGTTCTTCACATCAGGTGTCCAAAGTATTGGAGTTTCAGCTTTAGCATCAGTCCTTCCAATGAATATTTAGGATTGATTTCCTTTAGGATGGACTGGTTGGATCTCCTTGCAGTCCGAGGGACTCACAAGAGTCTTCTCCAACATCACAGTTCAAAAGCATCAGTTCTTCAGCACTCAGCTTTCGTTATAGTTCAACTCTCACATCCATACATGACTACTGGAAAACACCATAGTTTTGACTAGACAGACCTTTGTCAGCAAAGTAATGTCTATTTTTTAATATGCTGTCTAGGTTGGTCATAGCTTTTCTTCCAAGGAAGAAGTGTCTTTTAATTCTGTGGCTGCAATCACCATCTGCAGTGATTTTGGAGCCCCCCAAAATGAAGTCTGTCACTGTTTCCATTGCTTCCCCATCTATTTGCCATAGGTGGTGGGGCATTCATTTTTAGTTACTGCTATAGTATTACCACAAATTTATAGCTTAAAACAATACACATGTGTCATGCAATCGTTCTGGAGGTCAGATGTCCTAAAATCAAGGTTTTTGAGAACTGAGCTTCTAATGAAGGGTTTAGGAGAGAATGTTTCCTTGCCTTTTTCAGCTTCCAGAGGCCATCTGCCCTCTGTGTCCTGTGTCTTCCCTCCTTAATCTAACTAAGCTCTTTGGTAATCAAGTCTCTTTCTCTCTGATTTGATCCTCTTACCTGCCTCTTCCACAAACTCTTGTGACTACATTGGGACAATGGTGATCACGCAGGATAACCACCTAACTCATGATCCCTACCTTCATCACATCTTCCAAGTCCCTTTTAGCATTTAAAGTAAACATATTAACTGGTTTCAGGGGTGGTGGTTTTCTTTTGCAGGCTTCCGCAGTGGTTCAGTGGTAAAGAATCTGTCTCGCTTTACAGGAGGCACAGGTTTTATCCTTGGGCCGGGAAGATCTCTCTCCTGGAGGAGGAAATGGCAACCCACTCCAGTATTCTTGCCTGGAAATTCCATGGACAGTGGAGCCTCTAGGGCATTAGCCCATGGGGTCGCAAAGAGTTGGAGATGACTAAGCAGGCACACATGTTTACTTTTGGGGGGCAGGAGAAAAGGAAAGTTTAATTCAGCCTACCACTCTTTGCAAAAATTTCCATTGAATCTTTTATCTTTTAATTTATTTTTATGGGTGAAGTAGAAAAAACTATGTGTCCCTTCCATTAGATCTTTTTAGCTTTTTTTTTTTTTTTTAAATTCTGGATTTAGTTCAATTCTGTTCAGTCGCTCAGTTGTGTCCGACTCTTTGTGACCCCATGAATCGCAGCACGCCAGGCCTCCCTGTTCATCACCATCTCCCGGAGTTCACTCAGAATCATATCCATCGAGTCCGTGATGCCATCCAGCCATCTCATCCTCGGTCGTCCCCTTCTCCTCCTGCCCCAAATCCCTCCCAGCATCAGAGTCTTTTCCAGTGAGTCAACTCTTCCCATGAGGTGGCCAAAGTACTGGAGTTTCAGCCTTAGCATCATTCCTTCCAAAGAAATCCCAGGGTTGATCTCCTTCAGAATGGATGGGTTGGATCTCCTTGCAGTCCAAGGGACTCTCAAGAGTCTTCTCCAACACCACAGTTCAAAAGCATCAATTCTTTGGCGCTCAGCCTTCTTCACAGTCCAACTCTCACATCCATACATGGCCACTGGAAAAACCATAGCCTTGACTAGACAGACCTTAGTCAGCAAAGTAATGTCTCTGCTTTTGAATATACTATCCAGGTTGGTCATAACTTTTCTTTCAAGGAGTAAGCATCTTTTAATTTCATGGCTGCAATCACCATCTGCAGTGATTTTGGAGACCAAAAAAATAAAGTCTGACACTGTTTCCGCTGTTTCCCCATGTATTTCCCATGAAGTGATGGGACCGGATGCCATGATCTTCGTTTTCTGAATGTTGAGCTTTAAGTCAACTTTTTTGCTCAATCACCAACAAATCTAGAAGGCAGATAGGGAATGAACAAAGGCAAGAGAATGGGAAGGAAAGTAAAAAGGGAGGAGGAAGAAATGAAGGAAGCAAGCCCAGTTCAGATTATAACAGTTTAAAAAATCATGTTTGCTGATAAAATGTTAAAGATAAGATATTGGGATGGCTCATGGAATACTATCTTGAAAGGGGGATTTTGAAGGACCATTCCAATATATATTTATTTACATGCATGTGGGTATTAACTTTATTATGTTTGAATGTTAGCAAAGAAACTAGATCCTCTTAGCCTCTTCATGATATGAAATTGGTTTTAAAAACATTCAAAAGTAGTCACACATTATCTTTAACTAAATGTCTAAAATATACCTTTATATTTTTAGCACAAAATCTTTACTGTTTCCAGTTGTGTCTCAGAGACTGTAGAATGCTCCATAGGGTAGCCTTAGCTGTATTATATTATCCGTCAGTTTGTCCTATGGAGTCAGAATTACTGACCCTAAGGGTTTGGCAAGAGAGCTATTATTTTTACATGTTATAAAGCATGGCCTAATACGTAAAATCCATCGTTAACATAAAAGTAGTTCCTTGTTAAACTTGGATTTAATGTCTGCTTAAAGGAAATTATCCAAAGCATGACTCTTGTTAAATAAAAAGCCATTTATGTCTGTTTATATCACTCAAAATGCATAGACAGTCTCTAGCACTAAGTAGGAAAGTCATAATTTTTTATGCCCTGCAATATGTGTTTAATGTATCTTTCCTTTAAAACATTCATACCATGTAGGCATTTCATCAGTGGTTCACTGTATACAATTTTCTTCTAAAACACAGTTTTATTGAAGAGTCATTTACTGTGGAGCTTATAGGTGTGTGTGTGTGTGTGTGTGTGTGTATGTGTGTATATATATATATATCTTTCTTTTAGTGCCTCATAGAAAAAGTGGTCCTTCATTTTGTTTTGTTTTTGAAGGAGAATCCAGTAACTAACTTAGGCTGATTCATCTTAGAAATATCTGTTCTCTCATCTGCTGTGTAGCAAACTTCCCACACAGTCTATTTTGTTCCAGTGTTCTTCCCTTTATAGTTGCCACAATATTTTCAATTACTTTTAAAGTGATATTTGCTGAGAAAGAATTGCATTTTACTTTATTGCTATATAGTTTCCAGATATTTTTGCTTTTCGTCATAGGAGGAAGATCAAGTGCTTTCTTGATGAAACAGAATATTTTGCATTTTGCTATTTCATAAAGCATTAAACAAGAAATCTAGGCTTTTTTTTTTATTTACACTGTTAATAAGATATCTTGCCTACATAGGTTTTCAGGGTCACTCTTCAATCATTTTCAAAACCTTGTCAAAATTTTTGTAGTTTTTGTAATTTTTTAACATATAGTTAACCATATAAGTGCCAGCCTTTCAAGTCCTCAAACAAGACTTCAGTGACTTCTAACTCAGATTTAATTTAAAATCCTTTGAATTAGAGGATACAGAGCTCAGAATAATCTGACTCTCCACTCCCAATTCCCTGAACTAATCTCTCACCACCTCTCCTCTGAGTCCATCAGCCATTTCAGCCAGCTTTCTTTCCAAATGAGTGTATCTTGCTCTCACCTCTTACTTCTTTCTAATGTCACTCTCCTTGATCATAGTTTTGAATATTACAAGCCTTTCCTCACTTTTCTATCCTCTAGCACTCATCACCTCCTAATATGTTGTATAACTCACTTGATTCATGTTTTCTATATAAATATTTACTGGAAACCAAGCACTCTGGAAATGTCAATTACTTTTCTTTTTTTTCCTGTTTGTGTTTAACATGAGCATCCCTAACACCTAGAACTGTGCTCAGCACGGAGGTCATCAATAAATTCTACTAAATATAAATCTAGTGTTTTAAAACATTTTTTTTTAAACCATATCTTATCTGGATAATCACTGTGCTGTGCTCAGTCGTATCCGACTCTTTGTGACTACCATGGACTGTAGCCCACCAGTCTCCTCTGTCAATGGGATTTTTCAGGCAAGAATACTGGAGTGGGTTGCCATTTCCGTCTCTATGGGCTCTCCTGTGGTCATGTATGGATGTGAGAGTTGGACTGTGAAGAAGACTGAGCGCCGAAGAGTTGATTCTTTTGAACTGTGGTGTTGGACAAGACTCTTGAGAGTCCCTTGGACTGCAAGGAGATCCAACCCATCCATTCTGAAGGAGATCAACCCTGAGATTTCTTTTTGGAAGGAATGATGCTAAGGCTGAAACTCCAATACTTTGGCCACCTCATGCGAAGAGTTGACTCATTGGAAAAGACTCTGATGCTGGGAGGGATTGGGGGCAGGAGGAGAAGGGGACGACCCAGGATGAGATGGCTGGATGGCATCACGGACTCGATGGACATGAGTCTGAGTGAACTCCGGGAGATGGTAATGAACAGGGAGGCCTGGCATGCTGTGATTCATGAGCTCGTAAATAGTTGGACAAGACTGAGCGACTGAACTGAACTGAACTGGGCTCTTCCTAACCCAGGGATCAAACCTGCAGCTTCTGTGTCTCTTGCATTGGCAGGCAGATTCTTTATCACTGAACCACCTGGAAAGTCCCTGGATAACCACAAGTATCTTCTAATTGGCTGGCCCTTCTCCATCTTTATTCCAATGCAATCTCAATAAAATGATATATCATGTAAAATATTGGCTCAAGAACTGTTGACACATGGAGACATGGAAACTGGGAGCATCCTTGGGATGTATAAAACTTATGAGAAACAGGCCATACTGCCAAAAATGGTTCTTAAAGAAGTTATTCTGTCACAAGATGATGGCACTGTCCAAACTGAGATTCCATCTGTGTGTAGCCAGATCCACTGAAAGATCAAGAAAGCATTGGTAGGGGTGGTGGTGGTGGTTCAGTGGCTCAGTCGTGTCCGAGTCTTTGCCACCCCATGGATTGTAGTCCCCCAGGCTCCTCTGTCCATGGGATTCTCCAGGCAAGAAGACTGGAGTGGGTTGCCGTTTCTTTCTCCAAAAAAACCATTGGATTGGCAAAAGTGTTCCTCCAGGTTTTCATACAGTGTTACCAAAAGACTCCAAAGAACTTTTTTGCCAACCCAATACTTCAGAGAGACAAGTTTTAAATTTTATTCTGTTTTTTCATTAAAAGGGGCTTCCCCAGTGGCTCAGCAATAAAGAATCTGCCTGGGGCTTCCCCGATGGCTCAGCAGTGAAAAAAAATCTGCTTGTAATACAGGAGATGCAGGAGACACTGGTTCAGTCCCTGGGTTGGGAAGATCACCTGGTGTAGGAAATAGCAACCCATTGCAATTTTCTTGCCTGGAGAATCCCATGGATTGAGGAGACTCCTGGGCTACAGTCCATGGGGTCGCAAAGATATGGACACAACTGAGTGCATGCACGCATGCACACTTAATGTAGGTGCTGAAATTTTGCTGCAAAAGCATCCTTTTTACAAGAAAAGACATCAAAGCGTGTGAAGTTTTTCTGAAAATATATTAATAATATAATCTCTACAAAGTCAGAATATTATCTTTATGTTGTATGAATGTTTTCTCCCACAATTACCTACCAAAACAGCAATTGCAAGGCACTAAACAAACACATCTTTAAACAGTCAATAAGAAAAGAAAAAAACAGATCAGAGTATCTGAATTGAATGAAGTGCCATTTCAAAATCATAAACCTCTAGGTGGTTAGAACTGAGGCTGAGAGGAGAGGCCCCGAGGTAATATAAATGTTTCTAGGTTGATTCAGTGGTTTTCAGCCAGTAGGGAATTTTCAAAACATTGACGACTTCCATCATAAAGCATAATTCTAAAAACGTTTTAGCAATGTTGAAGCAAAGATTGCTTAAAATTATAGAATGATGATGATAATGAATTCAATATTGTTTTATAAACCAAATGTTTCTTCTTGTGAATGGTTATGAAGAGTGTCAATTAGAAACAAAGCAAAAGTGGTTATTTCCTATGGGATCACACAGTCTGACACGACTGAAGCGACTTAGTAGCAGCAGCAATAGCAAATCTAAGAGCTCATAGTTTTAATAGGAAAATACCAAATATGGAATATTAAATTCTGTTACGCTATGTATGATTATGTGTTTCCCCTCTGGCTCAGCTGGTAAAGAATCCGCTTGCAATGTGGGAGGCCTCGGTTTGATCCCCGGGTTGGGAAGATCCCATGGAGAAGTGAAAGGCTACCTAAGCCAGTAGTATAACATAGAGAATTCTATGGACTGTATAGTCCCACAGGGTCTCAAAGAGTCGGACATGACTGAGCAACTTTTACTTTCACTTTCATGTATGATGATAGATAAAGAAATGAATGATGGTATATATGATTTGATAATTTAACAATTACATTTATTTATATGCATATATAAACATCTATATATGTATAATTTGTATCTCTATTTATCTTTGGTACATTATAAAATTTTGAATACCGTATGGCCTAAGGGCCTTGAACATAGAAATGATGCTTTATTTATTCCTGTGTATGATACAAACTCCACAAAGATTTTTTGACTTGACTTAATTATTAAATAACATTTTGTTAATATTATATAATGGTGGATATAATTCAATTTATTTGAATTGTAGAATTAAAGGTAGATACACAGCACTTAGATAAGTTTAGCTAATTTTTTTTACATTCTCTTTTTGCCCACATGTATAAACATTTCCATGAAACCTAAATTAGAAAGTGTGCTTTTTAGAAATTTACTTTGGTTACATATGTGTTTGATTTACAAGTTTATGCCAGGTACTTTTCAGCTAATATCACATAATTTTTACACTTCTCCGTGTAACAATATATGTGGCTTTAGTATCCACCATGTGCCAGATACTGGGTTATATATGAAATTCAATCAGTAATACTATTATTTTTTAAACTAGAATTAATCAACATATAAGGTCTATACAAGCATACTTCTTTTTATCCTGCTTTGCTTTATTGCACTTCACAGATAGTATGCTTTTTATAAATTGAAGGTTTGTGGCAACCCTGAATGTAATAAGTCTATTTGTGCCATTTCTCCAACAGCATCTCCTCACTTCATGTCCCTGTCTCATATGTTGGTTAATTCTCACAATACATAGTTTGAGGAAGATGGTATTTTTCTTGAAACAGTCAACCCAGAATGGAATTACAGGGAGTTTAGGTTGAGAGGTTTCCCTCTTCACAGGACACAGTTGTTTTCCATTCTCATGGTGGGTGAGAATCACCAAAAGAGTTTCCAAAACACCTGCATCAATAGTCTTGGACAAAAACTACAGAATCAGCATCCCCGTTATCCTATTAAGGTCATATCACCATTGTTTGTGCATACAAATCTAGCTTTTGAAAGTCTGAGTTTTTCCATTTGGAAAAGGATTTCAATCTAAAATGGGACCATGGGACATGAAATGGAAAATCTCATGCATGTACCTTCATGAGACTGGAACTTAAGAGGTGAGATACTGATTTACTATATGTCTAATTTACAGAAGACTGAGATTCATCTGTTAGCCAAACAGCATCTTCTGATAGTCCTCCCTCATCCTCAAGCCAATCAACTTACTGCTTGGGCTCTGGCTGAACTTCTGTATCTTCCCTCCTTGTCCATAAATCTGGACTGCCCCAAAACCTCAACAGATTCAAGTGTAGCTGGCAACACTATGTGCTGTGAGAATTTTAATTCTGCTGCTCTTCCTGAAAAAACTCAATTTCTGGTCATTTCTGCTTGCCTCAGTTGACTTCCTCATTTAGGTTAGCAAAAAAATTGTCCCATGTAAGGCATTTATTTGAAACCCCAAATTTCATTTTATAGGCATTTTTGATGAAGTATCAAATCCTTTAGCCTACAAGTTCAGCATTTTCACTAGCAAATCTCACCTAAGTTGCTCCATGAAATGCCTATGATAATTAATAGTAATTAATACATGTCAGACTATTTAATCACTTTGACTTTATAATTTGATTAAATTTGTCATAATAGATTCACAGGGTAAGCAGTGTTATCATCATCATTGTGCAAAGGAAATATATGAAGTTAAAACCTGCTCAATGACACAATTATGATCAGTTGTTTTCAGTCACTGTCATGTTCAACCCTTTGTAGTCACATGGAATGTAGTACTCTAGGCTCTTGCATCCATCACTATCTCCCTGTCTCCCAAAGTTTGCTCAAACTCAATTAAGTCAGTTATGCTATCTAACCATCATTAAGATCAGAGTGAATATTTGACGCCAGCTGGAATCAAGGTTGCAGGGAGAAATATCAATAACCTCAGATATTCAGATGACACCACCCTTATGGCAGAAAGTGAAGAGGAACTAAAGAGCTTCTTGATGAAGAAGAAGGAGGAGAGTGAAAATCTGACTTAAATCTCAACATTCAAAAAGCTAAGATCATGGGGCATCTGGCCCCATTACTTCATGGCAAATAGATGGGAAAACAGTGGAAAAAGTAATGGACTTCATTTGGTTGGGCTCCAAAATCACTGTGAATGGTGACTGCAGCCATGAAATTAAAATACGTTTGCTCCTTGGAAGAAAATCTATGACAAATATAGTTCAGTTCAGTTCAGTTCAGTTCAGTCACTCAGTCGTGTCCGACTCTTTGTGACCCTGTGAATCACAGCATGCCAGGCTTCCCTGTCCATCACCAACTCCTGGAGTTCACTCAGACTCGCGTCCATTGAGTCAGTGATGCCATCTAGCCATCTCATCTTCTGTCGTCCCCTTCTCCTCCTGCCCCCAGTCCCTCCCAGCATCAGAATCTTTTCCAATGAGTCATCTCTTTGCATGAGGTGGCCAAAGTACTGGAGTTTCAGCTTTAGCATCATTAACTCCAAAGAAATCCCAGGGCTGATGTCCTTCAGAATGTACTGGTTGGATATCCTTGCAGTCCAAGGGACTCTCAAGAGTCTTCTCCAACACCACAGTTCAAAAGCATCAATTCTTCAGCCCTCAGCTTTCTTCACAGTCCAACTCTCACATCCATACATGACTACTGGAAAAACCATAACCTTGACTAGACTATTGGCAAAGTAATGTCTCTGCTTTTCAATATGCTATCTAGGTTGGTCATAATTTTTCTTCTAAGGAGCAAACGTCTTTTAATTTCATGGCTGCAGTCACCATCTACAGTGATTTTGGAGCCCAGAAAAATAAAGTCTGACACTGTTTCCACTGTTTCCCCATCTATTTCCCATGAAGTAATGGAACCATATGCCATGATCTTTGTTTTCTGTATGTTGAGCTTTAAACCAACTTTTTCACTCTCTACTTTCACTTTCATAAAGAAACTTTTTAGTTCCTCTTCACTTTCTGCCATAAGGGTGGTGTCATCTGCATATCTGAGGTTATTGATATTTCTCCTGGCTTCTTGATTCCAGCTTGTCCTTCTTCCAGTCCAGCGTTTCTCATGATGTACTCTGCATAGAAGTTAAATAAGCAGGGTGACAATATACAGCCTTGACATACTCCTTTTCCTATTTGGAACCAGTCTGTTGTTCCATGTCCAGTTCTAACTGTTGCTTCCTGACCTGCATATAGGTTTCTGAAGAGGCAGGTCAGGTGGTATGATAGCCCCATCTTTTCAGAATTTTCCACAGTTTATTGTGATCCACACAGTCAAAGGCTTTGGCATAGTCAATAAAGCAGAAATAGATGTTTTTCTGGAACTCCCTTGCTTTTGTGATGATCCAGCGGATGTTGGCAATTTGATCTCTGGTTCCTCTGCCTTTCCTAAAACCAGCTTGAACATCAGGAAGTTCATGGTTCACCTATTGCTGAAGCCTGGCTTGGAGAATTTTGAGCATTACTTTACTAGCGTGTGAGATGAGTGCAATTGTGTGGTAGTTTGAGCATTCTTTGACATTGCCTTTCTTTGGGCTTGGAATGAACACTGATCTTTTCCGGTCCTGTGGCCACTGCTGAGTTTTCCAAATTTGCTGCCATATTGAGTGCAGCACTTTCACAGCATCAACGTTCAGGATTTGAAATAGCTCAACTGGAATTCCATCACTTCCACTAGCTTTGTTTGTAGTGATGCTTTCTAAGGCCAACTTGACATCACATTCCAGGATGTCTGGCTCTAGGTGAGTGACAAATATAGATGGCATATTAAAAAGCAGAGATATTACTTTGCGAACAAAGGTCCATATAGTGAAACTATGATTTCTCCAGTAGTCATGTACAGATACGAGAGCTGGACAATAAGCAACCCTGAGAACCGAATAATAGATGCCTTCAAAGTGTGGTGCTGGAGAAGACTCTTGAGAGACTCTTGGGCAGTAAGGGTATCAAACCAGTCAATCCTAAAGGAAATCAACTCTAAATATTCACTGAAAGGACTGATGCTGATTCTGAAACTCCAATACTTTGGCAGCCTGATGTGAAGAATTGACTTATTGGAAAAGACCCTGATGCTGAAAGACTGAAGGCAGGAGGGGAAGGGAACAACAGAGAATGAAATGGTTGGATGACATCACCGACTCAATGGACATGAGTTTGAGCAAAGTCCAGGAGATGGTGAAGAACAGGGAGCCCCGGCATGCTGCTGTCCATGGGATCACAAAGATTTGGTCTGAGTGACTGAAAGATACCTCGGTCAAGTCTGCAATATTATGTGCATTATGATGTCTTCCATCTTAGGATTTTTTCTCTAAATGCTTATTTGTTGGGCAATGTAATGCATTTATTTATTTTTTTAATTTTTTTTTAATTTTTATTTTTACTTTATTTTACTTTACAATACTGTATTGGTTTTGCCATACATTGACATGAATCCACCACGGGTGTACATGCGTTCCCAAACATGAACCCCCCTCCCACCTCCCTCCCCATAACATCTCTCTGGGTCATCCCCGTGCACCAGCCCCAAGCATCCTGTATCCTGTATCAGACATAGACTGGCAATTCGTTTCTTACATGATAGTATACATGTTTCAATGCCATTCTCCCAAATTATCCCACCCTCTCCCTCTCCCTCAGAGTCCAAAAGTCCGCTCTACACATCTGTGTCTCTTTTGCTGTCTCGCATACAGGGTCATCATTGCCATCTTTCTAAATTCCATATATATGTGTTAGTATACTGTATTGGTGTTCTTCTTTCTGGCTTACTTCACTCAGCGTAATAGGCTCCAGTTTCATCCACCTCATTAGAACTGATTCAAATGTATTCTTTTTCATGGCTGAGTAATACTCCATTGTGAATATGTACCACAGCTTTCTTATCCATTCATCTGCTGATGGACATCTAGGTTGTTTCCATATCCTGGCTATTATAAACAGTGCTGCAATGAACATTGGGGTACATGTGTCTCTTTCAATTCTGGTTTCCTCGGTGTGTATGCCCAGCAGTGGGATTGCTGGGTCATAAGGGAGTTCTATTTGCAATTTTTTAAGGAATCTCCACACTGTTTTCCATAGTGGCTGTACTAGTTTGCATTCCCACCAACAGTGTAAGAGGGTTCCCTTTTCTCCACAGCCTCTCCAGCATTTATTGCTTGCAGACTTTTGGATCGCAGACATTCTGACTGGTATGAAGTGGACATTTCACCCCAAAACAATGAATTTCACCTTTTTCTCAAGTGCTCATGGAACCTTCTCCAGGATAGATCACATCCTGGGCCATAAATCTAACCTTGATAAATTTAAAAAAATCAAAATCATTCCAAGCATCTTTTCTGACCATAATGCATTAAGATTAGAATCAATTACAAGAGAAAAACTATTAAAAATTCCAACATATGGAGGCTGAACAACACGCTTCTGAATAACCAACAAATCACAGAAGAAATCAAAAAAAGAAATCAAAATATGCATAGAAACTAATGAAAATGAAAACACAACAGCCGAAAACCTGTGGGACACCATAAAAGTAGTCCTAAGAGGAAAGTTCATAGCAATACAGGCATACCTCAAGAAACAAGAAAAAAGGCAAATAAATAACCTAACTCTACAACTAAAGCAACTAGAAAAGGAAGAAAATGGAGAACCCCAAAGTTAGTAGAAGGAAAGAAATCTTAAAAATTAGGGCAGAAATAAATACCAAAGAAACAAAAGAGACCATAGCAAAAATCAACAAGCCAAAAGCTGGTTCTTTGAAAGGATAAATAAAATTGACAAACCATTAGCCAGACTCATCAAGAAGCAAAGAGAGAAAAATCAAATCAATAAAATTAGAAATGAAAATGGAGAGATCACAACAGACAACACAGAAATACAAAGGATCATAAGAGACTACTATCAGCAATTATATGCCAATGAAATGGACAACGTGGAAGAAATGGACAAATTCTTAGAAAAGTGCAATTTCCCAAAACTGAACCAGGAAGAAATAGAAAATCTTAACAGACCAATCACAAGCACAGAAATTGAAACTGTAATCAGAAATCTTCCAACAAACAAAAGTCCAGGTCCAGACGGCTTCACAGCTGAATTCTACCAAAAATTTAGAGAAGAGCTAACACCTATCCTACTCAAACTCTTCCAGAAAATTGCAGAGGAAGGTAAACTTCAAAACTCATTCTATAAGGCCACCATCACCCTAATACCAAAACCTGACAAAGATGCTACAAAAAAAAAAGAAAACTACAGGCCAATATCACTGATGAACATAGATCCAAAAATCCTCAACAAAATTCTAGCAATCAGAATCCAACAACACATTAAAAAGATCGTACACCATGACCAAGTGGGCTTTATCCCAGGGATGCAAGGATTCTTCAATATCTGCAAATCAATCAATGTAATTCACCACATTAACAAACTGAAAAATAAAAGCCATATGATTATCTCAGTAGATGCAGAGAAGGCCTTTGACAAAATTCAACATCCATTTATGATAAAAACTCTCCAGAAAGCAGGAATAGAAGGAAGATACCTCAGCATAATAAAAGCTATATATGACAAACCCACAGCAAACATTATCCTCAATGGTGAAAAATTGAAAGCATTCCCCCTAAAGGCAGGAACAAGACAAGGGTGCCCACTTTCACCACTACTATTCAATATAGTTCTGGAAGTTTTGACCACAGCAATCAGAGCAGAAAAAGAAATAAAAGGAATCCAAATTGGAAAACAAGAAGTAAAATTCTCACTGTTGGCAGATGGCATGATCCTCTACATAGAAAACCCTAAAGACTCCACCAGAAAATTACTAGAGCTAATCAATGAATATAGTAAAGTTGCAGGATATAAAATCAACACATAGAAATCCCTTGCATTCCTATACACTAATAATGAGAAAGTAGAAAAAGAAATTAAGGAAACAATTTCATTCACCATTGCAATGAAAAGAATAAAATACTTAGGAATATATCTACCTAAAGAAACTAAAGACCTATATATAGAAAACTATAAAACACTGATGAAATAAATTAAAGAGGACACTAATAGATGGAGAAATATACCATGTTCATGGATCAGAAGAATAATATAGTGAAAATGAGTATACTACCAAAGCAATCTACAAATTCAATGCAATCCCTATCAAGCTACCAGGAATATTTTTCACATAACTAGAACAAATAATTTCAAGATTTGTATGGAAATACAAAAAACTTAGAATAGCCAAAGCAATCTTGAGAAAGAAGAATGGAACTGGAGGAATCAACTTGCCTGACTTCAGGCTCTACTACAAAGCCACAGTCATCAAGACAGTAGGGTACTGGCACAAAGACAGAAATATAGATCAATGGAACAAAATAGAAAGCCCAGAGATAAATCCACACACCTATGGACACCTTATCTTTGACAAAGGAGGCAAGAATATACAATGGAGTAAAGACAATCTCTTCAACAAGTGGTGCTGGGAAAACTGGTCAACCACTTGTAAAAGATTGAAACTAGATCACTTTCTAACACCACACACAAAAACAAACTCAAAATGGATTAAAGATCTAAATGTAAGACCAGAAACTATAAAACTCCTAGGGGAGAATATAGACAAAACACTCTCCGACATAAATCACAGCAGGATCCTCTATGATCCACCCCCCAGAATTCTGGAAATAAAAGCAAAAATAAACAAATGAGATCTAATTAAAATTAAAAGCTTCTGCACAACAAAGGAAACTATAAGCAAGGTGAAAAGACAGCCTTCTGAATGGGAGAAAATAATAACAAATGAAGCAACTGACAAGCAACTAATCTCAAAAATATACAAGCAACTTATGCAGCTCAATTCCAGAAAAATAAACGACCCAATCAAAAAAATGGGCCAAAGAACTAAATAGACATTTCTCCAAAAAAGACATACGGATGGCTAACAAACACATGAAAAGATGCTCAATATCAGTAATTATCAGAGAAATGCAAATCAAAACCACAATGAAGTACCACTTCACACCAGTCAGAATGTCTGTGACCCAAAAGTCTGCATTTTAAAAAGATATTTCTTTCGGGGCACGGAACCCATCTGGCCATGCAGAAGACATAAGAGACATGAATTCGATCACTGGGTAGGGAAGATCACCTGGAGGGAGGCATGACAACCCACTCCATTATTCTTGCCTGGAGAACCCCACAGAAAGAGAAGCCTGGCCGGCTACAGTCCATAGGGTTGCAAAGAGTTGGACATGACTGAAGTGACTCAGCACAACAGCGTGTACTATATTTACAGCACCCGTTCCCCATTAGCCCTTATACATGCATTCAGTTGAGTTCAGTCACTCAGTCTTCTCCGACTCTTTGCAACCCCAGGCTTTCTTGTCCATCACCAACTCCTGTCCTTAAAGAACTTTTTGATTTCTCTGTGCATATAGAAGTTATGCTTACACTATACTATAGGCTATTAAGTGCGCCATAGCATTATGTCTAAAAAGCAATGTCATTGTTGTTTAGCCACCAAGTCAGGGCTGATGCTTGGTAACCCCATGACCCACCAGTCTCCATTGTCCATGGGTTCTCCAGGCAAGAATACTGGAGTGGGTTGCCATTTCCTTCTCCAGGTAATCTTCTCAGCCCAGGTATCAAACCTGGATCACCTGCACTGGCAAATGTATTCTTTACTGCTGAGCCACAAGGGAAGCCCTAAAAAAATCAATGTATGTGCCCTAAATTATAAAGCATTTATTGCTTAAAAAAATGCTATCCCTCCTCTGAGCCTTATGAATTGTAACTTTTCTGCAATAGTAACAATAAGATTACTGATCATAGATCTCCATAGTGTTAAAATGTTAGTCGTTCAGCCATGTCTGACTTTTTGCATCCACCAGGCTCTTCTGTCCACCAGATTCTCCAGGCAAGAATACTGGAGTGGGTAGCCATTCCCTTCTCCAGGGGATCTTCCCAATCCAGAGATCGAACCCAGGTCTCTGACATTGCAGCAGATTATTTACCATCTGAGCCAACATGGAAGACCCTAGATCACCACAAAAAATACAAAAATAATGGAAATTTGAAATATTATGAGAATCAGCAAAATGTGACAGAGACAGGAAATGAGCAAAGGCAGGTGGCAAAATTGGGCTGATTGATTTGCTCAGTACAGGGTTGCCATACATCTTCAATTTGCAATAATAATAATAAACTGTGAAGCTCAATAAAGCAAAGAACACTAAAACTAAATATGCCTGAATAGCTTAGAATAGTAGTTAACATTTATGAGCTGCAACAGAGTCTTAGATTTTTGGCATATTCACTATACATATGAGGAAACTGGTAACTAAGAGGTTAAGTGTTGTGTTCAAATTTACCATTATAAACCAACAAGGGCAGAGAAATTCTGATTTAGAAATTCAATCCTGTAATCTAGTATTATATCTTACTACTTTCCCCAACTCTAAGTCAAATCTGAAATTATTTAAAACATCTCAGATAATACTTTTGTTTTCCCTTTTATTTTCACTGAATCATAACATGGAATGCTTTTAAAATATTTACAGTGATAGAGCTTAGTAAAAACTAATAGTTCACTATTGGTGCAGTTCAGAGCAACAATATCTAATTAGATATCACATCCTCATTAAGACTTTGTGGGTAATTATTTATTTAAAGATAGATACTGAAAGTAAAACCGTCACTTGTGTAAGCTAGTGAATATTGCAATCCTTCCTACATTACTGCTTCATATACTTTGTATTGTTCAGCATTCTATCATTTTATTTTCATTTGCTAATAATGAAAACATAAAGGAAATACCTTGACATATTTGTTTAATTATCACTTTCTTAAAAGTATAACTCCATTCTTGTTCTAAATGGTGATTTTCAAATATATATATATATATATATATATATTATATATATATATATATTTGGGGGCTTCCCTGGTGGCTCAGACTGTAAATAATCTGCTTGCATGCAGGAAACTCAGGTTCTATCCCTGGGTTGGGAAGATCCCCTAGAGAAGAAAATGGCAAATCACTCCAGTTTTCTTGCCTGGAAAATTCTATGGAAAGAGGAGCCTGGTGAGATACAGTCCATGAGGTTACAAAGAGTCTGACATAACTGAGTGACTAACACTTTCTTTCTTTCTTTATATATATAAAAGAAAGTGACTAACACTTTATATATATATATCCTCTTCTTCAAATGTTAAAAAAAGAATAATCAATTGATCTTTTGTCTAGTCTACTCTCCATATGTTATTGCGACCCTTAACTTCATCTTTCATGTCAAGTCTAAAGGGGGCTGTAAAATGAGGCAGGGTGTTGAAAAGAAAGTGAAAGAAAGTGAAGGCACTCAGTCATGTCCGATTCTTTGCAGCCCTATGAACTGTAGCCTACTAGGCTCCTCCATCCATGAGATTTTTCCAGGCAAGAGTACTGGAGTGGGCTGCCATTTCCTTCTCAGTTAGAGTCTTAAATGAGTCTTGTTTCAAATCTCTAAGTTCACATTTCTAAGAAAACCTGTTACAATTGAGTGCTTTTGATTTTTTTTCTCTAAATTTCTACTCTGTTTTGAAAGTAGACTTCAAATGGCTCTTTTGCTTTGGATGGGAGAAACACCAGCATGCAAGAATTCATAGGTGAAGTTTCTCAGAGAAATAATGAGTGAACCTTTTGTCTGTGCTTGAAGGCAGACATTTCATGAGAACAGGCTGCTAGAATTACTTTCTAATGACCATAGAAGACACAGACAGAGGAAGAAGAGGCAGTGTACTAAATGCAGCTTCAAATAAATGTAGAGAATACTTGAAATTTGATAAGTTACAGGCAACAGAGTTGGAATAAGAAAGGCTGCTTGGGACTTCTTTGAAAGAAAACTTATTATGAAATTATTTTTGGCAAGCAGTATATGTCTGTCTTATTGAATTAAATATCGTGATTTAGATGATTTTCAGTGTATTTCTATCATTCTCAAATACAGTTAACCCTCATGGTTGAATTACATGGAATTGCTGATAATTGAAAAATTTTGACATAAAAAGAACAGTTTTACATGGTTCAACCTATGGTAATAAACTCACTCATTTTTGCACATCTATTATACCATGTAAAAATCCATTTTCATTCTGTTTATTCTCTAAAAATGGATGATCATATTCCTATAGCAAGAAACTGATAGGTTAATCTAAAACTATTTCAACTGAAAAATAAAATAACCAGCATTTAGAAGAAATAGGAAAGGAAATCTTGCTAACATGTTGCAGTAATAAGTGAACCAAAAATCCTTGGTTGAATCAGACCCAGGTTGTGCTGATACGTGGATTAACTGAGACTGTCAAAGCATTTCTATTTCAGAATTTTGTGTGTGTGTGCATGCCTGTGTGTGTTATATATTTAATTAGTATATAATTGCTCTTAGTGATGCTGTCGAAACTGTGCTTAACATTTATATTCAATTACCCTCCATAACCATTTTTTATTATACTTTCTATTTCTAGTTTATAGTTTGCTTATCCTCATTCTGCATATTTCCTGTCCTCTTTCTCCTTAAATAATTTCTAGGTCTTTCAAATTTCTTTTTCTTAGCTCCCAGTGGAATTTCTTTCATTAAAACTACTAGATTAACATTGTTACTGAAATACACTTCTAATTTTTCCTCCCTATGCCCAGCAGTCTGAGACTTTTCAAATTGTGATAGCACCAGTTGCACCAAAAAGATAGATTTGGGCCTAATTAACTTTTGTTCATTAAAAATGACCTTGTTTCACAGAAACGGGCATTAGGCAGCCTCGGCTTTTGCAGAGATACATTTAGAAACACAGCAAAAAAAAAAAAAAAAAAGAAGCCATATGACTTAGATAACATTAGCTGCTGACAGTGTTATTAACATTATCATTTTTAATAACATGATTCATTTTGCCAAAGATACAAATAGGTACTTTTCGCCAGTGAGCATTTTAGTATTAGCAGAGATATTCATTATCCTGTGATGTCAGTGTCTTTACTCCTTGTGACAAATGTGTGCATGAGTCGGATATGTGGAAAATACAAGTCTGCATGATAATATGATATACTGAAATATATTATACAGAATTACAATATGTTGACTTCCCTGGAGGCTCAGACGGTAAAGCATCTGCATACAATGTGGGAGACCCAGGTTTGATCCCTGGGTCAGGAAGATCCCCTGGAGAAGGAAATGATAACCCACTCCAGTACTCTTGCCTGGAAAAATGTCTCATGGATGGAGGAGCCTTGTAGGCTACTGTCCATGGGGTAGCAAGGAGTTGGACACGAATGAGAGACTTCACTTTCTTTCTTTCCTTTTGAAAGATAAAGAAAAGTTTTGAAAATGGTAATTGCGGATTCTTGTGTTTAATCCTCTTTGTTTTATATTTCCATAGGTCAAATGTGTTAGTCGCTCAATCATGTCCACCTCTTTGTGGTCCCATGGACTGTAGCCTGCCAGGATCCTCTGTCTGTGGAATTCTCCAGACAAGAATACTGTGGGTTGCCATTTCTTTATTTTAAGATGTTTGCTTTATTTATAATATAACTCTATCAATAGCAGGATTTGGTAAAAACTATTCAAAATACTTTAAATCATCATCGATTATAACTATGTTAATCTATAAAAGTTTAGTTTACAAAGACAGTATGTATTCCTTTTGGACTCCCTCTCAGTATTTACTTACATTCATTTCTACAAACACTTCTATATATACATTTCACTAAGAATCACACAAGTTTGACTGTTACTTCACATTTGTAAGCAATTCTTTGTTCTTTCACTTGTCCTCTCCATACTCTTCATCATATGTAAAAGAAATATTGAGACCTGCTTATGAACTTTTTCAGCTATTATATGGATATTCAATTATTCAATAAGTATAAAAATCAAGTCCTGGTCTGTATCTA
Organism: Budorcas taxicolor; assembly: GCF_023091745.1. Lineage (NCBI taxonomy): Eukaryota > Metazoa > Chordata > Mammalia > Artiodactyla > Bovidae > Budorcas > Budorcas taxicolor. Next base: position 54,867,882 of record NC_068929.1, on the reverse strand, counting down.
GTGTAAAGAGTGCAGGGCAGGCATATTAGGTCATTATATTACCTTAGGTATGAAATAATTTTTATTTTGACCTTAATATTTCTGAGATAACATTTTCTATCTTAAATTACAAATATCTATATAAAAGGAAAATAATAAAGCATATTTTTAGCAGTACTCTGAGCTTGAATTTAAACTTCAACATGGTATCTGCTAATATGAATGAATAAAGTTATAGGTATAAGAATGCCAATTAAGAAGAGGTTTTTCTCCTTCTGTTAGAAAAAATATTATGCTGTGAAACTGACTTGGGTCTCACTAACAGTTTTACTAATTTCTTCAGTCACCATGAGTCAATCATTCTACCTCTTTGAACTTCAATTCCCACCCTTATTACATAAAGGATTTAAACCAGAATCAAGATTCTTAAACTTGAATGCATGTAAAAATGAATCTAGGAGTTTGGTTTTGTTTTTTTTTTTTTTTAAGTATTTATGCCCGAGTCTAATGACCAGAATTTATCTAGGTTAGGTTTGGGAAACCAGGATATTTTTAAGTCCTCAGAACTTTTAAAAAACTTGCTTAGATGATCTTCAATGTTTCTCAAAGTTTCAAATCCACAAAGAGACTAAAAAACCTAGATGTTGATATGACAAAGCATTCAGAAACCAGTGGACCTTAAATACATCCTTCTGGAAAACTTGAAATGTATGTGCTATAAAAAATGATAATTCCTATTCATTTCTTACTATTATGCACTACTGCCTGTGAGCCTCAGCATGTGTTTCTAGGAATAGATTCTGCCTGGAGTTTTTAATGACTGAGGCATCCCACACTTGCCATTCATCAGAAACACATGCCCTGTGGGTTATCACTGTACAAGCTGCCTTCTTCTGAGAAGCAACAGCAATTTGCTTAAGCAGTACAGTGAGTGCTATAGAACATAAACTTATTGTTCCAGTACTTTTCAATTCTAACAAGGGAACTAGTGAGAATAAAATCTAGACTTAGTTTCTGTTTCCAAAACATTTTTCTGCCAAACAAAGGATATTTTTTAGATGAAACCAAGAACTTAAAGGAATCTACACAATTCTTAGTGCATATACTTAACTACAAAGAATATATCAATACTAAGTGTAGTATGGCTGTAACTTGAAAAAGTATAGAGTTAAAATAAGGGAGGCAATCTTCTTGATAAATGCAAAGGAATTCAACAAACTTTCCTCATTATAAACTTGAGTGAATCTTTTAGTGAGTATCAGAATTTTTTTTGTATTTAGAGATCAAGATGCAATTTAAATATGTTATATATGACAATATATAGTTATATTTATATAGCATGATTACATATGATTTATATAGTATAAAAATTATTATATTATTGCATTTTCTTAATTTTATTAATGACCTTGTTATAAATTATAATGACAAAGGTCTGCCTAGTCAAAGCTATGATTTTCCCAGTAGTCATGTATGGATTTCAGAAGTGGACTATAAAGAAAGCTGAGTGCCAACGAGTTGATACTTTTGAACTGTGGTGTTGGAGAAGACTCTTGAGAGTCCCTTGGACTGCTAGGAGATCCAACCAGTCAATCTGAAAAGCAATCAGTCCCGAACATTCATTGGCAGGACTGATGCTGAAACTGAAGCTCTAATACTTTGACCACCTGATGCAAAGAATTGACTCCTTGGAATATACCCTGATGCTGGGAAAGATTGAAGGCAGGAAGAGAAGGGGAAGACAGAAGATGAGATTATGGGATGGCATCACCAACTCGATGGACATGTTTCAACAAGCTCCAGAAGTTGGTCATGGACAGGGAAGCCTGGCACCCTGAAGTCCTTGGGTCACAGAGTCAGATATGACTGAGCGATGGAACTGAACTGAACCAATTATAAATTATAACCTAATATATTTATATATTAGGAATTTATCAATCAGCTGAAAAAACTGTCTAGAACTCAACATTCAAAAGACAAAGATCACGGTATCTGGTCCCATCACTTCATGGCAAATAGATGGGGAAACAAAGGAAAGAGTGACAGATTTATTTTCTTGAGCTCCAAAATCACTGTGGGTGGTGACTGCAGCCATGACATTAAAAGACATTTACTCTTTTAAAGAAAAGCTATGATGAACCTAGACAGCATATTAAGAATCAGAGACATTATTTTGCTGATAAAGGTCCATATAGTCAAAGCTATGCTTTTTCCAGTAGTCAAGTATGGATGTGAGAGTTGAACCATAAAGAAGGCTGAGCGCTGAGATGTTTTGGAACTGTGGTGTTGGAGAAGACTCTTGAGAGTCCCTTGGACTGAAAGGAGATCAAACCAGTCAATCCTAAAGGAAATCAGCCCTGAATATTCATTGGAATGACTGATGCTGAAGTTTCAGTAATTTGACCATGTGATGCAAAGAACTGACTCGTTGGAAAAGACCTTGATACTGGGAAAGAATGAAGGCAGGAGGAGAAGGGGATAACAGAGAATGAAATGGTTGGAAGACATCACCGACTTGATGGACATGAGCTTGAGCAAGCTCCGGGAGTTGGTGAAGGACAGGGAAGCCTGGTACGCCTCAGTCCATGCAGTCACAAAAAGTCGGACACGACTGAATGATTGCACAACAATCAATCAGCTACTACTGAAAATGACCTGAACATAAAGTTGCTTATGCAAAGAATCTATTTCTCACTCATATAGGTGTGGGGCCAATTCTGCATCTGCTGAATCTGCTCAACTCAGATCAGTCAATCAACTCTAAGCTGTGGGTTGAGTTCAAGTCTACTGCATTTGTGTACACATTCTAGGGCAATATTTCCTTAGACAAAGCCAGTCTTATAACAAAGGGTGGATGAACAATTTGCAAATAATATTTACTTCTACCGTATTAGTTTATTTACCCACTTATTCAACTATCCATTCAGTTATCCCACTAAAAACCAGGTATATACTGATAGCTATTATATGGTTAGTATAATATAAAACATTAAAGATACAATAGTGAGAAAAATAAACATGATTTCTCACTCCAGTGTTCTTGCCTGGAGAATCCCAGGGGTGGGTGAGCCTGGTGGGTGCTGTCTATGGGGTTGCACAGAGTTGGACACAACTGAAGCAACACAGCAGCAGCAGCCGCAGCAGCACCAGCACCAGCAGCAGCAGCAACAACGACTGAGCAGCTTCACGTTCACTTTTCATTTTCATGCATTGGAGAAGGAAATGGCAACCCACTCCAGTGTTCTTGCCTGGAGAATCCCAGGGGTGGGGGAGCCTGGTGGGCTGCCGTCTATGGGGTCGCACAGAGTTGGTCACGAATGAAGTGACGCAGCAGCAGCAGCAGCTTCTTCATGAAGTCAAAAATCCATGATGCAGTGAGTGGCACTAATCAAGCATTTACACAAACACACCTATATGTGAATAATTTTTAAAATATTGTTAAATGAAAATACTAAGTGATATAAGTTATGTGATAGACTATTACTAGATTTCAAGAGATTTTCACACAGGAAACAAAAATTGAGCTGAGAACTATGTATTATTCTATCTAGCCAAATGTGTTGTGTCAGAGAGGAGTATTTGAGGCAAATGAAGGAGTATGTTTCAATGTTCTGTGATGACAGAAATCATGTTTATTTGAAGGAAACTTTAAAGGTACAGAACAGAGGTGAAAGAGAATGATATAGCTAAGAATTATAAAGAGAGTTGGGGTCATATTATTGAAGGCATCAAAGACCACAGCTAACATTTTGTGCATTTACCTAAGATCAATAGGAAGTTGCTGAATGTTTTTCAGCACAAAGCCTGATGCAAAATATTTATATTTCCATTTTAGAATATCACTTTGTATTCATGAAATATACTAGAAAGAGACAAGAGTTGATATGGAGTTTGTTCACCCAAGAGACATTTTAGCCTGTTCTAGTTTAATAATATAAACACAGATGCATTGGAGAGAAATTTTGAAGACAACTCAAAGTGCTCTGAAAATTCAGATGCAGAGTGTGAGAGAGGGAGAAATTGCCAAACTCATTCATACAGTTCAGGCTTGTGTCACTGAGTATATTATATACTTTTAAAGGATATTATCTTGACTGATCTGTCTGTCTACTCCAATTATTCTATATCTGTCATTATCTGTCCATGAAACTACATGTTCTGCTATGCTGCTGGAAGCTATTTTCTTGTTTTTATGTCAGAAATAAACTAGAATGTTGTTTAAGCAGAAACAGTATGTGCTGTGCTTAGTTGCTCAGTCATGTCCAACTCCTTGCATCCCCATGGACTGTAGTCCGCAAGGCTCCTCTGTCCATGGGGATTCTCTAGGCAAGAATACTGGAGTGAGTTGCCATTCCCTCCTCCAGGGGATCTTCCTGACCCAGGGATTGAACCCAGGTCTCCCTCACTACAGGCAGATTCTTTACCATCTGAACCATAAGGGAAGCCCAGAAACTGTATAATCCATCTCAAATACAACATATGATCATTAAAATCATGTAAAGATAAGAAAACAAGTCTTACTATAAATCAAATATGATTGCTGATATTCTTAAAATAATCAGAATCTTAACTAGCTTTAAAAAAGTCATTACAAATGATTAAAAGGATCAGTCTGTACGAATCATTTGATGTTCTTCATGTTAAATGATAATCGAATCAAGGCTATTTTTGAAGAAAAAAATGGACAGGCATTAAACCTCAATTTTATGGCACAATGCTAGCTATAGTAGAGTAACATTATGTTCTACTTCATGCTAATCACCACCTCAGCAAAGAATTGCATATTTACTTCCTCACATAAATCATATTTTTCCCCTGAAATAGACAATTATCTAAGTACATGGGAAAAATTCTCCTCATTATTTATTTGGATAGTTATCCACATCAGTCATTCTCTTGAAAATCCTTTCCTTCAGTAATTTTAGAGCTAAAATAATTTATCTGAGAATAATTCAAACTGATGACATTATAATATTGCAGAGAAGATAATTGGTAAATTATAGCTGTGATAATGACCTTGTTAATGTCCATCATCAAATTGATGGTCTAGCCATAGACATAAATTATTATATTGCCCAAATTAATGTATTATCTGGAGTCCAAATTTATTTTGCAATATTTATTGAGTTTCTGATATATGCCATGGCTCATGCTGGCCTTGATAATACATTAGTCACATTCTCAGGACTTTCAAATCCAACACATAGAAGAGTCTAAATACTTTGTATGTGTATAGGATAAATTTCATCTTTTAACCCAAAAAGCTAAGATTACAAATATTGATTGATTGTACCCAGGATTGTAGAGCTGTATTATCTCCTGCTATTATTCTTTTATTTACCAGTTCATCTTTAAACAGTAAATCATGATCTGAAAATATTAAATCTGATTAAAGAAAAAGATGAGAGTTTCTCTGAGCTAAGCAATAAATAAAGAAAACTTTGGAAGCAAATTCAAAATCTAAATGATGACATTGAAATTCAACTGGACTGTGATACTAGTTTTTTAATTTAATAAATCTCTTCATTTCTCCAAAGTTCATTTTCATTTTAAAATAAGAATTGTGCCAAAACTGACATTTTGAGAGCTTATATATGTTAGGCTATGAACTAGGGCCTTAAATAAATTTTCTCATTACTAAAAACCATGCATTGTAATCAGCACTATTATTATCCATCATATTTTACAAAAGAAGAAACAAACTAACAGTTCACAAATTCAGTAGAGAGCAGAGGCACAAATTTATGAATAACTCATGATAAATTTAGACACCATGACCTTACCACTATAATGAGATATTAGCATAAGATATTAACCTCAGAGGGCTCTTTGGCGCTTCCAAAGAGACTGAATATAAAGCAGACAGGTCTCATTCAGGAACAAAATATGTTAATACTTTCTCTTCCTCCTGTTAAGAATACAATGAGAGTATCCCTGAGATCAACACTTTCTAAACTAAAAGGAAGTTAGCAGAAGTGTTAGCCATTAATCTCAAATTAAAATATCAAACAGAAAGTTCTTAGATTTTTTTTTCCTGGTACCAATTCTGATAAACAGACTTCCCATGCATTGACCATCAGCTATCCGTGAGTTATCACTATATAGTAGAGATTACTAAAGGGTCAATATGAGAAGGTATAGGAACAACTCCTAAAACTACGCAAGGAAAAGCTTCAGCTTTCTCCTTTCTGATCCCTACTCATCCCTGAAAATTAGCATGTCAGGTTGCTATTGTGAAGACCAGGCCATCAGTGATACCAGGTCACACATTCTTTGATGAACACAGAAGCTGTTTGTTAACTCAATTACTATTCTCGTTTTAATGTCTGACACAGATTAGGGCACAGATTTTTGAGTGAATGGATGAATTACTCTAGTGATAATACAAAATTTATACTTGACAAGTTATCTTAGAGTAAATGAGAAATAAGCAGACGCAGCTTCCTAGGTGATGCTAAAGAACCCACCTGCCAATGCTGGTAGACATAAGAGATACAGGTTTGACCCCTGTGTTGGGAAGATCCCCTGGAGGAGAGCATGGCAACCAATCCAGTATTCTTCCCTGGAGAATCCCAAGGACAGAGGCACCTGGAAGGCTGCAGTCCATAGGGTCACACTGAGTCTGAAGTGACTTAGCACACACACACGTCACTTTAAAAAGACATAGCTTCTACCTTTAGTTTACAATGTGTATGTGATACCTAGTTTACCGTGTGCGTGTGATACCTATGCATTAAGGATATAGATCTGAGCAAAAGCTGTATCGGTGTCTACTTGTTTATGAACATATAGAAATATGGCAGAATTAAACCATTCTACTAGGACTAAGAAACTAGGCTGAGGTGGTTTTTATTTGTGTAAGCAAACTGTGCATAAGTGTGTGCGCACGCACGCACTCCCAAATAAACACCTGCAGCAGAAGGGACTAAGTAGATTAAGTTAGACCGCCATGTGATCACAACTGCTGAGTTAAACACATCAGTTATATCCTATGTGGTTAAGTCCAGTTCAGTGGCTCAGTTGTGTCCAACTCTTTGTGACCTCATGGACTGCAGCGCACCAGGCTTCCCTGTCCATCACCAGCTCCTGGAGCTTGCTCAAACTCATGTCCCTGGAGTTGGTGATGCCACCCTACAATATCATCCTCTGTAGTCCCCTTCTGCTCCTGACTTCAATCTTTCCCAGCATCAAGGTCTTTTCCAATGAGTCAGTTCTTCACATCAGGTGTCCAAAGTATTGGAGTTTCAGCTTAAGCATCAGTCCTTCCAATGAATGTTCAGGACTGATTTCCTTTAGGATTGACTCGATTGATCTCCTTGCAGTCCACATTTCAAAAGCATCAATTTTTTGGTGCTCAGTTTTCTTTATGGTCCAACTTTCACATCCATACATGACTACTGGAAAAACCATAGCTTTGACTAGATAGACCTTTGTCAGCAAAGTAATATCTCTACTTTTTAATATGCTGTCTAGGTTTGTCATAGTTTTTCTTCCAAGGAGCAAACATCTTTTAATTTCATGGCTGAAGCCACCATCTGGAGTGATTTGGGAGCCTAAAAAAATAAAGTCTGTCACTGTTTCCATTGTGTCCCCATCTATTTTTCATGAAGTGATCAGACTGGATGCCATGATCTTCGTTTTTTGAATGTTGAGTTTTAAGCCAGCTTTTTCATTTTCCTCTTTCACTTTCATCAAGAACCTTTTTAATTCCTCTTCACTTCCTGCCATAAGGTAAAGAAGCCAAATTTATATAGCCAAACCCAGCAGTCACTGGACCAATGCTGCTCCTGGAAAAGAACTTGATGAATGAGTACTGTCTGCCACCAGCACCCCCAGCAGATGGAAACACAATTCTCATTCTTAATGGTGAGTCTGCACTGCTCAGCACAGTGTCAGCTACAACCACAAAATCTAAAATAAAAGCCTGAAATTCTGAACTGTATCCAGTCTATCCTTAACCTGTTTATATACTTTTATTTTCCCACGACACTGCAGTATGAATCAAGTATTTTAGTAAAGCTAAGTATACACCATTGTTTTATAATCCTTCTTTCTTTCCTGCCTTAAACAACATCTGAGCTCCCTGCTGATAACACTTTATATATAAAGCTATTTATGATCAGATTAGTTGAAATGACCTTTCTTGGTTCTCAATTATTTTAGAATATTTTGTCTTAGTCAAATGTATTTATAGCATGTCTCTGTGTTATAATCATTAGAATATGAATTTTATCTCATTATTAGATTGTGACAAGTATTCATAATACTTATTAAAATAGTTATTAAATTATTGCTAAAATGAGGAAATGTTGAATGCAGAGTAAAAAAATCAAACTATATAAACAAGGCTATAAGACAAGGATATCATATTTGAACTGGATTTTCAAGTCTTAGTGAGTAAACATGGCTTTCTTCATCTCTTGGGAATTCCTAGGTTATACAAAGACTCCCTGTTTTGTGATTTACTGGTTATGAAGCTCAGATCACTTGTTCCAATATTTAATTGCAGCATGACCTTGAATTTGTTACTTACTTTTTTGAACATCAGGTTCCTAGTCTCAAAAACATAATATTTGCAGGTATATCAGAGGATTAAATGTGATAATTTTAAAGTCATCACTTCCTGACAGTTACTGGTGGAATTCTGCATTAACAATGCGTCTTCAGGATTATTAAAGAAATCATGAGCATTTTAAAAATTGTGATTTTCAAAATTGGTATCTTATTTACAATATCTATGACTATTTAAGTTAATTAATATATGCTACTTTTTATTGTAGTAAGAAAACAACATGAGTCTGACCTTAAATTTTTGAGTACAATATATAGTATTGTTAGCTATAGGCACAATGCTATACAGCAGATCTCCAGAATATTTTTTTTTGTCTAGAGTAACTTAAACTTTACTTACTGAACAGGTACTCCCTATTCCCCCCTCCCTCCAGTCTGTGGTAATTACAATTCTACTCCCTATTTCTATGAGTTTGATTATTTTAGGTATTTCATACAAGTGAAATTAAACAGTATTTATCTTTATGTGACTAGCTTATTTTATTTAGCATGGTATCTTCCAAGTTCATCTATGTTCATGCATACATAGACTTTATTTTTTTAAGGCTGAATAATATTCCATTTATATATGTTATATACACCTGATTCAAAGAGATGTTTCATTGGAAAAGACCCTAATGCTGGGAGAGATTGAAGGCAAAAGGAGAAGAGGGAGACAGAGGATGAGATGGTTAGATGCATCACTGACTCAATAGGCATGAATTTGAGCAAAATCTGGGAGATAGGGAAGGACAAGGAAGTCTGGTGAGGTGCAGTCCTTGGGGTCACAAAGAGTTGGACATGACATTGCAACTGAACAACAACTGTGGCTTTTCCAGTAGTCTTGTATAGATGTAAGAGTTGGGTTATAAAGAAAGCTGAGTGCCAAAGAATTGATACTTTTGAGCTGTGGTGTTGTAGAAGACTCTTGAGAGTCCCTGGGACTGCAAGAAAATCAAACCAGTCAATCCTAAAGGAAATCAGTCCTGAATATTCATTGGAAGGACTGATGCTGAAGCTCCAATACTTTGACCACCTGATGCAATGAGCTGACTTTTTAGAAAATACCCTGATGTTAGGAAAGATTGAAGGCAGAAGGAGAAGAGGATGATAGAGGAAGAGATGGTTGGATAGCATCACCAACTCAATGGACATGAGTTTGAGCAAGCTCTGGGAGTTGGTGGTGGACAGGGAGGCCTGGCATGCTACAGTCCATGGGGTTACAGAGTCAGACATGACTGAGTGACTGAACAACATAAATATATATATATATATATATATATATATATATATATATATATATATATAGTTTTTATCCATTAATTTTTGTGGCCATTTAAACTATGTTATTTGTGTCTTGGCTATTATAAATATGAGGATTGGAAAATCCTTTTGAGACTTTGATTTAAATGTTTTGGATATATATCCAGATGATATTGCTGGTTCAAATGATGTTTCAATTTTCTTTTTTTTTTTTTTGAGGAAACTCCATTCTGTTTGTCACAATCAGTTCAGTTCAGTTCAGTTCAGTTGCTCAGTTGTGTCCGACTCTTTGAGACCCCATGAATCGCAGCATGCAAGGCCTCCCTATCCATCACCAACTCCTAGAGTTCACCCAAACTCATGTCCATCGAGTCAGTGATGCCATCCAGCCATCTCATCCTCTGTCGTCCCCTTCTCCTTCTGCCCTCAATCCCTACCAGCATCAGGGTCTTTTCCAATGAGTCAACTCTTCGCATGAGATGGTCACAATAACTGTACCAATTTTGTATTTCCAGCAACATTGTGGAAGAGTTCTTATAGCTTTACATCTTCACCAACGCTTATCACTTTTAAAGATAATAATGATAGCCAGACTATTAGGTGTAAGGTAATTCTTTATTGTGGTCTTTTTTTAAATATAAATGTATTTATTTTAATTGGAGGTTAATTACATTACAATATTGTATTGGTTTTGCTATACATCAATGTGAATCCGCCACAGGTATACACGTGTTCCCCATCCTGAATCCCCTCCCTCCTCCCTCCCCGTACCATCCCTCTGGGTCATTTCCCACTGACTTGTGATGTTGAAATTTATCTGTTGTCTACTGTTGTTGTCGTTCAAGTGCTAAGTCATGTCTGACTGTCTACAACCATGTAGATTGCAATACTCCAGGATTCCCTGTCACTATCTTACAGAGTTTGCTCAAACTCATGTCCATTGAGTTGGTGATGCCATCCAACCATCTAATCCTCTATGGCTCCTTCTCCTTCTGCCCTCAATCTTTCCCAGTATCAGGGTCTTTTCTGATGAGTCAGCTCTTTGTATCAGGTGGGCAGCTCTTTGTATCAGGTGGGCAAAGCATTGGAGCTTTAGCATCAGTCCTTCCAACGAATATTCAGGACTGACTTCCTTTAGGATTGACTGGTTTGATCTCTTTGCAGTCCAAGGGACTTTCAAGAGTCTTCTCCAACACCACAGCTCAAAAGCATCAATTATTTGAAGATCATCCTTCTTTATAGTCTAACTCCCACATCCATACATTACTAGACACATCTTTGTCAGCAAACTGATGTCTCTGCTTTTTAATACATTCTCTAGGTTTGTCATAACTTTTCTGCAAGAGCCTTTTAAATTTGTGGCTGCAATCACAGTCCGCAATGGTTTTGGAGTCCAAGAAAATAAAGTCTGTCACTGTTTTCATTATTTCCCCATCTATTTTCCATAAAGTGACAGAAGTAGATGCCATGACCTTCACTTTTTGAATGTTGAGTTTTAAACCAGCATTTTCACTCTCCCCTTTCACCTTCATCAAGAGGCTTTTTAGTTCCTCTTCACTTTCTGCCATAAGGATGGTATTATCTTGATATCTGAAGTTATTGATATTGCTCCCAGCAGTCTTGATTCCAGCTTGTGATTTTTCCAGCCTGGGATTTTGCATGATGTGTTCTGCATAGAAGTTAAATATGCTGGGTGACAATATACATCCTTGATATACTCCTTTTCCATTTTTGAACCTATTCATTGTTTCATATCTGGTTCTAACTGTTCATTCTTGATCTGCAATAAATAACTATTCAAATCTTTTGCCCACTTCATAATTAAGTTATTTGGATGTTTTTGCTATTGGATTGTAGGAATTCCTTAATATTTCAGTTATGAACTCCTTGTCAGATACATTGTTTGAAAGTACTTTTTTCATATTACAGGTTGCCTTTTCAGTTTGTAGGTTACAGTATTTCCTTTGCTAGGCAGAAGAATTTCAGTTTAATGTAGTTCCATTTATCTAGTTTTTGCTTTTGTTGTCTGTGCTTGTGTTGTCATGTTCAATAAATTATTGTCAAGATCAATATTATGAAGATTTTCACCTATGTTTTCTTCTAGAAGTGTTACAGTTTTACATCTTATGTGTGAGTGTTTAATGAATTTTGACCTGAATTTGTGTATGATGTAAGATAAAATATATATATTTTTTTTGCTTGTGGCTATCCAATTTTGCTATAACCATTTGCTAAAGAGACTATTGCTAACTTGTTGTGCACATATGACACACTTGTTGAATATTGTTTGACATTCCTAGTACAACAGGAAGAGAAAGATCACAGCAAATTATCAAAATCTGACTTGATCATAGAATAGGATATAGTAGCATTATGGCTGATGTTTGCTATTTGTCTGAAGAAATGCTTCCAATAAATATGTCTTGCTAAAACAATAATGATTGAAACAATATTATTATGATAGTAATATCTTCCTGACAATGAATACTTTCTGTATTCAGTGCTGAAAAGTATGATTATTAGAATTCATCTAAGTACTTTACATGTAGTGTTGACCTCAGTTACTTCTCTTTATAAGTTGGGAATTATTACTGATTTACCCTTGAAATATCTAAAGTTTATGAAGGCTCAGTTCAGTTCAGTCATTCAGTCATGTCTGACTCTTCGTGACCCCATGGACTATAGCACGCCAGGCTTCCTTGTCCATCACCAACTCCTGGAGCTTGCTCAAGTATGTGATCAAGTTGGTGATGCCATCCAACCATCTCATCCTCTGTCATCCCCTTCTCCTCCTGCCTTCAATCTTTCCCAGCATCAGGGTCTTTTCAAATGAGTCAGTTCAGTGGCCAAAGTTTATGATAATTAAGTAATTACAAAGTCACAAACCTAGCAAGATTCAAATCCAGGATTGTTTTTTAATATGTACTGTATTGCCTGTCAGATAAGAGCATACCCCTAAATGGTGTGCTGAGGTTTTAAAAATAGTTTGTCCATAATTCACCTGATTTATCATCTGAGAGACCCATAATGGGGTTGTGGTTGACAGGACAGCTGATAACACTCATCTGACTTGTCAAAGGAGATAAAAAGCTTTTCTTCAATTGATATGCATAGTGGCTGAGCTAGAAACAAGCTGATGTAATGGAAAGAGTCAGAAGTCAGATACATTATTAACTTATGCATCCATTCATCTGCCATGCAAATATGTATTGAAAGTCTTCTCTGTCACAGGCATTGAGCTCTAATTATCCTTTGCTTCTTTTTATCCTAGAATGTTGGGTAGTTTCATGACTCATGATTTTAAAATATAAGAGCTTGCCAGGCTCCTCTGTCTATGGAATTCTCCAGGCAAGAATACTTGAGTGGTTAGCCATTCACTTCTCCAGGCTGCCTTCCCTACCCAGGAATCAAACCCAGTTCTCCTGCATTGCAGGCAGATTATTTACCATTTGAGCCACCAAGGAAGCCCAATATAAAACAAGGGATACCTATTTAAATAGATCCAGAAGCAAATCTTAACTAATGTAAGATTTGCCCATTAGAAAAATATCCTACACAGTTGCCATTAACCTTCTAATAACCTTTTCATTTTAAAATGAAACTGGGTGGACTAAAGCACCCATGCTATGTAGTTCTTGTTATTTGCTAAATAATAAACTCAGAACGTTAGATACAAGAACATATTTAAACCTCACAATAACTCTATAATGTAATTATGCCATTATTATCTTGTTTTTTCTTTTCTCAGTTTTACAACTGAAGCACAGAGAAGTTAAACGACTTTCCCAAGACTGTACAGCCCAGAAATGGTAGTTTTTATTCTAAACCAGATAATCTATTTCTAAAGCACACTTGTACCTAGATTTATGATGCATCATAATGTTGTTCTGAATGTTAAATTAAGCTGGATAATAAATACAGCATATCTAATAAAAAATCTGAGACATAGTATATATTCAGTAAATGTTAATACCCTTCTTGCTTGAGCCTAGGTTTTATTACTGCAAAGCAGTGCTACTTTCACTCCTCCCTATAAATAGTGTCAGAAAGGAATGCTGTGTCAGAGGGACTCTAAACAAAGATCATGTAATTTTATATCACAAAATAGTCAAAGAAAGGATGTGACTTCCTATAAGAAAACAATTCTCCTATATCCATTTTTTCCCCTCTTCACTCTGCATTTTTAAACTATCAGATCATTGAGTATGATTTAAGGGATCTGTGTTCATATAAAGCTTCACATCTAGATGCTTAATGAAATAATAAATTACTTAACTGGAACGTGAAAGCAATTTATATTCTCATTCTACACTGAAATATCTTAGAAATGAGGTAAATTTGATATAGAATTTAAGTCTTTTCACTTATGGTTAATTATTCAGAATGCTTTTGCATTTGGGATGTACACAAAAAAATGTGTATGCATCTCACTATCTTCCTCATTCTTTGACCATCAGGGTAATTCACACTTTCTTATTTATTTATTTTTGGAATTATATATCTCATTGTTGTATACATTCTTCACAACAGTTCACCAAAGATCTATTTCCTTAAGAAATGAAAAGTAGACCATTGTAACCTAATTGCAAGAGCTCTAGAATACTCTCATACTGTTGCAAGATATAAGCCGCATTTAGTAACACAATAGAGACCAGATCACCTCAGTAAAATCAGCAAAAGGCAATAGCTTTTTTTCTAAAGTGTTGTTTAACTATAACAAGTTAAAAGATACCATGTCATCCATGAAAATGGACTCAGAGACTGCATAATTCTTCTAAAACACATTTTGGAAGAACCATAATGTTTCATTTCTCTGATATCCTGTTCTATGCTAGCTAAAAGCTCCCCCTACTGTTAAAGAAACTATTACAAAAAAGTCCTTCAGTTTTAGATGCTTGATCAAATCAGATAAGCAATATTTTGTTCCGCTGGTAGGACTAAAATGAGCGAGGGAGGAAATAAAGTCAGGGGATAAACCTGCCAGAGTCACTAAAGGATTATATGAACTGAATATGAGAAGGGTGCTCTAACATTTTGTTCCCGCAGTCTGCCTTGTTTTGAAAGTTTGAACATTTCACCATGCTAAATGGGATCCCAGATTTTAAAGATACTTCTTTTCTATAATATATCTTGCAATGAAAGTCAATTAGTTCCTCTGATGCTGAACACAAGAATGAAACAATCTTTTCTAAATGCTAGAGGAAATGTCCTATTTGAGGCATAATGATTAAAGGTGGATATAAATGAGACACGATATATAACTTACAGGTATAAGATTTTAGATATCTCAAGAAAAAATAGCATAAGTAGAAAATAGTGGGACCGTTTAAAAAGGATTTATGGGATGACCTTGATTCTTAGGTTGGTTTCCCTCAGTAGCAGATTCTGAGATAATGATTTGAGTACAAATCATTTATTTGAGAAGAATCGGGAAGAAACAGGGAAGAGTGGAAAATGAGATAAGATAGAAAGAAAGCCAATAAAGTGTGCCTTATTAAACAGCTTATTGCTATCAGTGAATGAGGCTTTTCATGCTGCCAAGCTCAGAGAGATGTAGCAGGCACCTCAGAATTATGCTCTTGGGGGCAAGAAACCCAACTGTGTCTCTCTGGATGGATGGTTCCTATGTGACTCGGGTTCTTAATTTGATGAGCCTCCAAGCTTGCCTGGAGTAGGTGGTACCCAAGCGCACCCCAGAAATAAAGCCATCAGATAGTCACAATAAGTGTCTGCACTAAGTGATTCCATGCCCATCGACATGAGTTGCATTGGGCTGCAGCCTCGACAGGGCCAGTTATCCCAGCTAAGAAGACACGTAACAAATTGTTGAGATGCTCTTTCTTTCACAGAATCATACTTATTTTGGACATTTGAGAATTCAGTTTTTAAGCTTCTAACAGTTTGTTCACCCGAATTTGGGGATTATCAGTGCATTAGCACGTGGGCAGTGAGGTTTCTCAGGAAGCTTCATGGGTTGTGCACTGAGACATGTGTGGACCAGTAAAGCAGAGAAAGGACAAATATTATGTAGACAAAGCAGCCAGAGGGCCACTTCATTGTTCTCATGAGGTGGTTACCTTTTTTCTTTTTTCCATCTCAAGGGTAATTGTTTACATATACTTGGCCATTGAGGGACTCCCAGGTGGATCCATGATGTATTGAACAATAAGTAATTTGAAGATTAACAATCACTTACACAACTCTATCATTTCAGTTATGGTTTTCCTGTCGATCTGGTTAATAAATGTCTAATTTAGGAAGAAGATGTTAATACCAGAGCAGTCTTTTAAAAGTGCAAGATAGATTCTGATCCAAGATAAGACCCCACTATGAGACTTCTTGGTAAATTAACCATGACAAATAGTATACAACATTTAAAACACAAAGTGAGCTTTCATTATATGCTTCCCTGGTAGCTCAGACGGTAAAGCATCTGCCTACAATTCTGGAGACCTGGGTTCGATCCCTGGGTTGGGAAGATCCCCTGGAGAAGGAAATGGCAACCCACTCCAGTATTCATGCCTGGAAAATCCCATGGACCAAGGAGCCTGGTGGGCTACAGTCCATGGGGTTGCAAAGAGTTGGACACGACTGAGCGACTTCACTCATTTGAACTATATGGTAGTAAAAAATGACTTGATTTAAATTTAAAACATTCACTACTTCAAATTTTTTAATTAGAACATTGGAAAATCTTAGAATTGCAAAATGTCTTAGGGATCATATTCTAAATCCTTCAATTATTGTTTCTCATATTTATACCACTCTATGAATACTTTCAAAGATCATAATAAATTATCTCTTGGATATTTTTATGCCTTTTTGGACCCTGCAGTTATTCAAAAGGCAATAGTTGAAACTCATCTTCTAATACCTCAAGAGTAATGTAGGCAGCAAATTAATTAAAATTGCTTAACATTTATTTTTATTTTTTAATGTAAGATAGACATAAAAATGTTAGAATAAGTCAGTGTCCACCATACAAATGTATATGTGTGTGTGTATGTATATATATACACCACTTGTATCCTATTTTTCTCAAATATTTTTTATTAATAAGTTATTGGAACTTTAAATCTACAACATACACTTTAATAAAATTTTATAACAATTGTTGTTTTGAAAGTTTGACTATTACAGTATGATTTGCCTCAGAAGCATCTTCTAGGAATGTTTCTGCACAGGTCTACTTTTAATTAATTACAGCAAAAAAACAATTTTCTGTATGAAGCTTTGGAAAACAAAGAAACCTCTATGTTAATAAGTGTCAAAGAAATTTATAAAAATACATTTTAAAATATTAGGAGTATAGACTATTATTTAAAAAAGAAAAACATAAGTAAAACATTACTGTTTCATGACACTTTATTATTTATTATCTAGAAATCAAAAATGGCTATTTTTATTTTGGGTATTTTCCTCCACATTTATTGATTTAGGGCAAAATTAGCATATTCAGCTGTGGATTTTTTTCCCACATATTAGACATGAATTTCATGAATTGCTTATTCTTTTGTTGCATAGTTGGCATTCTGCACCTTTTATTCAGGTAAAAAAATAACTCTCAGCTCTGCTTCCCTTATCAATCTAGTTTAAGAGGTTTGAAATTGTAATTCAGATCCAATTTAAATCCAAATCATAGAATTAAATAAGATGATGTCATGCAGTAAGGACAGGAAAGGTGAAAACAATTATTATTCATCTGATGCCACTCCACTAAAGCAGTGAAGAGTATTTATAGAGTCATGCTCTAAGGCTAAATTCTTAGAATGTAAGAAACTAAGGAACTATTATACTGAAAAATTTTCAGATGTTTACCATAATTTTTATTAAAAAAAAAAAGTAAAGCATAGGATACACATAATTTTTAACTATTTCAGTACCAAAGTATATATGTAACAGGAAACCAATATTTAAGTTTTGGCTGAAATATTAAGTTGAAGGAGACAGATAACCATAAAGAAATTTCAAATTAAGTCTTGTTTAGGTGACTAATGCACATCAGGAGTTCAAAAAGATCAAATTTTTGGCAATTAATGAGTCTTAGAAAAAAAAGTATTACTTTGGAGAATCCCACTATAGTACTCTACAGCCAGGGGATACAGAAATGAAAAGGCAGGAAGCTAGATTATAGCATCTGACATTGAATTAGAATCAGAATAGGAGTTACAAGTATGAACTTTTGACTTTCAGTAGATAGAGAAAAACGACTATAATCTGTGTGTATGTGTTGTGTTCACTTTAACTATGACTTTGGAAAAAGTGACAGTTGGAAACATAATTAACACAGAAAACTTGGGCTCTGATTACATTCACCACTAAAAGAAATCAAGGCTCCTTAAGATTGGTTATATGTACTTATAATGATACAAAAATAAATAAATGAATAAGGAGAAAAGGAAACTCTTTCTTAGAGTTAAAAGGCAAATCACAAATTTAAATCAAAGTTGGAACCATATGGCCAGTATGACACAACTGATTAATTTTGGCACACAATATAAATGGATGCATAAACTATGAGTAAGATATACTTGCCCATCTTTCCGTGAAATGTTCCCTTGGTATCTCTAGTTTTCTTGAACATATCTCTTGTCTTTCCCACTCTATTGTTTTTCTCTATTTCTTTGCCTTAATTAATCACTTTGGAAGGCTTTCTTATCTCTCCTTGATATTCTTTGGAACTCTGCATTCAGATGGATATTTCCTTTTCTCCTTTGCCTTTCACTTCTTTTCTCAGCTCTTTGCAAGGCTTCCCCAGATAACCATTTTGCCTTTTTGCATTTCTTTTTCTTGGGGATGGTTTTGATCACGACCTCCTGTACAATGTTACAAATCTCTGTCTACAGTTCTTCTGGCATTCTATCAGATTTAATTCTTTGAATCTGTCACTTTCAGTGTATAATCATAGGTGATTCGATTGCTGACAAAGGTCCATATAGTCAAAGCTGTGGTTTTTCCAGTAGTCATGTATGAATATGAGAGTTGGATCATAAAGAAAGCTGAGCACCGAAAAGTTGATGTTTTTTAACTGTGGTGTTGGAGAAGATTCTTCAGAGTCCCTTGGACTGCAAGGAGATCAAACCAGTCAATCCTAAAGGAAAGTGAAAGTGAAGTTGCTCAGTCATGTCCGACTCTTTGCGACCCCAAGGACTCAGTCCTAAATATTCATTGGAAGGTCTGATACTGATGCTGAAGCTCCAATACTTTTGCCACCTGATGCAAAGAACTGACTCATAGGAAAAGACTCTGATGCTGGGAAAGATTTAAGGCAGGAGGAGAAGGGGACAACAGAGGATAAAATGGTTGGATGGCGTCACCAACTTGATGGACATGAGTGTGAGCAAGCTCCGGGAGTTGGTGATAGACAGGGAAGCCTGACGTGCGGCAGTCCATGAGGTCCCAAAGTGTCAGAGGGAACTGAGTGACTGAACTGAATTGAATGTGACAACTTAAAATTTTGTATTATTTGAAATGCAATGGTATTCTTAACCAAATATTATGATAAACATTAGATAGAGCAAAACTTGTCAGTTACTTTAAAGTGACAACATTGTGGAAATCAGAGAGAGTTGTGGGGGGTTTGTTTCATATTGAACAAGATAAAAAATGACATGGAACTTACTATCCTCTACTGTTTAGAGGCAAGTCACTCACCTTGATGGCACTCAACTGGGGAAAATTACAGAATGGAACAAGCACCAGGAGACTGGGGTCATGGGGGTCTCCTGTGTATCTGTCTGCCAAACTAACCCTTGATTCTTTCATTTTTGTTTCCCTTTTTATGCCCTTATTTTCCTGTTTGGAGCCTATGTTTGTAATATGTAATATTACATGTTCACAAAAAATGATAAAAATGTCCTTGGAAACTCTCTTGGAGGAAACTTATTTTCCCCCAAAAATGTCATTTTTCTTGTACATAGCAGCAGAAGCTATATATTTCTGGGATCACTGGCAACGGCAGCTTTTACTGGGGCAGTTATTTTGGGCTCAAATAAGAATTATGCTTGAAAGTTTAGTTTACAAACTATTTCAGTAGGTCTTCCAGTAATTTGATATGTTTAATAATTTACTTCCTGTTTAACTTAGCTAGAGTGGATTTTCAATGTTTTCAGCTAAGATCCCTGAACAATACTTTACCGCATACCTAGCAAAATGAATTTATCTGGATGCTTTTTATTACATTTTCCTTAATTATCCTAATTTAAAGTTCTAGTACAATGATTATAGAAGTGGCAAGAGACTGAATTTTGTCTTATTCCAGATGGTAGGAGGAAAGTACCCAGTTTTACTCCATTAAGTATGGTGTTAACTGTGTTTATTGTGTTTATAATTACTTTATTTCTTCTTGAGGTACTTGTGGTAATTGGTGTTTTCTCAAAATTATCTAATTTGTGGGAGACAGTTGTTTTTAGTATTCTTTTGTAATCTTTTTTTTTTAATCTCTGTAAAGTAGCTTGTGATTTTATCTTTAATTCCTAACTTTTGTAATTCAAATTTCCGTCTTTTCCCATTGAAAACTTTCAATTTTGAAAGCTTTTAAATTTTATTGATCTTTTCTAACAATATTTGATTTTATTTTCTTTGTTTTTCTATTCTTCATTTCATTAATTTGTTTTAATTTTTCATCATTTCCTCCCTATAACTACTTCATGTTTAATTCACTCTCATTTTTTCAGAGTCTGAAAAAATAAGGATGAAAGCTGAGGTTATTGCTTTGAGATACTTTTAAAGGCATGCATTTAGAGTTATATATTATATTTCTCTGTAAGCATTGATTTAGCTGAACTCCATAAATTGTGGTAAGTTTTTTTTATCTTGATTCATCTCAGAGTATAATAATTAAAATTATTTCACATGATTACTTAGAAGTGTGTTTTTTCAATAGTTACATGTTTTGAATTTTCCAAATTTCCTTCTGTTCCATACTTTTAACTTTATGTTTTTCAAACTAATAATGAAACTGAGCATATTTTCATAAGTTTATTACCCATCTGTGTTCTTTATATATGAAGTGACTTTTTAAATGTTTCAACAATAATTTTTCTTTTATATTTCTGCTTATCAAAGTCAATACATTTTGCATTATCTTATATTATTTTCTAAAATTTAAGCATAAATTGATTATTATTCATTTAAATCAGTTATACTAATTCTTACATTGTATAGGAGTGAAGTTCAACTATATATTACCTACAATGAGCCCACATTAAATATAAAGAAAGATAAGAAGCTACACAAGGCTTTCAGTAATCAAAATAAAACTGTTAATATCAGATAAAGTAGATTTCTGAGAGAGAATATAACCATGGATAAAGTTGGTCATTCATAAGGAAAAAGTGGTCAATTCATCAAGAATAAATACTAATCTTAAATGCTTATACATCTTATAGAATAATATTAAAACATATGAAAAAATTCATAGAAATTCAATGAGAAATAGATTCACAATTATAGTATAAGATTTTAATACCTCTTTCTAAATATTTAATAAAATGATAGTACAAAAACTAAGAGCATAGAAGAATCAAAGAAAAGTAACAAGCAACCAAATTGACTATTATAGAATAATCTTTAATAGCAGCATAATGAGCATTCTGTCAAAAAAAAATGGAAATAATGGCATTTATTAGATCAACTATATTCTGGGTCATATCACAAGGCTTACTAAATGTTAGAAGACTCAAGTAACATGATTTTTATCTGACCACAGTGCAATTATATTAGAAATAAATATCAGAAATATATCTGGAAAATTTCCTGGATATTTGGAAACAAAAAACATTATTTCAAATAATCCATAGCTCAAATTAAAAAATGTAAATTAGAAAATATTTTGAGCTTCAGTTCAGTCAGGTCAGTTCAGTCACTCAGTTGTGTCCAACTCTTTGTGACCCCATGAATTGCCGCATGCCAGGCCTCTCTGTCCATCACCAACTCAGAGTTCCCTCAGACTCACATCCATCGAGTCTGTGAGCTTAATGAAAACTAAAACCAGCCTATAAAAATTTACATATAGTAATAATGAGTGATGTACATAGCATGCAAAAATACAAAGGAATCTCACAGGTGTAATGTTGAACCAAAGAAATCTGAGGCTTTTTTCTTGATTCTTAAGTACACTAAGTATACTGAGTACAAACTAATTTTTCAGGTGAAGTCAGGATAATGGTTACAATAGTTAGATTGGTAGTGAAATTGAGGTGCTTGGTAGTATGCATTTTCTTTGTCAGGGTGCCCATTATTGTGGTGTGTTCATTTTGTCCAAATTAAAGTAATATTATGATTAAGAGATATGCATTTTCTTACATGCATATTATGTTTCATTAAAATTTTATAAAACCTAGAATAATCTTATTTACTGTTTTAATAGTTAACTCTAATAAATCACCTACTCTTCATCTTTGAAATTCATTTTAAAATATAAGTATTAGATGTTTATACATAACTCCTGATCCACTGGGTACAACAACAAACCAAACTTTTTTCTGAGAAAATGTTATTATAATTTTCTAAATCATGAACACCTCCTTAGGTATATATTTCCAAATGAGCAAAGACACTATTAAGTTTCATTTCTCCCATCACATGAATTGCTTTCAAATGATGCTCCTACTATCCACAAAGTGACTACTTTTTCATAAATTTTTCATTAACTAATATGACAAATTGCTATTTTTAGTCTTAGATAAAAAGAGTTAACACAATCTGAAAAACATGCACAGATTGCAATAATTGAATAAGTGCAAATAAATTTCTGATAAACCCATGATCATTATATATATATATATATATATATATATATATATATATATGATCTTAGGAAACCTTTCATTATGTTAAAATTGTTTTAAATGTAAAATACATGGCATGTGATTACCTCAAAGCTTCTACTATTCTAAGAGAAAAGTAAACTAAATATTATTGTTAAAATAGTTTTCCTTTTCATTATTTTTTAAAGAGAATTTGTAATGTCACATGGTTGTGTTTATCTAATATATTACTTATTCCCTTGAAACTTTACAGTTTGTAATCCTGGATAATAACTCATTTGAAACTAAGTTTAGAAGTAGTTGATGCAAATAATAAATAAATGAATGTTAGTTTATAAATTACAAATAGATTGTACAAAAATGGTGAATGGTTAACTGTACAACCACAATTTCAACACTCCTGTCAGGTGAGAAATTTAGAGAGTGCCAGAGCAATGATGTGCCCTAACATGCCATAAAATATATTTGTTCAATTGCAACCTGTAATGGAAAAAAAAATTAATTATTCTTATCTTGGTGCAAATAAATAATGTAAAAACTGCTGAAAGTCAGTATATGATTTTAAATCATTAATGACTCTGGGGGAATTTGCAAATAAAACACTTCAATTTGGATGAACCACTACCCTGAAATGCCAAAACTCTTTTCTTCAAATCTCAGTTGTATTAGATTAGAAACTTCCTCCCTTGTGGTTGTATACATTTAAATTATAGATTAGATTACTAAGAGGTTGTCATTTGCAATAGTATCAACTACAGATAAACTATAATGCTGCAGTGGGAAAGCTTTAAATCTTATCTTTAACTTTATCAGAACAAAGTGCACTTAGGAATCCCAGTACATTCAACCTCAAAGATTTATGAGCTTCCAACCCAAATGCAGTATTGTACTTCAAGTATCATGGGAAATGAATAAGCAGTCAATATCATTTACTTGGTATGGCATTGCCATTGAGCCACAGGTGAATAACTGAACCTGCTAAAGTGCAAACATAGTAGGAAAAAGAGATTGGACATGTTTTTAATATGTGAGTATTAGTCCACTACCCCAAGGGGAAAAATAATTTCAAAAGGTTTTTAGAATTTATTTTTGATTTTTCAAATAAGTTTGTGGCCTACTGTTGTTTGGAGGAGGACATGGCAACCCACTCCAATATTCTTGCCTAGAGAATCCTATAGACAGAGGAGCCTGGCAGACTATAGTCCATAGGGTCATAAAGAGTCAGACACAACTGAAGAAACTTAACACAGCACAGCACTACTAACGTTGGTATAAATTTATTAGTTGTTGCTATTAAGTTGCTAAGTCATATCCAACTCTTTGCAACCCCACAGACAGCAGAAGCCCAGGCTCCTCTGTCCTCCACTATTACCCGGAGTTTGCTAAAATCCGTGACCACTGAGTAAGTAGTGCTATCTAACCATCTCATCCTCTGCCACCCTCTTCTCCTTTTGCCTTCAATTTTTCCCAGCTTCAGGGTCTTTTCCAATGAGTTAGCTCTTTCCATCAAATGACCAAAGTATTGGAGCTTCGGTTTCAGCATCTGTTCTTCCAATGAATATTCAGGGTTGATTTCCTTTAGTATTGACGCATTTAATCTCCTAATAATCTATACTATAATTTAAAATAACTTGAAAATAAAATAATACATTTTGGGGAAAATGAAACAAAAATGGTGTGTTCCTGTCATTCTGGCATGGTTTATAATAACAAAGACAGAAACAATCATACTATAAAACCTTAACGGCAATAATGAGCATCAACAGCTAAAGTGTTCTAGTGTATGGCTTTCAAACCAACCACCCAGATCCTTACTCTTCACATTCTCCAGGTACTGCACTAGAGGTCTACAGAACTACTCAACCCTCTCATGTATATCATGGTGCTTATACTTACAAAGCAGGGAATATGATTCTCTATTTACCTAAATTCCATATACATTGTGAAGAAATTAAATTCAAAATTAATTGTGAACCCAACTGGATTTCACTGTTCTACGGTTAGAAGAACTAGTGAAAAGCTGTCAACAATGACCTAATGTGATTTTTCTATGACTAAAACTATCAGCAGTTGGGGAACAGTAGTGATTTGGGGAGATTATGGAATTAAGAAAGCCATATCATGGATAATTATACATAGGAAGCACACATGCTTACTTGCTCAGTAGCATACTTCTCTTTACGACTCCATGGGATGTAACCTGCCAGGCTCCTCTGTCCATGGAATGGATTCTCCAGGCAAGAATATGGGAGTGAGTTGCCATTTTGTTCTCTAGGAGATCTTCCCAACCTCAGGATCAAACCTCTGCCTCATGTGGCTCCTGCTTTGGCAGGCAGATTCTTTACCACTTCACCATCTGGGCTTCCATAGGAAGCATTCCCTAATAAAGAATGACCAAGATCATGTCCATTTGAATAATTCTGTGACTGTAACTGTTGATTCATTGTAGACCTCTTTTCCTCTAAAAATATCTGGCTATGGTTCAAGAGAGGCTTCAGAGCTGGTGCCAGGGTTCAAGAACCCACCTGCCAATTCAGGAGACATAAGAGATTCTTGTTCGATCCCTGGGTCAGGAAGATCCCCTGGAGAAGGGCATGGTAACCCACTCCAATATTCTTGCCTGGAAAATCCCAAGGACAGAGGAGCCTGGGGGGCTACAGTCCATAGTGATGCAAAGAGTTGAACATGACTGAAGTGGCTTACCACACGTGAATGCAGAAGAATAGAACTTAAGCTTTCTCACAC
Source organism: Budorcas taxicolor (assembly GCF_023091745.1). Lineage (NCBI taxonomy): Eukaryota > Metazoa > Chordata > Mammalia > Artiodactyla > Bovidae > Budorcas > Budorcas taxicolor. Next base: position 54,842,575 of record NC_068929.1, on the reverse strand, counting down.
ACCTGCAGAAAGATAAGTATGTGAGGTGATGAAGGTGTCAATTAACTGAATTAGGGGGGAACTTTTTACTATATATATATATACAAAATATATCAATCACTAAAATGTACACTTTAAATATATTTCAATTTTATATGTGAATTATACCTCAATAAAGCTGAAATTAAATACATTACAGGAGGGTTAATTATATGTTCAGTTGTTATAACAGCTTTCTGGGCATAAAATATAATTTACCATGTGAATTAATTATGCAAATATTTCTAACAACAGATATAGTTATTATAGTGCTTTTTACTACCTACTTGCCAAGAAGAATTAATAATATGAATTTTACATTCCAAGAGAAATGAGAAATAGTTTGACACAACTGGGTATATGGTTTAGTAATCATTACAAAAGATTGATTACTATTTCAGTCTTGGTGTTGAAAATGGTAATTCAATGATAGCATTAGTTTATGGTTTGAGCTTTGTGAGTTGTTCATCAGTTGCTCCTGATGATAATTTAATTTATTTTTGAGACATTGTTTTTCTCTGAAAACTTGATTATAAAAATCTTTTTTCAGACTGTACTCAAAGCTGAATCTGGAAGCAAGTGTCATTTAAATGCATGTAGATCAAAGTATTCTGAAGCCTATGCTAGAGTACCATATATAAGAAATAACAGCAAACTAATTTAGATCCTGTACACCCTCTGGCAGGCTTCCCAGGTGGCTCAGTAGTAAAGAATCCACCTGACAATGCAGGAGATGTAGGTTCGAACCCTGGGTTGGGAAGATCCCCTGGAGAAGGAAATGGCAAGCCACTCCAATATTTTTGCCTGGGAAATCTCGTGGACAGAGGAGTCTGGCAGGCCACAGTCCATGGGGTCACAAAAGAGTTGGGCATGACTTAGCAACTAAAATAACAAGAACATACTCTCTGACATTCTGAAAATACTTTAAAAATTATAGAGGGAGCATTGTTTATAGTACATTGATAGTGCTACAAGTTCTTTGATATTTTTTTCCCCATTAAGAATAGAGTATATTTCCTCTCCTTTGAATAGAAAATGACCAGTGACTGCTTTGACCACAGAGAGTGGCAGTATAAGCTCACCCTTCTATTCGTCCTGCAAAGACCCTGAGTTTATGCATGAGGTCATCTTAGACATTTCTGACCAGAGACGCTGCCAGCTGACCATTACCTAGAATTCTAGTTTATCCCAGAGGGAACCGAACAATCACCCAGGTAAAATTCTAACACACCCAATCTTCAACTGCAGCAACACAATATCATTTAATTACCAATTTGTTTTTAGGGTAGTGAGGATGAGGTGATTAGATAGCATCACCAACTCAACAGACAAGACACGAATCTGAGCAAAATCTGGAAGATAGTGAAGGACAGGGAAGCCTGGCACACTATAATCAGTGGGGTCACATAGAGTCGGACACAACTTAATGACTGAAAAATAAAATAACTAGAGTACTGTTTTACCTATCTTATGATATAAATTGAATTTTCTACTTAGAATTTCATCTAGTTACATCTCAACAAAATATTACAAAGCATACTCAAAATCACATAAATGTACAAATTTGAAGACTTGAAGAAAAGCAAAAAACTGTTAACACTTCCACAAAGTAAAACCAATTTTAGTTTTGATTTCTATAAATGCTTATGTCCAGTTAGAGTGCTTTGGTGGTCAACAGAGGCAAAGTCCCTGTTACTAAACCAAACACGTCTTTAAACCCAGCTCAAAAGAATTCTCTACAATCTCAGTTGGCTGAACTACAAAGCAGTTTCTTCAAACATACATTTTGTTTTTTCTCCTTTGGTAAAGGAAAGTATTTGGCAGAAGTTCAGGTAGAAATCAAATACTGTTCCTAGACAACCAGTAGACAAGATGAAATTTTCCTCTTAGCCGGAGAAGGAATAAATATTGCAGAAATCAGAGTAAATCATATGCTGCATGATATATTGGAACTAAAAATTGCCTCTTCTGTCTTATAAAACACATCTCATTGGTTGACTTGAGAGCCTTCATTATTAGTGAGCAAAAGAAGTTTCTCTTTGGACAGGAGATAGAAAGCCTTTTCCATACCCAATGTAGAATGGTCTTTTTTGTTTTTATGACAAATTGTTCCCTGGACATAAATGACATGTTTTGTATTTGTTGATTCACTCTAAAATACAAATTGAATCATTTTCTGCATGCTTAATCTATCTAGAGTTATTGTGATAGTGATTCAGACCTTGACGTTTAGAGCCTGTCTACTTGAGTTGGTAGCTTGTCCACAATTTTTATCTATATGTCCTTAGAGAAGGTGTTTAATCTTTATGTGCCTCAGGTTTCCCCCTCTTTAAAATGCTTATCTTACTGGGTGAGGGTACGGGGAGAGAGAAATATGTGATCTAAGACATGTTAAGTGTTTATAAACGTGTTTGCTACAAAGTCAGTACTCAGCAAATGCTATCATTAGCATCATTATTAAGTTCATATTTTTGCTATTCACAAAAGATCATATTTTTCACTTTAATCTAATAATGCTTCATTTTTAATGACTAAATATTCTGATTAAAATATTCAGTGGATATATATCAAAAGTGTTTTTTTTTGAAAATATATATCCAGTATCACTTTTCAAATAATTTTCTTGATATAAATTCTTATAATCTGAAAATGGTATAGATGGTCTCAACTGCAAAGCAGAAATAAAGAAACAGATGTAGAGAACAAACATATGGATACCAAGGGGGAAAAGGGGTTGTCTGAATTGAGAGATTAGGATTGATGTATACACACTATTGATACTAAGCATAAAATAGACAACTAATGAGAACCTACTGTATGGCATAGGGCTTCCCTGGTGGCTCAGATGGTAAGGGGTCTTCTTGCAATGTAGAGGATCCATGTCTGATCCCTGGGTCAGGAAGATCCCCTGGAGAAGGGACAGGCAACCAGTTCCAGTATTCTTGCCTGGAACCTCATGCACAGAGGAGCCTGGCAGGCTACAGTCCATTGGGCAGCAAACACATATGAAGAAACTTAGTATGCACACAGGTTATTATTATTATCCTTTATATATACATTATGCATAAGCTATGTTTGAATAAGTTACTAAAATATATTTTAATAACTAATTTTTAAAATGACAAAAAATTCTTATAATTTACATTTTGGTGTTAAAAGACATGCATAATTTTGATGACTTTGGTACATATGGAAAGTACACCTTCTAGAAGTATGCAGTGTTTTTAACTTTCAGCAATGTGTGAGATTATTTTCCAGAGCAGTGTCTACAACTGAAAATTATCAGAACTGCTATTCTTTTAATGGGAACAATGAACAACAGATATATTAGTTTTACATTTAAAAACAGAAATTTATAGTGAGACTGATGTATGTTTATGGAAAATTTGCATTTGTTAATTTGTGAACCAACAGATCCTGCATTTTTTTTTTTGCCATTTTTATTTTGGGGTTTTGGTACATTTCCAATTATTTTTAAGTTAACCAATTAAATGTACCCTCAAAAAAAAAACAAAACAAAAACTGCCTATACATGGGAAAGCAATTGATTGAATTATAAGAGTTATGCCATTTTAAAAACATTTACCAACTTATATGGAAGTCAATTTACATGAAAGTTGTAAATAAGAATTTACACCTTTTGTGAGAATTTATGAGAATAAGATGCAATTTTTATAGTTACAAATTAAGCATATTACTACCCACACATTTGTTATCTGTTATCAGAGTTTCTGCAACATATGTATGGCAAAACCAATACAGTATTGTAAAGTAAAAACAAAAAAAAAAAAAATTAAAAAAAAAGAATGAAATGTGTTCCCTGAAAAAAAAAAAAAAAAAAAAAAAGAATGCTTTCTAACTAATTGAGAGTTTTTCTCTCATGTATTAGAACTTGAAAGCTAGGAGTTGGGCCATCACATTGTTCAGCCTCCTCCTCTTCTCTAACCAAAAATCCTCTCAGGTAATTGCTGCTGCTCAGTGTCTTCAACTTCCATCACTGCTTCCCTACATGTTATTCTGAAAACTATATTTCCCTGGATCAGTATGAGACACACTTGTATTAATCACTTGTGTGAGTCAGATTAATGTTCTAAGCTAAAAGCCACCTGAAATGTCCTGGATATTTTTCAGGCAGTCCCATTTATTTTGTTTGTTTTTTTCTTTAGTTTTTAGTTTTTATTGGAGTATAGCTGCTTTACAAAGTTGTGTTAGTTTCCTGCTGTGCAGCAAAGTGAAACAGCCATGTTAGTTGCTCAGTCACAACCAACTCTTTGTGACCCCATGGGCTGTAGGCTGCCAGGCTCCTCTGTCTATGGGATTTCCCAGGCAAGAATACTAGAGTGGGTTGCCACTTCCTTCTCAAGGGTATCTTCCAGATCCAGGGGTTGAATCCGGGTCTCCCTCATTGCAGGCAGATTCTTTACTGTCTGAACCACAAGGAATCAGCCTTATGTATATGCATATCCACACTATTTTGGATTCCCTTCCCGTTTATGTCACCACAGAGCACTGAGTAGCATTCCCTCTGTTGTACAGTAGGCTCTCATTAGTTATCTATTTTGTACATGCTGCTAAGTCACCTCAGTCATGTCCGACTCTGCGACCCCACAGACAGCAGCCCACAAGGCTCCCCCGTCCGTGGGATTCTCCAGACAAGAACACTGGAGTGGGTTGCCATTTCCTTCTCCAATGCATGAAAGTGAAAAGTCAAAGTGAAGTCGCTCAGTCATGTCCGACCCTTGGTGACCCCATGGAGTGCAGCCTTCTAGGCTTCTCCGACCATGGGATTTTCCAGGCAAGAGTACTGGAGTGGGGTGCCATTGCCTTCAGTTCAGTTCAGTTCAGTCGCTCAGTCGTGTCCGACTCTTTGCGACCCTATGAATTGCAGCACACCAGGCCTCCCTGTCCATCATCAACTCCCTGAATTCACTCAGATTCACGTCCATCAAATCAGTGATGCCATCCAGCCATCTCATCCTCGGTCGTCCCTTTCTCCTCCTGCCCCCAATCCCTCCCAGCATCAAAGTCTTTTCCAATGAGTCAACTCTTTGCATGAGGTGGCCAAAGTACTGGAGTTTCAGCTTTAGCATCATTCCTTCCAAAGAAATCCCAGGGCTGATCTCCTTCAGAATGGACTGGTTGGATCTCTTTGCAGTCCAAGGGACTCTCAAGAGTCTTCTCCAACACCACAGTTCAAATGCATCAATTCCTCAGCGCTCAGCCTTCTTCATAGTCCAACTCTCACATCCATACATGACCACTGGAAAAACCATAGCCTTGACTAGACGGGCCTTAGTCGGCAAAGTAATGTCTCTGCTTTTGAATATGCTATCTAGTTTGGTCATAATTTTTCTTCCAAGGAGTAAGCATCTTTTAATTTCATGGCTGCAGTCACCATCTGCAGTGATTTTGGAGCCCCCAAAAATAAAGTCTGACACTGATTCCACTGTTTCCCCATCTATTTCCCATGAAGTGATGGGACCAGATTCCATGATCTTCATTTCCTTCGTAGGGTATATATGTCAATCCCAATCTCCCAATTTCCCCTAGCTTCCCATTCCCCTCTTTGGTGTCCTTATGTTTGTTTTCTGTTATCTCTACATCTGATTTGCAAACAGGCTCATCTGTACCATTTTTTCTAAATTTCACACATATGGAATGTGGAATGTATAGTCCACACATATGCATTCATATACAATATCTGCTTTTCTCTTTCTGACTTCACTCTGTATGAGAATCTCTAGGTCCATCTATGGCTCTGCAAATGACACAATTTCCTTCCTTTTATGACTGAGTATTTTTCCATTGTATCCTGCCAATGCAGGAGACATGGGTTTGATCCCTGGGTTGGGAAAAACCCCTGGAGAAGAACAAGGCAACCCACTCCAGTATACCTGTTTGGGAAATCCCATGGATAGAGGAGCCTGGCTGGCTACAGTCCATGGGGTTGCAGAGAACCATATATGACTTGGAGACTAAAGAACAGTAACAATATTCCACATCATTCATTCCTCTGTTGGTGAACATTTAGATTGCTTCCATGTCCTGACTATTGTAAATAGTATTTTTAAATGAACTTTTCACTTAAGCACAGATTCAGATTTAGAGATTGATTACAGAATAATGCAAGAGTTCCTATATACCACATACCTAGTTTCTTTAATTATTATTTGACATTGAAAGAAAGAAAAATAGAGATAAGTTGTGTCTGAATCCTTCGATCCTGTAAACTGTAGGCTGCCAGGCTCCTCTATCCACGGGATTCTCCAGGCAAGAATACCAGAGTGGGTTTCGGCTTCCTTCTCCAAGGGAACTTTCCAACCCAGAAACTGAACCCAATTTTCCCGCACTGCAGGCAGATGCTTTACCAACTGAGCCATGCAGGAAACAGATTATTTGACATTAGTATGGTGCATTTGTTCCAATTAGCTATTCTTAATACAACCAAATCACCAATATTGATACATTGTAATTAAAGTTCACATTTTATCCAGATTTCCTTCATTTTTACTGGTTGTTCTTTTTCTGTTCCAAAATATCATATTATATTTAGTGATAATGTCAACCAGGCTTCTCTTGGCTGTGACATTTTCTCAGATTTTCACCATTTTTGTAACCTTACTGTTTTGAAGAAAACAGATCAGATATTTTGTACAATGTCCCTCAATTGGGATTTGTATGATACATTTTTCTCAAGAGTAGACTAGAGTTAGGAGCTTTGATTTTTGTTTTGTGTATGTGTGTGTTTTATCAACCTGATATATATTGTGACACCCTGAAGAAGCAGGATGGACCCCTTACCCACAATGATCAGAGAGAGCCTTTGAAAGCAGGAAAAACAGACTAGCATTAGCATGGTTTATTTTTTGTTTGTTTGCTTGCTTGGTTTTTTGTTTTGTTTTATTTTGTTTTGTTTTCAATTGTGGTTAGGAGTTGAGGCTGGGATAAGTATTTCCACAAGGAAAGGAAGTTAAATAGCTTGAATCTCCCTCATGGACCAAAGAAAGGACTCTGAAGGTTTTCTTATCAATTTTCCCTAGTGTGAGGACAAAAAGGGAAGAGATGGGTGAGCCTTAAAAGATGTCAGCAAACGTTAAAAAAAAAAAAATGGAGTTCATTTTTTTTTTAAGTTATCACTGTTTTTCTTGACCTTGATCATGGGACTGAAGTATTGTTTATTAGGTCTCTTAACTATATAAAGTTACTCATTTGTTTCCCCCTCTTTCCATCTATACTCTTTAGAAGTAATTCAACATGTGCAGGGCAAACTTAATGGGGTAGGGCATTACCTTCCACCGCCTTGAGAGCGGAAATATTTGTATGCCCTCTGCTAGAAGATTTGCCTCTTTTCCTTCAAAATGTATTTATTCAATAGTACATCTGTAAAAATATAAAGCTGAATAATTTATATTATTTCATAATTTGAGGTACAATCTAATACAGCTTTATTTTCTTGCTCAGATTCTTTGGTGATATGTAAGTTTTATGATTGGCTTCTCTTCCACTTTGAGATAGCTCCATGATTATGTGCTTATGTGTGTGCTTGTTTTTTTTAGCACTTTCTAATTTTCTGGCACCATAAATGTTCTAGGCTCATCTTTTATATTTTCTATCCCTTGCCTAGAACCAGCTTTTGCTCCAGAGGTCTTGGTTCTTTTCACTAGAAAATGATCTGAATACCAAGATCTGAATGCTATTGCTTACTGCTACCAGAGTATAATTTCTTCTATGTCCTGTCATTTGGGGTTTCACAGGTGGTACAATGGTAAAGAATCTAACTGCCAAGGCAGAAAACACAGGTTCAATCCCTGGGTTGGGAATATCACTTAGAGAATGGAATGGCAACCCACTCCAGTATTCTTGCCTGAAAAATCTCACGGACAAAGGAACCTGGCAGATTACAGTCTGTAGGGTTGCAAAGAGTCAGTCATGACTTAGTTACTAAACAACAATAACAACAACCCTCCCTTTATAACTCTTCCTAGTTGGGATGATCAGAATGCTGGAGTATCTATGCCTGGATGCAGTAGGTTAATGTTAGAAAAAAGGGAATGCAGGTCGAAAAGCAGGTGAGTTGTTGCAGCATGCTGGCTGGAACCATATCCATCATTCCTCAGTGGTGGTGGTTGTTAAGTATTGACTACTAATGATTCAAGGCTCTCCTCTTTACCAGGGCCATTGTCTTTAGGCTGAAAAGAACTTTCTTACTCAGGAGAACCTGAGGCAGCAGAACTTTTTCCTGCCAGGGGCATCCTTCTTCTGTGAATTATATTGGAATTACAAAAGGCAAAACACCTCACCTCAAAGTAAAGGCAGCATTTTGATGTGATTTATGTTCCAGATTCCCTGTGGGTAAGGTCAAGCCAGATTTATCTGAGATAATATTGTATAGTCTTATACCCATTACCTATAACTATCTTACTTTCTCTACTGTCATAGATTTCTCCTGAAAAGTATTTCCTCAGGAAATTGCATGAAATTTGATCTCTGCTAGAAAATATCACCAAAGACATATGCAAATGTAGATTCTTATTTACAGATAATAGCTATGGTCTTATGTTAAACTTTCAAAAAAGGGAAACAAAATGAATATCTAAATAGTAAAGCACATAAATGAGGTCATAATATGCCATGAATTGTGATATTACATAGCCTTAAAAACAAGGCAGGAAAACCATGACAAATTCAATAGCAATCTTTTTGGAAACTCATTTATATCTGAGGTAATTAGCAATCATTACTAATTCTTAGGCAAGCTTTGTTTTTTTCCTCTTGTTATCCAAGTCATATTCCACAAATATTGATATCTAGACTGACAAAAATGATTATGTTAGTACTTAAAACTATCTATATTAAAAACATTTTTATAGCAAGGGTATTTTTCTTTCCATTTTATTGCAAGAAAAAATAAGTGGTAAAAGTTATTTGCTATTTAGAAGAAAAAGTCATGGTCAAAATTTTATTACAAGATATTTGTGCTTCAATGTGATAAAAAAGCTTTTATTTACCTAACTATAAATTCTGTTTTCTTGACAGCACACTATAGGTGTAAATAAAAAAATCAAAGTTCAGGTGAATAGCTTTATAGTCATTGTTTAGTTAAATTTGAATTATTATTTTTATTAAATGCTTATATTTCTATTTTCACATTTCCCTGTCTCAAAGAGCAACTTTATATTACTTCCTTTCAGACGGAACTGTTCTTATACACTTGTGTGTATATTTATTTAAGAAACTTTGCAACAAAATGACCGTTCAATTGTTTTCAATAATTATGCATGAATGGGAAGATGTATCTCCTTAGTATGTGTGATGTGAGAGTTGGACTGTGAAGAAGGCTGAGCGCCGAAGAATTGATGCTTTTGAACTGTGGTGTTGGAGAAGACTCTTGAGAGTCCCTTGGACTGCAAGGAGATCCAACCAGTCCATTCTGAAGGAGATCAGCCCTGGGATTTCTTTGGAAGGAATGATGCTAAAGCTGAAACTCCAGTACTTTGGCCACCTCATGCGAAGTGTTGACTCATTGGAAAAGACTCTGATGCTGGGAGGGATTGGGGGAGGAGAAGGGGACGACAGAGGATGAGATGGCTGGATGGCATCACTGACTCAATGGACGTGAATCTGAATGAACTCTGGGATTTGGTGATGGACAGGGAGGCCTGGCGTGCTGCGATTCATGGGGTCGCAAAGAGTCGGACACGACTGAAATGAACTGAACTGAACTGAACTGAAGTATACCTGAGACACAGATGATAGATAGACACCTAGATAGATAGGTGATTGATAGACTAATAGAAAAACAAATTGATAAGAGACAGATAAAAGAGACATAGCATGAAACTTAGATCACAAATATTTCTAAAGGAAATTCTCTTCCTTACCAAATGTTTTTAAGAAATCATGTTTTAAGTACTTGATCTTCATCCTCCTAGCTTCCTCTTTTCCTTCTTCCCATTTTAATTGTGCATCTACTATCACTCTTCTTGGATGTATTTTCATAAATTTATTTCTATGAATAACTGTATAAAAAAGCACTGCTTAATGTTATTTTTCAAGCATCACTAACACAGTGTTGGTGTGTATGACAGCATTTTGCACACACATGAGGAGAGAGAGGGGATTTATGTTCAATCTAAGAAATGCTCAGTTGGTCATGACTCTTCACTGCAAACAATAGAAAACAACTGTGAGTAAATTAAAGCCACAGCATCAGTAACAATAACAAAGGCTATGACTAGAGGTTCTACTTTAAACCTTTTAATCATTATATCAACTTCACCTACTATTTTTATTAGTGCATTGGTAGGTGGAATAATGGCTTCCAATAATATATATGTCCTAATCTCTGAAATTTGTTAACATATTACTTACACCTAACAGTGGTTTTGCAGATGTGGTTAAGTTAGAAATATTTTAGATGGGCAGATCATTTTGGGTTATCTAAGAGGGAGAGAGTGGCATGAGAATCAGAGAGGAGATGAGATGATAGTGGCAGGGATCAGACAGATAAGACTGCTGGTTTTGAAAATGTGAAGGAATCAGAAACCAAAGAATACAAGTGAAAATCTTCCTCTGTCCATGGAATTCTCCAGGTAAGAATACTGGAGTGGGTAGCCATTTCCTTCTCCAGGCTATCTTCCAAACACAGGGACTGAACATTGTTCTTCCACATAGCAGGCAGATTCTTTACCTTCTGAGTCACCATGGAAGCCCCCTAGAAAAGGCAAGAAAATGCATTCTCCCCTTGAGCCTCCAACAAAAATTCAGCCCTGCCAACATCTCATTTTCAGTCCTATAAGACCAACCAGATTTTTGGTCTTTTGATCACTAGAACTACAAGAACAATTAATGGAACTTGAGATATAATTTAATTAAAAGCTTTTATTTGTACTTATTAGGTTTCATATTCAAAATATATTAAATGTATTAATGGCAAAATGTATTTTCAATTTTAAGATATGTTTAATATTTATAGAAAAATATATGAATAATCAGCCAGTGAATGAGAAAATGGATTATAATTTAATTTTTTTATATAATCTGCCAAAGAGATAATATAAAGAAGAGAAAAATTTTGCTTAAAGTCGGAAAGCTGAAAATAAAACTTCAAGGTTGGATAAATTTTTCATTGGATAATGGCTTCAAATATAGTTCTTGTTCCATAAAGTTCTTGAAATGAGAAGTATAAACTAGAATATGAAACAACTTGATCTCTCTGACCTCTTTAAGTCCTTAATTTGGTTTATAACTATTAAAATTTCTCTGTGGGTCTGAACATTGTTATTAGGGTAGTATAGCGTTATTTCCTTCCTAGCTTTAACTGTCAGAAAATCATTATAAATTGATAAAGTGATGGTAAGGGTTTCATGATTCTATAGGAGAAAAAGAGGAAAGTGCTTAGCTATTAGTGTCTGTCTCAATGAAAACCTCTAAAATAACTTTAGTAATTTTAATCATGATTGCATATTTTAGCAATTCTGTTGAATTTGCTTTTACAGAGGAAAGCTTATTTTCTTTTCTTTTTGTTTAATTCCAGACTTGGGAAATTTCCTAAAGAGGAAAAAAATTTTATTATCAATGAATGTATGCAGAGATTTTAATCTTATTCTGTTATACAATATGTACTTCATGATAATGTATATATGGTAGATATTATTTATTAGAAATATAATATATAAAAATATTTTTGGCACTGAGACTTACTTCAGTACTCAGAAGGTGGAAGTACTTTCTTCCCAAAGTACTTTCTCTCGAGAGATCTAGTATGTTGATAAACTGAAAAACAGGAAAAAAGAATGTATTCTCTCAAGCACAGCAGTTTTATTTTGACCAAGGGGGTCAACATTGGAGATAAATAGTTAACTTTTTCAAACATATCTTAAATATATTTCATATTCACAAGTCAGTATAAATAGTGTCATTTACTATCAGCTACATTTTATCTAAGTGTCCTCCCTACTCCTGAACAATTGTATCTTGATCCTCTGCAAGCTATTGTTAAGTGATCTCTGAGCATCAGGATAGAGTGTTAATGATGTACTCAGAGGAAAGCTTTCTCATGTTCATTGTTCTGTTCCTGATCCTTGCATAAAGTTACAAATGTACCGGAGTCCAAATAGGACTAGAAAAGACTGTTTATGAAAACTAAATTGGGAGAATAGTCAAGTCTCCCAATCTGGGGGATAGTTTTCCACTTGGAAATTATAGAGCACAGTCTATGCTGTATGCTTCATAAAATGAACTATGAAAACAGCATTTTCACATTTCTCCTTCACCTAATTTCTCTTCAAAGCACTATAAGCTTGTCCAGGGACTCAGATATAATTTGGGATGTTTCTACTTTTTAGTTGTTATGAATAAAGCTACTATGAGTTGTTGTGTGAGTATATATTTTCAAATATTTTTGGTGTGTGTACCCACGAGTGGAATTTTTGGGTCAAACGATAACTCTAGATTCAACATTTTGATGAATTACCAAATTATTTTCCCAAGTAAATACATCATTTTATGTTCCCAACCACTATGTAAGAGGGTTCCAATTTATACACTTGTTATTATCTTTCATTTATTATTATATTCATCCCAGTGTCATATGTGGGAAGTGATATGTGATTGTGATGATGATTTTCACTTTATTAATGACTATTTATGTACATATATTCTTTCTATAGTGATTGTCCTAGAGAATATCAATATCATCTTGATTTTTAGCTATCTATTTTAGAATAACCTGGAGTAGGAAATGGAAACTCACTTCAGTATTCTCACCTGAAAAATTCCATGGACAGAGGAGACTGGTTGCCTAGAGTACATGGGGTCACAAAGAGTCAGAACGACTAATCAACTGAGCACACATTTTAGAATAATATTAATTTATTATTTAGTTTGGGTTTCCCTGATGGCTTAGATGGCAAAGAATCTGCCTGCAAGGCAGGAGATCCGGGTTCATCCATGGATTGGGAAGATCCTGAAGTGTGAAGTCAAGTGGGCCTTATGAAGCATTACTAAGAACAAAGCTAATGGAGATGATGGAATTCCTGTTGAGCTATTTAAGATCCTAATAGATGATGCTGGTAAAGTGTTGCACTCAATACATCAGCAAATTTGGAAAACTCAGCAGTGGCCACAGGACTGAAAAATGTCAGTCTTCATTCTAATCCCAAAGAAAGGCAGTGCCAAAGAATGTTCAAACTGCCACACAATTCCACTCATTTCACATGCTAGTAAGATTTGCTCAAAATCCTTCAAGCTAGGCTTCAGCATACATGAACCGAGAACTTCCAGATGTACAAGCTGTATTTAGAAAAGGTAGAGGAACCAGAGATCAAATTGCCAACATCTGTTGGAGCATAGAAAAAGTAGTCCAGAAAAACATCTACTTCTGCTTCATTAACTACACTAAAACCTTTGACTGTGTGGATCACAGTAAATTGTGGAAAATTCTAAAAGATGGGAATACCAGACCACCTTGTCTGCCTCCTGAGAAACTTGTATGTTGGTCAAGAAGCAACAGTTCTACTGTTGCTACATGGAACAATGTAGCGTGGAACAATAGACTGGTTCAAAGTTGGGAAGGGAGTATGACAAGGCTGCATATTGACACTCTACTTATGTAATTTAATTGCAGAGTACCTCATGTGAAATAGCAGGCTTGATGAATCACAGGTTGGAATTAAGATTGCTAGGAGAAATATCAACAACCTCAGATATGCAGATGATACCACTCTAATGGCTGAAAGTGAAGAGGAACTAAAGAGCCTCTTGATGAAGATGAAAGAGGAGAGTAATAAAGCTGGCTTAAATTCAACATTCAAAAAACTAAGATCATGGTATCCAGTCTTATCACTTCAAGGCAAATAGAAGAGGAGAATGTAGTAATCTGTGACAGATTTATTTTATTGGGCTCCAAAATCACTGAAGACAGTGACTCCAGCCACTGAGTTTAGACCAGATATTTCTGTTTCTTTGTATTGATCTTAATTTTTTTTAATTAGAAAGTAAAACTTTTTCAATAGTATAGCAACTCTGGAAATCAAATTCTACCCCATACCAGAGATTCATCATTGTTGCTGCATGTTATTGTTGTTGCTTCTGTTTTGAAATAATTACTTAATGTGTGTTTTATTTATCTTTTGTGACCTTCAACAACTTTGCTGGTCTAGCTTAGTGGTCAGATTGAACACAGATTTCCTTAAATTCCTGACTCCAACAAGGCTCTCAGCATTTGCTGGGTGATTCAGCGTGAATGTTGGTACATGCTTTAAAAAGTCATAGGGCACGGTACCACTCCACCTTAATCTTCTCCTTCTATTAATACTTGCACAGAGCTTCCAGGTTAGGCAAAGGTATGTAACAGGGTAGGGCTTCTCAGTTCTTCCCAGTGTGTGGACCCAAGTCCTCCAGGGCATCTGCCCAACCCAGGGATCAAACTCATGTCTCCAGGGTCTCCTGCATTGGAAGGTAGATTCTAAAACATCACATGAACAGTTAGGGCTGTACCCAAACCCAGACTTGTGTCCACACACTGGGAAGAACTGAGAAGCCCTACCCTGAGCTCAGTCCCATCCCTATTTTCTCCTTCCATTGGCTGCCAGGCTGCTGATTTTCAGCATGTTTACAGGTGGTTATTTTTCAAGATTACTGTAGAAAGAGAATGGAGAATGAAAATAAGGACCAAAATTTAGCCATTTTGTAAAAAGCCTCCTTGAATTGCTGCAATGATTCAGTTAAGTTCTAGAGTTCTAAAAATAATAGACTCTAACCAAAGCCTTGTCAGTGTTCTCATTGTGTTTATGAAGGAGAGGGTTTTTGAAGATCCTCATTCTGTCATTTTCAATTATATCATCTGTCTTGATTTATAAAGCTAAGTAAGCTTGGTATTTATTGATGAAGCCTCTTTCAGTTTGTGTGTTCAACTGTAAATCTTCACTGTGTCCAACTGGAACTGGTGGAGAATAGTAAGCAATTCATTCACAGACTCTCTAACAGAGTCCATCTCTACCTAGTCATCAGTATAGATTTTTGCTTCCATTATCCATTTCCTTTCATCCTTATCTCCTTCTAGTGCCTCAGTCTAGTGATACTTTTTTAATCTTCATTTTCTCAGGCTCTAAGAACTTTGTGACCCTCTCTTTTTTGGATTTCTATAATTTTCTTAATATAACTCTTGGAGGAAAATTATTTCATTGAATGTCCTGATTTCCAGAAATATCTTCTTTGTTTCCATTTTGTAATAGTAACTTAATTTCCTCGAAAATAATCATAATCATTTCCCCTTTGGACAATCTCCCTAGTCTGAGCCACCAGGGAAGCCATAGGAATCCACATTACCAGTTAAATGATCTTGCTGTTTTCAAGCCCTGTCCAGTCGTGTGTACCATCAATCACTGAACTTGTGTTAAGATCCAAACCTCAGACCACATTCTCTAGCACACAGTGTGAGCAACCTAATATACTATTCAAAAGGCAGGTGTTTCTGTCTACTGGGAGGATTTTACTTATCCCATGTCTTCAGTCACACCTCTGCAGGGTTCAGAAAAACTAACCGTTCACATGTCTATGGTGCGGCAGACTGGGCCAACCCACCCACCTTTCAGATGCATGTTTTTGCTTTTCCTCTCTCTTCCACTATCTGATTGTTGAGACTTCATCATGAGACTTCAGATAGGAATTGAAGGAGATGTAGGCAATCAGGCTCATCTATACCCTTTCTATTTAAACATAGATTTCTACTTTACATTCCAAATTTATAATGTGGTAGATGCTATATTAACAAGTTCATGATGAGCAGTTAAAGTCATAATATCTCTGGATTTTCAAGAATTAGACTTTAGTCCCTTTGATGTCTTAGTATCAGGCCATGAACTGCTTTTAAAATAGATCAGGGCAATGTAGACCTATTTGGTATATGCTGTCTGCAATATTAAAAGAGGCTAACTAAGGGTTGTGCCATATTACTCTGTAGTGGTTAGTACAAATTATAGCAATGTATCTTTCAATTTAGAGGAAAAACTCAACGTGCATATTCCAGTAATTCATTGTTGCATAAAAAGCCAACTCGAAATCTAATGACTTAAAGAAGCAAAAGTAAGCTAATTCACTTAGGAATTTGCAATCTGGACAAAACTTGAAGGGTGGAATGAGTGACTTATCACTAACCCACATGAAATGAAATGGAGTGGCTTATCTAGGGGAAGAAGGAACCACTTTTAACCATAAGTTCATGGTTACCATGGGGGAAGGATAGGGGAGAAGGGATAGTTAGGGAGTTTGGGATGGACATGTACAAACTGCTTTATTTAAAATGCATAACCATCAAGGCCCTACTGTATAGCACAGGAAACTCTATTCAATGTTATGCAGCAGTCTAGGTGGGAGGGGAGTTTGGGGAAAATAGATAAATGTGTATGTATAGTTAAATCCCTTCATTGTCCATGTGAAACTATCACAACATTATAAATCAACTATCAGTTCAGTTCAGTAACTCATTCACATCTGAATCTTTGTGACCCCATAGACTGCAGCATTCCAGGTTTCCCTGTCCATCACCAACTCCCAGAACTTGCTTAAACTCAAGTCTAACGAGTTGGTGATGCCATCCAACCATGTCATCCTCTGTCATCCCCTCCTCCTTCTGCCTTCAACTTTTCCCAGCATCAGGGTAATTTCCAATGAGTCAGTTCTTCACATCAGGCGGCCAAAGTACAGAGTTTCAACTTCAGCATCAGACCTTCCAATGAACATTCAGGGCCGATTTCCTTTAGGATTGACTGGTTTGATCTCCTTGTTGTCCAATGGACTCTCAAAAGTTTTCTCCAACACCACAATTCAAAAGCATCAGTTCTTCCACACTCAACTTTCTTTATGGTCCAACTCTCACATCTGTACACGACTACTGGAAGAACCATAGCTTTGGACCATTATTGGCAAATTAATGTCTCTGATTTTTAATATGTGGTCTAGGTTGTTCACAGCTTTTCTTCCAAGGAGCGAGCGTCTTTTAATTTCATGCTATACTCCATGATTTTATATAATCAGCTATATTCCAATATAAAATTTAAAAACAATAAAGAAAGAAAGAACAAATTTTAAGATGGCTCACACATATTGCACACAATTTGGTCCTGGCTAGTGCCGGGAATTCAGATATAGCCATCAAAGTTTGCTTCAGTTCAGTTCAGTTCAGTTGCTCACTTATGTCTGACTCTTTGAGACCCTGTGAATCACAGCACGCCAGGCCTCCCTGTACATCACCAACTCCTAGAGTTCACTCAAACTCGTCCATTGAGTCAGTGATGCCATCCAGCCATCTCATCCTCTGTTGTCCCCCTTCTCCTCCTTCCCCCAATCCCTCCCAGCATCAGGGTCTATTCCAACGAGTTAACTCTTTGCATGACGTGGCCAAAGTATTGGAGTTTCATCTTTAGCATCATTCCTTCCAATGAATACCCAGGACTAATCTCCTTTAGAATAGACTGGTTGGATCTCCTTGCAGTCCAAGGGACTCTCAAGAGTCTTCTCCAGCACCACAGTTCAAAAGCATCAATTTTTTGATTCTAAGCTTTCTTCACAGTCCAACTCTCACATCCATATATGACCACTGGAAAAACTATAGCCTTGACTAGACGGACCTTTGTTGGCAAAGTAATGTCTCTGCTTTTGAATATGCTATCTAGGTTAGTCATAACTTTCCTTCCAAGGAGTAAGCGTCTTTTAATTTCATGGCTGCACTCACCATCAGCAGTGATTTTGGAGCCCCAAAAAATAAAGTCTGACATTGTTTCCACTGTTTCCCCATCTATTTCCCATGAAGTGATGGCACCAGATGCCATGATCTTCGTTTTCTCAATGTTGAGCTTTAAGCCAACTTTTTCACTCTCCTCTTTCACTTTCATCAAGAGACTTTTTAGCTCCTCTTCACTTTCTGCCATAAGGGTGGTGTCATCTGCATATCTGAGGTTATTGATATTTCTCCCAGCAATCTTGATTCCATCTTGTCCTTCTTCCAGCCCAGCATTTCTCATGATGTACTCTGCATATAAGTTAAATAAGCAGGGTGACAATATACCACCTTGACGTACTCCTTTTCCTATTTGGAACCAGTCTGTTGTTCCATGTCCAGTTCTAACTGTTGCTTCCTGACCTGCATAAATGTTGCTTAGGCTTCCTCAAAAAATTGTGTATTGCCTACCAAATAGAATTTCTCTCCTCTGTATTGCCTACCAGTCTAGGAGAGACAGGAGGAGCAAGTTCAATCAATGCATGGGAAGATCCCCTGGAGGAAGAAATGTCATCCCGTTTCAGTGTTTTTGCCTGAGAAATCCCATAGATAGCTACAGTCTATGGGGTTGCAAAGAGTCGGCCATGACTAAGGAACTGAGCACAGCATAGCACATTGTATCATCTTAGTATGACCATTCTCTTCTGTTCTCTATTACCCAGTGATTAGCTGGATATATTTACAAATCTTTGAAGGTGGTTTACTGTGATAATTACACCTGCATTTTTTCCCTGATGGCTAATTACTGACTTTAACTCTACATCTCCTGAATCCCATTATTTCCACAAAATCAGGGAAAACAATTGTAGCATTCATCACCATTAACTTGAATCTACAAAGGACAAGCACCACAAATTATTTAATGGATACTGGTGTCCCCTCACTAATCAATTCTTGATGTCTTACTTGGGCTTCCCAAGTGGCGCTAGTGGTAAAAAACTCACCTGCCAATGTGGAAGACAAGAGACACAGGTTTGATCCCTAGATTGAGAAGGTCCGCTGGAAGAGGGCATGAAAACTTACTTCAGTATTCTTGCCTGGAAAATTCCATGGACAGAGAAGACCAAAGGACTACAATTCATGCTGTCTCAAAGCATCAGACACAACTGAGCACATGTGAGCACAGTGTGTTACTTAAAGAAAGACTCCCACTCTTCCTGGGTACTATGGATAAGAAGTGACTGACAAGTTCACAAAAATGATCCACTATTATATGATCATCCCCAAAGCCAGAAAACCATAGCTTGCCATGGTATTTCTGGCCTTTCAACTTAACCAATAGTCATTTTTAGGTCCAGGCTTTAATTAGTCAACCTTTGTGTGTGTGTGTGTTCAGTTGCTCATGCATGTTGGAATCTTTGCAGCTCCATGGACTGTAGCCTGCCAGGCTCCTCTGCCCATGTGATTTTCTATGCAAGAATAATGGAGTGGGGTGCCATTTCCTCCTCCAAGGGATTTTCCCAAGCCAGGGATCAAACCCAAGTCTCTTGGGTCTCCTGAATTGGCCCATGGATTATTTACCACTAGCATCACCTGGAAGCCTTGCAGATTATAAGCAATACTTCCAGATCCATGGATCATCACATGAAACCCTCAATCTAAAATGATGATAACTATAATATCATTTGACCTAATCCAGCTTTAAATTTTATTCCTTGATCTAGGAATTCTCAGACTTCAACCAATAAAGGAAAAGGAGAACCTGAAATATTTTTTATTGTATAAACAAGCTATGGAACAATGCACTAAATTGCTTCAGTCCTGATCAACTCTTTGAAACTCTACGGATTGTAGCCTAACAGGCTCTTCAGTCCGAAGGGTTCTTCAGGCAAGAATTCTGGAGTGGGTTATCATTTCCTTCTCCAGGGTATCTTACCAACCCAGGAGTCAAATACATGTCTCTTACATCTTGTGCATTGACAGGTGGGTTCTTTACCACTAGCACCACCTGAGAAGCTAGGTATATGCACACAAAAAAAGACTTACTTCTCCATCTGAACCTTGTGTGTCTAGCTCTTACAAGACAAAAGGTAATATGGGATAATGGGGATTAGTCCTGAGAAGAAGAAGGATTTTAAGGCTCAGCTAATAGATTTTTTGCCTTTTCTTTTTTAATGCATATGAAGCCTAATTACCTCAGAAACTAAGACGTCAGCTTTCTCCAAAGCAAGGGAGTTTCAGGAGAATTTGATTATTCAGATTTCTCAGTCTCTGTCATGTGTGGCTAAATATCCCAATCCTATATCTTAAGGTTTTACTCTTTCCCCTTTAGTACCTTTTCCTTTGCCTAAGAGACTTTTTAATAGTGAACATTTAATGAAATTACGACTTCATAATCCATACAATCAGGCTCTGGGCTTGATTATTAGTCAAGTCTACCCAGAGGGAGACTACAGCTTGGTCGAGTGAAATTTTTAAAACTGAGAAACATGACTGAGTTTTACCACAAATCCTTAAGTTCATTTTAGTTGTTTTGAGGAAGAGATTTCCCTGACCAAACTACATAAGTCGCTTTTATTTATGAAAGTAATGTGTCAAGAGTATAAAACCAATCTATACCTAATAATGAATTTTGTATAATAGAACCAGGTGACAATATCTTCTTCAAAAATATTCCATTAAAATTTGAAAAGTGTTTTGTATAATGTATAATTCTAAGGTTTTGGTTGTTTATTTTATATCCTCTAAAACCATTATTGTTTAGCTTATTTGGAAAACATTTGCCATTCCTAGATAAGAAAGACTATTCAAATGAAGGAAGGTGGTTACTTTTGGGGATAAATATTTATGAATAACAAACTTTATCTATTTAAAATGTACAGTTTAGTGGATTTTGACATTTGTGTACACCCATGACATCATTAGCACAACCAAGAAGTGAAACAAAATCAACAGAAAAAAAAAATTTTCGTTTTTAGATCTTTGCAGTTCATCTCATCCAGTTTGCCTGCTCCAGAAAATCTGGATCTACTTAAATGAATAAAGATATGCTTACATTCTGTAGCATTTTATGTAAATAGAATTGCATGTTAGCATCTTTAACAGCATATTAATTTTCAAATGTCTTCCTGCTGTTGCATAGATGCAGTAGTTTATCCCTTCTCATTGCTGAGTAGCCTTTTATTGTATGGCTATATGACATTTTGTTTATCCATTCACATGTTGACGGACATTTGGTTTATTTGCAGTTTGAGACTATTACAGGTGAAGCTGCTATGAACATTCATGTACAGCTTTGTGTATGAAAATGAGTGAAATGATTGGTAACATGGTTATTGCTCATTTGAGAGAGGCAAAGCTTGTCAGATATTTTCTTTGATATTTACAAAGCACTTTATTTAAAACCCCAACCAGTGTTTTCCAATGTGCTATCTTAGGCCATGGGCATTAGACTTCTCTTGTAACTTGTTGAAAATTTTTGGATTACAAATCAAACCCAATAATCAGAATTATGATTAGAATTTGTAGAATAATCTTCACTTTAAAAACTGTCCAAGTGATTCTACCTTACCATAAAACTTTAGAACTATTAATATGTGAGAACGATTAATGTGTATGTGTGCATACTCAGCTGTGTCTCTGTGCGACTCCATGGACCGTATCCCAACAGGCTCCTCTGTCCATGGAATTTTCCAGGCAAAAATACTGGAGTGGGTTGTCATTTTCTCCTCCATAGAACTATTAATAGAGACATTTTAAGCCTTACTGTTAAGTCATGCTGACCTGCCCACAGCAGCATAAGTGGCTTGTTCCTACATAGAAATGCTTTCTGGAAATACATTTTGCAGGAGTGCAATTGAACTCAATTAGCAATATTATAACTATTCATAGGATATTTGATTATATTTATTATAAGAATGTTGTTGAATATATCATATAAAATTACAAGAATTTTATTTAATTCATTAACAGTGTATCCAGGATTAACTGTATCAGGTATTAGTAAAAGATAAAATTCTTATTTAAAAAAAAGCCTAAAAAAATTAAATTTACAGATACAACTGAGACCACTTCTATATACAAAAAATTAACCACACATGGACTTCCAGCAGAGGGAAGTTTTATGAATTTCAAAAAATGGAGAAACTCAATGAAAAGAGAAATGTGGAAGAATTTGTTGTTCTATTTTCCTCTCCCTTGGCAAGCTGATTTGCTGAAAACTATCAAGAAGAGCAGTTTTCCCTGAAGCAAACTGACTCAGTTATAAGGGAAAGTAATTTCAGTTATTTATAGGTTTTCACAGAAACCTTGTGAATTCTATACTGTCTTGTTTTTCTCTGGGTAATGGTGTTGTTTTTCCTTCTGTTGGCATCTCCACCTCACTTAAGCCCAGAATTGCCCTATTTCCTCTGCTAGAATTTTTTTGTGGACTGGTATATTAATTTTATAAACATGTTATGAATTTTGAGGCTTGTTCATGTAAGTAACATACCAGTTACAAGTTCTGAAAGTTGTAGCTGAGCATAATTCTCTTTGGGCTTTCACAACCAGAAAGCTACAAGCTAATTTTGCTTTCAAATATAAGAACTGTATCCAATTTATTGCACACATTTCTGTGTTCAGGCCCTTACTGATTAATAGAATTCTATTGTTTCTATCCTGACAACTCTATGTTCCTATACTAGATTCATTTTTGCAGTCCACCACAAATTCTTTTGGAAAAATGAGAAATATTTTTTAATGCTTCATAGTTCAAAATGTATCATTATTAGCAGTATTTTCTCTCCAGTGGGCTTTTCCTTAAACCAGGTGCATGTATGACCAAGTAAATATCTTGGCCTCATGCACTTAATTCTATGTGTCTGACATAACTGAGATAAAGATATCAAAGAATTCTCTGCTTTCTAAATAATGAAAACATCGCTGAAATAGAGAGCATAGGAAATGTCAAAATGTAGATCATTCCTACAGAGAAAACATTCTAAAATTAAATAGAATATTCACTACTAGCAATAACTTTGAAATTTTCATAATAATACCTTAGTGCTATCTGCTTATTCCAAGCCGAATCTTAAGAAAAACTTTGATTAAAATTCCCCCAACCTACTTTGAAATCTAACATGTAATCAGTATTCATCCTGAAGGCCTACAATTTGCTTTGGAGATTCCACAGAGCTTGTCAAAGCATTCTTATAACTCTTCTCATGCATTAGTTATGAATACTTCAATTTAAAGAATAACACATCTTTTCTTTCGGTGTTTGGTATTGGAATATTTCTCTGTATGTCTTTTAGCATCTTTCTCTTTCTCTCTCTCTCTCTCTCAGTACTTAAAGCAGAAAAAGGAAACATCCTTTTGTTGACAGAATGAGTTTTACTTAGATCACTCTAGTCAAAGGACAGGACTGTATATTACAGTACATACCACACTCAGAAAGAAGGAAATTTTTACCAAAAATGAAAATGTTTTATATGATGATTTCTCTCTGATTAACCTATATTCTTACTAAGCAAAAGAATAATACTCAGATCCCATTGTTTTTAAGGGATTGAGTTCCATAACGGCTTCCCAGGTGGTGCTAGTGGTAAGGAACCTGCCCGTCAATGCAGGAGACATAAGAGACAAGAGTTTGAACCCTGGGTCTGGAGGATCCCCTGGAGGAGGTTATGGCAACCCACTCTAGTATTCTTGCCTGGAAATACCTTGGACAGAGGAGCCTGGTGGGTTACAGTCTATAGGGTAGCAAGGAGTGGGACACGACTGAAGCATTCATGTATACTTAGCCTAAACTTAACGTGCATGCATGCATACAGGAGTTCAATAAACAATTCATTTCTGATCTGCCAGCTACAGATTCATGTCAATACCCTTATATCTTTTACAGAGAGATGGTCCTAAAATTTTATGATAGAATGCCTTAAAGCTGCTTTTCGAAAGACCCTGGTAAACTCACTGCTTCATAGACTTAGACATTCCTGTGTCTGGTTTCAAAGTCAGTTGTGCAGTTCAGTTTTTCACTGCTACAAAAATTCCAACAGTAATAAGGTAGAATTACCATTTTCAGGATATTTCAGTATATTTCAATAGTTTCCCACACTGTTCACCAAATGAAATCAGGAATGATATATCATTTCAATCTGCAGACAAGACTCAAATTACTCACTTTACTATTCTATGTATGAACTGCTTTTACCTCCATGGGAATAGTTGATAATGGACATTTGCCTTTATCTTTCTTTTAGTGTCATCTTATGCAATGCTAATTTGATGTGATTTAAGTCATATTTAGTCTTTTAAAATTAAGAGGGAGGTTCAAGTTCGGGAACATGTGTACACCCATGGTGGATTCATGTTGATATATGACAAAACCAATATAATATTATAAAGTAATTAGCCTCCAATTAAAATAAATAAATTTAAATTTAAAAAATTAATTTTGAAAAAAATTAAGCATCTTTATTTTGATTATGTGTATGTGTGTTTTCAGTCACTGTTATGTTTGACTCTTTGCAACCCCATGAACTGCAGCCTGCCAGGCTTCTCTGTCCATGGAATTTTGTAGGCAAGAATACTGGAAAGGGTTTCCATTTCCTATTCCAGGGGGTCTTCCTGACCCAGTCTCTTGTTTCTCCTCAGTTGGCAGGCTGTTTGTTTACCACTTCACCACTTGGTCTGTAATGGTATGCCTAAAAAAGTTACTGATACCTTTAATTTTTAATTTAATTTTTAAACACATAATTTTAAATGCTTTATTTTTATACATTTAATACTTATAATTTTTAATAACTTTGAAGGAATGAGATAATTTCCACAGTAATGTAACACTCAGGCTAGGTAAATGACTGAATGCCTTCCAAAACTGTTCTATTGACAAATGATTTTCATTAATAACTTGCAAATGAGTCAAACCACAATCTATTCATTCTGTCTTTAATTATTAGATATCACTTAGCACACACATGTTTATGTATTCATGTAGATGTTCAAATATACCTGTATACATATATGCATACATACATATGCCACTATAATACTATACTTATCAATTAAAGTTAAAATTTTAAAATAATTGAGTTATTGGATAGGAATTCGATATTTTTCAATATTATATCAACATTATTTTCCAATATTATATCACTGTTGAATCCATCCCTATTAGAATGCTGTGTTTTCCAAAACTTATTAAATTATGTGAAGCTCCATGAAAGTGTTGTAATTTATCAAAATACACCATGATTTTATTCTGGATATTTGAGTTGTAGAGCAATTGCTACCGATGTCTTAAAGCCATTAGCTATTTTTCCTTTTTATTTTACTATTCTTAAATTGAAATCAACTTTTTAAATGCTAATCTGTTATCTAAAGAAGTATATGCCTTCCTGCCTGCCAAGTTACTTCAGTCATGTCTATCTTTTTGTGACCCTGTGGACCATACTCTTTGCGACCCTATGGACCATAGCCCACCAGACTCCTCTGTCCATGGGGAGTCTCCAGGCAAAAGTACTGGAGTGGGTTGCCTTGCCTTCCTCCAGGGATCTTCCTGACCCAGCAATTGAACCTATGTCTCTTATGTCTCCCACATTGACAGAAAAAGCTATGAGGTGCCATACTCATTAGAACATTTTAAAGCAAATAATCACACAAAAGAATATACTTTTTATTCTGAATGCATAGCAAAATACTGGTGATTAGCTGATGCTTCATAAACACATAATATATGGCTATGTATTACATGGATAAATCATTAAATAAATGAGATCATAAATTATCAGTACTTTCTAAGAGCAAATAATAATAATAATAATAATAATGTTCTCTGTATCCTCAAGTGAGAAAAGAGAGAAAAAGCCCATAGCCTTGTCTATCAAATATTTCAGATTAACGTCTGTTAGGTGTTTATTGTAGTGATGGAATTAAGCTATTTTGAAATATATACAAATGAAATTAGGGAACAGTAGTTGATATTCACAAAACCTTACATGTTAAGCCAGCATATATTTCCCTAGAAGTTATTTTTTTGTCCTTAGAGACATGCCAAATGATTATTTAATAAAATCAACACATTTCTAAAGATTCAGCTGAGTGGGACAAGGGTAGAATACAAAATAAGACCTATTTGATGAAGTTGGAAAGTAGAGAAGCTAACCATGCGAAAAGCTGAAGTGAAATAAAGCAAAGATCATGGGTTGAAACTCAGGAGTTTTATCACTTAATATGCAATGTTTTCCAACAATTACAAAATATGAGAGAATAAAGAGCCACAGGGCAGAAAACATTTCAGATTTGCTGAGAAAAACAATTTTTTCTCCTTAACTTTTCATTAGCTTCACAAATAAACTAAGTTAGACGTTCCTTTCACAGAGTGTTCAGAGAGTTATTTCTGCCAAGGTATATAAAAAGTCAAGGACATGTTAGATATTCAGTGAAGCTAAGTTTTAACTTGGATAAAATTTATGGAATTAAGGAATATCAGAAAAATTCTAAAACAACTGAGTCAAATGTAAATATTGCATGAATATTTAAATAGGCAATCTCAGCATAAAAGTAATTCTTCAATGGAAGGATTATGTTAGAATTAAAAGGACGCTTCACCTCTGTCTATTTGTATCATTTGAAAAATAGTCATAAAATAACACCTAACATCGCCTTGATTCTCAGTGGATAAAAGTGAAAACAAAATTTTTGAAGATGTTCAGATATTTACCTATTTTGAAAGAATGATTAACTGTCAAATGAGATTCATTGACAGTTTCATACCAGACTTCACTGATGATTCAAATGAAACAGGCAAACAGTAAGCACAGAGGAAATTTTCTTTCTCTGGAGGAATTAAAGCTGTCTGATGAACTTCTAAGAATGTCTCTTATGCCTCATCAAAACAGGCTGTGGTTTTCTACTAATAGAAGAACTTTTTGAGCAATGGGCCACAGGTAAAAAGCTATTTCGGTTTCAAAACTTCTTTTATATACACTTGGTTAGTTAAACAGAACATGTTTTATTACTGCACTCCAATCTCTAGTCAGTCATTCCTCATAAATCCATAACTTCTAGGTTTACATTAAACATTATATATGGACTATATGGGGGCTTCCCTAGTGGCTCAAGGGTAAAGAATCCATGCCAATGCAGGAGCTGCAGGAGATGTAGGTTCTATCCCTGAGTCAGGAAAATCTCCTGGAGGAGGATGTGGAAACCCACTCCAGTATTCTGTCTTAGAGAATTCCATGAACAGAGGAGCCTGGAGGGCTACAGTCCATAGGGTGTTAGTCAGATAGGACTGCAGTGACTGAACACAAGCAAAGACTAGATGTATTCTGCTAGAAGAATCTTATAGAAAGAAGCGCCCAGTATTTTCTAATAGCAAACACCACTGCATTTTTTATAAGGATACGTAGTTTGGATCATAAATTCAGTTCAGTTCAGTCGCTCAGTCATGTCCGACTCTTTGCGACCCCATGAATAGCAGCACGCTGGGCCTCCCTGTCCATCACCAACTCCCAGAGTTCACTCAGACTCACATCCATCGAGTCAGTGATGCCATCCAGTCATCTCATCCTCTGTCGTCCCCTTCTCCTCCTGCCCCCAATCCTGCCCAGCATCAAAATCTTTTCCAATGAGTTAACTCTTCACATGAGGTGGCCAAAGTACTGGAGCTTCAGCTTAAGCATCATTCCCTCCAAAGAAATCCCACGGCTGATCTTCAGAATGGACTGGTTGGATCTCCTTGCAGTCCAAGGGACTCTCAAGAGTCTTCTCCAACACCACAGTTCAAAAGATTCAATTCCTCAACCCTCAGCCTTCTTAACAGTCCAACTCTCACATCCATAAATGACCACAGGAAAAACCATAGCCTTGACTAGATGGACCTTTGTTGGCAAAGTAATGTCTCTGCTTTTGAATATGCTATCTAGGTTGGTCATAACTTTTCTTCCAAGGAGTAAGTGTCTTTTAATTTCAAGGCTGCAGTCACCACCCGCAGTGATTTTGGAGTTCCAAAAGATAAGGTCTGACACTATTTCCACTGTTTCCCCACCTATTTACCATGAAGTGATGGGACCGGAAGCCATGATCTTTGTTTTCTGTAGGTTGAGCTTTAAGCCAACTTTTTCACTCTCCTCTTTTACTTTCATCAAGAGGCTTTTTATCTCCTCTTCACTTTCTGCCATAAGGGTGGTGTCATCTGCATATCTGAGGTTATTGATATTTCTCCCGGCAATCTTGATTCCAGCTTGTGTTTCCTCCACCCCAGCGTTTCTCATGATGTACTCTGCATATAAGTTAAATAAGCAGGGTGACAATATACAGCCTTGATGTACTCCTTTTCCTATTTAGAACAAGTCTGTTGTTCCATGCTCAGTTCTAACTGTTGCTTCTTGACCTGCATATAGGTTTCTCAAGAGGCAGGTCAGGTGGTCTTGTATTCACATCTCTGTCAGAATTTTCCACAGTTTATTGTGATCCACGCAGTCACAGGCTTTGGCATAGTCAATAAAGCAGAAATAGATGTTTTTCTGGAACTCTCTTGCTTTTTCCATGGTCCAGCGGATGTTGGCAATTTGATCTCTGGTTCCTCTGCCTTTTCTAAAACCAGCTTGAACATCAGGAAGTTAACGGTTCACGTATTGCTGAAGCCTGGCTTGGAGAATTTTGAGCATTAATTTACTAGCGTGTGAGATGAGTGCAATTGTGCGGTAGTTTGAGCATTCTTTGGCATTGCCTTTCTTTGGAATTGGAATGAAAACTGATATTTTCCAGTGCTGTGGCCACTGCTGAGTTTTCCAAATTTGCTGGGATATTGAGTGCAGCACTTTCACAGCACCATCTTTCAGGATTTGAAGTAGCTCAATTGGAATTCCATCATCTCCACTAGCTTTGTTCATAGCGATGCTTTCTAAGGCCCACTTGACTTCACATTCCAAGATGTCTGGCTCTAGATTAGTGATCACACCATCATGATTATCTGGGTTGTGAAGATCTTTTTTGTACAGTTCTTCCATGTATTCTTGCAACCTCTTCTTAATATCTTCTGCTTCTGTTAGGTCCAGAACATTTCTGTCCTTTATCGAGCCCATCTTTGCATGAAATGTTTCCTTGGTATCTCTAACTTTCTTGAAGAGATCTCTAGTCTTTCCCATTCTGTTGTTTTCCTCTATTTCTTTGCATTGATCGCTGAAGAAGGCTTTCTTATCTCTTCTTGCTATTCTCTGGAACTCTGCATTCAGATGCTTATACCTTTCCTTTTCTCCTTTGCTTTTCACCTCTTTTCTTTTCACAGATATTTGTAAGGCCTCCCCAGACAGCCGTTTTGATTTTTTGCATTTCTTTTCCATGGGAATGGTCTTGATCCCTGTCTCCTGTACAATGTTACAAACCTCATTCCATAGTTCATCAGGCACTCTATCTATCAGATCTAGTCCCTTAAATCTATTTCTCATTTCCACTGTATATCCATAAGGGATTTGATTTAGGTCATACCTGAATGGTCTAGCGGTTTTCCCTACTTTCTTCAATTTAAGTCTGAATTTGGTAATAAGGGGTTCATGATTTGAGCTACAGTCAGCTCCTGATCTTGTTTTTGCTGACTGTATAGAGCTTCTCCATCTTTGGCTGCAAAGAATATAATCAATCTGATTTCGGTGTTGACCATCTGGTGATGTCCATGTGTAGAGTCTTCTCTTACGTTGTTGGAAGAGGGTGTTTGCTATGACCAGTGCATTTTCTTGGCAAAACTCTGTTAGTCTTTGCCCTGCTTCATTCCGCACTCCAAGGCCAAATTTGCCTGTTACCCCAGGTTTTTCTTGACTTGCCACTTTTGCATTCCAGTCCCCTGTAATGAAAAGGACATCTTTTTTGGGTGTTAGTTCTAAAAGGTCTTGTAAGTCTTCGTAAAACCATTCAACTTCAGCTTCTTCAGCTTTACTGGTTGAGGCGTAGACTTGGATAACTGTGATATTGAATGGTTTGCCTTGGAGATGAACAGAGATCATTCTGTCATTTTTGAGATTGCATCCAAGTACTGCATTTAGGACTCTTTTGTTGACCATGATGGCTACTCCATTTTCTGAGGGATTCCTGCCCACAGTAGTAGATATAATGGTCATCTGAGTTAAATTCACCCATTCCAGTCCATTTTAGTTCGCTGATTCCTAGAATGTCGACGTTCACTCTTGCCATCTCTTGTTTGACCACTACCAATTTGCCTTGATTCATGGACCTGACATTCCAGGTTCCTATACAATATTGCTGTTTACAGCATCGGACCTTGCTTCTGTCTCCAGTCACATCCACACCTGGGAGTTGTTTTTGCTTTGGCTCCATTCCTTCATTCTCTCTGGAGTTATTTCTCCACTGATCTCCAAGTAGCATATTGGGCACCTACTGACCTGGGGAGTTCCTCTTTCAGTATTCTATCATTTTGCCTTTTCATACTGTTCATGGGGTTCTCAAGGCAAGAATACTGAAGTGGTTTGCCATTTCCTTCTCCAGTGGACCACATTCTGTCATTCATTACCTCCATCTAACTAGTAAACAGGGAATGTTACAGACTTACTGTGAAAACTCACTTCCTATTAATGTTTCAGTTGTAATAAGGCCAATTCAATAAATTGTTATCAAGTCAGTCCAATGTGTCAAACATCTTCTACTTTCTCTTTCCCTGTTCTAGTTTTTCATAAAATTGCTAAGGATTATTCAGGGAAGTGCACACTTTTAGTTATTTTTTGCAACTTCTACTAGTCCTTCATTTGTATTGAATGATCCTATGTTGACACCCAATTCTAAGTTTAAATGCCAACAGTGACTCTCTAATTTACAAATAAAATAAGTTTTTCTAAGTTGTTGTTCTTCTCAGACTTGTCACTGAAAAAAGAAAATATGTCTTTGTTTACTGGGGTTTATTGCATATCATGTTTGCCCTGGAACTATTTCTGTCTTAATGCTAAACTTCTATTTTTAACATCTTCCCATTCTGTGTTTTGGGACTCCCCTGGTAGTTCAAATGGTAAAGAATCCACCTGCAATGCAGGGGACCTGGGCTGGGAAGATCCCCTAGAGAAGGGCATGGAAATCTACTCTAGCATTTTTGCCTGGAGAATTCCATGGACAGAGAAGCCTGGTGGGCTACAGTCCATGGAGTCACAGAGAGTCAGACATGAATGATATTAACACTATTACTACTACTATTCTGTTTCCAGTGAGCTTTCTACTATTTTCTTCTATATCCCATAACCTCTCACACTTGCTCACACCCAGCACACACTAGAGAAAGATTTACTATCTGTGGATCATGGTCCTATCCCCATGTCAGCTACAAATTGATACTGCCATCTACCTCCACAAAGACTGAAGCACACGCTGATGCAGCTGTTGGTTTTCAACACCCACTGAAAAGAGTTGAGGGTGAAGAGCCCTCCTGATTTCTTATCCTGTGGGCCCTGCATCTTCAAGGCAATAATAGTGCATCAAATCCCTCTTTTACTTCGAAACTCTGATGTTCTCTTTTGCTACCAGCTAGAGTACATTCTATTTTTAAAAGAATTTAGCTAGTTGGCTTGGGACCACTTAGATAATTTGAGTACTAATAGGTCAACTATCCTGTGTCTTTATTTTGTAGTTATTTAGTTCCTGAGTTGTGCCTGACTCCTTGCGATCCCATGAACTGAAGCATGCTGGGTTTTCCTGTCTTTCACCATCTCCCAGAGTTTGCTCAAACTCATGTCCATTGAGTCAGTAATGCTATGTAACCATCTCATCCTCTGCCACCTCCTTCTCCTTTTGCATTCAATCTTTCTCAGCATCAGGGTCTTTTCCAATGAGCTGGCTCTTCACATCAGGTGTCCAAAATATTGGACAACTTCAGCTTCAGAATAAGTCCTTCCAATGAATATTCATGGTTGATTTCCTTTAAGATTGACTGGTTTGATCTCCTTGGAGACCAAGGAACTCTTGAGAGTCTTTTCCAGTACCACAATTGAAAAGCATCAATTCTTTGGCTCTCAGCTCTTTTTATGGTCCTACACTCACATTAGTACATGACTACAAGAAAAATTACAACTTTGACTAAATGGACCTATGTTGGAAAAGTGATATATGTGCTTTTGAATACCCTGTCTATGTCTGTCATAGCTTTCCTTACAAAGAACACGCATCTTTTTATTGCAAGACTGCAGTTAGGCCCACAGTGATTTTTGAAGCCCAAGGAAAGAAAATCTATCACCGTTTCCACTTTTTCCCCTTCTATTTGCTGTGATGTGATGAGGCCAGATGCCATGATCTTAGTTTTTCAAAATTTGAGTTTTAGGCCAGCTTTTTCACTCTTCTCTTTCATCCTCATTAAGATACCCTTTAGTTCCTCTTCATTTTCTGCCATTAGAGTGGTCATTTGCATATCTGAGATTGGTGATATTTGTCCCAGCAATCTTGATTCCAACTTGTAATTCATCCAACTTAGCATTTCATATGATATGCTCTGCATATAAGTTAAATAAACAGGGTGACAAAATACAGCCTTGTAATACTCCTTTCCCAATTTTGATTAGTCAATTGTTACAGGTAAGGTTTTAAGAGACTTTCTCCTGAAAGTCCCTTGGACTACAAGGAGATCAAAGTAGTCAATCCTAAAGGAAATCAGTCCTGAATATTCACTGGAAGGACTGATGCTGAAGGTGAAGCTCCAATACTTGTGGCTACCTGATGTGAAGAACTGACTCATTTGAAAAGACCCTGATGCTGGGAAAGATTGAAGGCAGGAGGAGAAGGGGATGACAGAGGATGAGATGGTTAGATGGCATCACCGACTCAATGGACGTGAGTTTGAGCAAGCTGTGGGAATTGGTGATGGACAGGAAAGCCTGGCATGCTGCAGTCCATGGAGTTGCAAAGAGTTGGACACAACTGAGCAACTGAACTGAACTGACTGAAGGTTCTAACTGTTACTTCTTGACCCACATACAGTTCTTTAGGGGACAGGTAGGGTAGTCTGGTACTCCCAACTGTTTAAGAATTTTCCACAGTTTGTTGTGATCCACACAGTCAAAATCTTTCACATAGTCAATGAAGCAGATTTTTTTTTTCCTGGAATTCCCTTGCTTTCTTTATGATCCAATGGATGTTGGCAATTTGATCTCTGGTTACCCTGCCTTTTCTAAATCCAGCTTGAACATGTGGAAGTTCTTGGTTCATGTTCTTTTGAATCCTAACTTGAAGAATTTTAAACTTAACCTTACTAGCATGTGAAATATGTGCAATTGTTCAGTAATTGAAACATTTTTTGGCACTGTCTTTCTTTAGGACTGGAAAGAAAACTGAACTTTTCTAGTCCTGTGGCCACTGCTAAGCTTTCCAAATTTGCTGACATATTTAGTGCATCACTTTAGCAACATCATCTTTCAGGATTTCAGGTTCTTACTCAATAATGTACTTTACAGCATCAGACTTTAACTTTCACCACCAGACACATCCATACTAAGGGATCATTTCCTTTTTGGCCCAGTTCCTTCATTCTTTCTGGAGCAATTAGTCATTGTCTCCCACTCTTCCCCAGTAGCATACTGGACACTTTCCAACCTGGGTGCTCATCTTCCTGTGTCATATCCTTTTGCCTTTTCATACTGTTCATGGGATTCTTGTGGCAAGAAGGGAATGGTTTGCTATTCCCTTCTCTGATGGATCACATTTTGTCAGAACTTTCCACTATGATCCATCCATCTTGAGGGGTCCTTCATGGCATGGATCATAACTTCATTGATTTAAGCAAGCTTCTTGTCACAACAAGGCTGTGATCCATGAAATGGTATCTTTATTTACACCTGTCAAATCGTTTTATAGGAGCACTTAGTTTCATGTTTGAGTAAATAGACAAGTGTCAGGAATCTTGGGAGTTGGGACTGATCTTTAGAAATTTGCCAAACATTTTATCCTAAGCATTTACTATTTGGAGAACTATTAAATAAATATATATTACAACCCCTAAAAATAAAGATAGTGCCAAGGTAAATGTTATTGTGCCCTTTAGGGAATAAGAAAATTGAGGCTTAAGGATTTCTTTTTTTGCCTCACATTAATTAATTTAGCAGAATCTGAAGTGAATCCCAGATATGAGGTTCCAAACTAAATCAAAGCACAGATATTTGGAAATAAACACAGGTACTTAAGAGGAAGCATAATAAAACTATTTTTTTTCTAAACTACATATTAAAGAAATGCAAATCAAGATCACTATGAAGCATCACCTCACACCGGTCAGAATAGCTATAAAGCATCACCTCACACCGGTCAGAACAGCTATCATCAAAAACATCTACAAACAATAAATAAATGCTGGAGTGGGTGTGGAGAAGAGAGTGCAACCTCTTGTATTGTTGGTGGGAATGTAAAATGGTACAGCCACTATGGAAAAGACTATTAGTGGTAGTTGGTCAGTTGTGTCCAACTCTTTGCAACCCCATGGCCTGTAGCCTGCCAGGCTACTCTGTCCATGGAATTCTCCAGGCAAGAATATTGGAGTGGGTAGCCATTCCCTTCTCCTTCTCCAGGGGATCTTCCCTTCTCCAGGGTATCAGACACCAGTCTCCTGCACTGCAGGCAGATTCTTTATCATCTGAGACACCAGGGAAACCCATGAAAAACAGTATGGAGATTCCTTAAAAAACTACCATATGACCCAGCAATCCCATTTCTGGGCATATACCCTGAAAAACCATAATTCCAAAAGACATATGCACCTCAACGTTCATTACAGCACAATTTACAATAGCCAAGATGTAGAAGCAACTTTGATGAGCACAGATGAATAGCTAACACAGTAGTGGTACATATATACAATGTAATTCCACTCAATGGAATTTGAGTCATTTCTAGTAAGGTGGATGAACCTGTTATACTGAGTGAAGTAAGTCAGAGAGAGAGGAAAAAAACAAACAAACCAACAAACGAATATATTAACGCATATATGTGGAATCTAGAAGAAGTGCTACTGATGAACTTATTTGCAAGACAGGCATAGAGACGCAGATGTAGAGCATGTATTTGTGGACATGGGAGAGAAGGAGAGGATGGGAAGAACTGAAGAGTAGCATCATGGGCATATCTACTCTGACGTGTGTAAAACAGCCTGCAAGTGGGAAGCTGCTGCATAACACTCGGTGCTCAGTTCAGTTCTAGGTCCCTGTGAGGACCTAGAAGGGTGGGATGGCCAGGTTAGAGAGAGGCTCAGGAGGAAGGGGATATATGTATACTTACAGCTGATACACATTGTTGTACAGCAAAAACCAACACAACATTGTAGAGCAATTATCTTTCAATTAAAAATACACTTAAAAAGTGGAAAAAAATGATTCATTCCAATACATATTTTTATAATAGAAAACTGAAGAGACCCAAGGGCTTAAAGACTTCTTTTTCTTTTGGTAGGGGCGGGGGGGGGGGGGGGGTGGCCTTGGTTATTCCCACTGTCTGACAGGATTGTAATTTTGTAACTTGATAGCACTTGTTAAAATGCTTAAGCCTTGCTTCTAAATCTTTGACTTGCTTAATTGTGGTTCCTCTCCACGGCTTTGGTGTTATACAGGACTAGTTTCAATTTGCTGGTTTGTGGCATTTTCAGATTTCAAGCACCCAGTCAATTTTGAAGAATTAGAAATATAAGCTTCTTAATGTATTTCTTGAAAAAGCTTCTCTTAGAAGGAAGCTGGAAGCTGGGAAACCTGCTTCAAATTGTTTCCTTTAGGTTCTTCTAATGTGTAACAATGGGTTTTCATTTCCTTATCTTAAATTTTTAATATCTGTCCTTTAAAGTCATTTGAGACACTTTAAATGAAACAAAATAACTTAAAATATTTTAATATTGAATCATTCTTTCTTACTTAGGCCAACTTTATTTGACAAATTCATAAAAACAGGAAGCAGAGAGGAAGGAAAAGAGGGAGAAAGAGAGAATTATAAATCTTAATTATGTTTCTAAATTTAGTGTTTAGTAGGTGTTTTGGATTGCTGCTGAGGCTGCTGCTGCTAAGTCACTTCAGTCATGTCCGACTCTGTGCGACCCCATAGATGGCAGCCCACCAGGCTCCCCCGTCCCTGAGATTCTTCAGGCAAGAACACTGGAGTGGGTTGCCATTTCCTTCTCCAATGCATGAAAGTGAAAAGTGAAACTGGAGTTGCTGGATCATGTCTAATTCTTAGCGACCCCATGGACTGCAGCCTACCAGGCTCCTCCATCCATGGGATTTTCCAGGCAAGAAAACTGGAGTGGGGTGCCATTGCCTTCTCCAATGTTGTATTAATTTGATCAAAAATTATCTCACCTTGTATTTGATGGATTGTTCTTTGTTCTATATCCCTAAAGTTTTCTGACGTTTTTGTTTGCAGTCAATCTCAGTTCCTATATCTAGTGTTAGGCAATAAGGGATTGTTTTATGTATTGATCCTTATTCATAAGATATATATATTTATCATATGTATATGAAGGTGTATATATATTTAAATGCATATATATTAATATGTTCTATACATATTTTATATGTGTATACTATACCCATACAAAAATGTATGTTATTCCCTTTATTTTTTATAAAAATGTTATTTAAATGGAAAAATATAATAGAGTCACTTCAATTTGCATTTTTCACTTAACATGTGTCTGAGATTTAGTCATGTATTAGGGTTGTTAGATGTATTGTTATTTGTCCCTTTTTATTGCTGAGTAAAAGAAGGCTGAGAGCTGAAGAACTGATGCTTTCAAACTGTGGTGCTGGAGAAGACACTTCAGAGTCCCTTGGACAGCAAGGAGATCAAATTAGTCAATCCTAAAAGAAATCAAACCTGAATATTCATTGGAAGGACTGATGCTGAAACTGAAGCTCCAATACTTTGACCACCTGTTGCGAAGAGTGTTCTCATTGGAAAAGACCCTGATGCTGGGAAAGATTGAAGGCAGGAGGAGAAGGGAACAACAGAAGACGAGATGGTTGGATGGCATCACCAAGTCAATGAACTTGAGTTTGAGAAAACTCCAGGAGATAGTGAAGGACAGGGAAGCCTGGAGTGCTGTAATCCACGGGGTCACAAAGTGTTAGACGCAATTTAGTCACTGAAGAACAATGGTATACCATTATATTGATGCAGTCTGTTTATCAGTTTACAAGTTGATGACTACTTAGATGTTTTCAGTTTGTTCCTACAAATAATTATTACAAGTCTTTGTATGGTTATGTGTTTTTTAATTTACCGTTAAGTAGGTACCTAGGAATAGAATCCTGGATCACATGCAAGTATATATTCAACTTTTTAAAGAAACTGTCAAAATGTTTTCCAAAGAGGCTGCACCTTTTGTATTTCTATCAGCGATGCATGGGTGTTTCGATTTCCAACACTTGGTATTAACCATGTTTTTGGATTATAGGCTTTCTTCTCAATGGTAGTGCTATCTCCTTTTGGTTTTAATTTGCATGCATTTTCTTAATGACTAAGGATATTGAACATCTTTTCTTGGGAATAGACACATGGATGTTACCTTTGGTGAAATGTCCACATAAATATTGCCCTCTTTTAGTTGGTTTGTTTTCCTTTTATTATCCAGTAACATCCAATGTAGTAATAAGGGTTCTTATCAGAGAGGCAGGGAACTCAGTGAGAGAAGTGATGAAGAAACCACTAGTGTAAGTGATTCCATTTCTGGAGGGGACAGAGAGCCAAGGAACGTGGGCTTCCTCTAAAAGCTGTTTCTCTCATAGTGCTGTTTCCCTAACAGTGACCATAGGACATTTGCATTAAAATCAATTGTAATTCTTGCTTTAAAATAAATTGAGATCACACTTGTAAGATTTATCAGTGGGTTTGAGTGATGATTTCAAATTGTACTCTTTAAATCATCCCATGTGATTCCAATGTGTGCTTAAGTTTGGTATCTATTTTTCTACAGAAATCTCAGTCTAAATACACTATAGCCAGTTCAGTCCAGTTCAGTTGCTCAGTCATGTCTGACTTTGTGACCCTAAGGACTGCAGCATGCCAGGCTTCCCTGTCCACCACCAACCACTAGAGCTTGCTCAAACTCATGTCCATCGAGTCACTGATGCCATGCAACCATCTCATCTTCTGTTGTCCGCTTCTCCTGCCTTCAATCTTTCCCAGCATCAGGGGCTTTTCCAATGATTCAGTTCTTAACATCAGAGCGTCAAAGTACTAGAGTTTTGGCTTCAACATCAGTCCTTTCAATGGATATTCAGGACTGATTTCCTTTAAGATGGACTGGTTGGCTCTCCTTGCAGTCCAAGGGACTCACAAGAGTCTTCTCCAATACCACAGTTCAAAGGCATTAATTCTTAGGTGCTCAGCTTTCTTAAAAGTCCAACTCTCACCTCCATACATGACTACTAGAAAAACGATAGCCTTGACGGCACAATAGCACTCATATCACATGCTAGTAAAGTAATGCTCAAAATTCTCCAAGCCAGGCTTCAGCAATACATGAACCGTGAACTTCCAGATGTTCAAGCTGGTTTTAGAAAAGGCAGAGGAACGAGATATCAAATTCCCAACATCTGCTGGATCATGGAAAAAGCAAGAGAGTTCCAGAAAAACATCTATTTCTGCTTTAGTGACTATGCCAAAGCCTTTGACTGTGTGGATCACAATAAACTGTGGAAAATTCTGAAAGAGATGGGAATACCAGACCACCAACCTACCTCTTGAGAAACCTATATGCAGGTCAGGAAGCAACAGTTAGAACTGGACATGGAACAGCAGACTGGTTCCAAATAGGAAAAGGAGTACGTCAAGGCTGTATATTGTCACCCTGCTTATTTAACTTATATGCAGAATACATCATGAGAAATGCTGGGCTGGAAGAAGCACAAGCTGGAATCAAGATTGCAGGGAGAAATATCAATAACCTCAGATATGCAGATGGCACCACCCTTATGGCAGAAAGTGAAGAGGAATTAAACAGCCACTTGATGAAAGTGAAAGTAGAGAGTGGAAAAGTTGGCTTAAAGCTCAACATTGAGAAAACGAAGATCATGGCATCTCGTCCCACCACTTCATGGGAAATAGATGGGGAAACAGTGGAAACAGTGTCAGACTTTATTTTTTGGGGTTCCAAAATCACTGCAGATGGTGACTGCAGCCATGAAATTAAAAGACGCTTACTCCTTGGAAGAAAAGTTATGACTAACCTAGAAAGCATATTGAAAAGCAGAGACATTACTTTGCCAACAAAGGTCTGTCCAGTCTATGGTTTTTCCAGTTATCATGTATGGATGTGAGAGTTGGAGTGTGAAGAAAGCTGAGGGCCGAAGAACTGATGCTTTTGAACTTTGGTATTGGAGAAGACTCTTAAGAGTCCCTTGGACTGCAAGGAGATCCAACCAGTCCATTCTGAAGGAGATCAGCCCTGGGATTTCTTTTGAAAGAATGATGCTAAAGCTGAAACTCCAATACTTTGGCCACCTCATGCAAAGGGTTGACTCATTGGAAAAGACTCTGATGCTGGGAGGGATTGGGGGCAGGAGGAGAAGGGGACGACAGAGGATGAGATGGCTGGATGGCATCACTGACTTGATGGATGTGAGTCTAAGTGAACTCAGGGAGTTGGTGATGGACAGGGAGAGTGGTGTGCTGTGATTCATGAGGTCGCAAAGAGGCGGACATGACTGAGCAACTGAACTGAACTGAACTGACTAGATGGACCTTTGTTGGCAGAGTAATGTCTCTGCTTTTCAATATGCTGTCTAGGTTAGTCATAACTTTCTTTTCAAGGAACAAGCATCTTTTAACCTCATGGTTGCAATCACCATCTGCAGTGATTTTGGAGCCCCCCAAAATAAGTCTTCCACTGTATCCCCATCTATTTCCCATGAAGTGATGGGACCAGATGCCATGATCTTCGTTTTCTGAATGTCGCGTCTTAAGCCAACTTTTTCACTCTCCTCTTTCACTTTCATCAAGAGGCTCTTTAGTTCCTCTTCACTTTCTGCCATAATGGTAGTGTCATCTGCATATCTGAGGTCATTGATATTTCTCCCTGCAATCTTGATTCCAGCTTGTCCTTCTTCCAGCCCAGCATTTCTCATGATGTACTCTGCATATAAGTTAAATAAGCAGGGTGACAATATACAGCCTTGACATACTCCTTTTCCTATTGGGAACCAGTCTGTTGTTCCATGCCCAGTTCTAACTGTTGCTTCCTGACCTGCATATAGGTTTCTCAAGAGGCAGGTTAGGTGGTCTGGTATTCCCATCTCTTTCAGAATTTTCCACAGTTTATTGTGATCCACACAGTCAAAGGCTTTGGCATAGTCAATAAAGAAGAAATAGATGTTTTTCTGGAACTCTCTTCCCTTTTCTATGATCCAGCAGATGTTGGAAAATTGAACATCTTGCTCCTTGCCTTTTCTAAAACCAGCTTGAACATCTGGAAGTTCGTGGTTCACATATTGTTGAAGCCTGGCTTGGAGAATTTTGAGCATTACTTTACTAGCATGTGAGATGAATACAATTGTGTGGTAGTTTGAGCATTCTTTGGCATTGCCTTTCTTTGGGATTGGAATGGAAACTGACCTTTTCCAGTCCTGTGGCCACTGCTGAGTTTTCCAGATTTGCTGGCATGTTAAGTGTAGCATTATCACAGCATCATCTTTTAGGATTTGAGATAGCTCGACTGAAATTCCATCATCTCCACTAGCTTTGTTCATAGTGATGCTTTCTAAGGCCCATTTGACTTCACATTCCAGGATGTCTGGCTCTAGATGAGTGATCACACCATCATGATTATCTGGGTTATTAAGATATTTTTTATACAGTTCTTCTGTGTCTCTTACCACCTCTTCTTAATATCTTCTGCTCTGTTAGCTCCATACCATTTCTGTCCTTTATTGAGCCCATCTCTGCATTAAATATTCCCTTGGTATCTCTAATTTTTCTTGAAGAGATCTCTAGTCTTTCCCATTCTATTGTTTTCCTCTATTTCTTTGCATTGATCACTGAGGAAGGCTATTTTATCTCTCCTTGCTATCCTTTGGAACTCTGCATTCAAATGGGTATATCTTTTTTTTCTCCTTTGCTTTTCACTTCTCTCCTTTTCACAGCTATTTGTAAGGCCTCCTGAGACAGTCATTTTACTTTTACATTTCTTTTTCTTAGGGATGGTCTTGATCACTGCCTCCTGTTCAGTGTCGTGAACCTCTGTCCATCATTCATCAGGCACTCTGTCTATCAGATCTAGGCCCTTAAATCTATTTGTCACTTCCACTGTATAATCATAAGGAATTTGATGTAAGTCATACCTGAATAGTCTAGTGGTTTTCCCTGCTATCTTCAATTTAAGTCTGAATTTGGCAATAAATAGTTCATGTTGAGAGCAGCAGTCAGCTCCTAGTCTTTTTTTTTGCTGACTGTATAGAGCTTCTCCATCTTTGGCTGCAAA
Organism: Budorcas taxicolor; assembly: GCF_023091745.1. Lineage (NCBI taxonomy): Eukaryota > Metazoa > Chordata > Mammalia > Artiodactyla > Bovidae > Budorcas > Budorcas taxicolor. The sequence continues at coordinate 54,801,416 of NC_068929.1, read as the reverse complement.
GAATGTAATCAATCTGATTTCGATGTTGACCACCTGGTGATGTCCATGTGTAGTGTCTTCTCTTGTGCTGTTGGAAGAAGGTGTTAGCTATGACCAGCGCGTTCTCTTGGCAAAACTCTATTAGCCTCTGCCCTACTTCATTTTGTACCCCGAGGCCAAATTTGCCTATTACTTCAGGTTTTTCTAGACTTCCTACTTTCACATTCCAGTCCCCTATAATGAAAAGGACATATTTTGGGGGTGTTAGTTCTAAAAAATTTTGTAGGTCTTCATCCTGCTGCTGCTGCTGGTGCTAAGTCCCTTCAGTCGTGTCTGACTCTATGCGACCCCATAGACAGCAGCCCACCAGGCTCCACTCTCCCTGGGATTCTCTAGGCAAGAGTACTGGAGTGGGTTCCCATTACCTTCTCCGGTAGGTCTTCACAGAACCATTCAACTTCATTTTCTTCAGCATTACTGGCTGGGGCATAGACTTGGATTACTGTGATATTGAATGTTTTGCCTTGGAAATGAACAGATCATTCTGTCGTTTTTGAGACTGTATCCAAGTACTGTATTTTGGACTCTTTTGTGGACAATAATGTCTGCTCGGTTTCTTCTAGTGGATTCTTGCCCACAGTAGTATATATAATGGACATCTCAGTTAAATTCACCCATTCCAGTCCATTTTAGTTTGCTGATTCCTAAAATGTCGAAGTTTACTCTTGCCGTCTCCTGTTTGACCATTTCCATGATTACACAGGCCCATGATTCATGGATTTAACATTCCAGATTCCTATGCAATATTGCTCTTTACAGCATTGGATCTTGATTCTATCACCAGTCACATCCACAGCTGGATGTTGTTTTTGCTTTGACTCTGTCTCTTCATTCTTTCTGGAGTTATTTCTTCACTCATCTCCAGTAGCTTATTGGGCACCTGCCAACCTGGGCAGTTCATCTTTCAGTGTCCTATGTTTTTGCCTTTTCATACTGTTCATGGGGTTCTCAAGGCAAGAATACTGAAGTGATTTGTCATTCCCTTCTCCAGTGGACCACATTTTGTCAGAACTCTCCACTCCATGGGTCTCCACATGACCCATCTGTCTTGGGTAGCCCTACATGGCATGGCTCATAGTTTCATTGAGTTAGACAAGGCTGCAGTCCATGTGCGGAGAAGGCAATGGCAACCCACTCCAGTACTCTTGCCTGGAAAATCCCATGGACGGGAGAGCCTGGTAGACTGCAGTCCATGGGGTCGCTAAGAGTCGGACACGACTGAGCGACTTCACTTTCACTTTTCATTTTCATGCATTGGAGAAGGAAATGGCAACCCACTCCAGTTCTTGCCTGCAGAATCCCAGGGATGGGGGAGCCTGATGGGCTGCTGTCTATGGGCTCGCACAGAGTCGGACACGACTGAAGCGACTTAGCAGCAGCAGCAGCAGCAGCAGCAGCAGTCCCTGTGATGAGATTGGTTAATTTTCTGTGATTGTGATTTTCAGTCTGTCTGCCCTCTGATGGAGAAGGATGAGAGGCTTATGGAAGCTTCCTGATGGGAGAGACTGACTGAGGGGGAACTGGGTCTTGTTCTCATGGGTGGGGCCATACTCAGTAAATCTTTAATCCAATTTTCTGTCGGTGGGTGGAGCTATGTTCCCTGTTACTTACTTGGGGCCAAACTATGGTGGAGGTAATGACGATAATGGTGACCTCTTTCAAAAGATCCCATGTATGTACTGCTACACTCAGTGCCCCCAACCCTACAGCAGCCACCAGTGACCCATGCCTCTCCTGTAGACTCCTGGACACTCACAGACAGGTCTGGGTCAGTCTCTTATGGGATCACTGCTCGTTTCTCCTGGGTCCTGGTGCACAAGGTTCTGTTTGTGCCTTCTAGGAGTCTATTTCCCAGTCCTGGGTAAGTTGTGGCAGCTCTATGGTGGGGTTAATGGCAACCTCCTCCAAGAGGGCTTATGCCATACCCAAGTTTGATGCACCCAAAGCCCCTGTCCCTGTGGCAGTCCACTGCTGACCCACACCTGCACAGGAGACAGACTGAGTTCTGTCTTAGGCTCTGTGGGGTCCCTGGGTTCTAGAGCACACAAGGTGTTTTTGAGCCCTCTGAGCATCTCTGATGGGAATGGGGTTTGATTCTAAACGTGAATTTGCCCCTCCTACCTTGCTGGGCCTTCTCCTTTGCCCTTGGACATGCGGTATCTCCTCACGGCCAGTCCAGCAAAGCACAGCCACCACTCTTGACCTTGGACATGTGGTATCTCCTCTCCAGCCTCTCACCACCCCAGTGCCAGCAGCCTATAGCCAACATGGACCCAACTTCCAGTCTTATTTGTTGCTAGCCACAGAGGTTCATCCTTGGTTGTCTTCTCTCAAATCTTTGTCATCCTACCTTATACTTTTTTATATTAACTTAACATTACCATATCTGATGTCAGTACCTACACTCCAGCTTCTATTTTGAGTACAAATGAGTCTACTTTTCAGGGGCAGAAGTTGGGAGGACCCCACGCCCGAGGGGTGGCGGCCGAGAGGAGCTGCCCCACGTCCAAGGTCAGGGGCTGCAGCCCAGAGGAGCTACGCCTCGTCCAATGTCAGGGGCGGTGGCCGAGAGTGCCAGGCTGCAACAGCACAGGAGCAGCCAAGAGGAGCTACCCCTGCCCGAGGCCAGGGGCAGCGGCCAGGAGGAGCGACCCCACGTCCAAGGAGCAGTGGCTGCGTGGGTGCCAGAAGGCTTAGAAGAGCTATTCCACGTTCAAGGTCGGGAGGAGCGGCGGTGAGGAGATACCCCATGTCCAAGTTAAGAGAAAACCAAGTGAGACGGTAGATGTTGCAAGAGGGCAGATGCACTGAAACAATAATCACAGAAAACTAGGCAATCTAATCACACTAGGACCACAGCCTTGTCTAACTCAGTGAAATTAAGCCATGCCCTGTGGAGACACCCAAGACAGGCGGGCATGGTGGAGAGGTCTGACATAATGTGGTCCACTGGAAAAGGGAATGGCAAACCACTCCAGTATTCTTGCCTTGAGAACCCCATGAACAGTATGAAAAGACAAAATGATAGGATACTGAAAGAGGAACTCCCCAAGTCAGTAGGTGCCCAGTATGCTACTGGAGATCAGTGGAGAAATAACTTCAGAAAGAATGAAGGGAGGGAGCCAAAGCAAAAACAATATCCAGTTGTGGATGTGACTGGTGATAGAATCAAGGTCCAATGCTGTAAAGAGCAATAATGCATAGGAACCTGGAATGTTAGGTCCATGAATCAATGAACATTGGAAGTGGTCAAACAGGAGATGGCAAGATGGAGCACTGACATTCTAGGAATCAGCGAACTAAAATGGACTGGAATGGGTGAATTTAACTCAGATGACCATTATATCTACTACTACTACCAGCAGGAATCCCTTAGAAGAAATGGAGTAGCCATCACGGCCAACAAAGGGTCCAAAATGCAGTACTTGGATGCAATCTCAAAAACGACAGAATGATCTCTGTTTGTTTCCAAGGCAAACCATTCAATATCACAGTAATCCAACCCTATGCCCCAACCAGTAATGCTGAAGAAGCTGAAGTTGAACGGTTCTATGAAGACCTACAAGATATTTTAGAACTAACACCCAAAAAAGATGTCCTTTTCATTATAGGGGACTGGAATGCAAAAGTAGCAAGTCAAGAAACACCTGGAGTAACAGGCAAATTTGGCCTTGAAATATGGAATGAAGCAGGGCAAAGGCTGATAGAGTTTTGCTAAGAGAACGCACTGGTCATAGCAAACACCTTCTTCCAACAACACGAGAGAAGACTCTACACATGGACATCACCATATGGTCAACATCAAAATCAGACTGATTATATTCTTTGCAGCCAAAGATGGAGAAACTCTATACATTCAGCAAAAACAAGACTGGGAGCTGACTGTGGCTCAGGTCATGAATTCTGTATTGCCAAATTCAGACTTAAATTGAAGAAAGTAGGGAAAACCACTAAACCATTCAGGTATGACCTAAATTAAATTCATTATGATTTTACAGTGAAAGTGAGAAATAGATTTAAGGGACTAGATCTGATAGATAGAGTGCCTGATGAACTATGGGCAGAGGTTCATGACATTGGACAGAAGACAGGGATCAAGACCATCCCCATGGAAAAGAAATGCAAAAAAGCAAAATGACTGTCTGAGGAGGCCTTATAAATAGCTGTGAAAAGAAGAGAAGTGAAAAGCAAAGGAGTAAAGGAAAGATATAAGAATCTGAATGCCGAGTTCCAATGAATAGCAAGAAGAGGTAAGAAAGCCTTCCTCAGCGACCGATGCAAATAAATAGAGGAAAACAACAGAATGGAAAAGACTAGAGATATCTTCGAGAAAATTAGAGATACCAAGGGAACATTTCATGCAAAGATGGGCTCGATAAAGGACAGGAATGGTATGGACCTAACAGGAGCAGAAGATATTAAGAAGAAGTGACAAGAATTCACAGAAGAACTGTACAAAAAAGATCTTCACAACCAAGATAATCACAATGTGATGACTCACCTAGAGCCAGATGCCCTGGAATGTGAAGTCAAGTGGGCCTTAGAAAGCATCACTATAAACAAAGCTAGTGGAGGTGATGGAATTCTAGTTGAGCTGTTTCAAATCCTGAAAGATGATGGTGTGAAAGTGATGCACTCAGTATGCCAGCAAATCTGGAAAACTCAGCAGTGGCCACAGGACTGGAAAAGGTCAGTTTTCGTTCCAATCCCAAAGAAAGGCAATGCAAAAGAATGCTCAAACTACTGCACAATTGCAGTCATCTCACATGCTAGTAAAGTAATGCTCAAAATTCTCCAAGCCAGGCTTCAACAATATGTGAGCCGTGAACTTCCAGATGTTCAAGCTGGTTTTAGAAAATGCAGAGGAACCAGAGATCAAATTGCCAATATCCGCTGGATCATGGAAAAAGCAAGAGAGTTCCAGAAAAACATCTATATCTGCTTTATTGACTATGCCAAAGCCTTTGACTGTGTGGATCACAATAAACTGTGGAAAATTCTGAAAGAGATGGGAATACCAGACCACCAAACCTGCCTCTTGAGAAATCTGTATGCAGGTCAAGAAGCAACAGTTAGAACTGGGCATGGAACAACAGACTGGTTCCAAATAGGAAAAGGAGTATGTCAAGGCCAGATATTGTCACCCTGCTTATTTAACTTATATGCAGAGTACATCATGAGAAATGCTGGGCTGGAAGAAGGACAAGCTGGAATCAAGATTGCAGGGAGAAATATCAATAACCTCAGATATGCAGATGGCACCACCCTTATGGCAGAAAGTGAAGAGGAGCTAAAAAGCCTCTTGATGAAAGTGAAAGAGGAGAGTGAAAAAGTTGGCTTAAAGCTCAACATTCAGAAAACGAAGATCATGGCATACGGTCCCATCACTCCATGGGAAATAGATGGGGGAAGAGTGGAAACAGTGTCAGACTTTATTTTTGGGACTCCAAAATCACTGCAGATGGTGACTGCAGCCATGAAATTGAAAGACGCTTACTCCTTGGAAGAAAAGTTATGACTAACCTAGATAACATATTGAAAAGCACGACGTTATTTTGCCCACAAAGGTCTGTCTAGTCAAGGCTATTGTTTTTCCAGTTATCATGTATGGATGTGAGAGTTGGAGTGTGAAGAAAGCTGAGCGCCAAAGAACTGATGCTTTTGAACTGTGGTGTTGGAGAAGACTCTTGAGCGTCCCTTGGACTGCAAGGAGATCCAACCAGTCCATTCTGAAGGAGATCAGCCCTGGGATTTCTTTGGAAGTAATGATGCTGAAGCTGAAACTCCAGTACTTTGGCCACCTCAAGTGAAGAGTTGACTCATTGGAAAAGACTCTGATGCTGGGAGGGATTGGGGGCAGGAGGAGAAGGGGATGACAGAGGATGAGATGGCTGGATGGCATCACTGACTCGATGAACATGAGTCTGAGTGAACTCTGGGAGTTGGTGATGGACAGGGAGGCCTGGCGTGCTGCAATTCATGGGGTTGCTAACAGTCGGACATGACTGAGTGACTGAGCTGAACTGAGTCTACTTTTAATCAGTCCATTTTTGCCACTGCTGCAGTAAGTTTTTAAAAACAAGATAGGATGATCATTGGCAGTATTAACAGATGTTTTATTTTTTTCTCCTCACACTGTTTTCTTATCTTTTTAATTAATTTTTATTGAAGTACAGGTGGTCTACATTGTTGTGGTAGTTTCTGCTATACAGCACAATTCTTCTTTAGATTCTATTCCCAAATAAGTCATTACAGAGTATTGAGTAGACTTCTTTGTTCTATATAGTAAGTTCTAAACAGTTGTGTATTTTAAATACTGTAGTATGTGTTTGTCAATCTCAATCTTCCAGATTATTCCCTTTCCTCCCTTGGTAATCATTGATTTGTTTTCTACATCTGTGACTATATTTCTGTTTCATAGATTCATCTGTGCCATTTTTTTTTTATCCCATGTTTAAGCAATACCATGTAATATTTTTCTTCTGACTTCACTCATTATGGTAATTTCTAGGTGCATCCATGTTGGTGCAAATGGCATTCTTTCTTTTTTATGGCTAAGTAATAATATCCCATCATATGTATGTACCACATCTTCTTTATTCATTTCTCCATTGATAGAGACTTCAGTGTCTTTCATATCCTGGCTATTGTAAATAGTTTTTCCATGAGCATTGATATATATTTTTTAATTATGGTTTTCTCCAGATATATGACCAAGGGTATGGTTACTGGATCAGACAGTAGCTCTATTTTTTAGTTCTTTTAGTTTATTTATTTTTTTTTTTTTTAAGGAAAACCTCCATGTTATTCTCCATAGTGATTGTACCAATTTACATTCCTGTCAACAGTATAGCAAGGTTCTCTTTTCTCCACACCCTCTGAAGCATTTATTGTTTGTAGAGTTTTTGTGTTAGATATTTGGACTACTATAATAAACTCTAGTAGATTGAATGAAATAAGCAATGACACTTTATTTCTCACAGTTCAGTGGGCTAAGAAGATCAAGTTGACAGCAGATTCTGTGTCTGGTGAGGGCTCACTTTCTAGTCTACACTATGTCCTCACATGGCAGAAGCTACAAGGGAACTCTCATGCATGTTAAGTCACTTCAGTCATGTCTGACTCTTTGAAACTCTTTGTAGCCTGCTAGGCTCCTCTGTCCGTAGGATTCTCCAGGCAAGAATACTGGAGTGGGTTGTCATGCTTTCCTTCAGGGCATCTTCCCAACCCAGGGATTGAACCTATGTCTCTTATGTCTTATGCCTTGGCAGGCTGGTTCTTTATCACCAGTGCCACCTGGGTAGCCCAAGGGAACTCTCTGGGGGTCCTTTTATAAGGGCACTCCTTATTCCCATTATGAGGGTTCCACCTTCATGACCTAATCACCTGTCAATGGCTCCACCTCCTAACCATTCCCGTTAGAATTTCAACATATGAACTTTGTCAAAAACAAGCGTTTTCCACATAAAGTTTCCAAAAATTCAATCCTTGGATCTGCTTATCGGCATCACCTGGGAATTAGTCCAATCCCTAGGCCTCACATAGATGTTAAATCAGAAAATCTGGGGCTGGGGTCCAGCCATCAGTTCTTTTACAAGCCCTCAATGTGCTGCATACTCGTTTGAGAACCACTACTGTGTAGGAAATTTGTCATGACCAAACCATAGGATAAACATTATTTTTTTGAATTTTAATGATTTAAATAAAAACTCCAGAAAACCTATAACCACAAAGAATATTCACTTTTACTTTGACTCTCTAGTTTTATTTTCTTCCTGTCTCTTGTTAGTGTTATGGACTACTGAGAATTTCGAGGGAAAGAAAAACACAGGAATGGCTTCCCCCTCAGATTAGCTCTTTCTTAGCAGTTAGTACGTGGAGACTCAGTGTTATATCACATTGTGAAATATTCTCCTCAACCAAAGTAGCAGGTATAATTTTATTTAACATTTTAAGCCTCACCATGTGTTAGAAAATTTTCCCCAGGCACCGAACCTAAGTTTTCTGACTAAGAGTCTAAGCGTCTCCTTCCTGAATGAAGTATTTAGAAAAGCGAATGCATACAGGGTCTTATTCACCATGGTCAAAGACTGAGTCCATAATTAGGGACAATAGAAGACAGAAGATATAATTTAATTGCGTTCCCATTAAAACCTGTTATTCTAAGGGCTTCCCTGGTGGCACAGACACTGAAGAATCTGCCTACCATGTGGGAGATGCAGGTTCAATCCCTGGGTCAGTAAGATGCCCTGGAGAAGGGAATGACAGCCACTTCAGTATTCTTGCCTAGAGAATCCCATGGACAGAGGAGGCTGGGGGGCTACCGTCCATGGGATTGCAAAGAGCGACTAACACACACACATGAACACTCTAAAATTCATTGATAAATATAATAAATGCACTGGGCATGATCTTATACAAAATTTTGCATTACTAGGATTAAGTTCTGCCTGTGAGTGACAATCAAAATATTCACATTTTAAAACACATAGGATTTTTTCAGCCACATAGAAGAGTCTGGAAGTAAGTGATCAGGGATGACAGAGTGTGACATTTTGTTTTTATTTCTTTTTCCATTGAATTTTATATATAACCCCCATTTGGAGTTTCAGGAACACTTTTAAGCTTTAACCGTTAAGTCTACATTCCCCCTAAAAAGAGGAGAAAAGAACAAAGAAATTAATCTCTCTTCCTTTAGAGAACAAGTATTCCTCATCACTTCTGTGAAGCTTTCCTGGACCAGAATTTAACCACATGATTGACTGTCAAAAATGAGAACTCCTGACACCTCAATATGAGCCACACCTCCACAAAATAATTACAGTTTCTATGAGGAAGAAGAAAAAAATGGAGACTGGGCATAACTATGAGTCTATAAAACTGTGGTCTTGTCATCTTTACTGTTTAAGTTTTCTCCTTTATTGCCTTTTGATTTACCTAAACTAAAAAAATATATATGATTTATTTGTGATATATAGAGACATCATATTGTTGTTGTTGTTTACTTGCTAAGTTAGGTCTGACTCTTTGTGACCCCATGGACTACAGCATTCCAGGCTTCACATCTTATTAGGATGGTGCAAAAGTAACTGCAGTTTTTGCATTGCTGAAATTTGCCATTTGACATTGGAATACATTCTAAATAAGTGTGGTTATGTTATACATCTCTTTAATGCACATTTCTCAATTTATGTTTTTTGATAGACATTACTTGCTATTTATTTTATATTTATTGTAGACTATGAAAATAATGTTAAACAAAAGGCAAATTACAGTGATTTTCTAATTTTAGTTCAAAATCAGCCTTAAACCAACTGAGACAATTCACGACGTCAATAATGCATTTGGCCCAGGAACTGCAAGGGAACTAACAGTGCAATGGTTGTTCAAGAAATTTTGCAAAGGAGACAAGAGCATTGAAGATGAGCCTAGTGACCAGCCATTGGAAGTTGACAACAACCAATGAATAGGATCATCAAAGTTGATCCTCTTACAACTACATGAGAAGTTGACAAAGAATTCAACATCGACCATTCTATAGTCATTCAGCATTTGAAGCAAATTGGAAAGATGAAAAAGTTCAATAAGTGAGTGCCTCATGAGCTGAAATCATTTCAGGTAACCAAAAAAAAAAATCATTTCAGGTAACCTTTTCTTTTATTTTATGCAACAACAAGGAACCATTTCTCGACTGGATTTTGATGTGCAACGAATAATGGTTGTTGGTCCCATCACCTCATGGCAAGTAAATGTGGAAAAAATGGAAATAGTGACAGACTTTATTTTCTTGGGCTCCAAAATTACTGCAGATGGTGACTGCAGCCATGAACTATAAAGATGCTTGCTCCTTAGAAGAAGTTATCATCAATCTAGACAGTGTATTAAGAAGCAAAGACATCACTTTGCCAACAAAGGACTGTATAGTCAAAGCTATGGTTTTTCCAGTAGTCATATATGGATGTGAGAGTTGGACCATAAAGAAGGCTGAGTGCTGAAGAATTGATGCTTTCAAATTGTGGTGCTAGAGAAGACTTGGACTGAAAGGAGATCAAACCACTCAATCCTAAGGGAGAGAAAGTGAAAATCTTAGTCACTCAGTCATATCCAACTCTGCAACCCTATGGGCTGCAGCCCTCCAGGTTCCTCTGTCTATGGAATTTTCCAGGCAAGAGTACTGGACTGGGTTCTCTCTCTCTTTTTAGTTGCTAAGTCATGTCCAAGTCTTGCGACCTCATGGACTGTAGTCTGCCAGGCTCCTCTTTCCATGGGATTCTCCAGGCAAGAATACTGGAGTGGGTTGCCATTTCCTTCTCCAGAGGATCTTCCCAACCCAGGAACTGGAGTCTCCTGCATTGCAGGCAGATTCGTTACCAACTGAACTATGAGGATTGGGTTACCATTCCTTATCTGGGGATGAAACTTGGGTCTCCTGTGTTGCAGGATGATTCTTTACCATCTGAGCCACCAGGGAAGACCTTATCTTAAAGGAAATCAACCCTGAATATTCATTAGAAAGACTGATGCTAAAGCTGAAACTCCAATACTTTGGGCACCTGTTGTGAAGAGCCAACTCATTGGAAAATATCCTGATCCTGGGAAAGGTTGAAGGCAGGAGGAGAAGAAGGTGACAGAGGATTAGATGGTTGGATGTCATCATCGATTCAATGGACATGAGCTTGAACAAACTCCGGGAGATCGTGAAGGACAGGGAAGCCTGATGTGCTGCAGTTCAGGGGGTTACACACAGTCAGACACGACTAAGCAACTGAATAACAACAACATATGACAACAGGTGATGACCAATTCAGTGGCTGGACTGAGAAGCAGCTCCAAACCACTTCCCAAAGCCAAGCTTGCAGCAAAAAGAAAGGTCATCGTCACCATTTCATGGTCTGCTGCCAGTCTGAACCACTACGACCTTCTGAGTCTCAATGAAACCATTATATCTGAGAAGTATACTCAGTAAATCGATGAGATGCCCCCAAAACTGCCACACCTGCAGGCAGCATTGATCAACAGAAAGGGTCCAATATTTCTTCATGACCATGCCTGACTGTCCATCACACAACCAAGGTTTCAAAAGTTGAAGGAATTGGGCTATGACATTTTGCCTCATTCGTCATATTCACCTGACCCCTCACCAACTGACTACCACTTCTTTAAGCATCTCAACAACTTTTTACAAGGAGAATGCTTTAACAAACAGCAGGATGCCGAAAATGCTTTCCAAGAGTTTGTCTAATCTCAAAGTATGGATTTTTATGCTATAGGAGTAAATAAACTTATTTCTGTTTGGCAAAACTGTGTTAATTATAATGGTTCTTATTTTGATTAATAAAGATATACTTGAGCTCAGTTATAATGATTTAAAATTCACAATCCAAAGCCATAACTACATTTTTACCAACCTAATAATAACACTGGGCACTTAGTTTCATCTTTAAAGTATTTTATTACATAACTTACAGTTCAGTACAGCATCCTTATAGTTCATATTTTTAATTGTGGCATGGATGGAACTTCTCTGGTGGTCCAGTGGCTAAGACTCCATGCTCCTAATGCAGGAGGCCCAAGTTTGATCCCTGGTAAGGGAACCATTAATAGATCCTACACACCATAACTAAGACCCTGTGCATCAACATAAATAAAATCAAATGGATAAATATTTTAAAATAAGTAAATGTAACATGGACTCATAAAACTCCAAAAAAGTAAATTCACTCCAAAAAAATGAAATTTGCATTTCACTCTGCTTTGCTATCTCAGTCAGATAAAATGTTTTTAAAATGACAATTATGCCCTGAGTGAAGTAGTTACTCCCCAGTGGTTCTAGCAGTTATCTTCATAAAAATCCAGAAGGTTTGCATTCTTTGAATTAGAGTCACTTCCTCAGCCTGTGTGCTCAGGAATTCCTAAGGCAATCAACTTCAAAGTCTTTTCTCAGCTGGGTGAATTGTCTGCACAATACTTCATAGAGCCTGTATTCATTCATTCTACATGGACCTAACAGAATTCTTTCTGCAATTACTGGGCAGACAGCCTGAAGTCACGCAGTGCCCTTCTATTTTAACCTACTGGAAGTTAAATTTTTATTTAACAACACATCAGATAGTTGCAACTTAATCTGAAACCCACAGTACTACAACCAAAAGAAGAAAAATAAATCACTTTTTTACAAAAATCAGAAGAACAAAGTTTGTATTTCTAGTAAGACAAAAATAAAGATCATAATATAGTACTGTCAAACAACTGTAATAAAGTATAAATCTCTCTTCTTTTTCCTGGTTTTTGATGGAAGGATTTCTAGTCTTTGAAGTGAAGTGAAAGTCACTCAGTTGTGTCCCACTCTTTGCCACCCCAGGGACTGTAGGCTGCCAGGCTCCTTTGTTCATGAAATTCTCCAGATAATACTGGAGTGGGTAGCCATTCCTTTCTCCAGGGTATCTTCCTGACTTAGGAATTAACCAGGGTCTCTTGCATTGAAGACAGATTCTTTACCAGCTGAGCTACCGGGGAAGTCCCAGTCTGACAAATTTTTAAATAAAACACTTGCTGTAACTCATTGTTGAAAATTGGTTTTCAATCAGTTTCTTTTTTTTAATACAAGTTTTTATGTTCTTAATACAAAGTTACAAACATTTAAAAATTGCCTTTTAAAATGAATACAATTTTGATACAAAATTATGTTAACTTAAAAATATTCACCTAATTTAAAACACAGTAGTTTATTTTTTAAGGTGATATAAATTCAGAGGCCACTCTTCTGTATATCTTACATATTAAATGGTCAATAAAGAGTTTGATAAATAAAAAGAAAAGTAATGCATATCATATTAAAATTCATAATTTTTACATAAGATATCTAAATTAATAATTGCTTATGAATCTTAGTCTAAACACACTTTTCAGGTCTTTTATTTTTTAAAAACATTATAAAAAGTTTATATTTATGTTTGGCTTCTATAAATAATTATTCAATGGTTAAATTGTGTTTGACTCTTTGTGACCCAATGGACTCCAGCACACCAGGCTCCCCTGTTCTTCACTATCTCCCAGTGTTTGCTCAGATTCATGTTCATTGAGTTGGTCATCCTATCTAACCATCTCATCCTCTGCAGCCCCCTTCTCCTTTTGCCTTCACCCTCCCCCAGCTTCAGGGCCTTTTCCACTGAGTTGGCTCTTTGCATCAGGTAGCCAAAGTATGGTAACTTCAGCTTCAGTGTTAGTCTTTCAAATGAATATTCAGAGTTAATTTCCTTTAGGATTGACTAGTTTGATCTCCTTGCAGTGCAATGGACTCTCAAGAGTCTTCTATGGAACCACAATTCAAAAGCATCAATTCTTTCATCCTCAGCCTTCTTTATGGCCCAACTGTCCACATCTGTACACGACTATTGGAAAACATATATATTTTTGACTGCTGCTGCTGCTAAGTTGATTCAGTCGTGTCTGACTCTGTGAGACCCCATAGACAGCAGCCCACCAGGCTCCCCTGTCCCTGGGACTCTCCAGGCAAGAATACTAGAGTGTGTTGCCATTTCTTTCTCCAATGCATGCATGCATACTAAGTCACTTCAATCATGTCTAACTCTGTGCGATCCCATGGACAACAGCCCACCAGGCTCCTCTGTCCATGGAATTCTCTAGGCAAGAATACTGGAGTGGGTTGCCATTTCCTTCTCTGATATTTTTGACTACAAAACCTTTGTCAGGAAAATGTCTCTGATTTTTAATATGCTATAATCTCAATTTAAAGAATTTGTTCTATACAAACACTGAATTCTTTAGCCATTCACAAACACTTTTAAAACTACAAATATTTTTACAGTGTTGTCAAATTATTTCAGTGTTAGAAAACATAGTGAAAAATGAATATGTGACCTAATGAAGTTTTATCCTTCCTATCTTTCCCAACACTTTGCTTTCTTTGAGACCTTAACAATATTGAATGGTTAGATGGAGACTTGAGACATGACCAACAAAAAGAAGATAAAATTTTGTTTTTTATATAGATTATCTTACCTTAATCTAAATGAATAGGAGCTGACTTGAGGGACTCATACTATAGAAAGTTCTTAATTTTCTCATCCAGGATAGAGCTGAGGCATAGAGCAGAAAATTTGAAAAAGAAGGGCAGAGAGCAGAAAGAAGTGGGCAGAGTCAGGAGGAGAAGAACAACAAAGGGAACCTGGAGAATCATGGGGAAAAAAGAGTTGGAAAAATGATCAAAGCAAGAGGAGGTAGCCAGAGAACATCTGAAGTGAGCTTTATGAAATAACAGGACAAAATATTATAATTGTCTCCTTATACATATTTATACTTGATCTTATATACAGTAAAATTTTTGGTATTGCAAGAGTTAAATTTATTCTTACATATTATATCCTTACTAAGGAATTTTGGGAGAAGTGCCTTCATATCTGGGAATATTGAACCTTAGAACTATAGCCAGTTTTCTTGAAATTAAAGCCCTCTATAGAACAAAGTTTCCTCTAAATCAACTAACTCTAGAGAGAATAGTGCTGAGGATGCAAAAAGTATAAGAAGTCATGGTGTTTAAATTATTACTCCCTCAAAAAGACAAATAATGTTGGTGTGTGGAGACAGTTGGAATCAGAGCATTGCAGCCAGTAGGAAACACATACATGTCAGGACAAGTTGATCTAACTAGAAAGTTGAGACTTTTTTTTTTTTTTTGTAATTTTATTCACACCAAATCCTTCAGGAAATTTCTATTATTATCTATTGTAAGAAGGAAGCCACAGAGGGTCATTTATATAACTGAATTCTTAAAGATCTCTGAATTGTTTTTGGACAGAGGCAATCTGTCACTTGCCCCAGGCTGCTCAGGTACTAATTGTACACAGAAAAAAGAGATTGGAAGCAGCAAAGTAGGCAAAGAAGGGAGCCAAGATAGACACATCCAGGTAACAGACAAGATTTTTGTGATGGAAATAGAGCATGTATCAGAAAACAGAGTGAATACATTTCAGACTGAGAGTAGAGCTGGAATTTTATACAAACGCCTGATTAGGAAACTGAGCAAAGCAAGTATCTTCCGGAAAGAGTTGTGGTATTTGCTTTAAGAGAAAATTACAAAAGGAAAAGATAATGAAAGAAAGAGCATGAGGCACAAATTAAGCTATTAATATTTGTAAACACTGGTGGTTCAATGGTAGAATTCTCGCCTACCACATGGGAGGCCCTGGTTCTGTTTCCCCGCCAAGGCAAGAACACTACTATTGGGATTCCCCAGTGGCTCAGACTGTAAAGAGTCTGGCTGCAGTTCAGAAGGCCTGGGTTTTATCCCAGGTCTTGGGAAGATCCCCTGGAGAGGGAAATGGCAACCCACTGCAGTATTCCTGCATGGAGAATCCCATGGACAGAGGAGCCTAGCAGGCTAAAGTACATGGGGTCGCAGAGTTGAACATGACTCAGCAACTTCACTTCAATCTCATTAATTAGAAGGAAATTGGGAGAGAGAAGGAAATTCATAATTATTTGTAATAAACTATGTAATAAAGAAGCTGGACAACTGCAGAAGAATGTTATAAAGGCAATGGCAAACTGCCATTTGAAAACCTGTTAAAATTTGGCCTCAGAGGTCTGTGAGTACTGAGATTACCAATACCTCTGACACATTACCATAAATTCTGGAAGTTCCAAGGAAGGCTGTGGACCTTTGAAAAACTGGTGAACTTTGTGACAATGGAGTATTTAGATATCACTGAATTGACAATATAGGAAATCTGTTTGTAGCAAATGTTACCTTATGCCAGACCTTAGCCCATCATTGTCTAGACTACATACAGAATGGAATGTAATCAAGTTATCCTCACCTGTTCTGTGCTAATAAATAAATGCAGGATCCAGAGGTCCCAAGAAGTAGCTTCCCACTTTATTCTGCTATTTGAGAATCAAGAAGGTGGAAGCAGATAAAATAGTCACCTTCAAATTTAGGAATTCCTAATGAGACCACAGATGAATGAAAAATGTAGTTGGGAAGAAGCAGTCAGTGAGAAGTTGGTTTCTCTCTCTTCATGACTGGGATGTGTGCTTTGTCGCTTTGTCTTGTCCAACTCTTTTCAACCCCAAGGACTGCAGCCTGCCAGGCTCCTTTGTCCATGAGGATTCTCTAGGCAAGTATACTGGAGTTGGTTGCCATGCACTCCTCCAGAGAATCTTCCCAACCCAAGGATCAAACCTGAGTCTCCTGCATTGCAGGCAGATTCCTTACATGTGACCCACCAGGTAAGCCCATGAATGAGATTGGGTGTTTTAAATGGGGATAGCATCTAATAGAAATGCAGGATTCTCAATAATTTAGAGAAATGTTTATGATTCCTCCTTAGGGAGATGACTAATAAAGGCATTGCACTTGTAAGTTTTTAAATATATGACAGTAGTCCATACAGATATGTGAAGTTGCATATTTAAAAGAGTGTTGAAGGACACATGAACAAAATTAAATCAGTGCCATGAATCTTGAGTTAAGATGCACCCAAAAAAAAGAAAAAAAATGTATTAGATTTAAGAAACTCATTTTAGTTACGAAAGCATCTTTATTTTGCCTGGAGCAAGGGTGGGGTTTCAACTTTGAGTTATCCCATGTCTTCAGTATTCTAATCACCATGTCTCCTGGCTCCTTACTCTTCCCAACCCCAGACCCCCACATTCATCCACTACTGAAACTGTACCTTCTTGAATTCATGGTTGTTCACCTGTAAAACCCTCTCTATCTCTGTGTCTTTATTTCATGCTAATAACAGTTTCTTCAGCTTCTAGTAAAATGCGGATCTTAGGAACCTGCTACCTCCAGTGTCCTCTCACATTCTTTGTATTTTCTATGTTAGGAGATGAGAAAGGTGTTCTTTTCCTCATTGCTTTCATACAGTTTTCACTGCCTTCCCCATCCTCTTGATTTTATTTTTCCATTGTGCCTCAGACACTCATTCATACTAATTCTAGACCTGTTTATTACCAATCTCAGCAATGTCAGAGAAGTCTCACTGTCAAGGAATTCCCTCTTTTACATCATCTCTTTCTATAGAAAACCACAAAATGTGAAGTAGTAGAAGAGGGGAGCACAGCAAATCTGAACAAAGCAAATCTTCTCCTGAATGTGAATTCCAGGAAGTTCTCATAAACCTACCTTAAGTAAAGAGCATTTAGGAATCATGCAATGTCCTCACCAATCTTCTTTTAAATTTAGTGACAGGCTTCACATGGAAGTTTTTAATGGAATCAAGACATTAAATATTAATGTGCGCAAACATCTGGTCACTTATTGGTCTTGTATCAGAATATAAAATTTAAAGTGTCTTGTGAATAGGATGTGAAAATCACTTCAACTACTCTTCATGTCTTATTGGAATCTAAGCTAGATAGTCACTGATGAATCCACGCTGGGAACTGGATTGAAAGCAACCCTTCTCACATCATAGGAGCTCTCTGCTCATTGTAGACATGCAGCATGTTATGAACTGAGCCAATGAGACAAGATTTTTTGTCACAGTTTTACTGGGATATTGGTTTCAGGAAATTCTCACATGTTTTATTGTGCAGTTCAATGAATTATAGACAATAATATATTGGACAATGACATTAAAGTTTTAGAGAAAATCTTGACGTATTTAATTGCACATATAAAATTTTCTTTCTCTTCTTTGAAATAAAGACAGCAGGCATCCTGGTGCACCTTAAAACTTGGCACAGTGTTTGTTTGTTGTTGTTGTCATTATTATTTAAGGGAGCTTAATGAGAATTCTAAGTGGTTCTCCCCACAGGCCAGTATGTAATAGTTCATGATTTTACTCTCTGGTCAGCAGAGGGGCCTGGTAGGCTTCTATTGAATATTGTTTGTTGAGTGCAGAACAGTCTGTTTTAAATGGCAGAAAAATAAATGTTAAGCTTAAAATTCTAATATAAAACTGGAAAAATTGAAAAAAGATTCTTGGTTGGATGAAAATTATCTCACTAGAAAATGATGATGGAGGAGAGCTAAGGAAAGGTCGTAATCATTTCACTCACAAGGAATCCTGGCAAATAATGTTTAAAAGAAATTCAGGCTACACATACTGTTTTGAAATGTTATATTTTAATTTGTTTGAACGCATATGTTTGCCTGTGCATGGTTGCTTTCTCAAGAGAGAACTCAGGTCACTCTGTCATTCTTTCTAGCCCTTTCTCCTCTGCTGTTTTCTCCTTTTACCCAACAAGCTTTAGTCAGTAGGGCAAGAGCTAATTTGCAGTGATAACGGTGATGGCAACAAGAGAGAAAGAAATTTTCTCTTTGAGAAAAAAGTACAAATCAGAAATACAAGTATCCCTTTGAGGAGAGACTCAGCTCTAATTAAAGGAAGACTATTAATTAGATAGGTTGAGGGCAGGAGGAGAAGGGGGTGACAAAGGATGAGATGGTTGAATAGGATCACTGACTCACTGCACATGAGTTTGAGCAAACTGGGGGATAGTGAAGGGCAGGGAAGTCTGGCATGCTGCAGTCCATGGGGTCACAAAGAGTCAGACATGATTGAGTGATTGAGCAACAACAACATTTAGCTAGTACTTTGCTTAGTATTAGTTAGTATTACTATTAGTATATATAAATTACATATTAGTCAGGATATAGCATTGAATTTGGTGTTTGGTCACTCAGTCACATCCGACTACTTGCAAACCCATTGACAGCAGACCATGCTTCCCTGTACTTCACTGTCTCCTGGAACTTACTCAAACTCCTGTCCACTGAGTCGATGATGCCATCCAACCATCTCATCCTTTGTCATCCCCTTCTCTTACTGCTTCAATCTTTCCCTGCATCAGGATCTCATAATATACTATATTATCACATACATCCATGTAAATAAGTACTTTGTTTATTCGGGTCTTGTGTTAAAAGTTTGTCCTATATGCTGATAAGTAAACTAAAATGTAAACACTTTTGAGCTCAACCGAGTATATGACTGGCTGTTTAATCAGACTGGTGCAAAACTTATTCATACTCTGGTATTTATCACAAACATCCAATTTTGGTTAATAGGATTTTCTTCCCTTTAATGTGAAGAGATAAGAATGCCCTCGCTATAAAGTTGTTTTATTACCAAATCTTCCCAACTCAAATGCAATAACTCTATTCATAAAAAATGTTATACCTCTATTCATTAAAAATGTTATACCTCTATTCATTAAAAATGTTTTAGTAATTATGAAAATGATAAGCAAAGTCAATTTCTAAATTGGAACTATTCAAGTTTAACATAATTTGCAAGAAAACAGGAGTATTATCATCTAAAAGTGATAATGTTCACATTAGAGTCTACTCCAAAATAAGTATAATAAAAGTAAAAACTCTAAACATTTAAATAAAACAAAAGTGCTTTAGAAGGTTTAGAAAACTAAACACAATATAGACCTTTGCCTGTGTTCAAATGGCACCCAGGTGGCTCAGATAAAGAATCTACCTGCAATGCAGGAAACCTTTGTTAGATCTTAGGGTAGGGAAGATCCCCTTGAGAAGGGAATGGCAATCCACTCCAGTGGATTGCCTGGAGAACTCTATGGACAGAGGAGTCTGGTGGGCTACAGACCATGATGATGTAAAGAATAGGACATGACTGAGCGACTAACACTTCCAGTTTGTATTATGTACCATATTTGAGGATGCTGGTAAAAAGGGTCATGGACAACTAACATTTTCTATCTCTCAGAATTCAGTTTAAGATTTTCTTATGTGTTCTTTGCCACAGAAAATGATAGTGGGTTAGATATTTTACTAATTTGATTGAAGGTTATGATATAATATACTTTTCAAAGTATGCCATCTATAAGACCATATTTTGGCCATTAAAGTTTTCTAATAAATATTTTCATTATATTTGTTAAAGCAGAGTTTCCTCATTTTAGTAATTACATGGTGATTAGGAAAGGTGAAGCTATTCAAGTTATAGACTAAATTAATCACTCAAATTATTATAATCCCACTTATCCTGCAATGAAAACAAAATATCCTTGAGTTTTATTTTCTTTGTAGTAGAAATCAGGCTTGATGTGCAAGGTGTAATCTTTATTTTCAAAATGCTCCTTACATTTTGTTTAAAGTTACTATTACAAATGATGTGTTATATATGTAGATTAATTATGCATTAAGTAGGTAATTATTTTATTGTGGTGCTCTTCTTATCTTCCCAGGTGGTGCTAGTGGTAAAGAACCTGTCTGCAATACAGGAGACTTAAGAGATATGGATTCAATCCCTTGGTTGGGAAGATCCCCTGGAGGAGGGCATGGCAACCCATTCCAGTATTTTTGACTGGAGAATCCCATGGACAGAGGAGCTTGGTGGGCTACAGTCCATAGGACTGCAAAGAATCAGACATGATTGAAGCTACTTAGCACACGTGGATGATTTTCTTAGGAATTATAGAGTCATGAATTATATTATTTTTAGAATATTAAATGTGGAAACAAGCCTATGATTCTTGTTTTGGGAGAATATGTTTGCTAGTCTCTCTGGCTCAAAGATTACTAAGAGCCAGTCTAGTTTCTTTCTCAGGCCTACTTTGGCTGGCATCTCTGGATCAGAAAGTAAGCTCTAGACCTGTCCTTTGCATCACCACGACACTCATAAACAGGCTGATCATATATCTAATGGAGGCTTAAGTATATCATTAATGAAAGGTTAAATTTTCCAAATATTATGACATATGAGGACTGGGAATTAGGATGATATCTAATTAACAAATCCTGTTCAACCATAAAAGAAAAAGAAGGTCAGCCTCACAATTTATGCCTTTGCAGGATCTTCATTTGCATAGTTCTTCACATTCAATCTTTCTTAAACTTTTCAATATCTCAGAGTTTGCTTTTTTTCCTGAAGTTGTACTTTAAACCTTACTTCTTTCTTCCGGTTGACTTATTTTCTTTCTCAGGAATCTCCAACCTATTCTCTTTTATTGGAGAATAAATCAGTCCTCAGTTTCTCCCTGTCTCAGAAATTCTGGATTCTCATAATCAATACACTAATGGAAGTTTTTTTCGACCCAGACTTCCAAATGAAAATAGTTCATCTTCCCAGAATTCAGCCACTTTCTCTGATTTTCATTCCTTAGAACTTGATTTTTGACGGAACTTAAAAGCATCCAAAGGAAAACTCTGCTCATTGATTATGAATTCAATAATCAATGAGGGTTAGATTTTAAGCATTTTAATCCTTCTCAAGTTCATAAGATTGGAAATCAAGCAAATTGGCAACAATTAGTACATCAATTTTCCTGGAGAATTAATTGTACAAAATTCCACTAATTTATCTTGCAAATCTTATTTATCCTGATATTTACATTTTGTACCATGCTGTATTTTATAATATTGCAACTTTGTTGTATTACATAATTTTTCAATAACTAAAGAAATGCCTTTATTTTTTATGATATAAAGATTAATACCTTACTTTATATCATTCGTTCCTGGAATAAAAAATGTTGGTAGTATTCAGAACAGACAAAACTATTATCTAAGTTATGATTAAATACAGAATAAGAGGCATCTGTGAAACTGGGGTTTTTAACACTTTCCCTATTTCCTTCCCATAATATATTCCAAATTATTATTAAATCAATTTTGAATGATGAACATGTCACTTTGGTACATTGTCTCTGAAAATTCTACCGCAATTAATCAATGTAAAAGTTTTAGAGTTTTAGAGTACTTCTATAAACTGAAAGAAATTATTATTTTCAGAAATCATTCTATACTTTTCACTGTTCTATGTTATATTCAGGACAAATATCTAGAAATGTAATGCATCTCTTCAGCCTACCAAGTACATTCAGAGAAATCATTTAACTGTCATGGCAGAAAGTGACATTCTGTATGAAAAACTGAGTGACACCAAGGTGTAATTGGTAAAATTAGATTCTATATTTGCACCTCTGTGTAGGAATTGTGGGGCTTCCCTTGTAGCTCAGTTGATAAAGAATCTGCCTGCAATGCAGGGGACCTGGGTTTGATTCCTGGGTTGGGAAGATACACTAGAGAAGGAAATAGCAACCCACTACAGCAGTCTTGCCTGGAGAATTCCATGGACAGAGGAATCTGGTAGGCTACAGCCCAGGGGGTAAAAAATAGTGCACATGCTATTGAAAATTGTATTTGCATATATTTTATGTGACAGATGTTTGTAAAGAATGTTGGAAATGTCCAGAGATTAAATAAATTTGTGAATCTAATTGAAGTTAACAAGTAGTTATCTTAATAAAAAAAAGTTATATAAATGTATTAATAGCTGAGTCTTCTAAAGGAGGAGGAGGATGAGGACATCCGAGGATGAATCATTCCTTTGAGAAGTGAGGTTTTAATGAAGTGAGAGAAATGGAAATAAGGGAATAAATAGCAAAGGGGCTTCCCTGGTGACTAAAACAGTAAAGAATCTGCCTTCAGTGCATGAGACCTGGGTTTGGTCTCTGGGTTAGGAAGATCCTTTGGAGAAGGGAATGGCTATATAGTCACTATAGTTGCTCCCCCCCCCCCCACCCCCCGGAGAATCCTGTGGACAAAGGAGCTTGCTGGGCTACAGCCCATGGGGTCACAAAGAATTGGACATTACTGAGCGATTAAGCATGTATGCATGTACAGCAAACAGACATCAAGAAGCCCATCCAGGAAGCTGATTTTCTTATTAGCAACTCAATTCTAACTGCTGCCACTAACTTCACTTCCTTCTACTGATCTCTAGTTACTCACTAAGAAATTATAACTCTTAGGTGCTCTAGCCTCTCTCTAAATTGTGGATTCTAGAATTAGTATTGCAATGCTACATGTCAAAACTAGTAAGAAAACTTTGCATAAAATAGCTAGATTGATTCTTGAATAAAGTGAACAACTCTCCTTCTGTATTCATATCAGCCATCCCCTGGTTGAGGATCACATTTAAGATTCAAACAGAAATCTTCCCAAAGATGGATATAATTTTCTGATAAATATTTACAAGTTTCAAGTTGATAGACATTAGTCACTCCATGTATTTTGCAGTTTCCTTTAAAAGAAGTCTATCAGTATCTACATCTTTTTGAGAAAAATCTGTGAAGCTAATGCAGATAGAATTATCCAAGAATGTAAAAAATAAATATTTCATCCTGAGTCAAAAATAGAAAAGAAACCATAACTTCCTTTCTCAGGAGATTCTAAACTTTGTATATGCTTTTTTGTTCTCTGAGTTATAAAACAATAATCTGTGAATAAAAACAAAATTAAGACCTCTACAAAAATATCAAAATTTCTATTCATATACAGTTTTACCCTTAATAAAGGATTAAGTTTTACTAAAAGTATTACTAACACCAAGTGAGATGGTAGGTGTTGTGAGGGGGCATCAGAGGGTGAACAGTAAAACTATAATCACAGAAAACTAGCCAAACTGATCACATGGACCACAGCCCTGTGTAACTCAGTGAAACTAAACCATTCCGTGTGGGGCCACCCAACACAGATGGGTCCTGGTGGAGAGCTCTGACAGATTATGGTCCGCTGGAGAAGGGAATTGCTTCAGTAACAGAAACCACTGAAGGGAAACCACTTCAGTACTCTTGCCTTGAGAACCCCATGAACACTATGAAAAGGCAAAATGATAGAATACTGAAAGAGGAACTTCCCAGGTCGGTAGGTGCCCAATATGCTACTGGAGATCAGTGGAGAAATAACTTCAGAAAGAATAAAGGGATGGAGCCAAAGCAAAAACAATACCCAGTTGTGAATGTGACTGGTGATAGAAGCAAGGTCCGATACTGTAAAGAGCAATATTGCATAGGAACCTGGAATGTCAGGTCCATGAATCAAGGCAAAATGGAAGTAGTCAAACAGGAGATGGCAAGAGTGAACGTCGACATT
This sequence comes from Budorcas taxicolor, assembly GCF_023091745.1. Classification (NCBI taxonomy): domain Eukaryota; kingdom Metazoa; phylum Chordata; class Mammalia; order Artiodactyla; family Bovidae; genus Budorcas; species Budorcas taxicolor. The sequence goes on along the minus strand of NC_068929.1, from coordinate 54,777,496 downwards.
CTAGGAATCAGCGAACTAAAATGGACTGGAATGGGTGAATTTAACTCAGATGACCATTATATCTACCACTTTCAGCAGGAATCCCTCAGAAAATGGAGTAGCCATCATGGTCAACAAAAGAGTCCAAAATGCAGTACTTGGATGCAATCTCAAAAACGACAAAATGATCTCTGTTCATTTCCAAGGCAAACCATTCAATATCACGGTGATCCAAGTCTATGCCCCAACCAGTAACACTGGAGAAGCTGAACTTGAATAGTTCTATGAAGACCGACAAGAACTTTTAGAACTAACACCCAAAAAAGATGTCCTTTTCATTATAGGGGACTGGAATGCAAAAGTAGGAAGTCAAGAAACACCTGGAGTAACAGGCAAATTTGGCCTTGGAGTACAGAATGAAACAGGGCAAAGGATAATGGAGTTTTGACAAGAGAATGCACTGGTCGTACCAAACACCCTCTTCCAACAACACAAGAGAAGACTCTACACATGGACATCACCAGATGATCAACATTGAAATCAGATTGATTATATTCTTTGCAGCCAAAGATGGAGAAGCTCTATACAGCCAGCAAAAACAAGACCAGGAGCTGCCTGTGGCTTTGATCATGAACTCCTTATTGCCAAAATCAGACTTAAATTGAAGAAAGTAGGGAAAACCGCTAGATCATTCAGATATGACCTAAATCAAATCCCTTATGACTATACAGTGGAAGTAAGAAATAGATTTAAGGGACTAGATCTGATAGATAGTGCCTGATGAATTATGGATGGAGGTTCGTGACATTGTACTGGAGACAGGGATCAAGACCATCCCCATGGAAAAGAAATGCAAAAAAGTAAAATAGCTGTCTTGGGAGGCCTTACAAGTAGCTGTGAAAAGAAGAGAAGCGAAAAGCAAAGGATAAAAGGAAAGATATAAACATCTTAATCCACAGTTTCAAAGAATAGCAAGGAGAATTAAGAAAGCCTTCCTCAGCAATCAGTGCAAAGAAATAGAGGAAAACAACAGAATGGGAAAGACTAGAGGTCACTTCAAGAAAATTAGAGAAACCAAAGGAATATTTCATGCAAAGATGGGCTCGATAAAGGACAGAAATGGTATGGACCTAAGAGAAGCAGAAGATATTAAGAAGAGGTGGCAAGAATACACAGAAAAACTGTACAAAAAAGATCTTAACTACTCAGATAATCACGATGGTGTGATCACTCACCTAGAGCCAGACATCCTGGAATGTGAAGTCAAGTGGGCCTTAGAAGCATCACTACAAACAAAGCTAGTGAAGGTGATGGAATTCCATTTGAGACATTTCAAATCCTGAAAGATGGTGCTGTGAAAGTGTTGCACTCAATATGGCAGCAAATTTGGAAAACTCAGCAGTGGCCACAGAACTGGAAAAGGTCTGTTTTCATTCTAATCCGAAAGAAAGGCAATGCCAAACAATGGTCAAACTACTGCACAATTGCACTCATCTCACACACTAGTAAAGTAATGCTCAAAACTCTCCAAGCCAGGTTTCAGCAATATGTGAACCTGAACTTCCAGATGTTCAAGTTGGTTTTAGAAAAGGCAAAGGAACCAGAGATCAAATTGCCAACATCCGCTGGATCATGGAAAAAGCAAGAGAGTTCCAGGAAAACATCTATTTCTGCTTTTTTGACTATGCAAAGCCTTTGACTGTGTGGGTCACAATAAACTGTGGAAAATTCTGAAAGAGATGGGAATATCAGACCACCTAACCTGCCTCTGAGAAATCTGTATTCAGGCCAGGAAGCAACAGTTAGAACTGGACATGGAACAACAGACTGGTTCCAGATAGGAAAAGGAGTATGTCAAGGCTGCATATTGTCACTCAGCTTATTTAACTTATATGCAGAGTACATCATGAGAAACGCTGGGCTGGAAGAAACACAAGCTGGAATCAAGATTGCTGGGAGAAATACCAAGAACCTCAGATATGCAGATGACACCACCCTTATGGCAGAAAGTGAAGAGGAGATAAAAAGTCTCTTGATGAATGTGAAAGAGGAGAGCGAAAAAGTTGGCTTAAAGCTCAACATTCAGAAAACGAAGATCATGGCATACGGTCCCATCACTTCATGGGAAATAGATGGGGAAACAGTGGAAATAGTGTCAGACTTTATTTTTTGGGTTCCAAAATCACTGCAGATGGTGATTGCGGCCATGAAATTAAAAGACGCTTACTCCTTGGAAGAAAAGTTATGACCAACCTAGATAGCATATTCAAAAGCAGAGACATTACTTTGCTGATTAAGGTCTGTCTAGTCAAAGCTATGGTTTTTCCATTAGTCATGTTTGGATGTGAGAGTTGGACTGTGAAGAAAGCTGAGTGCTGAAGAATTGATGCTTTTGAACTGTGGTTTGGAGAAGACTCTTGAGAGTCCCTTGGACTGCAAGGAGATACAACCAGTCCATTCCAAAGGGGATCAGCCCTGGGATTCCTTTGGAAGGAATGATGCTAAAGCTGAAACTTAAGTACTTTGGCCATCTCATGCGAAGAGTTTACTCATTGGAGAAGACTCTGATGCTGGGAGGGATTGGAGGCAGGAGGAGAAGTGGATGACCGAGGATGAAATGGCTGGATGGCATCACTGACTCAATGGATGCGACTCTGAGTGAACTCCGGGAGTTGGTGATGAACAGGGTGGCCTGGCATGCTGCGATTCATGGGGTTACAAAGAGTCGGACATGACTGAGTGACTGAACTGAACTGAACTGATGGCCTCTACTGAGTTTTCCAAATTTGCTGGCATATTGACTGCAGCACTTTCATAGCATCATCTTTTAGGATTTGAAATAGCTCAACTGGAATTCCATCACCTCTACCAGCTTTGTTTATACTGATAATTCCTAAAGTCCACTTGACTTCACATTCCAGAATATCTGGCTATAGGTGAATGATCACACTATCATTGTTATCCAGGGCATCAAGATATTTTTTGTATAGTTCTGTGTATTTTTGCCACCTCTTCTTAATATCTTATGCTTCTGTTATGTCCATATCATTTCTAATCTTTATTGTGCCCATCTTTCCATGAAATTTTTCCTTGTTATCCACAATTTTCTTGAAGAGATCTTTACCTTCCCATTCTACTGTTTTCCTCTATTTCTTTTCATTAATCATGGAAGGCTTATCTCTCCTTGCTATTCTTTGGAACTCTGCATTCACATGGATATATATTTCTTTTTCTCCTTTGCCTTTATCTTCACATCACTTATTGTCAAATACATATTGCCTGGAGCCAGCGTGGGGAATCCCGCCCATAGCAAAGGTCATAAGGAAGGGGGCCTGGCAAAAGGCAAAGGCTGAGATCAGGCCTCAGGGGTACCCCTGGATTTTCCTGAGCATCTACCCCCGAAACCAGAGTCTGCCTGCTTTATTGTACTGCACTTTCCACTCTTCTGACATAACAGGGGGCTATCCCTGACCACCTTTCTATGGAAAGAGTTAACTTAGAGCTCTAGTAAACAGTCTCCTGAATATAAAAGGAGTGTCTCAGCTCAAACCCCTCTGATGGCTCTCTAACTTGCCTGACAGTTAGAGACTTTTACAACTTGTGATTGTTTATAGCCCCTCAATCGCGAGAGGCATGCAGCTTAAAACATCTTAAAGATATAGAGCCTTTTCTAAAGAGCTAAGAATTATATTGGTGATGGGTTTCACTGTTGAGTCAATGACTGCTGCCAGGCCTCCATATTCTTTATCTTTTAGGCACCTGGGAAGATATTAATCAATGTAATTGGGATGCAGAAATAAGAATATAGTAGTTTTGATGTTAGCAATACTAGACTTTTGAGTTAATGAATTTTCCGTTTGTTATAAATCATTGTACTCCTCTTTTCTTGTTATAAATTGTTGTGTCCTTGCTATGTAAGAATGTAACCTTAATTAGTGCTCTCTGAACAACACTTTTAAGGCAAATAAGTTTTCTGGTTGACAGACCCTTATCAGAAAAGGGCCATAAAATGCTAATAGACCTCCTGGCCAGAAGATGATGTAAATCACCTAAGACTTGTGTATACAGCTAGGTATGCAGAGAGAAAGCTGGTCTTGATAAGAGTCAGGGCTGCTGATGCTGCATAACTTTGTATTATCCATTGATCTCTATGTACAACCAAAAGTATAAAAAGTTTTCCCTGACAATAAAGGAGGGATCAGTCACTGGAAAGACTCGTTTCCCCTGTGTAGTCTTTTCTCCTTCTTTTCTGGCTGAATTCCCATCTAGAGTGTGGAGACTCACCATGTCTACTTACTTGCCCTGGCTTCTAAGACCCACGCGAGAGGGAGCCCAAGGCGGGGCACCCTCCGCTATTCAAGCAGGCGCCAGTGGCCTACTTATGTGGTGCAAGTTTCTTGTCTGGAAACTTTATTAGCTTTCCACGTAAACCAAGTTAATCAGCCTCTTTTCTCCACTAATTTTCCTAATACACTATTCTTTCCTAATCACTTTATATTTCTAATTAAAGAGTCCTTTCTAATATGCTGACTCCGTCCCCCCTTCGAATTCCCTGGATCCACCGGGGCTGGACCCCGGCAACATATAATATTCTAAAGTGTAAACAGCTTTATACCAGTGTGATTTACTTATATCACATAGTTTGACTCTGCAGCCACAATGTATACTATTATATGCACTTCAGTAATTCTGAAGATTAATTGAACTCTAGTACTTGGAATATACTTTTACAACCAAGTGCCTGACTCTTGTGTTCATAAAGAACACTATTCATATTTCTATCAATGCATTTCTAAGGGATCACATATCCAATGCCCCAGGGTCTGGGGAATAAAATAAATTAGCAAAATACTCAGGTTAGAAAAAAAGACCACTAGTCATTACTATTAAAAATAATATGTTTGTGAGAAATTTGATTCTGAATGCAAGTCCTAAATTGTTGTTGATGTTTAGCACTTTTGTACATTATTATTTGTTTTGTTACGAAGTACAGAATTCAAAATTCTGTATGAATTCCCCAACCTGCTCAGTTCAGTTCAGTTCTGGTTTCCAAGGTAAACCATTCAATATCACGGTGATCCAAGCCTATGCCCCAAACAGTAACGCTGCAGAAGCTGAAGTTGAACAGTTCTATGAAGACCTACAAGACCTTTTAGAATGAAAATCCCAACTTGCTAAATGTTGGAAAAGACTTCTTAAGGCCCTATATCATAGACCAAACAAAATTTGTGAGCTCTGACATAGAATAATAGTTTACTGTAAAAGTACACATGTCATTAATAACATGCTGGGTTTAATTCTAATCTTAATATTAATAAAACTGCAAATTTTACGGCAGGTAATCTGGTTGGTCTCTTATTTTACATATACATATGGAAATCCAAAAATTTTACTAGTTTACCGCAAGGTGATTCGAATAAGTCACAACAGCTGTCATCAGCGACAAGAACACTTTCTCTTGCTCTTTCATTTGATTAAAATGTTGAACAATTTCAAAGGACAAAATAAATAAATTTTGTAGTATATTAGTACTGATAATACAGTGAAATTCAGATTCCATGTAACTTTATTCTTAATTGCATCAAATTTCAATTTAATCATTTAAGACAAAAAGAAACAAATGATACCAGATTTCATAAAACAACTTTTTTTATTATATCAGTAGTTTACTGTAGAGTTAACAGATTTCCTGTCAACACTCCCATATATCAGTACAGTTCAGTTCAGTTCAGTCGCTCAGTCATGTAGATTCTTTGCGACCCCGTGAAAGGCAGCATGCCAGGCCTCCCTATCCATCACCATCTCCCGGAGTTCACTCAGACTCACGTCCATCGAGTCCGTGATGCCATTCAGCCCTCTCATCCTCGGTTGTCCCCTTCTTCTCCTGCCCCCAATCCCTCCCAGCATAAGAGTCTTTTCCAGTGAGTCAACTCTTCGCATGAGGTGGCCAAAGCACTGGAGCTTCAGCTTTAGCATCATTCCTTCCAAAGAAATCCCAGGGTTGATCTACTTCAGAATGGGCTGGTTGGATCTCCTTGCAGTCCAAGGGACTCTCAAGAGTCTTCTCCAACACCACAGTTCAAAAGCATCAATTCTTTGGCGCTCAGCCTTCTTCACAGTCCAACTCTCACATCCATACATGACCACAGGAAAAAACATAGCCTTGACTAGACAGAACTTAGTCAGCAAAGTAATGTCTCTGCTTTTGAATATACTATATAGGTTGGTCATAACTTTTCTTCCAAGGAGAAAGTGTCTTTTAATGTCATGGCTGCAGGCACCATCTGCAGTGATTTTGAAGCCCAGAAAAACAAAGTCTGACACTGTTTCCACTGTTTCCCCATCTATTTCCCATGAAGTGATGGGACCTGAGGCCATGATCTTCGTTTTCTGAATGTTGAGTTTTAAGCCAACTTTTTCACTCTCCTATTTCACTTTCATCAAGAGACTTTTTATCTCCTCTTCACTTTCTGCCATAAGGGTGGTGTTATCTGCATATGTGAGGTTCTTGGTATTTCTCCCGGCAATCTTGATTCCAGCTTGTGTTTCTTCCAGCCCAGCGTTTCTCATGATATACTCTGCATATAATTAGAATAAGCAGAGTGACAATATACAGCCTTGACTTACTCCTTTTCCAATTTGGAACCAGTCTATTATTCCAGACCACGGAGCAGCCACAGAGCTACCAGAGCCCAAAGGTCCTTGGAAAGGATAGCACAACTTCTGAGGACAGAAATGGAGGAATGCAATTGAGGGTTCAGGGAACTGCACAAGGGGAACCGAGGTGTCAGCAGACAGCACCAAAGAGGTAGAAGCTTCAGAGGACAACAATCAGGAGATGGCAACAAAAGTAGCAGATTCCAAAACAAAGGCCAGAAGTAGAGTTTTAATAATGTAGTTGGACAGTAATTTGAAGTAGAAGATTTATCTGGCAAAAGCAGAACTATGTTCACCAACAGGGAACTGGACATTATTTTTCATACAAAATTAAAAGCACATTGTATTTCCTTCCTGACCACTTGCCCAGTCCCTATCTCTTCAAGAGAGCAAAGTTTCACCTAAATTATTTCATCTGATTGATGATTGTCATTTATAACTTTTGCTGCTTCTCTCTCGGGTATTCCTTTGGAAAATGTGTATGAATTCATTACATATTCTAATGTACTGTCTACAGATTATAAGATAAAATAAAGTATGCATCCGCTGATACTTTTTAAGTTGACCTCTCTTTATACTTAGAAATGTCTGTTAATAGTAGGCTTTCCTGGTGGTTCAGATGATAAAGACTCTCTTGCAGTGCAGGATCCCTGGAAATGACAACTTACTTCAGTAACCTTGCCTGGAGAATTCCATGGACAGAGGAATCTGGCAGGCTACAGTCCATGGGGTTGCAGAGTCAGGCATGACTGAGCATCTATCACTGCTGTTCTGTGTCTGGTTCTAACTGTTGCTTCTTAACCTTCATACAGACTTCTCAGGAGGCAAAAACAAAAGTATAGCCATTGAACTATATATATTTATTTATATATTATATGTCATTCAAATAATGCATATATTTAGGATCAAAACTCCTACTCATGCAAAATCATGTTATTACCATTTTCTGAAAATCATCATCAATACTTACATGGTAGGTGATTTTATAATTGTCACAATTTATATAAATGGAAAGGTAATTTAAAAATTAAAAACTTAGTTTTGGAATTTATTGTTTCTTTGATAAATTATTTTGATTGTGATTATTTTCTTTTTTATTATATTTTAATATAAATTTATTTTAATTGGAGGTTAATTACTTTACAATATTGTATTGGTTTTGTCATACATTAACAGATTATTTTCTTAACTCTTCAGCTGCTCTTATGTTATCCTAATTTATTATATGGAAATTAACATAAATTTCATAAAATTTTGTGGTAATATTAATAATAAAATATCTTTCTACATTTTTCTTCTTTCATAATTTCTTAAACTAATACTTAGAATTTATTACACTTCATAAGCTATTACTCTAAGTTCCTTAATATTTTTCTTTCTCTATTTTGTAACTATTTATTGAAAAACTTGCTATATATCACATATTACCCTGCTTTCAAAAATCTTCCCTTTAGGGAACTACACTAAGACCTAGATAAACACATCCTAATTGCCATATTTCCTACCTTTTCATCTGCTTTGCCCTTGAATTTTTAGGCAGTGATAAATCATATATGTGAATCAGATGGAGTGCATCACATTGAGTTAGTTATAATCTATCACGGAGCTCAGGTAACAGAAAATGTGCAGAAATAATTCTAATCATTAATGTCAGTTTATAAGGTTTTACTTTGTAAACCTGGGGACATAATATAATTTCTCCCTCTCTCAGAGTTATCTGAAAGCTATAGTCTAATTAGTTTGTCTGGTCAGGATATGTAGAGACATATTTTGCATATTTGCTACCATACATATATATGCATGTATGTATACAATTTCTGGGCTTTCCTGGTGACTCAGAAGGTAAAGATTCTGCCTGCAGTGCAGGTGTCCGTGGTTTGATTGCTGGGTCAGGAAGATCCCCTGGAGATAGGAAAGACAACCCACTCCAGTATTCTTGCCTGGAGAATCCCATGGACAGAGGAGCCTGGACAGCTACAGTGCATGGGGTCACAAAGAGTCAGACAAGACTGAGTGACAAACAATATCTATATTATGTCTTTATATCTGTTTGTATGTGTGTGTCTAACAGGTGAATTAGCAAAATAAACATATACCATTTTATTCTAAATCTATAAGAAGAGATTATTTGCTCTGCCACCAATTAATTAAGACAAAAGTAAATGAATATTAGAGATAAGACTGGAATAAAGTTTGCTCTTTGCTTGTCACATTTACAGATATTGTTGAAGTCACTATTTATTTTTTTAATTTTACTTTACAATACTGTATTGGTTTTGCCACACATCAACATGAATCCACCACGGGTGTCCATGAGTTCCCCATCCTGAAACCCCCTCCCACCTCCCTCCCCATACCATCTCTCTGGGTCATCCCAGTGCACCAGCCCCAAGCATCCTGTATCCTGCATGAACCTAGACTGGCGATTCATTTCTTACATGATATTATACATGTTTCAATGCCATTCTCCCAAATCATCCCACCCTCTCCCTCTCCCACAGAGTCCAAAATTCTGTTCTATACATCTGTGTCTCTTTTGCTGTCTCGTATACAGAGTTATCGTTACCATCTTTCTAAATCCATATATATGTGTTGCTACTGATACTGCTGCTAAGTTGCTTCAGTCGTGTCCAACTCTGTGCGACCCCATAGACGGCAGCCCACCAGGCTCCCCTATCCCTGGGATTCTCTAGGCAAGAATACTGGAGTGGGTTGTCATTTCCTTCTCCAATGCATGAAAGTGAAAAGTGAAAGTGAAGTTGCTCAGTCGTGTCCGACTCTTTGCGACCCCATGGAATGCAGCCTACTAGGCTCCTCCATCCATGGGATTTTCCAGGCAAGAATACTGGAGTTGGGTGCCATTGCCTTCTCCATATATGTGTTAGTATACTGTATTGGAGTTTTTCTTTCTGGCCTGCTTCACTCTGTATAATCGGCTCCAGTTTCATCCACCTCATTAGAACTGATTCAAATGTATTCTTTTTCATGGCTGAGTAATACTCCATTGTGTATATGTATCACAGCTTTCTTATCCATTCATCTGCTGATGGACATCTAGGTTGCTTCCATGTCCTGGCTATTATAAACAGTGCTGCGATGAGCATTGGGGCACACGTATCTCTTTCAATTCTGGTTTCCTCGATGTGTATGCCCAGCAGTGGGATTGCTGGGTCATAAGGCAGTTCTATTTCCAGTTTTTTAAGGAATCTCCACACTGTTCTCCATAGTGTCTGTACTAGTTTGCATTCCCACCAACAGTGTAAGAGGGTTCCCTTTTCTCCACACCCTCTCCAGCATTTATTGCTTATAGACTTTTGATCACTGTGATCCAAAAGTCTACAAGCAATGAATGAAGTCACTATTTAAATTTACCTTTATATTAATATTTTTAATGCTGTTTCAAATTTAACTTTAATGGTATGCTAATAAGGACTAAAATTTGTATCTCCAGATAGTCCTAGTGGTAAAGAACATGCCTGCTAATGCAGGAGCCACAGGAGACACTAGTTCGATCCCTGGGCCAAGGAGATCCCCTGGAGGATACCATAGCAGTGTACTCCAATATTCTTGCCTGGAGAATCCCCATGGACAGAGGAGCCTGGTGGGTTACAGTCAATAGCATCACGAAGAGTACAACATGGTTGAAGCAACTTAGCATGGAAAAATTCATATAATGAAGACCTAACACTGAAGAATTGATGCTTTTGAACTGTGGTGTTGGAAAAGAATCTTGAGAGTCCCTTGGACTGCAAGGAGATCCAACCAGTCCATTCTAAAGGAGATCAGTCCTTGGTGTTCTTTGGAAGGAATGATGCTAAAGCTGAAATGTCTATACTTTGGCCACCTCATGCAAAGAGTTGACTCATTGGAAAAGACTGTGATGCTGGGAGGGATTGGGTGCAGGAGGAGAAGGGGACGACAGAGGATAAGATGGCTGGATGGCATCACCTACTTGATGGACGTGAGTTTGAGTGAACTCCAGGAGATGGTGATGGACAGGGAGGCCTGGCGTGCTGTGATTCATGGGGTTGCAAAGAGTTGGACATGACTGAGTGACTGAACTGAACTGAACCCCCAGTTTGGCTGTACTTGGAGATGGGACTATGATAAAGTAGCGCTTCCCAGGTTGCTCAGTGGTAAAAACTCTGCCTGCCAGTGCAGGGAATGCAATAGATACAGGTTCAATCTCTGGTTGGGAAGATCCCCTGGAGTAGGAAATGACAACCTACTCCAGTATTCTTGTTGGAAAATTCCATGGACAGAGGAGCCTGGCAGACTCTAGTCCATGAAGTTGCAAAGAGTCAGATATGACTGAACACACACACATGCACACACACACACTGATGATGAAGTAATTAAGTTTAAATGAGACCTTGAGGGTGGGACCTGATGTGATGGATTAGACTCCTTAGTAGATGACACACCAGAGAAACTGCCTTCCTCTCTCTCATTTTCTTTCTCTCTCTCCAAACATAGGCACCAAGGAAAGAGTGAGGACGTAGTCAGAGGTACAAGACAGGAAGAGAGCCCTCAACAAAGACTAAATTGGCTAGATTTAATTCTCCAGAGCTGTGTTTGTGTGTGTGTGTGTTAAGTTTCTTCATTCTTGTCTGACTCTGTGCAGCTGCATGGACTATGGCCTGCCGGGCTCCTCTGTCTCTGGAATTTTCCAGGCAAGAAAACTAGAGTGGGTTGCCATGCCAGTAAGTAAACATATTTCTACTGTTTAAGCCATCCTTTTTTGTGCTACTTTGTTATGGCATGCTGAGCAGACTAATACGTAGTTTTAATATCATATGTCCCAGAAATATTTTATGTTTGTTAGTTAGTTCAGTCACTCAGTTGTGTCCGACTCTTTGTGACTCCATCAATCACAGCACGCCAGGCCTCCCTGTCCATCACCAGTTCCTGGAGTTCACTCAAACTCATGGCCATCGAGTTGGTGATGCCATCCAGCCATCTCATCCTCTGTTGTCCCCTTCTCTTCCTGCACCCAATCCCTCCCACCATCAGAGTCTTTTCCAATGAGTCAACTCTTTGCATGAGGTGGCCAAAGTATTGGAGTTTCAGCTTTAGCATCATTCCTTCCAAAAAACACCCAAGGCTGATCTCCTTTAGAATGGACTGGTTGGATCTCCTTGCAGTCCAAGGGACTCTCAAGAGTCTTCTCCAACACCACAGTTCAAAAGCATCAATTCTTCAGCGCTCAGCCTTCTTCACAGTCCAACTCTCACATCCATATATGATCCCTGGAAAAACCATAGCCTTGACTAGATGAACCTTTGTTGGCAAAGTATTGTCTGTTTTTCAGTATGCTATCTAGATTGATCATTACTTTCCTTCCAAGGTGTATGTGTCTTTTAATTTCATGGCTGCAGTCACCATCAGCAGTGATATTGGAGCCCAGAAAAGTAAAGTCTGACACTGATTCCACTGTTTTCACATCTATTTCCCACGAAGTGATGGGGCCGGATGCCAAGATATTCGTTTTCTGAATATTGAGCTTTAAGCCAACTTTTTCACTCTCCTCTTTCACTTTCATCATTGTAATATTAAATCAAATGATAAATTGAAATTTTAACATATGTGCTTAGTCAAGATGTAATGAGACCTTGGATAAAAACAATTACTATAGAAAGCAGAGAAAGAGGCAGATACATTAAGAACATAGATATCTATGCTATCTGTTATTTAATTTTTTAAATTTAAATTTATTTATTTTAATTGGAGGCTAGTTACTTTACAATATTGTTGATTCTGCCACTCATCTTTTAAATGGAAGGAAACAGATTATAAAATTGTAGAAGTTTTAGCATTGCTGTCAGAATGCTCCTTGGTATGATATTGTTTATGACCTACCTACCAAATGAAGAGAAGACAAAGAAGGATTATAAGACAACATGATTAATTGTGTAAGTGTTCAGGGTTCCTGTGTTAACTTCTCTGGATCCTCCTTAAGGCTAAACCTTCAACCATGCATAGGATCCATTCTTTGTTACTTGTTCAAAAACTCTACTGCAGAGACTTGCTATTTCAGACATGGTTAAATAGATGGTACCAAACTAGCTCTCCTATTCTTACCTACTATAAGCAAGACAAAGTATGTGAAATAACTGCTTTCAGATATGGGAGAAAACAGCACTAACCTGTGAAGTGTATGCTGGAAACATTCAGTCGCCCACCCACTTCCAATTCTTTGCTACCCCATGAACTGCAGCATGCAGGCTTCCCTGTCCTTCACTATAACCTGGAGTTTGGTCAAACTCCTGTCCATTGAGTGGGTGAAGCTCTCTAACCATCTCATCCTCTGCTTTCCTCTTCTCCTTTTTCTTTTAATCTTTCCCAGCATCAGGAGCTTTTATAACGAGTTGGCTCTTATGTGCCAGGTGGCCAAAGTATTGGAGCTTCAGCTTCAGTATCATTCCTTGCAATAAATATTGAGTTGATTCCATTTAGGATTGACTGGTTTGATCTTCTTGCTATGCAAGGAATTCTCAAGAGTATTCTTTCAAGTGGATAGCCTTTCCTTTCTCCAGGGGATCTTCCCAACCCATTCACCCTTTTAAAGAAGATTCTTTACCAGCTGAGGCACCAGGGAAGCCCAAGAATACTGGAGTGAGTAGCCTATCCCTTCTCCAGTGGATCTTCCTGACCCAGGAATCAAACTGGGGTCTCCTGCATTGCAGTTGGATTCTTCACCAGCTGAGCTAACAGGTAAGCCCAATATTGCTGTTGGACTGTAGAGTTCATGGAATTCTCCAGGTGAGAGTAAGGGAGTGGGTAGCTGTTCCCCTCTCCTGGGGATCTTCCCAACCCAGGTCTCTCACATTGCAGATGGACTCTTTACCAACTGAGCCACCAGGGAAGCCTCTTCTCCAGCATCAAGGTTCAAAAGCATCAATTCTTCGGTGCTCTGCTCTCTTTATGATCCATATCTCACACCCTATACATGACTTCTAAAAAAACCCCATAGATTTGACTAGATGGACCTTTGTTGTCAAAGTGATGTCTCTGCTTTTTAAAAAGCTGTCTAGGTTTGTCATCGCTTTTCTTCTGAGGAGCAAGCATCTTTTAATTTCATGGCCACAGTCATTGTCCACAGTGATTTCAGAGCCTAAGAAAAGAAAATCTGCCATTGCTTGCACTTTTTTCCCCTTGTATATGACATGATGTGATGGTACTGGATGCTATGATCTTTGTTTTTTGTATGTTGAGTTTTAAGCCAGCTTTTTCATTCTCCTCTTTCATCCTCATTAAGACATTCTTTAGTTTCTCCTCACTTTCTGCCATTAGAATGGTATTATCTGTATATCTGAAGTTGATATTTCTCCTGGCAATCTTGATTCTCTCTCGTGAGTCATCCAGTTCAGCACTTCTCATGATGTACACTGCATATAAGTTAAATAAATAGGATGCCAATATACACCTTTATCTTATTCCTTTTCCAGTTTTGAGTCAGTCCTTTCTTCCATGTGAGCTTCCCTTGTGGCTCAGATGGTAAAGAATTCGCCTTCAATGTGGGAGACCTAGGCTCGATCCCTGGGTTGGGAAGATCCCCTAGAGGAGGGCATGCAACCCAATCCAGTATCCTTGCCTAGAGAATCCCCATGGACAGAGGAGCCTGATGGGCTACAGTCCACGGGGTAACAAGAGTCAGACACAACTGAGTGACTAAGCACATCACAGATTGTTCCCTGTAAGGTTCTAACTGTTATTTTTTCACCTGAGTAAGGTTTCTCAGGAGACAGAGAAGGTGGTCTAGTATTTTTATCTCTTTAAGAATTTTCCACACACTCAAAGGCATTAGCGTACTCAATGAAGCAGAAGTAGAGGTTTTTCTAGAATTCCCTTGCTTTCTCTTTGACCCAATGTACTTTGGCCATTTAGTCTCTGGTTACTCTGCCTTTTTTTCTAAACCTAGCTATACATCTGTAATTTCTTGGTTCATGTACCGTTGAAGTCTGACTTCAAGGATTTTGAGCATAACCTTGCTAGAATGTGAAATGAGCACAGTTGGACAGTAATTGGAACATTCCTTGGCACTGCCCTTTTTAGAGGCTCATAAATAGTACAACTGTATAATTTATGCATAACGATTTTGCTGCACAATGCTTACAATACTTTTTATAGATTCTAAGGAAATATACTATGCACAGGAGCTAACATACAATTGATCAATTAATCCTAATTGTTAGTCATTCAGTTGTGTCCGACTCCTTGTGACCCCATGGATTGTAGCCCACCAGGCTCCTCTGCCCATGGAATTCTCCAAGCAAGCAAGCTGGAGTTGGGTTGCCATTTCCTTTTCCACAATTGATCCTAAGATAGAGCATAAACTGGCAATCTCCTTTTCTGAAGACTCCAAAATTAGGTTGTACCAGTTTTATATATTTAATTGACATATATGTAAACATATATATATACATATATATATTAATTGTATATTCATATATTTGGTTTAATTTCCTGGGAACTAGGGAATGCGAATGTTTTAATGACTTTTATTTCTTCAGTGTGTAGCATGGTTTCTAGACAAAGTAGAGAGCCTATAAATGTTTGCTCTATGATCAATACACTTTGAATAATAAAGAAAATAATGATGTCACCTCATTTAATATGTTGAAATCTATAAAAATAAAATAATTAAATTGCAACATTATTGTGTTGCTGAAGATCATTTTTAAAACAAACCTGGCATCAGATTAGATAAGCAAGCTCCTCATTTCATACAACTACTGTGAAAAGTCATTTTGCTGATGCAAATGATAACAATTTACTATGAATCTCAGAGTAAAATTATTTTTAAATGTTCTAATGACATGTGTTAAGTAATCAAGGGATGAGACCCTGATTGTGTGGAAAACGAAGAGGATTACATTAAAGCATGCTTTAATGACACATTTTCCCTTTTGTGCTAAGTTAAATAAATAGAACTGAATATATATTAATTATAGAGGTGTTGAGTGATAGTGTGAGTACTTCTAAAACTATAGTCATTTTTTAATTCTTTATAGTCTATTTGCCCTTGTTCATATAAATCTGTATAAAACAGAATATTAGCATAAATTTCTCCCATATAGTTTTTTCCTTTTCTTCCTTTCTTTTTTTTTTTTTTTTACTGAGTAGTGCAAATGCTACACAATTAATACTTCTTGAAATGATAATTGAAAGACAATGAAGGCACCCAATAGAGTAAAAACATGTGTTTTTATTGCCTAAATTTAATAGCAAGTCTTGACAACCTGATAATAAGCAAAAGAAAGCAAAAGATAAATAAATCAGTTTATATAAAGGAACAGTATTATAAACACTAGAGTGATCTGAAGATTTCATTCTTTTCAGGTTCATCCTTCAAATTTCAGAACATATTTAGGTCACAAATATTTCAATTCAGTTCAGTTCAGTCACTTTTGTGAGTTCAGTATGACTCTTTGCGAACCCATGAATCGCAACACGCCAGGCCTCCCTGTCCATCACCAACTCCCAGAGTACACCCAAACCCATGTCCATTGTGTCGGTGATGCCATCCAACCATCTCATCCTCTGTCATCCCCTTCTCCTCCCACTCAAACTTTCCCAGCATCAGGATCTTTTCAAATGAGTCAGCTCTCTGCATCACTTGGCCAAAGGATTTTGAGTTTCAGCTTCAGCATCAGTCCCTTCAGTGAACACCCAGGACTAACCTCCTTTAGGATGGACTGGTTGGATCTCCTTGCAGTCCAAGGGACTCTCAAGAATCTTCTCCAACATCACAATTCAAAGCATCAATTCTTCGGCGCTCAGCTTTCTTTAGAGTCCAACTCTCACATCCATACAAGACTCCTGGAAAAACCATAGCCTTGACTAGATGGACCTTTGTTGGCAAAGTAATATCTCTGCTTTTGAATATGCTATCTAAGTTGGTCATAACTTTCCTTCCAAGGAGTAAGCGTCTTTTAATTTCATGGCTGCAATCACCATTTGCAGTGATTTTGGAGCCCAGAAAAATAAAGTCAGCCACTGTTTCCACTGTTTTCTCATCTATTTGCCATGAAGTGATGAGACCAGGTGCCATGATTTTAGTTTACTGAATGTTGAGCTTTAAGCCAACTTTTTCACTCTCCTCTTATACTTTCATCAAGAAGCTCTTTAGTTCTTCACTTTCTTCCATAAGAGTGGTGTTATCTGCATATCTTAGATTATTGATATTTCTCCTGGCAATCTTGATGCCAGCTTTTGCTTCCTCCAGCCCAAAATTTCTCATGATGTACTCTGCATATAAGTTAAATAAGCAGTGTGGCAATATACAGCCTTGATGTATTCCTTTTCCTATTTGGAACCAGTGTGTTGTTCCATGTCCAGTTCTAACTGTTGCTTCTTGACCTGTATACAGATTTCTCAAGAGGCAGGTCAGCTGGTCTGGTATTCCCATCTCTTTCAGAATTTTCCACAGTTTATTGTGATCCACACTGTCAAAGGCTTTGGCATAATCAATGAAGCAGAAATAGATGTTTTTCTGGAACTCTCTTGCTTTTTCCATGATCCAGCGGATGCTGACAACTTAATCTCTGGTTCCTCTGCCTTTTCTAAAACCAGCTTGAACATCTGGACGTTCACAGTTCACATATTGCTGAAGCCTGACTTGGAGAATTTTGAACGTTACTTTACTAGTGTATGAGATGAGTGCAATTGTGTGGTAGTTTGAGCATTCTTTGATATTACCTTTCTTTGGGATTGGAATGAAAACTGCCATTTTCCAGTCCTGTGGCCACTGCTGAGTTTTCCAAATTTGCTGACATATTGAGTGCAGCACTTTCACAGCATCATCTTTCAGGATTTGAAATACTTCATCTGGAATTCCATCATCTCCACTAGCTTTGTTTGTAGTGATGCTTCCTAAGACCCACTTGACTTCACATTCCAGAATATCTGGCTCTAGGTGAGTGTGAGTGATCACACCTTCATGATTATCTGGGTCAGGAAGATCTTTTATGTACAGTTCTTCTATGTATTCTTGCCACCTCTTCTTAATATCTTCTGCTTCTGTTAGGTCCATACCATTTCTGTCCTTTATCAAGGCCATCTTTGTATGAAATGTTCCCTTGGCATTTCTAATTTTCTTGAAGAGATCTCTAGTCTTTCCCATTGTACTGTTTTCCTCTATTTCTTTGCATTGATCACTGAGGAAGGCTTTCTTATCTCTCCTTGCTATTCTTTGGAACAAATACTATGTTTCAGTAAAGATGGTATATAATTGACATTACTGAAAATTGTGTAAATGCTTCTCAAAAGATAAGAGACATGAGAATAAAAATGGATGAGAGTTTGTGAAAAAAAGATAATTAATAGTTACTCTATAAATAAATTAGCAACAAGGATATATTGTACAGCACAGAGAAATATAGCCATTAGTTTGTAACAACTTCAAATGGAATATAATCTATATTAATGATAAAAATATTGATTTTTTAATAAAATATTACAAAAAATATTGATTCATTATTTTGTATACCTAAAACTAATGTAATATTGTAAACCAACAGTGCTTCAATAAAAGAAAATACTCTATAAGATTGGAAGCTTGATTTTCTGCTGAGATATGTAGGAGAAAGATTAATGTGTGGCAGTGATTGGTAATGAATCTAGCAGATAATTTTAAAACAACTTCCATATGAAATGGAAAAAGAAATAGGCTAGAGATAAGCAAAAGATTATCAAGCTTAGGTATGTCAAGGGGAGATGGAAAAATGATATGGCAAGAGCTTAACCACTGAAGTTGATCTAACAAATGTCCGTATCAAAGTTCTGAAAATTATTAGCTTTGAGACCTTGGGAAATTATATAACTTCTTAGTGCCTCAGACTTCACATGGAAAATACTAAAATTCCAAATCTTATTCTAGGAAACTGATGCAAATGAATTTACCTTTTGAGTCAACTTCAAGGTGAAACGTGATGTGTGTGTTGCACTAAGGAAAATTTTTACTTTTTCTATATACTGATTTTCTTTAAGATTAGACTTATTTTGACAGAATGGCGTCCACTTCACAAGTCAAGCATCCTTGACATTGAAACAGACAGATTTAAAATCACATATATTTCTTTATATATTTTTTTATAAATAGTTATTTGCAAGATCTAAAAGTTGAATGAATTTGTAGCTATCATTGTTTCTGTTGCTGCTGTTTTTACTTGGTTTTTCTTCTTTCCTCAAAACTGTCAATTAAAGGCATTGTGACAGTAGGAGTGTCATTTAATCAGGTTGAGAATACTTTCACAGGGATGGTGTAGATGAAATGAAAGATAGAAAAGCATATAACTTTAACTGAAACATATATTATCATTAAATATTTATTCAGACCTTCCAGTATTAAAATTGATATGCCTTTGTATCTGAAAATAGAGGACTAATGCTTAGATGTGCCTTCTTAATTGAACGTTATACTATTGTTTCTATATAAGGTTTCCCTAAGCTTGGTAAGGGCTTCCCTGATGGCTCAGCAGTAAAGAATCTGCCTGCCAACCAAGGAGACATGGCTTTGATCTCTGGGTCAGGAAGATTCCCTGGAGGAGGAAATGGCAGTCCATTCCAGTTTTCTTGCCTGGGAAATCTCATGGACAATGGAGCCTGGTTGGGCTATAGTCCACGGTGTTGCACAAGACTCAGACACGACTTAGTGACTAAACAACAAGCTTAGAAAGCTACTCATATTATGATACGATTTGAATGTATGCAAGCTATCAGTCCTAAGAACAAAAATGCTCTGAGCCCAAAAAAGTAACAGCCTTGTAAGAACAAGAGACTTAAGTACATCTGTAATATGCTTTCTGAATGAGATTTTATCTAGCTAGTTTACAGATGCCATAATAAACCTAGATTTTAAGGGTAACTAGTCCACATTTCCCTCCATTTCTGTGTCTACAGTGGGAACATTTGTATGCTTAGCACCTAAAGTATTTTTATCATCTGAGTTTGCATATGACCTTTTCACAGTTTCAAGAATTTAAGGGATGTTATAATAAATGCTCATTATAAACTATAATGAGGAAAGGCTGGAATTTTGCTCTGCTCATTTTTTTGTGTCCATCAGTTAAACGACTTGCTTAAAAAAGGAAAAAAATGAATCACTTTTCTCACATTACCTTCCAACATAGGAACTTGATGTGTCATAGTGTTCTAGTATTTCTCTAATATTCTCAGAGAAATGTTAGCATGTCTCTCTATGATTATATATTTTTCTTTTCCCTTATATTTCTTTTGATTTTGCTTTAGTTATTTTTGTTTCTTTGTTGTTAAGGTGTCCAATGATTTATGATGTCCATCTTCTTTGTGAATTGCACCTTTTATCATTAAAAATATTCATCTTTGTTTCATTAAAAAAAGAAAAAAATGTATATTTAGCAGTTATAAAATATCAAATTCTACTCTCACTTAATAATGTTACTAAATTTAAGAAATGATAGATCCACCACATTCAATATTTTAAATTATATATATATGTAAGTCTATATATATACATATGTGTATACAAATATGTACAGACACATGCAAGGAATCACATTTGGAATTTATAATGAAAGAACACTAGAGTGGAATGTTTAATGTATTCTTTTTTTTTTTTTTTGTAAAGACTTCTATTATATTTTATACTAGTTTATTTAGATTAAGTGAAAATTTGGTTCCTTATATTAAGTACATATTTTACATGAAGAAAATTATAGCAATGATATATAAGTGCATATATTAGCACGGGATGAGAATTTTCTCATGCAAATCATTTAAAAATTTTTGAAAATAGATTGGACAACACTGAAGAAAGTAAAGGTAAAGATTTTTCTATTTTTTTTTAAACACTGTAATACTGAACAAATACTTTTGAAGGTCATACACTTGAGACACAGTCTTACTGACACATTGAGATTTAATATGAAGATTATAGAATGCTCCCACTTTTCAATATCTTCCCACCACACAGAAGGACTTCTGTATAATGTTCTAAAAATATCAATTAAAAGTCAGAAATTATCAGAGAAGATTAAAAACACACAGAATAATATATTTGTTTATAAATGAAGATGACTTTAAATCATAAAGATGCCATGAGGCAAAAAGTATAGGAGTAGATAAAGGTATTCATCCTAATAATAATCAAAAGAAAGCTAGAGTAACTATATTGAATTTCAGACAAAGCAGACTTCAGAACACAGCAAAAGGAAATTATTAGAGATTTTTTAAAAAGGAATTTACCAGACATAAAGAAGCAATCAACTCTCCAAGAAAATTTATTATCTTAAATATGTATGTAAGGCAAAAATGGATAGAAATTAAAGGAGAGATAGAAAAAGCCATTCCCTTTATAGGATGCTTCAACATCTCTTTGTCAGTAGCTGATAGATAAAGGAGGAAAAAAATCAGTAAGATAGACATTCTCCGAATGGCTCTATCAGTAACATTTCTTAATGAGCATTTATAGAATATTACATCCAGAGGTAGTAGAAGAAACATTCTTCTCAAGGTGAAATGGGACAGTTACCAAGACAGATCTTTTTCTGTGCTATAAATACACCTTAATAACATTTTAAAATCACACAAAATGTTCTCGGCTCACAATGGAATTAGAGTAGGAATCAGTAACAGAAACAAAATTGAAAAAAAAAATTTAATGTTTAGAAATTAAGCAACACTTTTTAAATGGCACATGAATTTCAGGAGTTTCCAAATCAGTTAAAAATATGTTTTGGATTAAACAAAAATGAAAATGCAGCTCTTTAAAATTTGAGAGATGCAGGGAAAATAGTGTATAGAGGGAAATATGTGGCCTTAAATGTATATATCAGAAAAGAAAAAAGATCTAAAGTAAATAATCTAAGGCTCTGTCGTGGAGAACTGTGAAAAGAAGAACAATTTAAGTTTAAAATTCTTCAAATAAAATAAAAAATTAAAACATATGTATATATAAATACATATTAAATTAGAAAATATACTATATGTATGTTTATGCATGCATATATATATAGACAGACAGACAGACATATATACTCCCTCCCTCTGGAACATCCCTCCCCACTCCCATCCCTGTATTTAATTTTTTAATTCTTATTTCAACTTATATATATATATATAAATTATGATTTATTTGCATTGTTGTACTGCAGAAACAAGCACAACATTGTCAAGCAATTATCCTCCAATTTAAAAAAAAGGAAAATTCAATAAAAACAACGCCTGGTTCTTTGAAAAAAAATCAGTGAAATTGATGAAACTCCAACCAGTCTAACCAGGGGAAAAAAAAGGTGAGAAGACACAAGTGAATAATGTATGAAATGAAAGAAAGGAGGTCATCATTATAGATCTACAGATCTCAACATGATAATAAATGAACACTGTGAACAAATCTATGCCCACAAATTTGATAACTTAGTTAAAGCGGATTAATTCCTTAAAGAAACAAACTCCAAAACTCATACAAAGAGAAATAGATAACCTAGATAATCCTGAATCCATTAAATAAATTCATAATTAATAAACATCTAGCAAGAAAGGTACTAGGTCTAAATTATATCTCTGGGTATTTGTACCAGACAATTAAATAATAATAATTATACATGATATTTTCCAGAAAATACAATGAGAAGTAATAATACTAATAATTCATTTTATGAGATCAACAGTACCCCAATATTAAAACCAGAAATGACTGTTAAAAAAGGGAAAATAAAGACTACTATGTTTTAAATGTAATTGGATTTGGTATGCTATTATTATAGAGAATTTTTATCTCTTTCATTTCTTTTAATGACCTTTCTGGTCTTGATACCCACATGATATATGTATACAAAAACAAATATGATTCAAAGTTGAGGCTCTTTTAACCATAATATCAATTCCCCAATGGCTCAGTGGTAAAGGATCTACCAGCAATGCAAAAACGTCAGGTTTGATCCCTGAATCAGGAAGATCCCCTAGAAAAGGGAATGAAACCCACTCCAATATTCTTGCCTAGAGAATCCTATGGACAGAGGAGCCAGATGGGCTACAGTCCACGAGGTTGCAAAAGAGCTGGACATGACTTAGCAATTAAATAACAACGTTCAGTTCATTTTAGTTGCTCCATCGTGTCCAACTCTTTGCCACCCCATGGACTGCAGCACGCCAGGCTTCTCTGTCTATCACTAACTCCTGGAGTTTACCCAAACTCATGTCCATTGAGTCAGTTATGCCATCCAACCATCTCATCCTCTGTCATCCCCTTCTCCTCCTGCCTTCAATCTTTCCCAGGATCAGGGTATTTTTAAATGAGTCAGCTCTTCGCATCTGGTGGCCAAAGTATTGGAGTTTCAGCTTCAAAATCTGTCCTCCCAATGAACACTCAGGATTGATTACTTTAGGATGGACTGGTTGCATCTCCTTGCAGTCCAAGGGACTCTCAAGAGTCTTCTCCAACACCACAGTTCAAAAGCATCAATTATTCGGTGCTCAGCTTTCTTTAGAGTCCAACTCTCACATCCATACATGACTACTGAAAAAACTATAGCCTTGACTAGATGGACATTTGTTGGCAAAATAATGTCTCTGCTTTTTTTTTTTTTTTTAATGTCTCTGCTTTTTAATATGCTGTCTAGATTGGTCATAACTTTCCTTACAAGGAGTAGGTGTCTTTTCATTTCATGGCTGCAGTCACCATCTGGAGTGATTTTGGAGCCCAAAAAAATAAAGTCAGCAAACATATCATTAGGATAACAAAGAAAAATCATTTGATTGTAACATTTAACATAGAAAATATTGAAAAAATTTAACAGTCATTCATAACTTTAAAGATCTCAATAAACTAGAAATAAAAAGAAACATTCATACTTGATTTAATGAATTTAAATATATATAATTTATATAT
This sequence comes from Budorcas taxicolor, assembly GCF_023091745.1. Lineage (NCBI taxonomy): Eukaryota > Metazoa > Chordata > Mammalia > Artiodactyla > Bovidae > Budorcas > Budorcas taxicolor. The sequence goes on along the minus strand of NC_068929.1, from coordinate 54,753,990 downwards.
ATTTATATATATATATATATATATATATATATATATATATATATACACACACACAGAGAGAGGATGCAGAAGGACAGTTCCAAACCCAAGTAACAACACAAATATTTAACTCTGACAGATTAAGAAATATACTCGTATCCAATGAATATGAAGCCAATGAGTTGGCCAAGTATATGTATTCAGAAAGTAGCAAATGTATATAAGTAAAACTTCCTCATCTTACTTACAGAGCAAACATATAAATAGAGATTTAGCGATTCACTGAATAATATTTGTACAAGGATGGAAAACAAGATTATAACAGGTGATTTTTCAATGCTGACAAAAAGAAATGGGAACAGATGGGAAGACCCTACAGGGTTATTTATGTAGACTGTGTGAGAAGCATTAAAAGAAGAAACAAAAAATGAATGAGCTGAAAGGTGGAGGTAAAAATTGAGAGTGAAATATGAAGATATGCTTATCTCTAGAGATATTTGGAAAAGGGAAAGAAAGGATCATTGGGGTTTTCAGTTGCAAATTTGCAAGGGAACCTCAAGCAGGTGTAGTAGGAACACAGACCAGGCCTTAGATTGTTAAAAAGTCAGTTATACATGAGTGAGGTGAAAGTTGGGTATACCACATCTCATGGGATAAGTGCTGAAATGAGCATATCATAGTTTTACTAGAGTCCTTTGCCTCAAAGTAAACAAGTTCCTTCGCATATCTCAGCCTAGTTTATTCATGTGCAAAAAAAAAAAATAATAATAATAATGTAATTCATAAAATGTGAGCATTAAATTTTTGTAGTATATTTTTTGCAAAGTATATATGCAGTGATGAGCACCTCTTTATTAATATTATTGCTGTCTCATTTTTTAAAACATTGACAGAGCAGAAGAGGAGAAAAGGAGAATTGCTGATTGTCTCAGGTAATTTTCAGTGATGACATACTGGAGTTTTCAATCATGGTAAATATCATGGTCAGTGAATGATGGACTGGGAGAGGTATAAGTAAGTTGAATTTAAAAGTTGGAGATTTAAGTGATGGTTAGAACTAAAGTGGGCTTCCTTGATGGCTCAGGGGTAAAGAGTCTCCCTGCCAATGCAGGAGATGCGAGTTCAATCCCTGGGTCAGGGAGATCCTCTGGAGAAGAAAATGGCAACCCATTGCAGTATTCCTGCCTGGAAAATCACATGGACAGAGGAGTCTGGTGGGTTACAGCCCATGGGGTTGCAAGAGTCAGTCACAACTTAGTGACTAAACAACAACAACAAAAACAAGAACTAAAGTACATTTATACAGATAGGAAAGGAAAATAGAAAAAATTGGATTGAAAATTCAAGTTAAGGTCAGGATAATATATATACACACACATATATATGTATATGTATATATATGTATGTACATATATGTACATATGTAAATACATTGTTAAGATGAATATTTAAAAGAAAGAGAAAACTGAAGTCATATCAAATACATTGATTCTTAATAATATAGAGTTCAGTACTTTCATGTATAATTGATTTCTTAACTGTCTTGTAGTCAACTGCTATGTCTTAAAATCCTGGTTATTGAGTAATATTGATTACTCTGATTTCAAATTCAAAGACATATTTTTTCCCTTTTCTTAAGAAAATACAATATTATTTTGTAGTGTGACCAGGAATTCCCAGGATTTTGTGTTAATAATACTTGCGATTGTGAGGTAACATGTAATGGTGTAGAATGTGGAATATAGTGAGGAGAAGCCCAGAATGGAAATTGAAAATAAATGTACTTAAACTCTTCCCAATTGAAGGGCTTTGCCATCTATTCATTTATTATTTATTGGTTCTGCACAAGTTGTTTGAACACACTATTTTCCATTTATTCATCTTAAAGTTGGGCAATAAAAGCAAAATAAACAAACAAAAAACCCATTAAATTCCTCATAAAGTTTAACTCCTTTTTGAGAAATTTAATAACTGACTGATAGCTGTGAAAATCCACTACGCTACTAAATATAAGGGACTTGACTAAAAGGATTAAGAGGCAGTCAAAAACATCCTGCAAATTGAAATTATCATTTAATTACATATGTATGTGCACGTGTGTGTATACTGTTTTATAGCAATGTTTATAAGGGAAGAAATACTCAGATTCTTGGAAAAAAATTCCAAATTGTAATTGTGTACTTAGCTAAACTGTACATTAGATGAGTCTTCCTTGGTGGTTCACACAATGAAGAATCTGCCTATAACACATGAGACATGAGTTCAACCCTGGGTCAGGAAGATCCCCGGAGAAGGGGATGGCTGGCTAGTGGTGGTGATTAAGTTGCTAAGTTGGGTCCAACTCTTTGGGTTCCCACGGACTGCAGTTGGGAAGAGATGGACATAACTCAGTTGGACATAACTGAGTGACTAACACTTTCACTTTTTCTTTTTTTTCATACAAAAGAGTCAACAGAAATTCTCAAACAAGGAGAGAGATTTACAAAATTATCTCCTCTCACTCTTTTTCTTAGGAACTAAAATGATGTAGCATGCTGACATTTTATTAATTCTTTTCAGATCCCTCAATACTTGGAAATTGCCTCAAATATAGAGCTAGCATATTTGCATTCGTTTTAAAAATTCTTATTTTATTTTATTTCAATTTTTTTATGGCCACACGCACAGCTTGTGGGGATCTTAGTTCCCCAGCCAGGGACTGAACCCCAGACACAATGATAACACAACATCCTAACCACTGGACTACCATGAAACATCCAGGAATTCTCATTTTAATACAGCAGTTACTAAAACTTGTCCAATGAATTTCATTATTATTTTTATCATTTTATTTATTTATTTTTGGCTGTGCTGGCTCTTTGTTTTTGCACAGGTTCTTGTCTAGTTGCAATGCTCAGATTTCTCATTGTGTTGGCTTCCCTTGTTCCAGAGTACAGGCTCTAAGGCATGCGGGCTTCAGCAGTCACGGCTCCCAGGCCTTAAAGCACAGGTTCAGTAGTTGTAGAGCACAAAGGCTTAGTTGCTCCCTGGCACGTGGGATCTTCCCAGACCAGAGACTGAACTCATGTCTCCTGAATTGGCAGCATATTCTTTATCACTGAGCCACCAGGGTAGCCCTGTCCAAGGACTTTTAAAATGTCCTCCTCTTAAAGACAAGATATAACATATCCTTTCTAATCTTTTCTTCAAAACACTTTTTTTTCCTCTTTGGCTCAAGATTAGGGTTATATTTTAACACTTCTTTCTATGCACACCTCTACCATTCCATCTTGATGAAGAATTTTAATAGCTATTACTTAAGAAGTAGTTGTCTAGCTCTTCTAACATGGAATATGATGAGTGTATGTACAACCAATCATATCCATAATTCAAAGAAGCTTGTGACTTATGCTTTAAAGATCTCTATGATTCTCATAGTTTTATGTAATAAATATGTAAACTATTTAATGGACTTCATGTAAATGTAACTAGAACTCAAGAGTTAAGAAATTTCAGAGGAATATAAATAATACCAAGAGCAACAAATTCATTTTGCCAAAGAGGATAGATCACAGGAAGCTTAAGGTGCTGACCTCAGATGACTTTTACAGTTAGTGATAGAATTTGGTACAAAATAAATTTTAAATTTTTTTCTAGTGGATCATACCACTGTTTCACTCATGTGTTGATCTAATACTTCTTTGACCACAAAGATTACATTTTTCAAAATATGTAAGTAACATACATGTATTACATAAAATATGTACACATACACTTCTATAAAGGTAAACATGCAATGTAATTAAAAAGTTATGTATGATTATTGCCAACCCCTTCCCATGTAAATTTTAAGTATTTTTATATTGTTTAACTCCTGAATGAAGGCCATTTACTGTGGTATTATAAATAAAAATGAATCTCTAGATATTTACAAGTATTGAAATATTAGGCTTAGTGCTTTCAGTAGTGTGGATGATGTACCATATTACTAATTTATGAGCACCAAAAGACCTCTGCTCACCTTGTCACTTTTGCGGTTTCCCATTGTACATGAACTTATTTCCATTCATTATTTTTATTTTTTTTTCCTTTTTAACCTTAATTTGTTTGCCTGTTTTTTGTAGATCAAATATGTTTTTGATTTCTTTTCCTGTTAACATCTCTATGGTTCTTATGAGCTAAATGCATTCCCATAAAATTAATATTTTGAAGTCCTAACCATCAGTATCTTAGAATAGTACTATATTTGGAGAAAGGACTTTTAATGAGTTAACAAAGATTAAAAAAAAGAAGTCATGTGAGTGGGTTCAGTGTGACTGCTGTCCTTAGAGAAGAAGAATGAGCCCGGGTGGGGAGTCGGGGGAGGGGACAAAAACATGCAGAGAAATGAAGAAAAGACAACTATGGAAAAGCCCAGGAAAGAGACCCTCGGAAGAAAGCAACTCTACAGACCCCTTGATCTTGACTTTTAGCTTCCAGAACTGCAAGGAAAAAGTTGTTCAAGTCACCCAGTCTGCATTGCTTTGTCATGGCAGCCCTAACAAATGAATTCAGTGGTTTAGCAAACATAAAAGATAGAAGTACTGAAAAAAGGCTTATTCATTTGGTGCAAGTAAGACCCACCAAGTTCATGTGCTTGCTTAGTATCTCAGTCACATGCCTTGAAATGACCTACTTCCCCTAAGTCTTCCTTGTGTCATCGTTGCTTCTGATATATAAATACATGTAGAGGCAGTCAGATTCTCTAGCAAGGTGCAACAAGCAGTCATTGTTGACAAGAATCAGCTGAAAGTGATTTGCTTAGCAACCTTCTTCAAAGGACCTTGCCTTATGGCATAGCCAGTCATGTTGCTGGGGCAGACCCGGAAGTTGACATATTTTTTTCCTTCAGAATAGTTATGGAATCACCAGCTTGGGGCAGACCTAGAAGCTGACATATTTTTTTTCTTTCAGAATAGTTATGCAATTACCAGCTTTTTAAAAAATTACATGAACACTTCCCAAAGCAAAGTATATTGCAAATTATCGCACTCCATCAAGACTGAATGCAGTTCCCTGGGATGAGACAAAGATAAAGCCATCAAAGTGGGGAAGAACAGTTGATCTTGATAAGGAAGGCAAGCACAGTCTCCAGTTATGAGGCACCAAAAGAACAACGGGAAATGCAGATTCAAATGGCCAAATTGGCACAACATAACTATCAGATATTTATTTCTGAAGCAAGAATTTCATAATAAATAGGAACTGAATATAATTTGCCTACATGATTTCTATTTCCACCCATTTCCCCCATATGTGAATGTTTCCTTTCACACTTTACAATACAAATATAATTATAAATATTTCAGAAATGCAGCTGGATATAGATGATGTCTTCAGAAAGCGTTCATAAGTAACTTTTATGTTTCCTATATATTGTTTAATATTTCAGTAGTCACTTGTATAGTTATAATATTAAGAAAATATATTCTTACTTTATAGGTAGTTACCTGTTTTGTTAAGGGCCTTTGTAGCTATTTTGTAAAGTTCACTTAAAAGTGATGTATTAGTATATGAGTGCAGCTTACATATCTGCTTATAAAATCTAGTATTTCTGAGAAACTTCATCAAACTAAAAAGTAAGTTTATTTTACAAAGGAAAGTCACGATATTGTTTATATTAGAATTGTAGATAATAGGGTAAAGAAGTAACTCTGAGCTCCAATAGAATGATGTTCCAAATTGAAATTCATGTTAATAAAATAAATAAATCAACTGCTAGATCTTGCATTAATGTACATTTGGGTGTTATATTTGGTTTGAATTTTCCAAAGTTCCTGATGTTTCATTTGTTTGGTAATTATTAATAAATATTTTTAGAAATTCTATAAATCCATTCTGCATTATTTGATAAATGTTTTATCTTCTTGGTTCATCAAAGAATCATTAGCTTGCAAGAAACTCTGAGAAGCTGTATACAAATTTCTCTTCCCTTGTTTAAATCAATGACATTTTCCCCAAAAATGTTTCATAATAACACAACTTAAGTTTTTGGTATGACTGAAGACTGCAATGATCTGCTGATTTGTTAAAACCAACCTTTCATGCGCTGGCACAATATTAAAACAAAACCAATATTTATTTTCATCTGAATTTCAGCCTGAGGCTTCTTTTATAAAGAGTTTTTTTTTTCTTTTAAAAATTTTATTTCTTTGGAAAACAATTAACATTTTCATGAACACTTTTAATAGGAACTAATATTAAGATCAAACATTGCTTTTAAAATTTGGGACTTACATATTGACTTTGTTATTATCATATTTATTTCAATTTTCTGAAAGGGCAGGAAAAAACAAATATATATTGGCATACATTTTAAAAAAGAAAAAAGAGCAGTTTAATTATAAGAAGATGGAGTTCAGAAAGTTTTCTTCTTTTTTCCTTAAAAGGAATGAGAAGTTGGCATGTTGCTATTGCTCCTTGACATAAAGACAGTGTCTTTGTTTTATGTCCTCTATGTCTGAATCCTGCAATGCCATCACAGCAGAGAGTACTCTACACCGCTTTAAATGATAAGAGTTTCAGTAGGCACTTTAGTGGAATTAAGAAAAATCTAACACTCTTCCACCGTGATGCCACATAGCTATCTTCGTTCTAGGTTGTCACGTCAGTAAATTGTATTGAATAGGCCTGAGCTTGTCTCAGTGTGTTTCCAAAAGAACAAAACAAAACCAAGCAAGTACACACTAGAGGATTTATCTTGTGTTGGCAGAATAAACCAAAACTGACAGTATGATAAATATAGCAACTTGCTAGAAACCAAATAATCAAAGGAATCTTGTCCTAGAAAGCCGTGTGTGTGTGTGTGTGTGTGTGTGTGTGCGTGCGTGCATGTGCACGCGTGTGATTTCTATTTATGTTCCTTTCCCTTAAATTTCTTCTGTTGGCTGTGTTTTAACCTTTGCCTCTCCTCTAAGTGACTTTATCAGGGTTATAACTCTCTTCTTCTCCAAACATGTCTGCCAAGACTTTAAAACGGGGTCCCCAATCTGTCAGGTAGTTGTAGTCCTGGTCTGCCTCCGTGGTCAGAGACTCTATGGAGCTAAGAGAGTCGGCGACTGATCCGTTGCCTTCATAGGCATATGTTGCCAATGAATCATATGGTGGGGCAGTGGGGTCCACATCATTTTCTTGTAGCCTTTGATTAATGAAATCCCTTATGTCTGTGTTATCTTCCACTGGTGGTCTCTGACGAGGTAAACAGAGAGAATCTGGTTTGATATCCCTGCGAATTTTGTTATCTTCAATCCCTTTTGGGTTTCTCAGAGCACCAATGTCGAAAGCCTGGGTGTCCTCCTCCCCACCTCCTTCATCATCATAATGGATAACGTTGTCTCTGATGTCTTCCTTAGAGGTCATCAAGGTGTCTTTCTTCTTTTGCCTTCTCAGAGCTACATACAGCACAACTATGACTAGAACAAGACAAAAATGGCAAAGTGAGACTATGTCTGCTCATGTCCCCATGAGAAATTAAATTGATCAGGGCTGGCTGAGTTTTTTAATGACATCCTATTATTTTCAAAGTACACATGTTGTAATCTGTATGGATCATATCTATGCTGATTTTCATTGTTTAAATTCAGTTTCATTTTTAAATTGTAACTAAAGTGAAAAACATTGCAAAACTCACAAATTCTAATAACAGTAGCCTTATATTTGACATATGTTTAAATATCTCATTGTCAGGTAATTTTTTACAAAATTTAAAAAAAGCAGCAGAGAAAGGTAAATATATAACTTATATGTTGAATTTTTTTAAATGGTGCAAATGGACCTATTTACAAAACAGAAATAGAGTCACAGATGTAGGAAACAAACTTTTGATTACCAAAGGAGAAAGGCAGGAGAGAGAAATTGGCAGATTGGAATTGACATATACACACTACTATACATAAAATAGATAATGAATAAGAACCTATGATGTGGCTCAGGGAACTGTAGGCAATATCTTGTAATGACCTAGATGGAAATCTAAAAACAAATGGATATATGTATATGAATGCCACTTCACTTTTCTATATACAGAAACTAACATAGCACTGTAAATCAACTGTACTCTAATAAAAAATTAATTCAAAAAAAAAAAGAATGATTTGTCCAATCATACATAGAACTGTATAGCATTGCAGTAATGAAACTTGGGTCTTCCCTGGTACCTCATCTGGTAAAGAATCAGCCTGCAATTCAAGAGACCCCAGTTTGAATCCTGGATCAGGAAGATCTCCTGGAGAAGGGATAGGCTCCCCACACCTGTATTCTTGGGCATCCCTGATGGCTCAGACAGTAAAGAATCTGCCTGCAATGCAGGAGAGTCAGGTTTGATCCCTGGATTGGGAAGATCCCCTGAAGGAGGGCATGGCAACCCAATCCAGTATTCTTGCCTTGAGAATGGACAGAGGAGCCTGGAGAGCTACACTCCATGGGGTCACAAAGAGTCAGATACAATGAGTGACTAAGCACACACAATAAAACTTGAGGGGCTTTCCAGGTGGCTCTAGTGGAAGAGAACCTGCCTGCCGATGCAGGAGACATAAGAGACCCAGTTTCAATCCATGGGTCGGGAAGACCCCCTAGAGGAGGGCATGGCAACCCTCTCCAGTATTTTTGGCTAGAGAATCCCATAGACAGAGGAGCCTGGAGGGCTACAGTCTATAGGGTGGCAAAGAGTTGGACGTGACTGAAGTGATTTAGCACACAGTAAACCTTGAATATTGTTGCCCATAACTGACACTTAGATGTCATTCATATCCGGATTTACATTGTGTTAACATTGCTTTATTTCTGACAAAATAAACACAAATCACAGAAAAGTCACTTTTAAAAGCATTAAACAAAAGAAAAAGAGAAAGAATATACAATATAAGAGTCAGCTTTCCAAATTATGTCAAGTAAGACTACAAATTATTTAAATTCTGTGTCTTACCATATTGAGATATTCTCCAAACTAAATGCCTAGTAATCAGCTGGCCTTCTTTAAACAAGATCATACTTTAAAACACTTAATTTATAGACTCTTGTCATTGAATATCTTTTTTTCCCCATTGACTTATGGTCATCATTATTTTGATATATATATATATCACTATTTATATATATATATATATATATATATATTTTATGAGTGAATAAACAGATTCACACCATTAAGTCAGTGCCCAGTTTTGCCTGGAATAATTCTCCCCTCTCCTCCATAGCAGTGGCAATAGATTGAAAGCCAAATGTGTTTACTTTAACACAATATTGTTTGGAAGGAAGATCTTGTCACAGGATTAAAAAGTAGGAGACTACATGATGATTAAAGCAAGTTTATTCCCTTTTCTTCCAAAATTAAGGAGGAAGATAGAGGAGATAAAGGTAGAGCTTCTGTACAATGGGTTTTGAAGATATGTTCAGCACTCTTCACTTCTGGGCTTTATGCAGATCTCAGAACTGAAAACACTATGGTTTGTTCATCCAAAGTGTGTGTGAAAGAGTTTAAACATCATAGAGAGACCTGCATATGTATAAAACGGCTTTAGATTTGCCATGACTGAAAAAGACACTGGTTAGAGGTGCTTGAGAGTGAAATAGAAGTTCCTGGGCACCACAAGATTCTCCTGCTTTCACTCACCCTAGGAAATATATGAAATGGCTAAGAATAAGATGATCTAACTAAAGGGATCTGAGATTGGCTACAGAGATCAAATACATGGATTTGTAAGCAGACCCCGTGGCAAGACTGAGTGTCAACATTCATAGCTGTGCACCAGCAATTCACACCTAGGTGCAAGGTGGACACTTGGTAAATACTTAGCATGTGTATGCTAAATTGCCTCAGTCATGTACAACTCTTTCATGGACTTTAGCCCACCAGGCTCTTCTGTTTATGAGATTTTTCAGGCAAGAATATTGGAGTGGGTTGCTATGCCCTCCTACAGGAGACCTTCCTGATCCAGGAATCAAAGCCAGGCTTCCTTATTGCAGGTGGATTCTTTACTGTCCAAGCCACACATCCTAGTAAGTACTTTAAATTTTTATTTTCTATCCCAGAGATAAAGGTATGTCTGTACATTTGTCAGAATATTTTGGCTAAATAATGCACATGCATAGATATAAGCTGATTCCACAGAGCCCAACCGTACCTCTGTTGCAATTTTCATGTAAAGGAATGACTGGAAAAAAAAAATTTTTTTTTTAAATCTCTCTTTTTTTTGTGAATCCAGTAGAGGATGAATAAATGAAACAGAGTCAGCTGAACAAAGTTTATGGGAGAGGGACACCCCTGAATTAGGTTTTCATTCTCACAGAGATGTTACAGAATGCATTTTCTTCAATCCTTTCCCTTCGCTGTGCTTCTCGATATTTTAGTGTGTTCTGTTCTGTCCTAGTGGGAATGGTGAGAGTTTTGATGTAAGGAGATCTGAGAAAAGTGGAATAAGAATTGCTTCTGGCCAGCACTTTAGACAGAAAAAAAAAACAAATTCAGAGATGCCTTTACTTCTTTCCTGTGCTTTCTCTTTTCTTTCATTCTTTATTGAACCACTGTTGGACAACTACTCTTTGTCTAGTATCATTTTAAAGGTTCTACAATATAATAACTATCAGGATGTAAAAAAATGAATTTAAAACTGCTGCTGTAAATGGGATAGAAAAGTTCATTGCAGCAAGTGCCACAAACTTCAAGTTTCAAGTGTTCATACTTGAAAATTCCCTAGGGCTTGAACATACTTTTGGTGATATGTATTTCTATTGCTATATTTCCATGTGGTAGGAAGTAGAAAATTAACTTGAAAAAACTATACTTCAGTATACATAGTCTTCCTTCTATCTCTATGCAGCAGCTCAATGAAGAAACACTGATTTACATGGCCAAATGAGGAAGGAGATACACAGACAAGGGAGAGAAAGAGAATACGTGATTAATATTGAAACTCACCTAAGAGTATAACAATGCACAGAAGGATTGCAATCAAAGCCCCAGTGCTAAGTCCTACAGGTAGAAAAATTGCTTCCACGTTACAAGACAGGATGGTACCATCAGAGTCACATCGACAAACTCGAATAGTCATTGTGTTTGTGCTGCTCTGAACAGGATAACTGCTGTCTTCTATTACTACAGGGAGGAAATACAACTCTTGCTGCCTGCGGCTGTATCCATTTCTTCGGGTTTCAATTCCAGCTGTGTTGTCTACAAAACATGACACGTATGGTAAGATGGTTACTATGAGTATCACTTCAAATCTTCAAGTTGGTATCTGTTAAGCGGTAGGAAGCTCTTCTTGAGTCAGTAAAATACATCCGTATTTCAATTCTTTCTTTTATCATTATGAAAGCTGCCAAAATGTAATCAGATGTAATCAAAGAAAATCCTTCGGAAAAGAAGAAACATTAATCTTGTCTGCAATAAGAATTAAATTTTCTATTGAGAAAGAATAGAAAATTGTCTACAAGACAAGAAATATGTTGTATCAAAACATCTCTTTTTTTTGATGTCAAAATCTCACAGAGAAAACAAACCTCAGTGGATGCTTTCTTACATGATTAGAAGAACAAAGATTATAACGGGTGAATCAGCATAACATTTTACCTAAGAATATAGTCCTTAAAATATGACACATATCAATATACTATTTCAGATAAAATTTGATTTTTTACTTTTCCCAACTCTATATCTATGCTGCATATATGTATATATATGTGAATATATGTATACATTTTCACTTTTCTAAAACAACATAAGAAACATGGAAAAGAAAATGTGTTAAATCATCAAGATTCATTAAAATTTATAAGGATTTTGAATCAAAATAACCATCAATTCTATCAATTGCCAAATAAAGAAATGTGATATACATGCATATAGATAGATAGATAGATAGATAGATATCCATATATACACACACAATGGAATATTATTCAATCATAAACAGGAAGGGAATCCTGCCATTTGTGACAACACGGATGAATCTAAAGGGTATTATGTTAATGAAATAGACCAGACAGAGAAAAACAAATACTGCATGATAAAATTTACATGGGGAATCTAAGGAAATAAAGAAAAGTAGAACTCATAGAAATAGAAGGTAAAAAAATAGTTGCCACGGACTGGAAGTGGTGAGAAATGGGATAAAGTTGGTAAGAGGCTTAAAAACTCTCAGTTATAAAATGAATAAAGTCATTATAGTATGATGACTGTAGTTGATAGCACTGTACTGTATAATTGAAATTTGCTAAAAGAGTAGAACTTAAATGTTCTCATAAAATAAAGGTGAAAAAAGTGTCTATCCATTTAAACCAAAAAAACTTCCAATTACACTTAAAATATAACAAGATAAAATGGGGATATGGTAAATGGAATGAGTGGCAAATACATTTTTAGATCATGAGAATATACTATATCATGAGACAAAGATGATCAGATTCATGTTATTATGAGTAACCAAATATAGATTCTCCAGCACATATAAAATGGTGGAAAACAGTCAATACTTTGATTCCTGAATAATATAACTGTCTACTTAGTTGCCCAAGCCAATGGTCTTCAAGTCTTATTAGTTTTGTTTATCATTTTCACATGGAATCTAGGAGATCTAGCAACAAGCTTATGTATTCTATCTCCCAAGTCACTAACCTCCATCCTCACAACCATGCCTCTAATTCAAGACACTTTCATTCATTTTCTTCAATAGTATCAAGTATAGTCTTGTCTTCCTCTATTGTTTTCTACACTGGATCCATTCTGATCTGCTAAAATGCTCTCATGTAAACCTTTCAAAGACTACTCAGGTCATTGGGTTTAAGTTATAAACTCTTAAAATGGCTTATAGACAGGTTAACTAAAGTCAGAACAGCTGATCAGTTGCCAGCCTTAATGCATTTAATCCACTGTCCTTTGTATTTTTGTAGTGATTTTAATAACAGCAGATATAATAATATTAGTAACAGTAAAAAAGAAAAAAATTAGTAACAGTGATGGTAGTAGCAGTGGTGGTAGATATGTAAGTTAGTTATGATGACAGAGCTGGTAGCTAAAATTATATTAAAGGTAATAGGTTCTAGGCACTGTGTTAAAGGATTTGCATTACATCATCTTATTTAATAAAACAAGCATGAGGTTAATTTATGTTAACTATGAAGTTGAAATTATTACAGTATACTTTAATGTATTGAGAATCTGCCCTTTAGGTTGTATTGCAGTAGGAGTGAAAACTTGTATTATTTTCACTAAAAGCCTGCACCATACCATGTGTCATACAAATAAAATAATTACTTGTATGCACGAGCAGTGCATGTAAAAAAAATGATATATTTAAAACATGAAAAGTAATTTCCCAGACAGTATATTATTTGTCTGACTCATTAAGGGAATACCCCCATTATAAACAGAAGTAACTTGCCTCATTAGATATAGTCTATATAGGTTATTAAACAGTTTACTGTTAGTCATAAATTTTGTATTTCTCATACATAGATTTCTATATTTTAAGAAGTTGAGTACTTTTAGGAAGAGCATTGATTTCTACCTTTGTGTCTTTTTACAAAATTGCCTGATAAAAGCTAAATTTTTATGTGGTTAAACTTACTTCTGAAGTCACGAACTGTAAAATTTGGTTTGATGGCAGCTTCAGGTGATAATTTAAAGGAGAATTGCTGTCCAGCAGGTGAAAGATCTCGGTCTGCAGCACTGACTATCTGAATTATCTGAAACAAAGTTGAGATCAGACCTGAAATCAGTCACTGATTTCAAAGGAAACTCTACATACCAGGCTAATACATATATTTAATGAAACATGCAAGGAAACCAAAATGACATTTTTAGAATTTATATCATTGGGCCAATCACTTACAAATACTTTTATAAACAGTAAAATATTTAGAGTTAATGGTGGCAGGTACAATTACAGGGTATGGACTAATTCTAAATCGATGTCCACATAACTAAAGAGAATAACAATGTTGAAAATTCTCACTAATAATAATGTGTTTGCTTGCATTTTATTTATTTTATTTTTATATTTTATTTTTTTGCTTGCATTTTAAATTAGACAAAATAAATTCTTTCCAGCCTAAATATGAAAATACTGGAGACAAAATCTCTGATTATTTAAAAGTCCTTTCAAGGAAAAAAAAAATTAGTATCATTATATTTGTGAGAACGAGTTTTATCTTCATAAATAAAGTATGAAAGAAGCAGAGGACGTAGATCTGCTTTGTTGTTATGTCCCCCACCGCCCAGTGGGTGAGAATATAAATTATGTTTTCTTGGAGTTGTTTTTTGTTTTGGTTTGGTTTTTTTTTTTAAGAAGTAATCGTGACCAACTTTGTTTCAAAAATTTTCCTAAATTGCTTCCGAAAGTGGTATATCTAAACAGTTAAAATTCTAATACTTCAATGAAATGCCCTTAGGAATTTGGTGATTAACTTTCAAGAGCCAAGCTATGAACTGATAATTCACTGTGTAAATAAACAAATACAAATGGCTTTGAGGTATTTATTTATTAATGTATGCAATGACTTTGCATCAGGAAGAAATTGCAGGACATGTGTGCAGAGGAGGAAGGCAGTGTGCTGCTTAGGTGACACATTCTTAGACTAAATTTGAATTTGTCAGAGGAAGAACTTAGATCATCCTGTGCACTTAGATTGATGCCACTAAACATGAGAGTTATTTGCCCCTATTTGTTTTTATCCCATGGTTAAAACTCAGACTTATGACTGTTATCTGCCTTCTATATAGCTGTGTGTTTTGGTGGGTATAAACAGGACCACACACAAGTACACAACATAAATACTGGGATTTCAAGGTCAGTACTAGGTAATTTTTAATTTGATCATGGAATCTCTAATGATAATTTCGGTTGCCTATTTTACTGTGGGGGTTTCCAGGTGAGTAAAGTCGGCTTCCCTAGTAACACAGATGGTAAAGCACCCGCCTGCAGTGCAGGAGACACAGGTTCGATCTCCAGGTCAGAAAGATTTCCTGGAGAAGGAAATGACAACCCAATCCAGTATTCTTACCTGGGAAATCCCGTGAACAGAGTGGCCTGGTAGGCTACAGTCCATGAGGTTGCAAAGAGTCGGATATGGGCATGACTTAGCAAGTAAACAGCAACAAGTTTTACTGTGATTCAGTCACACAGGATCTATTTAGCCTTTAGAATTATCATGGATTCAACACCAAAAGCCAAATTGTGGAATATGGCAATTTAGTCAAATAATTACCACGCAGACCCTGTAAAGCTTCAACTTTCCTCAAATAAAACCATGTACTCAGATCACTATATATCACCCATAAAATTTCTTTAAATTATTTGGGAATTAATTTGCCAAGTTTTGTTTTCCTTTCTAACAACTAGCATAATTATCTTTTTTATAATCCATCAACATCAATTTTTATGAAGAAAATAATTTCACAACAAAAAAATCTTTTAAAATAGCATACAGAGGTGACCTTTTGGTATAAACTGGCAATGACCTGGAATTGACACTTGGGAGTTATGTCCTAAGGAAATACTTAGGCCAATACTGCATTGATTCATCATATAAATCACTATTGACTTATGTAGAATCATCTTTTCTCTTATTTTGATAGGTAGAAACAGGCACAGAGATATATGTATATTAAGTTATTATACAATCCAAAAAAGATAGTTCCTCAGACTGGTTCCAAATAGGAAAAGGAGTACGTCAAGGCTGTATATTGTCACCCTCCTTACTCTAATTATATGCAGAGTACATCATGAGAAACGCTGGACTGGAAGAAACACAAGCTGGAATCAAGATTGCCGGGAGAAATATCAAGAACCTCAGATATGCATATGACACCACCCTTATGGCAGAAAGTGAAGAGGAACTACAAAGCCTCTTGATGAAAATGAAAGAAGAGAGTAAAAAGTTGGCTTAAATCTCAACATTCAGAAAACGAAGATCATGGCATCTGGTCCCATCACTCCATGGGAAATAGATGGGGAAACAGTGGAAACAGCGTCAGGCTTTATTTTGCGGGGCTCCAAAATCACTGCCGATGGTGATTGCAGCCATGAAATTAAAAGACGCTTACTCCTTGGAAGAAAAGTTATGACCAACCTAGATAGCATATTCAAAAGCAGAGACATTACTTTGCTGACTAACGTCCGTCTAGTCGAGGCTTTGGTTTTTCCAGTAGTCATCTATGGATGTGAGAGTTGGACTGTGAAGAAGGCTGAGCACCAAAGAATTGATGCTTTTGCACTGTGGTGTTGGAGAAGACTCTTGAGAGTCCCTTGGACTGCAGGGAGATCCAACCAGTCTATTCTGAAGGAGATCAACCCTGGGATTTCTTTGGAAGGAATGATGCTAAAGCTGAAACTCCAGTAATCTTGCCACCTCATGCGAAGAGTTGACTCATTGGAAAAGACTTTGATGCTGGGAGGGATTGGGGGCAGGAGAAGGGGACGACAGAGGATGAGATGGCTGGATGGCATCACTGACTCGATGGACGTGAATTTGAGTGAACTCCGGGAGGTGGTGAAGGACAGGGAGGCCTGGCGTGCTGCGATTCATGGGGTCGCAAAGAGTCGGACACGACTGAGCGACTGAACTGAATTGATGCATAGTTTCTAGACCCTTAGGATGGCTGGGATCAAAAGCAGAAAATGCTCATATACTGTATTTCTCATATTCGAGGGAATATTATATTTTATTTGTAAATGTGGCCCCAAAGGGCTTCCCTGGTGGCTCAGTTGGTAAAGAATCCACCTGCAATGTGGGAGACCTGGGTTCCATCCCTGGGTTGGGAAGATCCCCTAGAGGATGGCATGGCAACCCACTCTAGCATTTTTGCCCAGAGAGTTCCCATGGACACAGGAGCCTGACAGGCTGCAGTCCATGGGATTGCAAATAGTTGGACACAACTGAGCAACTAAGCACAGTGGGCCAAAAGAACACACAATGCTTGACATATAATTATTAGGAAAAAGAGATTTCGGCGACCCCACAGATTTCTTACCACTTAGTCTGAGTATACGAAAATAAAGTTATCTCTAATAACTTCTACTATTCCCAATTTTTTTAATTTATTAGAGAAACACAGAAACATTAGAGTTCTATTTCCAAAAGCCTTTCATTGGTGTATTACCTGATTCTGATTGCTATGGTATAATCAATGTCCATCATTACCTAAAAATAAAGGAAGAGATTTGAGGGGCAGGTGGAAGGATCTGGAAAATAGTTAATACTTCTAAGTTACCAAATTTTGGTAAACTTCTTTTACTTTTTGTCTGTGTGTTCAGGTGCTCAGTTGTTTCAAACTCTTTTGTGACCCCTGGACCATAGCCCACCAAACTCCGTAGTCCATGGGATTTCAAGGCAAGAATAGTGGAGTGGGTTGCCATTTGCTACTCTAGAAAATCTTCCAAACCCAAGGATCTAACCTATGTCTCTTTTGTCTCTTACATTGGCAGGTGAATTCTTTACCACTGTATCACCTGGGAAGCCTCTTATAACTTTGCAAATAATGAAATCCAGCATAAATTTTGCCTGCATTATAAGGGGAAAAGCATTTAACTATTTTATATATATATTTATATATATATTTATATATATATATACCCCAAGTCCAAGGAGCGGTGGCTGCATGGGCACAGGAGGGCCAAGAGGAGCTACTCCATGTTCAAGGTCAGGAGGGGTGGCTGTGAGGAGATATGCCTCATCCAAGGTAAGAGCAGCGGCTGCGCTTTGCAGGAGCAGCCGAGAAGAGATACCACACGTCCAAAGTAAGAGAAACACAAGTAAGATGGTAGGTGTTGTGAGAGGCAGCAGAAGGCAGACAAACAAACCATAATCACAGAAAACTACTCAACCTAATCACACAGACCACGGCCTTGTCTAATTCAATGAAACTAAGCCATGCTGTGTGGGGCCACCCAAGACAGGCGGGTCATGGTGGAGAGGTCTGACATAATGTGGTCCACTGGAGAAGGGAATTGCAAACCACTTCAGTACTCTTGCCTTGAGAACCCCATGAACACTATGAAAAGGCAAAATGATAAGATACTGAAAGAGGAACTCCCCAGGTCAGTAGATGCTCAATATGTTACTGGAGATCAGTGGAGAAATAACTCCAGAAAGAATGAAAGGATGGAGCCAAAGCAAAAACAATACCCAGTTGTGGATGTGACTGGTGATAGAAGCAAGGTCCGATGCTATGAAGAGCAATATTGCATAGGAACCTGGAATGTCAGGTCCATGAATCAAGGCAAATTGGAAGTGGTCAAACAAGAGATGGCAAGAGTGAACATTGACTTTCTAGGAATCAGCGAACTAAAATGGACTGGAATGGGTGAATTTAACTCAGATGACCATTATATCTACTATTATGGGCAGGAATCCCTTAGAAGAAATGGAGTAGCCATCATGGTCAACAAAAGAGTCCAGAATACAGTACTTGGATGCAGTCTCAAAAGCGACAGAATGATCTCTGTTCATTTCCAAGGCAAATCATTCAATATCACAGTAATCCAACCCTATGCCCCAACCAGTAATGCTGAAGAAACTGAAGTTAAACTGTTCTATGAAGACCTACAAGACCTTTTAGAACTAACACCCAAAAAAGATGTCCTTTTCATTATAGGGGACTGGAATGCAAAAGTAGGAAGTCAAGGAACACCCGGGGTAACAGGAAAATTTGGCCTTGGAAACGGAATGAAGCAGGGCAAAGGCTAATAGAGTTTTGCCAAGAGAACGCACTGGTCATAGCAAACACCCTCTCCCAACAACACAAGAGAAGACTCTACACATGGACATCACCAGATGGTCAACACTGAAATCAGATTGAATATGTTCTTTGCAGCCAAAGATGGAGAAGCTGTATACAGTCAGCAAAAACAAGACCAGGAGCTGACTGTGGCTCAGATCATGAACTCTTTATTGCCAAATTCAGACTTAAATTGAAGAAGTAGGGAAAACCACTAGACCATTCAGATAAGACCTAAATCAAATTCCTTATGATTATACAGTAGAAGTGAGAAATAGCTTTAAGGGACTAGATCTGATAGAGACAGTGCCTGATGAACTATGGACAGAGGTTCATGACATTGTACAGGAGACAGGGATCAAGACCATCCCCATGGAAAAGAAATGCAAAAAAGCAAGATGGCTGTCTGGGGAGGCCTTATAAATAGCTGTGAAAAGAAGAGGAGTGAAAACCAAAGGAGAAAAAAAAAGATATAAGCATCTGAATCCCGAGTTCCAAAGAATAGCAAGGAGAGATAACAAAGCCTTCCTCAGTGATCAATGCAAAGAAATAGAGAAAAACAACAGATGGGAAAGACTAGAGGTCAGTTCAAGAAAATTAGAGAAACCAAGGGAACATTTCATGCAAAGATGGGCTCAATAAAAGACAGAAATGATATGGACTTAACAGAAGCAGAAGATATTAAGTGGCAAGAATACACAGAAGAACTGTACGAAAAAGATATTCACGACCAAGATAATCACAATGGTGTGATCACTCACCTAGAGCCAGACATCCTGGAATGTGAAGTCAAGCAGGCCTTAGAAAGTATCAGTAGGAACAAAGCTAGTGGAGGTGATGGAATTCCAGTTGAGCTGTTTCAAATCCTGAAAGATGATGCTGTGAAAGTGCTGCACTCAACATGCCAGCAAATTTGGAAAACTCAGCAGTGGCCACAGGACTGGAAAACGTCAGTTTTCATTCCAATCCCAAAGAAAGGCAATACCAAAGAATGCTCAATTGCAGTCATCTCACACACTAGTAAAGTAATGCTCAAAATTCTCCAAGCCAGGCTTCAGCAATACATGAACCGTGAACTTCCTGATGTTCAAGCTGGTTTTAGAAAAGACAGGGGAACCAGAGATTATAATTGCCAACATCCGCTGGATCCTGGAAAAAGCAAGAGAGTTCCAGAAAAACATCTATTTCTGCTTTATTGACTATGCCAAAGCCTTTGACTGTGCGGATCACAATAAACTGTGGAAAATCCCGAAAGAGATGGGAATACCAGACTACCTAACCTGCCTCTTGAGAAACCTGTATGCAGGTCAGGAAGCAGCAGTTAGAACTGAACATGGAACAACAGACTGGTTCCAAATAGGAAAAGGAGTACCTCAAGGCTGTATATTGTCACCCTGCTTATTTAACTTATATGCAGAGTACATCATTAGAAACACTGGGCTGAAAGAAGCACAAGCTGGAATCAAAATTGAAGGGAGAAATATCAATAACCTCAGATATGCAGATGACACCACCCTTATGGCAGAAAGTGAAGAGGAACTGCAAAGCCTCTTGATGAAAGTGAAAGAGGAGAATGAAAAAGTTGGCTTAAAACTCAACATTCGGAAAGCTAAGATCATGGCATCTGGTCCCATCATTTCATGGGAAATAGATGGGGAAACAGTGTCAGACCTTATTTTTGGGGGGCTCCAAAATCACTGCAGAGGGTGGTTGTAGCCAAGAAATTAAAAGACTCTTACTCCTTGGAAGGAAAGTTATGACCAACATAGATAGCATATTCAAAAGCAGAGATATTACTTTGCCAACAAAGGTCCGTCTAGTCAAGGCTACGGTTTTTCCAGTGGTCCTGTATGGATCTGAGAATAGGACTTTGAAGAAAGCTGAGTGCCGAAGAATTGATGCTTTTGAACTGTGGTGTTGGAGAAGACTCTTGAGAGTTCCTTGGACTGAAAGAAGATCCCTCAGTCCATTCTAAAGGAGATCAACCCTGGGTGTTCTTTGAAAGGATTGATGCTAAAGCTGAAACTCCAATACTCTGGCCACCTCATGCGAAGGGTTGACTCATTGGAAAAGACTCTGTTGCTGGGAGGGGTTGGGGGCAGGAGGAAAAGGGGACGACAGAGGATGAGCCGGCTGGATGAATTACCGACTCGATGGACATGAGTTTGAGTGAACTCCGGGATTTGGTGATGGATAGGGAGGCCTGGCGTGCTTCAGTTCATGGGGTCGCAAAGAGTCAGACACAACTGAGTCACTGAACTGAACTGATATATAAATATATTTATGTGTTCATTTAAAGTTAAAGTTACAAATTTATCACTTGGGAACATATGATTAAATAAGTCATCCTGTAATAAAGTTAAAGAAATGAATGTGTTAGTTGCTCAGTCATGCCCAACTCTTTACGACCACATGGACAGTAGCCCATCAGGTTCCTCATTCCATGGAATTATCCAGGCAAGAATACTGGAATGAGTTGCCATTCCCTTCTCCAGGGGATCTTCTCGAACCAGGGATTGAACCCGAGTCTGCAATGAAGGCACATTCTTTACCATCTGAACTACCAGGGAATTTTCTCCAAATTATCAAAAGAAGTAATAGAGCAACACAGTCCCCTAGAAGTTTCTGTACTGATGGGAACACTCTGTATGTACACTGATAAAAATGGTAGCCACTTGGAATCTAGGATTAGCAAATACAAGCTAAATATACAACTAATAAGGACCTATTGTATAGCATAGGGAACTCTATTTTCTATAATAACCAATATGAGAAAAGAGTCCTAAAAAGAATGGATATGCATCTATGTATAACTGATTCAATTTTCAGTACACCTGAAACTAACTCAATACTGTAAATCAACTATACTCCAATAAAAGTATTTTTAAAAAATTGTAGCCACTATTCTCATATATAACTACCAGGCACTAGAAACAAACAAGTGTGAACGATAACTTAAAATGTATTTAATATTAATCAAATATGTATAAGGCTAGTGAACATCACATGACTAGAGCCATGTGAGAAATATTCTATGAAGTAGTAGAAGACATTCAAATGGAAGCAAATACTAGATAATAAAGAAGGACATTTTAATAAAAATACAGTTTCAAATATTTAGATATTTCCTCAAGTAAGAATTGAAACTTCAGATTTACTTAAATAAGTAGTTAAAGTTATTCTATGCAAAAGAAATTGAAATAGACATCAAACCAAAGCATATAGACGGATTTTTCTTTTGGAACCTAGGTACGCAATATTGGATTAATTATATTCTTATTGCATAACACACTCTTACCATCTGCTCATCCCTGGTTCCTATTAATCATATTATATCATATCTCCATTCATTCACTTATGAAAATGAAAGTGTTAGTTGCTCAGTCATGTCCTACTCTTTGCAACCCCATGAACTGTAGCTCCTTTGCCTATGGAATTCTAGAGGCAAGATTACTAGGGTGGGTAGCCATTCCCTTCTCCAGGGAATCTTCCTGACCCACGGATCGAACCCAGGTCATCTTCACTGCAGGCAGATTTTTTTACCATCCGAGCCACCAGGGAAGTCCTTTATAATAGTGTTTATAAAAAAGCTGGCTACTCACCATTACCCACATAAATGCTAGGATTTTGACAGGAACTTTCATTAACAATGTGGTCCTTCCTCTTATGCTCTCCCCCCTAGAACCGCCCTCCAGAGTAATACTTAGTAAGAAAATGTAATTCAGATATTTTGAATAACCCAGATGTTCTATTCAAGGCCACCAGAAAAAGTTTTCCATTCTTCATGTGCTTAAGAGTATCTATGCATCCCTTCATAAAAGCATGTGAACAAAGCAAGAAATATCACAGAATACTAGAGTCCAAAGTTTTTGCTTACTGGGCTTGCAGTCACAAGTGTTTTGGAAATTTCATAGTCTCCAGAAAATAGCAGAATATGCAATCTTAGAACTGTTAGTTATACAGAATATATTCACTAGGCCATCATCATTTTTATCCCATGTGGTAATAATTCCACATGCAACACATGCCATTAATTCAAAAGAAAATGCTACCATTTATGGTTTATTTTATGAAGACATGCAATCCATGTCTATATGCATGCATGGTCTCATAACCTAAAACACATGCATAGAGCAGGTCTTTATAAAATCTTAAATAACAACTTTGATAAGATACCTGTCCTGGTTTGGCATTTTCACACACAGCTGTCTCATATGGCACAGATATTTCTGGAGGAAATTCATTGACATCTAGGACATTAATTAATATGTTGACTCTGCTGGTTAATAATGGGTTACCTGTTAAAAACATACAAGGAGAAAAGATGATTACAAAATCTGATCAATCATTGCTTTTATAGTGAATATCATTAACATTTGAAAATCAGCATTCTTATGGAATCCAGATGACTTTTTCTTTATGGGAAACTGAGGCATTGTGTCAAGTATAAATGATAAAAAGATGAATATGGGCACTCTCCCTCTCTCACTGTCAGAGAACCAGCAGTGCACTACACAAGAATTTATCCCTGAAAATCACCGCCAAAGTTAAGGACAACCATTTAGCTCATGTTTCATCAAAAGTGTAGCCATCAAACCAGAGTGAGTTAACAAGACTAATCTTCACTAAACAGTGATATTTTTCATTGAATAAAACATATGCTTTTATAAGTGTGTCTATAACGTTATTCAGTAGTATCATCTACATATTTAAATAACTTTCTCAAACTGATCCCCCCTAAAAAGATGACAAGTTACAAGGAATATGAAGGAAAGATGACTTTTTGTAGATGAAAATTAAAATAAACTTAAGGAAGTAGAAATAATAGATTATGGGCAGTTAGGATGCACCCTAAAATTATTTGCTGATGATGAGAAAGGACAAAGTAAACAGCATTTCCTTAATACAGTGTCAAAAAATATTGCTTTGTAAAACTGTCTCTGTCAAAATCCCATCATGAGTTTTAGTCCCAACCTGCGGTATGGTACTAACTTCTCTGTCCTTTGCTGAAGAAGACCAGGCATAATTCAACAAATAAGGATAACATAATGGATATGTTTCAATTTATTTATTTTACCCAATGAAACTTTACAGTTGTGCTGGGAGCCAGCGTGAAGAATCCCACCCATGACAAGGTCATGCGGCAGGGGCCTGATGGACAAGGCGAATCAGGCCTCAGGTTTTTCCCCTGGTATTTCCTGAGCATGTACCCCCCAAAAAAATAAGAATATGCCTGCCTTTTGTATTGTGCTTTTCTACTTTTCTGACACTCTCTGGAAAAAGTTAATTCAGGGCTTCAGTCTCCTGCAAAAGAATGTCTCAGCTTAAAACCCCCTCTGATAACTCTCTAGCTTGCCTAACAGGTTCCCCCGGACTTTTTACAGCTTGTGAATTGTTTACAGTCTCCCAACCGTGAGAGGCATAAGAAGCTTAAAACATCCTAGGAACAGATGGATAAGGTGCCCCAGGTTGTTGAAGTATCTATTCCAAAGTCACACATTTAGAGGAATGGGGAGTTAATATCCAAACTCAGGACTATGGAAATCCAAGTATTATGTTCACTCCACTTTTTTAATGATTTGTTATTGTGTTAGATTCTTCGTCTGCAACGCCACTGAAGATTCACGGTATTGGCATTGTTTTAGATCTCTGTCTGGATGCTTTTAAAGAATGCATATAAATCTTACCACACGATAGATTCTCACAAGCCTACAATATTCTGTTATGCTGAAACTGATTTAAAGAAATAAAAAGCATCGTCAGCAGTAGCTTAAGAAATGTTCACATATTCATATATGACAAAGTGAAATCCATCGTCATATACCAGTTCAGGCACAGATAACATAAAAGGAGGAGAAATGGAATGTTTAATAAGTTACTGTGAGGATGGGACAAGATTTCTCTCCCAATTATATTTATAATACTGACTTGCGTTTATAATGTATAAACATGTTATTAATTTAAATTGATTTTTACCCATGAGAAAGTCTGTTTTGGTAGTTTTAAATATTTATCCTCCTGGAATATAGATTTTACATCTGCCCCAATGAGTAATGTGCCTCAAAATATAATCACTATTATAATATCTTATTATTAAAAGTTATTATATCTTATTATTATCTTATTATTAAAGATGAGCTTTTGGTATTTTCAGTTCAGTTCAGTCACTCAGTTGTGTCCGACTCTTTGCAACCTCATGAATTGCAGCACTCAGGCCTCCCTGTCCATCACCAACTTCCGAAGTTCACCCAAACTCATGTCCATTGAGTCAGTGGTCCCATCCAGCCATCTCAGCTAAAGCCAAATATTTTGTTGTGTGAAATTTTCCTGTGCACTATAGGACTTTGAGAACCACTATATAATAAATATGACTAAGCATCACTGTGGCAATTACAAAATATGTGTTAGTCATGTTCGATTTTGTGACCCCATGGACTGTATAGCCTGCCAGGCTCCTCTGACCATGGAATTCTCCAGGCAAGAATACTGGAGTGGGTTGCCATGCCCTCCTCCAGGGGATCTTCCTGTCCAGGGATGAAAACCCTGGTCTCATGCATTGCAGGCAGATTCCTTACCATCTGAGCCAACAGGGAAGCCCCTAACATAACAGTAGATACTGGGCTTTATAACATGCACAGTAAAGGAAAAATGTGAAGAGATACAGTTGATGTTGTTGCTGCTAAGTCGCTTCAGTTGTGTCCGACTCTGTGCGACCCTATAGACGGCAGCCTACCAGGCTCCGCTGTCCCTGGGATTCTCCAGGCAAGAACACTGGAGTGGGCTGCCATTTCCTTCTCCAATGCATGAAAGTGAAAAGTGAAAGTGAGGTCGCTCAGTAAGTGTCTGAATCTTCGTGACCCCATGGGCTGCAGCCTACCAGGCTCCTCCATCCATGGGATTTTCCAGGCAAGAGTACTGGAGTGGGGTGCCATTGCCTTCTCCAATACAGTTGTTAGTTTTACTCATTGTTGGGACAGGAGGGTAGAAGTAGAGGAGACTTTTTTGGCCTTTCACGGAAAGGATGCAGAGTAGAAATAACCACAAAGCCTTTGAGTACTTCCTGAAAAGGTGCAGAGAGGAAGGCTTCCCTGAGTGGATTTGAACCCCCCAACCTTTTGGTTAGCAACTGAATGCTCCAACAGACTGTGCCACAGAGATACATGCAATTACAAAATAAATGCCCAAATAAGAACAGAGGAAAAACTGTAACAGCATCAAAGATGGGTTATCCATACTGTCCAAAATAAGTTATGGGTTTATAGTTTTCAATATATAACTCTTCTATTGTATATTTGTAAAATTCCTTATGATTAAAGGTTTAAAAATGTCACCTTCTATTTGTAAATCTGGTTAGGTAAGCAGCAACATTTCTCTTTGACAACTACTGTATTCAGTTAAGAACTGACCTTTTCACAAGGGAATATTTTTATTAGAGTAATATAGAAATTTTTTGATTCATGTATGTAATTCACTAAATGGAATGGTAAAGTGATGACATTTCTTTTGTGACTCTTCTCATCTTTGAAACAACAGTGATGACATTTCTTTAAACTTGATTTGGCATAAACATTACTATCCAAATCCCTTCCATATTAGAAATAAGTTATCAGTGAGCAATTATAAAGTCAATTCAAATATGAACTTAGTAAATATTAAATACTCAAAACCTTACACAATTAATTGCTGTGTTCCCAGTAGTCAAGCCATTCAAACTTCAATTGTCATTGATTAATATTGCTTATATTGAATAGCCAACTTATTAATAGTTTTGTGGTCAGTTAAGATAATCATTAACTCATTCTATTTTGTCCCTCAGGCCTTCAAGAATGTTTTGCTAAATCTTTTTTCTTTACTCTTCATGATATCTTGATCAAATCTCATAACTTTTTAAGCCAATTTGAATTAGAACTGCCTTAACATTTTAAAGTACAACTTAAACCAAGAAAAAAAGATTAAGGCTAAATTATAAAAATCAAGAATAAAGGAGAAGTGAAATACCATAAGTGAAATGCATATTACAAAATAATATTTTAAATTTATTCCAAAAGTTCAGTCAACATAGATATATTGGACAAATTCCTAGAAGGACATATATTGTCACATATGTGCATGCCCTAGGATTTCTTTGGAGGGAATGATGCTGAAGCTGAAAGAAACTCCAGTACTTTGGCCACCTCATGCGAAGAGTTGACTCATTGGAAAAGACTCTGATGCTGGGAGGGGTTGGGGGCAGTAGGAGAAGGGGACGACCGAGGATGGGATGGCTGGATGGCATCACGAACTCAATGGACATGAGTCTGAGTGAATTCCGGGAGATGGTGATGGACAGGGAGGCCTGGCGTGCTGCGATTCATGGGGTCGCAAAGAGGCGGACACGACTGAGCGACTGAACTGAACTGAACTGAAGTCACTTCAGTCATGTTTGACTCTGACACCTTATGGACTGTAGCCCTCCAGGCTCCTCTGTCCTTGATATTCTCCAGGCAAGAATCCTGGAATGAGTTACCATGCCCTCCTCCAGGGAATCTTCCTGACCCATGAATTAAACCCACATCTCTTATGTCTCCTCCATTGGTGGGCAAGCTCTTTGTCACTAGCATCAAAATGAACTAGAAAATCTTAATAGATCTAAGGCAAGTGGGGAAAGTTAAGCTTTAATAAAAAATCTCCCAACCAAGAAAAACTCATGTCCACATGGCTTCTCTGGGAAAGTCTAGCAACTATTTATAGCCACATAATATCAATTCTTCATAAACTCCTTCAGAAAATAGAGGAGAAAACACTTACCAGCTTATTCTTTGTACCAAAAGTCAATCAAAAATATCAGGGGAAAAAAAGCATGGATTAACCTCATAAACACAGATACAAAAATTGCTTAAAAATATATTAGCAGTCAATCCCAGAAGCATATTATAAAACTAATATATAATGACCAAATATCATTTATCCTAGGGATGTAAGGTTAGTTTAACATCTAATAGTATTATAATTAATGTGATATATCATATTAATAGAAGAAAGAACAAAAAATTGCATAAGCATTTTGATAGACTCAGCATTAGCATTTGACAAAATGTTATCCATTCATGATTAAAAAAAAAAAAAAGGTCCTCAACGAATAATGCATAAAAGGCAACATCCTCAATTTGACGTAGTCTATCTATGCTAAAGAAGCCCATAGCCAGCATTATATTCAATGGTGAGAGACCAAATAATTTCTTTCTAATATTGAGCATATGGCAAGAGTGTATGTTCTTACCACATATTCACCATTGCACTTGAGGATTTATTTAGTGCAACCAAATAAAAATAAAATTTAAAAGTATTCAGATTGAAAAGAAAAAAAAAATTGTCAAAAAATGTTAAAACCCTGTAGGTTGGAAACTCTAAAATATCCACAAAAAAACTTATAGGTATAATCAGGGGAGTACATCAAGAACAATATTAAAAATGGCTATTGTATATCTATATACTAGAAAAAAATTGATAAAAAATTCAAGTCACAATAGAGTCAAAGATAATAAAATATTTAGGAATAAATTTAGCAAAATAAAGGTAGGAACTATAAACAGAAATTGACAAATCATTTCTCAGAGAAATAAAAGGGATTCCTGATAGAAAGGACTGCTGGTGGAAATATAAAGCTGTAAAGTTCACTTTAGAAAATAGGTTGAAACTTTCTTTAAACACTGACATGTGAAGTAAGATTCTCTCAGTTCTAACTATTTGTGACCCGTGGTCTATACAGTCCATGGAATTCTCCAGGCCACAATACTAGAGTGGGTAGCCTTTCCCTTCACCAGGGGATCTTCCCAACCCAGGCATCGAACCCAGGTCTCCCGCATTGCAGGCGGGTTCAACATCTGAGCCACAAAGGAAGCTCAAGAATTAAACACTGAATGTGAATTTATAAGCCAACAATTCCACTACTAGATATCTACCTAAGAGAATGAAAGGAACATCCACAGAAAACCTGTATACATATGTTCATGGAGGTATTATGCATACAGTCTCAAACTGGGAACAATTCAAATGTCTATCTTTTGGTGAATAGATTAATAGTAACCTATCCATAAAATAAAATTATATAATAAAAACAGGAAACAAAACAGTGATATGTGCTTAAACAACATGAATGAACCTCCAACATTTATGCTTTATTGATAAGACTAACAGCACTTCTTGTTTTTGTTTTAGTCTCTAAGTTGTGTCCAACTCTTTTGCAACATGATGGACTGTAGCCCTTCAGGCTCCTCTGTTCATGGAATTTTCCAGGCAAGAATCCTGGAGTGGGTTGTTATTTCCTTCTCCAGGGGATCTTTCTGACCCAGGGATTGAACTGGCATCTCCTGCATTGGTGGCAGTTTCTTTACCACTGAGCGTCCGGGGAAGATCAATACCACTCCTTGAAATTATGAATCACTCAGTCATGTCTGACTCTTTGTGACCCTATGACCTGTAGCCCGTCAGGGTCCTCTGTCCATAGGATTTTCCAGGCCAGAATACTGGAGTGGGTTGCCATGCTCTTCTCCATGGGATGGGGACCTTCCTGATGCAGGGATAGAAGTCAGGTTTCCTGCATTGCAGGCAGATTCTTTACCATCTGGACCACCAGGGTGTCCCCTCTTATTTGGAGGTTATTTAGCTGAAGAAAGCAAAAAGTTTCAGAGCCTTTGGGCTTCTGAAATACAAGAGCTTCCCAGAGATTCCAGCCCTCAGCTGTCAAGTCTTCTAGACTTCCTGGGGGCAGATATTAAGACAAACTCTTTTAGAATCCATTAAGGGCTTCCCTGGTGGCTCAGATGGTAAAGACTCTATCTGCCTGCAAATCAGGAGACCTGGGTTTGATCCCTGGGTTAGGAAGATCCCCTGGAGAAGGAAATGGCAACCCACTCCAATATTCTTGCCTGGAGAATTCCACGGACAGAGGAGCCTGACAGGCCACAGTTCATGGGGGTGGCAAAGAGGCAGACACTTCGGGGCGACTTTCACTTTTTAGAATTCCTGACCCCAAAATGTTTTATCATGATGTATTATGAAGCCATAGGTAACCAATTCCAATGATAAGAAATATCAAAATGCATATTAAAAGGAAATAAGCTTTTCAACTAGGGTTACAGCTGCAATGGGCCCTACAGGGCACAGTGGCCATGGTGTTGGAAACGGTATTCTTTTCCAGAAGTCTTGCAGGAGCTTTCCTCCAGGGCATTGTTGTTCGGTTAGGGGGAGCTCCCACTTGGTCCCAGGTCTGCAGACACATCAAGCAAGGCTTCTGCTTCCATGGAGTTTGATGCAGCTGTCAGCTCCCACAGTCACCAGGCCTCCTGGAGTGGAGTCACCATCCTTTAGAGCCATATGTCACTCTGTCCTGACTCACAGGGGCTCTAAGCCCACCAACTGCAGCTGTCAGTCAGGCTGGGTGGGCCCCTGCTGGGACATGGAGCCTGGCTTGGGCTATTGGCCAGCAAAGCTAAGGAAGCTGGTGAGCGTTTCTGGAGGTCTCCTTCCCCATCAACTGCTGAGGGAGATCACAGTGACTCTCAGGACTCTCAGGCCAAGTCAGCGTCTGGCCTCACTTCAAAACCCAGACTTTGAGAGCAAGCAGGACAGTCGAGGCATCACATGTGACATCAGTATGGACAAGGTGTGGCCAAGCCGGAGGCCACGCAGATCATCGACTTTCTGTCCATCTGCGCACTCGCCTGCGTCTTGGGGTGCTGGTGTCTATCGCAGGTGAACTGCCAGGTCTTCCTCTGAATTTCATTATGCCTGTTCCCAGCGTCTGGTCCGTTCCAGCTACACCATACCCCACATATTCTATGTGAACACAGAGGCTGAGAAGGAACAATTCATCAGGAAATCCAAGGCCCAGATCAGCAAGATGGGATGCTGATAAAGCTTGTTTTGTTGGGTTATTGGTTAGTCACTATGTCTGATTCTTTGTGACCCCATGGACTGTAGCCCACCAGGCTCCTCTGTCCATGAGATTTTCCAGGGCAGGAATACTGGAGTGGGTTGCGATTTCTTCCTCCAGGGGATCTTCTCGACCCAGGGATTGAACTCACATTTCAAGCTACTCACAAATTATTCATTAATTGTGTATATATTCAAATGTTCTAGAGGGTATGGTAAGCCATATATATCAAAGATGTATAAGATAAAGCCCTGGCTACTAAGAAGTTCACATCTGAGAGGATCCCTATGCAAATAAGTGAAATACAATATAGTCCATAATGCCAATAAAGTAACATTGACAATGCAAAAATATTTTCAATGTAAAAATACAATTTTTTAATTCCAATTTTGATAGCTGAAGTTAAAACTTTTCTGTGCATATCTAAAATATCATTTTATTCAAATTTCAACCTTTAGGTGACAAGCTTCTCATGTAGTTTTAATTTCCAGAGAAAAATCAGATGCTAATTAAGGAAACAAAAGCCTGACACAGTTGTGTATATGATTCTGATAGAGCAATTTTAGTGGTTTAAACTACTCCTAAGTTAGCTTGATTATAGTAAGGCACTCATAAGCAGTTGAAAACTTAAAATAAAATATAAATTATCACAAATTTGGATTCTATTATATTTACACATCATAACAATTGTGAGAAAATTGGTATCATTTCTAAATTAAATGCATGAGTATATTGGCATTAATAATTATTATCATCATGTATACAACACATTGAAGGCTTTATGAATGGTTGAGTATTTACAAGTAATTCATTAAATTATGAATTATTTGTCTGTATTACACACACTACAGAAATGTTGTCGATACTGATATAAATCAAAGTTACCTTTCTTTAAGAATACAAAATATTGATAGTTTCATACACTGCTTAGGGAAAAAGGAAAATGTTAAATGGTAGATAAACTACCTGGACTCATAAATGTAAAGTAAGGTACTCATGGAGAGTAAAAGAAAGGCAATTAGAGGGAAAAAGCAATAGCTCCAAGCCAGAATTGAAACGAATGCTTTTCTTCAGCCCTCAAGTCATCTAGGCTCTCTGAGTAAGTACATGTCTTCATAGAAGTACATGTTTTCATAGCAACATTAAACTGCTTTATTTCCCAAATCCCTGCTAATATTTAAAACACTAAAAATTTGGCATTTGGTTTCAACATCAGTACCCATCCAGTGACCTGGGTATTATTTTTAAGGTGGAGATTTCTTGGTGATAATCCCAGAAATTCTGATTCAGTATGTCTTGAACGGGGTCCAGGAACATTCTCACAGTTGACTCTGATGCAGGTGAGAGTTGAGAAGTTGAAGAACAGTAGTTGAAATGAGAGGGCCAACCTCTTTATTTACTCTCAACAAAGGTACACATGACTTACAACACTCAGAACAAAAGACTAGACAAATTAGAAAGAAATGCCTCCTGCTCAAGCTCTGCAGAGAATCCAGAGTCCTGTTACTTGAGTCTGGTGACATAAACCTCAGTTGATACAGTGTAACCCAGACAGTGCTGATTTATAGAAAATGCAGGTCCCTTGTGTAACTACCTTGGGGAATTTGGGGAAGTGAAATATGCCTCTCTGGATATATGCTGAGCTAGAAACATATAGTATTGATGGAAACAACAGAAAATAGGATGGACTCAAAACACACCTAAAAACTTCTCAGTTTCTCTATGTGCATTTAAGGCTCTGTTTGACAAGGCCTCTGACTTTCTTTGCTTTTTTTTTTTTTTTTTCCTAAAAATGGGGATATATTAATGATGACATATGCTGGTGGTAGTTTAGTTACTAAGTCATGCCCAGCTCTCTGTGACCCAATGGACTGTAGCCTGCCAGGCTCGTTTTTCCATAGAATTCTTCAGCAAGAATACTAGAAAGGGTTGCCCTTTCCTTCTCTGGGGGAATCTTCCTGATCCAGCCATTAAACCCACATCTCCAGCTTGGCAGGCAGATTCTTTGAGCCACCTGGGAAGCCCATAAATGACATATAACATTATATTAATGTAGGTGTACAAGTGTTGATCTTGAAATGGTTGCTTGAAGCAAAAGCACAGGTATGCATAAAGGCGAATGTGATCAAAACATACAGACTTCCAGTTATAAATAAATCAGTCCTAGGGCTGGAATGCACAGCATGGTGACTGCAGCTGACAATAGAATACTCTACATGATAAAGTCTTTCAGAGAGGGGAGCTCAGGCTTCCTTTCTGAATGTATTTTCTTTACCCTCCTCTACACACTCTAGACACCCACTGTACGACCCTACCTGTAATTTTTCATCCAAACATGAGATTTGATACCATTCTGTCTTTGCTAAAGATGTTTTCTCCACCTAGAACTCCCTCCTCTCCACCTTTTTCATATCTTCTCCATCTTTTAAAGACTCAGCTCAAATGATAATTCCTATGATGTGACATACTATGCTTATGCTTTCATTTTTTTTTAATTTTTTAAAAATAAAACATATTATTTTGATAATAAAAATACTTAAATAATTATTTTTTCTTATAGCACTTTGTACTTTGCTTGTATTCTTAATGAATTCAACCAGATTATCGTCTTTCTCACAAAATTTTCAGGCTTAGTGATTAAATAATGGGGTTCCCAAGTGGAACTAGTGGTAAAGAACCCACCTGCAGAATACTTAGAGATGTGGGTTCAATCCCTGGGTCAGGAAGATCCCCTGGAGGAGGAAATGGCAACCCACTCCAGTATTCTTGCCTGGAGAATGACATGGACAGAGGAACTTGGTAGACTAGAGTCCGTAGGTGTGGCAAAGAGTCGGACACGATTGAAGCGACTTAACAGCAGTGATAAAGTAATACAGCCTCTAAATTCTCTTCACTTTTAGAGACACTTGTCGTTGTGCATGTGTGCTTAGTCACTCAGTCATGACTGACTCTGCAATCCCATGGACTGTAGCCCGCCAGGCTCCTCTGTCCATGGGGATTCTCCAAGAGAGAATACTGCTGTGGGTTGCCATGTCCTTCTCCAGGGGATCTTCCCAACTGAGGGATCAAATCCAGGTCTCCCGCATTGCAGGTGGATTCTTTACCAACTGAGCCACGAGACTTCTTTAGTTGCTGAGAAAATGCATATGGTAGGCAACCTTCACATGAGTTGTGTGTGTGCTAAGTGTCTTCAGTCATGTCTGACTCTGTGTGACCCTATGGACTGTAGCCTGTCAGACTCCTCAGTCTATGGGATTCTCCAGGCAAGAATACTGGAATGGGTTTTCATGCCCTCCTCCAGGGAATCTCTAAAACCCAGGGATCAAACCCACATCTTTTAGGTCTCCTGCACTAGCAGGTGAGTTCTTTGCTGCTAGCACCACCAGGGAGACCCACCCACATGAGTTATCTCCATGTGATTTTCTGCCCTTAAATGTGGTCTGGATCTAATGATTTGCTTCTATTTAGTATGTGTGTGTTAGTCAGTCAGTCATGTCCAACTCTTTGTGACTCCATGGACTATAGCCCATCAGGGTCCTCTGTCCATGGGATTCTTCAGGCAAGAATACTGGAATAGGTAGCATTCCCTTCTCCCTGGGATCTTCCCAACCCAGGGATCAAATCCTAGTCTCCTGCTTTGCTGAGACAAAAGGGATACCACTGATAAGAAATGGCATGACATCACTTTTGCAGGGGATTAGAACTCTATTTGAAGAAGACAAAATCCATGGGGTCACTGACTCCTCCACCTCCTCCTTCTTCCTCTCTTTTTTTTCTGCTGATGCCTGGGCTGAAGCATTGGCAGAAGCTGCAGAGTATCCCTCTGGAGGCAGGTGTGCTGGCCAGCTCGTTAATACCCTGGACAGTAACTAATATCTTCAGTGTTGTTTTCCTTTCAGCTCGCAGGTGACCTTGTTGAGCCAGGTCATCATCTACCTCATTGGTCCTTGCTCTGTCCAGGATCTTCTTTCTGTCTTTGGCACTGGAAAAGGCACTGCCATTAAAGGCAGTGAGCAGGTAGGAGGTGGCATAGTATAGGTAGACAGGATTTTCTAAATATAGGGAAATTATCACAATGAAATCATTAGGAACTGCTGTAGTTTTTTTTTGTTTGTTTGTTTTTGTTTTTGTTTTTTTCTTTTTTGAGTGTGATCTACTGATGGATACCTATTGGATAGAGATTGAAATCTACCCACCTACAACACGGCCACACACATACCATTGCACATAAATTTCCCTAGTCTCATATTTTGAGTCTTTGTAGATCAGGCAGGAAAGTATCTGCCTGCAATGTGAGTGTCCCAGGTTCAATCCCTGGATGGGGAAGATCCCCTAGAGAAGGGAATAACTACCCATTATAGTATTCTCACCTGAAGAATGCCATGGACAGAGGAGCCTGGTGGATTACAGTCAATGGGATCACAGACTCAGACATGATTGAAGGATTAACAATTTCACATTCACATATTATTTTTTAAATGCAAGTTAACTATAGAACTCTAATAGGTAAGTAATCTAATGAGCTTAAATATAGATGGATAGATAGATAATAGTTAGATGCCAAGATTAACACTAATTTCAATTCAATTATTTGTACAATGCAAATGTACATATAATTACTATGTTGTTCTTCAGTTGCTAAGTCATGTCCAACTCTACGACCATAGGACTGCAGCCAGCCAGGCTCCTCTGTCCATTTAATTTTTCAGGCAAGAACACTGGAGTGGGTTGCCATTTCCTCCTCCAGGGGATCTTCCTTATCCAGGAGTCAAACCTGTGTCTTATTATGTTTCCTGCATTGGCAAGTGGATTCTTTCATCAGTGCCACCTGGGAAGCCCTGGCTCCAGTCTTGTTTCGGTTAGTCATTCACTGTGTGACAAATGAAATATATCTTAGCTTACAGTTTCTTCACTCTTGCAATGTGGATAGCAATAAACTGAGTGAATATATATAAAGTTACTATAATAGTTTGGTTTACTAGCTTAAAACATTTCTTACAATTATTATAGAAAAATTAGGTACTTTTTCTCATTTGGCCTGAGAACACTATTCCATGTCTATTTGGCACACGGGCAGAAGGAAACCCTTTAAAAAATTTTACCAAAAAATTTTATTTGCTTTGTTTAAATCTTTCATTTCTTAATGACCCATTTGGTCAGTATAAACCTTTTGCTTCTTTCCCTGAAGGCTATCTGAGAGTACACTTAAGTCCATTGAATTCAGTGTAAGTTGCACAGTTTTAACTAACTAAATTAATTTGGGGGATCAGCTTCTAACTATTCCCAAACTCTCCTTAGGAACAGACTTCAATCTTAGTTTTAACCACAACCAATAATGCTTTGAATGTAAATAATGTTCTATAGAAGTTTATAAAAATTTAGATGAAATTTTGTTAAGCCTATTATAGATAATAATCTCAGGTTGATTTTTCTCTACTGAAGATGACATTATTTGCATTATGTTGAAGTAAGAAACATTAATGCAAAGTAGTTCTAATGCTAAATAACCTTAAAAATTAATTACCTTACAGTTTAATCCCAGTTTATAATGGTGTACTTACATACAACATATTCCCCAAATATAGCACTTAGTAAGTCTACCACTGATTTCCGATCTGTTCCACAATGAATGGGAACAATGCATCACCATCTGGATAACTAACACAATCAAGAAAAGAAGAATTGTCTCATATCATCCATTTATTTTATAATGTTGTAAATTTTCTAAGACTTTAATGTAGGTGTTTATAATTATGTTTGTATAGTAATATGTGTTATAGTCAATACCCCCCTAAAAAACACAAAAAAATTAGAAACATTTCTGTTGAAAGTTTCTGACAATTTGAATGAAGTGAATTTTTGAGACTTCCACTTTTTTTTTCAATTTTCAAGATTAGTATAATAAAAACAGCAAAGCAGTAATGCATTAAAGAATTATTAGGGGTCTAATAAAATTATTTGGACCGCCAATTGTTGTAACACTGATTAATGGTTGCTTTTTAATTAATTGGAAGTTGTTCAATCATTGTACCATTTCATTTCATCTGTGAGTTTTTATAGAAGGGTCAGGGCCAAAGCATATGCTAGTATAATCTGCAATAAGGTACATTTACACAATTTTTTCCACTTGGCAGGGTAAATGTGGGCTCTTTATTTCATACTCATTCATCATGACAATAATTTCCTCCTCAGGCTGGCTAGTTTGAGCAGAGAAAGAAACCTTATATATTAAAATTTAAATAAAGTTGACTTTTAAACTCTGTGAGCTCAAATAAAACCCACAATAACCTATTCTTATTGCAGAATCATTAATTACCATGAGGTATGTGCTTAGTCTCTTTCTTTTCCATGGAGGTGTAAGGTGCATAGTGTTTGTCTCACCAGACTTCTTTGAAGATGCTAAATTCCTCTCAGTAGTCTTTGAATAGACAGTGGAGTGGATAGAAGTAGATAATTTAGAAATATTAGCCAGCCGCCCTCTTATAAGGTGTGTTATATGTATGAGTTATGAGTCTAAGTCCCAGTGCTGCTTATGTCCCATTGAGTGCCAACATAACTGATGAGACTCCATACTGTGGGGATTCCTAAGTTGCATTTAGGTAAAAACTACATAGGATGTGACTGCAGCCATGAAATTAAAAGATGGTTGTTCCTTGGAAGAAAAGCTATGACCAACCTAGACAGCATATAAAAAAGCAGAGACATTACTTTGCCAACAAAGGTCCGTCTAGTCAAAGCTATGGTTTTTTCCAGTAGTCACGTGTGGATGTGAGAGTTGGATCATAAAGAAAGCTGGGCACCAAAGAATTGATGCTTTTGAACTGTGGTATGGAGAAGACTCTTGAGATTCCCCTGGACTGCAAGATCAAACCAGTCAATCCTAATTGAGATCGGTCCTGAATATTCATTGGAAGAACTGATGCTGAAGCTGAAACTCCAAAACTTTGGCCACCTGATGCAAAGAACTGACTCCTTAGAAAGACGGTGATGCTGGGAAAGATTGAAGGCAGGAGGAGAAGGTGACAACAGAGAATGAGATGGTTGCATGGCATCACAAACTCAATGGGCATGAG
Organism: Budorcas taxicolor; assembly: GCF_023091745.1. NCBI lineage: Eukaryota > Metazoa > Chordata > Mammalia > Artiodactyla > Bovidae > Budorcas > Budorcas taxicolor. The sequence continues at coordinate 54,716,294 of NC_068929.1, read as the reverse complement.
TTTGAGCAAGCTCTGGGACTTGGTGATAGACAGGAAAGCCTGGCGTGCTGCACTCCAGGGGGTTGCAAAGAGCTGGACATGACTGAGCTGAAATGACCTGACATAGAAGGTAGAGATTGGAGTGGAGTCAGTGTGTACCTATAATTAACAAAATATGGCCTGAAAATAGCACAATATTGTTAACCAACTATGCTCCAACATAAAATAATTTTTTTTTAAAAAATCTGGTTCTCTAAGTTTGAAAAATGACAAATTTAGGAACAAAGCACTGTAAAACGCATACATCCCTTACATTCTCCAAATGGTCGAAGCCCAGGCTCTGACCTGAAGTGTCGAACCTGCTACTACAGGTGCCCTCACACCGTGACGATGGTTTTTGGTGGCTTTTGTACCCCATGGGGAGAAGGAGAACTTTTAGAGCTACAGTACAGTTGAGTGAAGAACTAGAGGCGGACTTTCCTCTTGAGTTAAAGTACTGGATCTAATATCTGCCTTAAAAAAAAAAATACACATTTTCCATGTATGTTAACAGAAAGGTTAGGTGGCACAGAATAGTTTTAGTGAAAACTATTTTCTTATAGACAATACGTTTTAAATAATAGAAATTATTTGAATAGGCTACTTCTGGTCAGTTATCACCTAACACATCCAAATCATCAGAGTGAATATAATGTAGTTCACAGAGGTCTTCTACCCCATGACTTAGATATCTCATTTCCACTCTACTTGTCGAAGATCTAAGGAAACTAACGTGTATTTTCTAACTATATTATAGTTAAACTTCCCTCACTATTATGGATAAAGGAAATAATTCAGAGTTGAAATAATTGAAAGTGTGAAAAAGATGATGAATAACATATGTAACCATAATAGGAGTTACTATGGGAAGGAAGAAAGATATCTAGCAGGAAAGTGAAAGTGAAAGTAAAATGAAGTCGCTCAGTCATGTTCGACTTTTGCGGTCCTATGGACTGTAGCCCACCAGGCTCCTCCGTCCGTGGAATTTTCCAGGCAAGAGTATTGGAGTGGGTTGCCATTTCCTTCTCCAGGGGATCTTCCTGACCCAGGGATCAAACCCAGGTCTCCTGCGTTGCGGACAGATGCTTTACTGTCTGAGCCACCAGGGAAGCCCCCATCTAGCGGGAAAGGAAACTTTCAATCAGAAAAGCATTCAAAGAAAACGGGCGAGGCTAACGTTCCATTCTGTTCTCCTGATAGCAGGTCTGTACAGGCAGCTGACTGGATGATCCACTCTGAGAGGCTAACTGAGCAAGGAAGGCAGATTTGAAAGGAGACAGCAGGACAGAGAAAGCCTACAGTGGAGGAGCAGCCTTCAGTGTGCGTGTTTAGCATGGCAGGGATATGTGAGTTTCCTCAGGATCAAGTGGACACAGCAGAAAGCTGGAACTGAGAAACCATGCTGTGAACTCTCCCCAGAAAACCATCTGCGGCCCGAGAGGCCCTGGACCTGAAATGAAGAAGCTGTAGGGTCTACCACTGGGTGCTCATAACAAGCTCATGGGCAGATGGGATGCTCAGCACACCAACACCAAATAACCCAAAAATTACATGAAGAGAGCTAGTATTTGGGCAGTCCACTTAGCCAGTCTGCTTTAATCCTAGAAGTAGTGGCAAAAAGGGGAGTGCTCTCTCATCATCCAGGGGTATATGAGAGAGATTTATGTGAAATAATAACATTTGCAGCAACATGGATGGATCTAGAGATTATTAAGCTAAATGAAGTAAAGCCAAAGATAAATATATGATATCACTTTTATGTGGAATCTAAGAAAATAATAAAAGCAAATGTATTTGCAAAACAGAAATAAACTCACAGACTTAGAAAACAAACTTATGGTTAGCAAAGGGGAAAATCAGAGAAGGGTTAAGTTAGGAGTTTGGTATTAACATATACACCCTAGAATATATAAAATGGGCTTCCCCAGTGGGTCAGTCGTAAAGAACCAGGCTGCCAACACAGGAGACACAGGTTCGATCCCTGGGTCGGAAAGAACTCCTGGAGAAGAAAATAGCGGCCCACTCCAACATTCTTGCCTGGGAAATCCTGTGGACAGAAGAGCCTGGCGGGCTACAGTCCATGGAGTTTCAAACAGTCGGATGCAACTGAGTGAGACTAACACTTTCCTATCTACACCCACTGAGTTGAGACTGATCAAAAACCTCTCAATAGACTTGTTTGGTTAGCTCCTCCCTGTACTGAAAGGTGACATTAGCTGCCAGAACATTGTACCAGATGCACAAAAGGAAATAGGAAAGCAATATACGAGATACTAGGGATTTCCTCAAAGCTTTCAATAGACCTTATGAAGAAGAACTGTTATGATGCACTTCCATTATAGACAAGTATGTTGAAAGCCAATGTCTCCACTCCTACCCTGACCTGTTACCTTAGGAAGCTTGTTACCTTGATAATATCCTCCATTGTCCAGCCAAACACACATGACCTACCACCACTCTCAGTCTAGAGGATTCTAGACCAAGCAGAAGCCAACCCAAGGAGTAATGCCTAACAATCCTATAGATTCCAAATGACTCCTTGAAGAATTGCACTTAAAACTCCTGTATATTCTTCCACAATGGTGTTCATAAAAACATATATGCTAACGAAAGAAGAGAGAAAGAAGAAGGGTGACTTTATAAATGTTCTCTTCAGGATTTCATTCGGTGGGCCAGTGGTTAAGACTCTGTGTATCCAGGGGACACAGGTTCAATCTGTAGAATGGAGATTCCACATGTTACATGACACAGTGAAAATAAATGAATAAATAAAATCATGCTCTCTTTAACTTCCAAAACTATTTCAGAATAGGTGATTTTATGTGATGATGATTCCCTCCTGCCTGGCCTATGAAACTCTGCATAATATATACAGGGGTGCAATGTGGAAAGACATTTAACTATGGCAGATTTTTAAGGTTACAAGGTGGAAAGAAGTGAGCTCACACCATGAAAACACTGCTAGATATTCCTGCCGTCCTGCAAACAAAGAGCAGTGGCAGCTGTCACAATTTTTCTGGACTTAGGCTATGAGGAAAAGGAGCAGGTTTCTGAGTTTCCCCAGGAGACCACTCAGCTGTCAGTCCAAAACTGAAAAACAGCTCAGCAGGGACTCGTTTAAGAGTGTGAAATTCAAAGAACTGCAGTATAACGTTGATTCCGTCCATGCCATACTTACTAACTTTACTCGCAATTATGGAGAAATTATACTGCGCGGTGCTTTCTCTGTCTAGTAATTCATTAGTGGCGATGGTTCCTTCAGTCGCGTCTATTGTAAAGTAGCTGTCCCCATCACTCTTCCAATCTATGAGGTACCTGTGTACAAAAAGAGGAGATGCAAATGCACAATGATTACACATTCATCATAATGGCAGTCAGGCTAACTTGACACAGTTCCTTATTTTCCTCCCTGTAGCTATTACCCACCTTGCAATAAAGAAGAGTGTAAGTGACAGCTTCTTTATTGCAAAGTCAGTATGCTCAAGGGGAAACTGGGAATAATGAAAGATTTAGTACTCCTGCTGTTCATATTATTTTAGGGTCTTGACACCTTGAAAGCTCAGCAGAGACTAAAATTCTAAAGCTGACCATGGGTTTCCTTAACCTGCTGAATATTAAAACTTTTTCAAGCAGTAAAAGACTCCTTAATGGTGGCTATGGGAAGAGCTGGGGGTGGGGTAGGCATCTGGAAACAGCTGCAAAGAACTTAGGTCAGAACAGAGGTAGCATCTTTGTTTCCATGAACAGAAAAAAAAAAAAATCATGTTAGGGAAACTAAGGGGAAATTTTTAAACTGACAGGTGCTATAATTGCACAGAAATATTTTCCTCAAACACACAAAAAATGACCATGGTTGTTTTATTACTCTTATTACTTTTAAGAAACTCAGAACAAGTTTCTTAAAAAAAGTGACCTTGGCTATACTGTCTCTTTATGTTCTTTATTAGCCAAACTCCTTGATAGTAAGTGATCCACTTTCTTTATGTGAAAGAGTTGGAATAAGAAATCCAAGAATATGAAATGAAAGGCATTTTAGAAAAATATGCATTTGTATAAATCTTTATGTAGCAGTGAACATATAGAGTGATATATGTAAAATTATTTTAAAGGTATATTTTCAAACATTATATTAACAGACATTTTGAAATCTTTCAATGTGCCAGGTACTGTTCTAAATATTTATCACCATTTTTGTGATTAGAGAATCAGTGAGGTCCTTACAAACAGTGGCTGAAGACAGATGACAGCATTGTAGTCAGCCCCTCTAAATCCCCGGTCATCATGAAATGTTAATTAAGGCTTGTGTTTCAAAATAGCAAGTTTTAATCTTGACAAACAGGTTATTTAAAATCGGGACAGTGTGTGTAACATTTTAGAACTAGGTCAAAACTAGTTTGTCTTTATAGGTGGAGATTTATAACTTCTCAGTATTCATTAGTAACTGATAGGATCAGAGTAAGAACAAAGCTTCTTATCTGCCTTTGACATTTCCATTGTTGATTTTTGAAATGCATTGATGCTTTATGAGTTCAGTGTAGCATCCTGTCTCATAGAAATGATCTCAAAAATTATAAATGGACTTAAAAGCCAGCGAGTACAGCATATAATGAGCTTCATTCTCGCTATTGCAAGATGCCCTTTTTGGAATAAAAAAGCATCTTCTCACAGTACCCATTTTCAGCACCTTTATTCAACTTGGTAACATGCCTAATTTGAGGTGGATTGTTACTGAACTTCCTTGGTGACCATAGCATTTCTGAAGAATTGCTGGTGTAGACTAATGGTGGCTGGTGTTTAATGGTAGAATTCACTAAATATTTGCTGAGTGCCCACTATGCTACCACTATTGTAGTAGGGTTGAAGCACAAAGGAAATTATAAAGTATAATGCTCACTAATAATGAGTCTAGTTGGAAGAAAGTATATAAAGAGGATTATTATGTTTGATAGAAGGACAGAAAAGACAAGACAGGAGTACAAAGAAGATCCCTGGTTCAACACCTATTGGTTCAGGCAAACCTTCCCGCACACGATGTTTGACTGGCATTAGAAGGCTATAAGGGAATTATTTATGAGAAGAGAGAGGCAGACTAAGGAGAGGAGGAAAGATATTTTAGGAACATCAATAGCAGCAGCAAAACCGTAGACTGCAAAACCAACCCCACCAGGTTCCTCTGTCCTTGGAATTCTGCAAGCAAGAATACTGGAGTGGGTAGCCCTTTCCTTCTCTAAGAGATCTTCCTGACCCAGGGATCGAACCCAGGTCTCCTGAATTGCAGGCAAATTCTTTACAGTCTGAGACACTAGGGAAGCCCCGTTTCATTTTCAGAAGGCTATAAAGGAATTATTTATGAGAAAAAGGAGGCAGACAAAGGAAGAAGAAAGGTATCTTAGGAACATCAACACCAGTAGGAAAACCATAGAGATTTTGTGGGAAACTATAAGCTGTTAGGAATTTCAGTAAAATATCTGAAAGGAATAATAACCTGAAAAAAAGATAAGCTATTTAGGTCAAGAAGGGTCTTGTAAATTATATTAAGGAGATAAAACATGATCTTGTAGTTAATGAACAATTCAAAGGGTATAATTAGGGTATGGGATAACTGTTCATCACTTTCAAGGCAGAGGGTGAATGTATTTGAAGGGGACAAGACTGTTAAGCATTTCCCGTAAACCAGAATCTTGCCAAGAGACAAAGAGAGTCCCTAGAGCTGGGAAGAGATTTAATTCAATGGGTTGTGAGTGGTTGAGATAACTAGGGCTATGCAGGCTGGGCTTCCCAGATGGTGCTAGTGGTAAAGAATCTTCCTGCTAATGCAGGAGACATAATAGATGTGGGTTCAATCCCTGGGCCCAGGAAGATCCCCTAGAGGAGGGCATGGCAACCCACTCCAGTATTCTTGCCTGGAGAATCCCATGGACAGAAGAGACTGGTGGGCTACAGTCCTTGGGGTTGCAAAGAGTCAGACACGACTGAAATGATTTAGAACACATTCACATGCAGGCTGAAGGAAAGAAGACACGAAACATGCTGTTGTCCTTTACTTTGACTAGGATACTCATGTGAGTGGGTGTCAGATTTACTTGTCGTTTCAGTGTGATGGAGCTAGGACAGGAAAATGGAATCTATAGAAATTATTATTTTGGATAAATAGAATGAAGACTTTGATGTCAGAGCTGCACAAGGTCATAACAGGTTTCCTCAGAAAACCATAAGCACCAAGAATAATAAATATTGATGTCAAAATATTCATGTTTGGTGCAGATATGGTAGAGCATTAAATCTAAGCATGACTGGAGAGCCTGAATATAACTTGCAGTGCTGAGTTTCTACTACTAATATCCATACACAATGGATGGGATTCCCATACACTTTTCATGGATGGAATATTTTTTTAATTATTTTTTCCTGTGATCATTCTGTTCCAATCTTTTTTTTTTTTAATTTTTATTTTTACTTTATTTTACTTTAAATACTGTATTGCTTTTGCCATACATTGACATGAATCCACCACGGGTGTACATGCATTCCCAAACATGAACCCCCCTCCCACCTCCCTCCCCATAATATCTCTCTGGGTCATCCCCGTGCACCAGCCCCAAGCATGCTGTATCCTGCATCAGACATAGACTGGCGATTCGATTCTTACATGACAGTATATATGTTTCAATGCCATTCTCCCAAATCATCCCACCCTCTCCCTCTCCCTCTGAGTTCAAAAGTCTGCTTTACACATCTGTATCTTTTTTGCTGTCTTGCATACAGGGTCATCATTGCCATCTTTCTAAATTCCATATATATGTGTTAGTATACTGTATTGGTGTTTTTCTTCCTGGCTTACTTCACTCTGTATAATCGGCTCCAGTTTCATCCATCTCATCAGAACTGATTCAAATGTATTCTTTTTAATGGCTGAGTAATACTCCATTGTGTATATGTACCACTGCTTTCTTATCCATTCATCTGCTGATGGACATCTAGGTTGTTTCCATGTCCTGGCTATTATAAACAGTGCTGCGATGAACACTGGGGTACATGTGTCTCTTTCAATTCTGGTTTCCTTGGTGTGTATGCCCAGCAGTGGGATTGCTGGGTCATAAGGCAGTTATATTTGCAATTTTTTAAGGAATCTCCACACTGTTCTCCATAGTGGCTGTACTAGTTTGCATTCCCACCAACAGTGTAGGAGGGTTCCCTTTTCTCCACACTCTTAACAAACACATTTTGCTCTGACACTACAATAAAGTCTCACTTTTCAAACATATGCTTCATTTTTTCTAAGCCCTATTTTAAATAATAGCTTCATCCACATACTATTGGAGAAGGGAATGGCATCCCATTCCAGCATTCTTGCCCGGAGAATTTTATGAACAGAGGAGCCTGGTGGGCTGCAGTTCATGGGGTTACAAAGAGTCAGACACGACTGAGTGACTGGCACTTCACATACTGTACAATTTCCCAATTTAAACTGAGCAATTCAATCATTTTCATATATTCAAGCTGTGCGGTAAGTGATAAGTTTTAAGATGTTTTAAACTTATTAGTTCATTTTTGTTAATTTAATTCATTACTTGGGGTAAGCTCCAATTACCTGGAAATTTCATTTCTATAGATTGAAGATTGTGAAGGTGTGGTGTTTCTGGATTTCTCCTCTGCTACTTCCTTTTGCACTGGGTGCACATTATTCCAATGGAATATTAATTATTTTATTAAATAATAATGTTATACTCCATATTTTATTTTCTTTTTATCTGCTCCAGGTTTTACTGTATACTACTTAATGTAGATTGAAATTTATGCTAACCATCACTTCATGGGAACTAAATAGGGAAGCAGTGGAAACAGTGTCAGACTTTATTTTTTTGAGCTCCAAAATCACTGCAGACGGTGATTGCAGCCATGAAATTAAAAGATGCTTACTCCTTGGAAGAAAAGTTATGACCATCCTGGATAGCATATTAAAAAGGAGATATTACTTTGCCAACAAAGGTCTGTCTAGTCAAGGCTATGGTTTTTCCAGTGGTCATGTATGGATGTGAGAGTTGGACTGTGAAGAAAGCTGAGGGCTGAAGACTCTTGGAAGTCACTTGTACTGCAAGGAGATCCGACCAGCCCATTATAAAGGAGATCAGTCCTGGGTGTTCATTGGAAGGACTGCTACTAAAGCTGAAACTCCAATACTTTGGCCACCTCATGTGAAGAGTTGACTCCCTGGAAAAGAATCTGATTCTGGGAGGGATTGGGGGCAGGAGGAGAAGGGGACAACAGGGGATGAGATGGCTAGATGGCATCACTGACTCGATGGACATGAGTTTGAGTAAACTCTGGGAGTTGGTGATGGACAGGGATGCCTGGCGTGCTGGGATTGATGGGGTCGCAGAGAGCCAGACACGACTGAGTGACTGAACTGAACTGAACTGAATTCTAAAAAAATATAGAAATTTTACTCCTATGTAGCCGTGTGCTATTATATATATGAAAAGTGAAAGTGAAGTCTCTCAGTCCTGTCCAATTTTTTGTGACCCATGGACTGTAGCCTGCCAGGCTCCTCCATCCATGGGATTTTCCAAGCAAGAATACTGGAATGGGTTGCCATTTCCTTCTCCAGGGGATCTTCCTGACCAAGGGATTGAACCCAAGTCTCCCATATTTTGGGAGGATTTTTATCAGCTGAGCCACAAGGGAAGCCCATATACACATATACATATATATTAACATATTTTTTTCCTGGTGGTGGCTCAGTGGTAAAGAACCCACCTGTCATTGAGGAGACACAGGTTTGACCCCTGGGTCTGGAAGATCCCCTGGAAAAGGAAATGGCAACCCACTCCAGTATTCTTGCCTGGGAAACCTCATGGACAGAGGAACCAGGCAGGTTACCATCCATGGGTTCACAAGAGAGTCAGACACAACTTAGCAACTAAACAACAACAATCTATAGTGTATTGATATAGTAAAAAAAATTAGTAAAACATTTTTATAGTTAGTACTTTTATAATCTTATGTTTATTAAAGCTGGAAAATAAAAGGAAGCAAATATTCTGGGAAGAGCTAAAGAATTGATGCTTCTGAACTGTGGTGTTGGAGAAGACTCTTGAGAGTCCCTTGGACTACAAGGAGATCCAACCAGTCCATCCTAAAAGAGATCAGTCCTGGGTGTTCATGGGAAGGAATGATGCTAAAGCTGAAACTCCAATACTTTGGCCACCTGATGCAAAGAGCTGACTCATTGGAAAAGACTCTGATTCTGGGAGGGATTGAGGGCAGGAGGAGAAAGGGATGACAGAGGATGAGATGGCTGGATGGCATCACCGACTCGATGGACATGAGTTTGAGTGAACTCCGGGAGTTGCTGATAGACAGAGAGGCCTGGCATGCTGCGATTGATGGAGTCACAAGAGTCAGACATGACTGAGTGACTGAGCTGAAATGAACTGAAAGTTGTCTAGTCATACAGACTCTTTTATCCTAGGAAATTCTCTAACTCTACAGGTCCTGGATGGAGGCAAGATGGTCTTCTCATTTCATTCTCATTTAGACTCTCCAGGAATGAAACAAACAACATGAAGTGAGAGTGACTAGACTCCAAATTTTCAGCCTACCTGGAAAGGACTTCTCCCTGTGAGTGAGGTTGAGTGAGAACTCAGAGGTGGAGATTGGAAACACTGGCATCCTGCCCCTCCCAGCAAGATGATATATCTCATGATTGAGAGCTAAGGACAGAGGAGCCATCTTTTCTTAACAATTCTGTCCAGGGTCCAGAGAGAATTCTCTATCCGGCTTAACTGGCAGATGAGAGTGGAAGTGAGAGAGCAGGTCCCGGGTCAAGTTCCACAGCCTCTTTCTGTTCTAAAGTTTTAATCGATCTTCTTGAGTAAATGTTTCATCATTTGCTATATGCTTTTAGTAAATCTTCCAAAGAGAGCAAATGGTTTTTAGTAAGCTTCAACAAATAGTTTTCACCATTTATGCTTGTTTCACTGGAAGAACTTCTCATGTTCCCATTCCTTAAGTAGAATTCCCATTGGTTTCAGGAATTCCTTTCTTCTTTTCTCATTTACTCCAGTTAAACTGCATAATATTATTTGGAGCTCTTCTGTATTTATACCTTTGTAAAACTATGCAATGACTAGGTCGTTCTTTGCTGTCCTTAGCATTCAATTGTTTTGCAGATTGTGAAACAAAAGACAGATTATACACGTTTTATGCCTGTGTTTGTCTCTCTTACTTGTGGCCCCTTTATCTCTGTGTTGCCAAGGATCTGAGGTGTTATCTGCACATAGCATCTGCAACTTAAACCTTACCTTGAGTCAATGCACAGATCCTACTACCTATAGAATAGTTAAATATTTCTACTTCAAGGAAATGTCTTACTTAGGACAATCCACTATTTCAGATTTACTGAGTGAGGACTTATTCAGTACTAGCACTGAGTGTCCTTGGTCCCAGAAAAAAAATGGAAAAACTGATCACTTGACTTCTAGTTAACACTTACAGCATGTTACAGTTTATAAAGCTGATTCAGACAGAATACATATATAATGAATCACTATAGACTCACAGGTCATTCTTTAAATATAATTTTTACAAATATTTTATTTATTTGTTGTTTTGGCTCTGTTGCTCCATGGGCTTTTCTCTAGCTGGGGAGAGATGTGGTGCACGGGCTTCTCTTCTCCATTTGGTGGCCTCCCTTGTTGCAGAGCATGAGCTCAGCTTTTTTGGGCTCTAGAGCACAGGATTAACAATTGTAGCCCACGGACTTAGTTGTATTGTTGCATGCAGGATCTTCCCAGACCAGGAATCAAACCCATGTCTTCTGAATTGGCAGGTAGATTCTTTACCACTGCGCCACCAGGGAATCCCCACAGGTTATTTTTAACTGCAGTTTTAACTTTATCCAGTAATGAGTTGAAAACTTCAAGAACTTAAATAGTGCATCCATAAAACATGTGCCTATCTCTGTTGATACATACACATATATACATATATCTTCTCCGATATGTATATATATCAAACCAAAATTCAATTTATTGGAAAGTGAACAGGCAAATTTTATTTATTTAGTTATTTCAGTCTAACACTGAGATAAAGTTTGCATTCCACAAATTAGCCACCATTGAGAGGCAAAGAAATATATATATATAGAATGAAGAACATAAACTTTATGGAGAGATAAACTAGGGAGATATACCAGTTCCTTCACTTACCTTGTGCAACTAGGTTAGGAATCTTTCTCTCTAATATCTGTTCTCTTTGTCTCCTATAAAATTTGGAAAATAATACCGATCTAGCCATGTAAGGGAAAGTGTGGTACAGATGAAGTGAGATAAGATGTATGTATCTAGTTATAGAATCGTACATGTGGGATGTTTACACACATGTATGTGTATGTATGTATCCTTTCCTCCCACTCTCTTTCCACATTATCCATTATTTGGTATTATTTTCCATTTAAAACAAAAATCCTTCTTCCTAACACATAATGGTATGTTTTGTTGTAGCACCAAATTGTAACATATATATCTTTCAACTTTAAAACATCTGAGGGTCTTCCCTAGTGATCCAGTGGTTAAAATTTCACCCTCCCGATTCAAGGGATTCAGATTGGATCCCTCATCAGGCAACTAGAGCAAGATCCTGCGTGCCACAACTAAGACCCAGTGCAGCAAAAAGAAAAACAAAACAAAAACAAAACTTCCTGAACTACAAAACCCCCCACAAACCCCAGAATCACAAAGCACTGGAACAGTGTCAGGCTTTATTTTTTACAATAGTGCTTTTGCTTGGTCCTCATTCACTATTTTCTGGCATTTAGTTTTTATCTCCATCATCTTGTGAAGTTGGTACCCACTTTGTTTGTATGTCACCCTCTCGGTTTAGTTGCTAAGTAATGTCTGGCTGGCTCTTGGAACACCATGGACTGTAGCCCTCCAGGCTCTTCTGTCCATGGGATTTCCCAGGTAAGCATACTGGGATCGTTGCCATTCCCTTCTCCAAGGGATCTTGTCACCCCAGGGACGGAACCTGAGTCTCCTGCATTGCAGGTAGATACTTTACCAACTGAGCCATCAGGGAAGCTTCAGAAAACTTACTGCCTTCTTAATATTTTCTACTTAATGAAATATGTTCAGCATCCTCCTGGAACTGGTCAAACTCTTAAGGACTAGGTCCTGGTATTTTACAAAGGTCCTATCTTAGTGTGACTGGCTAATGTCTATGCCTGACTGAATCATAAACTTGAGACAATGACCATTTTCTATTGTGATATTTTGCCCAGTATAACAATTAGGGAATATTGGTAAGAACTGATCATCAGTGAACTGACAATGAAAACACTCCTACATTTCCTGGGCATTTTCAGAGACGACATAACCCAGTTCTAAAATGCCTTTGATATGTTTCTGGAAAACACCATCCCAGTGTGAGCCATCAGTAGTTTACTTTGTTACAGCCCTTATCCAATCTAAGAGTAGACTGATAACTTAATTGCAACTAATCACAACAGTATAATATGAAATGTCTAGCTTGGCCCAGCTCACCAGTTTAAATGCGTAAAACCTTCGGATACTGACTGTGTTTGGGTCATCTTATACTTATTAAGTGAGAAGATAATATTCAAATGAAAAAGGTATTTATGATCTAAATGATATAAATCTATAGTTCCTAGTATGCATAGTGACTGTTGCTAAGAAATTTGTTTTAATAATTGAATGGAAATCAAAAGATTAATGCATTAACTTAATCTGCACAAACCACTTGACAGAGAACAATTTTATTACTTTTCTGTAAATGAGTTTTCAGAAATGTCTCGAAGTTTTGTTCTCTTCATTAGGTAAGCATTTCCCTTAAAATTGTTTCTTTTAATTTGGCTAATAACTTTCTCACAGTTAGTGGAAAACTAACTTTGACCCTGTCCCAATTCTCAAACACATTTTACACAAAAGTACTTGGCGACACAGAGTTATGTTAAAAGTATTACATTTCATTCTTTAAGCAATAAAATGTAGAAGTAATGGTTCAAGTCCAGGTGGGAAATATTATTTTGTTAAATTACTAAAAATAGATAAAAATATTATCACTCTTCACTATTCTCTTATGTTTGTTTGCCTTTTAAAAATTATGTCTGGTTGCAGATAACTAAATGAAAATAAATTCAGTTCAATTTATTTCCATAAACATCTTACAGAGAACTTAGGCCACACACAACACTTAGAATGTAATTGCTTCATCAACATCACAATTACATTGTTTTCTTGGTAATCCCTATATGCTTCTCTCAAACTTTCAAACTTCCTAACTTCCTGCTAGTTTTTTTTTTTTTTTTTCTAATCCTCCTCTTCATTCTTTATTTCCTCTCAGCAGAATTAAGTCATATATCGGTTAAGACAGATTCCCTTGTTTATTTGAAATGTCTGATGAAAAGATAAACACATCATCAAATTATTAAATTAGTTAAGGTACAGTTCGTCTACCTTTAAATTCCATCTCGAGGCATGTAATAAGTGTAAAATAGGTCTCAGATGATAAAGGAATATACCATAATCTACATAGTATTGAGATCATATCTGTTATACTTTTCTATTTTCTTCAATGTGGCTTAAGCTCTCCTCATTATGGGGATTTTTTTTTTTTTTTGTAGTCATTTTCTAATAGTCACACATGGTTTTCTGCCTGTGTCTAGATATCAACTCTCCTCTGCCCCCAAGGCATTAAACCTTGTCTTTGATTTATTCTGCAGGGACCTCAAAGCAGCTTCTTCTAGTGGAAAGAAAATTAAGTTTAGGCAAATATTGATTAAATATGGGTTCCACACTTAAGAACTTAGATAGCAAGCATGTAGTGAAAGTTCTTTTCAGGATTAAGATTATGAACAGTAATACCTGGCTAAGTGAGTAAATTATGTGATCATACCTTTGCTCATGGTCTTCCCATGAAGCCTTGCCAAAACCCTCTAAGAAGTATTTGTTGCTTCCTTAAAAAAAATTGGGGGGCTTCCCTGATGGCTCAACAGGTAAAGAACCCACCTGCAATGCAGGAGACACAGGAGATATGGGTTTGACCCCCGGGTCAGGGAGATCCCTTGGAGGAGGAAATTAAAACCCACTCCAGTATTCTTGCCTAGAGAATCCCATGGACAGAGGAGCCTGGCTGGCTATAGTCCAAAGGTTTGCAAAGAGATGAACATGACTGAGGGACTGAGCATCAGTTCAGTTCAGTTCAGTTCAGTCACTCAGTCGTGTTCGACTCTTTGCGACCCCATGAGTCGCAGCATGCCAGGCCTCCCTATGCATCACCATCTCCCGGAGTTCACTCAGACTCACGTCAATCGAGTCCGTGATGCCATCCAGCCATCTCATCCTCGGTCATCCCCTTCTTCTCTTGCCCCCAATCCCTCCCAGCATCAGAGTCTTTTCCAATGAGTCAACTCTTCTCATGAGGTGGCCAAAGTACTGGAGCTTCAGCTTTAGCATCATTCCTTCCAAAGAAATCCCAAGGTTGATCTCCTTCAGAATGGACTGGTTGGATCTCCTTCCAGTCCAAGGGACTCTCAAGAATCTTTTTCTCCAACACCACAGTTCAAGAGCATCAGTATTACAAAATTCTATATTCTTACTTCTTTTATCTTATTTACATATTTGAATTTTTATTAACAGTCTTTCTCAAACGAGAAGGATAAAATAATTATATTTTGTTTTAATGATTGTACAGAAAGTTTCTTTAGAGTAGGACTGAATTTATTGTTCCATCCTTAATATTTTGTATTTGCATGTATGCATTGAATTATCTTATAAAGATAGCTGACTGTTCCTCTTAATAATGACCATATCACATTTCAAGCATGGAAATATTTGTTTTATACCTTTGAGTATCCAGACGTACTTATTCTGAAGCCTTTTTATGTAGCCACATCATAGCTATTCCCTTGAACTGAATCAAATGCCAGTTGTTGCAAATCAAGTTGGATCTATTTACTCTCACTGAACGCAATGGCCAATGTCTCTGAAGAAAGACGTCATTGTAACTAGAGTCATTTACCATTTGATACACAAATATGGGCATCACATTTGAAAGAAAGCTTTTATTTTCTGTTTTTTTCTTTGATTAGATAACTAATCTTCCATTTCTTTTATTGTGATTTGTCAACTGTTTAGCTCCTTCTCTCTGAAAATTACTCACATTCTCTTAACTCAAAAATAACCTTGGACAGCTTATGAACTGGATTCTGACTATTATAATATTTTTTATGGTGAAAGATTTATATCAGTTTAGGATATATTTGAAGTAACAATCTTTAAAAAAATCAAAAATATAAAAATTCTAAATAACTGATTAAAAAAAAGCTATTCTCTAAAAGTATGTAAATTATAGACAGGAGGGAAAGAGCTATGAAATTTACACTTACATAGAGCACTCAACCCTTTGAGAGAAAGCAAAGAAACTGACACTCTAGCAGACAGAATGCAAACTGCAAACGTTTAGGTAAGTAATAAAGAACATAGACTTAGGGATTTCCCTAGCCATCCAGTGGTTAAGAATCAGAATTCCAATGAAGAGGGCATGGGTTCAATCCCTGGTCAGGGAATTAAGATCCCACATGCCATATGGTGTGAACAAAAACAAAGAAAAAACAACAACAATGAGACAAAAAACATAGACTAGGACATTGCTTCATTCTGAGGAGTTACATGAAGCTCAAAAAGATAGCTTCAAGACATTCACCATCATAACTACTATCTGGACATTCAGCCATCATATCATTACAAAAATGCAAAATTTGTTTTATTTTTTTTTTGTATCATTATTTTATTTTTTTATTTTTTTATCTAATATGTTTTCTTTAAGTTTTTTATTTTTTTAATTTTAAAATCTTTAATTCTTACATGTGTTCCCAAACATGAACCCCCCTCCCACCTCCCTCCCCATAACATCTCTGTGGGTCATCCCCATGCACCAGCCCCAAGCATGCTGTATCCTGCGTCAGACAGACTAGCAATTCAATTCTTACATGATAGTATACATGATAGAATGCCATTCTCCCAAATCATCCCACCCTCTCCCTCTCCCTCTGAGTCCAAAAGTCCGTTATACACAGCTGCATCTTTTTTCCTGTCTTACATACAGGGTCGTCATTGCCATCTTTCTAAATTCCATATATATGTGTTAGTATACTGTATTGGTGTTTTTCTTTCTGGCTTACTTCACTCTGTATAATCGGCTCCAGTTTCATCCATCTTATCAGAACTGAATCAAATGAATTCTTTTTAACGGCTGAGTAATACTCCATTGTGTATATGTACCACTGCTTTCTTATCCATTCATCTGCTGATGGACATCTAGGTTGTTTCCATGTCCTGGCTATTATAAACAGTGCTGCGATGAACATTCGGGTACATGTGTCTCTTTCAGTTCTGGTTTCCTCGGTGTGTATGCCCAGCAGTGGGATTGCTGGGTCATAAGGGAGTTCTATTTGCAATTTTTTAAGGAATCTCCACACTGTTCTCCATAGTGGCTGTACTAGTTTGCATTCCCACCAACAGTGTAGGAGGGTTCCCTTTTCTCCACACCCTCTCCAGCATTTATTGCTTGCAGATTTTTGGATCGCAGCCATTCTGACTCGTGTGAAGTGGTACCTCATTGTGGTTTTGATTTGCATTTCTCTGATAATGAGTGATGTTGAGCATCTTTTCATGTGTTTGTTCGCTATCCGTATGTCTTCTTTGGAGAAATGTCTATTTAGTTCTTTGGCCCATTTTTTGATTGGGTCGTTTATTTTTCTGGAATTGAGCTGCATAAGTTGCTTGTATATTTTTGAGATTAGTTGTTTGTCAGTTGCTTCATTTGCTATTATTTTCTCCCATTCAGAAGGCTGTCTTTTCACCTTGCTGATATTTTCCTTTGTTGTGCAGAAGCTTTTAATTTTAATTAGATCCCATTTGTTTATTTTTGCTTTTATTTCCAGAATTCTGGGAGGTGGATCATAGAGGATCCTTCTGTGATTTATGTCGGAGAGTGTTTTGCCTATGTTCTCCTCTAGGAGTTTTATAGTTTCTGGTCTTACATTTAGATCTTTAATCCATTTTGAGTTTATTTTTGTGTGTGGTGTTAGAAAGTGATCTAGTTTCATTCTTTTACAAGTGGTTGACCAGTTTTCCCAGCACCACTTGTTAAAGAGATTATAAAAGCAAATACATCATTGGATATCAAGACCCAATCCTTATAAATTAGAGTTATAGATCTGTATCATAAATCCACTGAATTTTGTCAATAAATTCTTAGCTATATGTAAATCTTGTAAGGACTTTGTAATTATCTAGAAAAATAAGATGTACTAAATCTCGAGTAATAACCTTTTTTTTTTCCATATGTACACAAGTGTCAGTAAAAGAACTGTATTTTTTAATTTTATATTTCTAGCCTGACCAATGTCAATGTTCGCATACTTGAATACAACACTTTTCAGGTTTAAGTAAAGTTATTGTAAGCTTTAAACAAGATGAACCTATGTAAAGTGTTTAGAATGCTTGCAGGCATATAATAAGGTCCCTGGTTATCACATATTAAAAAATCAAATATTGTACATCTTTTACTGACATGTCTTGGCATCCTATTTTAACAAGTTACTGAAAATTATAAAATTTTCTTTGTATTCCCCAAACCTCTGGAATTACAAAGCAATGCAAAAACCTAGATAAATGCCTCAATAAACCTTTATTAGCAGAACAATTAGAATCTAGCTAATTATGTTCATATTAGTCACTCAGTCATGTCCTACTCTTTGCAACCTCATAGACTCTAGTCCAAAAGGCTCCTCTGTCCATGGAATTCTCCAGGCAAGAATACTGGAGGGGGTTACCCTTCTCCAGGAGATCGTCCCAACCCAGGGATCAAACCTGGGTCTCCTGCATTGCAGGAAGAATCTTTACCATCTGAACCATCAAGGAGGTCCTTCCCATTTTACTGAAGTCCTAATTGAGTTTTCCTGGGCCTCAGATTCTCTATAAAATAATCATTGTGATGCTTAAAAAACTCTGGCCAAAGAATAAGCTATGATGACATCACTATTTGCTGTTAGCTAATTGCCACTGCTGCAGATGGTGACTGCAGCCATGAAATTAAAAGACACTTACTCCTTGGAAGAAAAGTTATAACCAACCTAGAGAGCATATTCAAAAGCAGAGACATTACTTTACCAACAAAGGTCCGTCTAGTCAAGGCTATGGTTTTTCCTGTGGTCATGTATGGATGTGACAGTTGGACTGTGAAGAAGGCTGAAAGCCAAAGAATTGATGCTTTTGAATTGTGATGTTGGAGAAGACTCTTGAGAGTCCCTTGGACTGAAAGGAGATCCAACCAGTCCATTCTAAAGGAGATCAACCCTGGGTGTTCCTTGGAAGGAATGATGCTAAAGCTGAAACTCTAGTACTTTGGCCACCTCATGCGAAGAGCTGACTCATTGGAAAAGACTCTGATGCTGGGAGGGATTGGGGGCAGGAGAAGAAGGGGGCGACAGAGGATGAGATGGCTGGATGGCCTTACCGACTCGATGGACATGAGTTTGAGTGAATTCTGGGAGATGGTGATGGACAGGGAGGCCTGGTGTGCTGCGATTCATGGGGTCGCAAAGAGTCAGACACAACTGAGTAACTGAACTGAACTGAATTGCCACTGAGTATGACTAAGATCATGGCATCGAGTCCCATCACTTCATTGTTAATAGAAGGGGGGAAAGTGGAAGCAGTGATAGATTTTATTTTCTTGGGCACCAAAATTACTGCAAATGATGATTGCAGCCATAAAATTAAAAAAAAAAAATTGCTTCTTGGAAAGAAGGCTCAGACAAACCAAAAGAAGGCTGAGATGGTGTATTGAAAAGCAGAAACATGACTTTGCCAACACAGGTCCATATAGTCAAAGCTATGGTTTTTCCAATAGTCATATAGGGATGTGACAGTTGGACCATAAAGAAGGCTGAGCACGAAAGAATTGATGTTTTTGAATTGTGGTTTTGGAGAAGACTCTTGAGAGTCCCTTGGACTGCAAGGAAACCAAACCAGTCAACCCTAAAGGAAATCAACTCTGAATATTCTTTGGAAGGACGGATGCTCACACTGAATCTCCAATACTATGGCCACCTGGTGCAAAGAGCTGATTCACTGGAAAAGACCCTGATATTGGGAAAGATTGAAGGCAAATGGAGAAGGGACCGGCAAAGGATGAAACAGTTAGCATCGCTGACTCAATGGATGAGTCTGAGCAAACTCTGGGAGATAGTGAAGGACAGGGAAGCCTGGTGTGCTGCAGTCCATGGGGGTGGCAAAGAGTTAGACAGGATTTAAGGACTGAGCAACAACAAGAAGACAAAGAATAGAAACGTAAAGGAAACAATGGCTAGAAATTAAGCTCATGGCAAGAGGGGACAGGACATGGATTACTTGTGGGGGCATTACACCTAACTGAACATTTCTTCTAAAGTTGTTTAGTCCCAGTTAATGCCATTGCTTTCTGGCTCTTTGCTATGCTCAGTGATGATGAAATAATAATATTAATAAAATACTCAGTGATTTGGAATACCCTAGTCTTAAATTAATACCAGGCACAGTAACCCTATGAAAAGGGTAATGCAAACCAGTAAAGCAAAGGAAAACAAACAGAACATACCTACACATGCCAAGTAATTTGTCATTTTGATGCTAATTTTTTATAACATATTTTTACTATCATTTTTATGTGAGCAAACATGTTTTCAGGCTTAGAAGTGATTCATACTCCACATTTCTCAACTGATTTGATTCAAGTACACTGTTTCCTCCAAAGACATGAAAGTAAGACAACTTTTATGTTGATTCTAAACCACCTCTGTCTCTTGACAACTCCTCACGGGGATCAATTAGATCCATCTGTGTCTACAGCTTCAGTGAATCGGGCTGCCACCCATTAGAACTAAAACTAAGGATGCTCCCTTATTTCAAAGTAGCACTTGTCAGACACTAGCTTCTGTGACATGAAAAACAAAGAAGATAGGCTTGTAGCTGGAGAATTTCTCTACAGTGTAGCCTTCCTTTATTCCACACACTTGGGTTGGATCTAATTATTTCCTTATGCTTAGAAGTGTGTAATTCTCACCTTTACCTTTACAGGGTGATATTTTTAGTTGCAAATGCTCTGATTTTTTTGAAGTATTCCATTAAAATAATATTTTGTTCTTATCTTGACCCTATCATGCTATGACCAGTATTCAAAATAGAACATAGCAAATTAAATAACTTAGCATGTCCCCTAAGATATCATGTCCCATTTTGTCCCACAATTCTCATCTATCAAAGTGCAGAGAATTTCAATCCATATTTATTTACATTTTTTACTGCTTTCTTTACAACCTTCAGTATTTCTTCCATTCTGTTTACATTCTTGAAATTACCTGTAAATCTACTCAGCAAGCATTTTCTACTTTCACAATGACTAGCAGCACACAGAGTGTTCAGGAACAAGACTGATAAATGATGACAGATTAATGTATAACAACTACTAATGCAGCAGATTCTTGAGAATGCCCCTGTGAACTCTGAAAATAAACAGACTTTTTTGGACTTTAACTGAAAGTGAATCATGCAGTAATTTGAGCATGTATAACAAGTTGAACCCAATGAGGAAATGAGCCAGGATTCAACCTGATAGGTAAGGGTGCTAAATAATGACACTTTTTCTTCCTTTTCTCAAGACAAATGTGCTATTTTAGAGTTCTCTTTTGATCACAGACATGCTTCAAGAAGGAAGGCATCTAGGCCACTTTAGGGGATAGATCTGACACATACAAAGAGCAGAGCTTCTATGCTTTCAAGCCATTGCCTGAGAGTTTTCTCTGTGCTATGAACGTGTTGAGGCTACCGCTGAAAGGGTGATTTTTTTTTTTTTTAATCACTCAGTACCCCATGACTTAAAATCTTGTATGCATCTATGCATTTTTCCTATGGCAACAGAGTACTGTTTTGCTTTAAAATCTATTTAATGTGTTCTTTGGTTTGGATTTTGTATGCTAAGCTTCGACTCGTTAGCGTTAGAAGATTCAGAACAAACCCCATTTTTCTCTCTGTCCCCTTTTCAGTTTGCATCTGCTAATCTCAAACTCCCAGTCCTTCCCTCCCTCACCACACCCCCCCTTGGCAACCACAATGTCTGTGAGTCTGTTTCTGTTTTGTGGATATATATATATATATTTTGTATTGTATTCCCCACCCCTCCTGTCCTTTTTGTAGGTGCATCAGCACACGGCACAAAATAAGTACCCAGAAGAAGCAAAGCTGAATCAGAACAAATCTCAAAATATCTTACAGGATCAATTTATAAGTGAGGAAAAGAGAATGCTACCATGTTTGAGCAATATAAGTGGCATTTATGGGTGGGGGAAGAGTGAGTATTTTCTTACACTTTCTTTCTCTTGCTTCGTCTTACTGATTGCTTTGTCGGACTCACTACTCAGCAGCCGTATGCCAATAAGGAGCTCCTTGCCAAGTCTGGACTTTGAGCAACTCCACAATGCATCTTACCTTAAATCTGACTGCAATTGTGCTTCTATCAGGAGATACCATTGCCACAGTGAAAAAAATAAACTGCAAATTACGAATTGTCGAACAATCTTTTTTCAAACACCAACGTTGGGTAGCGGACAGAGATTTTAGAATAATTGAAAAATGTATTTTATATATATGTGATATTTTGGGCACTGTGAATGTATCTTAATATCGTTATTTGTGAGACTCATCCTTTTAGGCTAACTACTAAATCTCTTTGTGGATAAAAAACTGAGGTTGATCAGCTTGAGTGACAAGTCCCAAATCCAGTCACTACTAAACCCTGTTACAGGGATTGCTATCAGATGTTTTTGCTCAAAACCTATGAAGTGAAAGTTGTTCAGTCGTGTCTGACTCTTTGTGACCGCATGGACTATACAGTCCATGATATTCTCCAGGGCAGAATACTGGAGTGGGGAGCCATTCCTTTCTCCAGGTGATCTTCCCAACCCAGGGATTTGAACCCATGTCTCCCACTCCCACATTGCATGAGAATTCTTTACCAGCTGAGCTATCAAGAAAGCCCAATGGCTCTTCCTTTATTCTACTTACCATGAAAAGTCATTACACTTTCAAGCATTGCATTCTATAACTAAATCATTCATACACGCCTGGTGAGTCTTCTTTTCATTCTCTTTCTGACACATAGAACAGAAAGCACTGCTTTTTCTTACCTAACGGCACTGCTGCCCACGTCCAGGTCTTGTGCAGTGACAGCACCAATGATGGTCCCTACGGGAGTGTCTTCATAAACCTCCATGGTGTAGAGCGGCTTGCTGAACACCGGCGGCTCGTCCACGTCCAGCACGCTGATCTTCACCGTGGCCGTGTCCTTGAAAGGGCCCGCGGAGTGAAACCGGTGGTCCAGGTGAACGTTGGAGGCCTCTACTTTAAAAGTGTAAGCTTTCTTTGTTTCAAAATCTAATGCCTATAGGGGGGACAAAACGAAAGTGAGAGATACTTTCATATAGGATGTGGCGAGGATGACGGACCTTGCTGCAGAGTAACTTGCAAGTTAGTAGCAAATTATCATTTCCCTTTAAAAGTCAGTGGATAAGGGAAGTAAAAGTTAAACAGCTTAAGAGAAGAGACCGCTTGTAGAAGTGCCTGGGTAACTTGTAAAGATAATCAATTGCATACATTAAAATGACCTATGCACACACATATGTCAGGAAAGGCGTATTCCTTTCCTGTAACTAGTTACAACAGCAGATCGTCTATGAAGTATTTTCTGCTCTTATCCAATACTGACATCTGGTGGATCTAAGCAGTCATTACAAATACAACAAAATTGAAATTAATGCTTTTTTTTTTTTCCCCCATTCCAGCTGAGAATTTGGCGTAGCAAAATGTATTTTGTTGTTGGATGATTTTTATTATTTTGATGATAATACCATTTTCTATTAAATATTTTTGAATATCTAAGTGTTTTTGCTGTAAAACGTCTATGTGTGTTGCTGAGGTCTAAGTTCCGTCTGAGTCTTCGTGACCCCATGGACTACAGCGCACCAGGCTTCCCTGTCCTTCACTATCTCCCAGAGTTAGCTCAAACGCATATGCATTGAGTTGGTTATGCCGTCCAACCATCTCATCCTCTATTGTCCACTTCTCCTTGTGCCTTCAGTCTTTCCCAGCAGCAAGGTCTAGTTTTGGGCCTTTGTGTTGTCAGCTTTACACACATAATTGGTAGGTACTATAATACATTATCAGGATATCTGACCAAGCATTAAGGCTTTGAGCATATATAATTAAAGAACAACATTAGACAGAATATTTGGATGTAATTTGTCCCTGGGGTCATTGATCCTTGATTTTTCACTTTGCTTACATTTACCCTTTTTCTGAATATTAGTTTTATGTTCCCAATAACTATAAATATTACATTATAAAAATATGCTGCTGCTGCAGTGCTTAATTGAAACGAAAACTTTAAGGTCACTGGCTCTGACTTCTAATCACCTGTGACAAACTAAGACAACATGAAATTAACATGAATATAGTTAATTAACACAGTGATATTCTGGGACCTTTAGAAGTTTCTGCTTTCTCAATTAATTCCCTCTAGTATGACTCCAATGTTGTGTTCACATGTCCCTTTTGGGCCTTTGTACACCTGGGGGAAATAAAGTGGGTACCTTTCACTCTTTTAAGGACAAGATTGCTGTTTTAGGCATTTCCTGAGAAAAAGGGAAAAGAAACAGAAAAAAAAAATTGCTATGAAATCAAAAAATCACAAATTAATCAAGTTTATTATAGCAAAAAGTAACACTTCTCAAACTTGAAATAAAGTCTCTTTCACAGTAATTTTCACTCAGGGGGATCTATCTTTATTTTCCCTGTAATTATTCCCTTTACTTTGTTTAAATTTGTCCAGTTTTCACTCATATATTTATTTGCCTTGGATTCAGTGTTTTATTTTCATTCATTCAGCTCATAAGTTTTTACATATAGTACTGATTTTCTTCAACTTTCATCTCCTTCTTTCTAAGACTTTTCATTTGTCTTAAAACTAATACAAGTAGAGTTATTGCACAATATGCCATAGTTGATATTGTGGCTATTGGTTACACAGATAGAGACATAGTATCTCAATAAAGAGATGATCTCATAATGCTACTGGTTCGATCAGCCTACAGCTTAAACTACTGTGTTTTCTTAAAGAAATCGGGCTCAAGAAAAGACAACCAATTGCCAGAATAGGATAGTAAATATCTTTCAAATCAGAAACACAAAACTGTTACAATTACTGAGAATTTTTACCTGGAATGAAGAAGACAAGACAAAAAAAAAAAAAAAAAAAGCACAAACCTTTTCAAATATTGAAAAGCTCTCATGTTGAACATCAGTTTGGTATACTCTATAAGTCTTTCAATGGGGAGTTAACAATAATTTAGTTTACTAAATATGTCAATTTTCAGTTAAAAAGGAAGAAGTTTCTAACAAATCAAACCATGCAAAATTAAATTAACGTTAAAAGATATTGATTGTCTACTGGTATTAAGACCTGGAAAACATCCCAGGAAGACACAAGAGACAAAGATGATATGGTTTTCCATCCTGCTTACTGCCTGAGTTGTCTGTAGAAGTACTAAGCCTCCCATCTTTTGATGTATTCAAGGGGAATTGGACGCCAAAGAGATATCTGAGTTATGTATAATTTATAAGCTGTGCAAACTTATAAAATATAGCTTGTTTTTTCAAACTCCAAATGCTCCATAAATGTTAAACAATATAATTTTTATCCTAGTTATCCATAACTTCTGGTGTAAGACAATTTTGACTTCACCTTTGGTCCGTTTGTCTAGAAAGCTATTTGATCTGCCGTGGCTGTCACTGACACCCTTCTCTGTACCAGAATTAACTCCCTTAAAATGAAAAAGTTGGTACCAGCTATTCTTCCTTTCTCTCTCTACTTCTGCTAGATATCGGAAGGCTTCTGATTGTGGGATTAGGCAAATTATTTCTTGACAAGATCTCAGCTTTATTTACCTACTTAAAAAACATGCCACTGTTACGGACTTGCCGCTGATGGACTTGTCTCCCCACTTTGAAAGTCATTTCAAGTTCAGAAATGAAGGGAAAATTAAAACCCAGAGGGATGGTACAGGGAGGGAGGAGGGAGGGGGGTTCAGGATGGGGAACATGTGTGTACCTGTGGTGGATTCATGCTGATGTATGGCAAAACCAATACAATATTGTAAAGTAATTAGCCTCCAATTAAAATAAATAAATTTATATTTTTTTAAAAAAACTTTTTTTAAAAAAATGTCCTTTTAGGAGATCAAACATAATTTCTGTCTTTTAAGAACTCCTGACCTGTCACTGCAGGCATATACTTAGTGGTTGTGGAGATAAAGAATGAGATGAAATAAACTTTCCGTACATACAGATATTCTTTTAAGACTGAAAACTTACATCCTGCAGTGATCAAATAACTGAAGAAAATTGTAGGAGAAATGTCACAGTAATATCTTAGATGGCCTTACTTCTTCATGATCCTGGCCCTTAGGTAATGCCATTTTATAAAACTGGATAACTCAGAAAGAGAGGGGGAGAAAAAAAAATCAATACCAGTCTCTCTCTAGTTGACTTTATCCAGCTGATCTGACAGACTGTCCTCCACATTTTGTGGCCGCAGGGTAAGATGGGGTGGTGCTGAGGAATGAAGTTCATCTAACTTTGCAATCAACAAAAATCTTATTATTTGAAATAAGTATAGAAAAAAACAGATTTTTTTTGTTATTGTTAGGAAATGAATCATTTTCTATAACAGAAATCCATTATGATGAAGTTAATTTAGTTCTGCCACATTAAATAGAAAACTTTGTGGTACTGCTTGGGGCACATTTAATTTTATGAACCTTTCTAGAAAAGTAAGGAAATGATTGATTGAAGAGAATTCAGTTGAGTAGCTCCTTCTCCTAGGGATGTTTCAGTAAAGGAAGGTTAGCAAAGTCAGAGTTTTCAAGAGGTAATTCATATTGTAGGGAGTAGTATGGTAAGAAAAAAAAACTGTGGAGAAATGAAATAAGATATCTTTAAATGTTCTTTAGAATATAAAAGGAGAAATTAATCAAGATATTATCTTTTTGCTTCTATCTTTTTATCCACTTTCTCTGCTTTTACTTTGCTGAGGTCCAGGTCATGTAAAGCTACATAAAATATTAAGTGCCAAAAGATTTTCTCATTTCAAAGAGGGAAGAACAATTTTTGTCAGAAAATACAAGAGAATAATCCCCTGGGCTCTTTCAGGCCTTGTCACTTTTCCAGAAAATGTTGAGCAAAAATGGGTAGCTAGAGTTATATATTGAGGAATCTGAGAAGCAGCTTTGGTAGACCAAATTCCAGCCCCTCCCGAAGATTCTTGCCCCCAGGACAATATAATCTCTTGTATAACTTTATGCCCTTGAGTGTGTGAGGGTCCTCAGAACTGAAATCATGGAATGCAGTATTATACCATGAATTTGCTAAGTTTTATGGAAAAATAAATAATGCAAATATAATCAAGGTCTTTAATCACTCAACATTGAGTTAATTACAAGGGAGATTTTTATTTAAAGGGTCTGATGTAATCATGTGAGGTTTAGTAGAAGCTACTAATTGCTCCTGGCCTTGAAGAAGTACATTTGTGATGTAGGAGCCCACCTGCCTGGGGTGCATATGGTAACTGAGACCAGACCTTGACCAACAGCCTGCAAAGTAAGTAGGGTCAGCAGTCGTAAAGCCATAAAGAAATGAATTCTGCCCAAACTAGTACACTTAGAAAGAAAAAAAAACACACACACATACACACACACAAAAAATCTGTAAGCCTCAGATCAGTTGTAGCCCTGGTCTATACCTTGATTTCAGCCTGGAAGACCCTGAGCATAAGACTCATTTATACTCTACTCTGACCCGCAATAGCGTGTGCTTTCATCACTCTTTACTTTCTATTCTTCTATATAGCTTCTATATAGCCAAGGCTATGGTTTTTCCAGTGGTCATGTATGGATGTGAAAGTTGGACTATAAAGAAAACTGAGCACTGAAGAATTGATGCTTTTGAACTGTGGTGTTGGAGAAGGCTCTTGAGAGTCCCTTGGACTGCAAGGAGATCCAACCAGTCCATCCTAAAGGAAATCAGTCCTGAATGTTCATTGGAAGAACTGATGTTGAAGTTGAAACTCCAATAATTTGGCCACCTGATGCAAAGAACTGACTCAGTTTGAAAAGACCCTGATGCTGGGATAGATTGAAGGTGAGAGGAGAAGGGGATGACAGAGGATGAAATGGTTGGATGGCATGACTGACTCATTGGACATGAGTTTGAGTAAACCCAGGGAGTTGGTGATGGACAGGGAGGCCTGGCGAGCTGCAGCCCATGGGGTCACAAAGAGTCGGACATGACTGAGCAACTGAACTGAACTGATATAGCTTCAGTTTTTATGATGAACACATGTATCTTTCACCATAGTAGTAGAGTCCTCCCTCTGAACAAAATGCATCCTTTAGAAACAACTCTATCCTTTCAGTCATTATAGATCTTAATGGTTAATGGAAATAAAATTCTCAATGAACTCAAATAACTGAAGGCTGTAATGTATCTGAAAGAGAAGATGATTTTCAAGCAAGCAACTAGGAAACAGATTTATACTAGACTGAACAAGGTTAAAAAGACACTAAGAACAAGCTCTTGTAAAGTAGGTTTATGACATTCATGTGTGTGTATGCATGTGCTAAGTCTCTTCAGTCATGTCAGACTCTTTGCAACCCTATGGGCCATACCCTACCAAGCTCCTCTGTCCATGGGGATTCTCCAGGCAAGAATACGGGAGTGGGTTGTCATGCCCTCCTCCAGTAGGTCTTCCTGACCCAGAGATCAGACCCACTTCTCTTATGTCCCTCCTGCATCTGCAGGCATGTTCTTTACCACTTAGCCCCACTTGGGAAGCCATTATGATACCAGTCTGAACTACCTGACTTTCAGATAAAGCATCATTTTATAGGGAAAGTCAAGTTCCCCAACCAATTAAGTAGTTTTGATCAATACAGTAATCAATTCATTTATTTATTCCTAGCACTTTCTTACTCTACAAGAAATCACTCTAGAACTCTACCAGTACTCAAGTTACATATTAAATCATCCATAGATGATGTCTGTACCTACTTCTTTAATTGATTTATTCAAATTAATTTAAATCTACATAATTTGAATCAAATATTTGATTAGATTTTATTACAGTAAGAACTGAGGATCTCTTGGTTTATGAGTTAAATTAAGTCCTTTTATTTTTTTTTTCTCTTTATAGAAGAGGGGTAGACAGAACAAATAATACATAAATAATTCTTTTCAGCTAGTGGTAAGATTTATGAGGAAAACAGTTCTAATGGGACAGAAAAACAGCTGGGGAGACATTACATAGAGCAGATAGGATGCACTTCTCTGAGGATGTGATGCTGGAAGTGGGATGCGAAGAACCAGGTATGAGGAAATCAGAGGGAATTGAACCTTAGGGAGGAAATTAAGGGCAAAATTCCTGCATATTTTATTCCTCTTTTCCACACATATTGCTTGAATATCCAACTGTGTGGGCTTGCCTTGTGGCTCACTGGTAAAGAATCTGCCTGCAATGCAGGAGATGCAGGAGGTGTTGGTTCAGTCCCTGGATCTGGAAAGTCCCCTGGATAAGCACGTGGCAACCCACTCCAATACTCTTCCCTGGAGAATCCCGTGGACAGAGAAGCCTGTGAGTCTCCAGTCCATGGGTCGCACAGTTGGACACTAAAGACGCAACTGAGCACACGCAACGCACATCCTACAGTGTGCTGGATGTCATGATAGATGTTGGAAATGGACAAGAATCCCCTGCGGAGTTCACTCTCTTTGGGGATTTGATGGTCAACAATAAGATAAATAAGCAAACTGTAGCATCCAAAGTGATCATAAGTGCTATGGAAAAATCCAAAACTTGAAAGACATATGTGTATAGGGTATCGGGGATTAGATGAGGAAGAATGTGTGTGTGTATATATACATGAGAGAGAGCTATGGGAGGGCCTGGTATCATCTACACTAAGGAAGAAATTCAACTCAGTGTTTCACACAAAAAAAATAGCCAAATGTTATTTCGTTTGACTTTTTAAAGTGGTCACATTTTCACATGAGAAAGTTCCTTTAGTAAGAGGGAAAAACAATGAAATCTGGCCATTTTTAAAACAGATTTTTGTTTTGATAAATTTAAACAATATTTCAGTTCTAAAATTAAAATAAAAAAACTCTGAAAGGACAGTAAAATTACAGGACAAAAATTGTCTGTCAAAAAATATTAAACTGAAGGGATATACACTTAAGACAATGTATCTCTATAAACATCATTACAGTACTACTCATTAGAAATGAACTTAATTTTTCTATGGGCAAGTTATCAAGGATTTTGTGCAGGACTGCACATTTTTGATAATTTAATGCATTAAGAGTCATGGCATCATATCTAACTAAGCCTGTATTTCAGTGACAATAATTTTTGGAGCAAATTCACTAAGAAAAAACATAATACAAAAGGGAATTAGAAGAACATCTAGCGTTTGTCTGAGGGCTTATGGTGATATTTTCCCTAAGAAAGAGAAGATTTCATCAACTGTTATAAATGTCTAAGCAAAATATGCGTCTTATAGGCACATGCAGTATAAATCATGACCATCTGGAGGGACAATTATATTTTTAATTTCTTGTACGATCACTGTCACATTTTACTTCCAACCTATATTGTTCTTCACAATAGTTAAAACTATGTGCTTTAAAACATATACTATAAATTGACTGCAACCTGTGTAGTCTTGAAGTTACTTTTCTCCAGTGAGTTTCATATTTCCCATTTGCATAATCAGTGAAACAACATTTTTCTAAATATCTTAAAAATATGTTGAACTCTGCATGGGACTAAGGACAATATTGCATCTGAAATTAAAGCAATAAACCAACATGAGACATTTTTTTAAACAGAGATTTAAACACCCACATGTTTCAAGCATTTCCTTTATCATGGTGACACAGATATAGTAATGGCAAAGTGTCTTTAGGGAATTAAACTATAGTAGAAAGATCAGATGCATTTAAAATTTGAGCCACCGTAAAGTCTCATATGTGCTTGGCCAGAAATGGTAACTTTTGGGGAAGAGAGTAAGGTGGGATCAGTATTGCCTGGGGGACACGAGGAAGTCTTTGGTGAGAGACATGGGTGACAGCCATGTTAAAAAACAGGAAAACATGAAGAGAAATGCTCAGGAAGGGTGCTACCTTCTATGTAGCTGGAAAAACAGCACAGCATCTTCAGTAGAAACTGCAATGAGTTTGTGTGGTTGGCATGTAGTGAGTGAATGTGCGCGCGCGCGCGTGTGTGTGTGTGTGTGTGTGTGTGTGTGTGTGTGTGTATGCAGGGGATGGTAATAGAAAACATGCTATCTGCTCTTTATCTTAACAGTAATGGAACCCAGAAGCACATGAAGCGCAAGAGTAAAATTCACTCAGAAAGGAAATGGATGAACATTAGGTGCATGGCTCAGAGAACAGCCTTTGTAATAGAAGAAGAAACAAGGGTGGTTGTAAATCAACCCATGAGGAGGAAATTTTTTCAGGTTTGGGAGGGGATCCGTGGCTGGGCTTCCTATGCTATTCGGTAAGGGGAATTCAGTGGTAATAGAAGTGGCATAAAAATAAGCCTAGATTTCTGCTTTAAGGAACTGGAGAGGAAGTAGGGTGTTATCCAGGAAGGAGCAAATGGGAGCAGGCACGCTGCTGTTGGGAGAAGTAAAGGAATTCAGCTTTAGATACTTTGAGCGTGAAAAGACTATCACACACACGTTAGAAATGTTTACAAGGCAGAAAACAAGCTTCATTGGTTATGTCCACTCGGGGGAGGATTAAGAGTTGAGCCTGGGGAAGTTAGGTGAAAGAAAGTGAACGTTGCTGATTTGCTTCTGACTCATTGTGACCCCATGGTCTATACTGCCCATGGAATTCTCCAGGCCAGAATACTGGAGTGGGTAGCCTATCCCTTCTTCAGGGGATCTTCCCAACCCAGGAATCGAACTGGGGTCTCCTGCATTGCAGGTGGATTCTTTACCAACTGAGCTATCAGGAAAACTAGGTGAGATGCTTAAAAACAGAAAATGACAAATACAAAAATAATATAATATTTACAGAAACAAAGAACACCTTGTATTTTTCTCTGAAATTTTCATGTTTGGCAAAAACAATAAATCGAGGTGTATGCTTGGCTGTGTACAACAGTTGAGTGCCTGCGACTGTCTGTGACCCGCCAGACTCCTCTGTCCATGGAATTTTCCAGGCAAGAATACTGGAGTGGGTTGCCAGTTCCTTCTTCAGGGGATTTTCCCAACCCAGGGATAAAACCCACTTCTCCTGTGTCTTCTGCTTTGCAGGCGGATTCTTTACCGCTGCGCCTCCTGGGAAGCCCAAACAAGTATTCCTAATTGTTCTTTTTTTCTAAGAGTTTTTCCAAAATTAACCACGTGGTGGTGCTGTGCTGTCGAATCAACTGATGCAAATTCACTCCCTTGCCACTGAAGCCAGCAAAAAGGAGTTTAGTGACAACAGCGCATAAGTAAATGTCCAGTGGAATCAGTAGAGAGTTTAGCCTATTTATTTAAAATCCCGAGGAAGAATAAAATACTTTATCTCTTAACGTTTCTCAGGAAAAACTAAATAATTCTCCTGTGTATTTACTGTAATCACAATTACGGTTATTCGAAATGAAATAATATTATTATGTAATAGCAAAATAGTAAGGATTTATTTTTTAGTTCCAAAGAGGTTTTACTTATCTTAAAATAAATAGGAAATTACTTTACCCTTCTTTATTTTAAACAGATGCTATCATTACTTATGCAAAAAGAGTACAGAGCTGTTTTAGAAATTACTCAAATTATTAAAATTGCTCTTTTGCACAATATAAGTATTCATCTCAGTATTTAACTGCCCAAATCTCTTAATCAGTAACAAGAAAACCACAGTGTGCATGTACATAAATATGTGTTTTCAGTTCTTGAATATTTATAACTCATGTTAATTTTACATTTATATTTATATCCAGTAAATACATATTATCACTTACGGACTTCTCAGGTGGTGCTAGTGATAAAGAACCCACCTGCCAGTGCAAGAGGCATAAGAGACTTGGGTTCAAGCCCTGGGTAGGAAAGATCCCCTAGAGGAGGGCATGGCAGTCCTCTCCAGAATTTTTGCCTGGAGAATCCCTTGGACAGGCAGGCTATGGTTCATAGGGTCACACAGAGTCATACACAACTGAAGCAACTTAGCACGCACATTCTTACTTATCCAGTAAGATATAAAAACTATGGACTAAAAACATATATTTAATTTAGCTTTTCTTGTAAGAATGAAATGGCTGAATTTAAAATGACTTCTCTCATTTTAAATGCAACCCATGGCCTAATTATTAGATGTGACAAAAAATTTTAAGTTATATTATCCTGACTTCGTTATTGTTTCTATTGTTATAATACTAAGCCATATATAGGGCACTTTTTATTTATTCATACTTTCCGTAGTGCAATAGGACATAAGTATAAAATAAGAATAGTTTCTTTAAAAAAAAAAAGCAGTATCTTGTGGCTTGGAGAGATATATAAAGCTGCATAATGTTATTCTGAATTCAGAATGACACAGTGAAATGACATTGTCACAGTGCTCATAAACTGGACCCAAGTTGAGGTTTAAAAAATAAAAATGCCTTTTTTTTCATTCTGAGAAGCTCATGTAAACTTGACCATCATTTTTAATCCACTTATACCTTCCATGCATAGAGAAAGAGGAGAGAGGGAAAAATAGTAAAAGGAAACTAAATAAAGATTTTGGAAATGCAATCATAACAAGAATGTGTGTTTTAGAGAATTTTAAGCATTTTAATTTATTCTTTAGTGAGATAAAAAAGAAAATCACTCCAAAAACAAAAAAAACAGATGATATTTAAAAACAGATATATTCAAATGGAGAATATGTATTTTTAGACTTTTTATATGCATGTAATATACTTAAGAATATAATTTCTATATGAATTTGATTTCATGTCAAAAATTTTCATTGCAATTCTATGCTGAGCTATTGAGAGAAAAGTTTCCAAAAGTAATTTTAACATCCTTAGGGAACCTAAACACTGCTGTTGATATTTACATACATATTTATTATTGTACATCTACTTTTCCTGGGACTGAATAAGTTGAAGATACAATTTTCTGAGAACTCTATGTATATATCCATAAATAGTCTTTTAATAGAGCTTTCCCTCAGAAAAAAAAAAAAAAATCTATTTAAAGAACTATAGGCCAACTAGTACATGAAGAGATGCTGAACATCACTAATGACCAGGGAAATGTTAACAGCATAATGAGATACCACCTCATATATGCTAGATTGGTTATTATCAAAAAGACAAAAGAAATAGTGTTGGAGAGAATATGAGGAAAAAAGGGCCTTTGTACATTATTGGTGCAAATATAAATTGGTGTAGCCATTATGGAAACCAGTATGTAGGTTGCTCACAAAGTGGGCTTCCCTGGTAGCTCAGATGGTAAAGCGTCTGCCTGCAATGCGGGAGACCTGGGTTCAATCCCTAGATCGAGAAGATCCCCTGGAGAAGGAAATGGCAACCCACTCCAGTACTCTTGCCTGGAAAATTCCATGGGTGGAGGAGCCTGGTGGGCTATGGTCCATGGGGTCGCAAAGAGTCAGACACTAACTTAAAAAGACATATGCAAACCCATTTTCACTGCAGCATTATTTTATTATTGTTATTTAGTTGCTAAGTCACGTCCAACTCTTTACGACCCCATGGACTGGTGGGCTGCAGTCTATGGGGTCGCACAGAGTCGGACACGACTGAAGAGGCTTAGCAGCAGCAGCAGCGGGCTCCTCTGTCCTCCACTATCTCCTGGAGCTTCCTTAGGTCTTCCCTGTGGCTCAATGTTAAAGAACCTGCCTGCCAGTGCAGAAGGAGTGGGTTCAATTCCTGGGCTGGGAAGATCCCATGGAGAAGAAAACAGACACCCACTTCAGCATTCTTGCCTGGGAAATCCTTGGACAGAGGAGCCTGGAGAGTTGCAGTCCATGGGGTAACAAAAGAGTCAGACATGATTTAGTAACTAAACAAAAACAGACATCATTATTGACAGTAACGAAAATATGGAAGCATCTCAAATGCCCACTGAGAGGTGAATGGATAAAGAAAATGTGGTATATACAGTCATCCCTTGGTATCCACAGGGCATTGACTCCAAGACCTCTTGCAGATACCAAACTCCAAGGATGCTCAGATCCCTTATATAAAATGATAGCATTTGCATATAACCTTTGCATATTTTCTGTACACTGTAAATATTTTTATATCACTTTTAATATCTAATATAAGTAAATGCTATGTAAATAGTTGCCTGTATGCAGCAACTTCAAGTTTTGTCTTTCAGAATTTTATATGGAACTTTTCCCCTAAATAATTTGGCAGTTGATTGAATTGTTGGATATGAAATCTGCAGTTACAGAGATACAGAATAAAATCTTACTATTTATGACAACATGGAGGAAATTTGAGGGCATTATGTTAATTTAAGTGAAATAAGCCAAACAAAGACAGACAAATATCATATAATTTCATTTATCTATGAAATCTAAAACAAACAAACAAGCTCATAGATACAGGGAACTGATTGGTATTGCCAGAAGTAGAGGTTGGGTAGTGGGTGAAATGGGTGGGGTGGGGTGTGGCTCCTATTCTCAGTCATGTCCGGCTCTTTGCAATTCCATGGACAGTAGGCTGCCAGGCTCCTCTGTTCGTGGGATTTCCCAGGCAAGAATACTGGAGTGGGTTGCCATTTCTTCTTTCAGGGATCTTCCCAACCCAGGGATTGAACCCAAACCTCCTACATTTCTTGCATTGGTAGGCAGATTCTTTACCACTGAACCACCTGGGAACACCCCAGTGAAACGGGTAAAGGGAATCAAAAGGTTTTTCTCTTTCTCACATTTCCATATTTCTTCATGCCCCTTCCTGACAAAAGACAAACTACATATCCTGAGATAATGACGTATTTCTAATGTTTCACTCTTCTTCTATATGAATCAAGTTAACATAACTAGAGGGCTTCCCATCATATTATACCTTCTTGCCTTCTCCCTCCTTCTGGTTAATTTTTCTGTTTACTTGGCACATCATAGCACCCTCAAGCCCAGCTTTATCCTTTCTCATTTCTTCCATTCACCTGTAGCAGAGCTTGCCCATATCAGAATTCATCCACTCTGAGGTCTAGGCTCATGAACAAGTGTGTGTTAGATACTGATATTCTCATAAAAGTAGTAAATAGGGAGAGGCCAAACCTGGTATACTTAGTGTTTACTTCTATAACTTATTTTTAAATTAACCTTTTCATCTAAGCTGATGACAATGACAAATTAAATTAAAATTAAACTCTGATAAGAATTTTTTAATGACTTAAGCGAATTAATAGGTATAGTTGTTTTAACATAAAATATGCATGTGTGTGTGAGTGCTAAGTTCCTTCAGTAGTGTCTGACTCTTTGAGACCCTATTTCACCCTCCTCTGTCCATCATATTCTCCAGGCGAGAATACTGGAGTGGGTTTCTATGCCCTCCTCCAGGGGATCTTCCAGGGACTGAACCAGCATCTTATGTCTGGTGCATTGGCAGGCACATTCTTTACCCCTATCACTACTTGGGAAGTCCAGCATAAAATATATACCTGTTGAATCACAAAATAAAAGTTGGGAATGAATATTTCCTAGTTACCCAGACATTTTTTTAATTTAATATATTCCTCATTGAAAGGAAATTAACATGTCTCTCATTTCCTTTGTGTTGTTTAATTTTTACTGGGTAATCTACTATTCAAAAACATGTCCACGTACCTTTTTCAATTTGATAACTCCTTCTTGTGTGTCCTCATCTGTGACGATGTCAAACAAATTTCCTCCATCTCCTGGAACAATATTGTATTCAATTTCTGCATTTTGTCCAAAATCAGGATCCACAGCTCTTATTCTTCCAATAGCTGAGCCAACAGGAGAAGACTCGGGAACTTTCAGGTGGAAAATGCCTGATGAGATACATTTATATTTTTTGTTTACATGAATTTAGTCAAATATATAAAATTACTTGGCTTGAAAATACAGTCTACAAAAAATAAACCAACTGAAAGACATAATAGTGCAAAACCAAAAGGCAGTTTGTTCTCCAATTAAAGGTTATAATTAGGAGTAGTATTTTCACTTTTCACTTCAAAGGATTCTATAGTAGAATTTCAATCATTAAAAATAGAAAGTGTTGAAATTACTAGAAGAAGTATTTTACGTACTAACACCATCTAATACTTGCACCTAGTATCAAATGTGAAGGTGAGGATATCCATGAAATAAATTGGTACTAATGTAAAAGAATCCAGGAAATAAGACATAGGTTAAAAAGATGCCTCCATGGGATTCTCCAGGCAAGAGTACTGGAGTGGGTTGCCATTTCCTTCTCCAGGGGATCTTCCTGAACCAGGGATTGAACCCAGGTCTCCTGAATTCCGGGTAGACTCTTTAACCTCTAAGCCACCAGGGAAGCCCAATGTAAAAGAATCCAGGATATAAGACATAGATTAAAAAGATGCACAGAGAGATGATAGATGAATAGATAGATGAGCACACAGAAAATAGAAGAAAAATATTTAGATACTTAGAAAAATAAGGTTACATATCTTAATATTTATTAAAAAATAAAATATTTATCCTAATATTTATATTATGGATATATTATGACCTTGAAATAAGTCATTTTTAGTTTAGTGATTATACTCATTGAGTAAATATTTCATTATATTTATATTATATATGTTATAAATATAGGATACATAAATATTAGGATAATATTTTATTTTTTAATAAATACTAGGATATATAACATTTTTCTAAGTATCTAAATATATATACATATATTTAATCTATAATGGATTTAAGTATATTGTGCTATAGTCTAATATTAAACTTATATTTAATCAATTTTTCCTGCATTTCCTTCTAGGTATTTTTACACACTTTTAAAATCAAGACATAAATTTCTCTCTCTCAATATTTTATCTTTAAAGAAAAAAGTAAAATGCTTGCTTTCTGCCACCAGGGGGAGCACCAACATTACTATAAATTTGATACTGAGTCAAGCCTAAAAAAATGTTCTATAAAAAATACAACAGAATCACAAAAAAAATAATATCCCACAAAATTAAAACATACGTTGTTTACAAGAATTTGAAAAATTTTATAAGGCATGAGATGAAGAAAAAGATATAGGTTATTTTATTGATATCTCATCAATAAAAATATTAATTGATTAAACAGTAGTCTGTTTAAGTCAAAATAAGGAAAGAAAGAAAATAGGAAAATCAAAACTAAACACAAAAATACACAGTTTCAATTAATAATGACTTTCATTAAAATTTGTATTAGTTGATTTTGGATTGTAATTTCCTATAAGTAAAGCAACCAGGGTAATTAATTTGATTTGCATTTCTAATTACATTTATAGTAATTAAATTAGGAAGTAAGTATGTTTCTGGATAGTGAAGTTTCATTCAACATGCTATATTACAATATTACAATCATTTCCTTTAAGAGATATGAGAAAAAATAATAAATCACATTAGGGAGATTCTGCCAAATAATTTATTCTTTACTCCCAACTGTTTTTATAGGTTTTATTGTTCTTTCACAATCAGCTTCAAAATTTTATAAATTAATTAGCTCTGGTAGCTCTTAATTTTTGTCATCTGCCTTTCTACCACTCCCCCAAAAAGATTTATACCATTTGCTCTTATTTATATTAGCCTGCTGTGAAGTCGCTTCAGTCGTGTCCGACTCTGTGTGACCCCATGGACGGCTTCCTACCAGGCTCTTCTGTCCCTGGGATTCTCCAGGCAAGAACACTGGAGTAGGTTGCCATTTCCTTCTCCAATGCATGAAAGTGAAAAGTGAAAGTGAAGTCGCTCAGTCGTGTCCGTCTCTTAGCGACCTCATGGACTGCAGCCTACCAGGTTCCTCCATCCATGGGATTTTCCAGGCAAGAGTACTGGAGTGGGGTGCCATTGCCTTCTCTGATATTAGCCTAATTTATATCCATTTAATGGACATTGCCTCAATGGGACATATATTTAGTCTCAAGAGAGTTAAATATTCACCTAAATCTTTCATTTGCATGTAATAGAAAATATACAGTGGTATAAAATTCTTGTTTAATCAGTTAATTTAATAGTTAACTGACTGTATGTTGTTGTAATTATTCAATTGTTAAGTTGTATCTGACTGTTTGCAATCCTATGGACTGCAGCACACCAGGCTTCCTTGTCCTTCACTATCTCACTGAGTTTGCTCAAATTTATGTCCATTGAATCAGTGACTTTATCCAACCATCTCATCCTCTGCCAGCCCCCTCTCCTTTGGCCTTCAATCTTTCCCAGCATGAGGGTCTGCTCCAGTGAGTCATCTCTTTGTATCAGGGGGCAAAAGTATTGGAGTATCAGCTGAAGTCCTTCCAATGAATATTCAGGGTTGATTTTCTTTAAGATTGACTGGTTTGATCTTCTTGCAGCTCAGGGGACTCTCAAGAGTCTAAAAGTGGCTTAGTTGTAAAGAATCTGCCTGCCAATGCAGGAGGTGCAGGAGACATGAGTTCTATCCCTGGGTCGGGAAGATACCCTGGGGGAGAAAATGAAAACTCATTCCAGTATTCTTGCCTGAAAAATCTA
The DNA here is from genome assembly GCF_023091745.1 of Budorcas taxicolor. NCBI lineage: Eukaryota > Metazoa > Chordata > Mammalia > Artiodactyla > Bovidae > Budorcas > Budorcas taxicolor. The sequence continues at coordinate 54,677,395 of NC_068929.1, read as the reverse complement.
GACAGAAAAGCTTGGTGGGCTATAGGCTATGGGGTCACAAAGAGTTGAACACAACCAAGCACACAGGCTTTCCAGGTGGCGCTAGTGATAAAGAACCTGCCTGACAATGAAGGAGACATAAGAGATGCGGGTTCAATCCCTGGGTCAGGAAGATCCCCTGGAGAAGGAAATGGCAACCCACTCCAGTGTTCTTGCCTGGAGAATCCCATGGACAGAGGAGGCTGGAGGCTACAGTCCAGGGGGTCTCAAAGAGTTGGACATGAGCGAAACCACTTAGCACACATATGAGCATGCACACACAAACAATATAGTGGCCTTCAAAAGAGATATGAGAAACCTCTCTAAAAGAGAAAATGTTATATAAATAAATAAACTGACATAGACCAAATAAGAATACTTCAAGTGGCAATAATGGAGCATTAGGTAGACATTATAAAATAATTTGGGTTGAAAAACTCATATTTTCTATCAAACCAGCAATTTTTCACAGACTATAATTATGATTCATTAGGTTTCATTCCTTAAGCCCTTAACAGAGGGGCTAGCCTATAGAGTTGCTCAGTGTTTGTGGTCTTAAAGTAGGGGTTGAATTTGAGGCAACAAGAACACAGAAAAAGAATAAAATCATAGGTAACATTTTATATACTAATCATCTACAGAAAAGGTAAAGACAGATATCAAGGAGAATTTGTGCGAGTTCAAATAGCCATGATTATATAATCAGAACATGATGCAGCTTTTTCAACCTAGTTTCTTTGGAGCATAAGTGTCTCACCATAACCATAGTAAACTCCTACCCTGTTGAAGCTCTCCTGAGATGTAAGCAAGCATAAAGATGCCTGAATTCCTGTTTAACGCAGCAAGAAAGCATGTGACCCAGACGTTTAGTACAACGTCTCAGCTGCAAACTCCAAAGAAAAATGCAAAGGCATAGAACATGTGAGATATTGTGTATTTCTTTTATTCTTTTTCTCTTAATGCCTATGGTTTATCAGAAATGTGTCTGCATTCTTTGCATTTCTCTGTGTGCTTGTGATATTGAATAGAAGAAGTACCAAAAGCCTTGACTCGATAGTGTGATCTGTCATGGTCTACTCTCATGGTACATCAATAAGTGTTAGGACAGTTCTTGAGCTTTTCCAAATAGAGTGGTGGAGGCATAGGTTGAAAAATAAAGTGAAAGTAAAGTCGCTCAGTCATGTCCGACTCTTTGCGACCCGTGGACTGTAGCCCACCAAGCTCCTCCATCCGTGGGATTCTCCAGGCAAGAATACTGGAGTGGGTTGCTATTTCCTTCTCCAGGGGATCTTCCTGACCCAGGGATCAAACCCAGGTCTCCCACATTGCAGGCAGACCCTTTGACCTCTGCGCCACCAGGGAAGACCTTAAATACAAGAATACAGTCTCTCAGAAAACCTCCTATAGAGACAGAACTTCAGACCCAAGTACTAACATCAAAGAATTCAAGGGAGGAAAGGAAGCCAGGTTGAAAGAAGAAGGGGGAGGAGGCGGAAGAGGGGGGCAAAAGGGGTGGCCTTACAGACATCTCCTGCCACCTACAGATGCCCAGGCGTTATGGGACTTTTCCCTGGGCCTCCAGAGAAGGGAGGACTGGAACTCAGCCCTACCAGAAATCAGACCAGACTAGAACCAGAATTCGAGTTCTCTGCCAAGAGGAGGTAATCAGTCTCCAATCCTCAGCTTAGGCTGAGGGCCCTTAGACCAGATTCCTGCATCCAGGAATGGGGGACTAGAAAAATGGGGAAGGATAGGAAGGGTTAAGGAGAGGAAAGAGAGAGGGCAGGGGAGAAAGGTCAATAAAGTCTCTAGTTCCTTAAATGCTCCTTTAACAGGGTGTTTATGAAACGTGACTTTGTGTGCTCAGTCGATCCTTCTTGTCTTTCTCTTTGCAACCCCAGGGACTGTAGCCCACCAGGCTTCTCTGTAAATGGGATTTCCCAGGCAAGAATACTGGAGTGGGCTGCCATTTCCTTTTCCAGAGGATCTTCCTGACCCAAAGATGGAACCCGCGTCTCCTGTGTCTCCAGCATTGGCAGGTGATAGTCAAGCGTAGACGGAGAAGGCAATGGCACCCCACTCCAGTACTCTTGCCTGGAAAAATCCCATGGACGGAGGAGCCTGGTAGGCTGCAGTCCATGGGGTCGCTAAGAGTCGGACTCAACACTTCACTTTCACTTTTCACTTTATGCATTGGAGAAGGAAATGGTAACCCACTCCAGTGTTCTTGCCTGGAGAATCCCAGGGACGGGGGAGCCTGGTGGGCTGCCATCTATGGGGTCGCACAGAATCGAACACAACTGAAGTGACTTAGCAGCAGCAGCAGCAGCAGCAGTCAAGTGTAGTGGATTTCAAATTAAAAACATGAACAGCTGTACATGGTGGTGATAGTGATGCATCACTGGAGCAAGCTAACTTATAATCTTGGAATATTTCTTACTCTATTCTATCTATTTAAGGGAAGCAAATAAGCTACATGTTAGGCTTAGGTTTAGGTTTGTTTCTCACTTGAATATTTAAAAATAAAAATAATAGAATCAAAAAATCAAGGAAAATAATCTAGTCTGGAATCATCACTTAGGGATTATGGTTAGGGAAGGCAAAGTATTTAGCCAGAATTAAGACCATTCAATGTTTAGAGAAAAAGTTGAAACTCAAGAAGATTATCTAAAGGACATCAGATAATACAAAGCATAGATGAAAAAGTTCTCCTTTTCAAGACAATATGCTGAGATATGAGTTCTATGTTTTATAAAAGAACATTTTATGAAGCTAATAACAATAAATGTGAAGATAGCTATTATTTGTATTATGCTATCAATATATGTTAAGTAGCAGCTTAAGAGTCCCTTGGACTGCAAGGAGATCCAACCAGTCCATTCTGAAGGAGATCAACCCTGGGATTTCTTTGGAAGGAATGATGCTAAAGCTGAAACTCCAGTACTTTGGCCACCTCATGCGAAGAGTTAACTCATTGGAAAAGACTTTGATGCTGGGAGGGATTGGGGGCAGGAGAAGAAGGGGATGGCAGAGGATGAGACGGCTAGATGGCATCACTGACTCGATGCACGCAGGTCTGAGTGAACTCTGGGAATTGGTGATGGACAGGGAGGCCTGGCGTGCTGCAATTCATGGGGTCGCAAAGAGTCGGACACGACTGAGTGACTGAACTGAACTGAACTGAACTGAGCAGCTTTAAAAAAGAAAAAAAACTGTCAGCATACAGTAAGCCTGCAAAACTCATAATTATCTAATGGCATTGGAAAATCTGTGATTAAAATGAAATACTATCCCTGTCTACAAAAGATCTACTCAATAACATTCCATTAACATGCCCCACCCAAGTTAATAGATAATATAAGTAAAACAGTGGTTTCCCATTTACATCATTTTTGTACACTGAGGTTTTAGTGTACATAAAACAAACACATACAGAGCACTGAATTTTCTGTTGTTTACATAAGAGGTATACATATTAGTAAGGTGGAAGATGCATTCATTAAGACAAGCATTTCTTAGTAGAACATTATAGTTGGTAATAAAGCCTGCAGAATATGGAACAAGTCAAAAAAATTGTGCATTAGTCTTGTCAGATTGCTTACACTCTGTCATTTTATTTTCAATGACTTGACATTTTATCACTTCTAGAAATTCAACAGCAATAAAGCTAGGGTCATTCAGATTAATTCAAAACTGAAGTAAATCTTCAACTGTGCCAAACTTGCATGGCTTTTGATGTACTATGTAATTACACTGCCATCATTTTCTGGGCATCCTACTTTTGACGCATATGAAACATCTTAATGGCACTACCTGTCCAACACAGATTAAGATATGAAACAGGTGACAAGAAATTATTCACAGTGGCAATACTAATATATACTTACATATTTATCAATATGAATTCTTTGCTTAAATATTAGAACTAATAAATGAATTGAGTGATGATGTAGGAACCAAAATTAATTTGCAGAAATATGTTGCATTTCAATACACTAGTAATGAAATATTGGAAGAAAAATTAAGGAAACAATTCCATGTACAGTTCCATAAAGAATAAAATATCTACAAATAAATATAACCAAGGAGGTGAAAACCTCTACTTTGAAAAATACAAGATATTGATAAAACTACAATCTAAAGATTTAATGCAATCCTAATAAAATACAAACAATACGTTTCACAGAACTGGAAAAAAAAATCTTAAAATTTGTATGAAACCCCCCAAAACCACTAATAGCTGAAGAAATCTTGAGAAAAAAGAATAAAGCTGGAAGTAGTGTGCTCCCTAATTTCAGGCTATAGTACAAAATCAGCCATAAAAAAAGAATGAAATCTTGCCATTTGCTGCAACGTGGATGGATCTAGAGGGTATTATGCTATGTAAAATACAAAAATACAGAAAAGGACAAATATCATATGATCTCACTTACATTTGATATTTGAGAAACAAGACTTGCATTGTTGTATAGCAGAAACCAACACAACATCATAAACATTTTTTAAAAATTTTTTAAGAAACTTACAAAACAAAAACAGACTCGGAGATAAGGAGAATGGGGCCGCCCATGTAGCACAACGGTAAAGAATCCACCTGCCAATGCAGGAGACAAGAGACGTGGGTTCGATCCCTGGGTCGGGAAGATCCTCTGGAGGAGGGAATGGCAACCCACTCCAGTATTCCTGCTTGGAGAAGCCCATGGACAGAGGAGCTTGGTGGGCTACAGTCTATAGGGTTGCACGACTGAGAGATTGAGCATGCACGCATACACACACAGACACAGAGAACAAACAATGGGTGATTCCCAGAGGGGAGGGAAGTGTAGGAGATGGGCAAAATAGGTAAAGGGAACTAAGAAGTGTATATACTTGAAGTTATAATATAATCACAGTGTTACATAGTACAAAGTACTGAATATCATCAATGGTATTGTAATATCTTTCTATGGGGATAAATAGTCGTTAGATCTACTGTACTGATCTTTTAGTGATGAACTTAAATGTCCAATTGCTATGTTGTACACCTGAAACTAACATTATATTATATGTCAACTATGTGTCAATTTTTAAAGGTAAATTACTACTACTACTACTACTACTACTACTAAGTCGCTTCAGTAGTGTCCGACTCTGTGCGACCCCATGGACTGCAGCCCACCAGGCTCCGCCGTCCCTGGGATTCTGCAGGCAAGAACACTGGAGTGGGTTGCCATTTCCTTCTCCAATGCAGGAAAGTGAAAAGTGGAAAGTGAAGTCACTCAGTCGTGTCCAACTCTTAGTGACCCCATGGACTGCAGCCTACCAGGCTCCTCCGTCCATGAGATTTTCCAGGCAAGAGTACTGGAGTGGGGTGCCATTGCCTTCTCCGTAAATTAATTATTGATATTTGCTACAAAATGGATTAACTTTTAAACATGCTAAGTAAGACATATGATATAAAGGATTAAATATTGTATGAATCCATTATATGGGGTATACAGATAGGCAAATCTATAAAATAAAGTAGATAAAATTATGCCTGGGAGTTGGGGAGGCAAAGGAAAGAGATGGGGGACCTATTCTAATGGGTATGCAGTTTCTTTGAGGATGATAAAAATAGTCTAAAATTAGATCATGGTGATAGTTACACAACTGTGTATATAAGATACAGCATGCTTGGGGCTGGTGCATGGGGATGACCCAGAAGAATGTGTGGGGAGGGAGGTGGGAGAGGGGTTCATGTTTGGGATCACATGTACACCCGTGGTGGATTCATGTCAATGTATGGCAAAACCAATACAGTATTGTAAAGTAAAATAAAGTAAAAATAAAAATTAAAAAAAAAGAATATATCCTCAATAAATAAATATTTTAGGTTAATAAAATTTCTAAGTAACAAAAGTCCTGTATAATCCTAAGAAGTAAATTGAAATATAGGAAATATTTTGATGTATCAGGCACAGGGTTGATTCTCTTGATATTTAAATATCTCTAGCAAAAATAACAATGCTATTATTTGGGTTTTTTTGTGCAAAATTATTCAACATTAAAAATATGTATTATGTTTCAGCCAAGGAGATTTACAGATTTTGGGTAATCTTTAAACACCTTAAGAATCTAAAATTAGAAATTTAAGGAATTTCCTGGTGGTCCAGTGGTTAGGACTCTGCTCTCATTGCTGTGGATCTGGGTTCAATCCCTGGTCAGGGAACTAAAGTCTCGCAAAACATGTGGAGCTTCCAAAAAGAAAATAATTATAAAAATAATAAAATTGAAAGAATAAACTAAAAATTAAAATATATGAGTCCACAAATGGGCAACAGTGAGTTGAGGACTGAGCTATAAAATGTAAATATTTTATTAGAGAGTTGGCAGGAGCAAATTGGTCAGCAATTTGAAAAGCCCCATGTTTCAAGGTACAACATTATGTGATTTCAGCTCTTACAAAGGATTTATCAATTTTAAGAACTTTTTTCAGATATCCAACTTTTATCTTTAATGGTTAGCTCTAGTTTGATGCTTTCCATTTCATTATGTTGTCATCTTTACTGTTTCCTTCCTTTCTTAAATGTAATAGAGTAATGATTTCTTCTGTGGGCGTGAAATTCCTACTTGTATTCTATAGCTGCGTAAGAAATTACCACAAATTGTGTGACTTAAAACAGTTTCTTTTCTGCTGCTGTTTACTCACTAAGTCGCGCCTGACACTTTGTCTACAGACCTGGTCCATAGCCCCCTGGTCTGTAGCATGCCAGGCTCCTCTGCCCATGGAATTCTCCAGGCAAGAATACTGCAGTGAGTAGCCATTCCTTTGTCTGAGGCATCCTCCTGATCCAGGGATCAAACCCAGGTCTCCTGGACTGCAGGCAGATTTTTTATTATCTGAGCCACTAAGGAAGCCCAAAATTAGTGCTTTACAATTTTCAAAAAGTTCCAAATACATAATTTCATATTTGTTGTTCAGTACTCAGTCATGTCCGATTCATTAAGACCCCATGTACTACAGCCTGCCTAGCTTCCCTCTCCATCACCAACTCCAAGAGCTTGCTCAAACTCATGTTCATCAAGTCAGTGATGCCATCTAATCATCTAATCCTCTGTCATCCCTTTCTCCTCATGCTCTCAATCTTTCCCAGCATCGGGGTATTTTCCAACGAGTCAACTCTTCCAGTCAGGTGGCCAAAGTATTGGAGCTTCAGCTTCAGCTACAGCATCAGTCCTTCCAAGGAGTAATCAGGGTTGATTTCCTTTAGGATTGACTGATTTGATCTCCTTCTGGGACAAAGGAACTCTCAAGAGTCTAGGTTCGATACAGGATACAGGATGCTTGGGTCTGGTGCACTGGGATGATCCAGAGAGATGATATGGGGAGGGAGGAGGGAGGGGGGTTAAGGATTGGGAACTCATGTACACCTGTGGTGGATTCATGTTGATGTATGGCAAAACCAATACAGTATTGTAAAGTAAAGTAAAATAATAATAATAATAAAGATTTTTTAAAAAGAAAAAAGTAAAAAAATTTAAAAAGTTTAAAAAAAATAAAATTTAGAAAATAAATGTATATTACTATAAAACTGTTCATTCAGTGATTGAAGTCAAACAATAGTGATCTGTATGTGTGATTTACCATCTGATAACAGAGAAGTAAAATGTTGCTTTATAAACATTTTAGAGTTTTAATTATTTAAGTGTGTTTGTGTGTGTTAGTAGCTCCATCATGTTTGACTCTTTGTGACCCAGTGTGCTGTAGCCCACAGGCACCTCTGTCCATGGAATTCTCCAGGCAAGAATACTGGACATGACTGAACGACTAACACACACACACATGCTGGAGTGGTTTGCCATTCCCTTTTCCAGGGATCTTCCCAATCCAGGGATCAAACTCAGGTCTCCTGCCTTGCAGGCAGATTCTTTACCATCTGAACCACAAGAGAAGTCCTAAGCACACAAAATGATCTTTCTTTACCTATAGAAAATAGAAAGGAAATGAAAGCAAACATCATATCACATGTGATGTTATCTCATATTTTACAGAAAAGATAATAATATTGTATGGAGGATAGATCAGTTCCTGAACTTCCAGACTATGACACATCATATTACCAATAGTCTAAAAAAGTACAGTGTGTAAGATGCAATAAAACCCTTTTCCTTTGTCTCCCACTGTTCCTACAGAGTTTCTTCATTAGCCTTTTCTGCTCATCTTTAAATAGGCAGTCCTATGTTGACTTTAATTACCAAAATCTGAATTTGGAAATCAGACATTTCTAGTATATCATATTTATTAATGTTTTGATCCTTAAGCAAAATGAAGACTTATCTCATCTGCCACTCCACCTCCAAGCCAAACTGGACCAGGGCAGGTGGGGCTTCAGTTTAGAAGTGGATGTCTTTACAGGATTTCCCTCTGTCTTGTCATTCACTTACCAGTAAAACTCCCATCCTGGCTTACTTCAACACAACATCACTGAATACAGATTTGAGAGGAGATGTGCATAAGTGACTGTGAGGATGCGGTAGAGCCAGCTCCAACATACAGATGAGGACACTGAGGTACAAACATGTAGCTACTTATAGTCAGTTAGTTGAACCAATCAAGTGTTATCTCTGCTCTAAACTACAGTTCCTTATTTGGTCTGCCTGTTTCACTTTGTGTTTTTCTGCCTAGTGTCAGTCAAGTGGAGACAATTATTGAGTTATCAAATAACCCCTTTACAAATACAAATAATTCAAGTTCTTCTTAATTTCAGCTGTATTGATGAATGCAAACTCCAATTAAGGGTGGATTGAGTCTGTTGGATAGACTTGGGCAAAGTTTCTCTTTTCAGTGTTTATAAAATAAATATCAATGAAGATGTAGAGAAGAGAGCATTAAGGAATATAAGAGGTTTCCAGGAAAGTCATTTATCTAAAGATAAAATGACTTCTGCACCCAGGAAAGGAAGGATATTTATCACATCTCTTTCAGTTCTTTCAAATCTCTCTTTCTTTTTACATAGCTCCCAAATTTCAAGTACAATCATTTTTATATTTAATTCCATAGTTCTACTGATTTGTAGATTCAGTAAACATGTGGTTATATTTTGATGCAAAACAAATTACTCTTTATAATATTATTCTTTTTCAAGACTTTATAGTGAAATTTCCAACAAAAAATTCCAAATGAATTATGAAACAAAAACACATTTATATTACTTAATAATTGTCAGAGATTTCCTGGTAGCTGGGGGCTTCCTTGGTGGGTCAGTGGGAAAGAATCTATGTGCCAGTGTAGGAGATGTGGGTTCAGTCCCTGAGTTGAGAAGATGTCCTGCAGAAGGAACTTGCAACCCACCCCAGTAATCTTGCCAGGGAAATACGATGGACAGAGGAGCCTGGCAGATACAGTCCATGGGGCTGCAAAAGAGTTGGATAAAACTTAGCAACTAAAAAGTAACAACAATGATTGTCAGAATAACAACTATTCCTGATTTTCAAATATGTATTAATATATATGATTTATATAACCACTCCTCCCATTACATAATAGTAAGCATGATGGAGAGCTTGGCAGGAACACACAACATTTCAAGTGCATCAATAACTTCCACTGTACATTCATTTTATGCAGTACATTTAGTTTAGTTTAGCTTTAGTTCAGTCGCTCAGTCATGTCCAACTCTTTGCAACCCCATGAATCACAGCACACCAGGCCTCCCTGTCCATCACCAACTCCCAGAGTTCACTCAGGCTGATGTCCATTGAGTCGGTAATTCATCCAGCCATCTCATCCTCTGTCGTCCCCTTTTCCTCCTGCCCCCAACCCCTCCCAGCATCAGAGTCTTTTCCAATGAGTCAACTCTTCGCATGAGGTGGCCAAAGTACTGGAGTTTCAGCTTTAGCATCATTCCTTCCAAAAAACACCCAGGACTGATCTCCTTTAGGATGGACTGGTTGGATCTCTTTGCAGTCCAAGGGACTCTCAAGAGTCTTCTCCAACACCACAGTCCAAAAGCATCAATTCTTCGGCACTCAGCTTTCTTCACAGTCCAACTCTCACATCCATACATGACCACTGGAAAAACCATAGCCTTGACTAGATGGACCTTTGTTGGCAAAGTAATGTCTCTGCTTTTGAATATGCTATCCAGGTCGGTCATAACTTTTCTTCCAAGGAGTAAGCGTCTTTTAATTTCATGGCTACAATCACCATCTGCAGTGATTTTGGAGCCAAAAAAAATAAAGTCTGACACTGTTTCCCCATCTATTTCCCATGAAGTGATGGGACCAGATGCCATGATCTTCGTTTTCTGAATGTTGAGCTTTAAGCCAACTTTTTCACTCTCCTCTTTCACTTTCATCAAGAGGCTTTTTAGTTCCTCTTCACTTTCTGCCATAAGAGTGGTGTCATCTGCATATCTGAATATTCATCATATGTTAATGTATCATGTGCACATGCAATAGTTTAAATTTTCTGTAATTGTCTATATTTTATTTGTTGACTATTCCATATCTCTTCCCTATTTTGTTGCTTATACCTAAAATGATTCACTTGCCTATTACTTCTCATTGCCCTTTGCATAAATTCTATTTTTCATTCTTTCAAGGACAGCTTCAAATCATTTTTGATGAAACTTGTTCTTGTTCCATTTTTTCATAGTTATTTAAATTATGCGTTATGTTTTTTCAGTGTTTTAGTATATTTTGGTACACACTTGCTGTTCCACTGATTAACTCTTATTAGATATTTCAGAGATAGCATTGACAATCTTTCCTTCAACATCCTCTCAGATATACTCTGTAATGATTTGGGTGCCCATCTTACACATTTGTATATCACTGTGTGCATAAGTCCATCATTTACTTTACTTCAAGTAGTATAATTGTCCATTAATTTAATCTCCCCATTATACACAGAGATGCTTGAGGGAAGAGATTAATTTTTTATCTCCTTTATATAGTACAAAAATGAGATAGCCATTTATTCCTCAATAAAACTAGCAATCCATGAAACATTATTCACTAAAGGATACAATTTATTGTGTCCAATACTTGGTAATAAAATGTTTCTTATGTACAAAATTTTTTAATGATTTTTAGTATTGTTTATACATGTTTAACTCATAAATATTGTAGAAGTCCAATTTCTTTGCCTATTTATGCTTAGACCAATAGTAAGGCATATATGAAATAGATTTAAATCATGTGAAGTAAATGGAAATTTAGGATGCTTTCATAACTGTGATTAAAAATGTACACCATTGTTAGAAATATGTTTAAATGTTTGAGGTGATAATGTCTAAGGTTCTCCTTATACTTTCGTCATTCCCCTTCCTGGACTTATACTCAAAATTAAAGATTTATATCCTCTTTAGTCTAATTAAATTCATCCATGCCTCAAGTTACCTTTATCACTTCTATCTTTATGTTAGAAAAGCTTTCTTTTCTTTTTTTTTGGACTTTGATTTCTCTTTGAAATGTTCTGTATTTTCAGCTATTTTTCCCTGATTTTCACTAATTTCAGCATATCAACAGAAAAACTATCCATTAGTTTAAATAATTTCTTTGCCTGCTCTTTATTTTATTTATCTCTGAATCCAGCAGATCACAAAGTCCTTCCTGTTCTGCTACTTCAGATTTCTCAATTCTGCATCTATCTATTCCAAACAGCTACCCTAGGTTTGTGCCACATCTTCTCTCTGCTTCAGTGTTTACCAAATTATTTTTCTAACTTATTGATTTATGACATTGCGACTCTAATCAAAAGCACACACATACATACATAAATATATGTGTCTGTTTCAGGTTCATGGCACTCTGCAACCAACCTTCTCTCTTTCAGTCTGTTAAATTTTTTACTATATCCACTTTTCTTCTTAAATTCTATATCCTTCATAAATACTTAATAACAATTCTAGCTTGATCAAATAGTTGTATCCTCTTTACACCAATAATTATTCTTATCATATTACAATTTTGGAATTTTATAGTGGTTGTTATTTATATATGCATATAGATATTTGTCTTATAGAGTGCACTGTAGGGTGAGAAGAATAAAAAGAGTATTATTCAATTCACATGTCTTAAGAATCAAGAACAAGTATCATAAATACATATATTTGACTATATAAAAGTGGCAGGAATTTTTGACAATGCAATTTTCAAAGGCTGCTGCTGCTAGGTCGCTTCAGTCGTGTCCAACTCTGTGCGACCCCATACACAGCAGCCCACTAAGCTCCTCTGTCCCTGGGATTCTCCAGGCAAGAACACTGGAGTGGGTTGCCATTTCCTTCTCCAATTCAGGAAAGTGAAAAGTGAAAGTGAAGTCGCTCAGTCGTGCCTGACTCTTAGCGACCCCATGGACTGGAGCCTACCAGGCTCCTCCGTCCATGGGATTTTCCAGGGAAGAGTACTGGAGTGGGGTGCCATTGCCTTCTCCTTTTCAAAGGCTACAGTAATAATAAAATAAACTTAAAGCATTTTAAGACAACTGGGGAAATGATATTAACAATCAGAGCATGTATTTTTTACTCTGAGTAAAACTGTTTGATAGTATTAATATTATTGTTATAATTGCCATCTCAGTGACATCACTTGCTGTCCATCTCATAAGCTCAGCTTCTCTGAGAATCTGCTAATAGAGCAATGGAGCAACCAGGTTCCAATCTTCTATACTTTGCAACATTGAGAACAGGACCAAGTAGATCATAAAAAAGTGTCAGCACTATTTTAAAAAGATTCATATACTTATCCACAAAGCACAATATGATATTCACAGGGACAATGATAAGAGAGATGGTTTTAAAGTTCTATTGTTTTTCATTTGGTTACATCTGCTTATACAGTCTACTGAAATTCAGTAGACCCGTCTCACTGGAGAATTGGGAGTGCAAAGTTTTTCACTGAGCTTGCATTCAAATTGTATTCACTTTGATAAAATTTGAATTCAGCCTCAAAGCATCAGTATCTGACATTCATAAACTCTTTGGAAGACGCCTAAGCAAGATATAAAAATATATATAAGTGCTTAATTGTTAAAAAAAAAACTTTCAAAATACTTAATTTAAAATGACTGTAGTTTAGTATGCAGTCTCCACCCAAATAGGTGAAATTTATAAAATTCCTATAAGGAATAGAATTTTGTGCAAATTAAAAAATTCTCATGAGATGCAAAATAATGAACTCATTACCTCTAGTTAATGAATAATGAAAAAGCCATCTCAGAGAATCAACACTTGCCCCTTCATCACCGTAAACTGGTGGATTTCAAATTGTGCCCTGCAGACTACCTATACCAGAGTCTATTGGAATACTTATTTACAATTCTGATTTCTGGGTCTAAGCTCTGTCAACTGAAGCATTGCTTTTATCACTACAACATAGGATCCCAAAGGATTCCTAAGGCAAACATGATTTGAGAACCACTGGGAGACCACTGGTGAGTAAGTTCCAGATTATCAATTGTATGTCTTATCTTCAGGAGACAGTTATTTTTTATTTGGCTTTATTTAAATAGACAAAAACCCATTTGGGAATTAAACTGAAAGCATTTATTCCACTTAGTGAAAAGCTAGTTTTATAATGTGCTTTGGCTTATTTTTCAAGAATAGAAATAGAATCATCAAATATAATGACTCATACCTACATTCTATGTGAGAAGTAAAAAATTATTGAGTATAAACTTTTTGTGTACTTTTTTAATGCCTGAAATTTATAATTTTTAATGCTTTTTTAGGGCTTCCCAGTTGGCGCTAGTGGTAAAGAATCATCCTGCCAATGCAGGAGATGTAAGAGACCCAGGTCTAATCCCTGAGTTGGGAAGATCCCTGCAGGAGGGCACAACAATCATACTCCAGTATTCTTGCCTTAAGAATCCCATAGACAGAGGAGCTTGATGGGCTATGGTTCATGGAGTCACAAAGAGCTGGACATGACTGAAGCAACTTAGCATGCATGCACACAATGCTTTTTAAACATTTCCTCCCAAATGAAGATAATATCTAATTGTCAAATATCATAGATACATACAATATTAAAGATCAACTTATATAAAATTTTTGTCTTAGTCATACTTTTAGGAGGTATTGAGCAGCTGAACACACACACACACACAATGTAAAAGCCACAGATTAGAATAAATTGCCAGAGAATGCTAGAAAAGTGGTATATGTTTGAAATTTCTTAAATAAAATATAACTATGGGAATTAAACTGTGTATTAAAGTTGATGCTAAATTGGCACTAGTATTAAATTTGAGAAACATACACAAACATGAGTTTATATCATTAACCCCTTCACATATTATTTTTTTCTTACCACTTACAACCAACACCCATTTCCAATTAAGGAAAGTCTTAACATTCATTTGATCTACACTGTTAAATTTGCATACAACTGATCTATGCCACTCTTCCAATCTCAAATATTTGAGTGAAGCTGAAGCAGGCTTTCTCACTTAAATAGCAGTGGAACTTACATAAGACCAATTATTTTAGTCATTTTTCTTCTGCTATTTCATTCAGAGTAATTGCTACCATCTCTTTCTAATTCTTTCACTTAAAATAACATATTGGAGACAGCAATAAGAACAGAAATCCCACCTTTGCCTCAGAGGCGTCTTTAGAATCATGCTGGGGTTTTTAACAGTTTATTTGTGCTTGACCAGCAGGTAGGAAGCAAGCCCTTGGCCAGAGTCTCCAGATAAACTAGGAGATAAGATTTGTACATATTTCATACCCTAACAGGCCCAGAAGGAGAATGTGAAAAGAACTGAAGTGATTCTCAGCATGTATATATTAAGCCGCTTCAGTCCTGTCTGACTCTGAGACCCCATGGACTGTAGCCCACCAGGCTCCTCTGTCCATGGGATTCTCCAGGCCAGAATACTGGAGTGGGTTGCTATGCCTTCCTCCAGGGCACATAATTACATATTCAGCTGTATCCTGGGCGCTCAAAATTCAGGAAGCATTTTTCCTGTAATGTTATTTAAATAAATATATAAATCTATATAAAGTTTGAAAATTTCAAATTGCATATTAAAAACAAGTATAAAATATATAAATATGCAAGTATATCTAAAAATAAATTTAAATCTTGAACATGTATCTTTAATGGGTGATCTCAGTCATCCTCATAATAATCAAACTTTGGTTACCTGGGAGAATGTGAAAATACATTTTTGAAGGCTGGATCTGAGTAGCGGTTTTTAGTTCTTTTTTCAGAATAATTTATTACATGGTTTTATCAAGAAAATTTCAGTGTCAAAGCTCACCATTTTCCGTTTAGCAAATGGTGAACAAAGAGAAAGAGACTTTGTGACCCCTCTGGGTGTAACTGGGTTCATACTGATTCTAATAAAAAGCTTTATTAATTACATATTATAATGACTACTTCCTTAAACATAAACAAACTATTATAAATTTTAAACTATTAAAAGAGCCTGTCTTGACTCGGATGCCAAAAAAGTATTGATAGGATGAAATGAAGAGATATGTTTTAATTAAACAGATCAATATTTTTCAATAAGTGAAAATATTTGTATCGCCATTTACTTAATAATTCAATAACTAATCTGGGCATCTTGTCACCTTTCTATATCATACATTTTCAATTTAAGAAAACATATATAGTTGGATATAAGTATGTATATATTTGGGCTTCCCTGGTGGCTCAGACAGTAAAGAATCTGCTTGCAATGCAAGAGACACAAATTTGATCCCTGGGTCAGATTTGGAGAAGGGAATGGCTGCCCACTCCAGTATTCTTGCCTGGACAATTCCACGGACAAAGTAGCCTGGCAGGTTACAGTTTATGGGGTTGCAAAGAGTCAGACACAACTGAATGACTAACAGTTTCACTTTCATGTGTATATTTATGCATAATTCTGTAGTTTTTGATAGTTTGTGCAAAAAAGATCAGATATTGCTCATTGTGCAGTAGGAATTTTGGCTGATGCATTTAATTCTTTAATTTTAGATTGTTTTCGTATTAACTGAAGGACAATAACATTGTTTTCTGGGGTGAATTTTAATATATTTAAATATTTTATTTGTTAAATTAGCAAACTGTAACATGGATACAATGATATATTTTATAAAGTAACTAATGTACTAATATTATTGACATAATTGAATCAAAATTCCTATAATGAGAAACAGTCAATATAAACAAATATGTTAGTTATTAGATCAAAACAAACCTTTTTTTATTTGGTTTTTTTTTTGGCCACACCACACCAAACCACTTATGGTATCTTAGTTTCCTGACCAGGGATTGAACTTGGGCCACCACAGTGAAATCACTGAGTCCTAACCAGTGGGTTGCCGGGGAATTCTCAAAAAAACAGACTTACTTTAAAATGTTGCTTATGACTAAGAAATTGTCTTAAAACAAATATTAATGACATATGTTTTAAATTCAAATTTGTTTACCATGCAAACAGTTCTTACATGCTTATACTGAAAAAATAAATAAATAAAAGCAAACACTTCTTTACATTTCCTATAAATTACTTCTTTTCATCTAAAATATGAAGGGCTTTATTTCACCTAAGTTGCTTTCTTATTCATTATAAAATTATTATTACAGAAGAGATAAGTAAGAAAAGTATTTTGCCTAATGTGAATTAACCACATCACTTAATTGATTTGATCTCATAGTGTATAATTTAGATAAGCTTGTTAGATGATTGTGTCATTTAGAATTCAAGTAATGGAAACCACCAGTGTTTTGCTGGTAGCTTGTTTTGACAGATGGAGATCCTCAACGGATGTACTTGATTATAGCAGATGGAAGTTATATGACTATATGTAAAAGATTTTACAAAGAAAACTTTTAATCTTCATTTGACTGCAGGTAGAGCTCTTTTAACATACTGGCATAATTTCTATTTCTAAAACAGTATTCCCTCCTTTTTTTGTGAACAGTACTCTATATTATCTGTGGGACTTTTGGTGCAAAACATGGATATCAAAGGTAAATTGCCTTTTAAGAGGGAAAGCGATAAAAAGTTGGAGTTTGAAGTCCCAAAGTTAGAGTTTGAAGTCCCATCATAAGATGAGGTCTTCGGTTCTCCTACCAAGGGGTTGTGTGATCTTGGACAAGTTACTTAACTTTTAATAATAATACAACCTTGCTATTTTATGTTTAAAATTGAGAAACTACTAGACAGTCATTGTAAAGCTAAATGCGAATATATATGCAAATCACTTTGCATAATGCATGACACATGGTAACTTATTAGTAAATATCATTGTCACCATCATCAAATTAAATTGGTAGGAAATTTTGATGCCTTAGGAACCATCTATTTTGCAACAATAAAACAGTAAACTATTTACACTTGCATCATACAAATGGCTATGCCATTTAATTTTATTTTCATTTCTAACAGATTTATAGTAGGAAATGGATGGAAATGGGTGCTTAACAATGTTACACATGCATATGTACACACACGAAGTCAAAACAAATTATGATTAGTAAATTTTAAGAAATAATCTTGTGCATTTTTAAGCAATAATGAAATGTAGCTCCATGAAGTTTATCTGAAGGAGAAATTTTTTCCAGCATAACTGATTGATAGATAAGAACTAATATAGCTGGTTATGGGAAATTCTCTTTTTAAGTTACAATATGTATGAAATACATGTTTTCTTGACTTTTATATTCAAATGGTTAATATTTCAGTTTGTCATTTTATGTTATATTTTCAGTTTAATTGATCCATGTGAGAAACACTCCTGCACAAAGAGCATTGGCTTCTGTAGAGGTGGTTTTTCTGTTTTTAAATGTATTCTGTATTTTCCTCTGAAGGATGTAATTCAAAATGACAGTACATTAAAAAGAGCTTGACACAAGTCATGTAAAGTTTCAAGGGGATTAATTTTTTATTCATGCAAAATGTGAAAAACCCTCTTCTTTCTCATAATTCAAAAATATCTCTCACCCTATTATATTTTCAGGCTATAGTTCAAATGTGCATGTAACGCTTGCATATTTGAAGAAAGAAAATAATTAGATCACAGTGATCCATTTGATATATTTATTCTACCCTTTCATTTCTGTTTACAGTGACAATTCAACATATGTCATGTGACTTTTTGCAGATATGTCTTAAAAGTATGGTTTTAGAGTTGCAGGTAAAAGAAAACAATAGATTTTTATTTTTATATTATGTTGCACTGGAAGAAATTTGAACTGCAGAGTCAAAAAAGGGTTGCTAGTTTTGATGATCTTGGGCAAGTTAATCTCTCTAAGCCTCAGTTTTCTTAACAGCAAAACATGGAATATAAAGACCTCAAAGTATTTCCAAAGAAAATGATAAAGTTCTGACACAGCATGTAAATGCTCTAAAAGTTCAAATACCCTTACCTCCCAGTCCTTCTTCTGGGTCTCATCTAGTTACTCTTAGACCTACAGATTCAACTTTGAATAAATTCCAAACAGGCCTGCTGTTTTATCCAGATTCTTTTCCCTAGCAAAGACCTGGAGTTGTTTTTCCTGTTGCCCTGGGACCTGAGTGCACCATCTTGGTTCCCTGCCTATACTCTAGTTTCTCTCCCACTGAGACATGTTCATTTCCTTGTTGTATTCCAGTCTATTTGTCTGATGGCTGCACAAACTTTTGTGAACTACCCTTCATTCATATTCAGAAGCTGTTTCTTTCCGATGGTTGAGTTTTATACTCCTCATCTGAAAAACTTTACCATCATCCTTGTGAATAAAAGTATTGACACCACCTAAGATCATCTCTGTTGTCTCCTATACACTAGACTGAACCTATTTTATATGCACAAAATCCAAAACAGGATTTTAAATCACAATACCACCTTTTATGTAAAAGTATACTAATCCTTCAAACTAGTCTCCTCAATTAGCTATTACAAATTGCCACAAATACATAGTAAAAATATTAAAAATCAGTATTTTTCAGGTGAGAATATGTTCTTTGTTAATGCCATATGATAGAGAATCAAATACTTTATTTTTTCCATTTATATATTTATTTATACTTTTTGCTTCCCTTAATAGAAGAGAAAGAGTAAGGGATGCTCTAGGGCTCTGTTATTAGTCATAACATATTATTTGCTAGCTATTTGTCATACACATCCCATTTGCTAAAGTAGGGTGATTTCTAATTGCCAGTCTTATAACATTTGTTCAGTACACTGATTTTCTGATCACTAACTAAAGATATTTTCACAAAAAAATATGTTGGTAGTTTTAAGAAAAAAATGACCAAGTATTAGAGTACATAAAACCATACAGCTAAAGGAATAAAATATCCATTTAGCTAAATGTTCTCAGTGTTATATACTTTGGTAGATAAACTCACCTGGAAGTAGATGAGGAAAATCATTTTGCTTTGTTTTATAAAACTGCTCATGCAAAACAGTGACTTCATCAAGTTCCTTATAGAAACAATGATAGACATATTCACTTTCTGTATTCTAAGTTCTAGGAACACTGAACTACAATCCAAGAAAAGTACCAAAAATCAAACAGGTACTTATTGGTGTTAAATGTAATACTGCAAAAGAAAACTAGATATAACACAGGTGAGAGGTATTCATTTTCAACAAGAAAGATTGAATTACAGAAAAGAGATAAGTGTGAATTATTCTATTATCGTAGAAACTGTAGCAATTTTCACCTACTGCCAAACAAATAAAATACAACTAAAGTAATGAAATAGCATCACTATATCATATGATATCTCTAGGGAATTATACAGAGATAATTTAACATATATAATTGATAAAGTGAAGACAGAAAATTTTATGTTAGTTGTATAACAAATAGTACAGTGGGATGTGCATCATAAGTCAAATTATACAGCAATTTTCATATTGTATTACTTTTTCAATTAGTAAGAAATTAGACAAGATCCCAACCTACTATGAATATTTTATTTTCATATGAATTGATAACATAAGTTGTATAATTATTGACTCATTTATGTTACTTTATATTAAAATCACACTATGTATGACTCTAATGGAAAAATGTAATTCTGAGGACATTTAATTTTTAGCTTCTGCTTCCTAAAGAACAAAAATGTCTGGAAAATCATTACGAGTCCTGTAAAATTCAATGAAATGTTAAACATTTTTTAAAAAGCTGCACTAATTTAGACTTAACAGGAAAGAACGTACTTTTGGGGAATCGAGGTGGATTGTCATTGACATCTGTGAGGGTGATGTTGACTATTGTCGTTCCAGCTAGCCCTCCCAGCTGTCCACCCATATCCTTGGCTTGGATGAGGACTTGGTATTGTTCTTTGACTTCCCTGTCCATGTTTGGCAAAGCTGTTCTAATAACACCTTAAGGGGAAAAAAAATAGAAAACAAATATCACAAATGTTCAGTTTTTCAAAATAGTCCACAACAAGAAAATGATTCTATATAGATTCTTTAGCAAAGACATGCTAACAAAAATTATGTGTTTTTTTAACTAATTTAGTTTAATTGGAGGCTAATTACTTTACAATATTGTAGTGGTTTTTGCCATACATTGACATAGATCAGCCACAGGTGCTTGTGTCCCCCAATTCTGAATCCCCGTCCCGCTTCCCTTCTTACCCCATCCCTCTGGGTTGTCCCAGAGCACTGGCTTTGAGTGCCCTGCTTCATTCATTGAACTTGCACTGGTCATCTATTTTACATATGGTAATATACATGTTTCAGTGATATTCTCTGAATTCATCCCACCTTCACCTTTGCCCACATACTCCAAAAGCCTGTTTTTACATCTGTGTCTCTTTTGCTGCTCTGCATATAGGATCATCATTATGATCTTTCTAAGTTCCAAATACATGCATTAATATACTGTATTGGTGTTTCTCTTTCTGACTTACTGCACTTTGTATAATAGACTCCGGTTTCATCCACATCATTAGAATTGACTCAAACACATTCATTTTTATAGCTGAGTAATATTCCATTGTATATATGTACCACAACTTCCTTATCCACTCATCTGCTGATGGGCATCTAGGTTGCTTCCATGTCCTGGCTATTGTAAACAGTGCTGCAATGAACATTGGGGTACATGTGTCTCTTTCAATTCTGGTTTTCTCAATGTGTATGCCCATCAATGGGATTGCTGGGCCATATGGGAATTCTATTTCTAGTTTTTTTAAGGGATCTCCACACTGTTCTCCCCTGTACCAGTATGCATTCCCACAAGCACTGTAAGAGGGTTCCCTTTTCTCCACACCCTCTCTAGCATTTATTGTTTGTAGATTTTTTGATGGTGGCCATTCTGACCAGCATGAGATGATACCTCATTATGGTTTTGATTTGTATTCTCTACTAATGAATGATGTTGAGCATATTTTCATGTTTATTAGTCACCTATATGTCTTCTTTGGAGAAATGTCTGTTTAGTTCTTTGGCCCATTTTTTTATTGGGTTGTACGTTTTTCTGGTATTGCGTTGCATAAGCTGCTTGCATATTTTGGAATTTAATTCTTTTTCAGTGGTTTAATTTGCTTTATTTCTCCCCCCCTCCCAATAAATTATGTGTAGTTTTAAAAGTGAAACACCCACAATGTCCAATGGTTTGGATATAACTCAATATATTGTGGTAATATCCATTTACTGACATTTGCGCAGCATTGTGGAATATGGTTAAGGACCTCACTAAGTCAACCCCAGTTAGACATAATTTACACAGAATCATCTTATCTTTAAAAAATAAATTGTTAAAAATGTATATTTTATATGTACATGCTCAGTCACTAAGTCATGTCCAATTCTTTGCAACCCCATGGACAATATAGCCTGCCAGACTCCTCTGTCCATGGGATTTTCTAGGCAAGGATACTGGAGCTTGTTGTCATTTCCTAAGTGGTTACAGTGAGCAGGAGATTTCTAAAAACTGCCATATTCTTCTTCATTCTTATTTTTTTAGGATACATATATTAACTTTTTTAAATACTTGAAATATTTTATTTGTATGTTTTCTTTTATTTCTTAGGATTCTGTCATTAATTTTAGTCACAGATTTTTTTTTTTTTTAACTTAGATTTCATTAAGCTTTGCCATTGTTGGGAGTTTTGTCTCTATTATCACCAAGTTACTCCAGCCTCTAATGGAGTGCTCATCATTCAGAAAAAAACTCGGTAAGATTGTGTTGACCATCTGACTAGTGGAATGACTAGCTGAATAAAGGAAGGAATCTATAAATAATTTATAATCATGAATCATTTGATATATATGCATATTTATATAGCCTACACATTTTCTGCCCTTATGTCCAAGTGTAGAACTGTATTTATATGTATTCATAGTGAAAAAATTAAAACCTTCTGGATTTATTAAATGAATTTTATAACACTAATATATACCCCATAATTTTAAGGGGAGATTGCAGATAATTTGGCTTAAATGTATGTGTGTCTAGTATTGCTATTTCTTAAATAATAAGGCTTACATGAATAATAAATTTAATATAAGTTGTCAACACAAAATATAGAGTCCAAATCATAAACTGAATACATATCCCTAGTTCTTCTGTATTTATCTAATGCTGTTCTTTTGTTAATTTAGATTTAACTACAATCTGAGTTTTCTTCTAGCCCTTGGCAGCAAAAAGTTGCAAAAAAGCAAATTCCATTTTTGCTCCTTCTGTTTCATTTATGCTCTACTACTCACTTCCTATTTCAATCTGTTTGTCCTTTCTGCAGCTTGGATTTCTGATGTTTCATTTCCAAAGGTCTTAGCTAAGATCCTTCATCTCTACATCTTGGCTTGGTCCTGCATGCCTTAAGCTACATGACTTCTGCCTGCCTTATAATATTTATATTATCTAAATAACTGCCTGACTTTAATTCACGCTCATGCTATAGTTTCCTTTTTTGATAAGATTTGTGTTTACTCAATGCATTTCTAGTATGAACATAGGTATATTTTTTATTTTACTCACTTCATTTCTAATATGACAATTTCCAATATCACAATGGACTTTCCTTCCCTGGTGGCTCAGTGGTAAAGAATCCAACTGCCAATGGTGGAGACATAGATTTGATCCCTGGGTTAGGAAGATTTCCAGGAGAAAGAAATGGCAACCCATTCCAGTATTCTTGCCTAGAGAAACCCAAGGACAGAGAAGCCTGGCAGGCTACAGTCCATGGGGTTGCAAAGAGTGGGGCATGACTTAGTGACTAAGCAAAAACAACAATAAATGCTCCACAGAAACTCCACAGTAATTATACCACAAATTGTAATTAATTTAAAAATAAAAAATAATTTAAATAGTAAATAAATAAATTCATTAATTTATAATCAATCCCTACTTTTTAGGCACATGTACATTGACTCTTAGTATGAGTGTCTTCTACCTGGTGAACTTTCCAACATATACAATCACGATAATTAGGGTAATAGTAAGAATGAGAAAAATAGATTTATTTCTGCCAATATAAATGGAAAAACATGGTTGAGAGTGTTACACCCTTTAATTTGTATATTAAATAATATTATCCTATCAGGGGATATATTCTCTCTTTACAATCACCCTCCTGTTGTATTTAAGTCTCTCAATTTTGGTGAATCTGGGTGTATTTCATAAAATTGGGTTAGATAAAATTGGGTTTGATAACTCTGATGTTATCAAAATTGATGGGTTTGAATTGTGGTGTTGGTGAAGACTCTTGAGAGTCCCTTGGACTGCAAGGATATCAAATCAGTCCATCCTAAAGGAAATTAGTCCTGAATATTCATTGGAAGGACTGATGCTGAAGCTGAAATTCCAATACTTTGGCCACCTAATGCGAAGAACTGATTCATTTGAAAAGACCCTGATGCTGGAAAACACTGAAGGCAAGAGAAGAAGGAGAGAACAGGGGATGAGAGGGTTGGATGTCATCAGTGACTCGATGGACATGAGTTTGAGCAAGCTCTGAGAGTTTGTGATGGACAGGGAAGCCTGGCATGCTGCAGTTCATGGGGTCTCAAAGAGTCAGACATGACTGAGTGACTGAACTGACTGACTCTGATGTCAACTTTATGTGGTTAAAATAATGTACTACTATATTTGAAAAAATCATAAAATATTTCATGTGATAATCGAGTATTTGGTTTGATCTGAGTTATTTCTCGAAGTGGCTGTTTGAACTGCAGGATTTAAACATGGGATCATAGAGTTAGTAAACACCTTTACTAAAATATACATTTCATTCAGGCACTTTTACTAGATTTAAGGGTACAGTGGCAAACATGCTTCCATCTGCTTCTGCAGTCCCAGTCTGTATACTTTTCTAGACTTCTTTCTCCTCTCTGGCTTCTGGTTGCCTTAGCCAATATGCAAGAGATTGGGTAGTAGACAGACGATGAGGTTGGGCTTTTCTTTTCATAAATTCCCCACATTCCACACTCTCTCCCACCATGGTCTGCCTGTCTCTGCCCCCATCCCCTCATTTTTCCACTCCAGTGTGGAAACTGCAGTCCCTTCTTATTTCTTCTCCAGATTCTGCCTTATCTTTTATGGTTTCCTTACAATCTGCTCACATGTCCCATAAAGAGTCCTTTTATTAAACTAATTTCAAATTGCCCAACTGGGTATCATCTTTTTTCATCTGGGAAAATAATTGATAGAGTCTCTTACAAGGTCCCTTCATGAATTGTACATTTAATAGGTATGTGTTCCTGTGGAGTGGTGCAAAGCCCATAAAGAAGCTATTAAATGATTAAGCTAATTTCAGATGGTGATTGCTGTTATGAGGAAAGTGAAAGCAAGTGCTTTTGAAGGTAGTATCAGAAATGCCCTCTGTGAGGAAAGACTTTAGAGCTGCAATTCTAGAGAAATGGAAGAGGTAGCCTTAGAAAGAACACAGGGAGGAGTACCCTAGTGATGAAAAGGAGAGCATTACTTCCTCAGAGCTTACAAGAAGAGCACTTGGAGGTCAATGTGGCTGCAGCGTACCACTGTTGAGAGAGATAGTATAAGACCACAGATAGGGACAGAAATGAGATAATAGTTTTCAAAGATAAATAAACCCTCTGGGAAAGCATCTTGAAAATCAGCAAGTAGGACTACATCAAACTAAAAAGTGTCTGCATAGCAAAAGAGTAATCAACAAAAAATGAAAAGGCAGTCTATGGAATGGGAAAAGCTGCCTGTAAACCATATATCTGATAAGAACTTAATACCCATAATAGAAAAGAACTTATGCAGCTCATTAACAACAACAACAAAAAATCTAGTTTAAAAAATGGGCAAGGAAACGGAATAGAAATTTTTCCAGAGAAGTAATACAAGTGTCCAATAGTTACATGAAAAGGTGCTTGACATCAATATTCATCAGGGAAATGTACAACTATCAAAGCCACAATGAGAAATAACCTTAAGATTTTAGAATGGCTGTTAACAATAAGTCAAGAACAAGAGATAACAAGTATTGGCAAGAATGTTGAGCAAAGAGAAGCCTGTGCACTGTTGGTAGGGATGTAGCAATCAGTTCCATCACTTCATTGTATACAGACGGGGGAAAAGTGGAAACAGTGACATATTTTATTTTCTTTGGCTTCAAAATGACTGTGGATAGTGACTGCAGCCACAAAATTAACAGACACTTACTCCCTGGAAGAAATGCTATGACAAACCTAGACAGTGTATTAAAAAGCAGAAACATCAGTTTGCCCACAAAGGTCCATCTAGTTAAAGCTATGGTTTTTCCAGTGGTCATGTACGAATGCGAGAGTTGGACCATAAAGAAGGCTGAGCACCGAAGATGTGATGCTTTTGAGCTGCGGTGTTAGAGAAGACTCTTGAGAGTCCTTTGGAGAGCATGGAGCTCAAACCAGTCAGTCCTAAAGGAAATCAATCCTGAATATTCACTGGAAGGACTGATGCTGGAGCTGAAGTTCTAATACTTGGCCACCTGACACGAAGAGCCAACTTATTGGGAAAGACCCTGATGCTGGGAAAGATTAAGGGCAAGAGGAGAAGGGGGTGACAGAGGATGAGATGGTTGGATGGAAGCACTTACTCAATGGACATGATTACGAGAGACAGTGAAGCACAGGGAAATCTGGCATGCTGCAGTCCATAGGGTCACAGAGTCAGACATGACCTAGCGACTGAGCATCAAGAACAACACTAGGAAAGAGTATGGAGTTTCCTTAAAAAACATTTTTTTTAAATAGAGCTACTATAGGATTCAACAATTCTTCGCATCTGAGTATATATTAAGAGGAAGTGAAAATAAAATCTCTCATCCCATGTTCATTGCAGTATTATCCATAATAACCAAGATATGAAAACAACAGAAGTGTCCATCAACAGATCACTGGATAAAGAAGATGTGATATAATGGAATATAATTCAATAATTCAGTCATGAGAATGAAAAGTAAAATCCTGCCATTTGCAACAACATAGGAGAAACTTACATTATGTTATGTGAAAAAGTCAGACAGAGAATGATAAATATGCTATGATATAATCTATACATAAACCCTAAAAAGCTAAACTTACAGAAAGTGGTTACCAAGGGCTGTGAGGTGAAGGAAATTGGGAGATTCTTGTCATATGGCACAAGCTTACAGTTATAAAATTGATAACTTCTAGGAATATAATATATATCATGGTGCTTACAGTTAGTATTACTACATCATATACTGAAAACTTGCGAAGATAGCTCTTACCAGTTCTCATCACATAAAGAAAATGGTAATTGTGTGACATGATGGAGGTGTGGCTAACACAATGGTGGTGATCATTTTCCAATATACAAATGTATCAAATAAATACATTATACACCTTATATTTACACACTATATGCTAATTCAGTTCAGTTCAGTTCAGTTCAGTCCAGTCGCTCGGTCGTGTCCGACTCTTTGTGACCCCATGAACCGCAGCATGCCAGGCCTCCCTGTCCATCATCAACTCCCGGAGTCCACCCAAAACCATGTTCATTGAGTCAATGATGCCATCCAACCATCTCATCCTCTGTCGTCCCCTTCTCCTCCTGCCCCCAATTCCTCCCAGCATCAGAGTCTTTTCCAGTGAGTCAACTCTTTGCATGAGGTGGCCAAAGTATTGGAGTTTCAGCTTTAGCATCAGTCCTTTCAAAGAACACCCAGGGCTGATCTCCTTCAGAATGGACTGGTTGGAACTCCTTGCAGTCCAAGGGACTCTCAAGAGTCTTCTCCAACACCACACTTCAAAAGCATCAATTCTTCTGCATTCAGATTTCTTTCTAGTCCAACTCTCACATCCATACATGACCACTGGAAAAACCATAGCCTTCACTAGACAGACCTTTGTTGGCAAAGTAACGTCTCTGCTTTTTAATACGCTGTCTAGGTTGGTCATAACTTTCCTTCCAAGGAGTAAGTGTCTTTTAATTTCATTGCTGCAATCACTATCTGCAGTGATATTGGAGTATCTTAACAAAGCTGGAAAATGTTAATTATTAATTTGAGACTATTCATATAGATTATGTTTATTGATGGATGGATAAATAGATATAGATAGATAAAAAAGACAGAATAAACAATATATAAAAGGCTGCATTTTCCATTCTCTGAAGAGACTTGGATCACCACTCTGTTCTTAAAAGGGCAGCCAGGAAGGTGAGGTCTGAGTGTGAAGCAGGTCATAGATCCCTTCCTATAGGAGATGCTCAGAGACAGTGCAGGTCACTCAGATTGAAGATATCATATAATCTTCACTTTCTCACTTCATTCTCTGATCTTATCTTTTACAAATCCCTCCTTTGTTCAAAAGAGCTTTGCAACATCCCTTCCCTCTGCTAGAAATTTCTTTCCAAGATGAATATGGCTTACCAGGTAACATCAGTCCAGTTCAGTTCAGTCGCTCAGTCGTGTCTGACTCTTTGCGACCCCATGAACCGCAGCACTCCAGGCCTCCCTGTCCATCACCAGCTCCTGGAGTTTGCCCAAACCCATGTCCATTGAGCCGGTGATGCCATTCCACCATCTCATCCTCTGTTGTCCCCTTCTCCTGCCCTCAAACTTTCTCAGCATCAGGGTCTTTTCAAATGAGTCAGCGCTTCACATCAGGTGGCCAAAGTATTGGAGTTTCAGGTTAAACATCAGTCCTACCAATGAACACCCAGGACTGATCTCCCTTAGGATGGACTGGTTGGAGCTCCTTGCAGTCCAAGGGACTCTCAAGAGTCTTCTCCAACACCACACTTCAAAAGCATCAATTCTTTGATGCTCAGCTTTTTTTCTAGTCCAACTCTCACATCCATACATGACTATTGGAAAAACCATAGCCTTGACTAGACAGACCTTTGCTGACAAAGTAATGTCACTACTTTTTAATATGCTATCCAAGTTGGTCATAACGCTCCTTCCAAGGAGTAAGTGTCTTTTAATTTCATGGCTGCAATCACCATCTGCAGTTATTTTGGAGCCCAGAAAAACAAAGTTAGCCACTGTTTCCACTGTTACCCATCTATTTGCCATGAAGTGATGGGACCAGATGCCATGGTCTTTGTTTTCTGAATGTTGAGCTTTAAGCCAACTTTTCACTCTCCTCTTTCACTTTCATCAAGAGGCTTTTTAGTTCTTCTTCACTTTCTGCCATAAGGGTGGTGTCATCTGCATATCTGAGGTTATTCATATTTTTCCTGGCAATCTTGATTCCAGCTTGTGCTTCCTCCAGCCCAGCGTTTCTCATGATGCACTCTGCATATAATTAGAATAAGCAGGGTGAAAATGTACAGCCCTGATGTACTCCTTTTCCTATTGGGAACCAGTCTGTTGTTCCATGTCCAGTTCTAACTGTTGCTTCCTGACTTGCATATAGGTTTCTCAAGAGGCAGGTCAGGTGGTCTGGTATTCCCATCTCTCTCAGAATTTTCCACAGTTTATTGTGATCCACACAATCAAAGGCTTTGGCATAGTCAATAAAGCAGAAATAGATGTTTTTTCTGGAACTCTCTTGCTTTTTCCAGGATCCAGCCGATGTTGGCAAGTTGATCTCTGGTTCCTTTGCCTTTTGTAAAACCAGCTTGAACATACAATATAATGGGAAAGACTAGAGATCTCTTCAAGAAAATTAGAGATACCGAGGGAACATTTCATGCAACGATGGGCTCGATAAAGGACAGAAATGGTATAGACCTAATAGAAGCAGAAGATATTAAGAAGAGGTGGCAAGAATACACGGAAGAATTGTACAAAAAAGATCTTCATGACCCAGATAATCACAATGGTATGATCATTCACCTAGAGCCAGACAGCCTGGAATGTGAAGTCAAGTGGGCCTTAGGAAGTATCACTATGAACAAAGCTAGTGGAGGTGATGGAATTCCAGTTGAGCTATTTCAAATCCTGAAAGATGATGCTGTGAAAGTGCTGCACTCAATATGCCAGCAAATTTGGAAAATTCAACAGTGGCCACAGGACTGGAAAAAGTCAGTTTTCACTCTAATCCCAAAGAAAGGCAATGCCAAAGAATGCTCAAACTACTGCACAATTGCAGTCATCTCACATGCTAATAAAGTAATGCTCAAAATTCTCCAAGCCAGGCTTCAGCAATACGTGAACCGTGAACTTCCAGATGTTCAAGCTAGTTTTAGAAAAGGCAGAGGAACCAGAGATCAAATTGTAAACATCTGCTGGATCATTGAAAAAGCAAGAGAGTTCCAGATAAACATCGATTTCTGCTTTAGTGACCAGGTAACTTAGTGGTAAAGAATCTGCCTGTCAATGCAGAAGACACAGGTTTTGAGTCCTGGGTCCAGGAGATCCCCTGGAGAAGGAAATGGCAACACACTCCAGTATTCTTTCCTGGGAATTCCCGTGGACAGAGGAGCTTGGCAGGCTACAGTCCATGGTGTTGCAAAAGAGTTGGGTTCAACTTGGTAAGTATACAACAACAAACCATGAATTAGCTGTTCTACTTTTTTCATATCCGTTATCAAAGTCATCTTCAGAGGACTGTATTGGTCATTCTATCTAAAATTCTACACTCAGTTAGTTTTCTATTGCTTCTGCAATGAATTTTTTTAAAAGCTAGCTCATTTTTAAACTGTATTAAAAATGTGGTGTTCATGACCACACACATAAAGTGTCTAATTTTTTTAAAAATGTTGCCAAGACTGTATTTTGAGAATAAGAGTTATCAGGTTATGTTGAGGAGAAAATTTGAAGTTTGTATGGTCCAACTTTGCACCTATAACATGCCATAACTATTCTTTAAGATTTAGAAGTCACTTCCCAAAAAGTTTTTTTTTTTTTTTTCCTCAAGGAAATTTCCTCACTCTCATCAGCTTATATCTAGTGTCCAGGAGTCACACTTTGTATCATAGATAGATGGGGATCTACTTTGTATCATAGATAGATGGGGATTTATTTGAATATCAACTTGATTCATCTCAGAATCCTGGCACACAGAATCTGCTAGGCCATTGGTTATAGATAAATATGTATCAAGGAATTAATACTAAAATCCAGCACCTTATCACTCATTACCTGCTTTAACACCTCCAGTAATGTGAAGCTCACCATCTCATGAGGTGTTTATCCCTCTTATTTATGGACAAGTATTAACATCTTTTTTTTGTTAATGAAACAGAAATTCTTTTTCCTGTAATGCTTGCCAGCCACTGATAGTCCTTTTACTCTTGTGCAGCACAGAATACAGCTAGTTCCTCTTCTATACAATAGCTCCACAACTTCCTAAAGACATACCCCTGGAGTATTTTCCTTTCAAGGCCAAATATTCTTATTTCTATCTGCTGATTTTTGCATTCCATGGTTTCTAAAATAAGGCAAGTAGAGTTCACACAGAGTTCTCATAGTGTGACAAGGCAGAATACAAGGAAACCATTGTCTGTGGTATATTTTTAATCAGGCGATTTACTGTACATATGCAAATTATTACAAAACAGGTAACAGCATATGCTGGTTAATCTTAATAATTATCTATTTTCAATTTCACTCTTGTAAAAAAAAAATCATTTTTTTCACAAGCACTGACTGAAATGTCTGAATCCTGTAAGACTTTTCTCTGACTTAAAATCAAAGGCATGTTCAAGTCATGAAACAGTGTAAATATGTATATTGTAGTTTATATAAAGAATTAATTCAAAATAAAGTCTGACACATGCTTTAATTTTAGTATGGGGCTTTAAAACACTAATGCATTTTTTAAGACTGAAAGACATAAATATCAGTCAGGGTGGAGGAGGATTTACTTAGGAAGTAGGCTTAAAGAGAATAATCTCTAAATAAAATGTGCTAATGGAACTGAAAGAGGAGAAATCTTGAGAAAGTGTCAGTTCTCTCAGTATTTTATCAAATTTCCCAAACAGAACCAAGGACAGAAACGCAGAGCATGAAATCTCTGGATAGTGGATATAAGAAAAAAGAAAATAACTCAGACTTGCAACCCCATTCTCACTCAGTTGTTTTCATGTGATTTCTCAAAATGCAGATTAAATACATAGCAAAGTCTTACAAAGACACGTTTTGACAGTGCACATAAACAAAAAGATATTAATGACAAATTTCTAAAGATGGCTGGTAGGGATGTTTACACAGTGTGAACATTCATAACGTCACTGAAATGTACACTCGAATTGGTTAAAATAGTAAATTTTCTGTTAATGTATATTTTACCATGATAAACAGTTTAAAGTTTATAAAGTTTAGAATATGTTGAGCTAAAATAGTCTTATAATGCTTTCTCAGGTAGAGCTAAGATTATTTAGAAAAATCAATATATCACCACAAAATACACAAAATAGCAATATCTAGTTATCTAACTCAGACTAGATTTTGAAATCATTTAGAGAAAAATTCAAATACTTCAGAAGAATTGTAAATGCAAATTGTAATGAGATCAATTATTTATAATAACATTTGTTTTCCTAAATAAAATAATTTATTGATACTATGGAAACATTTAACCTCTCAATTTCATGCATAAAATAAAATATCACAATGCCTCTCATTTACTGTTTTATAGATTATAAATATTTTTCTAATATATAATAAATATTAATCCTATAGTATAATATTAAAATATGTCAATATGACAAACATTTTAGTGTTTAATATATGCTAAATATAACAAGGATCAACATTATTTGATATTTATAAATCCATCTACCTTTTAGCTTTTTAAAAATATTTAATAATCATTTGAGGCATATACATGAATGAATGCAAATGTTAATCACAGTGAACAACCTCTTAGTTAAGCCATATAATTGCCAAATTAGCCAATTTTAAAAAGAATTATCATTTGGGGACTTATTTTGTAGAATGCATCAATTTATATCATTTATAAATAAACTGGCCTTATTTGTATATTAGATAGAGATGCAAGGAATGTTTGTCAAACAGCAATATCAATGAGAATGTAAAACTTTTATCATTCCAAGTGAACAGTAAATGGTTATATTTATCTCTTCATAAATATTTAGGTACCAGAATTTTTGATGAGGTTCTTTACTTAGAAATTATTTTAAACTGTTTTCTATAGTCAAATGTGGAAATTTTTAGATAGTATTAGTTTTTCATGCATTTTATATCACAACAGCAAAAGGAATCATAAAAGGCAGCTATATGGCTGGAACAAATGGAGGCTATTTCTGAGAAATTGCAATTACCCTTGATTTTTGATTTATTCTGATCTATCACAAGGTGATAAATTTGACAAAAAGTCTCCTTAATGGTTTCTGTGCATAAAGAACTAGTTATCATTCTATTAATGAAGTGCTTCACCATCCACTCTTTTCCTGTCTAGTGGTCTGGGGCATTGTTAGTATCAAGACTTCTGTCTCCAGTGAAAATCAATGCTTCAAAAAATCTATTCCATAGTTCACGCCAGAATTATTTCACCTTCAGTTCTAAATAAAAGGCTTCATATAAAAATATAAATGCACAATTAGTAAAGCCTTATGAATATATATATATACTCTTCTGTAAAATGATGCTTTCAGAAGACATCAGAATTTATCTAAATTTGATATTGAACAAGTCAAGAGGCAACTATTTGATTCATATGATTGTTCAGTATTAATCTGACCAGAGCAATTATGCTCTAGACCCATGATTTATGCTTCAATTCATCTTCTTATTTTGTGTTTTTTTTTAGTTGGATGTTATCTCCGTCTATAGTTATTTTGCCAATATTAAATATTTAATCTTTCTTCTGCCACATTTATTCTGAGTATAAAAACTCATCTTCTCTATAATCAATTCAACTCAGTAAGTTTAGCCTAATACTAAAAACTTTCCTCCTCACCAATGACTATACACCTTCCTTTCTTTTTCTTTCATGCTCTCTGTTTGTGAGAAGTGCTTCTTAAAAGTTGAAGTGATCTGAGAGACATGCTGTTCTTAATTCTATTTCTGTTAGATTTTTCTAAACATAATTGTATCAGAAAGAAATAACCCATAATGTTTCTATCTCAAAAAAGGATGGATAGTATCTTTGATAATCTCATTATTTGTCTATACATTTGACTTATTGGACAAACCTTAATTCCTCTGGAGCATTGTATCATCATAAACAACTTTCTTAAAATTTTTATCAGCAATTTTTCCTTTTTTTTCTACAAATATACAAACTTTCCAAAGGCAAACAACAATAACCACCACGAAGTTTCCTTAGGACCTATGCTGAAAATATTACTTCTCTTATCTTGTCTGTCTCTTTCCTAAAAATAACTTAAATTTTAGGTATAATCTTCCCATTACACACTCATTCTTAACATTTGCCACTCTGGCTTTTGATTTCTGATCTTACTTCCAAACCAAAAGAGTTTCTTTGTACCAAACCTTTTTGTATTTTCTTCAGCACTGATGTTCCCTTCTTATTGGGCTAATATTGTCTTTACAACTATTTACCTTTTTTTTTTTTTCAGGTGTACAAAAGGGAGCAACTCCCAGGCTTATTCTCGTAATGTTTGGATGGCTTCTGTCTCCCTATTGGCTTGATGAAGAAGGTAAGAAGTGAGGACAGAATGACAGGTTAAGTTGACAGAAAATTTGTAGGTTCTTTATTTTCACTTAATTGACCTTATGTTTCCAGGCAGCATCCATCTATGGTTAATTACTAATTAACCCATGTCTAACTGGTATTCCAGATTCTACACACTTCAAGGAAGTATAAGTTTTGAAAAGTTTAACTCATTTGCAGGTATAGTGTCAAAAGTGAATACCTTTCAAATCAATGTAGCTCATTAAAGATCTATTTACAGATTTTAAAAGTAATTTATCAGTCCAGTATACTAACAATTGATTCCATTACTTTAAACTAATGTGATAAATAGTATGGAATTCACCATGCAATATGTTATGAGGTATTATATGAATTGATAAAACAACCATCTTTATAGGGTTTCTGTTTAACTGTGACACAGAACACCTTCTTTGATCATTGGTCAGCTTGACTGGAGTTCCTGAAAAGCACTGTTATTCAAAAACAAATTCTCTAGAAACAGGGGTACCTTGTTTAATTTTAAAGATAATGCAAAATCTTCCTATGTGTTTTCCTGCCCTTTATATACTTTCCATAGATTCTTATATATTGGGCTTTGAACACTGAAATTTCAAAAGTTTGACTTAAAAATGAGACTGAATTAAAAAACATAGAGCAGAAAAAATAGTGATCTTGGGGTTTCAAGTTTGTCAGCCTTCTCCTTTCCCCTAGTAGAAGCATAAATCTATATTTATCCAAAGTCACCATCCATAACCCTTGATAAAGAGAAGAGAAATTTCATAATCTTTTGTTTGTTTGGCCCCCAAATTGAATATAATTGAAGTCAACCAAGAAAAACTGAAATAAAAAACTATTTTAGCTGGAAGAAACAAACAAACAAAAAATATTCCTAGCCTTTTGAAAATTTGAAGTAAATTAAACAGAGAATTCCTAACAAATTTGGACTTGACATATATATGTAAAAAGATTTATTTTTATTCCAGTTTTGATCTGAAGGAAATAGTTCTGTAGCAGCAAGGTAAGATCTAATCTTCTTTGCTTGATAGTCAGCACACTGAATCTTTATTGAGGTGTTAGAAGGGGCAAGTTCCCCTGCCAAGATTTAATTAAAGTTTAAATATTTGAAAGGTTGGTGATAATGTTGTCTCTAATAAAAAATTTACCTGTCTTGGGATCAATAGAGAAATAAGGTTGTCCCTGAAGAATGCTGTAAACGACTCTGGCACTGTTTCCATA
This sequence comes from Budorcas taxicolor, assembly GCF_023091745.1. Lineage (NCBI taxonomy): Eukaryota > Metazoa > Chordata > Mammalia > Artiodactyla > Bovidae > Budorcas > Budorcas taxicolor. The sequence goes on along the minus strand of NC_068929.1, from coordinate 54,642,248 downwards.
GGTTGGGTCATCAGCATCCGTGGCCTTGACTTGGAGAACATATGCACCTGGAAAATAAGACAATATGACTCTAGCAACTTTGTTGTATAGAGCTCAAGGGTATGTCTTTTATCTTCTGGACTCCTTTTTCCTTTGGACTTTGGCATTCTTTTAATCTGTGAGTATAAGAAGACACTGAGAGTAACTCAACTATTATAACCGAAATGCTGAGCAACAGCATTAGCTTTTATTGCAAATGAGGAGTATGTCAAGGCTGTATATTGTCACGCTACTTATTTAACTTATATGTAGAGTATATCGTGAGAAACACTGGGCTGGAGGAAGCACAAGCTGGAATCAAGATTGCTGGGAGAAATATCAATAACCTCAGATGTGCAGATGATACCACCCTTATGGCAGAAAGTGAAGACGAACTAAAAAGCCTCTTGATGAAAGTGAAAGAGGAGAGTGAAAAAGTTGGCTTAAAGCTCAACATTCAGAAAACAAAGGTCATGGCATCTGGTCCTATCTCTTCATGGGAAAAAGATGGAGAAACAGTGGAAACAGTGCTTGACTTTATTCTTCTGGGCTCAAAATCACTACGGATGGTGATTGCAGCCATGATATTAAAAGACACTTACTCCTTGGAAGGAAAATTATGACCAACCTAGACAGTATATTAAAAAGCAGATACATTACTTTGCCAACAAAGGTCCATCTAGTCAAGGCTATGGTTTTGCCAGTGGTCATGTATGGATGTGAGAGTTGGACAATAAAGAAAGCTGAGCGCCAAAGAATTGATGCTTTTGAACTGTGGTATTGGAGAAGACCCTTGAGAGTCCCTTGAATCTCATGGAGCTCCAACCAGCCCATCCTAAAGAAGATCAGTCCTGAGTGTTCATTGGAAGGACAGATGTTGAAGCTGAAATTCCAATACTTTGGCCATCTGATGCAAAGAGCTGACTTATTTGAAAAGACCCTGATGCTGGGAAAGATTGAGGGCAGGAGGACAAGGGGACTACAGAAGATGAGATCGTTGGATGGCATCACCGACTTGATGGAAAAAGGTTTGGGTGGACTCCAGGTTTTGTGATGGACAGGGAGGCCTGGCCTGCTGCAGTTCACGGGGTCACAAAGAGTCAGACATGACTGAGTGACTGAACTGAACTGAACTGAGTGCAAATGATACCTCTTTTAAATAGGTATCATTTCCAGTAGCACCATCATAGACCTGAAAGTCACTGCAGTAGCTTTATTGATTTGTATACCAAAGAAAACATGACTATGCTTACATTAGCTCATCTGCTTACTGTAGATGTTTAATTGCATGATTAGCATATCAAAAGAAGAGCTAAAAGGTTTAAGGCTTCCTGAACTTTAGAGGGTATAAGTAATTTGTAATTGCAATTTAAAAATCAACATTTACAGACTTGTTTAGGAAGCCTTTAATTAGGAGAGAATATTTGAGAAAGTGAGGAACCAAAAATAATTGCAATAGTATCTAGAGAAGTACCTTTATGCCTCAAGGTTTAATTACTCTAAGTGATTGCTGATATTGAGAAACTTTAAGACAATCCAATGCCAAAGAATGATTGCAATCCAATTGCCCAAAGAAAGGCAATGCCAAAGAATGCTCAAACTACTGCACAATTGCATTCATCTCACATACAAGTAAAGTAATGCTCAAAAATCTCCAAGCCAGGCTTCAACAATATGTGAACCATGAACTTCCAGATGTTTAAGTGGGATTTAGAAAAGGCAGAAGAACCAGAGATCAAATTGCCAACATCCACTGGATCATCGAAAAAGCAAGAGAGTTCCAGAAAAACATCTATTTCTGCTTTACTGACTATGCCAAAGTCTTTGACTGTGTGTGTCAGAATAAACTCTGGAAATTCTGAAAGAGATGGGAATACCAGACCACCTGACCTGGACCTGCCTCTTGAGAAACCTGTATGCAGGTCAGGAAGCAACAGTTAGAACTGGACATGGAACAACAGACTGGTTCCAAATAGGGAAAAGAGTACTTCAAGGTTGGATATCGTCACCCTGCTTATTTAACTTATATACAGATTGCATCATGAGAAACACTGGGCTGGATGAAGCACAAGTTGGAATAAAGATTGCCAGGAAAAATATAAATAACCTCAGATACCCAGATGACATGACCCTTATAGCAGAAACCAAAGAGGAACTAAAGATCCTCTTGCTGAAAGTGAAAGAGGAGAGTTAAAAAGCTGGCTTAAAGCTCAACATTCAGAAAACTAAGATCATGAAATCTGGTCCCATCACTTCATGACAAATAGATGGGCAAACAGGGGAAACAGTGGAAACAGTGACAGACCTTATTTTCTTGGGCTCCAAAATCACTGCAGATGGTGACTGCAGCCATGATATTAAAAGATGTTTTGCTACTTGGAAGAAAAATTATGACCAAACTAGACATCAATTAAAAAGCAGAGACACTTCTTTGCCAAAAAAGTTCCCTCTAGTCAAAGCTATGGCTTTTCCAGTGGTTATGTATGGATGTGAGAGTTGGACTATAAAGAAAGTGGAGTGCCAAAGAATTGATGCTTTTGAACTGTGGTGTTGGAGAAGACTCTTGAGATTCCCTTGGACCTCAAGGAGAGCCAAACAATCCATACTAAAGGAAGTCAGTCTTGAATACTCATTGGAAGGACTGATGCTGAAGATGACACTCCAATACTCTGGTCTCCTGATGCAAATAATTGACTCCTTTGAAAAGAACCTGATGCTGTGAAAGATTGAAGGTGGGAGGAGAAGAGGATGACAGTGGATGAGATGGTTAGATAGTGTCACTGACTCAATGGACATAAGTTTGAGCAAATCTGGGAGTTGGTGGTGTACAGGGAAGCCTGGTGTGCGGCAGTCAGTGGGATCACAAAGCATCAGACACAACTGAACTGAACTAAATTGAAGAGAAGTTTATGGGAGTTTTAGTAACCTTCTCTCATATATTCATAGTCAGTTAAATCCTTCTCTGAGAACTAAGTGAGCATCTTTACTTAATGTCCGTTCAGTTCAATGAAAATAAAGTAATATCAAAATTACCAAATGTGGTATTAATAAAATAACATATTGCTGATGAGGAAGGAAGTATCTTTGGAGCATAAAAGGAGTGATATATACATCCAGAGCTATTCAGTGGACAGAGAACTTTTCCTCTCTTAGCCACACTCAGTGTAACTGTCAGTTTGGAGAATGCAAGATTGCTTCATTTACTCATTCAGGCTTTTCCTTTAAGGCAGTGCAAACCAGGAACAAACTCAGTCTTAAGTGTTTTGCTCTAAAAGCTAAGATAATGAGCCATCTCTTCACCTCTTTTTTTTTTTTTTTTAATGAAGTGTTAGAATGCTAAAAAATAAGAAGAAGAAATAACACTCAGTTGACATGTGTGCCTGTGGTTAGTCTCTCAGTCATGTTGGACTCTTTGCAACCTTGTGGACTGTAGCAATGCCAAATGTCTTATCTTAAGATACTTTGGTGAATTCTAGTTATATCAACAGATGAAGTGTATGTGTTATTACAACAGAATTTCTCAGGAAAGGAAACTACTAGAAGGAAAGTAGGCAAATATTTCTAAGCTTTAAATGCATGTACACCTGTGGTGGATTCATGTCAATGTATGGCAAAACCAATACAGTATTGTAAAGTAAAATAAAGTAAAAATAAAAATTAAAAAAAAAGAATGAGAACCATTGTTCTTCATCATCCATCATCTTTACCACCACCAACAATATCTGCCTCTTTATTAACAATTATTTGACAACTAAGTATTGATAGGTAGGCATTGGCGTCTTGTATTAAAGCTTATCAAAGCCATGTCCTTCATAATACTGTAGAAATGAACAGTTGCAAGAGAAAATTCCCTTCCCTCTTCTGAACAGTGATTCTTTTCCTCAGAAAAATCAGTCATCCGGATCTCCATTATCATTTAATGACATAAGTGCTATATAGGTAAAGTATTATATTAAATAATGACCAGTTCTAGATATAAATATTGCAATTCTAGGTATAAATACATGCATTGTTTTACTTTGAAGAAAAAAAAATATTAAATCTTCTGGAAAATATGTAGTAACAAATGTAATAAACTTTTACCTAACAGTCACCATATACTCAATGCAGAATTCAAGGACAAATAAGATAGTATCTTCCCTTTTACATTTCTGTTGTTCATATTAACATGAACATTCACTAAGTATGTAGACAAGTATATTGCAAATATATACTAAATTCTTAACATTAACAATTTTAATCTCAAATATTAAAGGGGTTAAGAAGTATTTGCATAAGTTATAGAAGGACCAAATTCAATTCCATTTTGCCCACCTCCAAAGGATCACTGAAGAGCAAGAATAATGACACTAGTTTCATCAACGCTATCGTTCAGAGTACCGAAAAATGTTTATCCTCTCAGTCTCAGTGGAGCTTAAGTCTGGCTTACCCTGAAAAGGCAGTTTCTGATGTAAGTTAGTCAGGAATTCTTAAAGCTACCTCTATATGAGTTTACAAGACAATTAGGCAGCATTGTTATCAGCTTCTTTTGCTGACTGTTCCATGATTTTCACCAAACTAATGCAAAAGAAGACTTGATACTCCCTTCATTAAGGAGACACAACTAATTGTCTGGAGTACCTCCATCTCCAAATACTACCTTGGTCAGTGCTTGACTAGCATCTCAGTTTCTGATACTAACAAAACACTACATACTCAAGAGGCAGGAGGTGGTTTTGGGCCTGCTTAGTGTGAAACAGGGAAACAGTATGATCAATGACGTTCACAAAAACTGGAGTCATCTTCTTGTATGTAGCCATCGTCTTAGAGTTTATTCTCCCATCACTCAAATGTAACCACCCTCGACGTTGAAGCTCAGAGAGTTTCAGCTATCTCTTCTCCCTAAGGTCTATTCAGTGATCATGTTGTGGGTTCCGGAACCTAGTGTAGACAACAACTCAGCATTCTTTCATAACACAGCTATACTTCTTAAGCTTACTTCTGTTTGCTCATGTAAAATGTGATAGTCACATTGTATTTAATTTTCTTAAAGATAGTATTATCAAGGGAGATACATTTTAGAAATAATCTGACACAATGTCTACATTTCAAAATTAATTAATTTAAGCCCTATGATATCGAAACCATTCTTGTTGATACTAAGAGTCATTCTCATACAAAATGGTAGAGGGGTAGAAGTAGAACTGAGCCCTGCTATCTCATGGTTTCAGCCTGAGTGGGAATGGATCTGTTGATTCATTCCTTCTTCTTTCAGTCAAGAAATGCTCAGTGATCCATACCATGTACCAGGTACTACTCTCATAAAAAAAGCATACATTACATAATTATTTATTCTGTCAAACACCACTTCCAGGATGACAGGTCTATGCTTGTGTGCTCAGTTCTCAGTCCCCTTTAACTCTTTGCGAGCCCATGGACTGTACCTCTCCAGGCTCCTCTGTCCATGGGATTTTACAGGCAAGAATACTAGAGTAGGTTGTCAATTCCTACTCCAGGGGATCTTCCTGACCCAGGGATTGAACCTTTGTCTCCTATGTCTCTTGCTTTGCAGGCAGGTTGTTTACCCACTGAGACACTTGGGAAGACAGATTTATACTCTATGTAGTTTGCTTTTTTCTTTTCTTTTCTTTCTTTCTTTTTTTTTTTTTTTTTTTTTTGCATTTGGGATAGTAAATAAACAAATTTTCTAGAAATACACTGAAAATGTAAGTGGATTATATTGAATTTATGACCTCTTGTTTAATTTCCCAGATATATAGGGTCATTCTAAAAATTGAATATGTTCTTTGCTTTTAATCACCCTGCCACTATCTGGTTTGAATCTTCACTTTCAAGTCACAAGGCTCCAAAACATTCTAATTGCTTCCCCTTCCAACTCCTATTACACAGGAGAATTATTTTCCCATAACACAAGATTGATCAAGTTACTCTCATTCATTAAACAGAAAAAGTTGTGATTGAAAAAAAGAAAAGAAAAACTTTTAATGGATTTCTATTCCCAATGAAAGACAATTATCTAAATTCATTGACATGCTATGAATAGCATGACACAAAATGGGCTTCAATCTCCCTCCCAGATTAACTTCCAACTCGGGACCCTTGCAGTGATTATACATACTTATTTTACTGTTTATTCAAGACATTTTCACCCGTGTTCTTGCTCAAGTGACCTTGCTGCACTGCCTGGAAGATACTGGTTTCCACCATATGGAGCTATCCCACACACTCTTGATGTCCCAATTCTGCTGTCTCTTCTGTGAGTCTGTGGTTTTCTGCTCCCAAGCAGAGATAATCTGTCCACTCCTCTGTACCTCCAGTAGCCTTAGTATATTTTGATTTTTAAAACTCTACACATCATGTGTTCTTTTCAAGAACCACATAGTTTTTTACATCAGCATCCCCTCCATATTCATTCTTTGTACATCTAATGTCGGTCATGAATTACATCCTAAATAAATGTTTATTGGTGAATGCTTATCATATTCACAGGTACACAAAAAAGACAAAAATACAACACATAACATTCTAAATGGCCAACCTGGCAGCTAGTTATGACCTTAGAGTCTCTTTTAACACTAAATTGGGAGTTCAACTTGTCTTGAATTTCTACCGCACATCACTGTTCTCATTTACGAAAGCAGAACCCCAAATGAATGATGTTGCATTGAAAAAGATCACATAAGTAAGGTTTAGCCACAAGCTGGAACACAGGCCTGAGGAAAGTCAATATACATTTATTCACTGAATAACATTAACCCTCTCACCGATGCATAAACAGAAAAGGAAATAACCATGCAATGCAGTGTATCATTTTATCTTTATCATTTTATCATTTGTTTGCCCTTTGTATACACTACATTATAAGCAAGAAATAATACAGTTAGAGTTTAAAAGGTACAGAATGATAAATATAATACACTTTCTTTTCAAATAGAGTTGGAAAATAAATGTACATTTTATCATATAAATAAGACATTAAACAGCATAGAGAGCTTCAGAACCAAGTCAGATAGAGGGAGCAAATAAGGGCATGTACACACATGGGACATTTTTTAAAGGAATAGGATGCTATATGACATTGAAACTTGAGTTCTGCTAAAGCGGACTTTAATTATACAGTAAAATTAAACATAAATGCATAGTGGTTGAGCCTAGTCTTTAAAGGAACTGGGTCTTCTTCAATTTTACATTATATTTCTCTGTGCTGCTAGTGAACACTTGGCTGTTAGATTCCTTGGGCAGATCCTCTTCCTATGCTGCCCTTCTGCCCAGTCATGTCTGACTCTTTGTGATCCCACAGACTGCAGCCCACCAGGCTCCTCTGTCCATAGGATTCTCTTCCTGTATTTGCCCCTTAAAGTTGTAAATGGCTTCTCTGTACCCTTTATCTTCAACCAGGTCTGCATATAAGACATTTGCAAGGATTATTAAGAACACCACTTCCTGGGCCCTCATCAGAAAGTCTGATTTAATTGTTCCTGGGTGGGCCAGGTATCAGACATGATTAAAAATCTCTGTAGATGAGTCTGATGAGTAACCATCACTAAGAAGTACCATTACACACATATTCCTGAGGAGATTTCTTTAATTAGGAGACATGGCACAGCTTGCCATTGAACTTAGCACTTTTGCCTCTGGAATCTTAATGCCTAAGTTTGAATCCTAGATGTACCACTAGCAAAATGTGTGACCTCAAACAAATCACTTAACTTCTCTGTTTTAGTTTCTGCATATGCAAAAAAGTGAAAAAAGAGTACTCATCTTATAGAAGTATTAAATGAGCGAATATTTGCAGAAAAAAGAGTTTTCCATATAGTATGTGCAATTTAAAATAAAATAAACACATACATAAATAAAACAAATACATAATTTTTGTTCTCCTGCATCACACAGAGGGTCACAACACCCAGATGTATAACTGATATGATTCCTGTCTTCAAATCCATACTTTAATATTTGAATATTATTTGAATATTGAATACTATTCTAGGTTTTATGTCCCATATGTTAGAAAAATGTGACTTTGAGATGTGTGTTTAAGATGTATTAAAATGCAAAAAGTGTACTATGACAATATTGGGCCACTTTATTAGAGACACATGAATGATGAATTTGCATACTTATTAAACCTGCTTGAAGTAATCAGAATTTTTAAGGATCAGAAAAGATATAGGCCATAAAAATACTCCAGAGTAGAAGTTATGCTCCCTTAAACTGTACTTCGAGGATCAGACGAGGTGATTTGTTTTTTTCCTGCCTCTAACTCCAACATTGCTCAGCCTGGCCTCAGAGTATCCCCTGGCACATGTAATGCCGTGACAGCAGCTTGTGATTTGTTATTCAGCCCAATGGCCCAGAAGCACTCTAAGGTTATAAAACTCTGCTTCCAGATATGTCCTAAATATTTTAGACTATACATATTTACACCTTGTGATCCAAATGTACTTTGATGGATAAGTGAATCCATCTTTATGAGCACTTTATCTCCCTGTTGTGTGCCAAGCATTCTACACGAGGAACACTAACACAAATTCTAATGTGTACTCCCAGGAACACATACTGGATGAACTCTGACATCTAGTGATGTGCAATGCTGTCTCCTTTGTACTTAGTGTAATTTAGATATTATTTTCACAGAAGTTTTTGTTGGGAAATTCCTTAGAAACAATGATAAAAATATTTCCAAGGTAGTGCAGTGGTAAAAGAAAGAATTTGCCTGCCAATGCAGGAGACAAAAGAGACTTGGGTTTGATCCCTGGGTTGGGAAGATCCCCTCAAGGAGGAAACGGCAACCCACTCCAGTATTCTTGCCTGGAAAATCCCATGGACAAAGGAGCCTGGTGGGCTACAGTCCATGGGGTCGCAAAGAGTTGGACATGACTCAGCGACTGAGCAACAGTGATAAAATATGAGTTTGGAATTCATTCACTCAGTGGCTCCCAGCTATAATTCAACAAGATCTGTATTTAGGCTGCATAACCAAATATATAAAGAAATCACTTCTAATTCAAATGTACTTAGCCAAGGTATTGCTGCTGCTGCTGCTGCTAAGTCACTTCAGCCGTGTCCAACTCTGTGCGACCCCATAGATGGCAGCCCACCAGGCTCCCCCGTCCCTGGGATTCTCCAGGCAAGAACACTGGAGTGGGTTGTCATTTCCTTCTCTGAGCCAAGGTATTAAGGAACAATTAATCAGAGTTTATTTAAAAGACATCAACACACCTGAAATTATTTGTTTTTATTTGATTGGATGATTCTGCCATGGTAAGAGCTTCCCAGGTGGTGCTAGTGGTAAAGAACCTGCCTGCCAATGCAGGAGATGTAAGAGACACGGGTTCAATCCCTGGGTCAGAGAGATCCACTGGAGGAAAAACTGACAACCCACTCCAATATTCTTGCCTGGAGAATCCCATAGACAAGATAGCCCATAAGATCTCAAAGAGTCGGACACGACAGAAGTGACTTGACATGCACACACGCATGTCACATTAAGTATAAGAGAAACCTATCTATCTACCCACCTAACATCTATATCTATCTTCCTATCCATTTATCACTTCATCTCACTTTAGTAAAAAAGAAAAATACAAGCTATCTATGTGTGTATATACGTGTGTATGTGTGTGTGTGTATACCAGAAGCCCAAATTACTGTATCCTAGAACCAGTTCTGTAATTAAATAGATAAATGATCTTTTGCAAATCTTTTCAACTCTGTAAGGATAATAGTGTAATTTTAGTAGATAATGCAGTAATCCCCTCCAAAAATGTTAATCCCCCTAATTGTAGGAACTGTGCATACTATGCTCATGTATCACTATCTCTTTCACTCTTCAATGTTTGTTAGAAGGAACTTGACTCCCATGGGGGCATTTGATTCCATTCTAAACTTCCTGGCTAATAATGATTGGTTAAGGAATGTAAATATAATCTATTTCAAGCCAATAAAACCAGAGGAGATATTTGATGGGACCTTCTAGGGAATGCTCTCTTTTTCTTTTTCTCTGGACTCTGGTGTGCAACATCTTGGGGGAAACATGACTTGAGGCAGTCACAAGAGGTCATACACACTTGAGAATCCCAGGGAAGGTAATGAGGAGTCTTGATTCCCCCTGCCTGAAGCTCAACCTCTAAGCATTTTGATGATTTGAGACCACACAGCCCTTTTTGTATGAGATTTTGTACTTGAAGATAGATGGGGGGTTTTCTATTCCTTTAAACTTAACAACATTTTGGCAAGTCACTGAAACACTCTAAACCTCTGTTATTTCAAATAACAAAGTGAGTGAAAGTGAAGTCGCTCAGTCATGTCCGACTCTTTGTAACCCTGTGGACGTGGATGGTAGCCTACCAGGCTCCTCCATCCATAGGATTTTCCAGGCAAGAATATTGGAGTGGGTTACCATGTACAGCTCTCCTGTAACTCACTTATGCATTAATGTAGTGGTGCCCAACCTTTTTGGTGCCAGGAACTACTTCTGTGGAAGACAGTTTTTACACAGACAATGGCGGGTGGGTGGGTGGTGGTTTCGAGATGATCACCATAAAGCACAACCTAGTTCCCTGGAATGTGGTTCACGGTAGGGTTCACGCTCCTATGAAAATCTCATGCCTCCAGTGATCTGACAGGAGGTGGGGCTCGGGCAGCAATATGAGTGATGGAGAGCAGCTGTAAATACATGTGAAGCTTAGCTCACTCACCTGACAATCATCTCCTGCTGTGCAGCCCGAATTCCTAACAGGTACCAGTCTGTCTGAGGCCCAGGAGTTTGGACCCTTGCATCAACACACGTAAATTGTGTTGCTTAATAATTGGCACACAAGGTGCCCACATCAAAATGGTTGCTAAAATTCTTCAATTTTATAATGATGGGCTAAGATTTCCTTGTTTCCTTCCAGTTTCAGTAATTTTTCAACAAATGGAAACATAATGCAGACTTACTTTTTTAAAAATAGCTTTTCCATTGCTACAGATGGTCTTTTGGTTCCAAGATTTTGACTATACCTTGACTCTGTCCAAATCCTTTGATGTTATGTTACGAATTACTATACAGTCTGAACACTTTTAAGACCATAGTCTGATATTCATCTCTTTTTTTCCACTCTTTTTTTTTTTTTTTTTTGGACTGGTGATTCATTTCTTACATGATATTATACATGTTTCAATCCTATTCTCCCAAATCATCCCAGCCTCTCCCTCTCCCACAGAGTCCAAAAGACTGTTCTATACATCTGTGTCTCTTTATCGTTACCATTTTTCTAAATACAAAAAACCTCGAATGGCCAAAGCACTCTTGAGAAAGAAGAATGGAACTTGAGGAATCAACCTGCCTGACTTCAGGCTCTACTACAAGCCACAGTCATCAAGACAGTATGGTACTGGTACAAAGACAGAAATATAGATCAATGGAACAAAATAGAAAGCCCAGGGATAAATTCACATACCTATGGACACCTTATCTTTGACAAAGGGGGCAAGAATATAGGATGGAGAAAAGACAATCTCTTTAACAAGTGGTGCTGGGAAAACTGGTCAACCACTTGTAAAAGAATGAAACTAGAACACTTTCTAACACCATACACAAAAATAAACTCAAAATGGATTAAAGACCTAAATGTAAGACCAGAAACTATAACACTCCTAGAGGAGAACATAGGCAAAACACTCTCCGACATAAATCAAAGCAGGATCCTCTACGACACACCTCCCAGAATACTGGAAATAAAAGCAAAAATAAATAAATGGGATCTAATTAAAATTAAAAGCTTCTGCACAATAAAGGAAACTATAAGCAAGGTGAAAAGACAGCCTTCTGATTGGGAGAAATAATAGCCAATGAGGCAACTGACAAACAACTAATCTCAAAATATACAAGCAACTCCTGCAGCTCAATTCCAGAAAAATAAATGACCCAATCAAAAAATGGGCCAAAGAACTAAACAGACATTTCTCCAAAGAAGACATACAGATGGCTAACAAACATATGAAAAGATGCTCAACATCACTCATTATCAGAGAAATGTAAATCAAAACCACAATGAGGTACCATTTCACACCAGTCAGAATGGCTGCGATCCAAAAGTCTACAAGCAATAAATGCTGGAGAGGGTATGGAAAAAAGGGAACCCTCTTACACTGTTGGTGGGAATGCAAACTAGTACAGCCACTATGGAGAACAGTGTGGAGATTCCTTAAAAAACTGGAAATAGAACTGCAATATGACCCAGCAATCCCACTGCTGGGCATACACCACAGAAAACCAGAATTGAAAGAGACATGGGTACCCCAATGTTCATCGCAGCACTGTTTACAATAGCCAGGACATGGAAGCAACCTAGATGTCCATCAGCAGATGAATGGATAACAAAGCTGTGGTACATATACACAATGGAGTATTACTCAGCCATTAAAAAGAATACATTTGAATCAGTTCTAATGAGGTGGATGAAACTGGAGCCGATTATACAGAGTGAAGTAAGCCAGAAAGAAAAACACCAATACAGTATACTAATGCATATATATGGAATTTAGAAAGATGGTAACGATAACCCTCTTTTTTTTCCATTCTAAACCTTAACTCCTCAATTTTCCAAATCTTCCCTCCAGGAAATATAATTTATCCACTGTTCAACAAAAATGAAAGCTCTGCCAATTTGATTTCGGGTAACAACTCTGAACCTCTCATCCAATAATTGGAAATAGATATCTGAATTTCATAAAGAGTTTGCAAAGTATACATTAAGCAATATATGTATATCACCTCCTCTGGTTCCTTCCACTGCTGAGAGTAATACAGACCAACCCATTCATTGTTACACTTGCACAGGATGGTTCCCACTGATTCCTTCCTTTAGTTGAAATCCTGCTTTCTTCTGAGCTTAGTACTGCTCATTAGCATATTTTAGGCCCACATTGTATGAAGCTGCCTTCCTCTGCTTTCCAGTACTGTTTCTGAGTAATTGATCTTTTCTACTACCAGTAAATGGGGCTCCTCATGTTTACCTTACTTCTTTAGGGATGTTTATCTGATTGATGCACATCTCTTTCTTCAGGTTGCCTCCAACTATGGTTGGTTTCCTCAGTGTCATTTATTCTTGGCTCTCTCCTTTCTTCCTTGATCACAATTTCTTAGTTTTATCTATGCAGCCTTTGCCTTTCCTTGCCCTTAAAAGATTCATGTATCCCAGGCTTCTCTCTCTCCCTATAGGCCTAAATCTAAAATCTTACTCATATATTCCCCTAGATTTTAGTGACTGGACTATCATTTATATATTCCAGTTGCTTAAATCACAAAATTTCCAGTTGGCTTGGCCAAGATACACTGAATTTTTTAGTTGCAGTCTGAACACTTTTAAAAATCTTTTTTTTTTTTACTTCCAGTCCAGTATATTTTATTTGACAAAAATTTGCTAAAATATGTTTGTCCTTTTAATTCTGCCACTGGTTTTTCTTCAAGATTCTACTGCTTTTTGGATTCCCTGGTGGTCCAATGGTTAAGGACTTCCCTGCCAGTGCAGGAGACATAGGTTCGATCCCTGGTCCAGGAGGACTCCACATGCTAAGGGGCAACTAAGCCCATGTATCATAACTACTGAAGCCCATGCACCTAAAGTCCAGGCTCCACAAGAAGAGAAGTCACTGCAATGAGAAGGCAAACTAGACTGGCCCCTGCTTCCCACAGTTAGAGAAAGCCCACACATAGCAGTGGAGACTCAACCCAGCCAAAATAAATAAAATTTAGAAAGAAATCACTGCTTCTTACCTGGATTATGGCCTTATAATATTTAGTAATCACTTAATTACCTGCCATAACCACCTATCTTTCACCCTGTGGACTTAAAACCATATTTGTCCTTCAAAAAATCAAATTTGATTTTGTCCTCAGCATCGTCTCTAATGCCCTTTGTGACTTTGCCTCTACCTACATTTCCAGGTTTATCTCTTGCGACTCTGTCTACTTCATGTTGCCTCAGTACAATATTACTTCTCTAAGACATGGTACTATTTCATATCCTGCTGTTTATAGATTGGGTTTTGATTATCAGGAAAGTCTCATTTCACCTAGGTAAACTTTAGCCTAGATCGAAAATTGGACTCAATAACTCCTCTTCCAGAAACTCATTTCCATATGTTCATAGAGCATCAGGTCATGTCCCTCATGCTACCACTAGGCAGCAAGCATGACCTACCTTAAAGACTGCTTACAGTTCTTTTTTAAATTCAGTACTTACTGTGGAGCTTGGTACATAATATGTACATAATAAATTTCTCTTGAATAAGTTAATAAAAAAATAAATGAGTTTCTCTTAGGATTAATCTTGATCGGCCCATGTTAGCAGTTTCCAGTGAAACCTTTGTTCTATCTCTTGACTCATGTCCAAAATCCAAGGTCCCCTCATCTCAGCCTTTGTGTCAGTGATGCTATTTTGCTATCTGTTACAGATATCAAATGAGCAGCTTCAAATCAGAAGTGACATGAGAACTCTTAATGAAAGTGGCAAAATAATACAAGAAATCAATTAGTAGCATGTTAGTGATCTCCATGTATCAGGCCCTGCTAACTCTATCAAAGAGTATGATTCTACTCCCAGTTTCAAAGAAGAGGATGAACTTTTGTAAAAGCAAGGACTCTACTGAGGTCAATATCTATTGGAATTTCATTATAAGAAAGTCCAGAACTAGTTCTCTCAGTTTACGTAACCTGGAATTTAGTGATCTTAATTATTGATTATTTCACAACTCAAAGACAAGATGATGCCATTTTCAAAAGTGCTCACAGATAGATTTGTCCACTGACGGAAAGCATGTTCAGCTATGAAGTAGCATTGATTTTTGGCATGATTGCTTAAATAATCTTAGCTAATAGAGAAAGCTGTGTTATTTTTGTACAAGTGCTATGATTTCATATTAATGTTTTGTTGCTTTTATGTTGCTGTGGTTAAACGTTAAAGTGATTTAGGCTGAGGTTTAGTTGCTAAAGAAATAAAAGACTTCCATGTGTCAGCTGGTGTTCTGTGATGACCTAGAGGAGTGGGATGGAGGGAAGGGTGGAGAGAGAGTGGTTCAAGAGGGAAGCGACACATGTATGCTTATGGCTGATTCACAATATTGTAAATCAACTGTCCTCCAATCACACATAATTTTTAAAAATATGCTATAAAAAGAAAGTAAAAAACTTAAACACAGTACAGTTGACCCTTGAACAACACGACTTTGAACTACGTGTGTGTGTGTGTGTGTGTGTGTGCGTGTGCACGCGCCTGCACACGCTTAGTTGCTCAGTCATGTCCGACTCTTTGTGACACCATGGACTGTAGTCTGCCAGGCTCCTCTGTCCATGGGATTTTCCTGGCTAGAATAATGGAGTGGGTTTGCATGCCCTCCACCAGGGGATCTTCCTGACCCAGGAACTGAACCAAGATCTCCTTGTGGCTCAGCTGGTAAAGAATCCAACTTCAATGCAGGAGGCCTGGGTTTAATCCCTGGGTTGGGAAGATCCCCTGGAGAAGGGAAAGGCCACCCAATCCAGTATTCTGGCCAGGAGAATTCCATGAACTGTATAGCCCATGAGGTCGCAAAGACTCAGACATGACTGAGCGAATTTCACTTTCACTCCTTCATTGCAGGAGGATTCTTTACCAGCTGAGCTACCCAGGAGCTGTATGAGTCTACATATACACATTTTTTTTTCAATAGTAATTACTGTTATAAGTTACCACAGGATCCAAGGTTGGTATCCATGGTACTTGGAATTGGATAAGGAGAAAACTATGAATATGAAGAACCAACTATAAATTAAACCCAGGTTTTCAATTTCATAGAGGTTAGCACCCCCAGCCCCTATGTTGTTCAATGGCGAGCTGCATTTGTCCTGCTATATCCACTGTAATCCAATTCATCAAGATAGAAATGTACTGCAGCTAAACAAAATTCAAACCTTACTATATTTCATAGGACTTCTATTCCAAATCCTCTCAATTGATGAACAAATAACAAAGGATAATACAAATCACTTGATCTCAGTTTATTCATCTATGAAGGTTTGGAATAGATGTCTATAGATTCCAGGATACAAACACATATTGTAATTCTAGATGAAAAAAAAAACCCCTGATTAAATTGATAGATAGTCAATGAGATTAAACTGTGATGGGTCTATCAACTTTATTGTATTTCACCTAAGTTTCTATCAAATGGTCACTTCATATAAGTTTCTCTCCTGAGAATGGAACCTAAGATTTTATTTTGAAAAAGTTATATTTATCTTTCTCATGGTGATGTATGTTTTCATTTAGAAAAAAATCTTCAGAAGTTGGACATGAGTTTTAAAACTCACCAAAATAGAAAAATAACATATGCATTATCACTGCTTTATAGAATAATGATCTGCTTGTTAATCACTTTGAACTTTTCAGAGTAATACACAGAAAGATTAAAAAAAAATTATCACTAAACCATAATTTTAATACATACTATATGGAACATTGAACTTAAGTTATTAGCTTCACAATGTGTTCTGATAACTTAGAGGCATTCCTGTTACTTAAATTGATACAATTTGATGTTACTTTATAATACATGCTTGATGACAAAACTATAACTTTGCCATTATTTCCAAATAAAAGCTATATCTCTTAATTCACTTATACTTCTATTATTTTTCATGAGATTTCTATTATGTTAAATTATTCCTTTGGAATATTTTGGTGAATATATTACTATATGGAATTGTTCATATATAGTATTTTTTAAAAAACCTTTCAAGTTGTAAGCCAGCCATAAAATATACTGCAGATTAAAAGATAAAAAGGGATTAAAAGTCTGAGAGAAAGTGAGTTATAGCTATATGGGGTTACTCATGAATTTATTTTATGATCTAGCTGAGGAAACAGAAAAGAGACCAAATGAACAGTGGGCAGACAGCATGAGACAGTGCTCCAGAAGCACAAGAATATTCAGAATATTATAGTCATGAATTCAACTCATATTTGATTTAAAAGGTAGATTGAAAACTTGGTGAAGGGCAATTTTTGCTTGGTACAATTACACATTATGGGTTCCTGGTATTATAAAAGAAGCTGTGAGAAGATACATTTCAGGAAGGGGTTTGATGTCCTTGCTTGGAAAGATTTAGCAGCTGGCCAGGAAGTCCACTGGCAAACCACAGTTCTTAATGCATGAAAGGGGTGAGATTGAGATCCAATTTCTCCTCTTCCTCCTTTAGAGCACTAAGCCTGGTGCCAAACTCAGTAGACGTTTACATGCCTTTGAAGGTTTGGATAGCAGTTATGTCCATTCTCTAAAATCTACCTAACCAAGGAGTGATGAGTTGAAGGAAAGTATATGTCTTGCTGCTGTGTCTCTCCCTTATTGTCTCGTCTATAGGTATTGACAGTTGTGTGTGTGTGTGTGTGTGTGTTTTTTTTTTTTTTTTTTTCCCCTGCCACTGGAGTCAGGCCCAGGAGCATGGCTTTTTGTAATCTGTGAATTTAGGGCTAGGGTTTGTCTACTTATTAGGGTCATTCTCCAGTTGGGTTGCTCTACATATGTTGCTTTTTGTTTTATTTTTTCTCTTTTTGCCCTGATTTTTCTTAATTCCCAGGAATCCACTTCCTATAAAATCCAAGTAATAGAATGCAGGGTCCTAGTAGACCCCATTTTAAAAATGTTCCATCTAAGAGAGAATGCTTCAACATCTCACAACCTCTGTTTCTTAGCTCTGAACAGTGAGATGTTGCACTGTGGTTATGCCTTGAGTCTTACATGATGTCCAGAGAACAGAAATCCAAGAATCCCAACCCACTAATAGAGTGATTAAGGCTAAACACGAGGGCATCTCTCAAATATGCTCTAGGGAAAAAAAAAATTTTTTTCCACCAGCTTTTCATTTATTGAGCAATCAGTTAGATGACTGTTGTTGTGGCAGCTAATACTACACTAGATACTGAGAATATAAGAAATTTTAAGAAGCAAAACCAAAAGAAAACCCTGTGCTTAAAAAATAGTTTTCAAATAACTTAAGCTTACTTTATATGATTTCTTTTACAGAACTCAGAAAATTATACTCATCTGCAGCTCCCTCTTCTTTCTGAAAAAAAAAAGTTTCAAATACAACAAATATATGTTGGACAGGCACAGCGTATCAAATACTGACCAAAATATTTTGCGTGTTTATTTCACTTAAGGCTTGAAACCATCCTACCTCCTATAATTAACTCCATTTTTACAAATGATAAAGTACTGCTTGGGCTTCCCTGATGGCTTAGATAGTAAAGAATCTGCCTGTAATGTGAAAGATATGGATTTGATCCCTGGATCAGGAAGATCCCCTGGTGAAGGGCATGGCAGCCCACTCCGATATTCTTGCCTGAAAAAATACCAACGTCAGAGGGGTCTGGCAGGCTACAGTATGTGGGGTTGCAAAAAGTCGAACATGACTAAGTGAGTAAGCACAAAATACTGCTTGCTCCTTGGAAGAAAAGCTATGACAAAACTAGTCAGCATATTAAAAAGCAGAGACATTACTTTTCCAACAGAGGTCCGCATAGTCAAAGTTATGGTTTTTCCAGTAGTCATGTATGGATGTGAGAGCTGGACCATCAAGAAGGCTGAGCACTGAAGAACTGACGCTTTCGAACTGTGGTGTTGGAGAAGACTCTTGAGATCCCCTTGGGCAGCATGGAGATCAAACCATTAATCCTAAAGGAAATCAACCCTGAATATTCATTGAAAGGACTGATCCTGAAGCTGAAGCTCTAGTACTTTGGCCATGTGATGAGAAGAACCAACTCATTGGAAAAGATTGATACTGAGGGAGATTGAGGGCAGGAGGAGAAGAGGGGTGACAGGATGAAATATTTGGATGGCATCACTGCTATGAACATGAATTCGCGCAAACTCTGAGAGAGTGAAGGGCAGAGAAGCCCGATGTGCTGCAGTCCATAGGCTCACAAAAAACTCAGACATATTGAGTGACTGAACAACTTAAAAGTACTCTTGGTATTCCGTGGAGCTGGGAAAACTTTGGCTGTTGACGACAAAGACTTTGCGCTTAGCCACTCCCCTGAATCACCTCCAGGACACAGGAATTTTGTGAAGTGACTGAGCTTTTCCATTTTCCTTGGCTTTACTTGATACAACTTTCTTTTCTTTTCTTTCTTTTTTAATCTGGAACTGAGATTTTAGCAATACATTACTTGTTTTAATGTTTGTACTTTTCTAAGAAATATTGAATTCAAGAAGTGTGATACGTTCAGCTTTGTTATTCTTTCTTAAGATTGCTTTGGCTATTCTGATTTTTTTTTTTTTTTCAGTTCTAAATGAATTTTAGAATTGTTTTTGTCTATTTCTGTAAAAACTACTATTGGGATTTTGATAAAAGTTACATTGAATCTGTAGATCACTTTGGGTAGTATGGCTATTTTAACAATATTAAATCTTCCATTCCATGAATGTGGATGTCTTTCCATTTATTGGTGTCTACTTCTTTCATCAATGTTTTATAGTTTTCAAGATACAAGTCTTTTACCTACACTGTTATTACCAAATATTTTACTCTTTTTGATAATATTGTAAATGCAATTATTTTCTTTATTTCTTTTTTTATAGTTTGCTGTTAGTGATAGAAATGAATCTAATTTTTGTATATTGATTTTTTTTTCCTGATGTTTTACTGAGTTTGCTCATTGATTTTAATAATTTTGAGGGACATCTTTAGGGTTCTCTACAAATAAAATTATGCCATCTGCAAACAGAAATGATTTTACTTTTTCCTTTCAGCTTTGAATGTCTTTTTTCCCTTCTTTTTGTTTTTCCTTTTTTCTTTTCCTTTATTGTTCAGGCTAGAATTTCTAATATGATGTTGAATAGAAATTTTCAAAAGTGGATATCATTGCTTTCATCCCAATCTTAAAAAAAAAAAAGCTTTCAGTTTTTCACCATTGAGTAAAATGTTAGCTATAAGCGTCATTCTTTAATTTCAAAATAACAGTATAGGTCACTGGAACACAAGAACTAAGGTAGCTACACACTGGGTCTCCTGTGTCTCCTGCTTTGGTGGCTCAGATGGTAAAGAATCTGCCTGCAATGCAAGAAGCCCTGATTCAATCCCTGGGTTGGAAAGATCCACTGGAGAAGGGAACGGCTACTCACTCCAGTAGTCTTGCCTGGAGAATTCTATAGACAGACAAGTCTGGTGGGCTATGTTCTACAGAGTCCCAAAGAAATGGACTAGACTGAGTAACTAACACTTTTTCAAGATTAAATATGTCCATTGAGGCTTAGATTTACTTATTTTAATCTTATTATTTAAAAGTCTAGCACCATTGAATCTCATGTGTTCATGTTCAGGAAAACTGGAAATTAATCTTGTATATAAGCCTTGATTATAGATGCATTTTGATACTTCACAATTTATTGATTTGAAAACTGAAGATGAATAGTGTCTTACTGAAACTGAAAATAGATTACAAAGCAACATTTGTAAGATTATAGCAAACAATATCACCAATATTTAATTAAGAAGCAATGTCTGGATTTCAGCATTACATTTTTAGTACCAGACAGTTATTTTCAGTGGATATTTTTGTTGTTGTTGTTCATGTCATTATAATTTAGACACTGATAGAGCATGCTGATTCTTCCATTACTGGAAATCACATATTATCAGTATTTATTCTTAAGTCAAGATGTTTGTGTTATCCATGCAATTTGCTCTGAAAAGAAGTGAAAGTCACTCAGTCGTGTCTGACTATTTATGACCCTATGGACTGTATAGTCCATGGAATTCTCCAAGCCAGTATACTGGAGTGGGTAGCCTTTCCCTTCTCCAGGGGATCTTTCCAACTCAGGAATCAAACCCAGGTCTCTTGTATTGCTGGCAGATTCTTTACCAGCTGAGCCACAAGAGAAGCCTGAGAATACTAGAGTGGGTAGCCTAACCCTTCTGCAGCGGACCTTCCCCACCCAGGAATCGAACTGGGGTCTCCTTCACTGTAGGCGATTCTTTACCAACTGAGCTATCAGGGGAAGTCCTACATTTACAGAGACATATACAAAGATCATATGAAATAATTTTGGAAATAATCAAAAAGATGCATTATTATTATTACTTTATCAATGTTTTCAATTAATTTTTAAATCAAGAAGTCGTAAGTCATTTGAATAAGAAATAGATGGCCTGCATTGTTTTTCACATTTTGGCAGGTCATTCCAGTATACTTCAACTACTATACTGAATTGTTAACCTTTCTATAGAGCTATATATTTGACAATATTCTGTTTTCATTAAAATATAGTGAAGTTGATCAGTCATGTCTGACTCTCTGTGACTCCTTGGACTGTAGCCTACCAGGCTCCTCCATCCATAGAATTTTTCAGGTGAGAGTATTGGAGTGCGTTGCCATTTCCTTCTCCAGGGGATCTTCTTGACCGAGGAATCGAACCCAGGTCTCCTGCATTGCAGGCAGACGCTTTACCATCTGAGCCACCAGGGAAGGCCTTATTTAAATATAGTTTCAACTATTTTTTGCAACTACCTTATAAGGTAACAACTAATTATAATAAGCTTTACTCTAAGCACTTCTCTTATATTAGTGCATTTAATCCTCACAATAATACTGTGAGAAAGAAATGATCATCTGCTTTTTACAGGTGATGAAACTAAGGCAACAAGAGTTTATGTCATTTGCCCACAGGTGAACATATTTAGAGCTAGCTGATGATTCAGTCTGTCTGATTCCTCAGCCACTGTTTGAATACCCTGTTAGGTTTCATCAAAACAGTTATATGCAGATGAATTGGGATGGTTAGCTGGAAACCTAATGTTTAGTTTCAGAATGGTTCACTCTTATAACAAAAGATTCATGCAACCTCCCAAATATATGTTCAAACGCAATTGTGGGTAGCAAATTCGAACCCATGGCCTAGATATAATTTCATGTTTCATCACTCTGAATTACAGTTGCATCTCAATATGTCTTGTGCATTGATTTATATGGCTGTCCCTGGTCGCTCAGTGGTAAAGAGTCCACCTGTCAAGCAGGAGACATGGGTTCAATCTCTGAATCTAGAAGATTACCTGAAGGAGGAAATTGCAACCCGCTCTAATATTCTTGCCTAGGAAATCCCATGGACAAAGGATCCTGGCCAATACAGGCCATGGGTTTGCAAGAATCAGACAAGACTGAGCAATTATACAGTCACAATTAATTTAAATGTGTAAATTATAAACACAGCTTCAGTTCAGTTCAGTTCAGTTCAGTCTCTCAGTTTTGTCCGACTCTTTCTGACCCCATGAATCGCAGCACGCCAGGCCTCCCTGTCCATCACCAACTCCCAGAGTTCACTCTAATTCACGTCCATCAAGTCAGTGATGCCATACAGCCATCTCATCCTCTGTCGTCCCCTTCCCCTCCTGCCCCCAATCCCTCCCAGCATCAGAGTCTTTTCCAATGAGTCAACTCTTTGCTTGAGGTGGCCAAAGTACTGGAGTTTCAGCTTTAGCATCATTCCTTCCAAAGAACACCCAGGGCGGAGGAACTAGAGATCAAATTGCCAACATCTGCTGAATCATGGAAAAAGCAAGAGAGTTCCAGAAAAACACCTATTTCTGCTTTATTGACCATGCCAAAGCCTTTGACTGTGTGGATCACAATAAACTGTGGGAAATTCTGAAAGAGATTGGAATACCAGACCACTTGACCTGCCTCTTGAGAAACATAGCTTAGTTTACCAAAAAATAACTTAATATGGCTAAAAGTAACAATCCCTAGCCCATTTGTTACATTTTCTTTATATGAATGTTTTTGTCCTTTAAAGGATTTTAAATGTATTTTTTCTTCACACTATTTTCCTTTATTACACCATCAGGACTTTCCAAATATCCCAAAGTTGCATCAGTATCAGTATGTTATTAAATTCTTATTTTGTTAATTGATTTTTCCCACCATCTTCCCATCTACCTGCTTGACTGGATGGATAGCTCTGAAGTCTTCATGTCATGTTTAACTCTTTCTTGGGTTAGTCCCTTATTTTTGGAGAAGGAGATTCTAGTATGACTTTCAAACGTGTACTGGGAATGTTTATTGTATATGTACTTCCTTGATTTTAACCTTGAAGTAGATGTGATTATTTACATTGGTCATTCTTGGTTGGAAATCACCTTTCTTTATAACACAAAATCCATTGTTTCATTGACTCCTTAGCATCCATCCTGTTTTTATGCTGCTCCTGAGAAAGACTAATGGAATTCTGATTATCCACTTAAAGTGAATTATTTGTTTATTCTCTTCTTTTTGTTTTCATTTTTGTGTGTGCGTGTATGTTTCATTTCCTCTTTTGAAATTTTGCGATTTTCTCTTAATCATTGCTGTTCTAATATTTTTGTCTCTTTTTTTTCATTCATTATTTGGGGTGTTCAATGGGTGAAAAATTTCAACTTCCTACTCATATCTGTAGATTATATACCTCTTATATACTATTTATTTCATAATTATCTAAATTTCTCTTTCTTATCTTTCTAGAACTATTCTTCTTAGATCCTCTGCATTGATGATTTTCCATATCTCTTTCTCACATTAAAAAAAAAAAAATAGATGTTTTCTTGTATTTCTTTGGAAAATATCTGTTTTTTTCCTTAAATATGTCCCCAAATAGCTCATAAGACAAAATCTTCTTTCTTCCTCTTTTAAAGGTTTTGTGTTGCAGTTTTCTTAAAATGTATGTTGATCTTTGATTCTGTCTCATCTTTTAAGATGGAACAATAAAATCATTTTGACAGCTCTCTGTGTGTAGTCAGAATATGATTATTTAGGGCAGAGCCTTCTAATCCTTGCAACATGGACTAACAGTGTGCTGTAAAGGTATTACAAGTTTAGCATGGATTTGCCTCTACCCATGAAGCAGCAAGACACAAGTATGTGGTCACCTTTGCCATGGAGCCAATAATTTCCTCCAATGTTCTGTGGAAATGTTCTTGTTATCTATATTTGTTTTGGCATGGCAATATTTTATTAATATCAGTATTTATGTAATCAAATGTGATAGGAAAAGGGTGTGTGTGTGCCGTTATTTCAGTGGTGTCCGGACTCTGTGATCATACTGACTGCAGTCCGCCAGGCTCCTTTGTGCATGGGATTCTCCAGGCAAGAATACTGGTGTGGGTTGCCATGCCCTCCTCCTGGGGATCTTTCCAACCCAGGGGCTG
Organism: Budorcas taxicolor; assembly: GCF_023091745.1. NCBI lineage: Eukaryota > Metazoa > Chordata > Mammalia > Artiodactyla > Bovidae > Budorcas > Budorcas taxicolor. The sequence continues at coordinate 54,618,025 of NC_068929.1, read as the reverse complement.
AACCCACTTCTCTTATCTCTCTTGCATTGGCAAGCTGTTTCTTAATCACTAGCACCTCTTGGGAAGCTCATTTAAATCTTAAGCAACAAATATTAATACCACTGAAACATTTAGGTTTTCATAATTAGTCATACAAAGTAACTGATGAAATAAAGGATGTTCTATGTCTATGTTCATGTATGTAAGTTTTTAAAGAAATCTACCCATCTATGTATCTATCCATGTATTCATCAATCTATAATTCAGGAAATATCCTAATATTTCTAAGCTCTGTTTTCTTATCCTAAAAACATTAATGATTAAAAGTATGTATCTCCAGAAGTTATCTTCAGTTAAAATGAAAATCTAAGGAAGAGAGAAGCTAAGATGTCCTTCAGTGCTCATACATCAAATAACAGGTAAAGCTGAGTTTATTATTTATTTATATTTTAAATATAGACTTTTTATAGACTTAATCATTGGAGATTATAGGATCCATATATTTATATCTCCCTATTACATTTTCAATGATTTAGGAACTTGATGTACCACCCCCTCCCCAAATAGTGAAATGTTTATTCCATTTTATGTATGTTATATTCTTTGACTTTAAGATGTTTGCAATCAAAGTGTAAGATGCACAAAGCAGTTAGAACAGTAGGCCAGACAGAACATCACTTTATGAGAATCATATTATGAAAAATAGTTTGAAGAGATTGATCTACATCTTTAGAATAGTTGAGAGAAATGTTTGTGGTGCATATGTGACTGAACTTTGAGTCTGAATAATGGGTTTAGAGGAAAAAAGTATTGGAAGGAAGCTATCCAAGTGATAAAAGTGGTATAAAAGAATACCAGAAAGCAGAAATGAGTATGCCCCACAAATCCACAAGATAATTGTTCAGCGATAGTATGAGTTGTATTATGAAGAAAAAAGGAAAACAAAATAAGGTCACAATGTGGGTTATAATCTCCCTCAAAGCCCTCATCAACAAATTTAACAGTTTATGGAGAGCACCCCATAACCCTCAAACCATTCATGATAATTTTGTTAATGCTAAAGACAAAATAGCTTTTAAGATTTGCAGAAGGCAATGTTAAAACGATTTCTATCACAATACAAAATATTTAGCTAGCAACAATGAAATTTTCTAACTACTTAGAATATTATTATCACAAAGTGGTTGTTCAGTTGCTAAGTTATGTCTGACTCTTTGTGACACCATGGATTGCAGCATAGCAGGTTTTTCTGTCCTTCACTATCTCCCAGAGTTTGCTCAAATTCATGTCCATTGTGTTGGTGATGCCATCCAACCATCACATAATCTCATTAAGAATTTCAACTATTTTATTTCTCTGTTTTTTTAATTCCTGATTTACTGGGTCTAGACAGCCAGCATTTAAGAGGCAGGCGGGCTGATTATTAAAAAGATGGCTGACAAACCATCATCTTTCTCTGTGTGATCATCAATGATACCACGAGACACTGCTGATTTTTGAAAGACCTTCAATCATTTAAAAACTGGCCTCCTGTGAAATTCATCAAGTTATCACCATTTGCTGTCTGGAGAACCTGAGGATCTGTAGCTTACATGCGAGTGTGTGAAGTGAAAGTGGCTCAGTCATGTCCAACTCTGTGCAACCCCATAGACTATACAGTCTATGGAATTCTTCAGGCCAGAATACTGGAATGGGTAGCCTTTCCTTTCTCCAGCGGATCTTCCCAATCCAGGGATGGAACCCAGGTCTCCCGCATTGTGGGTAGATTCTTTACTAGCTGAGCCACACAGGAAGCCCATAGCTCGCATGATGGCCTTCACACAGTGGAAGCTATCTGTCATGTTGCTCCATATTGCTTCTACTTTTCTTCCAGCTGAATACTCTACACCATTCAGTTATTTATTGTATAGCATGGCTTTTCACTGATTCCTTCTTGTTTTGCTTCTCCTGGTCTCTCCAGAACTGCTAATTGTCATTCCTGGCACACAGAAATGAATTTTTGAGTTGTAGAAAAATCAGTACCAGGCTTCCCTGGAGGTTTATGATAAAAAAAATCTGCCTGCCAATACAGGAGATACAGGTTTGACCTGTTAGGTAGGTAGAATAGGGGAAAGGAGTCCAAAATGGCGGTGGCTAAAAGACAAGGAAGGGAAAAGCCTGCAAAAATAGAACAAAAGAAGGTCCGAGGACTGGAGTGAGGACCTCAGGTAAAACAAACAACACTCCTGGCTGGCCCAATTTACACAGGACAGGCCTAGGGGGAGATAAGCATATAAATAGAGGAGCCAAAACTAGCTTGCTCTCTCTCTCTCTCCCACGCACAGGGGCACTCTTCTCCTCGTGTCTTTGGATCCATGTGCCCTCATGCCTCAAAGATGGATTTTCCTGCTATCTTCTAAATAAAACAGAGCTGTAACACTGAGCTATAACACTGAATTGTCTAAGAGCTATAACATGGTCCATTCGAGACCTGCGAGCTATAACACGGTCTCTCCAAGACCTGAGAGCTATGACATACCGAGAGGGCTTTAATGTCCATCACTCCAAATCTTTGTTGTGATGAGACAAAAGCTGAGGAACATACACTCGCGTGACAGACCCCTGACCCAGGAAGATCCCACATGTCACAGAGCAACTAAGCCCATGAGCCACAGCTACTGAGCCTGTATTCTAGAGCCGGGGCACTGCTACTGAACCCACATGTCACAGCTACTGAAACCCACACACCCTAGAGTCTGTGGTCTGCAACAAGAGAACCCGCAGCAATGAGAAGTCTGAGCACCACAAATAGAGTAGCCCTTGCTTGCTGCAACTAGAGAAAAGTCAAAGAAGACCAGCGCAACCAAAAATAAACAAATGCATAAAATTATATAAAAAAAAAAGTCAGTGCCTAGTTGTGTGAGACTGTCGTTTGTATTAATTTAATCAGAACATACATGAACTACATTAGGTAACCAACTGTATTGTTGGGCACAGGCACTAGGAATAAAACTTAGTTTGGCTCCAAGCTGGGAGTAGATGGCCAAAGCAGGAACTGCCATGAATCCAGTCTTTCTTCTTTTAGCCCCAGGTTATCTTTCGACTATTTTCTATTAGCATTAAATCATTTAATTGAGCACTCCCTCTACATAAAATGCCTGAGGGTGCAAGATTGAAAAAAAAAAAAAAACAGATACATTCAAGAGAGTCTTATAAGAGGTCTATATTAGCCAAGTTTGAGGCTATAATACTGGAGTAGGAAATGCCAACTCATTCCAGTATTCTTGCCTGAAAAAATCCCACGGACAGAGGAGCCTGGTAGGCTACAGTGCAAGGGGTCATGAAGAGTCGGACAGGACTGAGCGACTGCGCACACATGCACGGGGCCATAATGTACAGGCAAATATTTGGTTACAATAGGTGCAAAGCTTAAGTTCTAAACTGATGTTAACCTATTTGCACAGAGGATCTGAAAAAGAGAGGACCTGCTTTCGTTTCTTTTTTCTCCTATAATTTAGTTTAATGTAAATTCAGATTATTAAATATTTATTTCTTTAAATGAAACATGGAGATTTCTTTGCTTTCAAGCTTTAAGGAGCTAGTTATTAGTTAATTGAGAACACCTGATGGTTAGCTCAATGCTAACATAATTTACGAATGCCAGGAGACAGCACTTCCATTTAGAAAATAATGTACATTGTTTTATCTAAATACAGAACACATCTTTATAGAAATTAAATTCAGCTATAATCCCAATAGGTAGGAGCCATTTCTGATAATACTTTTAAGTTTTATTTCATTTCCCCACAAATTTAAGTGAATTGATAAATACTAAAACTGTGCTATTTGTTTGCTAAGTTGCTTCAGTTGTGTCCAACTCTGTGCAACCCCATGGAATATAGGCTGCCCTGCTCCTCTGTCCTTGAGATTCTCCAGGCAAGAATACTGGAGTGAGGTGCCATTTCCTTCTCCAGGGGTCTTCCCAACCAAGGGATGGAACCCACATCTCTTACGTCTCCTGCATTGCCAGGCAGGTTCTTTACCACTAGAGCCACCTGGGAAACCCGTATACTTCTCATAATATATTATGACCTACTTTTTAAAATTTAATAATATATACTGAGAACCATTCAGTTTTTAAATATCACTGACATGTTATTAATAATATACAGTATTTCATCAAATGAATTATCTCAATATTTTTAAAAAACTAATCCATCATTAATGTCATCTAGTTTATTTCTTGCTTTTACCATTATAAGTAAGGGCACAATGTACATCCTTGCATATATAAATGAGTGCATATTGGAGAATTAATTTATTCTTAAATAAGTATTTAAAATAGAAAAGAATATCTCATTATATCCATGTACTTATCCATATCTGATCTAATAAGAAATGGAATATATTTAAGATGCTACTCATGTATTTAATTAGGAAGATCAACATGCCTCATTGTATGTAATATTTTTCATAAGTATTTTATATTTTATAATGATTAAAATTTTTATGTGATTTTTATAAAACCATTATTTTTCATTTTATTGTTAAAGAACTATTTGAAATAAAGATTTTATTTAAAAATACAGTATTAGATCAACAAAAGTATTTAATTTTGAAAAGGTACTACTTTCTGAACCCCAAAATGTATAGGAGACATTTTTCTTTAAGCAGTAATGTAACTGAGCTTAACAAAGTGGGCATGGGGAGGTCTAGCTTCTGGCTCACAGCAGAGGAGCATTGTAATTTCATCAGGAGGCCCCGAGGCTCTGAGCATATTTCCCTCCCTGTCACAGCAGGTTTTAGCAAAGCTATAGTTGCTGCACCTGTAACCAGAGAGGTCAACATCACGTTTCTGGGGCTTATCTTTAGAAAGAAAAATATTACCAGTAATATGCTGTGAAGCCAGACTCTTGAAGCTACTTTTCCACAGTCATGTGAAACAAAATATTTTACCCAATGAAGCCTCTTTCTTGTCTAGGTATTCAACATGTGTGCAGCCTTGATAACACACATCATCACTGTGTTGAATGTTGGAAAAATCAGGAAGGAATATTTTTCTGCTCTTTTGTATTCAAGGCATCGCAGAATACACGGGGTGTTTTTTTTTTTTTTTTTCTGTTTTATCCTTCTGATGTAAGAAGTAACCAAATCCATAAATGTAATACCACTGGTTTTCTAGACAGATGATGAAAAACAGCTGTCTTTCCCTAAAATCCCTTTTTGTGCTGGCATTGAAAGCCAGAGTAACTTTTCTGAGCATATCAGTTATCACCAACTGGCAAGAGTTGACTTTTGTGGGTCATGGAATGCAGCAAAGTATCAGGTATAGTCTGAGACACTTCCTTTCATAATACAAGCTATATTTGATCAGCAAAACATAAATCTCAGAGCTTCCTTCTATGTTTCAGGAAATATAGGAAGGGAGTTTAAATGATTGATGCTAAAACTAATCAATTCCAGACACAATGTCCTATTTTTACCTTTGTTAAATTATGGTAAGCACTCTCACTTTGTGTGTGTGTGTGTGGGTTGGTGGGGGGGGGGGGCGGGTATTGTGTGCGCTTATTTCTGTTTTAAAATCTAAACAACTGTTTTGCTCTGGCTGTTAAGATTTACTTCCCTCACTAATCTGCCCATGTCAGGCATATTACTCAGCACAGCACTCACCACAAATATTTAATTAGTCATTACTTAAATGACTCTAAATAACTATTCGTGAATGAAATTTTGAATAAATGTGCAAAGTCAATTATTTGGTATAATTGTTAATGGCAAATAAGAGTAAAAGACCCGCATTCTTACTTTCAAATAATCATTTAGTTAAGTAAGGATTTCAGTTGGTATATTTCTCTTGTGCTCTGGCTATTCTAATGTACACTGGACATCAAACTCAGTGGAGAAAGATAAAAAATTAATATGTGTTTTTAGTATGTTTTATATTCATTCATTTGCATTTTTATATTGTTAAATATGAGTGTGTTCCACACCTACTTTGTTGTTGTTTAGTCACTCAGTTGTGTCTCTCTCTGTGACTCTATGAACTGAAGCATGCCAGGTTTCTCTGTCCTTCATTATCTCCCAGAGTTTGCTCAAGCTCATATCCATGGAGTCAGTGATGACATCCAACTATCTCATCCTCTGTCATTGCCTTCTCCTCATGCCCTCAACCTTTCCCAGCGTCAGAATCTTTTCCAATGAGATGGCTCTTCATGTCAGGTGACCAAAGTACTGGAGCTTCAGATCCACACCCATTAAAGCACAGTTATAGAGATAAAAGTTCCTCAATATATGTAGATTGAGCAACAGAGATGCCCATAAAGTACAAGACTGTTTGTGATCTCTTACAAATTTAAAAAGCAGAATAATCAATCAAGTCTGCTTTATAAGACTATATTAAAAGTACAAGGATATTGTCAAGTGTACACTGTGATGTAAATGTAAATATCCATATTTAGAAAAATGTATAAATAGAAAATTTAAAGTAAAAAAATTAAATTTAATACAGTTTTATACCAAAGAAACATACCAAAATTTTTTTAAAAGCAAGTTGAAGAGAGAAAAATCTAAATTTTTACACTTGGCATAAGTGTTGTCAGTGTTACCCAAATTAAGTAAATGTTATGTCTTCATAGAATGTAGACTGGAATTTCAATCAGTGATGACATTAAGCCCAAACATAAACTGTCAATATACCCAAAACGCCTTCCCAAAAGAATAGCCCACCACGTGATATATGTAAGTTGCTTACATATATTAAACTTGCAAAGCATTATTATATATAATTACATACATATATTGCAATTTCAATCTGCCCAACATTAAAGAACATCACTCCACCAACATTTCTTACATAGGCAAATATGAAGGCACATAACTGATATGACTAGTGAGACAAACACAATTAAACTAATATGCATTTGCCTCCCTTTCTGGGGCTCCTTTTCATAATCAATAACACTCTGCAAGGCCTCTCCACAGGCTAAATGACGATCAGAATTAAACTTTGGATTAAGTCATCTATTATATATTTGGAGGTGGCCAGAGTAGCTGAATTTATCTCTGCATGGGACAGTAAAAGTTTTCTTCAAGGAAATCAATATGGTCTACAGTTTCTATGGTTGCAGTTTCTATTTTTACTTAATTCTTCTTGCTAAATGTGCCTTATCAATTATTTTGAAACCAGGCAAGAGTGTGTGGCTAGATCAAATCAAAGCTTCCAAAGGAGGGAGGAAGGAAGGAAGGAAGGACCAAAGAGTAAACTAGAAAAAAGCTCTAAATTTATTCTTAATTGATGGCTACTAATTTGAGGTCTTTAGGACTTGTTCCAACTCTGTGATGGGAAATTTAGTTGACACTAAGACAGTTTTAAATATATATAATTTCTTTGACTTCAGATTATTAAAATTATATTTAAATTGTTACAATTTTCATCAAAGAGTAAGAAAGATTATAAACTGAACTCTGGTTTGAGAATAAAAAATGTAAGTTTTAAGATGATACTGTGTTGATTTTAGTATTAAATCCATTTGTTTCCATTTAACAATAAAAAACAATGATTGATAAATAGCTTCTGGGTTTACTCATATAGATATTTGGTGAGGCTCAGACTGATGTGGTTATCAATCACAGTGATAAGCTGTCTTGTTGGTTTAGCATGATTTTTCCTGAAATGAAACAATACCCCCTTAGAGAATCCTATAGCTGTAGAGGGGTGGTGATTTTAGGATGGCAGTGGGAATAAGTGGCACATTTATTGTTGTCACTTTTCTCACGTTTCTGCAGACTGTTACTTAGATCCAGAAATTAATTCGGATTGAGAAAGAAATAAACCTTCCTCTTCTTTCTAAATTTATTCATCAGAGGGTTAAAAGCCATGCATTCTTCCTGTGACAGAAACTCATGTCAGGTATTTGAAATGTTTATTTGATGTAAATATATGAACATCAGTAAATATAATTAAAAATAATGTTTGTACCAAAGTAAATTTATCTACAATGGGAAATCTTTTGAGAACTCTGGTAGGAAATCGTCCTCAAGGAACTGATCTATGGCTCTTCTGATCCTCAAAGAAATGGTGATGCTGCTTAAAGCGGTGTTAGAAAAAGCAAAAGCATATTCCTCTCTGTTTTCTTCCTTACAAAAGCTGGTTGATCCAATAAATTTACTTAAATAACAACATAACTTATAAGATAATTATATCCCCAAATTTATTAATATGATATAGAGCGATGCTCAGAAAGAGTAACCAAACAATCAGCAATTGTTCCCATAAAATTGATCTTACTCTGCATACAAGGATTTAGCAGAGCAAAGCTGCCTTCCTTTGATGGCTGTATCCTATTCTCTACCACTTACCAGCCATTTCACAATATTCTCCTGCATCGTGCTCTTGTCCCTAGCTTTTGAACATTCATGTCTACAAGTTGATATCTCATTGAAACACTTTTGATCATTACCTTTCAAGTAACTGTGACATTGGAAGTTTGAAAGGATCATTCTAATGGGTGTTTGTAGGAACTGTTAGTCTAAGTTGTAGCTGAGGACAGAAGATAGGATTCAGGAATTACACTAATAGCATCTGAAAAAAACAAACAGCCACAATAAAAGGAAAATTCAACAGAGTGGGAGAAGAGAACAAATTTAGGTCCAGAAATGCACAAAGAATTCAGAAATGGGCACATCAAAGAAAGGACAAATTCAGACACATCTTTTCATGAGCATAGACTCACCTAGAGAAATATTTGGGCTCCTTTCTTGCTAAATAGTGCTGTTCACATTTTATTAGCTGTATATAACTGTCAACTTGGTCAAACTCTGGGACAAGGTTTGACCCAGATGGTGAGGGACAAGGAGGCCTGGCGTGCTGCAGTCCATGGAGTCACAAAGAGCTGGACACGACTGGGCAACTAAACAGCAACTGTCAATAGCTGTATCAAAAATGTCTTTGAATATGTGCAGTACTAAACAATTATGCTTTTTTAGCTATTTAACTTTTCAAAAAAATTCCAAGTATTTTTGTAATTTTGATTCATATTAACTATAAAATATACATATGTAGAGTCATGCTAATATTGTTTTAATATTACTAAAGATTTTTAAAGATATTTAATATCACTAAGGTTTTTTCTCTGTATCATTAGCCAGAATTGAGGAATAAAGGTTTTACTTCTTAGAAGCAGGATTCAAGTTTCATACACACTGCAATATAAAAAATAAATAATTAATGAGAACTTTCTATATAGCATAGGGAACTCTATTCAAATCTCTGTAATGACATATATGGGGAAAGAATCTTAAAAAGAGTGTGTGTATGTATTTGCATTAATGGATATGTGTGTGTGCTAAGTCTTTTTATTCATGTCCAACTCTGGGCAACCGTATGGACTATAGGCTTCCAGGCTCCTCTGTCCATGTGATTCTCCAGGCAAGAAAGCTGGAGTGGGTTGCTGTGCCCTCCTGCACCGGATCTTCCAGATTCAGGGATTGAACCTGTGTCTCTTTATGTCTCCTGCATTGCCAGGCGGTTCTTTACCACTGGCACTACTTGGGAAGCCCATATGTACTAATAAACTGACTCAATTGCTGTACAACCGAAACTAACACAACACTGTAAGTCATCTATACTCCAATAAAACTTTTTAAAATATTTATAATCTTTCATTCAAGAAATCATTTATTTAATACTTGAGAATGGGGCTGCTGAAGGTGCTGGCACATGGAAATGATTGGGGGAAACAGACCTAAAGCAAAGTATAAGAGGTGTTCAGTAAGTGTATAAATATACTTAAACACACACATACAACCACCGACCCCCACCCCCACCACACACACACACACTGAAATAAACATGAAATTTAGAAAAGGTAGTAATCTTTTCTTTTTCACCCTGTAAATGTGTTCATAATTTTATCCAAGTCATATAAAAAATGCTACTTTTTTTTAAAATTTAGAATGTATTTGAAATTTCCAAAGTCTTTTTTTTTTTTTTTTGACCAGGCTTTAGAACCGAGACAGTTGTTTTCCTTATTATCTGTATCATTTTAGAACATACAAAGGAATCTACCAGTATCTGCATTAGTCTCTCTTTCTGAATGACTTGTGACTATTTTTGATCCCTACAAAAGCTCCCATATGAAAGAATGATGGCATAGAACATAGGTGGTTGGTAACATTTGCTCAAGTGAAGTGTGAGGTAAAATGAATCTATATAGAAAATATACTGAGAAAGGTCTGGTTTTCAGACAACTATTACTTATTAACCTGCTATTTTATCACTAATTAATTGGCTTTTAAATTTCATTTAGTTTTGTTATAAAAGGGGAAGATTAAAGATAATGTAGGCATTGACATATATATACCACCATGGGTAAAATAAAGAGCTAGTGGGAAGTTGCCCTATAATGCTGAGAGCTCAGCTCAGTGCTCGGTGATGACCTAGATGGGGAGAGGGAGGCTTGAGAAGAAGGGTATATATGTATCCTTATGCCGATCCATGTTATTCTACAGCAGAAACCAGCACAACATTGTAAAGCAATTATCCTCCAATTGGAAGTGTTAGTCACTAAGTTGTGTCTAACTCTTTGTAACCCAATGGACTGTAGCCCACAAGACTCCTCTATCCAAGGGGATTCTCCAGGCAATAATACTGGAGTGGAACAAAACAGATAAATCCGTGCACCTATGGACACCTTATCTTTGACAAAGGAAGCAAGAATATACAATGGAGAAAAGACAATCTCTTTAACAAGTGGTGCTAGGAAAATTGGTCAACCACTTGTAAAAGAATGAAACTAGAACACTTTTTAACACCATACACAAAAATAAACTCAAAATGGGTTAAAGATCTAAATGCAAGACAAGAAACTATAAAACTCCTAGAGGAAAACATAGGCAAGACACTCTCTGACATAAATCACAGCAGGATCTTCTATGACCCACCTCCCAGAGTGATGGAAATAAAAGCAAAAATAAACAAATGGGATCTAATTAAACTTAAAAGCTTTTGCACAATGAAGGAAACTATAAGCAAGGTGAAAAGACAGCCTTCAGAATGGAAGAAAATAATAGCAAATAAAGCAACTGACAAAGAATTAATATCAAAAATATATAAGCAGCTCCTGCAGCTCAATTCCAGAAAAATAAATGACCCAATCAAAAAATGGGCCAAAGAACTAAACAGACATTTCTCCAAAGATGGCATACAGATGGCTAACAAACACATGAAAAGATGTCCAACATCACTCATTATCAGAGTAATGCAAATCAAAACCAGAATGAGGTATCATCTCACACCAATTAGAGTGGCTGCTATCCAAAAGTCTACAAACAATAAATGCTGGAGAGGGTATGGAGAAAAGGGAACCCTCTTACACTGTTGGTGGGAATGCAAACTAGTACAGCCACTATGGAGAACAGTGTGGAGATTCCTTAAAAAATTGGAAATAGAACTGCAATATGACCCAGCAATCCCACTGCTGGGCATACACCACAGAAAACCAGAATTGAAAGAGACACGGGTACCCCAGTGTTCATCGCAGCACAGTTTACAGTAGCCAGGACATGGAAACAACCTAGATGTTCATCAGCAGACGAATGGATAAGAAAGCTGTGGTACATATGCACAATGGAATATTACTCCACTATTAAAATAATGTATTTGAATCAGTTCTAACGACGTGGATGAAACTGGAACCCATTGTACACAGTGAAGTAAGTCAGAAAGAAAAACACCAATACAGTATATTAACACATATGTATGGAATTTACAAAGATGGTAACAATGACCCTTTATGTGAGATAGCAAAAGAGACACAGATATAAAGAACAAGCTTTTGGACTCTGTGGGAGAAGGCAAGGGTGGGATGATTTGAGAGAATAGCATTGAAACCTGTATATTATCATATGTGAAATAGATTGCCAGTCCAAGTTCAATGCAGGAGACAGGGTGCTCAGGGCTGGTGCACTGGGATGACCCTGAGGGAAGGGATGGGGAGGGTGGTGGAAGGGGGGTTTAGGATGGGGAACATATGTACACTCATGGCTGATTCATGTCAATGTATGGCAAAAACCACTACAATTTTTTAAAGTAATTAGCCTCCAATTAAAATTAATTAATTATTTAAAAAAAGAATACTGGAGTGGTTAGCCATGACCTTCTCTAGGGGATCTTCCCTCCCCAGGGATTGAACCCAGGTCTCCTACATTGGAGGCAAATTCCTTACCATCTGAGCTAACAGGTCCTCCAATTAAAAAAAAAAAAAAATTAAGATACTAGACACATACACGCACACACACACACACACACACACACACACAAAGATAATGTAGGTAACAGAATAGAGCTAAGGAGAGGAAATATATTTGCATGAAGTTTCCAAGGACTTTCTGAGGGACATGGAATAAACCTTTACCATCCACCTTCCACAGCCTGCTCCTCACACAAACCTTCTGTAGGAATACTAATGAAATGAACATTTGTGGTCCAAACCCAAAATGTAACAGGGAAGACCAGTATGGCTTTTCATGTGAAAAAAAAAAAAAAAAAAAAAAAAGCTAAAAATGAGTAGGCTTGTCCTAGAGCTGAGTAGAGAGGCTCTGAATCCATGTGTTTTATTAATGCATGGAGCCTTCTTGACAGAGCATATCACAGAGGGCTCATCCTCCCATTAAAAAACCTACTGTTCCAGAAACAAACTTCAGTCTATTAGGGAAGCAGGATTTTTTCCTCTAAGCTACAAACATGGGAAACTGCATCACTCTGTTAGCTAGGCTGCTGCTCTTTCTTTCTGTCCTCAGGGGCCAGCTGAGCTGCTGACAACAGATAGCTTTTTGGTAGTAAAAGTGTGCCAGAGTGCAGAGGGCTCTCTGCTTCCCACCCACAGCCACTGAAGAAAGGGCACCCAATCCTACCTTCTGAAAGAGGCTCAAGTCCTGCCAAATGGGCAGATATGAATGCCCAGTATTGAATGTAAAGGTAGATTATGGGAAAACTTCCTTCAGAAGATTGTGCATGATGGTGAAGATACTAAGACACCCCATGAATGAAGTAACAGAGTGTAGGTGCCTACCCCTGCACTGGACAGGATCTCTCACACTTTACATCCATTCAACAGTGTATGGTCCTTGGCTGCAACCCAAGTTCCAGGAAAAACTGAATCAGGCTAAACAACTTCCTTCCCTTGGGAGTTACCAGATCCCTTTAAGAAAGCAGATTGACTTTCCTTTAATTTTTAATTTATTTATTTTTAATTGGAGGAAAATAGCTTTACATTATTGTGTTGGTTTCTGCCATACATCACCATGAACCAACCACAGGCACACATGTGTTCCCTCCCTCTTGAACCACTGTCCCACTTCCCACCCCATCCAACTCCTCTAGGTTGTCAGAGAGCACCAGGTTTGAACTTCCTGTGTCATATAGGAAATTCCCACTGGGTACCTATTTCACATATAGTAATGTGTATGTTTCAATACTACTCTTTCTATTTGTCCCACCCTCTCCTTCTCCTTCTGTATCCACAAGTCTGTTATTGGGGTCTTCATCCCCATTGCTGCCCTGCAAATAGATTCTTCAGTACTATCCTTCTAGATTCCATGTGTAGTTGTCCATTTGCAAAGTCATGTTGACTCTTTGAAACTCTATGGAGTGCAGCAAGTGAGCCTTTCCTATCCTTCACTGTCTCGCAAGTTTCCTCAAACTCATATCTTTTGAGTTGGTGATGCCATCCAACAATCTCATCCTCTGTCATCCCCTTCTCCTGCCCTCAAAATATATGTATTAATATATGACATTTACTTTTCTCTTTCTGACTTACTTCACTCTGTATAATAGGCTCTAGGTTCATCCAACTCATTAGAAGTCATCCAAATGTGTTCCTATTTATGGCTGAGTATTATTCCACAATATATATGTATCACCTTTATCCATTCATCTGTTGGTGGACATCTAGGTTGCTTCCATGTCCTAGCTATTGTAAAGACTGCTGCAATGAGCATTGAGGGACATGTGTCTTTTTAAATTATGGTTTTCTCAGGGTATACAGGCATGTCATTTTCAATGTTTCCATCAATTAATGGTGACAGATTTTCTTTACAAAACTGGCTGAGAGAAAGTTTCATTGTCATTCTATGAATTAAATTTCATTGGTCAAAAATATTTGATGAATGTGACATAGAACATCTATAATCTTCTGGCATCCTCATGGCATATGATTACATGACACTGATTTTGCTTGTATTTTGGTAACAACAATAATGAAATCTCCAAAATGAAACTTTTATGTTACTGGAAAGAAATAAAGTATAGAATGTATGCGATGCTAAATGAAAATTTGTTGACAAAGGTGATCTGAAGTGTTTACAAGAGCTATTATTCACCTATCTTATATACCTTGAAGTTTCAGAACTACCCAAAAAACAAACAACTGACAGAACTGTAAACTTTTCTTTTATGCTGTATTTAAGCTAACTCTAAAACAATCAGAGAAATGTGGATATAGTACATGTTAGTTATGTGTACATATGTTTGCAACAAAATTAATTTTATATGCTACTACTACTACTACTAAGTCGCTTCAGTTGTGTCCGACTCTGCGTGACTCTGTGCGACCCCAGAGATGGCAGCCCACCAGGCTCCCCCGTCCCCGGATTCTCCAGGCAGAAACACTGGAGTGGGTTGCCATTTCCTTCTCCAATGCATGAAAGTGAAAAGTGAAAGTGAAGTCGCTCAGTCGTGTCCGACTCTTTCCGACTCCATGGACTGCAGCCGATCAGGCTCCTCAGTCCATGGGATTTGCCAGGCAAGAGTACTGGAGTGGGGTGCCATTGTTTTATATGAAGATTTCTTAAATATTGCTGATATAATTTATGAGATCACAACCTCAGGGCTACAAAACATATATCAGAGCTATTTTTAAATATCATAGTAAAAATAACTCTCCAAATTTCATCATTTGCTGTGTATCAGAATGCTTCTTCATTTATGACATTAATCAAATACTTCCATAAAAACACTGAAATTTAAATACTTATATACCATAATTAAATTAGAGAAGGTAACATTTTCAAATGTTAAGAAAATTGTGTGGGTTATATGACACTTAATGTTTATAATAGCTTTGGTATTTTTATTAAAGTCATCATAAAATTGACATGTTCCCTCTTAATGACAGGTTTGACCTTATGTAGTAAAAGAACTGTTGAATATTCAACAAATGCTTATATCATCAGAATTAATCAGAAGATTTGGTTTATTTGGAGAAGAAATTATAAGAGAAATGCATACTAGTGGCCATGAAATGTAGATTAAAATTCTTAAAGAAACCTTTGAGAAAAGAGAATTTAAATTACATGAAAGAAACTTTTATAAGCAAACAATAACATCGAGTTGAATGAAGATAAGTAGTCAATAAAAATGGGGTGTGGGTGTGATTCACCATATACCTTGAATTTTATCATGGGAACTCAAAATTAAGAAAGAATCTATAATGGAAAAAGCACTCCTCCATGGGGAACACTCTTCCAAATCTCTGTTTTAGCCAGTTCTTCACTATTTGTCTTGTCTTCCAGGGAAACTTCACTTCGCAGTTCCCAAATATAGTCTTTCTACCTCTATGATTTAATTCATATTGTTCTTTCCACCTGAGGGTTCTTCCTGCCTACAATTTTTATATTTGCTGTAAATATACTCATCCTTGAAATCTAAGTATCATAACCACCATGAATTTGTCCATGACCTTTCTAGCTAGAATTAATTTTCTACTCCCCTGTGCCTCCACAAAACGCTCTACTTATAGTAAAGTATTTATTGCATGCCACCTCACATTACAGATCTTTGTCTAACCAGCTAGCTTCATTCCCAGTTTGTAGATTTCTTGGAGGCAAGGGCAAGTTTGAAGGCATCTCTCATAATAACTAGAGAACCTTGCATAGTGTTTCCTTAGAAAATAAATACTTCATTGACTGTCATAAAAGGAGTTCATGGATATGGCCAGTCGAGACCCTAAATAGCTTGCTCTGGCTTCCTCAGTGTCTCAGTGGGTAAAGAACTCATCTGCAATGCAGGAGACACAGCAGATGCAGCTTCAATACCTGAGTTGGGAAGATTCACCCTCTCCTCCAGAGGAGGGCATGGCAACCCACTCCAGTATTTTTACCTGGAAAATTCCATAGACACAGGAGCCTGGTGGGCTACAGTCTATGGGGACTCAAGAACCAGACCCAACCGAATGACTAAGCATGCAGGAAGTAACTAGGCTAGAGTTACAAGCTTTCAAGTTTGTTGTGATTGGAAAAATCAAAGACAAGCATTCTTTAGGAGAAAAAGAAAAGTCTTAAAATTTGAACTCATTTAAAATTCAAAAGGTCCCACATATTTGAGAACTTCCAGTGGCAGAACAATGAGTTTTCAGAGACATTTAGGGCACAGTATCCCAATAGACTAGTAGGTTGTTGCTTACTCGCTAAGTCGTGTCCAACTCTCTGCGACCCCAAGGACTGTAGTCTGCCAGGCTCCTCTGCCCAGAGGCTTGTCCAGGCAAGAATATTGGAGTGCACTACTATTTCCTCCTCCAGGGGATCTTCTCGACACAGGAATTGTACCTTCATCTCCTGTGTCCAGACAGATTCGTGGACCTGAGCCACCAGGGAAGCCCTGCAAAGAGCTATGCTGCTGCTGCTGCTAAGTCGCTTCAGTCGTGTCCGACTCTGTGTGACCCCATAGACGGCAGCCCACCAGGCTCCCCCACCCCTGGGATTCTCCAGGCAAGAACACTGGAGTGGGTTGCCATTTCCTTCTCCAATGCATGAAAGTGAGAAGTGAAAGTGAAGTCTCTCAGTCGTGTCTGACTCTTAGCGATCCCATGGACTGCAGCCTACCAGGCTCCTATGCCCATGGGATTTTTCAGGCAAGAGTACTGGAGTGGGTTGCCATTGCCTTCTCCCACAAAGGATAGCACATCATTTATATCATGCTATATTAGCTTTATTAATGTTATTACACTCACCATTTATTATAGTAAAACTACACTGATGCATTAAAAACTGGCAGTGAAAGAGGCATTACATACAGTAACAAACAAATGTTGGACATTCAACAGGAAGTGTCATGATGTTGCTATTTCTTTACTCTGGGTGATCATTTCTAATTTGGACTTTGAACAGAAAGCAAATATTTCCGAAAAACAGACTCAAGTGCCACCTCCTCTGATGCTCAGCACCATTACAGCACAACCCAGGAATATTCTGAAGAACCCACAGAGTTAACACAGTGGAAAAGCCACACTGTTGCTAAACACTCACAGATGCAAAGGGCTGTGGCATCACACAGTCAACTTTAAAACCTGTGCCTAAATAAAGATGAGAAATCCGTGAGAGAACAAATGAGCATCACAGCTTCATAGTACTTGTCACATTGCAAACAAAGGCTCACGCTGTTCTTTCTCACTAGCATTCCTGCATGCAAAATCTCTGGCACAGAGCGATTGCTTGGCAAATACTTGTGGAATAAAATAAATGAATTTAAAAGTTTAATCTAGACTCAGCCAAAGAAGAGATTACTTTTGCTTCTTTAAGATTTTCTCCAAATATGTAGTGAGGTGGTTCATGTTCTAGTACACATTGCAAATTTTCCGCTGCAAAATGTAGGTTGAATCATTTCAACAAAATGTTTGGGTCTTCTAAAATCCAACAGTAAAGAACAGAATGTTTGTATGCAGTCTGTGAGGTGCCCAGAACTGTCATTGTTCAGTTGCTCAGTCGTGTCTGACTCTTTGCAACCACATGGACTCCAGCACACCAGGCTTCCCGTACTTCACTATCTTCCAGAGTTTACTCAAATTCATGGCAATTGAGTTGACGATGCCATCCAACCATCTCATTCTCTGTCAACCACTTCTCTTCCTGCCCTCAATCTTTCCCAGCATGAGGTGGGAGTTGGCTCTTCGCATCAGGTGGCCAAAGTATTAGAGCTTCATGTTCATCATCATCACAGAAGTTAGGTATCACAATTGCACTCATCTCACATGCTAGTAAAGTAATGCTCAAAATTCTCCACGCCAGGCTTCAGCAACACGTGAGCCATGAACTTCCTGATTTTGAAGCTGGTTTTAGAAAAGGCAGAGGAACCAGAGATCAAATTGCCAACATCCGCTGGATCATGGAAAAAGCAAGAGAGTTCCAGAAAAACATCTCTTTCTGCTTTATTGACTATGCCAAAGCCTTTGACTGTGTGGATCACAATACACTGTGGGAAATTCTGAAAGAGATGGGAATACCAGACCACCTGACCTGCCTCTTGAGAAACCTATATGCAGGTCAGGAAGCAACAATCAGAACTGGACATGGCACAACAGACTGGTTCCAAATAGGAAAAGGAGTACCTCAAGGCTGTATATTGTCACCCTACTTATTTAACTTATATGCAGAGTACATCATGAGAAACACTGGGCTGGAAGAAGCACAAGCTGGAATCAAGATTGCTGGGAGAAATATCAATAACCTCAGATATGCAGATGACACCACCCTTATGGCAGAAAATGAAGAGGAACTAAAAAGCCTCTTGATGAAAGTGAAAGAGGAGAGTGAAAAAGTTGGCTTAAAGCTCAACATTCAGAGAACTAAGATCATGGCATCTGGTCTCATCACTTCACGGGAAATAGATGGGGAAACAGTAGAAACAGTGTCAGACCTTATTTTTGGGGGCCTCCAAAATCACTGCAGATGGTGATTGCAGCCATGAAAATAAAAGACGCTTACTCCTTGGAAGAAAAGTTATGGCTAACCTAGATAGCATATTGAAAAACAGAGACATTCCTTTCCCAACAAAGGTCCATCTAGTCAAGGCTATGGTTTTTCCAGTGGTCATGTATGGATGTGAGAGTTGGACTGTGAAGAAAGCTGAGGGCCGAAGAATTGATGCTTTTGAAGTGTGGTGTTGGAGAAGACTCTTGAGAGTCCCTTGGACTTCAAGGAGAACCAACCAGTCCATTCTGAAGGAGATCAGCCCTGAGATTTCTTTGGAGGGAATGATGCTAAAGCTGAAACTCCAGTATTTTGGCCACCTCAAGCAAAGAGTTGACTCACTGGAATAGACTCTGATGCTGGGAGGGATTGAGGGCAGGAGGAAAAGGGGATCACAGAGGATGAGATGGCTGTATGGCATCACTGACTCGATGGACATGAGCCTGAGTGAACTCCAGGAGTTGGTGATGGACAGGGAGGCCTGGCGTGCTGCAATTCATGGGGTCACAAAGAGTCGGACGCGACTGAGCGACTGAACTGACCTGAATATAGTTATGATTCCAATTCCAACAGTGGGAAAAACAGGAGAAAAAACACCTTTTATAATTATGTCTAATTATGACTTATTTCTACTTGATAGGATCTATGCTACATATGGTAAAAACCTATGAAAATCTTCAATCCTTCTAAATTTAGCTAAATAACTTCTGATTCAAAATTTTTCACGTATCCTTTCTTGTTGGAAACTCAGAACTATTCTAGCTCTGTGACATGCTTTCCCAACTGAATTTAAAAGTGATATCTTAATATTGTTTGATTTATATCTCTGAAACTACTGCTTCAGTGCTTTCCAATTTTTGCCTACATTATAAAATTTCTTCTTGGCCTATCAAATTTTTTCAAATGACCACCATTGTATCTCTCTGGATGCTATCTTTGTCAAGTCTCTAAACTCACTTCAACCGTCCACCACTACATATGATTTTTTTGGCATCTCTGAGTTTCCAAGAAATCAGGAGTTTTCCTGACGTGGTCTGTTTGCACCTAATCCAGACTTGGCAAACAATACCCCAGCCCCTCAGTCTTCCATAGCTATGGTGATTTTTCCAAACTTCAGTTGTTCAATTATTTTCTTGACAATTTTTGCTCTATCTGCATATTGCTTATACTATTGAATGGAGAACAGACACTGTCTGAGGAAATAGAGGAAGATCAGAAGTTCTGGGGAAAGGAAGAGTAAACACAAGAGAGAGGCAGGAGGAAGGAGAAGAGGACAATTAAGGAAGAGCCCACAGGCACTAGATGCTGGCATTCTAGGCAGCAGTCACACCAGATTGGAGTGGCTAGAGGACTGAGGAAGACTGCCCCAAGACTGTAAGTGAAAGAAAGAGCTAATATTCTGGGACATGATTGACAACACTGGAAGGGGAGGTTGAGGATACACACAGGGGAGAAAGTACATAGGGACTCCCCACCTCCAAAATAACCATAAAGTTCACAAGTGTATTAACTAAAGGGAAATCAAGGGCATATTTATTTGCATAGCATAAAAACGTATACTTTAATTGCCATTTAAGTTATATCTTTTGCAGCAAAATGTAGATAGAAAAAAGTTCAAAAATACTTTCAGGGTGCATTCGTGAGCACAGAAAATTGGTTGAGGCAAAGGAGAAAGACAGCAGACAACTCTGTAGGGAATTACTTCAACTTAGAGCATTTTGGAACCATTTACTTCAAAGTATATGCTTCAAAACTCACTAAAAATATACAAATGATAAAAAAGTGTAAACAAAATAATTTTTAAATGAGATGAGTGGATAACTTTATACCATTGTGACCATATCCTAATTTTATTAGAGACTTTTCTCATAGAGTACTGACCAGGCAGTCTCCTGGGCACTGAAAAGATAGCAATGAGTATAACAGACAACAACTACTGACTTCCCAGATTATCTTTTCTTCACTGGTAGGTTGGAAAATGACTGTATGAAGTCAAATTTACTTTATGATTTTCTAACTTCAGGTTTGAGAACTTTTACAACTGCCTTTATGGCCAACCTGGAGGAGGGCTTGGCAACCCACTCCAGTATCCTTGCCCGGAGAATCCCATGGACAGAGCAGCCTGGTGGGCTACAGTCCATGGGGATGTGAAGAGTCGACATGACTGAAAGCAACTTAGCGGGTGAGCACGCATGACGGCTAGGCTCTGGTTACCACTTGGATTTCTCCTCCTATCATTCTCCAGATCTCCCCATTCAGTTAAAAGATCACTGCTCCCAGTCTTTGCCTCTTCTGTTTTCCTGGGCTAGAAAGTTCTGGCCTAAATCCCAATTGGTCCATTCATTCCAGTCTGAAGTCAGATGCCATCTCATGAGAGAGTCCTCCTTGATCAGGATCTTTAAAATACTACCTCACAAGAAACTTAAACAAAAATAAATAAGCTACACCAAATTAAAAACCTTCCACACAGCAAAAGAAGCATTCAACAAAATGGAAAGGGACCTTAAAAATAGAAGACAATATTTTCAAACTATATATGTTTGATAGATTAATATACAAAATAAGCAATGCATATTGCACTGTGTGCTTAGTCACTTAGTCATGTCCCATTCTTTGCAATCCCATGGACTGTAGCCCACCAGACTCCTCTGTCCATGGGGATTCTCCAGGCAAGTATCCCGAGTGGGTTGCCATGCCCTCTTCCAGGAGATCTTCCCAACACAGGAATTGAACCTAGGTTTCCCACATTGCAGGCAGATTCTTTACCACCTGAGCCATCAGGGAAGCCCATAACTCATACTTTTAAAGGAAAAATAACAATCATAATAATAATCCAATGAAATCATGGGCCAAGAAACTGAAATACATTTTTCCAAAGAAGTTATAGAAATGGGCAATAGGTATATAAAAAGATGCTTAATATCATTAATCATCAAGGAAAAGCAAATTGAAACTTTAATGAGGTATCACTTCATATCCATTTGAATCGCTGTCGTCAAAAAGACAAGAAGTAACAAGTGTTGGTGAGGATGTGGTGAAGAAAAGGGAACCCTCCTGCATTGTTGGTGGTGATGTAAATTGATGCAGCCATAAAGGAAAATGGTACGGAAATTCTTCAAAAAACTAAAAATAGAACTATCATGATCCAGCAATTCCTCTTTCGGATATATAATGTGTGTGTGTGTGTGTGTGTGTGTGTGTGTGTGTGTGTGTGTTTATAAAGTCAAATGTTATTCAGTTATAGAAAGAAAGACACCCTGCCATTCAAAGATGGAATTAATAGGCATTATGCTAAATGAAATAACTAGGATAGAGTAAGACAAATACTATAGATTATTGCTTATCTATAAAATCTTAAAAAGTTGAACTCATAGAAACAGAATAAAGGGGCTGGGAGGTGTAGAAATTGGGGAGATGTTGACCAAAGGGTACAACTGAATAATTTCTGGCCTCTGATGTATAGCATGGGAGTCTAGTTAACAATAATGTATTATATACTTGAAAATATTATATAAATTATATAAAAAGTATATTTTATATACTTGTATTATATACGTGAACGTGCAGGCTTCCCTGATGGCTCAGACAGTAAAGAATCTGCCTACAGCGTGGTAGACCTGGGTTTGATCCCTGGGTTGAGAAGATCCCCTGAAGAAAGGAATGGCTACCCACTCCAGTATTCTTGTTGGAGAATCCCATGGACAGGGAGAGGAGCCTTGCAGGCTATATCTGTAGGCTCACAAAGAGTCAGACATGACTCAGTGAATAACACTATATACTTTAAAGTTGCTGAGAAAGTAAATCTTAAATGATTTCACCATAAAAATGAGGTAACTGTGGTAATGGATATGTTAACTAACTTTATAGTGCTAACCATCACATTGCACACCTTAAGTTTACATGTTATATATCAATTATATTTTAATATGGTCAGAAAAAAAAGTCAAAATACCTACCAGTCCTACTCATTTTCCTTTTCCCTTTCCCAGCTTTATTTTCATTTCTATCATTTATAACCACCTGACCTTACATGCATTTATTTATCTTTTTTGATCAGTGTTGCCCTGATTGCAGTTAAGACATATGACAGCATTTTTATATGTTTGTCTCTTTTTAAATTCATGGTGTCTAGAATACTGACTGGTAAGTATTAGATTCTCAGTATTAAATTTTGAAAGAAAATAGGAAATATGTAATGGAGATAGTCAGACAACAGACAGAAGTGAAACTTTAAAATAAATTTTGATAATATGATATAATATGCAGACATTTACAAGGTCATTTTAGCTTCTAATATTTAATATTCAAATCCTTTTTAAAGATTAGTATTTTAGGCAGTCTTAAAAAATAGAATTTGTGTTCAAAAGTAGATTAATGTCTTGAAATAGAATATTTTTCAGATGTAGATATAATTGCATGAAGCAGTCAAGTCAGCTTTCTTCATAAGTCCGGCTATTTCTGTTAATGTTCCTGCCACATGGACTTCCAGAGCAGACTTTTGTTTTTATATATTTAGCAAAAGCTGAAGTTTGTAAAGTTCTATGTCCAACATAATGAAGTTTTGACAGATACTTTAGAACATAGCAACACCTTATTAGTTACAGAATAATAAATAGATGCTGAAATGAGAGAAACAGACAACACTGAAGTTCTTCCCATCACCTCACTCTCCAGGGAAAGAGAGGTGTTAAGAGGTGCTGAATAATAATCACAGATGAGTCACTTTCTGACTCTGTTGTCTTGCATGATTTACAGAGCATAAACCCTTAGGCTGGTCTTTGCTTTCTCCCTCAATTCCCAGTAGGAGATATTCACTTTTATTGTGTTTTCTTAAGTTGCAGAGCTTAGGCAACTGATAAGAACTCTGGGACCTGACACTGTTTTAGATCCAGGGTGAGCCTCATATTTTCCTTAGACACCTGATGCAACACTTTTTACAACAATCAGATTTCCTCTGAAATCCCTACCTTCTCCAGCTGCTCCCTGGCGTTATTCCAAAAAATGAAGTAAGAAATGATGGTTTGGGCTAGGCAGAGCCCAGCTCCTGTGAAACTCAGCAGTGAATGTGATAAGCTGGCTATTACAAAAGATAGCCTCAGTCCTGTGGAGAGAAAACCTACTTCAGGACTGTTTTTGACTCAGCAGACTGATCACATGAATTCTAACTTTGCCTGTACTAGAAAACCTCTAGTGCCACAAATCTACACATAGCCACCAGTTAGAAGATGATAGCATGAATGATAAGTTAAAAACAAGAGGGAGTATAAAGTTCAATTGAAAACCTGTCTGCTAAAGATCTCTTGTCTGGGGCATGGGCAGGGGCGGGGTAGGGGTGGCGGTCGGTACTGGAAGAGGAAGCAGAGAAAGATAACAGCAGCACAAAGCCACTGACCCAGATAGGAAAAGAAAGGAAAGAGAGACATGATTTTCTGACTAATCCTGAGAGCACCGGGTGAGGTTTCAGCAGAGTCTGTATGTGAAACTGCCAAGCAAGCACATGAAATGTAATTTGCTCCTGTGTTGGCAAAGGGAGGGGGCTGCAGGTGGGCGCAGGGATAATCTGTATCAGGCAATGTAGGCTTGATGGAAATAGCTTCCGAAAGCATGTGATTGCTGTAACCAATTTAAAGTTGGAAGTGAAATGTGATTACTCCATATCTGGGAGTTTCTACCCCAGCTCTAGCCCAGGTGGTAATCAAAGAAGACAGCCTTGCATCTTCCTTTACCCAAATCTTAGGACTACCCAAGGCTTCTAAGGCAGGCTATTGGTTGAAATGAGATCCAAGATAAAATTTCTGGTGTTCTTCTTGGCATGGAATTTTATGTTCACATTTCTGTAGCCAACTCTAGTGTCTGTCTTCTTCTAGAAAATGGAACATTATCTGCCCAGACAGATTCTACC
Organism: Budorcas taxicolor; assembly: GCF_023091745.1. NCBI lineage: Eukaryota > Metazoa > Chordata > Mammalia > Artiodactyla > Bovidae > Budorcas > Budorcas taxicolor. The sequence goes on along the minus strand of NC_068929.1, from coordinate 54,593,424 downwards.
CAAATACTTTATGTACCCAGAATAATATCACCTCTTCACCAAGTCTTTATCTTCTGTTATAAAATTGGTATAAAAATGAGCTTGGATCAAGTGAGTTTATATGTATTATAAGCTCAGAAGAGAGTCCTGTGTGTTGTAGCTGATCCAGCAAAGTGAAAAATGTAAGTATTACCTATCCCCTCCCTTGACTTGAGAAGATTGATTATTTCTTTGTGTTTCTCAGCGATGGCCCTGGAGCCTTTGTGTTAAGTGAAAGGAGTGATACAAATGTGCAAAACTGGAAGGGTTCTCTTTGGTTATTTCATTAAGGGATAGTTGTATAGAATAAAATCATAGCATGAAGAAACAGGGAAAGAGGATGTAGATTAGTGTATCTATCAGAGCAATGGAGAATTTGCAGAAATCATTTTTAAAGGGCTTCCCTGGTGCCTCAGGCAGTAAAGAATCTCCCTGCAAAGCTGGGGACCCAGGTTTGATCCCTGGGTTTGGAAGATCCCCTGGAGAAGGGAATGGCTACCCACTCCAGGATTTTTGCCTGGAGAATTGCATGGACAGAGGAGCTGGATGGGCTACATTCTATGGGGGTCGCAAAGAGTTGGACATGACTGAGCTACCAACACTTTCACTTCATGTTTAAAGGATATTCTTAGGAAGTTTTGTGATAACAATCATAAAAGCTATTGTCATAATAAAATGCTGTGCAGCAAACAGGTCAACATTCATTTGCAAACTATAATAAGCCATTTTCTCATGCTCATAGTCCTGCTCATTTAAACTGAGTTTTCCTAGTGGCTGTGTTTCAAACTATGTGTCCAGCTGTGCTTGACTGCCTCATGTGGGTTGTTGGGCTGAGGTCTTATTCCTGAGTCTTTCTTCTGGGACCCAACTTAATGTTATAAACAGATATATGGCAGAAGCTCTCTTCTTGGCATTTATAGGGCATTAACAAAACAAAACAAAAGCTTTTGAATGATTATGTCAATTATCTGCTCCTGTCATGCCTCTCAATAAACAAAGAGATCAAAGTCAATCACATCACCAAGCCCTAAATCAAGAAGCTGAGAAGCACCTTCTGCCTACAATAAGGGGACAGACAAAATCCCATAACAAAGGGCATGAATACAAGAATGGAAGCTCATCTTCCAAACAATGTTACTCTGACCTCTTTGTTTATCATCAGTAAATCCCCAGAAAAGGCTATGATCCTTCAATGCTTTCAAAATCAGATAGTGAGAGGAACCTGGTTGTGTGCTTGCTTCATGTGACACTTGTGAGATCTTCTCCAAGTTAGGAGCAGTGGATAATTGAGGGGGGTCAAAAATGAGCACAATTGTTGCTAGGATTGGGATTTCTCTGAAACAGTAGTTTCCAGGATCTCAGTGCTGGAGAATTATCTTTCTTCCTTTGCTTTCTCTGTGTTCCCTTCTTGAAACCAACGGAACACATCAAAACAATAAAGAAAATCTATTTTTCAATAATTTAGGCTACACCTGTTTGGACATCACTACCCAACTTTTTAAAGAAACCTTTATGTCATTTTTCCAATATCTTCAGCCCAGTGATTCTGGGGTGTGTCATAACTCCAATAAGATTATTCATAACATTGAAAATTTTATCCAAACCACTGTGATCGTATGATGCTTGTGCTTGTGTTGAACCCATTTATTTCATGTCCCATAGTACAAATGCCAGGCTGGGGACTACCCAAAACCCTGACTAAGGAGCATGCAAGTCAGTCTGAAATGTCTCCAGGAAAACAGGAGAAGACAATTTTGTAAACTTTATGTTTGTCTCACAATTTTTCACTGTCCAGTAGTGAACAGTATAATGAGTTGTCATACATTGAAATTAAAATCCAGGAAAGAGTATTTAGTTACAATAAAACACTGGTTCCTATACTTTGAGATTTCTCAAGCCAGTATCATTTCATCATTTTCCTACAACAATGACAATAACAATACCAATAAAACTTGGGGTCTATATATCATTACCCATATTTTATTTTAATGACTGCTGCTGCTGCTGCTGCTAAGTCACTATAGACAGTCAACAAAGCCATAGGAACATTTAAGAATTATATGACAAATTATAGGTTCATTTCCTTGGAGACATTTATAAGCCAAAAAAAAAAAAAAAGACAATCTCAGAATAAAGATAATTTAGCTGAAGGGGAAAAAAAAAATAAAACATGGCTTTCTCCTAATATTTTCTCATTTTGTTACTCCCTGGTGATAACATCATCACACGCTGGAACCTAAGAGTCATTACCTTAAACATCTCTTCTTTCACTCATTTCAAGATGTACTTGATTGGTTGTGAAATTTCAAATGCTATGGGGATTCAACTGGGAGATCTCTGGTCACAGAGAGAAAATAGCTGTTATTCGATACAAAACTAGATTGTTCCAGTTTAGAAAATCTAAGCTTCTCAGCTATTTTACTATCTACAGGACTATGTTTAGCAGCTATTCCCCACTTAACACCCAGGCTACCACTTATCTAAATGAGTTACCATGTGGAAAATGTGTGTGTACTTGCAGACACAGCATCCTAGATGCATTATTCAGAACTCTTCCGGCTGCCAGTGACAGAAAGTCATCTCACACTACCTTCAGGGGGAAATGGGCTTTACTGACTCTCATAACCTAGGAGGCAGGAGTGCTCTGGCTTCCAGCACATCAGATCCAGAGATTCCAAGGATGTTGTTGGAACTCACGCTTTCCATCTCGGGGCTCTGTTTTCATCTGCAGTGTCTCTTGTCACAGACACAGTGACAACAAGGCTGCCTGTGGCTTTAGGTTCACTTTTTTTTTTTCTCTCTCAGTCACATCAGGAGAAAGAAAATGTTCCTTTCTTAACAGAGTGCTCTAACATAAGCCCTGGAGTGGGAATTCCTGGCTGGCATGGCGTCCTTGAACTTACAACCCAATTGGCCAAATCTCTTTTATCTCCGGAGCTGCTGCTGCAACCTATGATACATATGCATCAATATATAATTTATTCTTTTTTTTTTTTTTTCTTTTACCAAAAGAAGAAAGAGAAGATGCTGAGAGACCGGAGAGAATAAAACTGGGCAGATTCCACTACTCTGAGAAACCTTATTACATAAACCCTCCAGTGAGGCTTATCTACACCAAGGCCATCTCTTCTTCTGGGCTAACAGAAAGGTGATCAATAGGCCTTTCAAAGGGCCTCAGTAACTCAGATTCCAAAGGGTGGAGAAACCAGAGGACTCAACAGCACAAACTGATTAGCAACTTCTGTCTATGAAACCAAAATACCCTCAAGGAATAGTTCTCAAAAACTTTCATCACTTTCATGCAAGAACCTAATAATAAGTTTTACAGTGTTTAAAAGATTCCGCAAAGTTGATTTATAAGAAATGAACATAGCACATATGTTGTTTTCTTGCCCCTAAGCAAGTATTTAATTTACTTTTTTAAAAAAGACCCCAGATAGACATAGTGACTATTTCTTTCCATTGATGCCATTTCATTATTTACCTTAATAGGAAAACAGTGAGCTCTTCACTAAAGTCAGGACTGAAATTCTAGGATGTAGAAGTATCACATCACTATATATCCTGTAAAAATAAAATCCTCTTCTAGGTATAACCTAGAAGTCTTACTCAGTGTTTAATACTTATTCAGTTCAGTTCAGTGGCTCAGTCGTGTCCAACTCTTTGCGACCACATGAATCGCAGCACACCAGGCCTCCCTGTCCATCACCAACTCCGGGAGTTCACCCAAGCTGATGTGCATCGAGTCGGTGACGCCATCCAGCCATCTGATCCTCTGTCATCCCCTTCTCCTCCTGCCCCCATTCCCTCCCAGTATCAGGGTCTTTTCCAATGAGTCAACTCTTCTCATGAGGTAGCCAAAGTATTGGAGCTTCAGCCTCAGCATCAGTCCCTCCAATGAACACCCAGGACTGGTCTCCTTTTGGATGGACTGGTTGGATCTCCTTGAAGTCCAAGGGACTCTCAAGAGTCTCCTCCAACACCACAGTTCAAAACCATCAATTCTTCGGCACTCAGCTTTCATCACACTCCAACTTTCACATCCATACATGACCACTGGAAAAACCATAGCCTTGACTAGACAGACCTTTGTTGGCAAAGTAATGTCTCTGCTTTTCAATATGCTATCTAGATTGGTCATAACTTTTCTTCCAAGGAGTAAGTGTCTTTTAATTTCAAGTCTATAATCACCGTCTGCAGTGATTTTGGAGCCCCCAAAAATAAAGTCTGATACTGTTTCCACTGTTTCCCCATCTATTTCCCATGAAGTGATGAGACCAGATGCCATGATCTTAGTTCTCTGAATCTTGAGCTTTAAGCCAACTTTTTCACTCTCCTCTTTCACTTTCATCAAGAGGCTTTTTAGTTCCTCTTCACTTTCTGCCGTAAGGGTAGTGTCATCTGCATATCTGAGGTTATTGATATTTCTCCCAGCAATCTTGATTCCAGCTTGTGCTTCTTCCAGCCCAGTGTTTCTCATGATGTATTCTGCATATAAGTTGAATGAGCAGGGTGACAATATATAGCCTTGACATACTCCTTTTCCTATTTGGAACCAGTCTGTTGTTCTATGTCCAGTTCTAACTGTTGCTTCCTGGCCTGCATACAGGCTTCTCAAGAGGCAGGTCAGATGGTCTGGTATTCCCATCTCTTTCAGAATTTTCCACAGTGTATTGTGATCCACACAGTCAAAGGCTTTGGCATAGTCAATAAAGCAGAAAGAGATGTTTTTCTGGAACTCTCTTGCTTTTTCCATGATCCAGCGGATGTTGGCAATTTGATCTCTGGTTCCTCTGCCTTTTCTAAAACCAGCTTGAACATCTGGAAGTTCATGGTTCACATTTAGCATACCTCTAATTATTTACCCTTAGTTGATTTTGCCTAAGATTTAGTTGGATTGCTAAAAGAGGGACTGCTACATGAAATGATGCTACAATATTATCATTAACATTTTTTATAATTGTTAAAAAATGGCCATATACATGGTATATTAGGAGACAAAGAATAGTTAAACATGACTGAAACCATCTAAAACTTGTGCTATGTATGTTGGAAAGGTTCCCCCATGAAAATCAATAAGATATAACTTAAAATTGTAAACTAAACATGCAAAAATTTAACTTTTGATATAGTTCATTCAAACTACATGGAAAACATTCCTCTACACTTGTATTTCTCAAGCATACACATTAATCCTTTTGTTCTTTGGAACACAATCACTCCTCAGCCTAAAAAACAGAAGTAAATGTGTTTTATACAAAATGCTATGCAATTATTCAAATATCAACTGTCATGTGTAGCACACTCAGTTTTTATTTTATTTTCAAACTTAATTTATCCTCAAAAAAATCGTAATTCCTTTTTTCATTTGGGAAAGTGGCTAACTTCTGTGACTATATTAAATTTGTTTGGAATACAAGTTATATTATGTGCATTGAGTTATTTCAAATACCCCAACTGCAAAATCTATTAACTAACAAAACACTAAGACCTATAAAAAATGAATTAGTTTGGACAATCTTTGTACAATTCTTATCGTATAAGTTAGAGGATATCAAAAGAGACAGAGATTATTCCCAAAAATATTTTAAAAAGAAAATTATCAGCTGGTAGACATTCCCAGACAAAATTAAGAATCATGCTGTGTGATTTTGAGATGTTCAGTTTTGATACTTTTTGATCTTAGTAAATAGTAGATAAGGTAAATGTGATATTTAAAACCAGGGACATAGTTCGGTTTTTGACTGAAAACTAAATGAGACATGGAAAGGAAATGGATTGGAAAACTGTTAAGAATCCTCACTTTTTTCCTCTGCAGGGACTTACATAACTCTTAATTCCACCCATCAATTCTGCATTCAGTCAGGTCACTTCAACATTTACCCCCCAGGATTTTAAATAGAACTCCTGCTTTCTTAGAGTTTTGATAGAAGTTCCAAGGCTGAGAATGTTGCTCTTGTTTAGATGTTAAGTCGTGGCCACTGTATGAGATCTCATGGACTATAGCCCACTAGGCTCCTCTGTCCATGGAATTTTCAGGCAAGAATACTGGAGTGGGTTGCCGTTTCCTTCTCCAAATGCTGAGAATAAAAGCTGTCAATTTCTTCATACTTGTAAAGATCTGCAGCATCTATGAAAGGTTGACCCAGAGGGTGATCCAAAGGCAGCATGCCTCAAGTGGGCCATTAGTCACTCCCCAGGTTATCGAAAGACAAATCATTCTTGGGCTGGGGGGAGGGGGTCAATAGCAAAGGTGTCTTTAGAGCAGCTTTGTCAACCTTGACCACACAGTAGAGTAACAAGGATGCTCAGACTACACCTGGAACAGTACTTCCCAATCTCTGGGGATGGAACACAGTGTTGAAGGCTCCCAGGTGACTGCAGTGTGCAGCCAGGTTGGAGAGACAATCTATGCAGGGTTCTAGCTTTTTCCCTCCTCTCCTCATGGTGCTCAAACCAAACCAAACAAAGGGTTATGGGGAGTTTGGGGAGGCTTGACTAGTGCACTGGGGACCTTGGGGCTCAGAGGGATCATTTGATATGCACCTAAAAATTTTAGAGGAAGGAGCAAGGGGTCCAGTGTGAGGGAGAGAAAACTGCTAGAATGGTGGTAGACAAACTCCCCTAACCGCGAGTTAGAGGGACCGCACTGTAGGAGCCTGATGTGGGAGTTCCGAAACACAAATATTCTTGAGTAGTTTTGAAAGGAGGTTCATTTAAGAAGAATGTCTAAAGACTGCGAAAACCCCAGAGAGAGAGACAATGTAAGTGAAACCAGTAAAAGCAAATGCTAACAAAATGAAGCGTTGCCTGGACCACAGAATAGAGTCATTCTCCCCAGCGTGGTGCCTCCCAGCAACCACAGAAGTATTCCACAAAGAGGCATTCTCTGAACTTTAAGTTAGAGAGCATCAATCAAGATGACAGTTATACTCTTCTGTAAAACCTTGCCTTTTACTGGCCCAACTTCAGAGAGACCAGATATGGTGGTCAGTGAGTAGAGGGGAGGAAGGATGTTAGTTGGGGCAAGAATGAGGGAAGAAGCTACTGATATTCTTGCTACTTACCCAAGCCAGATTCCTATCAAGCCTGATCTGAGAGCAAAGGGAAGATTTGAATCAAATGAAAATAATGTTTGACAACTTGACTTTTCTGAGGAACCACAGATTGGACACATTTGATATTCAAGTTTTAATCCAGAGACAAGAAGAATATTTCAATGGATCTTGTTTGAAGGTGGTGAAGGAGAGAAAATAAACCTGTTCTATAATTATGATCTTCTCAAATCCAGCTCATTCAATAAACATGTAACTTATTTTAAGTTCCTAATTGCCAGACACTGTGCTAAGTATATAGGAGACAAAGATAATTACATTTCTGTGGGTATATGGTTTCTGGAGCACACAAAGCTGAATTCTTGTAGAGAGAACACTTACATAATTATCCTTGTTACAGCTGATGTGTTATGATTACATTAGACATAATAGTAGTATTTTTCTCAGGGCCTAGTATTACCCATACCTGGTCACATAAATGTTTAAACATATCTGTTGAATAGATAGATGAATAACGAGCTATGCACATGTAAATTAAGATTAGGGGCTTCCCTGGTGGTCCAGTGGTAGGAACTCAGTTCTTCCTATGCATTAGGTGCAGGTTCAATCCCTGGTTCGGAAACTAAGATCTCACATGCCTCATGATATGGTCAAAAAATAAATAGATGAATACATAAGTTCATTTAAAATTAAGGTTATACTCACTGGCACTGTGGAAACAATCACTTTTCTATTACAACGTAGTACATCACATACTTTATAGTTCAAATTTATGTATTTTTTCTACTTAAAAGAACCAAAGTCTTATCTTCTTCTCCTAAAAGCCCCACTCTTGTCTTTATTTGTGTTTTTCCCTTACTAATCTATATTGCTACTTTTCACCCTTAAACACACACAGATGCACACACAAATGGTTACAATTAGAAGTAAAATTAAAATTTCAAAAAATGAACAATTCATTTATGGTAGCCCCGAAAGAATTCATACTGTGGAAAGACTAGCTCGGGTGGCAAGGTGAGGTGTAACATGTCTTTTCTACTCTTGATGTTTCCTGGAGCATTGCGCTGGCTTCATACCCCATATAGTAAGTCTTCTACATATGAATGAGTTCTCTTCCAAGGGTGTATTCATTAAGTCCAATTTGTTCATAAGTCCAACAAAGTTAGCCTAGGTACCCAACTAACACAATCAGCTATATAGTACTGTTGTGATGGGCTTATCATACTTTGCATACAAATCATACATCAAAAGCAAACACAAAAAGTAAAGGGAACATTTTTAATTTTATGGTACAGTACCTTGAAAAGCACAGTAGCTGGCACAGAGGACCTGGCATCAAGTGAACAGGCAAGAAGACTTACTGACTGGAGAAAGGAGAGGAGGTGGGAGATGGCAGAGCTGAAGGGTGATCAGCAATAGGAGACAGAGCACAAGCTGCAGTTTCACTCATGCCTGATGCTGATGGCACAGGCTCTGATTCCTTGCTGGAACTGGATGTACATCTGCGTCTTGGAAAGTTCCCAAGCTGAAGGTTCCCACGTAGGGGACCTACTGTATCTTTATTCAGTCCTCTACCCCAAGGAAGGGGAGGGAATTTTCGGCTCCTCCAACTGATCTATTCTGGACAGGAGGAGGAGGAATGATGGCAGGGCTGTGACCCAGCCTCCTGCTGTTAATGGTTAAATCTCTCTAAATCTAGAATCTCTTATTTGAAAATCTCCTTCTCTGTAGAATAATCAACACTCTCCAGTATTGGTCTTGCTAGAAATGGATGTGTCTCTTTGTCTCCAAATTCTCCCCTCCTGTATCTGTTCACAGGTATCTTAAAACTCACATCATGAGGGGGATTATTCATTGTGTCCTTTTCAAAAATCCCCATAATAGTCTTTGTCTTTTTCCTCATTTAATGGATCAGATCTTAGCAGTTTAATTCCTGATTTTTTTCCCTCATATTTACCTTGTTCTCTACGTGTTTACCTGCAAAGGGATGAAGCTTGACAGCATAGGATTTCAGTTTACTATAAACCTTGTGGGGGCTTTCCTGGTGTTTCAGTGAACAAGAATCTGCCTGCAATACTGGAGAGGCAGGAGACTCAGGTTTAACCCCTGGGTCAGGAAGATCTGTTGGAGAAGGTAACAGCAACCCACTCTAGTATTCTTGCTGGGAAAATCGCATGGGCAGAGGAGCCTGATGGGCTATAGTCCATGGGGTTGCAAAGAGTCGAACACGACTGAGTGACTAACATACACACACACACACACACACACCCTTGCATTTTTATTTTCTTTCTACATCACAGTTTGTCCCTTAGTCATTATGAAAAAAGGAGAATCTACAGAAGTTTGAGTGTCCTTGAAATACAGAGGATAATACGCAAGCTTGATTTTAACATTTTGTTTCTGATTTATCTGAAAATTATCTCGGACTTTTAGAAAGAATCCTAAAGCTTATTCCAATGAGGTTAGAAAAGTTCTTAAAAGTAGTTTTGCTAAGATACTGTCCTTAGTTTTTCTGAATCACTAAGGAATAAAGATAAATTATTTAGGACTTTAATTTTTTCTTCTGCAAAAATTAATTTATACATGCAAAACTCATTTGTTCTTGAATTATTTCTCCTTCAAGAAATACATATATAATGGCTTTTTATAAGGCCTTAATAATATCATTAATATTAGATTAAACAAAGAAATTGGACATTGAAATAGTATTTAATAGAATTGTACTCAGTATTTTTATTATAACTTTTTGAACTTACCTCTTAGTTGTTTTTATATATTTGTGTCTCACAGGAAGGACAATAAGAGCAAATGGATTGGGTAAATATAAAAATAGATTGATGTTTTAGCTTAGACTGTTTTGTTGAAATATAATACATAAAGGGTTCAAGAAAAAAAGGTGATTGTGCTTTTACAATAGAAGTAATGGTTCATACTTAGTTTCTCTTTCTATTCATTACTTTCTTGCAACCAAACATCATCAAAGCAGGGCACTCTTTCTTCTTCTTGTGTATAATCCAGATCTACTTCATCAGCTCTTCTGGTTGAATAAACAAATCTCCTAAAATATGCACAAGTCATTCTGGAAGTCCTTTTTACCCCTCCTCTCTTTGATGGACAGCCAAGACTCCTGAATATGTGGACACGGCATCAAGTACCTATTGTTTCTAAACAGAAATATGCTATTAGGATCACTGCTATTCATTTCGTAAGGAAGAAAAAAATGGAAAGCCACCACTTAGGTTCTTCTTGTTCGACTACTGTCATCATGGCTGTTTGCGACCCCATGGACAGCAGCATGCCAGGCTTTTCTGTCCTCCACTATCTCCCAGAGCACTCAGATTCATATCCATTGAGTTGGTGATGCTATCTAACCATCACATCCTCTTGCCACTCCCTTCTCCTTTTGCCCTCAATCTTTCCCAGCATCAGGGTCTTTTCAATGAATTGGCTCTTCACATCAGGTGCCCAAAGTATGGGAGCTTCAGCTTTAGCATCAGTTCTTCCAATGAATATTCAGGGTTGATTTCCTCTAGGATTGTCTGGTTTGTTCTCCTTATAGTCCAGGGGACTCTCAAAAGTCTTCTCCAGAACCACAGTTCGAAAGTATCAGTTTTTTGTGCTCAACCTTCTTTATGGTCCAACTCTTACATCTGTACATGACTACTGGAAAAACCACTTAGATAAGCTCAATAAACATGTTACAGGTCAACCACTGTAACAAATGTCAGGCCTCAAATTAAGAAATAGAAGAATAAAAGGCCAAATTAAAAAATGCATAAATGTCTGAATTTGCTTTGCATATTATCACTTTTTTTTTTTCAACTACTATTTAGAACCTGTGTGTCAGCTTAAAAATCGTATCTAATTGTTTGATGTGCTATTGTTAGAAACATTTTATTTATATCTTATATATGGTGACGCTGATTTGGGGAGAGACTACGTAATTTCCCAAAGTTTAGAGACAAAATAAAACTGAAATACAGATTCATGTAATTACACAACTCACATGAACGTTCTTCCAGTGATGAAAAACAGCCCTCAAAGTAAGTCGGTTATTTAAAAAATATGATGCAAGATGAAAAATGATACGTTTTAAGACGTTTAGGAGTTACAATTTAGGAGCAAGATTATATCTGTTTGATATGTAATTTTACTACGTATTCTGTTGCAGATTCTCATTGTAGTAATATTTTCATCATTGACACATGAGTCAACACAGTGATCTTCATCTCAGAAAAGTAGATTGTTTTCCTCTTTCACTGCTAAACAGGCTAGAATGTGCTTTGGTTAAAAGTTTTATTTGAAAGCTACTGCAGCTCTGAAGTGAATATTATCTAAAAAGTAATTAATCTTTCTTTTACTATTTCAAGATGTTTCTGTTATATTCTTAGTACTTCCTCACTTTCTCAAAGATGGTTACTTTTATACTTGTAAGCTGAAAATACTTCCAGACACTGAGTTCGGTTCAGTTCAGTCGCTCAGTCATGTCTGACTCTTTGTGACCCCGTGCACTGCAGCACGGCAGGCTTCCCTGTCTATCACCAGCTCCTGAAGCTTGCTCTAACTCATGTCCATCGAGTTGGTGATGCCATCCAACCATCTTATCCTCTGTCGTCCCCTTCTCCTATTACTCGGACACTGACTATTAACTATTAAAATACCTTTTTCTTTTTCTGTGAAGAACCTACTAAATCTATTTACTTTTCAAGGAATAGTTAGACTTTATAATAGGCAAGATTGATTATTGAGTAACTTCTCAATGAAATGCTGGAGACTTCAGTGTTATATGATGTTATGGGCTGAAGAATTTGTGTTTGACTAGGTTATTTAAATAACTCCATAGAAATAGAAGTTAACTTAGAGAAAAGTGATATTTATGGAAATATTTCTTGTCCATAGAAAACAAATTACTTATGGCTGCTGGTATGCAATTGCTTATTGCTTTGTGGATAACCCAGATTTCCAAATTCATTTCAACATTACTCTTCTTTATATACATTTATGTTACATTATTTCTTCATTATACCAGTTATAATATCTTACTGGTTCTTTCTTCAATAATGAGGTAAACAAAATCTTTAACACTTGCTCAATTTAGCCCTGCATGAAAGTTATAAATTTTTTATTGAAAATATTCCTTTAATATCTTTAAGATGCATTTTCATATATAGTATATTGATGTACAATGTTATTTAAAAGAGACCCTCAGTTGTCTTATTTTCTTTTAAAATACATGCAAAATTACCATTTAGAAGACTATTATTTCACTGTTAATCACTACATACTGGAAAATTTGCTTTATTCCCGTTTCCTACGTGCATTTGGCCTCCTCTGGTGGCTTAGACAGTAAAGAATCTGCCTGCAAAGCAGATCTGCGTTTGATCCCTGGGTTGGGAAGATTCCCTAGAGAAGTGAACAACTACCAACTCCAGTATTCTTCCCTGGAGAATTCCATGGACAGAGGAGCCTGGAGGGCTACAGTGCATGAGGTCACAAAGAGTCAGACACAACTGAGACATACACACACACACACATACACACATATGCATTTAAATGTTTGGACTGAAGTAATTTCAATTTCTTAGCTAGATACTGAAATAAGTTTATCTTATTTTAAGGCACGCCTTATGTCTAAAAATCTATTTTCTTAATAAAGTATTTGAAAATATCTTAGTATAAATTATCATATTGTCACATCTTAATTTAGATAGAAATTGCATGACACCCCCAATTAGGTTTATTTTTTTATCATTTAAATTCTAGTCATTTTATCTTTGGTTATTAGTATCTTTATCATATAGCCTATATATTTCTCAGTTTTACAGACAGAAATGCTTTTAAATTAGCTAATTGGAAACTAAAAAATTTTAACTTACGCCTATTGCTCTGCAATATTGCAAGCTTTACCTGTTTGCTCCCTTTTAATCTGAAAGTCCAATAAAATACTGTTAAGTCATTATGATAATTACTACAAAGACATGATTGATAGAAACTGTATTAAAACCAATTTTTAGTTACACAGTTTTATTATATTGAAATGGACAAACTTTTTATCCTATTGAAAATATAAAGCCCAAACTATTCACAAATAAAATTTTAAAAAATGATGTCACCTGGTTAAAGTTTCTTTATATTCAAATATAGGGAAGATTATCCACTCAGTAACGTCTTACACAGCTGAGCTATTTCTCCACATTCAATTTCCCTTGCTATGGTTTGTGCTGAAATGTTTGATCACATTTATTTAGAACACATATTGGTTTACAATCTATTTCTTACCAAACAAAAAAATTCAAGTGGAATTTTAATTAACAAACGCAAAAATGCTAAGTTTAGTCGTTAGACCTATTATTTAATTTTTTTCAGATCTGACAATTTAAAATGTCTTAAATTGCACACAGAAACAATGTGTGCAATAATAAAAAATATTAATAATGTTTCAATTCCATTCAAAATTTGCCATTATCTACCTATTATAAATAGGTAATATAAATACTAAATAATAAACTAAATAATAAACTACCTATTTTCCCACTTTCTTCATGCAAATTCGTCTTAATTTCTATTAAGCAAAACTGTCACGTTTATACGACCCTCAAATTTCCAGGCGCCCTCAACTGTAGTCATTTGCATTATTTATTTTCACCGCTAGATGTCACTACGCTCTTCGCAAAAGCTAGTGTAGCTAGATTTACGGAGAAACATAGTAAACACATAATTTATTAAATCTAAAAGTCAACATTATCTGTGAGGAATCATTTGGTTGCATTAAAATTTTAATTAATATTATATTTTCTATTTAAATATCATTATAAGACTGTGACATGAGGATCAAGCATTCACATTCTCATTGTCAGTTAGCATTTTAGGAATGATAGTCCTTCAAACACTTAAGAAAGGAAAGATTTCTATATCTACCACATGTTGATGTCCCAAATGATAATATTAGAAGAAATATCCTCTTACCAATTTTATAAGAATTAAATGAGCAAATATTGAACATACATTTTACTTGATTTCTCATTTTGCTTTTAGTAATATTAGGATATATATTATTTTAAACATATAATTATGGATATCATTCACTGTTAAAAGCTTTCCTTTCATCCATTCATTCAATAAATATTTATTGAGACCAATCTTGTCCAAGAATTTAAGTGAAATGTATACTGCAAAATAAGACAGATGTTCCAGCCCTGGTGGAATCTAGCTGTTTATCAATGACAACCAATGGAAAGATTTTGCTGAAAAACAGAAGCTTGCCTCTAAAGTCTGGTATCTTAGTTCCATCAGAAGATTTCAGAAGTTTGAGAAGAAGAGGTCTTACTTTTAGAAACTCTGAAACTACCTATCAATAGTATTCAAAGTTGAGGTACCTGTCCTTTTTGTGACTTGGCACAAGAAGGCAGTCATAAAATTAAAAGACACTTGGCTCCTTGGAAGAAAAGCTATGACCAACCTAGAGAGCATATTAGAAAGCAGAGACATTACTTTACCAACAAAGATCCATCTAGTCAAAGCTATGGTTTTTCCAGTAGTCATGTGTGGATGTGAGAGTTGGACCATAAAGAAGGCTGAGCACTGAAAAACTGATGCTTTTGAACTGTGGTGTTGGAGAAGACTTGAGAGTCCCTTGGACTGCAAGGAGATCAAACCAGTCCATCCTAAAGGAAATCAGTCCTGAATATTCATTGGAAGGACAGATACTGAAGCTGAAGCTCCCATACTTTGGCCACCTGATGGGAGGAACTGACTCATTAGAAAAGACCCTGATTCTGGGAAAGATTGAAGGCAGGAGGAGGAGTAGGGGACGACAGAGGATGAGATGGCTGGATGGCATCACCGACTCAATGGACATGAGTTTGGGCAAACTCAGAGAGATGGTGAAGGACAGGGAAGTCTGATGTGCTGCAGTCCACGGGGTCACAGAGTCTGACACGACTGAACTACTGAACAACAACAACAAGGCATTCAGAGAATGTGTGGCATTTTAAGTTGGTATAGACACAAGTTTGAAGTTGTGGTGTATTCACTCCTGTAATTTTATTTCATTTTTATGAGCCTCCAACAATCCAACAACATGCAGGAAAGTGACTGGAAAAAGTAGGAATAGTAGTGAGTCAAGGAAAGAGGATCATGAATGTTTAGATAGTCAAATTGGCTTCAGCAAAGGAAAACCTCCTCTGCAGCAGCTGCTTGCAAATTGAAGATTTTTCCTAATTCTACATCTGCTGCTCACATTTTAGGAAGCAGTTACATATAGAAAAACCTTTTTCTCTAAGACATTAAGATTGTCGTCTCTTTTCTGTGTCTGTCCTTGAGGGACGTAAAGTTGATCAACAGCATTTGTAGAGGACTTGATTCTTGGGAAATGTGAGAAATAAAGAAAAAAAAATAAAGAGATATAAAGCAGTACTGAAGAAGGAAATGGCAACTCACTGCAGTGTTCTAGCCTGGGAAAACCCATGGACAGAGGAGCTGGTGGTCTACAGTCCACTGGGTGGCGAAGAGTCAGACACAATTTAATGACTAAGCAACTACTACAAGGCAGCATACTCCACGTTTCAGAAGCACAGAAATGATACAGCTTTACTGGTCCTATTCTAAATTCTCTTATAAACCTTAACATCATAAAGAAAATATATTTACATAAGGCTAGCATTATCCATATACAGATCTTGTTCAGCTTACCATAGGATTATGTCCCCATAAACACATAGTCAAAAATGCATTTAATTCACCTAACATCATAGCTTAGCCCAGCCTACCTTAAATGTGCTCAGAACCCTTATATGGGCAAAATCAACTAACACAAAGCCTATTTTATGATAAGTGTCACTTCAGTTCAGTCCAGTTCAGTTCAGTCACTTAGTCGTGTCTGACTCTTTGCAACCCCATGAGTCACAGCACGCCAGGCCTCCCTGTCCATCACCAACTCCCAGAGTTCACTCAGGCTCATGTCCATCGAGTCGGTGACGCCATCCAGCTATCTCATCCTCTGTTGTCCCCTTCTCCTCCTGCCCCCAATCCCTCCCAGTATCAGGGTCTTTTCCAATGAGCCAACTCTTCGCATGAGGTGGCCAAAGTACTGGAGGTTCAGCTTTAGCATCAGTCCTTCCAATGAACACCCAGGACTGATCTCCTGTAGAATGGACTGGTTGGACCTCCTTGCAGTCCAAGGAACTCACTTAAGTCGTGTCCAATTCTGTGTGATCCTGTGGACTGTAGCCTACTAGGCTATTCTGTCCAAGGGATTCTCCAGGCAAAAACACTGGAGTGGGTAGCCAATCCCTTCTCTAAGGCATCTTCCCAGCCCAGGGATCCAAGCAGGCTCCACCTACATTGCAGGTGGATTCTTACCATCTGAGACATCAGGGAAGCCTGGAATATCTCATATAATTGATTAAACACTGTACTGAGAGTGAATAGCAGAATGACTGTCTGGGTACAGGATAACTCTGAGTGTATTGGTTGTTGCCCTTGGGATGGCCTGGGCTGACTGGGGGCTACCTCTGCTCTGTATCACAACAAAGCATCTTACTGCATATGATAAAAATTCAAATTGCAGTTTTTACTGAATGAGTAGAAATTCTGCACCATTGTAAGCTTAAAAAAAAAAAAAAGAAACAAAACACATTGTCAGCTGAACCATTGTAAGTCGGGAGCATCTGTACTGTGATAATGTCAAGATAAGTTTAGCCAGGATGATTCTGCCTCTCTTCCATCTGGTCTTGAAACTGATCTGTTTACTTCATTCCTACAGGAAAGTGGATGCACTCTTTTTGAAGTTAACTTATCTCCCCTTAAAACAGTTTTCTTCTCCGGCTTCCTTTCTTTGCTCCTGAGGAATGCTGCTGTTTCCAACCAAAACCGTGTGAGGCCAGAAGCAAGTGTTGCGCACTATGCCGTTAGAGCAGCCTCTGAGAGTCACAGCGAAGTGCAGTGGGGTCAGTCCAATCACGAGATGAAAAGGCAAGACAGTCCTTTCTGTTCTCTCATACCTCAGTGATGCCGCGTCCTTTCCCTTATAGATATGAGGAAGGGGAGAGGACTCCGCCACGACAAATTTCCCTCTGTGCAGCACGAACTGGAGTTTTGTTACAGGAGCACTTCTGCTGGCCTCAACATGAACAAAATTCATCTCAGAACCTTTGAAGCCATCAGGGAAAGACAAGGAAGCCTATTCAAAGCTTTTCCCTGTGTAAAGCTGCTGGTTTTCTTTTTGATTTGCTGCTCACTGGTATTAAAATGCCCACTTCTCTGCATTTTCACAGACTCCCTAACCCATTGGCAAAGTCTCAAATTGTTTCTAAACCAGCATAGAGAAATGCAACACACACACAAAAATGAGAAACCTTGCTTTTAAGATTTTCAGGTGAACTCTACCTCTCAAAGTATAATTTTCTTTCCAGAAGTGCTGAATTATGGGTCACCAAATCTACATCTGCTCACCTAAAAAGCTATTGAATATGCAGAAGGATGAACTGAACCTTTTTTATAACATGTGGTCAAAGAGTTCCTGAAAGTGTCCAAATTTCAATTCTCTTATGCAAAAATTCTTCAGGTAAAAGCAGAAGATATGACATTATTAGGTAACATAGTTCAAATTTAATACCATCATCGACAAGATTCATTCAGCTTTAGATAAGTGGAGAGATGTACAGACTACAAAAAAAAAAAAAAAGTAAAAATGCTGTTTCTATACCCTTTCTTCAGATGCTGAAAAACTACTTGCAATCCACTCTACTTCCATCTTTGTATTTTTTTATCCATTTATTTGCTTCCAGAAAGCATAAAGGACAGAAAGAATTGTATGGCTTCTCCTATCAAAATCCCTTTGTAGCATATTTTTCTCTTTCAGTTCAAGTCTATTAATTATCCCTCTTAACACTTTCTTATATCAAAATTCTCTTTTCCTATCAGTTCAGTTCAGTTCAGTCGCTCAGTCGTGTCCGACTCTTTGCGACCCCATGAATCGCAGCATGCCAGGCCTCCCTGTCCATTACCAACTCCCGGAGTTCACTCAGACTCACGTCCATCAAGTCAGTGATGCCATCCAGCCATCTCATCCTCGGTCGTCCCCTTCTCCTCCTGCCCCCAATCCCTCCCAGCATCAGAGTCTTTTCCAATGAGTCAACTCTTCGCATGAGGTGGCCAAAGTATTGGAGTTTCAGCTTTAGCATCATTCCTTCCAAAGAACACCCAGGACTGATCTCCTTTAGGATGGACTGGTTGGATCTCCTTGCAGTCCAAGGGACTCTCAAGAGTCTTCTCCAACACCACAGTTCAAAAGCATCAATTCTTCAGCACTCAGTTTTCTTCACAGTCCAACTCTCACATCCATACATGACTACTGGAAAAACCATAGCCTTGACTAGACGGACCTTTGTTGGCAAAGTAACATCTCTGCTTTTGAATATGCTATCTAGGTTGGTCATAACTTTCCTTCCAGGGAGTAAGCGTCTTTTAATTTCATGGCTGCAGTCACTATCTGCAGTGATTTTGGAGCCCCCCAAAATAAAGTCTGACACTGTTTCCACTGATTTCCCAACTATTTCTAATGCAGTGATGGGACCAGATGCCATGATATTCGTTTTCTGAATGTTGAGCTATAGTATGGCTAAATTATGGAATGATTGGTAAGTTAGAGAATTAGGGGAGTGGAAGAGACATTTCAAATAGTCTAATTCAAGCAGATCTCACATTTCTATCCAAATGCAAGGACATCTTGTCTATGACCTTTAAGAAACTGTCTCCAGAATATAGGTGAACACATTAACAATCTTCTCACTCCCCCCCCCCCATTTCTGTAGATATATATAGATAGATAGATAGATAGATAGATAGATAGATAGATAAGATGTATAGATAAATCACTTATATATCACCAGTATGTAATTCACTTTTATTAAAACCCTCCCAGTGATAGTTATTAAATACACTGAACTGAGCCACCACCCCAGATTATTCCACCATCACCCCCTCAGCTCTGTCTACCTCCAGCTTTCCTTTAGTCTCCCTCACACCTGTGCTCAGTCATGTCCAACTCTTTGCAACCCCCTAGATTGTGGCCTTCCAGAGTCCTTTGTCCATGGAGTGGGTTGCCATTTCCTTCTCCAGGGTGTCTTCCTATCTTGGGGATTGAACTCTCATCTCCTGCTCAGCAGAGAAGCCCTCTGTTCTTCCTAGTAGGTCTTGTTTTGTCTCTTAGAGCAAAGCTAAATACTGTAGTCTTCCTTCAAACTCTTCACATCCCTGAGGATAACTTTTATTTTCCCTTATGCTCCCTATTTCTTTTATTAGCTAGATTGCTTCTATTTTCTTTAATAATTCTGTTGGAAATATACAGCAATTCTTCTAGAATATCCAAACGGATAAATCTTTTGCTTTTTAACACTTGATGGTTTTACTATTGCTTCCCTGGTGGGTCAGCAGTAAAATCCACCTGCAAATACCTGTATCCAGTATTCTTGCCTGGGAAATCCCATGGACAGAGGAGACTGGTGGGCTGCAGTCCATGAGCCTACAAGGGTCAGCCATCATGTAGCGACTAAACACACACACACACACACACGTACACACACACAAGGACATGGGCTGTAGCCTGTCGGGCTTCTCTGTCCATGGGATTGAGCCTGACAGACATGATTTAGTGACTAAATAACAAGTTTACTATTAATTTATTTCTATAAGTTTGGGGTACTGCTTCAAAAAGAGATCTTGTAAGTCTTACGGATTTTGATACATTTTTACCCATCGTAGAGTTTTTCGTTTGTTTGTTTTAGTTTGTTTCCTATGAAACAATTTGTAAGTCTTGGGTAGTGTTTTAGGTCAGTATTTTTTTTTTTAAATGATGGATATGGGTGAGCGTAAATTTCTTTTCTAGAGAATTAATGACTTATGGCTGACTGTTGGAATATGCAAATATGCTACAAGCAGTTATGATACATTGGATATGTACTGTATTCATAGTGGAGGAAGTGAAGAGCTTTAAATTGCCAGAGAAGAAATAGCCTACATTCGTCTTCCTCCCTGTATTAATTTACATTTCCCATTTAAAGAAATCAATGCTCAATCTATAATAACTCCACTAATGCCATTGCTAGGTTCCCCTGGAGAAGGGAATGGCAACCCATTCTGGTATTCTTGCCAGGAAAATTCCATG
Organism: Budorcas taxicolor; assembly: GCF_023091745.1. NCBI lineage: Eukaryota > Metazoa > Chordata > Mammalia > Artiodactyla > Bovidae > Budorcas > Budorcas taxicolor. Next base: position 54,573,186 of record NC_068929.1, on the reverse strand, counting down.
GACAGAGGAGCCTGGTGGGCCCCAGGTCACGGGGTCACAAAGAGTTGGACATGACTGAGCAGCTAATACACACAATGCTATTATTGCTAATTCAAAGTTTCAAATAAGAAAACTAAAAGGTACAACTACAATCATTGTATGCTTTGCTCCTGTGAACTGGGGGGGAAACAGGAAGACAGTAGGAAGAAATGAAATAGAGGATGTTGTGTTCAAGTGCTGCTGCTGCTGCTGCTAAGTCACTTCAGTCGTGTCCGACTCTGTGCGACCCCAGAGATGGCAGCCTACCAGGCTCCCACGTCCCTGGGATTCTCCAGGCAAGAACACTGGAGTGGGATGCCATTGCTAACTGGTCATTTACTACCTGCAACACTTGCTAGCTTCTCAGTTCAGTTCTGTTCACTCACTCAGTCGTGTCCAACTCTGCAACCCCATGGACTGCAGCACGTCAGGCCTCCCTGTCCATCTCCAACTCCCGGAGCCTATTCAAACTCATGTCCATTGCATCAGTAATGCCATCCAACCATCTCATCCTCTGTCCTCACCTTCTCCTCCCACCTTCAATCTTTCCCAACATCAGGGTCTTTTCCAATGAGTCAGTTCTTCACATCAGGTGGCCAAAATATTGCTAGCTTCTACCAAGTCTCAAAACTTGAACTGGTAGTGACAACTTTCATTTTTTGATTTGTCCCTCTGTTGTCTTTAACCTATATTCTCTCTCTCATGTGCTTATTTCTCAAAGCTGGAAGATAGCTCCCTTTAAGTCGTATTACTATTGGACAATGCAAGGACTTTATGGTATTCTTTTATGTGACAAGTTTGAGGCTGATGTGAAAATTTTGCTTTGACTACTAACCACTCACGATTATTCAAATATAGTCACCTTTCACTTAGATTTTACGGGCATTGTCTCTTCTCTGAGCTTTTCAGTCAATGATACAAATAACAATATTATTTAGAACTTCTTACTCACTAGGTCACAGTTTACTAATGGTTTTTTTCTGGCTGAGATAATCGATTAGAACTATCACATACAATAGTGCACACAAATGTAGAGCTTCCTAAGGAATTTGATATGTTTAATTTGATCAATAATCTGGTTATCCCTTTTCCTGGTAAACAACAAGCACAACCAAGAAAGAAAAGTTAAAAACCAAGAAGAAACCCAGGTTACAGCATGACTACAGCCCAAAGTTTGGACATTAAATCCTGAATGTTCCTGAAGCCACCTTCACATTGTTTTAGTGTACCTGTCCTCTTCTTGCAAATCACAATGCATTGTACATCATTTTTCTTTCCAAAAAGAAGACAATTGAAAAAAATTCATGAAATATGCAAGAGCGGCTCTAAAGAAAACTGCCTCTCAAGTCTTTTCTAAAACATTTGACTAAATAGATGCTTTATCATTTAAGTGAGTAAGAGAAAATGAGATAAGCCTCTAATTACAGTTGACAGTAACACTAGTATGATATGACTTGTGTCTCTAGTATTGATATGAACGCCTCTGAGCATGACTCCTGAATTCTATCTGTAAGCATTTCCCCATCAAAACCCATGGAATTCTCTTTTGACAATGTGCCATGTATGATTATAACCTAAACGCAATATGTTACATTTTAATAGAAGCTACTCTCACCACGTTAAGTGATACTGTCAATTATAAGAAATTGTTCCATGAATTTATTCATTGGAACCAATTTGGTTCTCCTTTGATTAGCCTTTTCTGTGCACATCCCTTCAGCTACATTTAGATATAAGAACTAGAATTACAAGCATCATTTTGGTCACCTCTATGCAATCATGGATTTTTTTTATATTACTGGGCACTATTTCTCAATGTTTCATGTTTAATTAATAAGGGTGAGTGTACAGTGTGTGCGCTGTGACTGTAGTGAAAACAGGTCAGGAAACACGTCCAGAACAATTGAAAGGAGACTGTCAAGTGCTACTGACTTTCTATTCCATATTCTTGGATGTGAATTACGACCCCAATAATATAGTTTTGGTGAAAAAAAAAAAAACAAAACAAAACAGTGTCTGGCCTCTTGTGGGGGAGGATCTGAAGAGGTTTTAAATTATATTTTGTCATGAAAATACACATCTTGTCATCTTTCTTTAGATGTTAGAGTCTTTCATCTCGCTTGAAAGTTCAGATTGATCGGTAACCTTTTTCTGAAAAAAAAAAAAAAATCATATGTCAGGCACTTTGATGTGTTGTGCATATTTTTGTTCTGGAATCTCAGGAAGCTCAGACCATAGCTGAGAAATACAAATTGAATTTTCCTTCCTACTCACTGACCTTGGAATGGTGTTAGATTGCCCCGGGAATGAGACTGCCCTACTTGGTACTGCTCTGGGCAACTCAATGACATAATTGTTGATGTGGCTTATTTCTGCAATTGAGGTTTGTGCAGACAAGAAAAACTTCCTCATCTCCTCACCTTTGGTGGCTACTTCTAGAAGGAACTTCGATGTGTTGGCTGGAACCAAGGAAAAGCTAGTCCAGTTTTAAACCACAGTCTCTGTTGCTCTCTCTCTGTCTCATTCTCTTTTTCTTTATGTGATTTTTCATAGGTACCTATATCTTTTGGGCGAGGGCATTCTAACCACTTACTAACTATAATCTGTGAATGTGCCAGTCATATGGCTTGGGAAGTAGGTTGAATGAACTTTTGAAGATAGGATTAATAACAAAAAGCATTTTATTAATCCAAACAATTAAATAAGCCAACTGATGCTCTAAAGCATGATTTGATGTTGCTGGTAACATGGGAAAGGGGAAGGAATGAAATGGCTTGCTTGTGCTTGTAGGATGTCCTTGAACAAGCAAAAGTGAATGAAAATAATGTCAGTGGAGCAGGTGGTCTTCACCCAGAGTGGCAGAAGTGAAAGCTACATGTATGTGCAGAGATGTGTGGGCAGTGCTGGAGGTAAGGCAAAGATAGTCTCTTCTGACTGCTTGCAATTTCTCAGTAAAAACTGAACCAGGATATCAGCTGAGAGACAATGGAGAAATTATTGGAGGCTTGTGGAAACAGAATAACAAATAAGGAAGAGTCTCTCGGCTAGTAACCGACTGAACAAACAAGGCGAATTTCATGGGACAGCTGAGCGGCACGTGCGGCCAGCTGGAGTTTGTAGTCATGGCAGACAGGTTGTCATGGCTATGTTATATATTCTCCAGACACATTACTTTGTTATTATGATAGGTATGGAGCAAATATAGAGGTGGGTTTAATTAAGTCAGGGCAAAAATCCTTGAAGCTGTATTCAAGACAGTGATAGTAACAATCAACCATAACATTTAAAATGGGCAAGAAAGAATGGAAAGTCACAGATGTGAGAGATTAGATGTAAAGCAATATTAAAAATAAATGAATAATAGTCTCCAGTGAGGTGATAACTTTCTAGAATTGCATTATTACAGGGAAAGAATGCAAAAGATTGTGATTAGGGATCAACATGCTTGAAACTGAAGTTATGGAGACCGCAGTTATTGAAAATGCCATGATGATAAAAACACTTGACTATAACCATGAGAGTGAGAGGCTAAAGTAGTTAAATGTCAAGTCATTGTGTATATGTGTGTGTGTGTGTGTGTGTGTGTGTGTGTGCAGTTGGGTGGTGTGTATGTTAGAGACAGAAAGAAAGAAAGTTAAGGAAATAAGAAAATGAGGCTAGAGATTTAGAATAATCATTTCTCAGCTTTCAGTTCAGTTCAGTTCAGTTCAGTCACTCAGTTGTGTCTGACTCTTTGCACCTCCATGGACTGTACCACACCAGGCCTTCCTGTCCATCACCAACTCCTGGAGTTCACTCAAACTCATGTCCATCGAGTCAGTGATGCCATCCAACCATCTCATCCTCTGTCATCCCCTTTTCCTCCTCCCTTCAATATTCCCAGCATCAGGGTCTTTTCAAATGAGTCAGTTCTTCACATCAGGTGGCCAAAGTACTGGAGTTTCAGTATCAGTCCTTCCAATGAATATTCAGGACTGATTTCCTTTAGGATGGACTGATTGGATCTTCATGCTATCCAAGGGACTTGCAAGAGTCTTCAACATCATAGTGCAAAAGCATAAATTCTTTGGTGCTCAGCTTTCTTTACAGTCCTACTCTCACATCCATATATGATTACTGGAAAAACCATAGCTTTGACTAGATGGACCTTTGTTGGCAAAGTATTGTCTCTGCTTTTAAATATGCTATCCAGGTTGGTCATAGCTTTTCTTCCAAGGAGCAAGCTTCTTTTAATTTCATGGCTGCAATCACCATCTGCAGTGATTTGGGAGCCCCCAAAATAAAGTTTCTGTTTTCATGTTTCCCCATCTATCTGCCATGAAGTGATGGGACCAGATGCCATGATCTTAGTTTTCTGAATGTTGAGTTTTAAGCCAACATTTTCACTCTCCTCTTTCACTTTCATCAAGAGCCTCTTTAGTTCTTCTTTGCTTTCTGCCACAAGTGTGCTGTCATCAGCATATCTGAGGTTATTGATATTTCTCCCAGCAATCTTGATTCCAGCTTCTGCTTCATCCAGCTGAGCATTTCTCATGATGTACTCTCCATATAAGTTAAATAAGACAATATACCACCTTGACATACTCCTTTTCCTATTTGGAACCAGTCTGTTGTTCCATGTCCAGTTCTAACTGTTGCTTCCTGACCTGCATACAGATTTCTCAGGAGGCAAGTCAGGTATTCCATCTCTTTACGAATTTTCCACAGTTTGTTGTGATCCGCACAGTCAAAGGCTTTGGCATAGTCAATAAAGCAGAGGTAGATGTTTTTCTGGAACTCTCTTGCTTTTTCAATGATCCAACAGATGTTGTCAGTTTGATCTCCAGTCCATCTGTCTTTTCTAAATCCAGCTTGAACGTCTGGAAGTTCACGGTTCATGTACAGTTGAAGCCTGGCTTGGAGTATTTGGAGCATTACTTTGCTAGCATGTGAGATGAGTAGAATTGTGAGGTACTTTGGTCATTTTTTGGCATTGCCTTTATTTGGGATTGGAATGAAAACTGACCTTTTCCAATCCGGTGGCCACTGATGAGCTTTCCAATTTTGCTGGCATATTGCATGTAACACTTTCACAGCATCATCTTTTAGGATTTGAAATAGCTCAACTGGAATTCCATCACCTGCACTAGCTTTGTTCATAGTGATGCTTCCTAAGGCCCACTTGACTTCACATGCCAGGATGTCTGGCTTTAGGTGAGACACTTTGATACTCACCCTTGTGATTATCTGGGTCATGAAGATCTTTTATGTATAGTTCTTTTGTGTATTCTTGCCACTTCTTCTTAAGATCTTCTACTTCTGTTAGGACCCTACCATTTATGTCCTTTATTGTGCCCATCTTTGCATGAAATGTTTCCTTGCTATCTCTAATTTTCTTGAAGTGATTTCTAGTCTTTTCTATTCTATTGTTTTTCTCTATTTCTTTTGCACTGATCACTGAGGAAGGCTTTCTTATCTCTCCATGCTATTCTTTGGAACTCTGCATTCAAATGGGTATAGCTTTCCTTTTCTCCTTTGCCTTTCACTTCTCTTCTTTTCATAGCTATTTGTAAGGCCTCCTCAGACAACCTTTTTGCCTTTTTGGATTTCTTTTTCTTGGGGATTGTCTTGATCACTGCCTCCTCTACAATGTCACAAACCTCAGCTTTATAACTATTGAAATCACCAAGGATTATGATGAGGGTAGTACTGGACAGAGACTAACAGTATGTTAGTTGCATTTTTACGATCATAGGGGAAATGCTTGTTGGGTCCATAAATGATAAGGAGGATAGAAAGCTTATTTTCACCTCCAGAGTTCTCAGGACAAAGCTGGGGAAGAAAAGTCATCCAATGCTCGTCAAAAATTTGGGGAGAAGAAATGTTCTTAGGAAAGACACTAGTGTCGTTCAGAGCAAGAAGGTTAAGGGAATAAGAGATAAGAGATTGGACTTTCTTGCTTATAACAGAATTTTGCTTATAACAGATTGCATGCTGCAAAGAGTACTTTGTACACATAGCAAGAGTTGGAGAGGGATAGGGGACAGAAAGAGAAGCAAGTGTGTCCAGAGTTGGGGGACAAACGGGAAATGGATGGAGGTGAGGGGGCAGTGCAGTGCCAAGAGGGGATGAGTTTATTTTCCATTTGTATCTTTCACCTTTAAAATGTATGTTCATGTTTTTGTTAGTTTTGTCAGTAACTTTTTTTGATATCATGGATACTAATTCTTAATTGCATATTTACTTTTGGCATCCTTCATTCATTGCTAACAATCTGGTTAATGCCACTGGATATTTTACCTTTTTAATGTACATCTTTTGAATAATTTAGAAAATGGCAAAATCTGCACTCTGTCTTGCATTTTTGGACAATTTGTAACATTATTATATAAATTATTCCTTCAAGGTTTGTGTTCCTTATCTCAAAGCAGACACATTTTTCTTGGTTCTGAAGTCATTCTTGATTTTCCTCCTTCATTCTTTGCCCACCCATAAATTATAGTATGGATTGTATTAGACAAGTCAGAATTCGCTCTCCTTGCACAGATTTTTCAGGATGGATGGAACAAATAAGGAGATTTATGATAATGGGAGGACGCCTACAGAATGAAGGAGAAATGGGAAGCCACAGGTGTATCAAAATTGGGCTGTAGGGAGTTTTCCTCCATCTTCATTTCCCATTTAATATATAACATATGAAATCAGGTGGTTGTCTTTGTGGTTATAAAATGGGAAAATGTTCTCTGTGGTAAACAAAACAAAATGTAGTTTTCAGTTCAGTTCAGTCACTCAGTCCAACTCTTTGCGACCCCATGGACTGCAACACACCAGTCTTCCCTGTCCAACACCATCTCCCAAAGCTTGATCAAACTCATGTCCATCGAGTAGTTTTAACTTGTGACAATTGATTATATATTTTTTCTCTCTTTCCTGGTCATAAAAGTCTTTTAAGATATATGGAGATAGAATATTTTCCATTTCAGAATGTAGTGACATGGTAATTAGGTGCAAAATATGTGATTGAGAAAAAAGTATATACATGATAACTATCACTGATGAACACACAGCCTTATTCTCCAACTAGCCAGAAAGCAAATAGCCTATTAATGAGAACTCAAAGCGTTGGGGTGATGAGAAAGTGAGACAGAGATTTGTAAGAGTTCACTAATGATTCCAAGGCATTACATCCTTTTATTCTTATATAAACATATATATATATATGTATATATATATATATATATTCTCATTATGTCCCTCATTGATTCCTATTTTTTTCATTCTCTTCTTGTCTGTACTGTTTCCCCTACCTGGGCTTAACTGGATCAGTGAAAGATTTAAAGTAAGTATTTTTCTTGTGGTGGATATTCCAATCCAAACATATATCACTTTCACAATCAGAACTAATAAATACTGAATTTTCAAACTAACAAAGTATATTTGAAAGATAGGAAAGCGAAACAATTTCAGGTCATTGTGATTTGTTATCTGGATACATCCTCATGAGCCAATATGACTGATGATACTACCTTCATGTGTCCTTTAGCCCGAACTACTGTCTGAAATTCTACCCAGAATCGTTCATTTTGAATACTAAATAGTTTTCCTGAGGACAATACAATGCAAGTCTTGATATTTTGGTGTAAGTTAATACCATCAGAAATCCTGTTGGATAGTGACATAGGAAGCATGGGCTAGATTTAGCAGAAATAGCATTTCAGATCACTGTTTTACTAGATGGAGTGGGGGAAAGGAAAACAGACTTCAGTGAGTGCTTGTGTTTGGCACAAGAAAAGTGACCTTGAAAGGGATTGAATAATAATTCTGAGTGGGAAGGGTAGTTCAAAGCTGAAGTGTTTGACTCTGATGCCAGCATGTTGGCACGACTTCTTGCTAGTTATGTTTGTGGAGGAACAGTTCTTAAGTTTCATTTTCTCAAATTCAAAGTATAGAGAGTGATTACCTTTTTTGAAAGTTATTTTGCAGGATGGAATGACAGTGATCCTACATCCTGGTTTACCAGGGAAACTGCAGATTTGCAGCTATTTCCCATCATCTCATTTAGTTGACACTTGTCCTAGATCAAAATATCCAAGATTGGAAGATTCATTATAAAACTGTCCTGAATATAAGCTACATACAGTCAACTCTTTGTACACACTCAATGAATGGTGTTCATCATTATTAGAATAATAACTCACCATTATTTTTAGCATTATTATTGAATACCACTGGAAATTCTTCCATTCTAAGTTTATTCTTTGTAAACTAAAAATTTAGCATAGTGTAAGTACTACATGAAATTCTTATGATTAATGAAATAATGTGTGATTTAATGGTAAGAAGAATTCAAAGTTATTGATAATTGTGATTTTAATAGTTAATAACTTTATTTTTCTTATGAAAAACTCGAACCATATCTTAATTAAGACTGAATCAGACTAGCAGATTATTGAGTCACATTCCATATGCCATGGTCTAAAATAGATTTTAAAGGATTTGGGAATAGCATGGAACACCAAGGACAATTAATTTGCTCCAAAAGATCTTGTTAAGTGTGCTAAGTGTTCTTGGTAGTAATTTTAATTAATGGGCATATTTTCTATGACAGAACTTTGAGCTTAATCATTCAGAAATCCAAGTGTCTCATTACATGCCTAGACCTTACATTTTTCCTGCTAGAACAGGATATCTTATTAGTATTCCAGAGCGTATGATCCAATGATTTACCGTATTCAAAAGCCTGTGAAGACTGTGAGAATATTGAAAGTTGTGAGAGGGGGAAAAAAAAAAAAAGCTAAGAAAAGAATAAAACGATGAGCATTTCCTTCACACTTGTTCCCAGCTGGGATTACAGCTGCTTGATTCATACCATCTGGGAGTGTCTAATTAGAAACTACCTAGAATAGGCTTTTAAAGAAGTAATTTGAAAATGAACTTAACATCAGCAGCAGTTCACATCCCAGAGGGCTAGGAGTTAAGGTTGCATGAACTTATGGATCAATGAACAAAAGAAATATTCACTAATCACTGCACTTGTGCAGTATTATTCCTGAATAAAGCAAAACGCCACTTGTTTCTTCAGTGCATAATGAAAGTGTCAGTTGGTCAGTAGTTTCCGACTATGTGCGACAGCATGGACTGTAGCTTGCTAGACTCCTCTGCCCTTGGGAATTTCCAGGCAAGAATACTGATGTGGGTAGCCATGTCCTCCTCCAGGAGCTCTTCCAGAACCAGGGATTGAACCCAGGTCTCCTGCATGAATTGCAGGCAGATTCTTTACTGTCTGAGCCACCAGGGAAGCTAAACACCAGCTGGCATTTAGGCTAGTAAATAAAATAAGAAAAAGAGAAGCTATTCATATGAGACTCTTGCACAAACTTCTTGTTACATTGTGGTTTAAATTGTTTTCCAGTTTTAAAGTCATCTTTTTTTCTTTTCAATTGGAGGATAATTGCTTTATAATATTGTGTTAGTTTCTGCCATACATCAACATGCATCAGCCAAATATAATAGTGTGTCATTTCCAAACAAGTTGCTATTAATATTTAGGTTACCAAGTAATTTGACCAATGATGGTCAGAATTCCAGCCTCAAAAATTGTCTTGGTCTACTAAGAATGGCCTTAAGAAGAAATAAAATTAAAAATTTCCTGTTTTATCAATTTAATAAAAAAAGTTATTTACCAGTCACAATAATTTAGACATTAAGGTGTCATAGAAATTTTCCAAATCAAAATAATGCTCTAATAGCACAAATGAACAACATTTGAAATGCACATCCAGAGACTGATGAAAAAAAAAATAAATAACACTTCAATTTTGGAGTCACTGCCTTTTTACTACTTGTATTGATGTCCATTCTCTATCACCAGGTTGAGTTTCACAAAAGAACACTAGTATACTATGTACAAATGGTACAATATGGTAACACAAAAATAAGTCATTTTGATCATAATAAGATAATTGTTTTTATTTGCAATATTGAGAATTAAGAATATTTTATATTCTTCTCAAATATAATTTTCATCATCAAAACTACGTTAGCACATAGGAATTTATATTGATGCATAATAAAAATGGTGTAGATACTTCCAAATCTAGAAAAATTTAGTCTTAATAATTTTTCATTAATTAGTCAAATTGGTAACAAACTGTTTCATTGTCTCCATTTTCTTCCCTAAGAAAGAAATTACAATTCCATCTTAAGAAAAAGAGACACTTTTGCATGTTTAGGTGAGTATATTATTACTACTATTAATTCCAAAATTATAATTGCTGTTTTTGAGTAAAAAATATTCAGCCCTCTCAAAGGAACTGTGACATAATGACATTTTAAAAATCTAGAAATTGTGGTTTCTAGTTGCATGTTTTCACTGCACCATCTGCTACCAAAATATAATTGTATATTCTTCCAAATAAAAAGTAAAAGAGAAAGACTATTAAATGTTGCAATACTGGACAAAGTCACACACAAGTTCTTATCAAATATGAGCATTCTCTCCTATCATTTCATGATTTTTTTTCTATTACTTTTTGAATCTCAGATTAATAATGTGGCTTAAAAAACCTATGCAACAAGACTCATAATTTTGTATCATTCGTTACATGTAATATACTGCCAGCACATTTTTTGACTTTATGGAAAAAAATGAAAAAGGTGCATTCAAGATTAGGAGACCATCATCAGTATTCATTAGGTAGAGTATCGAATGTAAACAAGTGGAAGGTGTTCTCTTGCCATACATAAGTTTAATATGTAGATCATAATCACCAAGACAATTTAAAACTGAAGTAGATGAAACAGCATAGTGCATATACCCAGTTTATAACTATTATTTGAATGTCACTTTATGTGTGCTATTAATTTTATTACTTTGAGCATCAATTATTTGTATTTTTATAAGCCAGAATTAAATATGAGACCAATAACCTGTGTAATCTCCTGAGCCTTATGTTTTACTAAAATGAAAACCACACCGGGCTTCAAAGACAGAATTCTAACTGGGAACAGGGCAGAACATTGGCGACATTTTTTAGTATTCCAAAATACACCGCAAGTGAATCGAGCTGATAACAAATAACACTTTTAAATAATTAAGGTAAGATTAATTGGGCATATCAAAAATCTTGTAAAGTGGGAGGAGGATTGTTTAAGAACAGCTGGAAAATGAATTATATAATCTACAGCATTTAATACCTTGGCGGGGGAGAATCCCTTTTTGACTAGAGATTGTTAATAACGAAACAAGCAACAGACTAGTACCGGTAGTACTAGCAACAGAAACATGAGGAGAAACAGGAGGTTGCTCTATACATATAAATTAAATGGTAGGAGATACTGACACTAGAATAGGCCATGATAACGGACTCAAGCATAGACATAGAGAAGAGCAGTTTATATATAGCAGTCGTTGGATAAAGGAGGTGGGAGAATAATAGTAAAGCAGAAACAATTCATTACACGTTTATTCATTGAACTCAAACATGGCAGTGTACTGCCATGAGAAACTTTTGTAATCAGATAGAAGATAAAACTAACAGAAAGCATGACTCAGTCACTAAATCTTTTTACTATCTGTGGATTCGAGGCCCAGCCATGAGATTTATTTGACAAAAGGACTGCTACAGCAAATTGTATCATGGGGTGTTTTTCATTGGAAAACATTTCAGCTCAACTTTTTTAAGTTCAGTTCTTACAAACTTAGAGTTTCATATTAGAGTAATAACACGTATAGACACATGCACACACACACACACACACACACACTTCACCAAAATAATATGCAATCATCAAAATGATATGCATTTTAACTGGTACATTTCACAGAGTAACTTGATCATGTTAGTCATACAGGAACTACTTTTGTCAGAAAGTGTAATATCCATTAAAAGATGCTTTCATCTTATAAAGATTATTCAGCTATTTGGAGGAGGAACAAGAGGTAATCTTTTTTTTTTAATATTTAATCGTCTCATTTGATCTGTAATTCTCAGAGTTCACGCTGGGAGAAAATAAATAATTTCTATCATATAAGAAAATTTTAGTAATTATTGTTTAAATTATTTTAATTAATAATACACAGTATCACCTTAATACAGGTTACTACTGTAACAAATACAGGGGTTGCCTGAGTGTAATTTGCTTCTCAAAAAGTTACCTCATATTTAGCCACACTGCTATTCAGAATGTGCTCTATATTTAGACAGAGTTGATATATTATGTTGATGGATATAAAATGTTTTCATCAAATATTATATAATATCATTTCCTTTGATAAGGTAATCAAGATGCATCTAACCTACATGGTTCAATTCATAAATTCTCAGGATAACAATACTGGTCAATAAATAGAGTCCAAAGAAACAAATTCTACCCTGTATTTTAAGTCTCAATATCTTCTTTGAACATTACAACTGATAACATTTGCTGAGTCTCAATTTCTTCTTTTGGATAATCTGTAACCAGTCAATTATTCATTCATATTTTTCAGAAAACTGCATCAGTCATCTTTTCTCTGCCATGGTTATACAGGTTCTATTTATAACAGTGGCCAAATGTGAAGATTTAAGTAATATATGACAGTTATTTGTACACCATAAAGTTCCAAGTAAGTGTGAAATTATTTTATTATAAATTAAAACTAATTAAAAATGTGAACATACCATAGTGGTGGAAAGTGGTGGTCACACAGTCGTGTCTGACTCTTTGTGACCCCATGGACTTAAGCCCGACAGGCTCCTCTGTCCACTTGATTCTCCAGGCAAGAATACTGGAGTGTGTTGCCATTCCCTTCTCCAGAACATATCATATTTAAGATCATAAAAGAAAAATGAGAACAAAGTATTCATCCAGAGTTAACTAATGCCCCATGTAACCACACAGTAGATTACTCAAGTTAAAAAAAAAAAAAAAAGTGCATACTCTTACAGAAAGCTTTCCAAGACATACTATTGCTGCATAAACAAAGATGTGAAATAAGCTTCCACTAAAAATAAGAAAAGGAGAAACATACATATTTATGCACAAAAAGACACAATATGTGTGTATGTGTGTCTCTATACAAATGAGCATATTCGTGGTTTCTGGGGGCTGGGAGGAGTTGGTGGGAGAGGAAAAAAAAAGTATCTTCCCCTTTTTCCACCATTCTTCCTATTCTCCAGTTCACTTCTCCTCCCCCTGATTTTTCTCCTTCTTTTCCTCCTTCACTTCTACCTCTTCCACTTCTGTTTAGATAGTTTACCATATATTGTGTTAAATTAAAAGCTTACAGTATTTCTTAGTGATGGGATCATGGGATAATTTTATATACTTGTTTTCACTTTCTATAAGGTTCCACATTTAAAATATGATACGTTGCTAAAAATTCTTATTCAGTTCAGTCATAGTTACACAGACATTAGCAAACTTAAGATTTTCAAATCTGAAAAGGTAAAGAAGGAGGATAAGTTCTTGATCAAACTAATGTGTTTCTATAAATGAAATGATAATATTGCTCCCCTTGACTTTTTTTTCTCATATTTCTAAATTAATTGAGAAGAAATGTTTAAACAGTCATAAGTCTGTCTTTCACTTCCTAGGTCCTTTCATTCATTCATTCATCTAATTTCTTATCATATGCTTATTTGTTTAATAGACATATTAAAAATATATCTTGCCTCAGCCAATGTGCTATGTGATAAAAATGAAAGTAGAGTTTATGTTCTTAAGACGCTTAAAGGATGTGACCACTTAAACTAAAATATCTACAAAGTCTAATAAGTTCTGTAGTAAAGGTATGATAGTTGCAAAGGGATGAGAAAGGAAAAGTTAGTTATGTAAAATCTGCTTTATGTTGACGTCAATCTTCAGTTCAGTCTCTCAGTTGTGTCCGACTCTTTGCGACCCCATGAGTCGCAGCACGCCAGGCCTCCCTGTCCATTACCAACTCCTGGAGTTCATTCAGACTCACATCCGTCGAGTCAGTGATGCCATCCAGCCATCTCCTCCTCTGTCATCCCCTTCTCCTCCTGCCCCCAATCCCTCCCAGACGTCAATCTTAGCAAAGAGGATAACTTCTATAGAGTTCCGAAGAAATTATAGTAATCAACTGGTATAGAGAAGAAATGAATCATTTTAGCAAAGAAAATTAAATCATAGCCATGTAGGATTTAAGCAGTCGGGGAGAGTGACGTCAGCAAGATGGCGGTACGGGAGTTTCCGGGCTCCCGGGAGCTCAAGGATAATGATGAAGATGCACAACAGGGACCTATAATAGAACAGTAGAAGTTCTGTGAGTCAACTGATGGTCTTATCTGATGGGAAAAGGAGTTTTACTCTGAAAATGAGAAGTGTTTTTTCAAGCAGGAAATTGTCGGTTCAAAATTTGACGTCAGGAACTTTAGCTATGGCTAACTACACTTTTCCTCCAATTTTACTTTCCCCCCCTTACTCTCTATTTCTTCTCACAAGTCTCTTCTCATCATCCCAGAAAGTAGACCTCTTCTTTTCTTTCTTTTCTCTACTTCCTTCACTTCTTCCACCAGATTTAAATGGGGAGAAACTAAGTGGGTAAATATTCTTAGAAAATTTCATTGCTTTTTAAATGTATACCTGGTTGAAAATGTACATTCACTGCAATCTAACTATTACACTTTCAGGTGAATTCAGAAATACTTTTGTTCTTCCCTTCAGTTCAGTTCAGTCGCTCAGTCATGTCCGATTCTTTGTGACCCCACGGACAGCAACACGCCAGGCCTCCCTGTCCATTACCAACTCCCGAAGTTTACCCAAACTCATGTCCATTGAGTCGGTGATACCATCCAACCATCTCATCCTCTGTCGTCCCCTTCTTCTCCTGCCTTCAGTCTTTCCCAGCATGAGGGTCTTTTCAAGTGAGTCAGCTCTTCGCATCAGGTGGCAAAGTATTGGAGTTTCAGCTTCAGCATCAGTCCTTCCAATGAAGGCCCAGGACTGATCTCCTTTAGGATGGACTGGTTGGATCTCCTTGCAGTCCAAGGGACTCTCAAAAGTCTTCTCCAATACCACAATTCAAAAGCATCAATTATTTGGCACTCAGCATTCTTTACAGTCCAACTCTCACATCCATACATGACCACTGGAAAAGCCATAGCCTTGACTAGATGGACCTTTGTAGGCAAAATAATGTCTCTGCTTTTTAATATGCTGTCTAGGTTGGTCATAACTTTCCTTCCAAAGAGTAAGCATCTTTTTATTTCACAGCTGCAGTCACCATCTGCAATGATTTTGGAGCCCCCCCAAAATAAAGTCTGTCACTGTTTCCATTTTTTCCCCATCTATTTGTCATGAAGTGATCGGACTAGATGCCATGATCTTAGTTTTCTGGACGTTGAGCTTTAAGACAAATTTTTCACTCTCCTCTTTCACTTTCATCAAGAGGCTCTTTAGTTTTTCTTTGCTTTCTGCCATAAGGGTGGTGTCATCTGCATATCTGAGGTTATTGATATTTCTCCCAACAATCTTGATTCCAGCTTGTGCTTCTTCCAGCCAAGCATTTCTCATGATGTACTCTGCATAGAAGTTGAATAAGCAGGGTGACAATATACAGCCTTGGTGTACTCCTTTTCCTTTTTGGAACAAGTCTGTTGTTCCATGTCCAGTTCTAGCTGTTGTTTCTTGACCTGCATACAGATTTCTCAAGAGACAGATGGTCTGGTATTCCCATCTCTTTCAGAATTTTCCAATTTGTTCTTACATGAACCCAAAGGTGTATGTTGAGAACTGTTCACTGAAACACTAGTCATAATCATAAAACCTGGAAGGAAATTATTTTTTGCTATCCCACCTGGGATAGGCTTCCCATGTGGCTCAGGGGTTAAGAATCCACCTACAATGCAGGAGACCTGGGTTCAATCCCTGGGTTGCGAAGATATCCTGGAGAAGGGAATGGCTACCCACTCCAGTATTTTTGCCTGGAGAATTCCGTGGACAGAGTAGCCTGGCAAGCCCCAGTTTATGGGGTTGTAAAGAGTCAGACACCACTAAGCAACTTTGTATTTTTTTGGTTATAGAAAAATATGCAAGCCTTTAAAAATGAGTTAGCTGCACATCTACTGACAATGAAAAAAACTGTGCAAATAATACACCTTATTAAAAGCTGTATTAAAATTATAAATGATATATATATAATCAAACTATATTTTGTACAGGTGTAAAATTATAGAAAAATAAACTATAGTACAGGAAGAATAGGAAAAATTTGCCACACTTTGTATTTTTATATAAATGTTTGACTCTCCTTAAACATAAATGGTAATCATATTTTTAAAATGCCAAGAAGCCAATATACACAAATATTTGATTAGGGCTTAATAGAAACTTCCACAAAATATATATTTCAACAGAGTTTCGTATGCAGTAGAGTCACAATAAAATTTAACATATTTCCTAGTCTTTTATTCAATAAAATACTTAATTTTATTTTTCTTCTCATTGTTTCCTTCTTTTAAATAAGGCATTTTGCATTTATCATAAAGAAAATCAATTTTAGATCATTAGGAGTTACTTCATAATAGTGCATCTTAGGAACAAGGAAGCCTGGAGTGTTGCAGTCCACAGGGTCACAAAAAGTCGGACATGACTTAGGAGTGAACAACAAAAATGGACTTCAATTGCTAAAATGCTCAAAGGAAGTTACATAAAAATATGCACTAGTCACCACATAGATAACCATATTTAAGGCAAAAATTGCATTGGTGCTTTTAACTCTGAAAGCCTGAATATCTATTCCCTATTGAATTTAAAGAACTTTGAAAATTTATTTAGTTTTTAGTTTGCCTTACCAGTTTTTACCTAATGAGGTTGCATTTCTCCTTTTTCCTAATGATTTAAAATATCTAAGATTAAAAAAAAAATTAAATGTATATATAACATAAAATACTGAAAAAATCATTTCATTATGTACACATGCTAAATAAAAATATATCATCCATCTAAGCTTATAACATAAATTACTGTATTGTCTGTAAACTATCCATAAGCCTGTGTTTGTAATTGAAATCTTTTATGTTAGTGAAAGAGTCACGGACTTCACAGTTATGGATTTTCCTTCACTTCCAAATGAACTAAAGTTCTGAAATGAACTTTAGTACTCATTTTAATAGTCACTGCTGCCTGCAAGCTAGCTGCAGGTCATTTCAGTTACCAGAAGCAACAGTAATTTACAGTATCATTCTATGACTATTTGTAGGTAAAAATTTGTAGGCAGCTGACTCCAGCCAAAGGCTAGCTTTAGGATAGCAACATAATTCCTAAGAAAAAAAATGTGAAATAACCCAGCCATCTAAGCATCAAAAGGAAATGCACCTTGCTTGACAATATTTGGAACAAGAAATAGTTTCTGAAGTTTGTTTGACATTTATGAAAATATATAAATTAAGATAATGAGTCATTTAAAGAGCTCATACTTAATACATTCATTTTTCATTATATGAAAATTTCTTTTTAAAAAAATGTTGAGTCCAGATGTTTCCCATTATGAATAATTTGTCAATTTGTGCCAGAAACTAAACTTGAAAAATGTGACTGATCATTCCCATTAAGAAATGAGACTCAAAGTCTGTTCCACTAAATCAAGCTTAAATTAGTGACTGTGTACTTAGAGGTAGTTGAAATCTAAGGATTCTTTGTGTTAAAAACTTTTAAACTATATTTTTGGCAAATTGGCTGGTATTCTTTGACTTGAAAGTAAGAGAGACATGAAGAGACAAAGCTTACAGTGGAAAGTCTCTACAAGAGATGTAGCATTATTCTCAAGTTTCAATATGGAGAATGGTGTGGCTGGTTTCATTTCTAATCTAGCTTTGCTGTGGTTTAGAAGAGTATTATATTTTCAAAATTGAAAAGTGAAGATTGTCTATTGTGATAGACAGAATAGTGGCTCTCAGAAGTGTCCACAGCCTTACCACTGTAACCTCTTACTATATTACCTAACATAGCAAAAGGGGCATTGAAGATGTAACTATCCAAGGATCCTGGGATAGGAAGAGGAATCTGGGTTATCTGAGTGTGGCCAATGTAAACACAGGAGTCTTTATGTGAGTAAAGAGAAGAGTTAGAGTGACAGAGATGAGAAAACTTGAAGTAGGGGCTGAGGTGGTGTGATTCTAAAATGAAATGGGCGATAAACAAGGAATGCAGGTGGTCTCTGGAAGGGAGAAAAGGCAAATAAATTAATTCTCTTCTAGAATCTCCGAAAGCAATGCAGCTCTTTATTTTAACCCAAAAGTTCCTGTTGGACTTTTTACTTTGAGTACTATAAGATAATACATTTTTATTGTTTAAACACACTAAGTTTTGGCAGTATGTTAAACAACCAGTATAAGAGACTAATAAGAAGCTAATACAGTTGAAAATACAGTTTTAAAGAAATAGGTAATCCAGATCTAGGTTTTCTGAACCTCCGCCTAGGTTCTTATACTTTAAACTTCATATAATTAGTGTTTTATCAATTTTCTTATATTTTAACTTAACAGTAAGAAACATTTGAGACTATATGTATCCACTTCAGTGGCTCAGTCGTGTCCCACTCTGCGACCCCATTGACTGCAGCACACCAGGCTTCCCTGTTTACTCAAACTCATGTCCATTGAGTCAGTGATGTCATCCAACCATCTCATCCTCTGTCATCTCCTTCTCCTACTGCCTTCAATCTTTCCCAGCATCAGGGTCTTTTCAAATGAGTCAGCTCTTCGCATTAGGTGACCAGAGTATTGGAGCTTCAGCTTCAGCATTAGTCCTTCCAATGAACATTCAGGACTGATATCCTTTAGGATGGACTGGTTGGATCTCCTTGCAGTTCAAGGGACTCTCAAGAGTCTTCTCCAACACCACAGTTCAAAAGCATCAATTCTTCAGCACTCAGCTTTCTTTATAGTCCAATAATCATATCCATATATGACTACATGATGAATACTCTATGTATCCATATAAATGTAAATAATAATGTATAATATGTATATATGTGCACACATACACATATGCATATTTTCAAAACTTTAAAATTACATCCTAATACTAGCAATATACTTTCATTTTCTTTGGAATACTAAGTACAGTCTAATTCTGTGAGTTGCTTCACAAGGCTGAAAAAACACAAGGGTAATGGCAATATAAAATCCCAATATTTGATCTTCAAATAGTGTCAAAGCCCAAGATAACTCTGCAGTAAGCTGGTATTGACTGCATGCATGCTAAGCCGCTTCAGTCATGTCCAACTCTTTGCAACCCTATGGACTGTAGCCCATCAGACTCCTCTGTCCACAGGATTCTCCAAGCAAGAATACTGGAGTGGGTTACCATGCCCTCCCCCAGAGGATCTTCCTGACACAGGGATTGAACCCATGTCTCTTGAATCTCCTGCTTTGGCAGGTGGGTTCTTTACCACTAGTGCCACCTGGGAACCCCTGATATTGACTAGTGTGAACAATATATGTGCAGGGCAGAGAGAATCCATATACTTCTATATGTAAATACATTTTTTTTTCTCTATTTAGAGTTAGTTTTTTAAAAGCTTCCAGTAAAAAATTAGGTAGGTATATTTACATGGCATTTATTCTTGCATGTAACAAACTGCTGACATATAGTTTCATTTCAAGGCTGACTTTAATTTTCCAGATAGTAATTGTGAATGTGTGGTACTTCTCACTAATACTGGTGGATAGAAATTAAAATATAAAGCTATGTTTTAGTCAATTAAAGTTTTGACTTAACCAAAACACTCTAACTAATGCCAGTAGAGGAAAGGATCATTTGGGGAAGTACACTTGCTTTATAATTACAGGCTGGCACTCTACATTACTATTACTTTTTTTTACCATTTGATTCACTAGTGTAGCAACTCAAGAATGGACTGGGCTATATTTGTAAAGAATGGACACTGTTAAAGAAATAGAAAATGGGAGCCAATATTGCAGGTGCTGCTGTATAAAATGATTAGAATTTGATATGGAACACCAGGAATTATTTTTTAACCACTACATGATTAGAGTGATAGTTTTCTAGAGAGGAGTTTCATCTACACATCAACAGGATCAGTTCCATAATTTGAAGGTCTAGTACAAATTTAAAATGTGGGACACCTTGTTCAAAATTATCAAAAACTTCATGATGATGACAGGAAAGAATTTTTACCAAAGTGGGCCTTTCTAGCACAGGGCTCTGTGCAAAGGCATGGATCAAAAGCTCATAAATCCAATCCTGAAAATACTTTAGTTATAAAGTATAAAAGTTTAAGGCTATGGCCCATATCCATTTTTTATTCATAACTGTATCTATATCTGCATCTATATATCTGTATTAATTTGTTGTTGTTCAGTCACTCAGTCATGTCCAACTCTTTGCAACTCCATGGACTGCAGCACACAAGGCTTCCCTGTCCATCACCAACTCCTACAGCTTGCTCAAACTCCAGTCCATTGAGTTGGCGATGCCATCCAAACATCTCATCCTCTGTCATCCCCTTCTCCAGCCTTCAATCTTTTCCAGAATCAGGGTCTTTTCCAATGAGTCAGTTCTTCGCATCAGGTGACCAGAGTATTGGAGCTTCAGCTTTAGAATCAGTCCTTCTAATGAATATTCCAGATTGTTTTCCTTTAGGATTGATGGGTTTGATATCCTTACAATCCAAAGGACTCTGAAGAGTCTTCAACACCACAGTTCAAAAGGATCAATTCTTCAGCATTCAGCCTTACTTGTGGTCCAAATCTCACATCCATACATGACTACTGGAAAATCCATAGGTTTGAACATTGAGACGTTTGTCAGCCAAGTGATGTCTCTGATTTTTAATACCCTGTCTAGGTTTGTAATACCTGTACTTCTAAGGAGCAAGCACCTTAATTTCATCACTGCAGTCACCATCTGCAGTGATTTTGGAGCCCCCCCAAAATAAAGTCTGCCACTGTTTCCACTGTTTCCCCATCTATTTGCCATGAAGTGATGGGACCAGATGCCATGATCTTAGTTTTCTGTAAAAAGCCTGCTTTTTCTCTTTCCTATTTTGCCTTCATCAAGAGGTTCTTTAGTGCCTCTTCACTTTCTATCACTTGGTATCAACTGTGTATATGAGGTTATTGATATTTCTCCTGGCAATCTTGATTCCAGCTGTGCTTCATCCCGTGTGCCATTTTGCATGATGTACTCAGCATTTAAGTTAAATAAGCAGGGTGACAATATATAACCTTGATGTACTTCTTTCCCAATTTGGAACTAGTCCGTTTTTCCATGTCTGGTTCCATTTGTTGCTTCTTGATCTGCATACAGGTTTCTCAGGAGGCAGGTAAGGTGATCTGGTATTCCCATCTCTTGAAGAATTTTCCACAGTTTGTTGTGATCCACACAAAGATTTTAGCATAGTCAATGAAGCAGAAGTAGATGTTTCTTTGGAATTCTCTAGCATTTTCTATGACCCAACAGATGTTGGCAATTTATTCCCTGTTTCCTCTGATTTCTAATGGCAATATTAGTAGCTAAATCTATATACAACCTCAAAGTCACTGAGAGATCTTTTTAAATTTTCTAGCCCAATTTTGTCTTTTTGGAACTTAGAAAACTGAGCCTCACAGCATTTTAACTATATTAGTATTTGAGATTAGAAATAAAAATAACATCCTTCAAAACATATTTTAGACATTTTTCTTAACTGCCAGTTTAGGGCTCCTTCTAACATGTCAAAACCTCTCTGCTCCATATCACTAGGAAACTGAACTGCATAATTCTGTTCTATTCACTGTGCAAAATAGCCTTTAAATAGACTATTTTATACAGTATTCAACAGAATAAACAATGCTGATGGCAGAGTTCAACAGTTTTCAAGGACAGAGTAAATAATGATTGTTATATAATAATATATAAATAGAATAATTATATAATTTATTGTTTAAACTGGAGCATTTTGTTAGTTAACAAGGGCATTATTAATAACTATG
This sequence comes from Budorcas taxicolor, assembly GCF_023091745.1. Taxonomy (NCBI): domain Eukaryota; kingdom Metazoa; phylum Chordata; class Mammalia; order Artiodactyla; family Bovidae; genus Budorcas; species Budorcas taxicolor. The sequence continues at coordinate 54,551,245 of NC_068929.1, read as the reverse complement.
TGGAGACAACAATGAACATTTTACTGTCTTGAGCAGAACTGGATTTATGTCACTTTACATATAGTGAAAGCTAATATCTAAAGAAATTTAACAACTTACCAGGCATTGTCCTAAGGGCTTTGCTTGCATTCAGTTCTTGTTTCATCAGCACCTGCTTATGCGCTCTCAACACTCTCATTTTGAATATAAGAAAATTGAGGGACTTCTGTGGTGATCCAGTGGTTAAGAATCTGCCTCACAATGCAGGGGACACATGTTTGATCCCCAGTTGGGGAACTAAGATCCCATATGCCACAGTGCAACTGAGCCTGTGTGCCACAACTACTGAGGCTGCACTCTCCAGAGCCTGTGATCCACAACTAGAAAGTCCATGCATCACAATGAAAGATTCCACATGACTCAACAAAGAATCCACATGTCACAGCTATGACCTGAAACAGTCAAATAAATAATTATTAAGAAAATAAAATTGAGACATGATGGGTCTCAAGACAAGATTTTACATATGGATAAATATATTCATACTCAAGTATGAAGCTGAGACTTGAACCCTGCCCTGGAGTCCACAACATGAACTAAATATGCAATGCTATCCCTCATATAATCCATGGTCATAGCAGCCTGGATTATTCAGCCATGAAGACAAGTACGATAAATGAACTTGTGATTAAAAAAGGAAGAAAGAACTTGTGAAAGAGTCTCCAGTGATCACACCATAGCCTATCCCAATCTTCACTCTTTGGAAGCCAACAACCTGATATGAATCAAAACCCACTCGCCGTTCCATGATATCAGTGAGGTGTGTCAGGGAACTGACCTTATATTCCACACTAGAATCAATAACTGTGTGTGAGTCAGTGCCCCAGTTTCACCAGGAAGTTGACAGTAGATGGAGGGGATAACTGAACTGCCACCTCACCAATCCCCAGGGAAGAGTTACCCCACTTTCGGTAGAGCAATGCGTGAGGCCCAACAAGAAGCTGGTTATGAATATTCATCTACCCGTCATGCTAAAAAATCAGTAGAGTTCTATCTGCAAAAAATCTCAGAATCTCATAATAACAATATCCAGGATGCAATGCAGAATAACTTGTCATACAAGGAACTAGGGAAAGGACAACTTGAATGAAAGAGAATCAATAGATACCAACAACAGTAAAATAAACTGGAATCCATCAATCCATCCAAGAGACTGGAATCATCTGACAAGAATTTTATAGTGGCCATTGTACAAATATTTAATAAGCAATTATGCATTGTCTTGAAACAAATGAAAGTAAAAAATTCCAATGAAGATTTGGAAGTTACAAAAATAACCAAATGGAAATGATAGAAGTGAAAAATGACAAGGAAACAATACACTCAGTGAATGCGCACAATAGTAAAGTGAAGCCAGAGGAGGGAATTGATGAATTTAAAGACATACAAATATAATTTGTTTAGTCTAGTCATCAAATAAAAGTGACTGGAAAACAAACAAACAGAATCTCAGAGACCTAAAGGATGATAATAAAAGAGATAATGTTCACTATCATCAGAGTCCCAGAAGAAAAAATACAGTGTTAGGATGAAAAAAAAATTCAAAAAATATGACTGGAAACTTCCTGAATTTGTTGAAAGGTGTAAAACTAAATATTCAAGAAGCAGAGCAAATCCTAAGTAGGATAAACCTAAAGAAATTCATGTCAAGACCTATCATGCTTCAATTTCTGAAAGCAAATGACAAATAAAAATCTTGAAAGCAGAGAAAAAATGTACATTTTATAGAATCATAATTAAATGATAGTAGATTTGTCATGTGAGACCATAAAAGTCAGAAGAAAGTGGACAAGATTTTTTAAATACTGAAAGAAAAACTATTAATTCTATATTCAGTGACATGCTTTAGGGACAAAAAGAAAATAAAGACATTGTGAAATAAAGGAAAGCTAAGAGAATAAGATGATTATGTTTAAAAAGTAGAATTAAAATTGGACCTACATCAAAATAAGGTTTCTGTACTTCACTCAAAGTAGTAAAACATCAATTATACCAATCTGTGGTAAGTTACATATGCATATTATTTTAACTACAGCAACTAAGGAAACAAAAAAAGATTGTATACACCAAAACAATAACGATGGAATCTTAAGGTATTCATATAACCCACAGGAAGGCAAAAAAAGAAAAACAGGAATTGGTTGCTTATTAAACAAAGAAAACAAATTAGAAATGGTAAACAAGCTAGATGGAAGTGAAAGAGGAGAGTTAAAAAGTTGGCTTAAAGCTCAACATTCAGAAAGCTAAGATCATGGCATCTGGTCCCATCACTTCATGGGAAATAGATGGGGAAACAGTGGAAACAGTGTCAGACTTTATTTTTGGGGGCTCCAAAATCACTGCAAATGGTGACTGCAGCCATGAATTAAAAGACACTTACTCCTTGGAAGAAAAGTTATGACCAACCTAGAGAGTATATTTAAAAGCAGAGACATTACTTTGCCAACAAAGATCCGTCTAGTCAAGGCTGTGGTTTTTCCAGTGGTCATGTATGGATGTGAGAGTTGGACTCTGAGGAAAGCTGAGCGCCAAAGAATTGATGCTTTTGAAATATGGTCCTGGAGAAGACTCTTGAGACTCCCTTGGACTGCAAGGAGATCCAACCAGTCCATTCTGAAGGAGATCAGTCCTGGCTGTTCATAGGAAGGACTGATGCTGAAACTGGAACTCCAATACTTTGGTCACCTCATGCGAAGAGTTAACTCATTGGAAAAGACTCTGATGCTGGGAGGGATTGGGGGCAGGAGGAGAAGGGGACTACAGAGGATGAGATGGCTGGATGGCATCACCGACTCAATGGACATGAGTTTGAATGAACTCCAGGAGTTGGTGATGGACAGGGAGGCCTGGCGTGCTGCAATTCATGGGGTCGCAAAGAGTCACACACGACTGAGTGACTGAACTGAACTGAACTGAAACAAGCTATAAAATATTAATCATCAATTTAAATGTAAGTGTTCTATATCAAACAAGTCCAACAATATGCTCTATACATGAAACTTCAAATACAACATAGATAAATTGAAACTCAACATTTAAAAAACTGAAATCAAGCATTCAGTCCCATCACTTCATGGCAAATAGATGGCAAAACAGTGACAGACTTTTTTCTTGGGCTCAAAAATCACTGCAGATGGTGACTTCAGCCATTAAATTAGAAGACACTTGCTCCTTGGAAGAAAAACTATGACCAACGCAGACAACATATTACTTTACCAACAAAATTCTGCCTAGTCAAATCTATGGTTTTTCCAGTAGTCATGTATGGATGGGAGAGTTGGTCCATAAAGAAAGCTGAGGACTGAAGAATTGATGCTTTTGAACTGTGGTGTTGGAGAAGACTCTTGAGAGTTCCTTGGAATGCAAGGAGATCAAACCAGTATACCCTAAAGGAAATCGATCCTGAATATTGATTGGAAAGACTGATGCTGAGGCTGAAGCTCCAATACTCTGGGTCACATGATATGAAGAACTGAGTCATTGGAAATGACCCTAATGTTGGCAAAGATTAAAGGCAGGAGGAGAAGGGGATGACAGAGGATGAGACGGTGGGATGGCATCACTAACGGGATGGACATAAGCTTGTGCAAGCTCCGGGGGTTGGTGATGGACAGGGAACCTGGTGTGCTGCAGTCAATGGGCTTGCAAAGAGTTGGACATGACTGAGCCACTGAACTGATTGAAGTTGAAAATAGAAATATAGATAAAAATATATCAGGTAAATATTAAGCTAAAATATGTGGACAATACTAGTGATACCAAATCAGCAACATAACATTTTTAAAAAGTAAAATTATATTTCTAAATAATTTACAATGCCTTTTCATTCACGAATATAACATTTTTAACACCCTAAAATAAGTACCATTAAACCTAGATACACACACAATTATTTCTTAAAGTGTATTAATATTTATTAACTTACCTCTTTCTTCCCAAAATGACTTCATAATTTCCCTTTCTAATTCTCCTTTACTTGATGAAACAGAATTAAAATATATTCACATGCAAAATAAAAACAGACAAACAAAGACATAATAGCTAATATTCTGTGCTAAAAGAAATTCCTTTTGAAACAGGTATCCTTGGTAATAAAAGAAAGTACTTCATTTCACTGTCCTAATTACGCAAATTGAAGTTCTTAAGCTCTCTTGCCAAAGAGGAAGATGAAATTTTCCTCTTTAGGGAGTAGACCAGTTACTCAAACCAACCCTACTCCACCTCAAATAAAGTTTGAAAACCTTTTGTAGTGGACTGATTTATTCTCTTTCAAGCGGAGCTGATAAAAGTCTCCATATGATATCTCTCAGACCAGAGTTATGGGGGAAAAAACAAAACTTCTAATCAAACAGACACCAATGACACATGAATTAATAACACTAGAATAGTATAACTCCCATTCACTAGGTTGGCATGGGTGGAAAAAAAAAATCTAAGGTGTGTAAAATAAGCTTTACCCTTGTCCTCCTTTTAGCAGCATATCATTTAATCAGAATATATAGATAATACTATTAAGCACATAAATATATTTTTTATAAATTATCAATGATAATTATTTTCATGGCTATAATTTTGGTTCTGGTATATTAACTGGCAAATAAATATCTTCTTAACTACACAGATAAGCTAATTTAAAACATTTAGAACTTTCTTTGCTTGGTTGTTTACTGGGACTTCTCATCCTGTCCTTGAAGTTAAAAATGAGATGTTGCATATTTCTTCTGTGTGTAGTTGAGTTTGTATGCTTTACTTCCCCATCTTCATCCTTTCAGAGTACTGTATGTGCAAGTGTTCTTTAAATTAATGTGTAAACATTTAAAACTGAGGACTAGGAACTGATAGCTTATTCTGTTGCCGGAGATGGGACAGATTTACAGGGCCTGGAGTAGGTTCTTGCTTAATACTCAAAAATGAATTATTGGGGAGACACTTGTGCTGGCAAAGCAAGAGGCTTTTATTGGGAAGGGGTGCCCAGGCAGAGAGCAGCAGGGTAAGGGAACCGAGGAGAACCGCTCTGCTGCTTGGGAAGTCTCAGGACTTACAGTAATGGGATTAGTTTCCTGGTGGTCTGTGGCCAATCGTTCTGAATTAGGGTCCTTCCTGATGGCATGTTCATCACTCAACCAAGATGAATTTCATTGAGAAGGATTCTGGGAGGTTGTTGGGACATACAGAGTGGCATCCAAACTTCTTCCAGCTGTGAGTTTCAATTTAGCTTGTTGGTTCTGCATTTCTTACCAGAACTTCCTGTTGCCTACCTGGCCAGGGTAGGCAGTTTCTGTCAGCAGTTTCCCTAGCAACTCTTCCTTACCACACTGGGGAGAAATGTGCATGGCTCTCCAGTTACCAAGTTGGTGTAACTTTATTTGTAAATTAAACGATCTTAAAAAAAAATGCCCACAAGCTAAAATTCAAAATAAGATTGCATTTTGAAGCTTTGTGTATTGCTTATAACTATCAGAGCAACTTCCTGCTTTATTATTGTGAAACAAGAGAGATTTTATAATATTACTGGAGGAAAAACTGATACACAGTATCTCTGAAGAAAGGAGATCAGTTATTAATTGAATTGATGTTTGGCTTGTCTCGGTAGATTTATTCTCTAGGAACACTTTGGTTATGATTGTGAGCCGAGTTTAACCTCTATTAAATGCAGACAGGACAACAGCAGGAATTCATAAGAGATAGAGGAATGCTGTATAAGTGACAAGGTTTGATTTGTTTGGAGAGGGTACTTGCCGCAGAAGATGACGCTGCGATTGATACTATTGAGTAGAGCGGTTCTACTGTGTGTTCCCTCATGATGGTTTCATCCAAGAGTTTTAGTTGCAGAGGCACCACTGAGAGAGCTAATTATTCAGTTCTATGATTTTCAGGTATTAAGTTAGATTTTTATAAGATGATTTATTTAAGTCACACACAGCTTATTTATGTATCCCCATTTTATAATGAGAAGATGGAAAAATAGTGAAAATCACTTGGCTGTGGTTCTTCAGGTGGACATTATTCAAACTAGTGTTGTCTTCATCTAATAATCTTTTTCCACATAAGATGTTCCAAAAATGACTTATAAAGTTAATTAGGAAAAGAAAACTGATCCAACATATAAAATATACTCCATATATGAATAGATAAATGAACTTCTCAGGTGGCTCAGTGATAAAGAATCTGCCTGCCAAGCAGAAGATGTGGGTTCAATCACTGGGTTTGGGAAAAACCCTGGAGAAGGAAATGGTAGCCCATTCCAGTATTCTTGCTTGGATAATCCCATCGACAGAGGTGCCTGGCAAGTTATAGTCCTTCAGGTCACAAAAGGGTTGGACACCACTTAGTGACTAAATTATCACCATGAATAGCCAAAGACTTCAGTTTTCAGTAATGCGTGGATAAGTTATGTGAACTACACCTTTCACTGAAAACAGTCCAAAATACCACTTACCCGTACATTTTTAAACATCTTTTGCACATCATTGAGAGTTTCATTGTTATTGTTCAGTCACTCAGTTGTGTCCGACTCCTTGAGACCCCATGGACTGCAGCATGCCAGGATTCCCTGTCCCTCACCATCTCCTGGAAATTTCTCAAACTCATGTCCATTGATGTGGTGATGCCACCCAACCATCTCATCCTCTGTCTTCCCCTTTTCCTCTTGCCTTCAGTCTTTCCCAGCATCATGTTCTTTTCAAATGAGTCCGTTCTTTGCATCAGGAGGCCAAAGTATTGGAGCTTCAACTTCAGCAACAGTCCTTCCAATGAATATCCAGGACTGATTTCCTTAAGGATAGACTGGCTTGATCTCCTTGCAGACCAAAGGACTCACAGAGTTTTCTCTAGCACCACAGTTCAAAAGCATTAGTTATTCAGTATTCAGTCTTTTTTTTTTTATGGTCCAGTTCTCGTATCTATACATGACCACTGGAAAAACCATACTTTTGACTAAATGGACCTTTGTTGGCAAAGTATTGTCTCTGCTTTTTAATACCCTGTCTCGGTTTGTCACAGCTTTTCTTCCAAGGAGTAAGCGTCTTTTAATTTCATGGCTGCAATCACCATCTGCAGTGATTTTGGAGCCCAGGAAAATAGTTTATAAGATTTTAAAGCGTTATAAATTCAAGTTTAAAGAGAAAAGAGGAATCCAGAGACGTGAGGCTATTCTTTTTCCATCAGTACATTTCTATCCCTACAAAAATACGGATTTATTTGACAGTCTCAGGGTGAAGGAAAAAGAAACAAAAGCATAAGTCTGACATATATTGACAATTGTATCAAGAATGCTCGTCAAAAAGGGTTAATATCTCCAAAGCCTACACCTCAGAGATAGATGAACCCATATAAATCTTTTCTATCTTGCATCTATGACCTGGGGTTGTGTGCAGCTCATCTCAAGACTTGACGTTGTATAAGGTTGCCTTACTTATGCACTGACCAGTTAGAGGCAAACTCAAATACTTTCTTAAGAAATCTTCACCCTAAACCTTACAATGTTCTTGGGGAACACAGTAAAACTAAAGGGAAAATAGAATTAACAGAAACATAAAATAAAACTAAACCCATTAAAAACTTTAAATATTTGATCAATATTGGATGATGATAATACATATTTTACTTATAAATTTTTTAAAATTCCAAAATTACAGAAGAAAAGTGATAAAAATATTATGTGGTAGATTAAATATAAATGTAAAATTCTCAAAAAAATCAGGATATGTTTCCAGGGAGATTAGACAAAATCAAAGTTCATAGAAAATAAAGCTTAAAAAAATGGACATAAAATGTACTGACTTAAAAATAAATTGATGATAGACACATCAGTGTATTTCTCTACTCTGGATTCTATACCACTGGTTTATATATAGGTATATCATTATACAGTGCCAGTACTGCAGCTTTTCAAAGAATAAGATTTTATATATATTCATGATTGAATGATTGACTAATTATGATTCATGATTGACAGTCCAAGACCTCACAACTCTAATATTTTTTAATAAATAATTACTTAGCCTTGAGATTGGCAAATTACTTGGCTCAAATAATCTGACTACATCCCACGTTGAAGGTCAGGATGGCGGTGGTAAGGAGATACCACTCATACAAGGTAAGGAGCAGCGGCTGTGCTTTGCTGGAGCAGCCGTGAAGAGATACCCCATGCCCAAGGTAAGAGAAACCCAAGTAAGATGGTAGGTATTGCAAGAAGGCATCAGAGAGCAGACACATTGAAACCGTACTCACAGAAAACTAGTCAATCTAATCACACTAGGACTACAGCTTTGTGTAACTCAATGAAACCAAGCCATGCCCGTGGGGCAACCCAAGACAGGCGGGTAATGGTGGAGAGGTGTGACAGAATGTGGTCCACTGGAGAAGGGAATGGCAAGCCACTTCAGTATTCTTGCCTTGAGAACCCCATGAACAGTATGAAAAGGCAAAATGATAGGATACCAAAAGAAGAACTCCTTAGGTCATTAGGTGCCCAATATGCTACTGGAGATCAGTGGAGAAATAACTCCAGAAAGAATGAAGGGATGGAGCCAAAGTAAAAACAATACCCAGTTGTGGATGTGACTGGTGATAGAAGCAAGATCTGATGCTGTAAAGAGCAATATTGCATAGGAACCTGGAATGTCAGGTCCATGAATCAAGGCAAATTGGAAGTGGTCAAACAAGAGATGGCAAGAGTGAACGTCGACATTCTAGGAATCAGCGAACTAAAATGGACTGGAATGGATGAATTTAACTCAGATGACCATTATATCTACTACTGTGGACAGGAATCCCTCAGAAGAAATAGAGTAGCCATCCTGGTCAACAAAAGAGTCTGAAATTCAGTACTTGGATGCAATCTCAAAAACAACAGAATGATCTCTGTTCGTCTCCAAGGCAAACCATTCAATATCGCAGTAATCCAAGTCTATGCCCCAAACAGAAACGCTGAAGAAACTGAAGTTGAATGGTTTTATGAAGACCTACAAGACCTTTTAGAACTAACACCCAAAAAAGATGTCCTTTTCATTATAGGGGACTGGAATGCAAAAGTAGGAAGTCAAGAAACACCTGGAGTAACAGACAAATTTGGCCTTGGAATGCAGAATGAAGCAAGGCAAAGACTAATAGTTTTGCCAAGAAAATGCACTGGTCATAGCAAACACCCTCTTCCAACAACACAAGAGAAGATTCTACACATGGACATCACCAGATGGTCAACATCAAAATCAGATGGATTATTTTCTTTGCAGCCAAAGACAGAGAAGCTCTATATAGTCAACAAAAACAAGACCAGGAGCTGACTGTGGCTCAGAAGATGAACTCCTTATTACCAAATTCAGACTCAAATTGAAGAAAGTAGGGAAAATCGCTAGACCATTCAGGTATGACCTAAATCAAATCCCTTATGATTCTACAGTGGAAGTGAGAAATAAATTTAAGGGCCTAGATCTGATAGACAGAGTGCCTGATGAACTATGGACTGAGGTTCATGACATTGTACAGGAGACAGGGATCAAGACCATCCCCATGGAAAAGAAATGCAAAAAAGCAAAATGGCTGTCTGGGGAGGCCTTACAAATAGCTGTGAAAAGAAGACAGGTGAAAAGTAAAGGAGAAAAGGAAAGATATAAGCATCTGAATACAGAGTTCCAAAGAATAGCAAGAAGAGATAAGAAAGCCTTCTTCAGCGATCAATGCAAAGAAATAGAGGAAAACAACAGAATGGGAAAGACGAGAGATCTCTTCAAGAAAATTAGAGATACCAAGGGCACATTTCATGCAAAGATGGGCTCAATAAAGGATAGAAATGGTGTGGACCTAACAGAAGCAGAAAATATTAAGAAAAGATGGCAAGAATACACCGAAGAATTGTACAAAAAAGATCATCACGACCCAGATAATCATGATGATATGATCACTCATCTAGAGCCAGGCATCTTGGAATGTGAAGTCAAGTGGGCCTTAGAAAGCATCACTATGAACAAAGCTAGTGGAGGTGATGGAATTCCAGTTGAGCTGATTCAAATCCTGAAAGATGATGCTGTGAAAGTGCTGCACTCAATATGCCAGCAAATTTGGAAAACTCAGCAGTGGCCACAGGACTGGAAAAGGTCACTGTTCATTCCAATCCCAAAGAAAGGCAATGCCAAAGAATGCTCAAACTACCGCACAATTGCACTCATCTCACATGCTAGTAAAGTAATGCTCAAAATTCTCCAAGCCAGGCTTCAGCAATACGAGAACCGTGAACTCCCTGATGTTCAAGCTGGTTTTAGAAAAGGCAGAGGAACCAGAGATCAAATTGCCAACATCCACTGGATCATAGAAAAAGCAAGAGAGTTCCAGAAACACATCTACTTCTGCTTTATTGACTATGCCAAAGCCTTTGACTGTGTGGATCACAATAAACTCTGGAAAATTCTGAAAGAGATGGGACTACCAGACCACCTAACCTGCCTCTTGAGGAATCTGTATGCAGGTCAGGAAGCAGCAGTTAGAACTGGACATGGAACAACAGACTGGTTCCAAATAAGAAAAGGAGTACATCAAGGCTGTATATTGTCACCCTGCTTATTTAACTTCTATGCAGAATGCATCATGAGAAACGCTAGACTGGAAGAAACACAAGCTGGAATCAAGATTGCCAGGAGAAATATCAATAACCTCAGATATGCAGATGACACCACCCTTATGGCAGAAAATGAAGAGGAACTTAAAAGCCTCTTGATGAAAGTGGAAGAGGAGAGTGAAAAAGTTGGCTTAAAGCTCAACATTCAGAAAACGAAGATCATGGCACCTGGTCCCATCACTTCATGGGAAATAGATGGGGAAACAGTGGAAACAGTGACAGACTTTATTTTTTTGGGCTCCACGATCACTGCAGATGGTGATTGCAGCCATGAAATTAAAAGACGCTTACTCCTTGGAAGAAAAGTTATGACCGACCTAGACGGCATATTCAAAAGCAGAGACATTACTTTGCCAACTAAGGTCCATCTAGTCAAGGCTATGGTTTTTTCTGTGGTCATGTATGGATGTGAGAGTTGGACTGTGAAGAAGGCTGAGCGCTGAAGAATTGATGCTTTTGCACTGTGGTGTTGGAGAAGACTCTTGAGAGTCCCTTGGACTGCAAGGAGATCCAACCAGTCCATTCTGAAGGAGATCAACCCTGGGATTTCTTTGGAAGGAATGATGCTAAAGCTGAAGCTCCAGTACTTTGGCCACCTCATGCGAAGAGTTGACTTATTGGAAAAGACTCTGATGCTGGGAGGGATTGGGGTCAGAAGGAGAAGGGGACGACAGAGGATGAGATGGCTGGATGGCATCACTGACTCAATGGACGTGAGTCTGAGTGAACTCCGGGAGTTGGTGATGGACAGGGAAACCTGGCGTGTTGCGATTCATGGGATCGCAAAGAGTCGGACACGACTGAGCAACTGAACTGAACTATATCAGTAGTGAACTTTTATAAAGTTCTATCTACTATGTTTAGGATGAAATTTATATGACAAAATAAGTCACAGTTTCTTATCTGATTGTGATTTTTAAAAATCAAAATCTCAAAATGAAATACATTGTACAAAAACTGTATTGACTTAATACATTGGAAATGTTGCCATTTTTAAAGTAATAAGCCTTGGTCATTCAAGGAGATTCTATTAAATAGTTGCTTTTAATACTTAATTTATGGGCTTCTCTGATAACTCAGTTGGTAAAGAATCTGCCTGCAATGCAGAAGACCCCAGTTCAATTCATGGGTCAGGAAGATCCACTGGAGAAGGGATAGGCTACCCACTCCAGTATTCTTGGGCTTTCCTTGTGGCTCAGCTGATAAAGAATCCACCTGAAATGTGGGAGACCAAGGTTCAATTCCTAGGCTGGGAAAATCCCCTGGAGAAGGGAAAGATTACCCACTCCAGTATTCTCACCTGAAGAATTCTGTATAGTCCATGGGGTCACAAAGAGTTGGACATGACTGAGTGACATTCACTTTCACTTTAGATGTTTAGATTCTGGAATACTCTTTTTTTTTTCTTTTTTGGCAGAGTGGTTTTCAGGATAGTTCCCCACCCAGGGATTGAATGCTCCGTGAAAGCACTGAGTCCTAACCCTAGACCACCGAGAACTCCTTGAAATAGTCTTTTGATATCAGCTTTGTTTTTTCTATTGTTTAGCATATTAGCTACATTTTGCCAATGACATTTTCCATTTCTTACATAGCTGATTCTTGTTTGCAACAGGCATTTTATTTTATTCTCTATGTTAGTGATTTATCTCCCTGAGGATATAATACTACTTAATGTTTAATTATTTTCTTTTGTTATTTCTACTTCCTTAATATTTGTTTTGTTTTCTTATATGTTATACATTTATGTTATTGCTTTTATTCAAACATTTTATGAGTGTTAGTTTTCTCTTCATATCTGGAGTTGAGGGCCTGAATTAAGTATTACAATTAGATAAAGGTATTTTCTCTGCTCACATGAGCATACTTATTTGAGTCAAGTAATTGTATGTTCTAGTTATTAAAACTCTGGTCATGCTACTTATGTGAAATCAGAATGGAGAAGATGTTGGCAGGTGTGGAATTTCTTTTCGGTGTTCAATAGTTAAGTTTCTGAAAGTGGGGACATCTCCATCTCTTAGGGTTATGTTCAGGGCTCTACTTTTCTTAACGAACAAAGGCTTGGTTGGGAGCATCTGTCTTTGAACTCATAATTTAGAGAGATGAACCAAGCATTTCTTCTAGGAGCAAAATATAAGACACACATTGGCTATGAATGAGGAGGATGATTATGTGTAATAAATTCCCTGATGGACTAACAGTATGCATCAAATTCCATTCACTCTACTCCTGATTTAAGGATTCTTTTTTATTCAAACACATGATAACATTGATAGAAAGTCTTCATTTTTGACAGTATGGGATATGTGACTACTCACATTTATTGGGATTGACTGCTACAATTTTTATGCATGACTGATTGATTAATTGGCTCATTGACTTGATTGCAGTTTTAAAACTTACCTATTTGCTATTTATTTATCTATCTATTAGAATTTAGATGCAGTAAAATGCAGAGAAAGTGTTCAACTTACTGAGCTTTCACAAATGTATACATCCATTTAACCAGTATTCTAAATGATGTAAAGACCACTGATTGCTCTACCTTAGAAGAGACTTTAATCTCATACAATTTATATAATTTTATGGCCTAAAATGCACAGTCTTTCTTCACAAATGTTCCAGGTTAATTTGATAACAATATTATGTTATTTTGTGAGTAATGTTCTAAACTGGTAGATTGCATTGGTTGATAGTATTTTTGAAATCGCTGATATTTATATATCAATTATTGAGAATTGAGTGTTAACATATCCAACCATGAGTAAAGTTTTGTTGTTGTTGTTGTTCTGTTTGGCTCTATTAGTTTTTACTCTATGCATTTTGTAACTTCTGAAGAATTTATCCTTCTTATATCTTATTTTATTTCTAGTAACTCATCTTGAATTAAATACCACTTTGGTGTTAAGTCACTTGAGTCATGTCCTACTCTTTTTGACCCCATGGACTGTAGCCTGCCATGTTCCTCTGTCCATAAGAAGAGTTCTCACAAGAGACATCAGCTTTCTTCTGCTTATACTTATATACATATATCCATAGTATATCTTTCTTCACTTTCTTTTAGTGTTAAGCTCTTTTTGTTTAAATATTTAAAATGCATTCAGAGTAGAGTGTGTTTAGTTCACTCTTCTCTTTTATTCAGTCTGAAAATTATTGCCTCTTAATTTGAGTATGTTATGAGTTGGAATTTTCCTTCAAAAAGTTTGTGTTGGGATCCTAACTGCCTATGATTCAGAATAAGAACTTACTAGGAAATAGGATTGTTACAGAGGTAACCAATTTAAAATGGGGTAATTTTCCTGGGAGTTCAGGTGGTAAAGAATCTGCCTGTAATGAAGGAGACACAGGTTTGACCCCTGGGTCGGGAAGATCCCCTGGAGAAGGGACTGGCTATTGACTCCACTATTCTTGCCTGGGAAAGCCCATGGGCAGAGGAGCCTGGCAGGCTAAAGTCCACAGGTTGCAAAGAGTTCGACGTGACTGAGCAACTAACTTCACTTCAGAATCCTATTCCAAGATAGCTGGTGTCTTTATAAAAAGGGATGTTTGGATACAGACATGAAGCAGGAAGAATACTACATGACCATGAAGACAGCCACATACCAGCCAAAGAGAGAGGCCTACTACGGTTGCAGCATCACAACCTTCAGAAGGAATGAACACCTTCATTTGCGACTTCTAGTCCCTAGAAATGTCAGACAAAATTTGTTGTTTGAGCCACCAGTTTTTAGTAGTTTGTTACAGCAGTCCTAGAAAACTATGTGTTTAGTATATTTGCATTTAGTCACTGATGTATGTTGTGCTCAGTTGTGTCTGACTCTTCTGTGACCCCATGGACTGCAGCCTGCCAGGCTCCTGTTCATGGAAGTTTTCAACCATGAATGTTGGAATGGGCTACCATGTCCTTCTCCAGGAGATCTTCCCAACTTGAATTAAACCCACATCTCTTGCTTCTCTTGCATTTTCACGTGTTTTCTTTACCACTAGTGCTACCTGGGAAGCCCAGTCACTGACATAGCTGTATTTAAATATACCATATTGTCATTTGTTTACTATTTAAGGGTTTTTGTTTATTTTCAGTTATTTTTATTTTCTTAACTTTTCCAGTCTTACCTCAAATTAAATGAATATTTTTAATTATTCTATTTATTTACACTATTGGTTGTTTTAACCTTTTTGTGTGTGTTGTTTGTTTGAGCTTCTTGGACCTAAAATTTGAAATTTTTAATAAAAATTTGATGAACATTCACAATTATTTATTCAAACATAATTTTCTCCTTCATTTTGTCTCTTATTCTTCTTGGATTTTAATTCTAGATATATTTGATGGCTTGATATTATCTTATGTCAGTCTCTTATTTATCTCAGTCATTTTCCTCTTTTATTTTAAGAGTGTATAATTTCAAAGACCTTGATTGTCATTTGTCTTTTTTCTGATACCTGTAATCTGCTACTGAGCCCTGCCAATGAATGCTTAATGAGGTATACCAAACTTTCTATTCCTGGCGTGTCCATTATTTGTTGTTGGTGTTCTATCATCATGACAATGTTTTTTATTAGTCTTAAAATATGTTTATATTTTTTGTTTGTATATGTTTATGATGATTTCAAAACCAGAGTCATCATGATGTTTATAATTTTAGACTGATTTTTCCTTGAACACTGATCAGATTTTTCAGCTTCCTTACATGACTTGTATTTGTTTTTATTGTATGTGGAAAATTTTAATAATACACTGTAGAAAATCTGGATGCTCTTATATAGGGTCTTAAGATAATTCTTTGAGAGCAGTTACATTACTGGCAGATATTTTTGATCTGTCAGGCCTAGTTTAATTATTTTAAAAAGTCTCTTCCAGGTTTTGCTTTTAGACGAAGGACACGGCCTTTACTGAAGGAAATGACGTGCTCTTAATGCATAGGCTTTCTGGGGCCTCACATAAACATATGAGATATCCAGTGAAATCTCCCCTCTGTGGCTAGTCCGTCCCTTAAACATCTCCCCGCCCTGAGCCACAGTGGGTATCTCAGCCCCAAATCTGCCTCCCGCAGGACTGAGAAGCTAATTCTGTGTATGCACGGAGCAGTCCTCGGTGAAAATGCCTCCTAAATCCCTCCTCTGACTTGTCAGTGCTTCTCTGTGCTGCTCTTTACTTTCTACACAAATTCCTGCCACGCCAGCAATTCTCGAATTGCAGTAACTTCAGCAGCTCTAAGCTATAACCCGTCTCTGGACATTCTTTTTAGAATCACATTCCTTGTGCCATAGCAGGAAAAGTGCCTCTCATCAAAGATTCCAGCTAAATGTGGGGCTTGATTCATGGGAATCTCTCAAGGATGACAAATGTGTACTACTTGGCACACATATTAAAAGAGTGCTGCCTCATAGACCTTGTTCAATTTTATCATTGTTTATGGTGAAACCATGATAAGAGCTTTCCTGATACCTCAGTTGGTAAAGAATCCGCCTGCAATTCAGGAGACCTGGGTTCCACCCCCGGGCTGGGAAGATCCCCTGGAGAAGGGACAGGCTACCCACTCCAGTATTCTGGCCTGGAGAATTCCATGGACTGTATAGTCCATGGGGTCACAAGGAGTCGGACACAACTGAGCGACTTTCACTTTATGGTGAAAACATACTGGAGGAATAAATGGCAACCCAATCCAATATTTTTGCTGCGATAATCCAATGGACAGAGGACCCTGGCAGGTTATGTCCCTAGGGTTCCAAAGGGTCAGACACGACTGAGCATGCAGTTGAAAAAAAAGCCTAATATTAATAATTCCACTGTGGCCAAACCCAGAAGTCCCTATGAAAGAGATTATATCCTACAGAAATGCCTTATTTTTTTGGTCTGCTATGGAACACTTCCCAGCTTCCTATAGTTATATTTTCTAAGTATTATATTATGTTATTTCAATGGTATTTTGAAACAAAGGAGAAATAAATGTGTTTGCTCAGTCCACTGTCATGAATTTGAACCCCAAGACATTACTTTTAACATCCACTAGGCATATTTTTGCACAGTGTTTTATTATATTTTATAACTATCATATCTCATTTCTTGTGTTTTGAATCTCTATTCAAATATTTTGGATGAATGGTATTTCATGAAAAAAAATGTGTTATCAGAAGGGATGTTTTTAGTAATGTCCTTCTTCTGTGATTTACTAGGAACAACTTCAAGGATGAAAATAGGAAAATAAAAAATGTCATTGAAGACTCTTCTCCAAATCTAAAAATCTCAAAGAAGAAAAAGCTGCTGAAGGAAAAAATAAATTACTAGCATTTTATTAAGATTCTTGTAGAGTGTAGTTTTTCTTTCCTTTTTATTTATTTCTTTACAGAGGGTATATCTTTCAATCCTTATATTTACTGGCAAAAACATTTACAAAAAGGAAACACTTTTCTAAACATTACCCCAAATGTTATCAAATTTGAATCCAGATCTGCAGTACTCCAGGGTCTATTTTGTTTTCCCTATAATATTCTGACTTTCTAGAATCATGACCTTTCTTGCTAGTGCTCTGCAAACACTCTTTCAACTTTGCTCTTGTCAGTCATACTAGTCTTTTTTAAGATACTTTTCACTAGCATTCTTAAGAAATAAACATATGGACCCCAAAATAATCTTTACCTGTTTTCCTTTTTCTGCTATTAACAAAAAATAGTCTTTTTATTTCAGAAAGACACTCAAAACTGTTTGATTCTGAAAGCTCTCCTTGGCTGAGAAACAGTAGACCTGCTTCTGTTACTGGGAATTAACATATGAAGATTGTGTTCTTAGTAACTGCATAGGGAGGTTTGTTACTTTTCAAGAAGCACATAAATTATAGCTTACAAAGCAGAATAGAAATTCTATATATTGTTTTTAAACAAATTTTTGTACAAAGCTAAGACTTTGCACAAAACTACAAAAATTATTTTTTTATAATCCCATTGGTATTTTTGATGTTTGGATCTCTTTGTTAGTTTAAATATATAACTTTTTTATTTTTTTAAGTAATAAAGGATAAAGAATATAGGCAGTAAAATTTACATGACCTTATTAAATTCTAGAACATCCACTCTGGCTAATTGAACAGAAATGATAATAATGAAAGAGAACTCAGTTTAAAATGAACATATTTAATAATAGAAACATAAACATAATAATATGAGCTGCTTTTAATTGCTGCTGCTGCTGCTGCTAAGTCGCTTCAGTCGTGTCCGATTCTGTGTGACCCCATAGATGGCAGCCCACCAGGGTCCCCCGTCCCTGGGATTCTCCAGGCAAGAATACTGGAGTGGGTTGCCATTTCCTTCTCCAATGCATGAAAGTGAAAAGTGAAAGTGAAGTCACTTTTAATTGAGGACTTAGCTAATTAGGAACTTAATATGAGTTACAAAAATACCATTTCTATGAAGATGACTTTTTTCAGAAATGGTAACGATTACTTTTAAAAGATTTTAAAATGGAAATTGTTTCCGTTTAAAAATGGAAAATATTTTCTTATAGTGAAGTTCCTACTAAATTCTCATGACATGAATATTTTTAGAGTAAATCATTTTACTGCCAAACAGCATATACTTGATTAAACAAAGGGAAAACGAGAAGAAAAAGGCATGCAACAAAAGCTCTCAATAGTCAGGCTACCACCAATTGCTTTCTTGTCTAATTTGAATTATGTAGCAGCTAATCATAGTTTGACACTGTCTCACCATCAAAGCATTTCATGAAATTATCCCATTACAATGTTTTTCTCAGAGGCAAAATTAACATGGATGACAGTTTAATTGACATGTTTCCTTTTTCTCTAATGCCATTGCCAATTAAACAAGTTGTACAAGATTTTGATACTCACTTTTGTTCATTATTTATACAATTGTAGTCTCTGATTTGTTTTGTTTCTTTTTCAACTTCCAGCTTCTTAGTCAGAAATGAAAATAGTGCCAACCTTGATAAACTCATTAACCTTATTTTCTGAGGTAGTTTTGTCTAATACTTATTGGGTAGTAGTTGTTAATACGGGCTACTGTTTCAAAATTTGGCTTTGGTAATTTTTAATTTTCCTTTCACCAGCATATGTGAGGCAAAGAACTTAAGAATCCTGATAAATTATCTGGGGAAAAAATGTTTTAAGTGAATCTAGAGTTTCTCTTTTTTCAAACCTTAATCTCAGTTTCAACATTTTTTAATTTAAAAATATGATTGTATAATTGAAATAGAACTATTTTGTAGGAAAATAAAAAACATTTAATCATGAACTTTTAATACTCTAATGGGCTTCCCTGGCTCAGTGGTAAAGAATCTGCCTGCAATGCAGGAATTACAGTGTATTCAATCCCTGGGTGGAAAAGGTTCCCTGGAGGCAGAAATGGTAGCCCACTCCAGTATTCTTACCTGGAGAAACCCACGGACAGAGGAGACTGGAGGACTACAGTGCAAAGGGTTGCAAGGAGTCAGAAACACGACTAGCACATTCTCTCTTAATACTTTAATAAATTCAAATCATTCCCTTCAGCACCAACTAAATGATAGTTGCTCAGCTGTGTCTGACTCTTTGTGACCCCATGGACTGTACTTCACCAGACTCCTCTGCCAATGTGATTCTCCAGGCAAGAACACTGGAGTGGGTTACCATTCCCTTTTTTTTTTTTTTTTTTTCTTAATTTTTATTTTTACTTTATTTTACTTTACAATACTGTATTGGTTTTGCCATACATTGACATGAATCCATCACGGGTGTACATGCGTTCCCAAACATGAACCCCCCTCCCACCTCCCTCCCCATAACATCTCTCTGGGTCATCACCGTGCACCAGCCCCAAGCATGCTGTATCCTGTGTCAGACATAGACTGGCGATTCGATTCTTACATGATAGTATACATGTTACAATGCCATTCTCCCAAATCATCCCACCCTCTCCCTCTCCCTCTGAGTCCAAAAGTCTGTTATACACATCTGTGTCTTTTTTGTTGTCTTGCATACAGGGTCGTCATTGCCATTCCCTTTTCCAAGGGATCTTCCTGACCTAGGGATCGAACCTGGGTTTCCTGCCTTGCAGGCAGATTTTTTACTAAGTGACTGAGGTTTTGGATACCAGTGAAATGCTAGCATACAATTTCAAGCCACATGCAACTTGTTATTGTAAGACTTGTTCCTGTCTTTCATTTACCCTCTCATCCTGCCATTTCTTTTTCTTTCTTTTCTTCTTTTTCAGGAAGTTTTTCACTCTTTCTTTAAGCATCTATTCAAAATGTTGACTTTACCTTAACCTCCACTGATACTGAATCCAACATCAGGTCTCAACAAAATTTCCCTGTAAAGGATTAGGCTGCATGCAGTCCAGGCTTTGCAGGCAATTTGGCCTCTGTGGCCAACAATTCCACTGTGGTATGAGCACAGACACAGATGACACATAAATAGACAGATGAGACTGCATCCCAATGAGAACAGGTGATGTGCTAGAGTCAGCCCTCAGGGTGTAGTTCGCTGTTCCTACACTAGACCTTCTGAATAAAAGCTTTCTGAAGGTATGGGTTTTGTCTGTTTACCTCACTGTTCTAATCACAATTTCTAAGAGTGTCTTGTATATAGTAGGTTTCCCAGACATATTTGAATCCGTTAAATATCACGAAGCAGAAAACTTCTAGCAAAATGCAATATTATGACTTGGAAAACACGTGGATTCTGTACAAATCAAAGCTTTTCCAAGTAATTATGTGGCTTGATGATGAATTGCTCTGTCTGGAATAATAGAGCAGTTTCACATTTTCAATTGAATCAGTGCCACTCTTGATTTTATTGTGAATTTGGTCAAAATAAACAGATTTTCTGGGCTAATTCCTGAAGACTTTTATATAGTGATGTGCTCTGTACTGTGTTTGAATTGCATGCTGTTGTCACACTGAGTTATTTCCAGACATAGATTTCCAGTCTTTTATCATGTTTGAGTTAGTGATCTTATTAACTCAATAGTCTTGCCATTTTGCCTGTCTTTTGAGTCTGTTCTTTTGATGGCATATTTTCACCTCATTCAATGGGTATAATCTGTCAGTGTTTGGTTGCTTGAAGTTATTTTCCTTAATACCAAACTTTTTACTCATCTTCATACCTCAACACTTTGCACAATGGAAAGCAGATACAAAAATTATTTCAGAAAATGGAGCCAACATCTATGTGGAATATCCAAGCAATTGAACCCCAGAGAACTCTCTGTTGCCAGCATGGTTTTATATAGGTGTAACTGTTCTCTCATGATCACTTATCATAAAGCAAGAGACAATTGGGCCAGGTAGCCTCTTGCCTGCCTTTGTGTACAAAAAAAAAAAAAAAAAGTAGAATTGAGCAAATAAGAAGAGAAAAAACACAAACCAAAAAACCAATATCACAGCTGGAAGGCAGCTTTAAAGAATAATGATGTTCATCGCTATCCTGCCAGTAGCTGGCAAAGTAGTTTTTATAAAACATATTTAATGTTTACAACCACTTGGAGGCTGGGAAAAGAGTAATACTTTGAAAATATGTTTAATGTTTTGAACCACTCAGTGGCCAAGAAGCAGCTTCTGCTCACATGTATTTAATGCTTAGAGTCATTTGGTGGTTAGGGGGGAAAAAAGTACTTCTTGTTAATTTTTAACATTTACGGCTGATCAGTGGCTACTAAAGCAGTGATCAATTCAGGACTGTTTATTTTTCAGGCCACACTGTGCAGCTACTAAAACAATTCACATGCTTCTTTCAAGGTCACCCAAACATTGTCAGTTGTGTTACCTTTGCAACTGTACCGCTAATAAAAAAAAAAAAAAGGAATCAAACACAAGGATAAAATGCTCCAGGAACACACAGTCATAACATCAGATGTCCCTGAAAATGGTTCTGCCATGCTGTGTGCTGTGGACACTTCACCACTGACACCAGAGGGATAAACAGGCCTTGTTCAATGTTATCAGATGTGTAAAACCCACTTAACACATTGCAAGGCAAGAGTGTCATCTGATAATTGGTGTTTCTTACAAATCAACAGCTTGTCTCCACACATTAACGGAAAAGAGCACTCTACACCAAAGTAAATGTAAATTGGGATAGAGAGTCTATTAGGTTCTTATATAGACTTGGCACAGTTTGAACAAAAGACAACAGTAAATATTGAGCTCATGTGTCACAGGGAGGGACTACATAACAGAAGGGGGTAAGATCACTAGCTGAGACCTCTACAAGTTAGGCATTCCTCTGCTAGTTTTCTAAGAATGATCATCACATTATTCACAGAATCTTCCCCCATTTATTGACTGCATTTATTTTCCCCAGGCATTGGAATCAGTGCTAAACATACATTTTCTCCTTTACTGCTTGCAGTATACCTCTGGGAATAGGGTATTTAAATTCTTCATTTGTAGGAAAGGACATAAAATCAAAATGAGGTCAAATAACCTATGCAATCCTCACAACAAGGAAATGGTAGACATGGATGTGAACACTTAACAGGTTCACTGTCCACCTACTGTGTGGCTAGAATACACTACAGCAGAGCTCTGTCCTCTGCCTCTCTCTAGAAATCTCTTTTCATTGACTACGACTAGAAAATATCTATTCCAATATGGAAAATGTTTTCAAAAATCAGCATATTTATTTCAGCTTCTGATCTTATTAGCTATTGCCTAGGTCAGCTTTGGCCTCTCATATCACAACTCCTGGTGGCTCAGAAAATAAACAATCTGCCTGCAATGAAGATCGAACCCAAGGTTTGATCCCTGGGTCAGGAAGATCCCCTGGAGAAGGGAATGGTAACCCACTCCAATATTCTTGCCTGGAGAATCCTAGGGTCACAAAGAGTTGGATATAGCTGAGTGACTTTCACTCACCCATAACAAACTATGAATTAAATGCAAAACAAATGAAAGGTCCCTGATTTAGATGTTGTTAACATATTTGGAATATACAACTTAGAGGTAAGCAGTTCTTATAAGCACCCTAAATCCCTTTAAGAATCAGAAAAAGCCATTTCCTCTTAACTCATCTTCTAGAATAATTCAGTCCTAAAGCCTTTTGTGCTGACAGAGATATGCAATTGGGGAGGGGATAGAGCAACCAGATCAAGGTACCTGAGCCAGATCCGAGTGAGGGAGGTGTCCACAAAGAAGGGCTAGCAAGGGGTGTCAGGGATCGATCAGCATGACTAAGGCACCCATGTATGGGAAATATGGCCTGTGTGGGGCCTCAGAGCCCTAATGAGGTGAACAAAACCTCTACCCACAGTGGAGGAGACAAGATGATAGAGTGGAGATCTTCAAAGCTGGAGTCACAGGGCACCTGCAAGGTGTCTTCAGGGATCGTGATAATTAAAGACTGGGCTGATCAAACAAGAAAATGTATTAAGGATAGAACAGCCAGACTTCTCACTCTTGGAAAAGAGAGTTATAAACTATAAAAGGGTTAAAAACAAGCAAACCTGGAATAAATGACGGCATTAGATTGGAGTTGAAGGTACTAGAGCGTAATCGTGATTTTCAGCATCTGTACAGTGATGGAGAAATAGTTTGTAGCTCAGCTGGTAAAGAATCTGCCTGTGATACAGGAGACCCCAGTTTGACTCTGGGGTTGCAAAATCCCCTGGAGGAGAGCATGGCAACCTACTCCAGTATTCTTGCCTAGAGAATCCCCATGGACAGAGGAGCTTGACAGGCTACAGTCCATGGGGTCACAAAGAGTTGGACATGACGGAGTGACTAAGCACAGCAAACATGTACATGTGCATAGATTTACTATTTAGCTGTGCCCACTGAAAGAGACTGGGAATGATAATATTCTAAAAAGAAAAAGCGCATAGAAACCAGATTTTTGCTTCTAAATATTATTCTCCATAAGGGTGAGAAGAGAACTTCTTGAAAAAATAGCTTTCTTCTTGACTAAGGCAGCAAACATGCAAAACAAGTCCCAAGCATATTTTTGAGCCAGAAGGTCAGGAAGTATTCAACTAATTAAGGATGATATTAAAAGCACATAGAAATCAGCTTAGTGAAGATTTCATTGACCACATCTAAAAAAAATTTCAATATTAAATAGATACCAATAGATTAGAATCAATTTAATAAAATAAGAACCCTTGAGACCACAGAGATACAAATTACTAGATGGATACTTTGAAAATATGATGATGACCAGGTTATTTGTCCAGTTTTAAAATTCCTCTTAACAAAATATGTAATAATTACAGGAAAGATAGAGCAATTTTACAGTGGAATCAACATCTAGTATAGACAACCTCTATATATGCCTCAGTTACACCTTCTTTCAGTATTCACATCTTTATCTAATCCCATTTCCTTGACTGTAGAATGGGCCTATCAAATTGATTCTTAAAAAATACATAGAATATGGCAGAAATAATAGGATATCAGACCTCCCATGTGACACAGCAGTAAAGATCCCACCTGCAGTGCAGGAGATGCAAGAGGCACAGGCTCAGCCCCTGGGTTGGGAAGAGCCCCTGGAGAAGGAAATGGCAGCCCACTCCAGTGTTCTTGCTTGGAAAATACCATGGACAGAGGAGTCTGTCTGACTATATAGGCCCTGGGGTCGCACAAAGTCAGAAACGACTTAGCACACATGCACAGTAGGACATCAATTCCAAAATAACAGCCACGTGAGGGCCTTAGTAGTGTTTCTCCTGACAAGAGAATCTTAGGTAAGGTATATTCCTGATAACTAGCTTGACACGAAATCCACAAGAGACTTTGCAACAGAGACACTCAGGCAAATCCACGCCCTGGACAAGAGATAATACATGCTTGTAGTTTTATAGTTTTGAGTCTCTAAACCATTGGGTAATTTGTTACACAGTAGTAGATAATACAAAATTTCATTCCTGGCTGTGAGGTGCTGCTATAACAAATACTTAAAATGTGGAAATGCTTGTGTAGTCAGGCAGTGGGCTTTGAGGAGAATGTGTCAGTACAAAGTGCCTTGAACACATGGTTTATTGAATCATCATTCACTTTACTTGCAAGCTAAGTGAGGAAGCTGTAAATGAGGGCTTGCAAGAAAGTGAGAACCTTTTACTGGGAACTAGAGGAAGAGGGATCATTGTTATGCAGTGGCAGAAATTTAGCAAAACCGTTGTTTGCATTTATTTGAACAATAGAAAATACATTTAGTGACTTTTAAACAAAAACCTATCCAGGTCTTGCTGCTTTTGAAAGTTCCTGGTCTTTCCACATGGCAAATGACACTAAAAGTAAGAGGTGACTTCCGCACAAAGCTTGAATCCAGGACATTGACTTGGAACATTTTACTATATAAGACATTATCGAGACAATCGATGAAGCTTGAATAGAGCCTAAAGATTAGATTGTAATAATACATTAATGTTAATTTCCTTATTTTGATAAATGTATTTTTGTTGTGTAAGGAGAATGTCTTTATTTACAGAAAACAGGCAAAATTCTTTCTCCAGTCTCTTAATAATGGCTATGCTTATGGGGCACAGATGAAATCAATGATAGTTTCCCTGTTCATTCTATACCACTTGAGCTTCTCTATGTGCTCATGGCTGGCACATATGATAAAATATTGCTTTATCATTTTATGTGTGGCATTTCTGTGAAAGCATGGAAGTATGGAGATTTATGCTTTGAAATAATAATAATGGTGTAATAAACTGTGTAAATAAATAATGGTATAATAAAACATTACATTTTAACTATAGTCAGGGTCTTTACTATTTCTTTCTTGGAGCTGGACTATTAAGTATGACCATGTAGAAAATATTCTCTGTTTAAAAACCTACCAACCGAGGCTTAAGCAGTACATGATCTGTGAATTTCCAGATGTTCAATCTGGATTTAGAAAAGGGAGAGGAACAAGAAATTAAATTGCCAATAGCTGTTAGATCAGAGAGAAAGCAAGAGACTTTCAGAAAAACATCTACTTCTGCTTTATTGACTACGCCAAACCCGTTGTGTGAATCACAGCAAACTGTGGAAAACTCTTTAAGAGATGGGAATACCTGACCACTGTACTTGCCTCTTGAGAAATCTGTATGCAGGTCGAGAAGCAACAATTAGAACTAGACATGGAGCAATGAACTGGTTCCAAATTGGGAAAGGAGTACATCAAGGCTGTATATTGTCACCCTGCTTATTTAACTTAGACGCAGAGAACGTCATGCGAAATGCAGGGCTAGATGAAGCACAAGCTGCAATCAAAATTTCCAGGAGAAATACTGATAGACTCAGATATACAGATGCCACCACCCTTATGGGAGAAAGAGAAGAGGAACTAAAGAGTCTCCTGATTAAAGTGAAAGAGGAGAGTGAAAAAGCTGGCTTAAAGCTCAACATTCAGAAAACTAAGATCATGGCATCTGGTCCCATCACTTCATGGAAAATAGATGGGGAAACAATGGAAACAGTGACAGACTTTATTTTGGGGGGCTCCAAAATCACTGTAGATGGTGAATGCAGCTGTGAAATTTAAAGATGTTTGCTCCTTGGAAGAAAAGCAATGACCAACCTAGACAGCATATTAAAATGTAGAGATGTTACTTTGCCAACAATGGTCCATCTAGTCAAAGCTATGGTTTTTTAAGTAGTCATGTATGGATGTGAGAGTTGGACCAGAAAGAAGGCTGAACACTGAAGAATTGATTCTTTTGAACTGGGGTGTTGGAGAAGACTCTTGAGAATGCCTTGGATTTCAAGGAGATCCAACCAGTCAATTTTAACGAAAATCAGTCCTGAATATTCATTGGAAGGACTGATGCTAAAGTTGAAACTTCAATACTTTGGTCACCTGATGTAAAGTATTGACTCACTGAAAAGACCCTGATGCTGGGAAAAATTGAAGGCAGGAGGAGAAGGGAAAGACAGAGGATGAGGTGGTTGGATGGCATCACCAACTCAATGGACATGAGTTTGAGCAAGCTCTGGGAGTTGATGATGGACAGGTTAGCCTGGCATGCTGCAGTCCATTGGGTTGCAAAGAGTCGGACAGGACTGAGCAACTGAACTGACTGAACTGAATAACCTACCAAAAACTCCACCAACATTTTCTTCCTGGAATTTATCCCCAAACCTCATGTAAAACAATGCAATTCATTAAAAAAAATACCCAAAAGGGTGCATGTTACTTATTTATTTTTTGTGAAGACAACAGTGTAATTCCTTGAGATGTATACAACTTAACTTAATTCTTTCTAAACATTTTTTAAACTCAGTGAATAAGAGATACTTATTCCTCTGATTTTTTTTCTGATGCACGGAACACCATCCTCTAATTATAAAATAATATAGTAATATACCATCCTCTAATTATAAAATAATATAGTAATATAATATTCATACCAAAATCTCTACAAGCACAGCTCAGATTAAAAACTAATTTAAAGCTTCTGAAGAAATTTTATAAACCACTAACCATAGAAAAAGGATATAATTGATTGTACTAACTTTTTTATAAAGAACCTGGGAATCATTCCTATTTTCTGATCCATAAGAGTTTTCATAGAAAAATAAAGATGAAATAGTAAATGATACTGCATATAATTATCATGATGGTTAAGGAAAACAGGAAATGCAAATCTCCATTAGTTCACTTGGCCCCTAACTATTGCTCAGGAAATGGCAGGTCTTACTTCATCAATTATGATTTACAATTAACATCTATAACGTGCCATAGGGACCTGGTTACGAATAATCCACTCAGTGGCTTAAAAACGGCTAAGCTCAGGCTGAAGAAGAAAATACAAGTATAAATATGGATTTAAATATCTTAAACCTGTCAGCACTCTAGGAAAAGTAACTGAAACTGCACACCCTACTGATGCAAAATCATCAGATATTAAAGAGGGCTGCTGCTGCTGCTAAGACACTTCAGGCGTGTCCGACTCTGTGTGACCCCATAGACGGCAGCCCACCAGGCTCCCTCCCCCATCCCTGGGATTCTCCAGGCAAGAACACTGGAATGAGTTGCCATTTCCTTCTCCAATGCATGAAAGTAAAAAGTGAAAGTGAAGTCGCTCAGTCATGTCCGACTCTTCGTGACCCCATGGACTGCAGCCTAGTAGGCTCCTCCGTCCATGGGATTAAAGAGGGCACATTACTGTAATTCATTGTTACTCCAATGATCTTACAGAAATAAGACCACATTCATAACATCCAAATTTGTCTCCAAGGAAAAACTTTGAGTTGGGGAATATCTGGATCATAAAGTAATTTCCTTAGGTCAGAGTAAAGGCAATTTATCTGTGAATATTACTTCCATAGCATATTAGATGTAGCACAAGTTAGTGACAAAGTGACCTTTCTCTTAAACAATTCATAGATTCGCTAGAATTTTCTTCAACTTTGGGGAACTAAATATATTCCATAGTCTTAGAAGTCTTAAATACCAATTTCCCTCAAAAATGTCTACTATCCTGCTCACCGCTATCCTTCCTTTGTAGAGTTATGAGTTTTATAATTTTCACATTTGTTAATTTTGATTCCAGGTTTAATCATTCATCATATTTTCAGATGTAAAATCCATTATTGCTAATTTGGCATTTGCCTAATAGATTTTTTTCTTGACCTTTTATATCACAATTAAGCTTTTTGTTGACCAGTCTTTCAGTTGTGTTCTACTCTTTGTGACTCTTTGTAGCCCTCAGGTTCCTCTGTCCATGGGGTTTCCCAGGCAAGAATACTAGAGTGGATCACCACGTCCTCCTCCAGGGGATCTTCCCAACCCAGGGATCGAACCCATGTCTCCTCTATTGGCAGGTGGGTTCTTTATCTCTGAGCCACTAGGGAAGCCAAAATGAATGTTAATTTAACTTGAATAATTTTTGACTATCTGTTGAGGAAAAGAAAAAAAGAAAACATTATATTGAGAAATAGAAGAGTAAGCCAAAGTTCCCTGATTAAAGAAATTTGAAATCTCTCTTGCTCCCATGTATGGAAGTGGAACAGATGAGGCTGAATGGAGAAGGAATGATATTACCTCTCACTGATACAATTTGCTTAGATATGTATTTTTTAAATTGGCTGTGTCTTTCAGTAAAAATGAAATAGGAGCATTCCCGATTATTGGGGAAGGGTAGTTGTTTTCCGGAGAACACCTCAAGCGTGGATATTCAAAGCCAACTGTGAGATTTTCCACAATAGCTCCATTGTCCAATACTCCATAGTCAGTTCTATCTGGTCTTGACTGTATATTATTTTAATAGTCCAGGGAAAATGACACAGAGGCAGGGATTTCCCGAAAGGGATGTAGTAAAAGAAAACAGAGGGTGGGGGGTGGGGGGAACATGGACCAATTAGAGCAGTAAGCCATTTCCCAATGCTAAGGAGGGTATGCTTGGGAATGGAATTCAGGTGCTCTAGGGACATAACTGTGATGTTAGGATGCAGTCGTTGTTTTTTATTTTTTATTTTTGGTCAAGTAAAAGCTGAAACAACAACTCTCACAAAACTAACCAGGTCTTCTCTTAATAGGTGTAATTGGTTATATGTATATGTAGGATTCTGGGAGATCGCAAAAGTAGTGCCTGATAGTTTTTCAATTTCTAATATTTAATATGTAAATGGTGTTTACACTTGTTAGTATTTATCTGAAAATGGCATATTATGTAAACACAATCCAAGAATTCTTGGGTGAACTCATAGCATATGATACAGTTCCATATTCAAAAGAAACACTCCTCTATTACTAAAAATACTATATTTTAAAAGGAGGATGCATTGAAAATAAGTTTAGGTTTTTACAGAAGTCTCTTGACTAACCAGTGAGAAATTTTGGCTATGGTATATGGCAAAGCATTTTAAGGAACCTGTTCTTCCATGGATCTTTCTGATAACTCATGGTGGTGAAGCAAACTCTGTCTCACCCCAGTACCAAACCTGGACCACTCAGTTCTCTTACTCATCTACCTTTCACTTGAATTTCTGGATTTATTTCTCTCTTCAGGCACTAGCTGAAAATTCTTTATATAAAGAATTTTTATAAATCTTTATATAAAGTTTCAGCACTTTAGCCCTATCCTTTCTCGTAATTGGCATAACAAAAGACCTAATGGATTATAATAAGACAAAATTTTCTAATACTGCAGAGGGATGTGTCTGTTTGCTTTAAGGATGCTGTTTCAGTACTAAAGAGTAACTAACGGTCATGAATTCATGTAAATACTTCCAATTTACATGAAGTAAGCACCAGGTTAAAGTACTTATGCACTGGATTTCATTGTCTTCTTAAAAGCCATATTTTGTCTCAAAGTACTATCTTCATTTTTCTCCCCCCACCCTTCATTTTTTCTACTTGTACTTATCTTCAAAGTGCAAGTTTATAAACAGCTGTCCATATTTTCAGGGACTATTTTCTAATAAGACTTTTTCCAAACTGTATTTCTAAATCGCTAGGAATCATAGCATAGCATAAAAGAAGCAGTTCAAAAAAAAAATTTTTACTTGCTTACTCACCCACAGGAGACATTTCTGGAACACTAGCAATGTAAGGTCCGTCCAAAAACTTCGGCTCATTATCATTAATATCCTGCACTTTGATGATGAATTCTGATTCAGGCTCCAGGGGCTTCCTGGTTTCTATGTCCACAGCCTGAGCACGAAGTGTATAGAAAGGTTTTTCCTCTCTATCCAGGCTCCTTATGGCATGAATGTCCCCTGTAGTTTCATCAATGGTAAAAACGGTGCCAGCGCCATCTCCCGAGAGGGTGTATTTCACAGTGCCCTCTCCTTTATCTAAGTCAGAATGGAGCTTTAGGGAGAGAGAGAGACAGAGAGAAACACCATTAAAGGGATGGTCACATGTTAAAAAGTCATACTTGTAGTATAATTTTTTATCAGAAAAGTTAAATCAAAATCTTATGGCTCTTCTTTCCCTTTTCCCTTTTATTTCACCAATGTTATTTTTTTACAAATATTTTTAACACAAAAATTTGAAAAATGTATGGTGAGCACCTACATATTCTATATATCTCAGAGATTCCACTGTTTCCCTTTCAATCTTACTATACAGGACTTTTGATTTATCACATAGAGAGATCCACATCTATCCTTTCATTAACTCTCCTGTCAGTCTATCTTATTTCTCCATTCATTACCGAGGTCAGAAGTATAGCCCCAATCCATCAACAGGTATAAATATAATGATTTTGAATATTTTCTTCTTTCACATACTTTGGGGGATGAAATTTCATAAAATGAAATGCACAACTCTTAAGCATACTTATTGCTTCATTTTAAATGACTGTTGTATTAAAATAAGTTAGCTGATATATATTAAATCAGTCCATAGTGTCACAGAGAATCAGGCATGACTGAGCATGCAGATGCATGCGCACATATTAAATCAAAAACCTTCCAAATACCCTAAAGATAGAAGTCAATAATGTGCATCCAGTGAGAGATATAGTAAAAACAAAACAAAACTCAGAAAACACTATCATTTCATTTGAAAGGAGAGGACAGTTTTGGCGTACCAGGTCGATTTTAGATATGAATGATGGAGTATCTCGTTTTAACAGACTGACTCTCAATGAGTTATTCAATCTTACTCAGCCAGATGATGGGTAGAATAACTGATTATTTCTTCAGATTCACAAATGTTTAGCTATAATCTGTACTATATATTTGAAATGTAATAATATAGAAGTTTTGGATTTCTCCTCATTTCTTTTGAAATTCAGCACATGTCTAATTGACTGTAATACAATATGGAATGAGATACATAGAAATGTAATAGAGGAGAAGACCATTAAAAAGAGATATTATTATTGTGTTTATTGTGTATTATTGTATTGTAAATCAGTGTTTTTCAAACTGGAGTCCAAGATTTAACATAAGATGATCCTGATGCTGGGAAAGATTGAAGGCAAAAGGAGAAGAGGGCAGCAGAAGATGAGATGGTTAGATAGCATCACTGACTCGATGGACACGAAATTGAGCAAACTTGAGGAGATAGTGGAGTACAGGGAAGCCTGGCGTGCAGCAGTCCATGGGGGTCCCAAAGAGTCAGACACAACTGAAGCGGCTGGGCATGCATGTAAATTATATAAATGTTTCATTATATACAATCTCTAAGAATATGTATAAGTGAAAGTCACTCAGTTGTGCCTGACTGTTTGAGACCCCATGTACTATACAGCCCATGGAATTCTCCAGGTCAGAATACTGGAGTGGGTAGCCTTTCCCTTCTCCTGGGAATCTTCCCACACCAGGGATCAAACCCAGGTCTCCCTCATCGCAGGTGGATTCTTCACCAGCTAAGCCACAAGGGAATTCCCAAGAATATGTATACTCATATATATAATGTGAATAATATGCATTCATATTCTAGTTAGATTTAAAAGGATGTATATTTTTATAAATCATGTTAATTTTCACTCAGATATTGATCTGAAATGTTTTAAAATATTTTTATCTGATTCCAATGTTCAAATTTTTAGATTTAAAAGTTCATTCCAGTCAACAGAGTAACCAAAGAAAATATGTTAAGCTTATAGTGTGACCGAAACCATTTGTGGCATATTTGAGAAAGCAATGGCAACCCACTTCAGTACTCTTTCCTGGGAAATCCCATGGACGGAGGAGCCTTGGAGGCTACAGTCTATGGGGTTGCAAAGAGTCGGACACGACTGAGTAACTTCACTTTGACTTTTCACTTTCATGCACTAGAGGAGGAAATGGCAACCCACTCCAGTATTCTTGCCTGGAGAATCCCAGGGATGCAGAGCCTGGTGAGCTGCTGTCTATGGGGTCACAGAGAGTCGGACACGACTGACGTGACTTAGCAGCAGCAGCAGCAGCATGCAAGTTTAACCCCCTTGCAAAATTTTGGATAAGGATGAGTTTTGTTTTTCTTAATGTTTCAACACAGCCTAAAAGTTTTGAAAATATTTTAAAGCGTATAATTAGCCTTTGCAAATAGGCATTGTGTGTATTAGTAATATTAAAAAAAAATCACTCAACTTTGTTACATCTTTGTTCTTAAACTCAACATCTTCCTTTAGATTCAGTAAAATAACATCATCCTTCATATTAATGTCATTAAATGACTTTATTCATTTTTTGAATTTGTATTTATTTCAAATGGCTCTGAAGTACACTTGCATAAGTGCATAAGCAAAGAATTTATACTGGGTAAATGCTATAATTTAAACAATGAGAAAACTAGAAAGGAGCACCACTTTTTTTTTTTCCTTAAAAGTTTCTGTATATTTTACTCAAGTCTAAGGAAAATTGCTAAAAATGACAGGAAGAAGTTTTTTTTCCTCCTAATTTTTTATAAACTGCTATGAAGCATAGGAAGTTTCAAGCGTAAAATCAAGCTGTAGATAAATGTTCTTTGAACTTAGGAATTTCAAATTGCAAATTTCACCCATACTATTAAAGATTTTCAACACAGTGAGCATTACTTTTGCTTTCAAATTTATCTGAAAATATGAGACAGGCAAAAGCAATGACTTTATAAACTGGATCTATTTTGCCAATGGCCCCAAAGAATATCTGCTAATTTTGTGGGAACCAAGTGAAAATTCTAAGTAGGTTTTTACAATGTGATCCAAGTAGAGCTACCAAAAATATCTTCATTTAGCCAAAATCAGAACTGTTTTCTTTTCAAACTGACATAAGACCAAAAAAGCAAATGTGTTTTCAGTTCATGGATCCAAGATTCAAATTAAATTCAATTGCTGCTACTCCTTACACGTCTATCTTTTCCTTCTAATTTAAAGCTGGGTTTTGCAGAGATTAAAGCTTCAGAAGAAATGTGTGAAAAGACGTTAAAATTTAAACTGAAAATGAGATTGATGAAGGTAAAATTCTCTAGAGGATTAGAATGTTTATAGCGGTTTATTGCATGATAATACCTTAAAGAAGATCACCTGCAATATCTGGCATTGACAGGCAATGTTTAAAATTACTTACTCTGTATTGATTGAGTCCACTATATGCATGACTATCTAAAAGTATAGGTATTTTTGCAACATTAGTTCTAATGTTAAATGATGTTGGCCTGATGATGTTGGCCTGATGTTGGGTATCTTCGAATATTTTTTTTTTTGTATAACATATAAAATAATTTGAGTAGAGAATGTTATAAGCTAACATGAAAATCTCCACCATCCTCTTACCTAGAGGTAACTTCTATCACTTTATACCCTTTCCATTATATATATACACATTCTTATATAAATATATCTGAAAGTTTATATATATATATATATATATATATATATATATATATTTGATATGATTTTATGTGCTGCTGGACTGTGCAGTCTCTTCAGTCATGTCCAACTCTTTGTGACCCTAATGACCACAGAAGGCAAGGCTCCTCTGTCCATGTCACTCTCCAGGCAAGAATACTGAAGGATGCCCTCCTCTAGGGGATCTCCCTGACCCAGAGGTCGAACTCATGTTTCTTGAGTCTCTTGCATTGGCAGGCAGGTTCTTTACCACTAGTGACAACTAGGAAGCCTGTAATTTTATATGCATACATAATATTCTCTTATTATAAATACATATAAATGATATAAAAATGAGGAATTGGTCAACATTTTCCATTACCATAATCATTTCCAGTGTAATTTTAAATTCTTCAGAATTACTTTTTAATACCTGCATTATCTTTTTTAAAGGAAGTTGAGTGATTCAATGGCTCTTGCTTAGCCTTTCATAAGTATGTGATGACTATGTGTGTGTTGTCCTGTTTAATTCCGTAATAAACAGGCAAATATAAATAGAAGGGTAATTATCCAGACCAAAAATGTGATGTTTTTTATGAATCAAAAGTTTTTGAATCTTGAATGATTCCAGAACTTGCTCTCCATAGATGAAGTTGATTTCTTAAAAAATTTAGCAATGTAACTCAGGCTCAGTTTACATTATGAAGCTACGTCTTTGTCTTAATTTCATTTAGCAGGAGAGAGGATTACAGAAGAGTTCACTTATTGAGTTTCATCTTTTGGGTTGTGTAACTGTGAACAATCACAGATGCATCTTACAGAGAAGCTTTAAGCTTCATGTATAGCAACCTGATAATTCGACAAGGATAAAATTATTTTCCTTTATAGCAATTTAAAAATAACAGCAAGAAATGTTTCTTATTCCAATTGTTTTGCTTTAAAAGCTGTTTCTGAGTAGGTGCTGACTATATTTACAGACTGAAGCAGCCAACTCCAGTAATATCATCTTTTAGTATTGACACTTAAAATAAAATCTCTGCCAGAAGCAGAGTTCCATAAATGGTGTATATAGATATATGCACTGTCCAGGCAGTTGTTTTGTGGAAGTGGTGTTGTTATTTTCTCATGTTTTCCAAGTCATCTCAGATGGAGCGTGAAAATGAGATGCCAAGAGAGGCTTAAAAAAGATGCTGAGGACTAGCTTCAGAATGTGAGCAAATCTGAATTCCAGTGCCTAAAAGTTTTGAGAAAGCCAGCCTAAAGTGTTTACCAGCATCTCCCTGATTATATTTTAGAAACTGATGCACAATAAAAAAAAGAAAGAAATATATTCTTATTTTCTCTGGGTTTAAAAGTGCACATAATATCACTACAACCAGCAGTGATTTTATTTCCATTTGCTATTTCCCAGAATAAGCAGTGGTTACCAGACATGAGAAGGGCATAGAGTACATTGGGCAGAGAAATGTATAATTTTGACAATTTTTTTTTTACTGGAAAGTTAAAAATTTGTTGTTGTTGTTGAATTGTTACCTCATGCCTGACTATTTGTGATCCCATTGACACCAGCAGGTCAGGCATCCCTATCCTTCATCATCTCCTGGAATTTACTCAATCTCATGACCACTGAGTCAATGAAGCTATCCAACCATCTCATCCTCAGTCACTCTCTTCTCCTCCTGCCCTCACTCCTTCCTAGCATCAGGATCTTTTCCAGTGAGTCAGTTCTTCGCATCCAGTAGCCAAAGTGTTGGAGTTTCAGCTTCAGCATCAGTCCTTTCAGTGAATATTCAGGGTTGATTTCGTTTAGGACTGATTTTGTCTCCTTGCTGTCCAAGAGAGTTTCAAGAGCCTTCTTCAGCATCACAATTTGAAAGAAATATTTGACTTGGTGTAAATACCTGCAAACTACTTTACTATGTGTTTATGGGTATTATGGTATTATGGGTATTAATCTAACCTGCTTTTTTAGATTATATTGTAAACAATTTGCTTTTTCAATAAGTATGAATTTATTACATCTATTTATGTTAATCACAAGTATTTTAATCAAAATAATACACTGAAATGGCTAAAATCAGAGTATGGAAGTGTTTATAATATATAATTTTTACACTCTTTTTCTCTGTCTTTCTCACCAGGGAAATCTGTATCTATTGTCTAACAGAAACCAACGATAACACTGATGTCTGATGGATATATCCACTGCAAGTACAGAGCTTGTTTTTTCTCCCCCTTATATTTTCTTCTAAAATGTTTGCCACCTTATTTTCATTTTGAAATTCTAATTATTTAGAACGTTGTCTCCAAGTATGAGTTTATGTGTGCTTGTGTTTTGAATAGTGTGTCCAGATATGAGTTGATACGTTTATGATTCTTTCATTGGGTTGGGCACTTAGCAAATTCTTTCAATTAAAAAACTATTTTCCTTCAGCACTGAGAAATTTCCTTCTATGATTATTTCCATAATTAAGTTCTATCCTTTGTCTTTTCTATTGTTTATCTAGAATTCATTCATTCAATGTTAGACCTCATGCACCTTCTATAAATAGTATACTCTTTCTATAGTTATTCATTCCTATATATTTCGGTCTATTATGTGAAAAAATTAAAACTTATCTTAAAATTATGTATTACTTTCTATATTTTCAAAGTCAATAAACATGTCCCCATGTGTGCATACATGCACACATACCACAGAGATATTAATTTCCAAGATATTTTCATTTACTATGAATGTCCCCGCTTAATAGAATCATGCTTTTGTGTTGTGTCCACTGGGGATGCCTGAATCTTTTTGAGAACTCTAATTTGTATATATATGTGCATGTGTGTGTGTTCCCTAAACTTTCTGTTCCTTCAGGATCACTTTTTGTTTTTGGAATTTGAGCCTTTATTTTTCATATCACTGGCTTTCCTCAAATGTTTGATAACTCTCACTCATCAGTTCATATCTAAGAATAGAGTTTTGAAATTGCAGGATGAATTTGATTACAGTTTTGTCCTAGGTTGAATGGACAATGGAGTTCTATCAGTGGCCTAATTCTTTTCAGATTTTCTTTAGAAGAACTTCTTTAAAATAAAAGTCTTTATTGTTTACATATGACTCATTTATGTCTGGATTCCATGCATGATCATGCAGGTGGGAGGAATTCTGTACACAGACTATCAGTTAATCTCCATATTTTATCATCCTTTTCTCTTAATCTTTGGCATTTTTGAGTCTTTTTCAGTATTTTTCCTCCTTAGTTGGATCCCTCTCAATACAAATGCTTGTAAGTAGTTTTTAATTTATTTGACCAGTCACCAATCCTTCACCCACTTACTGGTTTATAGAAACTGGCTATACTATCTGATGCCCTGCATACCACCTGGATCAAGATTATAGCTGTCATCACCCAGTCATATTCAATTTTCTCCCCTTATCACTCCAAATATAGTTCTTTAGTTTTCTAAACATTGATCCAAGCAAGATTTAAGCATTGCATTTGAATTTTGTCTTTATTTTCTTTAAGTTTAAAACAATCATGCCTATTAATATTATGTTCTTGTCATTATCTTCTTTAAGAAACTAGGCTGTCATTCTAACTGTGTCTGCTAGAACAAGAAACTTCCTGATGTGTCTTTAAATCTTTGCTATTCTGTCTTAGACTATCTCTTCTTCAGTTTTTAAGTATATATGAGTCAATATGGTGCCAAAACAGTGTGTGTGTGTGTGTGGTGTTGCTTCAGTCATGTCCACTGTGTGTGACCCTATGGACTATAGCCGGCCACGCTCTCCTGTCCCTGGGATCCCCTAGGCAAGAATAATGGAATGGGTTGCCATTATGCCCTACTTAATATTGAGATCCTTGTAACACAAATTACAGACGTCTTCCACCAGCCATCTTCATAAACACATTCAGTCTAAGAGAAAAACTTCCCAGTATAGGATGTGCCTCAGTAAATTTTGGTGTAATAGCAGCATGTAAGCGGTAATATTTATTTTCAGTTTGAAAATCTATGATTATGAAGGCTGTAGAATGACTTAGTACTATGGTTCAGCAGTCCATGCGTGAGATAAGAGGTAATATTATTTACATACAGGATTCATTCTCATAAATGGGCCAAAATGAATATAAGAAATTTTTATGTGAGTTTCTTTGGCTGAAATAATCTTATTATGTATAAAGCAAACTACTTTTGCTACATTTTCCTTGGTGAACATAAAAGACTTGGTGTGCCCTATTTTGTAGTTGCTCAGTTGTCAGGAACCTTACAGTGGTCATTGTAAGAGCTACAAAGTGATTAGATTATGTTCAAGGAATCGTTTATTGATGAAAGACCAGACACAAAGATGATCTATAACCCTGCCAGAGTAATGACACAATGCAAAATATCTGTCTTTTGGAAGCCACAGAATGCCCAAGAATATTTGGCATTCTATTCCATTCTGCCCCCTAAGGGGACTCATTTGTTCTTCCTAGCTTGACTGTTGTCATTTAACAAGGGGGATATCACTTTACAAGGCTGGGAATTCCCTTTAACAGCCCAATGTGAGTTCAGAACTCCCCTGACTGGGTTACAGACCCAAAGCTATTTATCATCTGGAAATATTTCACCTTCTATTTAAGAGAGTAGAGATTCATTTCAAAAAGGCCCATACCTCCCCCGAGGTAAGCCACAGAAAAGCAAAGGAGAACAAAGACTGTTTACAATGCTTGGGAACAATAAAAATTGATGTGCTTGGACATATTATACATCCCATTAAAGAAAAAACATACTCTTCTCCGGATGTTCTCTTTCATCTTTCTTTTTTCTCCTTGAAGATTGCATGTGTGGCTACATGTGAGGAGCATTCTAACTAATTTTTTAGATTGTCATATATTACAACTTTAGCTTTTACAGATTACTTTATATCATTTGAGAGTGTCACAATGTATTAATAGGTACTTCTGTAAAAGTTTGAGAGGTCATTGGAATGCTGCCTGGATTTAGGAGGAAAAATATGGATAGACAAGGTCAAAATAATTTCTTTCCTACAATTCCAAAGCTGTAAAACATT
Source organism: Budorcas taxicolor (assembly GCF_023091745.1). Taxonomy (NCBI): domain Eukaryota; kingdom Metazoa; phylum Chordata; class Mammalia; order Artiodactyla; family Bovidae; genus Budorcas; species Budorcas taxicolor. The sequence continues at coordinate 54,512,387 of NC_068929.1, read as the reverse complement.
TTTCACAAAGTCAGGGTTTTGGTAAAAAAAAAAAAAATCTTAAACAATAAACTAGCAATAAACTAGTCTTATTAAATTGTCAGAAACAGAATCTCTCTTTGCAGTAAAATTGTATTTTATGTATTATTTCAAATATGGTTATTTTTCAGAATGCTAGATAAATTTGTATGAATTATTCTAAATGTAAAGTAAATGCCAAAAATAATGTGGAAAGTAATGCCAATAATAATGGATTATTAGTAATCAAGATACAGTATTATAGCTAGAGGTAATTTATTAATTTATTACCATTTTGTCTGTGTGTTATTACTTTTATTATTTGCCTTTACTGAATAGAAGGCACTATGTTGTATATTTTATAAGCTTTATTTAATTCTCAAAATGATCAATGATATGCTAAAATTAGAGATTTGAGAGATAAAATTTTTAAACTAAATTCTAATAGTTTAACATGTTTAATTTTCTATAGCTATATGTTCTATCCTAAATTCTTAGTAACCGTATCTAATAACTCTAATAAAGCAAGCAGACCCAAATACTAACTCTAATATAAATCATGGAATGGTCTAAAATCTATGATTATGAGCATCAAAATCTAGGTTTAGAGTCCTAAATCCATTTGTCCTTACCTGGACATTACTGTGTAACTTAATACATGTCTGTAGACTTCAGAATCCTCATATGTAAAATGTGGATTTTAACATTTATATCATAAATTTGGGGGATACTGTAGAGAATTTGACTTCATGTTGTCCACTTTCTTACATTTATCTCCATTTATATCCAAATGAGCCCAGGATAGCAATATTTGTTTTTATTTGTATCAATTTATGCTCATATGTGCTAATTGGATCCAAAATAGTGAAAAAAAAAATGCTATCAGGCTTCTACTTTTGGCTAGACAATTTTTAGTGGTTTTATATACTTTCTATATTTAATGCTCAGAACAACCCTATAGGTACAACTCTATTAACATCATTATTTTGTAGATATAGAAATTGAGGCACAGAGAGGCTATTTCCTCAGGACACACATAGAAAGATACAAAGATGAGATTCCAATCAGGTAGCCTACATAAGTGCATGTCACTAGCACTTAAACCAAACGTTTCCTTCCAATTTGGAAATTATAATGTCACTTTCATTAATTTTTGAAATCGTCTCTCTTGAGAGGAAACACACGCATATACATTGAATCTTTGGTCAGATAATTGGCTTAGCCACAGATGGAAGTTACCGAAGTCTTAGCTTTGTGAAATCAGTTGGAACAACACCCAGTTGTACTATTATGGGTGCATTAATGAGAATGATTTTATTCAAAAATGCTTCAGACGGCTGACTAGTGATTGCACTACACACTAGAGAATATCATTTAGTTTTTTTTCAAAGACACAGGAGTCCAGAGTCCGGTAGGGAACAGCATGAGCCATAATAACTAAGATATCCATTCAAAACACTGTCTGTTTCGACAGTTGTGTGCCTCTCAAATAACAATTTTCCATAGAAACTTTTGATGAGCATATACCATATAATTTTAAAATGTTATATCTGTTTTATTAAAATACAAAGTGATATTACATTTGTAGTTAGAAAGCATCATCTAAGTAATATGCTGTGTCAATTACAGATTTGGAACAATTAATGGTCAGTTAGAAAGAGGTGAAAATCTCTTGGACAGAGAGGTCTGGCAGGCTAAAGTTCATGGGGCTGCAAAAGAGTCAGACACAACTTAACCACTAAACAGCAGAACAGAAGTGAACAATATTTATGTTGAAGAGAATATAACTAACTTTTATATTAATTAAAATTATTTTTTGAAGATTTTGCACATGTTTACACTACAATTTTCTTTGAAACATATAAAAATCCACCAGCTTAAAAACAAACTCGAGTAACTACTTCATTAAAGAAACGGTCATAACATGTGTGGTCATTTCATCAATGTACTACTTACAATGTACTAATAATAACAGATAAACATGTGAATGTGCTTCAGAATGTTTAGACATGTGTACATGTTTTATGTGAGAGAAAAAAGAGAAAGAGTTGGTATTTGTACATTTTCAAGTGTTCACACATGCATATTTTTGTAAAATGAATAAAGGTCAAGTAGATATACATACTATAAATCAATGCTCTAAGAACTCAATCTGAAATTACGTTATCTGCTTTTATTTTTTCAAGGGTGGTTTGAAGGTGACCCATTTTCTGTAGCATGCATTACTGTGGGGATTGCTTTATGTATTAAAGCACAAAGCCATCTCATTGAAGTCTTTTATTTCCTTTCCTTACTTTACAGTAACTTCAAGTGGATTTTGAAAGGATAATATCACCAATGCAGAAAAAATAAATCCAAGTACTTAAACAGGTTGCTTTCTTTCTATCATGAGTCAAGCTGTTTTATGTCAAATTAACCACTAAGAATTCATCTTTCTCAGTCTTTATCCTATAACAGTGTCATAAATATTATCTTATTTGCATGATAATGTACACATTAAATATTATTTTCCCAAAAGTATAAAAATGAGTAATCTTAAAGCTAAATATCAATTTGTTAAAGATAAATGGAAACAGTACTATTCTATGTAAGGAAGTCAGTAAGTTATATCTTGTTTCTAAGTACAGGTTAGCATGTTTTTTTTATTTTAAAGCTCTCATTATAAACACATTAAGTAAAGAATCATTCTCAAGTTTCACTTACTTCCCATAGGCCTAATAGGATTCCCTAGAAATCTCCAGAGATAACAGATCCACTTTAACTCTAACTTTAAGATGAAAAAGGAAAGAATAAAAATAAAGGGGAAAATGAACACAGCTTTCATAGATGCTAAGACCTCAGGTTTGACTGCTTTTAGCAAATATATGATATTGGATACCTGAGTGAAATAAATTGATTTCAGCCTATTGCATTTTTAAAGGTCATTTTTTTTAAACAAGAAATTCAAGATTATAAAGGCAGACACTTAATTTGACATTGATTGAGACTTTAAGTGGTGAATAAATCTCTCAAAGTTTGATTGCTTTTCAGGAGAAACTGCATTGCTTTGTGATTAAAATTCCTCAATAATTCATAGAATCCATGGAATCACGCGTATGTATGCATGTTTGTAACACATTTTCCGAAACCTGACATATGAATACCGTAGAATGTATATCTGCATTATTTCCAAAATTACAAAATATATATATATTTTACTGGTCTCCTTTCACTGCTTGTTACAATATTTTTCTCTTGATATATCATTGAAGGAATTCCCTGGTGGTCCAGTGGTTAGGACTCTGAACTTTCATGCCAGGGACCATGGGTTTGATCCTTGGTTCCTTGGTCTGGGGATTAAAATCCCCAGAAGCTGTGTAATGTGGCCAAAAAAAAAAAAAAAAAAAAAGTCATAATTCATTGAATGCTTATTAAAGTAAGTTATACAGAATTTCTGAGATTAACTGAGGTCCGATCATATACTTCATTGTATTATTATTTTAGATCTTATAAACTTGCACACAATGCAAAATTGAATCAAAATCAAGGCTTAATTCTCAGTTATGATTGAACTCCAACATATATGATGTGATCAGCAGAATTCTACTTTAATGCCAAGATTTCTCTCCCTTTAGTATACAGAATCTGCAAAATTCCCAGCACTGAGAAGACTATAGATTTAACCCTTCAGGTTACTTTATGTTGGGTAAGCCTGATCTAATCACATGCAATTTCTGAAACCAGGAGGGTTTTTTCCTAGATGTAGAAAAAGGAAGTAAGAGATACATGATTTAGCTGGTTTGTAATAAAATGAATATTCATGCTGAAAGTTACTAATACTTTCAGAGGGAATTGAAGACAGTTCCCACACCACTGCTGGCAGTATGAAGGGAACCTCAGTTCTACGAAAGCAAGGAAATACATACTACTGTCAGGCTGAATGAACTTGAAGGATGACTTTCCCCAATTCTCAAGAGAAAATAACAGCACTGCTGCCACCTTGGGTTCAGTTTTTTGAGACCCTGAGCAGAGAATCCTGTGACACTGTTCTGGATTTCTGCCTGAAAAACAGTGAGTTAATAAACAGGTATTGTCTTAAGCTGCTAAATTTGTGGGAATTTGTTATGCAGCAAGAGAAAATTGATACATGTAGGTAATTATAGAAATCACTGATGATCACTAATATAGAGCCAGACATCTTGGAATGTGAAGTCAAGTAGGCCTTAGAAAGCATCACTATGAACAAAGCTAGTGGAGGTGATGGAATTCCAGTTGAGCTGTCTCAAATCCTGAAAGATGATGCTGTGAAAGTGCTGCACTCAATATGCCAGCAAATTTGGAAAACTCAGCAGTGGCCATAGGACTGGAAATGGTCAGTTTTCATTCCAATTCCAAAGAAAGGCAATGCAAAAGAATGCTCAAACTACTGCACAATTGCACTCATCTCACATGCTAGTAAAGTAATGCTCAAAATTCTCCAAGCCAGGCTTCAGCAATACGTGAACTGTGAACTCCCTGATGTTCAAGCTGGTTTTAGAAAAGGCAGAGGAACCAGAGATCAAATTGCCAACATCTGTTGGATCATGGAAAAAGCAAGAGAGTTCCAGGAAAACATCTCTTTCTGCTTTATTGACTATGCCAAAGCCTTTGACTGTGTGGATCACAATACACTGTGGGAAATTCTGAAAGAGATGGGAATACCAGACCACCTGACCTGCCTCTTGAGAAATCTGTATGCAGGTCAGGAAGCAACAGTTAGAACTGGACATGGAACAACAGACTGGTTCCAAATAGGAAAAGGAGTACGTCAAAGCTGTATATTGTCACCCTGCTTATTTAACTTCTATGCAGAGTACATCATGAGAAACACTGGACTGGAAGAAACACAAGCTGGAATCAAGATTGCCAGGAGAAATATCAATAACCTCAGATATGCAGATGACACCACCCTTATGGCAGAAAGTGAAGAGGAACTAAAAAGCCTCTTGATGAAAGTGAAAGAGGAGAGTGAACAAGTTGGCTTAAAGCTCAACATTCAGAAAACGAAGATCATGGCATCTGGTCCCATCACTTCATGGGAAATAGAAGGGGAAACAGTAGAAAGTGTCAGACTTTATTTTTTGGGGCTCCAAAATCACTGCAGATGGTGACTGCAGCCATGAAATTAAAAGATGCTTACTCCTTGGAAGAAAAGTTATGACCAACCTAGATAGTATATTCAAAAGCAGAGACATTACTTTGCCGACTAAGTTCCGTCTAGTCAAGGCTATGGTTTTTTCTGTGGTCATGTATGGATGTGAGAGTTGGACTGTGAAGAAGGCTGAGCGCCGAAGAATTGATGCTTTTGAAGTGTGGTGTTGGAGAAGACTCTTGAGAGTCCCTTGGACTGCAAGGAGATCCAACCAGTCCATTCTGAAGGAGATCAACCCTGGGATTTCTTTGGAAGGAATAATGCTAAAGCTAAAGCTCCAGTACTTTGGCCACCTCATGCGAAGAGTTGACTCATTGGAAGAGACTCTGATGCTGGGAGGGATTGGGGGCAGGAGGAGAAGGGGACGACTGAGGATGAGATGGCTGGATGGCATCACGGACTTGATGGACGTGAGTCTGAGTGAACTCCGGGAGATGGTGATGGACAGGGAGGCCTGGTGTGCTGTGATTCATGGGGTTGCAAAGAGTCAGACACGACTGAGCGACTGAAATGAACTGAACTGAAAAAAAAAAAAAGAAATGAACTGAACTGAACTGAACTGAATTATAGAAATAAAATATTATTGTTATTTCATTTTTTAAATGTAAGTCATGATTTCAATACAATTTTGATTTCTTGGTTATGTGCTCCAATTTTCTAACACATTATTTAATTTGCTAGTTTGTTTAATTTTTCCTATTAATCACTTTACTATTTTTACCAAACTCATGTGCTCCTTCTTTTGTACAAATTATCCTGTACCAATTCACTGGGTGAATCTAATGACATGTCAAGTACTACATTTTGTCCCTTTAACCATTCAGTGTCCTGGATAAGGAAATGGCAACCCACTCCATATTCCTGCCTAGAAAATCCCAAGGAAGAAAAGCCTGGTGGGCTATAGTTCATGGGGTCACAACCAGTTGGACATGATGAAGTGACTGAACACTGAACACAACCTTTTGGCAGGAATAGATCTTAGGTCTGGTCAATGTTGATAAGTATCTGCCTTTCAATTCAAACCTGCTTGACTATCAAGATTGTCCTCACCTTACCCTGCATGCTAGACAACAAAACGGAGATGCCTTGAAAACAGAAGAAAATGAAAGCTACCTGCAAAGCAGACTGAGATGAGAGAAATAAGGAAAGAAAAGGGGGAGTCATGATACCACCATGTCAATTCCAGTAATCATTCAGACTTTCTACATAGAATGAACCCATAAATCTCCACTCTGAATTGGTTCTTGCCAGTCATTAAAAAAATCTTGTCTAATTGACCACAAAACACAACCATTCCCCCTTTATTTTTCAATGAAATAAGCAACTATTGAATACTGACTGTACTCCACAGACCTGGGGACAAACTCATCAGCAATTACCCCAATGTCAACATGGGTACGGAGAAAGTAATGGCACCCCACTCCAGTACTCTTGCCTGGAAAATCCAATGGATGGAGGAGCCTGGTGGGCTGCAGTCCATGGGGTCGCTAAGAGTCAGACACGGCTAAGCAAATTCACTTTCACTTTTCACTTTCATGCATTGGAGAAGGAAATGGCAACCCATTCCAGTGTTCTTACCTGGAGAATCCCGGGGACGGGGGAGCCTGGTGGGCTGCAGCCTATGGGGTCGCATAGAGTCAGACATGACTGAAGCGATTTAGTAGCAGCAGCAACATGGATAAAGGATCTGTTTTTCCACATCAAAGTCGTTTTCTTTTTTTTTTTTTTTTTAAAGCTCAAAAGATTTTACTGTTGTTAATTCTCCATCCTTTACACCATTTCTTGTGTGTGTTAGTTGCTCAGTTATTTCCAACTCTTTGAGACTCCATGGACTGTAGCCCACCAGGCTCCTGTTTCCATGGGATTTTGCAGGCAAGAATACGGGAGTGAGCAGCTGTCCCCTTCTCTAGGAGGTCTTCCTGACCCAGTAATAGAACCAGGGTGCCTTGCCTTACATGCAGATTCTTTACTGTTTGAGCCACCAGGGAAGCCCATTTCTTATATTAGATCAGAATAAAATGTCTGCCACTCTTAAATTTGGAATGAGGGAAACCTAGTTAGTTGATCTGATGTGTGATGAGCTTGGGATTGACAGCAAAGCTGTCATCATGTAAATCATCATGTAAAGTCAGATGAAATGTGCTATTTCATTATGTGCAGACACTTACTTGGTGGCAAAGACCTCTGTCCCTGCCATTCAAGCAATGACCATAAATTAAAACTAATTAAACTGATTCAAATGCTTAGATTCACTAATTCTCTCATATTCTTATGAGTATTCTCCAAGTCAGCTATTCTAAACATTTATTTTTAATATGAGAATTTTTAAAAACAAAACAGCAGCTATCTCACTATGCAGAATATGTTGAATGAGCCAGGGTCAGGCTCCAGTTTCCTCCCAGTTCCCTTCCCCTATCCAGAATCATGGATACACTCTGGAAAACCTATCACAATGCATAGAACACATGAAATTCTCTGCTTGAAACTTTATGATGTCACAGTGTACTCCAAGCCAATCCCTCACCATTGCGGGACAGGAAACATTTTGTGTTGAAGATAATGTTTCTTTAATTCCATGATTTGATGAATAATGATGTATTTTAGTTTAAGATGGGCTTAATTCCTTGCTTTATAGAACATTGAGCCCTTTGCTTCTATGATCCTTTAGTGTTTGCAGATTTGACAAATTTGCCACCCTTTTTATATCCTGAAGCCTTCTCTGAGAACTTGTATTTGTTGGTTTTGAGTACACACTTGCTGCTAATGATGCTTAAAATTTACTGGCCTTGTTCATAGGGAGGAGAATAAGAAGGCATTTGACTAGTCAGCTCAGATATATCAATATATATCAGCTCACGTGCAAAAAAATGTAAAGGCATTCTACTTGTTTAAACCACATCTTTCATATTCAAGAACTATTTCTACATGATTCTTGAACTCACCAGTCCAGATTGCTACATAATTTCTTGATTAGAGAAACTAACCACCTGGCTGTTTCCCAGTTACTTTGATTACACACAACTCAAACTAAGTGATACTGCTGCTGCTGCTGCTAAGTCACATCAGTCGTGTCCGACTCTGTGTGACCCCATAGACGGCAGTCCACCAGGCTCCCCCGTCCCTGGGATTCTCTAGGCAAGCACACTGGAGTGGGTTGCCATTTCCTTCTCCACTAAGTGATACTAGAGATCAGCTATTCCAAATTTAGTGTAACTGAAGTTGGTAAAGAAGGAGATATAGCTTTAAAAGAAAAGGGAAAAAAAAAAAAAAAAACACACAAAAAAAAACAGTTGCATGGCTCTGTCACAGCATAAAATCAGGCCTTTAGAACCGGAAAGAACCTTAAAGAACATTGTTTCAATTACTTTATTTCACAGTTGAGGAAATTGAGAATCAGAAAGGCTAAGTGATTTCCTCAATATCATAGAGTTTAGTTAATTACAGAAATCAGAATAGAATCTGGGTTACCCAGCTCTCTGCCCAGAGTTGTTTCCATTACACCGAGTGAAATTATCTGCCACTATTTTAGGCCTAGATGACTCATGAAAGCAGCTCATAATTAATAGATCAAAATACCATGTGCCTGTAAAATTTAACACACAAGTCAAAGAGTCTAGCTTCCTGATATTTTAAGATATGTGTGCATGTGCTCAGTTGTGTCTGAATCTTTCAGACTCCACGGACTGTAGCCTGCCAGGTTTCTTCATCCATGGGATTTTTCCAGACATGAATATTGGAGTAGATTGCCATTGTTTACTCCAGGGGATCTTCCCCAAACGGTGATCAATATTGAGTCTCTTGCATCTCCTGCATTGGCAGGCAAATTATAAATGACATTAAATGTACTTCATTCTAATTTCATATATATTTTCATATATAAATTTGTATAATTTCATATATAAACATGTTAGTGAATTTATATGAGGAAAAAGTAAATAAAACAAAAATATCAGGGACTGAGACTATATCAACTCTGGGATTAGAAAGAATCACATCAATTTCAAGCTTCATTGACAACATGGGTAACAGAACATAAAATCAAATTAGTACACACAATCATCATTATCAGACTTGTGTATGTGTGTAGAGAATAATATAAATCAAATGAAATGGGATCTTTTTATTATTAATAATTACACTAAAATTTTCTATTTGAATAATTTATATAAATATACTAATTATTTTATAAATATTATCTTTTTGGTATCATTAATAATCTTGTCCTCCTTTGCTGTGAGAATGAGCATACTGAGGTTTGGGATATTAAAATAATTGTTCAATATATTGCAGCTCCACAGATGAGAGGCTGGAAACAAAACTCACTTATCCTGACTTAGACTAACTTTATTTTTAATTTTACTGTAACCTATTTTGAAAGTTTTTCAACAACAACAACAACAAAACCGTCCCCCTCTCCAACATTTAACCCTATTTTAAAGGCCTATAATTTACAGTCACGAAGAGGTAGTTAACAGTGAATATTTTTTGTACTTCACACTACTTATCACACATTATATACTGTGGAACATAAAATGTTATGAAATTATAGTTACATGCTTGAAATGGATGTTAAATCTCTTCATTTCCTATGTCACAAGTGAGAGCTGTAAACTTGAAAAATTAAAGCTACAACATAATTTATCTTACCCAGAAATAGTCTACTATACATTATACATTTTTGAAGTAAATAATGATGGATAATACTAAAAATGATATTTCTTCATGGAAAACTGTATGATAAATAACTAGAAATGCCATGAAATAACTGGAATTATGTCCCCTGAATATAGAAAGAAGACTCTCAGCTCCTTACTTTTCCACACAATAAATAGTTGTACATATTTGGTTCAATGCTTCTTTTTTCATGGGATAAGAATCTTTTTCTTTCTCATAACAGATATGAAAATGTCAAATATACATGTATTTTAATAGCTGTTTTTTTTCCCCCTGCAAACAAATAAACCAAAATAATTTTTCATTCAAATGCTAATAGGCTACATATATCTACAGGGATTTCTCTGGTGGTCCAGAGGTTAAGACCATGCTTCTGGTGCAGGGGTGCAAGGTATGACTCCTAGTCAAGCAACAAAGATCCCATATGCTGTGGCCAAAAAAAAAAAAAAAAAAAAAATACTCAATATCTACAGTGATTTCATGCCTTGCAATATTGTTTTCAATTTGGGGTTGAGAATTTTAAATTACATAATAAAAAGTGATATGAAGTCTGTTGATATATTTCTTTAACAGGAAAATTTGCATGTAATTTTTTTTTCAAAGACTGCTTTTGCTTTTGAATTTTTTTCAATCTGGAACTGAGGTCATAATGTAAAACCAAGAATTCTATGTGAAAGAAATAAACAAAAAATTCAGTAGAGAGGTATAAATTCTCGCTTCTCATTAGTTTCTTCTTAGTTCCCTATATAAGTGTTAATTTTCATTCTCAGTGATGATATGCAGTTAGTTACAATAACCACCATCTACATATACAGCAAAAATAAAACATTTTGGTCATATAGCAGCAACAGCAGTCAATAAATGGAAAGATGAAACCTACAAAGTATCTTTTTTAAATTAAATTTGGAGTACAAAATGAAGCAGGGCAAAGGCTAAGAGAACTATACAAAACATAAACAAAAGACTGAGTTTTTTGCCACGACTCTTCCAACAACACAAGGGATGACTCTACACATGGACATCATCAGATGGTCAATACAGAAAACAGATTGACTATGTCCTTTGCAGATGAATATGGAGAAGCTCTATGCAGTCAACAAAAACAAGACTGGGAGCTAACTGTATCTCAGATCATGAACTCCTTATTGCAAAATTAAGATTTAAATTGAAGAAAGAAAGGAAAACAACTAGGCTATTCAGGTATGACCTACATCAAATTTCCTATGGTTATACAAATTGCCAAAATCCACTTGATCATCAAAAAAGCAAGAGAGTTCCAGAAAAACATCTCTTTCTGCTTTATTGACTATGCCAAAGCCTTTGACTGTATGGATCACAATAAACTCTGGAAAATTCTGAAAGTGATGGGACTACCAGGCCACCTGACCTGCCTCTTGAGAAACCTATATGCAGGTCAGGAAGCAACAGTTAGAACTGGACATGGAACAACCGACTGATTCCAAATAGGAAAAGGAGTACGTCAAGGCTGTATATTGTCACCCTGCTTATTTAACTTATATGCAGAGTACATCATGAGAAACACTGGGCTGGAAGAAACGCAAGCTGGAATCAAGATTGCCAGGAGAAATATCAATAACCTCAGATATGCAGATAACACCACTCTTATGGCAGAAAGTGAAGAGGAACTAAAATGTCTCTTGATTAAAGTGAAAGAGGAGAGTGAAAAAGTAGGCTTAAAGCTCAACATTAAAAAAACTAAGATCATGGCATCTGGTCCCATTACTTCATGGGAAATAGATGGAGAGACAATGGAAACAGTGTCAGATTTTATTTTGGGGGGCTCCAAAATCACTGCAGAAGGTGACTGCAGCCATGAAATTAAAAGATGCTTACTCCTTGGAAGGAAAGTTATGACCAACCTAGATAGCATATTAAAAAGCAGAGACAATACTTTGCCACCAAATGTCTGTCTAGTCAAGGCTATGTTTTTTCCAGTGGTCATGTATGGATTTGAGAGTTGGACTGTGAAGAAAGCTGAGCACTGAAGAATTGACGCTTTTGAACTGTGGTGTTGGAGAACTCTTGAGAGTCCCTTGGACTGCAAGGAGGTCCAACCAGTCCATCCTAAAGGACATCAGTCCTGGGTGTTCATTGGAAAGACTGATACTGAAGCTGAAACTCCAATACTGTGGCCACCTCATGCGAAGAGTTGACTTATTGGAAAAGACCCTGATGCTGGGAGGGATTTGGGGCAGGAGGAGAAGGGGACGACAGATGATGAGATGGTTGGATGGCATCACCGACTCGATAGATATGAGTTTGGGTAAACTCCGGGAGTTGATGATGGACAGGGAGGCCTGGTGTGCTGAGATTCATGGAGTTGCAAAGAATCGGACACGACTGAACTGAACTGAGCGACTGAACTGAGTGATTGAACTGAACTGATGGTTATATAGTGAAAGTGACAAATCGAATCAAGGGATTAGATCTGATAGACAGACTACCTGAAGAATAATGGATGCAGGTTTGTGACATTGTATAGGATTCACTGATTAAGACCATTGCCAAGAAAAAGAAATCCAAAAACACTAAATGTTTTTCTGGGGCGGCCTTACAAATAGCTGAGAGAAGGAGAAGTGAAAGGCAAAGAAGAAAGGGGAAATATACCCATATGAATGCAGAGTTCCAAAAAATTGCAAGGAGAGATAAGAAAGCCTTCCTCAGTGATCAATGCAAAGAAATAGAGGGAAACAAAATGGGCAAGACTAGAGATCTCTTTGAGAAAATTAAAGATACCAAGGGTAACATTTCATGTAAAGATGAACACAATAAAGGACAGAAATTGTATGGATCTAACAGAAGCAGAAAATATTAAGATGCGGTGGCAAGAATACACAGAAGAACTATACAAAAAAGATTTTCATGACTTATATAACCACAATGGTGTGATCACTCATCTAGAGCCAGACATCTTGGAGTGTGAAATCAAGTGGGCATTTGAAAGTATTGCTACAAACAAAGCTAGCGGAGGTGATGGAATTCCAAAGGAGCTTTTTCAAGTCCTAAAAGATGATGCTGTTAAAGTGCTGCACTCAATATGCCAGCAAATGTGGAAAACTCAGCCATGCCCACAGGACTAGAAAAGGTCAGTTTTCATTTCAATCCCAAAGAAAGGCAACGCCAAAGAATGTTCAAGCTACCACACAATTGCACTCATCTCAGATGCTAGCAACGTAATACTCAAAACTCTCCAAGTCAAGCTTCAACAGTACATGAACTGAGAACTTCCAGATGTTAAAGCTGGATTTAGAAAAGGCAGAGGAACCAGAGATCAAATTGCCAACATTTGTTATATCATAGAAAAAGCAAGAGAATTCCAGAAAAACATCTACAACAGTTTCATTGACTATGCTAAAGCATTTGACAGTGGGGATAGCAACAAACTGTGGACAATTCTTAAAAAGATGGGAATACCAGACCACTAAACCTGCTTCCTATGAACCCTGTATGCATATCAAGAATCAACAGTTAGAACTGGACATGGGACAATGGATTGGTTCAAAATTGGGAAAGGAGTATGTCAAGGCTGTACATTTTCATCCTGCTTATTTAACTTAAATGTAGAGTACGTCATGAGAAATGCTGGGTTGGATGAATCATAAACTGGCATCAAGATTGCTGAAAGAATATTAAAAATTTCATATATGTAGATGACAATACCCGTATGGCAGAAAGTGAAGAGGAACTAAACAGTCTTTTGAAGGTGAAAGAGGAGAGTGATAAAGCTGACTTAAAACTCAGCATTCAAAAAACTAAAATCATGGCATCCAGTCCCATGACTTCATTGAAAATAGATGGAGAAACAATGGAAACAGTGACAGACTTTATTTTCTTGCGCTCCAAAATCATTGGTGATAGTGACTGTAGCCATGAAATAAAAACATGCTTGCTCCTTGAAAGAAAAGCTATGACCAACCTAGACAGTATTATTAAAAAGCAGAGACATTATTTTGTGACAAATGTCCATCTATTCAAAGCTGTGGTTTTTCCAGTAATCATGTATGGATGTAAGAGTTGGACCATAAGGAAGGCTGAGCACTGAAGAATTGATTCTGTTAAATAGTGGTGTTGGAGAAGACTCTTGAGAGTCCCTTGGACTGCAAGGCAATTAAACTAGTCAATCCTTAAGAAAATCAATCCTAAATATTCATTGGAAGGACTGATGCTGAAGCTGAACCTCCAATAATTTAGCCACCCGATGCAATGAGCCAACTCATTGGAAATGATCCTGATGCTGGGAAAAGTTGAAAGCTGGAGGAGAAGGGGACAACAGAGTATGACATGGCTGGATAGCAATACCAACTCAATGGACACGTGTTTGAGCCAGCTCTGGGAGAGGGTGAGGGACAGGGAAGCCTAGCATGCTGCAGTTCATGAGTTAGCAAAGAGTCGGAAATGTCTTAGTGACTGAATAACCACAACACAAGGTTGCCTTTTTAAATTAAAGTTGGAGTCAATTTAAGCTTTGAGAATATATGTGTGTGTGTGTGTGTGTGTGCATGTTGTGTTGTGCTGTGCTGTGCTCTGCTTTGTTGCTCAATCATGTCAGACTCTTTGTGAGCCCATGGACTGTAACCCCCTAGGCTCCTCTGTTCATGGGGATTCTCCAGACAAGAATACTGAATTGGGTTAGCATGTCCTCCTCCAGGGGATCTTCCCAACCCAGGGATCATTCCCAGGTCTCTCGCATTGCAGGCAGCTTCTTTACTGTCTGAGCCATCAGGGAAGCCCAGGAATTCTGGAGTGGGTAGCCTATCTCTTCTCCAGGAGAACTTCCCAACCCAGGAATTGAACCGGGGTCTCTGGCATTGCAGGCAGATTCTTTATCAACTGATCTACCCAGGAAGCCCCACATATGTATATACTTATACAGACACACACACACACACACACACACACACACACACACACACACACATTCATACACCCCAATGATAATGCAATTCTAGATCCTCCTCCACCAATCATATGCAGTTTTCATTATCAGCACCAACATTAACTTTTTGTTTTGTATTAAATCTCAGGTTGATTTTCATGTAGTACATAGGATATAAATCATTTCCTGCTTAAAATAAGAGCTAATAATTCTGTGTCATTAATAACTGCAACATTGGCATACATTAAATATTTTTAAAGTATTTCTCCAAAATATAAGAAATGACCTTACTTATTAGCTGCAATTTTCTGAGTAAAAAATCATTGATATTTAGTCTTTGCAAAATATTTCCAGGTTCAGCATTTCAAAAAGAATAGTAGTAAAATGTTTCTTACATAAAAGAAAATGTAAACATGTAAGGACAATCTATCCTATTGTGGTACTGGAATGAAATCTTTGGCAAACTACTGCCAGTCTCCTGAGAAGTTAATCCACCCTTTAGTACCCTTATTATTGTTGTTGAGTGGCTAAGTTGTGCCCAACTCTTTTGTGGCCCCATGGACTGTAGCCTGTCAAACTCCTCTGTCCATGGACTTTTCCCAGCAAGAATACCAGGACCTTCCCAACCCCGGGATCAAACTCCCGGTCTCTGGCTTAGAAGGTGAATTCTTTACCAGTGAGTCACCAAGGAAATACCCTTTTGTACATTATCCAGCCCAATATTCTCTGCCTTTTCTTGTTCTTTTCCTTATTATGGGAAGTTGAAAGATTCCTTCCTTCAAAGCAGGACATATATCAGGAGAGAAAATTCTGATTTTCACTACAATTCATCTAAAACATTGCTCTAAAGCACCTCATACAGCCAATTGAATACTGAAACACTCTTACAGAGGGGCTTAAGGGTCCTCCATGTCTCTTCAAGGTACTTAGTTTTGAAGTGCTTCTCCCATTTACACTCACGGTCATTGATTTCTTTTTTTATTTTATTTACTTTTTACAAACTAATTTCTATTTACTATGCTTTCTTAGCTGAGAGTCATCAGTTCTTCAGATATCCATTAATGTCAACATATTGTTCCACCACAAGAAAATTGTTCAAATAACCTCTAGATGCTTTTCTTGTCACAGACTTTTATCCTGGTGTTAAAAATGAAGCATGGACATTTAAAAGGCAGACTTGAGACAATCTCATCTAACATTTCGAATGCATCTAATATTGTTTGATTCAAAACATGAGTCTAACAGCAAATAAAAATTGACTTTTTTTTTCCATTCAGAATACAAACCCACTGAACTATCCCTTCAGGTTTGATGCTCCATCAGTTAACACTACACTATTTTCACAAGAAATATGATTTGATCAGAGAAGAACTGCAGCAGCCTGAAACATATATTCCCAGAACGTGTTTCTAAGAGTCCTGCAGCCATTAAATGCCTTCCATAATGTCTGTGATAAATCTTACTATTAGTGAACAGTATCAGTTAAAGGCATCTCTTTGGAACTGCTAGTCTAACCTACAGGTGCACATTTTCTATGGAATTTTCCAGTCATAAACGTGGATAGGTCAGTCTATCAGTGTTTTTCTTAAAGCAGTAAACTCAACAATAGTGTAAAGTCTTTCTTTTTAATTTAGTTTTTTATTTATTTGCTATTTTAGGTAGTTATAATGTAGAATATCATTTAAAATCGTGGACTTTGGTACTTAATTGCCTGCATTTGGTGCTATTACCTTGAGCAAAATAATTAATTTCTTTTATGTAGATGGGAATAATAGTGGCAATGTGATGATTAAATAAGATAGTAAAAGTAAAGTGTTTGTTACAGTATAAAATGTAAGCACTTTCATAAGTGTTACCATTCCTTCCAACCCATTGTGTCTACATTCTTGCTTCCAGTTTTGTTGGAGTCAGTCTGTTTTTTGTTGTTATTCCTGAGGTTTAATCATGGTTAAACTCTTGTCTTCTGCCCCTTCTTTTGCCTAATGATCTTCTGTTCTTTTATTCTATTTGATAGGCCAAGCCAATATCTATGTGTACTCTATAAAAGACTCTTGGAACACTGAGACTGTGATCTGTCTGAGATCACATTAGTTCTGCAAAACAAAATAGATCAAGGTGATTGTTTAAGTCCCAGAGAGAGCTGGAAAATTAGACCCAGGCACCTACTTTAGCTGCTTAACCTAGGTCAAAAGCAAGGGGCTGGACTAAACCTCTTGATTTCTCAGAATCAATAGCAACACAGAATTGGTCCATCTCCGTGACTATTTCCAGGTGTAATGTGACAAAATTATTGCTGATTTATTCTCTAATTATAATGTGAGAGCTATTATTGGAGCAACCAGAAGGATGCTCATATCTCTGCCATGGAGTGAAAGCAATGATTATTCCATTCAAGCTTCAAGTGATGGCCAGAATAATACAAAATGCTTTTACCTGCCATCCATATCAATATAGTGAATATGCAACTTGTTTCTGTATATTTTTCAGCTATAAAAGTATATTTACACTCTGTCAAATATTTGTTCAACTTAAATCAAAGCTTGCAGTAGTTCATAAAATTAATAAATTGATCAATTTCCTTTGTTTATTTAACATTATCATTACAAATAAGTAATCAAGAAAATTAACAATTTTCCTTTTTCTGAATATTTTATTCCGTCACTGAAAATCTTTGACTTGAATTTCAATTTTTTTTTTCCAGCACTAAGAAGCTTATGGTATCTTAGTTCCCAGACCATGGATTAAACCCATGTCTCCTGAAGTGGAAGCCCAGAGTCCTAACCACTGGACCACCAAGGAATGTCCAATTACATGAATTTTGAAAACCAAAAACAAAATCAGATAATTGTGTATCTATAATGCAAAATAATGTGCTCATTCTAAAATGTCTCCCATTGTATAATTTTAGAAAATAATAATAATAACAAGACAAAATTGAATAACCTGCCTAATCCCACACAGCTAGAAAATAAGGAGTAAAAATGTAGGTGTCTGGCTCCATACTCTGCATTTTCCACCTTTAACTGTGGCAGCTTTCAGTAAATATTTACTCCAGAGCATTAAATCATAAAAGACAGTGAGATTTGATAGCTTTGATTCTACTGAAGTACTTGAACTTTTATTTTTAACAATCTCTATCTTTGTTAGCCTTTTGGGATCTATTTGAAAAGTCTATATTGAATATGGTAGTCACTGCTCGAGGCCTACCCAATATCCATTACCTCTTTCTTCTTATTAATAGAATATTTCCATATTAATGGAATCTATTATCGATGAGCTATATCTTAGATAGTGTTAAGCCTAATTAAAATGCTTACCTCCCCAAAATACCTTGGAGACAAGGTAGACATTGGATTCCATTTGACTAATAATATAAACATGGAAGAAACCTTTAAAATGGATAGATTCATCTGGTATGTACTTTTTGCTGATTTTCTTTCAGCTCTTCCATTTTTCTCCTTCATCTTTTCCATGTCTTGCTGACATAATGGCTAGACACTCAGAAGCCACTTTATGGGGATAGAGAAGAAAGAAAGCTTAAGGTGATGGATTGGAAAATTAAAAGGCCATTTTTGATGTTATCTTTGAGTTGCTGTACCAAACTCAGGGTATCTATCTCTGGACTTCTTTTACACAAGAAAAATAAATCTCAACTTGTTGAAGAGCTTACAGTTGGATTTCTTTTCCATTTAACTGAATCCAATTCTGACTTAGTGGATGATTTTCTTCATGCAATAGTATTTCAGTTTGTTAAAATTACTTACAGTTTGTAGTAATAATCACATATATGTAAAAAGAGCATCTTAAACTCATTTAAATATTCAATTGTTAAATATTATATAATAAATAGATTAATGACTTGGATTGAGCCATTTTATGTTGTATTTTTCCTAAATAAATACCTTATGCCAAGAAAATGAGCCATAAACTCTAATAATTAGTGAACCAACTATCTTGTAAATAATTTTTAAAACAAGGAAATTTAAGGGTAATTGTCTTTACTGAAAACACAAACTATCCTCTCTGCTGCAAATCAGATAAAAGTTCTGCATACTAATTTGAAGAAACTTGTTTTGAGCTTTATGTTTTAATAATACTATTTTCATTGTTTAAGTATATTTCCAACAAAACAAAAGATATATTTTGAACCAATAATCTGTCTTTATTGGATTTCTTCTTCATTTCTTTTTGCAGTGTCATTAAAATATAATCAAACCAATTACAAATTGTCTATTTTTGCAGTGTTTTCACTCCTGTAAATACGTTTGAGCAAAAGTAATTTTTTAAGAAGAATTCAAATATGGTGACTTTTTAGGGATGGATAGGCAATTCTTTTAATATAGAATATTATGTACAATTTGATCATAGCATTTCACATATCTCCATTAGCCTGGAGATACATCATGAAGGAAAGTATCTCATTAGCCAGTAGATACAAGATTTAATGTGCACAGCAATATTGAAAAAAGTCAAATTATGAGTATTTTATAAAGTTCAGATTTCCTGATTAAAATATGATTCTCTGAGAAGTGGATGCATATCAAAGTACTTGCTTATTAATTACCTTAAGAAAAAAATTGGAATGCATTTATAAGTGATAAGTATCTGATTGACTTTGTTTTGAATGTTACAAACTGCACTTTTAAAAGTGATATAGTTGAAAGAAAACATTAAAAAAAAGAATCTTTGATTTAGTGTATTTATAGCTAAAAAGTTAATATTTTCATTTTAATGATACTTGTTTGGGAACTATGTGTGTATTAAGGGATATTATGTCCAGTCAGAGAACAGAATTTGCATCTATAAATTTATTAATAATTCCTTCCTTATATAATATATAATATTTTCAGGATGATGCATATATATAGTGCTGTGGGCTCAGTTGCTTCAGTCATGTCCAAATAAAAGGAACTGCAATCTCCACATTTTCTCCAAGTATTTATGTGAATTCTGTTTAAGTTAAGAGAATAGAGGTTTATTTAATTAGAATTAGTAAAAACAGTCAGATTTCAAAGTTAATTAAGATATGATTATTTATCTTGCATTGCTGTTCCTTTATCAAAGTGTCTGAAACAATCCTACAAGCCAATCATTAACACTTGAAGTAGATATTACATTTATAAGCCCAGTTATCAAGAAACTGACAATTGCGTTTAACCATGGGTCTATTATATAAGGAAAATCAAGGAGAAAATGTCAGAATAAACATTGTTACTGGATGCAAGTTTTGAAATAACTTCAGTTGCATCCACAATGGGCTGTCCTTGAGAACATTAAAGGACATTGTATAATATCACTGTTGCATCAGCAGGGTTCACACAGTTACCCATAAAGTGGGTCACTAACATACCTACATTAAGTAAAAGCTACAACATGGAAAGTAAGTGTGAAAATGATTTAAAAAAAAAGAAGCAATTTGAAGAGTAAATTATAGAATCAGTACTTGACTTGCTGTAAAATTATTTTCTAACCACCTCAAAATTAGAGCAGTAGGTCTAGGATATAGTCATTATAGTTCTTCCTTTCCAAGAAAATAAATAGAAATTTACCTTAGGTGCGAAAGTTATATGAGAATGCATTTTGGATTATCTTATTGCTAATAAAATAGTTTAGGGACTTCCCTGGTAGTCCAGTGGTTAAGACTTCATACTTCCACTGGAGGGGGCATGGTTTTGATCCCTGATTGGGGAACTAAGATGCCACATGACTCAAGGTGCAGCAGGAGGGGACAGGGGAGTTTGCCCCTACAGAATTCTCTAAGGTCAGTTTGATTTAGTCTTAACAAATGTATCGGCACAGTTTAATACAAGATATTGTAAATAACACATTTTCATAGTTATGGCTTCTCTAATTTGGTTAGTAGCTACTAGAACAGAATTAAGAACTGTGAATTGGCAGTCTCATCCATTTGCCTTTAGTGTATGGTCCTATTCCATCTATAGACCCTCAGATGGCTTCCACATCTTGCCTATTGTAAACACTGCTGCAATATACATAGGGCTGCATATGTCTTTTCACATTAGTGCTTTTGTTTTTCTTAGAAAAATACCCAAAACTGGAATTGCTGAGTTATATTGTGTTTTTATTATTTTGAAGAAATTAAAATCTGTTTTTCAAAGTGGCTATACCAATTTGCATCCCTATCAACAATGCATGAATATTCTCTTTTTGTCACATCTTCACCACTCCTTGTTATTTCTTGTCTTTTTGATAAATATTCTAACAGGTGTGAGGTGATATCTCATTGAGGTTTTGATTTGCATTTCCCTGATGGTAGTGATGTTGAGCATCTTTTCACGTGTCTTTAGGTCATATGTATGTCTTCTTAAGGTTTTTTAGAAAGCACTTCCCAATATTCACCTTGATTCTTTGTACATCATGGGTAAATAAAAGCTCATTTTCTTTATTTACTTTTATAAATGAATAAATGAAGGGTCAGTAGTTCAAAAGAAAGAAAGAAAAATGATTTAAACTTTTGCTAAAACAAATTCAAGAACTATAATATTTAGTTTCTTTTGGAAGCATTTTATTTATTTATTTATTTATATTTTTTTACTTTACCATACTGTATTGGTTTTGCCATACATTGACATGAATCCACCACAGGTGTACATGAGTTCCCAACCCTGAACCCTGCTCCCACCACCCTCCTCATATCATCTCTCTGGGTCATCCCAGTGCACCAGCCCCAAGCATCCTCTATCCTGTATCGAACCTAGACTAGCGATTTGTTTCTTTCATGATAGTATACATGTTTAAATGCCATTCTCCCAAATCATCCTACCCTCTCCCTCTCCCACAGAGTCCAAAAGTCTGTTCTTTACATCTGTGTCTCTTTTGCTGTCTCGCATACAGGATTATCATTACCATCTTTCTAGATTCCATATATATATGTTAGTATATGTATTGGTGTTTTTCTTTCTGGCTTACTTCACTCTGTATAATCGGCCCCAGTTTCATCCACCTCATTAGAACTGATCCCAGCAGTCCCACTGCTGGGCATACACACCGAGGAAACCAGAATTGAAACAGACACGTGTACCCCAATGTTCATATAAGCACTCTTTATAATAGCCAGGACATGAAGCATATTATTTAAAACATATTCTGTATTAAAACATTTTTGGTTCAGAAGTATTTTTTTTTTTCCTTCTCATCATCCCAGATCCTTGAATTAGCTATTTATTTCTGGAAATGGGAGTGACTTAACTAAGGAGAAACAGGGTAGCCCAATTTTTGGGGAAAAAAAAAAAAACCCACAAAATTTTTATGTTTAACTTATTATGTTTTTTATCAGTGTTATGAGAACCAAACATTCTTATCAAATCCCCAGTCTGATCTCTTTTTTTTCTTCCAGTGCAGTCATCTATTCTTTTCTTCTCTCTGTTCATTATCAAGCTGAGAACATACCGTCCTGAATTTTCACAAGACAGTTGTCAAAAGTCAATTCTTCTGTCACTCATTGTATAGTAACTGTCAAAACTGATGGGGAAGTCAAATCTCTGTGCATATAATCCACAAACTGAGCGAGGCTGGAAGAAGTCAGGGACTACTGCACATTGTCGGCAATGTAAATAGCTCTTATTTCACTAAAGAAAGTTCAGTCCTTGCAATGCCCTTTAGGTCCTTCTGTTTTCTGGCCCACACAGTCCATACTCACTGTCTCCTTAACCTCTGCTGCCTTCCCTCTCCTGTTACTCACTGGGCTATGTGCACACGGACTCTCCAATCTCCTTGCCTAGACTGCTGTTCCAAGATATCCACATGGCTAATTCGTACTTTCTCTGTCTGATATCATCACTCACATATCACCCAAAGTAAGTATATTTGCCAGCCTTATGTTAAATTGCAACCCACTCTTGAACCATTCCTGATCTTCCGAAGCCTGGTCAGCTTGTTTTTTTAACATTGATGATGTTTTTTTAATGAACTGTGTAATCTCTTCTACCTGACAGTCAATGTTTCTTTATCAACCTGCTAGACCTTCCACTCCCAGAGAGCAGGGGAAATTGTCTGTTTTTACACCCAAATGTGCTCAGAGGAGAAACGGATGACAGAGGATGAGATGGTTGGATGGCATCACTGAGTCAATGGACTTGAATTTGAGCAAACCCCAGGGAATAGTGAAGGACAGCGAAGCCTGCTGTCCTATAGTCCGTTGTAAAGAGTTGTAAGGGATTTTAGGATTGTAAGAGATTGTGAAGAGTTAGATATGACTTAGAGACTGAACAAAAACATACTCAGCTCCCCAGAATGGTGCCTTGCTCACTTAATTATTCAATAAATACTTTTTGAATTAATGAACAATTTTCTAATGATCATTCCAAAAATTTTTTTGTTAATTACCCGAAATTACACATTCTCTCAACTTACTCTCCTGCTCTCTGAAATGGTAATATCAAACCTGTTCGCTGCACTGACAACCTCCAGCCCTGCCCCTTCACTTGAGCAGCTTGATAAAGTTCTCCATATGATCAGATTGACTTAAGGTGATGGAAAATTTTTCAGTCCTCTTTCTACTTGCCTTTAATGCTATTTACCATTTTCTCCTTGAAGTAATATTCCTTTGATTTCGAAGACACTACTCTGATTGGATTTTCTTTCTACCTTCTGACACCAGTTTTCTTTTCAGGCATATACTCCTTTCCCCACCTATTGGATTCTCCATCTGTGTTTCCCTGTTTCAGGCCATCTTCTCTCCTTAATCAAAGTCCTATATCAGGTAATATTTACTTTCTTGGATTTAATTCTTATTAAGACAGATG
The DNA here is from genome assembly GCF_023091745.1 of Budorcas taxicolor. NCBI lineage: Eukaryota > Metazoa > Chordata > Mammalia > Artiodactyla > Bovidae > Budorcas > Budorcas taxicolor. Next base: position 54,488,884 of record NC_068929.1, on the reverse strand, counting down.
AACAGCACTCTCCTCTAAACTTCTGCTTCCAAGTTTCATACTGTTGAATAAATATATCCCTCATAATTTAAATATGATGTTGCTGTTCACTTGCCAAGTCGTGTCCCACTCTTAGCAACCCCATGGACTGCAGCACGTCAGGCTTCTCTGTCCCTCACCATCTCCCAGAGTTGGCCTAAGTTCAAGTTCAATTGAATCAGTAATGCCATCCATCCAACAATTTCGTCCTCTGTCATCCCCTTCTCTTCCTGCCTTTAGTCTTTCCCTGTATCAGGGTCTTCTCCAATGAGTCAGCTTTTCATATCAGGTGGCCAAAATACTGGAACTTCAGCTTTAGCATCAATCCTTCCAAAGAGTATTCAGGGTTGATTTCCTTTAAGATTTCTGTGATAACACAAAAATATTAACCCAGGTGTCTCAAAGCTTTGGTTGTTGTTGTTTTGTGCTTATTCACTTAGCTATGTACTACTCTTTGCAACCCTGTGAACTGTAGCTAATCAGGCTCCTCTGTCCATGGAATTTTCCAGGCAAGAATACTGGAGTGGGTTGCCACTTGCTACTCCTGGGATTCTTCCAGACCTGGGGTTCAAACCTGAATCTCTTGAGCCTTCTGCATCAGTAGGCAGATTCTTCATACCCCTGAAACTTCCCTTTAAAAGGCCTCAGCCACTGAGTGTCAGTGGGAGGGAGTCAGCATCTGGACACAAGTCAGTCTGCCACCCTTTCCCCTGTTATATCCCAGTTGCTTGCCTCCAAAAGAAAAGCAAACTTTTGTTTTCCCAACTGGACCTCTCAAGAATTGCCTTTTTTTTTTTTTTTTTAACTTTTTGTTTTATATTGGAGTACAGTTGATTAACAATGTGATGTTAGTTTCAGGTGTATATCAAAGTGATTCAGTTATACATATACATGTACCTATTCTTTTTTCAAATTCTTTTCTTAAGTTGTTACAGAATATTGAGCAGAATTCCCTGTGTTATACAGCAGGTCCTTGTTGGGTATCCACTTTAAATATAGTAGTGTGTACATGTTAATCCCATGATTGGCAAGTAGCTTGACCCCACTTTGGATAACAGAAGGACACAAGGCATATGTTTGCTAACTATGTGATGGGATTAATAGCATCTACCTTATGGGATTGTTGTGAAGATGAAATGAGTTTCTCACCAAAGCTATCAGGACTTGGCCTGACAGGTAGTATGCAAGTTTTTTAAACTGTATTTTTCCTGTTTAAACTCACAAGTTTCACAGCCACTTCAGCTTTGACTATGTGTTTTGCCTTTTTTGTGCACTTTCCTATGGTGACTTGTCTCTTGGTGTGATATGCAATATTTGTGTTGTGAGCTCATTTCCTTGGAACTTTATCTGAAGAAAGATTTAAGACCTGAATTTAAGAAATATTCCTTAACAGGTTGTTTGGGATTTGCATTTCCTGGGTCTCTGGGGTCATTTCCAACCTGACATCATTTTTAAACTACACATTTGACTTCAAGCTTTTTCTGAGGCCACTACCCAGTGCAAAGGAAAGCTCATGGATAAGAATTCTCTGGAGAGACCGCTTCTCTTGCCACACAGAGCAAGTTTGCAGGATGCAGACCTCTATGACTTTAGCTAGAAGACTCCCCATCTGCCTGGAATTGCTCTGTGTCTTCTTACATCACCTTCTTACTTTCATAGATGTCAGACCTGCAGCACAATCTAAAGACTTTTCCTGTCTTCTTTTACACCTTCTGATTGATCCTTCACACTTTTCCCCAAATATCTTTTGAACATGTGGTCACAAGTGGACTGGTCAGAATTGACACAAGTGGCCAGTGCTATTCTAGAACAAGCATCATTCCCTAGAGCAACATTATTTGCAGATTCTCTCTCCCCAAGTTTTATCTTATATTAACATCAACTCCATGACAGAGAGTGCAGTAAAAAAAAAAAAAAAAAAAAAAAAAATTAAAAGGATAATAATATTTTATTTTTAATGCAAGGCCTTCTAGGAGGGAGGTCTTAGTTTGCCATATTGCCAGAAGTGAAGATCAACCCTGTCTTTTCCTCATCAATTTAAAATAAGAGGCACATTGGCCAAAAATATTAAATGCATTAGTGAAAAATGTATATGATGAAGTCTTTTTTAAATATTTCCTTTTTATATTCATGAAACTCTTAATTTACCATACTACTGGAGGGAATGTCAGTATTGGTATAACATTTTTCAGAATCTGATGATGCATAAATGTGACTACAGTGTAAGCTAATAAAAGTAATTGTAACAACCTAGAGGGGTGGGATGGGGTGGGAGGTGGGAGTGAGGCTCAAGAGGGAGGGGACATATGTATATGTATGGCTGATTCACATTGATGTATGGCAGAAACCAACACAATATTGTAAAGGAACTATCCTTTAATTAGAAATAAATCTTGAAAAAAGTAATTGTAAAATTTCTCCTCTTCTTCACCATGGTTCCATAACAGGTTTCCCAGAAACATAAAGATCTTTTTATCCTGTGAGAAGTTTGGTTGTTATTTATGGTCATTAACCCCCATCCTTTTAACTGAATGCATTTCATGCACCTTGGGTTTAACTAGAGTTGACTTAGCAAGGCATTTATTTTGGGTGAGTGCCTCACTTCACCCAAATCACAAGTGCTCTTTGCTTCATGGAACTCTATTGCTTTTGTTGCCTAGAACCAATTAAATCTTGGCTAATCTTTTGCTCTTTTAATTTTCCTTGATACTTATCAGAATGAAATGTGCAAATGACTAATGCAAGATTACACCCACTTTCTGACTTATCCACTTATGGATCAGGACACAGAACTCTCTCCAGAATATTATGAATTTGCTTTTCTCAGTTATGGCCAATAATATTTCTTTTGCTCTGGGTTAGCAATACACCCAGTCATCTCTATTATTTAACTAATTTACGATTACAGTACTCTCTAAAGTATATGCCTGTCATTCAAAATTATATACATGTGTGTACACATCCACTTCCCCCATAAGCTTTGTATTATGCATCTCTTTGCTTCAGAATTTTGGGGCTTAATTTCTATTCCTTTGTGTATTAAAGGCTTTTGAGAGAAGTCTGCCATTGAGGAATCTTCGAAATTCCCTCTAGCAGAAGTGAATTGACCTCTGTTTCATAAATATGTCTTTTCAAGGCCCTGGATTAGTCTCAGTGATGTCTGACTCTTTGAGATCCCATGGACTGCAGCCTGCCAGGCTCCTCTGACCATGGGATTTTTCAAGCAAGAATACTGGAGTGGGTATCCATGCCCTTCTCTAGGGGATCTTCCCAACACAGGGATCGAAACTGGGACTCCCTCATTGCAGATAGATTCTTCACAGTCTGACCCACAAGGGAAGCCCAACTTTTAAGAATATGACCTGAAATTAAACCTCAGTAAAGACTCATTGTACTCTAGTTCCTTTTCAGGGAAAACGACCATGTACATGCTCCCTTTCCGTTTATATAGTAAAGATGGGCAACATTTAGAAAGGACAGCTGGAAGGATAGTGGCCTGACATTTTCTCTGGATATTGGAAATTCTTCATTGGATTAAGTCAGATCAGCATAGAGCCTTAATCCTCTACAACATGAGAATGAGAACTTATGAAAATGCTTTTACAAAGATCTAAAGAAAGACTATTACAAGAGCTTGCTCCTTAAAATTATTAGATTATCTACTATAAGGTTGGAAGAATTGATGCTTTTGAACTGTGGTTTTGGAGAAGACTCTTGAGAGTCCCTTGGACTGCAAGGAGATCCAACCAGTCCATTCTGAAGGAGATCAGCCCTGGGATTTCTTTGGAAGGAATGATGCTGAAGCTGAAACTCCAGTGCTTTGGCCACCTCATGCAAAGAGTTGACTCATTGGAAAAGACTCTGATGCTGGGAGGGATTGGGGGCAGGAGGAGAAGGGGACGACAGAGGATGAGATGGCTGGATGGCATCACTGACTCAATGGACGTGAGTCTGAGTGAACTCCGGGAGTTGGTGATGGACAGGGAGGCCTGGCGTGCTGCGATTCATGGGGTCGCAAAGAGGCGGACACAACTGAGCGACTGAACTGAACTATAAGGTTATTATCATTTTTTTTAAACTGTGTGAATATTATTGATGGCTACTATTTTTATTTGGTGTTTCTCTGGTGGCTCAGACAGTAAAGAATCTGCCTACAATGAGGGAGACAGAGGCTCAATCCCTGGGTCTAGAAAATCCCTATTTGGTACTCTTTTCATAAAAACTAATAAGACATATTATCTTATCTGACTAAAAGGAAAAGTGTGTCACGGTAAAACAAAAAGATGTGTGTGTGTATGTGTACAATTAACTTTTGGAAAGTCTTATCATGCAACTGTGTCATAATTTCTATATGCAGATGGAAAGCCAAGAGCCATATGAGCCCACCACTAGAAAAAAATTCTTCCTGACATGGACTTTATAATCCTATGCTTTATAGAATTTTTTCTAATTTAATTTTCCCTCCATTCTGACATCTTCACTTAACTATATAATATTAATATATATATAAATATATAATATTATATATAATTAGAAGATATATTAATCTTTCTTGAAAGCAGAAAAAATATGGAAAATAGATTAATCTTCTATATACAACTTAAATATCATTCTTTCATATAGTATCAAAGGGCATAGAGTATTTGAAATTTCACATATGTATAATGCACATTTGTTTATCAAATAAAGAAAACTAGAATTTGAAAGGTAAAGTCATTTCTTCTCTGTTTATTTTAAACTATTAGTAGTTTATAATCTTGGCTGGCTTTTATGTCAATAAAGTCAATCTTCTATTACCAAAGTACAGATTAATGTTTTAAAAATTAATTGCATTCAAAATTCACAAAAAGATTTATATTAAAATGCACATTGTATTTTTTAAAGTTATTTTACTTTTCAAAAATCAGTGTACACATCTAGAGTATCAAAAACTGCCTGCTGTCAGAACTTTGGAATACCAGCAAATGCCACCCTGAGTCTATAATGAAATGTAAATTTCCTTTTCCATTGTTTGTATTGTATTTTTAAACATTAAAAAAGAGAAAGAGAGATGAAAAGTTTTTAGCATTTCAATGCAACATAGTTTTTCAATAATTGAAAAAGTTGGTAGACTAGAAAACATGCATTACTATAGTGACAAGGAGAATAAATGATTTGTGATATGAAAGAGAAAAAAGATGAATTAATATATTTTGAATTCCAATTCACTTCTTTAAGCAGAATGAAAAAGTGCATCAGTGTCTCTCCAGATTGTAAGTTAGATTTATTTTTAAAGGGTCAAATTTGCTTGTCTTTTGGTTGATAGTTAGTTACAGACAAAAATCTTTTACCCTAATGATTTACAGACCTGCTAAAATATCTAGGTGCAATTCCATTTAGAATCTTAATGAACTTTAGTAGGTGTTGTTTAGTTGCTCAGCCATGTCTGACTGAAACCCCACAGACAGCAGCACCCCAGGCTCCTCTGTCCATGGGATTCTCCAGGCAAGAATCCTAGAGTGGGTGGCCATGCTCTCCTTCAGAGGATCTTCCTGATCCAGGATCAAACTCACGTGTCATTATGCTTCCTGCATTGATAGATTTTTTACTTCTAGGGCCACCTGGGCAGACTGATTTGATGTATACTAACATAAAAAATATATCTTCAATATACCAAATGATTTTAAATATCTCAAATTTGTGTAGGATACATGTGCATATTCTGTAAAATTTCTGAGGAAGGTAGATAGAATCTTCTTCTGATGATACAGGTTAGGAATAATTGGCTCACTAGGGGTAGACCAGGACACACTTTTGCTTTGTATGGATAAACCAGTGTTAAATGTTAGTATGCAATCAAGTCACCCGACTGGTAACAGATACATAGAAAGATAAGAATTCGCTGTGTGAGAAAAGTTTAAATCTTCATAACATCATTTTTTTTGCCTCCTAAGTTATCTGGCCTATGTAGTCTGCCATGGAATCACTTAACTCAAAAAAAAACACAAACAGTGGACACAGCATAATCATTCTCAGATTCTTATAGTGCATCCCTAAAATATGTCAATATTTAGCAGAAAAATTATGTATGAGGCCTGGACTTTAAAATATATGTATGCAGAATAAATAAAATTTTAAATATGCATATATGTGATCAAGTTGATGTGATAAGTACTATAAATATAAACTCATTCATGAATATCATGGTGACTTTCCCCTGTAAGTATACAAAGCAAAAATAATGGAATATTTCCCAAAGTGTTAGAGCAAGAAATAAAATTGAAAGAATGTTGGCTCAATTTTTTGTTGTGATCATCTGTTAATTTTCTCACAGTTGATTTTATCTAATTAGGAGATAACAGCTAACTTTGCAGTTAAAACATTATTGCAAAGAGAAAAGAGGAGATCTTTAACACATTGTATCTTTCCCATTAAAAAAAAAAAAAATCAATGAGTGTTTAGTATACCTTTCTATGTTGTATTTTTTTTGCTCCTGAAGTAATACTTTTAAATTTAAGAATATAATAGCTATCACAAAATAGAGATGTATATATTGCACCACTTCCTTTTAAAATTAGTGCTAACATAGTATGAGGGAAGTGTAATTCAACTAGAGAAATGAAAATTTACATTTTTTATCTCTGAAACTGAACACTGATTCTCTGAAAATCATTTGCATTAATAAAATCTGTCAAAATGTGTTGAATATATGCAACATTTAGACAAATGTCACCATTATCTCTTGCTCAGACATGGTTTAAGGACCATGTTCATCATGTCCTTTATTATATCATCCATGCATATTAAGACTACAAATGACTTTCAGCTACTTAAATTCATAATCATGATATAATATCTGTGCCTTTATAGAGTCCCAGCATAATGTTGCATATATTCTTCTTTTCAACTGACTGTGTTCTTTCACAGTGAAATACTGTGACAGATAGTTCTACCAGAGATTTCTGAAGCAAATAATTGGTATAGTTTCTTGTAGCTTACAATATCACATTGAATACTTATAGATGGTCACAAAAGGAAACCTGACAAACTCAGTTGAAATGGACACATTTCCTACCATATGCCTGTCATATGTAATTAGCTTTTTAAAGGTAAGTAGAACAAGGAATTTGCATAATGTCACCCTACTTGGTAGAAATCTATTATTATCTCATTATATAGGGCAATGTCAATTATATAATACCCTGTTTAGAATTACATAAGGATAATTTGCTATTAAGTTATGGCTACAATAATAGCTAAACTAAATCAGGATAATTATGAATGCCATTTTTATTATAGCTTTTTTACCTGTTGTTTTTAAGAATGGGATAAACCTGCACAATCACAAAGCTAATTACATTAGCATTTATGCAGGTAAGGCTTCCCAGGTGGCTCAGTGGTAAAGAATCTTCGTAACAATGCAGGAGACTTCTGAGACCCAGTTTCGATCTCTGGATCTGGAAGCTCCCCTGGAGGAGGAAAGGGCAACCCACTCCAGTATTCTTGCCTGGAAAATCCCATGGACAGAGGACCCCAAATGACTACAGTCCATTGGGCCTCAAAGAGTCAGAGGCGACTGAGCATGCATGCACAGTATTTATGCAGATATGCACTGATTATCGGGGCTTCCCTGGTGGCTCAGATGACAAAGGATCTCCTTGCAATGCAGGAGACACTGGATTCGAACCCTGGGTCAGGAAGATCCCTTGCAGAAGAGAATGGCTACCCACTCTAGTATTTATGCCTGGAGAATCCCATGGACATCAGAGCATAGAGGGCTATTGTCCATGGGGTCCCAATAATACGTGACTGAGTGACTAACACACACTGATTATCATCTTCAATTTTATTGATGTTCTTACTAAAGAAATGGTTTCTCAAGCTATTAAAGTAATAATAATTACACTTAGAATCACTCTAGTTATTAGGAGGGAATTAGGTGGAAAGCTTTGATAAGCTTCTGTGGAAGCCTTTAGTTTATTGAAGTATAGTTGACTTGCAATATTATATTAGTTTCAGGTATATAGCATTGTGATTTAGTATTTTTACAGATTATACTTCATTGAAAGTTATTACACAATAATGGCTATCATGCCCAATGCCAAATAGTCTATCCTGGATGCTTATCTATTTTATATATGGTAGTCTGTATCTTTTAATCTCATAACCCTAACCTTGCCCTCTCTCTTCCCTCTTCCCTTAGGTAACCACTAACCACTAGTTTGTTTTCTATATTTGTGACTCTATTTCTGATTTGCATATAATGTTTGTATTATTTTTTAGATTCCACATATAGGTGATATTATACAGTGTTTGTTGTTCTCTGACATTTCACTAAGCATAATTAAGCACAATATTCCCTAAGTTCATTCATGTTACTGCAAATGGCAGAATTTATAAGAAATTTTCCATTGTATGTGTGTGTGTGTATATATATATATATAGTCCATTGTATTTATATATAAAGTTATGTTTATATATTTATATTTATTTATATATTATGTTGCATATATGATTATATATATATGTATGTATGTGTGTGTGTATATATATATATATATATATATATATTTATATATAAAACATGTTCTGTATCCATTCAGCTGTTGATGGATATTTAGGTTGCTTTCATATCTTATCTACTGTAAATAGTGTTGCTCTGAACATTGGTTTCCATATATCTTCAAAATAGTTTTCATTTTTTCTGGATATATACCCAGGAGTGGGATTGCTGAATCATACAGTAGTTCTTCTCCAGCAGCACAGTGCTAGTGCTAGAGAATTCTCCTGAGAGTCCCTTGACTTTCTTCGGCAGGAAAATCGAACTACAGGAAACCAACCCTGAATACTCATTGGAAGAACTGATGCTGAAGCTGGAGCTCCAATACTTTGGCCACCTGACGTGAAGAGCTGAATCATTGGAAAAGACTCTAATGCTGGGAAAGACTGAAGGCAGGAGAAGGGAATGACAGAGGATGAGAGAGTTGGATGGCATCATTGGTTTGATGGACATGAACTTGGGCAAACTCCAAGAGATGGTGAGGGACAGGGAGCCCTGGCGTACTGCAGTCCATGGGGTTGCAAAGAAGTGGACAGGACTTAACTACTGAACAGAAGCAACATAGTAGCTCTATTTTTAGTTTAGGTTTTTGGGGTTTTTTTTGAGAAATCTCCATGCTGTTTTCTATAGTGGCTGTGCTGAATGTCACTGTTTTGAGATTGCTGTACACTGGTACTTTGTGATCACTGAATATATGACAAAATGGAAGAAGCCATGATAATTCTCTAGGACTGTAGCATGTGCTCTTTCTAGGTGGCTCGTAATAGTGGAGATGTCCTTGTTTAAAAGTGTAAACAAAATACTTTTGTGATACTTCCTAATCTGAACTGAGTGATTGCAGTCAGGTGCAATTAGGCCCATACAAGCCAAAATTTTGCAATTTTATCCTATCCCACTTTATAGAAACATATGTATGAGATGTTAAATGTTTTCTTCCATCTTCACCTGGGTCTCCTGCATTGCAGATATATATTCTTTATCATCTGATCCATCAGGGAAACCCAGGAATACCTTAGAAAGTAGAGTGACTCAGTCATGTCCAACTCTTTGTGACCCCATGCTATGTTGCCTGCCAGGCTCCTCCATCTATGGGATTTTCTCGGCAAGAATACTGGAGTGGGTTGCCATTTCCTTCTCCAAGGAATACCTTACACAGTGATAACTGTATTTAACTAGTTTCATTTTAGTAATTTCTGCTTTTCTTTGAAGTAAACTTGTTTATTTATAGACAACTCTGATTGACATAAGAAGTTTGCCAAAGAAGTTAATATTTTGCTTTAGTAACTAGACTTACGGAAACTACATTTATTGATTTTGCTTACTTTCAATGCTAGAATTCTGTGCCAGCCCATTTGTTATAAGAAAACTGTCTCTGCCTGATCCAAAGGAAGAACCTAGCTTCTGTCTCCATGCTATGACCCACCACAACAACTGAGCCTGATTGGATTAAGAGTGGACTCTTGGGTCAATAAGAACTACAATATTAGCAAAGACCAGAGTTACCTTACTAGGAAACTAGATTCCTTTTTATCCTCTCTCTCCTTTTTTTACCCTGTACCTCCCCATTTTCTTCCTTTCTTTCTTTTTTTTTTTTTGCTTAAACCTCAACTAACCCTAAAAGTTAAAAGCAACATGTCTAAGAAGATAAGAAGAATTGTTCTGAGGGTTTTGAGGAAAGGATTATACTAATGATCCCAAACAAGAAACCTCTAAAACTAGAAAATCCAATTGTTTCAACTGCAAATTTAGTAGCAGTTCAGGATGAAGAAACCACTACCTGGGCTGGACTGTCAGATCACATCCCCCATCTTCTCCTTGCTCTCTGAAAACTCCAATTCAGGAGTCTAGGGAGTTAGCTCATCTCCAGACCCTCCTCACTGTGCCTCAGCTGAATTAAGTGTTTAATCTTTATTTGAGTGATAATACCTTTTTTTTTTTCAATGTAGTTCTATTTTCTATGAATTTTGGACAAGCTCATAGAAAACTAATCTCAAGAAATGTCCTCCTATTAAATGGAGATGATTTAACTCTGGGGCCAATACTGTCATGACCTTAGAGAAGCAAATAAAGAAAAGGGTTAGGGAGAGAGAGACTGAGTGTGAGTAGAGGAAGGGACATGTGGGCTTGTTGGATTTTTTTCAAGGAAGATCTCTGTTTGCTTTGTCTTTTAACATAGTTTAGTCCAGATTATCTACTTTATTTGCACATAAAGAAATTTTAGCTCAATTGGTAAAGAATCTGCCTGCAATATAGGAGACCCCAGTTCGATTCCTGGGTCGGGAAGATCTGCTGGAGAAGAGATAGGCTACTCACTCCGGGATTCTTGTGCTTCCCTTGTGGCTCAGCCAGTAAAGAATCCTACTGCAATGCGGGAGACCTGGGTTCAATCCCTGGGTTGGGAAGATCACTGGAGAAGGGAAAGGCTACCCATTCCAGTATTCTGGCCTGGAGATTTCCATGGACTGTATAAAGTTGGACATGACTGAGTGACTTTCATACTCACTTAAAGAAATTATAGTGGAGTTCTCGTAAATATCTTTCTATTTTATTAAGCTAGTTTGAAGTGCTTCCATTTTTAAAAGCAAAAGTCAATTAACAGACACATTTTGAAAAGACAAATAAGATCAGTAAGTGATTACCCTAAAAAAAAAAAAAAGGCTTATCTTAGCTCAATCCCCAAAACACCCACTATCACATATTTATTGCCTTATCATTTCAAAACACTGACTATTATTGAATCTTAACACAATCTGTAAGAAAGATTATGTTATCTCAGTTGTACTGATGAAGATAAACAGGGTAAATGTCACTTAAAACACAATATGAGCTCCATGATGACAGTGATTTCCCTATTTGGTTCTCTGTGAACTGCACAGTGTTGGCACACAATATTATTTCTTGAATAAATGAATGAATAAATATTCAGGGATGTGCCCAAATATCTAGAGACTAGAAATAAGATTATCTCTATTGAAGTGAGACTATGCTTTAATTAGACCCTGGGTAAATAGGCAAGAAACTCTTTTTATGGTTGTTACATGGAAGTTATATTGTTTTAAAATATCTTCCATAAAACTAGTACTTTCTATTGTTAGAATATCAGTGAATCCTTGATGCTATGCTATGCCAAGTCGCTTCTGTCGTGTCTGACTCTTTGTCACCACTTGAACTGCAGCCCACCAGGCTTCTCTTTCTGTGGGATCCTCCAGGCAAGAATACTGGAGTGGGTTGCCGTTTCCTTCTCCATGAATCCATGAAAACAGCTATCAAAATATGATCTACTGATGACTAGGGCAACTGATAGTATTAAGTGCAGGAATATTTTTAAGATCTAATAAAAACAGAAATGTTTCAAATTTCCCTTATTGTAAAATTTGAATATTACTATGTATATAGCCTAACTTGCCCTACCACCAGCCCTGTTCTGTATGTTGATAAAAGACCAACTATACAATTAAACTGATATCTTGTACCAACTATATATTTAGCTGAGGGTATAGAAGTAAACAAATACATAAAGCATATACTTAGGAAATTTGAAGAGTGCATAGTAAGAAATGTTTATGCTTAGTGTCAAAGTGTGGGTTCTTTGCCCATGGCTTTGGTCATTAGAACAGTATCATTTATTGAGCAGAGGAAATGATGCACAGCAATGCAGAAAATAATAATAATAATAATATTTACATAGGAACTTAGGATAGAAAGACTGGAATACTCTTCTGAGTGCACAAAATGGTTTGTTTGTTTTTTTTTTTTTCTGATGTGACTTTTAGATATAAGATTTACACTTGTGTGTACACATTTAGAGATATAAGATTAGTAAAATTAAATAAAAATACTATGGAATTACTACTGCACTAGAGGGTATGTTAGCCTGCTCAGGCAGACATAACAAAATGCCACAGGCTGAGTAGCATATACAACAAAAATTAATGTCACAGTTCTGGAGTTTCGGACGCTTGAGATCAAGGCAGCAGCAGATTCAGTTCCGAGTAGGAGCTCTCCCTGGCTTGCGGATGGCTGCCTTCTTGCTGTGGCCACACATGGTCTTTCCTCAGTGTGTGTGCTAGGAGAGAGCCAGAGATCTCTTTCCATTTCTCTTATTATGGTCTCTTATCCTAGGGGATTAGGACTGCACCCTTGATGCTGCTGCTGCTGCTGCTGCTAAGTCATTTCAGTCATGTCCTACTCTGTGAGACCCCATAGAAGGCAGCCCACCAGGCTCCCCCATCCCTGGGATTCTCCAGGCAAGTACACTGGAGTGGGTTGCCATTTCCTTCTCCAATGCATGAAAGTGAAAAGTTAAAGTGAAGTTGCTCAGTCGTGTCCAACTCTTAGCGACCCCATGGACTGCAGCCTACCAGGCTCCTCCGTCCAAGGGATTTTCCAGGCAAGAGTACTGGAGTGGGGTGCTATTGCCTTCTCCAGGGCTGCACCCTTATGACTTCATTTAATCCAAATCACTTCCTAAAGGGCTGAGTTCCAAATACCATCACACTACTGGTTCAGTTTAGTTTAGGCACTCAGTTGTGTCCTACTCTTTGTGACTCCATGGACTGCAACAAATCAGGCTTCCTTATCCATCACCAACTCCCAGAGCTTGCTCAAACTCACGTGCACCAAGTCAGTGATGCCATCCCACCATCTCATCTTTTGTCATCTCCTGACTTCAGTCTTTCCCAGCTTCATGGTCTTTTCCAGTGAGTCAGTCCTTCATATCAGGTAACCAAAGTATTAGAGCTTCAGCTTCAGCATCAGTCCTTCCAATGATTATTCTGGACTGATTTCCTTTACCATAGACTGGTTTGATTGCCTGGCAGCCCAAGGGACTCTCAAGAGTCTTTTCCAATACCACAGTTCAAAAGCACCAATTCTTTAGCGTTCAGCTTTCTTGATGGTCCAACTCTCACATCTATACATGACTACTGGAAAAATTATAGCTTTCACTAGATGGACCTTTGTCAGCAGAGCAATGTCTCTGCTTTTTAATATGCTATCGAGGTTGGTCGTAACTTTTCTTCCAAGGAGCAAGCGTCTTTTTATTTCATGGCTGCAGTCACCATCTGCAGTGATTTTGGAGCCCAAGAATAAAAGTCTGTCACTGTTTCCATTGTTACCCCACGTATTTGCCATGAAGTGATGGGGCCAGATGCCATGATCTTAGTTTTCTGAATGTTGAGTTTTAAGCCAACTGTTTTTCTCTCCTCTTTCATTTTCATGAGGAGACTCTTTACTTCCTCTTCACTTTCTTCCATAAGAGTGTTATCATCTGCATCAGTTCAGTTTTGTTCAGTCACTCAGCCATGTCCAACTCTTTGTGACCACATGAATTGCAGCACTCCAGGCCTCCCTGTCCATCACCAACTCCCAGAGTTCACTCAAACTCATGTCCATCGACTCGGTGATGCCATCCAGCCATCTCATCCTCTGTTGTCCCCTTCTCCTCCTGCCCTCAATCCTTCCCAGGATCAGGGTCTTTTCCAATGTGTTAACTCTTTGCACGAGGTGGCCAAAGTATTGGAGTTTCAGCTTTACCATCAGTCCTTCCAGTGAACACCCAGGACTGATTTCCTTTAGGATGGACTGGATGGACCTCCTTGCAGTCCAAGGGATTCTCATGAGTCTTCTCCAACACCACAGTTCAAAAGTATCAATTCTTCGGCGCTCAGCTTTCTTTATAGTCCAACTCTCAAATCCATACATGACCACTAGTAAAACCATAGCCTTGACTAGACAGACCTTTATTGGGAAAGTAATGTCTCTGCTTTTGAATATGTTATCTAGGTTGGTCATAACTTTCCTTCCAAGGAGTAAGCATCTTTTAATTTCATGGCTACAATCACCATCTGCAGTGATTTTGGAGTCCCCCAAAATAAAGTCTGACACTGTTTCCACTGTTTCCCCATCTATTTCCCATGAAGTGATGGGACCAGATGCCATGATCTTAGTTTTCTGAACGTTGAGCTTTAAGCCAAATTTTTCACTCTCTTCCTTCATGTTAATCAAGAGGCTTTTTAGTTCCTCTTCACTTTCTGCCATAAGGGTGGTGTCATCTGCATATCTGAGATTATTGATATTTCTTCTCTCAATTTTGATTTCAGCTTCTTCTTCATCCAGCCTGGTATTTCACATGATGTACTTTGCATATAAATTAAATAAGCAATGTGACAGTATGCAGCCTTGATGTACTTCTTTCCCAATTTGGAACCAGTTTATTGTTCCATGTCTGTTCTAACTGTTGCTTCTTGACATGCATACAAGGTTTCTCAGAAGGCAGGTAAGGTGGTCTGCTATTCCCATCTCTTTAAGAATTTTCCAGTGTTTGTTGTGATCCACACAGTCAAAGGCTTGGCATAGTCAAAAAAGTAGTAGATGTTTTTTCTGGTACTCTCTTGCTTTTCCAATGATCTAACAGATTTTGGCAATTTGATCTCCGATTCTTCTGCCTTTTCTAAATCCAGCTTGAACATCTGGAAGTTGTCAATTCACATACTACTGAAGCCTCGCTTGGAGAATGTTGATCATTACTACGCTCACGTGTGAGATGAATGCAACTGTGTGGTAGTTTGAACATTCTCTGGCATTGCCTTTCTTTGGGATTGGTATGAAAACTAACCTTTTCAAGTCTTGTGACCACTGCTGAATTTTCCAATTTGCTGGGATATTGAACACAGCACTTTCACAGCATAATCTTTTAGGATTTGAAATAGCTCAACTGGAATTCCATCACCTCCCCTAGCTTTGTTTATAGTGACGCTTCCTAAGGCTCACTTGACTTTGCATTCCAGGATCTCTGACTCTAGGTGAGTGATCACACCGTTGTGGTCATCTGGGTCATTAGGATCTTCTGTGTATTCTTGCCACCTCTTCTAAATATCTACTGCTTCTGTTAGGTCCATATAATTTATATCCTTTATTGTGCCCATCTTTGCATGAAATGTTCCCTTGATATCTCTCATTCTCTTGAAGAGATCTCGAGTCTTTCCCATTCTATTGTTTTCCTCTATATCTTTGCATTGATCTCTGAGGAAGGCTTTCTTATCTCTCCTTGTTATTCTTTGGAACTCTGCCTTCAGATAGGTATATTTTTCCTTTTCTCCTCTGCCTTTCGCTGCTCTTCTTTCCTCAGCTATTTGTATGGCCTCCTCAGACAACCATTTGGCATTTTTGCAGTTCTTTTTCTTGGGGATGGTCTTTATCACTGCTTCCTGTACAATGTCATGAACTTCCATCCATAGTTCATCAGGCACTCTGACTATCATACCTAATTCCTTAAATCTGTTCATCACTTTCATTGTATAATCATAAGGGGTTTGATTTAGGTCATACCTGAACGGTCTAGCGGTTTTCCCTATTTTCCATTTCAGTCTGAATTTGGCAATAAGGAGTTCATGATCTGAGTTACAGTCAGCTCCTGGTCTTGTTTCTGCTGACTGTATAGAGCGTCTCCATCTTTGGTTGCAAAGCATATAATCAATCTGATTTCGGTTTTGCCCATCTGGTGATGTCCATGTGTAGAGTCATGGCTTGTGTTGTTGGAAGTGGGTGTTTACTGTAACCAGTGCATTCTCTTGGTGAAACTCTGTTAGCCTTCTACCTGCTTCATTTCATACTTCAGGATCAAACTTTTCTGTTACTCCAGGGATGTCTTGAATTCCTACTTCTGCATTCTAGTCCCCTATGATGAAAAGCACATCTTTTTATTTTTATTTTTTTTTTCCTTTGGTGTTAATTCTAGGTCCTGTAAGTCATCATAGAACCATTGAACTTCAGCTTCTTTGGCACTAGTGATTGGTGCATAGGCTTGCATTACTGTGATATTGAATGGTTTGGCTTGAAAACCAACAGCGATCATTCTGTCATTTTTTAAGATTGCACCTGAGTACTGCATTTTGGACTCTTTTGTTGACTATGAGGGCTACTCCATATCTTCTAAGGGATTCTTGCACACAGTAATAGATATAATGGTCATCTGAATTAAATTTGCCTATTTGGGTCCATTTTAGTTCATTGATTCCTACAATGTTGATGTTCACTCTTTCCATCTGTTGGACCACTTTCAATTTACCTTGGTTCATGGACCTAACATTCCAGGTTCCTATGCAATATCATTCTTTACAGCATCGGACTTTACTTCCATCACCAGTCACATCCACAACTGGGCGTTGTTTTTGCCTTGGCTCTGTCTCTTCATTCTTCCTGGAGTTATTTCTTCACTCTTCTCCAGTAGCATATTGGGCACCTACTGCCCTGGGGAGTTCATCTTTCAGTGTCATATCTTTTTGCCTTTTCATACTGTTCACACTAGAGGTTAGGACTTTTATATATGAATATTGGAGACACACAACACAGGCTACAGCTCAGGGGTTCTGTTAAGTTATTTATGTGAAATATTTATTTAAATAATCTTATAGTTTCCATATATGTGGTGGTTACTGTAATTATCCCTATTTTAAGTGTTGTTTTATTATAAAGGGCCGGGGGATAGCATTTTTCTTTGGGAAAGAAGAGGGGAAATGGGAACTGTCAGAGGAAAATATACAAATCAATCAAAGCGGAAACAAAGCAAGATGGCCCCGTGAAGACTGCTTGAAAAATTGGAATTATATATATTGATATTACATGATGCACATTATCTGAAAATGAAACTTTAACAAAGCTTATAAGAACATTTGGCATAAAACTTTCATATACAGGTAGGAAAAGCGTTGATCACATATTCAGTACAGAGGTATTAAAAGGAAACTGAAATATTTTACCTATTTTGAGTTCTTTTTTCCTATAACCTTCTTAGAACTGCTGATGCAGCCCTTAGAAGCCTGTCTTCAGCAGAGGCCACTGTGCAGAGCTCCTGAACTAATGGCCCAGAGAGCTGTGACCAAGGGTTTCTCAGTGATCCTTCTCAGGATAGCATTTTATCAACAGAGCCATTCAAACCATGCCTAGGAAAAAATGTGAGGAAAAAGCGACAAAACACAGAGGGGAATAGAACATAAAAATGTCCCTCAAATTGAACATGGGTGAGTTAATAGTCTCAGGTGAGTGACAAAATTTTATCAGTTGTATTGACTTGATCAATCCTAAATGCAGTTAGACAGTTTAGTTCTGTCATTAGAGCAACTCGTTAGAACAGGCATGTGGCTATTCACTTCAGATAACCTAACATGAATGTAGTATCAGTGTATCATAATATGAAGGAAATTGATAGAGAAAATGTTGGATTTGGCTATTTTGCTCTTTTAAATAATCAGTAAATATTAAAGACTTTCTTTCTGTCTCATAGTTCTTTTTGTCACACTACAGAACATTGATTTAAGCTAAAAGCCAAAGTCTAGAAGTCATGTTTGGTTCCCGCCCCCTCCCCCTGCTTTTTTTTGATACCCCAAGGGTAAATTATTACCAGTACATACTGTATAATTTGTACCCAAATAAAGCATGGACTTTATTCCCTTGTATTTAGCTCCATGCTCACCATAAACAAATACTGTATTATCTTACGTCCAAAGTACTACAGAATAATCCAACTTCCATTATAACCAATCTTCCAACAATAATTTCAAACATCAAGCCTAAAAACTAAAAAAAAAAAAAAAAAGCAAAAACAAAAAAAGCACATAAATATCATATCACCTCCTTCATTCAATCCAGTCTATAGATTTTTGCTATAGATAGCATAGCATCCCAATTCCTTGGTATGCAAATCCATGCATGATCTATTTGACTTCTACAACTCTATCTTGTTCCATTCTCACTCATGCTTACCAACCACCCTAAGCATTCACATCTTAACAAAACTGAGATATTATCTGATTCAGATCCTCTATGTATGCTTTTCTTCTTTGTAGAACTGCCTCCTTCACACTAGTGAACTCTCCAAAGGATATACTTCCCTTGGATATTATTTATTTCAGTACCCTGTTATTTCTTTTTCAATTCCAATTTACTTAATAATTCACATATAGAGGTGCTCAAAATATATATGAATAAATAAGCAAACAGTTTGCTATTGGGGGGTTTGTAGTCCAATGATTAGGACAGATTCTCTAGCCTCATGAGACTTTTATCCTCTAAAGTATATATAAACAGCTTTCTACAAAGTTAGGTGAAACTAAACTCATACTACACATAAAGCAGACTGCTGTGTATGTAGAGGTGGACAACGTATTCAATGTACCATGGAGAAAGAAAGTGTTTTCAGGGGCATGTTAAAAAAGGCTTGGGTAGTTTGTGCTAATAAATTAACTCATAAAAGGCTTAACACAACAAAGGTTAAGCTCACACCAAGCTGGTCATATCTTTGGAACATTCTAGGAGGGCATTCTTATATACAATAACTCCAGATAGAAATAGGATCTAATCTGGCTTTGCACTCTCAACACATGCATTCCAAGTTATTGATGCTGAGGAAGATAGATGTAAAGAATTATTGGTAAAGTGATATATTTAAGCAGTTACTTCTTCTTCCCCTTGTCTCTCTTAGGTCTTTCTCTGGGACTCCAGTTTCTGGTGCTTCTTAGCCTTAAGACTTCAACAAATACCTCTTGACTTCCTATTGTTTGTTAAGAGGAGGGGATTCGGTTTTGAGAAAGGTGGCCCAATCCCTTGCTTATCAGGACTTTCCATCTGAAGAGAGAGAGAACGGTATATGAAGAGGAAGGAATCCCAGTGGAGAGAGATGAGAGCAGAAGTTAAGCTGTAGTGGGGAAACCAGGAAGGGTTCATGGCCTTGCCAAGGTGGATCAGAGGAGAATAATCAATGGCCAGAGAGTAGGGACAGTTTCTGCAAGTCTTTGTATTGCTAAAATAAATATTCCTACCTCATGTCAAGAGACTATATAAACAACTACCCACCCACCCCCCCAAAAAAAGGAAATGGGGAGGCCTTATTATTTTACATTTTTTAATGACAAAGGAGATGTAATTTCATCCTAAGTATAAATATAGAAATTTTAGAAATGCATTTTCTTACCAAATGCACTAGGGTATCTGAATCCTGTGAAGGAAAATGTAGCTATAGTTTATATCCTCCAGGAAATTTTCTTATGATATGGTCTCAGCATTAAAAGTGAAATAAGGGAGGTTGGAAATCAAGTCTATTGTTCCAGATGTGGTTTAGACAGTCCATGGTTTTCTATTATCTCAACTTTGTCAGAATTGGCAAAGACAAAATCTTCTTCCAAAATATCACAGAATAGTGTTATTCATAGAGAAGCAGACAGTATTCTCACAGATGAGTCAATTATATAAAATCTCTTATTTCTGTGTCAGTTTGAGAAGAGATGGATTCTCTAAAAAGAGCAATTTGGATTTTCCCTGGATAGAAATATCTACTATGATGGTTATTTTAAAAAAAAGAGAGAGAAAGAAAATGCTTCTGCAAGAATTCTAATTCAACAACAAACCACCACTATTATTATTAAATATGGCTATTCTTCTGCAAGCAAAAAATAACAAGGTGATAAAGGAAGAGGGAAAACACTGAAAAACACTCAAATTCAGATAAAAGAGACATTGCATATTAATAAGACAGAAAAAAAAAAAATAACACTGTCAACTGCTTACCCAGTATAACAGCTCAGTCATGCCCATGCTATTCCTCCTCACTGAGCTTTGGAGGTTCCCTCTCTATCACTCACCACAGTTTGTAGTCAAAAGCATATGTGGTGGATTGCTTAATAACATTATCCTTACAGGTATCTATGAATATAAAGAACATACATGTTCTACCTGCCTGTCTCATTTTAATTCCTCAACATATATTTAAATAAAGCTATTGGAGGAAAGATTAGAACAGTATTTCTTAAGTTAATAGAATTCCAATTATTTCTCCAGAGTGAAAATGGCTTTTTTTTTTTTTTTTTCGGATATTGTAAGGGCAAGTCATCAGATACATGGTATGTTTAAAAGCACCTGTGAAAAGAAAATCCCATTCAAGGAATCATGTGGCACATGTCCTGGAGTAAAGATTCCAGGGCAAGGTGAAGATTTCTGCTCTTTCTGGCTTCATAGTACGCTAAAGACCTTAATTTATAAAGGATAGTTTTCTAGCCTCCCCCTTTTACATAGACAGGATATTATTCACAGGCTGGCTAATATAAAGGAAGATTTGTAGAAAATCAAATTTTCATAGTTTAAAAACACTTTAACTTGTGAGGAACCATTCAGGAGAAGATATAAGTCAATTGTCAATTTTCCAAATTAGTAACAAAAAATATGTTGTCAAGAATAAGAGAAGCAATTAAAATTATATTGGAGCCTAAAATATCACTCTCCATATAGTTAACTTTAATCATCTTAGACTTTTCAGTAGAAAAGTTTTTGATAAGAAACTGAGACCAGATAGTTGATATAAATGTTCTATGTCTGCTCATATGTTATTACTCACTACTAGTACCCCAATCCCTAGCTAGATGGCATTCTGCATGCTAAAAAAGATCAGGCTTATTTCCTAAGTGTCTGGGTCTTATGGAAAATTGGAATGACTTGAATTACGTTTTCCTATCTTTCACACAAAGGCCTACTCAACCAGCAGAGAAAAAGAGAAAGAACACATTATCAGTCATCAAAGGGAAATCATCAGCAAATCAAAGGGAAAGATTCAACTTATATACATATAAATTATTAGAAGCATTAACCTTGTTCAGGTAAGTTAATTTTTCTGGCCTTAGCCATATTATATGACATAATATTAACTCTTCTACCAACATCTAATCTTATAGAGAGCAGTAAAGAATATGAAGTATGCCAACATGCTGTGGAAATGTAAGGATCTACTTAATATTTATTGTTTTATATTTAATACAATGAAAATGGTGAAGGTAATAAGGCTAAAACGTATGTAAAAACTCAATTGTCAACAGAAAATCAGAAAACCATGAGTTGTTCTTGATTTGATCTCAGTTTAGAATTGAATTTGATGAAGAAAAATATATTTTATTTATAGAAAGAATTAATGTTTCCTTTTAGATTTCTCCCTCACTCTCACACACATACAGACAGACACACAACCCAGAAGATTCTAAAAATAAAGTCCTGATTTAACATTATGACAAAGTAAAACCTTTCAGAAGTTCTAAAAGGAAACTTGACCACTGTTTCAATTCTTCACTATGTTTATGACAGACCTTAAGCTATACAAATGCCAGCTGCCAGAATTTATTAGGATTATATGAGAATCCCATTTGAATCAACAGAAATCTATTGATCAATTCTGAGTATCCACCACTCCTATCAATTAAGGTTAAACTAGAAGCAACTACATATTGTTGGAGAGAGACAGCTGGCATTGAGAGCCATTAACTGGCTTCTATTACCCATTTGTGAAAAAAAATAAAAGTACCTTAGATCATATGATTGGTGCACTAAACTAATAATGGAAATGCTTTTTCCTCTGACTTACTGTTTATCAACTGATGCATGTGCTCTTGCAGGAGGAAAATAATTTTTTGAACATTGGCTGACTTCTCCACACTCCACCTATGGCTTATGATGATTGAATGCTCAAAATCATGTAATGTGCTGGAGATGAAAGCGGTGGAAAATTACATATTGGTGTATCCAGGGACTACAAGTAAAAAATTACTGGAAAAAAAACAAAATGCATTCCCCAATATAGTATGAAAACAACAATATGATAAGCCAATCCAAGGAAAGAACCTTGTCGAATCCAATGTCAAACAAAAATGGAATCTTTTTCAGAAAGCTATAGTTGGAAAACCTTTTCTCTAATGGATAGTCAGTCATTCATGGAAAGACACAGAAATGGAATTCTGTTGTTGGGCTTACTTTAGAATTTTCCTTTTGTGTGTGTGTGTGTGTGCCCATAGCTATTTTGGAATAATTACTACATTCAGAGCTTTAGAGCCGTGACATTGTTAATGAACCTTATGTTCACCGGGCATATTTCTTTGTCATCCAGGAAAAGAAATTGTTACTAGCCTTTAGGGGCTGTAAAATTTAATCAAGCTTTAATTGATGTTTTAAGACCCTATAAAATTTCCCTTAATCAAGATTTCATATGAAAATATTTTTAATAACAGAGCTTTCTAAGCTAGTATCTCCAAGCCAAAACATGAAAGGATAGCTTTGAGAAAGTTTATGACTTTGATTTAATGTAGTTATTTTTCTTAACCTAAGAGAATTTTGTTTGCGATTACTTAGAAAATGAATATTCATTTTGGGGAGTATGGGAAGAAAATGTGTATTTATTATTTGTAATCCTCACCTGTAATTTTTGTTAATGAAGTCTAAAATTGAGCTACCCCACACCCGAGATCAGGAGTGGCGGCCGAGAGGAACAATTCCACATCCAAAGAGCGGTGGCTGTGCAGGCACAGGAGGGCCGAGAGGAGCAACTCCACATTCAAGATCAGGAGGGGCTACCTCATGCAAGGTAAGGAGCAGCAGCTGCGCTTTGCTGGAGCAGCCATGAAGAGATACCCCATATCCAAGGTAAGAGAAACCCAAGTAAGATGGTAGGTGTTGCGAGAGGCATCAGAGGGCAGACACACTTAAACCATAATCACAGAAAACTAGTCAATGTAATCACACTAGGACCACAACCTTGTCTAACTCAATAAAACTAAGCCATGCCGTGTGGGGCCACCCAAGATGGGTGGGTCATGGTGGAGAGGTCTGACAGAATGTGGTCCACTGGAGAAGGGAATGGCAAACCACTTCAGTATTCTTGCCTTGAGAACCTCATGAACAGTATGAAAAGGCAAAATGATAGGATACTGAAAGATGAACTCCCCAGGTCAGTAGGTGCCCAATATGCTACTAGAGATCAGTGGAGAAATAACTCCAGAAAGAATGAAGGGATGGAGTCAAAGCAAAAACAATATCCAGTTGTGGATGTGACTGGTGATAGAAGCAAGGTCCAATGCTGTAAAGAGCAATATTGCATAGGAACCTGGAATGTCAGGTCCATGAATCAAGGCAAATTTGAAGTGGTCAAACAGGAGATGGCAATGAATCAGAGAACTAAAATCGACTGTAATGGGTGAATTTAACTCAGATGACCATTATATCTACTACTGTGGGCAGATATCCTTTAGGAGAAATGGAGTAGCCATCATGGTCAACGAAAGAGTCTGAAATTCAGTGCTTGGATACAATCTTAAAAACGACAGAATGATCTCTGTTTGTTTCCAAGGCAAACCATTCAATATCACAGTAATCCAAGCCTATGCCCCAACCAGTAACGCTGAAGAAGCTGAAGTTGTATAGTTCTATGAAGACCTAAAAGACCTTTTAGAACTAACACCCAAAAAAGATGTCCTTTTCATTATAGGGGACTGGAATGCAAAAGTAGCAAGTCAAGAAACACCTGGAGTAACAGGCAAATTTGGCCTTATTGTACAGAATGAAACAGGGAAAAGGCTAATAGAGTTTTGCCAAGAGAACACACTGGTCATAGCAACCACCCTCTTCCAACAACACAAGAGAAGACTCTACGCATGGACATCACCAGATGGTCAACACCAAAATCAGATCGATTACATTCTTTGCAGCCAAAGATGGAGAAGCTGTATACAGTCAGCAAAAATAAGACTGGGAAATGACTGTGGCTCAGATCATGAACTCCTTATTGCCAAATTCAGACTTAAATTGAAGAAAGTAGGGGAAACCACTAGACCATTCAGGTATGACCTAAATAAAATCTCTTATGATTATACAGTGGGAGTGAGAAATAGATTTAAGGGACTAGATCTGATAGATAGAGTGCCTGATGAACTATGGACTGAGGTTCGTGACATTGTATAGGAGACAGGGATCAAGACAATCCCCATAGAAAAGAAATGCAAATGAGCAAAATGTCTGTCTGGGGAGGCCTTGCAAATAGCTGTGAAAAGAAGAGAAGCAAAAAGCAAAGGAGAAAAGGAAAGATACAAGCATTTGAATGCAGAATTCAAAAGAATAAGAAGGAGCGACAAGAAAGCCTTCCTCAGTGATCAATGCGAAGAGATAGAGGAAAACAATAGAATGGGAAAGACTAGAGATCACAACAAGAAAATTAGAGATACCAAGGGAACATTTCATGCAAAGATGGGCTCAATAAAGGACAGAAATGGAATAGACCTAACAGAAGCAGAAGATATTAAGAAGCGGTGGCAAGAAACACAGAACTGTACAAAAAAGATCTTCACGACTAAGATAAACACGATGGTGTGATCACTCATCTAGAGCCAGACATCCTGGAATGTGAAGTCAAGTGTGCCTTAGAAAGCATCACTATGAACAAAGCTAGTGGAGGTGATGGAATTCCAGTTGAGTTATTTCAAATCCTAAAACACGATGCTGTGAAAGTGTTGCACTCAATATGCCAGCAAATTTGGAAAACTCAGCAGTGGCCACAGGACTGGAAAAGGTCAGTTTTCATTCCAATCCTAAAGAAAGGCAGTGCCAAAGAATGCTCAAACTACCACACAATTGCACTCATCTCACATGCTAGTAAAGTAATGCTCAAAATTCTCCAAGCCAAGTTCAGCAGTACGTGAACTGTGAAATTCCAGATGTTCAAGATGGTTTTAGAAAAGGCAGAAGAATTAGAGATCAAATTGCCAACATCCGCTGAATCATGGAAAAAGCAAGAGAGTTCCAGAAAAACATCTATTTCTGCTTTATTGACTATGCCAAAGCATTTGACTGTGTGGATCACAATAAACTCTGGAAAATTCGGAAAGAGATGGGAGTACCAAACCACCTTACCTGCCTCTTGAGAAACCTATATGCAGGTCAGGAAGCAACAGTTAGAACTATACATGAAACAACAGACTGGTTCCAAATAGGAAAAGGAGTACGTCAAGGCTGTATATTGTCACCCTGCTTATTTAACTTCTATGCAGAGTACATTATGAGAAACGCTGGGCTGGAAGAAGCACAAGTTGGAATCAAGATTGCTGGAAGAAATATCAATAACCTCAGATATGCAGATGACACTACCCTTATGGCAAAAAGTGAAGAGGAGCTAAAGACCCTCTTGATGAAAGTGAAAGAGGAGAGTGAAAAAGTTGGCTTCAAGCTCAACATTCAGAAAACGAAGATCATGGCATCTGGTCCCATCATTTCATTGGAAATAGATAAGGAAACAGTGTCAGACTTTATTTTTGGGGGCTCCAAAATCACTGCAGATGGTGATTGCAGCCATGAAATTAAAAGACACTTACTCCTTGGAAAAAAAGTTATGACTAAACTTGATAGCATATTCAAAAGCAGAGACATTACTTTGGCAACAAAGGTCCATCTAGTCAAGGCTATGGTGTTTCCAGTGGTCATGTATGGAAGTGAGAGTTGAACTGTAAAGAAAGCTGAGCACTGAAGAACTGATGCTTTTGAACTGTGGTGCTGGAGAAGACTCTTGAGACTCCCTTGGACTGCAAGGAGATCCAATCTGTACATTCTAAAGGAGATCAGCCCTGGGATTTCTTTGAAAGGAATGATGCTAAAGCTGAAACTCCAGTATTTTGGCCACCTCATGTGAAGAGTTGACTCATTGGAAAAGACTCTCATGCTGGGAGGGATTGTGGGGGCAGGAGGAAAAGGGGAGGACAGAGGATCAGATGGCTGGATGGCATCTGACTTGATGGACATGAGTTTGAGTGAACTCCGGGAGTTGGTGATGGACAGGGAGACCTGGTGTGCTGCAATTCATGGGGTAGCAAAGAGTCAGACATGACTGAGCAACTGAACTGAACTGAACTGAACTGAAAATTGATCATGGAGAAGACTGAATGCAAAAAGAACTGAATTTGGGAAGCAAGATCTACAGACATACAGTATATCATTTATTATCCCAGACATAAAATATGAAAATGCCTGGAAGCCATAAACTTGAATATCAAAACCCAGTATAGAAGGCAGAATTAAGGTCTCTCCCTTAGGTGTCCAAATCCTAATCCCCAGGACTTGTAAATGTGTTGTCTTACATAGCAAAAGGGATTATGCAGATGTGATTAAATTATTTTGAGTTAAGGAGATTATCCTAGATTATCAGGGTAAACAGTGTAATCACAAGTTTTCTTAAGAGGGCCAAAGGAGATCTGACTATGAATGTGTAGAACCAGAGTGATATAACCTGAGAAAAACTCTCAGACTACTGATGTCTTTGAAGACAGATGTGCATATGAATGAGAAGTTGCTTCATAAACTCATTGTGGGTCTATGGACTATAGCCTGTGAGGCTTCTCTATCCACAGGATTCTCCAGGCAAGAATACTGGAGTGTGTTGCCAAAGCCTTCTCCAGGGGATCTTCCTGATCCAGGGATTGAACTCATATCTTTTCAATCTCCTGCATTAGCAAATGGGTTCTTTACTTCTAGTGACACTTGAAGTGAAGTAGCACAGTCATGTTCAACTTTTTGTGGCCCCATGAACTGTAGCTAATCCAGGCTCCTCCCTCCATGGGATTCTCCAGGCAAGAATACTTGAGTGGGTTGCCATTTCTGAGAGGATTTGAAGAGGAATGGCAAAACTCCAAGCTAAGGAATGCAGGCAGCCCCTAAAAGTGGAAAAATGAGGGGAGGAAGGACCTCCCTTTGGGACCCGTCCTTCGAGCATATTAACTGAGACTCATGTCAGACTTCAGGTCTACTAAACTGTAAGATTTATGTTCACATTATTCTAAGCCACTCAATTTTTGGCAATATGTTATAGCCATTATCGGAAACTAATACACTCAGCTAATTCACTAGTATTAGAAAGTAGCCTTGCCAATGGAAATATAACAGCATGCCCAAATGGAATTACAAAAGTATAAGCAATGTTGAGAAAATTATTGGCCATTAACTCATTCAAATAGAGCAGCTCTTCTGGTTGAGTTGATAATCAAGCCAACAATCTGGACAATTATAAAAACGAATGGTCATTTGAGTGGTTTGACAAGTTTTTACAACTAAACAAATTATCTATTTAATAAAAGTGTTTGCAGCCCCAGTGAAATTTAGCAATAGTTAATCAAAACTTACCATAGTACGTCAACTCTGATAAAATGGAAAGAGCCTTGAACCCTGAATCCAAAAATTTTCAACCTCATCCTGACAGTTACTAGCATAAAAATGCAGTAAGGTCATTTAATTATCTCAGTTCTTTTTTTTTAAAAAAAGTCTATTATGTGGGAATATTACCATGAAGAATTAAAAGCTAATATATATGTGAAAAGGAGCCTGGTTGAAAAGTCACCATAGTGTGAAACATTTTTACACCAAATCTGATTCACAAAACTCTCTGCATTCAGAGAAAATTATTCTTTATGATTCACCCTCATTTACTTTTTCTTTTGCAGGTAGTAAAGTTCTTTCACCTGGAAATATTTTCCAAAAGTTGGAGAACATCTCATCATTTGCCTCATTTTTTTTTCCCCCCAAGATAGTGTTAGAAATCCACTTGGTAGAATGCTGGAGACCCACCTGCTCAGATGCTTCAGAAAAGAAATGATGTTTGAGCGCCTCTGGGAAAAGCTGTTCACTGCTCACTTTTCTTAACTGCTTGCTGACATCCCCTCAACAACTTTCTCCTGAATCCTGAAAACCAGTACCACTCAGGCCGAGTCCACAGATCTTTCTGCTCAGTGGTGTCCAACATGTTAGTAACCTGATCCAAATCTGTATGCCTATATAGTACATGCAAGTATCAGTGAAAATTTAAAAGCTGAAAATAGAGACCTCCATAAACTTTTCCGCAGCTATTCACCAAATGGCTATTCAATATACCTTTATGTCAAACACTCAGACTGGTAAAAGGGATTCAAAGCCAAATGCCTGCACTTGTGGGTGTTTGTGCTTCCTTCCACTTTTGAATTGTCCCCTCTGTGCTGAAAGTGAAATTTGCTCAGTCATGTCTGATGACTCTTTATAACCCGTGAACTGTAGCCCACCTGGCTTCTTTATCTATGGAATTCTCCAGGCAAGAATATTGGAGTGGGTAGCCATTTCCTTCTCCAGGGGATCTTCCCAACCCAGGGATCAAACCTGGGTTTCCCACATATGCAGACAGATTCTTTAGCATCTCAGCCACCAGGGAAGCCAGATTTATTTCTCTAAGTCAAATCACAGGACTGCTCTGGTGGCTCGGTGGTAAAGAGCCACAAATACCAAAGAACCCATGTTCTATCTCTGGGTTGAGAAGTTCCCCTTGAGAAGGAAATGGAATCCACTCCAATATTCTTGCCTGGAAAATCGCATGGACAGAGGAGCCTGGTGAGCTACAGTCCATGGGGCTGCAAAAGAGTCAGACATGACTTAAAGACTAAACAACATGAAGTCTAACCACACTTCAAAGACCACATAACACATTGAACTTCCACCTGGCCATCATGTCAAATACAGCATCCCTTAAATTATTCTCACTATTTCTTTCATATTTTAACAACTCAATACCTTTCTAGGATCTTCTCTTTTTACGGAAGGCAGACAGGATAATGTATATGAAATGGTCACACTGAATGCCTCAGAGCTACGACTAGTGTAGTAAAGAATGTCATAGGGCATAATGGACATTTTGGTTTTGGTTTCATTCATATCGTCTCCTTCCTCTGACAAAAATTGTATTTGCCTCTCTGTATAAATACCACTCTGTGAAGGTTACCAATGAAAACACCCTTGTTTTCAGGGGTAATCATGGGACACAGGCTGGATAAATCATTGTGCAGCAATTCTCGCTGGACGCACATTGGCCATGCATTGAGCCTGGGAGATAATTCAGATTTGGCAAGAAAGAGTCTCTTTTCTCTCGCATCATAAGGCTGAAAATATGAATATGTGAGAAACTAATTAATTGTGGCTATTGTTTTCAACTTGTAGAGACACTTGATTCAAGAATAAAGTCATATATATATATATTTAAAAAAAAAAGAAAAAGCAGAAGTTGAAAAACTCAAAAAGAAATCAAGAGTACTAATGATGTTTGAATTGTTCTAGTACATTCCTAGTAGTTCATGATTTGGGCATAATTAATTCATTTTTGTTTGTTTGGGGTTTTGAGTTATATTTTGGGTATTTAACACGAAAAGCTGCTTCATATGCAAATGCATATGAAGATTATAATGGTGCTGATTATAATAGGGAATATGTTTTTAGTCTAAAATCTAGTCTTGGTTGATTTTTCCTGCTAAAAGAGAGTGAGATATTGATCACAGAGGACAACACATGCTGAAAACAAAACAAAACAAAGCAAAATTAATGGCATAAGATATGAAAAGATAAAAGAACTGAAGAGAGGGAGGGAAGGAGAGAGAGAGAAAAAAAAGAGGGAGAAAGGTATGAGCAGAAAGGAGAGAGCGAGAACATATATTATTATACACACGCCTTCAGGCTAACACAGCCAAAAGCTAGTCCAAATTTTGCACAGCATAGGAAATAGACAAATAAAAGCCTTTATAGAAAGTACTGATTAAGGATTTTTGCATCTATGTTCATCAGTGATATTGGCCTGTAGATTTTTTTTCTTTTTTTTTGGTGGCATCTTTGTCAGGTTTTGGTATTAGGGTGATGGTGGCCTCATAGAATGAGTTTGGAAGATCAAAAAATGGGCCAAAGAACTAAATAGACATTTCTCCAAAGAAGACATACAGATGACTAACAAACACATGAAAAGATGCTCAACATCAGTCATTATCAGAGAAATGCAAATCAAGACCACAATGAGGTACCATTTCACACCAGTCAGAATGGCTGCTATCCAAAAGTTGACAAGAAATAAATCCTGGAGAGGGTGTGGAGAAAAGGGAACCCTCTTACACTGTTGGTGGGAATGCAAACTAGTACAGCCACTATGAAGAACAGTGTGGAGATTCCTTAAAAAACTGGAAATGGAACTGCCTTATGACCCAGCAATCCCACTGCTGGGTATACACACCGAGGAAACCAGAATTGAATGAGACATGTGTACCCCAATGTTCATCACAGCATTGTTTATAATAGCCAGGACATGGAAGCAACCTAGATGTCCATCAGCAGGTGAATGGATAAGAAACCCTGTGGTACTTATACACAATGGAGTATTACTCAGCCATTAAAAAGAATACATTTGAATCCGTTCTAATGAGGTGGATGAAACTGGAGCCGATTATACGGAGTGAAGTAAGCCAGAAAGAAAAACACCATTACAGCATACTAACACATATATATGGAATTTAGAAAGATGGTAATGATAACCCTGTATGCAAGACAGCAAAAGAGACACAGATGCATAGAACAGACTTTTGGACTCTGTGGGAGAGGGAGAGGGTGGGATGATTTGGGAGAATGGCATTGAAACATGTATAATACCATGTAAGAAATTAATTGCCAGTCTATGTTTGATGCAGGATACAGGATGCTTGGGGCTGGTGCACTGGGATGACCCAGAGAGATGGTATGGGGAGAGAGGTAGGAGGAGGGTTCAGGACTGGGAACTCATGTACACCCGTGGTGGATTCATGTTGATGTATGGCAAAACCAATACAGTATTGTAAAGTAAAATAAAGTAAAAGTTTTAAAAAAGTACTGATTAAAGTTTTAGAATTACTTTCAGGCAGAATTAATAAGGACATTCTGCAAATAATAGTAAGGGAGCATGAAAAAAGGGAATGCCAGCCCAGCATAGAACTATGATACTGGTACTCTATGCAAGGATGAACATCTGTGTATGCAGAAAAAAGATGAATATATTAATATTCCAAACAGAAACTACAATATTTTTCTATTATTTATGAGTTATATTATGAAGTATACAATTTATAGTTTCTTGCTTATATTTATGTTTGAGTTAACTCTTGAGTAATTTGCATATAATTCTCATTACAGAGTATGGATTCAATCATTGTCAAGAAATTCTCAGGTTGGTTTAGGAAATTTATGAATTAGAGATCCCTGGCTGGTATTGATACAGATATATGCTTTAGTTGATATATACATATGCTGGGAATTAGTGGTTCATACGTACTATCAACACAAGTCTGGTGTCCAGAATTCAAACACTCTTAAAAATGATTTCTTTTGAAATTCTTTCATTTGATTGAGCTTTATGGTACTGCACTGCTACACACCAAATCATATTAAGCAGTAATTCTGAGTTCTTCCCCTTATTCCTAGCCCAAGTTCAACTGCATTTACTTTTCAAATACATCTTGAGAGGTTTTTTTTTTTTTTTTCCCCTCTCTCTCTATGCTAACTGCTACTGCTTTAGTTCAAAGCCCCAGTGTGATGTCTGAACCAATCTCCCTATGGATTAACTTCTTCAAGCTCAGTGCATTTTCAAAGTATTATGCTTCTATATTGCCATCAGAAAGGTCTATCAGAATGAAAATGTGATAAATTCCTTCCTTGGCTTTAAGCCCTCTAGAAAAAAAAAAAAAATGTTTTTCCTCTTTTCTACAGAATACAAACCTAATGCCTTATCAGACAATGAATAGTCCTCATTGGATAATGGTTCATTTGGACTTTCACATAATTTCTTTTTCTTTCCAAATTCTTTATTTGTGCATCTTTAGATTCTCTGAGGGCTTTGCAGGTGGCTCACTGGTGAAGAATCTGCCTGCCAATGCATGAGACACAAGAGATGAGGGTTTGATCCCTGGCCTGGGAAGATCCTCTGGAGGAGGGAATGGTAGCCCTAATCCAGTGTTCTTGCCTGGAGAATTCCACGGACAGACGAGCCTGGCAGCTACAGTCCTCAGGGTCACAGAGTCAGACACAGCTGAGTGACTGAGCACACACACACACAGTTGCTCTGAATACCTTAGAATTTCACCAAAGGTCTCATGCTGATGTCTGCATACATAATTTGCAGTGCATCTTTTCCTCTTTCTTTCTTCCCTTTTTTTTTTTTTAACAGTATCTCCACTCATTTCTTGTCCTTACAAGTTGCTTTAAATGCTCAGTTCCTATAATCAAAAATAAATGTCTGTTATTACCTACTAGATAAAATCTCTGAGGGTTTTGTCCAATCTCTCTTTCCTGACCTAACTTTCCAACTCTCCAGAGCCTTGATCACCATAATGGGAGGGCTTCTCTTGTGGCTCAGATGGTAAAGAATCTGCCTGTAATGCAGAAGACCTAGGTTTGATTCCTGGATGGGGGGAAGATCCCCTGGAGAAGAGAATGGCAATCCACTCCAGTATTCTTTCCTGGAGAATTCCATAGACAGAGGAGCCTGGCTGAAAGAGTCCAGTGCAACTGACACTTTCACCTTCACTCATTTCTGTACCACATTTGTAACCTAGGTTTACATAATCACTTTAACATTTTGTATGGGGACTTTCCTGGTGGTTCAGTAGTTAAAACTTTACCTTCCAATGTAGGGGATGTGGGTTCAATCCCTGGCTGGGGAGCTAAGACATGCCTTGAGGCCTACATAAACAAATAAAACAGAAGCAATATTGTAACAAATTAAGTAAAGACTTTCAAAAGCAGTGCACATCAGAAACATCTACTTCTGCTTTATTGACTATTCCAAAGCCTTTGACTGTGTGGTTCACAATGAACTGTGGAAAATTCTGAAAGAGATGGGAATACCAAACCACCTGACCTGAATCCTGAGAAATCTGTGTGCAGGTCAAGAAGTAACAGTTAGAACTGGCATGGGACAATGGACTGGTTCCAAATTGAGAAAGGAGTACATCAAGAATGTATATTGTCACCCTGTTTATTTAACTTATATGCAGAATATATCATGGGAAATGCCAGGCTGGATGAAGCACAAGCAGGAATCACAATTGCTGGGAGAAATATCAATAACCTCAGATATGCAGATGACACCACCCTTATGGCAGAAAGTGAAGAGGAACTAAAGAGCCTCTTGAAAGTGAAAGAGAAGAGTGAAAAAGTTGACTTAAAACTCAACATTCAGAAAACTAAGGTCATGGTATCCAGTCCCATCACTTCATAGCAAATAGATGGGGAAACAATGGAAAGAGTGCAATACTAGACTCTATGTTTTGGCACTTCAAAA
This sequence comes from Budorcas taxicolor, assembly GCF_023091745.1. Lineage (NCBI taxonomy): Eukaryota > Metazoa > Chordata > Mammalia > Artiodactyla > Bovidae > Budorcas > Budorcas taxicolor. Next base: position 54,455,399 of record NC_068929.1, on the reverse strand, counting down.
TCACTGCAGATAGTGACTGCAGCCATGAAATAAAAAGACACTTGCTCCTTGGAAGAAAAGCTATGACCAACCTGCACAGCATATTAAAAAGCAGAGATATTACTTTGCTGACAAAGTTCCATGTAGTCAAAACTACAGTTTTTCCAGTAGTCATGTATGGATGTGAGAGTTGGACTATAAAGAAAGCTGAGAGCCAGATAATTGATTCTTTTGAACTGTGGTGTTGGAGAAGACTCTTGAGAGTCCCTTGGACTGCAAGTAGATCCAACCAGACCATCCTAAAGGAAATCAGTCCTGAATATTCATTGGAAGGACTGATGCTGAAGCTGAAGCTCCAATACTTGGCCACCTGATGCAAAGAACTGACTCACTGGAAAAGACCCTGATTCTGGGAAAAATTGAAGGCAGAAGGAGAAGGGGATGACAGGATGATAAGGTTGGATGGCATCACTGACTTGATGGACATGTGTTTGAGTATACTTTGGGAGTCGGTGATGTAAAGGAAAGCCTGGCATGCTGCAGTCCATGGGGTTGCAAAGAATCAGACACGACTGAGCAACTGAACTGAACTGAACTGCACACCAGAAAGATCTTTACAAATAAAATAAAAGGAAAACATTTTGTATTATGCTTTATAATTACAAATATGTTTGAATGTGAGATCCATATGGCATGTCCCATGTCAAAAACATCCTGAAACTAATAGAGAATCATAAAATTTTGCCTCATTGAACAAATCTAGTAAAATACATATATTAAATTTTCTAATAGAAAGATCCATTTACATGTTCTATTATACATCTAAGCAGTTAAACAGTTCTAAACAACAATTACATGTATTTTCTACTCACTATGTCAGTTCGTCTGCTAACTAATTATCACCCTTTCAAGCTGCACACACCTGGAATTAATTTAGTCTTGGATTACTGTGACAATTGCAAACTCTTTTCTGTGGCATATTACAAGCAATTGAGGAAATTACAGTCTGTACTCAATACTTGGTGTTCTACAGAGAGTTTCTGAAAAAGCTGACAATTTGGAAACCAAAATTCTCTAGTGAGAGTTCAACCATGAGAACAACAAATATTGTGAGAATGTTATCTGCTCACTGGTCTTAAAAGTAATATGTAAGTGGTGATCAAACAACCAATCAGTATTCTTGTTGAATCTAAGGCAATATTTCTGAAAGTGTGATCATTGGGACAGTAAAATCTGATTCAAGGGGGTTTTCTGTTAAAAATGCAGGTTCTCATATCTTATTCAAGGCCTACTCATAATCTGTGAGGAAGGAATCTGAGAGTTTCTTTTCAGAAACTCTTTTTAATTTTTTTCATAACAGTTACTTGAAATAATTGTGATAAATCCTAAATGACTCCTGATTTTGGAAAAGTAGGGGCTACTAAAGCCCAACCACTATTAAGACATGGCTGACTTTTCCTGAATATAGATAAACTTAGTGATGGACTCTTCTACTGCCCCACTTAAGGTATTATTTGAATTCTCTAACTCTGAGATTGTTACATAGGAGGCACTTAATAAGTAAGAGCTGTAATTACCATTTTGATTTATTATGACAGTCAATTCTAAGAGAAACTCACCTAAATTCTAAATTTCAAAAATTTCACTGTTGTCATTTTTAATAAAATATATTTTTATTCTGTAAATAGTTAGCCAAATATCAGTATGTGTAGTATAGTGTAAAGAGTACAATCAGGAAGACATAGATGATTTTACTGTAGCTTTTTGATAGTTGTCAGACCAAATCAATATGGCTAATTTCAAAGAAGCAAGGGGTTTAACCTTGGTTGCTCTCCTCCACTTACAAGCCCAGTGACCCAGCTACCTGACATTATTCCTCTAAATGTTGTTTTTGTCATAAAAATACACATGTGACAAGATAGAATTTATTAAAGTAAAAGAGTTTCTAGTCTTTCTATTTTACTGCCCTCTAAAAATGATTGTGGCTTGGGTTACTTCAGTTATTTCTCCTCTCTCAATTCTTAAGTTTATCCCTGAGCAGGAAACAATTTGGACTTCCTTAAAGGCTCAGTTGTTAAAGTATCTGCCTGCAAAGCAGGAGACACAGGTGACAAAGTTTCAATCCCTGGGTGGGGAAGATCGCCTGGAGCAGGGTATGGCAACCCACTCCAGCATTCTTGCCTGGAGAATCCTATGGACAGAGGAGCCTGGTGGGCTACAGTCCATGGGATCACAAAGAGTTGGACCGACTGAGGCAACTTAGCATGCACACAGGAAAACATTTATTTGGCATTTGTGTTGCCTAGTTAGGTGAAAAAAATTGAGACAGTATGGTGGAAGAGAACAAGAACTGGAAAATGCTTTTCAGAGACTGGGAAGAGTGCAGTTTGAAATGAGATCCATTGGGCTAAAGCACATGGGTGTTATGAGAAAGAAACTAATTCCCAACCCAGGGATAGGACTCAGGGATTGAACCCTGGTCTCCTGCATTGTAGGCAAATTCTTTACAGACTGAGCAACCAGGGAAGCTAATAAAACCTTAAAGAAATATTACTTATCGATTATGGATTTCACTTATTGTCTCCAAGAACTGGTAGTATTCAAATATTTTTTGAATATTTTCTTTTAATTGCTATTTAAACAAGTGGGTACAACTTCATATGTTTTACATGTCCTTGGTTAAAAATCTCAGGAGACTTTTTAAAGGAAGTGATGTGTTAAAAAGTCTTTAGCACTTTGCTCTGCACAAAGCAATAATTGAAAAAAAAAAAAGAATCACAATGCTATCTATTAAATTTTATCTTTCTTTGATTTTTTTTATCTCCCATAATTTGTTTAAAGTATTTTTCTGCTATATTGTTCCCACAAAGTCTCACAGTGATAAAGGAATAGGGGTTTTGTTGCTGTTTTATTTTAGAATTCATTGGTTTCACTTCAATAAGCATAGCTGGCAACTTAAAACTATGTGCGATTATCTTCTTCTTTCAGCCGGTGTCTGTGAATGTTTTCCTGGGAATTGTTCACCTATGACAGCTCACCCTGCCTCCTTCTAATCTCCCTTCTTCTTCTTTTTTTTTAATCTCCCTTCTTTTCATGAAGCCACAGATCAGTTGTGTGGAGGCACAGACCTAAAATTTAATTTTGACTTTTTGTACACACACTGAGGCATTGTTTCTGGCTTGTCTGTTTCACCCCTTTGTTTTCTAATGAGACAAGAAAATAACAAAGTTTACTCATCTTGTTTTGATTTGTAACATTTGTTTTCCCTTAAGAATCAATAAATTATATTTGAAGCATGTTTTGACAAATGGTATATACATTTGTTGTTTTCCACATAACTTTCCCTCATAAGCCTTATGAACTTTATTCCTCAATTAAAATAAACATTTACTATACCTGCTAAATTTGTCTTAAAGTTGATTAGAGTATTAGTTGACATCTAACATTTATGTAGCATGAATATTTTGCACTTGTATTTTAAAATAGACACTTGAAGAATTTGTTTAATCTCTAATATCTTTACTTATTTAAGTTATGTTTTTCAGGTTTTCACTTAAGAACTCTGAGGCTTTCTTAAAGAAAAAATCATCCCAGATAAATGAAGGAGAATATCTGAAGTAGCCCTCTGATTTGTCTAGAAATATTTGAAGTGGCACCTTACAAGTCTTACTGCTCCAAAGCTCTTCATTTCCGCTGAAACATAAGCTCCCTTACACGTTCTTACCCGATAATTGAGTAACTGCAAGGTCCTTCTTCAGAGACTGAATTAACATATGTCTTAAGTTATAGCCCATTCAACATCATGTCTTTATCTCCTTGAAAGTGACATCATGGAATGAATAATATGCGTGGCACCAGTTGCCTTCCCAGGGCTCTTCGGCAACAGTCTCGTCTCATTTGGGAGCTTGCTCTACTCCCTGTTAACATGCTTCCTGTGCCAGGGGGCATGTAAAACACTGTCAACTGCTCTCCTGCCTATGCGGGCACACCAGCATATGTTAGCCCCTCTGGCCAAGGAGGGCTTTTAGTCTTCCTTTGCAATTTAAACTATACTATATAACATAGGTTACTGCCCCTGTATCAGAGTGCCTACTATTCTGGCTTCACACATACGAAAACCTATTTTTGGACTTTAGCTCCCTGATTTTATGAGCTACTTGTGATTTTATTTTTTAATTGGAGCTCAATTTTGTGTCACTGTCTCCTGTACAGCAAAAGTGAATCAACCATATGTGTACATTATATCCCCTCTTTTTTGGATTCCCTTCCCATTTAGGTCACCACAGAGCACCAAGTAGAGAGTCCTTTCTGCCATACAATAGGTTCTCACCAGTTATCTATATTTTATACATATCAGTGTATATATGTCAATGGCAATCTCCCAATTTATCTCACTACCCTCCTTCACCCACAGTGTCCATGTTTGTTCTCTACATCTGTTATTTGCGAAAATTGACTGAACTCTGCTAAGACTCCACTTTCTCACCCTTAATATACGGAAAACAATAGTCCTCCCCTTTGGAGTGTGCTGAGAGAATGAATGAAATAATTCCTAAATACTGTCCACATAGGAATGAAGAAGAAACAGTTCTTACAAGCACAGTCTCCATTCTGTCATCTCCTCTCCCAACTTCTTAATCTACTCAAATTCTATAAAAAATTGCAAATAATTCCTAGAGTTTGAGGAGCCATTGTGTTTTTAGCTATATTATCTCCCATCATAATGTTGGTAGATATCTGATGCAGTTTTTTTTGTCTATAATTGATGCTGGAAAATTTTCAATTAGATATTTTCTAGTAAGTCTCTGTTTTCTATGAAGAAGACTAGAAATAACCTGTGGACAAAACTTTTTTTAGTTCTGGGAAGAATTCATATTTGGGATTGCCAGGTGGCTCAAATGGCAAAGAATTTGCCTGCAATGCAGGAGACCTGGTTGATCCCTGGGTCAGCAAGGCCCCACTCCAGCATTCTTGCCTGGAGAATTCCATGCAGAGAGGAATATGGCAGACTACACTTCATGGGGTCACAGAGTCAGACACAGCTGAGTGACTAATATTTTCACTTTCCTATTTACTTAGGTAAATATGTGATACAGCATCTCCCCATCAATAAGAGGGCATTTTTCTACTAAGACATTTTGGTCTCAGAAAGGTTTGTCCAAGTCTTAGCTAGTAATGTCTCTCAAATAAGATTTAAATTTTCTTCCATGTATATATTTTATCTGAAAGTTTATTTAAAAGTAGAATAAATTTTTATTAGTTATATAAAGGCTATTAATGTGATTAAGCATGTTCAACATATGTAGAGACACTAACTGAGGCACATATTCGGAAGAATAACAGGGGAAAAGTCATCTAAGGAGCAACAAAATTCTCTGTCAGAAACCAAAGCTTGGCCATGGGAGAATGGTGTTACTTTGGGTCTAGGATGGTGCTGATTCTTGATGCTCTGTCAATCAACTGCTAAGGACATGCCTGGGACAAAATGTCTGCATTCCTGTGTGTGATTTAATGGAGCATGGCCCTTGTGGCCTAGATAGTTTTCTAAGTGATGTACACACTATTGTTGTGCGTCACTCAGTCATTTCTGACTCTTTTCAACCCCATGGACTGCAGCACACTTGGCTTCCCTGTCCTTCACCATCTACTGGAGCTTGCCCAAACTCATGTCCATGAAGTCAGTGATGCCATCCAACCATTTTGTCCTCTGTCATCCCCTTCTTCTCCTGTCTTCAATCTTTCCCAGAATCAGTCTTTCCCAATGAGTCAGCACTTCGAGTAAGGCAGCCAAAGCACTGGAGCTTCAGCTTCAGCATCAGTCCTTCCAATGAATGTTCAAGGTTGATTTTCTTTAGGATTGACTAAGGAGGCTGTATAATTTGTTATCCAAAAGGAACACTTTTGAAAGTAAAAATGGGTGCTATTAATAAATTTATCCTGAGAACAAGACGGCAGAGGAGTAGGTGGACATAGGGAAAACACCGTCAGACACAAGTACATGCAGAACTCCATCTGAGAGTGGACAGGAGTACCTCTCCAGTGGGAAAAAATATATAGAACCACACAAAACTAGCAGGACTAAGGAACTAGGGGAAAAAACAGGAGTGTTAGCAGGACTGGACCTTCCCTCAGTGGGTTGGGGAACTGAAGCAGGTGTCCAATCCTGACAAAGGGGCAATTGTCTGAGTCTGAGGAGAAACATTTCAGGCTGAGAGTGAAACAGCTGATCTGCGGCAGCCTAAATGGAATGAGAATCAGACAGTCCTTGCCACAGCCATACATATCCCAGACAGGGCCCTTGGAAGGCACAGCAGCTGGAGCTGGAGTTTAGGGATTCTGGAGCAATCCCAGGGCGAGGGCTGCTGTTGACTGCAGAAAGATTGAGGGCATATGAGGGAGGAGATTGTGGTTGGAAATGCCTGTGGAGGAAAGCTGGGGAGCCATGGAAGGAAAACAATACTGCTGAGTCATGCCTAGGGGGTGGAGCCATCACCATAGCCTCTCTCACCCTAATCACCAGCATCAGCAGCTGAACAATAGAGAGGCTGGCCCATGAAACACCTGACACACTGAACTACAGAGTAGGACCCCAGCCAGGGGGACCACTCTATGTGCCTGATGCTTGGAACAACAGAGAAGGACCCTAGGCAAGGGAGCCCTCTAAGTGCCTGAATGTGTGGAGCTATGGAGGAAGAGGAGAAGGAAATGGCAACTCACTCCAGTATCCTTGCCTGGAGAATTCCGTGGACAGAGGAGCCTGGTGGGCTGCTGTCCATGGGGTCACACAGAGTCAGATACAACTGAAGAGACTTGGCATGTGTGCATGCATTGGAGAAGGAAATGGCAACCCACTCCAGTATTCTTGCCTGGAGAATCCCAGGGAGAGAGGAACCTAGTGGGCTGCCGTCTATGGGGTCGTGCAGAGTCGAACATGACTGAAATGACTTAGCAGCAGCAGCATGGAGGAAGACTGGCCAAAGAGACCTTCTGATCACCAACTACAAGAGGTTTGAAAAAAGACTCTGATACGGCCATAACTTCTGTGGTGGAGGCAGTCCATGTCCCTGCACACTTGGTGCCATCAGGGTCTCTGCAAGCCAAGCAGCTGTGTCACCTTCATGCTCAACTCTCACAGGGGCAGAGCTGCAACAGGCATAAAAAGTCTTGCATCTATGCACACAGGGTCACTTCAGTCATGTCTGACTCTTTGCAGCCCTGTAGACTATGGCCTGCCAGGCTTCTCTGTCAGGGACAGGGTTCTCCAGGCAAGAATACTGGTGTGTATTGGCCAATACTGGTTGCCATAGCCATCTAGAGCACTATATTTACTGCTGCCCTAGCTGCCAACTCCCCTGAGTACCTGGTGCTGGCAGAACCCCTGTGATCCAAGCAGCTGCACCACCTCCACACCTGGCCCTCACAGGGGCAAACCCAAGTCCTCCAGGGCAGTCTCAGGAGCAATCCCAAGTGGACAACCCACATGTAGAGGTGTAAATAAAACTGCAATAGAAACCCAGGGGCAGTGAGGCTAAAGAAGAGCCAAAATTTTCCCATCAGCTATACAAGCTGCAGATTAAATCCACATGATCAACTAGGCAGACTGTGTCTATGGAATATATAAAAGGTCACTGAGAGCTCCCACAAAAGAAAATTCACTAGTTCTGATAGCTGCGGACATGGGAGGCAAGAACACATTAGAGTAGGACCAGATTAGAATCTGAGCTGCCCCCACAGGAGGTCCAGAGATGAGCATAGTGTTGCAGGGCATCCTAGGGAGGTGAGGTGGACTGACTCCCAGCGAGGGAAAGGACTCTCATAGCAGTGATTCAAGAAAAGCATTTATTATTTGTATGTTTTGACTTGTTTGATAGAATCTTTCAGAATTTTTTTCTTTTTTCCTTTTTTATCCACGCCTGCTGTAATTGTCGATTTTATTGGCACTATGAAATCTAATTAAGCTTTGAGCTTTTTTTTTTTTCTCACTTACATTTTTTTTTTAATTGTTGTTTGTCATAAATCTCTGCCTCTTTGTTGGGCTTTTGCAGTTCTGTGGAGTTTTCCATTCTTGTTTGTTTGTTTTTTTTTCCCCCTTTTCTCTATTATTAATTTTAATTTTTAGTTTTTTAAACCTATTATTTTTTTCTACTTTTATTTCTTTGCTTTTCCTATGGTTCTTTTCTCCTTGCAATTAATCTTTAACGTATTTGAATATTCTTTATATACCTCTATTTAACTTTGCATATCTATTCTTGCTTTCTTTCCTTTCCTCTCAACATATTTGTTAGTTTTATTTTCATTGTTTTAGTCTCCAGTTGGCTCCTTGCTTTAGTTTTGTTTTTCAGTTTGTGCTTTAGTTAGTTTTGTTCTGGTAGATATAATTTTTGGTTTCCTTTGTTCACTGGGTCAATCTTTTGTACTTAATTTTTGTTGGACTCTTTTGATTTTGCTTATAGTTATATATGTAAATGAGTATATTCAGTCACACTATTTATTGTTGTTATAAACCTCTGCTTCTATGTTGGGCTTTTGTCACTCTATGGCATTCCGCCCCCCCCACCCCACCTTTTTTCTTCTTCCAATTTTTTTCTTTTCTCTTTTTTATAATTTTACTTTTTAAGTTTTTAAAACTTACTATATTTTTCTACATTTATTCCTTTGTTTGCCTTTCCTATTGCTCTTTTCCCCTTGCAGTTAATCTTTAATGTATATCAGTCTTCATCTACCTCTATTTAATTTTGCATATCTATTCTTTCTTTTCTTTCTTTTGTTTCCTCTCAACATGTTTGTTAGTTTTGTTTTCATTGCTTTATTCCCCACTTGGCACCTTGCCTTTTTTTTTTTTTTCTTTCCAATTTGTGGTTTAGTTAGTTTTGTTCTTAACTGGTAAATATCATTTTTGATTTCCTTTGTTCACCAGGCCAATATACAGTACTTTATTTTTTGTTGCACTGTTTTGATTTTGCTTATGGGTGTATATGTATATGTGCATATTCAATTATTTTAATTATTATTTGCCTGATTTCGTAACTGCCATTTTTATGGGGTTCATCTTTGGCTTCCTGGTTTTGGATATTTGTTTTAATCCCACTTAATGCCACAGCAAAACACTTGTGGAATCATCATTCCTAAACAGAGATCAAGCCCTGAGCCTTTGGAGTGGGAGCACTGACTCCAAGATCCTAGAATAGCAGAGAACTAACCCTAGGGAGTATGAAATAGTGAGAACTCCCACAAAGGAAAACATTTGAATACAAGACCCAGCGTCACCCAACCACCAATAGTTCCCTGTGCAGGACACCTCATCTAAACAACAAAACAAAAATACAAACACAATCATCAGCAGACAGGATTAATACCTCATTCAGCCTTGCCCATCAGAGGAAAAGCAAACAAATAAACAAAAACTCAACATAAATCTCACCCTATATGAAGCTTATACAAATCACTGGACCAATCATAGGAGGGCAGAAACCAAAAAGAAGAAATAATTCAACCTTGAAGCCTGGGAAAAGGAGACCTCAAACACAATAAGTTTGCATATATATGAAAAGGCAGAGAAATACTACACAAATGAAAGAACAAACTAGAAACACAGAAGTCCAAATAAATGAAGAGGAAATAGGCCAATTACCTGAAAAAGAATTCAGAATAATGATAGTAAAGATGATTAAAAACCTTTAAAACAAAATGGAGGAAAGGCAAGAATCAGTTAACAAAGACCTAGAAGAATTAAAGAACAAACATACAGAGACAACAACACAGTTACTGAATTAAAAATACTCTAGAGGGAATCAATAGCAGAATATCTGAAGCAGAAGAAAGAGCCAGTTAGCTGGAAGATAAAATGTTGGAAATAACTTCTGAAGACAAGAATAAAGTAAAAAGAATGAAAAGAACTAAGGACAGTCTCAGAGAATATCAAATGCACCAACATCCGAATTATAGGGGTCCCAGAAGAAGAAGAGGAAAAGAAAGGGTATGAGAAAATTTATGAAGAAATAATAGTTGAAAAGTTCCCCAACATGGAAAAGGAAATAGTCAATCAAGTCCAAGAGGTGCAAAGAGTCCCATACTGGATAAACCCAAGGAGAAACATGCCAAGGCACATACTAATCAAACTCATAAAGACTAAACACAAAGACAGAATATTAAAAACAGCTAAGGAGAAGCAACAAGCAAAATACAAGGGAAACCTCATATGCTTAACAGCTGATCTTTCAGCAGAAACTCTGCAGGCCAGAAAGGAATGGTAGGATGTATTTAAAGTACTGAAAAGGAAAATCTACAGCCAAGATTACTGTAGGATCTCATTCAAAATTTATGGAGAAATAAAAAGTTTTTCAGACAAGCAAAGGTTAAGAGAATTCAGTACCACCAAACCAGCTTTACAACAAATGTTAAAGAGACTTACATAGTCAAGAAATAAAAGAGAAGGAAAAAGATCTACAAAATCAACCCGAAACAATTAAGAAAATAACAAAAGGAACATATATATCAATAATTACTTTAAATGTAAACAGATTAAATGCTTCAACCAAAAGACACAGACTGGCTGAATGGATACAAAAACAAGACCCATATATACCCTGTCTACAAGAAACTCACTTCAGACCCAAAGACACATATAGACTGAAAGTGTGAGGATGGAAATATATATTCCATGCAAATGGGAAGCAAAAGAAAGCTGGAGTAGCAGTCCTCATGTCAGACAAAATAGATCTTAAAATAAAAAAAAATATTACAAGAGATAAGGAAGGACACTACATAATGATCAAGGGACCAATCCAAGAGGATGACATAACAATTGTAAATATCTATGCACCCAACATAGGAGCACCTCAATACATAAGACAAACACTAACAGGCATAAAAGGTGAAATAAACAGTAACACAATAATAGTAGGAGACTAACACACCACACACACCAGTGGACAGATCATCAAAACTGAAAGTTAATAAGGAAGCACAAGTCTTAAATGATACATTAGATGAGATTGATCTAATTGACATCTTCAGGACATTCCATCCAAATACAGAAAAATACACATTCTTCTCAAGTGCACATGGAACATTCTCCATGATAGACCATATCTTGGGTCACAAATCAAACCTCAGTAAATTTAAGAAAATTGAAATCATATCAAGCATCTTCTCTGAACACAATGCTATGAGACTAGATATCAGTTAGAAGGAAAAAAAACTGTAAGAAAAATAAACACATGGAGATTAAACAATGCATTTCTAAATAACCAACAGGTTACTGAAAAAAATCAAGAGGGAAATCAAAAAAAAAAATTCTAAAAACTAATGATAATGAAAACATGACAACTCAAAACCTATCAGACACAGCAAAAGCAGTTCTAATAGAGAAGTTGATAGCAATACAATCCTACCTCAAGAAACAAGAAAAACATCAAATAGACAATCTAACTTTACACCAAAAACAACTGGGAAAAGAAGAACAAAACCCACCCCCAAAAATTAGTAGAAGGAAAGAAATCAGAAAGATCTGAGCAGAAATAAATGAAAAAGAAATGAAAAAAAAAAAAAAAAACAATAGCAAAGGATTAATAAAACTAGAAGCTGTTTCTTTGAGAAGATAAACAAAATTGACAAACCTTTAGCCAGACTCATCAAGACAAAAAGAGAAAAGAATCAAACCAACAAAATTAGAATAGAAAAAGGAGCAGTTACACCAGACAATGCAGAAATACAAAGGTTTATAACAGATTATTATGAACAACTATATGGCAATAAAATGTACAACCTGGAAAAAGTGGACAGATGTTTAGAAAAGTTCAATCTTCCAAAACTGAGCCAAGAAGAAATAGAAATTATGAACAACCCAGTTGCCAGCACTGAAATTGAAGCTGTGATCAACAGTATCCCAAAAAACAGAAGCCCAGGACCAGATAGCTTCACAGCAGAATTCTATCAAACATTTAGAGAAGAGCTAATGCCTATCCTTCTAAAACTCTTTCAAAAAATTGCAGAGGAAGGAACACTTTCAAATTCATTCTACAAGGCCACCATCACCCTGACACCAAAACCAGACAAAGACAACACAAGAAAAGAAAAATACAGGCCAATATCACTGATGAACATATGTGCAAAAATCCTCCACAAAATTTTAGCAAACAGAATTCAGCAACACATCAAAAATCTCATACACCATGATCAAGTTGGGTTTATTCCAGGGATGTGAGGATTCCTCAATATACACAAATCAATGTGATACACCATATTAACTAATTGAAAGATAAAAACCATATGATAATCTCAATAGATGCAGTAAAAGCCTTTGGAAAAATTCACCCATTAATGATTAAAACTCTTCAACAAATGGACATAGAAGGAACCTACCTCAACATAGTAAAGGCCATATATGATAAGCCTACGGCATACATTATTCTCAATGGTGAAAAACTGAAAGCATTACTCCTAAGATCAGGAACAAGACAAAGATGTCTACTTTCACCACTATTATTCAACATAGTTCTGGAAGTATTAGCTACAGCAATCAGAGAAGAAAAATAAATAAAAGGAATCTAGATCAGAAAAGAAGAAGTAAAGCTCTCACTGTTTGCAGAGGATACAGTACACAGAACACCCTAAAGGTAGTATTAGAAAATTATTAGAGCTAATAAATGAATATAGCAAAGTTTCAGAATACAAAATCAGTACACAGAAATCACTTGCATTTTTATACACTAACAATGAAAAATCAGAAAAAAGAGTTAAGGAATTAATCCCATTCACCATTACAACAAAAATAATTAAATATCTAGGAATAAACTTACCTAAGGAGACAAAATAACTGTACACAGAAAATTATAAGACACTAATGAAATAAATCAAAGACAACATAAACAGATAGAAAGATAGTCCATGTTCCTGGGTAGGAAGAATCAATATTGTGAAAATGACTACACTACCAAATGAAATCTACAGATTCAGTGTGGTCCCTATGAAATTACCAATGGTATTTTTCACAGAACTAGAACAAAAAGTTCACAATTGATATGGAAATACAAAAGACCCATAATAGCCAAAGCAGTCTTGAGAAAGAAGAATGGAGCTGGAGGATTCAACCTTCCTGACTTCAGATTATACTATAAAGCTACAGTCATCAAGATAGTATGGTACTGGCACAAAAGCAGATATATAGACCAATGGAACCAGATAGAAAGCCCAGAAATAAGCCCATACACCTATGGGTACCTTGTTTTTGACAAAGCAGGCAATAATATACAATGGGGCAAAGACAGCCTCTTCAATAAATGGTGCTGGGAAAACTGGACAGCTACATGTAAAAGAATGAAATTAGAACACTTCCTAATATCAAATACACAAAGATAAACTTCAATGAATTAAAGACCTAAATGTAAGACCAGAAACTATAAAACTCAGAAGAAAACAAAGGCAGAACACTCAGTGACATAAAGCAAAATCCTCCATGACCCACCTCCTAGAGTAATGGAAATAAAACCAAAAGTAAACAAGTGGGACCTGATTAAACTTAAAAACTTTTGCACAGCAAAGGAAACTATAAGCAAGGTGAAAAGACAACCCTCAGAATGGGAGAAAATAATAGCAAATGAAACAACTGACAAGGGATTGATTTCCAAATATAGAAGCAGCTTACACAACTCAATACCAGAAAAACATACAATCCAATCAAAAAGCGGGCAAAAGACCTAAACAGACATTTCTCCAAAGATGACATACAGATGGCTAACAGATACATGGAAAGATGCTCAACATCGCTCATTATTAGAGAAATGCAAATCAAAACTACAATGAGATATCACCTCACACCGGTCAGAAAGGCCACCATCAAAAAGTCTACGAACAATAAATGCTGGAGAAGATGTGGAGAAAAAGGAATGCTCTTGCACTGTTGGTGGGAACGTAAACTGGTACAGCCACTACGGAAGACAGTATGCTGCTGCTGCGAAGTCGCTTAAGTCGTGTCCAACTCTGTGCGACCCCATAGATGGCAGCCCACCAGGTTCCCCTGTCCCTGAGATTCTCCAGGCAAGAACACTGGAGTGGGTTGCCATTTCCTTGTCCAGGAAGATATGATGATATTATTCCTAGTTTTTTAAGGAATCTCCATTCTGTCTTCCTTTTTTTTTTTTTTAAGGAAGACAGTACGGAGATTCCTTAAAAAACTAGGAATAATACCATCATATAACCCAGCAATCCCACTCCTAGGCATATACCCTAAGGAAACAAAAACTGAAAAAGACACATGTATCCCGTTGTTTATTGCAGCACTATTTACAATAGCTAGGACATGAAAGCAACCTGGATGTCCATCAACAGATGAATGGATAAAGAAGCAATGGTACATATACACAATGGAATATTACTCAGCCATAAAAAGTGACTTTGAGTCAGTTCTAATGAGGTGGAACAACCTAGAACCTATTATACGGAGTGAAGTAAGTCAGAAAAATAAAGATAAATATCATATTCTAACCGGAGAAGGCAATGGCACCCCACTCCAATACTTTTGCCTGGAAAATCCCATGGACGGAGGAGCCTGGTGGGCTGCAGTCCGTGGGGTCGCTAGAGTCGGGCACAACTGAGCGACTTCACTTTCACTTTTCACTTTCATGCATTGGAGAAAGAAATGGCAACTCACTCCAGTGTTCTTGCCTGGAGAATCCCAGGGGCGGGGGAGCCTGGTGGGCTGCCGTCTATGGGGTCGCACAGAGTCGGACAGGACTGAAGCGGCTTAGCAGCAGCAGCATATTCTAACATACATATAGGGAATCTAGAAAAATGGTACTGAAAAATTTATTTACAGGGCAGCAATGGAAACAGACATAGAGAATAGGCTTGTGGACATGGGGAGAGGGTAGGAAACGGTGGGATGAACGGAAAGAGTAATTTGGAAACTTACATTACCATATGTAAAATAGATAACCAACAGGAATTTGCTGTATGGCTAAAAAATTCAAACAGGGACTCTGTATCAGCCTAGAAGGGAGGGAGGTTCAAAACAGAGAGGATATATGTATACCTATGGTTGATTCATGTTGAGGTTTGAGAGAAAACAACAGAATTCTGTAAAGCAATTATCCGTCAATAAAAAATTAATTAATTACAAAAAATATCCTTACATCAGGCATCTAACCCTATCCCTTACTGGATTATGGCTGAAAGGAAGATACCTATTCCTTTGTTTCACAAAAACCTGCCCTAGTCCTAGAAGGTAAACAGAGAGGAACTTCTCTGGTGATCTAATGGTTATGAATCTGTCTTGGAAAGCAGGAGACAGGGGTTCAATACCTGGTCTGGGAACTAAGATTCCACATGTCAAGGGGTAAGTAAGCTTGTGTGCCACAACTGCTGACCCCTTGTGCTGCAACTACTGAAGTCCATGGGCGCTTGAGATCATTTTCTGCAACCAATAAAAGCCACCACAATGAGATCTTTTGCACTGCAACAAACTCATCACAGTAAAAATAAAAAATTAGAAAGTTCTGCACTTCAATCTGGGACAGACATCAGTGCAGTTTGCTCCTCACTCCCTACAGAAGCAGTTGCAAGGCCAGCTTCTTCATGACAGGTGCAAGGGACTAGAATTCCTGCTCAATTGGTACTTGGGTCTTGTTTTCTTATCATCTCAAAATAGCAAGCAAGGATGACCTGATTGTGTAGGCCCATATTATTGAAGCCCATAACATAAGGGGAACATATCATTTTGGATATTTTTCTTCCCTTCTATCCATGTTCACATTTTACTTATCTTAAAATTCTCATAGTCCTTACCCACACTTAGACATTTATATCTTACTTAATGTTCTGAACTCTCACCCAGGAAGCTTAGCATATTGAGAATATAATTATTTTTCGGGAAGTAATTATTCTACTTAATTGAACCGAAATATTCCTCTCCTTAGTCACTTTTTAACTTAATAGCTGCCCTTGATCATTATTTGACACAAAAAGTTTCACTCAGTAATATGTATACCTAAGCCATTAATAAAAAGGCATCACTTGAAATATATGGGCTTCCTGGTAAAGAATCCACCTGCAATGCAGGAGACCTGGGTTGTATCCCTGGGTTGGGAAGATCCCCTGAAGGGAGAGGTTACCCACTTGAGTATTCTGGCCTGGAAAATTCCTACAGTTGATGGGGTTACAAAGAGTCAGACAGAACTGTGAGACTTTCACTTTCACTTTTCACTTTGAAGTATAAATATGACGCAGAGACATTACTTTGCAGACTAAGGTCTGTCTAGTCAAGGCTATGGTTTTTCCTGTGGTCATGTATGGATGTGAGAGTTGGACTGTGAAGAAGGCTGAGCGCTGAAGAATTGATGCTTTTGAACTGTGGTGTTGGAGAAGACTCTTGAGAGTCCCTTGGACTGCAAGGAGATCCAACCAGTCCATTCTGAAGGAGATCAGCCCTGGGATTTCTTTGGAGGGAATGATGCTAAAGCTGAAGCTCCAGTACTTTGGCCACCTCATGAGAAGAGTTGACTCATTGGAAAAGACTCTGAAGCTGGGAGGGATTGGGGGCCAGGAGGAGAAGGGGACAATAGAGGATGAGATGGCTGGATGACATCACGGACTCGATGGCCGTGAGTCTGAGTGACTCTGGGAGTTGGTGATGGACAGGGAGGCCTGGCATGCTGCAATTCATGGGGTGGCAAAGAGTCACACAAGACTGAGCGACTGAACTGAACTGAACTGATACTTCAAACACTGCCACCTAGTGTCACCACCAGGGTGGCCTGGCCTGCAGCTTCCCATTTCTTCCCTTCTTGACTACTTCCCTGGTGGCTCAGATGGTCAAGAATCTGCCTGCAAGAGGAGATACGGATTCGACCCTTTGGTGGGGAAGATCCCCTGGAGGGAATGGAAATCCACTCCAGTATTCTTGCCTGGAGAATTCCATAGACAGAGGAGCCTGGCCGGCTCCAGTCCAAAGGGTCGCAAAGAGTCAGACATGGCTGAGCGACTAACACCTTCTCACAATCTATACTTCAAAATTGATTGGCTGATAGAAATAAAATAATCATTTTGTAGCTGATAAAAATAAGCTAAATATTTCTCAAAAGTATTCAATGTCCCATATAAAAACTAAAGTTTGATATTTAATGAAAGACTGTGTGTCTTATCAGTGGAGGCAAAGACTACAAATATACTCGGCAAATTAATAATGAAAGCTTGTTTGCAAATACTGATAAGAATATGTCATAACTAGCACTTCTAAATGCTGAATTAAACATTGACATTCTATACTATGAAAACTAGATTTCTTCCATAAACTGCAAAATTTTAAATTTGTGTAGAATTGAGAAGTTTATTTGCAATTGTTGATTGTAAAGAGTATAAGGGAGCCAGATGTTATACATAACAAATAAGTGTTGAAACCAACCAAAGAAATGAAAACAGAGTCTGTTAAATAGTGTTTAACTGATTTTGTTCACTATGCATATTAATACTGATTTAATCTAGCATGTTACAAGTCTCTGTGTCTTGATTTTGTCCACTGTTCACATGAATACATTTGGTTTTTAACACAACTTTCTTCATATATTGTGAACTTTGAATCAGCTCTTGTCATCTGTGCTTTATGATAGGAATCATTTTACTCCTGACAATATGAACTTAAGCAATTCTAGTAATAATTTTCCCACTTATTATGACTGTGTGGCCAAGATTATTTCATGCTGCAGTGCTGGCCATTTGAATACCCTTAAATAAAAGAACAAGAGCTTGGAACAAGGGCCTGCTTGTGATGCTGGGAAATTCTTGGGAAACTAAGGAGTCGCAGTGGCAATGGGAATCTATGTCTTTTTCCATAGAATATGACAAATCTTTCCTCTCTGGTTCTCTTGTTTCAAGGAGTGAAAAGTACATTCTGATAATCTAAACACCTTTGTGTGAAACCCAAATTTTCCCATTCCATCCAGAAACATTACAGTTTCTACACGAGGTAAAAATTCATTGTGAGGGTATCACAGTAACATTAACGACACTTGGCTGAGGATGTTCACACATTGTCCCATATGTGAATTAAGTTGTCCACACAACTTCCATCTTATTTCTTATTTCTTTCCACATCATCCCTACTCAAAAGATGAGGATACTGAGGTAGGAAGTTTACTAAAAGCCACAAAAGAGGGCAAGATTCTTTCACTGCACCCTGCCTTTTCTCTCCCATGAGACTCATTTCTGAGAATGAGCATCCTGAATCTTCAAGATAGAGAGACAGGACTGAGCGGGCAATTCTGAGCATCCACACGTACAAGGTCAAAAGTCCATACAGAAATTTTGTTGTATCAAGGATAATTATCTAAGGAATTTTTATAAAGAACCAGGTAGTCAGTTTTCTAAGTTTTGTGATATAATAGATTTCTGTCCTAAATATGCAACCTTGCTATCATGTGTGGAAGCAGCTATAGACAGTATGTAGACAATCATGACTGTGTTCCTATAAAACTATTTTCAAAAACAGCAGGCTGGATTTGGTCTGTAAGCCAAACTTTGCCAATTTCTGATTGAAACTCATATTTGAAAGATTTCTGTTAATCTTTATGTTTTTCTTTGTTGCACTAAATATTTCTCAAGAACACCTTGATTTTGAAATGAAGGAAAGCATGAGCAGAGGCACCCATTAAACACAGAAATGCTTTCAAAGATGCTTAGATACTTATTACTATTAGGGGGTAAAAATGTGCAATTAAGATTTTTCAACACAATTTAGTATCAGAACCACTCTTTCTTTCCAGGAAAAGTAAACCAGTGGGATCATGGAAAGGAGTGCATTCCAAGGAGCTTGTCAGTACAGACACTGGGACACGGGATGAGGATTTCTTCAGGAATAACCAGTCACTGAAATAACTCTCCTCCATCCTCTCCTCATTTGTGCTATTTCTGACTCCAAACCATGAGGGTGGAGACTTGCTCTTTCATGATCCACAAGAGCCAGATATTTATAAACACTCACTTAATTGGAAACACATAGTGTTTGCAACAAGCTTTCATGAGGTGATGATGAAGGTACAGTCATTAAGTGCAGAAAGGTGATCAAATATATCACTCAGTGCTCTGGGTCCTCTAGGGAATCGGAGATATGCAAACATCTACAAACTGTGTACCTTGAAGTTATTCCTTGATATTAGAAAATATATGTATGGATTTGGGGAAGTCTTCAATGATACTATCAGAAAAGAAGTCTAGTGCATCTTTGTACATATATTTAATGTTTTTATTTGTTAGATTAGCTTCTAGTTTTCCCTTAAATTTCCCCATTTGTTCTCTTAAGATCTTGGCTAAGGAAGGAAGGAAGGGAAGCAGGGGGGAAAAAGAAAGAAAGAGAAGAAAGAAAGGGTTATATTTATATCATTTTTGGTTTCACTTTCATTTTCAGAATAATTTTAAAGCTAGGCTTTAAATGGATTAAGAAGCTCTGAGTGTTTAATTAAACATATTTTCTTCAATCATTTGTTAGAAATTAAGCTTTTACTAGTTTCCATGTATTTCTTTGGCATATATGAATGCAGCTATAGACTTGAGAAAGCATTCAGTGTTCTAATTTGTATATAGCTATCAAGCAAAAGAAACATTTTAAGGAATTTCTTGATCACAATAATTTAATGCATAATAAAATAATTTAAATATTTTCCTATTTGATGCTCAAATGTTTTAACTGAAGTGAAAAATTACTGATGGGTTATGTTTTCAACCATTCTTATTGCCTGGCTTTATTTTCAATGTATAGTTTTCCTTGTGTTTTCTTTAAAGTTACAACACTGTTTAAAATGGCCTCAAAAGTTGCTATTTGAAATGTATTTGCAATAGTAGTTGACATGGCCAGCGTAACTATGACTCCATCTTGTCAAAGCTCCAAATTTATTGTTTAGTTTATAAGTCTACTCAACAGAGAATTGCCTTTAGAACCTTTTATATTATGAGAAAATATCATTGCCCTATTTTAATGCCTATCACTTTGAAAACATTTTGATTTACAACATTGTATCCTTTAAAATAGCTGGCTGAAAGTATCATAAAATCCCATAAGTAATCTCAAACTATCACAGGTTATTTCAAAATTAAATATCACTGAATACTTTGTAAAATCAAAAGAAATGTAATTCTATATGAGCCGTTCATTCCTTATTATAATGTCACCGTTTATGATAGAAAAGTAACTTTAATCAAGGAGTGAGACTATTTATATAATTATGAGGAAGTTATATTTTAAACAATTATTCATACCCAGTGGCTGAAAGATAAGGGCACCGAAGAGTTGATGCTTTTGGACTGTGGTGTTGGAGAAGACTCTTGAGAGTCCCTTGGACTGCAAGGAGATCCAACCAGTCCATTCTAAATGAGATCAGTCCTGGGTGTTCTTTGGAAGGACTGATGCTAAAGCTGAAACTCCAATACTTTGGCCACCTTATGCAAAGAGTTGACTCATTGGGAAAGACCCTGATGCTGGGTGGGATTGGGGGCAGGAGGAGAAGGGGACGACAGAGGATGAGATGGCTGGGTGGCATCATCGACTCAATGGACATGAGTTTGAGTAAACTCCGGGAGTTGGTGATGGACAGTGGAGGCCTGGCGTGCTGCGATTCATGGGGTTGCAAAGAGTCAGACATGACTGAGTGACTGAACTGAACTGAACTGAACTGAGCTGAAGATAAAAAATTAGTATGTATATAGAAAAAGTTATACTTATTGAGAATTTAGTTGTGGAGACCAACATCACTAAGAGTCAGAAGCAGACTTGGGACATTTCTTCTTACACTCAGTTCCACTCCTCCTTTATGTTTTGGATTCTAAGTCAAAATTTCAAAATGGAAGTGAAAAAGATTTATTTTTATGTTGCATAAAAAGAAAGAGAATGAAAGAGAGAGAGAGAAAGAGAGCTATCACTTGACCACTGACAAAACAATTTAGTTAGCTGGCAGAAGAAAGTATTTAAATTGTTTGTAACTTTATTGAAAGTCACTACATTACTTGTTAGCGCAATGGTAAAGAATCTACCTGCCAATGCAGGAGATTCAAGCAACATGGGTTTGACCCCTGGGTTTGGAAGATCCCCTCTAGGAGGAAATGACAACCCACTCCAGCACTCTTGTCTGAACTATTCCATGGACAGAGGAGCCTGGCTGGCTACATTCAGTGGAGTCTCAAAAAGTCGACGACAACTGTGACTGAGCACGCATGTGCATTACATGTTATTGCTTTGGTGAATCAACATACTATATCACATTGAAAGATCCCCCATTCTCTTTTGTTCCTGCAAGTCTTATGCAGAAAGCATTTCCTCAAGACTGTATTTTCAAGAATTGTATATAGCTACAACTTTGAAAAGTTGAGATATAGTGTCTTCTTCTGAAGCAAAGTGCACATAATGCTTGCAATGCAATAAAATAACTATAATGTCTCCTTCCCCCCAAAATGGCAGGAATTATCAGGGTTCCTCTTGTGATGCAACCCACTGCATATGCTGGCATCCACCTGACCGATCCATTTTGCCCACTGCTACCTGAGGCCATGGGAACTGATTCAAAGATGCTAATACTCCAGTTGCCTGCTCTGCTATGAGTGAAAATGTCCCTTTTCTCTGATCCAAACATCTCGTGTTTTCTTCCAGCATTCATGAACCTGTGGAACACTAGCCACTCCCAACAGTTGACAGAAACCAAGGACACCAGCAACAGCACAGCAGCATTCTTTAATATAGAGAATGAGTGAACATTAAAAGTCTATAGTGGTTACACCGCTACATGATATATAGGAAATCTCATATATGCAATCTTTATGAGAAAGTCCAGGAGCAGAAAACATATGCTTTCATAAAAGTAATTTTATATATTAGTTTCATTGATTAAATGTCAGCAGCAATAGATGATGCTGCTCCTTACGAACAACGAAACATATATAGATAGTACCTCCTATGACAGCGGGTTTGATTTTTTTCAGAGCCGAGAAAGGAATTTTTCTCACATATCTGTTATGTTTAAAATATACAAAAGAATCCCTCTATATTACAAACGTGGTTAGAGTGGCATAAATTCATAAATGCAATGTTGTTAGACGATGAGAACATTATATTTGAAATCTTTATTATTCAGGTCATTCTGTACCTTCTTTTTCTGTTATCTTTTCATTCAGGTACTCTTTCTCAGGGCACTTCTCTAATCATTCCACTTGGTCCCATATCTTAACATCTTAATATCTTAATAGCTATAACATGTGAGTGGTGGTTTGCTGTTTCCCTGTTGGTTCAGTAAAGTATGAGCCTGCAATGCAGGAGACCCAGGTTTGATCCCTGGATAAGGAAGATCCCCTGGAGAAGGAAATGGCAACCCACTCAAGTATTCTTGCCTGGGAAATTCCAGGGACAGAGGAGCATGGCCGGCTATAGTCCATGAGGTCCCAAAAGTTGGACACAAGGACCAAAACACCACCATCACAGTGGTTCATCAATGTTTAGCCCACAGAGAGCACGATTTTCCAAAGAATCCAACTAATGTTTGTTTCGTTTTAGGTTAATTGATATACTAAAAACATTTGGAAACACACACACAGCAAACACACATAAATAAATACACACAATGGATTGTACTGTTAATTTTGTGACAAATGAATCTGGGCTCTTTCTGGTGAAAATATAATCTGGGTATATGATACTCTGCTGTGCTTTTAGTCATGTGGATTGACATGTGTACTTAAGCACTTTCATATGGATAATTATTATAAGACCTAAAAATTAGGATCAAAACTAACTCTTTATCTTAGTTTTTAAGTAACCAGTCAGGCAAATCCCTAAATAATGCAGAGAAATGGTTAAAAGGAGAGGAAGGATTGAAAGATAATTAGGGGTAAGGTAGAAAAACAGTAGGAGGAGCAGAGGAAAAGAAAGGAGGAGAAAAAGAAACAGTGTTAATGTTACCCATGTTAGTTTTGAAATGTTTTTGTTAATGATTCATATATTGATTTAAAGATAGTTGACTTTCTTTCAAGGTCCTGCCAATTCAATTAAAATAAACCCATTAAACCTTATGGCACAGCTATTATGAAACAACTAGCATGCTAGAAACATGAAATAAATTGTAAAGGGGAGAGAAGAACTCACATACAATGAGCGCTGACAGTTTGTTCAACCTCTATTTTAGCAGCAACTGTCCTTTTAGATGTATTGCCATCTAATCATACACCAAAATGACTATTTCAATGACAATTTCATGTATTGAGAGAGATTATAAAACTCAGGGATATATTTAAGAATCAAGATGTGTAATAAAATATCAGACTTACCTAATGGTTTCCTCTGATGTTTTGCTACAGAAAGAGCAGGTAGCTAAAGATGCTTTGATTAGCAGCAAGGTCAATCCATTTGACAGTAGAATGGATTAGAAACAAGACTTTAATTTAGGACACTTGAATATACTGCAAAAGTCTCCCAAATATGTGAGGCAGGAGTCAAGAGGATGAATACATTTTTAAATCTTATATGAAGATTGATCTGGTGTGAGGAACCTTGAATTTCAAATGAGCAGAAATGACTCTCATTTTGAAAGCTCACACTTTAGAAGTAAATTGAACCATGAAAACTACATCATGGGCTTCTCCAAAACTAAAATTCATCCAAAATTCTCCAAATTATCCAATTCTTCAAAGCTATAATTAATCCAAAACTATATTTCAGATGACCATTATATCTACTCCTGTGGGCAAGAATCCCTTAGAAGAAATGTAGTGGCCCTCATAGTCAACAAAAGGTCTGAAATGCAGTACTTGGGTGCAATCTCAAAAACGACAGAATGATATTTTTTCATTTCCAAGGCAAACCTTCAATATCACAGTAATCCAAGTCTGCGCCCCAACCAGTAATGCTGAA
This sequence comes from Budorcas taxicolor, assembly GCF_023091745.1. NCBI lineage: Eukaryota > Metazoa > Chordata > Mammalia > Artiodactyla > Bovidae > Budorcas > Budorcas taxicolor. The sequence continues at coordinate 54,431,542 of NC_068929.1, read as the reverse complement.
GAAGCCAAAGATGAATGATTCTATGAAGACCTATGGCTACCCTGGTGGCTCAGATGGTGAAGTGTCTATCTGCAATGTAGGAGACCCGAGTTCAAACCCTGGATTGGGAAGATTCCCTGGAGAAGGAAATGGCAACCCACTCCAGTATTCTTGCCTGGAAAATCCCATGGAAAGAGGAGCCTGGTGGGCTACAGTCCATGGGGTCGCAAAGAGTTGGACATGACTGAGTGACTTCGCTTTCTTTCTTTCACTTTATGAAGACCTACAAGGATCTTCTAGAACTAACACCAAAAAAAAAAACAAAAAAAAAACAAACAAAAAACAGATGTCCTTTTCATCATAGGGGACTGGAATGCAAAAGTAGGAAGTCAAGAGGTAACTGAAGTAACAGGCAAATTTGGCATTGGATTATAGAATGAAGCAAGGCAAAAGCTAACAGAGTTTTGCCAAGAGAATGAACTGGTCATAACAAATACCCTCTTCCAACAACTCAAGAAAAGACTCTACACATGGACATCACCAGATGGTCAATACTAAAATAAGATTGATTATATTCTTTGCAGCCAAAGATGGAGAAGCTTTACAAAGTCAGCAAAAACAAGACTGGAGGCTGACTATGGCTCAGGTCATAAACTTTTTGCAAAATTCAGAGTTCAATTGAAGAAAGTGGGGAAAACCACTAGACCATACAGGTATGACTCCTTACGATTATACAATAGAAGTAACAAATAGATTCAAGGGATTAGATCTGATAGAGTGCCTAAAGAACTATGGATGGAGGTTTATGATATTGTATAGAAGCCAGTGATCAAGAACATCCCCAAGAAAAAGAAATGCAAAAAGGCAAAATGGTTGTCTGAGGAGTCCATACAAATACCTGAGAAAAGAAAAAAAGCTTAAGGCAAAGGAGAAAAGGAAATCCGTACATACCCATCTGAATGCAGTGTTCCAAAGAATTGCAAGGAGAGATAAGAAAGCCTTCCTCAGTGATCAGTGCAAAGAAATAGATGAAAACAATAGAAAAAGAAAGACTAGAGATCTCCTTAAGAAAATTAGAGATACCAAGGGAATATTTCATGCAAAGATGGGCACAATAAAGGCCAGAAATGGTATGGACCTAACAGAAGCAGAAGATATTAAGAAGAGGTGGCAAGAATACACAGAAAAATTATACAAAAAAGATCTTCTTGACCCAGATAACCTCAATGGTGCGATCACTCACCTAGAGCCAGACATCCTGGAATGTGAAGTCAAGTGGCCCTTAGGAAGCATCACTATGAGCAAAGCTAGTGGAGGTGATGGAATTCCAGTTGAACTTCTTCAAATCCTAAAAGATGATGGTTTTAAATTGCTGAATATGCCAGCAACTTTGGAAAACTCAGCAGTGGCCATAGGACTGGAAAAGGTCAGTTTTCATTCCAATCCCAAAGAAAGGCAGTGTCAAATAGTGTTCAAACTACTGCACAATTGCATTCATCTCACACATTAGCAAAGTAATGCTCAAAATTCTCCAAACCAGACTTCAACAATACATGAACCAAGAATTTCCAGATGTTCAAGCTGGATTTAAAAAAGGTAGAGGAACCAAAGTTCAAATTGCCAACATCTGATGGATCATCAAAAAAGCAAGAGAGTTCCAGAGAAATATCTATTTCTGCTTTATTGACTATGCTAAAGCCTTTCACAGTGTGGATCACAACAAACTGTGGAAAATTATTCTAGAGGTGGGAATATCTGACCACCTACCTGCTTCCTGAGACATCTGTATGCAGGTCAAGAAGTAACAGAACTAGACATGGAACAATGGACTGGTTCCAAATTGGGAAAGGAGTAAATCAAGGCTGGATATTGTCACCTTGCCTATTTAACTTATATGCAGAGTACATCATGCAAAATGCTGGGCTGGATGAACCACAGGCTGGAATCAAGATTGCTGGGAGAAATATCAATAACCTCAGATATACGGATTACACCACTTTATGGCAGGAAGCGAAGAAGAACTAAAGAGCCTCTCGATGAAAGTGAAGAGGAGAATGAAAAAGTTGGCTTAAAACTCAGCATTTAGAAAACTAAGATCATGGCATACAGTCCCAGCACTTCATGGAAAATAGATGGGGAAACAATGGAAACAGTGAGAGACTTTATTTCTGAGGCTCCAAAATCACTGCAGATGGTAACTTCAGCCATGAAATTAAAAGACGCTTGATCCTTGCAAGAAAAGCTATGACCAACTAGAGAGCATGTTAAGAAGGAGAGACATTACTTTGCAAACAAAAGTCCATCTAGTCAAAGCTATGGCTTTTCCAGTAGTCATGTATGGTTGTTCGAGTTGGGCTACAAAGAAATCTGAGCACTGACGAACTGATGCTTTGAACTGTGGTGTCAAAGAAGACTCTTGAGAGTCCCTTGGACAGCAAGGAGATTAAGCCAGTCAATCCTGAGGGAAATAAGTCCTAAATATTCATTGGAAGGACTGATGCTGAAGTTGAAACTCCAATACATTGGCCACCTGATATGAAAAACTTACTCATTGGAAAAGATCCTGACGCTGGGAAAGATGAAGGCAGGTGGAGACGGGAATGACAGAGGGCGAGATCGTTGGATTACATAATCAACTTGAGGACATGAGTTTGCATAACCTCCTGGAGTTGATGATGGACAGTGAAGCCTGGCGTGCTGCAGTCCACGGGGTCTCAAAAAGTTGGACATGACTGAGTGACTCAACTGAACTGAAAGCTACATGACTCACAAATGAGGAAGAAACAAAGATAGGCACAGAGAGAGGAAACAAATAGAGGAAGAGAGGGAACAAGGGAGGAAGAAAAGAAAGAAGAAAAGAGAGGGAAAGAAAAAAGAGAAAGAGAAAAGATACATAGATGTTGAGCCATAAAAACAACTTTTAAATATCTTAGTATAAATTTGATATAACTTCCATTATTATTGGATACAAAGGGATATATACATGAGTTAAAATAGCATCATTATACTGTCTTAGTTTGGAAGATTTTCAAGATAGATAAATTATTTTTTTCAATGCAATTATAACTACTTTAATACACTATTATATTATTTCTATTTTTTATCTTTTTTTTACTAATTCAAACCAAATTCTACTTGTACTTATTTAAAAATAAATAGATAAAATTTTAAATTTTAAAATTCTGTTGCCACAGCCTTGAATTTTTGTGCATGTGTATTTATACACATACATATATACATATGAACACACACAGCATATCTTGTTGTATTGCATTTCACATTATTACACTTGTCAGATAATACACTTTGTTCAAACTGAAGGTTTATGCATCTCTGCTCCAGTAAGTCTATCAGTGCCATTTTTTCCAACATATTTGCCCATTTCCTGCCACTGGGTTACATTTTGGTAATTCTCCTAATTTTAAGACTTTTTTGTTATTATATTTTTATGGTAATCTATGATCAGTGATTTTGATAGTACTACTACGACTTGCTGAAGGCTGAGATAATGGTCAGTTGGCATCTTTTAGCAATAAAGTATTTTTTAATTAAAGTATGCACATTGTTATTTTAAATATAATTCTACTGTACATGATAGATTTATGCATAGTGCAAACTAACATTGTGTGCTTTGGGAAACCAAAAAAGATGCATGTGGCTCACTTGATTGCAGTGTTTGCTTTACTGCTGTGATCTAGAACTGAACCCATAATATCTCCGAGGTATTTATGTATATTGCAAAGCATATATTTTTATAGGTACATCTCTTTGGAACTTTAGTGTTTGTAGATTCATCCTGGTTTCTCTTAGTTGTTTTTTCAGTACTCTTCTCTCTATTCCATCACAATGATCCCCTCCAAAAAAAACAACAACAACAACAACAACAAAACACCTGCAATAATTAATTGGTACAGTCACCTACTCTTTTTCCTCCTCTTTAACAGTTTCTTGCTGATGAAGAGAATTGCACACTGCTGGTTAGTTTTACCACTTAAAAGTTGTTTTCCTTAAATCATATATATACATCTTGTTGGTTTTGTTTCTCTGGAAAACACTAATAGAATCTCTGTCAGATCAAACCAGCACAGAAGAATCTTTTTCACCTGTACTTTTGAAATGGCATCTACAGGCTGGACTCATCCTTTTTTCCTTTCTTCAAACTCTAGAGAAAATGATGAAAATCACTTTGACTACATTTACTTCTGATTCACTATCTGACAAAATCTGTAAGCGTTCCAGTCATTGTTTCATTTGATCTGTAGAATTTGGCATTGTCACTTGTTATTCTTAAAACTTTTTTAGCTATATTTCCTGTACTCTCTTTGTCTTTTACTTCTTATTCATTAAATTGATCTATTCTTCATCTGCTTTGCAGTTAAAAATCAGGGTTCTCATATTTTCTCTGTAACTTTTCCTAGCTCATTACCATTTGATGTGATTACCACTTTTGTGATTTTGACCACCATCTGTATATCAATCTCCTGATCCTGTATCTCTACCATAGGCCTCTTTTGTGAACTCTAGGTTCATGTAACTAAACAACTGTGAGATACTTCACCTGGGTACTTCTAAGCAACTCTTAGAAGTTTTATTTTCTTTTATTTCTCACTCTAGAACCAAATCTATACAGGATACTAGCAAAACAGAAGTCAGAAATCTGCACCATTCTGTTTTCTTTTTCCCTCTCATTCTCTACATGTGATTGTCCACTAATTTTTTTTTTTTGGTCTCATCCTCCATATTCTCTTGAACAATGGATCTTGAAATTTTATTATCTATCTACCTTTTAAATGATCAAATTTAATATTGCTTTTCCTTTGTTACTCCCTAGTCAATTCTCCTGTAACCTTCTCCTACATATGTTTCCTATCTCCATGTCTGTTTTGGGGTCTCCAATGTGTCCTTTAAATAGATCACTGAGTGATCATTCTAGAACTGCAGTTTCTTCCATGTGCATCTTCAACCAAGACACTTTGGGGATACTGACACCTTTAAGAACAGGTAGTACTGCAATATTCAGCATACTGATTGCAGTTCATAGTACTGTATTACATATTTGAAGGTTGCTAGGGGAGTAAATCTTAAAAGTTCTCATCACAAGAGAAAAATGTAACTATGCATAACGATAGATGTTAACTAGACTTATTGGGGAGATCATTTCACAACGTATACAATAGCAAAACACTATGTTGTACACTGGGAACTGCTGTTCTTTGTCAATTATATCTCAATTTTTAAAAAATTAAATAAAATAATAAGTATTATTAATCTTGACATCAGACTTGAGCCTCGGTATTTTCTCTATTTAACCTACTCTGAAACTTTCCATAACCTACTCTGAAACGTTGATTTCACACTCTCTGATTACTTGAAATATAGTTATTGAGGCTCACCTTGCACGTTTCTTCAGACTATCTCTTCCTAAAAACAAAGACATCTTTCAAGATTCATCTCAGGTACTTCATCAACTGTGAACCTTTTCTTGAATTTTTCTTTTAAGCATAGTCATAGACCCTCTTTTGTCTCTACAACTCTTAATAGGATCTTTGTCATAGTACTTTTGACAGAGTATTAAAATTATTTTTAGCCCCTAAGATGCTTGTATGATAATAAAATGTGATATTTTCTGGTGCCATGAACCTAAACTACCTGCTTTACCCAACTTAAAATCCAAGTTTCAGTATTTACTGGGTGTTGGGCCATGGAGAATTATTTAATTTTCCTGTGCCTCAGTTTTCTGATAAGCAAAATGGAGCTACCAATAATTGTCCTGATAGTGCTGTTGTGAAGATTACATGAATTTATGTAAGTAAAGAAATGAAATTAGTGCCCTAAGACACTCAATAAAGCTTATCTGTTATAACTGCAATCTAAAGACATTCATACTTTACTCCCACAAGGCTTAACACTTTCTGAAATGATAATACATTCTCAATTAGAAATATGTTGAATAAATGCCTCTCAAATTAAGGATTAGATATACTGCAATATTGAATCTTTATGCCATATGCCATATTAAATACTTTCATTTTAAAAATTTCTGCTAACAAGTTCTTCTGAATTGAGACAAAGGCACCCAGTTATACTTGATGGCATAAGCAATTTGCTCATGTGTGTGTGTGTGTGTGTGTGTGTGTGTTTGTGTGTGTGTATGGGCAGGCACATCTGTGTATTCCTTTAATGATACTTTTTTGAGGTGACTGAGCAATAAGTCATACATGTGTTAAACATGTTTGCTTATCAAATTAGTTTCTGTGTTGCTCTGCAATATGGTATTTTACACATATCCAGGTGTTGTAGCAAATCCAAAATATCTATTTGAAAAAAGTATTGGTTTTACCTCTGGACAACCTTGGGATTTATTCGCGTATTAAATCATAGTCATTATAAGCAATGCCACAGTTTGGTCTTTCTTGAAAGGATGTCAACAATCACATCTGATCCTTTTAAATATTAAATGTAACAGTTGTTGAGTCTAATATCCATTAAGCCACTCACTCCTTCCTCATTAATTTCTACAGGAAGAAATTCTTTTAAACTTGAAGGTAGGGAAATTTTTTTTTTCTCTCAGTAAGTGGAATTTCCATGTTTTGGGGCTTCCCTGATGGCTCAGTGGTAAAGAAACCATCTGTCAATGCAGGAGGCACAGGTTTGACCCCTGGTCCAGGAAGATCCCATGGAGAAGGAAATGGCAACCCACTCCAGTATTCTTGCCTGGAAATCCCATGCACAGAGGAGCTTGGAGTGCTATAGTCCATGGGGCCTTAAAGAGTCAGATATGACTTAGCAACTGAACAATACATTATGTATGTTCTTGCTGCAAAGAAATATACATTAAATCTGAATCTCAATTATAATGGTTCAGTTGACTATTGTGCTTGGCACTTGTGCATTTTCCTTTTCCTATAACATAGAATTCTATATTATCTATAGTACTTTGTTTTACCATGAACTGTCTCAAAGCCTTCTAGAAAGAGCAGGAGCACAAATATATTTATACATGTTTACACACTTACATATAATGGCTTGAATTGGCCCCAATGTTATCATATTACTATTCCCGTATCTAGAATCATCAAGACAGAGTTAATTAAACTTTAATTAGTTTCCGCATGGAAAGGAAATCTTGGAAACTGTTTTTTCATTTGCATTAGAAACATACATTGCCTGAGAACCATAAGTTTTCATTATATTTTACAAATGGGGAGCCAAGCACCTATGAAAATAATGTTTTAATTTCATAATGGATTAGATCTTAGACCTGCTCCTTGCTAATCGATTTATAAATACTGATTCATCTCTTAAATGATTTGGATGAATTCCATACTCTCATATCAATTATAAAAATAGAATTCAAGAGTATTAAACAAAACTTCTATAAGTAGTTCCTAGATCTTTTTAATCATGTTCACTGGGAGTGAAATTCTACTCTAGCTAGGATAGATTAAAAGTCAGTTTCATTAAAATTTCAACAAAATGTCCAACTTTCTCACCTCAAATTCTGGCAAGTAAAGGTTAAGGATCTGCTTTAATTAAAGTCAGAATGGCTTCTCGGCAGACATTTGCCAGCAACCTCAATGTGATGTCCAGCTTCCATCACAAGCAGAGGTGACATAACTGACACTCAGGAGACAAAAGCTCTAGAGGTATGCTTCCTCTCCATTTGTCTTGGATTTCAAAACCCAATCCTTACACTGAATCAATTCACAAGAAATTAGTGTACTATGACATAAAATTATCTTATCATGAAAACTTTACTGATTTTTATACTATTTGATCATACAGAGAATATTATAAGTGGAAACAATGTACAGTAACATCAGGGGACATTCATGCTTTGGGGTGCTTCCCTCAAAAGTTTTGAAGGCCCTGCTTGTGCTCAGGGCTATTTGTGGAGCAATGCCATCTGAGTCGGTTACCCTGGTCTCAGTTGAAATTGGTTGGACACCAGTAGATGGTTCTCCCCTTTATGGTTCTCTCTGATTTTCTACTCAATTTTAGGGTTCACCAGGTACAATAAGGACCTCAGAACTAGCATCTATGGAGTTGCCTGGGGCAACAAGACCAGATCCTGATTCTTAGATTGCTCCTGCTAAATGGTACTGTGTGTTTTTTTGCAAGATCACTAAAATTTGGACTGTGAGAATGATACTCAAAGATTGATTTGATGTGAAGCATATTTTATATGTATATAGGTACCCCACAGAAAATATTTGCTCAGGGCCCCATATCAGTTCAGTTCAGTTGCTCAGTCATGTCCAACTCTTTGCAACCCCATGGAGTGCAGCACGCCAGGCCTCCCTGTCCATCACAACCTCCGAGAGTTTACCCAAACTCATGTCCATTGAGTCAGTGATGCCATCGAACCATCCTCTATCATCCCCTTCTCCTCCCACATTCAATCTTTCCCAGCATCAGGCTCTTTTCAAATGAGTCAGCTGTTCACATCAGGTGGCCAAAGTATTGGAATTTCAGCTTCAACATTAGTCCTTCCAATGAACACTCAGGACTGACCTCCTTTAGGATGGACTGGTTGGACCTCCTTGCAGTTCAAAGGACTCTCAAAAGTCTTCTCCAACACCACAATTCAAAAGCATCATAGGGCCCCATATACCCTAGTGCATTTGTGGAGAACAAATCTGACTCCATATTAGGTCTATTTTTTTTTTTTTTTTAATCTTTGTGCTTTGTTGCTTATACTTAGTCATACTGTCTCTGCACCATTTGCAAAAGAATCCTGCCTATAGCCTGAAATATACACCATAGCCCATTTTTAAGACCTTGGCCTTTAAGAATCCTTTCATATAGAGATAAAAACTTGCAGAACAGAGGATAACATTTGTCTTGGAGGTTTACAGGAACCTCTTGACCTTACCTATGTGGACACTTGCAAGGACAAAGGATTCCTACACCAAGAAGTTTACAACTAACCACACCCTCCCTTCCCTCACCTTGCCTTTAAAAGTGTTTTGCTGAAACTTTCAGGAGTTCAGGTTTCTTTGGGAACAAGCCACCTGTCTCTTTGCATGGCCCTGCAATAAAGCTTTCTCTGCTCCAAATGTTAACATTTTAGTTTGTTCAGCCTCACTGTGTATCAATCACAGTGTTTGGTAACACGAGGGCAATCTATGTGTTCATTTTCAACAAAGGTTCTAGTTGAAGACCTTCTTCATTATATTATTCAATATTTTTAAAATATATTTCTAAGAGGTAAATTCTAAAATCATAGGGCAAAGAATTTAGCTCTTAAATAAATTTGTTTCATTTAAGCCAGTGTTAGAATCATAAGACTCATCATGTTTCTCATTAGTTTAGATTTTCACAAATCTCTAGGGATTTTAATATTCCAGAGACATAATCTATTATATCAGTTTCCTAATACTGTTTTGACTATGGTTTTCTATTTCTGCTTTAGATTTATCTTAAACTCTCTTTCAGCATAAACACTTTTTATTAAAACCATAGTAAAATCTTTTAGAAAATTAAAAAAAAAAAAACCCGGGAATTAGCAAAATAAAACTAAATAAAACATGCATTTTCCTGAAAAAGATTCTGGTGTCATTGATAAGGTCTATGATAGCTATGGCTTCAAAGCTGACATAAGAATAATACCAGTAAAGCATAAATCTGTTGAAACACATAGTTGCTATTTTGTGAAAAAAATTTTTTTCTTAAACTACAAGATTAAAATTTGCATATGGTGTTGAGATTGATGTGCATATATTTGGGTTCCAACATTTATTACTTTGGCCATAAACACCTTTATAAATACCTTACAAAACCTATAATAAAGAGGGCCTCCCGGTGGTCCAGTGATTGAGAATCTACTAGACAATACAGGGAACTCTGGTTTGATCCCTGGTCCAGAAAGATCCCACATGCCACAAGGCAACTAAGCCCATGTAGCTGCAATTACTGAGCCCATGTGCTCTAGAACCCATGCTTCACAACAAGAGAAGCCACAACAATTAGAAGTCAGCGGACCATAACTATAGACTAGTCCCCAGTTGCTGCAACCAAAGTCTGCATGCAGCAGTGAAGACCCAGCACATTCAAAAATTAATAAATAAATAAATAACCTATAATAAAGGAATTACTTTAAAGAATAAGCAAACCAAATCAAATACAGATCTTCCTCAACTTAGACCAGAGCTACATCCCAATAAAGCCATTGTCAATTGAAACCATCGTTAAGTCGAAATGCATTTAATACACTTATCTTACTGAATATCATTACTTAGTCTGACAGACTTAAACATTTTCAAAACACTTACATTAACCAACAGTCAGGAAATCATCTAGCACAAAGCCTATTTTATAATCAAGTGCTGACTATCTCATGTAGTGAATACTGTAGTAAAAGTGAAAAGCAGATTGGCTGTATAGGTACAGCATGCATATTGCTTTTGCAACATTGTAAAGTTAAAAATATCTTAAGTCAAACCACTGTAAATCTGGGACCATCTGTACACCAGAACCATAATCTAAATGGTATGTCCTATTTTTTAAGGGGAGGGAAATATAGGTATTCTGGTCATTCAAAGATATGAACAATTTAGAATTCATATACCTCCTGATTTTTTCCTGTGTTTCTTGCTGGTAAACAATTCCAGAAGGGGTATGGCCAATAATGTGCTATAGTAACACTTTTAGCTACATTTACACATATTAACTTCATGACTTTGGTGAATAATGTCAAAAATAGGATTATAATACATACTAACTTCATTAAAATAACCAAGGAGACTTGAAGCAAAGAGGGATGAAATGATATTCCAAAGCTTACCCGGGTCATTGAGTCAGGAAGAGAAACCAGGTCTCTTGATTTCAATTCCAGTGTTCTACTCACTGGTTTGTTCAACTCCTGTGCAAAACATCCATACACAATACACACTGAATAAGCCCCCTTGCTATCAAGTTGTTGGCAAAAGAAATATGTCATTACCTTTCCCACATACTGAGGCTCGGAGCCCATGTATTCCTCCAGCACAAAAAATTGATTCCATACCCAGCCACGTTTAACTCGGTGGAAATGTGATTGCTGTCCTGGTAGGTGGATAACATTCTCTCTTGGTTCTGTGGCTAAAGTCTGCTGTGGCTGAGGTTGAAGTGGTGTTAGGAGACCTCCATCAAACAGGACCCAGAGCAGCAGGGATAAACAGTTCCTTGTAAGCATTGGCAAAAGCTTTCCTACAGCAGAGTAATAAAAACTCCAGCACTTAATGTAGAATTGTGGAATCCAGGTTTGAGGTGTCTGTGGCCTCCACCACTTAGTTTTCTGTTTTATTGCAGAAATGATAATGCAGGCATTAATCCTTTTGATGAAAATGCTTCTGCTATATTATATTCCATCTAAAGGGACCTATAAAACAGATTAACAAAGATACATTACATTGATAGAATTACATGATGATAGTCATCAAAACTCTCATTATATCTGCCAACATTGAAGGAAACAGAGAGAAAAGTCATTAAAAGAATTATATTAGTAAATGATCACTGCTATTTAACCTGTTAAAATGGATAAAATATCCGTGTTTTTTACTGACTTGATAAAGTATCAGTTACAAAAAGCAAGTTTATCATAAATAGAAGCAATCATTTTTTAAATTTAATAACCATTTAAGAGTAAAACAGAGATCACTATTTTTTTTTACTGAAGTATAATTAATTTGCAATGTTTCAGGTATACAACAAAGTAATTCAGTTAGACATATATATATTCTTCTATATATTTTTTCTACTATAGGTTATTATAAGAAATTGAATATAGTTCCCTGTGTTATATCTGCTAAGTTGCTTCAGTTGTGTCCAACTCTGTGCGACCCCATATGCGGCAGCCCACCAGGCTCCCCCATCCCTGGGATTCTCCAGGCAAGAACACTGGAGTGGATTGCCATTTCCTTCTCCAATGCATGAAAGTGAAAAGTGAAAGTGAAGTCACTCAGTCGTGTCTGAGTCTTCGTGACCCATAGACTGCAGCCTACCAGGTTCCTCCATCCCTGGGTTCTTCCAGGCAAGAACACTGGAGCGCGTTGCCATTTCCTTCTCCAGTGCGTGAAAGTGAAAAGTAAAAGTGAAGTCGCTCAGTCGCGTCTGACTCTGTGCGACCCCAGAGAGGGCAGCCCACCAGGCTCCTCCGTCCCTGGAGTCTCCAGGCAAGAACACTGGAGTGGGTTGCCATTTCCTTCTCCGTGTTATATAGTAGATCCTTATTATATGTTTATTTTATATACAATATATTTTATCCTTTAAATTTAATCTCAAATGGCCAATTCATCTCCCTCCCTTTCCCCTCTGACTAGAAAACAAAGTCCATGAGTCTATTTCTGTTTTGTAAATAAGTTCATTTGTATCACTTTTTTTAGATTCTACATGTAAGAGATATTATATGATATTTGTCTTTCTCTCTCTGACTTACTTCACTTAGTACGGTTATCCCTTTTGCTGTTTAATCTCTAGGTCATGCCCAACTCTTTTGTGACCCCATGGACTGTAGCCTGCCAGGCTCCTCTGTCCATGGGATTTCCCAGGCAAGATAGTGGAGTGGGTTGCCATTTCCTTCTCCAGGGGATCTTCCAGACCCATAAATTGAACCCATGTCTCCTGCATTGCAGGCAGATTCTTATCACTGAACCCACTAGGGATATGTATGATAATTGCATTATTGCTGCAAAAGACAGTATCTCAATCTTTTTTATGGCTGAAAAAAATTCCATTGCATATATATATCTACATATATGACATCTTCTTTATTCATTCATGTCAATGGACACAGGTTGCTTCAATGTCTTGGTTCTTGTAAGTAGTGCTATAGATATTGGGAAGCATATATCTTTTTGAATTAGAATTCTTTACTGGGATTATGCTTTTTAAAGTGAACTGAGAGTAGGATTTCATAGCCTTAGGACAATTGACATTTGGGGTTGGATAACTCTTTGTTGCTGGGGGCCAGCATGTACATCTCATGAATCCTAGAAACACCCCCTTTCCTTCCCTCAATAGATGATAGTAGCATCCTCCCCCACTGCTAGTTGTGATAACCAAAAAAATGTCTCCAGCCATTGCCAAATATCCCCTGGAAGGAGAAAAATAGATTAAGACTGAGAACCACAGATCTAAAGAATAAAGAAAAAACAAGGCAGTTTTAAATAAACAAAAAATTATCTAAAGTTAGAGAATAGGAAGTATAGGGCCATGCATAGAAGAATATTCACTGGAAGGATAAACACTGAAGATGAAGCTCCAAAACTTTGGCTACCTGATGCGAAGAGCTGACTCACTGGAAAAGATCTTGGTGCTGGGAAAGAGGAAAAGGAGAAGAGGATGGCAGACAATGAGATGGTTAGATGGCATCACTTACTCAATGGACATGAATCTGAGTGAACTCTCGGAGACAGTGGAGGACAGAGGAACCTGGCGGGCTATAGTTAATGAGGCTGCAAAGAGTCAGACAGGACTTAATGATTGAACAATAACAACAATGAAAGAATAACGTAAATTTACTAAACAAAAATGATCGAAGATGTATGCTATTGAGAAAAGGTCAGATGGTTTTATAAGGGTTTATGAGCTTTAATGTTTAAAAAAATGCTTCTCTAATATTGGCATATTAGAAACACTGGGCTACAGAGGAATTATTTCATAGATGGTGTGTGACTCAAAGCAACCTTGAATCAGTATCAGATGGATAATCTCTACTTTGCATTTAGGTAAAACTCAGCTTTCAAAATTTTCCTTACAACAAACACTTTTTTTTTCATTCACTTATCTAGGGTTTGAGTGTCTAAGATGTACTAGGTTCCTTGTAATAGGTAAGGAAACAGACATAATTCTTACCTTTCTTAAATCAGGAATGGAAAGTAAATATAATCAAATACATAAATGAGGGCAAATTTACCAATGCTATGGAAAAAGAAAAGCAAATAGAATAACTTGATGGCAAAATTTAAGTGGTCAAAACTTAAATTAGCAAAAGTCTGCCATAGGTGACAATTGCAATGAGCATTAAAAGTAAGAGCTCCGTTATATTCTTCAAGCAGCAAGGGAAAAATGTGGCTCTAGCTAGGGAAGCTTCACACATTGGCACTAGGGGACCAATGCCCACAGCCTTCTCAGAGGTTTCCAAAGGTCAAGAATGTCAGAGGTCAGAAATTATATACAGTGCTTCCAAAACAGGACAACTAAAATAAAAATCAACTTGTTTAATCACATGCCTATAAAACAGGGCATTTTGTCAACCTTTCAGTTGCAATGTGGTTTAGTGATTATTCAGCTAGATATAATATAAAGTATAATGCATTCTTTACAAATATTCAAATGTAAAAAATGTGGGAGCAATTCACTGAAGATACGATATAAGATGGGGAAGGTCTAAAAGTTACACTCTGAGAGCATACTACAATGACACTCTCAAAAAGAGAAATAAAGTAGGATCTGTTTTTTTTCTCTGGCCTGAAGGGATGCACCTGCTATCTACTAACAAAAACATGAACTGTATATATTTTATTGCATCCTTTCATTCTGGCAAAATAATGTTCATAAAAAGTTAACTTAGACTTATATTGTCCAATATGGGAACCACTAGCCGTACATGGCTGTGGATTGAAATTTAGCAATTCGATACTGAGATGTCCTCTAACTTTTCAATTATATACCACATTTCAAAATATTACTACAAAAAATAAGAACGTAAAAGACCTCATTATTGATTTCTACATTTATTTTTTGTTGACACGCTAATAGTTTGGGTAAAGAAGGTTTGTTGTTCACTTGCTAAGTTGTGTCTAACTCTTTGCGATCCCATGGACTGCAGCATGCCAAACTTCCCTGTCCTTCACCATCTCCCAGAGTTGCTCAAACTCATGTCCACTGAGTGGGTGATGCCATCCAATCATCTCAGTCTCTGTTGACCTCTTTTCTCCTTCTCTCAATCAGAAGGTTAAATAAATATAAACTATTACATTAATTTGACCTATTTCTTTTCCTTTTTTAATGTGACTACTAGAAAATTACAAATATAGATGCAGTTTGCTCTTGTGACTTGCATTGTTTTCTCCCATGTAGCCCTGACTTAAATAAGAGTTTAAATCACAACTGTGATTTCTACTTAAGTCATATACATTTTAATATTCAGAACAGAATATCTATCACATCGTTTGTATAACAATATATTGGGATGTCAGAGGAAATTTGCAACTATATGCATTAAGCCTGGGTAAAAATAATGCACATGCTTTCCTCAGCTGTTTTCAAGTTTAAATTACCAACACTGACATCTAAAGTGTCTGGATTCTTGAACTTTCTGTTTTGCCCATGTTTCTTCCCCTATTCATGTCAATCCTACCCTTGGCATTTACAGAACAAATGGGGAGATAAACATAAGTAAAAAGATGGATAGCGGGAACTCTAACTTTCAATACCTAGTCTATTACATATAATTAGGTTGTCTTTTTGTCTTTGTGCTTCATTGATTTTTTTCTCCTCCACTGTTTTTGGGGAGGTATGAGGTATAAAAATTCAAATTTTAGTGAGTATTGACTCATAAAGTTATGTCTTTAAACAAGCATCTTTTTATTTTACATCAGCGATTTTTGATATTGGACAGGTAGCTATATTCATCATTCAGCTACCCTTTACCCTTGAAAGTTGAGGATCTGAAATCTGAGTTTGGACCTCCTTTTAGAGGAGTCTTTCAGAAATTCTAATTAGTCATGGCTTCCCCCTTTGTTACCCAAGAATCCCTGCTTATTTAAGGGGATTAGCTCATAAATTATTGATAACTGAAGAAGAATATGAAAGTAACATAGAAAGAATGTTTTTTATAAGCTAATTCCACAACACCTTAAAGATTAGCATCACCAAAAACAGCCTCTAAATGCAAAACATTGTCGTGGGTCTGAAGTTAAATGGAGCCACACCGTGGTACAATATCCCCCCATTTCCCTCACTTGGTACCCACATCTTGTTCTATCCTTTGACTCTCTCTGGACACATATTCTACTCAGCCCTCTGTATTCTTCTACTTTTTCATGCATTCCCCTTTACTTACCTCTTTCTCTAAGTAGACTGATCCTTACTCATATCCCTGCCATCAAATTACTTTCTCCTTTTTTGTTACAATACATTTTTATATTTAGAGGAATATTTATTTATGAATAGTTTTGCTGTTATTTTCATTAGGATGGTGATGGTTAGGGGTGACCATACAGGTCTGAGAGATACACACATAATCTTATCCTTTGCCATGAATGTTGCTGGTTTAATATGAATTTTGCAGAAGGCAAAGCTTTTTAGGAACGCAAATACCACACTGGAGTGGAAAGATCTGTAATTAACATTGTAAAGCCCTCTCTCTGCACACTGGGGACGCAACATATAGACTGATGACTGTAGTCATGCTGTAGTGTATATCTGGACATTGCTAAGAGAGTAGATCTTAAAAGCCAGGCCTTTTATGATATTCATGAGCATAACAGTGCATGAACTCCACAATCTTCCTCTGCATCACTCTAGACCCTGGCCATTCTCTCCTTCTCTCAAACCCTTTATTTATAAGTGATGTTAACAACATAATAATTTGTATTATAGGTATATTTGTATGATTATTTTTCCAGTTTTCTGAGTAGAGTGACAAAGGGCTAGGAGAGTACCAATGATGACTCTTGTCAGCCGTTCTCAGCTGTTCTGTTCCTGGCATCCACACTGGCACATGGTAAGTACAAAACACAGATTTGTTAAGTGTGAGCGAGTAAGTCATTGAATGATAGCAATTAACTTTCATTGAAAACTTACTATGTTCCATATTATGTGATATGTTCTGTATCAGTACAATTGTTCTGTGAAGGATCTATTATACCCATCTGACAGATAAAACGGAGAAACAAAGAATCTAAATGACTTGACGGTTGTCCACAGACAAGCACATAGGCGGTGTGTTTGAATCTGGGCAGCCTGACTCAGGAGCCCATGCCTTTGGATTCTATTCTACACTATACAATGAATCCATAAATAGATGATAATTTCAAGGGCTTCAAATCCCAGTAAGAGAATGAGTATGAGCTTAAAGACCTGAGTTCCAAATTCATTTTCCAAATTGAGTACATATTTTAATATTGGGCAGCATAAACTTTCTTAGACTCACTTAGATCTTCTGTGAAATTAGAAGATCTGAAGCAATCAGGTCCACATTGTTCCTTTGAAGTTAGGAGGTTCAGGACTCCCAGCCCCACCCAAATAAGGTGTGAAAATAGACACATAATTCTAGGCAGAGAAGGATAAAAGAAAATAAAAAGCTGTAATTGGCAAGGTTACTGAGCTAACAGGATTAGATGGTGACTGAAAATTCAGAAACTGCACAACAGTCCTGCTAATCCATACAGCAAGGTGCTGGACAGGCCAGGTGACCCAAAGCCAACAGGAAGATAAGGTCCTTTCCAGCTGTCCAGCTTCTTCCCACTTAGACTGAACTGGGGGTGCCATCCTGGGGTCAATCGCATAAGTGGTCAGCGTGTGGAACCAAAGTGAAAACCCTGAATTCGGGAGTCACTTCCAGTACTGGTATAGTTTCATGCAGTCACTTCAGTCATGTCAGACTCTTTGTGACCCTATGAACGGTAACCTCCCAGACTCCTCTGTCCATGGGATTCTCCAGGCAAGAATACTGGAGTGGATTGTCATGTACTCCTCCAGGGAATCTTCCTGACCCAGGGATTGAACCCACGTCTCTGATGTCTCCTGTATTGGCAGGCAGATTCTTTACAACTAATACCACCTGCAAAGTCCCTTGGTAGAGTTAAAAAAGAAAAAAAAAATCATAATAAAATAAGTAAATGAAAAGATAGGCTTTGGAATAAGAGAGGTCTGAGGACTAATTTCTAATGAAGTCATAGCATAGTTTTCTGCTAAATAACTGTCAGACAGCATTTGAATTGTGGGGGTGTAGTCAACAATATTCTTATGTCTGTACAGCTATATGCATGAAGAAATACAATATACGCTAATCCCATCACTCAATTAGAACGTATGTACACTTGTATTTCCTAACTCATATTATCGCATTATGATCCTAAAATCCACTCAAAGACTACAACACTGCGGTGCTTTAGTTAAGAGGGGCAGATATTATTTTCAGTGGATGACGCCACTCTCAGCAGATCCCAGCCTCTGGCAACAGTTGTCAGCCAGGGAGCTTTTAAAGTGTTACATCACGACAAATGTCATGCAAGGAGATTGAAGGACTCCGGTTCTTAAGTGAAAGAGGAACAACTCCCCCGGGTATGAAATGTAGCCAAAATTACAAGGCAAAACTATGTGGAGTCATCAACCTGGGTACACTTGCCCTGATACCAATGGTGCTGTTATAAGAATAAGAATAGAGCCTTGTTCTAAGGTGTCAGCACCCTATGGAAACATGTGAACTTTAAAGAAGACGTATTTGTTACAAAGAACATCACCAGAGATGCATTTTATTCCCTATACTGGATTTCGGGCACAGTGTTTAAAATTTTATATTTGTCTATTATTCCTAAACTTTTGTGGAGCCAAAGTGGCTTTCCAAAGACTTTCCAAACCCACAGATGAGTCTCTGGAGCCAAACATTGCTTTTAGCAGAAGGGGAATTTTAAACCACGGTCATATATCAAAGCCGGGGGATACTCAGATGTGAAATACCCACTGACAGCTTTTCCATTGTTTGTCTTCAAAACTGAGAGATACCCAAAAGTTATGGGCTCTGTAGTTTTTGTCTTTTGGGGCGTGCTTGCTTTTTACATTTTGGGTGTGTTTGCTTTTAAGAATACTTCTTGAAAAGGGGTCTATTATATGTGAATTACTTTGAAAATGTCTATATAACAAGATGTCTTATTAGGCTGATACATACAAGTAGTTCTCAACTGTGTGTAACATTATAAGGCTAACTGCAAAATGGGTAACTCTTTAATAGTGACTATGCCTATGATTTAACTCAGGAATGAGGGAAACAGATGACTAAATCAATTCAAAAGAGATGCAAAATAACTTGGAATTGTATAGTTTGGAGGGGAGAAATGAATACTGTGATACACTTCTACAGTTTTAGACAAATGTAAAATATCTGGTCCTGAATCAATTATATAAAGCTCTGTACTCTACCCAGTCATTCCTCATGCTCCCTGTAACAAAATGCAATTATCATGATATTGATATGTTTACTTATTTTCGTATTTACTGGAGAAGTCAATGGCACCCCAATCCAGTACTCTTGCCTGGAAAATCTCATGGACAGAGGAGCCTGGTGGGCTGCAGGCCATGGAGTCGCTAAGAGTCGGACACGACTGAGCGACTTCACTTTCACTTTTCACTTTCATGCATTGGAGAAGAAAATGACAACCCACTCCAGTGTTCTTGTCTGGAGAATCCCAGGGACGGGGGAGCGTGTGGGCTTCCATCTATGGGGTCGCACAGAGTCAGACATGACTGAATCGACTTAGCAGCAGCATGCCTATGAATTAATTTCTCAAGAGTACTTGTTAAATATTTTATATAACCATGATTTACATGTTTGTATAAAATTTAATTTGCATTTTATATAAAAATAAATAATTTATATTTTATAAATTTTACATATATCTAAGTATCCTCTATTTTGATCTATAACCGTATTGCTCATGCTTAGTCACTCAGTTGTGTCTGATTCTTTGTGACACCATGGGTTACAGCACATTAGTCTTCCCTGTCCTTCACCATCTCCTGGAGCTTGCTCAAACTTAGGTCTATTGAGTCACTGATGCCATCCAACCATCTCGTCCTCTGTCATCTCCTCCTCCTGCCTTTCAGCATCAGGGTCTTTGCAACGAGTTGTCTCTTGGAATGCCTTGGAGATGAGCAAATATCCCTATCACATCTCTGTTGGTCCTAGTAAGCCCACACCAAAAGGAAAGTTGTTTAGACTCTTTCAGGTGCAGTAAAACCTTAACCCCAACTCTCCTATTTTACAAATGACACAAATGAGTAGAGAAGTACTGGTGGTAAAGCCATTTCATTCTCTTTTAGAAGTGAAATAAGGATGCTTGAAGGTAAAAAATATTTTATGATTTTGATTTGTGAAGTTCATTAATCCTTGCTCTCTAGCTTATCCTGGTGGCTCAGATGGTAAAGAGTCTGCCTGCAGCGTGGGAGGCCTGGGCTCTATCTCTGGGTTGGGAAGATCCCCTGGAGAAGGAACTGACAACCCGTTCCAGTATTCTTGCCTGGGAAATTACATGGATGGAGGAGCCTGGCAGATTACAGTCCATGGGGTTGCAAAGAGTCGGACAAGACTGAGTCACTTCACTTTCACATTTTTTGACTTATCCAGACCCTACAAGTGAAATTGTCAGTTGCTCAGTCATGTCCAACTCTTTGTGACCCCATGGACTGTAGCCTGACAGGTTCCTCTGTCCATGGTGTTCTTCAGGCAAGAATACTGGAGTGGGTTGCCATGCCCTCCTCCAGGGAATCTTCCCAACCAAGGGATCAAACTTGGGTATTCTGCATTGCAGGCAGATTCTTTACCTTCTGAGCCACCAGGGAAGCTACATATGTATGCAATAAATATACTATAAATATATAGTATATATGCTACTTATATAGAGTAAATGATACTGATATCTCCAATAAGCTAAGAAAAAATATTATGGGAAAAGAAGAGAAACTCAACATGGGCATCTTTCCAGTATGGATGACAAGAAATACAACCTCTCCTTCCCTCTCAGAAGAGAGATTTGAGTACACATTTACTTTCATGGTATTTTTTTTTTTTCTGGTTTATTTTTTATTTTTTTAAATTTTATTATCATTATCATTATTTACTTTATAATATTGTATTGGTTTTGCCATACATCAACATGAATCTGCCATGGGTGTACATGTGTTCCCAATCCTGAACCCCCCTCCCACCTCCCTCCCTATCCCATCCCTCTGGGTCATCCCAGTGCACCAGCCCCAAGTATCCTGTATCCTGCTTTGAACCTAGACTGGTGATTCACTTATATGATATTATACATGTTTCAGTGTCATTCTCCCAAATCATGCCACCCTCTCCCTCTCCCACAGAGTCCAAAAGACTGTTCTATACATCTGTGTCTCTTTTGCTGTCTCGCATACAGGGTTATCATTACCATCTTTCTAAATTCCATATATATGCATTAGTATACTGTATTGGTGTTTTTCTTTCTGGCTTACTTCGCTCTGTATAATTGGCTCCAGTTTCATCCACCTCATTAGAACTGATTCAAATGTATTCTTTTTAATGGCTGAGTAATACTCCATTGTGTATATGCACCACAGCTTTCTTATCCATTCATCTGCTGATGGACATTAACTGCATTGTTAGAATGCTCTTGATGTCATGTCCTGAAATGACACTTTACCTCTTTGGTCTTCCTCTGAAAAACCAGTAACAATAGTCTCATCATGCAAAATACATTAGACAAGTCCTGACTGAGTGACATTTTCTAAAATGCCAGAGCAGTACTTTTCAAAACTTTGAATGTCACCAAAAACAAGGGAAATGTGGAAAACTATCATAGGCAAGAGATGCCTAAGGAACCATGAAAAGTAGATGTAATAGTTGAGATTTTGGAACAGGAAAAGGACATTAGGTAAGAAGTTAGAAAATTTGAATAAAGTATGAACTTTAGTTAATAATAATGTGTCAATATTTTTTATTTAATTGTAACAAAGGCTTCATGCTAATATAAGATATTATCTTAGAGGTACGGGATATATGTATGTTCTCGGTACTACTGAATAGTATTCTCAATACTATGGAAATATTGTTTCAATATTTCTGTAAATTTAAAGATGTTCAAAGATAAAGTTTATTTTAAAAAAAAGGGGGGGGGAATCCAGGAATTCAGTAATGATGATATTTAAACAGAAGGGCAAAGGGAATCTCTAGCACAAAAGAATGGAAAAAAGAAAAATTCCAAGAGGTATTAATACCAAGGAGGAGAAATTAATGGATTAAAACAAATGATTTGCATGTTTTTAAGTGACAGAGAAAAAGTCATGCTTCTTCTCAAGTATGTTGATGAAATAATGATTAATAAAGAGGCAATTATTCATTCCTAGAAAATAAACAAAAAATGACTAGAAATGTAACTGAATCATATTACAACAAGATTATATTAAAAAATGAGGCTACACTGTTTGAGGCATTTTAAGCTTACTTATTTACCACATGAAACAATACCCTGATGCAAAGATTCACAAGAAATATTTGGTTAACAGGCTTCAGCACAAACACAGTTCTTAAGAGAGTGAAAAATCTGGCTTAAAACTCAACATTCAAAAAACTAAGATCATGGCATTAGGTCCCATCACTTCATGGCAAACAGATGGGTAAGCAATGGAAATAGTGAAAGACTTTCTTTTCTTGGGCTCCAAAATCACTGCAGATGGTGACTGTAGCCTTGAAACTAAAACATGCCGGCTCCTTGGACGAAAAGCTATGATCAAACTAGACAGCATATTAAAAAGCAGAGACATTAGTTTGCCTACAAAGGTCCATCTAGTCAAAGCTATGGATTTTCCAGTAGTCATGTATGAATGTGAGAGTTGGACTATAAAGAAAGCTGAGTGCCAAAGAACTGATGTTTTTGAACTGTGGTGTTTGAGAAGACACTTGAGAGTCCCTTGGACTGCAAGGAGATCCAACCAGTCCATCCTAAAGGAAATCAGTCCTGAATATTCATTGGAAGGACTGATGCTGAGGCTGAAATTCCAGTACTGTGGCCACCTGATGGGAAGAACTGACTCCTTGGAAAAGCCCCTGATATTGGGAAAGATTGATGGCAGGACGAGAAAGGGATGCAAAGGATGAGATGGTTGGATGGTATCACAACTTGATGGACATGAGTTTGAGCAAGCTCCAGGAGTTGGTGATGGACAGGGAAGCCTGGCATGCTGCAGTCCATGGGGTTGCAGAGTCAGACATGACTGAGTGACTGAACTGACTGACTTTCTAAAAGACACAGGAGACATTTACATGGAATAATGGGACAAGATCAGGAGAAAAATAACTTCTTCAGAGTTCTGTTCAGAGTACCTGCGCTCAGTCGCTAACGTGTCAGACTCTTTACAACCCCATGTGCGATAGCCTGCCAGACTCCTCTGTCCATGGATTTTCCAGGCAAGAATACTGCAGTGGATTGGCATTTTCTCCTCATGAGAATCTTTATAAACCAGGGATCAGACCTGATTCTCTTGAGTCTCCTGCATTGGCAAGCAGTTTCTTTACCACTGCAGCACCTGGGAAGCCTCTATTCAGAGACTGCCTTGTAAATGATGAAATTTTTTGTAATGGTAATAATTCAAGGACTGAAAATAACAGGCTATCCATTTTGATTACCACTTTCATGACACCTGGAAGAAGGACGTCTTAAGTTGGAAAATAGTTTGGATTCTTATATTGCACTGAAATTCTGTATCAACAAAATAGGGGAAAATGCTTAGCTCTGACAAATTGAGAAAAACTTACAAGAAGTCAGCCACTAGGGACTGATGGATAGCTGCTTAGAAAATCAGCTTAGAGTAAGACTGGATTAAATCCCAGTTCTAGAAAAAGGGCCAAGATTGTCTGAGGATGTTAAACTTCATCACACCCCTGAGTAGTCTTCCTAAATTTTCAATTACATGGGGTTAGTCAGTACTAGAAGAGGAAAAAAAAAAAAAAGGAAATTACAACACATACATTCTGTGAGTAAACTAAATAGGGTATGGAGTTCTATACTTCAGAATATCACATTGAGGGGTTCAGTAGACACTCTTCAAGGCAAAACAGCAATTTTACTAAAAAAATTATTTAAAAACAATCACTCAAAATTGCTAGAAATTGTCTTAAGCATATACAATAAACAGAGAAACATTCATTTGAGTAACTCTACTACATTTTGGTGGGTTTCCCAGGTGTCTCAGTGGGAATAGAATCCTCCTGCAATGTAGGAGACACAAGAGATGTGAGTTCGATTCCTGGATCAGGAAGATCTCCTGGAGGAAGGCATGGCCACCCATCCCAGTATTCTTGCCTGGAGAATCCCATGGACAGAGGAGCCTGGCGGGCTGCTGTCCATAGGGTCACAAAGAATTGGACATGACTGAAGCAATGGGGCATGCACACACTACATCTTGGTAATAACAGAAAGAGACTGTGACATTGAGCCATGACCTGCTTTCTTAGATGATATTATTAAATGTACATGTTCCAGGTCTGTGTTACAGAAGCTCTCTGCTTTGGGCAGAAGCAGCCAGAAAGCTGAAGGCTCCCACTTTGCCCAGCTCCTAGTCTTAACCTTGGATTTCATCCTGGGAGGAAAAAGCTGACAGTAGCATTTCCATAGCATGAGGCCATGCCCTACAGGAAGAGCAGGTGCAGGTCCTCACTGTTGAAGAGCTGCAGGTATTGTTCCCAAGGGAAAGGAAGGCCAAAAGCATAAACAGCCCCAGGGCTGCACCTGAGAGGACAAACTTTATTTCAAACAGAACATGAACTCCTTGTCTAAAACTGCTGTTGACAACAATGATGATATTGGGCATGCGTGCTAAGTCGCTCAATTGAACCTGGCTCTTTGCAACCCCATGGACTGTAGCCTGCCAGGCTCCTCTGTCCATGGGATACTCCAGGCAAGAATACTGGAGTGGGTTGCCATGCCCTCCTCCAAGGGATCTTCCCAACCCAGGGATCAAACCTGCATATCTTATGTCTCCAGCACCAGCAAGCGAGTTCTTTATCTCTAGTGCCACCTGGGAAGCAAAGAATTTTGCAAGTCTATGACACAAGCAAAATGGAAGAGCAGCCAAGAGTTTAATAGCAAGAACCAGGAAAAGGACAACAAAGAGGAGCTCTTTGGGGTCAGTCACCTCTGGGAAGTAGAAAAGTGTGCATATGTGCTAAGCTGTACTCATCCCCAGAGATTACTGCTGAGATAAACCAGATATGAAGAAATTCCCCAGGCTGCACTCAGATCATCAACATGGGCAGGTGTGGGTGCAGGGTAGAGGGATGGTTCACTGGCACAAGGAGCTTAAATAAAACTCATACCAATCATCTCTTGCAGTCATGGAGAATGTGTGTATCCCCATTTCTGTTCCCTCATAGAAGTAATTAGAGGCAGAACCTTTTAGGTATCCCAACTAAACATGGAGCAAAATAGTACAAATTCATTACTCAGTAATGGCAGCTTACAAGTCACACAGATATCCACTGGTAGAGGGCAAAAGTCTGACCACCTAAGGGGCTGCAGCACAGTCACTGGCCGATAGGTGGCTCCTGCTGATGCAGGACCAATACCATAGGGAGCCAGGTTGAAAGACGGACAAGGGCAAACAAACATGAACAGGCACATCCGATGCCACACATTTTGTGGAGGTAATATACTTTTCCAAATAAGTTCACCTAATTCACTAAACAAATAAATGACCAAGCAAACAACACCAAGAGCAACTGCCAGGGGAGGGGATTAGAACTTCAGTAACTACTGCTGTTACAATATATTACGTATAAAGTCCACTCTTCAACCCTTACAAAGGAAAACGTAAACGTGACCCACACATGGCAGGGAAACAACAGAGAAATTAGCCTTGGAAGGGGCTCAGATGGTGAACTGAGAAAACGAAAACTTCAAAGTAGCTACTGTAAACATGGCTTTAGAGTTAATAAAAGTGTCCACTATATACAACCTGGGGGCCAATTTACAGGGTCCATCTTTGCCTCATTTCTACAGCAGCAAGCAATGGAATATTATTTGGACTGAAAAGAATAGAATATTGATATATCCTGAAACATTGATGAACACTGAGAACATCGTGCTAAAAGGAAGACACTAGCCACAGAGAAACCACATGTTGCATGAGTTTAATTCATATGAAATGTCCGAACTGCAAATATATAAAAGCAGAGAGTAGATTAGTGGTTGCCTAAGGCTGGTACTTGAGGTAAAGTGTGAGGACTGATTGCTAATGTGTTTGGGACTTCTTCCAGAAAGTACAGAGCAGATCTAAAATTAGATTGTGATGATGTTGCATACTCATGTGAATATACCAATAAAATACTGAATTGCATAGTGCAAGTGGGTGAATTGTGTGGTATGGAAATAACATCACAATAAAACTATTACCAAAACACAGACACAGACACAAGACAAGCACAAATGACCAAATGGAGAACTTCACAGTCAAGATTTTGGACTGGATTTAGGGTACCTGAAATTGTCTTTGTTTCCTGAAATAAATTGAATCAAGTGGAGTCACAATGCACCTGCTAATAGATTTTACATGATAGTGGTCAGCCTCTACCCCAATACTCACCTATGCCTTATATTCAAGACTATGTTCACTGATTTACCACTGCTACTAAACTGGGTTTCATCATGACCACCTAAGTATCATGTACATCCTTTGAATGGTTACAGAAATTCATCAGTGCTGGGGACAGTCCCACATTTTCTCAGTTACACTCTTGATGAAAGTGAAAGAGGAGAGCGAAAAAGTTGGCTTAAAGCTCAACATGCAGAAAACGAAGATCATGGCATCCGGTCCCATCACTTCATGCGAAATAGATGGGGAAACAGTAGAAACAGTGTCAGACTTTATTTTTTTGGGCTCCAAAATCACTGCAGATGGTGACTGCAGCCATGAAATTAAAAGACGCTTATTCCTTGGAAGAAAAGTTATGACCAACCTAGATAGTATATTCAAAATCAGAGACGTTACTTTGCCAACTAAGGTCCGTCTAGTCAAGGCTATGGTTTTTCCTGTGGTCATGTATGGATGTAAGAGTTGGACTGTGAAGAAGGCTGAGTGCCGAAGAATTGATGCGTTTGAGCTGTGGTGTTGGAGAAGACTCTTGAGGGTCCCTTGGACTGCAAGGAGATCCAACCAGTCCATTCTGAAGGAGATCAACCCTGGGATTTTGTTGGAAGGAATGATGCTAAAGCTGAAGCTCCAGTACTTTGGACACCTCATGCGAAGGGTTGACTCATTGGAAAACACTCCGATGCTGGGAGAGATTGGGGGCAGGAAGAGAAGGGGACGGCCCAGGATGAGATGGCTGGATGGCATCACGGACTCGATGGACGTGAGTCTGAATGAACTCCAGGAGATGGTGATGGACAGGGAGGCCTGGCGTGCTGCGATTCATGGGGTCGCAAAGAGTCGGACACGACTGAGTGACTGAACTGAACTGAACTGAACTGATTCAGTGGGTATACTGTTATGTATGATTCTCTTCCAACACACAAAGGTAGTGCATTCAAATGGCGGCGTTGAACTTGCGTAAAAGAGAGGTCTGAATCCATGTCTTGACTTACTTGCCAGACTAAGCCTTGAAAGCACCTTTACTGATGCCCTAGGCAACCTGATCCACTGTAAGCAAAAGAGCCCTTGGGTTGCAAAAATAGACACCATTCTAATCTTTATGGAGAACCACAAAGACCTAAATAATACTACTATTAATGGAGTGAGGAGTTTCCCTCACCAGAATCCCAGAGGGACTAAATTCAGTAGAAAATGAGGCTGCGATTAGCACAAACTATATTTTTAAGAGGAAGGCCTTAAGGAAGAAAGTATTGACTACAAGCCCATCATGACAGTGAGCAGACACCGTGGGCTAAAGGTAGGTGGGCCTGGGGAGGGCAGAAGGGAATAGGGAAGGAGATTTTGGAGATGGGTTTTAATTTGGAGGACTTTAGTGGGCATAAAAAGGCATTAGGATGGCCCAGCCTCATATCAGAACAAATTTCAGAACACACAAATAATTAAGGCTATAATACTATTGGATTTCTGAAAACCAAGAAAATATATTATCTCTAATTAAAAAAAATACTTCTATGTACTGACTAATTTTAAAATGAGTTTCTGACTCCTAAACCTTAAATGAAATACTAGAGAAGTTTTCTTGCAAATTATTTGAGGGATAATGAGGGGTATATTCAAGTTCATAAATTAATATCAAATTTTAATTTTTCAAATAGAAAAATAGTGGGGGTTGGAGAGGAAAAGGAAGAACTATCACAGGAAAAGAAAAACAATGAGCAGCATATATTCTCTAAATTCATAATTCCAGACAATACTGAGATTGTACAAAGTTTGCAAGACTTTTTTTTTCCTAGAATTACCTCAAATTCTTCTCTGTCTCTTAATGTACCTAATTACAAAGCTTCAAATGAGAATCATCAAAACGTTTCTATAACTCTCTTTAAAGTCTTCTCCATATTGCTATGGTGTCTCTGCTATATGCCACATTATAATTTCTTCACTTATAAAAGCCACTCTACTTAAATATACATTTATTTAAATTATAAATTACTGTATTGCCCTCCTGATTTATTAAAATATCATTGTATAACACATCATGGCCCTTCTGACTTCCATATGCTACAGGACATAAATGGATTTTCTTCTTTGTGGAACCACTCTATAATTTAACTTATCGAAATATACTTTATTTATAATTAAATTATTTAACCAGTTGAAGGATACATATTATTTACCAAGGTACCAGCTGTGTATCTGAAATTTATTCTTGATCCCTTTTGCAATAGTATTTTACTATAGAGTATTACTTGCATAGTATACTGTCAGTTTTGTTATAATAAATAATCACTGATATTTGATTATGAAAATTACATATTCTGTTTGTACAACAATTTGAAAATATGGCATAAAAATAAAATCATTTATATTGACATCTGGATTTTTGCTCATTTCTTCAACATACAAATATTTATTCACCACCTAGTATTATCCAGGCACAATTTTAAACACTGCAGCCTGTCACTGAACAAACTGACACAATTTTCTATCTAATCATGGATTCACTACCGAGATAATAAAAATAATGCTGATGTGTTAATAATTATATGAATATTTTATTCCCATATTTAAAATATCACTTATGTGTTGTATGTTAATGTATGCTACAATGGGAAATTTGGAATTGATTTACAAGAGTGTAGAGCAGAGTTACATTTATTTTTCTTCTATTTGCAGATTTCTAAAATTTTATTATTAATATCAGTATCTCATTAGAAAACAGAACGCAAAATTGACTCATATTTTTCCAGAATATAGAAGCATGGTGTGTCCAGTGTTCCTATGGACAATTGCCCCATGACCTGAGACTTCAATATGCCAAGAAAGATTTTCCACTTTTCTAAGAGTTATTAAACATAAATGGAGACAGTCCAAATGAAAGTAAATAGAGAGATTGTCAAAAAGTGAGGCCTGTGAAGAAATCACAGAAAAAGATATTTTTAGCTTTTTTAAATCTCATAAATCAAAGGAAGTGGTAAACCATTAATTCCAAAAGGTTACATACAAATGATGTAATTCTATAAATTATAAATGAGGAAACTGGGATCCCTGTATCAGATAGATTTCTATTAACAGTATAATTTAGGGACTGGCAAATATTTTACATAGTAGACCAGATAAGAAATATTTCAGGCTTTATGGGTCTTAAGGTCTCTGTTATAAGTACCCATCATTTTCATTGTAGCTTGGAAGAAATCAACAACATGCAACCAGATGGATGTGGGTGTGTTCCAATAGGACCATATTTACAAAGTCAGACATTGAGCAGGATTTGGCCAAAAGTCCACAGCTTGCTAATCTCTACAGTCTGAATAAACTTTGAACAGCATTTTCAAGAGGTACAGTGGAAAGGTACCTTTGAAGTCACTGATAATCGGATGTGTGTCAGATTTTCCACGTCAATAAGACCATACTGTTTGTTCAATTCTTTTATTAATAAATACATGAAACATTGAACAATAACTTTGGACTCTACAGGAATATTAAATGAAACACTGTGATGTCTAGGGAGCTTCCTTCATCCTTAAGCATCATTTATTCTTTGTAATTGAGAAAGGAGCTTTTAAATAATGTCCCTTGATTGTTTCAAAAGGGAAGGTATTCTTCAACATACAGTAGGAAGCGTACCACACCCCAGAGTGAG
The DNA here is from genome assembly GCF_023091745.1 of Budorcas taxicolor. NCBI lineage: Eukaryota > Metazoa > Chordata > Mammalia > Artiodactyla > Bovidae > Budorcas > Budorcas taxicolor. The sequence continues at coordinate 54,401,589 of NC_068929.1, read as the reverse complement.
GCATAGACCCTAATCTACATTGACCTACATCATTAGAGGCTCTGAAGTCATATCCCAGTGTGATTATTATGCATGTTCCCTATGCTCATGATTAATGGATATAGTATTTCAGCAGATGCCGCTCTGACTTTCAGCACTTAGAGATGGCAGATGGGTGACAGAGAAAGAAAAACAAAAGCCATAATTTTGTGACAGTTTCTAATCTTGGATCTTGATGTATCTGGTCTCAAAGAAGCAGATCTCACAACATTTCTCTTTCTTTTATTATTCTTTTTCTTCCTTTATCCTTTCTCTTAAAAATTGTCATGCTCTTAAAGCAGGTGAAAAATATGTTAACATTGAAACTTAGGAGATGAGATAGATTCTTAGAGCTAACAGTCCAAATTATGGGAGGGGAGGTAGTGTGTAGATTATAGCACCTAGGCAACTGCTCTTCTGCACAGATTCTCCTCAAATGAAAAATAAATTGTCCTTTCTTTTATGGTGTGAACACATAGATGAATATTGACTTGGACAGGTGCTGGGCATGTCTTTAATTTCATAAATTGCATTGCATTCTGTCTTTACTGCCAGTAAAGTCTTAACTCTTGTATAGTAAATCATTTATTGCTTATTAAACAATAAAATCCAGAAATTAAATTGCTTTACAGATTAATGAATCTGTTAAAAATTCTGGGTAATTCTAAGTTTTCAAAGTCACTGATTCTGAATCCAATGTTACATATACAAGCAGTGAAAATAATGTAATATTTCCTTTTCTCATTTAATCAGAAGGCTATGTTTTACATTCATTTAATATAACACTGTTTTGGATTGAATGTTTGCTCAAATGCAATATCAGTATATGAAACAATGGCACTATATAAGTGAAAGAAGTCATATCTGCTTATCAAATCTGGTTTTGGGCATTAAACATAAATTTGTCAAGCTATTGCGCTTTGCATCATTATGGCTTGGAAGAAAAATCAATAATGCATTTGTAAGGGTAGCATTCACTGAAAGGAAACAAAGAAACAGTCCCTGTTGAGGCCTCACTTGAGGCGAACTCAAAATGGAAAATTATGACAAAATTGAATGCAAACCTACAGCTTTATAGACTGAGAAGCTAATCAATGAGTTCCAGAAACTGTGCAAGTAAATAGATATATGCTTAATCACTCAATCATGTCCAGCTCTTTGCGACCCCATGGCCTGTAGCCCACCAGACTCCTCTGTCCATGGAGTTCTCCAGACAGGAATACTGGAAGGGGTAGCCATTCCCTTCTCCAGGGAATCTTCCCAACACAGGGATAGAACCCAGGTCTCCCGCATTACAGACAGATTCCATCTATATTACACTGGGTGTAGCATACAAATTAGAAATTTATCTCTTACATTTGTAAGTATATTATGAAAATGCTTTTTAAAAGTTTAGCTATTAAGCAACTCCCCTTCATGGATCACAGTCCCGTCATGGCAAAGGGGCTTTTGTAACTCAGTGAAGCTATGAGCCATGCTGTGCAAGGCCCTCCAAGATGAATGGGTCATAGTGAAGAGTTCTGAAAAAACCTGGTCCACTGAAGGAGGAAATAGCAACCTGCTCCAGCCTGTACTCTTGCCTGGAGAACCCCATGGACATTAGAAAAAGGTAAAAAGATATAAGACTGGAAAATGACATACACAGCCACCCCCATCCCCCACCCACGCACCCACCCAGTTCAGAAGATGCCCAGTATGCTACTGGGGAAGAGCAGAAAGCAATTACTAACAGCTCCAGGAAGAATGAAGTAGCTGGGCCAAAGCAGAAATGATGCTCAGCTGTGGATGTGTCTGGTGATGAAAGTAAAGTCTGATGCTGTGAAGAACAATATTGCATAGAAAAATGGAACGTATGAATTAAGCTAAACTGGAGATGAATTTGAGCAAACTCTGGGAGACAGTGGAGGACAGAGGAGTAAGGCATGCTGCAGTTCATGGAGTGGCAAAGAGTTTGACATGATTTAGTGACTGAACAACAATTAAACAACTGTTGACAGGTTCTTTGTGGATACTTGAATTAGATCATATAAAAAGTAACATCATTTTAAATGTTTTTAGATACAAGTTGGGGAATGATCATTTTTGATGTACCCAGTGTTTGCAAAGCATGTATTTGGAAAGGGATATTGCATGCATTGGAGAAGGAAATGGCAACCCACTCCAGTGTTCTTGCCTGGAGAATCCCAGGGACAGGGGAGCCTGATGGGCTGCCATCTATGGGGTCTCATAGAGTCAGACATGACTGAAGCGACTTAGCAGCAGCAGCAGCAGCAGCAGCAGCAGCATTGCTTCATTTGGTCTTCCCAGGTGGCACAGTGGTAAAGAATTCACCTTCCAAGAATGAGACCAAGATACTCAGGTTTGGTCCTTGCTTTGGGAAGATCCCTTGGAGGAAGAAATGGCAATCCACTCCAGTATTCTTGCCTGGGAAATCCCTGGACAGAGGTGCTTGGAAGGCTATAGTTCATGGGGTTGCAAAGAATTGGACACAACTAAGCATGCTGATGTTGAAGCTGAAACTCCAATACTTTGGCCACCTGTTGCGAAGAGATGACATTTGAAAAGACCCTGATGCTGGGAAAGATTGAAGGCAAGAGGAGAAGGGAACAACAGAGGATGAGATGGTTAGACGGCATCACCGACTCAATGGACATGAATTTGGGTAAACTCTGGCAGTTGGTGATGGACAGGGAGGCCTGGAGTGCTGCAGTTCATGGGGCTGCAAAGAGTTGGACATGACTGAGTGACTGAACTGAACTGAAGCATGCTCTAACTATACATATATAAACTTTTGCTTCACTTGGGCTTCCCTTGTCACTCAGTGGTAAAGAATCTTCCTGCCAATGCAGGAGACACAGGAGATGGGAGTTCAACTCCAGGGTCAGAAACACCTCCTGTAGTAGGAAATGGCAAGCCACTCCAATATTCTTGCCTGGAGAATCACATGGATAGAGGAGCCTTGGAACCTAACTGAAACAACTGAGCATGTATGTACTGCTTCACTTGGAGTCAGATTAAATGAGAAAAGAAGGCGGGGGGGGGAAATGAAAGGAAGAAAAGAAACTTAAAAGTTAGCTTCATTATTATCAGGACTGTTCTGGAAGGAGAGTTATCTTGGAAGTCTTTACAACCAGAATATTATCCTAGTAAGTCCAGAAATCTGTGTATTTGCAACATTGCCTGATATTGCCAAACTAAATACATTGTAAGTGAACACATAGATTTGCACCATTATTCAGCATACATTGACAACATGTAGCTCCTTATTTTCTCAAACCTTTATTTACAAATTTTTGATTAGTAATCTTAAAATAGTTTAAAAATATGTAAAGTTGATTTATTTGACGACGAAATACAGAGACTGTACATCTTTCATTATTTGTAAGGTACTTGGTTTTTATTTATAATTAATCATCCTTGTTTTTGTCCATTTTTCAATGGGACATGGAGAAGACTCTTGAGAGTCCCTTGGACTGCAAGGAGATCCAACCAGCCCATTCTGAAGAAGATCAGCCCTGGGATTTCTTTGGAGGGAATGATGCTGAAGCTGAAACCTCAGTATTTTGGCCACCTCATGCGAAGAGTTGACTCATTGGAAAAGACTCTGATGCTGGGAGGGATTGGGGGCAGGAGGAGAAGGGGGCGACAGAGGATGAGATGGCTGGATGGCATCACGGACTTGATGGACATGAGTCTGAGTGAACTCCGGGAGTGGGTGATGGACAGGGAGGCCTGGCGTGCTGTGATTCATGGGGTCGCAAAGAGTCGGACAGGACTGAGTGACTGAACTGAACTGAACTGAACTGAACTGAACTGAACTGTGTTAATTTGCCACAGCAAATTACCAAAACCTTGCTTTCTTAACCAACAGACATTTACTGCCTTACATTTCTGGAGGCGAGAAATCTGAAGTTGAGGTGTTGGCAGGGTTGGCACCCCATGAGGATTATGAGGAATGGTGTTGCATACTGCTTTCCACAGCGAAGTTTCTTGTTATCACAGGAGCTCCTTGCCTTACGGATGACATTCTCCTCTTGTCTTCACATCCCCTTCCCTCTGTGCCTGTCTGACTCTGTGTCTACATCCTCCTTCTCTCTCTCTCTCTTTTTTTTTTCCCCTTAAGAATACCATTCATGTTGGACGGAAGTGTTATTTGCCCAATCGTGTCCAACTCTGCAACCCCACGGACTGTAGCCCTCCAGGCTCCTCTGTCCTTGGGATTCTCCAGGCAAGAATACTGGAGTGGGTAGTCATTCCCTTTTCCAGGGGATCTTCCCAACCCAGGGATCAAACCTGGGTCTCCTGCATTACAGATGAGTTCTTTACAACTGAGTCACTAGGGAAGCACCTTGTCAGATGAAGGCCCACCTTGATGACCTCATTTTAACATGAGTGCTGATGTGAGGACTTATTTCCAAATGAGGCCACATTCTGAAGTCATGAAGGACTTCAGTATATTGTTTTGGGAGGGGCACACATTTCAACCCATCATAGAACAGCATATCTTTTTTTGCTGTTATTTAAATTTTAGGGCTTTTCTGGTACTATATAACATTGGTCAGGTGTGTTGTAAATGTTATTTCCAGATTGGCACATATGTTTTTTTAGTTTATGAAATATTATGACAGTAGAAATTTCAGACGTGTGGTCAAATTTGTTATTCTTTTCTAAGACTCCTGTGTGCTCTGTCCATTTTCTGATGTTCTCATCTGATTCTCTCATTTCCTTTTAATGTCAGTCTTTGAGCTTCTTGGAATGTATTTTAATGTACATACAAAATGTAGAGTATTCAGCTACATTTTATCCAGGAGACATGCCAATCATTCTAATATCTCTTTTAACTAATGCATGTAACAATGTTGAAGAAGGAAATGGCACCCCACTCCAGTATTCTTGCCTGGAGAGTCCTGTGGATGGAGGAGCCTGGTGGGCTGCTGTCCATGGGGTCACACAGAGTCGGACACAATTGAAGCGACTTAGCATAACTATGTTATATAAGAGCTAATATTTGTTGAATCTGACTGCCTTCTGGGCATTCATCCAAAACTTTATATTATTAATTACTTACCAAAACCCCTAGTTTTTTATCATTTATATTTTACAGACAAAGACATGAGACACAGTGGGGATCAGCCTGCCTATTCTAAGGGCTCCTTACCTCCCTTGGGTGTAGTCGAGAAAAATCCAAGAACTCTTCATGCTTCAGGAAATAATGTCCCTCCCACAGTCTTTACTAAAAATCTACCACATATCCAGTGGATATTTCTTTGTTATGCCTATGCATCTCTTTCCTGTTCTTCCACTGTGGCATCAATTCCACATAGAGTAAGAGGCATTACTACCAAAGTTATATGTATCTTATTAGAAATAAAATCCTGAAGTTAGAAGACTAAAGATTTCATACATGAGACTTCTGGCATCACTTAGATGGTAGGAGAGGCAACTGGGAGGAAAAGTTTCTCCTGTTTACTTTCCCTGGCCTTGGCTTGTGGATGGTACTCACTTCTCCATCTTCATCCAGCTGTACATTCTACTGACCCAGCCTCCAGCCTCCTGAGAGTCATGTCCAAGTGCACAAGGTGTGTCAGAGTTAGCCCTTTGGTTATGCTATAGTACCACATTTCTGCTCTTTTGAAGTCAATGTACTTTACAGGCTTAAGAATTTGATGAGATCAATAGGCATTAGGCTATCATCAATATAAAGAGCCTCAATCTTATTGATATTTAAATGTAAAAATTAATTACTCTAGTAAAAGGAAGGAAATGATATGCTAAAGACACTGATATATAATAATAATTCACAAGAAATTCATAATAATAAGCAGGAAGAAGATATGAAACACAAGGAACAAAGAATTATGTAAAGGGTACTGGCCTTAGTAAACTACTATACATCATGACCTGTTTTTCCCATGGGTCCACAAGAGAATACGCATGAAGATTTCTGTCACTGTGCTGTTTGTAACAAATGGAAGTAGGTGCGTAATTGTGCATCATTACATCAGCAGCGACATAAAATATGTTACAGGCATAAGATGAGGTACAGTAAACAATCAGAAGTAATGACCTAGATTTACATGCAGCAACATGACTAGATCTCAAAAAGACAAGCTGACTGAAAAAGTATGAAATAAAAAAGTATTTTTAACAAAAATAATGTCTGCAGTATTAGAAACATAAGTAATCAACATGACTTGGTGACTGAAAACATGACACCATTATTTTTATGATATCATAAATATAACATCAAAATGTTACAAAATACTTAAACATAAAGCCATATCTATTATTATAAAATACTATACAATATTATGTAAAATATGATTATATTTAATTATTATCTATACACAATAATCTATTTATATAATCTATATATATAATTTATATATAATATAATCTACATAGAATCTATAATATATATAACATAAATAATATTATATAAAATATTATAAATATAAAAGTCCTATCTAAAGCAAGTCTTCTCTGGCGGCTCAGCTGGTAAAAAGTCTGCCGACCATGCAGGAGACCCCGGTTTGATTCCTGGGTTGGGAAGATCCCCTGGAGAAGGGATGGGCTATCCATGCCAGTATTCCTGAGTTTCTCTGGTGGCCCAGAAAGTAAAGAATCTGCCTGCAATGCAGGAGACCTGGGTTCAATCCCTGGGTTGGGAAGATCCCCTGGAGAAGGGAAAGGCTATCCACTAAATAGCTACCCATCTAAAGCAAAGTATGGAAAGAGGACTGGAAGGGCATACATAATATACTCTTGAGAAACTGTTTCTACACATATGGAGACATGGAAGATGGATGACAGGAAATCATATAAAGAATAAGAGGCATTGCATTGAGCACTGATACCAATAAGCCATGACCTGAAGTACATGATCAACTCAGTTTTGTACACCTGGGGTCTGACGAAAGAACAAAGTAGATTAAAACTCATCATGTGGGCAACTCAAGCCTGGAATCCAGCTGTTAGAGATGGAGTGGTTTTATTGCTGGAGAATGTCATCCTGAGTGATGACACAGATGACAAATGATGACAGGTTGTGGAAACCTTCTCTAATAATACATCTTATGTCACATTAGGATCATAATATATTTGGAAGGGATGGTAGCATTCATTGATCAGTGTTTTTTCAGTAACTCCCTTAAGAAAATGAAGGTTTCATACACTGGTACTGTATTGTTTTTAAAAGTATAACCACATCACTGTCTCTGAGATAATTATTTTTAGATTTTACACTGTATAATTTGAGCAACATTTATAAATTTTACCAAGCAATTAACAGAATATTTTGAGTCAAATGCTTGACAAAAGAAGTATCATTAAAACATGTGGGGAAAAATGCTGCCTAGTTTACAGGGATCTGATTTTTCACACTTCATATTCTTATTTATGATACTTAAATTTGAAGGAGGCAATTCTCCAGGCACCTTTTAAGTTTCTGCTAATGAGGTACTGACTGTCCTCGAGTTCTGAACCATCTTTTCAAGGATGCAAGATAGAGAACATGTCTTTCACTGGAAGAAAAGACAGTTCTACTTCAAGTCTTGGGAGACAGAGATAATATCTCCACCCAGAGCAAAAGTCAAGCCTGCTTACTGTCCTTTATCAATGATTCAGGTTCCTCTCCTGTAATTCAACACACTGCGTTTACAGGTGTCACTTGGTCCTTTCCGCATCACCTTATGGGATTCAAGGGCCAGGAAGGACACGAACAAGAAAATGCTGCTACACTGGCAACTGCTGTCACTGTGAATCAGGAAGTACATTGTCTCTTACCCGTGAGTCCCTTGCTTTCTACCAGCATCCTTGAAATTGGCCGGCTAACTTGTTAGCTTGCAAGCAGGGTAAAATCTCACATAGTTTTTAACAGTAATCAAGAGGAAAACTATCGGACACACTCTGTGCTCTGAAGTTTTGACTCTCTGACTATATCACAAACAAGTACTGTATATTTTATTTATTGAAGACTTTGGAAGAAAATCCTCAGATTACCAGAGGGGCACAGACAAGGACTTGTCACAGATAGCTGAAATACTCAATTGTATCATGTAACCTGAATACTTCAGGATGTTGTCTGACCCATTATATATTTGTTATTTTCTTGAATGGTGGGTGATGGTAGTCACTTATTGCCCTTTTCCCATGATCTCATTTAGCAACACCTCTATAGAGGTAACATTTGTGTTACAACTCAATGTGTGTGCATGCATGCATGCACATTCGTGTCTAATGCTTTGCGACCTATGGACTATAGCCCGTCAGGCTCCTCTGTCCATGTGATTTCCCATGAAAGAATACTGGAGTGGGTTGCCGTTTCCTTCTCCAGAGGATCTTCCCAACTCAGGGATCGAACATCTGTCTCCTGCGGTCTCCTGCCTTGGCAGGTGGAGTCTTAACCACTACTGCCACCTGGGAAGCACAGAAACACCACCATGGAGGCAACATGAATGTTACAACTCAATGAGCAGTCACTTGTCAAAATATTTCTAGGATGACAGTAGTAATCTGACAAAATAAGAATACTGATAAAATGGAGTTGGAGAAAAGAGAAATATACCTTTCTAGAGTCCCCTTGAAAGGTATACTTATATTTATAGTATACTTATATTCTACAATAACTGAAATATTAAATAAAAGGTTAGGTAAGAGGAGTGTGGATCATATGCAGCTGCTTCCTCATTTTTCCAGACACTAACCCTTTAGGCTATGATCATAAATCCAGGAACATTCTCTATACTTTGTTGAATAATTCAATTTGAGTTTCACTACATATTTGGTGCTCTTGGTTACAAGTGAATTTTTCATTTACATAATCACATTCTGCCCACTTGAATATTCCCTGTGCAGTTGCACTTTTATATAATATACTTGTTCACCATCTGTCCTCAATTTTGGTCAAGAGATGCTTCATATTTTTCAACACTTTGCATGGTAATTGTGCCACCCCAAAAGTCATTTTTGTTAATACACTTCTTGCTTATGTACTGTCAGTATGACACTTCAGGCTCTCACTAACTGAAAGATGGCTTGCCTTTAGAAGCGGTACATCTACCTATCAGAACCAAAGAGAATGTTCCTACAAGCCATCAAAAGTATATTTGAAATTTCAAGTGCATGCATACACACATATACTACAATTATTTTGAAGGCATTGAATGAAATACATGAGTTGGGGAATGTAAACATACACCTATATGTATCGATTATATATGTTTCCACTCTATATTTTATTTTAAAGTTATAATGAGATATAAAAATAATTTAATATTATATTAAAATTGTTTTCTTTAGGTCTTTCTCTATATGATTGTAATAAAGACTACTGTATTTAGTGATAATTCAAATATTAGGTAGGGTCAGTATCTCTGCTATTTCTTTTTTCTGGTAAGGTGAAAGGAAAATTAAATGTACATCGTAGGTCAAAATTTTTTTGTTCTTTAAAAAAAAAGAACGCTACAACTTAATTACTTTGTTTAGCATCTCCAAATAGATTTTTGATATGAGAAATTTTGATATGCGTCGGAGTATTTTCCCTTAGGACAAGGATCTAGTTTTCCATTTCAAAAAGAAAAGCATACATATATGTTTTATGTATGTGTGTGTGTGTTTGTGTGTGTGAGTGTGTGTATATATATATAGAGAGAGAGAGTCATGAGTCATTTGTCTTTTTGATGCATTCCTGTGTCTACACAAACACACACACACTGTCTCTCTCAAACATTTATCTTCATTAAATTTAGCAGTTTTAACTACTCTTCCAATGTAAAAATATCTATCAGTTCAGTTCAGTTCAGTTCAGTCGCTCAGTCATGTCCGACTGTTTGTGACCCCATGAATTGCAGCACGCCAGGCCTCCCTGTCCATCACCATCTCCTGGAGTTCACGCAGACTCACGTCCATCGAGTCCGTGATGCCATCCAGCCATCTCATCCTCTATTGTCCCCTTCTCCTCCTGCCCCCAATCCCTTCCAGCATCAGAGTCTTTTCCAATGAGTCAACTCTTCACATGATGTGGCCAAAGTACTGGAGCTTCAGCTTCAGCATCATTCCTTCCAAAGAAATCCCACGGGTGATCTCTTTCAGAATGGACTGGTTGAATCTCCTTGCAGTCCAAGGGACTCTCAACAGTCTTCTTCAACACCACAGTTCAAAAGCATCAATTCTTCAGCGCTCAGCCTTCGTCACAGTCCAACTCTCACATCCATACATGACCACAGGAAAAACCATAGCCTTGACTAGATGGACCTTAGTCGGCAAAGCAATGTCTCTGCTTTTGAATATACTATCTAGGTTGGTCATAATTTTTTTTCCAAGGAGTAAGCGTCTTTTAATTTCATGGCTGCAGTCACCATCTGCAGTGATTTTGGAGCCCCAAAAAATAAAGTCTGACACTGTTTCCACTTTTTCCCCATCTATTTCCCATGAGGTGATGGGACCAGATGCCATGATCTTCCTTTTCTGAATGTTGAGCTTTAGGCCAGCTTTTTCACTCTCCTCTTTCACTTTCATCAAGAGGCTTTTTAGCTCCTCTTCACTTTCTGCCATAAGGGTGGTGTCATCTGCATATCTGAGGTTATTGATATTTCTCCCAACAATCTTGATTCCAGCTTGTGTTTCTTCCAGTCCAGCGTTTCTCATGATGTACTCTGCATATAAGTTAAATAAGCAGGGTGACAATATACAGCCTTGACATACTCCTTTTCATATTTGGAACTAGTCTGTTGTTCCATGTCTAGTTCTAACTGTTGCTTCTTGACTTGCATACAGATTTCTCAAGAGGCAGGTCAGGTGGTCTGGTATTCCCATCTCTTTCAGAATTTTCCACAGTTTATTGCGATCCACACAGTCAAAGGCTTTGGCATAGTCAATAAAGCAGAAATAGATGTTTTTCTGAAACTCTCTTACTTTTTCCATGATCCAGCGGATGTTGGCAATTTGATTTCTGGTTCCTTTGCCTTTTCTAAAACCAGCTTGAACATCAGGGAGTTCACGGTTCACGTCTTGCTGAAGCCTGGCTTGGAGAATGTTGAGCATTACTTTACTAGCATGTGAGATGAGTGCAATTGTGCAGTAGTTTGAGCATTCTTTGGCATTGCCTTTCTTTGGGATTGGAATGAAAACTGACCGTTTCCAGTCCTGTGGCCACTGCTGAGTTTTCCAAATTTGCTGGCATATTGAGCGAAGCACGTTCACAGCATCATCATTGAGGATTTGAAACAGCTCAACTGGAATTCCATCACCTCCACTAGCTTTGTCCATAGTGATGCTTTCTAAGGCCCACTTGACTTCACTTTCCCAGATGTCTGGCTCTAGATTGGTGATCACATCATCATGATTATCTTGGTCATGAAGATCTTTTTTTGTATAGTTCTTCCGTGTATTCTTGCCACCTCTTTTTAATGTCTTCTGCTTGTTAGGTCCATACCATTTCTGTCCTTTATCGAGCCCATCTTTGCATGAAATAATCCCTTGGTATCTCTAATTTTCTTGAAGAGATCTCTAGTCTTTCCCATTCTGTTGTTTTCCTCTATTTCTTTGCATTGATCACTGAAGAAGGTTTTCTTATGTCTTCTTGCTATTGTTTGGAACTCTGCATTCAGATGCTTATATCATTCCTTTTCTCCTTTGCTTTTCACCTCTCTTCTTTTCACAGCTATTTGTAAGGCCTCCCCAGACAGCCATTTTGCTTTTTTGCATTTCTTTTCCACAAATCATCAACCCAAACATAAACCAACTTAAAAAAAGTCAGTATAAATTGTCTAAATCTTACTCTTAAATTTACTGTAAACATTTTATAATTAGATTAATTGCATAGCCTATCACTCTTTTCCCCTGCTCTCTTACCCAACTCCTAACTTCATTTAAAACCTTTTTCAAATACTAAGCATGTATATCTATCCAAGCTTAGCAGAGTTCAATCAGACTATTTAGCATAATAATTAGGTAAATTTTCTAGCATTGATATTAGGGAACCATACAGTTTAGCAGAGTTTTTTAGTTAAAACCTGGACAGGATTACCCATTCTGTGACTTTCTGGCTGTGTAATTTCATGAATGATTTTTACTCTTTCTCAGAAAATCTCTCTAAATATCCATTTCTTTTCCTTTTTTTTCAGTTTTATATATTTATTTACTTTACAATATTGTATTTTTTTTGCCATACATTGACTTGAATCCACCATGGGTGTACATGTGTTCCCCATCCTTAACCCACCTCCACCTTCCTCCCCTTCCCATCCCTCTGGGTCATCCCAGTACACCAGCCCTGAACACCCTGTATCATGAATCGAACCTGGACTGGTGATTCATTTCACATATGATATTTTACATATTTCAGTGCCATTCTCCCAAATCATCCCACCCTCGCCCTCTCCCACAGAGTCCAAAAGACTGTTCTTTACATCTGTGTCTCTTTTGCTGTCTCGCATACAGGGTTATTGTTACCATCTTTCTAAATTCTATATATATGCGTTAGTATGCTGTATTGGTGTTTTTCTTTCTGGCTTACTTCACTCTGTATAATCGGCTCCAGTTTCATCCACCTCATTAGAACTGATTCAAATGTATTCTTTTTAATGGCTGAGTAATACTCCATTGTGTATAAGTACCACAGCTTTCTTATCCATTCATCTGCTGATGGACATCTAGGTTGCTTCCATGTCCTGGCTATTATAAACAGTGCTGCGATGAACATTGGGGTACACATGTCTCCTTCAATTCTGGTTTCCTCAGTGTGTATGTCCAGCAGTGGGATTGCTGCGTCATATGGCAGTTCTATTTCCAGGTTTTTAAGGAATCTCCACACTGTTCTCCATAGTGGCTGTACTAGTTTGCATTCCCACCAACAGTGCAAGAGGGTTCCCTTTTCTCCACACCTTCTCCAGCATTTATTGCTTGTAGACTTTTGGATCACAGCCATTCTGACTGGTATGAAATCCTACCTCATTGTGGTTTTGATTTGCATTTCTCTGATAGTGAGTGATGTTGAGCATCTTTTCATGTGTTTGTTAGCCATCTGTATGTCTTCTTTGGAGAAGTGTCTGTTTAGTTCTTTGGCCCACTTTTTGAATGGGTCGTTTACTTTTCTGGAATTGAGCTGCAGGGGTTGCTTGTATATTTGTGAATTTAATTCTTTGTCCATTGCTTCATTTGCTATTATTTTCTCCCATTCAGAAGGCTGTCTTTTTACCTTGCTTATAGTTTCCTTTGTTGTGCAGAAGCTTTTAATTTTAATTAGGGTCAGTCTCTACTATAAAGCCACAGGCATCAAGACAGTATGGTACTGGCACAAAGACAGAAATATAGATCAATGGAACAAAATAGAAAGCCCAGAGATAAATCCACGCATCTATGGACACCTTATCTTTGGCAAAGTAGGCAAGAATATACAATGGAGAAAAGACAATCTCTTTAACAAGTAGTGCTGGGAAAACTCGTCAACCACTTGTAAAAGAATGAAACTAGAACACTTTCTAACACCATATACAAAAATAAACTCAAAATGGATTAAAGATCTAAATGTAAGACCAGAAACTATTAACCTCCTAGAGGAAAACACAGGCAAAACACTCTCCAACATAAACCACAGCAGTATCCTCTATGACCCACCTCCCAGAATATTGGAAATAAAAGCAAAAATAAACAAATGGGACCTAATTAAATATCCATTTCTGATAAAGGAACAATTCAGTAGTCATGCCAAATGTCACTGTAAGAGAATATACACAAATAGATGACCACATTCTGCAGCACACCGTGAACTGTCAAAAAAGGGTAATTGTGGTTTATTTAATACTAAATTTAAATTACGTCCACAGGAACAATTATCCAAAACAACATCAAAATAGCGTAAGTTCTCATTCTCTCTGCTTTTTTCTCTTTTCTTTATTATGATTTTTTCTGAGATCATGTGGGTTGTTCTTATTTTAAAAATCTTCCACTTCTCTTTGCTACTCTGTGGGCTTCTTCCCTGAGGAGAGGGGAGGATCCTGGTCTTAAAGAACAAATCCAACTAATTTCACTACTGTTTGCTTTTCACCACTAGCTTTCAGCATTATCTTTCCTTTGTTTAATATTTACTATATGAAGGATTACACATTGTCTCTTAAGAGTAGTTCAATAAAGCCAAGAACAAGTGCACAAACATGAAACTACTAAGCTCTGAAATAGTTATTTTATTTTTGCTTTTATTTTTCTATTAAATGATATATATTCATTTTAGAAACTTTAGAAACATAGTAAAAAGCAGAATATATAAATCTATAAATCATTCTTATAATCTTATTATGCAGAGTAAACCGAAGCTAACTAATTTTTAGGAGTTCTAGATTTTTGGATATTGCCATTTTATTAAATACAATTTCCTATGTATTTTAAGCTGGTTTAACTGGGTACAATTCATCAGGAGAAAATATCTTTAAATAAGTTGGAATTTGATAAAAACTTATAGAATTTTATAGATTTTTTAAAAGAGATTATCTTTTAATGATACTATTTATTTTTATAAGTAAGTCAACTGAGTCACCAAGGGATAAAGAGATCTCTCAGAGTCTACACACAGAGTAAGTTGTGAGATAAAACAAAAGAAAATAATATTCAAGTTGCTCTGAAATCTTGGCTTTTCTATCCATTAATATTAAGCTTCCCGGAAGAGGAGGAAGACAAGGGCAGGGTGGACAGAGAGAGAGAGAGAGAGAGAATAAAGACATTGTTTTGGAACGATAGTATAGACTATATTGTAATGTTAAAAAAGTGCCAGGAGTGGCTTATGGGCAGTGTGGTAGGCTAATTAGTTATAGTGTTAGTAGCATGGTGGTATCCGACTCTGACCTCGTGGACTGTAGCCCACTAGGTTCCTCTGTCCATGAGATTCTTCTGGCAAGAATACCGGAAAGGGTTGCCATTTGCTTCTCTAGGATATCTTCCCAACACAGGGATGGAACCCAGGTCTCCTGCATTGCATTGCAGGCAGTTTCTTTAGCTTTTCAGTTACAGGGAAGCCCCTGCTCTGGCTGTTTGGGCTGTTTGCCTATATGACCCGAGGGCACATTTCAAGCTCAGTTCTAGCTCTCTTCTGATTGGCTGGGACGTGCTATGGACTGATTTATAAGGACTCTATCAGTTGATTACTCTTTCTGAAGTTAGCCAAACAGAGACGTTGAGAAGCATCTCATGCCCAAGAGAGGCAAACTTGGATATTTCTTCCCCTCCAGAATGTTGGGTGGTATCTCTAGCAGTTGCCTCTAGTTTCCACAAGATAGCCAGCTTGATTCCAGCTTGGACTGGTCACCCAGCCCCAGAACTTTAGAAATAGTACTCCACGCTGTCCAGTACATTTTGTCAGTAGAGGCTTTTATGTTTCTTTAGTATACCCAATTAGTTTCTCTGCTTTTCTACTTTGTTATCACTTCCCTCCATTGAATTCCCTCTATTTCAAATATGCTAAGTGTTTTTTGTCTTACTGGTTGGATTGCAAATGTACAGTGTTTTCTGAAATCTTCCTTTCTATGTGACTCCTATATTATATAAAAATATATCATTTTCTATTGGACTATTTCTTAATATTATAAAAACACATCATTAGTCTTAAGGAATATACTATTCTGCATTTGATTTTGTCTTCAGAGCTCTAGACAATTGTTTATACATATAAAATGTATCTAACTATAGAAAATAATCATGAAGGATTCAATTTCTAAAGAAAAGAACTCTAAAGGTGATTTTTTAAATTGATAAGTAGTTTTACCACCCTGAGAATTAAAAAAAAAAAGGAAGAAACATTAGCAGTGAAAAATGTTGCATATTCTGATAGTTGCTACTTAAAAAAATAAAGTAGTAAATTTTTCTTTCTTTTTTCTGTTGTTTTGGGGTAGAGAAATATTGTGGTTTCCACATAAGGAATTAGTGTATATATATACATTCTACTTGAAAACAGATTCTAGCAATTTCTTTCTTCATAGTGGCCCACAAGAGGAAAATCCAAAATACTAGTAAACTGTATGCCTTTTCTCTTAAAGGGAAATCAAGTACACATGTGCAAATCTTCTCGTTCAAGAATAAGAAAGAAAATGGTTCCCAGAGAAAATAGCCCAGTGGATTTGAAAACAAAGAGTGGAAGATTTTGCAGCCTTACAGATTTGCTGCAGTGGCTGTGAATCTCTGGAGAGCAATCTTGAGGCTAACAATCCAGGAACAAAGAGGTTTAAAGTTTACATTTTGGTTTCAGTCTATAAATCCCAGGGTAATCTACATTCTCTTTTAACCACCCAGATAAACACCCTTTTATTTACATAGATTCTATTTGATAGTCTTCAAACACTTATCAAGTCTTAATGCTCTTGATAATATTGACAACATGACTTTCAGTTATCTCCTAGGACTGCCTTTTATACACAGACTTGGGTGTGCTATGCATTTTAACCACAAGATCACATTGTCTGTTTCTATAATAGTTATGTTTACAGCATACAGCTTTGTTCCTTGGATGGTTTAATTTCATTTTTGATTGTCATTTATTCTTAATGAGTTTAGAACATTCACATAGCTACAAGCATATATTTTTACTCAGCTTCAGAAATGTATATGAGAATAAGATTAGAATCTGCATTATACAATTAGTAGCAAAAATTGTGTTATATTGACATCAACTGTTTCACAGCAACCTTTCTTAAAATTGGTTTTATTTCTTTTTGTACATTCTATTCATAAAATAGCCAGTTCAGTTTATCCACATGAGCTGCAGTATTAGGATAGCACATGTTGCCTTTGATCGACCAATTAGAAATGCACCAAAATTGATATCAGGGCTGACTTAGTGAAGTGAAGTGCAGTCGCTCAGTTGTGTCCGACTCTTTGCAACCCCATGGACTGTAGCCTACCAGGCTCCTCCGTCCATGGGATTTCCCAGGCAAGAATACTGAAGTGAGTTGCCATTTCCTTCTGCAGGAGATCTTCCCAACTGAGGGACTGAACCCAGGTCTCCCGCATTGTAGGCAGAAGCTTTACCATCTGAGCCACCTGGGAAGTCTAGGGCTGACTCAAATTGCCTTTTATTGATATTGTACCTTTGGGTTGTAACTAAGATAAACAGAATTTGGGCTCCATTACTTTACCTTCAGTGTAATAGCCATAAATATGTTACCATACATGGAGAAGGGATTTTGTAGATGTAATTAGTGTTGCTCATCATTTAACTATAAAATAGAAAGGATATCTTGGATTATATTATAGGGATAGCCGCTATAATCGCATAAGCCCTTAAAAGCAGGTTTTTCTTCCCTCTCAGTGCAGAAAAGGAAATCTAATAGATATGGCCAAAAAGTAAATCAGAGGGATTCAAAGAATCAGGATGCCATGTGCCAATGTTGTTGTGTAGATGAAAGGAGGGCAAGTATCCAGGAAATGGGAACAAAAAGGACTGAATTCTACCAACTACAAGTAGACTTTAGGAAGAGAATTCAAGCTTGAGAGGAGAAGTGTAGCTCTGATTAATATCTTGCTTTTAGTTCTATGATCTTAAAAAAAAAAAACTTTGTATTTTGTATTGGGGTATAGCCAATTAACAATGTTGATAGTTCCAGGTGAATGATAAAGGGGCTCATCTATACACTTACAAGTATCCATTCTGTCCCAAACTCCTCTCCCCTCCAGGCTGTCATATAACATTGGGCAGAGTTCCATGTGGCATACAATAGGTCCTTGTTGGTTATCCATTTTAATTATAGCAGTGTGTGTGCGTGCTCAGTCATGTCCAACTCTTTGTGACCCCATGGACTGTAGACCAACTGTAGCCCACGAGACTGCTCTGTCCGTGGGATTTTCCAGGCAGGGTCACTGGAGTGGGTTACCATTTTCTTCTCCAGCAGTGTGTACATGCACACAATTCTATGATGCTTTAGGCACAGTATTAGCCGCACCATACTGGACTCCTGCCCTACACAGCTACAAAATTATAAATGAGTGTTGCTGTAAGCCACTGCGTTATGGTAGTATACTATGAGGCAACTGGTCACTAACACAGTAACTCATACCATCTGCATTCAGCTCTGTTGAAGCATCTGCAACACTTATTTTAATGCTAGTGGATTTTTCCATCATTACTGCTTTTAAGACTTGATTGCTAAGTGTGCTTTGCTGTTGTTTGATTGCTTGTTTGTTTCTTTTACCAAGAAATAAGAAGCAGTGCATTATGTTGGAGTGAGAGGTGAGGGTTATGATGGCTCATATTAGGACTGTCTCTGTTTTGCTTCTGTTTGTAAACTCATTCAAGTCAGGGAGCCTCTCCGGATCACCATTCCATCACCAGGACATAAAGAAAGGTTGTTCTGATTTTCATGTCAGTGTTAAGGTGCTATGATTCTATAAAATATTCATGAAACTTCTTGAATATACTGAATTACTTTCCAGTAGCTTTGAAAAATATAAAAAGCATTTAAGACATTTTTTGATACATTCATTAGTTTAAATAAATACTTAAAAATGCTTAATGAATGAGTATACAAATCAAGTTCTGAAATGTGTGCTGCAGAATCCAAGGACTATTCTACTCCCAAGAAAGTATATCATCCTTATGGGTTATTGGCTTTTGATTTAAAAAACTGGGCATAACCCAGTTCTAATACAATGTGTTTAAATATTACTCATTTTAAATCCATAAATGTTAATGAGTACTTAAATGCTGGGCAGCATAAGAACCAACAAAGATAAATGAGACAAAGCCCTGATCTTGAGGTTACAGCATGGAAGGTAAACACTTATGCACACTAATGAGTGTAATATAATAATAATGTTACTGCCAATAATAGCTTTAGCTCAGATGGTAAAGAATCTACCTGCAATGCAGGAGACCTGGGTTCGATCCCTGGGTCGAGAAGATCCTCTGAAGGAGGGTACAGCAATCCACTCTAGTATTCTTGCCTGGGGAATGCCATGGACAGAGGAGCCTGAAGTGCTACAGTCCAAAGGGTTGCACAGAGTCAGACACGACTGAAGCGACTTAGCCTGAATGCATGCTAATAATAGCCAGTTCTCTTAAGTACTTTTTATGCACCAAATTTTTTAGTTACTCTACCATTTAAACCTTATAAAAAATAAACAAATTTAAATACTATCATTATTTACATGTAACATATAACAAAACAGCAGTACAAGTCATCCAAATCTTTTGTCCACAGTCATATATCTAGAAAATGATGGAAAATATTTTTATATCTAGCACCCATGTCTTCTTCCTTTGTTTTTTTCTAAGAAGCGTATGTCAAACATATCTATTTAATATATGTATTCAGATATATGAAGTCAGAAAACACTGAAATACCTCAAAATCAAATTCATGATTTTTCCGCTGAACTTAATCTTCCTTTCTGATTCCTATTTATGTGAACAGTGAAAGTGAAAGTGAAGCCATTCAGTCATGTCCAACTCTGTGTGACCCCATGGACTGTAACCTACCATGCTTTGTAGTCCATGGGATTTTCCAGGCAAGAGTACTGGAGCGGGTTGCCATTTCCTGCTCCAGAGGATCTTCCCGACTCAGGGATCAATTCTGGGACTCCCGCATTGTAGGCAGATGCTTTACCATCTGAGCCTCCATGGAAGCCTATGTGAATGGTAACCACCTTAATTAGAGGCAGAAACCACTTGGATTAAACTTAAGCAAACTATTCTTTACCACATTCTCTCCCCAAAGTATAATTTCAATGTATCACCCAGTTTGTTGATTTAGCTTCTACCTACCTTAAAGCCATTCATTAACTTTATCTCTATAACCATGACCTCACTACAAGTGACAATTATCTCCTGTGACTCTGGTTTAGATGAAAAAATACCATTCTCTAAAAAAAAAAAGAAAGAAAGAAAAAGCATTGTAGTGGCTTCCTGATGCAAAGGCAATTAAAAACTGAAAATGTTAAGATTGACTTCAAAGCCTAAAATTAGGCAATTATGTGCTTTTTACTGACAGAGCTTTCAAAAATAAGAGTACAAAACCTTTTATTAAATTGTCTACCTTTTCTTTTTTTTTTACTTTTTATTTTAAATTAGAGTATAGTTGATTTTCAGTGTTGATAGTTTCAGGTATACAACAAAGGGATTCAGTTACCCATATATACGTATCTTTCTTTTTCAGTTTCTTTTCCCATTTAGGTTATTACATAATATTGAGCATTTGTCCCTGTGCTACACAGTAGGTCTTTGTTGGTTATTCATTTTATATATAGCAGTGTGTACATATCGATCCCAAACTCCCTAACTATCACTTCTCCCCTCAAATTTCTATCTTTTCTTATTGCCTAGTAACCTAAAATGTTGAAGAACAGTCATCATAATACTCCCAAACAATATTGTCTCTTTCTCTCATTTATTTACAAGCTCCCATCCACTTTGCATGAATCCCTTCTTCTTCCCTCCTACCCTCTTCCACATCATTATCTCGGAATATGTCATATATGGCTTCTTTTAGGAACGTCATCCCCCAGTCTCTCTAATGGCTTTTCCAACTATAATTAGGAGAGAGTGTTTATTTGGTATGAGGGAAAACGGATGTCAAGTAGTTTAGCAAATGCTCTGTTCTGGGGAGTTATAATTGGAGTCACAAAGTTGAGGGTTGACAATTAAAAAACAGTGAGAAGAGAAACAGCCTGAGAAGAAGACAGTAGTAAGATTGCCTTTTCACTTCTTATACGTATCTCATGGCTTCCAGTCCAGACAGAGTCTGAAGACTACATGCTCTGGTTGTCAGAAGGAAAATACTACACCTTGCTCAATTTCACATGTCCTCTAGTTTCAGTGTAAGGTTTTGAGCATTGAAATTCTCTTTGCCTTCAATGAACTCAACATTGCTAAAGAACAGTGTCATATCAGACACCCATGAATCTTCTATTTCTTAAGTCACATTGAAAATGGGACTTGGATTTGAATGTATAAATTAGATGCTCTTGTCATAGTACTTTATATCTTCACAGGCAAAAGTATCTATGCCTTGATCGTCTTTTTTCTTCCCTCATATAAAGCAGAGCCAATATTTATGGGAGCAAAACAGAAATGTGATATACACTCTAATTTTAAAATGGCTATACTTCAAATACATATCAGAAGTCCCTGGGTTGCTTGGAGATTATGGATTTTCATGGCTAAACATTAGTACTATTCTCAAAATAAAGGGTGCTAATAAAAATTCCATTAAAGGGGAGACAAATTTGCATTTGAACAGGAAAGCTACATTTCACAAAGATAAAGCCTGCTCTTTTTGAGAGCAAAGCTAAAATGTAACAACCTTGCCTTGTTGCTTCTTATTGATTATTTTTGCACCCCTAGGAAATCAAGGGGAAAAATCTCAGATATTTTATTTCCTTGGCTTTGTAGAGAACTGAATCATCACTTTCTTTTCTGGTACCTGAAACTCCCAGTGATACTGTTTTTTTAATGGATCCAAATTTTTAGAAGTTAAACATCTTTCTACTGAGTATCATCTAAGTTGTGTTGGACTATATAAACACAAAGTTAATTTCTGTCTTGACTACAGGATTGAGAACTGAAAGGAATACCATGACAGGAAAAACAAATGTAGTATTCAGTGGATTTTAAATTAGTCTTGTAGTCTTCTGTACATGGCCACATGCTAAAATATCTCAAGAATAAAAGGCCAACATTATATCAGTGTTTGAAGTATCTTGCACATGAGGAAAATTACATTTGAGGTTCTTAAAGCAATTGGTTATTCAAGTTCACAGACAAATGGAAGCAAGAAAAAAAGATACTGTAATATAAATCTATGTTGTATTTTTATTAAAAAATAAAAGGATATTTGCATGAATTTTATGATTTGTTGTTTTAATGAAGGAAGATATTTTACTTTTCAAAACACATTGATGTGAAGAAGTTAATTTAAGAAGGAAGATAATCAGATGTAACGGTTTCCTAAATGGTTTTGTTCACTTTTCTCTTTTATTCTTCATTGGAATGATTGTCTAATGAAAACAATCTCAGCTTTATAAAATGAGCTGGGATCAAATGGGATGAAGCATATTTTATCTACTCCTTACATGCCAGTCCCTTTATTCAGTTAATCATAACATGCTTGTGCTCAGCCTCTAAATCTTATCAGACTCTTTTGTGAACCCATGGACTGTAGCCAGTCAGGCTCCTCTGTCCATGGGATTCCCCAGGCAAGAATACTGGAGTGGGTCTCCTTCTCCAGGGGATCTCCCCAAACCAGGGATCGAACCCGTGTCTCTAAGTCTCTTGCATGGCACGCAGATTCTTTACTACTGAGCCACCAAGGACTACATCAAACATACAGATTTTTTTTGTATGTATTATATTTGTGAAAAACAAATTTAATGAGTTTGTAGTCATAAGCTTATTTTTTTCTGTAAAGACACAAGAGAGATAACAGAAGAATAAGTATTTAGTGACAGAAAACTGTTTTAAAATTTTGTATACTTATAGCAAAAGTGCTATATATAATTACATTTTTAAAGGAATTGCTTATTGCAAAGTTATAAAATTACCACAGTAAAACACTGGATTTACATTTCCTTTAATCCCAAATTTAAAATTCAAACTTTACAATTATACCTATATTATATGCATCCCTCCCACCCCACTTTTTTACTTATGAATGGAAGACAAATTCATTGAGATATTTCATGTTTTGAGATGCATATTAAGCATACACATGGCTGATTTTTCTTTTACCTTATTAAAGGCTTGGGAAAGGACTTCTAATTTCTGATTCCTCAAGCAAGAAGCTTGGGAGTCAGTACTAAATCCTAACAACAAGTCAAATGCCAAACAGACTGAAAAATCTATAGTTCTTGGATCCATAAAATATGGAAGGACACAGGACAAACTACTGTCCTCAAAGTTAGAGAGATAAAGAAGTGAATATAGGGAGTCCAAGCTTCACAGAACTGGGAGTCATGAGCAGAAACCTCCCCAGGAAACAGCACCAAGGTAGGAAAAGCTGAACTGTAATTGGTGAACTGCTGGAGCTCAGTGTGGACAAGTCTAAGAGTTAAAAAGCTCCAGGATACACAGCCCCGACACAGCACTGTGACATTTGCTTCTGGGAGCTTCACCAGGTTCCTATAGAAAATATCTCACAGAAAAATCCCCTTAGGCTTCCAGTAAGGGGAGGAGAAAAGGAGCAAATTTGAAATAGGCCAGCCAGGGCACTCTGTTCTTAACAAGGCCTGTCATCAGGGGAAATCAGTTTATCAGAGCCTAATCTACTAGGATATTAGCAGAGACTAACTGCTCTGGGAAAGGGAAATAGTCAATCCCTGGTGGCTCTAGCCTCTTTCCTGGGAGAAGGGATGTAGCCAAATCAAGCCTACTCTAGCCATCCTGTCCCAACAAAAGGGAGAAGAAAAAAAAAAGAAAAAAAGCCTGAGAAACATTTGTGAAGTTCACAGCCCAGAGGTAGGAGTTCACTAAAAGACTGAGATCTCATCATAGGACTATTGAATGAGTCCTGTCCACTCACATCTAACCAACACAGTGCTAAAAGTGTATTGGTAGACATTATTTCTATACAGTATATCATGACTAGCAATAGAAAGAAAGAAGGAAGGAAAGAAGAGAAAGAAAGAAAAGGGAAAAAGGAAAATTACAAGTCAGACTAAAAAGGCAAAGCCAACAAAATTTGACAGACCATGTACCAATATCAGATATGGCAAGGATGTTAAAATTGCCATATTGGGAACGTAAGACTATGATTAATATACTAAGGACTCTAATGGATAAGTATATAGCATGCAAGAACATAAGGGTGATGTAAACAGAGAGTTGGAAATCCTAAGAAAGAAACAAAAAGAAATGTTAGAGATTAAAAAATAAGATAAAATAAAATAGTTTATCAGAAATGAATTTACTTGACAGATTTTTAGTAGATTGGACACAGCTGAGGGAAGAACCTCCTGAGCTAGGAGATCTATCAGTAGAATTCTTCAACTGAAAAACAAAGAGGACAAAAAGAAAAAAAAAAAAAAAATCCAAGACCTGTGAAGGTCTGTGGTATGTGGGACAATGATAAAAGATCTGATATACATAAAATGAGGATACGAGAATGAGAAGAAAGAAAGTAGAAGAAATGTTTGAAATAATAATGATGATGAAAGATTTTCCCAAATAAATGTTAGACAGAAAACAACAGATCTGGAAAGTGCAGAGAACATTATGCAGTATGAGCAGGATGAAGAAGAGTAGAGAAATATTCAAAGTGTTGAGAAACAGTGAAATTGAGCAGGACCCTGGGGGACTCCTGGGCACAAAAGCCTTTCTGTGTCCTCCATTTCTTGTTATTAAGGAACAGGATTCATTTAGACTCCATGACCTCCCCTGAATTCCAACAGACAGGTTCAAATAATTTCTAACTAGGGAAGGGAGGGCTTTCAATTTCCACTTTGCACTTTCATGCTTTGGAGAAGGAAATGGCAACCCACTCCAGTGTTCTTGCCTGGAGAATTACCAGGGACAGAGGAGCCTGTTGGGCTGCCGTCTACGGGGTCACACAGAGTCGGACACGACTGACGTGACTTAGCAGTAGCAGCAGGGAAGGGAGGGCATACAGAGACAAGAGAGGAACAGTCAAGAATAATAATGCAGCCAGGTAAGGTCCTGGTTCCCCCTCAAGGGACATACATGGCAATATCTTTGAGCTATTTTGCAGATACTGAAACCCATCCCAGGTTAGGGCTTTCCTGGTGGCTCAGATGGTAAAGAATCTACCTGCAAGGTGAGAGATTAGGGTTCAGTCCCTAGGTTGGGAAGATCTCCTGGAGAAGGGAATGGCAACTCATTCCAGTATTCTTGCCTAGAAAAGTTCACAGACAGAGGAGCTTGGTAAGCTACAGTCCATGGGATTGCAGAGTTGGACACAACTGAGAAACTAACACTTTCACTTTCTTTTCACACCAGGATAGAGAAGTTAACAATATGTTGCCCTCATGTACATAGACCCAAGACTGGTTGGAACAAGAAGGCTGATGAGGCTGACTCACACTTACTTTACCACCAACCAATCAGAAGTATGTTCACAAACTGATCAGGCCCTTTTTGAATCATTATTAGAAGATTCCTCACTACCTACTCTAGAACAAGACACAGTATTAAGAGTTATAGCCCCCTGTGACTCCATTTACCAGATAAAACAATAAAGTCATTCTTTTCTAGTTTACCCAAAGCCCTGTTTCCAAGATTTAATTCAATAACAGAGTACAGACTCTGGATTTGACACTTTAGGGTCAGTCTTGGAACTGTCATTTTTCTTGTAGGTATTCATTTAGCTTACTCATGTTTTGCAATGAGTGTATACTGAAGCTCAAGGTCTAGTGAAAGTAGGTCTGCCATTTTGTACCTGTTTTGTTCTAATCAGTTTATGTCATGTCCTCAGGCTATGCCATTCTTTTAAAGGTTGCACCCTTCCCACTTCCTGTCTCAGTCCTATCCAGTATCTTTCAGAGGATGGGATGGAATCAGAAGAAAGGCATGTGTACTCAGTTGCTCAGCTGTATCTGAATCTTTGTGACCCCATGGACTATAGCCCTCCCCCCAGGTTCCTCTGTCCATGGGATTTTCCAGGCAAGAATATTAGAGTGAGCTGTCATTTCCCTCTCCAGGGGGTCTTTCTGGCCCAGGGATTGAATTCATGTCTTCTACATCTCCTGCACTGGCAGGCAGATTCTTTACCACGGTGCCACCTGTGTAGCCCATATCAGAGGAAAGACTCCTATCTAATCCAACAAGGCCAATATTACCCTCTATCATATACCATCAGGGAAATGCAAATTAAAATGACAATGAGATACCACTATGCAACTACTAAAAAGGCTAAAATCTAGAACATTGACAATACCAAATACTGATCAGGATGTAGAGAAACTGTAACTCTAATAATTGCTAGGGGAATGCAAAATGGTATAGCTACTTTGGAAGACAGGCAGTTTTCTTACAAATCAAAGAGACTCATACCACCAAGCAATTATGTTCCTTGGTATTTATCCAAAGGAATTGAAAACTGATGTCTATACAAGGCCTGAATGTGAGTGCTTATTACATCATTGTTTATAGTTGGAAGCAATCCTGATGTTACTCAGTAGGAGGATGAATAAATAAACTGTGGTATTTGAGACAATGGAACATTATTCAGCACTGAAAAGAAATGAACAATCATGCAATAAAAAGACATGCTGAAAACAAATGCACATTGCATGAAAGAAGCCAATCTGAAAATGCTGTTTACTATATGATTCTAACCATGTAACATTCCAGAAAAAGCAAAACTATGGAGAGAGTGAAAAGATCAATGGTTACCAGGGGTTGGATGATGGGGTCGGGGGTGGGGAATTTATAAATAGACAGAGCACAGAAATTTTTCAGGCTGGTAAAAATACTTGGTATGGTATCATAATGATGAATACAAATGTACATTTGTCGAGACTCACAGGACTCACAACACCGAGAGTGAATTGTTACTTAAATTTCAGATTTTGGTTGACAATGATGCGTCACTGCAGGTTCATGAATTGTAACAAATACACCACTGACTGTGGATGTTGATAATGGAGGAGGCTATGAATGAGTGGAGCAACAGCTATATGCCAAATCTATGTGCTTTCTCCTTAATTTTGATGTGAACCTAAAACTGCTCTAACAAAATATACTCTTAAAATTAAGATACAAAAAGCACAAATCATTAAAATGAAAACAAAATGGCAATGCTTTGTTTCTTGCTCTGTGCTAAGTAATATTCATGCCCTAAGTCAATCATCATTGCAACCAGATGAATGAGATGCTATTAGTATCCTAATTTTAAAGATGAGAAAAACAGGTGTTTAGAAAGTCTTCATAATCTGGACAAGGTCATTTCTGTTATAAATGGTAGACACTATTTGAACCCAGGTTTCTCTTATGCCAAACTGGAGCATTTAAACAATTACCTGCTTTATTTTCCTTGATTTGTTCAGTGATTTTTAATTTCTGCAATAACTTTTATCATATGCTTACTTCCTTAGGTCTATGCATGTCTTTGCCTTCTCCTTACACTTTACATCTCACCTTTGATGTCTTTGCTCATGGATTTCCTATTTTTATTGGATATCACTGAAAGTAAAATTCAGCACAATTTAATTGTCTTTGGCTTGCTGAAATGTGTTCTTGAAATATAGACACTGTCTTTTACCCTGGATGTGATCTTCATCTGCATGTGTTAAGAGTTCTCCTCAGTCCTGGTCTTTGCTCACAGAATGTGTAGGGACAAAGATTTCTCCCTTATCCTCCTAGGCCTTAAGTGACTATTCCCCTCAGAATAAGTGCCTGAGATATTTATTCTGATCTTCAGCTAAGAAGGGAGTTAATGTGATGCCACCATTAGGAATTTTATTACTGCATTTTTTTCTCTCTACATTAAAAAAAAAAAAAGTGCATGTAACAAAGCGTCTTGTCTGTTACCAAGTGATGTTTATATCCCTCTTTGCTTCCAGATGTCTGGGTAACTTTTTCTTTTATTGTTTACATTTTCAAGGTTTGGTTGGGCTTTGATATAGCCATGCTCTTTGTTTATTTGTTTACTTTTGCTTTGTTTTGCTTTGCCCTGCTCAGCCTTCTCTGTACTGCTTCTACTCAGTCCCAGCTGAGTGAGTGGTTTATCTTAGATTTTGAAAGTTAAAAAATGAAAGTTAGTTGCTCAGTCCTGTCAAGCTTTTTGCCACTCCATGGACTGTAGCCCACCAGGCTCCTAGTCCATGGAACTCTCCAGGCAAGAATACTGGAGTGCGTGTCCATTCCCTTCTCCAGGAGATCTTCCTGACACAGAGATTGAATCTTAGTCTCCTGCATTGCAGGCAGATTCTTTACCACTGAGCTACAGGGAAGATCTTAGACTTTACTCCATCTGTACTTACAATTTCTATGAGGAGACCCTCCACCACGTTTCTGGACTGGACCTGAGCCTCCTGTGTCTTCAAATTGACGTGAGTTCCAAGTGAACCACCTCCAGTATTTCCCCTAGCTGCCATTAGTTCTCACCTCCATCCTTACTTCAAGAACAACAATGAAGTCCTTGAAATGGTTTTATCACTCTCTGCCCAACTCCAACACCCTCTGCGAGGAAGAGCCCTGTGTTGACCACTTGAATCTTCTTTTCATTTATCCCCAAATTACACTGGATCTGAATGACACTTCTTGAGTCTTGGGATGAGAAGTTAGATGCTAATTTCAGCTTCCACTGAGATTAAAAAAGGCTGTCCATTTCACTCAGCTTTTGGCAAACAAATTCTACAAACTGCTTTTATATTAGCTTTTTTTTCCCCCCAAAATTCATAGTGTTTTTTATTTAAAGCATACCACTGATTTTAATAAAACAGTCTAGAGTTAGAGTATGCATAGACCTGGGTGTGAAAAGGTAGAAATTTATTTATATACATTAAAATAATGGATTTTATTCTCTGAAGACTCTAAGTTGCTCCTTGGTGTTAAGTGAAGCACTTAGGGAAACACATTTAGCTCTTCAGGTTCGGAAACATTAGATGACATTATAGACAAACTGGAGTCACCAGCTCCCTAAGTGGTCCTCTCATCCTTCAGAGACATAAAAACTAATGTGTTCTGCTCTGCACCTCACTTTCTGCTCCTGCAACTGCTACTGCTACTGCTACTGCTAAGTCACTTCAGTCATGTCCGACTCTATGTGACCCCATAGACGGCAGCCCACCAGGCTCCCTCATGCCTGGGATTCTCCAGGCAAGAACACGGGAGTGGGTGGCCATTTCCCTCTCCAATACATGAAAATTAAAAGTGAAAGTGAAGTCGCTCGGTCATGTCTGACCCTTAGCGACCCCATGGACTGCAGCCCACCAGGATCCTCCGTCCATGGGATTTTCCAGGCAAGAGTACTGGAGTGGGGTGCCATTGCCTTCTTCTAGGTCTTATGAAGTGCTAAGAAAAAGTCATTGGCTACATGGCAGCTTTTTTTTTTTTGATTTGATATTAAAAGAATGGCAGATATTCTATATATATTGTGAAGGACATTGGTGTACATTTCTCAAGGTTGCATAAATTGTGTTGAAATCATCAGTTCAGGTTGCATATAAATAACTTGTATATATTTTTGAGTACAATATAAAAAGCAATAAATATAAAGAAATATTTGTTTTATTAAACAAATGTGCCATTTCTTGCTAATGAGCAATTTTTGTATATATTTGATATACTTCCAGGATTTATTCTATTTGTAAAAGAAGCAATTACTCTATTAGCAAAACGGTTGTAGACTCTCCATTTCTTTAGCCTCATCCCTATGTCTAGCCCAGACACTTGCACAAGTCAAAGAAACTGGTTACAGGTTTTGCAAGCACCAAAATGCTAATTGTCAAGATCTTAAGAAAATGACCATTTTTCCATTATTTTCTCAGTGCCATATAAAAAGCTGTGTAAATGGGTTGCCTGTTTCCTACCATGAGTCACTCCAGTGCTAAAAGACATGCTACGGGGAAACCAAAATTCAATCAAACAAAGAATGAACTAAAGAACATGTGTTAAACAAGGAACTTCTGAATAATTTTACAAAAAAGAATACAAATTCTCAAAATGTATGTTTGTGGGCAGGGGTGTTACATATTCATAGAACTCCATAGAAATTATTTCTGAGTCTTTCAAAAACAGTTACAATGTGCTTTTTTGAATAAACACATGTAAAAGGGAAACTACAAAGAAAAGAGAAAGATGTTAGAAATAAATGAAAGAAGAAAGCAGGTGAAAAAGAAATAATTTAAATGGGAAATAATATTACATACAAAAATTCAAAGGATGACATTAATGTATTTTGAACCACGGAACATGAATCAAAATCTTGCTTTTCTTCCCCCCTCCAAATCTTCACATTGAACATTATCTGCGTCTTTCACAATTTCCAAGCACTCTAAAACTTCAGATTTGTTCCTACGCTTTCAGAACATACAATTTGCAAGTAAATCTGAGAACTGGTAAGATTTCTATTATCTGAGGCTCTTTCATAAGTTTTGTAGGGGATTCCATCAGCTTCCAGCAGCATAGAAGGCAGCAGTTGTGTGTGCAACCCTGGGAATAGCTTTAAGTGAGACATTATGAAGGAAATATACAATATAGGGAGTCAGTATATGTCTGAATCGTGTTTTACTAGTAGAATTAGATATGCAGTGGCATTTTCTGACTTGGAAAATATCTTCTGTAATGACCTGACATTAGCATTTTGTGTGTGTAATATGCTATCCCTACTGGGACATTTTATGAAAGCTAGAGGTTGTGACCTACTGTTTATTTCACTTAGCTTCTGAGGTGCCAGAGATTGATGGAGAAGCCAAAGTGCATCATTGTTCTTCACTGGACCTTTGCATTTATTAGTCACGAGTCTGATGCTAATGGGATTCGTTCTTTTGTTGGACTGATGCTCAGGGTAAGACGGGCAGATGAGCTCCTGATCTTGACCAGAGATGATTTGCCCAATGCCAATTAGAACAGGAAGAGGGCAAGGTGGAAGTTGAACTTGGACTTAATAGGAATAATAGATGCTGAGGGTGCATGATTAAACTCAATAAGATAATGCACTCTATTCCTAAATTGACAAATTTACCTAGCGAAGAGACTTTCTGTTATTGTCAGCCAAGCAAATTGTAATCCTTTGAGAAATAGTCCAGCTAGCTTTTTTTTTTTTTTAACTACTCATAGGACATAAAGTTATTTCTGTTAAATATAGATATTATTTTACACATTACAAAAATAGCTCTCCTATTTCACACAAATGACAAAAAGAAATGATTGTGTTACCCAATCATTTTGAAGACAGGATCCCTCGGGGTAAACAAATACATCCTGTTTTAAATACCTTTTACTGTAAACATAAATTTAACATGAGGAGACAAGATAAATATTAAAATTGGATAGAGTAGTATTTTTTAAATTATACTTCTTCTTCCAAGTTTTTTCTCTCACTGGGAAATTTCCCTCACTTCTCTCTCACTGAAAGCCAGAGTTGCTGAAATTTATAGGAGGCGCTAGTGTTTCAGAACTCCTCTTGGCAGGCAGGAGGGGAAGCAGTTAAGACTGGTACCTTTTGGCAACTATAAGCTTGTTCTCAAAGTTTATATTTGCCAGAGGGGAAGGACGAGGGAACAAGACAGTCAGAGGTTTGGGATGCACATGTACACACTGCTATATTTAAAATGGATAACCAACAAGATCCTACTGTATAGCACAGGGAACTCTGCTCAGTATGCTATGGCAGCCTGGGTGGGAGGGGAGTCTGGAGGAAAACGGATACTTGTATATATATGGTTGAGTCCCTTTGCTGTTGACCTGACACTATCACAACATTGTTAATCAGTTATACTCCAATATAAAATAAAAATTGTTTTGTTTTTTTTTTAACAAAACTGACTACCTTTTTCTTAAAGAAATTTCCTAAACTATGTTCTAGGAATTCAGATATTTGCATATTTGTACATCTCTTTATCTTATAAATATGTGCTGTTTTCTCTGTGTAAAAGTGTATTTTACAGGGCATGCTAGGTTGCTTCAGTCATGTCTGACTCTGCGACCCTATGGACTGCAGCCAGCCAGGCTCCTCTGTTCATGGGATTCTCTAGGCAAGAATACTACAGTGGGAATATTATCATTTCAGGGATTGAAAAATTCCTAGCACAAATACAAACTTTGGGCAAGCTCTGGGCAAAATTACTTCAATGGCTGCTTGAAAGTCATTTATGAAAAATAAAATTGACAAAAAATGCTGGTTGAAATGAAAATCAGAAATTTGAACGTCAGGATAAGGATACTGGACATGCTCTTTTATCGATTCCTGCTTGCTCTTTAGCATAGTATGGTGTCTTCTGGTGCCCAAGAAATATTTGTTTAGTTTTTTTTGTTGGATTCAGATTAATTTTGGGGGTAGCTTTTGAAAACTGGCAAGCAGATAAAAGATGTAAACTGAGCTCTGCTATAGTGACATTATTACTTCGCAGCAATGTGTGGGATGAATTAGAGAAAAGAAAGATGGAACACTAATATAACAATAAATGTAAACTCTTTACCCAAACCATCACAGATATATGGTAGACATGAGAGACATATTCAAAGAAAAATCCCATTATTTCGCTAATAAAAGTTGTATCAGAGATGCAAGGCAGAATGAGCTGAGGCTTATGCTAAAGTTTTAATCTGAGGTCTGAGGTGTCAGGTAGAAGAAGATGCCACATGTTAAATTTGAGATATGACTTTGTGGTATGATGTCAAGATTCTACACTCTACCTGTTGCATGACCTTAAGAAAAGGCAAGAAATAAACATTCAGAAAGGAGAAGGCAATGGCACGCCACTCCAGTACTCTTGCCTGGAAAATCCCATGGTTGGAGGAGCCTGGTAGGCTGCAGTCCAGGGGTAGTGAAGAGTCGGACAGCACCGAGTGACTTCACTTTCACTTTTCACTTTCATGTATTGGAGAAGAAAATGGCAACCCACTCCGGTGTTCTCTCCTGGAGATTCCCAGGGGCGGGGAAGCCTGGTGGGCTGCAGTCTATGGGGTCGCACAGAGTCGGACACTACTGAAGTGATTTAGCAGCAGCAGCAGCAGCAGCAGCAGCAGCAGCAGAGCTCCTCTAGTGGCTCATTGGTAAAGAATCTGCCTGCCAATGCAGGAGACACAAGTTTCATCCCTGGTCTTGGAAGAGCGCACACACCGTTGGGCAAGGAAGCCAGTGCACCACAACTACTGAGCCTGCGCTCGACAGCCCAGGAGCCACAACTACTGAGCCCGCATGCTGCAACTACTGAAGTCCGCGTACCCTAGAGCGCATGCCCTGCAACAAGAGAGGTCGATGTGATGAGAAACCAGTGCATTGCAACTAAAGCATAGTCCCAGCTTGCCAGAGCTAGAGCAGAAGAGCCATGGAGCAATGGAGTCCCAGCACAGGAATAAATAAATTTTTAAAAAGTCAAAAGTTATACATTAAAAAAAAAAGCTTTAGATCTGAAGTAATTAAAAAGAGCATGAGAAAGAAATCTTAGGCAGGACACTATACTCAGGAAAGGGTTAAAAAAAAAAAAAAAAAAGTACTTTTGATCATGGAAAGGCAATCCTAGACATACGAAAGACCAGAAAGCTTAAGTCAAGAAAGAGAAAAGCCTGAAGTTTTCTTGTTTTTTTTTTTTAAAGAGATTACTGGAAAAGTTGACATCATTAGAGCTTCAGGCCCAATAGTGACATTTTTCTTTTTGTAAGTTTCAATAAAAGAGTAGAGATGGGCCTTCGAAAGCAAGAGATGGGATGAATTATGTATATAAAAGCAAAAAATGTCAATCATCATTTAAAGAAATTTGCACAGAATAAGCAAAGTAGGATAAGAGCTTGAAAGTAAAGCTTTTATGTATTTTCAGGTTTTTTTTTTTCTTTATCAGAGGGGTAACTGTTTAGACTCAAAAACCTGATTATAAAAAAGAAAGAGAAGGATAGATTTAAGTAGACCTGAATTATAATCCCTCATTCTACCAAACATCTCTGAGGCTTAGTAGATTCATGCATGAATATAAAATAAGCAATATGTTTAGCTCTAAATATTTTATTTATTTATATTTCAAATCAGTTCATTTATCTGGGAGCTGTGCTGGGTCTTCGCCGCTGTGTGAGCTATCCTCTAGTTGCGATAAGTGGGGTCTCCTCTTTAGTTGCAGTGCACAAGCTTCTCCCTGCAGTGGCTTCTCTCGTTGTAGAGTATACTGTCTAGAGCACAGGCTCAGTAGCTGTGAGCCTGCTCGTGGATCTAGTTTAGGCAAATAGGTTTAGTTGTTCCATGGCGTCTGGGATCTTCCCGGCTCAGGGATAGAACCTTTGTCTACTGCATTGGCAGGTGGAATCATAACCACAGCCACTGGGAAAGTCCAGCTCTAAACATTTTAAATTAATGTATAAGAAGTTTCAAAAATAATTTATTGAGGTATAATTCATACAAAATTTTAATTATATATTTTTATGAGTTTTGACAACTGCATCCTTCCTTGTAACTGCCTCCGCAATAAAGACATAGAGCTTTCCCACCACCCAAAGTCATCTGACACTCCTCATCCCAGCCCCTGACTACAGGCAACCATGGACCTAGATTCTGTCACTACGGATAAGACCAGGATTTCTTAAATTTTATATAAATAGTGTAAGCATATATTAATGTTTTTCTGGTTTCTTTACCTCAGCATATTTTTTTTTGGAAATTTATCTATTTAATTGAGTGTGTAAGTCACTACTCTTTACTTCTACTGAGTATATTTCATTGTACATGTGAGTGTACATGCTAAGCCACTTCAATCGTGTCCGACTCTTTGCAACCCCATGGACTGCAGCCTGCCAGTCATGGGATTCTCCAGGCAAGAATAATAGAGCGGGTTACCATTCCCTCCTCCAGGGATCTTCCCAACCCAGGGATCGAACCCACACTTCTTACATGTGCTGCATTGACAGGCAGTTTCTTTCCAACTAGCGCCACCTCAGAAGTCCTATATTTCATTGTAAAAATATTTATTTACCTATTTTATCCAATTTATCTATTCACTTGTTGATAGACACTTGGCAGGTTTATTCAGTTCAGCTCAGTCGCTCAGTCGTGTCTGACTCTTTGTGACCCCATGAATCAGCACGCCAGGGCTCCCTGTCCATCACCATCTCCCGGAGTTCACTCAGACTCACGTCCATCGAGTCCGTGATGCCATCCAGCCATCTCATCCTCTGTCGTCCCCTTCTCCTCCTGCCCCCAATCCCTCCCAGCATCAGAGTCTTTTCCAATGAGTCAACTCTTCGTATGAGGTGGCCAAAGTACTGGAGCTTCAGCTTTAGCATCATTCCTTCCAAAGAAATTCCAGGGTTGATCTCCTTCAGAATGGAATGTTTGGATCTCCTTGCAGTCCAAGGGACTCTCAAGAGTCTTCTCCAACACCACAGTTCAAAACCACCAATTCTTCGGCACTCAGCCTTATTCACAGTCCAACTCTCACATCCATACATGACCACAGGAAAAACCTTGACTAGACAGAACTTAGTCGGCAAAGTAATATCTCTGCTTTTGAATATACCATCTAGGTTGGTCATAACTTTTCTTCCAAGGAATAAGCGTCTTTTAATTTCATGGCTACAGTCACCATCTGCAGTGATTTTGGAGCCCCCAAAAATAAAGTCTGACGCTGTTTCCACTATTTCCCCATCTATTTCCCATGAAGTGATGGGATCTGATGCCATGATCTTTGTTTTCTGAAGGTTGAGCTTTAAGACAACTCTTTCACTCTCCTCTTTCACTTTCATCAAGAGGCTTTTTAGCTCCTCTTCACTTTCTGCCATCAGGATGGTGTCATCTGCATATCTGAGGTTATTGATATTTCTCCCGGCAATCTTGATTCCAGCTTGTGCTTCTCCAGCCCAGCCTTTCTCATGATGTACTCTGCATATAAGTTAAATAAGCAGGGTGACAATATACAGCCTTGATGTACTCCTTTTCCTATTTGGAACCAGTCTGTTGTCCATGTCCAGTTCTAACTGCTGCTTCCTGACCTGCATACAGATTTCTCAAGAGGCAGGTCAGGTGGTCTGGTATTCCCATCTCTTTCAGAATTTCCCACAGTTTATTGTGATCCACACAGTCAAAGGCTTTGGCATAGTCAATAAAGCAGAGATAGATGTTTTTCTGGAACTCTCTTGCTTTTTCCATGATCCAGCGGATGTTGGCAATTTGATCTCTGCCTTTTCCAAAACCAGCTTGAACATCAGGGAGTTCATGGTTCACATATTGCTGAAGCCTGGATATTAATAAATCTTTGTGCACATATTTGTTTAACTGAGAGAACTTATACAAAAATTAAAAAATAATCACTCACAGAAAACTGGGAAGGCAGGTATGTGGAGTCCAGCATTCACCACCGTGTGAAGATAGGATATTAGTTTTCCAATTTATGGGACACCACTACCATACTTACAAAGTATTTCTTCACCAGTTTTTATGTGCACAGGCTATGCAGACACTTGATTGTGTGGTCCTAATTGTTCGGTATGTGTGTGTGCTCAGTTGTGTCCAATTCTTTTGTGACCTCATGGACTATAGCCTGCCAGGCTCCTCTCTCCATGGAATTTTCCAGGCAGGCAAAAATCGTGGAGTGTGCTGCCATTTCCTACTCCAGCAGATCTTCCTTACCCAGGGGTTGCACCCATGTCACTTGCATCTCCTGCATTGGTAAGTGGATTCTTTACCACTGGACCACCTGGGAAACCTCCTAACTGACCTATTTTGAGTCAATAGGACATGGGACAGGATGGGGCTGGCTTTAGCATCAGCTATTAGTATCAGTGGTCTACCCCCACATGCCAGTCTCAAATGATGATAGAGTTCTAGAATTGGAGAGGCTAAATTTCTCTCCTGAGTGATCAAGTGGCTCCTCTCCTCCAGGTCACCTGCTTCTTAGTGAGAGAGAAAGATCCTGAGCCTGGCTCTTCTCTCTCATCCATGCACACACTTTAAACAGCCAAATTTCATTAGTAAAGAATTATTTCCATGACAGCATGTGGGAGTATTTTTGCATCTGTTTTCATGTAATTCAAAGAGACACTCTCAGATATTCTAGACCCAAGGAAAAAGAAATTCATGTACTGATTTCTCTCGATTTATAGAAATATTTGTTGGATGGAGTCCTGCCTTAGAATTAGATCTGGCCCTATATAAAGAAGTACCACAATCTCAGGTCCTTTGCTGGTTCTCTAGTAGTTGAGGAGTTCCTGGATTATTTTGAAAGGCACTGTAAACTTCCCCCTTTCTCTTAAGCCTCCGTGGACATTATTAGGAGGCAAAAAGTGATGGAAAGAAGAATTTCAGCTCTTCTTTACTGTGGAGGGCCTGCAAAATCTGTATAGGGTAGTCTGTCTTAAAGAACTCTTTCATTGAACTACTGTTTTAATCAACCTATTTAGATAGATGATAGATAGATGGTAGATTAGACAGGTGGATGATAGACATAGATAATAGATGGATAGATAGATAGACAGATACATACATACTGAAGGCTTTGATTGGGAGTGGTTTGCTGAGATGAAGCCCCCACTCAAGGTACATAAGAGTTCTGGTTGGAATAAGGGAATGATGAGGAGAAGGCTTCTGGAGGGAGAAGATTAACTTTTCTGAAGTGGAAGAGAGATCAAAGACAGCATGAGTGGCAGACTTCCAAACAGGGAGCTAAGCCTAAGAACAAGGGTACAGCCATCCGCTCACTTTAGTGTTGTGTTTTCATGGCTTTTCTTTTCCAGAAGACACCTGGAACCATTATACCAAGCATCCACAATTTCAAGTTGTTGCTGGTTTGGGATTCTTAATTTATTTTCATTTAGTTAATCTGAGACTTCAGTGACACCTAATATACAGCAGCCTTGTGCAAGGGGTTTTGTATATAAGTAAGGAAGGAAAACAAATAGCAAACCCATTGAGGACCATGGGAGGGAGGCAGTACATGTTGTTTAAGGCAAATAACAATACGGATAGTGAAGTTGATCAGTCGTGTCTGACTCTTCGCGACCCCATGGACTGTAGCCTACCTGGCTCCTCTGTCCATGGGATTTTCCAGGCAATAGTACTGGAGTAGATTGCCATTTCCTTCTCCAGGGGATCTTCCCAACCCAGGGATCGAACCCAGGTCTCCTGCATTATAGACAGACACATTACCATCTGAGCCACCAGGGAAGTCCAGGCTACTACCAGGTCAAAAAGGTAAAGTCCCAAGGATAGCTGAAAGTGGTAATATGATAAAAGAAAAATGAAAAAGTATGCCTGATGCAGGAGAAACGTTTTTTTCCTCCAGTCATTTTAAGGGAAGGAGACCGTTCAAGAAGAGGAAGAGTGGCAGGTGATTAGGTTATATATAGTGTTCATCCATCTTGGCTATGCAATTCAGGTCCAGCACCCACCCCCCACCCCAGCTGCTAACTATACGAGTGTCACAGAGTTAGCGCCTTCTACGGCAATGTTCCCTGCTTTACTCAGGGGCTTTATCTTCAATTATTGCAAATTCCATTTGCAAAACAAATATTCTTTCCAGAAAGTGTTTCACGCCATTTTAGATATTGATAAAATTCTGAAATAACTTTATTCATTTGAACACTTTGATAATCATCCCAAATACACAAATTGAAATTTAACATAAGGAGTAAGAGTGGACAGTACATGATATAAAGTTATTTTGTGCATTCATGACAAATAAATACCATATATTTTGCTATTTAATTGTTCTAAAGAATTTCTTTATTTTAACTAGTTTCTCGTAACTGGAAGAGGGTATCAGGATTTCCCAAAGAACCTCATTGAATATCTTTGATCATTTAACCTTTGGACAAGTTTGTCTCTGAGAATATGTTTTTAGTCAATCATTGGAGAGCAATCATTAGTGAATTCCCATATCCATCCATCAATTTCAAGTTGAAGCTCACACATTGCCCTAAATCCAACTCAGAAATTTATGGGAAAATTGTATCACTTCTGACATTTTAGAAACTAGTTAAGACAGATTGAAGCCTACAAGGCAGAGGAGATAAAATATAGAATTTTATCTGTAAGTCAATCCAAATTAAGTATTTTTAGTAACAAATTTTAATCTAGTTCTCAACTAGATTGTGGACTTTTAACTTCTAAATTCTAAATAAAATTATATGGTCTAAATTTCAGCATCAGAACAAGGACAATTTTTGTGTATGAATTTACTTACAATTACTCCTAAGCTCAAAAGACATAGTTTAATTTGAATAAATAAAAGAGATAAATTGTTTGTGTTATTTGGGCTTGTCTTAGTCCATCTAGCTTGCTTTAACAAAAATACCAGAGATTAGGTGGCTAAACCAATAAACTTTGATTTGTCATAGTTCTGGAGGTTGAGAAGTCTGAAATCAAGACACCACCAGATTCAGTAATCCACGAGGACTGCTTAGTAGTTTACAGAGCAGTTCACTCAGAGTCCTCACGTGGGACCAGAGAGATGTCTTAGGTCTCTTCTTACTGGGGCACTAACACCATTCATGAGGACTCTGCCCTGATGACCTAATAACTTCCCAAATGCCCTGCTTCCAAATGTCATCATATTGGGAATTTGAATTTCAACATATGACTTTGGAGGAGACATAACATTCAGTCCATTTCAGGATTTATATCTGAATACTTACACACAAACATAACAAAACCTATACCTCCATCAAGAATAAAATCAAGTAAAATCAAGCATGCCAGGCTCCTTCATCAAATAAATTATTTCATTTAGTAAAACAATATTGTTAATTTTCTAACTAGCTAATTTCCTTTGGTTTTCAGATAGATTTGAAGTGGAAAAATCTTTAAAAATAAAGAACAATTGCTTCTTGCATAGTCAATGCAACAGTATGACAATTTACATAGAGAAAACCAAGAAAGAACAATCATAAAAATAATTATATAGATTGCTATTATCCAAGATCCTTACATCAGATAACGTTTCTTCACATTGTCAGAGTCTGTACTTATTTCTCCACAAATTCACAGAGCTGGTATGACCATTGTGACCCTGTGGTACGTTTACATTCCATAAATGGAAAGATGACAGAATTCCACACATCACTTCTAACAGGCAGAGAAAGCAGTATGTCCAGATGCATGCACTGCTTTGGGTGAAGAGCAAGGCTAAAAATGCTGACCTCATGTAAACATGACTAATAGTCAATGGCATGAGCTTCACTGGACAGGGTTTATTCAGAAGACCATCCAGCACTTTCTTTTTGTAATAAAATATTTTCTAGGATGGGGGTGTGAAGTTGGGACACCCATCAGAAGAGCTGAGAAGGGAAGTGTGATAGGAGCTTGTGTCACTGTTGGAAAATGAGTGAGCTGTGACATTGAGTGGGCTGTGATATTGACTGAAATAGATTCACTCAGGGAGACAAGTTAGACATATCTTTGATCTTTTTTATAAGCAGCTGGATAGAAAAAAATAATTAAGTAGCAGGAAAGGAGGGACAGGATAAAAGAAAGTGTCTTTTCACCCTTTTTATTCTTATGATGTCCTGATTCTTCAGCCTACAGCTTTAAATATTTGTGTAACTACTTTCTTGGGGAACTGTCATCTCATAGTCATTTTGTATGTATTGAGCTCCTAAAGCTATGGATGTTTTATAAAGCTACAATGTAAATTTATTTCTCTCCAGTATCCCTGTCACTTTCCCTGTCTCCACATAAAAAGCAAGAGATGTAACATTTCATTATTAATTACAGCAACAGCAAGCTGGCTGTCAGGAAGTCAAACCCCGACACACATTCCCCACCAAGCTGCTGAGCTTTCAGCCATTTACTCATTAAGCTTATGATGATGATGGAGGTTTTAAAACCTGCTATTTGTAATGGACAGTAGGCCTTAAAAATCTGTCATAAATTGCTCAATTGAGGAAATCAAGTGGCAAAGAGAGCGATCCAGGCTAAGAGCAAACAAATTGCACCGTAAAGGGAAGCTGGGTCTTTAACTGAGCTTTCATTTTTACAAAGAATGTGAGGGCAACCCTGCAACTGTGAATGCTGTGGGATTGTTTAACTGAGAGCAGTTATTCACAGTAAAGAGGCTGAGCATACAGGGGACAAAGGAATTTCAAACCAAACCAAGAAAAAGGACTGAAAGCACGTTGGGGTGCATTTGTTTTTTAAACAGTAAGTTATTGGTGAGTGAAAATGACTAAATCAATTTTTAATGTGCATTCTCCTTAACATTTTAATAACAGACTATATAAGATAAAAGTGGATTTCAAGGTGACCACAAATCAAGTTAAAGGCCTAAGCATACAAAGGAATATACTCTCCCATCTAGTGAGAGGTTTAAAGAAAGGCACATCAATTTGGATATTTTTCATTCATTCATTCAAGATGCATTCATCTGTACCTATTATATGGCCCAGGTTTTTATCTAAGCACTTCAGAATCAAGGATGATCTAAACAGAAAAGTATCTTCTGCTGAAGGAGGGAGATAGAAAAAAAAAAAAAAGAAGAAGAATAAAAGAAAGAAACACCTGCATAATACATGATATCTTAATTGGCATATTTGAAAGGGATGAAGACATGAAAAATTAGGAGGAGCAAAGGCAGGTAAAAAGGGACTGAGAGGGCAGGTGTGGTGGTTTGAGAGGAGGATACAAGCTTAAGTAAGGAGGTAAAGCTTGAGAATCCCATTCGGGAGGTGGTGATAGGGACACTTGAAGAAAGAATAACGTTCCCGGTAGATTGATCAAAGGATTGAGTTTACTGGGGAAAGCAAAATTTCAGTTTTATTCAACAGAAGCTCTTGTAAACCGGGAGAGCACAGGAGAGTGGCTAGCTGTGTGGTGTCCCCATATGAAAGAGCTCTTTCTAGTATGGATCAGGCTCACTACTCATGCATCCCCATAATAATTAGAGCCCCTAAACATCTTTTAGAAGTCTGTATTTGGCACCAAAATATCATTACAAAGAAGAACTTGTGTATGTCTATTTGTCCACGATTGTGTCAATCTATTACATACATATAATGCTATATAAAAAGTTAATATTCCCATTGATGATATAACTTCTGCTTTACTCATATAAAGAGAAATGTTTCTACCACATTAATGAATTATTTAGAGTTTTAAATCCCAGATAGACACTTTACTAATTGGAAAAGACCCTGATGCTGGGAAAGATTGAAGGCAGGAGGAGAAGGGGATGGCAGAGAATGAGATGGTTGGATGGAATCACCGACTCAATGGACATGAGTTTAAGCAAGCTCTGGGAGTTGATGAAGGACAGAGAAGCCTGCCGTGCTGCAGTTCATGGGGACACAAAGAGTCGGACATGACTGAGCAACTGAACTGAACTGACTGAGCCACTTTGCTTAGATAATACTTCTATGGAGTTGGAGAGAAAAAATATATATGTATATTTCAGTGAAAGAGTCATTGAAAAGATAAAAATTGGAGACAGTCTGCTATAGTGTTAGAAGTGGTATCATTTAGGACCTGAAATCTTACCTAGGGAAAAAAAAATGGTTCTGGAACTGTATGTTGTTGCTGTTCAGTCACTAAGTTATGTCTGACTGTTTGCAACCCCTAGACTTTAGCCCACCAGGCTCCTCTGTCCATAGGATTTCCCAGGTAAGAATACCAGGTGGGTTGGCATTTGCTACTCCAGGGGATCTTCCTGACCCAGGGATTAAACTGGCATCTCCTGCATTGGCAGGCAGATTATTTTACCACAGGGAAGCTTCTGAATTGTAGACCAGAGAACAAGAAATGCTCAGTAGCAAATAGCCAAATATGTGTTGAAGCCACTAAAGAAAAAAAAAAAAAAAAAAAAAAAAGGCAAATTAAAGAATCTTTCTAAAATCTAAGCATTTGTTAGTCTTAATTGAGAACATTACTGTATAGAAACTCTCTTTAACCCAAACTTCCAGTATTATTTACAAAGATATTTGTTATTTCTAAGAGCCTCATAGAACTCAGTACTTACTTTGTAATTTGTCTAAGCAGTCATGATAGCAAACACATATTGTATAAAATACAGGCTTTAGTTTTATATTTTGTCTGTAATTGGCATTCATGTTTTAATAAGTTCTACGTGGGCCACTGTACCAGTGGACTGTGCAAGTTATATTAGACCAGATAGCAAAACTTTTATATAATTGATATCATTCTGAAAATTTACATAGGTTTTTTTGCACTTCCTTGGACTGATATCCATTTTTGTTCTCTCTGTCTTTCCTGTCTGTCCTTCTTTCTCCACAT
This sequence comes from Budorcas taxicolor, assembly GCF_023091745.1. Classification (NCBI taxonomy): domain Eukaryota; kingdom Metazoa; phylum Chordata; class Mammalia; order Artiodactyla; family Bovidae; genus Budorcas; species Budorcas taxicolor. The sequence goes on along the minus strand of NC_068929.1, from coordinate 54,358,775 downwards.
TGACAAGCTTGGTGCTGCTTTAGAACATTTACTAAATATACTCCTGGGTATTTCTCAGTGATTATCAATGATTAGATTCAATGACTATTAGCATTTATTATAAGTTTCCCTTAATATCTGTACTTTTAATTGTGGGAAATAGCCATGCACTTTCATAGACATGTGTTCCTCTCAATCTGTCCCATCAATTTCTCAGGAGTAATTGGTACAATTTAAATCTTCACCTAACTCTTCTCCTTCCATTGTTCTTGGAATAGCATCTATTTTTAAAGTAAGGACTATTCTTGTGCTGTTCTTTTATTTTGGTAATTTATGGAGAACTCATTGCCCAAAACAGGCACATGAGCACTATAAATAAAGCAGTCTGATAATTGCTTAAACAAAACTGGGCTCCATAGACAGGCAATGAACTCTCATTAAGGTGAGGTGAGAGATGAGTTTGCAATTTCTCTGAATTATCTTTTTTTAAATTTCTCTTTATACACTACTGTGCTTTCCATAAAATTATAATCTTAAAAGACACCAGAACTTCGTTTAACCAAAGAAAAAAATAAACATGGTATTTGAGTTATATCTTATTAAGTTGCACATTTAAATATATTAAAAAGTTATGAGTGTGAATTGGAAAGATTATTCAGATGGAAGCAATGAAATTTCCATTGTAGAACTAGAGATATTTCAGATTTTAAACATTTGCTCCCTTGGTGATTTTTCTTTTTTTTTTTTTTGCTATTTAAATTCAACTTAACCTTCCTTGTTCTTTAAAACTAAAAATAGCATTTGTGGTCTTTTATTATTTTCATTCACTATTTAAACAAAATAATTTAGTGTTTTATCTTGACTTAGGTATTGTAAAATTTAGATGCTAAAGATTACTTGCTTATAAAATGGCCCAAGTACATCTGCAGTGTGAACATTTTGAAAATATGAAGAAAAAATGAAAGCTGTATTACATTTAATTTTATAATACAAAATACAGGAAGATTGAAAACAATTGTATTTACAAACCAGTTCTGTACTTAAAAGTGGATTTTTTTAAATGTGCTTTTTGTTGTTGCTGTTGTTAGAGAAAATTTTAGTTGCTTTTTTCCCCTTAAAAATTGCTCCTAAAGTGACTATGCTGCTGCTGCTGCTAAGTCGCTTCAGTCGTGTCCTACTCTGTGTGACCCCATAGACAGCAGCCCACCAGGCTCCCCCGTCCCTGGGATTCTCCAGGCAAGAACACTGGAGTGGGTTGCCATTTCCTTCTCCAATGCATGAAAGTGAAAAGTGAAAGTGAAATCACTGAGTCGTGTCCAACTCTCAGTGACCCCATGGACTGCAGCCTGCCAGGCTCCTCTGTCCATGGGATTTTCCAGGCAAGAATACTGGAGTGGGGTGCCATTGCCTTCTCTGAAAGTGGCTATACTACTGTCTAAAAAAAGAAAAAAATTAAACTTGGGCAAATTAAACAAAATGAAAATAAATGTATCAAAAAGTCTTTTATTTTATTGTCTTTGAACTCAATGGAAGCTTAATGGAAATTTAAGTTAATTTAATTATTAACACATCAAATGCATGTTTGAATATGAATAAAATCAAACAGATTTTAAGCTATTTCCACAGGTCTTAATTTTACCATTATGCAGACAGAAGCCATAATTTAATATTGTGTTTCACTGTCAATTTATTCCTCTCCAATTTTTGACGTGAAAATCCCATCTTTTTATTTTCTGTTAGCATGCATCTAAGTACATGGGGAGGCTAGATATAATGGAAATTCTATCAATTAACAAATATTTTTCATCTTTAATGTCTATCATAACCTGAAATCCTATAGATAAAATATTCCAGTAACCAGCTATTGTTTAAACATATTTCTTCTAATAATTTAAAATTTTGGAGAAATTTGAAATCATCTTGTTTTTCCCCTTAATACTACTTCTCTCTATTAAAAAAAAAAAGACCAGTAATAATAATTCTGGAAGGTTAAGAACACTGGGGTTTATTAATTCCATTCTTTGATTTAGTTATCAAAGTTATCTTCAGGTTAACTAAAAAAATCCTGTTTTTACCGGTTAATATTTGCTCCTTTGTAGACGAATATTCACAGTAGAAAGCCACCAATCAATTGGCAAAATTAGCATAGTTCGTTAAGAAGAGCCTGTGTGTTTAAGTTGTAGGAGGATTGCAGGAAGCATGTGTGTTGGCAGAGCTGCGTGATAAGGCATCTGCAATAACTGACTACATTATGTTTCCATTTAGCTGGTGTCATCACTCTGTCACTTTCATCCATTCCATAATTTACACGTAAAGAAAGCAAACCACAACAACTCTTTAAATTCTGCAAATGTATGGTAAACTGTCAGTTTCCCTTCTATGAAGTTGTTTATCTCTGAATTTTACTTGGCACACAGTTTCTCAGGAGATGTAGCCTTCCTACCCAAGCAAAGGAAATCCCATTGATCAATGGGGGTTGTGGTGCTTATCAACATCAAAATGGAGACAGCTTAATTCCTTAGATTAGCATTTGGCTCAACCCGGCCGGCCAGGGTTTCCTGAGAAATTACTATTAATATATTTCAAAATATCCAATTTCTTTATCTTCCTCCTACCAGCTCAAAATGTAAGCCAAGCCATGTGGCTGCATCTTAATCACGTTTAAACTTGAGAGCCATCCGTCGCAAGTTTGTCTCAGTTCATAGATATGAGAGATTGTAATATTTTAACATTTCCTACTGCCAAGTTGCTAAGCAATAAAACTATCTTGGCATTTCCCTGCCAGTTCATCATGAAGAACTACTTTAGCTTTGCTCAGTCTCTTGATGAAACAAATGAAAGGCAGCTGGACCAAATGAGCTTTCAGAAACATGTTGCCAAACAAATTCCTGAAATGTTCACCCCTTTCCATGGCTAACTGGGTGGAGGCAGAGAAATCCTACATGTGGAGCAGCATAGAGAATCAAGTCTTAAATATTAGTGATCAAAATTATACAACTATTAGTTCATAATGATAGAATTATGTCCTTATCTCACATTACCTTTATCCAAGGTAACATAGGTGTGATCATTTCTCAGCTAAAGATATATTTTGCATACTCTAGATTAATTGTCAAATGGTGTGTGTATATTAGATTGAATGCATATAATGAAGCTAGGGACTGTCCCCCTAGCAAGCATCATGACACACAGCTCTTTAATAACACTTATACAGGAGACAGGAATTTAGACCATCCCCATGGAAAAGAAATGCAAAAAAGCAAAATGGCTGTCTGGGGAGGCCTTACAAATAGCTGTGAAAAGAAGAGAAGTGAAAAGCAAAGGAGAAAAGGAAAGATATAAACATCTGAATGCAGAGTTCCAGAGAATAGCCAGAAGAGATAAGAAAGCCTTCTTCAGTGATCAATGCCAAGAAATAGAGGAAAACAACAGAATGGGAAAGACTAGAGATCTCTTCAGGAAAATTAGAGATACCAAAGGAACATTTCATGCAAAGATGGGCTCAATAAAGGACAGAAGTGGTCTGGACCTAACAGAAGCAGAAGATATTAAGAAGAGGTGGCAAGAATACACAGAAGAACTGTACAAAAAAAGATCTTCATGACCCAGATAATCATGATGGTGTGATCACTAATCTAGAGCCAGAAATCCTGGAATGTGAAGTCAAGTGGGCCTTGGAAAGCATCACTACAAACAAAGCTAGTGGAGGTGATGGAATTCCAGTTGAGCTGATTCAAACCCTGAAAGATGATGCTGTGAAAGTGCTGCACTCAATATGCCAGCAAATTTGGAAAACTCAGCAGTGGCCACAGGACTGGAAAAGGTCCTGGAAAAGGTCAGTTTTCATTCCAATTCCAAAGAAAGGCAATGCCAAAGAATGCTCAAACTACCGCACAATTGCACTCATCTCACATGCTAGTAAAGTAATACTCAAAATTCTCCAAGCCAGGCTTCAGCAATATGTGAACTGTGAACTCCCTGATGTTCAAGCTGGTTTTAGAAAAGGCAGAGGAACTAGAGATCAAATTGCCAACATCTGCTGGATCATGGAAAAAGCAAGAGAGTTCCAGAAAAAAATCTATTTCTGCTTTATTGACTATGCCAAAGCCTTTGACTGTGTGGATCACAATCAACTGTGGAAAATTCTGAAAGAGATGGGAATACCAGACCACCTAACCTGCCTCTTGAGAAATCTGTATGCAGGTCAGGAAGCAGCAGTTAGAACTGGACATGAACAACAGACTGGTTCCAAATAGGAAAGGGAGTATGTCAAGGCTGTATATTGTCACCCTGCTTATTTAACTTCTATGCAGAGTACATCATGAGAAATGCTGGACTGGAAGAAACACAAGCTGGAATCAAGATTGCCGGGAGAAATATCAATAATCTCAGATATGCAGATGACACCACTCTTGTGGCAGAAAGTGAAGAGTAACTAAAAAGCCTCTTGATGAAAGTGAAAGTGGAGAGTGAAAAAGTTGGCCTAAAGCTCAACATTCAGAAAACGAAGATCATGACATCTGGCCCCATCACTCCATGGGAAATAGATGGGGAAACAGTGGAAACAGTGTCAGACTTTAGTTTTGGGGGGCTCCAAAATCACTGCAGATGGTGATTGCAGCCATGAAACTAAAAGACACTTACTCCTTGGAAGAAAAGTTATGACCAACCTAGATAGTATATTCAAAAGCAGAGACATTACTTTGTCAACTAAGTTCCGTCTAGTCAAGACTATGGTTTTTCCTGTGGTCATGTATGGATGTGAGAGTTGGACTGTGAATAAGGCTGAGCATCGAAGAATTGATGCTTTTGAACTGTGGTGTTGGAGAAGACTCTTGAGAGTCCCTTGGACTGCAAGCAGATCCCACCAGTCCATTCTGAAGGAGATCAGCCCTGGGATTTCTTTGGAAGAAATCATTCTAAAGCTGAAACTCCAGTACTTTGGCCACCTCATGCGAAGAGTTGATTCATTGGAAAAGACTTTGATGCTGGGAGAGATTGGGGGCAGGAGGAGAAGGGGACAATAGAGGATGAGATGGCTTGATGGCAATCACTGACTCGATGGACATGAGTCTGAGTGAACTCCGGGAGTTGGTGATGGACAGGGAGGCCTGGCATACTGTGGTTCACGGGGTCGCAAAGAGTCAGACACGACTGAGCGTCTGAACTGAACTGAACTGATCACTTGTTTCTGCTGACTCTCTCCTCTCTTATGAAACTGTGATCACCATGAGAGCAGGGCAGAGTGCCAAACATTTATTCTTTAATTGAATGAATGTATATTGAACATATAGTATGGTAAAACCATGCGCTGGATGCTAAGGATAAAGTGATGTGTTTTGTTTTGTTTTGTTTAATTGGAGGATAATTGTTTTACAATGTTGTGTTGGCTTTTGCTGTATAACAACGAGAATCAGCCATAATTATATATATATATATCCCTTATCTCTGAAGTCTCCCACCCCTTCCCCTCATTCAATCTCTGTAGGTCATTGGAGAGCTCCAGCCTGGGCTCCCTGTATTATATAGCAGCTTCCCACTAGTTATCTATTTCACACAGGATAGTGTACATATGTCAAGGCTACTTTCTCAATTCATCCTACCTTCTCCTTTCTTCATTGTGTCCACAAGTGAAGGACGTAGACACACTCTACGTGTGCACCTCCATTTCTGTTTTCATGGCATGGTTCTGTCTTTCTCACCAACCTTACTTTTGAGACAGGCATGAACACAAAATTACCTCAATTATTACTTAAACAGAATGGTGGCATAATCTATGAAGGGAAAGTACATGGTGTCCCTGTGAATATAAGTAGCAAGTTAGTCTGCTGGGAAAGGATGGTGTTTAGGGAGGGGCCCTGTAAGAAGTCACATTAATTGAGACTTAAAAGTAAACAGGATGTCATCAAGAGAAGAGAAGATCTTTAGCTCCTTAGTGGAACTGGAAGTGTATGGAGTAAAGAGGTTAGTGAGCAGAAGGTAATGGGCACATATTATGGATGAGAGGTAGACTAAGGACAAGCTGGTCAGAAAGGTTTTTATATTGTTAAATATTGTGATCTTTTCCCTAGAATTTTTGGAAGCTATCAGGCAGTATTAAGCAAGTCAGTAAAATAAGGAGTTCGCAACTGGAAGATGGAGAAGGCAATGGCAACCCACTCCAGTACTCTTGCCTGGAAAATCCCATGGATGGAGGAGCCAGGTAGGCTGCAGTCCATGGGGTCACTAAGAGTTGGACATGACTAAGTGACTTCACTTTCACTTTTCACTTTCACGCACTGGAGAAAGAAATGGCAACCCACTCCAGTGTTCTTGCCTGGAGAATCCCAGGGATGGGGGAGCCTGGTGGGCTACCATCTATGGAGTGCCACAGAGTTGGACACAATTGAAGTGACTTAGCAGCAGCAGCAGCAACTGGAAGGTAGATAATGGTGGGGGTGGCCAAGAGGGTGAACAATAAGAGAATAAAATTGAAAAACATTTGCAGTTAGAAATGGGAGAACATGGTGATTAATTAAATGTTAAAGTCTGAGTCAGGGAAGATAAAGACAAAAACAATCATAAAAGTAATAGCTAACATTTATACAACACTTGTTGGTACCATTTATTGTTGTTTAGTCACTAACTCAGGTCTGACTCTTTGCAACCCCATGAACAGCAGCATGCCAGGCTTCCCTGGCATCTCCCAGACTCATATCCATTGAATCAATGATGCTATCCAACCATCTCATCCTCTGCTGCCCCTTTCTCTTCTTGCCCTCAATCTTTCCCAGCATCACAGTCTTTTCAATGAGTCGGCTCTTTCCGTTAAGCAGCCAAATTATTGGAGCTTCAGCATCAGTTATTCTAATGGATATTCAGGGTTGCCTCCCTTCAGATTGACTAGTTTGATATTCCTGCTGTCCAAGTGACTCTCGAGAATCTTCTCTGTCACCACAATTCAAAAGCATCAATTTTTCACCTTCCTTACATCCAGCTCTCACATTGGTACCTGACTATTGAAAAACCATAGTTTTAACTATATGGAACTTTGTCAGCAAAGTGATGTCTCTGTTTTTTTAATACACTGTCTAGCTTTGTCATAGCTTTTCTTCCAAGGAACAATTATCTTTTAATTTCATGGCTGCTATAACCATCCACAGTGATTTTGGAGCCCAAGAAAAGAAAATCTATTACCACTTCCACTTTTTCCCCATTTATTTGGCATGAAGTGATGGGACTGGATGCTGTGATCTCAGTTTTTGAATACTGTTTTAAGTCAGCTTTTCCACTCTGCTCTTTCACTTCATCAAGAGGCTCTTTAGTTCTTCACTTTCTGTCATTGTAGAGGTATCATCCATATATCTGAGGCTGTTGATATTTCTCTTGGCAATCTTGATTCCAGTTTGTGATATATCCAGCCTGACATTTTACATGATTCCAATTTATTAGTTCATTTGCTCTCCACAATACCATATGAGGTGGTGTTGCCATTATGCTAATATCATATATGAGTGAGCATAGACATGTTAAATTGCTTTCCCAAAGAAATACAGGCATATAAATGAGCTGGTTTTCAAAGTCTAGAGGTTTGGCTCCAGAATCTATCACATAAATATTATTTACAGGCTTATAGAATGAGAAGCCTAGGAAATAGTGGCACCCTGAACTGAAGCAGAGAATATTGGAGGAGTATATCTGGGTTAAGCGTAAGACTTGAGTTTGGGACAAAATGTGCCTTGAGATGCACAAGTGGAGATGCTAGGTCTGGCATCCTCATGCTGAATGTGACCAGGCTATACCATTTTGGGACTTAACAAAATATAGATGATAACTAAAGCCACGAGATAAGTGAGATTACCCAGGCTTATACTATACAGCAGGAGAATAGAAAGTTTCTGCTGAGTAGAGGAAGGGCACCTGGCTTAAGACTCTGAGAAGGAATTGCTGAGTAGTTAAAAAAAAAAAAAAAACAAAAACAGCAACAGGGAAAAGCTGTCACAAGTACCGAAGAAAGACCTTCATCCAAAAAGGACAGTAAACTGCTACATTCCAGGTTCTCAGAACATTTATTGACTTACTGATTGTTCATTAGACCACACTTTGACATCCACATAGTTTTACTTAGAGTGTCCTCAGGTTACTTTACTCACGAATAAATCTATGATTGTGATCTATGAAAGATTAGCCCTTTTATCCACTTTAGTCAGAGTGAAATTTTAGGAAATTATGTTTTTTTAGAACCATAATTGGGTTCAATCCTTGCATCAGGAAGATCCCCTGGAAGAGGAAATGGCAACCCACTCCAGTATTCTTGCCTGGAGAATCCCATGGACAGAGGAGCCTGGTGGGCTATAGTTCATGGGATCACAAAGAGTCAGGCATGACTGAGTGACTTAGCACAGAACTATAATGTTTCTTTTTTCTCCCTCCAATAAGTGGTCCAGACATATAATTAATTTCTAAGATCTAAAATAAAAAAAAAAAACACACAGTACATCTTGAAAATCGTGTCTATTTGTTAAAGTCCAATTCATTTCCAGTTGAATCAACAGTTTCAAGGCAGTCACACAGCAGGGACTGAGCAGGTATAAAATAAATATTTTCCGAGACAATGAAGCAATGTAGTATTTAAGGACTGAATTGTCATACTCACAGATAAGTAGAGAAAAAGAAGATCTAAGAGTTGAAATTGAAAGTACAGAAATTTCTGAAGCACCTCACAGTTTAGAAATCCAATCTTAACATATTTCATTTCAGGACCTTGCAATAGATACACAGAAACTGCATACCTCTTTCCATCATAGAACAACAACAACAACAACAACAACAAAAATGGAAATACTTCTTACCATTTAAATATTGTTTTATCCTATCAAGAAAACGTGCCTGGATTATACAATATATGCTTGACCCAAATATGATGCTAATGGCTACAAACACTTCATCATAATGACCCACAAAATAAGTAATATATTTTTAACTCTAGAATTCTGATCAATATGTGTTATTAAAGATGTGATGACCCATATCACCATTTGCATACTCTTGAGGGCATTATGACACAAATTTTCCTGTTGATGGTGTATTTAAGCTTTTAATCTTTCAATAATGTAAATTAAATAGACATGAAGTACCATATCCTAAGCACTCAAGTGAAACTGCCTATAGTATCACCTTTAAAATGCAAGATTAATAGAAATGTATTGTGTTTCTACACACTAATAATGAAATATCAGATAGAGAAAAGTAAGAAAAGAATTTCTCTTTAAAAATTGCATCAAGAATACCTAAGAATAAACATTACCAATGAGGTGAAAGACTTAAATTCTGAAACCATACAATATTGATTAAGGAAACTGGAGATGATTGAAAGAAATGGAAATACATACCATGCTCTTAGATTGGAAGAATTAATATTATTAAAATGGCTGTACTATTAATCTATAGATTTAATATAATCCCTATCAGAATTTTTCACAGAACTAGAACAAATGATCCTAAAATTTCTATAGAATCACAAAAGCTCCTAAATTGCCAAAGAAATCTTCAGAAAAATGAACAAAGCTGGAGGTATAACGCTCCCAGTCTCTGGACTGTACTACAAAGCTACAGTAGTCAAAACAGCAATGATATTGGCACAAAAACAGACTCAAAGATAAATGGAAACAAATAGAGTCCAGAAATGAACGTACATTTTCAGTCTATTAACTTACATCCAAGTAGGCAAGAATATGGAATGGAAAAATGACAATCTCTTCAATAAGTGGTGCTGCAAAACTGGAAAGTCACATGAACAATCACAAAACATTGATATTAGAACATTTCCTTGCATCTTATACAAAAATATACTCAAAACAGTTTGAAGACTTAAAGACATGAAATTGCAAAATTCCTAGAAGGGTGAAATACTGCTTGACATGAATCATAGCAAACTTTTCCTTTGAATCAGTCTCCTAAAGCAAAATAAATAAAAGCAAAAATAAGCAAATGGGATCCAATATGTTTAAAATCTTGCTTAGCAAACGAAACCATCCACAAAACAAAAAGACAACATATGGAGGGGCAGAAAATATTCACAAATGACACAACCATCAAGCGTTTAGTATCCAAAGTCAGAAGCAGCTCATGCAACTCAATATCACATAAAAATAACCCTCAAAAAATGGACAAAATATTTGAATAGATATTTTTCCAAAGAAGATATACAGATGTCCAGCAAACACATGGAAAGATGTTCAACATCACTAATTTTTAGAGAAATGCAAATAGAAACCACAGTGAGGTATCTCACATCAATCATAATGGTTATTATTATTATCACAGTGAGATATCTCACATCAACCATAATGGTTATTATTATCAAAAAGTCTACAAATGACAAAGGTTGGAGAGGATGCAGTGAAAAAGGAACCCCATACTCTGTTCATAGAAATGTAAATTTGTGCAGCCGCTATGGAAAACAGAATGGAGACAACTTATATAAGTGAATATATGACTACCATAGGGGCATCTCTCTGGACATGCACCCAACCCAGTGTTCACAGTAGCAGCATTTACTGTAGCCAAGACATGGAAGCAACCCAAGCGTTCATCAACAGATTATATAATATAATATAAAGTGATAAGGTGATAAAGAATCCACTGGCAATGCAGGAGATGCAGGAAATATGGTTTCGATTCCTGGGCTGGTGTGATCCTCTGGAGGAGGGCATTACCATCCACTCCAGTATTCTTGCTGGAAAAGTACCATGGACAGAGGAGCCTGGTGGATTAACATCCATGGGGTTGCAAAGAGTCAGACACAACTAAAGTGACTAAGCCCACGCATGCACACACACACACATACACATGCAAACACACACAATATATGTAATATGCCACATCTTCTTAAGCCTAAGTATTTATATATAATAGAATATTACTCAACCATAAGATAGAATGGATTACTTTCATTTGCAGCATTGAAGACGGACTTGGAGAATATTACGCTTAGAGAAATAAGTCAAAGGTAAATACTATAAGATATCACTTATATGTGAAGCTAAAAGAAAATAATACAGATGAATGTATATGCAAAACAGAAACAGACTCCCAGATATAGAAACAAATCTATTATTGCCAAAGGAGAGAGGGAAGGAGGACAAATTAGGGGTATGGAACTAATAGATACAAACTGCTATATATAAAATAGGTAAGCAATAACCCACTCTAGTACTCTTGCCTGGAGAATCCCATGGGCAGAGGAGCCTGGTAGGCTGCAGTCCATGGGGTTGCTGAAGAGTTGCACACGAATGAGTGGCTTCACTTTCACTTTTCACTTTCATGCATTGGAGAAGGAAATGGCAACCCATTCCAGTATTCTTGCCTGGAGAATCCCAGGGACTGGAGAGCCTGTGGGCTGCTGTCTATGGGGTCGCACAGAGTCAGACACGACTGAAGCGACTTAGCAGCAGCAGCAGCAAGGATATTTTTATAGCACAGGGAATTATACTTATTTTCTTGTATTATCCTATAAGGGAACACAATCTTCAAAAATACTCAGTCACTATCGGTGGAGCCTGGTGGGCTGCCATCTATGGGGTTGCACAGAGTCGGACATGACTGAAGTGACTTAGCAGCAGCAGCAGCATGCTGTTCACAAGGACCTAGTATAATATTGTAAATCCACTATACTTCAATTAAAAAATATTAATCTGCTAGAGAGAGCCATGTAAACATTCTTGATACAAGTATTTTAATTTCTCCCTTTTATCAGTCAGGATTAATTTTTCAAATTTTTATGAATTTTAGAAACAAAATGAACCAAGGGCTTAAAATTATTTAACACAAAATGAATACATATTTTATTTAATTTTTAAAAGAAAGCAGCCTTGATAACTTGGTAACAAAAAACATAACTTTGTGTTTCATGATCTCAATGCCATTATTTTATATTATTTTATAATAATTATACATCATTAGCTTCCAAATTAAGGGAGGAAGAACATTGCATACCAGTAACCAAGAAGTAGGTCATCTGCAGGTGAGAGGAGATTTTTCTTTATTTAAATAAAATTTAAAACACTGAAAATTCCCCCAACTTAAGGCTTACTTTTATTTCTTAATATAGGTGAAGAAAAATAATCATGTATTCAAATCTGGAAAAAAGGTAGTTTTGCTTATATAAGGAAAAAAGCTGAAATAGTTTCTTGAACAGTTATATCATTTTTACTTTGTATCACTTGAAAGTAACAGCCTCCTGGAAACTGTGAATTTTCTATTTATACATCCACATAAATAAGATAGACCATATAAAGTATGGCTGTCTTAGCCATAACCTTCAGAGAGGTCCAGAAATAATGTTTACAGAAAATGGATATATATATAATAAATGTATAAATAAACACATCTTTATGATATTATTTCTTTACATGGTTCTTACAGAAGCTTAACTTTGTGCATCCAGTCTTAGCTTCTCAAAAATTCATCTGTTGTAAAAATTAAGTAACATCTTATTCCCATACTTATTTCCTATTCCTATTCTGTATCCTATTTTGCTTCCATAAAAGACCTTTCAGCCAAATTAAATTCTAGGTCCATTTTCTTACTTAACCTATGCCATCTGATGAACAATGGTCATGTTCTTATCTCAAAAAACATGCTAGGTATCTGTCTCTAGTTTTTTACTCAGGTTTTACAATATTTCTGCTTCCCTTTTGATGAAGTTTGTCTTCTCTTTTCCTGCCCTCCACTCAACATTAAAATTCAAAGTGAGTTACTAATGAAGTGGCATTAGCTGAAGTCACCCTTGTCTTTCAAAAACAAAAGAGAACTGGAATCATCGGGATTTCATTTCTCAAGAAAAAAGAGAATAGTAATTGCCAGCGAGAGGCATTGTTTATTAGTAAGAAGTGTTTACTCCTTTTAGAATATCTTACATAGAATTTATCTGGCAGTAGTCAGGATATCCATGGTACAATGTTAGAAATTCATGATGTTTAGTTTTCCATTCTGACAGTCTCACACCCTTATTGTTTATTCTTAAGTACATAAACCATGACATTTTTCTCAGCTATCTGATTTCCTAACAGGTACATCTGCCTCTTTGGGATTTTGTTCCTAAACAGTGTCTTTTTTTTTTTTTTTTATTGCATGTACAAATCTATCAAGTTTTTAAAGACTTATCCTGTGACTGAGAGTATGATGCTTGTTTATGTCAACTGCCTATACCTTTGAGCCTCACTACTCCTGCTTCTACAACTAAAATCTCAGTTCAGTTCAGTCACTCAGTCATGTCCAATTCAGCAATCCCATGGACTGCAGCATTCCAGGCTTCCCTGTCCATCAGCAACTCCTAGAGCTTGCTTAAACTCAGGTCCTTTGAGATGATGATGCCATCCAACCATCTCATCCTCTGTCATCCCCTTCTCCTGTCTTCAATCTTTCCCAGCATCAGGGTGTTTTCCGATGAGTCAGTTTTTCACATTAGGTAGCCAAAGTATTGGAGCTTCAGCTTCAGCATCAGTCCTTCCAGTGAATATTCAGGACTGATTTCCTTTAGGATTGACTGGTTTTATCTACTTAAAACCAATGGACTCTCAAGAGTCTTTTCCAATATCATGGTTCTAAAGCATCAATTATTGGGTGCTCAGCTTTCTTCATGGTCCAACTCTCACATCCATACATGGCTACAGGAAAAACCACAGCTTTGATTAGACGGACTTTTGTGGGCAAAGTAATATCTCTGCTTTTTAATATGCTCTCTAGGTTGGTCATAGCTTTTCTTCCAAGGAGCAAGGCCATTTCATGGCCACCAGATGCCATGATCTTTGTTTTTTGAATATTGAGTTCTAGGCCAGCTTTCTCACTCTCCTCTTTCACTTTCATTAAGAGGCTCTTTAGTTCCTCTTCGTTTTCTGCCACAAGGGTGGTGTCATCTGCATATCTGAAGTTATTGATATTTCTCCCGACAATCTTGATTCCAGTTTGTGCTTCATTCAGCCCAGTATTTTGCATGTTGTACTCTGCATATGAGTTAAATAAGCAGGGTGACAATATACAACCTTGACATATTCCTATCCCAATTTGGAACCAGTCCATTGTTCCATATTTGGTTTAACTGTTGCTTCTTGACCTGCATGAAGATTTCCTAGGAGGTAGGTAAGGTGGTCCTTGGTTTATAGCTGTATATGACATGGCTTTATTCCTATTGTGTATTTTATGTATCTCTGTATCCAAATCTTTTTCTCTTTTAAAGATAGCTAATCATCAGGAGATCCAACCCATCAATTTTAATGGAATCAATCCTGAATATTCATTGGAAGGACTGATGCCAAAGCTGAAGCTCCAATAATTTGTACACCAGGTGCAAACTGCCAACTCATTGGAAAAGATCCTGATGCTGGGAAAGATTGAAGACAGGAGGAGAAGGGGACCACCAAGGATGAGATGGTTGGCTGGCATCACTGATTTGACGGACATGAACTTGGGCAAACTCTAGGAGATATTGAGGGAGAGGGAAGCCTGGTGTGCTGTAGTCCATGGGGGCACAAAGAGCTAGACAAAACTTGGTGACTGAACAACAACAACAATCATCAGATTTAGGGCCCACCCTAATATGGTAAAGAATCTGCTTGCAATGCAGGAGACCCAGGTTTGGTCCCTGGGTTGATCCCTTGGAGAAGGGAATGGCAACCCACTCCAGTATTCTTGTCTGGAGAATTCCATAGCCATCAGAGACTGGTGGGCTACAGTCCATGGGGTCACAACGAGTCAGACACAACTGAGCAACTAACACACACACACTAATATACTATGTTCTCATCTTACCTTGATTATATCTATAAATATTTTATTTCCAGATGAGGTTACCTTCCCAGGCTCCAGGAATTAGGACATGGGCATATAATTTCAGTGGGAGGTGTGGGGGGTGGGCAAAATTCAGCCCACTACAATGTCTGATTACAAGTTGTGTGTCCAGTGATATGGTACACTGCTCCAAACTATGTTATATTGTTTCTCTGAATGTCTCCCTTTTGAAAGCCTACCATGGTCTCCATTATAATCCTTTCCTGTATCCACTTTACCTGTCTTGTCCTCTATGATTTTCCTGGACTCAATTTTAAGCCATCCTTAGCAAGAATTTGAAGGAAATATTTTATACAATTCTCAGCTAACCCAAAATAAGCAGTGCTTTCCTTGACTATATTCTATAGCCTCTTCTGCATGTGGACCTCTAGAAAACTCTTTCACTTGAGTTTCAGAAGGGCATCTTTACCTACTATACATCTGATTTGATGATTTCCAAATTCAATAGATTTGAAGTTAAGTAATAAGAGACAGAAGATTTTTGACTCATTTTTGAGCATTCCACTTGAAATTAATTTTCCAGTAATTGTTTTATTTAAACACACACACATACTGGTACATGGTTTTAATGAAAGAAAGAAAGCTAAAGTGTTAGTTCCTCAGTCATGTCTGACTGTTTGTGACCTCACAGTCTATAGCCTGCCAGGTTCCTCTGTCCACAGGACTTTCCAGGCAAGAATTGAAGGGGGTTGCCATTTCCTTCCCCAGGAAATCTTCTCAAGCTGGGACTTAAAATCTTGGAGAAATCTTTATTTTTTTTATATTCACATCTATATTCACTGAGGTATGAATATTTTCTGTCATAAAACTTTTTGTTCCTGCCCTCATTTTTTTTGTTTGTGTGTAATATGCTTGGCCTCCCTGTCTACTCTCACTTTTCAACCCAACAATTATCATTAATTATCCATTAAGGTAGTTAATATTTACTATATACTTAACTTCACGTGTTTTACTATTTCATGTGTATCAGCCTTGCCTTCAGAGCATGCACAAGCTCCTCAGATTTAAGTACACAATATATCATTATAGTTGTCCAGGCTACCGTTCTGTGCATTCAGTACTGAATAACTGCAGGTATGAATAGAAACATAAATCATACACATATGAATCTAAGCACAACTATGCTCAGTTTTCAGAGACGTCTATAGCTTTTTAAGAATTAAATAACATTTTTTTCTAGATCTGGAATGGCCAAGAGAAACTAGTCTTTTTTTGTTACTAAATAATAGCCAAAAATTTATCAGGCATAATTGTTAGGACAAAGAGACCTGTGCTTAGATTTTCCAGTAGGGTGTATCTTTGCTAGTTACTTGATTAGAAACAAAGTTGTCCCCTCTGGACAGATAAGTCTGAAAATCAGATCAGCTTTGAGTGGGCTCAAGATGAAGCAATGGGAGCAGAGATGGACTTTTACCCTCAAAGGTTCCCACCATCAGATGCCATGGTGCAGTGCGCATCCTGCACAACTGTGCAGACTTGTCCTGGCTTCAGGTTACAGACCAACAGATATCTTCAGTAAAGAAGTGAGATTCTAACACCTTGCATAAATAATTCCTGTATATTAAGCACTTATTGCATTTCAATGCCTTATGTGAATTAATTCATTTAGCACTTATTCTTGCTGAATGAATCTATATAAACCCATTTTATCTGTGTGGAAATCAAGGCACAAGAGGTTAAATAACTTGCCCAAGGTCACACAGCTTTAAAATGGTAGCATGGTATTTCAAATATATGCAGCCAGATACACAAAGCATGTTCATGAACACTACATTGCCTCTCAAACAGTGAATGGAATTAAAATAATGTAAGAAAATGAGGCTACTGAAAAAGGGATAATAAGCAATAGGTAGGAGGCATTTTTAAGCCAAGAAGCTCACACACACACACACAAAAAAGGAGCTCACATTGTGAAATATCCACTAAAAACATCATAGTATTGAGAGAGCATGTACTTTTTTTTTTTTTAAAGATGTAAATATGAGAAACCCTTCTATGAGTTTTAGATAAAGATCTTTAGAGTTACTATATTAGGCTAAAATTATTTCTCCAAAGATGAAATCAGAAAAGGAGCTAGCCCTTTGATTTTGTTTGTAGTTTTGTCACTGCCAATAATTTTGGTCTCCAAGCAGTGAAACAAGTAATTCCACAATGCAATCTTTGTTAGGTCTGTAGGTACTCATTTTCTTAATTGGAAAGAAAATTATTTTAAAAGTAATTTTTCCCTCAGAAGCAATTCCAAGAGTGAAGATTAATATATAGATGGTGTGGTTCAATTAAAAACTAAATAAAATGACAATAACTTTTAAAGGAGAATAACTGAAAACAGTTAAAACTCAATTTATTTAATTACTAGGAATTGACACCAAAGAATTCATGCTTTCTAATTTTGCCACTGGGGAAGACTCTTGAGAGTCCCTTGGACTGCAAGGAGATCAAACCAGTCAAGTCTAAAGGAAATCAACCCTAAATATTCATCAGAAGGACTGATTCTGAAGCTGAATCTCCAGTTATTTTGGCTATGTGATGCAAAGAGCTGACTCTTTGGAAAAGACCCTAATACTGGGAAAGATTGAGAGCAGGAGGAAAAGAGGGTTACAGAGGATGAGATGGTTGGATGGCATCATTAACTCAATGGACATGAGTTCGAACACACTTAGGGAGGTAGTGAAGGCGGGCCAAGCCTGGTGTGCTGCAATCCACAGGATCGGAAAGAGTCAGATATGACTTAGCAACTGAACAATAACAACAACAAAGGATTTTATTATTCATTTTTAGCCACATAAACAGACAAAAAATAACTTGTTTCCAGTTCACATATTTTCTGATCTGATCATCTTAATTTTTGAACACAGAGTTATGATACAAGTAGGTTTTGATAGTGCAGAGTTACTGCTCTTGTAGGTTTGGGAAAATAGAACAAGATTCCACTTTAACTGTGTGGTTCTGTCCTCAGGGAGAGAGAGGTCAGTACACAGCTAACTCCAGATCAATGTTATCATTCAATAAGAACACAAACTCATGGGCTGCAGGGCTGCCAAGCCTGCCCTATCTCATCTGAGACTTTCTGTCTGATTTGACCATCCTCCTGAAGACTGGATCCTCCATCAGAACCTTGGCCTCCATGAAGTCACTGTTGAGATTCAGAATGAAGGAAGCACGGATGTTTCTGGTGCCATTCTCCCTTGTCTACATCCATCATTAAGAAACAAATAAAGCCTCTATTATTATTTAGTAATTCTTATCTAGTGAACAATGTACTGTACACTTAAATAATTTAATTCTTAAAGAATATCTGATAATTTATCTCTGTCTTACAGCCATGTGAAACGATATGGATGTCAGGATGCAGTGACTTGCCTAAGGTCATAGTGTCGAACAAGGAATTTACATTCACTTTTACATTTAATGTGCAGATGAATCATCTAAAGCTCTTCATAAAATGAAAATGCTGATTCAGAGGGTCCAGGTTTGGGTTTGAAATTTCTAACATGACCCCAGGTAATGTTCTTATTCCTGCGGTAAGTTTTTCTTGGGGTGAGGACTATAGTCCTTACCACATTGATTGCTCTCCTATGAGAATATGTAAATGGTCCCTGGGCTTTAAGTTTCTCTGAAACCATGAAAGAAGAGGTAAGTGTATGAGCTCTGCCATCAAACTTGATTTTCTCGTCCATATTTGAAATGTAGTAATTTTCACCTTGAAGAAATCACTTAAACTCTCAAAGCCTCAGTTTCTTCATTTGTAAAGTAAGAGTACTAGTAGAACTATCTTACACTGCAGATATAAAGATCAAATGAGAAAAATCTAGGTAAATAGAAACACACTTCCTGGCATAGAAAGTGTTCAATATATATATTAACTTATATTTTTAATTTAAAAAAAATAATAGCTTAGAAAATTCAAGAAGTGACACCTTCAGCTGAAATCCCTCAACTCATATAACACTGTATCATTTGTTTACTGTTAGGGAAAATATCACCATGAGTGTGGCCATTTAAAACAAGAGAACTTTATAACTGGGCCATTTCTGCTGGCCAGGATTTTGGTACATTTTATCTGGGTCTTCTACTCAGAGACTAAAATGGCTAAAATTGGAGTGCTCATGAAATACATCCTCACCTGAAGGCTTGAATAGGAAATGCTCTATTTTAGGAATATCCGTTTTCTTGTGGTTGTAGAGCTAAGGCCCCCATTGTCCTACTAACTATCAGGGAATGACTGAATTGATTTCCTAGAAGCTTCTTTCAGGTATTGCCCTGTGTGCACTGTTGTTCCTTAGCAGCTAAATTGTGTCTCTTTTGCAACCCCATGAACTGTAACCCACCAAGCTACTCTGTCCATGGGATTTCCTAGGCAAGAATACTGGAGTGGGTTGCCATTTCCTTCTCCAGGGGCCCTGTGCCCATATATCTCAGCAATGAAGAACCTCCTTCATGTGGAACCTCTACCACACCTCAGATCCTCTGATTCTCCCTCTGCTCCCAGCCAGAGAAAACTCTGCTCTTAAAGGATGTGCATGAGTTCATGAAGTTGTTTGAGTCACGTCCAACTCTTTGAGACCCTATGGACCATAGCTCACCAGGTTCCTCTGTTCATGGGATTCTCCAGGCAAGAATACTGGAGTGGATTGCCATTTCCTTCTTCAGGGAATCTTCTCGACCCAGCGATCAAACCCGCATCTCCTAAGTTTCTGGCATTGGCAGGTGGATTCTTTACCACTAGCGCCCCCTGGAAAGCTTAAAGGATGTGTCTGATTGAATCATATTCTAAGATCAACTCTGCAGTATACCAACTCACAGGAGTAAGATCTGTCAAAATCATAGTCCCCAGGATCACACAAGGAATGTACCACAGTAGGCGGGTAACCGGAAAAGGCAATGGCACCCCACTCCAGTATTCTTGCCTGGAAAATCCCGTGGACGGAGGAGCCTGGTGGGCTGCTGTCTATGGGGTCACACAGAGTCAGACACGACTGAGCGACTTCACTTTCACTTTTCACTTTCCTGCATTGGAGAAGGAAATGGCAACCCACTCCAGTATTCTTGCCTGGAGAATCCCAGGGACAGAGGAGCCTAGTGGGCTGCTGTCTATAGGGTCGCACAGAGTCGGACACGACTGAAGCGACTTAGCAGCAGCAGCAGCAGCAGAGGGGTAATACTGGGAGCCAAGTTAGAATACTGATTACTGCAAGCATAAAGAAGGCCATCGTTTAAATGCAGATTTGAAAACTACTTCACAAGTTAAAAAAAAAAAAACAAAAACTTTAATCGAAAGAATATTAGGAAACATACATAGTTTGACATTTAGTATTTTCAGCAGATATAAAGATCTTTTAAATAACTTACCATTTAATCTCGATATTAGAGAACAGTTGAGGATACTCTATATTTTAGAAACATAATTTTTTCAAATGATATATTTTATGCACATTTGGGGTTTTGGAACAGATCCTGGAACATAAGATGTTTTAAACACTTGAAAATATCTAAAAATACAGGAAAATTTTTGCAGAAGGAAAGAAGCTGATATTGAATGAGGAGTATTACGTAAGCATTGTTAATATGTTTAAAGAAATATGCTCCCAACAGTAAGAGATAACAAAGGCAACACTGATTAAAAAAAAATTTTAAAATTACAGTCATGAGCTTCATGCACTTGTTTTATGAACTAGAACGATTCTCTGCCTTCTAGAATTGGAGACTATGCATCGACTCATTCTACCTTATGGGCATTTCAGAGCTTTTAATCTAATAAAACCTATATGTCAGCCGATAACATGTCAGGGTCTCATTACCCTGCTTGCTTGGTGCTTGATGTGGAGGGCTAAGTCCTAGCCCAAATTTCCCCCTTAGGGTTCCCTGAGGTGGAGCTGTGCAGCTTTGCATCTTTTTTTTTTTTTTTTTAATAAATTTATTTATTTTATTTGGAGGTTAATTACTTACTGACAAAAAGAGGAAAAATCATTAAATATTCTATTCCTGTTTTCAGTTAAGTATTCACTAAGAACGATGAAAAGTGGAGATTACGTGGCAGGGCCTAAGGACTGTGCATGAAAAGCTATCTTACATGTTTCATCAGAAGTCAGTTTCTAGCTGTTTTCGGTAGGCAAGTGAGCTGCCTCTGCCATAACATCATTTAAGCTTACTTGGAGCCCGCCAGCAAACAAGCTTAGCTCAAGTGGACCAACTAATAAAACAAAAGTAAATTTAAATGGTACTTTCATGAGAAAAAAAAAAATATTGCAAAGAGAATTGACAGAGACTTTTAAATATAATTTAGTTAACATGATTTTTATTATTAAATGATTTTGGCCTAGGAAGACTTAAGAGACTGCAAAAGAAATAATTCAGGTTATCAAGTCTTCCTTGGAATAGTTTATTTTATGGTGCTGCATCTACCTATGCTCAGTGAAGAAAATGAAATAATGGAGTAGTTTCTGTCTTTAAGTTATTCAGGAAAAAGAAAAGAAAGACCAAATGCATCATTAACTTAGCCAAAGGATAAATATGATAAAAAAATACACACAGTTTTTACATAAAATAATAAGCAGCTGGTTGGATTTTGCTAGTATTTTAAAATTTAAAATTATTAAAAACACTTCAATAAACACTAGAGAATTAAGAAATTTTAAAGTAAAATTATAGCTTCATGTCACATTGTCTTAGCCTTTTTGACATTTTAATTGCTGTGCCATTTTTCACTAAGGTGGCAAGTGTTTTTTCACATGTGCATAACGTAGCTTGTGTTAATGTGTATCGATTGAAGTATAGATGGAGATGCCAGCATGCTGGAATTTTCCCCCCTCTGACCCCACTGAATATCTCCTTTTTTCCCCCTTTTAAATGCAGGAAAGAAAAGATGAAGTTTGAAAAATGTCTTTATGTTACATGAACTCTAGTATTAATAGGTGAAAAAAAATGAGTTTAACAAAAGAAAGACTAGAAAGCATCTACTTCACAAACTTGTAAGTCTTTCATTTCTGCGTGGGAGACATTGTAGAAAAATCAATAACTCTCTTTGAGTCAAGTGATCTAGTTGTTTCTGAGAAATTTACATCTCCCTGACAGGCAGTTTGTAAGGCATAGTTCACTTGGGTCAGAAGAGTCAAGGTAATTTGCATCTTGAGCAATTTCTCTTTTTCCTTGTACCTGTTCTATGAGGAAGGAAGATTGAACTTGGACATAAAGAGGAGCTCATTATGTCTTAGCTGAGAAGAGTAATTTTGTGGGTGTTCCTGCAGTGCAAGAGTATCATACAATGATAATATTTCCTCATAGATCTGCAGACCTACATATACACCAGGAAATGAAAGTAACATAAACCTGAGGTATATCTGATGCATTTGACCTGACATTCACCAGATAAAATGAAGTGTTCCTTCAAGGTCATTGGTGAAATCTGATCTCAAGATAGATATACAGATCATCTGCCAACAAATATCAAATATATAAGAGGGAAATGTAGAGGGTACTTCTTATAAATCTGAAAAAAGACATATGTTTATTCTGCCTTTTAAAATCTACAAGGTCTAAATTTCAAATAAATGTGTTATTATAGAATAATATATGGCATGTAGTTTTTTCTAGTTTGTGCAATAAGTTTAGTTCAAAAATAAATGGAAACCAAGAAGGAAATGCTGATATGTTTTTGAATAAGAAGTAAATGCAATAGAATTAACTTTAATTACATCTTTTGTATAGCTATTTTATTCTCACTTACTGTTAAATATGAGTCTGTCTGGATGCCAATCTAAATAAATTTGATATAGAGTCTAAAAACTACTCTATTTCAATGTTTCCTCTCCAGGATAAAGATTGAAATGAGATTCAAATGTTTTAATATACATCTTGCACTCATGGAAAATAATGTCTAGGTGTAGATGAAACGTACTATTAAAACTCACTGTTTTATACTCAAACGTGGTATGCTGGATCTGACATATAAAATAGAGCAAGTGCAACTTTAAAATGGGTTCTATATACTCATTTCATAGTTTTTCTCTTTACAATTTGAGCTAAATTCTCCTTTCAAAAAAATTATGTTATTTATGCACCTACATTAACCCAGAAAATCTATTTGATACCATTGAACTTGAATACTAATAACCCTGGCCTAAGTTGTAATTCCTGGAAGCAGTCTACTATATCTTACAAAAATGCTCTGGCAGGGTGTTGGTCATAGACACCATTTGGAGAGGAAAAATGGCTTTATTTATTTCTTTCATGCATAATTCCCCCATTATTTTTGCACATAATAAAATAGATAATTTTTACTGAGCACTTATCACAAGTCAGATGTCATATTAACTGAGGCAATGCATTTTGGATCAGTCTACAGAAAACCATTCTGAGGTTGGTACAGCATGACTCCCTTTCACTGAAGAATCCATTCATGAGGACCGTACATTTGCACAGTGAAAGATTACTTTCCCACAGGAGCAAATAACAAGCTGAGTAGGTGTGTTCTTTAGAAATATTATGGTGATAATTTGGCTTTATTTAGAGTATTTCAATGGCACCCCACTCCAGTACTCTTGCCTGGCAAATCCCATAGACGGAGGAGCCTAGTGGGCTGCCATCCATGGGGTCGCGAAGAATCAGACATGATTGAGTGACTTCACGTTCACATTTCACTTTCATGCACTGGAGAAGGAAACGGCAACCCACTCCAGTGTTCTTGCCTGGAGAATCCCAGGGGTGGCAGAGCCTGGTGGGCTCCCGTCTCTGGGGTGGCACAGAGTTGGACACGACTGAAGTGACGCAGCAGCAGCAGCAGCAGCAGCAGCAGCAGCAGCAGCAGAGTATTTCTAAATCAAGTGTCTGCAGTATTCCATGTGCTGATTTTTTTGGGGGGGGAATTTTTTTTTTCATTATTTTTCAGCACTGGCCCTTGTATATTCAATTTTAATATCATTATGACAAGGTATACTTTTTTTTGCATAATCACAATGCATGCTAAAATAAAAGCATAATAAGCACAAGCACAGTTACTTGCAGATGTTCTGATACATTTAAGCAACTGCCTGATTCACTACATATCGACAAATTAGCCCTAGTTATCATTTTTATTATCAATTGCACTATTGCTACATAAAAATAATGACAGGGTTTATAATGGTGCCTCCTCAGTTTTGAAAATGTGTGACTCAATAGTAGCTTTACATGTGTTATTTTGAAATTTGCATGTAGAAGGATATTGTATTTTTTAAAGTTTGATCACAGTCATATTGCTAGCATTGGTTTCCCTAGGTTTTTGAAAACACAGATTCACTAAAAGGTCTGCAAATTTCTCAAAGTAAATTTTACAGCAGCAGCAAATTTAAGGGGAAAAATAGAGGAGGAATGCTATAGGCAAGACAAAGACCTAGTAGCAAATTATCTGAAAGAGAAAGGAACTATCAGTGCACTCCACTCAACAAGGCCAGAGGAGAGAAGGGACAAGATAGGATATATTGACAATGGTGTATAAAGAAGAAAACAAAGGATAAAGAACATACTGCTATCCAATAATAAATATGATAATTTATTATTCAGCTATCTCCATGATGAAAATGACTAATTTGCTATAATAAAACTTATTAAGATAATGAGGATATGCCTATGACTATACACACTCAACCCTATGATACACACTCAAGCCTATGATTATACACACTCGAAGGCAATGGCAACCCACTCCATTACTCTTGCCGGGAAGGTCCCATGGATGGAGGAGCCTGGAGGGCTGCAGTCCACGGGATCGCTAGGAGTCAGACACGACTAAGCGACTTCACTTTCACTTTTCACTTTCATAGATTGGAGAAGGAAATGTCAACCCACTCCAGTATTCTTGCCTGGAGAATCCCAGGGACAGGAGAGCTGGGTGGGCTGCCGTCTATGGGGTTGCACAGACACGACTGAAGCGACTTAGCAGCAGTAGTAGCATACACACTCATGCTGAGAAAAACCTCATTGTTTTAATCAGAAAATAGTGCATCGGTGTAATTTTGTTGAAAACTTATTTTTTTAGTACAGGAGTATTATTTTTTCTCCAGATATATTAATCAAAAACATATTATCTCCTTTCTGATCTATATTTATGGCCGGTATAATACAATGGATTTTCTCTGGCAACTCTCTAACATAATCACTGTTGAGAAACACTATTGATCATATTTTTTACCCACCAAATACAAACTTTCACCATAATGCATTTTATCTATACTGCATATATTTACATACTGAATAACTATTACAGAAAATGTTCACCTGGGCTTTTGTCTGCTAAACAATGGGTTACCTACTTTGTTCAAGCACTTAAACTTCCTTATAGCCTACTTATTACATAAGTATAAATGTATGGGAATTAATTTTACTATGAAATAAAATTATTGCTTCTTTCTGGAAAAGGCAGGTCAAGGTACAAGGCCAGAATCAAAAGATGGTAGCAAAATGCATGCATGTGTGTGGGTATGCATTTTGTTATGACTTAATCAAATATAGTAGACACAACAAACAATAATAGATGTATATGAATAAAATATGTGCTAGTCAGTGAAAATCAGAAAATTATAACCCATCTGTTGCTCTTCTGTCCTAGCACATCAAAACAGGTGTGTGTTCCAGACGATTCTACAGTTCCTCAAAGATTCTTCATTTCAGTAGTGTCTATCATTTGGCACATATAGTTAAGACTAAAGATAGCAATATCTTCATAGAAGGCATTTTTTTTTTTCTTACAGAAAAGCAAAAACAGAACAAATGATTAACATTCTACATTGGATGTGTTAGATGTGATTCCCAAAGAGCACGGGGTAGCTCCTTAGCTGGATACTTTCAGAAACTCACAGTTTTTAATCCTTATGTTGAGTATTCACATAAATGATGTTTAGCAGGAAGAAATACACCAAGAAAACCATTCTTTCAAATAAGGACAGTACCCGTAGGAACTGGCATGACCTTAAAGAAACAAACCAAATTGAATAGAAATACTAGTTGCCAGAAGCAGAAAAAGATTAATGTTAGAAGATTCTTTGCAACTGTGTTTGGAAGAATTATCCATGGCTCTACACGGAGTCCTTTCTCTGCTCTTCTGCAAAGCACATGGCCCCTGTAATGCACACACTTTGTGACCTTGCTCAAAGTTTTAGGCTTTCATATTGCAACTCTGGGAAAAGATACAGCAAGAAGTAAAAGCACAGAGTTGAGCTGTCATAAAAGCTTCACTATATTCACACTCTGTTCTCATTCATGTGTTTTATCTCCCATACTATCCACAAACCCAATGAACTTTTTGTTCATACTGTATGGTCCAGAATTTCCTTAAAGCTCTTACCCTTGTGTCACCTGTTGTCTATTCTGGAAATTAAGGACAGAGATTTTAGATGATTTAAGAATCCTTAAATTAAAAAAAAGCAAGTTAAGATTGGAAGCTTAATATTAAAATACTTAAAAGAGAGCATGCATGCTGTAAGAATAATTAAAAACAAGTTGAAAGAATGACATCCAAGCACTTCAAGTGTGTTGGTTAACTGCAGTTGGAAATTAAATTTATAACTGAGATTCTGAAAGTTCAAATACAAGGAAAATGTGTATTTTTAAATAAACATCATGTATAGTCATTTAATTATTATGTTCATTTAATAAAAAATATTTCTTTTTTATAGAATGAGGGGTTCACCTTCTACAAAACCTTTATCAAAATCACCTCGTTTAATTATGAGCCACATTTGACAAGGTTGAATGTAATCCTTCTCCTTTATATGGCTTTCAATACATCACATTCTCTTCACCTTACCACACAGGTTGCTCTTTGACAGTCTGTTTTGTTGGTTCCTCCTCTTTGACCTTTTAATGTCATGTCTGAGGGCTACGTCCTTGGCCTTCTTATTTATTCTGTTCACATGTATTTGATTGAATTTCTTGTCTAGTGTCAGGAATTCGAATGTCCTCAATACGATGACAACTTTCAAATAGACAATTTCATCCTAGAACCTCCTCCAGTCCTATACATTTCATGTGAATGGTACAGACACTCAGGTATTAATTTCCTCCTCAATCTTCACCACTTGATTGTCTAACATCTATTTCAGACTTGTATTTAAAACTGAATTCTGCTCCTCCACCCTCCATGAAAAAAAAATATAAGACCAGTAAGTTTAAAGTCATTCTTGAATCTTCTCTCTTTTTTTTGCAATCTACGCCCACTCCATTAGTGGAACGCTACCCCAAATATTCATAATTTGAAATTTTTCATCACTTTTGTTGCTATTGCCTGACACAAGCCACCAGTGTTTCTGGCTTGGATTATTGCCATCTGCATCAACACCAAGGATTCGATTGTCAAACGTGATACCCCGTGAGGTAGAGATTTGATTCAGTGTCAACCTTACTAATAATTTCAAGGATACAAATAAGCAAGAGATACAGGTGGAGCTGGGAGAATTCAAGGACCCCTAGTGGGCCTCCATATGTTATTTTTGCAGCTAATCAAATGTGTTCATTTTATGAAACAGATGAGTTTCTTAATGAAGTATCCAGTCACTTCACACACAAAAAAAGAGCCATGTAGATTATGGAACATCCTCATTTCATATTCTATCATTGTATAAGTCACACTGTATTATCCAGGACATGCTATCCAATAAATTTATTGATTCCATGTGTGTTTACCAAAGTAATAATACGAGAAGTAAAAAATCCCACCAAAACTTCCCATAGGAAGGACTGTCCTCCTGGTACAGATCATTTAATTTAACTGCCAGGAGGTCTGTCATTGTCACGTTTAATAGGAGATAGCCTCCTTGCTGAATTTGTCTCTTCCCCAGGAGCATCGCCTGGGTGAAGGGAATTAATTCACTGTAGACTTGCTGTGTAAACATTTATGTCTCACCTCATAACAATATCTCTGCTCTCACTACCCCCTCTCCACCTCACGTTCCATTCTCCACACAGCAGACAGAGGAGCTGGTCAGAATGTTGGTCTAATCATGTCATCCCTTTGCTCACTGTTCTGCAAAGACTTGACATTTCTATCAGGAGAGTCAAATTCCTGACAGTGGTCCCAAAGTCCCCACCTGATCAGTTCTTGTTATTTCTCTAAACTCATCCTCTATTCAACTCCCATTTCCTTTCTCCATTGCAGCCACCTGAACCTCTTGGACAGGATGTTGCCCACATTTGTCAGGCATGATTCTGCTGCTTTTCTCATAAACACAAAGATAATTCCTTTACTTCAAGTCTTTGCTGGATTCGCACTTTCTCAATGTGTGGATCCTATTTAAAACTGAAATTACCTATCCTCTCCAGCACTCTCATACACACACACACATACTTCAATTATTTGTGATCTATCTTTTTACTGTGCTTTACTTCTTTACCTTATTAATGATCAGTTATCATTAATGACTATTTCCTGCCTTACTTTGCTAGAAGGCCAATCTCAAAAGAGCAACGGTTTTTACTCTTTTGTTCACTGATGTAACCCCAAAACTGAGAAAAGGACCTGGTATATAATATATGCTAAATATCTCTGAAGGAATACGTGACTGCACCAGGAATGTATAGCTGCTAATTTTAATTGGGTATATGGTCATCCTTTGACTAGAAGCTAATGTTTTCCCTTGTTTATATCACACTGCCTGATATACTTTGTTGAGATCATATCTTTTCCCAGAATAATTTTCATTGAAAATACATCTTCTCTTTCAAAATATTTAAGAACCAAATAACCAGATTAAGATCATTCAAGTATTTTTGCTCAAAATATATGTAGGGTAGATTAATCAATAACTCTAGAAAACATTCATTTTTATAATTATTCACTGTCAAGTCCTTTATTACACAATTTTGATAAATTATATTAAATACATATTTTTAAAATATTTAACAGGTATAAAATATAGTAAATTGTAAAATAATTATATCAAAGACATTCATTTTATAGACATGCTGCTGCTCTAATTAGTATATTTCAGGTATATTTTCATATCAATGTTTATATTTGAAAAAAAATTCTTACTTTTATAAGTGATCACAACCTGAAGAGAAAAGGTTAGATATTTAAAAAGTTTTAAAAAATGACTGTAAAAGTCAACTTGAATCAAATCTAAGAAATCTTTTAACTGACAAGTAATGCTGTCTAAATATCTTGAGCTTTAGAAGAAACTTGAATGGTTTATCCTCAACCTTTACGTTTCATATGGAAATATTTGGAAAGAAAATAACAGAATCATCAACTAGTCTAAAAAAAATCATCATTTACCCTTTACAGTCATACACCTTTAATGGCATGATACATACATATGAATGAGAAAAGAGAGAATTCAGTTTGTTTAGATTAGGCCCATTTCAATCAACAAGAGAAAATGCATACAAGAATGGATGTGGTTTGTGGGACAATGTGTTAAAATCTTTCCGTTTATATTCTGAGGGCTGCTGGTCACATGAATGATTTTAAGCGGCAGAATATATAAATGCCAATCAAGTAAATTACTCACGGAAAGCCCATGCCTTACTGAAAGAAAGATACCCGAGGGACCTAGAATGACCTTACACTGCCAAACTGAAGTGGATTGAAAAGTTTAATGCCATGGACAGATTTTGACAGTGGTAATGGTATTGGTGTCCTTGGCTTGTCCCTACTCTGGGGAGTTATAAATTTAAAAGCTTTGATTTTTGTTTATCATGACAAGTTCTTCAAATATATTGCTCTTCAGACTCAATGGCTTTGGCATGACCCATTTCCCTTCTATAGGTCTAAGGTCAACCATAATAAAATAAAATACAGCACTATATTTAATGATATAATTTAAATCTTTAATTTTACTTTTGAACATATAAATACCATAAATTTATAGTGCTATAAACAGGTAATGACATCATGATGAAAACTAGATTTTCTCATTTTATGTAGGTTTGGATATTTCCTTATATAAAGTATTTTGTATATAACTCCACTGGGTCTGGTTTCATTAATGACATGAAAGTTAAGCTTTAAAAATCCATATTACATTCCTAATAGCTTTCCTCTGGCACATGAATATATATCTGACCCAAAATATATCTGACCCAAAGGGTGACATCAACCTTTCCTTTCTCAATCATATTGACTTCTCTCAATTTCTCATCATAACACCATCATTAGAGTGGATACTTTTCCATTGTTTCTAAAGGTCATCATTGTGCTCTCAATACATATAACTGTCAGGAGTGGCAGCTGAACAAGAACAAAAGAATTCTCATGTCACTAAGCTGGGACGCGGAGGACAGACAGAAGAGGGTGGAAGTAGTTTATTCATTGTAGATTCTGTACCAGTATCATCATTGTTCTGGTTAAGCATGGCTCTCAACTGTATGGAATGAGAGTGCTATAAGTGTACATCCATGGAGATTATATGTGTGTTTGTAGGTATGTGTTAATTTTGAATGGATGACAATTTAAAATTATGTGATTTTTTTTGTTCCATCCTACTTTCCATTATTACATTACTGGTCTTCTCTAAGCCCACTGTGTTCAGTTGCTCACTCACGTCCGACTCTTCGAAACCCCGTGGACTGTTGCCCTCCAGACTCCTCTGTCCATGGAATTTCCCAGACAAGAATCCTGGAATGGGTTGCTATTTCCTCCTTCAGGGATCTTCCTGACTGTGAATAGAACCTGTGTCTCTTGAGTCACCTGCACTGACAGGTGTATTCTTTACCACTGCACCACCTGGGAAGTCTCAACTCTTATGGCCTATTCTTTTAAATTCTATTTGATAGAGCTTCACTCTCTAACATGATATCCTCTATTTATATAGTGATTGCTCATATATTTTCCTGTCATGAGAAATCTCACATGGACTTTGTTATCTTGAAGGAAGGGGTCATTTAATTTCAAAACAGTTTATTTAGCATGCATTATTATAGAGCCAGTTGAAGACAGATGGATACAGACATAATGATATTCAGGCTTGTTTCTCTCCCATTTCCTTTTTATTCTATATAAATTAAAAGTAAAGGAGAAAACTTTGGCTTTTGTTTGTATGCTTTTCATTTTTCCATTTCTTTCCATCCTGGCTCTCCTTGCAGCTTTCAGATACAGACACATATTATCTGTGCTGCACATGATTCAAGTACTGTTATGAGTTATGTGGTACAACGTCTGATATATGTCATATAGAAAAAAAAAGGGTCTAATGCATTCCTTCAAAGAATAATCAAAGTAAATAATGTGTGCATGAAGCATACACTGCACAAATAAATACCACAAAGAGACAGCAGTCCTTGCTGTGGGGCACACATCTTCCCTGGTGACCTCCCATTGACAATAATGACACTCCACTGAGGAAGAATAAGGATCCTTTCTTATGTCAGACAAAAAGAAAGGACTCCTATTCTGGACACAGTTCATCTGTTGTTTTTCTATCTGCCCCTCTGTCTGTCTGTCCAGCCAAGCTCTGTGGCTCTTGTCTAATTCACAGCCTGTTTCCCTGCTGTTTGTGTCTGTCAGTCTTCTTTGTCTCTTGCTCTCTGGTTTTTCTATTGTGTTACTCTTTGGCTTTTGATCTTATCCTATTTTCCTGTTTTTTTCTCCTTGTCTCTATCTTTGTGTTTGTGTGTGAGTGTGTCTCTCTTTACACACACATGCCTATACATTTCCTCATTTTCACTTTGCCTTCTTCTCATATTTATATACAGAGAGATACAGATCCAAAATTACCAGCTTATATGTTGAACTCATTACTGTTCTACTCTTGCCCAGTGAAATATCAGTTACATTATCCCACTTACTGAGCCAGATTTCTTCCTTACAGCCAAATCTCTTCTTACAAACTTCCTAAGAGTCTGAAGATGAACTGTCTTATCCACACTGATGACAGTATGCACTCTATTTGCATAGCACCTTTTCAGTCAAACTGCTATGCAGCCTGTTTAGACCTCTGACTTCAAGAATGAATACAGAATTGTTTAACACAATGACCTTGACAAGCCTCAGAGGAAAGTCTGATACTGAGAAAATAATACCTGAAAGAAATGAATTTACATATAGCACTCCCAAGTCTAAATTATACCAACAGGCAGTTTTTCTCAGGGCTGAATCTATGCCTACATTATATGGTGTCAAGAAAAGAAAGAGAGAGAAGTGATTGTTGAAGGAAAATTACTAAGATCATGTTAATATGTAATAATCTCATTTTATTTTCCATGTCAAATGTTTACCTAAGTTATTTTGCTGTATATATATTCTAAAAAAAGTAAATTAAGTTGGTTGATGTCATAGATTTAGGATGCAGTATGTTTGAGATTTAATTCCAGAACCATGGGTATTGAAAATATATTTTTTATCCTTATAAATATATCTCATCCAACAGTCCCTCCCCAATGCTTCCACATTCTTATGAATGTTTCATTTTTGCTGTTGTATAACTTTACTGCTTATCAGGTTGCACTGTGCTCAGTCCTGTCCAAATCTTTGACACTCCATGTATTGTAGCCTCCTGTGTCCATGGAATCTTCGAGGCAAGAATACTGGAATGTGTAACCACTTTCTACTCCACAGGATCTTCCTGATTCAGGATCAAACCTGTATCTCTTATATCTCACGTGCCTGCATTGGCACGTGATTCTTTACAACTGCACCACCTAGGAAGTCCCTTACTACTTATTAAAACCTGTTTAATTGAGCCCACTAAGCTTTAATTTGACATTATAATCATTAGATTACTGAAATTATTAGTATCTTTTTTTCAAAAGCTAAATATAGTAAATTCTGAATGGGTGAAATACTTAGCTGGATAATATATGCATACGGGTAGACTCCTGAGTGTGACCAAAAAACCGTAAAAATGCTGTTCTATTTCTCATTGAGGGCATTAATATCCAAAAGTGAAAAGAAATAATCTTTAGTTGTTCTGATAATCTAGAGATATCAGTTTGGGGGAATCAAATATATTTAATGATTCAATTGACCTCCAACATTCCATTTTGCTGACCTTTGCTGAGTCTCTAATATTTTTAGGCAATTTTACTTAATATATTTTATGGCTCACAACAATCCTAAGTGGAAGGTGTAATGGACCTCAATAAGTGACTAAATTTGAGCTAGGAGGGTTTTGTTTTGTGTTCATAGTTAAGAAGGTGAGAGTTGGTAAATAAAGTGAGGAATATATATATATTGACTTTCTACCAAGTCATTATTCTTTTCAATCCACTTTTGAACTGATGTTTCTTCACTGAAGGAATGTAGCTAGTTTAATGGGTTTCCCTGGGAGATCATCTGGTAAAGAAAACTAACCTCCAATTAAAATAAATAAATTTATATTAAAAAAAGAAAATTAAAAAAAAAAAAAAGAATTCACCTGCAATGCAGGAGACCCAGGTTCAATTCCTGGGTCTGGAAGATCCCCTGGAGAGGGATAGGCTACCCACTCCAGTATTAATGGGCTTCCCTGGAGGCTCAGGCAGTAAAGAATCTGCCTGCAGTGCAGGAGACCTGGGTTCGATCCCTGGGTTGGCAAGATCCCTAGAGAAGGAAATGGCAACCCACTCCAGTATTCCTGCCTGGATAATCCCATGGACAGAGGAGCCTGGTGGGCTACAGTCCATGGGATCACAAAAAGCCTGAACAACTAAACACACACAGCACACACATATCTAATTTAACATTGTACAATCTATTCTTTGGTAGCAGAACCACTAACTGAATCTGAGAACTGGTGGCACGTCCCTGGTGATAATAATAAACTTAAACCTAAGATTTTTTTTCTAACTTTCAATTTTACTGAACCATAAAATTAACATTTATCTTATTTTACTCATTGTCAGTAACCACGGTTAATTAAATTTTTAATTAAGCAGCAGTCTAAGTTGTTAGAATTCATAAGACTCTCAAATCAAGAGGTTAGTAGATACATGCATAAAAATAGATGCTGTTGGAGGTACATACACACATATTTCTGCCTGCTTTAAGAGTTAAAGTTAGATATGCTTACACATAATTTAGAAGGAAACAGTTTAAGAATATTCAGTCCCAAAACTAGCATGGTCCATTTAACAGCATCCTTGATAGGGAATTAGGACTTTGCTTCTATTCCTGGCTACATGCTAAACCAATCATCCGGGTTTAGCAAGTGAATCACTTGTTCCGTACATCAGTGTTGTTATCTCTAGCACTGAGATAATAACTCTGACCTACCACACAGAAATCTGTAATGATTAATTGGATAATGTCCATTAAGTGCTCCTAGCTACTTAGAATAATGTGCTATATGGCTATTAAGCATTGTTATTATAAGATGTTGCTTCAGTGTAATATCAGTGACTGACTGCTCCATGATTAGAAGGAAAATTACTTCCTCTGATAACATGAGCATAATACATATTGATTTAGAAATATATTCTTTGAAATACATGTAGACTTTGTGAATGAACTAAGCAAAGGATAACATTCCACACTGTTTTTTGATTGTGTAATAGTGTTCATTATCAGACAGGCACTTTTGTAAGTACTTTACCTTACAACAATTCTGTGAATGTCAAGTTGGGCTCTGATATTTAAATGACTGCCCCAGAGTCACACAACTAGTAAGTGATAGAGCCAGGGCAACATTTAGAAAACTGACTTTAGATTCCCACTGACTTTAGATTTAATGCTTGACCACCTCATTAAACTCTATGTCTATTATGTGTACATTTATATTATAGTTATTACTATGTTCAAGAAAGTGAATGTGTTTAGTTATATATTCAGTTCAGTTCAGTCGCTCAGTCATGTCCAACTCTTTGCTACCCCATGGACTGCAGCACACCAGGCTTCCCTGTCCATCTTCAAGCCCTGGAGCTTGCTCAAACTCAAGTCCACTAAGTTGGTGATGCCATCCAACCAATATGTCCTCTGTTATCCCCTTCTCCTGCCTTCAGTGTTTTCCAGCATCAGGGTATTTTCTGATGAGTTAGTTCTTTCCATCAGGTGGCCAAAGTATTGGAGCTTCAACTCCAGCATCAGTTGTTCCAATGAATATTCAGAATTGATTTTCTTTAGGATTGATTGATTTGATCTCCTTGCAGTCTAATGGACTCTCAAGAGTCTTCTCCAACACCACAGTTCAAAAGCATCAATTTCTCGGCACTCAGCTTTCTTTATGGTCCAACTATCATGTCCATACATGACTACTGGCATAGCTTTGACTAGACAGAAATTTGTCAGCAAAGTAATGTCTCTGCTTTTTAATATGCTATCTGGGATTATCATAGCTTTTCTTCCAAGGAGCAAGTGTCTTCTAATTTTATGACTGCAGTCACCATCCACCATCTGTAGTGATTTTGGAGCCCAAGAAAGGAAAGTCTATCATTGTTTGCTTTATTTCCCCACCTATTTGCCATGAAGTGATAGGACTGGATGTCATTATCTTCATTTTTTGAATGTTGAGTTTTAAGTCAGCATTTTCACTCTCCTCTTTCACCTTATTTAGAGGCTTTTTAGTTCCTCTTTGCATTCTGCCATAAGGGTGGTGTCATCTGTATATCTAAGGTTATTGATATTTTCCCCAGCAATCTTGATTCCAGTTTGTGCTTCATTCAGTCCAGCATTTTACATGATGTACTCTGCATATAAGTGAAATAAGCAGGGTGACAATATACAGCTCTGACGTAATCCTTTCCCAATTTTGAAACAGTTTGTTGTTCCATATCTTGTTCTAACTGCTGCTTCTTGACCTGCATACAGGTTTCTCAGGAGGCAGACGAGATGGTCTGTTACGCCCATCCCCTGAAGAGTTTTCCACAGTTTGTTGTGATCCACACAATCCAAGATTCTAGCATAGTAAATGAAGCAGAAGTAATATTTTTTTTTAATTTTTCTGCCTTTTCTATGATCCAACAGATGTTGGCAATTTCATCTCTGGTTCCTCTGCCTTTTCTAAATACAGCTTGAACATCTAGAAGTTCCCAGTTTACATACTATTGAAGACTTACTTGGGGAATTTTGAGCATTACTTTTCTATCATGTGAAATGAGTGCAATTGTGCAATAGTCTGAACATTTTTCTGCCTTTCTTTGGGATTAGGATGAAAACTGACCTTTGCCAGCCCTGTAGCCACTGCTGATTTTTCCAAATTTGCTGACATATTGAGTGTGGCACTTTAACAGCATCATATTTTATGATTTGAAATAGCTCAACTGGTGTTCCATCACCTCCACTAGCTTTGTTTATAGTGATGCTTCCTAAGGTCTACTTGACTTCACACTCCAGGATATCTGGCTCTAGGTGAGTGATCACACCATCGTGGTTATCTGACTCATTAAGATATTTTTTGTATAGTACTTCTGTGTATTCTGGAAACCTCCTTTTAATATCTTCTGCTTCTGTTAGATCCATACATTCTCTGTCCTTTATTGTCCCATTTTTGCATGAAATGTTCCCTTGGTATCACTAATTTTATTGAAGAGATCTATAGTCTTTCCATTCTACAGTTTTCCTCTATTTCTTTGCATTGATCACTGAGGATGCCTTTCTTTTCTCTCCTTGCTATTTCTTGGACCTCTGCATTCAGATGGGTATATCTATCCTTTTCTCCTTTGTCTTCAGCTTCTCTTCTTTACACAACTATTTGTAAGGCCTTCTCAGACAGCCATTTTGCCTTTTTGCATTTATTTTTCCTAGGGATGGTTTTGATCATGGCCTCCTGTACAATATTCTCAACCTCCTTTCATAGTTCTTCAGACACTCTATCAGGTCTAATCCCTTGAATCTATTTTTCACTTCCACTGTATAGTCATAAGGAATTTGGTTTAGGTCATACCTGAGTGGTGTAGTGGTTCCCCCTACTTTCTTCAATTTAAGTCTGAATTTTGCAATAAGGGGTTCATGATCTGAACCATAGTCAGCTTGTTTTTGCTGACTGTATACAGTTTCTTCGTGTTCAGCTGAAAATAATATAATCAATCTTATTTAGGTATTGACATCTGGTGATATCCATGTGTAGAGTCATTTCTGGTATTGTTGGAAGAGGGTGTTTGTATAACCACTGTATTCTCTTGGCAGAATTCTGTTTGCCTTTGCCCTGCTTCATTTTGTACTCCAAGGCCAAACTTGCCTGTTCCTCCAGGTATTTTTGGTTTCCTACTTTTGCATTACAGTTTCCTATGATGAGAAAGACATCTTTTTTTTTTTTTTTTTAATGTTAGTTCTAGAAGCTCTTGAAGGCCCTCATCAAGCCATTCAACTTCATCTTCTTAAGCATTAATGGTTGGGACATATACTTGGATTACTGTAATATCAAATGGTTTCCCTTGGAAATGAACAGAGATCATTCTGTCATTTTTGAGATTGCACCCAAGTACTGCATTTCAGATTCTTTTGTTAACTATATATTTTAACTTTATTGCAATCCTAAATGTAGGTGTCCCCAATTTTTTAGAATCAGAAAATATGTTAATACTATAAACTTATTCTTATAGCATATGGGAATGGAACGTCTTTTATACATTGTAAAATAAAATACAACACAATTTATTCAAAACCATAAAACAAATCGTCTCTCATAATCCAGCGATAAAGGGGTTGAATTTAATTTTTGATGTACCATCTTGATATCATCAACAAGGACCTAGACACTCCATATTTCTCTTCTCTCTTCTTTACCTGTTGACGGAATAACCCTTCCTTGAATCTATAGCTTCATGAATAAATGTGGCTTCCTGACCAAAACTAGTATTCTCTTAATAAAGGATGAGAATAATCTGTTGGGTAGACAATTGAATAGAGCCTTCTATTATTCTTCTATTTTATTGACCATACTTCCTTTTTTCTTTCCCATCCTTGATATTCCTAACATAAGAATGAATGTATATAAGTACTATTAATTTTAATATCCTAATGCAAAGCTTTACATATCAAAATGGCAGAAAAAATTAGTGTATTGGATTCTGTGGCACCACTGTGAACTGAACTTTCTTTTATTCTATGACTGAGGATAACTCACAACCAAGCTTTCTTCATGATCAAATGCAGAAAGCATCCAAGATTCAATAATCAGTCATAATGACATCTACATCTTATGTGAATGTCCTTCTAGATGTCATATCAACATGTAGATTTCAACATAGCCACACACACAAAAAAGCAAAAGAATTCTACCTAACTTGCCAGTTCACTTCTAGGCTTTGCTGCTGTCTAACATATTATTTACATTTTATATTTTTTTAACAGTTGGGTTTTAAAATTTTTATTAAGCATAGTTTTGGTAATATGTGTGTATACATATATACACATACACTGTATATAAGTGTATATATAGATACATATATATTCAAACTAATATATGCATGCAATGAAATGAAGTGAAATTTGCTGTCATGTCCAACTCTGTGCCACCCCATGGACTACAGAGTAGTGGAATTCTCAGACCAGAAAACTGTGGTGGGTAGCCTTTCCCTTCTCCAGGGAATCTTCCCAACCCAGGGATAGAACTCAGGTCTCCCACATTACAGGTGGATTCTTTACCATCTGTGGCACCAGGGACATCCCAAATATATGCATGCACACCCATATATTTTACTTAATATCAGAATGACTCTGCTGCTGCTGCTGCTAAGTCGCTTCAGTCGTGTCCTACTCTGTGCGACCCCATAGACGGCAGCCCAACAGGCTCCCCCGTCCCTGGGATTCTCCAGGCAAGAACACTGGAGTGGGTTGCCATTTCCTTCTCCAATGCATGAAAGTGAAAAGTCAAAGTGAAGTCGTTCAGCCATGTCCAACTCTTAGCGACCCCATGGACTGCAGCCTACCAGGCTCCTCCGTCCATGGGATTTTCCAGGCAAGAGTACTGGAGTGGGGTGCCATTGCCTTCTCCAGAATGACTCTAGGGAACACTAAGTCTAAAAATTTTCTAATATATCAAATCTTTTGGGGTTTTACTTGGTTTTCACAACATTGGTTAACATTTCTTTTCTATGAGATGGCAAGATATCATTTGTACTGCTTTTATTATACTGAGAGTCTTCTGTGTGCTGTAGCTATTCATATAATTATATTGCTACTTCTACTCAACTATAATAATAAAGGCACAACTAACATTTACATAATGTATAATTTCCTCAGTCTTTTCCATGGTACAATAATTTTTTGCAGTGTTAATAGGTATCATATGATAACAGATTTCAGTTAAATAAATCTGGAGAATTCTAATGCTAACAAAATTGTAGAGCCTTTAAAAACTGATATGTAACATGCTACTCCAAATTGAAAGGTTATAGTATGGTTACAGTATGCTGCACTTTCCAAGTATATGTAAGCCATGAATCACTTTTTCCTGTTGATCTCATAGCAAGGCTTATGTTCTATAAAATATGTAGACAAAAGCTAGTGCCACAAGCTATAATCCATAAAATATTTTCAAAATACATTTCATTTGTTTTTCACCAACATTTGAAGTAGTTACATGAAGAACTGGAATTACTCTCATTCTATGGATGAGGAATTTGAAATTAAAAATAGGTTTCATCCACAAATTCAAAGCTAAAGTGGGCTCAGATTTAAACTAAATCCTGTGGTTTCTTCATTAGACTACTCTAAAGACAACTCCATTTTCTTTTTGCTTCCTTCAGTACCATGGGCAGCACCTTTCACATTGTAAGGACTAAAAAAAACCTTAAAATTTCATTCAATAGCAAAGTAATATTAAAACTAGAAATATGCAACAATAAGTATCTAGCTAACATTTTGTTCAAATACTGATATCAGAAAATTGCTTTTGTTTAATTAGTTGAAGATCCTATGGAATTTCCACAAACTTGTAAAACCAAAATTAAGTTCTGCCTTGTGCTGTGCTTTGCTTATTCGCTCATTCATGTCCGACTCTTTGCTACCCCATGGACTGTAGTCCATCAGGCTCTTCTGTCCATGGGGATTCTCCAGGCAAGAATACTGGAGTGGATTGCCAGGCCTCCCTCCAGGGGATCTTCCCAACCCAGGGATTGAACCCAGGTCTCCCACAATGCAGGTGGATTTTTTACCATCTGAGCCACCAGAGAAACCCAAGTTCTTTTTTATTTTCTATCAAACAGCAAGTCTAGGATTCAGTTAGAAATCATATGCAAATTATGGATTGTAAAATCTGTTCTGACACAGCTGTAGGTAGGAAATGGGATGATTAATCCAGACCCTAATGAATATAAATGGAGTTATACTTGGTCTATTAAGTGAAACACAGGAATTAGTCTATATCATTTGTCTTGGGGATAAGTAAGGATTAAGCCAAAGTATACTTTAAAAGGCTATATTAATATAGATTTGTAATTAATAATAATTTCCCCACCCTACTTATTAATAATAAAAATATTAAACAATGCATTATATATATATATATGTATAATCACATTTATCCCTGGTGTTAACTCATTTTGCAAAGCTGGAAGTTTTAGTCAAATATTATAAAATATATTAGTTATAAAATAAATTTGCTATTTTATGGATTTAAGACACTGGGAAGCATCTAGGAGCTCTGATGACTATTTAGTTTCTTCATGATCATTCCGTTCTTTCCATAATGTTATTGTTACAAATGGATTATACATTATTACCCAGAGTTACATTGAAAATTTCAACTCAGTATTGATTAAAGTATATATTAAATGATTAATACTTATTTCTCAATCAATTAGACATTTCATATAAGAGACAAAAATCTTTGGCATTGTGAATTATATAGAAGATAAATTCATTTATTACTTTGAGGATGAATAGATTCTCTGATTAAACCTGATTTCAAAGATTGTCAGTATTTTTCTACCCATTACTTGTGATAATATTAAACAGAAAAATTGAATGTACAGCCAAATTTTCTTCTGTACAAGTAGCGAGCCATCTATCTACTGTCAGATTTTGGAAGGAAAAAGTGTGTTTATAGCAAAGAAAATGTAGCAGCTTCTTCTGTTTCTATTAGGTTACTCTGTTAAATTCTGGAATAAAAATTCAAGATCAAAGGAAAAGTTGATATAAAACTATTAGAAAACCTGAGAAAGGGACGAAATACATATATGTTTCTTTGTCTATTTTCTAGGTTTAAGCTTTTCTCAACATCAGAAAAAAAGATTAATAACTAAAATCAAAGACACTATGATGTTATTAGGAAAATGCAACAAAGGATTTTTAGGTTGAATGGTACACTCCTGACAAGAACTTTGTAGAGGCAGCATCCATGTAGGTCAAGTTGCAATGGGAAGTGAAAAAGCCAATGGGAGAATGAAATCTAATCAGGATAAGGAGAGACAAATCTGGATACCCCTGGAGGTTCATTTCCTTCAGACTCTCAGTGATTTAGCAAACTGGTTCAGCTCATCTTAACTAGCTCAAGAAAAAGTGAGGCAGAGCTCAGGCACTTTGTTTAACTGGGCTACGTCCTTAACCAGGAAACATCAAACATAACAGAATTCCTAGATGCTTTGCTCCTTCCCCTGAAAATATATGAACCATGACAGGAATGGGTTTTTTTTTCTTTTCTTTTTGAGTCCTTCCTGGAGTTATTTCAGTTATATCTGATCTTCGCTAGTCTCCATAGATTATTGAGAGATTGGGGATCATATAAGTCAGACTGTTTCTTAGCTTATAAATCAATGTTTTAACCAAATAGTAATTTATATGTATACATAATTCTATTCTATATATAAACATACATATATAAAGTATATATATATGTATGTATATCACATGGTGTTGTTCATGTGTGTGTCCAAGGCTCCTATATTATAGGACAACATTCCTATATCTAAATGTAGTAGTAAAATGGTGACTTTTTATATTACACGAAAATATAATTTCCTGTAAATTCCTTCACTGTGTTCTTTTTTCTTCTGGAAATATGTTGCCGAGTAAGTTACTATTGATGACTATAGAGTATTTTAATCAATGTGTTAGTTCTAGAAGGTCTTGTAGGTCTTCATAGAACCGTTCAGCTTCTTCAGCATTACTGGTCGGGACATAGACTTGGATTACTGTGATATTGAATGGTTTGCCTTGGAAAGGAACAGAGATCATTCTGTCATTTTTGAGATTGCACCCAAGTACTGCATTTTGGACTCTATCACTGACCATGATGACTACTCGATTTTTTCTGAGGGATTCTTGCCCACAGTAGTAGATAAATTCACCCATCCCAGTCCATCTTAGTTCGCTGATTCCTAAAATGTTGATGTTCACTCTTGCCGTCTTCTGTTTGACCACTTCCAATTTGCCTTGATTCATGGACCTAACATTCCAGGTTCCTATGCAATATTGCTCTTTACAGCATCAGACCTTGCTTCCATCACCAATCACATCCACAACTGGGTGTTGTTTTTGCTTTGGCTCCATCTCTTCATTCTTTCTGGAGTTATTTTTTCACTGATCTCCAGTAGCATATTGGGCACCTACCCACCTGGGAAGTTCATCTTTCAGTGTCCTATCTTTTTGCCTGGACACAATTGAACAATGGAACAACAGCAAACAACAGCGAATCTAGTTGGTTCTTCCTCACATAACTTATTGATCGTTCCATTAGACTTCATTTATGCATTACCAATACCCTCAGTTCAGTTCAGTTCAGTCGCTCAGTCGTGTCCGACTCTTTGTGACCCCATGAATCGCAGCATGCCAGGCCTCCCTGTCCATCACCATCTCCCAGAGTTCACTCAGACTCACGGCCATCGAGTCCGTGATGCCATCCAGCCATCTCATCCTCTGTCGTCCCCTTCTCCTCCTGCCCCCAATCCCTCCCAGCATCAGAGTCTTTTCCAATGAGTCAACTCTTCGCATGAGGTGGCCGAAGTACTGGAGCTTCAGCTTTAGCATCATTCCTTCCAAAGAAATCCCAGGATTGATCTCCTTCAGAATGGACTCGTTGGATCTCCTTGCAGTCCAAGGTACTCTCAAGAGTCTTCTCCAACACCACAGTTCAAAACCATCAATTCTTTGGCTCTCAGCCTTCTTCAGAGTCCAGATCTCACATCCATACATGACCATAGGAAAAACCATAGCCTTGACTAGACGGACCTTAGTCGGCAAAGTAATGTCTCTGCTTTTGAATATATTATCTAGGTTGGTCATAACTTTTCTTCCCAGGAGTAAGCGTCTTTTAATTTCATGGCTGCAGTCACCATCTGCAGTGATTTGGGGCTTCCCTTGTGGCTCAGCTGGTAAAGAATCTGCCTGCAATGTGGGAAACCTGGGTTCAATCCCTGGGTTGGGAAGATCCCCTGGAGAAGGGAAGGGCTACCCACTCCAGTATTCCGGCCTGGAGAATTCCATGGATTATACAGTCCATGGGGTTGCAAAGAGTCGGACATGACTGAGCAACGTTCACTTTCACTTTCAGTGGATGATAGCCACTGATACCCTACTCCAAGTTAATATGACTTTTGGCTTTGGTTGCATCCAACTTGGTTCTCCCTGCTTTCACTTTCCTCTTATCAAATCAAATCTCTTCCATAAGAAAGTTGAAACAATTTAATCAGATAAGACCACCACCTTGTTACTTTGTCAGTGGGA
This sequence comes from Budorcas taxicolor, assembly GCF_023091745.1. Taxonomy (NCBI): domain Eukaryota; kingdom Metazoa; phylum Chordata; class Mammalia; order Artiodactyla; family Bovidae; genus Budorcas; species Budorcas taxicolor. The sequence continues at coordinate 54,315,481 of NC_068929.1, read as the reverse complement.
ATCCCCCTGTAGAACTTGTTGCTTAAAGAGCTTTGCCTCTCATAAAAGCCCCTGTCCCATGAGCAGCAACTGAGATTTGGTTCTTGGGCAGGAGTCCACCTTCTCCAGTTGCTCCAAAATAAAGCAAACTTTCCTTTCTACCAACATTTGTCTCTTGAGAATTGGCTTTTGAGTGATGAGTAGCTGGACCTGGGTTTGATAACACCACCACAGCCAAGCACTTAGGCTTACACACAACTTATAAAGAGGTTGCTTCATGTTGCTTCTTTTCTCCAAAAAGTGTCTCTAGGATTTTCTCTCTCAGCTTTTCCTACTCTTGGTAAGATTTTAAGATAACACAGAGATCATCTTAACTGGTTAAAAAGTAGCTAGGATTAATAAACAGCTCTATCAATTCCTAATGTCAATGATGAAATAGGATTTTGTTATGTTCAAAATAAGAATAACATGCAAAAGGAGATGTTAGTAGCACTACTGACAATGAAAGAAAGAAAATGATCTGACTCCTGTACATGTTTCCAGCTATGTCCTTCTGCTCTGGCTTATTTCCATATCATGCTCCAAATACCAAAATATTCAGGATGCCAAAAGATAATCCTGAATATTTAAGGCTTTCTCTAATCTCTGTAGGTTTAATTGGTCAGGCTTTTCTGCCTAACGGAATTTTAACACCCTTCCTTTTCTCTGGCTAACTTCTAATAAAATTTCAAACCAGAGCTCAAAGTTAAACTCTACCAGATGGCTACCTTCACCCGACTAGTCCAAATGAGGAATTATCCATAGGAAAGTGGACTCAATTCAAACATCATGAATATCCTGAGATATCATTAACTTAATTATTCATAGGCTCATTAAAGCCTTCTTTGGGTTATTGTGTTATGTTATTGTTATAAAGAATATTACTTATCCTCAGAAGTATAAATAGCTACATCTATGAACAGTAATTTTTTTCAGGAAAATTTTCTTAAATGCCTATTTTTTCTGTGGTATAAAACTTTTTATACTATAATCAGCAATGCAATGAAGTGAAAATTTCATTCATACATCTTTGCACCTTTTTTTCATTATTTCCATAATTAAATTTCTAGAACCTGAAATTGTTGGATACATAGTGTTAACATTTAACACACATTGTCAGGTTGCCATTCTGAAAGTCTGTACCAATTTCTAGTCTTACTGATAAGCCCATGGAGTTGCCCTTTGCTCCCAAATACGGCAAACTCTGAGTATTATGAATTATTTTTAACTTCACAGTGGTGGCGGTGTTTAGTCACTAAGCCCTATCTGACTTGTGACCCCATGGACTGTAGCCTGCCCTGCTCTACTCTGTCCATGGGATTCCCCAGGCAAGAATACTGGAGTGGATTGCCATTTCCTTCCCCAGGGCATCTTCCCAAGCCAGGGATAGAACCTGGGCTTCTTGCTTTGCAGGCAGATACTTTACCAACTGAGCCAACCAAGGAAGCCCCAACTTCACAACAGTGAGAAGCAATCTAGACTGTTCTGTGGTTCTTTAATACCAAAAGAAGACTGAAAAAAAAAAATAAAAACAATAATTTCAATTATAAATTTGGGATTAAAGGTATTTTTCTTCTTTAGTTTATGCATATCTACTTTCAAATCTCATTTAACAAATAGATTACAGTTTTATAATAACAGATGCAGTAAAATGATTTGCTTTTGAAAATCTCTGTGATAGTTTAAAAAGACAACTTTATACAATGGTTAAAATTGTGAGGTGGGGACTCAAATAGACCTGAGTTCAAATTCAAACACAATTTTTTGAAATACAGCTCATTATCAGGGATATAAGGCTGATAGTACCTACCCTCCCTAGGATTAAAAATAATCTCATAAATATTGAGGTCTTAGAGAAGCATCCAATACATATTAGGCAGCTAATAAATCATGGTAATGAAGAAGCCAGTGATGACCATAGCTACTCAGATTACTCATTCATCAGTACAAGATGGAATTCATCTCTCTGTGCTTGGATATCTATTCCTGGTGATACTTTCCTTCAAATTAATGAATCTAAGGAAACAAAACTAATTTGAATATGATTATTTGTGTTGTTATCAAATATGTGTTTATGACATCTTGTAGACTATACTTTGAAGCAGGTTAATTGCGTTTATACAATAAGAAAAGATTTAGTACTATAAATAGAAAACATTTAAAGTTTTTTGCAATTTGTCTTTACAGTATTTAATTGAAATTAAATATACACTATGATATTTAGCTCATTATCTTAAAGTTGGAAGACAAATGTTTCAGAAGTCATTTTAATACAAATCTAAAATTCAACTTAGAATTTTTCCAAAGTACAATATATTAAATCTAAAGATTGTTAGCTAGAAGTTTTTAAAAAATAATGGTCTGTGGTAACTGCTGTGTGCTAGAACGTTTTTAAAAATGTTTCACAATTTGATCATGTTAGCATTCCCACTGGATAAAAATCAATAGTGCTACAAAATTAAACATGGTCATCATAAACAAATTCAAAATAAACTCACACCTAAGTTAAATGACTAATCCAATTCTCCCTTCCATCTATTGATTGAGTACCTACAAAGTTCTAGACTTTAGAAGCTTTGGAAAGCAATAAGAGTGGGATAAATTATGTGACCTGCATCTTAAAGAAAGAGTAGCATTAGTTCTCTAAACAGAGTGGGCAGGTTTATCAAGCAGAGGAAGCAACAACCATATGTGACAGAGGGGAAGGAGAATTTAAGGTCAGAGGAACTTGGTTGGGCATAAGGACCCTCCCTTGCAAGACTGTGAGTTCAAGGAAGAAAGACAGTTGAGGATGGATTGAGAGTTAATCTTGCTCACTTCCATCATTAATCAAGGAACCTGGTAACTCAGATTTTCTGACTCTGAAACATCTGCTGTGAATGTGAATGATATCACAGATAACATAGGAAATAACCTAGAACCTCGATTATTTGGCAACTTAGTGTTGCTAATTTTTCTATGTAAGACACCCCACAGTCACTCAATTTCCTCAGCTACTATCTCTCAGCTACTTTTTCAGGAGGTGACCTTTTCATCTACTTAGTGGAGAAAACTAAATATACACTTTGGGAACTACCCCAATTTCTCTCTCTGTCTCTCTCTCTTTCTCTTTTTTTTTTCCTTCAAATATAGAAATTCACGTAAAACTATAACGAACTTTTTTTTTCACTTTAATAGATGAGTCATCTCTTCACCTATGTAAGACAATCCTTTCATTAAAAGTTTTCCATACTTGATGGAAAATTCAACTTTTTTATTGGAGTTTCTTTTAGGGCATAAGTTATAGTTACCTACAGAATCTATAACGAGGTTTACTGCTTTTAGTTCAGTTCAGTTCAGTCGCTCAGTTGTGTCCAACTCTTTGCGAACCCATGAATCGCAGCACGCCAGGTCTCCCTGTCCATCACCAACTCCTGGAGTTCACTCAGACTCACATCCATCGAGTCGGTGATACCATCCAGCCATCTCATCCTCTGTCGTCCCCTTCTCCTCCTGCCCCCAATCCCTCCCAGCATCAGAGTCTTTTCCGACGAATCAACTCTTTGCATGAGGTGGCCAAAGTACTGAAGTTTCAACTTTAGGATCATTCCCTCCAAAGAACATCCAGGGCTGATCTCCTTCAGAATGGACTGGTTGGATCTCCTTGCAGTCCAAGGGACTCTCAAGAGTCTTCTCCAACACCACAGTTCAAAAGCATCAATTCTTTGGCACTCAGCCTTCTTCACAGTCCAAATCTCACATCCATACATGACCACAGGAAAAACCATAGCCTTGACTAGACGGACCTTTGTTGGCAAAGTAATGTCTCTGCTTTTGAATATGCTATCTAGGTTGGTCATAACTTTCCTTCCAAGGAGTAAATGTCTTTTAATTTCATGGCTGCAATCACAATCTGCAGTGATTTTGGAACCCAAAAAAATAGTCTGACACTGTTTCCACTGTTTCCTCATCTATTTCCCATGAAATGATGGGACCAGATGCCATGATCTTCGTTTTCTGAAGGCTGAGCTTTAAGCCAACTTTTTCACTCTCCTCTTTCACTTTCATCAAGAGGCTTTTTAGTTCCTCTTCGCTTTCTGCCATTAAGGGTAGTGTCATCTGCATATCTGAGGTTCTTAATATTTCTCCAGGCAATCTTGATTCCAGCTTGTGCTTCCTCCAGTCCAGCATTTCTCATGATGTACTCTGCATATATGTTAAATAAGCAGGGTGACAGTATAGAACTTTGACATACTCCTTTTCTTATTTGGAACCATTCTGTTGTTCCATGTCCAGTTCTAACTGTTACTTCCTGACCTGCATGTAGGTTTCTCAAGAGGCAGGTCATGTGGTCTGGTATTCCCATGTCTTTGAGAATTTTCCAGAGTTTATTGTGATCCACACAGTCAAAGGCTTTGGCATAGTCAATAATGCAGAAGTAGATGTTTTTCTGGAATGCTCTTGCTTTTTCCATGATCCAGCAGATGTTGGCAATTTGATATTTGGTTCCTTTGCCTTTTCTAAAACCAGCTTGAACATCTGGAAGTTCACAGTTCACATATTACTGAAGCCTGGCTTGGAGAATTTTGAGCATTACTTTACTAGCGTGTGAGATGAGTGCAATTGTGTGGTAGTTTGAGCATTCTTTTGCATTGCCTTTCTTTGGGATTGGAATGAAAACTGACCTTTTCCAGTCCTGTGGCCACTGCTGAGTTTTCCAAATTTGCTGGTATATTGAATGCAGCACTTTCACAGCATCATCTTTCAGCATTTGAAATAGCTAAACTGGAATTCCATCACCTTCACTAGCTTTGTTCCTAGTGATGCTTTCTAAGGCCTACTTGACTTCACATTCCAGGGTTTCTGGTTCTAGGTGAGTGATCACACCATCATGATTATCTTGGTCATGAAGATCTTTTTTGTACAGTTCTGTGTATTCTTGCCACCTCTTCTTAATATCTTCTGTTTCTGTTAGGTCCATACCATTTCTGTCCTTTATCGAGACCATCCTTGCATGAAATGTTCCCTTTGTATCTCTAATTTTCTGGAAGAGATCTCTAGTCTTTCCCATTCTGCTGTTTTCCTCTATTTCTTCGCATTGATTGCTGAGGAAGGCTTTCTTATTGCTTTAGAGCTGTTTTTCCCCCCACATATACAGGGTTACAATTTTTTTAGATATCTAATTGCACAGAATTTTGTACACCCTGAATTATGCTTTATCCGTTTTATGAATTTGACAATGATTTCTTAGTCAAATCTTTTTTCTGGGTATTAAATGCATTGAAGTCATTTAAACAAGTGAAGAAACAAACTTTCTGATGGGTAGCATATCATTCTCTGTTCTCCCTCACAGGCAAAATAAGAAGCAGCATTATGTACTATTTGAATCTTCATTCACTTTTGTCACCAACATTCTTAACTTTTTCTAACTTAACTTCACATTGCTATGACTTCAAAAGTTGTTGATAAAGTCATCCATACAGCTCGAGTGGACACATTTAATATACACTGGCAGGATTTTTTGACCACTCAAGGTACTTGATCACTCAAGATAATTGGTTACTCCTTTCACCTTGAAATACTTCTCACGTGTGTCACAGAGTACTCTCCTGGTTTTCCTCTTACCATTTTTCCCCACTACCACTCTTTTTGCAGTGTTCTTAGGTTGTATCGTCTTCTATACAGACATTAAGTGATGGAATTCTCAGAGATTCGTCTTTTGCAATCTTTCCTTGGAGATCTACATTATCTTTCCATATAACCTCACTGATGCCTACACTTCTAATAACCACTTGTGTGCCAGTGTCTCTAAAATTTTTATTTGTATGCTTATCTACAGTGTAAAGCTTTCAGTGTTACACTATATACTCAATGATTTCCTTACATTCTTTGACACCATCATGTTTTATGTTGCATAGGTGCCTTGTATCTAACGTACACAAAAGCAGACATCGTCTTCTAGCCCTGTTTCTTTCTCCAATACCCACCTTCTTTCCTGGTGTCCATTTTCAAAGAATGGTACCTACATTCATCTACTCCTGCAGATTATACCTCTAGGAGTCATTCTTGATATTTCCCTCTCTTTGACTCTTCTCTTCCATTCAATCCATTAACAAGTACATTAAAATGTTTCCTCCATTCAATTCATTAACAGGTATCTTAAAATGTTTAGACACAAATTAAGAATCTGCTCCTAAAATATCCCTTAGGTTTTGCTGCTTCTCTTAATAATCACCACAATATGTATATCCTAAGCTATCTTCATCTCCTGTCAATACCTTTGGTTCACTCTCCCCACATCCACCTTGGCCTCTTCCAATTTGTTTTATAATCATATCACTTTCCCTCTACACTTGAGCCTTCAACTTATTTCCTTTGAATCTAGGATGAAGTCCAAGCTTATGGCTTAATACAGCCCTGAATATCTAGTTGAACTCATCTATATGTTTTTTGTGTTCACATATATTGGCCTCTTCCCTTTTAAGGGACGTGCTCATTTGTACATTGTGTTTTATATATATGATTTTTTAAAATGCAAAGTAGCTTTTATCACTTTTCAATTTTCAATTTAAAATCTCTTTGCCTGACTTGCCAGTTTCCTCAGATCTCTTCAATATATGCTTCTTACATACGTTAGATTGTAATTTTACATTTGTTTGCTGAGTTATTTGATTAAGGTCCCTCTTGTCTACACTTTAAGTGCTGCTTCGGTGTCACCGTGCTTTCTTTGGTGCCCAGCCTGTTAGATAGTTCAGTCTGTATAAGTACTCACTGGAAAAAATGAATATTTATTCTGTTTTAAAGAAATGTACCAAAGATTATGCAGGATAGGAACATAGTTTTGTCTGTTTGTTTTTAAAAATTATAGACAGAAGAAAATAAAAGAAACTGAAGGAGTGAGGGTGTTCTAAAGACAGGGGGATTGGTTAGAAAGTTATTGTAATTGTCTAGGCTCTTGCCTAGACATAGAATATTGACTAAGGCAATAGCAATTTGATTGAGGAGGAGGTGAAATTGAGAAATATTTATGAGACTAATTCGTGGCTTGTTTCTTACTGGCTGAGTTGGGTCAGAGAAAAGGGAAGCCACAAGAGCAAATAACTATTCTTTTAAGTTATAATTATGGGGAAGAGTGGAGGAGAAGGAACAGTTTGTGGTGAATTCTTAGTTAACATGTTACAAGGCTGAATTTAAGTTGTTTGACAGGAAGAAGTCAAAGGGATATGGAGATAAAACACATTGTTCAAAGAGAGCAATGACCTGGTGAAACAAATTTGGGAGTCACTGATAAAAAGAGTAGTAGATAAAGCAATATCTGTGCTGAGAACACAGAGAGGCTGAGCCATGGAAATACTCACATTTTAGAAGGAGAATGGAGGGATTTGAGCAAAATTAATATGAAATGACTAGCATATATAATAGTTCAGACTGTAAAGACTCTGCCTGCAATTTAGGAGACCCGGGTTCGATTTCAGAGTCGGGAAGATACCCTGGAGAAGGGCATGGCAACTTACTCCAGTATTCTTTCCTGGAGAATTCCATGGACAGAGGAGCCTGGAAGGATACAGTTCATGGGGTCACAAAGAGTCAGACATGACAGAGAAACTAACACACAAACAGCTTATGCAATAATTTCAGTAAATAGTTTCAAGAAATGTTCTAGGGAAAACTACATATCTAAAACTCCATTTTCTTTATTTGATGCCTGTAGTTGTATAAAAAATATCTTCTTATATATAAACTTTGTTTTTTAAATTCATTTGTTTATCCTGGGAACCTGGGTAAAACTAATTATTTTGAGAGTACATAGAGTTGGGTCACTGATTCATTTTATTAACTCTGAGTGAATCTCATGTTTAATTTTTAAAAATTGCAATTATGTTGACCCCCTTCTTTACAAAGAGGTTAAAAACTTTAAAATACTTAGCAGTATAGTACAAATTTATTGTCTGAAGATCATTGATTTTCTATATTATCATGAAATTGTAGCCTAAAGAGAAATGTCTTTTCAATCTAGTCTGAGATATAAATGCTAATGCTTTCAGGATTTTTTTTATAGCATTATGTTGTTTGAACACTAGGCAGCTGATTTGTTTCTTAGGACCAAATCATAAGTGGCTCAGTGGTAATGAATCCATCTGCAATGCAGGAGATGCAGGAGACTTCAGTTTGCTCCCTGGGTCAGGAAGGTCCTCTGGAGAAGTAAATGGAAACCTGCTCCAATAATCTTGCCTGGAAAATCCCATAGACAGTGGAGCCTGGCAGGCTACAGTCCATGGGGCCACAAAGAGCTGGACATGACTTAGCAACTAAACAGCAACAGTATAAGTATAGACAGGAAACAAGAATGTTCAGTTCAGTTCAGTTCAGCCGCTCAGTCGTGTCTGACTTTTTGCGATCCCATGAATCGCAGCATGACAGGCCTCCCTGTCCTTCACCATCACCCAGAGTTCACTCAGACTCACGTCCATCGAGTCCGTGATGCCATCCAGCCATCTCATCCTCGGTCATCCTCTTCTCCTCCTGCCCCCAATCCCTCCCAGCATCAGAGTCTTTTCCAACGAGTCAACGCTTCGCATGAGGTGGCCAAAGTACTGGAGCTTCAGCTTAGGCATCATTCCTTCCAAAGAAATCCCAGGGTTGATCTCCTTCAGAATGGACTGGTTGGATGTCCCTGCAGTCCAAGGGACTCTCAAGAGTCTTCTCCAACACCACGGTTCAAAAGCATCAATTCTTTGGTGCTCAGCCTTCTTCACAGTCCAACTCTCACATCCATACATGTTAGGTAATGACAAAGTGAGACGTTTGAGAAGAAAGTGGTGAATCAAGATGCATCCTAAATAAAATATTGGCCATAGAATTTGGTGATTAGAATTTATTTCTGGAATTATCCAGTATATCCTTATTGGAATTAAGGATAATTACTTTCAACTAATTGAGTTGAAAAGTAAATAGGATAGAAAGCACCAGAAGTACAGTACAGCAATTCTGTTCTGTATACATTACTCTAAATATGGTTAGTTGTAAAAGAAGAGCAATATGGTGGTAGTGATGTCAGAAAGCAAGAGAGGTAGAAATTTTTGTCTTGTGCAATGCAATGAAACCCAAATATTTTAACTGTATTTAGCATTTACTATATCTCATGCTGATCACCAAGATCCCTTCCTGGTCCTGCCATGAAAAAAAGGGGCTATGGTATTAGTGCTATGGAGGGTCAGCATGGCGACTATTACACAGTCATAGGACAAACTAAATAAGTTGAGTAAGATAGAACTGACTGAAATTTAAGTTGAACATTAAAAATTCAGAAAGTCAAAAGTCATTCTGCGAGGCCATTAAATTGAATGGTTCAAGAAAGCAGTTAAGAAATCAGAGATGTGCCCCTCCTTCAAAAAATAAATAAATAAATAAAAAGGTAAGGGAATCATTAGTCGTGAGGACACTGTGGGACAATCACTAGAATAGAAGGAGCCATAAGTGATTTATTTTAATGTTCTGATTGAAAAAATGGACTGGTCTAAATTTGGGAAAGGAATACGGCAAAGCTATGTATTGTCACCCTGCTTATTTAACTTATATGCAGAGTACATCATGTAAAATGCCGGGCTGGATGAAGTACAAGCTGGAATCAAGATTGCTGGGAGAAATATCAATAACCTCAGATATGCAGATGACATCACCCTTATGACAGAAAGTGAAGAAGAACTAAAGAGCCTCTTGATGAAAGTGAAAGAGGAGAGTGAAAAAGCTGGCTTAAAGCTCAACATTCAGAAAACTAAGATAATGGCATCTGGACCCATCACTTCATGGCAAATAGATGGGGAAATGATGGAAACAGTGACAGGCTTTGTTTTCTTGGGCTCCAAAATCACTGCAGATGATGACTGCAGCCATGAAATTAAAAGACTCTCGCTCCTTGGAAGAAACACTACGACAAACCTTGACAGCATATTGATAGCTGACAAAGTTCCATCTAGTCAAGGCTATGGTTTTTCCAGTGGTCATGTATGGATGTGAGAGTTGGACCATAATGAAGGCTGAGAGCTGAAGAATTGATGCTTTTGACTCTTGAGAGTCCATTGGGCTGCAAGCAGATCAAACCAGTCAGTCCTAAAGGAAATCAATCCTGAATATTCACCTGAAGGACTGATGCTGAAACTGAAAGTCCAATACTTTGGCCACCTGATATGAAGAACTGACTCACTGGAAAAGATTCTGATTCTGGGAAAGCCTGAAGGCAGGAGGAGAAGGGGATGAAAGAGGATGAGATAGTTGGATGGCATCACTGACTCAATGGACATGAATTTGAACAAGCACCAGGAGATGGTGAAGAACAGGGAAGCCTGGCATGCTGCGGTCCATGAGGTTGCAGTGTTGGACACCACTGAGTGACTGAAAAACAACAACAATATATGAAGGATGGCCAGTTTGAAAAGGAAGTATTAAATAGGTTAGTGATTTAAAAACCACAAATTCAAAGATTAGAGACACCTGAGTCTGATTTGCCAGTTCTGTGAATTACTAGGGCCTTGATTTTAGGCAAGTCATTGAATGCCTCCTAACTCAGCTTCTTCCATTTATAAATAAGTAATAAATATAACACTCATTTACAAATGAGTGATAAATATAATACTCATTTACAAATGAGTAATAATACCTGCCCTTAACATTGCAAGGAATATTAAATAAGGCCACAAACCTAAAATGTATAGCTTGTGGTACATTCCTAAGGGCTGATAAAATCATTCTTGTTCTTGATAGAGTTTAAATTGAAAGGAAATATTGAAATGGATTGATAAAATTGATCCTGTTTTTAAACTAAACATAGCTTTTCATTTCCAAAAATATCTGTTGTTTGATTATCACTAATACAATGTGCACTTTCAAGTTTAATTAGTCCCATTTATTTATTTATTTTAGCATTCCAGACCTCTATTAAATTCTGAAGCAAGCTTTTGAGAAGAAGGCACAATTTGGTCCTATAGGAAACAGTTCATTCTGACATTCCTACTGAATAATAGGAAGCCTAGTCTCCTGTCTCCTTCATCACAATGCAACTTGATATTATTCTTATTTTTATTTTCGTTACTCTAACAAGTGGATCCAAAAAGATATTGATATGATTTTTGTCAGAGAGTGTTCTGCCTATGTTTTCCCCTCAGAGTTTTATAGTATCTGGTCTTATATTTAGGTCTTTAATCCATTTTGAGTTTATTTTTATGTATGGTTTCAGAGACTGTTCTAATTTCATTTTTTTACAGGTAGCTATCCAGTTTACATGGAGACGGCAATGGCACCCCACTCCAGTACTTTTGCCTGGAAAATCCCATGGGCGGAAGGCTGCAGTCCATGGGGTCTCTGAGGGTCGGACACGACTGAGCGACTTCACTTTGACTTTTCACTTTCATGCATTGGAGAAGGAAATGGTAACCCACTCCAGTGTTCTTACCTGGAGAATCCCAGGGACGGGGGAGCCTGGTGGGCTGCCGTCTATGACGTCACACAGAGTCAGACACAACTGAAGTGACTTAGCAGTAGCAGCAGGATCCAGTTTACATGTAACTGCCTAATTAAACTTAAAAGCTTTTGCACAGCAAAGAAACCACAAACAAAATGAAAAGACTACCCAAATAATGAAAGAAAGTATTTGCCAACAAAATGACTGACAAGGGATTTATCTCTGAAATGTACAAACAACACATGCAGTACAATATCAAAGAAGCATTCCAATCAAAAAATGGGCAGAAGATCTTGATAGATTTTTCTCCAAAGAAGACATACAGAGACCAAAAATCACATTGAAACAATGTTCAACATCTCTAATGGTCAGATAAACGCAATTAAAAACTACAGTAACGTATCATTTCACACTGGTCAGAATGACCACTGTGAAAAAGTCTACAAACAATACATGCTGGAGAAGATGTGGAGAAAAGGTAACCCTCCTACACAGTTGGTGGGAATGTAAATTGGTACAACCACTAGGGAAGACAGAAGGGAGGTTCATTATGAAACTAAAAATAGCACTACTGTCCAGCCTAGCAATTCCACTCCTGGGCATATATCCAGAGAAAACCATAATTAGAAGAGACATGTACCCCAATGTTCATTGCAACAGTATTTACAATAGCCAAGACATGGAAGCAACCTAAATGTCCATCGATAGAGGAATGGATAAAGGAGAAGTAGTACAAAGACATTAATACAATGGAATACTTTTCAGGCATAAAAAAGAATGAAACAATGCCATTTGCAGCAATATGAATGTACTTAGACACTATCATACTAAGTGAAGTAAGTCAAAGTAGCATATGATATCACTTACATGTATGAGCTGAAAAAAGATATAAATGAACTTACTTACAAAACAGAAATAGACTCACAGACTTCAAAAACAAATATATGGTAGCAAGAGGGGGAATGTGAGAGGGTGAGGGGAAAACTATAAACTAAGAATTTGGGATTAACATATATACTACTATGTATGAAACAGATAATGAACATAGCACAGGGAACTCTATATTCTTTAATAACCTATATGGGAGAAGAATCTGAAAAAGAATGAAGACATGTATATGTATAACTGAATCACTTTGCTATTTACCTGAAACTAACATAACATTGCAAATCATGCGTGCTCAATCACTTCAATCACTCGACTCTTTCTAACCTATAGACTGTAGCCCACCAAGCTCCTCTGTCCATGGAATTTTCCTGGCAAGAATACTGGAGTGGGTTGCTGTGCCCTCCTCCAGGGGGTCTTTCTGACCCAGAAATTGAACCCATATCTCCTGCATCTGCTGTATTGCAGGCAGGTTCTTTACCCACTGAGCCACCTGGGAAGCCTCAAATCAACTATACTTTGATAGAAAATAAAAATGAATTAAAAAAAATCAAAAACAATGTTCACTTTGAACTGGGCTAAAGTTCAAGGCAGAATATAATTTCCGAACCATAAATACCCTCTTCCTTGAGCTCCCAGTTCATTCATGCCTCAACAGCTATAGCAAGACATTTTCTCTGGGTCTAAGGTTTCTATTCATAGTAATTGCACAGCTGGTGACCCAAAGCAAATAGGGAGAAAGTGCCACTGATATAAATACAAAAATGAATGCAGAAAATGGTAACTTCTGAAAAATAGAAAATTAACTGGAAGCGAGGAAAAAAAAATTATTGAACACTCTGCCCTCTTTTTACACAGACTGCCCAGACTGGCCTCCTGTATTAGAGCTAGACAGAGTCAAGGCCTCAGCTAGCCAGGTTCCTCTGTCTGTGAATGTCATGGTCCCCCCAGGAGTAGCCCACTTTTTGTCATTTTTCCATGGGGACAATGAAGCCAATTCGTTTTTTTCTTAAAGCCAAGTTTCATTAGCACGGTGATAGCAGTGGTTTAATTGCTAAGTCCTGTCCAACTCTTGTGATCCCATGGACTGTAGCCTGCCAACATCTTCTGTCCATGGAATTCTCCAGGCAAGAATACTAGAGTGGGTTGTCATTTGCTTCTCCAGGGAATCTTCCTGACACAGGAATCAAACCCAGTTGTCTTGCATTGCAGGCAGATTCTTTATGGACTAAGCCACCAGGGAAGCTCTTCATTAGAATAATGTTTAGTAAATAGCATTCAAGAAATGTTTTTTGATTGTTTCCATATTCTGTCAGAAATCAGTTTATCTCAGGGTGTTTACTTATAAATCTTTGTCCTCTCTCTCATTCTTTGCAAATAAATATTCCATTTGCTCATCTTCAAAAACAAGCAACAACAAAAATACAGAATTCTCTTTCTGTCTGATACATATATCAAGTCTTCATACAAAACTTCTCCTTACAGAAAAGGCTCACATAAGCTATTGGCATGCAACCTCAATTCTAAATTGTTTGGAAGAAATAGTGCTATACTGTAGAATCGGAAAGAACTTTCTCTTGACATTTGCCTCCTTTCACAGAGCATGGACGATGGTTTTTACCATCCCTTGTCTCAAGCATATTTAGGTACATAAGTGAAAGAACACTGATGCTTATTTCTTATAAAGTAAGTGAAGATGCTCCATGGGCAAATAATCTGAGAATGCAGCAAGGTATTTTATTTTATGTTGCACTAGAAATTTTACTGATCACCCATCACTGAAACATGGAATTAAGGACATGCCGATAGATCAGTTCCATTTACATATATTCCACACAAGAGATTATTTTCATCTACATGCAACTGTTGGTATATTTTATGACACCCAAGGAAGACATTGCTCTGTGATTTTCACTAAAATTAGCACAAAATAAGGTTGCGGGACTTTACAGCAACAAACAAGGGATCTTAGTTAAATTGAAGACATTCAAAATTCCCAGTGCATTTTGAGGAAACACACTTGAGTTATTCATTTGGTTCAAAATACGCTTGATAGAAATTCATTTGGGCATCTGCTTATGGGAATTTTTTTCTCCTTAGATGCCCTTGAGTAGATTCTCCCTGGAAGACTTAAGTGCCTAACATTATTAGATATCTTAATTTTGCACTACCTTCTTATACATGGAGCATAAAATTTAGGCAAAAGTAACACAGCCTCTTTCAAAGTCAATAGCATTATAAGGAATATATAAGGAACTTTCTTTAAAGTCAAAAAGTATTACTATTCATGAAAACTCCTAATTCAAATTTTAAGAATGTCAAGTTGTCCACTTCCTTTTGATCTGATATCAGAGAAAAAATTGGAAGTCAATATGAAACATAGAGTCAAATCTCATTGAATGTTTATAGATAAAGAAAGTGAAACTTGATTCATATATCTATTTTACATTCCTGTGAAAGATAAAGCCACCATTCTGTGGACACAATGCATAGTTTTTAATAAACCTGTATGATACACTAGGAAACAACAAATTAATGTTTAATGATGCAGTTGATAGAGATCTGAATATTTATCCTTCAATGTAGAGTAAGGTAGATAAAAAGATATGTTAGGAAAACTATTTAATAATACAGGAAGGTAATGAAAAGTATCTGAGTCAATTTCTTGAAGAAAAGAAAGTTATTCAACTTCAAGTATATTATTTTATTTAAGATAAATATTTATAAAACAAAGGGATAGTTAAGGAGTTAGAGATTGACATGTATACACTGCCATATTTCAAATGAATAACCAACGAAGATGGTATAGCACAGGGAAGTATGCCCAATGCAATAGTCTAGATGGGAAAAGAATTTGACAAAGAATAGCTATATGTTTATGTATAACTGAATCACTTTGCTGTACACTTGAAAGTATCAGAACATTAGTAATCACCTACTGATCGAAGAAGATGAAGATTGTTAGTCTCTCAGTCACGTCTGGCTCTTTGAGACCTTAGGGACTGTAGCCCACCAGGCTCCTCTGTCCATGGAATTCTTCAGGCAAGAATACTGGAGTGGGTAAGCCACTCTCTTCTCCACAGGATCTTCCCAAGCCAGGGACTGAACACAGGGTTCCTGCATTGCAGCCAGATTCTTTACTGTCTGGGCCGCTAGGGAATACTCCAATATAAAATAGAAAGCTTAAAAAAAGATATTCAGACTGGGAATTTCATAGTTAAAAAAAAGGAAAAATATACAGATAAGTCATTAGGATCGGATCTTGGTTTTTAGTTGCCAATTCAAGATATCTTTTTTTTTTTTAAGATATTCTGTTTATAAATCAGTGGTGTTGTTAATAAGTGTGTGTAGTTTACAACAAATTACTCTTATGCAACACTCAGGCACATAGGTAAAGTCCCCTAGGAGCAACAGACCAGCCCTGGCACCTTGGCAGATGGTACTTAAGTTGTTTGCAGGTGGTGAAGTTGGGGAAAGACATTATTTCAAATCCAAGTGACAGATACTTTCAACTCAGAAATTAAAATATCCCACTTATAAATCCCTGAGGTGCAAGAGGCTGCAACCAGAAAACATTCTAAGTCAAGTCTCTGTTCTATATCTCAGTCGAAATGAAATAAAGTGTTTCCTTTGTTTAATAGGACTTCCCTTTTTGCTCCGTTGGTAAAGAATCTGCCTGCAATGCGAGAGACCTGGGTTTTATTTCTGGGTTGGGAAGATCCCCTGGAGAAGGAAATGGCAATCCACTCCAGTATTCTTGCCTGGAGAATCCCATGAACAGAGGAGCCTGGCAGGCTACAGTCCGTGGGGTCTGAAGAGTCAGACACAACTTAGCGAATAAACCACCAGCACTTTTGTTTGATAGGATTTCCCAGGTGGTTTAGTGGAAAAGGATTCATTTGCCTGCAGGAGATGTGGGTTTGATCCCTGAGTCAGGAAGATCGCCTGGAGAAGGAAATGGCAATCCACTCCAGTATTCTTGCTGGAAAAATCCCATGGACAGAGGAGGCTTGTGGGCTGCAATCCACGGGGTCGCAAAGAGTCAGACATGACTGAGCACAGCACAGCTTTATTTAATAAGCACCTGGGTGTCTTCATTTCATGCCTCTCCTAGGTCTTGGCATTCGCCATATCAGAGGTCATTTAATCAAGAATCCTTTGAAACTGTAAGTGTTAGCTGAATATCTCAAGAGAGCTGATTCCCTTCACTTGGAAGCCCATTTTGACCCCAAGGACATTCACCTGGGCTGCCTACATTTCTTCCTGTGCTGTCACATAAGATATACTCCACACAAAATAAAGAACATCGACCTTGAAAGAGGGGAAAAAAAGATAGGGGGGCTGGGTGGGAAACACATTCAGCAACCCAGACCAGAATCTAGGCTCTGTCAAAGTGATTTCTTATTCCATTTTAGTGAAGCAGTGCCAAGCTTTATCATTCTGAGTTCATATCTTCCCACTGAGGCAAAACACTTGAATTGGTAAGTTGCTTGAAGTATACATGTGCTGTTCACATTGTCACTGTGATTTAAAAAGGAGAGAAGCATTCTGTGGGTGAAATACAATGGAAGTGCAGAGAGGAAGTGCGACCTCGAACACTAAATCATTTGAAATTAACATTTGCTTGTTCTGGTCATTTCCCCCTCTTTTAATGAGTGGTATGCAGATGCCCTATAGCTGAAAAGGCAGGGTGCTTGGTGATGAAGGTGCCAACTTTATATCATCCTATATCATTCATTCAAGTCGGCCTCAGAAATAGAAAGAGGAAAAATAGGTCTGATCATCGCAGCTAAATTTGACAAACTGTCACCTACCTACTCTATTACTATGCTACATAATATCACAAAACTTCTGTAAATGTCTTCTGCCTATTAGCATTTTAAAGGGCTTTGTGGCCATCTTACTCTCATTTTGGAGCTAGAGATGTTTCATTATCCTCAATTAAGACTTTCTCAGAAGCAAGATTGGCAAGCGTTTATTTATATATTTTTCTTAGAGGCAACATGGGAGACATGGATTTTGTAAAGCAGGCAGGGTGCTGTTCTGTGCGGCACTGAGAGGCAATGCTGGTTTGGAATAATTCTCCTAATGTGAAGCTAGCCCCATTAAAACATAAACCATAATTGTGGAAACCAATTTGCTCAGTAGCAGAGAACTAACAGGATTTCTTATTGTCATTCAATAACAAGGGAGCATGGAGATGCAATGCTGAAAAAGCTCCCCACACTCTTTTAATTTTGTTGAAATGTAATTTTCTTCTGTGAAACCAATGTGAAAAGTTGAAATCGTTTCTATTACACTCAGAAGCAAGATGCATATACATTTCATGTAAATTAACATTTTCCAACTTCAATAAGTGCCAACATTCTCTCATTCACACATTCCAAAATGTGAATTAATAAAAAGTTAAGCCTATGATACTGAGAATAGTGTAAGCAAATCCACAGCTTAGTTACAAGTTGATGTACTTAAAGTTCTAATGAGTTGCATTATACTTTATACACTGCTTCCCCTTCTCTAACATTCTTTTTGAACACTGATTGTAGTTCAATAAAAACTTACACCAAGTTTGATAAATATCAACAATAAATATATATAAAGTCAATAGCACCATTAATAGAATCCTTCCTGTCTAATAAGGTCAATATCAATAAAAGCATGTGAATATATCAGGTGCTGAGATACTATACATCAGATACTACTAGAGTCAAAATCAATGGTGTCAATCAGGGAATCTATTATTATATTGTTTATACTTAGTAAATATTTCATCCATATAATTCTATTTCTTTGATTAGGCATGAATCAAATAAATGTTAGATGCTATAAATTATTTTAATGAATTTATAGAAACATTTATATGTTTAAAATGTGTTGCTTGCTCATCTCTTTTTATGGCCCCATCTAACATGCACAAGACAAGCCTTATAAAATTTTTCTTTTTTTCTGTTTTTAATGGGAGCACCGTGTAGAGAGATAAGCAATGCTTTGCAACCCATAGTCCACTCAGGATAACAAATGCCTTCATAGCCCACATGCCTCCTTTACCACTCTGCCCCTGCCCCCTGTGTTAAATCACTGCATGGGCTCACATGTGCTTTCCTAAGGTTTCTTCACTTCGCAGCTGGTGAGTTGACACTTTTCATTGCTTCACCTCTTGGCAACAGATGCCTCTTACTTCAGCACAGATGCAGCATATCCACCCATCTCTAACAGTAGCCTTGTATTCTGACTAATTGGGCCAGCAGAGTCATAATTAAGATTTGAATAATTAGATAATGGATATAATTACTTCTGTAATTAATCCTCATATTGAGTCATTGTGATCTGTCTTGGATGATGACCACTGGTCTATATTTAATTTGATCTGAGATCATTAGTTTTAAAGGCATAGCATTGCTACATATATAGCTCACCTCTCTCCCAGGATGAATGTATTCTTTAAAAATATGACACTGTGTACAGATACATAGTTTTTATTTTTCAAGTAGACTTTATAGGGATTTGTTGGATGATGAGTAATTATTTTAATTCAATTCATACCAACATTTTTTTAAAGGATATCACTTTGGTTGCTTCACTATGTTGTATGACCACATTTTTAAAAAGTAGATATTTTTTCCTTTCTCACCAAGCTGATGATATGATAAAGACTCATATTTAAAAACAAATTGGAAAAAAAAAAAAACAAATTGGGAGGAAGGAGAAGGTGCGATGAATGGAGAGAGTAGCATGGAAGCAGGCTACTATCATATGTAAAACAACCAATGGAAATTTGCTGTATGACTTGGGGAACTCAAACTGGGGTTCTATAACAATCTAGAGGGATGGGAAAGGGTGGTAGGTAGGAAGGAGGTTAAAGAGGGAGGGGACATATGTAAACCTAAGGCTAATTCATGTTGCTGTATGGCCAAAATAAAATCAACATTGTAAAGCAACTATCTTTCTATTAAAAATAAATAAATAAAAACAAATTAAGGATGACCCCCTCTTCTCTCTCTTGTCTACAGAGAGCTGTGAGGGTTAGTATTTCTTATGATTTGGCCTTAAGGCCCTTCCCTCCTTTTTCTCCACAATGTATTCACATCTGTGATTTCCAAAATGTCACATGATAGAAATCTGGTGCTAGAAGTCACCGAAAATCAACAATCCCTAGCAGACCTGTTAGGTCTCTCCTCTCTGCTGATCCCTCATGGAAGCTGGTCCATCTTGATCCATCACTTTCTCAGAGAAAGATCCCACCAGCTCTGAAAATCAGTGTTTATGCTCACTCTTCATACCTCTTCCTTTTGTAACCATCACACCCTAATCCAACATCAAAAAATGTTGACTTTTCTTTCCAAACATTTTTCAAATCTACCCATTTCTCTCCATCATCGCAAAGTGGTAGACTCCTGGTATAATTCTTAAGAAACATAATAATTTGCCTTTTTCCTTTTTGCCCGTTTCCAAATCTCCTTCTTCAAAATTCTCACAGGGCTCCATCTCTGTTTGGACCACCCTGGTTTCTCTCAGCCCTTTGATTACAGCAACATCCCACCTACTGTTGCACGAACCCTTCCATTAGCCTGGCACAGTCTTCTTTTCCTGTCGTCTGTTGAACTGCACATCCCTCTATCTCAGTTCAAACATCCTTTCTTCTAAGAAAGCATCCTTTAGCTCTCTATACCACACTGGTCATTACTTTCTACAGTCTCACAGCACCATGCACATCTCTTTTAGGGCACTTTCCACACTTGTATCTATACATTTTCTGGGTGATTATTTTAGTTTATAATTACACTGGATCTAGTCTGGTTTTTGACACACAAGAGGTACTCCATTATTAAACCAATGAATCATAAGATGGTATTATACTAAACAAAAGCCAAAATGTGTAATTAGCAACTAAAGGATGAGAGAGGTCACAGAAGTCAACAGTCTTTAAAGAATATATTCCTTCATATATGTGCTCATGTATTACAAAACTAGTACTCAAGTATTAATATATGCCAAACATGGTACAGGGCACCAAGTTCACAAACAAACTTAAAATATAATCTAAGACTGCATAGCATTTGTAATCTATCAGGTAACACGAATCTGTCAAGAGGAAATTAGGAAGCAATATGGCAAAAGCAGGAAAGTACAAACATACCTCCTTTGTTTATGCTTCACAGATATTGAGTTTTTTGTTGGTATTGTTTTTACAAATTGAGGGTTTGTGGGTAACCATGCATTAAGCAAATCTGTCAGCACCATTTGTCCAACAGCATTGCTCACTTCATGTCTTTGTGTCACATTTTAGTAATTCTCACAGTATTTCAAACTTTTTCATTATTATTACACTTGTTAGGTTGATCTGTGATCAGTGATCTTTGATGTTCCTACTGCAAAAACATTACAACTCTCTGAAGACTCAGTTAATGCTTAGTATTTTTTTGAACAATAAAGTAACTTTAAATTAATGTATGCACATTGCTTTTTAGATGTGACACCATTGTCCACTTAACAGACTACACAATAGTGTAAACATATCTTTAAAATGCACTGGGAAATAAAAAAACTTTGTGTGATTTGCTTTATTGGGATATTTCCTTTGCTATGATTGTCTAGAACTGAACATGAAATATTTCTGAGGTATCCTGCAGATAATCAATGAGGCTGATGGCTGGAGATCAAAGAACATTCTGGAGAAAGTGATGCTAGTGTTGAGTTGGAAGAGAGAAAAGGAAATAGCTGGAAAAGTTTTGGAGGAGCATACAGATAATGTAGAGAAGTGCAGGTGAATTTTAAGCACTGGGGACAGCATGGACAGATGGCACCAAGGGCCAAAATGTTGTTAGAGGAACTTGTCTGCGAGTGGGCACATACATGCATACATATATGCTACGTAACAGCCAGTTATTCACAGTGACTAAAGGGTGATGCACAGGGAAAGGAATAGCAAGAGACACGGGAGGAGGGGCGAAATTGAAAGTCTGACCTATCTCCACGTGGGGAAGACCAGAGCTGATTTTGTAGGTAACAGACTGCCAGTGGAGGCTTGAAGCAGAAAAGCGATGAGGTTGACTTTGTAATTTACACAGATCATGACTAGAGACTGGCATGAACGGGAAGATAATCCAAGCCAGTGTATGGAAGAGGAAGTTGAATCTCGGCAAGAATGAGCACCTGTATCTAAGAGAAAAACAGCAAATGTTCAGACACAGTTACACAGTGAAGACAAAACTGAGGACACGGTAGAGAGAGGAAATGTGGAGGAACGTGATCACAGTTTCAGTTCACTTCAGTTCAGTCGCTCAGTCGTGTCCGACTCTTTGCGACCCCATGAATCGCAGCACGCCAGGCCTCCCTGTCCATCACCAACTCCAGGAGTTCACTCAGAGTTGCGTCCATCGAGTCAGTGATGCCATCCAGCCATTGCATCCACTGTCATTCACTTCTCCTCCTGCCCCCAATCCCTCCCAGCATCAGAGTCTTTTCCAGTGAGTCAACTTTTCACATGAGGTGGCCAAAGTACTGGAGTTTCAGCTTTAGCGTCATTCCTTCCAAAGAACACCCAGGGCTGATCTCCTTCAGAATGGACTGGTTGGATCTCCTTGCAGTCCAAGGGACTCTCAAGAGTCTTCTCCAACACCAGTTTAAAAGCATCAATTCTTTGGCGCTCAGCTTTCTTCACAGTCCAACTCTCACATCCATATATGACCACTGGAAAAACCATAGCCTTGACTAGATGGACCTTTGTTGGCAAAGTAATATCTCTGCTTTTCAATACGCTATCTAGGTTGGTCATAACTTTTCTTCCAAGGAGTAAGCGTCTTTTAATTTCATGGCTGCAGTCACCATCTGCAGTGATTTTGGAGCCCCCCAAAATAAAGTTTGACACTGTTTCCCCATCTATTTCCCATGATCACAGTTTAGGAAGATGCTAAATGCATCTTTGCATTTACATGTATCTTTGCATGTAAAAATGTATGTTTAACAAATATATTTCATCTTATCTAACTTGCATATTAGTTTTCAATATAAACGTTTTGTTTTGAATATTAAATGTTCATACCAGTTTGTATGAATGTAAAGTGTAATGTAAACAAAACATCTTAAAACTTCCCAAATTTAAGCTTAATGTTTCTATGAGAAAACATATTCAGAATTCCAATCAAGAGCATACAGAAATGTAACAGGGTAACTTGGTTGAAACTAGATTTCAAAGCAATGTTTTTTGAAGCTATAAATACTAGATGATGGAGAAACTCCTATTTTCTTTATGTTTTCAACAACATATATGCACATATTCCTTCTTTTTTGCAGGTTGCTTTCCTAGCCATTGAGGATTATCTATAGATGCATAAGTGACCATTGGGGTAGAGTTCCACATTGTCTGAATACCATCTGATTTTTAAAAATTATTTATTTTTGAAAATCAGAGTAAAATTGCTTTATAATGTTGTGCTTAGTTTCTGCTGCACAAGAAATTTAATCAGTTATATATATTCATATATCCCCTCCTTCTTGAAGCTGCCTCTCACCGACCCATCACACTCTTCTAGGTCATCACAGAGCACCAAGCTGTTTCCTGTGCTATACAAGAGCTTCCCACTAGCTATTTATTTTACACATGGTAGTGTATATATGTCAATGCTAGTCATGTTTTTAATATATACATGATAGAAGAAGGTAATTGTTCTATTTTTATTAGGGATTAGAGATAGATTTTTTCAGGTCGGTTGTTGCCTCTTTGAATTTTTTTTTGTATGTATATACATTTATTTAACCTGCTGAATTTAATAGGTGCATTCTTGAGGAGATCTATGTTTATGTGAGTGTTCATGTGTTCATGTAGCTATTTTCTAGGAGCAAAGATTCAAGAGGATTGCTGAATGACCAGCGAACTCCACTGCACACTTTCACTGCAGAAGAGAATGAATATGAAATTGGTTTGGCCCAGTCCAACCGTGACATCCTGCATAAGATGTCATTTAAGAATGACTAACATAGATGCAACTGATGTAGGACTATTTCTTCTCATATTTTTCTATTTAGAATAGTTTGGCGGGAGAAAACAGAAAATGATTTTTTTTTAATTGAAATGAGTGGACATTCTCATGGATTTCCATTAGAATTTGGAGATGAGAATGTGGGTTCCAAAATGAAAGCCCAGGGTGGAGTCTGGAGTTCTCCCTCCATTGCTTCGTTGCAGCTGGGTCCAGGCCTCTGTGAGGGAAGAGGTAGTGGAATATAGTCCAGTAGGGAGAAGAGAGCTGACTCCCGGATGATGACAAGTGAGGGTTCACAGAGATGAAACTTTCAGGCTCCAGTCCTGCAGCCTTCAGAGTGGACAGCTTGTCTGGCTGCTGGTTTATATCTTCTGCATTATACTCCTTTCCACTGTGTCTTTATGAAAACATCTTGCTACTTGGTTTACACGCTCTGTGTGACCTTAGTGAATAGCCTGACCTCAAGCTGTAAGTATGAAGCAATAAAGGTGTGCTTTTCCTGCATCTTCACTTGTGTGAGCAATGAGACCCAGACAGAGGACAGTGCTGCCCAGAGGAGTTGTGATCCCCCAGGAGACTTCAGCACAGTGGTCTCCTCGGGAAGAAGACAGCAGGTCAGAGAGGGAAATAAGACAGTCTTGTTTTGAGTGCCCGAGCCAGCACCTTGAGAGCTTTCACCAACAACCAGGGAAGACTTTGAGTGTCTGAAGTATAGGAATTAAGGTAGTACCATCATAAAGGCGGTACTTGATGAAAATATGATCCTATTTTAATATCCCAGGCTTAGATACTTGTTTATTCATAGGCATCTATCAAAGTTAGCTTTCCATTCACTGGGTAATCAGTGGCTTTCTTAGCTTGAAATTATTACAGACCCCGGAAATCAAGGTTGTATCTAGGACACTGACAACTCTAAAATCTGGACAGGTTGAAATAACCCATGGGGAATGCCAGAGAAATATGGGGACCTGGGCCACCCAGTTAATGTAATTCTTGCTAGTATCCATAGTGGCAGAATGTTTGCTATAAGTCAGGTGCATTGCTAAGCACATTTATTATGGCATATCATTGTATAGCAACCTTTGAGGTCATGAATATTACCTGAATTATTCTTGAGAAGGATACCAGGTCCTTAAAAAGTAAAGAAAATTCCCTAAATCTACACAGATAATGGTCAGATCAAGATTTCAATCTGCTGAACTGAAAAACTCATTCTTTTTAATCATTATTATATCACTATCCTTTTTACATATATTTTAAAATCCTAGATATTCTTCCCGGTGACCTCTTTAAGCTTAAGAAGGCAAAGAGGGGAAAAAAAGCCAATTATTATTGTTTTCTTTGAACAATAGCTACTTATCAGGTATTATGATAGGCACTTTCTTACATATGGTGTCTCTCTTTCATACTTACACACTCACCCAATCACATTTTCTCAGTGTTAACGTGTTGACTTCCCAGGTGGCTCCAGTGGTAAAGAATCCGCCTGCCAATGCAGGAGACACAAAAGATGTGGGTTCAATCCCTGGCTCGGGAATATCCTCTGGTGGAGGGCATGGCAACTCACTCCAGTATTCTTGCCTGGAAAATTCCATGAACAGGGCAGCCTGTTGTGGTATAGTCCATTGGGCCACAGAGTTGAACACAACTGAGTGACTGAGCACAAAACAAGCACAAACCTGCTGATAATAATAAAAAAGGAGTATACATTCTTGTTGATAAGATTTAACTCTAAATGTCTGGATGGATTTTAAAAAGAACTTAATAACATGATGCATGTTTTTTTGCATGTTATATTACTGGCGTCCTGTGGAAACAGTGTGTGTGCATCTGTTTATATATATACATTTAAATATATAGAGAGAGAGGGAGAGAATATAGGTTTATATATGTGTGTATATGAATGAATAAAAGTTCACATATGCATACATGTGTACCATGCATGTGTACATATGCTTATATATTTATATATGCATATATATTTTATATATCTACATATAATATGCTGCTGCTGCTAAGTCGCTTCAGTCGTGTCTGACTCTGTGCGACCCCATAGACAGCAGCCCACCAGGCTCCACTGTCCCTGGGATTCTCCAGGCAAAAACACTGGAGTGGGTTGCCATTTCCTTCTCCAATACATGAAAGTGAAAAGTGAAAGTGAAGTTGCTCAGTCGTGTCCGACTCTTAGCGACCCCGTGAACTGCAGCCTACCAGGCTCCTCCATCCATGGGATTTTCCAGGCAAGAGTACTGGAGTGGGGTGCCATTGCCTTCTCCATATATAATATAGATATACTTTATTGATTTTGAAGAAAAGTTAGAATTTTCTCTATAGCTATCGATAGTGCTACATTCCAGGTAGTATCTTGTAAGCAGGTCACATATATTAATCACTTGAATTCACCTCAAGTAATTGGAAAAACTTGGACTTCCCTCATGGCTCAGCAGTAAAGAATCGGCCTGCAATACAGGACCCGCAGGAGA
Source organism: Budorcas taxicolor (assembly GCF_023091745.1). Taxonomy (NCBI): domain Eukaryota; kingdom Metazoa; phylum Chordata; class Mammalia; order Artiodactyla; family Bovidae; genus Budorcas; species Budorcas taxicolor. The sequence goes on along the minus strand of NC_068929.1, from coordinate 54,289,679 downwards.
CTTGGGTTCAATACCTGGGTCAGGAAGATCCCCTGGAGAAGGAAATGGCAGCCCACTCCAGTATTCTTGCCTGGAGAATCCCATGGACTGGGGAGACTGGCAAGCTACAGTCCATGGGGTTGCAGAGTGAGACGCAACTGAAGCGACTGAACACACAGGCATAGGTGAAGAACTTAGCTTTCAAACTCACTTACGTGTTCCTATAAAAATGGTTATCTGAAAATGGAATAAGAGAATATACTTCAACATGCAAATCAGTCCTCAAATGATTCCTGAAGCATCTTCAGCCTAGTTTAGGCTTCTCTTTTTTTACCACTTCGTCTCTTCCTCAGTGTCAAGTACCTTTGAGTTTGGGAGGCATGGTTGTTCCTGGCTGTGTCTTCTCTCCCGCTGATTTTCTCAGGCAATAGACCTTTCCTCTTCTCCCCAACGCTTAGTGTTCCAAGTGGATTTGTCTCATTTTCTCAAGGCCAATCAGATAAAAACATACCATGATGAGATACTGATTAGCAAGAAACTGCTAGCTGCATGTATAACTCAAGGGCCTTTAGTATTGCAGTGTAAAAGTAGAAATAACCTTGGGAAATGTATTTTTCATCAGAGAGCTCAAGGCAGAGGATTTGGAAGAGAAGCAGCTTCCAGTAGTGTTAACTTATATTCTGTTTAGGCAACTCTTTTGTTTCATTCTAAATTGTTTTTTATTGCTTTTTATGAAATCATGTATTCCCACTTCCAAAGGCCCCCAAGCTGGACTGGTTCATAGACAGGCCTGCTGACCTCAAACTCACCTTAAAACAATGCTCAAACAGAGGAAACTACACTACCCTAGGATGAGAAAAAGATGCCATCAGAAGCAGACAGCTTGCCCAAGATGCTGATCTGACTTTTATGATCATTTATCTTTTCTTGATTCCTTGGACCTATGCCTATCAATCACATGTTTTATATCATGGACATGATTCTATGCTAGTTTAAAAGTCAATCCAATTGTTGGGTTGTGGCCAATTACCTGTGCCTATTACTTCTGGGCTACCTTGGTAGATTTCTGTTCTTTAGGGCCTGGATTGGATACCCCTTAGGAAATTTGTTTTAGATGAATGTTCAGTCCTGTTCTATCTATTCATAATAATTCTAGATGGGATCCTTTCACCTGGCCAATTAAAAATACCAGCTCTGAGGCTGGCCATATATTTAAGTTTTCTCTTCAGATCAGTTCAGTTGCTCAGTCATGTCTGACTCTTTGCCACCCTATGAATAGCAGCACGCCAGGCCTCCCTGTCCATCACCAACTCTGGGATTTCACTCAGACTCACGTCCATTGAGTCAGTGATGCCATCCAGCCGTCTCATCTTCTGTCATCCCCTTTTCCTCCTGCCCGCAATCCCTCCCAGCATCAGAGTCTTTTCCAATGAGTCAACTCTTTGCATGAGGTGGCCAAAGTACTGGAGGTTCAGCTTTAGCATCATTCCTTCCAGAGAAATCCCAGGGCTGATCTCCTTCAGAAGGGACTGGTTGGATCTCCTTGCAGTCCAAGGGACTCTCAAGAGTCTTCTCCAACACCACAGTTCAAAAGCATCAATTCTTTGGCACTCAGCTTTCTTCACAGTCCAGCTCTCACATCCATACGACTACTGGAAAAATCATAACCTTCACTAGATGGACCTTTGTTGGCAAAGTAATGTCTCTGCTTTTCAACATGCTATCTAGGTTGGTCATAAGTTTTCTTCCAAGGAGTAAGCGTCTTAATTTCATGGCTGCAATCACAATCTGCAGTGATTTTGGAGCCCCCCCAAAATAAAGTCTGACACTGTTTCCACTGTTTCCCCATCTATTTCCCATGAAGTGATGGGACCAGATGCCATGATCTTCATTTTCTGAATGTTGAGCTTTAAGCCAACTTTTTCACTCCCCACTTTCACTTTCATCAAGAGGCTTTTTAGCTCCTCTTCACTTTCTGCCATAAGGGTGGTGTCATCTGCATATCTGAGATTATTGATATTTCTCCAAGAAATCTTGATTCCAGCTAGTGCTTCTTCCAACCCAGTGTTTCTCATGATGTACTCTGCATATAAGTTAAATGAGCAGGGTGACAATATACAGCCTTGATGGACTCCTTTTCCTATCTGGAACCAGCCTGTTGTTCCATGTCCAATTCTAACTGTTGCTTCCTGACCAGCATATAGGTTTCTTAAGAGGCAGGTCATGTGGTCTGGTATTCCCATGTCTTTGAGAATTTTCCAGAGTTTATTGTGATCCACACAGTCAAAGGCTTTGGCATAGTCAATAAAGCAGAAATAGATATTTTTCTGAAACTCTCTTGCTTTATCCACGATCGAGCAGATGTTGGCAATTTGTTCTCTTAGGGTCATTTAAACTCAATCGGAGTGATGAGCTAAATCTCAATAAAAAATTAACTTCTCATCTATTAAAAGGAAAACTCCAACAATTATGGGGAGGATCTACATGTTTAACACCAGGCTATGGTCATTTAAGTTTAAAGGCTCCTCTATGTGGGGAATGGTTAAATCATACTAAAAATGATCAGCCTGGTACTTATGAGACAAGGCTGGGTGCTTTACTAACTATGCCTGTTATTACCCTTAGAGAGAGTGACTGGTAAGGAACTCAGTGGATTTTTGGCACTAATTTATGGCCTTGACATCTACAGGGATGATACAAAGTTGTAGCCTGGAATTTCCATGAATTTAAGGTCATACATGTTAACAAATTATAGGTAGCCCCAACCAATCTACCATTGGTATGATCCCAATGGGTCAAAGATCTGTATTCTACTCTTATGACCATTTAGCAGCTTGTGCGTGTGTGTGTGTGTGTGTGTGTGCCTTCAATGGGGATGGAGGATATAATTGACCATATCTAAGCCTTGACAGCTTTCATAAGCTTTAAGTGATAGTAACCGGGCTATTAGCCTATTGAATTCTGAGATCTCTATGATGAGAAAGGCAGTGCTACACAACCGCAAGACCCTTGACACCTTACAGCATCTCGGAGATATCTGTGCTGTAATTCAAACTGAATGCCGTATTTTCATACCTGATAAATCCTTTAATGTAACACATTTGAGACACATGAAAAAGCAGACTTCTGCTCTAAGTGACCCATTCCCTAGTGTTGACAATCTTTAAAAAAAATCTGGTATGGGAGGCTCATGGCTAAAATATTTACTTTTAATTCCACTAATGTTATTAACTATACCATTTGTATTTTGCTTGTTTCACAGATTATTTTTTCTTGTATTACCAACTATATGACTAAGCTTTCAATGGAAATGATGACTAGACTTGAAGCAGTTGATCAAATCTATATTTCGATATATGATCAATGATTGTAATAGTGTAACTCTAGAAGGTGGAGCCTGGTAGGCGGCAGTCCATTGGGTCGCTAAGAGACAGACAAGCCTGAGCGACTTCACTTTCACTTTTCACTTTCATGCATTGGAGAAGGAAATGGCAACCCACTCCAGTGTTCTTGCCTGGAGAATCCCAGGGATGGGGTAGCCTCATGGGTTTCTGTCTATGGGGTTGCACAGAGTCGGACACGACTGAAGCAACTCAGCAGCAGCAGCAGCATTGATAAAGCATCCTTATTTCAGGGTCCTCATCTAAAATGCGATGTTATTAGCACTTTTTCCTAAGATATATCTGTCCAGTTAAAAGTTCGAGGTCGTTATTTCATTTGTGCTTCAAACTCTCCCAGTATAACCTCCTCTTACACAAAATCATTATCTCTAAAATTTGCATAGTATCAAATCAAGTATGGGATTTCTGGTTCATACATTTATATGCATCTTGCAGAAAACTCTTAACACGCTTCTTCATTTTTTTATGTATCTGGGTGAAGTCAGTTTGAAACCTCTAGAAGATTTTGCATGGTGCTCTTCACTTGCAAATTGGTGGGACAAAATCCATTATGATAATAAAAATAACCGAATAGCATGTTATTTTCTTCATAATAAAAATCAGTCAATATTATTTGAAAAGAAAAGAAACAAATTATTTATAATTACAACAAAGTTCTTAGCTAACCATGTGGCATATATAATTTTTAATTATTTAAAAATCATACTACAAGTGCCTGTCTGTCTCTCTATCCATGTAGCTGCCATTCATATCCAGACGGCCATTTCCAGACTTCAGACACCTACCTTTTCCACCTCTTGTCAGTCAATCCCCTCTCAAAAAGCATTCATAATGTTGCCTAAGTGAATAATGCTATGACACTTTTACTCTTTCATTGTACTTTCATTTTATATAATTACCAAAAATGTTGAAACTAGATTTCAAATTCATTTTACACACCAAATGATCTTTTATGAACATGATATAGAGATGATTCTTGCATAATCTGACAATTTATCTATTAGAAAATGTTGGAAACAGGCATTTTAGACATTCTTAAATATTTTTATTTTTATGGAAAAATCATAACTAATGCCAAAAGAGCAGAATGCCTAACAAACTGTGTCTGCTATTTAAATTATATCCAGCAACCTAAATGCTAAGCTCCTTCCATCTGCATGTGTTGTTATGTTTTTGTCAGATTTAGATAAGTAGCTCCAGGACCTAGGAAAAGCCTATTTTTTTATTACTATTTCACTTCAACATTTCTGCTATATTTAGCAAGTAGTTTACAAACAAAACTCAAGGCTGATGCTTGAAGGTATACTTTTACTCTCATAGACAATGGCTCCATATGGACAAAAATACTTTTAATTTTGGAGTTTCCTCTTGGAAAGCCAAGCCTATGAAATATTTTAATGAGTGTAACGTTGGCAGGGTCACCCTTCTTTGCAACTTCAGGATTTTGAAATGTTTACCAACCTTGACAAGTTTTATTATTTATCTCTTTATTTGGTAAAGCAAGCAAAAGGAAAAGCGGGTCTAATTTTTGTATCTGGTGTGGATCAGAGGAAATAGAGTGCATGGTCTCTCAAGAACTCTGTGCTATACCCTGAGAAAACTATAATTGAAAGAGATGTATGTACCCCAATGTTCACTGCAACCCTTTTTACAATGGATAGGACATGGGAGCAACACAGATGTCCACTGACAGATGAATGGATACAGAACTGTGGTATATATATGCAATGGAATATTTTTCAGCTATAAAGAACACATTTGAGTTGGTCTTAATGAGGTGGATGAAGCTAGATCCTATTGTACAGAGTGAAGTAAGTCAGAAAGAGAAAGACAAATATTGTATTTCAACGTAAGTGGATGGAATCAAGAAAAGTGGCACTGATAAGCCTATTTGCATGGCAGCAGTGGAGATGCAGACACAAGAGAACAGACTTCTGGAAGTAGCAGGGGAATAAGAGTGTGGGACAAATTGAGAGAGTAGCATGGAGACCTATACATTACCATCTGTAAAATAGATAGCCACTAGGATTTTGCTGTATGATACAGGGAGCTCAACCCAGTGCTTTGTGACAACCTAGGGGGTGGGATGGGGAGGGAGATTAGAGCGTGGTTCAAGAGTGAGGAGACATATGTATACCTGTGTCTGATTCATGTTGATGTATGGCAGAAAACTCAATACTGTAAAGCTATTAAAAAAAAAAAAAGAAACAGTATAATAATCTCTAAAAATAAAAGAACTCTATCAAAAAAAAAAAAAAGAAAAAAAAGAAAAGAAAGAAAGAACCTCATGCTGCAATGTGTCCAAAAGGGGGAAATGGACAATTGCAGAACCTAGATGGCACCCACTCCAGTACTCTTGCCTGGAAAATCCCATGGATGGAGGAGCCTAGTGGGCTGTAGTCCATGGGGTCGCTAAAAGTCAGATATGACTGAACGACTTCACTTTCACTTTTCACTTTCATATTGGAGAAGGAAATGGCAACCCACTCCAGTATTCTTGCCTGGAGAATCCCAGGGATGGGGAAGCCTGGTGGGCTGCTGTCTATGGGGTCGCACAGAGTTGGATACGACTGAAGCGACTTAGCAGCAGCAGCAGCAGCAGCAGACACAAACTGGGTAGGAAGCACTATAATACCAAGGGTGCAGGATCTGGGCACCGTCAATAATTCGTTGTCTTTTCACATGGGAGAGAACTGTACCTTGCTTATTGACCGACAGCTACTTTTCAGAAGCAGCTGAAAGTGGTTTACAAGTTAACATTTGATTTACACGGTTCTAAGGCATGGGCACAGAATTTACCTATGAGTACAGAATTCTGCTTAAACTAGGGAACATTTTCCCAGTTCAGTTTCTCCAATGATTGAATGAGTTACTTTAGGAAGCAAACTATTTTAACTTTCTAGCTTCTACTGGAAGAAGAATCACACACTTCTTGAGCAGGATGCTACAAGGGACACACAAAAGATGGGGAAGAGGCTCTATGTCACAGGTCATAAAGAGGTAAGAGAGGTACACAACACCAGAGTTTGTAAAAAGTGAACTAAGAAAGTACTGAAGAGAGTGGGACTGTGAAAGGGTTGGTAGCTTCATAAGTTAGTATATTGTTCAAAAACACTTGTAACACACCATTAGGCCATCATTATACAATAAGCTTTGTTTCTCCAAAGGAATCGCTGTGACACTTCTATTAGTTGCCTAGTTTGTGTTGTCTGTGCTCACTCGTTGCTACCTAAAAGTGTGGTGCTGTACTCCTCTCCCCATGCCTGCAGACCACAGCATAATTGGGTCTTCCCTTTTTCTAAAATATCAGAAAAACAAAATAACATAGCATCCAGTAGAGAAAAAAAAAAATTCTGATGTCTAATTATATGTTTGAGTAGATATAGAATCATGGATATTATACTTTCTGACAAGAAATATTTCTCTATTATTTTAATATGATATTCCTCCTTAGACACTAGTAACAATATTTATCTTGGCTTTATGTTTCTCTCTGCCTTTGAAATGTTTACCTTTGGGACCACTGATAAAAAAAAATAAAATTGTATTTGGTAAATCTGCATTAAGAATCACTTCTTTCACTGACAAGATATTTAAAATGTCATTTATGCCTTGTGAAGGCTTTTAGAAAAATCCAGAGACCTAGACCCAGATGACCCAAACTGTGTTTCTGCAAGGCCTGCAATTTCCTTTTGAGGATTATGGTTCCAGGGAAGATTGCTTCTAAATATCTGTGAGAGAAATACTTTCCAGGATTAATGCTGTTGTTTACTCTATATTGATTTTCATAGCATCTCACCTCATCTCATATAAAGGACAAGCAATAAAGCACAGTTTAATTATGGTAATATCAAACATAACAGTGAAATCATTCCTTAAACATGTGAGATCAAAGTGTATCTTCAGGATGTGCTTTTTAACAGCTGATTCTCAAGTATAGTGAATTTCTATTGTTTGTTCTACCAGTTATTTTCCTTTCAAAATCAAAAAGCCTAAGAATAAGAATTAGAGTAGGTCCCCAAACATCATCTAGTTATGAAATAAGAATGTAAGAGTAGTCCTTTGAAGAGAATGGACTTTTGAGTTGAAATATGCATGTTCATTGATCACAAGTGGATGAGAAATGTCACCAAGTTATTACACAGAAAGGCGCTGATTGAAAATTGGTGACCTTTACCAAACGTGTGTGAACAACTTTTACTATTCATTAAAGTATAAGATATCTTTGTAGTCCATAAGATGTATGAAACATATTAAATAATATCAGTGGTTACTGGCATGGTAAATTTTTTAATTAATCAAATTGTTACTCTACATTTGTGTTTTTTGACATTTCATAAAGGTGACATGGAGGTGCAAATTTCTCTTCAGAATGGCAGAAACTTAACTACCCAAGTGGAAGAAAGAAGCTTATGAATAAACTATTGTTCCTGAATTCAGAGAATTATATTACCTGTCCTTGTTTACAAAGAATTTATACTCGTTAGTGTCTGTCACCAGGAATACAATAGTGAATAAAACTCACATAGAGACTGCCATCAAAGAATTTGGAATTTTACATTATTCAATGGTGTAATGAGTTCTGACATTGGAGTAGAAGGGGAATAAAGTTCATTACAGAAAGTGGAGGAGGAGCACTTTAGTAGACAAGTAGGGGCTGCAAACTATTTGGATGAAGTGACATCTTGTGCTCTTCAGGTCAAGAGATCTAGCCAGGCAAAAAGCTAACTTAATATGATGGGTGGTGGACATGAACTCTCAGGAATAAGGAATCAAAGGCAGCTGGGAAACAGGCTGCTAGGGGTTAGGTGAGACTGGAGATCTGCAGCACCCAGAACATCTGTAAAAAATGGATGTTTCATGAAGAGTGGGATGATATCCTAAAAGAGGCAACATTCCAAGGGAAATCTTATTCTTTTATTTTTTTTTTAATAGGCTCTCTCACTTTTTTTTTTTTGTCATTGTTTGCTTTTTTTATTTGAAGGGAAAGAAAGTGAAAGTTGCTTAGCCATGTCCAACTCTTTGTGACCCCAGGGACTATACAGCCCATGGAATTCTCCAGGCCAGAATACTGGAGCCTTTCCCTTCTCCATGAATTAGCCACGGGCTTACACATATCCCCTCCTCCTTGTGGAGAAGGCAATGGCAACCCACTCCAGTACTCTTGCCTGGAAAATCCCATGGATGGAGGAGCCTGGTGGGCTGCAGTGCATGGGGTCGCTAGAGTCGGACACGATTGAGTGACTTCACTTTCACTTTTCACTTTCATGCATTGGAGAAGGAAATGGCAACCCACTCCAATGTTCTTGCCTGGAGAATCCCAGGGACGGGGGAGCCTGGTGGGCTGCCGTCTATGGGGTCGCACAGAGTCCGACACGACTGAAGTGATTTAGCAGCAGCAGCAGCAGCAGCAGTCTCCTTGAACCTCCCTCCCACTTCCCACCCCATCTCACCCCTCTAGGTGATCAAGAGCAATTGATTTGGGTTCCCTGAGTCATACAGTAAATTCCTACTGACTATCTAATTTCACACATGGTAAGATACATGTTTCCATGCTACTTTTTCACTTTGTTCCATCCTCTCCTTCCTCTAAGGGAAATATTTAACACAGAAGTCATATAATCAAGACTGTCTTAGAGAGGTCAGTCTTCTGGGATTAGGGAACATTACTGTGTGAAAAAGAGTTTAACATAGAGATCATAAGCAAGGAACAGATGATGGAGGTGTGAAATGTGGGGAGGCAAGGATGAAAATCCAAGTGAGAAAGATTTAAAGAGTAAGATTGAAAGGACCAGATGTTCATTGAATACGTAAGATGTGAAGGCAAAGATGAGAGCTGGATTTCTAACTTGGCCTACTGGGTAGGTTAGAGTATCATTTGCTGAGCTATTAAAGACAGAGCAGTAGGATGGGAAGATGCAGTGATCCCTTCTTCCTTCCCACCTTCTTGTCTTCCTCCACATCCTGTTCCCTTTCTTTCTTTCCTTTAACATATCATAAACAGCTATATGAAAGATACTTATCTAGATACTGAGGCTTAAGAAGTGAATAAAACAAGGCTTCTATCTTCCTAGAGATTATGGTTCCAACTGGAGAAACTACCACTGGACAATAAATAAGTGGTTACCTACCAGACTAACAATAAGGGGAAAGAAACAAAAAGGATGATTTGGGGTATAATGGTAAGACAAAAACTTGAGTAAAGGACATCTGCTATTTAATTTTAGCTACAGTTAACAATGACAACAGCACAAAGTAGTACACAAAATAAGCAGCTTCTGCTGGAGTAATACCTAGTATTCTACCCATAGAACGAAAGGGTTAGTTAGCCTCCTAAGAATGGCAGGGTTATTAAATTTAAATAGCACAATTTGAATTTGATTGCCCTGCAAATGTCCAGACAAGAATGGAGGTTTTTCTATTAGGTCACAGTCCAGAGGTAGGAGAGTGTAAATTCTACTCAATGTCAAAATAAGCAGGTATGGTCATTCATAAACCCTGCCATTTTTCCTAAACTCAGGAAGTGAAATAAATTTGCTCACCTAATCCTGCAAAACAGAGTCCCTGAACGTCATATATGGATACAGCCTTGGCCAATTTCATGGTCATTCAACCTCTGGTTTGGTTTCAAGTCCTGCTTGTGAACTTTTACAAACCCTTGGTATAACATTTTAGGAGTATCTTATTCTCTCATCCTTCAGCCACCAAATCTAATTTTCTTCCCAATATATTTTTGTTTTCCTTAAAATTGAAGGAAACACACATACACACACACACACACACACACACACACACACTCAATTTGAAGTAGTGAAAATATAATGTAAAATTCAGAATAAAGCATCAAGAAATCTGTCTCTCCCATTCTCAAAATTCTTAAATGAGCTCCCATTATTCCTGGGTTGAAATTCAAACACTTCGCATAGACAAATGTGAAGTTGCCTCTTCTTACACATAGAACACTTCATCATAACATCATGTCAAACTAATGTGGTCCTGGAGGGGCTCAGGAATTTTCTGTGTCTTCTGGACATAGTGTCATGCCAAGTAATAGCTTATAACCCTTCCCCTTCTGTCTTAATTCCAGCTATCCTTTCATTTACAACTCAGGAAACTACTATTAAGTTTTCCATGGCCACTCCAAGTTAAGTCAGGAGCTCTCTCTGGGCATTAATAACATCCTCTACATATCTTTCATGATTACATACCAGAGTGTATTATAACTGGTCTTTCCCTTGTCTGCTCCCTGCTACAAATGGGAAGAGTATGCTATTCAGAGGAATTAGGACTTGTCAATATGTGTCCATAGCAGCTAGCAGAGTACTTGATACCTAAGAGGTACACACTAAAACTAAGCACATTAAGTGGATGAATGGAAGACTTTTGGGAAATGTGCTTGAAACTTATCCAGTCCTAAGAAAAGCAAAACTCTTATTATTTAGGTAGTTTCCTTAATCATAACATACAGCCCATATAACAGATTAGTTTGGAATATCCATTCACTTTTTGTTCAATAGATATTTTCTGAAAATGTACTCTATGTTAGGCTCTATTTTGGGCACTGGGAATCAGCTATAAATACAAGAAAAAAATAACAACAACAAAAATCCCTGCCCTTATGCAGCTTACATTCTAATATCTAATAAGAGGCAGGGAGACCAAAAAAAAAAAAAAAACAATCAAATAAATTTAAAAGTTTACATTTAATGAATTGCTAGGCATTCTAGAAGAAAACAATATAGAAGAATAATAGGGAAAATATAGGCAGGTTTTCAATTTTAATAATATAAGTTATCCAAAATTTGCGTCCATACTAATAAAATATATGTCCCTTTGTCTTTTGTATATTTGAGCAAGAACAAAGAAATTTGGCAGTTGGGAATAAAAAGAGATAAAAGGTTAAATAGGTGTGAGAGCTGAAACCTGTATCTTTGGCATTTACTTTTGGGAGAGTAGAAAAATTGAAGTGACAAATAATGAAGCTTTAGGACTGCATTCCTAAGATGAAGAGAACTGAATTTGAGAAGTCAGACTTTTGTGATGAGTTTGGAACCTTGGTATAGAGCTATCCTGGGTAGTGCTAAAGTCAAAAATGTCTACCCATTGAGAAGTGGAATTGGAAAAGCAATGATCACCCTGCTCCTTCTAAACTGCAAAGAATAAAATACGTTAGCAATGCTTTGAATTAAATACTGCTACGTGTGTGTGCTAAGCTGCTTCATTCATGACTGATTCTTGCAACCCTATGGCAATCCACTCCAGTACTATTGCCTGGAAAATCCCATAGACAGAGGAGCTTGGTAGTTTACAGTTCACGGGGTCGCAAAGAGTCGGACACGACTGAGGACTGCACTCGCTCTGCACTCTATGGACCATAGCAAGTGTTAGCAAAGAATTAAGCATGTTAGCAACATGCTAGAAACACATAGCTTGGGACTTCACTGGTGGTCCAGTGGTTAAGAATCTGTTTTGCAATGCAGGGGACACCGGTTCCATCTCTGCTCCGGGAACTAAGATTCCCACATGCACAGAACAAAGTCCAGTCCACACAACTAGAGTCCATGTGTCACAACTAACACACTATGCAGCCAAATAAATAAATAGATATTAAACAGAAATATGTTGCCTTATAAAACGTCCAATTACTTTATATCCAGAGTGAGTAAGTGGAAATAAACAATAAAGTAAAATGTTTCTCAAATTTCATCCTTCTGTAACGAAAAGAGCTTCTTGAGAGTTTTATCAGCCTTTAACCCAGGTAAGCTGGGCTGTAAGTCATATCCTATGTAGGCCCTCGAATACTCCAGAAGCACCCAAAGAGCAGTGTGGGGAAGAATTAGAGCAGCAATTATTGACCAGCTGCGTCAGTTTTCCTGGGAGCTTGGTGGAAATGCAGAACCTGGACTTCACTCCAGAACCTCTCAACAGGCTCAAGTTGGGAGTTGCTGTTCTATAACAGCAATTCTCAACTTGTCTGCATATTAGACAGATATGCAGGGATTAGGCCACATTCCTATATATTCTGATATATTCAGAATAACCTGCATACATCTCAAAACTGTTTCCTGGGTCTTCTGTCAGATCTACTAAATCAGTACTCCAGGAATGAGACCCAGAGTCACCGATCCCTATGTATAACAAAATGTAAAGATATGTGACTTGGAGGGTGGAAAATGATGAGTTCCCTTGCAGAAAAATCATTTCATTTATTGGGATTACTTGAATCAACTTACAACATATGAAATACTTTTGCATATATATAAATGCATAAATGTTATTTGATAACTTTTCAACTGTATAACTAGATGACTTAAATTCCATAGCAAGAGATTTCCTTGGTGGTCCAGTGGTTAAGAATCCTCCTGCCAATACAGGGGACACAGGTTTGATGCTGGGTCTGGGAAGATTCCACCTGTAACGGAGCAACACAGCGCATGTGCTATAGTTACTGAGCTGGTGCTCTAGGGCCTGTGATCTGCAACAAGAGAAGCCATCCCAATGAGAAGCCTGAATGCCACAACTAGAGCTGCGGCTGCTAAGTCACTTCAGTCGTGTCCGACTCTTAGTGACCCCATGGACTGCAGCCTACCAGGCTCCTCCACACATGGGATTTTCCAGGTAAGAGTACTGGAGTGGGGTAGCATTGCCTTCTCCGATGCCACAACTAGAGAGGGGCCCTCACTTACTGCAACTAGAGAAGGCTCACATGCAGCAACAAAGACCCAGCACAGCAAAAAATGTAAAATAATAAATTCTATAGCAAGATACAGATAAGCTAGTAGACAAGAGAAAATGATAGGCTTGACTCTACCAGGAAATAGACTTTTAGATAGTCATCTTCAAAATATTTTACAAGTATTCCACAGAATATTTCTTATGCTAATAATAAAATCATATTACATATAAATTAGTTTCATGAATTTGCTTCTCTTTAACAGGGAGGCCTGGCATGCTGCAGTTCATGGGGTCACAAAGAGTCAGACACGACTGAGTGACTGAACTGAACTGAAACAAGCAGCCAGAATACTTTTTCTGTGAAAGATACAATAGTGAATAATTACAGCTTTGGACATACTATAGTCTATGTTCTCACCTATTCAAGCCTGTTTTTATAGCATGTAAGCAGTCATTGACAAAATAGGCAGATTTATCTAAGCTATCTCCCAAAATGCTTTCTTTAAAACAACATCCACCCGTCTGTCTAAATCCAATAGAAGAAAACATATATATATATATATATATATGTGTGTGTGTGTGTGTGTGTGTGTTTCTAAAATTCAAATGTACTGATATTAGCAGTGTCAGGACACTATTCTAGCTTCTGGTAAGGTCCAAGGGTGCATTATTTTTAAGGAGAAAAAATGTCGCACATTTTTCTTCTTGACAGATAAGGTGAGGGACTCATAAGGTTTCTGGTTTATAATAATAATTATTACTTCCTGAGCATCTGAGCCACTGTAAATGTGTTGTATTAATAATCACTTCTATTTTACACAATGCTGCTATGGGATTGGTATTTTCATTTGCTCCAGTTTAAAGTTCATAAAATTAAAGTTGAGACACCCTAACTGATTTGTCACAGAGCTAGCAAATGTGCTCAGTGGGATTTGACCTCAGGTAATTGAACCTAGAACCTATACTTTCCACCACTACATATTTCTGACTTTTACATTGTCTACTGAGACTATGAATATGTATGATGCTGGGCCAATTATAATCTTTTAGCTTGTAAGAAACACAGATGTGCTCAGCTTGAATTGGTTAATGGAACTGAAACTGCAGAGAAAAATGTGGAAAACAGGAAAAAGTCTCACCATGGCATGGCGTGTCTGGAATACCACCCAGGATAACATAGCCTTACTGTGCTCTGCAGGGAGCATTCCTTCATTTTTGTGTTTAGTCATTATAGTAAGTCAAAAAAATGTTTGCCTTTTCATTGAGCTAAGGGAATTAACTTCTTTATTGCCTACCAACTTCATGACTTCAGCTTATTCATAATTTCTACAGACCATCATCTCCATGTTTCTTGACTGCTGCTCCTGCCCATCTACCATTGTTTGACCACATTGAATTTATATTTAAGGTCACTAAATATGCTATGTGTTACATAACACATCCTTTATTGGCATGCTTATTTTGAAAGGTTACATGATAGCCATTGGCCACTCTGGAAATGGCTGTCATAGACCTTCATCTTTGGTCATATCCACAGTGGCTTGTGGAGTCTAGACATACAGCCATACTTTCTGAGTGGGAAGACCTTAGCATGGTGGTTGTTCTGCATAACAAGCTCCTCTGAAATATTGTTTTTTATAGATCATGTCGATTCTTTTGGAATAGTAATAAAGGAGATTATCTATACACCTTGTCTTTCTGTTATTCATGTACATCACTAGGATAAGCCAATAGCTTACTATAAAATCTAGAGAATGGAAAGCAAACTGCTGGTAGCTGGAGATTTTACATTTCTTGATCATGTTTCTAATCATTATTGAATCCATCATTTGCAGTATCTGGTTCAATATTATCTGTTTAAGTGTCTGAGAACATGTTAGAGCATATGAAAGGATCATATTTTACAACTATGCAGCTTATCTAGCTTTCAGTACCATGTCAACATGTCTTTGGATCTGACAGCTCATCATAAAAGATTTTTCAGGTCAATCCTAATTTTATAACATCTCTCATTTTTTGTCCTAGGTTGAATCAAATTTTGCTTTGGATAATATTGTCACAATATCAACATGATTAGCTTCAACAAATCTCTGTGTACATATGGAAAGGCTTATGTAAAGTCAGTAGTAAAAACAAACTCCTGAACATTTCAATCTATCTTTTTTTCGTCCACTTTTGAACACTCAATCCCAACTGTTAACTCGTTTATTTTTTCTAATACTGTGAATTTATTTTGCCATGAACATAACTTCTCCTTAACTTCCTTTTAATTGGATTTCAATATAAGAGTCATGGGCTTTATATCTCTACTCTTTATTTGATTTTATCTTGACAGTACGTCTACCTCTCTTGGAAAGATGTTTATATTGCAAATACTCAATTTCATTACTGATTATCTCAATAGTAGAGTGCTTTTTCTGTCAGTAGTAATCAGAACCAGCTTGATGCAAAAGCTTGAGCATTTAGCTCTTTCAGTACCTAAAAGAACAAAGTGCATGCTTCTTTCAAGCACTGGTGGCTATGGAGCTTACAAACTCATTTATTTTGAGTAAGCGAAGAATTAAACTATTCTAAAGGTGATATAATTAAGCTGCACTATCTTAAAAATCATCTTAAAATATTCATGAGTATCACATTAAATATTGGAAAAGGTCATGTATAAAGTGATGAAATGTATAGTGTAAAGAGCTTTAAATACCACCTGACCTAAGTTTGAATCACAGCTTCCCCTGCCCAGTCTCCCAGGCTGCATCTCTCCAACTGGAAAATTGGGATAAATAAATTGGCATCAACCCCATTTTGACCTGATGATGATATAATCATACACACAAAATTTATACCCCAACTCTCTGGCATTCAGGAGTCCTGAAGACACTGTCTCTCCTCATTGTCTTTTATTGAAAATATCACCTACCGAGGAGCAGGTTATAAATCATAAGACAAGTTGTATAAAGTCTTAACAGATTTTGTTGTGTTGTTGTTAAAATTTTGAAACTGCCTATTCTAAGTGAGGTTATCCTATAAGGTGTTTTCTTATCTCATAGAAGGAATAAATTACCATCAAATGAATTAAAAAACAGGAGTCAGTATAGAACCAAGAAGTAGGGTGGAAGATGGGGATACTACATAAAAAAAAAAAACAAAACCAAAAACCTCTGATTCAAGCAGCAGATGCTACCCAACATAAACAACTCCTAGTTCTCAAATGTACCCAAGATTTTTTTCATTCTCTTTTAATGTGTAATCCAAATTAAAGCAAAAGTTACACTGATAAAATCCCTTCAAATTTTTTAAGTATATCTTTTTAAACAAAAACTACAACTGCCTTCATGTTTTAAAATAAATATTTCATTACACACAAAGCACATCTTTCAAGGGTCATGTACATTGATTCAGTACATCTTGGGCTTCCCAGGTGGCTTGTGGTAAAGAATCCACCTGCAATGAGGGAGACCTGGGTTTGATCCCTGGGCGGGAAAGATCTGCTGGAAAAGGAAATGACAGCCCACTCCAGTATTCTTGCCTGGAAATCCCAAGGGCAGAGAAGCCTGGAAGTCTACAGTCCATGGGGTTGCAAGAGTTGGGCATGACTTGTTCATAGTGCTGTGCTCAGATCTCAGTTATGTCCGACTCTGTGATCCCACGGACTCTATAGCCCACCAGGCTCCTCTGTCCATGGAATTTCCCAGACAACAATACTGGAGTGGGTTGCCATTTTGGACATGACTTAGCAACTAACAACAACAAACAAGAAAAGTTCACTGGGTAGGATATCATATGGATATTTAACTTGGTACAAAGAATAGTTCATAATACAGAGGTGTTATCAGCAATGTATAAGTCTGTTACTAACAGATGTGAATCCGTTTGGGTATTATTGCCTCTTCCTGTGTATCATTGTTGCTTAAAGTATAAACAAAGAAGACTCAATGAGAGCAACTAGTCAACACTTCTCGAGGTATCTTTAATCAGTTGAAAAACCACCTCCCTGGAGAAAAGTCTCAGTGCAACAGAGGGAAATAAATGTCTTCAGACTGGCTAAAAACATACAGACAACCAACTAGCATACATCAGTGCCTATGGGTGTCCTAAAAATATTTTGTTCCTGTGGGGGAAGCAATAACATCAGCCTAAAAAGCTCTCTAGAGATTTTGGAAGGCTAGCCAATTAATATAAACATTGTTTTGACATCTCTATAAAATGTCCCATCTCAGGATATCCATAGGAGAAAGGCAGAAACAGCATTTCATGAAATATGAGTGCTCATTTTAAAAAGTGCATCTAAGATACCATTATAAATCTTTATACAAAAGCAACTAGATTTTACTTTGTGCTTTAGCATAACAGATGCTATTGAAATTCAAACTGTGTAAGTATTATCTCATGACAATATACATTTGTATTTTAAATAATGTTTGTCTCAATGTTAGAAAATCATTTTGAACTATAAATTCTATATCATAACAAGGTAAGTGGTTGCTATTATTCACTCATGTGGTTAGAGTGCTAAGCGATCAATTTGCCATAAATAATTATAGGGATAAAATAATTTTATTTTTTAATTTCATAGAAATTTACATGATGTGGGATAAAATTATACTTACTATATTTATACATGCAAAGTAAAATAGAAAAGAAAAAGTTATAATTAAATCTAACTTTGAAAGAGTTACTTCCATTCTCTCTAGATATTTTTTAACAAACTTATGAGGAAAAGGGATTTAAAAGAAATAATGTAAGTTAGCTTGTCTAAATTACCTAGAGAATTGCCTTAACTCATGTAAAACACAAATTTAACCTTAGTTCACTCTTGTTTGGTAACAAAGTGCAACTTCAAACATAATAGCCAAGATATAAACTGAATATATTATTGAAGAATTCTCCCATCAAAAATAAGTATTTTGAAAGAAATTTTTCTTTTTATTAATCTATCTCATTCATGTCTCATATAAAAACCATAAATCATATCAGTGGCATGATAATTCTTTTCGGTTCATTTCTCTTAACAGCTACATCAGAAATTTTATTTAAATTTTAATTGCTAAATGGACACTATTAAAATATTCAGGGATTTAGTCTTAAATCCTTCAACCCAGAGGGAACTCAGGAACGTTGTTAAAGTAAAATGCTGCACAAAATCCCAACTCTCATTTGCAAATTTTCTTTCCATCTGATTTAACTTTGAAGCTTTTAGACTGAGAGCTTTTACCAGATGACATCAACAAAATACTTCAATCAAAATCAAGTTACCTTAGTGCCGCACAATTCTCTAGATTTCTTTTAAAAGGTAAAATGAGAAATTAATTCTCTTTTCATATTTCCTTTTATTCTTCTCTTGATGCTAGGCGGAATACTTAAGATTTCCAAAGCAATTGTCCCGTAATATGATCCGCAAACACCGGCTTTCATTCTAGGACACTTGCTTATAAACTAAGCCTTCTCTTGACATAACAGTCACTTGCTGCAGTGCAGAATGTCAGTTTAGTCAGAACTTTCAATGCAGAAATTCAGCGCCATGCAGTCACTCAGATCAAGCGGCACTTACCTTAATTGAAATATTCACTGTGACGAGGTGAGAAATCAGTCAAATCAACCGTGAACGGGGTGGGGAGAGCGAAGTTTCCAATCAACACCCTCGGAGTAGCTGCATACTGGGCTCTTTCCGGTTTATGTTCAGCCCCTCACTGTCTAAGAGAACAAATTTAAAAAAAAAAAAGAGAGAGAGAGAGAGAAGCTGAAATCCTCTGAGGTTCCAGTGAGTAAATGAGGACTAAGCGATGTTTCTGAACGGGGGAGCTTCTCGGTGAGTGTGATGTCTTTGGCGGCTCCCTAACTACTGTGATAGGCTGCTGTCAGGTCCCTGGAGCTGGGCGATAATCATTGACCTGATTAGCAGCAAACACTCCCTGTGTGCAGGCAGCGCACGCCGAGGGGTTAGTGGGTCTCCTGGGAACTGGAAAAGGCACCGGGGACACTTGGGAATCTTGTCTTTCCCAGCCTCGTGGATGAACTCCAACTCTGACTGTAATTTGCAAGGAGATTAACCACAGGGGTCAGCCGCGGAAGGACTTGAAATAAACGTGCTTTCTCCTGCTGTTTTGCCAGGTGCTTTCGTGTTAGATAGCAGGTACAGTGAAACAATTAATCGACCGACAGAACTGATGTGTAAGACAAGACGAAAGCTGAAAAATGTTCAAAGCGATGTGATAAAAGAGAGCTGGGCTTGTCTTTGCCCCAAGCCTGATACATACTTCAACCTTTGTCTAAGTAAAATGTTTTTAAAGGTTGATCACAGCCCTCCAGGGCGCAACTCTGATTTCTAAAAAAAGAAAGTATTCGTACTAAATACGCATGTTTGGCAGGTTCTTACAAACACATGCACTCAAACCTAGACACAGAGGTTGTGTAGTTTTTCAAATAGCGTTTTCGATTAGCATCACACTTGCCAAAAATGTTTGAATTATAGTGTTAACCTGAGTAGCATGGGAGAATGCATCATCATACGTAACAAAATCTCTTTTATTATTTTTGAAATACTGATTTTCTAAAACAAAAATAGGCAAGGGAATGAAAGAATCTAAAATGTCAAACAACATATTAAACGTAGTCATGTGCCTTTAACAACCTGCTGATACCCATCCATTGACCACATGAGAAGCTCTGCAACACCTCAGATATCAAAAGTTACCTCTTCCTCCCAGAGATCTAATTCTCTCAAAAAGGTCACCTAATTAAATGCCAAAGTCTCAAATGGTTAAGTTTTGATAATTCTCACTTCCATAGGAGGAAATTATTCCAATAATATAAAAAGAACTGATGAAAAAAGTCATTTGCATGTCTTGAGGGCGAGAAAAATCTCAGTGCCAGGGAGAAAAACTGACAAATGTCCTCTCACAATGATGATGTGTTCAGCATTTCTGCTTTTCCAAGTAGGTCTCTCACTTGGGACATATGGCATTCCCTTGATGTCTGTGTGTGTGTGTATATGTGTGTGTAAGAGAGAGACGAGGAAGCGGGGCAGCTATTGAGAGAGAGAAAGGTATATTTACAATATACAAATATTGCTATATTTATAATATTTACATATATTTTAGAAGAATCTCAAATTTCAATAAAGGGATGCACAAATCATACATAATGGAGAATAGGTTTGCCTTCTATATCCCTAAGTAAATTTTTTTTTTAAGTATTTCATTAAAATACAAGCTCTTTGATGATGGGACTTCTTGGACAAAATAAAACTTCAGTGTAACTGAGTTGCTATGATAGGGTAAACACTTGAATTTAAAACAGGGATGCCCCAGAGAGAAGCCCCAGGAGAGCTGATCCAATTTCTCTTGCAGAGGAGGTCTCTTGCTCCCTCAGCTGGTGAAGGTTGAGAGCTGAAGGTGAGGAAACCCAGTCAATAAGATTCAGGAAAGGGAGACTAACTCCTGCCACCATTGAGCTGGAAATCCGTTATTCAATTATTGACTGGCATTAGAGGGCTCAAGTAGAAAAGAGATGCTTAAATAAAAACTGAGGCACATAAATAAACTGAAAATAAATAGCAAACAGGAAATATAACTGCTAATTTCTTCTGCAAGGATCCTGGCTAGCTGTTAACCTAACACTTGTGAATGAAAATCTGATGGATTCCATGGTTCTAATGTTTAACTGGTCTTCCAGTTAAAAAATTCTGATCTATTAATTCTCAAACACCAAACCTGAAATAGTGGTTTCTTATGAAAACATTTAAAAAACTTAAGACAGTGCTTATTTTCTCGAACCCCATCCATTAGCAATGACGGTCACTAACTAAGATGCGTACATTCTAAGTTAAGCTAATTTTGCGCCATAGTAGATTGTTTCTACCTGGAAACTCCTGACTGCATCAGGCTGCACTATTGATCCTTCCAAACTATAGTTTCCCACTTGGCTCAAATGGTAAAGAATCCACCTGCGATGCAGGAGACCTGGGTTCAATCCCTGGGTCAGGAAGATTCCCTAGAGAAGGAAATGGCAATTCACTCCAGTATTCTTGCCTGGGAAACCCCATGGAAAAGGAGCTTTCAAAGAGTTGGACACAACTGAGTGACTTTTACTTTTGCACTCTAAAGTTTTCTACAGGGAGTAGAGTAATTCTGAAGTAGTTTTTTTTTTTTTTTCCTTTTAACCCATGTTGAACAAATAATTGGTTTTATGTGGAAGTACACACATGAATAACATAGCAGAATACTAATAATACTATTTTAGAGGAACTGTAGAGAGGATCCAGCAGTGATAATTATAGGTATTGCATATTAAATACTTGGTATGTGCCAGATGTTCTGCATACACTTCAGCTCTAGCTATTGTACACGAAATCCTTAGAACATCATATAAAGCAAACATTATTATCTTTTAATTTTTTTCATCAATTAAGCTAACGCTCTGGGCTTCCCTCATGGTTCAAATGATAAAGAACCTGCCTGCAGTGCAGGAGACTGGGTTCGATCCCTGGGTTGGGAAGATCCCCTGGAAAAAGAAATGACAACCCATTCCAGTATTCTTGCCTGGAGAATTCCATGGACAGAGGAGTCTGGCAGGCTACACTCCATCGCAAAGAGTCAGACATGATTGAGCACGCACTCGCACTGAGAAGTTAAATAAATTTACCACTGCCACACAGCCAATACAGAGCAAATCCAGAATTAAAACTCAGGTCACTTTAACTGTGATAACCCTCAAGCTGGGGAAGATTAAAGGTACAAGGAGCAGAGGGTAACAGAGGATGAGATGGTTGGATGGCATCACAGATTCCATGGACATGAACTTGTGCAAACTCCAGGAGACGGTGAGGGACAGGGAAGTCTGGCCTGCTGCAGTACAAAGGGTCGTGAAGACCTGGACACAACTTTGTGACTGAACAACAACACTTTAACTGTAAAATCTTGATGCTTAGAAATTCCCTAACACCAAACAAACAAAAATACATGCTTCCAAAAGTACAGGAAATTTGTCTTGCTTTTATGATTTGCAAAAAAACATTTTTCATCCTTAAAAATGTGTTTTGTGACTGATAAAATATTACACTGTAACAGCTTAACCACAACACACAGTTATCTATATTTGAGCAGAAAATAAAATTCAACAAAAAATAAACTTCTGTCTAAAAAGTAAACTAAATCTAGATCTTCCATGTGATGTAAATTCATCAGCTCACATTGGTCAATTTTAATTTTCCCTTTCTTTTGCAATTGATTTGCCCTCTACCTCAAAATAGTAATTATTGGATTTGTTAAAAATAGGAATATGACCTTACTCTAGCATATGTCTATCGCAAGAACACTTAGGCCAAAATTAAGATGATTTATGATATATCAGTTTTCCAAGAGATGTAATGTAACATCAATGATTCAAATAACTATGGGGTTGAAAATTTAATTTTTAGTCTGTTCAAGTTTTATCTAGAAGTTTCTTAAATCTCATACTATTTCATATGCTTTATTGAAATTCTCAGACACATTCACAATCTCACAAAACAGTGGTGTGACCATGCTTTTTCAATGCTTCTAATAAAAATTCTATCTAAAAGGAAATGATAAGAATTCAAATTAATTCACTCTTTAAAATGCCAAGAAATTTCACACCTCATGTCTCATTTGATTCTTATAGAAATATTTTAATATATACTATGATATTTATTTTACTTATGATTGCCCTTTTGGTCTTTAATGCTTAGTGGAAAACCTGATGTCTTCCCTTCCAGATATTGCTCTTCACAATGTCTAACAAATATGTTTGTTGGAGTCATGTTGTAGTGAAAAAAGAATTAAATGGATATCAAAATGGAAGCCACTCTTTATTTTAGTATGTGCTAAAGAGTCAGAACTGTGATGCAGTGAAGGAAAAATTACTCTGATTGGTAGGAAGTTTGTGATTTCCCTGTTCATCAATCTTTCCACTTAGATTTCTCATAGATTTTCTTGATGTTAACTATAACTGCATTAAGACAATTGTTTAGACGTTGATTGTATGGTTCTAATGTGAATCTCATCTTACTTTTCTTTCAACTTCAGATTCACATCAGTACCTCTCTGTCTTTTATGTGGTGACTTAATTATTGGGAGAGAGGAAATCTCAGAATGCTAGTGTTAATTCATTTGTTTAATTTCATTATAATTGATGTACAATATTATATAAATTACAGGTGTACAATATAGTGATTCACAGTTTGTAAAGGTTATGCTTCATTTATAGTTCTTATAAAATATTGCTTATACTCCATGTGTTGCACAGTATGTCTTCATTTTATATTATACATAATAGTTTGTACCTTATAATCCTTTATTCCTATATTTTCCCTCAGTTTCCTCTCCCCACTGGTAACAACTAGTTTGTTCACTGTATCTGTGAGTCTGCTTCTTTTTCATTAAATTCACTGTGTGTGGTGTGTGGTTAGTCGCTCAGTCAGGTCCGACTCTTCATGACCCCATGGATGGTAGCCCCCCAGGATGCTCTGTCCATGGAATTCTTTAGGCAAGACTACTGAAGTGGGTAGACACTTCCTTCTCCAGGGGGTCTTCTCGACTCAGTGATCAAACCTGGGTCTCCTGCATTGCAAGCAGATTCTTTACCATATGAGCCATCAGTGAAGCCCGATAAATTCACTAATTTGTTGTAAATTTGAGATACCCCACATAAGTGATATCATACAATTTTTGTCTTTGTCTGATATTTCACTTAGCATAGTACCCTCCAAGTCCATGTGTGTTCTTGCAAATTGCCCAGACTTTATTATTTATATGGGTAGTATCCCATTGTATAATTGTACCACTTCTTTTTTTATCCATTCATCAGTATTATTTTATTGCTTACATTTTTATTGGAGCAGATTTGATTTAAATGCAGTGTTAGATTCTTCTGTAAAGCAAAGTGAATCAGTAATACATATACATCTTATCCACTCTTTTTTATATCAATGTTATTTATATAAAAAATAAAACTATCAGACTAAAAAGCTGTTTATGAAATTGATCTTTTAGCAGTAGTACTGCGCTAACAATAAAAGAAGAATGTTCGCTGAATACTAACAGGTTGTTAATTTATTATATATATTTTTATGTAAAACTGCTTGAAGAAAAATTCCTGGGGTAATACTATAGGGCGAGATCAGTATGATTTGTCTAGGCTTCCCTGGTAGTTCAGCTGGTAAAGAATCTGCCTGTGATGCAGGAGATCTGGGTTTGATCCCTGGGTTGGGCAGATCCCCTGGAGGAAGGCATGGAAACCCACTCCAGTATTCTTGCCTGGAGAATCCCCATGGACAGAGGACGCTGGCTGGCAACAGTCCATGAGGTCGCAAAGAGTTGGACACCACTGAGCGACTAAGCACTCAATGTGTATGATTCCCCTGAGATACTTATGGGAAAAGATTAACATTGCTATGCTATAAAATGCCAACAATTTTGCTCTTAATAGAAAATCATTTGTATTGGAATTCACTTTGCATTAAAAAAGACAAAAATGAATAAATGAGGACTGATCATGGCAATTTAATTAATAAGCTCATAAAAATAGTTTTGACAAGATGGAGAATCAGTGTGAAGTTTTCTTCTTGGGAGGAGATAAAAGACTGAATTCACCAGGCTTTAAGGTAAACTTTTCATATTTAAAGCCAGCTTCACTCATATATACTCATGAATTTGAGATACTATGAATTTCTAAAAATAAAGAAAACTAGACTGAATACAAGAAAGCTTGAATCATAATCAAAATTCTGACGCTAACTAGCATTATAACTCTGAACCATTTAAAAAGTTTCTGGTTAACAATTTCATTGGAAAATGTGAGGAAATTAGGCTATATTATCTCCAATATTTCAGTCAGCTATGAAATTATGTTTTCTATTTGACTAAAATTTTGTGATATTCTCTTTACTTAATTCAGACGTAATCAGGCAGTCAAGAAGAAAAGATGGTATACAATTTTTTCCCCTTTCTCATCCTGTCAGGCTAGTAACACTTTTATTCTATAAATGAAATTATAGGAAAAATATTTTGTTTTCATAGTTTGAGTATGTTAACAATCAGTGAGGAGTCATTGATTTGAAATTGCACATGATAGATTAAAGCATTTGCTAAGGTCAAGAATATTCTTTAACTTTTTAGACTAATTATAATACCTTCCTTTTAAAGGACATAGCTGTTATATGACATCCGAAATGGATCCTTAGCCTTTTTCTGTATTGTCCTGGTCAGTTAAAAATGAAAGTTGGTTTAATTAAAATGATTGAGAATTAAGCTAGGAGTATAATTTTTAAATGGAGATATAATATTAATATATTTGGTATTTTTAAAACCCCATTTCCACTTTAGTAGGCAGTTATTTTAAAATAACAGAAAAGTACAGTGCATAATTAAAAGAAATGGCTTTCTGTATATATAATATCTTGGTGTTTTACTCCTTTCCTGTTAGCTCATATTTATTCCATTTTGTTTCTTCTAGGTGTTATTATTAGTGCAAACTAAATGAAATAAATAATACATAAAACATTAAGCATTATAAGATTCACTTAAAGCTATTGAATATTAGTAATGACCAAAGTAGGCATATAATAAAATCCAAACCACATAAATTTTTTGCAATAATTTTAAAATGACTAAGCAAATATACATAAAATACTATTCCATGAACAGTATTACTTAATAGAAATAAAAAGGGACCTGTTTATTTCTTTTTGAGTAGGTATGTTTATCCTTTTTAGAGTCAGAAAGGGGAAAAGATAGAGTAAGTGTAAAGTTTATGGAATTTAGAAAGATCAGGAAGCACAAACATGATAAACTATTAATTCCCCGTTCATTCAAAATTCCTGGAATTAAAAAATTCTAATTTAGATGGACCTATTAATTTGAAACTATATAAGTACATATTTAATTGTTTAAAGTTCTTTCTATCATGATACACCTATTAGAATAGTTAAAATTAAAGGTACCCTAAGAATATCAAGTATTGGCAGTGACACAGAATATCAATAATACTCATATATTGCTCATGGGAATATTAAATAATACAATCATTTTGAAACACATTTTGGTAGTTTCTTAAAAACCTAGATATATACCTATTTTGTGATGTAGCTGTCTTACTCCAAGGTATTTATTCCAAGAAAGAGAAGGTATAGTACACAAATAATTGCCTTTATTCATAATAGCAAAAAAAAAAAAAAACTGGACACAGTCAAAATATCTATCAATAGGTGAATGGATAAATTATGGTACATTTATATAGTGAACTGCTACTCACAATTAAAAGGAACAAACTAGTAACATGCCCAAAACTGAACCAGAGGATCACTGTGCTGACTAAAAAAACATCAGAAATAAAGTAACTAATACATAAATCTATTTATTTAGAGTTTAAAAATATGGAAACAAAACCAAAGTGACAGATGGCAGATAAGTGGTGATAAAGAATGGGCATGGAATACCTGATGGCAAAATGGTACAAGAAGAGTTTTGGGAGGACGAGAATGGTCAGTACCTTGGATAAGGTAGTGGTTTCTAAGGTGTAAACATTTGTCAAAACTCATCTAATTTATACTTTAAATATCTGCATCTTTATGTTATACCTAAAGTTATAAAAATACACATCTTCCTCATGTGTTCTTTAATTAAACATTACCATAATTAAACTCTCAAAACTACACTATATCCATAATAAGATAACAGTCTGCATGTCTTTCGTTCTATTTCCTACTCTTTGAAGGAACCATATTGAAGATGGGATAAAATCACCTACTTTATATTTCTAACGGTTTCTTAAATTGCAGAGAGCATTTCCCATTCAATCAAAGTTTAAGACAACTTTAAGCTTAATGTCCTAGTACCTATCCAGATAATAGTTCAGTAAAATTTTATACAGGGAAATAAAGTGCCATTCCATTTGAAACAATGACTGCTGTGAATTGCTTAATTACTTCTTGATACACATACATCATTGTCCATTTGTTTCTAAGTTCTCTTTAATGTGTACTGAAATCTTACCATTGCATAACTTCAGCATCTCTGCCACAGCAAGTGACTTCATATTACAGAAAAATAATTGGGCTTTCTCACCCTCTAACTGCATTTGACAGGCCTTAAGATGGAAATACTTTTATAGCATCATAAAGTTGATATTACTCCCTAGTGGCTTTAAAAGGATCTCCCTCTTGCTCCTATTTAGTTATTTACTAAATTGAACTTTTTCTTTGGGTTTCACCATGACTCCATTAACTTCTGAATACCAGGCTTCATCCTATTCTCAGTTAAACTGACTGTAATATCCAGTTTCCTTTCCTGTCCACTTGCTCTTTCTCTCTGTAGGCTAAAGTCAATAATTTGCTTCTACAGTATAAACAATAGGTGATTTTTTCTGCTTTGCTGACCTTATTTTATTTATTAAAAATAATGTTAACTTTCCAGATTGTGACATTTCTTGGCAGGTAATCAGAAATAACAATTTTACTACTTCATGCTCATCAAATACATGGACTAAAGTTTTTGTAGTCATGACGCAGTAGTAAAAATGGAAAATTATCAGGAATTAAACAACACAGCAACATGACAGTAGTGAACAGCAATTGTCATTCCTTGGGCCAGTCCCTTTATCCATATTTGCTTCAGTTTCCTCAGAGGAGAAAAGAGAATAAAGTAATATGAAATTAGTTCATGTATATGCAGGAATGGTGAAGGACAGGGAAGTCTGGCAGCCTGCAGTCCATGGGGTCACAAAAAGTCGGACACGACTGAGCGACTGAACTGAACTGATATGCAGGAATAAGATTACATGAGTTAGTAGATACGCAACAAGAAGGTAACTGTTACACAATGGGGACTTTATAAATATCAGCCACTATTCTTAGTTAAACATGAGGTATATGCACTATGTAAATCACATATAAAAATTTTGTTTTTAATTATCATGATTATGTCCAATGGGACGTGGACTAAACATATGTCATACTCTGTTTTGTAAATCCTGAAAAAATTTCCTATTACATATGTGAAATAGAATTATTGCATCCTATGTTTCATAAGAATGTTACAAAGCATAATAATAAATTGCTGCTGGTAGACATTAAAAACTGCAACTCTATCTCAGGGGAGTGATTTTGATGTTTGTAGCAAAACTGTGTGTGTGTGTGTGTGTGTGTGTGTGTGTGTGTGTGTGTGTGTGTGTAGATGGGGTGACTCTATAGATATTTATTGAGAAAATATTGTGAAATACATCATTGTTTATAATGGTGAAAAACTGTAAAGACTAATGTGATACTATTGATAAGATATAGACATGAAAATCTGAAACATGAGTGCAGGTTTTTAATAGAAAAGAATGGAGAATATATTAATAATAAAATTTAAGTCTATTTTTATATAGATTAAAGGAAGTTTACAAATGTTGATAAACGACATGTGTTCTTGACATAAGTGTTTGGTGGGTTAACTTAGTACTTCTTATTTGTAAAAATTATAAAACAGGAAAAATAAAGAAAAAGAATAATTTTTAAATTATTTTATTGTTTTCTTTTTCAATTCTTTTCTGCTTTTTGTTTAGTCTATATAAGCAAAGGGAAAGTGAAGTAACAATTTAGATACTTTTATAAAATCCAGATACTTTAAGAGATACTTTAAAGAGATAGATAAGTGCATTCTTCAAGATTAGTTGTTGATTTCTCCACAGATGAGTTTCATATGACATTGTCAGTTGCATCAACTGAAAAGCCAAACCAGTACCAACTCTTTCTGACTGATAAGGGGTATTACCTGTTTTCACATTTTCCACTCCATTTCCTTCCATCAAGAATGGGTAAAAAATCAAGAAAACTGATTCCAGTCCCACAGAGAAGCAGATCAGCTACTGAGTCAAAGGGTGACTTCTAGGAAGAGCCCAGAGTCAAAAAAGTATATTCCAGTGTTGGGCAAAAAATCCCTTTTATGTAATTTGCTTTTCATTGTTGAAGGAGCTCTGAAGAGTCTTTGTATTGCAAGGAGGGAATCTGAAATTTAGGTTGGTTGTTGGAGTAAAAATAGACAAACTATTTTCTTTCATTTAGTTTGTAATTTTTCCAACTCCCTACTACAAAAATCGAAGAGAAATATAAACAGTAAAGGAAACAGTATTGATAGACATCATGTTTCCATCATCCAGCTTCTTTATTTAGCAATTTGCAGCCAATCTTGTTTCCTCCATATTCTCTCACTTTGTTCGCTCACTTTCTCTTGGATACTTCTGAAGCAAATCCTAGACATTTCTACTGTGCCATCTGTAAATATTTCAGTGTGCTGTGTAAAAGATAAGGGCACCTTTCTTTTTCATTGCAACATATTCAAAATATCATCATTGCAGGGAATTTTCTTTTGCTGTGACCTTAATTTACTAATGCTAATATGCCTATCTTAATAATTAAATCTAGCTTATAGGATTTCAGTATTTAGACTGCATTAATTTCCTCTAGTAGTATAGACTGTTGATATTATTTTATAGCAGCCTTCACAAAGAGGTTAGCTGGCTAATAATATTTCAAACTTGATTCCAGAAGTTCCTACCCAAGCCTCCCTATACATCCTACTGATAGTGGTCATGAACAGCATCTGAAAATGTATTAGTTATTACAAAGCTTAATAATTGGCATGTCACTCATCTGGTTAATGAAACCTCAATAATTCCCAGTTTCTTATTGAATAAAATGCAAATTTTTGCTTATAATTAAAAATTCTCCTTGATCTGCCCATTAACTGATTTCCCACCATTTCAGAGATGAAAGCTGGTTTCTTTACTTTGTTATCAGAAAGTAATTTCCCAACCTCTAGGTTTTTATTCCTGGGGATTGACTGATTTCTTTCCAAACTTCATATGTAATTATGTAAAAGGACCTATACTACTTGATAGCTTTCTCAATGTTTAATGCAAATGCTAGACACAAAACAAACAGTAAATACTTGTTGAACACTCAGTATAATGCTCAATTGAAGAAAATACTGGTTTTCTGTTAGTGGCAAGTGCTTACCTGCTCCATCATTTTACTATTCTGCTTAAAAGTAACACAGGAAAAAACTTTGGGGACTTTGATTTCCAGATGCTTTTGCTCTGCTTGGAAATATGAAAAGCCATCACGATTCACCATACCAATATTTCATCCAGGGCAGTTCTCTCAAAGGGACTACAAAGCAAGGGTCATTTACCTTTATCATAGAGTGTTGTTTTTCTTACTAAAGACCAATAATTAAGTTCTAGATTTTCAACAGAGGAAACACTAGTTATTTTAGGTAAGTCACAGTTTATAATGAAAAGCCAACTTTACAATTTAATGAACATTTTTATCTCACTGAGTATATATTCTTCTTCACTTTAAAATGTTATTTTAAACTTATTTTAAATAAGGCCTCACAAATAGCTGAGAAAAGAAGAGAAGCACGATGCAAAGGAGAAAGGGAAAGATATACCTAACTGAATACAGAGTTCCAGAGAGCAGCAAGGAGTGTTAACAAAGCCTTCTTAAGTGACCAATGCAAAGAAATGGAGAAAAACAATTGAATGGAAAAGACTAGAGATTTCTTCAAGAAAATTAGAGATTCCAAGGGGGAATATTTAATTCAAAGATGGGCAAAAATGGCAAGAACCAAACATAAACAAAAGAGATTAAGAAGACATGGGAAGAATACACATGAAAACCTGTACAAAATAAGTATTTTTTAAAAATATAAATTTAGATATTTTAATTGGAGGCTAATCACTTTACAATATTGTATTGGTTTTGCTATACATTGACATGAATCCACCATTGGTGTGTATGTGTTCCCCATCCTGAACCCCTCTCCCACCTCCCTCCCCATACTGTCCCTCCCTCTGGGTCATCCCAGTGCACCAGTAATGACCGACCTGGATAACCAGGAGTGTGTGATGAGTCACCTAGAGTCAGACATCCTGGAGTGTGAAGTCAAGTGGGCCTTAGGAAGCATTACTACAAACAAAACTAGTGGAGGTGATGGAATCCCAGCTGAACTATTTCAAATCTTAAAAGATCATACTGTTAGAGTGCTGCACTTAATACGTTGGCAAATTTGGAAAACTCAGCAGGGGCCACAGGACTGGAAAAGGTCAGTTGTCATTTCAATTCCAAAGAAGGGCGATGCTACACTACACAATTGCAACAACTACACAATTGACTCATTTCACATGCTAACAAGGTAATGCTCAAAATACTCTAAGTGGAACTCCAACAGCACATGAACCGAGAACTTTCAGATGTACAAGTTAGATTTAGAAAAGCCAGAGGAACTGGAGATCAAATTGCCAGCATCTGTTGGATCATAGAAAAAGCAAGAGAGTTCCAGAGAAACATCTACCTCTGCTTCATTGAGTACACTAAAGCCTTTGACAGTATGTATTGCAACAAACAGCAGAAAATTCTTCAAGAGATGGGAACACTATACCACCTGATCTGCCTCCTGAGAAATCTGTACATGTGTCAAGGATCAACAGTTAGAATTGGACATGAAACAACAGACTGGTTCAAAATTGGGAAAGGAGTATGTCAAGGGTGTATATTGTCACCCTGCTTATTTACTTATATTCAGAATTTATGTTGTACATTGTGCTAATTTCTCAGTCATGTCCAATTCTTCACGACCCCTGGACTGAAGCCCACCAGGCGTCTCTGTCCATGGGACTTCCCAGGCAAGAACAAAGGAGTGGGTTGCCATTTCCTTCTCCAGGGGATCTTCCCAACCCAGGGACTGAACCCATGTTTCCTTCATTGCAGGCAGATTCTTTACCATCTGAGCCTAGAGTACATCATGCAAAATACGGAGTTAGAAGAATCACAAGCTGGAATCAAGATTGCCAGGAGAAATATCTGTAACCTCAGATAGGCAGATGAACGATCCTAATGGCAGAAAGTGAAGAGGACTAAAGAACCTCTTGATGAAAATGAAAGAAGAGAGTGAAAAGCTGGCTTAAAACTCAACGTTCTAAAAGAGAAGATCATGGCATCTAGTCCATTACTTCATAGCAAATAGATGAGGAAACAATGGAAACAGTGACAGACTTTATTTTCTTGAGCTCCAAAATCACTGCAGATTGTGGCCACAGCCATGAAATAAAAAGACTCTTGCTCCTTGGAAGAAAAGCTATGACAAACCTAGCCAGCACATTAAAAAGCAGAGACATTACTTTGCTAACAAAGTTCTATCTAGTCAAAGCTGTGGTTTTCCCAGTAGTCATGTACAAGTGTGAGAATTGGACTTTAAAGAAGGCTGAGTGCCAAATAATTGATGCTTTTGAACTGTGATGTTGGAGAAGATTCTTTATAGTCCCTTGGACATCAAGGAGACAAACCAGTTAATCCTAAAGGAAATTAGCCCTGAATACTCACTGGCAGGACTGATGCTGAAGCTGAAGCTCCAATATTTTGGCCACATACAGGAAGAGCTGATTCATTGGAAAAGACTCTGATCTGTAAGAGACTGTGGACAGGAGAAGGGGATGATAGAGGATGAGACGGTTGGATGGCATCACTGACTAGACATGAGATTGAAAAAACTCTGGGAGACAGTACAGGATAGGGAAATATGTGTTCTGCAGTCCATGCAGTTGCAAAGAGTCAGCCATGATTGAGCTACTGAACAACAAAATTTTTCATTCCTGAAAATTGTCATTTTATTTTTTATAACTAATTTTAAACTCAGTGCAATGGATATTAAAATGTGAGAATGATAGATTACTAATAAATATTATTTGAGAAAATTAATGGGTCACAATTTACATCTTCATTTATAGCTAAAGAATACAATTTATTATACTAATGGCAGAGGACACACGTACTCACAGTTTGTTGCAAAATGATGGACTGTGGAAAAACTAAGTTGCTACACTCTGCTTTTACTATCTTTAATTAAGAAAAAATCACATAAAATCACTCTAAAGCAATATGATTTAGCAGCAACTTAAATACCTAAAACATTTTAATAAAAACAACCAGAGTAATACTTTTATTAATAGCTTGAAATAATTCTAATTGTTCCAGGATCATTATGATATAAACTTTGTTTTCTCTCTAACATTTTTAAAAGGAAAACTATTATCCCTGTTGTAGGGCACTTTGCTTTCAAAGTAAGCAGATTAATGGAAAAAATCAGGCTTTGTGGAATTAAATTCTAACACAGCCTTGAATAAGTCTTTCCTGGTGGCTCAGATGGTAAAGCGTTTGTCTACAATGAGGGAGACCCGGGTTCGATCCCTGGGCCGGGAAGATCTGCTGGAGAAGGAAATGGCAATAAGGGCAATCCACTCCAGTACTATTGCCTGGAAAGTCCAATGGACAGAGGATCCTGGTAGGCTACATTCCATGGGGTTGCAAAGAGTCGGACACGACTGAGTGACTTCACTTATTTACTTACTTACTTATATCCTCGAATGGACATCTTAGCTAATGATCTGCATTGAAGCAATCTTCTCAGGATCATATACTAAATTCAGTCTATTTTAGTAAAGTTAGGGAAATAGACAGGATGGTCCAAGATCATAGATGTGTTAACACCGTGATGTTTTAGGGATAAATATTTCACATACTTAGCAGATGTTAAATTTGGTTTTTAACATAAGTGACTCACAGCCCTGAGCTGTCTCAAGTTGTGGATATTAATCGAGTTGCCCTAGGATGAAGATTGACATAATATTCTGAGCATATAGAAGGCACCAAGAAAAAAACAGGATTTTAGAAGTCTAAGACAAATGTTTGTACTTGATTTAGTGCAGTAGGGTTGTTTTTATGAAGGATTTTTGCTGGTATGGTCTTCAGATTAAGCATGCCTAGGACTGCTGTTATACTACTAAGTTATGTGACCCAGCATAAGTGTGGAAAAAATCCATTAGAAAGATTTCATTCTTAGTTTTAACATTAGGCCCCTAGATTATTGTTGTCATGCAAGCAAGCGAGATGTATAACATTTACACTGGGAAAGTAGGATTCTTAAATATAATAGGAAATCTGCCCTAATTTATTCATAGTTCCATGTTAGGACTCGACTCACCCAAGCACTATATGCAATAGCTTCTCAGTATTCTAGAATTATTGGAGAAGAGATTGAGTAAGAAGAAAGACAAATCTCCAAGTCAATGTAGGAGGGAGCTGTGAAAAACTGATACATCTCTGGGCCAAGATGCAATATCCTCCCGATAAAAGAAACAATGACAAAACTGCAGAAGAAGATCAGGGTCCAGTGTTTCCCAAGCATTTGAATCACAAAGTCAACACCATAAGAAAGAATTTCCAGAAGAAACCATTCATTATCAGAAAATTCATCACTGCCAGTGGGCAATGGAGGCAGATTTCTAGGAAAGAGGTGGATACAAACTAATCAGGGGAACAGCAATCTGCCAATAGTTACTTCTTCACAGGGCTTCAACTTGCAGAAATAAGAGCAAATATCAGTAACAGGTTACAGAAAGTTTGTTAGGCTAAATAGCTTAGTTTAATTTAGGGCACGTTTCCCTAAATCAACAATGCTAGAAAGTGGCTTATCTGGGATTGAAATTCAACAATCACTCCAGAGCCTGCTCTTAAAGTCAAACCTTATGTGTATTTTAATTTCATAACATATCCATATTACTGTGTTATATACTTTTCAAAGAGACTGCATACAAATTATTTCTTTGTGAATTATATGTATGAAGCGATCAAATCATATTACTATGTCCATTTTAAAGATGAAGGGATTGGGTCTAACATGACAATATCCTTTCTGAGTTCACAAAGGTATAAATTTAAAACAATGAAGTAGAATTCAGCCTTTCTGTTTCCTCAGTGTTTCTGTTCATTTGACATAAAGGCTGGCAGACTTTTATTTAAATGACTAGATAGTAAATGGTTTAAAGTTTTCAGGAAAGAGGCAAAATTGAGGATATTATATAGGTACTTATACAATAATTTTAGATGTAGCTGTTAAAAAATGTAACAGCTTTTCTTTGTGGTCTATACAAAAACAGACAGTAGGTTGAATATGACCCTCTGGCCATAGTTTAGCAACCCAGATTATACCAAGACTCGTTTGAATGGTTATTTTCAATAGCAACTTAAGCTAACAGTGATGAATTGAATAGTGTTACATCATTTTTCATCTCTTTGACTCACTTAATTTGTGTCATATGTAGGAGAAACTTACAGAAATCCTGATTTATAGAGAAGACATTATGAAATACTATAGTAATACCCATAAACATAAAATAATGTGTATAATTTATATTTCTAATTATATATACATTAATATACATTTATTATAGTTTTTAAAAACTGCCAAATCTAACTTCTTCCAAAATAAAATGATCATGACTTGCATTAAAATCTGTAGGTAAAATCTGTGGATAGTACACCTTAGAATTTCCTAAAATAGACCATAGGCATTCAGCTATCTGAGATTTCCACAATGACAATATGACTGCATAATCTGTATGTGATATTTCCAGACAATAATGACTTTGTGTTAACTTTACTGATGATGCTTTATTAGAATAATATAGGAAGTATAAACTCATAAACATACAAAAGCAGAGCTGTTTAATATATTTTTTTCCTCAGAAAGAATTTGACCTCAGCATGTTAAGCTTTGGAAAAAGATGTTTTACTCAGATACAAATAAATGAAAATTATTTTTCAATAAAAAAACAAAAAAAGTATCAATATGCTCTTTAATATAACGATTAAAACTACTCATTTCGTCTTCCCACTTTTCCAGACCTTTGTATCTTCTATCAATAAATGATGAAGACAGTGACAGCAATTATTGGTAACACAATGGAAAGGACATTTAAAAATACCTAAAAGAGGATTATAGTTTTGCAACAAGCTTTTAATATTTTTTATCTTGGAACATTCAAGACAATACCACAGTTTTTTAGAGAAAAGTTTATTGACTGAACATTTTTTGTAGATAAATGGATGACCTTTACTTTCCCCTCTTATGTGTACACTTAGAAATAACCTAGGGGAAAAGAAGTGTCAGTTTGTCATTCCGTAGTATGATACATGAATTGAAGTAATCTTTGGGAAGGCTTGAAATCTAAGTCAATATGAAAAACAAGAGATTCACTCAGAGAACCAAGCTAACCACAAAAGTTTGCCAAACTGATGAGTTGCCTTTCTACACTGTAGCCTCTTCCAGGTCTTTTGTTTGAATATGGGTAAGTACAGCATTGTGCAGAAACGATATGCAAGGATGAGGCACTTTGGGTTTGACCTGAAACCCTTTTTCTACCCCCGCACTATGGATCCCAATGAACAGCTCTAGAACTTGAAGTGTTAGTTGATTTTGAACTTCTTGCAATGTTAAAGTGAAATTATAAAATATGTTGAGACAATGTTATTTGTGCTGTTTGTGTCCACCTATTTTGCTCATCAATATAAAATAGGAAAGTGGATGATCATTTCTAAATTATCAGGATGGTTGACTCATGTACAAGGTGACCACATCCTTGCTCACAACACTTCTGGATGGATATATCTGCCAGGCTAATATGCATTTGGGGCTTCCCTGGTAGCTCAGGTGGTAAAGAATCTGCCTGCAATGCAGGAGACTCTGGTTCAATTCCTAGGTTGGGAAGATCCCCTGGAGAAAGAACAGCTACCCACTCCAATATTCTGGCCTGGAGAATTCCATGGACTGTATAGTCCTTGGGGTCACAGAGTCAGACATGAATGAGTTACTTTCACTAGTATTCATTCAGGGAAATCAATGAAGAAAGGAAGGGTCAGTTTCAATAGCCTGTGGTGTAATGACTCTTTGAGAATAAAGTAAATGTCTTTATTTCTTTTGACACAAAAACAACAACTTGTGAGGGTGTTTTTTAATATGTCAACTTGACTAGGCTACAGTAATCAAACAGCAGTTGAGGTGCTGCTATGAAGGCATTTATAGATGTGATAATTTGAGTGGGCTTAGTTCAAACATTTGATAAACTTTAAGAGCATAGCTGAGGCTTCCCTGGGGAAAAAAAAAAAAAAAAAAAGGAAAGAAAAATACATGTAACTTGTGCATAGCAGTGTTAGCCTATGTCTCAAAGTTCCAGCCTGCCTTCTGATAGCCTACCTTGAAAATATTGGACTTGCCTAACCAAATCCAACATTTTCATAAGCCAGTGATTGGCAATATAAAATTCTTAGTGTGTGTGTGTGTGTGTGTGTGTGTGTGTGTGTGTCTATATATATGTATATAGAGAGAGGTTCTTTTTCTCTTGTGTAACACTGATTGATACACAGAGGCACTCACTTGATTAAAGATTTAAGAACCTTCTGCAAAATTCTCCAAGGGAAAGTGAATCTTTTATAATGTTAACATCAAATACATATGGTTGGCTAACAATAACAACAACAATACAGACAGTAACAGCAACGTAAACTAAACACCTAGGGATCAAGAGTATAACATGAAACAGAATATGGAATAACAAATTCAGATATTGCCTACTAAACAGCCGAAGTGTGGGAAAGAGAATCTTGGTGAATCTTAGCTACTTTTCCACAATCTTTTTTCTTTACTTTTGATTTCTTTTTACATTCAGACGTTTGCACTGCTGAGTAGTGCGGCATCAAATTCGAGTGTAACCTATCTCTACAAAGGCTGTTCTCTGGACTCCACTCCTATCTGTGTTGGTGGTATGTAGAATTCTAAGATCATACCCTTGACCCTCAGTCCTTGTAACAGCAAGATAGTTTTTTGAAGTTATGTGTTTTGTAATTGAGGCTACAACTCATGGTAAATAAAAGATTACCCAGTGAGCCTAATCTAAGCTAAAGCACCATTTAAAAGCAGAGTATTTTCTTCAACAGGGAGCAGGAAAGGAAGTTAAAGATTTGAAAATTCGGAGTTGTTCCTCGCCTAAAGCTGGAGGAGGCCTTGTGGGAAAGAGCTAAAAGATCTATCTGAGCTTTGCTGGTGGCTCAGGAGGTAAAGAATCTGCCAACAATGCAGGAAACCTGGGTCCCATTCCTGGGTCAGGAAGATCCCCCCGAGAAGTTAATGGCTACTCACTCCAGAATTCTTTCCTGGAGAATCCCATGGACAGAGGAGTCTGGTGGGCTGGGCTCCATGGGGTCGCAAAAAGTCGGACAAAACTGAGCCACTAACACTTTCATTTTTCAATATCTGAGAAAGACTCTCAGATGACAGGCAGAGAGAAAATGGGACCTCAATCTTACAATGAAAATTTATTCTGCTATCAACCTGAATGAACCTGGAACCCATCCCTCAATTAAGGAATCACCTTGACTTCTGCCATGTGATACCCTAATCAGAGTCTAGCTGAGACTGCCTAGAATTCTGGAATATGACATGTGAAATAATAAATGAGTGTTCCTTTATGCCACAAAGTGTATAGTAATTTGTTGCACAGCATAAGGAAACTAACACCATCCATAGCAAAATACTTGAGTCTCTCTAGTACTGAGAATGGACTTCCCTGGTAGCTCAGCTGGTAAAGAATCTGCCTGAAATGCAGGAGACCCTGATTTGATTCCTGTGTTGGGAAGCTCTCCTGAAGAAGGGATAGGCTACCCACTCTAGTATTCATAGGCTTCCCTGATGACTTAGATGGTAAAGAATCCACCTGCAATGCGGGAGACTTGGGTTCAATTCCTGAGTTGGGAAGATCCCCTAGAGAAGGGCATGGCAACCCACTCCAGAATTCTTGCCTGGAGAATCCCATGGACAGAGCATCCTGGCAGGGTACCGTCCATGGAGCACCAAAGAGTTGGACACGACTGAGTGACAAAATATAGCACAGTACTGAGAACTCATGCTCCTTCTCATTGAATCACAAATGCTCAGTACATTGCCCAGCACAAAATGTGTGTTTAATACACTGCAGCCAGTTACTGAATGAAGGGATTGCCAGTGAAAGTGAAAGTCGCTCAGTCATGTCCGACCTTTTGCAATCCCCTGGACTATACAGTCCATGAAATTCTTCAGGCCAGAATACTGGAGTGGGTAGCCTATCCCTGCTCCAGCGAATTTCCCTGATTCAGGAATCCCACTGGGGTCTCCTGCACTGTAGGCACATTCTTCACCAACTGAGCTATCAGGAATGCCAGAGGAGACTTTAGAATCTGATCTTTAATGATGTTATTCGGACTGGTCCTTCCCCCACATTTTGATAAGTGTTAACTCAGTATAACATATATAGAATAAAGAGTAAGATGAGTATTTCCAGCTTTTAAGATAATGCTCAGAGATGATGTCTCAGGCCATGTACATTCATATCCCACGTTATTTCTGTTATATGACACATTATATAATTTAACATAACTATATCAGAACTAGGGAAATTGGGGTAATACAGAAAGGTCTCCCGGTTTCCTTCATGAATTATAAAGGAACTAGATGGATCTAGAGTGGAGTTGTCCAGAAGTCTGGGCCTTTTCTAATTGTATTAATCCCAGTTAGTACTCTGTGGAGCAAGAAAATATACATAACTTGGAGGCAGTAGGGAGGAAGGGATCCTCTGAATACTCAGCCCAGGTTGGTAGGTGCCCAATATGCTCCTGGAAGTCAGTGGAGAAATAACTCCAGAAAGAATGAAGGGATGGAGCCAAAGCAAAAAGAACAGCCAATTGTGGATGTGACTGGTGATAGAAGCAAGGTCCAATGCTGCAAACAGCAATATTGAATGTTAGGTCCATGAATCAAAGCAAATTGGAAGTAGTCAAACAGGAGATGGCAACAGTGAACATTGACATTCTAGGAATCAGCAAACTAAAATGGACTGCTGCTGCTGCTGCTGCTGCTGCTAAGTCGCTTCAGTCGTGTCCGATTCTGTTCTACCCCATAGACGGCAGCCCACCAGGCTCCCCCGTCCCTGGGATTCTCCAGGCAAGAACACTGGAGTGGATTGCCATTTCCTTCTCCAATGCATGAAAGTGAAAAGTGAAAGTAAAGTCGTTCAGTCGTGTCTGACTCTTAGCGACCCCATGGGCTGCAGCCTACCACGCTCCTCAGTCCATGGGATTCTCCAGGCAAGAGTACTGAAGTAGGGTTCCATTGCCTTCTCCAGAATTTAACTCAGATGACCATTTTATCTACTACTGTGGGCAAAAATCCCTAGAAGAAATGGAGTAGCCATTATGGTCAACAAAAGAGTCTGAAATGCAGTACTTGGATGCAATCTCAAAAATGACAGAATAATCTCTGTTCGTTTCCAAGGTAAACCATTCAAAATCACAGTAATCCAAGTCTATGCCCCAACTAGTAACGCTGAAGAAGCTGAAGTTGAACGGTTCTATGAAGACCTACAAGACCTTTTAGAACTAACATCCCCAAAAGATATCCTTTTCATTATAGGGGACTGGAATGCAAAAGAAGGAAGTCAAGAAACACCTGGGGTAACAGGCAAATTTGGCCTTGGAATACGAAATGAAGCAGAGCAAAGGCTAATAGAGTTTTGCCAAGAGAATGCATTGGTCACAGCAAACCCCCTCTTCCAACCACACTAGAGAAGATTCTACACATGGACATCACCAGATGGTCAACACCAAAATCAGATTGATTACATTCTTTGCAGCCAAAGATGGAGAAGCTCTATACAGTCAGTAAAAACAAGACTGGGAGTTGACTGTGGCTCAGATCATGAACTCCTTATTGCCAAATTCAGACTTAAATTGAAGAAAGTGGAGAAAATCACTAGACCATTGAGGTATGATCTAAATCAAACTCCTTATGATTATACAGAGGAAGTGAGAAATAGATTTAAGGGACAAGATCTGATAGATAGAGTGCCTGGTGAACAATGGACAGAGGTTCATGACATTGTATAGGAGACAGAGATCAACACCATCCCCATGGAAAAGAAATGCAAAAAAGCAAAATGAGGAGGCCTTACAAATAGCTGTGAAAAGAAGAGAGTCGAAAAGCAAACAAGAAAAGGAAAGATATAAGCACCTGAATGCAGAGTTCCAAAGAATAGCAAGAAGAGATAAGAGAGCCTTTCTCAGCGATCAATGCAAAGAAATAGAGGAAAACAACAGAATGGGAAATACTAGAGATCTCTTCAAAAAATTAGAGATACCAAGGGAATATTTCATGCAAAGATGAGCTCGATAAAGGACAGAAATGGTATGGACCTAACAAAAGCAGAAGATATTAAGAAGAGGTGGCAAGAATACACGGAAGAACTGTACAAAAAAGACCTTCATGACCAAGATAATCATGATGGTGTGATCACTCACCTAGAGCCAGAAACCCTGGAATGTGAAGTCAAGTGGGCCTTAGAAAGCATCACTAGAAACAAAGCTAGTGGAGGCGATGAAATTCCAGGGGAGCTATTTCAAATTCTGAAAGATGATGCTGTGAAAGTGCTGCACTCAATATGCCAGCAAATTTGGAAAACTTATCAGTGGCCACAGGACTGGAAAAAGTCAGTTTTCATTCTAATCCCAAAGAAAGGCAATGCCAAAGAATGCTCAAACTACCACACAGTTGCACTCATCTCACACGCTAGTAAAGTAAGGCTCAAAATTCTCCAAGCCAGGTTTCAGCAATACGTGAACTGTGAACTTCCAGATGTTCAAACTGGTTTTAGAAAAGGCAGAGGAACCAGAGATCAAATTGCCAATATCCGCTGGATCATCGAAAAAGGAAGAGAGTTCCAGAAAAACATCTACTTCTGCTTTATTGACTATGCCAAAGCCTTTGACTGTGTGGATCACAATAAACTGTGGAAAATTCTTCAAGAGATGGGAAAACCAGACCACCTGACCTTCCTCTTGAGAAACCTATATGCAGGTCAGGAAGCAACAGTTAGACCTGGACATGGCACAACAGACTGGTTCCAAACAGGAAAAGGAGTATGTCAAGGCTGTATATTGTCACCCTGCTTATTTAACATATATGCAGTGTACATCATGAGAAACGCTGGGCTGGAGAAGCACAAGCTGGAATCAAGATTGCCGGGAGAAATATCAATAACCTCAGATATGCAGATGACACCACCCTTATAGCAGAAAGTGAAGAGGAACTGAAAAGCTTCTTGATGAAAGTGAAAGAGGAGAGTGAAAAAGTTGGCTTAAAGCTCAACATTCAGAAAACAAAGGTCATGGCATCTGGTCCCATCACTTCATGGGAAATAGATAGGGAAACAGTGGAAACAGTGTCAGACTTCATTTTTGGGGGCTCCAAAATCACTGCAGATGGTGACTGCAGCCATGAAATTAAGACACTTACTCCTTGGAAGGAAAGTTTGAGCAACCTAGATAGCATATTGAAAAGCAGAGACATTACTTTGCCAACAAAGGTCCGTCTAGTCAAGGCTATGGTTTTTCCTGTGGTCATGTATGGATGTGAGAGTTGAACTGTGAAGAAAACTGAGCGCTAAAGAATTGATGCTTTTGAACTGTGGTGTTGGACTGCAAGGAGCTCCAACCAGTCCATTTTAAATGAGATTATTCCTGGGTGTTCTTTGGAAGGAATGATGCTAAAGCTGAAATTCCAGTACTTTGGCCACCTCATGAGAAGAGTTGACTCATTGGAAAAGACTCTGATGCTGGGAGAGATTGGGGGCCGGAGGAAATGGGGAAGACAGATGATGAGACGGCTGGATGGCATCACTGACTTGATGGATGTGAGTCTGAATGATCTCCCGGAGTTGGTGTTGGACAGGGAGGCCTGGTGTGCTGCAATTTATAGAGTTGCAAAGAGTCAGACACGACTGAGCAACTGAACTGAACTGAAAGAATAAAGGAATTCATTTATGGAATTGAATACTATTTCACATAGATTTGCTTTTAAAATTTAGGAAGATATTAACTGTGACTTAATTTTGGACAATTTAGAAACAATTTGACCAAGACAATTTTTGTTTGACTTTGTATTTCTTGAGGCTGGCTAACTTGTAACTGACTCTTAGAATTTTGAAGAGCAGCTGCACTTAAAATGTTAACCTTAGGTCGTTTCAGAATATTTTTTCATGTGAGAAAATACAGGGCATCTCAGTACAATGGATATTTTATACAATTATTTGTAACACATTTTTCTTCATTGCTCAAAACACTAAGAAACTTCAACAATATTAAAAAAAAAAAGAAAAAACCTGTGGAAAAGTTATCTTTCTTTAGTTCCCTGGTGTCCTGTATTCACTTCCTAATGTTAACACTTATGTGGTCATGTCACTAAGTTGTGTCTGACGCTTTGTGACTCTGTGTACTGTAACAAGCAAGGCTCCACGGGGTTCTCCAGGGAAGAATGCTGGAATGGGTTGCCATTTCCTTCTCCGGGGGATCTTCCTGGACCAGGGATCAAACCTGTGTCTCCTGCATTGGCAGGCAGATGCTTTACCACTGAGCCACCCGGGAAGCCCCACAGTCTCATTACTCTGCCTGTGAGATGAGAATCTCATTCTCATTTGGCAACACAGCAATTCCTTTGCAGTGATATGACACCCTTGTTTTTTTTCCATAAGAAATGTGAACCTTTCTGGGTTGTCTTAGGATAGATTTGAATTCCTAATATTTCCATGTCTTTCACTATCTTTTGGCAGATGATATAGACTTGGACAGTGCTGGATAGTTTTTCAGGTCTCAGCTTTGCTACTTAATAACTGCAAAGTTGGGAAAGTGATTTAAATTTTTAAAACCTTAATCTTTAAGTTTGTAAAATGGAGATAGTGGCTACATTATTTAGGATCTTAGTTAATTTCAGTAAAACATTCAGAAAAGTTTCAGTGATACTTCTTAATAAATGGTAGCTATTTACTCTTGCTGTTATTATTATTCAGTTCAATTCAATTCCTCAGTCATGTCAGACTCTTTG
Source organism: Budorcas taxicolor (assembly GCF_023091745.1). Lineage (NCBI taxonomy): Eukaryota > Metazoa > Chordata > Mammalia > Artiodactyla > Bovidae > Budorcas > Budorcas taxicolor. Next base: position 54,245,830 of record NC_068929.1, on the reverse strand, counting down.
TGACCCCATGGACTGCAGCACACCAGGCCTCCCTGTCTATCACCAACTCCTGGAGTTTACTCAAGCTCATGTCCATCCTGTCCGTGATGCTGTCCAACCATCTCATCCTCTGTCATCACCTTCTCTTCCCACCTTCAATCTTTCCCAGCATCATTTTCTTTTCAAATGAGTCAGTTTTTCAGATCAGATGGCCAAAGTATTGGAGTTACTAATATTAATATTGTTTTAGTAACAAGTGGAGTGCTGCGATTCATGGGGTTGCAAAGAGTCGGACACCACTGTGCGACAGAACTGAACTGAGCAATATTTTATGAAAAAAATTGGTACACATATAAAAGGATCTGTAAAGGGTGCTGTCCAAACCTAACTTTGAAACACCATTTAATATGTTCACATTATAGACCTTGGTGTGGGTACAGGAATTATTTTTTCCTGCTAAATAAAAAAGGCGGGCTTTGCAGAATTTTAATGTTACTATTTTAACATTTATTATTCAGTAAAGTATGTCTCCAAAGGGAAACTGAGATCTCTGTATATCTGCAAGTCTCTGCATATTTAAACATTTTTCTTTCTTGGTAAAAGTAAATAAGTAAAAAAATCCATTTTTCATAAAAGGAAAACTGAATCATTTACTTTTCTGACCTCTGATGATCAAAACTGGAACCTAACTTGATATCACATTGTATATATATATTTTTCATGAGCTTGAGAAATTTCTGTTCTGCTCCCATTAATGAAAACACAAGCATGATTTTAATTAGCCTGAATATACCTTGCAAAAGCCTAAATCCCTTAATCAGATGTGAGAAACGAAGGCTGGTCACCTCTCCTTGCCAAATTTATACTCTCCTAAAAAAATCTTATTCTTTCCTCTAATTATGTCTTCTAATTAGAATTACAGCTTTTGTAACAAATATAAAATAATTGAAGATAAAATTAATTAATCAAAGAAACACCTTTCATTTCTCAATATATAATACTATTTTAATAGCTATATGAATACAATTGCTTTTATAGCTCCTTGGTAGGGGATATTTAAGTTGTCTATTCACAATTACAGGCACTTTAATTCTTGAATTGAGTAGATCTCCAATCAAAACCACTCATATTTTTGAAGGATTTTACATTATCAAATTCACAGAAGCAATTATTGCCCCCTCCTAGCAAGTCTGAAAATTCTTTCTCTTCTTTTAGTCATTGTAAGGAATTTTCTTCTTTTCAGTAATGCGATTTCAACGTCCCCCAGAATCATATTTATTATGGTGTGTTCCATTCTGATTTCGGAAGAGAAAATGCATGCTTATACCCACTTTTCTATTTAATCATATTGTTATTCCTTCTAGGGCTTCCTTGGTGGCTCAGTTGGTAGTGAATCCGCCTGCAGTACAGTAGAGACGGGTTCACTCCCTGCGTCGGGAAGTTTCCCTAGAGAAGGAAACGACACCTACTCCAGTATTCCTTCCTGGGAAATCCCATGGACAGAAGAGCCTGGAGGTCTACAGTCCCTGGGTTCCTAAGAGTCAGACACGACTGATCGACTAAACCACCATCCCCTCTAGGGACAAGTACACTTGCAATTTAAACCAACATATTTTCCCTGCTTTTGGAAAAAAGAAAAAAAAGTAAAAAATTACTAGGCATTATATTTAAGCTTTTGCTTTCATTCACATGATGTAAAAGGGCACAGAAGTAAGTTAAAATCATGGAAGTAATATGGATGTCTCAGAATGCCAACTAGTTATTTGGTAAAATATTACATTTTGTGATGATGTTTGTTATTTCCACAGAGTTCAGTTCAGTTCAGTCGCTCAGTTTTGTCCGACTCTTTGCAACCCATGAATTGCAGCACGCCAGGCCTCCCTGTCCATCACCAACTCCCGAAGTTCATCCAAACTCATGTGCATCAAGTCAGTGATGCCATCCAGCCATCTCATCCTCTATCATCCCCATCTCCTCCTGCCCCCAATCTCTCCCAGCATCAAGGTCTTTTCCAATGAGTCAACTCTTCCCATGAGGTGGCCAAAGTATTGGAATTTCAGCTTTAGCATCAGTCCTTCCAATGAACACCCAGGACTGGTCTCCTTTAGGATGGACTGGTTGGATCTCCTTGCAGTCCAAGGGACTGTCAAGAGTCTTCTCCAACACCACAGTTCAAAAGCATCAATTCTTCGGCACTCAGCTTTCTTCACATTCCAACTCTCACATCAATACATGACCACTGGAAAAACCATACCCTTGACTAGATGGACCTCTGTTGGCAAAGTAATGTCTCTGCTTTTGAATATGCTATCTATGTTGGTCAGAACTTTCTTTCCAAGGGGTAAGCGTCTTTTAATTTCGTGGCTACAATCACCATCTGCAGTGATTTTGGAGCCCCCAAAAATAAAGTCTGCCACTGTTTCCCCATCTATTTCCCATGAAGTGATGGGACCAGATGCCGTGATCTTAGTTTTCTGACTGTTGAGCTTTAAGCCAACTTTTTCACTCTTTTCTTTCACTTTCATCAAAAGGCTTCCATAAGGGTGGTGTCATCTGCATATCTGGGGTTATTGATATTTCTCCCACAATCTTGATTCCAGCTTGTGCTTCTTCCAACCTAGCATTTCTCATGATGTACTCTGCATATAAGTTAAATAAGCAGGGAGACAATATACAGCCTTGACGCACTCCTTTTCCTGTTTGGAACCAGTCTGTTGTTGCATGTCCAGTTCTAACTGTTGCTTCCTGACCTGCATACAGGTTTCTCAGAGTAACTCACCCTTAATTTGTAAACTGTCAGATATTTTTTTCCCCAATATTTTGAGATCATTGATTTTTTTATCTTTTATAAAACTTTGTTTGATTTATCTTACATTTCAAGCCCAAATGTATGCCCTTCAGTGGTTTTCCCTTCTTCATTTACACACCTTATTCTGTACTCCAGATATTCTTTATATTTAATCTGTCAGCACAGTCAAGAATGCCAAAGTCTTAACTCCAGGTAGACTGACCTCTTCTGAGTCCCACACACATATACACTTTACACTATTTTTGTTAATATTTTACTTTATTTAAACAATGACCTTATTTTTGTTAATATTTAATTTCCCAAGTGACGCTTTAAAGGTTAATAAAAATAAGTGAAAAATTAATATCTACTGATTAACTAATGATGGTGTGACTTTGATGCTATAAAGATACACTGATTAAAGAATTAATTTGAGATAATAATTTGGAAATTATAAAACATAAAAATGGCCAAATTATTTCTCTATTTTGGATAAGAACTTCAATTTGTTAATAAGAATATGCATAAAATCCATACACATATCCCCTTGCCTCTAACCTGAAAAGAGGTGAATTAACACTCCTTTCTTTTTTTTTTTTTGTACTTTGTAAGGACAAAAAGCAAATTGCTGAGTGGCTAGTAAAGGAAACTTATTTGGGCTACCTTACTGTTTGCTACAATGTATACTAATGTTATCTTTATTTTTCCAACATTCTTCATATTACATTAGAATTGGACAGATTGCCTTGTGCATATTCTCACTACCTTCATTCACTAGAAAATAGATGCATGCCAAACTAGTTTCTGCTTTGTTTACAAACTATTGTGGCAAAAATGAGAGTTCATAATTCTTTAATAGCCAAGATGATTCATGGGAGAAGACTGTCTCTACCCCATTGTAAGAAATGGGTGGAATGCTAACTTATCATCTTTATTATATTTATGAATAAATAAAATGGAGTAATAACAGTTAGTAAATCACACTAAAATTGTCAGATATGCATCTTCTGTTACAGTGTCACATAACGGTGCCATATTTTGTGACTTGAATTGCAATGTGCACAGAATATGGGAAAACAAGACTGTATACTCAGTATCCTCTAGAAACTGATCTTGATTTTACTGGCAAACTATATAAACAGAACCATTTCATGACAATCATGGAATTGTAATCTATAGACCCTCTTTACATTCCATTTTGATGTCACATGTGTTGTATAGGTATGCAGCAGAAGTATATGTAAATTAACAATAAAAAGGCAAATTCTTCCTTTGCATAAGTATCATAGCTTATAAATTAGACAAATAATTTTGAAAAAAAACAAGTAATTGCCTCAAACTTATTCCTGTGAAGTGGGATATTATTAAACACATGTTAAAGAGAATTTATGAAAAATAAGCATACTATTCTTAATTATTTTAATGATTATTTCTTTATTTTTAATTTAATTGCTATTCAACAAGGGATTTAATGTTTAATATTACTAATGAAATTAAATTAAAAATGATATATAGCACCATTAAAGTAGCACATAAAAAATGCTAGTGCTAAAAATAACTCTACTTAGTAGGTACCAAGGGATGCATATGAAAACCATATTTCACAAGATAGTCTTTCTATTGAAAACTATTACACTATGAGGCATATTTGTTCCTTTCTCCTATAGACATATAAGTACAAAGCATGTTGTTTTTCAAATTATAAATTATACTTTTTATTGAATATTAAAAGTTGTGGCTATATAGTAGAACAGAATAATTTGAAACATTTTTTGCTTTACCATATATGGGAATAAAAACAAAACTTTTGCTTAACCTGCTTAAATTGCAATGAACAAATTGCCCACCATTATGAATGCATTATCCATATGCCAATTTAAAATAATCATTAAAATGACTGAACTGAGGGTGATAATTTATATCATAAGTGAAAGGTCAGGCACAAAATACAGCTATTTCAGAGGATATTTTAGAGATTCTCTAAACTATTATGAATATAGGTACTTTTTAATTTTAATAGTCCTTCAAAAACCATCATTAAGGGTTAGCCATTTAGTTTCTTAAGGACTGCAGAAAATTATGTATTTCACATGTAAGATTATACTGAAAAAAGGAAAGAGTACTACACTAAATTTGTTTAGTTGATATCCCGTCTTAATGAACATGTCAGTCATTTTGTTTTATTTTTTAATTTATTTTTTTTTTATGTTTTTTGGATTTCAAATCAATAGCAAGCACTTTCTGTGAATTTTAATTATTTTCCAGAGAGTTGTATATAATAATGATATTTTTCACAAAGCCATTTGGAAATATTTCCCATACAATCCTGAAAGCAACTTTGAGATATAAAATCATAGAATTAAGTAAGCCATTTCCTAGACTTAGAGTGGCAACATAAAAATTTAAAGAACTAAAAATAATAAAAGTATTTGGTACATTAAATATGTTCTTATTTTCTACCAATACCTGCCTAATGAATAGAGAACCATGGTGTCTACCATTTGCTTTTGGGAAAACATCAGTAACACTAAGAGAATGATTAGTAAGATAGCACTACAGATTTTTAATGACTGGTTATTAGTGTGTAATGATACTGTGTTTGTATTGAAATGTGCCCAAATAGACTACTTTGATTTCTAGATGATTCTAATACTTTGTAAATTTTTAAAAAAGGAACACTTTATCTTCATATTTAAGAAGCAAGCCTCTCTTTCTTCTCTCAGCATCTCTCCCTCTCTCTGTCTCTTTCCCTTTCTCCTACTTTCTTGGACTCCTAGTAATTACACCTTTTATTCCAACTTATAATTACTGAGGTTTTACTGTCAGAAGCATCCATCTCCTGCATATGGCTACTCTAGATAGTATTCAGGGACCTCATAGGTGTGGCTAAAAGGAAATTTTACTCAGGTACAAGTCCCTGTATGTTTCAAACACTCTAACTTGCTTGCTACCCTGTCCAGTAAACTAGAAGCATCATCTCAAGTCCACAGTTTGCTAATAAAAATGTCATCAGTAATTCAATGTTACTGCAGTTTTACTGTTTGATATAAAAATAAAACAATATTAATGCAAGTGATCAAACACCAAATGCCATTTCTTCAGAGTCAGAATGATGTTTTATAGAGAGACTCTCCTAAGGTACAGTATTTTTTGAACAACATGAACAGCAACATTTTATCAGTGTCATGGCTATATTTTTGATAGTGAATGATTTAAACAGGAACAAGGAAAACTAGATAAGGCCTATAAATTTTAAGACAACACACAGAAACGTAACTCACATTTTACTGAAGTTTACTTGGAACTAAATTGGTTGACACTCTTTTGTCCTATAATCCTAGTAAGCACACAGACACGCAACACAAGTAGCAAAATTCCGCCCATTAAAATAACTGTTAATCTGTAGTCCCAACAGTGCAATTTATTATTAAATTGATATAACCAATTTTAGTTTATACAAATGAAAGTGTAACAAATGTCTATAATTTTATAAGCTGATATGACAAATTTTAAATAAAGCAAAAAAGTGGCAGTCACTAATTTCTGCCTTTTAAAAAGTAAATCTGTAGGTTTGAAAACTCATTTGCTTATTTGCTAAAAAAAAATACTAACTTTAAGTATCACTGTAGGATATTTAGCTTAATTATCCTACATAACATTTACTATATAAAAGATAAAGTATAATGATAACATAAGGGAACATAACACAGACTGAAATATATCTATACTGCCTTTATATACATAAACATATATATGAATGCATGTACCTATGTTATATGTATCTCTATATATTTAAAACATATTTACATTTTTCTAAGAAAAATAGAAACCCCAGATGCCACATAGACATAGAAACATATACAAAAAATCAATATAAAATTAAAATCATAAATTTAAAATACTCAAATTAAAATTTTACTTTCATTTGAAGTTAACATATGTTCATCCCATTTGAAACACAAAAGTTTACATTGATTTATTTTTACTATATAAAAGTTCATAGAAATCAATAGTCAGACAATTCAACCAAAAACTTGGTAAAATACACAAGTAGACATGAAGTAGTGGAGGAAATTCATTCAAAATGGCTTGTAAGCATATGGAGTAATTCTAAACATACTCCAAAATGATGTGTTATTATTTACATACACTTGAAATTTAGGCAATAATCTTGCATATATGCTATATAATCTGCTTTAATCTGTCTGATTAAACTTAAAACCTCGCTAACTATTCATGAGGGAAAGTGAATATATGCATTACACTAAGTCAAAATACATCAGTATAATATGCCATGTGTCATGTGATAATTATATATATATATATAAAATAAACAAAACAGATCAATATCTTCAGTCAAAATAAATTATTGTATAAATCTTTCAAATCAACTCTTCTGGTAAAATTAATTTTGAGAATAATTTTCTAATTTTAAAATCCTATGTTAGAAGAAATGACAACAGTTATAAGGAATGAATGAGGGTAGTAAGAAATAAAGGAAAACAGAAGAAAACCAGAATGTGGTATAGAGAAAATAAAATTATGCTGATTATTTGACTTTTCAAGTGACTTGTCCCAAACCTCAGTTTATCTCATGAAAATTGAAGAGTGAAACCATTTACAAAACATGAGATTGACAAGGTACATATCTAGTTTACAAAGAAAATTCACTCTGAAACTGAAAGTAATGGAGGTAATACACTCAGCAGGCACTTTATAGCACTGTGGATCTATTATGTATACATCTTTGGCTTGATTCTAATATATGTTTCTCATATGATGGCAAGCAGTCAATCACATTGGTCTCCTTAATTCAGATATTTGTAGTACTGGTAGTCTGGACACAGCAAAAATTACCTCCAAGCTACTGCTAATGTAATTTCTGAATGATTGACCTTCTCTGCTCACTGGCATGTTTTGTATATTTGAATCTAATGGAACTAAACATAACAGAAGATTCAGGCAAGGTGCCAGAATCCTTCACGATTGACCCTGTTTTGAATGCCAGCTCCTGAAGGAGCTTCAAGAGCAGACCAACCTCTCCAGGTGATGTTTAAAATAGATTCTGCTCCTAAGCAACACAACACAGACACCTGAGGCAACTGGGAAGAACTTCTCAAAGTTTACACGTGTTTAACAGTTGGTAAACATCACCATTTGTCACCTGCCTGGCTTTTCCTGGTGAAGTCTGTGTAACACATTGAGTTTTCTCAGAGAAAGCAGTTGGAGTGCTAGTCAAACAACCCATTGTTTTGGAGGGCTTAATAATAATGAGAACCAAAACAACAATTAACAATTTTGTGGGACTTATAAATTATTCCAACAACTCTCAGTGTAAACAAATTCCACAAAAGCATTTTTGAGCCCTGAAAGATGACATTAAAAGCAGGTAAAGCTGGAGAAGACATTGCTATGAGAATTACTCGGAAAAGAGGGAAGATTATGGAAAAGAAAGGTATTGGGAAGATTTTTCCCAGCAAGGACTAGTGTAAGAAAGGTAATCAAGAATGTTTTTATCCAGTAGATGTGAAAGAAGGCTTTTGATAATTTTGCATCAAAATGGTCATAATACACTCAAATGTGGTGGAATGAATGTGCAAGTTGTGTATAGAATCCAAAGTCATAGATTACAATATAGAAATATCCCTATTGCATATATTTTCATTTAATTCCATATGCATGGTCATCTTGTCCATTTTGAAAGAGAGCACAGCCACTGAACAAATTGCAAATGCACAGTGGCTTTAGGTATCAAGTGATGCTGGAATTTTTAGGCACTAGAAAAGACCCTGAGAACACTTCTTCTCAAAACAAATACATATTATATGTAGGAGCTCGGAAAGGAAATACATTTTTTGAACATCTTTCTGTGGATACTCAGTTGCTTCAGTCATGTCTGACTCTTTGCGACCCTATGGACAGTAGCCTGCCAGCCTCCTCTGTCCATGGGATTCTCCAGCAAGAACACTGGAGTGGGTTGCCATGCCCTCCTCCACGGGATATTCCCAACCCAGGGATCAAACCCCCATCACTTATGTCTCCTGCATCGGCAGGCAGGTTCTTTACCATTAGAGCCACCTGGGAAGCTCCATCCACATTTACTGGAATGGGCTTCCCTGCTGGCTCAGTTGGTAAAGACTCCACCTGCAATGAAGGAAACCTCTTTCAATGCAGGAGACACAGGTTTGATTTCTGGGTCAGGAATATCCCCTGGAGGAGAAACTGGCAAACAACTCCAGTATCCTTGACTGAGAAATGCCATGGACAGAGGAACCTTATTGGTTAGAGTCCGTGGGGTTGCAAAGTGTAGCACACGACTGAATGAATGAGCATGCACACAATAATAATAAATATTGTTTATTTTTAAAGTGAGATTTTTTAACATTTTACTTTATTTTACTTTACAATATTGTATTGGTTTTGCCATACATCAACATGAATCTGCCACGGGTGTACATGAGTTCCCAACCCTGAAGCCCCCTCCCACCTCCCTCCCCATACTATCTCTCTGGGTCATTCCAGTGCACCAGCCCTAAGCATCCTGTATCCTGCATCGAACCTAGACTGGCGATTCATTTCTTACATGATATTATACATGTTTCAATGCCATTCTCCCAAATCATCCCACCCTCTCCCTCTCCCACAGAGTCCAAAAGTCTGTTCTATACATCTGTGTCTCTTTTGGTGTCTCACATACAGGGTTATCATTACCATCTTTTAAATTCCATATATATGTGTTAGTATACTGTATTGGTGTTTTTCTTTCTGGCTTACTTCAATTTGTATAATCGGCTCCAGTTCCATCCACCTCATTAGAACTGATTCAAATGAGATTTTTGATACCCTACTTGTTCTGTTTAGATAATTGAATTGTGATTTGTTTTCACCAATATTACTTTCATACACACAAAAATAAACACTGGAAAAACAATTCAATATAAATTGTAATTTAGTGTCATGTAATTATATTTTATTATAGTTATGCAATTGATAAGCTAAACATCACCAGACCTGTAATAAACAAGAAAGAAAAAAATAAACCCTGAAAATCTGGAAGCCATAAACAAAGAAACAAAGAGACAAATATTCTTCTTCCAATTCAATGAAGTATTACATTTAAGCAGAATCTGTATTATTATTGGTAAGTAATTGGGCAAATAACATTTCCAGAGTGATTACTGTTAACATATGCCTAGAGCAGTTATTTTTCACACCAATGATAAACTCAGAAGAATGACAGAAGGGAAAAGGTAGGAAGTATTAGAGGAGAGGGAGAAGGGAGTGAGGGAGAGGGAGACAGAGGAGAAAGAAGATGGGGAGGGGAAGTAGGACAAGTAGAAAGAGGAGGAGGAATAAGTAAAGAATAGAAAAGAACAGAACAGAACAGAATAGAACACACATTTCAGGAACAGTGGTATAAGGCTCTGTTTCAAAGCAGTTCTTTAATGGCATGGTGTTACACATGTTAAGTTATTATATTATTCTGGAGTCAGAAAACACAAATATTTCCCACATATTTAACAGTTTGTACTTTGGTGATTTCCCAGGTGGCTCAGTGGTAAAGAATCTGGCTGCTAATGCAGGAGATGTGGGTCCTATCCCTGGGTCAGGAAGAGCCCCTGGAGGAGGAAATGGCAACACATTCCAGTATTCTTGCCTGGGAAACCAAATGGACAGAGGAGCCTGGAGGAATACAGTCCATAAGGTCGCAAGAGTTGGATGTGACTGAGCACTTTGGTAATTACTATCTTAAAAAATAAAAACTGTTTTACAAATGTAGCTTATGTAATTTTCATATTTTCTCTACTATTTCATATAGTCTACTGTGCTAGAACTAAATCATAGTAAAGGAGTAAAAACCCTCTGATTAAAATTGCTTTGTATAAATATAACATAAATGAACTTACACATGAAATGGAAGCTGATTCACATGGAGAACAGCCTTGTGATTTCCAAGGGGGTGAGATGTTGGGGAGGGATGCATTGGGACTTTGGGGTGAGCACATACAAATCTATTTATCTATATAGCACAGATAAACAACAAGGTCCTTACCATATAACACAAGGACCTATATTCAATATCCTCTAGTAAACCATAATAGAAAAGGAAAAACAAAAGAAATTGCTTTCTATTACAAGGTCTGCTCTACAAGAAGGTTAATTAAAACACTGATAAGTATACACAAATATACACTAAAAATAGTTAAACTAATTTCAACCAAATTTAGAGCCTTGGAATTTCAATAAGAAAGCAAACAATAGGGCTTTTATATAAATTGTGTATTTCAGTTTTGTACTTAATTAAAAAAGAAGTCTGGAATAAGTACAGTCTGTTTTGTGGTTCATTACAAATTTGCATTCTATTAACTTCATATAATGGAGAAGGCAATGGCACCCTACTCCAGTACTCCTGCCTGGAAAATCCCATGGATGGAGGAGCCTGGTAGTCTGCAGTCCATGGGGTCACTAAGAGTCAGACACGACTGACCGACTTCACGTTCACATTTCACTTTCATGCATTTGAGAAGGAAATGGCAACCCACTCCAGTGTTCTTGCCTGGAGAATCCCAGGGAAGGCGGAGCCTGGTGGGCTGCCATCTATGGGGTCGCACAGAGTCGGACACGACTGAAGTGACTTAGCAGCAACAGCAGCAGCAACTTCATATATGGAAAAGTTTAACTGCAGTTATTACTGTCATTTATGCGTATAGTTATGGTGATAAGGTCACTACCAACATTATCTCAATTTTTTAAAAAGGTGATTCCAACAGTGTTGTTTCTATAATAAGCTCTAAAAGTAACACCATTGACATTCATTATGTGTTTAATTTGTATCTATTTTCATAAACTATCATACTACTAATCAGAAAGTGGACATTTTCCTGCATTTGTGTTAAATATCAGAAAATCAAGAATACTATTTTGAAGAGTATAGAATGGGTGCTCTAACATGAATAATGATAAACTTATTTCAACATTTATAAAGATATTTAAACACTATTGGATGTTAGACCATTTTACCAAATTGCATTTATACATGGATTTTTAGGTATGTATGCAAGTATTTACATTTATTATAAAATACTACATGCATGCTAAGTAGCTTCAGTCATGTCCAACTCTGTGTGACCCTATGGACTGTAGCTTACCAGGCTCCTCTGTCCATGGGATTCTCCAAGCAAGAATACTGGAGTGGATTGCCATTCCCTTCTCCAGGGGAGGAGTAGTATAAAATACTACTGCTACCCCTTTTCATTTTTATTTTAATTTGAGGCTATTATATTCAACTATAACTCTCTGCATTCATTTTAGCAAAAGGAAGAACTAATAAATTTTAAGTATTTAGCTTATTTAAAAAATATTTTTAATTAAAGGATAATTGGGGCTTCACTGGTGGCTCAGATGGTAAAGAATCTGTCTATAATGTGGGATACCCAGGTTTGATCCCTAGGTCAGGAAGATCCCCTGGAGAGAGGAACTGGCAACTCACTCTAGTACTCTTACCTGGAGAATCCAATGGGCAGTGGAATTACTCTACAATGTTGTGTTGGTTACTGCCATACTTCAACATGAATCAACCATAAGTATACATACATCCTCTCCTCTGGAACCTTCCTCCTACTTCTCATCCCATCCCAATCCTATTTCTGATCAGAAATAGATGGGGAAACCGTGAAAACAGTGTTAGACTTTATTTCTGGGGGCTCTAAAATCACAGCAGATGGTGATTGCAGCCATGAAATTAAAAGATGCTAAAAAAAAAAAACAATAAATAAATAAATAAAAGATGCTTACTCCTGGAGGAAAGGAGTGTCATGACCAACCTAGATAGTTTATTAAAAAGCAGAGACATTACTTTGCCAACAAAGGTCCATCTGGTCAAGGCTATGGTTTTTCCAGTGGTCATGTATGGATGCGAGAGTTGGACTGTGAAGAAAGCTGAGCACGGAAGAATTGATGCTTTTGAAGTGTGGTGTTGGAGAAGACTCTTGAGAGTCCCTTGGACTGCAAGGAGATCCAACCAGTCCATCCTAAAGGAGACCAGTCCTGGGTGTTCATTGGAAGGACTGATGCTGAAGCTGAAACTCCAAAGCTTTAGCCACCTCATGCGAAGAGTTGACTCATTGGAAAAGACCCTTATGCTGGGAGGGATTGGGGGCTGGAGGAGAAGGGGGCGACAGAGGATGAGATGGCTGGATGGCATCACTGGCTCGATGGACATGAGTTTGAGTGAATTCTGGGAGTTGGTGATGGACAGGGAGGCCTGGCGCACTGCAGTTCATGGGGTTGCAAAGAGTCGGACATGACTGAGGTTACTGAACTGAACTGAACTTAATATAGTTATACCAAAGGCATAGACAATAAAGATGTCCATATTCTAATCTCTTGTTTTTAAATCTACTCTTTCACAGGCTTTACTATGATGTTAAGGTTGGGGATCATGCCTCCACCTCATGCCCTGTTCCTTTGCCAGATGACTTCCTAGCTGATGGTTGGGAGCACTGAAGGACTTCTTCCTCATTTTTGTGCAAGCAGAGGGAGTATATTTCAAGCATTGTGGTGGTTCTAACCTCCAGCTTCTCTTAACTACATCTGAGCCAATCACTAATAAATTATTTAAAAGGAAAAAAAAAAGTAGTTTGTTGAAAGGAAGTCACTCAACAGGTGTGAACAGCCTGCACATATATGGTGAAGAGTATTGTAGACAGAAGACACAGTAAGTGTGAAGGCCCTGAGGCAGGAGCTGAGCCACATGTTGGAGGAATACTCGTTAGGTCATTTTGGCTAGAGCACAGTGTGTGAGAGGAGGTGCTAGAGAAAACATTAGAAAAATAACAGGATGAGTACTATGGTGAACCTTGTCAGTTATAATTTGGATCTTGGGTTTTAGTCCTGGAGAGATGAAAAACCACAACAGTGTTTGAGAAGAAGGTGTATGCATTCTGGTTTAAAACTGAGCTCCTATGGAAGATGAATAGAGAGTCCAGAATGGAAGTTGGGTGACAATTGGAGACGTTTCAAAAAAAGGGTGAAGATACCTGTGACCACTATCCATCTGTGAATGCCAATCCTCATGGCCTGTTCTGGAGGTGGGTTTTATGGCAAGAGTGCACCTCAGATTTTCCTACTTGATTCAGTGCAAATATTTCCTCAGTTATCTGAGTTGCAGGAATCACTCAACTGGCTTCTGGATTTCCTTGATTGGAAATTGATCAATGTGTACCTTTATAGTCAATGTTTCCATGGGAGGAGAGAAATTCAGGAACCTTTTATGTCACCACCTTGGTGACATCAATCATGAAGGGGATATCCTATGTTTTGAAGAAGAATAATATGTTTGAAGCCCAATGAACTAGTTGTGTCATTATACTTCAGTGTTAATTCAAGTAAAAATATCTGTTAATGACATACTCTGTATAAGATGTTATAAAAAATACATTTATCAGTAAGATATAACGCCAGACTTAACATCTTTACCATCTAAAATATGTCCAATTCTCCATATAAACATAACATCAAGCTCAAAAATCTGATAACCTGAATAACAAATATATTCCAGAAATTAATAGAACATAATTGAACTCAAAATAGGGGAAAAATCCATTCTAAAGTGTATGCTTTGAAATTTCAGCCCTATTTTAATAACTCAAGTTTCATACTTCTGAAGGAAATCATGAAATATGGAATGAAGAGAATATTGGAAATGCAGTATAATTTCAATCTCCCAGGCATTATTTCAAGGACAAAAGTGCTTAAGTCACTTTAGATGAATCTTTGAAAAGAAAACAGAGAAATGCCCAAGAGTCAACATTTGATTATTATGAAAACCAAGTCAAAAAAAAAAAAAAAGTCTGCATTTCAGCTAAACACAAAATTCCTTAGGAAGTGATTATTAACTGTGCTCTATAGAAAACCTTATGATACATGATCTCAATAAGAAATTATGAAGCTAATTTTGGTAATGACATATGACAGGATTTCAACTAAACATATTTCAAATGAAATTACATGTATCTATTTATTATAGTGATAATGAAGTTGCTCAGTCATGTCCAATTCTTTGCGACCCCATGGACTGTAGCCTACCTGGCCCCTCTGTCCATGGGATTTTCCAGGCAATAGTACTGGAGTGGATTGCCATTTCCTTCTCCAGGAGATCTTCCCGACCCAGGGATCGAACCCAGGTCTCCTGCATTGTAGACAGACGCTTTACCGTCTGAGCCACCAGGGAAGTCCATCTATTTATTTATTTATTTATTTATTATCTCTTTATTAGAAATATAATTTATTTATAAAACTTTATTTGCATAAATTTATTCTTTTTTGTTGGAGAAGGCAAAGGCACCCCACTCCAGTACTCTTGCCTGGAAAATCCCATGGATGGAGGAGCCTGGTAGGCTGAAGTCCATGGGTTGCTAAGAGTCGGACTCGACTGAGCGACTTCACTTTCACTTTTCACTTTCATGCATTGGAGAAGGAAATGGCAACCCACTCCGGTATTCTTGTCTGGAGAATCCCAGGGACGGCAGAGCCTGGTGGGCTGCCGTCTATGGGGTCTCAAAGAGTCGGACACGACTAAAGCGACTTAGCAGCAGCAGCAGCATTCTTCTTGTGTCTTCTTCAAAAGAATGTTGCATTTTTATTTAATGAAATTGTCAGTGTTGTAAAGAAATAGAAAGAAAGCTTTTCATATTCCAGAGCGTTTAATAGAGTTATTAAGCTCTATGACTTAATCATATCAATCATCTCAATGATATAAATATATTTCTGGATTAAATTTAAGCTATGCCTAGGGTTATCCACAGTTAAGAGCCTAAGATGTATATGCTTTTAATGCTAAAAAGACTTTCACTATTGGTTCAGAACACTCCCAGGGGATGTAAATAGGGCTAGAGAGTTGATATGATTTAGTCAATGAAATTTAGTGATTAGTGGCAGAATCAAAACTAGGGTGAAAATTACCATACCCGATGGCATCACGGACTTGATGGACGTCTGAGTGAACTCCGGGAAATGGTGATGGACAGGGAGGCCTGGCGTGCTGTGATTCATGGGGTCACAAAGAGTTGGACACGACTGAGCAACTGAACTGAACTGAACTGAACAGGGTTAGCAAATGACCAGTAAACACACAGCTAGTTTTTCTTCTCTTTTAGTAGAATCATTAATCTAAGTGACTGCAGTGTTAACTCAGCCTAAGAGAAACTTCATAATGCTTCACATCACAGTACATCAGGCTAAACTAGCCCATTCACACTGGCCTATAGAAAAGTTTGGCACATCTGAACTACAACTTTCCTCCGTATTACCATGAATGTATCTATCTATCTATCTATCTAATGTATATATTAGTTTATACTATAACTGAGAAAGTTCTATAAATTTTTACTGTCTAATGAACTATTTTATTATAGAAATAGTTACAACTAGAAAAATGCTACATGTAACCTTCAGTTCTACACAAATACACAGGTGTGCAAGGGCAGATATTTCAACATTTAAATGAACAAATCTTGCATTGGTCCATGAAAAATTTAGCATTTTTATATGAAACCCCAAGAGCCTATACTTGGTAATTTACCTTTTGTAAGGTAGGTCATTTTAATATCAGGAATATCTCATTTTCCAATTTTGGTTTATTTTTAATCATTAATATTTCAAACCCTAAATACCAAGAGACTGTCAAGAGTGTTTTCAGACTTGTTCAACAATTTCAGAGGATATTTCAAATCAGAGCGAAAATAATATGTCTACAACCTGTGTGATCCTTTCTTATTTTACACAAAGAGTACTTGTACATAAATACATGCTGAAAAATCTGTTTTCACTTGATTTCATGGACATTTTCATTTTTGAACACCACTCTTGTAGGTGACTCCAGTGAACAAAACGTAAGGTGAAAATAAAAAGAGAACTTAAAGATACTGGATCAAAATACTTATTTTGTGGTCATACTTTTGTCATGCTTGCAGAGGAATTTACCCAATAGTATTTCAAGGTTTTTTCACTATGCTATGTATTGCTGTGTATTAACTTTGGATAGCTATGTATTAACTGTGGGCAAATTTATAGATTATCATGCACCTCAAATTCAGTTTTATTCTCTGTTGCTTATCAGAAAAATAAATAAGCATGATTATAAAGTACTGTTTTATTTAATCATTTACATTTCAAGTAAACATAAGAATGCTCTCAATAAAAATTTTATGCAGAAATTTAATCTCTCATTTTGTGCAACTTTACTCGACATTTTATTTTACTTTTCTTCCTACAATTTGCCATTCTCTAAATATGAAATTTAAACCTTTGACTTTAGATATAGTAATGAATCATAAACTCTGAACAATTTTTTCTATGAAAACGCGAAGAAAATGTTGTACCCTATTGCCATACAATTGTGATTACATGACTGATATCTCTTTTACCGAGGAAAAAAATGACAAAAAGTATCACTGAAGCATAGTGTCAATTAAATTTAAATTCATAGAACAGCTGTGAATGTTAAAGACACGCAGTTCTTCTCTGGACCCCTGTGAATTATCTGTCATGGTTAAAAGAGGAACAATTTGCCACAGGTAGACCCAGAGGCTATGGACTCCTAGGGAAGCGAAGAAAGAAACTGGAGGAGTCAGGAAAGAGTGTGATTGCAGACAGCTGCATGGGGAGAAGAGATAAGGTCGGAGAAGTGGAGGTGGGGTGAGTGCTAAGAAAAGCACTGACGGGAGAGACTGACTGTGTAGAGATTAGGTTTACAAAGCAAGATCTGTATCCATAACTCAAATCTGGGGGAAGAACATTTCTACACATCAAAGAGTCTCAAGGAGATGGTTTGCTTTTTAATACAATTCAAAAAGCAACAATAAAATGCCAGTGCTGTCACTACTTCCTAGGTGTCTGCAATGATACGATTACATTTCATGGATGGAATCGTCAAACAACTGAGTTTTCCCAAAGGGTAGGAAATGCAAACATAGCAGAGCCAACACTACTCTGTTTGCTGGTGTCAGCTCAAATTAAAGGTTCTGAAATTAACGTTACTACCTGCGGTTGACTTCTACTAGAAAGGTAGCAAAGCCATTTCTCTACATCACTTTTATTATAGTTTGGTATAGTAAGCATTTTAATTGCAGTGAAATGTACCTACAGCCTATTACTTTATTCCTATCTCAATCCAGCATCTGTATAGCAATATCTATGATTCTAAAGCAAAAGAAAGAATAGAATTCTAATGCAAACAGTGAGTTATGAGAAACCACAAGAAGTGTCATGAATGCAGCCGTAAATAACAGCTCCACCTAAAAAGTGGCACGGTTGGGAGATATTCCAGGAATAGCAATATAATTTACAAAAGCCTTCAGATCTGAAACACATGGTGTCTATAGGGAATTTCAGAAATTCAATATAATTTGAGCTAAGGATGCATTAGACAATGGTGGATTAGGTTAAATATTGAAGAAAAGAAAGGATTTATTTTGTTACTTTGTAAGAAAGAAAAGCAATAACCTTAGTGGTAAAATAATGAGAACATTTACCTTTCATGGATCTGTGACTTGGACAGGGTTAGGCAGGGGCAAATCATCTCTGCCCCACTTGGCATCATCAGAATTATCTGAAGGCTCCACACTCATATATTGGGCAGTCGATGTAGGCAGTCAACTGGGACTACACCTGGGGCTCTGATCAGAACTCCTACAAGGAGATGTTGGGTTCCATTGGTGGGCACTGTCCTTTATCACCCAGCCTTAAAAGCTACTGTTAGGTTTGTCACATGCTATTCAGTAGAAGTCAATCACTAAATCCAGCCTATATACATGAGAGGGAAAATTAGACCCCATCTCTCAATGTATAAATGTTTATTTTTTTTTAAATGTTTAAAATGCATTATAAGAAGACCATGCAAAAAGGGATATTTTTGCATAACCAACTCTGAAAAATAAAAGCTGGTACTATCACTTCATTTCTCAATTAAAAATGGCAAAATGCATTCCAACGGCTTTCAAACAAACAGTTTGTACTATCATATGTGGCTCACACTTTGAGCAGAAATGGCCAGAGGGCCTGGGTTTATTGAGAGGGAGACCCCTTTAAAAGCCATTGTAGAGCATAACAGTAAGATCTTGAATTATAACAGGGGCTGTGGGGAAATGTCAGAAGACAATGCACTTTCAGGAGAGAGGGTGTAAACTTCAAAGTCAAAGGCTTGAGAGTAGGAATAAAAATATCGAGTGTAATTTGTTTTGAAATTTGGAAGTAAACTCAGTGTGTTAAATACTGAAGAAGGGAGCCAGATGGAAACAACTTTCAATATTAATGAAACATTATAAACTTGAGACCTATAAATATAAAGGTTAGGGACTCAGGGGATTAGAGAAGAATAGAAAATAAGTTAGATAAGCTAGTTATTAGATAATAAGATCAAACCAGTCAATCCTAAAGGAAATCAACCCTGAATATTCTTTGGAAGGACTGATGATGAGGCTGAAGCTCTAATACTTAGGCCACCTGATGCAAAGAGCTGACTCATTTAAAAAGACCCTGGTGCTGGGAAAGATTTAAGGCAAGAGGAGAAGAGGGCAGCAGAAGATGAGATGGTTAGATAGTATCACCAACTCAGCGGACATGAATTTGAGCAAACTCCAGGAGATAGTGATAGACATGGGAGTACGGTGTGCTACAACCCTTGAGGTCTCAAAGAATCAGATATGACTTAGTGACTCAACAACAGCAACAACAAGATACATATTTAGCTGGAGGACACAGATGAAAAGTTGGTCCTTCATTTCATTTGTTTTTTCTCTTTGTTGTAAAATGGGTAAAGCTGAGATTCCACTGAAAGAGACTAAAGTTATGTTGGAGGGGTAAGACTTGAGAATGTTGGCTCCAGTCTATCCTAGCATTACAGGCAGGGTCAGCTGTTGGACACTCTTCCAACGTAACTGATGGATAGAGGTAAGGCTACACACAGGTTCAGAAAAGGGGTAGGTGAGAGAGGGACATGATTTGTGGAAGCAAGGAGTCTGTTCAAGAATATCCTGAAAATTACTAAGTTTGGGGAAAAATCAGTATATACTGAAACTAATGTATATGTTGAAAAGTAAGATGCTTAAATAGGAAATCTTCCTTAACTTTTACTGTTCTGCTACTTATAAGTTATATCAAAACAGAGTCATGTCTTAACTTCTCTTTGTCTCAGTTTCCTTATCTGTGAAATAAGGATTCTGTTTATTAAATGACAGTTTTTAAGGAAAACAGTTAGACTGGTATCTGACACATAGTATTAGTAGTAGCGTTAATTGCTTAGTCATGTCAGACTCTTTGCAACCCTGTGAACTGTGGCCCACTGGACTTTTCTATTCCTGGGATTCTCCGGGCAAGAATACTGGAGTGGATTGCCATTCCCTTCTCCAGAGGATCTTTCTGATCCAGGGATCAAACCCAGGTCTCTTGCATTGCAGGCAGATTCTTTACCATCTAAGCTACAGAGAGAATCTGACACATCCATATAAACATTAGCCAGTTTTACTAAATCAAATATTAGTCACTTATTCATATCAGACTCTTTGCAACCCATGGGCTACAATCCACCAGGCTCCTCTATCATGGGATTCTCTGGGCAAGACTACTCCAGGGGTTAGCCATTCCTTTCTCCAAACCCAGGTCTCCTGAATTGCAGGCAGATTCTTTATTTAAATAGTTGTATAAAACCAAAAGTGCTCTGACTATAGCATATGAAGGCATTGACTATATTGCTGCCATCACCTCTGCACTAGAATATCCTTAGCAGAGAAGTCTTAATCCTGCCTTTTGGGAAAATATTACTTTATATATATATATATATATATATATATATATATATATATATATATATATATATATATATTCTAATTTTGTTTAAAGATTTTTACATTTATTTTATTGGATACAGTTGATTTAAAATGTTGTATTAGTCACTGCTGTACAGCAAAGTGAATCTTTATACATACATATATGTCAACAAAGTATTTTTAAATGAACTGAACAAGTCTAAACAGCAGGAAAATAGATGGATTTTATTGTGAATAAAATATTTTGAAATATGCCATGTAATAATGAACATATGACTAGTTTTTAAACCTCCCAAATATAGTTTTAGCTTAAAATATATTTTCTTGAACATACAGACATATTGGTATTACATTTCTTAAGATACTTTCTAAAAATATATATTTGGTGATTTCTATGATCCACACATTGTTACTGAAATAAATTGGCAAATCATTTTCTTGGTTCTCAATTGCCATCTTCCCCAAAGTACGACATCAATAAGAACATTTTTTCAGGGATGGAAAAAAAAAAAAAACAGAAAAGTACTATGAAAAAATAACTACAATAATAATGTTGATTATCTAGTGTTAGATGCATCCTAACTTCAAAAAAAAAATGCTAAAATGAAAAACAAAATGAGGAAACAAAGTAAATGGAACAACATTATTTTGTCTGTGTGTGATGAGTGTAATTTTCTGTAGCACCATTGTGGCTATGTCATGATTGCACAGTACAACAAAAACAGATTAGGAAGATATCGGAAATTGGATTCCTACACTTTCTTTTATTGAATAAGAATTTCTATTCATATTTTTTTTATTTTATTTCCTCATCCCAAAATAGCTATGTCAGTGTTCCTCTCTCACTGATAGTATAGTCAATAATCCAAATAGTCAAAAAGAAGTGTAGGGCTTATCTTTCATATGACTCTCATTCTCACAGCCTACATCCAAAGAAGCTCAAGATTTTAAAAACTTCCCCTTTCTAATTCTCCCCTAAAGTTCATCATTTTTCTTAATTTCCAGGTGAACCACCAATTCCTTACAGTAACAGCCTCTTGCTACATTTGGACCCATTGCTCTTTCCTTATTTGTGCTCCTGACTTTCGATGGAATAATTCATTGATTTATTCTTTGAATGTAACTCCTGGGCTTCACTGGTGGCTCAGATGCTAAAGCATCTGCCTGCAATGCAGGAGACCTGGGTTCGATCCCTGGGTCAGGAAGATTCCCTGGGTCAGGAAGATCCCCTGGAGAAGGAAAAGGCAACCCACTCCAGCATTCTTGCCTGGAAAAATCCCATGGTCAGAGTAGCCTTGTAAGTTACAGTCCACGGGGTCGCAAAGAGTCGGACACGACTGAGACTTCACTTCACTTCACTTCTCATTCCACTATCTTCTGTCTTGAGCTACTGTCTGCCTCCTTGCTTAGCCTCTGTACATTCCACTCATGTCCTGAGTCTCTTGGCTGTAGTCACACTGGCTTCAATACCTGATTTGTATTCTCCTCTCCACGGTCATATGTGTTCACTGTTCCCTCTTGGTGGATGTGGAGTATCTTTCCTGCCTTTCTTTTTCCAATTACCTCTTTATCATCTGTGTAATCTTAGTTTGATTGTCTCTTTATTCAGCAACATTCCCTGACCTTGAGTTACCAAATTTCAACAGAAGTTTCAAGAAATCTTTCACTCTATACCTTCATTAAGTGAAGCTCCTGGATGGTGGTTTCCATTTGTGTTTATCTACACTTAATTCTTCAAATATGTTGCCAAAAGTTTAGCACAAACAGGTTACATTAAAGAGAAAGAGAAGAAGAAAGCTGGAGCAACACAAGGAACAGTGTCTTAAATTCATCACAAAGGCAAGTCAAGCTGCTTCTTGAATTCATTTTCCTGCTCAAATTCCTTTCAAAAATAATCATCTCAATATCCGTGTGATCCTAATTTGTAGATGTTTGTGAAGGACACTAAAATATGTGTAAATGCGTAATACATGTGCTCAGTGATACTGCTTCTACTCAGTGACTGATTCGGAAACTGTCTTTAAAAAAAAACTTCTGTGCTTATATATAGGTATGTCTCTTTGTTTCCTAACCACCAGTCCATTACCTCTACTTAGAGAGAATAACTAAGGAGTTCAAAGGAAGAAGGAAGAGGAGAAGGAGGGATGAAGGGGGAAGGAGAGAAAGGAGAGGGCATTTGGACCTCAGAAATTTCAGACTTTAAATTGAAAAAGAATTTTGAGAATGGCAAGAAATTAGAGTCAACATTTTGAAAATCAATGTAAATGAACTGTGTAGGAACTATACGAATACAATATAAAAAATTTTGAGTAAAATGATAAAAGACATAGAAAGAAATATAAATAATTTGAAAGAAGTCATTTATCAGATTATTAAGAGAAGTACTTTTGTAACAAATTATAATTAATTTGGTTAATTTGGTAGATGTATTCCTTATTTTCCTTATTTACTTCAATTAATTTTTAAGTATTATTATCAAAATTTTTCCAATTTTAGATTGAGAATTATTGTGGCTCAGATGGTAAAGAATCTGCCCATAATACAGGAGACCTGGATTCAATTCCCATTGCCTGGGAAATCCTATGGACAGAGGAGCCTAGAGGGCTACCGTCCATGGTGTCCCAGATTTGGACATGACTGGGCAGCAGAGAAGGCAATGGCACCCCACTCCAGTACTCATGCCTGGAAAATCCCACGGATGGAGGAGCCTGGTGGACTGCTGTCTATGTGTCTGACACAGAGTCAGACACAACTGAGTGACTTCACTTTCACTTTTCACTTTCATGCATTGGAGAAGGAAATGGCAACCCACTCCAGTGTTCTTGCCTGCAGAATCCCAGGGACAGGGGAGCCTGGTGGGCTCTATAGGGTCAAACAGAGTCAGACACGACTGAAGTGACTTAGCAGCAGCAGCAGCAGGGCAACTAACATTTTCACTTTTTTCAAATGATACAGTTGTTTTTTGTTTTTGTTTTTTTTTGTATATCAGCTATAAACTAAAGCTAAATCATATTTATGAAGGGACAATAGTTATCTTTATTGTTCAGTCATTAAGTCATGTTCAATTCTTCATGACCCCATGAACTGCAGTATGCCAGCCTTCTGTATCCATCATTGTCTTTCTGAGTTTCCTCAAACTCATGTCCATTGAGTCAGTGATGCCATCCAACCACTTCATCCTCTGTCAACTCCTTTTCCTCCTGTCTTCAATCTTTCCCAGAATAAGAGTCCTTTCTAATGAGTCAGCTCTTCGCATCAGGTGGCCAAAGTATTGGAGCTTCACCTTCAGCATCGGTCCTTCCAATGAATACTCAAGTCTGATTTCCATTAGGATTGACTGGTTTGATCTCCTTGCTGTCCAAGGGACTCTCAAGAGTCTTCTCAAACACCACAGTTCAAAAGCATCAATTCTTTGGCGCTCAGCTTTCTTCACAGTCCAACTCTCACATCCATACATGACTACTGGAAAAACCATAGCTTTGACTATACAGACCTTTGTTGTCAAAGTGATGTCTCGGCTTTTTAATACACTGTTTATGTTTGTCATAACTGTTCTACCAAGGAACAAGTGTCCTTTAATTTCATAGCTGCAATCACCATCGCAGTGATTTTGGAGCCCAAGAAAATGAAATCTGACACCATTTCCAAATTTTCCCCATATATTTGCCATGAAGTGATGGGACAAGATGCCATAAACTTAGTGGTTTGAATGTCGAGTTTTAAGCTAGTGTTTTCACTCTCTTTCACCTTCATCAAGAGACTCTACTTCCTCTTCACTTTCTGTCATTAAAATGGTATCATCTGCATATCTGAGGCTATTGATATTTCTCCTGGCAATCTTGATTCCAGCTTGTGCTTCATACAGTCCAACATTTTGCATGATGTATTCTGCATATAAGTTAAATAAGCAGGGTGACAATATGCAGCCCTGCTGTACTCCTTTCCCAGTTTGGAATCAGTCCATTGTTCCATGTCTGGTTCTAACTGTTGCTTCTTGTCCTGCATATAGGTTTCTCAGGAGGCAAGGAAGGTGGTCCTGTATTCTTGTCTCTTTAAGAATATTCCACAGTTTACTGTGATCCACACAGTTAGAGGCTTTTGTGTAGTCAATAAAACAGAAGCAGATTTTTTTGTTTTTTAGAATTCCCTTGCTTTTTCTATGATCCAGTGTATGTTGTCAATTTAATCTCTGGTTCCTTTGCCTTTTCTAAATCCAGCTTGAACATCTGGAAGTTCTCGGTTCACATAAGCTGAAGCCTAGTTGAAGGATTTTGAACATAATCTTGCTGACATGTGAAATGAATGCAATTTTATGGTAATTTGAACATTCTTTGGCATTGCCTTTCTTTGGGATTTGAATGAAAACTGAATGGCCACTGCTGAGTTTTCCAAATTTGCTATCTTAATGAGTGCAGCACTTTAACACCATCATCTTTTAAGATTTGAAATAGCTCAGATGGAATTCCATCACCTTCACTAGCTTTGTTTATAGTAATGCTTCTTAAGGCCCACTTGACTTCACACTCCAGGATGTCTGGCTTTAGGTGAGTGAGCACATCATTATAGTTAAGTGCGTCATTAGGAGGTTTTTTGTACAGTTCTTCTGTGTATTCTTGCCACCTTTTCTTAATCTCTTCTGCTTCTACTAGGTCCTTGCCACTTTGTCCTTTATTGTGGCTATTTTTGTATGAAATGTTTCCTTGGAATCTCCAATTTTATTAAAGAGATCTGTAGTCTTTCCCATTCTGTTGTTTTCCTGTATTTCTTTGCAGTGTTCACTTAAGGATGATTTCTTATCTCTCCTTGCTATTCTTTGGAACTCTGCATTCAGATGTGTATATCTTTCCTTTTTTCTTTTGCTTTTTGCTTCTCCTTTTTTCTCAGCTCTTTGTAAGGCTTCCTCAGACAACCACTTTGCCTTCTTACATTTCTTTTGATTGAGGATGGTTTGGTCATCACCTCCTGTACAATGTTACAAACCTCCATCCATAGTTTTTCTGGCACTCTGTCTACCAGACCTAGTCCCTTAAAACTATTCATCATTTCCACTATATAATCATAAAGTATTTGATTTAGGTCATACCTGAATGGCCTAGTGTTTTTCCCTACTTTCTGCAATTTGAACCTGAAGTTTTCAGTAAGGAGGTGATGATGTGAGCCACAGTCCGATTCAGGTATTGGTTTGCTGACTGTATAGGGCCTCTCCATCTTCAGCTGCAAAGAATATAATCAATCTGATTTTGATACTGACCATCTGATGATGTCCATGTATAGAGTCGTCTCTTGAGTGGCTGTAAGAAAATGTTTGCTATGACCAGTGCATTCTCATGGCAGAATGATCTTGGTACGTTTCCAAGGCATACCATTCAATATCACAGTAATCCACATCTATGCCCCAACCTCTAATGCTGAAGTTCAGTGATTTTCTGAAAACCTACAAGACCTCCTAGAACTCCAAAAAAAGATGTCATCATAGGGGCATCATGTCCCCTTTTCATCATAGGGAACTAGAATTCAAAAGTAGGAAGTCAAGAGATATGTGGAATAACAAGAAAGTTTGGCCTTGGAGTACAAAATGAAACAGGGCATAGGCTAACAGATTTTTTCCAAGAGAACATCCTGATCATAGTAAACACGTTGCTCAGTCGTGTCCGACTCTTTGCGACCCCGTGGACTGTAGCCTACCAGGCATCTCCATCCATGGGATTCTCCAGGCAAGAATACTGGAGTGGGTTACCATTTCCTTCTCCAGAAGATCTTCCTGTCCCAGGGATGGAACTCCAGTCTCCCACATTGGAGGCAGATGCTTTAACCTCTGAGCCACCAGGGAAGCCCTCTTTACACTATACTGTATCTCAAATATCATAAAATATTCCAAATACTATATTTCTTAAAATATATGTGCTATTGAATGTTAATATGTCACATTAAATACTATATTATTCTAAGTCAAATCTCAGATATAGTTATTATCAATGGGGCCATCCAATTTGAATATTTTTTTTACATATAAATGCAAATTTTTATGTTCTCACTTGGACATTATAGGCAAATAGCACAATATACAGTGATCAGCAATTTTGCCTCATTGAACCACATATAGACCCAAATTTTGGCCAACGATTACTCCGAAATTAAAACAAAAACAAACAAAATGTTCTTCACCCAAATAATCTGAGAGTATTCATCTAATTAATTCTGACCCTCAAATACACAACATACGAGTTTTTAAAATTAGATATATGAATATTCTACATAAGCAGTGAATTATTTGTATTATGATCTACAACAACAAGAAAAGCAATTATATATATTATTATACATATAGTATATATATATAGTTTTAAAATGTTCTTATTATGCCCTAGCAGACTGCTAGTAATTCAGCTTAAATACTAAGTCTGGTCAAAACAATAAGTAAGCTGACTATTTCGGATTGAAAAACAACTTTTTCACTCTGAAACATTTTAAAAAGAGCTAGTGAGGGAGAGGGCGAGGGTGGGATGATCTGGGAGAATGGCGTTGAAACATGTATAATATCATATATGAAACTAGTCAAGTCACCAGTCCAGGTTCGATTCATAATACTAGATACTTGGGGCTGGTGCACTGAGATGACTCAGAGGGATGGTACGGGGAGGGAGGATGGAGGGGGGTTCAGGATGGGGAACAGGTGCATACTTGTGGTGGATTCATGTTGATGTATGGCAAAACCAATTCAATATTGTAAAGCAAAAAAAAAAAATTATAAAAAAATGAAAATCTCATTAAATACTTTCACAAAAACCAAAAAAAAAAAAAAAAAAGAGCAAGTGAGTATGTCAACAGACATCATTTTAATTATGGAGCATTGGATGTACCAGTGTTATGAATTTTAGGTTTTAATCAATCGAACCCAAATAAGCTGTATCAATACTATTTTTTAGTGGACTGAAGTTAAGAATATTTCCCAGATGGTGTTAGTGGTAAAGAACCCGCCTGCCAATGCAGGAGACATTAGAGATGTGGGTTCTATCCCTGGGTTGGGAAGATCCTCTGGAGAAGGAAATGGCAATTCACACCAGTATTCTTGCCTGAAGAATCCCATGGAAATGGGATTCCCTGGGGGGCTGCAGTCCATAGGGTCACAAAGAGTTGGACATGACTAAAGTGAGTTAGAACAAAGTTAAGAATAATGAAACAATCAGTGTCTTTTTACAAATATGTCTACAATACTTGCTTTGTTGATGTTTTTCTTTCCATTGATCTGCCGGTAATTTAGGATATGTAAAGGACTTTTTTTTTTTTTTTTTAACCAGTACTGATGTATTTTTTAAGATATTTGCCTTGGAAAACAAACTATTCAAGTGTTATTAATTCAGTCTCTGCTGAAGTAATCTTTGAAGTTGACCGAATTGAGGATCCTTAGATCAAAATTCTGGCAAATTAATAATAAAACATACACAAAGATTAGTAGAAGACCCTAAAGGTGAGCAGGTCTGTTCTTTAATATATGGAAGAAACAAGGCAGTAACACCATTAAATAGACATGGTTAGGAATAGTTCTCCCCAAAGTGAGTACGTGTGTCCTTTTAAATTCTGAAATGACACTATTAAACACCACCTTTGTTCCTATAAGAAAATAAAAATAGATTATACCTTATGTCATAGATTTTTAAATTTTATTGTTTAATGTAGATTTTCCCTAAGTTTGAACTACAAGAGAATTTTGAGCAAAGGACATCCACCTTGTCTTCTAAATCTGTCTGTTTCTGTGTGTGTCTGTGTGATATAAAATATATCAAGATAGTGGTTTTACTATCTAATAATAAAATAAAATTATCCAATACTCTCTTATTTATTTGAAATATTATTTTGTGTAATGTGGCTCCACCAACTCTCTTGCTAATATGCATTCTTTTTTTTCATTTCATTGAAATATAATTTAAAATGTAATAATATATTAGTGGCAAATGCACAACATATAATATAATTATATATGTTTGAATCAATGTATTTTTTAATTGAAGGATAATTGCTTTACAGAATTGTGTTGGTTTCCACCAAACATCAACATGAATCATCCATAGGTATACATGTCCCCTCCCTCTTGAACCTTCCTCCCACCTCCCACCCCATCCCACCCTTCTAGGTTGTTACAGAGCCCTGGTTTGAGTACCCTGAGTCATACAGCAAATTCCCACTGGCTGTCTATTTTACATACGGTAATGTAAGTTTCCAGGTTACTCTCTCCATACATTGCATCCTTTCCTTCCTCTCCAACCCCCCGTGTTGTGTCCATAAGTCTGTTCTCTACATCTGTAGTTTTAAAATGACCATCACAGTATGTCTATTTAACATTAATAATGACATCTAGTTACATTTTTTTTCTTGTGATGACATCTTTTAGGATCTACTTTCTTAGCAACTTTCCACTATACAATACACTGTTATTGACTATAGTCACCATACTGTACATTATGTCTCCATGACTTATTTAGTTTATAACTGAAATTTATAACTTTTGACCATCTTCACCCAAACCCCTTTCTTTGCAACCATCAGTCTGTTTTATGTTTCTATGCATTTGATTTTGTTTTTGTTTTAAATTGCACATATAAATGAGTTAGTGCTGTAATTGTCTTTCCAATGGATTAATTTTACTGAACATGACTAACACCAAGCTCTGCAGCCTAGGATAAAAATTCATAATCATATTTTAAAATAAATCTTCAGAAATTTTATTCCAGGAAGACACATGATAGCAACAACAAGAAAACAAAAATCAGGCTATTCATTCTTCTTAGTAGTTTTGTTGGAACTACTTACAATGTAGTTCTCACCAGCACAGAATTAATTTTCAATTTCTGGAGATTAAATGAAAACCAGGAAGGTATCAGTTGCTGCATTTCAAAGAAGACATTTTAACATCACAAAAGAAATAAAAGATCAAACAGCTCACTGAGTTAATCCTTCAAATCAGATTGTTTTCACCTTTTAATGATTTATTAATTTTTTAAACAGCACAGAATTTCTGTGTTTTTATTAAGAAATGAAGATGCTACTGAAGTAAACACATTATAGGTAAAAATTATAATCATATCCTTATAATTATTTCCAGATGTGTATATATTAGACACCTGTGGTTAAATATAATATATTTGAAAACAAAAGATGCTCCATCGGCCCAAGTAAATATCTTTAGTTTCCTGAACAATTGAGAGTTGAATGTTTAATAAACCATCTATACTTTTTTATGGATTAAAAGAAAACTTACAGCGTCAAAATGAATAATCAATAGATATAAATTAAATATAGGCAATATGTAAGTCTTTGGTATATGATGAAAATACTCTGCTCTTAAGCATCTCACATCCAAATCCAAGGTTACCATGAGATTTAAATAGGAGAATGTTTATCAAACAGGAAAGATTCTGCTTAGAATATAATAAGCATTCAGCAAAAAATAGTTGTGACTAATTAAAAAAAAAAAACTTTGAACTTAAAGTACAATGAAAAATATATCCCTTGGGTGTAAAATTAAGTGTTAATAGTCATATAAAAACTAAACTATATGCATTTATTTAGAATTTATTCAGATCCACTGAGTTAAGCATGTGTAGCAATTACTTATGGTATGAAATTTGGAAAAAAATAAGGGATTACAAGAATTAATGATTAAACAACTAAAGATTAAAAAGTCATTTTTGCTAAAAGTTTGCAAATGCTACAGAGTAAAGGAATTAGTTGGAGAAAAAGGAAAAATATCAAAAGAATAAGTAATACTATAAATAATAATATGAATTTTTATCTTAATTTTTAGAAAATAGGATTACAAATGTACATTATGTAAGACATACTGAATTGACAAATTTAAAATACTTAAGTCTTGCCTGTGTGATAAGTCGCTTCAGTTATGTCTGACTCTTTGTGACCCTATGAACTTTAGGCCCCCAGGCTCCTCTGTCCTTGGGATTCTCCAAGCAAGAATACTGGAGTGGGTTGCCCTGCCCTTCTCCAGGGGATCTTCCTGACCCAGGGATGGAACTCACATCTATTATGTCTTCTGCACTGGCAGGAGTGTTGTTTACCATGAGAGCCACTTGGGAAGCCCCATTTAAGCTTTAGGATTGTGACAAAATAAATAACATATAGTAAAACTCAAACTTTATGAAGTGGGAAAAGGTTCCAAAACAAATTATTCTGACCCATAGCATTTAATTCTAAAGTAGATAGCTAGCTTACCTCTGTTCTTGTAATAATAGCATAACAAAACTGAGAGTAGGACAACAAAGGAAACTAAGCAAGGTGAAAAGACAGCCTTCGGAATGGGAGAAAATAATAGCAAATGAAGCAACTGACAAAGAATTAATCTCAAAAATATACAAGCAACTCCTGCAGCTCAATTCCAGAAAAATAAAAGACCCAATCAAAAAGTGGGCCAAAGAACTAAATAGACATTTCTCCAAAGAAGACATACAGATGGCGAACAAACACATGAAAAGATGCTCAACATCACTCATTATCAGAGAAATACAAATCAAAACCACAAAGAGGTACCATCTCACACCATTCAGAATTGCTGCTATCCAAACATCTGCAAGCAATAAATGCTGGAGAGGGTATGGAAAAAAGGGAACCCTCTTACAATGTTGGTGGGAATGCAAACTAGTACAGCCACTATGGAGAACAGTGTGGAGATTCCTTAAAAAACTGGAAATAGAACTGCCTTATGACCCAGCAATCCCACTGCTGGGCATACACACCGAGGAAACCAGAATTGAAAGAGACACGTGTACCCCAATCTCATTGCAGCACTGTTTATAATAGCCAGGACATGGAAGCAACCTAGAAGTCTGTCAGCAGATGAATGGATAAGAAAGCTGGGGTACATGTACACAATGGAATATTACTCACTCATTAAAAAGAATACATTTGAATCAGTTCTAATGAGATGGATGAAACTGGAGCCTATTAGACAGAGTGAAGTAAGCCAGAAAGAAAAACACCAATACAGTATACTAATGCATATATATGGAATTTAGAAAGAAGGTAACGATAGCCCTGTATGTGAGATAGCAAAAGAGACACAGGTGTATTGAACAGTCTTTTGGACTCTGTGGGAGACAGCGAGGGTGGGATGATATGGGAGAATGGCATTGAAACATGTAAAATATCATATGTGAAACGAATCACCAGTCCAGGTTTGATGCATGATACAGGGTGCTCGGGTCTGGTGCACTGGGATGCTCAAAGGGATGGGACGGGGAGGGAGGTGGGAGGCGGGTTCAGGATCCAGAACACATGTACACTCATGGTGGATTCAAGTCAATGTATGGCAAAACCAATACAATATTATAAAGTAAAATAAATAAATTAATTAATTTAAAAAAACTGAGTATATTTTGGCTGGGCAAATTAAGTGCACAGACAAATTTATATGACAAAGAAAATAGTGTATATGTATTTTACTTAAGTAAAAGTATATATGTTTAAAGCAAGGGTCATTAAAAAAAAATACTTCACTATACAAATACTAAAATTTAACACAACTCCATGCAAATTTGAAATAATCTAATATGTAACATACCTGAGCTGGTGGCTCAGAGGTTAAAGCGTCTGCCTGCAATGTGGAAGGCCTGGGTTCGACCCCTGGGTCAGGAAGATACCCTGGAGAAGGAAATGGCAACCCACTCCAGTGGGTATTCTTATCCAGTATTCTTGCCTGGATAATCCCATGGATAGAGGAGCCTGGTGGGCTACATTCCACGGGGTCACAAAGAGTTGGACACGACTGAGCGACTTCACTTTCACTTTCAATATGTAACATGCTGCAAAATATGTTTATCACAATCTATGAAATGATTGTATTTCAAACAGTTCAGTTCAGTCACTCAGTGAGTCATTCATGATTAAAACTATTCTTCAGATGTTTATAACTCAACTGTAAAAACTCACACTGGGCTCACCTTGGCATAAAAGGTCATAGTCTGAAGCAAGTTACTTTTACCAATTTTCAAATTAATATAGTCAATATTCTAAGTGATGTAAGTGTAAACCAAACACTAAAGAAACATATTCCCCCTAAAATAATCATAGCCATTTGGCTAATACTTGTTTTCAAGTTATTTAGTTGTTGTTAAATTTGCATGTATAGCATGCAGGTGTTGAAAGAAGAGTTCTAGGAAGGAGGAAGCAGAAAGTGATGGCTTTCTTCCAAGCAACTAACACTAACATATGCAGCCATTAAATAAATAGCCTTCATGGCAGGTGGCTTCCCCTCAAACAACAACCCAATCTCTCAGCATTTTACATATACAGCTATGTAAAATGACTTAAAGCTCTATTTACAGTAAGAAACTGTCATATCAATAGCTTTCCAAAACCATTTGAAAAATACTGTAAGAACTCTACAAATGTTTTTCTCATGCTATATAATATGGACATTAAAAAATTTATATAACAGTATTGCATGGTTTTATATCAATGGTGATACAGCCCCATTCTGTTTCTGTAGATATTATTTCAAATACAAAAATACAAAATGAGTTTATGTCCAAACTGGATTCAGAAATTAAGGCTTTGGGAAAGAAAATTGTTGAGTGCTGCATCTCAAGATACTTCCTACTAAAGTTATTCACAGAATCTGTGGGCAACTATTTTCAAGCTACATTAAAGATTTTGTGTAAAGCAACGCAGGAAAAAATAAAGTAAGGAAAGAAATAAAAAGTAGAAGAAATGAAAGAAAAAGGATTTCTTTGCAAAAGAAATACTACCATTCTGGAAAATTCAAGAGAAGTCATTCATATAAAAATACTTATAAAGAATTTAAGCTCAGGAGTTTATTATTAATAAAAGTCAGGCAGTATAATGTATGGTAAGAGTCAAATAAAATATCATAACCCTAGTAACATCCTGATATTTTATAATTTCATTCCACTTTGGAAGTCTATGACTTTTTTTTATCACAGATGCAATGATACAATATTTTTATTTTATCTTATTACATTCTTATATTAAAATTTATAATATTTATGTAGCAGTAATAATAATAAAAATAATAATCATTGCAATAGTTAAAACATCCATAGCTCTTAGTCTGTGCTTAAAGTAACTTTATTTTATTGTCACAACAACTTTCAAGTTAAGTATTATTATTAACTCTATACTCTAGAGAAAGCTTTGAGTTAGCGAATTTAAGTAACTGGCTCGAGTCTCATGATTATGAGATAATAAACCAAGGATTCAAGGCCAGGCAGCATATCTATATAATGTGTTCTTCACCACTATGTAAGACATTTCTCATTTTAATGTCATTAGCTAGTTTTGTAAAACTTATTTCTCTGCTATTAGAAAGAGTTTTTTTTCCCCTCTCATTTCTTTTAAGAAACTACATCGCTTTGAACATATTTACATATGTGCTTACTGGATATCTATTACTTCTTTGCAACTGATGGTTGATAGTGGTATTATTAAAACAAAATGTATATTTTTATTTTGCCTACATTTTGATTGAATTCTATGTACTGAATGTAACTGTTAATCTACATCCTTGTCAATATAGAATTAGGTAAATATATCTGTACACACACATGCAAATATGGATTTCTACTTGACTAGTAATGAAATGGAACCTCTTTATTTATTTTAATCATTTGGGAAGTTGAATGTTTTTAAACATGTAAGTTAATTTATTTCTTCAGTTTGCTTATAAGCTAACTCCATACTGTTTTTATTAATTCTACATCATCTTTAGTAAATAAATAATTAACATGCATTTGGATTAAAATTTACTAGATTTAATGACAGCAAAATTATGCTAATAAACAGAGAAATCAGGTATACGAGTATAAAAATGTTCAGTACATATTGAAAAATAAGAAATTTAATTTGGGTTAAAATTTATAGGTAAGGTGAGAGTATTTGTCAGAGGCCATCATGAGAAGATAAGATTGGAAAGGATCACGATAATTAAATCAGAAATTTTCATTTGCTTTTTCATGTTCATTTCCTGTTTTGAACCATTAAATAGCTTAATGACAAATTACACTTCTGTGAAAAATTCTTAAAGAGCAAGGAATACCTGACCACCTTATCTGCCTCCTGAGAAATCTGTGTGCAGCTCAAGAAGTTACAGTTACAACCAGACATGGAAAAATGGACTGGTTTCAAATTGGGAAAGGAGTACATCAAGGTTGTATACTGTCACCCTGCTTATTTACTTACGTGCAGAGTACATCATGCGAAATGCCAGACTGGATGAAGCACAAGCTGGAATCAAGGCTGCCAGGAGGAATATCAATAACCTCGATATGCAGATGATACCACACACCACACTTATGGCAGAAATTGAAGAGTAGCTAAAGAGTCTCTTGATGAAAGGAGACTTAAAAAGCTAGCTTAAAACTCAATATTCAAAAAACGAAGATTATGGCATCTGATTCCATCACTTCATGTCAAAAAAAAGGGGGAGACAATAGAAACAGTGAAGGAATTTATTTTCTTGGGCTCCAAAATCACTGCAGATGGTGACTGCAGCCATGCAATTAAAACATGTTTGCTCCTTGGAAGAAAAGCTATTACCAACCTAGACAGCTTATTAAAAAGCAAAGACATCACTTTGCCAACAAAGGTCCATCTAGTCAAACTATGGTTTTTTCCAGTGGTCATGTATGGATGTGAGAGTTGGACTATAAAGAAAGCTGAGCTTTAAAGAATTGATGCTTCTGAGCCTTGGTGTTGGAGAAGACTCTTGAGAGTCCCCTGACTGCAAGAAGATCCAACCAGTCCATCCTAAAGGAAATCAGTCCTGACAATCCATTGGAAGTACTGATACAGAAGCTGAAACTCCAATACTTTGGCCACCTGATGCAAAAAGCTGACTCACTGGAAAAGATCCTGATGCTGGGAAAGATTGAAGGCAGGAGGAGAAGGGGATGACAGAGGATGAGATGGTTGGATGACATCACTGACTCAATGGACATAAGTTTGAGCAAGCTCCAGAGTTGGTGATGGAATTGCAAAGAGTTAGACATGACTGAGTGACTAAACTGAACTGAACTGAGCTTATTATAGACACAATCAAAGCTCAGATCTTTAATAGTGAATCGGGCTGTGTCAAGAAGAGAGTTGGCCTTAGATGAGAATATAAATGGAGAGAATTTGGGACTTCCCTAGTGGTCCAATGGTTAAAACTCCATGCTTCCAATGCAAGAGGCATGGGTTCAGTCCCCCATGGAAGAACTAGAATCCCACATACCAAGTGCCATGGCCAAGGAAAAAAAAAAGAAAGAAAGAAAGAAAGAAATGGAACGGATTTGTCTCCCTCTTCATGGGTTCACAGACCATAATAGGCAGTTCACAAATTTTAGTGAAAAACATATCTTTGTTCTCATCAACTTCCAACTGAAATTTAGAGCTTTTTTCAATTAAATATTAAGGATACAAACCACAGCAATAATGTCAGTATCTGTGACTTCATCCCTAAAACAATTTCAGTTATTTTGATTTGACCTATAGTTGTTGCAAATATCTCAAAATACTGTTTATATTTACTTATAGTAATCGTTAGACTCACCAGTAGTATTTGTTTGTAAAAATATATATTCATACTGACATGCATATATTGCTATGCCACATGTTCCAAATATTGATCAATTTAGTTCACATAAATCTACATTAAAAAACTATTTTGTTTGTTGAATTAAAAACATTATTTTGAAAAGAGGTCCCCTGAAATGTTATAGAGAAAATATGAGATTTAAATTAAATTCAGACAACCAGGCTGTAAGTGTCTAGAAGGCGGATCTCAATGGAAACACACATTTCGATGGAGACACACACACTCTCATTCTATATCCAGTCAGTTCAGTAAAGTCAGAATAGACATTTGGGGTCTTAATTAATTGCAAAAGACTAGACCCAATCCTATTTCATGCCTAATTCCCAAAGGAGTGTTTTGTTTTGTTTCCAGAAATTCATTTATACAAAGACACTAATCACTCATGATTTCATGGCTACAAGTAAGTGCATCTACGGTATATGACAGTAGATTTTGACCTGAAATTTGATAGAAATTTGACTATGAGGTCATGTTTCACTTATTTGGTTGCAATGTAAGATTTTGCTCTATGGATATTACAAAGAAATTTCTTCTTCCTCAACTTCAGTGTTTCTAAGATTGCTTGTTGAAGGCAAGAAGTGTGTGCTGACGTGGGCCCTGCTGGGAATCCAATCTGTATGTGCAATGTGTTATAGGCCTGTCTCCCCAAATCGTTTATGGTGAGACATTCTTTGACTTGTGGACATTTGTCAAGGTCAGGTTGCTGTAAATGACCCTCACTTTGAGAACTGAAAACAATCTTTCCACAATAACTTTTCTCTGAATAGCTTCTGTTAGTCTCAAGTTTTCTTAGCTACCTGAAAAACTAGCCAACAACTTCAAGGACAACAAATTAAATCTGACAAGAGTTCTGGCCAGAAACAGCAGAGATGTGAGAATAGACCTCTGGCAAAATGCACCACACAAAATTTGAATAGGGATTCCATTCTGTATGGCATCAATCAGCAGAAGTTTAAAATACTTTAGGGAAATATGTGAGGAAACGAAAATTAGAAATAGGCGAAACGTTGGTTTCTTTTTCAATAAAAATATGACTGATTCTAACACAAATACATTTTTTGCTAATTAGTGCAGAAATTAAGACCTCTGGGAAATCTGAAATAATTAGTTAAGATGCAATTTTGTTATATTTTAACAATCTAGTTATAGTTTCCTCAACTTCGGAAATACAGAACTACTAAAACTTGCCTTGTTGTAATTCAACTTGCTCTTTAAAGAGCAAAGTTCTTTTCTCTCATTTTTGGTTTTCTTATTTAGAAATAGAATAGAATATTCTATTCAAGAACATGAAAATATTCTAACTGGCTATATCATTTTGACAACAATAAATTCATTGAAATCTATTCATTTTAAAGGATACTAGTTGCTGATAAGAAGACATGGTTTCTCTTTTCCAGGAACTCAGTCAATTGGAAAAGAGTAATATGAGAAAAATATGTATAATACAAGTTGAAAGAAAATGCACTAAAATGGAAATTACTTCAATTGATGTCACCCTTATTCCGGACAACAACCTTCACTCAAAAGAAGTATTTCCTATTCTCAAAGAATTTTTGGTATAGAAGGTAAGAAATAAATATGCATAGAACCATATAAACATTCATAAAGCAAAATAAAATGCACACAAGCCCAATTAATGCAACTAAAGCTCGAAGTACTTAAAAACAGGGCCACACAAACACGCCTTTATTCACTGGATTTGGTTAAGTTTGGAGATCAAATCAGTGAAATGTTAAACGTGTTACTGCATTATTACATCTCATGTTAAATATAATGTGTGTGCTACCTAAATGACATAATGCTGTCTATGCTTTCTTACTTTTTAAACATTAATCTCAACTTTGCAGTTTCATTTTGTTCTTCCAGGACTTAAATATGTTGTTGCCACTTGCAAAGTCATCAAGCCTCTGCCTACAGTGCCCAGTGGATGAGACCCAGTTGAGGACACCGAGGACTGGCATGGTCATGCTTTGGCCTTTAACCCAGACTTTGAGATTTCTAAGATTTCACAGAATTGCCTGTGGACAGCAGGCAGGGCCTTGCATGGACAAAGCCCCAAGTACGGCACATCACGTTGTAGAGGAATGTGTAGCCCAGCAAAACTGCCAAACTCTGGAGTCTGTAGGCAATCAGGGGATTCTTGAAAATTTCAAAGCAAGAATTGTTACTATCTAAAAATCAACTCACTTACTGATTTCAGCTGCAAATATTGTTAGCTATAAAATTCAGTTTGGTCCATTACACATCTTTTAAAAATGAGTATAGCTGTAAGCTGCTATTTATCTGCAAAATTTTCTCAGTAGTTGGGCTTGAATATGTGCAAGGAATTTATATTTCCCAAATATGGTACAAATTTACTTTTCTCATAAATTAAAATTCATTTTAGGCTTTAAAAACCACTGGAGAAATATATTTGAGTCAGATTGTTTCCTTCTAAGATAATTTTACATTTAACAAGTCTCATGGTGTTAGTTATGAAAAATGAGTCATTCTTAATTGAATTTGTCCCTTTTTTTCTTTCTTTTAGCTTTCATGCCATACACAAGCATTTATTTTATATACATAGCATATGTCCAATGAGTGCTGTGGAAACAATGATAAATGATAGACAGTTAGTATTATCGAGGAGCTTATCTTCTTTTTTGTCCATTAAAAAAATATTTTAAATTGAAGGATGATTGCTTTACAATATTGTGTTGATTTTTGCCATATATCAACATGTCAACCATAGACATTCCTATGTTGCCCCCATATTGAACCTCCCTCCCATCTCCCACCCCATCCAACCTCTCCAGGTTGTGATGGAACACCTGATTGAAGGAGCTCATCTCTAATAGTGGGGATAGACAGGTAAAAGTAACGAACATGATGTTTCAAGAGTAGTTATATATGACAATACAGCTAGTGATGATTTGAATGGCCTAGTGTTTT
Organism: Budorcas taxicolor; assembly: GCF_023091745.1. NCBI lineage: Eukaryota > Metazoa > Chordata > Mammalia > Artiodactyla > Bovidae > Budorcas > Budorcas taxicolor. Next base: position 54,206,706 of record NC_068929.1, on the reverse strand, counting down.
TGTGTGGAAGAGGGTATTTTTCTGGGAAGATTTAGTACATTCAATTAAAGGTATCAAGATTTTGGAAACATTTTACTATAAAATTAAACTCACTTCAATATGCACAAACCTACTATCTTTTCCTGCACATCACTACTCCAGGCACCCATCTTTAGAGTGAGGAAATATATAAAAGTCCCAGAGATTCACTGGTCTCTGGACTTTTAAGATATATATCCATTTTATTTTAAAAATGAAGTGAACATTTAAATTATGGGGTACAATTTAATCTGTGCATAGAGTATATTTTATGTATTCTAGTGATCAATGGATAGTTCTAATAGAAAAGCACTTATATTCAAGTTAGATAAAAGTAAAATCTTCTTTTACATATTGAATTGTTTCAACCCACTGCATTTCCATTTACTCTGGGGGGAGAAAGGATTTCATTATCTGAAAGAACCACTACATTTTTTCTTTTGTCAAACATAATTTGGATTTCTGTGAATCATTTTTCAGACTGCTTCGGATACAGGCAGAGTAAACCACATCTATCATTGTTATGCATTTTCCTTTCACAGCTACACAATTTTGGAAAAAAAAAAAGAAAAAAAAAACCTCAGCAATTATGTACATTTCTGCAGTTTCTCAACTGCAAATGAGATGCTTATAGTTATGAAATTTTAGTCAATTTAACTCTCTTCCCACAACTTCCTTCAGTAAATCTAAAGCTTCTCTGTTTTGCAATGTCTTATTACTACTAAGGCCTGATTATTGTATTTGGGTTCATAGAGAAAGGAAGGAGAGGTTGAAAAAGCAATAAAGGAGGAAAATCCATTATTCTGGGAGAAACTAGTTTAAAATTCTATTCTATTGATTGTCTGGTTATAAATAATCTCTTTTAATTTCTCAGACTCCAAAGTCTATACCAAGTATTGGGCAATTGGCCCTGACATGGCCTGGCATCCAACATGACCAGGTGAAATTGGTTCATGCCCTGGTTGTTTGGGTTACACGATTATGAAATGGGACTGCTTTGCTCCAGACCAATATAGACAGCCTTATTTCAAATCCCTTAATACCACTGAATAACATCTCTTCATATACCTTATGCTGCTTGCCAATAGACATCCTCTTTTTTTTCCCCTGAGGGACCTCAGCTATATTCCCAAAGTACATAATTTTGGAAGGTCCATCAAAGGATTCAGGGTAGAATGTCCTTGTATCAAGCTCCAGGGGAAATTCCAATTCAGTCAGTCTAAAAGGCCCCCATTCACAGCTCTAACCAATGAATGTTCAAAAGACAGATGGGGATTTTTGTATAAGGTTCCCTTGCTCTTTAGAAGAAGGCTACAAGAAGAGAGGCCTTTTTATTTTCTGGGCATTTCCAAGTCCACCTCGATGAAAGCACCAAAATATGGAGGCAGATAAAAAGGCAGAAAACAGAAATCAAAATACACAAAATAGAGCTGGAGCCTGGAGTGGATTGAAAAAACAAAATTCTTTATTTTTAAATTGCATTTATATTGTATTTTACAGTAGTAAGCTTCCTAAGCATTACACATAAACTTTATGCACTTTCTAGAACCATCTAAGGAGGTAGAATAATCCATCCACAGTCACTCCTTAGGTGTGATAAACATAAATGTTGTAGGTTGGGAGTGTATAAGGGGGATGAGGAGAAAATGAGGGAAAGTCTGTTAGAAGCATAAACATTGCCTTAAACCCACCAATGGCTATTCAGAATGAATCCAATTTTTGCTTTCAATTGATGTTTCAAAGCAACCTCCCCACTCCTATCTCACTTTTTCTCTATTTCCCTATCTCTCTCTCACATACACACACATTTGTATACATATATGTGTATATATATATGAACTTAAATATACCCCTTCAAAAATTATATTTTACAGGATAAGCGTTTCTCAGAATAGTTTTGCAATATTCTTTGTTAGACCTGCATGATACAGAAAAAAAAATCAGTTTTAATTCTCTTAGTAAATCAAAGGAAAAAGAATATCATATTCCAATGAAAATTGAAACATTGCCTGTACAGTTGTAAAACATTAAATTTAGTCCAAATTGTACTGTAAATAAAAAGACCTATTGTGCCTAAATTAAAGAGGATGAAACTTGACATATACTTCTGATTTAACATTAGGGGACAAAAAAAAAAAAAACCAAACTGTTCCTTGTCATAGGACGTTAAGGTAGAGGTAATAACCAATTTTAATTATTCAAGCTGTACATTGTATGCTGCATTTATTTTTATAATTATTTAACTTCTAGTATCTGGAGAGCATATATGACAGTATTATTTGGTAAGGGGGATTATCTAGTCTTTAAAAAGTAACTTTATTTTTCAGGAAAATGATAGCTTTTACTTATTGAGCATCTCATATAATATGTGTTTCTTATTGAGTATGTCTTATATGTCACACTTTACATTGCATTAAGTGTGATCTTTTTATAACTGTTTTATGAGAGCGTGAGTGGGTGCACACATGTATACTAGAAAGACTGGCTAGTATAGTGGTTGAGAGCATCATCACTGCAACATCTTGGCTGAATTTTATCATGCTCTCCCACTTAGATGCTCTGTGATCTTGGGCAAGTTCATTAACCTGCCATTGTTTCTGTATTCTCATCCATGAAATGGAAGTAGTAATAGTGTCTCCCATGCGAGCTTAGAGAGAATTCAGTTCAGTTCAGTCACTCAGTAGTGTCTGACTCTTTGTGACTCCATGGACTGCAGCATTCCAGGCCTCCCTGTCCATCACCAACCCCCGGAGCCTACTCATTCTCATGTCCATCAGGTTAGTGATGCCATCCAACCATCTCATTCTCTGTCATCCCCTTCTCCCTCAGCTTCAATCTTTCCCAGCATCAGGGTCTTTTCTGATGAGTCACTTCTTTGCATCATGTGGCCAAAGTATTGGAGTTTCAGCCTCAGCATCAGTCCTTCCAATGACTATTCAGGACTGATTTCCTTTAGGATGGACTGGCTGAATCTCCTTGCAGTCCAAGGGACTCTCAAGAGGCTTCTCCAACACCACAGTTCAAAAATGGGGTGGTTAAAATGCACTTAGATACATCTTGGCAGAGAACAAGCGATCAATAATTCTATTATTTTAGCTTTTATCTTAATTGATAAATACTATTATTACTTGGTGAAAAATAAAAGTGTTTTAGGACAACATAAGACACAAACACAACTGTTTTCTTCTTTTAATTTGATTTCTTCCAGTTTTTAAAATACCTAACACAACCATATTTTTGACATTGTGACCTCTATCTACCTTTTCCCCATTTTCTTAGGCTCTTTGTTCTCATTTTAAAATAGTTTCATTCTTGTATTATTAAACCTATTTAACCTGATTGTTTGCACCCTGAGTAGGATTTTTCCCGAAACATACAGTAACTATCTCAAATGAATGTTTTTAACTTTAATTATATATATATATATTTATATTTCATATTATCCATATTAGACCAATTTACTTCATGTTCAAGCTAATGTAAAACCAGCTACAAAGAACAAATTGGAATTCAATACATTAGTTTTAGATTGGAGCAAGGCAGGCAGTTAGCTGATGACATGTGAAAGTCCAAAGTTTTCACCCTTTATTTGAAATGACACTCTGCTTACAGAATCTTATGAGATCAATTACACATCTCTGTAGAGCATGAATAATTTATATTTTGTATTAAGCTAAAAGTGAAAATGTATCAAATATATTCAATAGAAATAACTTTAGAACACTGAAACTTGTACCACATAAATGTCTAGCACAAGTTTGGGTCCAATTTTAATTTTCATTTAAAAAAAACAAAAACAAAACAAAACAAATCACCATCATCAGGACACAAGCATTTCCTGGAAGGATACTTCAAAATGATAAAATCGTGATTGGTTCTACTTATTTCAATACTGATAATTGCATACATATTCATATATTTTAAAGAAGCTTTTTTTACTCTATATCATCTGACTTATCATTTACATAGAGATATCTTTTAAATTAAGGCCATCTGTGGGAAGGCCTAGAAATTTGGAATTCTGCTGATTGTTTGAATGTCTTCTTATTTGGCTTTTCCTCTATCTCCTTTACTCATTTACACGCTGACATTTTCTGGTTGTGACTACGGTAGAATAGAGTAGAATGAGCAGTCCTCTTTCCATTGAATCCATATCTTTCCTTTCTGTTTACTATAATTTAAAGAAATGCTATAAATTGGCTTCAAGTATATTTCATGTCTGATAACATGAGTTGGATAAATATTATAATTTCCTTTTTACTTCATTATCTCTCTGTTGTGTGAATAGGACACTCATTGTACCAGGAGCAAACATTTTTTCATCATATTTTTCTTTAATAAGTGGCATTTACTTTTGGATTCAATACCAGGTTTACAGTTTGTGGAAAGATCTTATATTTTTAATTAATTAGATATTGCTGTTGTGACCTCTGCCAATACTTTCTTTCATTTAAAAGCATCTTGTATATTGAATAACATATGAAAAGTAATTGGAAAAATGAAAGGAGAAAATTTTGATAAGAGACGTATGTTTTTGCTCCCCAGTACTATGCAAACTGACCATAGATCATAGATGACAAACATCAAACAACTTATGGGATACAGAGAAATCAGATTTAAGGCATCATGGAAGATTAAACTGGGACATATAATCTATATCTTGCTAAAAGCATATGGAATATAATAGCTAAAATATAACATGAGTGAGATTAGTCAGTCATGTCTCAACTCTTTGTGACCCCGTGAACTGTAGTCTGCTAGGCTCCTCTTGTCCATGGAATTCTTCAGGCAAGAATACTGGAGTGGGTTGCCATGCTCTTCTCCAGGGGATATTCCTGACCCAAGGATCAAATTGGGATCTTCTGCATTGTAGGCAGATTCTTTACCATCTGAACCACCAGGGAAGTCCAAAATATAACATTGTTGTTGTTCAGTAGCGCAGTCGTGTCCAACTCTTTGTGACCCTCATGGACTCCAGCATGCCAGGCCTCCCTGTCCTCTACCATCTCCTGTGATCCCCTTCATGGATCACTGCCTTGTTATGGCAAAGGGTCTTACAGAACTCAATGAAGCTATGAGTCATGTCCTGTAGGGCCACCCAAAGGGTCATAGTGGAGAGTTCTGACAAAATGTGACCCACGGGAGGAGGGAATGACAAAGCACCCCAGTATACTTGCTCTGAGAATCTCATGAACTGTCTAAGAAGATAAAATATAACATATACAATATTAAATATATAGCCAAATACAAAAAACAGTAAAGTGCCCTGGTGGTAGACAGGAAGAGAGATAGCAGTGTCAACCCATGGTGCCTTCAGAAAATGTGGATTCTCTAAGAATGGTGCACAGTTCCAACACTCATGCATGGACTGTAACACTGGGCTTTCATTTGCTAAGAAATTAGCAACAAGCTGGTAGATTTGAAGTACTTCCTCTTGCCCCCACAACCAGTAGTAGTACTATGACACTTGTGAAAATAAAGAAAACCATTTAAAATGGAGTGAGGAAGCTCTCACACCTCTATCACTCACCACAGCCTACTGACCCCAGCAGAAAGAAATTTTTCCTCTGATTCATCAAAAAGTCTCCCTCCGCCCACCCACCCACTGCCTGCAGCCAACAAGAACCACCACAGCCCTCCTGATTTCCTCCAAAAACCTGAAAAAAGCTGACCTTTCCGTTGTCTTCTCAGACCCACCTATGGTTCATCAGGGTTTGCATGTTGCTAATTTTAATTTCTCTGCTGATCTTAAATAAACTAATTTTGTTAGTGATATAATTGGCTTTTTTGTTGTTGTTGTTAAGGTCCTGCATACATGTGTGAAGTTGCTACAGCCATGTCTAACTCTTTGTGATGCTATGGAATACAGTCCACCAGTATCCTCTATCCATGGGATTCTCCAGGTAAGAATACTGAAGTGGGTTGCCATGTCCTTCTTCAGGGATCTCCTGACCCAAGAATAGAACTTGCATCACTTATGTCTCCTGCATTGGCAGGCAGGTTTTTACCTCTAGTGCCACCTGGGAAGCCCTCTTTTTAAGGTCAACAAATTGAATTTGTACTAGTTTTATTTGATTTAAGTGGACTGAAATATGATTGCTTTAGATCTTATTTAGATGATTATCTAATTTGTATTTGATATTTTTTCACTATTTATCTTAAATGTTGAAATAAAATATACTTCGATGTTCTGAATTATTTTATATTACTGTTACAGATTGAATTGTACCCCTTTTACCCAAATTCATATGTTGAAACCCAATACTCCTGAAACTCAGTACTCCTGAATGTGACTGTATTGAGAGATATGGTCTTTAAAGAAGTAATTAAGCTAAAATGAGGACCCAAAAGGAGGTCCTAATTCATTCTGGTTGGTGTCTCTACAGAGAGGAAATTTGGGTATGCTCAGAGACACAGGAACCCACACACATGGAAAATGCCTTAAAAAGACACAGCAAGATGGTGGCCATATGTAAACAAAGGAGAGAAAGTTTCAGAAGAAGCAAAATCTACTCACACCTTGATATTCTGGAGACTTCTAATCCCCAGAACAGTAAACGTTTCTATTGTTTAAGCCAATCAGTCTATGTTATTTTGTTTTTGAAGCTCTAGGAAACTAACATAATTATCTAAATGAATTTTGAGAAAGCTTTCATAATGAAATTATGTCTCAATTCAGTCCAGTTTCTCAGTCATGTGTGACTTTGCAACCCCATGGATTGCAGTATGCCAGGCCACCCTGTCCTTCACCATCTCCCAGAGCTTGCTCAAACTCATGTACATTGAGGCGGTGATGCCATCTAACCATTTCATCCTCTGTCAGCCCCTTCTCCCCCTGCCTCTGATCTTTCCCAGCATCAGGGTCTTTTCAAATGAGTCAGTTCTTCACATTAGGTGGCCAAAGTATTGGAGTTTCAGCTTCAGCATCAGTTCTTCCAATGAATATTCAGGACTGATCTCCTTGCAATCCAAAAGACTCTCAAAACCATCTCCTCTCCAACACCATCATAACCATGAAAAGTTTCTATATTGTATATTTCCATGTGATCAGTGGAGGTTTTTAGCACCTTTCCTCTGCATTTACTGACCAAACAAGAATTCATTTTTTACCTCCACTTCCCAGGTTGTGCCAGGAAAGTCTCCAAAATGTGTTGCTTTACTTTGTCTTTTATGAGCAAAACGAAGATTGATTAACTTGTCTCCTCATCCTTGTTATACATACTGCATAAATCTTCCTTCCACTCAAAATCAGAACTTAATGTCTCTGATCCTTAAAGATGAGGAAATTGAAGTATATTGCAGTAAAACATTCAATCATTCTTGATTTAAGTTGTATAAAGTCATAGTACTAAAGTGGCATAATAGGAGATATTCACAAAAAAATAACTAACAGGATTTTTAGAGTCTATGTAAACTCTTTATGAATTAATAGCCACAGTTATAAAAATAAAGGGCCTCAAAAAATATAATCGTAGGTAATGTTTATTGAGACTTTGTCATGCCATGTATAGTATTAGCCACACTATATGGCTTATTTTAATTATTTCTAGTTATAATAGCAATTAAACAAAAATAGTGAGTAATTATTTAGTTATTATAACACACCAAGTATTGTGCTGGGCTCTCCAGGCTATGTAGTGGTAAAGAATTTGTCTGCCAAGGCAGGAGATGCAAGAGACATAAGTTTAATACTTTTGTGGAGAAGACCCCTGGAGTAGGAAATGGCAACCCACTCCAGTATTCTTTCCTGGTAAGTCTCATGGATAGAGGAGCCTGGTAGGTTACAGTCCATGGAGTGGCAAAGATCGGACGTGACTGAACACAGCACGATCAAGTATTGTGCTAATTATATGTCATATATTTTATATTAAAGTACATATTTTAAGATAAGTACATGAAAAGAGTAAAAGAAAATCTGTTTGATTTTACATGAAAGGAACAAAAAAAAAAATCTATTTGAATATTTCCAAGGTAATTTTAACCGCATAGACCATAACATTTTTTTGTAATTCAATTTCATTGAACTTCTTACTTAATTAAAAAAGGATTTGCCACATATTGTCTTTACTTTTTACTGTTTAGAGCAATTCCTAAAATTAACTTATAAAGTTTATTGGGCAACAAATTCTGACTGAAATCTTGGCACAATTCTGTTTTCATCTTTAGATTTTGAATACAATTTTTAATAGATTTTTATAAAACAAATATATAAAACATAAATATAAGTTTGTATTTTTTGTACTATTTCTTGTGTTCCCATTTTCAGTAACTCAGGCAAACACATCCTAACTCATCTACATTTCCTGTAGATGTATGTATTGCATACCCATTAATGTAATATACAAACAAAAGTCTATGTAGATCTGTAAGATCAATTAACATGGATAGTCATAAGAGTCTTTTGCCTGGAAGTTGATTTTATCATCTCACTACTGGAAGTGTGTTTACCTGATAAATTACAATAATATTCAGAAGTGAGACTTTAAAGTTATATGCATCTATGCTATTCTCTTCTTGAGCTAAATTTCAGGGGCTTTGTGAAAATGACTTAATAAAGACAAAAAGCCAAACCTAGATTTTATAGTGCATTGTATGAGATTCAATATAAGTGAATCTCTTAAGAATTGTTTCTTACTTCAATTCAGTAAAGGAGTAAAATTAGACATTATGAAATGTGCACCATCTTTGGAGTCCTAAAATGCTATAATATCTCATGATAAAACCCTTCCTTGAATAGCATTTACATTTTAAGAACACTAAAATTAAGAATTTACTCATAGGTTTTTCAGTAAACTCAATCATATTATGGGAATGGAAAAAGTACAAAAGTACTTTAGCCATGAGAAGAGCAAAATGTAGTTAGTTTTTAATCTTGCAAGTTGAGTATTGAGATCTGAAATTAAAAATTTTAAATCAGTATCAGAAGATTTGAAATTAGGGCCTGAAAAATATTTATAACTTAAGCAACTTAGATCTCTTTTTTGTATCCCTTCATTTCAATAATTAAAAATTAGTTTAAACTCATTCACATTGTTGAGTAACAGAAAAACCATGTTGACACCGCTTATATTATGTCTGTGTGTGTGTTAGTCACTTAGTCACGTGTGACTTTTTGAGACCCCATGGTCTCTACCTGGCCAGGCTCTTCTGTCTTTGGAATTCTTCAGGCAAGAATACTGGAGTGGGTTGCCATTTCCCTCCCCAGGGAATCTTCCCAACTTAAGGATCAAACCCAGGTCTCTGCATTGCAGGAAGATTCTTTACCATTTGAGCCATTAAGCTATACATATAACAGTGTGAGGCTGGTGAAAAAGGTATGATAACAGAAGTTCTTTGAAGGCACAGAGAGGCCAATTTAGATCAATAGAAATCCCTACCTCTAGTTATTTTTTTTATTTTTTTTTAATTTTTTGCCCACTTGGCTCTTTTCACCATGATAAGGAAAAATTCTACACAGCAAAAGTATTCGATATCTAAAATTAACTTGTGCCATAATGAAATATGGAGAAGTATAAAAGGATCATATTGTATCCCACATCTTCAATACGACAACTATTCTTGGAACTGAATAGAGAGTTTGGACCACATCCATTTCTTTTAATTATTATCTAAGTCATTTAGACTGAGGTTATATTAAGCTTTCAGTGTTCCAAAACTGAATTATTTAAAAAAGCAGCATTGCACTTTCTGACTGCCATTTGAATGATACTCTTTATCCTATAAAGTGTATGCAGAATCTTCAGATAATAGAGTATTGAAGGGAAATTCTGGGGATAGTTGATAAGAGAAATCTCATAATATGTCTTAAATTTAAATATGAATACATGTTTAAAGTGCAGGAGAATAGAAACAGTAAAAAACACAAAGCCATAAGATTATGCTTATCAACTCAAAATGTTTTGAATTAATGTATAGAATGGGGTATCTTTTTGGCATATGCACATATTGGTGTCAAAATAAGCAATAGTACATCTTGTTACAACCCATGCTCTTGAGGAAATAATTATAATCTCGAATGCATCATGAAGGTGATATGATTCACTCTGATGATTCACTTAGAGCAGAAATAATCGTTATTCTAATGACTATTAACACTAGAAGTGCTGCATCTGAACAAATAATAATTATCATATTTAGTAACTATACTGTTGTAAATACTCTCTTTTTTTTCAGTAGTCATGTATGGATGTGAGAGTTGGACTATAAAGAAAGCTGAGCATGAAAGAATTTATGATTTTGAACTGCGATGTTGGAGAAGACTCTTAAGAGTCCCTTGGACTGCAAGGACATTCAACCAATCCATCTTAAAGGAGATTAGTCCTTGGTGTTCATTGGAAGGGCTGATGCTGAAGCTGAAACTCCAATACTTTGCCCTCCTGATGGGAAGAGCTGACTCATTTGAAAAGACCCTGAACTGGGAAAGATTGAGGACAGGAGGAGAAGGGGAGGACAGAAGATGAGATGCTTGGATGGTGTCACCGACTCAATGGACATGAGTTTGGGTAAACTCTGGGAATTGGTGATGGACAGGGAGGCCTGGTGCACTGCAGTTCATTGGATCACAAAGAGTCGGACACAACTGAGTGACTGAACTGAACTGAAACAGTCTATGTCAATAATTTATCTGTCTCACAATAATCCTGTGAGCTATAAACAGTATGCTCACTTATAGATAAGAAAAAGGAGGCAAACAGAGATAAAATCACTTTGCCAGGTTAAGTCAACTGACTTATACAGCCAGAATTTCACACCAGGAAATCCATTTTCAATATTTATAATCTTACTCAGGACTCTATACTTCCCTAACCTGAATCCTTGCCCTGTCTGCTAAAGTAACAGATTGATTTCAGTTTTCACCCTTACTTGGAAAATAGACTTTGAAGCATGATTTTTCAGCCACGGCCAGCAAACCTTGCCAGACAGCTCTGCATGGCAGAAATCTGGTTCTGCTTTCCTACAACAGTAACCTGCATTTCTCTACCAAGAACACACTCACTGGCAGCCCTACTGGCTCCAGCTGAACTTGTGTCTCTGATCTCTCAGATGGCAGATCCCAGGGCCTTCTTCAACTCATTCTACTAAACAAGTCCTGGGCCATGAAAGGCCTGGCTAGTTTGGTAGAAAGCTTGCATCACTGAACATATCCTGGGAAGGTGGCATAGGACAGGAGTGGCTAGACACTCCTCCCCAGAGACATGTGATGCTATTCTGCTTTGTCCAGTGACATTTATAACAGACAGACACACTAATGCCTGAACTAAGGTTGAAGCAATATGGGAATTATCTCCCTTATTCTGGACACTAGTGAACAGCAAATCAGTTTAGTTGGATATTTCAGGGAAGCCTGGCGTCCTGTTGTCCACGGGGTTGCAAAGAATCGGACGTGACTTAGTGACTGAACCACTACTTACAGAGTTGTCTCGCAGAAATAGAGACTGCACTTCTAGTATGCAGATTTAAAGATTAAAATCTGGAAAATAAGGTCTTTCACTTACAAACAGGGGAGAAGAAAGACTGTTTATTGACTTAATTGCCAAATAGCAAATGATAGAACAGAACAATGGTCCTTTCTAAGAGCAGAGGTATTTTATATATTATAACTAGAAGTAAGAGATGATCATAGAAACCAGCAATGCACAAGCCAAGTGACTTCTCATTTAATTGAATAAAGCAAATCGGGTCAATGAAAGTACAGATACGACACTTAAGATTTGAGTTTGTTGGTTTTGCCAACACTTTACATTCTATTGAAGATTTGTTACCTCTACCACCTGGCTTAGCTACTGAACCTGTGTCAGCCAGAAGGATGGGAAAATGAATCAAATAAATGAGACAATGTAGACAGTGTTCAAATGAGTACCTAACTCTTCCTCCTTGCAAAATGCTGAGTTACACAAATGACAAGACACAAATCACCTGACTACTGAAAGAGAAGTGGGGTGATGTAAAGCATTTTAGAAATCTTTCTGGTCATATTTTCTTTTCTCAGATTTCAGCACTTGAAAGGATAATTTCATGGTATCTGAAATTCTACTCATGTAGAATATCTTTTTTCTTAAATATACCATACATACAAGCTATGACTCCATGACATCTTATTTCTTTGTGGTTCTAATCTTAATAGATATAATTCTGGATGGATGATTTAAGATACACCCACTCTCAAAGTGTGTATGTTCCTGGCTTACTTTTGGAGACTGAAGCGTTTTGCTTTTCAAAGAGCCAAGGGGAAGGTAGCTATAGAGGTAATTATTTACAGAGACCAGAGTAGGCCAAAATTACAGAAGAATAAATGTATGAACAAATTTTTTCACCTCTTTAGATGAGTTTACAAGATCTTTGATTTTATCTCCAAGGATGCTAAAAAGCACAAGTTACAGAAAAGTTTATCTAAATATTTACACTTCCCAAAGTTCCCAAAACTCACAAGTAAAGTAATCATATGCATGAATGTGATATATATTATATCCATTCATTTCAGTTCAGTTCAGTCATTTAGTTGTGTCTAACTCTTTGCGACCCCATGGACTGCAGCACGCCAGGCCTCCCTGTTCATCACCGATTCCTGGAGTTTACCCAAACTCATGTCCATTGAGTCATACTTACAGACAAATATTCACATTTATAATATGTCTAAATATTTATCTATACTTAAAATACATATATTTTCACCACCCATGGAAATTCTGGCATTCCAACTAAGAACTGGAAATACCAGAAAAGTAATATAAACTAAGAAATATCAGTGGATGTTTTAGGCTCTATGACTTATGATATGTTAGCTTCACATATTGTCTTCAACAGGCTTTAGGTTCAAAATCAGTTGAAGTTATGACTTGATGAAACTGTGCAGTAATCTCTGATGTTATAACATTTTACCCAGAACATTATTTTTAATAGTTTTAGCTTTTTTTTCTATTTAGTTTTCTTTCAGTTCCTATGAACAAGTGATGAGTCAACTTAACTTGGATGGTAAAATACTACAATTTATTCTATTATGTTGAGTTATAGTATTTGCTATACTTTCTACAAATATTAATTTAGTGTTTATGATTCCTTTAAACCTAAAAGAAAAAGGAAAAATATGATTACATCTCATTCATTCCTAAAGGATATTATTTTGATTATTACACATTTTGTCATGAAAAAAAGATACAAAATACACCTTGCTACATATGCTGTATTTCAGAATTTTAAACTTATATCAATGAAAAGTTATGAAAACATCATAGTATAGATAGTAAAGTTACAGCTAAAGAAAACAATTAAATGATAAACTTTCATCCAGTGAGTTTTCAATTTCTTATGGAACACAATAATGTTAAAAAATGTGGATTCTGGACCTAGATAACCTAAATTCAATTCCTGGCTCTTCTAATTATCTAACGGATGTGCAGCTTCTCTAAGATTATTTATTTGTGAAATAGGCATAATAGAATTCACTTTCATAAACATCATAGACTACATTTTGTGTGACTGGGTCTATCTTTGTTTCTGCCTGTTGTCATGGTGTCCTGTCTGGGTAAACATATTTGAGCTAGGTTTTTAAATGAAGAATTATTTGTGATAATTGCAATAAAGCAATCTAGAATGATTTGCATTTCCTGTGAATCAATGAACTTTGTGCTTCCAGGTTCTTCATGGGCTTGTCTAGACAAGCCATGGCCGTGAGACAAACATACCAGGAACAGTTCTCATGTTAACTAATGGCTAAAGGTGAATGTTGATCCATGCTAACATACATTTCCTTTTCCTGACTATTCTGAACATTCTGTGCTTTAAAGGATAACATGGAGAACACATGCTTATAAAATAAAATACACTGGGTTAGGCACTCTGTCTGTCTCCTGTGATGGTGGGCAGATACCTGACGTTCCTGCAGACAGCGATACTACAACTATGCAGCAACTTCCAGACAAATGAATCAGCAGCCAGGGTGCTCATTGGAGTAGTCAGTGGAGATAGTTTGAAATCTATGCATTTTACTGCTTGGTTCCACATTTTAAAATTTTCAAGAAACGCTTTGCCATTAATAAGTTAAGTATGTGCATGTCCAGTGAAAAATTAACTGTCTATTTATTAAGAAAGATGGTGATGAGTATTGAACTTGCACAAAATATACATCCAATATCTGACATGGGTTTGATAATAATGTAAAATGTAAAATGGAAGATAAGCATTTGTGGAAGAGAAATTAACCTCTACTTAAAACTTACCAGTTATTTTTAAGAAGATTATGTCCTGAGACGACATTTAAAATGTGCGTCCAAAAAAGATGTCTTTATGTATTGTTCTGTGAGCAAGTCTTTATTTTTACCAAATGCTTCTTCTAAATTAAATATACTCTTTTTTCCCTTAATTTCATGACTTCTGATACATGTACAAATGCTGAAGCAATGGTCATTAATTATTAACTCTAATAGAAAAGGTTATCTCAGTTAATTGTGCAAATGCAGAGTCAATATCTGCATGACATTCAGAGTGTCTCCTTAGATGTTATACCTCAAGTTCAGTTCAGTTCAATCTCTCAGTCATGTCCGACTCTGTGACTCCATGAACCACAGCATGCCAGGCCACCCTGTCCATCACCAACTCCCAGAGTCCACCCAAACCCATGTCCATCAAGTTGGTGGCTCAATCTAACTATCTCATCCTCTGTCTCCCCTTCTCCTCCTGCCCTCAATCTTTCCCAGCATCAGGGTCTTTTCCAATGAGTCAGCTCTTCGCATCAGGAGGCCAAAGTATTGGAGTTTCAGCTTTAACATCAGTCCCTTAAAGCACCTCATTTAGCTCACAATAATATCAGCCCTGCTTGTTATATACTTTAGAATAATAAATAAATAAATAAAATCATTAACTCCAGTAAGAGTTAAATTTTTCATTCAGAACATGGTACCAAAGAAAAATTTAAATATTCAATTGATCATGGTAAATATACTTAATATTATTGTATATTTTCTGCCATTCAAAATAAAAGTTGTTGTTACTTTAAGAAGTGCTTTAATATATAAACAGTTATTGACTACACTTTTTCTAGCTTATTCATTATTTTTTTAACTTTCAAAGATTATAATTGTACAATAT
Source organism: Budorcas taxicolor (assembly GCF_023091745.1). Classification (NCBI taxonomy): domain Eukaryota; kingdom Metazoa; phylum Chordata; class Mammalia; order Artiodactyla; family Bovidae; genus Budorcas; species Budorcas taxicolor. The sequence continues at coordinate 54,191,604 of NC_068929.1, read as the reverse complement.
TGAGAAGCATAGAGCAAAATACAGTTATTGGAGGACAACTGTTCTATAATATTGTGTTATCCTCTGCCACACAGCAACACAACTCAGCTACAGATATACATGTGAGGGGACATATGCATGCCTACTGCATTTTTATGGGTAAAAACGTTGATTGACGTTCAAGCCAATGGTGAGTTCAAAAAGAAAAACTTAAAACTCAAACATGACAGAGCATGAACTTCCTCTCTTTGCCTCTATTGAACAGATTTTATAATATGTCTTTGATGTACTGTTTATCTTTTAAAAAGAAAACAATGTAGAAAATAGCACAGGAAAATATATATTTATTATATGTTGCTGCATAAAAGTTGTTGCAAAATTTAGGATTAAAAAATAGACATTTATTAGCTCACAATTTCTTTGGGTGGAAATTTAAGCACAGATTAACTGTCTTTTTACATGCACTAATCAAGATATGTAGTCTCATCTTTATTTTTATTTTTTTTTAATATTTTTTGATGTGGACTATTTATGAAGTGCTTATTGAATTTGTTACAATATTGTTTCTGTTTTATGTTTTGTTTTTATGGCCAGGAGGCATATGGGATCTCAGCTCAGAACCAGGGATTAAATCAGGATCCCCTGCCTTGGAAGGCAAAGTCTTAACCACTACACCACTAGGGAAATTCCAAACTGAACCAGGTTTGGATTTATTTCTAAACCAGCCAGGTTTTTAGCACCATTGGGTTTCTCGAGGGATATTGGACTGATGGCCCCAGTTTCCATTGCTGTTAGCTAAAGGCCACCACAAATTTCTTGCCAAGTGGGCCTCTGCAGCATAGCATGTTGTTTCATTAATGCATGAAAGCCAAATAGGCAGTAGAGAGAGAGTGCTAGCAAGTTTAAGTCCCAGTCTTATGAACTTAATTACAGAAATTACATTTCAAAATGATTGTCATAGTTTATTTGTCAAAAGAAAAGTTCCCAACCCAGTCCACACTTATAGGGAGAGGATTCTACAAAAGGTGTGTTTCAGAAGGTGGGAGTGATTGAGAGACAAATTAGTGTCTACCAGCCACAACTTAAGCGCATTCTATTTAAGGATCTGTTTAAAGGGCTTCCCTGGTGGCGCAGAGGGCAAAATGTCTGCCTGCAACAAGGGAAACCCGAGTTCCAGCCCTGGGTTGGGAAGATCCCTTGGAGAAGGAAATGGCAATCCACTCCAGTATTCGTGCCTGGAGAATTCCAGGACGCAGGAGCCTCGTAGGCTACAGTTCATGGGGTCGCAAAGACTCGGACATGACTGAGTGACTTCACTTCACTTTCACTAAGCAGTGAAAAACAGAAAAGAAAGAAAGGAGAGATAAAAACAAAAACAAAAACAACAATAAAAAAAGCATTTCTTTGAAGCCCAGAAGAAAGAGAAGGTCAGGGGTAGAAAAGTAAGATAAAAAGAATAAAAGCAAAGGAGAAAAATAATTGAAAGGAGAAATGAACAACAAAATGAAATGAAGGCAGTACACTTAAAGGAAAGCTTGGAAAAAAAGAATCTTTTTTTTTTTATCATTAAAATGATTTTTAAAATAATTTTTTAAAAATGAATCTTTTTTTCATGGAAAAAATGAAAAATTTTAAGTCTACTATTGAGGCTGAAATAGCACACATTGAGAAATATCTTATTAGATCATGGCATAAAGCCACCAAAATATCAATTAGTCCTCACTCAAAATGGGATAGGTAGTGGAGAATCTTTTTTAAGTGGATAAACATTTCTCTACTCAAAAGATAATGGAGGAAAGCAAAGGCATTTTATAACCATCATGTCCATTATTTTAGGAATTTAAAAAATACATTATTTTTCTTGGAAAAAACTTTAGTCATGGTAACATGCTTACATGAGTAATAGCTTTTAACATAACACAAAATAAGTGAAGATTTGCAAGTGGTATATATTTGTGCTTTGTTCCTAATGCAGTGTCAGAATTTCATGTATATGAATGGCTACATTGTAGGAAGGCTAAACATTCATTTTCTCAATATTTTAACTACACAATTCTTTGCAAATCATTGGTGAATTCAGTGAAGCTTTGAAAGAGATATGCTGAGTCTTAGTCCTTCATGAAATAAGATGAAAATCAAAAATGATTTTAGAGTATTATGAGAATTAGCAACAAAACTTCTTAGAACTTTGCTGAATGCTTAAGTGATGTCCTTTAAACATCTGTTGAATGAATAAAATACTCATATAAAGCTATATAAATCCCATATTAAACCAAATTAGAGGAAAAAAATTGTGTTTTAAAATCTGTCTTAGTATCAAAGTTAATTTTCAGTTTTGAAAAGAATAAAACTTTTTTTCTTTTAATTGACTGTTTTTGCTATAAGCTGAAAACTGGAAAAGCTATTAAAAGATTGTCAGGTGCTACATGAATTCACCAATTAATGACTGATGTATGAGGTCATCTTCTTGGCTCTGAGAACAAAGTAGAGAAGAAGAAAACCTGGTCTCTTTGAGATGACATCATGTACATGTGTAGGTGTGTATGGGATAAATGAATATAGATACTGTACTTGAAATTATCTTAATATGTTTTATCTTTACCTTTAAAATCTGTTTATCAATTATTATATAACATCAGTAAACAACTCTATCCATTTTGACCATATAAATATTCTTAGTTTGATTTATACTGTAACATTGATTGCTATTATTTCCTGCAGCATAAATGATATCTTCCTGATTTTATCCTACACATTGTTTCCCACACTCTGTAGAATCATAATGTTGTACGTGGACTGTTCCGGTCAAAACTATACAGGTAGAAATTAAATCAAGAACACAGTTCTCACAAAGGCCAGTCACATAAAATGGAATAAATGGCATTGCAGCAATTTTTGCAATAATTTTCCCTCTTCAATTAATCAGACACTCAATTGGCTTGAAAAAGTATATATCATCAAAGACAAGCCATCCATCTTGGCTGGCACCTAAAGTAGATGGGCCATTTTTTACCTCATAGCACTTCTACTATATAAACCTAAGAGTATAAAATGCAATTCTAGACACACAAGGCTAAGGAAAAGCAGAGTCAGGTTTCATCTCCTGCAATAATGTTAAATGGTCAAGGTGAGGAACAAAAGTAATATCCTTGTTTCGTGAAATATAAAGGAAACGTGAACCAGAATGTCAAGAATGATGAATATTACAGAAATCCTCTCATAGGAAGAAGTTTGTCTACACAGCATTTTCAACAAATAAATCACACTCTCTTTTTCTCTTTTTGCTCTTACATTGAGTGGTAAGTCATTGCTTTGCAGTAAGGGTTAATGTCAACATTCGAATTGATGTGACCACATACTCACCTGGATGTAGCCATTTGAAAATAAAGATAATTTGAATCAATTCTAATGAAGCCCGTTTACATGTATTTTGAATTTGGTGATGCTGAGGCATTTGTGACACAGTACAGTTGGTACTGGATGTTTTGCCTTGCTGTCTCTGTGAGTTTAGAAAGTCCCTTGGTGACTCATTAGACATTAAAGCTAAAAAAAAAAATCCAATTTGTTTTAATAACAAGTTGGACTCTCCAGAAAAATCTGAAGTTTGAACAAGCTTTACAATGGAAGCAGCCTTATACTGGTCCCAGAGGTCATTTTTAACTCACTCTGTAGATGAGAGGACAAATGAAGCCGATCCACTACAAGAGAATAATGAAATTGAGGTACAGACAGCGGTGAATGTAAAAAACACAGTCTGGTTCTGCCTCTGATGATTTCCTCCGGCTTTTAGACACTTAGACACACATTCCTGCCATTGGATGCTGTGACACATCCCTATAATCTTATAATAGTATTTTCCTTCTGTTATATCTGGTTCTTTTGATGCATTTTACCAACAGCCCAAAGGATGCGAAATAATATGATATTTTATTAATATTCTACTAGGTGTTCTGATATTTTTAACTCAGAGGCTTATGTTTGATAGCATAAATGGTAATTTATATTCTCAAATATAAACTTTGCATAATATAAATGAACCTAAAAGAATTTACAACATAAATAATATTGTATATAAAGTACACAATACTGTATAAATATAAAATAAATTACTTATAAATCAATTTTGTTTGAGGGTTGTATGATATTGCTTATATGTGGGATCTGAAATAAATGATGCAAATGAATTTATTCACAAAGAAGAAAGAGACTCTCAGGCATAGAAAACAAACTATGCTTACCAAAAAGGAAAGGAGGGGTGGATGAAGGGTTAAATTAGAAAGTTAGGATTAGCATATACATGCTACTGCTTACAAAACAAATAGCAAAAAATGACCTACTGTATAGCACAGAGAATCATATTCAGTATTTTGTAATAACCTATAAGGGAAAAGAATCTGAATATACATATATGTATATTCAGCTATACACATACATACATATACATGATACATGCATACCTTCAGTTTTATATATATATATATATATATATATTCACTCTGCTGTAAACCTGAAATTAATATGATATTGTAAACCAACTATACTTCAATAAAATAATAAAAAAGAGATACTTTACTATGTATATTCTTAGAAAGACTGTTAGTAAGATGATAATTAATGTATTTCTAGAGAACAGTGCTAAGTTTCTTTTCTAGGATATAGCTGTTCTCTATGTGCAGGCTCTATAGAATAACACATGCTTGAATGTTGAGTTTGAATGTTTAGTTGACTGGGTAAAATATTCAGTATTCAACCAAATGAATTCTTGATAGTGCACAGAGAGTTATGTGTACATTTTACTTAATTATGACTCTCTGGGTAATTTCATATTTGTGTGCAAGAAGACAATCTCCTTGAATTCCATAATCAAAATATTTGATTGCTGGATGAAAGCCAGATCCATGCTCTGGCTCATTGAAAACACATACAAACAAGTCTCCTTATATCTCCTATTACTTGTCTTGATTTGATGGTGGGAAGGATTAGGAAAAATCTGTTGGTTAATAGGGAACTGAAAAAAATATGCATGGCAAGTTTTAAAATTATGTACAGATATAAATATATAGCTATTAACCGGAGAAGGAAATGGCATCCCACTCCTATATTCTTGCCTGCAGACTCCCAGGGACAGGGGAGCCTGGTGGGCTGCTGTCTGTGGGGTCGCACAGAGTCAGACACGACCAAAGTGACTTAGCAGCAGCAGCTATTAATATTGAATGTATTGTCTGTAACTGTAGTTCACCAGATGCATCTTCAAAGCAATATCACAGTATCTCATTTGATGAAAATCAAAGCTTAATATCTATATCTGTATCTGTATTCTTTGCAACCCCATGGACCGTAGCTCACTGGGCTCCTCTGTCCATGAGATTCTCCAGGCACTGATACTGGAGTGAGTTGCCATGCCGTCCTCCAGGGGATCTTCCCAACCCAGAGATCAAAGCCAGGTATCCTGCATTGCAGGCAGATTCTTCACCATCTGAATCACCATGGAAGCACTTAATATCTATGTCTGTATCTGTATCTTTTTTCTAGTCTATTTATATTATGACAATTAGGAATGACAAATCTGATTGTTTGGGAAAAGAGACATAAGGTAACGACAAAATGGAGTGAGCTGCCATTTTGTACACCGTTTGTGCTTTTGAGCAAGGTGCTATGATATACAGGAGAAGAGCTGTGAGAGGAAAGCCTTGCTGCTATGTCATTTTTCAATTTAAAATTGGCATGGCTTAAACTGAAGATCTAATATAACCCTGAATATTAGCAACAACCCCTGTTGTGTTTGCAAATAGTTTGAAAACTATTACACACCCATTTATAGTACTAACAGAATCACCACTGCAAAAAGCTGATCAGTCTATTTGCCTTACTCTTAAAGAAAAAATAATAATAATCCAACATTAGTCAAGAAAAGTCCTCCCAAACTCCATTCCAGTAAACATTCCCAATACTAAATTGTAGTCTGGTTTCCAGAAAGTAAAGGGTGGAGTGAGATGTCAGTTCTTCAACTGGTGGGAAAGGTGACAGAATTTTAAAAGTATATCCAAGTGTTCTCCTTGAAACCAGATAAGAACTGAAAATAGATGGATAGGAGGGGATATTTCTGAAGGAATAAAGAATAATTCCATGCTTTCTAAGGACAGGTAGGACACTGACTGTCTATGGAATAGAAATTGGTTACACTAAGGACCCTGGGAGACTTTCCTGATCTTGCTGACCCTGAGCACCTGGCCAGGAGATACGATGGTGCACTCAATGGTTGACATTCCTGGGCGTTAGAAGGTGGCTGCCATTTTAACCTGGAATAAATGGACCCAGTATGTAAATGTTACGTCCATCTTTAATAAATTTTGAATTTAAAATGTGTTTAAATAAAAATATATGATAATCACAGCTAAAACCTAAAAGATGGTCTGCAGAGTCAGAGAAAAGAAATAGCACTTAATATGGAACAAGTACAGGAAGGAATGGAAAGAACAGGGAAATGCTAAGAGAATTTGTGTCACAAAGCAGATGTAATAACAGGGGGTGGAGGAAAGAGTTCCAGAAAGGAAAAAAGATTAAAGAAAATGAAAACCAAATAAGAGATGCATTTTCTCTGAGCCTGGAGATTAAAAGTGCTTATCAAGTCCCAGACAGGATTAATAAAAAAAATCACATACAAAATTCATAATATTCTGATACAAATCCTCAATTCCAAAAAAAAAATGAGAAAATCTTATAGCTTTCAAAATAGAAGGAAAACTTCCCTTAAAAGGAAGAGAAAATCTGCCAACCATGGGACTTCTCATCTGCACAGTCGAAAGCGAAGAGCACGGGAATAAAATCCATGGATAATGTAGAGAAAGTATCTTTTGTTCAAGAATGCTAAACACTTTCAGTTGTTACAATTATATTTTTTTAAATAAAAGTAAGATAATATCAAACATGAAAAGTTAGAACTCTTTGACTCCTGTGTGTCTTTGGACAATACTAAAGAAAGAACTAATAGCTATAGAATCAGAACACAGTTTTTAAAAAGTGGCAAGTGAAAAAATATGTAGCAAATGATGAATATTGTAATATATTTATGAGCATACATTATAGTCAATAGTGATATAAATTTTATTTAAAGTTATTGAGCTGTAGGAGTTATACTCTTAGTAACTGTATAATAATCCAAAATTAAAAACAGATCAGAGAATAACTTGGATGGGTGATTGATAGATGATAGAGCTACAGATAGATAGATAGATAGATAGATAGATAGCTAATCCCAGCAAAATGCAGAAGTAGGGCAAGGAGTAGAAGATACACATTTTTCATGAAGGTGGTAGTTGAGAGGAGAGAGTTAGGCAAGAAAATTGTCTACAGAGGAGGTAGCCACAGGCACAAGTTACTCTGTACTAAGAGATCAAGAAGGCCTAAGGATTTTCCTGAGCTTGACTAAGTGTTAGACAGGCTTCTACTTGTCTTTAGGCCCCTGACCTCCCTTTTAGAGCATTTACTTTGGAAAACATACGCTTGTAAATTATTTCTCTGTCCCTTTCAGATATAAATCTTTTCTCAGCCTGTTGAAGCCAGTTTTACAACTCAGAAATTTCTTTTTTTTTTTTTTATCAAAGACTTGTGAGCCATTCCTTTGCAATATGATTAAGAATAATAGCAGCCTGAATTCCCAGCGTCTGTGAAAAGGTAGGAGGCTAAGTACATTAAGTGCCAATTAGTAAACACAGATGACATAATCACATTGACTAACCTCCAGATTCCCTGGACTAGAAGATGGCTACTCACTCCAGTATTCTTTTGTTTTAAATTAATTCATTTATTTTAATTGGAGGATAATTAGTTTACAATATTGTGATTTTTTTTTTTTTTTTTTTTTTTTGCCATACATTGACATGAATCAGCCATTAAGTGCACAGGTTTCTTCCATCCTGAAGCCCATTACCACCTCCTTCCCTATCCCATCCCTCTGGGTTTTCCCAGAACACCAGCTTTGAGTGCCCCTTGGCTGGGAAATCCCATGGACAGAGGAGCCTAATGGGCTACAATTTATGGGGTCAAAAAAAGTTGGATACAACTGAGCACACACACACGCACACACACACGTTATATGCAATCTACTAAAGTTATACAAGAATACCTATGTATGTCTCTACAGATATGTAGGGGATAGATGCCAGGAAGTTAACACTGGATTTCTTTCTTTCCTTTTTTTTTTTTTTTAATTGAAGTGCAATTGCTTTTAAATGTTATGTTAGTTTCTACTGTAAAACAAAAGAATCCACTATCCATACACATACATCCTCTCCCTCTTGAACCTCCCTCCAGCCCCCTATCCCATCCCTCTAGGCCATCATAGAGCACTGAGTTGAGCTCCTTGAGCTATAGCAGTTTGCCACTAGCTATTTTACACGCCGTGGTGTATATATGTCAATGCTAGTCTCTGAATTTGTTTCACCCTCCCCTTCCTCCCCTTCCTCCCCTGTGTCCACATGTCTGTTTTCTACATCTGTGTCTCTAGTCCTGCCCTGAAAACAGGTTTATCTAGACCATCTTTCTGGATTCCACACATATACATTAACACAATGTTTACTTTCCTTTTTCTGACTTACTTTACTCTCCATAGCTGACTCTAGGTCTACCCACATCACTACAATTGATCCAATTTCATTCCTTTCTCTGACCGAGTAATATTTCATTGTAAACATGTACCACATCTTTATCTATTCATCTGCTGATGGACAAATTTAAGTTGATTCCATGTCCTGGCTACTTTAAATAGTGCTGCAAAGAATATTGCAGTACATGTAACACTGGTTTTCCAAGGCATTGAGAAAGATGGGAAATAATAAAAGGGCTAAGTAATAATTTCATCTTTGAAATAAGATGAAATAAGTAATAATTTGTATAACTTCTATAGTTACAGCAAATTCATACTTATTTTTAAAACATGATAAAACTTTAATAGAAATCCAATATTTTCAGTAAAATATTAAAGCATTTAATGAAAACTAAGTATGATACCTATAGGAGAAAAACAGTGCATGCAAAAGGGAAAAATATAGGTACATCTTTATAAAATATATTAATATTTGAGACACTGAATTTTTTTGTGTAACAACACAGCCTACTATCAAATGAATTGTTCATTATATCAGCAGCTAAATATCAAACTAATAACTTACAAGACTACAGAATTAATTTGCTCATTTGTGTTAGAGGATCTATCTTACAAGAAACCTAGAAACTAGAATCCCGTTTCAAAATATATCCTTGGAACTTGACCTATTAGTTAAATGCTTAATTTATGTATCCATTAAATTAAACAAGAAGCAAGGGTACCACAAAATGGTCATTTTATATTAACTTTTCTAAATACTCATGAAACATTTATTAGGAACCAGGATCAACTGAATATGATTTTAAGTTTTGATCACAAGTATTAAAGTAAAAACTTTTTAGATGCTATCGTTTTCAATTTGTGATAGATACTTAAGCAAACAAGAAACTTTATTTTGTAGTTACTACAACGTCCTATAATTAATGAAGCTCCAAAGTAGGAAAATAGTATTAAAGCTATTAAGAATGAAATATCAATATTTCTTTTAAAAAAGCTACTGAATAGATATTAGTTTGTCCTAATTAATTTGGTTTCTATAGCTTCAAGTGAATGTGCTATTTATTTTGAAGAAACAGTTTTTATTAATAAAAGAAATTAAATTATGCTAATCTAAAGAGTGAAATTGTTCTGTGTTTAAAAGGTTCCAAATGACTTCAGCAAACCTTTCTCAGTAAGCGCTTCCAAGCAATAAAGTTTTGCCATCTTGTTCAATAAACAATTAAATATTGAAGACAAGGCAGCCTAGCTTCACTCCTACATACTGTACCATTAAAGCGTGAACACAGAGCTTTATCAAAGTGTGCAAGACAGCAGTATTCCTTTTTGAAAAGAAAAACTGCATCACATATTTATATTTTAATTGAAAAGTGAGAGGCATATGTGCATCTGTGTAGGTTCGTGTGTTTCTAATTGAGTAAAATGATAGCATGTATTTAAATTGAAGTTTCTAAAACATATGTGTTTATGTTGCTATCTGCTTAGAGCACAGTCACATTTCAGTACTTTGTATGCATTCCTTCCATACTTAGATTTTATCTAAGCTAATCAATAACATATAAGGTGAATAGTGTTCCCTTACTGTCTTGCAGCTGCTTCCAAACCTGATTTATGACGCTCATATTGTATTTGCATTCATTATTTGCCTTCAATTATTAAATACATTAAATAGGACAAATTTTTTTCAAACATCATTTGAGATTTATGGATTAAAACTAAATATGGAAAACAAGCTTAAAGTGGAGAGAACAGACTGCTGATCTTAAGTTAAATCACTTCATCTCTGTGTAATTCCTGTATCTTATATTCAAGTTTTGAAATAATTTTTTTATGCAAACCTAGATAGGAGATGTTGGTTTTGAACAATGAGATTATTCCCTGGTTATTGACTGTAAATAAGATACTAGTCATTTGCTGTTGAATGTCTAATGGCCAGACTTACCTTATATGTGGTTACTTAGCTTTATATATTTCTTTGTAAAAATAATGACCTAAGTTAATTAATTATTGATTAATCTGCACTATGTAGTACTATTTGATATAAAACTAAAAATTAGAATCTTTAGTCCCAGAATAAGTTTTAGTTATTAGAAAATACCAACAAACTTAAATAATCTGGAATTTCTTTATAGAACTCTAACCTTTTCAACATGTGTGCTGTGCTGTGCTAAATCACTTCAGTCATGTCCAGCTATTTGTGACCCTATGGCCTGTAACCTACCAGGCTCCTCTGTCCAGGCAAGAAGACTGGAGTGGTTTCCATGCCCTCCTCTTTCAACATGGCATACTTATATTCATAGGAAGACACTTCGATTTACAGAGAGCTGGACCAGAGTTTTATGGATGAAATATACCATTTCTTACAGAACCAGACATGGAAGCAACAGTTAGAAAAGACATGGAACAACAGGCTGGTTCAAAATTGGGAAAAGGGTACGTCAAAGCTGCATATTGTCACCCCTTATCTTTAACTTATATACAGAGTACATCATGAGAAATGCCAGACTGGACAAAGCTCAAGCCGGAATCAACATTGCAGGGAGAAATATCAATAACCTCAGATATACAAGATGACACCACCTGTAAGGCAGAAAGAGGAACTAAAGAGCCACTTTGTGAAGATTAAAGAAGAAAATTAAAAGCTGGCTTAAAACTCAACATTCTAAAAACAAAGATCATGGCATCGGGTCCCGTCACTTCATGACAAATAGATGGGGAAACAATGGAAACAGTGACGGACTTTATTTTCTTGGGCTCCAAAATCACTGCAGATGGTGACTTCAGCCATGAAATTAAAAGACACTTGTTCCTTGGAAGAAAAGCTATGACCAACCTAGACAGCATATTAAAAAGCAGAGCCATTACTTTACCAACAAAGGTCTGTCTAGTCAAAGCTATGCTTTTTCCAGTGGTCATGTATGGATGTGAGAGTTGGACCATAAAGAAAGCTGAGCACCGAGGAAATGATGCTTTTGAACTGTGGTGTTGGAGAAGACTCTTGAGAGTCCCTTGGAGTGCAAAGAGATCCAACTAGTTTATCGAAAGGAATTCAGTCCTGAATACACATTGAAAGGATTGATACTGAAGCTGAAATGCCAATACTTTGGCCGCCTGATGGGAAGAACTGACTCGTTGGAAAAGGCCCTGATTCTGGGAAAGATGAAAGGCAGGGGGAGAAGGGGACAACAAAGGATGAGATGGTTGGATGGCATCACCGACCTGATGGACATGAGTTTGAGTAAGCTCCGGGAGTTGATGATGGACAAGGAAGCCTGACATGCTGCAGTCCACCGGGTCGCAAAGAGTGGGACACAACTGAGTGACTGAACTGACTGAACTGAATAACCTACCAAAAACTCCACCAACATTTTCATCTTGGAATTTATCCCCAAACCTCATATAAAACAGAATGCAATTTGTTTAAAAAATAATGAAATGGGATGCATGTTATTTATTTTTTGTGAAGCCAACAGTGAAACATTTTTTATGTTAAGTATTTAATCACATAGTAATAATAAGTTAATAAATAAAAAGAGATACAAAATCTACATTAGTAGCAATTTTGGTATAATACACATCCAGTATCTTCAGTTAGCTTAAGTGGCTAAAAGAAAAAAAATCTTTCTGTATTATTTTAGTAAAAATAGCTTTGATAATGTAAAATTAATGTACATTTGATCTTTCTTTTTTTAGATGTAGAAATATCTTAATTATAATAGAAATCTTGATTATGGACTGATCTTAATTATACTCAAAAGGACAGAGCACATTCTTATCATTTAATATGGAACAGTTCTTTTCTTCTTTGTTCATTTGTTTATTCATTTATCTTATTTTCTATGTCTTTTTTTAATCATTGATAAAATTGCATGAACTCAATACTATATTTTGTTTGTATATATTTTTCAAAATATATATTCTGATTTTTATCCACATTTTAATTGATATATGTAAAAGTTATATATCTATATATTTGTCTATATGAATACATATATAAGCATGTATACATACATACATGTATATATAATGATCTTTTTCAGTAAGCACTATAGTTTACATATATATGTACACATGCATATATATAAACATATGTCATATATATCCATGTATAATGTACTTTTATGTTTTTAATAATTAATTTTTTAAAGTTCAACCCATGTGTATGTCCCTAGGGACATATCTATGTAGTGCTAGTGGTAAAGAATCTGCCTGCTAATGCAGGATATATAAGAGAAGCAGGTTCAATCCTCGGGTCTGGAAGATCCCCTGGAGTAGGAAATGGCAACCCACTCCAGTATTTTTGCCAGGAAACTTCCATGGACAGAGGAGCCTGGCAGGCTATAGATTATGGGGCCACAAATAGACATGACTGAGCACGCATGTGAGTGTTTGGAAGTGCATGCACACACACACGCAGATACACATTTAAAACGCTGCTTCATACTGTCATATAATATTCAATGAAGTGTAGTACTACATTTTACATATTTACTCTTCTTTCAGGGATACATTCTGTAGATGGTAGATATGAATTAAATTTGAAATTATTTTTAACCTCCAAATATTTAACTAATTCTACCGAGTACATCTAGTTTATAAATATGGATGTACAACTAGTATCCTCTTAAGAATAAAGATATAAGTATTCACTGTTCTCATCCAAGCCACTAGTTGATTATACTGGTGATGACACAGATATTTGATTATCTCTTAACTACTGAAATGAATGACTGAAGGAAGCAGGAATGCTGTGAAATGGAATGAACCAGAAAACAGTTTATTCAAATATCGGTAAAGTTTCAGATATTCTAAGATTCCATTTGTGTTTTGCTAATAAATAATTCAGTGTATAGTCTTTAGCATGTCTACAAAGAAGTATTTGATCCACACTCTCTATGAGCCTTATATAATTTATGGTTTATTATTCAGATAAGATTAACAGTTTTTTATTCTTTTGTTTATGAATTCAGCAACCAAATGTTTGATGACCTAATATGATTGAGTCATCTTTTCTGGAGGTAGGGGTATGGCAGTGAATTTTTTAAAAAATGAAAAACACATACCAAAAAAAAAAAAAAAACTTTAAGTAAACTGGTCAGGAAAAGACTCATTTAGAATATAAGATTTAAACAGACTTGGAAATAAGGGAGCAAATCATACTTATATGTAGGGGTAGAGCATTCTAGGAAACAAAGAGTAAATGCAAATCCTAGGAGTGGGAGAATGTCTGAGGTGTTTGCAGTGAACTAAGAAAGCCAACGAAGTTGGAGTAAATTGGTAGGAGAGGAAGTAAAATTTTTGCTTCAGACCATGTAGGCACTAGATAAACATTGACTTTATCAGAATAAGATAGGGAGCCAGTGAATGGTTTGTTGCAAAGAAGATATAAAGTCAGAGATCTTTAGAGTACTCAGGCTACTTAAGGACAAAATCATAAAAATATGAAATGCTGCTGCTAATGAAGTAATTAATATTATTTATATAATCATCATAAAAGGAGCAGCTTAGGATAATACAATAAGATACAAAGAACTTCCTTAAAGGAAGTTAAGGAATTGTCATGTTTGACACTAACAAGTTCTGTGAACCTGAAAAAGTCATTAAGACTCTTTGACCTCAGATTTCTATTGGCTAAGAGAGATTGCCAGGTATAATTTCTAATGTTTCTTCTGGGTCTAAGTTTTATGATTTTGAATTCCCTATGCCTTATTTGAATTGTTAGGCAGATAAACCTGTAGTTGTATTTTACTTGCTTTGTCAAACTAGCTTTTGTTGTTTGGGAAAAAAGGCATTGTTTCTCTCCTTTTTAAAATTCTTAAGACTAGGTCAGGAAACAATTTCAGTTTGGTAATGGAGTTTAGTTAGGAGATGGCATAGTAATCATTTTATACAGTCATTTTTTCTATTCATTTGCAAATTCATATATTTTTCAGAAAATTAAATCCCAAGAAAATTAGTTAAAACTTACAGCTTAATTTTATTGAAGTGCATAGGTACTGAGCATGATCATAGCTTGAAAGGTTATAATCTCACATTTCAAAATCCATGTGTGTATTATTATATATCAACATATATATATATTTAAGCTAAGGTAGATAGAATTCATTCCTTTATAATGTAGTATAGTAGTAGAAGTGAATAAAAGCAAAAGGGAAACACACTTGGATGAAAATGAAATTGTCTCACACAAAAATAGCACTGTCTAAAATGTACATCTATTTACATTAAAGATGTGGACAGCCAGAAGCCACAAAGTAAAAGTGTGGGTGCCACTGCGTCTGTGGTGTGCACTTTGGCTGTGTAAAAGCTACAGCTATGGCAACAACATTTATTAAGAACCCACAATATGTATGCAATGGTTCCTCTCTTCTGTGCAAAACTTACTGTTGGCGCCACTGAATTTTTTTAATGACTGTCTAATATTAGTAAAGGAAAGTAAATGTTTCTTCCATATGTGGTTCCAAATTAAATTTTGCCTTAAATCTATATCTTCCAAAGGTCAAAATCCTGAACTACTCTGAGAATTCCCTACCAGGTTATTACAGCTGCCAGTTTTGGAGGACTGATTGCCAGCCTGCTTTACTCTAGCTTTCAATTGAAAAGCGTGAATCACAACAATTTGGTAGCCATATATTTTTAACTTTCTGCAATAAAGCTCAGTTCTCAGTATACCATATTTTATCATAATGTTGTGAAAGGTTATGAAACATTTCTCACAACCAGGAATGTGGTCATTATGAATCGGATTCTGTATTTCACACGTGGAATGTTGTTTCCATACAGAACCCATAACAGTCATCTACAAAACTCACTTGTCACTTACAAAGTTTTAGTGTTGTTCTGATGTATAGACCTGGAATAGAAAACTAACAGCATTCTTGACTTTTAGCAATTTTCTCTCAAATGTTGTTTTCCAAGATACATAGTTTGAGATTTTTATATATATATATATAATTAAAGACTATTTGTGTAATACCTTTTATATTATAAAAATGAACAAAACTGATTAATATTTTGCTTAGAATTAATAATATTTTGGCATCACTTAAAATGAAATGAGAACTTATTTTCCATAAAATGAGAACTTATATTAATTTCATTCATTCATTCACAATTGTCACTGTTGTTTAATCATGTCTGACTCTTTTTTGACCTTGTACATTGTAGCCTGCCAGGCTCCTCTGTACATCTGGCCATGGGATTTCCCAGGCAAGAATACTGGAGTGAGTTGACATTTCTTCCTTCAGAGGATCTTCCTGACCCAGGGATAGAACCCGTATCTCCTGCATATCCTGCTTTGGCAGGCAAATTCTTTATTATTGTGCCACCTGGGAAGCCCTTAATTCACAATATAAGGTAGAAAATTTTAAAGAAACTTTGTTTACATTTCATAAATTTTGCCTTTTATTTCTAAGATTGGGTTCAGTAATATATTTTTATTGAACAAGATTTTCTAAAGAGGATTATTTAAATTCTATACATGCTTAATGAAAAACTGTAAGGCTATTTCTATAGAATATAGCTGGTATTGTGACATGTAAAATTATTATCCTTGTCCTCAAGAGACTTTCTATGAAGGAAAAAAAATCATTCATTCATTCATTCCATAAAACAGTTTTCAAGGGCATCCCATGCATCCAAAACTGATACAATGACATGCCCAGAACTGATTTAGTTATTTTTGATGACAAGGATGATAAGAAGCATTTGCTGTCATTAAATATGCAGTATTTGATGCATATTTGATGCACAAACCAAAATGACTGAAGCACCAGGTGAAGAAAACGTCAATAAGACCTGATGAAAAAAAACGCTTCCTATAAATTAGTCACCTAAAGTTTAACTAGTGACAAAATATGCTACAAAACTGCAATAGAAAATAAAGATGTGGCTAACACTTCTCATGTTATAGTCATGGAATTTATTACCTACTTAAACACATTTCACTCACTTTTGCAAGTGCGTATGTTAATATAATTTAAGTAATTCTTAAAATATAAAAAGTATCTTGTCAGGTTTGTACATAAAGATTGCCACTGAATTTTTACAAAAGGGAATTCAATTGAGACTCACACAAAAAAGGAAAACAAAACGAAACAAGAGTACAAAGAATGCAAAAAAGAAAAAAAAAACTGTACCCCCAGGGACTTCCCTGGTGGTTCAGTGGTTAATAATTTGCCTCGAATGATGCATATGTGTGTGTGTTAGTCACTCAGTCGTGTCTGATTCTTTGCAACCCCATGGACTGTAGCCCGCCAGGCTCCTTTGTCCATGGGGATTCTCCAGGCAAGAATACTGGAGTGGGTTACCATTCCCTTCTTCAGGGGATCTTCCCGACCCAGGGACCAAACCCGGGTCTCTCTCATTGCAGATGGATTCTTTACTGTCTGATCCACCAGAGAATGAAGGGAACATGAGTCTGATCCCTGGTCTGGGAAGATCCCACATGCCATAGTGCAACTAAGCCATGTGCCACAATTACTGAGCCCCCAACTCTAGAGCCTGTGAGCCACAACCACTGAGAGCGTAGGCCACAACTACTGAAGCCTTACTTTTCTAGGACTCATGGTTTATAATATAAGAAGCCATCACAATGAGAACCCTCCATAGGGCAGTGAAAAATGCACTCCACTGGCTGCAACTAGATAAAGCCCATGTGCAGCAACAGAGACCCAGCACAACCATAAATAAATAAATTAACAAATAAATGCAACTTTAAGCAAAGAAATGTACCAAGTACTCTACAGAATGTATAAATGGAGAGGGATACACACACATAGAAATGGGCAAATTAGTCCATGTTTCAAGAAGTCAGAAATAAAGAAATATTTAAACCAAATATTGCAAAAATTGAATACATATATATACCTTGGCAGCCAAGTATATGTAGGGTGTGAGAAAGAAGGCAACATCAAACAATACTCTAGAGGATTATCCCAGGACAAATTTTTCTGAGAAGGAAGTGTTTATTGAATTCTTGGTGTGCTGAATTTAATCTGGTTTCAGGGATTCCAGATGGAGATGTCAAGGAAACAGTCAGAATGCAACTCTCATTTCCAGAGGGTCTAAAATGCAGTGTGGAATTAATTACATAGAAGTTCAAATAACTGGAATATATGAAATCCTGAAAGGAGGGTAGTTTACAAAATAGTTAAAATATTGTCACAGGTCAGATTTCTCAAAAACGTGTTTACCCAGAGAAAAAGATCAGGTGGCTTTTTTTTTTTTTTCTACAAAATGACAAACCTAAGACTATTTCATTATAAAACGTCAATTTACTGTAAATATCTATTACCTAAGTTTACTGGTTATATGTAAATTAAGTAACGACTTTCATTCACATTAGTTTGATAACATCATGAAACTGCCATCATAGGACACTTAGGGTATTTACTATGTCAAGGCAATGTTTATCTCAAAATTTAGAAAATTATAACACATATACTGTCCAGAAATAAAGCATATTTCTACCTGGGAAGTGAGAAACATAGAATTGATGGAAGAAGCGTGAATAAATATAAGCATTTGTATATATTTATAAATTTAAAATTTTTATTACTAGTATCATGATTTCTACATTGTAAAGTCAGAAGTCATGAAAACCAAAGCCAGTATAGAATCAGGAAAGCAATAATATTTATTATCCCCAGTATCTTCATTATTCAAATACTCCTAGGATCACAAATATTTTGAAGGGATTTGTCCCATGAAAGTCAATTCGTTAGTGTTCATCTAATAGACTTAAAACCTTTTGGACCTAGACAATACTTTAGAAAACAATATTTCAACTGCATTTAACCATATTTTTAGAGAACACTGAATTTGAAGGCCACATTTTCATCAAAACCTCACAGTAAATTATAACACTGCTGAGATCCAGGATCCCACATTGAGGATCAGGGATCATGTTAACAATCATGGTGATGAAACAATATTCATGAAGTGATATGTTTTAAGATGGCTTTACTTTTTAAATGATAAATACTATATAAAGTTAATGATCAGAAACATGTTACAACTACCCTTAAAAAATTCAAATCACCACTTCCTTCTAGGATTAACAGTTTGGTTCACTGAGTAGAATCATTTAATAAAAGTTTGATGACAGATCATATGTTACCCAGCATATTGAAAAGCTAAATTATTTAGCAATCAAAAAGTACTTTTAGTAAGGTGGCCAATGATTTAATAGGCGAAGCAGGATATTTGGCAAGTTGAAGAAATGCTTTAAAGGATTGTGTGGAAAGCACAGGCAGGAACCAGGCCTCAGTTCAGTTCAGTTCAGTCGCTCAGTCATGTCCAACTCTTTGTGACCATATGGACTTAAGCAGGTCAGGCTTCCCTGTCCATCACCAACTCCCAGAGCCTACTCAACCTCATGTCCAAAGAGTCAGTGATGCCATCCAACAATTTCATCCTCTGTCTTCCCCTTTTCCTCCTGTCTTCAATCTTTCCTAGCATCAGGGTCTTTTCAAATGAGTTAGTTCTTCCAATCAGGTGGCCAAAGTATTGGAGTTTCAGCTCCAATATCAGTCCTTCCAATGAATATTTGGGACTGATCTCCTTTAGGATGAACTGGTTGGATCTCCTTGCAGTCCAAGGGACTCTCAAGAGTCTTCTCCAACTCCACAGTTCAAAAGCATCAATTCTTCAGCACTCAGCTTTCTTTATAGTCCAACTCTCACATCCATACATGACCACTGGAAAAACCATAGCATCGACTAGACAGACCTTTGTTGACAAAGTAATGTCTCTGCTTTTTAATAAGTTGTCTAGGTTGGTCATAACTTTTTTTCCAAGGAGCAAACATATTTTAATTTCATGGCTATAGTCACCATGTGCAGTGATTTTGGAGCCCCCCAAAATTAAGTCTGCCACCGCTTCTACTGTTTCCCTATCTATTTCCCAGAAAGTGATGGGACCAGATGCCATGTTCTTAGTTTTCTGAATGTTGAGATTTAAGCCAACGTTTCACTCTCCTCTTTCACTTTCATCAAGAGGCTCTTTAGTTCTTCTTCACTTTCTGTCATAAGGGTGGTGTCATCTGCATACATGAGGTTATCAATATTTCTCCTGGAAATCTTGATTCCAGCTTGTGTTTCATCCAGTCTGGCAGTTCTCATGAGGTACTCTGCATATAATTTAAATAAGCAGGGTGACAATATGCAGACTCAATGTACTCCTTTCCCAGTTTGGAATCAGTCTGTTGTTCCATGTCTAGTTCTAACTGTTTCTTCTTGACCTCCATACAGATTTCTCAGGAGGCAGGTCAGGTAGTCTGGTATTCCCATCTCTTGAAGAATTTTCCACAGTTTGTTGTGATCCACACAGTCAAAATCTTTGCTGTAGTCGATAAACTAGGATACAGTTTTCCTAAATACAGGACACCTTCAGTTGAATATCTTTCCCTCTTTTACTAACTATAAGAGCATTCTTTACATTAATTATTTCTGTCAAATATTTAACAACCAGTGTTCTTTATGGGAGCAGCCTTTCATATCTCCTTTTTAAGAGGGAAAGGAAGTGTGTGTGTGTGTGTATGTGTGTGCACATGTGTGTGCCTGCACATGTGTGCAAGAAGGCATGTATGTATGTGAGTTTACATCATCATTTTTGTTCCATTATTAGTCATAGATGCCTCTTTTGTGATGCACTCTTAAGTCTACCTCCAAAGTCATACATGTAAATATTACTTACTTGGCACAAATCCAGTCTATTAACTAATGAAATGTGAAATCAGAAAAGCATTAAAAGGCTAAATTGAAAGCAAAGAAGCCTGATTTTTGCATTCAGCATTCGAATATATGTATGTAGGAGATATGAAGGTGAAGAAATAAACTTTCTTGTATCTCTTCCTGTGTTTATAGACGGTATGATATGAATAATCACTAACTGTTTCCACTTAAATGCACGAGTTACACTTGGGCATCAATTATAACCAAACTGAGGACATAAGCAACAGCTAAAGGCTGACAAATGCCTGTGTAGAAAGCCCCTTAAAACATAATCACTTTCCCATCAAGGAAGAAGCCAGGATATCATAACCAGGCAATTGGGACACCTTGTCAGTTATGCATAAATTGGGCAATAAAGAAAATAGCTTGACATAAGGAATGCCACGTTCTAAGAAAGCTGTTTACGGAATGGGAGTTTGACTTCAATTTGGACTTGCATGCTCTGTCTCCAACATCACTAAAAGGTTCCAGGTCCTAGGGCAGAACCATTTATAAATATTAAAAGCCAAATAATAAAAAGACTGCTAAAATCTGCTCCCATGACAAACCAAATAGGTTTTCTTAGTTTAAACTAAGAATCTTGGGGAAAATAGGCTCTGAAATTCATATACAACATATGAAACATAGGAAAGACATTTTGAATTTGTAAAAAAAAAATTCCCAACGTGAAAATTTCTATCCTCCTTTAACTCCTGAGCTAGAGCACAGAATATCGCCCTATACACAAGAGGTCTTCACCTAGTTTATCCAGTGTTCCCTCCAACACAATATATTCAAACTGGATGTATTATTGCTCACCATGTACCCTTTGTGTGTGTGTGTGTGTATTTGAGTGTGTGTGTGTTAAGTCACTCCAGTTGTGTCCAACTCTTTGTGACCCTATGAACTATAGCTCGCCAGACTCCTCTGTGCATGGGATTCTCCAGGCAAGAATACTGGAATGAGTTGCCGTTTCCTTCTCTAGGGGATCTTCCCAAACCAGGGATCAAGGCCACATCTCTTATGTCTCCTGAATTGGCAGGTGGGTTCTTTAATACTAGTGCCACCTAGGAAGCCCATGTCCCTTTCAGTGTTTCTAATTTTGATAAGGAAGCTTCAGTTCAAATAATTGGGCAAAATCTCAGGTTGGGTTCTCGGAAAGCAGATTGAGATGGTGTTTGTGATGTGAGGTTTGTTTTTTTTTTAAGGATAGTCTTTGGACAAAGGAAAAGAACATTGCTATACTGGGCCGAGGGAGAAGCATGGCATGCCTTGCTGGTGAATGAAGACTCAGGCAAAGCTTTGGATCTAGAAGACCATCAAACCGTCTTTAACCAGCTTCAAATGGCTGGAACTTTCTATCATTTCTTGGTTGGTCACTGGATTCATGCTGCCCTTGGGAAGGGCATGATCTCAGGTCAAGTGTCTTCTGTGCCGTTAGGGTGGCTGGAACAAGCACCCAGCTGCAGGCACTCTACTGGCCCCAGCTGGATACCAGACCCTTCTTTGAAGGCAATCTGGGACCACATAATCCTGTCTACTGCATTCACACCTAATTCTCATATCCGATCATGCACTCAATAAGTCTAAAAGATGTTGAAGTTCTAACTTTGCTACATCTTTTCTAGCTTTGCTGCTGCTGTTTTAATCTCAGCTGTCTTTTTCTTTGTTTTTGAGGTTGTTTTTGTCCAGTTGCCCTGTCATGCTGGACTCTGCGATCCCATGGACTGCAGCATGACAGGCCTCCCTTTCCCTCACCATCTCCCAAGGTTGCCCAAGTTCATGTCCATTGCATCAGTGATGCCATCCAGCCATCTCATCCTCTGATGCCCTCTTCCCCTTCTGTTCTCAATCTCTCCCAGCATCAGGGGGTTTTCCAGTGAGTTCGCTGTTCACATCAAGTGACCAAAATACTGGCGCTTCAGCATCCGTCCTTCCAGTGAGTATTCAGGTTCAGATTATTCCTTTGAGACTTATTGGCTTGATCTCCTCAGTGTCCAAAGGACTCTCTGAATTCTTCCTCAGCACCACAGTTCAAAGGCATCAATTATTTGGCACTCTGCCTTCTTTCTGGTCCAGCTCTCACAACCATACAAGACCACTGGGAAGACCATAGTCTTGACTACAGGGACCTTTCTAAGCAAGTTGATATCTCTGCTTTTCAACACAATTTTTAGGTGTTATAGCTTTCCTGCCAAGAAGCAATTGTCTTCTGATTTCATGGCTGCAGTCACCATTTACAGTGATTTTAGAGTCTAAGAAGAGGACATCTGTTATTGTTTCAAATTTCCCCCTTCTATTTGCCATGAAATAATGGGACTGGATACCATGGTATTAGTTTTTATTTTTTAAATGTTTATTAATTTTAAACCAGTTTTTTCACTCTCCTCCTTCACTCTCCTCAAGAGGTTGCTTGGTACCTCTTTGCTTTCTGCTATTAGAGTAGTATTATCCAGTATCTGAGGTTGTTAATATTTCTCCTGACTACCTTGATTCCAGCCTGTAACTCCTCCAGACAGACATTTCTCATGATGTGTGCAGCATACAAGTTAAAGAATCAGGGTGACAATAGACAGCCCTGTCATACTCCTTTCTCAATCCTGAACCGATCAGTTGTTCTGTACAGGGTTCTAACTGTTGCTTCTTGACCCACGTACAGGTTTCTCAAGAGATAGGTAAGATGGTCTGGTATTCCCATCTCTTTAAGAGCTTTCCAGTTTGTTAATGATTCACACAGTCAAAGGCTTTAGTGTAGTTGATGAAACAGAGGTAGATTTTTTTTCTGGAATTCCCTTGCTTTCTCTATGATCTAGTGACTATTGACAATTTGATCTCTGGTTCCTCTGCCTTTTCTAAAGCCTGTGTGGACATTTTGAATTTCTTGGTTGGCATAATGCTGAAGCCTAGCATGCAAGATTTTAAGCATGACCTTACTAGCATGGGAGATGGAGTACAATTGCCCAGTGGTTTGAATCTTCTTTGGTACTGCCCTTCTTGGGAATTTGGATGAGGATTGATCTTTTCTAGTCCTGTAGCAACTGCTTGTTCTTCCAGATTTGCTGACATATTGTATGCAACACTTTGATAACATCAGTTTATAGGGTGTTGAATAGCTCTACTGGAATTCTATTGTATCCACTAGCTTTACTGACAGCAGTGCTTTCTAAGGCCCACCTGACTTCACATTCTAGAATGTCTGGCACCAGGTGACTGACAACACTGTTGTGGTTATCCGGTTCACTAAGATTTTTTGTATAGTTCTTCCATGTATTCTTCCCATCTCTTCTTGATATCTTCAACTTCTTCTAGTTCCCTCCTTTTTTGCCCCTTTATTTGTGCCCATCTTTGGGCAAATTGTTCCCATGATATTTCCAATTTTCCTGAAGAGATTGCTAGTCTTTCCCCTTCTGTTGTTTTCCTCTACTTTAAGCTTTGTTCATTGAAGAAGACCTTGTCTCTCCCTGATGTTCTTAGGTACTCTGCATTTAGTTTGGTGCATATTTACCTTTCTCTTTTGCTTTTCACTTCTCCTTTCTCTTCAGCTATTTACAAATCTTCCTCAGATAACCACTTTGCCTTCTTGCTTTCCTTTTTCTTTGGGATGGTTTTGTGCCCACTTTCCTTTCCTCTTTTAATGCTGAAAGTTCTTCTTTCATGCACATATTAAATTCCATACCAAAGTCCCTCTGCCTTTTAGATAGATCCACACTTGCTTTGGCTAATTTAATAGCTATTCACCTACACTTGGACCAACCGAACTTTAATTTTATCTCTGTGTCATGATCTTCAAATTCTTTTTCCTTTTGTTCAGGCTCTTTCTTCTAGTATAAGAGGTTTCTCATGCCACCTTCACATCAGCCTGTTAAGTGTTTACTCTCTTATAAGAACACTTTCAACCACCAGCAGTTTTCAACTCTGAATCAGTTCCATACCAAGCAAAAATGTTAGCAAGTGAACTTGTCGCATTAGTAATATTAATGTAACATATATGTGAACAATGCCTGGTTAAGTGATTCATATATATGGGCGATGAGCATGAGAGAGAGGAGAAGAGAGAAAGTTGGAAATGGACATACAAAAAATCAACTGTTTCAAAATGGTAGGTTTTCTGTTTTTTTGCCATGCCACATGGCTTGTGTAGGATCTTAGTTCCATGACCCACCCACACCCCCTGTAGTTGAAGTGCAGAGTCTCAATAACTGGACCACCAGAAAAGTCTCCAAAATGAGGTGTTTTAAGTCAAGAAAAATGTCAAATAAATTGCTTACCAAATAACCATCTCTGTGACATTAACAAAGGTATTTACCTTTCTGAATTTTATTTACCAAATATGTAAAATGTTGTTGATATTGGAAACCAAATAGGGATTTAAGTCACAGTTTCTGGCACACAGTTGGTGCTCAATAAATCATAATTATTACAAGTCTGGCTTGTGAGGTCAGATAAATGAAATTTCTGGCTGTTCTATCTATTGGCATGATAATTAACCTGTTTTTAACAAGATATTTCAAAGATTTATGTGAAAAAGCAAGTACTTCACTGGGACATAAGACAACAGGCTGAAAATTAGGACTAAAATGGTGAGGAAAACAATTTTAAATATACTTACACTAAAAATCTTAGAATTTTAAAATTGAAGACAGATTTTTAAGTTTGGTTATTTTTCGAATAAAAAAAAAACATTCAATGTGAAATTTGGTGTGTGCTTTATTAAGATGTTGTTCTCACCTGAGCATATTTAGTTATACACTAATATAAATACTATTTCTAAGTGAAATAAAGTTGCTTTACAGAATGGACCTGGAGTCTTTGCTCACCATAGATCTATGAGTGAAGCTGACTCAAAACAATTTTCTAAAGAGAAGTTGATCCCTGATTGTGGACACCCCATGACTCACCCCAAGTGGCTTTACTGAGATTTTAGGCTTCCATAAAAGGATTAAAACCCTAACACCAGGTTGACTATTCCTAAAGAATACGGCTCTAAATTCCCATGGCTACCTAAAAGACCTCTATTTTGGGCATTTGCCAAGGAGTTAATCTGAAATCAATGTCAGCCAAAATTTGCTGAAGGAATTATGATGCTAGGTGATTTCCAAGGATGCAGTCTGGTCTGTCTTTATAATTGGTTTTACTAAGTTGTGATTGTGGCTCAGATGGTAAAGCATTTGTCTACAATGCGGGAGACCCGGGTTCAGTCCCTGGGTTGGGAAGATCCCTTGGAGAAGGAATGGCACCCCACTCCAGTACTATTGCCTGGAAGATCCCATGGACAGAGGAGCCTAGTTGGCTACAGTCCATGGGGTCGCAAAGAGTCGGACACAACTGAGTGACTTCACTTTCACTTTCAAGTTGTGATTGTAGGGTTGTGCTGCCAGTTTTAGGTAACTCTTCATCAAATCTTGTTAAAGGGTATTAAAGTGGATGACTGGAGGTATCTGTGCACCTTGAGTGCAAGGAACTGTACCTGTGTCTTCATGATTACACCTGGCATGCTATTATCCATGGGGTCACAAAGAGTTGGATACAACTTGGTGACTGAGCAATAACAACAGTGCACCTAGTATCTGACATATAGTAGGTTAAATAAATATTTGTGGATGATTGATTCTACTTTAATACAGTATCTTCATCAGCAGAGCATGCAGAATAAATACTTCTTTCATCATGACACCAAAAAGTATCATGGTTTTCCTGGACAATAGTCACTGGTAGAACTGATGCTGAAGCTGGACTTCCAATACTTTGGGCACCTGCTGAGAAGAACTGACTCGCTGGAAAAGACTCTGATGCTGGGAAAGACTGAAGGCAGGAGGAGAAAGGGATGACAGAGAATGATATGGTTGGATGGCATTACCAACTCATGGACATGAGTTTGAGCAAGCTCTGGGAGTTGGCAATGGATAGGGAGGCCTGGCCTGCTTGCGTCCATGGGGTCACAAAGAGTTGGATATAACTGAGCAACTGAACTGAACTTCCCTGGACAATTAGTTTATTTTTGTATGAGGTTCATTTAATGCTATGAGGAAAAAAAATTCCCTCTAACATTAATTTTCAAGAGTTTGGTGACAAATTTCTGTTCCAGCTAGTATTAGGTAGTAACAGCATTATGTAATTAATACTGGTCACTAAGGTATGACATTTAAGCCTGAGTTCCTGACACAGTTTGTAGTAAAATTTTAATTTCTATATATTTTTTTCCTACTTATATTTTAAATTCCTTGGGAGTCATTTGAGATTCTGTTTGGAACACAAAGAATGGATAGAAAGCTATATAGAAAGAAAGAGATGTCACCTAAATTGTCTTTCTAGTCTTAGATTAAACTGGGTTTATAATCATTAATGGGTGTCGTAGATGAAAGATAATTATTGTAAATGGCCAGGACCATAGGGATTCACCCAGAAGATTTTATTCATCTTTCCCCCACAATCCCCTTCCCTACTCCATTCCTAAGGAAAGTTGAACTATTTTGACCGATTATTATTTTGATGTCATCACCTATGTTAAGCAGAAGTTTATTTTCAATTAAAAATAATCTGAAGAATGGACATGAGATTTCACTTAAGGGTAACAGCATTGTTCCAAATATATAGTGTGATGATGGCTACACAACTCTGTTCAGTTCAGTTCAGTTCATTTCAGCCACTCAGTCGTGTCAACTCTTTGCAAATGCTTAAATGTAATATTTACTTAAATTTCAATAAAGCATCCTTTTTTTTAAAAGTATGCTCGCATCAGTTTCCTGTTGCAACCATAACATATTACCACAAGCCTAGTGAAACGCAATAGGACCCTATGGTCTTTGCTCCCCATGTCCTCAGCTTGCCTTTTGTCTGTGGAAAAACTTTAGCCAAATAATAAGTTTAATCAGAGAAGTGAGAAAATGCAGAAACAAAGGAAATCAAATAATAATAATAATAATAATATACTCATTAAACATAGTCAAGGACCTTTAGGTCCTTCTCTAGGGCTATAGATAATACTGTGAGCCATATCTGGTTGCTGCCTTATTGGTGCTGAAAACTCCACCAGGGAGAAGAGGTTAACTACATGATGACCAGATTGTAGCCATGGCATCAGCTGCCATGATTCCAAGAATTGGCCTCAAGAAATGGAAACAAACTGACCTTGGAACTAAAGATAAACTGTACTTAAAATATTCAAGATGACACAGGTCGGATGACTGAAGACCAATTTCAAGATTACTGTCAGAATTGACTGTGCTGTTTCTTCAAATAACCCCCTCCCTCAGCTTATAAAAGCTCTTGCCCACTGATTGATAGTAGAGTAGGTCAACCTTTGGACAGGCATCTTGCGAGCCCTCCCACCTAGGCTTGCCAGCATCCAAAATAAAACAGATTCTTTTCCCACCAACCTGGCTTATTCATTGGCTTTTGACCCCGTTTTCAGTTACATTAGTATCTTAGAGCATCAGAGATGTGCTCTCTTAGGGTCTGAAGTTCAGGAGGCTGAAGGCAGTTGTGCCAGGCTAGCTAGTGTTAACGTGTCACCTAGGAGGACATCTTCTGGAGACTGAGAGGAGAATTCATTTCTTCGCCTTTTTCAGCATTTAAGTGGCCACTGTTATTTTTTTGAGGCTTCTTAGGTGTCACGGTGGTAAAGAATTTGCCTGCAATGCAGGAGACTCAAGAGACTTGGGTTTGATCCCTGCGTTGGGGAGATTCCCTGAAGAAGGAAATGGCAACCCACTCCAGTATCCCTGCTTGGGAAGTTCATGGACAGAGGAGTCTGGTGGGATACAATCCATAGAGTTGCAAGGAGTGGGACATAACTGAGAGACTGATCATGCATGCAAGTTTAGAGGAGGTCATCAGGGAATTCTCATTCCACGTGAGTTCCCCCAAAGACTAACAAGTACTTTGTTAGATAATTTATGTTAGACAATAGTCTCCCAAAATAAGCCACTTCAACATGATTTTTCATCTGGGGAGAGTGAAGAAAAAAAAAAAAAACTTTCATAAATGCTCTGGTTCCCAAGTGATTCCATTAATAAACAAGTAAATAACACAAAATCAAAAAATAAATATCAAGCCTTAAAAGGAACCAGAAAGAAACAACAAAGACCAAAATATAATAAATCATGGTATAGTGTCTCTTTTCACCAAAACTTTTACATCTAATTTGATAATACTCCAGTTTGGCATTATCCTCTTTGACATGTTGAAATTTCCTTTCATTTCAAGCAAGCATGCATCTAATAGAAGAAAAAAAAAATTGATCTTGTTATCCATATGACCACCTTGAGGGCACACGGCAGTTCTCAGTGCACATGGTAATGCTTATGGTGTCAATAACAATGTCTAAATAACAGAAGTTTTAACTGCAGTCATCTTTTATCATCATGGAAGCTCCCTGGGCTCCTTTTAATTTGATCATATTGAAATGTGCTGTCCTGATTTTCATGAATTAGGGCAAAGTCACCCTTACTCACCATCTGAAGTCTCAGATGTTCCTTCCCACCCAGTAATGAAAATGAAAATTATTTTCCTTGGCAACTCAATGGTATTCTGGTTAATTATGTGGATATAATTCTTAGATTATTGCATATTTTATAGCTGAAAAGCCCTCTACTTTATAGCCAGGTCTTTTTTTTTAAACTTTCTTAAAATACTATTTCTCTAGTTTATGTTATTTCGTCAAATTTTAAAACATATTAAATTAGCCTGAAATTCTTTTTTGGAAGAAGGCAGGCTGTAACATTTTAAAATGCATTCCTGTTTTGTATTCATTTCACAAGACTTACAAGTGATGTCTATACAATCAAGTACAATATGTCCATAAAAATTTCATGTTCAGGAAGGGCCAGTTTAGAAGGTATAAGCAAGAAAGTGTAAATATACAAATACTGGATTAGTTTCTTTTCTGAAACATTTTAAGCCATTTTAAGAATGGCTTCCTAAATACACTGCCTTTAGAAGTAGATATTCATTACTTTTCTCAAAAAATAAAAACAGGGGGAAGGAGAGCTAATTAAAAATAAATTAATGATAAAATATTATTTATTGTAGTTAAAATATAGTATATACTTAGAAATTATAAGATAACATAGATTGCATTGTGGAATCAGATATTCTTTACAAATATGTTGACTAGATTACAATGCTGGTATATCCTGACTGAATGGATAGGATAGATTTATAATTTGTAAAGTCATTTCTTTTCAATTATAATCTGCATAGCTGGTCAGTGTCAGGGACTATAACTTGTTTTCTATTGACATATCATATCACCACATTTTCTTAACAATTTGATAAGACTCTAAAAGTCAATCCTGAAGGTGGGGGTGGAATGTTTGTCCTAAGGATGACTTCATATCATTAACCCCTGCCAACTAATGAATTTAGAAATTTCTATGTATTCTCATAAAAAAAGCACATATAGATATAACAAAATGTACTATTTAAAAATGCTGTAAACATCTTACAACCAAATGAAAGCTTCTTATACTATGTGTCATCTCATTTTACAAATTTAAGAATCCCCTAAAATGACTGTAATGTCTGATATCTGCTATTGATCACATCTGTAATTTATTACATGGGCTTAACAAACATAATTTCATTTAATATTTTAATAATCCTGAAGACAGTCATTAATGAAATGTTCTGGAGAAGAGGAGTTCATAGTCTGCACAATAGCCAAGTGAACGTCAACATTCTAGGAATCAGTGAACTAAAATGGACTGGAATGGGGGAATTTAACTCAGATGACCATTATATCTACTACTGCGGGCAGGAATCCCTCAGAAGAAATGGAGTAGCCATCATGGTCAGCAAAAGAGTCCGAAATGCAGTACTTGGATGCAATCTCAAAAACGACATAATGATCTCTGTTTGTTTCCAAGGCAAACCATTCAATATCACAGTAATCCAAGTCTATGCCCCAACCAGTAACGCTGAAGAAGCTGGAGTTGAATGGTTCTATGAGACCTACAAGACCTTTTAGAACTAACACTCCAAAAAGATGTCCTTTTCATTATAGGGAACTGGAATGCAAAAGTAGGAAGTCAAGAAACACCTGGAGTAAAAGGAAAGTTTGGCCTTGGAGTACGGAATGAAGCAGGGCAAAGGCTAATAGAGTTTTGCCAAGAGAATGCACTGGTCATAGCAAACACCCTCTTCCAACAACACAAGAGAATACTCTACACATGGACATCACCAGATGGTCAACACTGAAATCAAACTGATTATATTCTTTGCAGCCAAAGATGGAGACACTCTATAGAGTTAGCAAAAACAAGACCAGGAGATGACTATGGCTCAGATCATGAACTCCTTATTGCCAAATTCAGACTTAAACTGAAGAAAGTAGGGAAAACCACTAGACCATTGAGGTATGATCTAAATAAATTCCTTATGATTATACAGTGGAAATCAGAAATAGATTTAAGGGTCTAGATCTGATAGAGTGCCTGATGAAATATGGACAGAGGTTTGTGACACTGTACAGGAGACAGACCATCCCCATGGAAAAGAAATGCAAAAAAGCAAAATGGCTGTCTGAGGAGGCCTTACAAATAGCTGTGAAAAGAAGAGAAGTGAAAAGCAAAGGAGAAAAGGAAAGATATAAGTATCTGAATGCAGAGTTCAAAGAATAGCAAGAAGAGATTAAAAAAAGCTTTCCTCATTGATCAATACAAAGAAATAGAGGAAAACAATAGAATGGGAAAGACTAGAGATCTCTTCAAGAAAATTAGAGATACCAAGGGAACATTTCATGCAAAGATGGGCTCCATAAAGGACAGAAATGGCATGGACCTAACAGAAGCAGAAGATATTAAGAAGAGGTGGCAAGAATACACAGAAGAACTGTACAAAAAAAGAGCTTCATGGCCCAGATAATCACAATGGTGTGATTACCAACCTAGAGCAGGACATTCTGGAATGTGAAGTCAAGTGGGCCTTGGAAAGCATCACTACGAACAAAGCTAGTGGAGGTGATAGAATTCCAGTTGAGCTATTTCAGATCCTGAAAGATGATGCTGTGAAAGTGCTGCACTCAATATGCCAGCAACTTTGGAAAACTCAGCAGTGGTCACAGGACTGGAAAAGGTCAGTATTCATTCCAATCCCAAAGAAAAGCAATGCAAAAGAATGCTCAAACTACCGCACAATTGCACTCATCTCACACACTAGTAAAGTAATGCTTAAAATTCTCAAGCTAGGTTTTTGCAATACGAGAACCGTGAACTTCCTGATGTTCAAGCTGGTTTTAGAAAAGGCAGAGGAACCAGAGATCAAATTGCCAACATCTGCTGCATCATGGAAAAAGCAAGAGAGTTCCAGAAAAACATCTGTTTCTGCTTTATTGACTATGCCAAAGCCTTTGGCTGTGTGGATCACAATATACTGTGGAAAATTATGAAAGAAATGGGAATACTAGACCACCTGACCTGCCTCTTGAGAAACCTATATGCAGGTCAGGAAGCAATAGTTAGAACAGGACATGGAACAACAGACTGGTTCCAAATAGGAAAAGGAGTACATCAAGGCTGTATATTGTCACCCTGCTTATTTAACTTCTATGCAGAGTACATCATGAGAAACGCTGGGCTGGAAGACGCACGAGTTGCAATCAAGATTGCTGGGAGAAATATCAGTAATCTCAGATATGCAAATGACACCACCGTAATGGCAGAAAGTGAATAGGGACTAAAAAGCCTCTTGATGAAAGTGAAAGAGGAGAGTGAAAAAGTTGGCTTAAAGCTCAACATTCAGAAAACAAAGATCATGGCATCCAGTCCCATCACTTCATGGGAAATAGACAGGGAAACAGTGGAAACAGTGTCAGACTTTATTTTTCTGGGCTCCAAAATCACTGCAGATGGTGATTGCAGCCATGAAATTAAAAGATGCTTACTCTTGGAAGGATAGTTACAACCAACCTACCTAACATATTGAAAAGCAGAGATATACTTTGCCAACAAAGGTCCATCTAGTCAAGGCTCTGGTATTTCCAGTGGCCATGTATGAATGTGAGAGTTGGACTGTGGAGAAAGCTGAGAGCCAAAAAATTGATGCTTTTGAACCGTGGGGTTGGAGAAACTCTTGAGAGCCCTTGGACTTCAAGGAGATCCAACGAATCCATCCTAAAGGAGATCAGTGCTGGGTGTTCATTGGAAGGACTGATGCTAAAACTGAAACTCCAATACTTTGGCCTCCTCATGTGAAGAGTTGACTCATTGAAAAAGACCTTGATGCTGGATGGGATTGGCGGCAGGAGGAGGTGACGACAGGATGAGATGGCTGGATGGCATCACCAACTCGATGGACATGAGTTTGAGTGAACTCCGGGAGTTGGTGATAGACAGGGAGGCCTGGGGTTCTGCGATTTACGGTGTCACAAAGACTCAGACATGACTGAGCGACTGAACTGAACTGATACCACAGACAGAAGAACTAAAACCTGACAATATTGCCTCCTGTATATGCACTTCCAGAATCTAAAAGGATAAACAAATGGGGTTATGTTGACCCAGTAAATGTAAATGCCTTTGTATGATATGTTTATTTCCTACCAATTAAGAAACACTAGAAGTGTGGTTTTATATTTTCTAGAATCAAAACCCCGGAGAAGGCAATGGCACCCCACTCCAGTATTCTTGCCTGGAAAATCCCATAGACCGAGGAGCCTGGTGGGCTACAGTCCATGGGGTCGCTAAGAGTCTTACAGGACTGAGAGACTTCACTTTCACTTTTTACTTTCATGCATTGGAGAAGGAAATGGCAACCCACTCCAGTGTTCTTGCCTGGAGAATCCCAGGGACGGGGGAGCCTGGTGGGCTGCCATCTCTGGGGTCGCATAGAGTCGGACATGACTGAAGCGACTTAGCAGCAGCAGCAGCAGCAGAGTCAAAACCCATGATTGCAGGACTAACACCTTTCTTAACGATTTTAGTAATCAGTTGTTTGCATCATGTAACTTCCTAAGGGATGATGAAGGGGACTAAAAAGGGAAAAGGAGAGAGAGAGACAAAATGGCATATATGAATCTCTGCAATAGCAAATGACTAATAAAATTGTATTATCACCTATAATTATCTTTATCCTAAATTTAGAAGAAACAGGAGGATATAGAAAAAAATTATTGATCTATGTTATGATCTTTTCTGCTAGCAAGTTTCCCTGAGACAGATCAGACAACTCACTGTACTAATTGTGTTTTCTAAGCTATAAAATGACTTGTTGCAGCTTTTGGAGTATTTAGCTTTTAAAGTTAGGTCAAGTTTTAAAATTAAATGAC
Organism: Budorcas taxicolor; assembly: GCF_023091745.1. NCBI lineage: Eukaryota > Metazoa > Chordata > Mammalia > Artiodactyla > Bovidae > Budorcas > Budorcas taxicolor. The sequence goes on along the minus strand of NC_068929.1, from coordinate 54,158,045 downwards.
TTGATCAGACCTCTGCTTCTACAAAGATATACGAGATGTGTATTTCCCTATTCTTCCCATTGTGTATAACTAAAATCCTGAGCAGTTGTAAACAAAATGAACACAGAAGACTCTGAAGGGTAAAGGGAAAAACAAAGATGAACTAGGGATCTCAGAATCACAAAATAATACAGTGATATTGTTCTCTAGGTTTTCTCTTTGTTCCATGTATTGTACAAAGGAGATGTGTTAAAGGAGATACAGTTAAAGGAGATAGTGTTTCGGAAATACCAATGGGTACAGAGAAACACCCTCAGCAAAAGCCTGAATTTTCCAACCAAAGGAAAAAATGGTCAAAGCGAGAGAGTAAGCTTAGATAAAAACTGCTACATTTCAGCAAAATACCACAGAAAAAACTTACCATCTCATCTCACTGGTCCCAGGAAAGGCTGAGATATCTACAGACTTCCAGCCATCTATACTCCTTAGGTTTTACCAGTTGCCCCCAGTCTTTCTGATACAGTTATGTCAGAGAAGGCCAAGTAGGAACCAGGATTTCATCCTCACTGGTGGTAATGAAATCAAACTTCACTTCACCTGCAGTCTCAATGGAAATCTCTACTATTATAAGAATGAAAAATACAATCAGAGCTTAATGAATGGGCTGAACCACTGACTGGGCAGGACAGAAAAAAAAAAAAAAAATCAGTGACCTGGATAGCAGAACAGTTGTAATTATGTTATCTGAATGGAATGCAAAGAAAAAATAGAGTGAAAAATATGAACAGAGCCTCAAGGCTCTAGGGACTGAAACAAAAAGTTTAGTATTCATGCCACTGGAGTTCCAGGAAAAGGGGGAAAAAAAAAAGTGCTCAGAAGTAATGGGTAAATGTCCTAAATTTGGCAAAAAATATAAACCTGTAGACTCAGTAAGCATAATGAATTCCATACAAAGTAGGCAAATAAATCCACTAGATAATACACCATTGTCAAGCATCTTAGAGATAAAAACAAACCAAAAATTTCAAAAGCTTCAAGAGAAGTGATATTTTACCTATAAAAGAAAACCAAGATGAATAACAGTGGGTGTCTCATCAGAAACCATAGAGGCCAGAAAAAAAGTGACACAATATGTTTCAACTATTGAAAAAAAAAAAATTCCAAGTCAGAATTTATATCCCAGGAACTACAGAGAAATCAAAACATTTTTGGATGAATGTAAACTAAAAGAATGTATCACCAACAACCTACCCTAAAAGGATGGTTAAAGAAAAATCTCAAACTAGAAAATAAATGTTGGAAGAATTAATCTTCAAACATCATGAGGAAGAATGCATGATAGAGAGATAAAAGTACATGAATACATTACATTTACCTTTTCCCCATTAGTTTTCTAAAACATCTTTGATGGCTAAAGAAAAATTATAGCATTGTTTGCTGTGGTTTATTTAAATTTAGAGCCATATTGGAAGCCTGGTGTGCTGCAGTCCATGGGGTCGCAAAGAGTCAGACACAACTGAGCAACTGGACTGAACTGAAATATTTAAATCAATTATAAATGGAGGAAACTAAAGGCACATAAAGGAAGATTTCTGCACTTCATTTGAACTTTTGAAATATCACTCTTGTGATGATTTATGGATATATAGTGAGATACCAAGAGAAACTAATACAAAGTTACACAAAGTGATACACTGAAAACATTACAGATTGATCAAAATGGAATTTTAAAAGATGTTCAAGACAGGAAACTGAAAGAAAGAAAACCTGAGAACAAGCAAACAACAAAAATAAAATCGTAGGCCTAACATGCCAAATAGTATAAATAAGCATGTTAAACATAAGTTATCTAAATACACTGATTAAAAGACAGAGACTGGCAAAAATGGATTTAAAAATAGTATGTATATATTCCAAGAAACTTCTTATGTAGTGATTTAGCTTGGTTTAAATTAAAAAGGTAGAAAAATACTTATCATGTAAATATTAATCAAAAAGCAATTGTTATGCTAATATCATATAAGGAAGACTTCAGAGCAAATAAATTTACAAATGGTAGATACTACATAATGACTAGTCAGTCCAACAACACAGTTATCCAAAATTTATATGTAACAACAGAGCAGCAAAATATGTGAAACAAAATCTGATAGAATGTAAAGGAAAAATTGATAAATCTATGGTTAATGTTAGACAATTCAACATTCCTTTCTAAACAACTGATAGAACAGAAAATCAACCAGGATATAGAACTCAGCGATGCCATCCACCAGCGGGATCTAATTTACTGCAGCATGGCATGCATCAACAGTAATAGACTATATCCTGGGACATAAAATTAACCTCACTCAGGAATAAAAATCACACTGAGTGTATCCTCTGAACACAGCAATAACAGAAAAGATCCAAATATATTGAGACTAAATAGCACACTTCCAAGTTGCCTTTGGACTAAAAAGGAAGGTTCAAAGGAAATAACAAAATACTTTGAATTGAATTGAAAGAAAAGTATAACGTATCAAAAGTTGTTAGTCAATCCTAAAGGAAATCAGCCCTGAGTATTCATTAGAAGGATGATGCTGAAGCTGAAGCTCCAATACTTTGGCCACCTGACATGAAGAGCTGACTCACTGGAAAAAACCCTGATACTGGGAAAGACTGAGGGCAGGAGAAGAAGGGGACAACAGAGGATGAGATGGTTGGATGGCATCACTGATTCAATGGCCAAGAGTTTGAACAAACTCTAGGAGACAGTGAAGGACAGGGAAGCCTGGAGTGCTGCAGTCCATGGGGGTGCAGAGTCAGATATGACTGAGTGAACAACAAGAGAGTAAATCTTAAATGAACTCACCATAAAAAAGAAATAGTAATTATGTGACATGACAGAAGTATTAGCTAATGCTATGGTGGTAATCATTTTGCATTATAAAAGTGTATCAAACCCACAAGTTGTACATGTTACTTACACAACATTGTACACCAGTCATATCTCAATAAAGTTGATAATAAAAAGTTAAAAAAAGTTGTTATAAATAACTAATCCATTGCTGTGAGGGAAGTTTTTAGCACTAAATGAATACATTACAGAAGATGAAAAGTCTCCAAGTGATCACTCAAGCTCTCTCTTAAATATCTAGAAAAAGTAAAATAAAGCAAAAGACAACAGAAGGAAGGATATAATGTAAATAAGAGATGAAATCAATGAAACTAAAACAGACAAAAATAGAAACAAAGGTAGCACAGAGCTGATTCTTTTGTAAAGTTGACTGACAAATATGATTGAAAAATCACTACCAAAACTGACAGAAAAAGAGAAAGAACATCATGAGTGAACCATGGGATATCACAACAGAACTTGCAGACATCAAAAGAAGGAAATTCTATGAACAACTCTAAGTATATACATTTGAAAGTTTGGATGAAATGGATGGCTTCTTTGAGAAACACAACTCATCCAATATGACAGATAATTTGAATAGCGCTTTATACTTCTAAGGTAATTGAATGCACTTTTGAAACCTCTCCCCAAAAGAAATCTCAGATAGTTTCAATGGAAAAAATATGACAAATATTTTTAAAATGGACTAATTCATAATTTCATTAGGAAATGAAACTTAAAATAACAATCTATCACTATAGAACTATCAGGAAAAAAAGGAGTTGTTGATTAAGGGGTATAAAGTTACAGTTATACAAGATATACAGATCTGACATATAAAATAGTGCCTGCAGTAAAAATAATGCCTGCAGCATTCACTTAAAAATTTATTAAGAGGGTAGACCTCAAGCTCAAGATTCTCAACACACACACAACTTTATGGGACACAATAAATCATTTGGAGGTAATGACCATGTATGCTACATTGACACTGGTGATGGTATCCATATATGCCCATATTCATAAAAATGTATATATTAAAATAATTAATTTCAATTATTAAATACAATTATTCATTTATCTCCAAATAACAATAAAATAAAATTATAAAAAATAAAAAAAAAACAAATTTTGACAAGGTTCCCAAGAAATGAATCACTTAAACACTGCAGGTGTAAAGGTGAAATGGTAGAAGCACTTGGAAAACACTTTAGAAATTTCTTTAAAAAACAAAACCAATCACACAACTCTGTTATAACCTGGAGGTTGTACTCCTGGGCATTTATGCCAGAGAGGGGAAAATGTACATTCACACAGAAACCTATAAATAAACATTCATAGCATTTCTATGTGTTTAGTTCTGTCGCTCAGTCGTGTCCGAATCTTTGCGACCCCCTGAATCGCAGCACGCCAGGCCTCCCTGTCCATCACCATCTCCTGGAGTTCACTCAGACTCACGTCCATCGAGTCAGTGATGCCATCCAGCCATCTCATCCTCTGGCGTCCCCTTCTCCTCCTGCCCCCAATCTCTCCCAGCATCAGAGTCTTTTCCAATGAGTCAACTCTTCGCATGAGGTGGCCAAAGTACTGGAGCTTCAGCTTTAGCATCATTCCCTCCAAAGAAATCTCAGGGCTGATCTCCTTCAGAAAGTACTGGTTGGATCTCCTTGCTGTCCAAGGGACTCTCAAGAGTCTTCTCCAACACCACACTTTAAAAGCATCAATTTTTGGTGCTCAGCCTTCTTCACAGTCCAACTCTCACATCCATACATGACTGCTGGGAAAAACCATAGCCTTGACTAGATGGACCTTAGTTGGCAAAGTAATGTCTCTGCTTTTCAATATGCTATCTAGGTTGGTTATAACTTTTCTTTCCAGGAGTAAGCGTCTTTTAATTTCATTGCTGCAGTCACCATCTGCAGTGATTTTTGGAGCCCCCCAAAATAAAGTCTGACACTCTTTCCACTGTTTCCCCATCTGTTTGCCATGAAGTGATGGGACCGGATGCCATGATCTTCGTTTTCCGAATGTTGAGCTTTGAGCCAACTTTTTCACTCTCCTCTTTCACTTTCATCAAGAGGCTTTTTAGTTTCTCTTCACTTTCTGCCATAAGGGCGGTGTCATCTGCATATCTGAGGTTATTGATATTTCTCCCGGCAATCTTGATTTCAGCTTGTGTTTCTTCCAGTCCAGCATTTCTCAAGATATACTCTGCATAGAATTTAAATAAGCAGGGTGACAACATACAGCCTTGATGTACTCCTTTTCCTATTTGGAACCAGTCTGTTGTTCCATGTCCAGTTCTAACTATTGCTTCCTGACCTGCATACAGATTTCTCAAGAGGCAGGTCAGGTGGTCTGGTATTCCCATCTCTTGAAGAATTTTCCACAGTTTATTGTGATCCACAGAGTCAAAGGCTTTGGCATAGTCAATAAAGCAGAAATAGATGTTTTTCTGGAACTCTCTTGCTTTTTCCATGATCCAGCAGATGCTGGCAATTTGATCTCTGATTCCTCTGCCTTTTCTAAAACCAGCTTGAACATCAGGAAGTTCACGGTTCTCATATTGCTGAAGCCTAGCTTGAGCATTTTGAGCATTATTTTACTAGCATGTGAGTTGAGTGCAATTGTGCGGTAGTTTGAGTATTCTTTTGCATTGCCTTTCTTTGGGATTGGAATGAAACTGACCTTTTCCAGTCCTGTGGCCACTGCTGAGTTTTCCAAATTTGCTGGCATGTTGAGTGCAGCACTTTCACAGCATCATCTTTCAGGATTTGAAATAGCTCAACTGGAATTCCATCACCTCCACTAGCTTTGTTCGTAGTGATGCTGTCTAAGGCCCACTTGACTTCACATTCCAGGATGTCTGGCTCTAGATGATAGCCAAAAATTATAACACAACCTAAACATTCTGCAAAGGATGAAGCACTAAACACAACATGGTATATCCAAATGATGAACTTTTATCCAAGAAATGCAAAGGAACTGAATGTTGTTGCATGTCACTAGTGAAGGTGAATCTTCAGACAACTATGCTGAGTGGGGACAAAAATCAGCCATTTCCAAGGTTTACATATTTCAGCATCCATTTATATAATATCTTCAACCTTAAAATGATAAAATTGTTGAAAGAAATTTAGTGGTTGCTAGAGGTTGACTAAAGAGATGGGAGATGGTTGGGAAGTGAGTGTAGCTATAAAGGGCACCATGAAGGAAGTTTGAATAGAGAGAATTGTTCTGAATTTTGCTATATCAAAATATATTGAATGTCATGTTTTGTTGAAGTTTTGCAAGACGTTGGGGTAAACTTGGTAAAGGATCCATGGAAACTTTACTATTTCTTACATCTGAATGTGAATCTGAAATTATCTCATGTATAAGACCTTAATTTAAAAAGTTAATGACTTCAGGAAATAAGAATTAAAAAGAAATGGACCTTCAATTTTGGTTTTCTTAATTTCCTATCTATTCATTAATATGTCCATTCACTATTATTCATTCATTCATTCATGTAATCTTAGGCTTTTATTTTTTCACTCTACCTCCAGGTATGTGGATTGAAAGTGGGTATTTTGTGAAGTTTATTCACTGAGACTATTTTATTCACTGGGCTCTATTGTTCATTTGGAATGTTTCAAGAATTACACACAAATAATGATAATGATAAATTTATAAATAGTATCTTGTCAACTTAGAGGGGGAAACCTGTACTTGTTTCTTTGCAAATGTTATTTTCTGATTTTTACCAAACTCCACCACACCTTTTCTGTCTCTATCATATGTTTAGTAGATATTGCTTCAGCTCCTATACTGTGGTACTTGCTCTTCCAAACACTAAACATTCTATTTGGTGAGAATTCAGTATCTACCCAGTGAGATAAGTAATATATATCAAACTTACAGTGTCAAAGACATTATGTACATCTGGAGCTGCAGGATCCGAACATAAATTTGAGACTAAGCAAGATTTTTATTTTTATTTTTTTTTAATTTTTATTTTTACTTTATTTTACTTTACAATACTGTATTGGTTTTGCTTTACATTGACATGAATCCGCCACAGGTGTACATGCATTCCCAAACTTGAACCCCCCTCCCACCTCCCTCCCCATAACATCTCTCTGGGTCATACCGTGCACCAGCCCCAAGCATGCTGTATCCTGCGTCGGACATAGACTGGCGATTCGATTCTTACATGATAGTATACCTGTTGTTATGGGATGAATTGTGCACCCCTCCCCATGATTCATATGTTGAAGTTTCAACCCCAGGTACATCCAATTATAAACATATTTCAAGATAAGTTCTTCCAAGAGGTAATTCCATTAAGTGAAACCTTTAGGGTGGGATCGGATGCAGAAGATTCAGGTTCAATTCCTGGTTTGGGAGGAAAGATCCCCTGAGGAAGGAAATGGTAACCTGATCTAGTGTTGTTGCCTGGGAAATCCCATGGACATAGGAGCCTGGCGGGCTACATTTCATGGAGTTGCAAAAGAGTCCATCCTAAAGGAAATCAACCCTGAATATTCATTGGAAGGACTGATGCTGAAGTTACCAAAGCCCCAATCTTTTGGCTACCTAATGTGAAGGTCTGACTCATTGAAAAAGACCCTGATATTGGGCAAGATTCAAAGCATAAAGAGAAAGGGATGGCAGAAGATGAGATGGTTGGATGGCATCACTGATTCAATGGACATGGATTTGAGCAAATTGCAGGAGATAGTGGAGGACAAAGGAGACCAGTGTCCTTCAGTCCATGGAGTGACAAAGAATCAGACATGACTTAGGAGCTGAACAATAACAACATCTAGAAAGAGCTTGAAGCTTCAGGAGGATGAGGAAAAGGCACTCCAAGGTGTCCATGATGGGAACAAGGGCCAAAGGTTGTCTGAAAGGATCAAAAAGTTTCAACAGATGAGATAAAACAGAAACCTAGAGAATGTAGACATGAAAAAAAAAAAAAGGTGAAGAAAAAGTATAAACATAAGGGTCATTGAGGTTAAATGAGTTTTTAGTTAAGAAAGAAAATACTAATTTTATAGTATATTTTTATACATGTTTGAATGGCTGAGTGGATGAAAGCAGACATCTCTGGGCTACTGTTTCATTTAGAAGAAAATATCCTTTACTCCTTTACCATGACGGAAAACACAGTGTGTAAAGAGAGCTTAGGTTTTGTGTGAGGATGATTGAGTTTATTTTTATATGGAGGCTTCTTTTCACTTAATACATAACAATTAGAGGGAGAAATGGATGAAGTTTAAGGAAGTTAGAGTGAGATATGATATCATCTCTGAGTGAAAAAGTGGATTTATTAAGAATATGTAGTCTTTGGGAAATCCTACATGGGTATGTGAGATATTTAGTCATAAAATTAAGGTGAAAAATTAAGGTTTGTAAAGGATACATGTATGAAACTGAAGGATTAGCAACATGGACTGTGAATTATATTTTGGAATAAAATAGAAGAAATAATTACACTTTGGGAGTCTGGGCGATGTTCAGAATGATGATTTTTGGATGTGGCAATATATTTTGGGCTTCCCTGGTGGCTTAGATGGAAAAGAATCTGCTAGCAATGCAGGAGACCTGGGTTTGATCCCTGGGTTCGGAAGATCCCCTGGAGAAGGAAATGGCAACCCACTCCAGTATTCTGGCCTGGAGAATTCCAAGGACAGAGGACCCTCGTGGGTTATAGTCCATAGGATCGCAAAGAGTCAGACAAGACTGAGCAACTAACACTTTCACTCCATGTATTTTGGAGCAATTTGGGAATATATTTTTGAAAGATTGCAATTTTTTAAGGGAACAGGAAGCTAAGTAGTCAAGGATGTCTTCCAGATTTTGTGCTTAAGGAACTGGGTGACTGATGACTGAACTGCCCAACACATTTTCCAAACTCTTTGAATAATGTCTGAAACATAATTTTAAATTTTCATTTTTTTTTTAAACTTGTTGTGGACTTTTCCCATGGTATTCAGGTTTAACTGGGCACAGGACCACCCACCTGAAGGCTATATTCCCTAGCCTCTTTTCTAAGAGTGAAAAACCGGCAATGTCCCAACAAAAGAACATGGTATCTGCAACCTCAGATCTTAATCAATAGGGGCTGTTCAGACTGGTAGGTCATCTCAGTAAGTGCACCTCCAGAAATGAATGACATGAATTGAGGATACTAGAGATATTAAACTATGTCTAATACATATTCATGTCATTAAAAAGATTTTGAGAGAATGATAAAGTGCCTAGTTTTACCATTAATATGTTGTATTAAGTAACTCATAAGCTCATTAGTATAAGGTTTACATACAAAGCAATCCATTTGTGAATGAGCCTGTACACACACACACACACATACACATCCAAATATACACTGTATTTGGATAAATACAAATAAATATTGTAGAATATATTTACAAGGGATAATTTGCCAAAGGATTTCTTTACATTGAAAAATTTGTAAAAATATCTCTCTGTATTAATTTTGCTTATCTTACTAGTTCTAAAGTAATATCTTAGCACAGGTTAACTCCAAAATCATTTTAGTTTGTTCCCTTAAGACTGGCAGAATGCTGCTTTCTCTAAATTAAAAGGAATTTTGCTACCAAACTAAATGATTGATTCCTGAATAGCAATCTAATATGTAGTGACTGATTTCCTCTATTTACTTTTGATATCAGTGTCCTGCTCTACGGATGCACCTCATGCTTTCAGATTTCATAAATTAAAACTGTATTTATCATGGAAGTGATTCTAACAGTGTTTAATTTTTAAACATGCTAAAATGAGAAGGACAAAGACATGACATAGAATTATGTATAGATCTGTATAATGTCTATTATATTTTCTACAGTCCTGATACATAATTGTATATCCTAGGGCAACAGAAATAAATTAAACAAGTAATATGTGCCAGAAACTATGGGTGAGTTACGTAACTTCTATTTCCTTGCCTTGAGATATTTGTATTGACAGGTGGATTCTTTACCACCGAGCCACCTGGGAAGGCCTAACAACACAAAAACATCACAACATGCCTTGGGATATTTAGTTTAACATTTTACTTAAGGATAATATTATTGGAATGTTCTACATGCCCAGATTGTAGGAAGTATACTGTTATTCTACTGGAAGAGAATTATACCACCTTAAAACAGTGGAAACAGGGTCAGACTTTATTTTTCTGGGCTCCAAAATCACTGCAGATGGTGACTGCAGCCATGAAATTAAGAGATGCTTACTCCTTGGAAGAAAAGTTATGACCAACCTAGATAGTATATTCAAAAGCAGAGACATTACTTTGCCGACTAAGGTTCGTCTAGTCAAGGCTATGGTTTTTCCTGTGGTCATGTATGGATGTGAGAGTTGGACTGTGCACAAGGCTGAGCGCCAAAGAATTGATGCTTCTGAACTGTGGTGTTGGAGAAGACTCCTGAGAGTCCCTTGGACTGCAAGGAGATCCAACCAGTCCATTTTGAAGGAGATCAGCCCTGAGATTTCCTTGGAGGGAATGATGCTAAAGCTGAAGCTCCAGTACTTTGGCCACCTCATGAGAAGAGTTGACTCATTGGAAAAGACTCTGATGCTGGGAGAGATTGGGGGCAGGAGGAAAAGGGGACGCCAGAGGATGAGATGGCTGGATGGCATCACGGACTCGATGGACGTGAGTCTGAGTGAACTCTGGGAGTTGGTGATGGACAGGGAGGCCTGGCGTACTGCAATTCATGGGGTCGCAAAGAGTCGGACACGACTGAGTGACTGAACTGAACTGAACTGAAAGGATTTAGTGGGGCTTCCTTGCTGGCTCACACAGTAAAGAATCTGCCCATGACGCAGGAGACCTGGGTTCATTCCCTGGGTTGGAAAAATCCCCTGGAGAAGGGAATGGCTACCCACTCCAGCATTCTTGCCTAGAGAATTCCATCAACAGAGGTGACTGGCAGGCTACAATCTGTGGGGTTGCAAAGAGTGGGACAGAACTGAGTAACTATACTTTAACTTTCAAAGAGTTTAGTGGGAATTTCTGGACATAGAAAAAGTAGTAAAAGAGGGCCTAAAAACATTTTATTACAAATATTATTTGCACTTTTAAATTGAAACAAACTCTAATCCACAGATATATATTTATAGATGTATATGTATGCATATAAATACATAATGAATGTATATTCACATATACTTAATATATACACATATATATCTTAAAAATAGTAATACAGTCACAAATACGAAGCTAGAGAAAGTTAAAGAATGCCATACATTATTATACTGTTTTTTAAACTGACTGTAATCTAGATAGGTATTTCCTATAATGCTGGTCATTTTAACTTAAAAGTTCAAAGCGTAATAAGAATTTGGGCAGTAAAAAATCTTTGTTTTTCCATTGGAGACACTAAGAAATGTATTATAATAAACTTCTTGATGTTATGATATGTGTACATGCAAAGGTGTACACTTAGATTTGATTTCTGTTCACAAAGCAGTAAGGGTATTTAAGACAACTATGAACTGGCACCAATACACAAACGCAGAGAAAATTCACTTTTAATCGGTGTGTTTAGTCAGAACTCCTCTTCAATGTTTAGATAATAAGTCCCATAATCATCTAAGGAACTAAGGCAAAGGCTGCATTTTCTGAACCTGCCCTTACAAGTTCTCTTTCTTCCTACTGTATCCAGCACACCTTATTAGGGAAGAGTCATTTCTATTGCTTTGAGGAAATCAAGGAACTGAAAGAGCTTTCATTTTGAAACCAATCAGGAGCTAGTAAGGTCTATGTGCCAAGCGGGCTATCAAATCAAGTCACTTTAAAAAGCACTCCTTGTGTGTTTAGGTTTCATTAGCCAGGGAGAACAAAGAAAATCTCGTTAATATGCATGCACCTTTGTGGCTGATACTTCACCGTCTGCAGAGAAATCACAAGGCACTAATAAACTTGGCCAATTTGCCTTTTCAGGCTGCCTCTTATGTCACCAGTTCCCGATTTGCTGCCGCCTGCAAGGATCAGCACATGGCTCTGTTGACCTACTACTCAGGAGGTACACGCCCTGCTGCCAGCAAACTGTCAACCTCATTACCCTCATGTGAAAAGTGTAAGGGAAGGCTCTTTTAGTTCTGTATAAGTACAGTTTATCAACTTCCCATTTGAAGATTGCATGACCTCCAAAGCATTATAATTTTGTTCTCCAATGAATGCTAACACAAGTTGAATGCGTCTGGATTGAAGCAATCCAAGTAATAGGTGTCATGCTATTGCTGAAGGCATTGTCCTCTGGGCCCTCAGGCCACGGATGGTCCTGCCAAGTTTGATTTTTACTCAGGGTAGATTCTCTTCCAGGAGACCTGCACAGCCACCCTTGTAATTTGCCATTAGAAGAAATCTCTTTCAGTTTTTCCTGTCTGTCCAAACAGATATGCCTATACAAGTACATCTATATATATACAGGCATATTTCTCAAATATTTCAACTCTTCAAAGATGAAAATCCTCAGGCCCATGCAAATCAATCATTAAAAATAGAAGTCTAGTAGGGAAATAATTCTTTATGGCTTTGCATACTAATTTTATACTTAGATATCTCTGCATGGGGAAAGTTTTTCCTAAATTTTTGAGATCCTGGATCTAAAAGTATGATTGTTTATGACAACCTCATGAAGTAAGAGTTCTCATAACTTCAGTTTTCAAGAAAAAATGAACATTTCACCCCAAAACCAATCTCTGTTATACGGTAAAGGCATAGAAGTATTAGGATACTTAGATTTCAGATTTAGAATGTTAGGATATATTTTAAAAATGCTAAATTCAACACTATGAGTTAAAGGAAGGATAAGGAATGTGAAGGGATGGGTTTCATTTGGGTTTTAAACCCAAATGAACTTTTTGACCAAATCAATATATAAATTAGAAGAGAAATGGAATCATTGATGATAGTCTAAAAAACAAGAGAAAATGATGAGTGGAATATAGAAGAAGCAGACATTTCACCAGAAAGTGAGGCAATCAACTTCTCTTAAATTTTTAGAAAGGGAACTATTGCCTTTCTAAGAATAATCAAGACCAAAATCTTACATGGAAAAGGCAGGGTTGAAGGACAACAGAGTTGACACAGATATTAGTGCTCTGTGGGAATTTCCTGTATCTGAATGTTCAGCTTCTTAACTTCTTAAAACAGAGTTGGCTTCACAGGGTTCCACTGTTTCGTGTTTTACAATAGATTATAGTATGATTTGTGATCAGGAGAATTCTACAAAATCATGAGCTTAATTACGGAAATGAACATTAAATGTATGTGATTAGGCTAATAAAATGTTCTTCAGAATGTATAAACTATATTTATGAATCCTTCTATTTAATTTCATAATAAAATAAAGAGCATATGAACTACTAGAATAATAAAACATCATCTTTTCATTGAGCTCATTCTACGTAAGAGATAGAGAGGAGGAGAAAGGAAGGGGAATTGAGAGATACTGAGTCTTACATTTATTGAGAAGTAGGAAGATCCTTGGGGGCCTTGTTCTCAAGCCTGCAAGCTTAAACTAAATCAGCTCTTTCAGAATGAACCCACTTGGGTCCTCTGTTATTCTGACCCAGGAGGAGAGTGTGCTTTGTTCCCCATGAATAGTTTCTGATGTAACTTGAAAAAGTAGAAAAGTGATTAAAATAGAAAATACAACAATATCAACAGATACCTGAGAAGAAATCAGAAACACTAAAATAATAAAACTGAAAGAAAAAATTACCAATAAGTGATTTTATGTCTCGCATAGGGGTGATTTAAAAAAATAATATGCATCTTTAAAATAATTACATGATGTTACACATCAAAGTCACTCTATTTAATTACCTGGGATGGGAAATTTGCAAATGTCTAGTTTACATAATAGCAGCGCTTTAAAGTATAAAACACACCATTTTTAAAAGTGCTCCCTTTTCTTTTCTATTTAAAATAATAAAATAAAATAAAGTATATTATAAAATAAAAGCCCTGAATTTTTATTTATGAGTGAGAATCACCACACGTTGAATACTCTTACAGCAAATAATATTAGATAGAATGCAAGCAAACAAACAAGCAAAACCCCCGGAATAATTCTGTTAAATCTATTTGCCGACTATTCATGTACTTAGTATTTCGCTCTATATGAGAAAGAGATGCAAAGTTAAAAATTTACATGAGCTGTTAACTTTTCTCCCAGTATTAATAAGCTTAGGCTGAACTGTATGATCTCTAGGACTCTGAACAAAAAAGGCTTATTCGCTGCTCACTGTACCTGTTTATCTGGTCACTCTCGGTCCCAGGCTAGTGGAAGAGTCCCCATTTAAGATGCTGCCAGTCCTCATCTTAAAGGGAGAATTAGATTATATTTTGAACCATACTAATGGGAAAAATTGAAGGCGGAGGAGAAGAGGGCATCAGAGGATGAAGTGGCTGGATGGCATCACTAATGCAGTGGACATGAATTTAGGCAAACTCGGGAGATGGTGAGGGACAGGGAGGCCTGGTGTGCTGCAGTCCATGGGTTTGCATAGAGTCAGAAATGACTGACTGGGTGACTGAAAAACAAATATTTTTGACTAAGGAGTCATAGTAAAACAATTCTCATTGAAACTTTAATTTTAGTAAAATGGTCATGCCACTAATGGGGGCAAGAAGAAATTCATCATCTTTCAAAACAAAGCATTCATTATTGCTTCATTATTCACATTTTTGTATTTCAGTAGTATTTTGTTATTCTATGGACTAAGTTAAAATGTTCCCTTTATTTTTTCAGTACCTTAGGGCAGATCTTTTATTCACATGCCCTGCTGGTACAGAATAGCAAGAAGCAAACTATCATTAAAGCACCCATAGGTTAAGTCCAGAATTAGAAAACCCTTATTATGATGATTGGGAGAGAAGCAAAGTGTAGAGAACTCAATTTCAGATCAAAAGCTGTGTCCTTAGTCTTGACAGAACAATCAGTCTTTGACTTTTACACAATAAGCAAATCCGATATGCATTTTATAAATAGCAAATAAATGGGCAACCTCAGAACATCATTTTAATGACTGTGACTTTCCTGACTGCAACCACACTTTCCGTATTCAATGACGCTTCCTGGGGAAGATGTGAGTCAGGAAAACTTAAAAAGCACTTAAAAACCATAGCAGACAATGAAGAGTAAAAAAGACCATTTAGGTTTCCTGAAAGAGAAGCATAGCAATATGCCTTCAAAAGGTTTTCAAAAGGCATCAGTTTAGGATTCCGCTCACAAAGTTAAGGCCACTAAGGCAAAACTACCAGAAGCAGCAGAAAAAGACTCTTTAAAAAATACTAGAGGCTTCATTAATATACTTCAGTTTTAAAAATAAATAATTATCTTCTTTGATTTAATATTATTTATGAATGCTTGAAATAATACTCTTGTGAAGGTTAGGACTCTAGAAATAGTTTATATCATTATTTTCTCTGCTTAGTCTACTCCAGGGACAAAAACTCAGTGGAAACTCGATAAATATAAATTGCTGCTGCTGATGATATCTTCTCTGAGACGCACATACAAGTTGAAAAATCCGTCATTAAGTCCATATGCCTTTTCAGTTTGAATTTGTCTTTCTAGAGAACTTGAAGTCTGATTTATTTCAGTTTTGTCTCTGCTATATTTTGATGAGAAATGAAGAAACTACAGACACAGACCTTTTATATTGATGATGCAGGATTTATTTATTAGTCTCATTCACCGGGCAGATTAGGGAAATATCTTTTTTGAAGTCACCCACTGCATTCTGGGGCAATGAGCCCTTGTGAAACTACAAATTCAATTATAGTGTGAATTAATATTTTATACATTAAATTTCATGAGTTATACTTGGTTGAACAGAGTAACTGAATTAAAATATGATTTATAATTAAATCCTTATCAATCACCATTAGATTGCAACCAATCTGTATAGTCAGTCCTCAGTGCTCATTTAAAATTGAGAAGTGACTTGTCAGGTAATAAGAGTAATCAGTTTTAGGCAAGAAACAATTGCTTGCTGCAATACAGTCATATTTGTAATTGATCAGTAGCAGTGCAATGATTTATCATTCATGAGATATGTCCTACCTCAGAAGGCTTAACTTATACAGCAGTGCATTCAGCCTTAAATTTGCAAACATTTCACAATCAGAACAGTTCCATACTCTGTGAGAGATGTTTCATGTTTTTAATCTCTAAAAATTTAGAAATTAAACTAGATCTACTTCCAATCATCATATTATTCATAGTATCACAATTAAAAATTATATTATTTGTACACATTTATGTAAGTGTATTGTTAGTCCTGTAAAAATATTTTTAAACCACTCATGACATGGAAAAATGTCACCTTGGGCAAAATGGAAGAAAGGTTACTTGTTTACAGATTTTTTCTTCTCATTAAGACATTTTGCTTCAGAGTAGTTTAGGTTCATGAACATTGATGTTTTCATTAACAGAAAAATCGAGTAAGTTTTTTCCATAAGCCTTTATTTGACCATGAAATGCTCATCTGTTATTAGGAGTACAAATAGAAGGTTAAAAATTTTATATTTATCGATGTAAGTTCCTTTATATGAAACATGGGAAATAATGGTATACTCAAGGCTCATAATTGAAACAGGTTTTCATAGGAAGAATCAGGAGCTGTATCCCCAAGTGGCTGGTGGTCTATAAGTACAAGATCTCAGAGAGCAGGAAGTAAGGGAATAAAGAAGGAGACGTAAGGCATGCAGGTTTAATCCCTAGGTTGGGAAGAGAACCTGGAGGAGGACATATCAACCCACTCCACTGTTCTTACCTTGAGAACCCCATGGACAGAGGGGGCTGGCAGGCCACAGTCTATGGGGTTGCAAAGAGGTGCATGACTGAAGCAACTCAGCAGGCACCATAATATGACAAGACAGAGTTGCAGACAATAAATTCAAGAGTGAGTGTTGCTAAGTTTGGGGGTAATTTTTTGCTTGTTTGCTTTTGCTTTGGAGGAGAGGAAAGGGAACAAAAGTATGTTATACATCATGATCTAAAGTTTAAATTTCATGGTGTGGTTCTAAGTTTGACCAATGTGCTTGGTCTGTTGCCACCTTCATTTTTTATCTGTGCTAAGTCATTTCAGTCATGTCCGACTCTGGGTGACCCCATAGACGGCAGCCCACCAGGCTCCCCCGTCCCTGGGATTCTCCAGGCAAGAACACTGGAGTGGGTTGCCATTTCCTTCTCCAATGCATGAAAGTGAAAAGTGAAAGGGAAGTCGCTCAGTTGTGTCCGACTCTTTGTAACCGCATGGACTGCAGCCCACCAGGCTCCTCCATCCATGGGATTTTCCAAGCAAGAGTACTAGAGTAGGGTACCATCGCCTTCTCCAATATTTAAAGTCTAAACAACCTTAAAAACTACCCCTGAAATCATGCTTAGGTAAAACCTGCCTGGAATAGATTAGATACAATGCATATAAACATATATATACCACTCTCTAGTATAAAATTTTTCAAAAAACATATGGATAATACAATAATTTATAAAGAACAGTTGTTTATATTAACACTGTAATAAAGCACAAACTCAGAAAAAAGTGATCAGGGTATTGCTTTTTATCTGTAATTGGATATAAATAGAGTTTACTTATCTCAGAGTCAAAAGAATAAACATATTAATATATGTGCAATAAATTTTCTACTAATGTAATTCAAATAAAACCAAGTTATTACTGTAAAATTTTTTGCTGAATAGCCAAATTAAACGATGTTTTTATCACTTTGCTGGTTTTACATAAGTTCAAAATGCATTTATTTTCTCAATACAAACCACAAAATTCATAATAATGAGCAGATGATGTAAGTGAAAACAAGTTTTGCAATGATGATCTTAATTACAGTAATGTTATCCATATAGTAGGTCACAAAGAATCAGGGGTGCAAATTTTACTAAGAAAATTATTAGTAAAAAGGAAGAGAGGTAGTATTTCAGTGAATTCCACCATTATATTTACAAGTAAAGAATTTTCATCTTGTTGATTATACAACATGCACATACAGACACACACACAGAGATATAATTGAAGTGAATATACATTTTTGTGTAGAGTAAGACTGTTTATAATTTATGAGGATAACATCCAAGTTTATATATCCATATGCAATATTTTAGAATAGCCTTGTGTGTGTTTGTGAAAGTTCTCAGTCATGTCTGACTCTTTGTGACTCCATGGACTATACAGTCCATGGAATTCTCCAAGCCAGAAGCCTGGAGTGGGTAGCCCTCCCCATTTCCAGGGGATCTTCCCAACCCAGGGATTGAACCCAGGTCTCTCACATAGCAGGCAGATTCTTTACCAGCTGAGCCACAAGGGAAGCTACTAGAATAGCCTGAGGTTATAATAATCCTTTATAAAATGATCTTTATAAATTGAAATACATAACACAGAACTGTATAAATTGGATTTTGAAAAGTTTCTGAATTATCAAGACCATATATTACCTTTAGTAAGAGTAGATCTCAAGTTCTAATCCAACAGAAAAGAGAAGACATATGAAAAAGTTAAAATGTTCATATTGTAACAAATATTATTTCATATATATTTAAATATTTTATCTGATCACTTAATTTTAGATCTCAGAAATATATGTTTATATTTATTATATTCAGCTTAATGAGGCTTTAAAAAAATGGATTTTATTATAATATTTCAATGCCCTCATTTGTACAATACGTTCTTTAATAACAAAGCAAAGCATGTCTCTTCATCCTAAATCTGAAAATGAGGTATCCATCACTCTAACTTATAATCATATATTACAGTTTATAAGAAAATTAGCAGTCAGTTTACATTAAACAGCTTAAATTGAACCTGTAACTTAATAAAGCATAGTGGGAAAACCATTATCTAAGTAGGAGGTAGGCTTAATATACCCTGTACCTGTAAAATGTCATTCATAGAAAATTCACTCAAGATTTATAGCTGCAGGTAATAATTCAGTGTCGCTGAAAAGCAGGGCACATGCCTTAGCAGGAGAAATTAACCTTTAAGGAAACAGTAATGTGTTTCTGCATATGAGAATCATACCTGCTGATTTCCTAAAAGATATATCACTTAGAATTTGGCAAATTAAAAAAAAATATATACACAATCTATAGCTGATTTATATCAATGTATGGCAAAAATCATCACAATATTATAAAATAACTATCCTCCTATGTAAAATTATAAAAACTAATTTAAAAATATTATGCACAAAAATGTTAAAATATAAATCATAGTGCCAAAATACCATCCCCTCTTGATGGCACTGAAATCTGTATCCATTTAATGTCATGACATAAATAAAAATCATAATATCAATACTAAACAGCAAAACAGAAAGCTAGGAAGTTAATTGGAATATTAGCTTTTAGGAACAAAAGTTTAATCCAATAATAGAAATATAAACCATGAGAGTTTTACTACGCTGATTCCATATAACATTATCATGAAAATATGTTTTATCTGGAAAAGAATCCAAATTTATATTTCTACCATATTATCCTAACTACACAAAACAAACTGAATGAAGTAAATTTACGGTATCAATGGATAAGCATCCTACAAAGGCAGAACTACACTCTGCAATCTGAGT
This sequence comes from Budorcas taxicolor, assembly GCF_023091745.1. NCBI lineage: Eukaryota > Metazoa > Chordata > Mammalia > Artiodactyla > Bovidae > Budorcas > Budorcas taxicolor. The sequence continues at coordinate 54,138,573 of NC_068929.1, read as the reverse complement.
GAAGCATTTCATTTGTATAACTAACTTCAAAACAGCAGTAATCACAAGCAATTGAGCTCATCAAGATAAATAAATTGAATTAATGAGTAGGAAATTCATAGTGAATATGATCCTACAAGGGACTGAGCATTAATAAATTCAATTGCAGGTGGTTAATATCATACATACTACTGTGAATAATATGTTTTTCAATATATTAAATGCATTCAGAAAAAAAAAAAATTCCCCTTCCCTGTTAATGTCAGTGTTTGGAAACAAAGCAAAACAAAATCCATGCACTTAATCAAGGGTTTATCTATTTCTGCTGGATTCTAATTTCCCAGTTGGCTTTACATCTCATGAAACTACAAAGAATAACTGCATTAACATTCTGGGCATCTAGCAACACACTTCATCAAATACATGCTCAAAAGTGTCCTAGACAGGCTGAATTATAGAACAAGACATAGACATAAGGAAAGAAACATTTATTTTTCAATTGTGGAAAGTTGTACATGTAAAATTCTGTCAAGTTCTGTGTTTATATTTGACAATGAAGATACACTGCATATCAAGTCATTTTATATAGCTCCATCGCTGATACTGTTTCCATAAATGGGCAAGGTTTAATACTTCCAGATATTCAAGACGCTGTAACAAAGGCTGAGTTTCTCTTATTTAAGGTATGTATCCAAAACCTGCTGGTGAAAATGTTTATAAATATGCAAAATAGCAAAAGAGTTGAGGTAAACTGTACTGTCTAAGATATCTTTGAATATTGTTCTTTCTAAATAGAAAAGAAAGAGAAAAATATACTGGGGGGGGAAGCAAATTTTTCTTTATTAAGTGACCATTTCATTTCATGGTGCTTATTTCTCATTTTGTTAGGATGGACATCATTCTTTTAAAGGACACTAAAGAATAGAGAAAAATACATTTTCTGTTTGGCATGAGACATTTAATTCAATAGAAATGTCTAATTGGTGTCACACAAGGTCAGATGACTTTGTCCTCACACTAAGGGACACCTTTGAAATGAAAGATCAACATGTAATATCTCCAAACCTACTGAGGAAGAATTGTATTTTTTCCCATAGCACACGCAAAAATAAATTTTTTCTTATTAAAAATAAACAGAAATGGAACAGTCATTAAATTGATAATGTTTTACATCAATGAGCCAGTATTTTATTGTTTTGTATTAAAATGGCAATAGACCAAATTGGTCACAAATTGGGAGATAAAATGTGTGTGTCTATGTCTGTTTATATGTGTATCTGTGAGTGGACAAAGCAAAAGTGTGCTTTCTGTTGAAATCTAAAATGATGTTTTAGAGGTGATTTATACAAAATAGAGTGACGCTTTTATATATCCATTAGATTTATTGACGTGGAATAAGTTATGCCTTTGGAGGGTCAGAAAGGGCTGATCCTAAGCAAAAAGAGAGGAGTGAATAATTCTCTTTTTACTTATTACTCCATTACCTCTCAAATTTGAAATCCTGTAACTCTTCTCTGACTATTCTGTTGCGAGTTATCTCCTGCTAAAATACTCCCCTGTTCTTTAGGCCACATATCAGATACTGAGACTTTGGTAGCCTTTTCTTACAGAAAATGGCCTTGTTTTGTGATCTGCATTTGAGAGGTCTCACTAGTTCTTATCTCATCAGTAGATTACAAAACTATATTTCTGTAATAAATGTAGACAAACTCAGTTCAGCTCAGTCAGTCACTCAGTCATGTCCGACTCTTTGCAACCCCATGAACTGCAGCACGCCAGGCCGCCCTGTCCATCACCAACTCCCAGAATTCACTCAGACTCACGTCCATCGACTCAGTGATGCCATCCAGCCATCTCATCCTCTGTCATCCCCTTCTCTTCCTGCTCCCAATCCCTCCCAGCATCAGAGTCTTTTCCAATGAGTCAACTCTTCATATGAGGTGGCCAAAGTACTGGAGCTTCAGCTTTAGCATCATTCCCTCCAAAGAAATCTCAGGGCTGATCTCCTTCAGAAGGGACTGGTTGGATCTCCTTGCAGTCCAAGGGACTCTCAAGAGTCTTCTCCAACACCACAGTTCAAAAGCATCAATTCTTTGGCTCTCAGCTTTCTTCACAGTCCAACTCTCACATCCATACATGGCCCACTGGAAAAACCATAGCCTTAACTAAATGGACCTTTGTTGGCAAAGTAATGTCTCTGCTTTTGAATATGCTATCCAGGTTGGTCTAAACTTTTCTTCCAAGGAGTAAGCGTCTTTTAATTTCATGGCTGCAGTCATCATCTGTAGTGATTTTGAAGCCCCCAAAATAAAGTCTGACACTGTTTCCACTGTTTCCCCATCTATTTTCCATGAAGTGGTGGCACCAGATGCCATAATCTTTGTTTTCTGAATGTTGAGCTTCAAGCCAACTTTTTCACGCTCCTCTTTCACTTTCATCAAGAGGTTTTTTAGTTCCTCTTCACTTTCTGCCATAAGGGTGGTGTCATCTGCATATCTGAGGTTATTGATATTTCTCCCGGCAATCTTGATTCCAGCTTGTGTTTCTTCCAGCCCAGCATTTCTCATGATGTACTCTCTATATAAGTTAAATAAGCAGGGTGACAATATACAGCCTTGACGTCCTCCTTTCCTATTTGGAACCAGTCTGTTGTTCCATGTCCAGTTCTAACTATTGCTTCCTGACCTGCATACAGATTTCTCAAGAGGCAGGTCAGGTGGTCTGGTATTCCCATCTCTTGAAGAATTTTCCACAGTTTATTGTGATCCACACAGTCAAAGGCTTTGGCATAGTCAATAAAGCAGAAAGAGATGTTTTTCTGGAACTCTCTTGCTTTTTCCATGATCCAGCGGATGTTGGCAATTTGATCTCTGGTTCCTCTGCCTTTTCTAAAACCAGCTTGAACATCAGGAAGTTCACGGTTCACGTACTGCTGAAGCCTGGTTTGGAGAATTTTGAGCATTACTTTACTAGCGTGTAAGATGAGTGCAACTGTGCAGTAGTTTGAGCATTCTTTGGCATTGCCTTTCTTTGGAATTGGAATGAAAACTGACCTTTTCCAGTCCTGTGGCCACTGCTGAGTTTTCCAAATTTACTGGCATATTGAGTGCAGCACTTTCACAGCATCATCTTTCAGGATTTGAAATAGCTCAACTGGAATTCCTTCACCTCCCCTAGCTTTGTTCATAGTGATGCTTTCTAAGGCCCACTTGACTTCACATTCCAGGATGTCTGGCTCTAGGTGAGTGATCACACCATCATGATTATCTTGGTTGTGGAGATCTTTTTTGTATAGTTCTTCTGTGTATTCTTGCTACCTCTTCTTAATATCTTCTGCTTCTGTTAGGTCCATACCATTTCTGTCCTTTATCGAGCCCATCTTTGCCTGAAATGTTTCCTTGGTATCTCTAATTTTCTTTAAGAGATCTCTAGTCTTCCCATTCTGTTCTTTTCCTCTATTCCTTCACATTGATCACTGAGGGAGGCTTTCTTTTCTCCTCTTGCTATTCTTTGGAACTCTGCATTCAGATGCTTATATCTTTCCTTTTCTCCTTTGCTTCTCACTTCTCTTCTTTTCACAGCTATTTGTAAGGCCTCCCCAGACAGCCATTTTGCTTTATTGCATTTCTTTTCCATGGGGACGGTCTTGATCCCTGTCTCCTGTACAGTATCACGAACCTCAGTCCATAGTTCATCAGGCACTCTATCTATCAGTTCTAGTCCCTTAAATCTATTGCTCACTTCCACTGTATAATCATAAGGGATTTGATTTAGGTCATACCTGAATGGTCTAGTGGTAGACAAATCATGATGTTATAATATATTGACTGGCTATATGTACATTTGACAATAAGCTTATACACCCAAATGAGAAAGCATAAGTGTCTAATCTAAGAATATAGTCACTATGGCTTAATTTATGGTGCTTGGAAATGAAAATGATGGGGTTGAGTTTAGACAGAATAAGAATGAAATCTTAACAAACATTGCTTTCCACAGATTATATCACAGCACAAAAATGTAGCGGCCCAGAAGCTCAATGATTTCCAAACTTCAATTAGAGATTTGAGATTTAAGTGATCCATTCTACCTTTTCTATTTTTAGTACATAATTAGAGTCTTCAGCTCTCCTACTGTTTGTACAGGGTTACTAGTTATTATCAAATAGTTTTATTTAAATTTTACAATTTATACTTGCAAAGGTTTCTACAAGACATATCAGACATATAAATGAAGAGCTTATGTTGGAATCTCTTCAACACATTTACTAGAAGTTACACAAGGATGTATCATATCAACATATAGTCCTAGAGGGCCATACATATAGAGTCATGAATGAATAGGAAAGACTTTTAAGTTCACGTCCAAACACATACTTGAATGTGAAGAAAAATATCTAACAAATTTTGAGGTCATGTTTATACATACTAGGTGAAAGTTTATAGAAAGAGAGAAGTTGTTGAATGACATGGAAGCATATTAAAGAGCCACTTGTGTGATAAAACTATTGGATTTGATGTCAATTTAAACATAAGTAGACTAGAAATAAAACAAAAAAAAGTGGATGTCAAAAAAAATGTGGATGTCTTTGAATATCTACATCTGGCAACAGAAGACAGTTCAAAAAATGTTACAGAAGTAGGTTGTGGGAAGAAAAATAGAGATGTTGAACTGGAATTGGACTTTTAAGAAATCTGAATGTAGAGCTTGCTTTTCAGGAATGCTTACATGTGGAATGTTCTAAGGCAATAAAAAAGAGTGAGAAGCCACAGAAACCCGAGAGGAAACTCGCGTCCCCTGATAACTTATATGGCATATCAGGATGCTAGTAAAGAAAATGCAGGAGCTTTAGAGGGCAGAAAAACCAAGATAAGAGAGGTAAGAATTTCTTAAAAGGGAGGATTTTCAAAATATATTATCATTAATATATTTCAGGTTCAATGAAAATTAACATTCAGCTTAGAATAAAATGACCTTGATGGCATGGTCAAATACTAGCACAAAATTAACTGTTGCTGCTGCTAAATCGCTTCAGTCATGTCCAACTCTGTGCGACCCGAGACGGCAGCCCACCAGGCTCCCCCGTCCCTGGGATTCTCCAGGCAAGAACACTGGAGTGGGTTGCCATTTCCTTCTCCAGTGTATGAAAGTGAAAAGTGAGAGTGAAGTCGCTCAGTCGTGTCCGACTCTTAGCATCCCCATGGATTGCAGCCTACCAGGCTCCTCTGTCCATGGGATTTTCCAGGCAAGAGTACTGGAGTTGGGTGCCATTGCCTTCTCCGAGCACAAAATTAACTAGAGGAATGGAATGTGGTTTGAAAACCAACGGAACATGCTACCAAACTGAGAGGAGGGATTATATTGAAATAGGATGAAACTCATAGAGAAGTTAAAAATGCAAGAATGCAAATAGTGGCTCTTCTTTAAGAGGATGAACTAAAAACTGAGCAGGAAAGCACAAAATATTGGGGGACAAAAAGGGCTGTACATTATGTCAAATTTTAAGATTTCCCCCAAGTGTTGAACTTTTATACAGTCCCCTTACCCTAAGTGCCTCGACTTTTTGTAGCCAAGTCGGTGTTGCTTAGTTACTAAAGTGATGTCTCTGCAACCCCATGGACTGCAGCACACCAGTCTTCCCTGCCCTTCATCATCTCCTGGAGTTCATTCAAACTCAAGTCCATTGAATCGGTGATACCATCCAACCATCCCATCCTCTTTCACCCCTTTTTCCTCTTGTCCTCATTATTCAGCATTTATTTTTCATTTAAAATAAAGAGAAGAAGATTGAAAGATAAATACTACATATATACATAGAAAGTATTTTTCTTACTGCTTCGAATTTCTTATAATTTCATAATTATGTATTATCTATGTTTTCCACATATGTGAATGTATGCATGTGTGTGTCAGAAAAAGAAAAGTATCATATGATATTGCTTATATGTACAGGAGAAGAAGGGGACGACAGAGGATGAGATGGCTGGATGGCATCACTGACTCTATGGATGTGAGTCTGAGTGAACTCAGGGAGTTGGTGATGGACAGGGAGGTCTGGCATGCTGTGATTCATGGGGTTGCAAAGAGTTGGACATGACTGAGCGACTGAACTGAACTGAACTGATACGTATAATTTTTTTTAATAATACAAATGAACTTATTTACAAAAAAGAAAGACTCACAGACTTAGAGAATGAATTTATGATTACCAGGGGTAAGGAAATGGAAGACGCATAGATTGGGTTTTGGGACTGACGTACACACTGCTATATTTAAAACAGATAACCAACAAGGACAAATCAATTTAAATAACACAATTTTTTCAACTATTCTCTTTTAAACACTTACAAAAAAGAAAGGTGGTAAAATGAATTTAGAGAATTTTAATACTTACAGAGTGTCTTTTAAGCAAATTATTTGGGACAATTTGAATACTATATGTTTATTAAGCATTACACACTTTACAGAAAGAGGCATTTCCCTAAATCTCTCTCTTAATTACTAAATATATACTTTCTTAACTTCATGGGATGGTATTCTTAATGATATTTTCTGAAAATGCTGGTTTTCAAACTCTAGTGAATTTTGTAACTAGAAAATGTTTTTTAAAGGAATTTTATTTATTTGAAATTACTCATGTATTTATTTTTTCACTCATTTATTACCAAATCTTCACTGAAAGCTTACCATAGCGGTTTTAGGGAACTCAGTTAAATATTCTATAGACAATAATTACATTTTGTATCTAAGTCTTGCAAAATTTCCTAAAATATTTTAAACTACTGTAGATGCTCATAGTAAATATCTCTGAGAGCTTTTCCATCTCTCTTTACTGAAGGCTAAATGTCTGTTTCATTTACTCTTCAGAGTAACTTGGGATAGTAAAGAAAAATACCTCCAATTTTCCAAGAAATCTATTATTTTGAATTTGTTGTGGTCTTAATAGCCAATTCCTTGGTTTGCTTATGATTGTGATATAAATAAGAGGTTTTATTTGAGGTTAAGTCTTTGGTATGGATTCTCGTGCAGCCTGTCATCTGGTTTACTGATCTGAAAATATTCTTATATTTTATCTGGATGATTCTTACTATAGCCTGCATACTTTTCAAGCTTCAGCACATATAAATAGTTCCTTTTTGAGAGCTGTTTAATTTTGTAATAATCAGAAATTACCAAAAATATGTATTATTTCCCTCTCTGTCCATGAAAACAGAGGACCTTTCCGTTTAGAGAATGATAGATAATACAGACAATGTTGGATTTGAGTATTTACAGAAAATATAAAGAAGTATGTTTTCAAAGTGGCAAAACTAAAATATAATAAAAGGTCTTTGGACTGCTACTAGAGAAGATAGTGCTGGATATACTGAGATGTGATACAATGGCAAAAACATAAGGTTTTCATTATGAACCCAAAAAAAAAAAGGTATCATGATAAAACTTTTCAAAGAAGTGTTGGCTTGATATTAGAATTGTTACCACTTATTTTTTTCTCCTTGTGACTCCTTCAGTGAGCAGTAGTGAAGGATGTTTACTAAGGAGAGGCAATGAATATCTTGAATAACACCAACAAGCCTACAGTTTTAGATAGAAGTTGCATAAGGCATGCAACTTTTACCTTTAAATACATCAAAAACTTACTGCTATGATATTTTCACTGTCAGACAATCACACCTCTTTGTAGAGCCAAGAATCATAACCCCAGATTATTCATGTAATCTGAGCATTTTCTTCTCTAGATCTTTTCATTCTACAGAGACAGAGGTACTGTTGTTGAGTTTGGGAGCAGGAGGTGGGGAGAGAAAAGAGGAGAACTGTTCTAGTTAGTATTGTATTGTAAACCTATCAGAATTTCTATAGAACACTCAGAAACTCTACAATGTATATTAGAGACTTGAGTAACAGTATTAATTAATACATCATCTCTCTCCAATCCTGCAGGAAGTTGGGACTTCAGAATTCCCACAGTATTCAGTAAAATTTATTATTGTTTGCTCTTGAGACTTCAGGAAACAACCTCGCCACTTGTGAGTTTTATCAAATGTCTACAATTCCTAGTATTTTCAACATAGTAAATAGATTAAAATGAGAAGTTTTCTATATGCTTCACTTTTCTGTCCATCAGAATTCTTTTAAGAAGTTTCAATCAGACAAAAATAAATCTCAGAAACTAGTTTTAAGTGAACATATAATGTAAACACACAACATTAAAGGTGATATGGGGAGAAAAGCCACATATATCTCCCTTTCTTGATGAGAATTGCTACAGGTCAGTTGAAAGCCTAACTATACATATATAAGTTTCAAGTCTTTTCCAAACATATCTTGGACACACTTGAAAATCACTTTCAATTTTTCAGGACTATCCAGCAACAGTAATATCTCAAAACCAAAATCAAGTGTTAATTGCTCAATTACCAAGGCATATGTTGTAGGTTAATTTTCCCCTAAATGCACTGCATCTCTATTTCACTTAAGAGGATAACAAGCTGAAACTCGTTATACTTTATAAATATCCAAAGCAATGTTAATTTGGGATAGGGCAGATACAAGAAATCACCTGAGAAACAACTTGAAGGGCTTGAAAAATGGATTATGGTCTTTCGCTTGAAGGAAATACATTTCTAATATATTATGACAGGGGAAAATGTCTAGAGGAAGCCATCCAAAACTAATTGCCCTGTCACAAGCAAAAATTGGGCCTCAGGTCCTTGACATCAGAGATAGCTGACTCACAAATATATAGTTACCATATACATTTTCAATTATTTTTATGAGCCTCAAGGAGATAATGTTTGTTTTCTTGTCATATGGTACATGATAATCACATTACATCTCTATACCATGACCATAGTTTGACCAATTTAGAAAAAAAATTAAACACAAATCATTTATTTTATCCCAATGATGAAAATATATACATTGTGACTAATTTATATGTGGATAAATAACAAAGTAAAAATATTAATCAAGAATTAATCTGAAAATCAATAATGAAATTAATTTGGTCACTTAAAATGTAAGATGAATGAAAGTATTTCAGTTCATTCTTGGATTTTAAAGTATTAACAGCAAGAGACTCAGATTTAATCTGTAACAACAATCACACATAGCTATCTGTTAAGTATTGGGCTGGCCCGAAAGCTTGAGTTTTGTAACATGTTATAGAAAAATCCAAATGAACTTTTAGGCTAATCCAACAGCCATGACAGCTATGTACTAGCAAGGAAAAGTCACAGATAAGAGAATTATAGATCACTGCTCACTAGGTACGTCTTCATAGGAAAAATAGCCTAACTTCTCACACCCTAAGGCTTCATTTTAAAATAAGCATGACATTCCATTTAGACTCTGGACCAAAATGATGATAAGGAGGCTCCTAAATTCCACCTTCCCAAGGGGCTTGTAATATACATGGAATAGTTACACGTTACACAAGGAACAATTCCCTTTGAAAGAAATGCAGAAATTACTTGAGTGATTCCTATGTATTTACTGAAACTTCGAAAATATCCACAATAGAACAGGTAGGAAAAGCTGAGATGTACTCATCCCGTAATTCTTACCCCCAGCACAGTGCCAGCCAGAAAAGAAACAAGCAAAAACTCCCAACTTCTCCCAGAAGATTTAAGGGTTTGGGCCACACATCTGACACACCAATTTTTAAGGCAAACACCCAAGGAACGGGCCTTCAAATGAGCCCCATATTACTATAGGAACAAAGAACCAGGTGTTAATTGGCATAGAAGCATTCACCATTCCTATCCTAACAAGGATCAGCAACATGCCCATTTCAGTCTTTCCTGGGCAAGGTCTGATTGTGTACTTTTCCACCTGCTGACTAAGACTCTGGTTTCTACTCAGACTGCATTTAAACACTCAAGGAGATCCTCCTGTGTGGGACATTGATGAGTCTTGGGACACGTTCAACTACAGAGAGCCACTAAGAACAACGACAATGATTTCGACGATCACAAAGGTTTGAGAGTCTACCAGGAACTTGGTAGGGATGGTTAAAGAATTTCATCTTTTACATGAAACTAACCTCTTAAGGCTAGGAGAAGTGGCTGCTGTTTCTAATGACTAGAACTCAATGAGCTTGCCTGGTGGCTTCGTGGTAAAGAATCTGCCTGCCAGTGCAGGAGACACAAGTTCAATCCTTGGATCAGGAAAATCCCCTGGAAGAGGAAATGGAAACCCAATCCAGTATTCTTGCCTAGAGAATCCCACACACAGAGGTGCCTGGTGGGCTGCAGTCCATGAGGTTTCAAAGAGTCAGACAAGACTGAGCATGCACAAGAGCATGTTAGAACCCAGTACAGAGATTCAAGGAAGATGAAGAAAGAAAAAAAAAAATGTGTTCTAAACAAAAGATCAAGATGAATGTCTAGAAAATACTTAATAAAATGGAGATATGTGACTTGCCCAATAGAGAGTTCAAAATAACAGTTCTAAGGATATTCACCTAAGTAAGAAGACCAATTGCTGAACAAAATGAGGATTTCAACAGAGATTAAAAGTATTATAAAGTACCAAACATAAGTCAAAGCTTAATACAATAACTGGGGCTTCATTGGCAGTGATTCAGTGGTTAAGAATATATCTTGCAACTCAGAAGACGCTGGCTCAATCTCTGGTCCAGCAAGATCCCACATCCTACATGTTAATTAAAAGATTAAACACAAGACCTAAAATTGTAAAACTCCTAATATAAAGCATAGGCAATAATCCCCTTAACACTGGTCTGGCAATATTTTTTGGACAATATTTTTTTGACATGAAAAGCAAAAGAAACAAAAATAAGTGGGACCACATCAAAACTAAAGAGATTCTGTACAGTGAAGGAAGCAGTCAATAACAAAAAAAATTTAACTTACAGAATGAAAGAATGTATTTGCAAATTGCCTGTTTGTTAACAGATTAGTATCCAAAGTATAAGAAAAACTTTTACAACTCAGTATAAGAAAAACAAAAAATAAAAACAAACAGCCCGATTTTAAAAATAGGCAAAGGACTTGAATAGATGTTTTACAAAGTAGGCATTCGAAAGGTACATAAATAGATTCTCAACATCATTAATCATTAAGGAAATGCAAATCAAAACCACAGAGAGCTATGATCTGTTGGAAACAGTATTAAAAAGACAAGGAAAAGCAAGTGTTGAGAATGTAGACTAAAGGGAACACTTGTACACTGTTAGAGGGAATATAAACAGGTAACAACATTATGGAAAACAATATGAAGATTCCTCAAGAAATTAAAAATAGAACTACCATATGATCCATCTATACCACTTCTGGGTATGTATAATGAAATCATTACCTTGAAGAAATTATCTATACTTCCATGTTCATGGCACTGTGACTCACAATAGCCAATAAAAGGAAACAACATAAGTAAATATTGATGGATGAATGGATAAGGAAAATGTAATATATAAATATGTATATATGCTATGCTATGCTAAGTTTCTCTGGTCATGTCTGGCTCTTTGAGATCCTGAGGACTGTAGCCTGCCAGGCTCTTCTGTCCATGAGATTCTCCAGGCAAGAATACTTGAGTGGATTGCCGTCACTTACTCCAGGGGATCTTCCAGACACAGGAATCAAATCCATGGCTCCTGCAGCTCCTGAATTGCAGGCAGATTCTTTCCTACAGAGCCACTGAACTGTGGCATTGGAGAAGACTCTTGAGAGTCCCTTGGACTTCAGGGAGATCCAACCAGTCCATCCTAAAGGAAATCAGTCCTGAATATTCATTTGAAGGACTGATCCTGAAGCTGAAACTCCAGTACTTTGGTTACCTGATGTGAAGAACTGACTCATTATAAAAGGCCTTGATGCTTGGAAAGATTAAAGGTGGGAGGAGAAGGGGACAACAGAGTATGAGATGTTGGATGGCATCACCAACTCGATGGGCATGAATTTGAGCAAGCTGGTGATGGACAGGGAAGCCTGGCATGCTGCAGTCCATGGGGTTGCAAAAAGTCGGACAAGACAGTGTGACTGAACTGAACTAAACTGAACTGAAAGTTAAAGAAAGACCCATGAGAAGCAGCATGTGTTTCCTGGGGTTATTTTGACTCGAATAAAATACCATATGAATGAAAAGATATATCATTAACATTGTGATCTTGTAGATGTTTTCAGGGATAAACAGTTCACAAGGTAATGTGCTACCTCATCCCTGAATAGATAATATACATGTATGTGTGTGTGTGCATTTCCCCAATTTTAATCCTTTCATCTTTTCTTCACTAAGGCACTCTGAAAGTCACTTAGATAAATTATCAAAACTGTTTTAAAAGGATTTTCCTCAAGACAAATTATTTACCTAATTGACATAAATTCAAATTTTGAAATTTGCTAATTTCAAAATAAAACAGAATGTTGAACTTAATAGCACACTCTAGCCAGTCTGCATGGAAGATAGTGTGAAAAGGTTCCTGACATTCCTATTCTGACAATAAAATTACATTTTTATTAATGTCACCCAAATAATTGTTTTATTTTTTCCTGTCTCTCACTCATATTGCAAGCTCAATATAAGTTATTGGTTTACATTAAACTTGCAATTAAAGCTCAATACTTGTAGTGCTTTTTCACAGGAAATGCTCTTAAGCTCGTCCTTTCCAGTAACTATCAAGTTAGTCCTTTTGAAATTTAATATGGACAGTTTTCTTATGCCCTGTTATTTTCTACATTATAAGTCTAAAATCCAAGGAACCAAATTCCTGACCAGACTTGTATAGGCTACATACAGATATTTGAACTCTTACTGCAGTCTTGATGTTAATTGATCATACAAATGTTACATGTATTGTTTAATAATAAATATGAATCAATTAAATATAGTTAACTGATGTAAATATAGTTAATGAACTGTTGATAAGTTAATATAACTTATTAACCTTAGGTTTATCAATGCAATTTCATTAATTGGTTCCTTTTGGATATGTTTGCTCAACCAATTTAAACCATTTAATTGTACAAAGTTCACATTTCTCTTTTTATCTGAAGAGCATATTAAATAAACTTCATTGAAGTTTATTGAAACCAAAATACACTGCATATAACCACAGCAATTCTAATGTTGTATGATCTCCTAATTACATAAAAGGGGAAAAGGAATAGCTGTCACCAAGTTTCTGACCTCAAGATTAGTTTTAGTAATTACCACATTTTGTCTTATTTTCAAAGGTTATAATAATTTTTTTTATTTAGCTTGTTGGCACACCAAAGAGTTATAATTATCAGATGCTGCTGAATAATAACCAGTAAATTAGGTCAAATAATGTCACAACATGTTTCTTAAATATAAATCAAGAAACAAGGAGAAAAACTGCTTCTTAACATATGGCTGGAGAACCATTTGAACTAAGAAGGTAACTTAATTGCTAAAATTGATTTTATACTGCCATTTTCTTGCTCTGTAAATATTTGAGAGTTTTTGTTCACCTAGTTCTCAATGTGACCTTTTGGAAGAATCAAGTGATCTTCAGAAAAGTTTTAATTGATCATTGGCTTTATTGACGGCATGAGATGGTGATTTCTCTGTAATTGCTGCTGTATGCATGTAGGTCCTTCCAAAGCCAAGTGAATAGCATCCATCACAAATGACTTTCTCTTGCATGCCTGTGATTGTTCCACACATGGTACAGCATGTAAAATCTCTCCAATCTGAGCTGGTGCACATCTAACAACATCTCTGATTTCAGACCTTAAGGAAACCATGGTTTTCCTTCAACTAAACAAAAAACTAAAGCTTTCTGTCTCTTATTTACAAACTTTCAGGACAGCTGACCCAAGAGAATAACCATTAAAGCACACTTAATTGTCTATGCATTGTAGAAAAAGCTTCATCTTCATCATATTACTTCCTTGCACAGTATTCTTTTTAATGACATATGCTAATAAGGAAATTTTCACTTTTTTGCCAATAACATTAGTACTTGAAAGTTTTCTTACTAAAATGTACTCATTACTCTGTAAGTTCTTTTGCTTGCGTTTCTTATCTTCCTCATTACAAAATACTTTTTCTTACTCCCAAGTTGATATAGATTTAAATATGTGAATAGAAGAAAAGAGAAAGAATCATATGTCTTCTTGCCAAATAAATTTTGACAGAAGAAACTGCTTTTACAACATTTTTTATATTTCTACATTAATATCACCTTTCCTTTGCCTCTAAAAGGATTTCCTTTATGCTATATGAGAGACCCCACCCCATTTTGATTGTATCTTTTACAAATTGATAATTGTTTCTACAAAATTTGAGGAAAATTTTCCAGAAAAAAAAAAGAGCATGTCTCTTTCTCTTTCTCTCTTTTTTAAGTTTGTTTCATCATGGACAACATAGGAAAGCATAGGAAGAACACTCTGACATAAATTACAGCCATATATTTTTAACTCTATCTCTAAAGAAAAAAAAAACAAAAATAAATGAGAACTAATTACATTCAAATGCTTTTGCATAGCAAAGGAAACCACTGACAAAATGAAAAGACAACCTACTGAATGGGAGAAAATATTTGCAAATAATATGACTGATAAGAGATTAATATACAGCATATATAAGCAATTCATACAATTCAACATCAAAAAACCAAACAAACTGATTAAGAAATAGGTAGAAGAACCAACTAGACATTTTTCCAAAGACAAAATGAAGATGGTCAACATTCACATGAAAAGACGATCAACATCAGTAATCATAAGGTAATGCAAGTCAAAACCACAATGAGATATCATCTCACACCTATGAGAATGACTATCATCAAAAAGAACACAAATAACAAATGTTGGCAAGGATATGGAGAAAGGGCAACTCTGGCAATTGTTGGTGCAGCCACTGTGTAAAAAACAGTGTAGAAGGTTCTCCAAAACTGAAAATAGAACTACTATATGACTCAGCAGTTCTGCACCTGTATATAAAATTTATATAAACATATATTTACAAATTTTCAATAAATATAAATTTAATAATATATATTTATAGATATTATACATATGGTGGTGGTAATTTAGTCACAAAGTTGTGTCAGACTCTTATGACCCCATGGACTGTAGCCCACCAGACTCCTCTGTCCATGGAATTCTCCAGGCAAGAATACTGGAGTGGGTTGACATTTCCTTCTCCAGGAGATCTTCCCAACCCAGGAATTGAAGCAAGGTCTCCTGCACTGCACTACATATATATGTGAGTATATATACCACAGTTCAGTTCAGTTCAGTTTAGTTGCTCAGTCGTGTCTGACTCTTTGTGACCCCATGGACTGCAGCATGCCAGGCCTCCCTGTCCATCACCAACTCCCAGAGTTTATCTAACCTCATGTCCACTGAGTCAATGATGTCACCCAACCATCTCATCCTCTGTCATCCCCTTCTCCTCCTGTCCTCAATCTTTCCCAGCATCAGAGTCTTTTCAAATGAGTCAGCTCTTTGCATCAGGTGGCCAAAGTATTGGAGTTTCAGCTTCAACATCTGTCCTTCCAATGAACACTCAGGACAGATCTCCTTTAGGATAGACTGGTTGGATCTCCTTGCAGTTCAAGGGACTCTCGAGAGTCTTCTCCAACATCACAGATCAAAAGCATCAATTCTTTGGCACTCAGCTTTCTTTATATATACCACACATATACACAAACTGTGTGTATATACATAATAGATATGTATATATACAAACATATACACAACGTGCCATAAAAAATAACTTTTTTCATTTTCAGAAACAAGGAAGGACTTGGAGTGCATTGTGTTAAGTGAAATATGTCAGACAAGAAAGAAAAACACAATATGATATCACTTACGTGTGAAATATAAAAAAGTATAACAAATTGGTGAATTTAGCAAATGAAGAAGCAGGCTCACAGATACAAAGAACAAGCTAGTGGTGGGGTGGGAAGTGGGTGTGGCTTTATATGGATGGAAGTGTGGGAGGTGTAAGTTCCTGGGTGTAAGATAGGCTGAAGGATGTATTGAACAATGCAAGGGGATCTAGTAAATATTTTGCAATAATAGACAATGGAAAAAGGCTGTATAAAATAAACAGAATTTAAAACAACATGGTGTCTTAAATTCTTACATGTGCTTTTATAAAATATACCATTCTAGAAATCTGCCTTTAATTAACATCAATCCTCATTACAGTTCACAGAATCTCTTTTATCCCACTTTCAAGAAGGGCATCATTTTCAACATTAAACTCTTTGTATAATTTCTTAAAGAATTTTAAAATACCAAGCTTATTTTCTCCCCAATTGCCTTCAGATATTTCAGTAATTGGCTCACTGTGCTCCAAATTGAAAACAAATAGTTCCTTTCACTAGCTTTGAGAGAGATTGTCACCTAAATGACTGTTAAAAATGTCAGAAATGTGTCACTTTTCACACAAAAGATGTGAATGCAATCCCCAGATAATATCAACATTTTCTAGATTTTAATAATATAAAAATAACAATTCAAAATGTATTGAAAATAATGCGTAGAAGAAAATTCAACCTGGGAATTGGTACCTCACATGAAAGTTGAAAATAAAACAGTGTACTCCCTGCAGGCACCGTTGGCATCGTTCAACTTAGTTGAAAGTTGTTCTGAGGTTGACTGCCCACTGTGAGCTCTTTTTAAAGGGGATCTACTCATGTACAATACAACCTGCTGGCAAAGGTCAGTGGAAAAGTTAAAAATCTTAAAGGTGGGGAGTTTTATATCTTAATGACACTCTGGAACGTTACCACCCAGTGAGTGGAGTGTGAATACTTCAGATTATCTACAGATAACTGGGAAAGAACCTAACTGGATGGATGTATGAATGGAGAGAGAGATAAAAAGAATTGAAGAGAACTGAATTTGAATTCCTCACTCCCATTTACCAGTTATCTCACTTGGAACAATACAGAAAACCAGTTTCAAATGGAATTTCCTCATTTTAAATATGACCCTAATATCTAAAGATATATGTTTTTTTTTCCAAAACAAAAAATATTTGTAACTCTAAAAGTCATGTTTAGTATTGGATAAATATTTAATGTTATTATTTCTTATTTACAACCCACAAATTATTTGAGAAATATGAAAGTGATTATTATTATTTATAGGATCAGTAGATTGTCATTAGTATTACTATTACCATTAGTTGTAGTACCAGTAGCAACTAGAGATAGTTTGAAGGACAGTGAAGCCTGGCATGCACTCTCTCTGGTCTCAAAGAGTCAGACACAACCTAGCAACTGAAAACAACAACTAATAGCAGTATTAACATTACATCATAAATGCTTTAAAATTTCCCTTATAATGTAGGTCATAATGGAATCAGAATTGTACCCCTTGTGGATTTCAATAATCTATAGTAAGTTGTTCTGAAGTGAAGATCGAGAACTTGAGTTAAGCTTTCTGCCTGTGGGGCTTTTTGGCTCTCTTTACAATGCTTCATCTTCCAGTCACCAAAGCTGAAGTTCATGCCCAGGAAAACTCGATGTGAGGGGCAGAATCTGAAAGCTGTTGTTATGGAAAAGGCTCTTCGTGCAATGCGGTTTAATCTAGCATTAAGATTATAGGCACCAGGAGCCACCACAGTCCCTGAGAAAATAAAGACCTGGACAGTCTCACCTGGCCACTCTAAGCACAGGCTTCTGTCATTTTGCTGAAATAACTGTTATGACTTCCTTTGAGCCAGAGAGTTTCTAAAGCAGAGAGAGTGAAGTCCCCACTCTAAAACCTTAGAAATGCCCTAAAGATCACTGTCAATTTCCTGAACTCGTGTATCCTGTTTCATGCATTTCTGGTTTTGTTTTGTCTGCTGAACCAAGGTATTGCAAGGCTAATTTTGTTACAATGAAAAGGGCTTTATTTTTAATTAAGCTCTGTTCACTTTTAAAGAGTTAACTCAGAATGTATTTTTGCATGAAACTATATAGCCTGGGTATAGACTGAAAACATTGAGTGATTTTTCATTATATATAT
The DNA here is from genome assembly GCF_023091745.1 of Budorcas taxicolor. Classification (NCBI taxonomy): domain Eukaryota; kingdom Metazoa; phylum Chordata; class Mammalia; order Artiodactyla; family Bovidae; genus Budorcas; species Budorcas taxicolor. Next base: position 54,120,634 of record NC_068929.1, on the reverse strand, counting down.
ATATATATACACATATATGTATGTATATATATTGGAGAAGGCAATGGCATCCCACTCCAGTACTTTTGCCTGGAAAATCCCATGGACAGAGGAGCCTGATAGGCTGCAGTCCATGGGGTCGCTAAGAGTCGGACACGACTGAGCGACTTCACTTTCTCTTTTTACTTTCATGCATTGAAGAAGGAAATGGCAACCCACTCCAGTGTTCTTGCCTGGAGAATCCCAGGGACGGGGAAGCCTGGTGGGCTGCCGTTTATGGGGTCCCACAGAGTTGGACACGACTGAAGCGACTTAGCAGCAGCATGTGTATATATATATATATATATATATATATATATATATATATATATATATATATACACACACACATATACACATACATATATATGAAATATGTTACTTTCATATAAATATATATATGTATATATGATGGGCTTCCTAACCCAGGGATTGAACACAAGTCTCCTGCTTTACAGGCAGATTCTTTCCATCTGAGCCACCGGAGAATATAAATATAAACATATATATATATATATGAAAAAATCACCATATATATCATATGGGTATATATTTTATGCATATGAAGCCAAGAAGAAAAAGCATATTACACTTGAAAGCAAGTATGCTTGAAAGGAAATCATCAATCTGAGATTTGCTAGCTCTATTACCCTGAGCGGGCAGCTTCAGTTTTCTCATCTGTAAACTGTACTAATAGTATCACACTAGCGGAATGCTATTTGGATTGAATTAATTCATTTACTTAACAGATTTACATGGGATGTCCATTATGCTAGGCACACAGAATTCAGCAATAACCAGATATACCCTGGACCTTATATGTCAGTATAGCAATGTGAGGAGTGTAGTAGAGTCAGGCAAACAGCAGGCAGTCAATAAACAACAGTTTCTCTCCTCTGGACTGGACCAGACAGTTTTAGATTAAAAGAATCATAATCCCTTGTCAATAGCATAAAATATTATACCTAGATTACTAGCAATCTAAAATGGAGTTTATTTTCCTCCATTTTATATGCCTTATTCATATTTCAACTCTGTTTGTAGTGCCCATTCATTTAGTTTCAATTTTTTTAATTACATTTACTCAGTGAATGTGATTCTTGCACATAATTTTTATTTCCTTATCTCTGAAGTCAAGATGATTTTAATATGCTTTATTAACTTGGCCTTCAAGGCTTTTCTCAATTGTTATGCTCTTTTGATCTCTCAATCTATTCCTGTTGTACTAGATAAGATTGTTTACTTATCCCCAAATATGTCTATTGCTTTCCTAAAACTTTGCATTTTTCACTTGCATGTAGTTATTTTAAAATCTCTGTCTCACTACCTACCTAGTCCAGCTAATATTCAAAAAATTGTAAACAATAAGCACACTAAAAGATTAATGAAACAAAGAAAGAAGTCAGTATGTGCACAGTTCTATACTGTGAGCCTCCTAAGAGCAAGGGCTCTTCTATTATTATTTTTTTAAACATATGTGTCTGAGTGCCATATGGGTGATTTATACTTTATGAGCTCTCAGTTCAGTTCAAGTAAATTGGGCTAATAGTTAGCTCAGTTTAATTTCATAGCTTCAACAGTGGATGAAAAGTATACAGAAAATAGTAAATTACGATTCCAGGTATTTCATGTATTAGATATCAATGTTGCTATTTAACAAATCATGTAAATCATGGGTATCAAAATAAGAGACTTAAATTTATTAATTTATAAAAATACTTACTGATCAATTTTATTTTTAAACATTGTAGAGGTCAGAACAATTTTTAAGAAGTCTTTTGCCTATTGTATTTATGCCCAAATAATAATCTTATTAGGTTTATTGAAATGTATACAAGATTGGAATCCTAATATCTTTATTGAAATGTATGCTAGACTGGAACTATATAGTTAGAATTGGATTGACAAATGTGCTAGGAATTAAACTCATTAATAATGGAAGATATTGAAAGAAAAGCCAGAAGGGGTTACTTTTTCTTCTCTTATGTTTAACTGCAATAATCTATGATACCTTAGTTGCATATTTTTATTCAATATCCAAGTATCTTTACAAGGTATATACAGTGTCCAACTGAACATTATATAATGTGATCTTATTTACCAGGAAAATTTGAAGAAAAAATCATATTCACTTTTATTTGTAAAACACTGCTTAGTAAATATGCACCCACACTTGCACTGATAGTCATTCACAGCTGTAAAAATTTGACAATCAAAATGCATGTATACCTGTGGTGGATTCATATCAATGTATGGCAAAACAAATACAATATTGTAAAGTAATTAGCCTCCAATTAAAATAAATGAATTTATATTTAAAAAAATGCAGACAGACAAGTGGTTAGGCATACAGGCAAGATAGTCAAAATAGTGTGGAATACTGTTAAATTAAGTTTAAATTCAATTTATCATTATTGTATTATCCACTTAGGTTACTTTAAGTTTTACATTTATAGGCAGTGGGGAAGGAATCTAGAAAAAGACGATTGAGATTTAACAGGGTAGTATCATAGTTTCTGAAAGCTATTACCTATTGTCTCAAAAGAAGCTTTCCATATGTGTTAAATAGGCTCAAGACAATGTGGTTTGGCCAACGAATCTGGAGTGAGTGATGTTTATGGAGTAATGTTTTCATCTTCAATCATTTTCATCTGCTAACATAAAGGCATATTATGTCCAAGAAGCTGCAAAATCTCAGTGGAAGCAAAATTTCACAGAAATATTACTGAGTGTCCAATAATATAAAAGTTACCCAAGATTATATCATGACTTGTTTGAATGAAGAAAAAGCACAAAACTATGAAGATGGAAATAAATCAGGACAGGTCTTTAGATATATTAGACTGATAGTCAAAGAAGGCAAAGAAAAAAGAAGAAATGGGGAGAGCCTGAAGATGCACTTTGAGCTGTGATGCAGAAATGAACCAAAGATGGTGGCCCCGCTCAGCCAGTGAACGCAGCTGAAATACCTAAGCATGCGGTTTCCCAAATAGCAAGTTGACTTAACAGAAATAAAATAAAATTGGGTGTTTCAGCATGCTGTTTAAAGTTTACTGGTTCTCCTTTGAGGAAAGGGGGAAGTGATTAAAAGAACTATAATATTTCATGTTACATGTCAATTATCTCTCAATTCAAAAAATATATATTTTTCAAAATGGTATTATGTCATTTGTCACTTTAAAATTAGTTAATTTAATAAAATACTATCATATGGTTCTAAAATGCAAATCTTCAAGGCTATGCATGCTTTCATATGTATACATATATATTACCATTATATTATACCTATTGGGCTTCCCTGATGGCTCAGGTGGTAAAAACAATCTGCTTGCAATGCAGGAGACCCAGGTTTGATCTCTGGGTCAGGAAGATTCCCCTGGAGAAGGGAATGGCAACCCACTCTAGTATCTGGACAGAGGAGCCTGACAGGCTACAGCCTATGGGGCTGCAAAGAGTCAAGACACGACTGAATGACTAACACTTTCCCTTCCATGTAATATACATATATTATATAATTATGTATTGCCATTTTATATACATTGTAAAAATCATAATTATGAAACAGCAGGATCATGTGAGGAACTCAAGAGCACAAAAGCCTTTCCATGTCTGCTCTTTCTTGCTTTCAGGAAAAAGTCTTTAGCCTCCTAGACCTTCCCTGAGTTTTATTTTTATTTTTATTTTTTTTTAGTGTAAGCGTTCATGGGTTTCTTTTTATATATATATATATATATAGTTTTTTATTTTTTAATTTTAAAATCTTTAATTCTTACATGTGTTCCCAAACATGAACCCCCCTCCCACCTCCCTCCCCATAACATCTCTGTGGGTCATCCCCATGCACCAGCCCCAAGCATGCTGTATCCTGCGTCAGACATAGACTGGCGATTCAATTCTTACATGATAGTATACATGATAGAATGCCATTCTCCCAAATCATCCCACCCCCTCCCTCTCCCTCTGAGTCCAAAAGTCCGTTATACACAGCTGCGTCTTTTTTCCTGTCTTGCATACAGCGTCGTCATTGCCATCTTTCTAAATTCCATATATATGTGTTAGTATACTGTATTGGTGTTTTTCTTTCTGGCTTACTTCACTCTGTATAGATTCAAACTATAGAGTCACAGGACTCCTAGTTCCTCCTGAAGGGATAATATATAACAATTTGACACATATCTATGAGTTCTTATAAAGGAACCAAGGCCCCAAGTGGAAGATGGTAACTTCAGGCTGAGCCAAGTACACGGACCCCAGACTGGTTGGAACCAGAAGGATGATGACTGAGATTCCTGGAGTTACCTCACCATGAGTTACCTCACCGCCAACCAGAGGAAGGTCACGCACCCAGCAGCCCTCCCTACATATTTGCCTTTAAAAACACTTTTCTGAAAACCCATCCTAGAGTCACTGTCTTTTGAGCACAAGTTATCCGTTCTCCAGTGCTTTACTGTTTGACTTCTTTGTGCCTCAGGCACACAAACTCTGGTTGGACAACAGCTACTGCATAAATCGTAAAATTTAAAATATTAACAGTAACGATATTATAAAAGAATCATAAAATATTATTTTAAAAATATTTCCCTTATTGAATTCTAACTGGAGAGAAAAAGAAAACATTTCACTTGGTAAATAAATATATTTATCTGACTGAAATAGAATATATTTTATTTCACCACTGTATCAAATTTGATTTTTATGTCATTGGTTTTTTTCCAACTTTACAAGTAAAATTATATTTTAAAAATTAAATTCATCAAAAATATTTGCTCTTTAAAATTCTGTGAGGTGTTTGGGATGATACATTTAGCCATGTTCTCGTATTGAAAACCCAGCAGGCTTTTTTCTCCATTGTCTAGTTCTCCTTTTATGTTTAATAAAATTAAATCCATTCTTGTCTACTAGTCTTCTGTTACTCAGTAGTTTGTGTTAGTAGTTGCTTATTCACTTTTCATGTCATACTTTTGACCCTTTTATCTTCTTTTGTGTTGCCTAGCATTGGGGGGAGCCTGGTGGGCTGCTGTCTATGAGGTCGCACGGAGTCGGACACGACTGAAGCGACTTAGAAGCAGCAGCAGCAGCAGCAGCATTAGGAGACACAGCAATGTCAAAAATTGTAAAATAAAATAAGATGAAAGGAAAGGAAAAGGAAAAAAAATACATTGTGCAAGTTGCTTTCTGGCAGCAATAGAATTACAGAGAAAAAGAAAAAAGTTGAAATCTGACAGGATTAGCCTGCTGACTTGCTGAGTTTATGAGTCTTGTAAAGAATACCAATAAGAGAAAAAATAGAAGATAGAAGACAACGCCATAAATCTTACCCACAGACTTCTTCACTGAGAGTTTGGAAATAAAATCAAGTTCTGGATACCATTAATGGTTGGTTTGTCACAAAAGAGAATAAGTTTGCTGTCTGCTTCTCTGTTCAAGATTAATAGAAACACTGGAGGTGGAGCTCTTTGGGAAATAGTTATGTGACCTGCAGGAGAACAATGTGTACTTCTTACCCCCTCTGACATCTGGACATTATACTAACTGCAATTGGAACTGCTTGTACATAGACAGTTGAAAACTGCTGAGCTTGTCTTTGTAGTGTGAAAACTAGTAATTCAATTTACTGAGGTTAAAGTGAAGACTGAGATTAGATCAAGGAAAATAGGGATTATAACAACATAAAGCAGAGCTCAAAATCATTCTTGCAAACGACAGAGTTCATATGATGCAGGAGCATTGCCAAAGCTGGGTATCAAACAGGTTTTCATTTATGCTATTTAGAGAGATGAAGTGTGCAGATATTTTGAAAGTACCATGACACAGTTGCAAAATAAAGGTTGTTATAGTCATTTTTTTCAAAAGCTTTGCACCACCATGGGGCCCCCAATAGTATTTGTATATTTATTATATCAATTAGATGCTCTTTTTAGAAAAATAAAATCACATAACTTATTTTAAAAATGTGAAAGTTTGATGAAATGGGATCATGTCTGGGAATAAATTACCTATGCACAGACACAGAAGTTTTCCAGATAATCAACAAGGGGGAAATAGACCAACTGAAATCTACTTAAAGACCCTAAATTAACTATTCTTAGGACATATTTGTATGTTCTAATGATTTTCATTAACAGTAATAACAATGGAAACAAAGATATGATCTTATTAAAGCAAAACAACTAGATATTCCCTAAATGTCCCACATTATATGATTTGTTAAAAATACTATCCTATATCCAAATAGTGAGTTTTATTACATCTTTAAAATAGATATTTTTTTTTTTAGATATTTTTATTCAATAGTTTACTGCTGAGTTTTTCAATTTTGCTGGCATATTGAGTGCAGCACTTTCACAACATCATCTTTTAGAAACTGAAATAGCTCAACTGGAATTTCATCACCTCCATTAGCTTGGTTCCTAGTAATGGTTCCTAAAGCCCACTTGACTTCACATTCCAGGATGTCCGGCTCTAGTTGAGTGATCACACCATCGTGATTATTTAGGTCATGAAGATCTTTTTTGTACAGTTCTTCTGTGTATTCTTGCTACTTCTTAATAACTTCTACTTCTGTTAGGTCCATACCATTTCTGTCCTTTATTGAGCCCATCTTTGCATGAAATGTTCCCTTGGTGTCTCTAGTTCTCTTGAAGAGATCTCTAGTCTTTCCCATTGTATTGTTCTCCTCTATTTTTTGCACTGATCATGGAGAAAGGCTTTCTTATCTTTCCTTGCTGTTCTTTGGAACTCTGCATTCAATTGGGTATATCTTTCCTTTTCTCCTTTGCTTTTCATTTCTGTTCTTTTCACAGCTATTTGTAAGGCCTCCTCAGACAGTCATTTTGTTTTTATTGCATTTATTTTTTTTGTGGATGGTCTTGATCCCTGTCTCCTCTACAATATCATGAACCTCCATCCACAGGCACTCTGTCTATCAGGTTTAATCCCTTAAATCTATTTCTCACTTCCACTGTATAATCATAAGGGATTTGATTTAGGTCATACCTGAATGGTCTAGTGGTTTTCCCTAATGTCTTCAATTTAAGTTTGATTTTGGCAATAAGGTCAGTAAAAGGCAGAAGAACCAGAGATCAAACTGCCAACATCCATTGGATCATCAAAAAAGCAAGAGAGTTCCAGAAATAAAAAAAAAAATTGCATCTATTTCTGCTCTATTGACAATGCCAGACACTTTGACTGTGAGGCTCGCAAGAAACTATGGAAAATTCTTCAAGAGATGGGAATACCAGACCACCTGTTCTGCCTTTTGAGAAATTTATATGCAGGTCAGGAAGCAACAGTTAGAACTGGACATGGAAAAACTGCTGCTGCTGCTGCTGCGTCGATTCAGTTGTGTCCGACTCTGTGCGACCCCATAGATGGCAGACCACCAGGCTCCCCCGTCCCTGGGATTCTCCAGGCAAGAACACTGGAGTGGGTTTCCATTTCCTTCTCCAATGCATGAAAGTGAAAAGTGAAAGTGAAGTCATAGCACATGTAGGTAGACCAAAAATAAGATCTAAAGATGCGGGTGGAAATGCAATATTACAAATGCTGCATTTCTATAGAAAGACTTGCCCAACAGAATGATATGCAGCTTACATAAACTGACTGCTTCCAAATAGGAAAAGGAGTAAGTCAAGGCTGTATATTTTCACTCTGCTTATTTAACTTATATGCAGAGTACATCATAAGAAACACTGGGCTGGATGAAGCACAAGCTGGAATCAAGATTGCTGGGAGAAATACCAATAACCTCAGATATGCAGATGACACCATCCTCATGGAAGAAAGTGAAGAAGAACTAAAGAGCCACTTGAAGAAAGTGAAAGTGCAGAGTGAAAAAGTTGGCTTACAGCTCAACATGCAAAAAACTAAGATCATGGCATCTGATCCCATTGCTTCATGGCAAATAGATGGAAAAACAGTGGAAAGAGTGGAAGGCTTTATTTTTGAGGGGGCTGCAAAATCACTGCAGATGTTCACTGTAGTAATGAAAAAAAAAAAAGACACTCCTTGGAAGAAAAATTATGACCAGCCTAAACAGAATATTAAAAAGCAGAGACATTACTTTGCCCACAAAAGTCTGTCTAGTCAAGGCTATGGTTTTTCCAGTAGTTTGGTAGGGATGTGAGAGTTGAACTGTAAAGAAAGTTGAATGCCAAAGAATTGATGCTTTTGAACTGTGGTGTTGGAGAAGACTCTTGAGAGTCCCTTGGACTGCAAGTCCAACCAGTCCATCCTAAAGGAGATCAGTCCTGAATATTCTTTGGAAGGACTGATATTGATGCAAAGAACTGATTCATTTGAAAAGACCCTGATGCTGGGAAAGATTGAAGGTGGGAGAAGGGGATGGCAGAGGATGAGGAAGTTTGATGGCATCACTGATTCAACGGACATGAGTTTTAGTTAACTCCAGGTGTTGGTGATGGACAGGAAGTCCTGGAGTGCTGCAGCCCATGGGGTTGCAAAGAGTCGAACATAACTGAGAAACTGAACTAAACTGATTAGAACCCATTATTATTTTAAGAAAACATATTCATATATGCAAAAGGAAGGTTTCTGATGAGTATAACCCCAGAACTTGATAGTTATTTTCTGTATTTCACTCAATTTTCCTTATTTCAATCTTCCAGTTTTTCCATATTGAATGTTTTACTTATGCAAAGTCAGCCTATAGTGGTGACACATTTAAACATTGCTATTTCTGAGAAGCATAATATGTCGCATGTCTACAAAACTGGGTATATAGATTTCAAATGAATCACTTGACTAGAGACAGAAATAGTTTAGGAAGAAATGCAAATATGAATTGTGGAACAGTTACAGAGGCTGAAAGTTTTATTTCATGCCCAGTCACCAACACACATAGAAAAGAAACCAAGAAGCAAATTCCCTTGGGAAGTGATGCTATTTACATTCAAGTCCTACAAACCACTGTCCTCTGAAATGAATTTTATCAGAGAGAAAACCACGTTTCCAGATTCAGGAGTTTAGACTAGTTGTTATAAGATTATCAAAGGCAACACTGGATCATATCTAGGACTCACCTAGAGAGCACATGAGGGGAAAATGGGAATGAGATGGGTAAAATATAATAGGAAACCATTTTTCATTACATAAGCACCAGAGACCCAGGCAGCTGGCCATTGTCAAAGCACTGAAGAAGTTTTTGCTAAAAGGAAATAAATGGTCTCTGGTCACTCCTCCTCTTGCAGCCCCTTCCCACAGCCTACCAGCACTACCACCATTGTCATTGGCACCAGTAGCTGGAAAAGAAAATTTGGAGTCAGAAGTTGCCATACACTACCTATAAATGTTTCACACACACACACACACACACACACACACACCAAAAAAATAGAAGAAAGCAGACACTCTCAGAAAGCATATATAAATTAGGAGAGAACTCCTGACAGCAGAACAACTTGTCTGCTCTTAGTTCTGGAAGTAAGCAAAGCTGCCTGAAGGTGCCTAGTTGTCAATATCAGGTCTGAGAGAAATATCCCTGACATGGTAGAGATTTGCTATGAGAGCAGGAGTACTGAAAGAGTTGAATAGTATCCATATTTCAAGACACTGATAAGAGCCAGCTCCCCAGGCAACACTGACAGATGAATTACACCGAGAAAAACCATTTTTAAGAGATAAGAATAAAAAGATATTATAGATGCTTACTAAAGATACTTAAAAACTCTTTAATCTGCCCACTATATTTCATACCCCGAGATAAAACAAATATCATCTTTGTAATGGTTTATAATTTTCAAAGTTTTCACTTGCATTATTTCTTTGAATGTTAATACTAAGGTTAATAACATCACCATTTTACAAAAGAGGAGGCTGAAGCCTAGGAAATTTAATTGAACTGATTAAGGCCATCTGAGTTCTAGCTGAATAGTAACTCACACCATAGACATCCCAGTCTAGAACCATGCTGTCTTCCAAACCATATAAGCTTGTAAAGAGAGCAGTGTTTTATTGACAGGTATTTATTTTGAGTAGGATTAAATTCATTGTTGTAAATGATTTCATATACCTGCTCCATTTGGGCATCATAATGACTTTCATTACTAAGCACATTTGCATTTTGAAGCAGAAATAACATGGGTAATGTTTTCCTTTTTGTGAGTAACTTACCGCCAAGGGAGGATTCTTTCATTATACAGTAATAATGCTTTTAAATGTTTTCTGGCTGGAAATCAGAATCTAGCAGGTTTTTCATGATCTGAAATTGTCACCTAGGAACAGTTCTGATATTCTGAAGTCCAAACAAAAGCAATTAAAGGATAGCAAATACTGGTTAAATTCTTGGATGTTTTCTGCATAAACTTTACATGTTAAACACTGGTATCCACCCAGAATTTTTATTTAAAATAATACTATTTTTTAACTATCATTTTGATATGTTTTAAAATAAAAATATAGGACTATCATTTTAAATGAACTGGCTCTCTTATGTAAATGTTTGTAAATAGCTATAGTAAGAAAGAGGATCCTGGTTCCTGGTCTTATCCAGATCATCATTTAATGCCCAATAATCCCCAATCATGGCATTCTAGGCCAGGAATTCTAGACCAAACTCACTGGATCTCACAAGGTGGCCCCTGTCAGTTTGGCTATGAATCAAAGACATAATCCTGTACTAGGATGAAGTGAAGTGAAGTGAAAGTCACTCAGTCATTTCCGACTCTTTGCGACCCAATGGACTACACAGTCCATGGAATTCTCTATGCCAGAATACTGGAGTGGTAGCCTTTCCCTTCTCCAGGGGAACTTTCAACTCAGGGATCAAACCCAGGTCTCCTGCATTGCAGGCAGATTCTTTACTAGCTGAGCCACAGCAGAAGACCAAGAATACTGGAGTGGATAGCCTATTCCTTTTCCATCAGATCTTCTCAACCCAGGAATTGAACCAGGGTCTTCTGCACTGCAGGCGGATTCTTTACCAACTGAGCTATCAGGATAGCCCCTGTACTAATGCTGATGTACTATATATACATGTACTAACACAACAATTATTATACATGTATATATATATATATGTACTCATACATAATGTGCATAATTAGTGCACAATGTGCCAACCAGTCCATTCTGAAGGAGATCAGCCCTGGGATTTCTTTGGAAGGAATGATGCTAAAGCTGAAACTCCAGTACTTTGGCCACCTCATGTGAAGAGTTGACTCATTGGAAAAGACTCTGATGCTGGGAGGGATTGGGCGCAGGAGGAGAAGGGGACGACAGAGGATGAGATGGCTGGATGGCATCACTGACTCGATGGGCGTGAGTCTGAGTGAACTGCAGGAGTTGGTGATGGACAGGGAGGCCTGGCGTGCTGCTATTCATGGGGTCGCAAAGAGTCGGACACGACTGAGTGACTGAACTGAACTGAACTGAACTGTGCATAATTAGTGAGTGATGCACAATGTATTAATGCATACATGGGTACATATACATACATACATGTATATGTTTAAATTCATAGTTTAAAATGAGTCATAATTCTCTATGATTAAACAACAGAAAGTGATGACTGTCTTATATGCTGCTAAGTAGCTTCAGTCATGTCCGACTCTGTGCAACTCCAGAGACGGCAGCCCACCAGGCTCCCCCGTCCCTAAGATTCTCCAGGCAAGAACACTGGAGTGGGTTGCCATTTCCTTCTCCAATACTGTCTTATATAAAGGTATAGAAATAAACTTTGGAGTGGGTTATCCCATTAGCTAAACAGATGATCATTATATATTCCATACCACTGGCCTAGTGAGAATGTCCCATTAAAAAAGCAAACTGTTGATCATTGTTTGAATATTAAATTAAACAAATATAAAATAAAAGCTACTAGAAAGACCAAACATATTTATTTACTTATTGGCATAGTCCAGTGGGAAAACATCACTGCCCAAAGCCTGAGAATGAACATACTCAAGTAAATGATATGGGTTTTAAATATGTGTGTCTGCTTATACACTTCTCGCACTAAATAGGTACTACAGTGCTTCATAACCTGAGGTTGTTTGAAGCTCCTGATATGTAACCTTGGCTATCTTGGACTAATAGTAAACTTATAGGTGAACTCGTGACTTTTCAGAGATCTGGCTCTCCTAAACTCCTCCTTGTAAAAGAGTTAACTGAATAAACAAAAGCCATGTTCAAGGTTATATTTATTTTGAGCTTATTAAGATCAAGACTATTATTATGCTGCATATGTAAAGAAAGGGGAGAAAAGTAATATTGTCTAAATGTGAAAGCTGACAGTAACAGTTGATGAAACCACACAGGTTTCAAAATTTTCCTTACATAACATTATAAACCAGAAGAAGATCACATAACATTTAGTTGAACACATGTTTAATTATACTGCTTACCTGTATTCAAAGCCAACCAAGTTGTCATGTTTAAATATTCCATCACCACTCTTAACAATGGTCTGTGTATGCTCAGTCGCTTCAGTCATGTCTGACTTTTGCAACCCCATGGACTATAGCCCACTAGGCTACTCTGTCCATGAGAGTTGCCTGGCAAGAATACTGGAGTGGGTTGCCATGCCCTATCTAGGGGCTCTTCGTGATTCCCAGATTAAACCTGAATCTCCTGTTTCTTGCATTGCATGCAGATTCTTTACCACTGAACCGTCAGTGGTATATAACTGAGCCTCCCTTTACAATGGTATATAACCTGAATGTGGACTGAATTCACACCATCCTTGAGGTTTAAATAGAACTGTCTTGAATCTCCTATCATTTTCAGGAGTAGCTTGGGCAGGCTTCTGCAATATGTTCATAAATCCTCAGACTCATCAATGTTCATGGTCATTCATGTTTGTGAATCCGAACAACTGCTGAGCTCCTAATCTCACTTATATCTCTATCATATCATTGACATAATGATTTTTATCCATTCACCCCACTGATCTAGAATCTCAAAAAAAGAAAAAAAGCAAATGAAAAACATTCATATTGATAAATTTTATCCAACTGAGGAGAAGGATGATTAAGGCCACATGGCCTATATAGGAAAATAGTCTTAAAAAAATTTCTAAATTTATACGTGTAACTGATCCACTTTGCTGAACACCTGAAACTAACACAACACTATAAATCAATGACACTTCAATAAAAATTCAGAAAAAATAAAAACACTGAAAAAAAATTGACTTTCCAAAAAATAGAAAAACAAGTTAAAATTAAATATTTGACTTGCTAGTGGTTAGAATCCCTTCGACCGTTTTATCCCTGACTATCTGTATTATTATTTTCATGAAACAGTCTCCCGCTCTGTAGCTGCAACTCTCATCACATACTCTGTTATCCATTTCACATCTCCTTGTTTTGCTGTTTCCAGTCAGACTATGCCTTCAGGCCATTATCTGGGCACCATTAAATGGCTCACCTAAAAATAAGCCATATGACTTGAAAAATTGGTCCCAAATGTTAAAGTCATCAAATCGTGTACCTGCTATATAAGCACATGGTACTTATTTATTATAAAGCACCATCTATATAGGGCAAATATTGTCACCTTGCTTATTTAACTCATATGCCGAGTACATCATGCAAAATGCCAGGCTGAATGAAACACAAGCTGAAATCAAGATTGCTGGGAGAAATATCAATAACCTCAGATATGCAGATGACATCAAGATGAACTAAAAAGCCTCTTGATGAAAGTGAAAGAGGAGAGTGAAAAAGTTGGCTTAAAACTCAACATTCAGAAAACGAAGATCATGGCATCTGGTACCATCACTTCATGGGAACTAGATGAGGAAACAGTGGAAAGTGTAAGACTTTATTTTTGGGGGCTCCAAAATCACTGCAGATGGTGATTGCAGCCATGAAATTAAAAGTTGCTTACTCCTTAGAAGGAAAATTATGACCAGCCTAGACAGTATACTGAAAAGTAGAGAAATTACTTTGCCAGCAAAGGTCCGTCTAGTCAAGGCTATGGTTTTTCCTGTGGTCATGTATGGATGTGAGAGTTGGACTGTGAAGAAAGGTGAGTGCCGAAGAATTAATGCTTTTGAACTGTGGTGTTGGAGAAGACTCTTGAGAGTCCCTTGGACTGCAAGGAGATCCAACCAGTCCATTCTAAAGGAGATCAGTCGAAAAAGCTAGAGAGTTCCAGAAAAAACATCTATTTCTGCTTTACTGACTATTCCAAAGACTTTAACTGTGTGGATCACAATAAACTGTGGAAAGAGGAACTAAAGAGCCTCTTGATGAAAGTGAAAGAGAGTGAAAAAGTTGGCTTAAAACTGAACATTCAAAAAATGAAGAACATGGCATCCAGTCCCATCATCCAGATAGATGGGGAAATAATGGAAACAGTGACAGACTTTCTCTTCTTGGGCTCCAAAAATCACTGAAGATATTGGCATTACTTTGCCAACAAAGGTCCTTATAGTCAAAGCTATGGTTTTTCCAGTGGTCATGTATGGATATGAGAGTTGGGCTATAAAGAAAACTGAGCGCCAAAGAATTGATGTTTTTGAACTGTCATATTGAGGAAGACTCCTGAGAGTCCCTTGGGCTGCAAGGAGATCAAACCAGTTCTTCCTAAAGGATTTCCTTTCCTAAAGGAAATCAGTCCTGAATATTCATTGGAAGGACTGATGCTGAAAATGAAGCTCCAATACTTTGGCCACATGATGTGAAGAACTGACTCAGTGGAAAAGACCCTGAGGCTGGGAAAGATTGAAGGCTAGAGGAAAAGGGGACAACAAAGGATGAGATGGTTGGATGGCATCACTGACTCAATGGACATGAATTTGAGCAAGCTCCAGGAGTTGGTGATGGTTATGAAAGCCTGGTATGCTGTCGTTCATGGGACGCAAAGAGTTGGACACAACTGAGAGACTGAACTGAACTGATGAACACAATTCTATCACTTGTTAACAAAAAGTTATTGAATATTTATATCAAGAAATGATAACATTTAGGAAAAGAAAATATTAAAATTATTGATGACTAGTAAAAAAAAAAATCTTATATTTGATTGCACCAAGCACTTTACTCACATTTTTTTTCAATCCTCATGGCAAGTATAGAGGACTTCCATACACACATATATACATATGTAAATATATATAAATGGCTAAGTCTTAAATAATTCACATATATTGGTTTGTTGGTTCTGATATATTGGCAAATTGTGTCCTCAAACATATTGTCTTGCTGCCTATTTCATACTTTTCACAATTTCATTATTGTTTTAAATAAGATATGGAATTTCTGAACTCAAGGATCAAATGATTCACTTGGTAACATGAACTGCATATGCAAATAACTAAAAATAAAATTGCATATCTGTCACTTGATGGCATGAGGAGAAAAAAATGATTGTTTTTAGTGGAGAGAAATAAAAAGGGAAACTAAAGTAATTAAGAAAAGTAACTTCACTGGAATTATAATATTCTGAAATTTATTTTTGAACATTGGGAGACTTCTCTTGAATGGGCCCTTTCTACATTTACAGCTATGTGTAGACAGAAAAATATGTACATAGATAGATATAGATAGATATTATTTGTATTGCTTCTGCCATTTAAAAAAGGCAAACTGATAACATAGTTATTTCTGATACGCCAAGAGTGAGAATGGCAGAAACAGAAAAAAGCAGCAGAATTACAAAACTGTCCAAGTTAGGTATTCCCATGAGAGATGAGTGCATTATTAATATTTTCTCTTGTAGCTACTGTCAATTATTTCTGATTTCTGGTATTTACTGATACCTGGTTTCTATCTAGGTGGACAGTTGACAACTATTTTAAACCTGACATATCAAAAGAGACTGTAAAGATTTCAAAGTTGTCTGCCCACAGAACATCCTTATTAATTATGAACTCAATGTTTCAAATGGAAGCTAATATAATCCATGAAATAATGATGGCAATCATAATTATAAAAAAGGGACTCCAATTAATAACA
Organism: Budorcas taxicolor; assembly: GCF_023091745.1. NCBI lineage: Eukaryota > Metazoa > Chordata > Mammalia > Artiodactyla > Bovidae > Budorcas > Budorcas taxicolor. Next base: position 54,104,696 of record NC_068929.1, on the reverse strand, counting down.
ATAAAATGCCCTCAGTTTAATGAGAGAAAGGGAAAATTATTGTTGATAGTGAAGTTGCTCAGTCGTGTCCAACTCTTTGCGACCCCATGGACTGTAGCCTACCTGGCTCCTCTGTCCATGGGATTTTCCAGGCAATAGTACTGGAGTGGATTGCCATTTCCTTCCCCAGGAGATCTTCCCGACCCAGGGATCGAACCCAGGTCTCCTGCATTGTAGACAGACGCTTTACTGTCTGAGCCACCAGGGAAGTCCTATTGTTGATAATATAAATTTATAATCCCATTACTCCCATTTTGTATTTTATAATAAAAGAAGAAATTAGTAGCATATTAATTCAACAAAAAGCCTTGTATTGATCCAAGGAAGTGTCCTATTTCCCGTAGGGATATATAAGTCAGTAAGCAATTAATAAATAATATGTTCATTATTAACAAGTGAACATTGACAATTTCTCCTTCAGCTGTAAACACACACAAAACTTGTAGTATGTACATTTACAGAAGATAAAACAGACAAAATGGGCAGAAAACAAAGTATGTTTGTAAGAGATGGCTTTGTCCTATAAAGTTCCTATTTAATAAGCATATTTTCTTGTAAAAACATTCTAATATTATCTAAATTCATGAGCATTTTTGTTTATTTTAATGTATATTTCATTAAATATGGGCTTTCAACCTATGACCAATACTGTTAACTAAAGCTGTTTCTGTACAGTCAAATTGCATTAAAAAAATCTAAACAGCATTAGTTTTCTGTTCCAATACATCAGTCATTTTCTCAAGCTGTCTATACATCATCTATGGGTAGATTTTTTTAATACTAAAAGCAGAAGGACAGACTACCTTGAGAAGACTCAACCAAAGTCAGTGTTCTCAAGTCTAGTCTGTGTTTAATACTTCACTGACTATCTGGAGAGTCATGAATATGGATAATTCAGCAACAGAATATACATAAGTGAATAAAAACAAAAAGTGATAAAAATAATCACTTGTATTATTTTCTAAAATAAAATATTATGTGGTGTGGAGCCTATCAGTAGAGAATTACTGAATTCAGTGGAAGTTGTAAAAAGAAAAAAGTGTTTAAGGAGAAAATTCATTTAAGTGTAATCAAATAAGCTATTTGTCTTGCCCACAGGAACAATACTAATTAAGCAAGATTCTCATATGCTGCTTTCCCACAGCAATAAATAAGAGGATGCTAGTCCATATAAATTGATTCACTGAATTCTACTTATACTGATGAGGGTTCATAAAAATCCAATATTAAGAAAGGAATTATTTAACATACAGAGTAAATATATATTCAGAAAAAAGTCTTATATTTATGTTTTCACCTGAAAGACATCTAAAGAACTTTAAAAAATATAATACAGAAATAGATGAAGCTCTGATGAATCGGCATTTTTAAATGAAAAACTTTAGCAGCTGTAAAGAGAAAATTAATGATTAAACTGTACTTAATATGTAAATGGAATCATCCCTTATGATTATACAGTAGAAGCGAAAAATAGATTCAAGGGATTAGATCTGATAGACAGAGTGCCTGAAGAACTGTGGATGGAGGTTCATGACATTGTACAGGAGACAGGGATCAAGACCCTCCCCAAGAAAAAGATATGCAATAAAGCAAAATGGTTGTCTGAAGAGGCCTTACAAGTAGATGTAAAAAGAAGAGGAGTGAAAAGCAAAGAAGAGAAGGAAAGATATATCCATTGAAAACAGACTTCCAAAGATAAGAAAGGAGATATAAAAAAGCCTTCCCCAGAGATCAGTGCAAAGAAATAGAGGAAAACAATAGAATGGGAAAGACTAGAGATCTCTTCAAGAAAATTAGAGATACCAAGGGAACATTTCATGCAAAGATGAACACAATAAAGGACAGAAGTGGTACGGACCTAACAGAAGCAGAAGACATTAAGAAGAGGTGGCAAGAATACACAGAACTGTATAAAAAAGATCTTCATGATGCAGAAAACCATGATGCTGTGATCACTCATCTAGAGCCATACATCCTGGAATGTGAAGTCAAGTGGCCTTAGGAAGTATCACTACAAACAAAGCTAGTGGAGGTGATGGAATTCCAGTTGAGCTAGTTCACATCTTAAAATGATGCTGTGAAAGTGCTGCACTCAATATGCCAGCAAATTTGGAAAATGCAGCAGTGGCCACAGGACTGGAAAAGTCAGTTTTCATTCCAATCCAAAAGAAAAGCAATGCCAAAGAATGCTCAAACTACTTCACAATTGCATTCATCTCACAAGCTAGTAAAGTGAAGTGAAGTGAAGTGGCTCAGTCGTGTCCAACTCTTTGCGATTCCACGGACTGTATCCTACCAGGCTTCTCTGTCCATGGGATCCTCCAGGCAAGAATACTGGAGTGGGTCGCCATTTCCTTCTCCAGGAGATCTTCCCGACCCAGGGATTGAACCTGGGTTTCCCGCATTGTAGGCAGACACTTTACTGTCTGAGCCACCAGGGAAGTCTCTCACATACAAGCTAGTAAAGTAATGCTCAAAATTCTCCAAGTCAGGCTTCAGCAATACGTGAACTGTGAACTTCCAGATGTTCAAGCTGGTTTTAGAAAAGGCATAGGGACCAGAGATCAAATTGGCAACATCTTCTGGATCATCAAAAAAGCAAGAGGGTTTCAGAAAAACATCTGCTTTATTGACTAAGCCAAAGCCTTTAACTGTGTGGATCACAATAAACTATGGAAAATTCCAAAAGAGATGGAAATACCAAACCACCTGATCTGCCTCTTGAGAAATCTGTATGCAGGTCAGGAAGTAACAGTTAGAACTGAATATGGAACAACAGATTGGTTCTAAATAGGGAAAGGAGTACCTCAAGGCTGTATATTGTCACCCTGCTTATTTAACTTTTATGAAGAATACATCATGAGAAACATCATCTTGTATGAAACACAAGGTGGAATCAAGATCACTGGGAGAAATATCAGTAACTTCAGATACGCAGATGACACCACCCTTATGGCAGACAGTGAAGAAGAACTAAACAGCCTCTTGATGAAAGTGAAAGAGGAGAGTGAAAAAGTTGGCTTAAAACTCAACATTCAGAAAACTAAGATCATGGCATCTGGTCCCATCACTTCATGACAAATAGATGGGGAAACAATGGAAATAGTGACAGATTTTATTATATCTTTTGGACCCCAAAATCATTGAAGATGGTGACTGCAGCCGTGATATTAAAAGACGCTTGCTCCTTGGAAGAAAAGTTATGACCAACCTAGACAGCATATTCAAAAGCAGAGACATTACTTGCCAACAATGGTCCATCCAGTCAAAGCTATGGTTATTCCAGCAGTCTTGTATGGATGTGAGAGTTAGAGCTATAAAGAAAGCTGAGTGCCAAAGAATTGATCCTTTTGAACTGTGATGTTGGGAAAGACTCTTGAGAGTCTGCAAGGAGACTTGGACTGCAAGGAGATCCAACCAGTCCATCCTAAAGGAAATCGGTCCTGAATATTCATTAGAAGGACTGATGCTAAAGCTGAAATTCTAATAATTTGGCCCTCTGATTGGAAGAACTGACTCTTTTGAAAAGACCCTGATGCTGGGAAAGATTGAGGGCAGGAGGAGAAAGGGACAGTAGAGGATGGGATGGTTGGATGACATCACTGACTCATTGGGCAGGAGTTTGAGTAAACTCCAAGAGTTGGTGTTGGTCAGGGGAGCCTGGTGTAGTGCAGTCCATGGGGTTGCAAAGAGTCGGACATGACTGAGCCAACTGAACTGACTGACTGACTAAAATGTAGCACAACTGAGTCTGTAAATGAATAATGGAAATCTCACAAATTTCTTAAATTTAGCAACATAAAGTTAATTCATAAATGCAGATGACCCTTATCAACGTATTTTTGTCCAGGTAAATTTAAATTTTTATTAAATATTTTGATTTATAAATGACAGTTCATTTGAGAAACATTGAACTTAGGAATGAAAGCAACCATTAAATTATATACCAATTAGATGATATATAGGCAGGATATGAAAAATATTTTTGTGATTTCTATTAAATACGTGTAAAAGTTCCCTAAAAAGCTTTTCTCAGAGCTAATCTCTATTGATTGAAATTATCTTCAAAAGTACAAAACACTGGAATTTAATAAACTCCTTCTGCTCTTTCTTCATTCCAAATGTCTGTGTCCATGGGATGTTAAACAAATTAATCAAGAAAACCTGACTGCTGTCTTGTTCATCTAGGGCTTCTAAGACAAAATAGCACAGACAAGGTGGCTAAACAATGCACATTTATTTCTCAGTTCTGGAGGCTAAGAAGACCAAGATAAAGGAGCAGGCAGATTCAGTTCTTAGAGAAGAACCTCATCGTGGTTTGCAGACAGTGGCTTTCTAACTGTATCTTCACATGGCAAAAAGAGAGATCTCTGAGATCTTCCTTTTCTTAACAAGGAAACTAATCTTTGTGAGGACTCCACCTTCATCACTTCATCTAATCTGAAATTACCTCTCAAAGGGTTCACTTTCAAATACCATAACATTGGAGTTTAGAGCTTCGATATATGAATTTTGGGGGACATAGATATTTAGTTCATCATTATTGCATGTACTTGTATGTATATATGTTTGTTGTTTGAATAATCCCTCGGTGAAATAAGAATCTCACAGATCTAAAGCTTTGAAAAAATGCATCTTTTGATAACTAGAGATTATGTGGCTATAAACAAAATGTATCAAGTAGAAATAGAGGCAATACCGCATCATCTTTAATCAAAGCAAGTAAAAATTGATCATGAATTATTAGATAACAAAGAGAGCAATTTAGACAAATGAAAATAGATGTTCCTTAGCAGGCTCCTTATATTCTGCTGATCATCAGTCTGTTTTTCTTAAATATTTGTCAAACAGTGCCTTTTTCAGTGCCTTTATAAAGGCCTTGCGCAGTTGCTCTGTCTTATTACCCCTCCCCCAATAGACTGACAGACTGTGTAATTAGCAGTAAAGCAGATATTGATAATGATACCAAGAAATGTATTTGTAGTTTCCAATTTAATAAAGTTCAGGTTTAAAGGATATATAGAGCTTTGTGCCAAAATAGTATGCATGACCCAGAAGAAATATAATTATAAGCTTTGTAAAATTTTCAATATATCATGCACTATGGATTACAGATCAGATAGACAAGAGTACCTGAAGGAATATGGACAGAGGTTCGTGACACTGTACAGGAGGCAGTGATCAAGACCATTCCAAAGAAAAAGAAATGCAAAAAGGCAAAATGGTTGTCTCACGAGGCCTTACAAATAGCTGTGAAAAGAAGAGAAGTTAAAGGCAAAGAAGAATGCAGAGTTCCAAAGAATATCCAGGAGAAATAAGAAAGCCTTCCTCAGTGATCAATGTAAACAAATAGAGGAAAACAATAGAATGGGAAAGACTAGAGATCTCTTCAAGAAAGTAGAGACACCAAGGGAACATTTCATGCAAAAGTGGGCACAATAAAGGACAGAAATGGTATGGAATTAACAGAAGCAGAAGATATTAAGAAGAGGTGGCAAGAATACACAGAAGAACTATACAAAAAAGATCTTCAAGACCCAGATAACCATGATAGTGTGATCACTCACCTAGAGCCAACATCCTGGAATGTGAAGTCAAGTGGGCCTTAGGAGGTATCACTACAAACAAAGCTAGTGGTGGAGGTGATGAAATTCCAGTTGAGCGATAACAAATCCTGAAAGATGATGCTGTGAAAGTGCTGCACTCAATATGCCAGCAAATTTGGAAAACTCAGCAATGGCCACAGGGCTGGAAAATGTCAGTTTTGATTCCAATCCCTAAGAAAAATAATGCCAAAGAAAGTTCAAGCTACTGCACAATTGTATTCATCTCACATGCTAGCAAAGTAATGCTCAAAATTCTCCAAGCCAGGATTCAACTGTACGTGAACCATGAACTTCCATATGTTCAAACTGGATTTAGAAAGACAGAGGAACCAGAGAAAAAATTGCCACCATCCACTGGACCATCAAAAAGGCAACAGAGTTCCAGAAAAACATTTACTTCTGTTTTATTGACTAAGCTAAAGCTTTGACTGTGTGGATCACAACAAACTGGAAAGTTCTTCAAGAAATGGGGATACAAGACCACCTACCTTGCCTCCTGAGAAATCTGTATGCAGGTCAGGAAGCAGAAGTTAGAACTGGACATGGAACAACAGACTGGTTCCTAATTGGCAAAGGAGTACGTCAAGGCTGTGTATTATCACTCTGCTTATTTAACTTATATGCAGAATGCATCATGTGAACTGCCAGGCTGGGTGAAGCACAAGCTGAAATCAAGACTTGTAGAAGAAATATCAATAACCTCAGATATGCAGATGAGACCACACTTATGGCAGAAAGCAAAGAAGAACTAAAGAACCTCTTGATGAAAGTGAAAGTTAGTGAAAAAGTTGTCTTAAAACTCAACATTCAGAAAACTAATATCATGGCATCTTTTCCCATCACTTTATGGTATATAGATGCTGACACAATGGAAACAGTGAGAGACTTTATTTGGGGAGGCTTCAAAATCACTGCAGATGGTGACTGCAGCCATGAAATTAAAAGATGCTTGCTCCTTGGAATAAAAGCTATGACCAACCTAGACAGTATATTAAAAATCTGATACATTACTTTACCAACAAATGTCTGTCTAGTCAAAGAAATTGTTTTCCAGTAGTCATGTATGGATGTGAGAATTGGACTATAAAGTTGAACGCTGAAGGATTGATGCTTTTGAGTTGTGGTGTTGGAAAAGACTCTTGAGAGTCCCTTGGACTGAAAGGAAATACAACCAGTCCATCCTAAAGGAAATCAGTCCTGAATATTCATTGGAAGGACTGATGCTGAAGCTGAAACTGCAATAATTTAGCCACCTAATGCGAAGAACTGACTCACTGGAAAAGACCCTGATGCTGGGAAAGATTGAAGGCAAGAAGAGAAGGGGACAACAGAGGATGGCATCAATGACTCAATGGACATGAGTTTGAGTAGGCTCTGTGAGCTGGTGATGGACAGGGAGTCCTGGAGTGCTGCAATCCATGGGGTTCCAAAGAGCTGTACACACGAAGCAACTGAACTAACTATATAGAGTATATATGTCAGGAAGAAAAAGAACAGGTAGCAGAAATCAAGGTCATGTGTCCTTATTGAGAGTGGACTCCAGTGTTCACTGAAGCATTATTTATGATAACTAAGACATGGAAGCAACCTAAATGTCCATCGATAGAGCAACAAAGAAAAAGCAGTACAAGTTTACAATGGAATATTAGTCTGCCATAGAAAAGTAATGCCTTGTGCAGCAATATAGATGTACCTAGAAATGATCATTCTAAGTGAAGTAAGTCAGACAAAGAAAGACAAATATTATAAGATATCACTTATATGTGAAATCTAGTTTAATTTAAATAAATATGAATGTATTTACAAAACAGAAACAAACTTATACATATCAAAAACAAACATGCTTACTAAAGGGAAAATGCAGGAGGGGAGGGGTAAATCAGGAGGTTGGTATGAACATCCATACACAACTATATGAGAATCTGAAAAAAAATGAATATATGCCTATGCAAATCTGAATCATTTTATTTACATCTGAGACTGATAGAACAATTTAAGTCAACCATTCTTGAATAAAATTTTTAAAAAGAGTGAAGGAAAGAAAACACCATACTTCAATAAATGGTGCAGTTTATGTGGTTAAAATATTAACCAAAGAAGGTTTCTAGGTGAATTGTTAATATAACATAAGAAGATGCGATATGCAATCTAATTTTGTGTATCTCCTGATAAATCACTTACCTAGTTCATGAGAAATTTGTAATGAACATTCAGCAGTTAGGGTTTCACCTGGGAGTTTTCCTGTGTGGTAAGATACAGCAGGAAATAAGGAGGCTTGTATTAATGGAAGAAAGCTATAGGTGAGAAAAAGAAGTGTAGAAGGATAGGTAGCTCAAACCAAAACATAATAATAACATTCTCTTAGGGTAGGAAGAGACATGACTGAGCCTTCTTAGTGCCTAGAACTCACATAGCCACTACTCAACAGTTGATTGAGTGAATAAATGAATGGACAGCTTCAGAGAAACTTATAAAAGAATAATTCATCAATGTCACCTGATTATCATGCCATCTCTATATAATACTTTCATGAATTTGTCTGCATTCAAATTGCTATGTTGTGAATGTGAGGATGGGGCAGAATTCAAACATGACTGTATCAGGGACAAATGGAAAACTTAAAATAGAAGAAATTAGGTCAATAACAAGATTCAAGAATTTGTATATTTTGTCCACACTGACATCAATGTAAATACTCATTAAGAAGAGAAAGCAACAATAGAAAATCCTAATTTACTCACTAAATACAAGCATATATTAAGCAGAACTCTAAAATGTTGACTAACAGTGAAACTGCTTCCTTTTCCTTCACTCCAACCAAGTTTAATCAACTTCAAACACAAATATTTGTATTCACTTAACAGTAACTGAGCATGTCATTATATTTGGTATACTTCTCTCTCTAGTTTACCACCCTAATTTTGCGGGTGGAAATGTTTTTTTTCTTTATTAATGGATAATAACATGAAAAAAATAGTGAAGCTCAGAATTTAATCTCTTCAAAACATTTAGAAATTGGATCTATCTGATAAATGTTACTTACTTTTCCTTTAAATTTATTTTGTCTCTAGCTTTTTAGTAATACACTTGCTTTGTAACATTTGGAAAGTGATTCTGTCCCCAAGAGACATTCATTCAATGCTATTATTAAGTAAATTCTAGTGCCCAGCTCCTGGATTACACAAGATAAATCAGATATCCATGCCATTTTCAAAGAGGTTATACTCCTTAAGGCTTTCAATAACACGTGTAAATAAGTATAGGATAAACAGTTACTAATAAATGTCACAACATGAAAAAAGGAAAGAAGTTCTATGAATGCATAAACTAGAGGAAGTGAACTGGGTGGATTAATTAAATCTCAGTAGAGAAAAGCTATCTTCTTAATGAAATCCAGTGCAACTTTGATTTCAAAGTTAATTGATATATAAAAAATTCAACTCCCTTGTACCTATTATTTTTATCTACTTCCCTCACCAAATAAAGTGCTTCAGTGTCATCATCCTGCCATTTAATTTCAATATGTCAGATCAAGTAGAGAAACAAAGAAAACATTAGTCTAGCTGCTGTACTAATTGGGCTTCCCTGGTGGCTCAGGTGGTATAAAGAATCTGCCTGCAATGAGGGAGAAAAGGGTCCCATCCCTGGGTTGGGAAGATCCCCTGAAGGAGTGAACAGCTACCCACTCCAGTACTCTGGCCTGGAGAATCCCTATGGACAGAGGACCCTGGTGGGCTACAGTCTATGGGGTCACAAAGGGTCAGACACAAGTGAGCGACTAAAGACAGCACGGCACTGTACTAACTAGCAGGAAAAAATGGGAGAGGAGGAGAGAGGAAAGCATGAACGTTTACTTTTTTATCCAGTGAGTTACGAGTTGTGAGTGAAAGTTGCTCAGTCATGTCTGACTATTTGAGACTCCATGGACTATACAGTCCACGGAATTCTCCAGGTCAGAATATTGGAGTGGATAGCCTTTCCCTTCTCTAGGGGATCTCACCAACCCAGGGATCGAATCCAGGTCTCCCACATTGCAGGTCGATTCTTTACCAGCTGAGTCACAAGGGAAGCCCAAGAATCCTGGAGTGGGTTGGCTATCTCTTCTCCAGTGGAACTTCCCCGGGACCCAGGAATTCACTTGCTGTCTCCTCTTTTCCCATCAGCTTTCCAGCACTACCTCGTGCCTATCCCTCATTGCTGAAAGAAAGGACGCAGTTATAATTAGATCAATTAGATCACTAGGTGCCTGCAGTAAAAGTAGCACAAAAAGAAGAAGGACAAAATGAGATTTCCCTTTGTAAAAAGGAGTTGGAAAATGGTTCATAACATTCAGTGCAATCTACCTAGAAAATAGGTCTGAATGAACAACTTCTAGAAAATAATAAAAAGGGAACTATTATCCACTTTGTTTGTGTGTTCAATTTTGTTTGTATTTCACACAGTGAAATCTCATTTCGTCCTTATAACAGTTTGTTCTTTTTGCGCTACTTTTACTACAGGCACCTAGTGATCTAACTGATCCCATTATCATTGCCTCCTTTCTTTCAGCAATGTGGGATGTGCAGGAGGAAGCGCTGGAGAGGGAGACGCTGACGGGAGAAGAGACTGAATAACAGGCAGTCAAGAAGAGAAACTGGGATCAGCAGACTCTCCATGGGATATTTGGTGGCTTGCTGTCTAGAATATTATATATATTCCCTCATTCTGTATTCCCACAAATATTTAATGAAACATTCATTAGTGTGCTATAGTCTCAGAACCGGGTATGCGTTCCTTGAAATAAACTGCTGAGCCTGACCTCAAGGCAGATACCTTTTGTGACATGAGAGACTGCCCAGGGACCCTCAGTCATATTTTTGGCTACAAGTTTTTCCACATATACTGTACAATCAGAGGCTTCCTTATCCTATTTCTATTTGGCTTATGGTGTGTATTTAGCTTTTATATTTTAATATTCATATTAGGAATCTACTTCTAAGAATAGAGAATATACCATGGTGTTTTTTTATTCCAAGATTTGTCCATTTTTTTTACATACTTGAAAACTCACATACTTTCTCAAAATTAATATTATAACTTATCTACATGGAATCAATAAATGAAAATTGTGTTAAGTATTGTGGGTTTCTTACGGAATTTTTTACCATTGTTTTCAAATAACATACTATGTCCATAAAAATATTTATTTAAATGAAACAGATTAATGCATTATGTTCTCTTCTAGTACATGGACTAAATATATGTACAATGAAGTCCACCTCCTTTCTCTGTGCATTGCCACCAGACATGTGAAATTAAAAATAATCACTAAGCACCAATATCACAAGAGAAAAAGCAGCCTTCTATTTCTATAGAAACAGGTTTATATAAGTTGATTTATATTTGTGAAATTAAAATCAGATACATATTCACTGTAAATCACATTTGTATACACAAATGTATAAAACTGTATTGTATACATTTACATTTTATACTTTTATCACATATTTATATCATTCATAATACTGAAGCTGTAAATCAGATATTTATATTTATCTTTTTTGAAATTTGATATCCTTCAAATCCATATTAACAAATATTTAAAGGCAAAGCATTGTCTTCTGCCTCATAGGCTGAAGCTGACAAGACAAAAACATTTTTCTTAACCTTCTTTTAGAAAATACTATAATGCTATTTTCTAATATGTAAATAGCATTTGATAGAATTGTAACTCATAATAAAAATTAGTATTTCTTTAAAAACATTTAAAATACATTTTCCCCATTATTTATTTCTAGAAATTCTCCATTAAAGTGTCACTTTGGAGAGGGTATTATATTTAATTCCCTGCATAATAGGGTTCTTTAAAAGAATTCAAATAGAAAAAAATCAACACTGTTTTTAAGATTTCAGATTTTAAGGAGAAGCTTTATTTGACTTCTTAAATATACCTTGACGTTAGTGTAATCAGTTTTGTCATACAAAATGAAAGAATCATTACCTTTAAAGGACTAAAGAGATTCCATCATCTTACTATATTTGAGTGCTAATGATGTCCTTTTAAGATCCTCAAACAAAAATCTTAAGGAGTCAACTTCTGAATTTGGTGATTAAAAATTAAATTTGTCCCATTGTGCTATTTTCAATACCCAAAAATATTCACAGCGGCTGTCAGAATATGTGGAAGTAAAGTAGCAAATCAATTAAGCATTACTATTTTCTAGTTACTAATCACTAACTTTTAACCAAATTTGATAATCAGTCATATTTTCCTTAAAACACTGTATCAGTTTAAATGCTTCAGACTCAACAACCCAAGAAAAAACCCAAACAAGATGATCTCAGCAATACGAATGTTTAATATACTTAAAATATTTTCTCAGATACATTGTTTCAATGATTCTATAATATATCATAGCCGTTTTTTTATTGACTCTATAGATCTGTGTTTTGCTTTTGATCACCTTCAAGGACAAAAATGCTGTAATAATCAAATGGAAATATTAAGAGCTGAAAACAAGAAATACTACTCTCTATGTCCCTTTTCCAAAGAGACAAATTATTTGTAAACACTTCCCACCCCAGAAGACGTTATTTACTTTCTATTACTGAGAACTGTGTACCATGCACCCATTTACTAGTGAACAATCATTAAGAAAATGTAGATCAAATATTTTATGGAATACTGAATTATCTTTGAGAATTTTGTTAAGAGAAACAATATCTCATTTTCAAAAATTAAAAAAAAATAAACATAGGATCTTGTGATGTTTTATGTGCCTATGCTTATGTTAGTCAAGATGGTATTCACATTATAGATATAATATGGTCACGTTCAATAGGAAAATTTACTGAACTTGAGGAAAAAGTTAAACATAAAGAAATATAAACTGGTAGGTTGTGTGAGCAGCAATGATTGCCTAAGAACTAGTAAACCTGCCTTCTTTGACATCAACAAGAAAAAAATCTCAAAGGGAAACAGTTGGAAAAGTTCTACAAGATGTAATAATCAGGCCCTCAAGATTAACAAAGGGATGCTCCAAGCTGAGATTCTTAGGTGTAAACACACACAGAAAAAGTAGACTTATTTTAGGAAAATATAGTAAAGATCTTGGAGAGAAGTATAAAAAGGATAGTAGGAAGTAACATTCCAATTGGCAAATAATTCAAAGTAATGCTTGATAATACAGGTTAGGGTCACAAAGAGTCAGACATGACTGACTAACACACACATATTATTAATAAGGAAGAAAAATTTTTGCAGATTAAATTTTTCTCCAAGAGTTTTATTAGTTTTGTTTTTAATTACTAGATAATTTAATAAATATAATTTATTCTAGGTGACAATCTAATAATATAATTAAACTATTAAACTCATAGAAATATCATTAAATAGATGTGATTTAAAGTAGAAAATGTCTCGAATGCAGACACACTTTACATATATGTTTCTACATATAAATAGTAAAAGCTAAAGCAGAGCAACATTATATTAATTTTAACAGAATGTGTTTGTAAATAACATACTAGGGGAAAGATTGAAGGCAGGAGGAGAAGGGGATGACACAGGATGAGATATTGGATGGCATCACTGACACAATGGACATGAGTTTGAGCAAGCTTTGGGAGTTGGTGATTGACAGGTTATCCTGGTGTGCTGCAGTCCATGGGGTCACAAAGAGTCAGACTCGACTAAACGATTGAACTGGATACTTCATAACTGAAATTGGCAGAAATAATTATTTTTTCAGTTGTAAAATAATATAATTTTATTTCTCTAATTTGAGTTGCTATTTTGAAATATAAATTGAGTTGCAAACAATAAACTGATTTTACACTGGGTCTTCCACAAATTCCCATCTAATTAATATGACTTTCTTTTAATGAACATGACTGTGCTCCACACATTAGATATATTAAATGAATTTTAAAAGCAATTATATTTATTGCTCAGTTCAGTTCAGTCACTCAGTCATGTCTGACTCTTTGCAACCCATGAACCAAAGCATACCAAGCCTCCCTGTCCATCACCAACTCCCAGAGTTTACCCAAATTCATGTCCATTGAGTCAGTGATGTCATCCAGCCATCTCATTCTCTACTGTCCCCTTCTCCTCCTGCCCTCAATCTTTCCCAGCATCAGGGTCTTTCCAAATGAGTCAGCTCTTTGCATCAGGTAGCCAAAGTATTGGAGTTTCAGCTTCAACATCAGTCCTTCTAATGAACACCCAGGACTGATCTCCTTTAGGATGGATTGGTTGGATCTCCTTGCAGTCCAAGGGACTCTCAAGAGTCTTCTCCAACACCATAGTTCAAAAGCATCAATTCTTAACAGTTCTCAGCTTTCTTTATAGTCCAACTCTCCCATCCATACATGACTGCTGGAAAAACCACAGCCTTGACTAGATGGACCTTTGTTGACAAAGTAATATCTCTGCTTTTCAATATGCTGTCTAGGTTGGTCATAACTTTCCTTCCAAAGAGTAAATGTCTTTTAATTTCATGGCTGCAGTCACCGTCTACAGTGATTTTGGAGCCCCCCAAATAAAAGTCAGCCACTGTTTCCACTATTTCCCCATCTATTTACCAGGAAGGGGTATGACCAGATGTCATGATCTTAGTTTTCTGAATGTTGAGCTTTATTGTAAGCTTATAGAATATTATGGGCTAAATATTTTTTAAACCATCTCTGTATATTTTTGCTTTCTTTGTTGTAGACTAATTGACCATAAATATGTGGGTCTATTTCTGGGCTTTCTATCTTGTTCCATTGACCTATATGTTTGTTTTTGTGCCAGTACCATTCTGTTCTGATTGCTCTAGCTTTGTAGTATAATCTGAAATCAGGGAGCCCAGTTCCTCCAGCTGCATTCTTCTTTATCAAGATTGATTTGGTCACTCATGGTCTTTTGTGTTTCCATATTAATTTTAATTTTTTTGTTCCTGTTCTGTAAAAAATGTCATTGTTAATTTGATAGGGATTGCATTGCATTAATAGTTGTCTTGATATCTTTCCATCTGTGTCATCTTCATTTTCAGCATCTTATAGTTTTCAGTGTACAGGCCTTTTGCCTCCTTTGGTAGGTTTATTCCTAGATATTTTATTGTTTTGGATGCAATGATAAATGTAATTGCTTCCTTAATTCCTGTTTCTGATATTTCATTGTTAGTGTGTAGAAATGAAAAGACTTTTAAAGCTCAAATAAAAAAATTTCAAAAAAATAAAAAACTCCATCTGTTAGTGTCCTCTTTGATTTCTTTCATCAGTGTTTTATACTTTCTATATATAGGTCTTTAGTTTCTTTAGGTAGATATATTCCTAAGTATTTTATTCTTTTCATTGCAATGGTGAATGGAATTGTTTCCTTAATTTCTTTTTTTACTTTCTCATTATTAGTGTATAGGAATGCAAGGGATTTCTGTGTGCTGATTTTATATCCTGCAACTTTACTATATTCATTGATTAGCTCTAATAATTTTCTGGTGGAGTCTTTAGGGTTTTCTATGTAGAGGATCATGTCATCTGAGAAAAATACCATGTTCATGGATTGGAAGAATCAATATAGTGAAAATGAGTATACTACCCAAAGCAATTTACAAATTCAATGTAATCCCTATCAAGCTACCAGCCATATTTTTCACAGAACTAGAACAAATAATTTCAAGATTTGTATGGAAATACAAAAAACCTCGAATTGCCAAAGCAATCTTGAGAAAGAAGAATGGAACTGGAGGAATCAACTTGCCTGACTTCAGGCTCTACTACAAAGCCACAGTCATCAGGACAGTGTGGTACTGGCACAAAGACAGAAATATAGATCAATGGAACAAAATAGAAAGCCCAGAGATAAATCCACACACATATGGACACCTTATCTTTGACAAAGGAGGCAAGAATATACAATGGAGTAAAGACAATCTCTTTAACAAGTGGTGCTGGGAAAACTGGTCAACCACTTGTAAAAGAATGAAACTAGATCACTTTCTAACACTGCACACAAAAATAAACTCAAAATGGATTAAAGATCTAAATGTAAGACCAGAAACTATAAAACTCCTAGAGGAGAACATAGACAAAACACTCTCCGCCATAAATCACGGCAGGATCCTCTATGATCCACTTCCCAGAATACTGGAAATAAAAGCAAAAATAAACAAATGGGATCTAATTAAAATTAAAAGCTTCTGCACAACAAAGGAAACTATAAGCAAGGTGAAAAGACAGCCTTCTGAATGGGAGAAAATAATAGCAAATGAAGCAACTGACAAACAACTAATCTCAAAAATATACAAGCAACTTATGCAGCTCAATTCCAGAAGAATAAACGACCCAATCAAAAAATGGGCCAAAGAACTAAATAGACATTTCTCCAAAGAAGACATACGGATGGCTAACAAGCACATGAAAAGATGCTCAACATCACTCATTATTAGAGAAATGCAAATCAAAACCACAATGAGGTACCACTTCACACCAGTCAGAATGGCTGTGATCCTAAAATCTGCAAGCAATAAATGCTGGAGAGGGTGTGGAGAAAAGGGAACCCACTTACACTGTTGGTGGGAATGCAAACTAGTACAGCCACTTTGGAGAACAGTGTGGAGATTCCTTAAAAAATTGCAAATAGAACTACCTTATGACCCAGCAATCCCACTGCTGGGCATACACACCAAGGAAACCAGAATTGAGAGAGACACATGTACCCCAATGTTCATCGCAGCACTGTTTATAATAGCCAGGACATGGAAACAACCTAGATGTCCATCAGCAGATGAATGGATAAGAGAGCAGTGGTACATATACACAATGGAGTATTACTCAGCCGTTAAAAAGAATACATTTGAATCAGTTCTGATGAGATGGATGAAACTGGAGCCGATCATACAGAGTGAAGTAAGCCAGAAAGAAAAACACCAATACGGTATACTAACACATATATATGGAATTTAGAAAGATGGCAATGACGACCCTGTATGCAAGTCAGCAAAAAAGACACAGATGTGTATAACGGACTTTTGGACTCAGAGGGAGAGGGAGAGGGTGGGATGATTTGGGAGAATGGCATCGAAACATGTATACTATCATGTAAGAATCGAATCGCCAGTCTATGTCCGACGCAGGATACAGCATGCTTGGGGCTGGTGCACGGTGATGACCCACAGAGATGTTATGGGGAGGCAGGTGGGAGGGGGTTCATGTTTGGGAATGCATGTACACCCATGGTGGAGTCATGTCAATGTATGGCAAAACCAATACAGTATTGTAAAGTAAAATAAAGTAAAAATAAAAATTTAAAAAAAAAAAAAAAAAACTGAGCAGAAGACCTAAATAGGCATTTCTTCAAAGAAGATATACAGATTGCCAAAAATTACATGAAAAGATGGTAACCATTACTAATTATTTGAGAAATGCAAATAAAAACTACCATGAGGTATCACCTCACATTGGTCAGAATGATCAACAAAAAGTCTACAAGTAATAAAAGCACAGAGGGTGTGGATATAAAGGAACCCTCCTACATTGTTGGTGGAAATGTAAATTGGTGCAACCACTATTGAGTATAGCATAGAGGTTCTTTAAAAGCTAAAAATAGAGTAACTATATGATCCAGTAATCCCACTCCTGGATATATATCCAGGGAAAACTTTAATTTGAAGAGATACATGCACCTTAATATTCATTGCAGAACTATTTATAATAGCCAAGACATAGAAACAATCTAACCGTTCTTCATAGAGGAATGAATAAAGAAGATATGGTATATATTCACAATGGAATATTACTCAACTATAAGAAAATAATGAAATGATTCTATTAGTATCAATATGGATGGACCTAGAGATTATAATACTAAGTAAAGCAAGCCAGAAGAGAAAGACAAATATCATACAATATCTCTTATGTGTAGAAATTTTAAAAAATGATACGAATGAACTCATTTATAAAATAGAAAAAGATTCACAGACAGAGTAAACGGACTTCTGGTTACCAAAGGGGAAAGGGGAAGAGGGATAAATTAAGACTTTGAGACAAAAATATACACACTACCAGGTGGCACTAGTGGGAAAGAACATGACTGTCAATGCAGGAGGTGTAAGAAGCATGGGTTCACCCCTGGGTTGGGAAGATTCCCTAGAAGAGGACACGGTAACCCACTCCAGTTCTCTTGGCTGGAGAATCCTATGAATTCTCCTCTCCAGAGGAGCCTGGTGGGCTACAGTCCTAGGGCTTCACAGAGTGAGACATGACTGAAACTACTTAGCATGCATGCATGCACCAAATATACAATAGACAACCAACAGACACCTACTGTATAGCACAGAGAACTATACTCAGTATCTTATAACAGCCTATAATGGAAAAGAATCTGAAAAAAAAAGTATATGTGCATATAAATATATGTATATATTATTTTCTGTACAACTGAAACTAACACTTTGTAAATCAACTATATTTCAACAAATAAATTAAAAGAGAAAGCTAAAAAAAGTTCTCTACATTGCAGGCAAACAGAAATTCCTATTTGAATTGGCTGAATCCTTAAAGAGAATGTATTAGCCTATAATTTACCACTAGAGGTATTATGGGACCTTGCTGAAGACAATAAGAAACCTCAAAGTACAACTTCTTGATTTGTTCCTACCAGTTTCTTTAATGCCGTATCCTAGTTAAGTATACAGTGTGCTCCTAGAGTGAATACATGAGTTTTGGTTCAGGCAGCAAAGTGTCAAGGACAGATTACTTTTTTTTTTTTAAATTGTTTCAAAAGTGTGTGCTGTGCTTAGTCACTGAGTCATGTCTGATTCTTGGCAACCCCATGGACTGTAGCCCTCCAGGCTCCTCTGTCCATGGGGATTCTCTAGGCGAGAATATTGGAATGGGTTGTCATGCCCATACAGTTTTCTCCAAAAATTTTAGTGCACCATAAACAGGCTTACCTTATGTAGAAAAACATTACATATTAAAAGACATTTATAGGCTCAAGAAAATAGTTTAATTATGTATCATTTGTCTATATTTGCTCTTATTTCATCATAGAGATGGTTAACAAAATATATATTGCTACAATTTATTTCAAAGCACTTACTTCTTTTTGTTCTCTCCAAAGAGTTTTATGGTTTCAGGGTTACATTTAGGTTGTTAAACTATTTTGAGTTTATTTTATTTATGGTGTGAGAGAATGCTCTACTTTTATTGTTTGCTTAGATACCAAACACAGATAAGGACACTACAAAAAGAGAAAATTACAGGCCAATGTCTTTGATAGATATAGATGAAAAACCCTCAATAAAATATTAGCAAATTGAATCCAACAATATATAAAATAACTATACACACACCATGATCAAGTTGAACTTATGCTAGGATCATAAGCATGGTTCAATACAGGCAAATCAATCAATATACTATACTGCATTAACAGAAGGAAAAACACAAAATCACAGGAAACTTTCAATAAATACAGGGAAAGCATTTGCTAAAATGCAACATCCATTCATGATAAAAACTCTCCTCAAAGTGAGTATAGGGATAACACTTCATGACATAATAGAAGCCATTTAAACTAAACCAACACACAACATGATACTCAATGGTGAACAGCTTAAAGACTTCCCACTGTTCTGACCTTGAGAATTTCACAAACTGTATAGTCCATGGGGTGGCAAAGTATCGGAAACAACTAAGTGACTTTCACTTACACTTTTTCCCACTAAATTCAGGAAAACAACAGGATGCCCATTCTCTCTGCTTCTATTTATCCTGGTATTGAAACACCTAGCCATAGTGCTCAAAGAAAAATAAATGAAAAGTATCTACATTGGAAGGGAAAAGGTAAAACCACTACTCCTTGCAGATGACATGATGCTCTATAAAGAGAATCCTAAAGTCTTCACCCAAAAACTCTAAGAACTAATCAATGAATTCAGCAATGTTGCTGGATACAAGATTAATGCAAGAAGTCAGTTGTGTTTCTATATACTAATAATGAAATATCAGAAAGGGAAGGTGAAAAAAATAACCCTGTTTAAAATCACATAAGAATATCTAGCAATATACAAGGAGGTGAAAGACCTATACTTTGAAAACTATAAAACTTTGATGAAGAAAATCAGAGGATTCAAAGAAATGGAAAGATGCACCATACTCATGGAATGGAAAAATTAAAATTATTAAAATAACTTTCATATTACCCAAAGAAATATACAGATTTAATGCAAACCCCATCAAAATACCCAGGGTATTTTTCACAGAACTAGAACAAATAATTTTAAAATTTATATGGAGCCACATAAAAATCTGGAATTGTCAAAGCACTTCTAAGGAAATGAAGAAAGCTGGAGGTAAAATTCTTCCAGATAGTAATCAAAACCCCATGATCCTGTACAAAAACAAGCACATAGATCAATGGAACAGAATAAAGAGCCAAGAAATAAAGTCATAGATTTATGGTCAAGGCTGATTCATCTTGAGGTTTGGTAGAAAAAAATGCAATACTGTAAAGCAATTATCCTCCCATCAAAAATAAATAAATCAATTAAAAATACAACAAATGAGGCAAGAAAATGGAGAAAAGACAGTCTCTGGCAAGTGATTGTCAGGAAAACTGAATAGTCACACGTGAAAAAATGAGGTTAGGAAAACTCGTTTTAGACTAAATCTAGCACTGTTAATATCAGTGTACATAGAGAAACTGTCATTGGC
The DNA here is from genome assembly GCF_023091745.1 of Budorcas taxicolor. Taxonomy (NCBI): domain Eukaryota; kingdom Metazoa; phylum Chordata; class Mammalia; order Artiodactyla; family Bovidae; genus Budorcas; species Budorcas taxicolor. The sequence continues at coordinate 54,084,369 of NC_068929.1, read as the reverse complement.
CACCTTGTTGAAATACTGAATTACTTATGGAATATAAATTATTATAAACTCTAGACTTACTACTGAATATTGCAACAATGGAGAAGATTTTGCTAGTGAAATGTCAGACTGAGAAAGGGATACATATCATACCACTTATATGTGAAATCTAAAACATGTACAAATTAATGTGTATATAAAACAGAAACAATAACAGATATAGAAAAGAAACTTGTGGTTACCAAAGGGAGAAGCACATGGGGAGAGACAAATTAGGAATAAGAAATTTCAAAAACTACCATATACCAAATAGATAAGCAACAAGGCTATGCTGTATAGCACGAGGAATTATACCTGGTATCTTCTAATAACCAATAATGGTAGATAATCTGCAAAAATTACTGAATCACTATGACATACACCTGAAACCAACACAATATTGTAATCAACTATGCATGCATGTCTGCTAAATCACTTCAGTCGTGTTCGATTCTTTGCAGCCTCATAGACTGTAGCCCACCACACTCCTCTGTGCATGGATTTCTCCAGGCAAGAGTACTGGAGTGGGTTGTCATGCCCTCCTCCAGGGGGTCTTCCCGACCCAGGGATTGAATTTAGGTCTCTTATGTCTTTTACATTGGCAGGTGGGTTCATAACCACTACTGCCACCTGGGAAATCCAAATCAAATATACCCCAATATTTAAAAAAAAAAGATGAAGAAGAAGGGGAGAACAGACAGAGACAAGAACACCCAGAGAAGAATGCCAAGTGATAACATAAAAACCCAAAGGGAAGATGGTCATTAAATGACAGGGGCAGAGATTAAAATTATGCCCTTGCAAACCAATGAATCCTTCCCAGGTGGCACAGTTGATACAGAATATACCTCCTGATGCAGGAGACACGAGTTTGATCCCTGGGTTGGGACGATCCCCTGGAGTTGGATGTGGCAACCCACTCCAGTATTCTTGCCTGGAGAGTTCTATGGACAGATGAGCCTGCCAGGCTACATACAGTCTGTAGGGTCAAAAAATCAGACAAATGACAATCAGACAAATGAGTACACACACAATCAGACAAAAATCAGACAAATGAGTACACACACATGAATGCAAACCAATGAATTCCAATGATTACTGGCAAACATCAGAAGCTAAAGAAAATATGACCATGCTTACAAACTGGTTTCAGAACTCTACTCTCCAAAACTGTGAGAGAATAAATTTGTTTGTTTGTTTTAATTAAACAACAACAAAAAAAGAGTTTTCCTGGTAGAGTATGCTTCCTTTCACTACAGTGAGGGTTGAATGCTTCCTCACTTGCACCTAGCTTAAGAGAGAGGTCAGGGACAGCATTAGAAACTTGTCATGAGATTTACTTATTTTTTTCTAGTTGAACTAAATGTTTCACAACTGCCTGGCCAAGATATATCTCTTACTTCCCTTCCTGTACATCTTATTTCTGATAGAATCTATTCCTTTCCAAACCCCACTTTCTGTGTCAAAATTCTAATATTATACTTTCAGTGTTCAGTGACACTTCAACAAAGCCACATTTCACTTATTATTTCATATGTATGTAATATCTCCTTATAATGTAAGGGAGGAGAGGTGAATGGTACCCTAAATTCCTAATGCTAAGAGCTTGGATATACCTCATGGAATTTAGTGCGTGATAATACTAAAGACAATCTGTTGCATTTGGAAAGTCTTATGATAGAGATTTGCTAATCTACTAAACGGAGAAGGCAATGGCACCCCACTCCAGTACTCTTGCCTGGAAAATCCCATGGACGGAGGAGCCTGGTAGGCTGCAGTCCATGGGGTCGCTACGGGTCGGACACGAATGAACGACTTCACTTTCATGCATTGGAGAAGGAAACGGCAACCCACTCCAGTGTTCTTGCCTGGAGAATCCCAGGGATGGGGGAGCCTGGTGGGCTGCCATCTATGGGGTCACACAGAGTCGGACACGACTGAAGTGACTTAGTAGCAGTAGTAGTAATCTACTAAAGTTTGCTGAAAATTTTATGAAGATTTAATTTATAAGCGAGTGTTATTTAATTCTATAATGAAGGAAAGTAGTTTAAAGATATATAACGTTTGTTAAGGTTTAAGTGAAATGAGTGAAGTCGCTCAGCTGTGTCTGACTCTTTGAGACCCCATGGACTGTAGCCCACCAGGCTCCTCCATCCATGGGATTCTCCAGGCAAGAATACTGGAGTGGGGTGCCATTTCCTTCTTCAGGGGATCTTCCCAACCAAGGGATCGAACCCAAGTCTCTTGCATTGCAGGCAGACCTTTAACCTCTGAGCTACCAGGGAAGCCCTGTTAAGGTTTAGGAAATCATAATTTATGATTACTATCACGATATTCCCACACTACTTGTGGTGCAAAAATCTGCTTTATGTTTCAATTTTAATATCTTAAATATTGATCCTGAATATTTTAATTCCAGAATAAAGCTGTAAAATGTGCGGGTAAAACCATTAGGTGTATATAGTGAATTATTTGCTCTTCAGAAGCTATTGAAATTCAAGTTGAAATGAATTAATATACTGGAATGGAATCAAATGAAGGACTTTTTCCTCATTTTTAAAATTTATACTTTTTTCTCTGATAAATATAGATCACAATTATTACTATAGCCTTCCTTCAAACTATTCATTGGAAATACGTATGCCCTATTTTTTGGTTTGGTTACTGATGAATGGCTTGGAATGCTACCATTAACTGAAGAAGTGGTATCATAACTCAGCTACAGTAGACATATGTAGCAAAAGTAGTTTTGATAAGTAAATTCATACATTTTTTTAGAGTGGAGAAAAATAAACTTTGGTTAAGATGCATACAAATAATTGTAAATTAGGATTTAAATCACCTAGACCCTTATTCTAACTTCTGGAAACAAAAGGGGGATTATTTTGTATGTTCTTGCACTAAAAAATTAAAAAAAAATCTTTTATATATGTGCTGTTTAATGCCTTTTAGTAGTATCTTCTTATACAAGTCACTAATGTTTCTTTTTTTTATTTTTTTTACTAATATTTCTTAAACTTAAGAATAAAATCAATAGCAACAAATTATTTAAAAGTTACATTATACTTTAGGAGAATTATGCAATAATGATCCAAATTTGCCTGTGCAGAGTTACCATTAAGAGCTAAGAAAAGTGTCTTTAGAAATTACGTTTATTTTTCTAAGTCACAAGACAGTAATTAATATAGCTTTTGCTTAATGAATGATTTTATTTGAAGCAACTTTTAAAGCTAGTCAAATACAATGGAATGGATGCTAATTGTTTTTATGTAATACATTTACCTGTTCGTATATAGATTGCATGTTTAGTTATCACATTAACAAATAACAGAAAACAAACAAAAAGAACAAATAAGAAAACCACTTAACATTGTAACAGTAAATACCATAGTCTGAGAAACACAGATAGTTTTCCAGAACCTAGGAAAAAAAAGTCATAGAGGGTTATGGAATTATATCAAAAATCTCAGTGCAGTCCTGATAAAACATGAAAACTATTTTCTCGCCTTATAAAAAAAGCCTATTTGTAGCAAAATATTACTGATGGAAAGATATTGTGCTCTAGGATGAATTGTTTTAGGGTAAAGTTAATGCTCATTACTTGGTGTATCAGAAAGGGTGGAGGGATAATATAGTGAGCAGATACAGAGTTAGCGCTTTAGTTATTTCTGGCTAAAAACACAAAGACTATTTCCAAAATATTCATATCTCCAGGGCTCAAGTTACTCTGGATCATATGAAGTCATAATCCAAGTCTGGATCATCCATTGGACAAAAACAAGCATCACTGGCCTGATTGAATGACTCATTTATCTGGGTACTATGAAATAGTGACACCTAAAAAATAACATAAATTGTACTGAAATCAAGGTTCATGGATCTGTGCTTAAGGTATGCATTTTCCATTTATCTGATGTAAAACATTGAGTTTCTGGTCTTCATTCATTTCCTTACTAATGTATTGGGGAAACTAACAGACATTTCAAGAGACCATAGTGGGGATCCAGTGGCAATATGTATTTGATGTGTGTGTGTGTGTGTGTGTGCGTGTGTGTGCATGTGTGCTCAGTCATGTCTGACTCTTCGTGACCCCCATGGACTATATAGCCCACCAGGCTCCTCTCCATGGATTTCCCAGGCAAGAATACTGTAGTGGGTCACCATTTTCTACTCCAGGGGGTTTTCCCAACCCAGAGATCAAACCCACGTCTCTTGTGGCCCCTGTATTGGTAGGCAGATTCTTTACCACTGGCACAACTGGGCAAGCCAGTGTGTTTGATACATGAGGTAAATTGTGAAGTCTTATTCAGTCTCTAGAAATGCTCATTTTAATGCTAATGTAGTATTACAGTGTATTGGAAACATACAGTTGAAAGGAGAAAAGGAAGGATAAACCCACTGAGGAGCTGAGGCATAAAGAGACTTTTGAGTTAATAAACTTAGAAAGTGGTAAAATCATTAGTCCTCAAGCAACATTAAAATAAATTGATTAATCCCCACTGGGGATCTTTTAGCATATATCATACTAATTATTTCTTCAGAAAGGCTTAGCATATCCAAATTTCTTTGGCCCTTTTAAATTATTTATTCTCAAAAGCTCGTTTAATATTTTTCTCTCTAAAATACCTGAAAAGAATGAGGTCAACTAGAAATGCCTTTTCTAACATACCTTATTTGTAATAGTTTCATCTAATAGGTTTCAACATTGTCACAGTATTTTTTACTTTTTATTGTTATTTTAAAATTTAAATAATGATATAACATGAACAAAATAAAATATAAGCTACTATACATCTCACACTGAAATTATTTCCAGATAGGCATACATATCAAGAATAGGTACATTCTTAAAATAGTATAATTTCTGAGCCTAATATATCTATTTTTATGATATATGAATAGCAAAAGAGTTGCATCTTGCTAAATTAACTCAGGCATCTCGTACTACATTAACTTACATTAACACAGGCATCTCTTACTATTTGCAGTTCATGTACTGTTTACAGTACCATAATTTTGAAAATGTGCATAATAAGAATGCACAAATGATATAAAGCTAATTTTTATGTAAACAGAGTAATTAATACAGAAATCTCAAATTCTCTTAACTGTCAAAATCAATATGCTTATAAGTTAAAAAACTCCTGGCTTATTACCTTGAACAACTTAGAAAATATTAGGTAATTGACTTTCAGTACAATAAGTATTCATAAAGGATGTAAATGAGATTCAATGAGGTATTATATAAGACATGCTGGAGGATATGATACTGAGTCACACATATTTTCCTCTATGATAATAAAAAAGATAAATTATGACAATGTTCATTTGAACAGAAAAAAGGTAATTGATCTTAGCATAAGAGAATAAAAATTGATTTAGTTGATCAAGACTGCAAACTATCCTATCTTTCCCTGGGGTAAAATATCATTCTTATTTATGTTCATCAAAATTGAATTAGAATAGAAGTGTACTTACTGACTCTCTTCCCTCAAAATGTATGAAACTATTATGCACATGTCCAAATCCCAAGCAGTTGTCAATTAAAAATCATGCCCTTGATCTATAAACTAAAAAAAATAAAAATAAAAACTTACTGAACGAAAAAGTAAATTAAAAAGTAAATATTTTTGATGGCTCATAAGGGTTGATATAAATATATTCATAAAATCTTTTAAATCATGTAAATAGCTAGTGCATATTAATAAAAACAGAGAAAGCAGATTTAATATTTGGATTGGCCATTTGGTGACTTCTTATAAATAGAAACCCATGTTCTTCTGGAATATTATGTTTACTTTTCTTAAATGTTTTATTCCTATGCATTTTCTCTGTTTTTCTTTACTGGATCTTTTATTATTCAAATATTGGACATCCTGTTCACCCGACTCTACTTTTTTGGGGGTGAGAAATGGTCAAAATCTTAATCAAAAATTCTTCCCATACAGACTATAAATAATACTTTCTGTCAAGAACTCTGAGTTCTTGGTTTTGAATAGGGGGAATTGTGGGAACTTGCAGCGTGTAAATGTTAAACTAATTCCTTTCTTTTCACGTTGGGAATCTAGCCTCAAAGCTATCTGGTTTCTTTAAGTTGGACATCAAAGAAACTTATTCAAAGAATATATTTGAGGCCTCTAACCAGCCCTGACAGAGACTTTCATATATATAAAGCAGTATTAAATCAAGAAGAGAGTTGAGGAATTTAATGGAACGTAGAGATCAAATTGCCAACATCTGCTGGATCATCGAAAAAGCAAGAGAGTTCCAGAAGAACATCTATTTTTGCTTTATTGACTATGCCAAAGCCTTTGACTGTATGGATCACAATAAACAGTGGAAAATCCTGAAAGAGATGGGAATACCAGACCACCTGACCTGCCTCTTGAGAAACCTATAGGCAGGTCAGGAAGCAACAGTTAGAACTGGACATGGAACAACAGACTGGTTCCAAATAGGAAAAGGAGTACATCAAGGCTGTATATTGTCACCCTGCTTAATTTAACTTACATCCAGAGTACATCATGAGAAATGCTGGGCTGGAAGAAGCACAAGCTGGAATCAAGATTGCCAGAAGACATATCAATAACCTCAGATATGCAGATGACACCACATTTATGGCAGAAAGTGAAGAGGAACTAAAAAGCTTCTTGATGAAAGTGAAAGTGCAGAGTGAAAAAGCTGGCTTAAGGCTCAATATTCAGAAAACAAAGACATGGCATGCGGTCCCATCACTTCATGGGAAACGTGGAAACAGTATGAGACTTTATTTTTTTGGGCTCCAAAATCACTGCAGATGGTGATTGCAGCCATGAAATTAAAAGACGCTTTCTCCTTGGAAGGAAAGTTATGACCAACCTAGATAGCATATTCAAAAGCAGAGATATTACTTTGCCAACAAAGGTCCTTCTAGTCAAGGCTATGGTTTTTCCAGTGGTCATGTATGGATGTGAAAGTTGGACTCTGAAGAAAGCTGAACGCCAAAGAATTGATACTTTTGAAATATGGTGCTGGAGAAGACTCTTGTGAGTCCCTTGGACTGCAAGGAGATCCAACCTGTCCATCCTAAAGGAGATCAGTCCTGGGTGTTAATTGGAAGGACTGATGCTGAGGCTGAAACTCCAATATTTTGGCCACCTCATGCGAATATTTGACTCATTGGAAAAGACCCTGATGCTGAGAGGTATTGGGGGCAGGAGGAGAAGGGGACGACAGAGGATGAGATGGCTGGATGTCATCACCGACTTGATGCACATGAATTTGGGTGAACTCCAGGAGTTGGTGATGGACAGGGAGGCCTTGGCATGCTGCAGTTCATGGGGTTGCAAATAGTCCAACATGACTGAGTGACTGAACTGAACTGAACTAACGGTATATTTTATAATACTGCCTTAGGTTAGTGTTGTTGAATTTACATTCTATAGACTTATAAGTTATATGAAATATTCCTAAAAAATTAGGAAAGAAAAATCATGAAACTTGATGATTTGGCTAATACCCCAATAAAGACTTTCGCGGGCTTTCTGGAGTGGTGGATAGGATATGTTCTTGTTGTTCTTGTTGTTCACTTGCTAAATCATGTCCAGCTCTTTTTTACCTCATGGACCATAGCACGGTAGGCTCCACTGTCCTCCATTATCCACTGGAGTTTGCTCAGATTCAAGTCCACTGACAGTGATGCTATCTGACCATCTTATCTTCTGCCACCCCTTTTTCTTTCTGCCTTTAATCTTTCTCAGCATCAGGTTCTTTTCCAATGAATTGACTCTGCACCAGGTGCCCAAAGTATTGGAGCTTCAACTTCAGTATCAGTTTTCCAATGAATATTCAGCATTGATTTCCTTTAGAACTGACTGATTTAATCTCCTTGCAGTCCAAGGGACTCTCAAGAGTCTCCTCCAGCACTGCAAATTGAAAGCAATTCTTCAGCACTCAGCCTTCTTTATGGTACACCTCTTACATTTGTACATGACTGCTGAAAAAAACATAGCTTTGACTATGTGGACCTTTGTGAGAAAAATGATGCCTCTGCCTTTTAATATGTTGTCTAGGTTGGCCATAGCTTTTCTTCTAAGAAGGAAGAGTCTTAATTTCATGGCTGCAGTCACCATCTGCAATGATTTTAAAGCCCAAGAAAAGAAAGTCTGTCACTGTTTCCATGGTTTTCCCATGCATTTCCCATGAAATGATGGGACTGGATATAGTGATGACCTTGTTTTCTTTGTTGTTGTTTTTGTTTTTAATGTTGAGTTTCAAACCAGCTTTTTCACTTTCCTTTTGCATCTTCATCAAGAGGTTCTTTAGTTCCTCTTCAGTTTCTGCCATTAGAGTGGTAATGGCAACCCAATACAGTAATTTTATCTGGAGAACCCCATGGATTATCTTGCACACTACTTTGAGTTCTCTTGTCTCTTTCCTTAGAAGTGAACTGCAATTCTGATTATATCCCTTCTCTTGGATGCACAATGTTCCAATGCTCAAATCAGTGACTCCAAGAGAATTCACTCTTTCTGTGCAGTTTTTAGCTAATCAAATGATCCAACAAATTACCTTTCAGAAAATTGTGAAGTAATTATCCTTCTATTAAAAATAAATACATTAATTAAAGGAAAAAAGAATAGAAAACCGTGACAGAGATTTTGGAACAGCTACCATCAAAAATTTATCACATAACTACAGTGTCCATTGCTTACACATTATGCAGAGGTGGAGATCTACACTCATCGCAATATTATATCTTTAAACTTAGGCTAAAGAATAATAAAAGTTGTAAGGTAAGGACTCATAAATGACACCAACAAAATTCTTTATCCTTGTGATAAACTATTCTGAAACCAAACTGGGACTAACCAACAATAAACAAAACAAACTAACAAAAGCAAAATATTTTTTACTTGAAGAACTACTGGTTTCTATGTTATAGATTGTGAACCAATTAAACAGCTTAAAAGACCAACATGTTTCAAAAGAATCACTTCAAAAACATAACTTTGCTTGTTGCCTAGAAGTACAAAACCACTGTGTAATAACCTCTGCCTAATACAACAAGGAAAGTTATGACCAACCCAGATAGCATATTCAAAAGCAGAGACATTAAATTACTTTGCCAACAAAGGTCCATCTAGTCAAGGGTATGGTTTTTCAGTAGTCATGTATGGATGTGAGAGTTGGACTGTGAAGAAAGCTGAGCACTAAAGAATTGATGCTTTTGAACTGTGGTGTGGAGAAGACTCTTGAGAGTCCCTTGGACTGCAAGGAGATCCAACCAGTCCATTCTAAAGGAGATCAGCCCTGGGTGTTCTTTGGAAGGAATGATGCTAAAGCTGAAACTCCAGTACTTTGGCCACCTCATGAGAAGAGTTGACTCATTGGAAAAAACTGATGCTGGTAGGGATTGGGGGCAGGAGGAGAACGGGATGACGGAGGATGAGATGGCTGGATGGCATCACTGACTCGATGGACTTGAGTTTGGGTGAACTCCGGGAGTTGGTGATGGACAGGGAGGCCTGGCATGCTGCAGTTCATGGGGTCGCAAAGAGTCAGACACCACTGAGTGACTGAACTGAACTGAACTGAATACAACAAATTATTAGAGTTGAAATATCAGCGTTAAACTGATGCAATCTAGGCTCTACAGTCAGACTTATAAATACCCTTCCCTAATTCATGTATCCAAAGAAATAAGTAAGACTAACTGTTTAAGATAATGCTCTTCTGATTTCAGCAAGATCCCCTGGAGAAGGGAACAGCTACCCACTTCAGAATTCATGCCTGGAGAACTCCACACATAGAGGATCCTGGAGGGCTATAGTCCATGAAGTTGCAAAGAGTCAGACATATGTTTTAAAAAAAGAGTATTCTCCATTAGTGTGAAATTTACTTGTACATTATAGTATTAAAATATATTCAATAGGAAAATATTCTCTCACATGTAAAGGAAACATGAGTAGCTATCTGAAAATAAAATTCTATTAATTTATAATAAGGCATTTTATTAAAAAATAAAACCCTGTAATTTAGTATATGTTTTAATAGCTAAATTTATTCATTTAAGAATAAAATAATGAAAAGTTAACATAATTTTCTGAAATTATAAAGATTAAAAAATATTTCACATTAAGATCTGATAAGTACATTAATCACAATTACATATTCCATGTGGAAAGTGAAATGGGAATCCACTCCAGTGTTCTTGCCTGGAAAATTCCACGGACAGAGGAGCCTGGTAGGCTACAGTTCATGGGTCGAAAAGAGTCGGACACAATTGAGCCCACACACACACACACACACACACACACACACACACATTTCATGACAAGGAAAAAGGGACATTTTAATGTACTCATTCATTATTTTTTGATGCCAAATCATTATTTGTAAATCCCAATTTGAAATATCTCAACAAATTACAGTTTCATGACACATTTTGTATAATAGCCTTGCTTTTACAAAATAGAGCTAATTTTAAAAGCTATTAAAATTATAGAGGCTTAAAAAAAGCTTCTTAAAAAATAAGAAATTATAGCAGCTTTAAATATACACAAAGTATCACCATCTAAATGTGAGATGCTTTAAGAAAGATACCTAGATGTTATCTTAAATATGATTTTTCTGAAAACTCTTAAATGTAATTTGATCTATATTTGGGTTACAGGATAAGCTTTGACTAGCTATGAAAATCTATAGCTGGAGGGTTTATATCTATTTTTTGTAATGTGTCCAAGAAAAGGAAATAATACAATAAAGTACCACAGCTGGAGTTTAAACAAATGGCCATCCATTAAAGTTTTTCAAAGCACTTTAAACATCTTTTCTCATGATTCTTGACAGCCAAGGGCAAACAAGGTTCTTCGTCAATTTATGACTAAGCTGATCCCTAAAAGATCCTCTGAGATTACTGTAAACTCTAACTAATGTCCATTTCCTTTATGCTACATTTGGGCTTTCAAGAGTGATGTCCTCCCAGGTGGCATTCAGTTTCAAAGACTCATTTACCTGAGTACATAAAAGGAAAAGTGATGAGATTTTGGGGTGGACTTACTATTTGGCACATTAAAACTAATTTATTACAGATTAATCTGACCTTAACAATACCACCTTTCCTTCACTTCATTTTACCTCTCAAGTAAGGAAAAAGATCTTAATAGATAAAAACAAGCTGAAATAGATTATGTATCACAGCTAGATGATGCATTACAAAATAGAAGCTTATTGTCAAGTTTTATGTATGTTTATATTGTATATACACATACGATCTTTAGGAAATTGAAATCCTATATTTTTATAGGAAATGTAAAATTAGTTGAAACACTATTTTTATTGAAGTAAAAGTGATTTTTAATTGAACTATCAATATAGGCAAAAATATGAATGGACTCTGCTATGCAAATAAAATGTAGATGAGAAGACCACCTAAATTCGATTTCTTTACAAAAGAGAAGTTTGTGTAAAAAATAATACATAATACTATGATATAAAATATTTAATGAACAATGTAGTTAGAAACACTTTTTAGATAAAAATAGATACTAAAAACCATACATATATAAACATAGATACAGGTATTGATATAGATATACAGATAAACTGTGGAAAATTCTGAAAGAGATGGGAATACAGACCACCTGACCTGCCTCTTGAGAAACCTATATGCAGGTCAGGAAACAACAGTTAGAACTGGACATGGAACAACAGACTGGTTCCAAATAGGAAAAGGAGTACGTCGAGGCTGTATATAGTTACCCTGCTTATTGAACTTATATGCAGAGTACATCATGAGAAACGCTGGGCTGGAGGAAGCACAAGCTGGAATCAAGATTGCCACAAGAAATATCAATAACCTCAGATATGCAGATAACACCACCATTATGGCAGAAAGTGAAGAGGAGCTAAAAAGCCTCTTGATGAAAATAAAAGAGGAGAATGAAAAAGCTGGCTTAAAACTCAACATTCAGAAAACTAAGATCATGGCATCTGGTCCCATCACTTCATGGGAAATAGATGGGGAAACAGTGGAAACAGTGTCAGACTTTATTTTTGGGGGGTCCAAAATCACTGCAGATGGTGATTGCAGCCATGAAATTAAAGGACACTTAGTCCTTGGAAGGAAAGTTATGACCAAGCTAGATAGCATATTCAAAAGCAGAGACATTACTTTGCCAACAAAGGTCCTTCTAGTCAAGGCTATGGTTTTTCCAGTGGTCATGTATGGATGTGACAGTTGGACTCTGAAGAAAGCTTAGCACCAAAGAATTGATGCTTTTAAAATATGGTGCTGGAAAAGACTCTTGTGAGTCCCTTGGACTGCAAGGAGATCCAACCAGTCCATCCTAGAGATCAGTCCTGGGTGTTCTTTGGAAGGAATGATGCTAAAGCTGAAACTCCAGTACTTTGGCCACCTCATGCGAAGAGTTGACTCATTGGAAAAGACCCTGATACTGGTAGGGATTGGGGGCAGGAGGAGAAGGGGACGACAGAGGATGAGATGGCTGGATGGCATCACCGACTCGATGCATATGAGTCTGAGTGGACTCTGGGAGTTGGTGATGGACAGGGAGGCCTGGTGTGCTGTGACTCATGGGGTTGTAAAGAGTTGGATATGACTGAGTGATGGAACTGAACTGAACTGATAGATATTCTATTATCCTTGGAGACATATGTCATTCAATCTGTTTCTTAATATATCTGTAAATATGCTTGTCTAATATCCACTGAAAAATTATGGAAAACTCCTGTTATCAGAGGAAATGATGTTGTGACCATAGAATGCATTTGTCAAGACTTCATGCTAACACTTAAATTCAGAATTTTTTTTTTTTAATTAACAACTATTAGGGCTCAAAAACGGAAGCTTTGTTAAACTGGATTAATGCTTCTTTATCCTTAATAAAAAATGTTTCTTAGCAGATGCAATGTGGATTAGCACTTCTGAACTTACAATAATAAAATTAGCCAAGTTAAAGCCTGTACTCCCAACTCTGTTTATTTCAAAAGCAAGCAATTATAAAACTAAGCCCGTTTAGCCATTAAAATTACTTCAAATGATCACAGTTTTTCTCTGTGAAAGCACACCAGAATCACTTTAGCTTCTCTCAAAGAAATGTTATTACTGAAGTAAAGTTAGTCTATATCTATAATCAAAATTCATAAAATATTTTTATTATAGACATTTTAGATCTAAAGCAAAATTTTATTTTATTTTTTGGGTTTTTTTTTTAATTTTTATTTTTTTACTTTATTTTACTTTACAATACTGTATTGGTTTTGCCATACATTGACATGAATCCACCACGGGTATACATGGGTTCCCAATCCTGAACCCCCCTCCCACCTCCCACCTCATATCATCTCTCTGGATCATCCCCATGCACCAGCCTCAAGCATCCTAATATAGTATTACTTTGAAAATTCCCAAAGCTTTAAGATATATGTATATGTATATGTATATGTATATATATATATGTATATGTTATGTATATATCCGTAAATATATATAACTTTTAACTTGTTAAAAAATGGCATCCTCTAGGTTTAAGAGAGACGCTGGTTTGACAGTTGCAATTTCAACAGTGGGAAGGACAGAATCATAGCTAAGAACACAAAGGCAAACCTTACTTACATATAAAGCATCACACAAGACTGTATAAAAATCATTCCAGCATAATACTTTTAATCTACAGTATTAAGTATAAATTACATCAAAAGACAATTAGAACTTAAATATAGCAGTCTTAATCTCTTGAATTAAAGCATGGCTTAATCATAGGTACAGAAAACAAACAGGTACTTTCCAGGAGGGAGGTGAGTGGTGTCGTCTGCATATCTGAGGTTACTGATATTTCTCCTGGCAATTTTGATTCTAGCTTGAGCTTCATCCACTCTGGCATTTTGCCTTATATACTCTGTATATAAGTTAAACAAGCAAGGTGACAATATATAGACTTGATGTACTCCTTTCCCAATTTTAAACCAATCCATTTTTCAATGTCCAGTTTTAACTGTTGCTTCTTGACCTGCGTACAGGTTTCTCAGGAGACAAGTTAGGTGTTCTGGTATTCCCAAGTCTTTAAGAATTTTCCACAGTTTGCTGTGATCTACAGAGTCAAAGACTTCAGCGTAATCAATGAAATAGAAGGAGATATTTTTCTGGAATTCTCTTGATTTCTCTATGATCCAACAGATGTTGGCAATTTGATCTCTGGTTCCTCTGCCTTTTTTAAACCCAGCTTTTACATCTGGAAGTTCTTGGTTCAGGAACTGTTGAAGCCTAGCTTGAATGATTTTGACAATTACCTTGCTAGCATATGAAATGAGTGCAATTGTGTGGTAGTTTGAACATTCTTTGGTGTCGCTTTTTTTGGGGATTGTAATGAAAACTGACGTTTTGCAGTTTTGTGGCACTGTTGAGTTTTCCAAATTTGCTGGCATATTGAGTTCAGCACTTTAATAGCATCATCTTTTAGGATTTGAAATAGCTCAGCTGGAATTCCATCAGATCTGATGTTTCCTACAGCCCATGTGACTTCACACTCCAGGATGTCTGGCTCTAGGGAGCTGGGAGGAGGGGGAATTGGATGAAAGTAGTAGAAAGGTACAGACGTCCAGTAATAAGGAAAAGTACTGGGGATGTAATAAACAACATGATAAATATAACCAGCACTACTGTACATTGTATATAAAAGTCATTAAGAGGATAGATCCTGGAAGTTATCATTACAGAAAAAAAGTAAATTTATTTCTTTTATATTGTAGCTATATGATATGATGGGTATTCACTAAACTTAATGAAGTAATCATTTTATGATGTAAGTCAAATCATTATGCTGTACACATTCAACTTACACAGTGTTTTATGTCAATTATATCTTCTTCCTATGTTGCACTAGTGGTACAGAACCCATCTGCCAATGCAAGAGACATAAAAGTTGTGAGTATGATCCCTGGGTTGGGAAAATCTCCTGGAGCAGGGCACAGCAACCACGTTAGTACTCTTGCCTGGAGAATCCCACAGAGAGAGGAGCCTGGCAGAATAAGGACAGTGTGGGTGCAAAGAGTTGGATACAAATGAAGCAACCTAGCATGCACACATTCCAATTCCAGTAGTGTGATCAGAAAGGTATCAAGTTTATCTCATTCAGGTCTATGTTGAGTAAAGAAAAAAAAAAATGGTATTGATTAAAAGTGCAACAGAAATGCTGGGAGAACTAGAGGCAGCAGTCTAGATGAGAGGTGAGGCTGATATAAAGTTGGACAGCAGTTTTATAGAGATAGACTGAGTGTGCAGAGAGATTGCTTGGAAAACTTTTTAATACTGTGCTCCTGTTTATAACACTTCCAGACAAATTTCTTAACCACTGTCCATCACCCGGCAGAAATTTCCACTGTGGATAGATTACTTGCACAATCTTCTGCAGGAAGGATCACTATTTTCTCTAACACAGATATTTCCTATAGGTAGTAGGTTGAATGATAGCCCTCAAAATGATCTGTCCACATCCTAATCATTTTGGAACCTGGGTGTGTCACCTTATTATAAAGAGAAAAAAAAAAACAAAAACAGTCTTTGCATGTCTAACAAAGTCAAGAGTCTTGAGTTAAGGAGATTATCCTAGTTTATGTGAGTGAGTCCAAAATCCAATGATGTATCCTTACAGCAGAAACATAGAGGGCAATCTGTTACAGAGAGAAGAGAAGACAGAGTAACAGATCCTGTGTCATTGGCTTATTGAAAGGTGTCCACAGCAGATAGCAAGGACTCACGTTTATGGACTTACAATGCAGTGATAAAACATGGTAAAAATCCCCTGCTTCCCTCATAAGACATATCGTGTACAAGCAGGTTGTTTAAAGGGCTTCCCTGATGGCTCCTCCTCTGCAGTCCCCTTCTCCTCCTGCCTTGAATCCTTTCCAACATCAGATGGTTGGATGGCATCATCGACTCAATGGACGTGTTTGAGCAAGTTCTAGGAGTTGGTGATGGATAGGGAAGACAGGTGCACTGAAGTCCATGGGATTGCAAAGAGTCGGACACGACTGAGAGATGAACTGACTGACTGACCAGTGGTGGCTCAGATGGCAAAGGATCTGTCTGCAATGCCAGTGACCTGGGTTCAACTCCTGGTTTGGGAAGATCTACTGGAGGAGGGCATGGCAACCCACTCCAGTATTCTTGCCTGGAGAATTCCATGGAGAGAGGAGTCTGGTGGACTATAGTCTGTGGGGTCACAATGAGTTGGACATGACTGAGTGACTGTGTGGATCACAACAAACTGTGGAAAATTCTAAAAGAGATGGGAGTACCAGACCACCAGACCTGCCTCCTGAAAAATATGTATGCAGATCAGGAAGCAACAGTTAGAACTGGACATGGAAAAGCAGACAGGTTCCAAATCAGGAAAGGAGTATGCCAAGGCTATATATTGTCACCCCACTTATTTAACTTCTATGCAGAGTACATCATGAGAAATGCTGGGCTAGATGAAGCACAAGCTGGAATCAAGATTGCCTGGAGAAACACCAATAACTTCAGATATGCAGATGACACCACCATTATGGCAAAAAGTGAAGAGGAACTAAAGAGCCTCTTGATGAAAGTGAAAGAGGAGAGTAAAAAACCTGGTTTAAAACTCAGCATTCAGAAAACTAAGATCATGGCATCTGGTCCCATCACTTCATGGCAAATAGATGGGGAAGCAATAGAAACAATGAAAGACTTTATTTTGGGGGACTCCAAAATCACTGCAGATCGTGATTGCAGCCATGAAATTAAAAGAGACTTTCTCTTTGGAAGAAAAGCTATGACCAACCTACACAACATATTCAAAAGCAGAGACATTACTTTGCCAGCAAAGGTCCATCTAATAGTCAAAGCTATGATTTGTCCAGTAGTCATGTATGGATGTGAAAGTTGGACTATAAAGAAAGCTGAATGCTGAAGAATTGATGCTTTTGAATTCTGGTGTTGGAAAGGAGTTTTGAGAGACCCTTGGACTTCAAGGAGATCCAACCAGTTATCCTAAAGGAAATCAGTACTGAATATTCATTGGAAGGACTGATGTTGAGGCTAAAACTCCAAAACTTTGCCCACCTGATATGAAGAACTGACTTACTGGAAAAGACCCTGATGCTGGGAAAGATTGAAGGTGGGAGAAGAAGGGGCCAACAGGGGATGAGATGGTTGGATGGCATCACCAACTCAATGGACCCGAGTTTGTGTAAGCTCCAGGAGTTGGTGATGAACAGGGAATCCTTGCGTGCTGCAGTCCATGGGGTCCAAAGAGTTGGACACAACTGAGCGACTGAATTGAACCGAGCAACCAAGCACAGATTGTATAATAAGTTAAATTTTTATGGGCTGAAATATGTTTATCCAAAATACATACCTTGAGGTACTAATGCAAACCTCAGAATATAAATGTATTTGGAGATAAAGTACTTAAATATGTAGTGAATTTAAAATGAGGTGTCATTAGGGTACAGCCTCATGCATTGACTTGTATCCTTATAATAGGAGATTAGAAGAGAGATCCAAACAGGGGGATGGCGACCATGTGAAGACGGAGAGCAGATAGCCATCTCTAAGGGAAGGAGGGCTGCCTCTGAAGAAATCAGTGGTGCTGACACCTTGATCTTGGACTTTAAGTATCCAGAATTGTGAGAAAATAAATTATGTTGTTTAAGCCACTTTGGTTGTAGCATAGTTTTATGGCAGCCATGGCAAATGAATACAGAAATAATCAAAGCATATTGTGTATTAACTATTCTTGTCACTATTAGGAGAGTCTGATAAGAAAGAGAATGACTTAGCACACAGAGAAAGATGCTAAGAGAGATGAGAGGGGTGAAGAAGAATTCTTCTGCATTGAGGAAGCTCTTCTCTGAAGACAGCATGCTGTTCTGTGCTATGCTTAGTCACTCAAGTCATGTCCAACTCTTTGGGACACCAGGGACTGTAGCCCACCAGGCTCCTCTGTCCATGGGGATTCTCCAGGCAAGAATATTGGAGTGGGTGGCTATGCCATGCCCTCCTCCAAGGGATCGTCCCAACCCACGGATCAAATCCACGTCTCCCACATTGCAGGCAGATTCTTTACTATCTGAACCACCAGGGGAGCCCAAAAATACTGGAGTGGGTAGCCAAGCCCTTCTGCAGGGGATCTTTCCGACCCAGGGATTGAACCAGGGTCTCCTGTGCTGAGCTCCCAGGAAAGCCCATACACATATTTATCATCAATCCAGTTGTATGCCACATGATTGAGTTGAAAACTCAACAGCTGCTTGAAGCAGCTCTAAGCATCAGCTCTCAAGGTAAAGCCTTAGCAAAAGATTGGGCTGTGACACAGGTCTTTTTTCCAGTGCCTGCAACTCTGAGTTCTCAGCCAAACATGGGGTATCAGCGTGAGTAAAATTTTTGATTTGGATTGCTGTTTCATACCACACTCCACCTCTACCTTTCAAATGATTTTTAATCATCAATCACAAAACTAGGAAAGCTGGGGTTGTGAATGGAAGCCTACCTTACATATTCCAGCAAATATGTAAGTTTTCAGACTTAAAACTTTCATCCAGTAAGGTGATGGGTGTTTCAAGGCACTCCTCTCAGGTTTCTTGGTATTTCCAATTGGTCTAGACCTCCCAAGCAACAGAAATTTGCATGTTTTAATAATAGAGAAATTTTCCTTTTCTTTTCCCCAGTACCTTCTGCTCTTTGCATTCTAAAGGTGGTAGATATATGGGGCCTTTTGTTTTTTACTCCTTTCACCTGAGCCACCTGTTTCTGTTCAAAGCATATTAAAACCTTTCTTATCTCTCCAGGAGCCAAGGTTTACATTCCTGGTTGGAGAATTTCTCCTTCTCCCCTAGGAGAAGATCTGTTTACATTCCAAAATAAAAGATAAACTCTTTCTCTTAACTCCAGAGGGGAGGAGGAAATATGTCTGCACCCATATAAACTTCAAGATTCATAAGTTCAAAGTTCCTCTCCTGTGGTGCAGACCACTCTGTATGTTCACGGAACATTTGCCTCTCATTACATAGCCCCATGAGGGAGCAGCAACTGCATTAGGTATTCCGTGAGTAAGTAAAATAGTTTTTGTTTTTTCTTTTCTTTTTTTTTTTTTCCTTTTGACTCTGATCAAGATCTGGTGTTTCTGCTAGCGTGTTTGTATATGTGTATATTTATTAATTTCTTCTATCCATCATCCAATCTTTATATCATACATATCTATATATTTCTATCTGTCTATCTAAGTGTACAAATAGGGTAATATCTCAAATTTCTCACTCTTTCAGACTTATCAGTTATATGAAAGTGAAAAGTGAAAGTGCTAGTCACTCAGTCATGTTCTACTCTTTGTGACCCCATAAACTGTAGCCTGCCAGGCTCCTCTATCCATGGAATTCTACAGGCGAGAATACTGGAATGGGTAGCCATCCCCTTCTCCAGGTGATCTTTCCAACCTTGGGATCAAACCCAGGTCTCCTGGATTGCAGGCAGATTCTTTACTGTCTGAGTCACCAGGAAAGCCCCTACCAGCTATATACCTAAGGTCAAATGGATATCACAAAGAGCAAATATGTAAGAAGTCTTCTAAGTTTTTTGTTGTGGTTGAGAATTGTATCACAAAAATATACAACAAAACGAAAAACAAACATTAAAAAAATATTGCAAGCCTAGCCTACAACCTCTCAAAACCATTTCTAGGCCAACAAACCTACATCAATATAATTGTCATTTTAAAGCCATTCGGCTTCTGAAAAGAACATCTGTTTCATTGCCAATCTCACATGTGGACAGAGAGTATAATGGACAAAAATAAACCTTCCAGAAAGAAGGATCCAGAGGCCATAGAGAAAAATGAAAAAGGCAACTCATGCCAAAGAACAAACCCAGCCACTAACAGATGGTCTAACAGAAATTAACTGTACTGCCAGTGCAAGGAACCTTCAATTCCTTGCCCGACTAATGACTGCCTTGTGTTTCCCATTCTTCCTTTTTCCGAATGCAGGTTGTAAAATGGGTTACTCATTATCTAAGGACAATTGCATACTCAATGTGTTAGGGACACATAACTTGAATTTTAATTTGCAGGTATAGAGTCCACTATTCTACCTAGAGCAGCATTTAAATAGGAAATGTTAAAACTGACTGGCAAATGCTATGAAAAACAAAATGATCTTTGATTGACCTCACTATGTCAGAACCTCACAGGACTGGCCAAAGAACAATTGTTCTTGTTTGAATTATTTGTATGCAGACCCCTAGACTTATTCCTTCCTAACCATAGGACAACTTTTCAATCTCATTACCATCACTAGGAAGAAATAACATCATATATTTTTCACCCTTTCTAGGTAGGTGTTGTGTGTTCATGGGATTGTCCAGGCCAAGAATATTGAAATGGGTTGCCAGAAGTTAAACATCTCTAATTTAGCCCTCTTAGTGATTTTTTTTTTTCCACTAGTAGGTGTCCTTGCTTGGCAAGTTAAATTCGGTTTGCTGATGTTGTACTTTTTTTTTTTTTATTATTGTATCTTTTTAAAGATGACTGGAAGTTGTTGTTTCCAGAAGTCATGGTACAGTAAAGAGCCATATCTAGACCTGATAAAAGGGGACTACTTATCACATAGAATTTCAGAGATTGAGTTGAATGAAGTAATCAGTTCAGATGTTAGGGTATTTCCCCCTTAGGAAAGAGACTGAATGAGTACAATAGAAAAATGAATAGCATAATTGTGTACTTAAGACAGCTATTGGAACAAACAATATATTTCCTTCCCATCTTTAATATCAAAATATCATTAGACTGTCAGAGACTTTGCTGTCCATGTAAAACCTTTGTTAGCCTTATTGCTATGCTATGCATGGTATGAAAATCCCATGGACAGTGGAACCTGGTAGGCTACAGTCCATGGGGTCGCAAAGAGTCAGACATGACTAAGCTATTTCACTTTCAATTTCATGACTATGCAGAAAAGTTCTGACCACTGGGAAGTAAGTAGTGGTACATGAAATTTCCAGGAATGTTCTTGAAATGATACTTCGCATGCTGTTTTTCTGTCTTTTCTTCTTTGACCTGCTTCTTCTTGACATAGGGACTAAAGGCTATATAAGGTGGGACAAGTTAAAAGTAAATTGTTTTAGAAGCTCTAGGAAACTAATAGATATTTTCTACCAGAAAATAGGAGGCTGCTGTAGTGACAACTAAAACTTTTAGTGTCACTGTTTTTAGGGAATGGATAGAGGCTGGCAAAATTTGGAGATGTGCCATAATAAAAGTCATTATTTGTCTTGAAAAAAAATGGTTGGTAGAAACATGGGTATTAAAGACTATTCCAGTGAGAGCCCAGAGGAAGCGAACACTATTGAGAAACTTTCTATTATCTTAGAGAACACAGATTCTCATGAGCAGCTGCTAGTAGAAATATGATCATTAAAGGTGCTTCTGGGAAGTGATAGAATGAAATGAGGAACAGGATACTTAAGCTGGAGGAAAGGTGATCCTTGTTATAAAGTTTCAGAAAATTGAGCTGCATCGTTTTCTATTGTTGGATGTTCAGTGGTCGGATATAAGTGATGAGACTGGACATTAATCTGAGAGATTTCTAAGGAAGGTGATGAAGCTGAGGCTTGGCTTTTCTTTACTAATTATATTAAAAGTGTGAGAGGAAAGAGATAAATTGAGGAAGGAACTGCTAGCAAGGAGGAATCAGCATTTGATGTGGAAGATATTTAGCCCATCTGGATTGTTAAAACTAAGAAATCACTATTGTAAAGTGTGCTCTGGAGATTGAGTAAAGTGTGAGGCTGGAAAATCATCCTGAGGTGATCAGGGGCATGATTCAAAGATATACTCAGCCTTCTTAGGAGAATTTAGGAATAGAAACAGGATTATTTAGGAAGGATTTATGCACAATCCCCTTTCTAATTGTGTGGTTCCTCTCAACTTACACAGGAAAATTCATATTTTTTGACAATGTCATACAGAATAAACACCAGCAACTTTGACTGAAAGGGAAAGAGATGGAACAGAATGAGGGCAAGCTGTCAGTCTGGGATTCTACAGTGAGGAAATGGGCTGAGAGATACTAGGCTGAAAACATGTGCTAACCTTCCAATACAGGAGGAATGACTATAAAGATGCTGAGCATAATGGATTCACTGCCAAAGGTAAGAGAGACATGGAACAGACTTATAAACATGACTGCAGTTCCCAATTAATTTTATCCTTCTAATAAAGCAGTCTGCCATTTTTTGTTCATTTCTGATTGTTTTATTAGTTAAAATACATAGTAGCAACATCATAAGACCATAATGTATAGAAAAAATGTGCTTACATGCTTGCCTAAATTATGTATTTGATTAAAATGGCTATAACAGCCATGCCTTTCTCACCAGTAAAATGAATCTCATGCATCACGGTAATGACTAGACCTTTACCTTGATGTATTAGACAGTAAAATACCTGTAGAAATGAATATGGAAAGAATAATTACAAATAAAGTGTGTGTTTGAGAAAACAACTTTGCAATTAGAGGCAAGCCGGTATTTCTATGTTTGCCCTGTGCATTTTCAATAACACCAGCATGGCATTTTAACAATTATAAGATATTACAAACTATTAAATGTGATAATGAGTGTTTATCTATGAAGAATATTTTAAAGTTAAATACCTTGCATCATTTCATATTTATACATCAAATACATACAACGATTATTTTGCTTACAGATAGTAGCAACTTATTTTCTAAGGTTAGCTTATGTAACTTACTAGCTTCATTAATTTGCCCCCTCAGTAACTTGATTCTATGGCACCAGGAATATAAACTGGAAAAATATATGTATATATACTTAAATAAATGCTTTTGAGAGTAATCAAAATTCCAAATTTTTTACAATATTAATTCAGCCTTCTAAAAATATTTTCTTGAAACATCTGTCTGAAATCTCAGATGTTCTCATACATTACCATTCAGAAACAAAGGACTGGTCTCCAATATTAGGCCAATTATAGAAACTTAATGAAAAAAAATAGTTCTAATCCTAATCATGTTGCCTGAGACCAAAAAAAAAAAAAAAAAAAGTAGCCACAGTGGGAAATAAAAATGTCTTTTAAATAAATTTAGTTACAGTCAATAGAATTTAATAGTGAAAAAGGAATTAATTGCAGTAAACAAACCAAATTAATGAACCATAAGGTTGCAAAAACAAAAGCAAAACCAATACTTTAATAATACATTTTTTTAATATTTAATTATCATTGCAGGTTACAAATGCTTTCCTTAAAGATAATCTATTTGTATTGTAATTTTAATGTTTACAATAGCCTTACTAGGTTGGAAAGTCAAGAGTTTGTTTTTCTACTATTTTGATTAGAAACTAAACCGTTAGGAGGTAGCACTGTCTAATTAATAGCCAGCTGAAGTGCACTAGTGAGCACCATCACTCATCATGGTTCTTCTCAGTCTCTTAATCTTCCTACTACCCTAATTTGCAGTTACTGGCATCAAAATGCCACCCACATGATATTAAAGGTAAACTGATTAATTGTAATTTCCTGAGCCATAGTTTACAAAGAATATTTAGTAAGGTTTTTAAATGTTTGTGGTTATTGAATCTGGGGATTTATTTAAAGCTGAGACCCCTCGAAAGGTATCGTTATTTCCATTCAAAGGTAATGAGATTATAAAATCCAGCTTTGTGCAAAAACAGTGATCCAACAAACAAATTTAGAAGATATTCAGAACAAGATCAGAATGGCTGATAGTAGAAACTGGGTGGTAACACTGAGAAAATTTATACCTGTTCGTTGAGTATTGATTATTTAGCAAACACCTTTTTGAAGTGTGTGTGTGTGTGTGTGTGTGTGTGTGTGTGTGTGTGTACATATAGATAGAGAGATGCAACAGAGTTGCCAGAATATATCCTATAATGGGTATTTCCCGTGTCTCAGTGGTAAAGATTCTCCTGCCAAGCAGCATACAGGGTTTCAGTCCTGGGATGGGGAATATCCCCTGGAAAAGGAAATGGCAACACACTCCAGTATTCTTGTCTGAGAAATCCCACAGACAGAGGAGCCTCTTGGGTTCCATGGCATTGCAAAGAGTCACACACTACTTAGCGATTAAAACAATGGCAACAGCAAATACCTATAATGAACTTTTAACAAGCATGTGATCATAGCCTTGGAACAAACTCATATTGAGAAGAAAAGCAGTAGATGTGAAAAAATATAAATCAGAGCAAATGCTACTATTTGATTCATACCTGACTGTGGTCATTTACCTAATCCAAAGTAAAAAGGGAATTAAAAACTTTGATTTCAGTGCTTTTTTTCTCTTTTAAGGACGTCCACTAGGAAAAAACAAAACAAAACAAAACACATCAGCCTTGATCTCTCAGCAGATTTTCATCTCAATGCACATACTGTTCAGTCCGTAAGTCGTGTCCAACTCTTTTGTGATGCCATTGACTCTTGCTCATCAGGCTCCTCTGTTCATGGGATTTTCCAGGCAAGAATACTGGAGTTGGTTGCCATTTCCTTCTCCAGGAGGTCTTTCCAACCTTGGACTCAAACCCGTGGCTTCTGTATTGCAAGTAGGTTCCTTACCACTGAGCCACCAGGGAAGCCCATGACTGGTTATAAGATTACCTAATAAATAAATAAATAATCTTTCCTCATGACTCTCTGCCTGAGACGGTCATGATCTTTCCTATGCTTACCTGTCTACATGTCCTTCACCAGTGATCTACATCATCTCTCAAATTATGTGCACTCTATCTTTAATAGCACCAAATCCACTGGATCACTTTGTTCTATAAAACCTTTGTCTATATTGTTCCCTCTGTTATAATTTCTATCCTTTTTTTCTTTCATTTAATGTACCAAAACAATCAGATTACTGGTCCTTTTGGTAAACCTTTTCTTTTCTCTGTTAAAATTTAAACTACATGTTCAATCACATTGTCATGTAGTACAAGCTTCATATATCTGCCTTCCACTTACCGTACTACACGTAAATTCCTTGTCCTTCTCTATCTCTCCACCAATTGTGAGTTTAAGCATGGCACATCATAATTTTTGTCCTTCATCATATCCTTAAAATCTACATTTTTTAATAAGGTATAATTTTATTATTTAATATTAAAGAAGTTTATTTCGTGTTTTCATACATTTTTTAAAATGTAAAATCTCATTAGTTATTGGTATCGACAGTCACGTGGACTAGGTAGACACTATCTTTAGTAAGTTAGCACAGGTGAGAAAAATGGATGGCAGAGTGGAGGTTTCCTTTTTTTATTAGTATCTGTATAAGTTAAGGACTGAAGTTAAGTGAAAGTTGGTCAGTTTTGTCTGACTCTTTGTAACCACATGGATAGTCCATGGAATTCTCCAGGCCAGAATACTGGGGTGGATAGCAGTTCTCTTCTGCAGGGGATCTCCCCAACCTAGGAGTCAAACCCAGGTCTCCTACATTGCAGGCAGATTCTTTACCAGCTGAGCAACCATGGAAGCCCAAGAATTAAAGAAGCTAACTCATTAAAGATAAGAAATCACAGATGGCTTAGAGTTTCAGGGATAATTTTTATTTGGGGAATGGTGTTTATAATTGAAATCAATGCCTCCACCACGATAATAAGGGCTAATCTAGCATAGAAAGATGCTTAATAACAGTTTTTCTGCCCCGTGCTTATGTTTCAAAATAACTGCCCTCAAAGCAGACCAACTATTCGATGTACAAGTTTCTGGCTACCAAAATAATTTTTAACACACTCTTCAAAATATCTTCCAACCTTACTTCCTGAATTAACAGAGGTGGTGGTAGTGGTATAGTTTCAACTCAATATCAATGAGCATTGTAAGATTCAAATTATATACTAGGCATATATTCAGTTCAGGTCAGTTCAGTCGCTCAGTTGTGTCCGACTCTTTGTGACCCCATGAATAGCAGCATGCCAGGCCTCCCTGTCCATCACAAGCTCCTGGAGTTCACTCAGACTCACGTCCATCGAGTCAGTCATGCCATCCAGCCATCTCATTCTCCATCATCCCCTTCTCCTCCTGCCCCAAATCCCTACCAGCATGAGAGTCTTTTCCAATGAGTCAACTCTTCGCATGAGGTGGCCAAAGTACTGGAGTTTCAGCTTTAGTATCATTCCTTCCAAAGAACACCCAGGGCTGATCTCCTTCAGAATGGACTGGTTGGATCTCCTTGTAGTCCAAGGGACTTCTCCAACACCACAATTTAAAGGCATCAATTCTTCGGCGCTCAGCCTTCTTCACAGTCCAACTCTCACATCCGTACATGACTACTGGAAAAACCATAGCCTTCACTAGACGGACCTTAGTCGGCAAAGTAATGTCTCTGCTTTTGAATATGCTATCTAGGTTGGTCATAACTTCTCTTCCAAGGAGTAAGTGTCTTTTAATTTCATGGCTGTAATCACCATCTGCAGTGATTTTGGAGCCCCCCTCAAAAATAAAGTCTGACACTGTTTCTACTGTTTCCCCATCTATTTCCCATGAAGTGATGGGGCTGGATGCCATGATCTTCATTTTCTGAATGTTGAGCTTTAAGCCAACTTTTTCACTTTCCACCTTCACTTTCATCAAGAGGCTTTTTAGTTCCTCTTCACTTTCTGCCATAAGGGTGGTGTCATCTGCATATCTGAGGCTATTGATATTTCTCCCAGCAATCTTGATTCCAGCTTGTGTTTCTTCCAGTCCAGCGTTTCTCATGATGTACTCTGCATATAAGTTAAATAAGCAGGGTGACAATATACAGCCTTAACGCACTCCTTTTCCTATTTGGAACCAGTCTGTTGTTCTATGTCCAAATTCTATATATTACGTACAATATGGATTGATTATTTATAATTGTATATTATATATGAAAAAGCATATCATATGTCCATACTATATACAAATGTATTATTTACATATAAATTGACATGCATATATTTATACTGCAGCCAACACTGCAAAATTAAACCCAACATCATTTAAATCAAAATAAACAGAAGAAGCAGATTTTACTATATTCAAGAAGGGTTCTTTTGGTGGCTCAGGTAGTAAAATATATGTCTGCAATATGAGAACGGGGTTCACTTCTTGAGTCAGGAAGATCCTCTGGGGAAGCGAATGGCTACCCACTCCACTATTCTTGCCTGGAGAATTCCATAGGCAGAGGAGCCTGGAGGGCTACAGTCCATGGGGTGGCAAAGAGTTGGATATCACTGAGTGACTATCACAAAAAGTCCCTACAACGATGACCAATTGCAGTAATAAAATTATTCTTCCACATGTACCTTATTTTCCCCCAACAATGGTAGTAGATTTTATCTCCACTAAATAATGTTGTAAAGCTTTTTTTTTTTCAGGAGATAATAATGTATCTGAATGTGTACTATCAGTATTCCTTACTATGCCGTACTGGCTTACCTATACTGAAAGTATTAAACCATAAACTATAAGCTAGTTTATTTAAACTAATACACTAACAAAGCTCAAAGAAACTATTTGCACATACAGTACCTAAAATACATCTCTAGGGATTATCTACAGTTGCTTCAAGGTAGTGTTTGTGTAAGAAAAAAAAAAAAAGAGCATTAAAGTCTCATGTAAGTTCTCAAAGAGTAAGAAGTTACAGTCTTAGAACTCTGTTTTCTCTATTAAAGACTTCCACAGCAGCTAAGCTTCTTTGAGTTTTAGGAAATTGTGTTTGTCTCCTCCTCTTTGAAAATCCTCTCACATATGGTTTCTTCTGTTTGTTAGTTTGCTTCTTTGAGGTACACAATTGTAACACAGCATGCTTCTAGTCTCTAGGCTGATATCCAAAGAGTGTTTATGAACTAAAAACAAAACAAAAAAGAGAACTCTACCTCAGGTTTTATTTATTTATATATGTTTCTTATTTCCCCATTAGAAAAATTCATTGAAACGCATTGTATTCTACAAAGATAAAGATGAAACTTATTGACTGGTTTAGAATACCACAGCATATTGATTTTAAAAACTAAGGGACAAAATGAGAGTCATGTCTCCTTTCACTTTCTTTTGACAAAATCCGTGTTCACTGCCAAATAAAAACCTCTTCTGCTTCAATCTTGGTTTGGATTTCCTTTTTAATCTATAGTTGAAGATGAATCTATTGTTTCTACTCGATGTCCCTTGATGAACCACTGAAATAGAGCAAACAGGCTTTATTCTTTTGAGAGAACAGAAGACAAAAGCCTATACTACTGCTGAGCTGTTGGTAGAAGTTGTCCAGAGCATGGTGTTATTAAAGGCTTTGAGAATGAAATGTGGTAGTTCCAGGGAAGGATGTCTGAGTCAAGCAGTACTTTTTCACAACTGAAAGCTAAATGCTTAGATAAGTGGCTGCTACATAGTAAATATGGCAAAGGTGTACACTATAATTATTATTTTATGAAAATTATGATAATACGATTATTGCTGCTATTATTAAAATTTGGCTCAACAGTTAAATAAAGCTGACATTTCATTTAGCATCTGAACAGAGAAAAATGGCAGGAAATGAAAGTGTGTATATCTTTCCAATGAAGAAAAGTAATGCTAGATTTGAAAAATGATAGCTAAAAAAATGCATCTGGGATAAAGAAGAAATGGTACATGTTAGATTTGATGCAATAGAATTCTGAGAGATGAGAGACAGCAGCTGCTCAAAAGAAAGTTGAAGGTAGAAGTAGTATTATAGGTGCCAGATTTTGAATATGCCACACTAACCTGCTTTTCCAGTTGGTCAGTTATGAAAAAAATAGAATAGATAAGAAATAGAAAGAAAAATGGATACAGGAGGAAACACGGAATCTGAAGTGCAAGATAAAGTTAAAGGGGACTGAATGTTGATACCTGTGATTTGAAGTAGTTCTGGAAGTAAACTCGTCAGAAGAGAAAGATATATAGTAGAAAAGATAGCAAAAAAAGGAGATATTAAAATACTGAGCTTCATTTATTAAAATCAATTCACAATGATCTAAAAATAAATGAAATATTCTGTATAGTATAAACTTTTCTCTATTAATAGATTCATTTTAACAACTGATAACACATTTTTGTGACTATGTATTACTGGTAATTATTATAATGTTTCGAAAAGGTAGGAATTATTATCTCCACTTTATAGATGATGAATCAGGGTTCATTGATGCCATTAACTCAACACATATGATTAGTAGATGGTTACAGACAGGATTTATACCTTCATCTTTCTGACCATCCAAGAGATCTACAGATCATCTAGGTAAACCTCATCAGATTATTCAAACCATAGATAAGCACCAAAGAATTGATGCTTTCAAACTGTGGTGCTGGTGAAGACTCTAGAGAGTCCCTTGGAGAGAAAGGAGATCAAACTAGTTAATCCCAAAGAAAATCAATCCTGAATATTCATTGGAAGGACATATGCTGAAGCTGAAGCTCCTGTACTTTGGCCACCTGATGCAAAGAGCTAACTCATTGGAAAAATCCCTTATGCTGGAAAAGATTGAGGGCAGGAGGAGAAGGGGGTGACAGAGGAGGAGATGGTTGGATGGCATCACTGACCAAAAGAACACAAGTTTGAGCAAGCTCCAGGAGATAGTGAAGGACAGGGAAGCCTGGTGTGCTGCAGTCCATGGGGTCACAAAGAATCACATGTGACTGAGTGACTGAGCAACAACAAAGACAACAACATCAAGGATATATTGGTCAGCACAATTTAGCTTAAAAGAGTCATCCATGTCACTACTTTCAAACATTATTTCTTCTTTGATGACTATTTAAAAGTTCTAGTATTCAAATCAATGAAAGTTACTCACTTTTATTATTTGTGTGATTATTAGTTTTAACTTACATATTTTTGACTCAATGTTTTTGTTGATATATTTGAAAAATGCAGGCAAAACAGCTTCAATTTATGTTATCTTTAATATGAGAGTCCTGATTCTTACATAGCTTTCTTGGAAAATCATGACTTTGTGTGCCTATGGGTTCAGTCACTCAGTCATGTCACACTTTGCGACCATATGAACTGTAGCCCACCAGGCTCTTCTGTCTATGGGATTTACCGGGCAGCAATATTAGACTGGGTTGTCATTTCCTCCTTCAGGGGATCTTCCTCACTCAGGGATCGAACCCTCATCTCTGTGTCTCCTGTGTTGGTGGGTGTATTTTTTGCCACTGTACCTACTATGACTTTAGATGATAGGGTTATGTGACTTTCAGGAAGACTTCAGGGATACTCCACATTAATTTATCTGTTGAGGCAATGACTGGGTTAGGCTAATTGTATGATGATTGAACCCCGTATTCCAATGTGTACTCAGTTAAAATATTTTGGCTTTCTTCTTTGAAGACAGTCACCTTATTCAGTTGACAAGTGACAATATTAATAGAACATGCAGAATAACATACTGTGCTTTTTTTAAACCTTGGTTGTTTTTAATTTAACATGTCTTTCTTCATCCCCATGGTAGGCATACATCAACAGTGTGAAATTTCCACAGGCTTTCTAAGAAAAGGATTCCTTTGACCAGAGTTTTCCAATCTTTACTATGTATAAGTCAGTATTACTTTGATTGGTGTTTTCCAATCTTTATTACGTATAAAAAGCAGCTAGCTTCCACAATTCTAATTCCAACAGAGATAAAAACAAACTGTTGTGTTTAAAATGAAATACTGGTGGCTGTATTCATGTAGTATTACTATTAAAAATATGCACATAATTCAACCTGGGTCCATATGATATAGCCAATTGAATTAGAATTCAATGTTCTATTGCAATTCAGAAATGTGGGCATGTTTTTCAGTTTCTTTTACAGGGCCACTGATAGTTAACCATTAGAATTAGCTGTTACTAAAAGTTTGCAATACTAAAATAATGTTGAGTCATATTTTGAAAATACGTACATGTTTAACTAATGAAAGGAAAAAAAAGAAAGTGAAGCTGCTCAGACATGTCTGACTCTTCGCAACTTCATGGACCATAGCCTGCCAGGCTTCTTTTATTTTTTTTTTTAATATAAATTTATTTATTTTAACTGGAGGTTAATAACTTTACAATATTGTATTGGTTTTGCCATACGTCAACATGAATCCACCACAGGTATACACGTGTTTCCCATCCTAAACCCTCCTCCCTCCTCCCTCCCTGTACTATCCCTCTGGGTCGTCCCAGTGCACCAGCCCCAAGCATCCAGTATCCTGCATCAAACCTGGACTGGCAATTCATTTCTTATATGATATTATACATGTTTCAATGCCATTCTCCCAAATCATCCCACCCTCTCCCTCTCCCACAGAGTCCAAAAGAAAGCTGTGGTGCATATACACAATGGAGTATTACGCAGCCAGTAAAAAGAATACATTTGAATCAGTTCTAATGAGGTGGATGAAACTGGAGCCTATTAGACAGGCTTCTTCATCCGTGGGATTTTCCAGGCAAGAATACTGGAATGGGTTGCCATTTCCTTCTCCAGGACTTCTTCCAGACTCAGGGATCAAACCCAGATCTCAGGCACTGTAGGCAGACCCAATTATCTGAGCCATAGGGAAGCCCTTAACTAATGAAATACTTATTGAATTGATGTTGATCTATTCCTTGCTCTCTTATCATCATAGAAAGTTATTCTGAATAGGATGATAGCACATAAAAATACTGTGGTAAATAGCAAAGCTACCTCAAAAATATATGCTAAAAACTTCATTTTATTTACCACATAGTTGCTTAATTATGACTTATATTGTTTATAAATAGATTATTTGTAGGGTTCCCATTTTTATAATCTTAACAATAATTGAAAATGATTAAATATAATTATTATATTCATTATTGAGATGGAAAATGTGATAAAGCTAAGTGAGGGAAAAAATCACATTATAGAATATACCTAGTGTTGAGGATGAAAAATCCATGCATACTCTTGGTTTATAATAAAGGCTTTATATAATCAGTCATTTAAAATTTTAATCTCTTTTGTTTTTAAGAAAATGATGCACCTCTTTTTGCCCAGGTCCAGTTTATCCAGCTGTGTGATATGCTCCTATTCTTTCTTTCCTTTGTAGGAATTTTGTTCCATTTGTAATTGACAGTCTATTGTATTTTCAATATTTCCCTCCTTCCAGCTGTTTTCATCAAAATAGTAAAATGCTCTATCATCAAAGTAATCCTCCTTCAAACCTACAGACCCAGTAGACAGCAGCCATCATCCTAGCTTTTGTCTTACATTAACATCAATTCCTACAGAAAGATAAGTACTTCATTATTCTTGCTAGCTTTTTAAATATCTCATTCAATATTTTATTGACAACTCTGTCTGCTACTGTTATCTAATTAGTAGTTCCACTGTGGGAAAAATTTGAAGCTAGCTATATAGACTTGGGAATCAGCATAATGCAATTCATTCTTGGAACTTCATAAAGAAAAAATATCCCCCAGGGATTATGTATGGAGTGAAAATCCAAGGGAGAAAATACTGAACTCAAAGTGTCCTGGGGCTTAAGAACAAAGGTAGAGAACTTGAACAAGCATGACTGCCTAGAAAAGTTTCAGAAAAACAAGAATAGAGTGTTAAGAAGAATACTGAGAGATTAGTGTTCAGAGAAAAGAGTGATCAAACAGCTAAGAAAGCACATGAGGGGATAAGATTTACCAATAAAGGTCACAGTAAACTTGTCCACAGAGGCATTTCTGGAAGGATAGGGGTAGCAAAAAGATTGTATAGTTTTGAAAGATGACTAAAATGGACAGTGAGGATGCAAATAGGATATTTTCATATCTCTATTTGAAAGAATCTGCAATGAAAATTTCTAGAATAATAGCTACGGCTTGTGAGCTTGAGGCAAAGTTGTGCTTTAAAATATTCTTTACATTACCTTAGCATTTGTTGTCACTGTTCAGTCATCCAGTTGTGTCTAACTTTTTGAGACCCCATGGACTGCAGCGTGCCAGGCCTCCCTGTCCCTGGCCATCTCCCAGAATTTGCCCAAGTTTACAAATATGTTCACATTATCTTATCAGTGTGCTACTATTTTATTTAACTTTTCCTTCTTTATTTTTTGGTTTCTTAACTTTCTTCAGAGATTTTTGATATGTTGATAACATTATTTTGGAAAAATAATACCAACTGAATTGACGTTTTCTGGATTTATAGCAAATGGAATATTTTCTGTCTCTTTTCATCAGTTCAGTTCAGTTGCTCAGTCATGTCCAATTCTTTGCAACCTGATTGATCGCATGCCAGGCCTCCATGTCCATCACCAGCTCCTGGAGTTTACCCAAAATCATGTCCATTGAATTGGTGATGCCATCCAACAATCTCAACCTCCATCATCCCCTTCTCTTCCCGCCCTCAATCTTTCCCAGCATCAGGGTCTTTTCAAATGAGTCAGCACTTCACATCATGTGGCCAAAGTATTGGAGTTTCAGCTTCAACATCAGTCCTTCCAATGAACACACAGGACTGATCTCCTTTAGGATGGACTGGTTGGATCTCCTTGCAGTCCAAGAGACTCTCAAGAGTCTTCTCCAACACCGCACTTCAAAACCATCAATTTTTCGGCACTCAACTTTCTTTATAGTCCAACTCTCACATCCATACATGACCACTGGAAAAACCATAGCCTTGACCAGGTGAACCTTTGCTGGCAAAGTAATGTCTCTGCTTTTTAAAGTGTTATCTAGGTTGGTTATAACTTTCCTTCCAGGGAGTAAGTGTCTTTTAATTCCACAGTTGCAGTCACCATCTGTAGTGATTTTGGAGACCCCCACAATAAAGTCTGACACTGTTTCCACTGTTTCCCCATCTATTTGCCATCTATCAGATGCCATGATCTTACCTTTATGAATGTTGAGCTTTCATGTCTCTTTTCATAGATCACTAGAATTTTATACTATTTAACTGTCAAATACTGTTTAATTAGAAATTTCCTAGGCTTCAGATTAATTATACTTATTTCCAAAATTCAAGGAAAATAATTTATACTCAGATAATTTATGTATATAATTTTTGTGTTGTACTTACATGAACATACTTCACATTTATAAGCTTTGTTTCAAAGGAGGAATATTTGTGTTAATAGGCAGCAAGAACATATAGAATAAAAATCTATTTAAAGTCTGCAGACATAAGTCTAAATAATCAGTACATATGGTCTTTTCATTGAATCATTGAGTCAATGAAGAAACAAAATTCATATTCCATATTAACTATTCTAATATTGACATTTAAACCGTGATTATTGCATTTCAATTATTAAATTTTAGAAGCCAAATGGAATGTAGGTTTTCTGAATTTCTTCATAAACTAATAAAAAGTTTAATATAGAAGAGTGAAAAAGCTTAAAGAAACCATATTAAAATATTTTCTGAGTTAATTAAAATATTTATTTAATAAATTACTAATATCTCTTAGAGGCATATAATAAAATGAAGCATGCTTATTTTAGTAACTAGTATATTGCTTTGGCATTAGCAGACAAATCTCAGATAAGCCATTTCTATTAGTAAAATATCCCTGAGCTCACAAATGGACATACAAAAGTATCCATTGCAAATATACTTTGAGTTATTTAGACTATACATTTCTATGAAAATAATATAAAAAGAATAAAATGTTTAAAATTGTTTGAGTTTCCACCTACTATCTAAATAGTTCATGTAGTATTACTGACATACATAAAACAAATTATATTTGAAAATATTTTATGTAATAAATGATCTGTTTATATATTATGTTTTTTCTTTAAACACATAAGAAATAACAGATATGAAGTAATTAACACTTCATTTTTGCTTTTAAAATTTGACCCACTGTTGGAAGTTTTAAAAAGAACAAGGTGTCCACAGTATTAGAGAATGATGCTAGGAATATTTTCAAAATCAGTATCTCTCCTTTGTGGGTTGCAAAGATGGCCAGATTCTTCCCTTCCTGTGTCCATATCCTTCTCTGTAAAACTTTGACTTTCATTATGACTTTAGATCAAATCATATGATTTGCTTTGTTCAATGAGACATTAATGAAAATGACAGTAGCAAAGATGAAGTTCCACAATGCGATTGTTCTTTTTGCTGTTTTGGGTTCTTACCAATACCATCAAGATGCTCAGGCTGATCTGATAAAGGATGAGGACAAATGGCCCACATACACAGTTAAAAATAGGGCTGCTCTGCTAAAGGCAGTGGCCCGCAAATGAGTAAAATCACCCAAGCCAGATTGAACAGCAATGTAAATAATTAAAAAGTATAAAAGTATATTTTGTTATGTATTAGAAGCTTACTGTTACAGAAACAGATTCTAGGAGTAGTACACTGTTATAAAAAAAAAAAAATTCTTAAAATTACTAGCTTTGGAATCAGGTTTTGTGTTTGGGAAAAAAAAAACAAAAATGGAAGCCATGGAAAAAAATCAAAGGAATTGTTAGCAAAGAGTTGAAAATGCAAAAAGAAATTAGAACAAAACACAAATAATGACACACATTATATAGTTGAGCAACAAATGGTAAAAGTATGTCCTGTTGTATATTTGAAGATAGGAAATGTGAGTATAATACACTAAGACCTTGGTAAGATGATTTCCTGGAATGTGATAAAGGCATCAGTCAGTTGCTAGAAGCTATGCATGATAATGTACAAAGCGAGAAAAATGAGCTATTAGAGTGAGGCTGAAAACATAAACTCTTTCTCAATTCCCATTTTTCAAGGCAGAACGTACAAATGGCATCAGGTTAAAGATGAAATCAAGTGTAGCTGTAATATACTTTTTTAAGATCCCTAAAAAATTTAAAACAGTGGCTGGCACAGTCTCTCAGAGCAGAAAACTTTTTAAAAGTCTAAGGGTACTATTTACAGCAATCTGGTCGCCAAAGATTACAGATGCCTCTTATCTTACAAAGAACATGAATAGGCTTTTAGGTCATGGAATGGACTCACATCAGAAATCTGCAAAATTTTTAAGGGAGCTGTCCTGCCATCTTGGATTGAAAGGGAATAGGACAGTTCGACATTAAAATAGGCCTCTCTGGTCTTAACTTTCTACCTTGTATAATCATGATTATAAGTCTCTTCAGCTGCAAATGTGGGTCATTTCTCAATAAAAATTGTCCTCTCTAAGGGCAGAGGCACGGACCAAAGAGAACAATGGTGTTGAGCTGTAGTCCTAAAATCTTTATTCTCATAAGACTGTTTCAATCCTCAAAGAACTTCTCTGTCTGTGTTTATATCACTTGCTATTTACTAATTGAATATTAAAAGAGGGTATCTTAAAATCAATTCATTTGAAACATTAATAAGCAATGTGCTGATTGATTAAAAATAACTTTATTTTCCAAAACAAAATAATTGTAGTGTAAAAAATGGCCTTGGTTACATATTTTACAAATCTCTTATATTTGGCTAAATAGAATACAACTGGTTCTCATATATGCTTTTGATTTCAAACTTTTGTGATTTGTTGTCATAGTTGAAGTAAAACTCAGCCACATATGAATATATAGTAGAAAAATAGAAGTGTATTTTAACAATGTGTTCAGATAATTGTGCATATTCTTCTTTGATAATGACTCAAAAGATGATAGATTATGGATTCTACAAAGTTAAAATTGATTCCATTATCTTACAGTTTGAATAGATATGTATTTATTCATGATTTTGTAATATTAAATATCATACACTGATCACTTGGAGAACAGTGGTCATTAAGTAATGCATATTTTAAAATGTTGATGTTTCCTTATATGATATAAAATAACATTTGCTAATATCACTACTGATATAATAAAAAAAGCTTTATATATTGAGATGCTATCAAGCTTGTGCTATACATACAAGTTTTCACATTCTCACAGGTGCTTGAATGCTCAAATTTTGTCACTGGTCACAAGGACAGTCATTTGTCTGCCTTAAATTTATAGGCTTGTTTCATCCATTTTTGATAAAATATCCACAAACTAAAGCAGTCTGAATTACTATATTTCTGTGTTATTCGATCAAATAAAAATTAGATTACATGAAAAAAATGCCTAGTTCAAAATGCCACTCAGTTACATGTATGTGCTTTTCCTTGATACAAGTGTCCCACCTGAATAGATATTACATATCTTTCTGTGTAATTCCCACATCATCACACAGTATATTAAAAGATTAGGTACCTTCTTGCCATGTATATTGTCACCCTGCTTATTTAACTTATATGCAGAGTATATCATGAGAAACACTGGGCTGGAAAAAGCACAAGCTGGAATCAAGATTGCTGGGAGAAATATCAATAACCTCAGATATACACATGATACCACCCTTATGGCAGAAAGTAGAGAGGAACTAAAGAGTCTCTTGATGAAAGTGAAAGAGAAGAGTGAAAAAGTTGGCTTAGAGCTCAACATTCAGAAAACGAAGATCATGGCATCCGGTCCCATGGCAAATAGAAGGGGAAACAGTGGAAACAGTGGCTGACTTTATTTTATGGGGGGCTCCAAAATCACTGCAGATGGTGATTTCAGCCATAAAATTAAAAGATGCTTACTCCCTGGAAGGAAAGTTACGACCAACGTAGACAGCATATTAAAAAGCATGTTACTTTGTCACAAAGGTCTGTCTAGTCAAGGCTATGGTTTTTCCAGTAGTCATGTATGGATGTGAGAATTGGACTATAAAGAGGGCTGAGCACTGAGGAATTGATGCTTTTGAAGTGTAGTGTTGGAGAAGACTCTTGGACTGCAAGGAGATCCAACCAGTCCATCCTAAAGGAGATCAGTCCTGGGTATTCACTGGAAGGACTGATGTTGAAGCTGAAACTCCAATACTTTGGCCCCCTGATGTGAAGAGCTGACTCATTTGAAAAGACCCTGATGCTGGGAAAGATTGAGGGCAGGAGGAGAAGAGAATGACAGAGGATTAGATGGTTGGATGGCATCACCGATTCAACTGGACATGAGTTTGGGTGAACTCTGGGAGTTGCTGATGGACAGCGAAGCCTGGCATGCTGCAGTTCATGGGATCGCAAAGATACGGACATGACAGAGTGACTGAACTGAACTGTCATGTATCTGTGAGTGGGGTCTTACTCTTTCTGAACTTGAACCTATGTCTTGATTTGTTCAAGGAGATCCCAGTAAGTAGGATGTAAGTAAAGGCCTGTCTTCTTTCCACTTCTGTTAATAATTTTGCAAATAACAACGAATATCACGCAAAATGCACAGAAACCATTTTATCCTGTCATTTTTCAACTTGGTCCCATCACTATTTCTAATCTATTTTCTTTTACACACTATTATTTTTTGTTACCAGAAATTAAAATAAGTTCTTAAAATTATAAACACATATAATATTCAGTCATACATATGGATCATTTATATTCATTTCATGCTTAAAAAAAAAAACTTTCTATTTGTCTTTAGAGGATGGAAAGTTGTTGGGATAAATAAAACACAAAATAATGGGTCAATATGCCACAAATATTCTAGAGCTAGTGCTAGTGCTTAGTCACTCCAGTCATGTCCAACTCTGCGACTCCTGTTGGACTGCAGCCCTCCGGACTCCTCTGTCCATGGAATTCTCCAGGCAAGTGTGTTGAAGTGGGTTGCCATTTCCTCCTCCAGGGGATCTGCCTGACCCAGGGATAGAGTCCAGGTCTCTTGCATTGCAGTCAGATTTTTTACCATCTGAGCCACCAGGAAAGAAAGAAAGAAAGTGAAAGAAAGTAAAGTCGCTCAGTCGTGTCCGACTCTGTGACCCCATGGACACCAGGCTCCTCTGCCCATGGGATTTTCTAGGCAAGAGTACTGGAATGGGTTGCCATTTCCTTCTCCAGAGAATCTTCCCAGCCCAGGGATCGAACCCAGGTCTCCTGCATTGTAGACAGACACTTTACCGTCTGAGCCACCAGGAAAGCACTACTTAAATATAACTAAATATTTATTGATATAAATAAATATTCAATACTAATAAGAAAATGATGTAAATAAATAACAATATGAGATAATTTAATTTTTTGGACTTTCTGATAAATATGAACTTATTTATAGAAAATCAATCTGTTCTGGGATAATTGTCTTCTGTCATTACAGAAGACATTCTGTAATAATAATGACATCTTTCTTACTTTATAGTTAGTCATAGAACCGCAGTCATTCTTAGCTTATATTTTTTCATTTTACAATATAGGGAAAATGGGACTTTTAGACAAAACTACTCTAAAGGGTTTGGACATTCTCCTGATGCAACTCCTGGTTAAGTGAACTCATCTCGACATTTCATAGAGTGAATCTTTCTTTACCTTCATTCTTCCCATCTCCACCTCAACTTCATCCTTTCTTCAACTCCTTCACTTTCTTCTCCCTCCTTCTATTTCTCCTTTTCCCCCATTCTCTTCCTTTTGTTTCTGCCTCTCCTCCTCTCTCTTTTTCTCTTTGAGAGATGAATAATTGGATACGTAGATTAATACTAAGTAACTATCAGTTTTTCCTAGAAAGATTGTGCTCTTCAGGGGAAAAATGAAATAATTTCTATCAGAACTAGACCACTTATTTATAATACTAAAACCACTTACAGAGCTTGTGTTCTATTTGATCATTTTTTTCTTTTTCCTTATCATTTTTATATTCTTATTCTAAGTACCTGCAGACACTCAGTAGGTAAATTGATTTTCATTTGGCAAATTGAATTTTAAAAACTTTAAGACACTGCTTCTTTCCATGAAGTCCTCCAATGATTATAGGTAGGATTCTTTTGTGTAAACTGATGATATGTCTGCTTTACAAGACTATAATGTACCCTATTTATTATAGCATAAATATACATAATCAAATACATAAAAATATAGAAAATAATGGTTGGGATACAAAATGCACTTATAGTGTTCAAGATTATGTTTAGCTCTAAGAAATAGATATCCCCAAACTGACTATAAGACAAAACTTAACTCTCATGTAAATGTAACTAGAGACAGGTTATCCACAGATGGTATAGCAACTTTGCAGCTAAAAGCCTTCACAGATGAAAACATCTTTCTAGTTTATGGTCTATCATCCCTAGGGTGTGATTCTTGTCTTCATGATCCAAGATAGGAACTAGATGTCAAGCCATTACACTAATGTTGCAGGAGCATGATGAATGGAGAAAAAATAACAAAGGGTGTATCCTTTCTAACAAAGGCCCAAGGCTAGGCACCGTATTTCTATTTTCTTTTCATTGTTGAAAACTAGTTACATGGCCACATCTGGCTTCACAAAAAGACCTGAAAACATGTTTTTATCCTAGGAAACTAAATGCAGAGATAAAATGTGAAGGTTTTATTGCACATTTATGTGAGATGAGACAGTAAGATAAGAGAAAATGGTACTGAGTGATCTGCAGTTGGTTGAGTCCCAGGATGCAGAACCTTGGATATGGAGGACTGACTATAAAGTTAATGCAAAGTTTTGACTATGGAAAGCAGAGAGGTGCCCCTATATGCAGTGTCGTTCAAAGGTCAATTGAATGGATAGATAGCTAGTGATATCTTTCTATTATGAGATATGCTGTCCATTAATTCAGTTCTTTGGATACTTGCTATATGCTGGGCCCTGAGTCAAGTACTCCACAGACAGGCATTATAACATGAGCAGATGAAAACAGCAAGGCAAAGAAAAGTGGAAAACTTGGAAATCTGATGCAGGCAGATGGCTAGTCTGTCTGGATATTAAATCAGTTTTCTAAACTCTTTCAGCATATCGATTTACAAAACTGAGAGAATAACATTTATTTTGGAATATGTTGTTAATCCCAACACCAACACCACAAAACAAAATCACATGTTCTTCAAGACTACAGAATGCTCTCTTCAACTTTACACCTTCTTTACATGATACGTCTTGACTGAGACTCAATTAAGAATAGACCAGGACTTCCCAGATAGTCGAGTGGTTGAGAGTCAACCTGCCTGCCAGTGCAGGGGACATGGGTTCAATCCCTGTTCCAGGAAGATTCTCCATGCCACAGGGTAACAGTGCCCATGCACTGCAACTTTTGAGCCTGTGCTCTAGAGCCCGTGTTCAGCAACAAGAACAGCTACTGCAATGAGAAGCCTCTACACCACAGCTAGAGAGTGGCCACCACCTGCGGCAACTAGAGAAAGCCCACATGCAGCAACAACGACCCGGTATATGTGAGTGTGCAGGCTCAGTCGTGTCCAACTCTGTGTAACCCCATGGACTGCAGCCCACCAGGCTCCTCTGTCCATGGAATTCTCCAGCCAGGAATACTGGAGTGGGTTGCCATTTCTCTCTCCAGGGGAATCTTCCCAACCCAGAGATCAAACCCATATTTCTTTCGTCTCCTACATTGGCAGGCAAATTCTTTACTATAAGTGCCACTTGAGAAGCCCAACAAAGACCTAGTACAACCATAAATAAATAAATGAAAATAACTAAGCAATAAAAGGAATGACCAACATCTCACCAATCTTCGCATAAAATATCTTTAGAATCTTTGAAGCTACTAAATTGCCTCTTATTTAGCCCCAAATCTTTCTGTTAATCAAGATCCCACCTTCTTTTAACTACTTTCAACTCACCCTCCAAGGAAAGCATTTTTTAAAAAATAAAATTCTTAGCTATCACTCATTTGCACATCATTCTATGATGCTTATTTTATATCTATAAACTAAATATGAATTGTTAGATCAATGTAACAAAAATATTTCCATAGAGATTACTCTTTTGTTTTGAAGTAGATATGTTTCATGCTAAGTTATCCATATCGGAATCTATTGAATTTTGTGGTTTTTGCAACATCTATACAAAGCTCTTACGAAAA
The DNA here is from genome assembly GCF_023091745.1 of Budorcas taxicolor. NCBI lineage: Eukaryota > Metazoa > Chordata > Mammalia > Artiodactyla > Bovidae > Budorcas > Budorcas taxicolor. The sequence goes on along the minus strand of NC_068929.1, from coordinate 54,042,564 downwards.
TGTGCAAGTCAGTAGGTTGTATTTGTAACATAAAAACAATCAGTCTCTAAAGTTAATTGGACTGTTCAAAGTCATAGAATCTTTGAATGAGCAATGAAGAGCACCCAATTAATATTGATAGCCAGATAATAAGGTAATAAAGTCTGAAGGAGACTAATAAAAACTCAATGCAAATATACCTCCACAATTATCTCAGTGTAATATACCAATTACAGTACCTACCATTTATCCTGATCAAGACTGACTACTTTTCCATTTGCCGTTTATATATACCTGAGCCTCTTTTACTGCTTATGGAAATACCTTCAATACATGCAGTTGTAATGGGGGAGTGATCTTCTGCTAAATTAATTTGCTAGAAGTAATCTACTGACTGCCAATGTAACCCTTCCATACTCCAGACACTCTAGCTATTTCAGGTGTTCAAACTAACAGTCCTCCCAGTAATAATAGGGATCACTCAAACCTCCTGAGGATCACTTGCATCTCATGGTAGACAGATGAAAGAATTTTCCATGATACATCTCTGAAAAAGGTACAGAGAAACAGGATACTGGTGGCTATCTTGTGCAGATAAAGGAATAACGAGAAAATGAATTTATCATTGCGTATAAATATGAAGATTTAGAAAAGTCATTTGGAAAATGAACAAGAATTAATATTCATTTGAATAGCTAGCAAACTGAGATAGCAAATTCGTGGGAATTTTTAAAAGTCTGGTTTTATTTACTTAGCAGTTTTCGTATTTCTTCTCATTTTTTCTTTCTCACTGAGTCCTGCAGTTATTGAAAATCACCTTCAAGACTGTATCTGTCCTACCTTTTATAGCATATGTTACTTCTGAATAGGTATACCGAAACAAATTGTTACTAAGCAATTGAGAAACTACACCTGGAATAAGAGGCAATCACACAGTAGAAATATTGGCAAATGAAATTGTTTACCATTGTATGTAATGGGACAGCTCGCAATGATCTGGTTTTGTGTTTCCTGCCTACCAAGAAACTAAATTTAGATGCTATTTTTTCTTGGCAAGTAGCTCACTTTCAATCTCCTGCAGGTTAAACATTCTTTCAAGGTTTCTTTGTGGTAGTTTGTTGATTTTATTTTACGCGAAAGACAGACAAATATATATATATACACACATACATTTACTAGGCATATCACAGTACAGCTTATTTATATTAATAAGAACATATTAAATTAAGAAAGATTCCTATGCCTATATGTTTTTAGTGGTCTTACAATCATAATTAATATAGTCTCCATAATTTTGCCTTTTCTAGAATGCCATATAGCTGGAATCATATAGTATATATAGACTTTCAGATTGGCTTAATTCACTTATTAATATAATTCTAAATTTGTTTCAGGTCTTTTTATGAATTCATAGCTTATTTTTTTAGTACTGAATAATATTGTGCTGTCTGGAAATACCATAGTTTATGTATCCTTTTACCTACAGAAGAATATACTGGTTGCTTCCAAGTTTGGGCAATTATGAATTAAGTTAATATAAATGTCTCTGTGCAGATTTCTGAGAGGACACAAGTTATCTTTCTTATTTTTGGTCACACCACACAGCACGTGGTATCTTAGCTCCCCTAACTAGAAATACCCACACCCTGTACATTGGAAACCTGGAGTGTTAACCACTGGACTGCCAGGGAAGTTCCTATTTTAAGTTTTATTTTGTTTTGTCTTGTTTTGTTTTAGCAAATACCAAAGAACTTCCCTGCTGTGTCATATGACAGGAGTCTGTTTAGTTTTGTAAGAAACTTCCAAACTGCTTTCCAGGGCAGCTGAACCATTTCTCATTCTCACCAGCAGTGATGAGATTTCCTGTTGCTCCACCTCTATGCTTCTCATATCTTTGTGGACTCTTCTGCCTACAAAATTAAAATTGCTTTTCTCTCATAAATCTGTCATATGTCAATTTAGTTATTAGGGCAACTATAAAACACAAAAGGGAAAAATGTTTTCCTCCCCTACAGCGTTGCAGCATGAGGATTAAAACTCAGAATTCAGAATATAGTCTTCTATATCGAAGCAGACAGTAAAGAATCTGCCTGCAATGAAAAGAGCTGGGTTTGATCCCTGAGTCAGGAAGATCCCCTGGAGAAGGGAATGGCAACCCACTCCAGTATTCTTGCCTGGAGAATTCCATGGACAAATGGGCCTGGTGGGCTCCATTCCATGGGGTTGCAAAGGGTCAGACATGACTTCACCACTAATACTTTAAATAATATACAGCCCTGCTCTCTTGTAAAGGAAATTGTTTCCCCTACTAGACTATGCAATCTGTAAATTCTCTGAGTCTTTACAATCACAAATCATTTCTCACGGATATATGTATATCCAGACCCAGTACATCACCTTTTATATGATAAGATTTCAAAAGGACTAAAGAATTAGAGATGCATCAGAAATAACTGCACAAATATTTACAGAGCTATTTAGATATGTAACCTGCATAGAAGGTTAATGCTCATACTGAAAAACAGATAGAGTACGTATGGAACAATGAATAGAGAGAAGATAAAAACTCAAAGTCAAATATTTTCTCTATGTACACACTTTTATCTGACATCTAATATGTGACCAAATACTCAGATTGCCTCCTACATGTCAATTTTCTTTCATGCCTGAAATTGACTTAGATTTAAAGGGTTTCCCTGGTGGCTCAGTGGTAAAGAATCTGTCTGCCAATACAGAAGACACAGCTTAAGTCTCTGGGTCAGGAAGATTGCCCAGAGTAAGAAATGGCAACCCAATCTAGTACTTGTCCATGGGAAATCCCATGGGCGGAGGAAACTGCCCATGAGTCCCAATGAGTCAGACATGACTGAGCATTCACTACTACTACTATTGCTACTACCACTATCCCTACTTCATTGATTTACTAGGTATTTCCCATTTGGGAACATTAAATAAAACAGCAACAAAATAAACCTCATCATCTTAATCCCAAAACAATCTTTTACCTCTATTCTTCTCAGTTAAATAGGACAATTATCAACATAATCTATCTTAAGCCTCCCTCTCATGTGCCTTGCATCCATTCATCATATTAGCAGCACAGTGTCATAGATTGTACACATATACTTTAGGCCAAGTGTAGATAATGATTATTCTTCTAAACACAACCAAGATGGTGCAGAGTCCTCTCAAGCATTGTATTTGAATATACAACTAAAAGTGTCAGTATAAATATGTGCAAGTACATAGTGTACTTTTTAAAAATCTCAAAAAATAAGAAATTTAATCTTTAATTCAATGTAAAAATTAATGTCAGTTCAGTTCAGTTCAGTGTCAGTTATACCTTTTAATTATAATTTCCTTAAAAATTGATTTTATTTTATCCTTTTCATATCTAAGAGAGAATAAACAGTGACCAGCTGGAGAGCTCGAATCTTAATTATACCAGTTACTCATCATAACAAAAAAAACTTTTGTTATTAAATCTCTAGAAAGGGAATATTTTCTATCCAGTAAATATTTGACATAAATCCCTCTCTCTCCAAATGTTACAATGATCTGTTAACCTTATAAATCAAATACAAAACCTATTTCAAATAATGTCTGCATAAATTAAAAATACAGCATTTTCAGAAAAGTTTGAAACAAATTTCATCTAGATAGGTTTAGCACAACCAAGATAATATGATAATTGATTTACTCAAGTCAATCTATTGACAAATACCAGGACTTTGTGAACAAAACAGATTTGCTCAATTATTTTAAAATTGTCATTGATTATAATATTATTTAACGGAAAATAATATTTCAGTGAAGGCACAAAGTCTAGTCTGACTGAGTGGCCTTGCGTGCTCAGCCACTAAATCGTGACCCCACGGACTTCAGTCTGCCAGGCTCCTCTGACAATGGGGTTCTCCAGGCAAGACCACTGAAGTCTCCAGGTCTCCAGCATCTCCTGCATTGGCAGGCAGTTTATCACTGAGCCACCACAGAAGCACACATTTCATCAAGTTTTATCCCTCAAGTCAGAATACATGTTAATAAAATGGTATAGATGTTAACTAGATTTATTGTGGTGATTATTTCACTATCTATAAATCTATGCACACACACACACACACACACACACACACACACACACATATATTGAACCACTACATTGTACACCTGAAATTAATGTAATTTTATACATCAGTTTTACCTCAGTTAAAAAGCAAGATCACGGATAAGTGATTACCCAAATTTTTTTTTGTTTTTTCGATGTTGTAGACAAAACGCATCACTTGGGAAGACTTCATTCCTCTAAATGCCAGTTTCCTCAAGGCAGTCTATTTTTTTTTTGGAGGGGGTAGTATTATGGAAATTACATGAGATAGTGCTGAAAGTACTTAGCATAAGATCTAGTGAATAATAATGGTTAATAATGCAGCTTGTAATATTCCCTAAATAGACATTTTTAAAGCAACAAACCATAAAGAAAAGTCATTTTTAGCCTAAGCAGTAGTGGCACTGTAGCTGCCTGCATCTAACTTTTACGCTGAATGGTACAAGAACACCTCACGGGAAGAAGAAATGGAACAAGGCTAAGAATCACCAAAATATGACAAGGTTCTCCTCTTCCATTCTCAGTCCAGGGAGGATGGATGAAATGATCAATGATAGATTGGAAAATCTACCTTAGGAAACATGTTGAAAATATTGCAGAAAAAAAGTAAATTGTTAGGGATCCGAAACTTCCTAACAAACCTACCAGGAGCACTGATGCTCCCTGCTATTTATTTAACAAGACGCTCCCTGCTATTTATTTAACCATATGTCAGCTAAGGTTGAGTTTCCCTTGTGACTCAGCTGGTAATGAATCCACCTGCAATGTGGGAGACCTGGGTCTGATCTCTGGTTTGGGAAGATTCCCTGGAGGAAGGCATGGCAACCCACTCCAGTGTTCTTGCGTGGAGACTCTCCATAGACAGAGGAGCCTGGCGGGCTGTAGTCCATAAGGTCGCAAAGAGTTGGACGCAACTGAGTGACTAAGCACAGCACAGCACAACTAAGGTTATTTACTGAGGAAATAATTATATAATGAAAGTAATATAAAACAGATTCAAAGTAGACTATTGATGAGCCAGCACTGTAAAAACAGAAAAGCACATAAAGCAATATCAAACAAATTAGAACTTTAGTGTGATAGAACTTTATGATAGAGGGACCTGAAATATAACTGGGATTTCTAAGTTATAGTCAAAGGAATCTTTGATGGAAGTCATGTTACTAAGAATCCCCACAGAAGTAGGAGAAGAAGGGGTTGGGGAAATGATCAGGAGGGAGAGGAAGAAGAGAAAAGGCAGGAGAAGGAGGAGAAAAAGCAAAGAAAAAGACAAATATAAAATTTTCTATGATTACAAAAGTTTAGGAAAAGGATTCTTAGTTAAGATGTTTTCCAAGACTTATAATACCCAAGAGTCCAATATAACCAAGGTGTAAATACATTTTACCTTAAATGCACCCAAGGTTCCAATAAGTTTTAGCACACAGAAATTTATCTTGGTCAAATCTATCATTCCCAAATATGTTGGGACATAAAAATCATGCTTTTTATCATAAAGTTTTTTTTTTTTTAATGGAACAGTTGTTTGGGATTGATGAAAGCTCCATACTTAGATCATTTGTTTGCTACTTCATAAATTTTTAAGGGTAATGAAATCTTTTTGAATCTTTAGCAACTAGTAGAATGCATGACAAATTAGTTGTATTTTTCTTCACTTATAAATCTCTTAACACTTGTTTTCAGCTAAAAGTACAATAATCACTTCCTTCTGGAAGTTTTTCAGACCCATCAGACCTGGTCAAATCTCCTGTCCCATATAATTTCATTTAATTTTTTACTTTACTTCCAGAGCCCCATCACAATTTTAATTAAACAATTTATTATGATATCATTAGCATCATGTTTGTTTGTTTTTTCCTACAGAATGGGAGGAGGTATCAATTCTGATATAATAATCTTTGTAGCCATAGGACTTAACACAGGTTGCAGGATTTGATGGATGCTCGGAAGGAAACTGTTATTGATTGGATGAAGACATTGATGCTCAGAGAAGTGATGTGACTATCTACAATAGAACCAGTTAAAAAGGAACAAGTTTAAGCAATCCAGATCTAAAACACAGCTCATAACTCTTTCTTCTAGTCTTTATACTCTTTTAGTTTGGTAGCCACAAGGCACTTCCGTCTGTTTGAATTTAAATTAGTTAAATACAAAGTAAAGTTTAGGGACTTATTTAAACTAGCCAAATTTCAAATGCTCAGTGTCTTACATGACCAATGGTTAGCACCCTGGAGAGTGCAGACAAACTTTCCCATCTTGGCAGAAAACTCTAACAGACATCATTGCTCTTAGTTTACTCTATCAAAAAAGTGATTAATTCTCTTGCAGAATTTAAATGTTAATTATATCTACTGCAGTATTATGTCTTTCTTGGAGTCTTTATTTCTCAAGAGAGTTAGTTATTATTTTAAAATGCACAAAAAATCCAAAATTCAGCTTGAGACATAAACTTCAATAGTTTTAATATACAGGTTAAAATATTGTAAAATGGTAATGTGAAAATAACAATGAGCTTCTGACTTATTTATGCTGATGACAGGCAGTAAGAAATTAGTCTTATTTTGATAGGAGAAATTTAATTAAGACAGATAATTTGACACCGCTTATTTCTACAAAGAACAATGTAAAATGAGGGTCAGTTTAATTTGATCAGCATGGATAAGCCAAATAAAGAGAAAGAATAAAGAAATGTATTATGACCTCAATATTAATTTGAGACATATAAATTGACCTCATTATCTGGTTATTACAATATTAAATTTGGTAGAGTAAAAGACAAGGACATTAGGAGGGTAGCAAAGTATATTATGCAGAAATAAAAATTGACTCCTTCTATTAGTAAAAAAAATAAAAATAACATGAAAATATTATTGTCTACATTTTAACAAAATATCTTAAATTCATTTCTGTTGTTTTTAACTTTTTTCAATGTTTATGGAATTTATTTGCATATTTTAAATGAGGTGGTCAGTTCTTTTACATAAGCAATGATCATGCTGACCTTTTCAAAACATACTTATAAATTTTCTAAAATTCATTTTATCAGAGTATAGTTGTTTTACCATGTGTGTTAAGAAAATGTTTATGACATTCTAAATCATTACATAACATTACTAATTGTTTACTGTAAAAGTGGTTTAATGTGTGGATGTTCAGTTAATTCATTTAGGGATTAATAGAGGGTGAGAAAACAATGAACAATCAATAGTACCAATTTCAATGTTACCGAATTGGCAATATTTTTTAACATTTCAAAATTTAAAACTGCTGAGCTCAATGGATGCAATATAGACATTTTATCTTTCAAAATACAAAGGCATTATTCAAAAATGTATCTTTAGGGAAACCTATCCTGATCCTGTTTAGACACGGTGTTCCCAGAAATTCTCCTGTTCAGAAAATAAACACTAATAAGCATGTGAGAAAGTAATATTTTCCAAAAGCATTAGGGGTGGTGAGCAGCATATTAAAATCTCCATCAAAAAATAGTTTGGTTTACTACAGACTTTTTTAGGTTCCTAAATGTAATCTGAATTAGGTAGTGTAATCTGGGTGTTTAGGGAGCCTGAAGATTCTGCTTATTAATGAACTTGTGTGGGGAGCTCTCTGAAGACAATTTCTTGCATCCTTTTCCTATACACATTTACACTTATAACTGTCACTATTGAGAACTAGCAAAATAATAATTATTAGTAGTGCATTCATTATTGCATAATTGATGAACATCAACTCTGCTAAGAAGTTAAAATCATTAGAGAGAGAAGGAACTTCTATATTCCTGATGTTCATCTTTATAACATGAGAGTAGGTCCTTAAAAATAGATTAATATATTGGGAATTGCTGGAGGATATATAGAATGGTATGCCATCAAACTACAGTATGTGTGGCCTGGAAAAGAAACGTAATTTAAAATAATTTTGTTCATATAGATTATTTCAGATTGTTCAAATAGCAAAAAAAAAAAAAAAAAAGAAAAAATATATATAGAGAGAAAGGTAGAAATCATTGCTAGTAAATGAGAAACTCAAAGTATGAATTGTTGTGCAAGATGAAGTTTTTTGAACCCAGTTTTACTGGCTGATGATGCTGAAGCTGAAAGTCCAGTACTTTGGCCACCTCATGGGAAGAGTTGACTCATTGGAAAAGACCCTGATGCTGGGAGGGATTGAAGGCAGGAGGAGTAGGGGACGACAGAGGATGAGATGGCTGGATGGCATCACCAACTCAATGGACATGAGTTTGGGTAAACTCTAGGAGTTGGTGATGGACAGGGAGGCCTGGCTTGCTGCAATTCATGAGGTCGCAAAGAGTGGGACACGACTGAGCGACTGAGTTGAACTGAACGCAAGAATCTGGAACAGATAGTATCCATGTTAATTATGATACTCACAGTTTCTTTAGGGCTTCCTTGGTGGCTCAGATGGTAAACAGTCTGCCTGCAATGCGGGAGACCTGGGTTGGGAAGATCCCCTGGAGAAGGGAAGAGCAACCCACTCCAGTATTCTTGCCTGGAGAATTCCATGGACAGAAGAGCTTGGTGAACTACAGTCCATGGGGTTTCAAAGAGTTGGACATGACTGAGCTACTAACACACACACACACACACACACACACACACACACACAGGTGCTTTATACCTGGGCATTGTTATCCTTTTGAACCTCTACATCATCCCAGTTGATTCTAATCTGTAAAGTTGCATTAGCTTCCCATCCCTAATGCAATACACACACTACAGTGTGTGGAAACAACACAAATGTATTATCTTACAGGTCTGGAGGTCAGGATTGCAAAATCAATTTCACTGGTTGACATTCAGTGTGTCAGCCAGACTGTGTTCCTTCTGGAAGCTCTAGGAGTAAATCCACTTGCTTGAATTTTTCCAGTTCCTACAAAGATGGCATCCATTCCATGGCTAGTGTCCCCACATTACTCTAACCTTTGTTTCTGTCCTCACAATACCTTCTCTGACTCTGACCCTCTATAACCGTTCAGTCGCTCAGTCATGTCCCACTTTTTGTGGCCCCATGAACTATAGTCTGTCAGGCTCCTCTGTCCATGGAATTCTCCAGGCAAGCATACTGGAGCAGGTTGCTATTTTCTTTCCAAGGGGACCTTCCAGACCCAAGGATCAAACTCATGTCTCTTGCATCTCCTGCATTTGTAGGTGGTTTCTTAACCACTGAGCTCCCTGGGGACCCCCTGACTCTTTATCATTTGTGATTATACTGGCTCAACATAGATAATCAAAGTTGATCTCCCCAACTGAAGATCTTTAAATAATCATACACACAAAGTTCATTTTTTCATGTAAGGCAAAATATTCACACATTATATGGGTTAGGACATGGACACTTTTTGTGTAGGGGAAGGCATTATTTAATCTGAAAAAAGAGTTGCCTTATAAAAATAGGTTTCATTGTGGTGGGTACAACTACAACTATGCAAGTCCTGAAGATCAGGGCATAGATTGGATGTCAGCTGGTGCTTTGTCCCCTTGGCTGCAAGCTTCTTTGCAGGCCTAAAAGAGGACATCTATGTGTGGTGATTCTACTAGTCATCATATGACTGATTTGATAATATCTGACCCTTGCTCCAAAATATACCTGCAAATACCTGTGAGTATATATGTGCATATTTAATTATTCTCCTTTTGCTTTTTCATTCTCCACTGAGAGGTAATTGATAGCAACTCCCTTGTTGGAAAGCTGGTTTTAAAGCCAATAGTCTGATATATTTATATGTATGTATGTTCCAGAAAGTACTTGTGTAATCTTTCATTGATAGCATTTTTTACACATCAGATTTTTTACCTTCACATTTACATTTACCTTTACATTTTTTACAGATATACAGATATACAAGTGCTAGAATAAGTGGTGTGTGGTGACACATGAGATGTCAGCTGATTGAAAATCTACAAAATTGCTTAAACTATTTTATATTATTCTAATGACTTAATTGTGAATTTTGACTGCTTTAATCTAAAACTGTCCCTTTTCTTTAACTTGTAATAGATTCCCCTTTCTAAAATAATTCCAACCAAACATTCATCAGATCAGCACATTTTTATTTTCTTCCATTTATTATAAGCACACACATAACATTAGTAAAATATTACTCATGTTTCATTATCTTCATTTTAATAACCCAGAATGATGAAGAAATAAGAATTTAAATGAGTGTAAACTATAGAAAATACAGATATAAATATGAAACCATGGATGCCTACTACTTCTTTAATAAAAAAGAATTTTTTTCTTTTCAAATATTTCAATTAATTATTTGAAACCTTCAGAATATTATCAACAGAACAGTTTAAGTGATGATGCCTACCACCAAATTTAAGGTTCTAAGAAAACCAATTTTTCTCCCAGAGTGAATGAATTCACAGCTATTGTGATAAAGGATGATTTATGATAGAAGTTTTTTCACTCATTATCCCACAATAAAAACAACATTAAATCCTTAAACTTTTTATATTATCAGGAAATTTAGTTGTGAAAAAATTCTATAGTAATTATCATTGTGAAAATTGATCATTTTCATTATGAATTATTTGTTCAAAGTGAACACAGTTAATCATAGTATTCAAATTCAAGCTTGTTGAGAAAAATTACAGTCCAGATACACCTTCAAAATTCAGTTACATAACTGTCTCCTTTATTTTTTTCATGTGAATTCCTTTCAGAGTATCAGAACAATTTTCTTCTGGCTTCCAAACTGATTTCAAACTCAAATAATTATGTTTCCCATGATTTCAAGTGTAATTTTGGTTTAAAAATATATCCTTATTAAAATTTCTTGTAGCAAAGTAATTACACAGTTAAAAAAAAGCAACTCAATTCCCCCCCAAAAAAGGGATGATCAATTATTGCTTTCAACAATTAAGTAGTGCCAACATCTGATTGTGCACATTTTTTGAGAATGGAACTGAAATTTCAATCAGCATGAATTTGAGAATGATTGTAGTGTGGCCTGATGACCTGGGATTAGATTTCAAGAAGAGTCTGACACTTTCTCCTCTCCAGACTCTTCTTTTTAAAAGATAAAATATTAATATTTAGAATGGCAAAGAAGAATTATTGCCATAAATGTAATGTATGCAAGGTTAAACAAACGAAACCTAACCCTAATGAAAGCATTGGGGGAAAATGTATCCGATTTTGTTCACTTCATCCTATCTGTGTTATGTTGATGGAGATGGGTGTCTCATTTTTAATTACTGTTTTGTTCTATCCTTTGTATCTGAAATACCTTTAATTTATTTAATATCCATTGTTTAGAGCTCTACCATTTCCCAAGTTTCTGTTAGTTATTAGTATTTATGTGTATAAGGAGTGTTTAGTATATTTTATTTGCAGTAAACTGATCTCCAAAGATTTCTTTTTGAAAACTCTTCCCTCTCCTCAATTTTTACATTCCTTACTGTTTTACTAAATATTGAGTGTTCTTTGATAATCCTGGTGCTCATGTGTTTTGGGGACAAAAGTGAAATGAATCTGTCATTACACCAGAAAGTTTGTTTTAGACTCACAGAACAAATGTGTCTTAATAAATTTTTTTTTTCATTTAGATTTCAAACAGAAAAAAAAAGGAATATAGAAATATTTTTATTTAGTTGTCAATTAGTGATAAAATGTTAAATGTTTAGTTTATGGCTGTAGAAAAAGGAAACGTAAGAGATCTTTTTCCCACAAAGTCTAAAAATAAAAATAGCTATCTTTTTTTAACGATACTCAGTGACAGACTGAATGGCTATATTTAAAACATCACTTAATTATTCTCATAGTAAGTTACTCATGATTATACTATTTTCACTCATTAAGGTATAAAAGACTGAGTAGAGAATACAGATGCATGAAAGAAAGGGACAACAATGATTTATACTATGAATAACTTTTAACACTGCTCTTGCTGACTTCCTTCTTTTCACACATTTTCCCACTTTGCTACCCTCTATTTTTACTGTCTTTTCCTTTTATGTTTTTGCATGGTAATAGGCAATATTAGGTTCTTCCCAGAGGTACTAGTGGTAAAGAATCCACCTGCCGATACAGGGACACAAGTGAAGTGGATTCGATCCCTGGGTCTGGCAGATTCCCTAGAGTAGGAAATGGTTCCCACTCCAGTATTCCTGCCTAGGAAATCCCATAGACAGAGGAGCCTGGCGGACTACAGTCCATGGGGCCTCAGAGAGTCAGACACGACTGAATGACTGAGCACAGGCAACATTAGTACCACCTGACTGAGGTTTTAGAGGTCTGTATTTATGTCTCATTGTGACACTAGATACTTTCTGTGTGTGATCTTCCGGCTTTTTGCTTTGTTCATATCGCTCTGCTATTCCTGAGGTGACTCAGCATAATGACTATACGCCATTTGCGGCCACTCACTAGGAAGGGGACTCAGGGTGATCCACAGCAAATTAGTAAATCAGCAAGTTTGACAGTGGACATGGAGCCTGGAGTCTTATCACAGATTATCTTTGACTGGAAGTCTGGAAGTGGGTGAGGAGAATATAAGGTTGAAAGAGCACTCCCAGTTCCAAACGGGTATATAATGACATAATTAGTCAATAATCTCATTGCTTTTAAGTTACTTGTATTAAAAAAAAAAAGCCCCCCAAACAATGCATTTATCCACATTGTGTAGATGAGATAGAATCTGGAGTGTTTTCTCTTCAGATTCCAGTAGTAGCACAAGCATTGCATAGACAAATTAAACTTATTTTCATGTGAGCAGAACATTATTTATCTGGATCCCTTCACTCTCGAAGCAGTGCTCAAAAGTAGATTTAATGGAAAACTCCAATGTTAGGAAATATCTATGAATGCAAACTGCTACTTTGAAACAGAAGTCTAGCTGATATATATATTTTAATCAATTTCAAATGATTTTCTTATGATTTGCTTTCTATTCATAGACTTTCGACTCAGACTAACCCACCAATACTAACATTTCACTAGACCACATATTTATGTATCATCTTTTAGAGAATTTCAAAGCAGTGCTGGTAATTGATAATTAATTGCTTAAGTCTAAGTACTGAGATGTCATGTGTAAATGGAGAACAGAGTGACTTGTTAAATTCTAAAACTATCACAAAACAAAAAGGTAGCATACTGATCAGAAGTAAGAGTTAATGCTTAAAAAGTCTCAGATGATAGTTGTCAAATAAATGTTATATTGTGAATGTAAGAATTTTAAAGCAGTCCTGGTATTTTATTAACTCATTTAGTTTTCATAGCATAGACCAGAAAATAGAAAGTGATTTTGACACCAGGTTTGCATTTGATTTAAAATATAATCTCAAATTATCACAATCAATGTTACAAATACATTGGAATAAATCAAAATTATAATCATTGCATCATGATGCATCAATCAATGGTTACTAGAAAAAAATGCCACCAAACTAATGAAAGTTAAGTTGAAATTTAACTATAAGTTGAGAGATTTAAAATGAATATATTCCAAGTCTGTTTTTGGTTCTAAAGAGTTTCAGTTTTCTGAAAAAATGAACTAACTTGTTCTTACAATATGTATACACACAGAGGAACACACATATATGTGTGTGTGTGTGTGTCTGTGTGTGTGTCTTCCCTGGTGCTCAAACAGTAAAGGATCTGCCTGAAATTCAGGAGACCCGAGTTTAATTCATGGGTCAGTAAGATCCCCTGGAGAAGAGAATGACTTCCCACTTTAGTATTCTTGCCTTGAAGATCCTATGGACAGGGGAACCTGGCAGGCTACAGTCCACAGGGTCGCAGAGAGTCAGACATGACTGAGCAACTAACACTTTCACTTGTTTCATACATGCATACATGCACATGTATCTGTGTATGTGTGTTTCCAATGCAAACCCGGAAAAACTATATAAAAAGATGCTATAAGTTTTGAGTATTTCAAGAAAATTTAGAACAGCGATGGAAATGTTAGTTTTCAAAGCAAATTAAGAGCTCTAAGAGATTAAAATGGACAATAGAGATTTTTAATTAAAATAACCAATTAAAATCATACAACTCTTAAAATGAAAAAAAATGCAATAAAATAAGATGACTCTGTAACTTTATCCTAAATTTAGTTCATTTCGAAATGCCACTGAAACAAATATGATTTCTGACTAGTTATTTGCTGTGAATACACACATTTTAGAATATAATGGTCATACAGTTTATATCTCCTTTGCTGCTTCCATGTGAAAAAAAACATTAGTTTTCATAGGGAAAAAGTATTTCAAGTGAGGAAGAAGGTAGATAGGCCTCCTGTGTTTGTGTGTGTGTGTGTATGTGTGCGTGCTATGTTGCCTTATTCATGTCCTACTCTTTGCAACTCTATGGAATATATAGCCCTCCAGGCTCCTCTGTCCATGGGATTCTCCAGGCAAGAATATCGGAGTGGGTTGTCAGGCCCTCCTCAGTTGGTCCCATAGGGTAAAGTAATTGGAAATCTTTCACCTATGGACCGAAATCCCAAGACAAGAATGGTTGGATAAGCAAGGGAGGAGGCTGGGCCTTGCCAAGATCAAAGATAAGAGGCCATATACTTTTCCTTCTCAAAGTCAGGAGACCTCCCCAAATGCACATGAGCAGAAAGGTTCCTTGGAAGTCAAAAGTGGAGTGATGTCAACTGATACCACTACCCATAGGCCTCTTCTGTAGAATCCATCTTGGTTAAGAGATGCATGCACACATGAGAGGATCCTGAGATACACCAAATACAGACTCTGCCAGGCAAGTCAAAGTGATTGATCAAAGGAAACCTGGAAGTAATGCCTCACAGTTGACTTAAACTGCCACAGAGTATGTCTCAGGTATTTTTCCTCTTGCATATATCTTGCGTCTGTTCTTGTGTTTATCCACACGTACTGTACTCGTTTTCCTCCTAATACATATTTTACTTGCTCCACTGCTTTCTGTGTTTGTGGGGGTTCTTTTTCTGCAAAGCTGAAGGGCCAGAGCCTTGTCACTGACCACTGGTCACCATGACCCAACCTCAATCTCTGGCCAGAAACTGAAACTCTGCTTCAAGCCATAACATGGTCAAAGCCACCCAAGTTCACAAGAATACTTTTGGCTTCAGTTTGTAGTTGTGTAATTATGCATGGTAAATATCATTTCCCTGCTCACTTAGACAGTAAAGAATAAATCTGCAATGCAGGAGACCTGGGTTCAATCCTTGGGTCAGGAAGATCCCGTGGAGAAGGGAATGGCAACCCACTTCAGTATTCTTGCCTGGATAATTCTATGGACAGAGGAGCCTGGTGAGCTACAGTCTATGGAGTTGTAGAGATTCAGACACAACTGAGCAACAAACACTACACTTTCACTACACTTTCATTATGAAATTTCAGTTTTCTATGAAAACTCTATCCTTTTTAAAGAGACTGAATGATACAAAAGAAACAACACGCCATCCTGTTTTCTTCCTGAAGATGCAAAGAACCACCAAAATTGCTGATGTTGTCACAGAGTTTTCCATGATTTTTCCAGTAAACTTTCAGAAAACATGTTTACCTGATTTGAGAAGAGCTTTTAATCTTCAATTCGAGAAACTTACGGGTGAAACAGGAATAAACAATAATTCTCCAAAGGCCCATTTACTTTAGTTGCTTATATCAGCAGTTTATTTTGAGACTTTTAAGCAGAAATACATTCCTGAAATCCAATTTATTTGAGGAGTATTTCAGATAATGATTTAAGTAACTGTAAGGTAAATACTCTATTCTTAATATTATCAGCTATTTTCTTCCATATGAAAAGAATTTTAAGAGAAGAAAAAGACAGTTTAGAAACAGGTCCCATTATAAGCAGAAATAAAATATATAAACTGAAGACCAGACACTATAGTGACATTTTGATAAAAATGTAAGAAATTAAAACCTTATTAAAAAAACTGATGTTAATATCTTTCTATTTTTCAATATATCACAGTTTTTTTCTTTTATAAAATAACATATACAAATAATTTTAAAAGAAGAGTGTTACATTTTAAAGTGTTTTACTAGTTTTATACTGTGTAGAATATATTCTCAAGATCAGACTTAATTTTTCAAAATTAACATTTAGAAGTTATGTTATCCTAAATAATGAAATATTGTTTTTAATGAAAATGTGTTGTCAGAAACACTTCAGTTACTATAAGAAGACAAATGGAATAACAAAGATATTTTAAATGTAAAAAATGTATATTTGGCTTAGAAACAAGGAAAGAATTTCAGACACATGCTGCAAATACTTTTTAAAGTTTTCATGGATATAGCATAGAGTACAACCAAATGATGAGAAACACTAAGAACTGTCCCAGAATCCTCTCTTGAGAATATTTGGGGAAGTGAATAGATATGAACTCTATAACCCACTAACATTCTCAAATAAATAAGTGTAAAAGTGAGATTGGATCCTGAGGCTTAAAAAGTAGGATGAACAAGGTAAACAGAAAGAAAACCATTAGAAGACAGCTTTCTGCCCTCCCATCCTCCACCTATGTTGCCCAAGTGAGCCTGTTCTGTGGGATTAGTTTCATCCTTCCTTTTTGGGAATCCTAAGGCATGTCACAGTGACTCCTCTGGTCACTGTTAGATAATTAAAACCTCTGCTTTCTTCAGTCAAGAAAAATTTTGGTTTAGTTCAATGTATTTTTATAATCAATATATCCAGTCCTGGAAAACAAGAAACAAATCATAAGGAAAAAAAAAAAAAAAAAAAACTGAAGCTTTTTCCTTTTTGCATACAAATTTCCTAATCACCTCCAAAAATGGAAAGAGGATGAACATTGGAAAAGAAACAATAAGTGAAGGGCAGGAAAACTGCTTTGACATTGTCTCAAGGATGCAGAATTGAAACACAGTGTTTAGTATCTTAAGGAAGCTCCATAGTGTTCTCCATAATGTCTACCAAATGACACAGCAATCCCACTACTGGGTATATAACACAGAGAGAACCCTAATTCCAAAAGATACATGCACCCCAATGTTTACTGCAGCACTACTTACAATTGCCATATGTAACAGGACACAAGTGAAAGTGAAAGTCACCCAGTTGTGTTCAACTCTTTGAGACCCCATGGACTGGAGCCTGCCAGGCTCCTCTGTCCACAGAATTCTCCATTCCGCAATACTGGAACAGGTAGCTGTTCTCTTCTCCAGGGAATCTTACCAGCCAAGGGATTGAACCCAGTTCTCCTGCATTGTAGGTAGATTCTTTACCATCTGAACCACCAGGGATGTCCATACAGGACCTGAAAGCAACCTAAATGCCTATCAACAAAGGAATGGATAAATAAGATATAATACATATATACAATGAAATATTAGTCATAAAAAAGAATGAAATAATACCATTTGCAGCAACACGGATAGATCTAGAGATTGTCAAACTGAGATAGACACAGAAAGAAAAATATCATATAATATCACTTATATGTGGAATCTAAAGAATAGGGTAAAGTTCAGTTCAGTTCAGCTACTCAGTTGTGTCTGACTCTTTCTGACCTCATGGACTGCAGCATGCCAGGCTTCCCTGTTCACCACCAACTCCTGGAGCTTACTCAAACTCATGAAAAATGGTACAAAAGAAAAAGGTACAAATGAACTTGTTTACAAAACAGAAATAATGTCATGAATGTAGAAAACGAAATTATGGTCACCAGGGAATGGGGGGAGGAGGGATAAATTGGGAGTTTGGGTGTGACATATACACAGTAATACATAAAATATATAACTAATAACCTGCTGTGTAGCAGAGAGAACTCTACTCAATACTCTGTAATGGTTTATATGAGAATAGAAAAATAAGTAGATATATGTAGACGTATATAAGTGATTCACTTTGTTGTATACCTGAAACTAACACATGCAATAATTATTTTAGAAAAGAACTGGTACCCTAAGGGCATGAATGCTCTTTGAAGCTTGATTTTTTCCCTCAGGTGGCACTGTGTCAATTCTTCACTGTCTTCTTATGCTCTAAAACCATATGGATATCCTACCTGCACATTCCTCTACATAGACACATATGTCTTTCCACAGATACATCTACAAATCCTTTTTAAGCCTCTTAATATCTTAGGGTACACTCCTAGTTTCTTTCCACTGATCTCCTCTTGCCTTCCTCAAGTAATAGAGGGTGTGTGTCTCTCTCTCAAGGTTCTTTGGTGAACATTCACTCATTCCTTGTTCTGAGACATGCTGGACAATCAGGCAACTCCCACTCAAGCAAATATTACGTAGTCTATATATCGAAGAACTACCATCTCTGAACTTTCAGCCTTTGAATTGCTTAAATTTGAGTTCAATGCATCTATTGTGTCCTTGAATTTCAGGAGACACATAAGAGTTACCAAAGCATGCAAGCTTCTCTCTCAAGGTTTGTGGACCCAAAATGAACTGAAGCACCTGGAAAAATTTTCTTTCTGAGTCCAACTCTCTGACTACCTCACTTTGAGACTTTTACAACTTCTAGTGAGTATGGTATTGAGTATTCCTTAGGTATTCCTAAAGATATCAAACCAAGTTCTTTAGCAACATAATTGTCCATTCAGTTCAGTTCAGTTCAGTCACTCAGTAGTTTCCGACTCTTTGCGACCCCATGAATCGTCGCACGCCAGGCCTCCCTGTCCACCAGCATCTCGAGGAGTTCACTCAGACTCACGTCCATCGAATCCATGATGCCATCCAGCCATCTCATCCTGGGTCGTCCCCTTCTCCTCCTGCCCCCAATCCCTCCCAGTCTGTACTGTCTAAATAATCTTATTTAATAATATGTGAATATTTGATTTGCATTATCTTTAACAAAAGAAACATTTTAGTTCACTCTTTCCTAAAATGTCAATATTAACTTTTGCCATCTCCTGTTTAACCGCGTCCAGTGTACCTTGATTTCTGAGACCAAAGAATGGTGGAGACAATGAAGATAGTGGTGACCTCCTTCAAAAGGTCCAGTGGACACAGTACTAACTCAGTGCCCTGGACCTTTGCAGCAAGCCACCACCAACCCACACTTCCACCAGAGAGCACAATTGCACTCACCTCACATGCTAGCAAAGTAATGCTCAAAATTCTACAAGTCAGGCTTCTACAGTACATGAACCTTGAACTTCAAGATATTCAAGCTGGATTTAGAAAAGGCAGAGGAACAAGAGAACAAATTGCCAACATCTGTTGGATAATTGAAAAAGCAAGAGAGTTCCAGAAAAACATCTACTTCTGCATTATTGACAATGCCAAAGCCTTTGACTTGTGTGGATCACAACAAACTATGGAAAATTCTTCAAGAAATGGGGATACCCGATCATGTGATCTGCCTCCTGAGAAGTCTGTATGCAGGTCAAGAAGAAACAGTTAGAACTGGGCATGGAACAACAGACTGGTTCCAAATTGGGAAAGGAGTACATCAAGGCTGCATATTGTCACCCTGATTTTTAAATTGTATGCAGAGTACATTATGTAAAATGCAAGGCTGGATGAAGCACAAGCTGGAATCAAGATTGCTGGGAAAAATATCAATAACCTCAGATATGCAGATGACACCACCCTCATGGCAGAAAGCAAAGAGGAGTGAACTAACGAGCCTCTTGATGAAAGTGAAAGAGGAGAGGGAAAAAGTTGGCTTAAAACTCAGTATTCAGAAAATTAAGATCTTGGCATCCAGTGCCATCACTTCATAGCAAATAGATGGGGAAACAATGGAAACATTGAGAGGCTTTATTTTTTGGGGATCCAAATCCTGCAGATGGTGCCTGCAGCCATGAAATTAAGACGCTTGCTCCTTGGAAGAAAATCTATGACCAACCTAGACAGCAGATTAAATTGCAGAGACATTAGTTTGCCAACAAATGTCTGTCTAGTCAAAGTTATGGTTTTTCCACTAGTCATATATGGATGTGAGAGTTGAACTGTAAAGAAAATTGAGCAGTGAAGAATTGACGCTTTTCAACTGTGGTGCTGGAGAAGACTCTTGAGAGTCCCTTGGACAGCAAGGAGATCAAACTAGTCAATCCTAAAGGAAATCAGTCCAGAATATTCATTGGAAGGACTGATGCTGAGGCTGAAACTCTGATACTTTGGCCAGCAGATGTGAAGAACTGACTCATTGGAAAAGATCTTGATGCTAGGAAAGATTGAAGGTAGGAGGAGCAGGGGATGACAAAGGAAGAGATGGTTGGATGACATCACAGACTCAATGGACATGAGTTTGGACATGGGGCTCTGGGAGTTGGTGATGGACACGGAAGCCTGGCGTGCTGAAGTCCATGGGGTCTCAAAGGATCGGACATAACTGAGCAACTGAACTGAATTGAACTAACCAAATATGAGACTATATAGCCTTCACTTTAACAGTTCTTCCAGTCCTTTGCATTGGATTATTTGCGTATACCTTGGATGGCATGCTTATAAGCAAGTGCAAAATGAAGATGTGCAAAGGTTTCCTTCTGATATATTCAAACTCTTGCCTGACACATCAAATTGCATGAAGGAATCCAGAAAAATCAATTATTGTTCATGGAATGTAGGTAAGCAAAACAAAAAGCAGACATCTTGTGTTGAATATAGTCATAATTGTCCTAAGAATTGACTCATTTCTTCAAAATGTATATTTTTCAAAACCTTTTGTACTCTATCACCATCCATAGTAAATCCATTATATGAAAAGTGAAAGTGTTAATTGCTCAGTTGTGTCCAACTCTTCGTGAACAATGTACTGTAGCCCTCCAGGCTCCAGTGTCTAAGGGCTTCTGCAGGCAAGAATACTGGAGTGGGTAGCCTTTCCCTTCCCCAGGGGGTCTTCCTAACCCAGGAATCAAATCTGGGTCTCCTGCACTGAAGGCAGATTCTTTATATTTTGTAGTTTTAATCATGAAATATGAGAAGTTAATAATGTAACTTTTTAGGTCTCTGTGAATTGATATGTGTGTGTGTGTATGTGTATAAAATCAATGAATTGAAATAGCCAATATCCATTTCTTACAGTTATCATGAGATTATATTCTGTTTTCCTTAATGATAATAAGTGTGTTCGTTATCGAGACTACTAATCACACACTTACATACAGGAGACCTTTCTTTGTGTCAGAATACTAAATATAATTTTCAGCATGTACTTGTTTACATATATAGGAATGCTTTTTCCTTTATATTACTAAACATCATAACAATGAGAAAAAATAATATATTTTTCTTGCATAAGGATCCTAATTCCTTATAGCAGAATAGCCTAAGTGTCTTATGTGTTCACATCTATTTTCTTTCTGTACTCAATTTGCCTCAAATGTACTTGATTATATAATTCTCTGTAATTAATTATTTTTAGACAAGTTATTATAGTATAATTAGCACAATATAGTAAAATCCTTACTTTTATCAATAGAGACATATTGACAGACAAATGTAAGGAATAATCATGAAAAGCAGCCTTTTCACTCATTCAGTGACACCAAGACTTACCAAATTACAAATAAATGTATTTACAAGCCTAATGCATGGCTAATGTCATGTCATTTGCAAATCTGGAATTAACACAAAAAACTCCAGTGTATTCATTCAGTGTAGATACTAATACAGGAAGGCAATATTTTATTTCTGTATTAAAAATAAATACTTGGATGAAACCACAGATATAGGAATCAACTCTAAATTTATTAGTTAGTAACTATATAACAATACAAGAGCAGTTGCTCTTTTGTCAAATTATTTTTCTACTTTGGTTTCACTAATCCTTACACAGGTCTTTGGGGGTAAATAATGGCTAGCAAATGAAAACCTCTGTCAGCTTCTCAATGGTTCTCATATTTTCTAATTTTTGAAAACAACTAAACCAATAAAACAAAGCAATTAAAAACAAAAACATATCTGGGGTATAAGTTTAGTACTTGCTAAACTTTTCTAAAATAAAACTATTTTTAAAATAATATTAAATTGGAGAACGGCATTGAAACATGTATACTATTATGTAAGAAATGAATCACCAGTATATGTTCAATGCAGGATACAGGATGCTTGGGGCTGGTGCACAGGGATGATCCAGAGAGATGATATGGGGTGGGAGGTGGGAGAGGGGTTCATGTTTGGGAACTCATGTACACCCGTGGTGGATTCATGTCAATGTATGGCAAAACTACTACAGTATTGTAAAGTAAAATAAAGTAAAAATAAAAATTAAAAAAAATAATATTAAATTATATATATTCAAACATTATAAATGAAAAAATAAGCAATATACATTTAAATAAAATTAAAAATAAGGCATTATATTTGTTTTATGAATTCCCTTAATATATCTTCATATTTTTACATTACTCAATGCATAAAAATTATGCCACTAAATGAGTTCAATTTTTTTCACCCTTTTCCTATCTCTCTCCAGAATAAATAAATAAAACAGGCACATCCCAAGCCAGATAACTATAATAAGATTCAGTTTCTCAAAAGGGCATTCAACAGACAAGAAGTTATATAGAGGCACAGATTGAAATGTCACTATCTGATAAATTATGCTGATACACTTAAGCAATTTAAATAATTCAGAGGAATAACAAGGGGGTTTAGTCATTTGGCTAAAACCCTGAATAATTATTAATCCAATAACTTTAAATCTCTTTTTAACTGCATGGTTCCAGATATAGTACAATAAGGCAACAGTAAGTTTCAAAGTATAAAAGCATTCAAAGGAGAAAGTTTTGAAGATTAATATTTTAATACATTTATAAAAGTAAAAGAAAACAGTCTGATCTTAGATTAAAAGTAAATATTTCCTACATTTTTTCAAGATATTTCTCCCAGTATGAATAATATTTGGGATCTCTTTTGCTCTTGGGCAGTAACAATTGAAATAATGGTATATATATAAAGGCTTTATGTTGACTTTTTCAATAAATGGCAACTGAGTACAATTGTGTTAGAATGACAAAATTTCTTATCACTGCAAATGCCTTCATATAGAAGGGAAAAAAAAAGAAAGAAAGAAGCAAAAAAGCACAAAAAAACCCCAAAATTTAAAATGAACAAAAAGAGAGAAAGAATAAAGATTTCCAGTTGATCATGTAATGCATAATGCTTTGAATATATTATTTTATTAATTTTTGGTTCTGTTGTCATGGGATGAAGCTTTTCAGTGTCACTGCCTGTCTTATAAAAACCCAATATAATACTTGATAAGAAGCAAATAGCATTGACAGAATAAACAACTATTTTCAATAATTAGTGAGGGGAATTATGCACCTCTTTCAGGTTAAGGAAATCTGAAACTCCTTGTTTAGGATGTAATGTGAATGTCTGTTTGCAGGAAGCACATCACATTTCTCATTTCATTTCTCACCTCATTAACTCCCTTGACAAAAGATGTATGCAGATCTTGGAAGGGTTCAAAGTCTTTCCTTTGAAAGTCTCAGATACTATGAACTGTAAGAGTGGGAGTGTCTATCAATTTCACTTGGATAAGAAGCTTTTTTCAAAAATAATATTTTTTTTAGGCTTCTACAAATTCTTAAAATCTGTGTGTCTGAACAGCTCTACTTTTGAATGAAATAGAAGAAGTGAAATTAGAAAAGAACTTTGAAAATAAAATGATTTGTTACATTCAAATTACACAATTTGGAAACATTGTAATTAACTTTTCACTCAACATTATTTTATCCTCTTAATGAAGAAAACTACTAGAATGGCTAAACAGGAAGATTATTTTTTTTTTTTTAATTTCAGTTACATGTACCTACTTCTTTGAATGAGTAATAAGTAATATGATGATGTAATGGAGGGCTATCAATGCTACACGAGGATCCTAACACATTCTGTTTAGTTCAATAATATGAACAGTATTGCAATTTTATTTTATTGACAGTCACGCCATTGTTAATCTCAGTGACTTTGTACGCCTACTTTTTAAATGCTTACAAAACTCACTGATTACCAAACAATAAAATTATAATGCTAACTCCTTGAAATTAGAATGAACTAAACATCCTAAGCAACTTCATTTTTAATTACAGAAATGGTTGGAGGCATTTCACAATTCCCATTTCTATGACATCTCTTGAAAATGATAATAACCTCTTTCAAAGCTCACTGAAGTCAAAGAATAATAACTTTACAAGAATACCCTGCATAATTCCTTACCTCTTCTAAGCTAAGTGACCTACCAAGTTAGTAGCCAGAAAATATGTAGCATATTCTTATGACACATCAAGTATCAGATTTATACTAATATCCTTTTATGAATAAATATGTAAAAACTAAAACTCACTGTGGCCAAAGAGAAATATGGATTTAAGTTCCTTCTAAAGTCTGCTCTTTCAGAATCCTCTCTTGGTAAAGACAACCCCACTTTATCCAGTTGCTTAAGCAGAATCTAAGGAGATCACATTTATGCGTGTTTTTTCATCCTTCATATCTGTTTATTTTAGCATATTTTCCCAACTCTAGTGTGTGTGTGTGTGTGTGTGTGTGTGTGTGTTTCTAATTTGCTGCATCTGGTCTTAGCTGAGGCACGAGGGATATTTCTTTGCTGAGTAGTCTCTCTAGTTGTGGCACACAGGCTCAGTAGTTACGTCATGCAGAGTCTAGAATTTGCGGGCTCAGTAGCTGTATAATGCAGGCTTAGTTGCCCAGTGGCACGTGGAATCTGAATTCCCTGACCAAGGATCAAACCCACATCCCCTATATTGCAGGGTTCACTGGGCCACCAGGGAAGTCCCCCCCAACTCTAAATTCATATTGTGTCCATTTTTTCCATCTTTCTTAGTATTACATGATTTTTCACTAGGAATATTGCAAAAAATTTCTTAACTTATTTTGCCTCCATTTCTGCCCCATATTACTTGGCTGGTCAAATAATTTAAAATATAAATTATTTGATGGAATTTCTCTGATTAAAATCCACCAATGATTTCTATCTTATTTCACAGAAAATTCAATTCTGCCTTCACTAACAAATTTTGATTTACCAATCTTGGAAGACTTGCTTACTGCTGTGAACTTAAAAGTTATAGTAATTGGTCTTGCTATTGCAGTTTTCATTAATCCATGAATATTTGATATTTAAAATTATTGTGTAACCCAAAGTAGGTAAGACATTTGTCAGTTTGAATATGAGATATCATTATAGAAGCAAAATATGAAGCAAAAAATGAAAATACTTCTTTCAGAAATTATTAAATGCATATTCAATGTAAACTAAATGCAGTTGTTAATACATAATGTATTCCATGAATTCCCTACTATCTCATTAAAACTTGCATTCCATGGGGGCGGTGCAGAAGGGAAATGTGAATTAGCCTTTATTTTAGCCATCAGAGATTCTGCCTATCAAGGCCTAGTTTTTGAATTTTAACAAAAATTCCAGGTGATTTTAACAAAAGGTGAAGATTGAGAACCATGCTGTAAAGGATACACAAGGAAAGGTCAATTATAGAAATTCATACATGTTATTTTCTGGATTTCAGTGTAGAAGTTTGAGACAGAGATAGCAATTTGGAAATGATCATCACATAAATAACATTTAAAACCATGGGGACTGTTGAAATTACCTATATTGCATGGGAAGAAACAGCAGTGCCAGGACTGAGGCCAATATTTCCAGTTGGCATTTAGGAGCCCCTAGAAAGACAGGGACACTGGGGATGTGATGTAGTTTTAATTCTGGCAATGAGTTTAGTTTCCCAGGTGGTGCTAGTGGTAAAGAACTGGCCTGCCAATGCAGGAGAAAGAGTCACAGGTTCTATCCCTGGGGGTATGGCAACCCACTCCAGTATTCTTGCCTGGATAATCTCATGGACAGAGAAGCCTGGCAGGCTACGGTCTATAGGGTCTCACAGAGTCGGACACAACTGAAGCGACTTAGCACACACACAATGAGTTTGGAAAGTGACTTTTAAATCCTTAAACCTTTACTTTGTGAAATGAGGCAAATTTCTTCAAAATGTCTAATTTATTTTTATTGCAATTTTAAATAAAATTTTCATGCCAATTTATTAGGTTTATCATTCTTTTGAAAAATTTTTTTTGAGTCACAAGAATATGTATTCTTTAATAAAGATCTGTGATAAGAGTATAATTAATTAGAGGGCAAAGAACTAAGTGAAAAAAGGAGGAAGTAATAAACACTGTCCATGGAAGCTAAGTTCAGCACACTTTAAAAAGTGCTGGTTTATGTATAATAACAGGCTCTCTAGGAAAAGAAAAAAAAAAAAAAGATGAGCAATATATGCCAATTTCTGTTCTGTAACTTTCAGCAGGTTTCATCAGAGTTGGGGAGAAACATATAATTGCATTCCATTATATAGTATTTCTGCCACAAAAAAGTAATAGACATAAAACAACATCAAACACAGAGAACGTATAACTAAATGTAGTAAAATATTAGAAACAAGTGAATTTTTATTACTAGCTTCATATAATTAGTACAATGGAAACAGTGTCAGATTTTATTTTTTGGTGTTCCAAAATCACTGCAGATGGTGATTGCACCATGAAATTAAAAGATGCTTATCCCTTGGGAGAACAGTTATGACCAACCTAGATAGTATGTTAAAAAGCAGAAATATTACTTTGCCAACAAAGGTCCGTCTAGTCAAGGCTATGGTTTTTCCAGGGGTCATGTACGGATGTGAGAGTTGGACTGTGAAGAAAGCTGAGTATCAAAGAATTGATGCTTTTGAGCTGTGGTGTTGAAGAAGACTCTTGAGAGTCCCTTGGACTGCAAGGGGATCCAACCAGTCCATTCTGAAGGAGATCAGTCCTGGGTGTTCACTGGAAGGACTGATCCTCAGGCTGAAACTCCAATACTTTGGCCACCTCATGCGAAGAGTTGACCCATTGGAAAAGACTTTGATGCTGGGAGGGATGGGGGGCAGGAGGAAAAGGGGACAACAGAGGATGAGATGGCTGGATTGTATCACTGACTCGATGGACGTGAGTCTGAGTGAACTCTGGGAGTTGGTGATAGACAGGGAGGCCTGGCGTGCTGTGATTCATGGGGTCGCATAGAGTCAGACATGACTGAGCAACTGAACTCAACTGAACTGAAATAATTATAAATATATAATGAATTTTTAATAATGGTTGTATTTTAACACCCATTCTGCAATGTTCCTGAGAATTTATCTCTTCTCTCTTGAGATCTCCTGATCTCTCATGATCTCAAGATCAGCTCTCATGAGCCAGTATAAACAACCTCCTGCACACCAGGGCTACAGATCAAAGAATTCAAGCGATGTTTTACCAGGTCCTGTGAGCTTCTTACACTGATGTTCTTAATATGTCTAACATACACTTGTTAGCTTTAAACTGGCTACTAAATTTGGGATATTCAAGAATGGAAATCATGTTTTATTGTGTAATAGTAGTATAGTTCACTCAGTCATGTCTGACTCTTTGTGACTCCATGGACTGTAGTCCACCAGGCTCTTCTGTCCATGGAATTCTCCAGGCAAGAATCCTGGAATGGGTTGCTATTTCCTTTTCCAGGGGTATTTTCTAATATGTGTTCATAAATTAAATAGCACAGAGCTTGACATATAACAGTTATCCAATAAAATTATTGATTTGCTGATAAAACTATGCCCTGCTCCTTCAACATCTAAAAATCTTTCAATGGAAAGAGTGTTTCTGTAGAAGACTTTGAACACTATGAAGGTTAAATCTCATTTGAGTTATATTCATGATATAAATGAATTAGCTCATACTGGTTTCAACTGTGAATAATTTATGTAAAATCCTGACATATTGCGTTCAATTTAAGATGCATGTCACCTAGAAATACAGTCTCTGCATGGTTGATTTTTGCTGGAGCTTCAAGGTAAAAAGGCAAATATGATAATCATAGCAAAAGAGATCAAGAGGGTATATGACAGTTTTGAGTATGTTTGGGAGCTCAATCTGATTAATTGAACTGAATTATTAATGGATTTGTTGTTGTTGTTATTGTTGTTCAGTCTCTAAGTGTCTCACTCTTTGTGACCCTATGTACTGAAGCATGCCAGACTCCCCTGTTCTTCACTATCTTCCAGAGTTTGTTCAAACTCATGTCTATTGAGTAGGTGATGCTATCTAACTATCTCATCCTCTGAAAGCCCCTTCTCCTTTTGCCATCAGTATTTCCCAGCATCATTTTTTTTTTAAGAGCCATGGAAGTGATTTTTTTTCTAAAGTAAAAGCAAATCAAGGTAAACTTATCTTCTAAAATTTCTGAGTCTTTCCATGGCATGAAGACTATCAGAGACCTTGGATACTGTTCTGAAACTTTGAGCATGAATGGAATTCATCCAAAACCAAGTTATTTTTCTTTGCCAAAAAAGTGCCCCTTGTAATTTCCAGGGGATATATTTAAATACCCAATGCCTGCACTAGTTTCCTGAGGATGCCGTGACAAAATGCCACAATCTGGGTGCCTGAAAACAACAAACTTATGGTCTCGTAGTTCTGAAATGAAGATGTCAGCAGGGCCTTACTCTCTTTGAAATCTTTAAGGGACAATCCTTCCCTGCCTCTTATTAGCTTCAGGTGGTTTTCTAGCAGATCTTGGAATTACTTGGCTTACAAATTCATCACTCCAATTTTGCCTTTATTGTCATATGGCTTTCTTTTCCCTGTGTGTTACTATTTTCTCTTATAAAGACATTATAATGACCTCATGTTTAATTAATTATATATGCAAAAGCTCTACTTTCAATAAAGCCACATTCATAAGTACTCTGGATTAGGACTTCAATGTTACCTTTTTTTCAGACACAATTCACCTTATAAAGACATCTTACTGAGTATGTCTCATTCTGTCTTTAAAAGAGGAATAAATACCCTTGGATGTACCATAGATTTTAGCTGACAGTCCAACTATTTCAGACTTAATTATACAGTTGTGTCTGTGTGTGTGTACTCAGTCACATCCAACACTCTGTTATGCCGTGGACTGTAGCCCACCAGATTCTTCTGTACATGGAATTCTCCAGGCAAGAAACCGGAGCAGATTGTCATTTCCTTCTCCAGGTGATCTCAACCTTGAGATTGAAACTGGGTCTCTTGCATCTGCTACATGGCTAGGCAGATTGTTTTCCCCTGAGCTATCTGGGAAGTCCCAATTATACAATTATGGTTACATAATTAATAGTTATGAATTTTGAAAAATGTACCATCCCAATTTGATGTTATTCATTTCACATGTAATAAATGATACATCCTTTTAGATATTTTAATGATGCATTTTAGTTTATAGGTATATTTCTATGACACTCACTTTATACGCAAAAAAATGTATTTAATGTGAGGAGCGAAACAGTTTCCATTCTGTTATTCATTTTAGTTTATTTCAGTGATAGTTAATCATATTTCCTGTTCATCTCAACTTTAAAAACCCCTAATGACAGAAAACATCATTTAAAAGAAATCTGTTAAAGCCTGTTTCCTTCCATGTACCTGGAATAAGTATATCCATCTAGTAGCACCATAAAAAAGTTGATGGGACTGTAATGAGATCATTAACTTTATTGCTATAATCATGGTATTAGGATAAAGTGTACCCTTAACAACAGAAGTAGTATCCAACTGTTTCGGGTATCTAAGAATTTTCACTGTACAATCCTTTGTTACTAAAATTAAATACTTTTCATCTTTTAGTTTTTCATTGTAAAAGAACACTTCATCAGATGAGTTCATGAAGCAGATTTTCTTATTTACACATCTTATGTTTGTTTGGTTTGTTTGACGCATGTAATGAAGTTTATATAATAGTAAATGAATATAATTATTATTCTTAGCTTAATATGAAAATTTAATTCCAGCTAGTATGTACTTTACATAACCTTATACAATTAATGAAAAATGACTATATTTGAAATTAATATTTAATCAGATAAATTAAAAGCTCAATAATATAGTATTCAAATTACTCAATTATTTTGTGAGCCAAGAAGCATGAAGACTAGGACTCTCTCTTAATTGAGTTGGTTTATGTGTTTTGAATGAGTGAACAAGATGTATGTGACTATGATAATAATAGAAACTGAGGAAATTATTTTACTGTAAAATTATAGCACATAAAAGAGAAAAACATATTCCTGGGGCACCCATTAGAAAATCAGTATAATAATATACAACAATGACTTTCAAAGAATAAAATAATTGCTATGTAAAGTGAGACAAAGAAATAATTGTGAATTAATAAAATTGGATTAATTCTCAAATAAATAAATGGAAAATTAGATAAAGCAAGTGCAGGAAATAAGCAAGAATAGTAACTAATGGGAATTGTGAATATCAAGTTTAAAGTATCAATCTTCTTGGAAAGACACTGGGAAACCAAGAAATTTTTTTCTGGTTCTTTTGAAAAGCCAAATATGAACAAAAACAAAAAAAAAAGTGGTATAATGTTATTTAGCTTAATTTTAAGTCTTATTAATTCAAAATTTTAAAGAACAGCTCAAAAATTAATCATAATGTGATATGGCAAATCCAAACAAAGATAGAGCTTTAACTTTTCACTTACAAGAGAGAGAGTTAAGAAGTTTCATTATATCCAGTCATTTCAAAGACATGAGAAAAGAAAATGTTCATAATCTTTTGGTGATCATTTAAATGGATGTATTCAACTTTTCTAGAGAGAAACTGGCAAACTTAAATATGCTTTATTTTGATCCAGTGATAAAGAGAGGTGAGTACAGGATAATCAATTACTTGTTATTAGGAGAAACAGAAATATATTCAAGTAACTCCAACCAGTTAAACAGACTATGGGTCATCCACAGATTAAAATAAACAAACAGGCAAAAAGCCCTGTGCTTTGATGGAAGCGAAAGGTAGATCTCTAAGGGCCAAAATGTATTCTAAGATTATTAGAGAGCACAGTAAGCTACAGAGCAATGTGTGTACTATGGGTGATTACCTTCATGAAAATAGTTTTAATTCACTACAAATGACAAATACAAACCTTTGGAAGGGCACTGAGTAGAGGGTGATTAAAGATTTCATATTTCACTTTGTTATTGTACCTCCATTTGCAATATGATTTATTCACTTACGTATTTCAGTTGAGGTTAACTAGGAGATTGTCTTTGTTGTTGCTATAGTTTTATCACTATACTTCTCAATTTTTGTAGAAATGTATTAAGCATTACATCAACATATGAAGAATACAGGAAAAAGTGAAGGAAGGGCATTTGATAAATTCTGCTGAAATTTCTTAACAATTGGAAATAAATCAATTCACACCCTTACTACATTGTACAAATTACCTCACACTATATATAGTTATTCATTTCAGATGAACCAAAGTGTCATTGAAAAAACCTGCAACATAAGATCTATTTATCAAAAACTGAGAGAACAATAGCTTTTGAATCTTAGAGGTCTAACAAATGACAATAGTAACCCTCAAAAACTATGTGCATGCATGTTAGTCACTCAGTTGCGTCTGACTCTTTGTAATCCCATGGATTGCAGCCTGCCAGGCTCCTCTGTCCATGGGATTCTCCAGGCAAGAATACTGGAGTGGGTTGCCATTTCCTTCTCCAGGGGATCCTCCTGACTCAGGGATCAAACCCAAGTGTCCTGTATTGCAGGCAGATGCTTCACCATCTGAGCTACTATACAAGATGGAAATAAATAATTTGTTGAGGATAATAAAAGAAATAGTTGTGTTAGTCGCTGAGTTGTATTTGACTCCTTGCCAACCCAGGGATTGTAGCTTGCCAGGCTCCTCTGTCTATGGAATTCTCCAGACGAAGAACACTGGAGTAGCCATTCCCTTCTCTAGGAAATCTTAACTCAGGAATCGAATCTGTGTCTCCTGAATTGCAGGCAGATTCTTTACCATCTGAGCCACCAAGGAAGTCCTATTACAAGAAAATCCCTAATACATAAGTCAGATAATATATCAAAATATTAAAAATCTATAGTTGAGTGAAAACCGAAAATAAGAGAACAGTTACCAGGAACAAAGAAGGAATCAAGGCCAGAAACATAAGAGGAAGGAGGTGGGAAGTTAAAACCAGGAACTGATACACCCCATAGGAGCTTTTATTGAATGTCCGTGTAACACTGGGATATAAGGCTGGACCCAACATTTGGAACATGATTGGAAGTGTGCTTCTTGTACACATTTGAGTTGAGATGGGACTTTCGGCCTCTCCAGCTGAAACTAGAAAAATACTCCTGACCCTGGAACATGGTATGGTGGCAGCCAGCCTGCACCAGCGGTAGGTGGGGCAGTGGCCATTGAAAGAAAAATCACACGCTACCCATCTTGGTGATAACCAGAGTCCTAGGAAACAGTAACATGAAAATTGAACTAGAAGAAACATAATCTTTTGAATCATGTTAGAATTAAAAACAAAATCTGCCCATAGGAATATTTATAAACACAGGACACCTGCAAAACTCCCAGAAAAGAAAACACACCCTGGAGGTTAACTCACAACATATAAGGAAACACATGGAAAACCACCAGGAGTGTTCAGCAAAGCAGAACAGAGCCCAACTCACTCCATATAAAGTTTCATTCACTGGGTAACTTGAAAGGAGGTTTAAAATCCTGACCAAAATCTATTATGGAAAATTTGCTTCAGTAAAGATGCCAAAAGAAAAACTTATCACAAAGTGAAGAAACACTATAAGAAGAAAATAGCTGTGATTCTAGTAAATGAATAGGCAGATCACAAACATATAGTTTACAAACATACAATTAGGAATAAATCAAGAAAAATGGTCAAACAAGAGACAAGAAAAGTACATAAGAGACAAAAAATGAATAATATCTCTTTCATAAATCTAACTAACAAAATATGTTAACCAATGCTGGCAGCAATGAGCTGTAAGGGATCACTCTCATAATTGCATCTGTGTGTGTGTGCGTGTGTATGTGCATGTCTGTGTGTGTTGGAAGGGAGGGTTGTATAAATAGCACAATGCTTTTCAATAGGATATTGGCAGTATGCATACAGAGCCCTAAATAGTCAATGATTGATTTCTGAATTCTTTTTAAAGATTTTACTCAGTAAAAATATATCAAATATATAATATTCTGTTAGTACAAATATATAATAGCACTATGTTAATTCACAAAAGTCTCACAATATGAGGTTAAGTTATTTAAGCCAAAGTATATGGTTCCTCTGTACATGGAATTCTCCAGGGAAGAATACTGGAGTGGGTGCCATTTCCTTCTCTAGGGGATCTTCCTAACCCAGGGACTGAACTCAGGTCTCCTGAATTGTAGGCAGATTCTTAGCCATCTGAGCCATCAGGGAAGCCCAACATACCACATATTAATATAAAAGAGTCTCACAATATGGGGTTAAGTAATTTAAACCAAAGTATATTTTCCTGGGCTCCCAAATCACTGCAGATGGTAACTGCAGTCATGAAATTAAAAGACACCTGCTCCTTAGGAGCAAACCTATGACAAACCTAGAAAGCTTATTAAAAAGCAGAAACATCACTTTGCTGACAAAGGTCTATATAGTCAAACCTATGGTTTTTTCAGTAGTCATGTATGGATGTGAGAGTTGGACCATAAAGAAGGCTGAGTACTGAAGAACTGTTGCTTTCAAACTTTGGTGCTAGAGAAGACTCTTGAAAGTCCCTTGGATAGCAAGGGGATCAAGCCAGTCAATCCTAAATGAAATCAATCCTGAATATTCATTGGAAGAGCTAATGCTGAGCTGAAGTTCCAATACATTGGCTACCTGATGCAAAGAGCCAGCTCATCGGGAAAGACCCTCATGCTGGGAAACACTGAGGACAGGAGGAGACGAGAGTAACAGAGGATGAAATGGTTGGATGGCATCATTGATTCACTGCACATGAGTTTGAGCAAACTCTAGGAGATAGTGGAGAACAAGGAAGCCTGGTGTGCTATAGTCCATGGGATCACAAAGAGTCAGACATGACTGAACAACTGGAAAACAACAACATATACACCCCGGATATTTTTGCCTAGATCTAAAAAATAATGTTTATAGAAAATACATAATGACATCTAGTACTGGCCAAATGCATGGTGTATAATGGCTAAAAGTATTTGTTGAATAGTGAACAGATGAGAGGAGCTACCCCACGACTAAGGTCGGGGTGGTGGCTGAGAGGAGATACCTCACTTCCAAGGTAAGGGGTTGCGGCTGAGAGGAGCTACCCCATGTCCAAAGTAAGGAGCAGTTGCTGCACTAGGCTGAAACAGTGGTGAAGAGATACCCCACATCCAAGGTAAGAGACACCCAAGTAAGATGGTAGGCACTGAGAGAGGGCATCAGAGGGCAGACAGACAGAAACCACAGTCACAGACAACTAGCCAATCTGATCACATGGACCACAGCCTTGTCTAACTCAGTGAAACTAAGCCATGCTGTGTGGGGCCAGCCAAGATGGACCAGTCATGGTGGAGAGGTCTGACAGAATGTGGTCCACCGGAGGAGGGAATGGCAAACCACTTCAGTAGTCTTGCCCTGAGAACCTCATGAACAGCATGAAAAGGCAAAAAGATAGGACATTGAATATGGACTCTCCCGGGTGGTAGATGCCCAATATGCTACTGGAGATCAGTGGAGAAATAACTCCAGAAAGAAGGAAGGGACGCGGCCAAAGCAAAAACAACATCCAGATGTGGTTGTGACTGGTGAGAGAAGCAAGGTCCAATGTTGTAAAGAGCAATATTGCATAGGAACCTGGATTGTCAGGTCCATGAATCAAGGCAAATTGGCAGCGGTCAAACAGGAGATGGCAGGAGTGAACATTGACATTCTAGGAATCAGCGAACTAAGAAGGACTGGAATGGGTGAATTTAACTCAGATGACCACTATATCTATTACTGTGGGCAGGAATCCCTTAGAAGAAATGAAGCAACCCTCATAGTCAACAAAAGAGTCTGAAATGCAGAACTTGGATGCAATATCAAAAATGACAGAATGATCTTCATTAATTTCCAAGCCAAACCATTCAATATCATGGTAATACAAGTC
This sequence comes from Budorcas taxicolor, assembly GCF_023091745.1. Classification (NCBI taxonomy): domain Eukaryota; kingdom Metazoa; phylum Chordata; class Mammalia; order Artiodactyla; family Bovidae; genus Budorcas; species Budorcas taxicolor. Next base: position 54,007,539 of record NC_068929.1, on the reverse strand, counting down.
TCTGCCCTGACCAGTAATGCTGAAGAAGCTGAAGTTGAACAGTACTATGAAGACCTACAAGACCTTCTAGAACTAACACCCCAGAAAAGATGTCCTTTTCACTATAGGGGACTGGAATGCAAAAGTAGGAAGTCAAGAAACACCTTGGGTAACAGGCAAATTTGGCCTTGGAGTACAGAATGAAGCAAGGCAAAGGCTAATAGAGTTTTGCCAAGAGAACCCACTGCTCATAGCAAATACACTCTTCCAACAACACAAGAGAAGACTCTACACATGGACATCACCAGATGGTCAACACCAAAATCAGATTGATTATATTCTTTGCAGCCAAAATGCAGAAGCTCTATACAGTCAGAAAAAAAAAAAAAAAAACAAGACTGGGAGCTGACTATGGCTCAGATCATGAACTCCTTATTGCCAAATTCAGATTGAAATTGAAGAAAGTGGAGAAAACCACTAGACCATTCAGGTATGACCTAAATCAAATCCCTTATGATTATACAGTGGAAGTGACAAACAGATTTAAGGGACTAGATCTGACAGACAAAGTGCCTGATGAATTATGGACGAAGGTTCATGACATTGTAGAGGAGACAGGAATTAAGACCATCTGCAAGAAAAAGAAATGCAAAAATGCAAAATGGCTGTCTGAGGAGGCCTTACAAATAGCGGTGAAAAGAAGAGAAGTGAAAAGCAAAGGAGAAAAGGAAAGATATACCCATTTAAGTGCGTTCCAAATACCACTTTGAATGAGTTCCAAAGAACAGCAAGAAGAGATAAGAAAGCCTTCCTCAGTGATCAATGCAAAGAAATATAGGAGAACAACAAAATGGGAAAGACTAGAGATCTCTTCAAGAAAATTAGAGATACCAAGGGAACATTTCATGCAAATATGGGCTCAAAAAGGACAGAAATTGTAGGGAACTAACAGAAGCAGAAGATATTAAGAGGTGGCAAGAATACACAGAAGAACTTTACAAAAGAGATCTTCATGACCCAGATAATCAAAATGGTATGATCACTCATCTAGAGCCAGACATCCTTGAATCTGAAGTCAAGTGGGCCTTAGGAAGCATCACTACGATCAAAGCTAGTGGAGGTGATGGAATTCCAGTTGGTCTATTTCAAATCCTGGAAGATGATGCTGTGAAAGTGCTGTGGTCAGTATGTCAGCAAATTTGGAAAACTCAGCAGTGGCCATAGGACTTGAAAAGGTCAGTTTTCATACCAATCCCAAAGAAACGCAATGTCAAAGAGTGCTCAAACTACCACACAATTGCACTCATCTCAAATGCTAGTAAAGTAATGCTCAAAATTCTGCAAGCCAGGTTTCATCAATATATGAACTGTGAACTTCCAGATGTTCAAGCTGTTTTTAGAAAAGGCAGAGGAACCAGAGGTCAAACTGCCAACATCCGCTGGATCATCAAAAAAGCAAGAGAGTTCCAGAAAACCATCTACTTCTGCTTTATTGACTATGCCAAAGCCTTAGAGTGTGTGGATCACAATAAACCGTGGAAAATTCTGAAAGAGATGGGAATACTAGACCACCTGACCTGCCTCTTGAGAAATCTGTATGCAGGTCAGGAAGCAACAGTTAGAACTGGACATGGAACAACAGACTGGTTCCAAATAGGAAAAGGAATACATCAAGGCTGTATATTGTTACCCTGCTTATTTAACTTACATGGCGAATACATCATGAGAAACGCTGAGTTGGAAGAGGCACAAGCTGGAATCAGGATTGCTGGGAGAAATATCAATAAGCTCAGATATGCAGATGACATCACCCTTATGGGAGAAAGTGAAGAGGAACTAAAAACCCTCTTGATGAAAGTGAAAGAGGAGAGTGAAAAAGTTGGCTTAAAGCTTAACGTTCAGAAAACGAAGATCATGGCATCCAGTCCCATCACTTCATGGCTAATAGATGGGGAAAAAGTGGAAACAGTGACTGACTTTATTTTTCTGGGCTCCAAAATCACTGCAGATGGTGATTGCAGCCATGAAATTAAAAGACACTTACTCCTTGGAAGGAAAGTTATGACCGAGCTAGACAGCCTATTAAAAAGCAGAGACACTACTTTGCCAACAAATGTCCATCTCGTCAAGGCTGTTTTGCCAGTGGTCATGTATATATGTAAGAGTTGGACTATAAAGAAAGCTTAGCCCTGAAGAATTGATACTTTTTAACTGTGGTGTTGGAGAAGACTCTTGAGAATCCCTTGGACTGCAATGAGATCCAACCAGTCCATCCTAAAGGAGATTAGTCCTTAGTGTTCATTGGAAGGACTGATGTTGAAGCTGAAACTCCGATAATTTGGCCGCCTGATGCAAAGAGCTGACTCATTGGAAAAAACTCTGATACTGGGAAAGATTGAGAGCAGGAGGATAAGGGGTTGACAGAGGATTAGATGGTTGAATGGCATCACCAAATCAATGGACATGGGTTTGAATTTGGGTGGACTCTGGGAGTTGGTGATGGACAGGGAGGCCTGGCGTGCTGCAGTTCATGGGATCGCAAAGAGTCAGACACAACTGAGCAACTGAACTGAACTGAACAAATGAAAGATCAGTTGAATCAATCAAAATGAAAGCAAAACTCAATATATAATATGTATAATTTTTGGTTGAAAATACAGATAAACTAAAAACATCCCATGTAAACTATAAGTTTTGAGTATATTTGCATAAGGTTCTTAGAAGTAAAGCTACTGAACTTTAAATCATTTAATCAAATGATTTATTAATACATGAGTAAATTAATTTACTAGATATAGTTAATGTTATTTCGCCTTTCTATGATATTCAGGTGGCTCAGCAGTAAAGAATCCACCTGCAATGCAGGAGTCACAGAAGACCTGGTTTCTACCCCTTGGTTGGGAAGATCTTCTGGAGCAGGGAATGGCAACCCCCTTCAGTATTCTTGCCTGGAGAATCCCATGGACAGAGGACCCTGGTGGGCTACAGTCCATAGAGTTTCAAAGAGTATGACACAACTGAAGTGACTTAGCATGCAGGTACACATGCTTTCTAATTGTTTAATAATATCAAAGTAGTTATTATTTTACACTAAATAATAAAAAGGAGAGATAATTTTTTAAAGCATAAGTCAACATTCACAAATTCCTCCTAAATGGTAAATTCCCATGATAGTCTATAGTTTTATACCATGGTTGTCTTAGCTTGAGCTGTTAAAGTACCATATGCCGGGTGGCGTAGATAGGAAAAACTGATTTCTCATAGTTCTGGAGGCTGGAAAGTGACAGCTGCCCTCCTGGTGTGTCCTCACGTGGCCTTTCTTTGGAGAGAATGAACTATCATCTCTCTTTTCTTGGGGCTCAGTTTCTCAGTCATGTCTGACTGTTTCTAACCCTGTGGACTACAGTCCACCAGGGTTCCTCTCTCCGTGGGATTTTTCAGGTAAGAATACCGGAGTGGTTGCTATTTCCTCATCCAGAGGATCTTCCCAACCCAGGGATGGAAATCATACCTCTTGCATTGACATGTGGGTTCTTTACCATTTGTGCTACTTGGGAAGCCCTCTTCTTTTTATAAGGATATTAATCCCATATAGAGGACTCCATTTTCATACTCTAATTTAAACATAATGACCTTCCACAGGCTCCACCTCCAAACATCATTATATCAGTAGTTAGGAACTCCACAAAGAAATTTTAGTACAACACAAACATTCAGTCTGTAGAAATGATTCTGTAATTAGATTGTATTATATTAAAATTTAAAAATATACATCTATTTATTTTATCTGCCTCATGCAGCAATGTGGTATCTTACTCCTCAACCAGGGATTAAACCCACACCCCCTGCAGTGGAAGTACAGAGTCTTAACCACTGGACCACCAGATAAGTCCTAAAATTTAAAAAATCTTTATGAAATATTTTATTGTATTTTTCATTGACTTCTTGCCTTGCATTGGCTCTTTCCTCATCTCTTATAAAGCAGGGATCTTTATGGAAAAATCCTTCTTTATTTTAACTTCTCCCCCTTTACATTAGTAAAGTTTGTTCTATTTCTACTTTTCTTAGAGAGTGGTTTTTCCTGTTGTGTGACCTAATTCTTCTAATAAATGCCAGAATCCCCTCTTTATTGCTGGTTTATATTTGGTCCTGCACGATATTATATTCTTTTGTTGAATTGTATTGAATTGCATTGTATTGATTTTTTGTTAAGAAATTGAATTCTATTGTATTGAGTTTTTTGTTAAGAAATTCATTTTATCTCTCCTGTACCAGAAAAGTGAGCTCAATGAGAGGAGAGAATTGGTCTCCCTTTTTATACCAGATTGTCACCACTAAGAACACTGGGCACATAGTAGTTGCTCAATTAATAGTGGCTGGATAAAATGAAACCATGGATATAATGTCTAAATGTGAATAATATCTAATATAGCATCTGAATAATATTTAATGACTAAATATAACTCATATTTGTAACTAGTTTTCTTATAACTGCAATTTATTGTACGAAAGGCAACCAGGGTCACCTTTATAAATTTTTAATGGGTTTACAGCTATTTATTCCCTTGAACAATCTTAGGAATTTTGCTTTTTTTTAAATGATTTGTAGTGCTTTGTGGGAAAAAAATCATAATCCTTTGCCTGAAGTTCTAGGCCTCTAAAATACAGATTAGAATTTTCTAACTTTAGCCTTGGTCTTCACAGTAATTCAAGTTCAAATGTCTCTGCTTCATCTATGAATTAAGACTCCACATCCCAACAATGGTCATTCTGCTTTCAAGTAACCACAAAATTTCACAGAGAAAAGAGTCTGGTTCTCTTAAATAGCTTGGAAATAAATGCCAGGTTCCCGTAACTAAATTTAGTGATATCTGAAAATAGAATGTATTTCACTTTTATTAAGATGTATTCTATAGCTCTCAATAAGTTTAAGGTACCTAGGATGTCTTTTGGAGAAGGCAATGGCACCCCACTCCAGTACTCTTGCCTGGAAAATCCATGGATGGAGGAGCGTGGTGGGCTGCATGGGCCATGCAGTCCATAGAGTCCATGGGGTCGTGAAGAGTCGGACATGACTGAGCAAATTCACTTTCACTTTTCACTGAGCAAATTCACTTTCACTTTTCACTTTCATGCATTTGAGAAGGAAATGGCAACCCACTCCAGTATTCTTGCCTGGAGAATCCCAGGGATGTGGAGCCTGGTGGGCTGCTGTCTATGGGGTCACACAGAGTCGGCACGACTGAAGTGGCTTAGCAGCAGCAGCAGCAGCAACAGCAGGATGTCTTTAGTACTATGTATATAGCTTTAAATAAACTTTATTGAACTTCTTTAACTCATTTCTTTTTTAAGGTAAAATTTATGATAAAACTTTGTATCTAATGTAAAATTAAATCCAGTATAAACCAGTGTATCTCATATAAATAGATACAGATACACACACATTTATGTTGCTCTCAAAATAGTGAAATATTTACAATGTTTAAGATATTAGAAATAATTAACATTTTCCCAAATAACATATCACTTTTTTCTATCTTTCACACATCTGAAAATGGTTACATTACCGATACAACTTCTAATAAATTACAGTTTTGCTAACTTGCCTGTGGTTTCAGTTTACCTAGCATACTTATGTTCTCATTCTTGAGCCCTAACTTAAGAGGAATCAAAATCTTTTGAGAGCAACAGACTAGAACACTTGTCAGAATCAAACAGCTAGGTACACCCACTACTCTGAATTGCCCTGTGATTACATACCTCAAATTAACATCCAGCATGAAACAGAAAGCAAAAAAGTATTATTCAACTGAAAATTAAGTGGTTCTTTTGTTAGTTTACTAGGGCTTCCATAACAAAAGTACTGTGAATGGGGAGGCTTAAACAACATGTATTTGTTATCTCAGAGTTCTGGAGGCTACAAGTCCAAAGTTAGGGTGTCAACAGTGTTTGTTCCTTGTGAGAACTGGGACCTAAGGTCCTATTCCAGTCCCCTTTTCCACCCCCACCCCCCCTTCCGCAACCAATATGAAGACAGTTGTCTTCACCCTAAGCCATTTTAAATTATCCCTGTATAGCTCAACATTCAGAAAACTAAGATCATGGCATCTGGTCCCATCACTTCATGGGAAATAGATGGGCAAATAATGGAAACAGTGTCAGACTTTATTTTTCTGGGCTCCATAATCACTGCAGGTGGTGACTACAGCCATGAAATTAAAAGACACTTACTCCTTGGAAGGAAAGTTATGAACAACCTAGGTAGCATATTCAAAAGCAGAGACATTACTTTGCCAACAAAGGTCCATCTCGTCAAGGCTATGGTTTTTCCAGTGGCCATGTATGGATACGCGAGTTGGACTGTGAAGAAAGCTGAGCGCCGAAGAATTGATGCTTTTGAACTGTGGTGTTGGAGAAGACTCTTGAGAGTCCCTTGGACTGCAAGAAGATCCAACCAGTCCATCCTAATGGAGATCAGTCCTGGGTATTCATTGGAAGGAATGACGTTGGAGCTGAAACTCCAATACTTTGGCTACCTCACGCGAAGAGTTGACTCATTGGAAAAGATTCTGATGCTGGGAGGGATTGGGGGCAGGAGGAGAAAGAGACAACAGAGAATGAGACGGCTGGATGGCATCACTGACTCGATGGACATGAGTTTGGGTAAACTCTGGGAGTTGGTGATGGACAAGGAGGCCTGGCGTGCTGCGATTCACGGGGTCACAAAGAGTCAGACACAGCTGAGCAACTGAACTGAATTGATCTATGTCCAAATGTCCTCTTCTTGTAATACACCAGCCATACTGAGTTGGGGCCCATCCCAACAACCTATCTTTAAATTGATTATCTCTTTTAAGGCCCTATCTCCAAATAAGGTCACATTGTGAGGTAATAAGACAAGTCTGGGACCTGGGACTCTTTGTTGCAATGCTGCAATGCTTGTACCTGGACACACCACTTCTCAAGCTATAGAATATAAATTATATGGAGCTAAAAATAACTGTGTACATGCACAATTAAAGCAAATTCTGGATCAAAATATACCCCAAAATAACCCCGAATGCCATTTATGAAGAGCCAGGAGCAAAAATTGTGTGTCGAGAGCAAAAGCAGGTACTGCACATGCCCACTGCACTCAATACCACCAGAGGGGTGGGAAAAGCACCTAAGCTGTCCCTCCAGCCCAACCCCTGGATACACCCCTAGAAGTGAAGTGAAGTGAAAGTCTCTCAGTTGGGTCCAACTCTTTGCGACCCCATGGATCTAACTCTCTAGGCCAGAGTACTGGAGCGGGTAGCCTTTCCCTTCTCCAGGGGATCTTCCCAACCCAGGGATTGAACCCAGGACTCCCACATTGCAGCTGGATTCTTTACCAGCTGAGCCACAAGGGAAGCCCAACACCACTAACCTCACCCCATATAAGGTCCAAGCACCTCTGTCTCTTTGTTCAGGGAGCAAGGGAACTGTTATTTGCTTTTGCTCTTTCCTGCAACTGGTGCAGGAGCCCCAGTAAAGCCTTGACTTTACTTGTCTGGCCTCTAATCAATTTCTATTGATTGGGAAGGGCAAGAACCCTGGTTGGTATCAATACTTGGGTGGGGGTGGTAGAGAGGTGTTAGGATCCAACATACACTTCAAATTGTAAAAGGTTTAATGGAAAATATTTATTTTCTGGTCTGGCCACCTCTATTTAAATGTCTTAATTATTAATAGGTATACATTCTCCATTCATTTTATTTCTAAACTTCCTTCTGTCAACCATGGGACAAGAATCACAAAGCCGACTTTGTCCTCAAGGTAAACGTGTCCAGACACGGTCTTGGAAGGAAGCACCAGTCCTCAGTGTGCCATCTTATGGAGAAATTTCTAATTTGTTTCTGCAAAAACTTCAGAGTTGGAGTAATTTCTCAAATCCCTGCAGCAATTCTCTTTTCTCATTTGACATAAAGTGAGTCTGCATGTCTTTTTCTTTTTTTGAAAGGGAAAACAGAAACCCTTAAGACAAGAGAATGAAAAGTGTTGGGTTAACCCTGACAGAGGTGAAAAGATCAAAAATGAGGTGCAGCCTTCTGGCAGAGATCTTTTGTCATGACGAATAATTAACAAGCACTAGAGAGCACGGGGACTGCTTCCAGACAGACATCCATGCCTAGCACGGTATGCTTGTGCCTCTCAAGCTATACTGAGCAAAAGGATTTTCAGTTTATAAGCAAACACCTTGAGGATCTGGTATTAGACTCTGAAGTTTTTATCTTACAAAACTGGCTTAAAAGACACAGATATTATGAGGTTAAAGGAAATGATCAGTTTCTTAATCTGGTTGCACTTCTACCCTTGATCCTTTAAAATGTCTACTTTTACCTCCCTTCATTTTTTTTCATTTTATGAAAAATTGATAGTTATTCTCTCCATTTTTAATATAGATAATGGTTCTCAGATTAATTGATAGATATGAAGGTATGGCCAGAGGTAAGCTGTTAAGTACAGACTGTTTATGAGCCTTTGGCTTCCTTGTTGCTCCATTGCACTTAACTGGCAAAACCCTAATTCTTGTTCTATCTAACACCTAAATAACACATAAATAGCACATAACACATTAATTTAGTGTTTATGTCTAAAACACTAAATTTGATTAGAGAAAAAGTCACGGTCATGGTAATTCTTATTTTAAATTCACAAGCATCTCCCTGAAGTGGTCCATTAGTGTTACCTGAAGTCCAAGTAGATTTCCCTAATCCCTTTCCTCTCTCTCTCACAAAGAGGATAAGTCTACTATTCTACACTTGTCAAAATTCTAATGTACTCCACACAGCTGATGACCTTGCTATTTTCTAGAAAATAGGAAGCATTCTTAAGAAATATTGCTGTTTCTCCCAGTAATGCATCTAGAGACTGTTTGCTTGCATGGACACATGTGCCTTTCTCTTTCATAAGAGCTTGTCATGCTCTTCTCTAAGTACAATGTCAACCTGTCCCTTGTGCATGGAATCTTATCACCACTCTCCTACTCACACATTCTACTCTTACAACAGTCTTCCATTTTTCTGTCATCGTTATTTTATGCCTTTCCAATGAGTCATCGCCAGAGATACAGAAGTATTCTCTTACACCATAGATCTTAAAACAAGCAAAAGATTTCCTTGATCCCACATTCATTCCTCCTCATATACAAGGCTAAGTCCTCTCCAATTTTTGCTACCTCCTATAGAAAAACAAATCTATACCTTCTTTCTGCAAGTCACCTTTCATTTTCTCTGGAACAAATTCAAAACAATATTTTATCTCCGTTTCTTCAGGTCAGGCTCCATTTAAGATCACCAATAACTTCACATTCCAGTAGGTCTTGGTCATTGTGAGTGTGTTCTCAGTCATGTCAACTCTTCGTAACTCCATGGACTATAACCCACCAGGCTCCTTTGTTCTTGTAATTTTCCAGGCAAAAATACTGGAGTGAGTTGCCATTTCCTTCCCCAGTGGATATTCCTGACCCAAAGCTCGAACCTGTGTCTCTGGGGTCTCCTGAATTAGCAGGCTGATTCTTTACCACTGAGCCACTTGGTAAGCCCAGGTCTTGGTCATTAGCTTCCTCTAATAGCATCATAGGGCAAAAAGCAATCACCTTACTGTCTGATAGTGCTTTCTTGATTTAGTTTCTAGAACATCAATCTCCGGAGCCTCACTCTCCCTGAGTTTTTCTTTCAGCTTCATGAATTCTTTCATCTTTTACATTGTCTTGCTGAATCAATTATAGAAAAAAGTATTCTGACACTTTTCTTTTTTAACGATGGAAAGATTTTTGAACTGTGGTGTTGGAGAAGACTCTTGAGAGTCCCTTGGATTGAAAAGAGATCCAACCAGTCCATCCTAAAGGAGATCAGTCCTGGGTGTTCATTGGAAGGACTGATGTTGAAGCTGAAACTCCAATATTTTGGCCACCTGATGCGAAGAGCTGACTCATTGGACAAAAACTCTGATGTTGGGAATGATTGAGGGCAGGAGGAGAAGGGGACGACAGAGGATGAGATGATTGGATGAGATCACCGACTCGATGGACATGGGTTTGGGTGGACTTCGGGAGTTGGTGACGGACAGGGAGGCCTGGTGTGCTGCAGTTCATGGGGTTGAAAAGAGTTGGACACTACTGAGCGACTGAACTGAACTGAACTGAGAGTTATTGGAATAGGGAAAGAGCACTAAACTCTGAACACATCAAAGACAGCTGGGGTGTTGTAGACAAAGAACAGAGTAAGGCATCAGTGGATGGAAAATTACTAAAAGAAGACATCCAGGTTAGAGACATAACTGCAAAACTGTTTTAGTAGATCAAAGGTTTATAAATAAAGGGTGAGGGGATGATTAAAAACAAAACAAACCTACAAACAAAAAAACAACAACCAGGTATCAGGAGTGATTGGATATCAAGGATGGGTGTATTCCCACTAATGACTTAGCAGGACTCTTGCTAAGTCTAGGCTGGACCGACCAAAAAAAAGGACAGGGACCTTACTAAAGTTTGGTCAAGGCTAGAGTTGTCAATCCCACTTTTACCACATTCTGAATTTCCAAATGCCACAAGGCTTTCTCTTCAGACTCTTTCTCTTCTCTGTTTGTATTTTCCTTCCTTCAGTTTCTAACCTGAATAGTTTCCCTAAATTTAGACATGAATTTTCAACTGTTCACTAGACATGTTCATTTGGATTACTATGAAAATGTCCATGTTACTACAGAGAACAAACTCCTGCAATGCAGATGTGGGTTTGATTCCTGGATCAGGAAAATTCCCTGGAGAAAAAAGTAACTACCCATTCCAGTATTCTTGCCTGGGAAATCCCATGGACAGAGCAGTTGGTAGGCTACAGCCCATGGGGTTGCAAAAGAGTTGAACACAATTTAGCAAGTGAACAGCAACAATAGAGAACAAACTAGCGGTTACCAGTCAGGGTTGGGGGGGGGGGGGGCGGAGGAACAATACATTGAGTACAAATTATTATTGAGTATAAGATAAGCTCAAGGATGTTTTGTACAACATGGGGAACATAGGCAACATTTTATAATAACTGTAAATGGAAAGTTACCTTTTAAAATTATATTTTTTTTAAAAAAAAGAGAATTTGGCAGGGCTGCTGAATATAAGATCTCTCTATAAATATGAAATAAATTATTCCAAAATGACCATTTAGAAAATACATTGCAGTCATTCCATTTATAATAGTATTAAATTATAAGAAAATTGTAATTAAGTGAAAAATAAGATATCTATGCAGAGATTTTTAATTCTAATAAAGAAGCTAAGGTATGAAAAAAAAATTACATCTTAGGATTTCCAAATCTACCCTTGATATTTTTCCCCAAATCCTCATCTCTTCCTTCTGTATTTCTCATCTCAAAAAATTACATCAAGTTGCAGACCTATTGACATTTTCTTTTACTCCCACATTTATTCTATCAAGCTATTGTGACATTATCATCAAAGCAGATGCAAGAGTTTACCACGCTTAGCGACAAGATCTGTGCTCACCATACATTCAGCTCTATCACACTATCCTCCTACCAAGTCGTCCTGTTTTCAGATTTGTCTGCTTGTTTTGTATTCTTCATTCAGAAAGGAGAGAAATCTTTTTCAAGGGCAAGTCATACAGCATTACTCCTTTGCTCAATGCCCTTCAATGACTTCCCATCTCAGATGAACACTGCAATATATTCCAAGTTCATTACCGTGACCTTAGAAGTCTTACCTGATCTGTTATTAGAATTCTCCACCTTTGACTACTCCTGTGTCTCTTCTCCCTTTCTAACTGTCCTCCAGCCATGAGGACTGATGAGCTTTGAGCTCTCACATCTATGCCTTTGCACTGGGTATTTGCTCTCCCAAATACTATCTGTTAATTTGGGATATGACTCATTTCCTTACTGAAGTCACATATTTGCTCACATATCAATTTATTCAAGAAGACTTCCCAAATCTTTGTATAAATAGATCTGCATCCTGATCCATCACTATGTGCTTATGCTGACTTATATTCGTCATAGCACTTAGTATTTATCAAGGTATACTACACTGATTGAATATCATTTGCCCACTGCTTTCTACTACAAGTTAAATTGCAAGAGGACTTTGATTTTCTTTTTCACTGCTGTATTCTAACACTTCAAACCTTTCATGAAAAAAAAGTGACAGGGAAGTCTCTCAGTCATGTCCGATATAGTCCTTGGAATTCTCCAGGCCAGAATACTGAAGTGGATAGCCATTCCCTTCTCCAGGGAACCTTCCCAACCCAGGGATTGAACCCAGGTATCCTGCATTGCAGGCAGATTCTTAACCTGCTGAGCCACTGGGGAAGCCCTCAAATCTTTCATGATAAGCATTAAATACACATTTACTGAGAGAATAAAAGTATACAGTGTGTTCCTCCTAGTTTAATACTTTCCAGTTTGGAAAGTATTCATTTTGGAAGCACATGGATAAAAACACCTATGAGTGATGATACAGAAGTAATGTTATTAAAATTGAAGAGAGACTGTATAAGAATGTTCTATCCTTTATCAATTGCAAAAAAATTTAACAAAAATCTTGATTCTGATAAGAATGATTTTAACTTTAAATTAAGGAATTAAAATATGAAAATAATATTAAAATAAGTTAGTAATCACTGCCTGACTCATGTGAATATATATATCACAGATACTCTTGAGTAAGGAAGAACTCTGACTGCAGCAAAATCCCAAAGGTAAAGGTGAGAACTTTCATTTTTAAATAATTGTGTTATAAACCAGGACAGACAAACTAGTGGAGAGGTGTGATGTTAGATCAACCAGGAAACTGCAGAAATTATATGAAGGGAAACTATTCTTCTCAGAGTAGCATGACAAAATAAAAAAGATAAACCCAGTTAACATTTGTAAAAGATGCACAACTGAATGGTCAAATAGATAGTGCTAGAAAATAAACCTCATCACAAAGAGTTGAAAACATTATAGTAAACTGATAGCAGAGGAAAATGGTATGTAGGGAATTAATTTTGTAGAGGTCTGCTGCTGCTGCTGCTACGTCGCTTCAGTCGTGTCCGCCTCTGTGGCACCCCACAGATGGCAGCCCATCAGGCTCCCCCGTCCCTGGGATTCTCCAGGCAAGAACACTGGACTGGGTTGCCATGTCCTTTTCCAATGCAGGAAAGTGAAAAGTGAAAGTGAATTTGCTCAGTCGTGTCCGACTCGTAGCGACCCCATGGATTGCAGCCTACCAGGCTCCTCCGTCCATGGGATCTTCCAGACAAGAGTACTGGAGTGGGTTGCCATTGCCTTCTCCGGGTAGAGGTCTGGTGATGCCCAATGATTATTTCCATGTGACCATATAAATAAGTGGATAAACATGGCTGAATTGACCAGAAAACTGAGTATAATAAAGGTAGGATGATGTGTAAAGAATCAGGTTATTAGTGGTTATGGATACATTAAATGGCTTGGTGTGTGAATATATATCATTACAGAGGAAGTATTCCTGACTTTTGCATTGTATATAGGTGGCGCTAGTGGTAAAGAACCTGCCTGCCAATGCAGGTAGGTGTAAGAGACATGGGTTCAATCCCTGAGTTGGGAAGATCCCCTGGAGTAGGAAATGGCAGTCCACTCCAGTGTTCTTGCCAGAGCACAAATGGAGAACCAAATAGCATATGTGTCAGTGGTGAAAGCTGATGAATCAAGCTAAAGATTATTCCTGTTTTCTTACCTTGAAAATTAACTTTTATGACAGCCTGAAAGTCCAGCCTAGGGAGATGGAGTCCCGTCTCTTCCATCAGCCAGGCTCTGGAAACTGTCTCCGATAGGTTGGTCAGAGGGTGTCTGGGTACCTGATAGATATGTTAACTTGAATTTGAAAGCCAGCCCTTCTTGGTGAAAGGAAGGGCCAGAAAACATCCAGAACTGGGCAGATAATCCTCACTACTGAATCTTAAAACAAACAAACAAACAAACAAAAAACGGATGCCCCTGAAACAGCATTGTCACTTGGACAATAAGATTTAGCATGATTTTAAACTCAGTGTCCTCAGTTGCTCAGTCGTGTCTGACTCTGCAACCTCATGGACTATAGCCTGCCAGGCTGCTCTGTAATTTTCCAGGCAAGAATACTGGAGCGGTTGCCATTTCTTCCTCCAAGGGGTCTGCTTGACCCAGGGATGAAGCCAGGTCTGCAATGTCTCCTGCACTGGCAGGCAGATTCTTCAGCATTGCATCACCTGCTAAGCCCTCATACTTATTCTACCTCGTGATATTTGACTTTTCTTCAGGAGAATATTTTAAGTTTACATGACAAATAGAACAGCATGGATGTTTATATTACCACCTGATCCAGGGAAAGTAACTCAAATGCTAGTAGGAAAAATTTTTATCACAAATTTTGCAAATCTATAACTTCTATTTTAGGTAAAATGTATAAGAGAAATATTATGAGCATTTTCAACAGAATAAGTGGAGATAAAAAATATTGACTACATTAATATATTTCCAGTAAAGTATAATAATACTGTCTTTAACACCAAAACTATAGTTTCTATTTGATATCAGATTCACTATAATTCAAACTAAAATGCAGATGAAGCTAAATTAACTTTGTTTCACAAAGAGAACCACAAAAATATTATAAAATGGAAAGAGACTGGAGTTTTTCCCTCTAAACTGTCATTCAGCTTTAGCCAACTCCCTTTATTCCAAAACTAAGTAATTGCATTTTAATCTTTAAAGACATATATAGTAGTTGGAAAAAAATATCCAGTAACTGAAACATTTTCCAAGACACAAGACATTCTAAATGTAAATTTCAGATCACTTTTAATACCAAAAGTTGTACTAGCTGCATTTATCTGGTCTTACAAAAATAACATTTTATAAATCACCCACAGAATTCCCTAGAGATTATTTTATTTTCTTTTGAGCCATCAATGTACTAATAAAATATGTAATAAAAAGCTGCCTTGTATTCAAATGCTAAATCCTTAACTGTATATTTTATGAAAAAAAAAGCTTTCACCTATAAAATTGTCTTGTCAAAGTATGCCTCTCTTCATATAACTATTTTACTTCTCTGTCTTTGTAGCTATCTGAGGTTAAATGAGGACACTTACTATGCATTTAATGCTCTATAGTTCTTTGCTTACCCTATTTGGAAATACTGATTATTTTGATTAATTACAATGTGA
Organism: Budorcas taxicolor; assembly: GCF_023091745.1. Lineage (NCBI taxonomy): Eukaryota > Metazoa > Chordata > Mammalia > Artiodactyla > Bovidae > Budorcas > Budorcas taxicolor. Next base: position 53,992,366 of record NC_068929.1, on the reverse strand, counting down.
ATTTCCATTAATGCTATACTCAAATTAATGGATTGATAATATATTCATATAAGAATTTTATAAATTACAATTCTTAAAATATAAATTACCCGATTTTAGTGTCCTTGAGATAATTTCAGAATACAATTGGCAAGATGGCTTACTGTTTATTAAATGGCACATTTCATAAAGCCATTAAACTGATTTTAAGAAATTATCAATCCAATTGAATATAAAATTAATGCCAAGAAACTTAGGGTCATTTCACAGTTGTAAAGTAATCAGTCTTTTCTATCTCCCATTTTAATGAGTCAGTGGCACTGTCAGTGGTGCCTGTGAAACTTCTCTCAATCCTGTCCACCCTATCCACTCCTCCTTGTTCTTTTTTCTTTATCAAACTTGGCATTATTGAAAATATTGAGATTAAACTGATCCTGAATAATATTTCAGTCATCATATCAGTAGGGAATATATTTAATTGTATGACACCACGAAAAGAGACATTCCTATAGTGAAGTTAAATATCTTCAAAATTTAATTCATGGATAAATATATCTTCACATTTGTGTACTAAAACTGTGCATAGGATGTTTTAATATTCATTATATAAGATACACTGTACTGGACATTTGGAATTTTAAATCATATAAAACAAGATTTAATCTCTGATTGCATTGTTTTCCAAGCTGAAGAGTCCCAGTCAAACATTTTTTACCTATGTTTATGATTGGGGAAGGTGATAGATACAGGGTAGAAAAGTTGCCATAACGAAGTCCATTGATGTGGTTTACCAAGAATTTGTGCCAAGACCCAGGACACCTTGTACCTAGAGAAATGTTAAAGTTTATCCACCAATCTCAACTCTTTTACATACACACACACATACATGCATATACACACCACATATACATGCATACTCACTGCTCCTAGGCTGTTATTGAATCATCCTTGCGGCTAAAAAGCAAAGCAACAACAACCAAACAACAAATAACAAAATCTCAGAAGTAACAGGAATCTTAGGGCTTCCACTTTTTCACCTGCATTGATTATAATAAATGGTACTGCAAAAACAATATAAAATTTCACATCTTGATTCATATCCACAAATCTACTCTGGTGAAAAATGGGTGCTTTCTGAGAATGGTAAAAGCAAGTTAACCTTTCCATTATCAGTCATGTCTCCTGGCATTTTCTAAATAAAATTATATTACTTTAAATGTGAAAAAAAGCTTCCAATCCAAGCTGTGGATCTGACTCCTATTATGTACCATGAGAGATTGCTGTGTCTTTTTAATATGTTCCTGATGAGGGAGAAATACAGCGTGAAGCCAAAACTTATTTGAAAATTACCAGGCAAGAAATGAGATTCTCTTTGGTATCTGAACTATATTCAAGTTGAGAAATCATTTTCAACAAGTTGATTTTGCCAAGCAGACCAAAACAATCTAGTAAACAATCTCTTGTGGGTCAGCTGGTAAAGAATCCAGCTGTGGGAGACCTGGGTTCAATCCCTGGATTGGGAAGATGCCCTGGAGAAGGGAAAGGCTACCCACTCCAGTATTCTGGCCTGGAGAATCCCATGGACTGTACAGCCCAAGGGGTCACAAAGAATCAGACATGACTGAGCTACTTTCACTTTAAACAATCAGCAGCAGCCAAATATATTACTAATATGTGAAAGAGAAATGTGTGTCACAATAGAGAAGGTCAAATATTCAAATAAGTAATAGCAAATATATGATAATGTATTTACTTCTAGCCGTTGAACCTAAAAGACATGCTTTGCCTTAAATATCTAGTTACTAGAAGAATTAGATTTATGGGGAAAGGAAGCCCCATTTACTGTTAATTATGAATTTATTTTCACAAAGTGCATCCATTTACTAACATAATTAAATCTTGTATATCATAAATTTCTATCTCAGTGTTATCTTTCTTTTCCTTTCTTAAAAATGTTAATGGACAAATACTATCATTTAGATATTTTTGAAAGATCTTTTCCAGCATAATTGAAGAATGAAAATGCAGGAAAACACTTCTGTTAGTTCTTTATCATAGAGAATGATGCCATAAATCCAATTAACTATATTAATATTTCAAAGTATTCTAGCATGTTTATGTTTTAGTTTCTTATTATTCATTGAAAGATTTAGAGGCTATTAACTGGATACATGAGAAAGAAAAGCAACTCAAAACAGAATGTTCATATTTCAAACATCAAGGCATGTGTGCCCTAGTATTCCTGAGGAGGGTATTTACAGTAAACATTTTCTTGTATCAGATACAATTTCTGAAGATAATACAATTAGTTTTATACATAATCTTCATAACCTGCCTTATGATTAATTTTGCCCTATTATTTTGCCATCTTTCTTCACCATCTCCCCCGAATTTTAGTAGAGAATTAACTTTAATTACTTAACATTTTTCAAAATGTAAGCTTTCTTTGCTTCAGTTTCCATACTGATATGCTTATACACTCTCTCTTCCATTATACAACAAAAACAAACATGGCTCCTTTAAACTTTATACTCTTAGTTTCTGGAGCAGTCACTGGTAGACTATAAGGAATCTCTGTTTAACATGCTTTAATATAAGCAAATAAACAAATGTACCAACCCACTGCTAAGTGCCCAGCAGTATACTAATTATGCTTCAAATAATTAGTAAACAATGGAGCTACCAGTTCAGTGGAAAAAGCAGGCACTAAAGAAATAAAACCTCAATGAGTCTCACATAAAGTTTAGCATAATGCATAGAGGGACCCAATGTACAGAGAAAGAATGTCCACAGAGAAGTCATGGTAGGTAGGAATGGACTCTCCCAGGAAAGGACATTATCCTGAAATGCAGGGCTAGAGAGAACCTACCAATTTGAGACTGAATTGATACTCTGAATAGAAACTTCCTACTTTTATTTAAAAGTTTTTTAGGCCAGTGTTAAATACTTAAAACAGCAACTGAGTAGCTACCTATTTGTTGAAAAATGGATGACACAAACCTCACATAAAAAATTGAAAGTTACATTCCAATACATATTGTAATATTATAACTCATTATAATAGATCAAAGGTGATACTTGAAAGAGGAATGCACATTTGTTTGAAGTTTTAATTTTTGTAGCTTATTGGATGCATTTATTATCACACAAAGCCAAAATAAAACCAAAGACAAGTGCATTAAACTCTTAGTATGCTGTGAATTTCTTTGAATGTCCTCAGAAAAATTATTTAGTCTCTATGATGTTATTTTCAAATAATTCAAAAAATTCTAGCCTTAACTTGAAAAAAAAAAAAAGTTACCTTATCAATTCCAACAATTTAGGCAAGTTGTTTTTAAAATGTCAGAACTTTGAATCCTGAGCAAGTTTTGTGCCAACTAGATTTTTCTGATATTTCACACTGGTAGTTGATGTCCACAAACTAGATTTAAGTAAAAACATATATTTCAAAATGATCTTGGTGCTAAGGTATTTTTATGAAATCATATTTTTTGAATAAATTGTTGTCTATTTTCTTAGACACTTTCAATAATATCTTTATTATCTATATCTTTCAATAATATCTTTAAATTCACTAAATATATTTACAAAGTACATTTAAGAGAAACTTTTGATTTAATATACGAGTTACAGGCTTCCTTGGTGGCTCAGATGGTAAAGTGTCTGCCTGCAATGCGGAAGACCCGGGTTCGATCCCTGGGTTGGGAAGATCCCCTGGAGAAGGAGATGACAACTGAGTCCAGTACTCTTTCCTGGAAAATTCCATGGACGGAGGAGCCTGGTAGGCTACAGTCCAAGGGGTCTCAAAGAGTCAGACACTAGTAGGTGACTTCATTTTCTCACTCACAGCCCAAATTCTATGAGGCTAAACCTAACAAAAGTGCACAAACTTTTCTAGAAATAATAGATTCTGAAGGTGACTCAGATCACTAGGATGGCTCTAGGGTGCTTCATTGTGCGATGCCCTTGTGCCACACTAGATGGACAGAGATCTGGATATAACGACACATATTCAAGTTTCCTTTTATCTTTTCTATCTAATTGCAAAGCAGATTATCAGTATGTGCAAAATGGTGAAAATTATTTTGATGTGCAGTGTTATTAAAAAAAGAAATAAAAATATTTTTCTAGGAAGAGATCGTTTATAGCATATTTCCTTTAGATTTACTTTTTATCAATCAAGATGAAAGTGAAAGTCACTCAGTCACGTCCAACTCGTGCAACCTCCATGGACTATACAGTCCATGGCATTCTCCAGGCCAGAATACCCGAGTGGGTAGCCTTCTCCTTCTCCAGGGCATCTTCCCAACCCAGGGACAGAACCCAGGTTTTCTGCACTGCAGACAGATTCTTTACCAGATGAGCTACAAGGGAAGCCCATCAATCAAGTTAAATCATGTTATCTAATCTTTGTTAATTACCCATTATTATAAAAATGAAAGCTATTGTATAATGGCTTTGTTGGTAACATCACCTAGTATCTCTCATGCTCATATATGGCAATTGTCTTCAGCTTGTTTAAATACACTAGTTAGAATAATAGGGCTTCCCTGATGGCTCCGCCATAAAGAATCTGCCTGCAAATGCATGAGATGCAAATTTGATCCCTTGATCAGGAAGATCAAATGGAGGAGGGCATAGCAACCCATTCCAGTATCCTTGCCTGGGAAATTCCACGGACAAGAGCGCCTCATAGGCTACAGTCCATAGGGCCACAAAGAGTCAGATATGACTTAGCATCTAAACAACAGCAATAACAGTTACTATAATTGAAGTAATAAAATAAGTGAAAGTCAATGAAGCTTATGTAAGTTTCATAAACAACAATGCCTATAAAATCTTGATGTCTTCACATAGTCATACTTGAGAAAATAATTCATAAAAGTTAAAAAAGAATAGAATACAAACCTTACATATTACTTGGTAAGGGTCTTATGTTACAGATGAGAAAAGCAAGTTCTGAAAGAACCAGGATCTCCAATTCACAGTCTGGAGGACTTACTCACGAATTTCATCAGTAGAATATTCCCTCTTCATAAAACCGTCTGTAAAGTACCTCAGTTTAAAGCATGTTGCTCATGGCAGCAGGTCATTTGCTCTCTTAGCTCCATCTTGTCTAGACTCACTGTCAAAAAACTTCCAATTTAATCCAAGAAGGATGTTACCCTTCTGCATGTCTTTATGTGGAGCAAAACTAACTAAAACTAGAGGAAAACATTCTTAAAAGCACACCAGTGATATCAGATCTATCAGATCATTCAGATCAGATTTCTATCATTCATTCAGATTTTTCCATTAAGACATTACAGAAAACCTAAATGAACATTTTAGCCAACCCAATATTTATCCCTATGTAACAGAAGGACATGGAACAACAGACTGGTTTCAAATAGGAAAAGAAGTACGTCAAGGCTATATATTATCATCCTGCTTATTTAACTTATAAGCAGGGTACATCATGAGAAACGCTGGACTGGAAGAAACACAAGCTGGAATCAAGATTGCTGGAAGAAATATCAATAACCTCAGATATGCAGATGAAACCACCCTTATGGCAGAAATTGAAGAGGAACTAAAAGCCTCTTGATGAAAGTGAAAGTGGAGAGTGAAAAAGTTGGCTTAATGCTCAACATTCAGAAAACGAAGATCATGGCATCTGGTCCCATCACTTCATGGGAAATAAATGGGGAAAAAGTGGAAACAGTATCAGACTTTATTTTGGGGGGCTCCAAAATCACTGCAGATGGTGACTGCAGCCATGAAATTAAAAGACGCTTACTCCTTGGAAGAAAAGTTATGACCAACCTACATAGCATATTCAAAAGCAGAGACATTACGTTGCCAACTAAGGTCCATCTAGTCAAGGCTATGGTTTTTCCTGTGGTCATATATGGATGTAAGAGTTGGTCTGTGAAAAAGGCTGAGCGCCGAAGAATTGATGCTTTTGAACTGTGGTGTTGGAGAAGACTCTTGAGAGTCCCTTGGACTGCAAGGAGATTCAACTAGTCCATTCTGAAGGAGATCAGCCCTGGGATTTCTTTGGAAGGAATGATGCTAAAGCTGAATCTCCAGTACTTTGGCCACCTCATGCGAAGAGTTGACTCACTGGAAAAGAGTCTGATGCTGGGAGGGATTGGGGGCAGGAGCAGAAGAGGACGACAGAGAGTGAGATGGCTGGATGGCATCACGGACTCGATGGACGTGAATCTGAGTGAACTCCGGGAGTTGGTGATGGACAGGGAGGCCTGGCGTGCTGCAATTCATGGGGTCGCAAAGAGTCAGACACGACTGAGCGACTGAACTGAACTGAACAGAATACTCAAATAAAATTATCCATAGTAAAGAATAGTTTTGCCATTCTTTAAGTTTTTTTTTTTTTTCAATGAAGTGGAATTTAGGCAATGTTTCACTTCACTTTAGCATATTATTCTTATAGTTTAATTCTGTCACTATGAGAGAATCATGTAATGTGTTCCTTAACAAGCTATTAAAATATAATACATTCCTCTGAATATCCTTTTTTTTCCTCCCTATCCCATGTTAAACCCATATATCATCATCAAATTTCTATTAGGGTAATAAATATGATTGTGTCAGAGATTTTCCCAACAAATACCATTCACCTTGGAAGATGATGAATTGATATATGTCCATCGTAAATGTCCAAACTAATGCAGTCAATTCAATCATATGGCCAGAATGTTCTTTCAATGATGGACATCTTCTGACAATTTAATGCTTCATGTGCTTAGCTGGTACTTCATTCAACTTTCTCAAAAAATTGTCTAGTGACTTTCAGAAGGTATTAAAGAAGACACTCCTACACATTTCACTTCCCACTACCATCCTTTCTCTTCTCTTTGTTTTTTCAAATATATAGTTTTTAAAAAATTTTATTATAGTTATAAAAGGAAATATAGGCTTTGGAAAGAAAAGGTTTTGAAGAAAAATAACTATTGATTGAGACTATAAAATTATTAGTTGCTCAGTTGTGTCCAACTCTTTGGGACTCCATGTACTGTAGTTCACCACGCTTCTCTGTGTATGGAATTCTCCAGGCAAGCATACTGGAATGCATAGTTATTCCCTCCCCAAGGGGTTCTTCCCAACCCAGGAATTGAACCTGGGTCTCCTGCATGGGAGGAGGATTCCTTTCCAGATGAGCCACCAGGGATTGAAACTATTCCATGTCAAAAATTTTGCCTATCAACTCATTCTGACCCTATGACCCTTGCCACCCTCACCCCCTACTCCCTGCCATATTCTCAGCTTGCCTTTTGTCTGTGGAAAAGCTTTGGCCAAAGAATAATTTAATCAGAGAAATGGAAAATGCCAGAAACAAAGGATAACAGTCAAAGTAATAGTTTAGTCATTAGGCGTGTTCAAGGACCTTTAGTTGCTTCTCAAGGGCTACAGATAATATCCCAAGCCACATCCTATGAGCTGTCTTAAAGATACTGAAACCCCTACAAGGTGGAAGAAGTTAATTACATGATGGCCAGACTGCAGTCACGACAGAAGCTGCCCCAGTTCCCATAGCTGGCCTCAAACAAATGGGAACATACCAGTCCATTACTAAAGACTAATTGTACTTAAAACAATCAAGATGGTGATGATGAGACACTGCAGACCAGTTTCAGGATGACGTCAGAGATGACTGTGCTGTTTCTGCATGTTACCCCCTCACTCTGTTTATAAAAGTACATACCCTTGATTGCTGGTGGGGGTATGTGTATGAGAGCTGTAGAGCTGGCCCTTGGACAGATGTCTGCCCTTCCCCCCAGGTTGTCAGCATCAAAATAAAGCAAACTTCCCTTTTCACCAACCTGGCCTCTTCATTGGTATTTGAGCAGCAAGCAGCCAGATCCCACTTTCATTACAATTCTAAGTGTATGAGAAGATATACAAAGATCGTAAGATGCTCTCACTGCCTCAAGTCTCTCTTAATCCCATTAGAAAAACAAAATTTACATAAAAAGGAAAGGAAAAATATATACAAATATATTTATTTATAACTCAATAATTGTTTGTTGAACACTCTGTGCCAGGAGCTATTTTAGGTATTGGGAATGCAGCAGTAGACAAGGTCTCGACTCTCATGCAAATTTCTTTCTAATGGTGCAAGACAAATGATACAAAGCAAATAAACAAAGTGATGTGAGGGAATCGTTTCTGGGTTTGCTGTTCTAAAACTGCATTGTAGAAAAGACCTCTGTTAAGAGAAAACATCTGAGCAAAGATCTAAATATAGTGAGAGAACGAGTTTTGTAAATTCCAGCTGGAAAATTTACCTGCAGAGGAAACAGCATGCAACCCTTAGGCAGAAATGAACTTGGTCTGTCAGGGCCAAGTAAGACTTGGGTAGAGAAAGTGAGAAGTGGAGAAGACTTTTGAGAGGCCCTTGGATTGCAAGGAGATCAAACCAGTCAATCCTAAAGGAAATCAATCCTGAGTATTAATTGAAAGGACTGATGCTGAAGTTGAAGCTCCAATACTTTGGCCACCTGATGCAAAGAGCCAACTCATTGGAAAAGACCCTGAAGCTGGAAAAAAATTGAAGGCAGGAGGAGAAGGGGATGACAGAGGATGAAACAGTTAGATGGCATCACTGACTCGATGGACATAAGTTTGAGCAAGTTCCAAGAGATGGTGAAGGATAGGGAAGCCTGGCATGCTGCAGTCCAAGGGCTCACAAACAGTTGGAAACAACTGAGCAAGTGAACCACAATAACAAAGAAAGCAAGAATAGGTACTAGTGGAAGATGTCAGGGGAATGCCAAGTTTATAAAAGTGTGGCTAACAATAAGGAATTATTTATATAATTCATTATTTATCGAAATGAGGCTGTGTTGTGTTAGTCTCTCAGTCATGTCCGACTCTTTGCAACCCTACAGATTGTAGCCCGCCAGGCTCCTCTGTCCATGGGATTCTCCAGGCAGGAATACTGGACTGGCTTGCCCTTCCCTTCTCCAGAGGCTCTTCCTGACCCAGGGATCAAACCCTGGTCTCCTGCATTACAGGCAGTTTCTTTTACCACTTGAGCTACAAAGTCCTAAGTGAGGCTATATCATGTTGCTAAACTTAAAAATGAAGAGGAGTATATAGAAAATTCAAGAAAATTACAGACCACAATATTGTGTTATCTTTAAATGCTGTGTTATGAGTGATATCTATTATTTATTTTTATCCTTTAGTGATTTTTCACATTAAAAAAATTAATATCTATAGTTTTTAAAATGTAAGAATATGTACATTTGGATCTTGGACAGCACAGGTTTAACTGCATAAGTCAACTTGCATGTGCATCTTTTCCAGTAAACATGTACTACATTTCAGTACTACATGACCATGGTTGGCTCAATCCATGGCTGTGGAACCATGGACACAGACCAGGCCTCTGTAAAGTATATGGATTTTTCACTGCTCAGAGAACCAGCACCCCTTACTCCTGCACTGTTCAAGGGTAAATCATATTATGAAACATATTTGTGCTAAAATAGTATTTAATACCTGATATCTTCTCAACAGTTGCTTTCTTGAAAAGAAGAGATTCCGCCAGTTCAGATCAGTTGCTCGATTTTGTCCGACTCTTTGTGACCCTATGGACTTCAGCACACCCATAGATTTTGTGCATCAGTCTTAAAAGCAGATTAACCGACAAAAGAGTAATTTAAAAGATCATTGTGCAAGAAAGTAAACTGCGGTATTAAATAGATCAGGCCCAGCACTGGCTGTATTTAGATTTGAAATCTCTCCTTCAGCACAACTTCTATAAAAGAAATAAAATAAATATACAATGGTCATTCTGTTTGAGACATAAATGAATACGAAAGCATTGTGAGAACTTTCTAATGAATACTGTAGATGATAAACACTGAATTTAAAAGGACAGATGATCACTATGAACTTGCACTTGTTAGTGATAATGTGTATTGCAATTTTTCAAGCCCAGAGGCTTTCAGAGAGTAAAGGTAAACTTCATTACAAATAATATGGAGCCTTGATCATCAGGGAGATGCCAGGACAACCAAAAAGCAAAGAACAACACAATCACAGAGGATGACAAATTGATACATACTGGCATCCAGGCTACTCCTGGCACATGGCAACTTCAAGAATCTTGTACAAATCTAGCAATGTTTACATTTCAAAAATAAGAGGTTAATTTGTTTATTCAAATTAATGTAGCATATTTCTCCAATTTCTGATTTACACAATAATATGTTACTACATTCTTCAAGAGTCTTTGGATACATAATTTAAAATATCTAAACAATATTAGGGAAAATAAAATATTACCATTTCTAGAAAATATATATGCAAGTTTACTTTTTGAAAACAAAGTAAATTTGATGTACTTTTCCTAGTTGATATTGCAATAAAGATATTCGACATGAATATTACTAAATGGTGGAAAAGGAAATGGCAACCCACTCCAGTATTCTTGCCTGGAGAATCCCGTGGACAGGGGAGCCTGGTGGGCTGCTGTCCATGGAGTCGCATAGATTCAGACATGCCTGAAGTGACTTAGCATGCATGCATACATTACTAAATGGCACAATAAAATGTTAGTCTCTTCAGTTGTGTCCAATTCGTTGAGACCCCATGAACTGTAGCCTGCCAGGCTCCTCTGTCCATGGAATTTTCCAGGCACAAATACTGGAATGGGTTGCCATTTCCTCCTCCAGAGAATCTTCCCAACCTAGGGTCTGAATCTATGTCCCTTACATCTCCTGCATTGGCAGGCAGATTCTTTACCTTTGTGCCACATGGGAAGCCCCTATCCTCTCTGAAAGTGGCTGATTCATATCAACGTATGGCAAAAACTACCACAATATTGTAAAGTAATTAGTCTCCAATTAAAATAAATTAACTAATTAAAAAAAAAAAAAAAACATAGTGTTCTTCCTGCCTCCATTCTAATGTATTTCCACTTTTACATCATAGTGTTAAATCCTCCAGACTTTCTTGACTTTTTCTTTCTACTAAATTTTGATTAAATTTGGCCTATTATATTTGTAGTTTTGTTTTCCATTTTCTTTCATGGTAGCTTTAGCCCTAAGTTTAAAATATAGCTCTAAGTGAGATTTTAGATCAACTTATGTGTTCTTTAGATTCAGGAAATATTTAGAACTTGTAAGAAATCATTTTTAGTTTTCTAGGAAATAGAGGAAGACAACTTTATTACAGGGAAGAAATTAATCATAGCAAAATAATGAAACTAAAACTCATTTTTCCATTTTTTAAGAAATTTACTGGTATTTGAAGTGACATGAAAGTCACTTAGTAGTCTCCAACTGTGTGACCCCATGGACTGTCCAGGCCAGAATATTGGAATGGTAGTCTTTCCCTTCTCCAATGGATGGTCCCAACCCAGGATTCGAACCCTGGTCTCCTGCACTGCAGGTGGATTCTTTATCAACTGAGCTATCAGGGAAGCCCTCTGCTGGTAGGTAATATTTTTGTCAAGTGTTTCACTAAAAGGTTTTATTGTTGTTTCGTCGCTAAGTCCTGTCCAACTCTTTTTGCAACCCCAGGAACTGCAGCCCACCATATTCCTCTGTCCATGGGATTTTCCAGACAAAATACTGGAGTGGGTTGCTGTTTCCTTCACTAGGGGATCTTCTGTACCCATGGGTCAAACCTGCATCTCCTGCATTGGCTGGGAATTCTTTACCATTGAACCTGGGTAAAGAATTACCCTGGGTAGCCCTCATTAAGAGGATACCAGCACAACAAAGATATACAGCCCAAGAGTGGCAACAAGGGCAGGTACTTCTTGCCCAGTATCTCCCACACTGGCCTGGGGAGCTTTAACAGACAAACAGAAGTGCCAGCACGGACATAGAATGCCATCCACTACTAGCTTCCCTCAGCTGCTGCCCATGCCTGCTTCTTCTTATCAGACCTCTTCTGTGGGTCGCCCAAGCCAGATCTGCCTTTCTGCTTCATCCCATGATCTCATTCTTCTCCCTTATTACTTCATATCACCCTAGCCTTAGTGATAGTCGATGAAATCATCTCCTCTCTTCCCCTCCACCCGTTCCTTTAGTGCAGTGTCCCTATACATAAAAATCTTCACCCACCGACTACTATTATCTCTTCATGTGTTTTCCAGATTGAGTTTAGAAAAACAGCAACAACAACAACAACAAAAATCATTTCTGTATAAGCACTGTCTATATAAATCACATCGACTGACAAGGAAATATAGAAGAAAAAAGCAAAACTGACCTGAATCAAATAAAAGAAATCAATGTAATTCTGCTGCCAGATGAAAGAAAATGAAACTGAAGGACACAGGGAGTAACAAATACAAGGAAATACTAAATGGTCAACAGCAAGAAAAAGGAAACTATAAATCTAAACCAAACAACCTTAATCTTGCATCTTGGAGTTGTGGAAATCTCAGTGATATACCATAGAGATAAAAAGTCTTAAAAAAGCTCTATTCTTCTTTAGTAAATGGTTAAAAATCAGATACAACATTGAAGATATGTATATATGTGTAATTATATATATATATGTGTATATAAATACTTTACAGTGATAGATGTTGTATCAAAATGTTATTAAAACAACTGGCATTTATATTACCAGACATTCCTGTTATATGAAATAAATCAATATATATTCTCTGGTGGCTCAGCTGGTAAAGAATCCACCTGAAATGTGGCAGACGTGGGTTCTATCCCTAGGTTTTGAAGATCCCCTGGAGAAGGGAATGCCTACCCATTCCAGCATTCTGGCCTGGAGAATACCAGTCCATGGGGTCACATAAAGTCAGAGACACGACTGAGTGACTTTCACTTTCATATATATATATATATATATATATATATATATATATATATACACACACACATATGCAAGCAAACAGGTTTCCCAGCTGGCACAGTGGTAAAAAATCTGCCTGCCAATTCAGGAGACACAAGAGACACAGGTTCAGTGGCAGCCTACTCCTGTATTCTTGCCTGGAGAATCCCGTGGACAGAGGAGCCTGGCAGGCTACAGTCCATGGGGTTTCAAAGAGTTGGACATAACTGAGCAACTGAACACCACCAACATACACACAAACACTTTGCAGAAAAATAGGACTTGGTGTGAGCATCTGGGAACAGCATGTAATTTTGGCATGGAATCTTCGATACTAAATTTTAGCGTTTACCAGAATTATATGCTTCACTGGTTATATAAATCCATCATATCCATTTCATTTAACAGGAGTGTCTGGTAATATATATGCCAATTGGTTTCAATGACTTATTTTGATACAACATCCATCACTGTAAAGTATTAATGGCAAAAGCAAAAATAATGTAATGCGTTCTAGAATCAGGAATGATGTAATTCAGAGGAAAGCACTTTGTAACAAAGGAACGTACTGGTGAAGTGTTCAGATTTAACATAATCTGACATATCTGATATAGAAAAGTACTAGAAATGACAGTTAAGTAAGTCTTCAAACAAAATCTGACAATATTCTTTGTCTGCTTTTCCTTTATTACTTTTAAATGATGAAGCAAAAATGACTTAATCATTTAAATCGCAAATAGAAGGCCTTTAATGGCTAACAGAGCAAAAAAATAAAGAAACATTCCACTTGAATCCATTTACCTTACCATTATTTTAATGTTCTGACTTTTCTAGTGTAGTAACTACATAAAAACACAGATTTAAAAATCACATTTTTTGTACATGAAATCAAGGGAGTACAGCTTGTAACATATGCTTTTCATTTTTTACAGTCTGATGCTTTGATAGCAAGGGCTCTCGCTGACTCAGTAGGGGTTGCCCCTCACAGAGTTACCTTCTTTCTAAGAATAGCAAATAACTCACTAGAAGCACCTCTTTCAATAGTGTATATGTGTCAGTCCACACACATATACTCTTGATACCAAGAATAAAATAGATAAATGATGGGAAGATACTGCATAGCACAGGGAACTCTACTTAATGTGCTCCAGTGTCCTAAATGAGATGGAAATCCAGAAGAGAGCAGATGTATGTATATGTACGGCTGATTCATTTTGCTGTACACTGGTAGCTAACACTTCTACTTGCAGAGTCAGACACAACTTAGTGTCTGAACAACAACAACAGACCCTAACACAGTCTTCCCTGGGAGCTCAGTGGTAAAGAACCCGGCTGCCAAAGCACAAGATGTGAATTCGATCCCTGGGTCAGAAAGATCCCCTGGATGAGGAAATGGCAACCCACTCCAATACTCTTGTCTGGAGAATCCCATGGACAGAGGAGCCTGGTGGGTTACAGTCCATAGGGCTACAAAAGTGTCAGACCCAACTTAGTGACTAAACGACAACAGAAGCTAATACAACATTGTAAAGCAACTACACTCAAATAAAAATGAATCAAGAAAAAGAAGTACACCTTTTACATGCAAGCCAGCCAATCCAGATCCCATACTTCTTGCCATCTTCTCTTTAGGGACCCCCATTCTGGGCCATTATCTACACAGGGTCAGGCACCAGGCAACTGAAGACAGCCTTTAGGCCTCAAAGCAGACTGAAATGACTCAGACTAGCCAGTCTTAAATTTACTTGCCCTATCTCATCCACTACTTCCCACCAAACCCACAGTGTTTCCCTGTATGTTCTCTCATCCTAAAACTCTTCCTCACCTTCTGATTATCCAGGTGCTTCCCTGTGTGACACTGCATAATGTCTATGCCTCCTGTTTCTAGGAAACTTTAATAACCACTTTCAATGCAGCCATTTCTGATTCTCCATATATTATCATGCCTGATTAAAATAAACCCTGGGTACTACTAAAACAGTACTCTTTTCTATTAAACCTTAAAAAGAAAAGCCATTTGATAATAGAGTTATCAAGGTGTTCTCTTTTGTTTTGTTTTTTTTTTTTTTTTTGGTTCACTTAATAGACATTAGAATTAAAATAATTTTCTATTACTGAAAAAAAATTGGTTAAAATTTGGATGTTGAATATATGACCACAAAATAATGTTAAGGAATTTAAATTTTAGTTGGACACGATTTTATCAAAGTCATTAATTGTGTAAGTATCAGTGCAATGGTTACAACTGTAAAGACTTTATTTTAGACTGCCTTATGATGACGTGTGCAGTGAAACACTTTCATGAAAAAGTATATCAATTCCTATTTTCATCCTGTTCTTTGTTTATATTGGGTTTGCCCATTGAGACACAAAAGGTATGCTTTTAGATTATGTTATCATGCAACATTATTAGCAAAATGTTAATGGCTGAAACAATAACAGCAAATACATTGGTTTTCCTTTTCCATTATTATACCTAGAAAAATTATTTTCATCTTTGAAGAATGGATACTCTTATTAAGGTGGTATAAGGCTATAGTCTTTATTCACTTTCATTCCCAATTTTAAGTCAAAGTTGGCTGCAATTATGGGAAGACATATACTATATAAATTTAATATTTATTCTCTCATATCATTTCTTTGCAGTCCTTTCCTGATGATCCCAATTGTGCTGCCTCAGATTCAAAGCAACTCATTTTGTCTAGATTCCATGGAGCACTCCTTTGACATTATTGTACTGAATAGTAATGTGTTAATCAAACCAAGAAGTTCCTGCCTAACAAGACATCTCACATGAGGATATATGTCAGAGAACAGGATAAT
Organism: Budorcas taxicolor; assembly: GCF_023091745.1. NCBI lineage: Eukaryota > Metazoa > Chordata > Mammalia > Artiodactyla > Bovidae > Budorcas > Budorcas taxicolor. The sequence goes on along the minus strand of NC_068929.1, from coordinate 53,976,748 downwards.
CAAGAAAAAAAACCCCTAATAAATACCTACTGCTTGTTCCTCAAAGACAGAAAATCCATAGACGAAAAGGAGAGAGATATAGTCCTTTTCAGATTTCTCAGTTTTGGAATTTCCTTAATCAGCAATCTTTTAAAAATGCGGGGATGAGCTGAGCTTGTCAGCTTTTTTCTACTAAATATAAATATTTAAATAAATCTTACAAACTGCTAGCTACTATTAACATCATTTCCTCTATAGGTAAAGAGTTTTTCTTTTTTATAGCAAAAATGTAAGAGGACATAATACCTTTGATTATATAACCTTAGAGGTTTTGTAGAGAACCAGCAAATCTGTTTAAGATTGGTGCTGTGGGCTGGAGAAGTGGAAGCACAGCTCTCTTTAATCCTAGTTTTCTTCTCTGACATATAAAGTGACCTTATTTCCACTGAAATAGACAAAGCATTATCATGAGTTAGAGAAGTTCATGGGGCTAGTGTATTACTTTATGAGCGCTGCTTTAACAGTGTATCACAGACTAGGTGGCTTAGATGGCACAAATTCATTGTTTCCTAGTTCTGAAGGCTGGAAGTTCCAGATAGTCAGCATGGTTGTTTCCTTCTGAGGACCATGAGAGAAGGATCCGTTCCAGATGTCTCTCCTTGGCTTGTCAACGGATGTCTTATCCCTGTGTCTTCATACCATCTCTCTTTTTCTGTGTCCAGACATATTCTTTTCATAAGTTTCATATTGAATTAGGGTCCATTCTAATAAATTTTGGCTTCCCTGTGGCTCAGCAGTAAAGAATCTGCCTGCATTGCAGGAGATGTGTGGGGTCCATCCCTGAGTCAGGAAGATCCCCTAGAGGAGGAAATGGTATCCTACTACAGTATTCTTTCTGGAAAATTCCATGGACAGAGCAGACTTGTGGGATACAGTCCATGGATTGCAAAGAGTCAGACATGACTGAATGACTGAGCATGTATAACCTCATTGGTCGGTGGAAAAGTAATTGCAGTTTCGGACCATGAATTCTAAATCATTGTAACTAGGCTCAAACACACCTTTATTATCAAAATAGGAACAATTATAATCAATGCATTTTTGCCAACAAGAAATAAGTTTGTTTATTCCTGTAGTGTAAAAATACATGCTTTGGGATTTGACAAACTCTTGAAAAGTCTTTTCTGCCTCCTGCTGGTTGTGGAAGTGTTTTCCTTGCAAAAAGTTGTCGAGATGCTTGTAGAAGTAGCAGTCAGTTGCACCAACCTAAATAATTTAATTACCTATTTAAGGACCTTATCTTCAGTCATAAGTAGTAGGAGTTAGAACTTCAGAATGTGAATTTTGGAGGAGGACAAAATTCAGTCCACAACAGATGGTATTCCTGATTATTGTAAGTTATGACCAAGAAACTGTCTTGCAGAAGCAGATACAGCAGGCCCATGATAAATATTTCTCTCTCACCTGCAGAATTCAGTGTGTAGGGGATGCAAAAGAGAAGGAGCTGGGCAAGTGCCCTATTACAGACATCGAGTGAAGATGACAACAGGACATCGGAATTATCTTCCCTGACTTCTTTATAGACAAACATCATACTTAAAAGGCATGCAGCTCTCCTGTTGTAGATAATTTTCTATCTCCCAAAACTTCTTTTACTTTTTTATTCTTCTTCCATTATGCACTTTCTTTTAGAAGAAAATCTTTTCTTTAATGAAAGTTCTTTAAATTTCTGCCATAACATTCTCACTGATGATTTCTGTACACCTGAAAATAAAAGTTTTCTAATCTAACAAAAGCAACATGCTGTTTCTAATGATTTCTCTTGCTATGTCAATATATGACTTTGGAAAATTTATAGTTTTTAAGAGTTAAGATTCCCATCATACAAATGAAGAAATAGCCACTTAAGGCATCAAGCTGAGAAAATGTACTTCTGATCTTTGAGGTATCTGTGCTTATTCAACTTAATCATTTTAAAGCCCCATTCATTTTTACATATATCTGGGGAAAAATGTGAATTTTCCTAATGCTGAAACCATTACATAACTCCTGTCACATTCTTCATTCACATACATTACAACAGAGTTATATAATACCCAGGATACAGCAAACTCATTAATTATTTCCCAACTTAGATTCCTCTTTTGGGGTAAAATCATGAATATGTGAATGGAGAAAGATGACCAGGAACAATGACTATTCTATATCACTCTGAATACTTTACAAGCTACAGATAGATCATACACTTTTGGCTCTAATTTATTTGTCAAAAATACCACTCATTCTTCAAGGTCTGTCTCAGTGCCTAGCACTTCCAGGATGTCATGTCATCATTTCTGTATTCCTGCACTGTCAATAAGCACTTCCTGTTCTGCTCTGCTCAGAAGGTACCACCCATTTTCCATTTTGTTACGCCATCCATTTGTTTAATACGTTGTCATGACCAGTGATCACAACAGAAAATCCATGCTCCTCATCATGGCCAACAAGACCTGCAATATCTGGCTCCTGACAATTTCTTGGACTTCATCCTCTCACTTGGTCACAATGTTTATTCAATCTGGCCACACTAGCCTTTTGTTTTGTCCCTCACTTTTGCCAAGTGTTCCTCTGGGGACATTTACACTATTTCTTGCTTTGGCCTAGTAAACTCTTCGTACATGTAGGCACATCATAGATCCCACTTGGTCATTTGCATCTGGCTTAATGATTTCACTTAAGAGAGTGTTTCCCTGAGCACCAATCAAAAGTGAAATCCTAGTGTCTTCCTAATACACCAACTTGCTTGCTTGACTTCACTGTACTTTATGGGGGGGAAAAATGGGTTAGTCATGTCTGATTCTTTGACACCCCCTGGACTGTAGCCCACCAGACTCTTCTGTCCATGGGATTCTCCAGATAAGAATACTGGAATGGGTAGCCATTCCCCTTTCCAGGGGAACTTCTGATCCAGGGATTGAACCCAGGTCTTTTGTATAGCAGGCAGATTCTTTATCATTTTAGCCACAAGGGAAGACCCAAAGTAAAAGTGTTAGCTGCTCAGTCATGGTCAACTATTTGAGATCCCATGGATAGTACTGTGCCAGACTCCTCTGTCCAAGGAATTCTCCAGGCAAGAACAGTGGAGTGGGTAGCCATTCCCTTCTCCAGGGGATCTTTGTGCTTTACTAAACCCTAATCATTTCTTATAAATTAATAACTCACTTCTTGATTTTCTGTCACATTCAGTTACACTGTAAACTCCAGAAAAGCAGAAAAATATCAGGTTTGTTCAACATTAGCCCAAGGCAATCAAATCGGCACTTGGAATGAATCAGGGAAAATTGTCAAATAAATGAATAAATCAATAGATGTATACACAAAATAAGTCTTATTCATGCATACATGAATATATACTAGACACTGTACTTGGCAATGAGAACAGGTTTAAATTTTAGGGATCACACATTACTTCAAAGTTGCTATTATCGTTGAAACTAGAATAAAAAGTTTTCAAGTTAGGTAGAAAGGTTAAATTTCTCCATTCATGTAAAGTATTTTTTTAATTTTAATTTGGACCTCCAAATATGAATGCGTTTCCTGTAGTATCTTCTCTTGTAGGGAGGTATCTATGTGTGCTTCTCTGGCGGCTCATATGGTAAAGAATCCACCTGCAATGCGGGAAACCTGAGTTTGATCCCTGAGTTAGGAAGATCCCCTGGAGAAGGAAATAGCAACCCACTCCAGTATTCTTACCTGGAGAATTCCATGGACCGAGGAGCCTGGTGGGCTACAGTCCTTGGAGTTGCAAAGAGTTGGACAAAACTGAGTGACTAAGACTTTCACTTTCACATCTATTTCTGCATCTCAAGTTTAGCTAGCTGTATCATTCAAAAGAAGAAACAGAAACATCTCAAGCTTTCAGCAAGATTAGAACCAGGTTGTAATTTCTGCTTTCTCTCTAGGCTACAACTCTAGGCTAAAATTTAACTTTTTAAGTATCTATATCTTCATCTAAAATGGTAGTCTATACAGCAGTCATTAACCATGTGTATGCATCATTAAGCATGTAAAATGTGGCTAGTAAAACTGAGGAACCAAATTTTTAAGTTTATTTAATGATAACTAATTAATTCATCTTGTGGCTATGCCATGTGTCACGTGGAATCTTAGTTTCTTGACCAGGAATCAAACCCATACCCCTTTCAGTGGAAGCATGGAGTCTTAACCACTGGACTGCCAGGGAAGTCCCAATGTTAGTTAATTTAAATTTCAATTGAAAAATTTGAGCAATGTTAAAAATGCCCTATACAAAAAATCTGAAATTACTTTGTTAATAAAGATAAATTTGCTTCCTATTAGAAAATGATGATGTCACAGTAATCATCCCCTTATGTTCCTATTAGGTAATGTGTAAACATATCATTATATGTGGTGAGAAGCCCAAACTTAAGTCCTGATATTATTATGTATGCATTGGCATCTGGGAAAAACCTGAAGGGCCTCGAATGTCCTAATGGCAAGTGTTTCTCCCTTATGTGTTCCTACAGATAAATCCCTGGTCAAACAGCACTCCCTAGTCATGGGGACCAGCAAAGTGCCTGATTTCCTCTAAGGGGTCAAAGTCAGTTCCCTGACAGCCTGAAGGCCTGTTCACATAAGCCAATCACATCTTCCTACAGAAACCAGAGGTCATCTCATCCCCTTGTCATTCTGAAGCCTGTCTGCCACAGCCCTTGCCCATTCATTCTTGTAAAAAGCAGCCCCCTCTCAAATGCAGCCCCCACAAGGCTTCCCCCTGCCCCAGGCTGTCAGTATATGGGACTAATAACCTACTGTCAACCTCACCTCCTGTCAAATGTCAGGTGTTCTGCCTTCAGCCACCACCATAACCCTGGGGCAAAGTTCCCTCCTTCACCAACAAGGTGAAAAGAAGGAAATCAAGACTCAAACATCATTTGATCGTTGTGAATATTCTTTTATTTAATGGCAATAGTTTATGTGTTCAGAGTATAAATTCAAAATGTATGAGTATTAAAGAAAACTTATAAATAGCATCCTTATCCAATGGTTTGTGAGTAATGGATTGATTCCTGCCATATCAGTAAACAAAGTATGTCACAGTCATCAGTTATTTCAGCCCTCCAATGTGAGCCAGTGAGCCCTGAGGGAACTCAAAAAAAAAAAAAAAAAAAAAAGAATGCCTGCCATCTAGCAGCTGTGGACGGCAGCCACTTCCCACAGTGAGCCCTGAGGAAACTCAGGGTGTGAAAATAAAGGACACTGGCCCAGAGAGCTGAGGTGCATATCAAAGGAATGACTTCAGTGAGCACAGACCCTTGCATATTCTCATACACAGAAAAGTCCTAAATTCCTTAACTTGGGATATTTGGTTTTCTTTAGTTAGCAATCATATTTTGATGTCCTGACTATATGCCCTTTGTTGCAAAACTTCAATATAACCTGGCTCCCCCTCACCTCCTTGGAGCAGTTCTCTCAGGGTTACTGCAGATGCTATCTCCTGGGCTTGAAGTCTTAAAAATTCCCACCAAGTAAAACATAATTCTCAACTTTTAGGCTGTGAATATTTATATTTTAAAATCCACAGTTATTACCTTTATCCAGTGGTCTATTGTCAATAACCAGTGTTTCTTTTAATTCTTATTATCAGGGCCATTCATATGGATACAGTTTGAATAATAAGAATGCCAATATTCACTCATCTTTTACTCTTCGAAAGCATAAGTTGTGAATAGTTCAACTAAATATTTGAAAAAAAAAATATTGTTTCACAGTAAACAGCAGTGTTTAAAAATGGTCGGTTGCTTAACTGAGCAGCTAGCATCCAAATTCTTCCTACTGTTGCTTTAAGTCTGGAAGGTTCTGAAAAGTAAAACTCTATTTTCCAGATTCTTTAAAAGCTAGAAAGTTAACTGATTTATTTTCTGCTAATGAGATAAGATCAACTAAGAATTCAGCTAAGAATTATAAGAGTTCAACTGGGAACCAAGTTTTGCAGAAAGAAAAAGGACAATGATGCTCAGATCACCCAGCTTACTGGTGTACATCTAGCAGGAGGGCACCTGTCTCAGCCAACTCTTCCATCACAGTTTCTGGAAACTTGGTTTGCACTGAAGGTATTGTGTTCCTGCAGCTAACCATGCTGTGCTGGATTCTTGATCAGTGAATCATGACTAAGATGGTTTTGCCCTGGTGTCAGCAGGACACCTTTTCCTATGTCTCTTTATTGTACCCAAAGGAGAAAAGCCTAGGACAGACCATTCCTTTGATAGTATTCTAAATCTCATTTAGAAGTAAGAGAGTACCTGAAACTCATACCCTATCATATTTTAAAATGTACTCTGCATAAAAATTAACTTTCTGCCTAACATATTGACTTTTGTTATCTTTAACTGAACTCTCAATTTATACTACTTGATTGGAGTGAATCACCATGATAATGCAACCCTCAACAACATAGTTTTAGGTGTATTGTGACTAGCAATCACTGCTATCTTCATTTCATTGCCTGGCAGTGACATAAAATGGCTAATTTTATATGATTAAATGTTTTGAACCCACATAAAGTGCAACAGCATATTTCATATACTTTAGAATCATACCTAAATTTTCTAGGCCCCAGAATCACTGATGATGATCATCTCTCTAAACTCAAATTATGAGCTGAACAGTTAATGCAGTGTAAGTGCTGCCTAGAATTTAGGCTCATTTTATCTAAATCACTAGATGCACCCCTTTTTAAATCTATTTTTTCCCTGAATAAGTGTCCTTAGAGATGATGTAGCTGAGTAAAATTTTGCCATGTAATTATGGATGGGAGGGGATACATTTGTTCTTTTATATACAGAAAAATATTTAGATCCTCTGAAGTGGGAGGTAAGACAGTGATTGAAGGAAGGTCAGTACAAGGGAAATATATTGGACTGGGAAAGGGCTATTGGACCCAACATAAGGTCAGGGACTTTGAAATCTGCAATTTGATATCAGACACTAACACTTAAACAACCAATAAACTAATATGATAGGGACTCAAGTGGCTCAGTTGTAAAGAATCCACCTGCCAATTCAGGAGACGTGGGCTCTATCCCTGGGTTGGAAAGATCCCCTGGAGAAAGAAATGTTACTCTAGTATTCTTGCCTAGAAAATTCCTTGGGCAGAGGAGGCTGGAGGACTATTGCTGTTGGGGTCACAAAGAGTCGGACGCAACTGAGCAACTAAGCACTGCTGCAAACGATAAGATGAGATGGTCACAAAATGAACCTGACAGATTCTAGAGATGAGGAAAAAAAAACATAGTAACTGATGTCCTTGGGGTGAGCAGTGAGGTGGTCCAGAGTGAGAGGACTGGGGTATGTCAGTGGACAGGAGAGGAGAGATGTTTTGGGCAGAGTCTGAGCAGATGAAATTCCCATAACTGAGCAATGATAACATTGTAGCTGAGAAACAAAGCTTTGTAGCTATATGGTTTAGCACAGAGCGGCTCTAAATAAAGCTACAAAATCAAAACCAGACCACGAGAAGCCCTGTAAGATATATAAGGTCAGGAAAAATTTATCACTAGAATTGCCTGTTGCTGCTGTGGAAACACAAAGAGTGTGGTGCAATAAGGTTGGAGAATTTAAGGCATAAGTATACCCCCAGAGACATTTATGCTAAACTTCAATATTCTCTAGCTTTAAGGAGATGCAGTTTATTGCGAAATGAAATGTGATGATAATTAAACTATTAGAAAGCCTCAACACAGCATCGTGCACTATGGAAAGAATACAGGTTGCAAAAAGGAAATTCCCATTTGCACAATCAATGAAGAAGCTATCCTGTGTTTCACCTCTTCTGTCAAATCCAAGAGACACACAGAACATATGCTTTCTATCTAGTTTCAAAGATATGCTAAGAAGACAAGCATCCCTTAGGGGCAAGAGGAAGAATGGATTTCAAACAACAGAGAAACATGGAATAAATATCATGCTTAAAAAAATGAATTTCTCCATCTGTCTTGTCATATGCAGCAAAAACTTTAGAGCAGCCTGCTGCTCTTCATGGAAACATTTCTTTAAATTGCTCATGAAGGATCTTTGAACATTGATTCTGTTAGTAGGTTATTCACATGTGGAAACTAATTACTAAAAGCTGGAAAAAGAGGTTATATTTTGTAGATATTAATTAAACTAACAAGGCTGTAGGGCTCTCTGTGTTATGTACAAATAATTTATTATTTCCAAAGATCTTGTGTCTGCTCATAGCTTAAATAACAAACTCCATATGACAGTAAAGTCTTGCTATTATATAAAGAGTCTGACAAGTTGGGTGATAAACATAAACACACACACACACGCGCACAGAGATACATACATCTATGTGTACACACATGGAATTCCCAGGTGAAGCTAGTTGGTAAAGAACCCTCCTGCCAATGCAGGAGACATAAAAGATACGGGTTCAGTCCCCAGGTCAGGAAGATCCCCTGGAGGAGGGCATAGCAACCCACTCCGTATTTTTTTTCTGATGAACGCCATGGACAGAGGAGCTTGGCAGGCTACCGTCCACGGGGACAGAGGAGCCTGGCGGGCTTTGGTCCATAGGGTAGCAAAGGGTCAGACACAGCTGAAGCAACTTGGGATGCAATGTCTAAAATATCAACAATGATAGGTGGCTATGTTGAAATGAAAGGAGACACATGATTTCTGGCATCAGAGAAACACAGAAGAGCATATTCTGTTCTCTCCAAATTCCAGAGGAAAAGAGGAAAACAAAACATAGCCTCTTTATTAATAATGACTTGAACTGATTTACCACACAATGGACACAGTTCAAACTATTTACAAGAACTGTATACGAGTATAAATGCACATAACCTTTATAACTACCTTAGGAGATATAATACTCTTCTTAGACCTATAGTATTCTACATTTTAGAAAGAAAGAAATAATGCATGAGTGGTAAAATAAAATTTTCAAAGTCATACTACTAATAAATGGCTATCTGGGTTCAAATATAGAGAATCTAGCAGAAAGTCTATGCCTTACCTTCTACAGTTTGGTGTCAATTGAAAATATACGGCAACGCAAACTATACAGGCAATGCTAAATGGCCCAATGGAGTAGACACAACTTTGTTAATTATATAATGAATGATGTGTTTCACGTTTGAAGACATAAGCATGAGGGCTTTGACTTTGAATTGCATGCTCTGGGAAAAGTGTTGAAACAATGTATGTTTATTTTGGCCTATGCCACATTATTATAATCCTTTCTTGGTAGTTTGAAATGTGTATGACTTTTTCTTTTTTTCGATTTGATCCATGAACCACAAGCATGTCTCCATTTGCATGAGAACAAAATGGCACAAGAATCCAAGAAGGCTTAAAGACAAATTTATATTAGATCTAAATCATCTACATCTCTCCCATTATTCCAGCAGCATGATTAGCTACAAGAAGTAAGATTTGTGAGATAGCTGTGCCTGCTAAGGGTGCTCTTACAAGGAACTGAGAAGAGAGGGCCACACCAAGTAAGGCTGTAGGATCAGAAGATGCAGAAATCCCAAGGGTGCAATCAGAATAAGACGAAAAGCCATAAAGGAACTCATTGTGCTATGCTTAGTCACTCAGTCATGTCCAGCTCTCTGTGGTCAGCTCACCAGGTTCCTCTGTGGAATTTTCCAAGCAAGAATACTAGAGTTGGTTGCCATTTCCTAATCCAGGGGATCTTTCCAACCCAGGGATCAAACCCATCTCTCTCTGAATTAGCAGGTGGATACTTTACATTAGCACCACTACAGTGCAGGAGAGCAGGGTTGGTTTGATTCCTGGGTCAAGGAGATACCCTTGAGAAGGGACTGGCTACCCACTCCAATATTCTTGCCTGGAGAATCCCATGCAGAGTGAAGTCTGGTGGGCAACAGTCCATGGGTTGCAAAAAGTTGGATACAACCAAGCAACTGAAACTTTCACTTTCAAAGTAAGTCAATTCTCAAAAAAAAATCAATGAAACTCAGTTTGCCTGAGTCTACAAATAAAGAGGCTTCCCAGATGGCTCAGCAGATAAAGAATCAGCCTGCAATGTAGGAGACACAGGAGATGTGGGTTCATTCCTTGAGCTTGGAAGATCCCCTGGAGTAGGAAATGGCAACCCACTCCAATATTCTTGCATGGAAAATTCCATATACAGAGGAGTCTGGTGGGTACAGTCCATGGAGTTGCAAAGAGTTCAACACAACTAAGCACAAACACACATACACAAAAACCCTACACACACAGATAACAGGGATATTATCAAGAAATGTTGATAGAGGGTATTGACCACTGAATGTGAAACACTGGACATCACAGCCAGGCCACCAGAATGCTTAAAGTGTTTTGATGACAACTTTATCACTTGGGTACTCTGAAGTCTCTACAGAAGCCAGAGCATGACATTAGTGGAAATTAGTCAAGCAGCTCATATGGTTTGCCACTCTAAGTACCAAAGCTAAACACTGAGACTTTTAAAGAGTTGGAAGGAGTTATTCTGTGTCCTGATTATAAACTAATCATTTAGGTCCCTCAAATTTATTATAAATATAATTTATAATCTTTCCTATATTCTCACCTTGCTCTGATCTTCTAAGAACTATATATTTGTGAGATCCAAGGATATGACTCTCCTTTGAGGCATCTCATAAGGTAATTCCATTACTAAGGCATATAGTAAATAAGTTTGAAAAGCCCTTGTACCCGAATCTACCTACATATACTATGAAAAGTACATCTTTTACATTTTATCTACCTATATTTTCACCAACAGCACTTATTAAACATTCAAATATTATATATTACTTAAGATTAGTTTTAGCCAAGGACCCCCCATGATATGAAGTTACGTTGTAAGTATTCTTTTCATAGTACCATGAATTGCAGACATGGATTATATTTGCAGTATTATGTGCCTCTGTGTTCAGAACTGATGTGACTTTTGTCATGCAAAACCCCATCTCCAGTTTAAAATTTGGCTAGGTCTAAAAATTTAGGGAGTTTGAGAAAATGTATATCAGGGTCTTTGAAATACTGTTCACTCTTTCATAGCTCTCTCTGGGCTTGTATTTAAGTTTGAAGGGACTCATGTGATGTAGAGTTGGGAGGAAAACGAGTATCATAGAACAGTGGTGAAGTTGCCTTGTGGGCTGACTGGCATCTGCTCAGATATGTTGAGTCTAGCTTCCCAGAGTTTATTTATTTATTTTTTTATATCTTGTTGATTTGCTTTCAGCTAATAAACATGATATCTATTCTTCTCAGCTCAGTCAGGCCCTTCCCCCATTAATCATGTTGCTTTAGCTTCATCATTCTCCTGGGGCTGCAGGGGTGTCCACCTTGTACAAGCAACTTCTCAAGTGCCCAGAACACTGAGCAAAAATCTAGTCTCAATCTTCCTCCTTCTAACACTTTGGTCTATTCTATCCCTCTTACTGGGCTTCCCCAGTGGCTCAGAGGTAAAGTATCCACCTGCATTGCTGAAGCTGCAGGAGATATGGGTTCAATCCCTGGGTGGAGAAGATCCCTTGGAGGAGGGCATGGCCACCCACCGCAGTATTCTTGCCTGGAGAATCCCATGGAGAGGAGCCTGGAAGTCTACAGCCCATGGGGGGACACAGAGGTGGACACGACAGAAGCAACTTAGCACACACACAGGCATCCTAGTTTCCAGCTCCAATCACTGCACACCTGTGTTAAGGTACGCACCTGAAGTGAGTCACCCTGATTCCTGGGCTATCCCTCTATAGTGGATCATCAGTGCCTCAGCCAGAGGAGTTCCCTTAAAAAATAAAATGCATCATGGTCCAGCTTTGATCAGGTCTATCAAAAGCCTTCTGGGGTCCCTCAGAGTAAAAAGCAAAGCTCTTGCCTTGCCCATGAGCCCCACCTTCTATCAGAGCTCACTTCCTGCATTCCTTCTCCACTCCCCTAGAGCTTCCACCAGGCAGATTTATCAGGAGTATCAAGTAGGTCCCACCTTGACACCCTGGGATGTGTAGTTGACTTTGAAATGCTGTTTTTCAAATATGTTCATGGTTACCTCCACATTGCTCCTAAGTTTCTCAAATGTTCTTTTATTGGTAAGATTTTCTCTTAAATGTGTTTCTCAGTATTTCAAGATACTATTTTCTCTTTGCTCTACAACACAGGAACTTCCTCCTTCACACTTGTCAGCCAATTTTCCACATCACATTTCTCATTTTCTATAAGTTGATTAAAAAGATGATCAGTCATCTATTTTAAATATGACTTACACATTATATAATTTGTTTCCTGTACTCTTTTCACTAAAATGTAAGCACCAACGTGAAAAACTTTAATGATACCTTTCACAAATGTATACACTACCCAGAGATAGTTTTTGAACAAAGTAACATACAAATTACTTTCAATACTATTATGGAGTAAATTAATCTGTTAATTAATAACTTATCCCCTCCATACCAAGCACTGGATGCTTTATGTAATTAAGGAGAAGATTATTAAGGAAAAAATAAAGAGGAAAAGTGAATTAATCTTTATCTATATGTCACCCACTTCACATACATGTTTGAAATATAAAAAAAATAATTTAAAAATATTATAATACATTCAATATATATTTCCCCTCTGGCCCATTCTCCATATTTAATCATAATTTCAAATTAATTTTGATATGTAAACAGAGGTGCATATTTCCTGAGAAATCTGTATGCAGGTCAAGAAGCAACAGTTTGAACCAGACATGGAACAACAAACTGGTTACAAATTGGGAAAGGAGTACATTAAAGCTGTATATCGTCACCCTGCCTATTTAATTTATATGCAGAGTACATCAAGCAAAATGCCGGGCTGGATGAAGCCCAAGCTGGAATCAAGTTTTCTGGGAGATATATCAATAACTTCAGATAGGCAGATGACACCACCCTTATGGCAGAAAGTGAAGAGAAACTAAAAAGCCTCTTGATGAAAGTGAAAGAGAAAAGTTAAAAAGTTGGCTTAAAACTCAGCATTCAAAAAATGAAGATCATGGCATCTGGTCCCATCACTTCATGGCAAATAGATGGGGAAAAAATGGAAACAGTGACAGACTTTATTTTTGGGCTCCAAAATCACTGCAGATGGTGACTGCAGCCTTTAAATTAAAACATGCTTGCTCCTTGGAAGAAAATCTATGACCAACCTAGACAGCATATTAAAAAGCAGAGACGTTAGTTTGCCAACAAAGGTCCATCTAGTCAAAGCTATGGTTTTTCCAGTAGTCATGTATGGATGGGACAGTTGGACTATAAAGATAGCTGAGCATCCAAGAATAGATGCTTTTGACCAGTGGTGTTGGAGAAGATGCTTAAGAGTCCCTTGGATTGCAAGGAGATCCAACCAGTCCATCCTAAAAGGGATCAGTCCTGAATATGCATTGGAGGGATTGAGGCTGAAGCTGAAACTCTAATACTTTGGCCACCTGATGTGAAGAACTGACTCTTTGGAAAAGACCCTGATGTTGGGAAAGATTGAAGAAAGAAGAAGGGGATGACAGAGGATGAGATCGTTGGATGGCATCACGGACACAAGGGACAGGAGTTTAAGTAAGCTCTGGGAGTTGGTGATAGACAGGGAAGTCTGGTGTGCTGCAGTCCATGGAATTGCAAGGAGCTAGGCACAACTGAGCAACTGAACTGAAACAGAGATGCAAATATTTGTACTTTTAAAATAGCAGTTTGTTTATAGCAAACTCAGGGACCTATAATTTTATGATTAAAGAGAAGGTGGTATGAAGTCAAATGTGATTTATCCTATTTTTAGCATAAAAACATACAATAAATGTCTCCCATTGACATCATATTACTAGGTTTCATTTATATGACAAAGAAGCCTAGTTGAGTCTCGAAGTTCTATGCCCTCCTTGTCTTGAATTTGCCCTGGGAAATTCAGCACATATTTTTAGAAAGCAGATAACAGAACAACTAAATGCAGTGATACGCAACACAATATGGGCTTCCTGGTGGCTCAGCTGGTAAAGAATCTGCCTGCAATGCAGGAGACCTGGCTTCCATCCCTGTGTTGGGAAAATCCCCTGGGGAAGGGAAAGGCTACCTAATCTAGTATTCTGGCCTGGTGAATTACAGGCCAGTGGGGTATAGTCTGTGGGGTTGCAAAGAGCTAGGCACAACTGAGTAACTTTAACTTTCACTTTTGTTTCATATCACACTTTGAACTAGTATACTATTATACTGACACCTGGAATGATGATAACAGGATCGATTCAAAACTAGAAGTTGAGCGAACTGACATTTAGCATAGAATTCGTAAGGAGGAGGATGAGCCAGAGATATGGCAACTGTGTTAATATTCCACACACTCTGTAAGCTACAATGGCTCAGTTGGTAAAGAATCCACCTGCAGTGCAGGAAACCTGGGTTCAGTCCCTGGGTTGGGAAGATCTCCTGGAGAAGGGAAAGGTGACCCATTCCAGTATTCTGGACTGAAGAATCCCACGGACTGTATAGTCACAAAGAGTTAGACACAGCTGAGCAACTTTCACTAATCTGCACTAATAATACAATAAAGTTATTTTATTCTAAAATCATTACACTGGCTTTTATCATTCATGTGGTACTTGATCACCATTCCAGAGGATGGAAAACTTGTAGCTAAAAAGACATTTGAATAAATTAGAATAGTATAGGATTGGGTGCCAAATAGAAGGAAATTTTGTTATCCCAAGTATGGGGTGTAGAAGAGAGTTCATCCAGGATGGAAGTAGCCCAAATTGAAAGATCTGCTAGTTACACCGGTTTTCAAACTCTGGGTGGTGTGACTTTCCAAAAGGCCACATTCCAATATGAACACAAAATGCATTTCAAGCTGAATATAAACAGAAATATATATATGTATATATATATGTGTGTGTGTATGTGTGTGTGTGTGTATATATATATATATATATATATACACTTTAATTATCAGCTGCTCTGGATTAGCAGCACTGTGCTGGGCTGTGCTTAGTGTTTCAGTCGTGTTCCACTCTTTGAGACCCCATGGACTGTAGTTCTCCATGCTCCTCTGTCCATGGGATTCTCCAAGTGAGAATACTAGAGTGGGTTGCCATTCCCTCTTCCAGGGGATCTTCCCAACCCAGGGATCCAACCGGGGTTTCCTGCATTGCAGGCATATTCTTTACCAGCTGAGCTACCAGGGAAGCACCGCAGTACTGTAGCTTTCCTTAACTCAAATTGATAAGTAAGTATTGGCTACACTAAAAGAATTCTTGCCAAGGGATATTTGATATTAAACCAGGGAATCAGAAACTGGAATCTATTTGTACCTCTTTAATAGGTTCAAATTATCCTTGAAAAGTGATTTTCTTTATTCTCTTCCCTATCCTGGTGTTTTTATAAAGCTGCCAATTTCAGTTGTATCCTGATCCTGATTTAAGAGAATAGTGAGGAAATTAAAAAATTAGTACTTTTCAAGAGCTTTTAAATTTGATTAAGGTTTCTATCTTCAACAAAAAATGAAACCTTTTGCTGTGCACGGTTTACTCATTTCCATCCAAAGGCCTTTGATTATACTAATTTTTCAAATATAAACAATTAGTAACAGGCCATTTGTTTACTAAATGTTATAGAAGAAACCCAGCTGTCTTTATCTGCTTCATTTGACCATTCTAAAGTTACAATTTTCTCATGACATTTCTCTATTTAAACATGTTCAACTACACATGAAGATCATTTAGGTCTGGGTATTTTAAGGTTATTTTCCATATACTGTCAAAAAGAAGCATGTTTCAATCTAAGAAAATGATTAGCATTTCACGTAAGTTGACTTCACTTTTAATATACCCTTGAAATATATCTCATCAGTTACTGTATTTCAAATTATTTTGTTATGGAAGGGACCTTTTTTTTAATCAACTTTAAAATTATATTCTGCTGACTTGCAAATGGCAGGTCAATGCTAATTGAGAGAAGACTTAAAAACTCTGACATCTTTTATCCCTGCATAAAGATTGCGTGCTCTGTGTGTTCTAATCCTCTGCTTTCCAATATTGCCTTTACGAGGTTAAGAAGATGAATGTTCATTGCTTTTAATCCTCACCATGATTTATGAGGCTCTTGGTATCCTTTCCCCAGAGCAGCTACAACTGTGTGGTTGTTCTGCCTGCTGCTTAAATTACACAGACATCTGCAAAGTAAATTATGGATTGTTGTCCCACAGACCATAACCAAGCATTCTCTCTATCTCTCCTGCAAGACTTTTTTCTGTTAGAACAAAGACCATGTGCATTTTTATTTGCTGGGGTAATGAAGAAATTTTAAGTTAACCTGAATGATAGTAACATTGACCTGAATTATGACCTGTCATATAACATCAAAGCAGTATGACATATAAACAACATTACTTTAAAGCTAGGAAAAAACCCACCTCCTATTTATTTATATCTTTCTTGTTTATTTAGGAAATATCACCTTTAGGTTTTCAGAAGAAATGTGACCTTTAAAATTAGCTTGAAAATTGTGCTGGAATAAACTGAATGCAAGTGACCTGAGTCTCCAACCATGCAAGACTTCAAGAGCATCCTGTGATTCTTTAAATCCAAACATTGAACAAACAAAGAGAAAACTATATGAAGGAAAATCCATGGAAGATGGGTATCTTTTTTTTAGATTTTATTTTTCTTATTGATATCACTGGTAGTACACCTGTTTTAATATCCTGGAAGCATTAGGAAATCATGAGTAATTGGAACAATTCTCTCTCCAGAATAAAAAGCCTAGCAGAGTCTAAGCTGAAATAGTCAGCTTGCTGTGTATTCTCCTTTCTTTTCTCTGCTTATGTTTCTGTGTAGATGATGAATCATAATTCCCAATGACAAGTCCATTGTGTAGTCCTAACAGACATGTTTCAAATGTCTAACCTTTGACAATTACCTCATATTAGAAATATTCCAGCATTTATTTTCTTTAGATGTGCTATCTGCAACTCAAACAATAACCCATCAGGGGAAAAGTTACACTAACAATTTTTTCTTTTTTTAATACTCTCTAATAACGCTTTACAAAATGTATTTCTTTCTTAAACAGATGGCTCTGCAGTTAATTTTTGAACTTGATTGTCAACTCAGAAGGATGTTGTGAGCCCTAAAACCAGATATGCTCAAATCCAATCCTAGCTGAGCAGATCCACTACTGTCTCTGTGTTTGCATCAGTTTCTGTTTCACCTTGTCACTGCTGAGAGAGGGTGTGCTCTTAATGTCAGGACCTGCTATTCATACCAGTTCCCTAAAGACTTCATTTTTAAAGACAGATCCTTGATTTCTTTGCCTCTGTGTGTCTACTCATTTCTAACACTTCCCATTTTCAATCGCACTTCACCTCTTGGTCCTTCTGAAATGAAGTGCGAAAGGAATCCTTAAGGATTAGATTTAGTTAAAACCCTAAACTACTTAAATATACCTCCAAACTGACAAATTTCTTTTGAATACTGATTGCATACAAGTAATTGTCTTAGGTATTCTAGGGAACAGACACAAATAAGATGAAGTTGGTGCTTCCAAAAATTAGACATAACAATATATGTATATATACACACACACACACACACACACACATATATATATACACACACACACACACACACATATGTGACTACAATCCCCAAGTGCATTGCCAGCAATAATTTTCATAAACACATAAACACACAAACACACACACCTGATTAGGTCATTTCTCTACATTCAAAAATAAACTGCAAAAACAAATGGCTCCACATCACATGAAACGTAAAGTCCCAGCACGGACATGATTTTATATTTCATCCAAGGTTCTTCCTTATCTGAGACTACTTTTCTAGATTTATTCACCAGGTATCCTCAGATATGATATGCATTCTATTCTCTAATGTTCCAAATATTATAAAACTCACCACATGTGAAATAATACATATCATCCTGCCATTTATAGATCTATACCCTCTTATTTCCATATACGTAAGAATTTCTTTTTAAAACCAGCTCAAATGCTCTTCCCTTTCAAACAAAACATGCAGAAAGAATCCCAATTCAAACTTCTTCTCTGCAATAATAACATTTTTCAAATTGAAACAAAGAAGGAATCTATAATCAAAGAGTGCTGTTTGATCATATGACAAATTCATGATTTACTTTTTTTTATTTTGACATAATTTATAAAAAATCATTTAATTACTTGTGAGGCAATCATAGACATAAGTGAGCAGTGAGTAGAACAGACAGTAAATTTTGTAAATGTTAACGTAGAAACAGATTGCTCATCTTTGTTCAGAAAAGCATTTACAAAAGGAGACACTGAGATTGCAAACAGACCCCAGTTCATTAACATATTCAAAATTAAATTAATTGCAGACAAGTATTTTAATATTAAACTTGTTTGCCTTGACATCTATATTTTCAGTGTTCTTGGATGTCACTTTTTTTTTTTTTCTTTTTTGCCATACCACATGGCTTGTGGGATCTTAGTTCCCCAATCAGGGGTTGAGCCTGGGCCATGGCAGTGAAAGCATCTGGTGCTAACCACTGGACAACCAGGCAATCCCCTCACTCTATTTGATTATATCATTCCACTGAGATTAATTTCAGGTCTACTTTCTTATATAAAATTTATGAAAATCCTTATAGTAAACAGAAAACAATTTCAAGCCACTGTATTCAAATGTCTTTTGCATTAATTGGACTCTCTCCTGGTTGAAAACAAGTGAACATTCTAATTCTTTAAAAGTTACTCATTCTCAAGTTATTATCTAAAGACTATTCTTATGTAAAATGATTATCAAACTGATATATTTGGGTTTTTTTTTTATCTTCGGTTATAGCACAGAGAGAACCAAAGGACATTTAAGAAGAGTATGTTTCTCTTTTACTTGGATCTTTGGATATTTTAATGCTTCATTAAGCTTTAAAGTAAAAGACACAAAGTCTTGCATTAATAATGAGAATGGCATAGTATTAAATGTTTATTACTCAGTCTTGGATCACAAGTAATATTTACCTTGATGGTTATGTAAGAAGGATAAGTTGCTGGTTACAGGACTAAAGTTTGAAGTACTAACCTCTTTTACCCTATCAATCCTTGAAGTTCTGGAAGAAAATTCCCACCCTGATATTATTTAAAATCAGAAATTTAGAAACTATTCAAATTTTCTTTAAAATAGAAAATAAGAAGGATTCTACAAAGTAAAGACAAAATGTATCCTATAAAGTAGATATGAATATGATGGGAACAAACTGAAGGATAAATGAACAAGCTGAAGGATAAATGAATGAATAAGGATTAGGAATCAGTAGCACTTGAAATATAAAATGGCTAATAATTTTATTTCAAAGTTTTTATCCAGAAAAATTTTACCTAAAATTTGTTTAGTTTTTATTCAAAATTGACAAATTGAAATCAGTTGATGTTACAAAGATAGATAAAGGAGAATTTTTTTGAGTGAACTTATTTCAAAAAAGGAAAGTTAAAAACAAAAGGCATAATTTTTCTATTTGTTAAATATGAGCATGTAGAGTGAATCTGAACAAATATCACAGCAAGATGCATAAAGCCACATTAGCTTAATTACATAGTTGCCTTATGTCTTTAACCTTTTCTTTCTGAGCTATTATATCATGGTTAAACTTAATTGATCACTGATTGAGAACTGAGAGAAAGAACCTTGTTTCGACTGTGGCATAAGAATAGATACTACACTTACCAAGCAAGGAGTGTCAAGGCTATGCTTTAATTATTGTCTTTAGAAGGCTAACTGTAAAAGTCTAAATCTCAGGGTTTATATTTCTCATCAGCAATGGAAAAACAGCCTACAATTGCCCTCCAAAAAGACAATTGAACTAGATTCTGCCATATTAATATTAATATCGACAAGGAAATCTGTGACATTGTCTCTTTGTTTCCTGTGTCAGAGCTTTATCTGAGGTTTGGCTTTGAAATAAGATATATTCCATTTAATGAATGTAATAGCCACTAATTATGAAGGACTAGGCAAAGTGCCATAAAAAAGAATATAAAAGGAAGAAAATCAATTTTATGTTCTTTAGGAAGTACATAGCCACTAGGTCTTCTCAAATCTGCATGTAAATTGAAACAGTGTGAGAAAAATTAAATGAAGTAGCTTAAAAATATAGAATTCTTGCTAAAAGAAATGGTTACTTAGGTTTCATGGTTCTGACATTCTATGTCAACTACCTGTAATCATATAAACAGTTGAATATTCTATTTTCTAATGAAATATATTTTAAACAGTAAAGAAGTTTTAAAAATAAGGTGGATTTTAGAATATTTATTGTGGTAAAAAGCACACATCTTGATGATATTTATATGTCACTTACCTTTAAGAAAGCTGACATCCTATAAAACTTGAAAGTGCTATCAAGTTCCAAATGGACTGTATTTCCAGAGTTGAATAGAGCTGGAAAGACAAACATGTACAGAATTGTCATGTTAAATATATTTTTTTTCTAAAATATATTATTTTAGAATAGTTTACATTTACTTAAAGTTTCAAAGAGAGTTCAGAGTTCTTGTATACCTTACATCTAATTTTTCCTATTGTTAGCATTTTACATATAATAGCTTTATTGGTCACAACTTTTGGTATACTGTGATACATGAACTGAAACCAATATAGATACATTTTTCTGATTTTATTAGTTTTTCTCTTAATGTCCTTTTTCTGTTCCAGGTATGCTGAACTTAGTCTTTATGTCTCCTCAGCATCTTCTGGACACATATTTTCTCAGATTTTCCTTGCTTTTGCTGACCTCATGGGTCTTGAAAAGCAGTGATCAAGCATTTTTTTTTATATGACATCCCTCAACTGGAATTTGCCTGATATTTTTCTCATGGTTGGACCAAGGGGGATGAATGATCTAATTTCTTTTCTTTAGACTAGTTTTTGGAGTAAAACCACAGAGATAAAGTCATTCTTATCATTTCACATCAAGGGGGTCATGTCAAAGATAACTTATTACTGTTGACACTAATCTTGCTTAACTGACTAAAATAGTGTTTGTCTAAACTCTATACTGTAATGTGACTTCTGTTTTCCCTTCTATACTGTGCCCAATAGAAGCAAGTCACTGAATGCAGTCCATGCTCCAGGGTAGGAAGTTCACCTCCTCAAGAGAGAAATATCTACAAAATATATTTGGAAATCTTATGCAAGAAAGATTTGTCTATGCTCCCATTTGTTTGTATTCATTCCTTCATACAGTAATTTATGCATATTGGTATAAACTCATGGATATTTATTTTGTGTTTTGTTTTATAATTTAAAACTAAACTATCTTTTTTGTTGCTCAAATGTTTCCAGCTTTGGTCTTCACAAGTTCTTTCACTTGACTTTGTATCCTTTAGACTTACCACATTCATTTGTTGATTGAACTTACAATGTCAGATTCCCTCCTCACATTCTGAAATTACAAGATAGCCTTATGCTAATATTATATGCCCTAGACTCAGCAATATTTCAAGGATGCTGGATGATTTCACTGAAGAATAGTATAAAGAACCAAGATCTAAATACAAGATCTAAACACCTAGTATATGTAAGTACCAAGATCTAAACACTTGCTTCTGGAACATTGTTGCTTCTAAATCTTCTCCTCAGACTGAGCTGCAAAATAGGTTATTTATACTAAATTGTGTATACTCACATAACCATAATCGTTTCTAATGTTCACAAAAATTATTTTTATACTGTTATCTCTGACTCTAATCCCATCATACATTTCAAATAAGTAATATCTTGGACTTAATACATTAGTGAAACACAGCTTACATTTCTGTTTAAAATGTTTCTATTTGAGTGGTAGCAAGAGTGAATCTAAAAAGACTTCCTACCCAAGTCAGAAATACATGCCTTTATCAATGGCATTTTTCACAGAACTAAAACAAACAAACAAACTTTACAATTTGTATGGAAGCAGAAAAGACCCTGAGGAGCCAAAAAAGTCTTGAGAAAGAAAGGTGGAGATGGAGGAATCAACTTTACTGACTTGAGACTATACTACAAAGCTACAGTCATCATGACTGTATGGTACTGGTACAAAAAGAGAAATATAGACCAATAGAACAAGATAGAGAGTTCAGAGATAAAACCACATACCTATGGGCACCTTATCTTTGACAAAGGAGGCAAAAAATTCAATGGAGAAAAAATAGTCTCTTCAGTAAGTATTGCTTGGAACACTGGACAGCAATGTGTAAAAGAATGAAATTAGAACACCTCCTAACACCATATACAAAAATAAACTCAAAATGGGTTAAACATTTAAACACAAGGCCAGAAATTGCAAAGCTCTTAGAAGAAACCACAGGCAGTACACTCGTGCAAGATCATCTTTAACCTGTCTCCTAGATTAATGGAAATAAAAACAAAAATAAAGAAATGGGACCTAATTAAACTTAAAAGCTTTTCATAGCAAAGGAAACTATAATCAAGACAACCCTCAGGATGGAAGAACATCATTGCAACTGAAGCAAATGACAGAGAACTAATCTCCAAAATATATAAGTAAGTAGCTCATATAGCTCATTATCAGAAAAACAGACAACTCAATGAAAAATGTGGGCAAAAGACCTAAACAGACATTTCTCCAAAGTTTACATATGGATGACCAGTAAACACATGAAAAAATGCTCAGCATCATTCATTATTAGAGAAATGTACATTAAAACTATAATGAGATATCACGTCACACCAATTAGAATGCCATCGCCAAAAAATCTACAAACAATAAGTGCTGGAGAGGATGTGGAAAAAGTGTAAATTGATACAGTCACTATGAAGAATAGTATGGATATTCCTTTAAAAACTAGGAATAAAATTGCCATGTGACCTGGCAATTCCACCACTGGGCATATACCCTAAGAAAACAATTCAAAAAGACACACAAACCACAATGTTCACTGCAGCATTATTTACAAGAGTGAGGACAAGGAAGCAACCTAGATATCCATCGACAGATGTTTGGATAAAGGAGAAGTGGTATATATACACAGTGGAATATTATTCATAGAAAGGAATGAAATTGGGTCAATTGTAGTGATGTGGATGAGCCTAGAGCCTGTTATATAGAGTAAGGTAAATCAGAAAGAAAAAAAAAAACAAATACTGTATATCAACACATATGTATGGAATCTAGAAAGATAGTATTGATGAACCTATTTTCAGAGAAGTAATGGAGATGCTAATGTAGAGAATGGACTTGTGGACATGGTAGGGGAAAGAGAGGGTAGGGCAAGTTGAGAAAGTAGCACTAACATATATGAACTATAATGTGTAAAATAGATAACTAGCAGGAAGCTGCTGTACAATAGAGGGAGCCAGCCTGGCACTCTGTGATCACCTAGAGGGGTGAGATTGGAGGCAGGAGGGAGGCTCTATAGGGAAGGGATAAATATATATATATATATTATATATATAATGCTCCAATTAAAAAAGAAAATGCATGCCTGTTATCTGATTCTGAAGAATCTTTGGGAAAGTTCATAAACTTTTATTATCATTCATTCCTATTAAAGATTTGCATGTTGGAAAAGAAAAATAACCTTTAATACTGTGTGCACACAACCACAGCTGCCTGATTGCTTTTTTTTTGTCAAGTGTAATACACTGAAAAAATTAAAAGAGAAAAAGGAAATATATATTACTCATTAACTAATATACTTCTTCTGTTGCTATTACTATGTTTTATATGATTAAGTTTTCATCAAAGGATAAAAAGTCTGATATATCAAATTTACCTATATAAGAAATATTATTTTTAATGAATTTAAAAAGAATGAATACTAGTATATAAAAGTTAGTCATTATAAGTAAATGGCAATCAAAATACTTAGAAGTGTTTGTCATCTTTTCTATCAAAATATTGAGTGGAAAATATGTATAATAGACTAGACTGATAACCTGTACTATGTGACTGTTATTTTCTGATATTTACCAAAAGGGTCTTCTCAGCCAATGTTTTAGAAAGACAACATAGCTATTTGTACATAACTACATAATTAAGCCAACTGAGCAACTTCACTTTCACATTTCACTTTCATGCATTGGAGAAGGAAATGGCATCCCACTCCAGTGTTCTTGCCTAGAGAATCCCAGTGACAGGGAAGCCTGATGGGCTGCCGTCTATGGGGTGGTACAGAGTCGGACACGACTGAAGCGATTTAGCAGCAGCAGCAGCAGCAGCACATGATTAAGCAACAGTTAGAACTGGACATGGAACAACAGACTGGTTCCAAATAGGAAAAGGAGTAGGTCAAGGCTGTATATTGTCACCCTGCTTATTTAATGTATATGCAGAGTACATCATGAGAAACACTGGGCTGGAGGAAGCACAAGCTGGAATCAAGATTGCTGGGAGAAATATCAATAACCTCAGATATGCAGATGACACCACCCTTATGGCAGAAAGTGAAGAGAAACTAAAAAGCCTCTTGATGAAAGTGAAAGAGGAGAGTGAAAAAGTTGGCTTAAAGCTCAACATTCAGAAAACTAAGAATATGGTAACGGGTCCCATCAGTTCATGGGAAATAGATGGGGAAACAGTGGAAACAGTGACTGGCTTTATTTTTCTGGGCTCCAAAATCACTGCAGATGGTGATTGCAGCCATGAAATTAAAAGACACTTACTCCTTGGAAGGAAAGTCATGACCAACCTAGATAGCATATTCAAAACAGAGACATTACTTTGCCAACAAAGGTCCATCTAGTCAAGGCTATGGTTTTTCCAGTGGTCATGTATGGATGTGAGAATTGGACTATAAAGAAAGCTGAGTGCCAAAGAATTGATGTTTTTGAACTGTGGTGTTGGAGAAGACTCTTGAGAGTCCCTTGGACTGCAAGGAGATCCAACCAGTCCATCCTAAAGGAGATCAGTCCTGGGTGTTCATTGGAAGGACTGATGTTGAAGCTGAAACTCCAGTACTTTGGCCATCTGATGTGAAGAGCTGAGTCATTTGAAAAGACCCTGATTCTGGGAAAGATTGAGGACAGGAGGAGAAGGGCATGACAGAAGACGAGATAGTTGGATGGCATCACTGACTCGATGGACACGGGTTCGGGTGGACTCCGGGAGTCGGTGATGGACAGGGAGGCCTGGTGTGCTGAGGTTCGTGGGGTCGCAAAGAGTTTAACACGACTGAGCGACTGAACTGAACTAAAGTGAACAGTGAAATATCTGGTGGCTACACATGAAAAAGAGAAAAAGGACCATTCTTTGGTTTCATTATGGGTACAGGAAAATATATTACCCTGGTTTGGTTAATTGTTTATTTTCATACAATTGTTTATTTTCAACAATTGTTTAATTGTTCATTTCTGTGGTCTATCTCTTAGAGGCTCCGTTGCATTATTTGTGGGATGGATAATCAAGCTTGCTTTCTTACCACTTTTCTTTTCACCAGAGTACATTCTTTTCAATTTTTCTTCATTCTGGACATTGGAAGAGGAAAGGAGACCATGTGTTTTATGTTCCTAATATGCTTCTAGTAACATAAGTCTCAGCTTCCCAGGCAGTAAAGTGGTAAAAAATCTGCCTGCCAATGTAGGAGAAGCCAGAGACACTGGTTCTATTCCTAGGTCAGAAAGATTTCCTGGAGTAGGAAATGGCATCTTGCTCCAGTATTTTTGCCTGGAAAATTCTATGAACAGAGGAACCTGGCAGGCTACAGTCAATGGGGTCACAGAAGTTAGACATGACTGAGCACACACACTACCCACCACCAACATAGATCTCATTAGAAAGAAAAATCCCTATAGGAATACATATTGTTTCTACTTTTATCTATTAGCATGTTGAACTTTATCTGTGTTTGTGACTTAATGGGCAATCGAATTGGAGAACTTGAATCATTGATAGACTTTAATATTTTTATTTTAATATTTAAAGGTATTTTATCATATATATACATATTAATTGCATTTTTAAACTCATCTTTTTTGTTAGTCTCTTGGGAGTTCACAGGTTTGCATAGAAATGTTTAATATTTTGTTCTTTGAATGCGAGAAGTAAAAAGTAGGAGCAATATTAAAATTTTGGAGCCCATACTTAAGATCAGATCTTTGACAAACAGTGTAGAAAGGACATGTAACATTCATCCTCAATCAATTTCCAGATGGATGGGAAACATAGTTGATTTTAAGCATGCTACAAAGTGAGAGAGACTCTTCATGAATAAATAAGAATGTTAACTATGGCAATGGTGACTTATGCCGTTGTGAAACTGTTTTTCTAGCAATATTAGTTGGTCACCTGGAGCAGGGATCAGTCAACTTTTCTGTAATGAGCCAGATGTTAAGCATTTTAGAATTCACAAGCCACAGTCTCTGTCACAACTGGCACAGTATGGACTCATTTGTATGATCTATTCATCAAAATCTAAGCACATAAGACACAACCAAATTCACTGTCCTTCATGAAAAGAAAGACAGAATTTATAGTCTAATATTGCTTATTAGCTTGGAAAGATACCCTGGAGAAGAAAATAGCTATCCATTCCAGTATTCTTGTCTGGAGAATCCCATGGACATAGGAGCCTTGTGGGCTACAGTTCAGGGGTCGCAAAGAGTGGAACATGACTGAGCTACTAAGCACAGCACAGCATTGTTTATTAGTCACTATTAGCAATAAATAATGCAGTATGTTTCAGTCATCATGTACAGATGTGAGAGTTAAACCATAAAGAAGGCTGAGTGCCAAAGAATTGATGCTCTCAAACTGTGGTGCTGGAGAGGACTCTTAAGCATCCCTTGGACTGCAAGGAGATTAAACCAGTCAATCCTAAAGGAAATCAACCATAAATATTCATTGGAAGGACTGATGCTGAGACTGAAGCTCTAATACTTTGACCACGAAGAGCCAACTCATTGGTCCAACTCAAAGACCCTGAGGCTGGGAAAGATTGAAGGCTAAAGGAGAAAAGAGTGATAGAGGATGAGATGGTTAGATAGTATTACCAACTCAGTAGACATGAATCCGAGCAAATTCTGGGAGATGGCACAGGACAAGGATCCTTGTGTGCTGAAGTCCATGGATTCAGAAATAGTCAGGCATGACTTGGTGACAGAAAGCAACAACAACAATATTGTGTGCCCTTAATTGCATCAGGAAGGTACTACATTTCTCAAATGACTCCTGCTATCAACTATCTTGAGCAAGAAAGCTCTCATAATGACAGAGCCATTGCTTTAGAGTTATGATTGCAAAATATTACCATTTGAAGATGAATATGTATTAGATAAGCACTGTAGATTGTAGACCCTTTATGCATATTGCTCTGTGGTAATAAAACAACCACACTAGAGTAGAAGTGTTATCCCCAGGTTACAGATTAACAACTTGAAGCTCAGCATGAATGTATAAATTGACCAAGGTCATTCTTAACAGTAAATTAAACTAGAGCACCAAATATTGATTTCAGATCTGTCCAACTCAAAAGCCCATGCTCTCTTTTTTACATACAACTCCACTACATATGCTTTCTGTTACAGCTCTAGTCTATTTAAGATTGACTTGGGAAAATTACCCACTATTTGCAACTGCTGCAAATTTTGCTGAGCCTCACCACTGGTCAGCTTTCGTTATATTTTGTCCCTTCTGTCCTCCAAATTTAGATGTTCTCCACCTTCTTAGTGAAGTGAAGCTGCCTTCTATTTACTGAACTGCAGGACCATCTTACAGGAAACTGTACTACATTAGTATTTATTACTTCTGATAGCACTGAAATGTTTTATTTTTACCTCCTTTTGCTCTTTACTTCCTTTCTACTTTCCTAAGCTAGCCTAAGCAAATTTTTGCATCTGTCTTTCCCCACCAGAATTGTGCTTCGCATATAACTTTGTTTCTCCTCTTCTGCTGGTTTCTAAGTGAAGTGAAAGTCGCTTGGTTGTGTCTGACTCTTTGCAAAACCTTGACTATATAGTTCATGAAATTCTCCCAGCCTGAACACTGGAGTAGGTAGTCTTTCCCTTCTCCAGGGGATCTTTCCAACCCAGGGACTGAACCCAGGTCTCCTGCATTGCAGGCAGATCCTTTAGCAGCTGACCCACCAGGAAAGCCCAAGAACACTGGAGTGGGTATCCCTTCTTCAGTGGATTTTTCTGACCCAGGAATCAAACCAAGGTCCCTGCATTGCAGGTGGATTCTTTACTAAGTGAGCTATCAGGGAAGCCCCTGGTTTCTAAACCTCAGCTTAAAAACATCCTGATCCTAATCCTCCAATCTCTCAAATATTCACTCTCCATTTATTTCACTGCAGAACTCTGAAAGAACAGTATATGTCCTTGACAAAATTTGCCACCCACTTATACAATGGATGCCTGGGTACTCTAACCAACCCTTTGTTCAGTTCAGTTCAGTTCAGTCACTCATTCATGTCTGACTCTTAGTGACCCATGGACTGTAGCACTCCAGGCTTCCCTGTCAATCAGCAACACCCAGAACTTACTCAAACTCATGTCCATTGAGTTCGTGATGTCATCCAACCATCTCATCCTCTGTCATCCCCTTCTCCTCCTGTCTTCAGTCTTTCCCAGCATCAGGTTCTTTTCCAGTGATTCACTTCTTCACATCAGGTGACTGAAGTATTGGAGTTTCAGCTTCAGCATCAGTCCTTCCAATGAATATTCAGGATGGATTTCCTTTAGGATGGACTGGTTGGAGTTCCTTGCAGTCTAAGAGAATCTCAAGAGTCTTCTCCAACACCTCTGCTCTAAAGCATCAATTCTTTCGTGCTCAGGTTCTTAATAGTGCAACTCTCACTTTCATACATTACTACTGGAAAAACCATTGCTTTGACTAGATGGACCCTTGTTGGAAAAGTAATGTCTCTGCTTTTTAAAATGCTGTCTAGGTTCATCATAACTTTTCTTCCAAGGAGCAAGCATTTTTTAATTTCATGGCTGCAGTCACAATCTGCAGTGATTTTGGAGCCCCCCAAAAGAAAGTTTCTCACTGTTTCCCCATCTATTTGCCATGAAGTGATGGGACCAGATGCCATGATCTTAGTTTTCTGAATGTTGTTCCATGCCCAGTTGTAACTGTTGATTCTTCACCAGCATACAGGTTTCTCAGAAGGCAGGTCAAGTGGTCTGGTATTTCAATCTCTTGAAGAATTTTCCATAATTTGTTGTGATCCACCCAGTCCAGGATGTCTGACTCTAGGTGAGCGATCACACCATTGTGATTCTCTGGATCATGAAGATCTTTATTGTATAGTTCTTCTGTATATTCTTGCCACCTCTTCTTAATATCTTCTGCTTCCGTGAGGTCCATACCATGTCTGTCCTTTATTGTGCCCATCTTGGTATGAAATGTTTCCTTGGTATCTCTAAATTTTTTGAAGAGATCTCTAGTCTTTCCCATTCTATTGTTTTCCTCTATTTCTTTGCGTTGATCACTGAGGAAGACTTTCTTATATCTTTGTGCTCTTCTTTGGAACTCTACATCCAAGTTGGTAAATATTTCCTTTTCTCCTTAGTCTTTTGCATATTTTCTTTTCACAGCTATTTGTAAGGCCTCCTTAGACAACCATTTTGCCTTTCTGCATTTCTTTTTCTTGGGGATGGTCTTTATCACTGCCTCCTGTACAATGTCATGAACCTCCGTCCATCGTTCATCAGGCACTCTGTCTATCAGATCCAGTCCCTTAAGTCTATTTCTCACTTCCACTGTATAACCATAAGAGATTTGATTTAGGTCATACCTGAACGGTCTATGGTTTTCCCCACTTTCTTCAATTTAAGTCTGAATTTGGTAATAAGGAGTTCATGATCTGAGCCACAGTCAGCCTCTGGTCTTGTTTTCCTTGACTGTACAGAGCTCCTCCATCTTTGGCTGCAAAGAATATAATCAATCTGATTTTAGTGTTGACCATCTGGTGATGTCCATGTGTAGAGTCTTCTCTTCTGTTGTTGGAGGAGGGTGTTTGCTATGGCCAGTGCGTTCTCTAGGCAAAACTCTATTCGTCTTTGGCTTGCTTCATTCTGTATTGCAAGGCCAAATTTGCCTGTTACTCCAGGTGTTTCTTGACTTCCTACTTTTGCATTCCAGTTCCCTATAATGAGAAGGACATCTTTTTGGGGTGTTTGTTCTAAAAGGTCTTGTAGGTCTTCATAGCACCGTTCAACTTCAGCTTTGTCAACGTTACTGGTTGGGGCATAGACTTGGATTACTGTGATATTGAATGGTTTGCCTTGGAAACGGACAGAGATCATTCTGTCGTTTTTGAGATTGCATCCAAGTACTTCATTTCAGACTCTTTTGTGGACCATGATGGCTACTCTATTTCTTCTAAGGGATTCCTGTCCACAGTAGTAGATATAGATATAGTAGATATAGTGGTCATCTGAGTTAAATTCAGCCATTCCAGTCCACTTTAGTTTGCTGATTCCTAGACTGTCGACGTTCACTCTTGCCATCTCTTGTTTGACCACTTCCAATTTGCCTTGATTCACGGACCTGACATTCCAGGTTCCTATGCAATATTGCTCTTTACAGCATCAGATCTTGCTTTTATCACCAGTCACATCCACAACTGGGTGTTGTTTTTGCTTTGGCTCCAACTCTTCATTCTTTCTGGAGTTATTTCTCCACTGATCTCCTGTAGCATATTGGGCACCTACTGACCTGGGGGGGTGGATTCATCTTTCACTGTGCTATCTTTTTGCCTTTCCATTCTGTTCATGGAGTTCTCAAGGCAAGAATACTGTAATGGTGTGTCATTCCCTTCTTCAGTGGACTACTTTTTTTCAGAACTCTCCAACATGACCTGCCGGTCTTAGTTGGCCCTAAACAGCATGGCTCATAATTTCATTGAGTTAAGACAAGGCTGTAGTGCATGCGATCAGATTGGTTAGTATTCTGTGACTGTGGTTTTCATTCTGTCTGTCCTCTGATGGAGAATGATAAAAGGCTGATGATGGGAGAGACTGACTGAGGGGGAAACTGGGTGTTGTTCTAACGAGTGGGGCCATGCTCAGTAAATCTTTAATCCAATTTTCTATTGATGGACCTGGTTGTGTGCAACCTTACTTAGCTGAAATCGACCACTCAAGGGTTTCTGGCCATTCTGGAGAAAATCCCTCCTGATTGGCCTTAGAACTAGATACCGGGATCTCTCAGTGCCAATCCACGCTTTTAATTTCCCTCCTGACTTTTAAAACTTTTTCTTTATTTGTCTTTTTGCTTTTTCTTTCCCTGGATTCTTTCAGTAAGTGCCTCCTTTTAATTTCTGTTTTTCTTAAAGAAAGTGCCAGTGCTAAATTAATAGCATATTTTCTCTCTCTTCATATGCCTTCCCATAGGAATTTCACCTACTCTCATATATTGAAATATTACTTCAAACAGATTATATATCTATATCTGCTCTTTAAGCTATGGATTATTTCCTTTACATCTTCCACAGACTGTCTGATATCACTCCATGAATATACCCAGGAAACCTGGGTTCAATCCCTGGGTTAGAAAGACACCCTGGTGAAGGGAATGGCAACCTATTGCAGTATTCTTGCCTGGAGGAGTCCATGGACAGAGGAGCCTGGCAGGCTATAGTTCAGCGGGTCGCAAACATTGGGCATAACTGAGCAACTAACACAAAAGTTAATATGGGCTAAAACAAACTCACCCCATGCACATTCATGCAAAAAATCAGTATTTCTTTATCATCTATTGCTCAAATCTCAGAGTTGTCTTGAACTATTCCTCTTATTTATTTCTCTCTTATAATTTAGTTCTGCAGATATAAAACTCATATGCTATCTGAAATATGACTTATATTCAATACCTCTTTCCAATCACTGCTGCAGATCAGTATTTACACTTCATTTTATGAACTGCTTTATAATTTTACAACTCCTAACTTTACTCACCACCTCAGGCCTTCAACTGATTGAATCAGGACCACCTATGGTAGGCAGGGCAATCTGCTTTATTCAATCTGCAGATTCAAATATTAATTTCATCCAGACACTCCCTCACAGACAGGCTCTGAACAATATTTGACCCACTACTGGGGCACTCCTGGACATAATCAAATTTACTGTGATAAAATTAATCATTACAATCCCCTTTTGACCAGGGCAAGACATTAGAGACATTGGCCATCTTTACCCAGTGGCAGCAGGTATTGGCATCAGGGAGGAAATTTTACTTTCTACTGCAAAAAGATTATGCTATTTCAGGATCTAAAAACAGAGGTCAGGAAGAAAGGGCTCTCTCCAGACCCATAGATTGCTGACTGCTAACCCAGTTCCTTGAAGAAAGTTCTGGACAGCAGCACACTGGGTTACAACGAAGATAAAACAAAACCCTAAAAGACTGAAATTAAATTGTTAGGATTCAAGTTCTCCATCTACCATAATAACTGACTATATTGATTTAGACTGTTGTCATTCCTGCTTCAAATAGTTAGCTATTAAGTTAAATACATCAGTTTTAAGCAAAATTAAAACCACCAAAAAATAAACAACTTTTTTCTGAGAAACGCATCTTGCAGGAATGGAATGAAACTGCAGTTTGAAAATAACTCATCTTTATTCCAGGAAATGGAATTGTGGGAAGAGGCAGCATTAAGAAAATAATTATAAGAGTATATATTTTTTTCATTTTGTCCTCATTCTGCTTTTTCATATATTTAACTTCCACATTAACCTAGATGAATTTTATATAGAGTCATTTGAAAGAAAAAAAAAACAAAAAAAAATTATCTTTAAAGAACATTAAAATATATTGGCTTCAGATGTTTTTAGAAGGGCAGAATTTAAAGATGTCTAACATTTTACTAAAAGCATGGACATATTCTTTCTTTGAAGGAACTTGACCCAATAGAAATACCTGCCTCATTAAAATGCTCAGTTTGCTAAGTTTGAACTTTAAAGTGCAATTTCTTTTCAAGTGAAAAAAAAAAAAATGACCGTATTTAACAGTTTAAATTGAACTTTTCCAAAAATGACAGAATGGATTTCCTATGCCATCTTAAACTAACAGTCATGAAAATAAAAATACACTTAAAAATTCAAAGTTGTATCACCAGTAAGAGATAACTTTGCAATAACTATACCTTTTTAATAATATGTATACTTATGCAAATTAAGTAGTAAATTACTTTTTTTTAATTTTAACTACTCTGTGTTAATCCATAGGTATATTAATTATTAAAGTGTCAAAGCAATGTTTATATTTTTTATTTCTGTACAACTGCTATAAATCTCAACTAATTTTTTTTGAAAATTATATTCCTTATTAGAGAACTTTAATATTTCTTCTGGAGTCATTATTACATGTATCAACACATTCACCTCATAAATGTTTTTGTGTTTGCGTGTGTTTTGGAAACTTTCCCAAAATAGTTAAATACTCCCTTCTTTATCATCTTTTGCTGCTCACTTCTTACCTTCAAAAGGACTGAACATAATGTGCTAAAGACTAATATTATAATTTGATTTTATTTTCCTGTCAAATCACAAAATGCTCTGCAAAATCATTTTTGGAATGTCAGGTTTTTTAGTTGGGTAAGGATGGTTACAGTTACAGATGCAATGATACCATCTTAGTGTTTATCTCTTCTTTAACTCTTTTCATTATTTCATCTTACCTGCCTATAATCAAATGATACATTAGAAATAGCCTAGAAATTATGATTGAGTCCTTTCACTGCTCATCTGAAACTGTTACATTGTTAATAAGCTATACCCTAATACAAACTGTTTTTGGTGTTAAAAGAAAAGTCAAAATTAAATTTAAAAAGGACATTAATTATTTTACTTTAATAAAAAATTAAAAGGGAAACATTTAAAAATAGAATTGCACTCTTTATTTTTAAATACTTTGAATTTGAATGTCTGTTGTAGCCATCATATTTATTAACCTGATCTACTGAATATTTGTCCTTTAAACCTCAATGTATTCATCTGTAAAACACAGGATGTAGCTGGTAGGAGGTGAATATCATTTTGTGTTTAGAATATTATTTCTCAGATGGCGCTAGTGGTAAAGAATCTACTTGCCTATGCACAGGATATAAGAGATGTGGGTTCAGTCCCTGGGTCAGGAAGATCCCCTGGAGAAGGGCATGGCAACCCATTCCAGTATCCTTACCTGGAGAATCCAATGGACAGAGGAGCCTGGCTACAGTCCACAGAGTCACAAAGAGTTCGACATGACTGAAGCGACACAACACACATGTGTGCATATTCTAATGTATAACAGATTGTGCAAAAATGTCTACAATATTGGTTATAATATTTTATTGAAATAATTATACCTATTATCCTGAGTTTCTATGATCAAATATATATGATCAAACACAAATACAGATAAGAGTAACCGCTCATATAAATCAGCATGGAGTGTGATAGGTTCAACAAC
This sequence comes from Budorcas taxicolor, assembly GCF_023091745.1. Classification (NCBI taxonomy): domain Eukaryota; kingdom Metazoa; phylum Chordata; class Mammalia; order Artiodactyla; family Bovidae; genus Budorcas; species Budorcas taxicolor. The sequence continues at coordinate 53,942,372 of NC_068929.1, read as the reverse complement.
CAACATTACAAATGTTAATTTGTTTAATTTTCAAAAATTTTATAATTGTCTAAAATAAAAGAACACTATAACTACACTCAGGTATAAACATCTATCAATGTAACAAATTGCCTTAATTTTAAAGAAATTTTCAGTAATCTTCTACATTTTCTGTCTTAAAGAAATACTCAGAAATTTAAATATGAGAGCTAACCATAATGCTATAAATATGCTTATTTCTACTCCTTCCTGAAACACTAATAAGATGAATGTTAAACAAAAACATACACCTCAAAAATTATAACAGACAGAAGAGTAAACAGTAAAATTATGGCATACTAGCGAGCGTCCCAGGCAGAGCTGGTGGTAAAGAACCTGCCTGCCAATGCAGGAAAAATAAGAGACGTGAGTTCGATCCATGGGTCAGAAAAATCCTCTGGAGGTGGGCATAGCAACCCTCTCCAGTATTCTTGCATGAGAATCCCATGGACAGGGGAGCCTGGTGGGCTGCAGACCAGTCCAGAGGGTGGCAAAGATTCAGACACAGCTGAAGCGACTTATCACATAGCACACACATAGCACAGAGATTTGGGGCAGTGATATAGGACTTAGAAACACTGAACAATAATGCTGAGGTTTCAGGTACAGATGCCAAGAGGAAGTCTAGTTCACACCAAAGAACTCATGAAAGATTCAGAAATGAAGGCTAATGGTACTTGTGAATGTAAGAAGACACATAAGTATAAAAATAGGAAGACTGGCTGAAAGTCTGTATGAAAAGCAGCTAGACTCCAAATTCCCTGGGAACGTCTGTGTGAACAGGAAACAGCTTTCCTCCCATCATGACTGACAGCATGAGACTTCACCACAGAGGGTCTCTGGATTCAGGGCTCCCAGGCAAGCCTGAGGATAAGGTTGCTCTCCCAGGAATGGGGTTAGGAGGCTCTCTGGAGTACTACGAAGTGTGCAAATGGGTCAGTAACTCAGGGACAATTCGAGACGAACCGCATGGAGCTGTACAATAAGACAGAGGAATTAAGAGGAAGCAGAAAAAGGAGAGAACATGTTAATTGTGATACACTCAAACACATTTTGGCCAGATTTCTGACCCCCAGTTGTGCCCAATCACATGTGTAAATTCTCAAAGCTTCTTTGTTCCTATTAAAAGGATTTTACCTGTAAGACCATGGCACATATAGGAAGGCAGTTACAGTCTGATTAGTCTTGTCCAACTCTTTGAACCACACAGACTATAGCCCACCAGGCTCTTCTATTCATGGGATTCTCCAGGCAAGAATACTGGAGTGGATTGCCATTCCCTTCTCCAGGGGATCTTCATGACCCAGGGATCAAATCTGGGTCTCCTGCATTGCAGGCTGATTCTTTAACCTCTGAGCCACTGAGGAAACCCCCTGATTCACTTTGGGATAATTCTGATGATCAAATGATAGATATCTCATACTTCATCATGCTATGCAATATTTTCAGAGTTTTTAATAAGAAAAAAATCAGCAATTTATGAGAAATCTATTTTCAATCAATCTAGGATATACCAAACTAAAAAAAAAAAGATCTCCCAGAGCTTGAAAATAATTTATTCAAGCTCTAATTCTGCTAATTTAAATTTCTGCTGAATTAAGGCTTGATTTAATTTCACCATGGGGAAGTACAGATATATCTTTGACTTTTAAATCTATCGTTTGCTAAGTTCTTCTTACATATAACTTTTTTGATGACTTCTGGTTTTACAGAGTGTCAGATATAAATTGATATTAATATGGTATAACTAAAACATGGAACTGATCCCCAAAAGTGTAAGAATTGATGGAAATTGTAAGAGTAACGCTTAAAAGTTCTTGCACCATTTTTACATTGATTGCGACTTATTTGTAACAAATGAACAGTCAAAATTTTTAGAATATCAAATGATAAACATACCATAGTCATTACAGAGTACCGCTATTTCATTCAATAATAAAAACAACTAAGGCAAATAACTTTTGTCAAGTCTCCTGCATTGCAGGCAGATTCTTTATCACCTCATCCATCAAGCAAGCCCTTGTCAAAATATACCTTTTTTTAATGAAGAAAGCACTGTGGTTTTGAAGACAAAAACTTCAAAATCAAGAGACCTGTTTTTGTATATTTCTTATAGATTTGCTACTTGACCTTGAATAAATCATTAAATCTATCAAGAAATTTGCTTCTCCAAGTACAAGTGGTGTGGTTAGATTTTATCCATGCTTTTTACTTAAGTAATTACTTCATTAAATAAACCCCATGTGGAAATTCCAACAAATAAAACAGATCAAAGCATATATTCCTCCCACTGAAATGAGGTTTGATAAAGAATTCAAGTAGAATAGTCCCCATAGTTATTCCAAGGGTGTCTTGAGCAGAGTTGAAAACTGCTGTATATTAAGATATTTCAAGAATTTTGAGAAAGAATAAAAACTCAGTAAAGCTTATGGGTTAAATATAAAGGAATTTTGGATGCTCATTTGTTAGGATAACATATATTTTTATGTATGTATGTAAATTTCAAAAGTATATATACATATGATATATATATACATATATATATATATATATATATATATATATATATACTTCTCATATTTGAAGTTTTAGAAGTTCTAGTCCTTGTTTAGGTGAAGCTTTCTTAGAATACATTGCATAAAATTTGCAATAAAAGCTCTTGCTTGATCAATTATACTTATGTTTTAAACATGTCTTGAACTATTAAAACTTTTTTTTTTATTGTGCATTTTAAGATTTCTGACAAAGCATTGACTAGATGGCCCAACTATATGCTCTCACATCAAGGAGTAGAATCTAGTTTGTCTCGAAGACTCAATTTGATTGATAGGTTGCTATGGAAGTGATGCTCTGGGACTTCTGGACAGTACCTTAAGGAAAGCAACAGCCTCTGGTTCGTCTTGAAGATCTGCCGCCATGGTATGCTAGACTACTGAACAAGGAAACACCTTATGGAGACAGACAGACAGACAGACAGACAGACACTATGTGGAGAAGGAAAGAATTTCAGACCTGTGAGTGAAGACAGGACCCTACGAAACAGAAAATGCACACGACGGCCTCCTGCTATAATGGTAAAAATTGTAATTCTTATGTGAACTTGTTTAGATTAAGCCCAGATATCTGGCTAAACATTATTTCTGAGCATCTATGTGAGAGTTTCTGGAAGAGATTAGCAATTTTTTTCTCAGTAGGGAGGTCTTAGTTTAAAAAATTAACTTTATTAAGGGATAATTGAGAAATATAATTAGTGTACAATGTGATGATATGATAGACATATATATTTTAGAATGATTACCTGATCAAGATAATTAGCACATCCATCACCTAGCATAGTTAACTTCCTTTTCCTTTCTTTTTTACTTTATGTGGTGGGAATGATTAAGATTTCAGCATCTTACCACCTCACAGATGTATGGAGAGAGTAACAAGGGTTGTGAAAATTATTAATTAAAAACCTTAAATTTGGTACTCTAAAGTGAAATAAAATTATACATTTATTTTAATTTTAAAATAAAATTTAAAATAGTTTAATCTTTAATTAATTTCTACATTAATTATAATTTTAAAATTATACATTATATAGGTAAGCCTCCGTTGGTAATATGTTGTGATTCTCCAAGAGAAATATAAGCTTATATGTTCTCAGAAATTATTTTATCACACAGTGCTTTCTTACCAATTCTCCTACAGACAGTAGAGCATTATTAACTATTAAGAAGCAACAGTAAGAACTGGACATGGAACAACAGACTGGTTCCAAATAGGAAAAGGAATACCTCAGGGCTGTATATTGCCACCCTGTTTATTTAACTTCTATGTAGAGTGCATCTTGTGAAATGCCAGGCTGGATGAAGAACAAGCTGGAATCAAGATTGCCAGAAGAAATAGCAGTAACCTCAGATACACAGATAACATGACCCTTATGGTAGAAAGTGAAGAAGAACTAAAGAGCCTCTTGATGAAAGTGAAAGAGGAGAGTGAAAAAGTTGGCTTAAAGCTCAACATTCAGAAAACTAAGATTATGCCATCTGGCTCCATCACTTCATGGAAAATAGATGGGAAAACAATGGAAATAGTGAGAGACTTTATTTATTTATTTTTGGCTCCAAAATCACTGAAGATGGTGACTGCAGCCATGAAATTAATAGACACTTGCTCCTTGGAAGAAAAGTTATGACCAGCCTGCTGCTGCTGCTGTTAAGTCACTTCAGTTGTGTCTGACTCAGTGCGACCCCAGAGACGGCAGCCCAACAGGCTCCTCTATCCCTGGGATTCTCCAGGCAGGAATACTGGAGTGGGTTGCCATTTCCTTCTCTAATGCAGGAAAGTGAAAAGTGAAAGTGAATTTGTTCAGTCGTGTCCAACTCGTAGCGACCCCATGGACTGCAGCCTACCAGGCTCCTCTGTCCATGGGATTTTCCAGGCAAGAGTACTGGAGTGGGTTGCCATTGCCAGTCTAGACAGCATATTGAAAAGCAGAGATGTTGCTTTACCAACAAATGTCCATCTAGTCAAAGCTATGGTTTTTCCAGTAGTCATGTATGAATGTGAGAGCTGGACTATAAAGAAAGCTGAGTGTTGAAAAATTGATGCTTTTGAACTGTGGTGTTGGAGAAGATTCTTGAGTCCCTTGGACAACAAGGAGATCCATCACAAGATGTACTCTACATCAAAACCACTAAATCCATCCTAAAGGAAATCAGTCCTGAATATTCATTGGAAGGACTGATGTTGAAGCTGAAACTCCAATACTTTGGCCACGTGATGCGAAGAACCAACTCATTGGAAAAGACTCTTATGCTGGGAAAGATTGAAGGCAGGAGGAGAAGGGGACAACAGAGGATGAGATGGGTGGATGGCATCATCGACGCGATGGACATGAGCTTGAGTAGGTTCTGGGAGTTGATGATGGACAGGGAAGCCTGATGTGCTGCAGTCCATGGCATTGTAAAGAGTCAGACACGACTGAGCACTGAACTGACTGACTGATGAGCTCCATGAATGTTAGCAAGTTTTGTCATTACCTAACCTTAGAGCACCGAAGAATTGATGCTTTTGAACTGTGGTGTTGGGGAAGACTCTTGAGTGTCCCTTGGACTACAAGGAGATCCAACCAGTCCATTCTAAAGATCAGCTCTGGGATTTCTTTGGAAGGAATGATGCTAAAGCTGAAGCTCCAGTACTTTGGCCACCTCATGTGAAGAGTTGACTCATTGGAAAAGACTTTGATGCTGGGAGAGATTGGGGGCAGGAGAAGAAGGGGACGACAGAGGATGAGATGGCTGGATGGTATCACTGACTCGATGGACATGAGTCTGAGTGAACTCTGGGAGTTGGTGATGGACAGGGAGGCCTGGCGTGCTGTGATTCATGGGGTCGCAAAGAGTTGGACATGACTGAGTGACTGAACTGAACTGAATCTTAGGCATTTCTATTTGCTATATACTGGATATGTTACTTTTACAGGTCCTAATGTAGTTATTTACTTGTTAAGAATTGTGGTAGTGTGTTATATCAGCCCACATCACTGACTGACTTACTTAAAACTCTCTTTCTTAGAAATTCTATAGAGTATGTAAAATATCTTATACTTAGAATTTAGAATGCATGCATAGCTAAAAGCATAGGACTAAAACCATCCACCCAGTGATCAAAAACTTTATTTATTTGGGGACTGTGGACTACTTTTTGTTTATTTACATTGCAGGTTATTTGCCTGAACTTTAAGATAAATATTCCAAAGCTTAGCTCAGGTCTGAGTCCACTTGACTGCACAAATATCTCTCCTTAGCTTTCTCTTTTTATGATTTTCCTGAAGTAAATGTCCTCTTGTGTGACCTATAGAAATAGCACTGCATTTTAAAAAGAATATTCAAAATTCATTAAAAAGATTAAAGCTCTAACCCTTGGGCTTTGACCTCATCAGTGCTGACATACTGAGGGCTTCTGTTTCCAAATCCTGTGGACTAAATAAGCACCTTTTATTATGACCTTGAGACACAAACATTTTCTTAGTGTGCTGTTAATAGAAAGTGTGCATTAGGGCAGGCTAAAACTTCTGGTAATAGGCACATCAAGCAAAACTTTAAAGGTAACAGGATTAAATATTGGTAAAGAAATGTTCTCTATATCCAGTTATCAGCTGAGTGAGAATGTTGCTGCTAAATTGCGATGTTAGGAAGGCAACCACTAAAGATGACTTGAAGAGTACTGCTTGAACAGGAAAAAGAAACAAACTTAAATCCACTCCACTTGTTATAGTATAAAGATAGCTCCAAATAAAAATAGTATGTTTATCAAAACTCTAAGGTGTTTATTAGGAAATGGCAATCCACCCCAGTATCCTTGCCTGGAGAATCCCAGGGATGGAGGAGACTGGTGCGCTGCTGTCTGTGGGGTTGCATAGAGTCGGACAAGACTAAAGCGACTTAGCAGCAGCAGCAGCAAGGAGTTTATTATGGTGGCATTACTTCTTATTAATAAAATTTTAAGAAAAGGCTAAGAATGTGTGCTTAGTTGTCTACAATTATCTAGACCTAGTGTATTGAAAAGACTCATTTGAAAAGACCCTGATGCTGGGAAAGATTGAAGGTGGGAAGAGAAGGGGACAACAGAGGACGAGATGGTTGGGTGGCATCACTGACTCAGTGTACATGAGTTTGGGTACACTCTGGGAGTTGGTGATGGACAGGGAGGCCTGGCACGGTGCAGTCCATGGGGTCGCAAAGAGTCAGACACGACTGACCAACTGAACTGAACTGAGTGTATTGGTCTGCTTGTGCTGCCATAGCATAACACCATAAAATCAATTATTTAAAAACAGAGATCTATTTCTCACAGATCTGGATGCTGAGAGTCTAAAATCAAGGTGCTAATGTCGTTAGTTTCTAGTGAGACCTCTCTCTCCAGTTTTTCCACACTCCTCTTCTTGCTGTGTTCTCACATAGTGGTGGGAGGGAGAAAGCTGTCTGCTGTCTTCTCTGACTAGGGCACTAATCCCATCAGACCAGGGCCACATCCTTATCTAACTAACTATCTACCACAAATCCCTTTGCCAAAGATTATTATATTGGGGAATTAGTGCTTCAATGTATGAATTTATGTGAACACAAGTATTCAGTCTGCAACACTAGGATTTTATAACCATGGCTCTGTTATGAACTGGATGATCCTTTCTTATGGATTGCCTTGTGTATTGTAAGCTGCTGAGCAGTATTCAGCCAGACAATCTGAGGCCTGGCTCATATTTCTTACTTTCATCTCTTCCAGTTGCTGTCAGTACACTCAGCAGCATGCCTCCATGGCTGTGAGGAGTTGATATGTTAAGAGACATGAAATTCCTCCTTTCTTCACCCCACCCCACCCCATAGGCTCACATTTGTTTTTCTCTCTCTGGCTTACCATCATCTCTACCCTCGTCTAAAATCCTGTATCACTTGCTGTTGCTATTAAACTGCAAAATCATGTCTGACTCTTTACAACCTCATGGACCATAGCCTACTAGGCTCCTCTGTCCATGGGATTTCCTGGGAAACAATAACTGAAGTGGGTTGCTATTTCTTTCTCCAGGGGATCTTCCCTACCCAGGGATCGAACCCATGTCTCCTGTATCTCCTGTGGTGGTAGGTGGATTCTTTATCACTGAACCACCCGGGAAGCCCTTTGAATTATCGCAATGCTCTATCAGGCATTCTACTCTCTTCAGTTTAATATCACTTCCCTAGAAACTCTCTTAACATTTTTGTTGTTGTTGTTGTTCCTCATGGAAATTCTCTCTTCAAAATCTCTTAACACAGATAGTATAGTCTCTATACTATAAACTCCAAACTTTCCTGATTAGCTTTAATGGAGTATTTCTTAGCATCAGTACCACCGAAATATTGGGCTGGACAACTCTTTATTGTCTGGGGCTATGATGTACATTGTGGAGTGCTAAGCAGTAGCCCTGGACCCTACCCACTAGATGCCAGTGAACCAAAAATGTATCTAGATGTTGTCACACATGTTCAAGGTTGAAGAGGGTGCAAAATCACACCCATGTGAGAAATACTGGCTCAGAAAAGTACTTCTCAAACTACTTTTGTTGAAAGACCAGGTTGTTTTTTTTTTTTCTTTAAATTCCAACCTCCTTAAGACTGATAATTTTATAAAAACATATATACAACACTGATGCTCAGTTTATGTCTAGTATTTTCGGATATCAAAATGTTTGAGGAGTAGCCCTGGTACATGTACATTAAAATGGAGCATCACAGATCTCTAGTCAGGACCTGTACTAATCCATTATATAACAATGTATGCAGCAGCATTAATAATATTACAACACAGAAGTAGAGATCCATATGCAGGTCTAAGCAGAGCTTGCTCATAAGATGTCAAAGAGTGAGTTCTTTAGAAGAGCTAGCAATGCATGTGCATACTGATAATCTGTGTAAAACCAGAGCAGTGCCTGCTTATATATTCACACGTATTTCTTGAATACATGGGTGAAAGAAAAGGTCACTTAGAAGTGTTCCTCCTTAAATCTATGAAAGTACGTGACTTCACTGCAAGACACTTTACCAAAGTGGGACCTTATAAGAACAGAGAGCTTATCTGCATATTACCAAGAATGATGCTGAGCACACAGTGACTGCTCAATAAACATGTACCAAGTTAGTATCTTCTTAATTTCCTTTTATCTGTGCTGCCAGTTAATAAATGAATGAATGATTGAATAAAGGACTAATTACATATGAGATTTTCCTGAAAATGGTGGTAAAAAAGCTTCCTGGCACAGGTGGCACAGCAGACAAACCCTGTTGCTTGTCCACAAGGTTTACAACCAACAAGATGATGTATTGTGGGACTTCCCTGGTGGTCAGGTGGCTGACTCCACACTCCCAATGCAGAGGGCCCAAGTTTGATCTCTAGTTAGGGAACTAGATCCCACATGCCACAATTCAATATCCTGCATGCCACAGCAAAGATTGAACATCCTGTGTGCTACAATTAATACCTGGTGCAACCAAATATATATATATATTTAAAGATGATATATTGTATGAAAATACACATTAGAAGTTGGTGTAAATATGTGATATTTATACATCAAGATACAGATAAATGGCCAAGTAAATGGAGAGATGCCAACATTCAATTCCAGGAAGAGTTTGCTCATTTGGCCTTGAGGGTATACATAAAAGTATGGATGAGTGAGTGAGTGGGCTGTGTGTATGCAATCTGTATAGAAGTCCTACTTTCAAAGCTTCAAGTTGTACTGTTTAATCAAAGTAGCAAGGTTATAAAAAGCGTGTATCTTAAACAGAAACAAATCTTGGTTTCAAATGATTTTATGATGCCAGCTCAACAACTTGATCATATTGCTCGCCTTGTAGAATGTTAAGACAGCTATAAGACTGTTTTTAATTTACTCTCTTGGCCTGGATCCACTGTAGTTCTTGTAGCATTCTGTCAGCACTATTTGCCTATTGAATGTCAATGAGATGTTCTACTGTGATTTCTTATTTTTAATTCAATACTTCAAGTGAACAACAAAACATGTGCATTCTGATTGACAGAGATAAATTATTTATTTTGTTACCAAAGAGCAATTTTATATTTTAATTATCATAATATCACACAACAAAGTCTCAGGTTGACTATGTCCCAAAATACATGTATATCTGTGTATATTCATATATATATATATATATGTGCTATGCATATATTATGTATATAATGCATATAATATGAATGAAGAGAGAGCAGGGGAGAATTTCTACATTATTTCATTAATTAAATATATTTAAGGGGATATTATACTAAATTGTTGAAATGATTATTTATAATTAACTCCAAATATGCCATTTTAAAAGGGCTTTTTACTTTATTTTTGGCAATTTAAACTTTTCCATAGCATTATTAAATATTTAGAATAGAAGCCAGAAAAGGAAAAATATGTCTATCACATTTTGAAAGCAAATGTCTTCACATTTAGTACTTGCATGTTATAAAGAACATCTGATCTATTTTTTTTCACATAAATTACTATACAGTTTTAACAAAGAAAGTAGTTTGAAAAATTCCAAGCCTATCGTACTTTAGAAGTGTTTATATGCATTAAAAAAACAGTGATTCACACAGGATTACATTTAGTAACCTGCTATTCTGTGAAATTAAAATATGAGTCCACCTCCATTCAAATTCAAAGAATATATTTATTGTACAAAGCCAAGTTCACTCCTACAACCCTGGCACTTGCTCACCACCTTTTTCAAGAAAACTAACTTGATAGAAAGACTCAAATATATATATATATATATATATATACACACATATATATATATGCATATATATTTTTTTTTAAGTGAAAGTGATAGTTCCCCGGTTTTGTCCAACACTTTGTGAACCCATGGACTGTAGCCTGCCAGGCTCCTCTATCCATGAAATTCTCCAGGCAAGAATATTGGAGTGGGGTACCATCACCTCCTCCAGGGCATCTTCCTCACTCAGGGATCAAACCCAGGTCTCCTGTATTGTGGGCAGATTCTTTATCACCTGTGCCACCAGAGAAGTGTTAATTCTGTGAAGCAAAATTATCATAGGTTGAGTGATATCAGTTATGTATGGATACATGTGCATACATTTATATATATGGTGATTATATTCAAAGGTTTAATGAATTATCCACACCTGTGCCTCATGATTTGCAGCCTCTAGATTTTTAAATACTTCTTGGTTGAGATGTAAAAATGAGCTCACTCTAACTGGCAGGATTACCTCAGTAAGGAAGCAACCGTTCAGTCTCCTGGTCTCCATGGGAAGTCATTTGTTTCCTGGCATTTAGGTTTATATTTTTAGAAGTGACTAATAAGTCCTGGGTAAAAGCCAATTCTGGAGGATTAATTGTAGCTCTCATGCCCACTGAGCTATCAAATGTCCCACCTCCTGCCATGAGAAGACAATGGTGTCAGACACTTGAGTGACACTTCCCTTGTCAAAGCCCCATAAAGTCCCACCTGGACATGCAGCTGCTGCGGGGCTTTGGCAGTCTGCCAAACCCTTCATTTCACACTTCTGCCTCTTAACTTGCACATGAAGTGTAAGATAAAGTGCTCAGCATTGGGCAAAATGATGTAAAGCTGTAGTATCTAAAATAGACGTGATTTTACGATTGGCAAGCTGGATGGTGTGAGATACCATGGTTTTCCTGAAACTCCAAGATCTCCAACATAATGAGGGTGAAAATATTTGTTAAAGTATGATGTGAACTCCCTTCATGGCAAAACCTGATCAGAAAGAAGGGCACTGGAGAGTACCATCCAGTGGTACTGGAAAGACACTCGTTAGTAAGGTTGTTCATGGTTCCTGTAGAAAGGATAACATGTCACATGCCAGGGTTCAGACACACAGGCTAGTGGTGATGGTATGTCAAGTACCTTGTTTGTGCCCCATAATCATGGTAAGATTCCTCAAAGTCTGCTGCTGCTGCTGTGAGACCACAGAGACGGCAGCGAAACAGGCTCCCCCGTCCCTGGGATTCTCCAGGCAAGAACACTGGAGTGGGTTGCCATTTCCTTCTCCAATGCATGAAAGTGAAAAGTGAAAGTGAAGTTGCTCAGTCGTGCCTGACTCTTAGCGACCCCATGGACCACAGCCTATGAAGCTCCTCCGTCCATGGGATTTTCCAGGCAAGAATACTGGAGTCGGGTGCCATTGCCTTCTCCTCCTCAAAGTCTGGGAATCTTTCAAAAAACCCACTTACCTTCAAAGGTAAAATGAGAGGTTGGAAACATAAACCTTAGAGAGAATCCTGGCCTTTAAAGAGACAAGTGGGTGAAATTAGAATTTAAGATTCGGGATTTTTTCAAAGACACATATCTGTCAAAATTAGGACTAGAATGAGTATTTTTTCTGACTCTTCCAGGACTTGGATCCAGCATCAACACCTTGTAACTCACTGATATAGTTCTTTTTCTTCTTCTTCTTCTTTTTTTTTTTTCTGTATATTGATTCATGGCTATTTCCTTTTATTTTCTTCATTAGGCTGCAAAGCCACTGACAATGAGGTTTATTGCCCTTGTTTGCTTAGTCTCTCAGTCATGTCCAACTCTTTCAGACCCCATGGACTGTAGCCTGCCAGGCTCCTCTGTCCATGGGATTCTCCAGGCAAGAATACTGAGTGGGTTGCTATTGTCTCCGCCTGGGGATCTTTCTGACCCAAAGATCAAAGATGTGTCCTCTGTGTCTCCTGTAATACAGGTGTATTTTTACTGCTGAACCACCAGGGAAGCCCTTTATTGCTTTTGGGTTCACTTTATAGAACACTTTGCTAAGTTTTGACAGAAGTACACACATTAGAAGAAAGACCACATTGCTTTTAAGAGTTAGTAGTTTTCTGATCATACTTTAAATTTCTAATGTCTAGTCAGTGTTAACAACTGCAAAAACATTTTTATCTGCAAGTTAGAATAAGAAAAAGATATTCATATCTCTCTTAATACAAGATCTGGTGATATACAACTTCTTATACATGACTCTTCCCTGGGCTTCTCAGGAGGCACTAGTGGTAAAGAACCTACCTGTCAATACAGGAGATGTAAGAGAGACTTGGGTTCCATCCCTGGGTTGGGAAGATCCTCTGGAGGCGGGCATGGTCACCCAGTTCAATGCTGTTGACTGGAGAGTCCCATGGACAGAGTAGCCTGGCAGGCTACAGTTCATGGGGTCACAAAGAGTCAAACACGACTAAAGTGACTTAGAATGCACATACATGAACTCTACCTTGTTTACAAGAGAGTGTTAGTCACTCAGTCTTGTCCGACTCTTTGCAACCTCAAGGACTCTAGCCTGCCAGGCTCCTCTGTCCCTGGGATTCCCCAGAGAATAATACTGGAGTGGGTTACCATTTCCTTCTCCAAGGGATCTTGCTGTCCAGGGATTGAGCTCTGGTCTCCTGCACTGCAGGAGGATTCTTTACCTTCTGAGCCACCAGGGAAGTAAAATTATTTTCTATTTTAGTAGATAATTATACAGATTGCCACTGAAATCCCACCAGTAGCTTCCTGCACAATAACTGGAAGAAAATAAGTGTGTAAAGAAGAGAAAGTGGTTCAGATTGCCACATGGCTGCTCAATCATGATTGCTATTAAGTTATTTTAAAGTCTATTAGTGCAGTTGTAAACTAATTTCAGTGATTTATATCACCATGAGAATCCCCAGAAGTGGCCCTGAAATTAATGCCTGGCTTTTATTTAAAATAACCACCTTAGTGGTTTTTTTCTAAGTGGAACTTCCTTAAGAGTAACACTTTGACTTAATTACTGAGACAGTTCATGTTTATCACCCTTGGCTGCAGTGGGAAATTTTACAAAGAATTAACATAAATGTGGATTTTTTTTTTTTCCTCGTGAGGTATAAGAGCAGCGGAGCAATGTAAGACATGAAGAAAATCCTAAAAATAGTAACACTTGTCAACAGAATCTAGGACATTGAACTTAATTGCTTAAGTTAATGATGCCTGTGATACAGATTACAGCACTCTCTGCAAATGTGTGTGTGGCATTCACAGATGCTTGGCCTCAGTTTTATGTTTATCAGCATTGATGACTTTTGACAGTAGCATTTAAATGGGCAAATAGCAATCAAAATGATTTGTTCACAAGACATTTTCCTATGTGTGTCTCCTCAAATAGAAAAAAAAATACTATTAATTTATTTAATAAGGTCAAAGAAAACTCTGACTGCAAATTACTACAATTCTTCATTAAGGGAAAGAACAATAAAAGCAGAGCCAAGAAGATTATGTTCACTCTCCACCTCTACATCTAGCATACTGTGAGACTTAAGTCAAATGCATTACCTTTCAGCCATTGTTTCTTAAGTACCAAGCAGATTAAAAATGCCTACACTGTATATAATACAGGGTTTACAGGAGGGTAATGCATATAAAACCTTTAAATTACCAGCCAGCATGTTAATACTATTCACAGAAAAAGAGAACAAATGTATGCACCTTTGAGTATAGCAAAACTTAAGTTATTGTTCCAGTAAGGTAGCATGTGTATTCTCATTTCATGTATACACACTACTCTAAATTTTTTAAATTGTATTTAAAAAATGCTGCAATGTATTTTGTTTACTATTTTTTATTGACTATAAAAAGTCCATCAGAAATTTTGGCAAATTGAGATATTAAATTTATATGATTGAGACAGTGAGGGTTGAAAAATTTCTAGTTAGTGTTCTCCAACTAATGATCAACATATTAATGTAGTTAATATGAAAATTATACACAAGCAGAAATGTTGTGATTTTCTTCATTTCTGGGAACCTGTAACTAGTCCATCCTAAAGGAGATCAGTCCTGGGTGTTCATTGGAAGGACTGATGTTGAAGCTGAGACTCCAATACTTTGGCCACCTGATGCAGAGAGCTGACTCATTTGAAAAGACCCTGATGCTGGGAAAGATCGGGGGCAGGAGGAGAAGGGGATGGCAGAGGATGAGATGGCTGGATGGCATCACCGACACAATGGACATGGGTTTGGGTGGGCTCCGAGAGTTGGTGATGGACAGGGAGGCCTGGCATGCTGCGGTTCAGGGGGTTGCAAAGAGTTGGACAGGACTGAGCAACTAAACTGAACTGAACTGATAGTGTAGAAAGAAACTATTGAAAGAAGCACAGAAAATCTAGGCTCTGCAATTTTACTACAAACTAGCTTTCATCATGTTAAGCACACTTAATAGACTAGACCTTAGAAGTCTTATATCTAAAATGGTGATGCTGAATTTCACAGTTTCTAAGCTTAGTTATAGTCCTAGTTCAAATTTTTGGTTCTAAAATACTTTCTCTATGAACCAACGTCAATACTTGTAAACATATTTCAAATCTCATGCACAGTTTTTTTTTTTTAATTAAATAAAACTAATACCCTTAACTTTTACTTTTTATAAGCAGTTCCAGTAATCCCTCAGAGACTTTGGTGACCTAGGACAAGACAATAATCTAAACTTCCCTCTCAGTTTTGGTACCAGTGTAAAGTGGTAAAGCCATTATGGCAAACAAATGTGAAGATTTCTCAAAGAATTAAATATATACCATATGATTAAGCAATTCCACTTGAAATGAAATCATCATCTCAAAGAGATATTTGCACCTCCATGTTCACTGCAGTACTATTTGCAGTAGCTAAAATATGTAAACAATGTAAGGGTCCATTAATGAAAGAATTGGCAAAAAAAATCATATACATATATATATATATATATATATGGAAAACCCCTTAAAATAGTAACACATAAGGTATATAATAATAACTATTGGGTTGGCCAAAAGGTTTGTTTGGGTTTTCTATAAGATGCTATGTAAAAACCCAAGTGAACTTTTTAGCCAACTCATTACATGAATGTGATATAGAAAAAAAAAAACATATAAATATAAAAAAGGCTCTATATAACCTCATCTATATATGAGATCTAAAAAAATGGAAAACAAGCTCAAAGAAAGAGAGAACAGCTGGGTGGTTGCCAGTGGCAGGGAGTGGAGGCTAAGAAATGGGGGAAGGTGGTCAAAAGATGCAAGCTTCCAGTTATAAAGTAAGTCTTAGGGTTAGAGTGTAAGACATGGTGACTATAGCAAGCAGTGCTGAATTGTTTATTTGAAACTTACCAAAGAAATAGATTTTCAAAGTTCACACCACACATACACGCACAAATTCTATATGAGGTGATGGATGTGTTAGCTAGTTTTACTGTGGTCATCATTTTGCAGTATGTACTTATATCAAATAATTTCACTGTATACTTAAGCTTACACAATGTTACATGTCAATTATGTTTCAATAAATTAGAAAAAAAATTGACTTCTCTCTTTCCCTTCACCCCAAAATTAAAGAATTGGAAAAAAAGATATGCACATGTATTGAAAAAAAGACAATAATTAGGCAAAAATTGGTTCAATTTCCTCTTTATTCTAGGTTATCTCCCAGTAATCACCATCACTTTCCAATGATGCAGAGCAGTGTGAAATTAGACAACGCTCACAAGTGGAAAATACTGTTGTTTAATATCTGATGAAAAATTGAACAGCCAAAAAAAATGACAAGAGGATAATTGATGAGAATAGAGCACTTTGTATATAATGAGATATGAATATTTGGTCACTGGAACTAATTCCATGGAAGAGTTCCAGACTCTCTCACTCAATAACAAGACCAGATCTTTTCCTATAAGCTCAAGAACGGTCACAGTCTGTATAAAGATTTAAAAATGTACCCATAACATTGTAATCTCAGATCACCCATCCTTGGGTGAGTTACTGCATTAAAAATCTCCTGCAGTATAACACATCATCAAATGTCAGAGAATCATATGTGCCATGCTGGAAGAAGAGGTGACATGGAACTTTCCTTTCTTTTTGAATTATAGAAAGCCAAGGTTTAACCATGCTCTAGTGAGAAGTGGCAAAAATACTATAGCAGTCTACACACACACACACACACACACACACACACACACACACCCCCCATGAGTTTCCATTTACTTGTCTGCCATTGCAACAGGTGATTTTATGGTGGGTTTTTACTTGGTGCTTCTGGCTAACTTTGAAGTGAATATGTGTGCAAAGAGGGAAGACAGATTCCTAACCCTAAATTGATTAGGTCACTGTGCTGAAACAGTTAGAGCAGTGCAGTTCAAAGAACTTAAAGAAGCCATCTCCCTGGCTGGCTCAATATCCATCAATACAGGGGCCACTCTTCCTATAAAGAATGTTCTTGGGCTATCTGATTATGTAGATAGAAAGCCCCTGAAACAACACTTAAATCAGCTAGAACTATCCTTAGCTTCAGCAGTGGCAGGTCATATTTTTTCCACTTTGAGTCATGAAATTGTTTGAAACTGTGTGACAGGAATGAATATACTAAGAGACATGTAGAGCAAGGTAAAGACAGATAAAACTGCTATGATATAGATCCCTAGATGATTCTAGATATGGTGGGAAAAAAATAGCAAGATCATAACAAACTCTATACTAAGGCTGAAAAAAGGTACAAGGAACTTTAATTTGTAGTCTCAGACCGTTATTTCAGACCAACAATCAGAAAAATAAGGATGACTTGTAGATAGAATATGTATGCTGCTGCTGCTGCTAAGTCACTTCAGTCATATCCGACTCTGCACAACCCCATAGATGGCAGCCCATCCGTCCCTGGGATTCTCCAGGCAAGAACACTGGAGCAGGTTGCCATCTCCTTCTCCAATGCATGAAAGTGAAAAGTGAAAGTGAAGTCGCTCAAACATATCCGACTGTTAACGACCCCCTGGACTGCAGCCTACCAGGCTCCTCCATCCACGGGATTTTCCAGGCAAGAGTACTGGATAATCATTAATAATTATGTTTAGATCCATAAATGTATCCTTTTATATACTTACTGCTGCAAAAATAAATAATATGTAAAATGTAATTATACTCATTCTATTTTTCTCAATTATTTGATATTTTGAACTTATATAAAATTGCTAAAGTACAGGGTAAATTTATCAGGACAACTAAGGAAATGTTTATTGCCAAAATTAAATGAAATATTTGTTTTATTAAATATGTATATGAGCTAAATAAATCAGTAAAACACAATCTAAATTTACTATCAGAAAACTGCAATGTACTATTTGGTTCAATGTATGCAAGTTATTAATTCTATAGCAAATGAAATAAAGATGCATATTTATAATTATGAAAACAATAGCAGCAATGAGTAAAAAATGAGATATTTGTGAGAATTGTCATTCCAGATTATTTTATAGCATAAATTTCTCTATATAAATAAAGTAATCATATATACTATCTTCCATATATATTGTCAATTTAACTGAGATAACGTTAAGTGATGGCTGTGGTTTAGTCGCTAAGTCATGTCTGACCATTTTGCAACTCCATGGACTGAAGCTCTCCAGGCTCCTCTATCCATGGGTTATCCCAGGAAAGAATACTGGACTGGGTTGCCATTTCCTTCTCCAGGGGATCTTCTTGAACCGGGGATTCAAACTTTATTTCCCGCATTGCAGGCAGATTCTTTACTCCTGAGACACCAGGGAAGCCCTTGATGTTAAATAATATCCCATATGTAAGATATTATGAGTCCTTGATTGCATACCTAGAGAAAAGATTGTCCTGGAAGTTTTCAGCTAGCATAATGCTGAACTCCACCTTAATCACCGAGCGCATGCATTAGGCAATGTTCTGTTGTAGTCTGACATCTTAATTTAGTGAAATGTGTCACTACTATGTAGTCAAGTAAGTAGAAAATTCAATGTCCCATTCTAGGAAAGACAGGAGGTGTACAGTCCAAATGTACACACATAACTAATGATATATTGAAAGTCTTTTGCATGTTTGTCATAGTAGATTTATTTTCTAGAGCTCCACTTTTAATCTTAATGTTTACACTTTTTATAATATTACAAAAAGCAAGCCTTTTTATCTTACTTTGATCTCAAGCAAACACAAAACAAACATTGTTAATTTATTCAGTATTTCATCTGATATTAAATAGACATAATAGATTAAATTTATAGACAGTAGATGGATGTCTATTATGCATTCTATAGAGATATATCAGAGAAGGCAATGGCACCCCACTCCAGTACTCTTGCCTGGAGAATCCCATGGACAGAGGAGCCTGGTGGGCTGCAGTCCATGGGGTCACTAAGAGTCAGACATGACTGAGCGACTTGACTTTCACTTTCCTGCATTGCAGAAGGAAATGGCAACCCACTCCAGTGTTCTTGCCTGGAGAATCCCAGGGACGGGGGAGCCTGGTGGGCTGCCGTCTATGGGGTCGCACAGAGTCAGACAAGACTGAAGTGACTTGGCAGCATAGATATATCTATTCTATCCACCAACCTATCTATACTTCTATCTATAAATATATAATCATTTTCAGAAATGAGATTGTCATGTGCTTCAGATGGTCATGCATTAGGAGCCAACTTTTGCATTTTAAATCATACTGACTCATTTTAAATGATGCATGTCCCATTGGGAACATGCATCAACAGCATAAACAGAAAGCTTGGGGCTTTCCTGGGGACTCAATGGTAAATGGAGAAGGCAATGGCACCCCACTCCAGTACTCTTGCCTGGAAAATCCTATGAATGAAGGAGCCTGGTAGGCTGCAGTCCATGGGGTCGCTAAGAGTTGGATACGACTGAGCGACTTCTCTTTCACTTTTCACTTTCATGCATTGGAGAAGGAGATGGCAACCCACTCCAGCGTTCTTGCCTGGAGAATCCCAGAGATGGGGGAGCCTGGTGAGCTGCCGTCTATGCGGTTGCACAGAGTCGGACACGACTGAAGTGACTTAGCAGTAGCAGTGGTAAATAATCCACCTGCCAAGGCAGGAGACGTGTTCGATTCCTGGGTCAAGAAGATCCCTTAAAGAAGGAAATGACAACTCATTCCAGGATTCTTGCCTGGAAAATCCCATTAACAGAGGATCCTGGAGGGATATAGTTCTTGGGGTTGAAAAAGAGTAGGACAACCCTTAGTGACAAAATGACAAAAGGAGGTTCACCTTAGAACTCCTGTAATTAAAAAGTTAAAACAGTCAGTCAGGTAACAAAACTGAATAAGCATAGTTAGTGTGAAAGTTGTTTTATTATTATTTTTTTTTAAGTTTATCTGTGACTCTAGTCTGTTATGTAGTGGATCTCCTATGGAGCTAGAGATTTGTCACATAGCTTCCTGTGCACTTCAGAATTTAGGCCAGGGTGTAGCCATTATGAGAAGCTACAGGTGATTCAGAACATGGGATAACAGAAGCCTTCAATACCTGGGAGCATATTGTCTCCTTGAGGAAGACCAGATACTACTCATATTGTCTAAACCATAGCATCTTTTCCTAATTAGATAAGCTTCTTAAAAAGATCTTCCCTCTTCTATTTATGTCTCATACTTAATTTGAGATAAAAATAAAATGTGTGGCAACATATTCCAAGGGATGTTAATGTAGCCTATCTGGGATAAAAGTATAAAAACATATTTTTATAAATAATGTACTAGAAGTTCCCTGGTTGGCCCAGTGGTTAGGATTCTGGGCTTTCATTGTTGCGGCCTGGACTCAATCCCTGGTTACTGAACCGAGCTGTGTGGCATGGCCAAGAATAAAAACAAGTCAGTGAATAAAATAATGTATCAGTTAATATAGCATATTTTGCTCAATACCCTTTTTAGTTTATTTTTATTTATTTATTTGGCTGCTCTGGGTTTTCCCTGCTGCACATGGATTTTCTCTAGTTGCAGCAAGGGGGCGCTACTCGCTGGTTTTGGTGCACAGGTTTCTTATAGCGGTGGTTTCTCATTACAGAGCACAGGCTGAAGGCGGATGTACTCTGGTAGTTGCAGTACAGGAGCTCGGTAGTTGTGACTTGCTGGCTCTAGGTGACAGGCTCAGCAGTTGTGGCACACAGGCTTAGTTGCTCCTGGAATGTGGAATGTTCCCAGACTAGGATTGAATCCGTGTCCCCTGTATTGGCATACGTATTCTTATCCACTGTCCATCAGGGAAGTCATGTTCAATATGTTTTTATGGTGAGTTGCTGCTGCTGCTAAGTTACTTCAGTCTTGTCTGAGTCTGCACGAACCCACAGACAGCAGCCCACCAGGCTCCCCTGTCCCTGGGATTCTCCAGGCAAGAACACTGGAGTGGGTGCCATCTCCTTTTCCAATGCATGAAAGTGAAAAGTGAAAGTGAAGCCGCTCAGTCGTGTCCGACCCTCAGCGATTTCATGGACCGCAGCCTACCAGACTCTTCCGCCCATGGGATTTTCCAGGCAAGAGTACTGGAGTGGGTCGCCAGTGCCTTCTCCGTTTATGGTGGGTTCAGTTCAGTTCAGTTAACTCAGTCATGTCTGACCCTTTGCGACCCCATGAATCGCAGTACGCCAGGCCTCCCTGTCCATCACCAACTCCCAGAGTTCACCGAAACTCATGTCCATCGAGTTGGTGATGCCATCCAGCCATCTCATCCTCTGTCATCCCCTTCTCCTCCTGCCCCCAATCCGTCCCAGCATCAGAGTC
Source organism: Budorcas taxicolor (assembly GCF_023091745.1). NCBI lineage: Eukaryota > Metazoa > Chordata > Mammalia > Artiodactyla > Bovidae > Budorcas > Budorcas taxicolor. The sequence continues at coordinate 53,921,290 of NC_068929.1, read as the reverse complement.
TTTTCCAATGAGTCAACTCTTTGCATGAGGTGGCCAAAGTATTGGAGTTTCAACTTTAGCATCATTCCCTCCAAAGAAATCCCAGGGTTGATCTCCTTCAGAATGGACTGGTTGGATCTCCTTGCAGTCCAAGGGACTCTCAAGAGTCTTCTCCAACACCACAGTTCAAAACCATCAATTCTTCGGGGCACAGCTTTCCTCACAGTGCAACTCTCACATCCATACATGACCACAGGAAAAACCATAGCCTTGACTAGACGGACCTTTGTTGGCAAAGTAATATCTCAGCTTTTCAATATACTATCTAGGTTGGTCATAACTTTCCTTCCAAGTTAATTAACATCAATTGTAGTTTACTCAGTGTTGGAATAGGTAACTGGTCTGAATACGTTGAGGGGATTTTTAAAAACAAAGTTTCAATAAATTAAACACATTGAGCAGAGAATTACAATATTAAATAGTGTAGTGATTGGAATAAGTCTCTTGAGCACCATTTCTTCTCCTGAAAACCTTCCCCTCACAGCTCTATTAATGTTGTCGTGTTCAGTCACTCAGTCTGTGTTCAGTCACTCAGTCATGCCTGACTCTGTGGCCCCATGGACTGTGCCCACTAGCTCCACTTCAGTTATTAACCTTGGGTAATAATAATGGGTTGTTTTCACAGGATTGAAATAATTTTGATTATTCTGTCAATCAATTTACATAACTAAATTGATCTTAAATTTGAACTTTCTTTAAGCATGTTTAATAAGTGCCATGGCACTTCCTGAATCTATAATTTTAAAAAACTCGACTCAATGAGCCCATTTATTATTTTCCTCTTAACCTGCCATTTACTATGAAGTGAAGTGAAGTGAAGTCACTCAATCGTGTCCGACTCTTTGCTGCTCCGTGGACTGTAGCTTACCAGGCTCCTCCATCCGTGGAATTCTCCAGGCAAGAGTACTGGAATGGGTTGCCATTTCCTTCTCCAGGGGATCCTCCTGACCCCAGGATTGATCCTGGGTTTCTAGCATTGCAGGCAAACACTTTACCCTCTGAGCCACGAGGGAAGCCATTTACTATACTTTAAAAACTTTGAAGACTTCAAGCGCATATAAAATATGATTAACAAAAAATGCACTGACATGGAAAGAAATGATAACATAGGTGAGAAAGTTTATTCATGTATGTATGAATATATATATACACACACACACATATGCATACATACTATGTATATATGTATATATAAACTCACTTTTGTTCCCACATTAAAAGCAATAAATGGAAGTAGAGCGTGTGGGGTACAGCATCTGAACATAGCTGCTCTGATGCTCCTGCCATGCTCCCACATCTTGTTTAGCTGGTGCTTAGACACTCAGGCATGTCTGACTCTCTGTAGCCCCATGAACTGTATCCCACCAGCCTTCTCTGTCCATGGGATTTCCCCAGTCAAGAATACTGGAGTGGGTTGCATTTCCTCCTTGAGGGGATCTTCCTGATCCAGGAATCCCACCTGAGACTCTTGCATCTTTTGCATTGGCAGGTGGGTTCTTTACCACTAGTACCACCTGGGAAGCCATTGTTTAGCTTGTAGAGCATAAACCTCCATGGTGGATTTCTGTGTCTTGATATCCTATGAAAGCAGTATATCCAGTGATTCCTAATTTTAAGTCTCTAAAAATTTAGAAAAGTCAATTTTGGTCTTTTTTATCCTTAAAAGCCCACCATATAATGTGAGAGGTAGATGTGCTAGGTGATTCTAGCCAGTGTCTCTCCCTGTCCCTGAGCCTTTTCTCTAGGCTGCATGCAGCTTCTTGGAAAAGGTATACTTCTATATCATATCTGACCAGCAGTGGACAGGGCAACCACTCAGAGGCAGGAGATAGTTAACAAATATTCCAGATTCCTCACTCCTCAGTGAGAAAATGCTGAGGCAAATTCCACCGTTTATCTTAGAGGATTGCCAGAGGGACTGAACCACAATTTCTCATAGTGGTAATTTGTGCACTCTTTGCTTTTTACCATCCCCGCTCCTGGTCTCACTTTCCCATCTTCTCGTAGTACTTTTTGGAATTGCCTTTCTTCAAAATTATTTGGCCTCCAATCCATGTCTCAAGATTTGCTTTTGAGAAATCCAAACCTGGACACATACTGACACGCAGATAACTTGTGCACATGCGCACGCGCACACACACACACACACACACACACACATACACACAAACACACAAACGCACACTTGTTTATTTATTTTGGAGATGGGGGGATGAAGGACTCAAAGATCTACTTCTCAATCATTGGCTTTCCTAAATTTACTATTTGCTGTGTATTGAGTCTCAAATCCCATCTCATACACACCACAGCCAAGACATAATGTTCTTTTACCAGCTGTTTTTGCTTTTTTAATTCTTTGAGACAGCTGATTTGCTTTAGATTTAATTAACAAATCAATGTTATATGGTCATCTATTCTGTATAGAACTTGTCTGTCAGTGAAGAAGGCAATATTAAGGTAGTGTCATAGCAGCAATTGGTCTAGAGGTGGCTATGCAGTCCTAAAAAAATGAAACTTTCTAATATATAGAAATATTTAATAGATTTATACTATTCTTATGGTGTTATGGTTAATTTCCAACCAGAAAACCATTGTGAGATAATAGGCCATTGAACTGATACCAGATATTGATTAACAATCTCCATATTTTTCAAAATAGTAAACACAGTTTACCTTGAAGGGAACATTTCCAAAAATTTGCCAATTGGTACTATCAAATGTAGATTTCTTACATGGAAAAACTCTGGGCAGCTTTCACTGTATTTGCTGCCCCACCCTTGTCTCTATCTATTCTTGTCCAAATTGCACTTAAACCCAACTGCGTTACTGAAATTGCCTTCAAAACAATTCATCTGCAGCTGTATCTCACCAAACATAACAGTCACTTCTTAGTTTCCCTTTTCTTCAACTTTCTCAGTAACACGTTACAAAATCATCGCTTCTTGAAATCCCCCTATCCGTGAGAAACTGTGACTCTGTCTCTCCTGACTCTGGTCATTTCTTAGTGGAGATTTATTTTTCCTCAGCTGGTTTCTCCTTCTCAGATCAACTTTGTAGAGTCAAATGTTCTTGGGCTGCACTCTTTTCCTGTCATCTGTTCCTCATTCTGTCCCTCAGTGATTCTACATAGTGACCGAGTTTTAAACAGTCATTTGCATCTTGAGCTTTGATCTCATTTAGGAACTGGCATTCACAATAGTCAATTTAGCAAATATAATGGTCTAGATAGCATCACTTGATTCAATGGACATGAATTTGAGCAAAGTCCCAGAGATAGCAAAGGACAGGGAAGCCTGGGGGTGCTGCAGTCCATGGGGTCACAAAGAGTTGAACTCAGCTTAGTGACTAAACAACAGTGAGCTTAAATTTACATATCTGATCCAAATCCTATTTTTCCACAAACTCTTGTTCCTTTCTAAGGTTTCCCCTTCTCATTGAATGTCACTTAATTTCCCTAAGTGACATAAACCCCAAGTATCTCTATCAATTCCTCTCTTTCATGCACTCCACATTGAAATCTACAGAACAGATTCCAGATTCTAATTCCAAAGTATCTTGAGAATTGACTACTCAAGGTCTTTACTGTTACAGTCCAAATGTCCATTATTTGTGTCCACGTATTGAACATTTAATGGTTTCTTTATATTATTTCTGCCCCAGAGAGATCACTCTCCAATCAGTATGCAGCAAAATCATTTAAGTGCTTAAATCTGATTTTAACATTGCCCCGTTTAAATTATTTATTGACTTTCCTTTGCAATCAAAATACCATACAAATTATTCACCATCAGATGTGAAAGTCTGCCATTTGACCTCTGCCTCCTCCCTACTTCCATCCTTCTTCCCACTTTACCTTCACTATACTCTATCCATGGAGACCTTTTCTTCTGTGCCAATCATCCTGGGGAATTGTATATATTCAATTGTATATATTGTATATATTCAACATATATTTGATAAAGGAAAGGGAGAACTTGAATAATCCATGTCTTACACATTTTTTTTCTTTTTGTATGATATGGGACTCTTTGCTTGATACCTTTTTTTAAAAGATTTTTTTGAGGTGGATCATTTTTAAAGTCTCTAATGAATTTGTTACAATAGTGCTTCTGTTTTGTATTTTGTTTTTTTGGCCAAGAGGCATGTAGGATCTTAGCTCTACAACCAGCTCTACAATCTGTATCCCCTGCATTGGATGGACTTAACCACTGGACTACCAAAGAAGTCCCAGTTGCTTGATATTTTGAAGCCATAGTTTGTTATTTTACATACTAGCCATAATTTCCTCTATTTTGAATAATTAATGTGAGAATTATGCTGATATATGAGCACCTATAAAACGGGAGTCACTTATTAGTGGTAGTAATATTCAATATTATTAGTAAACCAGTAACACTGACCCAGTGACTCAAATGTTGGAAATCATCAACATGTCAAGTAATAAAGGCAAAGGCATGGCAACTCTGTTTATCTCTGGGACACATGTAGCTAAAGTTTAGATGTATTAGATGTTTTAAATTGTTTAGGGGATTATTGCACTGGAATACATAAACTCATTATTTTAATAAAATGATGGTTGTGCAACACCCTAACATGTAGGTTTTTGCAAGGATTGAAATATTTTACAGGCTTGGCTTACTCATCTGAATATTACTGATAACAATAGGATGATCTTCCTGGATTGTTGTCAAGATTAACTTAAAAAACCCAGAAACTATTTTAGCAGAGTTCCCATACATAGCAAACATCTCATTTAGTTGAGATGCTAATTGTTCTGACAACCAGTGGAACAAGTATGATTTAGTTTTCATCGCTATTGCTTGATATAAACATAAATCTGCTAAATATTACACTCCCAGAAGATCTAGCTTAGGTTCAACCAAGTCTACAGCTTTCCAAGACTACTGTAGGTCATATCAAGCATCAGTAGATTCAGAAAGGTATAAAACTTGTCTGTATTAGTAACTCTTATGAATTGAATTATGTCCCCCACTACCAGTTTAATCTGTCTAAGGTCTGCTCCCCAATGTGACTATATTTGAAGATAGGGTCTTCGAGGTGGTAATTAAGGTTGAATGAGGTCATTTTTAAGTGTGAGGTCCAAATTCAATACAACTAGTGTCCTTACCTGGCAGGCTATACAGTCCATAGAGTCACAAAGAATTGGACATTACTGAAGCTACTAAGTACTCACAGTGATCTTATAAGAAAACTAAGAAATATCAGAAATCCCTCTCTCTGCATCCATGGAGAGAAAAGGCTGTGAGGGGACATAAGAAGAGAGCAATCTACAAGCCTGTAAGTGAAGTCTCAGCAGAGAACAACATTGCTAGGTGCCATGATCTTGGACTTTCAGGCTTCAGAATGTGAGACAATAAATGTCTGTTGTTTAAGCCATCCAGACACTGGTATTTCATTATGACAGCCTGAGCATACTAAGACAGACACACCAGCCCAGCCCAGGAGGAAGGAGAACACTGAACATCAGGCAATTAGAAAATGGGCCAATGACACCTCACCAAAGATACAGAAATGACAAATTAGTGTACAAAAATATGCTCTGTATCATATGACACAAGGGAAATGCAAATTATTAATAAAACAATGAGACACCACTACACACCTATTTTATTGGTCAAAATCTGCAACATTAACAGTATCAAGTGGTAAGAAAGATGTGGAACAATAGGAACTCCCATTCATTGCTGGTGAAAATGCAAAAGGGCACAGCCACTTTGCAAAATTGTTTGATGGTTTCTTACAAAACTATATATACTTCTGTCACAATATATAGCAATCATGCTCTTGTACTTGAGGGAGTTGAAGAATTTTGCACACCTGAAAGTGTTAATAAGATGATCCAGTTTAGTTCAGTTCAGTTCAGTTGTTCAGTCATGTCCGACTCTTTGTGACCCCATGAATCGCAGCATGCCAGGCCTCCCTGTCCATCACCATCTCCCAGAGTTCACTCAAACTCACATCCATCCATCTCATCCTCTGTCATCCCCTTCTCCTCCTGCCCCCAATTCCTCCCAGCATCAGAGTCTTTTCCAATGAGTCAACTCTTTGCATGAGGTGGCCAAAGTACTGGAGTTTCAGCTTTAGCATCATTCCTTCCAAAGAAATCCCAGGGCTGATCTCCTTTAGAATGGACTGGTTGGATCTCCTTGCAGTCCAAGGGACTCTCAAGAGTCTTCTCCAACACCACAGTTCAAAACCATCAATTCTTTGGCACCCAGCTTTCTTCACAGTCCAACTCTCACATCCATACATGACTACTGGAAAAACCATAGCCTTGACTAGATGGACCTTTGTTGGCCAAGTAATGTCTCTGTTTTTCATTATGCTGTCTAGGTTGGTCATAACTTTTCTTCCAAAGAGTAGGCGTCTGTTAATTTCATGGTTGCAGTCACCATCTGCAGTGATTTTGGAGCCCCCCAAAATAAAGTTTGTCACTGTTTCCACTGTTTCCCCATCTATTTCCCATGAAGTGATGTGGCCAAATGCCATGATCTTCGTTTTCTGAGTGTTGAGCTTTAAGCCAACTTTTTCACTCTCCTCTTTCACTTTCATCAAGAGGCTTTTTAGTTCCTCTTCACTTTCTGCCATATATAGATTACAGCTATTTTATTTATAATTGCCATAACTTGGAAGCAACTGAGCTGTCCCTCAGTAGGTAAATGGACAAATAGCCTATGCTACATCCAATCAATAGAATATTATTAAACACTAAAAAGAGTGAGCTATTAAGCCTCAGAAAGACATGGAGGAAACGTACATGTATATTAGACACTATAAATTTACTTTCATATTAAGTGAAAGAAGCCAGTAATAAAAACCTAAATAATGTAGGATTCCAACTATATGACATTCTGGATAAGGCAAAATTCAGAAGGCAATCGCACCCCACTCCAGTACTCTTGCCTGGAAAATCCCATGTATGGAGGAGCCTGGTAGGCTGCAGTCCATGGGGTCACGAAGAGTTGGACATGACTGAGCAACTTCACTTTCACTTTGCACTTTCATGCATTGGAGAAGGAGATAGCAATCCATTCCCGTGTTCTTGCCTGGAGAATCTCAGGGACGGGGAAGCCTGGTGGGCTACCGTCTATGAGGTGGCACAGAGTCAGACACAACTGTAGCGATTTAGCAGCAGCAGCAGCATAGACATAATAAAAAGATCAGCGGTTGCCAGGTGTTTGGGGTGAAGAAAGGATGAATAGGCCAAAGAAAAGAAGATTCTTAGGGTGGTGAAACTGCTCTCTATGCTACTACAATGGCAGAAATATGATATAATGTATATTCGTCAAAACCACAGAAATTATAACACCAAAAGTACACTATAGTATAAACTATGGACTTCATGTAATTATGATGTGTCAGTGAAGATTCATCAGTTTTAACAAATGTACCACAATCTGGTGGGGGATGCAGGTAATGGGGAAGGCTATGTACTTCTGATATAAGGCATATAGGAGACTCTCTGTTCCTTTCTCTCAGTTTTGCTATGAACCAAAAACTGTTCCAAGAAATAAGTCAATTTACTTATCACAAGGAGATCTAACCAGTCCATCCTAAAGAAAATCAGTCCTGAATGTTCATTGGAAGGACTAATGTTGAAGCTGAAACTCTAATACTTTGGCCACCTGATGCAAAGAGCTGACTCATTGGAAAAGACCCTGATGCTGGGAAAAATTGAAGGCAGGAGGAGAAGGGGACGACAGAGGGTGAGATGGTTGGATGGCATCACCAACTCAATGGGCATGAGTTTGAGTAAACTCCAGGAGTTGATGATGGACAGGGAGGCCTGGCATGCTGCAGTCCATGGGGTTGCAAAGAGTCAGACACAACTGAGTGACTGAACTGAACTGAATTAACTTATCACAAAAAAAAAAGAGTATCTTGGGAATATTTGTTTGATAAATTAATTGTTAGCACAGAGATGACTAAGAATAAAGTTTATTTTAATGTCTAAAATGACCACTTGATAGATAGATTAATTAATTAATATATAAATATAACTACTACATAGTGAACATCTCAGAAAATACAACACAGAATTCACCCAGCATATTCTTGTCTCAGAAAAGCATGCTCCCTGTAAGAAGTTATTTAACTATGTAATAATGTCTGCTAATAGAATAAGGTACTATTGCTACTACCTTCATTTAATTTCATGTGAACATTATTACCTTTTTCATTTTATCTGTTTGTGCTCTGATATGAGTCATTTACCATAGAGAAGAAATAAAAACAGAAATCAAACAAGAGCTTTTATAGTCTACTTGAAATAAGTTAATTGTAAGGATCTATTACTCTCTCAAGAACACTTAATCTTATTGATAGGGTACTGTAATTAAAATTAAAACAAAATATTGCTCACCCAAGAGTATTTTTATTCATATTTACCTTTAAAAAAAAATCTCATGTGGGTGGTATATTACCTAACCTGTCACTAAATATTGTTAGATTAAGCAGATCAAATAAAAAATCCATAGTGTAATTCACAGAAATATCTTTTGTGATCCACCTCCTGCTGCTGTGGCTGCTGCTGCTAAGTAGCTTTAGTCGTGTCTGACTCTGTGTGACCCCATAGACGGCAGCCCACTAGGCTCCCCCGTCCCTCAGATTCTCCAGGCAAGAACACTGGAGTGGGTTGCCATTTCCTTCTCCAATGCATAAAAGTGAAAAGTGAAAATGAAGTCCCTCAGTCGTGTCCGACTCTTAGCGACCCCATGGACTGTAGCCCACCAGGCTCCTCCGTCCATGGGATTTTCCAGGCAAGAATACTAGAGTGGGGTGCCATTGCCTTCTCTGGATCCACCTCCTAGAGTAATGAAAATAAAAACAAGTATAAACAAATGGAATCTAATTAAGCTTGAAATCTTTAACACATCAAAGAAAATCACAAATAAAAAAAACAACCCACAGAATGAGAAAAAAAGTATTTGCAAACAAATCAGCCACCAAAGGATTAAACTACAGAATATACCAACTGATCATACAACTCAGTATGAAACAAACAACCCAATCAAGAAATGGGTGCAAGGTCTACATAGATGTTTCTCCAAAGACATACAGATGGCCAACAGACACGTGCAAAGATGCTCAACATCACTTGTTACTAGAGAAATGCAAATCAAAACTGCAATGAGGAATCACCTCACATCAATCAGAATGGACATCATAAAAAAATCTACAAACAATAAATGCTGGAGAGGGTTTGGGAGAAAAAGAAACTTTCCTACACTGCTGGTACTGATGTAAATTGGTACAGCCACTATTGAGAACAGTATGGAGCTACCTTATAAAACTAAAAACAGAGCTACCATATGATCCTGCAATCCTGCTCCTGGACATATATCTTGACAAAAAATAATTCAAAATGATACATGCATGTTCATTGCAGCACTATTAACAATAGCCAGGACATGGAAGCAACTGAAATGTCCATTGAGAGAAGAATGGGTAAAGATGATGTGGTTCATATATAGAGTGGAATATTACTCAGCCATAAAATGAATGAAGTAATGCCATTTGTGACAATATAGATGGAGCTAGAGATTCATACTGAGTGAAGTAAGTCAGACAAATATCATATGATGTTGCTTAAATGCAGAATCTAAATAAAAGAAAGAAAAAGAAATGGCAGAAATGAAATTATTTACCAAAAAAATGGAATCACAGATGTAGAAAACAAATTTATGGTTACCAAAGGGGAAAGTGGGAGGGAGGAGAAAATGGGGAGACTGGAATTAACATATATATAATACTGTATATGTGTGTGTATATATATATATATATAAATATATATATAATACTATATATAAAATATTGATAACCAATAAGTACCAATTTAATAAAATATATGGCATAGTATATACTGTACAGTATTGGGAACTCTACTCAATACCCTGCAAACACCTACATGGAAAAATAATCTTTAAAAAAAAGAGTTGATTCAAGTTTATATATAATTGAATCACTTCTTTATACAGGAGAAAGTAGCACAATATTGAAAATCAACTAAGACTTCAATACAAATTAAAAGAAAAATTACCACTGCCAATGGGAAGATCCCCTGGAGGAGGTCATGGCAACCTACTCCTGTAATCTTGCCGGGAGGATCTCATGGACAGAGGAGGCTGGTGGCTACAGTCCACGGGGTTGCAAAGAGTCAGACATGACTAAAATGACTAAGCATGCACCACTGCAAGTATGCTGAACTCAGAGTACTAGTTTCTTCCTAAACACTTAGTTCAATCTTAAATATATTTTGTTTTCTCTCTTCATAGAGTGAGAGGAGAAGGGAAAGGAAGAAGGCAACAGAAAGGGCAAGAGGGAGGGATAGGACTAATTTTGTGCCTTTAAATAGATATAATAGAAATATTTCACATATTCTTTTATAAATTGTAAAATATGAAAAGCAAATAAGGCCATAAATTTTCTCACTGGAAAACAATTGAAGATGATAAAACCTAAGAGATTTAGAGGGACTCTTTAGCTTAGGAAACAATGGAAACAGTGTCAGACTTTATTTTTTGGGGGCTCCAAAATCACTGCAGATGGTGGTTGCAGCCATGATATTAAAAGACTCTTACTCCTTAGAGGAAAAGTTATGACCAACCTAGATACCATATTGAAAAGCAGAGACATTACTTTGCCAACAAAGGTCCATCTAGTCAAGGCTATGGTTTTTCCTGTGGTCATGTATGGATGTGAGAGTTGGACTGTGAAGAAAGCTGAGTGCCAAAGAATTGATGCTTTTGAACTGTGGTGTTGGAGAAGACTCTTGAGAGTCCCTTGGACTTCAAGGAGATCCAACCAGTCCATTCTGAAGGAGATCAGCCCTGGGTGTTCTTTGGAAGGAATGATGCTAAAGCTGAAACTCCAGTACTTTGGCCACCTCATGCGAAGAGTTGACTCATTGGAAAAGACTCTGATGCTGGGAGGAACTGGGGGCAGGAGAAGGTGACGACAGAGGATGAGATGGCTGGATGGCATCACCGACTCAATGGATGTGAGTTTCAGTGAACTCTGGGAGTTGGTGATGGGCAGGGAGGCCTGGCATGCTGCAATTCATGGGGTCGCAAAGAGTTGGACATGACTGAGCAACTGAACTGAACTGAACTTCCTTTACATTGGGCTTCCCTGGAGACTCAGAAGGTGAAGAATCTTCCTGCAGTACAAGAAACCTGGGTTTGACCTCTGGGTCAGGAAGATCCCCTGGAGAACAAAATGGCAACCCACTCCAGTGTTCTTGCCTAGAGAATCCCATGGATAGAGGAGCCTAGTGGGTTAGTCAATGGGGTGCCAAAGAGTTGAACAGCACTGAACAACTAAACACTAACAGTCACAGTAAACCAAACACATAGTGAAAGTGGCCAAGTGAAAGTGAAAGTGAAGTCGCTCAGTCGTGTCTGATTTTTTGCGACCCCATGGACTGTAGCCCACCAGGCTCCTCCGTCCATGGGATTCTCCAGGCAAGAATACTGGAGTGGGTTGCCATTTCCTTCTCCAGGGGATCTACCCAACCCAGGGATTGAACTCAGGTCTCCCACATTGCAGGCAGATGCTTTAATGCCAATTCTTTAAAAAGAGACTCAAAGTGACTGGTGTGTGGGATGAATATCAAACCTTTTTGTTCTTCCAGAGGACAAACATTGCAAAATATAGAAACTCCAAAGACACAGTGTTTTCTTCACGGAAGTCTGTTTTTAGAGCCATGGATTTTAAACATAAAATAATTAAGCCAGAGAAGGTGTTTTTTCCCCAAAAACTTTAAAATTTGATTTGCAATATGGTCACCTTCAACAGATTATTTTTATAGACACTTAGTAGATGTGTATTTAAACCCACACCTCTACTTCCTTAAGGATTTAGTGATTTACTTAAGCATTTCCTTAAGTTTCTATTTATTTAAGCATTCATTCTATTTATGAACTTTATATTTATACTACATTATATGTGAAAAATTTTCAGAAGTTTAATAAAGGAGCCACTTTAATATATAAACCAAAATTACAGACCAAGAAAGGCATACATTACAATTGAAGATGAAGAAAATGTTAAAAAAAAGAAAAAGAAAAGAGATGACACACATATTTAGGATGTAAAATTGTTAGAGGTCAGATTATATTTTTTCAAACCTTTTTGCAGGTCAAAGTACAACAGAGAAATACAGTCAGTCACATTCTTTTCATTATCTACTTGGTAAATAGCTTTTTAAGGGAAGAAAAAAATTTTTTTCACACTAAGTTCAAAAGTAAGTTTTCACATGTGGTGTTAAACAAGACATAACAAGGGAATCAATAGATGAAATTGGCAAGGACATCACGTGCATGGCGTGATCAGTTGCTCACTCGTGTTTGACTCTTTGTGACCCCATGACTGCAATCTTTCAGGCTCCTCTGTGCATGGAATTTTCCAGGCAAGAATACCGCAGTGGGTTGTGATTTCCTACTCCAGGGGGATGTCTTGCTGACCCACACAACTTGCCTTTGATGAGGCAAAAAACACAGCCTATTAGCATTTACTCAAAGCAATGCTGTGAGAGGGTTGAAAGGTAGGCTACCTTATAAACTCCTTGCACTCTTCCAATGGCTCCCTCTAGTGTTCAAAACTCTCCTGCCTTTTGTTTTAATCTCTTCCTGATTGCAATAACGGAATGATTTTTTTTTGAATAAATTTTTTTGGTCCCTTGTTTAACTCATCCAGAGAAATTTTTCTTTGACAATATACATGCAACACATATGCACATAATTAACTCTTTAAATATATGTTTTCACAAATCCTATGAGAAAAGGACTAAGTTTAAAAACAGAAATCAATGATTTAAGTACACATTTCTTTACTACAAAAATTTATAAGCAAATTGAAACTACAATTTAATTTCCATTGTAGGTCATGAGAGCAATGCAAGAACTCCTACTCTGCTCTGAGGTACCATGATTATATTTCTTAGGAGGTCTTGCCTGAATGAAAAACTGAAAAATGGATGTAATTTTTATATATGGCCAAGCTTAAAAAAAAAAAAAAGGTATTTTCAAGCTTCTCTCTCAAGAAAATGTGCTTCGGAGGTGATCCTATAAAGTAATACAAAGAGGGTGTGCTAAAACAGAATTAAGAGCATGAATAGAACACAGTCTACGAAAGTCAATTTTAGTGAGGCAATCTCAAACATAGAGAACTCAAATCAAGATCATTTTCTTTGAAGTTAATCTGAACAGCCGTAGTAAAGTGCACAATTATTGACAGTAATAAATCAATTTTTTTGAGAATTAGAAATAAAATCAATAAACTGCCATAGTAAAAGTTTATGTTACATAGACTGACTATGTGTGAAGTAAGTAATTATTCTCAATTTTTTCTTTTAGGAAACAACAGGGCTGATAGTAACTTTAAGTGTGTAACTTTTTTATTAGTCAGTTTGGAAAGTAAATATTTTTATTTAAATTACTTTGGTCCTAAAAGAAAATGATGCCTCAAGTTTACATTGGTAACATGGAGCTCATTTCCTCTCATTCCTTCAGTTCAGTTCAGTTCAGTTCAGTCACTCAGACTTAACTAAAACCACAATAAAGGAAAACACTGAATTAAAAAAAATATATATGTATATATAATGATAAGGAGAATGAGGAGCTAAGGAGAAAATACACTCGGTCATGTCTGACTCTTTCAACCTTTTGGACTATAGCCCCCCAGTCTCCTGTGTCTGACTCTTTGAAACCTTATGGACTGTAGCCCACGAGGCTCCTCTGTCCATGGGATTCTCCAGGCAAGAATACTGGAGTGGGTTGCTACTTCCTCCTCCCAGGGATCGAACCCATGTATCCTGTATTCCCTGCATTGCAGGCAGATTTTTTACCACTGAGCCAAGGAATCCCACAGAGGCAGGAGAGGGCAGAGATTCCAAGTTTGTGGAAGAGATGAAACAATTAGCCAAGGTCAAGAGCATTACAAATGCAAAGGGCTAAAGCAGAGGAAGCTTAGGTAGAACAGATAAGCTTCTAGACACAGAAAGACAACTGCATATGGAAGCTATAAAGGTCAAATGTATAGAATCAAAGAGTAGGATGATGGCTGCCAGAGGCTGGGTATGGGGGTGGGGGTAAATGGGAAATTGTTGGTCAAAGGTTATAAAGTTTCAGTGATAAGAAGATTAACTTCTAGATCAAATATCAAACACAGTAATTACCGTTAGTAATATTATACTGTATATCTGAGATTTTCCAAAAGAGTAGATATTTAAATGTTATCACCAAGCACCAAAAAAATGTGAATATATGATGTGAAGGGATGGAGGTGTTAATTGACTTGTGTTATTATTTCCATTGTGCATGTATATTTAATTCTTATGTTTTATACCTTTAAAAAATCACCTTGTAAAATTGAAATATATACAATTCTACTTTTTAAATCATACCTCAATAATAAGCAAACAACAAGAAAGTTCTTGAATAGAGTTACCAGTTTCAAGGAAAAATGGAAATAGTGCTCATAGAAAGGAATTAATTGCAAGTGAATAATTGAATCTGTTTGCTTCTCACCTGATACCCAAGAGCCTAGCATTAACTTCAAAGGAACAGAAAGATTGGTAGGTATTTGGGGTTCTCACAGAATACAATAAAAGTAATACTTGTTAAAAGGAAAAGTATGTACTGTGTGTTAAGCCATTTTCATCAGGCATTTGGAAAGAATCCCAAGGATGTCAAGAGTTGCTGATCCAACAACAAAAAGAAATCTGCAGGAAAAAAGTCTTTTACTAGGACTTAGTCTCTGTGTGGCTTAATTCTTAAATATGAAGAAACAGCATAGGATGAACAGGGATTTGAGAAAATATGCAATATGAAATAACAACACAAAAATAAAGACAAAAAATATCTAATGGTCAAGAAGATGGTAATATAGGATTCTGTAGAGAAACTTAAAATCCCATATTTTAAATTATATAGAGAAACAATAAAGTAAGAATATTAATTAAGATGTCAGATATTTGAAAAGAAGAAAGGGATGGTAAAGCATAGGGATTTTTATTTCCTTAATTTACAAAATGACAGGGAATTCCCTAGTGATTGGTCCAGTAGCTAGGACTCCCTACATTCTATTGCAAGGGGCATGGTTTCAATCCCTGATCTGGGAACTAAGATCCCACATACCATGTGCCATGCACACCATCCCTCCACCAGCCCCCTTCCCCACACACACACAAAAATCACCTGGAAACTTTTTTTTTTTTTTTTAAATAATGAAAGGAGAGAGGGAGAGGTGTAACTTGCTGCTGCTGCTGCTGCTGCTGCTGCTGCTGCTAAGTCACTTCAGTCGTGTCTGACTATCTGTGACCTCATAGACAGCAGTCCACCAAGCTCCCCCATCCCTGGGATTCTCCAAGCAGGAACTCTGGATTGGGTTGCCATTTCCTTCTCCATTGCATGAAAGTGAAAAATGACAGTGAAGTCGCTCAGTCGTGTCTCTTAGTGACCCCATGGACTGTAGCCCACCAGGCTCCTCCGTCCATGGCATTTTCCAGGCAAGAGTACTGGAGTGGGGTGCCATTGCCTTCTCCAAGGTGTGACTTAGATAAACTTTTTTCCATATCATGGGAAATTAATGGACATACAAAGTGATAGAAACATTCTTTAAGGGAATGACATTTACTATTTGAAATGGACAAACCTAGACAACATATTAAAAAACAGGGACATCACTTTGCAAACAAAGATCCATATAGTCAAAGTTATGGTTTTTCTGGTAATTATATACATATATGAGAGTTGGACCACAAAGAAGGCTGAGTGCTGAAGAACTGATACTTTCAAGTTGTGGTGTTGGAGAAGACTCTTGAGAATTTCTTGGATAGCAAGATCAAACTAGTCAATTCTAAAGGATATTAACTCTGAATATTTATTGGAAAGACTGATGCTGAAGCTGAAGTTCCAATACTTTGGCCACCTGAGTTCAACAGCCTCGACTCATTGGAAAAGACCCTGATGCTGGGAAAGATTGAGGGCAGAAAGAGAAGAGGGCAACAGAGGATGAAATGGTAGGATAGCATCATCAACTCAATGGACATTAATTTGAGCAATCTCCAAGAGATAGTGAAGGACAGGGAAGCCTGGTGTGCTAGAGTCCATGGAGTTGCAGAGCTGGACATGACTTAGCCACTGAACAACAACAACTGAAAAAGAGGCCATTCCGTGCTTGTCTGTTTGTTTTCTGACTGCTTAAGTGATTGCTTTAGGCACCCTCTTTCTTCCCCTCTGCTTTTTACCACCCCTTTTCACACTCTTGAAAGTCCTAAAGTCCCAAGTACTTGGAAACTGCCTGTAGATTGGTTGTTCAAATAAAAATAAATAGGTTATTCTTCTAGCCCTGATAGTGAAACTAGCAGATAAGTAGCTTTATCCCATAAAATAACTTAAAGGTCATAGGCACCACTGACTAGGTTGTATAAAAATCCCAATAAAATGGCAATGGAATAAGAAAAGAGAATACAACAGCAGGATAAAAATTCTTGATTTCATTGTATTCGATTTCATGTATATATATATATCAGAAAACCACCAAACGACACACACTTTCAATTCAAAATTATATAAACTATTTTGGGATAGTTCTATGAATCCTTCCTTATATTTGATTCCAAAAAAAAGAAGAAACAGTCAAATATCCACAAAGGAGAGCCTTTTGGTGATGCTAGGTTTTACCTGTGCTCAATTGTTTGTAATGTTCAACATGGATAAATTTCCACATTTTCCTCTCGGTGCTGCTGCACACTTTAACAGTAGGGACTGTTGAGTTGAGACATCTGTGCTTACTGCTACAAAAGAAACATTTAAGATAAGATAGGCTTGCCACTGATAACTAATTACTCTTTGTGGCAATGGTGCTTCTAAAGGAATTTGGACTAATGTAGAATCTCTAGGTTATGAATCAAAGTAGCTTTCATATTTCCATATACTGTATCATACATGATGCAATCTATAAAGTTCTTTTAAACCCCAATCAAATATTTGTTTTGTTTTTGTTTGTTTTCTAAAGCAATTCCATTTAGTCTTACATTGAATGGATCCTTTGAGGTTTAACTCAGAAAGCTGATATCAGAAGTACTATCCAGTTCTCATGTATAGAATATTTACTATTCTCCAGGGTCATTGCCAGTGAAAAACTGTAATTTTGTGATAATTTATGGGGAAGAATATATCCTTAAACTGATGAAATTATCTTTATCCCAGTCTTATTTACTTATAGACTTAAATGGAATATGTCTCTAATCCCCTTATAATGTGACTATTGAAATGTTGAAAACAAAAATGGTAACAGAAAAACTGACATGGCAATTTAAAATTATCCATCTGTGTGTGTGTGTGTGTGTGTGTGTGTGTGTGTGTGTGTGTGTGTTCTCAGTCACTCAGTTGTGTTTGACTCTTTGCAACCCCATGGACGGTAGCCAGCTAGGCTCCTCTACCCATGGGATTTTTCAGGCAAGATTATTGGAGTGATTGCTACTTTCTCCTTCAGGGCATCTTCCCAACTCAGGTGTCGAACCCACATCTCTTGCATCTCCTGCGTTGGCTGGCAGAGTCTTTATCACTGTGCCACCAATCTGAGAGGCACATAAAATGAAGTTGATTCCTTTGAAAATCATTCTCAAATAAAGAGACAGACAAAAGGAAGTGATATGTTACAAAGGTCAAGTTTTGACTTATCTTCCTTATAAGGATGTTTTACTCTTTGTTAGAATGTCTTAAGAAGCTGTTGATTTCTATAACTTTTAGAACATTCTGGGTTTTGTAAGGGATAGGAAATTGCTTTTTTTGTCTTAACAGTGAAGAGAATTGTATGCGTCCTAGAACAGAATGGTGTTTTGTGCATAACTAACAGCCTTCTACCTACTACACAGAAGGTTAAGACTACCTGACTTCTACTGAAGCAAGAAACACAAAAGATAGTAACATGTATTTTTTTGTTTATCACATCTGAAATCATTCTTTTGCATTTAAAAATGAAGAAAATACCAAACTGATGAAATTTTGTTTTCTTTCTATTTTTAGGCATTTTTACTCGAAAAACAAAGGTTTTGAACACTGACATTTGTCAATATTTTTGCAACTTTTTAAACTTCAAAGTGATTTTGGTAAAACTGTCATATTTGGAGACATTCAACTTTCAAATATCATGAAAAATTTATAATTGGGTTAAGTTGCATGAGATTTACAGTTATGTTAAACTATGACCACTCAGTTTAGAAAACGTGTTCTCCTTACACACATATATGCACAATCTCTATTATTCAAAAATCTCATTTCCCCTCCATCAGGTAAGTGGGGAATACTCTAAACTAATAAGCAATTGCAATTAAATATAATTTAATTATATATGTAAATATATATAAAATTAATTCCAATTAAAGGCAGAGATAGGGCTGTAAAAAAGACAATTAATCTGTGATCTTTTTTTAACCTCAGGGAGTTGGAAGTATCTCTTCATACTATTTGTTATCCTGGTGGAGATATTACATTATAGATGAAGATTCTAAGAACATGATGGCTATCTAATACAAACAGGCAAAAATTCACTTTCAACTTTGAGTTAAGTGAGCTATATAGAAAGACAAGAGTGGCTGTTTTTGCTGAAGGGAACTGAAGTCGAGAGGGAACTAAGTAGAATCTGAAATGCAGTATCTCTACATCAGATAAAGAGTGCAAATTTCAAATTAGCTGTCTAACAAATATTGCATAAGAATCACATCTGTGTGAGTTCTTCTTAGATAAGAGTTGGTCCTTATTCATCTTTTAATCCTGATATATACTGTCAGGATGATAAATATTAAAGAACAATAACTTTTTCTATTTATTAAACAGAAATACTTTCAGATGAGTGAAGACATGAACAGTAAAGAATTTTCCTATAATGGAGGAGAACCAGGTCCAATCCCTATGTTAGGAAGATCCCCTGGAGAGGGGAGTGGCAACCCACTCCGCTATTCTTGTCTGGAGAATTGCATGGACAGAGGAGTGTGGAGGGCTATATCCATGGGGTTGCAAAGAGTCAAGCATAACTGAGCAACTTTCTTTCAAGAAAATACAGGGTTCTACAATTCAAAAGACAGAACATGTAGTGTAAATACGACATTTTTATCATTGCAATTTAAATGTACTTAAGAGATGATAATGCAAAAACTAAAGATCTGGGAATTAAAAACAAGCTTCATTTATTGAGGTGAATATGACAAACTACAAAACAAAATGAAACTGACATATTCCTTCTAATAATCAATAAAATATACAGATACTCACAAAAGAAGAACCATGTATCAGCAAAGAAGTTGAAAGGTTGACAAGTTGAAAGGTTGACTTTCTGGAAATTAGAAACTAACAGGAATTGATTTTTCTTTTTTATATGAAAGTGGTGAGCAGAGAAAAAGTCAGAATATAGAGATCAAAGAGAGGAAGATTTCTACTTCCTCAATGGAAGGTTAGCCAGTCATGTGACCTTTCTTGCGTGATGAATGAATAATCAAAGAACACCAAAAAAAAAAAAAAAATGCCAACGTACTTGACCCCAAAGGAAAAAAAAGTCAGGGAGTCAAAGTCTTTAAAAAGTTAAAAGTTCAAAAAACAACAAAATGCATATTTACACATATTTTGTAAAGTTACAGAGACTACCAATAGAAGAATAGAACTGATATAAATATTAAACCTGTGCTGACTAGATCAAGAGATGGGTAGAATAAATTAAATCTATTTTTTTTCATATACAAGAGTTAACTGATTATGTTGCATGCTTATAAAAAAAGAAATGTAGGTACACACATATATATATTCAAAAGTTATGAATGTAATCACCATTAGATGTTTAAAGATTGTTTAAAATGAGAATGAACTCTTTATATATTTGTTCTTTTTTATTAGCTCATTTACTTCAATGATGAATTGCAAGGCTTACTAATGTATAAGTAATGCATTTCAAGAATTGGGTCCAAAATATAAATGATAAACTTTCATTTGTTACTTACAGCATGCAATTTTTCTTTACTTTGAAAGAGAAAATAAAGAGAGAAAAGTCACATACAAAAAGGCCTTACTGTGTGCAAAACCACTTGTCAGGGATCTGCATGTATCACTCTCAAGTATGACTTACTCTGAGGTATTATGTCAGAACTGACAATAACCATGGCAAGCCCAAGAAGCTAGTAGAAGAGGGGTGATCCACAGAGGTTAATGTGATCTATAGTCTTATACATGTCTGTACACTGCTTCAATATCTTTGGTGTTGTGATGTATACATTCTTTGTAAATTTAGACATTTTCTAAATTACAGTTCATTTTCCATCAAAGCACAAAAACGACAACCACCTATGAAGCAACAATATGAATTTGATGTTGTTCAGTTACTCAGTTGTGTCTGACTCTTTGCGACCCCAAGGACTGCAACATGCCAGACTTCCGGTCCTTCACCATCTCCTGGAGCTTGATCAAACTCATGTCCATTGAGTCAGGGATCCCATCCACCCATCTCATCGTCTGTTGTCTCCTTCTCCTCCTGCCTTCAATCTTGCCCAGCATCTGGCTCTTTTCTAATGAGTCAGCTCTTTGCAACAGGTGGCCAAAGTATTGAAGCTTCAGCTTCAGCATCAGTCCTTCCAATAGATATTCAGGATTGATTTCCTTTGGAATTGACTTGTTTGATCTCCTTGCAGTCCAAGAAACTCACAAGAGGATTCCCCCACATCAGTGTTCAAAAGCATCAATTCTTCAGCTCTCGGCCTTCCTTATGGTCTAACTCTCACATCCATACACGACCACTCGAAAAACCATGCCTTTGACTATATGGACCTTCGTTGGCAAAGTAATGTCTCTGATTTTTAATATGCTGTCTAAGGTTGTCATGGCAATAAATATGAATGGAGCTTAAACAATACAAAATACACACACACACACAAAAAGGGTGAGATCTAAGATCTGGGTCACCATGAATAACTGTTTTGAAACTATTTTAAATCAAGACATTAACCCCTGTATGGTTTCACTTTTCCTACGTATAAATGGAGTGAGTTGGACTGATGTTTCAAGTATTTTCCAAATTCTAATCAATGAGGAAAACATGAATAACAGTATTTGAAGGGGAAAGCATTTGATTTCCCTGGCAGTGGTTAATTCCGCATGCTATGTGGCATGGCCCACAACAATAAAATAATACAAGTAAAAATTAGATTATTATAAAGAAAAAAAAGCAATCTTTTAACTAGTGATTCTGCAACAAAAATGTGGCTGTAATTGTCACTAAAAAATGAGGTTTCCCAGCATATATTTTCCTCCTTTTTTGTAATCTTTTGACAAGTAAAATGAGCCAGTTTCCAGAATCTAGGCTTTACTTAGTACACTGAGAGATTCTTATAAGTCAAACTAATTAGGAAAAATTATGCAACAGTATAGACCTGAGGCTAGGAAAAAAACAAAACAAAAACCACTGCTGAATAATATGTTGCTGTGAATCTCAGTCTGTATTGGTTTGCCATTTTTGTGTTTTAATAACACACTTGATAAAACAATGTATACAGACTATTGGACCACGTGTTCTACTTTTTATGGTTATTTTGTAAGTAAGAGAAGTCTCTGCATGTACGGTCTATAACTGTGTCCATTTTCCACCCGCTAGTTTTTGGGCAAATCAACTGTGTTAATTTTAAATATGGGGTGACTAAGTTACAACATGAGGAGACTCTGAAAGAGTTCATTCATATCATTAATAATGGTGCCTATGACTCAACTGCATTTTAAAATATAAATCTGGTATTTTTATTTACTTGGTTTAATAGTGAAGAGAGATTATTTTCAAGATAAGTATAACAGCTGTGTGTCAAAATAACTTCTCAAACATGCCTCCGTTGGCATCATCATTGCAGGACTTTGAGTTGGCCATGCCATGTCAGATTCACTTTTCACTATTTTCTAGAAAATATGCTAAAGAGCCACCAATTTGAAAACCCTAAAACTGAAAATACCCTCTCAGGTTTTCAAAGCAATGTTGTTTGTTCTAGCTAGCAAAGGCTGATTGTCATGGTCATATGTTCCTTATCAGGGGTCATTTTCCAATGTCAGGGTATAAGGCAAGCTCTTACATGTAATCAGTAACTCCCAGTTTCTCCTGTCTTTTCAGAACCACAGATAGCTGAGGGCAATTTTTAAATGCATTCTCAAAAAAATTATCAAAGCTGAGAAAATGATTTGATAAAGTAGTACTTTATGGAGAGATGACATTTTCTGCTACAATTCATTTTCCTAAGTTATAATAATTGAAGACAAAACTGAACTGATAATAAGATAAAGTTTTTGTTTTTGTTTTTTTTTTCCTTTTCTAGCTTCCTCCACCCCACTTCTTTTATCCCGTTTTCCTTCAAGTGCAGAGATGGAATTTGACAAAGTTTGTTTTGGCAAGTATTAATTAAGCACATCCTATTGCCAAAATGTGATAGGTGATAATTGGGAATTGGTAGTTGCTGTTTGTGTATTTAAATAGATGCAGGCATAGTACCAGTATAGTAGTAGCAGTTTAGTCGCTAAGTCGTGTCCGACTCTTGGCAACCCCATGGACTGTAGCCTGCCAGACTCCTCTGTCCATGAGATTCTCCAGGCAAGAATACTTGAGTGGGTAGCCGTTCCCTTCTCCAGGGGATCTTCCCAACCCAGGGATCAAATCCTGGTCTCCCACATTGCAGGTGGATTCTTTAACAGTTGAGCCACAAGAGAGCCCAAGAAAGACTTCAGCTTGAGTTGCTTCAAATACTTGAAAGCAATGAAGACAATCCCTCTCCACTCTGATGTGACATTTAGTTTTTTGGTGCTAAATAGTCATTGTATTTTTAAGAGATAGAGATCAAATTGCAGACATCCACTGGATAATCGTGAAGCAAGAGAGTTCCAGGAAAACATCCATTTCTGCTTTATTGACTATGCCAAAACCTTTGACTTTGTGGATCACAATAAACTGTGGAAAATTCTGAAAGAGATGGGAATACCAGACCACCTGATCTGCCTCTTGAGAAACCTATATGCAGGTCAGGAAGCAACAGTTAGAACTGGACATGGAACAACAGACTGGTTCCAAATAGGAAAAGGAATACGTCAAGGCTGTATATTGTCACCCTGCTTATTGAACTTATATGCAGAGTGTATCATGAGAAACCCTGGGCTGGAGGAAGCACAAGCTGGAATCAAGACTGTGGGGAGAAATATCAATAACCTCAGATATGCAGATGACACCACCCTTATGGCAGAAAGTGAAGAACTAAAGAGCCTCTTGATGAAAGTAAAAGAGGAGAGTGAAAAAGTTGGCTTAAAGCTCAACATTCAGAAAACAAAGATCATGGCATCCGGTCCCATCATTTCACGGCAAATAGATGGGGAATCAGTGGAACCAGTGGCTGACTTTATTTTTAGGGGCTCCAAAGTCACTGCAGATGGTGAATGCAGCCATGAAATAAAAAGACATTTGCTCCTTGGAAGGAAAGTTATGACCCACCTAGACAGCATATTAAAAAGCAGAGACATTATTACTTTGCCAACAGAGGTCCATCTAGTCAAGGCTATGGTTTTTCCAGTGGTCATGTATGGATGTGAGAGTTGGACTATAAAGAAAGCTGAGCACCAAAGAATTGATGCTTTTGAACTGTGGTGTTGGAGAAGACTCTCGAGAGCCTCTTGACCTGCAAGGAGATCCAACCAATCCATCCTAAATATCAGCCCTTGGTATTCACTGGAAGGACTGATGTTGAAGCTGAAACTCCAATACTTTGGCCACCTGATGTGGAGAGCTGACTCATTTGAAAATACCCTGATGCTGGGAAAATTTAAGGGCAAGAAGAGAAGGGGATGACAGAGGATGAGACAGGGATGGCATCACTGACACAATGGACATGAGTTTGGGTGGACTCCGGGAGTTGGTGATGGGCAGGGAGGCCTGGTGTGCTGCAGTCCATGGGTTCTCAAAGCGTTGGACATGACTGAGCGACTGAACTGAACTGAGGCAATGGAAAGTCATATAAAAGCTCTTAAGATGAGTTTTTTTTTTAATAGTTTAAGAGGAAGATTAAATGCTAAAAACACAGGGTCCTAGCAACATAAAATACAGAGGAAATACTTGGATCTCAAATAGTTTTTATCTGATTCATCTCTCAGAGAAACTAATTCAAGGACATGCCATATACCCGTGGTGGATTCATGTTGATGTATGGCAAAACCAATACGATATTGTAAAGTTAAAAAAATAATAATAATAAATAATAAAAAAAGAAAGACAACCCATAAAAAATATCCTATCATGTCTTACAATTCTAACTTACTGAACAAAATCTAGTTGCTAAAACATACTGGTATATATGATAAAATAAAATGACTTCCCCTCCTCCGTAACATTTAATACTAAAATAACGATGTGGGGAAATACTTTTCTTCCTTGATTTACTTGACAGAAACATACCAGTATTAAGCAATTAAACCAAAGGGACTGTCTCTCCTCATTATTTAAATATAAGAAAAACTTATACTTATTTCACTCCTTTCACAAAAGTATTTGGTGGAATGTAATTTTGCAACCAGGGTCCCTTCATTTTCTAATTTATTTTCCCTGGGGATTAATTTTTTTTTTCAGATGGTGACAAGGTTTTCAAATTCTTACTCTAAACTCATTTAAAACTGTGTAAAAAGCAATGCTTGTTATATTGGATTTGTAGATACCTCAAGTTAATATCAATTCCATTTATAAATTAGAGAAAAAGATATACTCTTTTTCAATTGAATAATGAAGGCCTAAAAGAATAAAGCAGAAATAGATGTTTTTCTGGAACTCTCTTGCTTTTTCGATGATCCAGCGGATGTTGGCAATTTGATCTCTGGTTCCTCTGCCTTTTTGAAAACCAGCTTGAACATCTGGAAGTTCACAGTTCATGTATAGCTGAAGCCTGGCTTGGAGAATTTTGAGCATTACTTTACTAGCATGTGAGATGAGTGTCATTGTGCGGTAGTTTGAGCATTCTTTGGCATTGCCTTTCTTTGGGATTGGAATGAAAACTGACCTTTTCCAGTCCTGTGGCCACTGCTGAGTTTTCCAAATTTGCTGGCATATTGAGTGCAGCACTTTCACAGGATCAGCTTTCAGGATTTGAAACAGCTCAACTGGAATTCCATCACCTCCACTAGCTTTGTTCATAGTGATGCTTTATAAGGCCCACTTGACTTCACATTCCAGGATGTCTGGCTCTAGGTGAGTGATCACACCATCATGATTATCTTGGTGGTGGAGATCTTTTTTGTACAGTTCTGTGTATTCTTGCCACCTCTTCTTAATATCTTCTGCTTCTATTAGGTCCATACCATTTCTGTCCTTTATCGAGCCCATCTTTGCATGAAATGGTTCCTTGGTTTCTCTAATTTTTTGAAGAGATCTCTAGTCTTTCTCATTCTGTTGTTTTCCTCTATTTCTTTGCATTGATCGCTGAGGAAGGCTTTCTTATCTCTTCTTGCTATTCTTTGGAATTCTGCATTCAGATGCTTGTATTTTTCTTTTTCTCATTTGCTTTTCACTTCTCTTCTTTTCACAGCTATTTGTAAGGCCTCCTCAGACAGCTATTTCAGACAGCTATTTCAGACATCTATTTCTGCTTTATTGACTATGCCAAAGCCTTGACTGTGCGGATCACAATAAACTGTGGAAAATTCTGAGAGAAATAGGAATACCAGACCACCTAAACTGCCTCTTGAGAAAGCTATATGCAGGTCAGGAAGCAACAGTTAGAACTTGACATGGAACAACAGACTGTTTCAAAAGGAAAAGGAGTACATCAAGGCTGTATATTGTCACCCTGCTTATTTAATTTATATGCAGAGTACATCATGAGAAATGCTGGGCTAGAAGAAGCACAAGCTGGAATCAAGATTGCCGGGAGAAATATCAATAACCTCAGATATGCAGATGACACCACCCCTATGGCAGAAAGTGAAGAGGAACTAAAAAGCCTCTTGATGAAAGTGAAAGTGGAGAGAGAAAAAGTTGGCTTAATGCTCAACATTCAGAAAACGAAGATCATAGCATCCGGTCCCATCACTTCATGGGAAATAGATGGGGAAACAGTGGAAACAGTGTCAGACTTTATTTTTTGGGGCTCCAAAATCACTGCAGATGGTGGTTGTAGCCATGAAATTAAAAGACGCTTACTCCTTGGAAGGAAAGTTATGACCAAACTAGATAGCATATTGAAAAGCAGAGACATTACTTTGCCAACAAAGGTCCGTCTCGTCAAGGCTATGGTTTTTCCTGTGGTCATGTATGGATGTGAGAGTTGGACTGTGAAGAAAGCTGAGTGCTGAAGAATTGATGCGTTTGAACTGTGGTATTGGAGAAGACTCTTGAGAGTCCCTCGGACTGCAAGGAGATCCAACCAGTCCATTCTGAAGGAGATCAGCCCTGGGATTTCTTTGGAGGGAATGATGCTGAATCTGAAATTCCAGTACTTTGGTCACCTCATGCGAAAAGTTGACTCATTGGAAAAACTCTGATGTTGGGAGGGATTGGGGCAGGAGGAGAAGGGGATGACAGAGGATGAGATGGCTGGATGGCATCACCAACTCGAGGGACATGAGTTTCAGTGAACTCTGGGAGTTGGTGATGGACAGGGAGTCCTGGCGTGCTGCGATTCATGGGGTTACAAAGAGTCGGAGATGACTGAGCGACTGAACTGAACTGACTGAAAAGAATTATCCTCGTGATTTCTAGGTAAATTTTTTACCTCACATATTCTGGAAGAATAAAGCAGATTTAAGAACTAGTACTATATTTTTATTGGGTGCTCTATTAAAAAGAACTTTACACAAATCCAGAAACAGACCAAACTGTTATCCCCATTCATCTCTTAGAGAAACAGCAGGTGAAACAACTGTTTTACATCCTAAGAACTGTCATCAGGCATCAATCTCTTTTATTTCACCCTCAAGTGGTTCCATAGAGTTTTGAGAACTGAAATGCTTTGTATTCTTTTTTAAATGGAGTACTGAAAATTGAGAATACAAAATTGTGATGTTCATTTTGCCTCAATGCAAAATGCCCCTCTCCAAGATTCCTGAAATGTCTTCTTTTGTTGATGTAAGAAATTCTTTAAATTTGCAGTACTGGTAAAACTTGTGCTGACATGAGCTGGATAGCCATTTATATAGGGACCCCTAAAAACTTTTTTATTGCTCCTGTAATACAAAACCTGGAGTTGTTATCAGAATATTATTTGGGAAATGTTTACAATATTCCCTCATCAATGCATTTATATACTTAAATGCATATATGTTTAAGTCATGTATGTTTTTATTAGATATATCTTATACATTTCTAATGTTTTAAAAATACAGATTCCAAAAATTCTTCCATAAAGTATTCAAGACTTTATGGGATTTTTAACGTAACTCTTGAATGTTGTAAATTCAGTTTTTCAGGGGATTTCTTCCATTAAAGTCTATTGAATAGTATTTAGAGATAAATCACTGCTTGAATCCAAAAATGGTGAAATAAACATTTAAAAGAGAAAGAAAAAAAAAAAGGAACGACAATCTGAATAATTTTTTGGACCAGAAGGTATCAATGTAATAGGAAGGAACAAATTAGACTCTATATTGGATCTATTTCTCTTATTTTAACCCTTGTATTCTCTTACTAGTGTTACATGTTAATAATTAAAAAGAATGTTGTCTATTGCTTGAAATAACCCATTCTCAAGGTTCTGACCTTTAAAGATGTAACACTTTTTCACTTACATAGAGACACAGATTTGCAGAACTGAGAAAGGGAGATTTATAAGAACACTTTAATCAGATCTATGTGACAGCTACAAAAACAAAGGCACCAAGAAGTTTGTAACAACCAAACACGCCCCTCCCCTTTTACTAAGCCTGACTTTAGAAGCCTGAATTCTAAATCTGCTACAATGGTCACTGGGGAACCATCTAATTGTTTTTCTGAATAAAGTCACTCTTCCTTGCATAAACACCTGTCTCTCGTTATTGGTGTGTTCTGCAGTGAGCATTATGAACTTGGACCCAATTAACTTCAACTTTGACTTTTTGAAAAGAAATAACCACCTTTCAAACTTAAACTTTTAGGACCATTCAGGTCCATTTTACTGGTAAACTTCTATGACTGTATTTGAAAAGACTATTTAGCACTCTATATCCTATATGCTGGAGAAGGAAATGGCACCCTACTCCAGCACTCTTGCCTGGGAAATCCCATGGACAGAGGAGCCTGGTGGGCTGCCGTCTATGGGGTCGCACAGAGTCGGACACGACTGAAGTGACTTAGCAGCAGTATCCTATACACTATGATATTTATTTTTTCTCCATTTGTCCGTGTTTATTCCTTCAGACACTTGATGAACAAAGTATTAGATAAATTCCTTGAATCTGGGAATCGTGCCTCATCTCCCAGAAATCTACAAATTGAAGTTGCCATACTGGGCTGCAGAAGATCAATATATGCTATAAGGTATACAGAATGTCCCCTCTAAGCCTCTGAAATCAAATTTCCCTTTGGAAGAAAATAACTACCCAATTAAGTATCTCTCTGAATTCTATTGAGCTCCAACTGATTCCTCTTGAAAGGCTTTTTACATTTTATTTATCATTTTTTAAATTTATGTTTGGCTGCACTATGTGGCTTGTGGGATATTAGTTCTCTGACTAAGGACTGAACCTGAGTGAAAGCTTGGAGACCTAAACGCTGGACTGTCAGAGAATTCCCTAAAAGACTTGAATGGGACCCTCTTTTACAATGTTTGTTAGTCTTATAAGCTCCACCTTTACTTTTTCTTCTGGTTACCTTGTACTCCAAAATTAGAAGTAGGAAGAAGCCTGGAGACTGACTACAACCCCAACCATACCCCTTACAGAGGGATAACAAAATGAAGAAGAGAGGGCTCAAGAAAAGTTTCATAATTCATCTTTTCTACCTAATCTCACAGACAGCCTTGTAGGAAGGAATTTGGTTTTCTGGAAAAGAACGTTATATCAAAAACCAGAAATATTCATAAAAAACTCAAGCCATTTCATTTTTTCCAAAGCATAGTTTTTCATAATATTAATTCCTATTTCAACCTCAGATAACACTTTCCTATACTTGGTTTCATGCTTATACTGGCTATACCAGGTAGCACTGTTCTGATTTTTTTTTAATTTTGTTTTATTTTCATATAATAACCCATTTTCTCTAATTATGGTCATTAATGTTTCTTTCTGTATGAGTTATTATAATATATAACACTTATATGGTGGGTTAAATATATTTAGAGGGTTTTGTTTACTTTTTAAAATATTTTTGTGGGGCAGATTGGCTGTATGTCTATTTTTGAATGAACTACAAGGAAACTTAGTATTTAAAACTTTGATTCTTCACTATGAGCCATCTTTTTTTTTTTTTTTTTGCCATTTTACAAAGTGAATTTACATTTAACATAAGGATTTAATATGTCCCTGATGAGTTCTATGATGTAATTGTTATTCAACCACTCAGACCTCGTCTGCAAAACATGGTAATTATAGAACATGCAAAGTGTGAAGGAGATGGCCTGAACTAGAACAAGCACATTAGCAACCACTGATTTTACTTAAATTATAGAACTAATACCATGGAAATGGTCATAGTTAAAAGAGAAAGCCAGGACATTTTTTTATTTATTCTGATTATTTGATCACAGAATAATATCTTGTTTAAGGTATTATAAAGTGTGGACAGACTAGAAGGCAAGAAGTTACAAGGGTTTAATTTAAAGCCATCTCAGTCAAGTAAATTAACATATTTTAATAACTTCCTACATCATAGTAATAAGCCTGAAGCAGTTCTAGAATGTGTAGGCTGAGGTG
Organism: Budorcas taxicolor; assembly: GCF_023091745.1. Lineage (NCBI taxonomy): Eukaryota > Metazoa > Chordata > Mammalia > Artiodactyla > Bovidae > Budorcas > Budorcas taxicolor. Next base: position 53,891,354 of record NC_068929.1, on the reverse strand, counting down.
GGAAGGCAGCCCAGAAGGGAACTTGATAAACTGTAAACAATTTCAAAGATTATAGGCAGTTAATGGAATGATGAGAACAAGATTGTATCTTCCATTTGAGAGGACATCAGCAGATAATTTAAGTAAATTAGTTAGCAACCATGTTCAGGTAACAGATAACATATTGAAATCGTTACATTATTCCAGGCTTTTTCTGTCTTTCAGAATCACCTACAAAATATTCATAAAAGTAAGTAGCTGTATTTATAATACTCTGTGATAAGACCTGAAGTTTCTTTTGACTGCAAAAGAAATCTGATGGCCTCCTAACTTAAAAGGAACAACTAGCCCAAACTCCAGTACTCTTGCCTGGAAACTCCCATGGATGCAGGAGCCTGGTAGGCTGCAGTCCATGAAGTCGCGAAGAGTCGACACGACTGAGCGACTTCACATTCACTTTTCACTTTCCTGCATTGGAGAAGGAAATGATAACCCACTCGTGTTCTTGCCTGGAGAATCCCAGGGACGGAGGAGCCTGGTGGGCTGCTGTCTATACGGTAGCGCAGAGTCGGACACGACTGAAGCGACTTCAGAGTCGACATGACAGCAGCAGCCCAAATTACAGCTGGAAAACTGCTTCACTTTGTAGTCCCAAATTAGGGTCTGTAATCACTTTAGTATATGCTTGAGTATTAAGTATCATGACTCTAAACTCACTTAAATGTATTAGCATTTATAATAACCCAGGTTAGTGGATGGAAGCATGGATTGTTTGGCCGATATTGGGAAAGCTGAAAAATACATCACATTTTTGAATCAGGTTTATTTTTCATTATCTTTACATATGTCTCTTTACATAGATGCTTAATGTCAGTTTCTTTTTAATCTTCTAAGTAAAGGAAAATTGCGCAAAAAATTAGTAAAATAAATGTGTCAATAGTCATAGCCGTAGTATCAATGTTGTCCCTTAAGTTTATTATTCATACATCTTTATCTTAAAATCGCTTGGGTTCCAGAAGGAATATGAAAATTGCACATTTCAAATCTGTATTTCCTTTTTCTAAAGTTCTAGTAGGAAATGTTAATGTTTTTCTTTAATGACACTGGGTGGGTGGGAAGTTCTCAGCATATTAGTATAAGTTAGAAATTGAGCTAGTACTATGCTTTTATGTTGTACAATTTAGATTGTGTATAAGTGCTCATAAAACAAATCTCACTCTTCTATAGAATATGGTTTCAGACTATAAATATGCCCAAAGGCTCAGCAAAGGGTATCTGACTATAAATTTAGAAGAAAGAAAGAAAGAAGGCAGTTTTCACTGCTTTTCCTGAACATTAAATTCTCTCTCCATTTTTAATATCCCTGGAATTCATGTGCATTCAGAAGCAGGCTAGAACATATTAGCTGTTTCTTGTTGTTACTCTTGTTCTTTATTCTGTAGAAATAATGCTTGAATTCACGTTTCTCCAGAAAGGAAATCATTTAATTCAATTTGATCATTTCTGTCTTGAATTGTTCCTTCTGATGTGTTGCTGTATTTTAGGTTCAGAGCTCAATTAGTGAAATAACAGTGCTGTTTTCTTTCACTGAGTGCCTTTTAAATAAAATGATTTAACCAGGAAACGACTTTGTGAGTAATCACGTTTATCTCAGCATGCATTCTGTTTGTCTCTGGTTTGATCAAATAAAGACATGACATATGTCTAGAGATTCTATCAATACTATAAGCCTCACTACTTATCATTATTAACACCCCCAAATCTAATCTCCATACAAAGTGTTCTAACTCTATATACCAGTTATATTTATGACATTATCTAATTAAAAGCAGGAATCTTATGGATAATCCTTATCTTATGCTGGTATGTATGCCTCTCTGGGTGACACTGTAGCTCAATGATGAATGAAAAAAGTGATGAAAATAAATCTCTTTATGCATGCCAGACGTTATGAGGTCAACAATCGAGTTTTCTTGGGAAGGAGTTTTTTCCATTCAGATTTGAGGTGCTTTCTCATTTTTTGTATTTTAAATATTGTTTCTTGCATTGAAGTCTGGCGATTATACAGCAGCTGCATCATCAGTATATATTTTACTGCATTGGCTACATGCATTTGTTGATGTTTTTGTTATGATGCATTATTTCTATATGTAACAAATCCATTTCTTATGCATTTTGCTGTTCCAAAAAAACTCACAATCTGGGAGGGATGGTCTAAGATTAAATTAAAATTTTATAACTACATTTTTAATCTTTATGAAAGAATGAGTATTACATGATATATTCATATTAGAAAATAGAGGAAGGGGAAGAGTTTCAGCAAGTTTCTCTCTTGAACTCCCCTACATCTTGAAAATCTTTTTGAGAGCATTGGAACTCAGAGTAAATTTCATAAGAGCAAGACTGACTGATGTCTACTGACCAATGATTAGGGATGAGAAAGTATCCTAAATTTTTAAAGAAGAAAACAGAGTATATTTTACATGTAAGTTAAGCCTGAATTTTCTTCTAGACCAACATTCAGTTCAGTTCAGTCACTCAGTCATGTCTGACTCTTTGCAATCCTATGGACTGCAGCACACCAGGCTTCCCTGTCCATCACCAACTCCCAGAGCTTGCTCAAACTCATGTCCATTGAGTCAGAGATATCATTCAACCATCTCTTCCTGGGTCATATGAATTCTGTGCATTATCATATACATAACATTTATAAAGCTGTAATAACAAACTATTCTCTTGCCTAAATAATTTATAATTAGTCATCATACAGGTAATATAGGTAATAGGTACGCAGAGGTTGAAGATTTAAAAAAAAAACAACAGGTGTGTACTTTTTTTTTTTTTAATGTTTCTAGTTATACCTGACCCCTCCACAATTATCTCAATTTCACATCATATGTATGTTTTTCTAAATTTCTTTACCAAAGCAGTATGTTCTCACCTTAATATAAATGACACCACATTTTATCTATTCTCATATAACCTTCTCATTAATTGTAGATTCCATTATTGAAATGCATCCACAGTGGCACATGCAGCAATGATTTGTATATGAACCTGATAAAATAAATGAATCTATTCTTGTATAAATGGTCATTCAGATAGTTTCTACTTCTTTTCCCCACTAAAAACAGTGCTTTGACCTCTCTTGCAAATGCCTCCTGATGAACATATGGGCCCTTTAAACATCTATGTACTCAGGGCTTAAAATGTTGAAGAGCATTTTCACTTTTACCAGATAATCCCAAATTGTTTCTCCAGGACTTGTATGAGAATTTGCTTTGTCCCACATCTTTAGTAACATCTGTCATAAGGAAATTTCTAAAATGCATTAAATTTGTTAGTGGGAAATGATACTTTCAAACCACACCGTGGAATACCACAATCCTGCAATTCCTTAATTGTCAGCACTATTTCTTGGTAAATTACTAATATATAAAACATATTAGAAAAAAAATATTGAGTATATTTTTGCATCCTGAGTTGACAAAAGCCTCTGTAATTCCCTTTTGCTGTCTTAAAACACAGGATGGACAAAATGTCGCCTGAATTTTTCAAACTGCAGGCCAGAAAGTTGGATTTTTATACTCTTGAATTCAGTTATTGGCTAAGGGTCAGCATGATGGAAGGTGATGGGCACTCCTAGGTATTTCTAACTCTCTCTTCAAGCATTGAAGCTCCATTAGTTGGGGGGTCACTTCACTCACTCACATTTCCTATAGATATGTAGAAAGTGGGCCACTAAAGGAAAACATACACGTTGAAGTAAGTAGAATGGTACACAGAGAAAGAGAGACAGAGTTTCTAGGACATGTGAGCCAAGCACCACAGCATCCTATATGAAGAATCAGGGTAAGTTGGTAAGCTTAAAAAGGATTCAAGTCAAAGTTCTCTACTGAGAATATTTCCTCTGGTGCTCTCTTTGTGGACTTAATGTATTCAACATTGTGATCAATCACATCAGTGAAGACACTGAAAGTATATATATCAAATATGAAGATAAATTCAAATCAGAAAAAAATCTGCAAACGTTTAACCTTGGTCAGACTGAGTTCCAAATGCTCCCAGTAGCCATGATTGTCAAAAACCAAGAAAACAAAAGTTTAAACATTGATTGGTATTTTAAAATTCACATTTTAAATACAGGAAGGAGAACTGGGAAAAAAAATAAATTGATGGGTTTTAATTGACCATGTACCTAGGGCAGTCAAAATTCACTGCGGTGAATTTCTAAACTAACATAATGAATAATAATAGATTTCTTTAATGGAAGGAAACTGTCTAAATCAATTTAGCTGTGTTGTTCTGTTTATCTCACATTTAGGAGGTTATTTGCCTTGGGCTGCCATTGTTTTGAAAATAGCATAAAACAAAAATCAGCCAGAGCAGGAAGCAGCATCAGAATAGTGATGGGATTTGTAAAAAGATTATATAAAGAAAAAATACATTTTGATGTTGGAGGACCTCAAAATCTGATGATAAGTTCTTTCCATCCCCATGTGTACATGCTAAGTCACTTCAGTTGTGTCAGACTCTTTGTGACCCTATGGATCTTAACCCATCAGGACCCTCTGGATTCCCATGGGATCCCCAGGTAAGAATACTGGAGTCGGTTGCTAGGCCCTCCCAACTCAGGTAGCAAACCCAAGTCTCATGTCTCCTGCTTTAGCTGGTGGGTTCTTTACCAGTAGTGCTACCTGGGAGAACTGAAGAACTATGGATGGAGGTTCATAACATACAGGAGGTGGTGACCAAAATCTTCCCCAAGAAAAAGAAATGCAAAAAGGCAAAATGGTTGTTGGAGGAAGTCTTAGAAATAGTTGAGAAAAGAAGAGAAGAAAAAGGCAAAGGAGAAAAGGAAAGATATACCCATCTGAATGCAGAGTTCCAAAGAATAGTAAGGAGAGATAAGAAAGCATTCTTAAGTGAACAATGCAAAGAAATAGAGGAAACAATAGAATGGGAAACTAGAAATCTCTTCTAGAAAATCAGAGATACCAGGAGAACCCTTCATGCAAAGATGGGCACAAAAAAGTACAGAAAGAGTATGGGCCTAACAGAAGCAGAAGATATTAAGAAGAGGTGGTAAGAATACACAGGCAAACTATCCATAAAAGTCTTAATGACCCAGATAACCATGATGGTATGATCACTCAACTAGAGCCAGACATCCTGAAGTGTGAAGCCAAGTGGTCCTTAGGCAGCATTACTACGAACTAGTAGAGGTGATAGAATTCCAGTTGAGCTATTCCAGTTCCTAAAAGATAATGCTGTGAAAGCGCTGTACTCAATATGCCAGCAAATTTGGAAAACTCAGCAGTGGACACAGGACGGAAAGGTCAGTTTTCATTCCAATCTCAAAGAAAGGCAATGACAAAGAGTGCTCAAGCTCCCACACTTGAGCTTTCTTTGGACAGCAAGGAGATCAAACCAGTCAATACCAAAGGAAATCAACCCTGACTATTCATTGGAAGGACTGATGCTGAAGCTGAAGCTCCAATACTTTGGCCACCTGATACAAAGAGCTGACTCATTGGAAAAGATCCAACTTCAGCTGAGATTTTAACAGGCAACCCAAATTTACCATATCATTCACTAATTTGGACAAAGGCACATACTCATATAATATATTAATATATGGGAAATTGAAGTTTGCATATGTGAAAACCCTCAGTATGATCTTTGCAAATTCTTGGAAGTCTTAGACTACAACAATATAAATTTCATTTAAGAATATTAGATTCATCTTTGTTGAGGCATTTAAAAGTTATTTAACACTGGCAGTCAATGCAGTTACATTACTTTTAACGTACCAAAAGAGACCATATCCCTAATGGTCCCTTATATGTATTCCTTTTGTCTTTTAAATTACTAAATCTGAAGATCATGATCATCAAAAAATAAAAACAAAACAAGTGGAAGAAAATGAAAAAAAAAAACCTTATGCATCTAATACCTGTAAATAGATATGCATTATATATATATACACACACATGAAATTACTATTTGATTTATATTGTGATTTATAAAAAATCTTAAATTTATCACAGAACTCCATTAGAACTACTTTCGCTGCATCCTGAAGGTTTGGGTGATCATGTTTTCATTGTCATTTGTTTCTAGGAGGTCTTGATTTCTCTTTTTATTTCTTCAGTAACCTGTTCATTGATTTAAACATATTGTTTAATCTCCACCTGTTTGTTTTTAATTTTTTTTTTTTCTATAACTGATGTCGTGAAAGGGAGGTTCCAGAGGGAGGGCATATATGTATACCTATGGCTGATTCATGTTGATGTGTGGCAGAAATCAACACAATATTGTAAAGCAATTATCCTTCAATTAAAAATAAACATATTAAAAAATAAATTTTTTTAAATCTAAATTTTAGATTATTTTAGATTATAATTTCTTCCATACAATATGAAACGATTTAATATAAGACTTCCCTGGTGGTTCAGTTGGTAAAGAATTTGCCTGCAATGTAGAAGACCCAGGTTTGGCCCTGGATTGGAAAGATTCCCTGGTGAAGGAAATGGCAAACCACTCCAGTGTTCTTGCCTGGAGAATCCCAGAGACAGAGGAATCCAGCAAGCTACAGTCCATGGTTTTGAAAAGAGCTGGACATGATTCAGCAGCTAACATACTGAATTTATATATTAAGGTCTCCCTAATGACTCAGATGGTAAAGAAGAATGCAGGAGACCAAGATTCAATCCCTGGGTTGGAAAGATATCAAGGAGATCTCAAAGATTTCAAGGAGATCTTCCCCAGGGGATCTCCCACTAAAGGTTGATTACAAACATAAAATCAAATTTCTTTAGTGATTTTTAACAAACTCAAAATAAGCAAAGGTAAATAACCTTTAAATTTGTTAAAAATAGTCAGAATTCCAAAGAGCTAGCACAGTTACTTATGTAATAAGCATGCTTATTAAAGTATTGTCATTTTATTTCAGAAGAATATAGGTTTTTCAATAGCAAGCAGTTTTTTAACGTTAATTCAGCGTGTACATGTTTCCATTCTATTCCACGCCATTAAGGGCCTGTCTGCCTTTCTGTTCTATTGTACTGTGTGTATGTTTCCTCCTCTTTTCTTTCTTTCAGTTTCAACTGTGGCTCCCTTTTGCCTCATACATTTCTTCTGACACTAAAGCTATGTATTTTATTCTACCAGTGGCTTGTCCTGAGGATAATTGTAAAATCTGTCTTTTTCCAATTATGAGAGGTATTCTATAATTCTTTGGGGTATATTTGTTTTTGAGATGTGTGCCCATAACTCGGAATAATGTTGCCCATTTAAGCTTGATCTATTGCTTTTCTTTTCTGTCGGAGTGACTCCAACCTAGAGTTAATGGACTTTTGTTTATAATCTCTAACCTCCTCGTTACCTACATTCTGTGTCTCACAAATACTTTGGTGTAAGTCATTTATGAAATTGCATGCCACAAAAGTAATATGAGACCAACTACTTTTTTCAAAGGGTAAACTATTATTACATTTTTTCCAGGTACCATACGAATATAATATTTAAACATGGTCAACTGAGAAAGACACTGAACTAAAATAAGCTTAGTTGTAGAAACTAAGTTGTAGAAATCTTAACTTGCTTAGATTTATCAATGAAACCAAAAGCCTAAGGAATTAATATCACAGAAGTTACATCCTAGACAATATTATAAACAGGACATATTCTTCATTTTATAGTTGAATCTATATAACTAACTGATAATTCTATGTATTGCTGTGAATATATGGTAAATTCTTGTTGATACATGTTCTCTTGAATGTAGTCAGTCTGTGAAAACTCCTGTTCCTGATTTCATACAATTTTCTTCAGCTTCATTGTTCCAGCTTCCATAATGGCTCATAATATCCATGTTTTTATCTTACTCAATACCGTAGTTTCTAGAACACACTCTCTGTTATGACAATGAGTGTCAGCTCTGTTCCACTTGAGTTCTGCCTATAGTATGTATGTTATTATAGGTAGTGTAGTATTATTATCTATAGGTACATCTTGAGTTTTGTGATAAGCTAGAATATACAGTTTTTGCCTTGTTAAGTATGTGTGGTTATCTTTCAAGGTAACACTGTCCTTTGATTAATCTGGTCTCCCAATGCTCACCCCCTTGAGATTTCATTCCACAAGGTATTTAGCTGGAGTCTGTGGCTATCAGGCCATCATGTTAGCCACTCCATCACATCTCTTACCATTCAGTTCAGTTCAGTTGCTCAGTCGTGTCCGACTCTGCGACCCCATGAATTGCAGCACGCCAGGCCTCCCTGTCCATCACCAACTCCCGGAGTTCACTCACACTCACATCCATCGAGTCAGTGATGCCATCCAGCCATCTCATTCTCTGTCGTCCCCTTCTCCTCCTGCCCCCAATCCCTCTCATTAGCCTTAATTTATTTACAACTAAACTTCTACCACAATCATGTGGTCAAAATAAGCCTCAGGTATCCCCAATGACTGGGACAGCCCTGATGACTCTGACAGTCAAGAATCTGCCTACAGTGCTGGAGAACTGGGTTCAATCCCTGGGTCTGGAAAATCTCCTGGACCTCCAATTATTACATTTCTTAGATCCTGCACCAGGTAGCTCAGCATTATTAAGAGAGGATAGAAAGTGTCAGTGACAAATAGGTTTCTAGCTTTATCTGCAAACTTGGTTATTTCATGGATATTTAAAGATACGTATCTGTGAAGTAAATCAAAGACAAATATCATATGATATCACTCATATGTGGAATCTAATTTTTCAAAAATGAAACAAATTAACTTATTTACAAAACAGAAACAGACTTATAGATACTGAAAACAAGCTTACATCTCCAGAGGGGAAATGTGGTTTGGGGGAGGGATAAATCAGGACCTTGAAAAGGGAATACACACACTAATATATGCAAGATAGATAACCAACAGGGACCTTCTGTATAGTACAGGGAACTCAGTATTCTGTGGTAAATTGCATGAGAAAAGAATCTTAAAGGAATGAGCATATGTTTATGTATAATTGAAGCACTGTGCTATACCTTTAAATTACAACATTGTAGGTTAACTGTATTCCAATAAAATTAATTAAAAATATAAATGTGTCTGTGTTGAACTCGTCTAGATCTTTTCTATTTCACACTGTCGTTGTTTCAAACCTCAAGACCCTAATCCAATTGGTCTTAAGGTAGCAGCATGTCACCTAGTCTCCTCTTAAAAACCATAATATTTCCTTCTTTCCTCTCTCCTAATTAAAAATAATTTCCATCTTCACTTTGTCTTTCCTTATGTGTCGATGTAAATGGGGAGGAAAAAAACCACCATGTATAATATTTATAATGACCTAATCTTTAAAAGGACAATATTGAATTGTTATTGCAACTTGATATTTCAAGTTCATTTCAGGGACACATTGATGAGACAAAAAATAAGAACTGGTTTTGAATTTCAATGTAAAAGGTACTTTTCCATCATCCTTTTCTGCATTAATTATCCATAGCTACCTTGGCGTTCCTTCCCATTGTAATACTTTGGCAGAATTTTCAGGTATCAGAACACAGCAATTTTTCCAAAGATTAAAAAAAAAAAGCTTCTCCACCGTATTTTGCACAGATAGTTATATTACCCCTAATTTCAACTACAAGGAGATACAACCAGTCCATTCTGAAGGAGATCAGCCCTGGGATTTCTTTGGAAGGAATGATGCTAAAGCTGAAACTTCAGTACTTTGGCCACCTCATGTGAAGAGTTGACTCATAGGAAAAGACTCTGATGCTGGGAGGGATTGGGGGCAGGAGGAGAAGGGGATGACAGAGGATGAGATGGCTGGATGGCATCACGGACTCAGTGGACGTGAGTCTGAGTGCACTCAGGGAGTTGGTGATGGACAGGGAGGCCTGGCGTGCTGTGGTTCATGGGGTCGCAAAGATTCAGACTCGAATGAGTGACTGAACTGAACTGAACTGAATTTCAACTGACTAAAACAATTAAACAAATGAAGCTATTACATTTCTAACAAAAGTCCATACAAAAGTGACATTAAAAGCTGTCACAGAACACAATAATCTGTTCTATAGGTGTAGTTTAACACAATTATTATTCTTTCATTGGCCTATATTTTATGCAGTGTTGGTTCTCTCTAATGTAGGAAATTCATTTTTATAGTTTGAAGGTAGGACATAGACTTGTTACTTCACATATGATCTCAGAAAACACAAAGAGCATTTATGACATATCCCGAGTATCTATCCATAGATAATAGCTAAGTCAAACACAGAAATAAAGACATTTTGGCAAATGATCTCTAGGAAAAAGAATTCTAGGAAAAAAGAATTGTAATCTGGAATTACAATAGATATTCCTTTGGAAAGTCCATTTCTCAAGTCCTGATGAGCTGAAGAACAATCTAATCTTCACAGTAACTTTTAAATGATGCATTCATTCATTCAAAAATATTTAGATAAGTAAGAGGGCTAGAGGACAGCTATATAACTCTGCTTATTTCATGTGCCTTGTAAAATTCTACTAGAAAGTAAGTTCATTGAGGGAAGGGATATTTCTTATCCATAAATCTTACACACTTATCCTAACACCTAATACATAAACTGATTGTATTTCAGAAGTAATCTCCATCCTCAAAGTCCACAAGTGCACTTTCACTGGCAATACCATATCCTATGAATTCATAAGAAGGCAAATGTTTTATTAAAAAAAAAATCTGTGTTGCCATAGAAAAATATTAAAATTGAAAGTTATCATATAGATGAGCTTACAGGAAATAAATAATCCTATGTCATCAAATGACTCAGAATTAATAATCTTATCACACAAGACTGGTACTTATAAGACCATGTGTGATTCATTGACTCAATGGAGATGAACTCTTATTTGATATCACATCCTATGATATTACCTATTGTAAACCTGGAATTCAGTATTAGCAGAATGTGGATTACTAGAAGATGTTTGTCTTCAACAGCCACTCCCATCTTAAAAATGTTTTCTCATTAGTGTGTCTTCTCCTAGTCAAACTGAATGTCAGACACAATTTATATCTTCTATAATAAATACTATCACTTTTCCATTTGACAATAAAGCCATCGCTGGTTGCCAAACTTTGGTACAATTAAAATCACCTTAAAAATGAATGAAAAACTCCAAGGACCTATGTCTGGTGAAGTGAGATAAAACCCAAACCTATTTTTACCAATTTGCCTGAATGATTCTTATTCACACCAAAGCCAAATACTTGTTGAATTACTTCTTCCATTAAAATTGAATTTAACAACAACAACAAAAAAAAAGAAAGAAAGAAAGAAAGAGATCCCCTCATTCATTCTTTGTCCTAAAAACTCTCATATCCACAGGTCAAACACACTCTCCAATACTAAACATTCTTGTCCAATATTTTCATGATTTCTCTCTCCTAATATTGCATTTTATAGTCATATGGTTGAAACAGTATGTATATAAAACAACAACAAAGCACCACTTTTTTTTTTTAAGAAACCCAGAGCAAATTGGTCAAATTTAAGATAAAACATACAATTTAGGGGGGTTCATGTTTGGGAACGCATCTACACCCGTGGTGGATTCATGTCCATGTATGGCAAAACCAATACTGTAAACCAATATTGTAAAGTAAAATAAAGTAAAAATACAAAATTAAAAAAAAAAGCAAACATACAATTTATGGGAAAATTAAGCTATACTTTTGAAAATAACCAGGTTCTGCATATTGTGTGCAGAGATAAGAAGATTGAAGTTAAATAGCTCATTTTTTCTTACAAGCTGTAGATGCACTGGCCTCCCAAATCCACTGCACGAAGTATCTTTTGTCCTTGTACCTCTGGTCCCTATTCTTTCCTCCTCCAGACTGTTTCATGACTGCTGACTCGTCATTCATGCCTCAGCTCAAGAGATGGATCTTAACAGCATTTACCGGCAATCTGAAGTTTCCACATCAATATTTTTAACTTAAATTTTTACCAATATTCTATCTCTAGAGTGTTTACCTCCAGACCCCTAAAATGTGCATATAATAGGCAGTCAACAAACATTTGTAAAATAAATAAACAAATAAAATTAATGACAAGGAAATAAATGAATGAAAAATTAATCTATTGTCATCTTTCAGTAACTAATGCAGATTGCCATAGTCTAGAAATGTATGTATGTACACTCTTTCAACTACGTTAAGGCATTTTATGTCACATACAGGGAATTATCCCTTTCATGAGAGGAATTCTGCAAAATAAATGACTGAGCAACTTTCACTTTCACTAAAAATATAATACCCACAATCAGAGAACTAGAAAATACTTGATGACTTAATTGAATCAACTGACAAGGATTGGAAAAGGTTCTGGAAAGCTGCCTTTACTGCCAATCAATTGACTAATTTCACACTGTGTAAATTTAAGCACTAAACTGCAACAGACCCGAATGCTCATTCTATCAGTAATCTAAATTAAATTTGCATTTTCTGTGTGTATAAAATTAAGGGGATGAAAATTTCGCTTCAGCTTTGAGGTTCCATGAATGAAATGGACTTTAGGATTAGGAAGAAAAAATAACTTTGGCATTTCCTATTGAATATAAATATAAGCATATATTATCCTATGAATTTATAAATTCTCCAGCAATTTTGTGAAGCAAAAGTTGACAACAATCTGCACTTCATAAAAATATAGTAATAACTCTTATTTGTATAACATTTTAGTTATAATCCATACCTTGGTTAGTAATTTGCAAGATACTTTCACTTACATTATCTTTATTGACCCTAACAACTAACGGATATATATATATGGCCCATGCATATCAGAGAAGGTATCATCTTTCCATTTTTCCTTCTGCACCTTTGTATCTCCCACAGAAAGATAGCTGATGTTTAGAGAACTTAAGTGAGTCACTAAAGGGTACACAGCTTGTAGTCATTGACCTTATTTGACCAAGTCAGTGCACTAACTGCTAATACCAATACTATTTCTTCCTTAGTGCTGAACTTGTCTGTAGCCCAGTTATGGCTTATCTGCTCTATTTGTTCTTAAAATTGGATGCCAAAATTCTGAGTCTGATTCACATTTCTCTTATAAATTTCAAACCCATATATTCCAGTTGTCAGTTGGATACCCGATAGCTACCTAAAGTTCAATATTTCTGAACAGTCATTCCTAAGCCAGTTCTTTAAGCATATCCCCTGACACAGAAAATGACACCATTCATTATTTCAGTATCCTGAACTGAAAACTTGATGGCTATCCTTTATACTATCTAATCAATCTAGGGTGGAGGAAAGAATACTGATCAGATTTTGTAATGGGCAAAGTTGTTAGTAGACTCTAGCAAAGCAAACACACTAAAGAGGTGAAAAAGGAAATAAAGAAATGATCCCTCTGTTCTTAACTGACAATTTTTATCTTTGAGAAATTATAGTCTGGGTGACTTTAATATCATTGGGCAGAAAATTAGGCATTTTTGCAATATATAATTATCGCTTTCATAAGAGCAACTTTAAAAATATAATAAAACATTAAAATATAAAACACATTTGATCAAATATATGATATTTGGCTCCTAGTATAGAAATGATGCTCTCTGATTATTCTCCAATGAATCATCAGGGTTTATCTTAGTAAATTACAGTAAAATGTGTCTTCCTCTTTTGAAATTTGCCTACGTATCTTATCATTGGAATTTTATATCTTTGGATACAGAATGCGTTTTTATTTCAACCAGCTCTATAAAATGAAGTTCCTTCTGGATTATTAAAATATTGTGAAAATATAGCAGCTTAGATTCAAGCATCACTGGGATTATATGAAATATTTGGCAGAATTACCCAAAAGGAAAGTTTAAAAGTTTTATACACACACACATGCACGCACACACATATATATGGGTGTGTGTACTGTTGGCCCGAAAGTTAATTTGGGTTTTCTACATCATATTATGGAAAAATCCAAATGAATGTTTTTTGCAACACAATGTGTGTGTGTGTGTGTAGAGCAAACATAAAATGGAGGGAAATAACTATGCATGCAAATCAAACATTAAGTAAAGTTTTAAAGTATGTATTTCCTTTTAATATTAATATTTAAACAAGATGGGCATTTAAAATAACCCCTAATTATTTCCAACTATTAAAGAATTCATAGTTTACTGGTGTATGTCAAAATAATTAGCTATCAGAAAGGGAAAACTTTGTATTATTCTGTAAAAGAGTGAAACTTCACTCACCTATGAACTTCTTTGATTATGTTGATTCAATAAATGCCAGACAGTTTCATTCAACCAAGAATTTATGTCTCATATAACTACAAGAATGGTGGACTCAGTGTTCTGCTTAATCTCGCTATTCATCTGAGATTAACCATGTGAAATAAAATAAACCTGGCATGACAGAATAACTCAGCAATTAGGGAAAAGTATCATTACCTTATAAATAACTAAAACGGGTACTGAACAAAAGGAAAGTAAAATGAATCTTTCTTTTTGTTTAATCACTTGCTTTAGATTCAAGGTCAATTCAACTGATCACCTATTCATTGTCTTCTGGATGTAATAAGCAAGGCTTGCATGGAATAAAATTGTCATAATCACGCAGAAGATTCAAGAAAAGTGTCAAGTGAGAGAATACAGTGAATTAAATGATCAAGTAGGGATTAGCTAAAATACTATATTTTTACTAAAATATATTGTTCCTTGTGAGATGACAGGTAATATATTCTTATACCAGTTACTGTGCATTACAATTAGCGCTTGCTAAAAGCACTTGTCAGTCATGATGTACTACATTATACCTGGCCTTTCAGGATGCCAGTTCCTTTGGGATTACAAAAATGATACCCTCATTAACAGAGTGATAAGTATTTGAATGCTGTGCCAACATTTAACTCATGTCTGCCAATCGAAATGGGAAAACATTCTTTATTGATTGGAGAAAGGATCTTGTTTGAAGATAATTGACTCTGTGTCTTTCATTGACATAATACCACCTCCGGAAGAAACATATGCTCAACCTGGAAAACAAAGGTTAGATGTAAGAGGCTGATCACTTTCTTCTTACTTCACAGCTCCTATTGAGTAAAAATTCTGTCTGTGAATCAAACGATTATAGATCTAGTCCAGTTTTGAAGCAAAAAAAAACACAACTTCAAATAAGAAGCTTATGCAGAAGCAAGGCATAAGGGCATAAGGAATGTACAGAGTCAGTCAGCTCTCGCGGAAATAAGGAGTGGGGAGTGGTGGCCAAGAAAAAAAAAAAAAAGATATTTCAAAAAAAGACACACATACACACAAACACACACGCAAGACAAAGACAATTAACCATTTTATTTATCCATGAGTTACTGAAAGGCAAGAGAAGCTAGTACACAGCTGAAGCATCAGAAATCACTGAGAAACACAAGCAATTCACTGCAGCCATGAGATGGAAGGAAGAAAGAGTGGATATGTTCTAAAAAGTCGGATATTCAGAGTATGGGGATTAGCCACACAGTATGCCTCTAGCCTGGTTACTGTGAGGACAACAGACAATGATTATACAGTTACTCACAGGTGGTACAAATCAGTTATTTTTATGCATATACTGTTGAAGGAGTGCGCCAGTGCCCTGCCTGCACTCATGATTATGAGAACCAGAACTGCCGGGCTTCTGTTCATTTTCTAAAAGCTCTGATTCTTAACTCTGCACAGTCCTCAACCCAGAAACCACACAGAGCAAACTGTCCCAAGTCACCCATGGAGCTACAATGAATCTCAGCCCTTCAGAAGTGACTGCAGCTACTTTTCCCTAAATGAGCCATTAGCAAAAGTAAACTTTAAAAGGGAAAGCATCAACCCAATTAGAAAAAGCAATATTAAAAATAAAGTGCCATATATGCTGAAAGGAAAATATTAATTGCTTTTGTGTATAGTTGTAACTATTATATTTGCAATTGTAATACAATTAAAATTGAAAATATTATATTAAAAATGGTTTTTAAAGGGTAAAGCCATCAATATGCTCTCATGTTGCAGGCCTGCAGTGCTGTGGGGGCATGTGGCAGAGGGGGGCCCCTCTGTGTCTTTCCATCTTGCTGCACGGTTTCAAAGATGGCAGAAGATTCAACTTGCTCCCGAGGGTTCTTAGTCACTCCAAGGGTTGCACTATTTATCTTCTGTGGCCCTGGACCCCGGTTCACATTTCCTTCACCATCATCTCTGGCTGGTAACACCCATGAGAGTGGCTGGAAATGAGAACACTGCTCTCTTCTGGGTTCCTAAAACAACTGGTCAGGGTGCGGTATTGTCTTTTCTCACAGGAAGCTCTAGAACTTTCCATCTCTCTGCCTTGAGGTTGCACAGGGAAGCCAAGGCCTCATGTCAATTATAAATGTCTTCAAGGGCCATGCAACTATATTCCCATCTCTCCTAAATACGAAGTCAAAAGTTACTCTCTTGTAATATGATCACCCTCCCTCTAATCTCTCACCCAGAAGGGGAGGTGTGAAAGCCAAGGTGAAGACTTGGCAGGAGGTAGATTAGCCTCAGCTAAGTTCTTCCTCAATCCAGAAGTCCTGGAGGCCAGGGCTACACTTAGTCTCTTTGTCGTACGGCTCCAGTAGGACCTTGGTGGGCTCTAGCCATCTTCTCCAGGGACCAAGGGGCCAGTCTATGAGGTCCAGATGCACTGGGCAGGGGCGGGAGCATGAACTTGGCAAGGCCAGGCTTGTTCCGGCACTGAGTCACTGACATCACAGATGGTATACATCTCCACTCCACCACAGCTGTGAGTTTGATCCACAGGCCAACCAGCTGTGCCGCAACCCTGAGGGGGCAGCTGTTGGCAGGTGCTGCTGCAGACCATGCATGGAGAGCACAGCCTTTGGGAGGGGGCTCAGAGTTGGTCAGTCTAGGAGGGATGCCCATTGTGCACAGCAGCTGAATGCCTTCATCCATGGTAGTCCAGAGGCAGAAGGTCACATCCGTGGTTGAGACATGCAGTAAGGACTCCCAGCACTGGTGCTAGGCCTTCAGGAGCCAGTGAGCAGTATCTTCCCACCAGCCCCTCAGGATCTTTCAGCAGAAGTTGAAACTGGCCATCCTTTGTCAGTCAATCAAGAATACCGTCTCCCTAGAATTCAGGGACAAGACCTGGTCCTTCTTGTTGAACCCAGGCAACCATGAGCTCACTGTGGGGTACTGCCTGAAGTGCTGCGAGATGCCAGGAGCTCAGTGCACATGTAGTACTCATATCCCTAACCCATCTGGGTATGTTCCAGTGCTCTCTCAGCCATGGCCCACCACCATACAGTAGGGGGCACCAAGGACGGCTGGAAGGATGTTGCCACAATATCAAGATGGATATCTGGTCTGTCTAAATCCTGAAGGAACCACCAAGACGGGAGTGGTTGTAAATGGCCCTCAGTTTTGACAATGCTTCCAGCCCAAGGTATCAATATCTTCCTTTTTCAATTAGACCTTCAAGTTTCATCTCAGCCTGGCTTCCCAAGGCCTTCTCACCCAGGTGCTAATACTTGTGCGCATGAAGTATTTTAGTGCATCATTCATGTCACTCCTTAAGCTGGGAAGTCTCTGCATCCCAGGAAATCAAAAGTAATAGAATGATCCTTCCTTTTTATTGTATAGCACTCTTAAGACACTTTGGTTTTTCCAGGTGGCATTTCTGGTAAAGAACTCATCTCCCAGTACAGGAGACATAAGGCATGTGGGGTTGATCCCTGGGTTGGGAAGATCCTCTGGATAAGGAAATGACAACCCATTCCAATGTTCTTGTCTGGAGAATCCCATGGACAGGGGAGCCTGGTGGGCTGCAGTTTGTAAGGTTACAAAGAGTCAGACACAGCTGAATCAGACACAAGCACGAGAACACACTTCTGTTGTAGCACTTGTAATATGCACTAAAGTTTCTGGCCTAAGAGTTTGCCTTCTTCGCTAGACTCTAAGAATAGCTATTATATATTATGTATGTTTATGTCTCCAATTTTTAGCTCACTGCTCAGAATATAAAAGTTTAAAAAGTCTGCAAAATTCTACATGTTCAAAATGTATGTATATATAGTCACACAGATACAGTGGTGATGAATGGTAATATCCAAGCAACTGAAATCAACATTTTTTCCAAGAAAACAGCCTTTATTTAAGAAAATGGTTTAATAAGCTGGAATGCAAGGTGAGATGCTAAGTGCTGGAAGAAAAAAAAAGGGGAAAATACAGTTAATTAATTCTACTTAAGAAATGTGCAGGAAATTCACACTATCTTCAGTAAAATGTGACATCAATTAAAGCTGGGAGTTTTTGTTTGATTGTGGTTTGTTCTATTACATTTCTGTGAAAGTCAAATAAAGTAGTTAAATTCCATAAAGGTCAGGAGAGGTAAAGAATGTGTTAGAGTATAAGATGATCTATAAACTAAACTAATAGGTTAAAGAAATTTGGAAACAAGGTAGATGTGAAAAGCTATGAAGTTTGCTAGCTCCCTCTGTGGTAGAAACATCCTTGAAGTTCACCAATCTGATTTCCTCTTCTTCCTGGGCAATGTGCTAAAATATCATTCTCCAAACGTGCCTCATATGACAACCCAAAATAAGGTGAACTTTCAGACCTCTTTGGGTCAACATCAACTTCTCATTGTGGCCCAATTTGTTCTTTACAGCAAACAGGGTACTATCTTGATGCAAGACAAGCATAGCACTCTTGAAAACTATGTGAGAAAATCATATTCCTAAAATACAGGAGGAGATTGGGTTCTCATATCATAAATTAGGGGATATGACTCAGACAGCAAAGAATCTGTCTGCATTGCATGAGAGCCAGGTTCAATCTATGGGTTGAGAAGATTCCCCTGTAGAAGGGAATGGCACCTCCCTCCAGTATTCTTGACTGGGAAATCCCATGGTCAGAGGAAACTAGTGGGCTACTGTCCATGGGGTGACAAAGAGTAGGACCACGGCTAAGTGACTAACACTTTCACTTACCACCAAATAGAACACTTATCTTAGATTTTAGTTGAGTAAGAAGTAAATTTTTATTTGATTTGGGTCATTACACATTAAGAGTTTATAGGGAAATTAGCAGACATGTAAGTTTTGGGTATTCATGACTATAAGGAAAATAGTCAATCAATGCAAAACTGCATACGGCCTATGGAGTAAGAAAATGTAGTTTTCATAGTACTCTGTATTTTGTCAATAGTTCTCATGTGACTTTATTTTATATTATGTAGAATCTCAAGAAATCTGATGCATGTTCATTTACATAAATATAATAAAGTCTTCTATTTAGTATTTTTTCTGACAGAATATGGTCCACTGGAGAAGGGAATGGCAAACCACTTCAGTAATCTTGCCTCGAAAACCCCATGAACAGTATGAAAAGGCAAAATGATAGGATACTGAAAGAGGAACTCCCCAGGTCAGTAGATGCCCAATATAATACTGGAGATCAGTGGAGAAATAACTCCAGAGAGAATGAAGGGATGGAGCCAAAGCAAAAACAATACCCAGCTGTGGATGTGACTGGTGATAGAAGCAAGATCCGATGCTGTAAAGAGCAATATTGCATAGGAACCTGGAATGTCAGGTCCATGAATCAAGGCAAACTGGAAGTGGTCAAACAAGAGGTGGCAAGGGTGAATGTCGACATTCTAGGAATCAGCAAACTAAAATGGACTGGAATGGGTGAATTTAACTCAGATGACCATTATATCTACTACTACAGGCAGGAATCCCTCAGAAGAAATGGAGTAGCCATCATGGTCAACAAAAGAGTCAGAAATGCAGTACTTGGATGCAATCACAAAAACGACAGAATGATCTCTGTTCGTCTCCAAGGCAAACCATTCAATATCACAGTTATCCAAGTCTATGCCCCAACCAGTAACGCTGACAAAGTTGAAGTTGAACGGTTCTATGAAGACCTACAAGACCTTTTAGAACTAACACCCAAAAAAGATGTCCTTTTCATTATAGGGGACTGGAATGCAAAAGTAGGAAGTCAAGAAACACCTGGAGTAACAGGTAAATTTGGCCTTGGAATGTAGAATGAAGCAGGGCAAAGACTAATAGAGTTTTGCCAAGAAAATGCACTGGTCATAGCAAACACCCTTTTACAACAACACAAGAGAAGACTCTACATATGGGCATCACCAGATGGTCAACACCAAAATCAGATTGATTATATTCTTTGCAGCCAAAGATGGAGAAGCTCTATAAAGTCAACAAAAACAAGACTGGGAGCTGACTGTGGCTCAGATCATGAACTCCTAATTACCAAATTCAGACTCAAATTGAAGAAAGTAGGGAAAACCGTTAGACCATTCAGATATGACCTAAATCAAATCCCTTACGATTATACAGGGGAAGTGAGAATAGATTTAAGGGCCTAGATCTGATAGACAGAGTGCCCGATGAACTATGGAATGAGGTTTGTGACATTGTACAGGAGACAGGGATCAAGACCATCCCCATGGAAAAGAAATGCAAAAAAGCAAAATGGCAGTCTGGGGAGGCCTTACAAATAATTGTGAAAAGAAGAGAGGTGAAAAGCAAAGGAGAAAAGGGATGATATAAGCATCTGAATGCAGAGTTCTAGAGAATAGCAAGAAGAGATAGGAAAGCCTTCCTCAGTGATCAATGCAAAGAAATAGAGGAAAAGAACAGAATGGGAAAGACTAGAGATCTCTTCAAGAAAATTGGAGATACCAAGGGAATATTTCATGCAACGATGGGCTTGATAAAGGACAGAAATGGTATGGACCCAACAGAAGCAGAAGATATTAAGAAGAGGTGGCAAGAATACACAGAAGAACTGTACAAAAAAGATCTTCACAACCCAGATAATCATGATGATATGATCACTAATCTAGAGCCAGACATCCTGGCATGTGAAGTCAAGTGGGCCTTGGAAAGCATCACTACGAACAAAGCTAGTGGAGGTGATGGAATTCCAGTTGAGCTGTTTCAAATCCTCAACGAAAATGCTGTGAAAGTGCTGCACTCAATATGCCAGCAAATTTGGAAAACTCAGCAGTGGCCACAGGACTGGAAAATGTCAGTTTTCATTCCAATTCCAAAGAAAGGCAATGCCGAAGAATGCTCAAACTACCGCACAATTGCACTCATCTCACATGCTAGTAAAGTAATGCTCAAAATTCTCCAAGCCAGGCTTCAGAAATATGTGAACTGTGAATTCCCTGATGTTCAAGCTGGTTTTCGAAAAGGCAGAGGAACCAGAGATCAAATTGCCAGCATCTGCTGGATCATGGAAAAAGCAAGAGAGTTCCAGAAAAACATCTATTTCTGCTTTATTGACTATGCCAAACCCTTTGACTGTGTGGATCACCATAAACTGTGGAAAATTCTGAGAGAGATGGGAATACCAGACCACCTGACCTGCCTCTTGAGAAATCTGTATGCAGGTCAGGAAGCAACAGTTAGAACTGGACGTGGAACAACAGACTGATTCCAAATAGGCAAAGGAGTACATCAAGGCTGTATATTGTCACCCTGCTTATTTAACTTATATGCAGATTACATCATGAGAAACGCTGGACTGGAAGAAACACAAGCTAGAATCAAGATTGCTGGGAGAAATATCAATAACCTCAGATACGCAGATGACACCACCCTTATGGCAGAAAGTGAAGAGAAGCTAAAAAGCCTCTTGATGAAAGTGAAAAAGGAGAGCAAAAAAGTTGGCTTAAAGCTCAAAATTCAGAAAACAAAGATCATGGCATCTGGTCCCATCACTTCATGGGAAATAGATGGGCAAACAGTGTCAGACTTTATTTTTGGGGGCTCCAAAATCACTGCAGATGGTGACTGCAGCCATGAAATTAAAAGACACTTACTCCTTGGAAGAAAAGTTATGACCAACCTAGATAGTATATTCAAGAACAGAGCCATTACTTTGCCGACTAACGTCCGTCTAGTCAAGGCTATGGTTTTTCCTGTGGTCATGTATGGATGTGAGAGTTGGACTGTGAAGAAGGCTGAGCGCCGAAGAATTGATGCTTTTGAACTGTGGTGTTGGAGAAGACTCTTGAGAGTCCCTTGGACTGCAAGGAGATCCAACCAGTCCATTCTGAAGGAGATCAACCTGGGACTTCTTTGGAAGGAATGATGCTAAAGCTGAAGCTCCAGTACTTTGGACACCTCATGCAAAGAGTTGACTCATTGGAAAAGACTCTGATGCTGGGAGTGATTGGGGACAGGAGGAGAAGGGGACGATCGAGGATTAGATGGCTGGATGGCATCACTGACTCAATGGATGTGAGTCTGAGTGAACTCTGTGAGTTGGTGGTGGACAGGGAGGCCTGGCGTGCTGCGATTCATGGGGTCGCAGAGTCGGACACGACTGAGCAACTGAACTGAACTGAATTTAGTATTTTTGAGCTTCCCAGGTGGCTCAGTGGTACAGGATCCACCTCCCAATGCAGGTGGTTCGACACCTGTATAGGAAATATCCCTTGGAGAAGGAAATAATAAACTACTCTAATATTCTTGCCTGGGAAGTCCCATGGGCAGAGGAATCTGGCAGGCTATAGTCCAAGGTGTCAGGAAGAGTCAGACACAACTTAGCAACTAAACAACAACACATTTAATGTGTTTAGTGTAGAAATTAGTTTAATCATTCTTATAATTACAATCAGCTCAATGAAACATTGTTTCATGTTCTTAAGTTTTAGTCTTATTTTAGCCTTCATTATATTTTTCTAATAGATTTTGTTATGTTAGTATAATGAATATGCTCTTAATAAAAAATATTAATAATCAGACCAAATTCTCCCCTACTATAAATAGAGGATAAATAATCTTTGATTATTTACTATGATTCAGATAACATGGCAGGGAATTCTATATAAATTATATCTTATAATATTAAGATTCTGCATGCTATTCCATTTGAGAGATGAGATTACACTGGAACCAATGACTAATTTGCTCAATGTGAGACAGGATTCAAACATAAGGGTGTAATCCCATATGCAAGCTCTTTATTTTAATTTGTAGTATCTAATCAAGATTTTTGGTGTCTTCAGCTACTATATTCTTTTCCTTATTCCTAAAAAAATAACTGCTCTCTTAATTAGCCATGTTATAATCTAATGACATGATTTTTCTTTTAGATATCTTGATATGGATATCAAGATCCATATTTCTTTCTTCTGTATATTGATATACAGAAGCTATTGTGGCACCACAAACTTATTCAAACTGAATTCATTATATACACAGCCTTTTTACTCCTATATTTAAGCTTGTGTGCATGCTCAGTCACTTCGGTTGTGTCCACCTGTTTGCAGCCACAAGGATGTTAGCCCACCAGGCTCCTCTGACCATGTGATTCTCCAGGCAAGAATATTGAAGTGGGTTGCTATTTACTCCTCCAGAGGATATTCCTGACCCAGGGATAAAACTCACATCTCTTATGTCTCCCCCATTGCAGGCAGATTCTTTACCATCTGAGCCACCAAGGAAGCCCAGTGCTATGTAAGAGTCTTTAAAATCCAGTCCCTATTAATTTGCTGGACTTCCCTTGTGGCTCAGATGGTAAAGAATCTGCCTGTGATGTGGGAAACCTGGGTTCAATCCCTGGGTCAGGAAGATCCCCTGGAGAAGAGAATGTCAACCCACTGCAGTATTCTTGCTGGAAATTTCCATTGACAGAAGACCCTGGCAGACTATTGTCCATGGAGTTGCAAAGAGTGTGACATGACTGAGCAATTAACACACACACATTGATTTGTAACACCTCTCACTCTATGGTCTAAAATCATGCCATTTAGAAAGAGATGGATTATAAATCCTCTTTAACATTGTTTCCGGTGAACCTTCTGCCTGCCTTCTTTCTGTCTCTACATTGCTCAAAATCCATCTCTCTGTGAACCTCCTTAGCTTGTGTACTTGCTATGTCACTTCAGTCATGACCCACTCTATGAAACCCCATGGATTGTAGCTGGCCAGGTGGTGCTAGTGATAAAGAACTGGCCCATCCATGGAGGAGATGTAAGAGGTGTGGATTTGGTCCCTGGGTCAGGAAGATCCCCTGGAAGAGTGCATGGCAACCCACTCCAATATTCTTGCTTGGTGATCCCCATGGACAGAGAAAACACCTTAAGTTTTCAATAAAAATTGATCCTATCCTTTACATTATTGTAATTCTCTATACACATTAGCACTTGTCATATTATAGTGTAGTGTATACAAAGTTGTGAGATGTATACTTTGTACTTATTTAACTTTGTGCTTATTTAACTTATATGCAGAGTACATCATGTGAAATGCTGGGCTGGATGAAGCACAAGCTTGCATCAAGATTGCCGGAAGAAATATCAATAACCTCAGATACGCAGATGACACCACCCTTATAGTGGAAAGAGAAGAACTAAAGAGCTTCTTGATGAAAATGAAAAAGGAGAGTGACAAATTTGGCTTAAAATGCAACACTCAGAAAACTAAGATCATGGCATCTGGTCCCATCACTTCATGGCAAATAGATGGGGAAATAAAGGAAACAGTGAGAGACTTTAGTGTTTTGGGCTCCAAAATCACTGCAGATTGTGACTGCACCCATGAAACTAAAAGATGCTTGCTCCTTGGAAGAAAAGGTATGACAAACCTTGACAGCATATTAAAAAGCTGAGACACTACTTTGCCAACAAAGTTCTTTCTAATCAAGGCTATAGTTTTTCCAGTAATCTCACATGTATGGATGTGAGAGTTGGACTACAAAGAAAGCTGAGGGTCAAAGAATTCATGCTTTTAAACTGTGGTGTTGAAGAAGACTCTTGAGAGTCCCTTGGATTGCAAGGAGATCTGACCAGTCCATCCTAAAGGAAATCAGTCCTGAATATTCATTGGAAGGACTGGTGTTGAAGCTGAAACTTCAATACTTTGGCCACCTGATGCAAAGAACTGACTCATTGGAAAAGACCCTGATGTTGGGAAAGATTGAAGGCAGGAGGAGAAGGGGATGACAAAGGATGAGATGGTTGGATGGCATCACCAACTCAATGGAAGTGCATTTGAGCAAGCTCTGGGAGTTGGTGACGGACAGGGAAGCCTGAGGTGCTGCAGCCCATGGGGTTGCAGCGGACAAGACTGAGCAACTGAACTGAACTGATACTTTGTACTCCTTGAATTCAGACATAACCTCTGATATATATTGTTACGTATCTTGTATTTGATATCTAAGTGTGCTCATAAATATCCTGGTTAGAAGATAAGACACTGTGGAAATTATTGATGAACTTGTATCTTTCTAAGAACATTTGTTTTTATTTATAAATATGCCTGCTTTTGTTATTTTCCCTTTTTATGAAATCATGCCAAGGGTGGGTGCAAAAATTTATGTCTGGTTGAGCCTCCCCATTTTTTATAAGTTTAAGATGCTGTTAATTTAAGTTGCATGTTCATTGTGATGCATATTTTGGTATTTGAATCAAGAGTACAACTCAGTATTTCCATCTGTTTGGCATGTTCTCCGCTATGATATTTAATTTAGCTGGATTTCTGTCCTTTTTTTCCTTCTCATGTGCTTCTATGTGTTAGCTTTTCCAGTGCAACTCAGTAATTTCATGCCCCTTTCTGGAAGCAACAAAGGCATAAAGTTTACTTCTTAAACCTGACATAATCCCTAGAGATTTTACTTAAAAGTTAGATGACCAAAAAATTGGACAGTTTTAGGCAGTGAAATAACTTGGAAGAGATGAACCTAGAAAAAGGTACAGATAATGAAGACTGAGTACAGCAGGATGTGATGGCTTCGGTATTCACTTTATCTCTTCCATATCATTCATATACTTGCAGGTTTAGGGGAGGTAAAAAAAAGAGGGAAGTGAGTGATAAGCATCTTAATGTGATGGCATCCATAAAATCTACATGTCACATTTCATTCAGGGGCTAATTTTCCATTTGAATTATGAACCTCTGTAAATTGGAGACAGATATGGAAAGCCTGAAACATCTATCACTCTTGACCCTGGCAGATTAAAATGTGATGACTTCAAACGAAAGTAAGTTCTAAGTTCCAAACTAAATCATTAGGTGAAGGGGTTATAATATTTGTAAATGCAGTGAATGTAAATATTGATGTTCACGCTAATGCATCTCATTGAATTCTAGAATGTATATAGAAACATATGTAAGTATTATTGTAAGATTATTATAATTCTGTGCAACCACACAACCATTCTGTGAAGACTTTCTTAGCTACAGTGAAAGTCAAAATGCTCAACCTGACAAGGTGGTGATGATTTATGAGATATAAATCTCTTTCAGTACATAGTAAATAAACCAGTGCTTTAACCTATATATTTGAAAATATTCAGTATAGATTTGCAGTTGCCAAAATATCTTTATATGCTGTTTCCAAAGCATTATGTATGTATTTATGCATGTCTTGACTTGTTCCAGAAAGGATTAAATATGATCAAAATACATACTCAACAGAATAAAATAAAACTTGGCAAAGATGAATATGAATGCAATGCTGGGTGATACAGAGAGGCAACTGCTTTGATTAAGGATAGAGGGATATTTTGATGGAATATCCTCTTTTAATTCATTGGAATTCCTATGTGCCACGTGTGTGGAAAAAAATAGATTCTCAGAATGTGAGGGTATAGCTAAGTAAGTGTTTAGTTCAATGTTTATTTGACATATTAGTTACAAAAAATATATTCCTTGATTTTAAAAAGTCTGAAGTAGACACACAGGTGTTGTGAGCCTGTCTCCTCTCCTATCTGGCTTTCACATATTTTGCTGTGTACAGATGTGTCATTTTACAAAGTATAAAATGTTGGGTAGAATCAATAAAGATGCTATTAGGAGAGATGGAAGATCAGTTTCACTGATGTATTCAACACACATTCGTTACACGTCTATGGTACACCAGGCTCTCTTCTGGGCTTCTTACAAAACAATGGCGAAGAAAAATTCACATATGCCAGGCCTCTGAGAACTAGGAGTGGCAGACGCATTATTCAGATGTACCAACTACTGCATAATTGCCGTTCTGGGTGGATGCCATGCAGGCTATTAATAAAGCTGAGTATCTGACCTCAGCAGATGATCAGGAATGATTTCCGTATTTGAAGTTATTTTGAGCAGTGGAATCATGCGTGAGCAAATCAACCAGGTAAAGAAGACAGTGGGAAAAGGGACTGTGGAAACATTATCTGAAGGAGGGAGCATTGCAAAACCTCTGAAGTTGGAAAGATTAAGTTAATATATGCAAATCCAATTAGAAAGAGGCTGGTTAATACTGGGAACTCTAAAAGAAGTCAGCATATTTTAAGTCTGGGGGAGAGTGTTGTCAAAAGGAGTTGACAGAGACATAGGAAATGGCTGGGTCATGCAGTAGGTGACTGGATTGTGGGCATGTTGCTGTTTGTGACTCCTTTGTTGTCTAATCCACTACAGAATTTCGTTTAGATAAAATATGAAAATAAGACTCTAATCACATAAATAACAAAAATTCCGTGACTCCCTTATAGCCTTACTTGGATTAGGTCCTTACATTGAAGTGTCAGATGTGTCCCAAATTAGCTAATCAGTGTGTGTGTGTGTGTGTGTGTGTGTGTGTGTGTGTCTGCGTGTGTGTATTTAACTGTTAAGTAATCACTGAAAACAGTATATTTTTGTCTTCACTATTTGGAATGGGCTCAGGAGAAATGCTTCTCTGTGGTACTTCAGTTCAGTTCAGTCGCTCAGTCGTATCCAACTCTTTGCGACACCATGAATCGCAGCACGCAAGGCCTCCCTGTCCATCACCAACTCCCAGAGTTCACTCAGACTCATGTCCATCGAGTCAGTGATGCCATCCAGCCATCTCATCCTCTGTTGTCCCCTTCTCCTCCTGCCCCCATTTCTTCCCAACATCGGAGTCTTTTCCAATGAGTCAACTCTTCGCATGAGGTGGCCAAAGTACTGGAGTTTCAGCTTTAGCATCATGCCTTCCAAAGAAATCCAGGGCTGATCTCCTTCAGAATGGACTGGTTGGATCTCCTTGCAGTCCAAGGGACTCTCAAGAGTCTTCTCCAACACCACAGTTCAAAAGCGTCAATCTTTGGCATTCAGCCTCCTTCACACTCCAACTCTCACATCCATACATGACCACAGGAAAAACCACAGCCTTGACGAGACGGACCTTTGTTGGCAAAGTAATGTCTCTGCTTTTGAATATACTATCTAGGTTGGTCATAACTTTTCTTCCAAGGAGTAAGTGTCTTTTAATTTCATGGCTGCAATCACCATCTGCAGTGATTTTGGAGCCCCCCAAAATAAAGTCTGACACTGTTTCCACTGTTTGCCCATCTATTTCCCATGCAGTGATGGGACTGGATGCCATGATCTTCGTTTTCTGAATGTTGAGCTTTAAGCCAACTTTTTCACTCTCCTCTTTCACTTTCATCAAGAGGCTTTTTAGTTCTTCTTCACTTTCTGCCATAAGGGTGGTGTCATCTGCATATTGGAGGTTATTGATATTTC
The DNA here is from genome assembly GCF_023091745.1 of Budorcas taxicolor. Lineage (NCBI taxonomy): Eukaryota > Metazoa > Chordata > Mammalia > Artiodactyla > Bovidae > Budorcas > Budorcas taxicolor. Next base: position 53,862,882 of record NC_068929.1, on the reverse strand, counting down.
TCCCAGCAATCTTGATTCCAGCTTGTGTTTCTTCCAGTCCAGCGTTTCTCATGATGTAATCTGCATATAAGTTAAATAAGCAGGGTGACAATATACAGCCTTGACGTACTCCTTTTCCTATTTGGAATCAGTCTGTTGTTCCACGTCCAGTTCTAACTGTTGCTTTCTAACCTGCATACAGATTTCTCAAGAGGTAGGTCAGGTGGTCTGGTATTCCCATCTCTCTCAGAATTTTCCACAGTTTATGGTGATCCACACAGTCAAAGGATTTGGCATAGTCAATAAAGCAGAAATAGATGTTTTTCTGGAACTCTCTTGCTTTTTCAATGATGCAGCAGATGTTGGCAATTTGATCTCTAGTTCCTCGGCCTTTTCAAAAACTAGCTTGAACATCAGGAAGCTCACAGTTCATGTATTTCTGAAGCCTGGCTTGGAGAATTTTGAGCATTATTTTACTAGCATGTGAGATGAGTGCAATTGTGTGGTAGTTTGAGCATTCTTTTGCATTGCCTTTCTTTGGAATTGGAATGAAAACTGACCTTTTCCAGTCCTGTGGCCACTGCTGAGTTTTCCAAATTTGCTGGCATATGAGTGCAGCACTTTCACAGCATCATCGTTGAGGATTTGAAACAGCTCAACTGGAATTCCATCACCTCCACTAGCTTTGTTCATAGTGATGCTTTCCAAGGCCCACTTGACTTCACATTCCAGGATGTCTGGCTCTAGATTAGTGATCACATCATCATGATTTCTGGGTCGTGAAGATCTTTTTTGTACAGTTCTTCTGTGTATTCTTGCCACCTCTTCTTAATATCTTCCACTTCTGTTAGGTCCAGAACATTTCTGTCCTTTTTCAAGCCCATCTTTGCATGAAATGTTCCCTTGGTATCTCTAATTTTCTTGAAGAGATCTCTAGTCTTTCCCATTCTGTTCTTTTCCTCTATTTCTTTGTATTGATTGCTGAAAAAGGCTTTCTTATCTCTTCTTGCTATTCTCTGGAACTCTGCATTCAGATGCTTATATCTTTCCTTTTCTCCTTTGCTTTTCACCTCGCTTCTTTTCACAGCTATTTGTAAGGCCTCCCCAATGGCTGTCTGTGGTACTTAACTGTTTTTATATCCACATAAAGGATTTAGTCACTCAATGTATATTTAAAAAGTATGAGGACTTTCTCATGTTTATATTTAAAAATAGCAGGAAAAGAAAGCTTTACATTTGGAAATCTTAAAGCTTTGGAAAATTTGGAAAATTTTAGACACCATATTAAAAAGCAGAAGCATTACTTTGCTGACAGAGGTCCTTCTAGTCAAGTCAAAGCTATGGTTTTCCAGTAGTCATGTATGGATGTAAGAGTTGGACCATAAAGAAAGCTGAGTACTGAAGAATGATGCTTTAAAACTGTGGTGTTGGAGAATATTCTTGAGAGTCCCTTGGACTGCAAGGACAGTCCATCCCTTGTACAAGCAGTCCATCCTAAAGGAAATCAGTCCTGAATATTCATTGGAAGGACTGATGGTGAAGCTGAAACTCTGGTAATTTGGCCATCTGATGCAAAGAACTGACTCATTTGAAAGACTCTGATGCTGGGAAAGATTGAGGGCAGTAGGAAAAGAGTATGACAGAGGATGAGATGGTTGGATGGCATCACCGACTCCATGGGCATGATTTTGAGTAAGCTCTGGGAATTGGTGATGGACAGGGAACCCTGGCATGCAGCAGTCCATGGTTCTGCAAAGAGTCAGACACAACTGAGGGACTGAACTGAGCAGGGGTTTTTTGAATTAATGCTTATGCTTTTGAATGAATGCTTATGCTTTTGAATGAATGCTTATGCTACTCTTTATTAAATGAAACTTGCATTTTTTGAATAATTAAGGGGAAAAGATAATCAACAAAACAAATAAAAGGAAAATAAAATGCAGAAGGAGAAGAGGGCAACAGAGGATTATATAGCTAGATGGCATTGCCTACGCAATGGACATGAGTTTGAGCGAACTCCTGCAGATAATGAAGGACAGGGAAGCCTGGTGCACTGAAGTCCATGGGGCCACAAAGAGCTGGACACAACTTAGTGAATGAACAACAACAAAAAAGCAAAAAAAAAAAAAAAAAAAAAGAGAGAGAGAGAACACAAACTAACAAAAGAGAAAAAGAAAAGAAGTTGCAATTAGAGTAGACCATTATTGTCTCATTCTAAAAATGTACAAACAAAGACAAAAAGTTATTTATCCTGCCTTTCCTGTACAAACTACATTTCAAATTAATCAGTAGTCTCATTGATGAGGAAAAATTCTTCTGTATATAAGAAAAATAGATAATGAATGTAGCATGAATACCAGTTAATACCAATTAATTCCAAAAATTAATTTAAATTAATTAAAATTAATTGGAAATTAATTTTTAGTCTGTAAGAGGTAGATTATTCATACATACTGTAATCCTTGGTTAAAGGATAAATAGAATATGTTAACTATTATTTCAAAGATTGTGTTTTGTGATAGTTAAATCTCTATAGGAATCTGGTGATCTATGCCTTGAACAGATGATTAGACTTGGCAACATTCCTGGTGGGATGACCAGTCATTTGGATGCCTTTTAATTTGAAATAGCACAGAGTGCAGAGAATTGGCTATGAAGTATGCGCATCGGAAATACTTAAATAGTATTGTGTCAACACCTATATGTCTACTGAACTCCTTTTCTCAACAAATCAAGGTCATAAAAAAAATGGAGAGAGAGGAAGAGTCATGACAGCAAAATATAATCCATAAATTTTGAATGTCTTGTTCTAAGCAAATAATAAAAATGTACCTTAGAAAAATAGCAGGTATTTAAAAACAGTCTGTGAATTAGATGGCACTAGGAAATTAGTGTTAAAACATCATTGTGAAATGCAGTAGTAGGCCATTCTAATTTTTAGTGGTGTACTCTGAAGTATTAGAGGAAGAAATGCCAAGATGTCTGTGACTGTATTAAAAATGATTAAGAAAAATCCATGAAATATATTTAACCCTTGATTAATAATATTAGCAAATATTTGTGTTTTCAAAATAAAAAAAAGTAAAGGGATAATAAAGAATTTATATAATAATCAATTACTTCTTGTTGGTATGATGGAAAAAATGTAGGAAGGAGAAGATCATATGTTTAAGGAAAACGTCCCATTGGTTTATAGTACATTTATAAATGTATAATTTATAAATACATTTATAATAAAACATTTGTGTAAGGCTTTGGTCCACATATTTTGGGCTTCCCGGGTGGCTCAGTGGTAGAGAACCCACCTGACAATGCAGGAGACATAAGAGATGCAGGTTAGATCCCTGTGTTGGGAAGATCCCCTAGAGGAAGGCATGGCAACCCACTCAAATATTCTTGCCTGGAGAATCCCATGGACAGAATGAGCCTGGCAGGTTATAGTCCATCGGGTCACGAAGAGTCAGACACAACTGAAGAGACTTAGCACTCATGAACGGACAATCTGTTTTAATTAAGCAACTCTGCATCTGAAGTCTGCCCATTACCACATTTCTGCTTTGTGCCTATGGTTTGACTCTTTGCCCAATCCTGTTTCTCTTTCCAGCAGTAAACATTATTTTCAACACTTCCAGTTTCAACTTCTTAACCTAATATTGACTGATACCAAAATTCTTCATGAATAACCTGTAAATGGGCTCTACCCTTGTTTACTTCTGTTTGAATATAGAAACTAATTTGTGTCATGCAAAGAGAACAACAGAGAGAAGGACTCTATGCAAATTCAATTTACAGGATAATGTGCAAACTCAATTGTAATCTGTGTTTCTATTCTGCCTAATACTGTGCTTTTACAACCATAGGAAATTGCTCTCACTGTTCCCCATAAATTTCCAAAAGCAGACTCTAGGGGTAATAACACTAGTTAAAATCATTCTTAAATACTCAATATGTTACTGATGCTCTGCTGAATGTGTGAGATAAATTAGGCCCACTTCACTGATGCAAAAACTGAGAATTAGAAGTCAAAGAGCTTGCCCATGGTCAGCTTGCTAAATATATCTAAACTGAGTTTTATACTTCATCTCTCTCTGCTTCCAAAATAATGCACTTTTCTTTACATATCAGTTTCTATTTTAAGTTAAGAAGATAATTTATGGAACTGAGAATAACATTAATTTACCATTAGAATAATGATTGTAACATGATTTCTAAGATTTAGAAGAATCCATTATATTATGCAACACTTTGCCTTTTTCCTCTTACAACAGCAAGTTAAGAATAGTTATAGCCTCAGGCTATTGCAGACCTTTATCAGTGTGTTTCCAGAGTCTTGGGTACCAGGTCTGAGTTCTTATCAACTATACAGAGATCCATAGCAGCCTCAGTTAGAGATGTGCCTGCAGCGATCACTGTGGACATGCCCTGTGTTTATACTTCGGTACTCAAGGAAGCTTCTGTCACTATCCAGGGCATCCTTCAGAAACTTCTTGTACTGTGCCTAAACTTTGTGTGCAGAATGTAAGTGGCAGTGAGAACCAGCACTGAATACTTGTCTTTCTGAATATTGTCCGAAGTATTGAAAACGTCTCACATTTTTAGAATGTAAGAATTTCTAGAATATTTAAATTAAGGCTCAGTAACTGAGGGGTAATTCTCGCTTCTGTACATTATTCAAAGACATGTTTTCAAAATATCTTGAGCATTAAATTAGAAAGTCCTTCTCATTTGCTATTGTTTCATTTTCCTATTTACATGAACCAATTTTCAATGGTAGGCTCAGAAAAGCTGCGTTTACATCAGTGAGGGCGTCTTCTGTTTTAATCGCCTTATCTTTCATATATGGTGCTGCTTTCTGATAAAGAAAGGCTATCTGGAAAAAAATTAAGAGACAAATCAATAAAACCAAAAATATGTTATTTGAAAATATCAATAAAGTAAATGAAGCTTGTTGGACTGTCAAAGGAAGATAAGAGAAAACTCAAATTACTGAAATTAAGAGGGACATATGGAACATTGCTACTGATCTCACAGAAATATAAAGGGTTATAAAATAAAACTATGAACATCTATATGTCAACAAATTATATAACCTAGACATGTAAAAAATTCTAGATACCTGCAAACTATAAAAAGCAACAATATGCAAGAGAAAATAAGAATTGATCTATAACAAGTAGAAATATTGATTAGCAATTTTAAAAGTTTCATCAAGGAAAACTCCACTTCAGATAATTTTATTGTTAAATTCTAACAAATATTAAATGAATTAGTACTGTTTATCCTTCTCAATGTTTTTAAAAGAATAGGAGAGAACACTTTCTAACTCTATTGATATTATACTGACATCAAAACCAGACAAAGGCACTGTAAGGAAAGAAAACTACAGATAATGTAGTTGCCTATATACATCTGAATATACGTGCAAAGAATATCAATGAAATACTAAAGCAGTATATCTAACAACATATTAAAAAGATTATGTATCATGGCTATTGGGATTTATCCAAAGAATACAATTTTGGCTTATCATATGAGATGTCTTTCAAATTACTTAGATCTTATGCAACATTTTTCAATGTTGTTTTAGTGTTTTAAGTGTAAAGTTTTTGACTTTTAATAAAATTACACCCATGGAATTTACTTTTGATATTATTATAGATTAATTTTAAAATGTAATTTTAAATTATATTTTCAGAGTTTTTGTTTGTTGGCTGTGATTGAAAAGACAGTTTGCAAAAAGTGTTGATATTCTTCTACATTTGTAATTGGAATGTAAAATGGTGCTGCTTCATTTTGGAAGCTCCTCAAAATATTAAACATAGAGCTGTCTTATAACCTAGCAATTCTACTCTTAAATAAACATACAAAAGAAATGCAAACATATATCCAACTAAAATCATAATATGAATGTTCATGTTAATGTTAATCATGAACTTCCCTGGTGGTCCAGGGGTTAAGAATCTACCTCCCAATACAGGGGACATGGATTCAATCCTTGGTCCAGGAAGATATTATATACCATGGGGCAGCTAGGTCTTTGTGCCAAAGCTGCTGCAGCATGAATGCCTTCGAACCTGTGTTTCAGAGCAAGAGAAGTCACTATAATGAGAAGCCCTCACACTGCAACTAGAGTGCAGCCTCCACTCACTGCAACTAGAGAAAGCCTGCATGCAGCAGCAAAGACTCAGCACAGCCAAAATATATGTGTATGTATATACATATATATGTATATATTTATGTATAGAGAGTCATTACATATATATATATATTATTTATAATAGTTCAAATATAGAAACTGTCCAAGTGTCTCTAAATCTGTTGAATGTGTAAATTCAGTGTTGCATATTCATATAACATAATATTATTTAACTATAACAATGAAGCAATAATACATGCTAAAATGTAAACTTTAGAAACACTATGCTAAGAGAAAAAAAGTAATAAACATTCATATAGTGTAGGAAAATATTTATATGAAATATTCAGAATAGGGACATCTCTAAGGACAGAAATAAAATCAGTGAATGATAAGGACTGGAAAGAGGACTGAATGGGGAATGCCTGCTACTTGGTGTCTCTTATTTTGTGAGGATGAGATTCAAATACTGTTAAGTTCAATTGTGGTGATAATTGCACAACTGTGTGAATGTGTTAATACCTTTGAATTGTACACTTCAAGTGGATGAATGTTATTGTATGAGAATTATGTGTCAATAAAGATTCTAGTCAAAGCTATGGTTTTTCCAATAGTCATGTATGGATGTGAGAGTTGGACCATAAAGAAAGCTGAGCGCTGAAGAATTGATACTTTTGAAATATGGTGTTGGAAAAGACTCTTGAGAGTCCTTTGGACCACCAGGAGATTGAATCAGTTAATCCTAAAGGAAATCAGTCTTGAATATTCATTGAAAGGACTGATGCTGAAGCTGAAACTCCAACACTTTGGCAACCTGGTGCGAATAACAGACTCATTGGAAAAAACCCTGATGCTGGGAAAGATTGAAGGCAGGAGGAGAAGGGGATGACAGAGGATGAGATGGTTGGATGCCATTACCAACTCGATGGACATGAGTTTGAGCAAGCTCTGGGAGTTGCTGATGGACAGAGAAGCCTGGTGTGCTTCAGTCCATGGGGTCACAAAGAGCCGGACACAACTGAGTGACTGAACTGAACTGAATTAAAAGATGTTATTAAAATAAATAAACACGCTGGCATCTTGTGCAGCCCTGGAAGAGGACAAGTCAAATATAAGGGAGCAGTTGGAGGGACACTTTAGCAAATTGATATTGCTTAGAATATCAATGCTACAGAAAGATTAAGTATTAGAGCTAAAATATTTGTTGATTAATTGGCTATGGGCATGAAGTTCACTAAGATAACACAGATAGAACTGCTGGTTTTTAATCCTACTCTGACAGGCAGCAATCATATAACCATTAATAAAAGTATTAGTTAACTCTAATTATTAGATTTATATGTATAATTCCAGCTTATGAGCACAAAATAAGGTATTATTTAGATGTTCAGAAATATTTAAAATAATGCATTGTTCTTATTTTCCTTATAAACTGTCAATATAGGGTGTTTCTTTGAGTCACAAAGTAATTTTTGTTATATCAGGAAAAAAGCATATTGAATATATACAATGGAATATTATTCAACAATAAAAAGAAGGAAATCTTGCCATTTTCAACAACATGGATGGATCTCTAGGGCATTATGCTCGTTGAAATTAGTCAGAGAAAGACAAATACCCTATTATCTCATTTATATGTGGAATCCTCAAAAACAAACAAACAACAACAACAAAAAACAAAACCCAGCAACAGCTGAATTCACAGATACAAAGAACAGAGGCAGGGCTGGAGGTGGATGAAATAGGTGAAGGTGAAGGGTGGTCAAAAGGTATAAACTTCCACTTATAAAATAAGTTCTGGGAATGTCATGTACAGCATGTAACTATAGTTGTCATGTGATAGTGCTTATATGGGGCTTCCCTATGTGGAATCTAAAATAAGGTCCAAATGAACTTATTTAGAGTCACAGATGTAGAAAACAGACTTACAGTTACTAGGGGGTAAGAGAGGGAAGGAATAAATTGGGAGATTAGAATTAACATGTACACATTGCCGTAAGACCTAAGGTATATCACAGGGAACTGTACCCAATACTCTGCAATGGCCTTTATGGGAAAAGAATCTAAAAAAAAAGAAAAAATAGTGAATGCATGTATGTGTATAACTGATTCACTTTGCTCTAAACCTGAAACTAACATAACATTGTTAATCAATTGTAGTCCAGTATAAAATAAAAATTAAATAAAAATACTGTACTGGATATTTGAAAGTTGCTGAGGGTAGGTCTTAAAATTTCTGCTAAAAACAATGTAATTTTGTGTGGTGATGGATGTTAACTAGACTTATTGTAAGTATTTCGCACTACATGCAAATACCGAAGCATTATGTTGTATTCTTGAGGGCTTCCCAAATGGTGCTAATGGTAAAGAACCTGCCTGTCAATGAAGGAAACGTAAGAGACATGGGTTTGATCACTGGGTCTGGAGGATCCTTGGCTCAGAAAGATCCCATGAAGGAGGGCATGGAAACCCACTTCAGTATTCTTGCCTGGAAAATCCCATGGACAGAGGAGCCTGGTGGTCTACAGTCCATAGGGTTGCAAAGAGTCAGACACAACTGAAGCAACTTAACAAGCACACATGTTGTATACCTGAAACTAATATAATGTTATACATCAAGTATATCTTAATTGTAAAAAAGATATTGAAAAATATTATACCAATTATTGAGAGCAAAACAACGTACAGTTATAATCATTTTTAAAGTATCTTTATAAATGTAGGTATTGCTGATGATAAGTCTAGTTTTCTATGAAGTGACACTCTATGCCAATCATGCTCAAAAATATCTGTGCTCATCTCATCTCTGGCAACACCAACTATCCACCACCCTTGAGGCTGTTATTAACTATGTGTTACCAGCTACACGTTAACTGAAAAATCCTTCATTACACTTCTGAGAGTAACTTCAAAGAAAGGAGAATAGGAATCTAAAACATCTACTATGGCAAGCACCAGATGCTACAAAATGCAGTGCAAGCACAGGATAAAAGTATTCAATTTGACAGTCAGGGAATAAAGTACAGTAAAATGCCCAGAGACAACATCAAAATGGTGCAGACTGTGCTTCCTACCCAGGATCAGCAGCTGATTAAAGAGCATGGTTTTATTAAAACCCCTTACAAAAACTCAACCAGTATGTTTTTATGTCACTTTATTTGACATAAAACATTTATCCTCTTGTAATTCATCAAAACCCTTAATCAAAGTATATTGAGCATATTAATAAAAATATATTCCTATCTGGTTAATTAGTGTGGTATTCAGTGAGACTAAATATAAGAGATAGCAATATAAAATTTATAAAACAAATAGAGAATGTATATAGTCTTTTCAACTTCAAGTTGAAGTTATTATTAGTATGCTTCTGGTATTATCTTTCCTGAAAATCCTTCTGACAGAATATTGAAAAGAAACCTGATGAAAAAACCAAGGAATAGGGCTCAGAATGAGTCATATACACACACGCATGCATGTACACACACACAAGTTATAATAAAAAATAAATCATGGATCAGTTTTTATGTGTCAGGAAATAATATTAAATTCTGGATTAATTATGGCAAATACAATAATCAGCAAGCAACTGAAAGTCTAGTGGGAAGCTAAATGCATAAACAAACATCATATATTGATAATGGAGACGTGCTCAGAATGTTAACGAAGTGCTGGGCATCTTGCTGTCAGGAGCGATGGTTGTCAGATAAGCATACCTAGAAGAGTTAACTCAGTTAAATTATCCAAGAATGAGGGGTAGTTATCTTTTAAGGCGATGAAGATGAGTGAAAGGGCATTTCACTCAATGAAAATGCTTATTTTCATTAAGCAAAAATAACATGAACAAAATAGAAGGCTTGAGCGTAGTATGACATGTGTGTAGGGAAATTAGAAGCAGCCAAGCCTCATGGAATGGAGCAGAGAACAGTGAAGGCAATAAAAGTTGCATCAAATCACATTCCAAATTATGCATTATGGCATAACCCAAATTGTTGTCCTGAAATTCCTAATAATTATTAATGCTGCTGGGAAGAAATTTTTAATCAGTCTGAAATGACTTCTAACCTTTCTTTCAAATTCCCATTTATTGAACTGAAAATGACAGTCTTCCCATAATAATCTTAGCCAACCTGCATGTCGGTTCAGTTCAGTAGCTCAGTTGTGTCAAACTCTTTGTGACCCCATGGACTGTAGAACTCCAGGCTTCCCTGTCCATCGGCTTAATTAAGACCTACAAGGACCCAGACTCTTATGAGACATTAGCAAGTGTTCTATACATGCTAGTTTATAGCAATTAGAGATGACATTTATGATTTCTAGATTCCAAGGACTACAGTCCTCAGAAGTGATCAGATCATCTCATTTTAACTTGGATAAACTTAGTTTTCTATCTCCACTAATTAGCTCTATTCTGGTTAGCTCTTTTGATGTCCATGATGACCTACTTCAATTACTAGGACATGAAATATTTAAATCTAATTTACCACAATACAGCTGAGTCAGAATTTTGAGAGAGAACCCATCAAATAATTTTGTTTTAGGATCTCCAATGATTCAACCCATTAATCTAAAAGACTTAACTGAGGGTAATATTTTACTTAATTTCTGAAAATAAATTCCACCCCCTTTCATCTACAAGAAAAAAAAAAGACACTAATTAGCAAAGATATCTAGTAATAAACACATATAGATACTTTCCTCATGAATGGAATACATCTTTGAACAACAAGCCCCAAAGCTTGCACCATCTTTAGTTCATATTCTAGTAGAAAGGGAAGGGAGAGACAGAAAATAATAAAGGAAGTGTAATCAAGTATAACTTCATATTATGCTATTTTGCATAATAAATTTTGGTCCTTTAAAGTAAAAACAGATTCCCATTTGATTCTTTTGATATGCCTCTTCTCCATGACATTTTACCCTGAAATTTTTCCTGATTTTGCCAAAGTCTATGATAGTTTCTCTTTTTGAGGTGTCCCATGAAAGGATGTTATTCCTCTTTTTCCCATACTAGCTCCACAGTATAATCCAATGATATATAAAAGGCCTTTGAAAATTAAAAACAGTTACAGAAAACATAGTATAATTTTTCATGTGTCCAGTTTTATAATCTTAAAACATATATCCTCTATAATCCCATTTCCTATATGCTATGCCCAAACTACTCAGCACTATCACAATCAGATTCTAGTTATACTTTTTGTATCATTTATCTGTTCTTCTGTTGTAATCACATTAGAATACTTAGAATTATCTGAACATAACATATATGTCTTTGGCTCATTCCTGTACCTATAACTTAACATCTCATTTCATTTTTTCTTGCTGTTGTTTTTTCAGTAATTCAATTATTGTTTCTGAGAAATGTGTTTTCATGTTCCTCATATTGCACTGACTGGTCCTTACCATAGTAAGGAATGTAATCACTTACTATGCCAACAACTTTGGAAGATATATTATTTTTTAAAAAAATGTTCACTTTGCCTCGCATACCCACATCTTATCAGTGAGCAAAACATGCAAAACCCATTGACTTTCTATCTTTACCATTATTCAAGAACCATTACATCTTACTTCTACAACTGTAACAGTCTCTCTGCTTCTTCATTCATTCATACATCTTCCACCAGCTGTCAGAACCATCTCTGTAGAATGTAAATCAGTTGCTTCATTTCCAGGGTAAAAGTCCTTTAGTAGCCTCCATTTGAAATTGGATTAAACTTGTCATTCTAAAGGCTTCCCTTGTGGCTCGGACGGTAAGAATCCGTGTGCAATGCAGGCGACCTAGGCTTGATCCCTGGGTTAGGAAGATCCCTTGGGGAAGGAAATGACAATCCACTCCAGTATTCTTGCCTGGAGAATCCCATGGACAGAGAAGCCTGGCAAGCTATACAGTCTATGTGGTTGCAAAGAGTTTGACACAACTGGATTGCTAACACTTTCGCTTTCTTTTGCCACTCTAAAGCTCTGTCTGATGTGCCTCCTGCCTTCTGATTTTATTTCATTATCACTCGCTCTGCCTTAGTCACACTAGACTCATTTCCTGCCTTGGAGGCACTGAGTGCCTTAGGTTCATTGCCCTAACAAAGGCTTCTCTTAGGTTGCTCTTGTCACTGATAGTTACTTGGTTGGCTCCTTACATCATTCAGGTATCAGCAAGCATTGTGTGTCCACAAGAAGTCTTCCAAAACCACATGATCTAGGTTCTGATATATTCAATTTTATTTTTATTTTTCTATTCTCTCACACCAAAATATAATCCCAGGAAAGAGGGCCTTCCTTAGCCTTGTTCATTGCTGTATCTCTAGTGTTTTGAATACAGTTTGACGGGAAAAACTCAATGTGTGTTTTTGGTCAATGAGTAGATCCTATTTATTTATACATTAATCTCTCCTGTTAGGCCAGGATAAATGTTGTCTCTGTCTTTGTAGCCCAACTCTATGCACAGCATCTGGAAAACAGTAAGATATCAAATATCTGTTGGATAAATATCCATGTAAACTTATTGTTTACAAGAGGAAAAGACACTAGTATATCATTTACCAGTGTTACATCTGTAATAGACCAAAATAATGCAAATAATAGCAAATGTTTTTCTATAAAAATGATGGTTTACTTAATTTATTTTTTGATGGTTTATAGTTCATCCTTATCACATTCATAAATTAAATATTATGTGAAAAACAAAACTTTTTTACAGATAAAAATTCTCTGTTGAAAGGGAAAGTTTAACAGTTATACACAATCTAATTTCATCCATAACATTATTCAAGTTTTTGTCTCTAATTGACTTTCCTTTTTGTTACGATGCAAGTGAATGGGGCTATCACTGGAATTTATTTCTAAGATGCCCCATAATTCCCAGAGGTAATAATGGAAAAATAAATCACTTTACTTCACAATGTGCCTATGAAGCTTTTGTATTGATGCTTAAATCAAATTAAAGTAAGGTCACAGAGATACCTGACTTCCCCAGAATTAAAAAAAAATGCAAGGGAGATTGAAAGGGACTGCAAATATTTAATAATCTGAAGACTTGATGAAATAGAGGTAGCATTTAATGGCAACTCCCAATCGTTTCCTCAGCCCATAAGTCTGTATTGTAATAACGTCGATTGTTCGTTTCAGGAAGTCATCTGGTTTCACATTACTGTCTACTTACTCTCTTGATTTACATTTTTTAGTTTCCAATTGAGCTCCTGAATCATGTGTGATTTGTCTATCATTGATTAAAAAGAGAGTTTCCTTTTGCTGCAAATACTGTCTTTCAATGAATCAGTAAAATAATTCATATGAAATAACTCATATGATTTTAGAGAATTACTCTAAATCTCTTCTGGCCTTTTTCACAAACACGTTTTTTTTTTAATATATTTGTGTGAATACACAGAAAATCTAGGCTCTATTTGGCAAGGCATTTGGGCAATATCATACCAAATCTTACACAGCACATTCTTGATGTGTAGACAAACAAGTTAATGCTTAGTCCTTGCAAAAATAATTAAATTTGAGGACATTGAGCGTTCTAACTAGCTTCCACAAACTTCTGAAGGGAAATAGATGAGACAAAGAAACAAACTATAAGCTTCTGAGTTTCAAAGAATTAGTAGACTTTCCTACCCAAAGAGATACATTTTATAACAGACAAAGTCATGAAGATGACACATATACATTTTTAGGCACCTATTATTTAAAACAAAAGATGCTGAATTATGGAAGTGGAAAAAAAAACACATAAAGCATAAATGTACTTTCTTGTTTTTTGCTGTGGAAGAATAGGGTAAATGGAAATATCAGCACAGAAAATGAATACCTCAATCAGCTAATCAATCAGTCGTAATCAGTTCTTACACATGCCCTAAGAATTAACGGGTAGGTTAGCACTCAGGCTTACATTGAGTATGCTTTTAACTCCTGAATAATAACCGCACGGGCAATCAAAAGTTTTGAGTTATAACCATACTTTTACAATGATTAGCTTCATAACTAATTTAACCCATTACTCACTCATCTGAGCCTCACTTTCCACATTCCCAAGGAGGGGATTAAATATTTGATTTTAAGAGTATCATCCAGGGACTTCCCTGGTGGTCCTGTGGTTGGGAATCTGCCTTCCAATGTGGGAGATGTTGGTTTGATTGAGAAGGAAATGGCAACTAACTCCAGTATTCTTGCCTGGAGAATCCCATGAACAGAGGAGACTGGCGGGCTACAGTCCATGGGGTGGCAAGAGTCAGACACAACTTAGTGGCTAACCACAGGGAATTAAAATTCCGCTTGCTGTGGGGTGGGAACCCCCGAGCCCATGAGCCAAAACTAGAGAGAAGCCTGTGAGCCACAACAAAGAGTCTGCATGCTGCAACTGCTGCCAAACACAGCCAAATAAATATATATAAATTTTTAAAAGTATCTTCCAGCAACAGAAGTTTACAATTTATGGAATAATTGCTCTTCTTTGATTCTTAGTACAGTGGCAGTAATCAAAGCAAATATTACTGTGACATTACAGATTTGTTAAAAACCTGAAATAGTCAAAGACTGGGTTCTGAGCCCAAGGCTAGTTAGTGACATGAATCCAGGACAAGTCTCCAAAATTCTTGTTACTTGGCTTGACACCACACTAAAATTTAAGAAATGGTATTTCTTTGCCAGATGCATTTCTAGTACACTGCCTAAGTAATTGTTAGAATATTCCTGACCCAGATTAGTTTTTATCCTTAACAAAAAGTATAATACTTTTAAAACTAGTCACACTCAATATAGTATTACAAATAATTGATCAATCAGGAGAAGTAGTAATGAACCTAATTTTCTGAAACTAATAATTCATAAATTTCTCAGAATATTTTGTCTTTTCAATTAACCAAAGAGATGATTCTAAAAATATATTTCAAGTAATGGAAGAATTACTAGGGATAACTTCATCAGACAAATAATGTAGAGATAATCATTCACTTCTAAGTATAAAGATTGTGAATTCCTGAGTTAAAATACCTAACTTAGAAACTTAGCTCTTACAGCTTCCAATATGTGACTGATTTTGTACAAATTATCTTCTTTGTATTCCAGGTTCCATATAATAAAATGGGGAAAATAATAATGCTACTTCTTATAGGTGGTGACTTGTCCATGATTAAAATTCAATAATGGTATATATTATTAATATTTAAATAACATTTTCTTGTATGAAAACATTTTACTTTATTCTTTATATTAATTTTGTTCTCTTTCAATCTGCTTGGACTACCATAACAAAGTATCAGAAACTAGGTGGCTTAAAAAATAAAACTTTATTTCTCAGAGTTCTGGAAACTGGAAAATCCAAGATCTAGGTGCCAGCATGGTTGTTTCTAGTACAAGCTCTCTTTCTGACTTATAGACGCTCTGACTTCTCTTTGTTCTTACTTGGCAGGGAATTAGAGCTAGTGATCGGTGCTCACTCCTCTTACATGGACATCAGTTCTATTGAATTAGATCTACACCCACAAGACCTCAGCTAAATCTAATCATGTCTTAAGGCTTTATCTTTAAAGACTGTCACATGAAGGGTTAGGGCTCCAACAAAGGAATCTGGGGCAGACACAGTTCAGTCCATATCAAGTTTTCACTAAATTTTCTATTGCTGATATTATTTTCTATTATAACTATAATATTTATTTGTCAACTACTTTTGAACTAACATACTCTCAAAATTCTTTCCTGGGCAATTCCTGAACTCATATGTCTATAGAAGTCTTACTTAGCATTTCCTTTATTTATTTGCTTTCATTTTTATTGGAGTACAGTTGATTTACAATGGTGTGTTAGTTTCATATGTACAGCAAAGTGAAGCAGTTATGCACACATATATATCCACTCTGTTGCAGGTTATTTTCCAATACAGGTCATTACAGAGTATGGAGTAGAGTTCCCTGTGCTATACAGTAGGTTCTTGTTGATTATTTATTTTCTATATAGTATGTATACACGTGTGCATGCTAAGTCACCCAGTTATATCTGACTCTGTGCAACCCTATGGACTGTAGCCTGCCAGCCTCCTCTGTCCTTAAAATTCTGCAGGCAAAAATACTGGAGTGGGTTGCCATGCTCTCCTGCAGGGATCTTCCTGACCCAGGGATCAAACCTGTGTCTCTTATGTCTCCTATATTGGCAGATGGGTTCTTTACCACTAGTACCACCTTGGAAGCCCCCAACCACCACTTTATATATATATATATATATATATATAGTTTGTGTATATATATTATATATTGAATTTTAAATGTCTTCTCTCTTCTAATTTGAAAGTGAGCCAACCTCCTTTTTTTAAAAAAAATATAGTTTGGTTTGTGTACATCACGACCTATTAATTGACATTTTTGAAAGCTTTTTGTAACTCTGAATTCTTAGTTAAACATTTGTGAATTGCCAGTAATCCATTTCATTGTAATTTTTCTTTTTTGCAATTTAAAAATATTTTGAATAAATGTTACTTAATATCTTTTTTTTTAATTTTTATTTTTACTTTATTTTACTTTACAATACTATATTGGTTTAGCCATACATTGACATGAATCCACCATGGGTGTACATGCATTCCCAAACATGAAAGCCCCTCCCACCTCCCTCCCCATAACATTACTCTGGGTCATCCCCGTGCACCAGCCCCAAGCATGCTGTATCCTGCATCGGACATAGACTGGCGATTCGATTCTTACTTGATAGTAGACATGTTTCAATGCCATTCTCCCAAATCATCCCACCCTCTCCCTCTCCCTCTGAGTCCAAAAGTCCGCTCTACACATCTGTGTCTTTTTTGCTGTCTTGCATACAGGGTCATCATTGCCATCTTTCTAAATTCCATATATATGTGTTAGTATACTGTATTGGTGTTTTTCTTTCTGGCTTACTTCACTCCGTATAATCGGCTCCAGTTTCATCCATCTCATTAGAACTGATTCAAATGTATTCTTTTTAATGGCTGAGTAATATTCCATTGTGTATATGTACCACAGCTTTCTTATCCGTTCATCTGCTGATGGACATCTAGGTTGTTTCCATGTCCTGGCTATTATAACAGTGCTGCGATGAACATTGGGGTACATGTGTCTCTTTCAATTCTGGTTTCCTCGGTGTGTATGCCCAGCAGTGGGATTGCTGGGTCATAAGGTAGTTCTATTTGCAATTTTTTAAGGAATCTCCACACTGTTCTCCATAGTGGCTGTACTAGTTTGCATTCCCACCAACAGTGTAGGAGGGTTCCCCTTTCTCCACACCCTCTCCAGCATTTATTGCTTTCAGACTTTTGGATTGCAGACATTCTGAATGGTGTGAAGTGGTACCTCATTGTGGATTGGTTTTTAAAAAGCTTATTTTCCCTGCCACTATAATACGGAAAGAGAGAATAAATTTTGACAAAGGCTGATGCAAGTTGATAATTTGGTTTCCATGTAACTGTTCACCTAAAATCTGAAATTATATAATAGAAACAGTGTTATAACAGCTAACCTCTAACTATCTATGAATTAGCTAAATATGTCACTAATCTTCGAACTCCATTGAACCCAAATTTTTCTATACTCCATTATGTATATGAATTTGATTACTTCTAAACACTGAAATTTTAGAAGTTTTAAATTTTAAATTTTAATTTTAAAATTGGAAGGACTGATGGTGAAGCTGAAATTCCAATACTTTGGCCACCTGATGTGAAGAACTTACTCATTGGGAAATACCCTGATTCTGGGAAGACTGAAGACAGGAGGAGAGGGGGATGATGGAGTATGAGATGGTTGAATGGCATCATCAACTCGATGGACATGAGTTTGAGCAAGCTCCGGGACTTGGTGATAGATAGGGAAGCCTGGCATCCTGCAGTCCATGAGGTTGCAAAGAGCCGGATATGACTCAGTAACTGAACTGAAAACTGAAATTGAATTAGCTCATTTTATCCACTTGCCCAGAACTTCTGTCTCCTAGAAGCACACCCTCCTTCAAGTGTCCCTGGGCTTTAGTAAGTCATATACACTGTACTTAAATATTACAATTTCTCATCCAGTGATCTCTTTAGCTCCTTCTCCACCATCATACTTCATAGTACTGTTTTGTAAAGTAGAGCTGTGACATCCTCAAGGATACATAACAAAATCTAGTACAGTGCTTTAGAGATTGAGTAGGAAAATTCACATATGTTGGTTGGTAAGTTCTGTTACCTTACTGCCTAAACAAGCACCCAAGGAGCCAGACACCAGGCATAGTTGACTGCCAGCAACTTCACTCTGCCCCACTGATTACAGTTTGATTCTCTTTTCAGCTCATTATTTTGGGCTTGAGGAAATTCATCTGAGTTATCTTGGAGGAGATCCCTTGTTCTCCAACAAGGTCTTTTCATAATCCTTCCTAGTCTTTTTCACATGTGCCTAAGTACGCCTGAAACCTGGAAGGCTGATTTCATTTCATGGAGACATAAATATGAGGTATACAATTTGTAACAAACACAGTGGTTGAATTATTCAGAGGTCAAGTTTATAATATAGTCTTTTCTTGAGGGACTTATTGTATCCACCACTTAAATGCAGTGCCTGCTCTTTATTACAATACCAAAGGGTAAATTCTGATAATTTTCTTTCATCTTTCACAAAATTGCATAACATATCCATGATATTTGTCTCATTTTAAAATGGGAAGCTTTTTTCTGTCAATATACAAGTCAGAAAAACAAAAGTGAAAATACTTGGGTTAGCAATATGCATTTCAAAGGAATGCCAGTAATAAAAATATATGCTTTTTAACCTAAAAAGTGAAAACTTTACCTAATTACAAAGTGATTCATAAAAAGATAAAGTAATACCAGAAGATGAAGAACAAGGAGAAAGCATATTGTCAGAAAAGCTTAAGAGGTGAAATGGGGTTATGGATATAAAGCCCTCATAAGAAAAATACTAACTACCTTTTATTAACTGCCTAAAATGTACCAGGTACTCTGTCAGGTTGTGAATCCAGTATTTCCCATGTTTATAACAACAATATGAATAGACTTTGCTACTTTCCCTTTATTGATAAACTGGCTGAGGCAATGAAAAATCAGATGACGGCCCAAGGCTAGGCAGAACTCTGCTCAGATGCATGATTCCTCTTGCCAATGCCAATTTTCTTTCCTGCTCTGTGGTGCCATACATGCGAGAGTAGGAGATAAAGAAATTCCTAATGCATCACATAGAAACCCAAATGGTACAGGAGGGATGAATAGGTGCAGACAACAGATTTGGGTGTTCAGTTCAGTTCAGTTCAGTCGCTCAGTCATGTCTGACGCTTTGAGACCCAATGAACCGCAGCACACCAGGCCTCCCTGTCCGTCACCAACTGCTGGAGTTTACATAAACTCTTATCTATTGAGTCAGTGATGCCATCCAACCATCTTATCTTCTGTTGTCCCCTTCTCCTCCTGCCCTCAATCTTTTATAAATTCAAGGTCTTTTCCAAAGAGTCAGCCCTTTGCATCACATGGCCAAAGTATTGTAGTTTCAGCTACAACATCAGTCCTTCCAATGAACACCCAGGACTGATCTCCTTTAGAATGGACTGGTTGGAGCTCCTTGCAGTCCAAGGAACTCCCAAGAGTCTTCTCCAACACCACAGTTCAAAAGCATCAATTCTTCAGCACTCAGCTTTCTAGTCCAACTCTCATATCCATACATGACTACTGGAGAAGTCATAGCCTTGACTAGATGGAACTATGTTGACAAAATAATGTCTCTGCTTTTTAATATGCTGTCTAGGTTGATCATCACTTTCCTTCCAAGGAAAGCATCTTTTAATGTCATGGCTACAATCACCAACTGCAGTGATTTTGGAGCCCCCCCAAAAATAACGTCACCAATGTTTCCCCATTTTTTTGCCATGAAGTGATGGGACCAGATGCCATGATCTTTGTTTTCTGAATGTTGAGCTTTAAGCCAACTTTTTCACTCTCCTCTTTCACTTTCATCAAGAGGCTTTTTAGTTCCTCTTCACTTTCTGCGATAAGGGTGGTGTCATCTACATATCTTAGGGTATTGATATTTCTCCCGGCAATCTTGATTCGAGCTTGTGCTTCTTCCAGCTCAGCATTTCTCATGATATACACTACATATAAGTTAAATAAGCAGGGTGACAATATACAGCCTTGATGTACTCCTTTTCCTATTTGGAACCAGCCTGTTGTTCCATGTCCAGTTCTAACTGTTGCTTCCTGACCTGCATACAGGTTTCTCAAGAGACAGGTCAGGTGGTCTGGTATTCCCATTTCTTTTAGAATTTTCCACAGTTACTGTGATCCACACAGTCAAAGGCTTTGGTATAGTGAATAAAGCAGAAATAGATGTTTTTTTTCTGGAACTCTCTTGCTTTTTCGATGACCCAGCGGATGTTGGCAATTTGATCTCTGGTTCCTCTGCCTTTTCTAAATTCAGCTCGAACGTCTAGAAGTTCACGGTTCATGTATTGCTGAAGCCTGGCTTGGAAAATTTTGAGCATTACTTTACTAGCATGTGAGATGAGTGCAATTGTGCAGTAGTTTGAGCATTCTTTTGCATTGTCTTTCTTTGGAATTGGAATGAAAACTGACCTTTTCCAGTCATGTGGCCACCGCTGAGTTTTTCAGATTTGCTGACATATTGAGTGCAGCACTTTCACAACATCATCTTTTAGGATTTGAAATAGCTCAACTGGAATTTCATCACCTCCACTAGCTTTTTTCATAGTGATGCTTCCTAAGGACCACTTGACTTCACATTCCCAGATGTCTGGCTCTAGGTGAGTGATCACACCATCATGATTTTCTGGGTTGTGGAGATCTTTTTTTGAAGTTCTTCTGTGTATTCTTGCTACCTCTTCTTAATATCCTCTGCTTCTGTTAGGTCACATAGCTATTTCTGTCCTTTTTTGAGCCCATCTTTGCATGAAATGTTTCCTTCATATCTTTAATTTTCTTGAAATTATATTGAATTTCTTGAAATTTGGGTGTTACCATGATGATCACCATTTAGCATCATAGTAGATAACGATAGCAAAGGTAATAAATGCCAAATATCATTTAAGTAGCTTAGTGTTTTTCTGCATATTGTGATACTATATTGCAGAAAGAAATAACTTTTTAAAATAAAGCTAGACTTGTATGAAAAAATTATAAAAATGAATGAAATTATGCCATTTTTCCCAACATGAATGGATTTAGAGATTATCATAGTAAGCGAAGTAAGTCAGATAAAGACAAACATTATATAAAATCACTCATATAGCAATTTAAAAAATGATGAAATGAATTTATTTGCAAAACACAAACAGACTCACAGACAGAAAACAAAATTGTTACTAATAAGGAAATGTGAGGAGAGGAATATTTAGGAATTTGAGAGTAACATATAAACACTACTACATATAAAATAGATACCATAAGGACCGAGGGTATAGCACAGGGAATTATGTGCAAAATTTTGTAATAACCTATGTGGGAAAAGAATCTGAAAAATGGTTGTATCTGGGCTTCCCTGGTGGCTCAGACGGTAGAGTCTGCATGCAATAGAGAAGACCTGGGTTTGATTCGTGGGTCAGGAAGATCCCCTAGAGAAGGGAATGGCTACCCACTCGAGTATTCTTGCCTGGAGAATTTCATGAATAGTGGAGCCTAGAGTGCTATTGTCCATGGGGGCACAAATAGTCAAACATGACTGATGGACTAACACTTTCAGTTCATTGTTTACGTGAAGCTAACACACAATACTGCAAATCAACTATTCTTCAATAAAAAAATAAATTTAAAAAGCACAGTATAACATGCCAAAATATAAAGTATATGCATCTCACGAATTGATCATAGTACAGGTTTGCTACAGTCACTTAGGAAACATTTATTGGAGAAGGAAAGAGCAACCCACTCCAGTGTTCTTGCCTGGAGAACCCCAGGGATGGAGGAGCCTGGTGGGCTGCCGTCTGTGGGGTTGCACAGAGTCGGACATGACTGAAGCGACTTAGCAGCAGCAGCAGCAGTGAAAATAAAGAGGAATTTATACTAAAATCCAGATACCCACTCCTAGGGAACCTCAAAACTCACCAGAAACATGCATAAAAATGTTTAAAGCAGTGATATTTTGATATATAAGTGAATGTATACATACAGCACACACAAATCATATGTTTTTATTTTCATTCAGCTTATTTTAGTGCATATATATATGTATCTATATGACACAGATATAATATAACATGTCTAAATCAAATTATAAAAGAGTGCTCTTAATATGATTCCAGTCATATGAAGGTTGATGACAGAAAAAATTAAATAGCATATTGTTTAGTAATATGTTTAGTTATCTGATACAGTTAAAAATATTCAAGTTGATGTATGGCAAAACCAATACAATATTGTAAAGTAATTAGCCTCCAATTAAAATAAATAAATTCATATTAAAAAAAGATTTGCTAAAAATGATTAATAAAACATTCAGGATCGGTGATTACCACTGAGAGGAGATCAAAAAGCAGTCTTTGTGAGGAGGAGCACAAAGACCCACAAAGGATTGGTTTATTTCCTAAGCTTGGTGCTGGGTCTATGCCTGTTCCTTTTATTATGTTTTAAGTTACATACAACATATCTAGTCTTGGGTGCATATTTTGTAATGGTGCTATATAAGCAATAAAGCAGTGCTTGGAAATATTAGCAATTTTTAGACCAAATACTTAGAGAATCATCACAGTCCCTTTTAAAGTGGTAACCACTTCCCAATTCCTTACTCCTTTAGGAATGTTCTGCATATAAAATCATATGTACAGAATGATTAGAAAGATAACATAATTGGTGCAGTCATTTAGAAGTTGGAGGAGAAGAAACTCTGCTCATTAAGCACTGTACCATGTTTACTGGAGAGTTTGAAATCTGTTAACCTCTTTCATTTTGTGCCCTCTGTTCATGAGAGAGAACCACCATGAGATGATCGGGGGTAATGAAGCATCACTCTGCATGCCGCCCATCACTGAGTCACTTTGCAAGTGAGTTATGAGAAAACTAGTGTTGTGACATTACCCTATCTGAATGACAGCCTTTCCACTCTGTCGTGAGAGTCTTTCATGGAAACAGATGAGAAAAGACAACTGCTAATATTTACATTACATGTATATTGTTATTACTGCTATTGTCTTTGGATCTCCATATTTAGTACCATGAAAGTCTCTTTATAGCAGACAATTCCTATTACAAGACGAATTCCTCAAAATAGAAGGAGAGGGACTTAGCCTGTTACATCATCAAGTGGTTCCATAGGCAAAATATTCTTAAACAGTGATGAAGGATGACTTTGAAAGTCTCTCTCATTCTAAGTGAGAGAGTAGCTCACCTCTTTCCTATCTTAAATATTACATTCTCAGCCTTCTCTAACAAAACTCTGTTTATCATTACCAAGTGTCTCTCCCCACTGAAACCCTGCAATTTTATGTCCCTGCTCTGCTTATTTTTCCCCTATTTAAAATTCCAGATGGCTCTGTGATACAAAGTTCCTTTTTGGGTCAAAGAACATGTTCTAAAATTGATTGTGGTTATTATGGATGCACAACTTTGTGAATTTACTAAAGTCCACTGAATTGTATGCTTGTAAATGGTACTTGAGCAAGTTCCAGGAGTTGGTGATGGACAGGGAAGCCTGGCATGCTGCTGTCCATGGGGTTGTAAAGAGTCCGACACGACGGAGCTACTGAACTGAACTGAAATGGTACTTGGACATGTTTCAATGGAAACTTTTAAGTGAATTGTATGGTATGTTGATTATATCTTAAAATTGTTTTTAGAAATATTATAAAGGTGAAAATTTCTCCAAAGTCTAAGTTCTGAGGATCGTAGGAGGTGTTCACTGACATTGGTGCATTAGCATCTTAGTCTACTTAGTATTCAATAACAAAAATGCCATTGAATAGATGGCTTAAGCAACAGTTATTTCTCATCATTCTAGAGGCTGAGATCTAAGCACCAGCACATCTGGCATCCAATGAAGGACACTGTTCCAGGGTCTCCCCTTGTTCCCTCACATGAAGGAAGGAGTGAGTGGTAGGAAGCCCTCTACTGTCTTTTCTTTATAAGACCACCAACCCCGATCCCCCCAAACTCATGACTTAATTACCTCACATAGGCTTTACTCCAAATGTTATCACATTGGGCACTGGGGTTTCAACCTATACATTTTGCTGGGATACAAGCATTTAGGTCCATAGCAATTGCATTCTAAAAAATTAATAAACTAGAGACAACAAGAATGAAGGTACAATACAATGCAAATATTGCAAGTGATTAAAATCTAGGCTCTGAATTTCTACTGGATACTTACAGGTTGAAATTCAAATATATGAAAACAAGGAAATCGACAGAATAAAATATGACATACAGTCAAAGTAATGAACACAGAATGTAACCTGTATTAATAAACAAGATGGTAATAATGTAACAGTTCAGTGATGACTTAGAGTGAATGCATGAATAAACTCATCTTGTAAATGATCTGCTGCACAGCATTTAAGGAATGACAATAATAATCATAACATAAAACAACAGAGCATAATAGTAATCAATGCCAGTCTTTTCCAGAGTTAAAATCCTGCAGATGATATCTGCAATATAACCAGTGAGAAGTTTAAATCTTCCTGATGATTACCTATAAATTTCTGTATGTGAGAACACTGAGACAGGTTATCTCCTGATAGAGGAGGCTGAATGGCTGTATGCGCCCCCCCCCCCCCAAAAAAAAATAAGAGTAGAACCAAAGAGTAGATGGAAATTTTGTAGGGAACACTCAACATGTTGCAATGTATTCACTTCCTGAAAACCCACAAATATTCAGAAAATAGGGCTTAATTGTAGATATTATAAAAAGTGCTGTATTTTAGTCAGATTGGTAGAATTTTCCCATATTCTATAAATAATAAATAGCATTTGCATAATCATCATCATTCTCTTTGCTAGAGCTACACGTGCCTCTTCTCATCTCTGTATATATTCATTACTTGGGTCACCTTGACCAGGCCCATGGCTTTAAATAACTTCTAAACGTACTCTCTACTTAATAGCATCAGCCTTGAGCTCTTCATTACATTCAAGATTTGTATATATTCACTAGCTTTTTAGCATCTTCACTTGGGTGAACAATAGGAATCTATCAACTGAGTTCTCAATTATACCCTCTTTCAAACAACCCTGCTTTTCTTTTCTTAAGTACCCCTAGTGAAATCATCATTTTTACTGTGACTCTGAATAAAAAGTTAAACCCAGAATTTACTGTTCATTGTAATTTTTCTCACAAATACCATAACAGTTCTATAAGCAAGTACTATTAGCTTGACCTTTATAACATATTCTGAATTTCATCTCAGTTCTGCCATTAACCCCTTTGGCATCCACTGCCTTCTCTCACTTGGACTCTAGTAATACTTTCCTAACATACCCACCTGGGGTGTGTGTGTGTGTGTGTGTTAGTCCTGCCTGACTCTTTACAACCACATGGACTGTAGCGAACCAGGCTCCTATCTCCATGGGATTCTCCAGGCAAGAATACTAGAGTGGGTAGCCATTACCTTCTCCAGGGGATTTTCCTGATCTAAGGGATTGAACCCCGGTGTCCTGGCAGGCAGACTGTTTATGATCTGAGCTACCAGGGAAGCTGCTCACATACCTGTAAGGTAAGGCAGCCCATTGCCACCAATGTCCCCAAAGCAGCCAGAGTCAGAAAACTGTTTCAGGTGATAGTCAGAGTCTGTCAGAATCCTGTTTCTGATCTTTCAGCAGCTTTCCATAACATCTTCTCAATAAAATCCACAATTTATACCACAGTCTACATGTAACGGTGATCTGGTTAACTCTCACATACCCAAGTTTTGGGTTACCCTTCTCACTGCACTCCATTCTTGTCTTGCTTTTCTTTCAGAATGCGTAATTTATTTTCATCATACAGCCACTATGTACTAAATACATGCATGTTGTTACTTTAGTCACTCAGGTATGTCTGACTCTTTTGTGACCCCATGGACTGTAGCCCACCAGGATCCACTGCCCATGGGATTCTCCAGGCAAGAATACGGAGTGGTTATCATTTCCTTCTCCAGGGGATCTTCCCAACTTAGGGATCAAATGTACATCTGCTTGGCAGATGGATTTTTTTTACCAATGAGCCACCTGGAGAGGCCAAATACATATATGTATGAACGCATAAAATCTCTTCTGGACAATTTCATCCATTCTCATGATTTGAAATGTCACCGACATATTATTTCTAAACTTTTATTTCTATCAGATGCCTCTCTTTTAAAATCCAGATTACAATATTCAATTTCTTAATAAATATGTAATTATTTTTGCATTTTTGCTAAGGAATTATATTAAATTTCTATACCATGAGTTATGCGATCTTCATGATCTGTCATTTGCTTCTAATTATGTTTACCCCTGAAGGAGGGCATGGCAATCCACTCCAGTATTCTTGCCTGGAAAATCCTATGGACAGAGAAGCTTAGCAGGCTACAGTCCATGGGGTTGCAGAGTTGGACACAACTGAAGTGACTTAGCACAAATGCTAAGTAGTATCATCCCTTAGCTCATAATTTCCTTCCTTCAGCTGCATAGAAATCCTTGATGATGTTCTGCATATGAGAACCAGAATCTTAAATAAGTCTAACAATAGGTGTGTCTCTTGTGCATGGCTTAATTCAACTTAATTACATTTATAGAAAATATTTGAATCAGCAAAACACACAGGGCTGCTTTTGAAATTTCTCAGTGTCACTGTGAGGGAAGAGGAGAAATCAAGCAGTGCTAGTGTGGACCACCACCAGATTTCAACTGAAGCAAGTCTACTGTATCCAAGTTATATATATTGGAGCTTAGCATTTAGGCCTCTGCTGATACAAACATGTATATTTGCGTATATGTGAGCTTTTCTCATAATCCACAGCTCATCTATATTATATGTTTTTGTATTCAAATATTTGTATTTAAAGAAATTTTTGAATTATAATAATTGTGTTTTCTATGCATAATTTAAATATAAAAATTGGATATTTCTATAACTTTTTGTTATATTTAGAGAAACATACTGAATTTAACTTGGAGATTTATTTTTAAAAGTGTATTCAATGGAAGTCAACTGTTTGAAAAATGTGCAAAAATATGAATGGGCAATTCACAGAAAATTTTTCCAAATGGCAAATAAGCATATGAAAATGTTTCCACCGTCACTGAATCATCAGGAAAATGCAGATCAAAAAACACAAAAAGATATCACTGCATGACAAAAAAAAGAAGCTGATACTAATATTAAAATAATAGCAAACATCAATATTCAGTTCAGTTCATTTCAGTCGTTCAGTCTTGTCTGACTCTTTGCGACCCCATGAGTCGCAGCATGCCAGGCCTCCCTGTCCATCACCATCTCCTGGAGTTCACTCAAACTCACATCCATAGAGTCAGTGATACCATCCAGCCATCTCATCCTCTGTCGTCCCCTTTTTCTCCTGCCCCCAATCCCTCCCAGCATCAGAGTCTTTTCCAATGAATCAACTCTTCGCATGAGATGGCCAAAGTACTGGAGTTTCAGCTTTAGCATCATTCCCTCCAAAGAAATCCCAGGGCTGATCTCCTTCAGAATGGACTGGTTGGATCTCCTTGCAGTCCAAGGGACTCTCAAGAGTCTTCTCCAACACCACAGCTCAAAAGCATCAATTCTTCGGTGCTCAGCTTTCTTCACAGTCCAACTCTCACATCCATACATGACCACTGGAAAAACCATAGCCTTGACTAGATGGACCTTTGTTGGCAAAGTAATGTCTCTGCTTTTGAATATGCTATCTAGGTTGGTAATAACTTTTCTCCCAAAGAGTAAGTGTCTTTTAATTTCATGGCTGCAGTCACAATCTGCAGTGATTTTGGAGCCCCAAAAAATAAAGTCTGACACTGTTTACACTGTTTCCCCATCGATTTCCCAAGAAGTGATGGGACCAGATGCCATGATCTTCGTTTTCTGAACGTTAAGCTTTAAGCCAACTTTTTCGCTCTCAAATTTTACTTTCATCAAGAGGCTTTTTAGCTCCTCTTCACTTTCTGCCATAAGGGTGGTGTCATCTGCATATCTGAGGTTATTGATATTTCTCCCAGCATTCTTGATTCCAGCTTGTGTTTCTTCCAGTCCAGCATTTCTCATGATGTATTCTGCATATAAGTTAAATAAGCAGGATGACAATATACAGCCTTGACGTACTCCTTTTCCTATTTGAAACCAGTCTGTTGTTCCATGTCCAGTTAACTGTTGCTTCCTGACCTGCATACAGGTTTCTCAAGAGTCAGGTTAGGTAGTCTGGTATTCCCACCTCTTTCAGAATTTTCCACAGTTTATGGTGATCCACACATTCAAAGGATTTGGCGTAGTCAATAAAGCAGAAATAGATATTTTTCTGGAACTCTCTTGCTTTTTTGATGATCCAGTGGATGTTGGCAATTTGATCTCTGGTTCCTCTGCCTTTTCGAAAACCAGCTTGAATATCAGGAAGTTCACGGTTCACGTATCACTGAAGCCTGGCTTGGAGAATTTTGAGCATTACTTTACTAGCATGTGAGATGAGTGTCATTGTGCAGTAGTTTGAGCATTCTTTTGCATTGCCTTTCTTTGGGATTGGAATGAAAACTGACCTTTTCCAGTCATGTGGCCACTGCTGAGTTTTCCAAATTTGCTGGCATATTGAGTGCAGCACTTTCACAGCATCATCGTTGAGGATTTGAAACAGCTCAACTGGAATTCCATCACCTCCACTAGCTTTGTTCATAGTGATGTTTTCTAAGGCCCACTTGTCTTCACATTCCAAGATGTTTGGCTCTAGATTAGTGATCACATCATCATGATTATCTGGGTTTTGAAGATCTTTTTTGTATAGTTCTTCCATGTATTCTTGCCACCTCTTCTTAATATCTTCTGTTAGAAGCCTACCTTATGACCCAGTGATTCTATTCCTAGTATAAACTTAAGGAGAAAAAAGTACATATGTGCTCAAACGCACATATATAAAAAATTCATAGAATTTTTATTTAAAATTGAAAAAACTGAAAATGACCCAAATGTCCAATAACATTAGACTTTAATATGTATATTTTTATATAATTAAACAACTAATTACTACATACCAGTTAAACAAGCTATCTTGGGCTGTCATTTTCTTCTCCAGGGGATCTTCCTGACCCAGGGATCAAACCCTGCATTGCAGAAAGAGTATTTACCCTCTGAGCTATATGAAAGTCCCCATTTATAGATGGAACAACATATTTGCTAATAAAATATTTCTAGATGAAATCATTAAGTGAAAGTATCAAAGAAAAAAGCCATTATTTCATTTATATGAATTTTAAAAAAACTGTTAAAAAAACCCAATCAGAATAATGATTATATTATGTAGAGGTATATGTGCAAAGGCTGACTGGAAATGATCACATGGTGTGCTTCAAAGTTTTAGCAACCCTATGCAATTAACTAGAGACTCGTTACTTGAGTTTATGCCTATGTAGCAATCATCAAATTTTCATGAGGATTTGGGGGCTTTATTGTATTTAAGGACACCTTAATAATAGTAAATACGCACAGAAACACTCTTTTAAGGCAGATAAATCATTGGTATCACTAGTTCTTCTTGTGTCACACAATTTTATACTATTTACTACTGAAATCCTTTGGGCTTTCAGTTAATTACCAAAGGTACATGAATTTTTATTACTTTGTTATTCACAGTAGTATGATTTAGTTAGTCCACATTTTAACACTAATTTGATATGGAAATATTTCTCTGGAAACAATTATCACCAAGAGATGAATTATATTTTTAAATGTATCTCATAACAGCTTATAACAAAATCTCCCAGAGTATAGGCTCAAATTTATTCAAGAGAAAGCAAATTAAAATGAGGAAGAAATAAAACAATAAATTGAGTAGGGAGAGTAATCATATTTGATAAAAGAGCAAGAGACACAATGTCCAATATTCTCTTAACTTGTCCCCAAAGCACAGTGATTTTTGGATCAACAAGAAAGAGATATTGATTAAATAAAATTTTGAAGATCATTTATCACTTACTTATTTAGAAAAACAGTGAAAGTTCATAAAGTCTCAGAAACTGAAAGAGTACCCAGATTCTTTAAAGAAAATCAACTCTCCTGGTCTGAAAACAACAAACACACAATTTTAATCTATCTTGACTGATTTAATTTCTATAATAAAATTGTCAAGAAAGTAATTGGCTGAACATGAGAATGGGGAGGAAGGAAATGGAAATTTCAAATGAATAAAGAAGGTGTGATAGAGCTGTTCAGAGAGGAGATAACATGAAAATACTGGATAATTGCTGGGCAGTGTTATATGTGCAGCTGAAATTTATAAAATTGCATTAGACATATAAAGAGACAGTTTATGGGTAGCCATTCATTTATAAATACATGGATATTTTAGTACATAAAAGGACTAATTTATGATTAGTAGTTGATGAGCCTGCCAAAAAAGCTAACCTTAACTTCAGCTGCCATAACCAGAAATAGTTATTCAGAATACAAAAAACAACATATTTCACTCAACTTGTTACCATTCTTTAAAAGAGTGAGGGTTTCAGAACATGCACCCAAGTTAATACAACAATAAGTGCTTTCAGTATGGGAGCAATGGTGAAATCATTTTAGATTCAAAAGTAATAGAATTAGGACATGCTACTTTCCCATAGGTCCGTATGTGAATACACTTTCAAAGAATAAAGTATTCTGAGTTGAGAAGCACAACAGAGATCATTTAGTGAAAATTTCCACTCAAAACAGAGAAGTATGACTCAAGAAAAAAATAGTACTAGATAAGGAAAGATAATCTCAACTGGTCTGAAATTCAAGTAAGGAAAGGAACCATCTCTTAAGTCTTCCTTGTAATCTGCCACAATGGGTTGTCTGTTATGCTTTCCAATAAACAAAAAAATAAAATAAAAACTCCTGAATCACTGTATAATATCCCTAAATCTAGTGTTTTATTGCTGTTGTTTATTCCTTATTTAAAATTAGAATGACATAAAATGCTTTAGGTACCTTGTAGATCTGTTAGAATATTGATGGCAAAGTGAAAGTGAAAGGTGCTCAGTTGTGTCCAACTCTTTGCAACCCCATGAACTATACAGTCTATGGAATTCTCTAGTCCAAAATATTGGAGTGGGTAGCCTTTTGCTTCTCCAGGGGATCTTCCCAACCCAGGGATCGAACCCAGGTCTCCCTCATTGCAGGCAGATAGATTCTTTACCAGCAAAGCCACAAGGGAAGCCCAAAGGCTGATGGTAAAATATTTGTATAAATATTGTTTTGAAAGATAAAATCACACTATTGCACTCTGCAGTCTTTCACTTCACTGGTAGAAGATTTAGGCTCTTTCCCCTAAGATTGTAATAATATTTGGAGGCCATGTGAATGAATATTTTTTGCATTATAGCTTAGCAAATAAAATGTTATCATTACTAAGCAGAATTTGAAACAGGAAATTTCCAGAATCCCCCGTTTAGATTACAAATCTTTTACTAGTTTGCTTTCCATGAGTGTTTTTTCATATATTAAATCTAATTTTCTTTTCTCCTTTTTATTTAAGGTATAAAACTATATTATTTTATCTCTATAATGAATTCTGAGGTCTGATAAGTTTCTTTACTACTCTTCAGACCTGAATCTGGTTTAAAAAAAGGTTAGATGTAGACACGTAAACAACATAAGCACAACAATAATTAATGTTCTAGTTCTCCTTTATAGGAGACTCCTTAAGGAATTATGTTCATATTTCATGATTGCTTGCTTACTTGTAGCTTAAGGAAGAGTAAGGGAACACTTGATGAATATAATTATTTATTACCATTGCCTTTAGATTTATGCCCCTGAGTCAAGTTCTCTGAATCACTGAGATAGAGTGAAAATATCTTGTCTATAAACTCATTTTACATGTGTAATTTTAGTCTAGGTTTTAATACAAAAATTTGCTACATATTCTCTTGTGTAGTATGTGCATGGGAAGTTGATATACTATTGGTATCTGTTTAAATTCAATGGAATTTACAATTCTGACTAAGAGAGCAGGATAAGAAATCAGCTGTAATAAAACAAGTGTTGTTCTGAAAGAAATAAAGCAATCCTCACCAATGTATCATTCTAGTTTATGCTTGCCTTGGTGGTAATGCAAAGGTAGCAAATAGGATAATCCCAGCTGGTCATAGTCTCTACCAAAGAAGACATCCTCCAATAGAAGAAAAAAAATCATTATGTCTCAGGAGTTCTATTGAATCTTTATTGCTCAACGCCTTAATAAAACTTCTTTTTTGCTCTGTCAAGATCTGCTGAATGAGGCAGAGTCGAAGACAAACCAAAAAAATCTTGCAATGTAGCAAAAATGATAACTGCTTTTTTCCATAAATTAGGCACATTTCACTGGAAGAAATTCTCTTCCATGATACTATTATTTCCTCTGAAGCAAAGACATATTTTTCAGAGTTCAACAGTTCAAATATTTCTATTAATACATTTTCAATTTGGGTAATAGGTGAATTTGTCAAGCTTCTTTAGTACTCAGTGGGGCAATTTCACATCAGGTCCTGAAATTTTCA
This sequence comes from Budorcas taxicolor, assembly GCF_023091745.1. Taxonomy (NCBI): domain Eukaryota; kingdom Metazoa; phylum Chordata; class Mammalia; order Artiodactyla; family Bovidae; genus Budorcas; species Budorcas taxicolor. The sequence goes on along the minus strand of NC_068929.1, from coordinate 53,830,132 downwards.
TCAGTGGGAATGAAAATGTGATGGTGGATTTAAATAAATATACAAATCTGTATTTCATTATGAAATAGAGTCTTTTCTATATGCTGAATGGAACATACCTCAGTGACATTTTAATTGCATAATAATTGTTTGCTGACCATAATCTAATCTTGAAAGGGAAAAGTGAAAGTGAAGTCACTCAGTCTTGTCCAACTCCTAGTGACCCCATGGACTGCAGCCTACCAGGCTTCTTCGTCCATGGGATTTTCCAGGCAAGAGTACTGGAGTGGGTTTCCATTGCCTTCTCCGATAATCTAATCTAGTGTGTTTAAAAAATTTTTTTTTAATGAAAACAAATGGTTCATAATATTATTTTTTCATGCTTCCAAAGAAAAGATAATGGATTAAACTTGATTTACTTCTCCAAAGCATTGAAAAAGATGGGGATCTTTGGAATGCATTTTACAATCACTGCCATTGAAAGTGAAAGTGAAGTCGCTCAGTCGTGCCATTTCCTTCTGGATAAACAAAGCAAACACATATTTATGTGCAAAAATACATACTTGGGAGAAGGTGATGGCACCCCACTCCAGTACTCTTGCCTGGAAAATCCCATGGACTGAGGAGCCTGGTAGGCTGCAGTCCACGGGGTCGCTAAGAGTCTGACATGACTGAAGGACTTCACTTTCACTTTTCACTTTAATGCATCAGAGAAGGAAATGGCAACCCACACCAGTGGTCTTGCCTGGAGAATCTCAGGAACAGGGGAGCCTGGTGGGCTGCTGTCTATGGGGTCACACAGAGTCGGAGACGACTGAAGCGACTTAGCAGCAGCAGCAGCAGCAGCAGCATACATATTCTGAGCTTCTCTGATGCTCAGTGGGTAAAGAATCAGCCTACAATGCAAGAGACACAGGAGACACAGGTTTGATCCCTGGGTCAGGAAGATGCCCTGGAGGAGGAAACGGCAACCCACTCCAATAGTCAAACCTGAAAAATCTCGTGGACAAATGAGCCTGGTGGGCTACAGTCCACACGGTTACAAAGAGTCAGACAGGACTGAGTGACTAAAGCATATACATATATACATACACTTACAAACAAGAATACATGCAAAATGTATTTAGGAAAGATGCTATATTCCAGGTTTCTCTAACTGCAAAGCTTGGTTTAGGCCAACCATTCATTGCTATGCACTGGTAGTTAAATTATGAAGCAGGATGCGTAATACATAACAGGATGAGAATTCACACTCATTACATTAACACATCAACCTGGTTTCTTATTTGGAGATTGATACCCGACTGCCAGTAAGTATCACTTTTAAGTCTCTCGTATCAGTTGACTATGTTAGAAATTAAACATATTTGCTACAACAGATATTAACTGATTTTGTCTGAACACCATGTACCAAGACAGTAGGTGTTCTAAGGTAATATTTGGACTGGGAAAATTAGGTTACAAATTGGAAACAAAATTCAACAAAAATGTAGTCAATTTGTTTGCTAACTCAAAAGAGAATGGAGAGGGAATTTTTCTCCTTCAGGATCCAATATTACTTTCCACATTAATTCATTGTGTCATTAATTGCCTTACTTTTTAGAAAAAAAAAAGCATATTTTGTACCTCATTTACTCATGGATTTAAGCACAATGTTTCCATATATCTCTTTTTTTAAACATGGAGTTTTAAATAATACCTCTGATTGGCAATGGCCAACCATTTAGAAGTTAAATATGATTTTTGATGCAATAATAACCTTTTAAAATGCATTGATTATTTTCCAGAAGAAAAAGAAGCCAAACATATAAATAAACAAACAAGAAAACAAGCTCCAAGTTTTCACAACTTTATATTAAGGAATTGAAAAGTTTGAGTTGGGTAACTTTCTAATTTCTTTTCAATTACACATCTCTGTAGACTTTGCCTTAGAACTGAATTCCTTTCGTAGCAGAGCCTGGTACTTTTTAAATGTGCAATTAGAAGAAGCAAAGAAACCTACGTGCAAATAGAAAGCAAATGAGATGGTGTGAATAACGTGAAAACCGGATCATTTCAGAGTTACAACTTCACAGCTTAATCTAATTCTAGACAGAGAATTAGCTGAAGCCTAGTGAGTATCCTGTATTGGAATCAGCTTCTTTCTGTTGTCTGTTTATGATCTGTGTTGAACTCTAGAACTTCACCATCAGTGTCCATCCCTCTTTTGAAAACACTTTTTGTTTTCCTTATAGGTTTCCCCAGGGATTATTCTATTTAGTGCTATTCCAATGTAGCTTTATTAGAAAATTCCCAAATAAACAATCTTTCTGAGTGCAGACAATGTGTCTTTAGGAAAGACTATAACTCATTGCCAAACATGAAATAGTGAGTTGTTTTTTTTTTTAAACATCTGCTCACTATTCTATTAATATCTAATTGGGAAGAGAATTTCAAAAATATTAGGTACATGATGTGTAATTGGATCACTTTTTTGTATACCTGAAACTAACACAAAATTCTTAATCAACTATGAAAAGTGAAAGTGAAGCTGCTCAGTCGTGTCCAATTCTTTGCGACCCCATGGCCTGTAGCCTATCATGCTCCTCTGTCCATGGGATTTTCCAGGCAAGAGCACTGGACTGCGTTGCCATTTTCAAGTACATTCCAACGTAAAATTAAAATTAAAAAAATAAGTAACACACACTATGTTATTCTCAGTTACTGATGACTCAAACATCTAATCAAACTTCATAAGGCAATAAATAACTAAATTGACACATAAAAAATATCAGTTAGACAGATTTTGCATTTGAATATGCCCTACTCATAGATTTTAAATCTTGAAATAATTTTAGAAATCATGTAACCCGATTTCTCATTTTATAGATAGAGAAACCAAAACAGAGAATTTGACCACTTGGCCATTTAGTGTAAAAATACTAGCCAGAAATTTAGGTTCAAAGATTCTCAGAGCAGATCCATTTTCACAATATACTGACCCCCAGGACAGTTTCCCTAGATTTAACCACTAGTATTAGTGAATTCATCAGTTTACATAAGTTAGACAGGAACATTTTAAAAGAAATTATATTTAGTAAGAATTGTTAAGTCACAGTTAACAAGAGAATAAACTATAATATGACTTTTTTCTTTTCACATTTTTTTACACCTGTTTCTTTAATCTATATCTTCTGCTGTTGTTTAGTCACTAAGCTGTGTCCAACTCATTTTGAGACCCTATGGACTGTAGCCGGCCAGGCTCCTCTGCCCATGGGATTCTCCAGGCAAGAATACAGGAGTGGGCTGCCATTTCCTCCTCCAGGGGATCTTCTCAACCTAGTGATCAAACCTGTGTCTCCTGTATTGGCAGATGATTCTTTACCACGGAGCCATCTGGGAAGCCCCTGATCCTGAGAATGGATGGTGAAAACAGCAACAAAGAACTGCCTATGTCACTCACTTCTCTGGTTTAAGGAATGATAAACTATCCTCAAAATTTTCAAATTTACTTTTAAATGTCACTGAACCATGTCTTACCATCACCATGTACAAGGAAACAATCATTTAGGTTCAGGGAAGACAAGAGTCTTAGGGGATTAAGATATTTGGTTCTAAGGTTTAATTGAAGGAAGGATAAATTCAGGGAGATGAAGTGGTGTGGCAGGCTCTCTGGAAAATGTAATGGGAAAGAAACACATACATAGAGGGAAATTGAGGAATGGAATGCATTTTTGTAGGAATGAAAGATATACCAAGGAGACAGATGAAATAAAAGGGAAGGCAGAGATTACAGCATTAGCATGAGACGTATAGAAGAATAAATGGCATGATGTATTTTGGCCAAACTGTGTTAAAAAGTAAACCAAACTGTCAGGGGAAAATAAATAACATCAGTCAATCTACACTAACACTCCATTTGTATAGCAATGGCTTAAATCTAGGATACAGACAGGTTGTTTTAGTGCTACTAATTAGTAGTATACCTTTAAAAAATGAGTTTTGATGACATTTACTATCAGCTAATCCCTAAAGATGGGAATACCAGAGCACCTAACCTGCCTCTTGAGAAACCTATATGCAGGTCAGGAAGCAACAGTTAGAACTGGATATGGAATAACAGATTGGTTCCAAATAGGAAAAGGAGTACGGCAAGGCTGTATATTATAACCCTGCTTATTTAACTTATATGCAGAGTACATCATGAGAAATGCTGGACTGGAAGAAGCACTAGATGGAATCAAGATTGCCGGGAGAAATATCAATAACCTCAGATATGCAGATGACACCACCCTTATGGCAGAAAGTGAAGAGGAACTAAAAAGTCTCTTGATGAAAGCGAAATAGGAGAGTGAAAAGGTTGGCTTAAAGCTCAACATTCAGAAAATGAAGATCATGGCATCTGGTCCCATCACTTCATAGGAAATAGATGGGGAAACAGTGGAAACAGTGTCAAACTTTATTTTTGGGGGGCTCCAAAATCACTGCAGATGGTGATTGCAGCCATGAAATTAAAAGACGCTTACTCCTTGGAAGAAAAGTTATTACCAACCTAGATAGCATATTCAAAAGCAGAGACATTACTTTGCCAACAAAGGTCCGTCTAGTCAAGGCTATGGTTTTTCCAATGGTCATGTATGGATGTGAGAGTTGGACTGTGATGAAAGCTGAGCACCGAAGAATTGATGCTTTTGAACTGTGGTGTTGGAGAAGACTCTTGATAGTCCCTTGGACTACAAGGGGATCCAACCAGTCCATTCTGAAGATCAGCCCTGGGATTTCTTTGGAGGGAATGATGCTGAATCTGAAATTCCAGTACTTTGGCCACCTCATGTGAAAAGTTGATTCACTGGAAAAGACTCTGATGCTGGGAGGGACTGGGGGCAGGAGGAGAAGGGGATAAATGAGGATAAATGAGATGGTTGGATGGCATTACTGACTCGATGAACGTGAGTCTGAGTGAACTCCAAGAGTTGGTGATGGACAGGGAGGCCTGGCGTGCTGCTATTCATGGGGTTGCAAACAGTTGGACATGACCGAGTGACTGAACTGGACTGAACTGGATCCCTAAAGATGCAGTTCTGGCACAAGATTCCATATTTTTTCACTGAGAAGTGTTTGTGGTCAAATTGCTGGACAACTAAAAGGGAAAACAACCTTTTCGGCTGCCAATATTTTTATAATTATAACTATATCAGTCATTCTTCTACAAGAGTGAAAATACTCTGATTTGAAAACTCTTTGAAATCAGGGAAAGCATGAACAGTAAAAACAAATTCTAAAACTGATCAATTATGATCTCTTCTCCCATTGATAAACAAGATGGAATTTACAATTACATTAACAATCTTAAAAATGTATTTACACACGTGGACTCAGGCTTTTACTCTGTGAACCTTTTCAGAGAAATTCTAAGTAGAGAAATAAGGTTTTATAAGAAAATATGCTAATTTCAACTTTATGATAATATAAAACTGCAGATGACCTACAGGAAAAATGATAAATTATTGTACATCATAACTAAACTACGAAAAGTAGTTAAATAAAAGATAGGATGAGAAAGAAACTCATATTTTTCAGAGGGTCATGCATATACCCAGCACCTTTCATGCAATCATTCCATCTCATGCACAAAAATCTCACATACTGCTCCCAAGGACCACCTGAGCATGAGTTTTCACATTTTAAGAATGAGACAGCCAGTTCTCACAGTGTTTGAAGACTAAGTCATCTGACCAGTGTGATGATACATTTATGTGTGACCACCTGTCAACACTGTATTTTTTCTGTATAAATGAATATTTTTTTGTCAGAAATTTATATATCCTTTATGTTGCCATTGGCCATTGTGAAGACTACTAAATAATCCACATTCTCTAGAGCAAATTACGTTTTACATTTGCTGATTAAGACCATTCAGTAAAATGACAGTTCATCACCCACTTTAATGTAATAAAATCTCTACACGTTTCTTTTAACTTTAGTGTGCAATTCTGTTGAAATCCTAATTTTATCTGCACAGATTTCTGGGTCCTGCCAAATGAATCATGCTGTTTTATAAAAATAATTGCTTTTAACTCAGGACAGAATTTGATATTATAACATTAAATAAATTACAATCATACATGCCCAAATATTTTGGATATTGTTTGTGGAAGCCAGGTTGAAAAAAGATTTTTAAAAAATCTGGTAATTATGTAGGAAAAAGGCAAGGGGTAGTGGGAGAGTGAGATGCAGAGAAAGAGACTAATTTCAGTCTCAACAGTGATGACAGGAGAATTAGTAATAACACAAGTATACACTGGGCCAGACCTATCAAGATGTTATTAAAACAGAATTGTTATTTGTCATTATTTAAAATTTTTGACTTTTAAGAATTATTCTTTATAGCAAACTTTCAGGAGGAAAAGGTTAATTTATCACATTCATTTCTTAAGTAGTGTTCTAGCTATTTAGTACCTTGCAAATAACATGATTACATATAGAACTACAAACTAATTGAACAATTACTCATCATGGTCATATTTCAATGTTTCATAACTTGATACATATTTTCCCCCTAAGGATATACATATATTTTTTCATATAGCATTGTAAACTTGGGTAAGTCTCATAAATGACCTGGCCTTCAGTGCCTTCATTTCTGAAGGAAGAAGGTTGAACTATAGTATATAAAATTTCTGTCTAGTACACTGATCAACATATATTAAAATGATGCTAAAAAGCATTGCAGTATTGGGTTGGGCAAAAAGTTTCTTCTGTCTCTTTTCTCTTTTGACAAAAAAATCCTGAATGGACTTTTTGGCCAACCCAATATAATGTAATTATGTAACAGATTCTCCTACTTCAACAGTAAGTTGTGAGTTTTGAATCCATCTAAATAAACCTGTAACACACAGATGATGACCCCAGCATTTGCTCCTAAATATTGGTATCTATTAACAATTGCCTTTTATCTATAGAGATACTGTATTTTTCTTAACAATATTGATAACAACAGTAATTGGTTGTTTACTTCATTCTTCGCATACATTTTCTTCTTAACCTCAACCAACTGTGTAACATTTCCGTCTTTATTCCATGTATGAGAAAAGTGAGCAATAAACAGCTGAACAATTTCTGTAAGTTTATATAAGCAGGTTACAAACATTGTAGTTCAAATATATGTTTTAGCCACTCTGCTCTGAGTTTAGTAAGAATATCTTAGATTTTGTAAAATAGATTTAATTTCAACATAGCTAAATGTTCGTATGATATGGCACTATTACTCACAGAAGAGTTTTTTGGAACTCACAATCAGATTGCTGGAAATAAACCATGGCTTGCTTACCATCATCATCATCTACTCATCTATAGCTCCTGGCCACACAATTAGCCCCCAAAATTACATATACCATTGTACTGATTATATATATATATCACTTTAATTAAACTTCTCTTAGGAAAAGCAATTTTTCTGGCTGAACATTTTGATTCTTATCCTTATAGGAGAAGGATGGAAGAGAAGCAGCTGGGGTAAAAACTAGAGAACAGGCGTAGATCCAGACGAATGGTACACCAATTAGAGAATGAAAGCCAAACTACTAATTTTGTACAGAGAGAAAAACCCAGTAAGCTTTGTTGTTTGTGTTTGGCATGTCTCTTTTTTCTCCTAATATAATTATCGGAAGATAGATTAACAATGCTTGGCCCCACTTTTGAGGTGAGTAGGCTTGTATCTGATACATGTGAATTTGAGCCATCTTTAATGTTAAGGACAGGGAGCAGCTCTACTCCGTGTATGTGCTGTGCTAAGTCACTCAGCTGTGTCCGACTCTTTGGAGCCCCACGGACTGCAGCCCACCAGGCTTCTTTGTCCATGGGGATTTTCCAGGCAAGAATACTGGAATGGGTTGCCATGCCCTCCTCTAGGGGATCTTCCCAACCCAGGCTTCCTGCATTGTAGGTGGATTCTTTACTGAGTGTATATGTATAGCTGATTCACTTTGTTGTATAGCAGAAACTAACAAAACATTGTAAAGCAAATATACACAAATACAAATTAATTTAAAAAATAGAGAGACAGGGATCAAGGATGTAGTGGGCCGTGCTGATACCTAGATTATGAAATGGATTCAGAGAAACTGATCCCTGAGTCAGGAAGATCCCCTGGAGAAGAACATAGCAATGCATTCCAGTATGCTTGCCTGAAGAACTCCACGGACAGAGGAGGCTGGGGGGCTACAGTCCATAGGGTCACAAAGAGTTGGATATGACTGAAGCAACTTAGCACCCATAGATGCAGAGAAATTCAGCCTTGGTTTAGATGAAATGTGACCTAAAGGGACTAGGAAGAAATGTTTTTAGACACTGATTTTACATTACTTAAAAAGTAAAGAGTTTACTTCAATATAGATCTCAAATTTTATAATTGAGAAACAGTTGTATAAAGCATAATTCAAAAAAGTTTTAAAAACTGATTAATTTGATATCTACACTATTAACTGATTAGCTCAATATCCCAAGGTTACTTAAAAAATGTATGAATCTTAAATATGTTTTTCTATTATAAATGTTATGCTAAATTGTAGAAATGAAAGTTTGAAACTTTCAATAGAATGTTCTGACAAATGAGAAGTTTCAGCTCATGGTCTATGCTCTATTCAAAAAGACTTAATTCATGGCAATAACAAAAAATTAACAAACTAAAGAAATGTCAGCTGCATCTTAGTTGTTGAGATTGAGGCCGTCGGAAAATGTTTATTGCCTATCTTACAAATAATGCTGCTTTGGGGTTTTCTTGGTTTTTAATTTAAAATGTTCTGTTGATGCAGACAATGATGTCTGAAAGATGTTTCTCTTTCATGCTTTGGAACCCACCTAACCCTGCCTTCTCAGCAACATTATATTATGGGTCATTGCCTCTTTTTCACACATTTTCCACTTCTTCCTTTTATTGAATCATTTGTGCCAGTATTTCAAATGTGGTCTTCCTCACCTTAGTGAAAAGCTTCTTAAACACACATCCCCTTTTCAAATACACATGTCTTCCTCTCCTACCCTTGAAACAAAAACATCACTTACGGGAAGTCTGCACTAACAGGATTTTATCAGTCCGATAAACTCCTCTCACTTTAAAATGACTTCATGCCAGTGTAACCAGTTTTCTCATGGTGCTTCACACCATACGCTTGATTTTGCTTTCCTCATTCATCTTTCTGTTCTTTCTGGCAACTGTTGATTATCTGAACCCTCTCCTTTTCTTGCAAACTACTTCTCTTTAAACCAATCCATCTGATTTTCCTTTGATCTTTTAGAAAGTCCTTTCTCAGTCTTTTCTCTTTCTCCTTTCAATCAGTCATGTAATGCTGAGGTTAGCTGGCATCATCTTTAAGTCATTTCTCTTCTGTCGTGTACACTATTTAGGCAACCTCATCTTCACTAATTGACTCAATTTTAAACCTCCTGGCCAGATGTCTTCTGACTCATCCTTCCACATCTCTACACAGATGCCTGAAACGGACCTCAAAAACAACATTTCAAGGACTAAACTCAGAGGAAATCTTGAAAACCTGACATTTTAAAACATATATCTTATCTCAGAAAATGGATCTAATGATACAAATGCAACTGAACAGGTCATGCCCTTGGCACAAGTTCTGAACACCTTCCTGTCAGTCAACACTCATGTTTAACCTGTAATCAACTTCAGTCAATTTAATTATAGCAATGATGGCTTTGTATACCTTTCTGCTCCTGTCCTTGACTTGCCTGAACCATTTTTTAATCTAGACAACTGCAAAAGTCTCTTAATTGGTTCTTTTAAAAATGATTTTTATTTACCTTCTGTGTATTCATCAATGTATGACATTTTTATCAGAAAAAGTTTGGTCATATAAACAATCTAAAACTTAATGGTAAATGAAATTAATAATTAATGCATATTATAGCTATACACCCATACAAAGCAAGTAAGTAATTTTTATTAAAGTCATAATATTAATGGTTTCCTATAGCTCTTAGAGGTAAACAACAAAATGCTTAGTATGGTCTATAAGACCTTGCACATTCTGTCATTTTCTCTGACTCCAACCACTTCTGACTTCAGCTAATTATCCATTCTGTGCAGTGGCCACGTCACACCTTCTCCCCCTCTTTCCAGTATTGCAGAAGTTTGTACACATAGGCCTTTCTATGCAGAAGACAAAACAGATAATTCAGAAATAAATAATATGCATTTTACTCTTTTATACAAAACTTCAAGAAAGATTTCATATCTCTCTAAAGAAAAGAATTCTACTTCTTAATCTTGGCATTTTTCCTTAGGAATGAACTTCCTTTAGTTAAGGGTTTCAGCTATGTAAACTCAGGCTTTCTTTCATGAATTCTCAGTGAATTATCACCTCCATTCCCTAATCCAATTTCTTCATTCTAGTCTTTGAGTGTATGTGTGAATTGAAAATATTGAGTAAGGTATATTGGAAATGTATTTAAGGCTGTCAGTTAACTTACACAATGAGATTAAGATGAGCTGCTTTAGCAATAGTTTTCACCACCCATAGTTAGGAGTCCATGGGGTCACAAAGAGTCAGATGTGACTGAGGGAATCAACAACAAAAGTTAGGAGTGAACAGCTTAACAGGGACGTGTTGCAGCCACACTGGGCTCTGGGCTTCTTTGGTTGATACCATGAAACTTGCAGTTGAGGGGGTTCAGAATTCTCGATCCTGATGTACATTACTTGTGATTTCTGATTTAAAGGTCTAAGTGATACTGCATAATTGGGTGATTATGAACTTTCTTAGCTGGAAAAGTGCCGGGGTATCCAGAATAAACTGATTTTTACCATGGCCTCCAATGTAATGGTTAAAAACCTTCATCAAAGTTTAAGAACCTATTTACTTATTTGCTCTGAAGATTTAAAGTATACTCTAAGGATAAATAAATACATTCCATGCGTGACGTGCATATTGACAATAATCACTGCCAGTGATTCACTTCATTTGCCTTTGCTTCTTTTCCCGTTCAAATGTACCTTTTGATTCTATCAAGAACTTAGCAAGAAATGCACTCAGGATCACAGTGATTATTTTAATCTGTGTATTACTAGAAAAGAAAGAACACAAGGAAAAAACACTTTGATTTCTCAAATCATTAATAGTTTTAAAGATCCATAGTTGTTCAACAGATATGAAACACAATTTTTTTCAACAAATGCTTTTTCAATAAAAATTGTACATATCCCATTTTGTTCTTCATTGAAATAGTACTATTTAATCTTTCTAATTTATTTTATTATCAGCTTGTAGTTTTTTATTATAGAAAAAGTAAACCTTTGCATCTTTTCTTGCTAACTTTACTCTTATAACTAGAGGTACATTTTTTTATCCTCACTGAAAGCATTCTTTCTCTCAGTATTCCCCTTTGTTTCCATTTTGGAAACTCTGTTGATCTTTCTATCTCTCTTCCTTTCTCTTGCTCTCTCTTCTTTTCTTCAGTCTCAATCTCTCCTCTTGCCTTCCCTCCCTCTCTTTCTCTTGTTCATTTTGATTTTGTATTTATATTTTTAGGTACCTCAACATTTTTCAATAATGCTAGCCTTTACTTTACCGTCAAGCACCAGGATTCATTACTGCCAAAGGTCTTCAAATGTGTTATCATAACACTTGCTCTTTTCCTCTGGCTGATGAAAATAAAATTACATCTCACCCTTTAGTCATGTTTCATTAAGAATTCATTCTCAAACACAGCATACTAATATTTTCTTTTCAAACATCCCTGTGGATTGGTCAAAATACGGTTGTTTTGCAGTCTGTAGGAAAGAGCTTCAACCTGGAAACTAGTGCTAAATGAACTTAGAAATATCAGCTTTATCTCTCAACACTGAGGGAAACACTTATAGTGTTTAGATGTGCTTAATTTAGTTCAGATTTATTTAAGTAGTTTAGATATATTTAAATAGTTATATATGCAAATTAGAGACATTTAGGTTAGACCTACACAAGGAGAATACAGATATGAACATAAAAGTTCTCAGAGAATCAGAATATATGTACTCATGGCAGCCATAACTAGTTGACCACCCAATATGTATCCTACTCTTGGTCAGACAGTAAAGGATCTGCCTCCAATGCAGGAGACACAGGTTCAATCTCTAGGTCAGGAAGATCCCATGGAGGAGGGAATGGCTAGCCACTCCAGTATTCTTGCCTGGAGAATTCCATGGACAGAGGAGCCTGGCTGACTACAGTCTATCTGGCACAGAGTCGGACACGAGAGAGCAACTTAACACTTCACATTTTCCTCACTTTCTTCCTCCTTACTAAGCAATTTTAAGGCAGCAATATACCAAAAACTATGTTCTCTTGTCTTTTTTTGCAACTAGAAGTGGCCATGTGACCAATGTCTGACCAGTGATATGTAAATAGGAGTCCCAGGGTCTTCTGATGTCCAGTTAGGCTTTTTTCTAAATAACACAAACTCATTCTGCAGAAATATTTTGCCCTCTGTTTTATCACTAGCAGATTGATTGCAATGTAAGAACTAGTATCATGGAATCAATCATAAGGTTAAAAACATGGTGGACATTACCGGTTCTTTATTTCAGTTCGTAACTCAGAACCAAAATTAGATCATTATAGTCTTCCACGCATATTTCTCTCTCTTCTTCCTTGTCCTCCCTTCCCTTCTTTCTCTTCCTCCTCCTCTTTCTTCCCTTAATAGATTAATTAATGTCAACTAATTTGATATTTTATATAAATATTTAAGTAATACAAAGTGATGAGTCTGGACATACGCAACACACGTGACACCATCGCCATAATGGAGGCCATAAACGTATACGGCAACTCACAAAGTTTGCTTGTATCTCTTTTTTTCCATTTTTGTAGTTGCTTTTTTTTAGGTGGTGAGAACTCTTAACATTGAGATTTGCACTCTTAATAAATTTTGAAATATACAATGTGACATTGTTAACTGCAAGCACTATGCTGTATAGCAGATCTCTAGAATGTCTTCAACTAGCATAACTGAAAACTACGCCAACTGAATAAAATCTCTCCATTTCTCTCAACCCTCAGACCCTGAAAACCACTACTGTATTCTCTTCTGTGAGTCTGACTACTTTAGATAACTCATATAAGTGAAATTATACAGTATTTGTCCTTCTGTGACTAGCTTATTTCACTTAGCGTTAAGTGTCCATGAGGAATTAGAGGAATTAGAACCTCTGTATCTTGTTGGTGGAATGTGAAATAGTGTGGCATCTATGGAAAACTGTATGGAATTGCCTAAAGGATTAAAAATAGAACCAGTATATGGTACAAGAATCTCACACTAGGTATATATACAAAAGAATTGAAATCAGGATCTGAAAGAGATATCTGTATTCTCATGTACACTGCAGCATTATTCATTGCTGCCAAGAATGGAAACAACCCAAGTTTCCATCAACAGATGAATGAATACAGAAAATGTGGTTTGTATATATACACGAAATTGAGTATTATTCAGTCTTTAAAAAGAAGGGCATCCTGCCACTTGCGACAACATGGGTAAACAAGATTTCTCACTTGATCAAAACATATTGTCTAGCATGTGAGCCACTGTAATTTGAGTCTCATATTATGATCAGCTGAAACTATTCCTGATATACAGCAGTATTTCTATGGCATGGAAAGAGGTCCGAATTATCAAGTAGTGGAGGAGAATATACATTATATATTTGCTGTATCACTTTTCCAATTCTTCCATACATTCTATACACTATTAATTAAGCCATTTCTTGGACTTTTAGTATGCTGGCTAACAATAATGTTTGTGTCAGGAATTGAGCAAAAGATAAAATGCAAGATTTTGTTCAAAGCCAAATATACATTGGTGGGTAGCATTGCAAGGGAAACTCTGCAGACTTCTCTGAGGTCCCATATTTTGAACAGGATGCAGACTTAACAGCAATTTAATATCTATTTTTCCATAATACAATTTTATAATTACATTTAGGTAAATAGAAGTAAGAATAATATTCAAACAAATCAAAAGCCTCACCATTTGCCTCCTAGAAATAACCATTTCTCCTTCAGTATTATAAATTCTTTCTCACTTACTTGCATATATATCCATATAATATGATCAGCTTTTAAAAATACCAATGATACTTAATGATTGAAATATTTAATCATATTGATATATACCATGGGGGTTATAAAACTACCTTATGTTTAGAAGTTGTTGTATTTTATAAGGCATTCCTGTGATCAATATTACTAAGAGTTCATAAGTCATTTATTGATATTAATTCCAACTAGGCCACACATCTTTTTAAGGTTTTGATATATCTTTAAAGTAAATTACAGACTTTTAAAATTTTAATTTACACTTTCCTCAGAAATGTGGGAGGTAATTTCTTTCCATTTCTCATTGCAATACTCTAAATAGCATTCAAAGCTAAAAATCAAAGCTGGGAATCAAGCATAATGTTTACTTTGCCTTGTAATGGGTTTACTTTTTTTTCCCTTTAAAAAATTCTTTCTTCAGCTACCTTCCATGGAAGGAAGTAACTCATTATATTCCTGTTAATATTAATAAGAATCCAGCTCTCTTTTAGTTTAGTTATGGTTGCTATTATACCAAAAATGCTTTGAATATGTGTAATGGCAGAATCATAATAGAAATGTACTGTTTATTTCTCACAAATTTGTCAACACCAAATATATTCTAGATAGCCAATATACTGGAGGTATTAAAGAAGATAAAGCAGGCTTCTTCAGTCTCGGTCCTATTGTTGTTTTGTATCCTTATCTTTGTTTTAAGGGCTGTTTAGAATTGTAGAATGTTTAGCAGTAACTGCAACCTCTCTGACTTCTAAGATTCAGACATAAGTGGATCATGCTCCAGTGTAACCAAAATTATCTCTAGTCTTTGCCATATATCCCTGAGGGGGCACAATCTCTTTGAGCTGAGATGCACTAGAATAGAGGAAGTGGTTTATGAGCTAAGGTTGAAAATAAGGTTTTAACATTCCTATATTCCACTGGCTAAAATCCAGCCACGATGCAACATCCATGGAAAGTTGAGAAAGGGAAGCTGAGTCAAGAGAACAGAGAAAATGTGTTTGGTCCATAACAATCTCTGTGATTATTGCTGTGTTGTGCACACTCAGTCATTTCCAACTCTGTGCAACCCCATGGACCGTAGCCTACCAGGCTCCACCGTCTATGGAATTCTCCAGGCAAGAATCCTGGAGTGCGTTGCCATTTCCTCAACCAGGGTATCTTCCCAACCCAGGGATCAAACTCCAGTCTCCTGTGTCTCCTGCATTGTGGGTGGATTATTTACCACTGAGTCATCAGGGAAGCCTCTGTGATTATTCATTAATTTTTTTTCTTTTTTGGGTTCATGTTGGCATTGCTTAGAGAAAAAAAAATCCTGGGATTTATATCTATGATGCCATAATTACTTCCTTTATGCCCTTCATACATTTATCCTAGGGCTTCCCAGGTGGCTCAATGGTAAAGAGTCTGCCTGCCAATGCAGGAGGCATGGGTTCAATCCCTGGGTCAGAGAAAGAAGTGACAACACACCCCATTATTCTTGCCTGGGAAGTCACATGGACAAAGGAGTCCATGAGGTCATAAAGAGTCAGACATGACTTTGTGACTAAACAACAACAACCTCATTCAGGTTTCTCCTAGTGTGCTTCCTCTGTATTTTACCACCTTCCCTGAAGAATTTTTATATATATAAGTAGAAGATTCATCTCTTTCTTCTTCAACAAATGAAACTAGACAACTGAATATTGACTTTTTTTTCCTAATTTTGGCCCTTGTTTACATATTATCATAACCACAGATTGCCTTTAGTCAACAAAGGTGGATAAATTTTCTCCATCATATGTTGCAGGACAGACTGATTGGGAATGACTAGTCAATATCCGGTTGAAATTTGTGGGGCCCAAATTTTTCCATGTTACTTTACTGTTTACTAAATACAATTCTAATCATTTGAATAAGGTCTAAATATATTTCTCCAGTTCCTAAGGTATTCCAACATGTTGCATTATATTCCATTGTTGCTGTTGGTCAGTCACTCAGTCATGTCCAGATCTTATTGATCCCATGAACAGCATCACACCTGGTTTTCCTGTCCTTCATTATCTCCTGGAATGTACTCAAATTCATGTACAATGAGTCAGTGATGCCATCCAACCGTCTTACTCTCTGTTGTCCCCTTCTCCTGCCTTCAGTCTTTCTCAGTATCATGGTCTTTTCCAATGAATAGGTTCTTCCCATCAAGTGGCCAAAGGATTGGAGCTTCAACTTCAGTATCAGTCCTTTCAATAAATGTATAGGGTTCATTTCCTCTAGGTTTGACTGATTTGATCCCCTTGCTATCCAAGGAACTCTCAGGAGTCTTTTCCATTACCACAGTTTGAAGGCATCAATTCTGCAGCACTGAGCCTTCTTTATAGTCCAACTCTCACATCTGTACATGACTACTGCAAAAACCACAGCCTTGACTATATGGACCTTTGTCAGCAAAGTGATGTCTCTGCTTTTTAATATGCTGTCTAGATACATGATGCTGCTTCTGAGCACTAAAGCCAACTCTTAGCCCTAATTTCTCCCCAGGATAGCTGCAGTCTTCATCTTTCTTAGCAAACATTGTTTCATTTTCCACTTCAGACTGACATAACCCTTATTGTTAGCCAAGCTTTCCCTTTTCATAATCTCCTTATTCAAGAAGTCATTTATCAATACTCTAATTGCCTCTGTGCTACCTCTAGCTTTTCTGAAATCATAAGTATACTCAACAAATATATTTTGATTTTATACTGTCAGTTGGATAATTCCTTTTCAACAATATCTCATAGTGTTTCTGATAAAGATAAACTTGATTATTTCTTTTTGTGTGTGTGTGTTCATTTGTTTAAATTTATTTTCTATTGTGGGATAATTGCTTTACAGAATTTTGCTGTTTGACAGCCATAGGTATACATATATCCCCTCCGTTTTGAACCTCCCTCCCATCTCCCTCTCCATTCCAATTTCTTTTTACACAAACACAGTCATATATTATTTCCACATGCCTATAGTCATTTTAAGTAGAATAACAACTTTTGGCAAAATAAAAGTTCTTCCTGGAATAATTAATGAATATAAATTATTTGTACTTAAGTCTTTTCTTATAGGTTTGTAAAGGACTGCAGCCTGAAAAAGCCTGCCCTTGGTTAATATGTATCATGTGCTACTGCCTATTTGATTAATGCTAACTTTGTAGCTTTTTATTTCTTCATTGAGTAATGATAAATTTTGTATCCAGGAGCAACTTTAACACAGATTTCATATTAATGTACTTTTAATGAAATTGATTCTACTGCAAAAAATAGGTCTTGCAGAGTTTTTGCTAGGGAGCTTACTCCTAACTATAAGGGATATAAGGGAAAATGCGATGTGTAGAGTATTTGGGTATCTAATTCACTGAAGTTCAACAAATGCCCCCAAACCTTAAATAAGTGTACTTATTAACGGTGCCTTTAAAAAGTACTTATGCAAATGAGTATGAACTTAGTCTCCTGAGTACTTGTATCACTTCTCCATCAGCGAATTTGATCACTCACTTATAAAGATTACTTTGAAAATTAATAGTATTAAGGAAAAGCAGTATTGTATACTCTATAACTGACAACAAAATGATCAAATATTCCACGTTGCTGCTGCTGCTTAGTTACCTCAGTCGTGTCCAGTCTGAATGTTTGCAACCCTATGGACCGTAGCCAACCAGGCTCCTCTGTCCATGGGATTCTCCAGGCAAGAATACTGCAGTGGGTTGCAATGCCCTCCTCCAGAGGATCTTCCTGACATAGCGATCGAACCCACATTGCCTGTGTTTCCTGCGTTGGCAAGAATGTTCTTTACCAGTAGCACCTCATGGGAAGCCCCTCAAATACTCTATGGTCATCTCTAAACAATAGACAAGTGATTATGAAAATTTATATAAAATACAGAAGCATGTAACATCCTTTAGGCCAGAAATCACCTTATCCAATGATGTGAGGTCTGTGCGAACAGGGCTGTGCAGCAAATTTTTTTGTGGAAGTTATTTTAGAGATACTAACAAAGATAACAAAAATTCTATGTGATTTCCTCAATATAAAGAGGCAAGTAACTGAATACTCTTAAGAGTTCACTTCCTTGTAATCAGATAATATTAATGCTAAAATTTAAGCACTCAAATTTATATACTTTGGGACATTGAGATGAAATTTTTATATTTTTTCTTAATTTTGTATTTCACAACTTTATCAAGAAAGCAGGGCCTCTAGTTTCATGAAAGAACATAGAAAGCAACAAAATATCATAACCATTTTATAAAATATATTTAGAGGTAGCACTATTTTAATAAATTAATTTACACAAATTTTGAATTGGTAATTTTCTGTTGTTGTTGTAACATCTTGTCTGCATCAAAGCAGAGACAGACACAGATATAGAGAACAAATGTATGGGCACCAAGGGGGAAAACAGGAGGTGGTATATATTGGGAGGTTGATACTGATATATATGCACTACTATGTATAAAAGGGATAAATGAGAACACTTTGTAGAAGACAGGGGAAAAAGAAGGTACAATATGTTTGTGGGACATATATTAAGTTAACTTTAAAAATACATTGCAATATATAGTAGGTGCAGACAGACACTATTTGATTATACTTACAAAATGTACCTAGAATAATCAAATTCATAGAGTCAGAAAGTATATTGGTAGATGCCAGGGATTGGGTCAGACGGTGGGGGAGTGGGGAGAGGGAATAGGAAGCTAGTATTTAATGGGGTCAGAATCCCAGTTTAGAAAGGTGCAAAGTGCAAGGAGATGAACGGTGGTGACAGTTGCACAACAATGTGAATGTACTTAGCGTCACTGAATTGTACAGTTAAATATGGTTAAAAGAGTATGTTTCATATTATGTGACTTTTTCCACAACAACAACAAAAAACGTTAAAAATATAACATGGGATAAATTAGGGAACATAAAATTGTGTGTAAATCTTAGGTAAAAATCAAATCCTAAAAGATGATGTTGTGAAAGTGCTGCACTCAGCAAATTTGGAAAACTCACCAGCAGCCACAGGACTGGAAAAGGTCAGTTTTCATTCAAATCCCCAAGGAGGGCAATGCCAAAGAATGCTCAAACTATCACACAATTGCCCTTATTTCATGTGCTAGAAGGGTAATGGTCAAAATCCTTCAAGTTAGGCTTCAACAGTGAATTAACTGAGAACTTCCAGATATAAAACCTTGATTTAGAAAAGGCAGAGGATTAAATTGAGAACATTCATTGGATCACAGAAAAAGCAAGGGAATTCCAGAAAAACATCTACTTGTTCTTCATTGACTATGTTAAAGCCTTGGACTGGGTGGATCACAACAAACTGTGGAAAATTCTTCAAGAGACAGGAATACCAGATCACCTTACCTTCCTCCTGAGAAACCTGTATGCAGGTCAAGAAGCAAGAATTAGAAGTGGATATGGAACATCCGACTGATTCAAAATTGGGAAAGAAGTTCATCAAGGCTGTATACTGTCACTTTGCTTATTTAAATTATATGTAGAATATAATGTGCAAAATGCCAGGCCGGATGAAGCACCAGCTTGAAGCAAGATTGCTGGGAGAAATATCAATAACCTCAGATATGCCGATGACATCACCATAAAGGCAGAAAGTTCTTGATAATGGTGAAAGAGGAGATTGAAAAGCCTGGCTTAAAACTCAGCATTCAAAAAACTAAGATCATAGCATCTGGTTTCATCACTTCATGGCAAATAGATGGGGAAAAAATGGAAACAATGACAGACTTTATTTTCTTGGGCTCCAAAATCACTGAAGACGGTGACTGCAGCCATGAAATTAAAGGACACTTGCTCCTTGGAAGAAAAGCTATGACACACCTAGACAGCATATTAAAAAGCATAGAAACTACTTTGCTGAAAAATGTCCTTATGGTCAAAGCACTGAATTTTCCAGTAATCATGTATGGATGTGAGAGTAGGGCCATAAAGAAGGTTAGAAAGTGAAAATGAAAGTCACTTCGTCGTGCCTAACTCTTTGCAACCCCGTAGACTGTACAGTCCATGGAATTCTCCAGGCCCGAATACTTGAGTGGGTACCCTTTCTTTTCTCCAGGGGATATTCCCAGCCCAGCAATCAAACCCAGGTCTCCTACATTGCAGGCATATTCTTTATCAACTGTGCCACAAGGGAAGACCAATACTGGTAGGTAGCCCATCCCATCTCCAGCAGATCTTCCCGACCCAGGAATCGAACCAGGGTCTCTTGCATTGCAGATGGATTCTTTGCCAACTTAAGTATCAGGGGAGCCATAAAAGAGGTTGAGTGCCAAAGACTTGATGCTTTTGAACTGTGGTGTTGGAGAAGACTCTTGAGAGTCCCTTGGACAGTAAGGAGATCAAACCAGCCAATCCTAAAGTAAATCAGCTCTGAATTTTCATTGGAAGGACTGACGCTGCAGCTGAAGCTCCAATATTTTGGCCACCTGATGTGAAGAGCCAATTCACTGGAAAATACCGTGACACTGGGAAAGACGGAAAAAACGAGGAGAGGGGAACAACAAGGGATGTGATGGTTGGATGGAATCACCAGTTCAATGGACACGCATTTGAGCAAACTCTGGGAGATAGTGAAGGACAGGGAAGCCTGGCGTATTGCAATGCACGGGGTTGCAAAGAGCTGGACACAACTGAGCAACAGAACGATAACAACTATATCCATTTGATTACCATTGAATCCCAAGCACAGGTCCTCATATGATCTTATGACTCAGAATTCACCTACTGAATAATGAATATTTTATTCAATGTATTCTGGCCAGACAGAAACTATTTTGAATTCAAAGCTTTCAACAGGTGCATGAGGTTTTACTGTATTGTCAAACATTCTCCTAAGTAACCATAAATATAAAGAAGAAATTAAAGATTGTCTTCAAATTTAAACCTTGTTCTAGATTCTAGATGGTAAGCAAACCACATAAACATCCATAGTGTGGGTAAGTCCTCTAACAGTTGTGTATATCTTATGGGGTATATCTTATGAGGGTACTTTGTTAGATTTAATATCTTTTTATGGGAAAACAAGGGCTTCCCCAGTGGCTCAGACAGTAAGGGATCCACCTGCAAGGCAGGAGACCCAGGTTCAATCCCTGGGTTGGGAAGGTCCCCAGAGATACTGGAGTGGCTATCCACTCCAGTATTCTGGCATGGAATATTCCATGAACAGAGGAGCCTGCTGGGCTACAGTCTACGGGGTCCCAAAGTGTAAGACATGACTTCTACAGATCATAAATCAATGAGTCATAAGACATGAATTGATGACATATGAAGACATTAGATCTATCCTCTAAGATTATTCAAAACATGTCCATTCTAGGTGGTGTTGAAAGAAAGGACTCAAATTAAACCAGAAAATATAATTTGTGGTCACCTTAAAATCTTTGCTTTTTTGTCGTTCAGTCTCTAAGTCATGTCCGACTCTTTGGGACCCCACAGACCATAGTCTGCCAGGCTCCTCTGTCTTTTACTGTCTCCTGGAGTTTGCTCAAATTCATGTCCACTGAGTTAGGGATGCTAACCATCTCATCCTCTGTCGGCCCCTTCTCCTTCTATTACTGTTATTACTTAGCAATAAGAAGAGATTATATAAGAGTAAAAATGAAAAAATATTTTCCTAATATTTGAACTTATATACAGCTAGCTATTTTCAAACAAAGAAGGAAAAGACAATAGTAAATGTGAAAAAATAGCTATATATTTTTGGTGGGCTTCCGTCATAGCTCAGTTGGTAAAGAATCTGCCTACAATGCAGGAGACCCCAGTTGGATTCCTGGGTCAGGAAGATCCGCTGGAGAAGGGATAGGCTACCCACTCCAGTATTCTTGGGCTTCCCTTGTGGTTCAGCTGGTAAAGAATCTGCCTGTAATATGGGAGACCTGGGTTTGATCCCTGGGTTGGGAAGATCCCCTGGGGAATGGAAAGACTACTCATTCCAGTATTCTGGCCTGGGTCACAAAGAGTCAGACATGACTAAGTGACTTTCACGGTCATTTTCATATATTTTCAGTAGTTACAGATTCCAAATGTTAAGAGGTAGTTCTTTCAGGGTAGCATCAATTGGAATGACTCTCTTTATCTCTCATTTGATTAGTTATCACATGAAGTACATGTGAGGTATAAGTTTTAGAGATCTGTATTCCTAGATGTAACTACATTAAATGAATCCATTATTTTATATTACACAGACATTTTCCATTAAATTAAGAAATCAATATATCTCCATTAAGCTTCCAAGTTTATGGAAGTATATTTGAGGTTATCCATAGGGCAAGCAGACAAGACATATTCACAGTAATCATCAGTTCTGTTGCAATGAAAATCCATAAAAAATCCAATCTACGGCTTTTTAAAATGTCTGCCTCTAGAAATAGTAAAGGCATATGACAATGATTCATTTCCATTTGAATATAATGATCTCACCATTCTTATAACAAAAAAATAAAACTAACAGGTTCAGTGATTAGAAGAAATTCTGTTTACTGGTAAATAAAATTAATGAATCAGAATTGACATGTATATGCATTCCTACTAGAATGAAATCTCACATTCATGACATTCAAGATAAAAAGAATTAGGAATTTTTCATACAAGAAAATATCTTCTTCTCTTCACATAAAGATATTACTACAGGTACATTTTTTATGATCTACCCTCTTAACATATATGATTTAAAATCTGAGGAACTATTTCTGTTAATTAAACTGTTGACATTTAAAACAATAGTTGTTTTTTTTTTTTTTTTTTTTTTTTCTCTAAATTTAACTTGTGAAGTTCTGTTGCATGCCAGACCATATGTCTGTATGGACTCCAAGCAATCACTGCCTCATTTACCCCCACTTGTTTTTTATTGAACGTTAGCTAGAAGGCAAGCTCCTTGAAGAGCAAACGGTAAACAGGTAACAGCAATATCAAATGAGAAGGTCTTCCTCAGAATTACATAAACTATACATAATCTCTTGGGAGTGGTAAAGAATCAAATGTGCAGCAGCTGGCTCAGACTCCAGTGTTGGGCAGACATAAATGTTCCTTTTTATTTACCAACTACGTGGTTTCCATAACTAATTTAATCTTTCTCTGTTTTCTTCATTCTAAAGTGGAGATAGTAATATTAAATATCTCACATGACTGCATAACAAATAAAATACATTAGTACCACCTAACACACTGACTCAATGAGTGCTAAGGAAACCTTGTCACTATTAAGATTGTTGTTACAATTATTGTTGATCATTTTCTTTGATATTACTATTATTATTGATTTAGTAATATTTATTAATAATAATAGTAGTAATTATTATTATTTAGGAGAAGGCAATGGCACCCCACTCCAGTACTCTTGCCTGGAAAATCCCATGGACGGAGGAGCCTGGTGGGCTGCAGCCCACAGGGTCACTAAGAGTCGGGACATGACTGAGTGACTTCACTTTCACTTTTCACTTTCATGCATTGGAGAAGGAAATGGCAACCCACTCCAGTGTTCTTGTCTGGAGAATCCCAGGGACGGGGGAGCCTGGTGGGCTGCCGTCTATGGGGTCGCACAGAGTCAGACACGACTGAAGCGACTTAGCTGCAGCAGCAGCAGCACAAATAATAATAGCAATATGCTACCATCTCCTGTTCTGATTTTTACAAAAATAACAGATAGCCGTCAGTTCAAGTATTATTGACTGACTGTTTTAGTCACTAAGCCGTGGACTGTACCCACCAGGCTTCTCTATCCACGAGATTTCCCAGACAAGAGTCCTGGAGTGGGTTGCCATTTCCTTCCACACAGTGTTGCTACTCCATGTAAAATGTGAAGACACAAGTTCAGAGCACTTTGATGGCTTTTCTGAAAACACAAAGCTGGAAAAGGCAAGTTCTAGAATGAAATCCACTTGTTTATGTTTACTGCTCATTCAACAACTGAATCATGTAATAAGATGATTCTATAGTGATCATTTTTCAGGATGTGTGGATTACCACACTGGCTGAGTCTATCATTCCTGGACAGTCACTTAGAACATTTCGGAGTGAAATAAAACATACTACTTACTCTTCATCTACATTCTTATTTAAATCTCTCTCTTTCTCATATATATTTTAGAATATATTCTTCACTGACCCTCACCCCCTGTAATCCTGATAAGCTTCATCTTGATACCATATCACTGTACATTTATTATATACCAAGTATTGCATATGTTCCCCAATTCATAAGCATTTTAATTTTCATCTATGAGAAGCATAACTGCATTCATTAAATTTAAAAAATGTAATTTTAAAATTTCTGAGATTGTTATTTTATTACACAGCTATAAATATATGCTTATGGGCTGTGCACTCAAGTAGAAGGTGTGTCAGAAATCCACAAATTTTAATTAATCACTGCATGATTAAACCACTTGAATTATTTCTAAATACACATCCTATAAAATTATACAATAACAGAGGAGTGCTTTGAAAGTATATATTGTATTCTACTCTGTATTACAACTGCAATAACTGTTAAGCAAGATGACTAAGCCCTTAGTTATTTACTTATGTAAAAAGAATACATAATATATTACATATATATAATGCCCTGTAGATTTTCTTTCTTATTACTGAATGCCACATTTTAATGAGAATGAAGCCTTAAAGTTCATTTTTAATTGTGTTTCATCTCCTTTTAACCTAAGAAAAAAATCTGATCATGTAAAATCACTTTGATAAGTTTCATGCCTGACTCATACTTTTTCAGATAATTAGCAGAGATCACTGTATGCTGGGTGAAACAGGGGCTGTGAAATCGTGATCTGTCATATCATTTTAGTTCTAATAAGCTTAGGGAGTCATTTTTGAGATATGCTACATGTTTAGCTATTCAAGGGGTAATTTGTGTTTCAGAGCTAAAGACTGACTTCAACTTTTTAAATTGTCTAAATGATTCTGCATATTGCCCCTTCTAAAGTTGTCATAAGTCATACAGTTCATTTTCCAAAAATGTTGCTAAATATAATAAACTTTGAAATAATGAAATTGTTTCAGATTTTGAGAAATAGCTTCTTATGCTGTTTCCAATCTGAGTTATAGGCAGATTTAAGAGAAGGCATTTTGCTTGCTTTTATAAACTTTGTGTATATTCTTAACATGTCATTCAGTATAGAATGGGTGCAAGGCTTACTTTTAATCATTTTCTTTTATTTTTCCTTCTGTATCTGACAATATGACATGAAATCTATCAAACAGCAGAACAAAATAGAAAAGTTCCAAATACAAACACACATGTATGTGCGCGCACACACGCACACACACACACATACACTTGGCATGGCTACGTAAATCAAACTATAATTTTTACAGTGTTAAGAAAATATGAATCTCTTTATTCAGTAATGGAATCTCTTCGTATTCCTTAGATCAATAGCTCATTGAACCTGAAGGAAAACTTTCAAGCACTGGCACATACACAATCTGGTTTATGCAGTGTGCCCGAACTTGTTCAATATGAGAAATGAGTCCAGCTGTTCAAAGAAAAATGAACTTATGATACAAACTCTTTGAGAACAAACATCAGAACTTCAGAATATCCCTGCCATTACATCAGTATTTGTGGACATCCATAGACACTTAATATTTTCGAAGAAATGAAGAGTTTTGTAAAAACCTAAGAGTACTAAAGAAGAGGACAACAGAGGTTGAGATGGTTGGATGGCATCACTGACACGATGGACATGAGTTTGAGTAAGTTCTGGGAGTTGGTGATGGATGGGGAAGCCTGACATGCTGCAGTCCATGGGGTTACAAAGAGTCAGACAAGACTGTGTGACTGAACTGAGAAAGTATTATAAATAAAATTTACTTCATTTAAAGTTAAGCAAATAATATTTGGTCTTTTTTACACTCCACTCTAAAAAGTATACAGATATCAACATACAGTATAAAAGTTCTGTATGTATGTGTCAGTATAGGGGATGATCCAGAGAGATGATATGGGGTGAGAGGTGGGAGGGGGATTCAGGAATGGGAGCTCGTATACATCCGTGGTGGATTCATGTCAATGTATAGCAAAACCACTACAGTATTGTAAAGTAAAATAAAGTAAAAATAAAAAAAAAGTTCCTAATATGAAACTTTGTACATAAGTTTCTATTGAAAATTTTAAGTGAAGATGTGCAGACTTCACAAAACATGTATTATGCTAAAACCATAATAAAACCTTCCTAAACCATTTATTTACAGGTCTAACTTCACAGAAATATTCTATTTTCTGTTTAAAGTAGTTTAAAGTAGAATTAGTACAATTTCTCCTCTAAAATTCTAACTTTTCTATACTTTTGAAAATGGTTGCTGGAATATTAATTTGGATGCAAAACATGGATCACTGTGTATAGGCAACTAAAGAATGAATTTCTCCTATAGTTCTACGGAGGGGTAACTTCCACCCTTCAGAAAAAATAATAATAAAAAAATTGATTACTGACTTATCAAACTAGATGTTAACTAGTGAATTCACAATTTCACTATCAACTAAAGCAAAAATATTCCAACCATACCAAATATCATCCAGTCAGATGATCGGTAAACATGATCTATAAAAATGTAACTGAGAAACTCACTCTTTTTTTCCCCTACAGTTTTCAAACTGTAATGAATTTTTCATTATCTTTCTTTTAATTCCATGTAGGTTTATTCTGGCTGATAACATGATCTATTGTTCTCTGAGCCACGGTGAGATTGCCATTTCTTAAACAGACAGCACTTATTGGAAATTAAATCCCTACTAATGTATTATAATTATTACTTGAGTGTAATTTGCAGCTCCAGCAGGGAGTCACAGCCAATATGAAGGTAACGTTTCTTCCAGGGAGCTGTTAATATTTCTTCTATGCTGAAATCCCACATAATGGATCTTGCCTATGGCTGATTAATGATTTCAGAGCTGGAACAGTGATTTGTAGCTAAATCAGTCCTCACTGGAGGAGATTCAGGGTAATTTCAGTCAATACTGTTAAATAAGTGTAAACAGTAACTCAGTTAACACACATGTAATCTAGTAGGCAAGAAAAGGAGAAGCAATAAAAGAAGTAAATAATGGTGATCCTGCTGCCCGTGCATTTCATTTACACTTAGAACAGATACAGGCAAGTAACACACTGCAGTGTCATCAAGCCCATGAAATTGCTTCACTGCAACACATTTTTCTGCATTGAAAAAGCAATTTCCCAAACAAGTAAAAGCAAATTGAGCTAAGTGCCTAAAGTAAATCAGGATCCTTTCCTCCATTCTTTAGTTGATATCACCTTCCTCGCTGAAAAAGAAATTGGATAGATAACTTGGAATGAAACTTGTGCAAGACAGATTTAAAGTAAGAAAAAAGGTTTCATTTAGGAAAATGCCATGAGAGCATGCAGTATTCTAACATGATGCATGGTACCCAAGCTCTAAGGATTCCATCTTTACCCCAAACGATGCAGGACAATCCAGCTACAGTCACTGGACAGTCTGACATCCCTTTGCCCTACAGCCTACATGAGGATTGGATAAAATCAGGACTCTCTAGTTGCTCAATTTAATCCTTCTCTGTTAACATAAAGCCAACATCAGTAAAAAGGGAATGATATAACTGCTGTTAACGACAACATTAAGGACCTTAATGTGTATCTTCCGTTGTTTATTTCACTAATAATCCTGCTTCCCACTGTTAGTGTTCTCAATGGAACATTTGCAAACATTCTGATAGAGGTTGTTTGCCTCAGGTCCCTGACTTTTGACTAGCAAAATTATTTAAGAAGAACTTAATGTAAATAATGCTCAGGGAAAGGAGAAATTCTAGTGAGTTAAAGCTGAGAGTCCAACAAGTTTCTACTGAACAGCACAGGGAACTCTGCTTAATGTTACATAGCAGACTGGCTGGAAGGGGAGTTTTGAGGAGAATGGGTACATGTATATGTAAAGCTGAATTCCTTTGCTGTCCACCAGAAACTACCATAACATTGTTTCTTGGCTACACTCAGACACAGAATAAAAAGTTAAAAAAAAAAAAAGTTAAAAAAGTAGCTGAAGTTCTAGATATACACTTATTTGAGCAATGCTATTACAGTGCTCATGTGAGTGAGAAATGCTGATATCTCTACTTAGCTGTATATTTCCAGGTAAAACATAATATCAGTATGTAGACCACAACTTTATTCAGTTTTGAAGAGCCTGGATGAACCCAGACTTACTAAATATCTAGAAGAAACATTTGCATGGGTAACATGACATTTTCTTTCTGTACTGCTAGTGAAGGAATGTACAGAAAAGGGCTAAAATAATTGGCATTAGGTTTCTAGGAATTGTGTCTGAGCCTGCATTTAGACTTCTACATACACTACACAGCTCATACACACAGTTCTGTGTCTAAGTACACATACCCCTTCAATCAGAATCAATACCAAATTACATCTTCATCGTTAGTCAAATCAATATCAGTGTTTCTCAGTTAATAATACTAAACAAGATATATGATTATTTTTTCTTCTGATGGGATCAAAAAGTCAAGTGCAGAATGAATTTTGCAAAGGGGTAAGGTTCTTCCTTTGATAATAAAAGTAGGCTTTTTGTGAACCCCTTAAAAATATATTTTATCTAGTTATTTGAAGTCAGCATCTTGGCTTCATATTCTATTGGTTATTTTAAATGCATCCTTAATAAATAAAATTCACATAAGAATAATTCACCCATTTAAAATGTACAGTTATTTGGATTTAATTCACAGTTTGTGAAATCTTCACCATAGTACCATTATACAACATTTTCATTCCCCAAAAGGAAACCCTCTACTGATTAACAATCACTCCCTAGTCCTACACCCTATCCTCAGTTATGTGTTGTTTAGTCGCTACATCCTGTCTGACTCTTGGCGATCCTATGGACTATAGCCCACCAGAGTTATGTCATGGGATTTTCCAAGAAAGAATACTGAAGTAGGTTGCCATTTCTTTCTCCAGGGGATCTTTCCAGCCGAGGGATCAAACCCCCATATCCAGCATTGCCAGTTGTATTTTTACCACTGAGCCACTAAGAAAGCCCACTCTCAGTTTCTAGGAAACTAGACTTTATTCTGGTTCTATATATTTGCCAGTTCTTCCTAAGTCATAATAGAATCGAACAATATATGGCCATTTAGCGTATTTTCAAGGTTCACCTTTGTGTTGTTTTTCAATCACTGTCATGCCCAACTCTTTGTGACCCCATGGGTTGCAGCACACCAGGCTTCCCTGTCCTTCACTATCTCCTGGAGCTTGTTCAGACTCATGACCATCGAGTCTGAGATGTTATTGAGCCATCTCATCACCTGTTGCCCCCTTCTCCTTTTGCCTTCAACCTTTCCAGCCTCATGGTCTTTTTCAATGAGTTGGTTCTTCACATCATGTGGCTAAAATATTCGAGCTTCAGCATCAGTCCTCCCAATGAATACTCAGGTTTGATTTCATTTAGGATTGACTGGGTTGATCTCCTTATTGTCCAAGGGACTTTTCAAGAGTCTTTGCCAGCACCACAATTCAAAGGCCACAATTCATTGCCATTCAGCCTTCTTTATAATTGAACTCTCACATTCAGACATGACAACTGGAAAACCCATAGCTTTGGCTATACGAACCTTTGTCAGCAAAGTAATATCTTTGCTTTTCAATATGCTAACTATGTTTGTCATAGCTTTCCTTCCAAAGAGCATGTGTCTCTTAATTTCATCCCAACAGTCACCATTCACAGTGATTTTGCAGCCCAGGAAAATAAGATCTGTCATGGTTTGCACTGTTTTCCCCATTCATTTGCCATAAAGTGAAAGGATTGGGTACATTCCAGGTTCCTATGAAATATTATTCTTTACAGCATCAGACTTTACTTTCCTTACCAGACACATCCACAACTAGGTGTCATTCCCACTTAGGCCCAGCCAATTCATTCTTTCTGGAGCAATGAGCACTTGCCCTTCACTCTTCCCCAGTAGCATATTAGACACCTTCCAACCTGGGAGGCTCATCTTCCAGTGTCATAATTTTTTGCCTTTTAATACTGTTCATGGTGTTCTTGCAGCAAGAATACTAGAATAGTTTGCCATTCCCTCCTCCAGTGGACGGCATTTTGTCAGAATTCTCCACTATGACTTGTGCATTTTATATGATCCTGCATGGCATGACTCAGAGTTTCATTGAGTTATGCAAGTCCGTTTGCCATGACAAGGCAATGATCCATGCAGGGGATAAAATATCTGGCCATTTAGTGTATTTCAAGGTTTACCATTGTAGTATGCATTAATATTTCATTACAGTGTAGAAAAACATAACATTGTGTGAATACAACACATTTTTTGTTCCATTCCTCAGTTGGTGAACATCTGGGTTGTTGCCACTCTTCTAAGATTAGGGATAGTGTTGTTATGAACAGAAAATTAAGATTATGGCAGCTGGTCCCATCACTTCATGGCAAATGGGTAAACAATGGGAACAGTGACAGACTTTATTTTTGGGGGTTCCAAAATCACTGCAGATGGTGACTGCAGCCATGAAATTAAAAGACGTTTGCTCCTTGGAAGAAAAGCTATGACCAACCTAGACAGCATATTAAAAAGCAGAGACATTACTTTGCCAACAAATGTCCATCTAGTCAAAGCTATGGTTTTTCCAGTAGTCATGTATGGATGGGACAGTTGGACTATAAAGATAGCTGAGCACCCAAGAATAGATGCTTTTGAACTGTCATGTTGGAAAAGACTCTTGAGAGTCCCTTGGACTTCAAGGAAATCCAACCAGTCAATCCAAATGAAATCAGTCCTGAATATTCATTAGAAGGACTGATGCTGAAGCTGAAACTCCAATACTTTGACCACCTGATGCAAAGAACTGACTCATTGGAAAAGACCCTGATGCTGGGAAAGATTGATAGCGGGAGGAGAAGGGGATGACAGAGATGAGATGGTTGGATGGCATCACTGACTTGATGGACATGAGTTTGAATAAACTCTGGGAGCTGGTGATGGACAGGGAAGCCTGGTGTGCTACAGTCCATGGGGTCACAAAGAGTTGGACATGACTGAGCAACGGATCTGAACTAAACTGAACAATTGTTAACTAGTTTGTGTGTGGACATATGTTTTCATTTGTCTTAAGTATATACAAGGAGTAGAATTGCTGGGTCACGTGAAAACACTAATATTTTGAGGAACTATGAAACTGTTTTGAAAGCAACTGCACAATTTGTATTCCCATCATCGGTCTACAAGTGTTTCAGGGTTTTCAAACCATTACAATTCTTGTTATTATAGCTATCCTAGTGGGTGGGAAGTGTTGTGTTACTTCATTATGGCTTTGATTTGAATTTCCTTAATGACTGTTGATATTGAACATTTTTCAAGTGTTTATTGGGCATTTGCATATTCTTTGGATTCCATGCCATTTGAGTTGTCTCTTTATTACTCAGTCATAGGAATTAGTCTTATATTGTGCATATAATTCTCATATATTTGTCTTGAAGATATTTTTCCCTTACTGTGAGTTATCTTTCACTTCGTTGATAGTGTCCTTTAATGTACAAGTATTTTAAGCTCTCATGTCATTCAATTCATTTAATTTTCTTTCTGTTGTTTCTTCTTTTGGTATTATGTCTGGGAGGTCTTTACCTAACCCAAGGTAATGGTTTATTTCTATGTTTTCTTCTAAGAGTTTTATCATACATAATTCTTAGATTTTCATCTATGATTCACTTTGAGTTGATTTTTGTGTGTTTTGGGGAAAGGCCCAACTTTGTGTATTCTATAAGGACATTCAGTTATCCTAGCATCATTTGTTGACAAGCCTAGTTATTTATTTTTTCATATTGAATAAGACACTTATCTATTCTAAACCTAGTGTCTTCATTAGTAGGATGGGGTGACTGATAAAAGTTTGTAATTCACTAAGGTAGCTTTAGGATTGAATTCAGTAATATATATGAAATTTCTAATATAATATTTAATGCATAGTATAATACCTGCATTTTGGCTTGTAATAGGTCTTCATAGCATACCTTTACCTATTTTTTCCCCCTGAGTTAGGTCTCCTGAACATCACCTGGTGCTTGGGAAAGAATTCTATTCTTAAAATGTTCTTTTTTTTTTTTTTTTTTCTTATCCTTGAGTAAAGGATAAAAGAGAAATAAGAAAGAAAGTTCTTCCCTGTAGCTCAAACGGTAAAGAATCTTCCTGCAACACAGGACAGCCAGGTTCAATCCTTGGGTCAGGAAGAGCCTTTGGAGAAGGGTATGGCAATCTACTCCATTATTCTTACCTGGAGAAAGCCATGGACAGAGGAGCTTGGCAGGCTACACTCTGTGGGACTGCAAAGAGTCAGACATTACTGAGCGACTGACACTACTACTACCACCACTAAGAAAGGAGGAAAGTTGTCAACACGCGACTCTCTCTCAGCCTCTCCTTAAGAACTGTCTCGTAAGACAAACCACCCTGAGAAATTGAGAATGTTTGAAAACATGCTATTCTTTAATGGAATTAAACTGTTTTCATGTTCATACAGTTACAGTACCCTAACATTTGTTAGCATCATTTGCTTGTTGATTGAATGCTACTAATACAAGTGTCCTCTACTGTGGAATAATGAGAAAGATACTTGATCTTTATCCTCATTGCTAGCACAGGACTCCTAAAACCTTTGAAATTTCCTGAGTGATAAGGGTGAAAGGAGCATCTTTTGTTTTAATGAAGCAATTTTTATGGCCCCTCAATAGCCTCAGGATGAGGACAGGGTTCAGGGTTCTTAAGGTGTTCGTGCTAGAGGAGTGGTACACCTGGAGGGCATGGAAATTCTACACCATCTCACTGTATGATGCTCTATTCATCTTTTGCATTTGGCTGTTCCTCTGTTGTATGTTTCTAAATAAATTGGAAACAGTAATAAATCATTTTCCTGAGTTGTATGAGATATTTTAGCAAATTATCAAATATGAGGGTGGGCTCCTATAAATCAGGGAATGATTTATAGCTGTTCAATCAGAAGTATGTGGAGTTAATCAAAGGTAAAAGTAACCTTTGCAAGTTGCCAGCTATGTGACCTTGAGACAATTTTGTTTGTTGCATGAGGTTAACAATTACTCTCAGTAATTCCCTGAAAATTAAATGAGATAGTATACGTGGAAGAGCTGGCAAGATATGAAGCACTAGACAAATGTTATTTAAGTTAACTTCAACTTGAGAAAGAAAAGACAATTCAGAACCACATTTTTAGAAATATGAAAATAATGATTATTTAATAGATTTAAAATAGT
Source organism: Budorcas taxicolor (assembly GCF_023091745.1). Lineage (NCBI taxonomy): Eukaryota > Metazoa > Chordata > Mammalia > Artiodactyla > Bovidae > Budorcas > Budorcas taxicolor. The sequence continues at coordinate 53,796,801 of NC_068929.1, read as the reverse complement.
CTAATAAGCTCTATGGGTATAATTATATAAAAGAATATACGCCATATTATTGCTTGCACAGATTTTCAAATAAAAAATAATGGTGAATTATCTGAACCTGGAACTCTTTTTCTCTTTACTATGACTTCATATTGCACAGATTTTTGGATCCATTGACTATTAGTGAACCCAACCATAATGGAATATTTCTATGTTATTCGTTTCTCAATAACCAATAGTACCATCTGCCAACATGAGTATTTTTCTCATTACTGAAAACCAGATGAGTGTGTAATTATCCCACTGAAATGGAATTTCTCAAGAAAAGGAAATGGAAGAAACATTTTCTTGTTGCACTGAATGAGAAAAGAGTGCTAAATATGTTGAGATGTTTTATAACTTTATATAAAACCATAACACATCAACATAAATAAACATCATCAATGGAGGCATAGCACTCTGTGTTATTAATTACAGAAATCTCATATTTTAAGTCTCTTGACACTCAGGTTAAAACTAAATGATGACTGAGAATCTCACCTAGCATTAATTACCAAGAAGGTGCTTTGAATGATAATAAAACTGTCAATTAACATTTATTTACTTTTGAAACAGGTGTTAAGTGATTGATTTCAAAGTGTGATAAGAAAGTTTGCTTTGTAACTAGAGCTGTGAAAAATATTTAGTCTAAACGAAAAGAAGCCAAAAAAGAGCAAGTTTTCTAGATGTAAGTAAATAATAACACCCTAAATAATTGTATTAGCACCATGGATAATCTCTAATACTCCAGTATGTATCAGTAATACATGTTTTTCTTTCAGCATATTCAGCAATAGTCCAAAAGAATTTGAAAAATGTCCTGATTTCAAACTTTCAGAACTACAGAGACAAGGCATATAAGGTAGCAGGAGAATAAGGATAAGGAACATCTTGAAGGTGGATAAAGAATGGTGTGAGGGGATATGCTGCGTTTAGGTGGTATCTACGTGGCCATCAAAATATCTTTGGTCCTCAGCTACCAGTAGAAATGTTTGTGCCATACCTCAATTAATGTACTAAGAAAATTCTTCTTAGAATCCTTACAAATATGGCATATGTGAAACAGGTGCATAGTATTGCGAGCACATCTTTGAGGTACTTTCCTAACATTTCAATAAAATGGTTACAAAGCCAATATAAAAATGATTAAAATTGGAAAATAATTTCCTGACATTAAGGAGAAACACATAAGAGAAATGTACCCACATTTTGGCTTCAAAAGTGTTTATTCTTATGAATTGCAAGAGTTAACAAACAAATAAAGATTGGGAAAATACACAAGGTTCAAACTGGACAAGGATGTGTCAATAATTCTACTTAGATTCCAAATGTTCAGTTTTATTCAAACAATATTTAATAACAATTAAACAAACTCTGCATAGATTACCTGTATAGCTAAGTTGAAAGGGGTAAGGTTTAGGGATATGAATCAGGGTAGAAACACAGCATATGCTTGATTCTTAAAATAACACAAACTATGGGCAAAGTCATGGTTACAAATAAGTATAATAAAATTAATTTTATTAAATTCTCTTATGTATTGAGCTTAGTTGCTCAGTGGTGTCCGACTCTTTTTGACCCCATGGACTGTAGACTGCCAGGCTCCTCTGTTCATGGGGATTCTCCAGGCAAGAACACTGGAGTGGGTTGCCATGCCTTCCTCTAAGGGATCATCCCAATCCAGCGATCAAACCCAGGTTTCCTGCATTATAGGCGGATTCTTTACCATCTGAGCCACCATGGAAGCCCAAGAATACTGGAGTGGGTAACTTCTCCTTTCTCCAGTGGATCTTTCTGATCCTGGAGTCGAACCAGAGCCTCCTGTATTGCAATTGGATTCTTTACCATCTGAGCCACCAGGGAAGCCCAAATTCTCTTATGTGATGATTAATTTTATATGTCAACTTCACTTGCTGATGAGATACCCAGATATCTGGTTAAACATTATTTCTGGATGTGTCTGTGAGAGTGTTTCCAGAAGAGATTAGCATTGGAGTGGGTAGGCTAAGTAAACAGATGGACTCTCCATGATATGGCATCATTGGAATCATATAGAATGATATGGGCATTATTCAATCACTGAACGCTTGAACAGAATACAAAACAGAGGAAGGAAGAACTCACACTTTCTATCTGATGCTGGACAGCCTCACTGATGCAATGAACATGAACCTGGGCAATCTCTGGGAGATGGTGAGGGACGGATAGGCCTGGGGAGCTGCAGTCCATGGAGTCGTAAAGAGCTGGACATGACTGGGAGACTGAACAGCAAGAGCAATCTAATAGCTAGGGTTTCCCAGGTGGTGCTAATGGTAAAGAACCCACCTGCCAATGCAGTAGACCTATGAGACACAGGTTCGATCCCTGGATCAAGGAGATCTCCTGGAGAAGGGAATGGCAACCCACTGCAGTATTCTTGCCTGGAGAATCCCATAGACAGAGGAGCCTGGTGGGCTACAGTCCATGGGGTCTCAAAGAGTAGGACAGGGCTGAAGCAACTTAGCGCACACTGAGATCTTGAGTTGCGACATCAGTCTCCTGCTTCTTGATAGGAACTTGCACCTTTGGATCCTAGCCCTTCGGACTCAGACTGGAGCTATGCCCACCAGCCTTTGCAGGCCTCCTGTTTACAAGTGGGAGATGGTGGGCCTTCTCAGCCTCCATAGTCATGTGAGTCAATTCCCCAAATCTCTCTTTCTCCCTAACTTGTAGATACATAGACAGACAGGAAAGAGAAAACTGTATAGTCAGAAATGAATATATGTAGAGACTTGTAGTGCACTCCAGTATTCTTGCCTAGGGAGTTCCATGGACAGAGGAGGAACCTGGTGAGCTATGGTCCATGGGGTCACAAAGAGTTGGACACAACTGAGCAAAATTAACACACACACAGACTTGTAGGTCTATTTCTCCGGAGAACTACAACCATACATATTTTCTTACCAAGAGTCAGGTATTACTATTTCCCCACCCAGGAATTGAACCAGGGTCACCTGCATTGCAGGCAGATTCTTCACCAACTGAACTATCAGGGAAGCCCTACTATAACAAATACATACCCCAAAATGTGGAAGTAGTTTTGGACCTGAGTATTGGGTATAGATTGGAAAAGTTTTGAGGTATATGCTAGAAAAAGCCAAAGTTGCCACAAAGCAGTTCTAAAAGTTAATCTGATAGGCACTCAGAAAGTAAAGAGGAGAACTTTTATCTTAATATATACAAATATTAATATATATACATAATATGTACATGAATTTCTATGCATATATATGCATCCATATGCATATGGTGTGATGTGCTTAGCCGTTCAGTCATATCTGACTCTTTGCAACCCCACTGACTACAGCCTGCCAGTCTCCTCTGTCCATGAAGTTCTCCAGACCAGAATTCTGGAGTGGGTTTCCATGCCCTCCTCCAGGGGATCTTCCCAACCCTGGGACTGGACCTAGATCCCACGCATTGCAGGAGAATCCTTTACCATCTGAGCCATCAGGGTAGCCCTTATATGCATATAAATTATACAAAATGACACGTGTTTTACCTAAGAGGATGTCATACAAAATAAAGAAAGAAAGTGAAGTCACTCAGTCGTGTCCGACTCTGCACCACCATGGACTGTAGCCTACCATGCTCCTCCATCCATGGGATTCTCCAGGCAAGAATACTGGAGTAGGTTGCCATTTCCTTCTCCAACACAAAATAAAGAACAAGCTTTACATTATATAATTTATCAATCAAAATGTATTTGTTGATGTTATGTAGTACATGCAAGCGTGCTAAGTTGCTTCAGTCACTCTCAATTCTGCAATCCTATGGCCTGTAACCCACGAATCTTCTCTGTCCTTGGGATTCTCCAGGCAATAATACTGGAGTGGGTTGCCATGCCATCCTCCAGGGAATATTGCCAACCCAGGGATCGAACACTTGTATCCTGCAAATCCTTCATTGCAGGCAGATTCTTTACCACTGAGCCATCAGGGAAGCCAGTTATTACATATATATGTATATGTTCACAAATTTTGTATCTGTGCTTTGTTACAAAATACAATTTTAGACTATTAATTTTATGGTAGCATAGTAGTCTGCTGTTTCATGAGTTACTTGAATACTATCTCACTATTTTTTTTTTCAGGTTTGATATATTTATTCAGAGGGCGTTTCAACTACAAAATAAAGCATTTTTAGCATTACGAAATCCAAAGTTTTAAAATCTTATTTCCTTGAAATTCTATTTATTACAATTTTATAATCCTGAAGAGATTCTCTTATCTGCAGTTTTTCATGCATTCAGGTATTTTGCATGATGTCTGATGTGATCAGCAATAAAGATTGCAATAAAGTAGTAGCTATGATCATAACCCTCTGGTAATCTGAAAACAACAGGGATTTTCTTTTCTGTACAGGAAGCTATGACGTTATCAGGAAGTAGAAAGGAACTCGTCATCTTTCCCTTGATCAATTAGTATATCCAGCTGAGAACCTGGACAGGACTTCACAAGATAGGCAGCATCATAAGCCTCCCACTTACTTTGATCTGTTCCCAAATATCTGGTAAAGGCTTTTTTGCCCCAACAGAGCACTGGGTTGCAAAGTGGAGCAAATGCTGACACATATTTGTATTTTCTAGGATTCTTCAAAGCACAAATCAGAGCTCCATGGCCTCCCATAGAGTGGCCAAACACAGACATCCTTTGGGGGTCCACTGGAAAATTGTCATTTATGAGTTGGGGAAGCTCCTTCGATACATAAGCATACATTCTATAGTTAGTTTTCCAAAGATCTTCAGTAGCATTGACATAAAACCCAGCACCAGTGTCAATGTCCCAGCTGTCCTCTTCTCCTTTAATACTGCAGCCACGAGGGCTGGTATCTGGAGCAATGACAACAAGGCCATATTCTGAAGTAGCTTGATGATAACCAGATTTTGATATAAAATTTTGTTCTATGCAAGTTAAACCAGACAGCCAATATAGCACAAGGCATTTTCCAGTTTCTGCCTTTGGTGGTAAATACACAGCAAATTTCATTTTGCACTTCAGTTCAACACTGTGATGTTCAAAAACTTTCTGCAGTCCTCCAAAGCACTTGCTGCTGGAAACCTGTTTCAATGCCGTTCTTCTGTCCAGTTACTACTTGCTTTTTGGTCTGTACCAAAGGGTAGATGATCCTCCGGTAGCGGTGGGAAGAGCAGCTGCCTATCTCACTTTTAAAATGTTTAGTTATTTCACCAGTATGAAATTAGGATAAATTGCAAAATTAGAATAATTTTGGACAAATAAGATTATTAAAACTTTCACATGAAGTGACAAATTGCTTTAGATAATGTTGCATCTTTTTTTGTCTCCATCAATAATTTTCTCCTTAGAAAATTCTTCAACATTCCAAAACCTAATAGGAATTAGATACAGTTGAGTATGTTATTTATATGGCCTCATTTCTATATTAGATTTTAATTACTTTGAAGTTAATTTGATATGTTAACAGAGTGAGACTATTAGACTATTTCTCCAATTAATTCAAAATGATTAATTGCTCAACACAGTTATAACATATTCTATTTCTTTAGCTGGCACATTTATTAAGCAATCATTTACCCTGTATTCTAGAATTTGTTCATTATATTTTTTTTTTCACAAGAACATTTCTATTTCAGTACTTGTTCATTTAGATTACTGAAGAATTCTAATACATTTTCAAATATACTTCTTTGGAAGTTATTTTATGTTTGTAGTTATCTTATACCTCATATACCCTGACTCAATGCTATTATTAATATCTTTCATTAAAATTATTATAATAAAATTTTAAATTATTTATAACAGAATTCTTGTTGTTCTTTGTTTTCTTCTGGAAAACTTTATTTATTTAAATAAACAATGGCAATAATTTTTATTAACAATTTTATTGTTAATAAATCACTTGGAACTTAGAGATCAAATCTACAATGATTGAAATCTGGATAAGATACTTCAGACAAATCTAAAAATTTAGTATCAATATACTCAATTTTTAATTGATTTCAGGAAGACTTTTTTCCTATATATTCTTAATATTTCTTGATAAAGATTTTACCCCTTATTTTCTCAGTGAGAATATTATTAATTTGTATGTTCATTAATAATTTTAATTGGCCATTTTAATAACATTGATTCTTCCAAACCATGAACACAGTATATCTGTCCATTTGTTTGTACCATCTTCAATTTCACTCACCATGTCTTATAGTTTTCTGAATATAGGCCTTTTACCTCTCTGTTTAGATTTATTCTTCGATATTTTTTAAATTTTCGGTACAATTGTAAAAGAGATTGCTTTCTTAATTTATCTTTCTGATAGTTTGTTGTTAGTACATAGAAACATTGTACCCTTTGACTTTACTGAATTCATTCATAAATTCTATTGCAATTTCAGTGATTTCCCTAGAACTTTCTATAAACAGCATCACCATCTACAAATAGTGACAATTTTACTTCTTCCGTCCCAATTTTCATTTATTTACTTGTTTTTATTTTTTATTTTCTCTTGTAGCTGAATTCTACTATAATATCATTATTGTCTGAAAATATGCTTAATTTCAGTTTTATCAAATTTATGGGTATTTGTTTTGTGTTCCTGCATGTGTTCTCCCATGCATAATGTTCCATGTACTTAAAAACTGCATTCTGCTGATTTTGGTTGGAATGGATACACACACACACACAGTATATCTAGTCTAGTCTAATGTGTCCTTCAAGGCCAATATTTTCATACTGATTTTTTATATGGATTATCTATATGAATGGGTTTCCTTTGTAGCTAAGTTGAGAAAGCATCTGCCTGCAATGCAGGAGACCTGGGTTCAATTCCTGGGTCAGGAAGATCCCCTGGAGAAGGAAAAGGCAAACCACTTCAGTATTCTTACCTGGAAAATCTCCTGGACAGAGGAGCCTGGTGAGCTACAGTTCATAGGGTCACAACAGTCCATGGGGTCACAAGAGCCAGACACAACTTAGTTACTAAACCACCACATGGATGATCCATTCCTTGATATAAGTGATATGGTGAAGCCTCCTTCTATTGTGTTACTGTCAATTTCTCCATGTACATGTGTTAACGACCACTTTCTGTATTTAGGTGCTCCTATGTTGAGTGTATATATATTACAATTACATGTATCTTCTTGTTGGATCAATCAGTTTATTACTATATAATATTTCTTGCCTCTTGTTAGAGCTTTGTTTTAAAATCTACTTTGTCTGATATAGGTATTGGTACTCCCACATTTTTTCCTTTTTCCATTTGTATTAAATATATTTTTTCCACCACTTCACTTTAGTGTGTGTGTCTTTAGATCTGAAGTTCATCTCTTTTTTTTTTTTTTTTTTTTTTTGGCAAGTGTTTTTATTTATTTATTTTTTTTTTTAATTTTTTTTAATTTTAAAGTCTTTAATTCTTACATGTGTTCCCAAACATGAACCCCCCTCCCACCTCCCTCCCCATAACATCTCTGTGGGTCATCCCCATGCACCAGCCCCAAGCATGCTGTATCCTGCGTTAGACATAGACTAGCGATTCAATTCTTACATGATAGTATACATGATAGAATGCCATTCTCCCATATCATCCCACCCTCTCCCTCTCCCTCTGAGTCCAAAAGTCCGTTATAGACAGCTGCGTCTTTTTTCCTGACTTGCATACAGGGTCGTCATTGCCATCTTTCTAAATTCCATATATATGTGTTAGTATACTGTATTGGTGTTTTTCTTCCTGGCTTACTTCACTCTGTATAATGGGCTCCAGTTTCGTCCATCTCATCAGAACTGATTCAAATGAATTCTTTTTAACGGCTGAGTAATACTCCATTGTGTATATGTACCACAGCTTTCTTATCCATTCATCTGCTGATGGACATCTAGGTTGTTTCCATGTCCTGGCTATTATAAACAGTGCTGCGATGAACATTGGGGTACATGTGTCTCTTTCAATTCTGGTTTCCTTGGTGTGTATGCCCAGCAGTGGGATTGCTGGGTCATAAGGGAGTTCTATTTGCAATTTTTTAAGGAATCTCCACACTGTTCTCCATAGTGGCTGTACTAGTTTGCATTCCCACCAACAGTGTAGGAGGGTTCCCTTTTCTCCACACCCTCTCCAGCATTTATTGCTTGCAGATTTTTGGATCGCAGCCTTTCTGACTGGTGTGAAGTGGTACCTCATTGTGGTTTTGATTTGCATTTCTCTGATAATGAGTGATGTTGAGCATCTTTTCATGTGTTTGTTAGCCATCCATATGTCTTCTTTGGAGAAATGTCTATTTAGTTCTTTGGCCCATTTTTTGATTGGGTCATTTATTTTTCTGGAATTGAGCTGCATAAGTTGCTTGTATATTTTTGAGATGAGTTGTTTGTCAGTTGCTTCATTTGCTATTATTTTCTCCCATTCAGAAGGCTGTCTTTTCACCTTGCTGATATTTTCCTTTGTTGTGCAGAAGCTTTTAATTTTAATTAGATCCCATTTGTTTATTTTTGCTTTTATTTCCAGAATTCTGGGGGGTGGATCATAGAGGATCCTGCTGTGATTTATGTCTGAGAGTGTTTTGCCTATGTTCTCCTCTAGGAGTTTTATAGTTTCTGGTCTTACATTTAGATCTTTAATCCATTTTGAGTTTATTTTTGTGTGTGGTGTTAGAAAGTGATCTAGTTTCATTCTTTTACAGGTGGTTGACCAGTTTTCCCAGCACCACTTGTTAAAGAGATTGTCTTTACTCCATTGTATATTCTTGCCTCCTTTGTCAAAGATAAGGTGTCCATAGGTGTGTGGATTTATCTCTGGGCTTTCTATTTTGTTCCATTGATCTATATGTCTGTCTTTGTGCCAGTACCATACTGTTTTGATGACTGTGGCTTTGTAGTAGAGCCTGAAGTCAGGCAAGTTGATTCCTCCAGTTCCATTCTTCTTTCTCAAGATTGCTTTGGCAATTCGAGGTTTTTTGTATTTCCATACAAATCTTGAAATTATTTGTTCTAGTTCTGTGAAAAATATGGCTGGTAGCTTGAAGTTCATCTCTTATAGGGAGCAAATATAAGGGTCTTGTTTTTAACCATTCAGTCACTATATTTTTTGATTGGGGCATTGAGACTGTTTTAATTTAAAGTAATTATTGCTACTTATTGCTATTTAAAGTAATTATTGCTAATTTGTTACTTATTAATCACTTTCTGGTTATTCTTATTTTTATTTTTTTTCCCTTCTTTTCCTCAGTTTTTTGTGATTTGATGACTATCTGTAGAGTTTATTTGAATCACTTTTTCATATGTGTATATGTATGTATTTTTTATAGGTTTTTAGTTTGTGTTACTATGTTGTTCACAAAAACATATAAATGTTCACATATATTTATATGTACAGCATAATTACAAAAATATATATGCTAAAATATAATAATATATGTGTTACAAAAATATATATCTATGAAGCAAGGTCCAATGCTGTAAAGAGTAATACTGCATAGGAACCTGGAATGTCAGGTCCATGAATCAAGGCAAATTGGAAGTGGTCAAACAGGAGATGGCAAGAATGAACATCGACATTCTAGGAATCAGTGAACTAAAATGGACTGGAATTGGTGAATTTAACTTAGATGACCATTATATCTACTACTGTGGGCAGGAATCCCTCAGAAGAAATGGAGTAGCCATCATGGTCAACAAAAGAGTCCGAAATGCAGTACTTGGATGCAATCTCAAAAACGACAGAATGATCTCTGTTCGTTTCCAAGGCAAACCATTCAATATCACAGTAATCCAAGACTATGCCCCAACGAGTAACGCTGAAGAAGCAGAAGTTGAACGGTTCTATGAAGACCTACAAGACGTTTTAGAACTAACACCCAAAAAAGATGTCCTTTTCATTATAGGGGACTGGAATGCAAATGTAGGAAGTCAAGAAACACCTGGAGTAACAGGCAAATTTGGCCTTGGAATACAAAATGAAGCAGGGCAAAGACTAATAGAGTTTTGCCAAGAAAATGCACTGGTCATAGCACACACCCTCTTTCAACAACACAAGAGAAGACTTTACACATGGACATCACCAGATGGTCAACACCAAAATCAGATTGATTATATTCTTTGCAGCCAAAGATGGAGAAGCTCTATACAGTCAACAAAAACAAGACCAGAAGCTGACTGTGGTTCAGATCATGAACTCCTTATTGCCAAATTCAGACTCAAATTGAAGAAAGCAGGGAAAACCGCTAGACCATTCAGGTATGACCTAAATCAAATCCCTTATGATTATACAGTGGAAGTGAGAAATAGATTTAAGGGCCTAAATCTGACAGATAGAGTGCCTGATGAACTATGGACTGAGGTTCGTGACATTGTACAGGAGACAGGGATCAAGATCATCGCCATGGAAAAGAAATGCAAAAAAGCAAAATGGCTGTCTGGGGAAGCCTTACAAACAGCTGTGAAGAGAAGAGAAGTGAAAATCCAAGGAGAAAAGGAAAGATATAAGCATCTGAATACAGAGTTCCAAAGAATAGCGAGAAGAGATAAGAAAGTTGTCCTCAGCAATCAATGCAAAGAAATAGAAGAAAAGAACAGAATGGGAAAGACTAAAGATCTCTTCAAGAAAATTAGAGATATCAAGGGAATATTTCATGCAAAGATGGGCTTGATAAAGGACAGAAATGGTATGGACCAGCAGAAGCAGAAGATATTAAGAAGAGATGGTAAGAATACACAGAAGAACTGTACCAAAAAATCTTCATGACCCAGATAATATGACGGTGTGATCACTCATCTAGAACCAGATATCCTGGAATGTAAATTCAAGTGGGCCTTAGAAAGCATCACTACAAACAAAGATAGTGGAGGTGATGGAATTCCAGTTGAGCTATTTCAAATTCTGAAAGCTGATGCTGTGAAAGTGCTGCACTCAATATGCCAGCAAATATGGAAAACTCAGCAGTGGCCACAGGATTGGAAAAGGCCAGTTTTTATTCCAATCCCAAAGAAAGGCAATGCCAAAGAATGCTCAAACTACCGCACAGTTGCACTCATCTCACACACTAGTAAAGTAATGCTCAGAATTCTTCAAGCCAGGTTTCAGCAGTACATGAACCGTGAACTTCCTGATGTTCAAGCTGGTTTTAGAAAAGGCAAAGGAACCAGAGATCAAATTGCCAACATCCACTGTATCCTGAAAAAAGCAAGAGAGTTCCAGAAAAACATCTATTTCTGCTTTATTGACTACGCCAAAGCCTTTGACTGTGTGGATCACAATAAACTGTGGAAAATTCTGAAAGAGATGGGCATACCAGACCAACTGACCTGCCACTTGAGAAATCTGTATGCAGGTCAGGAAGCAACAGTTAGAACTGGACATGGAACAACAGACTGGTTCCAAATAGGAAAAGGAGTACGGCAAGGCTGTATATCGTCACCCTGCTTGCTTTTTTAACTTATATGCAGAGTACATCATGAGAAATGCTGGACTGGAAGAAGCACAAGTTGGAATCAAGATTGCCAGGAGAAATATCAATAATCTCAGATACGCAGATGACACCACCCTTATGGCAGAAAGTGAAGAGGAACTAAAAAGTCTCTTGATGAAAGTGAAAGAGGAGAGTGAAAAGTTTGGCTTAAAGCTCAACATTCAGAAAATGAAGATCATGGCATCTGGTCCCATCACGTCATAGGAAATAGATGGGGAAACAGTGGAAACAGTGTCAGACTTTATTTTTGGGGGCTCCAAAATCACTGCAGATGGTGACTGCAGCCATGAAATTAAAAGACGCTTACTCGTTGGAAGAAAAGTTATGACCAACCTAGATAGCATATTCAAAAGCAGAGACATTACTTTGCTGACTAAGGTCTGTCTAGTCAAGGCTATGGTTTTTCCAGTAGTCATGTATGGATGTAATAGTTGGACTGTGAAGAAAGCTGAGCACCGAAGAATTGATGCTTTTGAACTGTGGTGTTGGAGAGGACTCTTGAGAGTCCCTTGGACTGCAAGGAGATCCAACCATTCCATTCTGAAGGAGATCAGCCCTGGGATTTCTTTGGAAGGAATGATGCTAAAGCTGAAGCTCCAGTACTTTGGCCACCTCATGAGAAGAGTTGACTCATTGGAAAAGACTTTGATGCTGGGAGGGATTGGGGGCAGGGGGAGAAGGGGACAACTGAGGATGAGATGGCTGGATGGCATCACTGACTCGATGGATGCAAGTCTGAGTGAACTCCGGGAGTTGGTGATAGACAGGGAAGCCTGGCATGCTGCAATTCATGGGGTCGCAAAGTTTGGACATGACTGAGCAACTGAACTGAACTGATTATATATATATATATATATATATATATATATATATATATATTTTTTTTTTTTTTTTGAAGCCAAAGATGGAGAAACTCTGTACAGTCAGGAAAAACAAGACTGGGAGGTGACTGTGACTCAGACTATGAACTTCTTATTGCCAAATTCAAACTTAAATTGAAGAAAGTAGGGAAAACCATTGGACCATTCAAGTATGACCTAAATCAAATCCCTTACAACTATACAGTGGAATGACAAACAGATTCAAGGGACTAGATCTGATAGATGGAGTTCCTGAAGAACTGTGGATGGAGGTAGGTTGGTTATGTCTCCCCAAATCTTAGAGTAGTGGTGTAATGTAGGAGAAATCCTGTGGGGCATGAAGCACACTTCCCACTGGTCATCACATACTAAGGTTGCCCCCATGTGGGCTTCCAGAGCCTAGAAAGGCTCTGGTAGAAACTGTGGTGGGTCTGGGAGGGAGAGCTGGCCCTGGGTGCAGTTGGCTACTAGTCCTGCCTTGTGTAATGGGTCCTAGCTAACTGGTGGAAAGTACTAAGTCCCTCCGTGGGTTACTGTATGGACTGGGGAGTACCAGGGTAGATATTGGTCCCCTGGTTGGGGAGTAAGCCCCTGCGGCTCATATGCTAGAAAGAGGACTCTAAAATTGTGCATGCCATCATTTGAATGAGATTTAAAAATTGGCAGCCACTAGCAAATGTTCTGAGGAAATCACTGTTGCTTCAAGCCTTTATGGGAATTTCTGAAGAATCATCAAGTGGGTCTGTCCCAGGCTTTGTTTAAAATGTTTTCTCTGCACTGGAATTCAGGTGAAGGTGAGTTCAGGGTGATCCAGTTCCATCATGCTGGCCACACACTTAACCAATATAAATTTATCTCCAAATAATACATGTTTCTAACTCCCATAAAAAATTAACTGCAGTGCTAAACATTAAAAAAATACACATTTTCCACTTAATTTTACTTTTGCTCCCTTTGCATCAAAGGAAAATAGCATACTGATTTTATATCACAACATAAATCCTCTATTCTTGTCAGTAATAGATACCAGATTCTGTCAAATATATTTAGCACTTTTTTTTTGTAGTAAATATTTTCCCTATTCATTCCTTTTTATAGGCTAATACACTTATTCAAAATCTTCATTTTTCTATTTACATGTATTAGAATATATATGTGTATATTTTCTATTTACATTATTGCTGTTGTTCAATTCCTCAGTCATGTCTGACTCTTTGTGAGCTCATGGACTGCAGCATGCCTGGCTTCCCTGTCCTTCACCATCTCCCAGAGCTTGCTCAAACCCGTGCCCATTTAATCGGTGATGCCATCCACTCATCTCATCCTCTGTCATCACCTTCTCCTCCTGCCTTCTACCTTTCCCAGCATCAGGGTCATTTCTAATGAGTCAGCTATTCATATCTGGTGGCCAAAGTATTGGAGCTTCAGCTTCAGCATCAGTCCTTCCAATGAATATTCAGGACTGATTTCCTTTAGAATTGACTGGTTTGATTCCTTGTACACCAAAGTGTCAGGGGCCAGTGTGAGGAACTCCGCCCATTGCAAAGGTCATGAGGAAGGAGGCTTGGCATAAGCAAACACGTGATCAAGCCTCAGGAAACCCCCTGTTCCTGAGCATCTACCCGAAAACCAGAGTCTGTTTTATGCTCTCCCCCATAACCGTTTTTCTTGGAGGAGTAAACGTGCAGCTCCAAGGCAATAAAAATTCCTGGGCATGACAAGAGTGTTTCAGCTTACGGACTCCTCTGAAGGTTATCTAGCCCACCTGTATAGGTTCGTCTGGCCACGTGATTGTTTACAGCCCCCCAATCTGAGAGGCACGAGATGTTTTAGACTTACTAAAGGCAAATTCTTTTGGGGAGTTGGAAATTATTAGTATAGTGGGTTGGTTAGGAATTATATTGGTGAAGGGTTTTTCATTTGTTGTGCCAATAATTGCTGCTAATTCCCTGCTCTGGGTGGGACAAGGATGTCTCAGGTCAAACCTCTCTGCTGACAGACTAGCTGGTGTGACAGGATTATCCATATGCCTGCAACTACACACATGATTGTTTACTACCTCTCAACCATAAACAGCACAGAGAGTTTTGGAGTATTTTGAGAGTCTTAATTAGCATAGGGCTTAGTCAATGATTTCCGCCAGGCCTCCATATACTTAGGCACTTGGGAATGTATTAATCAACGTATTTGGAATACAGAAAAGGAAATATAGTAGTTTTTAAGGTCAGCAACACTAGACTTCTTGAGTTAATGAATATTCTCTTTTGTAACAGATCACTGTACTTTGTTACAAATCACTGTGTCCTTGCTATGTAAAAATGTAACTTTGTCACTATCTTAAGACTAAATAGATCTTAAGGGGAGCATTGGTGAAAGGATTTTCATTTGTTGGGCTGATGTTTGCTGCTAAATCTCCATGTTCCCTGCCCTTATAATGAATATAACTAGCATTTAGGAGAAATAAGTATTAACCTTTAAGCATATAGGAGAAATAAGTATTAACCTTTAAGATTAATCATGTTAACCTTGGGTTAAATAAATTCCTTTATTGATTGTAACTCACTACACCCTCATCCTATAGGAATGTAACTTTATTTGGAGGGTGGTGCCTGGTTTAAGAAAAAACACCCTTGGAAGAAATAAGTTTTTTGGTTATCAGAAAGAAAGGATCATAAAATGTCAGCAGGTCTCACTCATGGCCAGAAAATGATGTAATATCCCTAAGACCTTTTTTTATACATTTATGTGAAGCACCTGATTTTGATAAAGGTCAGGACTGCTGACCCCTGTGTGACTCTGTATTCATCCCTATGTGTAACAAAAGGTATATAAGCAAACACCAAAATAAAGAAATCAGATCAGTTTCCAGAAAGACTGATTCCCCCATGTTGTTTCTTTCTTGCTTCCCATTTTTCTGGCTGAATATTCAGCCTCTTTTTCTCCACTAATTTTCCTACTACACTATCCGTTTCTAATCTCTATATATATCTGTAATTAAATATGTATTTTTCCAAGGATGACGACGCCGTCCCCACCTTCGAATTCCCTGGATCCACCGGGGCTGGACCCCGGCACCAAAGGACTCTCAAGAGTCTTCCCCAACAGTCCAAAAGCATCAGTTCTTCTGTGCTCAGCCTTCTTCATGGTCAAGCTCTCATATCCATACATGACTACTGGAAAAACCATAGCTTTGACTAGATGGACCTTTGTCAGCAAAGTAATGTCTCTGCTTTTTGATAGACTATGTTTGTCATAGCTTTTCTCCCAAGGAGCAAGTTTCTTTTAATTTCATGGCTCCAGTCACCATCTGCAGTAATTCTGGAGCAACCCCTCCCAAAAAAGAGTCTGTTTCCCCATCTATTTGCCATGAAATGATGGGGCCAGATGCCACAATCTTAGCTTTTTGAATGTTGAGTTTTAATCCAGATTTCTCACTCCACTTTCACCTTCATCAAGGGGCTCTTTAGTTCCTCTTTGTTTTCTGCCATAAGGGTGGTATTATATGCACATATGAGGTTACTGATATTTCTCCTGGAAATCTTGATTTCAGCTTGTGCTTCATCCAGCCTTGCATTTTGCATGATGTACTCTGCATATACGCAGGGTGATAATATACAGTGTTGATCTACTCCTTTCTCAGTTTTGAACCAGTCTTTTTTTCTATGTTCGGTTCTAACTACTGCTTCTTGACCTGCATACAGGTTTTTCAGGAGGCAGGTGAGGTGGTCTGATATTCCCATCTCTTTAAGAGTGTTGCACAGTAATTTTTGTGGAACACACAGTCAAAGGCTTTAGCATACCTAATGAAGCAGATGATTTTCTGGCTTTCCCTTGCTTTTCTATGATCAACAATTTGATCTCTGATTTCTCTGCCTTTTCTCAATACAGTTTGAACATCTGGAAGTTCTTGGTTCATGTACTGTTGAGGCCTAGTTTGAAAGTTTTGAGCATTACTTTGCTAGCCATGGGATGAATGCAAGTGTGCGGTAGTTTGAACTTTTGTGTTGCCCTTCTTAGGGATTGGAATGAAAACTGACCTTTTCCAGTCCTGTGGCCACTGCTGAGTTTTCCAAATTTACTGGCATACTGAGTCCAGCACTTTAACAGCATCATCTTTTAGGGTTTGAAATAGCTCAGCTGGAATTCCATTACCTCCATTATATAACCATAATTTTTAAAAAATCATGATATGTTTCTTAAAAGAAAATAAGCTTTAAGAAAATGATTTAGGCTTCCACCAGAATTGCTTTTGTATTACTCTTCCTGGCATACCAATAAATACTTCACTTCACATTTCAACTGTATCTCCTCTTAGTGTTTTAAAAACATCTCTGCATGTAGTGTTTCATTTAATATTCTCCATAACATTGCAAATTTAAAACACCATGCATTCCCTTGCTGTTCTAACAATTAAACTATCTGGAAGACTATACAGAACCCTGGATGATCTGGCACCTAAACCAAGTGCATATCTTTCTAAGAAAGTAACATCTTAAAAATAATTTCTATTTTGTAACAGACTAAAATGATTTTAGTCTTTAGGTTTTTTTCATTAGACCAGGGATACTAATCCTTAGGCCAGGGTTAGATCCATATTGCAGTTCACCATGGGGATATGTTCAGTCCATTATTATAAAAACTGTCATCTGATGACATAACATGCTACCATATTTTTTTTAAGAAGAAATAGCAAAGCAAATTCTATTAAATTATACAGAATGGATGATTTCAGTGATGGTGTAAAGGACTTGATACAGAGATGTTACAGGCTAAGTTCAAAGCTCAGTTCAGTTCAGTTCAGTCGCTCAGTCATGTCCGACTCTTTGCGACCCCATGAATCGCAGCACGCCAGGCCTCCCTGTCCATCACCATCTCCCGGAGTTCACTCAGACTCACATCCATAGAGTTCGTGATGCCATCCAGCCATCTCATCCTCGGTCGTCCCCTTTTTCTTCTGCCCCCAATCCCTCCCAGCATCAGAGTCTTTTCCAATGAGTCAACTCTTCGCATGAGGTGGTCAAAGTACTGGAGTTTCAGCTTTAGCAGCATTCCTTCCAAAGAAATCCCAGGGCTGAGCTCCTTCAGAATGGACTGGTTGGATCTCCTTGCAGCCCAAGGGACTCTCAAGAGTCTTCTCCAACACCACAGTTCAAAAGCATCAATTCTTCGGCGCTCAGCCTTCATCACAGTCCAACTCTCACATCCATACATGACCACAGGAAAAACCATAGCCTTGACTAGACAGACCTTAATCGGCAAAGTAATGTCTCTGCTTTTGAATATACTATCTAGGTTGGTCATAACTAGTTCAAAGCTAGACCCTGCTTATAGAAAATGAGACATAAGGAGACCCCGAAGAGCTCACATTTTCATCTACTGAGCAACTCAGTTTTAAGTGACTCCTTATTGCTTTGACAAAATACTGGTGTTAAGGACCAGATTATGTCAAACTCATATGCTGAAGCACTGACCCTCACTGTGACTGTAACTGGAGATGTCTTTAAAGAAATCATCTGATTATAGTGGGGAGGCTCTAATTTAACAGCATCAGTATCCTTAGACAAAGAGGGAGAGGTCATGGGAGAACATGGAAAGAGGCCACCTTTCACAAGCTAGGAAGAGAGGCCTCACCAGAAACAACCCTGATAATGCTTAATCCTGGACTTCCGGCCTCCAGAACTGTGAGAAAATGAATTGTTAAAGCCAAAGAGTCTGTGGCATTTTGTTATGGTAGTGAGAGCAGACAAATGCAGTTGAACTCACTTTATGTTCTAGCAACTATCACAGAGATGACACTCTCTTAATAGCCACATAGATTAAAGCACTATACGAGGAAAATCTAGCTTTTTAAAATTTACATAATCCTACAGTGTCTTAGAGCACCTCCCTAGAGTCTGAAAATTCATTGTGATATTCATACTGAAAAAATCACAAGCATGCCTTTTTCATGGATGACTGAAAGGATGAAACTGTCTAAATGTGTCAATCACAGAAATTGTAATCCATGCCATTCCCACCTACAAAGCATTTTTATTGAAAAGCATTATATTGAGCAGCGTGCTGTTGCCAGATACACAGATGTGTAGCGTGTGTGTGAAAGTGAATTAGACAATTATTTAGTATTTATCCTTGAATTAGAAATCTGGTAATCCAAGGATAAATACTAAATAATTTGTGCACACATGCTTTATGATGTGAGAAATGAGTTTTATCCATTTGCAGTTTGATGTAGTTCTTCTCTATCTTGAGAATATTTTTAAAAAGACATAAACAGCAAGAGAGAAACAGAATAATGTCCTGTGATTCCCTGATAGTAGCTGTGATACCTGTATTTCTTTGTATTTGATGTGCATTGCATTTCTTGTTAAGACAGAGTAGTAAGTTGTGCATTCTGTGAACCAAAATGCATGAGGGTGTACTGATCTAAAAAATATTATGGTATGTTGCCTCTGAAGCAGTGATGCGAACAAGAAAGAAACAAAAGGCTGTGGCTGCTTACACATTTCTGCTTATGTGTATAAAAAACTGAAAGAAGAATAAAAGAAGAATTTGGGCTTATTTATATATCTGGTGCTTTTTTTTCTATCCACAGAAGAATCATTTTCTAGATTCTGTCACTCATTACTTTATTAGTCATCGGGATGCTGGGAAATATTGAAGGCAAAAGGAGAAGGTGTCCGAGGATGAGATGGTTGGATGGCATTACTGACTCAATGGACATGAACTTGGGCAAACTCCAGGATATAGTGGAGGATAGGGAAGCCTGGCGTGCTACAGTCCATGTGGTCACAAAGAGCCAGACATGACTTAGAGACTGAACTACTATTACTTACTGGTGATTTAGTAATTGAAAATGCATCTTTAAACCTGTGGTTATCTTTGTACATAAGTTCAATTTACAATAAATGTTTAGACATGATAGCAATAAACATGCATTAATACAACTCATTAGAAACTATAATTTAGTGTGAAAGAGTTCCCCCTAGGTTCTATCTAAGATTTACTTATCCATTAAAATATTGAAAAGGCTTTACTATACAAAACCCCTAAAGTACATGTGAATTATAATATAAAAGGAAAAAACAAAACAACCAACAAAAACAACAACAAAACAAACAAACAAACAGCCAAACAGGAGGTCAGTGGCTCTGGGGAAGATATGTTGAATACTGAGCAGGACTGGATGGAAGCAGTTGATGGTTCAGTGCTTAAGATCTAGTTGGACAAGGGTACCACAGATGTTTTGCCAAAGATATACAAATATAATCGATCACACGAGAATAAGTGCATGTCAGTCAAATTCAGAAGTATAAATGTAGATATAAGGCAGGAGGTTTTCTAAGAGATACAGATACTTTTTGACAAAATGTTTTTATCCTATAGATATACATCAGGCCTTCATATCCCTCACCCATGGATTTCCTCACCCATGGATTAAACAAACTGTGGATCAAAAATATTAGAAAAAAATTTCCAGATACCTTCAAAAAACAAAACTGGAATTTACTGTACTCTAGCAACTATTTACATAACAGTTGCATTGCATTCACACCTGTTTACATAGCATTTAGACTGCTGTTTTTCAGTTTCTCAGTCATGTCTGACTCTTTACAACACCATGAACTGCAGCATGCCAGGCTTCCCTGTTCTTCACTATCTCTCAGAGTTTGCTCAAAAGTACGTTCATTAAGTCAGTGATGCCATCCAACCATCTCATCCTCTGTCTGCCCATTCTCTCTCCTGCCCTCAATCTTACCCATCATCAGTTGTTTTCCAGTGAGTCAGCTCTTCCCATCAGGTGGCTGAAGTATTGGCGCTTCAGCCTTAGCATCCGTCCTTCCAATGAAATATTCAAGATTAATTTCCTTTAGGAGAAGGAGAAGACTCTTGAGAATCCCCTGGACCGATAGGACATCAAACCAGTCAATCCTAAAGGAAATCAATCCTGATGCAAAGCACCAATATGAACCGAGACAATCTCTGGAAGATAGTGAAGGACAGGGAAGCCAGGTGTGTTATAGTCCATGGGGTCTCAAAGAGTAGGACACTGTCTGGGCCCTCCTTCTTAGTACTTTTTTTAGTTTATACCCAGTTGAAGAGAGTGGTATTATGGATCAAGAAATTCTTTCTTTTCTCTTTCTCTCTCTCTCTCTCTCTCTTCCCCTTTCCCATCCCTCTGCCTCTCCCTCTCTCTTACTTTCGTTCTTTCTCACTGATTTTCCCTAAAACTTAACTTTGTTAAATAAACTGTGTTATGCAATAAGAGATCCTTTCTCTCCTTTCCTTTTCCCTGATTCGGCCCAACTTGCTAAAAAACTGAGATGAATTTCATTGTCTCTCCTCTTTATATT
Source organism: Budorcas taxicolor (assembly GCF_023091745.1). NCBI lineage: Eukaryota > Metazoa > Chordata > Mammalia > Artiodactyla > Bovidae > Budorcas > Budorcas taxicolor. The sequence continues at coordinate 53,776,096 of NC_068929.1, read as the reverse complement.
TCACTTCCCTGTTCAAAATTTTTCGGTAGTTTTCCATTTGTTAAAGAATAACATTTCACATCTCTGCCATTTAAAACCATATATCTATGCACACTCCAATCCTTACTAACATTTCCAACTTTTCTCTCCACAGTCTGTGTAAAAACACCCTGTTACAGTCAAAGGGATTTTCTGCTGCACACCATAGACACTGTGTTATCTTTCTGTGTGTCTTCAGATAACCTTTCCTCAAACTTGTACACCACATCGTCCTTTTCTAGCTAAACTCCCAGCTGAAATGTCATCTCTTCCTTTCAGAGCAGCATAGCCTTGCAAATCTCTTTTCTCTAAATGTAATTTGTACATCCTACACCATCTGTCTGACATTATTCCAAGATAAATGTCCTTCACCTAAGTTTGTTGGCTTCTTGTTAATAGAAAACTATTTTTAAAATGGTATTTTATAATACTTATCAACTTTTTTTCTCCAAAAAGTATAGGTACTCAATGTTAATTATCAACAAAGTAAGTGTCCAAGTGAAAAAATTAGTCAGGCCCTTGTAATTGTGAAACAAGATGCCAAAGAAGAAGTGATAATAACAAAATGATAGTCCATAACTAAAGAAAACATGGCAAAATATTGTTTAAAGTATACTCAGCATTCTATGAACCTTACCTTTATACTTCTATCCCCCAACAGAGTCAATTTGGTGTCATTGTATATGTTAGTCAGCCAAAATAAACTCATGGCAGATAAATGACAAACTGAATATCACAGAAAAGCCAACCGCACTTAAATAACATATAATTTTAATAGGAAATATTGTTGCTGGTTTTCTATCTCAAATGTCCTCTTGAATCACATGTTAGTGGTTGTTCACAAAGAAAATAAAGTCAATGCACTAAGCACATCTGCTATTTTTATTTAAACTCACAGACAAATAGTTCAGGTTAATAGAGCAGACACATTCTGGGGTGGCTGCCCAGTGTAAAACCATCTGTATTCTTTGAGAGCTAGCCTTTCACAGAAAATGGTCATCTGACTGGTTTTCTTTTTTTTTTTTTTTAAATTTTGTGTCATGTACTCTCCACATCACTGACAGGTTTTAATTTATGACATTTGAATTCTCTTCACCAGGGACTTCCCTAGTGGGCCAGTGGTTAAGACTTCACCTTCCAAAGCAGGGGATGCAGGTTTGACCCTGTGCAGGGAGCTAAGATCTCAAGTGCCTCATAGCTAAAAACACTAACAAACATAGAACAAAAGTAAAATTGTAACAAATTAAATACTTTAAAAAATGGCCCACATTAAAAAAAATATAAATTTAAAAATTCTCTCCACAAAAATCTGATAACCCTTTTCAGACAGATTCTAAAAGTTATCACAACTGAGGATTTCTAAACTTGGAATCTTTCTATGTTCATCTTTTCACATGTACACAGAGGCAGTGAAATCTATAGAAAGAGAAGCAGCTAAGAAATAGTGCTAGAAGTAGTATGCAAAGAAATGGGGGAGCAATATCTAGCTAAAGGATGCTACTGACCTGAAGATCTTAAAGTAGCCCTGGAAGTTTGTAATAAAAGCTATTTGTTTAATCCAGTTCAAGTGACTTTCTGTTATTTGCAATCCAACATGTTTTCAGGCAAGCCCAAACTATTTTAAAATACTCTCAAGGGAAATTACATGAAATGTTAGGGTTATGTCACTTAAGTCCCAATGCTACAGCAAGAAATTCACAAGCAAGAAGCTGTGATGGAGTAAACATTACTTTAAAGGTTGATTTTGTGCCACTGAGCATTATTACATGTGGCAGCTTATAAACGACTTGCAGAGTGTTTACAACATATAGTAATAACATAATGTTAATAACATTAATAATAATAGGGAATTCAGAACTACCTAAGGTGATAAATGAGGCTATATTTAGTTTTCAGGAAAAAAATTACATATAATATTTTACAATTATTGATAAGGTCATTCACATCCTTTATGTTCTTTAGAGTACTATGTACCCAAGGAATTTTAAGGCAGATTTTGAATCTACATTATCAAATGAGTTGTATATACTCCGGTTTTTATCCTTTGGAGAGTTCAATTTTCTGATGCAGCCAATATAAATTAGCTTTATTTTGCCTCACAAATTACAGATTGGATTCATAAAGTGTCACGTTCCCTACACCATGTATAAATAACCTATTGTTACATATGGAGATAAGTCTTCTCCTTGGCTTATACAAAAAAACTAATTGAATGAATTATTAATCTTCTTTGTATATGATATGGATCTGGCTACCTTTATATGTATGAATGTGAATATACACACGCTGATATACATCAGTTCTTTTAGTTCTCTGCGGTAGTAACTTTTATTTCCCCAAAATATAGAAAAAGGAACTGAGATGCAGAAAGTTTAAATATACTTGCTCAGGGCGACAAAGCTAATGAATGTTTGAGCAGCAAGGATATTAACACGGTCAGTGAAACACATTCACTGCTTTTCCATCACAAAATCATATCACCTAGCTTTCAGCTTCAGACTCTATGGGAAATTGTTAGCAATATAAACTTTAGATTCCATCTTACAAACTGAAAAAAACCAACCGTTTTGGAAATTAAAGAAAAAAAAAAGGTTGAAATAAACTCATACAAACACACACACATTTCCCAGTTTATGAAACACAAAGTGGGAATTATTAAAAGATTATCAATTTCAAAGCATTTAGGGGATGAAAAAAGAGAGAGCATAGTCAAACTCAATACATGGCACCTCTGAAAAAATAAGGCTATGTATGCCACCAAGGGAGATGATAATTACTTTTTCCTTTTAATATGCACAAAGGGATAAAGAGTTATAATAAAGTGGAAAGAAAAACCCATATTACCACATTGTTGGTATTTAATCATTACTTTTATGTGTTTGTTAATAAGACTAAAAATGATGAAAATCCTTCAGTATAACTTTTTGCTCTATCTTAATGCCATACTTTGTCAAAATGCTATAATAGGTGAATGGGAAGATATTTCCATATATTATGGTTTACTTGCATTTTTCCTTGAATAATTGTCATAAAATTGACATGATAGATATTCAGTTCAGTTCAGTCACTCAGTCATGTCCAACTTTTTGTACCCCATGGACTGCAGCATGCCAGGCCTCCTTGTCCATCACCAACTCACAGTTTACTCATACTCATGTCCATTGAGTCGGTGATGCCATCCAACTATCTCATCCTCTGTCGTCCCCTTCTCCTTCTGCCTTCAATCTTTCCCAGCATCAGTTCAGCTCAGTTTCTCAGTCATGTCCGATTCTTTGTGACCCCATGGACTGCAGGATCCCAAACCTCCCTGACCATCAGCAATTCCTGGAGTTTACTCAAACTCATGTCCATTGAGTCAGTGATGCTGTACAACCATCTCATCCTCTGGCATCCCTTTCTTCTGACGTCAACCTTTCCCAGCATCAGGGTCTTTTGCAATAGGTCAGTTCTTTATATCAGGCGGCCAAAGTATTGGAGTTTCTGCTTTCACACCAGTCCTTTCAATGAATATTCAGGAGTGATTTGCTTTAGGATGGACTTGTTCAAACTCCTTGCTGTCCAAGGGACTCTCAAGAGTCCTCTCCAACACCACATTTCAAAAGCATCAATTCTTCAGCACTCAGCTTTCTTCACAGTCCAACTCTCACATCCATATATGACCACTGGAAAAACCATAGCCTTGACTAGACCAACCTTTCTTGCTTTTTCAATGATCCAACAGATGTTGGCAACTTGATCTCTGGTTTCCTCTGCCTTTTCTAAAACCAGCTTGAACATCTGGAAGTGCACTGTTCACATATTGCTAAGGCCTGGCTTAGGGAATTTTGAGCATTACTTTACTACCATGTGAGATGAGTGCAGTTGTGTGGTAGTTTGAGCATTCTTTGGCATTGCCTTTCTTTGGGATTGGAGTGAAAACTAACCTTTTCCAGTCCTGTGGCCACTGCTGAGTTTTCCAAATTTGCTGGCATATTGAATGCAACACTTTCACAGCATCATCTTCCAGGATTTGAAATGGCTCAACTGAATTTCATCACCTCCACTGGCTTTGTTCGTAGTTATGCTTCCTGAGGCCCACTTGACTTCACATTCCAGGATGTCTAGCTCTAGGTGAGTGATCACACCATCGTGATTATCTGGGTTGTGAAGATTTTTTTTTTTTTTTTATTGGTATAGTTCTTCTGTGTATTCTTGCCCTCTCTTCTTAATATCTTCTGCTTCTGCTAGGCCCATACCATTTCTGTCCTTTATTGTGTCCATCTTTGCACAGAAAATTCCCTTGGTATCTCTAAATTTCTTAAAGAGATGTCTAGTCTTTCCCATGCCATTGTTTTCCTCTATTTCTTTGCATTGATCACTGAGGAAGGCTTTCATATCTCTGCTTGCTATTCTTTGGAACTCTGCATTTAAATGGGTATACCTTTCCTCTTCTCCTTTGCCTTTCACTTCTCTTCTTTTCATAGCTATTTGTAAGGCCTCCTCAGACAAACATTTTGCCTTTTTGGATTTCTTTTTCTTGGGGATGGTCTTGATCTCTGCCTCCTGTACTATGTCAGGAACCTCCATCCATAGTTCTTCAGCCACTGTGTCTATCAGATCTAATCCCTTGAATCTATTTGTCACTTCCATGGTATAATCATAAGGGTTTTGATTTAGGTCATACCTGAATGGTCTAGTGGTATATATTATTTACATTATTTAATTTTGAAGAGACTTCAGATAGCTTAAAAAAATGTTCATTACATAAATTTTATCTCAAAGAATTAAATGAACCTGGGGCATTAAGAAGTACTTTTGAGTTAAAGTGTAGCTGACTCAACTGGTTAGTTCTAAAGGATTAGTTAAATTTTCATTAGCATGTACAGACACCCATGCCATTTGATTTCTACATATTTTGTATCTTTTAAAATATGTCTCTGATGTGTTTTCAAATTTTTATATTATCATATAGTTGAAGTTATTACTCCCTTGGTTATCTTTAATAAAAATAACATTCATGTTTACACTTTTCAATAATTTGTTTCCCTTGGTTTCATACTCCAAACTGAATTTTAAATTTTGTCTCTTCACTTTAAGTTCTTTTATGCATTAGAAAATGTTATATTTAATACCATATAATGTTTAAGTTATTCAATGCATTGCAATTTGGTTAATCCTTCACTCATTTGTGCTTGTTTGCTCAGTTGCTTCTGACTCTCTTTTACCCTAATGGACTGTAGCCCACCAGGCTTCTCTGTTCATGGGATTTTTCAGGCAAGAATACTGGAGTGGGTTGCCATGCGCTTCTCCAGGGGATTTCTGCAACCTGGGGATCTAACCCTATTCTGCACTTTCTGCATTGCAGGGGCTTCTTTACTGCTCAGCTAGTGGGGAAGCCCTCATTTATGCACATATGTGTTTTTAATATATTACTGCTGCTGCTAAGTCACTGCAGTCATGTCCAACTCTGTGCAACCCCATAGACGGCAGCCCACCAGGCTCCCCCATCCCTGGGACTCTCCAGGCAAGAACACTGGAGTGGGTTGCCATTTCCTTCTCCAATGCATGAAATTGAAAAGTGAAAGTGAAGTTGCTCAGTCGTGTCCAACCCTCAGCGACCCCATGGACTGCAGCCTATCAGGCTCCTCCATCCATGGGATTTTCCAGGCAAGAGTACCGGAGTGGAGTGCCATTGCCTTCTCCTAACATATCACTATTATTGTATAAATATTGCTACAATGAGAGTCTCTCTATATAGATTTTCATGACATTAAAGTTTTACTATTTGAATTATTGCATCAAATTTATTAATTTAAATGCTGATCTTGGTCATCAAATCCAGAGATACCAAGGTTTTAATTTCTCTGTAATTTGTGGTCACACTATATCCCTTTGTTTTGCACCACTAATCTGAAAGAGGCAGAAAATCCCACTGTCATATCCCATTACATTCTGCATAACTAAACGGATTTCAGCAAGAACAAGATAAGCTCATTTCTAGAATCTATCCCAGAACTAAGTAAGTGTAGAGTATCTTTTCTGCAGGGATGGTAGTTTTCTCTAGTAGTGTCCCAGTCACACTTAACACACATCTAGAACCTCATTTTGGATGCTCTGCTGTGAATTGGGCTTACTACATCCTAATCACACCCCACCCACATTACACAGCAGAGTGATTCAAGAAAATGCAACGTTAAGCCTCCTAAACATGCATGCTGCTGCTGCTGCTGCTGCTAAGTCGCTTCAGTCGTGTCCGACTCTGTGCAACCCCATAGACAGCAGCCCACCAGGCTCAGCCATCCCTGGGATTCTCCAGTCAAGAACACTGGAGTGGGTTGCCATTTCCTTCTCCAATGAATGAAAGTGAAAAGTGAAAGTGAAGTCGCTCAGTCCTGTCAGACTCTTTGCAACCCCCTGGACTGCAGCCTATTAGGCTCCTCCGTCCATGGGATTTTCAAGGCAAGAATACTGGAGTGGGTCGACATTGCCTTCTCTGACTAAACAATCATAAATCCCTTCGATTAAAATTCTGCCAAATCATTTTCATGTTGAACATACAGACTAATTGTTAATACCCCATTCACTGTGCTAATGCAATTATTTGTGCAAATTACATTCTTCTTTATATTTTTCCTGAAAATTTCATATTCAATAATAATAGGAAAGAAACACTTTCTCTATTGAAATAATAGCTAACATTAACTAGGATTGCACTACTATTTCAACATTCAACTTGATCTCCAATATCATTTTTTTAAATTATTTTTGTGTATCATCTTCCATCTGCATTTTAGACATTAAGGTTATAGAAGGAGGAAATGGTGTATTTAACTCACAGGAACAATAAAACCAACAACAAAAACAATAAAACAACAGAACCATCATATTGAGTGAACTTTCCAAAAAAAAATTACTGTTTTAGTGAGGAAACTATACTTTTTGAGAATTTCAGTAAAAAAAAAGTTGCTTTCTCTATTATACCTTGCAAAATATTTTAATTCACTTCATCTAGGATTGAATCTGAAATCTTGTGCCCCTATCCTTTTTAAAATTAAAAACCAGAATATTTGCTTGAATTGTCCATTTGCTCCTGTTATATATTTGATGCTAGAACATGGTTTCTTCTAAATTAAAATCAGTAATAATTTTATTTGGGGGGGTATCATTTGATCATAAGAGTATGACAGATACTAAAACAATCTCCCAAAACATGCTAATTTGAGGAAACTACAGTCATTGGGAAAATAATCTAGATTTTCTTTAATTTTCAAACACAATGAAGCTAATCTATTCTCAATGAATAAGATGACTTATAGGCTGGCTTGAGGTAGAAATTCAGCACAGGAAAGCAGCTATTCTCTAGCACTGAAGTTAATTGGACTCCTACCCACAATTCACAGTGTGATAGTGAAAAGGTTACTGAGCTTCAGTAAAATGAAGACACTAATTTTTTCCCTTTAGCACTTCTGGAAGATTAAGCAAAAAAAAAATTAATATAGAATACCTAGAAATATAGGTATTTAATAAGTCTTGTTGAGTGAATAAACTTTTTCTTCTTTGCCTTTTCAAAAAAAAATCTAGTCTCTTGTAAATAAATACATCTCTATTTCAGAAAACACTGTACATCCAAATGAAAAATATATTAGCAAGACCTGGTCCATGACTTTGTCATTCAAGTATATTATTCAAACAGTAGTTCATTTATGAAACAGATATATATCAACTCTATACCCTGTACTAGGCACTATGAGGGGGTTTAGAGATAGAAACTTAAACTGGACACAATGGAACCCTCTCTTCACAATACTTTTAGTCAAAATAAACATGTGCACACAGAGAAATAAATTATCTTAAGCCTATATTAACAGAAATGTGAATTAACAATTATTATAAGATCTCTGCAGTTATACTGAGAAATTATAATTAATTGGATAAGGTAAGGGAAGTTGGCAGAGTTTCCTTTGAAAAAGTGTTCACCACAAGAAGACTGGAGGGTTGCCTGGAAGGGAAGGGAAAGCATCACTAGGGAAGGGATAGCATTGCTGGGAAAGATTGAAGGCAGAACGAGAAGGGGATGACAGAGGATGAGGTGGCTGGATGGTACCACCAGCTCAGTGGATGTGAGTTTGAGCAAATCCCAAGAGAAAGTGAAGGACAGGAAAGCCTAGAGTGCTGCAGTTAACTGGGTCACAAAGAGCTGGATACAACTTAGGAACTTAACAAGGGAAGGGATATAGCTGTATGGTACATGCAAAGAGATTGTGATAGAAGGAAGCATGGACATTTTCAGGTCAGTGTGGCTGGAGCATAGAATATGGCCTTGGAAGTAATGGAGGCTGTGGGCATGGAGTCAGTTATTTAGGTTCGTTTTTATGAGGTCCGTCTATACTAAGTCACTTCAGTCCTGTCCGACTCTTTGTGCCGCTATGGACTGTAGCCCACCAGAGCTATGCTGGGATTTTCCTATGGTAGGATTGAGCCGCCCAGGTGGTGCTGGTGGCTAAGAATCTGCTTGTTATTGCAGGAGACATAAGAGATGTATGTTCAATTCTTGGGTCAGGAAGATCCCTTAAAGTAGGAAATAGCACCTCACTTCAGTATTCCTGAGCAAATGCCGTTGGCAGAGGAGCCTGGCAGGCCACAAGTTCATATGGCTGCAAAGAATCAGACACAACTGAGTGGTAGGATAATTTTTAGAATTTAGTAAAGACACAGACAAGAGATATTTAGTGTGAAAAAACTACAAGAAAAATAATATGTATCATATAAATGTAGAAGTAGTTATTCTAAATGTAAACTACCATTTTTTACCATCAAACTGCTTTTGACATTAATACAGATCAGCTACCTTAGAGATGAAAATTAAAATACCTTGAAATGCTGGACAAATATGTGTATAAAATTAGAGTTGCAAGAAATTCAGGAAAGTACTTCAGAAATGACAAAGTCAGCAGGAGTTGGATATCAATATGCAATCTGCCCAGAAATTGCTGCCACTCTGAGGTCGCTTGTCTGTATTTCTAAGCAGAGAGCTTAGACTCTTGGTCCCAAGAAGAAAGGGAACAGGTCTTCTGTACCAGCAAGTGGGAGCTTAAACTGAGACCTAAACATGAAGAAGGACACTCAAATATGAAGATGTGGATGGAGAAAAAATGTTCCCACCAACAGAAGTCAAGAAAGATGGTCAACCACTTCCAGGCCTCATGTGGCCATAAGAGGCACAGGAGTGTGCCAAGAACTGTTCAATACAAGCTGGTCCTCATGAGAACTAGGGAAGGCAAATAATGGAAAAATGGTAACTCAAGCAAATAACAACAATAACCAGAAGAAGATAAATAGACTTTAATTTAAAGAGCTATAATTGGTATAAAGAAGTGCATAAAAGTAGGTAGAAAAATATACAGAAATTTAAAATAAGTATGTGCTAACAAATGACCAAAAAGAAAAAAAGTACAACAAAAATTGATGCAATTACAGGGAGAAGCTGAGCTATCCTTGATTTTAACAGAAGATATAATGTTATCATTCATTAATTTTTCAATCAAATGAAAAGGAAATAGTATTTAAATGTGTGCCAGTTAAATGGCACAAATAATGATCTTGACCTATGAGCATTTCTATACCAAGACAGTAGAGAGTACTCATTCTTCTCTTACATAAATGGACTATTTATAAAAATTAATCACAGAGCATTCTCAATGAAGTTTAAAGAGAGTGCACAGAGCCACCTTTACATAAGAAGAGATGTAAGTAAAAAATGAATAATCCATCAAAAAGTAGAAGCTCATGTAATACTGATAGACTACCACTGGAATAAATTATTTATACAGTTTAAAAAAATGTTTGGAACAAAACAGAGAGCTTGGACCATTGAGCCCATGACAGAGACCAAGAGTTGCATTTTTAAGATAATAATAGAAACATAGATCCTTTTTTATTTTCACTGATAGACAGCCACACTGGAGCAGAGTCTACATTTTCTAGTTACTTTTCATTTAGGTGTGATTACATCAATACATAGGATTTCTGGTCAGTGGGAACATAGCATTGGTGAGTTACCGTAGATCATGAGGATCAAGTTCATACCCTAGCAAAGATGATACAATCAAATACAAGCAGCTGAGTTTCCTGATAAATACACTATAATACTTAACTGGGTGGCTTAAGTTCAGACTGTTACAAGAAAGAGAAATAATCTTCTATTTATTATCACTTATATTTTTTGTTTCTATTTCACAGTCCAGTTTCTTTCCTAACCAGTATAGAACTCCAATTGATTTAAAAAATACAAAACAACTAACTCAGATATCTCAAGTTACTAGCTTTGACTTTGAGAACTTAATATAAGTTATGTTTCACTCTTCATTTTAATTTCCAAATCTGGTCTGCATGTGAGTCAAGAGATATAAAATATATTTAGGTTTATTTAAAGTAACGGTTGACTTTCAAAACAATTTTTTATGCGTCACATTTAAAATTGTCCTTCCACACGTGTGCTGTTCAGATTCTAACAGGAAAAAAGACACCATCACCCTCAGGAGCTCAGATGGTAAGGGCTGCTGACAATTTAACTACACTGTGATTTTCAGAAAAAGGTTTCTACATAGGACCAATGAGTTGACTTCCTTAAAATTACCTGATGTTAGTTACCACAGCCTTTGGGTGAAAGGATTTTTGCCTAATGCACACAGTATGAAAATGGCTTCTTCTGGCTTCTGATGCAATTGAACTTATAATTTACAAAGGAGAAACCACAAACAGAAATAAAATATTCACATCCTCCCATCACAGAACCAAGAAGTTTCAAAAGCTTCCTCACAATAGCTGGTCTTTTGCTTATTCTAGTTGATACCCTCAATGGAAAGGGCATGGTATGTGGGCTGGAAAAGCTGTTCCTACCAAGTTCTTGGCATTCAAAAGGATCTCCTAATGGCTTTCGAAAAGTAAGATTAATGATAACTTCCCAGGATTTTTATGGTTAAAAATGAAATATTTGAAAATTACTGGCAATATTATTTACATATATTATTTCCTTAATATTTCTCTAGTAACTATACATCATGTGTGAATGTCCTGTGTCAATTAGACTACCTAGAATCGAAGGTCTTCATCTTAAATTGTTTGATTATCCCATAGGGCACTACACAGTGTGTAATGGACTACTCACGTCCATCGAGTCGGTGATGCCATCCAGCCATCTCATCCTCTGTCGTCCCCTTCTCCTCTGCCCCCAATCCCTCCCAGCATCGAAGTCTTTTCCAATGAGTCAACTCTTTGCATGAAGTGGCCAAATACTGGAATTTCAGCTTTAGCATCATTCCTTCCAAAGTTATCCCAGGGCTGATCTCCTTCAGAATGGACTGGTTGGATCTCCTTGCAGTCCAAGGGACTCTCAAGAGTCTTCTCCAACACCACAGTTCAAAAGCATCAATTCTTCGGCACTCAGCCTTCTTCACAGTCCAACTCTCACATCCATACATGACTACTGGAAAAACCATAGCCTTGACTAGACAGACCTTAGTCGGCAAAGTAATGTCTCTGCTTTTGAATACGCTATCTAGGTTGGTCATAACTTTTCTTCTAAGGAGTAAGCATCTTTTAATTTCATGGCTGCAGTCACCATCTGCAGTGATTTTGGAGCCCCAAAAAATAAAGTCTGACACTGCTTCCACTGTTTCCCCATCCATCCTTAGGAAAGAAATATAGTTTTACTTGTTTTTGCCTTTAAATATCCCTATAAATTCTCTAAGAAGCAAGTCTTGTCATAAAGCATTAAAACAACATGTAAATCTATCTATGTCTAGAAGTATAAATTCCTGGTAAATGACTCTATACTAAATGAAATATGATTTTCCATACATGAAGTCTCAGGAAAATTTTTACATTAATTTTCCTAAAAAAATTGTCAATGTACTCTATTTTTAAATGAAAACTAAAATATGTTTATGAAATAAAAAAGGATAAATTAATAGTTGATTGATTTTCTGAAAACACTTGAAATAAAAGCTTGATGATACAGAAGGAATATCTTTGTATCTCTGGATGGAATACCTTAGGGCATTATCAGAAAACTGAATCCTTAAGGCTAAAGTGAACTTGCAGTTTTTGAACTGAAAGTAACTATTTAAGATCTACATTTTCAAATATTCACTTCATTAGTATCCAATACTTTTTTGAGTCCAAATTAAATCTTACTTCATAAATATTTTAAGTACATATGCCTGGCATGATAATATAGTGAATAAAATATCTTAAATTGGTAAATAACAATGATTTTTCAATGCTTTGGCATAGAAATATAATTGCAAATACTACACCTGAAAATTCATATATTCATTTGTGCTGATACAAATGGGTTCAGCTATTAGAGTTGCAGGCTTTTTATCCTTTTAGGTTGATCAAAAATATAAAATAGAATTTACAAGTTGCTTAGTTATCAAAAATCTTCCTTTGACATTTGCTTTAATTGGTAAAAGGTCGTTTGGCAATCATTTTAGGGACCACAGACCTGGACCATTTCGCAGGTGAAATGGTAAAAACATCTATTATTTTCTCAGCATCTTAAATTTTTCCTTTAAAATAACTATGGTTTAAAAATAACATTTTTGATGGCTTCCTCCATGGCAGACAATAGTCTAAAAATTTACACATATCATTTTATTTCTTACATTAACCTTATGAGGTACACATTAATAGGTCCTTTTTTATTCCTTACAATAACCTTATGTACACATTAGAAGGGGACAGTTAAATCATAATGAAGTTTATGGTATGTTTTTAATGTCACAAAGCTAATAAGAGAAGAAAACAGGATTTGTAGCAAAACAAACAAACAAGCTATGACTGTCCAGAAATCATTTTTTCCAATGAATAAGTAATATACTACTTCTCCCAATACCATGCAAACCCTTGGTAGAAATGGATATCGTAGAACATATTTAAATAACTGTAAATGAACATTTGGAAACTCCTGTAAAATTTTCTTTTTATTTTCTTTTTATTTTTACTTCATTTTGCTTTACAATACTATATTGGTCTTGCCGTACATTGACATGAATCAGCCATGGGTGTACATGAGTTCCCAATCCTGAACCCCCCTCCCACCCCATATCATCTTTCTAAATTCAGCTGTTTGATTTACAACCTATTTTGTAATGAGTTCCGTTTTAGTGCTTGGGGATGCTAACAATAAAACACTGTGGTCACTTGGCTCACATCAGAGGAAAACAGTTCAAATCCCCACATTTGGATCCAAATCTCTGCTCCACATCTTACTCATCATAGAGCTCAAGGCTAATTCTTTAAACCTTTTACCTTGTTTTCCTCATCTGTAAAATGAGACCAAGAGCAGAAAGATTAAGCGAGCTGACCGATGGAAAGTGGTTGGGAAAATGACTAACACACAGTATCCAGTCCGTAAGTATTTTTGTGTATACACTAGGGATACATGGGAGGGGCAGGGGGCAGGAGGAGAAGGGGACAACTGAGGATGAGATGGCTGGATGGCTTCACCAACTCCGTGGACGTAAGTCTGAGTGAACTCCGGGAGTTGGTGATGGACATGGAGGCCTGGCGTGCTGCGATTCATGGGGTCGCAAAGAGTCAGACATGACTGAGCCACTGATCTGATCTGATCTAAGGTATACATGTACTATTACAAGGTTCTCTGTGTGTGTATGTGTATATGTGTGTGTGTGTGTGTGTTTTCATGACGTATAGACATGATGGACAGATAGAAGATGGAAGAGGGTGTGTTTGTACTACTGGATACAAGTTTTCATGCTACTGCTTGGTCCTACAACATCTTCCTGCTTCTTGTGTAACCCAGAATTCAGGTTATTTATCCTGACCATCAAAATGTGCCACTTTTGCACATTCCAGAGCTTCTGGCAATTATAATGCTAGAACCAACGTATCTTCAAGGTTAGAAGTATGCAGTTTTTTCATTCTCACTCATGGCTTTAAGTCAGTATTCATATTTAGTAATTTAAACCTGGGACTCATCTGCTTGTTGTTGCTCTATTCCTCAATATGCCATTCTAGGAATAAAATTCAATCCATCTCCTTCATTTCCACTCCCGAATTCCTTCAGTAATGAGTTATCTTTTCATATTACACATGGCTATTTCTATATTGCCCCAATCCATTCCTTCAACTGAAAATCCAGCATTCAAACAACAGTTAGTTCTCTTTGCATTGTCCTCATTTCTGCTAGATGTTTTTGTTTGTTTGTTTTGTACGTACAGCACTCCAAGCATCTGATTCTAATTAGACCATCAGTTGACAGGTCCTCAGAGCCCAAACTTTCTCTTCAAAGTATTTATTTAGGTTATTTTCTAAACAGAATACCTCAGCATGATGAGGGAGTTTCTCATTGTCTGGCATGCTGCTGCTGCTAAGTCACTTCAGTCGTGTCTGACTCTGTGCGACCCCATAGACAGCAGCCTACCAGGCTCTCCTGTCCCTGGGATTCTCCAGGCAAGAACACAGGAGTGGGTTGCCATTTCCTTCTCCAATGGATGAAAGTGAAAATTGAAAGTGAAGTCGATCAGTCATGTCCGACTCTTAGCGACTCCATGGACTGCAGCTTACCAGGCTCCTCTGGCCATGGGGTTTTCCAGGCAAGAGTACTGGAGTGGGGTGCCATTGCCTTCTCCTTTCTGGCATGAGTGGGTGTGTTATAGAAAAATGTTTATGCTCTATGGAATAAGAGTAGCTCTTCTCCCTTGACATCCAGCCCATTCCATATATTACTGATGTTCAATTATTGTACTGATTTTTTGAGCAAAATAATTAGAAGATAAACTCTCTTATCTGATGACAGTTCATTTAAGAAGCAATTAGAACTTTTTGGTACATATGTATAGAAAAAAAGAAAGAAGAGAAAAAAATTTAACTTAATACTGGGATAACTCATATACTTTTAAATTACCCTGCCCTACTAAAGACCTCATTACTGCCACACCGTACATGGAACAGCATATTTACCACAAAAGTCCCACCTAACACTGCAATAATGAATGTTTTAAATGTGATGTTCTTTAGTAAACAAATTGAAGTCCATTCGTTTCATGAAACTGGTTCCAACAAAGTATTCAGGCCAAAGCGATCTTTCTCAGGCTATTTGAAATCAAACTTGGGTTGAACCTGGAATATTTTGAGTAGCTATAATATTCAAATCTCCTTTTAGAAGAAATGCCAGCCCTAATCACCAGCCTTGGAAAGACTGTCCCATGTGTAAGAGAACTGCATTTTTGTTTGGGTAAAGTACAAGTTATGTTTCCAAACTTTCTGTTAACATAGCATTGACTTTGCCATCCTGGACATCTGTTATCTGGAGCATCTAAATTCCTTTTTAATCAGCAGCACAGGCACTCAAATGCTTGTCAAAAATTAAACCTTAAAAATCACAGTATTATTTGAGACATCTGATATTAATCAGTAAATCTAAGAAATCTTGTTAATAATCCCTCTCTTTAGTTTCTCTGAGGAATGTAATTTGATTAACTCAGCTGCCTAAGCATATTTTCAGAAGTTATAATTTTATATTATTTATTCAGCTTATTGAAGAACAAGAAGTCATTTCCATCTGAAGAATGCATCTTTGATAAAAACCTGTGTGAAAGTGTTAGTTACGTCACATATTCACTGATTCATCAATTACTTATTGTCTTTTGGCTCTGTATAAAGTGCTGTGATTGTTTTAGGAGCCAATAATAGAAAGGGATAAATGAGAATATGTTACTCTCAGAGGTCAACACAGAAACTGATGAATTGAAATAGGTACAACTCAATGCAATGGCAGATTATTAGAAGTGAAAACCAAAATACTCTGGGAATCAGAGGGATTATAGGAGCTGAGCTTTTACTGAGAGACTGAAGAAGAGTGAGTTGAGGATATGGGTAACTGGAGAATACACCCTAAAGAAGGAAGGATGTCCAAATGTGACCCAAAATACCGGGCAAGTTTAGAATGGTGCCATGCGTGACACCGTGCCATGCGTCATACACTCAGTCATGTATGACTCATTCATGTATGACTCCGTGTGACCCCATGGACGGTAGCCCGCCAGGCTCCTCTGTCCATGGAATTTTCCAGGCAAGAATACTGGAATGGGTTGTTGTGCCCTTCTCTAGGGGATCTTCCCAACCCAGGGATCAAACCCAGGTCTCCCACATTTAGAAATGTTAGGTAGATATTTAATTTGGACAGAAGCTGTTTCCTAGAATTCATTTCTTAGAGGACTGCTATCTCTGGAATACATGTTTGTATTATCTGCTAAAGCATGTAAAATGGGGTTAAGGGGCAGGTTTCTAACTGGTTCAAAGAGACCAAATCATTACAATGCTTCATGGTTTTGGCAATCAGAGAAATACCTCCTGCTCAGTCCCATATAATGCTCTAATATGCTTTAATATAGATCTTTTTGTCTAAATATTAATATTTTTTCCTGAAATTGCCTAAAAGATTAGTGTGTATCCATTAAGAAAAATAGGCATATACCATAGAGGAAATTCTATTTAAATTGAGAGTTTTCTATCATTTGGGCTTTTCATAAAATATTTGTGTGTTTAATTTACAAGCAGAGGCCTAGAGACAACTAAGTTTTTCCTGTTTTGACTGCATCCTGCATTTTAAGAATGGCTATCTGAGCTAATATATGTTTATCAGATACACATTTATTGAGAAAATTACTCCAAATCAGCAAACCCTCAATTTCCATTCCCTGAAAAGAACATCTGTTTAGGTCTTTAGAAAATAATGTAAGTAACCAGTTATACAATGTAGATTATAAGAAGCTATAGTGTGCTTTGTCCCCCCAAAATAGAATAGTAAATAAAGGTCTAAAAATCATACCATTCTTTCAATCCACCCTCATCACCCCCTCCCTATAATGTGAGAGCTCTAATACTTTAATGATGGTAAGTGCTTTACAGAGATTTTTGTTATTGTTCTTATAATTTATACCTCACTGGGTATTTATTCAAGGAATAAATGTTAAAATTTTAAAAGGATTATACATATTAGTTCCTAAATTTAAATTTATATGATATTGTGCAGTGAATAATGCAAGCCTTTAGCTATTGTGAGTTGATCTATAGACTCCTGGGATATCATTCTGGAGGGAGTATATTTATTTTGCTAGGTCATTGACCACCAGACAATCTAATAACATAAGTTGTGATGGGAGATTTTGGAGAGTACATATATTAACCCAAACTTTTGGGAGAGGTTAGAGACTAAAGGTCATGCAAGCAGCTTGTATGTGTGAAGCTCCACCTGAAATTCTAGACATCAAAAGCTTGGGTGCTCTTCTTTGGTTTGCAATATTCTCTGCATATTTTCAAACGTTATGGTTGGGAGGAGGTAAAGCATTCTGATGCTCCAGACAGAAGATGGCTGGAAGATTTGTTTGTAGACCCCTGCTGCATGTGTGCCAAGTCACTTTTTTCCTGTCCGACTCTTGTGACCCTATGGACTGTAGCCCACCAGGCTCTTCTGTCCATGGGATTTTCCAGGCAAGAATATTGGAGAGTGTTGCCTTGCACTCCTCCAGGTGATCTTCCTGATGCAGGGATCAAAACATGTCTCTTATGTCTCCTGCATTGGCAAGCGTGTTCTTTACCACTATGGTCCCTCCCGCTCCTGCCCTATAAGTTTCTTCCCTTGGCTGAATTTAATTGGTATCCTTTCATTATAATGCTTTGTAAATGTAAATATATTGCTTTCATTGAGCCCTGTGAGTTGTTCCAGTGAACTATCAAACCAGTGAATTATGGTTGTTGGGACTCTCAAATTTGTAGCCAGCTGATTTGAAGTGAAAGTGATCCTGAGATGCCCCACCCCCAATCTTGAGGCTGAAATGAGTCTTGTGGAGACTGTTCCCTCAGCCTGGTGTCATAAAACATTCCTCTCTGTGACCACAATTTCTTTTCTTACTTTGCCCAGTGCAGGAGGAAGCAGGCATTTAGATACCTTTCTTGAGGGAGACAACAAAAAGGAATAATTTATAGTTCCTTAAATAATGTGCACTATTTCACTTTCAAGACTTAGCTGACTCTACATGGTTTCCAGAAAAATTTTAGATTCTTGCCTCCCCTACTTATTAGCTGTGTGACCTTGGACTTGAGAATCCATTTGTCTCATACTTGGTTTCCAAAGTCATATCCATATGAACACAATATTATCATCAATTTCAAAGAACTTTTGTGGGTCTTAAATGATGTAATGTCTACCAACACAAGAGTCTTATTACTTCTGTTAACTGCAGGAGCTGGCCTCCCATTCTGATAAAACACCTTCTTTGATTGTATCCCTTCTTCTTTCCTTTCTTGAATGGGAAGAAACAGCTGCAGGTCGCAACTTCCTCTAGTAACTCAGATCATGGAATAAAAGAGAGAGAGGAGCTGAAATAATTAGTTCTCACCCAACACATGTCTACAACTTGTACTTATATTGGATATTTTCTTTCTTTAAATAGAAAATGATTATTAAAGAGATATCTGTACTTAGTGTTTATTGCAGCATTATTTACAATAACCAAGATATGGAAACAACTCAAGTGTCCACTGAGAGATGAATGAATAAAGAAGCTGTAATAACCATACATATATATACATACACATACATACATATGACAATAATTCCATTGAATATTATTCAACCATAAAAGAGGAAACCCTGCCCTTTTTAACAAATGAATGGACATTGAGAGCATTATGCTAAGTGAAATATGTCAAATAGAGAAAGACAGACACTGAATGATCTCATTTATATTTGGAACATAGAAACAAAACAAAACCCCAAAACCAACTCAGAGGAAAAGAGATCAGATTTGTGATTACCAGAGGTAGGGGGTGGTGGTGAATTTTGAGGGAATTGGATGAAAGTGGTAAAAAGGAACAAACATCCAGTTATAAGATAAATACTGGGGAGGTAACATACAATATTGTATGTCAAGGCTGTATATTGCCATCCTGCTTATTTAAATTATATGCAGAGTACATCATGAGAAATGGTGGACTAGATGAAGTACAAGCTGGAATCAAGATTGCCGGAAGAAATATCAGTAATCTCAGAATGCAAATGACACCTCCCTTATGGCAGAAAGCGAAGAAGACCTAAAAAGCCTCTTGATGAAAGTGAAAGAGGAGAGTGAAAAAGTTGGCTTAAAGCTCAACATTCAGAAAACTAAAATCATGGCATCTGGTCCCAACACTTCATGGCAAATAGACGGGAAAGAGTGAAACAGTGGAAACAGTGTCAGACTTTATTTTTTGGAACTCCAAAATCACTGCAGATGGTGATTGCAGCCATGAAATTAAAAGAAGCTTACTCCTTGGAAGAAAAGTTATGACCAACATAGATAGCATATTGAAAAGCAGAGATATTACTTTGCAACAAAGGTCTGTCTAGTCAAGCCTATGGTTTTTCCAGTGGTCATGTTTAGATGTGAGAGTTGGACTGTGAAGAAAGCTGAGTGCCAAAGAATTAATGCTTTTGAACTGTGCTGTTGGAGAAGACTCTTGAGAGTCCCTTGGACTGCAAGGAGATACAACCAATTCATCCTAAAGGAGATCAGCCCTGGGTGTTCACTGGAAGGACTGATTCTAAAGCTGAAACTCCAGTACTTTGGCCACCTCATGCGCAGAGCTGACTCATTGGAAAAGATCCTGATTCTGGGAGGGATTAGGGGCAGGAGAAGAAAGGGATGACAAAGGATGAGATGACTGGATGGCATCACTGACTCGATGGACGTGAGTTTGAGTGAACTCCAGGAGTTGGTGATGGACAGGGAGGCCTGGAATGCTGCGATTCATGGAGTTGCAAAGAGTTGGACACAACTGAGTGACTGAACTGAACTGAACTGAACATACAATATGAAGAGTATAGTTAACAATGCCTTATTGTTTACTGGGAAACTGCTAAGAGAAGAAATCATAACAGCTTTTATCACAAATAAAAACCCTTTTTTGGTATCTATACAATATTGTGGATGTTAGCCAAACTTATTGTGATTATCATTTCACAATAAATGTAAATAAAGTCATTATACTATACACTCTAAACTTATTCAGTGCTGTGTGTTAATTATATCTCACTGAAACTAAACACAAATAAAATTTAAATAAATCACAAAAATATACATAGGCACATTGTGTGCAATATTCAGAAAATTTACATACTAGGATTAAATACTTATAACTTTAAAAAATTATCTCATAAATGTTTCAAGTTAAATAGGGATGCATTTAATATATAACAGATTAAATTACTCTCTTCTGAGAAAATATACTAATACATTTAACAAAACTTGACCTCATAATGAAAATATCATACTATATTTATCAATATGCCTATGTACGATGTAAATACACATTTGTATCCCCAATGCAATTGCAAAATAATTATCTTTCTTAGAAAAGTGTATGTCCTTTCTTAGATTTCACAACTTTGCTGTTATCGTAACAGATAAAAGCCTATCTTCTATACCTAGTAAGATTTTTCATACTCTTTATGAGCACTTTTAATTTCACAACTTCTTCAACCCTAAAATACCTTTTTATGTTAATGTTTCTAAAAGCAAGATACATCATATATTAAAACGTTTATTGGACAAACCCCCCCCCCCCCCATGAGGGCAGTTACTCAGTTCTCTGTGCTTCTCCCAATGCTCTGTGCGTACTTTAGACTTCAGCTTTTTTGCTCTGCATGTCAACAATACACTTATTTGGTGTTTCCTGTAATAGACAGCAGGCTGGTTGAGTGCTAGAGCTTCATCTGAGAGACATTGGCTTCACTGAATCTTCTCAGGGCCATGTGGGCTCAAAGAAGCATAGCAGCCTCTCAACTTCACTTTCAACAACACCTTATTTTTTTAATTAATTTTATTAGAGTATAGCTGATTTACAATACTGCATTAGTTTCTGCTGTACAGTAAAGTGAATCAGCTATATATGTTTACAAATATCTCCTCTCTTTTGGACTTCCTTCCCATTTAAGTCACGACAAAGCACTGAGTAGAGATCCTGTGCTCTACAGTAAGCTCTCATTAGTTGCCTATTTTGTACATAGCATCAGCAGTGTATATATGTCAGTCTCTCAGTTCATCCCCTCACCCTCAACAAAAACACTTCAGATGCTGAGACAATGCTGTCTGTGTGTGTTTCTCCACCCATGAGCTGCTGCCCCTCCACTAGCATTTATGGAGAATCAGGTGAAATGGAATGGAATGACTTTTGTGACATCTCCAAAATGAGTCTTCTGCGGACAGGTTTTTTTAAGACACATGTCCATCACCCTTTGTCTTATGATTATACCCTTGAGCGTTTTCTCTCACCATTTTGATACTATTGGAGCATGCATCATAAAATCTATCCTGTTGGGCTCTACTTATTTATCTGTTTCTCTCCTGCCCGAGGAGCTCCTAGAAGCCGCTAATATATCTTGTGCATCCCTGAATCCCCAGCAACAATGACATTGCCTGACATGGGTTATGGGATCAGTATGATTTTCTCTTATACATAACCTGAAACATGGAGTCGTGTGTTTGTGTGTGTGTGTGCTGGTATCTCGCACATCTTTAAGCTACTCCACTTCTTGCAGTCTCATGCGAAGCCATGTTATGACACCTCTGTTTTAAAATCATTCTGTGTTTTAAAGATCATGGTCTTTAACAATAAATAAGTGATGTTTCCTTAAATATATACAGTCAAAATACACAATAACTCACCCCTATATTTTCAACTGTAACTATGAAAAATAATGTATAATGTCATCAATCCTAAGTCAAGGCAGGATCAAGAGCTTGCAATTGATTTAAATATTCACAAATTCAAGTGAAACACACATTTTGCAGTTAAATTAGGTTAAATAAATCCACCCAGATGCCTTGCCAAATATGAGTACGCATAGCTGCAGTCTTTAGCAACTGCGTACATATGTCCCCTTGAAGCAGATGTATATCCATATTCACTCAGGAAATAGTGCGTACTTGCATACCAAGTTTAAAAGAAGAATGAGTGTGCAGATGAAAATAACTGCTCTCTAAGGGAAAACTCTAAAATTGATGCTAGATTAGTGTTTTTACCCATATGTGTTTATACACCTTGAGTCACATATGAGCAAAGTGTATAATTCTGGTGTTTCTATTCCTGTTGCATCATTCTGGCAGAGAGTTATTGTAAAATATCACCCTAAGTGAAGCTGCATTTCACTGGGGCATCCCTTAAATATAGCTTGTAAACACTGAAAAGCACTTTGTATTTGAGGGACCATATAGTTCAACATGTCTCTATAGTAACTCTAAGGAAGATCAGAAAATATAATGCTACTGTAAAGAAGATAATTGCTAATTCTCTCCTCTAAAAGGTTTATAAGACTTTCATTTTATAGCCTCTTTTATTATTACAAATGCGAGACATATTCATTGGAGAACATTTCAAAATTTCACAAAGGTACAAAAGGTAGACAGGGGTTGGATATAAAATAAATAAATTCACATGCTTCCCACAGCCCTCAATCACATCCACATAACTATATCAGTTTTGCACAAAGTATTATATTTGTGAGAAAAGTAGGAAGTAGAAAGGACTACTATTAGATTATAGGTCTGTTTGACTGTCTGTAAACTGCCCAAGACAACAGAAGAGAGAGGATTAGTTAAAAAATGTTAATCCCAAACTGGGCCTGTGAGTGGATAAAGGAGGCATCTATAGGAATATTCAAACTACAGCAGCAGTTCAGTCAGGGGCTAAGAGCTAAGGTGGCCGTGAAGGCCCAGCGGACAGATAACAGCCACTGTCCCTCACCCTCGTTAAAGACCTGAGACTTTAGGACACTTCTTGGCATAGTCATCATTCCTGGTATCTTTGTAGCTCCCAGTGTTGATTACAAACTTCGAGATGCTAACTCAAGAAAGGTCATTTTTTTTCCTTCCTATTTCTGAAATATTTTTCAGGGGTAATTACAAGTGGGAAAAGGAAAGAGATTTAGAATTGGTAAGTGAGTTTAGGGATAGTTTTCTCTGGTTTCTTGAAATACAGTTTCTGGAAAAGAAATCTGACAAAGAATTAAAATAACCATACTCTCAGTTCATGAGGTGATAATAATAAGTAAATGTACTATGTTTTGAGAACATTTTTCAGCTATTGGGTCTTCCTTGTTGGCTCAGATGTTAAAGAGTCTGCCTGCAATGCAAGAGACCTGGGTTTAAACTCTGGGTCAGAAAGATTTCCTGGAGAAGGGAATGACAACCCACTCCAGTATTCTTGCTTGGAGAATTCCATGGACAGAGCAACCTGATTGGCTGCAGTCCATGCGGTCACAAAGAGTAGGGCATGATTGGGCAACTAATACTTTCACTCTTTCAATTATTTATGACTATCCTCTCCTCAATTCTCACAACTTGAGCAATATATCCTACTATTTTGTCCATTTCACAGTTGAATAAACTGAGGCACACAAAAGTTATGTAAGCTTCTTGGCACCACAGAGGTAGCAACAACCAAAGACAGACTATATGCTCAGGCACTCTGGAACTGGGGTCTCAATTCATAATCATTGCAATACAGAATTCAGAATTATTTATTGTTAACATGTTATTTCATATTTTCCCCCAAAATTGCATTTTGATGTCACTACAAATTCTTTAAAACAGAATTATCAAATTATATGGCTGCATATTGGTTCATCTTTGATTTAACTAATCATTCTTCTATTTTTAGATTGTTTCTAGACTCTTGACTGAACTGAACTGAGACTCTTGAGAGTCGTTTGGACAGCAAGGAGATCAAACCAGTCAGTCCTAAAGGAAATCAGTACTGAATGTTCACTGGAAGGGCTGATGCTGAAGCTGAAGCTTCACTCCTTTGGTCACATGATGCAAAGAGCCCACACACAGGAAAAGATCCTGATTCTGGGCAAGACTGAGGGCAGGAGAGAGAAGGGGGTGACAGAAGATGAGATGGTTGGATGGCATCATCAACTCAATGGACATGAGTATGAGCAAACACTGACAGATAGTGAAGGACAGGGAACCCTTGCTAGTTGCAGTCTATGGGATCACAAAGAATCGGACATGACTAGTAACTAACAACAAAAACAAACCACAAATTCAGCTGTGTTATTGCCAGAATAGTGACAAAAATAAATAACTTTTTACTACGAAAAAAAAAATAACTGAGTTGCAATTTAAAAAGAAATCATATATTTTCAAATTGCTTCCCAATAGAACTTTACCGTTTTTATCAGAAGCTTATAAGAATACTCAACTCAGTATACTCTCGGTAATATACACCATTACCAGCTTAATTTTAGTCTGTTGAGATTTTGTGGTCTTTAAGATAGTTCTCAGGTATATATGAAGACTTCTGATTGTTTCCATGAAGTAAAACAGAAAAGAAATTCTAGATCTGAATGCAATTCTTACAATTGTTAACTGTTTGATATCAAACATAAATTATCTTTCAGCTTCAGTTTCTCACCTATCCAAAAAGTCTGTGACCTGCAACCTATAATTGAGTGGCTTCTGATTAAAGAAAAAGTAACAGAACACTATGTGAGCACACTCTGTCAGCTGTCAAGTGCTATCTAAGCTTATGCTGCTAGTTGTTGATTACATAAAGAACGGATGAATTAATCATACATTTTATGGTGTTTTGAAACATCATATGCTTCACTATGGTGCAGAAGGGCTTCCCTGATGTCTCAGTGGTAAAAAAAAAATCCACCTGCCAATGCAGGAGACATGAGTTTGATCCTTGTTTTGGGAAGATCTCCCATAGAATGAAACAGCAAATCACTCCAGTATCCTTGCCTGGAAAATTCCATGGACAGAAGGGCCTTTCAGGCTACAGTCTATGGAATCATACAGAGCATTAGACATGACTTGACTAAACAGCAAGAACCACATGGTGCAGGAAACTCTGAAGACACCACTACCATTTATTGTATCCATGATCGCTTTGAAACTAACACAACTCAGTCTTTCTTTAATCCTTAACTGTGACCTATTTATTTTGTATGAATTTAATGAAATTATATGCAAATCTATAATATATGTTTCAAAAAAAATAATTGATAGATATATATTCTTTAGGGTCATGAGGCAGACAGAATAAGATCCAGATCCATAGATTTGATTCTCTTAAGGCATAAAGACATATTTTATAGCATACACTCATTTCAGACATGATTTTTTAATCTTTATTTTTCAGTAGAATTTATTTTGTATTGGGATATAGCCAATTAATAATGTTTTGATAGTTTCAGGTGAACAGTGAAGGGATATATATATATATCCCTATATATATATATATCCATTTTACCACAAACTCCCCTCTCATCCAGCCTGCCTCATACCATTGAGGAGAGTTTCATGTGTTATACAGTAGGTCCTTGTTGGTTATCCATTTTATATATAGCAGTGTGTACATGTCCTCCCCAAATTGTCTATCTATTCTTCCTATTCATCCCCCTGGTAACCATAAGGAGACTTATTTTTTAAAGCAATTTTAGGTTCACAGCAAAACTGAGCAGAAAGTAGGGAGTTTTCATTTATCTCCACTCACCACTCCCTCTAACATAGCCTCCCTACTATCAACATTCCTCAGCAGTACATTTACTAAAAATTGATGAACCTAGGTTGACACAACATTATCACTCAAAGGCCATGGTTTCACTAGGCTCACTCTTGGTTTTGTATATTCTGTGGGTTTTGACAAATGTAAAGTAACTTTTGTATACCTTTATAGGATCATATGGCAAGATTTTCAATGCCTTAAAAATCCTCTTTACTTGGCCTGTTTGTCAATCCTTCATCTCCAAACCTGGCTACTACATTTGCTTTTATTGCTTCCACACTTTTGGTTTTTCCAGAATGCAATATTTAGTGTCATGTGGTATGTAGCCTTTTCGGATCATCTTTTTTCACTTAGTAATACATATTTAAGTTTCCTCCATGGATTTGCATGGCTTTATAGCTCGTTTCTTTTTAGCACTAAATAATATTCCATTGTCTGGATGTATCATAGTATATTTATCCATTCACCTACTGAGGGGCATCTTGGTTATTTCCAGGTATTGGCAATTCTAAATAAAGCTGCTCTAAAAATCCATGTGCAGGTTTTTGTGTGAATATAACTGTTCAACTTCTTTGGGTAAATACCAAAGAACACCATTGCTAGATCATATGGTAATAGTATGATTAGTTTTGTAAGAAACTGAAAACTCTCTTCCCAAAGTAGCTGTACCACTTTGCATTCCCAGCAGTAATGAATCAGAGTTCTGTTGCTCCATATTATCACTGGTACTTAGTGCTGCCAATGTTTTGGTTTTTGGCCATTCTACTAGGTATATTGTAATTTTAGATATGATATTGTTGTAACAGACAGCAGTTCAAAGTTCAAGGTTTTTTTGGTTTATTTCACTAAAATTGAACTGATTTTTCAAGAGATTTATTATTCAAACGCTCTCAGAACAAAAAAGAACTTCTGACCTTTATTCTAGAAGTAGTACAAATAGGACCTATAGTGACTGCTGGAGCAGCAAATTATGTATGCAAGCAAAAACTAAAACAAATGCTAATTCATTGCTTTCTTTTATAAGCTTCTTAATCTCTTAAAATGTATATGATCATTGGCCTTCCATTTTTATCTTGGTCAGCTGTGTTACTGTAAGTTAACCAGAAACTTGCAATATAGAATACTTAATGGACAACACCTTGAATAGGTCTTTCATAATGGTTTCTGTTCAGTACTAATTACAAAGAAACATTAAATAGAATATTGGTTGTTTATATGATTTAACTGTTGATCAGTCTATTTTAGTATATCTTTTCTTGATAACTATCTCCAAGAGGAAAATTGGAGAATTCAAATTATGATTCCTATTTCTTTTTTATTATTAGTTAAAAAAAGAAGATAGTAACACTTAGTTTATTTAGAACTGTAACTCATCCTGCTAGACAAGACAGGAAAATTAGAACACTATTTACTACATCCATTACATAGAAGCAATTTTGTAATTTATTTATATATGATATTATTTACCTAGTCAGCAGCCATTTCGATTTACCACATATTTACCATCTCAGGGCTTGTTATTTCTTTAAATAACTGTGAAATATGATATATGCTCTAGTATTCCTTTAGAAGAATAATCTAGGGTTAAGTTTATATCTTCTGATAATCACTTCCTTTCTATTTTGTCTGAAAGTGAATTGATTTCGCCTTTCAACTTTGTTAAGAATTTTATATTGGCTACTTTTAATTTCTTTCATCATGCTGAAGACATTTCATGGTCTTCTGGCCTCTATTATTTTTTTGTAGCAACCAATTCTCAATTGTTCCTCTGAAAAGAGTATATCATTTCCTTATGCAGTTTTTTTTTTACTATCTTTTACACTTTTTATCTGCAATCTTACATTGCTACTAGTAGTTGTATAATTACAAATTATATTGCATTTATTCTGTTGAAAAGTTGTCAAATTTTTTAATCTATAAGTATCTGTTTCATTCATTTCTAATAAATCTCAGCCATAATCATTTTAAATATAACTTCTGCTTCATTACTTTTCTTATCTCTTTATAAGACTCTAAATAACTATATCTGTTCTAATTCAATTTTTAACAGTTTATATATCACACTTTTAAAAATTGCTTTGGATTTTTGTGCTTCTTTGACCCATAGCATCTCCCTCATTAATTCTCCCTTTATCTTATATACTCTGATTTTAAACCCACTGATTGGGTTCTCAGTGCCAGTTATTGCATTTTTTATCAATTCTAGTAATTTTATTTGGTGCCTTTATTATTCTATTTAGTAACTATGTTATGTAATTTTGTATGTGTCCCAGTTATCTGCCAAAATTTTAAATCTTGATATTTACCATTTTAGTAGGATAGATCATTATTTAAATTGATGATGATTCTGTTCATCAAGAAGTTTTCTGAATTGCCTTTGATTGTCATTTCTTTTTTTTTTTTATTCTTTATGCTGTCTTATCTTTTCAACTGCTTCATTAATTTTTATCTTATATGAGATCTTTTATTTATAAAACTGTTGGTAGTAATACTTGAAGTCTGCTACTGCTGCTAAGTCACTTCAGTCATGTCCGACTCTGTATGATCCCATAGACGGCAGCTCACCAGGCTCCCCTGTCCCTGGGATCCTCCAGGCAAGAACACTGGAGTGGGTTGCCATTTCCTTCTCCAATGCATGAAAGTGAGAAGTGAAAGTGAAGTCGCTCAGTCGTGTATGACTCTCAGCGACCCCATGGACTGCAGCCTACCAGGCTCCTCCATCCATGGGATTTTCCAGGCAAGAGTACTGGAGTGGGGTGCCATTGCCTTCTCCGACTACCAGAATATTAAATTATTCCAGATAAGATTTGCCTTTGCTCTTTGTAGACATCTGGAGGCAATAACCATCTGGGATCAGTTTAACACAGGATGTGTGAATTGTAGGATTATTGGCAACTGGGGACAGATAAATATTTGTCTTGGGAGACTATTCTGTTTTTTAGGGGATTGAACAACCTTCCTGGTCTCTGCTCATTAGAAAAATACAGCAGCTCCTTTTCCCTGGTTGTAACAGCCATAAATATCTCAAGTCACTGCCAAATGTTCCTTGAAGGAAAAAATCACCACCAATTGAGATTCACTGGCTTAACCCAGTTTCAGGAAATGAGGTCCACTGGCACTCACGCAATGATTGAAGTCATGCTATAGTTCACGTGATGACTCTTTTACTGATTCCAGTCTTAAATCTAAGGTATAGTTCTTCAGGGTCCCCATCCAAAGTTTAGATTTTTACCACAGTCTGAAATATGGTGTGATCCAAGTTCTACTTTTGCTTTCCTTAGGATGTAAGGTGACATTGCATCATTTGCTCTCCCAGCCTCTTCTTCTGAATCAGTAAATGTCCCCAAGGTAAAGCCTTCCCAAATGACGGGTTCTCTAAATTTCAGACTAGCTCTCTGTATGAATCTTATATTCATATCACAAGAATTTAACACACACCTAACATCTTAAAAACACAGACTTTTTTTTCTGACAATTTCTGTGGGTTACAAGTTGGAGCAGAACATGACAGGATTTCTTCCCCTGGTTTCATAAACCCTAAATCAAGGTGTTGGCAGAGCTGTGGTTCTCAGCGGAGTTTCAGGATTCTTTCTGCACTTTTTGGTGGTCGACAGGAATCATTGCCTTCACACATTCACATGCTCCATGCAACTTCAAGCCACAAAGGCAATATGAATTCTTTTTGTGTTTGAAACTTCTGTGTCTTCTAACTTCTTCTTATAAGGGTTCTTGGATTACATTGTCCTACCTAGATAAATCAGGATAATCTCCCTTTAAGTCAACTGTTAACTGGCATTAATCACATTTCAAAGTCCATTTGGCCTTAACAAATGCACAGGTAGAATATCTAGAGTTACTGACTGTACCAGGCATTAGCACATGGGATTATCTTGGGGGTTATAGTTTTTCCACATTCACCCATGCCTTTAAGAAAATATTTTTAATATTTTTTATTTAGATTTTATTGTTTCTCCTTAGCTGAAGCAGTGGCCTGAATACTTACCCTGTCATTACTGAAAGTACAGAGTCTTTTGGTAAAATTTTCATTCAGTGCTTTAAGAGTCTTTCTTGTGATTTGCTTTATTTGACCAGTATAGGTGGGCAGAATGTCAGTTTATATAATACACTCATTTCAAATCCCAGGTTTTCACTTAGTCCTCCACAACTTTCTTCAAAGTTCCTTATTTCTCTTTGCATAAGTTCCCTTATTTATTCGTTTGTAATCAAATTACCTAAAATACTGAATCATCATGAGAATTGAATAAAAATATATAAAGTCACTTAGAGCATTAGTATTCAGAATGTTAGCTTTTATTGTTACTCAAATTTCAATATAATGTATTTATATCAAAAAACAAATAAGTTGGAAAGCAGCCTATTTATCTGTGTTTCAATCCCCTTGACTATATATATTATATAAATAGTGGAACTCATCGTATATTGCCTATATTAATTATAAGGGTAAGTTAAAACAAGATATTTAAATAAAAAACAAATAAATAAAAGAAATACAACAAAAGTTTCTATCCTCATTCAATCTTAAAACTCGAGTAGATATTTAGAAACTTATTATCATAAATGAGACAAATTGTCTTGCCCTGGGATCTGTGTTTAGTGAGCTATATTTGTTTTTCCCAATCATGACAATACTTTTAGAAAAAACGTTTTAGCAGTAAGCAAAAGACAATGTATGAAAAATTAATCTTGGCCCTAGAGCTACACACACAGAGGATATGATTACAGCTTTTACTGCAAACCTTTTTGAATATGTTTGAATTCAAGTTAAAATATAATGTTTTAGTACATTCACACCAACTCTCAAAGAAGAACGGTGTCATACATAATTATAAAGAACTTAGAAAAAAGCACAAAAGGCCATCTGTGAGATTTGAACAGATGTAGATGTTCAAAAGACTTTTCTCATCTTAAAGTTGGGAATTCTAAAGTTTTAAGTAATTGGTGCTTAAATGAGTGGAAACTAACACCAGGAAAATATCAAATACATGAATGATGACTTGTATTAATTTGGTTATGTAAAAGTTTTCCATTACAATAAAAAGAAATACTTCCTTTTGCATATTAAAATATTCTACAGCAAAAGTTATAATAATACAACACAGATAAAATTAAAACATGAAAGAAAGAGTAGCCATTAAAACTTTTTCACTACATTAAAACCGTCTTTCACTACAGAATGGTTTTACCAGTGGTCATGTATGGATGTGAGAGTTGGACTGTGAAGAAAGCTGAGCGCTGAAGAATTGATGCTTTTGAACTGTGGTGTTGGAGAAGACTCTGAGAGTCCCTTGGACTGCAAGGAGATCCAACCAATCCATTCTGAAGGAGATCAACCCTAGGATTTCTTTGGAAGGAATGATGTCAAAGCTGAAACTCCAGTACTTTGGCCACCTCATGCAAAGAGTTGACTCATTGGAAAAGACACTGATGCTGGGCGGGATTGGGGGCAGGAGGAGAAGGGGACGACAGAGGATGAGATGGCTGGTTGGTATCACCAACTCAATGGACCTGAGTTTGGGTAAACTCCGGGAGTTGGTGATGGACAGGGAGGCCTGGCGTGCTGCAATTCATGGGGTTGAAAGAGTCGGACACGACTGAGCGGCTGGACTGAACTGAACAGAATTAAAATATTGGAAACGTGTTCTTGTCAAAAACTAGACAGTTGTTTTCTCCTGAATTGTGTTCTCTTTTACCTTCTTCACCTAGATGTGTTATCTTTCTCTAATGACTCATTTTCATCAAAAGCATCCTTTGAGACTGATTTTCTTAAACTTCCCCACAATTTAAGATGCTTAGGATATAGTTTAGAAAAATCCCACACCTGGCTTCACTGGATTAATTAATCCAACTCCTTAGAGATAAGACTCAGGGATTAATTTAGTGTCAACTCTGTAAGTGATACTATCTGGAACCAAGTTTGGGAACCAGTTTGAGAACCAGTGTTCTATGAGCTGTTTTGTGTTAGATGAAGGTGGTGTTTGAAAATCAAATTATGGGAATAAAATAACAAAATAAATATGGGTGTTACAGATTACAAAATAAGCAAGTATATTATTTATTGAAATATTAGTATTTTTGTAAAATGTTATAAATTAAATAGCTCTTTTTTCATATCCTGTGGGAATTCAAATATACAATTTAATGTATGAAAATGTTGGCCACTCTATCATGTCTGACTCATTGTGATCCCATGGAATGTAGTCCACCAGAATCCATGTCCATGGAATTCTCCAGGCGAGAATAGTGGAGTGGGTTGCCATTTCCTTCTCCAGGGGATCTTCCTGACCCAAGGTTTGAATCCATATCTCCTATGGTGCAGACAGATTCTTTACCGTCTGAACCACCAGGAAAGCCCTTAAAGTATATCAGTGTAAAATTAAGTATAAATTTAAAACACAAATTTTTTACATCTACTTTAAGACAAAAAATTATAAAACTTTTGAGATGGAGAATAAATGGAGGAGATTTAACTTTCTGCAAAATCTCAATTGTATTCTACAAAGTCCTTTGTTGTTAAGTATTCAATATCTCTGAGCATTTCAAGTTTATTTCTGGAAGTGACAGGCCATATTATTATAACTATTTAATTCTTTAAAGGTCTTTATTTATATTGAATTTAAATGTACTTTTAAATTCCAATAGTTCTATTTTTGCCTTCTGAATAAATTTGCAATAAAATAATTATTCTCTAAATTAAACATCTTTCTGTTTTCATACACAATTATAATATTACTAAGAACTATTCTTCTTAATTAAAATGCCACAGGTGAATTGCTTTAAACATGAAGTTAGTATTAACCATAAGTAAAGGCAAGTAAAAAAAAAAAAAACTGACTAAATATAGTTATGTTATTGAGGAAAGGAAAAGAAAAACTGAGAAAAACTAACCTTCTATTATGGGTCAAATCATATCTTCCAAAAATTTATATCTTGAAGTTTTTGTTAGTTTACTAATAACAAGTACCACAGACTGGGTGTTTTAAAGACAGAAATATATTTTCTCACAATTCTGGAGGCTAGAATTAAGAAATCAAGGTATTGGTATTTCCAGGGTCGGTTTCACTTGAAGCCTTTCTCCCTGTGTCTTCACAGGGTCTTCCTTCTGTATATATCTGTGCTCTAATCTCCTATCTTCAAAGGATACAAATTGTATTGGATTAAGGCTTATCCTAATAAACTCCTTTCAAATTATTTATGGCTTTATAGTCTTTGTCTCTAGATATTGGCAAATTCTGAGTTACTGAGTATTACAGTTTTAACATGTGAATACTGAGAGGGATCCAGTTTAAAACATAATGAAGTCCTAACCACAACACTGCCAAATACGATCTTATTTGAAAATTGATTTGTTGAGGGTGGAATTGCTGGCTATACTGAAGTAGGGTGGATTCCTAAACCAATTTGAAGGGGACATTTCATTACAGACTCGCTGTGAGAACTCAGTGAAAATAAACACAGAGATCAGGGTCATGCTCTACAAGCTAAAGAATGCCAGAGATTACCAGCAAATCACCAGAAACTAGCAAAGAGTCATAGAACAGACTCTCCTTCACAGCCCTCTAGTGATAGTAAGACAGGTGACACATT
Organism: Budorcas taxicolor; assembly: GCF_023091745.1. Taxonomy (NCBI): domain Eukaryota; kingdom Metazoa; phylum Chordata; class Mammalia; order Artiodactyla; family Bovidae; genus Budorcas; species Budorcas taxicolor. The sequence goes on along the minus strand of NC_068929.1, from coordinate 53,742,910 downwards.
AATCACGGACTTCTAGTCTACAGACCAAAAGACAATAAATTTCTGTTGTTCTACGTCATCTAGTTTGTAATACTTTAGTACAGCAGCCCCAGGGAACCAGTAGTTTTTAAATATATTTCCACATCGATAAAAATAAGACAAAATTGTTTTATTTTTATAAAATGAATACATGCAAATCACACAAAATATCATCTGAAATAATTTGTTCCATGTATATTATGAAATATTGTATAGTACTTAATAATACTTAATACTTATACTTGTATGTACTTATGATACTTAATAATTGTTATACTTAAGCAATCATATAATTTTCCACAATAAACTGTGGAAAATTCTAAGAGAGATGGGAATACCAGACCACCTGACCTGCCTCTTGAGAAATCTGTATGCAGGTCAGGAAGCAACAGTTAGAACTGGACATGGAACAACAGACTGATCCAAATAGGAAAAGGAGTATGCCAAGGTTGTATATTGTCACCTTGCTTATTTAACCTATATGCAGAGTACATCATGAGAAATGCTGGGCTGGAAGAAACACAAGCTGGAATCAAGATTGTTGGGAGAAATAACAATAACCTCAGATATGCAGATGACACTACTCTTATGGCAGAAAGTGAAGAGGAACTAAAAAGTCTCTTGATGAAAGTGAAAGAGGAGAGTGGAAAAAATTGGCTTAAACCTCAACATTCAGAAAACGAAGATCATGGCGTCCGGTCCCATCACTTCATGGGGAATAGATGGGGAAACAGTAGAAACAGTGTCAGACTTTATTTTGGGGGGCTCCAAAATCACTGCAGATGGTGACTGCAGCCATGAAATTAAAAGACGCTTACTTCTTGGAAGAAAAGTTATGAGCAACCTAGACAGAATATTGAAAAGCAGAGACATTACTTTGCCGACTAAGGTCCGTCTAGTCAAGGCTATGGGTTTTCCAGTAGTCATGTATGGATGTAAGAGTTGGACTGTGAAGAAGGCTGAGTGCCGAAGAATTGATGCTTTTGAACTGTGGTGTTGGAGAAGACTCTTCAGAGTCCCTTGGACTGCAAGGAGATCCAACCTGTCCATTCTGAAGGAGATCAACGCTGGGATTTATTTGGAAGGAATGATGCTAAAGCTGAAGCTCCAGTACTTTGGCCACCTCATGCTAAGAGATGACTCACTGGAAAAGACTCTGATGCTGGGAGGGATTGGGGGCAGGAAAAGAAGGGGATGACAGAGGATGAGATGGCTGGATGGCATCAATGACTCGATGGACGTGAATCTGAGTGAACTCCGGAAGTTGGTGATGGACAGGGAGGCCTGGCATGCTGCGATTCATGGGGTCGCAGAGTCAGGCATGACTGAGCTACTGAACTGAACTGAAACAATCATAAAAAATCTTAATTTATTTTAGCTATATCATGGCAAAAGTCACTTGTGTTACTCTTCTTGAGAAACAATACTAGATTAAATAATTAACATACCTTTAAATACCAGTTGGTCATAAATAAATTTCAAATTAAGGTTAAAATTACTTTAGTCTTATCTGAGTTATTTTCATAGTTCTCCTGAAGGAGTAAAAAAAAAAAAAATCATTTTCCATCACTGTTTACTTAATGAGTTTCATGATAATGTTATATTTTCAAAAATATAATATGGCATGAACTTCATTTTTAACTTTCATGCATTTATAATCTGAAGCATATTTTTTAAATATGTACAAAATGAAAACAATTAGGAAATATTCATTTCTATGAATTGCAACTTTTATTGAAATTAAACTGCCATTTTTGTTGTGAGTCATTTTTTTTAGTTCAGCATATCCATCCTATGTGTCACATTGTGATTCATTTCTCCCACCACTTTTCCTCTTTTAACTTCTATGAGCACTGTTTTGGTTCATTTATATGCAACCATGATGTCATATTTTTTCCAGTATAAAATTTTAAGTTGATGAACTACATATCATTTCCATGTAGAGTCAGCCTCCCTTCTTCCACCATACGCCCAAGTCTGTAAACTTATGCAATGCAAAGTGTAGCATAGTCATAATCACAAATGAAATACACATAATATGTTATAAGGTGTATTTCTTATTTATTAAGGGACCATTCAATATGACAGTAATCCATGTCTATGTCCCAACCAGTAACAGTGAAGAAGCTGAAGGTGAACGGTTCTATGAAGACCTACAGACCTTTTAGAACTAACACCCAAAAAAGATTTCCTTTTCATTATAGAGAACTGGAATGCAAATGTAGAAAGTCAAGAAACACCTGGGGGTAACAGGAATGTTTGGCCTTAGAGTACGGAATGAAGCAGGGCAAAGGCTATTAGAGTTTTGCCAAGAGAATGCACTGGTCATAGCAAACACCCTCTTCCAACAACACAGGAGAATACTCTACACATGGACATCACCAGATGGTCAACACTGAAATCAAATTGATTATATTCTCTGCAGCAAAAGATGAAGAAGCTCTATATAATCAGCAAAAACAAGACCAGAAGCTGACTGTGGCTCAGATCATGAACTGCTTATTGTGAAATTCAGATTTAAATTGAAGAAAGTAGGATAAACAAATAGACCATTCAGTTATGACCTAAATCAAACCTCTTATGATTATACAGTTGGAGTGAGAAATAGATTTAAGGACCTAGATCTGATAAATAGAGTGCCTGATGAACTATGGACGGAGGTTCGTGACATTATACAGTAGACAGGGATCAAGATCATCCCCATGGAAAAAAAAATTCAGAAAGGCAAAATTGCTGTCTGGGGAGGCCTTACAAATAGCTGTGAAAAGAAGAGAGGCGAGAAACAAAGGAGAAAAGGAAAGATATAAGCATCTGAATGCAGAGTTCCAAAGAATAGCAAGAAGAGAAAAGAAAGCCTTCTTCAGTAATCAGTGCAAAGAAATAGAGGAAAACAACAGAATGGGAAAGACTAGAGATCTCTTCAAGAAAATTAGAGACACCAAGCAAACATTTCATTCAAAGATGAGCTCGATAAAGGACAGAAATGGTATGGACCTAACAGAAGGAGAAGATATTAAGAAGAGGTGGCAAGAATACACAGAAGAACTGTACAAAAAAGATCTTCACGACCAAGATAATGAGGATGGTGTGATCACTCATCTAGAGCCAGACATCCTGGAATGTGAAGTCAAGTGGGCCTTAGAAAGCATCACTACGAACAAAGCTAGTGGAGGTGATGGAATTCCAGTTGAGCTATTTCAAATCCTGAAAGCTGACACTGTGAAAGTGCTGCACTCAATATGCCAGCAAATTTGGAAAACTCAGCAGTGGCCACAGGACTGGAAAAAGTCAATTTTCATTCCAATCCCACAGAAACGCAATGTGAAAGAATGCTCAAACTACCACACAATTGCACTCATCTCACATGCTAATAAAGTAACGCTCAAAATTCTCCAAGCCAGGCTAGAGCAATACATGAACTGTGAACATCTAGATGTTCAAGCTGGTTTAAGAAAAGGCAGAGGAACCAGAGATCAAATTGCCAGCATCTCTTGGATCATGGAAAAAGCAAGAGAGTTCCAGAAAAACATCTATTTCTGCTTTACTGACTATGCCAAAGCCTTTGACTGTGTGGATCATAATAAACTGTGGAAAATTCTGAGAGAGATGGGCATACCAGACCAGCTGACCTGACTCTTGAGAAACCTATATGCAGGTCAGGAAGCAACACTTAGAACTGGACATGGAACAACAGACTGGTTCCAAATAGGAAAAGGAGTATGTTAAGGCTCTATATTGTCACCCTGCTATTTTAACTTATATGCAGAGTACATCGTGAGAAATGCTGGGCTGGAAGAAGCACAAGCTGGAATCAAGGAAATATCAATAACCTCAGATATGCAGATAACACCACCCTTATGGCATAAAGTGAAGAGGAGCTAAAAATCCTCTTGATGAAAGTGAAAGAGGAGAATGAAAACATTGGCTTAAAGTTCAACAATCAAAAAACTAAGATCATGGCATCTGGTCCCATCACTTCATGGGAAATAGATGGGGAAACAGTGGAAAAAGTGTCAGACTTTATTTTCTGGTGCTCCAAAATCACTGCAGATGGTGATTGCAGCCATGAAATTAAAAGATGCTTACTCCTTGGAAGGAAAGTTATGACCAACCTAGATAGCATATTCAAAAGCAGAGACATTATTTTGCCAACAAAGCTCCGTCTAGTCAAGGCTATGGTTTTTCCTGTGGTCATGTATGGATGTGAGATTTGGTCTGTGAAGAATGCTGAGCACTGAAGAATTGACGCTTTGAATTCTGGTGTTGGAGAAACTCTTGAGAGTCCCTTGGACTGCAAGGAGATCCAACCAGTCCATTCCAAAGGAGATTGGTCCTGGGTGTTCTTTGGAAGGAATGATGCTAAAGCTGTAACTCCAATACTTTGGCCACCTCATGCAAAGAGTTGACTCACTGGAAAAAGCCCTGATGCTGGGAGGCACTGGGGGCAGGAGAAGAAGGGGACGACAGAGGATGAGATGGCTAGATGGCATCACCAACTCAATGGACATGAGTTTGAGTGAAATCCTGGAGTTGGTGATGGACAGGGAGGCCTGGTGTGGTGCGATTCATGGGGTCACAAAGAATTGGACACGAATGAGTGACTGAACTGAACTGAACTGATTCATTCCGAACTTCTCATATTTTCTTGTTGAGAAATCTCTTCCAGAAACACACCTAGGTTCACTGGTTCCTTCTTAAACAGAGGTAATTTTATTTGATTAGTCAGAGAAACAACCAAGGACCACTTATTTTGGCTTTTGTGTTATTTTGGAATTGGCCAGCCTGCAGTAAAAGTATATTCAATGTGCTCTCCTATGATAAAACAGAGGATTCTGCCCATCCATGAAGAGTGGGAGAGTATTGCTATGTCCATTTGGCAATATTCTCATGGGCTCCAGTGCCCAGCCAAGGATTTAACAGATAAAAAATAAAACCTGTGAATATATACTACCTGGGTGTGGTTCCTAGCCCTGACTGCTTATCTGTGTGATTTCAGACAAATTTCTTTTTTTATTATTATTATTATTTTTTTTAATTTTAAAATCTTTAATTCTTACATGTGTTCCCAAACATGAACCCCCCTCCCACCTCCCTCCCCATAACATCTCTGTGGGTCATCCCCATGCACCAGCCCCAAGCATGCTGTATCCTGCGTCAGACATAGACTAGCGATTCAATTCTTACATGATAGTATACATGATAGAATGCCATTCTTCCATATCATCCCACCCTCTCCCTCTCCCTCTGAGTCCAAAAGTTCGTTATACACAGCTGCGTCTTTTTTCCTGTCTTGCATACAGGGTCGTCATTGCCATCTTTCTAGATTCCATATATATGTGTTAGTATACTGTATTGGTGTTTTTCTTTCTGGCTTACTTCACTCTGTATAATCGGCTCCAGTTTCATCCATCTCATCAGAACTGATTCAAATGAATTCTTTTTAACGGCTGAGTAATACTCCATTGTGTATATGTACCACAGCTTTCTTATCCATTCATCTGCTGATGGACATCTAGGTTGTTTCCATGTCCTGGCTATTATAAACAGTGCTGCGATGCACATTGGGGTACATGTGTCTCACCACTCTGTTTCTCAGTTGCTTCAAATGTAAGTGAAAATGATACAACCTTCTTAATCAAGTTTGTGTGTGTGTGTGTGTGTAAAATTTAAATGGATTAATAAGCATCAAATGCTTAGATAGTTTTTGTCATCTAGTAAGTGTTTATTATTAACAGCTGTCACCCGCGTCTTCTGTGTTACTTTTAATTGTTCAGTATTTGGGTAGTGGTGTTATTTATTGATCTCTAAATTTCCAACATTTTAAGAGCAACGTAATAAGAAAAAAAATGGAAAAAAGTTATAACTGCCCTTTAAGGACAGATTTGCAAAAGCAGTTATGAAATCCTATCTAGAAAAGAAAAAAAGAAAAGAAATACAAATGAATTCCTGTGTGCACTGTTTTTTACATATTATGTAATTAAGTGCAGTAAAAACCAGGCTCTAGTCTACAGTAGGAACAAGGGTGCAGTATGGCAGCTTGTCTCAACACTGAGCTGGATCAATGGCTTATTTTTTCAACTCCTTGGAATAAATTACATCCAACTTCTGCCCCAAATACTACTAACTCATTTCTTTAGGATGCAGGAATCACTTTCTGCCACCATCATGAAACAACTGTTCTTCCAAGTACTGAGCTGAAATTTGCCCCCCTACAGTACCCACTCCCTGGTCTTGAAGTAAGGTAAAGAAAATTATCACTGTTGAAGAAATCACTTGACAATAAAAATTTACAAATTTATCAGCAGGAGTTTCTGGAATAATCTAGTCCATCGCATAAGAAAAAAAAAAAAAAAACTGTGCAAAGAAAAGTAACTACCCAATATTCTTCAAGTTTTACAATTTATATTTTTATTGTTTATACCCAGTGATGACTTTAATGAAATAAATGAACACGAGAAAAGTTATGAAAAAGAGAAATTTCATATATACATAAATGAAAAAATTAAGCAATCATAAAGGAACAATAATCATGTCTTCTGTGGTTAAAGACTATTTTATTTCTTCCTTTCATTTTTTTTTCCCCTTTTACCATTCTGCACTAGTTCATACTTTTGGTACTAGTTTCAATAAGTGTTGTGAGAGAGGATATACTTGCCTTGTGCCTGATCTTACGGGATATCATCTATTCTCTAGCCATTAAAATGATGCTAGCTGTAGAGTTTTGCTGTATATGGACTCTATCAAGTTAAAGAAGTCTCCCCTCTTTTCAGTCTGCTTAGAGCTCTTATTATGAGTCTGTGTTAGATTTTGTCAAATATTTTTGTCATTGATGGATAAGATTAAATAGTTTTGACATTTTTCATGCATTTATGTTGACTTTCCTTGACTGAATCCATGCCTATCTTTAATGACATTTGATCATGGCAGTTAATTGTTTTAATACATTGTTGGATTCAATTTGCAAGAATTTTGTTGAAGATTCTGTATCTATGTTCATGAGATAGTGGTCTGTAATTTTCTTTTTGAAGTGTTTTTCTCTAAGTTGGTATTATGATAACTCTGAGCTCACACAACAAGTTTAAGAAATTGTTGAAGATTTACACTATCATCTATTCTTTACAAGTTTCATAGAATTCATCACTGAAACTGTATCCCAAGTACTTTCTCTATTTGTAAGGCTTTTAATTATATGTTTAATTTATTTAACAGTTATAGAGCTATCCATATTATCTATTTCTCCTTGTGTATGTTTGGGTGGTTTGTATCTTTCAAAGAATTGGATCACTTCCTTCAAACTGTCAAGTTTACATTACAAGGTTTAACTCTTTTAATTCCACTTTAAATAGTAATATACTGCTTATATGTACACCGGGTACTTTGTAATAAAGTGTTGCTCTCCTCTCCACTTTACAGTGTTTTTCTCAAAGATTCATCTTCCATATACTGACACTATAATCACCCAAACCACTGTTACTATCACTACTCTAACAGCTAGCTTTTTAGAACAATGAAGAATAAAATATAATATTTTATTTTGCTTCATTCCTTTACTGACATTTTTCTTATATACATATATACCAGTATTTCTGGTATATGTGTTTGAAAATCACCTTATAATATTTATTGCAGGACAGGTCTACTAACAATATTTTTGTTCAAGAAAGTATTTACCCTTTGTTTTGAAAATAACTTTATTGTATATATGTCTATTAGTGCTTTTATTCTGTTTTTTCCTTTCAAAACATTAAATATTTCATTTGATTCTCAATATCTGATGAGAAATCCACTGTAATTCTTACCCTTCTTCTTCTACAGGTAGACTAACTTTTTCTTCTGGTTCCTTTCAAAATGATCTAGTTGTCTTTGGCTTTGCATGTCCCTGGCTTTGGCCTTTTGAATATATCACATGTATTAGTAACCTTTTACTTCTGTAACAGCTACCATAAAAAGTGGCTTAAAACAACAGATTTATTATAATTCTCCATGTCAGAATTCTGAAATGGGCCTTAGTTTGCTAAAATCAAGTTATTGTCAGGACTCTGCTCTTTCTGGATGATCTAGGGGAAGATCTTTTTGATGGCCATTATGTTCAATTATTTCTAAAAGTGGCCTGCATTCCTTTGTTTATTGTGCCTTTTCCCATCCTTAAAAATAGAAATCTAAAACTTTTAAATAGCTTTCTGATTTTGACTCTCTGCTAATGTCCTCACATTTCTTTCTCTGACTTTTTAAAGGACACTTGTGATTACATAGAGTCCACCCAATTATGCCTGTAATGCAAGAGACGGAGGAGATGCAAGTTCAGTCCCTGGGTCAGGAAGAGCCCCTGGAGGAGGAAATGGCAACCCATTCCAGCATTCATGTTCGGAAAATCCCAAGGACTGAGGATTCTGGCAGGCTACAGTCTATGGGGTTGCAAAAAGTCAGATATGTCTGGGTGACTAAGCACACACCTCATTTTATCCAGGATTATTTCCCCATCTCAGTTTCCTGAGCTTGTGCCTGAGAAGTCTCTTTTGCCTGATGAGGTGAGATGAGGTGATAAGTGCAGGCTTCCAAGTCTAGCAGATAGAAATCTTTGATGATGGAGCATTAATCTGTCTACCTGACACAAATAGCAAATAACAAACATTGCGGAGAATGTGGAGAAATTGGAATATTTGTGCATTGCTTGGAGGAATGTAAAATGATGCAGAAATGGGAAAAAGAGTGACAGTTGCTCAAAAACTTAAACATGAAATTATCATATAATTTAGCATAGGTATATACCCAATAAAACTGTAAACAAGTACCAAAAAACAAACAAACAAACAAACAAACCACTTGTACACGGATGTTCATAGAAGCACTATTCATAATGACCTATAGATAGAAACTAACCAAATGTCCATCAGCAAATGAAAGAATGAATAAATTGTGATATGTGCATTTACTAAAATATTATTTGGTGGTAAAAATGAATGAAATACTAATACATGCTATGGTACTGCAATGTGAACCTCAAAATATTCCTAAATGCAAAAAAACAGACACATGTCAATATTAGACAAATCTACTAACATGAAATATTCAGAATAGATAAATCCACAGTGACAGAAAGAAAACTGGTAGCTGTCATGGGTACTGATTAACTGCTTACTGGGTAAATATATCATTGTGAGGTGATGAAAATATTTTGGAACTCAATAGAAGTGGTAGTTGTAAGATATTGTGAATGTCCTAAATGCAGCTAAATTCCTCACATAAAATGCTAATTTGCATTATATGAATTTCACCTCCATTAAAAAATAATGCTATGTTAGTCTTAAAAGGTAAGGGAAATTAAGTACAAGTGGAGTACCAAACTGGTGGTTAATTTTATGTGTCAACCTGCCTGGGTCATGATGCCCAGATATTTGGCTAAAGATATTTCTGAATGTTTCCATGATGGTGTTCTTGGATGAGGCATATATTAATGTTTAAGCTGGTAGCCTTTCAGTAACAGAAAATGTCCTCCATATTTTGAGTTTGCCTCATCCAATCAGTTGAAGATCTGAATAGAACAAAAGGCTGACCTCCTTGAAAACAAGAGAGAATTCTTTGGCATATGATCTTTAGACTTCATGTGCAACATTGCTTCTTCCTGATTCCACAGCCTCTGGACTCTTATCTGCAGCTTTTCCCTGAGCCTCCATCCTGCCTGTCTCTATCAGAGTTTGGACTCACCAAACCTCCACAATTGCATGAACCAGTTCTTAAAACAAATATTTTTCTTTATATATACACATCCTCTTGATCCTGTTTCTCTGAAGAACCTTAACCGTAATATAGCAACTTATCCAAAATCATGCAGAAATTTAGAATTTATAGATAAGAAGTCAAGCACTCTCATTTCAAAGGATACAACCTCACCAACAATATCTATCTATTTTCTGGAGTCAGATTGCCTGAATTCAAATTCCAGCATCACAATTTACAACGTGTATGGCTTTACTCATTTTGATTCCCTGGTGGCTCAGAGGGTGAAGATTCTACCTGCAATGTGGGAGACCAGGGTTTGACCCCTAGTTCAGGAAGATCCTCTGGAGAAGGAAATGATAACCCACTCCAGTATACTTGCCTGGAAAAATCCCATGGATGGAGGAGCCTGGTGGGCTATGGTCCATGGGGTCACAAAGAGTTGGAAACAATTGAGCAACTCAATTGTTTTACTCATTTAAATTCTTTAAGCCACAATTCCATCAAATATAAAATGGTGTACATAGGGTAGCTATAACATAGAGTTGTTGTGTCCATTACATGAGAAACCATTTAAATTTCTCAACAGAGCAATGGGTGCTTGTAGGTGTTTTACCAAGATCAGATATTGCTACTACTTCAATGAAACTAATGTAATTTTCAATTATGATAGGTTATTCTTTTATTTACCTAAAACAATAAAACAGCCAGTTATTTCATGAACCAACTGGAGTTATTCAGGAACAGTAAAGAATTACACTTCAGGACATGCAATCTATGGCCAACCCCAGGCAAGACAGAAAGACAGACGAGAAGCGGGAGCTGGGAGGAGATACTATAAAGGAAGAGTACATTGCAGAAAACTGGGAATTCAAAGAGTAGTGCCTTTGCTTGGCTGTGTTGTGACAGACTCTCATTGGCTGGGCTGTTTCTGGACAAAGAGAAATTCTTTCCTCCTGCTAGGTAATAAAGTAGTAACTTTCTTTTGGGAGATACACAGGTACTACTTTCATAGGTCTGTTAGTAATACTAACATGGCTTGTAGGGTGTTAGAGTTTCCCCTCTGTCCTCTTGACTTTACTTTATTTTTTTATTTATTTATTTTTCATGTCTTTTATTTTATTTCATTTTTTTTTTAGATTTTTTTTTCCATTGGAAATTTTTTTTTATTTTTTTTAATAGTTTTTTATTTTTTAATTTTAAAATCTTTAATTTTTACGTTTTGATTTTTTTAGATTTTTTTTTAATTTTAAAAATGAGGTCTCTATTATTTCTTATACGTTGTTGACTATTTTTTGCCTCATTTAATAATTCAATTCAACTAATTAGGAAAAACAGACTTTGACTCAGTTACACTGGTGTCTAAATTGCTGGATATGCAACGTACATATTGTTTGCTCTTGGAGAAATTAGTTATCTTTTCTGAATTCCAGAATCTTCCCCTGTCAAAGATGATATTGGTACCTATCACAAATTACTCAACACAGGATTATGCAATCCTGTATGGTATACAGTAGCCATTAGCAATAGTAGTAAATTTAGTAAATTTGTAGCTATTATAAGAATGGTTCTTCCCTCCTGATTAGGCATGCACAATGGAGGTGAGATTTCATGAGAGATTAGATTTTTGTGGATAATGGGTTACCTATTAGAATATTTTAGTTTTTTTTTGTTTTAAAGTTATATAACATTTCTATGAGGAAATCATCTAAAACTATGAATTTATATAAAAACCTTTTCTGCTTAAAGTACAGATCACGAACCCACAACTTAATAAAGTTTTTGCACTATAATTTTCGTTCTAAAATTTTCTGAAAACAGAATGTATTTTTCTAGAATCGTCTCATACACATGTAAAGACATACACACACACAAACTCACACACACACACACAAAAACTTTAGCGAAGATAATTTTTTCTCTTTACAAATAATATCAAAGAACTGACTCTTTTAGAACTTCTCAAAAGCTGGAACTTACCGACCTATACCTGTAAAAAGTCAATAGATTAAACGTCAGTGAATTTAAAATATTCATGACTTAAAAGATTATTGCTTTACCTCACTCAAAAAATGGATGCATTGCTCATGTGTAAGCGTGGGCTTCCCAACTGGCTCAGTGGTAAAGAATCCACCTTCCAATGTGGTAGATGCAGAAGATTTGAGTTTAATCCCTGGGCTGAGAAGAAGCCCTGGAGGAAGAAATGGCAACCCACTCCAGTATTCTTGCCTGGAAAATTCCAAGGACAGAGGAGCCTGACAGGCTGCAGTCCATGGGGACGCAAACAATCCAAAGTGACTGAGCGACTGAGCATGCACGCACAAGCCAGGGCTTCAGGTACATTTTTTTTTTCTTTCAAGGACTGAGTATCAGTCTAAAGCAACGTCTATATCTAAGTTATCAGGTAATCTCTAAAAGATTAAGAACAAACATACTAGACCAAGTTTCTGACTCAAACATTATTTTGAGTAATAATAAAATACCTACAGATACAAATTATGATTTTCTATTTATCTAGCAATATTTAATCACTTCAATTAAATTATGTAAATTATTTAAACTTGCTGAGCCAGGAAAATCTTGTCTAAATAATTTGAATAGTTTTACTTTAAATATTCCAGCTGCAATACAGGAGACCTCCTGCAATGCAGAAGACCCTAATTTGATTCCTGGAACAGGAAGATATACTGGAGAAGAAAATGGCAACCCCCTTCAGTGTTCTTAACTGGGTAATCCTATGGACAGAGGAGCCTGGCAGACTCCAGGCCATGGGGTCACAAGAATTGGACACGATGTAACAATGAAACTATCACTTCAAAGCATGGCTATAGATGCGACACTTTATACAAAGAAATGGTAACTTTTATATACCTATGGTGGTGATTAAGTCTCTAAGTCGTGTTCCACTCATGGTAACCCCATGGACTGTAGCCTGCCAGGCTCCTCTGTCCATGGGATTATCCAGATAAGAATACTGGAATGGGAGTTCCCATTTCCTTCTCCAGGGCATCTTATCCACCCAGGGTTTGAACCTGGGTCTCCTGCATTGCAGGCAGATTCTTTACCAACTGAGCTACCAAGGAAGCCTGACTTATACACACACACACACACACATAAACATATGTGTGTGCATGTATATATTTATTCTACAAATAAGATGTTTAGATCAATTATATAATATGTAAATATAGATGGATGTGCATATATATTAATAAGTGAGATGAGATAATACATTGTTTGACTCCAACAAAATCTTTCTTGTGTTATTTGGCAAAATATATTTATAAGAGAGAACACTAGATTTGTTTTGCTGTTGTTGCTTTTTTCTAAGACTCAATGTTTTAACAAAACAATATACTTTTAATAACATTTCCTATAAACATATATATATATAGTAGTAGTATTGGAAATAAATATTCAGTGGGCTAGAGTCAGCATTTTTTTTACTTTAAAGTTTCTTTTCAATGAGGGATAATATTTCTAAAAACTCTATGAATATTTTTCCTTGTTATATTTTAGTCAGCATTTTCACATTTGTATCAGATAGATTAGCAAGGAAAAATGGCAATACAACCTGAAGGCTGAAAGTTTAAGTGCAAATAAGACTAGAAATAGAGAAGTCATAGTTGTCATAGCAACAAAATCTTGCTATATTCATATTATCCCTTTCCTCACAAGAAGAATTTTCAAAGCTCTCTGTAGAGTTGTTCCAACTAGTATGGGGATGCTGTGTGCATTTAATATAGAACTTTAAGGTAATGTTGATAGAGTCCATATTCAGCAAAAGCAACACTTTATTTGAAATTTAATTCAGAAAATATATACATTTAGGGAGACTTCTAGTAATACAATCTTCATGGAATAAGGTATAGTTAAGACTACACATTTGCTTCTTTCAAGGATACATAATGAGAAAAGCATTTCATGAAATTCTAGAATCATCCAAAGGTTTTTACTAAATCTGTTTTTATTTCCCAGTGGACTTTCACTGATTTTAATAATAAAACAGAAGGTATTATATATTATCTTTTACCAATGAATATTGTATATTTTATCTTGCATGTTTAACTCTGTGTATAGTCACATGTATTGTAATCTTATGATGTTACTATGTTCACTTCAAGATGTATCAGGAAATTAATGATGTCATGTACAAAACAATTCTATACTCTGATCTCTGTCTACTTATTCTTTTGCTAGAAAATAAATAATAAAAACATCAAGCATCTTTACATAACAGAACATAATTATAAAACCCAAAAGACTGTGTTTACTTTTATTTTAAAAACATCTGTTCCTCAACTTTTTTACCTACTAATTTAACTGATTAAAATATTAATATAATTAATTCTGAAGTTAGTGCAATAAAAAATTGCTGAGAAAAACAAGTAATTTGGACATAGCTAAAAAGGAGAAATATAAAATATTTAGATTAGAAATATAACTGAAAATAAGCTTAAGATATCTAGGGAAAAATTCAGAAAGCAATTTATGATACCTTAAACATGGGGATTTTAAAATATAGCATTATATAGTTAAAAATTAATTACTGAGAAAATAATCTATTCTGGAACCTCGTATGATACAGATATATTTCATTATATGATTTTAATTCATGCTATTAACCAAATAATGCAGAATCCACAGATTCATTTACCCTTTTAGCATTATACAAATGTTGAGTTTTATACAACAGTATAATAGATATTATTCTTTTCCATGTTAATTTTCTCCTTCAACATTCAGCTTCAAGTTATTATAAAGCTTTTGCTTGGTTCTGGATAAAATGAGATGCTTTGGGGAGTCAGATAAGTGGACACTGATTGTGATAATCTGGGAAGAAAAGTAGAGTTTTTAAAAGTTGTAAACAAGGACATAAAACACTGAACACAGGACAACTCGGTGAGAATTTAGAAGGGAAAACCCTGAGTACTTCAGAGTAAGAAAGAGCTAGAGAGCAGCAATGTCCTAGTCCAAGGTCTATCAGCTGATCCCATAGCTATGGTCCTCATGATTCTTTAGAAGCGAAATCATTACATTATATAACATCAATGGTGATAGTCTTTTTCATCTAATATTTGTTTTACTCCAGTTTGATTTATTGTTGTATCCTGTGGTTTACAGACACCTGCCTTAGGAAATGTTAGGGAAAAACTATTTTTTGAAGGGCAGTTACATTGACAATGTCTGGTTCAACCATGAGCAAAATGGCTATTTGTCAGACTTGACTTGGCTGCTTTGATACTGTTACATGAAAATAACTCAACTGATGGAGACAGAGAGCAGAATTTCCCTCTGGCACTCTTCCTCACTGTTGATAAAGTTGATACATGACATGCAAGAGAAATTTTTCTATTAATTTTGCCATTTAAAATGGATAACCAACAAGGAATTACTGTATAGTACAGGGAACTCAGCTCAGTGTTAAGTGGCAACCTGAGTGGGAAGGGAGTTTGGGGTGGAATGGATACATGTATATGTATAGCTGAATTGCTCTAGTGGGCACCAAAAATTATCACAATATTGTTATCGGCTATACTGTAGAAAATTCTGAAAGGAATGGGAACACCAGACCACCTGACCTGCCTCTTGAGAAACCTATATGCAGGTCAGGAAGCAACAGTTAGAACTGGACATGGAACAACAAGGAAATAGGAACTCCTTTTCCAAATAGGAAAAGAAGTTCCTCAAGGCTCTATATTGTCACCCTGCTTATTTAACTTATATGCAGAGTACATCATGAGAAATGCTGGGCTGGAAGAAGCACAAGCTGGAATCAAGATTGCTGTGAAAAATATCAATAACCTCAGATATGCAGATGACACCACCCTTATGGCAGAAAGTGAAGAGGAACTAAAAAGCCTCTTGATGAAAGTGAAAGAGGAGAGTGAAAAAGTTGGCTTAAAGCTCAACATTAAGAAAACAAAGATCATGGAATCTGGTCTCATCACTTCATGGGAAATAGATGGGGAAACAGTGGAAACAGTGTCAGACTTTATTTCTGGAGGCTCTAAAATCACTGCAGATGGTGACTGCAGCCATGAAATTAAAAGATGCTTACTCCTTAGAAGTAAAGTTATGACCAACCTAGATAGCATATTAAAAAGCAGAGACGTTACTTTGCCAACAAAGGTTCGTCTAGTCAAGGCTATGATTTTTCCTGTGGTCATGTATGGATGTGAGAGTTGGACTGTGAAGAAGGCTGAACGCCGAAGAATTGATACTTTTGAACTGTGGCATTGGAGAAGACTCTTGAGAGTCCCTTGGACTGCAAGGAGATCCAACCCGCCATTCTGAAGGAGATCAGCCCTGAGATTTTTTTGGAAGAAATGATGCTCAAGCTGAAACTCCAGGACTTTGGCCACCTCGTGTGAAGAGTTGACTCATTGGAAAAGACTCTGTTGCTGGGAGGGATTGGGGGCAGGAGGACAAGGGGATGACAGAGGATGAGATGGCTGGATGGCATCACCGACTCGATGGACGTGAGTTTGAGTGAACTCCGGGAGTTGGTGATGGACAGGGAGGCCTGGTGTGCTGCAATTCATGGGGTCACAGAGTTGGACACTACTGAGTCACTGATCTGAACTGAACTGAACACAATTCTTTAAAGCAATTATCTTTCAATCAAAAAAACATATTTTTTAATAATATAGAAAATAATGCATTATTTTACCATGAATGTGCTGCTGCTGCTAAGTCACTTCGGTTGTGTCCACTCTGTGTGATCCCTTAGACAGCAGCCCACCAGGCTCCGCCATCCCTGGGATTCTCCAGGCAAGAACACAGGAGTGGGTTGCCATTTCCTTCTCCAAGGCATGAAAGTGAAAGTGAAGTCGCACGGTCGTGTCCAACCCTCAGCAACCCCATGGCCTGCAGCCTTCCTGGCTCCTCCATCCATGGGATTTTCCAGGCAAAAGTAATGGAGTGGGGTGCCATTGCCTTCTCTGATAAATGTGCCAACATGTTAAAAAATACAAATGGTATATAGCCATGGATGTCCACAAATTCAGGGACATAACATATTAATAAACATTAATTTGAGGACATTATATGAAAGTAGTAAGTTATGAATTCACAATATATCCTATGTCAGAGCATTAAGTTTTTGGTTTTACTACAGTAGTAGCTTCACTCTTTCCTAGTTGTATTGAATTTTCTCAAATGTATGAGGAAAAAAAAAATGCTTTCATATTATTATACTAAACTGCCATAAGTAAATGTTGTGGATTTTGGTAAATCTCCACTATTCATTCACCAGTTCCACTGTAGTTTTGCTTTTTTACAGAAAGGAAAACAATATATTGGTATTCGTTACACCATATATTTGTTTGAATATACTAGGAGTCGAACATACACATAAACACACACATATATGTTAAGGAAAAAAACAAGATTTAAACAAGAGATCAAACATCAGTAAAGAAAAAATATAATACAATTATATTGGTTTGGTTTAAAATTTTTAAGTGTATTTTATTTTATAATCATTTTTATTAAAAATTGGAGATTTCATGTACAAAAAAGAAATACATTCTTTAAGACTTAGTTTTTTATACTAAAATGAAGTATATTTACTGTTTGAATTTCAGAAATTTATTTTCTCTTACATTAAGGAAACAAATTTAAGACCGATAATACCATTTAAAATCTGCATTAAAGCCATTTCCCATGTTTTTTTTTTCCGGACAGCTGTTTTATTTTGAAATATAATTTATCACTCTATATAGATATTTTAGAAGAAAACAACACTTTTCTTAGTATTTTTGAATATGAAAAAATAAAAAATAGAATGAAATAAGTATAAAACTCTTGTATGCCAGTCAGTGAAGTGAAATATAATGTAAACCAGCTGAAACCAGGTGGCTTTGTGGTAAAGAATCTGCCTGCCAATGCAGGAGATGGGGGTTTGATCCTTGGGTTAGGAAGATCCTCTGGAGAAAGAAATGATAACCCAATCCAGTATCTTTGCCTGAGAAATTCCATAGACAGAGGAGCCTGGCAGGCTATAATCCATGGGGTTGCAAGAAAGTCGGACCCAACTTAGTGACTAAACTACAACAATAATGTAAACTGCTAGAATAGCCATGTGAGGAATTCTTTGGACCCTCACTCCAGCAAAACAATAACTGGTGAAAAATATTAAAACATAATAAATTCTCTGAAAATTTGCCAACAGCATGTATGAAATGGGACTTCCCTGGTGGCTCAGATGGTAAAGCGTCTGTCTACAATGCGGGAGACCTGGGTTCAATCCCTGGGTTGGGAAGATCCCCTGGAGAAGGAAATGGCAATCCACTCCAGTACTATTGCCTGGAAAATCCCATGGACAGAGGAGCCAGGTAGGCTACAGTCCATGGGGTCGCAAAGAGTTGGACATGACTGAGCAACTTCACTTTCACATATATGAAATGAAAAATATTATTTAAGAAAATCTATTACATATGTCAGAAAACTCAAGTTTATGGCATTTGAATGGGCTTCCCTGGTGGCTCACATGGTAAATAATCTGCTTGTAATACAGGAGACCTGGATTCAAACCCTGGCTTGGGAAGATCCCCTGGAAAAGGGAATGGCTGCTTTTGAAAGGTGCTACTGGAGAAGACTCTTGAGAGTCCCTTGGACTGCAAGCAGATCAAACCAGTCAATCCAAAAGGAAATCAACCCTAAATAGTTGTTGAAAGGACTGATGCTGAAGCTGAAGCTCCACACCTTTGGTCAACTGATGAGAAGTGCCAACTCATTGGAGAAAACCCTGATGCTGGGAATGATTGAGGGAGGAGGAGAAGGGAGTGACAGAGAACATGGTCAGGTGGCATCATTGACCCAATGGACGTTAATTTGAGTAACCTCTGGGAAATTTTGAAGGACACGGAAGCCTGGGGTGCCGCAGTCCATGGGTTACAAACAGTCAGACATGACAGAGCAACTGAACAACAACAAATGGCATTTGAGTCAAGACCTGCTCCTTCCCTCCCTGGCTGCCCAGTTTAGCATAAAGGAAGCTCCTTTTGGGTTTGTGAAGCCAAAAGCATGAGCTTCCTCTTTCCCCTCACTTTCAGGGCAGAGCTACAGGGCCTCAGTTGGGCGTTGGGGGAGAGAGAGACAGCAAGATGCCACCATTCTGACCATTCCAAGCAGAGGTTCTTTTCCAGACAAAAGCAGCTGAAAGTTCTGGAATCTCTTCTTTTATCCAGCCCCAATTTGTAGGGTGAAAGTCTGCCCTGAAGGCAACAGGCTGAGAGCACTGGGGTCTTTAATGTCCTCTTTCCAATTCACTGTAGAATGAAATGTATACTCTGGGAGAAGCAAGAAAAGATCACCAGATCCCCTTGCCCTACCCAGCTTCTTGCTCATAAAGTAGGGGTGTCATTTGCAGAAGAGCATGCCATTACCTGTATACATTTTCTGTAGCAGAGATTTGATAAGAGAGGAAGCAATCAAACAAGTCATTGTGTAATCATAAAAGCAGTATACAGGCTTATTTTCTCTTTCTTGTCTTAGCTGATGAAAAAGCAATTACATAAAAAAATGTATATATAAATGCACTGTTGGGACTATAATATATAGACACACACTATATTTGACAGTAAGAACACAAAGTAGGCAGATGACAGCAAAGCTGTATTGGAATAAGGAAATAAAACCCAGATGGTAACTTAAATTCTCAGGAACTAATGAAGAGAACGAGAATTGGTAAATAGGAAGGTTAGCACAATAAATCCTTTAAGTAAATCATTGCTCTCTTCTTTTCAGACTTTAAAGAACATATACAAGTATAGAAAGAAACATTTATAATAATATATTGCTACTTTAAGCTATATAGATACGTCTGAAACACTAATAACATAATAATTGGGAAGTTGGACTAAAGATACAAAGCAGTACAGTTTCTAGTCTCAC
This sequence comes from Budorcas taxicolor, assembly GCF_023091745.1. NCBI lineage: Eukaryota > Metazoa > Chordata > Mammalia > Artiodactyla > Bovidae > Budorcas > Budorcas taxicolor. Next base: position 53,723,275 of record NC_068929.1, on the reverse strand, counting down.
TGAAATAAGTCTGAAGTGAATTCTGATCAGTTAAGGTATTTGGACATAACTGAGCAACTTACCTTCCACTTTTAAAATATATATGGTAAAGTGAAAAAAAAAAAAAAAAGAAAAGTGAAATTGTTATTCACATTTGATTCTTTGTGACCCCATATTCTGCAGCCTGCCAGGCTCCTCTGTCCATGGGATTTTCCAGGCAAGGATACTGCAGTGGGTAGCCATTCCATTCTCCAGGAATTCTTCCTGTCCCATTGATCAAACCTGGGTCTCCTGCATTGCAGGCAGATTCTTTACCATCTGAGCCACCAGGGAAGCCCCATATATGATAAGATCTACAGTAAGCATTAAGTAAATGACTCAAAAATATAGTAGCAACAAATTCTTTGGACAAATTGAATGAAATATCAGAAATCTTGGCTTAAACAGAAAAGAAACCATTAAGAAGAAACACTCTCAGACATAAATCACAGCAGGATCCTCTATGATCCACCTCCCACAATTCTGGAAATAAAAGCAAAAATAAACAAATGGGATCTAATTAAAATTAAAAGCTTCTGCACAGCAAAGGAAAATATAAGCAAGGTGAAAAGACAGCCTTCAGAATGGGAGAAAATAATAGCAAATGAAGCAACTGACAAACAACTAATCTCAAAAATATACAAGCAACTTATGAAAAGAAAAATAAACGATCCAATCAAAAAATGGGCCAAAGAACTAAATAGACATTTCTCCAAAGAAGACATACGGATGGCTAACAAACACATGAAAAGATGCTCAACATCACTCATTATCAGAGAAATGCAAATCAAAACCACAATGAGGTACCACTTCACACCAGTCAGAATGGCTGCGATCCAAAAATCTGCAAGCAATAAATGCTGGAGAGGGTGTGGAGAAAAGGGAACCCTCCTACACTGTTGGTGGGAATGCAAACTAGTACAGCCACTATGGAGAACAGTGTGGAGATTCCTTAAAAAATTGCAAATAGAACTCCCTTATGACCCAGCAATCCCACTGCTGGGCATACACACCGAGGAAACCAGAATTGAAAGAGACACATGTACCCCAATGTTCATCGCAGCACTGTTTATAATAGCCAGGACATGGAAACAACCTAGATGTCCATCAGCAGATGAATGGATAAGAAAGCTGTGGTACATATACACAATGGAGTATTACTCAGCCGTTAAAAAGAATTCATTTGAATCAGTTCTGATGAGATGGATGAAACTGGAGCTGATTATACAGAGTGAAGTAAGCCAGAAAGAAAAACACCAATACAGTATACTAACACATATATATGGAATCTAGAAAGATGGCAATGACGACCCTGTATGCAAGACAGGAAAAAAGACACAGCTGTGTATAACGGACTTTTGGACTCAGAGGGAGAGGGAGAGGGTGGGATGATTTGGGAGAATGGCATTCTATCATGTATACTATCATGTAAGAATTGAATCGCCAGTCTATGTCTGACGCAGGATACAGCATGCTTGGGGCTGGTGCATGGGGATGACCCACAGAGATGTTATGGGGAGGGAGGTGGGAGGGGGGTCCATGTTTGGGAACACATGTAAGAATTAAAGATTTTAAAATTAAAAAAATAAAAAACTATAATAAAAAAAAAAGAAGAAGAAGAAGAAACAGCTGAACAAAAGGACCTGAGAGCACGCCAGGCCTCCCTGTCCATCACCAACTCCCGGAGTTTATCCAAATTCATGTCTATTGAGTCAATATATTATTAACTGATACCAATTAACAAATATATGGATATAGATATATACCTAGGGAGAATTCAAAACTCCATAACACCATATAAAAGAATTATGTAGTAGGTAAACAAGGAAATAAAGATTTGGGAAACACTAAGAGTTAGCTGCAGCCACAGAACTCTAGTGACTTAGGAGCAGCTCGATGCTGGGGAACCCGCCCAGGGCCACTGGAGCAAGTGGACACCGAGATCTCAGCTAACGATTGCGAGAGCCAGTTCCTGGCCACTGGAGTTCATATCCCTTTCTGGTTTTGATGGGTAAGAGCAAAGAAAGGAAGAAAAGGTCAGGAGCAGCAGCCGTGAGAAGGTACCCCATGTCCAAAGTCAGAAAAACCCAGGTAAGACGATAGGCACTGGAGTGGCTGTGAGGAGATACGCCATGTCCAAGGGTAAACGGGAGCCCCAGCAAGATGATAGGAGGGGCAAATTCACATTTAGAATCAAACCCCATTCCTGCCAGAGACTCTCAGAGGGCTGAAACAAACCTTGTATGCACCAGGCCCCAGGGGCCCCACAGAGACTGAGACAGAACTGGGTTTGAGCGTCTTCTGCGGAGGTACGGGTTGGCAGTGCTCTGCTGCAGGGACAGGGGTCCCGGGTGTGCGTGTGGCATAAGCCCTCTTGGAGGAGGTCGCCATTAACCCCACTATAAGCTGCCAGAACTTATATAGGACTGGGAGATAGACTCTTGCAGCACACAAACAGAACCTTGTGCACAAGGACCCAGGAGAAAGGAACAGTGACTTCACAGGAGACTTTCCTGTGAGTGTTCAGGAGTCTCAGGTGAAAGCATAGGTCAGTGGTGGCCTGCTGCAGGATTGGGGGCACCAAGTGTGGCAGTACATGCCTGGGATCTTTTGAGGGAAGTCACCATTATCTTCATTACCTCCACCAAAGTTTGGCCCCAGGTAAATAGCAGGGAGGGAACACAGCTCTATCCATCATCAGAAGATTGGATTAAAGATTTACTGAGCACAGACCTGCCCATCAGAAGAAGACCCAGTATCCCCTCCACCCCCAGTCAGTCTCTCCCATCAGGAAGCTTTCATAAGGCTTTTATCATTCTCCATCAAAGGGCAGAAAGACTGAAAAACACCATCACAGAAAACTAACCAATCTAATCACATAGACCATAGCCTTGTCTAACTCAGTGAAACTATGAGCCATGCCCTGTAGGGCCACCCAAGATGGATGGGTTATGTTGGAGAGTTCTGACAAAATGTCGTCCACTGGAGAAGGGAATGGCAAACCACTTCAGTATTCCTGCCTTAAGAACCCTATGAACAGTAAGAAAAGGCAAAAAGATGGGACACTGAAAGAGGAACTCTGAAGGTCAGTAGGTGCCCAATATGCTACTTTAGATCAACGTAGAAATAACTTCAGAAAGAATGAAGGGTTGGAACCAAAGTAAAAACACCACCCAGTTGTGGATGTGACTGGTGATGGAAGCAAGGTCTGATGCTGTCAAGAGCAGTATTGCCTAGGAACCTGGAATGTTAGGTCCACGAATCAAGGCAAATTGGAAGTGATCAAATAGGAGATAGCAAGAGTGAACGTTGACATTTTAGGAATCAGCGAACTAAAGTGGACTGGAATGGGTGAATTTAATTCATATGACCAATGTATCTACTACTATGGGCAAGAATCCCTTAGAAGAAATGGAGTCGCCATCAGTCAACAAAAGAATCTGAAATGCAGTACGTGGGTGCAATCTCAAAAACAACAGAATGATCTCTGTTCATTTCCAAGGTAAACCATTGAATATCACAGTAATCCAAGTCTGTGACCCAACCAAGAATGATGAAGAAGCTGAAGTTGAACAGTTTTGAAGACCTACAAGACGTTCTAGAATTAACATCCAAAAAAGATCTCCTTTTCATTATAGGAGACTGGAATGCAAAAGTATGAAGTCAAGAAACACCTGGAGTAACAGGCAAGTTTGGCCTTGGAGTGAAGAATGAAGCAGGGCAAAGACTAATAGAGTTCTGCCAAGAGAATGCACTGGTAATAGCAAATACCCTCTTTCAACAACACAAGAGAAGACTCTACACATGGACATCACCAGATGGTCAACACCAAAATCAGATTGATTATATTCTCTGCAGCCAAAGATGGAGAAGTTCTATACAGTAAGCAAAAACAACACTGGGAGCTGAATGTGGCTCAGATCATGAACTCCTTATTGCCAAATTCAGACTTAAATTGACGAAAGTAGGGAAAACCACTAGACCATTCAGGTATGACCTGAATCAGATCCCCAAGGATTATACAGTGGAAGTAGGAAATAGATTCGAGGGATTAAATCTGATAGACTAACTGATGAACCATGGATGGAGGTTCATGACACTGTACAGGAGACAGGGAACAAGACCATCTCCAGGAAAAATAAATGCAAAAAAAAAACAAACCACAAGCAAACAAACAAAAAAACCTTACAAATACCTGTGAAAAGAAGAGAAATAAAAAGCAAAGGAGAAAAGGAAAGAAATACCCACTTGAATGCAGAGATAAAAGAATAGCAAGGAGAAATGATAAAGCCTTCCTCAGTGATCAGTGCAAAGGAATACAGGAAAACAAGAATGGGAAATACTAGAGATCTCTTCAAGAAAATTAGAGATACCAAGGGAACATTTCATGCAAAGATGGGCTCGATAAAGGACAGAAATGGTATGGACCTAACAGAAGCAGAAGATATTAAGAAGAGGTGGCAAAAATGTTTAGAGGAACTACACAAAAATGATCTTCACGACCCAGATAGTCATGATGGTGTGATCACTCACCTAGAGCCAGACATCCTGGCATGTGAAGTCAAGCAGGCGTTAGGAAGAATCATTATAACAAAGCTAGTGGAGGTGATGGAATTCCAGCAGAGCTATTTCAGATCCTAAAGGATGATGCTGTGAAACTGCTGCACTCAATATGCCAGCAAACTTGGAAAACTCAGCAGTGGCCACAGGACTGGAAAAGGTCAAGTAGGCAATGCAAAAGAATGCTCAACTACTGCACAATTGCACTCATCTCACATGCTAGTAAAGTAATGCTCAAAATACTCCAAGCCAGGCTTCAGCAATACATGAACCGTGAACTTCTAGATGTTCAAGCTGGTTTTAGAAAAGGCAGAGGAACCGGAGATCAATTTGCCAACATCTTCTGGATCATGGAAAAAGCAAGAGAGTTCCAGAAAAACATCTATTTCTGCTTTATTGACTATGCCAAAGCCTCTGACTGTGTGGATCACAATAAACCGTGGAAAATTCTGAAACAGATGGGAATACCAGACCACCTGACCTGCCTCTTGAGAAACCTATATGCAGGTCAGGAAGCAACAGTTAGAACTGGACATGGAACAACAGACTGGTTCCAAACAGAAAAGGAGTATGTCAAGGCTGTATATTGTCACCCTGCTTATTTAACTTCTATGCAGAGTACATCATGAGAAACGCTAGGCTGGAAGAAGCACAAGCTGGAATCAATATTGCTGTGAGAAATACCAATAACCTCAGATATGCAGATGATACCACCCTTATGGCAGAAAGTGAAGAGGAACTACAGAGTCTCTTGATGAAAGTGAAAGAGGAGAGTGAAAAAGTTGGCTTAAAGCTCAACATTCAAAAAACAAAGATCATGGCATCTGGTCCCATCACTTCATGGGAAATACATAGGGAAACAGTGGAAACAGTATCAGAATTTATCTTTTAAGGCTCCAAAATCACTGCAGATGGTGACTGCAGCCATGAAATTAAAAGACACTACTTGCCAGAAAAGTTATGACCAACCTAGACAGCTTATTAAAAAGCAGAGGCATTACTTTGCCAACAGAGGTCCATTTAGTGAAGACTATGGTTTTTCCAGTGGTCATGTATGGATGTGAGAGTTGGACTATAAAGAAAGCTGAGCACCGAATAATTGATGTTTTTGAACTGTGTTGTCGGAGAAGACCCTTGAAACTGCAAGGACATCCAACTAGACTCTCCTAAAGGAGATCATTCCTTAATGTTCATTGGAAGGACTGGTGTTGAAGCCGAAACTCTAATACTTTGGCCACCTGATGCAAAGAGCTGACTCATTTTAAAAGACCCTTTTGCTGGAAAGTTTGAAGGCCAGAGGAGAAGAGGATGACAGAGGATGGGATGGCTGGAGGGCATCAGCAACTCAATGGACATTAGTTTGAGTAAAGTCCGGGAGTCGGTGATGGACAGGGTGGCCTGTTGTGCTGCATTCCTTGGGTCACAAAGAGTCAGACATGACTGAGTGACTGAACTGAACTGAACTGTGCATCATCCTGAAAAATAAACTCATTTTTAAAATCAAATATTATAGAATAAATCCTTTGAATCTTTATAAAAAGTTATACAATTATGACATTAAATAAAATGATAAGTTTAACTTTTTATATAGATACCTGCTAACACTAATTTGAAAAGACCCTGATGTTGGGAAAGATTGAAGGCGGGAGGAGAAGGGGACCACAGAGGATATGATGGTTGCATGGCATTACTGACTCAATGGATATCAGTTTGAGTAAACTCCAGCAGTTGGTGATGTACATGGAGTCCTAAATGCTGTAGTCCTTGGGGTCGCAAAGGGTCAGACACGACTGTGTGACTCAATTAAACTGAAAAATAAATTAAATATGCAGATATCCAGAAAATACTCCAGCCAATAACAGCAGAACATGTATTTTTCTCAAGAATACATGAAATATTCTTCAGAATAGATCATAACTATAAAATCTGCTCCAGGGTTTTTCTACAATGAAAAACAGCTCTTGCTTATAGAAAAGTCTTCTCTTGTAAATGCTCTGAGTGGTGTCCTTTGCCCCTACATGTCCATCAGTGTGGTTCTCCCTGATTTTTGTCTTCATGAAATCCATCAAATGAATGCATCAATGCTTTCCACAGCCCTTCCTGATCGTCACTGTCATTTAAAAAACTTTTTTGCATTTTAAAATATTTTTTCTTGTTTTGATGCTTCAACAGTGTTTTGCAGGGATGAATAACTAAATATATGCTCAGTCAAACTCTTGAAAACTGAAGAGTCACATAGTTTAGAGGATAAACTATTACACATTGATTTCCTTTTTCTACCTCCCTGGGGAAAATATTTTAGGGGGAAAACATCTTTAATATTTAACTGAAGTTACTTCATTTCAAGGGATAAAATGTTGTATTGTACAAACTATAATTCAGTGGTGTCATCTCAAATTGCACTGTTTTAAGTTCCAAAAAAGTGCTGAACCTTTTTTGCCCCCTTACTAAGAAATTTAATATTAGTGAAATAGTAAAGTGGAATAATCATGTGCATTTAGTTTTCAAACCTAATTCTGAAACTTACTTGCTTTGAGATCTGAGGCAAATTCTTTAGACTTTAGTTCAGTTCAGTAGCTCAGTCGTGTCCAACTCTGTGACCCCATGAATTGCAGCATGCCAGGCCTCCCTGTCCATCACCATCTCCCGGAGTTCACGCAAACACATCCATCGAGTCAGTGATGCCATCCAGCCATCTCATCCTCTGTCGTCCCCCTCTCCTCCTGCCCCCAATCCCTCCCAGCATCAGAGTCTTTTCCAATGAGTCAACTCTTTGCATGAGGTGGCCAAAGTATTGGAGTTTCAGCTTTCGCATCAGTCCTTCCAATGAAATCCCAGGGCTGATCTCCTTTACAATGGACCGGTTGGATCTCCTTGCAGTCCAAGGGACTCTCAAGAGTCTTCTCCAACACCACAGTTCAAAAGCATCAATTCTTCAGTGCTCAGCTTTCCTCACAGTCCAACTCTCACATCCATACATGACCACTGGAAAAACCATAGCCTTAACTTGATGGACCTTTGTTGGCAAAGTAATGTCTCTGCTTTGAATATGCTATCTAGGTTGATCATAACTTTCCTTCCAAGGAGTAAGCATATTTTAATTTCATGGCTGCAATCATCATCTGCAGTGATTTTGGAGCTCCAAAAAATAAAGTCTGACACTGTTTCCACTGTTTCCCCATCTATTTCCCATGAAGTGATGGGACCGGATGCCATGATCTTCGTTTTCTGAATGTTGAGCTTTAAGCCAACTTTTTCACTCTCCTCTTTCACTTTCATCAAGAGGCTATTTAGTTCCTCTTCACTTTCTGCCATAAGGGTAGTGCATCTGCATATCTGAGGTTATTGATATTTCTCCTGGTGATCTTGATTCCAGCTTGTGCTTCTTCCAGCCCAGCATTTCTTATGATATACTCTGCATATAAGTTAAATAAGCAGGGTAACAATATATAGCCTGGATGAACTCCATTTCCTATTTGGAACCAGTCTGTTTTTCCATGTCCAATTCTAACTATTGCTTCCTGACCTGCATATAGGTTTCTCAAGAGGTAGGTCAGCTGGCCTGATATTCCCATCTCTTTCAGAACTTTCCACAGTTTATTGTGATCCACACAGTCAGAGGCGTTGGCATAGTCAATAAAGCAGAAATAGATGTTTTTCTGGTACTCTCTTGTTTTTCCCATGATCCAGAAGATGTTGGCAATTTCATATCCGGTTCCTCTGCCTTTTCTAAAACCAGCCTGAACATCTGGACGTTCATGATTCATGTATGGCTGAAGTCTGCCTTGGAGAATTTTGAGCATTACTTTACTAGCATGTGAGATGAGTGCAATTGTGCGATAGTTGAGCATTCTTTGGCCTTTTCTTTCTTTGTGATTGGAATGAAAACTGACCTTTTCCAGTCCTGTGGCCACTGCTGAGTTTTCCAAGTTTGCTGGCATATTGAGTGCAGCAGTTTCACAGCATCATCCTTTAGGATCTGAAATAGCTCTGCTGGAATTCCATCACCTCCACTAGCTTTGTTCATAGTGATGCTTCCTAAGGCCCACTTGACTTCACATGCCAGGATGTCTGGCTCTAGGTGAGTGATCACACCATCATGATTATCTGGGTCATGAAGATCATTTTTGTGTAGTTCCTCTGAATATTTTTGCCACCTCTTCTTAATATCTTCTGCTTCTGTTAGGTTCATACCGTTTCTGTCCTTTATCGAGCCCATCTTTGCATGAAATGTTCCCTTGGTATCTCTAATTTTCTTGAAGAGATCTCTAGTCTTTCCCACTCTGTTGTTTTCTTCTATTTCTTTTCATTGATTGCTGAAGAAGGCTTTCTTATCTCTCCTTGCTATTCTTTGGAACTCTGCATTTAGATGCTTATATCTTTCCTTTTCTCATTTGCTTTTCCCTTCTCTTCTTTTCACATCTATTTCTAAGGCCTTCCCAGACAGCTATTTTGCCTTTTTGCATTTCTTTTCCGTGGGGATGGTCTTGATCCCTGTCTCCTCTACAATGTCACGAGCCTCCATCCATAGTTCATCAGGCATTCTATCTTTAGCTTCAACATATATAAAATAGAGAGGTACATTAAGCCACTAGATCCTGCTTGATGTAGAGAGGAATGACATTAAACTGGATGTTTGTTTGTTTGTTTTATCATGGATTAATATGATGGACAGGGAAGCCTGGTGTGCTGCAGTCAATGGGGATGGAAAGAGTCTGACAGGACTGAGCGACTGAAATGATCTGTATGTATTTAGGGCTTCCCGACTGCTGAGTGCTGAACAACTGATGCTTTTGAACTGTGGCGTGTTGGACTACAAGGAGATCAAACCAGTTAATCCTAAAGGAAATCAGTCCTGAATATTCACTGGAAGGACTGATGCTGAAACTGAAGCTCCAATACTTTGGCCACCAGATGCAAAGAACTGACTTACTGGAAAAGACCCTGATGCTGGGTAAGATTGAAGGCAGGAGGAGAAGGGGGCGACAGAGGATGAGATGGTTGGATGGCATCACTGACTCAATGGACTTGAGTTTGAGTAAGCTCTGGGAGTTGATGTTGGACAGGGAAGCCTGGCATGCTGCAGTCCATGTGGTTGCAAAGAGTTGGACAGGACAGAGCAACGGAACTGAAGTGGTGCTAGTGGTAAAGAATCTGCATGTCTATGCAGGAGACATAAGAAACAAGATTTTATCCCTGGGTGGGGATGATCCTTGAGAGGAGGAAATGGCAATACACTCCAGTATTCTTGCCTGGCAGATCCCATGGTTTCGAGGAGCCTGGTGGGCTACCATCCATAGTGTCGCAGAGTCAGATATGACTGTAGCAACTTAGACCACACAATGTATTTTAAGATGTTAAATTTAAATGAAATTTGTGATTTCTCAATTAGAATAATAAATAACTTATTTTGAATCAGTAATAGGTTCATGTATAATTTTCATATTCTTTCTAGTCTCTAATAAGAAACACAATGTTCTTATTTATATGCAGATTATTTACAGTGCAGTGTAGCCTTCCATATTTGGAAACTGAATGAACACTCTTTCACTCAGGAAAAGAATCTCCTCTTTCCTTAATTTTATACCATTTATTCATATAACACAGGTCTCATTCAGCTATTCTTAGAGGGGATTTTCCTTGCTTGAATTACCTCACTAATTTGTTCAGTATTAACCTTATTTCCTACATGATCAGAATATTATTTTATATGCACACATTCATGTAGCTATGCTGAATATTCCAGCCCTCTCTACTTACATATTTATTAAGTATAAGAAACACTCACTTTCAATTATATCTTAGAGTGAGTTTTTCAAGAGGCTACTGCTTTTGATTCTCCTTTTGTTTATGGGAGTGATTAGAAGTCATTATTAAATATTTACTTGATGTTTACAATGTGCTAACTGGTAGGTTTCCTTGAAATCTAAAGAGGCACAGCATGATACCTAAACTCAACATGAAAAACCACATAAGGCATTGGCTGTAGTTTAAATTTTCAAAGTGAAGTTAAAATAATATTTATATGAATGGAAATATTTTCCACTGATTTTGTTACTTATTTTTGGCCAAAATATAAATATACAAACATCATACTTATATACAATGACTCAAGAAAATGGCTTCTCCAGGTAATTCCCTGTTAGTATTGTTATGGCTGATATATTTGAGATGTGGGGCAAAGATATGACAAACATAATTATGTACTTTATGGAATTCATTATTGATTACTTGTGTAGATATTTTTAATACTTCACTTCCTAAGAGTTGGAGAGGAGATGCTTGGGTTTAGCTAAATAGTTTTTTGATTCAGAGAACACTTCCATGTTACCAAACTTCAGTATGCTAAGATTATATTATTTATGGAACTTTGGTCTCTAAATGAAGTAGCTTAGTGTTATTGTAAGAGAGAAAATCTGTCTTGAAAAATACTGTATGAAATAAACATTCTTGTACTATTAAACATCTCCATTCATAAGAACAAAATATAACTGTGGTATACTTCAGAAACAATAAGGGATTTCAAGGGCCTTCCCCACTCTAATTTGAAAATCTTAAACAGTGTAACATCTTTGTTATGTAGAAGAAGATTTTTTTTTTTTTTTTTAGAAAATGTTTAAAATGATTATCTAGCAAAACTCAAGTGATATTTAGTTTGAAAGATTCTGAGAAAAGTGAATTATTTGTTTGAAGGTAAGAGGCATTCATTGTTTTTCTTCTATTGTATCATCTTATTAAAAAGTAATCACACTTGAAGGAAAACTTCTACATGACTTTCAATGAAGAAAATTTATGAACCATACCCAAAAACAGATCCAAGCATTACTTACAGTTTGAAAATCTGTAGTGATATATATAGAGACTTAGCTGTTACACTATTGAACATACATGTTTCTAGAGATACAAGGTAGACTTTAGGGCTTCCCTGGTGGCTCAGCAGAATCTGCCTGCAATGATTTGCTCCCTGGGTCAGGAATAACCCCTAAAGAAGGAAATGGCAACCCATTCTAGGACTAAAGCCTGAGAAATGCCATAGAAAGAGGAGCTTGGTGAACTACAGTCCATGGGGTTGCAAGAGTTGGACACAACTTAGTGACTGAACCACCACCACATTAATGAAACAAGTAGGTTATTTTGAATAGCTGCTATTTTTATTCTAGCATTATACATTTAGCAGTGGCAAATATCTGAGCGTTTCAAATCAACTGACTTAGACAATAAGAATTTTATCTGCTTGCATTCCCAAGCATGATGTTTAGAGGAGAGTGGGCTGCAAAACTGGGTGACATGGCAGTTAAAAACCCCATAGGCTCAGAGAGATGATATGGAGAGGGTTGTGGGAGGGGGGTTCAGGATTGGGAACCCATGTACACCCGTGGCGGATTCATGTCAATGTATGGCAAAACCAATACAGTATTGTAAAGTAAAAAAAAAAAAAAATTAAAAAGTAAAACATTTTTTAAAAAATTTAAAAAAAACCCATAGGCTACCTTTCAGTCTCCACTGTCTCATGAACAATATGTGAAAGATTTGGCTTTTAAGGTAAGCTCCCTCAGTCTTAAAAAAGACGGCTCCAGCACATGTCAGAGTAACATCTAGATGTGGCAATGTTCACAGGAAGAATGGCACAACATGCTAGTGTATCTCCTTACAGGAGCAGTGACTCTTCCCCAAAATCTCTCTCAGCACTCCTCCTTCCACACTCTACTGATCAATGTTGGGTCAAGCATTCAACAATGCACCAGTATCTAGTGGATGCATGGGCTTACAGTGACTTGGGTTGAAATAGGTATTGGGAAGTCAACCAGAAAGACATTTACACAGATGCCCTTCTTTTGAGTAAAATGCTTTAGGCATCTTGAAACAATAACAGCAGCAAACAAGGAGTTACTGTGCTCAGCCTCCTGTCTTAAACAAGGAAACCAAAATAAAACAGTAATGAGGAAGAAAGTGAAATGAGTCTGCATGACTTGTTCTAAGGAAGCAGGCTGATAAAGAACCAGAGTGGGTCTCATCTTTAGAAAACCTATGAAAACACTTCCAAGGAAGTATAGATGAGAAATGGATTACTCTTCCATTTTTCTCTGGAGGATAACAAAAGCAGATAACTTGAAGAATTGTCTCAACTCCAGAAGTTTCAGTTTTCTACTGATGACATTCAGATGAAGGACCTACCAAACCCACATGGTAGGCTACTTAAATTTACAAAAGTATATTGATGGACACATTTAGGACCTATTAGAATTGATGCTTTTGAACTGTGATGTTGGAGAAGACTCTTGAGAGTCCCTTGGACTGCAAGGAGAGCCAACCAGTCCATTCTGAAGGAGATCAGCCCTGGGATTTCTTTGGAAGGAATGATGCTAAAGCTGAAACTCCAGCACTTTGGCCACCTCATGCGAAGAGTTGACCCATTGGAAAAGACTCTGATGCTGGGAGGGATTGGGGGCAGGAAGAGAGGGGGACAACAGTGGATGAGATGGCTGGATGGCATCGCTGACTCGATGGACGTGAGTCTGAGTGAACTCCGGGAGTTGGTGATGGACAGGGAGGCCTGGCATGCTGCAATTCATGGGGTTGCAAAGTGTCAGACACGACTAAGTGACTGAACTGAACTGAACTGATGCAACTGGAAAGGTTATTTACATACCATATTACATATTACATACAATATTACATATATATAGCCACAGACACATATTTTGTCACATATACATATATACAGCCACAGTCCCCTCCACTTATGCACATTCTTTTATGAGATGTTTAATTTTATGGGACAATTTGTTTGAGTCATGGACTGCCAAGATATTTGGCCAGACACTGTGGTGGGCATTTATGTCAAGGTATTTTTGGATGAGATTGACTTTTAAATGCGTTGACTAAGTAAAGCAGATTATTCTCTAACAGCTGTGGTAGGGACCGTCCAATCAGTTTAAGGCCTGAATAGAAAAAATAGGCTGACCCTCCTCTGAGTAGAATTCCCCCTGCTTGACAGCTTTTGAAATGAAACAGGAACTTCTTGAGTCTTGAGCTTGCAGGCCTTTTGACTGAAACCACAACATTGGTTTCCCTGGTTTTCAGGACCTCAGAATTAAACTAGAAATATATGTGGGACCATATAGTCGAAGCTATGGTTTTTCCAGTAGTCATGTACGGATGTGAGAGTTGGACTACAACAAACCTGAGCACCATAGAATTGATGCTTATGAATTGTGGTGCTGGAGAAGACTCTTTAGAGTCCCTTGGACAGCAAGGAGTTCCAACCAGTGAATCCTAAAGGAAATCAACCCTGAATATCCATTGCAGGGACTGATGCTAAAACTGAAGCTCCAATATCTTGGCCACCTGATGTGAAGAGCCAAATCATTAGAAAAGATCCTGATCAGGGAAAGATAGAGAGCAGAATGAGAAGAGGGCAACAGAGGATGAGATGGTTGGATAGCATCATTGACTTGATGGACATGAGTTTGAGCAAACTCTAGGAGATAGTGAAGGACAGGGAAGCCTGGCATGCTACAGTCCATGGAGCCACAAAATGTTGGACATGTCTGAGTGCCTGAACAACAACACTGCTTGGGACCTGGCCTCAGGCTTGATGACTTATCCAGCAGAATGTGGGACTCCTCAGGTTTCAGTTATTTGCACCAATTCCTTGTAATAAACCTCTCCCTCCCTCTCCTCCTCTCTCTTTTCCCACCCCACACCTAGCCCTATTTCTCAATACCTCCTGTCAGTAGTATTTCCCTGGAAACATGATAATATATGCTATTAAGTATATAATCTTGGATTAGAGAAAACTCTTGTGTGGGGAAGGAGTACTGATCTGATAAATTGTAATAGAACTAGTGAAACACAAATGATCAGATGGTTGTCTATCATGAGTGCTAATGTATGTTTCTCAGGCTTTATTCATCTAGATTTTAAGCATTCGTATTTCTAAGACTGTGAGTTCAAGTTAATGTTTGGGGAAGACAAATTAGTAAAGGCAACTATACTAAAACATACTGATTATTTTTTGTTTGGGTTACTGTAGTTACATATTTTAAAACAGTAATGCTATTGTATTTTGTACATTAAGTGTATATTACTATATTAAGACAGCAAGACATTTTAAAAATGCTACTCTGGCATAATAATTTTTATCTTTAACTCATAAAAAAAAATCTGTATTAAAACAGTCAAATCCTTCAATGGCTGACATAATTTCATTCTAACTACAGCAAACTTCCTGTCAGTCTCTGATTGTTTGAGGCATTTTTTTAGCTGCTATGTCATGTTCTGTAGCTTAAGTCAGGTTTCTACTGTTGGACATTATGTTACTTGAAATACATTTGTAACACTCTGTTAGAAGTAGAATTTATGGTTCAAAGAATATGTATATTTTAAAAATATTTTTGACACAGAATAACAAATTGCCTTACCTAAAAATGTACTGCTTTGAATCATACCAGTATTACAGAACATGCTTTTTGGTATGAAATCCATTTTAATCTCTAAAAATATCCATTAATTTGAACTTGGTTAATTATTAGTTCTAACTGAATCAAAATTTCATCTTTTTGAATTATTTAGCTAATTGTTCTACTGAGAAATCAATTTTTTCCTCAAGACATGTAAGAGCTTTTTATAATTTAAAGGTATTAATGGTGTGTCACCTTAAAGGACATGTTTCTCTCATAAAAGTTTTAAGATCGCCATCTCTATGTTTTGTTCTTTTTTGTGTTTGAATCTTAAACTAAACAAGAATCTATCTTTATTAATGTCATCAGGTAAGAATCTAGCTTTTGTGATTACTCTGTGCTGTGTTATGTGATTAGTCGCTTTGGTCATGTCCGACTCTTTGCGACCCCATGGACTGTAGCCAGCCAGGCTCTTCTGTCCATGAGATTCTCCAGGCAAGAATACTGGAGTGGGCTGCTGTTCCCATCTCCAGGGGATCTTCCCAACCCAAGGATTGAACCCACATCTCTTATGTCTAATCTGAATTGGTATGAGGGTTCTTTATCATTAGTACCACCTGGGAAACGCCATCTATAATTAAGAAAAAAAAAGAAAAAAGCTTTAATTGGATCATTTTCACAAACTATGGACTTGAAATTCCCCCTTTATCATAATATTTAATTATTTATATTATAAATAATATATAACATAATAATATATTATAAATAAGTGTTAGGAAACACAGTGTACTGTCCTTTGCTAACGGCATGACCCTGGAAAAGCTCAGAGAACCATGGTCTGTTTCCTTAACTTGAAATGGGGATTATGATAGCACATACATGATGGGTTGGTATGAGAATAACAATGTATGAAGAATACATGAAAAGAACCTGGTACATAGTTAATTATTATGGGCTGATAAAATACACTTGCATATTATAAATATGAAATATTTCTCAGTATTAGGTTTTCTGAAAATCACGAACCCCTTTTTGACCTGTCTATACTCACAAGGGAACACAATCCTCTTTTGTTTCATGATGTATTCCCTAAATCATGAAGTCAGAAATGTCATGCCATTCTGATTCAAACATCTCTTCGTTGTTCTTCCCTAAATGAAAATTGTCATCATTATATTGTTTTGAAGAGTTAAGCAAACAAACAAACAAGTATCACATTGCAATTTTTAAAAATGTAATTATGATAAAGATCAACTTGTGAAGATAGGAGACATTTTCAAAATTAAATATTTTTGCCTATGAATAGCAAAATCATATAACTTAAATATGTTGTTTAGTTTGTTATTCTAGCAACTGAACTGTATGATTATGACAGAGAAATTTAGAAGGTTAAAAATATTTACATTGTGTGAAGTATAATAATTGCCTCATCTTACAGTTGAAAGAAAACAGTTTCATATTTAGAAGTTCATTTCTGCAAAGTATAATTTTTGTATGAGTACAGCATGACACAGTTTGTATATATGGAAGCTGTATCTCTACTGAGTACCAGTTAAAGTCGACATTTAATTGAAACAGAGGCAGTCACAATGCATATCTTCCTTTTGTTAATTGGTCTTCAGAGACTATTTGGAGACATCCAATTATCACTCCCCCAAACCCCACAACAATAGCAGCTATTTAAACAAAATAAGGTCACCTTCGCTTACTTCTAATGAGTAGTGCAAAAAAGTGACATAAGAAAGACTGCGTAATATCACTGTTTTATTATGTGTGTACCTGGTTTAACAAAGACTGAACAGAAAAAGGTGAAAATCTGGATATAGTGTCAATGCTGCAGAGTAGGAATTTTACTGTAGTTGTCTACATTTGGAAAACTAACAAAAACAGTCCAGCATTACAGGTGTGCACATATCATGATAACACCTTTTTGCAGGAAACTCCAAAATATTTAAAACTGTGTTTTATTGTTTTAAAATTTAATAAACCTACATATTTTGTCCTCCCTTCTCCATTTGATTTTCAATACTTATTACAGCAATGTATTAAGTTGTTATTGATTATAACTCTATTAGGACTTCTCTGATGGCTCAGTTGGTAAAGAATCTGCCTGCAATGCAGGAGACCCTGGTTCGATTCCTGGGTTGGGAAGATATGCTAGAGAAGGGATAGGCTACCCACTCCAGTATTCTTGGGCTTCCCTTGTGGCTCAGCTGGTAAAGACTCTGCCTGCAATGCAAGAGAATGGGTTTGATCCCTGGGTTGGGAAGATCCCCTGGAGAAGGGAAAGGCTACCCACTCCAGTATTCTGGCCTGAAGAATTCCATGGACTGCATAGTCCATGGGGTCACAAGGAGTCAAACACAACTGAATGACTTTCATTCCACTTCACTATTCCTCTATTAGGGCAATATCTTATAATAATCTATCGAATCATCATGCTACCTAGTTCTGAACAAAATACATCTGTAAAATTCTATAGTATGCTTAAATAAAATTTAGGTTCAGTTGTTTTCATTAGATTTTTTACATTTCAAGCTTTGACTTTTGGAAGATAAAAGCTTATACTTGTTATAGATGGGCACAGAGCAGGCTCCCAAAGGAAACTGTATACAGAATCATGGAAGACTTCAAACTCAGAATTGCATAAGTAGGAGACATTAGGTGATTTGAATTTTCCCTTCATCTCCTAACATTAGTTTTCATTCTGATGGCCCAGCTCATCCCGCTTAATGATTCCAAATCTTGAAAGCAATGAACACTTTAACAACTTAAATACAGGCAAAAATAAGCTAGAACTCAAAACGCCAAGATACATAAATAATTAATGTGTAAGAAAAATGATTAAAATATTGTTATTGAAAGGTTCTTTTATTGAAAGGCTTTATCCATAATCAATAACTTGTGATTTTTAAAATTAAGATGATATTTAAACATTCAAGGCAAATGTTCAAATAAACTCATATCGTACTTGAGTGAAAATTTTTATCTCATTTACAAGCAATTTAATTATAAATGAAGTTGCACACTGAGTTCTATGGCTCAAAATTTCTCCAAGAAGAGCATGACAAATAGATGATTCTCAAATAATACCTCATATTTCCTAGGTTTTCTAACTTTGTCTTATAAAAAATATAACCAATATTTTCTTATTAATTAGGACCTCTTCTTTTTCAATAGTAATTCAGTACTATATCAGTAAGTAGCTGTGGGAGTAGTGCATGTTTTATTTCCTGAATTATTGTATTCTGTTGATTCAAGAAATATGTATCATAATCTAAATAAATCAGAGTAGAAAAGAATAGTTTCCCCTATGTGGCAAACACTTGCTATCACGACTGAGAGTAAAACTGATAAAATGCAAAATTGAAGATACTAGCCATTGTGATGACTTTGGAGAAATAAATGTTTAAAGCTTTTTCAGGGAATAAATATTTGAAAAAGCCTTTAAACAAAATGTGTGTAGAGCTAAACCACATGACACAAGTATTTTTTATTTCTAAATGAAATAAATGTGCTGATGAGCATAAGTTCTATTTTCTGTATACAACAGAATAAATTGATTTCTAGTGTCACGATGTTTTAAGTGAAATATAGGAGGTAGTGCTCCAACACTTCAGTACTGGAAGTGTTTCTGTATAAAAGAAGATGATTGAAAACACAAGACATAAATGAGCAGATTGCATGCAGCAAAGTACTCCCAAAATATAGGTAACACTGGCAGCCCAGTATATAAGAAACCAAGTAAAACATTTGTGAGACCCGAATGGAAAGGAAAAAAAAAAGCTAGAGATAAAAGCAGGGTCTCAAAACCTTGACCCACTCAGTATACCATATTGTGTAAATAGAAGTAAAGATGCATTTTGTTGTCTTTTGGACTCTGTTACCAGAAGCTTAATAGAAGACTAGGGCTATCTTTTATAATTCAAAGGGAGAAAAACACCTTTTAAAGATCTCGAGCAAACTTCCTTTGCAGAGTATCACAAAGACTCAATTTCAAGTACAATGTTTACAGAAATGAACTCCCAGAGAAATAATAGTAGAGACTACAGATACGATTGGGGCTTCCTAGGTGATGCTAGTGGTAAAGAAGCAACCTGTCAATGCAGGAGATATAAGAGACTTGGGTTCAATCCCCAGGTCAGGAAGATCTCCTGGAGGAGGGCATGGCAACCCACTCAAGTATTGTTGCCTGGAGAATCCCACAGACAGAAGAGTCTGGCTGGCTAAAGTCCATGGGCTCACAAAGAGTCAGTCATGTACGACTGAAGTGACTTAGCACTCACCGATACTATAATGAATATGAAGAAATTTTAATAGCAAATTCATGCTTGTCTTCTACCAAAACTCTTAAGAATTCTGGTTGATTACATTTTAGTGGAAAAATAAAAGAATATAAAAATAACCTCTCTCAAAAATATAGTTATTAGGGCTCTTTGACTTCAGTTCATTCATTATTGACTGCCTTCATTTCAGGCCAAATGCTCAAGCTACATTATCTGCCCTTTTATTCCACTGGTTAGGGAGAGAAACATAAAAAGGCATGGCACAGAATGATTATGGTGAAGGCATACTTGAAGTGGAAGGCAAAGCAAGATACTGACTTGGCTTATTTGTTTGTTTTTTTAATTAATTAATTTTTTAATTGAAGGATAATTGCTTTATAGAATCTTGTTGTTTTCTGTCAAATCTCAACATGAATCAGCCATTCAGTTCAGTTCAGTCACTCAGTCATGTCCGACTCTTTGCAACCCCATGAATCACAGCACGCCAGGCCTCCCTGTCCATAACCAACAACTGGAGTTCACTCAGACTCACGTCCATCGAGTCAGTGATTCCATCCAGCCATCTCATCCTCTGTCGTCCCCTTCTCCTCCTGCCCCCAATCCCTTCAGGCATCTGAGTCTTTTCCAATTAGTCAGCTCTTCACATGAGGTGGCCAAAGTACTGGAGTTTCAGCTTTAGCATTATTCCTTCCAAAGCAATCCCAGGGCTGATCTCCTTCAGAATGGACTAGTTGGATCTCCTTGCAGTCCAAGGGACTCTCAAGAGTCTTCTCCAGCACCACAGTTCTAAAGCATCAATTCTTCGGTGCTCAGCCTTCTTCACAGTACAACTCTCACATCCATACATGACCACTGGGGAAACCATAGCCTTGACTAGACGGACCTTAGTCAGCAAAGTAATGTCTCTGCTTTTGAATATGGTATCTAAGTTGGTCATAACTTTTCTTCCAAGGAGTAAGCGTCTTTTAATTTCATGGCTGCAGTCACCATAGGTATACATATATCCCCTCCCTTGACTTGGGTTTTAAACACAATGTTTCTAAGAAATGTTGTGGTTAAATGTGTAGTATTTGACATGGGTGGGTGTTTTGGAGCCACCAAATGATTCACTGGCATTCGAGTTGGAATTTGCCTGTAGAAACTGGAAGCATTGGGTTGGCTGAAAAGTTCATGTGGGTTTTCTTGTAAGATCTTACAGGATATGTAAGCGGAAGCAATGGTTCAATCTAGAGCACACAGGCAAGGAGGCCTGCCACTTTCAGATTATGTGCTCAGTGACAGAGATACCTGAAGATCAGTGGAGAAACAAGTCTGGAAAAGGCCATGAGGTCATGATGTTAGAGAATTTCCTATTCTCTTGGACTACTTTGACTCACAGAATGCCTAATGAGAGCTTCGCAAAGCTGGGGCAGTTCATATTTTTGATGAAGTGTAAAATAACATAATTGGATATTAGATGTTTCCCCAAGTTCTCTTTAGTCTACAGTGAATGATTTTAATGGTCTTGCAGATCTAAAATGCTAAAAGACAGATAAGACAATGAAACTAAGGAAGAAATGTCATAGATTTACTACCTAGAAAAACAATCATTTATATTGTTTAAGTTAAATTCAATTTGTTTTACTAGTAAGAGAGAATATAGTTGCATTCTGTACTCCAGGAAATCCAAATGGGAAAAGAAAAAGGTTTTAAATAACTATTTTGTATGTAACTGTTTTTCTCCAAAGACTTAAGGTGAATACTTCATGGCATAAAAGACAAACTGAATTCTGGGGAAATACAAAAATGAACACTGAGAAATAGCCCCCTTCACCCCCATTTGTTTAGAAATGTAAACATATGTCACACGACCTGTACACAGCCAACTACAAATAGACAATACATCCTATGTCATGGCACTTTTAGTTCTGAGTTATGTAAACTCACACATTCTTATCTGTAAAATCTCCCAACTCATAAGAATTCTCATCTTCCTACTCCTTCACTCACCATATACTCCTTAACTGTTTTATGTCTTAAATGTAACCCTCTGATGAAGCATTTCTAACTAGCGCACTATATTTTCTCATGAAGAAAAGTGTATACTGTACTCTTTAAATTGGAACATGAACATGGAAAACCACAGCAAATGGCACTGAAGTGGATAACTGTTCAAAGTGTGGAGGACCTGATTATCATGTAGAGGAAATTAGACTTTATATTGTACCTAATAGTTAGCTACCTGAAGTCTTTAAACTATGGGTAACATTTGATTTACATTCTGTATCATAAAAGTAATTGGATTTGGACAGGTAAGAACAATGGGCAGAAAATCCAATTAAAAAGCCTTGGCAGCAGTCCAGATAAAAGGATCTCGTGCTAGTGTGTGGGTGCTTGTCAAGTTCAACTCTTTGTGACCCTGTGGACTTCCTGTAACCTCCTCTGTCCATGGAATTTTCCAGGCAAGAATATTGGAGTGTGCTGCCATTTCTTACTACAGGGGACCTTTCTGAGCCAGGGATCAAACTCACATTTCCTGCATTGACAGGGGGATTGTTTAACTCTGAATCACCTAGGAAGTCCTCATGATAACAGCAATGGGATAAAGCTAAATTATATATATATAATGCATAAAATAATATATAATAATATATTGAGATTATATATATATATATATCTATAATAGGACACAAGGTGTAATGGGGTAAAAGCTAAAGTCCAAAGAACTATTTCTAAGTCAGAATTAAAGTTAGTGACTAATAGAGGGCCAGATAAGAGATGAATTGATGTAAACTGTAACACATCATCTATTTGGGGATACTAATGATACAACTGAAGTAGAGAACTTAGGCTTAGAAGTAGACTGGGAAAGCAAGAAAAAAAAAGGAAAAAAGAGTTAGGTTTTCAACAAAAGAACAGTAAAGCACCTTAAAGATATGTAGGTGAAGCCATCTGACCCCTGCATATGTTAGTCTGAAACTCAGAAGAAAGATTTCAATGGAGTAGATAGATTTGTGGTAGTTAATCTTTAGTTAACACTTAATGGTATGGAAATATTTTCTACAAAATAAGAGTTAGTGAAAATATGAGATCAAGGTTTATAACCCTGGGATAAAAACTAAGAAATAAAATACTTTTGAATTTTAGAAAGTTGAGATAACAAGTGACTTTAGTGGCATGTGGAGGATAATCAGAGGAATTAAAAAGAAAAAGGAAGGACAAATGAATGATGTAACTTTAAGGAAAGAGATTTGGCTCATCGCTCATTCAAGAGCTAAGATACAAGGAAATATTTCTTTAAGAGAGCACTCATCTAAGAATGTTTCTGAGATTACTCATTAGAGCTGATGTATGGGTGCTAAGTTGCTTCAGTTGTGTCTGGCTCTTTGTGACCCAGTGAACTATCCCTGCCAGGCTTCTCCGTCCATGGGATACTCCCAGCAAGATTGCTGAAGTAGGTTGCCATTTCCTCCTCCAGGGGATGTGAATTTTCCTGACCCAGGGAATGAACCCATATCTCTTAGGTCTCGGCTTTGGCAGAAGGCTTCTTTACCACTACCACCACCTTGGAAGCCCACTGATCCCTTTTTGAGAATATATGAGTAATAGAGAAATTCACAAAGATGAAATCATTATATCATGACAAAGATATACAATATCTTCAAAGTATCTGATCTTGTTTTCCCTAGAGTGTATGTTCTCAGTTGTTCCTTCGGTCATGCCACCTTACTGTCAAAAGTCTTTCACATCAATGAGTATTTTCACATAATAACTTAATTAACCTCACTTCTCTAGATGTCATATGTTATGATTTTATAGATAAAAATAATGGCTAGCCTCCAGAGATTAATGAAAAATTTTAAAAAAGAACAAAACAATTATATAGAATATTACTGTTTCCTCTACCCATTTGGAAGCAGCTTGCAAGCAGTTTCAGTTGATTATTCAAATATATCAAGGTCATGTGTTCACTGATAATTCTGAAGTTATTTGGTTTTGGGTATGCTCCCAGCTAGCAAAATGTATCCAATAATTTTGTAACACTTCACAGTAATATTTTGATCATAGTTTATTTGAACACTTATGATAAGATGCTTTTGTACACATTTGTTATTTGTGGAATAATAAAAAGTCATTATGTGTACATACATATTATATAATCACTGTGGGAAGACTATTGGTACACAAAAATCTATTTGGATGATATTCTGTACATACAAAAATCTATTTTGATGATATTCTGCTATACTTTTATTTTTATTTTTTTAACTGAAAAGCTATAAGAGTAAACAAAGTCAGCTCATAGAAGCTGAAGTGTTTAAGTTAATTGCTATCATTTCCATGTAGAGATGTTCAAATGGAAAAGCAGCAATCTAGTACAAGCTATTAAACTAGCTATTCTGTTACAGAAACAGCTACTATTTATTTTGTTTTTGCTTCATGGCAGGTACAATTAATATTGTTTTACACATAGATTTATAAAATTTTCTCCTTGGGTAGTCCCATTAGAAACAATGTTTGTATTCAAATGCCCACAGAGATTCTTTTAATATTTGTTAATATAGAACATTTCAGGGGGAAAAAAAAGTTAATGTACATGTACTAAATTAATTAACAGTAGAGTGACTTCAATAATTAGACTTTCAAAGAAATTGAAAGTATGAAAGCTGTGTTAACAATTATTTTCGTGAAGCATTATGCTTTCTCCTTTTGTTTGTTGGGTCTAGCGGTGCTCAAAATATGAGACTTTCCACATATGTTCATCTATTTAGCTATGTTTACTCTTTGTTTTAAGTTCTGAGGATGCTGTTGTGAAAAGAGATAAAACATCTCTCCTGGGGACTTCCCTTGTGGCTCAGACAATAAAGACTATGTTTGAAATGTGGGAGATTCAGGTCTGATCGCTGGGTCAAGATTTCCCTGGAGAATGGAATGGCTACCCACTCCAGTATTCTTGCCTGTAGAATTTCATGAATAGAGGAGCATGGCAGGCTATAGCCCATGGGGTTGCAACGAATTTTTGGACATGACTAAGCGTCTTTCACTCACTTGTGGACTGGCAAGGAAAAGAGTACACATATGAATGCCTAAATACATGATGATTTTTTCAGTGTTAATTTGCATAGAGGAAATAGAGCAAGAGGAACAGAAAAGCAGCGGCCTTAGCTAGATTGAAATAACCACCAAATATAAACAGGTGATGTTTTGGCATACATCTGATGAGAAACAGCCAGATATATTAAGACCAGGGGAGAGGGTTGCACATTCAGGCATAACACTGATTATAAAGACTAAGCTATGAAGATGTTTGATGAATGTAAGTAATGGAAAGAAATTTGATGGCTTGAAAATACTGAGTGAGGGAGTGATTAGTTGGTGAAATGAAGGACAAATGGCATTGGATCTTGTAGGCCTTGATAAGCAGTTTGGATTTTATTTTAAATGCAGAACAAAGGTATTTAAATATTTGCAGCAGTGGGATGCTCTAATATGCTTTATAAATAAAACAATTTAACATTATGTGTTGAACAAATGGAAGAGGAAAAATGATAGAAACCAAAATTGCTATTAGAAACATATTGAAAGGTATTAGAATTCAGTTGAAATGGTAGGAATGGGAAGAAAAAGAAATAGTGGAAATTATATATATATATATATATATATATATATATATATATATATATATATATAGTTGGATATCAGCAGAAGATAAGTTGCTTAAATTAATTCTATTTCATGCCCCTAAATTTTAACTTTGAGAAACATGACTATTCTCTTAACCCTTACAAAGTTTCAAAACCATTTCTTTTTTGATGTTGTCAACAAGACTGAAAAAATAAAAATCCCTAACTACTACCTAACTTGAAGCTCTTCTGTTACAATTATTATACTTATTTTTCATTTTTTTCCTTTTAATGAAATGGGAAACAGCTGTTTACCATCATCCATATATTTCTTTTTATAAACTTCAAATCTATTATTAAGCAATCCTTAAGCTTGTGATGCCTCATTGAAGTGAAGCATCCAGATTGATTATTTGAAGCCAAGAGCACTTGACTATGACTTAGTAATTTTAATGACAAAAATAACCTGGCAATCATCCATTATCAAACCAAAAGAATGAAGACCATTTTATGGAAGCAATTAAATCAGTAAAATACACCAGCAAACAACGTGAAAATTTTTAGAAACTCGGCTAATAAAGCCATTACAATGTGTGCCAGTTGAAAAGAGAATATATACATGTGTTTGCAAAATTAATGTTTGTAATAGCCTTTTCAGCAAAGTAGGGTAACAAGCCAAAACAGTGTCTCTGGATACAAAGTCATAACAAGGGAAGTTCAGACAAGTAAGTGAAAAGAGGAAAACAAATAATGTGGTGAGAATTCCAGATGGTGGGGAGGATAGGGATTATGGATTCTCTGTGGATTGAAGGCAAAAGGAGAAGGGTAGCAGAGGATGAGATGGTTAAATAGTATCACTGACTCAGTGGACATGAGTTGAACAAACTCCAGGAGACAGTAGAGGACAGAGGACCCTGGTATGCTGCAGTCCATGGAGGTGCAAAGAGTCAGACATGATTAAGTGATGGAACAACAACAATTCTCTGTGGAAATGGGAGGAATCTGGTCAGTGGTGAGCCTAAGGTGTGATCCAAAGGAGTAGAACGATCAAGCAAGTGAGAAAGGAGAGGAGGAGACTGGAAGTAGAATGTATACAAGGAAATAGTAGCTGCACAAGCCTGGCAAGAGTGTAGTAAGTGGCCTGAAGGGGAAAAGACTGTCAAAGAAACCAGCTAAAATCTGTAGCCATTAATTATACATCTATACACATATTTAAATTTAGTCATCTTATTTGTGACCCTCTATTGCCCCAAATGATAAAGAATCTACTTGCAATGCAGGAGACCCAGGTTCAATCTATGGGTTGGGAAGATCCCTGGAGAAGGAAATGGCAACCCACTCCAGTATTCCTGCCTGGATAATCCTATGGACAGAGGAGCCTGGCGGGCTATAGTCCATGCGGTCACAAAGAGCGGGACATGGCTGAACAACTGACAGATTATATATTAGATGGAGAGGAGAGGAGAAGACTTCCTCTGCCTAATCCTGGCATTAAATATAAATGCCCCTTATTGTCTTGCTTTTTTTTTGTTTGTTTTGTTTTTCTATTTCAGTTAGAGGATAATCTCTATCAGAAAACACTGAGTTTGAAATTAGAACTTTCTGGATGAAGAAGCAAATCTCAGTCTAAGGTAAGGTATCTAGTACTGTTTTTTTTAATGTCCTTTGTATTATATATTCTTGCTGGGCATATATATAATTTTTTTTTTTTTTTAATTTGGCTGGGCCATGTCTTAGTTGCTACATGCAAGACCTTTTTAAGTTGCAGCAAGCAGCATGAAGCATCTTTAGTTTAGGAATATGGGATCTAGTTTAGGAATATGGGATCAGATTAGGGATTGAACCTAAGTCCCTTGGCATTGGGAGTATGGAGTCTCAATCACTGGACTGCCAGGGAAATCCCTATATATTCTTTAGGTCAACTAATTTTTACTTATTGCAACTTTATGGTTACTTGCTTCATTCAGAAAATATTCATTGTATGACAAATCTGAAATCAAAGTTTTCTAGTACAATTTTCTAATATTGTTCATCATAGTTACTTGTTTATCCTATTGTTGCATTTACTAGTTTTTATGTGAAATATGCTAATGTGTGTTTGATGTTTTTAATATCATATCAGTTCCCTATATTGATAAGGTCACAGAGAATTTATTACCTGTATGGGCACTGTTGATCTTTATGTTGATAACACATGAAAATTATAATACATTATGAGATTCTCATTTAAAATCTTAAATGTTGCAATATAAGTTTAGTGCTAGAATTTTTTCCTAGTCATTTTACTCTTTTAGAACAATGAAGAAAATAATGCATTCTTATATACAACTTTGAATGTGGAAAACTATATAAATGTAGAAGTAATAATTTGAAATATCACCAAGAACATTTGATTTGCAAATATTGACCTAATTCTTAATTACTCATCATTATGCTGTTAAGCAGGTTAACTGCTCTCAACCTCAGCTTCTCCATTTATAATTTGGGAAAATAATGGTATCAATTTAGTGCTGTGGTATTGATGACTGAAAGGTGCTAAAGGAAATTCTTTTTATGAATTAAAGGTCAGCAAATATTTTATTCCATTATAATTCCAATATATATAATGTATCTTATTCATAGAAATTATTTTTCTTTTACTATTAAACAATTTGTAGGTCATTGGATTTGAGAATATCCATGATTTGTTAATCATATCATTGAAGTTAAAAAAAAAAATAAAACCTTTAAATTCTGCTGCGATTATTAAGCTGAAGATATGTATTAAATATATTTTTCCTGGCACTTTGAGATATTTTCTAAGCATTCTTGATTTATGTATATTAATACATATTATTTTATTTAAAGAAAATTACATCATTTAAATTATTATCTTTAGGAGGATGGACTTATTCCTTATTATCTTAATTGAAGCTGGAATAAATTAAAGTATATTCCAAATCTAATTTTAAGATAACAATGGGAAGAATAATAGCCTCTAAGTCTGGCAGGCTTCTCAGGGAGTCTCCAATGGTAAAGAATCTACCTGCAATGCAGGAGACCCAGGTTCGATCCCTGGGTCAGGAAAATCTCCTGGAGAAGGAAATGGCAACCCACTCCAGTATTCATGCCTAGAGAATCCTGTGGACAGAGGAGCCTGGTGGGCTCCTGCGCATAAGGTCGCACAGTGTCGACACTACTGAAGTGACTTAGCATGCATTCATGCGTTGAATATCTAAAATATTATTTCTTAACATCTGTTAACTACGTTAAAAAGAAAGAATAGTTCATGTGACATATTTTGTTATCTAAATCATGATTTACCTTCCATATTATATGTCTTACTCTGAAAAGAGTTCTTAATATATAAAAGTGAAATCATGAGAATCATAAGGAAAGCTCAGGCCATCATTAAGTTTTCCATTTCTTTGATTTTAATTGTTTCTTTTAGTTTTGCACTACTTACTCATCTAGCTGTTTTCCTATATTCACCCCCTGCTTCCTCCATGGAAATGTGCATTTACCTGAATAGGAGCATTTGACTGAGAATTGGTTAATGACATGAAAACAAAAGGTGATACTTAGGAGTTTAGGGTCCTATTTCTTAAAAGCAAGGAAGTCTCTTTCCTTCCTGGAGGTAATATCCCCTCATGAATCATATGTAACTTATTCTTCCTGCAGTTGTGAGGGTAGGACCAGAAGTCACAGAGAAAAACTGTATTGAAGATGAAGATGACACACTAACACTCCTGAAGCACTGTTCTTTGAGTTGTTGCATCTGAGTTTATATGCTATTTAAACCTTTAGATCAGCTATATAAAAGGTAATATGTATCTTGCTTAAATATTTCAGGTTTCTTTGTTACACCAGCTTAGAGCTGATATGAAAGTTGATTAAGAAAAACATAATCCCTGGTCTCCAGGATTAGATAATTATTATTTTTACTAAAGATAATATCCTTTCATAGTCTGATAGAAATTGGCAATGGTTAGTTACATGTACTATAAAAGTTTATGTGATTATCCAGTTAATTTCTGATTAGCCATTTCTCCATGTTCAGATATAAATTCTATAATTGACTCTTATTTGAAAAACTAAAAAATTGTTAACACACATCAATACACTTATATTTCTGTTACCTTTCTTTCAAATAATTCACATGCCTTTTTAAAGTCTACAGTGATGAACAGCCAACTATTAAAATGGGTAATTCATTGGTAACTCTTTTGATAATCCTTAGTGACCTTGGATTTTCAGCTTTGTCAGCCTCTCAATAACCACTTATAAAAGTTAGATGAAAGAACTGGTCCCTCAAGAAATCCCTTAAATGAAGTAAATTTTAAAACCTTTTCAGGCATTACACTGCCAATCACTGTGGCTAGTCCCATTCAAGCTCCATAATTAGTATTCCGTGGTAGGGATTCCCACCTGTACTATGTTGTACAACATCCTGAAGCGAAGAGGGGTGTAGGAAAGAAAGGCTCCCCGCAGACCTCTACATGACAGAATGTGTGAATCAATTTTAATTAATTCTGCCTCTTTAAATCTGCCTGCTCTTTAGGAAAGATCGCTATCCGCCTCAGACACTGTGGCAAGATAATTAACAGAAGCCCTGCTGGAGACTGATAACATAGACAGCAGCTGATACCTGTGACACAAACTCCCTGGCATCCAAGTACTACAGAACTATGAGAGGAAACGACATGGAGTAGAGCTCAGCATTAATTATCCTAAATAAGTGCAACATTAATGGGCACATTATAGGTTATTATTTATCTAGCATGAAACACAAGTAAAGAAAATTGCTTCTAAAACACTGTTGCTGTTCTGGTAAACATCTTAGACCATTCTGGCAGAGTATCTCTAAAAACAACCACCTATAGTTCCTATCAGAAGCAGCAGTGTGTGCATGATACCCTGCATCCCAACTGGCAGAAAGTAAATAAGTCAAACAAAAATTATACCCCAAAGAAAAAAACTAAAAGCAGTAAATTACAAAAGTCAAGATTAAACATATGAATGTCTTTTAACATCCATTTATCATATAGTTTATGTTTGTCAGAGCCTGTCCTCTTTCCTTTTTCTTATAAAGGAATTCTCTTATTAGGAATAATTGAATAGTATTAAGTAAGCCTTGTGTTGAGCTTCCTGGTGGTACAGATAGTAAAAAATCTGCCTGCAATTCAGGAAAGACTTGTGTTCCATCCCTAGGGTGGGAAGATCTCCTGGAGGAGGAAATGGCAATCCACTCCAGCACTCTTGGCTGCAGAATCCCATGTGTAGAGGAGCCTGGTGGAATATAGTTCATGGGATTTCAAAGTCTCAGACATGACTAAAGAGTAGGAGACGACTAAGTGATTAAGTACACACACACACAAGCAAGGCTGATATACTTTGTTTAACAATACTAGAACCTGACATCATGTTTTTTAGTTCCAAGATTTGTTCATCCATTCAATGACAATGTTCACAGTTATAACAGCCTAATATTTATTTATCTATTTACTTACAGTGTTCAATGGAGAGGTCACAACATTGTATACTAATGTATACAGTGAGACTTTGAAGGAGGAAGTGACAATCCATGCTAGTATTCTTGCCTGGATAATCCCATGGACAGAGAAGCCTGGTGAGTTACAGTCCACAAGGTCACCAAGTGTCAGACCTGACTAGGCATGAACACACAAAGTGGGGGTGATGGACAAAAGAACTGTCTCTATCTTCAACATGATTCCAAGAGCCACTCTTTGTTAAGAAACAACATTCTCTAGTTAATCCCAATTTTTCACTTCCAATAATGTTCTATCATACATCCTCTAAGGAGTCTTATATTTAGAGTTTGTATTCTATATTTTTATTATCTACTGAGAAAATAAGAGGATTTTAAAAGTGTATAACATCCGTTTTGCATAAGGAAATGAGTAAACTCAGGCTCAGAGAAGTCAAAACACTTAACTAAGTCATGGAGTTAATGAAGGTAGAATTAGACTTGGCAACCTGGGCTTCTAACTTGTGATCCAGCATGTATTTCACTAGCTAGACTGCTTTGCAATTTCAGAAAAAGAAAAAGAAAAAAACAAAAAAAAACTTAGATTGATTTCAAAGAGGCCACCACAAATGGACTCTTTCTTCAAAAACCTTACATTATTCTTCCATTTTCTTCAACCTCTAGTTTGCACACTTACACTTTAACACTGAAAAGATACTTTCCTGTCCCAGTTATAAACAATTCTAAGAAAATGTTTTATCCTGTTTTTGCATAAAACAAAAGCACTATGAATAAACAATATAAAAAAAATTGCTGCTTGCCCCAGGAAATTTGTTTTTTGAAGACTTAAAGTAACTGAAATAGCATACTTATCAATCAGTGCTTGCCTCAATGCCCTTTCCTATTTCATTCATTCATAAAGAGCTCTCATGCCATAAATGATACCCAATCCAAACTGTCCCTTGAATTGCAAGACCAGACCTAAATTCACCCAGGTTAAGAAATTATTTTCGCTACTCTTTTTAAATTTTTATTTATTTTAATTGCAGGATTATTACTGTACATATTGTGATGGTTTCTGCCATACTTAAATATGAATTGACCATAGGTATACATATGTCCTCTATCACTCTGAGTTCCAAAGAATAGCAAGGAAAGATAAGAAAGCCATCCTCAGCGATCAATGAAAAGAAATAGAGGAAAACAAAGAATGGGAAAGATTAGAGATCTCTTCAAGAAAATTAGAGATACCAAGGGAACATTTCATGCAAAGATGGGCTCGATAAAGGACAGAAATGGTATGGACCTAACAGAAGCAGAAGATATTAAGAAGAGGTGGCAACAATACACAGAAGAACTGTACAAAAACGAGCTTCACGACCCAGATAATCATGATGGTGTGATCACTCACCTAGAGCCAGACATCCTGGCATGTGAAGTCAAGTGGGCCTTAGAAAGCATCACTATGAACAAAGCTAGTGGAGGTGATGGAATTCCAGCAGAGCTATTTCAGATCCTAAAAGATGATGCTGTGAAAGTGCTGCACTTAATATGCCAGCAAATTTGAAAAACTCAGCAGTGGCCACAGGACTGGAAAAGGTCAGTTTTCATTCCAATTACAAAGAAATGCAATGTGAAAGAATGCTCAAACTACCACACAGTTGCACTCATCTCACATGCTAGTAAAGTAATGCTCAAAATTCTCCAAGCTAGGCATCAGCAAAACATGAACTGTGAAATTCCAGAGGTTCAAGCTGGTTTAGAAAAGGCAGAGGAACCAGAGATCAAATTGCCAACATCTGCTGGATCATGGCAAAAGCAAGAGAGTTCCAGAAAAACATCTATTTCTGCTTTATTGACTATGCCAAAGCCTTTGACTGTGTGGATCACAATAAACTGTGGAAAATTCGGAAAGAGATGGGCATACCAGACCACCTGAACTGCCTCTTTAGAAACCTATATGCATGTCAGGAAGCAACAGTTAGAACTGGACATGGAACAACAGACTGGTTCCAAATAGGAAAAGGAGTATGTCAAGGCTGTATATTGTCACCCTGCTTGTTTAACTTATATGCAGAGTACATCATGAAAAATGCTGGGCTGCAGGAAGCACAAGTTGGAATCAAGACTGCCAAGAGAAAGATCAATAATGTCAGATATGCAGATGATACCACCCTTATGGCAGAAAGTGAACAGGAACTAAAAAGCCTCTTGATGAAAGTGAAATAGAAGAGTGAAAAAGTTGCCTTAAATCTCAACATTCAGAAAACTAAGATCATGGCATCTGGTCCTGTCACTTCATGGGAAATAGATGAGGAAACAGTGGAAGCAGCATCAGATTTTATTTTGGGGGCTCCAAAATCACTGCAGATGGTGATTGTAGCCATGAAATTAAAAGACACTCCTTGGAAGGAAAATTATCACTAACCTAGCTAGGTAGCATATTCAAAAGCAGAGACATTACTTTGCCAACAAAGGTCCGTCTAGTCAAGGCTATGGTTTTTCCAGTGGTCATGTATGAATGTGAGAGTTGGACTGTGAAGAAAGCCGAGTGCTGAAGAATTGATGCTTTTGAACTGTGGTGTTGGAGAAGAGTCTTGTGAGTCCCTTGGACTGCAAGGAGATCTAACCAGTCCATCCTAAAGGAGATCAGTCCTAGGTGTTCATTGGAAGGGCTGATGCTGAAGCTGAAACTCCAAAACTTTGGCCACCTCACGCAAAGAGTTGACTCATTGGGAAAGACCCTGATACTGGGAGGGATTGGGGGCAGGAGGAGAAGGGGACAACAGAGGATTAGATGCTGGATGGCATCAGTGATTGGATGCACATGAGTTTGAGTGTCTCCGGAAGTTGGTGATAGACAGGGAAGCCTGGTGTGCTGTGCTTCATGGGGTCGCAAAGAGTTGGACACGACTGAGTGACCGAACTGAACTGAACTGATACATATGTCCCCTCTTTCCTGAACCCTCTTCATCCCTCCCACATTATACTCTAGGAAACCAGAACTGAGAAAAGACATGTGTACCCCCAATGTTCATCGCAGCACTGTTTATAATAGCCACGTCATGAAATCAACTTAGATGTCCCTCAGCAGATGAATGAATAAGGAAGTTGTGGCACATATACACAATGGAATATTACTCAGCTATAAAAAGGAATGCATTTGAGTCTGTTCTAATGAAGTGGATGAGCCTGGAGCCTATCATACAGAAGGAAGTATGTCAGAAATAGTAAGAAATTATTTTTAATGAAACTCTATGTATATCTGTCCCTGATAGCTCCCTTCTGAGATGTCCTTAAAGTTCTGCCAAAATGCTGTTATCACTTGTGTTACTCAAGTTCTTGGGAGAAGCAAAACCAATAGGATGTGTCTTTATAAAGAGCTTGACTCATGTGATTGTGGCAGCTGGCAAGTCTGAGATCTTCAGGATGGGCTGGAAACCCAGAAAAGAAATGATGCCACAGTTCTTGTGCTGGCAGAATCCCCCTTCCTTGGAGAAGATCAGTCTTTTTCTTAAGGTCTTCAGTTTTCTTCAGGCCTTAATGAGCCCCACTTACATTATGGAGCACAATTGCTTTATTCAAAGTCTATGGATTTAAATGTTAATTTCACAGAGAATAATACAACAGCATCCAGAATTATTTTTAAGACATATCTCTATAGTAGGCCCTAGCCAAATGGACACATACATTTAACATCACATATCTTATACAAGCAAATTATATAAACATTTTTCTTGACTGACATTTTTTTTTCCCTAGGGGTCTTTCTGAGAAACTGTCCACAGTAAACAGCTGACACACTTCTTATAAGCGAAACGTGTGTGTGTGCACACGTGTGCTAAGTCACTCAGTCATGTCTGACTCTGTGATCCCATGGACCATAACCTGCCAGGTTCCTCTACCCATGGAATTTTCCAGGCAAGAATACAAGTGCGTTGTATTCCATTTCCTTCTCCAGGGAATCTTCCCAACCCAGGGATTGAACCTACATCTCTTGAATCTCCTGAATTGGTATGTGGGTATTTTACCATTAATGCCACCTTGGAAGCCCCAAAACAATGACTAGCAAATCAAAAATACTCAATAGGTACTTGAAAAATAGATGAATGAAAGAATAAACTGTCATATATTATGGTATATTATTTTCAGAGAAGGAAATTATATTTAAAATGACCTCATTATTTAAACATATGTACTGTTTTTAAATACTGAAATTCTCCTGCATTGCAGTAATTGAAATTCAATATGAACAAGACATAATTAGAGCACAACCTCTTAAGTATGTAACACAAATATCCAGACCCACAACACACACAAAAATCATTCACTACTTTTTTTTATGGTTGACAATATTGTGTTCCTATGGGAAATCAAATTTTAAAAATCTCTTTTCGTTACTCATGCAAGTATCAGTTGCTTTAGTGATATGCTTTGCATTCTTACTTTGTTTCACAAATAGGGCTCAAACATTTTTTTATACCTCATATATAACTGTCTTTTTGTCACACTTCACCTTAATATGTGCTTTTCAGGGGGCACTAGTGGTAAAGAAATTGCTTGTCATTTTAAATGACATTTTAAAGGTTCCAAACTTACACTCATATTGACAGGTCTCAATCTCAAAAAAACCCAGGTAACAAAGATAACCAGCTTCATATTGATGTTCCCTTGTTCATGATGATTCAAGAAGTAGTAGTCTTCCTGATTTATAGCTTAGATCTTATTCTCACAGCATTTCATATTGAAAATGTTTTAATTATGCTATCCCTTAAATCTTTACAAAAACCTGATAAAATGAACTAATTTTTTGTATTTCAGTAAAAAATGGAAACTGCCTGGGGAAGGGGGTACCTATATCTACTTGTAGGAAGCGCATGTGTCCTGCAGCATGCCACCTTGGACTCTGTGATTACAAAAGAATGAATATTCACAATATTAAGCGTTATGTAAATGTTTGTCAAACTAAGCTAAATTTTTGTGGAAACATTTTAAAAGGCTAACTGTACTGAAACCTTCTAGATTTTTGACTACACAAGAAAATATTTTTTCTGTGTTCATCCTTCTAATCTAAGCATTGAGAAATGTTTGAGAGACTTATGATAAGGATATGCACTATAATAACTTTGTGCCTTATCTCTCAAATCTCCTATGAATGAAACAGAGTAGGCCTTGGTATTTATCCCCAACATTAGACATCTGTGAAAACATAATTATTTTACTTTTTGATTCAGGAAATTCTTTAAATCAATTTTTCTGTATCAAGAGTTAGCTCATCTGGGAAAGCAACTCTTCTATAAGAAAAAGTGATGCTTTAATTGGTCATTAAAAAGGTCTTAAATGTCTTACTTAAAGGTCATTAAAGGTCTTATTCCTCTTGCTGAATTCATAGTTAATTCTAAAGAAAAAGTTTAATAAATAACAAAATGTAGATGTTCCCTCACCAAGCTATTCAATTACAAATAATAATCTGTATATAACTTATTGCACCTTAACAATTATAACAACTTCTACAGAATTTCAGATTTGTAACTTTTCAAATACACACACACACACACACACACACACACACACACATAATTTAGCCTTAAAAATGAAATTGTTCCAGATTATATACCTAGCGAGCAGACTGATAAAGTCAATCATATTTTAATCGAAAATTCAGCCTATGCTTTAATACTAATTATATGTGTGTGTTTGCACCTGCACATGTGTACACGTGTGTTTAAGTCTAGTCAAAGCTATGATTTTTTCCAGTAGTTATGTATGGATGTGAGAGTAGGACTATAAAGAAATCTGAGCACTGAAGAATTAATGCTTTTGAACTGTGGTGTTGGAGAAGACTCTTGAGAGTCGCTTGGACTGCAAGGAGATCCAACCAGTCAGTCCTAAAGGAAATCAGTCCTGAATATTCATTGGAAGAACTGATGCTGAAGCTGAAATTCCAATACTTTGGCCACCTGATGTGAAGAACTGACTCACTGGAAAAAACCCTGAGAATGCTAGGAAAGACTGAAGGCAGGAGAAGCAGGGGATGACAGAGGATGAGATGGTTAGATGGTATCACCAACTTGATGGACATGAGTTTGAGCAAGCTCTGGGAGTTGGTGATGAACAGGGAAACCTGGTGTGCTGAAGTCCACTGGTTGCAAAAAGTTGGACATGACTGAGCAACTGAACTGACCTTTGATATGTGGATACAGAAGAAGTCAGTTTTTTAAAGTGCATGGTTCTTATATAGAAAGAGTAGTCATAATAATATGGGGGGATTCTTGCTAATTGATCTTCACTTAAGAAAAATAAAAATCAATTCTATCACAGAGTTATTTTGACATTTAGATTTGTGTTCTAGGCAGTAGTTCTTAAAAAAAATAGTATTACATCATTGTGTCTTAAAGTTTGTTTTTAAATAAATAGCATAATAAAATAGCATTGTTTATTTTAAAAACACTGATGAATCATTCATTTTATGTTAAATAATTAGACATTCATTACTCTCAATGATTCACATTCCAATATAATACACTGATTGGAGCAGAAAGTTGTATTACCACCTTTTTGTCAAGAGAACCATTTATAACCTTGAAATCTGAACGGAGACCACTTAAATCCACATCACTTAATGATCAGGACTGAGAACTGGAAAGGATTCCCTGGTGTCTCAGATGGTAAAGAATCTGCCTGCAATGCAAGAGACCTTGGTTCGATCCCTGGGTCAGGAAGATCCCCTGAAGAAGAGAATGGCAACCCACTCCAGTATTCTTGCCTGGGGAATCCCATGGATAGAAGAGCCTGGTGGGCTACAGTCCATAGGGTTGCAAAGAGTCAGATATGACTGAGCAACTAAAATAGAACATCATCTGTGCTACACTGATACTTGTTTTGTCTAGGACATTCTTTTACAGAAAGATAAGTGTGTAAAGTAGTAATTTTACTCTTTGCTTCAGGTACTTCCTATAAACATATTTATCTGGACAAGAGTTTATTCATCTGGGCAAACAAGTCTTTATCAGGGTATTAGTTATCTTACATAAGCAAGCAATTTGATTTTCAAACAACCATTCAGTTTTCATGACATGCTTGGAGATCAACCCCTTTTCCTGCACACCAATTCTAAACTATGGTGTTACAACCTGCTCATTTCCAACCACTGCCCTGCATGAAAATATCCTCTTTAAAACACTTATGCCCAGTTCCCCAAACACTGAAAACACATGACACTAAATATCTATGTTTACATCTAGACTTTTAAGGCACTAATAAAAATCTTCACATCTACGTTGATTCTACCTAGAATC
Source organism: Budorcas taxicolor (assembly GCF_023091745.1). Lineage (NCBI taxonomy): Eukaryota > Metazoa > Chordata > Mammalia > Artiodactyla > Bovidae > Budorcas > Budorcas taxicolor. The sequence continues at coordinate 53,685,640 of NC_068929.1, read as the reverse complement.
TATCTTGATTCTATCAAGAATCTTGATATTCTATCTCACTGCCATAAGTCTAATACTCCATGCTAATTTGTGTGTGTGTGTGTGTGTGTGTGTGTGTGTGGTCTTTTCAAAAGTCAAGAACTGACAATCTACTGGCTTTTTATCTGCATTGCAATCTAATAATCTAAGTGTCTTCATAAATGTTCTGAATAATTGAACTTTCTTATATCTTGTTTGTCTCTTAAAAAAGGACAAGAACCACTTCTGTAAGACTTTATATTCCCTTATCAATAAAATAATAAAAAGCTGCCTTATGTTTTATTTAACTCCATGGGAAAGCATATTTCTATGTGATATATTTTCCTTTAGTTCAAATAACACAAATGATCAGAAACTATCTATATCAAAATATAAAGAGAAACACTTTTTTATCTTCCTGTTTAGATTATAATATTAATTTGTGAAATAATGTGAAAGAAGAGTTATGATATGTTCACAATATAAATGTAAATAGAACTGAATATACTTAAGTAATTAAATATGGTCAATTTCATTAAAAATTTAAAATGTATGAATGTAAATTTCTATAGACATGAAGAATGAAATGTACCAATGGTTCTTGCACCTGAGTTTCATAGACTTTTCTACTTGAACCTCTGAAAATTTGCTAAGTAATTCAGTTTCTCCTTTAGCAACTTGTTCAGTCTTTTGGTCTATAATCTATAATAGTCAGAGTATAAAGATTAAAACATGGACCCACATGCCATTTCTCCCACTGTGCCATAAGAATGGTAAGCTACTCACTAAAGATGTTTTAAATTTAGGTAAAACTTGATTGTTTTCTTTCTGATCATTGAGTGATTTTTCCCTTCTAAAATCTAGTTATGTTTATTCTATCGAGTGAAATTAACTCTACATAAATAATATAATATTTTAGAACCACAAACAACACACAGTCTTGGGAAGGGAACAATAATAAAGATACAGAAATCCAACCAATTTCCTTTTTCATCAATTAGCTAACTAAAGTCTAGAATTTTTTACCCCAGGTTCCTTCGATTCTGTCTCTCTATGGCTTACAGAAATGTGTAAGGCATTTTTATATTGTATAAAAAGCTGAGATAATATGAGCTTGACAAATTTACATAAGAAACCTAATAAAATTTTAGTATGTACATACATACCGTATCATTTTTCACATTTAAATTTGAAATAATTTGACTTTGCTGAAAGGTTGAAAGGAATCCTCAACAAATTCTATACATTCTCTAATCAGATTCTTATGTTGTTAACATTTAGCCTCACTTTGTTATTTATGTTCTAGTATCCAATGTATGTTTTAATGAAACAGTTATGAGGAAGTTGCAAATATTTTGACTCTGTTCTTCTAAATTCTTTAGCTTCACTTCTCCTGGAATATGACTGCATAGTCACTATACAGGAATACATTTTTCATCAATAATTGCCAAATCAAATCTGTAGTGATATCCAACTATTGTCCTTTATATATATTTATGAGTGTGTGTATGTATGTGAGTTTCCTTCTTTGCTATCATTGTTATATAAATACATGAAAGAAGGAAGGAAGAAAGGAATGAAGGAAAAGAGAAGGAGGAAAGGAGAAAGTAAGGAAGAAAGGTAGGAAAGAAAAAGGCAAAACTTTTTTCTTACAGCAGACTTCAAATAAACATATAATGAATTGTCAAAATGGGCAATGAAAATTAGAGGGTAAAGGTATAATGAAGAATATGATACTATATAATCTCAAAGATTATCACCCAAATTACTTTTTACATATGAAGGGAAATATTGCTCTATACTGGAAAAAAAAAAATCAAGTATCTCCTTAATTACTTTAAAGAAGGCTCAAAGTGAACCTGAACACTAATGGGACACATTATTAGCACTTCCTTTTTGATATGATACCCTGAGAAGGGTATGACATCACTTTCATGGTGCTGTGCTTAGTCGTTCAGTAGTGTCCAACTCTTTGTGACCCCATGGACTGTAGGCTGCCAGGTACTCTGTCCATGGGAATTCTCCAGGCAAGAGTACAGGAATTGGTTAGCATGCCCTCCTCCAGGGGATCTTCTCAATCCAGGCATTGAAGCCAACCCAGGTCTCCTGCATTGCAAGTGGATTCTTTACCATCTGAGCCACTAGAAGGGTATGACATCACTTCCATGGTATTCTTGCCTAAAATGACTAATCTGAATGCAGTCATGAAGAAATATCTGGAGAAGTCTAACTATGGGTTGGAAAAAATGGCAACCCACTCCAGTATTCTTTCCTGAAAAATCTAATGGATAGAAGAGCCTGGTGGCTACAGTCCAGTGGGGTCACAAAACATCCAACATGACTGAGTGACTGAGTGTGAGCACACTGTTACTCAGTTGCTAAGCTGTGCCTGACTTTTTGTGACCCCATGGACTGCACCACACCAGGTTCCTCTATTCTCCACTCTCTCTCAGAGTTCGCTCAAATTCATGTTGATTGAGTCCGTCATGCCAACAAACCATCTCATCTTCTGCTTCCCCCTTCTCCTTTTGCCCTCCATCTTTCCCAGCATCAGGTTCTGTTACAATAATTCAGCTCATTGCATCACGTGGCCAAAGTACTGGAGCTTTCAGCTTCAGCATCAATCCTTCCAATGAACATTTTGGGTTGATTTCATTTCATCAAATACATTGCCTATACTCTTCACAACTAGTAAGATCATGAAAGAAAGTCTGAGAGATTGTTACAGATTAAAGGACATTCAAAATATATGACAATGATATGCACTGAATCCTAGAATGGGGGGTTAGTGTGTATTTTATATGCATATAATTAATAAAAATGACCTACACAATTCTTGACTTTTTCCTTAAATCAAATAAAAGAACACAGTATCAGTGAAAACAATGCATTTCCAGATGCCATGACAATCAAACTTGAATTAAAGAATGTGTTCACTTTATTATTTCCATGATTCAGGACAAAAGACAAGCATCAGAGATTGCTATGAAATAAGGCCTATCTCTGTGCACCTAATCACTGAGTCTAAGACTGCTCCCTGTTCATCATTACTAAAGAAAGTTCACACCCAAAATGCACACCTTTAGAAACTGAAGCAGCTGAATGATACTGATGATACACTAAGGAGTAAATATTAAAATATCTACCGAATATAGAATATAAATATGTTTGCAGGGCAGGGGAGAATGATATGTCCAGTCTACCATAGTAATTAATTATATAAGAAAGCCTTTATTGATACAGATCTACTGAAGAGAGTCTATCACTCAGTTGAATAGGAGAGCTCACTGTTTTTGGGCCAGTATAATTCACAGATTTGCAGAAGACTGTGAGAGACCTAGAATCCCATGTCACATGAGTTAGAGACTGTTACCAGTAACTTCTAGATTTAATCATTTTCACAAATTAAAGTTCAGGAAACTTGTCAGCAAGAGTATTTTTTTACCAAATAGCCAGCTATACTATTATCACTGCCATTTAAATACTCCAGTTTCAAAAACTGCTTGATTTTCACCGTAGGTATATGTGTATGTATAGGTTCTTTCTACACAGACCAGGTAAAATCTACAGATCAGAATCGGACTGACTTTGAAGTTTAAGTCTTTTGAGACATAAATCTTACAGAAGATATAATTTGACAGAATGCATTCAATAGATATATCCTTACTAGACATATCATATGTACATATGTCTAGTTTACTACATGTATTATAGTTTAAAATAATTAAATGTTTTATTGACATTTTTCATAATTTTAAAATCTGGTCATACCTGCACTGAGATGTGCACACACCACACATTACTGATTTTATTTTATTTTTTAATTATGAGACAATTCTACCTGCAGTAGGTTTTGAAAATATATTTTGAAAATCTAATTATACACCCCTTAAATTCCATGGTAAAAAGAATTAGCTAAATAAAGTAAATCTTCAAAACTTTCAGAATATATTTTATTTACATCCTTAGAGCATGTATAATTTTTAAACAAGATACACACAACAAGTAGCATAAAAAATATTTCAAGAAGTCAGCTACATTAAAGTTTAAATATTAAATGTAGAATCTAATTTCCAAAAAAGGAAGAAACAAATGAAATTATTTATCATATAGAAATCAACTTACAGACATTGAAAACAAACATATGGTTACCAAAGGGAAAATGTGAGAGGGAAGGAATAAATCAGAAGCTTGGGAATTAAAAAGATTCATAAAAAGGGCAATTTAACTATCATCCTAGCAAAACAACCACTGGATTTCTAAGTATTAATGAAGATGTAGACAATAGGGATAATTTCTTTAAATTCCATTTCAATATATGGTGCTCTTAAAAATGTGCATTCCATATCCACAAAATTCAACTTCCAGATATCCTAGAAATTTGTTTGTACAAGTACAGACAGACATGCATAAGAAGCTTTATAGTAGACTCATTTGAAGGAAGAAAAATTAAAACACCAAGGGAGGGATAAATAAATACCAGAATACATACAGTAGAAGTGTGCAGTAGTCAAAATGTTCAAAACTGACTACATTTGTTAAATACACATGAATTGCTGGAATATTACATTGAATTATAAAGTCATACTGCTAAGGATAGGCAAATTATAAGTCCATTTTGCACACTTTAATATATTTAAAACAGTGCTCTAGAAACAGTCTGATGGGATGGGAGTGAAAGACAAAATGGAATATGTACTTGTGAGACTTCAACTTAATAAGTAAAATTTTATTTCTAAAAATAGGTGGTGAGTACACATTACACACTAAATTTCTTTGCATAATTTTATACACATAAGAAATTTCATAATACACCTACATAGTTTTATATTTATTATATGTATTTGACCATGATTGGACTGTTTGCAAAATAGACTATACTGAATCTCACACTTGTGGATTTTTAAAAATCCATTTTGCTTGGGAATTGATTTTATTTAAAGTGATTTTACAAAGTTTTTGGACATTTTGAATACTAAGATGCTGCATGGTACACAGACAAACAGAATATTCAATTTTCATGAGGTCTTTGAATGTATGTAAGGAGATCAACCCAGGGATTTCTTTGGAAGGAATGATGCTAAAGCTGAAACTCCAGTACTTTGGCCACCTCATGCGAAGGGTTGACTCATTGGAGAAGACTTTGATGCTGGGAGGGATTGGGGGCAGGAGGAGAAGGGGACGACTGAGGATGAGATGGCTGGATGGCATCACTGACTCGATGGACGCGACTCTGAGTGAACTCCAGGAATTGGTGATGGACAGGGAGGCCTGGCGTGCTGCGCTTCATGGGGTTGCAAAGAGTTGGACACGACTGAGCGACTGAACTGAACTGAACTGAAGTATAAAATTAGCTTGGATTTTGAATGCCACTTAATTGTTTATAAACACTAAATTATTAATCAATAGTCATCTTAGATTGACTCCTTAATGTTGGCATTTCAATACAAAAACATTATTTTTTATAAACAGTGCTGTGATGAACATTGATTGATACAGGATGCTTGGGGCTGGTGCACTGGGACGACCCAGAGGGATGGTACGGGGAGGGAGGAGGGAGGGGGGTTCAGGATGGGGAACACATGTATACCTGTGGTGGATTCATGTTGATGTACGGCAAAATCAATACAATATTTTAAAGTAATTAACCTCCAATTAAAATAAATACATTTATATTAAAAAAACACTATTTTTTTTTGTACTGATAGAACTTTTGTTTGCATTTTCAACTAAATAGGAGAAAGTAAATTAAATCAAGATGCAGCTATCTCAAGAGAATATCAGGTTTATTGAATGATAAAATAGATTAAACCCAACCAAACCCATTCAAATCAGAGTTAATTAAAAATAAGGACAATTTTATGATATAATAATCACCTAAATATATGAAGCTTATAGTCACTGTGCAATATTTACTTATGGTTTTAAATGTACTATCCAGCATGTTGCAAGGAGTTGTGGATCAAAATTAATAATACCAATTATACCTAGCCACCTGAATGAGTAGGACTGAACAAAATTATATACCTAAAATTTCTTTAAATCTTTATCTTTTGGAGGCTGGGGAATTAAAGCTTACTATAGTTAAACAAAATAAAAATTTCCCCTTATATCAAAGCTTTATATAAAAATAATTAATTATACCAGGACTTTAGAATACTATCATTTTTAAAAGCGATATTTCTCTTTCAACTCACAGTTTCTGTATCGAGCACAGTCATTTAAACTATGGTCTCTGAGTAAAAACCAACAGTATTTCTTAACAGGATGATTGTATAATTCACTGTAGTTATCAGGTTATCAATATTGCATTTATAAATTCAGTGAAAGAATTCAGAAAAGTTTGATCTTGGTATTTGGAATTATTATCTAAATCTTCTTATTCTTAGGATATAGTAAAAAGACGAAACTCACATGAGTTTTCAACTTAGTATAACTACTTTATCTCTGGCTCTGTTCCTCATAAACTATAGGACTCATATAACCTATTTTCTTCTATACATTGTAGTCAAGACCACATCAGAAAGGCAGTATCTTAATTCAATTCTAAGTAAAATGCAGTTTGAAAATTCTATCATCTGGAAACTAAACATGTATCACAATGCATTCCAAAATAAATAGAACTGAAAAACTCCATTCAAAAGCATTCAGTTATTGAGTGTTTATTATGTTGCAAGAAATGAGCCAAGACACAGGAGCACAATTTTGAAAAGATACAGAAACAGCCTTAAAGCATTTATAATGTATTCTGTGTGTGTGTATCCCCAGTTGTGTCCAACTCTTTGCAATCCCATGGAGAGTAGCCCACCAGGCTCCTCTGTTGATGGAATTTTCCAGGCAAGAATACTGGAGTGGATTGCCTTTCCTGAAGAATGCAGACAGATTACCACTGTGCCACCTGGGAAGTCCTATTAATAACCTAAATGGATTTAAAATGTAGAGTGTGAATTGTCCATACAGTACTGTTTTTTGTTATTAGCATAATGGTAGAGTAAATAGAGTTTTGTTTTCTGAGAACTAAAGGTGACAGGAACTTAGAACAGCCGCATTTCAATATGTGAAACTAAGAGAAGCTCTGTTCAGTTCTTTAACTTTGCCTTTAAAGAAAAGAGGGAAAGTATTAAAGACATAGGTGGGATGATCCCAACACTGGGAGCCAGGACAAATAGGCTCTACTTGACACTCTGCCACTGGCCTGTTTAGTCATAAGTAATCAATTTTGTTCTCTGGGCTTCATTTTTAAAAATTGTTTATTAATCCTTTATTGGCCATATAATTTACAAGTATCTTTTCCGACAGCAGGCTGTATTTTTGTTTTCTTTGTGGTTACTTTTGCTGTGCAACCACTTTTAAGTTTCAGTTCAGTTCGGTTTACTCACTCAGTCATGTCTGACTCTTTGCAATCTCATGGACTTCAGGACCCCAGGCTTCCCTGTCTATTACCAACTCCCAGAGCTTACTCAAACTCATGTCCATAGAGTCAATCCTGCCATCCAACCATCTCATTCTCTGTCATCCCCTTCTCCCACCTTCAATCTTTCCCAGCATCAGGGTCTTTTCAAATGAGTCAGTTCTTTCTGTCAGGTGGCCAAAGTATTGGAGCTTCAGCTTCAGCATCAGTCCTTCCAATGAATATTTAGGCGTGATTTCCTTTAAAGTTTAATTAGAAACAATTTGTTCATTTTTTTAAATTGTCTTTAAGAAACAAAAACAAACAAAAAAGATTGTTGCAATTTATGTCAAGAAATGTTCTATGTTTTCCTCTAGGAATTTTATAGTATCCATTCTTACACAGAGACATTACTTTGCCCACTAAGATCCGTCTAATCAAGGCTCTGGTTTTTCCTGTGGTCATGTATGGATGTGAGAGTTGGACTGTGAAGAAGGCTGAGCACCGAAGAATTGATGCTTTTGAACTGTAGTGTTGGAGAACACTTTTGAGAGTCCCTTGGACTGCAAGGAGATCCAACCAGTCCGTTCTGAAGGAGATCAACCCTGGGATTTCTTTGGAAGGAATGATGCTAAAGCTGAAACTCCAGTACTTTGGCCACCTCATGTGAAGAGTTGACTCATTGGAAAAGACTCTGATGCTGGGAGGGACTGGGGGCAGGAGGAGAAAGGGACGACAGAGGATGAGATGGCTGGATGGCATCACTGACTCAATGAATGTGAGTCTGAATGAACTCAGGGAGTTGGTGATGGACAGGAAGGTCTGGCGTGCTGTGATTCATGGGGTCGCAAAGAGTCAGACACGACTGAATGACTGAACTGAACTGAATCTTACATTTAGGTGTTTAATTCATTTTTTATTTTTTAAAATGTTATTGGAGAATGTTCTAATTTCATTCTTTTACATGTAGCTGTCTAGTTTCCCAGCAACATTTATTGAAGAAATTGTCTTTTCTCCATTGTTTATTTTTGCCTCCCCTGTCATAGATTAGGTAACCATAGGTGTATGGGTTTATCTTTGAGTTCTTTATTCTGTGACATTAATCTATATAGCTGTTTTTTTGTTTTCTGTCAGTACCATACTTTGGCCACCTCATGTGAAGAGTTGACTCATTGGAAAAGACTGTGATGCTGGGAGGGATTGGGGGCAGAAGGAAAAGGGGACGACAGAGGATAAGATGGCTGGATAACATCACCAACACGATAGATGTGAGTTTGAGTGAACTCCAGGAGATGGTGATGGACAGGGAGGCCAGGCGTGCTGCGATTCATGGGGTCGCAAAGAGTTGGACATGACTGAGCGACTGAACTGAACTGAACCATACTCTTTTGATTACTGTAGCTTTTTACTATAGTCTAAAGTCAAAGAATATAATTCCTCTAGCCCTTTTTCTTCCTCAAGATTGTTTTGGCTATTTGAGGTTTTCAGTGTTTCAATACAAATTTTTAAATTATTTGTTCTAGTTCTGTGAAAAAATCCTTTGGTATTTCGATGGAATCTGTAGATAGCCTTGGGTAGTTTGGTCATTTTAAAAATGTTAATTCTCTCAATCCAATAACACAGTGCATCTTTCCACTTGTCTTAGAGTTTTCTGGGTACAGGGCTTTTGCCTCTGTAGGTAGGTTTGTTTCTAGGTATTTTATTCTTTTTGATGTGATAGTAAATGGGACTGTTTTCTTAATTTTTATTTCTGATACTTTGCTATTAGTGTATAGAAATGCAACAGATCTCTGTATATTACTTTTGTATTCTGTATCTTAGCTGAATTCACTGATGAGTTCTAGAAGTTTTCTGGTGGTGTCTTTAGGATTTTTTAAACATATGATACCATTTTCAAACAGTGACAGTTTTACTTCTTTCTTTCCAATTTAATTCCTTATATTTCTATTTCTTCTCTGATGACTGTGTGTATAACTTCAAAAACTATGTAACATAAAAGTAGTAAGAGTTTATTTTTGTGTGCGGTGTTAGAAAGTGATCTAGTTTCATTCTTTTACAAGTGGTTGACCAGTTTTCCCAGCACCACTTGTTAAAGAGATTGTCTTTACTCCATTGTATATTCTTGCCTCCTTTGTCAAAGATAAGGTGTCCATATGTGTGTGGATTTATCTCTGGGCTTTCTATTTTGTTCCATTGATCTATATGTCTATCTTTGTGCCAGTACCATACTGTTTTGATGACTGTGGCTTTGTAGTAGAGCCTGAAGTCAGGCAAGTTGATTCCTCCAGTTCCATTCTTCTTTCTCAAGATTGCTTTGGCAATTCGAGGTTTTTTGTATTTCCAAACAAATCTTGAAATTATTTGTTCTAGTTCTGTGAAAAATATGGCTGGTAGCTTGATAGGGATTGCATTGAATTTGTAAATTGCTTTGGGTAGTATACTCATTTGCACTATATTGATTCTTCTGATCCATGAACATGGTATATTTCTCCATCTATTAGTGTCCTCTTTGATTTCTTTCATCAGTGTTTTATAGTTTTCTATATATAGGTCTTTAGTTTCTTTGGGTAGATATATTCCTAAGTATTTTATTCTTTTTGTTGCAATGGTGAATGGAATCGTTTCCTTAATTTCTTTTCCTACTTTCTCATCACTTGTAAAAGAATGAAACTAGATCACTTTCTAACACCACACACAAAAATAAACCCAAAATGGATTAAAGATCTAAATGTAAGACCAGAAACTATAAAACTCCTAGAGGAGAACATAGGCAAAACACTCTCAGACATAAATCACAGCAGGATCCTCTATGATCCACCTCCCAGAATTCTGGAAATAAAAGCAAAAATAAACAAATGGGATCTAATTAAAATTAAAAGCTTCTGCACAACAAAGGAAAATATAAGCAAGGTGAAAAGACAGCCTTCTGAATGGGAGAAAATAATAGCAAATGAAGCAACTGACAAACAACTAATCTCAAAAATATACAAGCAACTTATGCAGCTCAATTCCAGAAAAATAAACGACCCAATCAAAAAATGGGCCAAAGAACTAAATAGACAGTTCTCCAAAGAAGACATATGGATGGCTAACAAACACATGAAAAGATGCTCAACATCACTCATTATCAGAGAAATGCAAATCAAAACCACAATGAGGTACCACTTCACACCAGTCAGAATGGCTGCGATCCAAAAATCTGCAAGCAATAAATGCTGGAGAGGGTGTGGAGAAAAGGGAACCCTCCTACACTGTTGGTGGGAATGCAAACTAGTACAGCCACTATGGAGAACAGTGTGGAGATTCCTTAAAAAATTGCAAATAGAACTGCCTTATGACCCAGCAATCCCACTGCTGGGCATACACACCGAGGAAACCAGAATTGAAAGAGACACATGTACCCCAATGTTCATCGCAGCACTGTTTATAATAGCCAGGACATGGAAACAACCTAGATGTCCATCAGCAGATGAATGGATAAGAAAGCTGTGGTACATATACACAATGGAGTATTACTCAGCCGTTAAAAAGAATTCATTTGAATCAGTTCTGATGAGATGGATGAAACTGGAGCCGATTATACAGAGTGAAGTAAGCCAGAAAGAAAAACACCAATACAGTATACTAACACACATATATATGGAATTTAGAAAGATGGCAATGACGACCCTGTATGCAAGACAGGAAAAAAGACACAGCTGTGTATAACGGACTTTTGGACTCAGAGGGAGAGGGAGAGGGTGGGATGATTTGGGAGAATGGCATTCTATCATGTATACTATCATGTAAGAATTGAATCACTAGTCTATGTCTGATGCAGGATACAGCATGCTTGGGGCTGGTGCATGGGGATGACCCACAGAGATGTTATGGGGAGGGAGGTGGGAGGGGGGTTCATGTTTGGGAACACATGTAAGAATTAAAGATTTTAAAATTAAAAAAAAACAAAAGTAGTAAGAGTGGGCACCCTTTTCTTGTTCCTGATCTTAGAGGAATTGTTTAATTTCCTCACAATTAAGTATGATGTTAGCCGTAAGTTTGTCATATATGGGCTTTATTATGTTCAGGAGATCCTCTGGAAAAAGAAATGGCAACCCACTCCAGTATGCTTGCCTGAGAAATCCAGAGTAGAGAGGATCCTGGTGGGCTACAGTCCATGGGGTAGCAAAACAGAGAAAACTCAGCAGTTAAATAACAACATGATCCCTCTATACGCTCTTTCTGGAGAGTTTTTATAATAAGTGGATGCTGATTTTTATCAAAAGTTTTTCCCTTGTCTATCAAGATGATAATTTATATTCTTCAATATGTTAATGCGTATCACATTGTATGATATTGATAAATCTTTGCATCTCATCCCACTTGATCACTGTGTATGATCCTTTGAATATATTGTTGCATTCAGTTTTCTAGTATTGAGGATTTTTGCAACACTATTCACTAGGGATATTTACCTATAATTTTTTTTTTTTTTTGCATGTGATAGTATGTCTACTTTTGATATCAGGGTTTTGCTAACCTCACAGAATGAATTTGGAAGTGTTCTTTAAACTGCAAATTTTTGTAAAAGTTTCAGAAAGATAGGTGTTATTCTTCTCAAAATGCTTTGTAGAATTCACCTGTAAAGACATCCAGTCCTGGACTTTTGCTTATTCAGATTTTTTTTTTTTTAATTACTGCTCAGATTTAATAACTGTTAACTAATCTCTTCCTATTTTGTATTTACTGGTTCAATCTTGGGAAATTGTACTTAAAAAAAAAATTTCTTCTACAATGCCATTTTACTGGTTTGCTGTTGATCATAGTAGTATCCTATGGTCCTTTGTATTTCTGCAGTATTGGTTATGATTTCTTCTTTTTCATTTTCTTATTTTATTGATTTGGGCCCTCTCCTTTTCTTTCTTGATGAGTCTGCCTAAAGCTTGATCAATTTTGTTTATTATTTTCAAAGAACAAGCTGTTTGTTTCATTGATCTTTTCTATTGAGCTCATAAATGCAGTATCAAAAAAAAAAATAACCTTATTATAAAGTGGGGAGAAGAACTGAATAGACATTTTTTTTCCCAAAGGGAAAAATGCAGATGGACAACAGTTACATGAAAACATGCTCAACACCACTAATTATCAGGGAAATGCAAATTAAAACCACAATTAGCTCAAACTTCACACCTGTCAGATGGCTATCATCAAAAAGAACACCAATGGCAACTGTTGGTGACTGCTGTTGCTGCTAAGTCACTTCAGCGATGTCCGACTCTTTGCGACCCCATAGACAGCAGCCCACCAGGCTCCTTCTTTCCTGGGATTCTCCAGGCAAGAATACTGGAGTGGGTTTAAATTCCTTCTCCAACGCATGCATGCATGCTAAGTCACTTCAGTCGTGTCAAACACTATGTGACCCTGTGGACAGCAGCCGACCAGGCTCCTCTGTCCACGGGATTCTCTAGGCAAGACTAATGGAGTGGGTTGCCATTTCCTTCTCCAACTGGTGGTGAGGATGTGGAAAAAAAGGAACCCTTATACACAGTTGATAGGAAAGTAAACTTGTGTAGCCATGTGAAAAATAATATGGTGGTTTCTAAAACTAGAAATTGCACTACCAGATGATCCAGCAATTCTGTTTCTGGGTGTATATCTGAAGAAAAAAACTATTAATTTGAAAAGATGCATGCATCCCAATGTTCATAGCCCCATTATTTACAATAGTTAAGATATGGAAGCAGTCTAAATGCCCATCAAGGGATGAATGGATAAAAAAAATATGTGGCAGTGTACACATGAGTGCACACACACACACACAAACACACAATGAAATACTACTCAGCTATCAGAAGAATGAAATGCTGCCATTGGTAGCATCATCAATGCACTTGGAGGTTATTGTGACAAGTGAAATAAGTCAGACAAAGATGAATACTGTATGATCTCAATTATATGTGGAATCTAAAAAGCACAATAAGCTGGTAAACATAACGTAAAAGAGGCAGAGGTACAGACACAGAGAACGAGCTAATGAACACCAGTGGTCAGGAGGGAAAGATCGGGGATGGAAGACTAAGAGGTCCAAACCGCTGGGTGTGAGATAGGCTCCAAGGATATACTGTACAACATGGGGTGTATAGCCAATATTTTTAATAGCTGTATATGGTGAGCAAATTTTAGAAACTGTATAAATATTTTTAAATTGTTGAGATATAAAGTAAAGCAAATATATTAGATAACCTGTGTCCTATAATTATGAGAAAACCAATCTCATATGAAACTATACATATAACAACAAATTAGACATCCCTTTCCCAATACCATTATTTTGTAGTGAGATAAAAATCAGATTCTTTATCATCTGAACCCCCAGAGAACCTGGCAAAAATTGTTAAAAGAATAAAACTATTTGAAACATAACTTTGTTAAAGAATTACATCCTCTCTTTGCTCAGACTGTTTTGACATCAGCATTCAATATGATCTCTTGTAGCAACAAACCCATCCTGACAAACAAGAAAAAAACAAACAAAAAAAAAAACACATTTTTTTCTTAAACAAAATTAAAAAGCACTTTTTCTAATTACCTCTAATTCTCACATGCAGGAAGCTATTCTATTTTAATTTTTCTTTAGAGGAGGAAAATGAAGAACTACTTAGCTATATTATGAACAAATTCCTCAGACTCATTCTTGTCAATAACTAGACTGAGGAAAAACATGATAAGTAAAAAAATAATTCTAATGTTTTTTTATGATTTTTATGGAAAACCAAGATTAGACTTGACAATTTTTAGTATAGAAAGAATGCCTAGTGATTGATATACTTAATGGCCCTTAAACATATTAAATTTGCCCTAAATTTGTGCCAACTGAAAGCCAGTGTCTTTGACATCTTCTTTAATTAGAGACAGGCTGGCATACATGCACCACAACTTTTTATAACAGGGCTCATATAAAACACTCTGCACTTAGTGGGTTACACTGACAGTTGTGTTTTAAAGTCTTACTCACACAATCAATACAAAGAGTGCCTCCAAGTTTCCACAGGTATTTGCATGCCCACAGGCATGGTTTTTTAAAGTATCCCATCCTCACTTAGATCTGTGTTAAGTTTAAAACCTGATTTCAAAAGAGCCTTTTTTCGGTACTGATAAACACTATTGGGAGAAAGAATGCCCCAAATCTCTGCCTCTCTCAGACACTTGTGGAAGTCTACAAGAGGACAAAAGGTGGAGAAAAGCAAAAACAGAGTTAGCATACAGAGAATGAGGGCATCCTATTTTTATCAAGTTTGGATTGTGTCAGCAACTCATAGATTTCTCATGCCTGAGAATCTATACATTTATTTTAGGCTTCACTTGGTTGGAATCATTTTTATTTCCCTATTCCAACCACAAAAGATAAAATAGACCAATATTCCCATATGGTATATATAGTGATCATCATGGTTCAGTTCAGTTCAGTTCAGTTCAGTCGCTCAGTCGTGTCTGACACTTTGCGACCCCATGAATCACAGCACACCAGGCCTCCCTGTCCATCACTAACTCCCATGGTAGTCCTATCAAATCCTTAGATTAAGTAAGAATATTAAAGATAGTTTCTGTTTACTTCCTTTAGTCACACAGGGTCATTGAATGAGAATAAAAGACTTCTAAAACATATATATATGATTTACAATTAATAAAAGCACTTGGTTATTAGCTTTAGACCATATTCTCCATTCTAAATATTTTGTAGTCTCATTGTCCAATTTGTGTGATGCTATTTTGTTTGTTTAAGATTACATTGTTTTTGGTGTTGGGTTAGGAATATCTAAACTTCACAGAGACATTTATTGTGTGTCTACTATATGTTAAGTGCTTTACTCAATTTTATATTTAAATATTTCATATCATACTAATAAAATTTAAAATGTCTCTGCTAAAGTTAGTCAGTAAGAAGAATTTTTTCCAGTTGAACTGCTTCCCAGGTGGCCCTAGTGGTAAAGAACCTGCCTGCCAATGCAGGGGACATAAAAGACATGGGTTCAATCCCTGGGTCAGGAAGATCCCCTGGAGAAGGAAATGGCAATCCACTCTAGTATTCTTGCCTGGAGAATCCCATGGGCAAAGGAGCTTGGTGGGCTTCAGACCACAGGGTGGCAAAGAGTCAGACATGACTGAAGCAACATAGCATACAACACAGGCATGCAACCAGATGAATTGTGCCAAATTAAACTATAGTGTCCATCCTGTTTCCTAAGCTCAAACTCAACACACAAGTGGAAAACACAAATTGACTTTAGAACACAGAGTTTAAGATATTAGAAAATTTACCTAAAAATAAATCTAAATAGACCCATCTGATACAATGATAACACTACTGACTATTTCAAAACATTATGGTTTATTCTGTCAGATCCTTGTGAGGACAATTCTATAATGAATTCCAAGTACCCTGCACTACCAAGCAGGAAAATATTCTACACTATCAACACTTCTTTTTGAAAAAGTGTTTTCTAGGTATATATTCTCTCTTGCAGCAGCAAGTAGTAGTAATCTCAACTTTGTGTATTTCCAGAGGCCTTCAGCTGGTTACTATTGACAATGAAAGACTAGTTTCTACATTTCAGAGTAAACAGTTAGCAAATTCAAAAGAAGAAACTATATTTATACAAAATTCTATGTGTAAGATCTTTAAGAAATAACAATAACCGAGTTCATACTTTCAGCTACAAATGAGGCAATCGATGAAGGGGGAAAATAAATGACTTGATCAAAGTCCAGTGTTGATTACCCTTAAACTTTAAGTCAAGGCTATGGTTTTTCGAGGAGTCACGTATGGATGTGAGGATTGTACTATAAAGAAAGCTGAGCGCTGAAGAATTGATGTGTTTGAACTGTGGTGTTGGACAAGACTCTTGAGAGTCCCTTGGACTGCAAGGAGATCCAAGCAGTCCATCCTAAAAGAAATCAGTCCTGAATATTCATTGGAGGGACTGATGCTGAAGCTGAAACTCCAATACTTTGGCTACCTGATGCAAAGAGCTGACTCATTTGAAAAGACCCCGATGCTGGGAAAATTGAAGGCAGGAGGAGAAGGGGATGACAGAGAAGGAGATGGTTGGATGGCATCACTGACTCAATGGACATGAGTTTGAGTAAGCTCCAGGAGTTGGTGATGGACAGGGAGGCCTGGCATGCTGCAGTCCATGGGGGCTGCAAAGAGTCAGCCATGACTGATCAACTAAACTGGACTGAACTGAAACTCTAAATGAGACATATATTCTATTTTTTCAATTTCTATTTGTTATAATATAAAATGCTATTGTCATAATAATAACATACCAAAAATATCATCAACTTGTAACGGAAGGAAGCTTTAGCTATAATAAATCTAAATTTGTATAAAATATTTTAACAGTTATTTTCATTTATCATTTACTAAAAAAAAATCATTATATTGTGTAGGCTGCTATACAATATATCTACATCATTATCAGAGACCAGTGAAATCTAACCAGTGTTTCTATAGTCTTTGGATTGCCTTTAGATTTGAGCCTAGGGTCAACTCATCCCTGGGTATCCCAACTGCTGGCCTACTCTGTAGAATTTGGAGTCATGAACCTCCAAAAGCACATGACCTAATTTCTTAAACAGATACCTTTATCTCTGTGTGTGTATACACACGCACATGCACACACACATTGGTTCTCTTTCTCTAAAGGACTCTGAGTAATACAAGGGCCACAGCTAACTCCAGCATCACATTAAACAAATGGGTAAACATATCACTATATAATAATATGAAGTAGCGATGGAATAATATCAAGGAAATTATGTTGATATGCTATGATAAGGGGGCTACTTTAAAAAAGGATGACTAGAAAAAGTCAATTTAAAGAAGTGATATTATAGGAAATTCCCCATCAGTCCAGTGGTTAAGACTCCACATTTTCAGTGCGAAGGGCATGGTTTCAGTCATTGGTCAGAGAACTATGATTCTGCACGCTGTGTGGCACAGTCAAAGCAAAACGTGATATTTCAGTATACCTGAAGTAAGAAATGGAATTAACCATGGGAAGTTTTGAGGGATCAGTTCTGCCACAAGGGACTACAAGTGCAAAGTTCTTGACTCATGTGTGTGCTTGAGGAATAGCAAGAAGGCCACTATGATTTGCCTGAAGAGCGGAGGGACTAAGTTCAGAGAGGAAGGCAGCATAGGGAGCTGTTGCTATTATGTCCCCTCTTGTAAGTATGATGGCCTTTCGCAACAGTGCATGAAGAAGCTTGAATTAAAAATGAGTTCTACTTCTGTGGTGCTGAAGGAGATGCTAGTTACTGAGATCTCTGTAAGTTACCCTATTCTGAAACACCACCCAGATGAACCAGTGTCCTCAAAAATGGAGTGTATGGTCAGAAGCCAGGGTCAAGTTTGGATGTCATAGGAAAACACCAAATAAGGAAAACAATACATAAAATACTGTGGACTCTTCAGTGATATCACTCAAGAGTAAAAAGATCAACTCTAGGAATGAGTGGAAGGAGAAATTCTCCCAAAAATGAAGAACAAATTTGATTTCTACTTTTATTTCACAAATTCAGGACTTTCAATAAACCCATTATTTGCATTTCTATGATAAGTTAAACTTAACCAAGAGGGGAAACATATATGAGAGCAAAATGCCATGTAAAGTGAGCAGAAATCATGCCTGATTAATGTGTAGGAAGTGCAGGATTCACAGCTAGTGTATCTGTACAAAGTAAACTCTGACATGTCTTATGGTTCAATCTCAAAGTACTTCATGTTAGTAATAAAAATGCCATTTGATGATTGTAAAAATACTAATATCGAGAAAAGCCTAATGACATTTAAAGATGCTTGTTTATAATAATGCCAGGATTCAGAAGAGAAATTCAGGCCCAAATTCTATATACATTAAAGACATTTAACAATAACTAAAATTTACTGTGTTACCCTGCAATCCATGGGGTCGCAAAGAGTCAGACATGACTTGGTGACTGAACAACAACAACCCATTAATTACATGTTACATATACGCATGTGTAAACATTTGGATAGATAATATCAATTACAGATATGTATATAAATTTTCCTCCATAGGTAATTATTACCTCAATGAATCAAATGGAAAAGCAAAGGCTTTTCTCATAGTAAAGTAAATTTCGTACATGGCTGTGCTTGGATGGATCAGCTTTGACAGCAGGAGGTATATTATAACCTCAAGATTTATCACTGTTACAGAGAAGTTACAGGTTACAAGATGCCACAATCAAAACTAGATTTGTGTCATTTCTGAAATCAATATATCACTGACACAAAATCACAGTCCATAACAGTACCCTGGGGTCATGGTGGTTCACAATGATACACTTGAAAATCTCATTTTAAGAATCTAGAGGAGTCTTGAATTTGACACACTACTGAGCCAGACTGAAAACTGTATTTTACTCAATCTAATATATTCACTCTAACATGTTAATTTTTATTTAATTCAGAGAGTTGGAATAATGAAATGATTAAAAGAGTAATTTTGGACTAAAACAAAATATGGGTCAACAGGGAAATGTGGGTAATAATGACACTGAGGTAAACACTGTATTTTCTTTTTTTTTAAATTTAGATTTATTTTAATTGGAGGCTAATTACTTTACAGTTTTGAATTGGTTTTGCCATACATCAACATGAATCTGCCACGGGTGCACACGTGCTCCCCATCCTGAATCCCCCTCCTTCCTCCCTCCTGGTCATCCCAGTGCACCAGCCCCAAGCATCCTGTATCCTGCATCGAACCTGGACTGGTGATTCATTTCTTATATGATATTATACATGTTTCAATGCCATTCTCCCAAATCATCCCACCCTTTGCGAGACAGCAAAAGAGACACAGATGCATATTTTCTTTCACTTGGTGATATTGACACACAGTGTATAAACTGGCCCCTTGAGATCTACGTAAGGGTTGGAAAGACAGAGAAGGCAAATTAAAATATAAACAGCATATTCTACACATAATACAAAGTACATATATACTTGTTTGTTATATGGTCCTATTACTTCTTCATAATCACCCTGAGTATTTACTATGTTAAGATAGACTAAGTTCATGGACATTCTGTAAGGAAGTGGAAATGTTAGAGTATTCTATGAGATCTTAGACTAAAGACAAATAGGCAGCAAGTTGACAAATTCACTACAAATATACACACATATAATGATATAAAGTTCTAGGGATTCTACTACTTTACATTTGATATCTTTTCATTGTTTTAGTTTTTTAAACATAAATTGCATAAAATTGATGTTTAACAGCTACATCTTGAGAAACACTAAATACACAGGGATAATTGTTCTGATTCTATTTTGCAAGGAGCTCAAAGCCTTTGCACAACTGTATATGTGCTCACATGTGTGGAGGTGAGGGAGCCTGGTGCTGGGCAATTATAGTACATTATGTTATTACTTTTCTGATAACCACTTACAAAAAGCTCTATAGGTAACAGCGGACACATTTCTAACCACAGTCTGAGATGGGAAAGGATTTTCAGACAGAAATATATTTTAAATTTAGAGAAACAGGATTTTTGTCTAGGAAAAAAGGTATAGGCATAATATGAGGGTTGTGAGAAATTTAAAGCTTTGAAAAGGACAGAGTAGTCAAAATCAGAGAAATAATTTGTAACCAGTGTGGGGTCAACTTTTGTATATTGTTGTTGTTATTCAATTGCTCAGTCGTGTTTGAATCTTTGCGACCCCACAGACTGCAGCACGCTAGACTTCCTTGTCTTTCACTATGTTCCGTAGCTTGTTCAAGCTCATGTCTTTTGAGTCGGTGATGCCATCCATCTCATCCTCTGTTACCGTTTCTCCTCCTGCCTTTGATCTTTCCCAGCATCATGGTCTTTTCCAATGAATTGGCCCTTCAGATCAGGTGGCCTAATTGTTGGAGATTCAGCTTCAGCATCAGTCCTTCCAATGAATATTCAGGGTTGATTTCCTTTAGGATTGGCTGGTTGGAACTCCTTGTAGTTCAAGGAACTCTCAAGAGTTTTCGCCAACACCACAGTTCAAAAGCATTATTTCTTCAGTGCTCAGCTTTCTTTATGGTCCAAATCTCACATTCATATATGACTACTGGAAAAGTCTATTGCTGTTGTTCAGTCACTCAGTCATGTCTGACTCTTTGTGACCCCATGGACTGCAGCACGCCAGGCTTCCTTGTCCTTCACTATCAACTGAAGCTTGCTCAAACTCATGTCCACTGAATTGGTGATGCCATCGAACCATCTTGTCCTCTGGCATCCCGTTTTCCTCCTGCCTTCAACCTTTCCCAGAATCAGGATCTTTTCTAATGACTCGGCTATTCACATCATGTGGACAAAGTATTGGCGCTTCAGCATCAGTCCTTCCAACAAATATTCAGGATTGATTTCCTTTAAGATTAACTGGTTTGATCTCCTTGCAGTCCAAGGGTCACTCAAGAGTCTTCTCCAACACCACAGTTCAAAAGCATCATAGCTTTGACTAAATGGATCTTTGTTGGCAAAATGATGTCTTTGCTTTTAAATATGTTGTCTATTTTTGTCACAGGACTAGGAGCAAGTGCCTTTAGTTTCTTTCAAGGAGCAAGCATCTTTTAATTTCATGATTCTGGAGCCCAAGAAAATAAAATCTCACTGTTTCCCTTCCCCATCTATTTGCCATGAAGTGATGGGACTGGATACCATGATCTTTGTTTTCTTAGTTTTAAGCCAGCCCTTTCACTCTCCTCTTTAACTTTTATCCAGAGGCTCTTTAGTTCCTCTCCAATTTCGGTCATAAGGGTTGTGTCATCTTCATATCTAAGGCTATTGATATTTCTCCTGGCAATCTTGATTTCAGCTTTTGCTTCATCCAGTCCAGCATTTAGCATGATGTACTCTGCATATAAGTTAAATAAACAGAGGGACAGTATATAGCATTGATGTGCTCCTTTCCCAATTTGGAACCAGTCCATTGTTCCATGCCCAGTTCCAACTAGTGTTTCTTTACTTGCATACAGATTTCTCAGGAGGCAGATCAGGTGGACTGCTATTCCCATTTCTTAAAGAATTTTCCACAGTTTGTTGTGATCCACACAGTCAAAGGCTTTAGCATAGTGAATGAAACAGAAGTAGATGTTTTCCTGGAATTATCTTGCTTTATCTATGATCCAATAGATATTGGAAATTTGATCTCTGGTTCTTCTGCTTTTTCTAAATCTATCTTGTACATCTAGAAGTTCTCAGTTCATATACATTTTGTTTATACACTACAAATTTACCTTATTGTCCAGTTTGCAACTTTATGCCAAAATTGGTCTTTTCTAAAACTATCAGCAGTTTCATCTGAAACACACTAAATTGATAAACTAAAAGAAGTGATATTTTGACATTACAGTTTTAGGCAAAGACATATCAGCAATTAGGATAACAGCATCTAGTTAGAAATATTACCTGGAACACATTTGAATGGTGTACCAGTCTGTTCATAGAAAAAGCAAGAGAGTTCCAGAAAAACATCTATTTCTGCTTTCTTGACTATGCCAAAGCCTTTGAGTGTGTGGATCACAATAAACTGTGGAAAATTCTGAAAGAGATGGGAATACCAGACCACCTAATCTGCCTCTTGAGAAACGTATATGCAAGTCAGGAAGCAACAGTTAGAATGGACATGGAACAAATGACTGGTTCTAAATAGGAAAAGGAGTACGTCAAGGCTGTATACTGTCACTGTGCTTATTTAACTTATATGCAGAGTACATCATGAGAAATGCTGGACTGGAAGAAACACAAGCTGGAATCAAGATTGCCGGGAGAAATATCAATAACCTCAGGTATGCAGATGACACCACCCTTATGGCAGAAAGTGAAGAGGAACTAAAAAGCCTCTTGATGAAAGTGAAAGAGGAAAGTGAAAAAGTTGGCTAAAGCTCAACATTCAGAAAACAAAGATCATGGCTTCCGGTCCCATCTCTTCATGGCAAATAGATGGGGAAACAGTGGAAACAGTGTCAGACTTTATTTATCTGGGCTCCAAAATCACTGCAGATGGTGACTGCAGCCATGAAATTAAAAGACGCTTACTTCTTGGAAGAAAAGTTATGACCAACCTAGATAGTAGATTCAAAAGCAGAAACATTACTTTGCCGACTAAGGTCCGTCTAGTCAAGGCTATGGTTTTCCCTGTGGTCATGTATGGATGTGAGAGTTGGACGGTGAAGAAGGCTGAGCGCTGAAGAATTGATGCTTTTGAACTGTGGTGTTAGGGAAGACTCTTGAGAGTCCCTTGAACTGCAAGGAGATTCAACCAGTCCATTCTGAAGGAGATCAGTCCTGGGTGTTCATTGGAAGGAATGATGCTAAAGCTGAAGCTCCAGTACTTTGGCCACCTCATGCGAAGCGTTGACTCATTGGAAAAGACTCTGATGTTGGGAGGGATTGGGGGCAGGAGGAGAAGGGGACGACCGAGGATGAGCTGGCTGGATGGCACCACGGACTCTATGTACGTGTATCTGAGTGGACTCCAGGAGTTGGTGATGGACAGGGAGGCCTGGCGTGCTGCGATTCATGGGGTTGCAAAGAGTCAGACACGACTCTGCGACTGAACTGAACTGAACCTTAGAAAAGAGGAGACTGAGGTGATGTAAGAGGTGTTATCAAGTATTTGGGGGACTTTCAAAGGTGAGAACAGCTACTGTTTATTGTGTGCCTACGAAGATCCTACTCCTTTGTGGGACTCTGTTACTACCCACATTGCCCTCAGTTAATACTGTAATAGTCTCATGGTAACTAACCAGTGCCTGCAGAGGGTAATACTTCCTATGTAGTTCTGGAGACAGCTACAGGGAGGTAGGTTTCCATTTAATGCAAGGAAGAACTTCCTGCCAGTAAGAATTGTCCCGCCATGAAAATGAACTGTCTTAAAAGCTAATGAGCTTGCCAGGAGTTGCTTATTCAGATGGAAACTACAAGGCAGGAGCTGACTCAATGGACATGGGTTTGAGTGAACTCTGTAAGTTGGTGATGGACAGGGAGGCCTGGTGTGCTGCGGTTCATGGGGTCGCAGAGTCAGACACGACTGAGCGACTGAATTGAACCAGTCTTTTCATATATCCAAAACATTTGCTTTAGCCTATGTACAAGTGAAAAGGTTGCAGACATGGCTTTTTTCTACACATACCTTAGTCTCTTATGCACATGCATTATCTCTATGCTTCAACCATGCTGACAAAGATTTTTATAGTTAAAGCTATGGTTTTTCCAGTAGTCACATATGGATGTGAAATGTTTGATTATATAGAAGACTGAGTGCCGAAGAACTGATACTTTTTCAAATGCTGTTTTGAAGAAGACTCTTGAGAGTCCCTTGGACAGCAAGGAGATCAAACCAGTCAATCCTAAAGGAAATCAACACTGAATATCCATTGAAGGAGTGATGCCGAAACTGTAGCTCCAATACTTTGGCCACCTGATGCAAAGAGACAACTCACTGGAAAAGACCATGATGATGGAAATGATTGAAGGCAGGAGGAGAAGGGGATGACAGAGGATGAGATAGCTGAATGGCATCACTGACAGGACACGAGTGTGTTTACAGTCCAGAAGATAAGGAAGGACAGGGAAGCCTGGAGTCCATGGGTTTGCAAAGAGTTGAACTCAACTTAGTGACTGAATAACAACAAAGCTTTCAATTATTCTAATTTCCAGCCTTTGTGTAATTTTCAAGGTGTTTAGTGTGATACAGTTGTGCTTGTGTGCGTGCTCAGGTGTGTATGACTTTCTGTGACCACATGGACGTCAGCCCTCCAGACTCCTCTTTGTGTGGGATTTTTTAGGCGAGAATACTGGAGTCTGTTGCCATTTCCTTTTCCAGGGTATTTTCCTGACCCAGGGATGGTATGCATGTTTCTTGTATCTCCTGAATTATAAGGCAAATTCTTTGCCCCTGTGCCTCCTATGAAGCCCCATCTTCGTGCTTACGTGTAATTTAAGTGCTAGATAGCCATGAGTTACCCCACTGTCCAGAAAAAAAGAAATAATGGATATAGAAAGAGTGAAGAAAGAGGAAAAATCTTCTAAAGAATGATTCTTACCCCTTTCTTTCCCCAACTATTAATACTTCCAATCTTATCTTCTTTTTTTCCTGGAATGAGTAATATAAACCAACAATGTATTGCATTTATTTTATCATCCAATGAATCATGTAAATTGGTGTCTATTATATAAACTTATTTTTCACTTTGGTGCACAAAGAATACATTTTTCTATAAAGATTGTTTTGGTGGTTTGGTTAGGAAGATCATAATATTTCTCACTGGAATTACTGAAATATCCTTTCATGTAACTGCTTCTTGTCTAGGGTCAGAATTTTATAGAGTGAGTTATTACTAAAGGGTAGACATGTATACTGTAGTGTTAAGAATGATTTTATTTACATTATCTGAACTACTGCATTACATTTCTAGTGTCTATGACTGAACAGCTTTCATTTCCTTACTGACTGTGGCTGTGTTTTCTACGAATATCTCTTTATACAATTTACCCATCTTCCTGGTAGTAGAGGTTTCAGGAAAGAATTATATTCTTTTTTCCACAAATAGAAAGAAATTCCAGAGTGTAAGGAAATAATTTATCCTATATAAATTGAAAATTAATTTTCTCAACGGGTTATATTTCCTTTAAGCAGATTAGTTTGCCAAAATGATAATAGTATTTTATGATCAAAATTATATTTGGAAAAATGTTTACAACTCCAAAATTGTAAAAATATTTACATACGTTTTCATCTAATTTGGTATACTCCTGTAGTGATTAATGTAACTTAGATCTTTCAGCCTTTTGGCCTTGCTACTATCTCAATACTCCCATTAATCACTATCCAGAAAAAAACATCACTGATGGAGTTCACAGAATAGAGGCCCTTCTCACGTGGGTCTGCTCTGCACAGAAATAAAGAAAGAAAAGGAAAGAAACAAAGAAAGTACATTTGCTATAATCAGTTCTATTTCTCAAAGAAGATGAGGAAATGACTGAGAGTCAGCTATACTCTTCCCACCTCTTGAGTTATTCTGGTTGACCTTTGAATTATTCCTTCTTTGATGAAAGTGGGAGGGTGGATGGGTGAGAGATCAGGATTGCCATTTTCCTTCCTTCCTCCCTAAAGCTGCTCAGTAGTGTCCAACTCTTTGCAACCCCATGGACTGTAGCCCACCAGGCTCCTTGGTCGATGGAATTCCCTAGGCAAAAATACTGGACTGTGTCGCCACTCCAGAGGATCTTCCCAACCCAGGGATGGAACCCAGGTCTCCTGCATTGCCTGCAGATTCTTTACCATCTGAGCTAACAGGGAAGCCCATGAACACCGGAGTGTTAAGCCTATCCCTTCTGCAGGTGCTCTTCCCAACCCAGGAATTAAATTGGGGTCTCCTGCATTGCAGGTGGATTCTTTCCCAGCTGAGCTACCAGGGAAGGCCCTTGCCATCTTCAGTTCAGTTCAGTTCAGTCGCTCAGTCATGTCCGACTCTTTGCAACCCCATGAATCGCAGCACGCCAGGCCTCCCTGTCCATCACCATCTCCCGGAGTTCACTCAGACTTATGTCCATCGAGTCCGTGATGCCATCCAGCCATCTCATCCTCGGTAGTCCCCTTCTCCTCCTGCCCTCAATCCCTCCCAGCATCAGAGTCTTTTCCAATGAGTCAACTCTCTGCATGAGGTGGCCAAAGTACTGGAGCTTCAGCTTTAGCATCATTCCTTCCGAAGAAATCCCAGGGTTGATCTCCTTCAGAATGGACTGGTTGGATCTCCTTGCCATCTTAGAGACATTCAGTTCTACCCTAGGAAGCATAGCACTCCTCCTCCAGCAAATTAACTTAAAATAAAAGCTAAAAAAAAAAATAATAAATGGATTGATTTGTAAAACACAGTATGTTCCACTTTGATCAAATGTAATTCCATTTGAAGTGAAAATAACTGTCACTTACATTTTTCTAATTTCTATGTCTATTAAAAAAGATAGGCTAGTTTTCAATTGGGCTTCCCTGATGGCTCAAATGGTAAAGAATCTCCCTACAATGCAGGAGACCTGGGTTCCATCCCTGGGTCAGTAAGATCTCCTGAAAAATGGAAAGGCAACCCAGCACAGCATTCTTGCCTGGAGAATTCCATGGACAGAGAAGGCTGTAGGTCTACTTTAGTCAGCCTCAGTTCATGGAGTTGCTTTAAGCAGGATGTAAAATCAATCTCTACTTCTAAATCAGTTTCACAGATTGAAACTTTTATATCATTCTTTAGAGAAGATGCAGCTTAACAGATTTTACTGACTTGAAATAATTTGGTTGCAATGTCACATTCCCCAAGGGAAAGAAAGTTCAAAAAATAGACTATTTGAGAGTACCTCCCTAAATCTGCTGTGTTTTTTTTTTTAATTTCCTTGCTTAGCAATATGTCTTTCAACTGTTGAGTAACCACTAACCCCCAATTTTATGCTTAGAACAAAAATATTAAATATACATATATATGTGCTATATCGATATATCTTCATGTTCAAGGCCAAAGACAGAATGCTAGTTCATAATTTCTATTCCTTAAAATAACACAGCACACATATGAAAGTTCAAAATATATATAGATATAATACATTCGGATTTGTCTTA
This sequence comes from Budorcas taxicolor, assembly GCF_023091745.1. Lineage (NCBI taxonomy): Eukaryota > Metazoa > Chordata > Mammalia > Artiodactyla > Bovidae > Budorcas > Budorcas taxicolor. Next base: position 53,658,596 of record NC_068929.1, on the reverse strand, counting down.
TACTTTCAGTTTTCAATTACTTATATGTGCTTTAATCCTGAAGAAAGTTTGTAAAGCAAATTGTCTACCTTGGGATCTAAAAGTCTCTACTTTTTCAGCATTAGTACTTTGATGTTTATCAAAGCCTTCTAGATGAGAAACACTGAGCAAAAAGTGCAGAAATGGCTGTCTCCAAATTATTTATGTTTAAATATATTTTAGACCTATGGGAAACTATTTTCATTATAAACATACACATTTCACAAGGGATATTTTCTACGTATACCAAAGAATTAAAATTTAGGTTATATGCACCTAGTTACATAAAATAAAAGAAAATGTTAATTACTGTTTTATTCTGAGTCACTCACTTGTTCAGGAAAATTCTTTATAACATTAAAAAATAATTATCAGAGCTTAAGTCAATAATTAACCGTATTATTGAAGACAGATATTATTTTTTCCATCTTTGTATCCTTAGGGCCTCACTCAGAATTCAGATCCTAGTATACAATATATATTCAATACAGTTTACATGTTTGCATTTATATACTCAAAATTTATCTTCTCTATAGCAAAGGAAAATTTTTTCATAACCAAATTATAATGCTGGCTTTTGGTTTTTAAAATTTATGATCTATGGATAAATATGCATTTATATTTTTTGTAAAACTGGTTTCCCATATACCTTTGGTAGAAATACTTGCTTTCAGAGCTTATAAATAGTAATTTTAACAGTAATAGGAACAGCCCACTGTCAGCTTAAACACAATCACTGCTGACAAAATCAGTGCTTTTTGGGCAAAGCAAGCACTGTGTAACCTTATTCATTCCTATAAATGTGACACACTGATGAAAAGAGTGAATATTTGGATGAACAGTGCATGATCACTATCAGTCAGCTGATTATTCCAAATACTCAAGTTGTTACATTTTCAAATATATTTCAAAACCTCTATAAATATAAAGTGTGCATTCCAATTTTGTATGATGTTATGCAAAGTGCTGTACTCAAGAAAAAATGAAGCTTGATTTTTCTAAGCAAAGCTTAGTGGCTCAAAATTGTGGCAAGAAACTTGGTCATGTTCAACCTCATTAATCATTCCAAAGATTAAATATTTTTGTATGGCCCAGAATCGATACAAATCTGGTTCAGCAACAGGAATTGAAACTGAAAAGTGCTTGGGGCACAGGGTAAGTGTAATTAATATAATGAGACTTTGTCAATGTCTTCTTCCTTCCGGTCTGTTTCTTCACTTTGGCTGTGCAGTTACTTAGCTGACATTCCTCAAATCTCCTTCCAAAAATGGACTCTTCATTTCTCATTTCTTCCCTTCTACTGACCTATTTTCTTCCATTTTAGCTTCAGCCTACAATTGAAAAGCTTTGTTAGCCATCATTCTCAACAGCAATAGGCAGATTTCCTCTGGAAATAAGTGAGTGCAATTGTCCCCTAATAGACTCCACTCTGTAGTCCAGAGTAATTGAACCCATTAATTTTCCCTGCTTGTTGGGCCAGAATGCAGCACTTCCAAGGGAAAAATAGAGAGATTCAAGCTTCCAGGAATACTTTAAAATGGCAGGCAAGGAACTTAGGGAAATGGTGAAGATAATGTTTTGGAAAGAGTATATTCAAAAAGAAATGGATACCTTTGAATCTTGAGATTCCTATCTATGATCTAGCTTACCTACTATTTGCAGTCCAAACTTTTAAATTTGATGATATTTTCTATGAAATATACAATTTGGGGATTTTTGTTTGTTTCTTTTTTTCAATTTATTTATTTTAATTGGAGGCTAATTACTTTACAATATTGTAGTGGGTTTTACAATACATTGACATGAATCAGTCATGGGTGTACATGTGTTCCTTATCTGTTCTTAATTGGAAAATGTATGTGGAAATTATGGACTGGATTTGGTTGAGAAGCATGTGTAGATCATGTGTTAGAGGGTACACTTTAAGTATTTACAATGAAACTAAAAAAATGGGATCTGTTATAGAATGTGAATTCATACAAATACTAACTGTAGGTTACTACACAGAGGAAGGACCTTCCCCCAATAAAACCACTTTCATTAAAAAGTACTATATTTGAATCTTTTTGTTTGTTAAGTATAACATAAAAAACAAATTGAAGTAGATTTAGATTCCATTGCATCATGCTTTAAAAAATATTTTAAAAAAAGGCCTTTTGGACAGACAACTATTATTAATATCTTGTATTAAACCATAATGGAAAAATATGAAAGATAATATATATAACTGATTCACTTTTCTGTATAGCAAAAACTAATACAACACTGTAATTTAACTATAATTCAATATTTTTTAAAGCAATAAAAAGTATTTGGTTACTTTATGACGCAATGCAAAAATTAAAATTTGAAAACTTTGATACCATATCAGTTCAGTTCAGTTCAGTCGCTCAGTCATGTCTGACTCCTTTGCAAACGCATGAATCACAGCACGCCAGGCCTCCCTGTCCATCACCAACTCCCGGAGTTCACTCAAACTCATATCCATCGAGTCAGTGATGCCATCCAGCCATCTCATCCTCTGTCGTCCACTTCTCCTCCTGCCCCTAATCCCTCCCAGCATCAGAGTCTTTTCCAATGAGTCAACTCTTCGCATGAGGTGGCCAAAGTACTGGAGTTTCAGCTTCTGCATCATTCCCTACAAAGAAATCCCAGGGCTGATCTCCTTCAGAATGGACTGGTTGGATCTCCTTGCAGTCCAAAAGACTCTCAAAAGTCTTCTCCAACACCACACTTTAAAAACATCAATTCTTCAGTGCTCAGCATTCTTCACAGTCCAACTCTCACATCCATACATGACCACAGGGAAAACCATAGCCTTGACTAGATGGACCTTCGTTGGCAAAGTAATGTCTCTGCTTTTGAATATGCTATCTAGGTTGGTCATAACTTTCCTTCCAAGGAGTAAGCATCTTTTAATTTCATGGCTGCAGTCACCATCTGCAGTGATTTTGGAGCCCCCAAAAATAAAGTCAGACACTGTTTCCACTGTTTCCTCATCTATTTCCCATGAAGTGATGGGATCAGATGCCATGATTTAGTTTTCTGAATGTTGAGCTTTAAGCCAACCTTTTCACTCTCCTCTTTCACTTTCATCAAGAGGCTTTTTAGTTCCTCTTCACTTTCTGCCAAAAGGGTGGTGTCATCTGTATATCTGAGGTTATTGATATTTTTCCTGGCAATCTTGATTCCAGCTTGTCCTTCTTCCAGTCCAGCGTTTCTCATGATGTACTCTGCATATAAGTTAAACAAGCAGGGTGAAACTATACAGCCTTGACGTACTCCTTTTCCTATTTGGAACCAGTCTGTTGTTCCATGTCCAGTTCTGATACCACATAGAAATACCTAAATCTTACTTTGGGGACGAAGGTTCAAAATCAAACCTATATTTTGGACATTTTAAGCACGAAACCATATTCAAAAATAATCATCTGACACTTTAAAGGTTATATTATGAGCAATGTTCATAAAATACCATGGAAAAGGTCACTTCTGTTTATAAATGTATGAAAGACTCTCTTCTGGTGAATTTTATCCTTAAGTAAAGGCGAAACTGTGAATAACTAGAAATTAATAGAAACCAGATCAGCTCAGTTCCTCAGACCTTTGCTGAATTCCATGACTCATCCTGGCTCTATTAACCCATGTAGAAAACTGGGTTAGTACACGTTTCATTAAAATCAGATGATTCACTTAAAATAGGTTTTCTCAGATAGAGGAGTTTAAAACCATACTGTTAATAAAAGTGTTCTACAGTTATAGATCTGCCAACTCATAACTCTAGAGAATAAAGGCAGATGATTTTTTGTTACAGAAATTACCTGGGGAAATACAAAGCACAATATAAAAATTATATATATATATATAGTTATTGCTGCTATAATTAATATTACTTATTTATATTAGAAATATACACAAATATGACCAATTTGCTAAAAGTGCAAAAGAAAAGAAAGCAGCAGGCATGGTGATGAGTCCTGGTCCAATAAGATATTTGTCAAACAATGTAAATGACTGTGAAATAATGTGAAGTAAAAGATTTGTATAGAAAAGTGGTTTCACAAGTTGGGTTTTTAAAACTCTTCTGAATAAGCTAAACATGTGCCCACACTGACAGCAACTTCATTTTATTTAACAACACTATTCCCCCCACTTTTTCTACCAGAATAGAGCAAGTTCTTTATTAATATATTACAGCAAAAGGTTTTAAAGTCACAAATATATATTTATCTGTCATTCACTGCAAGATTTTCTCCTGTTTTGTGTGTATTTGGGGTGGTTCACTCAATTACTTTTTCTCTAAATTATGATTTAAATATTTATACTTTTTTTTTCTTACCTATGTTCAGTATATGTAATGGTATTTAGTTTTACTACCGTTTTTCACAAGGGACACTATAAGTTTTGTTAAAATTTCTCATTTAAAAACCACTATATTTTTCTTTGGGTTTCCCAGTGGTAAAGAATCCACCTGCCAATGCAGGAGATGCAGGAGATGCAGGAGATACAGGAGATACAGAAGATGCAGGAGATGCAGGAGATGCAGGTTCAATCCCTGGGTTGGGGAGATATCCTGAGGGAGGAAATGGCAACCCACTCCAATATTCCTGCCTGGAAAGTTCTATGGAAAGAGGAGCCTAGTGGGCTCCAGTCCACAGGGTCGCATAGAGTCAGACATGACTGAGGATGGACACACACATATTTTATTTAAATTCATATTCCAGTACAAGTAATGTTATATTACAAGCAAATATATGGCTATAATTCAATTATAGCATACCTGCTTTGTCTATAGTGTTTTTCCTAATAGAGCAAGGCTCTATCTTGACTTCAAGGTTTGTATTTACAATTCTTACTGTATGTTCAGTTCAGGTGCTCAGTTGTGTCCAACTCTTTGTGACCCCATGAACCACAGCACACCAGGCCTTCCTTTCCCTCACCAACTCCTGGAGTTTACCCAAACCAATGTCCATTGAGTCGGTGATGCCATCTAACCATCTCATCCTCTGTCATCCCCTTCTCCTCCTGCCCTGAATCTTTCCAAGCATCAGGGTCTTTTCAAATGAGTCAGCTCTTCACATCAGGTGGCCGAAGTTTTGGAGTTTCAGCTTCAACATCAGTCCTTCCAATGAACACCGAGGACTGATCTCCATTAGGATGGACTGGTTGCATCTCCTTGCAGTCCAAGGGACTCTCAAGAGTCTTCTCCAACACCACAGTTCAAAAGCATCAGTTCTTTGGCGTTCAGCTTTCTTCATAGTCCAACTCTCACATCCATACATGACCACTGTAAAAACCATAGCCTTGACTAGATGGACCTTTGTTGGCAAAATAACGTCTCTTCTTTTGAACATGCTGTCTTGGTTGGTCATAACTTTCCTTCCAAGGAGTAAGCATCTTTTAATTTCATGGCTGCAATCACCATCTGCAGTGATTTTGGAGCACCCCCCTACCCAAAATAAAGTCATTGTTTCCACTGTTTCCCCATCTATTTGCCAGGGAGTGATGGGACCAAATGCCATGATCTTAATTTTTTGAATGTTGAGCTTTCAGCCTACTTTTTTCACTCTCCTCTTTCACTTTATCACGAGGCTCTTTAGTTCTTCTTCACTTTCTGCTGTAAGGGTGGTGTCATCTGCATATCTGAGGTTATTGATATTTCTCCCAGCAATCTTGATTCCAGCTTGTGCTTCATCCAGCCCAGCAATTCTCATGATGTACTCTGCATATGTTTAATATTACCAATTTCTAATTTGTATTTATTTATACCCTCTATTTTCTTGGGCTCCAAAATCACTTCAGATGGTGAATGCAGCCTTGAAATTAAAAGATTATTGCTCTTTGTAAGAAAAGCTATGACAAACCTAGACAGCATATTAAAAAGCAGAGACATCATTTTGCTGACAAAGGTCCATCTAGTCAAGGCTATGGTTTTTCCATTGGTCATTTGTGGATGTGAGAGTTGGACTATAAAGAAAGCTGAGCCAATGCACGGATATGAGATTTGGACCATAGAGAAATCTGAGTACCCAAAGTTTGATGCTTTCAAACTGTAGTGCTGGAGAAGATTCTTGAGAGTTCCTCAGACAACAAGGAGATCAGATCAGTCCATCCAAAAGGAAATCAACCCTGAAAATTCTTTGGAAGGACTGATGTTGAAGCTGAAGCTGCAATACTTTGGCTACCTGATGTGAAGAGCTGACTCACTGAAAAAGACCCTGATTCTGGGAAAGATTGAGAGCAGCAAAAAAAGAGGGTGACAGAGGATGAGATTTTTGGATGGGATCATCGATTCAATGGACATAAGTTTGAACAAACTCTGGGAGATGGTGGAGCACAGGGAAGCCTACCGTGCTGCAGTCCATAGGGTCACAAAGAGTCAGGCATGACTGAGTGAATGAACAACAAAAGCACATCCCCTCCTTCCCCTTAACATTCTCCACATCATATACCTCCTAGCCTAGACAAAGACCTAAGGTACTCTCTACCCAACTTCTCTTCTCTCTTGGAAACCAACCCACTCTAATTAAATAGGATGCCACCTAAATCAGAAGTGCTGGTATTTTTTCCTTCTTTAATATGCTTCAGGTTTCTACTAAAACTTTTCTATAATAAAGATTACTATCACATCTTAACCTGGATGAAAAAATTCATCATCTACCATCCCATCCTACCTCATGCTAATCTGTTCTCTTTATTGAACTTGGCATAACTCAGCTGTTCTTTTCTTTTTTTCTGCTGTATTAAAAAGCAGGCTTTCAGTTCCAGAGACATTGCCAGGCTAAAATACCTAATTTAAAGTGTTATATATTGCTTTAGGATATACAGGTGGTGTGATACCTTCTACATGATATGTTATATAAAGTTTATACTCAAAATTTGAGCACATTCTTGATTTTTCTGCTAGAGCAGTGCTACTGAAATTTCATTATATGAAATCTGTCCTTTTCTACTACTTCTAGTATTGTCTGCCAAATATTTTTCTGACATTTGGATTAGCAGAATTTCTGAGAAAATGGTTCTTAACAGATTATTACTTATCTCTTAATGTATATTTCTTCTGACCAGAGTATACAGGTTGGTGATAACAGGACTTTAAATTTTGAAGAGTCTTAAGACTATATAAGACAATCTTTAATAATTTTGAAGAAGCTTTGAGAATAATGATAGTCTTAATAAATCATGATTGCTTTACAAGTATCCATAAGGAAAACTAAGCAATAATATTAGAATAAAATTTTATTGTCATTGCCAAATCAATTTCCTTTATCACAGTCTTTACTTTCTTAGGATGTTGATAATTTATTCAATATAAACTACTCTGCTTTCTTAATGCAGATTTTGGGAAATATTTTTGTAAAACTTCAGTTAGTAAACGTTCTTGGCTTTGCTGACCCTGAAGTCTCTATTGCAACTACTCAACTCTGGTTGTGCTGCAGTAACAGCCATTGACATAAACAAATATATGTGTGGTATGTTCTACTAAAACTATTTATTTTATAGAAAACAAACATATGGTTATCAAAGAGGAAAAGAGGAAGGGGTAAATTAGGAGTTTGGAATTAAGAGACATACTACTATATATAAGATAAATAACAAAGGCCTACTGTATAGCACAGGGAACTGTATCTTATATATTTGCATATCCTATAATAACCTATAAAGGAAGAGATATTGAAGAAGAACAAATATATATATATATATATATATACACACACATATATTATATATAGGGATATGGATAACTGAATCATTTTGCTGTACACCTGAAATGTTGTAAACCAACTGTAGTTCATTAAAAAAACTAAACATTTACAAAAGCAGTCAGCAGTCCAATTCAGCCCACAAGGTTCAGTGTGCAAATACCTGCTCAAAAACAAAGTATGTTTGACCACAGTGTCTGTTCTAACAGAATATTGGGCAGATACAAGCCTAATGCCCATTGTCACAGAGCACCAAGTTAGCAGGGCAGGTATGAATGAATATCCATGATTATAATAACTTCAAGATTCTAACACATTTCTTAATCAAGTTACAAGTAATACCATGTAGAAGTTCAGAAGAAGAAATTAAGAAAAACTTCAGATATGAAACACTGAATGGTCCTTAAAGAATCAACACGATTCAGGGCCATTTCATTTGAGACTTTATATAACAAGAAATAATTTCATATTAAAATATGCAAATGTATATACACACTGTAGAGGAAAGAGTTAACAGAGCAGACCTGAAGTCCCTATCTTCAGCACATTTGGCCCATTTGTGGCGTTAGCCCATAGCTGGCAGCTGGGAAGCCGGCTGCTTTTCAAACCCAACCTGGTTGGCTGAACACCTGCTTTCCTTTGTGAAATCTGGCTTTCCAGGGTGTGCGGCTGGTTGTTGCTCTTACACGACCAACAAAATCTCACTGAAAATCTTGGGCTTTGAGTGTGAAGTAGGTTTTCCTGGGTTGCACACATGCTTCTGCATTTTGCTGCTGGGTTGAGGAGTACATTCTTCATGATCCCTCTCTGGCAGGTAGCAGGAGAGGGAGTAGAAGGGAACATGGGCAATCTATGCCTCAGCCTAATCCATCTGTTCCCCCATTGATTGTACTAATAAAATATAGCTGTGAGCACAACTGCCTCTCAGTACTAAGAGTCCCTCCAGCAAAGCAGTGAATATGTACATGTTCTTAGGATCTGTGTGACTCACACATACACAGGACTGATACTTATTCTGATTACTTCCAAAACAAGCAGCTATTTCCTCTCATGTTCTCTCCTATTTCATTTTCTTCCATTCCATTTTATTCTAATGAGCTTAATGTGAGGGCAGTATAATTCCATTATTCTTAAATTGAAAGCCATTTGTATCCTACTGTATGATTTCCTGATGCCCTAATGCGACACTTCTTGGTAGCCTACTGAGTGGTCATCATAACCTATGTACATAGCTACAGCGGTAATGACACAGCATTGTTTACTATCCTCTGCAAAAATCATAGGCTTCTTTTTTAAGGACTTCAACTCTAAGCAATGCCAGAAAGACATAGCAGTAGTATTTTAGTAATTCACTGTTGCCTAACAAGTTATCCCAAAACTTAGTGCTTTAAACCAACAAGTTTTTAGAGAACCTCCATGCTGTTCTCTGTAGTGGCTGTATCAATTTACATTCCCACCAGCCATGCAAGAGGGTTCCCTCTTCTCCACATCCTCTCTAGCATTTACCATTTACAGATTTTTTGATGATGGCCGTTCTGGCCAGTGTGAGGTGATACCTCATTGCAGTTTTGATTTTCATTTCTCTAATATTTAATGATGCTGATCATCGTTTCATGTGCCTCTTGATCATTTGTATTTTTTTCTTATAGAACCTCTTTGCAGGGTACAAATAGAGGTACCGACACAGAGAAAGGACATGTAGGCACGGCGGGGGTGGGAGGGTAGGATGAATTGGGAGGATAGCTGTGACAGTATATACATGACCACGTGTAAAATAGATAGCTAGTGTGAAGTTGCCATATAGCACAGGGAACTTAGCTCAGTCTTCTGATGACATAGAGGGGCAGGATAGGGGGTGTGGGAGAGAGACTCAGGGGGAGGGGAAATAACTATATATATATATAACTATGTATATAACTATGTATATATAACTACATGTATAACTATGTATATATATGTAATGTATATAACTATATATATATATTTGATTCACTTTCTTGTACAGCAGAAACTAATACAGCATTGTAAAGCAATTATATTCCAATTAAAAAAAAAAACTGAATTTTTATTATTTCAAAGTTTCTATGGGCACCCCAAGCTCAAGGTTTCCCACTAGGCTACACATAAGGTATTACCTATAATGACAGATATTTGAAGGTCCAAGTGGGGAATCTGTTTCCAAGTTCACTCATATGGCTGTTGGCCAATTCTCATGTTCCTGAGAGACCAGGGCTTGCATTTGGGCATTCCCTTAGGACAGTCCATAATATGACAGCTGGACTTACTCAGGGTAGGCAAGAGAACCAAAAGGAGCAAGAAACACCAACTCCAAAGTCTCTTTTGTAACCTAGGAAATGGCATATGAAGAAGTCTTCTGTATTGTATTCATTAGAGACAAGTCAGCCAATTCAGCCACACTCAAGTAAGGGGAATTATGCAAGGTCATGAGGGCAGGGGGCAGCAGAGGATGAAATGGTTAGATAGTATCACCAACTCAACAGATATGAAGTTGAGCAAACTCTGCGAGAAGTGGAGGACAGAGCAGCCTGGGGTACTACCCCATTGGGGTCACAAAGAGTTAGACACAACTTAGTGACTAAACAATAACAACAAAAAAGAATGAAGGGTAGGAGAAAAGGCTTTTGAGGGTCAGCTTAGAGTCTGTTTACCACAATATGAAGAAAGAAAATAAACATTATAAAGCTAAAATACTGTGTGTATGTGTGTACAGTCTTCTTTTGAGGAAGCTAACTGCCAAAGCCTTTGACTGTGTGGATCACAATAAACTGTGGAAAATTCTGAAAGAGATGGGAATACCAGACCACCTGACCTGCTTCTTGAGAAACCTATATGCAGGTCAGGAAGCAACAGTTAGAACTGGACATGGAACAACAGACTGGTTCCAAATAGGAAAAGGAGTATGTCAAGGCTGTATATTGTCACCCTGCTTATTTAACTTATAGGCAGAGTACATTATGAAAAATGCTGGGCTGGAGGAAGCACAAGCTGGAATCAAGATTGCTGGGAGAAATATCAATAACCTCAGATATGCAGATGACACCATCCTTATGGCAGAAAGTGAAGAGGAAGTAAGCCTCTTGATGAAAGTGAAAGAGGAGAGTGAAAAAATTGGCTTAAAGCTCAACATTCAGAAATCTAAGATCATGGCATCTGGTTCCATCACTTCATGGGAAGTAGATAGGGAAACAGTGGAAACAGTGTCAGACTTTATTTTTGGGGGCTCCAAAATCACTGCCAATGGTGATTACAGCCATGAAATTAAAAGATGCTTACTCCTTGGAAGGAAAGTTATGACCAACCTAGACAGTATATTCAAAAGCAGAGACATTCCTTTGCTAACAAAGGTCCATCTAGTCAAGGCTATAGTTTTCCCAGTGGTCATATATGGATGTTAGAGTTGGACTGTGAAGAAGGCTGAGTGCCAAAGAATTGATGCTTTTGAACTGTGGTGTTGGAGAAGACTTTTGAAAGTCCCTTGGACTACAAGGAGATTCAACTTGTCCTATCTAAAGGAGATCAGTCCTGGGTGATCATTGCAAGGACTGATGCTAAAGCTGAAACTCCAGTACTTTGGCCACCTCATGCGAAGAGTTGACTCACTGGAAAAGACTCTGATGCTGCGAGGGAGTGGGGGCAGGAGGAGAAGGGGACGACAAATGATGAGATGGCTGGATGGCATCACCGACTCAACGAACATGAGTCTGAGTGAACTCTGGGAGTTGGTGATGGACAGGGAGGCCTGGAGTGCTGCGATTCATGAGGTCGCAAAGAGTTGGACATGAATGAGCAACTGAACTGAATACTGTTATTCCCATGCTATCGAGAAGGAAACTGAAGATGAATAAGGTTAAGTTCATCCTATTAGAAATAGAATTTCAGCCCCCAGTGAGTCTGGTTAGGAAGCTTTTGTTTCTAACTCCCTAATATTTCCTTATATGAATTCAAACATAGAATCAAGCATTTATATCCTCAAGCTTAATTAATGAACATCTTAAAAAATAAAAATTAAGGACTACATCCTTAGTATGTATGCCAAGTATTCAAATATTATAGGGGCTTCCCTTCCCGGGTGGCACTGTGGTATAGAACCCACCTGATAATGCAGGAGACACTGGAAATGTGGGTTCAATTCATGGGTCAGGAAGATCCACTGAGCTAGGAAATGGCAGCTTGCTCCTGTGTTCTTGCCTGGGAAACCCATGCACAGAGGAGCCTGGCAGGCTATAGTCCTTGGTGTTGCAAAGAGTTAGATACAACTGAGCAACTAAGCATGCACAATCAAACATTTTAGATAAATAGATGAACATCATAGGTTAAGTCTTCTGGAATGGGCTACCTATTTTACAAATAGATCATAAATCAAAATCCTTGCTTTGCATATAAGAATGAGAAAAAAACAATAAAAGGAAAATATTACAAAGTAGGAGTAAGGACTGAGAGAAAAAAGAAGGACAAGGGAGAAAAAACAAAAGTTTGGGAATTTTACTTTGATTTGCTTTTACAGTTAAGGAATCAGGATGGAAATTTTATTCTAGTTGTATGTCTCATGTTATATATAGTTAAAGCACAGCACAATGAAACATTTTAAAATTTAAGAATTAAAGTGATATTATAAAGAACAAAAAACTTCTAATGTATGGCATAATTGTATATAACCAAGGAAAGCAGGATTTGTAAACACAAATTAATTATGCTTTGAGTTTTAAAATGTAGCAGCAAACTTTAATAAAACTTATTATCAGCATACAAATGTTAGTATGAATATTTCTTTTTAGTTACAAGAGACAAATTTATAGTTATTTTTCACTAAATTCTGCAGGGTTCTGGAACAAAGCAACTTATTGGATTTAATATATTTCTCATAAAAATTGTCTCAGAAGTATTAATTTCATGCTTGACACAACTTTTCATTGGCTTTCTGATTTTATATCCCTGATTTACACCAGGCTAGTTTTGCTAGATGATAAACTCTCAAATTGCAGAAATTTAAAACTGCAAGATTTCCTTTTTAAATATAACAAGGAAATTTAGTTGATTCAATATGAAATATGAACCTTTATGTGAGTCCATTTGATCAATGATAAAGTCACTATAATAGTTGCATATTTAATTGTAAGAATAAAATATAAATTAAAAATTAAATATGTTTCCAATTTTACTTTTTTTCCCATTTAGTAGATTTATTTGAAATAGATAAAACCAGATAGAACAAAATAATCAAGAATTTAGGAATCCTTACCATTTCCTATCAGATGCAGACACAAAATGGCATAAAATAAATATTTGTTGATGAGTACAGTAGCAATTCCTGAACTTTTCACAAACACATACACAGACAAAAGATTATTTTAAAGTGGTAATATGGTTTATGAGAGAGGTATTCCTTTTAAAAGAATATTGTAAATGATGCTAAACAGTTGCAAAGTGATTTGTTCAGTTCATTGCCAAAGAGAAACAAAAAGTGTCCTATTGGGCAAGTGACATAAATGAGAGGTTAGGTTTTCCATTAAAAAGGAATGATGGGAGAAGAAGAAAGCTTAACTTGAGGGTGAGGAGTGATAACAGCTAGGAAAACAGACAACAGTTTCAATGATGGGTTAAAGATGGATTAGATATCTTATCAATTGGAAGGAAGCCAAGACAAATCAGTAATTCTTAGAGTTCTCCAAAGGCATCCTATTTTCTAGCCTATAGATGGATTCTTCCAAAGGCTGCTTGTGGACATAATGGGGGAAGGAGATGATGGGACAAACTGAGAAAGTAGCACTGACATATATACACTACCATGTGTGAAAAAGCTGGCTAGTGTGAAGCTGCTATATAACAGAGGGAGCCCAACTTGGTGCTCTGTAATGACTTAGAGAGTTGGGATGGAGGGGACTGGGAGGGAAGCTCAAAATAGAGGGGATATATAACTAGTGTGTTGAAAAGCAGAGACATAACTCTGGCAACAAAGGTCCACATAGTCAAGGCTAGGGTCTTCCTGGTGGTCACATAAAGTTGTGACAGCTGGACCATAAAGAAGGCAAAATGCCAAAGAATTGATGCCTTCAAACTATGGTGCTGGAGAAGACTCCTGAAACTCCCTTGGACAGCAAGGAGATCAAACCAGTTAATCTTAAGGGAGATCAACCCTGAATATTCACTGGAAGGACTGATGCTAAAGCTGAAGCTCCAGTAATTTAGTCATCTGATGTGAACAGATGACTCATTGGAAAATTCCCTGATGCTGGGAAAGATAGAGGGCAGAGGAGAAGAGAGCATCAGAGAATGAGATGGCCAGACAGCATCAACTGATGCAATGAACATGAACTTGTGCAAACACCAGGAGATGGTGAGGGACAGGAAGGCCTGGTATGCTGCAGTCCATGAAGTTACAAAGAGTCACACAATACTGGGCAACTGAACAACAACAACAATAAATATAGTTATGGCTGATTCCCATTGTTGTAAGGCAGAAACCAACACAACATTGTAAAACATTGAAAGTGAAAGTCGTTCAGTCAGGTCCAACTCTTTGTGACTCCATGGACTATAGCGTGCCAGGCTCCTCTGCCCATGGAATTCTCCGGCGCAGAATACTGGAGTGGTCCGTTGTGGCTCAGCTGGTGAAGAATCTGCCTGCGATGTGGGAGGCCTAGTTTCGATCGCTGGATTGGGCAGATCCCCTGGAGAAGGGAAAGGATACCCACTCCAATATTCTGGCCTGGAGAATTCCATGAACTGCATAGTCCAAGGAGTCACAGAGTCAACAATTGAATCACTTTCACTTTATCATCAGCCTTTCCCTCCTCTAGGAGATCTTTCCAAACCATGAACTGAACCCAGGTCTCCTGCATTACAGATGGATTCTTTACCACCTGAGCCATCCAGGAATGGCTAGTAAAACTTTTATCAGAAAATTAAAAACAAAGCAAACAAAAAGGAGTGCTTACAAGTTAGAATAATAACTTCGCAAAGTGGTACACATAACTTCCATCTTATCAAATCGTTTTCAGTACTATAATTACCACAACTCAGTTCAGTTGAGTCGCTCAGTCATGTCCGACTCTTTGCGACCCCGTGAATTGCAGTGCGCCAGGCCTCCCTGTCCATCACCAACTCCCAGAGTTCACTCAAACTCACATCCATCGAGTCGGTGATGCCATGCAGCAATCCCATTCTCTGTCATCCCTTTCTCCTCCTGCCCCCAATCCCTCCCAGCATCAGAGTTTTTTCTAATGAGTCAACACTTCACATGACATGGCCAAAGTATTGGAGTTTCAGCTTTAGCATCAGTCCTTCCAGAGAACACCCAGGACTGATCTCCTTTAGGATGGACTGGTTGGATCTCCCTGCAGTCCAAGGGACTCTCAAGAGTCTTCTCCAACACCACACTTCAAAAGCATCAATTCTTCAGTGCTCAGCTTTCTTCACAGTCCAAATCCCACATCCACTGGATCACTGGAAAAAACCATAGCCTTGACTAGATTGATCTTTGTTGGCGAAGTAATATTTCTGCTTTTGAATATGCTATCTAGGTTGGTCATAACTTTCCTTCCAAAGAGTAACTGTCTTTTAATTTCATGGCTGCAGTCATCATCTGCAGTAATTTTGGAGCCTAAAAAAATAATGTCTGACACTGTTTTCCCTGTTTCCCCATCTATTTCCCATGAAGTGATGGGACCAGATGCCATCAGCTTAGTTTTCTGAATGTTGAGCTTTAAGCCAACCTTTTCACTCTCCTCTTTCACTTTCATCAAGAGGGTCTTTAGCTTCTGTTCACTTTTTGCCATAAGGGTGGTGTCATCGGCATATCGGAGGTTATTGATATTTCTCCCGGCAATCTTGATTCCAGCTTGTGCTACTTCCAGCCCAGCATTTCTCATGATGTACTCTGCATATAAGTTAAATAAGCATGGTGACAATATACAGCCTTGACGTACTCCTTTTCCTATTTGGAATCAGTCGGTTGTTCCATGTCCAGTTCTAACTGTTGCTTCCTGACCTGCATATAGGTTTCTCAAGAGGCAGGTTAGGTGGTCTGTACTCCCATCTCTTTCAGAATTTTCCACAGTTTATTGTGATCCACACAGTCAAAGGCTTTGGCATAATCAATAAAGCAGAAATAGATGTTTTTCTGGAACTCTGTTGCTTTTTCTGTGATCCAGCAGATGTTGGCAATTTGATCTCTGGTTCTTGTGCCTTTTCTAAAACCAGCTTGAACATCTGGAAGTTCACGGTTCACATATTGCTGAAGACTGGCTTGAAGACTTCTGAGCATTTCTTTACTACCGTGTGAGATGAGTCCAATTGTGCGGTATTTGAGCATTTTTTGGCATTGCATTTCTTTGGGATTGGAATAAAAACTGACCTTTTCCAGTCCTGTGGCCACTGCTGAGTTTTCCAAATTTGCTGGCATATTGAGTGCAGCACTTTAACAGCATCATCTTTTAGGATTTTAAATAGCTCCACTGGAATTTCATCACCTCCACTAGCTTTGTTCGTAGTGATGCTTTCTATGGCCCACTTGACTTCACATGCCAGGATGTCTGCCTCTAGATGAGTGATCACAACATCGTGATTATCTTGATCATAAAGATCATTTTTTTACAGTTCTTCTGTGTATTCTTGCCACATCTTCTTAATATCTTCTGCTTCTGCTAGGTCCTTAGCATTTCTGTCCTTTATTGAGCCCATCTTTGCATGAAATGTTCCCTTAGTATCTCTAATTTTCTTGAAGAGATCTCTAGTCTGTCCCATTCTGTTGTTTTCCTCTATTTTTTTGCATTGATCACTGAGGAAGGCTTTCTTATCTCTTCTTGCTATTCTTTGGACCTCTGCATTCAGATGCTTATATCTTTCTTTTTCTCCTTTGCTATTGGCTTCTCTTCTTTTCACAGCTATTTGTAAGGCCTCCTCAGACAGCCATTTTGCTTTTCTGCATTTCTTTTGATTTCTTTTTTTTTTTTTTTCTTTTCCATGGTCTTGATCCCTGACTCCTGTACAATGTTATGAACCTCCATCTATAGTTGATCAAGCACTCCATCTATCAGATCTAGTCCCTTAAATCTATTTCTCACTTCCACTGTATAATCATAAGGGATTAGATTTAGGTTATACCTGAATGACCTAGTGGTTTCCCCCACTCTCTTCAATGTAAGTCTGAATTTGGCAATAAGGAGTTCATGATTTGAACCATAGTCAGCTCCCAGTCTTGTTTTTGCTGACTGTATAGAGCTTCTCCATCTTTGGCTGCATAGAATATAATCCATCTGATTTCAGTGTTGACCACCTGGTGATGTCCATGTGTAGAGTCTTCTCTTGTGTTGTTGGAAGAGGGTGTTTGCCATTACCAGTGCATTCTCTTGGCAAAACTCTATTAGCCTTTGCCCTGCTTCATTCTGTACTCCAAGGCCAAATTTGCCTGTTACTCCAGGTGTTTCTTGACTTCCTACTTTTGTATTCCAGTTCCCTATAATGAAAAGGACATCTTTTTTGGGTGTTAGTTCTAAAAGGTCTTGTAGGTCTCCATAAACCGTTCAACTTCAGCTTCTTCAGTGTTACTGGCTGGGGCATAGACTTGGAATACACTGATATTGAATGGTTTGCCTTGGAAACGAACAGAGATCATTCTGTCGTTTTTGAGATTGCATCCAAGTTCTGCATTTCGGACTCTTGTTGACCATGATGGCTATTCCATTTCTTCTAAGGGATTCCTGCCCACAGTAGTAGATATAATGGTCATGAGTTAAATTCACCCATTTCAGTCCATTTTAGTTCACTGATTCCTAGAATATCGATGTTCACTCTTGCCATCTTCTGTTTGACCACTTCCAATTTGCCTTGATTCAGGGACCTTACATTCCAGGTTCCTATTCAATATTGCTCTTTATACCATCAGACCTTGCTTCTATCACCAGTCACATCCACAACTGGGTATTGTTTTTGCTTTGGCTCCATCCCTTAATTCTTTCTGGAGTTACTTCTCCACTGATCTCTAGTAGCATATTGGGCACCTACCGGCCTGGGGAGTTCCTCTTTCAGTATCCTATCATTTTGCCTTTTCCTACTGTTCATGGGGTTCTCAAGGCAAGAATACTGAATTGGTTTGCCATTCCCTTCTCCAGTGGACCACATTACGTCAGACCTCTCCCCCATGACCTGTCCATTTTGGGTGGCCCCACACGGCATGGCTTAGTTTCATTGAGTTAGACAAGGCTGTGGTCCATGTGATCAGATTGACTAGTTTTCTGTGATTATGGTTTCAGTGTGTCTGCCCTCTGATGCTCTCTCACAACACCTACCATTTTACTTAGGTTTCTCTTACCTTGGACTCGGGGTGCTAATAAATAGTGATGCACAGTAGGCATTTGTTGAATGAAGGAATCTGATATTCAAATTCTCTTTATAGAACTGACCTTAAGGTGTCTTCTCATTACATCCAAAGTTAGTACCATGACTGTCAGATTGCCCTATCACTGAGAATTTTAAATTATTAAATTATAAAGTTCCTCATTATATAAACTGAGACTTAAAGAAAATGTGTTAGTTTTTTATTACTCCTCAGAGATGGAATTAAAATGAATCCCTCTTCTGCCTGGCAATCTTTCAAATATTTGAAGAGAGCTCTCTTTAGGAAACACTGCAGAGATACTAATTTATAATTTCTCCACAGTATTTCTCTGACCTACTTCACCCCACACAGAGTTTCAAAATATTAGTCAGATAGTTGTGGATGGAGAAGCTTCCAAGGCCACAGCAAACTTACCTAATATTTTCTCTTGTCTTCTATGAACATCTAAATTAATTGAGAATTGTGTGAAGTGTCAGAAAGTATTTCCCACTGCCCAAGAAAAGCATTTTTAGCAATGAGCAAGAAGTGAATCATAGACCCAACATGACCTGCTAAGCATGAGAAAAAGGAGTCATTTGCCTAAGGGATCAACCAGCTTTTCCTGCAAGGACATCTGTGGCAACCATGATGAAACACAAGCAAGGGATCCCACTCTTCAAACAGTATCAGGTAAGAGTTCTAGATTCTTATGGAACTCTGTGGGGGGAAGAGCCTCAATTACACCCAAGATTAAGTTCCTTTCATTTCTTTGGGATGGTGGCAATATATCTAGATTAACTTTAGTCAAGGAACCTAAAGAAAGGAGGGTTCCCTCGCACATTTTATTTGGACACAATATATATCATTGATATAACAATTAAAACCTGTTGAAACTATAAGTCTAAGCTTTATTAGACTCCCCTCCTCACCTGCTAGTCTACAGAGCAATGGAGTGAAAGTATTAGTTGCTCAGTCCTTTCCCCAACTCTATGACCCCATGGACTGTAGCCCACCAGGCTCCTTTGTCCATGGAATTCTCCAGGCAAGAATACTGGGTTGGGTTGACATTCCCTCCTCCAAGAGAACTTTCTGACCCAGGGATTGAATCCAGGTCTCTTGCACTGCAGGCAGACTGTTTACTGTCTAAGCCACCAGGGATAGTGAAGAATAGAAGGCACAGTGTCATAAAGGAAGAAAAGATTGGAGGCCTATTATCTAGGCAAAGAACATTTTACCTGAGTCTAAGCTCTCCAGGTATAAGATACAAAGAATAATGCTATTAGGTACCATTTGCACCACAATCACAGGATACCTACCACTTAAGAACAGGTATACAAGTCAAATAATAATATAGCCCGAGACTGAAATCTATATTTAATGCCTTAGAACAGAATCATGCAAAATCCCTTTGATATAACCAAACATTTCTCTGGCTGGCATGACTGTGTGTAACATATTTCATCAATTCTTGAACATACCGTTTTGTTCATGTTATAACATTTCTAAAAAAATGGTTTAGAATCAATGGATACATCTTCTAATCCATGATATGTCAGAGTTAAACTGGGTTCATTTCTTTAATTTTAATCATATAAAAATGATGGTACTCATATAAGCACTATTTAGAGATGAGGATGTGTAGAATCAGGTCTTTCATGTGTGTGGTTTTATACAAAATCTAGATCTGTTAAGGTAACAGATGCATCAAGCTACCTTCTGATTACAACTTTCTAACATGTTGACAGTGTCAAAGTATGTTGGCCAGAAGCACTTGTTTCCTCTTCAGTTTTAGTTTTTGTTGTTATAAAAGTGTTTTGTTTTTTTGTTGTTGTTGTTGTTTTTGTTGTTCCCCTCTCTAAGAACTACTGACCTGCCAAATTGGCTGAAGCCTGGTTTTGTGAGCTTAGTGAACTTGAGTTAACGCTAAGAGATATATCCATTTAAGCTGTGCTGATCAAATGCATTTTCTGGCCCATTACGCAGTCAGAACATACATGCTGGACCATCAGGGTCACTGGACCTGAGAGGCCCCTTGGATAACAAGCAGATGACTTCTGCTAATCTCACTCATAAATATTTCATCTTCATCACCTATCTCACATTCTTCTTTTCTTCTTGTTTTTTTTTTTTTTTTGAGATAATTAAAATAGCTTTAGTAAATCAATTATAAGTGTTAGCTACCTAGATGCCTTCAGTAACAATTATTTTCATTTATCTGGTTGTCATTCTCTCAATTTATTCTAATTTCACCAAGCACTTCCAAGTGCAATACCCAGAGCTACCAAGATTCCTGAGTGGCCCACAAATTCTTCAGTCCTGTTACTATAGTTCTGTTCATGAAATATATGATCCCATTAGCTATGCTGGAGTTACATCACATTATTGATTGGTATTGATCTTCCTGTCAAGCAAAACCCACAATCTCTTTTACACATGCTATTGCTAAGTGATACTATCCTTTGTATGGCTGGCTTTTTGGAACTGAGAACAAGACCTTGCATTTATCACTTTAAAAATACTTATTAGTTTTGGTCCTTTTCTCTTTGTTGTTCAAATCTTGTTAGTTCTTTATTCTGTAATATAAGGTATGTACCAATTCTCTCATACTTTTGTCAGACACAAATCTGGTGGTTACAACTACTTAATAGTTTTCAAGTTACAATATGAATTGGTTACAGCTATTGAAATAAACAGAACTGAATTTAGATCCTAAAGGGATATGCTAGAATCCTCTCTTCAGGTTGACACCACTGTATACTATCCTTCACCTAGTTATTAACTCATATCTTTTATCCCAAGTTCACACTGATGTGTCAGGTACCAGGATCTTAGGAGCAATGCTTTGATCAAAACCAATCTACTGCATTTCTTTGATCTATTTCTCTAATGTTGTTTAAAAAGAGGGTAGACTGTGCCATAGTCTTAAAACTGTTTGCTGAAGCTAAATATAATAAAACTGAAATCAAGATGTACAGTCATCCTTTAAGTGTTTTTCTTGTTCATTTTCAATCCTTACTTGTGGACTATCAAAAAGAGGCATAAAAATGGCAGAAATCCCTCCTTCCTTCCAAGGCACTGTGTCCTTCCAAAACCTCTTTTTAATAACTTGCTGTTGCTCTTACTCTTCCTAAAACTTATTTCCCATCACTATTAATGCACTCATTTTTATCATCTATATTTATTATCACAAATACTATCAAAAGTTTTGTCACTGGCCTTGATACATCCTACCAGTTCAGTTCAGTTCAGTTGCTCAGTCATGTCCAACTCTGCGACTAAATCACAATATGCCAGACCTCCCTGTCCATCACCAACTCCCAGAGTCCACCAAAATCCATGTCCACTGTGTCAGTGATGCCATCCAACCATCTCATCTTCTGTCATCCCCTTCTCCTCCTGCCTTCAATCTTTCCCAGAATTAGGGTCTTTTCAAATGACTCAGCTGTCTGCATCAGGTGACCAAAGTATTGGAGTTTCAGCTTCAACATCAGTCCCTTCAATGAACACCCAGGACTGATCTCCCTTAGGATGGACTGGTTGGATCTCCACGCAGTCCAAGGGACTCTGAAGAGTATTCTCCAACACCACAGTTCAAAAGCATCAGTTCTTCTGTCCTCAGCTTTCTTTATAGTCCAGCTCTCACACCCTTACATGACTACTGGAAAAACCATAGCCTTGACTAGACAGACCTTTGTTGTATGGTGCATCATTATAATGCTACCTTCAGAATGTCACTGGAAATAATCTAATAAAATGTCTAGTCTATTCAGGCCTAACTGCTATTTATCTCTCAAACTCCCCATATCTGGTCATCTGTAATGACCTACATTCCAAAATGACAACTGTACCAAACAGTCCATAGGTCCTATTCATGCATCCTTGTTATCCTGCTGATTGTTCCTTCTTTCTGCAAGTTGATCACTAATCAATGCTCACCCCACCCAGAACCAAATGGATAAACAGGTAAAGAAGTAAATGGCCAATTTTGTTAACAAATCACAACTAGAGTATTAGAAGAGTCCACTACTTTATGAGTGTCTGACATGTCCATAGCTCCATCAGAATCAAGTAGCTAGCATAATGCTGCATGCAGGTTAACATGCCTCATGTCCTGAAGTGAAGAAGTGAATGAAGAAAGTATCTCAGTCATGTCTGACTCTTTGTGACCTTTTGGACTATATAGCCTGCCAGGGCTCCTTGTCCATGGAATTCTCCAGGCCACAATATCAGAATGGGTAGCCATAGTCTTCTCCAGAGGATCTCCCCAGTCCAGGGATTGAATCCAGGTCTCCCGCACTACAGGCATATTCTTTACCTTCTGAGCCACCAGGGAAGCCCAAGAACACAAGAGTGGGTGTCCTATCCCTTCTGCAGCAGATCTTTCCAACCCAGGGATCTAACCAGCGTCTCCTGCACCACAGGTAGATTCTTCATCAGCTGAGCTACCAGGGGTGTCATGGGACCTATCAATTCTGACTGCAATTAAACTGGGCCAGGGCCTGGGTTCTGAGTCAAATAGGCCATCTAAAAGAAAACCTGTGACATATGAGGAGACTTGGTGTGAGAAATCTGCACAATGACAAGAATAATAAGACCAGTCATTGTCTATTTTTTAATTTATTTTTTAAACTTGATTTAAAATGTAAGTTTCACAGAAAGGGACAGAGATTTACAGAGGTTAGGAGATAAAAATGTGGCAAAACACACAAATAAGGATGGAGTGGGACTTCCCCAGTGGACCAGTGATTAAGACTTCATCTTTTAACGTAAGGTGTGAGGGTTCAATCCCTGGTCAGCAAACTAAGATCTCATATGCCTCAAGGTCAAAGAACAAAAACATAAAACAGAAGCTATATCATAAAAAACAACAACAAAAAAATTCAATAAAGGCTTAAAAATGGTCCACATCAAAAAAAAATATTCTTAAAAGAAAGGGTGTGATAAGCTGAATAATCCACCCCTCGTACACACACATGCAAATAACCTCATATCCTCATGCCTGGAACCAGTGAATATGTCACTTACAAGATGGCAGAAAGGGCTCTGCAGCTGTCATTCAGGTAAGGATCCTCTGATGGGTGATTACTCTGGTGGGTTCCCCATAATCACAAGTGAAAGTGAAGTGAAGTCGCTCAGTCGTGTCTGACTCTTTGCGACCCCATGGACTTTAGCCCACCAGGCTCCTCCATCCATAATCACAAGAGTTCTTAATAAAAGAGAGGCCAGAGAAGCAGAAAGAGGTTAGGAGGACTGGAAAGAAGTGAGTGATGAGCTTTGCAGAGAGAAGGGGCCACAAGCAAAGAGTTGCAAGTGGCTTCTGAAAAAGGCAAGGAAATAGATTCCCTAAGAGTTCTCCAGAAGTAAGATTTAGAACTCTACTTTCCAGAACACTGATGTCTTGATTGCAAGACTACTGACCTCCAGAGAGTTAATCATAAATGTATGTTTTGTAAGCCAGTAAACTGATGGTAATTTGTTACAGGAGGAAATTAATACAAACAGTTATATTTAAAATCTGCATTTAGTTATATTCACCTACAACTCAGATGCCAACTTAATGTCAAAAGTCAATAGACTGAGAGACTGAAGGTACATGGCTATTACAGCATCTCTGTAAGTACATTTTTTCAAGCACACTTCAACAATTACATGCAATCTTGATTTCCTGATCAACATGAAATTTGGATTTAATTCTAAGGAAATATTTTCTTCTATTCCTGACAACTCATCACATTTACAGATTTCTGTGGATATACTTATAGTTATTTATTTATTCTTTATTTTAAATTAGTTTTTAATCTGTCCTTAATTTCCTTGTTTCTACATCTTAAATGTATGCAAAATAGTCAGTGGGAGATATCATCTGGCAGAAAAAAGAAGTTTGGGAAAATAGCTTCCCTTGTGGCTCAGCTGGCAAAGAATCCGCCTGCAATGAGGGAGACCTGGGTTGATCTCTGGGTTGGGAAGATGCCCTGGAGAAGGGAAAGGCTACCCACTCCAGTATTCTGGCCTGGAGAATTCCATGGAGTCACAAAGAGTCAGATACAACTCAGCGACTTCTACTTTCACTTGTTAAAAACTGGCCCATGTCTAATCAAGCAGTGCATTGCAAAGAGTAAGTAAAGAGTGGTCTTATCAGTGTGAGACAGAGCAAACAGGGGAGGTCTTTTGGGGACACATAAGATTATTACTAGGTGATATCCTGGAGGAAGTATTTACTTGTCACCGTGCAAAAAAACTTTGTTCTCAATAATTGACTTCTGGGTCTAATAATAAAATAATGCATTAGTGACATAAAGAAATTAGACATATTTTACTCAGAATATACTCCTAAAAACTGAAGAAGAAATGAGAGTAGGAAAAATAGATTTCTGAGAGTCACTGAAGAAAAATTTGAGAAGGAATTATCACCTGTATAGAAATAAAAGATTTTCAACATACTTATAATCAAGGAAATCCCCCTTGTACCTGAAATATTAGAGGATATTACTGTTTTGTCTCCTTTACCTTTTAATTCCCAATCTTGAATTAGGATATTATTTATAATTAGACATGAGAATATCTGGTTTGAAATTTTGAGTTCCATACTATCTGGGTGATTTTTAGAAAACACAGGGTTTGTTTCTCCTGTACAATATGATAATAACAGTCCTGGCTCATAGGATTGCTTTTGAGGAATAAACAACATATTTCGTTCTCCCCATAAAGTGCTAGGCACATTGTTATGCCAGTGTTATGTCTTGTTGAATACTGAACATTCTCGCACCAACTTTGTCTTATTCAGGAAGATTTAGGCAAAGCTATAACAGAAGAAAAAAACTTTTTTTTTTTTTTTAATCCTACTCTCACCTATTTTGGTTCTATTTTTACATATGTATATTATTCTTATCCTCTCCGTGAAAAAAACAAAAACAAAAACAAAAAACCTGACAGGGTATCCTTAGTTTCACTTTATAATGCTTAATCTAGTCCAGTTTTCTTCAGATAACTCCTCTATATCCAATCTTCCTACTCTTCACTTTTGATCTAAATCTACCTATCTCAACTTCTTATTTCCTCTGATCTCTATGATTTGATAACTAATTTGATGAAAATGTCACTGGTAGATATGTGCTACTGAACAAAAATTACAGTAGCTTAAACTAACTAATTTATTGATGGACTCTCTAAACTCCAAAGTTTTACTTATTTATACACACACACACACATATATATACCATCATCACAGATAGACGCATAAGTATACAAGCACACTTTGATTTGTATTGTAAAACATGTTTGTGAAAAATACAGATAAAAAAACCTGATACTAGACCTAAACTAAGAAAATGATCTCAACTTTACTCACAAAATAATCCAATAAAAGATTTATTTAATCATTTTATATTATCACACTACTTGGTAGTTTCACATATTTATGAAAATACTTTTGTTTTAATAATGGAAATTCTCAAATAATGATATGCAGTATTCTTTATAAATGCTTCCTTTTTACCTTTTAGCTAAAATGTTCATGCTGATGATGAGAATAAACTGTCTATATATGTTGGGTTCACTGAATCAGTGGCTTAAGCATTTCCCCTCTTAGGAGAAAATAAATTTATAATAACAATTCTTAGCATTTGATAAGGAGAAGGCAATGGCAACCCACTCCAGTACTCTTGCCTGGAAAATCCCATGGATCGAAGAGCCTGGGGGGCTGTAGTCCACGGGCTCTCTAGGAATCGGACATGACTGAGTGACCTCACTTTCACTTTTCACTTTCCTGCATTGGAGAAGGAAATGGCAACCCACTCCAGTGTTCTTGCCTGGAGAATCC
The DNA here is from genome assembly GCF_023091745.1 of Budorcas taxicolor. Taxonomy (NCBI): domain Eukaryota; kingdom Metazoa; phylum Chordata; class Mammalia; order Artiodactyla; family Bovidae; genus Budorcas; species Budorcas taxicolor. The sequence continues at coordinate 53,632,720 of NC_068929.1, read as the reverse complement.
CAGGGAGGGTGGAGCCTGGTGGGCTGCCATCTCTGGAGTTGCACAGAGTCGGGCATGACTAAAGCTACTTAGCAGCAGCAGCATTTGATAAAGCTTTTAGAATATAAAGCATAAAAACAAAATTATACTAACACTGCAAGTCATGCATTAATGAAATATGTTCTTCTCTAAAATGAATAGGCTAATTCAGTGGTTGCTGATGTAAATATACTGCAATCTGTAATTTCTATCTTGGTATTACATAGCACTTTCAATACTTTGTTTTAATATACAAATGTGTTTGTGTTAACTTGTTAGAGTTAATGGATTGGAAACCAATATGCTAAAGAGGACAGGGAAGAATAGCTCTGAAACTTTTATTTTCAATGAGGGATGAGGAGATACAACAATGAGAAAACTTACATATGAAACATGTTTTTAAAATATTAATACTTCTGCTCTTTAACCAAGTTATTGTAATGTCAACCAACTGTCTCATTGAAACATCTATTAGAAATTATATATATATATATATAAATCATAAAGTACCCCTACACATCAATTTAATGAATATTAAACACTTTGAACACATTTTTGTTAGCATACACATACATGTTTAGAAGTACTAGAATGTATAGACATTTACAAAATACAAAACAAAATGTATACATTAAGAAGCACAACTTCTGTTCTCAAAGATTAACTTTTGGAAATCTAATAAAATAATACAAATTAGAAAACTATATAGTAATATATAAATATTATTTGATGGGAAATTTTAATCTAATTAATTTTTGATTCATAATTATATTTTAATGGATTTCACTGTCAGTCACATGAATGCATTAGGAGAGAGTTCTGGGGAAATGGTTTGGTTATCATTGAGAAGGTAGTATCTGATTCAGCTAGAGGGATACAAAGATTCAAATCTTGGAGAGGCTGTCTTTGTGCTTTGTGAGCTGCCTGTTATAAATAGTACTGGAAACACAATTTCAGGTTTGACTTGTATCTTTCTTTTCTGCTTTACCGATATGGGATTAAACTGGTTTAAAAGCCAACATACAAAAAATGAAGATTATGGCATTGGGTCCCATCCCTTCATGGCAAATAGATGGGGAAACAATGGAAACAGTGATACATTTTATTTTCTTGGGCTCCAAAATCAATGCAGATGGTGACTGCAGCCATGAAATTAAAATACACTTACTTCTTAGGAGAGAAGCTATGACAAACCTAGATGGCATGCTAAAATCAGAGATATTACTTTGTGAACCAAGGTCCATCTAATCAAAGCTATGGTTTTTTCAGTAGTCATGTATTGGATCATAAAGAAGGTTGAGCACTGAAGAATTGATGCTTTTGAACAGTGGTGTTGGAGAAGACTCTTGAGAGTACTTTGGACAGCATGGAGATTAAACCAGTTGATCCTATAGTAATCAACCCTGAATATTCATTGGAAGGACTGATGCTGAACCTGAAGCTCTAATAGTTTGACCACCTGATGCGAAGAGCGGACTCATTAGAAAATACCCTGATGCTGGGAAAGATTGAAGTCAGGAGAAGAAGGGGATGACAGAGGATGAGATGGTTGGATGGCATCACCGAATCAATGGACATGAGTTTGAGCAAACTCTGGGAGACAGTGAAGGACAGGGAAGCCTGGTGTGTTGCAGTCTATGGGGTCCCAAAGAGTCAGACGCAACTGTGTGACTGAACAGAAACTGATATGGGAAAACAAGTCACAGCATCAATAATAACAAACCATTCCTTAATTAACTTGAAATTTCTTGATTAAAGGAAGTTATTTATTACTGTTAAGAACTAGTCAAGTTCAGATTTCTCCTGTTTTTGTTCTTCATGAACTTTTAGTCGCAGTACTTTAGCACATCAGAGAACCTGGTCCCACGGGGAGCTCCTTGGGCCAAAAGTAGTATTTAGCAATGCACAGCTGATTCTCTTTGGTGTGCAACAGAAACTAACATGACATTGTAAATCAAATATACACCAATAAAAAATTAACTTAAAAAATAAACACAAAATCAAAACAATGCAGCCTTCCCAACTGAACAGCAAACAGCTTTGAGAAGTCTTTAAAGAGATTTTTTATAAGCTGTTCAGGTAATTAACTTTAAAACCATACTTATGCCCATTTTAGGCTGCTTATCAGTTTTCTTTGATTTAGAAACATTAACTTCTGATTTCATTGTTGTCTTAATTTGCATAACTGTTTAGATTCACTTGTGTGTTTATCAACTTTGCTCTTCAAAGTATTTTGAATCCTTTGTTATCTTTTCAGAATTCTTTTTTTTTTTTTTAATTCTGAAGCATACTGTTTTATGGTTGTTTCACTGAACATGAAGTATAATTTCTCCCACAACTTGATTTTCTTTAAAATATCTGTTTCACTATTTTTATTATTATGATTTTTTTTACAAATACATCTCAGATTCCGAAAACAGACATTATTGACTTTTGCCTTCATTGCTTCTTACTCATTTAATCTATATATAACTTTCATTTTCTTGAAATTTTCATTCTTAAATCTCTATTAAACATATGTATACTATCTAATTCTATCCTTAACATTCATAATATTTTCCACACCTTAATCTTCCTAGACAGTGTGGTATATAATTTTCTATAATCTTCTAATTCACTGATACTCTCTTCACCTATATCTAATTGTTTTAGTCAAACTGAATATTAAATAAAAAGATGCTCAACATCACTCATTATCAGAGAAAAGCAAATCAAGACCACAATGAGGTACCATTTCACACCAGTCAGAATGGCTGTGATCCAAAAGTCTGCAAGCAATAAATGCTGGAGAGGGTGTGGAGAAAAGGGAACCCACTTACACTGTTGGTGGGAATGCAAACTAATACAGCCACTATGGAGAACAGTGTGGAGATTCCTTTAAAAATTGCAAATAGAACTGCCTTATGACCCAGCAATCCCACTGCTGGGCATACACACCGAGGAAACCAGAATTGAAAGAGACACAGGTACCCCAATGTGCATCGCAGCACTGTTGATAATAGCCAGGACATGGAAACAACCTAGATGAATGGACAAGAAAGCTGTGGGACATATACACAATGGAGTATTACTCAGCCATTAAAAAGAATATATTTGAATCAGTTCTAATGAGGTGGATGAAACTGGAGCCGATTATACAGAGTGAAGTAAGCCAGAAAGAAAAACACCAATACAGTATAATAACACATATATATGAAATTTAGAAAGATGGTAATGATAACCCTGTATGCAAGATAGCAAAAGAAACACAGATGTATAGAATGGACTTTTGGACTCAGAGGGAGAGGGAGAGGGTGGGATGATTTGGGAGAATGGCATTGAAGCATGTATACTATCAAGTAAGAAACGAATCGCCAGTCTATGTTCGATGCAGGATACAGGATGCTTGGGGCTGGTGCACGGGGATGATCCAGAGAAATGATATGGGGTAGGAGGAGGGATGGGGGTTCAGGATTGGGAACTCATATACACCCGTGGTGGATTCATGTCAATGTATGGCAAAACCAATACAGTATTGTAAAGTAAAATAAAGTAAAAATAAAAATAAAAAAAATAGTAATTTCAAAAAAATTGTAATTTTTTCAAATTGCTTTATTATTATAACTTATAGATTATTTCTGTATTGGATCATAGACCCTTAGTCACCAAAATATAGTTTCCCTTATCCTCTGGTGTTTGTTAATTTGAATTGTGAAAAAAAAAAATTAAGAGATTTATTGCAGGGTCATCCCTAGATAGCAAGTTGAGTCTTCTATTTTCAAAGTGCCTTTTCACTTGCTTATCCCAGGCATTTCAGGAATGTAATCAATTTCAGATAAATTTTGTGTTAATTTTCATCTGGCAGTTAAAGGTGAGGAACAAGAGATCAAATTGCCAACATCTGTTGGATTATGGAAAAAGCAAGTGAATTCCAGAACATCTACTTCTGTTTTGTTGACTATACTGAAGCCTTTGACTGTGTGAATCACAACAAACTGTGGAAAATTCTTCAAGAGATGGGAATACCAGACCATCTCACCTGTCTCCTGTGAAAGCTGTGTGCAGGTCAAGAAGCAACAGTTAGAACTGGACATGGAACAACAGACTGGTTCCAAATTGTGATAGGAGTACGTTGAGGCTGTATATTGTCATCCTGCTTATTTAACTTATATGCAGGGTACATCATGTGAAATTCTTCGCTGGATGAGGCACAAGCTGGAATCAAGACTGCCAGGAGAAATATCAATAACCTTAGATACACAGATGACACCACCCTTATGGCAGAAAGTCAAGAGTAACTAATGAGCCTCTTGATGAAAGTAAAAGAGCAGAGTGAAAAAGCTGCCTTAAAACTAAACATACAAAAAACTAAGATCATGGCATCTAGTCCCATCACTTCATGGAATATATGGAAACAGTGACAGAGCTTATTTTCTTGGACTCCAAAATCACTGCATATGGTGACTACAGCCATGAAATTAAAAGATGCCTGCTCCTTGGAAAAAAAGCTTTGACAAACATGGACAGTGTATTAAAAAGTAGAGTCATTATTTTGCCAGCAAAAGTCTGTATAGTCAAAGCTATGGGTTTTCCAGTAGTCATGTATGGATGTGAGAGTTGGATCATAAAGAAGGCTGAACTCAGAACAAATGATGATTTTGAACTGTGAGGTGGAGAAGACTCTTGAGAGTCCCTTGGACCGCAAAGAGATCAAACCAGTTAATCTAAAGGAAATCAATGCTGAATATTCATTTGTAGGACTGATGCTGAAACTGTATCTCCAATATTTGGCTTCCTGATGTGAAGTACCAACTCGTTAGAAAAGACCCTGTTGCTGGGAAAGATTGAAGGCAGGAGGAGAAGGAGATGACAGAGGATGAGATGGTTGTATGGCATCACTGACTCAATGGACATGAGTTTGAGTAAACTCTGGAGTTGGTGATGGACAAGAGAGGCCTGATGTGCTGCAGTCCATGAGGTTTCAAAGAGTCAGACATGATTGAGTGACTGAACAATGACAAGTTCGTTAGCAGACCGGGTAACTAGTATAAATCATCATCTCAAACACATGAGATGGTCTGAACACTTCAACTTTTTTTTTCCCTTGAAGCAGAGTCAATGAAGAGCAGATTTTTATATTATGAAATTTTATTTTAAGGTACTTTAAAAAAATTTATATTTAGTCTATGTTTTCATTTAATTTGCCAAATGCTTCATGGCTACAGATTTATGAATGACTTGAAATGGAAACTTATCAAAAGTCTACAGTCCTGGTCTTATAGTGGACATTAAATCTCAAGCTTCTAGGCTTCAAAGATCAGCAATTTTCCCCAGTTCCCTATTATAGAAAAATCTATGATCAACTTTTCCACTTATCACTCTAAATGGCTTTTTACCAATGGGGAAGTTTTTTCTCTCTCAAGTTCCTCTGCAATCAAAATATTTTTTTGTGTTAAATGACTGCATTTATAGACATTTCTATCAGGCATCATTTCAAGTTATTTTATCTACCACATTTCCAGTAACAGAAGTTACGATTTTATCTAAAGAATCAATTTGTAAATTTTTGCTCCTTTTAAATCATGATTGAAAATGTGAATGGCTTACTAATTATATAAAAAAAAGCATCACAAGTTCAGTAAAATTTCTAAAAACTTGATAAGCAAGGATTTTCTTCTCTTTTTTACTACTGTGATCACTCCAGAGTAGCTAAAACTACAATTATTGATTGTGAAAATCCTTCTGAAATACATTTCAGTGGATTCACCTTAAACTTACTTCCTGTAACATATGTGTAACAAAGATTATGACTCTTCTTTTGAACATTTTTTTTGTTTTTTCGTTCAAATAATTTATTATACAATTTTATACATATTTATTATACATATTTTACAATAAACTTTTAATTTTAGAACACTTCTAGATTTACAGATTTCTAGTAAAGATAGCACAGAGAGTCCCCATATGCCAACATTCAATTTATCCTGTTAACATTTTATGTTATACTGGGTACATTTACCACAAGTACAATATCATTAACTGTGATTTTTTTTTAAATGTTTGATTGTTCAGAGCTTTTTAGGATCTCCGCTTCTTCTCCTACTTCTTCACATCTGAAAAACTGATAAGAAAGCCCAAATGCTCCCTTTACTAGCATCAGCAGGAAGTTTAAACCACACAAGGTAAACCACACTCTGGCCTCACTCTTCACCCACCATAAAATAACCATGCCTTCCTCATTTCTCTGCTCTCTCAAGCCAGAATGGATGTGCTTGGGAAACCTTCCTGCTTTCCCTAGAAATTCTTTTAATGTAAGAGACACCTCCAACCCTTTTGTGATGTGTGTGTGTACGGTATCACTGTTCTTTACATCCAAATCAAATGTGGGCTAGAAGTCTATAAAATTTCTCTGGGACAGCTACACAACAGCAGACTATTTATTTGATGACGTGGTACTGAGAAGATGTAAGTCCTATGACTTTTTGAGAGTTATTCAAGTTATTATTAGTCCTTATGTTTTTAAATAAAAAGTAATTAGCTACTGCTTAACATTTTATTTAAATAAAAATGAGACAACTGCTCACATTTTCAACACAATGAATAAACTTATTAAGTATCTATTTTGAGGTTTAAACAACTTTATTTAAATCCATCCTACTTCAGAAAGATTTTTGTTCCTGATATTCACATGTCATTAAATAGGAAACAAAACAACTCTGACCAAAGACTGAGAAATATTATAAATTTCACATTCGAATTTGGATACATTTTCCCCTGTGCAATATACTTCTCTATGCATATATCCCTGGGTGGCTCAGATGGTAAAAGCGTCTGTCTACAATGCGGGAGACCTGGGTTAGATCCCTCGGTCAGGAATATCCTCTGGAGAAGGAAATGGCAATCCACTCCAGTACTGTTGCCTGGAAAATCCCATGGACAGAGGAGCCTGGTAGGCTACAGTCCATGGGGTCGCAAAGAGTTGGACACGACTGAGCGACTTCACTCATGCATATATTAATAATGCTCCAAAGTTTGTTCCCCAAACTTATTTTTTGTTGTTAGATAGAAGAAAATTAAACGTGTGTGTGTGAGAGAGAGACAGAAAGAAAGGGAACAAAAAATAGAGAAAGGAAGAGAGAAACCCGATTTGTAGCTCAGTTTGGAAAACTGGAGCCTTAAACTAGATTTGATGTGAGCCATGAGAGAATTTCTTCTCTGTGAAACTTTGCTGTTAATACCTTCAAATGATTAGATAAGGACCACACACATTACTAAGGGTACTCTCCTTAACTTAAAATCAACTGATTATAGATGTTACCTGCATTCACAAAATACCTACACAGAAACAACTAGGTTAATAACTGATTAAATAACTATGTATTAGGGCATAACCAAGTTGACACATGGAAACAACTGTCACAGATATAAGATTAAATACTAAATTCTTGTGAAATTGAATATACACTATTGTATGAGCCATTGAAATTTAACTTGTGGCAAAGGAAGTGTGGTTTCTTTCTAGTTTATATATATATATATATATATATAAATATATACACACACATATACACACACATACATAAAACACATCAAAAGCACACCTTGAAGCAGTTAAAGCTATAAAAAATGGGCAAGAATATGAAGCAGTAGGAAAGACATACAATGCTGGTGAGGATGCAAAATGTTATTAATAACAGAGCAATATAATAATATTACCTGACACATTCTAAAATGTGAAAATCCTTGATGTAACAATTTCCACCCTTAGAAAATCTTTGCATTTGTACACTGTTTTATAGCATTATGTTAACCGAAGCAAATATTTCAAATACAAATTGACAGAACACCAGATAAATGAGGTAACATTTGTGTAATAATACACTACACAGCACGACATTGAATGCACTGTAGCTTTATGTGTCAATGTGGTTGACCTTGCAATCAGATTATTTGCAGAATGTTTCCAATTACACGAAAATGTATTCAAAGTTTGCAATATAATTTAAGAATGAAATAAACACCAAAGGAGATCATTTAAAAATCAGAATAACAACTGCATCCAAAGGAGAGAAGCTAGAATGCAACTGAAAAACATGACAAAGTTTAAAAGATATTGTTGACATTCTCTCTGTAACGTGTTTTTTTTTTAATATGATTAGTTAATTTGTGATCATTAAATATATACTATATTTTGTGGTAGCTTTTTGGGAAATTATATTGATTCCAAAATTCATTTAAGGCACATAAAACACTGAGGTAAGCCTTGAGTGATTTACACATGGGACAAGTAAGAAAGAGGCATTATACCAGAATTTACGAGTGGTTAAATTTGGATGATGCAGTGGCATTTATATTCTTTATTCTCTGAAATTTCAGACATTCCTCTGTGTGCATACCTGCATATATGAATGTTTATGTATTTTTAGACTATTAACCCATACCTCACACACAGTTAAATATACCTCCAATATAAGAAACTTTCTTCCTGGATAAAAATATTTAAACCATAAGAAATCAAAACAATCCTATTTCAGTGTGGCTACACAACACAATTTCAAATAACTGAGTATTAGAGAAAATACTACATATAATTGTTTGGCCTATTCACATTATCCACATGAAGAATTCACTTGAATGTTACAAGAATTAATTACAGTCATGCTAACCACTCCACGTGTTTGTTTCCCTGTTCAATACTGAATAGTCTGCTAAACACAGTGAAGTCATTTAAAGCAGAGGTAAATGATACTTTAGAGATTAAACTGTCTGCTATACAAACCACCTTATTACATCCTATAATGGATTCAAATCACACTTGAATAAGAAAAGTGAATGATATCCTCAGAGTCTTTTTTTAGAGGTTTTAAACAGCTCAGTTTGTTGAACATTAAAAACAGATTTAAATGAGGTTTTAATGAACTTACCTTTAAAGCAAGAAGCTTGTGTTAATATACATGTATTTTATTATTACATGTAATTGAACTAGCGGTAAATAGAGTACCTTACAATTTAAACATCATAAACTAAATCTTCACAAAATATTTAACTTCTGACTGAGGTAAATACATAATATATTAGTTTTACAGATTCTTTTGAAGTAGTTGCACTGTGAAGTAAGTCATAAAGGACCTTTATTGTAGGACACATTTTTCAAATCTATCTGATGGCAAAGAAATTAAAAAAAAAAATTCTGAGGACTCTACAGTTACATCATTTGATTTTTGAGATTGAAGTAAATTTTATTTGAAATGTAGACTTTCAAATATATTTAGGGATTGTTACAAGTTTATCTTTTTCTATGACAGGAGTCAGTTATATGAGCCCAGACACAAATATATCTTGACTTCTGAATATTCAACAATTCTGTGCTTATTCTCTGTCAAGTCTAACCATGCAATCCAATGTAAAAATGTAAAATAAGTAATTTTGTAAAGAACATATTCTAGAAAGATATATATATAAATAAGATACATATCACTTGAATAAAATAATTTTAAATGAATGTGGATATATATTTTAGAAATATGCATATTCATGAATTTTGTGCTCATCCTAAATAAAACATTAAGCAGAGTTGGATATAGGCAAACTAGGCATAGATAAAAATAACTAATATTAAAAAGGAACTGAAAAGTTCATTCAGCAGACCAAAATTTAGAATCTATGGTTCTAGTTTGATCAAAAGAAAATGTTACAAGGAATAACTTTCTTACAGACTCCAGAAGGTAAATTTTGTCCTTTGAGAAGGAGTGGTTCTGACATTTGAGAAATATAACATGGTTTTTAACAGCCAAGAAATATGGTTTCAGAGACTTTAATTACTTAGTGTCATTTAACAGAGCAGTGACAGAAAATATTTCTGTAGAAGACCAATTCAATATCTACTAGTTAAAACAGTAAGATGCTAAAACATTCTCTGAAAGGTTTATCAGAGTAAATATGGTAATTCAAGACCATGAAGAATAATTCTATCATAATCTTCATAACTATGATATATGGTCCTGACATTATAAAACTCATTTACTTTGAAAAAAAATGAATTAACACTAATATATAGATATATATATATATATATATCTATACACACACACACACACACACACACACACATATATATTATACTCCTTTATCTTTAGTTGAACATAGCCAGGATGGATCAAGTGAATTTTGTACTTCCCCAGTCATGAGCTTTCACGTATTCAGTAACAGCAATAGACAAATAAAATGTTGAAACCCAAAGGGAAATAACAGCTTTTAGGACAAGCTCTGGATTTTTGTGATGCGAAATACCTCTAAAAATATTTCTAGTATCTTTTACTCAGCAAAGATGTATTAAGCACACCCAAGGGTCAACAAACTGCACTATGCTAATTTCTGAGTATTCACGGATAAATAAGACACAGCCCTAGATATCAGACAATTTCACAGCTAAGGTAAAGATGGGCTTCCCTGGTGGCTCAGCTGGTAAAGAATCCTCTCACATTGCAGGTCTGATCCTTGGGTTGGGAAGATCCCCTGGAGAAGGGAACAACTACCCACTCCAGTATTCTGGCCTGGAGAATGCCATGGGCTAGTCCATGGAGTCACAAAGAGTTAGACACAACTGAGCAACTTCCATGAAGGTAAAGATAAAATATAGCAATATGTCAAGGTTGCACTGGCAGTTATTAATGTGTGTATTGTATATTTCTCCCATCTTCTTTTTTTAAAGTGTTATGTTCCAAGGGATATTTTTATTCTCACAGTGAACACTACGGCAGAAACAAAAATTCAAAGACCCCTTCAACATAACTGAAAGATGGGGTCATTCTTATGCAGCAGCATTTTACATTTTAGAACCTACAGAAGGGGAAAGAGAAGATGAGAGCAACTAGAAACAGAAGTGATGGTTTTACTTGGAGGGTGAAAAGTACAAAAACTAGGAGAAAGGAAAAGATTATTTAGATAGAGAGGATAGAAGAGCAGAGGAGAATGGTCATGAGAATTCATAGCAGTTAATCTGCCATTCACTGTCCTTAGTCAATAGTCAACCCCATAAGACCATGTCATGGGCCATAAGCACCCTATATGGGTACTGGGAGCAGGATCAATGGAGAAGTTTCATCTTTGACTGGGAGGTTAAAGCCACACCTATTGTTACTTGGGGTACTGCAATTATTTGCTCAATGCTATGTGAGAAACTCCATCGAAACAAAGATGGAAGTGATTACTCTTACCAATTGGGACAGAGGATGTCAGGCATGGTCTTTACAAAAGTAAATGAGGCAGTGCTTTTACTGTTTGTTTCTTTTCATAAATTGCTTGAAGAATGTTTAAAGGCAATTATTTTATCATGGTGTGGGTACTGAGCTATCACACTGGTAGGATAGGATCCTGGGGCAAGACTGTCACAAGTGAAAGACAATGAGAAGAGAGGAAAGCTAAATGCTAGAAGAGAAGAATTATGAATTATGGCCACTTGGATCAGACCAGTGACTTCTACACAAGTACTAGTAGGAAGGGCAACTCCTGATACATTGTCAGGGTTTTCTCTGGTCAAACTCAGGGAAGAGATAAGAGGCCAGAGAAGATAGCTTCAGTGATCCATGGAGGTCATTCTTTTGGAACAGAAAGACGTGATACAGAAAAGTTGAAAGAGGCTTTAAAGAGCCAAACAGAAAGTATCCATCCCAACCCACCATCTTTGTTGGACTGGATTTTTAAGGAAGGCAAACTCAGCTTTCAACCAGGATAAGAAAGGATTTACTTTTCTATGGAATGGGGTACATACATTTATGAAAGCATGAAAATATGATATCATATGTAAACTGCACATTGTTTGGTGCTGTTATAAAGTAGTATAGGGATTAGATGGAAACTTGATCTTTGTGAAGAGGAGAGCATAACCCTTGGTCGTTGACTTTAACTCTACATGTGTGTGTACTAATACCAAGTTCATTTCCTCTGCAAATGCACACGCTTCATTGTGCCATTGGATACCACTTATAAAAAAAAATTCAAAGACAAGATTATTAAAAATTATGAAATGGGACAACAGACCCTTAAATTAAGTGTACAGTCCTTACTGAAGCAAAGTCCTATGTAACTACACAAATTGTATACCCTGAAGCTTGCCCAGTCAGTGGGTGACAGTGTCTGATTTTGGTAAGGAAATTAGTGAGGTCCACAGTGAGCTTCTGTAACGCAACTAAAACCTTGTGTTTGGCAATGGGGTGAAAAACACAGTTAAGAGGATTCAAAGAGCTAGAAGTCTTAACAAAACAGATTCAGAGGGATTTGAGGAGAAAAAAACACCAGAATAAAATTTATAGTCAAATAACAGAATTTAGTTGTCAAAGAGAACATAGCAGTAAGTTAAAAACAATTCATAACAAAATGGAGTTGAATGAAATCGAGCTAAGATGACAGTTGACAGTCAATGAATGCGTGATTGAAGAGACTGAAAAACTGTGAAGATTAGGTTTTGTAGCAGAGACAGATTCCAATTTTTAATTATGGTCAGATGGTGAAGTGCAAAAATTGCAAGATAATTGAATTTTAATAATAAACATTTTATCTTGAAACACACTGCACCTTTTAGAACCTAGACTGTAAAGGGCTGTTCTTTCTTCCTATGTTTACCACCATGAAAATGCTCCTCTTTATCTCTGTAGTGGAAAAACACCAAGTTGGTCCCCATGAGCTCTGCATCCTGGTTTTCACACCATTGGTCGATTGCCTCTCTGAAGAGAACTGGGACCTCGACTTCCTTTTAATCAATAGAATACAACAAAGGATGCCATTGCTGTGTAACATTACATAAGAGTGTAACCCATCGGTCTAAGGAGATCTGTTCTCTCTTGCAGGCCTTTATAAAACAAAAGCCATGTTGGGATGACCCACCTGGCAAGGGTCTGTGAGCAGTCTCTGGTTAATTGGTCTATTGCAAGAAACTGAGTACCTACCTCAAAGATCCCTCAAAAAATTGAATGTGACTAACAACCATGTTGGAAAAAATTGAGGGCAGATGGAAAAGGGGGTGACAGAGGGTGAGATAGTTTGATGGCATCATTGACTCGATAGACATGAGTCTGAGTAAACTTCAGGAGACAATGAAGGACAGGGAAGCCTAGTATGCTGCAGTCCATGGGGTCGCAAAGAGCCGGACATGACTGAGCAACTGAACAACAATTATGTCACCTTAGAATTTGATCCTTTCCAAGCTGAGCCTCAGATGAGACTCTACTGCCACCAATATCTGTATTGAAATTTAATTCAACCTCAGACTTGAGGACACTGGTAAGTGTTGTCCTAGCTCCTGACCCACAGAAATTCTGAGACAAGTGTGTGCTCATCTGAGCCTCTAACTGTGCAGTATTACTGTGAAAGAGCAGTAGACAGTAAATATAACATCAGAATCCTATTTTCCAACATTTTATATATGTTTGATGAAAGCTCAATTTTCCACATTAAACTGTTTGTAGATGTATTAAGTGATGTTTGAGTGTTTGTTGATTTGTCCATTAAAAATAAAGTATGTCTGGGAATGAAAACATTACCTTTCCTTATATAATCTAAATACATTAAATATTATAAATGATTGTCCCACAGAGAGTACCAGATGGGGATCTACCCAGAGATCACCCAACAGTTGAGCTGGAATGCCAAGAATAAGCTTATGTTTTAGTTACATATTAAAATGCCTTGCCTTCCTCAGCAAGAGAATTTAAATCTATATTGACATTTTTATGAAAACTATTAAGCAGACAAATAGTTATTAAAATTCAATGCTGCTATTTCAATCACTTAGCAATATAGATAAGAATATTACAGAAAATTAATAGTATTATCAACATAACTGCTCTGATATTTGCAGGACAATTCATAAACACCACTGTAAATTTATTAATTGATCCCTTATATAGCAAATAATTTGTTATCTAAAAAGATATAAAATCAAGTTATTCTTAAAGAATAATTAAAGATGAAGTACAACTTGTAATTTGTAACAACTTGTAACTGGAAGAAGCACAAGCTGGAATCAAGATTGCTGGGAGAAATATCAATAACCTCAGATTTGCAGATGACACCACCCTTATGGCAGAAAGTGAAGAGGAACTAAAAAGCCTCTTGATGAAAAAGTGAAAGAGGAGAGTGAAAAAGTTGGCTTAAAGCTCAACATTCAGAAAACTAAGATCATGGCATCTGATCCCATCACTTCATGGGAAATAGATGGGGAAACAGTGGAAACAGTGTCTGACTTTATTTTTGGGGGCCCCAAAATCACTGCAGATGGTGACTGCAGCCATGAAATTAAAAGACGCCTACTCCTTGGAAGAAAAGTTATGACCAACCTAGATAGTATATTCAAAAGCAGAGACACTACTTTGCCAACAAAGGCCCATCTAGTCAAGGCTATGGTTTTTCCAGTAGTCATGTATGGACGTGTGAGTTGGACTGTGAAGAAAGCTGAGCACCGAAGAACTGATGCTTTTGAACTGTGGTGTTGGAGAAGACTCTTGAGAGTCCCTTGGACTGCGTGGAGATCCAACCAGTCCATCCTAAGGGAGTCAGTCCTGTGTGTTCTTTGGAAAGATGTTAAAGCTGAAAACTCCAGTACTTTGGCCACCTCATGAGAAGAGTTGACTCATTGGAAAAGACTCTGATGCTGGGAGGGATTGGGGGCAGGAGGAGAAGGGGACAACACAGGATAAGATGGCTGAATGGCATCACCGACTCAACGGACATGAGTTTGGGTGAACTCCAGGAGTTGGTGATGGACAGGGAGGTGTGGCCTGCTGCAATTCATGGGGTCGCAAAGAGTCAGACACAACGGAGCGACTGAACTGAACTGAACAACTTGTAACAAATAAATATCTAAAGTTAATTTAATTTTGTTCATAGATAAGCATAACTTTTTCAACAAATTTCTGGTATTTTCTGGTTATTGCTCTCTTTTAAACCAAAGGTTCTCTCAGATTTATTCCACCTGGTATAACTACAAAAACATAGTGCTTAATTTGTTATATCTTATTTTAAAACATACTGCTCACAATGATTAGTAGAACACTGAAATATATGAAAAAATCTTATCTATAAAAATTGGTATTGATATTAAAGGCAGCATTTTATCTAAAGAGAAATAATACTAAAAACTCCTACAAATTATACATGAATTTTCTGCAGATAATTTTGGAGAGAAAAAAGGGCTATGGAAATACAATATTAGAAGTGTCAAACATGCCAGAAAATATTAACAGCATACCTAGTGTTTCTGGCCTAGAGGAGAGATTCTGACTTTTGCTTAGGGAGGAGAAAATGAAAGCCAAGTAGAGAAGGATTGGCATTAGATCCTGAAATAAGCTGATAATTATCACATTCAACTTCTGCTCCAACCAGGAGGAAACAATACATAACTATGAGTAAAGCGGGTTGCAGAAAAGCAACCTCTTAAGCAACAGTGAAATTTGAGAGAATTTAATAATGTAGAAGTAAAATAAATTAGTCTTCCTTCTGCCTTCTTCCATATCTGAACATCAATTATGTAAGAGCTTTCATCATGGAAACTAGACATGCAATGAAAATTACAATAGGAGTCTTTCCCTTTATGTAAATTATAATAGAGAGAGGAGTTGAAATTTTAAGAAGTAATTATAATTAAGAATGATGAAGATTATAAGAGAGAAAAATGGGAGATCTATAAGAACAGAAAACATGGTAACATCCTACAGAGAGAGAATCTCTGAAGGGAAATCCTAAGTAACCCAGACCATCAAAAGAGCAAGTTTAGGTGAGTATACTGTTAGGGGAATCAAACTATGTTCCAGGGCTTCCCACATGGCACTAGTGGGAAATTATCTGCCTGCCAATGCAGGAGACATAAGAAACGTGGATTCAATCACTGGATGGGAACACCCCTAGAGGAGGAAATGCAACCCACTCCAATATTCTGCCAGGATAATCCCAAGGACAGAAGAACCTAGCAGGCAACAGTCCATGGGGTTGCAAAGAGTCAAACACTACTGAGAGTCTGAGTACAAACTATGTTCCAGATTTGGGGAGAGGGGAATGCAATGCAGATTGGGAAAGAAGGTAAAGCACTTAAAAAAAAAAAAAAAAAAAAAGTCCTATTTGGCCAGAGTTTACAATAGGAAGGAGAATGCTAATGTCATTATTATGAATTCAATGGTTTTAATATGATTTTACCAAAAGTCTTTCATATGGAATAAAATCTTCTTCTTCAACATCACGCTTCTGCAAGTAAGCTTCATTTTCCTCTCTTGCTAATTTTACTTGAGAGCTAGCTTCTCATTTCAAAATTTGATTAGAGTTGAGAAACCTGACTGAAATTGAATTTCACTGCCCTGTGATGAGTGGTTCTGTTATTATTTCCAACTCATAGAAGAAGAAATCAGGGTATAGGGAAGTACCCTAGCTCTCCTGGGGAAGTCACCCTGATAGGATTCAAACCAAGGGCTTATCCATACAGCTTAGAGGTTTACCTCTTCCTGGATGGCAGAATTCCTTTTTGATATCTTTCCAAGAACTTGGGTTCCTAATTGCAGAGAGCTCACCTAACCAATGGAGAAGGAAATGGCAACCCACTCCAGTGTTCTTGCCTGGAGAATCCCAGGGATGGGGGAGCCTGGTGGGCTTCAGTCTATGGGGTAGCACAAAGTCAGACACAACTGAAGCGACTTAGCAACAGGACCTAATCAATGAGGCTGAACAAGCAAACAGGAATATTTTAACTAACAGTCAAAGAAAGATCAATCTGTCCCTTTTGATGTGAGCCACAGAGCAAAGCATCTACCTTTTTTGGGCAATTAAGTCAATCTAGGTACTATTGAGTAAAACCGTTTACTTGCTTCCATGAAAAATATTTAAATTAATATACTGATTTTTCATACATTTTAAGCATTGACTAGATGTAGCCCAAGACAAAAAACTGACACAATTTTAGCTCAAATAGTAGTTGCACAGCGGTCTTCAGCATAAGCCCCTAAAGGGACTCACCTGGCCCCACCCCAGTCCACATTTAGAGTCAATAGGAGGTCAACCCCACTTTGTCAACCCACTGATATCTGGGTAGGGATGTTTCTTTTAGAACTGCAAACGAGTAGAAAGGTTGGGCATATCTCCAAGTATTTGCAACATAAATAGGAAAGAAATAGATATGATTAATGATTCCTCTGAGGAGAATCTTTTCATAAGAGATTTTAATAATTTATTTTCTTCTGCCTGCTCAATATTCCAACACAGAAGGACAGTTCTCTTTTCAAACTAAACTTATCTAACTCACATCAAAATTGATCTTTCCTTAGTTCCTAATAGCCTCTCCCCAGGATGGGCTCTACACAAAGAGAATTCTCCAACTGGCTATAGCATTTCTGCTCAGGTTTCCAAATTTATTTTACTAACATTAGAAAGCTGCTAGTAAAAGAAAAAGGCACCTGCTATTATTAGGCATAATAAGCATTCTTTTTTGCTATCTATATGCAACCTTTGAACATAAAATGATATAACTATGAAAGACCAAATGTTTCCTTCATTCATTTCACCAATATTCTCAAAATAAATATTTCAAGCATTTGACTGGCAAATGTTATATTTAAATTACATGAAAAACTGATTAAAACATGTTATTATTAAAATATAGATTGCAAGTATTTGTGAGTTGACATTTTGATTACAGTTTTACATGTATCATTTAATTTCTATAATGAGGTATATTGATTTGAGTATTTAGCTCATCCATCTTTCACTCTAGTCGAAAATCCAAACTCAATCCTGACACTCAATGTCCTTCACTGGGAAGAGGATAAGAACTGTGTATCATAATTTCAACATCAATTCTTAGTTCTATTCAAGCCAATTATTTGACTAATATACACGGGCCTCAAAAATTAAAGTGCTTGATTTAAGAATTCCAAGGCATTATATCATGAAGGAAGTATCAGTAGTTATAAAACAATTATCAAAAAGTTCATATGTAAAATTACAAAATGACACATTAGAAAACAAATATTTTGGAATTTAGAGCAAACTTCTCATTTTTCTTAATATATGTCCAGTTAATTTATTCATGCACATATTTGGAATCTTAATTCTGGACCTATTTACAGTGTTGGTAGGACTATATGATATATAGTTTATTAAGTGTTACCTTAATGTTAGTGATTACTGTGTTATAGGACATAGATAAAAGCATAAATTTCATATAAATCATTAAAGTTTGTTGAACCTGTTCATTTGTAGAAAACTTTTAAGACTGGGTTAATATCCACCAAGGGAGTAGGGATAATAAAATAAAAATAAAAGATATGAGTTGGTCAAAATTTCACCCAATATGTTTGTGAATTCTGTGAAGCCTGTTGATAATCTGAAAAAACTTTATTTTTAAATAGTAAACATCCTTTTTCTTTAACATAGTTATATTTTGTAATTGTAAAAATAATACACCACACCATATAACACAGATAACTTGAATACAAAAATCACAACTCTATTTAAACAATATAAATTTTAATAAATTATGTATTTGAATTTAAACAAATACATGCAAATAAACTAGCCCTAGGTACTAACCCTTAATATTAAATATTTAAGCATTTTAGAGAAATGCCTATATATTTGTTCCTGAAAAATTTATCAAAAAGCCAAAAATTCTAAGTGTGAAATTAATCTGAGTGTTTCAAATACTCTTAAAACAACCAAACTCATACTAAGAGTACTAGTTAGGCATTGTTTCAGAAAATACTGTATGTTCCTGAATTCTGTTAACCAGTAAAAATTTATTTTAATTTTAATAACCTTAACCAGATGTCCTTGTGTAATATTTTATCCTTATGTTTCAGTTGTGTCATCTTAATAAACTTACAATCACCTGAGGAGATACTACCATATATTTGTGCTTAATGATTTTCTTATAAGTATAGTTTATTAGCCATGTACCCTAAAATATGTAAAACTATATTGCTTTATATCTTATCTCTTAACTCATGAATAAAAGAAATCATAAAGCACATATTTGGTGTTCTTAAATTTTAGAACTATTCATCTCCAATTCATTTCAGGCATGCTGCTAGTTGTGTTTCAAGTAAGCCTGGAAATAGAATTTGTGGACCGTGGAAAGTGAAAGGTATTGAAGATTGAAAGGTAGAAGAATTGTGTAGTATGTGGGTTGCACTTAAAAATAGAAAATAAAAATCATACTGCAGCAAAATATAGTATATATTGAATAATGCCTTTTGAATATCAGGAAAGTAGACCAGAATCAAAGACCTTTGGCAAATAGCAGGTTGTGCCATTTAAAGTTATACTTTCAATTAGATTTGACATGCTGTCCTAGTGAGGTTTTAAGAATTAGATATAAAGGCAGCCATTCAAACACACTGCAAAGTCGAGATCTGGCATCTCGTTCTCATTCTCTCGCAGTTCTCTCTAGCTCTATTTTACTGGAAGACCTTGTTCTATCATGGCTTCCTAACAAATAGTTCTATTTGCTTCATATTGTGCATTATACACAATGTGAAAATTTCAAAGCTTCCTTGAAACCACCATCCTGCCCTCCATTCATTCTCATCTTCCTTCACTTTCCTGTCATATATATTCATCGAAAGGCACCCTTTATATGTTTTTGTGCCCATAATAAACTGGGTGGTTCAAAAAATCTACAAATAGAGAATATGTTTTAAAATCCACCTGGCTGAGAGTTCCATTAGGCACCTGAAATTCATGCAAATTCCCTCTGGAGCAAAGGTGACCCAATGCAGGATTCAGAAAATGCCTATATTTAACATGGTAAGATATATAATATCACAGATAAAATATCACACACATACATAAACACACACCCTACAAGGAAACAAACTACTATGAGTATGAGCCAGAATAAACAATTGGAGACATGAAAGATGCAGAAATATCAAACACAGTACAAAATACATGTTCGATGTTTTGAAAATTTAAAAAGGGAAAAAGAAAAGAATAGCTATAGAAAAACATGCCGGAAATCAAAGGATAAATAAGACATTCAGATATTAAGTAACTTAACAGCAAGTGATTTTATTTAATAGCAGTCCAGACACAAGTAAAAATTTAATAAACAAAATATAGTTAAATTATATGCAATGGTTACACAGTAAATCCATAGAATTAAAAATGGGAAATGTTTTTAAAGTGAATAACCTGGAGTTCCAAAAGTACTGGAAATAAAGCATAGATATAAGTAACATTTGAGAGGTACCAACTTAATTACTTCAGAAATAATAAAAGGTACCAATCCAAATATTCCAAAGTGAAATACATACCAAGTGAATTGAATAACAATCAATGCAAATAAATTCATATAATGATGTAAATTCAGAAAACACAAAATAGAGACAATTATGATAACTCCTAGAGGAAAAAGTAATCCCTTTCAAAGAGATTGTAATTAGAGCTTGCAAATTATAGCACAAATGCAACCTAGAAGATACCAGAGTATTATCCTCAATGCATTAAGGATACTATATACACTAATAACAAACTATCTGAAAGAGAAATTATGAAAATTATATTTAAAAATACAACAAAAAGAATAAAATTCCTAGTAATAAATTTAATCAAGGGGATATAAGCTCTATTAAGTATTGATGAAAAAACTGAAGAAGGCATAAATAAAAAAGATAACTCATGCTCATGGATTGGAAGAAATAATACTGTTAAGATGTCCTTACTTCCCAAAGCAATCTCTAGTACCAGTGTAATCTCTACCAAAATATTCCCTAAACTTTTCACAGAACTGGAACAAACCTCAAAAGACCCTAAACAGTGAAAGCAATCTTAAGAAAGAAGAACAAAGCTGGACATATGAAGCTCATTTATCTAAGCATGGTGAGGTTATAATAGGCAAAATAGTATGATACTGGCACAAAAACAGACACATAAAACAAAACAAAGCAGAGAGATCAGAAATAAATTCACATACATATGGTCAATTAATTTATGAAAAGGAAGCAAGAATATACAATGAGGCCAACAATCTGTTAGATGGTGTTGAAAAAGTGAACAGTTACAGGCAAAAAAATGAAACTGGACTACTTTCTTATTCCATATATAAAAGTAAACTCAAAATGAATTAAAATACATAAATGAAAGTACTGATACCATAAAATTCTTAGAAGAAAGCACACAGCATGCTCTTTGGCATTGGTCTTAGCGATGTTTATTTGGATATGTCTCCTCAGGCAAGGGCAACAAAAATGAACAAATGGGACCTAATCAAATTAAAAGGCTTTTGCATAGCAAAGGAAACATTCAATAAACCTAAAAGAGAGACAACTAATTTGGATAAAATATTTGCAAATGATAAGTCTGCTAAGGGATTAATATCCCAAATATACAAAGAACTCACATAACTCAATATTTAAAAAAAAAAAAAAACAACCCTCAAATAATCCAATTACAAAAAGAGTAGAAGATCTAAATAGACATTTTTCCAAAGAAGACATGAAGATAGCCAAAAGATTAATCAAAAGATGCTCAACATTACTAATCATTAGGGAAATACAAACCAAAACTAAAATTAGTGATCACTTCACACCTATCACAGCGGTTATTATTTAAAAAAAAAAAAAGAAGAAGAAGAAGAAAAGCACAATAATAAGTGTTGGTGAAGATGTGGTAAAAAGGGGACCCTTGTGTACTCTTACGGGAGTGTAAATTGGTACAGTCACTATGGAAAATATTATGGTGGGTCTTCAAAAAATTAAACATAGAGTTACCATACAATCCAGTAATTCCACTCCAGGGTATTTATCTGAAAAAATATACAGATTTGAAATGATGTATGTACCACCATGTTCATGAAGCATTATTTACAACACTCAAGACAAGAAAGCAACGTAAATGCTCATCAACAGACAAAAGGATAAAGAAGATGTGAAAAATATATAAAATGGAATAATACTCAGCCATGTAAAAGAATAATATCTTGCCATTTCCAACAAAACAGAAACAGACTCATAGATACAGAGAACAAACTAAAGGGTGCCAGAAGTACGGACAGCGAGAAGTGGGTGAAATAGAGGAAGGATATTAGAAGATACAAGCTCCCAGATATACCATAAATAAGTCACAGGGATGTGTTGTACACAGTACAGGGGCTACAGTTAAACTACTGCAAAACGCTTACAGAGATAAAATATTGATCCTGTGCACTGCCACTCTTCTATACCTGCTAAGTATTATAACTTATTCACTTTTCTCAATATTACGAGGTGATTCATTATTTCCCCCATATTTTCAAATAAAGATATCGAGAGACAGAAACCTTCAGTAATGTGATAGTAAGAATGAAACCAGAAATTCAACCTAGGCTATCTTCCTGAAGAATTCATGTGCTTCACAGATTTTCTGAGCTGCACCTACACTCTTCAGTAGAGTACACACAGCATCAATAACTAATGTAAATTTAAAAAATACTTTAAAACTAAAATAATATACTACCTAAGGTAACAGCTGTTTGATAAGTCTACAAAGAAATCAAGCAAATGACAAACTCATAGTTCTGGATCCTAACTGCCTTTAAAATTAGAACGAGGGAAGAAAACTGCCGACGGTGTCCAGAATTATTTAAATTTTGTGATACTAATTTTATGCTTCTTTTAAACATCAGATTTATTTAGAAAATGCTTTGGCCACACCACGCAGAATGGGGGATCTTATGTCAACAACCAGCATTGAACCCATGCCTCCTGCAGGGGAAGTGCAGTCTTTCTTAACCACTAAACCACCAGGGAAGTCTCAATACTTTCATTTTTCACAGTGGTATTCCTTAACTCCTTATTTACTATGTTTAACATGCAGTTTATAAATATTCATTTGAATATACTCAATATTTAATAAAAACAGTTTTAAATGTAAACTTACATGGGTTTGAGTTTTGAAATTCCACATGCAGAAAACTCCATAAACCTAAATTCTGAGGGAGGCAGCCACACCAGGATTATATGTGGAGGTCATATACAAAAAAGGAATTGCAGCATACGAAAAGTGCAAATAATTAGATTAGAAAACACAAAACAAACACATTGACAGTAGGCATCAATCAATATAGATTTGTACCCTAAAATTATTATAAGCCTTATGGGCCAAGGGCTTCCCTTGTTGCTCAGATGGTAAGGAATCTTTCTGGAATAGAGTATATCAGTTCAGTTCAGTCGCTCAGTCGTGTCCGACTCTTTGAGACCCCATGAATTGCAGCACTCCAGGCCTCCCTGTCCATCACCAACTCCCAGAGTTCGCTCAGACTCACGTCCATCGGGTCGGTGATGCCATCCAGCCATCTCATCCTCTGTTGTCCCCTTCTTCTCCTGCCCCCAATCCCTCCCAGCATCAGAGTCTTTTCCAATGAGTCAACTCTTTGCATGAGGTGGCCAAAGTACTGGAGCTTCAGCTTTAGCATCATTCCCTCCAGAGAAATCCCAGGGTTGATCTCCTTCAGAATGGACTGGCTGGATCTCCTTGCAGTCCAAGGGACTCTCAAGAGTCTTCTCTAACACCACAGTTCAAAAGCATCAACTCTTCGGCGCTCAGCCTTCTTCACAGTCCAACTCTCACATCCATACATGACCACAGGAAAAATCATAACCTTGACTAGATGGACCTTAGTTGGCAAAGTAATGTCTCTGCTTTTGAATAGAGTATATACCCAAGTAAAAAGCTGAAGTGAAGTGAAGTGAAAGCTGCTCAGTTCTGTCAAACTCTTTGCAACCCCATGGGCTATACAGTCCACGGAATTCTCCAGGCCAGAATATTGGAGTGGGTAGCTGTTACCTTCTTCAGGGGATCTTCCCAACCCAGGGGTCAGACCCAGGTCTCGGCATTGCAGGCAGATTCTTTATCATCTGAGCCACCAGGGGAGCCCAAGAATACTGGAGTAGGAATACTATTCCTTCTCCAGTGGATCTTCCCTACCCAGGAATCGAACCAGCATGTCCTGCATTGAAGGCAGATTCTTTACCAGCTGAGCTACCAGGGAAGTCCAGTTAAAGGCTATATACATTATTATGGTTAACATGAAGAAGAATGAGACAGTCAATAACTGGAAATAAACTGAATAGCTAATCTTAATGACTAAGCACAATAATAACATTGTGTGGTGAGAGGGACCTAAGGATTTTAGAAACTAGTAAGAGTAGTAGGCAAAGAAATACATATTTACAATTATCAGATAAATATGATCTGAGGGCACATTATTTGCATGAAAGTATCTTGAGGAGATGAAAATCATGATACTCACTGCATTCTGTCCTAGAAAATTAAAGGTTATTCCATGTACATAAGCCAGATGAAGATCATTTTCAACTTTTCTGAAGGTCAAAGTGGCAGTCTAAAGAAGAATTTGGTTCTTACTATTGAAGGAATCAAAGGAAGCTTGGTCAATTTCATTATGCATTTGCTGTAATGGGAATTCTAATAATAGATGAGTTATTGGAAAAGGATGCACACTATAGTGAGGAAAAGCACAGATGTTTTATTCAGACATAAGTAGATTTAAATTCTGTTTCTATTTTTGATTAACTGAAAGACTTTGGGGGAGTTAGTTAACTGTTAATATCTGTGATCTTAGCTAATATTTTCATGATTAGGTAAACCTAGAAGTATCTGACATGTTATAAAAACTATCTCACATAGTTCACAATATGCCACAAGTGTTCCTATCAACTATAAGTCTTCAGAATGAATCCATTTATATTTACAGTGACCTAAACCCTAGCAGTGGAAACAGTGTCAGACCTTATATTTTTGGGCTCCAAAATCACTGCAGATGGTGACTGCCGCCATGAAATTAAAAGACGCTTACTCCTTGGAAGAAAAGTTATGACCAACCTAGATAGCATATTCAAAAGCAGAGACATTACTTTGCTGACTAAGGTCCGTCTAGTCAAGGCTATGGTTTTTCCTGTGGTTATGTATGGATGTGAGAGTTGGACTGTGAAGAAGGCTGAGTGCCAAAGAATTGATGCTTTTGAACTGTGGTGTTGGAGAAGACTCTTGAGAGTCCCTTGGACTGCAAGGAGATCCAGCCAATTCATTCTGAAGGAGATCAACCCTGGGATTTCTTTGGAAGGAATGATGCTAAAGCTGAAACTCCAGTACTTTGGCCACCTCATGCAAAGAGTCAACTTATTGGAAAAGACTCTGATGCTGGGAGGGACTGGGGGCAGAAGGAGAAGGGGACGACAGAGGATGAGATGGCTAGATGGCATCACTGGCTCAATGGACGTGAGTCTGAGTGAACTCCGGGATTTGGTGATGGACAGGGAGGCCTGGCGTGCTGCAATTCATGGGGTCGCAAAGAGTCAGACATGACTGAGCAACTGAACTGAACTGAAACCCTAGCTCACTGGACCCTGAGGCAGAGTTACTCAGACAAAGCCACCCTTGGTCAACAGCAAATAGACACATGAGCATGAGAATAAATACTTGTTATGCATGTTCAAATACAGTAATATTATGACAGATGACTAATACAGGTGAATCAGAAAAATCAAGGATTCTATAATATTAGAGGGCTTTTTTTGTATTTACATTGGCATAGAACATACTTATTATTATAATATATACTATGGTAATGGCATAACCAAAAAGGTTTGATTATATATTTAATATTAAATCAAGGTCTTGTTTTGAAAATGAAACTAATTTCCTTCTCATTTAATATCACCGGAAGACTTTATAAGCATAGACTATTTTATCTATTATTGCATGGTAAGGAAGATGAAACACATGTTATTGTCATATGAATCTAAAACACAAATTGTAACCTTTTTCAAATATTGCATTAGACAAATTCTATAAAAAGCTTTATTTAATGTATTTCTGTGTGACCCCATGGACCACAGTCTGCCAGGTTCCTCCATACACGGGATTTTCCAGGCAAGAATACTGGAATGGGTTGCCATTCCCCTCTCCAGGGCATCTTTCCCACCCAGGGATAGAACCTGGGTCTCCTGCACTGCAGGCAGACTCTTTACCATCTGAACCACTAGTTGATGTTGTTGTATAGTAGCTCAGTGTTGTCCAACTCTTTGCAACCTCATGCACTGTAACCCACTAGGCTCTTCTGTCCACGGTAATTCCCAGGCAAGAATACTGGAGTGGGTTGCTATTTCCTTCTCCAGGGATCATACTCATGTCTCCTGCTTTGCAGACAGATTCTTTACTGCTAAGCCACCAGGGAAACCCTTCTATCTAGTAGATATGTGAAAATAGCATAATTAATATTTATGTAATTAAAAAATTTCTAAAACTAGCTATTTATATAGACTATGTATATGAAATATACAGTTATATATAATAACTTGTCATAGCCACCGTTCAGTTCAGTTGCTTAGTTGTGTCCAAATTTTTGCGACCCCATGGATGCAGCAGGCCTCCCTGTCCATCACCAAATCCAGGAGTTTGCTCAAACTCATGTCCATAGATTTGGTGATGCTATCCAACCATCTCATCCTCTGTCGTCCCCTTCTCCTCCCACCTTCAATCTTTCCCAGCATCAGTATCGTTTCCAGTGAGTCAGTTCTTCACATCAGGTGGCCTCAATATTGGAGCTTCAGCTTCAGCATCAGTCCTTAAAATGAATATTCAGGACTGATTTTCTTTAGGATTGACCGGTTTGATTTTCTTGCTGTCCACGGGACTCTCAAGAATCTTTTCCAACACCACAGCTCAAAAACATCAACTCTTCAGTGCTCAACTTTCTTTATGATCCAACTCTCACATCCCTACATAACTACTGGAAAAAAACATAACTTTGACTATACGGACCTTTGTGGTAAACTAATGTCTCTGCTTTTTAATATGGTATCTAGGTTTTCCATAGCTTTTTTCCCAACGAGCAAGTGTCTTTTAATTTCATGACTGTAGTCACCATCTGCAGTGAGTTTGCAGCCCAGAAAAATAGTCTGTCAGTGTTTCTATTGTTTCCCCATCTATTTGCCATGAAGTGACGGGACCAGATTCCATGATCTTAGTTTTTTGAATGTTGAGATTTGAGCCAACTTTTTCACTTTCCTTTCACTTTCATCAAGAGGCTCTTTAGTTCTTTGCTTTCTGCCATAAGAATGGTGTCATCTGCGTATTTGAGGTTATTGATGTTTCTTCCAACAATCTTGATTCCAGCTTGTGCTTCATCCAGCCCAGCATTTCTCATGATGTACTCTGCATATAAATTAAATAAGCAGGGTGACAATATACAACCTTGATATACTCCTTTCCCAATTTGGAACCAGTCCATTGTTCCATGTCCAATTCTAACTGTTGCTTCTTGACCTGCAGACAGGTTTCTCAGGAGGCAGGTAAGGTGGTCTGGTATTCCCGTTTCTTTAAAAATTTTTCACAGTTTGTTGTGATACACACTGTCAAAGGCTTTAGCATAGTCAATGAAGCAGAAGTAGATATTTTTCTGGAATTCTCTTGCCTTTTCTATGATCTAACAAAGCCTAGCACATGAATATTCTCTTATGATAGGAATCAATCCTAATCAAAACTTTGACTTCATGTATTTGTATGTTTTCAAATGTGGTGATTATTTCTCCTAATTCTCTATTATAACTGAAGAAATATCCAATTATACAGAGGCAATTTCTGCTTTTAATGTTCTCCTCCATGTGGAAATAATAGCTAATTATCTTCCTTCTCATAAACTTTATTCTATACTTATATATACCTCTTATAATATTTAATTATTTTACATAATCAAAGGAGAAATGTGATTTTCCAAATTTTCCTTGAAATTGAATTTAATGTGAAGCATACTTAAATTTTATATAAATCTAATTGTTTATGTTAATTTAGTTTAGATAGAGTCTATTAGATAATTTTTAAAATTCTTATATATCCTCCTTTCCTTTCTAAAATTTATCTGTACTTTGTTTTACTGAATCACCACTACATAATATCTACACTTAACATTAAACATTAATAATCAAAATAAACACACTAAATGCCAAAATAATATCAACATTAGTACCATTTCATTAATTACAGCAAAATAATTTTGCTTATATCAATTATTTTATACAGTATGTGTAACATATTTTAGTTCAGTTCAGGCATAATTGAATGCCTAATACATGCTATATTGAGTCAAAGGATTCTTCAAGTGCTTATAACTATTCCCTTCAAGTTCTTATAATCTAAATTAAGAGCTAGAAAGACAAATCAATAACTCAAATAGTATGATATAAGGGAAAGGAGAGAGATACCATAGATTTCTATTAAAGAAAAAGGGGACGACATAACTCTTTTTGAAGGTGGGGAAATTTAAGGAAGGCTTTTAAGAAAATGATTAACTTGCATATCTTAGAGTGCAGCAGTGAAGGAAAAATGGGAGTTGTCATGAGATAGGAAATAGAGAGGCAAAGGAATATACCTGTGTGCATGTGCATATGTGTATATGTGTGTTTCAAATGAATATGGATAAGTGAGGGATAGAACATGATAGGGACCATGTTTAGATCCTCAAACTTTATAGCTGATCGAAGATAAACTTAGGGGCTCAAGCAAAAGGAGTATGACAGTTCTTCCTGAATAGACTGCATTAGCTATCTCCAAAGATGAGTTATGAAAAGAAGAGAAAATTAACAGTCTATCTTTGCAAGAGAAATAGAGCCCAAATGAAGGCAATAGTAAACAGAAATATCATTAGCAGAAATTTATAGTTTAACTTATCTAGTCTTGGAGATTGAGTAGGTGGGAAACTGGAGGAGAAGAAAGGATCAAGGTGACTCCCAGGTTACAGATTTTCATGTGGAAGATGGTTTTATGAATGCTGCTGACAAATAGAGGAGGTATTAATCATACCTACGAGAATGGGCTTTGGCATCAGACACAATTGGCATCCAGCCTCAGGTATTTCACTTAATAGTTTTGTGACCTTGCCATTAAATTTCTCTCTCTCAGAGACAGTGTTTGCACATGGAAAATGACAAATGTAATATTCCAGAGGGTTACTGCAACATTAACTGTGATAACATACATGAAATATACCTGATAGTAAGTAAACATTTGAAAACATTTTTTAGCCAATATTTTTTGTAAGTATTGGGAGTAAATACAGGAGTGTAAGTGTCACAGTTTCAATTTTCAATCTCAGCAAAGTCAGAAATTCAAGGAATTTGCCAGGGCCTTAGATTTCCTTTTGAAACTCTTCAGTTCAGTTCAGTTCAGTTCAGTCACTCAGTCGCGTCTGACTCTTTGAGACCCCATAAATGCAGCATGCCAGGCCTCCCTGTCCATCACCATCTCCCGGAGTTCACTCAGACTCACATCCATCGAGTCCATGATACCATCCAGCCATCTTATCCTTGGTCATCCCCTTCTCCTCCTGCCCCCAATCCCTCCCAGCATCAGAGTTTTTTCCAGTGAGTCAACTCTTTGCATGAGGTGGCCAAAGTACTGGAGCTTCAGCTTTAGCATCATTCCTTCCAAAGAAATCTCAGGGTCGATCTCCTTCAGAATGGACTGGTTGTATCTCCTTGCAGTCCAAGGGACTCTCAAGAGTCTTTTCTTAGGCATACACATGTTCACTAAAACTATTAGTACTAGACTGGTGATTTTTCTAGGAAAGAACGTACAGGGTGAGACAAGCACAGAGATGTCTGAATTGTCACCAGAGTCTCAAAGGGAGACATTCATGAAGAAAAATACAAACAGACACATTTGGATGTGGAAGGATTAAAAATAATAGTGTAAAAGACAATAAAAACAAATTGTATAAATTTATTTAGTATAAGAAGATAATTAAACACAATAACACATTTTCTTTTCCTGTATTTTATCATTCATTTCAACACTTAACAAGTATGTGGTTTTGCAGGAGACCCAGGGGATATTGTGGGGAATGAGAAGGAGCAAACATCTTGACTACTATCAAACATTTTTTATACAAATACTATTTTGGATCTGAGTCTACAGAGAGCAATAATGCCCTAATTATATCTAAGATAATTATGTCTTCACATTTGATAAGTATCTTTAATAGAACTCTGAGGTTTTTTTTTTAATTTTCATTTTCAAGATCATTAGATTTTTTCTTTAAACAGTAAATACTTTATTTTCAAAATCCAAAGTTGACTCTTAAAAATGTATCTTCCATGCATTCATTCTTCATCTAGTCATTCTAGTCAGGGTTTATATGACTCATTTTTCTCCCTAGTCTGAATGACTACTGTCTAATGATTCCCCAATTGATATCTGGTGGTTTGGTTTGTACTTTTAACATTAGTTAGAACATTATGCCTCACAAAACTAAGGAATGTGGTGAATACAGCCAGGGTAAGATACAGAATACTTTCTATGTTCCTGACAATGTCACTACACAGTGGGCTGTCAACCACTAAACAGAGGGCAGAGTAAGGAAAGCAAAGATAAAACTGCATCCAGCCTAGCCTCTTCAGACTTTAGCACAGTTCTTGATAAATAGTTAAGACTCAGTATAAATGCCCTGAATCCCATCTATTTTGTAAAATCTTATACTAGGTTTAAAAGCCAAACTATACAAAATTAGTGATGTGCAAGCCATACTACAATTAACAGTGACAAACCCTCTTACTGTAAAAGAATTGATCAAATGCCTCATTATAAACTGAGTAAAAAAAAATTTTTTTCCTAAGTTATTGAGATCATTCAAAGTCAAAACTGGTACACATGTGGAAATATTATTTCAGAATATACAGTGTTTTTGATTTAATTCATTCCAAAGTTTTATTTGAAATGCTTTCTGTAGGAATAAATTATTCCCTCTTGGATATATAATTGCCAAATAATTTTTATAGTCATTATGTATCATATTTTAATTGTGATTTCATTAAATTGAGATGTGTTATGACCACACCAAAACTCCATTATCAATTTTAGTAAAAGCCATTGTTTTCTTCATGATGTAGTCAATGCTCTAAAAGCATGGTTATTGTCACAAATCAAGTAAAAGCTATAGGAGATAAAATTTCACTAGACACAACTACTGCATTTAAGACACACAACTGTCCTCTTTAATTTTGTTTTGAACCAAAGGACCTGACTCTCTATAAACTCTGCATTCCTTGTTTCCCGTTGAGATACATACACTGGACAACATGACTATCAGATGTTTTAGTCACTAATCCTTGACCTTCAGCTACTGAATACAAAATATTTTTGTTGCGTCTACTGCGTTCCTAATTATAAAATTCATCATTCACTTGTTAAACTTCCTTATGTTTTGGAATAGGTGATTGGTCAACATGAATACCATTTCTACTATGCCAGTCAGGGAAGCAAGAAAGAGAAATAAATGGCTTTTTTCAGGTCCTCAATGTTTGAACGCCAGAATGGCAATTTTCAGTGCACAATGGGAACATAAAATAACTGAATGATTTATAATAATTACAGGGAAGACAACAAAAAATGACAGCTTATTTACAGGGAAAATTCAAGTACTTAATTAATTTGACCTCAACACTAAGAAAAATGTTTCTAGGAAGAGCTCTCCTAGGTATGTAGTAATTAAGAGTGTTGATTGCAATGAGCACATTTAACATAAAAACAATGTACTCATTCAACATGATTTTAAAACAGGTGTAGTTTAAAAAGCTCCCTTTTCAAATAGTATTCCCGTTCAATACGAAGCCAACAGAAAGTTCAACATGACCCTGAATAAAAGGGATCATGCTCATTTTGCAGAAAGTGCACACTCATTAGATTAAATAAATTGGTATTTAATTAATTCGGAGAAGGCAATGGCACCCCACTCCAGTAGTCTTGCCTGGAAAATCCCATGGATGGACGACCCTGGTAGGCTGCAATCCATGGGGTCAGGAAGAGTGGGACACAACTGAGCGACTTCCCTTTCACTTTTCACTTTCATGCACTGGAGAAGGCAATGGCAACCCACTCCAGTGTTCTTTACTAGAGAATCCCAGGGACAGGGGAGCCTGGTGGGCTGCTGTCTATGGGGCTGCACAGAATTGGACATTACTGAAGTAACTTAGCAGCAGCAGGCAATTAATTATTGATATTTTAGGAATGTTGTGAGAAGCTACAATCACTTCAACCATATATTATCAGATTTTACTAGCAATAATATTAAGGATTGTTATCTTATACTGTACTTTTAAAAAGAATGGGGCATCCATCATACAGCAGCTGTCCCCAACCTTTCTGATACTAGGGACTGGTGTCATGGAAGATAATTTTTTCCACTGAACAGGGGTACAGGGATAGGAGTGAAAACTGAGCTTTTTCAGTCCTGTGGTCACTGCTGAGTTTTCCAAATTTGCTGGCATATTGAGTGCAGCAAATTTAACTCAAATGACCATTATATTTACTACTGTGGGCAAGAATCCCTTGGAAGAAATGGAGTAGTCCTCAGAGATAACAAGAGTCTGAAATGCAGTTCTTGGGTGCAATTCCAAAAATGACAGAATGATCTCTGTTCGTCTCCAAGGCAAACCATTTATCACAGTAATCCAAGTCTATGCCCCAACCAGTAATGCTGAAGAAGCTGAAGTTGAACAGTTCTATGAAGACCTACAAGACCTTCAAAAACTAACACCCCAAAAAGATGTCCTTTTCTTCATAGGGAACTGGAATGCAAAGGTAGGAAGTCAAGAGATACATGGAGTAACAGGCAAACTTGCCCTTGGAGTGCAAAATGAAGCAGGTCAAAGGCTAACAAGAGAACAAACTGGTCATAGCAAACACCGTCTTTGAACAACACAAGAGAAGACTCTACACATGGACATCCCCAGATGGTCAATACCGTAATCAGATTGATTATATTCTTTGCAGCCAAAGATGAAGAAGCTCTATACAATCAGCAAAAACAAGACCAGAAGCTGACTGTGGCTCAGATCATGAACTGCTTATTGCAAAATTCAGACTTAAATTGAACAAAGTAGGATAAATGATTAGACCATTCAGGTATGAACTAAATCAAATCCCTAACAATTATTCAGGGGAAGTGACAAAAAAATTCAAGATATTAGATCTGATAGAGTGCCTGAAGAACTATGGATAGAGATTCATAACACTGTACTGGAGGCAATGATCAAGACAATCCCCAAGAAAAAGAAACGCAAAAAGGCAAAGTCGTTGTGTGAGGAGGCCTTACAAATAGCTGAGAAAAGAAGTGAAAGGCAAAGGAGAGGAGAAAAGACATACCCATTTGAATGCAGAGTTCCAAAGAATAGCAAGGAGAGATAAGAAAGCCTTCCTCGGTGATCAATGCAAACAAATAGAGGAAAACAATAGAATGGGAAAGATTAGAGATCTCTTCAAGAAAACTAGAGACACCAAGGGAACATTTCACACAAAGATGGGCACAATAAAGGATAGAAACGGTATGGACCTAACAGAAGCAGAAGATAGTAAGAAGAGGTACCAAGAATACACAGAAGAACTGTACAAAAAAGATCTTCATGACCCAGATAACCACAATGGTGTGATATCTCATGTAGAGCCAGACATTCTGGAATGCAAAGTCAAGTGGGCCTTAGGAAGCATTACTAGGAACAAAGTTAGTAGAGGTGATGCAATTCCAGATGAGCTATTTCAAATACTAAAAAATGATGCTGTGAATGTGCTGCCCTCAATATGCAAGCAAACTTGTGGCCACAGGCCACAGGACTGGAAAAGGTGAGTTTTCATTCCAGTTCTAAAGTAGGGAATGCCAAAGAATGTTCAAACAACTGTACAACTGCACTCATTTCATGTGCTAGCAAAGTAATGCTCAAAATTCTCCAAGCCAGACTTCAACAGTATGTGGACCATGAACTTCCAGATGTTCAAGCGGGATTTAGAAAAGGCAGAGAAACCAGTGATCAAATTGCCAACATCTGTTGGATCATCAAAAAAGCAAGAGAGTTCCAGAAAACATTTACTTCTGCTTTCTTGACTATGCCAAAGATTTTGACTGTGCAGATCACAACAAACTGTGGTAAATTCTTCAAGAGATGGGAATAGCAGACCTCCTGACCTGCCTTCTGAGAAATCTGTATGCAGGTCAAGAAGCAACAGTTAGAACTGGACATGGAACAACAGACCAATTCCCAATAGGAAAAGGAGTATGCCAAGGCTGCGTATTGTCACCCTGCTTAACTTACATACAGAGTGCATCATGCAAAATGCTGGGGTGGATGAAGCACAAGCTGGGATCAAGACTGCCAGGAGAAATATCAATAACATCAGATACGCAGATGACACCATCCTTATGACAGAAAATGAAGAAGAACTAAAGTACCTCTTGAAGAAAGTGAAAGAGGAGAGTAAAAATGTTGGCTTAAAACTCAACATTCAGAAAACTAAGACCATGGCATCCCGCCCCATCACTTCATGGCAGATAGATGGGGACATAATGGGAACAGTGACAGACTACTTTCTTGGGCTCTAAAATCACTGCATATGGTGACTGAAGCCATGAAATTAAAACATGCTTGCTCCTTGGAAGAAAAGGTATGACCAACCTAGACAGCATATTAAAAAACAGAGACATTACTTTTCCTACAAAGGTTCATCTAGCCAAATCTGTGGTTTTTTCCAGTAGTCATAAGAGTTCCTTGGACTGCAAGGAGATCCGACCAGTCCATCCTAAAGGAGATCAGTCCTGGGTATTCATTGGAAGGACTGATGCTGAAGCTGAAACTCCAGTACTTTGGCCACCTGATATGAAGGGGTGACTCATTTGACAAGACCCTGACGCTGGGAAAGATTGAGGGCAGGAGGAGAAGGGAATGACAGAGGATAAGATGGTTGGATGGCATCACCAACTCAATGGACATGGGTATGGGTAGACTCCAGGAGTTGGTGATGGACAGGGAAGCCTGGCGTGCTGCAGTTCATGGGGTCACAAAGTCGGACACGACTGAGCGACTGAACTGAACTGAACATGTATGGATGGGAGAGTTGGACTACAAAGAAAGCTGAGCACTGAAGAATTGATACTTTTGAACTGTGGTGTTGGAGAAAACTCTTGAGAGTCCCTTGGACAGGAAGAAGATATAACCAGTCCATCCTAAAGGGAATCAGTCCTGAATATTCACTGGAAGGACTGATGCTAAAGCTGAAACTCCAATACTTTGGTCACCTGATGTAATGAACTGACTCATTGGTAAAGACCTGGATGCTGGGAAAGACTGAATACAGTAGAAAAAGCGGACGACAGAGAATGAGATGGTCGGATGGCATCACTGACTTGATGGTCATGAGTTTGAGCAAGCTCTGTGAGTTGGTGATGGACAGGGAAGCCAAGTGTGCTGTAGTCCATGTGTTCTCAACGAGTCAGACATGACTGATCGGTTCAACTGAGGGATGCAGGGGATGGTTTTGAGACAATTTAAGCACATTACATTCATTGTGCACTTTATTTTTATTATTAAATCAGCTCCACCTCAGATCATCAGGCATTAGATTCCAGAGGTTGGCTACCCCTGTAAATAGAGCATGGAAGAATGTTATGGCAAATGGAATATGCCCATCATGTTTATCATTTTATTTAGAGTATAGAATGAGTGACTGAAAAACAGTAGGTGCTCAATAAATAATGACTGTTTATATATGAAAATTAAAATAGTTTATTATTATGTTGGTAACACTCTATGACAAAAAATAAGAAGGGAGACATGTTAAAAGAAGGGAGATAAGTGGGATCAACACTTTCATGGAAAATTTTAAAATTAGGTGAGCATTTAAATAAGAAATTAAGGTATCAAAGTATAAAGGTATTTGGAAACAGTTGGACATGACTGAGAGACTGAACTGAACTGAATGTATTATGCTGCTGCTGCTGCTGTCGCTTCAGTCGTGTCCGACTCTGTGTGACCCCATAGATGGCAGCCCACCAGGCTCCCCCGTCCCTGGGATTCTCCAGGCAAGAACACTAGAGTGGGTTGCCATTTCCTTCTCCAATGCATGAAAGTGAAAAGTAAAAGTGAAGTTGTTCAGTCATGTCCGACTTAGCAACCCCATGGACTGCAGCCTACCAGGCTCCTCCGTCCATGGGATTTTCCAGACAAGAGTACTGGAGTGGGGTGCCGTTGCCTTCTCCTTAAAAAATATAACTGCACACTATGCAGAGGGATGCTCTAAGGAACCAAGTTTAATGGGGATAATACTGAATAAAACAATTTGTTAGGAAGAATGAATCCCGATTCTGGAAGGCTTAGATACTGCATTTTATAGAAAAAAATCTAGGAAAAAGAAGGAAAGGAGGAAGGAAAGACACTATGGAATATATGATCAGCATTTCAACAAATGAAAAGCATTGAATTTGCTTCTAAAATAGAGAGCTGCAAGATCATGTTATAAAATTTACATTTCTATTTAGCCAAATAAGCAATGAGAAAGGATTTTGAAGATTCCTTCTGCAAGAATTTGTTAGTCCTCTATAAAAATATACAACTTTTTTTGAGGAAAACTCAATGGAAATCTAATTATCATATTTGCACTATTGTATTCCTGTCCAAACTCTATTCATATACAATATACTTAATTTTTGCTTTATCAGGACCAGAACTCACGTCTGCTATGTCTTCTAATTCTTGAATGGGTGGGAAAAATATTCTGGAAATGGAAAACAATCTAATTATTCACAGATGTATAAATTACTGAAAATTAGAATGCCCTAAAAGAATGATTACAGCTGGGAAGCAGCATTATAAAATATGTTAATATTTCAAATGAATCATACCATTTATTTGGAGATTTAAATATTATTTGAACATTATTCTGATGTTAGGAGCAAAAATATAACTAAAATACATTTGTTCTTTGATTCAGAGCTAGATCAAGGAAAATAATCTTACTAATAAGGAGTTGAGTTTGTTTAGTGATCACTTATTAACTGTCATTGTCTCTCTGTGAAGCTAACAATATTCAGTAGCACTAATTCACTAGTAACCTATTTCTGGCAATGAGACCATATGTGCACTTACTATATAGCATCTCTCACTAAAAAATCATTAGCCCCACCTTTCTTTACTGTATTTATTTATTTCTTACCCATGCAAACACAACTGTGAGTCTGGGCAAATTTCCAAGGCAGCTGTCTCTATGTAACGGCTCATCAGTTCACTTCCAAATCAGGCCATGGGTCCACAATTTCTAGCTGACATGCAAGGGTTGGAGAGGAAAAATTCAGCAATCAAATTCTCCATTAGGTCAGTGACATGGGTCAAATTCCATTTGGTAAGCTAAGGCAGAGGCCAACTAAGTCTGAAGCCAGTTGATATCAATATTATTGAAAATACAATATCCTTTTTTCCCCCAGAAAAAGAGGGTGAGTTGTTAGTAAACTAACAATGTCTATATAGGAAGTGCATGATTATTTCCTTCCAAAGAAGTTATACAAAGGGCATTTGTGTAACAGCAAACTTCAAATGTAGGGAGAAGAATCAGACCAGAAGAAAAACCAAATCTTAAAGGGACACCATTTTGTGAGATAGGGAGTGACATCTGATCTCTTCCTATAGACTAGAGACAATCTGATTCAAATGAATATTTTCCTCTCAGTGACAGAAAGCTACAAAACTGACTGTGATCAATTAACTGTAAACACTGGAACCATACAAATGACCAAGAGGTACATGAAAAGGTATTCAATATTAGTAGTCATCAGGAAAGTTCAAGACAAAACCACAGTGAGATATTTCCCCACACATGTTAGAATGACATCAAAAAGACAAGAAAATGTTGGCAAGGATATGGAGAAGGCAAATCCTTCTGCACTGCTGGTGGAAATGTAAATTGGTATAGCTACTATGGAAAATAATATGTAATTACTCAAAAATTAAAAATATGACTATCATATGACTAGAAATTCCACTTCTGGCTATTTATGCAAAGGAAACAAAATCATAATCTACAAAGGTTATCTGTACCTCCATGTTCACCGCATCATTATTTACAATAACCAAGGCAAGAAACCACCTAAGTGCCCAACAACAGATGAATGGATAAAGAAGATGTGATAGATATGTAATGGAAAATTATTCAGACATAAAGAGAAGGAAGCGATATATGAAATATGGAAATATATTTCCACAGGGTTGCTAAGGAAAGCTGACCAGAAGCATAACTGTAAAGACAGAAATAAAGAGCCACCAATATTCTCGAAGACCATTACAGGGAAATATTTGATGGACAGGCACATGTCTGGATGTGCATGACTATATAGAATGTTTCTTTGCATAATTTACACTTGCAATGACATACCTCTGGGAACTTATATACTCTGATGTGCTCTAAGTCAACTTAGTAACAAACACTTAGACACATAAGTAGACACTTGTTTGCATATATGTGTTCATATGCACACTGAAGAGTACAAAGGGTGAAGTTCATGACTATTAGGTACAAAACGAGCATCAGGCAGAGGTTATTTTTATTTATTGTCCTTGTTTATCCTCCATCATCACTGAGAAGTAATTTTAGAAACTGTTGAGTGAAAACCATGATCTTAATTTATCAAATGCAATGAAAACAACAAAATCACAGTCACACACCAACAGACCAGAACAAAGACTGTAGTTGCTGTGTTTCATGGTCCTAAAATTCAACCATGTTTTCCGTTTCTAAAGAAACATACAAAATACAAAATGATTTACATTTCTTACTTTTCCTTTAAAAAATGACTGTGTGTGCTCATGCTAATATATGTCCATGTATGTTAATAAAACACGAAAGTCACACAAGAAATCTGGAATAATTTGGTCATTCATCTATATACACAAAACTTTTGTGAAATACATATTAACTGCTTACTATGTGCTAGTCTGCCAGATCCCATTCTTATTTCCTTAGATCAGTGCATAACATGTAAAACCCCTGTTCTCCAAGTGTTTACATTTCAGAAAGGAGACATGGAAATAAATTGTGAACACAATATGAAAAATGAAGGAAAGGATAAAAGTAGCTGTATTGCCTGATGGTTTTGTGCAGCTTGCACAATTAGAGAAGTAACAAAAGATCTCATGGAGAAGGGGGACCTTGAACAAAGATAATTACAGAAAACTAGGCAAGTAGATATTTGGTAAATAGGATTCCAGCAAGAGGAACAGCTAGCACAGATGGAAATGAGTCCTGTTGTTGTTTAGTTACCATTCATAAGGATTCCACCCTCATGACCTAATCATCTCCCATTGGCCCCACATCCCAGTACCATCATATAGAGGGTGAAAGAGAAAGTCATTCAGTTGTGTCCAACTCTTTGAGAACCCATGGGCTATACAGTCCATGGAATTCTCCAGGCCAGAATATTGGCATGGGTAGCCGTTCCCTTCTCCAGGGGATCTCCCCAACCCAGGGATTGAGACCAGGTCTCCTGCATTGCAGGCAGATTCTTTGCCAGTTGAGCCACAAGGGAAGCTCATATAGAAGGTTAGGAT
Source organism: Budorcas taxicolor (assembly GCF_023091745.1). Taxonomy (NCBI): domain Eukaryota; kingdom Metazoa; phylum Chordata; class Mammalia; order Artiodactyla; family Bovidae; genus Budorcas; species Budorcas taxicolor. The sequence continues at coordinate 53,593,334 of NC_068929.1, read as the reverse complement.
TTCAACACATGAAGTTTGAAGGTGGGGATACGATTTGTTGTTGTTGTTTGTATCCGACTCTTCTGCAGCTCCATGGACTATAACTCACCAGACTCCTTTATCCATGAGATTTCCCAGGTAAGAATACTGGAGTGGGTTGCCATTTCTTTCTCCAGGGGACCCCCCTGACCTAAGGATCAAACCTGTGTCTTCTGCATTAGCAGGTGCACACTTTTTACTGGGTCACTAGGGAAGCCCTAATAAGCCTTGTAACTTCTAGAAAAAGGAAGAACTGTGCAAGCAGAATGAGCAAAGGGGAAGAATGTAAGGAGAATAGACCACAAATAAGATGAAGGTCACATAGCATAGAGGACTCTTGGCATTTCCTCTGTGGTCCATGGGGAGCCATCAGTTGATTTTGAACAGAAGGGTGACATGAAATGGAATTATTTCAAAGGATGACCCTTGATGTTGGTGCTATCCTTTAGAGGACTTGAAGGAAACTATTTAGGAAATGAATGCAGTAATTCATGTAGGCAGTTATTACTACTAGAATCATGGTGAGAACAGTATAAGTGCTGAAAATTGGGATGACTCCACACATACTTTGGAAGTATCACCAACAGGATTTCCTATCAAATTAAATATGCCATGAAGGAGAAAGGGAGGATGTAAGAAAGTTTGAGAAATTTAGCTTGAATAACTGAGAGGATGGAGTTTATCAATAGACATGGTGAAATCTAAGAATAGAATATATTTTTGAGTGACGACCAACAAGTTCATTTTGGACACGTGAATTTGAGATGTCTGTTAGGTACACAAGTGTATTATGTGCCAAGAAAGCAGTTGGCTATAGGAGACTGGATTTGGGGAGATCTGTGCTGGAGATATATATTTGGGAGTTGTCAACATATGGTGTTTAAAACTATGTGTGTGGATGAGATCACTCAGATGTGTGGGTGTAGACAGGAGAAAACCAAAGCTACTTCAATATTAAGAGGAAAAAGAAGAAACCAGTAAATAAAACTGAGAATGGATTGCTAGTGAGGTGAAAGGGAAAATCAAAATTGTGGAGGACATCTGGGAACTCAAGTTAAAAAATTATGTTAAGAAGAGAGAAATTAACTGGGTCCAATAATTATCAAGTAAATTGAAGAAAGAGACTAGTCTTCTAAATATCCATGTATTTTATAAGTTGGCAGAAAGTTTCTAGAATATAGGAAACTGCTAGTGTGAGCACTTATCTATGGGAAGTGGGATAACAGGTGAGAAAGAAGGGAGATGAAGATTTCAATTTAACCCATTTCAGTTTCAGTTCAGTTGCTCAGTCGTGTCTGACTCTTTGCGACCCCATGAACCATAGCATGCCAAGCCTCCTTGTCCATCACCAACTCCTGGAGTTTACCCAAACTCATGTCCATCGAGTCAGTGATGCCATCCAAACATCTCATTCTCTGTCGTCCCCTTCTCCTGCCCTCAATCTTTCCCAGCATCATTATTTTTGCAAATGAGTCAGCTCTTCAAATCAGGTGGCTAAAATATTAACCCATTTAGCAATAACTTATTTCCTTTCTCATGAACAAGTATTACAGTTATAAATTATGTAATATACTTAAACAAGAAGAGTAGCAATTATCATCTAAGTGACAAAATATATCGGATGACTATCGGATGACAACTGATGGGAACATCCAAAATGTTACATTTTAAAAGAAAACAACAACAACAAAAATCCTCCAAATAGTATCTATGGAGTAGTAGTTCAGTCGCTCAGTTGTGTCCGACTCTTTGTGACCCCATGAAACGCAGCACGCCAGGCCTCCCTGTCCATCACCATCTCTCGGAGTTCACTCAGACTCACGTCCATAAAGTCCGTGATACCATCCAGCCATCTCATCCTCGGTCATCCCCTTCTCCTCCTGCCCCCAATCCCTCCCAGCATCAGAGTCTTTTCCAATGAGTCAACTCTTCGCATGAGGTGGCCAAAATACTGGAGTTTCAGCTTTAGCATCATTCCTTCCAAAGAAATCCCAGGGCTGATCTCCTTCAGAATGGACTGGTTGGATCTCCTTGCAGTCCAAGGGACTCTCAAGAGTCTTCTCCAACACCACCATTCAAATGCATCAATTCTTCAGTGCTAAGCCTTCTTCACAGTCCAACTCTCACAACCATACATGACCACAGGAAAAAACCATAGCCTTGACTAGATGAACGTTAGTAGGCAAAGTAATGTCTCTGCTTTTGAATATACTATCTAGGTTGCTCATAACTTTTCTTCCAAGGAGTAAGTGTCTTTTAATTTCATGGCTGCAGTCACCATCTGCAGTGATTTTGGAGCCCAAAAAAATAAAGTCTGACACTGTTTCCACTGTTTCCCCATCTATTTCCCATGAAGTGATGGGACCGGATGCCATGATCTTTGTTTTCTGAATGTTGAGCTTTAAGCCAACTTTTCCACTCTCCAGTTTCACTTTCATCAAGAGGCTTTGTAGTTCCTCTTCACTTTCTGCCATAAGGGTGGTGTTATCTGTATATCTGAGGTTATTGATATTTCTCCTGGCAATCTTGATTCCAGCTTGTGTTTCTTCCAGTCCAGCGTTTCTCATGATGTACTCTGCATAGAAGTTAAATAAGCAGGGTGATAATATACAGCCTTGATGTACTCCTTTTCCTATTTGGAACCAGTCTGTTGTTTGATGTCCAGTTCTAACTGTTGCTTCCTGACCTGCATACAGATTTCTCAACAGGCAGGATAGGTGGTCTGGTATTCCCATCTCTTTCAGAATTTTCCACAGTTTATTGGGATCCACACAGTCAAAGGCTTTGGCATAGTCAATAAAGCAGAAATAGATGTTTTTCTGGAACTCTCTTACTTTCTCCATGATCCAGCAGATGTTGGCAATTTGATCTCTGGTTCCTCTGCCTTTTCTAAAACCAGCTTGAACATCAGGGAGTTCACGGTTCATGTATTGCTGAAGTCTGGCTTGGAGAATTTTGAGCATTACTTTACTACCATGTGAGATGAGTGCAACAGTGTGGTAGTTTGAGCATTCTTTTGCATTGCCTTTCTTTGGAATTGGAATGAAAACTGACCTTTTCCAGTCCTGTGGCCACTGCTGAGTTTTCCAGATTTGCTGGCATATTGAGTGCAGCACTTTCACAACATCATCTTTCATGATTTGAAACAGCTCAACTGGAATTCCATCACCTCCATTAGTTTTGTTCATAGTGATACTTTCTAAGGCCCACTTGACTTCACATTCCAAGATGTCTGGCTCTAGATTAGTGATCACATTATCATGATTATCTGGGTTGTGAAGATCTTTTTTGCACAGTTATTCCATGTATTCTGGCCACCTCTTCTTAATATCTTTTGCTTCTCTTAGGTCCAGACCATTTCTCTCCTTTATCGAGCCCATCTTTGCATGAAGTGTTCCCTTGGTATCTCTAATTTTCTTGAAGAGATCTCTAGTCTTTCCCTTTCTGTTCTTTTCCTCTATTTCTTTGCATTGATCACTGAAGAAGGCTTTCTTATCTCTTCTTGCTATTCTTTGGAACTCTGCATTCAAATGCTTATATCTTTCCTTTTCTTCTTTGCTTTTTGCCTCCCCAGACAGTCATTTTGCTTTTTTGCATTTCTTTTCCATGGGGATGGACTTGATCCCTGTCTCTTGTACCATGTCACGAATCTCATTCCATAGTTCATCAGGCACTCTATCTATCAGATCTAGGCCCTTAAATCTATTTCTCACTTCCACTGTATAATCATAAGGGATTTGATTTAGGTCATACCTGAATGGTCTAGTGGTTTTCCCTACTTTCTTCAATTTGAGCTGAATTTGGTAATAAGGAGTTCATGATCTGAGCCACAGTCAGCTTCTGGTCTTGTTTTTGTTGACTGTATAGAGCTTCTCCATCTTTGGCTGCAAAGAATATAATCAATCTGAGTTCTGTGTTGACCATCTGGTAATGTCCATGTGTAGAGTCTTCTCTTGTGTTGTTGGAAGAGGGTGTTTGTATGACCAGTGCATTCTCTTGGCAAAACTCTATTAGTCTTTGCCCTGCTTCATTTTGTATTCCAAGGCCAAATTTGCCTGTTACTCCAGGTGTTTCTTGACTTCCTACTTTTGCATTCCAGTCACCTATAATGAAAAGGACATCTTTTTGGGGTGTTAGTTCTAAAAAGTCTTGTAGGTCTTCATAGAACCGTTCAACTTCAGCTTCTTCAGCATTACTGGTTAGGGCATAGACTTGGATAACTGTGATATTGAATGTTTTGCCTTGGAGACGAACAGAGATCATTCTGTCGTTTTTGAGATTGCATCCAAGTACTGCATTTCGGACTCTTTTGTTGACCATGATGGCTACTCCATTTCTTCTGAGGGGTTCCTGCCCGCAGTAGTAGATATAATGGTCATCTGAGTTAAATTCACCCATTCCAGTCCATTTTAGTTCAGTGATTCCTAGACTGTCGACGTTCACTCTTGCCATCTCTTGTTTGACCACTTCCAATTTCCCTTGATTCATGGACCTGACATTCCAGGTTCCTATGCAATATTGCTCTTTACAGCATTGGATCTTACTTCTGTCAACAGTCACATCCACAACTGGGTATTGTTTTTGCTATGGGTCCATCCCTTCTTTCTTTCTGAAGTTATTTCTCCACTGATCTCCAGTAGCATATTGGGCACTTAATGACCTGGGGAGTTCCTCTTTTGGTATCCTATCATTTTGCCTTTTCCTACTGTTCATGGGGTTCTCAAGGCAAGAATACTGAAGTGGTTTGCCATTCCCTTCTCCAGTGGACCACATTCTGTCAGACCTCTCCACCATGAACTGCCCGTCTTGGGTTACCCTGCAGGCATGGCTTAGTTTCAGTGAGTTAGACAAGACTGTGGTCCTAGTGTAATTAGATTGAGTAGTTTTCTGTGAGTATGGTTTCAGTGTGTCTGCCCTCTGATGCCCTCTTGCAACACCTACAATCTTGCTTGGGTTTCTCTTACCTTGAGCGTGGGGTATGTAATATGTTAGTTCCAGTATCCATAGAACTGTCATAGAATCCCAAGCTCTGTCATAACTTGGATTAAGTGTTACATCCAGATGGCCTTTTTAAAAATAAAATCATGTCACTTTAAATGGATAGTGTTAAATCACTAATCTCAAAAGCATTTTAAGTGCTAGATGGATAAAATTATTTTGTGTACACAGCTAAAAACAAACTGTATGTAGCATATGGTGAAAATGAATGTTCTATGACTTTTTAAACACAGATGAAGATTGATTTTAGAGCTCAAGAGGAAGGGCTATGTAATCCAGTATCAGGCTATCTATGAAATTCATGGTCCATGAAGTTTTTCACAAGGGAGTGTTGAAATGCCATTGACCATTACGGAGACTGAGAGTACTCAGGAATCTGAAATAAGGTCAAGCAAATAACCTAGAATCAAGTATGAACTGATCCATTGACTTTACATCTCAAGGGTACATGGCAGTCAGGAAAAGATAAGATATTTCTAGAATGTTAAGATATAAGGCAAGTAATCATCCAGAATTAGAAATGAAATTTCATAATAAAATTAGAAATGCTAAATCACCTAGATTTTTAAACATGGGACCAGAGATAAAGTTAAATACTTTGAGAAATAAAGGATGGGAATAGAGCTGATGAGAGATCTTGATATTTTTGTAATATGTCAAAAATATTCAAACTTATTTTTGTCATGGTAAAATAGCTCTTGTTACAGTTTAAACATTTTAAACTGATGCAGTCAAATGCCTTTTAAACAATGTATAAGAAGTCCAAGAAAGCAAATGTCTTTACTTTTTAATATTCTTATTTTAATTTCTGTCAGAGAACAATAGTTACTTTTTTGATAAGAGAATTTGGCTTTGCCTTTTCAGCCTAAAATCATTTTTTTTCTTACTTTTATGGAGTTTGAAACTTTCCTTGGCATTGAAGAATGGAAGATTTGATGTATTTATAAAAATTGGTTCAGTAACCATCAGTGAAAATATCCTGGCTCTGCATTAAAATTATTAATCATAGCTTTGTACCTGGGAAGCAAAATATAATAGTTTTTCAGAGAAGTTCTCTGTGAATCCACAATACTGAGGAATTTTTCCCAAGTCAGTTTGTAAAAATATTCATAATATACTAGTTTTCCATGGTGACATGAACTAATGGGCGTTCTTTACACAAACTCACTTAGAGATCCAGAGTAGGGCTCAATGCTCTCTTTTTCCACAGTGTCATAAAATTAACATCAAACACAGAAGAATTTGCCATTCTTCACCTCCCCCATGGTTGTCATCTCCACACCAGAAATTGCAGAGCAAGACTAAATGAAGTTGTTTTCTTCCTGTCACTCATATTTTATATAGTTTTCTCTATAGTGTAGATGTATTTCACTTTTAGGAAGGATTAATGTCAAAAGGGTTTATTGCCTTCTATCAGAAACATCTAGCTAGCTTTAGAGATCTTACTGAAAAAGTTGTTTTGAACATTTTTGTGTGTGCACACACACACACACACACTATGGTGATAAACATGAAATGTTAGGGCACCATGGAAACACTTCAAAAAACATTTAAATTTTTGGCAGTGAGTTTTCCTTAATTTTAAATATTTTAAACATGAACATGTACCTCTAAAAAGACTACAGAATTAGCAGAAAATAGATATGAAAAGGAAGCAATCACCATATTGGAAACATAAAACAGATTTATAACTGAGGTAGCATTTTTAAAATGTATGGACTGATTCAACATCTGCCTGTCTCTCTGTGTTTGCAGGCGTGAGTGTGCCTATCAGCGGGGAACAAGAGTAGATAGTTAGCATGAGTTTTATTTGAAGGATGCTTAATTGAGGGGAGAGGGAGATGGAGAAAATGTCTGCCATTCTGTTTAAGATGCTCAGATAAACGTTGAATAAGCTGTTGATACTCTCAAGGGAAATGGACCCTTAGCTGAAATTTCATATGCTTGGCAAAAATAATAATTCATCTACAGTTGTCAGGCATAAAACTTCACAGACTTATCCACTAAGATTTCCTGTAATGATTCAGAAATCAACAGGCACAGGGCAAGGGGCTTGACTTATTATTTGGGTGTGATAACATGATCCACATGAATGTTAGGGGATAATAGGCAACTTAACTCACTGCATATCAAACAGCTCCATGATCCATCATTAACCTAAGGGAGCCTTCACTTTATTGAAGTAGCCCACTAAATGAACAGGTCACCACCTATTTAAAAGCTCAGAGATTTGTTAATGTTCCAAGGATTTAGGGTCTATTAGATCAGATGGCCAGAACTATAGGCACTTTGGAGAGCTAACGTGCTTTGGTGTGTGTGTATAAGTATTTTAAAGAAGATTCTTTAAAACTTGATTTAAACAGGGCACGCTACATTTGTGACATTATGCTGTATAAATGTGCACATGTCACATTGAAAAGAAAAATGAAAAAGGATTCTGTAGAGAGATACTCCAGGAGCGGAAATAAGTTTCCACCCTAAGCCGACTTTCATAATGCAATTAACTCCATTAGAGAGAATGGAATTTTGAATACTGTTCAAATAAAGACAATGCAGTTACCAGCAGCAGCAGCAATTCAAGAAGAATTAGCAATGCCCTTCTGAAGAGAGCTACTGAATTAAACCTTGGAGGGTTTTAAGATTAAGCCATTTAATTGTTACTTCAGGAGCTCTGGACTTTGCATAGACAGGAGTCCAGGTGTTAACACTGATTCTTCTCTGTTCTCTACAGATAACAAAACTGAATCTCAAAGCCAATTAAGAAAAATCTTTACAGTACTTATTTCCCCTTTTTTAGTGTATTTTGGGAGGTTTATTTTAATTGTAGGCACCATGGGGAATTAGGGACATTAAACACAATGAGATGGTATTGAATCTTGAGGTAAAAAGATAACTAGCGTTTGCCCAAATTAATCTGTCTTAACTTTAAAACCATTTTTTGGTAGGTTGACACTCAAATTCTGCCCTTTTTATTACTTAAATCATTTTAATAAGAGAACACTGCTTCAGTACCAAATACTAATACAAATGGCATAATTAGTTAGCAATAATTATATACATGGATTACATTAGATGCATAATTACAATAAAAAGTCACATAATTCATTAATTGTCTCACTTTTCTCCCTAAATATAACCACTGTTAACATATCATATGCAAATTGCTCAGAATCCTGTTATATGTATCTGTATGTTTAGGTGAATGTGTATCCATTCTATCATTCATGCATTCATTTACCAAACAAATAATTACAGAGGGCTTCTAAGTGCCAGGTACTTCTGTAGGCCTTTCTTCATGGGCCTTGTGGTTTATTTTGGAAGATGGATAACATAATGCAGCATGATGTAAGTTGAAGCAGGTCTGAGTTAAATAAAATTAAATAGATAATGGGTAGAGAGAATTCTGGAGAATGAAGCTGTATTAATAGACTAGTTATAGCTCTTAAGCAAGAATATTTAAACTGAGATCTACATGAATTAAAAGGGGAAGCTGGGTGACTGCCGAGTCCCTATGGCAGGGATAAACTGGGCATAATGAGAAAGAAAACTGAGGGACTAGGCCAGATATTGGCTTTAAGCTATGAAAGTACCTTGACCTGACATTGGAGGGTTTATATCCAGCTAGTATGCAATGAATTGTTAGAAGAGGGAGCTAACAGTAGAAGCAATCTTTTAAAGACTAGTTTGAAGCCAAAGATAATAGAAGCTGAATCAAAGGTAACTATGGTGGAGGTGAGAAGTGACTGGATGAAAAACATATTTGGATAATAAAGCCATGAAGCCAGTAGACTCAACTGTGGCACTAATTGTAGGAAAGGCAAGGTCTCAGGGTTGATCCCAAGTTCTTTAAAAACTAAATGAATAGTTATATAGTTTACTAGAATGAAGAAAAACTTTAAAGTTACTATATTTAGGTTGTGGTAAGAATGGGCAAAAATCATGAGTTTGAGTTTTGAAAAAGCTGGGTTTAAAAAAAAAAGAGAAGTTGAAGTGGACTAAACTTGTGACCCCCTTCCCAAATTCAGGGACCAGATGTGTTGAATTGCTAACCCTCAATATAATGGTATTTAGAGATATGGCCTTTGGGAGGAAATTAATGTTAGATGAGGTCATAAGGGGGTTTCCCTGGTAGCTCAGTTGGTAAAGAATCCACCTGCAATGCAGGAAACCCTGGTTAGATTCCTGGGTTAGGAAGATCCCCTGGAGAGGGGAATGGGCACCCACTCCAGTATCCTTGCCTAGAAGCCTGGAGGGCTACAGTCCATGTGGTCACAAAGAGTCAGTCACAACTGAGCAACTAACACCTTCACTTTCAAGAAACACCAGTGTTTTTTCACTCTGTTTCTGTGTCAGTGTCAAGAAGAAGTCATGTGAGTACACAGCAAAAAGACATCTATCTGCAAACTAGAAACTCTCACCAGGAACCTAATTAGCCAGCCCCTTAATCTTGAACTTCCTACCTTCCAGAATTGTGAGAAAATAAGTTTCTGTTGTTTAAGTATTTTGTTCCAGCTGCCCAAGCAGACTAATATAGATATGCTAGTGGAAATACTAAGTAGGCATTCTTAGAGACTAGAAACTGATGCTCAGCATAGGCATTGGAGTCAAAGATACCGATCTGGAAAGGGGCATTAAAGTGGTATTCAAACCTGAGCTGTTACTAAACAAGATTACTCTTGAGTGAGTTTCTAGATAGAGAGGTGAGTGGGCCTTGGACTGGGTCCTGGGAAATTCTGATACTATCTATTTATAGGGCTTCCCTAGTGGCTCAGTGGTAGAGAATCTGCCTGCCAATGCAGAAGATGTGGGTCCAATCCCTGGGTCAGCAAGATTCCCCTGGAGAAGGAAATGACAACCCACTGCAGTATTCTTGCCTGGGAAATCTCATGGACAGAGGGGCCTGATGGGCTACAATCCAAAGAGGTTGCAAAGAGTCAGACATAGCTCAGCTACTAAACAACAACAAATCTACTTACAGCTAACACTTGAACAACATGGGATTAAACTGCAAGGGTCCACTTATGTGCAAATTTCGTTCCATAGTAAAGATTACATGGTGTGCGGTTGGTTGCATCCACAATGCAAAACTGTTGATACAGAAGAACAGAGAATGTAGAGGGCTGACTATGAAACATAGGCAGATTTTCCACTGTGTGAAGGGTCAATACCCCTAACATCTGTGTTACCTGTGATGTCCTAGGGATGACTGTATAAGCCTGAAGACAGAGAACTCACCACAGGGAAGTAAGAAGCAGCAGCAGTCAGGGAGAAAATAATAAAATCATAAGGCAAGGAAACGCACCTGGAAATTTCTACAGAATATAATCTAAGTATTGGAGTTGTTGGGTTTTAAATTTTGATGGATACTGCCAAATGTTCCTCCTAAAAGATTTCACATTTTATAATCCAGCCCAAACTCTATGGGGTGGGCCTTTTCTTCTGCGTTGTGATTGTGTATTTTGAACATGCCTAACTTTAGTTTTTGTTTTTCAAAGGTAGTACCTGTTTGCCACTATCACTATGTGCAGGTGTGTGCAGACTTCTGGGCTTTGGCAGATTACACACCATAAATAATCATTTATACTTTTGTTTCCCTCATTACTATTGTTATATAACCAGAGGCATATACAGTTCCTTGTGAAATACTGAGATTTGATGGTCGTACAGGATAAATATTTCAATTCTACTGTTAAGATGCATATTATTTATATTTAGTATACATAGATTTTCACTGTATATGCAAGATTACTTGACATAACTCTAATTCAGGCTGCAACAGCTAAACTTCTAACACTGAACTCCCTTCTATGTGAGGATCTTATATAGTGGTGACCTTTTAGAAAATAGTTTAGCACAAATACTGCACGCGGATTAAGATAACTAGATGTTTCTCTGTGAGACATTCATTTACTTCAAAAAAATCATTCCGGGCTTCCCATTTCTGACTAGGTAAACATATAATATAATATCTTGCCAAGAGTTTATTTTTCACATTTCACTCACTATCCTATTGCAAGTAATTAGAGAAAATAGAGTTTGAGTACATTTTTTGCTTTTAAATCTGCCTGAAATCACATCCTTGGACTAATGGCTACGCTTCATGGAAGCAAACATTGACTCACAAAGTGTTAGGAGGACAATTTCAATTGGGATCTATTGTTATTTGCTTGTTACTTGAAACATTCCTATGCTCTTTCCTGAGAAACAGTTTTAAATGCATCATACAATTCAGTTCCTATGATAGCACATATTTTTTCCCCCCAAGGGCAGAACAGAATCTGTATGTGTGCATCTCTGTGTGTGTGCTCAGTTGTGTCCGACTCTTTGTGACCCCATGGACTATGGCCTGCCAGGAGCCTCTGTCCATGGAATTCTCCAGGAAAGAATATTGGAGTGGGTTGCCATTTCCTTCTCCAGGGGATCTTCCCAACCCAGGGATCGAACCTGTGTCTCTTGCATCTCCTGCCTTGGCAGGCAGATTCTTTACCACTGTGCACCTGGAAAGTACAGAATAGAGGCTCAGTTCAATTCAGTTGCTCAGTCATGTCCGACTCTTTGTGACCCCATGGGCTGAAGCAGACCAGGCTTCCCTGTCCATCACCAACTCCCAGAATTTACTCAAACTCATGTCTGTTGAGTCAGTGATTCCATCTAACCATCTCATCCTCTGCCGTCCCCTTCTCCTCTTGCCTTCAATCTTGCCCAGCATCAGGGTCCTTTCAAATGAGTCAGTTATTCACATCAGGTGACCAAAGTATTGGAGTTTCAGTTTCAGCATCAGTCCTTCCAAGGAATATTCAGGACTGATTTCCTTTAGGATGGACTGGTTGGATCTCCTTGAACAGTCTATCAGAGGGCAGACAGAATAGAGGCTACTAACATCAATTTCCTATAGTTAATGTTTCTCAACATTTACCAAGCATTTGTATCTCTTTCAGTTGAACTTTAAAGTATTACTTTGGATAAATTAATTAGCATCACATTTTGGATATTTCTTAACAATCCTTTTTAACATTTAAGATATCATTTTAATACATGCTGAAATGTCAGAAAAATTATTTGATATTTATTTCATTTGCATTATTTGTGAACATTATTTTACTTGCATTATTAAAATTAAATACATCTTTTAATTGCAGCTTTCACCTGAGCCTTGCATAGTATACATTTTTCATCTTCTCTATGTTGGTTCACAAACTCAGGAACTTCTCAGGTGAAATCTGAAACTGGCCCTATAAATGGAGGCCAACGAAAGACAGAAGAAAAAGGCAGACATTCCAGATTGATAGGTGTCAGGTTTAATAAGCAACAGAACATAGACAAAGTTTGTCTTGAGTAGCAGTGAGACAAGCAAATCTCTGCATCTACCCACCAGAATCTTAAATTTTTATACAGAGGCCTTAAGGATCATTTGGGGCTTCCCAGGTGGGAGAAAGTTATGGCACCCACTCCAGTACTCTTGCCTGGAAAATTCCATGGATGGAGGAGGCTGGTGGGCTGCAGTCCATGGGGTCTCAGAGAGTCGGACACGACTGAGTGACTTCACTTTCACTTTTCACTTTCATGCATTGGAGAAGGAAATGGCAACCCACTCCAGTGTTCATGCCTGGAGAATCCCAGGGATGAGGGAGCCTGGTGGGCTGCCATCTATGGGGTCGCACAGAGTCAGACACGACTGAAGCAACTTAGCAGCAGCAGCAGGTGGTGGTAGTTAAGAGCCCGCCTGCCAATGCCAAAGACATGAGATGCAGATTTAATCCCTGGGTCAGGAAGACCCCCTGGAGGAGGGCAAGGCAACCCATTCCAGTATTCTTGCCTAGAGAACTCCATGGACAGAGAAGCCTGGTAGGCATAGTTCACAGCATCACACAGAGTTGGACATGACTGAAATGACTTGGCACATGTGCACTTAAGGGGGTTTCGTCATGTATTCAGTCCAGATGGCCTCAACAACCTTACTCTCTAAAGGCTGCATCCTTGAAAGGGGTCCTAGTGAGGGAATGGTGGGTGGGACTACATTTCAAGGATAAGGGAGAGATGAGGAGCCTCCAGTTGCCCAATCCAGGGTCAATCAGCAATGATATCCTGTTTATGACTCTCTCAATACTCTAAAGCCTTGATCCTTTATTTCCTTTCTTTTTAAAGATTTCCACCTCATCTATTTACATGCTCAAGTATCTATAAAAAGACAATCTCACAAATTTCCTGGGACTCTGTACTCTCTCTAGCTACCTCCTATTCTCTTCTTTGTTATTCAGTCATTATAAGTTGTGCTCAACTTTCTGTGATCCCATGGGCTTTAGCATGCCAGATTCCTCTGTCCTCTACTATCTCCTGGAGTTTGCTCAAATTCATGTCCATTAAGTTGGTGATGCTGTCTAACCATCTCATCCTCTGCCACCCCTATATGACAACCCATTCCAGTATTCTTGCCTGCCAAATCCCATGGAGAGAGGAGCCTGATGGGCTAAAACTCATGGGGTCGCAAAAGAGTCAGACTCAACAACTCAACAACCCCTCTCACCTATATCAAGTTATGGGTCAAATATTATTTTCTCATAAAGCCAACTCTGATTGCTCTGCATACAGCTGAAAACTTATCCACACACCAACCATCCCTGATATTCATTTTCTTCTTTGCTTGACTTCCAACCCTTTTGAAATACAGTGGTAAAAGTTTCATTACAAACTAAATCCCATTGATTCTTTAAACTACCAGAAACATCCATGCCTGTCTATTGAAAGCACGCTTGCCAAAAATAAAAGGATTTTTTAAAATTTAGGTGACCTGAAAACTGCTTCTAGCCCAAGTGAATTCACTTCATGCCAAGTGAATTCCACGACATAAAAAGTACTGGTCACTGTATGCTTTCATTTAACCCAGCAGGCCAGCTCTGACTATAGTTAATCTCCACCAAGCTAGCATGCTATAATTTAAAAGGAAGTTTAAAAGGAAAAAGACTTGACTGTTAGTTAGTATTGTCTACGGAGTAATATACTAAATCAAGAGAAGCAACCAAGAATCAAAAAGTTAAGTGGCTTCCCTGGTGGCTCAGAGGTTAAAACCTCTGTCTGCAATGCAGGAGACCTGGGTTCAATCCCTGGGTCGGGAATATCCCCTGGAGAAGGAAATGGCAACCCACTCCAGTATTCTTGCCTGGAGAATCCCATGGACGGAGGAGCCTGGTGGGCTACAGTCCACGGGGTTGCAAACAGTTGGACATGACTAAGGGACTTCACTTTCATTTTCTCTCCTAAATGCCCAGGGAATAATCTCAAATTTTGCATTCAAGCAATTGTCTTACTCTCAAGTTTTGAACTTTCACATCGTCATGCAGATAAATAATCATGACTCTCATCTATACATGGAAAAAAATATACACTAATTTTTTCATCAAATAGGAGTTAAAAAATTCATTGATTATAGGGCACATTTAAGGTGTAATCAATTATACTCATGGGCTCCCCAGGTGGAAGAGTGGTAAAGAATCTGCTTGCCAATACAGGAGACACAGGAGATTTGGATTTGATTCCTGGATTGGGAGGAAAGATTTCCTGGAATAGGAAGTGGCAACCCACTCAAGTATTCTTGCCTGGGAAATGCCATGGACAGAGGAGCCTGGCAGGTCACTCTAGTCCATAGAATCACAGAGTTAGACACGACTGAGCATACATGCAAATACACTTGTAACTAGCTTGCTGCTTTATGGGTAAGTCTGTGTTCACAACTTATGCCCTAAAGTTTGACTGCATCTTTGGTACTTAGAACTAATCATGTGTCATTCAGCCATTTGTCCACCTAAGTTCAGCAGTTGATATGTCAGTCTGGCATTTCTCTAATGAGTATCTGTGCACAGATTAGGGCTCACCTGCTGTCACTAGAATCTTTTCACATATATGCATGAGATGTACATATTTTAAGAAAAAGTTTACATTGTTTAAGTGAAGCACCACTTATATATAAGGTAATAGAAATAATGTATAGAATGGTAACTTTGATGTTCAAAAAGAAGAGCTACGAAAGAAAACCACAACCCTTTAGTAAAAAATAAATAAATAAATAACTGAAGCACATTGAAGATTTAATTCATCCTTTAACACCATAAAATATAGGGCTTCCCAGGTGGCACTAGTGGTAAAGAATCTGCCTGCCAAGGCAGGAGACACAAGAGACAGTTTTGATCCCTAGGTCAGGAAGATCCCCTAGAGTTGGAAATGGCAACACACTTATGTATTCTTGCCTGGATAATTCCATAGAGAGAGAGAAGCCTGGCGGCCTACCATCCATGGAGCTGCAAAGAGTCAGACATGACTGAGCACACACACACACACAAACAAGATTTAATATGACAGAATTTAGAAACTTCAGTGAATCTAAATTTATAAAAATAGTAAACATAAGTACTGTTTTCAATAGTTTCTGTGTGTGAATGTGTTAGTCGCTGAGTCATGTGTGACTCTTCATGACCCCACAGACTGTAGCCTGCCAGTCTCCTCTGCCCATGGAATACTCCAGGCAAAAATAGCAGAGTGGGTAGTCATTCCTTTCACTAGGGGATCTTCCCAAGTCAGGAACTGAACCCAAGTCTCCTGCATTGCAGGTAAATTCTTGCAGAGAGCCACCAGGGAAACTCTTCCATAGTTAAACATGTGTATATTAAATTGATTATATTAAGTGATAATTGGTAACTGAATAAATGTATTCTTAGAATATTTATCAGGGATCTCATAAAAGTAGAATAATATTACATGAATGTCACCTGTTAATTTTTCAGTATCATTAATGTGGAAAAAATGTTATCCCATATTATTATTAGTCATCTATCATGTGATGCTTAAAAAAAAGAAAAAACTTTGAAAAACCACTATTTTATTCAACATAGGCAGCATTATTCATATTCACACAAACATTTTTCCCTTCTGAAATCTGGTGATGATATATCATACTTTTAGCATGATAATTCAGAAAAAAAAAATGCATTGACTTAAAGCCAAAAGTCAACATGCTTTTAAAAGCTGTAAGAGTGCAAATTGTTCAATTATATATTAGTAAAGTAAAAAGAATATTACCATTGAAAATCATAAATTTTCATTCCTTAAATAAGTTTACCACCATATAAGTTGTCACTATTCATAAAAACTCTGTATTTAACAAGAAGGATGAAATAATCCCCACCTGATAGTTTAATACAGATAGAATCACCAATTGGTGCCACATTATAAGCAAAATTTTATCTATTCCTGTGGTAACACTGACATAGTAATAAAGGACGTAGTTAGTTAAAAAAGTTATAATTTGTCAAAAGATGAAAAGAATAGAATCTTACCTTAAAGGAGACATATATAATCATCCTTTACCCTTCAGGAGTAAAAAGACATTTACAACAACACTACTAGTAGGCTATTTTTATTATACAAGTTCTTAGATTTTATATTTTACATGAAAACATGCCTTACTTCTGAGGAAAAATATCGCTCTACCCATCTTCCTATTGTAATTGTTAGACTTAATGACATGACATCTAAATGGCATAGGTATGAAAACAGTACTGCTTCACATTTCACATAAGAACAGCTTAAGCAGACTATTTGCAGTTCTATTTCATCAGCAACAGTGATTTGAGGTTCACTACAGTGTATTTTAAGGAGGAGGAGTGACATATTCTTACCAATCACAAAATGATAAATGATTGATCTCAACCAGGATCACAGACTACTACATGAATCACATTTCTGCCAAAATATCAGCTGCAAAAGATGCTCAGTCTAAGAAGATCAGTTCTGTGCTCCATCCTTTAAGGATGCAGTCAGACTGAGGTATAAGTATATCACGTGAAGCATTAACAGGGATTTTCCCCCATAAACTAAGGAGTGTTTTTGCTGTGATAAGAAGTTAATATGCATCATCTCACATGTAGAACAAATGACACCCACCTTCCCATAATAATTCCGCGTTTCTCGTGGGAATTATCTAAAATGATCACATCACTAAGCTGATCAGTGGAAGGAATGAGGTCCAGTAGGGAAAAAAGCATTCTTGGCTTGAAAAATTCCCCCTACTGCTTGAAAATGGTATACAGCAGTAGAAGTTAAGACTCTAGAAACCGGAGATTTGCTGAACACAACAGAAAAGAAAATGGAACTTTTTTTTCATTTTTTAAACCCAGCTTAACATTGGCAGGGTTATCCTTGGACGTTAGTGTTCAAAGTAAGAGGTATTATTATTAGAGGGAAAATGCATTATGTTCTGGAATTAAATTTGTAAGTGAATATGAAACCTCTTTTTACTCCAGTAGTTTCTATGGCAGATGGAGGAATGGTCCCTAGATTTTGTTAGTGAACCAGCTGACATGCTGATTAGTGGAAAGCTCCTACTTTGTTTATGGTTATGCTCTTGAGCATTCTAAAACAATTCATCAAGCAATTTCTATGGCTTAGGAAGAGTAACCATCTACCTTTCGATTCTGTAGAGACCTTCCCCTGGCATCATGGAAATATTTATAATAAAATGGACTCACTTTAAGTCCTTTTTAGAAATCATAATGAAGGCATAAGTTAAAATGATTGGGATAATTTAATGAATAAGTGATGTTACTGAAGGATGAGGTTCAATATTTCTGGGCAGCTGCACACCTAATACTATTTGACAGTTCTAAAAATGATCAGGTATGCTGAGAAGATTGAACAAACTCATACCTGCTTGGCACAGTTGGATTTTTATGTTTTGGTCATGTATAGTGTAATTCAAAACTGTAAGCATATTTTAAGAATTTACTCTATTTAATTTTTTTTTTCCCCAGTCAGGATGTAAGGTAATCTTCTAGCTGAGCAATTTGTGAATGAGCTTCACAATATATGATAAGAAGTTGAAAATCATCTCAATGGTCACAGGATCAGCCAAAAGTATGTCAGTTCCCTCTCCCGAGAGAACAGAGAATATGTCTATAGGATAGGGAATATCAAGCACTCTGGACTACAAAGGCTCTGAAACCATGTAATTTAGATGGAAAAAGACACAAATAAGGATCTGTAAAATGAAGAAAATATTTATAAAATGCAAATGGTCTCTTTAAAACTGATTTACTTGCATGTACTATATTAATACATATTCCTTACATTTTAAATGGACCCCAAATGATTAATATCATTAAGATAATTATGAAATGCCTATTATGTAACCCACAGCAGATTTAGTAATCTGTACCTCTTCAACTTGTCCCAAATTAGTTTTGTGGTAGGAAACTCAAATAGCTATATACAGAAAGACCAGTCATTGAAACATTTACATTGTTTTGCAGTCGTTTCAGTTTTAATGAAGAATGAAGTTTAAAATCAGTGGAGAAGGAGGTAGGGCTATTATTGTATTTTAATAAAAATCAGTTGAGGCATTTTCAGAAGCTGTTTGAAAATAAACCATTGTGTAAAAGAGACATTAATAAAGCCATTTATCATATAAACAGTTGAACACCTAGCATTTTTTTTTTTTCCACACGAAAATTTAGACAAGCAAAGTAAGGTATCTTAGTGGCTAAAACACTTCTTTCCCTCTCTGTAATTTAACCCCTCGTTCTGCAGAGGAGAGACTTGTTTAGAACTTACGGAAGTTTCCCAAAGCAAACGCCACGCACCGGTTCCTAATTCAGATGCTAGATCTGTGGGCAGCCTCCCTCCTTCAGCTTCTGATTACGCTAGACAACACTTTATTAATCATGTATGAATTTCTGCTCGTGTACCCTGAAGCGAACACACACTCTGCAATCTCCATCACCAAAAGAAAAAAGAAGACGCCTTACCTGATGGTAGAAACGGCGGCTGCAGGATCAGTAGCAGAAAGAGCAGCAGCAGTATGTATGGAACAAGCCAGGCTTTGCAACGAAGGTGAGATCGCGCTCTCGCTCTCGCTCTCTCGCTTCCTCTCTTTATCTCTCTCTATCTTACTCTCCTAAATCACTGTAGCAGCAAACTGCGTTGCATTGTGTCCCCTTTCAGTCACAAAAGGCCCTCCAAGCCGGGCAGCCACGAGAGACACCACTTTCTTCCTGGAAGCGGCTGCCTCTCTTCTAGAAACGCCTGGACCCCTCTCTGTGGCTCCCTCCACGTTTACCCTTCAGATCAATGAAGCTCGCGGAGCGGCTGGAGCTCAGCTGCAGCGCCGAGCGGCCAGCCAATGGGGGCGCAGGATTCCCTCCCAGTCATCTCCCCGCCCTCAAAACAAAACACAGCGTGCCTTTGACACAGCCCAGAGTTGTGAAAAGTCACTGAATCCTATGTTTGAAATCTATCTCGGTTGTTCTTTTTTTCCCCCTAGCGTTCATTCCTTCCAGGTTCTGAGGAATCGAAGCTCGCAGAGCACTCAATCAAATCAGCTTAGTGGAGGGGGAACATGGGGCACGGAGAAAGTGAAGGCACCTGGGTTAGTAAGCGCTGGCGCTTTGGCGGGTGTCTGAGGACCATTCACAATCAGAGGAGTGACGGTCAGCTGGGAGGCAAAAGGCTCAGGTTTCTAGTCCTCACTGCCCTCAGTGACCTGATTCTTTCATTTCTGTGGCACCAGAAAATAAAATCCATTTTACCCAGAAGTTGGCTCATTCTCTAAATATTTTCTAAACAAGAATGAGCTTCTCATTAATGATAGCAACCTTATTAATGTCCTTTCTACTAGTTCATTTACCTGTTTCCATTCTCATAGATCTTGGTCTGGATCCCGTGAGGTACTAAAAACTGTTCATTCTACTTTAATTTTGGTGTAGTTAAATACGGAGAAGGCAATGGCACCCCACTCTAGTACCCTTGCCTGGAAAATCCCATGGATGGAGGAGCCTGGTAGGCTGCAGTGCATGGGGTCGCTAAGAGTCAGACACGACTGAGCGACTTCACTTTCACTTTTCACTTTCATGCATTGGAGAAGGAAATGGCAACCCACTCCAGTGTTCTTGCCTGGAGAATCCCAGGGATGGGGGAGCCTGGTGGGCTGCCGTCTATGGGGTTGCACAGAGCCGGACACGACTGAAGAGACTTAGCAGTAATTAAATATGGGAAGATTTTTTTAATTGACGTTAACTTCTCTACCTGGGGGATTTTTTTTTTTTTTTTTAGTGATAAATTGCAACTTTGTTGAATACTATAATGAGAAAAGTCTTTAAAAGAGGAGTAACACCATTGAAAACAATAATGTTACTTCTTCCAAAACCCTAAAGCACAATGCCTGCTTTATCTGTGATGATCTTTCTTTACATTTCTGTGAGCTCACAACCTTGGGAATTCCCCAGGGGTAAAACTTAAAACTGGTCTTCGGACACAGAGAGCAAAGAGGGACTAAAAAAGAGTCTGGACACTCCAGGGGTAAGTGCAGTTGTAATAAGCAAAGAAACTTACATACAAGGTTAGCCTTTGGTGGCTGAAAGACAAATTTACACACTTGCCCACCAGAATCCTGTAAGTTTTTACAGAGGCTTTAATAGGCTTTGATCATATACACAGTCCAGATGGTTTCAACAACTCTGTCAGTTATACTCTCTCAAGGCTGCATCCTTGAAGTGGCTCCTAGTGCCAGGAACAGTGTGCCAAATATATATCCCAAGGGCAGGGGAGGGGTGTAAGGGGATTCTGATTATTATTAGCAGGTAGGTCAGCAGGCAGTCATGCACTTTTGACCTACTGCAACAATTTCACTATTGCTGTGCTAACTGCTGAATAGAAATTTGCTTCAACAAGTTTATGGGGAATCATTTTTTCTCTAAGAATCTAAGTCACTTTATCATTTATACATCAGGAATGCAGCAAAATGGGAGCTAATCATTTAATCTAAGTATGTAAAAATCTCAATTTGACATTGGGATTTTGTACAGAATGTCTTTGGTGTTTTAAAAATAGGTATAACTACACATTGGTAGCTAGAACAACTACACAAATAATAATGACTTTTCAATGTCACTATTAAATAAGAATAAAACGAATGCGTCTCTCTGAGATCTTTTGTTCCACTGAAGTGACACAAATGGGTTAATGCATTTGGTGTAGTCAGACTTTGTGTGTCATGACAAGCTGAAATAACTTAGGGAGACTACAAACAAAACAATTTTGTTTCCTGTCTGTCATGTGAAAGAGGCATAGAAAAGTACCATATTTATACCACTGTATGCTATGTCACTATAAAAAGGTAAATTCTAACTTTATTGTAACTCCCTCATGTAGCCAATAACAATTTTATTCAGTACATTCTCTGTCTAGGTCTAGTCACTGGCTTTTGTGAAAACAGGAATATGCTAATAAATGAAATCATAAACATTGTTTATTTCTTCACTTTATAATACATTTTATACTATTTGTTTAAATTCATTTGCTGATCACAAGTACCGAGTCATTAAATACAGAGTATTGCCTTGTTCTGCAGGTCTGAGATTTCCAGTGTGTGATTTCCAGACCAGAAATAGTGTCAGACTTTAATTTTGGGGGTTCCAAAATCACTGCAGATGGTGATTGCAGCCATGAAATTAAAAGACGCTTACTCCTTGGAAGAAAAGTTATGACCAACCTAGATAGCATATTCAAAAGCAGAGATATTACTTTGCCAACAAAGGTCCATCTAGTCAGTTCAGTTCAATTCAGTTCAGTCGCTTAGTCGTGTCCGACTCTTTGCGACCCCGTGAATCACAGCACGCCAGGCCTCCCTGTCCATCACCAACTCCTGGAGTTCACTCAGACTCACATCCATCGAGTCAGTGATAACCATCCAGCCATAACCATCCAGCCATCTCATCCTCAGTCGTCCCCTTCTCCTCCTGCCCCCTATCCCTCCTGGCATCAGGGTCTTTTCCAATGAGTCAACTCTTCTCATGAGGTGGCCAAAGTACAGGAGCTTCAGCTTTAGCATCATTCCTTCCAAAAAAAATCCCAGGGCTGATCTCCTTCAGAATGGACTGGTTGAATCTCCTTGCAGTCCAAGGGACTCTCAAGAGTCTTCTCCAACACCACAGTTCAAAAGCATCAATTCTTTGGCACTCAGCCTTCTTCACAGTCCAACTCTCACATCCATACATGACCACAGGAAAAACCAGAGCCTTGAATAGATGGACCTTAGTCGGCAAAGTAATGTCTCTGCTTTTGAATATGAAATCTAGGTCATAACTTTTCTTCCAAGGAGTAAGCGTCTTTTAATTTCATGGCTGCAAACACCATCTGCAGTGATTTTGGAGCCCTGCCCCCAAATAAAATTCGACACTGTTTCCACTGTTTCCCCATCTATTTCCCATGCAGTGATGGGACTGGATGCCATGATCTTCGTTTTCTGAATGTTGAGCTTTAAGCCAACTTTTTCACTCTCCTCTTTTACTTTCATCAAGAGACTTTTTAGTTCCTGTTCACTTTCTGCCATAAGGATGGTGTCATCTGCATATCTGAGGTTATTGATATTTCTCCTGGCAATCTTGATTCCAGCTTGCGTTTCTTCCAGTCCAGTGTTTCCATGATGTACTCTGCATATAAGTTAAATAAGCATGGTGACAATATACAGCCTTGGCATACTCCTTTTCCTATTTGGAAACATTCTGTTGTTCCATGTCCAGTTCTAACTGTTGCTTCCTGGCCTGCATACAGATTTCTCAAGAGGCAGGTTAAGTGGTCTGGTATTCCCATCTCTTTCAGAATTTTCCAGAAGGCCGTGGTTTTTCCTGTGGTCATGTATGGATGTGAGAGTTGAACTGTGAAGAAGGCTGAATGCCGAACAATTGACGCTTTTGAACTGCGGTGTTGGAGAAGACTCTTGAGAGTCCCTTGCACTGCAAGGAGATCCAACCAGTCCATTCTGAAGGAGATCAGCCCTGGGATTTCTTTGGAAGGAATGATGCTAAAGCTGAAACTCCAGTACTTTGGCCACCTCATGCGAAGTGTTGACACATTGGAAAAGACTTTGATTCTGAGACGGATTGGGGGCAGGAGGAGAAGGGAACGACAGAGGATGAGATGGCTGGATGGCATCATTGATTCGATGGACGTGAGTCTGAGTGAACTCCAGGAGTTGGTGATGGACAGGGAGGCCTGGCGTGCTGCGATTCATGGGGTCTCAAAGAGTCTGACACGGCTGAGCAACTGAACTGAACTGAACAAAGGTATCACCTGGGAACTTACTGAAAAGGTATATTCTCAAGCCCTTCCCCATTCCTATCCAGTCAAAACTCCAAAAGTAGTATTCCCAAATCTGTCTTAGTATCCCTTCAGTTGCTTTCAGTGCACATTTAAGTTTGAGCATCACTGCTCCAAGAATGGGTTCTGCAAACTGCTGCAACAGTCCAGCACCTGCTTTGTAAAATAAAGTTTGATTGGAGCACTGCTGCTGCTGCTACTGCTGCTAAGTCGCTTCAGTTGTGTCCGACTCTGTGCGACCCCATAGACAGCAGCCTGCCAGGCTCCCCCTCCCTGGGATTCTCCAGGCAAGAACACTGGAGTGGGTTGCCATTTCCTTCTCTAATGCATGAAAGTGAAAAGTGAAACTGAAGTCCCTCAGTCGTGTCTACTCTTAGCGACCTCATGGACTGCAGCCCATCAGGCTCCTCCATCCATGGGATTTTCCAGGCAAGAGTACTAGAGTGGGGTGCCATTGCCTTCTCCGGATTCAAGCACAGTCACACCCATTCCTCCCATATTTTTTAGAAATGCTTTTGCACCACAATGGCAGAATTGAATAGTTGTCACATAGAATCATAACTCAAAACCTAAAATGTTTACTATTTATACCTTTAGAAAAATCTGTGGACCCCAATCTAGGGCATTACATGATGGGCTACATAATTAGTACAGGTGGTAAGAGCTGAGAAAGAAATGACATTTACATATGTGGTGGACAAGATCAGCTTGATGGAATCAGTGGGATCTGGAAAAGATTGAAAATGATGATGTGGGAAATTAGATCAGTGCATATTTTTCACAGTTGCTGCCCACTCTGGAGAAGGGACATAATTGTCCTCTCCAGATTTGATATATGGCATGCTTTGAAACATGACCAGTAAGAACTTACTCACTTCTCAGTAGGATATTGAAGAACAAATGTAAGCTTGTCCCACTTCAGATAGAAATTTTCTATCAGCCTGGATGGTTGAAGGAATAGAACACTGGAGCCTTAGCTGTCCCAAGATGAATATGTAGCTTGGGAGAGTAATAAAGCATTTACTTGTAAGCCAGGGAGATTTGGGGATCATCTGCTATCACACATGAACCTAATCTAACTTAACACAAACAAGTAGAATTAATTAACTAAAAAAAGTTCATGCTAAAGCAAGAGTCATGACTTGGACAAGGTATTTCACTGAAAATTCAAATATCATTTGGGGGAAGAATGATAAAACAAATAGAATTGCTTTAAAGAAGAAAGGTCTTAAAAAGTAGAAAATGAGTATTACAAATTTATGATAGATAATTAAGGCTAAGGAGACAGAACTTCTTTAGCAATAGGGAACCATGGAAGGCTATTTAGAAAAGGAATGATGTCATCAAAATTATGCTGTAAGAAGACCATTCTGTTGGCAAGGCAGAGATAGAAGGACAGTAAACAAAGGAAATTAATCACAAGGCTGTGAAAAATTAAAACATGATGTAACATGGGCCAGAATTCAAGCACTGTCATCGTTACACCTACACTTGATGCATCAACAAGTTCCATCAACTAGACTTCCTAAATATCACTAAAAACATCATTTTATCATTTACCTTACCCATACTATCATTGTTTTAATTTAGGCTTTTGAGTTCCTCCCTGAATGCCTGCTGCCATATCTCTGTCTCTTCAACACGTCTATTTGTGGTCAACTTCAGTATTCTTGCCTGGAAAATCCCATGGGCAAAGGAGCCTGGTGGGCTACAGTTCATGGACTCACAAAGAGTTGGACACAACCAAGCAACTGAGTGTACACACACACACACACACACACACACACTCTCTCTCTCTCACACACACACACACACTCAAACACAGAGCTTTGCTTTACAACTTATTGAGTCCAGGACCATTCAGGCTAATAGGACAATTCCAACCTCACAGATAAAGAGAGGAGACATAGAAACCAGTAGACTCTCATTCAAACAACAAAAGGGGAAATAACTTTTGTTTGGAAGTGACATACATCCCTTCTGTTTATATTCCCTAGGCCGAAGAAAGTCACAAACTCATTGCTAAGCATAGTGACAATGGGACATGAAGTCAGTGTGACAGAGATGCGTAACCTCCCTAGGAGAAGAAGCATGCAAAGGCTGGTGATTATTTTGAAGAGTAACACAATCGACCATATTCTTTCTCTGATCCTAAAATATAAAAAATGAGGTTGCTTAATAGGTGGCTTGCACATCTGGGGTAAAGATCATATTTTCTTTTCTTTTGTAGTACTTTTTTGTGAAATTAAAAGGATTTAAAACAGAAAAAGAAATGAATATAGGGAATTGCATAATAATTGAGAGGGTTTTTTCTTTTTTTTAACTCTGGATGCTGACAGTAGAGAGGAAGGATCAGAGGTTCAGTATTTTAAGTCTCAGATTATGCTTCCTTGCTTGTGTTCTGCTTAAAGCAAAGAATGCATCAAGGTCCTATGTGCACATCATTTATTTACCAGGTGATCTCGAGAATCAGTGTAAAGGGGCCTGATCCACTGCAAAAAAAAAAAAAAAACTTGGCTTGATTTCATTAGAGTATCCAAGAAGCACACCAAATACCCCCAAGAATTTCCAAACAAAGGCCAAAAGGTCCCTTCCCTCATTGATCTAGACTGCCCCTCTTTTGTTTTATATACAAATGAAGTTTGGTGATTTACACCATTCTTTTCAGTGTAAAATGAGCCTGAAGGCAGTAAGCAAAGACAAGCACGTCATCACTTCAGGAATTCCCCATGAGCAAGAAAGTGGATCACAACCACATGGATCTCTCTCTTTCAGCTGGACCTGTAATCAGAGGGCCCAGAAAATGTTAGCATGTTATCCTATATGCTAGGTTTACAGTTATGTCAGTAACAAGGGGCAGAAGGAGAAGATCATTCTGCAGAAAGGTGATGTCAAATATTTTAGGATTCATATGAAGGCAGGATACCCAGATTCTCTAGGGTGAGCTGATGATTCAAAATATCTGGATAAAACCAATTGCCAGAGAGTGTAGCAGGAAATAAAAAAATTGGCTAATCATCTAAAAAACAATAAAACACTGCAACGATTATTACCAATAATAAATGGATTAATGTTTACTGAGCACTTACTGTTTGTCAGGCATAGGGATAAATATTTCACTTATATATACATTTTTAATATAAATTTATTTATTTTAATTGGAGGTTAATTACTTTACAATATTGTATTGGTTTTGCCATACATCAAAATGAATCCACCACAGGTATACACGTGTTCCCCATCCTGAACCCCCCTCCGTCCTCCCTCCCTATACCATCCCTCTGGGTCATCGCAGTGCACCAGCCCCAAGCATCCAGTATCATACATCGAACCTGGACTGGTGATTCGTTTCATATATGATATTATACATGTTTCAATGCCATTCTCCCAAATTATCTCACCCTCTCCTTCTTCCACGGAGTCCAAAAGACTGTTCTAAATCTGTGTCTCTTTTGCTGTCTCGCATACAGGGTTATCATTACCATCTTTCTAAATTTCATATGCATGCATTAGTATACTGTATTGGTGTTTTACTTTCTGGCTTACTGCACTCTGCATAATAGGCTCCAGTTTCATCCACTTCATTAAAACTGATTCAAATGTATCCTTTTTAATGGCTGAGTAATACTCCATTGTGTATATGTACCACAGCTTTCTTATCCATTCATCTGCTGATGGACATCTAGGTTGCTTCCATGTCCTGGCTGTTATCAACAGTGCTGCGATGAACATTGGGGTACATGTGTCTCTTTCAATTCTGGTTTCCTCAGTGTGTATGCCCAGCAGTGGGATTGCTGGGTCATAATGCAATCTATAGATTCAGTGCAATCCCTATCAAGCTACCATCGGTATTTTTCACAGAGCTAGAACAAATAATTTCACAATTTGTATGGAAATACAAAAACCTCAAATAGCCAAAGCAATCTTGAGAAAGAAGAATGGAACTGGAGGAATCAACCTGCCTGACTTCAGGCTCTACTACAAAGCTACAGTCATCAAGACAGTATGGTACTGGCACAAAGACAGAAATATAGATCAATGGAACAAAATAGAAAGCCCAGAGATAAATCCATGCACCTATGGACACCTTGTCTTTGACAAAGGAGGCAAAAATATACAATGGATTAAAGACAATCCTTTTAAAAGGTGGTGCTGGGAAAACTGGTCAACCACTTATAGAAGAATGAAACTAGAACACTTTCTAATACCATATACAAAAATAAACTCAAAATGGATTAAAGATCTAAACGTAAGACCAGAAACTATAAAACTCCTGGAGGAGAACATAGGCAAAACACTCTCTGACATAAATCACAGCAGGATCCTCTATGACTCACTTATATATTTATCTTTCATGAGAAGGTGGTAATATTTTCTCCAGTTTACGTACTGAAGCTGCTGCTGCTAAGTTGTTTCAGTTGTGTCCGACTCTGTGTGACCCCATAGACGGCAGCCCACCAGGCTCCACCATCCCTGGGATTCCCCAGGCAAGAACACTGGAGTGGGTTGCCATTTCCTTCTTCAATGCATGAAAGTGAAAACTGAAAGTGAAGTTGCTCAGTCGTGTGACTCTTCATGACCCCATGGACTGCAGCTTACCAGGCTCCTCTATCCATGGGATTTTCCAGGCTAGAGTACTGGAGTGGATTGCCATTGCCTTCTTTGGTACTAAAGCTAAATAATATAAAATGGTCATAAACAGAATAATCATTGGAGTCAGAATTTGAATCATGTCAGCTGAACTCCAGAGTTCATTGTCATAATCTCTGGTAGCTCATTTCATAGTTCCCTGGTGGCTCCGACGGTAAAGCATCTCTCTACAATGTGAGAGACCTGGGTTCAATACCTGTGTTGGGAAGATTCCCTGGAGAAGAAAATGGCAACCCATTCTAGTACTCTTGCTTTGGAAATCCCATGGATGGAGGAGCTTGGTGCAGGCTACTATCCATGGGGTAGCAGAGAGTCGGGGACAAATGAGCAACTTCACTTTCAGCTGAACTCCAGAGTTCATTTTCATAATCTCTAAACTCTGAAACTTTTCTCTAGTATGTCTTTATTTCTGTTGTTGTTGTTGTTCAGTTACTAAGTCGTATCTGACTCTTTGTGACCCCATGGACTACAGCATGCCAGGCCTCCCTGTCCTTCACCATCTCCTGGAGTTTGCCCAAGTTCATGTCCATTGACTTAGTGATGCCATCCAACCATCTCATCCTCTGTTGCCCCTTTCCCTCTTTCCCTTCAATTTTTCTCATCATCAAGGTCTTTTCCAATGAGTCAGTTGTTTTTATATAATCTGAGTATAGCAGCTTTGGAGATATAATTTCAATGGTGGAAGAAAAACCTTGATTTTGTTAAGAAACAGCATTTTTACCTCAAGATTTGACTAATATTTTCAGGACCCACTGAACAAATAATGGTTGAATTCTGCAATGCACATTGCTTTGCGAATGCAAAATAGTAAACACTATAATCTCTAGAGATCATTGAGAAAAATATTTGGTCCTCAAAAATTTATAGCAACTAAATATTTTACCATCAACCACTGTATATAAAACTGAGTATTCTACAATGAAATGCAAGTTTGTCCTAAGATTATAAATACATCTCCATTTGAAACAGAAATAAATGTCATGTTTAAAAAGTAAAAGATGCAACTAGCTGAAGGCTTTGTCACAAAAGAGTGAACTTCTACTTCCATGATGACTTAGTGGTTGAGAATCTGCCAATGGAGGGGACCTGGGTTCAATCTCTGGTTGGGGATGATACAACATGCTATGTGGGAACTAAGCCCATGTACCATAACTACTTAGCCCAAGTTCCTAGAGCCTGTGCTCCACAAAAAAAAGAAGCCGCCACAATAAGAAGCCCACACACCACAAAGGAAGAGTAGCTACCACTCCCCACAACTAAATAAAGTCTGCACATAGCAATGAAGACTCAGCACAGTCAAAAAATTTAATTAAAAAAAAAAAAAAACACCAAGTAATTCAGTGAACTTCTGACTAAACAGAGTTGCATACAGGTAGAGATCAGACCTACTTCAATAATTTTCTCACTATCTTGATTAGAAATGTACATGAGACTCTGTCTTATATAGAAGGAACTAATTTGTAAAGACAATATATGTGATTGACATAAATATTATCTCATTTGAACATTACAAAAACAGGTTAAAAGGTACTTTTATCACCATTTCATAGATGACGTAACTATAGATCATAGATGATGAGGTTCAGGTATGCAATATCTTTTGCTCAAGATCACACTGACAGTGTCAGGATCAGCGTGATGGTTCATACTCAGTGGATCTTACTCTAATACATTTTTTCTATTTTCACAAAATCATACCTGCCCAAACCTGAGTTTTCTGACTTAAAACCACCTGATAATAATACTTTTTCCTTAGGCTGTGAATGGCCATTAATCAGTAGAATCCCAACTGTCACCTTCCTAATGTCTGATACTTTTCACAAAGGGAAAATTTCTCCTTAGGTAAAGGGACAGGACAGGGGATTACTGGGGATGGGTCAAGGGACTGCTGAATATGTGAAAATGAGAAACATAACATATATGATCAAAATTGATAAATCCTGTTGTTCTTTGGGAAGGCCACAAAATGTAGATGGGATTAAAGTGGGAGCTAAAAGAAGACAACAATCTGATTAAGTAGAAAAATTCAGATATTCAGTCTTGATATTTATGTGAACTAGCTAGTTGGGGCCTAAGACATGTGTTGTGGTAAATTAATAAGGATATTAAGTTACCATACATTATATCAACTATAAAACTGAGTTATTTATTTTTTAATCCACCTGGAAATCAAGAAAGGGACACCATTATGAAGAAAGGGACTCAGGTAGGCCAGGGCATGGAATAGGATAAATGAGGAATAAATACAAATGCAACTTTGAAATAAGAAATTATAAGAGGCTATGACATCCTGAATAGAGATGAAAATGCACAAGATGATATTAGAGGTTAATCTGAATTTTCAAGTTTAAACAACTAAAGAAATATTGGTGCTATTAACCGACATTGAGAAGTCTGGAGTTAGCATTACTTATAAAGAGAAGATGAATCCAACTCAAAATGCATTTTTACAAAGAGAATTTAAATGAGAAAAAAAATTTGGCAATCCTTGATATAATTATATATCTAAGTGAAGACCTGACTCACTGGAAAAGACTCTGATGCTGGGAGGGATTGGGTGCAGGAGGAGAAGGGGACGACCGAGGATGAGATGGCTGGATGGCATCACGGACTCGCTGGAAGTGAGTCTGAGTGAACTCCGGGAGATGGTGATTGACAGGGAGGCCTGGCGTGCTGCAATTCATGGGATCGCAAAGAGTCGGACACGACTGAGCGACTGAAATGAACTGAACTGAACTGACTGAAGGGTCAACTTTGTGGTAAGAATAATAACAGTAAAAATTAGTTAATATTATTATTAGTGGTGTAAAATAATTATAAAATACTCCACTCACAGTGGTTCAACTGGTAAAAAATCATCCTGCAGTGCAACAGACACAAAAGATTCAGATTCAATCCCTGATCTAGAAAATCCCTTGGAGAAGAAAATGGCAACCCAACTCCAGTATTTTTGCCTGGAGAATCCCACGGACAGAGGAGCCTGTTGGGCTACAGTCCACCGGGTTTCAAAGTTTCTGACACAACTGATCATGGGATGAAAGTGAAAGTGAAAGTCATTCAATCCTGTCTGACTCTTTGCAACCCAATGGATTATATAGTCCATGGAATTCTCCAGGTCAGAATACTGGAATGGGCATAATTTCCCTTCTCCAGGGCATCTTCCCAACCCAGGGATCAAGCACGTGATAAATGGAATTGTAAAATATCAAACATGTTAAATGTCAATGCTGTCAGAGATAATGCATTCTAGAAATTCAAGCCTATGTTAATAGCTTAGTAAAACAACATAAATCCAAAGATCTGAATATTTTTTTCAGTTCAACAACTTTATATTTTTGTTTGCCTCTAATTTGCATCTTTCATAAATGTAAAAGATTTAAACTTTATGACCAAATCTCATATAAACATTTGATATAGGAACTATTTTTAAATTCAAATATATTTCATACTTTTTTCTATAAAATGTATAAAGAGCTAAAGTTTTATGGATTAAATGTTTTGTGGTTCTGAATGTTTGTTTACTTTGATAATAAGATGGTTCCCTTATATATATCATATTAATTTTTAAGCAAAATTACTCATTTCTTGATTAGTAGCCTTTATAATATATCTTTGATGTCATAGTCTTTAAACTATAGTCAAAATTGGATGTCCTAATAGAAAATACTAATATTGTACTTTATATCAATATCCTGTTTTCCATTTTAGTAGTTTCAATCTCCTCTTTTCTATATGTTTTTTCATAGTCCATTTATTTTTAATTGGGCTGGTAATATTATTTTTTAATATCCCATCTTTAAGAAGGGATCTAAATAAAGAGAATATATTTTAGCCTCTTTCATAATTTTAGGTTCTGTGATCAAAACTCTGCCCCTGAATAAAAATAATCAGAAAGGGGGAAATAACACTTTTACATAACTATATATAGAGGTCACGAGTGGGGAGAAAGCAAAAAAAAAAAAAAGAGAGAGAGAGAGAAACTGATCTTTCCAAAACCATTGGTTACTTCCAGTTTTATCTTCCTTACCATAGGTGTATAAGGTCAAGCATACAACTGGGAAATTTATGGCCATTTGGTCTTTGGCCATGTAAGTCACTTATTAGCTCTTGCAACTCAGACTCTGAATTAAACCATTCTGAAGTGACTCCAGTCTAAAGAAGCCCACAGAGGACTTTCTTGGCGGTCCAGTGGATAAGACTTCTGCTTCCAGTGCAGGCGGTACTGCTTCTACCCCTGGCCTGATGCTGAGATCCCATGTGTGTGTGCTCAGTCCCTTAGTCAAGCCTGACTTGGCATGAACTGTAGCCTTCCAGGCTCCTCTGTCTATGGAATTTCCCAGGTAAGAATATTGGAACGGGTTTCAATTTCAGTCCCGACCCAGGGAATGAACCTGGATCTTTTGCATTGCCAAGCAAATTCTTTACCACTGCACCACCCAGGAAGCCCACGACTTGCAGCCAAAAACACAAACCATAAAACAGAAGGAATACTGTAACAAATTCAATAAAGACGTTTAAAACAGTCCACATTGTATATATATACACATGCATGCTGCTGCTGCTGCTTAGTCGCTCAGTTGCGTCTGACTCTTTGTAGCCCCATGGACTAGCCCTCCAGGCTTCTCTGTCCAACCAGGATGTGTATGTGTATACATGTCGCTTTAAGAAGCCCACAAATAGCACTGGGAGGGGTCGTGGAGAGTATGTGACTCCAGGTTGACCCTCAAACTTGATTCTATGATCAGGGACTCTTCGATTTTTCCATCTTTGGGAGGTGCATTCTGCCCAGTTCCCACATTGGGAGCTACTTCACGGAGGCAGCCCTGAGAGAGCATTGTGGTGCTGAGACCACCTGGACAGTACATGGGACAGAATGCAGGTAAGACCTGTCTGTAAACTTGGAGGATTCTAGGGGGCAGGAGTGGGAGGGGTGGGCAAGGGGCGGTTTACAAACCTGCCATCTGCGCATCTAGGTGGCTTGTCTCCCTTGCTTCCTTTTCTCCTTGCCCTTCAGTGTATGAAAACCCGCTTCAGATTTCATTCAGGAAGCTCCAATGGTTGTGACCCCACCACTGCTAATCTTTGATGAGGCTAAATTCATACATAAAATAGAGAATTAATGGGAGGTGAGCACCCATATCGCAGTAGATGCTGGAAGCCTTCAGGCAGCCGCACTGTTGCCCCTCCATTGCTGTGCTGACCTCGCGATTGAAAGAAAATTGACAAAGAATATGAAGGCAGTTGGAGAAGGAACTGGCAACCCACTCCAGTGTTCTTGCCTAGAGAATCCTGTGGACAGAGGAGCCTGGTGGACTGCTGTTCATAGGGTCGCATAGAGTCGGACACGACTGAAGCGACTTAGCATGTGAATGCACTGGAGAAGGAAATGGCAACCCACTCCAGTATTCTTGCCTGGAGAATCCCAGGGACAGAGGAGCCTGGTGGGCTGCCATCTATGGGGTTACACAGAATCGGACGCGACTGAAGCGACTTAGCAGCAGCAGCAGCAGCTTGAAGGCAGTGGACAAGTAAAAGTCATTCTCCTTTAATGATCTTACCTACCAGCGTTGAGACAGGAAGGGTAAACCAAAGTCCCAACACTACTTTTTGAAAATATAAAATCTTGAGATAGAGAGAAAGGTGTGTGTATTTCATCTTAAAAACATCGAGACATAAAAATAATACACTATAAAGATGCTTGCTGTACCATCATTCCATCCTGTCCTAGGGCTGACAGTGGATTAAACAAACCACAAAAAGTTATTTATTTGTGTCTGGGTCAATAATTAAATACCATTTAAAAAATTTATGTACTTATTTTATCTGTGCTGGGTCTTTCTTGGGGCATGCTTTCTCTAGTTGCCTTATGCTCAGGCATGGGTTTTTTGGTGGTGGTGCATAGGTTCCTCATTTCACTGGGCTATCTTGTTGCAGAGCACAGTCTCTAGGCACGTGGGCTCAGTAGTTGTGTTGCAAGGGCTTAGTTGTCCCTGGCATGTGGAATCCTCCCAGATCAGGGATCAAACCAATGCCCCCTGCATTGGCCAACCAGTTCTTAACCACCAGAACACCAGGGAAGTCTCAAGTATTGGATTTTTAGTGGAGTAAGGCACTATGCATACTTACTCTCCTTTGAGTTGTCTGGGGATTTTATGTGATAAATAGCCCATTTATAGTCAGCATATTTATCAAGGGCACCCAAGGAGAGGCATAGTTTCTGATAAATGGCTGAGCAAATTTTATTCCATTTGCAATAAAAAAGATGATTAGAGAAAACTTTTAAAGGGATACTGGAAATCATTACATTGCAAATGACAAATTTTAGGATGCCAAATTTCTTTGCTATTAACTGAAATCTGTAAGTCCTGGGTGATAAAGACCCTTCTAAATAGCAGCACACAAGAATTTTATTTATTCTAGAATTTATTTTATTTTAGAATTTATTTATTCATATAGGCTCTACATGATTAAAGTAAGACACGACTGCCAAAAAGCAGACAATCTTAGGTAAAATGACTAGAAATATAGTCCAGACAAAAATAAATACAGTAATGCTTCTTCAGAAAGTTTCACAACTGTAATGAAGAATTTGGAGAAAATTTAATAGAGAAAATGTTGTTCTGGTTAAGTCTCTGAGTCATGCCCCATTCTTTGTGGTCTCCATGGACTGCAGCACCCCATGGGCAGGCTTCCCTGTCATTCACTATCTCCCAGAGTTTGCTCAGACTCATGTCCATTGAATTGGTAATGCCATCCAATCATCTCACCTTCTCCTCCTGCCCTCAATCTTTCCCGACAACAGAGTCTTTTCCAAAGAGTTGCTTTTCACATCAGGTGGCCAAAGTATTAGAACTTCTGCTTCAGCATTGGTCCTTCCTGTGAGTATGCAGTGTTGATTTCCTTTAGGATTGACTGGTTGAATCTCCTTGTAGTCCAAGGGACTCTCGAGTGTCTTCTCCAGTACCACATTTTGAAAGCATAAATTCTTCAGCTCTCAGCCTTCTTTGTGATACAACTTTCACATCCATAGATGACTACTGGGGAAAGCATAGCTTTGACTATACAGACATTTAAACACTGTTAATTTACATGTTTTCAAATGGAATGAGCATCTAACTAGGATTTCAAAAGGCAGAATGATAATATTCAAAGGCAGAAGTCATAGCTTAAAGTCTATATTTTCCAACACCTGGAATAGTGGAAAAATAGTCATCTGCATGAAAATAAAAAACATTGCCCTGCTTCTAGAAATGCCTAGTTGATATACATGTATATGAAACTGCACAATTTCATATTTACAGAAAGGTAGAATGTCAGAAAATTTTAGAATACTTATGCTAAATTGACATTAGAAAAGGACAATCATTTATTCTCTCTTACTGCTCTGTTATATATGGTATAAATCATGTTTGATATAAGAGGAGACAAGATAGATTATTTTTCCTACTAATATTGTATCAGTTGTATATATGCCAAGGCCAGTTCTCATTTCCAGTTTTTTTGAAAAAATATTCATAGTTCCTGGTATCCTTTAGCTTCAGCACATTTAGTGAATTATAACTTATGGACCATAAAATCCACCCACTTTAAATGTACAATTCAATGAATTGTAATAAATTTATACAGGTGTACAACCATCACCACAACCGAATTTTAAAATGTTCAAATCACCCATTGTGATCCTTGGTGCCAATTTGGATCCAGTCAATCTTCAGTCTTATCCCAACCCCAAGGAACACACTGATCTCTCTCTACAGAAATGACTCATAAAATATGTGGTCTTTCGTTCTGGAGTCTTTAAATTAACATAATATTTTGAGTCTCATCCATGTGGAAGCATTGATAATTTGTTCCATTTATATTGCTGAATAGTATTCTATTGTTTCTGTATACCATAGTCTATCTATCCATTCACCAGTTGATAAGCATTTGGGTAGTTTCCAATTTCTGCAGTTATAAATAATGCTGCTGAGTAAGTAAATGTCTTTGTGTGTACATATGTTTTCATTCTTTTGGATATATTCCTAGGAATGGAATTACTTTTTCTTTTTAAATGTTTATTTGTTTGGCTGTGCTGGGTCTTGCTTGTGGCACAAGGGACATTTATAGTTGGGACACGTGAACTCTTAGTTGTGAAGTTAAAGCATTAGTCCCTCAGTCATGTCTGACTCTTTGGAACCCCATGGACGGGAGCCTACCAGGCTTCTTTGTCCATGGGATTCTCCAAGCAAGAATATTGGAGTGAATTGCCATTTCCTTCTCCAGGGGATCTTCCTGACCCAGGGATCAAACCCGGGTCTCCTGCATTGCTGGTAGCAATCTGAGCTACCAGGGAAGCCCTGTGGGACATAGTTCCCTGATCAGGGATTGAATTAATGCTTCCTGCATTAGGAGCTCAGAATCTTAGACATTGGACCACAAAGGTTATTCTTGGAATCACTTTTTCATATTTCACACTTTTTAATTAAAAAAAAAAATAAGTTGCCATACTGTTTTTTAAAGTCACTGAACTAGTTTACATTCCCATTAGTGATGCAAGTTGTTCCAGTTTGCCATATATATGTCAACTGTTTGTGTTCTTTATCTTTTTTATTACAATTCTAGTGATAAGAAGTGGTATACTAATGTGGTTTTAATGTTAATTCCTCTAATGATTAATAATTTTTAGCATGATCATTTTTTCATGTGACTTATCCATATTTTTGGTGAAATATCTCTTCAAAATTTTGCTCATTTTAACTGGAGTTCTCTTCTGACCATTGTAAGATTTCTTTACATACTTTGAAAATTAAACAAAATATGATTTGCAAAAATTTTTTCTGAAATTTTAATTTTCTTAATGTTCTGTTTTGAAGTGTAAAAGTTGTGTTTTATTTAAATATGGAAAATTCCATATTATTATTTTTAATATGATTTGTGCTTTGGGGACTGTATCTGAGAAATTTTTGCCTAACCTAAGGCCACACATATTTTTCTCCTATGCTTTCTTCTAAAAGTTTTATTCTTTTAGATATTATACTTTGGAGTATGATTAATTTTGAATTCAAAAATTTGTATAAGTGATAAATCCATCTTTTTGAATGAGGATATCTAATTTTCCCATTTGTTAGATATCATTTGTTGAATAAAAGGCATCCTTTTCTCACTGAATTATCTTTGCCTTTATGGAAAATCTGGCTTCTTTGGTGGCTCAGACGATAAAGAATCTGCCTGTAATGTGAGAGACCCAGGTTCTATCCCTGGGTCAGGAAGATACCCAGGAGAAGGAAATGGCAACCCACTCTAATATTCTTGCCTGGAGAATTCCATGGACAGAGGAGTATGGCAGCTACAGTTCATGGGCTCATAAAGATTCGGACATGAATGAGTGACTAGCAATTAATGGAAAATCAGTTGAGGAAGATGACAAATTATACACAGAGTGAATATCTTAGAATTACTTTTTAAAAAAATATGAACCATATATTTCAGGAAATAAATGAGGAAAATTAATTAATCAGCAATATTATCTCTCTCATATCCACAATACCTCTTATGGCACAGTTATGTAGATACATCTAAAAACCTGCCTAATCAAGCAATAGAATGGGAAAGGCTAGAGATATCTTCAATGAAATTAGAGATACCAAGGGAACATTTCATGCAAAGACGGGCACAATAAAGGACAGACATGATGGACATAATGGAAGCAGAAGATATTTAGAAGAGGTGGCAAGAATACAAAGAACTATGCAAAAAAGATCTTAATGACCAAAGTAACCACGATGTTGTGATCACTCACCTAGAGGTAGACATCCTAGAATGTGAAGTCAAATGGGCTTTAGGCAGCATCACTACGAACGAAGCTAGGGGAGGTGATGGAATTCCAGTTGAGCAATTTCAAATCCTAAAAGATGATGCTATGAAAGTGCTGCACTCAATATGCCAGCAAACTTGGAAAACTCAGCAGTGGCCACAGGATGGGAAAAGTTCAGTTTTAATTCCAGTCTCAAAGAAAGGAATGTCAAAGAATTCAAAGAATGTTCAAACTATTGCAAAATTGCATTCATCTCACACGCTAGCAAAGTAATGCTCAAAATCCTCCAAGCCAGGCTTCAACAGAACGTGAACCGGGAACTTTCAGATATTCAAGTTAGATTTTAAAAAGGCAGAGGAACCAGAGACCAAATTGCCAACATCTTCCGGATCATGGAATAAGCAAGGGAGTTCCAGAAAAACATCTGCTTCTGCTTTATTGACTATGCCAAAGCCTCTGACTGTGTGGATCACAACAAACTGCGGAAAATTCTTAAAGAGATGGGAATACCAGACCACCTGACCTGCCTCCTGAGAAATATGTATGCAGGTCAAGAAGCAACAGTTAGAACTGGACATGGAACAATAAACTGTTTCTAAATCGGGAAAGGAGTACGTCAAGGCTGCATACTGTCACCCTGTTTATTTAACTTATATGCAGAGTACATCATGCGAAATGCCAGGCTAGATGAAGAGCAACCTGGAATCAAGATTGCTGGGAGAAATATCAAAAACCTCAGATATGCAGATGACACCACCCTTATGGCAGAAAGCGAAGAAGAACTAAAGAGCCTCTTAATGAAAGTGAAAGAGGAGAATGAAAAAGTTGGCTTGAAGTTCAACACTCAGGAAACTAAGATCATGGCATCTGATCACATCACTTCATTGCAAATAGATGGGGAAACAATGGAAACAGTGAGATACTCTATTTTGGGGGGTTCCAAGATCACTGCAGATGGTGACTGCAGCCATCCATGAAATTAAAAGATGCTTACTTCTTGGAAGAAATGCTATGATCAACCTAGACAGCATATTAAAAAGCAGAGACATTACTTTGCCAACAAAGGTCTGTCTAGTTAAAGCTCTGGTTTTTCCAGAAGTCATGTATGGATGTGAGAGTTGGACTATTAAGAAAGCTAAGCTCTGAAGAATTGATGCTTCTGAACTGTGGTGTTGGAGAAGACTCTTGAGAGTCCCTTGGACTGCAAGGAGATCTAACCAGTCCATCCTAAAGGAAATCAGCCTTGAATACTCATTGAAAGGACTGGTGCTGAAGCTGAAACTCCAATACTTTGGCCACCTGATGCAAAGAACTGACTCATTGCAAAAGACCCTGATGCTGGGAAAGATTGAAGGTAGCAGGAGAAGGTGGTGACAGAGGATGAGATGGTTGGATGGTATCACCGACTCGATGGACAAGAGTTTGAGCAAGCTCTGGGAGTTCGTGATGGATAGGGAAGCCTGGTATGCTGCAGTCCATGGGGTCGCAAAGAGTTGGACACAACTGAGGGACTGAACTAAAGTGAATCAAAACTTAGTATTTAGTTGTTTGATATTGTTTGGTGATGAGAACAGATAAATTATTGAAAAATAATTTTTTGACAAGTCTTGATTTTTACCAACGTTCCTTTTGAATAAACTTAGTGTGAAGGTTTTCCTATTTCATTTTCTTTTGCTATTTCAGTGTTTAGAAATCAGTATACCTTTATTAATGGAGAAGGAAATGCAACCCACTTCAGTACTCATGCATGGGAAATCCCATGGACAGAAGAGTCTGGCAGGCTACAGTCCATAGGGTTGCACAGAGTCAGACGCAGGTGGGCTACTGAGCACTCACACATACTTTTATTCAAATGTCTGAATCCATACCATATTTCTGTACATTTCTTCCCTGTAATTATCACTTATTAGGTTAATTATGTATTAAGACAGTTAGTGATAAGAGCTGTAGTCCATATGGTAATAGGAGAGCAGGGTATATTGGAGAGTGCTTTTCAAAATATTTTTGGTAAAAGCTGCTACTTATGGTTGCCAAGTGAGAGATTGTACCCAACTTAAGCTATTCCTCAGGGAATCAAGGGTGATCTTTAATATTACAAGCAAGAAAGCTGACTCTGAACTACTGTTATAGCAGCTTAATGGTTCCCAGTGGGAGAACTACAGGATTTATTTCTTACATGCTGATTTGGGAAAAGTCATGCTTGTACCCATGTCATGTATAAAGAACTTATTCAGAATAAGTCATTTTCTGATACAGAGATATAAATTGAATGCTATACATAAAGTTAACTAAAGGGCAAAGTACAAAAAAATGTTTCATTGGTTGAAATCTTAGTATTATAATCATAAGGGAAATAAAAATTTACATGGCAAATCAAACACTAGGATTAAACCTTTAAAAAAGCCAGATAAATTTATG
Organism: Budorcas taxicolor; assembly: GCF_023091745.1. Lineage (NCBI taxonomy): Eukaryota > Metazoa > Chordata > Mammalia > Artiodactyla > Bovidae > Budorcas > Budorcas taxicolor. The sequence goes on along the minus strand of NC_068929.1, from coordinate 53,553,313 downwards.
GTATATCAGAAAATAAAAGGAAAGGAAAAATGAAGGAAGGAAGGGAGAAAGAAAGGAAAGAAAGAAGGAAAGAGAGGAAGAAAGGAACGAAGCTACAATATTTGACAATGATATGGATTTTAAACCTGTGGTAGATTGCAGTAGTCATAGTTGCCATTTACTCTCATCTTTATCTATTCACTCCTTCAGTAGCCCCCATACACTCTGATTCTTGGACATGTGACACAGTGTGTCCAATGGTCAGTAGCAAAGATGACACAAGTAAAATGTACTTGAACTTATCTGCTTGTCCCCTGCTGCTCTTGGTAGAGAGGAGGGGTCCCGCCAATTCTTCCATGTGAAATTATATAAATATATAACTTTGGTGATGGGGAAGACATATGCCATCTCAGCTCAGTCATCTAAAAGCAGCCAGCCACAGCAGACTACAGAATTATAAACAGCTCTGATCACCATCAGCTAGGTGTAATACAGACTAGAGGAACCAAGAGAACCTACTTTACCCTGGAAGAAACTTTTTACCAACATTCATGACCTAGATAAGTGGTTGTTGCTTTAAGCCGCTTGCATAATTAAGCCACAAAAACTTGTTATGCAGCAAATGTTAATGTGATTTTCTAATTTTCGGTGAATATGATTGGATTTTATATGAATTATTAAAACATGTTCAGTAACATACATTTATGTTGAGAAAGTATAATTTTAATCATATCTATGTAGTTGATAAGTTCACTAATAAAAAATTTAACTTCATATTTTATGTTAGAATATAGTTGATTAACAGTGTTGTGATAATTTCAGGTGTGCAATGGAGTGATTCATTTATGCATGTACATGCATCTATTCTTTTTTCAAATTCTTTCCCATTTAGGTTATTACATAATTTTGAGCAGAGCTCCTTGTGCTTTACAGTAGGTCCTTGTTGGTTATCCATTTTAAATATAGCAGTGTGTACATGTCATATGGACTCTGTAGTAACAACAAGCTAAGAGCAAAAGGTAGCACTTTTATTTTATAATATTTTCAGCTCCTGTATACACAGAACCAGTAATAATTCCATAATCCTAACTAGGCAACCAAAAGATTCCATGCATAGGCAAAACTGGCTTGCAGAAAAATTCCCCTCGGCCAGCTTTAAATACATGACTACAAACAATAATGGCAATAACTGTATACTCCATTGTTCTTTTTGGTTGTTTTCATATATCAACTTAATTGTATTCAGTCTGAAAATATATTATAATTTTTGTTTAATCATATACAAATTCACATGTTAGAAGAGGAAATTATTACTTCAATCTCCAGCCACTTAGTAGAATTAAATGAAATGGGAAAATTGTGCATTTACAAAGCTAGAGAGAGTGAAAGAATGCCAGTAAATATTGGGTGTACCAGTTATTTTAGATGTGCAGAATGGCATCACAGCAAATCATCTCTTTGTGTATTATAAAAGAGCAGCTATATTTTTCTCAAGTCTGATCACATTCAGTTTACATTTGTACTTTGGCAATAAATCACCTTCCTTAGAATGTACCTTTTCCTTTCATTTTGCCACACTATTTATATTCATTCAGGAGTGCCTTCTTGAAAATCATTTCCAATCTCTTAAATTTTAGGATAGATTGTACTAATCAGCCATGAGCTATCTGAAAACACTTGTTAAATAGAATAATTTTAGGAAAATACAGTAAAAGATACAGAGGAAGAGAACAGAGACTGAAAATAAAAAAGCATCCAAAATAGGTAACATTTTAATAAGAAATGCAACTGATTCCTAAACTAACTATTCATTCTTGGTTATCTAACAATAAAGGTAAAATAAACAGAAAGATGGAGAGATATGAAGAGAAAAGTTTTGAAGTGTGTAATTCAACAGAGGATTCATCTGTTTGGTTTGTTTGCTTGAATGTTTTGAACAGGAATAGAAGTATAGAGTGCACTTCTGAATATGCACAAAGTTGTATGCAGGGAAAGGACATTCTCTTCCAACTCTGAGTCCTAACATTCAGGATTCTCTCCTGAATGCAAACATGTGTCACTATCATTGATATTATTTTTATAGAGATATCTGACTTCCTGTATTTCAGACTTTCTCCTTATCTATCCAAAGGATAGTTTTTGGTGCCATAGCATTTAACTTATATATTTTTTTTTTCAGTAGATTTTGATGGAACAAAAAGCTCTATGTTTTTGATTTAATAGAAAAGTGTGGAAAGCACTTCTCTTACATCTTCTATGTTTATAAAATCCATATAGCATGTGTTTCAGAGCCCTACAAGGAATCTATCTCTCAGGTCATTCAATTTTTGACCTCAAGAACTAAAAGAAAACTCGAAACTTTAACCAAGCTTTCCTGTGAAGTCAATTGCAAGACCTTTGGTTCATATGCATTATCTTGAGTAGTTTCTTTTGAGTTTGAAGAACAAATGTAAAATATTCAATGACTTATACCTGACAATAAAGCCATTTTTGCTTAACTTTTACAGAGATTTATAGAGGTCTGCTTTTTAATTATTGGTAAACAAATTGTTTAAATTCTCATTTCCTCAGATAGTAGATGCTTACATATCCCTGCCCACTCTCATATGGTATACAGTGCTTCCTATGGGAGGAGTCTAACATTCCATACCATTGATATGTGACTTTTTGTGATCAATGGGGTATGTGTAAAAATTATATGTGCTTCACCCACACGTGCTTTAAGGGCCATCACATGTCTCTGCCCTTGGTCTGTCCCTCTCCTCAGAAGAATCACATCACAAGATTAATTTAGGGACTATTTATTCAGTCTAGTTTCGGGTTTGTAGCTACATAACAGAGTTATAACCTACTCAGAGGCAACAATAAAACCTATAATAAGTCACTGAAATGCTGGGATTTCTTGTTAACACAGCAAAATATGGCAGGAAAAAGAAAGCTGACTGGCAAGATGTAGACCAAAATAAAAGATGTAACTTCTAGAAAATTTATTTTGCATATTTTAAATGATATTCATTTTATGGGTCCATATGCATCAATTATATTTTTATAAATATAGCATTGTTCAATATAAACAAATCACAAACCTAAAATTTACTTCACCTATTTTCACAGTCTATTCTGTGCTAGAAATTGTGATAAGCCCTGAGGATACACAGGTGAACACGGTTCCTTCACAAAGCCTAAACCGATTTATTTTTCAGTCAATAAATACATATTGAACATCCTGAATATCTGTTCTAGGTTGTTAGTTGGCCTGTGATAGCTACGGTCTTGCAAGACATTCTCAGACTTATAGCCTTTTCTCCCTTGGGCTTGTACTCACCATTTGTATTCTGTCCTAGGAAATAGTTTCTACCACTTATTAATGCAGCTTGTGAATATGATTTCTGTTCCTTCTGGCTGAAGCCTTTTCTGAATTAAATACTGAAATTACAATTAAATATTACAGCTACTCATAAAGATTATGGCACATATTTGGCAGGAATAAACATCAGTGTCAGTTTGGGCTCCCCTTAAACATTTTCTCAAACAAGTCAGTGACCCCCCCGCCCCCCCGCCACCTTGATAATGGATGTTCTAAGGCCTTTTTGAGCTACTCATGTCTCCACATGGCCCTGAGATATTCATGAAGCACTTATTCCTCCAGTAACTAGAAGCATTGTCAGTCAACAGATATCAGCTGAGCCCTTTCACCATGAGCAGAAGTGAACTTTCTAGAGCAATGGGCAGCCCACATCCAAAGACTGGCCTTGGAGAGATGGAAAAACATGATTTACTTGCCTCAGTTGATTTTCATGTGCTCAGTGCAGACTTTTGGTGAAAATGTTTCTCAAATCAACTTCTCCCTCTGCCCAGCCCTATCTTCTTTCCTCCCCAAGAGATTTTAAACTTGAGATCCCTTTCCAGTAAACAGGTAAATTTATATATGAGGTGAGGAGGATATGCAGTTGGCATTCTCAGAAAGGACAGATTTGAGCAGGTAGAAGATACTGACCTACTGTCTCTATTCTGATTTTTATGTGGTATCATTTCTAACCCCTGTCAGTTAGTAGGACCCTATAGCCTTTAGACAATGGCTCATATCCAACATTCTACCAGGGTCTATTACACAGTTATGGGATTTTTTTCAATGATCCATGACAATTAGGATATTGGAGTAAGCAAATTATACTTGAATGCCTATTGTTTCATGGAATTATTTAATTTTACTTGTTTATTTAACGTCAGATTATTTAAAAGATAAGTTAACATGCTGTGAAAAGGAAATCCAAACATAATGATTCAAGCACAAAAGAAGATTTTGTTCTTCTTTGAGATCTTCAATCTGTGTCCTCCCATGACCCCATAGGCATTGTGATGTGGGTCAGATGAATGAAAGAGCATGGCAGAGAGTACTGGAAGATTTTCATGCACCAGATTAGCAATTGGACTGCATAACATTTATTTGAATTGGCTCAGAGGTTTAAGCATCTGCCTGCAATGCGGGAGACCTGGGTTCGATCTCTAGGTCGGGAAGATCCCCTGGAGAAGGAAATGGCAACCCACTCCAGTATTCTTGCCTGGAGAATCCCATGGACGGAGGAGCCTGGTGGGCTACAGTCCACGGGGTCGCAAAGAGTTGGACACGACTGAGCGACTTCACTTTCACTTTCACTTTCACAGGAAAAAATTTAGTTACGTGGCTATGTGTATACGAAAGGCTCAGTACCTGTGCCTAGGAGAAAAGAGAGAATATATTTTGGACAATTGTTATCCAGATCATACAGCGCTACCTGAATCAATACTGAATTTGTCAATGAATAAGTTAATGATGTAAAAACACCTTGAATAGTAAACACAAAGAAGATTTCAAGCTGGAACTGGGCCAAATGATGACAACGAATTCATTTTTAGTGTCTGTCCTCATAGTGCTGGAATACCATGTGCTAATATGTTCTACGAGTGTCAGGTAAAATGTACACATCAAGGAATAACTTCAAGCCTATTTTTTAAAATGGCGTAGGTCATCCCAGTGCACCAGCCCCGGAACACATGTATACCCATGGCGGATTCATGTTGATGTATGGCAAAACCAATACAGTATTGTAAATAAAATAAAGTAAAATGAAAAACAAAGGAGAAGGAAAAAAAAAGAAAACAGAAGGAAATAAGGTTAAGAACAGAAGCTATTGAAACAAAAAATATATGATATTAAAAAAAAAAAATTTTTAATGGAGTAGTAGTACCTTGAAGTATTACTGTCTCTCTTCTTTCAATTTGCCATGAAAACAATTATGGAATTTTAAAATTCCAAGCACTTTATAATTATAATTATCATATATGTTGAGTGATATAAGTACCATTTCTGTCCTTTTTGTTGAAGAGTATGAGAAAGTCTCAGAGAACTTGGAATTCGTTTTCTTTGGGGAATTATTAAATACATGTACCAAAAGGCAAAAGGGCACCTGGGGTGATGTGCCTTCTGGGATGACTAAGGGGTCCAGAAGATTTGCTATGAAGTGGAAGAAGATACTTAATCTCACAATAAGACCCAAAAGGGCTTAACAACCAGAAATTCTAAAAACTAATATGTAAGAAAGATAGAGAGGTAGGCAGAGGTCTAGAAATCAGAGAGAAATCAGAAATTGGAGTGGCCACTGTCACAGATAAAATTAAAACTCACTCATCTAACTAGACTAAGCCTTGCATCTAAAGGAGAAAGCAGAGGATGAAACAGGAAAGTACACTTAGAAACATAATATGAGACTTGAGAGCTGACCACATGCATGCCAGTGTACTAGATGCCCGTGACTCAGGGAGAGTGTGGTTTCAGAGCTCAATCAGTGAAAATGAAAAGTGTTAGTCACTCAGTCATGTCTGACTTTTTGCAGTCCCAGGAACTGTAGCCTGCCAGACTCCTCTGTCCATGGAATTCTCCAGGCAAGAATATTGGAGTGGGTAGCCATTTCCTTGTCCAGGAGAACTTCCCAACTCAGGAATGGAACTAGTGTCTCCTGCACTGTAGGCAGCTTCTTTACCATCTGAGCCACCAGGGAAGGACTATCCATGGTAGTTCAGTTCAGTTCAGTCGCTCAGTTGTGTCCGACTCTTTGTGACCCCATGAATTGCAGCACACGAGGCCTCCCTGTCACCAACTCCCAGAGTTCACTCAAACTCCAAAATCACTGCAGACAGTGATTGCAGCCATGAAATTAAAAGACACTTACTCCTTGGAAGGAAAGTTATGACCAACCTAGACAGCATATTAAAAAGCAGAGATATTACTTTGCCAACAAAGCTCCGTCTAATCAAGGCTATGGTTTTTCCAGTGGTCATGTATGGATGTGAGATTCGGACTGTGAAGAAAGCTGAGCACTGATGAATTGATGCTTTTGAACTGTGGTGTTGTAGAAGACTCTTGAGAGTCTCTTGGACTGCAAGGAGATCCAACCAGACCATCCTAAAGGAGACCAGTCCTGGGTGTTCATTGGAAGGACTGATGCTGAGGATGAAACTTCAATACTTTGGCCACCTCATGTGAAGAGTTGACTCATTGGAAAAGACCCTGATGCTGGGAGAGACTGGGTGCAGGAGGAGAAGGGGATGGCAGAGGATGAGATGGCTGGATGGCATTACCAACTCGATGCACATGAGTTTGTGTGAACTCTGGGAGTTGGTGATGGACAGGGAGGCCTGGTGTGCTGTGATTCATGGGATCGCGTAGAGTTGAGCATGACTGAGTGACTGAACTGAACTGCCTGAACTGAGATTTTCAAGTTTTAAATATTTGTTGTGATATCTTTGCTCATTTCACATAAACATTAACTTTTCCTGCCTATTTTTATGTTCATAATTTTACATTCTTTTTCTTATCAGTCCCCCAAAATTATTTATATTGCCCCATAATACCTGGGTCTGTATTAATCTGTGGATCTATCATTTTATATTTTTTATTCCCCTTTGCTCTCAAAATAAAAAGAAATTACTTAATGCACTTAAGAAGCAGTTGGAAGAATGACTTCTTCTATTCTCCAACCTAAGTAAAACTTAGTATGAGTGAGAAAATTTCAAGGCTACAGAGCAAAATATGAAGAGAAGTGTTTGAATGAGAGGGAAGAAGGTAGAAGAGATCAGTGAAGTTGTTCTTGATTGTAAATGCTCCATTTGTTCTACTGCCAAAAAATCCTAGATTTGGAAGTTTCTCTGAATAGAGTGTAAGGGATTGTACCCAGTGGTAGTATGGGCTATTTTTCAGCAAATATTCATTCCCTTCTGCCTCTTGTTGTGAATAGTATTTATTTCCAGGCTATAGATGGTTCAGCCATGTGATTAGCTTTGGCCAAGGGATGATAGCAAACCTGATATAAGCAAAGGCTTGCAATGTGCTTGTGCAATGGAGCTTGTCTTCCTGTATTTCTACCACTGTCTTGAGAAGCACACACTCTGAGAGTAACAGGAACTTTACTTGAGCCTTGACAAGGAATTCATCCTTGACCCAACTTTAACCAGTCTTCTTTAAGCCCTTAGTTCAATAGACCTTGACCTGCTGAGCCTGGCTTTATTAAACTATCAGGCTAAGGCAGTTGATCAAGAATCCCATCACCCTGGATAGCCATTCCTGCTCTTCTTCTCCCATGCTTGATATATAACAAAGTTCTTCTCCTCACTTACCCTTGATACTTAACCAAGTTTCTCTTAGTAACTTTTCATTCATTGACTCCTCACCCTGACTTTTGTCTACAAATCACCAGTTGTCCCCGGGTATTCAATCTCTCCCCTAGTACAGTGCGGTTAAAGCCTTCCTTGACTTTTTACTAGTCTGAGGCTCTTTTTCTTTTAAAGTTGCCCACTGATCATAGGTAACACATAGAACAGAGACTTCCAATCCAAACTACAGGACTCTAGCTTGAAATTGAGGACTTGCTGACCTCAGTGCAAAGCTGAGATGTACCAACTCACTTACAATCTGTGAGTGTGAAAGATACAACAACATATTTGTTAAACCACTGAGTTTTAGGGGGATTGTTGCCCAGCAGTGGCTTATTGACAGATTTCTGATATATTGACAGTCAATTTGATACATTGACAAGAATGTGTAAGAAAAGTTATTCTTGAGCAAAATGGAATTGAAAAAAATAGTGGTTATTTTCCTATGAGATGATATTGCAAGGTGTACTCATTACAATGACATTTAGACATAGATGGATTCAGAGAAGGCAATGGCACCCCACTCCAGTATTCTTGCTTGGAAAATCCCATGGACAGAGGAGCCTGGTAGGCTGCAATCCATGAGGTCGCTAAGAGTGGGACATGACTGAGCAACTTTCACTTTCACGAATACTTACTGAGCATATACACTCATAGATTCTATAAAAAGCTACATCATTTTTGGGGAAAAAAAGTCTGTATGCAGGATAATAACTATATGTTCAATTGTATGAAATGGAAAATATTATATATATATAATATATTATATATACAACATTATCCTAGGATTATATTGTATCCTGAGAAAGGAAAAATACACATAGTTTAAAATACAAGAGTAATTACAATTACAAAAATTGTTTGTATTCAGTTTTGGAGGATAAAATAAGAATGGCTACTGATTGAACAGTGCCCCCTTTGTAGGCAAATTTCTCTACGTTCACTTGGGGCTGGTATCATACCTGGAATTTTAATACATCACAGTCAGACTTCACTATTGATATTTCTGCTTCATGAAGTGTCCTTTATTAACAACCCTGCCTCTTGTAGTTTAAGATCATAAGAAGGTAAATTCAGTTTCTATATTGGAAGGACAAGGCTATTATTATCTTTTCTTCTAAGAGCTTGTTAAGATAGTGTGCTGCTCAGTACATCTAAAATAATGAATTTCATGTTTTTCTATGATTTTTATGCCATTAATTGTGAACCATTTTCCTACTGTGGTTTTTATTCTCACAACATAAGGGATATTGAGGAGACTGGAAATCCATTGATTGATACTAGCATTTAGAGTATATCATTAGTTATAGTGCATATGATGGAAAGGAGGCTTCTATTTTTTTCTGTCAGGACTTAGCACAAGATCTATACTTGGAAATTAATTTAGGATACAGATATGTGTTCACTGAAAAATAAATAAGGAAATAACTTTCTGTGCATAATTTTTGCATATTTATTTAATTACTAAAATTTCCATAAATATCAAATGTTATTGTTCACTTTACATCAGTCTTTCCATATCATCCAAAGTATTTCCCCATATATCAGAAGTTTAGAATTAAGCTTTTATTACTGTAAATGTTTATTGTAGAATTTAAAGGAAATCACATCCCTCATTCACAGTGTGAGACTCAAGATACAAATTATGAACAGATGATTTTTAAATGCAATACATATACTAACATGTTCAATGTTTCAGATGTATGTAGGAGACATTCACACCTAGATCAAAATTGTTTTCATCTATGCCTTAATTAGTTGATAACAATTAGACTAAGGGTATTATATAAATTATTTTCTTAGTATATTGAGAGATATTCCCAAATTCAAACACTTAATCAACATTCTTTCCTGTTTCTTTGACTTCTAAGTAGTTTATGTTCTGTTAGCAATTCTACTTCCCTCTGTGTAAGCCTTAAATCCCTTTGGCCTATCCTGTTCATTTTAAGGACTTATTTCTTATTCCAGATTTTATTGCTCTCATTATTAACCTAAAATTTACCACTCTCTCAAATCCTAGGAGGTCTATTTCTTTGCTGTCTTTCTTCATTGTTATGGACATTGTCTTATATTTTTTAATTATACAAATAAAACATGAATCCATAGCCTTAAAAAATTACAACCAATTCTATGTATTCTAACTCCCAAATCTCATTCATTCCATTAACAAGAAACTATCAGTTTTCTGATCATTTTACTATGAGTCTTTTTTTTTCAATATGGTTTTATAAAATTATGGTTCTGACTTCATCGGTTTTCCTTAAATGGTGTTATACTGTACATATTTTTCTGCAATGCACTGTCTCACTTGTAATATATTTTGGAGCCCTAACTTGGCAGTACAAGTAGAATATCTGCATAAATATTTCTCTAAGATATAGACAAGGAAGTGGTCTTTTAATAAAGTGCATTTTATGTATGAATAAATGCAGTGAAGTTGCCCTCCCATGTGGCTTATAAATATAAACTGCCTCAAATTCCTTTTGAGAATACTCACTTTCCCATCAATGTTGATATTTGGTATTACCAAGGATTATAATTGCTCTCATCTGATGATTGAATGATGCCATTTGAAAAACTTGCCTTTTTCATACCCTGAACACATTTCCTTTTGTTTATGTTTTATTTTTTATCATATGCTTGCTCATGTCCTTGTCCTATTTTTCTTATTGGCTTGTTGTTTGTGTATATACTTTACTTACAAATATTTTGATGTATTCTAGACACTCATTCTTATAGTACTTTATAGAATGCATTTATTTTTTCCTGATTATATTCCTTTGTGAATTTTTTATGTTTAAAAAATTCTAAAGTTGTAAAATTTATTTCATATATTCAATGACTGTTTTACATATGGACTACTTAAATATGAGTGTATGTGTCTATCTGTGCATTTGAGAATTTCTTTTATATATATATAGATAGATAAATATCTATATTTATCTATATATCTGTATAGATAAATACTTTTGTCAATGTTTCAGATATATAGCAACATGATTCATTTCTATATCTCTATTATCTATATATATATATAGATGGAAGATTTCTGGTATTTACTGATTCATAAGTATATTTGTGTAGGAATACTATACATTTTCACATATGTTATTATCTGAGTCAGAAACATATTCTTATATGACCTTACTTTACATAATTTTATAGCAATCATTTTACATTTATTATTTCATATATATTTTAGAATCATTTCATAAATAACCCGCTTTTGGGCTTGTACTAAATTGATAGACTATTTGGGAGTAATTAATGTATTTATTTTTGTATATTTTTTAACCTATTAATAAGATACCGCCTTTTGCAACGGATTTCTTAAACTCTTCAGTAACATTTTATTCTTAAAGATTTTAATGTTTCCTTTGGTGTTGAACCCAGGTCTTCCACATTGCAGATGGATTCTTTATCAGCTGACCACAAGGGAAACCCAAAAATACTAGAGTGGGTAGTTTATCCCTCCTCCAGGGGATCTTCTCTACCCAGAAATTGAACCAGGGTCTCCTGCATTGCAGGTGGATTCAACTGAGCTATCATAAGTAGATATTAAATATCACTGAAAATTTAATGGAAAAGCTTATAATATTTCATGAAGAGATATTATGTGTTACAATTTTCTCTTGAATATATAGTTTATCAATTTTGATAAATATCATTATATTGTTTTTAATACTAAGTTGTTTGATTGCTTGTTAGGATATATAATAAATATGTATGTCAAATGCTATTTTTATCATTAACCAAGATGATCACACTGCTTTTCTCTTTAACCAAAATGATGAATTGCCCCATGCTTGCTGATGTGATACTACCTTGACTTTCTCAATGAAATAGGATATGAAATACTGGTTTGCAGGATTTCTGTCTTATGTTTTCACTATTTTTTATTTGGAATATCAGATTTCTGATTTTAATACCTAAATACATATGTGATTGTGATGAATATGGCTATTCAACATTCAAATATTTTTCTCTTTATTCTGATCCTGGGAGTGATATGAACAGTCTTCAGGATCAGCTCAGCTACAGTCAAAGACAAAATCCTTCTAAGCTTAAAGGTTGAAACTTATCCACTGACTGATAGTGATAGGAGTATGAAGGCCAGGCTATTTTGGACCAATATGGGATGGTCTAGCAAAGCCATTTTAGCTCCAAAGTGTCTCCTTGGGTTCATCTGACCTGTTATTTAGGCATGCCTCTTGAGTGAACCTTTTCCTTTACAAATTCTACTTCAGGCCCATTTCTTCCAGGGGTATTGATTCCAAAACCTTTTCTTAATAAACATTCTACACAGTAATCTGCAACTCAGGGTCCATTTCCCAGAAACACTGACCTATGGGAGTTTGTTTCAGAAGTTGTTTGAGAAACAATAAGATAAGGTTTGATACCTGGATCACCTAATATCAAGGTGGAATTGGGTACTCCATCACTGGTGATTAGTGAAGAACAGATGGTGATTGACTTCCACTGGTTAGTAACTGTATGGTAAAACTTGGGGAAAAATACATTAATTGTAGTGTCATACAAGAAATATGAAGAGTATATTTTTATATGTACTGTAAATATAATGATGTTGGATGGATATGTATACAGTGAACAGATGCTAGAAAGGCTGGGAGTGGGGGACCCAAATCATGGAAGGCTGAAGTAATTAATGAGCAATTTTACACCAAGTATGAAATGAAAGTCAAATGTCTCCTTGGTATAAATGGTCTTTAATCTCCTACCCTTCTACAGTGAGAGGGCAGAGAAATTGAGTATTAGTTTTTAGATTTATTTTCAATTTAAACTGAAGGCCAAGGCTAGAAAGTGGCTATGCCAGAGAGAACAATCTGTCATGTAAGAATGGGACTCTGACATATGGGTTATCTATATCAAGGTTGACACCCTGAAAAATCTTGACTTTGCAGCAACAGAGACAAATATTAAGCCCTGAAATGGCAAGATTCCTTAAGAAAACCAGTTGGCCATATGTTAGAAAGTTGAGTGTATTATAAGCCTCTTTCACCTTGGAAGGACCAGTGGTTTATTCTTATAAGAACTGACAGATTTTCCAAGTATGGATTTGTCTTTCCTGCCTCTTGGGTCCAACCTAGCATCACTGTTTCAGGGTTTGCAAAGTATTTCATTGACACAAGACCCCACATTCCATAGGACCAGGGCACATATTTTTCAGAAAAGGAAGAGTAGAAGTCCAACACCATGGGGTCCATTGGCTGTATCTTTACATCAACTGCGGAGAAGCTACTAGTCTGAAAGTGGGTTAAACAACTTACTGAAAGCACTTATGAGACATGAGACACTAGCTCAGAATCGATACTTTACCACACTGGGGAGTCATGTTCCAGAATTCAGTGTCAACATTGAATAAAAAAGTTTTCAATGTATGGTGTGTCTGTAGAAATGCATTGACCAAGAGATGGAAGCAAGAGTGTCTCTACTTGAGATCGTTCCCCCTGGCTCACTTGGAGAATGATTGCTTTGTCTCACACAATTCTAGGTTTAGAGGTTGTAAGCTGCTGAGTGGGGACAGTTCACCCAGTGCTGGTGGTGGGTTAGTTGCTAAGTCATGACCGACTCTTGCAATCCCATGGACTATGGCCCACCAGGCCACTCTGTCCATGGGATTTCCCTGACGAGAATACTGGAGTGGGTTGCCTGTTTCTTCTCCAGGGGATCCTCCTGATTCAGGTATCCAATGTCTGTCTCCTGTCTTGGGAAGCAGATTCTTTACTGCTGAGCCACCAGGGAAGCCCATTCACCCAGAGACAAAACAAAAGACCCATTTAAACTTATAATGCCTCAAGGGTGCTTTCAGTTCAGTTCAGTTCAGTCGCTCAGTCATGTCCGACTCTTTGCGACCCCATGAATCGCAGCACGCCAGGCCTCCCTGACCACCACCATCTCCCAGAGTTCACTCAGACTCACGTCCATCGAGTCCGTGATGCCATCCAGCCATCTCATCCTCAGTCATCCCCTTCTCCTCCTGCCCCCAATCCCTCCCAGCATCAGAGTCTTTTCCAATGAGTCAACTCTTTGCATGAGGTGTCCGAAGTACTGGAGCATCAGCTTTAGCATCATTCCTTCCAAAAAAAATCCCAGGGTTGATCTCCTTCAGAATGGACTGGTTGGATCTCCTTGCAGTCCAAGGGACTCTCAAGAGTCTTCTCCAACACCACACTTCAAAAGCATCAATTCTTTGGTGCTCAGCCCTCTTCACAGTCCAACTCTCACATCCATACATGACCACAGGAAAAACCATAGCCTTGACTAGACGGGCCTTAGTCGGCAAAGTAACGTCTCTGCTTTTGAATATACTATTTATGTTGGTCATAACTTTTCTTCCAAGGAGTAAGCATCTTTTAATGTTCAGGGATAAATAGGATAGAAGAAAGTATTATCTTCATATGTGGAACTGATGCTGATTATAATAAAGAGAAGGCTTCTAGGTGGTGCAGTGGTAAAGAACCTGCCTGTGGATGCAGAAGACATGAGTTTCATCCTGGGTCAGGAAGATCCCCTGAAGGAGGAAATGACATCCACTCCAGTATTTTTTTTCTGGGGGATCTCATGGACAGAGGAGCCTGGCTGCCTAGAGTCCATGGAGTCACAGGGTCAGACATGACTGAGAACTGAGGACACGTGCACACATCATGAAGAGAATAAAGTGTTATAAAAATGTGGGCAGGGGTAATATATGTGATATCTACATAATTCACTTGCACTCCTTTCAGTACATCCACATCCTATTGTGATGCTAAACAGACACGTGCAGCAACTTTACTCGGAGAATGGCATGGAAATCAGAGCTCAAACCCCCAATACTGAAGGTCTGACTCAGTCTGTGATGTAAGATACAGAGAGCAGAGGGGTGTTATCTGAGGATGAGAGGCATCTAAATTAGGCAGTAAAGAATGGAGATGATGAGTATGTTACAATGCCAACATCATCTTTAATAGTGGGAGTGCCTTTCATTGCCTGCCTTTACTCCAGAAAGAGAGATCTCTGGAATACTGTAGGAGCTGCTCAACCAAATTATTTTAAGTGGATTGTGGGTTAAAAGGGGAAGACTATGATGAGACTGAAGGTATGCCATCCAATTCTCTCTCAAGGAAAAACATGTTTCCCAGATGTTGGGAGTGATGTCAGTGGGTAGCCTTTATCTGCAGGCCCCTTCAGGGGTGGGCCAAACAGCAGAACCACCTCACGCAAGATTATGACTTTTCCAGGCAGCCCCAAATCAATGACTAACAGAGGCAGACATAGAAAGACAGTGATGCTTTTGAAATGTAGTGTTGGAGAAGATGAGAGTTCCTTGGATTATAAGGAGATCAAACTGATCAATCCGAAAGGAAATCAACCCTGATTATTCATTGGAAGGACTGATGCTGAAGCTGAAGCTCTTAAACTTTGGTCACCTGATGCGAAGAACCAACTCATTGGAAAAGACCCTGATGCTGAGAAAGATTGAAGGCAGGAGGAGAAGGGGATGTCAGAGGACAAGATGACTGGATGATATCATCGACTCAATGGACATGAGTTTGACCAAGCTCCGGGAGATGGTGAAGGGCAAGAAAACCTGGAGTGCTGCAGTCCATGGGGTCCCAAAGAGTCAGACACAGCTGAGCGACTGAACAACGATAGAAAGACTAGGGCATTTCAGTCCAATACAAGATGGGTGAGATAGAAAAGTTAGCTCCTGAGCCCCCGTCAAGTCCCCTGAGTTTGCAGTTCAGGTGTACTTTAGAGATCCTCCTTTCTCTCTGCAAAGCTTTCCCTTTGCCCCATAGATACTGGAGCTTCTCAGGTGGCTCAGCGGTAAAGAATCTGCCTGCCAGTGCCACAGATGCAGGAGACATGAGTTCACAGTCCATAGGGTCAGACACAACTGAGCTCGTGCACACACACACACACACACACACACACACACACACACACACAGATATTGGTCCCAAGATTATTTGCTAGATCTTTCCCCTGCCAATATTTATTTCAGAGTCAGTTTGATGATGGATTCAATCAACAGTAATAATGATCTATATTTATTTTCTTTCATTGTTCAGCTCCAATTTTATTTTCTGCATATTTAATAGTTTTATTGCAGAAAATTTGAAATGTATACAAAATAAATTAAATAGTGCAAAGAACCACTATGTGCCTATTACTTAGTGTCAACATTATTACCATTCTGTCATTTTTAAAGAAAATATATACCTCTACCCATCTTTTTCATCTGGGTTACGATGGATATTTTATCCTTAAAAGTGACTGGGTAATTTTTCTTTCTTCCTATACTGTAAAAAAGTTTGTATAAGATAATGGTATAGACAGAGTTTTGTCTTCTTGTTATACATATGTTAAGGTCCTAACCTCTGAATATGACTATACTTGGAAACAGTCTATAAGAAAATGCTTAAATACAGTCATAAGAATGGGGCCCTGATCCAATGGGATTAATGTCTAAGAGACACCACTTTTCTCTCCCCTAAACCATCTCTCCCTATCTCTCTCTGTTAGTGTTTTTATGTGTATGTAGTATGTGTGTGTAAGTGTACACACATACACACCTAAGGAAAGGCCCTGTGAGGGCAAAGGCAGACTTCTATAAGCCAGAAAGAGGACCCTCACCGGAAACTGGCATTCTGACTTCAGACTTCCAGCCTTCAGAACTGTGAGAAAATAAATTTCTATTGTTTACGCCACATAGTTTATGGCTTTACGTTGTGGCAGCCCAAGCTGATGAATACAGATTTGGAGACCTAAAACTGGAATGCTGTTGTAACAAATATGTGGAAGTGACTTTGGAAGTGGGTGGTGGTAGAGATTGGAGGAATTTGGGTACATGCTAGAAAATCATGGATTATCATGAAGACATTGTAGGTAGAAATATGGACTCTAAAATCCGTATTTTGCTGAAAACACAGAAGAGAGACAAGCACTATTGAGAAAGCCTTCATTTTATTAGCAAATATATAAATAATTATGCAGAGGACATTGGTAGAAATGGTTCCTTAAAGGACATTCTGGTGAGGTTTCAGACAAAAACAAGGACAGGGTATTGGAAAATGGAGAAAAGGCGACCTCGTTTACAAAGTAGCAAAGAACTTGGCTTAATTGTGTTCTAGTGATTTGAGGAAGACAGTCCATGGGATTCCAGAGTCGGATACAACTGGGAGACTGAACAACAACAATGTGAAAAATGCAGTTGGGTCGTTAGCTGAGGAGATTTCTAAACAAAATATTTCAAGTGTCTCCTGTGTCCCCCTAATGCTTAGAATAAAATTTGAGAGGCGAGAGATGGACTGAAAAAGAATCATTTAGCAAAAAAGTAACCGTAACTTAAAGAGTTGGAAAATTCTCATCCTATCCATATTGCCAAAGAGAGAGAGAGAGAGCTTAATACTGAAGAGAATAGGTTGAAGGGTGTGGTTGAACCACTCTTTGATAAAAAGATTAGTATGAACTCCAGATGCAATTTTAAACAGCCACCTCAGCAGAAACCAAGAATAGAGATGGATTTTACTAGCAGACACTGCCAGTTTGCACCTTAGCAGCGGAAACTCTACCAGTAAGGACCAAAGGGGAAAAAACAGAACAATAGGTATATTTTGCTGCAAATATGCTTTATCCTTCAAGAAAGGGAAAGAATGACCCCGAAGATGATTCAGAAATCATGATGACTCCCACTACCTCCACAGGCCTGGGAGCTAGATTTCCCCTTCCTCAATTTCAGCAAAAACTCAGTGGCCTTTGCAAAGAGCATTCTGCAGAGCCAAAGGGGTAAAGTAGACCTTCAGGGATACCTTACTGTGTCTGGAAGGCAGTGCGTCAAACCGAAGGGGGTTATTCTCCAGTCTTAAAAGCTTTCTCTGTTGGCAGGAGTATAAATTGATATGGCCACTATGAAGAACATTATGGAGATTCCCTAAAAAAAAAAAAAGTAATAATTTTTTTAGTTTAGTTACCATCTACTATACTGTGCTTGGTCACTCAGTGGTGTCTGACTCTTTGCGACATTATGGATTGCATCCTGCAAGGCTCCTCCATCCATGAGGATTCTCCATGCAAGAATACTGGAGTGCGTTGTCATGCCCTCCTCCAAGGGATCTTCCCAACCCAGGGATTGAACCATTACAGATTCTCTACCTACTGAGTCAGTAGTCATGAAAGCCCAAGAATACTGGAGTGAGTAGCCTATTCCTTCACCAGTGGATTTTTCTGACCCAGAAATTGAAACAGGGTCTCCTGCATTGCAGGCGGATTTTTTTTTTTTTTACCAGCTCAGCTACCAGAGAAGCCCAGGGTTGCCATATAACCCAGCAATCCCACTCCTGGGCATATACCAAGAAAAAAACCATAATTCAAAAAGATAAACATGGCCCAATGTTCACTGCAGCAGCATTATTTCCCCTAACCAGATATGGAAGCCACATAAGTGTCAATCAACAGTTCAGTTCAGTTGCTCAGTCATGTCCAACTCTTTGCGACCTCATGAATTGCAGCAGGCCAGGCCTCCCTATCCATCACCAACTCCCAGAGTTTACCCAAACTCATGTTCATTGAGTCAGTGACACCATCCAACCATCTCATCCTCTGTTGTCCAATTTTCCTCCTGCCCCCACCCAGCATCAGGGTCTTTTCCAATGAGTCAAGTCTTCGCATGAGCTGGCCAAAGTATTGGAGTTTCAGTTTGAGCATCAGTCCTTCCAATGAACACCCAGGACTGATCTCCTTTAGGATGGACTGGTTGGATCTCCTTGCAGTCTAAGGGACTCTCAAGAGTCTTCTCCAACACCCCAGTTCAAAAGCATCAATTCTTCAATGCTCAGCTTTCTTCACAGTCTCTCACTTCATATATGACCACTGGAAAAACCATAGCCTTGACTAGATGGACCTTTGTTGGCAAAGTAATGTCTCTGTTTTTGAATATGCTATCTAGGTTCGTCATAACTTTCCTTCCAAGGAGTAAATGTCTTTTAATTTCGTGGCTGCAATCACCATGCGCAGTGATTTTGGAGCCCCCCAAAATAAAGTCTGACACTGTTTCCACTGTTTCCCCATCTATTTTGCATGAAGTGATGTGACCAAATGCCATGATCTTCGTTTTCTGAATGGTGAGCTTTAAGCCAACTTTTTCACTCTCCTCTTTCACTTTCATCAAGAGGCTTTTTAGTTCCTCTTCACTTTCTGCCGTAAGGGTGGTGTCATCTGCATATCTGAGGTTATTGATATTTCTCCTGGCAATCTTGATTCCAGCTTGTGCTTCTTCCAACCCAGCATTTCTCATGATGTACTCTGCATATAAGTTAAATAAGCAGGGTGACTATATACAGCCTTGACGTACTCCTTTTCCTATTTGGAACCAGGCTGTTGTTCCATGTCCAGTTCTAACTGTTGCTTCCTGACCTGCCAGCGCCCCTGACCTCGGAACTGGGGTAGCTCCTCTCAGCCACTCCTGAGCCATCGCAGCCTGGCACTCTCGGTTGTCCATCAACAGAGACATGAATAAAAAAAGATGTGGTACTTATATACATGATGGAATATTACTCAGCCATAAAAGGAACAAAATTATGCCATTGGCAGAGACATGAATTGACCTGGAGACTGCTACACAGAGTGAAAGTCAGAGAAAGGCAAATACCATATATTAATGCATACACATGGAATCTCGATAAATGGTACAGATCAACCTGCTTGCAAAGCAGAAATAAAGACACAGACATAGAGAAGAAATATATGTATACCATGGGGTGGGACGGAGGGGTAGATTAAATTGGGAGTTCAAGGCTGTCATATATACACTACTCTGTGTAAAATAGGGAACTAGTGAGAACCTACTGTATAGCACAGGGAATTCTACTCAGTGCCCTGTGGTGACCTCAATGGGAAGGGGAGTCAAAAAAGGGGGGAAGTTTGTATTTGTATGGCTGATTCTCTTTGCTGTGCAGTGGAAAATTATGCAACACTATGAAGCATTTATCCTTCAATACAAATTTTGAATAAAGCTAATGGAATTAGCCTTTTTAGGCCTTGGACTCATTTGGGATCCATCAAGGCTTTTTTTCTTTACAGTTCTCCCTTTCAGAATGAGAATGGCTATCTTATGGCTATCCACCATTGCATTTGGAAAACACAAGCCTGGTCACTCAGGATCACAGGAGAGAAATTCACCTGAGAATGGATTCACCCTCGAATCTTACCCACATCCGATTTAGACAATAGCTTAGAGGAGACTTTAACTTTAGAGTTGATGCTGGACCGAGTTCAGACTTTTGGATCTACTGGGATGGAATGAATGCACTTTGCATGTGAGAAGGATATGAAGGGAGACACAGGGCAGGAGAGGAATACTGTGAACTGCATTGTGTCCCCATCATTTATATGTTGAAGACCCAGCGTGACTCTGTATGGAGTTTGGGCTTCTAAGGAGATGATTCAGGTTAAATGAGGTCTAAAAGTAGTTTCTTAAGAGACACCAGAGAGATTGCTTGCTTCCTCTCTGCGAGCATGCACCTAAGAAAGGCCATGTGAGGACATGGTAATAAGGTAGCCATCTGCAAGTGAGGAAGAGAGCACTAACCAGAAACTGAGCATCTTATACCTTGATCTCAGACTTCTGGTCTTCAGAAGTGTGAGAAGTTTAATTTTAATTAAAACTTCTGTTGTTTAAGTCATTCAGTCGGTTGTACTGCATTATGACATCTCAGACTGACTAAATACAGATCAGAATTATGCTTCAATCTCATCAAGAAATTTCCTCATAATTCTGCTGACTGCTACCTTTAGGAAGCCTGCAGCATTTGCTCCTGTGCAAAGTTTAGGTGTATTCTCCCTGCTCAGTTTGATATATATATTCACTGAAGTCAAATTACAAATAACACCACATTTTATTTTTAAAACCTTCAGCGTCATTACCATGCCACATTCTGTTGTCTGTACTAATATCATTGCTCATATTAATGATATGTTCATTTTCCCCTTCCTGAAACCTTTTGCATGATCACTCTCTAATATTTTATCATTCATTAATATTTCAAAGAACCATAATTGATTGCACTAATCAGAAATTCTAGCATTCTTCCATTAGTTGTTTATTTATTTCATTGATTTCTGTTTATCTTTTAATTCATTCCTTCCTGCTTAATTTTTTAATTTATTGTTGATCTTTCCTTACTTAAACTGAGAGTTTAGTTTATTGGTTTAACTCATCTTTGCTTTTTAATTTATTTATTGGAAATAGGCTTTCTCTGAGTAACAGTTTTCTCCCTTTGAATAGTAATAAGTAGAAACTCACTATACTTTCACTATACTAAATAGATTCTACTTTGATATCCCTTTTAAGAAAATAACTTGTTAATTATTTTCCCTGATACCAAGATGTTTAAAAACAGAACTTTTTATTGATATCTCTTTAGTTCAATTAGTCACTGCAAAATACATAGGAATTCTTGCTTGCATTTTTCTTTTTTGACTTAAGATCAGTCTAGTGCAGGGCATAATCAAATTATGTGAATATTTTTGGTACATCTGTAAGTTAATGTTCCATACCTTGTTGATGTCTAAAGACTCATACTAGTTTAAGCTTATTAAATATAGTTTTTGACACTGTATTCTTAATTATTTTTTCTCTTACTCTCAGAGAAGGATTGCTAAAAGCTGTTACCATAATAATGTATTTAGCCCTCCCAAACCAAACATCTTTTTTTCTCTATCCTTACTGTTTACTGGTGTCAGTGACTGCTTTCAGATGTCAAACTCTGAATTATGGTCAGCATTCTAAATTCTAAACATTCTCAAGATAGAAGTTAATCAATGCCGTCCCTAAAGTGAGTCATTCCTATATAAGATCATCATTGGGAAAAAGGAATTGTAACACAAATTGTATTCACTGGGGGTAAAAGATAATCAATTGCACAAAAATATCCACAGGTGAGAGGCAGGGACTGCAGATGAGTCCAACCACAGGGGATTTAAAGGTTGAAATAACTCAGAATCAAGCCAAATTTTAAGATCCAACAAATAGATTAAGCTCAAGAGATAAATCTTCCAAAAAAAAAAAAAAAACCAATATATAAAGATGGTTTGAAGAAGGTAACAGAGCTAACTTGGAAGGAGAGTGTAGAAGATAGATTAAGGTTGAATAAAATATAGGGGTACAAAGAGCAATGAAGAAATTCTTCCAGTGGGTTTGTTGGAATTAAAGTACACATTTATACATACTTGCTCCATGGGTCCATTACCAGTGCTTCTTGGATTATAATCTTAATATTAATCTTGTGAGGATCATGTTAAAATGTAGATCCTGTTTCTGAGGGTACGGGTTGGGTCTTGAAATGCTGAATTCCTAACATGCTCCCAGGAAATGCCTATCCTGCTGGGCTGTGAGGATCCTCTGAGTGGCAGGACATTTATTCTACTCCTGTAGCTTGGAAGCACTTAACAAAGATGTAGGAAATCAGGAAAGGGCAGATAAAAACCTCACATGCCCTGGAGGACAGAAAGATTAATTTATAGATTCTGGATCCTGACTTTTTAGACACTGGGAAAGAAACATACTGGGAGACATGCTGACAGGACATGGACTTTTTAGAGAATTGTGCTGGTTTTCATTGCTATGTTAAAGGAAACACTGTGGAATCAGAGGTACCTCTGCATACCAGCCACAGAACATGAGACCCTCTGTGTGAGAGGGAGATACAGATCCCTGCTCATTAGTTCCAATGTTAAAACCTCATGATGTAAAATATCCTAAAATAAATAGCTGGAATAAAATACAGTCCCATGGTAGCTCCATCAGTACAGAATCTGCTGCAGTGTAAGAGACTCAGGTTCAATCCCTTGGTCTGGAAGATTCCCTGGAGAAGGAAATGACAGCCCACTCCAGTATTCTTCCCTGTAAAATCCCAGGGACAGAGGAGCCTGGCTGGCTACAGCCCATGAGGTTGCAAGAGTTAGGGAGGACTTAGTGACTAAACTACCACCACAGTTTACAAACGTTTACAAAAACCATACAGCTGAACTCCTTAGGAAGTGAGTAATACCAGCTACTGGTAAAAAACCAAAGTAATCAAAGCAATTGCTAAAGTAACAAATAATCACTTATTTTTCTTTCTCCATTGAATACTGTCTTTACACTCAAAATCCCCACCTGTTTATTTAATTTTAGTTTTCCCATGTTTATGAAAAAATAGTTACTTCACAAGAATTATTCAGTCAATATGTTGATAATCTCATCTTTAGAATGAAGATATTTTTGAAACAGTTTAAGGAAACAAGATCACTAGAATTTTTCTGTCAACTGTAAGCTGTATACCTAAAGTTCATTTTCTAAAACAGTCTGCCATGTCTCTTGACTTACTCTGGGTGCCTAAATCAGCGAGACATTTTAAATGCTAAGAATGCATGTTATTCTTTATGCTGAGACACTTGCAAGAGCACTATGTGTATTAAACTCTATTTCCTTAACAGAGAAACTGAAGTGTGAATTTATTAATAAAACAATTTAAAACAGCTCTAATATCGATCCGTCTGAAATGCTTCCTTAAGATAATAAGCGTCTTCTAAGTAAGCATCTTCTAAGATTCACCCATGCTTTGATCCAGAGGAATGAATATCTATGAAGGTACTCTAAAGACAGAATAGTGAAACAGGATTCTGAGGCCCTCAGCAGGCTGAGCTAATCCCACAGAGACACACGTCCTGCAAGCTACTCCCCTTTCTTGCCGTTGTTATTGTATTTTTTTTTTCTTTAGAGCTGTTATTTACCTTTTTTTTAAAAAATTTGGGATATAGTTGATTAACAATATTTCTGGTGTACAGCAAAGTGAGTTAGTTATACGTTACATGTATCTATTATTTTTCAAATTCTTTTCTCATTTAGGTTCTTACAGATTATTGAGCAGTTTCCTGTGCTATATAGTATATTTGTTATACTTGCTGGTTTTCTATTTTAAAATAGCAGTGTGTACATGTCGATCCCAAATTCCCTATCTATTCCTCCCACCCTTTCCCATTGGTAACTATAAGCTTGTTCTTGAAGTCTGTGAGTCTATTTCTGGTTTGTAAATAAGTTCATTTGTATCATTTTTTTTAGATCTTATAAATAATATCATATTTGCCTTTCTCTATCTGACTTACTTTGCTTATATGATAAACTCCAGGTTCATCCATGACACTACAAATGGTATTGTTTCATCCTTTTGTTTTTTATGACTGAGTAATATTCTATTGACTATATGTACCAATTCTTCTTTACCGATTCATCTCTTAATGGACATTTAGGTAGCTTTCATACCTCCTTGCCTATTGTAAACAGTAAATACATGGGTGCATATATCTTTTTGGAGTGTGTTTTTCTCAAGATATACACCCAGGAGTGGGATTGCTGGATAATATGGTAGCTGTATTTTTGGTTTCTTAAGGAACCTCCATACTGTTCTCCACATTGGCAGCACCAATTTATATTCCCAAAACTGTAGAAGGGGTTCCTTTTCTCTACACCTTCTCCAGTATTCATTGTATGTAGACTTTTTGATTATGGCCATTCTGATTGGTTTGAGGTGTTATCTCATTGTAATTTTGATTTTTATTTCTCCTATGATTAATGATGTTGTACATCTTCTTATATGCTCTCTTTTCTATTTCCGTGTGAGGCTAAGATAGAATTGCCACATTCTAGATATCTAGATTCAAGTTTCCCAAATTGGATATATGTTAAATAGTCCCAGGATCTCATTCCTTTAAATTGTTGTATGATTCATATAATGAATAATTTTCCCTGTTCCTTCACAGCCATTTCTTAGAACACGTCCCAATTATAGTTAGTCATGTATAATGAGAGAGAAGGTGAAAGCGAAAGTCACTCAGTTGTGTCCAACTCTTTGCAATCCCATGGACTATACAGCCCATGGAATTCTCTAGGCCAGTATACTGGAGTGAGTAGCCTTTCCCTTCTCCAGGGGATCTTTCCAACCCAGGAATCGAACCATGGCCTCCTGCATTGCAGGTGGATTCTTTACCAGCTGAGCTATCAGGGGAAAGGTGATGGAAATAGAGAAAGTATAAAACCCTCTTTGATGAACTGTTGTGGTTTCTGTCTCAAAATAGTTCAAGTTTACCTGTGGATAGATTCTTTATTTTACCCCTCTCTTCTTTAGGCTCTCTGTTTTTTCTTTAATAATTATTTCATGTAAATCCTTCATCTGGAACATTAGTATTGTGTATTTCATTTATTATATCCAACTGTTTTCTATAAAAAGCAAAAGCATTATTCAGCACTAACTCTCATCTGGTACCAGGTAATTGCTGTTCTGTCCTGTAATTTCAGTGCAGTAGTCAACCAGACAGGAATCTGAATCCCAATTCTTTTACTTACTAGTTGACTCATTGGAAAATACTCTGATGCTGGGAGGGACTGGGGGCAGGAGGAGAACGGGACGACCGAGGATGAGATGGCTGGATGGCATCACCGACTCGATGGACGTGAGTCTGAGTGAACTCCGGGAGTTGGTGATGGACAGGGACGCCTGGCGTGCTGCGATTCATGGGGTCGCAAAGAGTCGGACAGGACTGAACGACTGAACTGAACTGAACAGAATATGATATGACAGCCTATTTAATCATTCACTGAATTAATTTCCTCATTGATATAATAAAGATAGCAAGATTTTTTGTGAGGATAAAATAAAGCAGTGAGATATTAACATAGAATTAGTGCCTTATCAATACAAAGTCTAAAAAAAAAAAAAAGTCTTTTGTCTTCCTTTGCATCGTCTCTTCATCTGAAGTGACAGAGTGGTTTTTGCACATATAGTCAGAGAACCTGGGTTAGGTGAACCCACCAAAGCCATGAATCCAAGGCCTCCATAATGAATATCTAATAGGTTAATATAAACACAGATTTTTGTTTAATTATTTGCCTTACTGTGCTAATCCATTTCATTACTGATTATATTTTTGACCAAAAAAATCACATCAATCTTCCACTTAGTACTTTTAAACACCTGGAACTAAGCCAGTGCCGAGGAGTGAATCTTCCAAACTTTGTTTCTATGGAAACAATTCTGATTTTTATACTTGTTATATTAATGTATGTATATGAGAGTGGATATTTGCCACTGTATACCATAAACAGATTGAATAAAATGGTCATATGCATGGAAATTAACCCATGGCCAAATGGACTGTTGTCTAAATAAAACTACATTTTTGGTGCCACTTTTATTCAATTGAAAAATTGAAATTATTTTTCTGTCAAAATGCAACTCAGTTTGAATTTAAATCAAAATCAATACCGATACGCATTTAACATGTAAATATTGCTTTTACACACTCTCTTTTGGGATTAGTTAATGCCTGAAGGATATCAAGTTCCAATGCTAAAAAGTACAATTTTACGATATATACTGGATATAAACACCAGAGGGCGCCCATACTTAGACCTGAATCCAAGGAAGGCATCTTAGAAAAAGATTTTACTACTGTAGAACCCAGAAGTACCAATTAAGGACATCTTCAAGTTGTTAGATGAAACACAATACTCTCTAACTAGTACATCAGTACTAATATTCTTATTGGTAAAATTTAAACTCAATTTCCTTAGAATAAAAACTCTTCTCAATAAAATCACAAACATTTCAAAATTTCTTTTTTTTTTTTTCTAATTCATATTATTAATCCATTCAGAGTACTTTCCCTAAGCACTTTCATTTACTTTCCATGTTCAAATTTCGTGCAACCAAAGCCATAGTTCACATCAAGGCTTTACGTTTTCTGAAGCATGTTCAAAAGAATTTTTTAAAAAATATTTCCTTTTACATCAAAAAGCTTTTGATCTTGGAATCCCACCATTATTATTTGAAGCGAGGTGACTTAGTATGAGAAATGTGAAAAGCAGAGATTATCTTGTACTAAACAATATAAACTGGAAATTTTGCATGGCATGACTCATAATTTAAACTGATGTATTGACAGAGAGGGACTTCCCAAGTGGCTCAGTGGTAAAGAACTCTCCTGCCAATTCAGGAGACTTAAGAGACATGGGTTGGGAAGATCTTTTCGAGAAAGAAATGACAACCCATTCCAGTATGGAAATGGAATTTCAAAGCGCCTGGGAAATTGCATGGACAGAGGAGCCTGTCAGTCTACAGTCCCTAGGGTCACAAAAGACTTGGACACCAAGTGAGTGACTGAAGAACAGCAACAATTCACAGAGGAATTAAGCATTAAGTATTGTTATGGGATCAGACATACATGCATTGCACAAGTGGCCAAGTTCTTAAGGAAATATATAATAAATAAGTATATAAAAAATCATGAGGTACAGTGAAGCAAATTAGAAGGAAACGTTAATTGCATGAAGGATATGTCAGAGTACAGCTGAGTCACCATCACAATGGAATACTAGATCTGGCAACCAGCTGCTTGAAAACAGATTTTTTTTTTTTTTTTCCCCAAATAACAGTGCATGATGACATTGCATAATGATTGACTTTTGAAATCATTTTCTATTTTTCTGACCTTTCTGTGCATACCAAAATTGACTCTGTTAAATATGATACTGAGAGCTTGTCTCTGTTCCTAAATATTTGGAACAGAATACAACATGCTACCTTCCTCAGAAATTTTTTACCTGATTTTAAACTTAATCCTGTCAGCAGCACTTGACATGGTTAAGTGTTACTGTTTCTTGTTGGATTTCATACTGTTTTTTTTTTTTTTTCCTACCTTATCGATCACTTGTTCTTATTCTCGTTTGCTGGCAAACCTTAGCATGCCTAGTACATCTAGTTTGCTAGAACAGCCTGTTTTATCAGACTGTAAAAAGTTAAGATTTTTAGGCCTAGATCAAGGGCTGGATTCTCTTTTCAGTCTAGGTTCTGTTGCCTGGAGAGCCTGCTCACCTGAATGGTTTTAAATGCCACAGAAACCATCAGGAGGTCAATTTACATCTCCAGGGTATTTTCTGTGAGCATGAGATCTATATATCCAACTGCTTTCTTGACATCTAAGCTTAGAAGTACCATATGAATAGCTAAATGAATATGTTGCAGGAAAAAGTTTTGATCCCTAAGTCAGTCTCTTCTCTTTCCCATTTCAAACCCATGATCCATCTGCTCTGCTTGTCTCAGAGGAAGCCATGTGCTCCTCTCATCTCCTCCCTCCCCCAGAGCCCACTGACAACAACGTCCACAATTCATATCATAAACTTCCTTCAAATAAGTCCATTTTTCTTCATCTCTCCTGCACTCCCTTGTACCAGTATCCTCTCTTGACTGATGTACTGAAATAGCCACCTATTTCCCATATTCTTTTCCTCCACTCTAACTCATCAATATATAGTAGCTGAAACCATATTTAGTAAATGTAAATCTCATGATGCCAGCCCAGTAAGTAAAATTTAGTGGTTTTCTTTTGCATTGAAAATGGAACAAAGCTCATGTCGTGGCCTATACAGTCCAACATGATATTCCCCTGCACACAATTCTAACTTCATTCTGTCCCATGTGGTTGGTCACTATAGTGGGGCCACCTTGGGATTCTTTCAGCATCTGGAACACTTCAGACATCTGTACACTTCATGGCAGTGAGAGGAGCTACCCCATGTCCAGGGAGCGGTGGGTACGTGGGTGCAGGAGGGCCGAGAGGAGCTACTCCAGGTTCAAGGTCAGGCAGGGTGACCTCGTCCAAGATAAGGAGCAGCGGCTGTGCTTTGCTGGAGCAGCCATGAAGAGATACCCCACGTTCAAGTTAAGAGAAACCCAAGTGAGACAGTAGGTGTTGCAAGAGGGCATCAGAGGGCAGACACACTGAAACCATAATCACAGAAAACTACCCAATCTGATCACATGGATCATAGCCTTGTCTAACTCAATGAAACTAAGCCCTGCTGTGTGGGGCCACCCAGGATGGATGGGTATGGTGGTGAAGTCTGACAGAATATGGTCCACTGGAGAAGAGAATGGCAAACTGCTTCAATATTCTTGCCTTGAGAACCTCATGAACAGTATGAAAAGGCAAAATGATAGGATACTGAAAGAGGAACTCCCCAGGTCAGTAGGTGACCAACATGCTACAGGAGATCAGTGGAGAAATAACTCTAGAGAGAATCAAGGGATGGATCCAAAGCAAAAACAATACCCAGCTGTGGATGTGACTGGTGATAGAAGCAAGGCCTGATGGTATAAAGAGCAATATTGAATAGGAAAATGGAATGTCAGGTCCATGAATCAAGGCAAATTGGAAGTGGTCAAACAAGAGATAGCAAGAGTGAACGTCGACATTCTAGGAATCACTGAACTAAAATGGACCAGAATGGGTGAATTTAACTTAGATGACCATTATATCTACTACAGTAGGCAGGGATCCCTTAGAAGAAATGGAGTAGCCATCATGGTCAACAAAAGAATCTGAAATGGAGTACTAGAATGCAATCTCAAAAACAACACAATGATCGTCTCCAAGGCAAACCATTCAATATCACGGTAATTGAAGGCTATGCCCCAATCAGTAACACTGAAGAATCTGAAGCTGAATGGTTCTATGAAGAACTACAAGACCTTTTAGAACTAACACCCAAAAAAGATGTCCTTTTCATTATAGGGGACTGGAATGCAAAAGTAGGAAGTCAAGAAACACCTGAAGTAACAGGCAAATTTGGCCTTGGAATACAAAATGAAGCAGGGCAAAGACAAATAGAGTTTTGCCACGAAAATGCACTGGTCATAGCAAACACCCTCTTCCAACAACACAAGAGAAGACTCTACACATGGACATCACCAGATGGTCAACACCGAAATCAGATGGATTATATTCTATGCAGCCAAAGATGGAGAAGCTCTATACAGTCAGGAAAAACAAGACCAGGAGCTGACTGTGGCTCAGATCATGAACTCCTTATTACCAAATTCAGACTCAAATTAAAGAAAGTAGGGAAAACCGCTAGACCATTCAGGTATGACCTAAATCAAATCCCTTATGATTATACAGTGGAAGTGAGAAATAGACTTAAGGGCCTAGATCAGATAGATAGAAAGCCTGATGAACTATGGACGGAGGGAGGTTCATGGCATTGTACAAGAGCCAGGGATCAAGACTATTCCTGTGGAAAAGAAATGCCAAAAAGCAAAATGGCTGTCTGAGGAGGCCTTACAAATAGCTGTGAAAAGAAGAGAAGTGAAAAGCAAAGGAGGAAAGGAAAGGTATTCCCATCTGAATACAGAGTTCCAAAGAATAGCAAGGAAAGATAAGGAAGCCTTCTTCAGCGATCAATGCAAAGAAATAGAGGAAAACAATAGAATGGAAAAGACTAGAGATCACTTCAAGAAAATTAGAGATACCAAGGGAACATTTCATGCAGATGGGTTCGATAAAGGGTAGAAATATTAGGGACCTAACAGAAGCAGAAGATGTTAAGAAGAGGTGGCAAGAGTACACAGAAGAACTGTACAAAATAGATCTTCACGACCCAGATAATCATAATGGTGTGATCACTCACCTAGAGCCAGACATCCTGGAATGTGAAGTCAAGTGGGCCTTAGAAAGCATCACTACGAACAAAGCTAGTGGAGGTGTTGGAATTCCAGTTGAGCTGTTTCAAATCCTGAGAGCTGATGCTGTGAAAGTGCTGCACTCAATATGCCAGCAAATTTGGAAAACTCAGCAGTGGCCACAGGACTGGAAAAGGTCAGTTTTCATTCCAATCCCAAAGAAAGGCAATGCCAAAGAATGCTCAAACTACCGCACAACTGTACTCATCTCACATGCTAGTAAAGGAATGCTCAAAATTCTCCAAGCCAGGCTTCAGCAATATGTGAACCATGAACTTCCAGACGTTCAAGCTTGATTTAGTAAAGGCAGAGGAACCAGAGATCAAATTGCCAACATCTGCTGGATCATGGAAAAAGCAACAGAGTTCCAGAAAAACATCTATTTCTGCTTTATTGATTATGCCAAAGCCTTTGACTGTGTGGATCACAATAAACTGTGGAAAATTCTGAAAGAGATGGGAGTACAGACCACCTAACCTGCCTCTTGAGAAACCTATATGCAGGTCAGGAAACAACGATTAGAACTGGACATGGAACAACAGACTGGTTCCAAATAGGAAAAGGAGGACATCAAGGCTGCATATTGTCAGCCTGCTTATTTAACTTATATGCAGAGTATATCATGAGAAACGCTGGGCTTGAAGAAGCACAACCTGGAATCAAGATTATCAGGAGAAATATAAATAACCTCAGATCCACCCTTATGGCAGAAAGTGAAGAACTAAATAGCCACTTGATGAAGTTGAAAGAGGAGAGTGAAAAAGTTGTCTTAAAGCTCAACATTCAGAAAACTAAGATCATAACATCTGGTCCCATCACTTCATGGGAAGTAGATGGGGAAACAGTGGAAACAGTGTCAGACTTCATTTTTCTGGGTTCCAAAATCACTGCAGATGGTAATTGCAGCCTTGAAATTAAAAGATGCTTACTGCTTGGAAGGAAAGTTATGACCAACCTAGATAGCATATTAGAAAGCAGAGATATTCCTTTGCCAACAAAGGTCCATCTAGTCAAGACTATAGTTTTTACAATGGTCATGTATGGATGTGAGTTGGACTGTTAAGAAAACTGAGTGCCAAAGAATTGATGCTTTTCAACTGTGGTGTTGGAGAAGACTCTTGAGAGTCCTTGGACTGCAAGGAGATCCAAGCAGTCCATCCTAGAGGAGATGAGTCCTGGGTTTTCATTGGAAGGACTGATGCTGAAGCTGAAACTCCAATACTTTGGCCAGCTCAGTCAAAGAGTTGACTCATTGGAAAAGACACCTGATGCTGGGAGGTATTGAGGGCAGGAGGAGAAGGGGACAACAGAGGAGGAGATGGCTGGATGTCATCACTGACCCTTGGACATGAGTCTGGGTGAACTACGGGAGTTGGTGATGAACAGGGAGGCCTGATGTGCTGTGATTCATGGGATCTCAAAGAATCGGACATGACTGAGCAACTGAACTGAACACTTCATGGCATCTGTAGAAACTCTTTTAAGCATATAAAACCCTTGTCCTAGAAATTACAATTGTGGGTTTCTTCCTGTCCTTTCTTATCTCTTCGTGTCGTTCTTTGGAACTCTGAATTCAGATGCTTATATCTTTCCTTTTCTCCTTTGCTTTTTGCTCCTCTTCTTTTCACAGCTATTTGTAAGGCCTTCCCAGACAGCCTTTTTGCTTTTTTGCATTTCTTTTCCATGGGGATGGTCTTGATCCCTGTCTCCTGTACAATGTCACGAACCTCATTCCATAATTCATCAGGCATTCTATCTATCTGATCTAGGCCCTTAAATCTATTTCTCACTTCCACTATATAATCATAAGGGATTTAATTTAGGTCATACCTGAATGGTCTAGCGGTTTTCCCTACTTTCTTCAATTTGAGTCTGAATTTGGTAATAAGGAGTTCATGATCTGAGCCACAGTCAGCTCCTGGTCTTGTTTTTCCTGACTGTATAGAGCTTCTCCATCTTTGGCTGCATAGAATATAATCCATCTGATTTCGGTGTTGACCATCTGGTGATGTCCATGTGTAGAGTCTTATCTTGTGTTGTTGGAAGAGGGTGTGTGCTATGACCAGTGCATTTTCGTGGCAAAACCCTATTAGTCTTGCCCTGCTTCATTTTGTATACCAAGACCAAATTTGCCTGTTACTTCAGGTGTTTCTTGACTTCCTACTTTTGCATTCCAGTCCCCTATAATGAAAAGGACATCTTTTTTGGGTGTTAGTTCTAAAAGGTCTTGTAGGTCTTCATAGAACCGTTCAACTTCAGCTTCTTCAGTGTTACTTGCTGGGGCATGGACTTGAATTACTGTGATATTGGATGGTTTGCCTTGGAGATGAACAGAGATCATTGTGTCATTTTTGAGACTGCATCCAAGTACTGCATTTCAGACTCTTTTGTTGACCATGATGGCTACTCCATTTCTTCTGAGGGATTCCTGCCCACAGTAGTAGATATAATGGTCATCTGAGTTAAATTCACCCATTCCAGTCCATTTTAGTTCGCTGATTCCTAGAATGTCGACATTCACCCTTGCCATCTCTTGTTTGACCACTTCCAATTTGCCTTGATTCATGGGCCTGACATTCCAGGTTCCTATGCAATATTGCTCTTTACAGCATTGGATCTTGCTTCTATCACCAGTCACATCCACAGCTGGGTATTGTTTTTGCTTTGGGTCCATCCCTTCATTCTTTCTAGAGTTATTTCTCCACTGATCTCCAGTAGCATGTTGGTCACCTACTGACCTGGGGAGTTCCTCTTTCAGTATCCTATCATTTTGCCTTTTCATACTGTTCATGGGGTTCTCAAGGCAAGAATACTGAAGTGGTTTGCCATTCCCTTCTCCAGTGGACCACATTCTGTCAGACCTCTCCACCATGACCCACCCGCCCTGGGTTGCCTGGCAGGCATGGCTTAGTTTCATTGAGTTAGAAAAGGCTGTGGTCCTAGTGTGATTGGATTGACTAGTTTTTTGTGAGTATGGTTTTAGTGTGTCTGCCCTCCGATGCCCTCTTGCAACACCTACCATAGAGCCCAGCTTAAAAAGTAGTTCTTCAGAGATGACCTCCCTAAACCTTGTATCTTAAATTCCTCAGATTAACCACAATCAGCATTTTATTCATTTTTTTTTTCAAAACAAGCTGTTTTGTGCCACAATTGTAATCTAGTTATCTATTTATTTACTTGATCATTCTTCTTATTGGGGCTCTGTTTCATTTATCACCCATACCTAACAGAGTACTAAACACAAAGCATCTAGAATATAGTGCTTAGGAAATAGTATCAGAATATCATAGGTGATGAGTAAAGTTGATAAGAACATGAAATCAGTTTATGGAAGCTCTTGTTGTGCCCTAGCTCTAGAACATCTTTAACTCTCTAGAATATTTTCCTTGAAATTATTTCCTAGAGAATTTTTCCCTCTTGATATTGAACTAATAACATTACCTCACTTACTGGCTTGGAGGGAGAATAAAATGATAGTTTACTCTTTATAGCTGCATATATCATTGCTCAGTCACTCAGTCCTGTCTGACTTTTTGCGACCCCATGGACTTCAGCACGCTAGGCTTCCCGCCCTTCACCATCTCCAGGAACTTGCTAATGTCCATTGATTTGGTGATACTATCCAAACGTGTTGTACTGTGTTGTCCCCTTCTCCTCCTGTCTTCAATCTTTCCCAGCAGTCTTTTTTAATGAGTTGGCTCTTCATATCAGGTGGCCAAAGTATTGGTGCTTGAGCCTCGGCATTAGAAGCCTCAGTCCTGCATACAGTGTCGTCATTGGCATCTTTCTAAATTCCATACATATGTGTTAGTATACTGTATTGGTGTTTTTCTTTCTGGCTTACTTCACTCTGTATAATTGGCTCCAGTTTCATCCATCTCATCAGAACTGATTCAAATGAATTCTTTTTAACAGCTGAGTAATACTCCATTGTGTATATGTGCCACAGATATATGGAATTTAGAAAGATGGTAATGGCAACCCTGTATGCAAGACAGCAAAACAGACACAGATGTTTATAATGCACTTTTTGACTCAGAGGGAGAGGGAGAGGGAGAGGGTGGGATGATTTGGGAGGATGGCATTGTAACATGTATACTATCATGTAAGAATCGAATCGCCAGTCTATGTCCGATGCAGGATACAGCATGCTTGGGGCTGGTGCACGGTGATGACCCGGCGAGATGTTATGGGAAGGGAGGTGGGAGGGGGGTTCATGTTTGGGAACGCATGTACACCCATGGTGGATTCATGTCAATGTATGGCAAAACCAATACAGTATTGTAAAGTAAAAAAGTAAAAATTAAAATTAAAAAAAAAAAAAGAAGAAGCCTCAGTCCTTCTAATGAATATTCAGGGTTGATTTCCTTCAGGACTGACTGATTTGATCCCCTTGCTGTCCAAGGAACTCTCAAGAGTTTTCTCCAACACCACAGTTCAGAAGCATCAATTCATTAGCACTCATTTTCATTATGGTCCAACTTTCACATCTTTATATGACTGCTGGAAAAGCCATAGCTTTGACTAGACGGACCTTTGTTGGCAAAGTAATGTCTCTGCTTTTTAATACCCTGTCTAAGTTTTTTATAGTTTTTCTTCAAAGAGCCAAGAGTCTTTTAAATTGGGCTTTCAGTAAATATCTGCCATGCTGCTGCTGCTGATGATACTTTTAGCATGAATATGACAAGTCCTGGTGACTCCTCTCAGAATAAATTGTAGGCCACAGGGTCTATTCATGAATGTGCTCCTCCTTGAGTTATACCTGCACATAGAAGGCCCATTGTTGGTATAATACTTTGTTGTCACTGTCTTGAGATTAATAATTTTGATTAAAGTGCCTGAATTTTCATTTTGCTTCATGCTCCACAAACTATTAAGCCAGTCTTAGTAGGTATAATATGAAATCCCAATATAAAAAACATTGTTTCCAATCACTAAAGCAATGTGGGACAAGTATGTTTCAGTCAAAACAATGTGAATCATATGTATAAACACTATTTCTCTTTGCACAAATAGCTATAAAGTTCATATCCAATTTGTCACTTAGTTCTTACAATTGTGCTGCAGCATTTCCTAAGAAACTCTGTATTATAATTTCACCATAAGCCCTTTATTACTCTTCTGCAATTATCATCACAGTGAATTGATTCCCTCCATTTTTTGTATTTATAATAACTTTTTGTATTTATAATATCTTTCATCTATGCTCCTTGAAATGAGGCAATCAATGAAAATAAACATAGTATATCATTATAATTCATACTTTTTAAAATTCTTAAAAAATATGCATTTAGATTCCCTTTCCCCTCCTTTTTTTTTCTGTGATAAGAATAATTCTTTTAATTGTTCTTAGGTGTAAGATGAATGTGTTCCTGTGAAAGATTCCAATGAGCTTGATTTGAAGAGAAATCTCAGCTCTAGTGCTGATCAATGCCACACAACAGTGCATGGAATGAATAACAGGAAATAGTGCATGTGTTCTCTTTGAATCAGATTATTAATTTGCCTACAGTAAGTAAATGTAAGTGAAATGCCCTCAGAGCTTTTCATTTGTTTAGCCCCACCTTTTCTTTCCTCTCTCTCTCTCTCTCTCTCTTTTATTTCTACCTTACACCAATGGAGCCTCCTCCCCTAGAATTCCTATGAGAGCACTGCTGCTCTCCAGAGGGGCCGATGAATCTTAATATATTGTCAGCATGCATGTCTGTGCATGCTAAGCCACTTCAGTCTTGTAAGAGTCTTTGAGACCCTATGGACTGTAGCACAACAGGCTCCTCTGTACATGGGATTCTCAATGAAAGAATACTGGAATGGGTTGTTGTATACTCCTCCAGGGGATCTTCCCAACCCAGGGATGCATCTTTATGTCTCCTACATTGGCAGGTGGGTTCTTTATAACTAGTGCCACCTGGGAAGACATAGTGTATTATTATGAGCACGGTGTGATATTATTGTTCATGTTTGGGAACGCATGTAAGAATTAAAGATTTTAAAATTAAAAAAATAAAAAACTAATTAAAAAAAAAAAAGAAGAAGAAGAAGCTGCTTGATTTGTTTCTCATTCTAAAAGACATTATTACCAGTATAAAAGAATTCATTTGAATCAGTTCTGATGAGATGGATGAAACTGGAGCCGATTATACAGAGTGAAGTAAGCCAGAAAGAAAAACACCAATACAGTATACTAACACATATATACGGAATTTAGAAAGATGGCAATGACGACCCTGTATGCAAGACAGGAAAAAGACGCAGCTGTCTATAACGGACTTTTGGACTCAGAGGGAGAGGGAGAGGGTGGGATGATATGGGAGAGTGGCATTCTATCATGTATACTATCATGTAAGAATTGAATCGCTAGTCTATGTCTGACGCAGGATACAGCATGCTTGGGGCTGGTGCATGGGGATGAC
This sequence comes from Budorcas taxicolor, assembly GCF_023091745.1. Classification (NCBI taxonomy): domain Eukaryota; kingdom Metazoa; phylum Chordata; class Mammalia; order Artiodactyla; family Bovidae; genus Budorcas; species Budorcas taxicolor. The sequence goes on along the minus strand of NC_068929.1, from coordinate 53,516,673 downwards.
CCACAGAGATGTTATGGGGAGGGAGGTGGGAGGGGGGTTCATGTTTGGGAACACATGTAAGAATTAAAGATTTTAAAATTAAAAAAAAAAAAAAATAAAATAAAAAAGCATTAAAAAAAAAAAAAAAAAAAAAAATAAAAGACATTATTACCAGTATAGTATTCTGAAAGAGATGGGAACACCAGACCACCGTACCTGCCTCCTGAGAAATATGTATGCAGGTCAGGAAGCAACAGTTCGAACTGGACATGGAACAACAAACTGGTTCCAAATAGGAAAAGGAGTAGGTCAAGGCTGTATATTGTCACCCTGCTTATTTAACTTATATGCAGACTACATCATGAGAAATTCTGGGCTGGAGGAAGCACAAGCTGGAATCAAGATTGCTGGGAGAAATATCAGTAACCCTAGATATACAGATGACACCACCCTTATGGCAAAAATTGAAGAAGAACTAAAAAACCTCTTGATGAAAGTGAAAGAGGAGAGTAAAAAAGTTGGCTTAAAGCTCAACATTCAGAAAACGAAGATCATGGCATCCAGTCACATCACTTCATGGCAAATAAAAGAGGAAATGATGGAAAGAGTGAGAGATTTTATTTTGGGGGGCTCCAAAATCACTGCAGATGGTGACTGCAGCCATGAAATTAAAAGATGCTTACTCCTTTGAAGGAAAGTTATGACCAACCTAGATAGCATATTAAAAAGCAGAGACATTACTTTGCCAACAAAGGTCCATCTAGTCAAGGCTATGTTTTTTCTAGTAGCCATGTATGTATGTGAGAGCTGGACTATAAAGAAAGCTGAGTGCCAAAGAATTGATGCTTTTGAAATGTGGTATTGGAGAAGACTCTTGAGAGTCCCTTGGACTGCAAGGAGATCCAACTAGTCCATCCTAAAGGAGATCAGCCCTGAGTCTTCTTTGGAAGGATTGATGTTGAACCTAAAACTCCAATACTTTGGCCACCTGATGCGAAGCACTGACTCATTGGGAAAGACCCTGATGCTGGGAAAGATTGAAGGCAGGAGAAGGGGATGACAGAGGATGAGATGGCTGGATGGCATCACTGACTCAATGGACATGGGTTTGGCTGAACTCTGCGAGTTGGTGATGGACAGGGAGGCATGGCGTACTGCAGTCCATGGGGCTGCAAAGTGTTGGACACGACTGAGCGACTGAACTGAACTGAACCACACTAGTGTAGTATTTTCAAAAGGAGAGGTCACAATCTTTTTCTGTAAAGGGCTACATAGTAAATAGTTTAGCCTTTTTAAGACAGACTACCTCCATCTCAAATGCTCAACTCCTCTGGTGAATCATAAAATTATGGATAAGCAATACATAAATTAAATCTAATGTCTGTGTTTTAGTAAACCATTGTTTATAAAAACAGCTGGCTGAACAATAGGTCATAGTTTGCATTGAATAAATAATTAATTAATCTCTATGTTAAAAGATTTGCATTACTATGCAAGGCAAGGATATAAAATGTATAGCAAGTGAAATGAAAACTTGGAAATCTTTGGTATCTTTACATTCATCATTTGAATAGAATACATATGTATCTATATCCATTCTCACAATAGCCATAGCTCACAAGGAATTTGGGACTCCTAATTTGTAAATGAAATAGGATCAATTTGTGAACAACTCAAGAAAATCTATTTCACTACCTTCGAGTAAAGCTGCATTTGGGGCAGAAAACACTATTACCTAGCTTAATGGCAAATCTCAGTATCCAAAATTGGCCAGAATGAATTTGTCCAATTTCAAAAATCAGCTCTTCCATGGAAAGATAAAGACTGATTGCTATTGAATCTCCAAAGAGATGTTCCAGGTTTTAATCAATTCAGTGTAATTTAGAGTCACATCTTGCTTATTTCTCATTTTCATGTATTCAGTTGGAAATAATGGCAATACATTTGCAGGTATTTTCATGGTAAACATGAAGAACAGTGATGCCTACATTGATAATGCTAGGTTAACATGTGACATGGCCAGTAAATATTACTATTAATATAATTACATAAGTCATGAGAAATAAAGACAAGAAATGTAAAATAAGTGCAATTTTACACTTTTTTTCCTATGAAGGAGATTTTGGTATGGCTTCATGTCCAAATGGGCAATGAAAGACTTGAAAAATATCCTCCAGATATTTTGAAGGACAGAAATGACAGAGAACTACATGGAAAATAAGGGACAATTGACAGTGAAATTTATGTGGAAGAGTTGGTTGAATTATGTCAAAAGTGATCTTTCCTAAATGTCATCTCAAAAGGAAGCACTTTGCTTATGGTTTACTGATTTTTCTAGAATTATTTTCCAAGTTTCTTGGGTTTCACTTATTGAAGAAATGACCTAATTCTTAGCAAATTTTCCTTGACAAAAATTGATTTTATCCTAGTGTCCTAGGTTTGCAACATATTTGAGTAAGTGGTATTTATTCATGAAATATTCCAATTTTCCAATAGTCCAATGAATATTGTGACTTTTAAAAGAGGTATGTGTATGTAGGTGCGTTTGTGTTTGGGGCTAATTAGTGCAGTAGAAAGAAAATTCTAAAGATAATGGATAAAAGATTGATTTTAAAATTCTAATAGTAAAATCTAGAGATTATATTTGCCACTTCACTTTTATTCTGTTATTAAGTCCAAGCTCATACTGCTCACTGCATGGCAGGTCAGTAAATTGAGAGATCAGTTGTTGGGATAAGGGATAATGACTTTAGACCTGGGTTTGATCCCTGGGAAGATCTCCTGGAAAAGGGAAAGATGACCTATTCCAGTATTCTGGCCTGGAGAATTCAATGGACTGTATGGTCAATGGGGTTGCAAAGAGTCAAGACACGACTGAGCAACTTTCACTTGGAAAACCAGCATGTTGAGAAAATGGCAGATTAGCGTCCTGAAGAACCATCTTGCCTGGGTTTGGATGATAGGAGTGGGTGGTTCTGACCAACTCCGGATGGCATGTTTAATTTCTTGTTTTTTTTTGTAGGCATTCTCAGATAGTGCTGGTCGGAATGTTTCCTATAAGCTAAATAAAGGTATTTTAGTATAACACTCAGACACTGGAGTCAGGGTTCCCAGACATGATCCATTATATATGCTTTAAGCTATAGGCAACATCTCTTTAGTGACTGTCTGCATCCTAAAGCACTTTGCTTGTGTCTGACTCTTTGCGACTCCATGAACTGCAGCCTGCCAGGTTCCTCCATCCATGAGATTCTTCAGGCAAGAATACTGGAGTGAGTTGCCATGCTCTTCTCCAGGGGGTCTTCCTGATGCACAGATCGAACCCATATCTCCTACATCTCCTGCAGACAGATTCTTTAGCACTGAGCCACCAAGAAAACTCTCTTCAATGATTACTTTATAGCAAATACAGTAGAATATGTGGAATCAGGTTTATTCTTCCCTATGACAATTTCATAAATATTCTATCAGAGACTTCAAGATCAGCAGCATTTTCTTTCAGAGTCTGTAACTGACACAAGATATCTATCGTAAAACAATGTGGCTCAAACGGTGAAGCATCGGCCTGCAATGATTTGGGTTTGATTCCTGGGTTGGGAAGATCCCCTGGAGAAGGCAATGGCAACCCACTCCAGCACTGTTTCCTGGAAAATCCCATGGACTGAGGAGCCTGGTAGGCTGCAGTCCATGGGGTCACAAAGAGTTGGACATGACTAAGCGACTTCCCTTTCACTTTTCACTTTCATGCATTGGAGAAGGAAATGGCAACCCACTTCAGTGTTCTTGCCTGGAGAATCCCAGGGATGGGGAAGCTTGGTGGGCTGCCGTCTATGGGGTCACACAGAGTCGGACAGGACTGAGCGACTTCACTTTCTTAAGCCAAAAATAAATAAATAAATAAAAACTACCTGAGAAGACTCTTGAGAGTCTCTTGGACTGCAAGGAGATCCAACGAGTCCATTCTGAAGATCAGCCCTGGGATTTCTTTGGAAGGAATGATGCTAAAGCTGAAATTCCAGTACTTTGGCCACCTTATGCGAAAAGTTGACTCATTGGAAAAGACCCTGATGCTGGGAGGGATTGGGGGCAGGAGGAGAAGGGGACGACCGAGGATGAGATGGCTGGATGTCATCACTGACTCGAGGGACTTGAGTCTGAGTGAACTCTGGGAGTTGGTGATGGACAGGGAGGCCTGGTGTGCTGCGATTCATGGGGTTGCAAAGAGTCGGACACGACTGAGCGGACACGACTGAGCGACTGAACTGAACTGAAGATAGGAAAAAAATAATTAAAGTAAAGCTTCAAATTCCGCTCCCCATGGATGGGAACCCAAAATAAGTCTCAGTATTTTCTCTCCTTTGATGCTCCATTTCAATAGATTTTAAACTAGCCAGCAAAATCTCTGCATGTTTTTCTAAGTCTCGCTCCAAGTACTCTTCCTTACTGGCCTCTAGTCAGAGATACTCCACTCAGAATATTGTATGAATTCACATTCTGATTCTAAACAATCTTCTACATGACTAAAAATTGAGGTTCTGGTGGACCTCTTCATTACCATCAGAAGTTTATGACTAAATGATTAGGTTTTATACTTAACATGCTGTTACTGTCAACCTGTTGTCTGTTTCATGCATTAACATAAGACCTTCCCCTATGATCTCACATATCTTCAGTATTTTCAGATTTCTCTTATATGTTGTGCGAATCTTGAACTCTAACTTATAACCTGCTCCATAAAAGCAGAAGATCAAGGGAAGCATTTTAGACAAATATTTCATATTTTTTGAGAATTTAGAAATTTCCATAAATTTTCGTAATTTATAGCAAAATGAAACCACTTTGCACCATTATTCAATTCAATAAGATTTATAGTTCTCCATGTATGAAATACAGATTATTCAATTGTATGCTTTTTAACGCATTTTCTAAGTTTTTCTCTTGCACACCTTTCTAAAAACATCTGTGGACTGGGATCAAGCAGGATAATTCTACTGATTAAATAACAAAATAAAATAAAGCTATATATGAATATGACATGTTTGTGCAAAGTGATCTAGAAAAGGCAGTGGCAACATTTCTTGATGAGGTGAATGTTAATGTTTGGCATTTAAGTATGACCTCTCTTATCTGTGATTGAAAATTTAAAAATTTTTGCAGGATAAGACAGTAATATCATCTTACAATGTTAAAGACACCTATTAGTCATGTCCTAGACAAATTGGGATTTATGACTCAGACGTAATTCTTCCAAATATCCCTGCTGTTCATAAAAAGGCAGAGATATATGACTCAAAAATAATACCAAGACAGAAATAATTTTGTACTTCACTTTGCCACATTGCTTTTCTTCTGGTACATATGGCCGAATCTCCACATTTTACGAATAGGTTTTTGTCAATACTACAGATGTGTATTTCCAGCTTCTAAATCAAGCAGACCCTTGAGTCAAATAAAACAAATGATCAGCTCCAGCAAAGACAAGAAGAGATGCAGTTTTAAAAACTATGGATTAAAGATTGATGGGGAGACAGAAACACTTTTAAATAACCCACTGCTGATGTTGACTGTGCCTTAAAGAGAAGGTTAGGAATGTCACATATCACTCAAAAATGATTAAGTTCTATTCATCTGATAGTGTCTCATTCCAAATGATCAATTGTGGAGGAATAGCATAAAAATTTTTGAGGGGAAGAGGAAGAAGGCATGGACAGAATGTAGCACAGAAAACATATGTGTTTTTTCCCTAAATCTGTACAAATATTGCCCAGTGTATGGCAAAGCACCATGCTTCTGTACACCAGTTGCTCAAGGTATCTAAAGCACAAATACCAAATTTCATTACAGATGGCAGCAATAAGATTCTCTCTCCTCTGTAGACTATCAAATCTTTCAACTTGAATACTTTGGGATTTTATCAGGCATCAAAGATTTAAATGAAACATTACCTCCAAGATACATCTCTGCCCTTGAAGAATGATCAAAGATATACTTATGTTTATAAATTAAAATCAAATACATTTTCCAAAACTCTAGTGGCAATAATTCAATCCACTCCCCATGCTGCTTTTTTTAAAACATCTGTAAGAATCAGAGATACCAATATTTCTCCCAGTGAAACATAAGCATTGCATTAGGTGAATGTTAAAATGTGGATTTTAAAATGCACAGGTTTTTGTTATAATTAGATGATTTGCTTTACACTGCATGCCTGGAATTGTCCAAAGGGATTATTATGTTAGGCAAAAAAAAAAAAAAAAACAACACTGTGCACTCATAAAGTTGTTGAAAACCATCAGGAATTTCTAGCTGGATATGTTAATATTATACTCTCATTACGTTTCAAAAAAGAAGAAATTTGTGTCTTATTCCAAGAGTCTTAGGAAGAATCCACTCTTTTAAAATGTAGATTCACATTTGTTTTCTGAACATTCTTCTTTTTCTTATTATGATGGAGCATTTCAGACAGTTGTGCTTTATCATTAATTTTTCTCACAACATTTTCAAGAATATTTGAGTCAGATGAATGATGAGGCATGTGAACAAAGGTTTTGCCTCAGTGTAAGGAGAGACACAGATTCAGTCTCATCTTACTTGCTATGCAATATTCACCTGGCCATTTGTCAAAGTATGAGTTGCAGTTTTATTTGATTATAATATTGGAAAGCATTTACTGTACTGGATAGGGGATTGTCACCTGATATTTATTCTACTATTGCTCTTGCTTACAGATTTCCTCATTTTGTGTGGGCTGTGTGTCCAAGCCACATATGATATGATTATCACGTTGTTTCTATATCAATGGTGACAGTCCTATGTATTATCAATTCTTTACTTAACCCAACTCCTTTGCAGCTTGATGTGGAGGGTGACCCACATATGGTCAGTGAGACATCAGGGAAATTCTGTTCAGTAGAAGATTCTAGAAAAGCATTGTTCCTTTCTTAGTAAAAAAAGGACAAATAACAGTTGGTGATATTCCTTCTCTCTTTCTTGAACTTGAACCTGATGCCTAGAGCTGCAGGGACTTATGAGGTCACATGCATTTGATCAAAACACAACATGGAAGTGTAAATAGCTAGAGAAAATTTTTCTGTGCCTTGATGACACTGCTAACATGCAACTCATGTTAAGTGCTACCCTGTTGACAGCAACAAGGATCTCTAGATTTCTTTGAAAGTGACCAAAATAATGCCCTACTAATTTAAACCCACTAAAGGGATTTTCAGTTCTTTGCTATTATAAGTATTCCTAACTCAATGGACATGAATTTGAGCAAAATCCAGGAGAATTGAAAGACAGGCTTCCCTGGTAGCTCAGACAGTAAAGAATCTGCCTGCAATATAGGAGACCTGGGTTCAGTCGCTGGGTCGGGAAGACACCCTGGAGAAGTGAAAGGCTACCCACTGTAGTGTTCTTGCCTGGAGAATTCTATAGACAGGGAAGCCTGGTGTGATACAGTCTCTAGGGTCACAAAGAGTCAGACACGGCTGAGAGACTGAACAACAACAACTTTTAAAAGCCTATGGTTAGAAACTGACACAGAATGAGATTTATGAGAGCATAGTTATATAAGGATTAAAAGCAATAGAAATCTTTAGCATGACTGCTGTGATTTTATCTCAAACCTTTTAGTTTCCTATATCCAATTTCAATATGTGTGTATTGGGTTGGGGTGGGGGCGCTGCTGGGTGGGAAGGAGTGGGAGTTGTCCTTCACAACACCAAGAATGCATTAGATACCAGCAGCCAAATTCCACTCAACCCTAACAATATCTACCTGGAAATAAAATCCCATAGGTTAAGGATTTAATCCTACATAAACTCAGCTAACAGTCAGAAACCTGTGCTTCTGATCAACTTGCTGTAAATCAAGTTTCCAAGATCTCCTTCTTGAGTTTTGTTATGCTAGAGTAGCTCACAATACTCAGAGAAATATTTTACTTGCTAAATCATCAGTTTATATATAAGGGTATAACTCAGGAATGGTCAAATGGAAGAAGTCCACAGGACAAGGTATGGGGAAAGGACAAAGGGCTCCCTTGTCCTGTGAACAGGTTTGTTGTGCCCCCAAATCTCTATGGGTTCGCCTGCCTTGAAGCTCTTCAAACTCTGCCCTTTGGGGGTTTTAGGAAAGCTTTGCTACAAAGCCCTGTTTGATTAAATCATTGGTCATTGGTGACTGAGTCAAACTCCAGCCCTTTTTCCCTCCCCAGAAGTCAGGGTGTGGGAACAAAAGTTCCAACCCTCCAATTACAAGAGTGGCTACCCTGGCAAGCAGTCCCATCCTTAGAATTCTAAAGGTCACCTCATTAATGTAACAAAATACATCTTTATCCCTCTCATCACTTAGAAAATTCTAAGGGTTTTGGGAGCTATGAGTTAGGAACCATGGACAAAGACCAACTGTACATGAAAAAATATATATTTCGGATATTTCAGGTGTCTGAATGATCAAATGTATGTGTGTGTGTGTGTGTGTGTGTGTGTGTGTGTGTGTGTATATATATATATATATATATATATATATATATATATATAGTTGCTGTTCAGTCACTCAATCATTTTCCACTTTTTGGGACCCCATGGACTGCACCTCACCAGACTTCCCTGTCCATCACCAACTCCTCCAGCTTGTGCAAACTTGTGTCCATTGAGTCCTTGATGGCATTCAACCATCTCATCCTCTGTTGTCCCTTTCTCCTCCTGCCTTCAATTTTTCCCAGCATCAGGGTCTTTTCTAATGAGCCTTTTCTAATTAACTAGCTAAATGTTGCTTGGTCTCCAAGCAATGTTTAGCTAGTTAATTCCCTCTGACAAAACATTTAATCATAATATTCAAATTTATAATTTCTTTTTGAAAATGAATATGTTATAATATTAATAACATCAGTAATATTAGAATAAATAAAAATGAAGTAAGACTGAATATATGTTACTAGACTGGGGAACTTTCAATACCTGTTACATACAAAAATTGTATTAAGGATTAATTTTACAATCTTTTTATTTTTGTGTGTTTTACAAATTGATTTTATTTACTGAAATTTATTTATCCATTGATATACTTTTATTTTCACAAATAATTCACTGTGGATCAAAAGTGATTCAAATTGACCAAGGAAGTTTCCAGAGTGCCATAACTAGTTTTCCTGAACTTGTATCAGAGAATAATGTAGGGTCTGTTGGACTGAATATTGTGATTCTGTGCATACATTGATAGATTTAGGAATAAATGATTTAAAATAGGATATAGTTATTGAACACAAGGTTTATGCTTGTACTATCTTTTCATCCTGTGTAAACATGCCTGATTTATAAATCATTCCTTTTTCAAGATTTTTATTCTTATGAAATAGCCCCACAGATAGAAAAATGAATAAAGAATGAAAGACAATTAGAAGCTTATACCTGATATTAAAATATTATCATATAATTCTAGGACACTCCAAGCATTAAATTAAACTCTAACCTTCTCCTCTTCAGTTTCCACTAGGTTATGAATAGAAAAACACATATAAGCAGAGGACTGTCTTGGCAAGTCTAATGGCATAGGCACTGTCCACATCTAATTTGTGTTTTAACCTTTAGCCCTGGTTATTTTATCCCAGTGCTTATTCACAGAGCATTTCCTAGTAAAAAAGAGACAACTTTCTGGGACCAAAATACCTATGCTATTTTTTGAGCTTATTATCACTAACAGGCAATCTTGATAATGTTTCCTGGATGAATTTTCACCCACACCTTCTGCTATGAGATGCAGCATCTGTTAACTCAGTTTGGGTCTGGCTGAGTAGCTTTCCTTTTGGTCATACTGAGTAGTGAGATTAAAAAAAAAAAGATACAAACACTGTGGCACTTGGTTTATCCTGACCTGAGATGAGAGAGAATAGTGACACACTAATATCCCCTTACTTTCAAAATTTTAATAAACTAAGATAATAAGCCAAAGCACTATAAAATATGCAAATACAAAGGAGGAAAAATAAGAATGAAGTATTGTGCCATATCATCTTGTGCATAAGATAAACAAATGTAATATGGTGTTTCCCTATTTTTAAGTATGTTTAGGGAAAAATTAATACCAATTCAGTTTTTTTCTCCAAAGGGAACTTAATTCATGAAAGGAAATATAATGCATCACAGGCACTTGTCTATAATTATAAGTTCTGAATATATAGTTGCAATCTACTGCCCTTGAAAAAGTATAAAGTTAAACCTTAAAAATATATACTAGACCAGTAAATGGTTGGTAAATAGTAAATAGCCAGCAACAAATCTAATATATGCATTAGTAAATAACTGCGTCATATTTGTGATATGAGAAAATACAGCCATTGTACATTAGTAAATATTGGTAACTCAAAAGCTTCCCCAATAAAAACATTTCTATGATATTTATATGCAATAAATTCAGACATAACAAGAATATTATTAAAACTTGGAATAAATTGAAGTACCAAATGCAATAAATTTAAATGAAATCCTAAAAACATAGCATAGTTGCTATACAGTTGTTTGGAGAGTTCACTCAGGCCCCCTGTAGATTTGATGATTACTTAAGAGGATTCACTATACTCAGTATATTGTATTCATGATGATGATTCATTTCAGTGATAGAATATAGACAAAATGAGCAAAGGGGAAAAGCCTATGAAGAAATCAGTTATAAGCTCCCAAAGATCATCTCCCAGTGGAGTCCACAGGACACATTTAATTTTCCCAGGAAGGAGGGATGGCACCAGGTATAAAATGTTGTAGAGCAGGAATGTTCATTGAGGTTCAGGGTCCAGAGTTTTTATTTGAGGTTGGTCACATAGGCACCTTCTGTTTAGCATGTACCAAGTTTCCAAAATTCCATAAGGAAATCAAAATTTCAAAGAAATCCACAATGTAAAAATTATTTATCAGTCGTAAATCACTCTTATCTATTCTGGGAATGGTGAAAACCCTCAGAAATTCAAATCTCCAAAAGCTGGCCAAAGAGCAATCTTATAAGCAAGTCCCTCACAAAAAGCTGTGAAACCAGCTCTGTTAAATCTTTTCTGTACAGTAATCAAATAAATATTTCAGAAAATCTATTCTAACTCACTAATATATTAAAAAAATCCCAATGTCATACCCATACATGTAATAAGTTATATGTTTTTTGACACTAGGAAAGTAGGCTTCAAAATATTGAGATAATTTCAATAGTACCAGATATTCAATCATTGTTATAGCAATGCATATAAAATCAAACATGTAAAAATATATCATGAAAGTTCTACTATTCAACATTAGCACCTAGTCAACTTAAAAACCACAAAAATTATTTTCAATTGCTGGTTTCAATTAAAATGACCGACCTGCTACTGCTCAGATAATTATATTCATTATTTGTGTCTATCAATTAGAAAGCTGAATTATTAACAGGTTCATTACTTTTTGGTACTTAATTCTGCTTATTAATACTTTCATATTTGTGTTTAAACTATGCATTTTACTGACTCAGTAAAATCATAAATATTATTTATTATTTGATAAACCAAATTCATCTGTATTATTTTTAAAAGAAATTTTACCCAGAGGCATCATTTACATATATACCATGACCCATTTAAATTATAAAATTCAATATCTTTAATATATTTACAGTGCCTGCATCCATCAATTTTGAAATATTTTCTTCACACTTAAAACAATCCCCATAAATCCTTTGAAACCCATGCACTACAGAACACTAGGCTTCCCTGTCCTTCATTATCTCCCAGAGTTTGCTCAAATTCAAGTCCATTGAGTCAGTGATGCTATCTAACCATCTCATCTGTTATCCACTTCTCCTGCCTTCGATCTTTTCCAGCATCAGAGTCTTTCCCAATGATTGGGCTCTTAACATCAGGTGGCCAAAATACTGGAGTTTCATCAGTCCATCCAATGAATATTCAGGATTTATTTCATTTAGGATTGACTGGTTTGATCTCCTTGCAGTCCAAGGAATTCTCGAGTCTTCTTCAGTGTCACAATTCAAAAGCATCAATTTTTCAGTGCTCAGCCTTCTGCATGATAATGCCAAGTGGAATTCATTACCTACCACTTTTTACACAGTCTCTCAGCACCTAGACTACCTAGCAAATAGGCACTATTCACCTATTCTGGACATATTGTGTAAATGGAATCATGCATTACGTTATCTTTTCTAACTGGCTTCCATCACTTAATATTTTTAAGGTTCAGTCACATATAAGTACTTCACTCCTTTGCAGTGCTGAGCAATATTCCATTGTGAGAATACACTGCAATTTATATATCCATTCATCATTAGATGGAAATTTCAGTTGTTTTCACTTTTTTAATTAATATGAATAATGCTACTATAACAACTTTTGTACACAATTTTGTGTGTTAATATGCTTTTATTTCCTTTGAGTATTTCTGGGTCACAAGATAACTCTTATTAATAATATTCTAAGGAACTGCAAAACCATGTTATAAAGTTGCTGTCCAATTTAACATTCCTACTAGTAGCATAGGAAAGTTGGAATTTCTCCCTATTCAGCATTACTAGTTATCTATCTTTTTGATTATAGCGATTCTAGTTGGTATAAAATATTACATCAGTGGAGCTTGGTTTGTATTTTCCTGATGGCTAATGATGAACACTTTTCCAGGTGCTTATTGGCTATCTGTATATAAAGTTGGGATGTTTCCTTCCATTATGTGAGTTGCCTTGACTTTCTTGATGGTGTATTTCCAAGTACAGACAGCTTCATTGTTGACAAAATTCATCTTTCCCTTTTCCTTTATTTTGAAGGCGACTCTAACCCAGGTATTTCTGAAGTACATGAGGCTGCTCCTGTATGGGGAGGAGAGAGAAAGTATAAGAAGTGTAGGAGGGAAGCTGCAATAGATGTTGAAGACAGATATATTTTCTTTATTCATCATACTGGTGTGTAGAGAAATGTATAGCACAAAATTACAGTTCATTAAATGCTCATTAGCTAATCAATGTATTTATGTTTTCAGGAAATCAAGCCAGTTTCTTTAAATCTCTCAGCACCCTGGGAACATATGAAGAACTTCCTGTTCCTCAGGCACAAGGAGGTAACTGTGTAGCAGGGTCTGCTGTGCCTGAGAATAAGAAATCAGCTTCAGTTTTAAACAGGAAAAGGTCAAACAGATACTAATAAGCTTGAGCGAACCTTTCTCTCTCAGGCTATCAGACTCTCTCTCTCTTTTTTATCTGTTTTGTATTCTGGGAACAAAGTTGCATGGTGAAATACATTCTAGCTCCAGGGTTTCAGGTATACTGAATCCTGGATATTTGATAAAATGACTTTATCCAATCTAAAACTTTAGGTATAATTTAAATCTAGACATTATTTATGAAAGAACTGGATAGATAAACTTTCAGGTAGAAAATATCAGTGATTCTAGTTGAATGTGGGGCGAAAGAAAAGGCTTCGTATTGAATATCTCTGTTATCTATATCAAAAGAAGTTATTTATAACTATAATTTCAACTTTGAATAATGCCCATCATTCTGGTATTGCTAATTCTGGCTTTATTTAAATAAATCCTATAATCCTCTTTCAAATGAAGTAAACGTATCTGAGCAACATAAGGAGCATTATCTAATACTGGGAGGTCTCCTAAGATATTCATTGTTGTGTCAGTGAAATGTGACTGGTTTGCTAAGTTTAATGCAATTTTTGTTGTACTTATGAAAAATGTGCTTATTTTTAGAGGCATGCAATAGTTTCCCTAAATTTTTTGTTCCTGGTTTCATCTGGGATTTTATAGCTACCTTGTAAGGTAGCCTCTTCAAGAATATATGTAACATACTGTTTGGGTGCTGACAGATATGTCAGTCTGTTCAGGCTGATTTAACAAAATATAGCCAACCAGGTGGCTTAAATGATAGAAAATAATTTTGTCATAGTGAAAGTGAATGTGGAGAGTGAAAAAGTTGGCCTAAAGCTCAACATTCAGGAAACGAAGATCATGGCATCCAGTTCCATCACTTCATGGGAAATAGATGGGGAAACAGTGGAAACAGTGTCAGACTTTATTTTTTGGGGCTCCAAAATCACTGCAGATGGTGACTGCAGCCATGAAATTAAACGACACTTACTCTTGGAAGAAAAGTTATGACCAACCTAGATAACATATTCAAAAGCAGAGACATTACTTTGCTGACTAAGGCCCGTCTAGTCAAGGCTATGGTCTTTCCTGTGGTCATGTATGGATGTGAGAGTTGGATTGTGAAGAAGGCTGAGCGCCGAAAAATTGATGCTTTTGAAGTGTGGTGTTGGAGAAGACTCTTGAGAGTCCCTTGGACTGCAAGGAGATCCAACCAGTCCATTCTGAAGGAGATCAGCCCTGGGATTTCCTTGGAAGGACTGATGCTAAAGCTGAAACTCCAGTATTTTGGCCACCTCATGTGAAGAGTTGACTCATTGGAAAAGACTCTGATGCTGGGAAGGATTGGGGGAAGAAGGAGAAGGGGACGACAGAGGATGAGATGGCTGGATAGCATCACAGACTCGATGGACGTAAAACTGAGTGAACTCCGGGAGTTGGTGATGGACAGGGAGGCCTGGCGTGCAGCGATTCATGGGGTCGCAAAGAGTCAGACATGACTGAGCGACTGAACTGAACTGAGGAAGCCTGGAAATCCAATTCAAGGTCTACCAGGGTTGGTTTCTTGGGAGGCATCTTTTCAGACTTGCAGATGGTCTGTTTTCATTGTGTCTTCACACCATTTGTTTGTTGATTTGTTCTCAGGGCTGTCAGGGCAGAGGGAACTCTGGTGTCTCTTGCTCTTATTATAAGGACATCAGTTTTATTAGATTAGAGCCCCACTCATATGACCTCATTTAATGGTTATTTTTTAAAATATAAATTTAATTATTTTAATTGGAGGCTAATTACTTTACAATATTGTATTGGTTTTGCCATACATCAACATGAATCCACCATGGGTGAACATGTGTTCCCCATCCTGAACGCCCCTCCCTTCTCCCTCCCCATACCATCCCTCTGGGTCATCCCACTGCACCAGCCCCAAGCATCCTGTATCATACATTGAACCTGGCCTGGCAATTCGTTTCACATATGATATTATGCATGTTTCAATGCCATTCTCCCAAATCATCCCACCCTCGCCCTCTCCCATAGAGTCCAAAAGACTGTTCTATACATCTGTGTCTCTTTTGCTGTCTCACATACAGGGTTATCATTACCATCTTTCTAAATTGTATATATATGCATCAGTATACTATATTACTGTTTTGTTCCTGGCTTACTTCACTCTGTATAATAGGCTCCAGTTTCATCCACCTCATTAGAACTGGTTGAAATGTATTCTTTTTAATGGCTGAGTAATACTCCACTGTGTATATGTACCACAGCTTTCTTAACCATTCATCTACTGATGGACATCTAGCTTTCTTCCATGTCCTGGCTATTGTAAACAGAGCTGCGATGAACATTGGAGTACATGTGTTTCTTTCAATTCTGGTTTCCTCGGTGTGTATGCCCAGCAGTGGGATTGCTGGGTCATAAGGCAGTTCTATTTCCAGTTTTTTAAGGAATCTCTGCAGTGTTCTCCATAGTGGCTGTACTAGTTTGCATTCCCACCAATAGTGTAAAAGGGTTCTCTTTTCTCCACACCCTCTCCAGCATTTATTGCTTGTAGACTTTGGATAGTAGCCATCCTGATTGGCGTGAAATGATACCTCATTGTGGTTTTGACTTGCATTTCTCTGATAATGAGTGATGTTGAGATCTTTTTATGTGTTTGGTAGCCATCTGTTTGTCTTCTCTGGAGAAGTATATTATTCTTTTGATTGCAATGGTAAGTGGAATTGTTTCCTTAATTCCTGTTTCTATTTTCTCATTATTAGTGTATAGGAATTCCAGGAATTTCTGTGTGTTGATTTTATATACTGCAACTTTGCTATATTCATTGATTAGCTCTAGTAATTTTCTGGTGGAGTCTTTAGGGTTTTCTATGTAGAGGATCATGTCTTCTGCAAAGAGTGAGAGTTTTATTTCTTCTTTTCCAATTTGGATTCCTTTTATTCCTTTTTCTGCTCTGATTGTTGCGGCCAAAATTTCCAAAACTATGTTGAATAGTAGTGGTGAGAGTGAGCACCCTTGTCTTGTTCCTGACTTTAAGGGAAATGTTTTCAGTTTTTCACCATTGAGGATGTTTGCTGTGGGTTTGTCATATATAGCTTTTATTATGTTGAGGTATGTTCCTTCTATTCCTGCTTTCTGGAGAGTTTTTATCATAAATGGATGTTGAATGTTGTCAAAGGCTTTCTCTGCATCTATTGAGATAATCATATGGCTTTTATTTTTCAATTTGTTAATGTGGTGTATTACATTGATTGATTTGCAGATACTGAAGAATCCTTGCATCCCTGGGATAAAGCCCACTTGGTCATGGTGTATGATCTTTTCAATGTGTTGCTGGATTCTGATTGCTAGAATTTTGTTAAGGATTTTTGCATCTATATTCATCAGTGATATTGGCCTGTAGTTTTCTTTTTTGTGGCATTTTTCTCAGGTTTTGGGGTGATGGTGGCCTCATAGAATGAGTTTGGAAGTTTACCTTCCTCTGCAATTTTCTGGAAGAGTTTGAGTAGGATAGGTGTTAGCTTTTCTCTAAATTTTTGGTAGAATTCAGCTGTGAAGCCATCTGGACCCTGGCTTTTGTTTGCTGGAAGATTTCTGATTACAGTTTCAATTTCTGTGCTTGTGATGGGTCTGTTAAGATTTTCTATTTCTTCCTGGTTCAGTTTTGGAAAGTTGTACTTTTCTAAGAATTTGTCCATTTCTTCCACGTCGTCCTTTTTATTGACACATAATTGCTAACAGTAGTCTCTTACAATCCTTTGTATTTCTGTGTTGTCTGTTGCAATCTCTCCATTTTCATTTCTAATTTTGTTGATTTGATTTTTCTCCCTTTGTTTCTTGATGAGGCTTACTAATGGTTTGTCAATTTCATTTATCCTCTCAAAGAACCAGCTTTTGGCTTTGTTGATTTCTACTATGGTCTCTTTTATTTCTTTTGCATTTATTTCTGCCCTAATTTTTAAGATGTCTTTCCTTCTACTAACCCTGGGGTTCTTCATTTCTTGCTTTTCTAGTTGCTTTAGGTGTAGAGTTAGGTTATTTATTTGACTTTTTCCTTGTTTCTTGAGGTATGCCTGTATTGCTATGAACCTTCCCTTAGCACTGCTTTTACAGTGTCCCACAGGTTTCGGGTTGTTGTGTTTTCATTTTCATTCATTTCTATGCATATTTTTATTTCTTTTTTGGTTTCTTCTCTGATTTTTTGGTTATTCAGCAGCATGTTGCTCAGCCTCTATATGTTGGAATTTTTAATAGTATTTCTCCTGTAATTGAGATCTAATCTTACTACATTGTGGTCAGAAAAGATGCTTGGAATGATTTCTTTTTTTTCTTTTTTTTTTTAAATTTACCAAGACTAGATATATGGCCCAGGAAGCGATCTATCCTGGAGAAGGTTCCATGTGCAGTTGAGAAAAAAGGTGAAATTCATTGTTTTGGGGTGAAATGTCTTATAGATATCAATTAGGTCTAACTGATCTATTGTATTAGTTGATCTATCCATAGGTGTGAGTGGCGTATTAAAATCTCCCACTATTATTGTGTTCTTGTTAATTTCCCCTTTCATAGTTGTTAGCATTTGTCTTAAATATTGCGGTGCCCCTATGTTGGGTGCATATATATTTATAATTGTTATATCTTTTTCTTGGATTGATCCTTTGATCATTATGTAGTGTCCTCTTTCTCTTTTCACAGACTTTGTTTTAAAGTCTATTTTATCGGATATGAGTATTGCTACTCCTGCTTTCTTTTGGTCTCTATTGCGTGGAATAACTTTTTCCAGCCCTTCACTTTCAGTCTGTATGTGTCCCTTGTTTTGAGATGGGTCTCCTGTAGACAACATATATAGGGGTCTTATTTTGTATCCTTTCAGCTAGTCTTTTTCTTTTGGTTGGGGCATTCAACCCATTTACGTTTAAGGTAATTATTGATAAGTATGATGCCGTGGCCATTTCCTTTATTGTTTTGGGTTTGAGTTTATACACCCTTTTCGTGTTTCCTGTCTAGAGAAGATCCTTTAGCATTTGTTGGAGAGCTGGTTTGGTGATGCTGAATTCTCTCAGCTTTTGCTTGTCTGTAAAGTTTTTGATTTCTCCTTCATATTTGAATGAGATTCTTGCTGGGTACAGCAATCTGGGCTGCAGGTTATTTTCTTTCATCACTGTAAGTATGTCCTGCCATTCCCTCCTGGCCTGAAGAGTTTCTATTGAAAGATCAGCTGATATCCTTATGGGAATCCCCTTGTGTGTTATTTGTTGTTTTTCCCTTGCTGCTTTTAATATTTGTTCTTTGTGTTTGATCTTTGTTAATTTGATTAATATGTGTCTTGGGGTGTTTTGCCTTGGGTTTAACCTGTTTAGGACTCTCTGGGTTTCTTGGACTTGGGTACTTATTTCCTTCCCTGTTATAGGGATTTTTTTTCAACTATTATCTCCTCAAGTATTTTCTCATGGTCTTTCTTTTTGTCTTCTTCTTCTGGGACTCCTATGATTCAAATGTTGGGGCATTTAACATTGTCCCAGAAGTCTCTGAGATTGTCCTCATTTCTTTTAATTAGTTTTTCTTTTTTCCTCTCTGATTCATTTATTTCTACCATTCTATCTTCTACCTCACTAATCCTATCTTCTCCCTAAATTATTCTACTATTTGTTCCCTCCAGAGTGTTTTCGATCTCATTTATTGCATTATTCATCATATATTGACTCTTTTTTATTTCTCCTAGGTCCTTGTTAAACCTTTCTTGCATCTTCTCAATCCTTGTCTTCAGGCTATTTATCTTGATTCCATTTTGTTTTCAAGATTGTGGATCATTTTCACTATCATTATTCAGAATTCTTTATCAGGTAGATTCCCTATCTCTTCCTCTTTTGTTTGGTTTGGTGGGCATTTATCCTGTTCCTGCTGAGTATCCCTTGTCTCTTCATCTTGTTTATATTGCTGTGTTTGGTGTGGCCTTTCTGTATTCTGGCAGTTTGTGGAGTTCTCTTTATTGTAGAGTTTCCTCAGTGTGGATGGGGCTGTATGGGCGGCTTGCCAAGGTTTCTTGGTTAGGGAAGCTTGTGTTGGTGTTCTGGTGGGTGGAGCTGGAGAAATTCTCTCTGGAGTGCAATAAAGTGTCCAGTAATGAGTTATGAGATGTCAGTGGGTTTGGAGTGACTTTGGACAGCCTATATATTGAAGTTCAGGGCTATGTTCCTGTGTTGCTGGAGAATTTGCGTGGTATGTCTTGCTCTGGAACTTGTTGGCCCTTGGGTGGTGCTTGGTTTCAGTGTAGGTATGGAGGCATTTGATCAGCTCCTGTCGATTAATGTTCCCTGGAGTCAGGAGTTCTCTGGTGTTCTCAGGATTTGGACTCAAGCCTCCTGCTTCTGGTTTTCAGTCTTATTTTAACCGTAGCCTCAAGACTTCTCCATATATACAGCACCATTGATAAAACATCTGGGTTAAAGATGAAAAGTTTCTCCACAGTGAGGGACACACAGAGAAGTTCACAGAATTAAATGGATAAAAGAAGAGGGAGGAGGGAGATGGAGGTGATCAAGGTGAGATGAGGTGGAATCAAGAGAGGAGAGAGTAAGCTAGCCAGTAATCACTTCCTTATGTGTGCTCCACAGTCTGGACCGCTCAGAGATGTTCACAGAGTTATATAGAGAAGAGAAGAGGAAGGAGGGAGACAGAGGTGGCCAGGGGGATAAAGGGGGGAACCAAAAGGAGAGAGACAGATCCAGCCAGTAATCAGTTCCCTAAATGTTCTCCACCATCCAGTACACACAATGAGATTCACAGAGTTGGGTAGAGAAAAGAAAGGGAAGGGAGGAGCTAGAGACGACCTAGTGGAGAAAAAGGAGAGTCCAAAGCGGGAAAGAGCAGTCAAGCCACTAATCTCGCCCCCAAGTAAAAATGGGCACTGAAGATTGGGTTCTTAAAGATACAAAATTGATAACAAATATAAAAAATCAAAGATTAAAAATCTAGAGTAGAGGTTGGATTTTCAAAAATACAATATTAAAGAAAAAAAAGTCACAAAAGTTATAAATTATATGTATATATGAAGTTTGCTTTAAAAAATAGGGTCTCTCTCTTTTTTTTGCAGAGTAATAGTAGGTGATAAAAATGAAAATTAAAGGAGTAATAGAGGACTAAAAGATTTAAAAAACAATTAAAAAATTAAAGAATGATAGTAAAAATATATCTAGGATTTTCTCTGGTGTTGTTGCGGGCAGTGTGGGGTCAGTTCATTTTCAGATATTTCCTTGATCTGGCTCATATTTATCAAAATCTATAGGCCCCTTCCTATGTAGCCCATACTAACTACAGGGTTTTAATCTATTGCACCTGTCACTTCCAAGGAGGTTCCCTCTCTTGTAGCTTCTTCTGTTTGCTGGTCTCTTCAGTGTCTAATTTCCACCCTGGCACAAGGGGGCGGTGGTGGACACTTTTTTAGGCTCAGTTGATCAGTCATGCTGTGGGGAGGGATGGATGCTGCAAACAAATAACACTGAGGTGTGTTTGCAGTGTCTCAGCCACACTGGGTTTGCCATCGCTCACGGCATGTGTGCTTTCCCTGTCTACACTGGTTAGGGTCTAGGTTGCTCTGCCAGGATCTGTTTGAGGATGGCCCTGGGTTGTATACACTTCCCAGGTCTAAGCCACTCAAGTTCATGTACTCGGGTAGTCCTCAGAGGTGCAGACTTGGTTGGGCCTGCGTTTTGTGCCCTTCCCAGGTCCGAGCAGCTCAGGTGATCAGGTGTTTGGCGAGCGTGGTCGCTGCAACTTATCACCTCCCCCGTCCCTGCCGCTCAGTTTTCTGGGTGTACAACTGGTGCACCTTCTTAAGCGGATGTTGACCGTCCAGAATCCCAAGAAGTCTTGGTTAGCAATGAAACCTGCTTGCAGTTTGGTAGATAATGCCTCTCTGGGGCTGCGTTTGCCCCCTTCCAGCTCTGGCTGCCTGTCACTAGAGGGAGATTGTCTGCAGCCAGCTAGCTCTGATCAGTCTTTTGTTCTGTTAGCGGGCCTAGCAGTGTCTTAGGTTAGGGCTTTTCCTGTGGTAGGGGCTTTTCCTATCCCACAGTCTGGTTTGCTATCCCAAGTTAATTCCCTCAGATTGCCCTTGGGGCATTCAGGCCAGGTCCTTACTCTAAGCAATGCAGCCAACGCTTCCCTGCCCAGCCCCCACTTACTAGTAGCAGATGCAGGCATCTGCGCTGCTTCTCCACTGGGGGAGTTACTGTTGGGCACATAATCTGGGGGTTTAAATTATTTATTTTTCCTCCTGGTTATGTTGTCCTCTGTGGTTCCAAGGTTAGCCACAGACTCGGCAGTGAGAGTGTTTCCTGGTGTTTGGAAACTTCTCTCTTTCTTAAGACTCCCTTACCAGGACAGAGCTCTGTCCCTACCTCTTTTGTCTCTCTTTTTATCTTTTATATTTTTTCCTACCTCCTTTTGAAGACAATGGGCTGCTTTTCTGGATGCCTGATGTCCTCTGCCAGCATTCAGAAGTTGTTTTGTGGAATTTACTCAGCGTTTAAATGTTCTTTTGATGAATTTGTGGGGGAGAAAGTGGTCTCCCCGTTCTATTCCTCTGCCATCTTCTTGAGGTTCCGCGTTTAATGGTCATCATCTCCGAGAAGGCCATATCGCCTAATGTGGTCACATTGGAGATTAAGGATCAAACTTGGAAGGGTGAGGTTGGTGGGGGGAATAATTCAGTTCATAATGATAAGTATAGATTGAAGCTCCTCTGTAGGTCAGGAGCTACAATATTTCTCAATGCCAGGGAAACAATAGGTTCCCTGTAAAACCTGGTAGAAAGAACGGGAAGCAATAGATAAAGAGGAAAGCTCTTTAAAATTTGTACTAAGCAGGTTAACACTAAGTTACATTGGTGAATTTCTGAGATCTAAGCCATGAATGCTTAAAGCATTTTGACTTTAAATAATGGCAATGATAGTAAAATAATATATGTAAACAAGAGTTCTTTGTGTTCAAATGCTTAACTTGAGAACGCAGAATGACAGAGAAGCTAAAAATTCATCAATATAGGAACAGTGGGGAAAAAAGGGGGGGGAATGAATTCCAGATCAGAGGAAATTGATCCCTTATATGGGGTTCAATTTGGGATACTGTTCAATTCTAAGGAACTAAGGATGGCCAGCCATTAGTCTCTTGCTTGGCACTGGTGGCCAGATGGCTTTTAATAGAAAGCTGGTTCATAAGACTGAGGTAGCTGCATAGAGGGTGGCAGGGTCTTTCAGTTGATTCTAGCAATACTGACAGGTGAGTCTCCTTAGCTAACTTCCAATCAAAAAAGTAGTCTCTTGGATCAGAAAACACCTGTTTTCAGAGTTGACTGGTGATTCTCTGAACTCTTCTCAATATTCATATAAAAATGTGTTCCACTAGAGTGTTTTCCCTTATGTGCTTGACTCAAGCTCTTTTATGTGGGTGACTGACAGCTGGGTGATTGTGGGCTTGCTTTCAAATGTTTCTCTGCGTCTAAGATATTCTTAGTAAACCTTATTGCTACTGGTATATAGTCATGGCTTTTGCAAACTAGACTGTATCCAGACTAAGGAGGAAATATAAATTAGAAAAAAAAATACAAAGACAGATGGAATATCTAACCTGAGCTAGAGGAGGCACAATATGGAGATATAGATCTAACTATGAAAGGAATTGCTTATTTTAAGGCACAACTGGGAACAAGGGTCAGAAACGAAGAGAAGGCAGTGTTCAGCTTGATTAAGGAGAATTTTTCCAAAGTTAAAGTTGTTCATTAATTTGATGATCTTCTTCATAAAGCAAAGTGTTCCTGATGGGGGATATTCTCAAATATAGTCTATATGATAATTTGGTGGACATTTTAGAAGAGACTGAGAGTGGATGGGAGTTTAAGCTAATGGACTTTGAGATTCATTTCTATTTATTCTGAATACACTCAGTGACTCAGAGAAGGCCAACATATTGCATGAAAATGACCATAGGGAACTAATTAATCTAAATGTTTATTCAATACTATGTTCTAAGAGATACAGGGACTGTATAGTAGACTATAAAGGATTGTTTTCATGTCTTTGATTAGTAGGTTACATGTAAAAATATATTTGCAACTAATTTCAAACTTGAAAATAGTGATTTATCTTTACATATTTTAAAATTCATATGCTCAAAATGATTTACATGGGATTTACAACTTTCTGAAGAAATATATGGTAAGCATAGAAAAAATCAGTTCAGCCCTTTTTGAAAACTCCGAATAATTAAACATTGCATTAATGTATTGTAGTTGTCATTTTAGCTAAGAATATTTAAAAGCAAGAACATATCTGTATTTTTGTATTTTTAGCTTCTAGTATAATGGCTGTCTCCTAATAGATGCTCAATATATATTATTTTAAATTGAACTGAATTTATACATAATTATGTTGACTCTTTAACAGAAATAATTTCTTATATCAACATTATTAACAAAAATGAGAAAGTAGAATTAGATGAAAAGGTACCATACATTTGAAAAGCAAAAATATTTTGTGTCCTACAACTGGCAAAATTTAGGCTGACCTATGCCAACACCATTATTAAGTCTCCAGGTAATGAAAATAGCTGCAAGCTAAAGAAATGATTTACTCTGAAAAATAATGAAACATTTCAAAAAGATAATCAGGAAAAGAGTGATTTTGGCTCAAAAACAAGCAAACAGTAGATCCAAAGAAATACAGAAATGTATGAAAGCAGTATAATACTTATTACTTATTCTTTGTTAATTTATATTTAGCTGCATTTTGTTGTTTATGATGTGTGGTAC
Source organism: Budorcas taxicolor (assembly GCF_023091745.1). NCBI lineage: Eukaryota > Metazoa > Chordata > Mammalia > Artiodactyla > Bovidae > Budorcas > Budorcas taxicolor. The sequence goes on along the minus strand of NC_068929.1, from coordinate 53,492,769 downwards.
GTATGCTAAAATCTGCTGATTATTAGTAGTAAATTTTTTTTCTGCTCTCATAAACTGTCAAATAATTTAACTTCATTTCCTGCAGAGTTGTTGTTGAATGCAGGATGCTTTTCACTGTATTCAGTTACCAACACGATAGGATTTTGTTTAGTCCTCAACACTTTCAAGAAAACTTATTTGGCTGGAGCATCAAGATACATTTTTAGCAAAATAAAATATCTCAATATCATGAATATTCTTTTCTTCATTGCTTTGTTTTTCTTTTCTCATTCAAAATTAAAAAAAAGATTTCATTATGATTGAAGCAAAAAGCTATATTAAGGAAACAAAAATAAATCATGTGAAATGTCGCTGAAAAAATAGCTGATTATTATGCCACATTCTAAATGAACTCCTGATTAGATGTGGGACTTGACATTGAGTCAGTATAAAAATGCAGGTAAAACCTTCTATTTTAGACAGTAAGATAAAGGAACAATAGGGAACAAAGCTGATTTTTGTTACCTAAGAAACTATTTCTTACACAAATGAGAAAGATGGTTTTTGGCATCCTTTCTTTTCAAAATTCCTCTCATTAATTTAGGAGAGCTGAAGAATTGATACTTTTGAACTGTGGTGTTAGAGAAGACTCTTGACAGTCCCTTAAACTGTGAAGAGATCCAACCAGTACATCCTAAAGGAAATCAGTCCTGAGTATTCACTGGAAGGACTGATGCTGAAGCTGAAACCCCAATACATTGGTCACCTGATGTGAAGAACTGACTCACTGGAAAAGACCCTGATTCTTGGAACGATTGAAGGCAGAATGAGAAGAGGATGACAGAGGATGAGATGGTTGGATGTCATCACTGATTCAATGGACATGAGTTTGAGTAAGCTCCAGGAGTTGGTGATGGACAGGAAGACCTGGTGTGTTGCAATCCATTGGGTTGCAAAGAGTGGGACACAACTGAGCAACTGAACTGAACTAGTAGCCAGGCAACTATACGCTGCCCAGGTTGACCTGTACATATTTATGCAAGACCTTAAGGAAATCAAAACCAGTGAATTTCTCACTGGTGAGTATATTAGTTTGCTAGATTTTTCCAGTAGTCATGTATAGATGTGAGAGTTGGACTGTGAAGAAGGCTGAGCGCTGAAGAGTTGATGCTTTTGAACTGTGGTGTTGGAGAAGACTCTTGAGAGTCCCTTGGACTGCAAGGAGATCCAACAAGTCCATTCTGAAGATCAGCCCTGGGATTTCTTTGGAAAGAATGATGCTAAAGCTGAAACTCCAGTACTTTGGCCACTTCATGCGAAGAGTTGACTCATTGGAAAAGACTCTGATGCTGGGAGGGATTGGAGGCAGGAGGAGAAGGGGACGACAAAGGATGAGATGGCTGGATGGCATCACTGACTCGATGAACATGAATCTGAGTGAACTCCAGGAGTTAGTGATGGACAGGGAGGCCTGGCGTGCTGTGATTCATGGGGTTGCAGAGTCGGACACGGCTGAGCGATGGAACTGAACTGAACTGAGAGCTCTCATAACTCAATATCACAGATTGGGTGACTTAAACAACAGAAATTCATATTCTCACAGCTCTTGAGACAGGATGTCTGACTTCAAGGCGTCATTGGTAAGTCTGACTTCTTCTGAAGCCTGTTTACTAGGCTTGTGGATGGCCGAATTCTCTCTGTGGTCTTCCCTCTGTATACCTGTATCTCTGTTTTCTCTCTCTCTGTTAATACTTCTCTGACCATCTCGCAGTTTGGCTTAAGCCCATTCTCAAGGCCTCATCTTAATCATCTCTTATAGGCTCTGTCTCTAATGTAGTCACATTATGAGGTACTGAGGTTAGGGCTTCAGCATGTGGATTTTGGGGGGAAATAATTCAGCCTAAATTGTTGGGAGGTGGGTAAGAGTGAGCTACTATATTTATGCAGGAAAAATCTGGTTAATCATGATGTTTAGTATATTTATGAAAGCATACAATTCTGCATTTTAAACATGAGTTACAGTCTTCAGGATTATGAAGATCAAAGTAAGAAGGCTAAAATAACACTTCAGAGAGTACCTAAAGGTGATTAAATGAGGCCTCAAGAAAGAGTATCTTTATTTTGGATGCCATGAATCAGGTGAAATATATTAGAAAGAATGGGATTTCTGTGTCACGTGACATTTCAAAATCTTTTTATACCTTTATACCAACTCACTAACTTAATTTTGTTATATATTTTTGACGATTAAAATTCTTTCCAAGTAATGTAATTGGGCATCTAATAAGAGAGAAGGGTACACAACACCCATTGTTTCTAATGCCTCAAGTCTTTTAAGGTTTAGTAACACCAAAAAAAGATGTCCTTTTCATTATAGGGGACTGGAATGCAAAAGTAGGAAGTCAAGAAACACCTGGAGTAACAGGAAATTTGGCCTTGGAATACAAAATGAAGCCTGGCAAAGACTAACAGAGTTTTTGCCAAGAAAATTCACTGGTCATAGCACACACCCTCTTCCAACAACACAAGAGAAGACTCTACACATGGACATCACTAGATGGTAAACACCGAAATCAGATTGATTATATTCTTTGCAGCCAAAGATGGAGAAGCTTTATACAGTCAGGAAAAACAAGACCGGGAGCTGACTGTGGCTCAGATCATGAACTCCTTATTGCCAAATTCAGTCTTGAAGAAAGTAGGGAAAACCGCTAGACCATTCAGGTATGACCTAAATCAAATCCCTTATGATTCTACAGTGGAAGTGAGAAATAGATTTAAGGGTCTAGATCTGATAGATAGAGTGCCTGATGAACTATGGAATGAGGTTCATGACATTGTACATGAGACAGGGATCAAGACCATCCCCATGGAAAAGAAATGCAAAAAAGCAAGATGGCTGTCTGGGGAGGCATTACAAATAGCTGTGAAAAGAAGAGAGGCGAAAAGCAAAGGAGAAAAGGAATGATATAAGCATCTGAATGCAGAGTTTCAAAGAATAGCAAGAAGAGATAAGAAAGCCTTCTTCAGTGATCAATGCAAAGAAATAGAGGAAAACAACAGAATGGGAAAGGCTAGAGATCTCTTCAAGAAAATTAGAGTTACCAAGGGAACATTTCCTGCAAGGATGGGCTCGATAAAGGACAGAAATGGTCTGGACCTAACAGAAGCAGAAGATATTAAGAAGAGGTGGCAAGAATACATGGAAGAACTGTACAAAAAAGATCTTCATGACCCAGATAATCATGATGATGTGAGCACTAATCTAGAGCCAGACATCTTGGAATGTGAAGTCAAGTGGGCCTTAGAAAGCATCACTACGAACAAAGCTAGTGGAAGTGATGGAATTCCAATGGAGCTATTTCAAATCCTGAAAGAGGATGCTGTGAAAGTGCTGCACTCAATATGCCAGCAAGTTTGGAAAACTCAGCAGTGGCCACAGGACTGGAAAAGGTCAATTTTCATTCCAGTTCCAAAGAAAGGCAATGCAAAAGCATGCTCAAACTACCGCACAATTTCACTCATCTCACATGCTAGTAAAGTAATGCTCAAAATTCTCCAAGCCAGACTTCAGCAATACATGAATCGTGAACTCCCTGATGTTCAAGCTGGTTTTAGAAAAGGCAGAGGAACCAGAGATCAAATTGCCAACATCCACTCGATCATGGAAAAAGCAAGAGAGTTCCAGAAAAACATGTATTTCTGCTTTATTGACTATGCCAAAGCCTTTGACTGTGTGGATCACAATAAACTGCGGAAAATTATGAAAGAGATGGGAATACCAGACCACCTAACCTGCCTCTTGAGAAATCTGTATGCAGGTCAGGAAGCAACAGTTAGAACTGGACATGGAACAACTGACTGGTTCCAAATAGGAAAAGGAGTATGTCAAGGCTCTGCTTATTTAACTTATTGCCACTCTGCTTATTTAACTTATATGCAGAGTACATCATGAGAAACGCTGGACTGGAGAAACACAAGCTGGAATCAAGATTGCCGGGAGAAATATCAGTAACCTCAGATATGCAGATGACATCACCCTTATGGCAGAAAGTGAAGAGAAGCTAAAAAGCCTCTTGATGAAAGTGAAAGTGGAGAGTGAAAAAGTTGGCTTAAAGCTCAACATTCAGAAAACGAAGATCATGGCATCCAATCCCATCACTTCATGGAAAATAGATGGGGAAACAGTAGAAACAGTGTCCAACTTTCTTTTTTTGGGGTTCAAAATCACTGCAGATGGTGACTGCAGCCATGAAATTAAAAGACGCTTACTCCTTGGAAGAAAAGTTATGACCAACCTAGATAGTATATTCAAAAGCAGAGACATTCCTTTGCCAACTAAGGTCCGTCTAGTCAAGGCTAAGGTTTTTCTTGTGGTCATGTATGGATGTGAGAGTTGGACTGTGAAGAAGGCTGAGTTCCAAAGAGTTAATGCGTTTGAACTGTGGTGTTGGAGAAGACTCTTGTGGGTCCCTTGGACTGCAAGGAGATCCAACCAGTCCATTCTGAAGGAGATCAACCCTGGGATTTCTTGGGAAGTAATGATGCTCAAACTGAAGCTCCAGTACTTTGGCCACCTCATGCGAAGAGTTGACTCATTGGAAAAGACTCTGATGCTGGGAGGGATTGGGGGCAGGAGGAGAAGGGGACGACCGAGGATGAGATGGCTGGATGGCATCACCGACTCGATGGACGTGAGTCTGAGTAAACTCCAGGAGATGGTGATGGACAGGGAGGCCTGGCGTGCTGATTCATGGGGTTGCAAAGAGTCGGACATGACTGAGCGACTGAACCGAACTGAGCTAATACATATAAAGGTCTAAGGAACTAAAATCAATTACTTGAAAGAGTATAAGAAAGGCATGCTTACAGGGCACTAATAAATCAAACTTACTATATCTATATCAGAAATTCCAGTTGGATAAGAAAGTCACAGGGTTGTGTTCCAAAAAGATAAAACCTAAGAAAATTTGAAAGTAAATAAAAAGTTTTAGCTTTTGGAATCTAACATACTCTATTCCAGTTGCAAGCTGCTTCATTTTCCTTTGAATACCCTAGGTATTCATTGAAGTAAATCCATTTCATTTTTTGTCCCACACTGGGAACAGATGAAGAGAATGCCGAAAGCAATGGTAAGGAAAGTACACAACATGTCCCTTATGGATATCTATAACAATGCCCAGTGACTAATAGCACCTTCTAAGTGAAGTATAATGAGTAACAACAGGTAGTACATATGAAGTCTCATGAATATGCCATTTTGGAGGTGGAAATAATTTCTCAGCTGGAACAAGTGTTGACTTGATCCTGCTTTCCCTCAAGTCTCATTTCTATTTTTCTCCTGCCATACACATGGAAATTCATATTCACATATAGGTGGTGTGTATCCATGAACTCTCTTCTTTCAAAAAATGCTTCTTTTGAAAAAGCCATTGTTGCACCTGTATATACATGTACACACACAAAGAAAATTATTCACATACTACAAAATTGTATCATACTCAAAATCTAAATTTCTTACCTTCCCTCTTTTCAATTTCAAACTGGAGAAGATTTGATTTTTAAATTTATTACATATTTATCCAGCTATTTTAAAATAATCTTTGTATAACATTCTTTCTTTTGAAAAAATAATTTATTTGGCTATGCCACATCTTAGTTGCAGCATGCAGGATCTTTTTCAGTTGGGGCATGAGGGATCTAGTTCCCTGACCAGGGATTGAACCCAGACTCTGCATTGGGAATGAGGAGTCTTAACCACTGGACTACCAGAGAAGTCCCAATTATAACCCATGACAAATTTGTACAAAATATATTGACTTATTTGAAAGCAGTGAAACTTATTATACTTCATTACCCATAACTTTCCTCAGTTGTTACTACATAAAATAGTTTATTACACACAATATCCATATATATATAGACCTGCATCTATGAATACATCTATTTCTGTATTGTTCTCAACAAATATATGCATATTTTTATATTTACTGGTTTTTTTTTTTTTTTTTCTGTTGGATGTAGGAAATATTCACAATTCTTCATCCCAACCTTTTTCAGTGACCTTTTTAATGGTAGCTTGTAGCTTTTCTCCTCAGGCTCCCACAAATCTTTACTTTGGCCTGGAATTATAATTTGCTCTGGCCAATAGTGTGTGGTGAAATTTATGGTGTGCCATTTAAAAGATCTCAAGCCCTGGTGTACCTCTGGTTTTTCTTTTGGACATGGAGTTTACCAGGAAAATAAGACTGGGCAAACATCCTGGACTTAAGGGACCTTGTGGAGAAAGCCCACATGCTTTAGCTGACATTATACAACTCAACAATCAGCTCCTAGTATCTGAGCCCAAGCAGGATTCGCAAAGTTGACCTCTCGACTCACAGCTGTCCAAGGGAGACCAATCTACCATCAGAAAAATGACTTAGCTGACTTTAAGTGTGTGTGACAACACTGAGGTTCAGGTGGTTATTTTTCCTTCCTTTCTCTTTTTTCTTAAGCATCATCACTGAAATTGGTAACTGCAGTATAATCAGTGTCTTTCATTCTCCTTTTCAATTTCACTACATTTCTCAATACCCGTGATACTTTAAAACACTTGTAAATGTTTTCAAGGCCTAATTTCATCCTAAAATTTACTTTCATGGTACATTGGGGTTAGTTCCATTCTTATTAGTGCGTAAGCCTTTTCCTTCTTGAATTCCTTATATGTTTTGCTAAGTATATTGTCATGTAATTTTTTCCCACAAAGTTGTAATGGAGGCTTGTTGAATTTTTCTGTAATCAAATATGTCTTCTTTTTATCATTATACTATATTACTTTCTTGATTAATTATTTGATTCAATATTTCAATAATTTTCTAATTATTATAATAAAACTTGGGCTTCCCTCATAGCTCAGCTGATAAAGAATCTGCCTGCAGTGCAGGAGATCCTGGTTTGATCCTGGGTCAGAAAAATCCACTGGAGAAGGGATAGGCTATCCACTCCAGTATTCTTGGGCTTCCCTTGTGGCTCAGCTGGTAAAGAATATGCCTGCAATGAGGGAAACCTGGGTTCAATTCCTGGGTTGGTAAGATTTCCTGGAGAAGGGAAAGGCTACCGACTCCAGTATTCTGGCCTGGAGAATTCCATGGCCTGCATAATTCCTTTGGTCACATGAGTCGGACATGACTGAGCAACTTTCACTTTCAATATCTCATGTTTAGCATTTTTGAGGGTAAGTGGTTTAAGGTTATTCTGACAACCATTTGATTTCATAAAACTAGATTCACAGGTTCTGGAGGGTTTGTAATCTTCTCTTTATCTTAGAAGTAATGAAATGCCATAAGGATTTATTTGGATTCATATGTTCCTTTTTTTCATTCACTGAGATTGGTCCTGGATATGCTTTTTCACTCCAAATTTTTTCTCTTTATCTCCAGTTTTTAGAAAAATATATAATGTGTTTTATCTCCTTTTAAAAATATTTTTACTGCAAAAATTCTATAACATTTTTATTTGCTTTGTTTTATTTTGTTTTGGCTCTACTGGAATAATCTGCAACAATTAGTAATGTGTCTTTCTTTTCTCTATATTTTCTGGAGAATTTTCTTTAACTTTGTTTTCTATGGAATACTCTCTCATCAATTTATGCCATTCAATTTCTATGTTTTTTTTTTTTTCTATGACATTTTTTTCCCCTTAACCTCTATTGTATTATAAAAGCAATATAGAGTCTCTTTGAAAATAATTATTGGTTTTCTATATTTTTTGACCCTCAATAATGTTTTCTTCTTTTTTATTTGTTGTATTTTTGTACTTTCATGTTTTGTTTTGAGTTAAGATAAGCTATTATTGCAAATATTCTATGACCTTACTAGTGTCTAATTTCTGGACAGGACATGTCAAGAAGAACATTATTAAGTTGGTAAGCCACTCCTTTTTCTGCCAAAATAATACAAGTTCTAATCAGGGGATATAATTTACACTTTGGGGGACCCAGAGTTAAACAAGTCAAATATATATTATTTTTTTAGTAAATCCTCTCTTACATAGATATATGGGGAAAGGGCAGGAAGCCAGTCAACCCAGTCAACTGCTGCAAGATTAATCATCAAGTTTATGATCCTGAACAGTAACACTTTCCTGACACTTGCTTTTGGTTTGTGCTGACTAGGTCACTATGAGGAAGGGAGGGATTGAGTGACTATATAACATGAAAAAAAGTTTCAATATGAAAAATGATCAGCTCACATATTCACTTGAACATGCTATTCTGTAAGCTCTGAGCTGCTGTATCTGTCACTATGATTACATCTGCCATCCATCATTCAGTTAATCCGTCTATATCTTTGCTGATAGCCAGTCTCCTTCCTGCAGTCAGTGCTTTCCATAAACTTTTGCTTTTTGAAAAAAGAGAAAAGTGGATATATGTGCTTCATTTGCCATTTTTGCTTAAAGTAATATTCCTTGGACTCCAAGGAGTCTATACTTCGTTCACAGCATTCTGCAATGCCTCGCTTTACAGTTTATACTGAACTTGAAAGTTTCATTATACTTGATTTCTTACCAGATTTGTAAATAAGAAATGACTCTTTCCTTTTCAAAGATTTACTCTCACAAGCTCCATCACTCTGGAACATCTTCAAATACAATAACTGAACTTTTGCCTACTCTCTCATTTACCATAAATTGCATCATTCTGGAGTTGGAATCTGGTCAGTGTCAGCACCCTCATCATTGAAAGAAGGATCTCTGTGTATAAGCAGTGATGCAGTTGTGTTCCTTCAGTGAAACCTGCAAACTCATGCCTGTTTGCATTCTTCTGCTACTTCTTTAAAGTGGGAGACACAAAATGCAGGGAAATTTTGTGCAAAGATTATATACTGAGTTGTGACTATCTCTGACCCCAGCCACCTCTATCAGGCACTTACAAGAGTTTGACAATTTAACTCTTGACTCTAAAAGAAACTTCAGATATTTCACCTCAATGAAAGTTGAAATAATTTTCTATGGGAGACTAGAAGAAGTGATGTGGTTTTCTCTCTGGAGAACTTGCCTATCATTCTGTGCTCAGGAACAATGGTCAGTCTTACATACTAACCCTAAAGGAAAACCTGATAGTTGACAAAATCTGATGACATTTAGAGATCATATCTATTATTGCTTCGTTCTGAAATGTAAACATAATCCTAAGAATCACATGATATTTGAGAAATTCTGAAACCTAAAATAAAATAAAAATCTAAGGTAAACAAAGGAAACATATCCTAGAAGCAATCTGCAGAAGAGTATATATTTAAAAAAATCTAGCAATATCCTTTGAGAGATTTTTAATAATTTTCATGCATAAACCAGGATATGATATTAAAATAAAACAACAATCATCGATTTTTAAAACTTCTCAATTACAAAAATAAATAGTATGTGTAATTAGAAGGACAGCAGCTAAACAGCAGCATCAGCCCCCCAAAATATTATTTTCAAAGAAGTAAAATGGTGTAAAGGGTCAATTCAAGACATAGTGCCAATATATAACAGATTTTTCAAAGACACACAAATAAAAACTACACAGAATATTGCATGTTACTGTGAGAACAATTTCTTGCACTGCAGGAAAATGTGAACCATCAAACTGAGAAAAAAACAGAGTTTGATGATGTTAAGAAGCTCACAGCCAAGTGCAGGTAAAATTTCAAAAGTTAAGATCAATAAAAGATCCTAACATCTTCTAGAAAGTAACCAGGTTACCAACAAATCAACATGACTCGAACTTACATCAGGGTAATTAAAGATACTTGATGGAGAAAAACAATGAAGCAACGCTTTCAAAGATATTAAGAAATACAACTAATAGTCAAACTATGAGAAATCAAACACAGGAAAGAAAAAAGACATTTTATTTTCACTGGAAAGATGAAGAAACTGTACTCTCACGGTTTTCCTAGGAAAGTACTTGCAGATTCATGTAAAAAAAATAAGAGCGCAAACAAGAGAGAAAAGAAAGTGAAAGTGAAAGTTGCTCAGTCATATTTGACTCTGTGACCCCATGGACTGTACAGTCCCTGGAATTCTCCAGGCCAGAATACAGGAGTGGGTAGCCTTTCCCTTCTCCAGAGCATCTTCCCAACCCAGGGATCAAACTCAGGTCTCCTGCATTGCAGGCAGATTCTTTACCAGCTGAGCCAGAAGGGAAAACCCCAAAAACCATAGAGACTGCATAGTAACCAGGGATAATATAAATAACCCAGCAGGCAAGTTTAAACCTTCAAGTCCTGAATTCTTTTTACTTAAAAATTTATGTTTCATTTCTGTCTTTGGGTATTTTAATACAAGCAGTCAAAAGGAAGCAAACCATTTCTTCAAAATTTACTTTGAAATTTCCTCAGCAAAATATTCAATCTCATCACCAATTAAATCAAGTTTTGCCAATTTATGAAGAGGAATACCTTTTATCCACTGTCAAATAGCATGTTCTCATTTCCATTTGAAATCTCTAGAATCACTTTGTAGTCCCTGTTCTACCAGCGTTCTGTATATAATTGTGTTCTCTGGAAAGATGGAAGTTATCTCTATAGCTTTCTTCTTCCTGAGCTCTCACCAAAATTACCTTGAACAGCTCCTTCTTGGCAATATCATCCTTTCTAGCACATATCTCAAAATTCTTTCAGCCTCTACTCATCATTCAATCCTAAAGCTGCTTTCACATTTTTAGGTATTTGTTACAACAGCAGCCCACTTCTTCATATCAACTTCTCTATTGGTCAGTTCTGACTGCAATTTTGAGAGTACCATAGACTGGGTGACCTAAACAGCAACCATTCATTTTTCATGGCTCTGAAGACTGGAATGTTTATGGCCAACAGAGATTACTGGTCTTCAGATGGCTACCTTTTTTTAGGTCCTCATATGGGCTTTCTTTGAGGAGTGTGTGTGGAGAGAGAGAGAGTGCGTGTCTTCAGGACACTTATCTTAACATCAGTTCAGTTCAGTCACTCAGTTGTGTTTGACTCTTTGCGACCCTGTGAATTGCAGCATGCCAGGCCATGCTATCCATCACCAACTCCCAGAGTTCACCCAAACTCACGTCCATCAAGCCGGTAATGCCATCCAGCCATCTCATCTTATGTTGTCCCTTTCTCCTCCTACCCCCAATCCTTCCCAGCATCAGAGTCTTTTCCAATGAGTCAACTCTTCACATGAGGTGGCCAAAGTTCTGGAGTTTCAGCTTTAGTATCATTCCTTCCAAAGAACACCCAGAACTGATCTCATTTAGGATGGACTGGCTGGATCTCCTTGCAGTCCAGGGAATTCTCAATAGTTTTCTCCAACACCACAGTTCAAAAGCATCAATTCTTCAGTGCTCAGCCTTCTTCACAGTCCAACTCTCACATCCATGCATGACCACAGGAAAAACCATAGCCTTGACTAGACCGACCTTTGTTGGCAAAGGAATGTCTCTGCTTTTGAATATGCTATCTAGTGTGGTCATAACTTTCCTTCCAAGGAGTAAGTGTCTTTTAATTTCATGGCTGCATTCACCATCTGCAGTGATTTTGGAGCCCCCCAAAAATAAAGTCTGTCACTGTTTCCACTGTTTCCCCATCTATTTCCCATCAAGTGATGGGATCAGATCCCATGATCTTCGTTTTCTGAATGTTGAGCTTTAAGCCAACTATTTCATTCTCCTCTTTTACATTCATCAAGAGGCTTTTTAGTTCCTTTTCGCTTTCTGCCATAAGGGTGGTGTCATCTGTGTATCTGAGATTATTGATATTTCTCCTGGCAATCTTGATTCCAGCTTATGCTTCTTCCAGCCCAGCGTTTCTCATGATGTACTCTGCATATAAGTTAAATAAGCAGAGTGGCAGTATACAACCTTGATGTACTCCTTTTCCTATTTGGAACCAGTCTGTTGTTCCATGTCCAGTTCTAACTGTTGCTTCCTGACCTGCATACATATTTCTCAGGAGGCAGGTAAGGTGGTCTGGGATTCCCATTTCTCTCAGAATTTTCCACAGTTTATTGTGATCCACACAGTCAAAGGCTTTGGCATAGTCAATAAAGCAGAAATAGATGTTTTTCTGAAACTCTCTTGCTTTTTCAATGATCCAGTGGATATTGGCAATTTTTAATCTCTGGTTCCTCTGCCTTTTCTAAAACCAGCTTGAACATCAGGAAGTTCACGGTTCACGTATTGCTGAAGCCTGGCTTGGAGAATTTTGAGCATTACTTTACTAGCGTGTGAGATGAGTGCAATTGTGCGGTAATTTGAGCATTCTTTGGCATTGCCTTTCTTTGGGATTGGAATGAAAACTGACCTTTTCCATAAAGGTCACCAATTTTATTGTCTCATTTCAGACTAATTACCTTCCAATGGTCTCACTGCCAAGTACCATCATATTCATGATTTTGGAGGGACTCACACTTTTTGTCTATAGCACTGTATCTGTAAATAAATTTATAAATTAAAGTATAGGGCTTCCCTGATGGCTCAGTGATAAAGAATCCACTTGGGTTTGATCTCTAATCTGGGAGGATCCCACGTGCCTCAGAGCAGCTAAGCCCATGCCACAACTATTGAGTATGTGCTCTAGAGCCTGGGAGCCCCAACTACTGCTGCAATTACTGAAGTCTGTGTGCCTCAGACTCTGAGCTCGGCAACAAGAGAAGTCAGCACAATGAGAAGCCCACACACAGCAACTAAGAGAGTATCCCCTACTCATCACAACTAGAGAAATGCCCATGCAGAAACGAAGACCCACTGCAGACAGAAATTAATTAATTAATTAAAAATTAATTAAAGTATGAAGAGTTGCATGGGGCCAATAGTCATAAATTAAGCATATTGAATTATGGCATATGCTCTCATGTAAATATCTTTTTATGTTCAGATCCACATCTGTGGCCTTTGGTTTCACTGGGCTTTTTAAATAGATGGTTCATTCTATCTGCGTGTTTTATTAGGCTAAAACAAAATCTATAATCTTTTCTTAAAGATTACTCAATTCTGAATTTTTAATAATTATCTTGGAGCCATCTTCCTTCTGGTGCTGATGCTTAAAATTGAGTCATTTTTTTTTTCTATGGCGCTGACTCCAGTGCCCTATTACCTGTTAATCACTAGTTGGAGACTTTCTTCTTCCTTTCTGACTCTGTCCATCATCTTATTTATTTCATTCTCCCTGCACTGCTAGTTGGGATTTTGCTGTGATCTCAGCAGTCTGGGATGAAAATCATAAGCATTTTTCTGTGATTAAGAGACTTTAGAGACAAGTCCTGTTTTTCACCAAAATTAAAGCAGCTACCTTAAATCACTCTTAATTAAGCTATTAATATTTGTCTTCCATCCCTACCACATTCAGCAAATTCTCCTCATTCCTCAGATAAACTTTTCTATAAAAATGAACTAATTTAGATTATTTCCATAATGAAAAAGCTTTTAGATTCATTACTACCTGGTTAAAGTTCATAACCTCCTCATCACCACAGACACACACATTTTGAAAACTCTTTCTATTCATGCTGTCCAAGGTGTTTTTTTCTATTCATGAGCCTTGTATTGGCACTTTTTTTCTTCCTCTATTTAATACTATTTATCTCTCAATATTTGACTTCAACATTTTTCTCTGAGACTTTACCCAGATTATAAAGTTAAATTATCTTTCACCAGGAACTTCTTATATAAAGCTTACAGTGTTATAGAACTGATCATTATAACTTATTTTCCTGGCTGAAATGTATGTTTTTTGTAAACAAAAGAGTTCATACCAAAATTCTTTGCACAGAACACCTAGTAAAATGCCTGAAAACTACTTTGGCTTTCAGTAAATATTTTCTAAGATACTGAAGAAATTCTTGTGATATCAGCAAGAAGGCAAACTAATATAATTTTTCTTTTGTCCTCATGTTATTATGTTTGTTGCATAAATTTTGTGGCATAATACTGTAGCTGTCTCCCATATAGACTTGCTGCTTATTGGATTAGCAACTGTTTTATCATTTGTATGTAGTTTTGATTGACATACAGAAAGTGAATAAGCCAAAAAACCAAAACAGTCCAAAAGCTGCCGGGGGGATGGGGGGTGGTGGGGGTGGGGGTCGCTTTTAGAAATAAGATAAACATAGAAAATTTTCCTTATATAATTATATAGAGAAAAACTTTCTGATGAATATCTCATGATGTTATTTTTCAGGCAATTCTTTTTTGATTTGTCTTTTAATATGATCCAAGGACTTCCCTTGTGGCTCAAACAGTAAAGAATCTGCCTGCAAAGCAGGAGACACAGGTTAGATCCCTGGACCAGGAAGATCCCCTGGAGAAGGGAATGGGAACCCACTATAATATTCTTGCCTGGAGAATTCTATGGACAGAGGAGCTTGCCGGGCTATAGTCCAAGGGGTTGCAAAGAGTTGGGCATGATTGAGCAACTAACACACAAGCATACAGTAAGAATTTTTTCATTAGCTATCATAAGAAAATTCTTAGCATATTCTTGTCATTTGATGGCAATGGGATATTACTAAATTCTTGAAATTTGTCAAAATACTTACACACTGAAATATAAAATGGTGGAACAAATGATCAATGAATGAGTATAATATAATCAAGTACAAATCAAATATAGTAAGGACCAATAGGTACTGAACTCTCACTGAGTTAAGCATTCTGTGTGCGCTTATCACAGGCACATAACAAGACCAAGAAAATATCCACTTGATTCCCTCTTGTTAACTCTTCCCACTCCAGAAATTTCTCTTGACTGCATTTGATGAAGCTCCACAGACCATCTTTAATGAATAAAATCAGATAGTTTCTTCACTCAGTCATTTATTCTTCATGCTGGTCTATCACATAAAACGAATATTAGATGATAAGATAGACGTGTGTGTGTGTGTGTGTGTGTGTGTGTGAGGTGTGAGTGTATGTGTGTCTAATGTGTTAGATCGTTATTCTTTCCATGTATCAGAGTGTTTAACTCATTCTTTAAATATTTAAAAAGGTAAAGAGTACCCTGTTTAATATCCTTCAGCTGCTACCTTAATCTCAAATCCTGGTGTTGCTTATTCAGTTTATCTAAAGCACTATCTTGGACTCAAAGCTGAGCCTTTACTCTTTCATGTGAAAACCACTTTAGTCTGAATAATGTAATAGTAATGGAGGAAATGAATAAAGAAGTATCTAACTTATTAAATAAATCTATTAAATGTAATGATGAATACTATAAACTCATAGTATGTAGGAAATTATTAGGAGAACATAATGTTAGAAGTCATCCAGAAATACAAATAGAGAAAGACATCCTCTTTCTTTACACTCTCAGTTTAGCAATCATGAGCATGTGACACAAGGAAAAAAAATTACAAAGTTGGAGGTTTGTAGCTGAATCAACTATTTCTTTTGGTTTTAACTGGTAGGCATTTTCCTGCTAGTGATGGGTATTCTATTTTTATTTTTACTTTTTTTTTTTTTTTAACCACTCTCTTCACTTTGAGGCCTGAGCATGTGTTCAAGTATGAAAAAAATACATTAACCTTAGGGTCACTTTTTGCCTCCAGAGGAAAAGTTCCAAATGTTAGAATATTGTTAAGGGACTTGCACTGCCTTTAACTCAAAGGTACAAGATAGAAATTTTATGTTTCCTTCTAGGTTACCAATCCAAATTTCAGGATTTAAAAAAATCATCTTAGTTGTAATAAAGCTTCTTTAATCATATCTCATTTTTACTATTGCAATACAATTCTGTATCTGTTTTCAATTTTTATAGGTATTCATACTTATTTTTAAAACTGTGCTTTATTAAAACTAGTTTTATATAAACACAAAATCTAACAGAGAGAAGAGTTAGTTAGAAGTACAGTGTTCAATGATGCTATTTCAAGGCATATTAATGTAAAAAAGTTTGGTCAAGTTAAACAAGATGTACTTAACCTCTGAATGGCTCATTAGCCAACATGCTGGAGTTCTCAATGGCAATAGAGGAATATCATATACTGCTATGCAAAATCTATCTTATCAGTTATCTCAGTAGGACTTGTGGTTTAGTTTAGAACAGCAAATAAACTCAGAGCAGGCAGGATTTCTAGGGGAAAGGATGATGATCAAAGCTAATTTTCCATAGTTATAGAAAACACTGGAATCTAGAAAATTCATAGCCAAGGGCACCAATAATAATTATTGATGTTTATCCCATTTAGTTTAGTGATTTATTAAAGCCTTAAGACTGTAGAAGTTAGTGCCATCTTGACTCAGCTATTGCCATTTTTATTATTCTTTTTCCTCTTTAAACATTAAAACAAAAAAACAACAGAGTGTAGCGTAACTAGGAACATTGATTTTGGAAATTTAGATCATGTGGAAGCCAGGATTGGAGGGGAATAGTGAGGTGAAGTAGCTCAGTCATGTCCGACTCTTTGTGACCCCATAGATTGTAGCCTACCAGATTCCTCCGTCCATGCGATTTTCCAGGCAAGAATACTGGAGTGGGTTGCCATTTCCTTCTCCAGGAGATTGTGTGAGATGAATGCAGTTGTGCAGCAGTTTGAGCATTCTTTGGCATTTCCTGTCTTTGGGATTGGAATGAAAACTGACCTTTTCCAGTCCTGTGGCCACTGCTGAGTTTTCATATTTGCTGGCATATTGAGTGCATCACTTTCACAGCATCATCTTTCAAGATTTGAAGTAACTCAACTGAAATTTCATCACCTCCACTAGCTTTTTTCATGGTGATGCTTCCTAAGGCCCACTTGAGTTTGAATTCCAGGATGTCTGACTCTAGGTGAGTGATCATACCCTCATGATTATCTGGGCCATTAAGACCTTTTTTGTATAGTTCTTCTGTGTATTCTTGTCACCTCTTCTTATGCTGCTTCTCTTCTCATGCTCTTATGCTGCTTGGCATGGCCAAAATATATTTCCAGTGCAGCATTCTTTCTTGAAAGGCAAATACCATAAACATCTACATAATATCCTCTCACAGAAGTCTAAGAGAAATCTCAAAATTAATAAATTCAGAACTGAGCATTGATTTTTTCCCTAAAATATTTTGTCACTGATATATCCCATTTCAAGAAACTACCACCATCAATACGCTCACACAGACAGGCATGTACACACACACATACAGTTTCTCAAACTGAAATGTGCATACATATCTTAAATTACAATCTTTTCCCAATATCTG
Organism: Budorcas taxicolor; assembly: GCF_023091745.1. Lineage (NCBI taxonomy): Eukaryota > Metazoa > Chordata > Mammalia > Artiodactyla > Bovidae > Budorcas > Budorcas taxicolor. The sequence goes on along the minus strand of NC_068929.1, from coordinate 53,475,628 downwards.
ATATTTTTTGCAATCTGCTGATGGATCCTATTTCACCTCCCAAGTCATCAGGATCTCTTCTCTACTCTGTTTTCACTCTCACCACACTTGTCCAGTGATCACCCTGTCCGGCGCCTGTAGAAGAGCCTCTTAATTGGGCTCCTTCTTTTCATGGCTCTCTTTCCATTCTTTATACGATACCCAAAGATATCTTTTAAAATGTGTTATAGTTTTTCTTATGCTACTTTTTATCTTATTCAGAATGCTCAAGCCACACCATCTTTCTGGCTGTTCCTTGGGCTCTAATGCTCTACTTGAGGTATTTCTGTGAATGCCCTGAAAATTATTTTTTTCTTACAAAGTTATTCTCTATTTCATTAAGCATCTACCCATTGTTTTATATTCAACATATAATTTATAATTAGCTTAACTTATCTTTCTTACTATATATTTATTTGTTAATTGCCTGCTGTGACTTTCATGAAAAAACTGGAATGTTAATTCTATGACTACAAAAATCTCTCTGTGTTATTTCAATGTTGTATCCCCAGCACCAAAGGATCACAAAAATATAGAATGAAAAATAATAGTGCCGTTTGAGGCAAACATGAACCATGAAATTCAGAGACAGACTGATTACAGCATAGTGCTCATTTATATTGGTCAAATGGCTATAATAGTTACCTAGCACATAGCTAAGAGTCAGAGATGACTGAACAACTTCACTTTCACTTTTCACTTTCATGCATTGGAGAAGGAAATGGCAACCCTCTCTGGTGTTCTTGCCTGGAGAATCCCAGGGACGGCGGAGCCTGGTGGGCTGCCATCTATGGGGTCGCACAGAGTTGGACACGACTGAAGTGACTTAGCAGCAGCAGCAGCAGCAGCAGCACATAGAAGCCACTCCATATTTTTGGAAAAGTTGAATAGTCTATGTTAGAGAACAAAAAAAGATCCAGAGAGAATAGATCTTCCACAACAACTATGTGGTGCAGTGAAATTCAAGATCTCCCCACATGTTCTCAGAGCGCAGCTGAATGTTGAGAGTAGGTGGATATAACCAAATGGCTCACAATGTAAGGGTCAAAGTGATCCTATAACATGTCATAAAAGAAGCAACATGGACTATGGCTCCAGGCAAAACAAGGGACATCAATAAGGAAGCCAGGGAGAAGTTTATGGATAAAGTTCAGCACAAAGACTGAAGCTCTAGTTTTAAGCCCCCTAGCTGCTCTCAGTGAAGAAACATAAGCTTTCCCATAAATATGCATTTTAGAAAGATAGAGATGAACATGTGTCATACTGAAAAGAAAGTTAAAATATCTGAACCCCAAATAGCTATGTGCTTTTCTGGATTAAAATGTCTTAATGAAGTAGTAGAATAATAATGATGATAATTTCATGCTAAGTGTCAAGGACAGTAAATGCTTTATCTTATATAAAATGCTAGTAAATGTTTCTCTTCTCTTTGCATCTAACAAATATGTAATACATTCTAATGATTTTTGTCAGGAAAAGAGTACAGTACAATCTTTCTGTCTTGGGTCACCCAAGAGCATATACCATGGCGATAACTCTGCCTTGGCTTCAGTTAGAAATAAAACCAGTCATTAAGCATTAAAACCATTCACTTGGCTTAATTGCTGTACTTACATGATATTTCATTATGTTTGACTGTCTAGAGATATTTTCTGATGGAGAAGGACTTCCTCTTTATGTCTGTTCATCACCTGCTCTGAAACTAATTTGGATTCACAGGGGGGGAAATGGCATATTAGAGCCTGATTCAACCCAGAGTAGCTCACAAGACTGTTAGGAAATGAATTTCCCACAAACTTATAAAATTGAGCTCTCGTACAACTCAAGACTAGTCAAAGGAATGAAGAGCAAGGTTGTGGTTTACTTACTCAATGATGTTGTCATAAACATATTTTACAATTTTTTTTTTAGTCCCTGGCTTTGAAATAGGGCAATTATTGGTTGCGTTTCTAATTTGAAATATTTTGAGTTACTTTACATTTCACTTATATTTTGAAACTTTATTTATAGTCTCATATCACAAAAGTTCAGATTTTCATATCTCAAATTACTATAAAGTGAACTTACAGTATAATTACAAAATTAAGCATCCATGAATTCTTTTTGTTTCTTGTTATATGTATCTATTTCTTGATATCTTAGTTATATGTATCCAAGGAGTTAGAGTATGCTTTCTATGTTTTGTTAAGGAACAGGAAAACTTAAACTACCCTAATAGTTGTGTGTTTGTGTGTGTGTGTGTATCTTAGTTGCTCAGTCATGTCCAACTATTTGTGACTCTATGGACTGTAGCCCACCAGGTTCCCCTGTCCATGGAATTCTCCAGGCAAGAATACTGGAGTGGGTTGCCATTTCCTTCTGCAAGTGATCTTCCAGACCCAGAGATATAACTAAGGTCTCCCTCACTGCAGGCAGGTTCTTTACCCTCTGAGCCACTGGGAAAGTATTAGCTGCTCAGTCATGTTCCACTCTTTGCGACGCCATTGGCTGTAGCCTGCCCGGCTCCTCTGTCCATGGGATTTTCCAGGCAAGAATAGTTGAGTGGCTTGCCAGTTCCTTCTCCAGGGGATCTTCCAGACCCAGGGATCAAACCCGGGTCTCCCACATTTGCAGGCAGATGCTTTACCATCTGAACTACCGGGGAAGCCCGAGACACCAGGGAAGCCCATTTTCATAGTTAATATTTAGTAGCCCATCTCATAGTTAATATTGAGACCTCTCTTGTGGGATATGAACTTATGCTGAAAATACCTATAGGGATGTGTTCAAGGAGACAAAGGGAAGCTAACTTTTGGATGAGTAGAAAAGTTACTGCATCTTGACCCTGAAAGTTACTATCAAACTTCTTCATATTATTAGAAAAAGAATATATTAAAAGAAAATAACACTTAGTTCCTCCTCTCAGTGATCAGAATTGCAATAGAGATGATTGTCAAGTGAGATAGTGATTGTCAAAGTAAGGATGGAAATCCATGGCTGCTATTTTATGGGACATAATGCTAGCCTGAGAAGAGATAGCAATATTGGGATTGCTTAAGTCAACATTCCATTGCATGTCCTCTATGGGATAATTTGTTTGTTTTCATGTTTATTTGTTTCCTGGAGGCCTTCATAAAATCATTATCATTTGTACTGAGCCATTTGAGCTCAACTTGCTGCTGATAATCCGTTGGTAACTAGATTATAAGAATTGATCCATGTGAGAATAAGGGCAACAGGATCTCACAAAAGACTGGACATTTGGAAAGAATATAATTCAAGAACTGTATAATATAAAATGATTTTTAGAATAAGTACAGTAGCACCAATTAGAGGACAACAATAAGATGGGATCAAGAAAAATTTCTTGAGTTCTAATTAAGTACCATGCTAGTTCTAGGAACTTTCAGTTCAGTTCAGTCACTCTGTCGTGTCCGACTTTTGCGACTCCATGAAGCACAGTATGCCAGACCTCCCTGTCCATCATCAACTCCCGGAGTCCACTCAAACCCATATTCATTGAGTCGGTGATGCCATCCAACCATCTCATCCTCTGTCATCCCCTTCTCCTCCTGCCCTCAATCTTTCTCAGCATCAGGGTCTTTTCAAATGAGACAACTCTTTGCATCAGGTGGCCAAACTATTGGAGTTTCAGCTTCAACATCAGTCCTTCCAGTGAACACCCAGGACTGATCCCCTTTAGGATGGACTGGTTGGGACTCTCAGGAGTCTTCTCCCACACCACAGCTCAGAAGCATCAGTTCTTCGGTGCTCAGCTTTCTTTATAACCCAGCTCTCACATCCATACATGACCACTGGAAAAACCATAGCCTTGGAAACTTTAATATTTAATCTCTGAAATTATATATGCATGTTAAGCTATTCAAAAATTGCATAACTTGATTGAAGTTAACCCAATGAGACATTAATGAAGCTAGAATTTTATCTTAGATTTGTCTGACTTCAGTTGCCATTTTCTTTCTAATATGTAACACTACCTATGATAACAATCACACATAGTTAGGAAACAAGTAATAAATTTTAGGTAAATTAATATTATTTATTCATGCAAGAATATGATATAAAAATAATAGGAGAGATTCTAGAATCAGTGGTTATTTAGCAATCAGCTTGTTTCAGGAGGCTTAAAAGTTTATTGATTAAACTTAATTAGGAAACATTATGAGGATAAATCTGTGACAGGTAACTATCATTTTTCCACTGAAAGAGTCTTTAGAGAGTTGCTGTTAGCAATTCCTATGAGCCATCAAGGAATATTCTTTCAAAATTTTGAGTTTTTTTTCCAGTTCTTGCGTCTTATATTTCAGGGACATTATTAAGTGGAATTAATATGCTGATGTTCAAAATTCAGAACATTGGACATTTGGGAAAAAAAAATTTTATTGAATATAAGTCGAAACCAAAAACTTTATGCAACAAATTTAATAGAATCACTGGAACAGCCTGAAATCATCCATAAATAACTATGCACAACTTTGTCCTTACAAGATCTACTCTGTAGTAAAACTAAAAATATCCTTAAATGGATTTTAATGTAAACTGACTAACAGACACAGTTAGCACAGGTAACAACTCTGACCTAAACATATATCAAATACAATGTGACTGAAACAACTGGGCAGAATAAAATATTAAAAAATAGCTATCAAAAGAAAAATATCTTGGTTACATGGCCTGAGGATACATTTCAATGATGTATGTAAACTAGGTCATGAAGCTAAAAATTATAAATTCAGCAATTTGAGAAGTACCCAAGGAGTAACTCATTTTTAGTTGCCGAATGAATGATATCAGCTCTGACTTGTTTATTGTCCATGTGAAATAATTTGAATCATCCTATTAAGTTAGAAGACCACATATAGATAACATTGATTTAAATATTACCATACAACTATATAAACCTGTTTATAGGTTTGTGTTTTTCATCTTAAGACAAGTATTGCCATGCTCCTTCATAAAGAGTATAGTCCTTGCTGTATAATAAAACTACAGGAATGAGAGTGAACTAGCTATAGTTACTAAAGTTACCCAATTAACATCAATGTTTCATAGGTTTTTTCCCATGCAAATTATCAACAAAACAAAACAAAATCACTTTGCTATGTGAATCTCATCATAGAAAAGTCATTTAAAAGGAAATATCATCAACAAAGAAGGGAAATGGCATTTAAATGATGCTGCTTTGTGAAAAGTAACAAATTTAAAACATGAGGAATGTCTTCACTTTTGGAACAAACTCTCTATAAACACAAACATAAAGAAAAAACATTCTCAAACGATTCAGTAAATATGAAGTTAAAACAGGACAATTTTTTGAGTATCTAGATTGAACTGTATCTAAGTAGAGGAAAGAAACAACTTATCCAAAGGGATAATAGTAATAATTTTAGTGGAAAAAGCTTTCATTTTCCACAGTCAATAAGAAGAAAGTAAACAGAATAAGAAGTGTATAGGAGAAAAATATAGATGAGAATATTTCTTTTTAGATTTTCTAATTTAAAATATTGGGCATGCATTCCAGTTATAGGGGATTCATTGCAAAGTAAAGAAAATTAATTATATTTAAATTCTGATATAATAATCACTTATATTGAAGGTTAACTGACAAACCACCCCTTCCAATCCTTTTTTTTTAAAGCACTAGACTCCATATAATTTGATATCCACAATCATTGACCCCCAACATCACAAAGGTAATTAAAACCTATGGCAATAAAAATTAATTTTTTAAAGTCAAGAATAATTTTTCCACCATATTTTTCCATTCAACTATCTTGGTGTATATATATGTATATATATATATATATATATGCTGCTGCTAAGTCGCTTCAGTCGTGTCTGACTCTGTGCGACCCCACAGACAGCAGCCCACCAGGCTCACCTGTCCCTGGGATTCTTCAGGCAAGAGTACTGGAGTGGGTTACCAGTGCCTTCTCTGGTGTGTATATATATATATATATATATATATATATATATATATATATATACTTTAGTAGCTTCAGGAACGAATACCTCCTGACTTTTTTTTTTTGACAACTCAATTAAACATTCTAATAACCCTCACTTCTTTTATCTAGAAATGTTATATACACTTTTGTGAAATATGCAAAAAACAAAGCAAAACAACCCTATAGAGTTTTTCTAGCAAACTAACTTATTATTTTGGAGTCATGTACAGGAAAGCTGTGACAAACCTAGACAATGCGTTGAAAAGCAGAGACATTACTCTGCCAGCAAAGGTCCATATTGTTGGAGATTACCAGTGAAATGACATAAAACAAGACACACACAAAAGACAGACACACACTCCGGCCGGAGGAACAGAACTGGGCAAAAAACTAATTGCCCTTTATTATAAAAGCCCCCTAGGCAGAATTCCAGACTGCATGAATAAGCCTTTTCAGCACAGCACAGGTGCATACATGTTATTGTATAGCAAAGGGGAATGAAATCCCTGTCTACTGCAGAGTCTTCCCAAAGCCCTCATCTCCTTCTTATCTCAAGAAGGGAATGCTCCCTCGTTTTCAAGGGACCATTAAACTCAAGGCTGTGTCCAGACTCTTTGGCAGAAGGCCTCGTTTGCAAGGACGCTCAGCCCAAGCAGAGAGACCCGTTTGCAGGCACATCTCTGCTACCCTATTAACCCTTCACCATATAGTCAAGGCTATGGTCGTCCCAGTGGTCACGTATGGAGTGAGAGTGGACCATAAAAAGAGAAGAGCATCAAAGAATGGATGCCTTCAAACTGTGGTGCTGGAGAAGACTACTGAAAGTTCCTTGGACATCAAGGAGATCAAACCAGTCAAACTTAAGGGAAATTACCCCTGAGTACTCACTGAAAGGATTGATCCTGAGGCTGAAGTTCCAGTATTTTGGTCATCTGATGAGAACAGATGACTCACTGGAAAAGTCCCTGATTCTGGGAAATACTGAGGGTAGAAGGAGAAAGGAGTGTCAGAGGATGAGTTGGGTGGATAGCATCACCGATACAATTGACATGAGCTTGGGCAAACTTTGGGAGATGTTGAGGGACCGGGAAGCCTGGTGTGCTACATTTCATGAAGTCACTAAGAGTCCGACATGACTGGGTCACTGAACAACAACGTGTGAAGAAACTTTTTCTACAATTTGTTTAAATAACAAACTCATTTTCTCTAAGGTGTACAAACAATTAAAGGAAAAAAGTCTCTAGAATTGAACAGACCAGGGTTTTATCCCGATTCTAGGTTCAACTATGGGATTTGGGGGGAAAAAAATCATTTGTTTTCCTGTATTTTATCATCTATGACGTGATCACAAGAAGTTGGAAGGAATTCTGAGTATCTCAGTGTTGACTTGGTAGTTGCAGTTCATAGATCAGCTTATGTGTAAACTAGTAAAAGAGTCATCACCAAAGGTGGGGAATCAGTTTCACTTGTGTGAGAAGTATTTACCCATGGCTTAAATAGCTTCAAGATTATTATTTTTTGCTTGAGATATCAGTGTTCCTGCAGTTCTTTGACAACTGTTTACTTTTTCTACCACATAATTTGGTAAAGAATCCCCCTGCAATGCAGGAAACACCAGTTTGATTCCTGGGTCGTGAAGATCCCCTGGAGAAGGGATAGGCTATCCACTCCAGTATTCTTGGGCTTGTGTCTCAGCTGGTAAAGCATCTGCCTGCAATGCAGGAGACCTGGTTTCAATTCCTTTCCCTAGAGAAGGGACAGACTACCCACTCCAGTATTCTGGCCTGGAGAATTCCATGGACTACAGTCCATGCGGTCACAAAGAGTTAGACATGACTAAGCAACTTTCACATTCACCACATAATAATTTGACTTAGGTTTAATTATTTACCTTTGTTTTAAGTTTATTTTTAAAAAATTGATGCAGTAGTAAAATCACCACTTAGGTTTATTTGCATGTGATTCAGTAAAATGATTTAAAATTTCTTAAATTTTCTCTATATTTTTGAGTGGTTTTTCACTTATAATTCTGTATATTTATGTTTTTAGTTGTCTTCTATTTTTGTGACTATGTTGACTTCTGACTTTTTTCAATGTATCAGTTTTTATCTATTCATTAGTGTTCCTATTTATCAGAAAAAAATCACGAGTTTTTATATTAATGTTTTCTAGTAGTTTGCTTAGTTTTTCTTTATTATTTAAAGCTTTTTTATTTTTCTGACGTTTTGTAATTGTTTCAGCAATAATGTTGTTCAGTTTCCTTTTCTTTCTTCTTCTCTCTCTCTTTTACTCCCTGCTTTTCTCTTCTTTTCATTCCTTCCTTTTCTGTTGATTTGTTTATTCTTTGGGTTGCTTTTCTTTCTTGTGTCTTTTCTTTCTTTTTTTTTTTTAATATAAGAGATTTTTGTAATATTCTCTAGTCTACTTTTAATGATCAAGGGATTTGGTTTGTGCTATTCCTTTTTGGGGATATAATAAGATTTTCTACTTGAAAATAATGCATGATTATTGTGTGCTTGAGAGAACACAAATGTGAATCTTACTCTGTAAGTGCTTTTGTGTGGGTGTGTGTGCACATCCATTAAGCTCCTGTCATTATCCTGTAAATAATTATTTTTCAAAGTTTAAAATATGAAAATTTATGATTAGTGATTTCAAAGATTAAGATATGAAAATTTATGTTTACTGCCATATCATGTTTGTTTTAATATATTATTATATTTTGTGAGATTTTGTTTTATGTTGTTTGCCAATATATCACTTTAGTATAATGGTGAATTGCAAGTGTTTATTCTCTTCTCAGCATTATAATGTAATTACTTTGTATTATATAATTCTTTCAGCCTCTGATAACATTAGCAGCTTTTCATTTCATAAATAGCTAAATTTTCTTTGAATTTGCCTACTTTACTTTAACATTTCTCATCTTCTATCTTCCAACATTTATTTACTGCTCTAAATTTATTTGTCTTTTATAACCATCCACAGTTGACAGATCAAGATTTTATTACCATATATATAAAGAGAGGGAAAGATATGATTTTATATATATATATATATATTTATATAGTATTTAATCCCAAATTGATAGATAGAGAAAATACTTGTGTATATATATTTGGAATATGTAGTTACAATAGAATTAAAAGCTGTTTTAGAATTTTCAATTTATAAAATGAGAATATATATCTATATGTGTACACAATGGAAAATAAAGACTTTAACCCTTAATCAAAACATAATAAAAATACAATGTAAAATTCTCAGTATAAAATGAAAGAATATAATAATATATGTGTGTTTTAGAGTGAGCAGGAGGTCAGACTAGCTAGCAGTAAACCCTATTCTTCCATATTTTTATGGTGATTAAATATCCAATATATCTCCTGAGCTGCCTCTGTGTACAACTCCTGGGATGCATGCTATTACTTTCCTTTGTTTCCTTTTTTTTCCCTGTCCAGGAGATAAATCTCAAGGGAATATATTCATATATAATATGTTTGGGATTGTAGTCAATAAAGATAGCATCCCTCTGATTTCTCATTTTCTCTCCTGTATGTCAACTCCTACCAAGGTCCTAGTTCTACTTTCTGTTCTCATGACTCACTCATATCCCTGATCCTTTTTGATCTGATATATTATGCATTTTGACTATTACTAATATTGTGGAGGTGTGACTTCCAGTAATTTGACTGAAGAAAGTTCATTTCCATTTTATTTTATTTTTATTTTTCTGCATTTTAGTATCCTCTTCAAAGAAAAACCTACAGACTTGATAAATTTATTAACATACATGGTGAAGACAGACTATCACATGGAATTTGTCCTCTGATTACCTATACACTAACTTTCATACCATTATTGTTAGCCAAAATATTCTACCTATGGAACTTAGCGATCCTTATCTAGAGAGTGCACAGACAAACAGATTGGCAGTGGTTGATTCACTTTCCTATATCATTTTTTAAAAGGAAGAAAATGATTACCTTTACATATATTATAAATATCCTATGATATCAGCCTTTGTGATGGATGCTAGGGATATGCTAAGACTGCTATTCTTTTAAAAATCAGTTATTTTTTCAGTCTTGTAGGAGAATATGTTTCTTTCATACTTTAATCCTCTAGAGGTTGTATTTTTTTGTTGTTTAGTTGTTAAGTCATGTCTGAATCTTTTGTAGCCCCATGGACTGCATTCCACCAGACTCATCTGTCCATGGGATTTCCCAGGCAAGTACAATGGAGTGGGTTGCCATGCCCTTCTCCAGGGGATCTTCCCAACCCAGGAATAGGACTGTGTCTCCTACACTGTTTGGCAGATTTTTTACCGCTGAGACACCTGGGAAGCCAAGAAGGTGTATACTAAGACTCTTTTCATCATTTTTGTTTTTAACCTGGAGGCTGTCCTGGAGTCTTTAACATACATTTATAACAAATTAAGTCAGTTTTCTAATAACTACCACCTCACAGGTGGTACATATACCTTGTAACAGATCATACTCAATGTCTTCCTCTAGTTTCTCATAACGTTATTCTACTTCATTTTAGTCATCTATAACCTTTAATTTTCAAATACATAGCTGCTATTACTATTTGAAGAAATTTTTATATTAGGTCCATTAGCAAGGAGAAAACTAAAATACTTTATGAATGCTTCCTTTACCACTTTCCTCTTTTTATGTAGATGCAAGTTTCTGATCTGCAGTGTTTTCTTTCTCTCATAAGAATTTAAAAAAATTTTTTTTTTTTTGTAATCTAAATCTACTGGAAACTTTTTTCTCAATTTTTTTCAGAAAGATTTCCTTTCACTTAATGAGATAATTTTATTGAATCCAGAAATTTACATGGGTGACATTTTTTTTTTCTTTCAATGTTTAAGGTATCTTACTTGCATTGTGTCTGAACCCAAGTATAATTCAACTCTTATCCTCCCTCATTTGTAGGCAAGATGTGTATTTTTCCCATCTGGCTTCTTCCAGAATTTTCTCTTTGTCTTTGCTTTTTCTTTTGCAGTTTGAATCTGACATGCCTTGTTATAACTCCGTTGTTATTTATTCTGTTTGGTGTTCTCTGAGAGTCCCCATTCTGTGGTTTCTTGTTTCTCACTAATTTTGGAAATTCCTCAACCATTAATAATTCAAATGTTCTTTCCATCCCTTTTGTCTTATGATATTCCCATTATGCATGTGTAAAATGTAATTGTATGATAGTTCTTTTTTCTTTTTCTCTTGCTTTTCAGTTTAGAAAGTTTCTTTTGACATATCTTTTAGTTCACTGATTCTTTCCTCAGTAATTTCCAGTGCATTGATGAATCCAAAGGGCACTCAATTTCTGCTATTGACTTCCAGCATTTAAAATATTTTTTCTTAGGGTTTTCATTTCTCTTTTTACTTTATGTATCAGCTCTTGAATGTTTTACACTTTTCCAATGAGTACTCAGCATACTAATCATAGCTATTTTTAACTCCCAGTCTGATAATTCCAAAATCTCTTCTGTAACTGTGTCTAGGTTCTGATGCTTACTTTGTTCCACTTTCTTTTTTCTATTTGCTGGTTTTGGTTTTCATATGTTTCTTTGTTTGGCCTTTTAGCATGGCTTGTAATATCTTGTTGAAAGTGTTCACATATAGGTAGAGTCAAAGAGAACCCTTCCTCATGGTCCTGGGTTCTTGGTAAGAACATGAAGAAGAATTTGAGGTCTTACCTGTGTCAAAAACAAGGTTATTGAATAAAGAACAGAAAAAACAGCTCAAGGGAGAGGTGGGCCAAGGCAAGAGAAGCACTGGTGCTGGAAAGATGAGGTTTGGTTGGTTTTCAAAACTGGTCTTTAAGTTATTCATCTAGTGGGAAGTGGACTGACAGTTTTGATTGACAGTTGCAAGTTACAAAACAACAGGCTCTATTGCATATGTCTTTCCCAAAATCAGTGTGTTACAATCAGATGTATGTTTATAAAGAATATTTATGAACCCTTAATAGGGTCCCAGCTGCCTCAGGTCACTTGAGAAAACAGCTGTACATTAAGGGCTCATGTGCCTTCTGTGGTTGGTTTATATCCACTGTGTGCGTAGGGTGCATGTTTGGGAGTTGGAAAAGTCTTTGTTGTTATTTTGCAGCATATTTGTGATCTCTCCTCAGCAGCAATGGGATGTTTCTGGGGTGGGGTTTATTTTTTGATTTATGTTTTTATACATCTTTTATTATTTTCTTTTTACAAATTTATTTATTTTAATTGGAGGCCAACTCCTCCACAATATTGCAATGGCTCTGCCACACATCAACATGAATTCACCACGGTATACACGTTCTTCCCATCCAGAACCCCCCTCCTACCTCCATCCCCGCACCATCCTTCTGGGTCATCCCAGTGCACCAGCGCCAAGCATCCTGCACCAGGCATCGGACCTGGACTGGCGACTCTCCCCAGACAAAATATTATACATGTTTCAATGTCATTCTGCCAAATCATCCCACCCTCGCCCTCTCCCAGAGTCCAAAAGACTTCTATACATCTGTGTCTCTTGCTGTCTTGCATACAGGGTTATCATTGTCATCTTTCTAAATTCCATATATATGCATTAGTATAGTGTATTGGTTTTTTTTTTTGTTTTTTTCTGGCTTACTTCACTCTGTATAATCGGCTCCAGTTTCATCCACCTCATTAGAACTGATTCAAATGTATTCTTTTTAATAGCTGAGTAATACTCCATCGTGCATATGTACCACAGCTTTCTTATCCATTCATCTGCTGATGGACATCTAGGTTGTTTCCATGTCCTGGCTATTGTAAACAGTGCTGCGATGAACATTGGGGTACATGTGTCTCTTTCAATTCTGGTTTCCTCAGTGTGTATGCCCAGCAGTGGAATTGCTGGGTCATAAGGCAATTCTATTTCCAGTTTTTTAAGGAATCTCCACACTGTTCTCCATAGTGGCTGTACTAGTTTGCATTCCCACCAACAGTGTAAGTGGGTTCCCTTTTCTCCACACCCTCTCCAGCATTTATTGCTTGTAGACTTTGGATAGCAGCCATTCTGATTGGTGGGAAATGGTACGTCATCGTGGTCTTGATTTGCATTTCTCTGATAATGAGTGATGTTGAGCATCTTTTCATGTGTTTGTTAGCCATCTGTATGTCTTCTCTGGAGAAATGTCTGTTTAGTTTTTTGGCCCATTTTTGATTGGGTCGTTTATTTTTCAGGAATTGAGCTGCAGGAGTTGCTTGTATATTTTTGAAATTAGCTGTTTGTCAGTTGCTTCATTTGCTATCATTTTCTCCCATTCAGAAGGCTGTCTTTTCACCTTGCTTATAGTTTCCTTTGTTGTGCAGAAGCTTTTAATTTTGATTAGGTCCCATTTGTTTATTTTTGCTTTTATTTCCAATATAATGGGAGTGGGTCATAGAGGATCCTGCTGTGATTTATGTTGGAGAGTGTTTTGCCTATGTTCTCCTCTAGGAGTTTTATAGTTTCTGGTTTTACGTTTAGATCTTTAATCCATTTTGAGTTTATTTTTGTGTATGGTGTTACAAAGTGTTCTAGTTCATTCTTTTACAAGTGGTTGACTGGTTTTCCCAGCACCACTTGTTAAAGAGATTGTCTTCTCTCCAAGATATATTCTTGCCTCCTTTGTCAAAGATAAGGTGTCCATAGGTGTGTGGATTTATCTCTGGGCTTTCTATTTTGTTCCATTGATCTATATTTCTGTCTTTGTGCAAGTACCATACTGTCTTGATGACTGTGGCTTTGTAGTAGAGCCTGAAGTCAGGCAGGTTAATTCCTCCAGTTCCATTCTTCTTTCTCAAGATTGCTTTGGCTATTCTAGTTTTTTTTGTATTTCCATACAAATTGTGAAATTATTTGTTCTAGCTCTGTGGAAAATACCGTTGGTAGCTTGATAGGGATTGCATTGAATCTATAGATTGTTTTGGGAAGAATACTCATTTTCAATATATTGATTCTTTTGATCCATGGACACGGTATATTTCTCCATCTATTAGTGTCCTCTTTGATTGCTTTCACCAGTGTTTTATAGTTTTCTATATATAGGTCTTTAGTTTCTTTAGGTAGATATATTCCTAAGTATTTTATTCTTTTCGTTGCAATGGTGAATGGAATTGTTTCCGTAATTTCTCTTTTTATGTTCTCATTATTAGTGTATAGGAATTCCAGGGTTTCCTGTGTGTTGATTTTATATCCTGAAACTTTCCTATATTCATTGATTAGCTCTAGTAATTTTCTGGTGGAGTCTTTAGGGTTTTCTATGTAGAGGATCATGTCATCTGCAGTGAGTTTTACTTCTTCTTTTCCAATTTGGATTCCTTTTATTTCTTTTCCTGCTCTGATTGCTGTGGCCAAAACTTCCAAAACTATGTTGAATAGTAGTGCTGAGAGTGGGCACCCTTGTCTTGTTCCTGACTTTAGGGGAAATGCTTTCAATTTTCCACCATTGAGGATAATGTTTACTGTGGGTTTGTCATATATAGCTTTTATTATGTTGAGGTATGTTCCTTCTATTCCTGCTTTCTGGAGAGTTTTTATCATAAATGGATGTTGAATTTTGTCAAAGGCCTTCTCTGCATCTATTGAGATAATCATATGGCTTTTATTTTTCAATTTGTTAATGTGGTGTATTACATTGATTGATTTGCAGATATTGAAGAATCCTTGCATCCCTGGTATAAAGCCCACTTGGTCATGGTGTATGATCTTTTTAATGTGTTGTTGGATTCTGGTTGCTTGAATTTTGTTAAGGAATTTTTGCATCTATATTCATCAGTGATATTGGCCTGTAGTTTTCTTTTTTGGTGGCATTGTTGTCAGATTTTGGTATTAGGGTGAAAGTGGCCTCATAGAATGAGTTTAGAAGTTTACCTTCTTCTGCAATTTTCTGGAACAGTTTGAGTAGGATAGGTGTTAGCTTTTCTTAAATTTTTGGCAGAATTCAGCTGTGAAGCCGTCTAGACCTGGGCTTTTGTTTGCTGGAAGATTTCTGATTACAGTTTCAATTTCCATGCTTGTGATAGGTCTGTTAAGATTTTCTATTTCTTCCTGGTTCAGTTTTGGAAAGTTGTACTTTTCTAAGAACTTGTCCATTTCTTCCACGTTGTCCATTTTGTTGGCATATAATTGCTGATAGTAGTCTCTTATGATCCTTTGTATTTCTGTGTTGTCTGTTGCAATCTCTCCATTTTCATTTCTAATTTTGTTGATTTGATTTTTCTCCCTTTGTTTCTTGATGAGTCTTGCTAATGGTTTGTCAATTTCATTTATCCTCTCAAAGAACCAGCTCTTGGCTTTGTTGATTTTTGCTATGGTCTCTCTCTCTTCTTCTTTTTTTTTTTTGCATTTATTTCTGCCCTAATTTTTAAGATTTCTTTCCTTCTACTAACCCTGGGGTTCTTAATTTCTTCCTTTTCTAGTTGCTTTAGGTGTAGAGTTAGGTTATTTATTTGACCTTTTTCTTGTCTCTTCTGGTATGCCTGTATTGCTATGAACCTTCCCCTTAGCACTGCTTTTACAGTGTCCCATAGGTTTTGGGCTGTTGTGTTTTAACTTTCATTCGTTTCTATGCATATTTTCATTTATTTTCTGATTTCTTCTGTGATTTGTTTGTTATTCAGCAGCATGTTGTTCAGCCTCCATATGTTGGAATTTTTAATAGTATTTCTCCTGTAATTGAAATCTCATCTTACTGAATTGTGGTCAGAAAAGATGCTTGGAATGATTTCATTTTTTTGAATTTACCAAGGCTAGATATATGGCCCAGGATGTGATCTATCCTAGAGAAGGTTCTGTGTGCACTTGACAAAAAGGTGAAATTTATTGTTTTGGAGTGAAATGTCTTATAAATATCAATTAGGTCTAACGTATCACTTAAAGTTTATGTTTCCTTGTTAATTTTCTGTTTAGTTGATCTATCCATAGATGTGAGTGGGCGTATTAAAATCTCCCACTATTATTATGCTATTGTTAATTTCCCCTTTCATAGTTGTTAGCATTTGTCTTACATATTGTTGTGCTCCTCTGTTGGGTGCATATATATTTATAATTGTTATATCTTCTTCTTGGATTGATCCTTTGATCATTATGTAGTGTCCTTCTTTCTCTTTTCATAGAGTTTGTTTTAAAGTCTATTTTATTGGATATAAGTATTGCTACTCCTGCTTTCTTTTGGTCTCTATTTGTGTGGAATAACTTTTTCCAGCCCTTCACTTTCAGTCTGTATGTGTCTGCTGTTTTGAGATGGGTCTCTTGTAGACAACATATATAGAGGTCTTGTTTTTGTATCCATTCAGCCAGTCTTTTTCCTTTGGTTGGGGCATTCAACCCATTTACGTTTAAGGTAATTATTGATAAGTATGATGCCGTTGCCATTTCCTTTATTGTTTTGGGTTTGAGTTTATACACCCTTTTTGTGTTTCCTGTCTAGAGAAGATCCTTTTGCATTTGTTGGAGAGCTGGTTTGGTGGTGCTGAATTCTCTCAGCTTTTGCTTGTCTGTAAAGCTTTTCATTTCTCCTTCATACTTGAATGAGATCCTTGCTGGGTACAGTAATCTGGAGTGTAGGTCATTTTTTTTTTTTTTCATCACTGTAAGTATGTCCTGCCATTCCCTCTTGGCCTGAAGAGTTTCTATTGAAATATCAGCTGTTATCCTTATGGGAATCCCCTTGTGTGTTATTTGTTGTTTTTCCCTTGCTACTTTTAATATTTGTTCTTTGTGTTTGATCTTTGTTAATTTGATTAATATGTGTCTCGGGATGTTTCACCTTGGGTTTATCCTGTTTGGGACTCTCTGGGTTTTTTGGATTTGGGTGATTATTTCCTTCCCCATTTTAAGGAAGTTTTCAACTATTGTCTCCTCATGTATTTTCTCATGGTCTTTCTTTTTGTCTTCTTCTTCTGGGACTCTTTGATTCGAATGTTGGGGCATTTAACACTGTCCTGGAGGTCTCTGAGATTGTCCTCATTTCTTTCAATACATTTCTCTTTTTTCATCTCAGATTCATTTATTTCTACCATTCTATCTTCTATTTCACTAATCCTATCTTCTGCCTCCTTTCTTCTACCATGTGTTCCCTCCAGAGTGTTTTTGATCTCATTTATTGCATTACTTATGATCTGAGCCACAGTCAGCTTCCGGTCTTGTTTTTGCTGACTGTATAGAGCTTCTCCATCTTTGGCTGCAAAGAATATAATCAATCTGAGTTCGGTCTTGACCATCTGGTGATGTACATGTGTAGAGTCATCTCTTGTGGTGTTGGAAAAGGGTGTTTGATATGAGCAGTGCATTTTCTTGGCACAACTCTATTAGTCTTTGCCCTGCTTCATTCTGCATTCCAAGGCCAAACTTGCCTGCTATTCCAGATGTTTCTTGACTTCCTACTTTTGCATTCCAGTCGCCTATAATGAAAGGACATCTTTTTCGGGTGTTAGTTCTACAAGGCCTTGTAGGTCTTCATAGAACCGTTCAACTTCAGCTTCTTCAGCATTACTGGTTGGGGCATAGACTTGGATTACGGTGATATTGAATGGTTTTCCATTCAATATCTATTCTGTTGGAAACGAACAGAGATCATTCTGTCGTTTTTGAGATTACATCCAAGTGCTGCATTTCGGACTCTTTTGCTGACCATGATCTACTCCATTTCTTCTGAGGGATTCCTGCCCGCAGTAGTAGATATAATGGTCATCTGAGTTAAATTCACCCATTCCAGTCCATTTTAGTTTGCTGATTTCTAGAATGTTGACTTTCACTCTTGCCATCTCTTGTTTGACCACTTCCAATTTCCCTTGCTTCATGGACCTGACATTCCAGGTTCGTATGCAATATTGCTCTTTCCAGCATTGGACTTTGTTTCTATCACCAGTCACATCCACAGCTGGGTATTGTTTTCGCTTTGGCTCCATCCCGTCCTTTCTGGAGTTATTTCTCCACTGATCTCCAGCAGCATATTGGACACCTGATCTGGGGAGTTCCTCATTCAGTATCCTATTATTTTGCCTTTTCATACTGTTCATGGGGTTCTCAAGGCAAGATTACTGAAGTGGTTTGCCATTCCCTTCTCCAGTGGACCACAGGAGAAGCTCTATACAATCGGCAAAAACAAGACTGGGAGCTAACTGTGGCTCATATCATGAAATCCTTATTGCCAAATTCTGATTTAAATTGAAGAAAGTAGGGAAAATCGCTAGACCATTTAGGTATGACCTAAATCAAATCCCTTATGATTATACAGTATAATTGAGAAATAGATTTAAGGGCCTAGATATGATAGATAGAGTGTCTGATGAACTATGGAATAAGATTCATGACATTGTACAGGAGACAGAGATCAAGACCATCCCCATGGAAAAGAAATGCAAAAAAGCAAGATGGCTGTCTGGGGAGGCCTTACAAATAGCTGTGAAAAGAAGAGGAGCAAAAAGCAAAGGAGAAAAGGAAAGATATAAGCATCTGAATGCAGAGTTCCAAAGAATAGCAAGAAGAGATAAGGAAGCCTTCTTCAGCGATCAGTGCAAAGAAATAGAGGAAAACAACAGAATGGGAAAGACTAGAGATCTCTTCAAGAAAATTAGATATACCAAGGGAACATTTCATGCAAAGATGGGCTTGATAAAGGACAGAAATGGTATGGACCTAACAGAAGCAGAAGATATTAAGAAGAGGTGGCAAGAATACACAGAAGAACTGTACAAAAAAATCTTCATGACCAGGATAATCATGATGATGTGATCACTAATCCAGAGCCAGACATCCTGGAATGTGAAGTCAAGTGGGCCTTGCAAAGCATCACTATGAATAAAGCTAGAGGAGGTGATGAAATTCCGGGTGAGCTATTTGAAATCCTGAAAGCGGATGCTGTGAAAGTGCTGCACTCAATATGCCAGCAAATTTGGAAAACTCAGCAGCGGCCACAGGACTGGAAAAGGTCAGTTTTCATTCCAATCCCAAAGAAAGGCAATACCAAGGAAAGCTCAAACTACCACACAATTGCACTCATCTCACATGCTAGTAAAGGAATGCTCAAAATTCTCCAAGCCAGGCTTCAGCAATATGTGAACTGTGAACTTCCAGATGTTCAAGCTGGTTTTCGAATAGGCAGAGGAACCAGAGATCAAATTGCCAACATCCGCTGGATCATGGGAAAAGCAAGAGACTTCCAGAAAACGTCTATTTCTGTTTTATTGACTATGCCAAACCCTTTCCCTGTGTGGATCACATTAAATTGTGGAAAATTCTGAGAGAGATGGGAATACCAGACCACCTGACCTGCCTCTTGAGAAATCTGTATGCAGGTCAGGAAGCAACAGTTAGAACTGGACATGGAATAACAGACTGGTTCCAAATAGGAAAAGGAGTACGCAAAGGCTGTATATTGTCACCCTGCTTATTTTGCTTATATACAGAGTATATCATGAGAAACGCTGGACTGGAAGAAGCACAAGCTAGAATCAAGATTGCCGGGAGAAATATCAATAACCTAAGATATGCAGATGACACCACCCTTATGGCAGAAAGTGAAGAGGAACTAACAAGCCTCTTGATGAAAGTGAAAGAGGAGAGTGAAAAAGTTGACTTAAAGCTCAACATTCAGAAAACGAAGATCATGGCATCCGGTCCAATCACTTCATGGGAAAAAAATGGGGAGACAGTGGAAACAGTGTCAGACTTTATTTTTGGGGGCTCCAAAATCACTGCAGATGGTGACTGCAGCCATTAAATTAAAGATGCTTACTCCTTGGAAGAAAAGTTATGATCAACCTAGATAGCATATTCAAAAGCAGAGACATTACTTTGCCAACAAAGGTCTGTCTAGTCAAGGCTATGGTTTTTCCTGTGGTCAAGTATGGATGTGAGAGTTGGACTGTGAAGAAAGCTGAGCACAGAAGAATTGATACTTTTGAATTGTGGTGTTGGAGAAGACTCTTGAGAGTCCCTTGGACTGCAAGGAGACCCAACCAGTCCATTCTGAAGGCGATCAGCCCTAGGATTTCTTTGGAAGGACTGATGCTAAAGGTGAAACTCAGTACTTTGGCCACCTCAAGTGAAGAGTTGACTCATTGGAAAAGACTCTGATGCTGGGAGGGATTGGGAGCAGGAGGAGAAGGGGACGACAGAGAATGAGACGGCTGGATGGTATCACTGACTCGATGGATGTGAGTCTAAGTGAACTCTAGGAGTTGGTGATTGTCAGGGAGGCCTGGCGTGCTGCAATTCATGGGGTCGCAAACAGTCGGACACAACTGAGTGACTGAACTGAACTGATTGCGTTATTCGTTATATACTGACTCTTTTTTGTTTCTTCTAGGTCCTTGTTAAAGCTTTCTTGCATCTTCTCAATCCTTGTCTCCAGGCTATTTATCTGCGATTCCATTTTGTTTTCAAGATTGTGGATCATTTTCACTGTCATTATTTGGAATTCTTTATCAAGTAGATTCCCTGTCTCTTCCTCTTTTGTTTGGTTTGGTGGGCATTTATCCTGTTCCTTTACCTGAAGGGTATTCCTCTATCTCTTCATCTTGTTTATATTGCTGAGTTTGGGGTGGGCTTTCTGTATTCTGGCAGTTTGTGGAGTTCTCTTTATTGTGGAGGTTCCTCATTGTGGGTGGGGCTATATGACTGGTTTTTCAAGGTTTCTTGGTTAGGGAAGCTTGTGCCTGTGTTCTGGTGGGTGGAGCTGGATTTCTTCTCTCTGGCGTCCCATGAAGTGTCCAGTAATGACTTATGAGATGTCAGTGGGTTTGGAGTGACTTTAGGCAGCCTGTATATTGAAGCTCAGGGCTATGTTCCTGTGTTGCTGGAGAATTTGCCTGGTATGTCTTGCTCTGGAACTTGTTGGCCCTTGGGTGGTGCTTAGTTTCAGTGTAGGTATGGAGGCATTTGATGAGCTCCAGTTGATTAATGTTCTCTGGAGTCAGGAGTTCTCTGGTATTCTCAGGATTTCGACTTAAGCCTTCTGCTTCTGGTTTTTAATCTTACTTTTACAGTAGCCTCAAGACTTCTCCATCTGTACAGGACCATTGATCAAACATCTTTCGAAGACAATGGGCTACTTTTCTGTGTGCCTGATGTCCTCTGCCAGTATTCAGAAATTGTTTTGTGGAATTTACTCAACATTTAAATGTTCTTTTGATGAATTTGTTGGGGAGAAAGTGGTCTCCCTGTCCTATTCCTCCTCCATCTTCTGGGGTGAGGTTTAAAATTTAAATATTTAGGCCAATCCTCTTCACTCATGCCTAGCTTCCTACCTAACAAAAGCAGACATGCTGTATTGGATAAAATTCCTGAAGCAAACAGATCTTTAATGAGAGGTTTTAAGTTCAAGTGGCAAGAGGTTTAACTGTGTTTAATGTTTGCTAGACCTGTATGTATTAGAGGCTAATATTTACTCTGGTATCTGTAATTTTGTCTCTTCTTTGTCTTTTAAAGTAGGGTCTGATCCTTGCAGTCCTTTTAGCTGAAATCCTTTTCTATACAGCAGCCTGATCTTAATGGTGCTAAGACATGGGTTGAGGGGGAATTCCTATATTCCCAAGATTAGATCTCAGTTTTTCAATGAGCATGTGCTCTGAGGCTGTGACTTCACAAGTGCTTCTCAGCATTTTCTTCCCTTCCAGGTATGACATTAGAAGGCTAGAATGTAATTTCCGTTCCCCAATATTGGTTAAGTTCAGTTGCTCAATCATGCCCGACTCTTTGCAACCCCATGGAGTGCAGCACCCCAGGCTTTTCTGTCCATCATCAACTCTCAGAGCTTGCTCAAACTCATCACATTGGTGATGCCAATCAACCATCTCATCCTCTGTCATCCCCTTCTCCTCTTGCCTTCAATCTTTCCAAGCATCAGAGTCTTTTCCAATGAGTCAGTTCTTCACATCAGGTGGCCAAAGTATTGGAGTTTCAGCTTCAGCCTCAACACTTCCTATGAGTATTCAGGACTGATTTCCTTTATCAAGGACTGGTTGGATCTCCTTGCAGTCTAAGGGACTCTCTGGTGTCTTCTCCAACAAAGTAGGCTCTAGTTAAATAGTTTTTCTTTGAGTGTAGTCCTTTATAACGACTCATAATTCTATTCTCATAATTCTATGAAAATAGAATGTTCTGGAGTATTTCAAAATGGTTACTTTTGTTTCCTGCATTGCAAAAAGCATGAAGAACTCTTTTTCTGATCTTCAATGGGAGAAGCTGATAGGAATCCTGGAGGCAAAACTTATAAATGTGAGCTCTGTTCCTCCAAACTTGGCTCCTGGCACTTTGATTTCAAACTAGTTTATATTGCACCTTCAGCAGTTTGTCAATAACAGGTCTTTGTGTTTGTCTGTTTTTATGAAAAGTGTATATTTAAAGTAAAAAAAAAAAGAATAACAAAGTATTACATGTCTGTACAAAGCATTGATTGCCACAAATATCACAAAATCCATAAAAATAGCATATGTGTATTATTAATGCTTGATAGTGATTTTTAATAATTCTGCATATTTTTGGATGCACACTATTTATTCACTTCTTCCAGTAACAGCAATTTTTTAACAGTTTAAGCATTTGCAGAGGTCCTGGATCCAGTTTGGGTTTTGCTTCTGGCTGTGGTGTTGGAAAGCTGTGATTTTCAGTATCCATCTCTCTCTCTCTGTCTAGTTTTCAGGGCAGTGATTTATCCTTGACCTCACTTTTCTTACAAATCTAAGGAAAGCTGATTTTCAGCATCTTTAGCTTTTTCTTTGTTTTGAGAAGGGAGTGAGAACTCCCATGCCCTTTCATGTCTGGCCAGAAACTGTAAATACAGACCCCTTTCCAATTCAGAGCTAGGAGTGATTTACAAGTCTTTCCTGTGGTTAGTATCTGGACATCTTGAGGGAGACCATTATTCTGTGCACCACAGGTCCAAAGTTCATAGGTCAAATAAATAGAATTGTAGCATAGATTCCCTTCATCTTGGACCATCTGTTTAAGCATCTTTTAAAACCTGTTCAAAAGCTATCTGTCTCTTATTCACTCTCTCTCTCTCCCTCTTCCCCTCCATCGTCTCTCTCTCCTTCTTAAAACATCAACTTTACAATTATTTTCTCATTTGGGGAACATTTTCTTTTTCCTATGACACTGTTTATACTAAGACTCTACAAATGTGGTTTCAGTTTGAACTCTAGTCTGTCTGCCTAAGATGATACTTGATAAAAACACCCTGAAATTACGCCTAGCGATTAGCATCGAAATTCATACTGTCTATTCTTACTGAAGTATGAAGTGAAAGTTGCTCAGTCATGTATGACTCTCTGTGACCACATGGACTATACAGTCCATGAAATTCTCCAGGCCAGAGTATAGGTGTGAGCTCAGTTCAGTCACTCAGTCGTGTCCAACTCCTTGTGACCCGATGAATTGCAGCACGCCAGGCCTCTCTGACAATCACCAACTCCCGGGGTCTACCCAAACTCATGCCCATCCAGTCGGTGATGCATCCAAACATCTCATCCTCTGTCGACCCCTTCTCCCCCTGCCCCCAATCCCTCCCAGCATCAGAGTCTTTTCCAATGAGTCAACTCTTCACATGAGGTGGCCAAAGTATTGGAGCTTCAGCTTTAGCATCAGTCCTTCCAATGATCACCCAGGACTGATCTCCTTTAGGATGGACTGGGTGACTCTCCTTGCAGTCCAAGGAACTCTCGAGAGTCTTCTTCAACACCACAGTTTAAAAACATCAATTCTTCTGTGCTCAGCTTTCTTCACAGTCCAACTCTCACATCCATACATGACCACAGGAAAAACCATAGCCTTGACTAGACCTTAGTTGGCAAAGTAATGTCTCTGCTTTTGAATATGCTGTCTAGGTTGGTCATAACTTTTCTTCCAAGGAGTAAGCATCTTTTAATTCTATGGCTGCAGTCACCATCTGCAGTGATTTTGGAGCCCAAAAAAATAAAGTCTGACACTGTATCCACTGTTTCCCCATCTATTTCCTATGAAGTGATGGGACCTGATGCCATGATCTTCGTTTTCTGAATATTGAACTTTAAGCCAACTTTTTCGCTCTCGTCTTTCACTTTCATCAAGAGGCTTTTTAGCTCCTCTGCACTTTCTGCCATGCTTGTGCTTCTTCCAGCCCAGCGTTTCTCATGATGTACTCTGCATATAAGTAAAATAAGCAGGGTGACAATATCCAGCCTTTACATACTCCTTTTCCTATTTGGAACCAGTCTGTTGTTCCATGTCCAGTTCTAACTGTTGCTTCCTGACCTGCGTATAAGTTTCTCAAGAGGCAATTGGAGTGGGTAGCCTATCCCTTTTCCAGATCTTCCCAACCCAGGAATTGAACAGGGTCTCCTGCATTGCAGGCAGATTCTTTACCAACTGAGCTATGAGGGAACCCCATCCTTGCCCAAAGGCTATGCTTAATATGTCACAAATGGATTTATCCATGAAGTCATCTCTTTCTGTGAAACTAAAAGCGGTCATATAATATTGGAGACCTATAAACTATTATTATATTATGAACATTGTAGATATGAGAAGATAATTGAAATAAACAACAGATATTTTAAAAAGAACAACAGTACTTCTATGCTTCCAGTTATATAAACTCATATAAGTTCAGACAAACTGCTCTGTTTATTTTGCTCCTTGCAGCATCAATATAAGTTCCCTAGTTTCAGTGATCTTTATAAAGAAACAAAGTTTCAGCAAACAATCTGACATTATTTATAAAATGAAAGATAACAAGTTTGCAAAGCAAATCCCTTCAACATAACTAATTAATATAACCTAAACTTATATGATAAAATATTAAAGAAAAACTAAAACTATGTAATTTCTCTAAACTGCACATAAATTTTGAAAAATGCAAAACCTTGGACATTAGGCCACCTTGGGGTCAAATGTATATTTAATTCAAATTGCCATCTGTTAGATATTTTTGAAACTGATGTAGTATAAATGTACTTAAATATATTTTAGTCCTCAAAATGTTCATACCACAAAATCACCATTTTGACTGGCATTAATTGGAATATTTGTCTGGCAGTATCTGCTGAAAGATCAAGAATTGAATACAGTAACAATGTGACTAAATTAATTGCCTATTGTGATGGACATCTAGGGCCAAATATTCAAAGGCCATCTACAGCTTCTTCTTTTATAATGGCAGGTTTGAGCTGTTAGTTTCAAATAATGGATGTATTGCCAATCCCATTTCAACAGAGCAAAAGGATGTCAGTAGAATGTTTTCAGGGGTAAGAAGATTGAAATAAGGTATTTCTGTAGCTACATTGTAAAGCAACAGTCACACAGATTAAGATAATGCCTCAAGTGGTTTTAGTTGCAAAATTGAATTTCTAGAATTATATGCTTGAGTGTAATAGAACTAGAAACAGATTACCAAATCTGTTATATTAACAAATACATTTAATTGTACATTGCTTATATTCTTTGGTAAGGTGCCATAAAAATAAAAAGCATAAAAGTGCTCTATTATATGCTATTTCATAATTTTAAAACAATACAAAATACAATTTATAATTACTTTATATATGTGCACTAACTGGGAGAAGCCAATGGCACCTCATTCCAGTACTCTTGCCTGGAAAACCCCATGGATGGAGGAGCCTGGAAGGCTGCAGTCCATGGAGCCCCTGAGGGTCCAACATGACTGAGTGACTTCACTTTCACTTTTCACTTTCATGCATTGGAGAAGGAAATGGAAACCCACTCCAGTGTTCTTGCCTGGAAAATCCCAAGGACGGGGGAGCCTGGTGGGCTGCAGTCTATGGGGTCACACAGCTGGGACATGACTGAAGTGACTTAGCAGCATGCACTAATTATATTTATACCACAGAGCCTGTATTGCAGACAAATTCTTTACCACCTGAGCCACCAGGAAAGCCCAGAAAGAGCAGATAGTAGATAATATATCCCTATTAAACTCTTAAAATAGAGTGATAAATCATGTTCTCTTGGGACAAATACTAGATATGAAAAATGGGAGACAATAAAGAATAATCATTACATTGTCAAGATTTGGACAATTACTTAAAATGTCTTAGACCCATTATAATAGTCTTGTAATCTAAACATTTAATTATAGATTTAGGATAGATTATTCAAAGCATTCTCAATTATGAACAGAATATATATTCAACAATTGAGGCTTACTTAGGACATACAGATTTTAAAACTTTTCCTTTATTTTTGCAATACACATATAGTAAATATATAGCTTGTTAAGAGCTAATTAAATAAAGATGTTACTTATTTTGTACAAATCTTTATTGCATAAAACCCTTTTATGCAAAAATTGGCTGTTGTTGTTCAGTCACCCAGTTGTGTCCAGCTCTTTGCAACCCCATGGACTACAACATGCCAGGCTTCCTTGTCCTTCACCTTCTGCCAGAGTTTGCCCAAGTTTGTGTTCATTGCATAAGTGATGCCATCCAGCCATTTCATCCTCTAGTACCCTCTTCTCCTTCTGCCCTCAATCTTTCCCAGCTTCAGGAATTTTTCCAATGAGTCATCTGTTTTCCTCAGATGACCAAAATACTGGGGCTTCAGCTTCAACATCAGTCCTTCCAGTGAATATTCAGGATTGATCTCCCTTAAGATTGACTGTTTTGATCTCCTTGCTGTCCAAGGGACTTTCAGGAGTCTTCTCCAGCACCACAGTTTGAAGGTATCCATTCTTTGATGCTCTGCCTTCTTTCTGGTCCAGTTCTCACAACCATACGTGACCACAGGGAAGACCATAACCTTAACCTTAACCATAACCTTGACTATACTGGCCTTTGCTGGCAGAGTAATGTCTCTGCTTTTCAACACACTGTCTACGTTTGTCATCATTTTGCTGCCAAGACCAAGAAATAATTGTCTTATGATTTCATGGCCAAAGTTACCATCCACAGTGATTTTGGAGCCCAAGAAGAGGAAATCTGTCACTACTTCCATATTTTCCCCTTCTATTTGCCATACAGTAATGGGGCCAGATGCCGTGATCTTAGGTTTTTTTTTTGTTTTTTTTTTTTAATATTTAGTCTTAAGCCGGCTCTTGCTAACCCTTTTAATTGCTAGCATAAATCTGCTTCAGGATAAGTTATTATTATTTTTTTAATCATTGTAGCTCTATGATTATGAGCCATCATGATATGTAGTATTTGACATCAAAATTACCTGAGGTACTCACTAAAATGCAGACTTATGGACCCTATCTCAGATATAGTGGTTAAGGATTTTTCAGAGTGGAGTCTTAGAATATGCATATTACACAGACTCCTTTAATGATGGTTATTCACACAAATCATCAGAACTTCCCTGGTGGCTCACACTGTAAAGAATCCACCTGCAATGCAAGAGACCTGGGTTCAATCTTTGGTTCAGGAAGATCCCCTGGATAAGGGAATGGTGACCCACTCTAGTATTCTTGCCTGAAGAATTCCAGGGACTGAGGAGCATGGCAGACTATAGTCCATGGGGTGGCAAACAATTGGACATGACTAAGCAATTGACACTTCATTCACGCAAATATTTCACAACTATTTCTGGAGAAGCATGACTTCATCTTACAATTTTTTTTAATTTATTTTTTACATAAAGTAGGCTCATCACTGTGCAAACTGGAAAATCAAAATCTTCTATATTTAACATTAGGTGATAACAATGAGTTTATAACTGTTGCTTAAATTTAGAAGACATTTGAAAAAATGAGCAAATTAGATGAAGAATATATGCCAAAAATTGAAAAGGATCATCTAATAATTATGTAGAACTGCAATTTCAAAATTTCATTTTAAGTATTATGTGTTAAAAACTGTATTCTTGATTCACTTGCTTTTGAGATGTTAAAATTCAGAAAACAATCTCTTTTTTTTTTTTTTTAAACTGTGAACATAGTGTCAGATTGTTAGTGTTTTTCCAAAATTTTAAAAAGAAACCCTGATTCTATTTCTGTTAATTAGATCTCAGTTTATAAAAGGAAATTTAATATTTATTTCTTGGTCCTTGTTGAAAGGATGATATTCTGTTAGAGTTTCACTAGTATAGTGAAATATTATCTTTAAATCTGATGAACCCTTTACTGAAAATTAGTAATCAGGAAATTTTTTAACATGCATTACTACACCAAAATCAATAATATGTTTTTATAGAAAATATTCTGCTCAGCTTTTAAAGGTAAATGTATTTATATTATGCTTACTAATGTAAGGCAATTATACTTTTCTAAAACTTTATAGAGCATAAGAAAGCTGTAATCTAGTATTATATAGTATGTAGTATATAAGAAAACAAAAATAGTTTATAAGAGTTTGTAGGAACTAAAATTTATGTTTATGTTAAAATACAAAATACTAATTTACCTTTAAAACATATAAAGTAATTACTAAAGTACACTATAGTACTTCTTACTTGCTTGTCTATCCACTCTTTCCCTATATAAAACACAGTTCAGAATGTGTTTTGTAGTGACCTAAAATGAATTAATTTTTAACAAAATAAGATTTGATTATTGAAATTGCAATATAAAAATAAATAGCTTCAAAATTGCATTTTTTGTAGTATATGGTAATTTACTTTGAAAAATTGATTTGTAAAATGTACTTATAGAAATATTCATTTATGACCTTTCCAGTACCAACATTTTCTGAATTATAAAAAAAAAAAAAGCAACCCTTTCTCCTAAGTTCTGAAATTGAAATTTTAGTGTATATTGAAAAATGAGAAACTAGAAAAAAGCCTGGAAATGCCAATTGACAATGGTCCAAATACAGAATATCTCTTATCAATATATTACTAAAATGAAGGCTTTTATTGGAGCTTTAAGGGCTTAAATCAATAAATATGGGTCAAGATGACACTATGGATGCACATTCATGACGTTGTATAGGAGGCAGTGATCAAAATCATCCCCAAGAACAAGAAATCGAAAAAGGCTAAATGGTTGTCTGAAGAGGCCTTACAAATAGCTGACAAAAGAGAAGCTAAAGGCAAAGAAGAAAAGGAAAGTTATACCCATCTGAATTCAGAGTTCCAAAGAATATCAAGGAGAAATAAGAAAGCCTTCCTCAGTAATCAGTGCAAAGAAATAGAGGAAAACAATAGAATGGGAAAAACTAGAGATCACTTCAAGAAAATCAGAGATAAAAGGGAACATTTCATGCAAAGATGGGCACAAAAAGGGACAGAAATGGCATGAACCTAACAGAAGCAGAAGATATTAAGAAGAGGTGGCAAGAATACACAGAAGAACTGAACAAAAAATTTCTTCATGACCGATAATCATGATGGTGTGATCACTCATCTAGAGCCAGACATTCTGGAGTCCAAAGTCAAGTGGGCTTTCAGTTCAGTTCAGTCGGTCAGTCGTGTCTGACTCTTTGCGACCCCAAGAATTGCAGCACACCAGGCCTCCCTGTCCATCACCATCTCCCGGAGTTCACCCAGACTCACGTCCATCGAGTCCGTGATGCCATCCAGCCATCTCATCCTCGGTCGTCCCCTTCTTCCTGCCCCCAATCCCTCCCAGCCTCAGAGTCTTTTCCAATGAGTCAACTCTTCTCATGAGGTGGCCAAAGTACTGGAGTTTCAGCTTTAGCAGCATTCCTTCCAAAGAAATCCCAGGGTTGATCTCCTTCAGAATGGACTGGTTGGATGTCCTTGCAGTCCAAGGGACTCTCAAGAGTCTTCTCAAACACCACAGTTCAAAAGCATCAATTCTTTGGCACTCAGCCTTCATCACAGTCCAACTCTCACATCCATACATGACCACAGAAAAAACCATAGCCTTGACTAGATGGACCTTAATCGGCAAAGTAATGTCTCTGCTTTTGAATATACTATCTAGGTTGGTCATAACTTTTCTTCCAAGGAGTAAGCATCTTTTAATTTCATGGCTGCAGTCACCATCTGCAGTGATTTTGAGGCCCAAAAAATAAAGTCTGACACTGTTTCTACTGTTTCTCCATCTATTTCCCATGAAGTGAAGAGATCGGATGCCATGATCTTCGTTTTCTGAATGTTGAGCTTTAAGCCAACATTTTCGCTCTCCTCTAAGTTTCATCAAGAGGCTTTTTAGCTTCTCTTCACTTTCTGCCATAAGGGTGGTGTCATCTGCATATTTGAGGTTATTTATATTTCTCCCAGCAATCTTGATTCCAGCTTATGCTTCTTCCAGCCCAGCGTTTCTCATGATGTAATCTGCATAGAAGCTAAATAAGCAGGGTGATAATATACAGCCTTGACGTACTCCTTTTCCTATTTGGAACCAGTTTGTTGTTCCATGTCCAGTTCTAACTGTTGCTTCCTGACCTGCATACAGATTTCTCAAGAGGCAGGTTATGTGGTCTGGTATTCCCATCTCTTTCAGAATTTTCCACAGTTTATTGTGATCCACACAGTCAAAGGCTTTGGCATAGTCAATAAAGCAGAAATAGATGTTTTTTTCTGGAACTCTCTTGCTTTTTCCATGATCCAGCAGATGTTGGCAATTTGATCTCTGGTTCCTCTGCATTTTCTAAAACCAGCTTGAACATCAGGGAGTTCATGTTTCATGTATTGTTGAAGCCTGGCTTGGAGAATTTTGAACATTACTTTACTAGCATGTGAGATGAGTGCAATTGTGTGGTAGTGTGATCATTCCTTTTCATTGCCTTTCTTTGGAATTGGAATATCAATATGCTACTGGAGATTAGTGGAGAAATAACTCCAGAAAGAATGAAGGGATGGAGCCAAAGCAAAAACAATACCCAGCTGTGGATGTGACTGAAAGATCAATATTGCATGGGAACCTGAATGTCAGGTCCAAGAATCAAGGCAAATTGGAAGTGGCCAAACAGAAGATGGCAAGGGTGAATGTCGACATTCTAGGAATCAGCAAGCTAAAATGGACTGGAATGGGTGAATTTAACTCAGATGACCATTATATCTACTACTGGGGACAGGAATCCCTCAGAAGAAATGGAGTAGCCATCATGGTCAACAAAAGAGTCCAAAATGCAGTACTTGGATGCAATCTCAAAAATGACAGAATGATCTCTGTTCGTCTCCAAGGCAAACCATTTAATATCATAGTTATCCAAGTCTATGCCCCAACCAGTAACGCTGAAGAGGCTGAACTTGAATGGTTTTATGAAGACCTACAAGACCTTTTAGAACTAACACCCAAAAAAGATGTCCTTTCATTATAGGGGACTGGAATGCAAAAGTAGGAAGTCAAGAAACACCTGGAGTAACAGGCAAATTTGGCCTTGAAATGTGGAATGAAGCAGGGCAAAGCCTAATAGAGTTTTGCTAAGAAAATGCACTGGTCATAGCAAACACCCTCTTCCAACAACACAAGAGAAGACTCTACACATGGACATCACCAGATGGTCAACACCGAACTCAGATTGATTATATTCTTTGCAGCCAAAGAAGGAGAAGCTCTATACAATCAACAAAAATAAGACCAGGAGCTGGTTGTGGCTCAGACCATGAACTCCTTATTACTAAATTCAGACTCAAATTGAAGAAAGTATGAAAATCTGCTAGACCATTCAGGTATGACCTAAATCAAATCCCTTATGATTATACAGTGGAAGTGAGAAATAGATTTAAGGGTCTAGATCTGATAGATAGAGTGCCTGATGAACTATGGAATGAGGTTCGTGACATTGTACAAGAGACAGGGATCAAGACCATCCCCGTGGAAAGGAAATGCAAAAAAGCAAAATGGCTATCTGGGGAGGCCTTACAAATAGCTGTGAAAAGAAGAGAGGCGAAAAGCAAAGGAGAAAAGGAACGATATAAGCATCTGAATGCAGTGTTTCAAAGAATAGCAAGAAGAGATAAGAAAGCCTTCTTCAGTGATCAATGCAAAGAAATAGAGGAAAACAACAGAATGGGAAAGACTAGAGATCTCTTCAAGAAAATTAGAGATACCAAGGGAACATTGCATGCAAAATGGGCTCGATAAAGGACAGAAATGGTCTGGACCTAACAGAAGCAGAAGATATTAAGAAGAGGTGGCAAGAATACACAGAAGTACTGTACAAAAAGTATCTTCATGACCCAGATAATCATGATGATGTGATCACTAATCCAGAGCCAGACATCCTGGAATGTGAAGTCAAGCGGGCCTTAGAAATCATCACTATGAACAAAGCTAGTGGAGGTGATGGAATTCCAGTTGAGCTGTTTCAAATCCTAAAAGCGAATGCTGTGAAAGTGCTGCACTCAATATGCCAGCAAATTTGGAAAACTCAGCAGTGGCCACAGGACTGGAAAAGGTCAGTTTTCATTCCAATTCCAAAGTGGGCCTTAGGAAGCATCATTACAAACAAAGCTCGTGGAGGTGATGGAATTCCAGCTGAGCTATTCAAATCCTAAAATATGATGTTGTGAAAGTGCTGAACTCAATATGTCAGCAAATTGGAAAAACTCAACAATGGCCACAGGACTGGAAAAGGTCACTTTTCATTCCAATCTCAAAGAAATGGAATGCCAAAGAATGTTGAAATAATTGCACTTATCTCACACGTTAGCAAAGTAATGCTGAAAATTCTCCAAGCAAGGCTTCAATAGTTCATGAACCGAGAATTTCCAGATGTTCAAGGTAGATTTACATAAGACAGAGGAACCAGAGATCAAATTGCCAACACGCACTGGATCATTGAAAAAGCAAGATAATTCCAGAAAAGCATAATTCTGCTTCATTGACTATGTCAAAACTTTTGAATATCTGGATCAGAACAAACTGGAGAATTCTTACGGAGATGGGAATACTGGACCACCTTACCTGCTTCCTGAAATCTGTATGCAAGTCAAGAAGCAATAGTTCAAACTGGATGCACATGGAACAATTTACTGGTTCCAAATTGGAACAGGGGTACCTCAAGGCTGCATATTGTCGCCCTGCTTATTTAACTTCTATGTAGATTACATCATGAAAATTGCCAGGCTGGATGAAGAAAAGCTGGAATGAAGGTTGCTGGAAGAAATACCAATAACTTCAGATACACAGATGATGTTACCCTTATGGCAGAAAGCAAAGAGGACCTAAATAGCCTCTTGATGAAAGTAAAAAAGGAGAGTAAAAAAGCTGGCTTAAAATTCAACATTCAAAAAATGAAGATCATGGCATCCAGTCCCATTGCTTCATGGCAAATAGATGGGGAAACAGTGAAAACAGTGACAGACTTTATTTTCTTGGGCTCCAACATTAATGCACATTGTGACTGCATCCATCAAATTAAAAGATGCTTGCCCCTTGGAAGAAAAGCTCTGATGAACCTAGACAGCATATTAAAAGCAGAGACATTACTTTGCCAACAAAGTTTTGTCTAGTCAAAGCTGTGGGTTTTTTTTAGTAGTCATATGTGGATGTGAGAGTTGGATCACCAAAAAGCTGAGCATAGAAGAATTGATGCTTTAGAAATGTGGTGTTGGAGAAGACTCTTGAGAGTTCCTTGGACTGCAAATATATCAAACCCGTCAATTGTAAAGGAAATCAATCCTGAATATTCATTGGAAGGACTGATGCTGAAGCTCCAATACTTTGGCCACCTGATGCAAAGAACTGACTTATTGGAAAAAATTCCCACCTGATTCTGGGAAAAAATCTAAGGCAGGAGGAAAAGGGGATGACAGAAGATGAAATCATTGTATAGCATCACCGACTCCATGAACAGGCATTTGAGCAAGCTCTGGGAATTAGTGTAGGACAGGGAAGCCTGATGTGCTGCAGTCCATGCGTTCGCAAAGAATCAGAAACAACTGAGAGACTGAACTGAAACTTTGTTCTTAGACAATTTAATGTGTTATGTGAATTTCATAGAAAATGGGATAGAAGAAAAAATAGACACCAATTTAAAGGATAAGATGACAAAAGAAAGTCTAATTGTAACCAGTTATTTTGCATATAGAATGCTAACTGTAGTGCTTTGATGACTGATATACATGTATATTTATTAAATCAGTGATAAGTTATTGGCATATTTTTATAATAGACTAATCTCATTATTTTGAAATTATTTACAGAACTATTTAAGAGGTTTATGTTTTGTAAAAGAAATTCAGCACAAGCATAATTATCTCATTCCAGTTTTGAAAACTAATTTCATCTTGTAGAATTACAGTGTTAGACATGTAAATGAAGAAAACGCTTAAATGGTGCTGTCAAAGGAAAACAATTTCCTGCAGTTAATTGAGTGCTTTGACAAAATTCAAGATATATATAAATGTGAAATATTGATCTTCAATTATGATAACTACAGTTTTATTATAAAAAATAAAATTTTGATTTAAGAAATTAAATTGATGAGTGTTCTTAAATAAAGGCACAGTTGTTTTTGCTACAATTGTGACCTCTACAAAAAAAAAAGTTGGAAAAGTAATCTTGTTTTTCTTGCTGTAAGCAAGTCACTTTGTACGGTTTCATGTATGTGTGTGTAAGATACTTGCATTGATTTCTTTATAAAAAGGAAAACAATTTTTGAAATTTATTGATCTCAAACAAATAGACTTCCAGATATTTCTTCAGCAAAGATGAGTTGCTCGGGAAATGAAGTGGAAGTGAAAGTCACTCAGTCGTGTCCGACTCTTTGTGATCCCATGGACTATACAGTCCATGGAATTCTCCAGGCCAGAATACTGGAGTGGGTAGGCTTTTCCTTCTCCAGAGAATCGTTGCAACCCAGGGACCAAACCTAGGTCTCCCACATTGCAGGCAGAACAACAGAATTACCATTCAGGTATGCAACCATCCCAAGCCGCATGCAAATTCCATGCAGAGCAAAAGAACTTTTCTTTTCTTTCTTTCTTTTTTTTTTAATATTCTTTGGAGTATAGTTTATTTACAATGTTGTGTTAGTTTCTGCTGTATAGCAAAATGAATCAGTCATACATACACAAAAATACACTGTTTTTAAAATTCTTTGACCATATAGCCCGTTATAGAGTTCTCCAGGCCAGAGTACTGGAGTGGGTAGCTGTTCCCTTCTCCAGGGGATCTTCCCAACCCAGGGATCAAACCCAGGTCTTCCTCATTGCAGGTGGATTCCTGACAGTCTGAACCACTAGGGAAGCACAAGGTAAGTTGGGAGGGCTGTATTAAACGGAATCCTTGGCTCTTCACTGGCTGAGTCTTTGCCAGGAAAAGAAGTCTGTCTTCTTCCTCTTCGGCTTTTGCTGTCCTTCCAGGGCATGAGAGCTCTCTTTCTGTTCTCCCAACTCTACCTAATTGAAGTTTATGTTTATTAATTTTTTACATATTCAACACTAATATTTAGTTCATTTTCAGCCATTTTAATCTTTCTAAAAATCTGACAAGAGCTGATCAAATTTCATGTAACTTAGCCTCTCATAAACATTCATTTCACACATATATATTACTCTAGTAGATAAAATATTCAAATTAAAGGGATACAGTGAGAAAAAAAGAAATGTTGTATTAACTTTTTTATGCAACGATTTGATTTTTTCCCCTCTCTTAAAAAATCAATTTTACTTTAAAAATATGTTTGGTCATTGCCATGCAGTTTCCAATATATATTTGTAACTAATTTAACCCTCCTTTCATTTGAATCAGTTCTAATGAGGTGGATGAAACTGGAGCCAATTATACAGAGTGAAGTAAGCCAGAAAGAAAAGCACCAATACAGTATACTAACACATATATATGGAATTTAGAAAGATGGTAACAATAACCTTGTGTTCGAGACAGCAAAAGAGACACAGATGTATAGAACAGTCTTTTGGACTCTGTGGGAGAGGGAGAGGGTGGGAGGATTTGGGAGAATGGCATTGAAACATGTATAATATCATATAAGAAACTTATCACCAGTCTAGGTTTGATGCAGGATACAGGATGCTTGGGGCTGATGCACTGGGACGACCCAGAGATGGTATGGGGAGGGATGTGGGAGGAGGGTTCAGGATTGGGAACACGTGTACACCCATGGAGGATTCATGTTGATGTATGGCAAAACCAATACAGTATTGTAAAGTAAAATAAAGTAAAATAAAATAAAAAAATTTAAATATATATATATATATATATATATATATATATATATATATATATATAACTACAGTGCTTCAAGTTGTTGCTTCCTCAGAAGGAAGGGAAAATAAAAGCATTATGGATATTGGCTGTGTAGAATTTGAAGTCAATGTGATCCCACAGTTTTCAAGAAGTTACAGAGCTTGCCACTGCTTAAGGGTTTAATTGTTTAGTACCACTGGCATATTGGCATTGTCATCAGTTAAGCATGGTATTACATTTCTTTGCTTCACTCATCAGTGATTTTGAGCCACTGCCTAATTAGATACAAAGCGTGTAACAGTAGTGTGCTGGTTTTGTTTTCCCCATTCAATAGGCATTTATTAATCACTCTGTTTCTAGCACAGTGTTCTATCTTAATGACATGCAAAAGTAATAGATAATATTCCTTCATCATTTATTTGTCCTAGGCACTAGGTAAACACTTTGCAACCAGTACTTCATTTTATATTCAAGTAACTCTTTTTCACAAGAGGACTCTAAAATTTTCTCGGTTTGATTCACCCACAAGTGGTGGTGTAGTCACTAAGTTGTGTACAATTCTTGTGACCCCCATGGACTTTAGCCCACCAGGCTCCTCTGTCCAGGGGATTTTCCAGGCAAGAATACTGGAGTGGGTTGCCATTTCCTTCTTCAGAGGCTCTTCCTGACCCAGGGATGGAACCCTGGTCTCCTCCATTTGCAAGTAGATTCTTTACCAACTGAGTTACTAGGGAAGCCCTATTTATTAAATAACGACACCATTTTAGCACAATGTTCTATCTAATGGCATGCAAAAGTAATAGATAATATCACTTCATTATTTATTTTTCCTAGGCACTTGGTAAAACTCTTTGCAACCAGTACTTTATTTTATATTCATGTAACTTTTTCACAAAAGGATCTAAAATTTTCCCAATTTGATTCACCCACAAATGTAAGAGAAGGATGCTTCCCTGGTGGCTCAAATGGTAAAGAATCCACCTGCAGTGCAGGAAACCTGGGTTTGATTCCAAGATTGGGAAGATTCCCTGGAGAAGGGAATGGCTACCCACTCCAGTATTCTTACTTGGAGAACCCCATGGACAGAGGGACCTGGTGGGCTATCGTCCATAAGGTCACAAAGTGTGGGACATGATTGAAATGACTGAGCAAGATTGCATGGCCTTTTCTCAGTGTGAAAACTCCTAGTATCTCTTTCTATTCTTAAAGAATATTAGTCCTATTATATTAGGGGCCCACACTTACAACAACGTTTAACATTAGTTACCCCCTTAAAGGGTTTTCCAGGTGGCTCAGTGGTAAAGCAAGCACCTACAATGCAAGATACTTAGTGTTTTTGATCCTTGGGTTGGGAAGATCCCCTGGAGAACAAAATAGAACCCATTCCAGTATTCTTACCTGGGAAATCCCATGGACAGAGGAGCCTGGTAAGCTATGGCCCATGGGTCACAGAGAGTAAGACACCACTTAGGAACTAAACAACGACAATAAGACTCTGTCTCTAAATATAGTCCTATGGGGGTTAGGCCTTTAACTTAAGAGTTTGGGGAGAACATCAGTTCAGTTAATTCGTGCAGTCCAACTCTTTGCGACCCCATGAATTGTAGGACGCGAGGCCTCCCTGTCCACCACCAATGCCTGGAGTTCACCCAAACTCATGTCCATCGAGTCACTGATGCCATTTCATCCTCTTTCGTCCCCTTCTCCTCCTGCCCCCAACCTCTCCCAGCATCAGAGTCTTTTCCAATGAGTCAACCCTTCGCATGAGGTGGCCAAAGTGTTGGAGTTTCAGCTTTAACATCAGTCCTTCCAAAGAACACTCAGGACTGATCTCATTTAGAAAGGACTGACTGGATTCCTTGCAGTCCAAGGGACTCTCAAGAGTCTTCGCCAACACCACAATTCAAAAGCATCAATTCTTCGGCACTCAGCTTTCTTCACAGTCTAACTTTCACATCCATACATGACCACTGGAAAAACCATAGCGTTGACTAGACAGAACTTTGTTGGCAAAGTAATGTCTCTGCTTTTGAATATGCTATCTAGGTTGGTCATAACTTCCCTTCCAAGGAGTAAGCATCTTTGAATTTCATGACTACAATCACCATCTTCAGTGATTTTGGAGCCCCCCAAAATAAAATCTGACACTGTTTCCACTGTTTCCCTATCTACTTCCCATGAAGTGATGGGACCGGATGCCATGATCTTCATTTTCTGAATGTTGAGCTTTAAGCCAACTTTTTCACTCTCCTCTTTCACTTTCATCAAGAGGCTTTTTAGTTCCTCTTCACTTTCTGCCATAAGGGTGGTGTCATCTGCATATCTGAGGTTATTGATATTTCTCCTGGCAATCCTGATTCCAGCTTGTGTTTCTTCCAGCCCAGCATTTCTCATGATGTACTCTGCATATAAGTTGAATAAGCAGGGTGACAATATACAGCCTTGACGTACTCCTTTTCCTGTTTGGAACCAGTCTGTTGTTCCATGTCCAGTTCTAGCTGTTGCTTCCTGATCTGCATATAGGTTTCTCAAGAGGCAGGTCAGGTGGTCTGGTATTCCCATCTCTCTCAGAATTTTCCACAGTTTATTGTGATCCACACAGTCAAAGGCTTTGGCATAGTCAATAAAGTAGAAATAGATGTTTTTCTGGAACTCTCTTGCTTTCCATGATCCAGCAGATGTTAGCAATTTGATCTCTGGCTCCTCTGCCTTTTCCAAAATCAGCTTGAACATCTGGAAGTTCACGGTTCACATATTGCTGAAGCCTGGCTTGGAGAATTTTGAACATTACTTTACTAGCATGTGAGATGAGTACATTTGTGTGGTAGTTTAAGCATCCTTTGGCATCACCTTTCTTTGGTATTGGTGTCCATAACAATAATATTAGTTTGTTTTGCTTTTTAAAAATATTTTGGTCATGTTTCACAGCATTTGTGATCTTAGATTCCATAACCAAGAATCAAAACTCTATCCCCTGCATTCCTGCTCTGGTAGAGCAGAGTCTTAACCATGGACCAACAGGGAAATTCCCAATAATATTAGTTTTGATGAAGCAATATAAAGCATGGAATTGTGAGGGGCAAATGCATTGTCCAAGATTTTATGTAAAGTCAAAGTTAAAACCCTGTAAATTGAAGGGAGATTTGAATAGAAATTTGGAGGAGCTGAGACAAATGAAGATATGAGGGCAAGTTTATTCTACATGGAAGAAGCAACAAATGCCAAAACTGGGGGAGGAATGAGCTCAAATGTTTGAAAAAGAGGAATGGAACCAGAGGGTTTAAAATAGAGGCAGAGAGTAGTAGTCATGTGATTGGTGCTCTGACCAGAAATAATGTCAAAAAGGGATTTGTAGGCGAAGATCAAGGATTAGTATTTTAGTTGACATGTAATGGAAGAATCATCACTTGGCTTGAACTGGAAAGTATCATCATCTGTATTGTGTTCTTTGAAAGTTCACTTTAGCTGCCTTATGAGCAGCAAACTATACATATGTAGTGAAAGTAAAGAGACTTGTAAGTAAATAATTTTAATAATTCGTATGAGAGGACAAATACAGTATGCAAAGATAATTTATGAAATAGAAGAGAATTTTAAAGAATTCTAGTTAGTAGCTGCAGAGGGATCTTGATCCATATGGTATCTACACAAGAAAAAAAAAACTATTAAAAGAAGCAATGAGATACTGAAAAATAATTCTTAGAGATTGAAAAGAAGACTAATTAAATATATTCTCTGTTGTTGCAACAGAAAGAGAAGAGACCCTGAAGATGTACCAACCTTACCATGATAGAGAAATGACTATAATATTTCTCACTTGGAAAGTAAGGGTAAGCATTATGCATTAGTCACTGTTTTAGAATAAATACCACGTCCTGCTGCTTAGAGGGAGAACAGTTCATTGTGAGTCCAAGGAACTTTATCTACATATTCATTTTGTTTCTTTTTAAATAAATCCTTTTGCTCTGATTTTGGTTGATTTCATTTGGCCAGTCTGACTATCCCAGGTTTATTTACTAGATGGCATAAAGATAGATTCTTTTTTACCTTGATTCATTTAGATTTTTTTTTTTTTTTCTTGAATGGTGACTCATGTCCTTGAAAATTTTAGCTTATTGCCTGTTGAGTTAATTTTGGGAAAAAAAAAAAATCTCTTTATAGCCAAATTCAGAAATATGCCTAGGTCACTTTAGTTAAATGCTCAGGTCTGTTTAAGAGAAGTGTGAGGACTAGGCTACATGTTCATGGCATTCTCTCTTAACAATATTAAGTATTCTGTCAGCTCATTTTACTACTTCTCAGTTTACTGCTGAAGTATTAAGCAGTAATTTGGAAAACTTTTTTTATTTTACAAAGGGATCTTTCAGATGCAGTGAAGTGTGTTACAATTATCAATAGATACCCAGGGTTATATGTGGATCTGAGGCTACATCAAAAATTATTTTACAACACTAGAGTTTCCCAAACTTTTTTAATCTTAATGTGAAGATTCTAGGTCATTCTTAAGATTAGAGATCAGTATAAGACCAGAAAAATGTTGAAGAAAGGAATAAAATCATGATGAAAGTTTGGATTTTATGTAGAAGAACTTTTCTAATCCTAAGCAAAGTTATTATCCATAAAACTTCCATCGTTTATCATAATGGCCATTCATTTCTACCATTACTCAATATAGTCTCAGAAAAATCTAACTACAGATACCTAAACTAATTATTATGATAATAATGACATTGAAAGAGAATATGCCTTCCTTGAACATGAATATACTCAAGGCAGAGAGAGAAAGTACGTTTTTTCTCTTGGAATATTTCTTTCCCCTTGGATGAATAAGAGCTTAAATTGGCTGTCTCTAAAGCCTTGTGTGTTAGCATATGTATTTCAGCCTGCTGATCACCCCTGCCACTTTTAGCATTAGCAGTAGTAATAGAATATTTGATGTTAAGTATAGCTAATATGGATTAATCTCCTAAGTAATAATCGCAGTCAAGAAGTTCAGATAGTAAAGTCTCCATCTGGAATGTGGGAGACCTGGATTTGATCCCTGGATCAGGAAGATCCCCTGAAGAAGGAAATGGAAACCCACTCCAGTATTCCTGCCTGGGGAATTCCATGGACAGAGGAGCCTGCAATTAACAGCCCATGGGGTCGCAAAGAGTTGGCTATGACTGAGTGACTTTCACTTCACTTTCTCATATTGTATACAATACAATATTCCAGAAAACTTTGGATTAACATACTTTATAATTTGCTTACAGAGATGAAATGTGTTTTGCCTGATCATCTTGATTAGATTAGATATATTGACTTTTGAACTGTATCTTATTTTTATCAGAGCAACTTCATATCCCTATATCCTGCTCTGTTGATATTCCTTCCAATTTACTATGTCATCACCTTGGAGAAGTTTAAATAGAAGATCCAAGAGTGCCCTCACCATGATAAAAGAGAAGACTGTCCTAACTTGATGTAGCTGCTGCTGCTAAGTCACTTCAGTCATGTCCGACTCTGTGTGACCCCATAGATGGCAGCCCACCAGGCTCCTCTGTCCCTGGGATTCTCCTGGCAAGAATACTAGAGTGGGTTGCCATTTCCTTCTCCTAATTTGATGTAGACAATGTAGAAAAGTCCAGAGCACAAGAAAACTTGATATACAAAATAATGAGATAGAATTAAAAGATTAAGGATGTCCAGAGCCTTAACTTTGCCCCTTAAGAGGGGCACACTTAGTACATATCTGAGACAAGAATCAGATTTTTTTTTTAAGAATTCAGAAATGTCAAGCAGAATTGGAGGAAGAATATTACATCCTTAATTTTGACTTCAAAATTCTGGTAATAGGTGTTATTTAGA
Source organism: Budorcas taxicolor (assembly GCF_023091745.1). Taxonomy (NCBI): domain Eukaryota; kingdom Metazoa; phylum Chordata; class Mammalia; order Artiodactyla; family Bovidae; genus Budorcas; species Budorcas taxicolor. Next base: position 53,433,812 of record NC_068929.1, on the reverse strand, counting down.
GAAAAGAAAAGTCCTCAGTCATTTACAAAGTTGTTGGTTGTGGTAAGATTGTTTTAAAAGTTTGGAAATGTTTTGCTTTTCCCAAAATATAGTTTTATTATCAAGACATAAAATTTATATTGAGAAGTATAAAAAAATGCCTCCAACATATTACCACAATGTTGGTACTAGTATTTACTTCTGGCAGGAGTTCATAAAACTTCAGATTTCATATTTGTTAGTATTTAAAATTTTCATCATTCTAATGGTTGTGCAGTCATATTTCATTTTGTTTGCATATCTCTGATGCCACATAATTCTGAGTACCTTTCACCTCCAGCTAACAGTTACACCCCAGTTTGTATGTTATGTTCTAAAGATTTATTGCTTTGGCTTTTGCATTTAGGCCTAAAACCTGCCTGGATTTTGTTTGTTTGAGATCAAAATTAATTAATTAATTATTTGGTTGATTTCCCATCAGAATGTATGATCAAACTCTCATCATATATTTAAAAATCCATTTAGTCTACCCAAACCTTTTCTGTTTGGTAACTGAACTATATTTTTCATCCCCAGTACAGCAGAGCTGTCAAAAATCCTGCTTAAGTTTCTGCTTAGCCTCTGAGTTTCCTGCTCATGACCTTAGCTCTCATGATACCTTTAATTTAAATTATTAAGTGTTCTTTGGGTAAAGCAATATAATCCCAGGAGTGTATATTTCCCAAGTACAATTGAACATTGATTAAAATTGCTAGGATATCTGGTGTCCATTAAAATCTGAGGCAAAATGTCAATGAGCTTAATATGTGAATATTATATATAAAATGAAGTTCCATTTCTTTGCAATTTAACGTTTTCTTAATTAAATTCATTCAATTTGACATCTCTCAAATTTTGAAAAGACCTAAAAATGGGTCATTAATGGTAACATTAATGCCAATGATTACCCAGTTATAACAATTCCAGAAAAGTGATGTACTACAAAAATTATGAACCTAAAGCTATGTTTAAAAAGGTACTTTTCGGCAACTTTTATTTTACCAAACATGGTCTGAGTGCTTTAGTCCTTCTTAAATTTGTGTGTTAAAATCTTAAGCTTCGAAGTTTCTGTATTAGGAAATGAAGGCCTTTGGAATATGGTTAGCTCATGAGCAGAAAGGCTTTATGTACGGAATTAGTGCCTTTATAAAAGAAGCTCAAGTGAAATTCCTCCCCTTTTACTACATGAAGACACAGCAAGAAGGTGACAGCTGTGAGCCAGGAAGAGGGTCCTCCCCGGAACGCAAGCACACTGGGACACTGTGCCCTGATCTTCGGACTGTACAGCTAGGTGCATGGACCTCAGATATTCTCCAGACTGTGCGTTTCTTAATCACATCAATCCTTACACACAAAAAGATACAGAGGCCCAAGGCTAGAGTTGGTGAAATAAGACTTAAATTTTAACAGTATATTGATTATCTACTTTGTTAAATTATCATTCCTCTAGGAGTACCAACAAGAAATTTATTTAACAATAAAAATTCTAAGGTAGTTTCATACTCAAAAAAATTATAAAGAAAAGTAGGATTAAGTATGCCTTTGGTCTCTAATCTTCTGCCTTCTGGATTCTGATTTTTGACTGCTGTGGTTTCTTTCACTAATCCTGGTTGAGGTTCATAATGTGTCTGGTATGCACAGCATGACATCTTTTATCACTTTTAGAAAATTCTCAAATATTGACTCTTTCTCATCTCTCTCTTATCCTTCAGCTTCAATCACATATTTCAAATGTTTTCATTATATCCCCCTTTTTATTTTTTCCTTTTCTATATATTTCCCATCCATTATCTATTATCCTATGTGGTTTAGTCGCTAAGTCATGTCCAACTCTTATGACCCCGTGGACTGTAAGTCCTCCAGGTTCTTCTATCCTTTGTTCATGGAACTTCCCATGAAAGAACGCTGGGGGTGAGTTACCATTTCCTTCTCCAGGGGATCTTCACAACTCAGGAATTGACACTGGGTCTGCATTGCAGGCAGATTCTTTACTGATTGAGGCACCAGGAAAGCCCCAATTCACTAACTTTCTTCAATCTATTTATGCAACTGAGAATATCAGGTTTTATATATTTAGTTTTGGAATTTTTAAGTGTTTAGAATTTATTTTTCATTGGAATTTCATTACAATTATGGATATTACATAATTAGTCAAGACAATTTGAACATACTATAGATACTGTTGCTGAGGTTGTTATTAAGTTACTCAATCGTGTCTGACTCTTTGTAGCCTCATGGACTGCAGCACACCAGACTTCCAGGTCCTTCACCATCTCCTGGAGTTTGCTTAAACTCATTTCCATTGAGTCAGTGATGCCATCCAACCATCTTGTCCTCTGTCATCTCCTTCTTCTCTTGCCTCCAATCTTTCCCCACATCTGGGTCTTTTCCAGTGAGTCAGTTCTTCACATCAGGTAGCCAAAGTATTGGAGCTTCAGCTTCAGATTCAGTCCTTCTAACGAGTATTCAGGGTTGATTTCCTTTAGGATTGACTTCTTGCAATCCATGGGGCTCTTAAGAGTCTTCTCCAACACCACAGTTTGAAAGCATCAATTCTTCAACTCTCAGCCTTCTTTATGGGCCAACACTCACATCCATACATGACTACTTGAAATCCATAGCTTTAGCTATAGGTAATGATAATTACTAAACATGAAACAATAATTATAACTGCAACTCTTTTTTTCTTTTATAAGGTATTACTGTATATTTCCTTTTTAATTTTGATTCTATTTCTGTATGGTCGATTTGCAATGTTGTTGTAGTTTCAGGTATACAGCAAAGTGATTCAGTTGCAAATATACATATATCCATTCTTTTTTAGATACTTTTTAAGATTAGCAGAATATGGGGAAATATACAGTTGCGTTAAGCAGGCTTGTATTCAAAATCTGCTCATACCACTTAATAGCTATATAACCTGCAAAGTTTCTTCCCTCTCTACATATTTTTTTTCAACTGTAAAACTGGAATAATATAATCTATAAAATAGCAACTCTTAATAAACTAAATGTGAGAGCTTTGTACTTTTGCTAAAAGTAATTTTGCTAACAGACATTAATTTTTGGATTTCTTCCACTTTTTTGGTGCACTGCATATCTTCACATCTGGGTGCAAAGCACCATGGCAATATAGCTGTTTTCTTCTGGAAGACTCAATGTTAGAAACAAACCAGCATTATAGAAGTATATGTGGATAACAAGATCTGAATATTGATTAGTTTAAAAGTATGTGTGTCTGTACAGTCACAGATTTTATTTTCTTGAGCTCCAAAATCACTGTGTATTTGACTAGAGCCATGAAATTAAAAGATACTTGCTCCTTGGAAGAAACGGTATGACAAATCTAGACATTGTGTTGGAACCAGATACATCATTTTTTACAAAGCTCTCTACCATCAAAGCTATGGTTTTTCCAGTAGCCACGTACAGATGTGAGAGTTGGACCATAAAGAAGGCTGATTGTGGCAGAACTGATGCTTTCATATTGTAGTATTGGAGAAGACTCTCGAGAGTCCCTTGGACATCAAGTAGATCAAACCAGTTAATCATTCAGGAAGACAACCCTGAATATTCATTGGAAGGATTGATGCTAAAGCTGAAGCTCCAATACTTTGGCCATTGGATATGAAAAGTTGACTCACTGGAAAAGATCCTGATGCTGGGAAAGATTGAGGCCAGGAGGAGAATGAGATGACAAAGGATAAGATAGTTGGATGGCATCACCGACTCAACAGACATGAGTCTGAGCAAACTCCAGGAGATAGTGGAGGACAGAAGAGCCTAGCATGCTGTAGTCTATGGTATCGCAAAGAATCAAACATTACTTAGCAACTGAACATTATTTAGCAACAGCCACACTACTATTAGGATATTTTCCTACCCAGTTTTACCAGTTGGTCTACCCAGTAAGACTAATGATACATACAACTTTCCAACACAAAATGGACCTATGCATTCAGGAAAAGGCTATGGTTTCCAGCTATGCCTGTAACAGGAAGGAAGCATCTGTTTAAGTTAATAGTGAAGAATGACTAAATCCTCCAGACATAAAACATGTTTGCCAGTGAGCTTTTATCATAATGAATAATTTGGTCTTAATATTTAAAGTAGTGTCTAAATCATAATTATTTTTGAACTGGGTGAAAAAGAATGTCAGATTGTTCCTCTAAAATTTCAACACATGGGGTGTGACTTGGGAACGGAAAATATAAAAAATGAATCAAATGAGGAAGTAAACAGTATTTAAAGGAATTGAGATTTCAGGCAAGGCAGTACAATTCCTGATTTGATGGTGCTCTGACTACTACAACTTCACACATTAGGAGCCTATTGAAAATCAATACTTGTGCTCTTGGCTTCTTCTAAAAACTTCATTTCTGCATTGCTTACAAAAACATTGAAAGTGAAAGTCTTTCAGTCATGTGACTCTTTGGGACCCCATACAGTCCATGGAATTCTCCAGGTTAGAATACTGGAGTGGGTAGCCTTTCCCTTCTCCAGGGGATCTTTCCAACCCAGGGATCAAACCCAGGTCTCCCACATTGCAGACAGATTCTTTACCAGCTGAGCCACAAGGAAGCCCAAGAATACTGGACTGGGTAGCCTATCCCTTCTCCAGCAGATCTTCCTGACCCAGGAACTGAACCTGGGTCTCCTGCGTTGCAGGCAGATTCTTTATCAACTGAGCTATCAGGGAGCATTAGGTTTGAGTAATGTTCTCATCTGCTTTATGTTTACTTTGTAATTTATCTTTCTTGTTCTCCTGTCATTTTCAGGAAAGGACAGTCTTTTTTCTACTCTTTGGGTAAAAATTAATTACTCTACTTTTTTTTTTTTTTGAACACTTTAAGAAAGAACTAATGGTTGAACTTTTCTTTTATCTTTGTTACCTTGCCCAAGACCTTATTTTTCTTTTTCTTTTTACAAAATCTGTATTTTGTCTTTCAAGAAATGACATCAGTAAATTATGACTTTTTCAGAAGCATCAAAATGCTCAAATCCTGTACACCTTAAAACTTGTGTTGAATAATCCCTCCCTAAGGATATTATTTCATCTTAACAACATACAAAGTGCATGCAACCCCAAGCTTGCATTCATTTGATATTATTCATTCAAAGAACATAAATCAAACATTGAGAAAACTTCAAGATAATAATTTTATAGATTCTATTTGTCAGAACCCTTAAAATCCTTGGTTACATATTGACTCTCACAACAAATGTGAACAATTTATACATGTTTCTTTCATCAAGATCTAGGCAATATTATAATTGTTAACTATCTTTAAGTATTTTAAATACCTAGCTTTAAAGTCATGTCGTAGTTACTCTTGTTGTTTCCTCCTCTCTGTGTCTCAATTTCTGTATCTGTCAAAGAAACTAGAAAAATGAGATAAAATCCAGTCCTTGAGTCTGCATGTACCCAAACTTGCTGCTGTTGCTGCTACAGCATAAATATTTAAAAGGCTATTTCCCCATCCATCCTGAGTGTGGCTGAGGTAGGTTTCCTTCTTTCTCTGTGTTTCCTGAGGGTTATTTCCCCCTTTTTCTGCTTCAGAGTTTCATGACCTTTTAGGAATTGAGATAAATATTGGATTTGTCAGCTTCATCCCCTTTGTGCAGACATCAGACCCTGGCTTTCAACCTCACAAAACTTTTCAAAACATCCTTTCAGTTAACAGAAATCTTCCTCTTCTCTGGGGCAGGCTTCAATTCAGTTGCTTAGTCGTGTCTGACTCTTGGCGACCCCATGGGCTGCAGCACGCCAGGCTTCCTTGTCTATCACCAACTCCTGGAGTTTGCTCAAACTCATGTCCATCAAGTAGGTGATGCCACCCAAACATCTCATCCTCTGTCATCCCCTTCTCCTCTGCCTTCAATCTTTCCCAGCATCAGGGTCTTTTCCAGTGAGTCAGTGCTTCACATCAGGTGGCCAAAATATTAGAGCTTCAGCTTCAGCAGCAGTCCTTTCAATGAATATTTAGGACTGATTTTCTTTAGGATTGACTGGTTTGATCTCCTTGCAGCCCAAGGGACACTCAAGAGTCTTCTCCAGCACCACAGTTCAAAAGCATCAATTCTTTGACGTTCAATTTTCTTTATGTTTGAACTGTCACATCCATCCATGACTACCGGTAAAACTAGATGGACCAAAGCTTATGTTTCTAGAAAAATGTCTCCTGTAGGCCTCTGAAAGATTTGCCTTAATTTCTTTCATTAACTCAATAATAAAAATACTTTAACTTTGTTTTATGGATTTCAGTAAGCATTTTTATACATCCTCCAAAATGAACATTTTCTAGGATATGTGCATTGTCTTATTGTAAGAGCTGGATGTCTCAGGTCATACATTCACAAACCTATAGGATACATACAGCATGGGAGAAACATACTTTGGGAGAAAAATCACTCTGTTCTTACCTCACCCAAAATTTATTAGGTACATAAGAGGATTATTTCAAATTCTTTAATAAAACTAAATTGACTTACAAAGATAACCTCAAATTTCTTAATACAATATGACTTTTTCCTCATTTGATGTGTCATTAACATTTAACAAGTTAATATGAATAGACATTATGAGGGTCATTAAAAACACAGTCAAAGGGCAATACATATTATACATATATATATATATATATATATATATATATATATATATATATAGTTGTTTAATAAGTTTCCTGGTGGTAAAGAACCCAACTGCAAATGCAGGAGACATAAGAGACCTGGGTTCCATCCCTGTGTTGGGAAGATCCCTTGGAGGAGACCATGGCAACCCACTCCAGTGTTCTTGCCTGGAGAATCCCATGGACAGATGAGCCTGCACAGGCTACAGTCCATGGGATCACAAAGAGTTGAACATGACTGAAGTACCTTAGTGTGCATGCATGCACATGGTTTTTTAAGATGTGGAACATTTAGAATAATTTACTATGTTATGTAAAAATCCAACAGATTAGTTCTGTGCTTTCAATTTAGACGATTTGTACTCTTTAGATAGTTTTTAAAGTAAGATTGGTAAGATTTTCTGCACTTAGAAAATGAAGCATATAATTAACACCCAAATAAATTAAAGAAGTCTAATTAATTAGTTTTTCATGAAGGCAAAGTCAAAAAAATAAAGGAAAATAGAATTAATTCCATTACAGTGAAAATTACAGAACTGGCCGGTTGATTTCTGATTCTGACAATAAAGTCTGCTTTTTCTCTCTGGATCTGCAGTTACTGTCCAGGTTTTGCAATACCATGTCACATATTATGAGTAGAAGCTGATGATTTTTTAAAAACAGAAGTAGGAAACAGTATATTGAATTCTTCTTTTATGTATACATTAAAAATTAAAGAGAAAAGGAAAGATATAAGCATCTGTATGCAGAGTTCCATGGAATAGCAAGGAGGGATAAGAAAGCCTTCCAAACTATCAATGCAAAGAAATAGAGGAAAACAACAGAATGGGAAAGAATAGAGATCTCTTCAAGAAAATTAGAGATACCAAGGGAACACTTCATGCAAAGATGGGCTCGATAAACTACAGAAATGGTATGGACCTAACAGAAGCAGAAGATATCAAGAAGAGGTGACAAGAATACACAGAAGAATTGCACAAAAAAGATCTTCACGACCAAGATAAACATGATGGTGTGATCACTCACCGAGAACCAGACATCCTGGACTGTGAAGTCGAGTGGGCCTTAGAAAACATCACTATGAACAAAGCTAGTGGAGGTGATGGAATTCCAATTGAGTTATTTCAAATCCTGAAAGATGATGCTGTAAAGGTGCCACACTCAATATGCTAGCAAATTTGGAAAACTCAGCAGTGGCCACAGGACTGGAAAAGGTCAGTTTTCATTCCAATCCCAAAGAAAGGCAATGCCAAAGAATGCTAAAACTACCGCACAATTGCACTCATCTCACATGCTAGTAAAGTAATGCTCAAAATTCTCAAACCAGGCTTCAGCAATATGTGAACCGTGAACTTCTAGATGTTCAAGTTGGTTTCGAAAAAGGTAGAGGAACCAGAAATCAAATTGCCAACATCCGCTGGATCATGGAAAAAGCAAGAGTTCCATCTGCTTCTGGTTTGTTGACTATGCCAAAGCCTTTGACTGTGTGGATCACAATCAACTGTGGAAAATTCTGAAAGAGATGGGAATACCAGACCACCTGACCTGCCTCTTGAAAAACCTGTATGCAGGTCAGGAAGCAACAGTTAGAACTGGACATGGAACAACAGACTGGTTCCAAGTAGGAAAAGGAGTACGTCAAGGCTGTATATTGTCACCCTGCTTATTCAACTTATATGCAGAGTACATCATGAGAAAGGCTGGGCTTGAAAAAGCACAAGCTGGAATCAAGATTGCCGGGAGAAATATCAATAACCTAAGATATGCAGATGACACCACCCTTATGGCAGAAAGTGAAGAGGAACTAAACAGCCTCTTGATGAAGTGAAAGAGGAGAATGAAAAAGTTGGCCTAAAGCTCAACATTCAGAAAATGAAGATCATGGCATCTGATCCTATCACTTCATGGGAAATAAATGGGGAAATAGTGGAAACAGTGTCGGATTTTATTTGGGGGGCTCCAAAATCACTGCAGATGGTGATTGCAGCCATGAAATTAGAAGATGCTTACTGCTTGGAAGGAAAGTTATGACCAACCTAGATAGCATATTCAAAAGCAGAGACATTACTTTGCTGACTAAGGTCCATCTAGTCAAGGCTATGGTTTTTCCAGTGGTCATGTATGGATGTGAGAGTTGAACTGTGAAGAAAGCTGAGCATTGAAGAACTGATGCTTTGAACTGTAGTGCTAAAGAAGACTCTTGAGAGTCCCTTGGACTGCAAGGAGGTCCAGTCAGTTCATTCTGAAGGAGATCAGTCCTGGGATTTCTTTGGAAGAACTGATGCTAAAGCTGAAACTCCAGTACTTTGGCCACCTCATGGGAAGAGTTGACTTAATCGAAAAGACTGATAATGGCAGGGATTGGGAGCAGGAGGAGAAGGGGACGACAGAGGATGAGATGGCTGGATGGCATCAATGACTCGATGGACACGAGTCTGAGTGAACTCCGGGAGTTGGTGATGGACAGGGAGGCCTGGCGTGCTGCGATTCATGGGGTCGCAAAGAGTCAAACATGACTGAGTGACTGAACTGAACTGAAAGACTAAGGAGCAGAAACAGATCTGGTGCTGATTCCATCTTTACTGACTTAATTGTTCTTGTGTTATCCCTTTTTAAACCAATATTTTAAGCACTTATATCATTTTGAATATTATTTTATACAGTCTTCTCTCAAACTAAAGCCATATATATTTAGCAGCCTGTTTTTCATTATTTTATTTTAAAATGCACTTATTTGTAATACTTGAAAGACAAAATTAGTAGTAAGGACATGTCATGATGTGTATTTGTATTTTGTTGACCATAAACACTAACTGATATTCTGATTAGCAATAAAAGATTTTTCATCTTCCATTTCAAGCTAATCTAAAATACTGAATTGTGTTAACTGATCTGGTTTGCTTTCTCAGATACTCACTGTTGCCCTGTACAAATTTTCCTGAGGTGAACAAACTCACTCACAGAAATTCTTTGTTAAGTTCATGTATTAAGGCAAAACTTGAAATGTGGGAAACAATTCTATAGATTGTGTTTATCAGAACTTTAAAATCCTTGGTTGCATTTTTTTTAAATGAAAAATAACATTTTCTCCAAAACAGTTGATGTATGAGACTCTAAATATTCTAGCCACTGCTATTACTAGTTTTCCAAAGTCATGAATTGAAGTTCTGTGTTCTGTGTGAAAATTATATATCTTAATGGGTATCATAAACATAAGGCTAGAATTTGCTTTAAATTTGTATTCAGCCTACACCAGATTTATATGATATTCCACAGTTTTTACTTCATTTCTTCATTATACAATCCAGTTATTTGGATTCTTAACAGAAACAGGAGCAATAGAACTCACACACACACACACACAGACACACAGACACACACACACACACACACACGTGCAATAGAAATGCAGTGGAACCTCTAAAATTGTAATACATTGCTTGTTTACTACTACAAGCTGCCATATATTTTGGCCAGATGCATATACTATTAAACCCCTCATATTTGAAGGTGGTTTACTATATGCCTAAAACCACATATATTATATTCTCAGATTATAAAAGTATGTGTACAATAATAAAACATATTCAAAAATGAGTTGAAACTTTGTCAACTAGAGCTAGTGTTTTATTTCAGTGGTGCAATGGAGAAGCACCTGCAGAATGCCCCAGACTTGATCATTGCACAATATATGGTACAAGAATAAATGCCTGAAATGTTAATGTTAATTATGCTTCTAAAATATAAGCAGGAAATTAAACTTCAACAATGTCCAATGCTGAAAACCTTACTTTAAAAGCCTTCAAATACCTTTTCCTAGGTGAATTTCAAAAAGCTTAAATTTGCTTTTAAATTCCTACAAGCAATCACAGACTGCCAAAGACTCCATATTTTTCTTCAAGCCATGAATGGCTATTTCTTTTTTTTAAATAAGAATTTAACATGTGAAACTTAAGAACCAAGTACTCACCAGCTAACTCTTCGAAGTACATTTAAATTATTATTTAAAGATAAATGTTCAATATTATTAGCTGAATTCACAGAAGAAGATCCATCAGACTACATAGGCATGAGTATTTTGGGATAAAGAACTCTCTAATGCTGATCCACATTATCAGAATACATAACTATAAAGTAGCTAAAGAAAGAAAACTCTACAACAGTAGCAAAACTCAATTGCATATAACTTTATATTTCTTCAACCTACCTGTATAACTGCGAATTCTTTACATTAATGTTACAACTTTTAACATTCATTTCATTGAATTGAAATATCCCATGTTTTAGAAATGTGATGAAGTACCTCATGTAAAACATTAAAACTCACTGCAGTGAAGCCCTTTGTGCTCACATAACTTAAAAAATCACACAATAAAAACAAAGCTGAGTCCTAGGACTAATTTTATCTCTGGGCTACAGCCATATATTTAAATAACATTTCCATCTGTTCCAGGCTGTAAAAGTTGCTTGAGTTTAGCAAAGACAATCCAGCAACATTAGCACATTCTTAAATCTTCCCTGGATAGGTCCAAATCACATGATGGCCCCCTTATCTCAGTCTAGAATAGATTAATAGTTCATCCATGTCTTGTTTCAGTTGAAATCTGTTTTTGTAAAAGTGATTAGATCTATAGACACTTTTAATTCCGAACATCATCTGTTAATTTAAATAATATAAAGTGGTAAAATCATTCAGAAAAATGGAGTATAAAGAAATATAAAGTCAGGTTCTATTGAACCACTACAGAATAAAGTGAAAGTAATTTGATACAGATAAATGCAATGGATTTCATTGGATGTGTAAAATTATTTTCTTTCTTCCTGAGAGGGGTCAGTTTCACTTTTCTCCTCATTCCCATCTCTGGTGCCTGGAGCAGAAAAAGGACAGGAAGTGACTGTTACTCTGCCAATAGTTTTTTCCTTTTGACTTCTCTACTGTCAGGCAAACTGCCTCCCACATAATAAATAGGTAGATAGACTAATTAGATCATAAACTGATGGCAAAGTTTCCTTTTTACTACACAGAGAGACAGGATCTTATATCTGACCTCCACTTGAAAACTGTGAATAGAAAGTGAGAAATATATGCCAATTCTTTTTTAATACTAATATTAATTCAAATTTCAAAATTCTTAATGCATTTGTTCTGATTTTGCTCATTTAATGTAGTTAGGTTCAAAAATTTAGTGGGTGCTTAATGAAGATCATTTTATGTTGATGAGGCTAAACCTATTAAAATTATAAAAGATAATAGGAAAAATCCTATAGTGTGGAAAAAAGAAAACCACATGCATTTAGCAATTGTGGGGAGAGAAGGTCATTAAATAAAAACTGATGTTAAGATTATTATGAATATTCCTAAAATCTATAGATGTGCAAATTTAAACCAATATAATCAAATATATAATAAAATAATCAATTTATGTTAGCACTTTGATAACAAGATACAGCTTGTTTTGTCAGATCCAAGTGATTGAGTTGGTCAAATAGATTAGAAGTAAAATAATTACATCTGGTAGTTTGAGGTTTTATTTTCTACTTATCTAATCACAGTAATTTTACAGCTTAATCAAAGGATTAATATTAAATAGGAATGTTCAAAGAAGTAAGGAAAGAAATCAAGGCAAAGAAAAATGATTAAGACATTCTGAAAAATTATTGGCCTGTATTATAGGCAAAGATTTTAAATTGCTTAGTATGGTTTACATATAGGCTATTATTTTTAAAACATCATCTCATTCTTCACTTTCTGTTTAATTCTGTGCATGCGTTTTAGTTTACAGAATAAACATCGTTTTATTTGACTTATTCCAAGATATTTATTTCAATGACATTGATTCATTGATACATTAGAAAATATAACAAACATAACTGTAATAAGATTTTTAAATAGTAAATCACCAAATTCCTTGATTATTTTCAGTTTATTTCCTAAGATAGAGTATATGTATATATACAATCATTATTATTTGCTGTCAGTACAAATGTACTTTGGTACATTATCTTTGCTGTTGTTATCGTTGTTCAGTCACTCAGTGGTATCTAACTATTTGCGACCTCATGGACTGCAGCACACCAGCCTTCCCTGTCCCTCACTTTCTCCTGGAGTTTGCTCAAACTCATGTCCATTGAGTCGGTGATGCCATCCAACTATCTCATCCTCTTCTGATAAGAAGTCCCCTGCTTCTCTTCCTGCCTTCAATCTTTCCTAGCATCAGTGTATTTTTGAATGAGTCAGTTCTTCACATCAGGTGGCCAAAGTATTGGAGCTTCAGCTTTAAAATCAGTCCTTCTCCTGTATTCAGGCGCAGGTGCTCATTCATATCCAACTCTCTGTGACCCAATGGACTGTAGCCCAAGAGGTTCCTCTGTCCATGGAATTTTGTAGGCAAGAATACTGGAGTGGGTTGAATTCCCTCCTCCAGAGAGTGAGGAACTCCTGCAGGTCTCCTGCAGCTCCTACATTGGGCAGTAGATTCTTTACAGCTGAGTCACCTTTGAAGTCCCCTTCCAATGTATTTTGAGGGTTGATTTCCTTTAGGATTGCCTGGTTTGATCTGCTGGCTGTGCAAGGGACTCTGGAGTCTTCTCCAGCAACCACAATTTGAAAGCATCAGTTCTTTGGTGCTCAGCATTCACTATGGTCCAACAATATATTCAGAATAGGTTAAGAGTCTTCAAGCTAGTTCAGTTCAATCGTTCAGTTGTATCCAACTCTTTGTGACCCCGTGAACTGCAGCACTCCAGGCCTCCCTGTCCAACACCGAATCCTGGAGTTTACTCAAACTCATGTCTATTGAGTCAGTGATGCCATCCAAACATCTCATCCTCTGTCTTCCCCTTTTCCTCCTGCCTTCAATCTATCCCAGCATCAGGGTCTTTTCTAACAAGTCAGTTTTTTGCATCAGGTGGCCAAAGTAGTCGAGTTTCAGCTTCAGCATCACTGCTTCCAATGAATATTCAGACTGATTTCCTTTAGGATGGACTGGTTGGATCTCCTTGCAGTCCAAGGGACTCTCAAGAGTCTTCTCCAACACCACAGTTCAGAAGCATCAATTCTTCTCTGCTCAGCTTTCTTTATAGTCCAACTCTCACATTCATACATGACTACTGGAAAAAACAGAGCTTTGACTAGGTGGACCTCTGTTGGCAAAGTAATGTCTCTGCTTTTTAATATGCTGTCTAGGTTGATCATAACTTTTCTTCCAAGGAGCATGTGTCTTTTAATTTCATGGCTGCAGTCACCATCTGCGGTGATTTTGGAGCCCAAAAACATTAAGTCTGTCACTGTTTCCACTGTTTCCCCATCTATTTGCCATGAAGTGATGGGACTGGATGCTGTGATCTCAGTTTTCTAAATGCTGAGTTTTAAACCAACTTTTTCCACTCTCCTCTTTCACTTTCATCAAGAAGCTCTTTAGTTCCTCTTCACTTTCTGCCATAAGGATGATGTCATTTTCATATCTGAGGTTACTGATACTTCTCCCAGCAATCCAATTGATTCCACCTTATGCTTCATCCAGTCCAGCATTTCTCATCATGTACTCTGGATATAAGTTAAATAAGCAGGGTGACAATATACAGCCTTGATGTACTCTTTTCCCGATTTGGAACCATGTGCAGTTCTAACTGTTGCTTCTTGACCTGCATACAGATTTCTCAGGTCAGGTGGTCTGGTATTCCCATCTCTTAAAGAATTTTCCACAGTTTGTTGTGACTGACACAGTCTATAAAGGCTTTGGCATAGTCAAGCTAGCATGACCCAGTTGCAAAGAAAATTTTCATTTAATGATATATAAAAAAAAAAAAAGAAAGAATTTAGTAGTTGACAAAAAATACCCTTGTACATGCACTTATCCATATGTTTATTTCTCCCAAACAACCTTTCAGAATGTTTTAATCCTATTTGTGCTGACCCATTTCCTGCTGGAATAAAACTACCATGCTCCCATATAAAAAATAAGCCAGAATGGATAGGCCTTTTTCTTGCACAGGAAGGTGTTGTGAATGAACAGACTGTTCTATTTACCCTTTAAAAGGCAGTCTTTCTGGATTCCAAAGTTATTTGCTCTTTATGTGTTATTATACCTAACTAGTTTTTCTTTTGAGGTTTCTCAGGCAGTGCTAGTCATTAATAACCTGCCTATCAATCATTGTAGGAGATATAAGTGATGTGAGATCGACCCCTGGGTTGGGAAGATCCCCTGGAGTAGAAAATGGCAAGCCACTCCAGTATTCTTGCCTGGAAACTCCATGGACAGTGATCCTGGTAGGCTATAGTCCACGGGGTTGCAAAGAGTTGGACATGACTGAAATTACTTAGCATGAATGCAATTGATTATTTGCTAAAGATCAATTCATTTGAACAAATTAAGATGCCATAATACCTAATGAATATCTTTGATTTTATTTGAAAGAAAAATACACAGAAACAAAAGCAATGAAAGCAAGTTAATCATTCACAGCCTACCTTGGAGTGTGAACAGAAGTTTTAATTAAAATTGACTATGAGATAAATTATCCCTTGGTATGATTTAATAAATAGCCATTGGTATAATAAATTACAATACAAATATTTACTTGACCATTACTGCTTTTCTCCTTTATTATAATGAAGACTACATTGCTTCAGTGCCATTCTTTATAATCCTTTAGCAAAATAGAGGTTATTTTTTTTTTTTCCATGTTCCCTTAACAATGAGCTTTTCTTTTCATTAGCTTCTTAGGAGCTCTGTGTGACTGTTTTATTATCCATTTCTTTACATAGCCAGTAAAGGCTCAGTTATCTTTATGAAGGGAAAAGAAAAACAAAAAAGACCACTAATGCTAATCATTTTTCTAGAATTATGATAAAATATAGTCCTTACTAACTCTTTATTTCAATTTAGATTTTTATTACACTGAAATTAGAAACCGCACTATCATTTGCAGAAGGCCTTCAAGCTTTTGTTGGAGCTAAGGATTTGGGGAGGATAGTCTGTTTCTCAAAGTGGTCATTTTTGTTTTTTTGTTTGTTTAAGAAATAGTAAGTGATTCTGATAGCATTAACAGAAGAACATCTTATTGGGGATTCAGTCTATGTCAAAAAAATCATAGATTCTATTTGAATTGTGTAATTACATAGAATTAATAAAAATAATATCCAGAACTGGTGTTTGTCTATAAAATGTGGGATGGCTTTTTATTAGAAGGGAATTTTGCTTAGTTTGGAAGAAAGATTAGAAGCACAGTACAAGTTTCTAATTTACTTTCTAGCCTTCTTTAATTTTGCTACATTGATACCCATTTTATGCCAATGCTCAGATAGTTTTTGTTTTCTATTTTAGCTTGCCTACTCTAATTATTTATGTTAATATATAGCTAACCTTATAAAAGATATTTCTTAAAAGTTTTAGTAATTGCTTTAGTTTAGCAGAATGCTTCAAACATATAGATCTCAGGAACTTGGGCATACTTGTGAGAATTTTTAAGGCTATATAACAGCTTAAATAAGACAATTATACTAAAATGTTCCTAACATAAAACAGTAACAATGTTGATAGCACTTAAGAATTTTTTTGAATTGCCAAAATGTCTTTGTATATATTACTGTTCATAATATTTATGTTCCTAGCCACTCTATAATCATGTTTGACTCTTTGAGACCCCATGGATTTTAGCCCACCAGGCTCCTCTGTCCAAGGGGATTCTCCAGGCAAGAATATTGGAGTAGATAGCCATTCCCTTCTCCAGGGGATCTTGCCAACCCAGGGACCCAGGTCTCCCACATTGCAGGCAGACTCTTTACCATCTGAGCCATGCATCTTCAAAACATGATAATACATCTTATGAGTTATAATCCTTATATAATTGCAATTAATATAATCTCTTGAGAGTCCCTTGTACTGCAAGGAGATGAAACCAGTCAATCCTCAAGAAAATCAGTCCTCAATAGTCATTGGAAGGACTGATGATGAAGCTGAAGCTCCAATACTTTTGCCATGTGAAGCACTGACTTCTTAGAAAAAA
Organism: Budorcas taxicolor; assembly: GCF_023091745.1. Classification (NCBI taxonomy): domain Eukaryota; kingdom Metazoa; phylum Chordata; class Mammalia; order Artiodactyla; family Bovidae; genus Budorcas; species Budorcas taxicolor. The sequence continues at coordinate 53,417,155 of NC_068929.1, read as the reverse complement.
CCCTGATGCTGGGCAATATTGAAGACAGAAGGAGAAGGGGGATGACAGAGGCTGAGATGGTTGGATGGCATCACCAGCTCGATGGACTTGAGTGTGAGTAAGCTCCAGGAGTTAGTGATGGACAGGGATGCCTGGTGTGCTGCAGTATCTGGGGTCACTAAGAGCTGGACACGATTGAGCGACTGAACTGAACTGATAATCCTTTTAAGAACACTAATCAAAATGTTTATGCACAGCAGTGACTTTCCTATAGGTTAAAAAATTACACTATGAGTATTTATTTTGTTTAGTTAGAAAGATGGAAGCATAGTAAATGCTTATTAAATGCACTTGCTGGAATTTGCAAGCACAAAAGTTATTCAAAATGCTCTCATGATTAATGCTTGGAGGTGATACAAAGGGAAGAGGATTGGATAGAAGTTGAATTATCCTATGATCCAGTTGCATCTGAGCTCTCAGTCCATCTTAGGGGAGCAGCAGAGCTAGGAGGGCATATCACTATTCTTTCAATCTGGGGTGAGAGGATGTAGCTTTATACCAAGTCTCCATATCATCTGGTTGCTGCATATCAGCTTCTCTGCATTGGACAAAGCAGTTCACTTCAGCTGAGGGAAAATCTAGAGGTTGGGATTCAGCTGAGAGTAATCCATGCCATTGCTTCCAGCAGCTGGGGGAAGACACATCTCAGTTATTTGAGATGGGGTAGAACTGGGTGGCAGTTATTTATATTCACTACACTGCAAATGACTCATTAGAATCCCACAATATTTTTTAACTCCCTTCTCTATCCATCTTGTTTTGGGCTTTTGTTCCTTTAAGCTCATGAGAACGGTTCTACTTCTATGTCAGCCATTCACGTGGAATGTGGAGGTAGACAAATGTCATAGACTTGCATTTTCACCTGTTCTGAACAGTTGACTCTCGTGCCATTATTGACTTTAGTGTAAACGAGTTTGAAAACACATTTGCTAATAATTAGGTCTAATAGCCAATACAAATAAATTAGACTTCTCTTTCTAAGCAGGATAAAGAGAATGGATATTGGTTAGGCAGTTGGGATAATTTAAGTCCTCCTATCAACTTATCAGATGTTCTTATAAATAACAATGTTCATTCATGAAGAGTTCAATTTTAGGAAATTGCAATAATTTTGCCTTTCCTAGGGAAACTTGAATGGGTATATCATGCAGATATTTAGTCTTCACACAGCAGATGTTATCTCTCTTTATATGCATTTAAGAAAATTACATGAGTTTCCAGTTTATATTTTTACCATTCCCATTGTGCATGTGTGCTCAGCATGTCTGACTCTTTGCAACCCCATGGACACTAGCTTACCGGGCTTCTTGTCCACGGAATTTTCCAGACAAGAATTCTGGAATTCTTTACCATTTCATATTTCAGGGGATCTTCCCAACCCAGGGATCAAACCGTTATCTCTTGTATCTCCTCCATTGGCAGGCAGGTTCTTTACCACTGCACCTCTTGGGAAACCATTCCCCTTGGATTCTTTCCAAACTTGAAGATCTTCAATGTCTTTAATACTATCACAGCATGCTATTTTTAAACTGAGCCCGATAATTAAAAGGGTTGGGAGATTTCCAAGGGAGCTGGCTCCCTTATGAGTATACAGAGAGTTCACACATATCCTCAAAATGATCAAGCATTTAAAGTTGTTTTTCAAAAAAAAAAAAAACAACAGTTGTTTTTCAGCCAAGATGCAAACAAATGGCAACAATTCATGGCTACTCAAATTTTCATATCACATTTTATAGAATATACTTAGAGAAAGAAATTAGAAACATATCTCCTGTCTGATGATATTTTCTTCTATGATGAAATATGATTCCTTTCTTTTATTTCTTCAACAAATTTGTAATTAATGGTATGTTTATAACATAGATCTTAATTTGGAGATCAAAACTGTTATTATACAATTATTTCCTTAAGTCTTATGGGTCTAATAAGCACAATCTAATTAAATTTATTTTCCCATATTTGTAACAAATCTCACAATGATAAATTCCATTGGCAAATTTTGTTAAATAATTGAACATGAAATCTATTAAGAATGAGGGGCTTTTTGTTTATTTACTTATTTAGGCAGTTGTAATCATTTTACTTTTACAGCTGTGCCAACCATAGTGTAAATGTCATGATAATATCACTCTTTTTAGGAATTCTATAATGTTACTTAACCACTTGGTAATACCTTAATGAATTTTATTTTCCAGAGGATGCAATTCAAAGTAAAACTATAGGAAGCTTTCATATTCATCTGAGTCTACAACAATTTTAATCAGAACACAAACAAAAAGTGAATATATGAATCAAAATTTAAGACCTTCCTAGGTGCATTATATAAAATTATATTGTAAAACTTCGATAGACACACCTACATAAATTTGAGAGTTCACAGGCAATTTTCTGAAAAGGTGCGATCTTTGCTTAGAGTGTTTAAAAATTTGCCCTAGCTTCTGTTTCTACAGTTTGTTTCATTATCACAGTCTACTGCAATTGTTGGCCTACCATACTTTATCGCCCACCAAAAGTTAGTGTCACTGATGGGCTCCAAAACTATGTGCTAATTAGCTTGCCTGGAAAATCCCATGGACGGAGAAGCCTGGTAGGCTACAGTCCATAGAGTCGCAAAGAGTTGGACATGACTGTGCGACTTCACTTTCACTTTCAATATTGCTGCAATAAAAATAGAACTCATAGTTTTGAAGCTCAAGGATGTTTCATAAGTTTCTTTGCCAAGTTCCTGAGGCTGATTTCTTAGGACCTGAAAAGATATATTTCACCAAGCATCCAAAGTCTTGGATTAAATTCTTGTATAATGAACATTTATTTATCAATTTCCTCTAGATTTGATTAACTGGATAAATTGAAACTCACTCAAGATATAATGCATTAATCATACTTTTGTGTGTCAGAAAACTGATTCTATATTCAGACTATTTTGGACTTTTATAAAAGGAGAATAAATGCATTTTGCCCCAAGGAAACATTCCTTCAAACTAATTAGTATATCTAATTGTATTTAGCTTGATCTTAAAACTTGCCTTGTGTGTGTGTGTGTATGTGTGTTTGTGTGTGTGTGTGTAAAAGGAAAAAAGTGGAAACAGTGACAGTTTCCCTCTTTTTGGGCTCTAAAATGACTGCAGCCATGAAGTCAGAAGACAATTGCTTCTTGTCAAGAAAGCTATGACAAAGTTAGACAGAGACATTACTTTGCCCAAAAGGTCCATATAGTCAAAGCGATGCTTTTTCTAGTAGTCATATATGAATGTTGGAGCTGGATATTAAAAAAACAGGCTGAATACTGAAGAACTCATGCTTTCTAACTGTGCTGTTGGAGAAAACTCTTGAGAGTCCCCTGGAAAGCAAAAGGATCAAATGAGTCATTTTAAAGGAAATCAACCCTAAATATTCTTTGGAAGGACTGATGCTGAAGCTGAAGCTCCAGTACGTGGCTACCTAATGCAAACAGCCCACTCATTGGAAACGATCCTGATGCTGGGAAAATTTGCAGGCAGAAGGAGAAGAGGGCAACAGAGGGTGAGATGGTCAGATGGCATCAGTGATTCAATGGGCATGAACTGGGACAAACTCCAGGAGATGGTGAGGGACAGAGAAAACTGGCATGTTGCAGACCATGGGGTCACAAAAAATCAGACATGGCTTGGCAACTGAACAACAAAAGAGTGTTATAAAAGGTTTCAAACATATAACACATTGCACAGAGTCCTATACCTTGAGATTCTGAAACATTAATATTTGCATGTAGTAACTGAAAGAAAAAAATATACTTTTAAAAAGGATAGAATACATTTCCAAATTATATAAAAGACATTTTTTTCCCACTAAATCAAGACAGCATGTACTAATGAAATGCCATGAGTTATCTTTCAATGTGTTTGCAATATAACAGTTACCATGCCCACATTTCAATCTTGGTTTGCTTATGTAACCCCTTCCACATGACAAACTTTACTTAACTGTTTTTGACTAAACATATTTTTGTTAGGATCTCTGAATGCCCAAATGCATTTTTAAAGTTTCATCACTGTGAAAACAGAATATTAATGTGGTTGGGATATTTTGATCTTGGTTTGTTTGGTTATAAAGACAAGAATCTAGTTTTAAATGAAAATAAGAGTTTGGAGTCTGAACTAATTTTTTTGCATTGATAGAATGATAGAAAAACAGATATTATATTGAAAGTATTTTAATTAAATGACATGTTATTTGTTACTATATCAGAACATAAAGATAAGCTTAAGTTCCTTAAAAGTAGACACTGTTCTCTCTTGCTTCTTGTTCTTTCTCTTTTTAATATACAATATTTTATTTTTTTATTATTATTATTTTTGCTTCTCCAAGCAGCATGCAGGTTCCCCAACCAAGGATCGAACCCGTGTATCCTATAGTAGGGAGCACAGAGTCTTAACCACTGGGATACCAGGGAAGTCCCTGTTGCTCTTTCATGATTACACACGAAAGCACTTGATGTATCATGTGCAATAATTACATGTTAGACTGAGTAATAGAATTTTTAAATTAGTTTACTCTCTCCCCTTTACATGGATCAGCAGAAGATATGAAAAAAAGTAGGGCACACACAAGTAAAAGTGGTTTGAAGAATCAGTCCACATGTCAGGTACTTAACAGCAATTTATACAAATTGTTTCCATTAATCTGTAATGTGGCCTTCTTGTTCAGAATGGTGGTAGATATGGTCTGTCTCCACACAAAATGTCTTCCTCAAAGAAAAGAGAATTCTCAAAATCTTGAAATTGTTATAACATCTTACTTACTCTTTCAGTAATAAATGAGTTGGCAAAAGCTTAGACATGTGTCCATTTTTATAGCTATGTTAGACTCATTTATATCTTTACATTTTACTTGGTCACTTTACCAAGTCATACATTTCTATATTTTAGATATAAGGTTGGAAGTGTCTAAAGGGAAATATATAAAGTCGATTGATAGGAAAGTAAACTATGTTTGGGTAACATCAAATTTATAAAAATGTAGGAAAAAAAATAAAGCATTGTGAAGTAAACAACTTGCACAGCATTGCTACAAAATATTGTCTCAAATTTAATGAAAAATATAGGGAAGAATGACTGGACATTTTCAAGTTAGAAAGACACAATTTCAAATCACTTTCAATAAACTTAATTTAAGCCAAGGCATTTAACCCAGAATGGAGAGACCAGAGATAAGATATTGAAAATAGAGTAATGACTCTATTTAAATCTGCAGTTATTCAGAAGTATAAACATAAATTTTGCACATTTTGACAAGTTCCCTGTTACTTTAAATCACATCTCTGTAATGGCACCTTTAAATAAAGCATACTTTGTTACCAAACATATTTTAGAACATGATTACAGTATATTAACATATTTTTAAAAATTAGTTGAAATGGGTTTATTCATAAAATATTAAAATGTGTGTTGGAAAAGGACCTACTTAAAGAACCAAAGAGACCTAGAAATAAATGAAAAAATTCTTTGTTTTTACTCCCATTACATGTTCAGTTACTGTTACCATTACATGTTACCAGTATAGCAGAAGAGTCTCTAATTCTCCATTTTATCAGAGATACTAGAAAACACATCCTGGAAAATGAAAAAAAAAATAGAATCTGATTTATTTTGTCTTGTAAAGATAACAGTCAATTTTACATTTGCTATTGGGCAATGGAACTGTGATGGGTGTTTATTTGCAAGATGTTGATTTTCAGTTTAAAAGTAAAGAGACCAGAACACCAATTTTTCTTTTGACTCACTCAGTGCAGAAGGCAAGTTTTGACTAATTATCTTCAGCTAAAGAATGTGCAATTGATTTGTGCATTTTAGCTATGGTTCAAAATTCAAAGAATCAGAATACATGAGAGTTTCAGAAATATTATTAAAAAGGTGAGTTAGACCTGAGTTGGTTTTTTTTTTGTTTTGTTTTTTTTTTTTTTCCCAGACAGACCTCCAGGTAATGCATGTAGTGAAGGTTGGGAGCAAAGGATACAGTCTCTTTGTCTATTGGGCAACTAAAGCATAAACTGGTAAATTATTTCAAACAGTTCACTCCATACAGACAAGAACCTCTAACTTTGTTCCACTAGAAAACAAAACAAATATATATTTCCATTTTTTAATTTAAATTTTATTTTTTTACTTTACAATACTGTATTGGTTTTGCCATACATTGACATGAATCCACCACAGGTGTACATGAGTTCCCAACCCTGAACCCCCCTCCCACCATCCTCCCCATATCATCTCTCTGGGTCATCCCAGTGCACCAGCCCCAAGCATCCTGTATCCTGTATCAAACCTAGACTAGCGATTTGTTTCTTACATGATAGTGTACATGTTTCAATGCCATTCTCCCAAATCATCCCACCCTCTCCCTCTCCCAAAGAGTCCAAAAGTCTGTTCTTTACATCTGTGTCTCTTTTGCTGTTTTGCATATAGGGTTATCATTACCATCTTTCTAAATTCCATATATATGTGTTAGTATACTGTATTGGTGTTTTTCTTTCTGGCTTACTTCACTCTGTATAATCAGCTCCAGTTTCATCCACCTCATTAGAACTGATTCAAACGTATTCTTTTTAATGGCTGAGTAATACTCCATTGTGTATATGTACCACAGCTTTCTTATCCATTTGTCTGCTGATGGACATCTAGGTTGCTTACATGCCCTGGCTATTATAAACAATGCTGTGATGAACATTGGGGTACATGTGTCTCTTTCAATTCTGGTTTCCTCGGTGTGTATTTCTAGCTAGTCTACCCTCTCCCAACAAGAAAAATTAAAACTCATTTTTTAAGATTAAGTGATATAACTTATTCACAATGAAAACCCAAGTAATTACAGTATTTCATAAGTGATTGTCAAAACAGTTTGTGTAATAACTGCTAATACTTTGCATTAAAGACTATATGCGTGTGATGAAATATAAAACTGATTGTTTCAAGTGTATGTATGTGTGTATATATATATATATATATATATATATATATATATATATATATGGGCTTCCTTGGTAGCTCAGACGGTAAAGCGTCTGCCTGCAATTTGGGAGATCTGGGTGCGATCCCTTGGTCAGGAAGATCCCCTGGAGAAGGAAATGGCAATCCACTCCAGTACTCTTGCCTCGAAAGTTCCATGGATGGAGGAACCTGGTAGGCTACAGTTCATTGGTTCACAAAGAGTCAGACACGACTGAGCAACTTCACTCATATATATACATTTGTAGACTTCCCAGTTAGTGTTAATGGTAAAGAACTGCCTGCCAATGCAAGAGATGTAAGAGATGAGAGTTTGATCCCTGGGTCAAGAAGAGCCCCTAGAGGAGGATATGGTGACCCACTCCAGTATTCTTGCCTAGAGAATCCCATGGAGAGAGGAGCCTGGTGGGCTATGGTTCATGGAGTTGCAAGAGTTGGACATGACTGAAGCAACTTAACACTTATATGTGCATTATATTCTTTGAAGCCAAAGATGGAGAAGTTCTATACAGTCAGCAAAAACAAGACCAGGAGCTGTGACTCAGACCGTGAACTCCTTATTGTAAAATTCAGACTTCAATTGAAGAAAGTAGGGAAAACCACTAGACCATTCAGGTATGACCTAAATCAAATCCCTTATGATTATACAGTGGAAGTGACAATTAGATTCAAGGGATTAGATTTGATAGACAGAGTGCCTGAAGACCTATGGATGGAGGTCCTGACATTGTATTGGAGGCAGTGATCAGAACCATCCCCAAAAAAGAAATGCAAAAAGATAAAATGATTGTCTGCAGAGACCATACAAATGGCTGAGAAAAAGAGAAGCTAAAGGCAAAGAAGAGGAAAGATATACCCGTTTGAATGCAGAGTTACAAAGAAGAGCAAGGAGAGATAACAAAGCCTTCCTCAGTGATCAGTGCAAAGAAATAGAGGAAAACAATAGAATGGGAAAGACTAGAGATTTCTTCAAGAAAATTAGAGATACCAAGGGAATATTTCATGCAAAGATGGGCACAATAAAGGACAGAAATGGTATGGACCTAACAGAAGCAGAAGATGTAGCAAGAATACAAAGAAGATCTGTTTTTTAAAAAAAGATCTAAATGACCTAGATAACCATGATGGTGTAATCTCTCACCTAGAGCCAGACATCCTGGAGTGCAAAGACAAGTGGGCCTTAGGAAGCATCCCTATAAACAAAACTAGAGGTGATGGAATTCCAGTTGAGTTATTTTAAATCCTAAAAGATGATGCTGTGAAAGTGGAGCACTCAATAAGCCAGCAAATTTGGAAAACTCAGCAATGGCCACATGTCTGGAAAAGGTCAGTTTTCATTCCAATCCCAAAAAAAGCCAATGGCAAAGAACGTCCAAACTACAGCACAATTGCACTCATTTCACACACTAGCAAAGTAATGCTCAAACTTTTCCAAGCTAGACTTCAGAAGTACATGAACCAAGAACTTCCATATGTTCAAGCTGGATTTAGAGAAAGAAGAACCAGAGATCAAATTGCCAACAGCTGCTGCATCATAGAAAAAGCAAAAGAATTTCAGAAAAACATCTAATTCCACTTCATTGATTACGCTAAAGCTTTCACTGTGTGGATCAAAACAAACTGTGAAAAATTCTTGAAGAGATAGGAATACCAGATCACTTTACATGTCTCCTGCAAAACCTGTATGCAAGTCAAGAAGCAATGGTTAGAACCAGACATGGAACAATGGACTGGTTCCAAATTGGGGAAGGAGTACATCATGGGTGTATATTGTCACACTGCTATTTAATTTATATGTGGAATACTTCATGCAAAATGCCAGACTGGATGAAGCACAAGCTGGAATCAAGATTGCCAGGAGAAATATCAATAACCTCAGATATGCAGCTGATACTACCCTTATGGCAGAAAATGAAGAGGAACCAAGGAGTCTCTTGATGAAAGAGAAAGAGGAGGGTGTAAAAGCTGGCTTAAAACAAAACATTTAAAAAACTAAGATCAGGACAGCAAAGGAGACACAGATGTGTATAACGGACTTTTGGACTCAGAGGGAGAGGGAGAGGGTGGGATGATTTGGGAGAATGGCATTGTAACAGGTATACTATCATGTAAGAATCGAATTGCCAGTCTATGTCCAACGCAGGATACAGCATGCTTGGGGCTGGTGCACGGTGATGACCCAGAGAGATGTTATGGGGAGGGAAGTGGGAGGGGGGTTCAAGTTTGGGAACGCATGTACACCCGTGGTGGATTCATGTCAATGTATGGCAAAACTAATACAGTATTGTAAAGTAAAATAAAGTAAAAATAAAAATTTAAAAAAAAAAATAAAACGAAATAAAAATAAAAAACTAAGATCATGTGATCTGGTCCCTTCACTTCTTGGCAAATAGATAGGAAAACAGTGGAAACAACGACAGATTTTATTATCTTAGGCTCCAAAATCACTGCGGATGGTGACTGCAGCCATGAAATTAAGATGCTTGCTCCTTGGAAGAAAAGTGATGACCAACCTAGACAAAATATTAAAAAGCAGAGATATTACTTTGCCAACAAATGTCTATATAGTCAAAGCTATGGTTTTTCCATTAGTCATGTATGGATGTGAGAGCTGGACCATAAAGAGGCTGAGCACTGAAGGACTGATGCTTTTGAACTGTGGTGTTAGAGAAGACTCTTGAGAGTTCAATGGCTTGCAAGGAGATCAAACCAGTCAATCCTAAAGTAAATCAGTCCTGAATATTCATTAAAAGGACTGATGCAGAATCACCAGTATTGGACCACTTGATGCAAAGATCTGATTCATTAGAAAAGATCCTGATGCTGGGAAAGATTGAAGGCAGGAGGAGAAGGGGACGACAGAGGATGAGATGGCCGGATGGCATCACTGAATCAATGGACATGAGTTTGGGTAAACTCTGGGGGTTGGGAGGCCCAGTATGCTGCAGTTCATGGGGTCACAAAGAGTTGGACATTACTGAGCGACTGAACAAGAAGAAGCACACACACACACACACACACACACACACACACACACACGTATAATCACACACATTCCTTTAATACATGTGATTTTTAATTTTTTGTGTCAACTTGTGTGGTCAAGAGTGTTCGGTGCTCAGATTAAAATTTATTTCTGATGTGTCTGTGAGTGTGTTTCTGGATGAAATTAGAATTTGAGACATGGACTCAGTAATGTATTTGTCCTTCCCCAATGTAAGTGAGAGTCTGACTAGATCACAGGCAGAGGAAGGAGAAATTCACTCTTTTTCTTCCTGCCTTACTGCTTCTGGTGGGACATTTTATTTACTCCTCTGCCCTTGGACAGAAATTTACATCATTGGCCCTCCTACTTTCTAGATCTTCATATTCAGACTAAATCATACCACAGACGTTCATTGGTCTCCAGGTTGTAGATGGCAGATTGTGGGACTATTAGTTTTCATGACCGTCTAAACCCATTCTTCATGATAAATCTATCTATCTATCTATCTATCTACCTATTACGTACCTATTTATGTATCCTTCTGATTCTGTTTTTCTGGAAACAACAATACAATATGTGTATAACTACAACTAAAATTTAAATATAATGTTTTAAATCCTTACTTTCTGATAATGAGTTTATGTTTTAACAAAGATTATTTCTTTAACAAAAATATAAATTTTATTTAAATTAAAAAATTTAATTTTAAAATTTAATTTATTTAATTGAATTTAATTATTTTTTAATTTACAAAAATTATCAGTTTAAGCAACTTCATATTTTACAAAAGTAAGTTCATTAACGAAGTGAATATGTCATAAATGAATTAATTTCTGCTAGACAATACAATAAATACAAATATATATCAGTATGTCACAATTAAGAATAGAAACAAGTTATAGGCTGTTATCATTATCCGCAAGTAGAGCTATATTCATAAGAAACAAAGTATAGAAAGGTAAAATATGAATATACCTAGAATGCCACTTCTAATGCTACCACTATATTGAGATAATTTACATTTCAGAAGACAAAATTATATGCTGGGGAACCATTCATTCAGATACATGTTGTCATTGTTTTCTTCTTGCTGAAGGTTAGAGGTTAGAAAATGAAGAAATTGCTGACTAGCCACATGGATATTATTGCTCATTCTCTAGTCCCATGAAAAAAACAATTTTTCCATTAAATTATATATGTCAGGCAAATCGGCTTTTAAATACTGGAATGTGAAGTTGTTATTTCTCTGCTAGAAATTTTGCTTGGCAAATCTATCAAACACCTTTCACAGAGTTCCTCAAATTCTTTCAGCATCACTGTCTTCATAACCCTCAGTCCCTTTCTCTGTTCAAGGTACTGCTGCCTCCTCATAAAAGACCCAAATCTTCTGGTACCTTCTAGATGTAATTAAAAGGCTATTTCGCAAGACATACAGTCTGGCTTCCTGCCACTGCCAAATGCACCAGCTAATGCAAAACTAGAATAGTAATGTTAATCCTCTCATGAGATACTATGAATAATGTGGCATTGGAAGTCAGATAGAACAGGGAAATGAACAATCTCTTTTTTCCTCTCTTATTGTTGTTCAGTCAGTAAGTCATGTTTGACTCTTTGCAACCCCATGGACTGCAGCACACCAGGCTTCCCTGTTCTCCTCTGTCTCCTGGAGTCAGCTCAGGTTCATGTCCCTTGAGTTGGTGATGCCATCCAACAACCTCATCCTCTGCTGCCCTGTTCTTTTTTCCCTCCCTATGTAGGGGCATCATCTCTCTGTACAGTCTGGCTTATGGCATCCTGATGGCTAAGCACGTGAAAGTGCCAACTGTGTCTCTTCCAGATTCAACAAGCAGCAGTGGCTAGTGTACTAATACACCACCTTGTATTCTCTCTATAATCCAGCTTGTTTTATTTCTACCTTGCTGGGATTATTCTTTACTAATTTAAGATTATTGTTGGCTTTCATCTCATGGTCCACTGTCTGGGGAATCTGGGATTAAAATAGCATATAATCTCTGGATCTGAGAAATCACAAGAGCTTGTTCCTTTAATGCATTCTTACTTTCCCAACACCTTACCTGGAGATTCACCTACATAATTTGTGAATGTAAAAATTTTGGAATATGAAACCAAAGGATATTTTTATTGCCTTTGGGAGATAACAAGAGACAGGGAATCCTGGCATGCTGCATTTCATGGGCTAGCAAAGAGTCAGACACGACTTGTCAACTGAACAACAACAAAATGAAAGGCTATACCTCTTCTCACAAAAAACTTTAGTCCTTAATTCTATCATTTCTCATCACTGGCCTTGACTAATATAGTCAAGAGTCCTATATTTATTTGCTAAACATTTATTAACCACCTACATGTGGCAGGCACTGTGCTAGCAAGGCACAAAAAGAATGTGATGTAGTGCCAAACTGCAGATGTCATACCTCAAATATACTGTTTATAGTTTTCAAATACAAGGACAAACAATGACACAGATTTTTACCTGGATTGTAGTAGTAATGGAAAAGGAGTCAGAGAATGACAAAACATACAAGTTATTTTAGGAAATAAAAATGCAAGATGCAACTTGTCAGACAGAGGAACCAAAGATCAAATTTCCAGCATTCTTTGGATTGGAGAGGAAGCAAGGGAATCCAAGAAAAACAACTGCTTCTACTTAACTGACCACAAGAAAGACTGTATGTGAATCACAGGCTGTGGAAAATTCTTAAAGAGATGGGAATGCCAGACCACCTTACTTGTCTCCTGAAAATCTGTATTCAGGTCAAGAAGCAACAGTTAAACCAGACATGTAACAACAGAGAAGTTCAAAATTGGGAAAGAAGTACTACAAGGATATATACTATAATCGTGTTTATTTCACTTATGTGCAGAGGTCATCATGCAAAATACTAGGCTGGATGAATTACAAGCTGGAATTAAGATTTTCTGGAGAAATATTAACAGCCTCCAATATGCAGATAATAACACTCTAATGGTAAAAAGTGAAGAGGAACTAAAGAAACTATGGGTGAGGGTCAAAGAGGATATTGGAAAAGCTGGCTTGATAATCAGTTAAAAAAAAAAAACAAACCTAAGATCATGGCATCTGGTCTTATCACTTCATGGTAAGTAGAAGGGGAAAAGTTCTAAGCCGTGACAGAATTTATTAATATTTTCTTGGGCTCCACAATCACTGTGAATGGTGATTGCAGACATGAAATTAAAAGACACTTGCTCCTTCAATAAAAAATAAATTAATTTTTTAAAAAAGACACTTGCTCCATGGAAGGAAAGCTATGAAAAACCTAGACAGCATATTTAAAAGCAGAGACATCACTTTGCCAACAGAGATCCAAATAGTCAAACTATGGCTTTCCCAGCAGTTGTGTACAGATGTGAGAGTTAGACTACAAAACAGGCTGAGCACCAAATAACTGATACTTTCAAATCATGGTGCTGCAGAAGATTCTTGAGAGACCCTTGGATAGCAAGGAGATCAAACCAGTCAACCCTAAAGGAGATTAACCCTGAATACTGATTGGAAGGACTGATGCTGAAGCTGAAGCACCAATACTTTGGCCACATGATGCGAAAAACCGACTCATTGGAAAAGATCCCAGTGTTGGGAAATATTCGAGGCAAAAGGAGAAGGGGGTGGCAGAGGATAAGATAGTTAGATATCATCACCAACTCAGTGGACATGAATTTGGGCAAACTCTGGGAGACAGTGAAGCACAGAGGAGCCTGGTGTGCTGCAGTCCATGGGTTCAAAGAGTAGGACGTAACTTAGCAAATGAACAACAACAATCACAATGTTGTTGTCAAAGATACACAGTAGGAGGGATAAAAGCTAGTTTCCAAAATGGTGATTTTTTTTGTCCAGTTTCATAGTTCTGTCTGTTGAGTAGAAATTCAGGTTTCAAGAGGGACAAATGGAACTTTCTATTTGGACTAATTCTACGCAAAGCACATTTTGTCACATCCCTTTCAAGAACTGCTTCTCTCCTTGCCTGTTTCACTTGGATTTCACTGTTTTGAGAATTACTTCTTTGAGGTGCAAGGTCCTCCTTCTGTATACTCTCAGAGGACCCTGTGATTCCATTCCCATAGCATCTCCTCGTTTCAGCGCAATTACACTTTTAATGTCTGCATTTCCTAGTCAACTGAACTTTCATCTGGGGATACTTGCATCTATGTTGTTTATAATGTTACAACTGTGGCAGCACTTAAGTAGACTTTAAAATATTCAGTGAATGCCCATGTAAAGTTGTGCAGAAGAAATCATGATTACAACAAGTACCATTTATGCAGTGGCCCTCAGCTCAGTTCTGGAGAGCTGTTCAGTCACATTTCGAATAACTCTTGATCATCCAGCCTTTGATCTCTAACACACTTTTGTGAAAACCATCCCTAAATCAAGCGTGCTAAAGGGCAATGCAATCTATGTCAAGCACCTCTTACAGAGTCCTGCTGTAAGATAAGGTTAGGTGAATATATATTGAATGAAGGGATAGACAAAACAGTATACACCTGCATTAAACTTCTATGTGTAACACATAGGGTCCTTCAGGTTTTCTTAGTCTCTCTGAGCAAAGCAGAGTTCCTGATCCTGATTGACTCACATAATACAGCATCTCAGCCCCAACTAGTGTTCAGATACTCTTTCCATAGGCTCAGATTTCAGATGATCAACGGAGGATGGGGATGTATATTCTAGCTGTATAAACACAATTGTTTAGATTTGCACACAGTGTTGATGTCCAACTAAAGTCTGCAGAATCCTAGAGATATATAATCTAGAGTTTATAAGTTTTCAATATGATTTTTGAATGCATATATTTATATTTTAATAATTATCTGAAATTAACATATTATGGAACAAGAAAGAATATTAACTAGGATTTCCAGTTTGTGAGTGCATTTGGCATTTACAATTACTTTGTCCTCTAGAGTATGCTAATTACAGGTTGTAGAAAATCTATTCCTTGGAAAATAACAGAGGGGGATGGCAGACTTCATACGTACTTAGCGCAGGTAAAGACTATCAGTCAGGATCTGGAAGAAGGACCCATGTTTATAAGCAGTTTGTTTGAACAAAACAAAACTCTAATCCGTATATCACTTTTAGAAATTCTGAGTTCAGAAATAAGTAGCCCTGCCAAAGCAGATTTTTGACTGGGTGACCTTAACAAAAGCAGGGTGTTTTCTGGAGTGAGGCTTTTGCTGATGAGCTGGCTTTATGGAGCATGAGTCTGTCAATTATTAACAAGTTTTCAGAGGGCTGTGAGGAGAAATCTTGATGGATTTGTTATATGATCTGGTCTTTAGTTATTACCACATGTAATGAATTGAGATGCTTCCCTGGTAGCTCAGCTGGTAAAGAATCTGCCTATAGTGCATGAGATCCTGGTTCAACCCTGGGTTGGGTAAATCCCCTGGAGAAAGAAAATGCTACCCATTCTAGTATTCTTGGGCTTCCCTGGTGACTCAGTTGGTAAAGAATCTGCCTGCAATGTAGGAGACCTAGGTTCAATCCCTGGGTTGGGAAAAATCCCCTGGAGAAGGGAATGGCTACCCACTCCAGTATTCTGGCCTGGAGAATATCACAGACAGTGTAGTCCATGGGGTCGCAGAGTCAGATGCAACTGAGCAACTATCACATGTAATGAATGGGCTTATCAGGTGGCACTAGTGGCGAAGAACCTGACTGACAGTGCTGGAGATAATAAGAGACACAGGTCCTATCCCTGGGTTGGAAGATCCCCAGGAGAAAGCATGGCAACCCACTCCACTATTTTTGCCTGGAGAATCCCCATGGACAAAGGAGCCTGACAGGTTACAGTCCATAGGGTCACAAAGAGTCAGACAAACTGAAGTGATTTAGCATACACACACATGTAATGAATAATTAGTAATTTCCATTCTTGAAATGAGTTATAGAAACATTTTTTCTCATCAGATCTATTTTTCCTCTAGCATCAGGGATGGATTTTCATAACTATTGTTGACTCTCCTTTAAGTTGACATCTTACTTGAAGGTGACTGTTTTTCAGTTTCAGTGCTGATAAACATGATTTCACTCTATTCTTCTTATTATATCATTTTTTGTCTCTTCTGTCAGAGTGGATCCTGAAGCTTTTAAGGCTTTGGGCACCAGACGTTCAATGACAGCGACATACCACAGTGATTCAAATGATTGAAAAGAGGGTCAGAAAAGTGCTTGGGATCAACGCTGTAAGATTTCCCATGCTTGACAAAGAAGACAAGCCATGGAGCCTCACTAAGGTTTTCTTAGATAGTAGGTCACCCTCTTTAGCTTAAAAGTGAGTGATTTAGCTTAGGTATGAATTGAATGTTCTACTTGGCAGCATGAATCCAGGTACCACATGCCTTTTAGTGGTTTTATTCTATTATCTGTAATCATTTAAGCTAAAGGAATTTAAATCACTTCTGTCCTTCAAAAATTTGATGTAGTATTAACCGTCAGGCAAAGTGAGACATATTTTTGCAAAACATCTGTTTTCCAAATACTATGTATAAATTCGGTTCCCTCTGATTCTGTTCTACCAGCTTTGCTGTTGTTTAGTCCCTAAATCATGTCTGACTCTTTGTGACCCCATGGACTGCAGCACACCAGGCTTCCCTATGACACTTCACTATCTCCTGGAGTTTGCGCAAACTCATATCCATTGAGTCGATGATGCCATCCAACCATTTCAGCCTCTGTCACTCTGTTCTCCTCCTGACCTCAATCTACCAACTTACATGTGTACTTTCAGGAAGCATTGCATGTTTCAATCCATTTATAAGAAGAGACATTCTACTAAGGAAGGCCAAGATTCATAGATTTTACATAATTTAACTATTAACATCCTAGAATGATTTGTCATGACATGGAGTTGACATCATTGAGATTGTGTTGCAGAAAAAAGAAAGGAACTCAGGAACCTCAAAAAGTAAATACATAAGTCAGTGAATTCATGGCGGGGGGGGGGGAGGTGGTTTATTAGAACAGGGTCCCTGTGAAATTCCAGTCATATCAGCAGGCTAAAGGCATTATGCTTAATTTATGTATTTGCACAAAAACTATTACTTTCTCATTTCTTATAGTACAATTCCAAATATTTTCTCTCATTTATTTACCTTCTATGAGTTTTATGTATTTAATACTTAAAATTTAGGTCTATAATCCTGTTTGAATTAATTTGGGGGTATGGTGTGAAGTTAGGACTGATGCTTATTTTCGTTCCATAAGTTTATCAAAATTGTTACCATCATATGTTAAAATCGCTTTTTTTGAAATGAAATGAAATGATCATAGTGTTTTGGTAGCTATGCTAAAAAACAAAAAACAAAATACAATGGATCATATAGTTGGGGGTCTATTTCTGAACTTTATTTTCTTTCATTGATTGTATGTCCATTCTTTCACCAATAAAACACTAGCTTGATTTGTGTAGTTTCATAATAAGTATTGAAATCAAGTACCATCGGTCCTCCAATTTATTCTTGGTTTTTAAAATCATTTCAGATATTCTATTCAATTTTCAGGGAAAAAAGAAAGACTGGGAATTTTGGTTGAGATTTTGTTTAACAATTTTTAAGAATTGATACTTTTAAACTGTGGTGTTGGAGAAGACTCTTGAGAGTCCCTTGAACTGCAAGGAGATCCAACCAGTCCATTGTAAAGGAGATCAGCCCTGGGATTTCTTTGGAAGGAATGATGCTAAAGCTGAAACTCCAGTACTTTGGCCACCTCATGCGAAGAGTTGACTCATTGGAAAAGACTCTGATGCTGGGAGGAATTGGGGGCAGGAGAAGAAGGGGACGACAGAGGATGAGATGGCTGGATGGCATCACTGACTCAATGAATGCAAGTCTGAGTGAACTCCGGGAGATGGTGATGGACAGGGAGGCCTGGCGTGCTGCGATTCATGGGGTTGTAAAGAGTCGGACGCAACTGAGCGACTGAACTGAACTGAACTGAAACAATTTTTTAAACAATTTTTGATAATTTATGTCTTAGTAGAATTGAATCCTTTGATTCAACATTATGTATCTCTTCATCTATTTATGTCTTTGTAAATTTCATTCATCACAGTTATGCAGTTTTAACTGAAGAGAGAACTTCATTGTCTCTTGTCACATTTATTTCTAAGTATTTTATGTTTTGATTTTTTAAAAAACGGAATTGTAAAAATTTATTTCCCAATTGTTACTAATGTAATTGATTTTTTATACATTAACTTTCATTCCTGTGACCTTCCTTTTGTGACCTTCCTTCTTTCCTTTCTTTCTCCTCTTACCCTCTTTCCTTCCCATTTTTCTTCACTAATTTAGGTTGTGCTTGTACTATACCCATGCCCCGTGCTTATCACAAAGAGAAAACCCATATTTTAGTTTAGCAGCCACAAGGACATTTAAGTAATGATTTTAACTGAGTAACTGGAGGGTTAGTTTCATACTACTTTACATACTACTTTACATATTACATACAACTTTATGTACTATTTTGCATATTTTTCTAGGAATAGAACTGACTTTATTTATCAAATACTATCAGGTAGGAAAGTTGTTATAATTTATCTCCTATTGTTTATTTAAAAGATAGCAATTGAACAATATATTCAAATTTTTGAACAGCATTTATTTTACATGAATTATTGAATAATAGAAAATAGAGAGTATCAATTTTAGGGACTTTCACTTTCCCTTCTAAAAATGTCTTCTTGCATTGTGAAAATGTGGTGCGAGCTTCTTTCTGCTTTAAAAGTTTTAAACTGCAATCAAAAGTAATTTACATAAAAGACAGCAGGTAAGAACATTTTGCAGTGCATTTTTCCTTCATACAGGAAGAGAAAGAGAGAAGGAAAAGAAAAGAAAATCATCAAAGAGTTTATGAGGTCGTTTCTGAAACAAAGTCGAACATTAAAAAACAGCCCTTGGCTTTTGATGGAATATCACTTAAAGTTATCCAGGTTCCATGGAATGCATTTAAGGCACTATAGCAGATGGGGTGTTGAGTAACATCTTGAGCTAATTTATTTTTGAAGTACACAATGAGTTTTTATGATATAATTGAATTAGCGAGTCAGAGGGACTATCTTTCTCCTGTTATTTTATAGTTACCTTGTAAAAAGTATGGACTATCTGTGGAATTATTTTTATAACATGGGGACTATACACTTAAATCAACATCAAGTGTATAAAATTAAAAAAAAATATCTTTGGTTTAATTCCAAGAATAGGCAAAGACAGTAAATAATAAAGCTGCTATTGAGATGTTGCTAAGCCAACCAGCTTTTCTGGCATTGAACAAAGTTTTAGTTGATGTTATGGTAGAATTTGAATTTCTTATTGTATTTATATATTAAATAGTAAAACGACTTGAATTTTTCATGAAAAAGTACACCTTCCATCTGTTCTCTAGCTTCTGCTGTATAGAGACAGAGAACAAACTTAAGTTAAAAAATTAACTACCTGAAGTGAATTTATTAATAAAAAGGAGTGTGAGGGTTGCTTAAAATCTCAAGGGCGCCTACTTTCAGTTTTGATCAGGAAAATAATGGAAAAATAATATGAATAAAATGACAGCATATTGGCAATCATCTTTCTTATGATTCGTCATAATATGTGTACCTTCTACAGTGTCAGTCACTCAATGGTGTGAGACTCTGCGACCTCTTGGACTGTAGCCCACCAGGCTCCTCTGTCTCTAGGAGTCTCCAGGCAAGAATACTGGAGTGGGGAGCCATTCCCTTCTCCAGAGGATCTTACTGACCAAAAAAACTGTTCAAAAAACTTTACATGAAAAAATCAAATAATACTGACCAAGTATATATTGAGGAATGCTTGTCTCCAGATTCAACTTCGTATTTTCTGTTGCATTTATAAAAACATAAAACAGCATATTTTCTTAGAATAAATTACATTAAAATCCTACAATGCATTTGGGGAATCTTGGAAGCTCAATGAGAAACTGAAAGAAAGAACGTACATTGCTCTTTTTCGCCTGTGATGTTGTCACATTTCCTAAGAAGAGACTTTGAAGCAGAAACCCTGAAAGCTCTTTGTTCTTTATCTGGAGTCCAATTTTCTTTTGGATTCCCAAGACGTAAGGTTTTCTCTGGCACACAGAAGTTATCGCGAGACATGGAGGAGCAGGGGCATTTGTCATAACCACTCGGTAGATCTGAGGATGACAGGTAAGTTGTCAGCATACACTTCGCTTTCCTTCCGCTGTCACAGCCTGGCAGCTTCTGTACACTCTTTATTGTGCAGGTGCTTTCTTTTGGCAGACGTGTTCAGATAATAGAGCAATCCAATCAAAACATCAGTGAGACTCCCTGACAGAACATTTGCTGCTTTGGGAACATTCGCACTTACCATATGGCAAGGGCATCTTAGGCTATGAAACAGTGATTATTTGAGTTTCCTTCTTTGAAAAGCATGCAGGATTTATTATGGTGAAAATGCCCACATTTTAAGACAATTTATAAGGTAGTTGCACAGTTAAAGAGAAGTGTGAGCTTTAAGTACCATGATATCTAAGGAATGTGTTATCATCTTATCATTTTTTTCTACTTGAATTATTCCTAAAATCATAATAATGTACTCTAACGTTTAAAAAATTGCATAAGTTTATATCAAGTGTTGGTGTATCAACAAACAATACAAACACACACACACACACACACAACCTATATTGGCTTATGGAGGTTCATTGTTTTCTATTAATTATATCTTTCCGTTGGTGTGCTGTGGTTCTGCTCCAAGTCTTACTCTAAGATGAAGATTGCAGAGTGGTCTTATCTGGAATACAGTCAATCTTCTAACAGGGAGAAAGGAAATACCCAGAGGATATAAATCTGACCCCCAAAACTTCTGCTGGGCATTGGTACACATTACATTGTGTGTGTGTGTGTGTGTGTGTGTGTGTGTACGTGCATGTGTGCACGCGCACATGCACGCTTAGTCACTCACTAGTGTCTGACTCTCTGCAGCCCCATGGACTATTACCTGCCAGATTCCTCTATCCATGGAATTTTCCAGTACCAATGTACTGGAGCAGGTTGTCATTTCCTACTCCTAGAGATCTTCCTGGCCCAGGGATCCAACTAGTATCTCTGTTTCCTGCATAGGTAGGCAGATTCTTAACTGTTAGGGTCACCTGGGAAGAGCTTGTTACATTGTCAGCATTTAATTGGCCAAAACAATTCACAGTGTAAGCCTGGTGCTGATCAATTTTGCCATACATTTATTCCTCCAAAGGAAAGGGCAGACTCATATGTAAATATAAGGTCTATGTAGGGAGAAGTGTCTACAAATTCCAGGAAAACATACGCCTGTTTGAAGGTGATCATTATATAGTTGCATGTAAGTTAAACAGCTGATGTCTAATTCTGAGCCTTGGCTCTGCCATTTACTTAACAAATGGTATTATCTATTCTATCAGACTTCCACTTGATAAATAGATAAAAATAAAATAGCTATGACTACTATAATGGTTTATATTTGATTAAATCTATTAAATTGTGTGGCATAGTGATATATATATTTTATTTCCTGCTGTACTTTTGAAAACCAAGAAACATTATGATTTCTTGAACGATATGCTATTCCTGCCCTTTTCAGTTCAAAAGAGGCATTTTTTTTTTGCTTGAGCCTTTGACTTATTTGAAAAATAAATTAATGAACCTTTCACATATAAGGACCTTTTCATCAATATAGACATTTTCTACTTCCAGTATGCTTATATCATCATGTAGGGGGAGTAGTATGTGTATCAATTGTTGCAAACACATATGTTCCACATACAGCTGCAATTGTAAGTAGAACCGTCATCTCCTTGATGTATGTAAAGCAAAGGAGATTGGAACTGAGTTCCTGCAATAGTCGAGGAGTATTCCTTATTTGTTTTGTAGGGTAGAAGGTAGGTATGTCACCCTACTAATCAATGGACTTGGCAGGCTGATTCTTTGAAAAGTACAAATTTAACTTTTCTTTTTTAACTTTGTGAAAATTTAGACAGAAGAATGCATTCCTGTTCTCCTCTATTCTTGGTACAATAAGAAATGAATCATCCAACTTCACTTTTTTAAACAGTAGCTCATAGAAAGATCTTAAGCAGTCTGTTTATCATAGTCATATTTATTTGGGAAAAAATGCCTCCATTCAAAGTTATTCTTATTCCAATGTTGAATTAGAGCTTTTCAATTTCATCCTGAATCATTTCTAAAACCTGATACTAGAATTAAATTATCATGAAATTTTCACATATGTCACTGAGCATTTTTCATCAATTCTTATCGGGTCTCAAAAAATTCACTCAGAGTGTCACATCCAGGAGATCCTCTTTATTTATGCAATAGAATATTGTGTAGATGCCATATGTGATTTCTTTTGGTTGGATAGCCAGATCAGAAAGGAATCAAAAGATTTCTTTCTTCCTCATGTAATAAAGTGGTGTAGTTTAGGGAATAAGATGAAAAGATAGAGATTGTTCTTCATTAAAAGTGTTGCTTTTTTTTTTTTTTTATTCCTTCATCTCTCTCTACATCTTTTCAGAGAAGGAGAGGGAGTAGAAAAAGGATAGGCAGAGGGAAAGGGAAGGAGAGAGAAAGGAATATGGAGGAAGAAAAGAAGCCTGAATATTTCCCATGATTCTTATATCTAAGTGCTGTGATGTCCACATATATCATGAGAAGCTTGGGCTCATGGGTGGAAAAGCAAAGGAGAGTGGACATACTCATGGAACCAGCAGGTGGAAGTGGTCCCTGCAGCTGTTCTACATGTTTCTAAGGACTTTGAATGGGACTTGTTATGTGCTTAAATGGTCTTTTTTTTTTTTTTTTTAATTACGTCTGTTAATGTAACACTGTCTCTACAATGTTCCTTTCCATGTGGTTTCCATTCTACCCTGTGGTCCCTCAGTCATACTGCTTTGGGGGATTCAATAAAGACAAAGTTGCATTTAGACTATTATTTTTTTTTTTATTATTTAGTTTGGGACTTGTTGGATATAAGTGAAGTAGGAGATAGATGGGCCCCTGGGCTGGACAAACAGTGTTGTCAACTGGAGTACATTTGAAGCTTTGTTCATATCCATGCTCCAAGGACAAAGCTAGTGGCAGAAACTGAGCTCTGCTGAAGTAAAGAGATAAGGTGACCACTCCTGAAGTCAAGGAAAACTTCTGTGTCTGTACATGCGAAGGAAGGCTTCTTGGGGGTCAAAAAGGGAGAGGGCACCACCCCATAATAAGTGTGGGCATGAACCTACCGGCCACTGCAATGGGATCCGCTTTAGCAAAAAGTTGCACATACATCTTGGGGAGGGTGTTAAGCCAATCAGGTGTGAAAAAAAGGAACAAGATATTTGGCCAAAGGTAAACAAAGACCTGGAAGGACTGTCCTATATATGTGACTTAAATCACCTCTTTGCTACATTCCTTGTTTAGATGCCCATAATCCTCTCTGGTGTGTATCTCTGTCTTGCTTCTGTCTTGAATAAATAGACTGCTTCTGTGTACTCCCATACTGTGCTGTGTTTCTCTTGATAAACTATGTACCGGTTTTCAGTCTTTGCCTTCTTGAAATATTCTTGCTTTCAAATGGGGGAAAGAGCCAGGCCTACTTTGCTTCTAGCTTCTAGCCCTTGGTGGTTTGTTACTAGGATTTCTGGTTTTCATCCAGGCTACCCAGGTTCAATTCCGGGGCAGGGAACTAAGATCTCTTTTCAGGACTGCTCACTGCAGTCTCTCCAAGATCAAGAATCTGTAGCTCACAGTAAGTTATAAGTATATTTAAATGATTGTTAGCTGTTCTAACCTGAATATTTCTGACCACACAGTGCTGATTAACCTGTCATGAAGATGCCAAAGCACCCTCCTGCAAAGTATAAACATACGCAAAGCATCAGAGAAGTGAAGAAATAAGATATTAAAGTCCTAAATCAGTAATTAAACTGTAGGAAAGTCTTCCAGTCACTAGTTAGATAAAATCATAAGCATAGAATTTTATTCTCATAGGTGCCACTACAAAAGAAGTTTTCTTTCAAATGCTCTTAGTTATGCAATTTTTATAATTACCATTTCAGTTCATTTCAGTCACTCAGTCATGTCTGACTCTTTGCGACCCCAAGGACTGCAGTACACCAGGCTTCCCTGTCCATCACCAACTCCCAGAGCTTGCTCAAACTCATGTCCATCAAATTGGTGATGCCATCCAACCATCTTATTCTCAGTCATCCGCATCTCCTCCTGCCTTCAATGTTTCCCAGCATCAGGATCTTTTCCAAGGAGTCAGTTCTTTGCATCAGGCAGCCAGAGTATTGGAGCTTCAGCTTCAGTATTGATCTTTCCAATGAATATTCAGGACTGATTTCCTTTAGGATGGTCTGGTTTGATCTCCTTGCTGTCCAAGAGACTCTCAAGACTCTTCTCCAACACCACAGTTGAAAACCATCAATTCTTTGGCACTCAGCTTTCTTTATAGTCCAACTGTCACATCCATACATGGCTACTTGAAAAACCATAGCTTTGACTAGATGGACATTTGTTGGTAAAGTAATGTCTCTGCTTTTTAATATGCTGTCTAGGTTGGTCATAGCTTTTCTTCCAAGGAGCAAACCTCTTTTAATTTCATGGTTGCAGGCACCATTTGCAGTGATTTTGGAGCCCCCAAAAATAAAGTCTGTCACTGTTTCCATTGTTTTCCCATCTATTTGCCATGAAGTGATGGGGCAAGATGCCATGATCTTAGTTTTCTGAATGTTGGGCTTTAAGCCAACATTTTCCAATCTCCTCTTTCACGTTCAACAAGAGGCTCTTTAATTCTTCTTCACTTTCTGCCATAAGGTTGGTGTCATCTGCATGTCTGAGGTTATTGACATTTTCCCCATCAATCTTGATTACGGCTTGTGCTTCATCCAGCTCGGCATTTTGCATGATATACTCTGCATATAGGTGCAGAGTATATTAAATTATCAAGGTGACAATATACAGCCTTGACATTCTCTTTCTGATTTGGAACCAGTCTGTTGTTCCATATCCAGTTCTAACTATTGCTTCTTGACCTGCATACAGATTTCTCAGGATGCAGGTCAGGTGGTCTGGCATTCCCATCTCTTTAAGATATCATACAATTTTCTCTTTAACTTTTCCATTTGAAAGCCGTGAAAAATAGATAGGTCAAAATCTTGTGTTTTTAGGGCACAAATTTTTAGCAATCCTTTAAGCAGCAAGTGTGTCTATACATGAGTGGAAGATTTAATCATGCCAAGATATCACTTACTTCTTAGCAAGATATTACCACTAACTAGTTAGAAGATACAGATTTCTACATGATCAAATAATCAATACTAAAGCAAAAATTAAAGTATATTTTATTTATAGTGTATTCTACTTCACATCATTTTGTTAGGGGAAGAGTCTGAACACCTCCTCCTATGGATCTTGGTTTTTGGTAATTTCACCAAAAAACATCCGAAGTCTTACCCAATGCAAGAGAGTTCATTGAGGATAAAGAGAGAGAACACCTCAAGGGAGAGGTGGGCCAGGCAAGGAAAACATTCAGCCCTGAGGGCCAGAGTGTAGAGTTTTTAAGGCAAGGGTTTTTGCATAATCCAGGAAATTGTTGATTGGCAGTATTGACAGCTGAAGGTTATAAATTGGGGGCTCTGCTGTGCAAGTCCTTCCCATAATTCAGTCTGTTATAATTAGATGCATGTATTCATAGAAATTTATGAACATTTAATGAGCATACAGATTTTAATGAGCCCAATGGCCAGCAAATGATGGCATAAGATGCATACATATGCCAGACTGGGAAAAGTCCCTCCAGTAGGGGATTTTCGAGTCCCCTGACCAGTCTGGAGCATTGATGGGGATTTGTTTGGGGTGGGGTTGGTAAATAGCTTGGGGGGATTAAGTGGCCATTGGATGTTTAACTAAAGGGTCTGCCTTCTTGTTGCTGATGGCTAGCTTCCTGCCTAACAATTTGAAGAAATAAGAATTATGCAGCCAAAAGATCAGGCAATTGTAATAGCTATAAGTATTTGCTTAATAAAACATTATGTCATTATTTTGGATTTTATGATAATTTAGGTATTTGTTAGCTTTTAATATTCACCATTTATGATGATTTATTTACTTTACTCTGAATATTTACTTCTGTATCTGAATTTTGTATTTCAGTTTTGTAATCTTTTTCTTAAAAAAGGCTACAAAAAAATGATAGGTTCCACAAAACCTAGATCTACTCTTGGCAAGTATTAGACCACATTTGATGTAAAGAGATTTCTCCCATCAGTTTAGACATCTTTTCTATCTATTTCCAGTCTGCCAGAAGACTTCATGTTTCATATATATATTTTTTACTCCTGACCATTTTTCTTATTGTTTTTGCTTCACCTTTACCACCTCTCTTATCATCTTGGGAAGCTTTGATAAAAGAATGAATAGATGTACATATGAAAATAAAATTGGTTTCATATAATTGTTTAATGCTTTATACAATATTCATATTATGGCAGATGACATTCTTTCCTACAATTTTCATGCATAATGTAAATGCCTAGATGGTATGTTCATAGCAGTCCTATCCAGAGATAAAGCCATTAGCAAATTTTGTAGGTGCACAATTGTTCTAATATGTTGAAAATATCTTTGAAGAGATACCCCACACCCAAGGGCAAAAAGTAAGCCCCAACAAAATGGTAGGAGGGGTGAAATCACCTTGAGAATCAAACCCCATACCCACCAGAGACACTCAGAGGGCTCAAACATACCTTGTGCACACCAGGATCCAGAGACCCCACAGGGACTGAGACAGAGCTGTACTTTGGTGTCTCCTGTGGAGGTACGGGTCAGCAGTGGACTGCTGCAGGGGCAGGAGCTCTGAGTGCAGCAGACCTGGGAGTGGCATAAGCCCTCTTGGAGGAGGTTGCCTTTAACCCCACCATAGAGCCACCAGAACTTACACGAGACTGGGGAAACAGAACTTGGAGAGCAGAAACAGAACCTTGTCCACACCAGGACCCAGGAGAAAGGAGCAGTGACCCCACAAGAGACTGACCCAGACTTGCCCGTGAGTGTCCAGGAATCTCCAACCAAGGCATATGTTTGCAGGGGCCTGCAGCAGGGTTGGGGGCACTGAGTGTAGTAGTGTGTGCATGGGAAATTTTGAAAGAGGTCATCATTTTATTCATTACTTCCACCATAGTTTGGCCTCAGATCAAATAACAGGGAAGGAACACAGACTAGCCCTTCAATAGAACATTGGACTAAAGATTTACTGAGCATGGCCCTGCCCATCAGAACAAGACCCAGTTTCCTCCTCAGTCAGCCTCTCCCATCAGGAAGCTTCCATAAGCCTCTTATGCTTCTCTATCAGAGGGCAGACAGACTGAAAACCACAATCACAAAAAACTAACCAATCTGATCACAAGGACCACAGCCTTGTATAACTCAATAAAACTATGAGCCATGCTACACAAGACATACGGGTCATGGTGGAGAGTCCTGAAAAACATAGTCTGCTGGAGAAGAGAATGGCAAACCACTTCAGTATTTTTGCCTTGAAAACACCATGAATGGTATGAAAAGCAAAAAGATAGGACACTGAAAGATGAAATTCCCAGGTCAGTAGGTGCCCAATATGCTACTGGAGATCAGTGGAGAAATAAATCCAGAAAGAATGAATAGACAGAACCAAAGAAAAAACAACACCCAGTTGTGGATGTAACTGGTGATGAATGTAAAGTCCGATGTTATAAACAGAAATATTGCATAGGAACCTGGACTGTTAGATCCATGAATCAAGGCAAACTGGAGGTGGTCAAACAGGAGATAGCAAGAGTGAACACTGACATTTTAGGAATCAGCTAATTAAAATGGACCAGATGGGTGAATTTAACTCAGATGACCATTATATCTACTACTGTGGGCAGGAATCCCTTAGAAGAAATGGAGTAGTCCTCATAGTCAACAAAAGAGTCTGAAATGCAGTACTTGGATGCAGTTTCAAAACTGACAAATTGATCTCTGTTCATCTCCAAGGCAAACCATTCAATATGACAGTAATTCAAGTCTATGCCCCAACCAGTAATGCTGAATAAGCTGAAGTTGAACAGTTCTATGAATATCTACAAACTTCTAGAACTAGCAGCCAAAAAAAAGAAGTCCTTTTTATTATAGGGGCCTGGAATGCAAATGTAGGACGCCAAGAGATACCTGGAGTAGCAGACAATTTTGGCCTTGGAGTACAGAATGAACCAGGGCAAAGACTAATAGAGTTTTGCCAAGAAAACACACTGGCCATAGCAAACACCCTCTTCCAACACACTAAAGATATACACATGGACATCACCAGATAGTCAATACTAAAATCATACTGATTATATTATTTCTAGCCAAAGATGGAGAAGCTCTATACAGTCAGCAAAAACAGGACTGTGAGCTGGCTGTGACTAAGAACATAAACTCATTATTGCCAAATTCAGACTTCAATTGAAGAAAGTAGGGAAAACCACTAGACTATTCAGGTATGACCTAAATCAAATCCCTTACACTTACTTACACAGTATAAGTGACAAACAGATTCAAGGGATTAGATCTGATAGAGTGCCCGAAGAACTATGGATGGAGGTTCGTGACACTGCAGGAGGTAGTGATAAAGATCATCCCAAAGAACTGCAGAAAGGCAAGATGGCTGTCTGAAAAGGCCTTACAAATAACTGAGAAAAATAAAGAAGCAAAAGGCAAAGGAGAAAAGGAAAGATACATCCATTTGAACGCAGAGTTCCAAAGAATAGCAAGAAAAGATAACAAAGCCTTTCTCAGTGATCACTGCAAAGAAATAAAGGAAAACAATAGAATAGGAAAGATTAGAGATCTCTTCAAGAAAATCAGAGCTACCAAGGGAGCGTTTCATGCAAAGCTGGGCACAGTAAAGGACAAAAAAAGGTATGGACCTAACAGAAGCAGAAGATGTTAAGCAGAAATGGCAAGAATACACAGAAGAATTATACGAAAATATATTCATGATTCAGAAAACCACAATGGTGTGATCATTCACCTAGAGCCAGACATCCTGGAATGAGAAGTCAAGTGTGCCTTAGGAAGCACCACTATGAACAAAGCTAGTGGAGGTGATGGCATTTCAGTTGAGCTTTCTCAAATCCTAAAAGATGATGCAGTGAAAGTGCTGAACTCAATATGCCAACCAATTTGGAAAACTCAGCAGTGGCCACAGGACTGGAAAAAGTCAGTTTTCATTCCAACCTCAAAGAAAGGCAATGCAAAAGAATGATCAAACTACCATACAGTTGCACTCATCTCACATGATAGCAAGTGATGCTCAAAATTCTCCTAGCCAGGCTTCAACAGTAGGTGCACTGTGAGCTTCCAGATGTTCAACCTGGATTTAGAAGAGGCAGAGAAACCAGAGATCAAATTGCCAACATCCGTTGGATCATTGAAAAACCAAGAGAGTTCCAGAAAAACATCTATCTCTGTTTTATTGATTACATCAAAGCCTTTGACTGTGTGGATCACAAAAAAACTGTGGAAAATTCTTTAATAGATAGGAATACCAGATCATCTGACCTGCCTCCTGAGAAATCTGTGTACAGGTCCAGAAACAACAGTTTGAATTGGACATGGAAGAGCAGATTGGTTTCAAATCAGGAAAGGAGTATGTCAAGGCTGTGTATTATCACCTGGTTATTTAATTTATATGCAGGGTGTATCAAGAGAAATGCTGGAGTGGATGAAACACAAGCTAGAATCAAGATTGCCAGGAGAAATATCAATAACGTCAGATACGCAGATGACACCAGCCTTATGGCAGAAAGTGAAGAAGAACTAAAGAACCTCTTGATGAAAATGAAAGAGGAGAGTAAAAAGTTGGCTTAAAGCTCAGCATTAAGAAAACTAAGATCATGGCACCTGGTTCCATCACTTCACGGCAATAATTGAGGAAACAGTGGAAACAGTGGCAGACTTTTATTTTGGGGGGCTCCAAATAACTACAGATGGTGAATTCAGTCATGAAATTAAAAGACACTTGCTCCTTGGGAGAAAAGTTATGACCAACATAGATAGCATGTTAAAAAGCAGAGACATTGCTTTGCCAACAAATGTCCATATAGCCAAATCTATGGCTTTTCCAGTAGTCATGTGTGGATGTGGAAGTTGAACTATAAAGAAAACTGAGTGCCAAAGGATTGATGCTTTTGAACTGCGATGTTGGGGAAGGCTCTTGAGAGTCCCTTGGATAGCAAGGAGATCCAACCAGTCCATCCTAAAGGAAATCAGTCCTGAATATTCATTGGAAGGACTGATGCTGAAGCTGAAACTCCAATACTTTGGCCACCTGATGCAAAAAACTGACTCCCTGGAAAAGACCCCGATGCTAGGAAAAATTGAAGGAAGGATGAGAAGGAAACATCAGGGGATGAGATGGTTGGATGGCATCCCCGACTCAATGGACATGAGTTTGAGTAAACTCTGGAAGTTGGTGATGGACAGGGAGGCCTGTTATGCTGCAGTTCATGGAGTCACAAAGAGCAACTGAGTAACTGAACTGAACTGATTAAAAATATTTCACCCATTTTAAAAAATGTCATTGAATTTTCAGGAGAATCCTGTAAACAGACTAAAGAAAATATATTTAAAATGTCTAAATATTTCATGATTCTATCTAAAGAACTCTTCATTAGAGATTTGCCATTTTCCCCAGCAACTATAATGTTCCTGTCCACCGAGATAGGATATCTTTTTTCCAAGTTGGCTGAAGGCACAAGGCCATAGTGTCACTCAGCTTTAATTTCTATTTTTTGCAGTAACTCTCATTTTCCATTTTCCCTTGCTGTTTAATTACTATATTTCTCCATTCACCAAATTCATAACATGTACAATGATCAAGTTTAGGGCTTATTTAATCTTGTAGTTTAGCTGCTTTGTGAAAAAAAGAAGACTTTGATCTTATCAGTAACTCAGTTACAAATTACATTTAAGAGGTCCTACTTCTTTTTGGGCTCCAAAATCACTGCAGATGGTGACTGCAGCCATGAAATTAAAAGACACTTACTCCTATGACCAACCTAGATAGCATATTCAAAAGCAGAGACATTACTTTGCTGACTAAGGTCCATCTAGTCAAGGCTATGGTTTTTCCAGTGGTCATGTATGGATGTGAGATTTGGACTGTGAAGAAGGCTGAGCACCAGAGAATTGATGCTTTTGAACTGTGGTGTTAGAGAAGACTCTTGAGAGTCCCTTGGACTGCAAGGAGACCCAACCGGTCCATTCTGAAGGAGATCAGCCCTGGGATTTCTTTGGAAGGACTGATGCTAAAGCTGAAACTCCAGTACTTTGGCCACCTCATGCCAAGAGTTGACTCCTTGGAAAAAACTCTGATGCTGGGAGGGATTGGGGACAGGAGGAGAAGGGGACGACCGAGGATGAGATGGCTGGGTGGCATCACTGACTTGACGGACGTGAGTCTGGGTGAACTCCGGGAGTTGGTGATGGACAGGGAGGCCTGGCATGCTGCAATTCATGGGGTCGCAAAGAGTCAGACGCGACTGAGTGACTGAACTGAACTGAACTTCCTGAGAGGTTTCCAGTGGATAGTTAATCAAGGTATGTGGATTTTTGTTAACCTGAAAGTGTGACCCTTTCCTAACTCTTGCCTGTTTCAGTTATATGTTCCAGTGACACATCTTCCTGTGTCTGACTGTCTTTGGGTGCTGGAATTTTCTGTCCACTGAATAATGTACCAATATTAAAAAAAAATACAAATTATCTCCAAAAAGCATAAAATTCTGCCTAAAAATTTTAGAAAATCATTGATGTTTTCCACCAGGAATTGACTCAGGACAATCATGTATGTCTCGTATCACTAATACAAGATCTGGAAAATACATTTCTGATATATATAATCATACATGTTTCTTGCTCTTTCCAAAGTTTACAATATTCTTCATGTTAGTTAATGAAATGTCTTCTACTATATGATGTTTTCTGTAATTAAGTTTTTGCCTATAAAAGAATGATAGTTTATAGTGAGAGCTTTTATCAAGTAAACCAAAGAATTAAATGAAGTTGGTCTCACATTCTGAAACAGGCTATCAATCCTCAAAACTTGTAAATCAGAAGCATAAAGCTTCAGCAAATGCAACACACATTCAAAATACCTGTCTGATATGAAGAAACTGTTGAGAAGAAACTCAGAACAATTTCTGGGATTTAAACTGTGGTATGTCCTTGGTTGTCTGCTAATTAAATTATTATATAATTATCTTATGCAATTATTACATTTCTGGCAAATATATCTCTCCTCTTATGTGACTTCATTTATGTGTTGCATTATTCATCAAAAATATTGGACCATGTAATACTTATGTTTAATATGCTGCACAGTTTTGACAAGTAACACATAAAAATAGGATTTTAAAAAATGATTGTAAGACTAAAATATCAAGAAATCAGTAGTATACTATGCTCAATTTAAGGATCTTCCCTCCTAGCTCAGCAGTAAAGAATCTGCCTGAAGGACAGGGAACCTGGGTTTGATTCAAGAAGATCCCCTGGGAGAAGGAAATGGCAACCCACTCCAGTATTCTTGCCTGGAGAATCCTATGGACAGAGGAGCCTGGCAAGCTACAGTTCATGGGGTCGCAAGAGGTGGACATGACTTGGCGACTAAACCACCAACACCATGCTCAACTTATACACAGAAGACATTCATAAGTTATTTTTAGGGAAATCAGAGAATCACAGTCAGAGAATCACAGAAATAAAGGAAATAGCATACATGCCTAGTGCAATTAAACTCATTTCATTTCTAGTAGGTCTAATGACGTTTAAATATTTAGTGAAGAGAAAGCTTTAGCATCAAATATGGAACAATGTGGATGTTTATTGAATATGAAAAAGGCTATTGTGTTGTTAGTAGTATTGGGTTTGCCAGTTTAGGCTAGAATCACTTGGCTAAAGAGTGTGATGGAAATTGCCTGATATTCATTAGATACCACAAGGAACACAACATGACTGCTAGAAATCTTTAGCACTTCAGGAGTAGGAAGAAGTAGTTATAGTTTAGCAAAATGTTTTCAGGCACATAAAACTAGTGTTAGAAACTTAGTAATGTCTAATATAAACTCCATATTTAATTTCCAAGGAGATCAGTCCTAGGTGCTCATTTGAAGGAATGATGGTAAAGCTGAAACTCCTGTACTTTGGCCACCTCATGAGAAGAGTTGACTCATTGGAAAAGACTCTGATGCTGGGAGGGATTGGGGGCAAGAGGGGAAGGGGACGACAGGGGATGAGATGGGAGGATGGCATCACCGACTCGATGGACGTGAGAGTTTGAGTGAACTCCGGGAGTTGGTAATGGACAGGGAGGCCTGGTGTGCTGCGATTCATGGGGTCACAAAGAGTCGGACACGACTGAACTGAACTGAACTGATATATATATATATATATATATATATATATATGCATATGTGAGGGTAGATAGAATTTCCATTGGAAATTCTCTTATTTACTTATTTTTAAAGATGGAATAAAAACTATGTTTTGCTTTTTTAAAAATATTCTACTCTTATTAGCTCTTCTATTATTGATCCTCATTATAATGAAGGACAAAATGCATGGCATTAGAGCCAGATTAACTAAATTTTAAATCCAACTCTTCTACTTTTTAAGTTAATATACAGCCAAGTCCCTTAAACTCTCCTTTCCTCAGTTTACCCATCATTAAAATGAACTATGACATTTATATTATAATATCACAGTGATTAAATAATATAAAATAAAATGCTTAAAATGTTTGAAATGGCACTCAACAAGCATTAACTATTGTTATTTTTTCCATTATGAACATTATAGTTTAAGCACCATATTTGTGCATGTGTGAGCACTAAGTTACTTCAGTCGTGTAGGATTCTGTGTGACCCCATGGATT
The DNA here is from genome assembly GCF_023091745.1 of Budorcas taxicolor. Lineage (NCBI taxonomy): Eukaryota > Metazoa > Chordata > Mammalia > Artiodactyla > Bovidae > Budorcas > Budorcas taxicolor. The sequence goes on along the minus strand of NC_068929.1, from coordinate 53,383,180 downwards.
ATAGCCCACCAGACATCTCTGTCCATTGGGACTCTCCAGGCAAGAATACTGGAGTAGCTTGCCATGCCCTCCGCCAAGGGATCTTCCCGACCCAGGGATTGAATCTATGTCTTTATGTCTCCTGCATTGGCAAATAGGTTCTTTACCACTTGTAAAGACCTGTAAAGACACCTGTACAGCGCCACCTGTAAAGACCTTATATGTGAAGGTGAATTAAATGTCTGGTTTGTACCATTATAAATGTAGCACTCCATCAGCAGAAATCAGTAAGGTTGAGGCAATATTCTCTAAAGAGTAACGTCCCCTGGATTTACTAGTTCTGGTTACCAGGATATTGAATGTGTTTCATTGATTGGGATTCATTCAATCCAGAAAACCAAATCAATCTAAAACAATATAGGAGGTATCTGCAGCGTCCTTTACCTCACTTCCCTTGAAAACACAATACAGATCCACACACCGGAAGGAAGGGTTTATAATAGAATCCACATATGCAGAACAGTGCAGCACAAATTAAGTAACTAGTTCAGAGGACTTGAGTGCCTTCACAGTTAAGTCTCACTGAGGAAATAGCAACAGTAACTGTGACTGGCTTAAAGATCTGCTCTCTGGAAATCTGATCCAGACTTCTCCCTTTCTCTGTGACTCACACTGTTTTGACTGGTGCCAATCTGCTCATAGATTTCTTTTATAGTCCTTCTCTATAGCTTCATCACTGTTACTGAATTCACACACAAATCACGTTTAAAACAATGTTAATCAATTTGTTTCAAATGTCATGTGTTTCTGGTGAAAATCCCCATTGCTCTATTTATCCTCACACTGAAATATTCCCCTTTCTTCTGTTTCTCCGAGGCCCTAAACCATTTACCTGCAGTTTCCTCATTCTTTGCTTGTTTCTTCTATACAGCTCTTGTGCTCTCTGCTGTATTGGGTCAACTGTTTTTTGTTTGTCTGTTTGTTTTTTAGCCCATGAAGAATACTATTCCCTAAATAATGTCTTAGAAAAAGTCTACCATTAAATAGAAAAGCTGACATGATGATAGTATTTATATGCAATTGAACTACCTTTCTTCTCCAGTCATGACTCCACTGTCTTCCTTACCATCAAACTATTTCAGTTTCCAGAGTTATGTGTGTTAACTGTCTCACTCACAACATTGGGTAAGAAATAGAATAGTGAATTTTATTTTTCTCTTTTGAGAGGTAATCAGAAGTAGTGAAAATGAAACCCACTCAGTTATGTCCAACTATTTGCAACCCCATGGACTATACAACCCATGGAATACTCTAGGCCAGAACACTGTAGTGGTAAATACCATCCAGACAATTTTCTCAAATTTATACCTTTACCCAGGTATTTCTTTTCCTGTACTCCAAAGTCACTGCAGAAGGTGACTGCAGCCATGAAATTAAAAGACACTTGCTCCTTGGAAGAAAAACTATGACCTACCTAGACAGAATATTAAAAAGCAGTGTCGAAGAAGACTCTTGAGAGTCTTTTGGACTGCAAGGAGATCAAACTAGTCAATCATAAAAGAAATCAGTCCTGAATATTCATTGGAAGGACTGATGCTGAAGCTGAAGCTCCAATACTTTGGCCACTTGATGTGAAGAACTGATTCACAGGAAAAAAACCCTGATGCTGGGAAAGATTGAAGGCAGGAGGAGAAGAGGATGACAGAGGATGAGATGGTTGGATGGCATTACCAACCTGATGGATATGAGTTTGAGCAAGCTTCAGGAGTTGGTGATGGACAGAAAAGCCTGGAGTGCTGCAGTCCATGGGGTCACAAAGAGTTGGACAAAACTGAAAGACTGAACTGAACTGACCCTGTATTTCAGATGATAAAGGAGAACATATCCTACTCAAGATACATATAACAAAAAGTAACATTTATTTTGTTAATAGAAACCTTTTGTTGTTGTTGTTCTCTGTGCTCACTAAAAGGATGTGTCAGGTGAGAGTTGTAAGATAAGTTTTATTTGGGGGAAATTGAGGATAGCAGCTTTGAGAGAGCACCTCAGATAGCTCTGAGAGACTTCTCCAAAAAGGCACTGGGGGAAGGTCAATATATAAGATTTTGGTGAAGGGGGATTTCAATGCAATCAAGCACTTACTTTACAAGAAGTTTTCTGATAGTCACAAGGAGCTGATGTCACCGTGAAGGGATTTGGTGCTTTTCTAGATATGAAGAGATGGAAAAATTGGGATCATGAAATTGGTTTCTGGAATATCTGTCTAAAGATGTGTTCCACCACCTTCCCTGGAGCACAGAATGCCTCACTTCACCCTGAACTCTCCACAGGAGGTGTTGCAGGTCAACAGCTGCAGTAGCACAGGGTTTATTCTCCACAGAGGAAGATGGCAAGTACCTTTGTTGTTGTTGTTGCTGTTGTTCAGTCCCTGGCAAACGCTCTTGGCAAGTGCCAATTTGTAGTTGACGTTCACACCATATAACCCATTGACTATATTAATAATAGTGTGTTTGTGCCTGCATGTTTTCAATTATGTCTGACTCTTTGTGATCCTAGGGGTTACAAAGACTGAAAGACCCCTTTCATGACCGAAAGACCCCTTTCAGTCATATCTGACTCCTTGTGACCCTCCAGGCTCTGCTGTCCATGGATTTTCCAGGTAAGAATACTGGAGTGGGTTGCAATTTCCTCCTCCAGAGTATCTTCCCAACCCAGGGATCTAAGCATGATCTCTTATGTCACCCTAATTGGCAGGCAAGTTCTTTACCACGACTGCCACATGAAACCCTATTACATTAACAGTACCAGTGAAAATGAAAGTAATCTGCTTCCTTGGTTTATATTAGTTTTTTTCATTCTCATTACTTATAAAAAGCTAACTTGCTTTCCCTATTGTATATATTTTATTTAAATTTTTCTAGGTATTTTCATCACGAACAAAATAGTATATATTATAGAATATAAATTAATAATATTAAGTATGAGAAAGATATTTTACAAAAATGATATTTAGCATTTTGTCCAAGGAGCAAAAATATTATATTTTAATTTAAAGGAAAAAAAGTGTCAGGATAATTCCACAAAGAATTGATGACTCAAGTAATTAATTTGCAATCCTATTTCCCAGTCTTTTCTAATGTTTATCTGCAGTTCTCTGTTTCTAAAGGTTCTTGAGCTTGCCTCTGATATTTGGCAGGACCATTTACAATTATACAGACAGAGACAGTCTGTTACAATAAAGAAGTTGGCACTTTAGAAAAGCTAATTAAAACAAACAAAACCAAACAAGAGACCTCCTCATGTGTAATTAAAGTGAGGAATATGTGAATCCATTCTCAGGAAAGTTAGTTATTGCACTTTTTTAATCTTGTGTGACTACAAAAAATAATTGACCAGAGGAAGTATCTTAGCTAATAAATACAGAATGACAGAGCCAGAGCACCATTTTGAAATTACTAATTAATTAATAGATTTGTTTAGATAGGGAGCATCACCAGCTGCTAACATCAAAGAGAGACACCTGAGTGTTTGTGTATCTTAGAAATGAAGTGATAGAGGAGCTCATCTGCAAACATGTGCTATCCTTCAAGAGAAAGGAAGTATGGCTCCAAGATTGGCCCAGAGGCTGGCAGGCTATCACAGGTACCATGGGCTGAAGGGGCACAGCTTCTGCTATATCCACAAGTCAAGAGCCTAGGGGGCAGAACGTCAAGCCACAGGACGTTTCGGGTCTTGAAATGTAATGAAGCTTGCCCCACTGGATTTGGGACCAATGACTCCTTTATTCATTCCATTTTCTCCCTTCTGGAACGCACCTACCTACTTTATACCAGTCTCACCTTTGTATTTGAGAAACAGATAACTTTTTTGCTTCCCTGATGGCTCAGATGGTAAAGTGTCTGCCTTCAAAGCAGGAGACCCGGGTTCTATCCCTGGATTGGGAAGATCCCCTGGAGGAGGAAATGGCAACAGACTCCAATATCCTTGCCTGGAAAATCCCATGGACAGAGGAGCCTGGTAGGCCACAGTCCATGGGGTCCCAAAGAGTCAGACACGACTGAGTGACTTCACTTCACTTTACACACTTTTGAGTTGATTATACTTGGATGATGTTTTGAATTTAGAGATACTACTAGGGATACATTAACATTTCAGGTAGTGGTGGTGGTTTAGTCACTAAGTGGTGTTCAACTCTTGCGACCCCAAGGACTGTAGCCTGCCAGGTTCCTCTGTCCATGGGATTTCCCAGGCAAGAATACTAGAATGAGTTGCTATTTCCTTCTCCAGGGGAACTTCACAACCCAGGGATCGAACCCGGGTCTCCTGCATTGCAGGCAGACTCTTTACCAACTGAGATACAAGGGAAGATTTCAGGAAATAAGCTGAAATCAAGATTTCCAGGAGAAATATCAACAACCTCAGATATGCAGATGATACCACTCCAATGGCAGAAAGCAAAGAGAAGCTAGAGTCTCTTGATGGTGGTGAAAAAAGGAAAGTGAAAAAACTGGCTTAAAAGAGCATTCAAAAAACAAAAAACCTGAGATCATGGCATCTGGTCCCATCATTTCATGGGTAATAGATGGAGAAATAGTGGAAACACTGTCAGAAATTATTTTCTTGGGCTCCAAAATCATTGTGGACGGTTACTGAGCTACAAAATTAAAAGACACTTTCTTCTTGGAAGAAAAGTTAAGACAAACCTAGACAGTGTATTAAAAAGCAGAGCTATTTCTTTGCTGATAAAGTTCTCTATGGTCAAAGCTATGATTTTTCTAGTAGTCATGTAGGGATGTGAGAAAACGAAAATGAAAATCATTCAGTCCTGTCTGACTCTTTACAACCCCATGGACTATACAGTCCATGGAATTCTCCTGGCCAGAATACTGGGGTGGGTCCCCTTTCCTTTCTCCAGGGGATCTTCCAGTCCTAAGGATTGAACCCAGGTCTCCCACATTGCTGGCGGATTCTTTACCAACTGAGCCACAAGGGAAGCCCAAGAATACTGGAGTGGATAGCCTATCCCTTCCACAGTGGATCTTCCAGACCAGGAATCCATCAAGATCTCCTGTATTGCAGGTGGATTCTTTACCAGAGGAGCTATCAAGGAAGCCCAGGGATGTGAGAGCTGTACCACAAATAAGGCTGAGCACCAGAGAATTTATGCTTTTGAATTGCGGTGCTGGAGACACTCTTGAGAGTCCCTTGGAAGCAAAGAGATCAACCAGTCAACCCTAAAGGAAATCAACCCTGAACATTAATTGGAAGAACTGATGCTACAGCTGAAAGTCCAATACTTTGGCCACCTGATATAAAGAGATGACTCATTGGAAAAGAACCTGATGCTGGGAAAGATTGAAGACAGGAGAAGAGGGTGACAGGGCATGAGATAGTTGGATGGCATCACCGACTCAAGGACATGAGTTTGAGCAAACTCCAGGAAATAGTGAAGAACATAGAAGCCTTGTGCCCTGAAGTCCATGGGGTCACAAAGATTCAGACAGGACTGAGTGACTGAACAACAAAAACAACAGGATTAGGGTAAATCTATTTTGCATGTGGAATTGACAATAATTTGAGGGAATCTCAGACCAGAGTGGGATGTATAGTGTTCCCCCAGAACTCATGTTTGTATAGAACTTCAGAATGTGACTTTACTTGGAAATTGAGTTTTTATTGATGTAATCAGTTAAAATAATGTCACACTGGATTAGGATGAGTTCAAATTACAAACTGATGTATTTATAAGAAGAGGAGAGAAGACACAGAGGAACACAGAGAGGATGGCATGTAAAGATGTAAGCAGAGTTATGTTTCCACAAGTCAAGAGATAACCAAATACTGTACAGTAAGGAAGGATTCTTTTGAGATTCTTTTGAGGGAGCTGGTACCTTGATTTGGGATTTCTGGCTTCCAGAATTGTGAGGCAAAAATTTATTCTATTTTAGTGACCTATATTGTTACAGCATCCCTAGGAAATTATTGCAACATATAAATATAAAGTATTCATCTTGGTGATTATGTATAAGATTTTTATAAATATCATGAGCTCCTGTGAAAGTGAATCGTGACCCACATTTTCAGTTTTGGAAACAGGAGGATAGCAATAGCTTTACTACTACAACAAAAATAATGACAGCAATAAGGACTTTACAAATATCAAATCACTTAATTTTTAGAATAACCTTATTTGTAAATTCTCTATTATTAGTGTTATATGTATAGATGAGGAAGGGCTTCCCAGATGACTCAGTCCTGGAGAATCCGCCTGACAAGCAGAAGATGTGAATTCAATCCCTAGGTTGGGAAGATTCCCTGAAGAAGGAAATGGCAACCCATTCCAGTATGGGAAATCCTATGGACAGAGAAGCCTGGCAGACTATAGTCGATGGGGTAGCAAAAGAGTCAAGCAAGATTCAGTGGCTAAACAACAACAACAATAACAAAAATAGATGAAGGAACATGTTTCAAGGTCACATAGCATTTGATTAGCAGAATAAAAGTCTGAAATCATTTCCATCTAACTGAAAACCCTTGTCTGCACTATTACAGTGTAATGGCTGTGTTATTTGTCTACTAAGACTTCCCTGGTGGCTCAATGGTAAAGAATCTGCCTGCAGTTGAGGAGCCCGGAGTTTGATCCCTGAGTCGGGAAGATCCACTGGAAAAGGAAAGGGCAACCCACTCCAGTATTCTTGTCTAGGAAATTCCATGGTCAGAGGAGCCTGATGGGCTACAATCCATGGTGTTGCAAAGAGTCAGACACAACCTACTGACTAAGCCACCACCATCCTATAAGGATCTTGCCAATTTAGCTCAAAACCATGTTGTATTATGAGTTTTATATTTAGTAGATATTTCTATTCCTAGATATTACCTTATAGCATATCCAGTTAGATTTTTTTATTTTCAACTCCAGAGTATCCAGGCTATCTGAGTTGAATTGTGTCTCTCAAAAATTCATAATTTAAAGCCCCTAGTATCTCATCATGTGAATTTATTTGGAATAAGGTCATTGCAGATATATTAGCTAAAATGAGATCAACAGGGTAGGCCCTTATTCACTACAACTGGACTCTTTATACAAAGGGAAAAATTGGATACAGATAGAGGCATACATAAAGAGAAAATAATGGAAAAAACACAGGCAGAAGATGGTCATCTACCTGCCAAGGTGAGAAGCAGGGAACAGGTTATTTTCTCACAGCCCACAGAGGGAACCAACTTTGCCTGTCAACTCGTTGACTTCAGACTCTAGCCTCTAGATATGTGAGACAATAAATTTCTGTTGTACTTATTACCCTATTTGTGAAACTCTTACAACAGCCATAAAAACTAATAAAGTGTTAACCATACTTAAAATTTACCTTGGGTTTACCCTCGTGGCTCAGATGGTAAAGAATCTGCACACAACGCAGGAGACGGGGATTTGATCCCTGGTCTGGGAAGATCCCCTGGAGAAGAGAATAGCTAACCACCACAGTATTCTTGCCTGGACAATTCCATGGACAGACGAGCCAGGTGAGCTACAGTCTATGGGGTCACAAAGAGGCAGACACAACTGAGTGACTAGCATATTTTACCCACGTATGAAGAGTGGGAAAACAGTACATTGAATGCCAACCCTGAGCACTAGCCTGGGTTCAGATTCATGAGGTTTAGGCACTGCAGTGGAACTGCATTGTGAAAATTGCATTTCTTACCTTTTTTTCAAATTTGAATTGGGTCACTTTGAGGTTTCTGTTTGTTTGTTTTGTTTTGTTTTTCATATAGTAACTTCATAGTCTCATTATCATCCTTGAAATAAAATTTTCTCATTAAACCTGTATCTTTTCAGATTTTTTTTTTTTTTTGAATTTCTGTTATGCTCCATTCAGTTACCATTATACTTTTGTTTAACTGTCACTGTTCTCAATCCTTGATACTATCTTCCTTCACAGAAACTTTTGGTCATTATTAGCTATGAAATTTACTTGTTTCCCAGCAACCACTCTGGAGAAGGAAATGACAACCCACTCCAATATTCTTACCTAGAGGACTAGTGGACAAAGGAGATTGGCGGGCTACAGTCCATGAGGTCACAAAGAGTTGGGCATGATAGTACGCATGCGCTCATGCACTCAGTCAAGTGATGGAACGTTCTAGCTACTAACTAAACATTTGTGGCTTAGAATAACCATCATAACTTGTCTGTTAGTAACCCAAACTCATGGATCATAGTCAGTGTGTGCTTGTGCTAAGTTGCTTCAGTTCAGTTCAGTTCAGTTCAGTTGCTCAGTCGTGTCTGACTCTTAGAGACCCCATGATTTGCAGCACGCCAGGCCTCCCTGTCCATCACCAACTACCGGAGTTCACTCAGAATCACGTCCATTGAGTCATTGATGCCATCCAGCCATCTCATCCTCTGTCGCCCCTTCTCCTCCTGCCCCCAATCCCTCCCAGCATTAGAGTCTTTTCCAATGAGTCAACTCTTTGCATGAGGTGGCCAAAGTACTGGAGTTTCAGCTTCAGCATCATTCCTTCCATATAAATCCCAGGGCTGATCTCATTTAGAATGAACTGGTTGGACCTCCTTGCAGTCCAAGGGACTCTCAAGAGTCTTCTCCAACACCACAGTTCAAAAGCATCAATCTTCGGTGCTCAGCTTTCTTCACAGTCCAAATCTCACATCCATACATGACCACTGGAAAAACCATAGCCTTGACTATACGGACCTTTCTGGGTTGGTCATAACGTCCTTTCCAACGAGTAAGCATTTTTTAATTTCATGGCTGAAATCACCATCTGCAGTGATTTTGGAGCCCAGAAAAATAAAGTCTGACACTGTTTCCACGGTTTCCCCATCTATTTCCCAAGAAGTAATGGGACCAGATGCCATGATCTTAGTTTTCTGAATGTTGAGCTTTAGACCAATTTTTTCCACTCTCCTCTTTCACTTTCATCAAGAGGCTTTTTAGTTCCTCTTCACTTTCTGCCATAAGGGTAGTGTCATCTGCATCTCTGAGGTTATTGATATTTCTCACAGCAATCTTGATTTCAGCTTGTGCTTCTTCCAGCCCAGCATTTCTCATGATGTACTCTGCAGCTTCAGTTGTGTTCAACTCTTTGCGACCCAATTGACTGTAGCCTGCCAGGCTTCTTTGTCCATGGGATTTTCCAGGCAAGAATACAGGAGAGGGTTGCCATTTTTTTTTCCTTAGGATCTTCCCCACCCAGGGATCAAACCCATGTCTTTTATGTCTCCTGCATTGGCAGGCAAGTTCTTTACCACTGGTGCCATTGGGAAGCCCCAGACATATAGAGCATAGTCAGCAATGGACTTTGTTTTCTTTAGGATTTATTCAAATAAGTCCTGTGGATTTAATACCTTCCTTACAGCTGGGTAAAATTTGGGGGAAAATCCCATTTTTTCTTATCTGTCCCAATTAGTACATCATCTTCCTTGTATTTTTCACCATAGTTACATAAATCCACTCAATAATTATATATATTGAAGACTAATATTTATGACATAATATGAGAAATGCTGGGCTGGAAGAAGCACAAGCTGGAATCAAGATTTCCAGGAGAAATATCAATAATCTCAGATATGCAGATGACACCACCCTTATGGCAGAAAGTGAAGAAGAACTAAAAAGCCTCTTGATGAAAGTGAAAGAGAAGAGTGAAAAAGTTTTCTTAAAGCTCAACATTCAGAAAACTAAGATCATGTCATCTGGTCCCATCATTTCATGGTAAATAGATGAGGAAACAGCAGAAACAGTGTCAGACTTTATTTTTCTGGGCTCCAAAATCACTGCAGATGGTGATCGCAGCCATGAAATTAAAAGACGCTTACTCCTTGAAAGGAAAGTTATGACCAACCTAGATAGTATATTCAAAAGCAGAGTCATTACTTTGCCAACTAAGGTCTGTCTAGTCAAGGCTATGGTTTTTCCAGTGGTCATGTATGGATGTGAGAGTTGGACTGTGAAGAAAGCTGAGTGCCAAAGAATTGATGGTGTTGCTGTGCGTGCACCTTAGCACCCGGCAGAAAATGCTCCCGTGTGTCTCGAACATTTATACTCCATTCAGAAATATGTACTCCGTGTTAATTTCCTCACCCAGACTCTGTTAACTTAGGAATATCTCCGAGTGGAGACGTGCTAGCTTTTTCTGTAAATCTTAAATAAAAGGTGCTGTTCCTTCCTTGGCCCTGGACTGGTCTGTGTTTCCTGTCTTTCTCTCCGTGCATTTTTTCTTTTTCTTTTTTGTTGGAGAAGACTCTTGAGAGTCCCTTGAACTGCAAGGTGATCCAACCAGTCCATTCTAAAGGAAATCAGTCCTGGATGTCTTTGGAAGAAATGATGATAAACCTGAAACTTCAATACTTTGGCAATCTCATGGGAAGAGTTGACTCATTGGAAAAGACTCTGATGCTGGGAGGGATTGGGGGCAGGAGGAGAAGGGGATGACAGAGGATGAGATGGCTGGATGGCATCACTGACTCGATGGATTTGGGTCTGAGTGAACTCCAGGAGTGGGTGATGGACAGGGAGGCCTGGCGTGCTGCAATTCATGGGTTCACAAAGAGTCAGACACTACTCAGTGACTGAACTAACTAATAAACCTTGATGTTTGGATACTTCAGTGGCGAAACTAACATAAGTTCCTCTTTTCAGGAAGCTTACACATTTATGTAGTGGATTGCGGAGGTCTTTCCAAAAATGATGACAAGCTTGGCAACTAGGTGAAGGTTTCTGAAGGAACAAATGGCATAGTTTATACACACCTCTTGAAAGTCTTTCTTTATACCATGAGTCATGCCATTAGAAAAAGTGGTAGGAATGCTATTCCTTTTTTTAACTAAAGTTATTGAAGATATTGTTGAAGGAAGGCTTTCCATCCAGCCTCAACTCACTGGTCAGGGTTATTTTGAGTGATAAAATTGACCAACACATGCTTTCTGCAGATCAGTGACATGTTTTTCATCATTAATATATCCTGATGTACTTGGATTAATGGTTTCCCAGGTGACTCGGTGGTAAAGAATCTGCCTGCCAATGCAGGAGACACAGGCTCAATCTCTGGGTCAGGAAGATCCCCTGGAGTAAGAAACAGCAACCCCTTCTAGTATTCTTGGTTGTAAGTCCCATGGACAGAAGAACCTGGCAGGCTACAGTCCATGGGGTCACACAAAGTTGGACACTATTGAACACTCAGGCGTGCATTCATACTTGGATTAACACTTGAAGATGAGTAGCAAATCAGCTCATATACTTGAGAGAAAAGTCTTCTGACATTCAAAGGTAGATCTTAGTGGTTTATCGGATTTGCTTAGCTGATTGGCTCTAGTAATCACAGAGAGGTTTGCAGAAGTCAATACAGAAGATTGACATCATACTTTTATTTGAAATCCAGGTGATTGGAAATGTGTTATGAGACAGCTTGAAGGCTTTTGTTCCTAGTCCATCAGCCAGGTTAATCAGAGTAGCCAATTAAGGAGGGCATTCCTGGAAAAAACAATTCCAGAAGCTACATGGGAATAAAAACAAAGAAGGTGGTTCTATATTCTTATTACTGAAAGCTTTGATCTCATCAGCTCCAGCCCCATGAATTCTAGCTGGGGCTGCCGAATTTGCTGTCCCATTGCCATGACAACACTGCTTCTCATCCAGAGGAGAAAGAGCAACAGCCAGATCATCAGGAGAACATTTTTAGTTCTTCTTCTAGCTATTCAGCTTGTAGACATTCATTACCTCTCAGAATAATAGGTTACACTAAATTCCCTCCTTTACTTAAAACTTGGATGAAAGCTTCCGTAACCTCATTTCAGGAATCTAACCCATATCCCATGATATCATATTTGATATCTTGATCTACAAAGTCCTCATCATTTCTCTTCCAGAGCGTAGTTTCTGATAGCTTCCTATTCTTCTCAGCCATAACTTTTAGAATCTGTGAAAGGCCTGAGATTTTATCCTACATGCAAGCTGAAAGCTAGCCTGCAAAAACTGCTTGAATGTTGGCAGGAGACATGAGATTCCTGGGTCATATATAGAAGATGCTACTTCTGTGGCACAGGGAATAGCCCAAGAGCCACAAGGAAAATTCAGAAAAAAAGCCCAGTTGGATGCTGTGCATGTGGCCTTTTCACCACAGCTGAAGAATCATGAGCTTAAGGACCCATACAACTGCATTTTGTAAAAGGCGAAGGCATTCTTTTTCTTATGCCTGCATGGATGCTAAGTAACTTCAGTCGTGTTTGAATCTTTGGGACCCTATGGACTGTAGCCCATAAGGCTCTGCTCTCCATGAGATTCTCTAGAAAAGAATACTGCAGTGGGTTGCCTTGCCGCCCTCCAGGGAATCTTTCCAATCCAGGGATGAACCCCTGTCTCTTATATCTCCTGCTTTGACAGGTGTTTTTTTTTTTTTTTTTTTTTTTACCACTAGTGCCACCTGAGAAGCCCACTCTTTGTTATATTGAACAATAAAACTGCCCTTTTCTGTGGAGGGAAGTACTTTCCTTGTATTCCAAGAATTTTTTTCTTTACAAACATTCTTGTAAAACGAATCTGGAAGATGGACCATAATTTCCTCTGCTTGCAAGAAATGTAGAAACGTGAGGTCCATGGAAAGGAGTTTTTCAACAGATATTCCAGCAAGCACTTGAGGCTTAGAAAGATCACTGAAAACTTACTCTTCTGAATTTTAAGATGTCTTATCTCCTGTCTTCAGTCCAGCTGTATTGCTAAGCCCTCCAACATGTTTGCAGCCTTTAGTCCATACCAGTGAACTAGTTCACGGCCAATCTTTCATCAACTAATCATGGTGTCTCTGATGTAGCGGAACAGTCTGATGTTCTGGGAGACAAAGAGGCAGTAGAGACATCTTTGGATTGTATTGTGACAGATGGCAGGAGATATTGCATATCCTTAAGACAGAACTGTAAGTGAATATTTTTGTCATCACATGTGAATGTGATCTGTTTTCTATCCAATTTTCTGATGGGAATAGAAAATGACGCTTTCACTACATGAATGCTGCATGCTATGTAGGTGAGAACGTATTAATATCCTTTGGCATTAGTACCACCTTAAGCACAGCAGCTGCAATCAGGAATACTACTTGTTAAGTCTGCATCCATCTACAGTTGGTTGTTTCTGTGCAGGCCAGTCTCATGAATTACAAGGAGATATGATAGGAGCTACCACTCAGACTCAATGCAGGCTTTAAAGGTGGTATTAATCTCTGCCATTTCTCTGGGACACAATATTGTCTTTGATTTATTATCTTAGCCAAAATGGGGTCAGCTTTAAAGACTTGTGTTTGGCATTCTTCACTATGCCTGCACCAATAGAACAAGGATCCAATGTGGGTGTTTTCTCCAACTGCTAAGAATAACAATTCAAATTTATTTTCAGGGACATGGGATATGACCCTTGGGTTCTCATTCTCATCCATTGGGCCCACTGTGATCAGGAGTTTAGCCAGGACTCTACTTATTATCTGATCCATGGAAACTCCTCTGAAAAGGGGACTACACTGATGTTTTAGGTCTCCAGATATCTATACCAACATAGAACCTGTGTAAAATCACCTGAGTAAATGGTTTATAGATCTCTGTGGGGAAAAACTGGGGTAATCATTACAGTATATATTTGCTATAATGTTACAGGATCCTTCTTTTTAGGGACCTATTGTAGAAAGTGTTCTTTAGGAAAGGAATTCTGGACTAGGAGATTGACCCAGGTTTGAAAAATGTGTGAGGGAATGTAACCATTGAGATGACCACCTCTGCCTCTGTTCATATTTTGTGTGGGTCTTTTGGTTTCTATGGGCTTCCCTGGTGGCTCATTGGTAAAGAATCCACCTGCCGATGCTGTAGGAGATGAGGATTTGATCCCTGGCTTGGGAAGATCACCTGGAGAAGGAAATGGCAACCCACTCCAGTATTTTTGCCTTGGAAATCCCATGGACAGAGGAGTCTGGTGGGCTACAGTCCATGGGGTCACAAAGTCAGACACAACTTAGCCACTAAACAGTAACAACAAAACAACGATACCAAACAGCACCCTTGTCAGCTGCCTATTTTATGCTTAGGGTTATCATGCTCTTTTACCTGCCATCCAACTCCATGGGATGGGTCAAAGCTTCTTAGTTGCCTTTTCATCTTGCTAGTCATTGTTCTAATTAAGGAACCCTGGCTTCTTCCTGTTAAGCACTGCCATCTAGTCTCTAGTTCTTTGAGGGTTCATCATTCTCAAGGGTGTGGGTGAGCCCCAATCTGTGATCCTCTTGTTGCCCCTTCTACCATCAACCATGTCCTACTGAGGATAGTCATCACTCAGCTTCTTCAAGATGCAGGAGCCCTTCTCATCAATACATTCCTAATGGTGTGTCTTGTGGGATATCCTGTCTGGAAGGTCCTATGTCCTCCCATAATAAACCTTTCAATCCTGCCCAGTTCCCCTAGCTGCTACATCCCACACTTCACAAGCTGCCACAGCAAATTCAGGCATTTCCACTTCTCTGAAGCTTGGGTATCACTTTTTCTAGACTTTTATGTGCCAACCTAGCACTGAGTTAGCCCATCCTTCTGGGGTCCTGACAAGAGTACTTAATTTCATGTCTTAAGAAAATTCTCACTTTTCTAGTCTTATATTCCAGCAGCTTGCTGGACCAGCCATCCTTGAAATCCAAGTTCAGAGCTAATCCTCTGACTTTTACCAGTACCTACAAGCTACTTCATGTGACTCCTGAATATGGCCTGTTTCCAAACTTATCTGACTCAACACACCGACAGGTGGCATATGCTGTGACCTAATTCTCATTATGGGGTTGCATTTGGCCATCTTCACGGTGCCAACCCCAACAGCTCAGGGACCCAATGTGTGTGCTTTCTTCGATTGCCAAGAATAGCAATTTGAATACACTTTCAGGGACAGCAGAGGAGGTGAGAGCAGCCTCTGAAGGCTCTATTCTTGCCTTGTGGAAGACAGGCCTCTGCAGTTTCTTTCAATATAGCAGAGTGTATCTCTTACTACAGGAAAGCGGACAAACTCCACAGGCTCTGAATTTCATGGATGCCTGAAAAATCAACATCAAGAGCACTTCTCCGGCTATTTTCATCCTGTGTTTCAGGATGTTGGGTTCTCCCAACCAGAACTCTGACCTTAATGCAACTGATCTACACTGGTGAAGCATTCCGACATCTCTGAGCTCTGTGCCACTAGACATACATTTTCAGCCTCTTTTTAGCTGTGAAAAGATGTTTCTACTCTAGGAGATGAGGGCCACTCTTCAAGCTACCAGAAGCCTCCGGCTCTTACCCTCAGCCATTAGCAAGTTCTTAACCACTTTTATTCTCTCATTATCTCTCTGCAAGTTGTCAAAACAACTCTTTAGCCACCAGTTAACACTGCCTCTGCAGGCATCATTCCCTCTATGTATTTTGAATACCTGGATCATTACACCTGAGATATTTCTCTCTAGGTGGGCATTTTACTGGATTATCGATAGTGAAATCTTCAGCAATAAGGCCACCACTCTTTGCCTGGGATTATCTGTGTCCCCCTTCTCTTTAGGCCAGTGTCATTTCAGCCTGCTGGGTGAAAACTAAACTGGTCCTACATCCTCTTCTTTCTGTCTGTGTTCTTGGACTATTGATCCCTAGTGTTACTTGGGTTAGTTGAAGTGCTCTGCCAGGTAGACACTGAGATGCCACTAGAGTTATAGGAGATTTTCTGGGGGAAAGAACTGTGAGGTGGGGGGGAAGGAGGGACCTGAATGAGGTACAGGGCCATCAAAGCCGGATGCAAACCTGACCGCTGTGAAGGAGCCTGAGGAAGATAGGCAGAGTTGCAGGTTGCATGTATTTCAAAGGACTATTTGTCCAGGCAGATGAGTGGCCCTGGGGCCCACCTCAGACACTGGAGGAGTTCCACCTCTTGGATCTTGCAGGAATGGGCCTGCCTTGCTTTCCCTGTTGGGCTCTACCTAGGGCTGAACGCATTCTATGGAAGATGTGTCTGGGACACGAATGTGGTGGAGGAATCCCAGCATAGCAGCTGGGTCCCTGTCAATCATGCTTCCTATAGCAAGAGGCCTGAGGAGCAGATTTCCATAGCCCATCTTTTGAGAACCATTAAAATACTGTTTCTCAGGACAGGGCTGTTCAGTAGAGAGAAGAAGAGAAAATAAGTTTGCCAACGTCAGTCTTAAGATTCTCTCTATGGCTGTTAACTCCCTTCACTCTTGGGTTGGATGTGCATAGGGACCCATGTGTTCCTTCTTGTCTTACTTGAGCAGCAATGTGCTGCCTGCACGGTAAGTCCCTTCAATCATGTCCAACTCTGTGACCCTATGGACTGTAGCCCACCAGGCTCCTCTGTCCATGGAATTCTCTAGGCAAGAGTAGGTTGCCATCTCTTCCTCCAGGGGATCTTCCTGACCTAGGGATCAACCCAAGTCTCTTATGTCTCCTGCTTTGGCAGGTAAGTTCTCTACCACCAGCACCACCTGAGAAATACAACAATCCTATTGTAGAGCGCGCTTGAGATTAGGCGCCATTGACTTTTGCTATAGTAAAACTGGTCACCATGGAGGAGTGAGGCTGGGCATATGCAAGAGTGGTCCCTCTAAAGTTGGAACAGGTGAGGCTGAGAGTTTCCAAAGTGGTTCAGTGGATAGCTCTTATCACAGATTCCCCTAAAAAATGAAACACTGAATCGTGTCCACAGGTTAAGGCTATTCATTGGAATTTAATGTTTTATTTTCTCCCATGCTAAACAATACCAACCATCACTATTAAAATATACTCATTTTAAGCACCTTAAGTATATTCTTCAGTGAATCTAAGCTGAGATTATTTTTTATCACCCAGTTTATTTAATAAGCAAACTCGAACATTGCAAAGATCCCGAATTCATTAGAATGCTCTTTAGTTTGAATTTTTACAACAACTACCTAAGGTTTACTTTGAAAAATTTCTTTCTAAATCCTTCCCATTTAGCTGTGAATGAAGATTGACCCGCATCACATGATTTTTTTCCTAATAGAAGGTAATAGGAATAGAACAGCATGTTCAGTCTGAAGATAAGCAACCTGATTTATCTGAATATATTTATAGCCAGTATATTATCTTTTGTTCTCTACGCTCAAAAGATTAGGAAAGCAAAGTATTTGAAGGAGAAAAAGTAGAACTACCCTGGGAAGTAAAACTATTAAGAGCAATGGACTTTCCCACCATGAAACTGCACAAAAGACATACATATTGAGACCCATCAAATGTGCCTTTAACTTCTGCACAGGGGGTAGACAGCTCATGGAGAAACAAGGGCAGATGAGAAAGTAGCCTGAGACCAAGGTCAAGCTCTCAAGTGTGCAATGGCAGAGCTTATACTAGTCCCCAGCATTTTCCCACTAGAGGGGGAATGAGGTCTGAGAGATGAAAGCAGTTAAGATAAAAAGATTAGAAAAGGAAAGATAGGGAGAGCAAGCACTCTTACGTGCTGCTCGACAGCCTTTGCTTCCTGTGATTTAAAAATAGTGTCCTGTGCATTTCACACTCATGAACACACATTTATAGTTACAATACAGGTGCCTTTCTCTACCTCAATGCCGAGCCTCCCTCCCACTTTAAAAGCTCCCATTTCTCAGTCCGCTGTCATCCATCTGTACTCTTTCCTATTTCTCCATGGGGCAGCCATCCTTGGTTCATTCCCATTCTCTCTCTTGTTGACTTTAAAGAAAATGCACAGAGTGTGAGTTGCAAGCTAAGTTTTATATGGGGCACAATGAGGACTGCAGCCTGGGAGATAGTATCTCAGAGAGCTCTGAGTAACTGCTAAGCTCACAGAAACTGCTCCAAAGAGGCGAAGTGGAGGGGGAGGTCAGTATTTATGTGATTTTTGATGAAGGGGGATACATGCAATCAAACACACATTTTTCCATACGGTGTCTACTAGTCTCATGAAGTTTTTGCTAGTCAGGAGGAACAGTCATCAGCATGAAGGACTTTAGTGCTTTTTGAACTATGAGGAGATACAAGCATTGAGTTCATAAAATTGGCTCCTGAAAATTTCTATCTGAAGATCTGTCCTGCCAGTTTTTTTCCCGCGCATAATCAGTTCAGTAGCTCAGTCATGTCTGATTCTTTGTTACCCCAAGGACTGTAGCATGCCAGACTTCTCTATCCATCACCAACTCCCAGAGCTTACTCAAAGTCATGTCCGTCGAGTCAGCAATGCCATCCAACCATCTGTCATCCCCTTCTCCTGCCTTCAATCTTTCCCAGCATCAGGGTCTTTTCCAAAGAGTCAGTTCTTTGCATCAAGTAGAAAAGTTATTGTAGTTTTAGCTTCAGCATCAGTCCTTCCAATGTATATTCAGGATTGATTTCCTTTAGGATTGACTGGTTTGATCTCCTTGTAGTCTAAAGGACTTTCAAGAGTCTTCTTCAATACCACAATTCAAAAGCATCAATTCCCAAGCACAGAGTGCCTCATTTCTGCTCTTTACCCTGAACTCCTTGCACGAGGTGTTGAAAGTCAGTAGCTGCAGCAGCACCTGACTTAATCCTTGTAGAGGTAGATAGGTAGATGGCAAGTGCCCACAGCAAGTGCCAATTTGTAGTTAATATTATCTAAGTTCTGTTTGATTTTATCATCCGTAACAATTAGCTATGGTTTTTCCTGTGGTCATGTATGGATGTGAGAGTTGGACTGTGAAGAAGGCTGAGTGCCGAAGAATTGATGCGTTTGAACTGTGGTGTTGGAGAAGACTCTTGAGGGTCCCTTGGACTGCAAGGAGATCCAGCCAGTCCATTCTGAAGGAGATCAACCCTGGGATTTCTTTGGAAGGAATGATGCTAAAGCTGAAGCTCCAGTACTCTGGCCACCTTATGCGAAGAGTTGACTCATTGGAAAAGACTCTGATGCTGGGAGAGATTGGGGGCAGAAGGAGAGGGGGACGACCGAGGATGGCTGGATGGCATCACGGACTCGATGGACGTGAGTCTGGGTGAACTCTGGGAGATGGTGATGGACAGGGAGACCTGGCATGCTGCGATTCATGGAGTCACAAAGAGTCGGACACGACTGAGCGACTGAACTGAACTGAACTGAACAATTAGCTCCCCCCACCTCATTTTCTCAGTTCCTTCATTTCCTCTCCTCCAATGCCGTTTCCTATACAGCATCAGTTATTTATTCTTATGTGCTAAAATTGAACCTCCTGAATTGATGCTCCCCCTGTAGCCTCTTCAAGCATCACACTCTCAGCCCCATGCCCATTTCAGTTCCTCCTTTCTCACCTATTTCCTCTTGTTGTTCAGTTGCCCAGTTGTGTCTGACTCTTTGCAACCCTGTGGACTACAGCATGCTGGGCCTCCCTGTCCCTCACCTTCTCCTGGAGTTTGCCCAAGTTCATGTTCATTGAATTGGAGATCACATCCAGCCATCTCATCCTCTGATGACTTCTTCTCCTCCTGCCCTCAATCTTTGCCATCATCACGGACTTTTCCAATGAGTTGTCTGTTATATCAGATGACCAAAATGCTGGAGCTTCAGCTTCAGCATTAATTCTTCTAGTGAATATTCAGGGTTTATCTCCCTTAAGATTGACTGGTTTGATCTCCTTGCTCTTACCCTGTCTTTAAAAACCACAGAACCCCATCAGCACCTACAATCCATTTACCTCTTGCTGTACAGTAACTCTTCCTGCCCTCACTTCCCTCCTTATTCCACTTCAATTTTATGATCACTTGCCAATTTTCAATTTTTATCCTCCATTAATACCCTTACATATTGGGAAAATATGCCATTCAATACTGGAAATGACCTGAGACTCAACAAAAAAATATCACCTAGGTTTGATTTTTAAATGAGAGAAAATCATATGCTTTGGAGGAAAAAAAAAAAAATGCTATGAAATTCAGTTGGTTCAATGCTAAGAAACTACCCTCAGCTGTTGAGTGCAAATTAGACAAGTGAAAAGGAAAATGACTCTACTCTTTCCAGACCGCTTATAAAACTGCTTATCTGATCTAGCCCATTAACTCTTCTTATAACTAACTGTTAAATCCAAATGTCCACTCAGCAAAGAGCAGGCATATCTGCAATGGTTTAATGGATATCATTTCTGAGGATGAAAGCATTGAAAAATATATAATTCCAAACGACTTATCTGTAAATATCCACCTAAATGTAATATCTGAGGTGCCACTTTCTGAGCATTGCTACTAGATAGAGCATCTCTGGGGCAACACAGCATCAGCTTTAAATTTATGTATGGACAGGAAGGGCCCCACATTAAGTTTCAGTGAATTGTTATCAGCAGAGTTGTGGGAAAGCTCAGGAATAGCAGTGATGGTAATGGATGTGAATCTATAAGGAGTGAGAGCTTGAACCTTGGGAACAACAGAGGTGCCACTGGGATCCATCAATGTTCTTGTTAGGAATATACATTTTATGGTGATAAGTTCTGTTCTAACACATTTTCAGGAAAAAAAAAGAGCACAAGTCTTTGCATTTTACATATTATTCTGCGGAGCTACTTGACTTTACGCCTGCCAAAATCTCAGCTAGAAATTCCTAATGTGCTAAATGCACTAATCTCTGAGGTTTCTTCCAGCTTTCAAATTTTACAACTCTGTGACAACCAGTACTGAAAATGCACTCCTGGTTATGTTTGTTCCCTAAAATAAAAATGGAATAAAACAGATGAAGATCCAGGTGCCACATGAAAAGCAAAGTGACTAACTATGTCGACAGGAGGTACACTGTGTCCTCATTGCTCAACTGCAGGCACATTTCATGGAGTCATTTGCTGTCTGTTTATTCATGTGCATAGAAATACCTATATCCTGTGGGCGGAAAAATTAATGTCACCCCAGAAAATTACAAGCATGCTAGCCAAAGTTGTGAAGTTCTATTTTTTTAATTGTTTTCTCAAGTGCGTGTGTGCTCAGTCACGTCCAACTCTTTGCCACCCAGTGGACTGAGCTGGCCAGGCTCCTCTGTCCATGGGATTCTCCAGGCAAGAATACTGGAGTGGATTGCCATTTCCTCCTCCAGGGGATCTTCCTGACCCAGGGATCAAACCCGCATCTCTGGCATCTCCTGTATTGCAAGTGGATTTTTTACCACTAAGCCACCTGGGAAGCCCCAAGTATTTGTTGATAAACATTGTCTCTATTAATTGAAGATTTTCCCACAGTTACAGCTACTTGATATTAAGAGAAGTAAGGTTGGTATACATAAACCACAGCATTTCCCATCTTTTACTACGATTGAAAATTTGATGTATTTTAATGAGAGTGTTTTTCATGAATAGCAATATATAATTCAGGAACTGACAACAAACATAGATACTTGGGGAAAAAATAGAGGATAAGAATTTTAAAATGATCTTTATACATGTCAGTCACATAAATCTTTGATGGTAGACTTTCCACTCAATGAGAGAACAAATGAATTTAATGCAGAAGTAAATTAAGAAGTTGGATGTGTACTGCAAACATGACAAGATGTTCAAGTAAATATTTAAAACATAGATGTAATTGCTTTCATGTTTGTTTTTAATTATAAAAGAAAATATAGAAGCAAACTGTTTACAGTAGCTCTGTACACCTACATAAACCGACTAGCACAAATAAAAATGATGACTTAGCTGCACAGATATCTTCAGTATGTGACTTGGTTTATGTGACAGATTGATGCTAAATCTGGCTCTTTTCCATTGATTCAAGTTCTTTTTTCCCAAATAATCATTAATTTCAGTCATTTAAATGTTATTGAATGATCTTAATATACAAATTGGACTCTCCTCTGGAGGAGAACTGCCATTAGGAATGATACAAAACTGCAGTCAGAGAAACAATATAGGCAATACTTGACCTCTGAGTGGGCTTCCTTGGTGGCTCAGATGGTAAAAAGTTCCACCTGCAATGCAGAAGAGCCAGGTTGGATCCCTGAGTTGGGAAGATAATCTGGAGAAAGAAATGGCAAGCCACTCTAGTAATCTTGTCTGGAGAATTCCATGGACAGAGGAGCCTGGCGGGGTACAGTCCATGGGGTTGCAAAGACACAAAGTGTCAGACACGACTGAGCGACTAACACTTTGTCTTTCACCTCTGAGTAATGAAAGGAAGAGAACATTCCAGAAAGTGATTTAAAGCTGGAGATCATGTAACTTTAGCAAGCTGACTTTGCTTCAAGGACCTGCAATTTCCATGGTATAAATGGTATTCCTGTTTAAAAACACAAAGATTATTTGTACACAGAGAGAAACCTCATAAATAGAGAACAGTGAAATATCAAGAATGTTTTCTCTCTCAAATTCTGTAGGACCATAGATGGGTGGACGAAAATGTGCAGTTGCAAGTCCAATAGGAAACTGGGGGTCAGTACAGAGGCACGCATAGGTGAGTCTGCTCTGTTCCTCTTGTGTCAGTCTAGTCACCTTACACAAAGTGTCTTCTGTACTATTGCCCAGATAAGCTGCAGTGGTGGCAGTCAGGGACACAGAGAGAGCGTGTTTCACATAATACACTGGGTTGACCAAAAAGTCCATTCATATTTTTCAGCAAACTCTTATAGGAAAAATCTGAACAACCTTTTTATTTTTTTTTTTTTAGCCAAATCAGTATATTGTACCTCCAATACTTCATCTTTTTCCTTCCATCAGACTCATACTTGTTCAGAATCATTTTCCCTACACGATTATGTATGCCAGAACAAAATGATTAATCTTCTCTGTAAAAAAATTGTTTGCACAATATGAGAAGGAATGAAAGTTCTGATCAGTTTGAATCTAAGAGAGGGAAATCTAGGGGGAAAGGATTCTAAATGTTTATGCTGATCTAGAATTCTATCTGTGAAAGTCTCAGTCGTGTCCAACTCTTTGTGACCTCATGGACTATAAAGTCTGTGAAATTCTCCAGGCCAGAATGCTGGAATGGGTCGCCTTTCCCTTCTCCCGGGGATCATCCCAACTCAGGGATTGAACCTAGGTCTCCTGCATTGCAGATGGATTCTTTACCAGCTAGCCACCAGGAAAGCCCAAGAATATTGGAGTGGGTAGCCTGTCCCTTCTAAAGTGGATCTTCCTGACCCAGGAATCAAACCAGGGTCTTCTTCATTGCAAGAGGATTCTTTATCAGCTGAGTTACCAGGGAAGCCCCTAAAATGAAAAATGAAAATATAAATATTTCTAGAAAGCAAGTGCTCCGCACACAATGAAAATACCTTATATCAACATCTGGTTTGAGTCCAACTGCCTACCTTACACTACACCAACTAAGACAAAAGTAAATCTTTTCAGTCTAAATATGTTGACAGTTAATCAGCATCTTCTGCAAAGCTTCACATTTGGGAGAGGAGGTTTCTGGGTATAAGAATTTTAAAATTACAGAGAAAAGCCTTACTAATTACTTAACTATTCTATTTTTTCTTTTGTATGTAAATAGGAAACACTTGAATGCCATTAACTTCACAAAGGGGAAAATACAATGGATTAATTTACCTAAAGAAAACAAATAATAATAGGTAAAAGGAAATATCCACACTATATCCAAAATTAACTCAAAGTGTATGATGGATGTAGTGTTAAATGGAAAGAAATAAAATGCAGTAAAATAAGTGAGAAAATATTTGCCATCTGGGGATAAAAAGAGTTTCTGTTTTATAGACCCCAAAAATCATGCAGCATAGAAAATTATAAATTAGAATTCATCAAAACTTTTCCATTCCAAAGACATCATTAAGAAATCCAAAATGCAAATTATAGTCTGGGGAAAGATAGTTGAGTCCAAGATATATTTTGGGCCAATCACCTGTGCCTAAGATATATAAAATTCTGTTAGAACTCAATAGTAAGACAAAGAAAATTTGAAAATCATCACCCTAAAAAGTCATATGTAAATAGACCAAAAATACATTAAAAATTGCTAAACCTCACTAGATATCAGGGAAATGATAATGAATACTATTATATCTACTTTTATATACCCATTAAATTAGCTAAAATTGAAAAATTTGACCATATCAAGTTTATCAAGAACTTGGAAAAATTAGAATTTACATTTACTCCTGTTTAAAATGTAAAAAGGAACAAATAGTTTGGAAAACAGTTTGTCAGTCTCATAGAAAGTGTAAATTTATCACAAAATCTAGTCAGTTCACTCAATTATTTTTCCAAGAGAAATGAAAATGTTCACATTTCATGTGAACAGAAAGATTTGTACATGAATGTTTAGATAAGCATTATCTGTAGTAATCAAAAAATAATAAAGAACCCAAATGTCTATCAAAAATGCATGAATAAACAAATTGTGATGTATTCCTAAAATAAACTGGGCTCCTGCGGCGGCTAAAATGGTAAAGATTTTGCCTTCAGTACAGGAGACCTGGGTTTGATCTCTGGGTTAAGATCCCCTGAAGAAGGGAATGACTACCCACTCCAATATTCTTGCCTGGAGAACTCCATGGACAGTGGAGCCTCACAGGCTACAGTCCATAGGGTCGCAAAAAGTCATGTTTCACATCAATGAAAAGAATGAACTATTAATAGACAAAAAACATCAATCAATTGAAAAATCATTATCTTGAGTGAAAGAAGTCAGGCAAATAGTAGAGTCTATATAATGTCTCTTGTATAGAGACCTAGATCCTGCAAATGAATCACAGTGACCAAACTCAAGTCAGTGTTTGCTCAGGAAAGAGAAGTAGGAAAGGAGGATTTCTAAGAGGAAAGAAGAAGCTGTTTTTTTCTGTGAAAGAAATGTTTTTATTTTTTTTTCTCTCTCTCTCTTTTTTTTTTTTTGATAGACATGTTCTTTATCTTGTTTATAGTGACAGATTCAGAGGTGTACAAATATGTCAAAACTGACCAAACTGTAAAGTTGAAATATTTACAGTTTATCTTATTTCAATTATACCTCAATAAAATTTTGAAATACTAATCTGTGTGTATATTATAAAAGGGAAAAACACAGAATTTGTCATCTCAGAATGGATAAAGGGAATGTGGAGAAAAAAGAGTTTAGAGACTAGTTTTGAAATAGGCAAGTAGCAGAAATTTATAAGCAAAGCGCATAAGGATATAATTATTTGATCATAAAGTATAAAAAACTAGCATTTATTGTGGACTTGCTCTGTACCAAGCACAATTTTAGTCCTTTATGGACATGACTTGGGTATTCTCAATGAGTGGCATCCAAAGTCTTTTCTTTGAGAAAAGTCACACACATGTTAAGAGCTAGGATACAGTGTTTTCATTGTTCTCAGCGGCTCATTTTCACCTTAAACTGAGAAATGAAATATTTTCTGCCATATCAGTCAATAAGGATGTCACAGTCATCAGCAATTGCAGCCCTCCAATGTGAGCTGCTGCGCCCTAAGAGCACTTAGGAAAGAGAATACCAGCCCTCAGTCTGCAGCCATTCCCTATGGTGATCCCTAAGGGAGATCAGGATGTGAAAAAACAGGATACTGGCCCTAGATAGCTGAGATGCATATGAAAAGAGTGATTTCAGTGAGCCCAGACTCTTGCATCTTCCCATACATAGACAAGCACTAAATTCCTTAACTTGGGGTATCTTGCTTTCTTTAATTAACAATAACCATTTAATATTCAGACTACTTGCCCTTTGTTGCAAAACTTCTGTATAACCTGGTTCCTTCTCTTAACTCCTCAAACAATTCTCTCAGGGTCACTTGAGATGCTGTCTCCCAGACTTGAAATCCTAAAAATGCCCACTGAATAAAACATAACTCTCACTTTTCAACTTTTCTGTATTTTTTAAATTGACAATAACTAGCATTTATTGTGGGCTTCCTATGTACCAACCATGATTCCAACACTTTATAGATATGATTTGGGTAGCTTCAATCAGTAGCATTCAAGGTCTTTTCTTTCAGAACCAATGCACACATGTAATAGCTAGGGTAGAGGGCATTCATTGCCTTCAACAGCTTATTCCCATCTCAACATTTTGGGAGGGTTTTTGTTTGTTTGTTTTTGTTTTGTTTTGTTTCTGAAAAGTCAGACTCTATGTATTATCTGTGCTGCTGCTGCTAAGTCACTTCAGTTGTGTCCAACTCTCTGCAGCCCCATAGACAGCAGCCCACCAGGCTCCCGTGTCCCTGGGATTCTCCAGGCAAGAACACTGGAGTGGGTTGCCATTTCCTTCTCCAATGCATGAAAGTGAAAAGTGAAAGTGAAGTCTCAGTTGTGTCCAACCGTTAGCGATCTCATGGACTGTACTTATTAATAAATCCTTTTCTGCTTACCTGAAAAGTGAAAGTCACTCTTGTGTCCGACTCTTTGAGGCACCATGGGCCACGTGTAGCCCACCAGGCTTCTCTGTCTCTGGGGATCCTCCAGGCAAGAATACTGGAATGGGTTGTCATGGTCTATTCCAGGGGATCTTCCTTGCCCAGGGATTGAAACCAGGTCTCCTGCTTTATAGGCATATTCTTAGCATCTGAGCCACCAGGGAAGCCCAGGAATTCCAGAGTGGGTAGCCTATCCCTTCTCCATGTGATCTTCCTGACCCAAGAACTGAACTGAGGTCTCCAGCATTGAAGGTGTACTCTTTAGTAGCTGAACTTCCAGGTAGCACTAGAGTTAAAGAACCCACCTGCCAATGCAGGTATACTTAAGACATGCTGGTTTAATCCCTGGGTTGGGAAGATACCCAGGAGAAGAAAATGGCCAACCACTCCAGTATTCTTGCCTGGAGAATCCCAAGGACAGAGGACCCTGGGCTACGGTCCATGGGGTCGCAAGGAGTCCGACACAACTGAGTGACTAAGCAAAGCACATTATATGATGCTAAGTGCTTATCAGGCACCCTGTAAGAATTGATCAGATCAAAATAACGTATATTTTTAATTTTTAATCTTTGCAAAATAACACATACACAATTCTAAACATGTAAAGGTAGGAATATGAAAAAAGTTTCGATAAAAATATCTACTATTAACAATATTTATTTTTACATTTATAAATATAATGACTCATATATATATTGCCTCAAAGGGAATATAGACTGTCTATTAATATTATTAATAATATTATTAATTTATTGGTAATATTTTATTAATTATATTATAATAACATCATGATTAATATTATTTATTGTTGATATTTATTAATAAATATTATTAATATTCATTTAATAATATTAATTAATTTATTAATTTAATAATTAAAAGAGACTTAGTTTTAACACTCTGAAATATAATAAAATATAAGCAGCTGCTTTTGTTTTTATATTTCTAAGAATATCAGACATACATAAGTTGTATGTCCCTAATTCAATGTTTTAAATATTTCTCTAAGTATTCTGATAAATATTTCACCTATGTATTTTCAGTCTTAGTTTTTAATAGTGTTCCCTTCTCCAGGGGATCTTCCCAACCCAGGGATCAAACCCAGGTCTCATGCCTTATAGGCAGATTCTTTACCAGCTAAGCTACCAGGGAAGCCCCCTTAATATGATAAAATTGTGCAAATAAGGTAGGTTGAGGGAAGCATAATCTATGTATTTCCAATATACCTAGTATTTGTTTACATGACATTCCCATGTATCATTCCAACTTTGAACACAATTCTTATTATTGTGGTGCTTTGGACATTAAATTGTGAAAAGTTTGGAATTCTGCTTACATAGAACTTCTGTCACGTTTTTATCCAATCTATTATTAGCCAATATGAATGCAAAGGAGAAAAATAAATGTGAAATTATGAAATACAGTAACTTCTTTGCAAGGCTTTGTTCCTAGGACTTAAGTTAAAATTGTGAAAAGTTTGTGTGTCTGTGTCTGTGTCTGTGTGTGTGTGACAGAGATCTTTCCTTACTCATTTGGCATAGGCTATATTTGTTAGAAAAAGCTAGTAAATTAATTTAAATTTATCACTATCTCCCTGAATTTATATTTCCTATATATCTTTATTAGTAAAATATGAAGCTATATGCTTTCATTCTTCACAGCATTAAAGCCAGAAATTAATACCATAACTCATATTCATAACTATCTACTTAGTGATCACGATCAGTTTGCCTACACAGGTACCATGGCAGCTTAGAAAACAGGTTTAGCTGTGTGATCTTGAAGATTAAGGATTAGTAAATGAAACGATTTTTTTAACTCATAAAATATAGACTATATTTTTGTTTGAAATTATAGTTAAAAAAATCAGCTCTTGTCTCATTGATTCTTTTTTCTTTTGTCTTTTAAGCCTCTATTTTATTTATTTCCACCCTGATCTTTGTTATTTCCTTTCTTCTCCTGACTTGAACTTTGCATCTAGACTTTACTTGTTCATTTTTTCTACTCCCTTGATGTAGGTTAGGTTTTTTATTTTCTAACTTCTTATTATTGGCCCTTATGCTATAAACTTTCCTCTTACATTTGCTTTTGCTAAATCCCATCAGTTTTCTAATGTTCTGTTTCCATTTTCATTTGGTTCATGATCTTTTTTTTTAAATACTCTTTTGTTTTTCTTTGACTCATTGGTTTTCTTTGACTCGGGAGTGTATTGTTTAATTTCCATATGCTTACTTTTCTTGATTTCTTTGTGTTATTGATTTATAGTTTCATATCTTACAGTTAGAAAAAAATGCCTTATTGATCAATTTATTTTTAAAATTTGCTAAGACTTGTTTTATGATCTAACATATATTCCGACTTATAGAACATGCCCTGTGTCTATGATAAGAATGTGTATTTTGCTGTTCTTCATAGGAATTTTCTGCATATATCTGTTAGATCTAGTTGGTCTAAAGTACAGTTCAAGTCCAGCTTTTTAAAATTAATTTCTTCCAGTTAATCTATCTCAATAAAATTAAAGTATTTTAATGCTCTATTATTGCCTTACTACTGTCTGTTTCTCTCTTCAAAGCTGTTGAAATTAAATAAAATGTCAGTTACTCAGTCATTTCTGACTCTTTGCAATCTCACAGACTGCAACCCACCTGGCTTCTCTTTCCATGGGATTCTCCAGGCAAGAATACTGGAGTAAGTAGCCATTACCTTATCCAGGGGAACTTCCCAAATCCAGGATTGAACCCAGATCTCCCACATCATAGGCTAGCTCTTTACCATATGAACCTTCAGGAAAATCTGTTAATGTTGGCTTAATATGGTTTAGGTTTCCAAAGTTGCATGGATACATGTCTAAAGCTGTTATTTCCTCTTGATGGTTTGACATACTTATCACTATGTAATGGCCTTCTTTGTGTCTTGTTACATTTTTAATTCTAAATTCAGTTCACTTCAGTTCAGTCGCTCAGTCGTGTCCCACTCTTTGCAACCCCATGAATCAAACCATGCCAGGCCTCCCTGTCCATCACCAACTGCCAGAGTTCACTCAAACTCAAGTCCATCGAGTTGGTGATGCCATCCAGTCATCTCACCCTCTGTCTTCCCCTTCT
This sequence comes from Budorcas taxicolor, assembly GCF_023091745.1. Classification (NCBI taxonomy): domain Eukaryota; kingdom Metazoa; phylum Chordata; class Mammalia; order Artiodactyla; family Bovidae; genus Budorcas; species Budorcas taxicolor. The sequence goes on along the minus strand of NC_068929.1, from coordinate 53,353,776 downwards.
CCTCCTGCCCTCAATCCCTCCCAGCATCAGAGTCTTTTCCAATGAGTCACCTCTTCACATGAGGTGGCCAAAGTATTGGAGTTTCAGCTTTAGCATCAGTGCTTCCAGTGAACACCCAGGACTGATCTCCTTTAGGATAGACTGGTTGAATCTCCTTGCAGTCCAAGGGACTCTCAAGAGTTTTCTCCAACACTACAGTTCAAAAGCATCAATTCTTTGGTGCTCAGCTTTCTTCACAGTCCAACTCTCACATCCATACATGACCACTAAAAAACCATAGCCTTTACCAGATGGACCTTTGCTGGCAAAGTAATATTTCTGCTTTTTAATACGCTATCTAGGTTGGTCATAATTTTCTTTTCAAAGAGTAAGCATCTTTTAATTTCATGGCTGCAGTCACCATCTGCAGTGATTTTGGAGCCCCCAAAACAAAGTTTGTCACTGTTTCCACTGTTTCCCTATCTATCTGCCATGAAGTGATGGGACCAGATGCCATGATCTTCGTTTTCTGAATATCGAGTTTTAAGCCAACTTTTTCACTCTCCTCTTTCACTTGCATCAAGAGGCTCTTTAATTCTTTACTTTCTGCCATAAGGGTGGTGTCATCTGCATATCTGAGGTTATTGATATTTCTCCCAGCAATCTTGATTCCAGCTTGTGCTTCTTCCAGTCCAACGTTTCTCATGATGTAATCTGCATATAAGTTAAATAAGCAAGGTGACAATATACAGCCTTGACATACTCCTTTTCCTATTTGGAACCAGTGTGTTGTTCCATGTCCAGTTCTGACTGTTGCTTCCTAACCTGCATATAGATTTCTCAAGAGGCAGGTCAGGTGGTCTGGTGTTCCCATCTCTTTCAGAATTTTCCACAGTGTATTGTGATCCACACAGTCAAAGGCTTTGGCATAGTCAATAAAAAAGGAATAGATGTTTTTTCTTGAACTCTCTTGCTTTTTTCGATGATCCAGCAGATGTTGGCAATTTGATCTCTGGTTCCTTTGCCTTTTCTAAATCCAGCTTGAACATCAGTAAATTCACGGTTCACGTATTGCTGAAGCCTGGCTTGCAGAGTTTTGAATTATCTATTGTTTGATATAAGCTGTAACCCCTGCTCCCTTTTAATTTCTATTGGTGTAGAATATTTTTTCCATCCATTCACTTTGAACCTACATGTGTCCATAATGCTAATTTAGGTATCTTGTAGTTGGGTCTATTTAGTTATTCATTCAGTTATGTAGGACTAGAGCAGTATTAATGGGTATAGAGAATAACAAAATATTTAAAAAATATATGTTATAATCGATGAAGTTGCATAGAATATTATATGATAAAATAGCTTAATAATATATGTTTAAAATTATTACTGTGGAAGCAATAATTTTATGAATATTCAAGGCATATCAAGTTGAGGAAATATATTATTTTGCCTTTAGGATGTTGCCTTTGAAGATATGAGAAGCATAAAAAAGGACATAAAAATTTCTGGATTAGAGTAGAGTTTTAGAACTATAGTTTGAACTAGAACTGAAGTTTGTACCTACATATTTATTTTGGAAAAGAATGGCTGTCTTAGAATGGCAGCTTAAAAGATAGCTTGTAGTATAAAAACTGAATAATGCATCTTATACTCCTTGAATTATTACTCACTGTGTGAATCAATGAAACAGTTTAAACTTCCAGGAATATAATAAAAAGTTGCTTTATATTATGGTGATCACTTTACCATTTCTACATACTGTGAAACCTTCCAATCTCTTAGTGATGCTGGGACTTTTCCTGTAGATACAGAGGAGCAGTGTCAGAGTTTTCCTATGGCTGCTCTATTAGTGAATTTTTAAATTAATATAAGCAGCTCCTAAATCTCAGTGACACAGAGCCATGTTTATTTTTGACTATAAGTCTCAGAGTTAGCTATAGTGGCTTCACTCAAGCCTGAGGGTTGGACTAAGTTGTGCTCAAATGTATTTCTTTTCTGGAACACAGATAAATAAGGGTGTAGATCATCACCATTCCTCTCTTGCTGAGGAGAGAAATGTTTGTCAGATATTTATACATTTAAAGCCTCTGTTCAACTAGAAAATATGTCACATCTTGTCATATTCTATTAGTCAAAGCAAGCCCAAGACTTGATCAAACCCAACATCAGTGGGGTGGGTGTGTGGTGGGCAGATTGATTATTTGCTGAAAAATAATTCAATCAAAGTCAGTTAGAACTGTCTTGGATGGACTCACTTAAATGTAAAGACACCTGACACATACTAAATATTTCTTAATATTTCCTAAGTTAGCTAAAGACATATAGAAGTAGTTTTACTGTCGTATAAGATATACACTCTCCAGATGGTAGAGCTGGTAAGGAATCCACCTGCCACTGCAGGAGCTGCGATATCCATCCCTGGGTCAGGAAGATCCCCTGGAGGAGGAAATGCAATCTGCTCAAGTTTCTTGCTGGAAAATCCCATGGACAGAGGAGCCTGGCCGTCTACAGTCTGTGGAGTGGCAAAGAGTCAGATGTGACTGAGCAACTGAGCATGTATATGTATAATATACATGTAGTGTCATATATATATATATATATATAAGACATAAATATATAGTGTCATGTATATATAAGATATATATATTTCAACAATGTGATATATATATATACACATGCAAGATTATGCTATTCTTCTTTTAGGCCTTGCAGTATTACTATCTTATTAGTTTTTAAAATACTATCTTATTTTTAAAAACTAAAATTCCAATTATAGACTTACTGTTGTCTGTAACATAAAACTTTATTACAATTAATATTTTTCTATGGCAAGTTATTTGTAGAGCACATCTCACTATTATAACTGCCCAAGAATGCATTATCCATATTGGAAAAAAAATAATTTTCATTGGCTAATATGCAATATAACTATGGAAGAGTTCTCCTGCTTATATATAGTTTAACATGTAAATGTCTATTCTTGATTTAGATCCAAAAGAAAGATGCAAAGAAAATTTCTGTGCACAGTCTTATTAAAGTACATTGATGATCTCTCAGAAAATGTACTTTATTCCCTCTAAATCTCTAATTAAAGCAGTCTTGTTATGAATCAATCTCTCTAATTATTTTGAGTTTATTTGGTAACTTAATTATCCTTTTGTTATTAGATCAACTTGGAAAATATTATGTACATTTACACACACAATTAAAACATTTTAAGTAGCAGTTTTAAGTATTTGAAAAAATATGCTACTATGATTTATGTGATTAGCAGAATTAATCAATGAATTCTTCAGGAAGTGTAGTATGTTTTCTTTCCCAACTTGTGTTTTCTGATCAGATTATACGGCATTTATCATCATATAGCATTTATAGCTGCAAGGGACCTAGAAGATCAGTTGATCAGGAAATCACCAAACTTTTTTTTTTTTTTTTTGGTTAAGATCAAGATACTAAATATTTAAGTCTTTATGGGCCCTATGAGTTCTATCACAAACATCCAACTCTGTAGTTCTAACGTGAGCACAGCTGTAAACAGTATGTAATGAATAAATGAGGCTGCTTCCAATAGTTTTTTTCCACAAAACTAGCTGTGACTGGATTTTCCACATGAGCTATTGTTTATAAAGCTCTGATCTTTGTTGTCTAATAACTAAGGCACATCCAACTCTCTATGGTCCCATGGAGTGCAGTATGCCAGGCTTCTCTGTCCTTCATTATCTTCTGGAGTTTCCTCAAACTCATATCCATTGAGCTGGTGATGTTATCCAAGCATCATATCATTTATCCCCACCCCCTTCTCCTCCTGCCCTCAATCTTTCACAGTATCAGGATATGATAAATTTTCTGATATATTTATTTAATAGATGAAGAAACTGAAATTTAAAAGGATTTAAGATTTCATTCCACCATTAGCAATAGAACTTCTAAATTTTGCTAAATGCTTCAAATCTAATGGGTATCAAATATGGGTTAGGATTCATCAATCCTGGTTGAGAATCCAATGTCTTTGAGTAGTAACCTTTTCTATCGTATATCTTGGAAGTGCATGATTTGACTTAGCAGAAATATTTTCATAAATCATGAAGCCTAAGAAAGATCTCACTGCTTTGGATGATTTTTTTTTTTTTTTAATGTAAGTATACTTTAACTTTGGACATGTATGCATTTAACTTGACTGATAAAATGAAGTCTTAAACTACAGACAGATCACTTTTTATACAATTTTGTTACATTCTTGCTCAGTCAGTAAATTAGGTCTGACAGATCTCTGCAACCCTGGGGACTGCAGCATTCCAGACTCCTAGTCCTTCACCGATTTCTGGAGTTTGCTCATGTTCATATCCATTGAGTCAGTGATGTTCTATAACTCTCTCATTTGTAAGGTAAAGATAGAGAAAAATATGTAATTTGCAAATGATTCTATAGATATTTAGGAATTTGCTATTTTTTCAGAATGTTTTTGGTAAATGCTAAAGGAATAACTTCTCAAAAGGATGTGTCTTTTGACTGTTCTCTTTGTTAGTTCATATCATATGTTAGTGTAAGCCTCTTTAATTAAAAAATATCAAACAGTATTTCTGATAAATGCTATATGTCTCATATTTCTTAAGTAATATCGATTTTTAACTTGATATGTGGCCATACACTATTAATTAAAATAGTGAAAGTATTAGTTGCTCATTCACGTCTGACTCTTTGTGATGTCAGGGACTGCTGGGATGTTCCGTTCACAGAATTCACCAGACAAGAATACTACCCTGGGTAGCCATTTCCTCCATTTCTCCAGGAGATCTTCCTGACCTCGGGATTGAACTTGGGTCTCCTGCATTGCAGGCAGATTCTTTACAGTCTGAGCCACTAGGAAAGACCCAACTAAAACAGTAGGAAAATAATTACTCAAAAATACATAGTATTTTATGTTTTGACAGGCTATTTTAACCATCGAAACTTTTTAAAAATGTAGTCAAAATTTTAGAATCAAAGCAAGGTCACCCAGGTAAAAATTCTGCATTTTCACTGGCTTTCTGTTGGGATATTTTTCATGAGTTTTTTAAACGTAGAATTGGAATGGAACTTGTATTTTTCAGTATTCCCTGTTGAGAAGTTTATGGCCGCCTATGTGTTCATCAATCTGCAAGGAAAACATACTGAATATGGATCCAGCTTTTAGGAATCTAAGAACGTTTCATAACCACAGCTACTGCCAATGCAGGAGACAATGGTTCTATCCCTGGGTTGGGAAGATCCCCTGGAGAAGGAAATGGCAACCCACTCCAATATTCTTGCCTTGAAAATTCCATGGACAGAGAAGCCTGGCATGCTACAGTTTATGCAGTCACAAAGCATCAGACACAACTTCGTGACTGAACAATAGCAACTCTGCTCAAACAAACCACAGACATATTTGTGAAGTGTAGAAAAATTACTCCATGGTGCTCAAGACTTAATTGGATTTCAGTTAATTGGTTTCTTCTCAGCTCAAAAGCAAACATAGTCATTATTTCAAATAAAATAATTTTAGGTAGATTATATTTAATAAATATATTTAACTAGTCATTCTAAATAAAATCAGGTAAGGTATTTTAAATGTGTTGTATTACCCAATCTGAAAGCATTAAAAGGTTTAATTTTCTTCAGTTCAGTTCAGTCGCTCAGTTGTGTCCAGCTCTTCACAACACCATGAACTGCAGCATGCCAGGCCTCCCTGTCCATCACCAAATCCCGGAGTTCACTCAAATTCATGTCCATCGAGTCAGTGATGCCATCCAGCCATCTCATCCTCTGCTGTCCCCGTCTCCTCCTGCCTTCAATCTTTCCCAGCATCAGGGTCTTTTCCAATGAGTCAGTTCTTTGCATCAGGTGGCCAAAGTATTGGAGTTTCAGCTTCAGCATTAGTCCTTCCAATGAATATTCAGGACGGATTTCCTTTAGGATTGACTGATTTGATCTCCTTGCAGTCCAAGGGACTCTCAAGAGTCTTCTCCAATGCCACAGTTCAAAAGCATCAATTCTTTGGTGCTCAGCTTTCTTTATAGTGCAACTCTCCCATTCATACATGACTACTGGAAAAACCATGGCTTTAATTTTTTTTTTTATTTTATAAAAATACTAAGTGGACACAATCCATATATATACATTGACCAAAAATTACAAATATTTGAAGAATGTAATTTTTATTATATTATTTATTGCTGTTGTTCAGTCATTAATTCATATCCAACTCTTTGTGACCCCGTGAAATGCAGCACACAGGCTTCCCTCTCCTTCACTATCTCCCAGAGTTTGCTCAGACTCATGTCCATTGAGTCAGCAATATCATCCATTTATCTCACCCTCTGTTGCCCCCTTCTCCTTCTGCTCTCAGTCTTTCCCAGCATCAGGGAATTTTCCAATAAGCTAGCTTTTCACATCAGGTGGCCAAAATACTGAAGTTTCAGCTTTAGCATCAGTCCTTCCAATGAATATTTAGAGTTGATTTCCTTTAGGATTGAATGGTTTGATCTCCACCAAGGAACTTGCAAGATAAATTTCCAGCACCACAAGTTGAAAGCATCACTTCTTAGGTGCTCCACCTTCTTTATGATCCAACTCTCATATCCATACATGATGATTAGAAAAATCACAGTTTTGACTATATGGACTCTTCAGTTTCTCTTTGCTTTCTACCCTTAAAGTGCTATTATCTGCATGTTTGAAGTTGTTGACATTTCTTCTGACAATCTTAATTCCACTTTGGGATTCATCCGGTTGAGCATTTTGCATAAGGTACTCTACATAATAGTTAAATAAGCCGGGTGACAATATAGAGCCTTGATGTACTCCTTTCTCAATTTTGAACTAGTCTGTTGTTCCCTTAATTATTATTTTAATGTGGATCTCAAGGGCTTGTTTTTTTTCTTCCAAATATTTTTTATGTAAATAGGAGTGATTCACTCAAAAGCATCAGAGAAAAGGAAACGTGTATAAACAAAGGTGCAGGAAACCTAGTTAATAAGTTTCTCATAGTGAATAATGTTTGTAAAAAAATCTAATCAGGTTTCCACTTTTTAATGAAGTAAGGGGAAAGATCAAAGCTGAAAATGAGAGTGGAGACATGAGGTAATATATAAGATGTTGATTTAAGACATTGGAAGAATAAATTGAGCAGGATAATATAATTTTTGACCAGCATAAAAGGTCTCTTGTGATGAGTGATAACAAAAAGAAGTTAGTATGATGCAGAGGTCAAGTGCCAGCCAGGTTTATCTGTGCAGGGCAAGGTCTCAGTAGGTAGAGTTCCATTTAGTCGGGGTTAAGGTTTATCAACATTCAGAAAACCAAGATCATGGCATCCTGTCCCATTACTTCATGGCAAATAGATGGGGAAACAGTGGAAACAGTGTCAGACTTTATTTTTAGGGGCTCCAAAATCACTGCAGATGGTGATTGCAGCCATGAAATTAAAAGACTCTTTCTCCTTGGAAGAAAAGGTATGACCAACCTAGATAGCATATTCAAAAGCAGAGACATTACTTTGCTGACTAAGGTCCATCTAGTCAAGGCTATGGTTTTTCCACTAGTCATGTATGGATGTGAGAGTTGGACTGTGAAGAAGGCTGAGCACCGAAGAATTGATGCTTTTGAACTGTGGTGTTAGAGAAGACTCTTGAGAGTCCCTTGGACTGCAAGGAGATCCAACCAGTCCATTCTGAAGGAGATCAGCCCTGGGATTTCTTTGGAAGGACTGATGCTAAAGCTGAAACTCCAGTACTTTGGCCACCTCATGCGAAGAGTTGACTCATTGGAAAAGACTCTGATGCTGGGAGGGATTGGGGGCAGGAGGAGAAGGGGACCACAGAGGATGAGACGGCTGGATGGCATTACTGACTCGATGGACGTGAGTCTGAGTGAACTCAGGGGGCTGGTGATGGACAGGGAAGCCTGGCATGCTGCAATTCATGGGGTTGCAAAGAGTCGGACACGACTGAGCGACTCAACTGAACTGAACTGAAGATTTAGCAAAGCAACAACAAATAATGAAGCAAGATAAGGGAGAAAAGTTAAGAGAAAGGGCAAGATTTTGACTGTTGAACTTGGAAATTAAATTTGGAATAGAGAGAAATGAAAATGTGAAGGAAGTGAGGCACAGTAAAGATGCCATAGTATCAATGGATTGAGGTCCCTTCTGGTGGCATAGAATTAATAAAGATATGTTAAATAAGAGAGTCTTTGCAGTCTTGCCAGAATGTATACTTGATTTCTGAGGTTGCATTTCTTCAATTTGATCAAATAGATGGAAGAAAAACTAAAATTTTAAATCCAATAAAATGAATAAAGGAAAATATTGAAAAACAAATAGTAAAAGGATATGATTGGTATATGATAGATACATGATAGCTGACTAGACAGGTAGCTAGATTTAAATAACCAAGAACTTAATAAAACAAATATATAAAATATAGCATAACAATTAAATCTTTAAGTTTTAGAAAATAAGAGCAACCATATAATTTATTTCAGCCCAGCCTCTCTGCCTTGGGTCTATGAAATACCATGTCCGCCAAATGATAAGGCAGCTTCCAGTTTGATTCTAAAGACCCTGGAATAGAACTGGATGCTGACAAAGGAATTTCATTCTCATTTTCAATGAGTTCCAAAGATGTTTATTCAAATAAATATTCTAACAGTGATAGCAAAAGACGCATCAATCCATGAACTAAAACGTCTGGTGGTGGAGAGTGACAATGGCTGAATACAGACAATGAAAGAGATTCAAGTAGAATGCACTTAAGCACCACATTATGGATGGTTTTTGGAAATGCAAGTTAAAGTGTAACTGTGTAATCATTTAAGACTAACAGTTTCAGATGTAAGGCAAAAAGTGAATAGTGTCAGTTTACAAGGAGACTGAATATTTTATTCCTCACTTGAAAAACAAGTGAATCAGATGTTTGACTTTGACAGAATATGAGAAGGGAAATTATTTTTTTTAATGTAGTCATTGAATTGGTTATGCTTTTTATTTCTATTTAAAACCATTTTAAATAGGTTTAAAATCACTCTCAAGTCATTAAGAGTGACTTGACTTATGGAAGAATAAATTTGTAATAATAATATAAATGTAATAATGCAATGACTTTTTTTAAAGTGCCTTCCAAGTCTCTATTTGAGTTTCTATATTTGTAGGAAAATCTGAATAATGAAACATGACATAACTTTCATTTTATCAATCTAGTTATCATTTCAGCTCTTACACATGACACAAGAACTGTTTGCTCCCTAAATACATAGATTACATAGTGATTTGGCATCACTATTGTTGTTTTCATGAGAGGAAGTGGTATAATAAATACATCTCCTATGATGGTAAATATTTTTCTTTTCAAATAATATGTCATGAGATGATACTATTTCAATTTGCTATAACAGTCTTAGGGGAAAATTAAATGCAACATTATAACATGAATATGCAACCAACATATTCTCAACTAAACTTAAATTCTTCTAAGAAAACAAAATATGAAACATTCTTTGGCAGATGTGCATTAAATGTCAATAACATAGTGAGGCTAAGAACCTGTGTAGGAAAGAGAGAACAGCAGAGATGGATGACAATAATTCAGTTTTAGGTGCATCTGACTTCGTCAGAATTAATTAGAAACAATTTCTCAATAATTGAGTTTCAAGCATAGTCCCCAATATAAACAGGAGAATGAACTAGAAAAAGAAGGTATGTCACATCCAGAATAAACCACTTAGCTCCTGGAGTCTCCAATCTCTCTTTCCCTGTTACCAAAATGGTAGATGGAGGATTAAGGATAAGATGAACAATTGCTAGATGGAGAATTGTCAAAGATGCCTTCCAGATCTCCAGTAGACTTTGCTTCAGTGGGATTAAATTTGCTATGTTAAACTACTGAGAAAGTTGGTTGTATTTGTTACCCTGCAAATGCACATTAATTATGTTATTTTAGGCTGCCTCCCTCAGATTTAGTTTTCCATTCTATTACTGAAAAGTTTTGACACAAAGGCATATGAAATGATAGTAATTTTACTTTTTTTTATGCTCAAGAAAGTTATTAAATTATCTGTAGAAATAAAACTGATGCAGACTTTATCTGAACTTTTAGATCCTTAAGTTACCACTGTTTATTCTGACTATATAAAATAAACAAAACGTCATATTTAGTACTCAGTGTGGTTTTATTTATTTATTTAGTTTATCTCTTCAGACAAATGTTGACATTTTTCTGAATGAACCAAAAACAAAGTGCCTCATGGAAAAGCAAAAACATGTCCCAAAGCCTTCTAGCAATCTAGAAATGCTAAAATAAGTGAGATCCAGGATTTCTAATTCTCTATCATCCATAGATAAAAGCATAAACTTTAGGAAAGAGGATAATGCCATATTTAAATTGGTAACAAAACATTGCAAAATATTGTGTCTCCCCCAAAATTCATATATTGAGACCTAAGCTTCAATGTAATGGCATTAGGAGATGGGCCTTTGAAAGGCAATTCAAGTTAAAGGAGGTCATGAGGATGGGGGTCTTCCTTTTGAATTAGCGCCCTTATAAAAGAAAGAAGATACAGGACACTTCTTTCATTTCCCATGCACATGCATGGAACAAAGTTCATATGAGCACACAATGGTACAGAGGCTGTCTACAAGACTGGAAATCAGCCCACAGCTTCATCTTGGACTTCTCTCCTTCCCTGTTTATGTGAAACATAATCAATAATTGTTAACAATTCTTTAAAACACACCATATTAATTATAAAAAATATTTAGCAGTGCAAAATAATGAGGTGGATAAGGATTGAGTCAAAGAAGTTGAAGAGTACGCAATCTGAAGCAAAAAGACAAAAATGTTCGAGGAAAAAAGACAGAACATCAGATACATATGGGAAAATATTGTAAGTTTGATTAAAGAAAATTAATATATCAGAAGGAGAAAAAAGAGAATGGCTTAAAAATAGAAAGGCTTTAATGTCAAATTAAGTGAAGTGTATGAGAATATCATAGTAAAGTAATTAAAAACAAAGATAAAGAGAAATTATTAAAGAGCACCTTGGAAAAATATAAAGACGAACAACAATTTGAATGTCTAGTCTTTTCATCAGAACTTGGAGACAAAAGGAGAAAGAGAATAAAATATATTAATACCTGAAAGAAAAATTAATAATTTTAAATTCTATATAGACCAATAATATTCAAACATGAAATGTAAGTGAAGATATATTCAGTTCAGCTCAGTTCAGTTCAGTCACTCAGTCATATCTGACTCTTTGCAACACCCTAAATCACAGCACGCCAGGCTTCTTTATACATTACCAACTTCCAGAGTTCACCCAGACTTATGTGCATCAAGTCGGTGATGCCATCCAGCCATCTCTCTTCTGTTGTCCCTTTTCCTCCTGCCGCCAATCCCTTCAAGTATCAGGGTCTTTTTCAAGGAGTCAACACTTCGCATGAGGTGGCCAAAGTATTGGAGTTTCAGCCTCAGCATCAGTCCTTCCAATGAACACCCAGGACTGATCTCCTTTAGGATGGATTGGTTGGATCTCCTTGCAGTCCAAGGGACTCTCAAGAGTCTTCTCCAACACCACAGTTCAAAAGTATCAATTCTTTGGTGCTCAGCCTTCTTCACAGTCCAACTCTAACATCCATACATGACCACAGGAAAAACCATAGCCTTGACTAGGTGGATATTTGTTGGCAAAGTAATATCTCTGCTTTTGAATATACTATGTAGGTTGGTCATAACTTTCCTTCCAAGGAGTAAGAGTCTTTTAATTTCATGGCTGCAGTCACCATCTGCAGTGATTTTGGAGCCCCCGAAAATAAACTCAGCCACTGTTTCCACTGTTTCCCGATCTATTTGCCATGAATTGATGGGACTAGGTACTATGATCTTGGTTTTCTGAATGTTGAGCTTTAAGCCAACTTTTTCACTCTCCTCTTTCAATTTCATCAAGAGGCTTTTTAGTTCCTCTTCAATTTCTGTCATAAGGGTGGTGTCATCTGCACACCTGAAGTTATTGATATTTCTCCCGACAATCTTGATTCCAGCTTGTGCTTCTTCCAGTCCAGCATTTCTCATGATGTAATCTGCATATAAGTTAAATAAGCAGGGTGACAATATACAACCTTGACATACTCCTTTTCCTATTTGGAGCCAGTCTGTTGTTCCATGTCCAGTTCTAACTGTTGCTTCCTGACCTGCATACAGATTTCTCAAGAGGCAGGTTAGGTGGTCTGGTATTCCCATGTCTTTCTGAATTTTCCACAGTTTATTGTGATCCACACAGTCAAAGGCTTTGGCATAGTCAATAAAGCAGAAATAGATGTTTTTCTGGAACTCTTTTGCTTTTTCCATGATCCAGCGGATGTTGACAATTTGATCTCTGGTTCCTCTGCCTTTTCTAAAACCAGCTTGAACATCTAAAAGTACATGGTTCACATATTGCTGAAGTCTGGCTTGGAGAATTTTAAGCATTACTTTACTAGCGTGTGAGATGAGTGCAATTATGTGGTAGTTTGAGCATTATTTGGTATTGCCTTTCTTTGGGATTGGAATGAAAACTGACCTTTTACCAGTCAGTGGCCACTGCTGAGTTTTCCAGATTTGCTGGCATATTGAATGCAGCACTTTCACAGCATCATTTTTCAGGATTTGAAATAGCTCAACTGGAACTCCATCACCTCCACTAGCTTTGTTCGTAGTGACGCTTCCTAAGGCTCACTTGACTTCACATTCCAAGATGTCTTAGATGAATAAAAATAAGAATAAGTATGAAACTATCATAAGGAGAAGACTAGGGATTAATGGAACAGAATTGAGAGTACAAAAATAAGCTGTTAATTTCATAGAAAGCAGCTTTAAAACAAAACTGCCAAGGCAGTTCAGTGAGAAAGAGATGTGCTTTGAAGAAATTTAGCACAATCAACTGAATCAACTGAGTAACTGTATGGGAAAAAAATGTCCCTTACTTCACTCCATACAAAAATGTTTACTGAAATTTAATCATAAACTTAAATATAAATGCTAAAAACATAAGATTACTAATTGAAAATATATGGAAGAATATTTGGGTCTTGATACAAGTGAATATTTCATAGATAGGATGCAAAAACCTTGGGTCATAAATAATGGTAAAGCAAATTTTATGAAAATTAACACTATTATTCTTCAAGGGAGTCTATGAATAAGATTAAAATATGATACAAAAATGAGAGAAGTAATTACAATGTGGTTAATCTCGGCAAAGGACTTTTATAATGTATAAAGAACATCCCGGAATGTGAAGGCACGTGGACCTTAGGAAGCATCACTACGAACAAAGTCAGTGGAGGTGATGGAATTCCAATTGAACTCTTTCAAATCGTAAAAGATGATGCTGTGAAAGTGCTGTACTCAATATACCAGCAAATTGGAAACCTCGATAATGGCCACAGGACTGGAAAAGGTTGATTTTCATTCCAATGCCAAAGAAAGGCAATCCCAAAGAATGCCCAAATTACCACACAATTGCACTCATCTCACATGATAGCAAAGTTATGCTCCAAATTCTCCATGCCAGACTTCAAAAGTAGGTGAACCGTGAACTTCCAGATGTTCAAGCTGGACTTAGAAAAGGTAAAGGAACCAGAGATCAAATTGCCAACATCGGTGGATCATAGAAAAAGCCAAAGAGTTCCAGAAAGACATCTACTTCTGCTTTATTAAATATGCCAATGCCTTTGACTATGTGGATTAAAAAAAAAAAAAACTGGAAAATTCTTCAAGAGATGGGAATAGTAGACCACTTTACCTGCCTCCTGAGAAATCTGTTTGCGGGTCAAGAAGCAACAGTTAGAACTGGACATTGAACAATAGAGTAGTTCCAAATCAGGAAAGGAGAATGTCAAGGCTGTATATTTTTACACTTCTTATTTAAATTATATGCAGAGTATATCATGCAAAATACTGAGATGAGTGAAGCACAAGCTGGAATCAAGATTGTTGGGGAAAATATCAATAACCTCAGATATACAAATGATACCACCCTTAGGACAGAAAGCAAAGAAGAACTAAAGAGCCTCCTGATGAACATGAAAGAGGAGAGTGAAAAAGTTGGCTTAAAACTCAAAATTCAGAAAGCTAAGATCATGGCATCTGGTCCCATCACTTCATGGCAAATAGATGGGGAAACAATGGAAACAGTGAGAGACTTTATTTTTTATGGTTCCAAAATCACTGAAGATAGTGACTGCAGCCATGAAATTAAAATATGCTTGCTCCTTGGAAAAAAAGCCATAATCAACCTAGATAGCATATTAAAAAGCAGAGACATTACTTTTCCCACAAAGGTCCATCTAGTCCAAGCTCTGGTTTTTCCAGTAGTCATGTATGGATGTGAGAGTTGGACTATTAAGAAAGCTTTTGATGCTTTTGAACTGTGTTGTTGGAGAAGACTCTTGAGAGTCTCTTGGACTGCAAGGAGATCCAACCAGTCCATCCTAAAGGAAATCAGTCTTGAATATTCATTGAAAGGACTGATGCTGAAGCTGAAACTCCAATACTTTGCCCACCTCATGTGAAGAACTGACTCATTGGAAAGACCCTGTTGCTGGGAAAAGTTGAAGGCAAGAGAAGGGGACAACAGAGGATAAGATGGTTGGATGTCATCACCTATTGGAAGGACATGAGTTTGAGTAAGCTCTGGGAGTTGGTGATGGACAGGGAAGCCTGGCATGCTGCAGTCCATGGGGTTGCAAATTTGGACACAACTGACTGACTGAACTGAACTGAACTGAACTGAAAGAACTCTTTTAGTCAACAAGATAATGGTTAATTCAGCTTACAAAAAGGACACAAAATTTGAGAAGATACTTCACCACAAAAGATATACATGGAAACATATTTGAGGTAGTTTGTTAGAGAAATATAAGTTAAAAAACATAAATGAAACAGTAGTACATATCTTAGAATACCAAATTTGGTGTGAATGTCTCACTAAACTGGATACAACACAAACTGTTGGTGGGAATGTAAAAGATATAACCACTCTGAAAAGCAATTGGCAGTTTTTTTAAAAAGTTAAACACAGCTACCATAAAACCCAGCCATTTCGCTTCTCAGTATTCACCTAAGACAAATCAAAATATGTATTCATAAAAAGACATGTGCTGGAGGAGAAAACGGCAACCCACTCAGTATTCTTGCCTGGAAAATTCCATGAACAGAGGAGCCTGGCAGGCTACAGTCCATGGAGTTGCAAAGATTCAGATACAACTGAGGGACTGAGCACACAGCACACATAACTGTTTTATTCCTGGTAGTTTGGAGATCTTATAGCAAAGAATTGTAATTTATGTGCATTTTAATCTCTACTATTCAAACTGAGAAATAGCATATATTAGATTGGTACCTTTCTATTCTAACTGGAACTTGTGAAGGTGGAAGAAATTCACTGATACTGTGACATGATGAGATTGCAAAGCCATGTGCTGCTGCTAAGTCGCTTCAGTCGTGTCCGACTCTGTGTGACCCCATAGACGCAGCCCACCAGCTCCCCCGTCACTGAGATTCTCCAGGCAAGAACACTGGAGTGAGTTGCCATTTCCTTCTCCAATGCATGAAAGTGAAAAGTGAAAGTTAAGTCGCTCAGTCGTGTCCTACTCTTCGAGACCCCATGGACTGCAGCCTACCAGCCTCCTCTGTCCATGTTTTCCAGGCAAGAGTACTGGAGCGTGTAACTACCCTAAATATTACTTGCAGCTACTCATCATCCACTGAGTAAAGGGGAAGGAGGAGAAGCAGGGCTGGGGCAGCTGACATTGATTAAATTTCTACTCTGTTGGGCATGTGCTAGACACATCTACATGTATGCTTTCATTTTTAATATGTGGGGAAGTGAAGCAGTACAAGAAATCAAGCAAAGACAAGATGTACTATGCACACATTTGTCTTTTTTTTTTTAATAGATCGTCAACTTTTTAAACTTTTTATATTCTTTTTTCATCCACTTTTGGCCAACCAAATCCTTTGATTGCTTCCAACTCTCTGAGTCACAACTACCTGAGTTTGCTGTATAGTTCTTATGTGGCTAGAGGGATATTTTTTGGGGGAGGTGGTGTTGGGGAATTAGATTTTAAGTTCTCAAAAGATTATAGTTAGCAATAGTGTATTATATACTTTACATTTTGCTAAGAGGGTAGATCTTAGTTACGTGCTCTTGCCACAAAAACATTTTTAATTATAAAAGAAGTGGGGCAGGAGACACAAAAGGAAACTTTTATAGGTGATGGATGAGTTTATTGCTTTAATTATAATCTCACAGGTGTATATCTACTTCCAAACTTACCGAGTTTGTATATATTAAATATGTACAGCCTTTTGTATGTCAATCATATCTCAATAAAGTGGTTTTTTTTTTTTAAAGCATGTGCATGTAAGTCATTGTTTGTAAAAGCCCAAGTTAGAAATAACCCTAGTATTCATAAGCAAGTGAATGGATAAAAATAGAATGGAATAATATTCAGCATTAAAGAAAATGCAGCAACATAGATAAATTATTAACCAAGTGACAGGTATCAGTGGAAAAAAATGCAAAAATTCCATGATTTCACTTACTTAAAATTTGAGGGAATATAAATTATAATGTCAGATTATTGAATATCTAGGGTTTGGAACAAAGGAAAGATACTTGAAAAGATATACATAAAATGTTTTTTGGGTTAACAAAGTGGTCTGCATTTTCTTCGTACTGTTAGTTTCACAGCTTATATTTTGATATCATTCACTCAGTAGCACATCTTAAATATGTGTAGCTTATTGTGCATAAACTGTTCCACAACGCTGTTGGTTAACAAAACTGTAAAAACTTCAGAGATATATTTAAAACTGAAAATTCAAAGTTTTCATTCTCAAGTACTCATGTAAGTTAAAGAAGAATAATTTGTGAAAAGAGCAAAATAAGCCTAGGAGGAAAAAAGACACAATTAATAAATATAAACATAATTAAATATTAGAATATACAGTTACTAACATCAATAAATAAATTCAATAATTGGTACTTTGAAAGAAATCAATTAAATAGATAAACCACTAGCTAATATAAACAAACAAGGGAATAATTTCACAAACATATTGAGGAAACTAATTATAGTACAATATTTTATTCAACTCTATTCAAATAAATTTGAAAATCGACTTAAGATTCTCAGAAAATATAAATTATAAGGAGAACATAAAATATAAACAAACCAATTATCATGGTAAAATTTGAGAAAGCTGTCAAACAGTTCCTTTCCAAAATAAAACAAGACTGATTTTTCACAAGTGGTTCTATCAAACCTTCAAGATATAAATATTTCTAGTGTTATTTGAATGTTTCCAAACAGAGACTGGAAGAAAAGCTCTCTCTTTCTTTTGCATCAAACTCTCTTTTAAAAAAGCAGCAGCTGCAGCAGCAAGCTATTCTTTGAATGTGTGTTCTTGGCCCTCTTCAAAGGTTACTGATTTCAGTAAGGGCTGGATAGATTATGGGTAGTGGTCATTGGATTTCTTCATCCATGTGGGATTGCTTCACATGACTTCTCCTATCTCTTTTAGGAGACTGGCTATAACCTCTGTGAAAACTGAGCTTTGAGAATTTTGAGTGTGTAGGAATGGGTTCCCTCAGAGCGTAGAGGCTTCATTGTTGCTGTTCAGACACTGAGTCTTGTCTGACTCTCTGAAACCCTGTGGACTGCAACACTCCAGGCTCCCTTGTCCCTCACCATTTCCCAAATTTTGCTCAGGTTCATGTCCACTGAGTTGGTTGTTGTGATGTTCAGTCACCAAGTCATGTCCAAACTCTCTCCCTCTCCATGAACTGCAGCACACTAGGTTTCCCTGTCCTTTTCTATCTCCCTGAGTCTGCTCAAACTCATATCCATTGAGTCAATGATGTCATCCAATAATCTTATCCTCTATTGCCCCCTTCTCCTTTTCCCCTCAGTCTTCCCCAGCATTGGGATACTTTCTAATGAGTCAGTTCTTCACATCAGGTGGCCAAAGTGCTGAAGCTTCAGCTTCAGCATCAGTGCCTCCAAAGAATATTCAGGATTGATTTCCTTTAGGACTGACAGTTTTGACCACCTTGCTGTCCAATAGACTCTCAAAAGTCTTTTCCAGCACCACAGTTTGTAAACATCAATTCATGCATCCTTCATCATGGCCCAACTCTCACATTCATACATGACTACTGAAAAAAAGCTTTGACTATATGAACCTTTGTCTGAAAAGTTATGTATTTGCTTTGTAATATGCTTTCTAGGTTTGTCATAGTCTTCCTCCAAGAAGTGTCTTTTAATTTCAAGACTGTAGTCACCAACCACAGTGATTTTGGAGTCCAGGAAAATAAAAGCTGTCACTGTTTCCACGTTTCCCCCATCTATTTGTTATGAGATTATGGGACCAGATGCCATGATATTCGGTTTTTGAATGTTGAGTTTTAAGCTAGATTTTACACTCTCTTCTTTCATCCTCATCGAGTCAGTTTAGTTCACCTTCACTTTCTGCTCTTAGTGATATTATCTGCATATCTGAGGTTGTTGATGCTTCTTCCAGCAATTTTGATTCCAGCTTGTGAGTCATTCAGCCTTGATTTTGCATAATGTACACTGCATAGAAGTTAAATAAGCAGGGTAATAATCTACAACCTTGATATATATAACTTGATACATACAACCTTGACAATATAAAACTCTTTTCCCAATTTTGAACCAGTCTGTTGTTTCTTGCAATGTTCTAAATGTTGCTTCTTGACCTGCATACAGGTTTCTCGAGAGACACTTAAGGTGGTATGGTATTCCCATCACTTTAATATTTTCCAATATGTTGTGATCCATATAGTCAAAGGCTTTAGTGTAGTCACTGAAGCAGAAGTAGACATTTCTTTTGGAATTCCATTCCTTTCTCTATGAGAGAGAATAGGCTGGCGAAAGGCAATTCTTTTGGACATCTCACAACTATTAAACAAAGAAATGGTTTTCCCTGACACTAGAACAACTTAGTACTGCCATGTTATGTAGGTAGAATAGGAAAAATGAATCCAAAATGCCTAAAAGACAAGGAACAGAAGTGCAGTTCAGTCACTCTTTGCGACCCCATGGACTGCAGCATGTCAGGTTTCCCTGTCCATCACCAACTCCCGAAGCTTACTCAAACTCATGTCTATTGAGTCGGTGATGCCATCCAACCATCTCATCCTCTGTCGTCCCCTTCTCCTCCTGCCTTCAATTTTTCTCAGCATCAGAGTCTTTTCAAATGATCACCTCTTTGCATGAGGTGGCCAAAGTAATGGAGTTTCAGCTTCAGCATCAGTTCTTCAAATGAATATTCAAGACTGACTTCCTTTAGGATGGACTGATTGGATCTCCTTGATGTCCAAGGGACTCTCAAGAGTCTTCTCCAACACCACAGTTCAAAAGTATCAATTCTTGGGTGTTCAGCTTTCTTTATAGTCCAACTCTTAGATCCATACATGACTACGGGAGAAACCAGAGTTTTGACTAGACAGACGTCTATTGGCAAAGTAATGTCCCTATTTTTTAATATGCTGTCAAGGCTGGTCCTAGATTTTCTTCCAAGGAGCAGGCATCTTTTACTTTCATGGCTTCAATCACCATTTTCAGTGATTTTGGAGCCCCCCAAATAAAGTCTTCCACTGTTTCTATTGTTTCCTCTCTATTTGCCATGAAGTGATGGGACCGGATGCCATGCTCTTGGTTTTCTGAATGTTGAGTTTTAAGCCAACTTTTTCACTCTCCTCTTTCACTTTCATCAAGAGACTCTTTAGTTCTTCTTTGCTTTCTGCCATAAGGTTGGTGACATCTGCATATCTGAGGTTATTGATATTTTCCCCAGCAATCTTTATTCCAACTCGTGTTTCATCCAGCCCGGTATTTCTCATGATGTACTCTGCATATAAGTTAAATAAGCATGGTGACAATATACTGTCTTGACATTCTTCTTTCCTGATTTGGAACTAGTCTGTTGTTCAATGTCCAGTTCTAACTCTTGCTTCTTGACCTGCAAACAGATTTCTCAGGAGGCAGGTAAGGCAGTCTTTTATCCCCGTCTACTGAAGAATTTTCACGTTTTTTTTTTGTGATCCACAGAGTCAAAGGCTTTGTCATAGTCAATAAAGCAGAAGTATATATCTTTTTGAAACTTTCTTGCTTTTTCATGATATAATGGATATTCGTAATTTGATGTCTGGTTTGTCTGCATTTTCTAAATCCAGCTTGAACATCTGGAAGCTCATGGTTCATGTACTGTTGAAGCCTAGTTTAGAGAATTTTGAGCATTACTTTACTAGCATGTGAGTTGAGTGCAATTTTGGGGTATTTCGAGCCTTCTTTGTCATTGTCTTTCTTGAGGATTGGAATGAAAACTGATGTTTTCTAGACATGTGGACAATACTGAGTTTTCCAAATGTGTTGGCATATGGAATGCTGCGCTTTCACAACATCATCTTTTAGGATTTGAAACAGCTCAACTGGAATTCCATCACTTCCACTGGCTATGTTCATAGTGAAGTTTCGTAAGGCCCACTTGAATTTGCAACACAGGATGCCTGGCTCTAGGTGAGTGATCACACCATTGTGGTTATCTGGGTCATGAAGATCTTTTCTGGATAGTTCTTCTGTATATTCTTGCCATATCTTCTTCATATCTTCTGCTTCTGTTAGGTCCATATAATTTCTGTCCTTTATTGTGCCCCTTTCTGCATGAAATGTTCCCTTAGTATCTATAATTTTCTTGAAGAGATCTCTAGTCTTTCCCATTGTATTGTTTTCCTCTATTTCTTTGCACTAATAGCTGAGGAAGGCTTTCTTATCTCTCCTTGCTATTATCTGGAACTCTGCATTCAAATGGATATATCTTCCCTTTTCTCTTTTTCCTTTAACTTCTCTTCCTATTTAATTTTTAAGCCAATCCATTTTTTTATACACTATGTCTATAGTCAACTCGTTCGTTAAATATAACATACTTATATAAATTTAAAGTGGCATGTCATGGATCAGTTGATGTTTATTCTACATAAAAAGTTTTCTTAATTTCTGTCTATGATTTTTAAAGTTTTACCTACTAAAAACATTTATTGTATTCCACCCTGCATACCTGAAATAAATTATAATTTGATTGCTTCCAAAGGAAGGGGAAAAAATATGAAGCTGCATCCTGATTAACAGTAAGTGAAAAGTGAAGTTGTTCAGTTGTGTATGACTCTTTGTGACCCCCATGGACTGTAGCTTGCCAGGCTCCTCTGTCCATGGGATTTTCCAGGCAAGAATACTGGAGTGGGCTGCCATTTCCTTCTCCAGATTAATATTAAATGATAGAATAATTTTCCAGTACTTTATTGTGAGAAAATATATTTAATGTGACCTTTAACACTTTAGCCATTTAAGTATATGTGTCTATGGGAGTACATTCACTTTGTTGTGCAACCTTTGCCACCATCTATCTCTAAAACTTGGCTCAGTTCAGTTCAGTTGCTGAGTCATGTCAGACTCTTTGCAATCCCATGGGCTGCAGCATACCAGGCTTCCTTGTCCTTTACCAACTCCCAGAGATTGCTCAGACTCATGTTCACTGAGTCAGTGATGCCATCCAAACAACTCATCCTCTGTCATCCCCTTCTTCTATTTTGAAATACAAATGAATATAAAATTGTATTGACCTATTTGACCTTTATGTGATGCAGGGAGAGAAGGGAAACAAATTTAATTTTAAAAATATTTAAACCTTTTAATCACAACCACTCACAATTTGATTTTAACAGTTTGAACAAGCAGCCATCACTAGTTCTACCACTATAATGATAAAACAGCCAAAAAGAGATAATTTTTTTATGGAAAGATTATTTCACCACTGTCAAAGTAGTGATTATACAGATATAAACAGAAATAATGCAATACCTTACAATTTAAGATTCATACATAAATATTAATTATAGAGAAAAGCAATTCAAAATTTTAAAACAAAATGTACAAAATGATTCATTCATTTTGCAGGTGGTTTCCATTTCAAAGTGAATTACTGCCAAGACATATATAACAATTTAAAATAAAAATCAGTATATGTAATTTAAAAGTTTTCTGAATCTTTGGTTGTTATTTATGAAATAAAAGTTACAAGTTTCCAGTTTTTATAGACAAATTATTATATATATATGTATATGTTCAATATATGATAACTTGATAACTTTTTATGTCTGATCTAAAATCCCAGATTTTAAAAATAAATTCTCTTAATCCTTCTAGTTTCACTTTCTTTTACAGTATAAATTATATATTTTCAACCTATAAAATATAGCACATATATTTGAATTTCAGTTTAGAAGTATTATTTTTTAACTTTTATTTTATATTGGAACATAGTTACAATATTGTGTTAGTTTCAGATGTATAGCAAAATGAGTCAGTTATACATATACATGTATCTATTCTTTTTCAAATTCTTTTTTCTATTTATGTTATTATAAAATATTTAGAAGAGTATCCTTGCTCTACAGTAGGTCCTTGTTGGTTGCTTATTTTAAATATAGTCATATGCACATATCTATCCCAAACTCCCAATCTATCCCTACTCTCACCCTTCCCCCTGGTAAGAATAAGTTTGTTCTTCAATATATTGTATTTCTCTAAAAGTAAATGTATTTCTACATAACAAATCTTGTTTTCATAAACCATAATCATGATTATCTCCTTTTTCATTTTTCAGAATCTTACAAAAATCTTATATTTTTTAAATGCAAAGTATGAATACTATCTGGAATGCTATCTGGATTTTATCTGGAAAGCCTGAGGAAGGAGATGTCAAGGCCTGACTAGTTAATAATAATTCAGAATATTAAAAACCATTTCCCCAGAATGCTTTGCTCATTTATAAGCTTCTTCCTATTTTGTCTAAAATGCTATGTTAGGTGAAAAACTGAAAGTGTTAGTGACTCAGTCGTGCCTGAATCTTTGTGATGCTATGGACTGTAGCCATCAGGTTTCTCTGTCTATGGAATTCTCCAAGCAAGAGTACTGCAGTGGATAGTTATTCACTTCTCAAGTGAGGGATCGAACCCTTGTCTCCTGCATTGTAGGCAGATTCTTTACAGTCTGAGCCACAAGGAAACACACCTTAGTAAAATGATCATATTTTTAAAATTGAGATTCAAAAGTTACTCTCCAAAACGAAAAGTGCTCATGGTGGATATCCACACTTTCTCCGATTATCTCCTATATCGGTTACATTTAGTCATAGAAGCACAAACCAGTCCAGGTATTCCAGACATTAAGAGACTGAATGCAGGTGATTCGTGGCTTATACAACCACTGGAAAACTGGAAGTAGTAAATGTCCAGGAGACTCTGAAAAAGCAGAGAAGTACAAGAGATGAAGGCAAGCTGTCCCTGAAGACTTCAGCTGCCTGACCCATTGAAATGAGTGATATTGCTGAGGATGGAAGGGGCATTTTGGTTAAGCCGAAAGTTGGCTGCTGACTGCATCCGTGGGCCTCTTCACAGTTTCCACTGGTGAATAATTACTTTGGATTACCTTCCAACTTCCAAATCTTGCATGAGTATCTCTTGTTAGGAGAATCTAAACTGGAACTCTAAGATACGGAAATGAATGCAGAAAAATGCAAAGGCCATTTAGCACCTTTCTATGAGAAGAAACTTCTATGTTTGTAGATTGAAGATGTAAAAAAGCCTATGTTTGTAGATTTAAGATGTAAAAAGATGTCTTTCCTAAGCCTTCCAAAGCAATGAAAAGCAACCTTAGATTTTCCTAGGATTATTTGAATTGCTTATTTAATTAACATTTGAGTAACTGTTTAACAATGGTTGTCACTCAAATCTATTTCCAGTGTAAGTAGTTATGTCATGAATTCAGAGGAAATCTTTTAGTAGTTGGCAGAATATATCACAAGCATTGGAGAAGGCAATGACACCCCACTCCAGTACTCTTGCCTGGAAAATCCCATGGACGGGGGAGCCTGGTAGGCAATCCATGCGGTCACAAAGAGTCAGACACGACTGAGTGACTTCACTTTCACTTTTCACTTTCATGCATTGGAGAAGGAAATGGTAACCCACTCCAGTGTTCTTGCCTGGAGAATCCCAGGGATGGGGGAGCCTGGTGGGCTGCCGTCTATGGGATCGCAGAGTCGGACATGACTGAAGTGACTTAGCAGCAGCAGCAGTGGCAGCAGCATCACAAGCATTTGGACGGCAAGGAGATCCAACCAGTCCATCCTAAAGGAGATCAGTCCTGGGTGTTCATTGTAGGGACTGATATTGGAGCTGAAACTCCAATACTTTGGCCACCTGATCCAGAGAGCTGACTCATTGGAAAAGACACTGATGCTGGGAAAGATTGAGGGCAGGAGGAGAAGGGGACGACAGAGCATGAGATGGTTGGATGGCATCACCGACTCAATGGAGATGAGTTTGGGTGGACTCCAGGAGATAGACAGGGAGGCCTGGCATGCTGCAGTTCATGGGGTTGCAAAGAGTTGGACACGACTGAGTGACTGAACTAATGATTACAAGCATTAGGAATATAATGAATTCAGAGATTCTAGATAGGTGGCAGAGATGGAGAAGTAAAACAAATTTTACAAAACAGCCTTATGAATGACAAGGTAAATGTGTGTAGAGAGTGCCAGGAGAGCAAACAAATAGTCATATGTAATTACCACCAAATAAGTAAGATATCAAATAGTATTCAGATAATGAGGCTGATTTTGCCAAATAAAACTTAGTTTCAGTATATTCTGCTTGATAATGAACTGTTTGATATGTACCTGCAGGACTTGTGAGCTTAAGCACAGCTCAATTTTACATTCAATAATGAAAATTTTCAGGATCAGAAAATGAGGAAAATTTGAAAAGATTATTTTGATTTTATCAAAAAGTTTACGGGGAAGGAGGAGGGAGGGGGGTTTAGGATGGGGAACACGTGTATACCTGTGGCGGATTCATGTTGATGTATGGCAAAACCAATACAATATTGTAAAGTAATTAACCTCCAAGTAAAATAAATAAATTTATATTAAAAAAAAAAAGTTTAAGGTTTCAAATCACTCACTGACCCTAACTAGTAAGATCGGCTTGCCAGGTGGCACAGTGTTAAAGAATCTGCCTGTCACTAGAGGAGACAAAAGAGCTGTACTTTCAATCCCTGGGTCGGGAAGATCTCCAAATGGCCACCCAATCTAGTATTCTTGCCTGGAAAATTCCATGGACAGAGGAGCCTAGCAGGCTACCGTCCACGAGATTGCAAAGAGTCAGACACGATAGTGACTGAGCACACACACAGGCATGCGACTAATAAGACAGATGAAATTTTCCTTATTTACACACAGATTGCTAGTACTCTGCATAGAGTAAGATAATCACCTGGAATCGGGTTCAACTAGCATCTATACATCAGTTATGTTGCTCCAGAGTGCCAAAAACATTACATGAACATTCATTTAATTCATTTGACATCAAGGTCACTATATATAGAACAAAACAATAATGTATGTGTTGATATGTTAGTATGCAAAATATATGTGTGTGTGTGCTCGTATTACCCACAGTCTGCCAAGTCCTCCCGCTACTCCTATTTTGACTCCTAAGTCTAGAACACATTAACTTTCTTCTTTACTTTCAATACTCTATTAAGGTTGTAGCTATTTCCCTTTCACATGTTAAGCATAACATGTTTGTGTTGCAAGTTGGACCTCCCCAAGTCAATCTTTTCACTAGAAGAAGCCATCATTTTAATATCAGAATTTGCAGGATAACAAAATCTTGTACTTTTCACTGGAACTCCAGGCACTTGAAAAGTTTTAAAAATTCAATATATTTTAAATGACCTTAATGTTCAGGATCCACTAGACCACATCTACTTTCAGTCTATCTCAGGTCATCCTTTCTACATTTTTACCACAGATTAAGATGAGTAGATGGGGGGCTTGTGTGCAGAGATCTACTGGGAAGAGCTCTGAATAGCTCTAGGAAGAAGTAGGGGAAGTCACGTAGGGAGGACAGCAAAGAAAGAAGGTCACTTGTGAAGGCCACCAGGGAAATCGGATGTTGAGGTAACCTTTCCAAGATAACTCAGACTGAGGCAAGGAGGCCAGCCTTTCATAGACCTGAATCAGCTAATCATTGGCAGAGGCTGCTTGCATGCACTCAAGGTTATTAGCACAGCAGATCTTACTGCTGTCCTATTAAAAGCCTGTTTACAAGGGTGGCCTCTGTCTCACTTCTGGAAAGAATCCTCCTGCAATGCAGGAGGAATGCAGGAAGTCCCATTGATAGAGAAGCCTGGTGGGCTACATTCCATGCAGCTGCAATAGAGTCGGGTATGACATAGTGAGTTAACAACAAGCCACCACCCTATCTGATAAAAGCAGTCCATTGTGCCTATACTATTCATATACACAGTATGATTTGTGAACCCTGGTTTTCTTCTGAGAGTTTGGAATTTTGGTTCCTGAAAAGCAGAGGGTGTCCACATGACCAGTCCTCAGTAAAACCTGGGCCTTTAGCCTCTAATTAACTTGCCTGGTAGGCAATGTTGAACATGTGTTGCAACTCATTGCTGGGCAAAAGGAGCACTTCCTTTGTGACCCCTGGGAGAAGACTTTGAGAAGTTTGTACCTGGGTTCCTCTGAATTTTGCTTTCTGTGCCTTTTTCCTTTGGTGATTTTGCTCTGTACCCTTTTGTTTTGATAAATCATAACTATGAGTTGACTACAGGCTGAGTCTTATGAGTCTTCTTGCCTATGTGCATGCTCAGTCACTTCAGTAATGTCCAACTCTTTGCAACCCTAGGGAATGTAGCCTACCAGGCTCTTCTTCCATAGGATTCTCTAGGTGAGAATACTGGGGTGGGTTGCCATGCCCTCCTCCAGGGGGTCTTCCCTACCCAAGGATCAAACCTGTGTCTTTTGTGGCCCCTGCATCGCAAGTGGATTCTTTACTACTAAGCCACTGGGGAAGTCCATGAGTCTTCTTAGTGAACCATCAAACCTGGGGAGTGGTCCTGAGGATCATCGAAATCCCACAGAAGAGAGCTTAAATTAGCACAAGGCAACTCCCTGTGGCAAAGGACAATTCCCAGTAAAGAGGGTTTGAACCATTTGAAGCTGATACCTCCATGTGTGTGGAGTATGTCAAATTCAAGCAGAGGACACAGATGGAATGTCATTGTATCCAATAATGTGAATATCTGGTCTATTCAGATCCACATGCCTTTTCTCTCCCTTGTGGCCCATATGTGGAGAACATCCCCGGAATTCTAGTTGGTCTTATTTCCTGGAGCACTGACAAAAGACAGCCTAGTTGATAGAAGGATAACCTCTATCGAGGCAGACGAAGTCAAGAGCATAACTGAGGTTTGTCAACTCCTCTTCACTCCTTTCTGTCAAAGTCTCTCAAATTCTGCTCACATGTTCCTTGTTTAGTCACTTTGTTAGGTAGAAATCACCCAGAAATTCTTCCCTAAAGTTTCCAAATTCCTCAGTCTTACGTGTTTCTTAAACAGTGCCTCCTAAAATATCCATTCCCTTTAAAACAAAAACAAAAACAAAAACAAATAAGGTATAGGACAACCAAGAAATTCATTGGTAGATACTTTGACCTCCAGCACAATTTTTCTTTGCTCCTATTCTATGATAACAATATTACCTGCTCTTTGTGTCCAGAACAAATTACCCCCATCAGTAAGGCAGTTTTTTATTTGCCTGATGACCTCTTGGAATGAGGAGTCTGAAGTGATAGGACAGCAGTTATATCCAAGTGCCTGCTTCTGTTTGGAGTCCTAAGTCACTAAGTGGAGATACAAATAAATTGTAGAGGTGTTAATAACTATTTGTTGGGTAAAATCCAAGGGAAAGGATTAATGAATTAACAAATGATTGCTGACACTTTCCTAGGTGCAGACAGTGAGGAAGGGAGGTCAAAAATGAAGAACTAACAATGAGTAATCTATATATAAATTATATTGATAAGTACAATCCTTCCTACATTTTTTCTTTTTGGAGAGAAATACAATTTTAAAAATGAAATTTTCAGTGCTACCAGGTGGTATCAGAAATTACACATCTCTGTTGTTATGGAAAACTGTATTTTCTACCCACTCTATTGACCTTTTCTTTCCCCTTGATTCAGCCATATGTCTTTAATATGCAAGTTGGTGACTGAATAGAGAAAACCAAACTGCACAAAAGTTTTGCATTTTTAGTTTAAAGTGATGAAGTATAACTGTACCTGCTTAGCCATGTTGTAAGGGATGGTTGCCATTTCTTCACTTTTCTGTGATCTTTTGTCTCTTTAGAAGAATCTGTACATCTGCCTTGAATTTTTTTTGGGGGGGGGGATTGATATCTAGATATCTACTGTTTGCAACATATAATGTAGCTTCTCTAATCATGCTGATATGAAAACAATAACTTTTCTATTTGTATTTGCTTTGAGCTTTGTCAGCTCTCCACAGTAATATAATATGGAAAGCATCTATGAAAAATTGCCTTGTAAAAAAAAGAGAAAATAATTGTTTTAGAGATGCCATCCATTATTGTTTTTTTCTTTCTACTGTGTTAGAGAATCTTGCCATTTTCTTACACCCAAATTTTAATTATTACTGCTACTTCCCTGTTCTAAAACTGAATCCCCTCATAATATATAGTGAAATCAATCAATTAAAAATGCAGATTTCTTCACAAGCATTGAACATATACTGTAAAAATTTGCTGAATATTTCCAAATATGATCTATGATCACCATAAAACCTACTTCAGAGGATATTTAATAATTACAAATAAGTAATTCTCAATCCATAGACATGAGTTGAGCAAACTCAGGAAGACAGTGAAGTACAGGGAAGCCTGGGCATGCTGCAGTTCATGGGGTCACAAAGAGTCAGACACAACTGAAGGATTGAACAACAACAATGTTCTCAATCCAGGGCAACTACCATGCACACCTATGAAAACACACACGACGAAAGACATCTGGAGAAATTTAAGTTGCCGTGAC
Source organism: Budorcas taxicolor (assembly GCF_023091745.1). Classification (NCBI taxonomy): domain Eukaryota; kingdom Metazoa; phylum Chordata; class Mammalia; order Artiodactyla; family Bovidae; genus Budorcas; species Budorcas taxicolor. The sequence goes on along the minus strand of NC_068929.1, from coordinate 53,324,748 downwards.
TGCAGTGTGTACTATTAGAGCCTACAGGTATATGGCAGGTGTGTTACAAGCATCCTCACAGGGGACCCCCTCTCAACCAAGAATATGATGATGTGATTGATGTGCTCAGTTGTGTTCAACTCTTTGTGACCCCACGGACTATGGCTAGCCAGGTTCCTTGGTCAATGGGATTTCCCAGGCAAGAAAACTGGAGTGGGGTGTCATTTCTTCCTCCAGGGGATCTTCTCAACCCAGAAATTGAACCTGAGTCTCTTGAATCTCCTACATTGGCATGTGGAATCTTTATCACTAGCACCACCTGGGAAGCCCTTCTTTGTGACCCCATAGACTGTCGCCTATCAGGCTCTTCTGTCCATGGAATTCTCCAGACAAGAATATGGGAGTGGGTAGCCATTTCCCTTCTCCAGGGGATCTTCCCAACCCAGGGCTCAAACCCTGGTCTCCAGCATCGCAGACAGATTCATTACCATCTGGACTACGAGGAAAGCCCCAGCCAAGAATATTCCAGTCCAAAACAGCAACTGTGCTGAAGTTGATAGCATTTGTTTCAAATATTCTCATATTAATGAAAAGATGGAAGTTTAATTGAAAATGCCAACTTTAATGGAATTAATAAATGAATCTTAATAATAGCCCTGCTATTGATAATGTATTTTGAAGTTTTTTTTTTGGTTTACATTTTCGTTTATTTATCTTTTAAACCTATTTATTTCACAGTATTCTGAGTTTATTCTGAAAATGATATTAAGAAGCATTCTTTCTTTACCAAACTCCAATTTGACTTAAGGGTAACGTAGAAGATATTTGAAATTGCATGTCATTATTTTAGACTTCCCAGGTGGTGTTACTGGTAAAGAACTGACCTGTCAGTGCAGGGAACTTAAGAAACATGGGTTTGATCCCTGGTTTTGTCAGGAAGATTCCTTGGAGGAGGGCATGGCAATTCACTCCAGTATTCTTGCTTGGAGAATTCCATGAACAGAGGAGCCTGGTGGGGTACAGTCCATAGCATAACAAAGAGTTGGACATGACTAAAACAATTTAGCATGCACCATCATTATTTTATAAAGCTCAAATTTCTCATTAATTAAAAAATACACTAGAATAAATATTTTATTACCTTTTAATTTACATTTTCTTTATTTCTATCACTTTAAAATGCAAATGTTGTTTTCTACTGTATTGTTTCTATTCTTGAAGCAATATTGAAAAGCATTATTAATGCTCAGTTTGTGTGATAAATGGTACATTCAGACTAATTTATGTACAGTCAAGTAAACCAAGTACTAAAATTAAAAACAAAATAAAACAATAAATCACCCCCATTAATATAGTAGGCATATTGGAATATGAAGAAGTTTATTGAGTATTACCTAGGACTCATAAGTAAGGTAGAATGTTGGTAAGGTTGTAAAACACATGAAAATAGAGATATAGCTTTAGTTTGAAAGCAACAAGGAAAATTGCAACTGAGTTGTGAAAATTGCTTTCCTTTTAAGTTCCAGAATGTTATATTTCAACTTGACTAATTCTTTATATTTTTAATCAGTTTCTTTCTTCTGACCTAATTTCTTCTTTGTTCTTTCCCATAGAACAAAGGTCATATTTACAAATCATATTAATGCACTTCATTGGACACTATATCTGAGAGTAAATTCATTTTAGACATTATTGTGATGAACTCTTTCTTAGGATATAGTAGTAATTTTTCCTTTCTTTAAAACAGAAATAGATAAGTAACAAACATACTCCCACTTATTTTTATGAAGCAGAAACCTGTAAAGCACTGTCAATTCTAGAAAGCCTACACTTGTTCCTAGATACAGCTAATTGTTGATAAGTATCTAGTAATATATTCTCTTTATATAAATCATTAAGCAGACTCTGGTTAATTTCTATATTTTAATTTGAGGACCTTTGGGAAAACAATAAATTACAGAAAAGTCCTGTTCATTAATCCTATAAAAGTACCCATAGCCTAAAATAGCAATTTTAACTGATGTTTTTATGCAAAGCTATGTGAGCAGAAATTTTAAGATCAGTGTTGATCAATAATAACTGATCTCATGTGTAATCAGTTCAGTTCAGTTCAGTCGCTCAGTAATGTCCGACTTTGCGACCCCATGAACCGCAGTATGCCAGGCCTCCCTGTCCATCACTAATTTTTGGAGTCCACCCAAACAAACCCATGTCCATCGAGTCAGTGATGCTATCCAACCATCTCATCCTCTATCGTCCACTTCTCCTCCTGCCCTCGATCTTTCCCAGCATTAGGATCTTTTCCAATTAGTCAGCTCTTCGCATCAGGTGGCCAAAGTATTGGAGTTTCAGCTTCAGCATCAGTCCTTCCAATGAACACCCAGGACTGATCTCCTTTAGGATGGACTGGGTGGATCTCCCTGCAGTCCAGGAGACTCTCAAGAGTCTTCTCCAAAAACACAGTTCAGAAGCATCAGTTCTTCAGGGCTGAGCTTTCTTTATAGTCCAACTCTCACATCCATACATGACCACAGGAAAAAACATAGCCTTGACTAGATGGACATTTGTTGGTGAAGAATGTCTCTGCTTTTGTATATGCTATCTAGGTTGGCCATAACTTTCCTTCCAAGGAGTAAGCGTCTTTTAATTTCATGGCTGCAATCACCATCTGCAGTGATTTTGGAGCCCAGAAAAATAAAGTCTGACACTGTTTCCATTGTTTCCCCATCTATTTCCCATGAAGTGAAGGGACCGGATGCCATGATCTTCGTTTTCTGAATGTTGAGCTTTAAGCCAGCTTTTTCACTCTCCTCTTTCACTTCATCAAGAGGCTCTATAGTTCTTCTTCAATTTCTGCCATAAGGGTGGTGTCATCTGCACATCTGAGGTTATTGATATTTCTCCCGGCAATCTTGATTCCAGCTTGTGCTTCTTCCAGTCCAGCGTTTCTCATGATGTACTCTGCAAAGAAGTTAAATAAGCAGGGTGACAATATACAGCCTTGACTTACTCCTTTTCCTATTTGGAACCAGTCTGTTGTTTCATGTCCAGTTCTAACTGTTGCTTCCTGACCTGCATACAGGTTTCTCAAGAGGCAGGTCAGGTGATCTGGTATTTCCATCTCTTTCAGAATTTTCCACAGTTTATTGTGATTCACACAGTCAAAGGCTTTGGCATAATCAATAAAGCAGAAGTAGATATTTTTCTGGAACTCTCTTGCTTTTTTCCATGATCCAGCGGATGTTGGCAATTTGATCTCTGGTTCCTCTGCCTTTTCTAAAGCCAGCTTGAACATCTGGAAGTTCACAGTTCATCTATTGCTGAAGCCTGGCTTGGAGAATTTTGAGCATTCCTTTACTAGCATGTGAGATGAGTGCAATTGTGCGGTAGTTTGAGCATTCTTTGGTGTTGCCTTTCTTTGGGATTGGAATGAAAACTGATCTTTTCCAGTCCTGTGGCCACTGCTGAGTTTTCCAAATTTGCTGGTATATTGAGTGCAGCACTTTCACAGCACCATCTTTCAAAATTTGAAATAGCTCAACTGAAATTCTATCACCTCCACTAGCTTTGTTCGAATCAATGGCAGTTGCCTGAATTAATTAAAACCAGAATTCATAAGTTTTTCTCAAGAAAAAGAATGAAAAACTGAATGATTGCGTTGTATTGTCATTTTTTAAAAGAAATGGCTACTTGGCTATTCCATTATTTAGGACTCTAGTTACTAGACTAAATAATGGATCTAAAAATATACAAAATAATAATCAACTATACACAGAAGATGCAAAAAGAAAAGTATCTTAGTGATTGTATCAGCTAAAGCACAACATCAGCATTTATTAAAGAGCAATGTGAACCTCTGGGAGAATGAATGGACACATTTATATCTCTCCCCTTTCTTCCATGTTTTCACTTCACTTGCTCTTTTGCTGCATCAGAATCAATGCAAAAGATAATGTAACACAGACCAAGTAGAAGGCAGGAAAATCTATATGAAGAGAAAAATATTTTTAGTCAGGCTCTAGGATCCCATGTCTTGCTACGAGATAAGAGTTTAAAAATGTCAAGTTATCTATTTTTTCTCATTTCAGGGAGGTCTAAAGTTTAGAATTAAAACAGGACTAACCACTAGGAGAAAATTCTCGTACTTACTTATTAAGAACATTTTTTTTTTTTTTCTAAATAGAAAATATTGCGGAAACTGGGGATTGGGTATGAAACTGAGCAAGAAACGGGACAGATGCATTAAACTGTGCTGTTTTTGTTCTGCCTCTAGGCTTACTTCTATTCTAGGAAAAGGGATTTCTTAATCTAGCTGACTGATGCATTAGATTTTGTTCAAAAGGCCCCATTTTACCTGAACTTAAGCCATTGTTACTTGTATATTCTATCTTCATTGTGCATATATTTTTCTCAGGGACTTTTGTGGTGAGAGGAAACCAGTTAATAATCAAATTTAAAATAGGTAGTGTTATTTTACATCTCTTATCATAATATTTATTCCTTTTCCCAGCAGCTAGAGGATAAAGAGATGGTTATTATGTATCTTGACTGAACACATATTTAATAAATGAGGAAATCATTATATTTGATAAAATATATACTGAAAATCTTTTAGAAAACACAAGGAGCTAGGGGTTTAATGGTGACAATGTAAGTTTATGTAGATCTGTACTTGATTGAAGGCTTCTCAAGTGGCTCAGTGGTCAAGAATCCACCCTCCAATGCAGAAGACTCAGGTGGGATCCCTGGGTTGGGAAGATTCCCTGTAGAAGTATGAGGCACCCCACTCCAGTATTCTTGTCTGGGGAATTCCATGGACAGAGGAGCCTGGCAGGCTACAGTCCATGGGGTCACAAAGAGTCAGAAATGACTGAGCACCTAAGCATGAACTCACATAATTCATTGAATGAATTCACTGAATTCATTTCAGTAAGTAGATTGAAATCAATCTGCAGGAAGATGTTTAAACACACATTAACAGAGCCTACCCCGTTCAACACTTGTATCAGTTCCTGGAACAGAAATGGTACAATGAATGGATCTGAAGGTGAAACTAAATTGAGATATATTAGAAAATGTATTAGCTGACAGAATCAAGATGTGAAGGAATATTGATGTGTTAGATGGACCAAAGCAAATTGAATGAAATGTAAAGAGAATAAATGTAAAGGATTAAGCTTGGTTTTAAAGAAACAGTTACAGGAACATAGAATAAAGAAAATACATTTTCACACCAGCATATGTGAAAAAGATATATGAGTTCTAGGTTACTGTGGCATTTATATGATTCTATTGCGTGATGTGAAAACTGCAAATTTGATCTTAGAATCTAAACATAAATACAGAACAGAAAGTGGGGAATTTGATGGTCCCACTGTAATCTCACACTAAAAAATGCATTTAGGTTTAAAAAAATTTGGATACCAGATTTTGAAAGAAATAGTTAAAATAAAATTAATTTTAAAAAATGGAAGGCTCAAGATACTACTTTACTATACTAAATAAATAATTAAAAAGGAAAAGGAAATTTTACAAGTATTTAAAATGTCTTACTCTAGAATGAAATTATTAGATATGCATTACACAATTCCAGAGGGAAAAAATAGGTACATAAATAAAAAATATAGATTGAGTTTCCACATAAATATAGAAACATTTAAATATTTAATATGATAATGGAATGGGCTCAGTGTTAGTTTGGGATTTCACAAAGCAGACACAAAGTTGTAATTAGAATGTAAGAGGTTTAATGGGAAAACTCCCTATGAAAGATCATGGGGAGGGAAAACTGTGAGTAGATAAGAAGACTCATCAAACCATAATGCAGGCCTGACTTCAATGAAATGAGAGGTGTAAGAAAAGAGAACTGAGTAGGAGAAGCCTCCTATTGCAGTGTAGGTTGTAGAGAATCTTGGTGGCACAGTGGTAAATGTTAGGACCAAACAGGTGCCATGACAGGCTTCAGGGGGCCAAAGTAGGCCTAAATCTCCTTTACAGAGGGGCTGAGTTATTGCCAAGGAGGAGCTGAAATCATCCTCCGCTGGTGCCAGGACTCGACCAATCAGTATACTCCCTGTAGCCTGGTTCAAACTTATCAGGACAAGGATGAAAACCCCCTGAGAAAGCCCGCGCGTGAGAAAATCTAGCCAATTAGTAGATGCTAAGGAACCCTTGCAACCAATCCGCCCCTGCTAACTCCCTGTCTTTGTGTTAAACCTATAAATACTGCTGTAATTCAGGGCTGGGGGCCCTTGTTCCACTCCACTGCGGTGGATGTGACTTGGGCCCTGGCTCGAGCTAGGAATAAATTCCCTTTTTGCATTTGCATTGCTGTGGATGTCTTGTTCTCTCAGTTCTGGGGATTGGGACCTTGGGCATACCAGTAGAGAATCCACTTGATACCTGCAGGAAATATGGTTTTATTCCCTAGGTTTAGAAGATCCCCTGGGGTAGGAAATGGCAACTCACTCCAGTATCCTTGCTTGGAAAATTCCATAGAGAAGCCTGGTGGGCTACAGTGCATGAGATCACAAAGAATCAGCCACCGCTGAGTGATAGAGCATGCATACAAAAGGGAGAGCTCCACAGGAGTCTGTTAGAAGAGCTATTAGAGGAGGCTGTGCTTGGGCAGGACAAGGTAGGGCTCTAGGAGAGCCATCTCGCTCAGGCAATGACAAGGTTCAGCCTCATTAGGGTGTGACTTCTGTACGAACACTGAAGGATTCCAACGTGTTGGCAACTGGAGACTGTCTGACAGCTCCAGTCCTTTGCTTGAGAGCTGAAAAATCTCCCATCTCATGAAAGAAACCCCTAGTCACATACACTATACCCCATTTGAGCTACCATCATAGAGAACATTAATATACAGGCATCTGTTAGATCTTCCAGAAAATAGACACAGAAACAAAGTTAGAAACCCATATTTACTGGAGACCAGCACCTGTGAAAGGAAGAGGTAGGTAGTTAGCATGTTCAGGGGGAGGCCACAGACATAATGCAGGTCTGAAAAAAGTCCCTGCCAGCTAAACCCAAGACTTCTAGAGCAAGATTGTCCAATAGGGACTTCCCTGGTGGTCTAGTAGTTAAAAGTCTGCCTTGCAATTTAAGGGACACAGGTTTGACACCTGATTAGGGAACTAAGATCCCATGTGCCACATACCCCAACTACTGAGCCCAGGAGCCACTAGAGAGAAGCAATTAGAGAAGCCTGCATGCCCCAACTAAGGCCTAATGCAGCCAAATAAATAAATATTTAGAAAGACTGCCCATTAGAGGAGTCCCTCGCTGGGTAGAAATAGCAAGACTCTTTTTAGTGTTATTTCACTTAGTTATTACCTGGAGCCATTTTGAGAACTATGGCATCAGCTCAAATGCTGAGGAGTTAAAGCCATGGGCAGTCAGCCAGCCACACCTGCAGTGTGTTCGTTCTTGAAGGAGGGTGTGGTGCTGTGGAGTCCACCATTTGCCCCACACAGTTCCACTTCTCTTCTCTTGTTCAGGCTGCAGTTCCTCCAGCCTTCCCGTGGTTGTCCCTTCCTATATACGAGTGTAAAGGAGGAAGGAACTTTAACCTATGAGTTAAAGGTTAATGAGACAGCTCTCATTCCTGAAGTTGGTTTGGAGATGATAGCCCGTCATTGTTGTTGCTCAGTCACTAAGTCATGTCTGACTCTTTGTAACCTCATGGACTGCAGCATGCCAGGCTCCTCTGTCCTTCACTATCACCCAGAGTTTGCTCAAACTCATGTCCGTTGAGTCAGTGATGCCATCCAAACATCTCATCCTCTGTCACCCCCTTATCCTCCTGACCTCAATCTCTCCCAGCATCCGAGTCTTTTCCAATGAGTCAACTCTTCACATCAGGTGACCAAAGTATTGGAGATTCAATTTCAGCTTCAATTGTTCCAGTGAATATTCAGAGTTGATTTCCTTTAGGATGGACTGTTTAATCTCCTTGCTATCCAAGGGTCTCTTAGGAGTTTTCTCTAATACCACAGTTCGAAAGCATCAATTCTTTGGCACTCAGCCTTCTTTATGGCCCAACTCTCACATCCATATGTGACTACTGGAAAAACCATGGTGTGATGTGAAGAGGCATTAGTCGCTGAGTCCTGTCTGTCTCTTTGTGCCTCCATGAACTGTAGCCCACCAGGCTCCTCTGTCCATGGAGTTCTTCAGGCAACAATACTGGAATGGGTAGCCATTCCCTTCTCCAAGGGATCTTCCTGATCCAGGTATTGAACATTGGTCTCCTGCATTGTAGGTGGATTCTTTACCATCTTAAACAATAGGGAAAAGCCATAGCTTTGGCTATGCAGACCTTTGTCAGCAAAGTGATGTCTCTGCTTTCAAATAGGTTGTCTATGTTTGTCATAGCTTTTCTTCCAAAGAGCAAGTGTCTTTTAATTGTGTGGCTTCAATTGCCATCCACTGAGATTTGGGAGCCCTAGAAAATAAAATCTGCCACTGTTTCCACTTCTGCCATGGAGTGATGGGACTGGATACCATGATTTTAGTAATTTGAATGCTGAGTTTTAATCCTCTTTTATTACATATTCCAAATTCCATTTACCCTCACCTATCACATCTGCTGGTCTTTTGACTAACCTAGAGCTATACCACAAATCTTCATTTTAGAGGTTAGATCCCGACATAATAATGTCCTTCACAAGCAGGTGTTGCTACCTTTGTCCACTCACACTCACAGTTGGGACAGGGAGAACTAATTGACAGTCAGGTGCATAGCCTGCTTCCTGTATGTGTTCCTCACTTATCTGATGCCATAAAACAGTCCTTTCTCTTCCTGCTTATCAGTCAGTATCCCCTGCAAATGATGACATCTCTTTTTGCCTATTGGTCCCCTTGAAAAAGGGCGTGTTCTTCAAAGATCGTGGCCTTTACTCCGGCAGCGTCCAGAGTTCTGGAAATGAAAAACATGAATTAATCAAATAGAACATTGAAAGTGATCCCTTTCCCTGTGATTCCTGAACACATACAATTTATTGTTGGGATGCAGTATCATATAGGGAGTTCTGACTCAGTGGTCTCTTTATCCTTAAGTTATAGCCTCCAAGTTGACACGTCAGATATCCTATTAGCAAGCCAACCTCGACTTTGTATCAGTGGACCTGTTTCTGAATGGTGTGGTCCACTCCTGCATTTCCTTCTGCACGAATAATGTCCCCTATTCTGATGCAGATTTGTATGGAATTTCATGGCTATGGGCGCATACCCTATAAGCTCCTTAGTCACAATGTTAGCTGAGGCTCAGCAAGCAAGTAAAACAAATCCACACCTGCAATAAATATATATTCCTATAAGAACAAATCAATAGGTATAATTGGACATTTAGAGCCAATTGGTAGCCTTGAGGCATCTTGTCATACCAGGAAATCAGTACTGTACAATGCTCAGGTGTACATTTAGAGGTAGCAATAGCTAGATCAACTCCGTAAAAGAGAATGCATGCGTTTCCTTCCTCTCTGCTACAGGGTACACATAATTTGTAGGCTCATTTTGTCAGCACTGGGTGGCTGTTGATAAAACCTGTTTAACATCAACTGGTTGAGTTATTAATAACATCTATTTGGTTGTTTAGTGTTTCTTCTATGGTTGACATTTTCAGTTGCACTGTACTATATTATACAAAGATGTTTATACTTGTTCCAGATTCCCCTCCATCCATCACCAGGCCTCTACCACTGACTTCCTGTCTCTGACTTTCCAACCTCTTTCCTCTGGTCTTCTGAACAGCTTTCCAGCTTATCAGTCAGGCTCCTCTTAACTTCAGCCACTTATCCTTCAAACAACGTGAATAACTGGGCTCAACATCCAAATAACTTCACCCATAGGAAAGGATTTTCCTCCGTCTGTCAAGACTACCTGTGAAAGAGTCTATGCTCATCCTCTAGTTTTTACATGAACCATAATGTTTAGCTAACCCACATGTAAAACCAAGCTGGTGCTTTTTTATCCAGCTTTAGGTTGTCTTAAGGGACTTCCTAGGTGTGATATGAAGGAAGAGTGGGGATAAAATTGCTCTCTGTGACATGATGGGAGTCCTGGTGACTTGCTCATGTTCTCTTACTTGCTTAGGTCCTCTGGTAAAGATTGGGTTCAGTCTTTCATTTATTATTGTATCTTTTAATATATTTGCTATTGGAACTTCAATTAGAATATCTGAGTGGACTCACCTCCTGATGTGTTGTACCAGATACAAGTTCATTTGTGTCTCATCATAAAGCATTCTCATCCATCAAGTAACAAATGCATGCCAACAACTGCTTTGTGAAAAATATATAACTATCTGTTTCAAAGAGCCTGACCTTGATTTAGAATCCCATGAGCTTAGGCTGTGATTCTGTAATGGAATTTTCCTTAAACTCAAACATGCATCTTTACTACTCCTGCTCCTTCCAACACCTGAGCTACTGCTGAAAGTGCAGCTGTGCTGCTGACTGACCTGCTGCAGGGCCCTTCACGGCCTCTCTCGGGGCTAGTTGCCTTCTGTATCCTATGGCATATGATCCAGGGAAGTGTTCTTAAGGGTAGAATGTGTTGCTCCAAAACCTCAAGATGCCTGCTGGTGTTACGTATGCTTCTTTGGGGCTTCTCCAGTAGCTCAGCTGATAAAGAATCCACCTACAATGCAGCAGATACCAGTTCAATTCCTGAGTCAGGAAGATCCCCTGGAGAAGGGATTGGCTACCCACTCCAGTATTCTAGGGCTTCCCTGGTGGCTCAGACAGCAAAGAATCTGCCTGCAATGTGGAAAAACCTGGGTTCAACCCTGGGTTGGGAAGACCCCCTGGAGGAAGGCATGGCAACCATCTCCAGTATTTCCTGGAGAATGCCCATGGGCAGAGGAACCTGACTTCCAGGGAGTTTCAAAATGTCAGACACAACTAAGCAACTAAGCACAGCACAGCATGCTTCCTTGTGGTAGGACATGCAAGATGTGACAATGGATCTTGTATTTTTTCAGAGGGAGGATATCCTGACCCTTTGGACCCCTGAAGATTTTAAAGAAATGGTAGATTCTTGATATCTACAGGATTTATTCCCCACAATCTAGAAGTCCTATTTATTTGTAAAAGTCTCCATGATGCTCAGTTCAGTCGCTCAGTAGTGTCTGACTCTTTGCGACCCCATGAATCACAGCACACCAGGCCTCCCTATCCATCACCCACGCCCGGAGTTCACTCAGACTCACGTCCATCGAGTCTGTGATGCCATCCAGCCATCTCATCCTCTGTCGTCCCCTTCTCCTCCTGCCCCCAATCCCTCCCAGCATCAGTCTTTTCCAATGAGTTAACTCTTCGCATGAGGTGGCCAAAGTACTGGAGTTTCAGCTTCAGCATCAGTCCCTCCAAAGAAATCCCAGGGCTGATCTCCTTCAGAATGGACTGGTTGGATCTCCTTACAGTCCAAGGGACTCTCAAGAGTCTTCTCCAACACCACAGTTCAAAAGCATCAATTCTTTGGTGCTCAGCCTTCTTCACAGTCCAACTCTCACATCCATACATGACCACAGGAAAAACCATAGCCTTGACTAGATGGACCTTATTCAGCAAAGTAATGTCTCTGCTTTTGAATATACTATCTAGGTTGGTCATAACTTTTCTTCCAAGGAGTAAGTGTCTTTTAATTTCATGGCTGAAATCACCATCTGCAGTGATTTTGGAGCCCAAAAAAATAAAGTCTGACACTGTTTCCACTGTTTCCCCATCTATTTCCCATGAAGTGATGGGACCGGATGCCAAGATCTCCGTTTTCTGAATGTTGAGCTTTAAGCCAACTTTTTCGCTCTCCTCTTTCAATTTCATCAAGAGGCTTTTTAGCTTCTCTTCACTTTCTGCCATAAGGGTGGTGTCATCTGCACATCTGAGGTTATTGATATTTCTCCCGGCAATCTTGATTCCAGCTTGTGTTTCTTCCAGTCCGGCATTTCTCATGATGTACTCTGCATATAAGTTAAATAAGCAGGGTGACAATATACAGCCTTGACATACTCCTTTTACTATTTGGAACCAGTCTGTTGTTCCATGTCCAGTTCTAACTGTTGCTTCCTGACCTGCATACAGATTTCTCAAGAGGCAGGTTATGTGGTCTGGTATTCCCATCTCTCTCAGAATTTTCCACAATTTATTGTGATCCACACAGTCAAAGGCTTTGGCATAGTCAATAAAGCAAAAATAAATGTTTTTCTGGAACTCTCTTGCTTTTTCCATGATCCAGCAGATGTTGGCAATTTGATCTCTGGTTCCTCTGCCTATTCGAAAACCAGCTTGAACATCAGGGAGTTCACAGTTCACGTATTGCTGAAGCCCGGCTTGGAGAATTTTGAGCATTCCTTTACCAGCATGTGAGATGAGTGCAATTGTGCGGTAGTTTGAGCATTATTTGGTGTTGCCTTTCTTTGGGATTGGAATGAAAACTGACCTTTTCCAGTCCTGTGGCCGCTGCTGAGTTTTCCAAATTTGCTGGCATATTGAATGCAGCACTTTCACAGTATCCTCTTTCAGGATTTGAAACTGCTCAAGTGGAATTCCATCACCTCCACTAGCTTTTTTCGTAGTGGTGCTTTCTAAGGCCCACTTGACTTCACTTTCCAAGATGTCTGGCTCTAGATTAGTGATCACATCATCATGATTATCCAGGTCATGAAGTTCTTTTTTGTACAGTTCTTCCATGTATTCTTGCCACCTCTTCTTAATATCTTCTGCTTCTGTTAGGTCCAGACCATTTCTGTCCTTTATCGAGCCCATCCTTGCATGAAATATTCCCTTGGTATCTCTAATTTTCTTGAAGAGATCTCGTCTTTACCATTCTGTTCTTTTCCTCTATTTCTTTGCATTGATCGCTGAAGAAGGCTTTCTTATCTCTTTTTGATATTCTTTGGAACTCTGCATTCAGACGCTTATATCTTTCCGTTTCTCCTTTGCTTTTCACCTCTCTTCTTTTTACAGCTATTTGTAAGGCCTCCCCAGATAGCCATTTTGCTTTTTTGCATTTCTTTTCCATGGGGATGGTCTTGATCCTTGTCTCCTGTACAAGGTCACGAACCTCATTCCATAGTTCATCAGGCACTCTACTACCAGATCTAGGGCCTTAAGTCTATTTCTCACTTCCACTGTATAATCATAAGGGATTTGATTTAGGTCATACCTGAATGGTCTAGCGGTTTTCCCTACTTTCTTCAATTTAAGTCTGAATTTGGTAATAAGGAGTTCATGATCTGAGCCACAGTCAGCTAGCCGCCTTTTTTTCTTGTTGTCTATTCATCATGATCACATCAGTATATTGGGTCAGTGTGATATTCTGCACAAGCATGAATCCATGTCTGATGCAGCGTATGCTATTGGAGCCACTACTTGAGGTCTTGGGTAGTTTACAAAATCCAAATGGTTCCTGCAGGGGTCAGACTGATGAATCAAATGGAGACATTTTAGGGACCCAATGATGTCCTGTCTCTGTGGCTGAATTTTAGCCTCCAGCCCCACCTCCCTCTTTTGCCTCCTCCAGAAATGAGTCAACACTTCTTCTGGAGGTCTACAATGATATTGCATTGTTCAAAGATTCTCATCACAAATTATACTGGTAGATTTTTTTTTTTAATTTTTATTTTTACTTTATTTTGCTTTACAATACTGTATTGGTTTTGCCATACATTGACATGAATCCACCATGGGTGTACATGAGTTCCCAATTCTGAACCCCTCTCCCACCTCCCAACCCATATCATCTCTCTGGATCATTCCCGTGCACCAGCCCCAAGCCTCCTGTATCCTATATCGAACATAGCCTGGCGACTCGTTTCTTACATGATAGTATACATGTTACAATGCCATTCTCCCAAATCATCCCACTGTCTCCCTCTCCCACAGAGTCCAAAAGTCCGTTTTATACATCTGTGTCTCTTTTGTTGTCTCGCATACAGGGTTATCATTACCATCAAATGCCAGAGGACTCAGGAAAACAAAGACACTCTACCATGATACAGGAGATTCTAGGGGCTTAGTGATGATCTAACAGTGGAGGGATTGGGGGCAGTAGGAGAAGGGGATGACAGAGGATGAGATGGCTGGATGGCATCACTGACTCGATGGACATGAATCTGAGTGAAATCTGGGAGTTGGTGATGGACAGGGAGGTCTGGTGTGCTGCGATTTGTGGGGTCGCGAAGAGTCGGACACGACTGAGCTACTGAATTGAGCTGAACTGAACAGTGGCCAAGAACTAGGATCCAATCTCCCTTTGGGTAAAGGAAATTCTTCACCATGGCTCTCAAGTTGATAAACTCACCCTTCATTAGTCTTAAGTTCTGGCCCCATTGACCACACACAACTATAATCAAGATACATGGCAACAAAATGTCCCCACACAATGTACCAAGATCCCAGGTTTTCACAAATAGCGTTCACACTTTGAAATAATAAGCTTTCCTCAGTTGACCTTTGAATTTTCTTTTCCCTCTATAGGACATAAGATAACAAAGAGTCCCTTTGGCTTTCACACTTCGTTTCCTAGGTTTTAGTTATCCCTCAAAATAGTAGCACTGCTACTTTACAAAAATCCACCAGTAACATTTCCTTTTATGTTGTTTCCTGTGTTTTCAAATGTCTGAATTATCACACTGGCTACCGTGTTCCCCCTCCAGAAAAATTTCCCCAGTCAACATCAGTGAAAACACTGGCAATTGGGCACCTCTTACATCAGAGAACTATTTATGTCCTGAGATGGCATTTTCAGAGTCTGCTGGCCAGTGAGTTGAAGTGATTCCAAAACCTCTTCTTACCACCTGTTCATTCAGGCATCACTCTTGTTACTATTATGTCAATCTGCTGCTTTATGAAATAGTCTCTGAACTGAAGTTAGAAGTTATAAGTGAAAAATACAGCAAGGATTAAAACCTGGAAAATGAAAATGGAGAAAGCCGTATTAAACTCAGAACCAGTCAAAACATGAGGAAGAGATTACAAAGGTTCTATCAGCCAACAGGGAGTTACAGAGTGAAAAATTCTTATAAGAGGAGTCCCACAGGGGGAAAAGTGACTAGGTTCTTGGACACTTGCTCATTGTGTGGGACCATCCCACAAAGAGCATAATCTTGGCTCAAAAGAAGAGGCAGATCTGAAGGAGTTAACGGCCCAAAACTTTTAGCTAACCTCATTCCTCCTAGTCCTCGCTTGAAGCAATATCTCTACGTCCATTTAGTTTCAGCCACACCTTACAGGTTGCAAGGGCTTATGCTAGCCTTTGTTAGGACTGCTTTTTAATTGTTCATAGCCTCATTGTTTTAGCAAAAAACAAAACTAAGCAATAAAATTGGATAGCATAGTCTATACCCTTGTAAGTTAAAAGATAATAAACATAAGGGCATTATAACACAACTCAGAGTATAATGCTAGTAATATATATGATATATGCTAAAAAAAGAAAGTGGCATAAAATTATTAACTGTTTGATTTTGGAATACTGAAATGGGTATTTACTCCATCTCATCCTGCATGAGCATTTGTGGCTTCTCAATGGATGATAGATAAATAGGTAATAGAATTGTTGTTGTTCAGTTCAGTTGTGTCCAAAAACTGGGGTGGGTCGCCATTTCCTTCTCCACGGGATCTTCCAGGATCAGGGATAAAAGCTGTGTCTCCTGAATTAGCAGACAGATTCTTTACCAGTGAGTCACCAGGGAAGCATCTACATAGATAAATACATGCGTCAGTTCAGTTCAGTCGCTCAGTCGTGTCCACCTTTTGTGACCCCATGGACTGCAACACGCCAGGCTCCCTGTCCATCACCAACTCCCGGAGTTTACTCAAACTCATGTTCATTGAGTCAGTGATGCCATCCAACCTCCTCATCCTCTGTCGTCCCCTTCTCCTCCCGCCTTCAATCTTTCCCAGCATTAGGGTCTTTTCAAATTACTTAGCTCTTCTCATCAGGTGGCCAAAGTATTGGAGTTTCAGCTTCAGCATCAGTCCTTCCAGTTAATATTCAGAACTGATTTCCTTTAGGAGGGACTGGTTGGATCTCCTTGCAGTCCAAGGGACTCTCAAGAGTCTTCTGTAACATCATAGTTCAAAAGCATCAATTTTTCAGCACTCAGCTTTCTTTATAGTTCAACTCTCACATCCATACATGACCACTGAAAAAACCATAGCCTTGACTAGACAGACCTTTGTTGGCAAAGTAATGTCTCTGCTTTTTAATATGCTATCTAGGTTGGTCATAATTTTTTACTCCCAAGGAGTAAGCATCTTTTAATTTCATGGCTGCATTCACCATCTGCAGTGATTTTGGAGCCCCAAAAAATAAAGTCTGCTACTGTTTCCACTATTTCTCCATCTATTTGCCATGAAGTGATGGGACCAGATGCCATGCATATATATATATATATAGTGAAGTCGCTCAGTTGTGTCCAACTCTTTGCAACCCCATGGACACCAGGCTCCTCCATCCATGGGATTTTCTAGGCAAGAGTACTGGAGTGGGTTGCCGTTTCCTTCTCCAGGGAACTTCCCGACCCAGGGATTGAACCCAGGTCTCCCACACTGTAGACAGATGCTTTCCGTCTGAGCCACCACTTGATCTTAGCCAAAAGGCCAAGAAAAAATATACATACATACATACATACATACATATATATATATATATATATATATATATATATATATATATATATACACACATAGATAGATACCTAGTTATAGGTCTAGATCTAAATCTGGATTTACCCCTCAGCAGATATTGGCAACTAAGGCAGCATATCCTCTGAAACCAGATACCATGTATTCAAATTCTCCCACATATACCATCTTTGAACAGTTTCCTAATTATTTTGTTCTTTTGTTTCATCATTTATATAATAAACGTAATTATGTTAATACCTAATACAATTTTATTTTATGTGGACTAAATGTCTTGAAGGCTTTAAACAATTTCTGGCACATGTAAAGTGTAAAACATTATTTTTATTGTGGCAACATTTTGGTGAGGCAAACAGGGTGAAATGGTAAAATTTTGGAGTTTTCAGGCCATAGTTTCACCTGTTTCTCAGAAGTGTAACTTGAGAGAAAGGAACTAATATCTACAAATTCTTGTCCAATAACTCCAAATTGGTAATAATTATGAGTATTTTGCAGAGTTTGGAGAGTGGTGAATAAGTGAGTACATGCAAATTATCTATTAAAATGGTATAAATCTCTCTAGTGATGAAGATTTCTTATCTGACTAATTTATGAAGTGAAATAACTCATAGCAAGTAAACCTCATGGATTCTTTCTTTTCGATGAACTGGAATCTAAGTCATCGCCATCACTACCATCATATTATTACCATTACCATCATCTTTACATTATCAACATTATTATTTTCATTTCCAATTTTATACTTTGTTGTCATATTTAACCAATAAATTTATGAAAAAAATTCCCTAAAACACCAAATCATTCACTTTGAAAAAAATAAATAAACTATTTCCAGTTGATCCTTTTACTAATTTTTATTTCAAAAAGGGCACTCATGTTTGGAACAATGTATTTTAGCCTTAGATTACATTTTCCTTTGAATGTGCTTAATTAACTCATTTTAATTATTCTGTGGGGTCAAAGGGATAAGAGAGATAAAATAAAGTCAATTAACTAGAAGCTGTGCACACATGTATTTAAATGATGTAAGTAATTATTATTTAAGAAGAGTTCATTATCATTTTTAGTCTTGGAAATTAGTATGTTCAATTTTCTCAAACTAATCTGATTACATGAAAGATGTCTTTCTCTAGAATAAGATCAAGCCACTTACACTCGTATGGTTAACTTACTCCACAGTCTATTAACCACTCTTGATTCATCTTAGACATCTAAAGAATAGGGGAAAAAAAGCTACAATCCAAACAAGAAAACTATTGTTCAGGCAGAAAAATTAATGACCTTTCAAGGACCCATAAGAGAACAGAGGTTAAAGGACAAACAAACATTTGTTTACCTTGGGCAGAAGCTGTCAACACCACCAAAGTGTGTGGGAAAAGTAAGCTAAAAAATATGATGAACTGTTGGAGGTTGAATGTGGGTTTTGTGATAGTGTATATATCTCCTGGGGAGGGTTACAGGTGCAACAATGAGTATCCCACACATTTGATGTTCTTTCTTCTAGAAACAGTCATAAGTATGTAGACTGAATGTACCAAAGAATTCTTGCTGCAGCTTAGTAAGGGAAAAGGAGCTGGAGATCATATGATATGTAGCTTCATTTTAATCTGTGTGTTTAATAGTAATTCACTTTCAATTATGTTATAAATGGATTGATAGGCATGCATTTACATACAAATCTATTCATGATGTGTTTATATATACATGTGTGAATATCATTTTAACAGCATGTCTTTTCTGATGATTTTCATTTAGCTTACCATTTTGCAAATACTCTTTCATAATATTAAATATTATTCAAATACTTAGTGAGTGCAATTATTTGATTATATAAGACATTTGAGGCTTTTGCCTTTTTAGCTATTATGTTTTTGGGTTTTGGCCTTTATGAGTTAAACTTTTCTGAAAATGCTAAGTTAAAGAGTGCTTATAAAATGGCATTGAGGTGCTTCTTTCTTATCCTTAAAGTAAATCTTAGAATTGGAATCCTTAGATTTAGACTTTATCTATGGTTTTTCCAGTAGTCATGTATGGATATGAGAGCTGGGCTGTGAAGAAGGCTGAGCGCTGAAGAATTGATGCTTTTGAACTGTGCTGTTGGAGAAGACTCTTGCGAGTCCCTTGGACTGTAAGGAGATCCAACCAGTCCATTCTGAAGGAGATCAACCCTGGGATTTCTTTGGAAGGAATGATGCTAAAGCTGAAACTCCAGTACTTTGGCCACCTCATGGGAAGAGCTGACTCATTGGAAAAGACTCTGATGCTGGGAGGGATTGGGGGCAGGAGAAGAAGGGGATGACCGAGGATGAGATGGCTGGATGGCATCACGGACTTGATGGACGTGAGTCTGTGTGAACTCCGGGAGATGGTGATAGACAGAGAGGCCAGGCGTGCTGCGATTCATGGGGTCGCAAAAAGTCGGACACGACTAAGCGACTGAACTGAACTAGAACTCCCATGTTGTATTTTCCAAATAGCTTCACAGAAAATTTACACTAAATTGCATTCATTTTAGCAGTGAATTACAGTCCTCCTTTCTCTGCAGCTTTTAATTATTTTAATCTGCAACTTCTTCCCTCCTCACCAAACAAAAGGTGATTATTACCTGAAAACACGTAATCCTGAAATTTTATATTTGTTTGTGATTTAGTGGTCATTAAAAAGCATTTGATGATACTAAATATACAGTTGAAAAAAAATAGCACAGTTTTGTACTGTTGGAATATATTTAATTTTCAAAGCTTTTTCCTACAATTTTTCATATCGATATCATACTGTTTGAACAATGCTTTCTCTAGTTTTTGCCTCTTCTGTCTCATTTGTTTTTAATAACATAGCTAATTCTAACAGCCAGATTTCATTACTAACAGGCTATAAAATGTGAGTCATAAGTTTGATAATCATAGTATACATTAAAATATTTATTGAGCTTAACTTTCCTGCAGTACGTGCATGCATACTCAGTTGCTCAGTCGAGTCTGACTCTTTGCGACCCTACTGGCTGCAGCCTGCCAGGCTCCTCTGTCCATGGGATTATCCAGGCAAGAACACTGGAGTGGGTTGTTGTTTCCTCCTCCAGCGGATCTTCCGACCCAGGGACTGACGCTGTGTCTCCTGAGTTTCCTGCATTGACAGGCAAATTCTTTACCACTGCACCACCAGTGAGGCCCTTCCAGTAATAACTGCTGTTCATATCTAGACAATGGCCCTGGCCTGTGAAAAATTTGTATGTGGGTTATCGTTTTGGTACAGAGTGGATATCAATCAGCTCTTCCCATCAGAAGTTTCCTTCCTTATAGCATGGACTTATTTATTAAAGAGATTCTTCCATTTCAGAGAAATTTCTTTTTTTTTTTAGCTGAAATATTCATACATTTTTATTAATGCTAAATGTAAAAAATAGTAATATAATTATATATCATAATTACATATTATAATTATTGTTGCATGTTATAGAAGAGAAAAAACAGCATATTGTAAAATTCATTTTGTGTTGCTTCTCTGACAGAAACCATAAAACCAGTCAATGATTTTGACGAGAAAGTGAGTCAGACAACTAAAAATCATACCCATTGATACCAGGAGAACATAGGGATGATCAGGTTCAGTGACCTGTGACTGTCATGCTAGGAGAGATTATTTTTGGTAAGAGTTCATAGCAGCTGTTCAAATTTCCATCCTCTAATGGACACTTGGAAGTGCTGAGCAGTTTCTATATTTAAGTGGTGAGGATACCTACATTAATGAAAATAACGATCCACAACTGCCAATCAGCATGGTTTGATATTCAGATGTGGAAAGTCTTTGATAAAAAACAACCCCTTTCCTTAATGGAAGTTCCAAGAAATGGATACCTCACCATTTGTTGTCTGATCAATTTATTTTCACTTTTTTTTTTTTTTAGGTAAAGATCTCGCATGTAATTTTTTTTTTTGACAGAAATGTATTTCATTACTATTTGCATAGAATATAAATAATTGTATTTTAGATTTACATGAAACTGAAGTAAGTGAATTCAACAAATATTTGTTGAAGTGAATTAGAAATACACACATTCTATGTGGGCATACACACATACTGACTGAATGTTCCATTTTGGTTATTAATGTTTATCTTAGTCAAATCTCTAAAGTGGCTACATTAATTACTAAAAGCAAAACACTATATCTTAGGCCAGGCAGGCTTCATTTAAAGCTGCGATATTAAGGCCACCTGGTAGAACCATGGGGGTGGGACCCTTGCCTGGCAGAGCTACAGGGCTAAGACCTCAACCTTAGTGGGTCCAGAGGGCAAAGTAGCAAACCAAAGGGGATTATTCTTGAGCCTTAAGATCTAATGATACTTGCTTTGCTAGGTTTTGGACTTGATTGGAACCCATCAGCCCTTTCTTCATTATGATTTCTTTCTTTTGGAATTGGAAATGTCTTGTTTTACATCCTTCTAAGTTAAGAGATGGGCTTCCCTGGTGGCTCAAACAGTAAAGAATCTGCCCGCAAAGTGGGAGACCTGGGTTGGATCCCTGGGTTGGGAAGATCCCCTGGAGCCGGGCATGGCAACCCACTCCAGTAATCTTGCCTGGAGAATCCCCATGGACAGAGGAGCCTAGCGGGCTGCAGTCCACAGGGACGCAAAGAATGGGACACAACTAAACGACTAAACACAGCACAGGTTGAGACGTCAGTCCAATTGGGGAGAAATTACTCCCATGGTCATTAAGCAGATGTGGTAGATAGAGAGTCCTATACTGTCTCCAATCTATTACTGCTTCCTACTTTATTTCCTCTCAGTGTACATGAATCTACTATGTATCTGAAAAATATGTATATGTGTTGCAGCCCTGGGAAATTATCTTCAGAAGTAAGCTGTAATTTTTAAAAGTTTACAGCACCTACTGACATTGTGGACTTAGGGTTCAGAGCCCACTGGGTCTATCTTACGATGACAAATGATCAGCACAGACTGGCCTGTCCCCAGCTTTCTGTATACTCAGAAAAGGGCTGGAATATCTAAGAGGAATTAAATATGTCAAATCTCTTCTGACTTCCATAACTATCTGGTAGAGAAGAGTTGTAATTTTTATTCAACAAGTGCCCTTTAGTTAATGTAGAAAAATACAGAAAACATGTGAATCATTCAAATGATTAGCCTGACTTTATGATGCCAGGCTGACTTTATGATACTTTTTCATACCATTATGAAATGACCATGGAGAGCTTCTGTGATGAATGAGAAAGCAAGGAGCTGTGAGCTTATATGATGTATCTGCAGTTCAAGACAATAGCATCTGTTTCTTTATTTGGAAACTCAGCATTCCCTTCTGAAGTGACTTTGCTTAATTCCTTTTTTTTTTTTTTTTTAATTTTCAGGATTTTTCCTTTTTTTCTTTTTTTTTTCACTTAGTTGATATGAAATTTTTCTTTAACTGTTATATCCATTACCCTATACATTTAGTATCATTTCTCTTCAACTGTGTGAAGTAATGTACAACAATTTAAAAAATTCGTAGTTTCTGAACAACTATAAAATATTAACATTTTCCACTTCTGTATACACAGAAGTCTGGAAAATAGAAATAAAAAAAGTATTTTTTGTAAACCACAGAATATCAATGTAGATGATTATACTTTAATGCTCTTCACAGGCAAGTGAACATAAAAGGGAATAATCTTTCCTATCCCCAAGCAATCAAGAAAAATTCTTTGGCATTTTGATTTTCTTGAATAAGTAGCTCAATGCTCTATCACAGGTACATATAAGTATTCAGAGTTATTCACTCAAATTTGGGCAAATTTATTGAATACATCCAAAATTGTAATTGTACTTCTGAGTGTATGTGTGTTTGTGAGCATCATTCATATTCCTCTGCAGTGTACATAGGTTGAGATAACACAAATTTGTATTTTTAATTGATGAGATAGAAATTAATATGCTTTACATAAAATGAGTGCTTTTGTCTCTTTGGTAAAATTTATTATATATTCTTATTTCTTGCAAGTTTAAAACCTTCTAACCTACTTGAGAATTTGAGTGTTAATCTATAGCTTTGTAACATAGCTAGAAAATAGGTCTTTTCCCCATTGTATTATTTCCAGTGTAATCAATACTCAGAAATATTCAAGTGTCATCTGATGTTCAAACAAACAATATTTTAACATATTTTCAGTAAGAAATACTTGAGGTTCGGATAAATTTTAACAAGCATGAGCACAGTACCTATAAACCAATCCATCTTAACAGTACCCTGATCTTCATTTTATATTTGATAATAAAATATTTTTCCCGAAATTATAAGGGAAACCATTATGGCAAGACACAAAAATTCCCAGTATATGAAACTTTACCCCAGGCAAAGTGAAACATTTAAGAAATCGCTTGTATATTTTTACAAATATTCCATTTGTGAAAGATCACACAGTCCCTTCTATTCTCTGGGGGTTCACCAAATACATTTTTCTTCTTGTTACCACAGAAATACTATAAGGTTTTTCAAATGCCATGGAGTATAAGAATAAAGAAAATTTTACCTCATTTTCAGCTTACAGTTTTCAGCTTGCCTGTTTTTTTTTCTTCATTTCCAAATATTCCAGTATTGAGAAACTAATTGAGTGGAGGTATTTCTCATCAACCCAGTCAGTGTAAAATGATCCCATTGCTTAACATTGATATAAGCCTATTAAAGTTAATGGAAGAAAAAATTACACCACTGAACTAGAAGTGATGGTGATGACTCGAATAGAGGCAAATGGGGATAACGGGCAAGAAAGGTTAGACTTACCCAGGACTCCTTTATATATATATATATATATATATATATATATATATATATATATATATATATATATATATATATATTTTTTTTTTTTTTCCTTTTGGATGGGGTGAGCAAGCATGGAGGCAGTGTTATCCACCTAGAAGTGCATTTAGACAGCTTGTGTGTATTTATAAGTCATTTTAGTCTCTGAGTATTCTTGCCTATTCAATGCAGTTATTGCATGAGTTGTTTGGGTAGCTTCTTTGTTTTCCTTCTATAGTATCAGAACCATTTCTCTTCTATTTCTTACTTTGAGAAATATATGCTACTTCTCCCAGAAGGTGTGTTCAGTCATGAAGAGTGATATGAAAGTAGGCTTCTCACCACCACCAAGTTCAACCTAATAGTGACTAGACACAGGCATAGTTCCTCTATC
The DNA here is from genome assembly GCF_023091745.1 of Budorcas taxicolor. Lineage (NCBI taxonomy): Eukaryota > Metazoa > Chordata > Mammalia > Artiodactyla > Bovidae > Budorcas > Budorcas taxicolor. Next base: position 53,300,930 of record NC_068929.1, on the reverse strand, counting down.
TCAACCACCACTGTTGAGTTCTTTTCTCTTTATTCACACTTGGGACACAACCCTAATTCTATAGACATCAGGGTACCGTCTTACACCTTGCAGGCTAACTCCATAGATCCTTTTGTTAGGATAAGTTTTCTAATCTTTGAAATGAGCTCTTCATTTTAACTACTACTTTCTGGGAATTTGAGAATGACCCCCTTGTATCTCCTATTTCTAAACTTCCCTCATTTGGGAAAGGGATGTAAGAAAATCATATCTACAAGTGTTTGTGAAATTTAAACACATCATTTTACCAACTCAAATTAACTTCTCCACTTAGCTTTTGAAACTAAATCTCCTGTATGAACTTCTCCACTTAGCTTATGAAACTAAATCTCCTGTTCTGGTCTGTTTCAAAGAAATGGTTAATCCTTAGTGGACAGATATATTGATGGGTCTGAATTCCTCACCACTGCTTTAAAGGTATTAATAATGTCACACTTCATTGCTTTTTAGGATAGAAGATGCATTTGTGTTTTATTTTCCTGAACTATTATTTTCTCAACAAAGTGCATTTGTGTATATTGAAAGATCTGATTAAGAATTTAAGCTTTGAGCTAATTTTTTAAATAACAATATGTAGTCCAAGCTAGTTGTTGATGTGTGTACATCTAATTTAAATTTTGTTTTCTATGTTTTGCTCTATATGTGCATAAATGTGTAGAGTTATCTCTATGCACATGAATATGAATGTTATGATGGACAACTCGGATCCTTCTTCAGGCTGAAGGTCTATTTCAGTGGCTGATGGGAGTATTGTTGACAGAGATCCCATGCTGTCACACCATCCTGTATTACCTTGGTTAAAGAAAGGTTACATATGTTCTCTGGGAAGCCTGCATCTGATGATCAGCTATGAAGGACAATAAATGTCCAATTCTCTTGGCCCCACCTGGAACATATAAGAAAGGCCACTGAAGACTCGGTGTTCTCTGCAGGCCCAGCTGGGTCTTCACTGAGATTGACTCCTCTCTAAACTTCTCCCTCTGACCAGTCTTCCTTCCTTCCTTTTCTTTCCTTGTTTTTTGATCCTAAAAGCCCAGCCTAATGAATACTCCTTATGCTAGTCTAAGTCTCAGAGACAGCTTCCAGGGAACCGAACTGCCAATAATCCCAGGTAGATAGACATCTGGGATACTCAAATAACAGATACACAGTAATCAGGTTGAGTTAATCAGAATCTTAACAAACATAAGTTTTCACAAATCATAATGTGTATATAACCATTTTATATTTTGGAGATGTTAGTTTGCATCCTGGTTCTATCAGGATGTTGTGTGAATAGGAAAGCTACTTTTGTAAATCTCAGAACTCTTTATTTGTAAAATGGTGATAATAAGTCTCATTGTCATTGCTGTTATGTCAATGAGACAAGTCATGTTAATTACTAAATACCCTTCCTGGAACACTCATCTCTTATCTTCTATTCTATTATCTAAAATAACTTGAGGATGCCTATTTATATAGAATCAGAATATGGTAGTTATTGTGGAGCTGGATAAAGTCATAACGTTGTGATATTTTCTAATAGGTTTTTTCCAAAGGAAAATATGCATATGAATACATTTAGAGCTATAGTTCAAATAAATCATTAACCTGAATTTCAGTTTAATTATGTTTTTGAAGAGGGCTTGATCTGTAATAAGCTTCCTAAAGTAAGATTGAAAAAAAGAAAATTTTTGTGACTTCAAGTTGGGTCATATAAACAGATACCAGTCCTCAGGAAAATGTCTTCAGGAATAACTTTTTTTTCACTCTGTCTTATACATAACTGAGGTGGAAGAAAGTAAATGGATGTGGGATGGTAATTAGACATAACATCATTAGCAGATTCTTTGTGTTGCTTCAAGCAATGAAAGAAGGGGTTTTCGAGTCGGGGTCAGAGTGTACAGTATAATTCCCGTTCACTAGCATCACGCATATTATTCTTTTTGATCAGAAAAAGTATCCTTTGATTCTTGGTTGATGGAAAATTTTGCATATCACTGGAAGAGGACATCGTGCCATTTTACACTATAAAATACATCTGGGTAACCTAAGGCTAGCTATTATAAATCATAAAGAAAGTCAGGTTTATTGAATATCAGATTCCCATTAAATCACATTCATACACAAAGAGACAGTTCAAATTGTAATTGAAGTTGTCAGCTTTCATTCATCTTATATGGGATTTTTCCAGCTGCCCATTATTCATTCTTTTGTACTTTGAGTTAATTTATTTGAGTCGAGTTTCTATAAGAAGATGAAAAAGGACAAGCTGATTTTTTTCCTGTTGATTCTAACAAAATAATAGTGATTTTCTAATCACAAAACAATGCTCTTTTCTCATTTTAAATTGAGTAAAACATAATTCCATCTTTTGTTTCACCTGTAATACATATGAAAAGACAATCAATACAAGTGATGTGCCTCAATGAATTAAAATGGAAGAAATGTCAGCACACCAGGAACTTTCTGAAAAATAAATTATTTTTAAGTTGAGAAATTTCTAGTAAGGCACAGTGAGAATTATTAAAGTGACTGAATGATCCCTAATGATTAATACTGGTCAACTTTCCCTCTGACAAATGCACGCTTCCTATGGAGTAAATATAAAAACTTTGAAATAGCTTAGAAAAACATTGTGAAAGATTTTTTTTTAATGAATTGTACAAAAAATCACTTTAAAATATTTTTTCTTTTAGCAGTTGCTAAATTATATCATTCTTATAATCCTCATGAAAGTTACATTTAGTGTTATCATTAAATGACATTATTTAGTACCTTCCAAATGACATGTAATTTGGACATACAGCATGAGCTTTTTAATTGCATCCCAAATAGTCCAACTACAAAATAGTATCCAATGGAATAATTGAACTACACACTAATTAGGGAAGCTAAAGATACTCCGTTCTTTTATAGTACAGAAATTAAAATATTCAACTATTTTACTTGTTTTCCTTTTGCTTTTCACTGTAAGTCTTTTGTATAATTTTCATTTTACATTAATGAAAAGATTTCACATGGAAACTGGCTTAAATGTTCCACATTTTAAAAGTCACAGACCCTTGGAGACCAAATCACATATATTTTTGAGCACTTTATGAAACTTATGAGTCTACAATGTGAACACCAACATACTCGATATGCACCAGTCAACATTCCTAATGGTGTGGATGGGCGTGAGGTCTCGTCTTCTACCTATTGCAGTTTGTCATTCATTCTTTCAGGCATTCACTCACTCATTTATTTATTTGTATTGACTCATTTCTTCATTCTTTCCCTAAATGTTTATTAAATTCCTATGGTGCAGTAGGTGCTATTCTAAACCCTAGAATCTCATTTGTTTATTTACAGATAGCTCTCCTTGTGGGACTTCCCTGGTAACTCAGATGGTAAAGCATCTGCCTACAATGTGGAAGACCCGGGTTCAGTCCCTGGGTCGGGAAGATCCTCTGGAGAAGGAAATGGCAACCCACTCCAGTACTTTTGCCTGGAAAATCCCATGGATGGAGGAGTGTGTTAGGCTACAGTCCATGGGGTCGCAAAGAGTTGGACACCACTGAGCGACATCACTCACTCACTCCCCTCCTTGTGGTATATCTCCATGTTTGGAGATAAACGTTAGTCAAAGAGTCACACAAATGCAAACTTGTACTTTACAGTGAATATAAAGACCCCTCTACCATGAAAGGAACCTCTGTATTGAGAACCAAACATCTAACAGTTTAACCAGATTCTCCTAAGAGAATAAGAAAAGACCTTCTTGAATTGTGAAAGCTGAGCATGCACAAATTGGATGAAATGTGGAAGAAGGGGTGAAAGAAAAATAAAACACATTTACAGCAGGAAGAAATACAGCTGCAAAGATCCTGGGGATTAATTCATTAATTTCAGAAACCTAAGGCAAATTATGAGACTGGCATGAAGTGAAGTGGATGAAAATCAGAGGATTCTAGGAAATTCCAAGTGTTATTTATGTGGTTCCTTTATACTTGTATTGCTCATTAGTAGGTAGGCTAAGTAGTTTATTTTCTTCTGTCAATACAGTTTCTAACATAGTTTTAAATATAACTTATATGATTTTTATTCATTGCCTTGGTACATTTTCTTATTGAGTCTCATCATCTTTTAGTTGACTTCCTCGAATTTTCTAAGTATATAAGGTTATCATTGGCAAAATTTAATATTTGTTTCCTCATTGTCCTATAAAATGAAAATCAAAACCTGGGAATAGGGATGTGTTGTGACTTTCTCTTGCTTATTATATTTCTGGTCACTTCAAAGCAATCTTAGTAATAATGGTGATAAAAGATGTAGGTAGTCTCATAATATCCCTAACTTAATTGAAGATATTTTAAGACAAACCTTGGTTAATTTCATTCAACAAACATTTATTGGTCATACCATGTTCTGGGCAGTGGTGATAAAGGAAAACAGACCAAAATTCCCTGTCTTTAACAGCCTATATTTTATATTTTAATGGAAGAGGGAGGGGGCAACACATGGAATTAATTTTCCTGTTCAAAATTAATATATGCTTGCCTGTGTACTTAGTCACTTCAGTTGTGTCCAACTCTTTGAAACCTCATAGACGGTCACCTTCCAGGCTCCTTTGTCCATGGGATTCTCCAGGCAAAAATACTAGAGTGGCTTGCCACACCGTCCTCCAGGGGATCTGCCTGAGCTGTGGATCAAACCGAGTCTCCTAAGTCTGCTGCATTACAGGCAGATTCTTTACCCACTGAGCCACCTGAGAAGCCCAACGTACTAGTTCAGCTCAGTTCAGTTCAGTCGCTCAGTCCTGTCTGACTCTCTGCGACCCCATGAATCGCAGCACGCCAGGCCTCCCTGTCCATCACCAACTCCCTGAGTTCACTCAGACTCACGTCCATCAAGTCAGTGATGCCATCCAGCCATCTCATCCTCTGTCGTCCCCTTCTCCTCCTGCCCCCAATCCCTCCCAGCATCAGAGTCTTTTCCAATGAGTCAACTCTTCGCATGAGGTGGCCAAAGTACTGGAGTTTCAGCTTTAGCATCATTTCTTCCAAAGAAATCCCAGGGTTGATCTCCTTCAGAATGGACTGGTTGAATCTCCTTGCAGTCCAAGGGACTCTCAAGAGTCTTCTCCAACACCACAGTTCAAAAGCATCAATTCTTCAGCACGCAGCCTGCTTCACAGTCCAACTCTCACATCCATACGTGTAAGATAATAATTACTAAATATCTACCAGAGAGTTGAGATGACATTGTGTGTCTGTATGTGTATGTGTATGTGTGTGAGTGTATGTGTATGTGTGTGACTGCTTGTTCTAGGGATCATGAAAGGAAAAATGTGTATTTTATTGGCCAGAAAAACACAGGTGCTAAAGCTTTACTTACCCAGGATCACAAGTGCAGTAAGCATTACTGGATCCTCTCTCTTCCTAAGACGAGAGTATATATCCTCTACTTCAAAGAAGGATTTCTGAGAACTAATAGAATTACTCCCTCAACATATACCCACAGGAGTTTTGGAGCAGCACTGGGATAGAGGAGCCTGGCAAACTTATGAGGCATTTTCTTTCTTTCTTTTTTTTCCCCCCGGCGGGAATCGGCCCCTTTGAGGTTTCCCAGGTGGCCCAGTGGTAAATAATCTGCCTGCCAGTGTAGGATCCACCAGGAACTTCAGTTGGATCCCTGAGTCAGGAAGGTCCCCTGAGGAAGGAAACAACAACCCACTCTAAGAGTCTTCTTGCCTGAAAAATCCCACAGACAGAGGAGCCTGGCAGGCTCCATGGGCTCCCAAAGAGTCAGACATGAATGAGAGACTGAGCAAGCATGCTGCCCACTTTGTTGGAGATTTCAGTGAAATTCTTTAGAGATGGATGATTTCTTCTTAGGATATTGAGATATCCCTGATATCTCAATTGGTAAAGAATCCAAAAGCAATGCAAGAGATCCTGATTTGATTCCCGAATCCAGAAGATCTACTGGAGAAGGGATGGGCTACGCATTTCACTATTCTTGGGATTCCCCTGTGGTTCAGCCAGTAAAGAGTCTGCTTGCAATGAGGGAGACCTGGGTTCGATCCCTGGGTTGGGAAGATTCCCTGGAGAGGAAAGCTACTGCTATCCACTCCAGTATTCCTACCTGGAGAATTCCATGGACTATATAGTATAGTCCATGGGGTTGCAAAGAGTTGGGCACGATTTCTTCTTAAATGTATGCTGCTACTGCTGCTAAGTCACTTCAGTCATGTCCAACTCTGTGTGACCCCATAGACGGCAGTCCACCAGACTCCCCCTTTCCTGGGATTCTCCAGGCAAGAACACTAGAGTGGGTTGCCATTTCCTTCTCCAATGCATGAAAGTGAAAAGTGAAAGTGAAGTCAGCAGTCGTGTCCGACTCTTAGCGACCCCATGGACTGCAGCCCACCAGGCTCCTCTGTCCATGGGATTTTCCAGGCAAGAGTACTGGAGTGGGGTGCCACTGTATACACACCTTATTTTTCCAACTTTATCATCTGATGTACCTCCAAGTTTGTTTGTTTGTTTTTTCTGTTTGCCTCATTTTTCCCATCCTGTTGGGTCTCTTGAATAGCAACTGAAACAACCGAAAGCCAGATTTCTCTCCTGATTGTGGTCCACACTTGATCACTGGGAGCCTCTACCCAATTTCTCAAGCAAAAATTTCCATGAGTCTCATCACCCTCCGTCCCGCCACCTCTCTGATGGTGTGATCTCAATGCTACTAGTGGCACCTTTGAATTCCTTCCTTGTGAATGAGGCACTGTCCACTAAGCCCCTCATTTTCAGGAAAAATATATTTTGTAATTTAATTGTAGATCTTTTTCCTTAATGTTCCCACTGACAGAATCCTATAATTTCTCAATTTGTTGTGGGGTCTAGCAACCCAGACTCATCTGTCCATGAGATTCTCCAGGCCAAAATACTGGAGTGGATTGCCATGCCCTTCTCCAAGAGATCATCCCAACTCCGGGATTGAACCCAGGCCTCTGGCATTGTGGGCATATTCTTTACCCTTTAAGCCACCTCCAAACTCAACCATAAATTGAAGCTGGATTGTCAGATAAAGATTTAAAAAAAAAAAAAAAACAGAACAGTTTGGGTCACATATTTTGCAAGCCTGCCTAGAGGTTATGTACCTCACTTTAGAAAATGTCATGCAAGCTAAATAGAAGCTTCTATTCTAGAACAGAGCTGTACCTTACGTTATGGTTTGAACTAAATTTTAAATATATTAATCTTTCATGAACTTTATCATCATTTTAATGACTATGTAGAGAGTAATAGTTCACCTTCTGGATATTTGCCAAATCTCTTGAGGAGTTCTCATTTCAAATGTGAACAAGGTCACAGAAATGTTCTAGCAGGTTTAAAAGCCACTGAGATTATTTCTTTGTAATAATCTTAGGTCCAAGAGGCCACCTTCCTCTTGTTCTTGTAGAATATGCATATTTATATTCTTCTTAATTCTTTAGTACAGTGCTTAAGTGCTTTAATTCTTATCGCTTATCAACATCTGATTATTTTATTCATTTGTGTTTGTTTATAATGCCTCCCTCAGTTGGCTTTGTGCAGAGATTCTCTTGGTCAATGATGTATCTCTAACATCTATCATCAGGTTTTACTTATAGTAAACACCAATAGGTAATTTCTGAGCAAATAAATTGATGAATAACTAAGTGACATAATTCATTATATAAATATTATGTTTTTATATATTTAACTACTACCCTAATTTTGCACTTACGTTTCTACATGATTATCATTACTAAAAATTCTCTGAGGATCCTCTCAAGACTTTTTTTTTTTTAGCTTTATAAACATGATTTAATGCTTTAACTCATGACTAAATATTCTAAATAGACTTTTTAAATTGATCATTGCAAATTCAACACATGATTTTACAATTTTTATCACGCTTCTTAGCCTCAGTAAATTAAATGTTACCTTTTAATTTCTTGGCAGTTTAGAATGCAAAATTTTTCACCATATTCACTATATGTTAATTTTAATTTTAATTATTTGGCTACTAGTAGAGTAAATGTGGCTTCTGTTTGTTTGGTTTGTATATTACCACTTCCATACTCTTCTTTAGTGAACTGAGTTTCCATAGACATTTTTAGTTTTCTCCATTAGGATACTTATTTTCTCACTGATTTATAAAAAAAAAAAATTGCATTAATAATGTATACCCTTTGTACATATGTGACAAATGATTTCTAATTGTAATAAGATTAAAATTTTATAGTGAATTTGTTACAAAAATGACAACTTTTTTAAGAAGTCAAGTAAATATTTTGGTTTCTAGTATTCTAAAAAGGCATTTATTACCAAATATTTAAATATCACTTAAAATTCCCTTTTAAATACATGTTTTCTTTACCCTTAAATATTTAAACTAATTTACATCTGCTTATTACATTTGTATGTTTAGGTTCTTAGGTTAATTTAAAACTTGAAACAAAAACACACCCAGAGGTGAACTCTAGGGGTACTTTATTCACCTTCATTAAGCTATTATGTTTCAGTTATTCTGTTAACATTTCAGGAGGATATTTGGATATTTTGGGGCTGTAATCATCTTCTCTGTGTAGAAAATCTCATGTGTTTTGCATGTGTTACTTTCAGAATATTAGATATGTCATAGGACTACCACCGTCTAGGACACTTTTTTTTTTTTTTTTAGTGTATGGTGACTCGAAACCACTTAATGCCTACTGTTCTGTTCATTTCATATTATGTCCTAAATTAATGTGCATTCTAATTTAAGATTAAGTCCAACTGATTGACCCTTCCTTGTTTCTTTCTTTATGTTTCTCTTGCTATTTAAATCAGCTCCTTCCATACTTTGTTTTTGCCTCTTTCATAGCTCTGAACACAAGCAATCATTTGTTGACTTGTTTATTCTACAGTAAACCATGTGTTTGTGTGTGTTTTAATCTTTCTCTAGTCTAGTTTTGGAGGAGAGATGGAGCTGGTTCCATTGATTTTCTCCCCCCAAAATTTATGATTTAGGAATCTCCTTTTCATACCATAGCCATTCTTCTACAAAAACAAAATTCAATTTGGCAGCACTAATGTGGAAGATGGGCTTCCCAGGTGGTACTAGTGGTAAAGTACCTGCCTCCCTATGCAGGAGACATAAGAGACATGAGTTCAATCACTGAGTTAGGAAGATCCCATGGAGGAGGACATGGCAACCCACTCCAGTATTCTTGCCTAGAAAATCCCATGGACAGAGGAGCCTGGTCGGGTTGCAAAGAGTCAGACATGACTGAAGCGATTTAGCATGCATGCAGACAATGTGGAAGATATATATGCTCCATGTGCAATTAACAGGATGAGAACATAGTACTGTTTCAGAAAACAAGTAGGTGCCCATTATATAATATGCTGGCAGGAACAATTCCTCAATGCAAGCCCACACAAATAATCAAATGTAAGATCTTTGGGTGCTACTTTGGTGACCCAATGACGCCAAGATCTTGGTTATACTATCTTTGTTTTGTGATGCTGAAGTGAAACAGAGGTTTCCCACTTTATAGGCTTCCTCCAAGACCTGCAACTTCTTCCCAAGAGCTACCAAATTAAATGTTTCATGTATCCTCTGTATTATTTCTCTCCTCTGACCTTTGGAATCATATTTGTCTTAGTATTGTGTTTTAAAAGTATGTTAATCTTAAATTTCACATGTGTTTCCACAGCCACTTTCTTCCTTTTTTTTTTTTTTTTTTGATGTGGAATATTTTTAGTTTTTATTGAATTTGTTACAATATTGCTTCTGTTTTATGTTTTGGTTTTTTGACCGCAATGCATATGTGAATTTAGCTCCCTGACCAGGGATTGACCTGCATCAGAAGGCAAAATCTTAACAACTGGATGATCACCAGGGAAGTCCCAGCCACTTTCTTGGTATATGATATGTTTGGTATCTCCTGAGTTTGATGCCACTGAAACACAAAAATTATAAATAATTTGTTTTGTTTTTCTGAAATTTCTTTTCTGTTTGATATCCTACTTGAGGAAATCCTACATGCATGACTAAATGGGAGAATGGATATATAGTAACAAGAGGTTTCATGAACAAAATCACATTGATCAACCCTTCAGAATATTATCCAACCATTGGAATTACTAAATCCTGGGCAGAGTGTTCTGTATCTGGGAAATCAGATTGTCAAAACTTGTGCCAAGCCTGCCCTTGTGAAGTTCACAGTCCATTGGAATTTGAGCTCTCAGAGAACTCAATGTTCTTATTCAGCCACCATTAAACATTACGTTATCAATGTGTAAGCAAATTAAAAGGAGCTCTCTTATGAAGTTCGAAATGTAGGATGGAAAAGACAATCAATACTTTTTAACCACAGAGCCAGATAAGAGCTATAAAAGAGGTGCAGCAAGGTACAGAAAAGAGCCACATTTAAGTCAGCCAAGGAAAACGACCCAAGAAACTTTCCCCAGAAGACGTGACATTAAGATGAACTTTGCAGAACATATACTTTTATTTCTGGAATGAGACTTGAAGAAAGCAATTAGGCATGTGAGGAAAGGCACACTGTCATGGGACAAAATGGCCCATATAAAGCCATAGAGATTGTTATGGCAGATGGGAATAAAGTATGCACCTGCCGCTTGAAAAGACTCTCCTACAGTCCCACATACTCTTTGACTCCCCCAAACTTTCACCAGTTTATTATTTTATAGCTACAACAGGTTCCAAAGTAATTTTTTTATCTCATTAAACAAATCCTAACTTAAAAAATAATTTTCAGTAAATAATAACCACTGAGAGTTTGAGAAGTTTGAATAAGAGATCAATTTTTAGGGTCTTCTTATGTTTTGTGAGCAATTTCAATTATTCACATTTGGGAGGTATTTTCCAAATGTTTTTGTATTCCAAACCACAGTGGAACTTGCATTTTCAAATATAAGCCTGACATATTAAAAACTGTTTCAAAAATAGATAGCTAGTGAGAAGATGCTATATAACACAAGGAGCTCAGTCTGACACTCTGTGATGACCTAGAGGGGTGGGGTAGGGGTAGCAAGAGGGAGGTTCAAGAGGGAGGAGATACATGTATACTTACAGCTGATTCTCATTGTACAGCAGAAACCAACATGGCTCTATAAAGCGACTATCTTCTAATTAAAAATATTTTTTTAAAAAAAAATGAAAAAAAAAAAAAAAAGCTGTCAAATGTGTTTTTCTCCAGTTGAAGAAAGTGGCAAAACACATTTCCAGAGAAAGAAACAGTGCAGAATTGTGGACTTTGAAGCCACTTACTATTTGAAGACTGTCAGCTAATCCAGTGTCATTCTAATATGGGTTGGGTGTAGGAGTAAGACAGGCATCTGGAAAGAGAAATTAAGAGCAGATTGTAAAGGGACGTTTTTGGCACATGATGACATTTATTCTATAGGGAAAATCTGAGTAAATTAAAACTAAGTTGTGAGAGCTCTTATTAGGACTACGGTCCTGGAAAGATGCGTTTGAAGCAGAGAGGAAATAAGACACTTGAGTTTATGTGTATCTAGTCTCCAAGTTAATCACGTTAGGGTAGATGTACTAAAGAAGTGTATACACTGTTCTGATTGATAGGAACAGAGAGTTATGCATATAAAGCACTGAACTCTGTTCAAAATTGGATGGCTATATTTGGCAGTCTGTTCTCATGGTTATTAGTATGCTCACCAGCACTATAGACCCCGGTTCTTTCTTAGTAAAAAAAAAAAAAAAAAAAAAAAAATCTAATGACAAGTTTAAGATCCTCAAATGAAACTTGTAAATAATGTAACCTACTCAAACATGTACAAGAGTCAAATAATTAGAAAAACTCTAGAAATACAATAGATATAGACAGTTGCAGGCATGGAGGGTGGGGAAATTTCTACATATATGAGACAAAAGTAAATAGAAGAGTAGCTGGGATCCAATTTCAAGGAATTGCATCAAGAAATTCATCGTCATAGTTGTTGGGCTATGTTATGCACACCCACCCCCAGTACCATATAAAGTGCAGAATTATAATTTACACATTAACATAATCTAATAAGATGTATGTATGCACTTTGAGAAAAATAAACTATTAATTGGACACTGGTATTAATTCAAGTAGAACTGAGAATAAATTCTTAAAGGAATTAATTTGGGAATGATTATATTATTGGGTATATATATATATATAAGTATGTGTGTATATATATATATATATATGCAAGGAATAACACAATTTTTGTAATCTGAGTGGCAGGGTCAGAAGAAGACTCTAGATGTTTTATTCACATTTTGTAACAATCTGCATGTAAAGTTTTTCTAAACTTTAGATTTCCAATGCAATTTTTTAATTATATTAGACTAGGAGCTATTATACACGTGATGGGAAGAAAAAAATCCTAATGTATAAGAAATGAGAACGTAACAACTACATTCATTTATTAAGATGATGATACTTCATTTTGCATTTCTTGATTTAAATTGCATACATTCAACTTTTTTTAGATTGATGGAACTGAAAGAACTGGAAAAGAAATAAAATTGATTATAAAGTAGAAGCAATGTTTAAAAGAAATGTACATGAAAGAACTGGCATTATACATGTACAAAGGAGTTTGTTTTTATATGTATCTATAAAATTGGAATGGTTATATTTGAAGGTTAAAAACTGAAATCCAAATAAAATGAATTCAAATACAATATTAGTTTAAAAGAGAAAAATGCAACTCATTCAGAAACGTATCTCTTGTTCAAATAAAAGGATGAAAAACTTTATTCGGAAAACTCTGAAGACAGCAAATTGTTTCTCAGTGTTCATCAAGGAAGTCCAATTAGGAATAATGGGAAGAAATTTAGGAGAGTGCAATTAAGGCCAATACTTCCTTGGTGAGAACTAGACTGGATGAGAGTCTGGATTCCTCACAAAAAGAGAAGAAACTTCCTCCCATGAGGCAAATAATGGCAGAGTACACATTACGCTAAAGGGCCTATTAAAATAGTTTCTCTCTACTGGTAGAGAAATGGACTTAATGGTCTGATTCCCACACTTCTTCCCATATATTCAATGACCCTAGACCCATAGTGTCTGACGTACAATTTGCCTAAAAAATGTGAAGAACTGAAAGGATTCTCAGAATTCGCATATTCAAAGATGATTTTTTTCCTTCTGTGTTCACTATTTGATATATCACAAAACTACTAAAACATTTATTGCATTATTTTTTTCCAAATATGGAGATAATACTTAAATGTCTTGTTTGAGCCCTCAAATATATAATTGTTGTTTAGTTGTTAAGTCATGTCCGATTCTTTGCAACCCCATGGATTGAAGCACCGAAGGCTCTTCTGTCTTCCATTGTCTCCTGGAGTTTGCTCAAAGTATTGGAGCTTCAGCTTCAGTATCGAGTACAGATGTTAGAGTGGGACCACGAATAAGGCTAAGCCCCAAAGAACTGATGGTTTCAAACTGTGGTGCTGGAGAGCTCTTGAGAGTCCCCTGGACTTCAAGGAGATCCAATCAGTCAATCCTAAAGGAAATTAATATTGAATATTTGTTGAAAGAGCTTCCTAGGGGGCACAGTGGTAAAGAATCTGCTTCCAGTATAGGAGACGTAAGAGATGAAGGTTTGACCTCTGTGTTGGGAAGATTCCCTGCAGCAGAAAATGGCAACCCACTTCAGTATTCTTGCCTGAACAATCCCACAGACAGAAAGTCTAGTGGGCTACACATAGAGTTGGATATGACTGAGCATAGCACATACAACATATTCATTGGAGGGGCTGTTGCTGAAGCTCCAATACTTTGGCCACCGAATGGGAAGAGCCAATTCATTAGAAAAGACCCTGATGCTGGATAGATGTAAGGCAAAAGGAGAAGAGGGCAACAAAGGATGAGGTGCTAAATAGTATCACCAACTCAACATATGTGAGTTTGAGCAAACTCTGGGAAATAGTGAAGAACAGAGGAGTCTGGCATGTCACAGTCCACAAGGATCATATACTTGAGGGCCCAAACAAAATTTGTAAATTTCAAGAATTTTCCAAGGCAAAAATTAACAATATTGAAGAACAACCTGTGTGCTTGGCTTTCTCTGGTACCTAGACTATGATGTCTTTTGTTCAGTGATGTCTTTTCTCTTATTCATTTTTGACTACTTAGTGAATAGATTACCATAACGAGGGACAAATTGCAGAGAGCATTTTGAAAAAAATCACTATGCTTTAACATGGATTAAACAAAATTTTACAGTTTTAATAGCTTTATAGAGACTTAAGCAGTAGTAAAATATGATTTCTTTAATGATCATAAAATATGATTAACATCAAGAACAAAGGAAATTGCTGCTTGAATTGATATTAACTTTTATCAGACCACCCTTGTTAAAATACTCATAATAAAATACAAGGTTAGAATTTTAAACTTGCTAACATAATGCTTAAGAAGAGTTATCAATTTAACAAGTAAAAATATTTATGAATACTCTCAAATTTATGAAACTCAAAGTAATTTTGTAAATATACTGGTAAAAATGCAAATAATCACAATTCTTCAATTTAAATTGCATCTTTTTCTAATAATTTGTTCCTTGTCTCATAAAAGAATGTTTGTTTTACCTGTAGAGTTGATCATTTAAATAATATTTCATAATGCTCTTTAAAAATGACAACATGCTTTTTTGGCCAATACTTAATATCAATATACTATGTCATAATAAATTTTCAAGAAAAAGGTTTTTATATTCCTAATTAAAACCATTAAGTTCAGTTCAGTTGAGTCTCTCAGTCCTGCCTGACTCTCTGCGACCCTGTTGATTGCAGCACACCAGGATTCCCTGTCCATCTCCAACTCCTGGAGCTTACTTAAACTCATGTCCATCTGTTTGGTGAGGCCATCAACCATCTCATCCTCTTTGCCCCCTTCTCCTCTGCCCTCAATCTTTCCCAGCATTAGGGTCTTTTCAGTGAGTCAGTTCTTTGCATCATGTGGTCAAAGTATTGGAGTTTCAGATTCAACATCAGTCCTTCCAATAAATATTCAGGACTGATTTCCTTTAGGATTGATTGATTTGATCTCCTTAAAGTCCAAGGGACTCAAGAGTCTTTTCTAACAACACAGTTAAAAAGCATCGATTCTTCGATGCTCAGCTTTCTTTATGGTTCAACTCTCACATCTATAAATGACTACTGGGGAAACCATAGCTTTGACTAGAAGGACCTTTGTCAGCAAAGGTAACGCTTCTGCTTTTGAACATGGTGTCTAGGTTGATCACAGCTTTTCTTCAAAGGAGCAAATGTCTTTTAATTTCATGGCTGGAGTCACCACCTGCACTGATTTTGGAGCCCAAGAAAATAAAGTCTGTCACTTCCATTGTTTCCCCATCTATTTGCCATGAGGCGATGGGACCGGATGCCATGGTCTTAGTTTTTTGAATGCTGAGTTTTAAGCCAGCTTTGTTACTCCCCTATCACTTTAAAAGGAACTCTTTGCTTTCTTCCATAGGGGTGGTGTCATCTGTATATCTGAGGTTATTGATATTTATCCCAGCAATCTTGATTCCAGCTTGTCCTTCATCCAGCCTGGCACTTTGCATGATGTACTCTGCATATAAGTTAAACAAGTAGGATGACAATATACAGCCTTATGTACTCCTTTCCCAATTTAGAATCAGTCTGTTGTTCCATGTCCAGTTCTAATTGTTGCTTCTTGACCTGCATACAGATGAGAATACTTGTATGGTATTCCCATCTCTTGAAGGTGATCTGGTATTCCCATCTCTTGAAGAATTTTCCACCATTTGTTGTAATCTACACAGTCAAAGGCTTTGGTGTAGCCAATAAAGCAGAAGTAGATGCTTTTCTGGAACTCTGTTGCTTTTTCAATGATCCAACAGATTTTATCAATTTGATTACCAACAAAAACTATTGAGTAAATTTATCCAAATACATTAAAAAAAACCTCTCTTTAACTATGAATGACTTTCCTTGCAATGTGAATCTTAACAAGTGTGCTTAATATAAAATTCAGTGTTTTATAACTTATGAAGAAACAAATTAGAGAATAAGAAGAAACAACATTGTACTCAAGAAGTATTGAGATTCCAGGAAGATGAGAGAGAAAAATTCCAACATGATGATAAAATTTTCAAGAAAATGGACAAACTTCAATGAATTTTTGATTGACATCAAAATTGCTCAGATTTTAAGTTATTAGAAAAAGTGCTATAAAGAAGGTCATATTTGAAGATGATTTAAGCTTTGCATAGAATTTTGGTGGAAGAAAAATATTGTGGTGTTAAAAGAAATTAAATATCTACTGAAAAAATGAATGAGGGGATTATACCAACTAGCAAAATCTTTTTTTTAAGGAAATAGAGAGCTTACTATAATAGGAAGGCATGAAGTGTATTGTATTTTGCAATAAGATGAAAAAATTAGATGAATTAATTAAAACTAAAATAGATGAACTTTGTTCCTAAACTAAAGTGTATTATTTATTCTATACCAAACTGGAAGATTTGTATGGCTTAATCTTAAAATAGTGGATGAATTGGGATGAACAATTTTAGGAAATATATAGCAATATATAAAGATTTTTTTGATAGTTAACATATCAGAAAAGCCTTGAAAAGCTAGTTAACATATCAGAAAAGCCTTGAAAAGCTGGAATGTAAAATTAAGATTGGACATATCTTTACTGTTCTGTGCTGAAAGTAAGAAAAGACCCACATAAACTTGGCAAACCATTTACCATGTCAACGTATGTCTATAAACTGAATTTTCCACATGCTACTATGCCGAGGGAGTTTGCTGAAATTTACCTACAAGTGCAAGCTGATAAATCCAAATGTCTTTCAAAATCCTCCATTATTCTTGCCACAGCAAAAATCAACTATACTCCAGTTAAAAATTTTGAAAGCAAAAAGAAAATGGTAAATGGTTAAGCGAGTACATATATATATATATATATATATATATATATATATATATATGTATACATTCTTTTGACTATATATTATATAGTCAAAAGAATGTAATGGTAAATGAAAGAAAAACCCGATTTCTTTCTTCCCTTATACTATCATACAACGTCTTTGACTTCATTACCACTTCTGACCTTTACATTCCGTTTTCTTGTCTTTCACAGCTTCAGTTTTTCTCTCTAGGCAAGCCAACTCTATATGTGCTACACTGGAATGATTCTCTTGGTAACATCCTCACTACATTGCTTTTTATCTAGTCCCACCCTCTACCCAGCACTTCATCTCTGATCGACCCAGCTCTCTTTCTTGTCCTCTCTATTTGGAGTAGTGAGCATCAGTAAAGGAGACCATAACATGGTGAGACTTAAATTAAAAGCTCTAGAGGAGCCAACTGTATCTCTTAAGAATAAATTTTGTTTCTTATCCTAACTCCTGTCAAACACTCTATCCCAGCATTGTAAACTTTTCTATCAATAGATCACTGAACTTCCGGTTTCACAGATGAAATTGGGTCTGTCAAGTATACGTTTAATTTCCCACCTTCCCATCTTGCTATAGCCACTGAGTACCTACTTTTCTCCAAGGTCTTGACACAGAAATTTAATGACCATAGGCTAAAATAATTTTTGTGCAACCAGGAGAAAGACAAAAAAGTAATTAAGGTGATATGTATGGTACGTTAGGGGCATGCCAAAATGCTCCAGAGGCTCTTTGTTAACCTTGACTCTGAAAAATACACTGGACCTAGATTATCAGAACAAATTGGAAGTAAGCTGATTAATATCAAGAGATAAGTAATGGCAGACAGAGAGTCAGCATGATTAGGTTTCAGGGATAGCAAATGTGACAGATCCTGAGGATTATGAACCTTAGCATTTAACCAAAAGCAGGAGCTCTGGAGCCAAGAAGGAGTTACAGAATCATGGGAAAATATAGAAACAAATATTAACAAGAAAATCAAAAGATATATTTCCCCTTAGGAAAGCAAAGGAAAGGTAGAAGAGTCAAACAAATATAGTACATGATAAAATGCCTCTGAATTCTGTTACAGGAGCCATTGATTGCTTTGGCAATGAGATGCGTATGAGGCCATGATAAGACCACAAGTCACATTACCTGGAATGGGAAGAGAACGGGAGATAAAGACATATTTACAGAAGGAACCATAATCTCTTTCCCGAAGCTTGGTTCATCAAATAAGAATCAGATTAAAATGATAGCTATATGGGAATTGGGAGTTGTAATGGAATATATCTTTCTACCTCTCTTCTTTCAATTAGGGACCACATTTTTCTTCAAAATATGTGGAGTAGGAACATTGGTTACGTGGGGACTCTTTTAGGGAATCCTTATAGGTTCTGGGGTAGATAAACATTCTTCTTTGAACTAAGGTGCTATAAAATCCCTGTATCTCTGAATCTTCCAAAATGCATCTTTCCTACCATATGGGGAGAGACTGCAGACATAAAGGAAATACAGGCACAGTGAAGACTGAGAGACAGAAATGAACAACAAATTGCTAACAGCAGAGTTGGAGCACGCAACACCTAGCAGAACCGAAATGCAGAACAATCTCTGGATTTCAGTTATTGAGCCAAAAAATTCACATTGTGATTCAGCCAGCTGCAGTTGCATTTCTGTTATATAGAACCAAAAAGATTACTGGTGAAAGCAGTTATTTACATTCCAAAGAAAATTTTATTAAATGACAGAGAAGAAAAATAGCTCCTCTTTAAAACCAAATCTTTACTTGTGCTAAAACTCCTTTTTCCATTCTATCTTACCAGAGAGTTTGATCCATTGATATTTTTCTCTATTTTTTTCCCTTTATTTTCCTTTTCTAAACAGAATACACAACAAAATATAACACACATAAAAAGAACAAAATGTCAAAGTATAACTCAATAATCCACTACAATGTGGACACCTATGTAATCCTTTCTTTTACATAAAAGTTATATATATTAGATTGTATTTTTGGTCTGGTTTTGAATATTGTACTAAGGGAATGATACATGTAATAATACATGTGTCCATGTATTAGTTATTAATGAGGCTTCCCTAATGACTCAATGGTAAAAAATCTGCCTGCCAATGCAGAAGACACAGGTTCAATCTCTGAGTCTGAGTCAGGGTATCTCTAGGAAGATACCCTGGAGAAGGAAGTGGTGACGCACTTCAATATTCCTCTCTGGAGAATCCCATGGACAGAGTCTGGCTAGCTACAGTCGAGGGGGTCACAAAAGAATCAGGCACGACTTAGCAACTAAACAGCAAGCAGCAAATTAGTTATAGGTGACTCAGCTATTTGGGATTCCCCACTTCCCACGTACCAAGTAGTTGGGATACTTCTGGCTGGTGAGTTGTAATCTGAAAGTGTGTGTGTGTGTGTGTGTGTGCAATCTAAGTTGAGTCTTTAAATTGACAGCTTAAGACATGCCAGGGCTCTTTTTTGTCATGGAACTTGAAGTTCATGTAGAAAATGCAAGGAATAAACTTTTGGCAAACTATTGCAGTTTAGATTTGTTTGCTATTATACTATAACCTTATGTGTAGAGTCTACTGTTGTGTTGTTGGAAGAAGGTGTTTGCTATGACCAGTGGGTTCTCTTGGCAAAATTCTATTAGCCTTTGCCCTGCTTCATTCCATATTCCAAGGCCAAATTGCCTGTTTCTCCAGGTGTTTCCAGCAAATTTGGAAAACTCAGCAGTGGCCACAGGACTGGAAAAGGTCAGTTTTTATTCCAATCCCAAAGAAAGGCAATGCCAAAGAATGCTCAGACTACCCCACAGTTGCACTCATCTCACATGCTAGTAGAGGAATGCTCAAAATTCTACAAGCCAGGCTTCAGCAGTACGTGAACCCTGAACTCCCTGATGTTTAAGGTGGTTTTAGAATAAGCAGAGGAACCAAAGATCAAATTGCCAACATCCGTGGATCATAGAAAAAGCAAGAGAGTTCCAGAAAAACATCTATTTCTGCGTTATTGACTATGCCAAAGCCTTTGACTGTGTGGATCACAATACACTCTGGAAAATTCTAAAAGAGATGGGAATACCAGACCACCTGACCTGCCTCTTGAGAAACCTATATGCAGGTCAGGAAGCAACAGTTAGAACTGGACATGAAACAACAGACTGGTTCCAAATAGGAAAAGGAGTACATCAAGGCTGTATATTGTCACCCTGCTTATTTACTTTGTATGCAGAGTACATCATGAGAAACGCTGGGCTGGCAGAAGCACAAGATGGAATCAAGATTGCCAGGAGAAATATCAATAACCTCAGATATGCAGATGACACCACCCTTATGGCAGAAAGTGAAGAGGAGCTAAAAAGCCTCTTGATGAAAGTGAAAGAGGAGAGCAAAAAAGTTGGCTTAAAGCTCAACATTCAGAAAACAATCATGTCATCTGGTCCCATCACTTCATGGGAAATAGATGGGGAAACAGTAGAAACAATGTCAGACTTTATTTTGGGGGGCTCCAAAATCACTACAGATGGTGACTGCAGCCATGAAATTAAAAGATGCTTACTCCTTGGAAGAAAAGTTATGACCAACATAGATAGCATGTTGAAAAACAGAGACATTACTTTGCCAACAAAAGTCCATCCATTCAAGGCTATGGTTTTTCCAGTGGTCATGTATGGATGCGAGAGTTGGTATGTGAAGAAAGCTGACTGCCGAAGAATTGATGTTTTTGAAGTGTGGTGTTGGAGAAGACTCTTGAGAGTCCCTTGGACTGCAAGGACATCCAACCAGTCCATTCTAAAGATCGGCCTGGGGATTTATTTGGAAGGAATGATGCTAAAGCTGAAACTCCAGTACTTTGGCCACCTCATGTGAATGGTTGACTCATTGGAAAAGTCTCTGATGCTGGGAGGGATTGGAGGCAGGGGGAAAAGGGGACGACAGAGGATGAGATGGCTCAATGGATGAGAGTTTGAAATGGTGATGGACAGGGAGGCCTGGAGTGCTGCAATTCATGGGGTCACAAAGAGTCAGACACAACTGAGTGACTGAACTGAACTGAACTGAACTGATACTATAACCTCAGTTATGCAGGTGACACCACCCTTATGATAGAAAGTGAGGAGGAACTAAAGAGCCTCTTGATGAAAGTGAAAGAGGAGAGTGAAACAGCTGGCTTAAAACTCAACATTCAGAAAACTAATGGCATCTAGACTGATCACTTCATGGCAAATAGATGGGCAAACAATGGTAACACTAACAGACCTTATTTTCTTGGGCTTCAAAATCATTGCAGATGGTTACTGCAGCCATGAAATCAAAAGATACTTGCTCCTTGAAAGAAAAGCTATGACAAACCTAGACAACATATTAAACAGCAGAGACATTACTTTGCCAACAAAGGTTCATATAGTCAAAGCTCTAGGTTTTCCAGTAATCACCTGATGTGAATAATTGCCTCTTTAGAAAAGACCCTGATGCTGGGAAAGATTGGAGGCAGGAGGAGAAGAGGGTGACAGGGGATGAGATAGTTGGATGGCATTACCAACTGGATGGCCATGTATTTGAGCAAGTTCTGGGAATTGATGATGGACAGGGAAGCCTGGCATGCTCTAGTTCATGGGTCACAAAGAGTTGGACATGACTGAGGGACTGAACTGAACTGACTGATACTAAACCTGATGTAACAGAAACATCAATATCTTTTAATCAGGATACTGCAGTTGTGTTTAATGTTAGTATGGTATAGCTCCTTCAATATTTTACTTTCAAACTTACTGTACTCTAATATTATATTTCACCCTATAATGAACATCATAATAGGTTCATATTTACAATCTATTCCCAAACTCATAGTTTAGTTCCCTCCAGCCATGAAAAATAACAAGACTTTAAAAAGATATAAATTCAGGAAAACAAAGAGAAAGGGAAATTACAAAGAAAACAGATTTGGAAATTTAAAAGCACGTGGGCAAGTGATAAATGATTTGATTTTCCTCACTGCAGACTAAAGAGTCACCTCTGTTCTTCTGAGAAGCAGATTGATTTACACTGAAGAACCACTAAAAGCTCAGGTATACAAAATAGATTAAAAAAAAAAAAAGCACCTACTTCATAGCATAGGAAACTATATTCAATATCTTGTAATAAACTATAATAACTCAATCACTTTGTGAGACATCTGAAACTAATACAACATAGTAAATTGACTGTAAATCAATTTAAAAGAATGGCTAAAAAAATCCAACCTGAATAAAATTTTCCCTTTTGTTTGAAATAGTTGTCCTATTCTTTTAAGGAAATGAATTTTATAATTTTCTTTGAAATTCACTAATGACATTTCTAATTATTGTCCTTTCTAAGATGTTCTTATATTCTCATTTTTGCCTTTTTACATTATATTCCATTATTTTGTGTTTCTTTTATCTTGATAATATATACTTTCCAAAACTAACATCTTAGTAACTGCCTTAGATTCTACATGTACCTTTGATTTATTAAAAAATATATTATAAACTGATGAGCTTCAACCTGAGGTCATTTTCTTTCATATTGAAGCACACCAGCAAGACTGATGCTAAAATTTTTTTTGTTTTATTTTACAAAAGGATTACTATTTTCAGTTAATTTGTAAATGATACGTAGAAGCAGTCAAGCTTGTGTATATATATATTCAATTGTTGCAATACCATGTTTGAAATCACTGTCAATTAAAACATCTTGGCACGTTAGTTGAAAATCAACTTAACATACATGTATGAGTTTATTTCTGGAGTTTTTACTCTGTCTCATTTATCTATTTATTCTGTTGCTAATATCACACTGTACAGATGATTGTAGCTTTGGAGTGTGTATGAAATCTTGAGAATCCTCTAACATTGTTCTTTGTCAATTTTGTTTTGTCTAGTTGTGTTATTTTGCACTTCCATACAGATTTTAAGACTGGGCTTCCCAGGTGGTGCTAGTAGTTAAGAACCTGCCTGCCAATGCAGGAGATGCAAGAGACATGGGTTCAATCCCTGGGTGGGGAAGATTCCCTGTAAGAGGGCAAGGCAAGCCATTCCAGCAACCTTGCCTGGAGAATCCCATGGATAGAAGAGCCTGGCCAGTTATGGTCCATAGGGTTGAAAAGAGTCAGACATGACTGAAGCGACTTAGCATTCACACACACACAGATTTTAAGTCTACCCTGTGCATGTCTGTAAATCAACTGGCCAAGACAAAAACGGAGTTGTGTTTAACCAGTATTTCAATATGAGAAGTCTTTCAAAACTTGATATTATTGAGTTTTCTGACCCGTGAGTAAGGGATATCTGTCCATATACTGAGGGTTTTAAAATGCATTTCTATAACTATTTATACCTTTCACTCTACCAATATTAATTCCCTGGTGGCTCAGAGAGTAAAGAGTCACCTGTACACAGTTCAGTCCCTGGGAAAGGAAGATCCACTTGAAGAAGGAAATGGCTAACCACTCCAGTATTCAGGCTACATATAGTTCAGGGGGTTGCAAAGAGTCTCACGTTAATGTATGGCAAAACCAATACAATATTGTAAAGTAAAATAAAGTAAAAATTAAAATTAAAAAAAAACAAACAAAAAATAACAACAAAAAAAAACTGAGTGACTAACACTTTCACTTTCACGATTAATTCAAACACTCACCTTGGAGCAATTTATCTTGGTTGATTTTTGTTTTCTTCCTACCAGAGGGCCTCAGTTCAGTTCAGTTCAGTCACTCAGTAGTGTCCGACTACTTTCGACCCCATGAATCACAGCATACCAGGCCTCCCTGTTCATCACCAACTCCTGGAGTTCACTCCAACTCATGTCCATCGAGTCAGTGATGCCATCCAGCCATCTCATCCTCTGTCATCCCCTTCTCTTCCTGCCACCAATCCCTCCCAGCATCAGAGTCTTTTCCAATGAGTCAACTCTTCGCATGAGGTGGCCAAAGTACTGGAGTTTCAGCTTCAGCATCAGTCCTTCCAATGAACACCCAGGACTGATTTCCTTTAGGATGGACTGGTTGGATCTCCTTGCAGTCCAAGGGACTCACAAGAGTCTTCTCCAACATCACAGTTCAAAAGCATCAATTCTTCAGTGCTCAGCTTTCTTTACAGTCCAACTCTCACATCCATACATGACCACTGGAAAAACCATAGCTTTGGCTAGATGGAACTGTGTTGGCAAAGTAATATCTCTGCTTTTCAAAATACTCTCTAGGTTGGTCATAACTTTCATTCCAAGGAGTAAGCATCTTTTAATTTCATGGCTGCAATCACCACTGCAGTGATTTTGGAACCCCAAAATTTCATCACAATCACCACTGCAGTGATTTTGGAGCCCAACAATTTCATTGCGATCGCCATTTGCGGTGATTTTGGAGCCCCCCAAAAATAAAGCTGACACTGTTTCCCCATCTATTTCCCATGAAGTGATGGGACCAGATACCATGATCTTAGGTTTCTGAATGTTGAGCTTTAAGCCAAATTATTCACTCTCCACTTTCACTTTCATCAAGAGGCTTTTCAGTTCCTCTTCACTTTCAGCCATAATAGTTCATAGTTCAGTCGCTCAGTCGTGTCTCACTCTTTGCGACCGCATGAATCACAGCACACCAGGCCTCGCTGTCCATCACCATCTCCCGAGTTCACTCAGACTCACGTCCATCGAGTCTGTGATGCCATCCAGCCATCTCATCCTCGGTCGCCCCCTTCTCCTCCTGCCCCCAATCTCTCCCAGCATCAGAGTCTTTTCCAATGAGTCAACTCTTCGCATGAGGAGGCCATAGTACTGGAGCTTCAACTTTAGCATCATTCTTTCCAAAGAAGTCCCAGGGTTGACCTCCTTCAGAATGGACTGGTTGGATCTCCTTGCAGTCCAAGGGACTCTCAAGAGTCTTCTCCAGCACCATAGTTCAAAAGCATCAAATCTTCAGTGCTCAGCCTTCTTCACAGTCCAACTCTCACATCCATACATGACCACAGGAAAAACCATAGCCTTGACTAGACGGACCTTATTCAGCAAAGTAATGTCTCTGCTTTTGAATATACTATCTAGGTTGGTCATAACTTTTCTTCCAAGGAGTAAGTGTCTTTTAATTTCATGGCTGAAATCACCATCTGTAGTGATTTTGGAGCTCAAAAAAAGAAAGTCGGACACTGTTTCCATTGTTTCCCCATCTATTTCCCATGAAGTGATGGGACCAGATGACATGATCTTCGTTTTCTGAATGTTGAGCTTTAAGCCAACTTTTTCATTCTCTCTTTCACTTTCATTAAGAGGCTTTTTAGCTCCTCTTCACTTTCTGCCATAAGGGTGGTGTCATCTGCATATCTGAGGTGATTGATATTTCTCGTAGCAATCTTGATTCCATCTAGTGCTTCTTCCAGTCCAGCATTTCTCCTGATGTACTCTGCATATAAGTTAAATAAGCAGGGTGACAATATACAGCCTTGATGTACTCCTTTTCCTATTTGGAACCAGTCTGTTGTTCCATGTCCAGTTCTAACTGTTGCTTCCTGACCTGCATATAGGTTTCTCAAGAGGCAGGTCAGGTGGTCTGGTATTCCCATGTCTTTCAGAATTTTCCAGAGTGTATTGTGATCCACACAGTCAATGGCTTTGGCATAGTCAATAAAGCAGAAATAGAACGTTTTCTGGAACTCTCTTACTTTTTCCATGATCCAGCGGATGTTGACAATTTGATCTTTGGATCCTGTGCTTTTTCTAAAACCACCTTGAACATCTGGAAATTCACGGTTCCCGTATTGCTGAAGCTTGGCTTGGAGAATTTTGAGCATTCCTCTACTAGTATGTGAGATGAGTACAACTGTGGGGTAGTTTGAGCATTCTTTTGCATTGCCTTTCTTTGGGATTGGACTAAAAACTGATCTTTTCCAGTCCTGTGGCTACTGCTGAGTTTTTCAAATTTGCTGCCTATTGAGTGCAGCACTTTCACAGCATCATCTTCCAGTACTTGAAATAGCTCAACTGGAATTCCATCACCTCCACTAGCTTTGTTTGTAGTGATACTTTCTAAGGGCCACTTGACTTCACATTCCAGGATATCTGGCTCTAGGTGAGTGATCACACCATCGTGATTATCTGGGTCGTGTAGCTCTTTTCTGTACAGTTTTTCTCTGTATTCTTGCCACATCTTCTTAATATTTATGTTTCTGTTAGGTCCATACAATTTCTGCCTTTTAACAAGCCCATCCTTGCCTGAAATGTTCCCTCTAGTTTCTGATTATAGATTTTTAGAAAATGCATTCTGCTCATTTTACTGCATAGATATGTTAAGTAAAATATTTATTGTCAAAATTTGAAAGTTTTAAAATAGGAAATATAGACTTCAGTGTGTTTTATTTTTGTCTGACAGTAATGAACTGACTAACTGAAAGTCCTTCTCCCATCTACGAGATGATACTATCTCTTCCCTGAGACATATACCCTTAGAAGAGATGGGTTGCCCCTCCCCCAAGTTTTTCACTGAATCGAGGACTTAAGAGACTCTAGTTTTATTAAGCCTTTCATTTTACTGAGGCTCTCTCAATGTATTATCATCAGCGAGTTGAATTATCTGAATATTTTAAATGTTTGGATGACTTTTGATACACCCCAGCAGAATCATTAAAACAGTTTAAAAGAGTAAAGGAATTTAGTCAAAGTTAACTTTATATCTCCAGGAGTTGGGGATGGACAGGGAAGCTTGGTGTGCTGCAGTGCATGGGGTCACAGAGTCAGACAGGACTGAGCAACTGAACTGAGCTAAACTTTATATCCGAGGGAAAGACCTCGCAACTACAAGTGATTACATTTTAACAATCATGAATATGTACCTCAAGGTAAAATTTTTAAATAATGCTATCTTAATGACCTATCAATAATATTATGGATACAATTTCCAGAGATGCCCTATATAGTTTCTTAAATTAAAAAAAAAAAATACAAAAACTAAAGTAATGGTCAGATTACACTGGCTTCTCAGGTGAATCAGTGGTAAAGAATCCACCTGCCAGTGAAAGAGATGCAGGTAACAGAGGTTTGATCCCTGGGTTGGGAAGATGCCCTCAAAGTGATGATACATTAACGATCTTGTTTTTGTAAAGTATAGCGTGCAAGTAATGTTTTAGTGTTTCAATCAGTGTCCCATTTTGACAATAGAATTTCCTTCTATTTGTTTTGCTTACTTGAGAGATTCTTTATGGAATGAAGTCTATCAAATCTGTGATTTTAAACAAAAACCGAAAGATAACAGAAACAATACTTTTCTATAAGGAAGACATTTTCAGAGCAAATATTCTCAGGACTGCGGGTTTATGTGTTCCTTTGTGGGTCTCATTATGAAATTCATGACTTCTCTCTTCAGGAGGTCAAATGCCCTCTAACACATCAAAATTAATCAGATGTACATGTTTGATTAGTTCCACTGCCATAGCTGCAGGCCATCTACCTTGCCACCGCTAGCCATGAAAATGCAGGTATCATACAGTTTGTCCTTTAAGTCCTTCTGTGCTATGACCTCGCTTCTGCATTTTGGGTAGTCTAAAATAGCAACCCTCCTGCCTGAGGCCTCTAAAATAGAAACACATTTCTTCCACAGTGGGTGTGGTATTATTTCATTACAAATCATTTTTAATGTGACTCATTTTTTCAATGTGTTGCTCTGCTGGCTTTAAAACACTTTTTCAAAAAAATGTACGAAATTATATTTATTAATGAGAAATTGCAAAAAAAAAGTTTTAAAATATCCTTTTGCTTTTTTTTGAAATACTGATTTGATATGACAAGCTGTGACATAAATGCCTCTCATTTTTATATTTTGGGAATATTTCTACTTTGGTCAGATCACAATGTCAGATCATAATTACAGATCATATGCATTTTGTGCACTGTCTCCATTTTCTGAGAACTGTAACTGTGCTGTTCACTTTTTGTGTGCTGCGCTGTGCTCAGTTGCTCAGTTGTGTCCTAATCTTTGTGACCTCATGCACTGAAGCCCACCAGGCTGTTGCGTTCATGGAATTTTTCAGGCAAGAATGCTGGTGTGGCATGCCATTCCCTACTCCAGGGGATCTTCCCAATGCAGGAATTGATCTCCTGTGTCTCCTGCATTGGCAGGCGGATTCTTTACCACTTGGAAGCCCATTCACTTTCTACTAGGTTTCCTTTATTTGTGTGGGTTCCCTGTCCTTTGGTATATAATGTTACTACTTGATTTCCTACTCATGTCAACGCTTTTATTTTTATGGCTTAAAAGTTATGATTCCTTAGTGTTTGGGTCTTCATAAAACTTTGCATATTATTTTTAATTCAAGGGTATGAACAGTCTCTGGGAGACCATTAAACTACATTCTTCTCCATATCTGAGTCTTAAGACATCTATTTTTTAGTTTTTTGAAAATCACAATTCTGTTTTTGTTGATACATAACCAACAATATGCAGAAGAGTCATACAGATGTCTAATAATCAGTTTTGATTCCAATCATATATTCCATAATTCCTTTTGCATCCCCTCTTCTGAGACATTTGACTAGCATGTAATATTTATGTGACAACTTGGAAGGGTTTCATTAAAAAATATTTACACGTGGGAAATATGCATTATAACTATTTAAAAATGAGTAAATATTTCAACAATTGTTTTACATATGCATGCTAATTAGTTGCAGATATTATCACAACTGTAACTATATAAACATATACATGGAATTCCCTGGGGTCTCAGCAGTAAAGAACCCACCTTCCAACTTTGGAAAAGCAGGTTTGATCCCTGGTTCGGGACAATACCCTGAGGAAGGAAATGGCAACCCACTCCAGGATTCCTGCCTGGGAATTCCCATGGACGGAGGAGCCTGACATGCTACAGTCCATGGGGCTGTCAAAGAGTTAGACAAGACTGAATGACTAAACAATGACAGCAACAAAATACAGGCATATCATGTCTACTTTGTTTCTATATGCAAGTTCCAACATTATATATCTTACAAATAAAACTGAAAATCATAAATTTATTTAACCAAAATTAATGCATTACCTAAGTATTATTTTAAAAGATTTTGGGGATATTATTTGGTATTTTCCATCTTGATAGATGAGAAGTAGCAGCAAATGATTAATTTTAATTGCTTAACAAGGAATAATTACTAATGAATATTGTCCTACAAGGCATAATCTGAAGATAAAGAATAGAGAATACAAATACATTTTTCAAAACTCTTCTGAATTTTTATGAACACTGAACATGGCCATCCTGTGTGGAATTGGCAAAAATGAGGGATTCCACTATGTTGCAGAAGGCTGCATATATGTTTCACTATTTGACTCACCAAATATCACAATTACAATAGTAATTACAACTAATTACCTCAAGTCCTAATTACACCAAAGACATAAATTTGTATTTTCATTGAAAAAATTCAATTGATTTAATCTAATTAACTCAGGATTTATGCTGCAGACATACTATTAATTTAGCAGCATTTAACAAAAATCTGTAAAATATCAATAATAAAGGAAACTGGCTCAGAGGAAAAAAAAATTAGCACTTTAGTGGGTAGGAATAAAAAAAAGAATACCAGTACCAAAGGCCATATTTAATCAACCTTGGGAAAAAAAAAATGCTTTTATTCTTTTTGATCAAGAGTGTTCTTGTTGTACAATTCTAAAAGTAAAACAAAACCCCCAAATTTGATTTTTCATCGCTGACAATTATTATTCATTATTAGAAAATAAAAAGAATATAAAAGTTAGTTTCCAATTTGAAAAAAAGACTCTCAAACACAAATTGCAATTTTCCTACAACATGTGGTAACAAGAAAATAGCATCTATCCATAAATTTTACAATGTTCATATTAAGACACAATGAAAGCAAAGATAATCCTAAAGTCTTTTCTTTTGAGAAAACACTATGAACATCAACAATAGTAACAGCTGAATAAGAATATAATTTAGGAGTTAATTTTCTTTTAAAATATTATGTTCTTTGAATCAAAATTACTCAACGTCAAAGACATTTAGTGGGCAAGTGGTATGCATTGTGGGTACACATTATCTTATATTCATAAAGCCATAAAAGTTTTAATGAAGTGTCTAGTTTAGAGATTGTTTCAGAAGAAATTCTGTTTGTGACTATGAAAAAATGAAGTGTGTCAAAAACTTGCTAAATGGAGTTTCAAATTTCTTTCATATTACTGCCTCCCAGGCAGTCACAACATTTTGACATAATGGAATATTTTTCATTGTAGTAACCAGATTATCATTTAAAGCATAACCTAAAGAGAAATGCTATATGTGATAATCCAGTCTTTTGCATTAGCTAATGCTGCCAAATCTAACAGTGGTAGTTTAATAAAGAATGTCATATAGAAAGTTTGGAAAGTGAATCTAAATAATCTTTTTCTCCTACAAGCAGAAGATTTAAAGACTATTTTTAACACAGTAAAAATAACATTTTACCTCATCACTTTATCTTAAGAGAAACACTCATGGAAACAACTTCATTTTTTTTCCTTTCAATGTGGCTGGAGAGAAAACATTTTATTCAAATTGTTTTAATTATATGCATAATGCTTTCAAACTTGATTTTAAATATGACTGTATAAGAATTGATAATCAAAATCAATTGTAATTGTATTGTTTATATCTCCTGGTGACTCAGAGGATAAATAATCTGCCTGCAGTACAGGAGATCCTGGCTTGATCCCTGGGTCAGGAAAAATCCCTGGAGAAGGGAATGGAAACCCACTCCAGTATTCTTGCCTGGAAAATTCCATGGACAGAGGAGTCTGGTGGGCTGCAGTCCACGGGGTTGCAAAGAGTCAGACATGACTGAGCAACTCACACTTCATATTGTATTTTACTATTATTTAAAATATTATCTTTTTTAAAAAATGGAAAGTGTCCATTAATCAGCTAATCTAATAACACTTATTTACCTATAAGAAAGTCAATAAATTGATGTTACTTTTATGACACAGAGCCAATTAGTGGTAAAGGATGACAGTGCACTGGGATGACCCAGAGGGATGGTATGGGGAGGGAGGTGGGAGCGGAGTTCAGGATTGGGAACACATGTACACCCGTGGCAGATTCATGTTGATGTATGGCAAAACCAATACAATATTGTAAAGTAAAACAAACAAACAAACAAAAAAAGAAACATACCTCTTCATTGCTGCTTGCAAAAATGAGATTAGGTGATTTGAAAGCTGAATATATGATGCGTAAAGCATAGTGGGTAGGAAACATGACGATAGGTCTGAAAATCATGTGAAACACATAACTATCTCCAACACTCTGTAACCTAACAGTTTGTGATAGACAGATAGCCTACTCATCAACTCACACAAGAAAAGGAAAAGACATCCACATTCTACCCTTGAAAGAACCTGTCAATATGTCATATTATAAGATAAAAGAAGAATTAAGATTTCAGATAAATTTAAGGTTGTTAATAAGTTAACTTTAAAATAGGTTGATAACCTTGGATTATCGGAGTGGGCCCAATGTAGTGATAAGGGTCCTTAAAATAGGAGGCATAAGAAATAGAATTAGAAAGATACTAGTATGATAAGAACACAGCTCAATTTTCAGAATCAGGAAAAAGCAAGTAAACATTCTTCTCAGGAGCCTCTGGGAAGGAGCTCAGTCAGCCCTGCCCACATATTAGTTTTAGCCCAATGGTACCCATTTTAGACTTCTGACCTCCACACTGTAAGAAAATGAATCTATGATGTGATAGCCTCTAAGTTGCTATAATTTATTACACCATCAATTGGAATAAAAAAAAAGAAAAAAAAAAGGTTGAGTTACAAATAGTTGATAGTTCCCTCACTGAAGTAATTGGCAGAAGAATAAAAGCAGAAAACATACAACAGGGTCTTTTAATATTTTCAGTTTGAAATAAAAAAGGTAAATACAAATTTCCAGTGGAAAAGATGTTTTGTTGTTGTTGTTCAGGGGCTCAGTCATGTCTGACTCTTTGCAACCCTATGGACTGCAGCAGGCCAGGCTTCCCTATCTATCACCAGCTCTCGGAGCTTGCTCAAACTCAAGCCCATTGAGTGTGTGATAATATCCAAACATCTCATCCTCTGTCGCCCCCTTCTTCTCCTGCCTTCAATTTTTCCCAACATCAGGGTCTTTTCCAATGTTAGCTGTTCACATCAGGTAGCCTCAGCATCAGTCCTTCCAATTCAGGGTTGATTTCCTTAGGGTTGATTGGTTTGATCTCCTGGCTGTGCAAGGCATTCTCAAGAGTCTTCTCCAAAACTACAGTTCCAAAGTATCAATTCTTCTGTGCCCAGCCTTCTTTATTGCCCAAATCTCCCATTCATACATGACTACTGGAAAAAAGAGAGTTTTGATTTTTCAGACCTTTGTCAGCAAAGTAATATCTCTGGTTTTTAATATGCCATCTAGGTTTGTCACAGCTTTCATTCCAAAGAGCAAGAGTCTTTTAATTTCATGGATGCAGTCACAATCTGCAGTGATTTTCTTCAGTTAAGTTCAGTTCAGTTCAGTTGCTCAGTTGTGTCTGACTCTTTGTGACCCCATGAATCGCAGCATGCCAGGCCTCCCTGTCCATCACCAACTCCCAGAGTTCACTCAAACTCACATCCATTGAGTCGGCAGCCCAAGAAATTAAAATCATATGTCTCTATTTCCACTTTCTCCCCATCTATTTGCCATGAAGTAATGACACCAGATGCTGTAATTTTAGTTTCTTGAATAAGTTTTAAACTAGCTTTTTCATTCTCCTCTTTCACTTTCATCAAGAGGCTCTTTAGTTTCTCTTTTCTTTCTGCCATAAGGGTGGTGTCATCTGCATATCTGAGGTTATTGATATTTCTCCCGGCAATCTTGATTCCAGCTTGTGATTCATCCATCCTGGTATTTCAAATAATGTACTCTGCATATTGTTAAATAACCAGGGTGACCATATACAGCCTTATCATACTCCTTTCCCAATTTTGAACTGTCTGCTCATTGTCTGTCTCTAACTCTTGCTTCTTTACCCACATACAAGTTTCTCAGGAGACAGGTAAAGTGGTCTTGTATTCCCATCTTTTTAAGAATTTTACATAGTTTGCTATGATAAACTATGGAACTAGTTTCCCACACAGTCAAATGCTTTAGGGTATCAGGGAAGCAGAAGTAAATTTTTTTTTCCAAAATTCTCTTGCTTTTTCTATGATCCAGCGGATGTTGACAATTTGATCTCTGATTCCTCTGCCTTTTCTAAATCCAGCTTGTACATCTGGAAGTTCTTGGTTCACATACTATTAGGGTCTCACTTGGAGAATTTTAAGCATTACTTTGCTAGTGTGTGAGATGAGTGCAACCGTGCAGTAGTTTGAGCATTCTGTGGCATTGCCTTTCTTAGGGATTGGAATGAAAACTGACGTTTTCCAGTCCTGTGGCCACTGCTAAGTTTTCCAAGTTTGCTGGCATTTTGAGTGCAGCACTTTCACAGCATCATCTTTTAGGATTTGAAATAGCTCAGCTGGAATTCCACCACCTTCACTAGCTTTATTCATGGTAATGCTTCCTTAAGACCCACTTGACTTCACCCTTCAGGATGTCTGGCTCTAGATGAGTGACCACACCACTGTGGTTAGTCAGTTCATTAAGACCTTTTTATTACAGCTGTTAGAAAAAGAAGCTTAAATGGATATTAAACTCAAACACCGGTTTTAGAAGTGAAATCCAGGTACTATAGCCCTGAATATTTATGTGAAAGTAATTACTGAGGTCTCAAAATAGTAGTTCTTTACAGGAAAGAGGAAAAAGGCAGAGGAATCAGGTCATCTGATTATAGTAGACCTGGAGCTTGAGACAGCTATCTGTGTCTATATCAACTGTATCTCTATATTTGTCTATCCATCTATCTATTTATCATCTCTGCATATACCTATGTATCTATCTATGGGTTATATATTAATATTAGAGCATGTTCTATTTCCAATTAAAAACATCATGGTAATGTTTCAAATAAATTTTCTCTGTATAACTTTATTTCTATAATGAAACCATGCTGTTTACTTATGAAGTATTATTTTTTAAAACTTGTGCCTAATTTGGAAATACATTTTTACCTGTAAAATGCCTAATCTGAACATCACTATGTACTTAGGATCAGAAACAAAAGGTTTATCAAGAGTCTTTCTAGACTTTTAGCATGGATATTTCTTTAGTGAGATTTATATAATTTTGTAGTAATCAACATAATATGAAAATCTGAGTAATAAACATTTTCCTAATTTCTTTGGATGTACTAGAATATCTGAGAATCTATGTTCTTGAAGCTTCCCCCTTAGACACTATTTGTATTGTTTAATTTTGGTATTTTAATGT
The DNA here is from genome assembly GCF_023091745.1 of Budorcas taxicolor. Taxonomy (NCBI): domain Eukaryota; kingdom Metazoa; phylum Chordata; class Mammalia; order Artiodactyla; family Bovidae; genus Budorcas; species Budorcas taxicolor. The sequence goes on along the minus strand of NC_068929.1, from coordinate 53,266,597 downwards.
ACCTAAATAATGAATCCTTTCTTAAACTTTCACTAGAAGAAATGTTTTCTCGAGAACCAGTTAAAAGCACATTCTATTTATTACATTACATTTATTATATTACATTTATTATCAATCCATCAACTTGGAGATTTCTCTAAGTCCACAATTAATATCTGCTTAGAAATACAAGATTTAAAGCTGAATAGGTATATAAATGTTTTGTCTAAATTTATATTTATAAATGGTAATTACAAGGAACTAATGAAAATAAAATTTTTTTTTTTTTTGGTGAGAGATGGGTAGGTAAAATGGGTGAATGGGGTCAAAAGTTACATACTTTCAGTTATAAAAGTTATAATATATATAGATATTGAAACATGCATCTGAAAAATATAATTTTATCCCAATTACACTCAACAGAAATATATAAAATAGCATTATTTGTTCAACATGTTCTATGAAATATATTAATAAGACCTGTATATTAACAGTGATAACTGAAGCAAATTTTAATAAAACCATACCTCCCCTAAAAACATTAATTTATAGGATTAATGGGTATTATTCCACCAACATTATTGTATTTTTCAATCTAAGACATGATACCGATAAATCATAGTCTATCTTTTTGAGGCTTAAAACCTAAAATCAAACTAAAATCAAGCAAAATAACTTTCAAACATACCAAGGCATGTTCTCTTGCTACATCAATCTACTGAAATACAGAAACTTAAATTATATTTAAAATTAGGTTTCAAAGTGTGAAGATTTTGGAGTGAGTGGTCCAGTGAGCAATTCTTTGACGTTGAACACAAAGTGTATGTGAGTGAGAAATTATAATACAGAAGGAGATTTTCAGTTGTGAGACAAAGGTGGAATCAATGATGATTGAAAGGATATTAAATTTTGTCATTGTATTGAGGGGGAAAAAATAGCATGGAGAATGAGATTGTATGTTCTTAGTATAACAAAATGTATAAAATCGTAGCATTTGATCTGTTCCCTGCAAACTAACCTTCATTTGAAATGCAGCAAAAGCCTTTCTTGGCTGTAAAACCTTCAAAATTGTGTTCACCATTGATTTCACCATTGTATCAAACAGGACTTAAAAAACCAACCGCATCCATTTACTGTGAAAACTAAATGATAAAGTAAAATTAAACAAATAAATCTCTCTTATTGTCCAACATATAATGAATGTTCATTATTGTTTTTACATAATAAGATGGCAACTTTTAAAATGCATTTATATTCACTTATCTTGTATATGTATGAACCATACGTATATAAGAAATAAGCATTTAATTTAGTGAAATATAATTTATCAATAACATTAGCTTACTGAAGCACTGTAAGGGAATTCCAGAAAAACATCTACTTCTGCTTCATTGACTAGCTAAAGTCTTTGACTGTGTGGATCACAGCAAGCTGTGCATGCTCAGTCGCTCAATCATGTCCCACTCTTTGGGAGCCCATGGACCATAACCCACCAAAGTCCTCTGTCATGGAATTTTCCAGGCAAGTATACTGGAGTGTGTTGCCATTTTCTATTCCAGGGGGTCTTCCCAACCCAGGCATCAAACTGCCATCTCTTGCATCTCCTGCATTGCTAGGTGGATTCTTTAACACTGTGCCACCTGGGAAGCCAACAACAAACTGTGGAAAATACTTAAAGAGACGGGAATACCAGACCATCTGATCTGCCTCTTGAAAAACCTCTAGCAGGTCAAGATGCAACAGTTAGAACCAGATATGGAACACCAGACTGCTTCAAAATTGGGAAAGAAGCACAGCAAGGTTGTATTTTGTCAGCCTGCTTATTTGACTTAAATACAGATACAGAGTACATCATGTGAAATGCCAGACTGGAGGAGTCTCAAGATGGGATCAAGATTGCTGGCAGAAACATCGACAACTTCAGTTATGCTGATGATACAATTCTAATAGCAGAAAGAGAAGAGAAACTGAAGAGTCTCTTGATGAGAGTGAAAGAGGACAGTGAAAAAGCTGGCTTAAAACTCATCATTGAAGAAATTAAGATCCTGGCATCCAGTCCCATCACTTCATGACAAATAGATGGGGGAAAAGTGGAAACAGTGACAGACTTTTCTGGGGCTGCAAAATCACTGCAGACTGTGGCTGCATCCATGAAATTAAAAGGCTCTTGCTTCTTGGAAGGAAAGCTATGAAAAACTTAGCATATTAAAAAACAGAGACATCACTTTGGTGACAAAGGTCTGCATAGTCAAACTATGGTTTTTCCACTAGTCATGTGTGGATGTGAGAGTTGGCTAAGTGTTAAAGAACTGATGTTTTTGAACTGTGTTGCTGGAGAAGACACTTGAGAGTACTTGGACTGCAAGGAAAACAAACCAGTCAATCCTAAAGGAAATCAACCCAGAATTTTCATTAGAAAGACTGATGCTGAAGCTGAAGCTTCAGTACCTAGCCACCTGATGTGAAGAGCTAACTCACTGGAAAAGACTCTGATGCTGGGAAATATTGAGGGGAGAAGGAAAAAGTTGAGGGGGTTGGAGCATAAGATGAGATGGTTGGATAGCACCACTGACTCAATCAACATGAATCTGAGAGAATGTTCATGGGGTCACAAAAAGTCAGACACAACAACAAGCTTACACAGGTTTTTATAAAAATTATAAAGGTACATGTCTTAAAAATCTGCTCCTTTTGTGCAAAGTATTGAGTTCAGTTAATAGGAATATTACCTACCTGTTTTCACAAAAGCAAATAGTGTTTAACCAATTCCATTATTTGTTATCTCACTGGAGCTCTGAAAAAGATAGGTTCTTCCTGTCATAGAGATAGAGTCTGATTATTATTTAGAGTACACATTTTGAGTGGGGCATGGTGTTAGCAGAGAGACATTTAAACTTCACTGACCAGTCAAATCTCAAATTGGCAAGAATATAGGGACACAGACAAACACCAATATAGCAAATGGTGATGAAAAGTTCAGGCTTATGGGGCCAGATTAAGACAATCCATAATTGTCATCAAGAGGGACAGCAGAAAAGAAGCAGAGACAAAAGAACTTGGACTTTAATTAATCCTTTTATACTTTAAAGTGAAAGTGCAAATCACTGAGCATGTCCAGCTCTTTTCAACTCCATGGACCGTAGCCTCTATCCATGGAATTTTTCATGCAAGAATACTGGAGTGGGTTACCATTCCTTTCTCCAGGGGATCTTCCCTACACAGATCTCCTGCAATGCAGGGATATTCTTACTGTCTGAGCCACCAGGGAAGCCACTAGGTAATAACTAACTTGCTATAAATTACCTGTAGAATCTGTCTTATTTTCTGAGTTATTTTCAAAATTAGTTTGGTTGAGTCAGGTTGAATTTCCTTTGAGGGGTTAAATGACCTGCACTTAGCACCACCATCTTATGGCGATCACCTAGAATTACACTTCAGAGCCTTTGCTACCAAATTCTTCCTGGTTATATCCAGATGGCAGCCAGAAAGGAGGAACTGACAAACTATTAATTAAAGCAGGATAGACAAACATCTTGGGAAAAGAGTTTTTCCAGTAAGTAATATTGCATACACATGAAGAATGTATTTTTTGAAATGTGTTAAAGAGATATGATTTCTTTCTTACATGAAAATACAGTAGTGTAATATATCACTGAAGATTATCTATGATATATCTATGAAAGGTCAATAGGCAAAGAGGAGGTTATCCAAAAACTAAACTAAACCACAGAATCACTTTTATACAGATATGGAGTGTGGATATCAATTATTCATTATTGTTTTGGACTCCTTATTTTTAAAACTAATTTTAGCTAATTATGCTCCACTGAATTATAATTCTACTGAAGATAAGGACTTTTTTTTTTCTATTCCATGCAGTGTCTTGGATATTCTTAGATTCCCAATATTGTCCATTGTTTTTCAGTTGCTAAGTTGTGTCCTACTCTTTCCACCCCACAGACTGCAGCATACTGGACTTCCATGTCCTTCACCATCTCCCAGAGTTTGCTGAAATTCAGGTACATTGAGTCAATGATGCTCTCTAACCATGTTATCCATTACTATTCTCTTCGCCTTTTGCCTTCAATCTTTTCCTGCATCAGGGTTTTTTTCCAATAAATCAGATGTTCGCATCAGATGGCCAAAGTATTGGAGCTTCAGCTTCAACATCAGTCCTTCCAATGAATATTCAAGATTGATTTCCTTTAGGATTGACTGGTTTGATCTCCTTGTAGTCCAAGGGGCCCTCCAGATTCCAAATATGCCTATTGGTAAATATCTATATATTCTTTACCAACATAAACATTGTTGGATGCAATTAAAGAAAAATCGTTAGAGAAACCCATGGCTTTATAATTTGGTGTCATGATAATTTTTTTTTTTTTTTCTGGCTCAATGAAAGCTTTAGCACTTTATGGCAAACTGTGTATATTTACTTATGTGGTCAGTTTTTTCTTGCATTATATATTAGCTATTTCAAACCATCTCCACTCAACAAATGTATAACCTCATCAGAAATCTTAAGTCTCCTACAGTTTATCTTTCTTGTAATCTCCCTCTTAATCTGGTTCTTCTCTGTAAAAAATATGCTCAACTCTCTCTTACCTCAAAATTTAAAACTTTCTATCATCCTGTTCCCTCCAACAAATAAAGCTGTCTTTATCTCCCTGAGACTTCTTGGAGATTTTCTCCATTCTGTGACTGCTGTTTTTTTTTTTTTTTTTCTTTACACATACTCTCTTCAATCCAAGGCATTTTCACTTTACTCTCTTCAGATGACCAAAGTCAATTTTAAGATCTTAAATAACTGTCCTGCAGATAAACCTAGTGGGTCTAGACACTCCAGTATTTTTCTGGCAAGAATTATTCTAGCTTTTCTTGAAACCATTGTCTGATGGATTTTTCTCCTGCATCTTTGGCTTCATGTTCTATTTATGCTTTACTTTATATTATGCAATACATAAATTTAACTAGGAAAAGTGTTATTTTAATCCTAAAGTCTTCTTCATAAAATAGACTGACAATTACCTAATATTGAAAATAAAATAACCACCATGGGAGAGAATGTGACTAAATTATATGTCTTTGTTGCTGTGATATAAAGAGAGAGAATAAAATAAAAACAGAACAATCTCCATCAGTGATGACAGGTCCCACTCCAGAAACTTGAATGTTTCTACTAATATTTTGAACAAATATATAATTATCATCTCTCCTATTTCTAGTCAGCATGCGTTTGGGTAGAAGTTTTGTTATTTCTCAGTGAAGTCAGTTGTCTGTCATCCACTGTGAGCACGCTGACAGCATCAAAGAAATATTTCCATCTTTGAGCTCCTTTTAAACACTTGAAAGGCCATAGATGCTTCTTGATATGGTGGCACATTCTCTGCCAGGAGAGAAAAAATGGGTGAAAAATAACAAAGGAAATCTCAGTATTCTCTGCACAGATAGAACACTCTTGATGTTAGTTTTGCTCCTTTGCTGAAGAAAGACGCTCTAAACATAATTCATTCATCCCACATCGAAGACATCATCAATGATCCCCAAAGAAATCTCTTCTTCTGTTATGAAAACTATTACCTATAACAAAAAAAATAACATTTATTTTTTTTTAAATAATGGATTACATTTCATCTTCTATACAGAGAAATGTGATTTTAGATATAATCAATCTTTCAGTGCTTGATAATAAATCTTCAGAAATTGAACTTGAGGTAGAATGATCAATTATTTATGTTTCAAGTTAAGTTTCTTTGAGCAAGGGAAAATTGAAACTCAAATTTGGTATAATTAGAAAATTGGTTGGCTGGAGAGGAGTATGTATGTGTATTTTTGGAAAGTTCAATATGGTGATTTCTTTTGTTTATTTAAAGGCCTCAAACTCATTAACCTAGAATATTATCTAAAAATGAGGTTGTTACTAGCTAACAAACTGTTAGTCACTCAGTTGTGTCCAACTCTTTGCAGCTGCATGGACTGTAGCCCACCAGGCTACTCTGTACATGGAACTATCCAGGCAAGAACACTGGAGTGGGTTGCCATTTCCTTCTCCAAGCAAACTGCAAGTAAAGAGAAAATATGAATGAATATATGAATTGTCCAGTGCTACAGGACTCATCCCTGCATACTTGGGTTAAGTATAACAAGCTTTGTCTTTTTTCCACAAAATAAATCCATAATCAATAGAAAAATTCAAGAAACTCTTTTGAGAATTCTCAGAGAAATTTAACAATAAAGAAACATATTGTTAATGGTTTCCATGCTGACACAAAAAGCATAAAAAAATGTTAGCCCATCCTAAATATAGCCTGAATGAATCACAAACAAAAAAAAGAGATGCAACTTCAATTTAATTCAAACAGTCTCAGAGAATTATGATTTTGTTTTTCAATGTAAATCTGGTCTACTAGATTCCAAGGAAGTCTCTTTAATGTTGTATATTCTTAGTGTTATCAGAATATGTAAGATAAATTGATTGGCTCAAAAGATGATATACATATTGCTACATCAATGATCTCTCAGGAGTGTTGACATCATATTAAGTCTAAACAATAGTAGCCTTCATTTTGAGATGAAAGCTAGGTTGAATTAAATTTACTTTTTATGTTCCCTATTTAGATTTATTTTTATAGCTCATATACTGGCCCTTAGTAGAAATGAATAAATAATACACATGGAAGTGAAACAAATAAATTGCTATTTTAACATGTACACTTTTTATGTACTTTTTCTGGATAGGAAGCTTTAGCATTCTTAGATTCCAGAGCAATCAATCTTCTAGCTATGGTTAAATCCTGTTACTTAAAAAGATGTTCTTTTCTAATTTTTTTCCTCATATTTTTTAATTTTTTCTTGCTTGGATCCACTCTCTTAGCTTCTGTCACAAAATTTCATTCATGCCATTATTTCCCCCAAGAAGTCTTCTGAGATCCCATGTGCTGCCATTATATCCCTGTATTTAATGCCATGAAACACTCATCACCCCACATTGAATTGCCTTTTTATTTACCTTCACTATATGCCAGACTATATGGTCTGTGAAGTGAGGGATTATCTCTTTAACATTCATACCTAGGAGACAGCACCTAACAGGGCATGTGCCGTAAACTGGATGGTCAGTATCTTTGGATGGCTGCCTTTGAGCTGAAGTCTCTCAGTACTTTCTACTGGAAGAGGTAATTTTTACTATTTGAATTATATCCCTCTAGTGAACTTCCCAGGTGGCACTGAGGGATGGGATGGGAGGGGAGTGGGAGGGGGTTTCAGGATGGGAGACACATGTACACATGGCTGATTCATGTGAATGTATGGCAAAAACTACTGCAATATTGTAAAGTAATTAGCCTCCAATTAAAACTAATTAAAAAAAAAATACCTGCCAATGCAGAAGACAGAAGACACCTATTAGATCCCTGGGTCAGGAAGATCCCCTGGAGGAGGGCATGGCAATCCACTCCAGTATTCTTGCCTAGAGAATTCCATGAACAGAGGAGCCTGGTGGGCTACAGTCCCTATGGTCACAAAGAGGTGGACACGACTGAAGAGGCAGCATAGCACGGCACTGAGAACCTAAACATTCTATGACAATAACTTAAGGGTTTTCTTCAGAAAATTAAGTAAAGAGAAGATAATAAGCCAATTGATAACTGCCTTTTCCTTCAGAAAATTCTCAGACTAAACTTCTCCGGGAAAAGTACTTACTTATCTCACAAACCATTTGCCATCTAAGCCTGGTTTCAGGAATTTGGCCTCGCTGAGTATATTGATCATGAACTATTGTACCCTAAATTTCATAAACCTTGCCCAATCCCACCTACTTCCCCTCTTTGAAAGATCTACCTCAAACCACTGTAATTCAGACCCCCAAATCCAATAAACCACTTTTCCAGTCTCTGTCCTTTGATAAAATGACAGAATTCTATTTTCTCTTATGACAATAGGTATAATTAACTCAGTTTTGCTTAGATCAAAAAATTGTTCCATTAGTCTTTGTGGGAGTCCTTATGGGGAATCAAAATCCACACTTTCAAAATTTTTAAATTCCTGTGAGAAAATTCCTTGTCTTACATTTGGTTGTATTACATTCCTTTAGTTGTACATTTGTGATATACTGTGACATATATACTAATTATTACACAAAAATCATGGACAAATAAACTGATTGCCTAAATTGTCTAAATGCTTCTAACACAAAGTAGATAATGCACCAATTATTCAAACATTTACTAATACATCTTAAAATAGTTAAAATACTGTGCATTTCTGAGAGATTTGTAGCAGGGCATTGGTATGTTCTTGAATACAATTATGTTCCTGAATTTTTTGGATAGAAAATTGTTTTGTTTTTGTCTTGTTTTGTTCTTTTGTCTATGAGTGAGAGCATTAAACAACATCAGGTTTGATTTGGTTAACTTCATCCAGGAGTCTCCCTAAAATCTCATACCAGAGAACTGAAGATATATCTAAGATTTGTACATGAGTGGCTTTACAACTTCTCTTTATGTCTAGTGAAAGATAATTATGCACCATACATACTGTGTTTCTGGCAGGTGTAAATAGCTTTAGAAAAATTTATTGGGGAAAAGTACAGATAAGTTCTGTGGAGATAATTCTCTGTGTGTGTATGTGTCCATTTCTGTCTCTCTCAGTTTACAGTATTTAACTCAATTGTAGAAAGGAGATTAATAAAAGAAAGATATTCACTTCTGATCCCACTTATTTTGTAAAGAATTGAAAAGTTTCCATTTTAGTTGTGGATTTTGGGGGTGGAAAGTAATAGTCACAACATCAAAGGAAAAAGAGCGAATAGAACAGGAAAATGATATGAGTCCAACAGGAATGCACTGATTTATGACGTTTTTGAGAACTTCGTCTGAGGCCACATGGGAGGGCCCTGTTCCCTCTCATCTGCAAATATCGCATGTATATTAATGGTCTCATTTCAGAGTTTTGGCCTGAGGTGTGCTCTCTATCTCTGGTGTCAAAATAAGAATGAATTCTTTAATGACAGAAACCCTACTTGACTTTTTTGGATGGGAATGACTGCAGAAGTCACTCTCATACAGAATTTCTGAGAGGAAAAGAGTATGATTTCTTTAAATCTAAAGCAATGAAAAAAGAAAGAGTCAGAATCAATGCGAAGGAATTGGAGCTATGAATAGGATCTGATTCAGTAAACTGACTTCATGAGAACCATCCTAATTGGAGCTTGAAGGCTAATACATGTAATTGCTCTAAAACAGTCAAGCCAGAGACAGCTCTAAATACAGGGCCTTTTCCCTTGCATCTTTCCTGCTGTTTCTGGTTGATTTAGTCCTGACCTGCTTGGTCCTTCCTGTCAAAATCCTACTCTTTTGATAATCATCTGATCTCTTCTATGTAGGGTCTAATTTTGATTTCCAAAAGGAACTGCTAACATCCTTGATTTAGATCTGCAGCCCATCTGTTCTATATGAGTTCTAAACTTGGCTAAAGTTTTCTGATTCCATTAAGGAATATTTGTAGGGTGTGCATTAGCTGCTCAGTCATGTCCGACCCTTTGCTGCCCCATGGACTGTAACCCCCTAGGCTCCTAGGTCCACGGAATTCTCCAGGCAGAAATACTGGAATGAGTAGTCTTTCCCTTCTCCAGGGGATCTTCCCAACCCAGGCATCCAACCCAAGTCTCCTACATTGCAGGTGGGTTCTTTACCATCTGAGTCACAAAACACCATTATGTAGTGTATGATGGCAAAAAAATAAAGATCACAGCTTTCAATAATACATTATCATCTCTAACCATACAGCTCAAAAGTGAAACATGAAAATCAGCAGACATAAAACTTTTGGTAAATTTAAATTATGCATATACTACAGTGGTAAAGAACCTGCCTGCCAATGCCAATGCAGGAGACGTAAGAGACACTGGTTCCATCCCTGGGTCGGGAAGATCCCCTGGAGAAGGAAATGGCAACCCACTCCAGTATTCTTGCTTTGAAAATCCCATGGACAGAGGAACCTGGCAAGCTGCAGTCCATGGGGTGGCAAAGAGTCAGACAGGATTGAAACTACTTAGGACCAAGCCCCTCCCTGGTGAGTCTCCCTCCCCCAACCCCATTCCACCCTTCAAGGAGACCACAGAGCATCAGGCTGGGCTCCCTATGCTATAGAGCAGCCTCCCACCATCTATCCATTCTGCACCTAATAGTGTACGTATGTCAATGCTTCTCTCTCAGTTTGTCCTAGTCTCTCCTTCCCCCACTGTGTCTACAAGCTCATTTTCTATGTCTGCATCTCCATGTCTTTGTAAATAGTTTCATCAGTACTATTTTTCTAGATTCCACATGCATGCGATAATATACGATATTTGTTTTTCTCTTTCTGACTCACTCCACTCTGTATAATAGGCTCCATAATATATTTTTTATGTATTATTATTATAAAACATAATATGCAGTTATTATTACTTTTGAACAGTAAACAGAAAGTTTTTTGCTATTGTTAGTCATGCTAGAGTCTTTGATATGGGTTGTGTCTGGTTTTTGAGTGCAAATGTAATTCAATAAAGTTCTCTGTAGAACTCAGACATTACAGTTATTCAGATCTGCTGCAATTTCTATGCTTCGTTGTTGGTATCATCTAATTTTCTTTAGATTTGGAAAAATGAGACATGAAGATTCAAGTTGTCAGGTGTGATCAGGCCATTAATGGATGGGATTATGTTATCATGGTGTCTAGGAAGGGAAACAAATCCAAAATCCCAGAAATCACCAACAACGATGAGAATTCCATGTCAAGACAATAAAATTCTCAGGATCTATGACGTAGGTAATGCTGACTCTGGAAACTTTCATGTAAACACGAAGGGAAGGCAGGATCTGAGGAACATGAGATTTTCTAGAGCAGAGATGTCCTTTTGTTGTTGTTCAGTTGTTGAGCCATGTCCATCTCTTGTGACCCCATGGACTGCAGCATGCCAGGCTTCCCTGTCCTTTACTATCTCCTGGAGTGTGCTCAAACTCATGTCTATTGAGTCAGTGATACTAGAAACGTCCTTAAAGCACCCTAATTTATACTCTGTCAGCCCTTCCTCATGAACTCACTTTGAAAATATTGGTTACAGTGCTAGGAGCACTGGAATAAAGGGACAGACACTTAAGGGATTCAAAACATTTGCAAAACATTTGCAAAGATGCTTTTCTTCAGTCTGTTTCTAAGTCAAAATCTGCTTCTGTATCAAAAGTCAAAAAGTAACATACAACCTGAAATTACTACGGTTTAATAAAGTAAATTTCAAAGGGGGAAAAAAAAAGCAGTAAAATTGGTTAACTAAGCCTGGGGAATGAAGTAAAAATAATCATTACATTTTATGAAGTAGATTTTATGAGACTCAGGTTAAAATTTTTTACTGAAATTTTCTATTTAAACAAATGTTTGTTCTAGAAGGCAGGAAAGTGGAAGAAGATGGTGACTAGACGTTAGTTTTCTACTCCAGGAGAGACTTCATTATTCATCAGTCATTCACACAGGTTTAGAAATATTTGTAGACATGAACAGTTAGACAACAGAATTTTGTTTCCTTAACATTGAATGTTTCCTTAATGTTGCAACATTCATCCATGCTTAAGGATAGTGTAAATAAGCAGATTTAATTTTTAATTCAATGCCTACTTCTATATTTCCAGATAAATGTAATTCTTACCTTTTAAACTTAGCTCACAAATGTAGAGATCAACTGTAAGCTTCTGTTAACTTTATAATACTAATTTCTTACAAAAAGTGTGTTAATTAATGAGAGATGGTGAAGGACAGAAGAGGGCATGGTAGGCAGTAAGGGGCAGAAGAATGAAAATAGAACCATGGTAGTACTATATGTGTTCGTGATCAGCTTTGTGACCCCACGGACTGAAGTCCACCAGGCTCCACTGTGTGGAATTTCCCAGGCAAAAATACTGGGGTGGGTTTCCATTTCCTACCCCAGGGGACCTTCCCAACCCAGAATCAAACCCATGTTTCCTGTGTTGGCAGGCAGGTTCTTTACCACTGAGCCACCAGGGAAGCCCCACGTTAGTACTATGTGTGTGCTTAGTCGCTCAGTAGTGTCCAACTCTTTGTAACCCCAGGACTGTAGCCCTGCAGCCTCCTTTGAGCATGGGGATTCTCCAGGCAAGAATATAGGAGTAGGTTACCATGCCCTCTTCTAGGGGATCTTCCCAACCCAGGTATCGAACCCAGGTCTCCCACATTGCACGTGGATTCTTTACCATCTGAGCCACCAGGGAAGCCCACGAATACTGGAGTGGGTAGCCTATCCCTTCTCCATGGAATCTTCGCAATGGAGGGATCAAACCGCACTGTATGCAGATTTTTTACTAGCTGAGCTACCGGGGAAACCCCATGGTAGTACTATATATTTAAGGAAATTAAAAAATTTAAAAACATAAAATGTTTTTATTTTATGTTAAACTTTTTTTTTTTCTGACTGACAGAGAAGTTTGTCAGACACTTATATAGTATACCATGTCCTAGGTTTTTTTTTTTTTCTATTATTAATGCATTACATTAAAATTAATTGCACAGTCGTGTCTGACTCTTTGCGATCCCATGTACTGTAACCCTTCAGGCTCCTCTGTTCTTGGAATTCTCCAGACAAGAGCACTGGAGTGGGTTGGTTGCCATTTCCTTCTCCAGGGGAGCTTCTGCATTGCAGGCAGATTCTTTACCAACCGAGCTTGAAGTGAAGTGAAGTGAATGAAGTGAAGTGAAAGTCACTCACTCTTGTCTGACGCTTTGCTACCCCATGGACTATAGTCCATGGAATTCTCCAGCCTTTCCCTTCTCCAGGGGATCTTCCAACCCAGGGATCAAACCCAAGTCTCCCACATTGTGGGTGAATTCTTTACCAGCTGAGCCACAAGTGAAGCCCAAGAACACTGGAGTGGTTAGCCTTTCCCTTCTCCAGGGGATCTTCCCAACCCAGGAATTGAACTGGGATCTCCTGCGTTGCAGGAAGATTCTTTACCAACTGAGCTATCAGGGAAGCCTGATTGAGCTTCAAAGTGAAGTGAAGTGAAGTCGCTCAGTCGTGCCCAACTCTTTGTGACCCCATAGACTGTAGCCTACCCGGCTCCTCTGTCCATGGGATTTTCCAGGCAATAATATTGGAGTGGATTGCCATTTCCTTCTCCAGAGGATCTTCCCAACCCAGGGCTCAAACCCAGGTCTTCAGCGTTGTAGACAGACGCTTTACCATCTGAGCCACCAGGGAAGTCCACTGAGCTTCAAGGAAGTAAATTAGATGTGTACTTTTAAATATAGATCATTTTAATGGGCTTGATATATCACACTCCTGTGACTGGGACTGGGATGCTAATTTGAGGCAAACACATTACATTATTAAGGTATAATTGTCACAGCTAATGAATAATATTGATCCATTATTATTAATTAAAGTCCATACATTATTAAGATTTCCTTTGTCTTTACTTCATTTCCTTTTCCTGTCCCAGAATTCAACAATAATACATCATCATGTTACTTTCCAAAACTTATTTTTGTAATTCTTAAATATAGAGTATAACAAAATGCTTTGCACACTGGGCCTGCTAAAATACTGAAACAAAACAACCATGTTACACAAGTGGAAAATGGATTATTAAAGTGCTAATGCATTAGGACACATAAATAATGCGTGATTTATATCTTCAAAATTACATTGGAAATGCTATGTATGGAGCACTATTGAGATTAAAATTGAAAAAAAAATAATATACTTTCAAAATTCCAAAAGCAACATATTTCTAACTTTAGATAAAATGGTTGTTACACTCAAAATAATATTTTTTCAATTTTATGAGAAAATAATATTCTGTGTTATACTTTGAATTGTGAGAAACATTAAAATTTCTTATTTTTAAAAAAGAAGTGCCTCCAACTGAATTTTGAAGAAATTATATTTGCTTAAAGGCAAGAGATTATATCAGTTGTTCTCGAGTTTTCTCAACAGTGGAAATAGGACTAAAACTAATTAATTCACATTTCTTAAATAATAATACAGGTTTTGCTTTTTGGTGATTAAATTTTTTCTGTTAGTTACTAGTTCAGAACATAATTAGGTGCCAAATTGTTCCATGAGGTCCAGAAGCTTTAACTCATTTTATCCCCACAACAGGCCTATATATTATCACTATTATCACTATTTTAGAAATGAAAAAAGAATTGCAGAGATTATTTTGTCTCTAGAGACCTTGATCTAAATCACTAATGCTATTGTTTCACATTAAGGGAAAAGTCACAGTATCATATTTCTAACAGATGTACATTCAATTTTGAGTACCCTTGACATCTGATAATGGAGCAGTACATAGTATTAAGATCAGCCTAAAACATAGTATGTACCTGTTCACACATAAACCTGTGCTTCATTGTATGCTGCTACATAGATCCTGAGAATCCTATATTTGTGATAGATTACAGTAACAAAAATTTCTGTGTGTTTGAAGAGCATTACATTGCTGAGAGTAAACTTTTCCATTTAGGTGTAGTCACTCATAGCTGAGAATCATAAGATATTTTGTCATCTTAAGAATCCCTGTACCAAAACTCTTATGAACTATACTTTATTATCCCTTAGTTTTCTTGTAAGATAATCATATAGTTCAGAGGGGGTTGTGACATGACTTCACACATCCACCATCATCAGTTCAGTCAGTTCAGTCTCTCAGTCGTGTCTAACTCTTGGTGACCCTGTGAATCGCAGCACACCAGGCCTCCCTGTCCATCACTAACTCCTGGAGTTCACTCAGATTCGCGTCCATAGAGTCAGTGATGCCATCCAGCCTTCTCATCCTCTGTCATCCCCTTCTCCTCCTGCCCCCAATCCCTCCCAGCATCAGAGTCTTTTCCAATGAGTCAACACTTTGCATGAGGTGGCCAAAGTACTGGAGTTTCAGCTTTAGCATTATTCCTTCCAAAGAAATCCCAAGGCTGATCTCCTTCAGAATGGACTGGGTGGATCTCCTTGCAGTTCAAGGGACTCTCAAGAGTCTTCTCCACCATCATAACACCAGACTAAAATATGTATTATAAGTTTTTTTAAAAAGTTCTCTTAAGCTCATCTGATACCAAATTTAGAAAACCTGGTATTCTAGAAATGATATTTTCCCTTCACTAGATCACTTATGCTAGTCATCTAACATAATGTAATGTAGTTTCAGAATAAAAGTGAAAGTGAAGTCGTTCAGTCATGTCTGACTCTTTGGGATCCCATGGACTGTAGCCTACCGGATTCCTCTGTCCATGGGATTCTCCAGGCAAGAGTACTGGAGTAGGTTACATTTTCCTTCTCCAGGGGATCTTCCTGACCCAGGGATCAGACCCTGGTCTCCCACATTGCAGGCAGGCGCTTTACTGTCTGAGCCACCAGGTAAGTCCAGTGTCAGAATGGTGTGCTGTAAATATCTAACCAACATGACAACCTCTTCTTTGCCTGTCATCCTATTAATTGCTTGAGATGAAAGAGTGAAGAGTGTCTGCATTCAGGAGATTCACAATCCTTTGGGAAGGAAAGATAAATTAGCATCTTTAATATGCATGAGTAGTCAAGTGTGACAATACTGAGGTCTCAAGGCAATACCATTGAATCTGATTCTGGTCTTCTATCCTTAGACCAGTGTTGGGAAAAAAATAATAATAATAACAGTGCAATGCACATATTCATGAAGAAATACTAGCCACACAAATAAATAAAAATGATGTTAATTTTAATAGTATATTTTACTTAACACAATATATCCAAAGCACTGTCTATTCAACATGTAATCATTATAACAAAACATTTTATTGATAAAATTTATATTCTTGTTCTCATACTAAGATTTGCAAATTTCCTATTTTAGACTTGTAGCACATCTCTCTTCTGACTCATCACATTTCAAGGCTTCAGCATATGTATGCATAGTGGCTAAGTTATTGGACAGTGTGGCTCCACCCTTGCTACTTAGAAAGTGGATCTTGGACCAACAGTGTGGGCATCAGCTGGGAGTTTGAAAGGACTACAGAATCACAGCTCTGACCTCAAACCTAGTGAATATTAATAAGATCTCTAGGAGATTCATATGCCTATTAAAGGTGAGAAATACTCTTGTGAAAGTGGGCGGTATATAAGGAAGACCTCAGAGAATTCTTATTAGGGAAAGTTGATGAAAACAGCTCCAGACACTTGAACCTAAAAACCTCACTCACTTTTCAGAGTTAATTTATTTTTCAGTCAATTCAAGGAGATGGATTCAAAATTACAGCTAAGGAAAGAAGTGAATCAATTTAAGAAAGTCATCTCAGAGGTGTTTACAAGCAGCTTCCAAACAAAGGTCTTTGACAATTTTGTGAAGCTGGCTTGAGATCCATCCCATAATGCTATCATCTGTATGTGTGAATATTTATTTTGTACTCTCTATATTTTTCAATCATTTTAGACTAATTTCTTTGATGAATATGTATCTATTGTTTTGGGCAATCATATTTGTAAAAGAGATTATGCAACAGATAAATAAACTCAATGTGCTGATTTAACTGTTATTCACATATTAGATTCAACAAATAATTCATGACTTCAGTGACACAGTTCAGAGAACAGCTGGAACTTGAGTAATCAATTATAGATGCATCTCTCCCAGGCACCGAAAAAATGGGAGTTTATTCCATAGTGCTAAGAATTTTAGTCCCTCGGCTACTCTGCCATGTCAAATCATATCTTTCCAAATGGTGACCAAATTCCCAGAGTTATGGCGTGTTGCACGCTTGCATAATCAGACAGTCTCACTTTTATCTGGGTGATTCTCTTGTGGCTACTTATCTAGTTAGAATAAGTTCAATTTTTTAAATGAAAAATGCTAATATAAATTCAAGGGATAATAATAATTTATTACAGTGACTTGTCTTCTAGTATTTGTTAGATGGCTGTTAAAATGAAATACTGAGAACATGGGCTTTTGTATCAGATAAGTCTGGGTTCAATTCCTATTCTTTTACTTGATAAGCTTGAGCAGTTTAAATAGCATCCCTGAGCTTCCCTGTACTCATAGTTAAACTAGAAATGATCTATTTTACATACTTATTTAATAAATAACTTATTTTTAATACCTAGACATGAAATAACACAATTTAAAATATTTATTTACTTATTTGGCTGCCTAGAGTCTTAGTCATGGCATGGGGACTCTTCCTTTTTTTATGCAAGATGTTATGCTGTGGCACTCAGGCTCTCTATCATGTTGCAAGGGCTCCAGAGCATGCGAGCTTCACTCGTCATGACACACAGGCTCACTAGTTGTGGCACACGGGCTTAGTTGCCCCATGACATGTGGGATCTTGATTTCCTGACCAAGGATTGAGCCCACGTCCCCTGCATTGCAAGAATTGTTGACCACTGGAACACCAGGTAAGTCCCCAAGAATTAAACAATAAAAATTTCCATATAATAAGTGCTTATTTGGGAAAGTGAAAGTGAAGGTCACTCTGTTGTGTCTGACTCTTTGCGACCCCATGGACTGTCGTCCTCCAGACTCCTCTGTCCATGGAATTTTCCAGGCCAGAATACTGCAGTGGGTAGCTATGCCCTTCTTTAGGGGATACTAGTTTCTAAATCATATCAGATTTCACAAAATCAAATTACAAGAAAAAGCCTCAGTTTGTTATCCATTACTCTTACCAGAAAATGTATGGCCTAAGCTTAAAGAGGTGCAATGTTACTTTCTTTTTTGAACTTAATGCTAAACTAGACAATTCTGGGCAGCTCTTGAATAGTAGCAACATTATTATCATCAATATTAGCAGCAGTACCCTACATTCAATGTGGGACACTCTACTAAAAACTTTACAATAATTGCCTTATTTATATTTCACAAGAATTCCAAAAGTAGATATTGCTAATATCTTCAAAGAGGAGTTTTGGAAAGTTTAAATCACTTCTCCAAATCCACACTGTGTGAAAGGCCTGGACTAACTGTCGCGGAGTCAACTCAGCAACCTAAACACATGAAGTTAATGATTAGAAAGGTGACTATTTGTGTCACATGAGCACATTTCACAAGAAAGATAGGAATATAAAACACAACTACGTGCTCCAGAAAATTTTAGCACGTTAATTTATCTAAAACAACAGTCTGCACACCTGAGTTAACACCTTATTTATCAATGTTATAGGCTGAATTCAGTCTAGTTCTCAGTTGCTCATTCATGTCCGACTCCTTGCAGCCACATGGACTGTAGTCCACCAAGCTCCTCTGTCCATCAGATTTTCCAGGCAAGAATACTGGAGTGAGTTGCCTTTCCTCCTCTACGTCAATCTTTCCTACCCAGGGATAGAACCCGTGTCTCCTATGCCCCCTCCACTGGCAGGCAGATTCTTTACTACTGAGCCACTGAGGAAGCCCCACAGACTGAACTGGGTCACCCATAATTCATATGTTGAAGTCTCAATGCCCAATATCTTAGAATGTAACTATATTTGGCTATAAGGTCCTTAGAAAGGAATCAATTAAGGATAAATTAGTTAACTAATTAAAGGTAAATGAACTTATGATGATAGATCATAATCTGATATGACTGGTGTCCTTTTAAGAAGAGTTTGGGGTACAGACACACCCAGAGGAAAGGCCACAGAAATCCCAGTGAGAAGATGGCCACTTGTGAGCCAAGGAGAGAGACCTTAGAAAGCATTTTGCCTACACCTTGATATTGGACTTCTAGCTTTCACAATCTTGAGAAAATAGATTTCTGTTTAAGCCATTAGGTCTGTGGTCTTTTTTTATGGCAGCCCTAAAAAAATCATGCAGTCAGCAGTAGTTTACTTCCTGAGTTCCACTTGAAGACCCTCTCCTGACTATACACAGACATACTAAACTGTAATGCCTAGAGTTATGCTCAGTTCCAATCAGCTTTTAGCTTGAAACACTTTCCTTAAACTATTTCAACCCAGTACTCTCAAAATCCATAAAGATCTGCTAAGACTATACTAAAATGTAATCAACAGTCTATGACTAAGACTATAGCAATATTATCTTTCATTTGATGGAATGTGTTTGGTTAAATTCAGTTTTACTTCATTAGCAGATTGTCCAGTGATATCTGGGCTTTCCAGGTGGTACATTGGTAAAGAATTCACCTGCAATGCAGAGGACACAGAAGGCACGAGGTTGGTCCCTGGATCAGGAAAATCCCCTGGAGAAGGAAAGGGTAGCCCACTCCAGGTATTCTTGCCTGGAAATCCCATGGCAGGTTACAGTCCATGAGGTCCCAAAAGAGTTGGTCATGACTTAACGCCTAAACAACAACTGGTGATATTTTGGGTGGTTCAGAAATATGTAAGTTTTGCCCAAATTCAAAATTACTTGTATTTATGGCTCAAAATCATCAGTTTTGAAACTGTAGTCTCAACAGATGCCCCTTGACATCCAGTTGATAGAATTCTTTGGCAATGATCAGTTTCACATTAGATTTGAATTCTGCATTCTTTTCCTTAAGATTCCAAATGTTAAATGATTTTTTTTTCTCCTAAGAAATAACACTGCTTCTACTTATTTTATGGTCCTTTGATCAAGTTTGAAAACTTTCATCTTTGGTGAAAACATGTTTTATTCCCAGGTTTTCTTGTTACTTTCTTCTAAGTTTATGAGAGTCTCTATGAAAAAGATTAGCAAAGGGCCAAGAAGCCTGTCCTTGAAACCAGTTAAGAGGTCTAATTATACATCACCTGAATGCACTTTCTCTCTTGCCTTTTTGTCCCTGAGAAATGCTTTGCTCAGTTCTGCCTCTCAGGAGTTGAGTATTGTCGGGATTTTGATTGGCAATGTCTAATTAATTGATTAGTTTCCAGAGACATGGCACTGGATAAGCACCACTGATTGTGCAGTCCTATTAATGTGCTTGTATAAATCTCTGTTCCAGACACCTACTACTAGCATGTTTCTACACTGTAATTCTACTTTGTGAGGATATTTTTCTAAATGTTATAGTGTCCCCGAGGATGATTTAGAAGTACAATAGTTACTTTGAAGACATTTTGTTATGAACAAAATTGTTCATCTGAGAGACATCTTAGAAATGAAAGAAAAAAATCCAACTATTTAATGGTCTGTGTAGAAATATGAAATTTCTTCAAAAGGAAATTCAGATTCCTTATTTCTTTGACTGAGACAAAAAAACAAAACAAACAAACAAACAAACAAAAAAACCCAAAACACTTGATTCCTTCTTTGTCTTAGATCCAAAAACAACTTGAATGTAAGGGCCAATACACTACTGTTTCTCTTACTCCAGTGTGTGCTTATTCCTCTTGGCTATCCAAACACTTACAAAGCTTATTTGACTCTTGTTAAATCCCTTTCAGAATAGGGCAAGTGACTTAAGGTTGATATTAAGAGTTGGTTTCCTTCTAAGCTGAGAACCATCACCAAGACTTTTCAAAACCCACATAAGATAGGCAAAATAATTAACGGAAGGAATTAAAATATATCTTGGAAGATAGTATCCATTTATTTCTGATTCTATCTCAATTATCTCCTTGTTAGTGGGAAGTTCAAACAGAAAAGTTAGAAGAAAAAGAAAAGAATGAGAAAACCCCAAAATGACTTAGGTAGTCAATGCTGCATAGTGGGCAAATATGACTCAGAATACATGTAGATCTTCAATAAAATTTTTCAGAGATTATTTCCAGCATTTTTCTCCTAAAATAGACTAGACCCTGAACTTCTACTGAAAGTTAGGAAAGACTAGCCTATTGGACAGTCGAGGGGTCTCTTTAACATCTTTAGACAGCATTTTTCTCCCAGGATCACAAGTTCTTAAGAAGATAAAATGATAAAATTAAATGACCTTTGTAAATATTTAATTATTATACAAATATGACACTTTGCTTGGCAACACTCTAAAGTGTGTCAAAAATTGATCATCCAGCCCCGGACACTTGTAAAAGTGGCAATGCTTATATATTGCCTAGGATAGCCAGTATAAAAGGCAAATATACCAGGCAGAATCATATGCATCACTACTCAATTATTAGTATAAATTCAGGTGTTGTTTTCATTGTGTAGGTAATGAAACAGAGCTCTTCACCACCACCAACAACAACAGAAAAATTCTTCCTTTTGGAAGAATCTCAGGGAAATGACTTCTGATTTAAGTTAAGGACCACAAAATAAATTCATATAAAGCACCAAAAACATCTAAATAAATTTGAGGTATGTTGCCTCCTGACATCTCAGAGAATGTTTTGTTTGTTTTTCCTCTTATAGCTGGGACAAGTAAACCAAATATGTATATAAATAAAATGTAGCTAAAATTTCCTTTGGTGTTTAGTTGTGCTCAGCCTCTTCACTAAACTTCTAAACAGAGAAATTAAGAAATGGTTAAATATAGGAAAATATTCAAGTGAATGTGGAAAAAATGAATGGTGAGAAAATTTAGACGTGTGCTATAAATGATTTACATACTAGAGAGCAAGTCCCTGACAAATAGAGTTTCCATTTTATTTTGTTTTCGTTATTTCATTGTGCATAATTTAAAAATTGAGTTCACTTTGTCACACACAAGGATACTTAATCTTCTTTAAAGTGACATCGTTGAGCAGTATCATATTTCAGGTAGAAATTGAAACCAGGCAGCTGAAAAATAACACACATCATGAAAATGTTAATCACAAAATATCTTCCAAACACTAGAACTTAAACATAAGGTAACCAAAACAAGAACTAAAACATATATTACATTCTGATCCTTTTTATACCTTCATATTTTAAATATAATCAAATCGTGTGTGTGTATATATATATATATATAATAAAGAATTTTATTACTTGAATTTAAGTTGTATGATAAAAATATTCATGGAGAATTAAAAGTCACATATTTGAGTGTTCCAGAATGCTCTTTTCTATTTTTCAATGATTTTCCACATTGGTAAATTAACAACACAGTTGACAAACATGAAGCATGTTTTAATAAGTGCAAATTCTTTAAGAAAGAGCAGAATACATTAGAATACTACATAGCAGATTTTTAGGAAAGACTGTATTATTAATAAAATCATGTCACAAACATCCAAACTATTTAGAGTAAATACCATATAAAATTTCTGTGAGGTCAGTAGCACCTAAGCTAGAAGAGTCACTTACAAAAACAGTTCAAAAGCCTGTCATACAAAAAAAAAAAAAAAAGAAATCCTTTGATTAGAGTGTGCATGTGGGTGTGAGTGATTGTAACAAAGTGGGGTCTGGCTGCTCCCCATTCAAAACACAATAAAGAGACCAGGTTGGTAGAAAGGAAAGTTTGTTTTACTTTGGATGCCAGCAACCCATGGCAAGGGAATGGGGGTGGGGGGGAGAAGTCTGACCAAAGGCCAACTCTCACCTACGTCCTCCACAATAGGCAAGAGATTTTCCAGGCTGAGGGAGGGAGTACATGCAGGAACAGCAGTCAGCTCTGACAGTCTGCTGGAAATTGATCACTAGTGGTCTGACCAACATCATCTTGATTTAAATACAGTTCGTCTTAGGTCCGGGTCAGTTTTTTCCCATTTTCTGAGGCCAGTGTTCGTAATTGTGGCAGCTTATGTCGTGGCTCCAGTCTGGTCAGCCTGTAGTTAACTTCTGCACTAGGTGGAGGCTTCAGTATCTCTGAGACAGCTCAGACGATGTGGCTCAGAATATTATCTATAGTCTTTGAGAAGGAACTAAAGATCTTTGACTTTGCTTAGCGACTATATTATTATTTACTTGGTCTCTTT
This sequence comes from Budorcas taxicolor, assembly GCF_023091745.1. Classification (NCBI taxonomy): domain Eukaryota; kingdom Metazoa; phylum Chordata; class Mammalia; order Artiodactyla; family Bovidae; genus Budorcas; species Budorcas taxicolor. The sequence goes on along the minus strand of NC_068929.1, from coordinate 53,243,859 downwards.
TGACTATTTTCCTTTGTTCATGCATTTTCTTACTTCTCTGAAAGTTCAAGTTTTTCTCTAGACAAAAGAAGGCAGAAGGCATGGGGGGCAAGGACCATAGAGTCCCTCTCTGTTTTGTTATTGAGAAGGACGGAGGAAGAGAGAAAAAATGGTGAACGAGGAGGGAAAGAAGCAACCCAGAAGGTTAAAAACAATCCAAATGTGATTAAATACTATCATAAATATACTAAGAAATACATAAGGTGTCTTACTACATTTAGTAATAATTTCTATTTAATGAGTAGTTTACTGAAAATTTATCACAATTTTTCTTAGATGAAGTATAAAATTGAGATTACAAATATACTTTGAATACATTTTACTATTGAACTCCACATATCTGTATCAAAATAGAGTTAAACATAGATTTTATATATTATTCTAATTTTTAAATTGCTATTTATCTGATTAATGAAAATAAATGTTATTGCTTCTCTTTTTTTCCCATTTAAAAAAAAAAAACAAACCTGACATACAAATTCTTCCTTCTTTTAAAAATATTCCTCTTAAAATGCTAAAATCTAGATCAAAGAATTTTTAGTCAAACTGATTTCTACCTAGATTGTACAGTTGAATATGTGATATTTAAAGTGCTGACATTACCTCTAAAACCTATTTAATCACTAAGAGATTATTGAAACTTTTAGCTGCAACTCTGATTTATTTAGTAAGAAGAATTCCACATTCCATGTGTTTGATTGACTAACATGATATTTCTAGAAAAACTGTAAATTGCATTACTATGTTTCAACCTAGCAATGATACTTGTAATATTATTCACCATATGAAAACCAGGTGCAAAATGAGAAAGAATTGATTTCATTTTGTTTAGCACACAATCAAAAATAAATAAAAACACAATTCTTCAGAAGACTGGAAAATGTGCTATTGTGGAAATATCCCTGGAGAATTTAGGCTTTGAAAACATTTCACATTTTATAATGGCATGATATTATAAAACTCATTCCTAAACAGACTAGTAGCAAAATATACGTGTGTGTGTGTGTGTGTGTTCGTTGCTTTTTACTAATTTATATTTTAAATTAACATCTAAAATGAAAGCTCATAGTCCTTTTCTTGTATGAACAAAGGGGGAAAAAACTTTAATTTTACATTTTAATCCTAGAAAAGTAAATTCATTTATTTCTTAAGATAAAAAAAAGAAATGACTGCTGGAGAAATAGAATTCTTCCCTTTTTGTCTGAAATGCAACAGGAAGGTGGCTTCTGAAGAAACTGCTTCAAAGAGAATAAGCAGGGAGGGGTATTTATAAGACATCAAGTGTGTGGAGTCTCTCTGAGGAGCACTAGCAAAAAATCTGAGAAAAGAGACCCCAGCAGAGTTTCAGGCATGTGCATTTTCAAAGGGCACACACACAATGTGAGTCAGAAAATATGACGGCATCTATATTGTTACCTGGGGGAGGTACTGGATATTTTTTCCCAGTCAGTCAGGTTTAACTCAGGGCCAAGTGGAATTTTCCACATGGGTGCCAGGGAAAAGAACACAGAACAGTCAAGATAGTTCAGGAAAATAGAGCCTTTCATATTTAATTATATAAGAATTCATAACTGTTTTTGAGCCAATTTGATCGTTTCCTTTCTTTATACAGTTCAAAACTCTATTCAGGTATGAGTGATTTTGAACTTTATGACATTGAGCTTGAATTTCAAAGTTTTATGTTATAAATTCTGATTGTTAAATCCAATATGTTGTGATTGCCTCTCTTATTTTCCTACAGGAGCTGGTAATTTCACTGAAGGGATTCAATGGCAAATTATATAAAGTGATTCGCCTTAGCAACTCTATTACAAGACAATTTATAAAAGTTGACACTTGCTCAGAAATATGGTTCAGAGGGGGGGGAAAAAGTCATTTTTTTTTTTTTTTCACTATATGTGCTTACAGGATGGTTTTTCCATATTGAGTTCCTGTTCCCAATATCTATTGAACAGTGATATTTCACAATACATTTTTTTAAAGAATAGAATAAGTATGATTTGTTTGCCAGGACAGTTTTCTTTGATACCAAGATCCCAACAGTGTAGAATTTCTGAGTGGACACTGATGTGTAGTGAATTCCTGAATAGATGGTATCTGTTGATATTATCTTTTCTATGACACCAAATATAGACGCCCTTGATATTACACCTCAAGGTTTCTCTGCTGTAACCTCAAAGCTGATTTTTGTCACTAAGCCATGACTGTTCTATCGTTTCTATTTCTATATACATTGGCTGCCCGCACAATAGTGAGATTAATTTTTCTGTGTGCTGAAGGGAATTTGTTTTATATGAAAGGAAAAAATATCTTACCCATCAAAAACTGAGAGGCTCTGTATCTGTAGATTTCATTCTTGGATTGACTAAACACATATTTTTGCCATTATACTGTGGTCACCACTATGCTGCAGACATAAAAAGTTCATGACAGAGACTGAAGTGTCCTGCAGGCCACTAAATAAAACAAGAAAATCAAATAGCTGTAAAATGATGTGATAGTTTCAATGATCACTTGTCTGTTTATACTTTTGTCTGGTTTGGGCAGGCAGAGGGAGGGCCTTCCCTAAAGAGAAGAATTAGGAAGACTGTAACCCCCATCGTGCTGGGAGACCCACTCTTGGCTTTAGATGGAGAAATAGACATGGGAAAAGTGAAAACAGTGGCAGATCTTTTTTAGGGGGGGCACCAAAATCACTGCAGATGATGAGTGCAGCCATGAAATTAAAAGATGCTTGCTCCTTGGAAGAAAAGCTGTGACAAACTTAGGCAGCATGTTAGACAAAGACATCACTTTGTCAACAAACGTCTGTATAGTCAAAATTGTGGTTTATCCAGTAGTCATGTACAGATGTGAGAGTTGAACCATAAAGAGGATGAGCACCAAAGAGGTGATGCTTTTGAACTGTGGTGCTGGAGAAGACTCTTGAGAGTCCCTTGAACTGCAAGGAAATCAAACTAGTCAATCTTAAAGAAATCAACCTGAAAAAAAAAAGAAAAGAAATCAACCTGGATATTCAGTGGAAGGACTGATGCTGAACCTGAAGCTCCAATATTTCAGCCATGTGATATGAAGAGCCAACTCACTGGAAAAGACCCTAATACTGGGAAAGATTGATGGCAGGAAGAGAAGGGGATGACAGAGGATAACATGGTTGGATAGCATCACCAACTCAATGGACGTGAGTTTGAGCAAGCTCTGGGAGATAGAGAAGGACAGGAAAGCCTGGCATGCTTCAGTCTGTGGGGTCACCAAGAGTCAGCCATGGCTTAGCAACTGAACAACAACAAACCACTTGGCTTTAGTGAAGCAGGGTGCAAAGCTGAGGAGGTCCAGTAAAGGGAGCTAAGGGTAATCTCTGGATAACGGTCAGAGATTGGACGGATCTCAGTTTCACACCCAAAAGGAACTTCAATTCTGCCAACTGTGTGAACCTGAAAAATGACCTTTTTCCTAGCTGAGCCTTAAGGTAAAAGCAGCCTCAGCTGGCATCCTGTTTGCAGTCTTGGAAGAGACCTTGAACCAGAGAACTCACCTAATCTGGGTCCACAGACACTGTGAGGTTTTAATATGCATGTGTGTTTTTAAATTGCTAAATTTGGGACACTTATTATGCATCAATAGATAACCAATACAGATTTTTACAAAATACCAGTATTGATTGAAACATTGAATAAAGGGTAGACTTTATTGATGGCAGTAAAGGTGCAGTGAAGAATAAAGTTCCAATTGCAACAGAGTTAATAAGGCACAGAGATGAAAAGCAACAGTACTTGCAGAGGGGACTGGGAGAGGTTTATGCTGCAGGAGCAGGTGTTCAAGAAAGTTTCAGGTGCAGAATGAGGAAGCAGCCAGAGAAGAGGTTATATATCACTTCAAGGGAGCCGGGCTTTTAATCATTCTTGTCATATAAGAATGTAGATGGAGCAGAGGAGAGAGAGGTTGGGTGTAATTTAGAGAGATCACTCTTATAAAGAAGAAGAATTTAGCACAGGCAAGATTAGTAATATATTAGTAATAGCTAATATTTATAGGGCATTTATGTGACAAGAACTCTTCTACTTCATTTAACAGCCACAAGCCTCCTCCTTATATTTTATCTGTTATCATTTCTAATACTCGGAAGTTGAGGTAGTGAGGAATGAAGTCAAATTACGAAGGAAGCAGAGCCAGCCAACTGCAGAGCCAGGATCTCAACCCAATCAGGTATGGCCCCTAGCCCCTCTACACACTTGACTGCTGTGTGCTGCCCCCATGTGGTGGCTCTGGAAGCTGCTGCAGTGATAGGCTGGATCTTACTTAAAGGGAAGCAGATTAAAAAACCATCCTTTCTACAGAGTCTATCATACAGCATGAAATAAGTCAGAAAGAGAAATGCAAATATTGTATATTAAAACATGTAAGTGGAATCAAGGGAAGTGGTACAGATGAGCCTGTTCCCAGGGCAGGTATTGTTGGGAGAACAAGCATGTGGATACAGGGGAGGAAAAAGAGGGTGGGGTGAATTGGGAGAGTAGCATTAACATATATACACTGCCATGTGTGAAAAAGATAGCTAGTGCGAAGCTGCTGTATGGCACAAGGAGCTCAGTTTGGTGCTCTATGATTACTTAGATGGGTGGGATGGGGAGTGGGAGGGCAGTTCAAGAGGAGGGGATATATGTTTACTTATAGCTGATTCACTCTGTTGTACAACAGAAACTAACACAACATTGTAAAGAAATTATATTCCCATGACAATTTAAGCATTAAATTAAAAAAAAAATCATCCATTCTACTACCAACTTCCTGACTTAATATCTAGCCATTGGGCCCCCTTCCTTGTGACAGCATGGATGCTTCTCCATTTCTTATCTTTACTTCTCTTCTCAGTTCTGTTTCCTCTCTCTTTCTCAGTATTCTTTCCTTTAAACATCACTCCCACCTGAATCACCAAAGTCTCCATCTGTTTTTGTCTCTTCCCGTAAGGATGTGGGCATGTGTGTGCTAAGTCGCTTCAGTTGTGTCTCTTTGTGACCCTATGAATTGTAACCCACTACCTCTGTCCATGGGATTCTCCAGGCAAGAATACTGAAGTGGGGGGCCATTCCCTTTCCCAGCGGATCTTCTCTGCTGCTGCTCTAAGTTGTTTCCATCACACTAATTTGGTTGTTTGAATTTGAGTAACAGATCTCCTGCTCATCAGCAATATAGCTGTGAGTAAATTTTATGTTCTTGACCTCAATTTTGCCATCTTATAATAATACCTACCTCACAGAATTTAAATGACTAAATATATAATAATACTTAAACCAAGCAGTTAAATATTAAAACTAATAAAAGAGATGTCAAAGCTCCATTCAATTTAAAATGAAGGTGTTTTAATATCATGTTAGACCAATTAATATCATCTGTTTTGAGATCTCTCTAGGTAGATATGAGCAGGTGGAGTCAATTTTTGAAGGTATTTTCTAAAAATCAAGAGATTTTTATAGAAAGCTGTATAATGAATTTAAGAAATCACCTAAAATGTGTTTAAGCTAATTACAGCATATCAAAATACATGCTCTGAAAGTTGAACATATATCAAAATTGCTATCAAGACAAAGGTTTCCCTGGTGACTCAGATGGTAAAGAATCTGTCTGCAATGCAGGAGACCTGAGTTCCACCCCTGGTTGGGGAAGATCCCTTGCAGAAAGGAATGGCTACACACTCCAGTATTTTTTCCTGGAGAATCCCATGGACACAGGAGTCTGATGGGCTGCAATCATGGGGTGGCAGAACCAGACAGGACTGAGCGAGTAAACTTTCACTTTCATCAAGACAACTTTCTATTTTAAAAAGGACATATATTTGCATGTTAAAATACTTTATTATTTTTATGTTTTCATGGCAATTATAGAATGTTTGGGGAAAATTAGATATTATGATAAGCGTCCTTGCAATAGGATTATTTTTAAATGTGTTTATAGCTCATAAAGATATTCCTCTGGTTGATTTTATGATCTCAACTATACCCTTACATGTGATTTGGTTATAGTTTCTCACTTATTCAACCATGAAGCAGAATTAAGAAAAAGAGAAAGCCAGTGAGTTAGCAACATATAATCTTTGGCATGCATATTTTAATAGTTGAATATAATAAAATATTATTGAAAATTCAGACCTGACGCAGTATAAGATTAATATGAGACTGATACAGAACCTCCTACACCCACTCTTTGCAGAAAGTGACTGAACCTGGTGCTCCCTCCAAGGACAGGTCAACCAGAGCTCCAGCGTATCCAGCCACTCTTTTATTCACTATTCTGGACCATGGCTATTTGATGTATCACACAGCTAGGTTATACCCCACTACAAACTTCATTGTGTTCAATCCCTGGGTTAGGAACACCCTGGAGAAGGAAATGGCTACCCACTCCAGTATTCTTCCCTGGGAAATCCCATGGAGAGAGGAGCCTGCCAGGTCACGAAGAGTCATACATGACTCATACTCATACATACTCATACTCATACATGACTGGGCAGAAGGCTCATAAACTTTGTCACATTTATTTAACTTTATAGGCTTCAGTTCCTTGACTGGTAAAAAGAAGATGATAATTGAACTACCTCATCACATTGCTGATAAAATTCAATCCTGTAATATGTGACGTGTTTGGTATAAAGCCTGGCATAAAGTAAGAAAATATAATAACAATAATTTAAATCAGGACACAGAAATGTAGCTCTCTCAGATAATTGACAATCCCTTCCATTTCATTTCTATAACACGGAAAACCAACAAGTTTCCTCTGTGTGGAACAACACCTCAAGAATAGAACCCAGCCATTGAACAAAGTGGGGGAGGGGAAACAAAAACAGGGAAATGGGATGAGAATACATAGAGATGAAAATACACCTTGGTTAGAGTGAAAAAAAAAATAATATGAGAGAGAGAATGCTGATAGCTTTTCACAGTAGAAGTTGAATTCTAACTTGTCAGGCCTTGTCATTTGTGTTTGTATTGAAAAAGAAACAACGCTTCATGAATCATCCTACAGTGAAGAACAGAAAAACACCTTGCATGCAGCTATGATATTGTAAACCACTTTGAAGTTTAATAGCACCATGCATGGGAAAATTTGATTTCTTTTTACATAATCATAAATTATTTAAGATCTTTCTTCTTTAAAAAGTTTACATAATATATCATGTAAGAGGTGCTCTAATCTAACAGAACATGGTATAGTGAGGCAGTAAGTCTTTGCAGCTAAAAATTACATACCTGAAATAAAACTCCCTAATGTTTAGAGATGATGAGCAAAGAATTGGATAAGAGAACATTTTATAGGATGACCTACAGTGACTTTGTATTTGGTGCAGAGGACATAAATGAATCATTTTTGTGAAACTTATTCCAAGGCAAAAATATAAAAGGATAGATATGAACATACTCGATGATTTGCTGATTTTGTGAACATTACCATGGAGAGCATATTGATGATTGTAAGCAGTCCATTAATTTTTACATACTTATTCTGAAAATCTGTGCATACATTGAGTATATGAAAGACAGACAATAGACTCACATGTTATTAGAACAAAGGAATATCTCAGCAAGCAAACTAAAAATTATAAAATCTCTGGTTACACCCTGCTGCTCAGGCACAAAACAGCCCAATTTATATATTAATTTAAGTCATGTTTCATCATTAATCAAATGCACAGCCTCCCAGGTTTAGATCAAATATTTCCAAAAAGGAATAAAGATGATCCATTTTTTTAAGTTTAATAAGTTTTAATTTTATTTTAATTATATTGTGCTATTAAGTTCTATTTCACAAATGTGAAAACTATCATTCTCTCTCTTATCTTGAGTTTTTAAACTCTAAAATTAAATCATATTTGTTACTTCCAGTTTAAAAGTACAGAGGCATAGAAGAAAACAGAAGTGTTCTCTTGTACATATATATATATTTGCACACACTGGTAATATCAAAATACAACCAAGTCAAGTTTGGTATTTTTCCTTTTCCCACCATCTATCTGAGGCTGAAATCTGCACCTTCTCTCACTTCTACCTGCACTTTCATCCTCAGGTTTTTATTTCACTTGCTGCTAATAAAAAATTAATTATTAAGATGAAAAAAATACATATTAATACATGTATGTGGAATCTAGAAAAATTGTACAAGTGATCCTGTCTGCAGAGCAGAAATAGAGAGAAACAAGCTTCCCTGGTGGCTCAGATGGTATAGAATCTGCCTGCAGTGTGAGAGACCCAGGTTCGATCCCAGGGTTGGGAAGATCCCCTGCAGAAGGGAGTGGCTACCAACTCCAGCATTCTTACCTGGAGAATATCATGGACAGAGGAGCTTGGTGGACTACAGTCCATGGGGTTACAAAGAGTCAGATATGACTGAGCAACTAACACTGTTTGCTGTACTGTAATAGAGAGGCCCAGATGTAGGGAACAGACGTGTGGACACGATGGGGGAAGGAGAAGTTGGGACACATTGGGAGATTAGGATTGGCATACGCACTACCACGTGTAAAATGGAGAGGGAGTGGGAAGCTGCTGTGTTGCAACAGTAGCAAGGAGAAAGTCCCAGTCTGCGGAGACTCACGTCCCAGGGGAATCTTGTAATTACCCCAAGAGAAGTACTCCTTTCCCCAGTGAAGATTTCCAAGTGGTAATGCTCACAGTGACAAGAAAGGGAAAAGATATTCACCAACACTTCACTCTTCCTGATTAGGAACGTGCCAGTAAGCTAAGTATCAACTTTGCTACAACCAGGATAGTTCCATTTTGACCTACTCAGGATCATTTACATTTTATTCAGAGCCCAAGTCCTTTCAATTGTTCTGTGTGGAGTCAGTCTAAATATTCCTTGCACATTTCTCCCTCACACTTGGCCTTGACTTAGCTCTAACTAGATTTATCGGTCACCCTACACCCACTACTGAAAGGATCAGTCTCCAAAGGGGATGTTCTAGTTGTTGGACTGTAGTTCTATCTGGACTTAGCTCAGTTGTGAGATAGCAAGAATATCAGGTCACCTCAGCCTTCTCTAGTCTTTGGTTCTGTCAGTCACAGGTTTTATTGAAAACTGCCAAAGAGAAGTACTGAAATGTTTATTTAATGTATATTACAAATTATCTAATATACATTACAGATTGAATGGCCTATGTCATATTATTACACTTTCTTTCTCATTGTGTGTGTGTGTGCTCAGCTGCTCAGTCGTGTACAACTTTTTGCGACTCCACCTTTCTCCTCTATCCATGGAACTCTCCAGGCAAGAATACTGGAGTCAGTTGCCATTTCCTCCTCCAGGGGATCTTCCTGACCCAGGGATCAAACCTGTATCCCTTGCATTGACAGGTGGATACTTTACCACTCAACATATTTTATACTACACTGATAAAATTTATATTACCTGTTAAATACACATATAAAACAAAATAGTTCAGTATGTATTCCCCTCTAAAAAATCATTTCCAAATACATGCTATACTTAATATTGAACTTATATATCCTCTCAAATTAAGGAAATAAATTTTATACTTAAACAAAATTGCCCATAATTAAAGAAGATAGTGCTTCTTCTCATTGGTTTTAATTACAACTTTCCTTTCCCCTATAAAATCAGTTTATGACTTCAGAATATTAACTTTCTTATGCTATATCATTATAAAGGTGATTCCACTGATGGTTAGTTTAATTCAAATCACAGAAATAGTACATATAATGTCATAGCTGTCTTCTTGATTTATAATTTGTTTCAAATGCTTTCCTAGTAAATTTATACCATCTATCAATGGTGAAATCTACATTGTTTTTTAATGGCACCATACACTCTGCACAGACATAGTGATTTGAAAAAACATGATTTTCTTATAGAGTTGACTCTTCAACTACTCAAGTCCACTTATATGCAGATTTTTTCACTAAATACATGATACAGTTCAAAAGCACATAATATATAAAAATACTATATACATGTGACTGGTTTTTATACTTCCATCTTTCCCTTAGGTCTCCAGTGTCTGTTTATTGAATGAATTTGTATATAGACTCATTGCAACTGCATTGTTAATTGCATAAGAATAGGAATTTTGCATAGGGCAGGGTTTTTGAGTGCATTTGCCAGGGCTATTCATTTCAGACTATCCAATTTGAAGTATGAATATTAGAGGTAATTATGAATAGCAGAACTGAAATTAGAATATGTATTATAAATTTTTCTCTTGATAAATATTTTGCATAAAAATATCTTCATCAGCTGGCTGTTAATACAGCCCAGAACACTCAATATATATGAAATAATATAGATCAGCAATGAGTTATTATGAGAATTAAACAAAATGATATCAATATGTATAAGTCACGTGGCACAAAGTTCTGCACTCAGTAAATCTTGCTCTCTTTCCTGTAAAACAGATTATCCTTGTGATAATTTGTAACTGGAGAAAATAAAATCTAAATGTTGAATTTTGTATTCCACTAGGACTAAATAAAATCGTGTTTATGTTTGTGTGTTTATTGTATTCTCCTCAAAGCAAAGTTGTTAGACATATCATATAGATCATTTTTTTTTTTCTGATAGGATACACTATCATTCCTGAAATGTGAAAATTGGCATTATTTTTGTTTGTTTTTTATTTAAAGCATGTAAGGCTTTTCTTATGAGTGCAAAGAGAGCATGTAATTTGTGAAAATCTCAAAATATTTTTGTGTGAAGTCATTCTTGTTCTTAGCTTTTATAATGTTGCTTTAGGTAGGTTAAATATATATGTAAAATATGTTTTAACAAGGAAAATTCCTTATTTTCCTAAACTTTAAAATGAGTGCTCTGGGGTACTCTGACTGACCATTGGTGGTTAAAGACAGCAACAAACACTGAAATCAGTACAAAGGCCATCTAATATTATCCTTGTTCAATTAGGAGGCAGCAGTCTTTGCTATAAAAAAATAAATAGGGATGCTGTGGGCCACGGTTTGCTAAAGAGAACATCTACCTCGTCGGAGAATATAGGTCCTATCCCAAAATAGCCTCAAAAATGAATATACTTCAGAGAAAGGTACTGAGAGCTGGAGAATACTGCTTCTGTGCCTCACTCCTTCTCTATACATCCTTGTGTCAGGCACCATTATATTTAGGACTCAAACTTTATCTCCAGATCACAGTTTCTATGATTCTTGAACCCACTCCAGTACTCTTGCCTGGTAAATCCCATGGACAGAGGGGCCTGGTGGGCTACAGTCCATGGGGTCGCTAGGAGTTGGACACGACTGAGCGACTTCACTTCCACTTGACTTTGAAGTTCCAACTCATATAGTATATTCTTTCTCTCAATTTGCATGGTGGCATAACAATTCAATGCTCTGTCTCCAGGGTTCAAAGCCAGCATGCAAAAGAACTTCTTTGTATTGTAAATAACAGTTCCAGGAATTTTTCTGATTAGACCTATTTAGGACAACGTTGTTTCTCTGAATCAACCACAACTCTGTGTGTGTGTGTGTGTGTGTGTGTGTGTGTGTGTGTGTACAGAATGAAGTGATCTGAATCTGGATCTGTATGCTCCAACTCTGGGACTAGCGATAGAGCCCCACCCAGGGTTCAGAACTCTATCATGTGCAGGCAGATGGTCCTGTAAGATAATCTAGGGTATGTCACGAGCAGCAACATGTGACACACTATGAAAGGAAAAGACAAAAGATGCTTATTGTTTCTAAGTGAAGGGTTTCCCTTCAAAGTGAGCTGTGCTAACTTCTTCAACAGTTTTGTTCAAGTGTCTTTAAGGAGGATAATTATGTGTGATATTTGAATTATCTCCCAAATTTGGTCCTAAATGGAACTTCTGTCAAATTGTATGAGATGAGAGGGTGTTTTCCAGGTGGCACTAGTGGTAAAGAACTTGCTTGTCAATGCAGGAAACATGGAAGACACAGGTTCAATTCCTGGGTGGGGAAGATCCCCTGGAGGAAGGCAGGGCAATCCACTCCAGTATTCTTGCCTCGAAAATTCCATAGACATAGGAGATTGGTGGCCTATCATCCATAGGGTTGCAAAGAGTCAGACATGACTGAAGCGACTTAGTATACCCATGAGATGAGATTATGGAAAATTTAGAAGTTGATAAGAAGTAGGTTTACACTATAATTAATTATATAAATATAATTATGTATTGTAAATTTTGCTATAAAATCAAGAAATTTACTTTTAGTTTACAAAGTCATCACTATACTTTTACTACATCTAGTTTAATAAGAAAATCAATTCATTATAACATGAAATAACTGCTTCGGTAACTATGATGTAGTTTTGTTCTAATATATTCTGACCTCAAGATCACGCTTTGCCGTGGATAGATACCTATGTAAAAAAAAAAAAGCATTATAATCAACTATGTCTTAATTTATATGTATGAAAGTATCATATAATCCACTTCTAGTATTGCATTTATTCAATTTGGTACTATGAAAGAAAGTGAAAGGTTGCTGCTATAAGCCATGAATAACACTGGGATTTATGCCCTCTGGAGGAGAGGAATTCTATCCAGGGCCAGAGACAAGGCTTGATCACTTGAAACTTCTGGTGGGGCAAAGTTATATTAAAGTATAAATGAGATAGTGAAAGCTTCTGACATAGAAATCAGAAGGGGACAGAAAGAATGATCCCTTGCTACTTTTTAGCAAGGAGTTGCATACCTATTAGCAAGCTGCTAATCAGAGAAAGGAAACATCTCAAAACTGAGAGAGTTGCACCAGGCCCCTCACCCACATCATGCATTTTGAGATACCATTGGCAAGGTGAGTCAACTCCTGCCATAAAGTGATTAACATGAATCTTGAAGAAAGACAGATCTAGAAAAAGCATTCCCATAAGAAAAATGCAGTGGTTAGAGCTCAAAGTTTGAGATAAAATTAAGTTCAGGCTGAACCAGATGTCACCATGACAATGCAGGATTAGAAGAGAAAAAAAAGCCCACCACTTACAGTTTATTTCCTCCTTCTGACTGGCCTCCCTCCTTCTGGTCTCCCTACTGAGGCTACTAACACTATCAAAAGTGATCTCTGTCGTAGTTAAGTGTTTTAGATTGCACAGGTTGATCAATTTCTCTGTACATAATTTATAAATGATAAGTAATAATGCTAAAAATAATAAATTGAAGATCTCAAAATCCTCATAAAAAATGTATAAACCTGATGGGAAAGGCTGTTTCCATCATTAGGGAAATCCAGTAGATTAGAAGGATAATAAAAGAATATTATCAACTCTGTACCCACAAATTTGACAAGCTACACAAAATGAACCAATGTCTTGAAAGACACAAGTTGCCATACTCCCAGAAGAGGAAGTAGATAGTCTGAGTAGTCCTGTATTTATTAAAGAAATTGAAATTAACTAGTGAATTCAGAGACGTATTTAAGAAAAACATTAACAAGTCTCAAGTTTATTTCAGAAGATAAGATACAAAGGCAACGCTTCCTAAATCATTTTATAAGACCTCTATTACCGTGACAATGAAACCGAAGTCATGAAAAATACTTAAGCACAAATCTGGTAGAACACATGCAAAACATATGAATAAAACTGCAAAACTCTCAAGAAAGACATCAAGGAAGACCAAATAAATCAAAAAATATTCCGTCTTATGGATAGGAAGACTCCGTGTTCTCAAGTTCTTCCAGATTTAACAGATAGAATTAATGCAATCCCAAATAAAATCTTACTTAGCAAATTATTCTGAGGAAAAATTGAACCTAGCCACAGATCTTACACACTTCACAAAAATTAACTCAAAATAGATCATAGACCCAAATGTAATACACAAAGCTATAAAACTCCTAAAGGATAACACAGGAGAAAATCTTAATGATCTCAGACATGGCAATAAGTTTTTAGATCTAACACCAAAAGCATGATTCCTAAAAGAAGCATTAAGTTCATTAAGGCTAAAAACCTGCTCTGCACAAATTGAAAAAAATGAAAAAACAAGTAATGTAAGATACGGAATTTTTTTTTTTTTTTTGCAAATTGTACATCTGAAAAAGATACAAAAATATACAAAGAACTCTTAGAATTCAATAATAGGTAAATGAACAACCTAGTTTATAAGTGGGCTAAAGACTTGAACAAACATCTCACCAAAGAAGATATACAAATGGCAAGGAAGTACATGAAAAGATGCTCAACATTATATGTCACTGGAAAATTAAACATTAAAACAGTGGAATATCACTACACATCTATGAGACTAGAATGTCCCCAAAACAGTGGGGACAGAATACTGCTAAAAATGTGGAGCAACAAGAACTCTTATTCATATCTGGTGGTATGCAAGATGGTGTAACTACTTTGGGATGTAGTTTGGGAGTTCCTAACAAAACCAAACATACCCTTACTATACAATACAGCAATCATAATTCTTGGTATTCACTTTGCATTGGAAGTTTATATCCATATAATACATGAAGACTTATGTCTATGGTAGTTTTATTCATGATTGCCAAAGTTTGGACAATGCCACACAATATATGAATAGATAGGTAAAATGTGATTAATTCAGGAAATGGAATATTAAGTTCAGTTGAGTTCAGTTGCTCAGTCACGTCCAACTCTTTTTGACCCCATGAATTGCAGCATGCCAGGCCCCCCTGTCCATCACCAACTCCCGGAGTTCACTCAGACTCATGTCCATCGAGTCAGTCATGCCATCCAGCTGTCATCCTCTGTCATCCCCTTCTCCTCCTGCCCCCAGTCCCTCCCAGCATCAGAGTCTTTTCCAATGAGTCAACTCTTTGCATGAGGTGGCCAAAGTACTGGAGTTTCAGCTTTAGCATCATTCCTTCCAAAGATCACGCAGGACTGATCACCTTTAGAATGAACTGGTTGGATCTCCTAGCAGTCCAAGGGACTCTCAAGAGTATTCTCCAACACCACAGTTCAAAAGTATCAATTCTTTGGCGTTCAGCCTTCTTCACAGTCCAACTCTCACATCCATACATGACCACTGGAAAAAACCATAGCCTTGATGAGACGGACCTTTGTTGGCAAAGTAACATCTTTGCTTTTGAATGTGCTATCTAGGTTGGTCATAACTTTCCTTCCAAGGAGTAAGCATCTTTTAATTTCATGGCTGCAATCACCATTGGCAGTGATTTTGGAGCCCAGAAGAATAAAGTCTGATACTGTTTCCACTGTTTCCCCATCTATTTGCTGTAAAGTGATGGAACCAGATACCATGATCTTCATTTTCTGAATGTTGAGCATTAAGCCAACTTTCTCACTCTTCTCTTTCACTTTCATCAAGAGGCTCTTCAGTTCCTCTTCACTTTCTGTCAAAAGGGTGGTGTCATCTGCATATCTGAGGTTATTGATATTTCTCCCGTCAGTCTTGATTCCAGCTTGTGCTTCTTCCAGTCCAGCGTTTCTCATGATGTACTCTGCATAGAAGTTAAATAAGCAGAGTGACAATATACAGCCTTGACGTACTCCTTTTCCTATTTGGAACCAGTCTGTTGTTCCATGTCCAGTTCTAACTGTTGCTTCCTGACCTGCATATAGGTTTTTCAAGAGGCAGGTCAGGTGGTCTGTTATTCTCATCTCTTTCAGAATTTTCCATAGTTTATTTTGATCCATACAGTCAAAGGCTTTGGCATAGTCAATTAAACAGAAATAGATGTGTTTTTCTTGAACTCTCTTGCTTTTTCAATGATCGAGTGGATGTTGGCAGGTTGATCTCTGGTTCCTCTGCCTTTTCTAAAACCAGCTTCAACATCTGGAAGTTCACAGTTCACGTATGCTGAAGCCTGGCTTGGAGAATTTTGAACATTGCTTTACTAGCATGTGAGATGAGTGCAATTGTGCGGTAGTTTGAGCATTCTTTGGCATTGCTTTTCTTTGGGATTGGAATGAAAACTGACCTTTTCCAGTCCTGTGGCCACTGCTGGGTTTTCCAAATTTGCTGGCATATTGAGTGCAGCATTTTCACAGTATCATCTTTCAGGATTTGAAATATTATTTAGTGCTAAAAAGAAATAAACTATCATACCCTGGAAGGACATGGAAGAAAAATTAAATGCATATTACTGTGTGATAAAAAGTTAATATGAAAGAGCTACAAGCTATGATTCTAACAATCTGACATTCTGGAAAAGGCAAAATTATGGATATAGTGCTGAGTGAGTGTGCTTGGTGACTCAGTTGTGTCCAACTCTTGGCAAACCCATGGACTGGACCCACCAAACTCCTCTGTCCGTGGGATTCTACAGGCAAGAATATTAAATAGGTAGCAATTCCCTTCTCCAAGGGATCATCCCAACCAACGGTTTGAACCCAGGTCTCTTATATTTCAGGTGGGTACTTTACCATCTGAACTACTAGGGATGGATACAGTAAAATATTAGTCTACTAGTTGCCCTGGATTAAGGCAGAGAAAAAGAGTCTTATCATCATTCATTCAAGATACTTATCATCATTCATTTCTCAAAACCCAAAGAATATACAAAAGCAAGAGTGAACCTTAATGTAAACTATAATCTTTGCATGATTCAGTTCAGTTCAGTTCAGTTCAGTCACTCAGTCGTGTCCGACTCTTTGCGACCCCATGAATCCAGCATGCCAGGCCTCCCTGTCCATCACCAAATCCCGGAGTTCACTCAGATATACATCCATCGAGTCAGTGATACCATCCAGGCATCTCATCCTCTGTCGTCCCCTTCTCCTCCTGCCCCCAATCCCTCCCAGCATCAGTCTTTTCCAATGAGTCAACTCTTCACATAAGGTGGCCAAAGTACTGTAGTTTCAGCTTTAGCATCATTCTTTCCAGTTTGATTCACTGATTGTAACAAGAGAGCCCACTCTTGTTTGGGACTTTGCCAGTGAGGGAGGTTGTGGGTGTGAAGGGACATGTGTTATATGGGGACTCTTTTCACCTTCTGCTCAATTTTGCTGTGAATCTAAAACTGTTGTAAAATATATATTTTAATAATTAAAATATTAGTAGTAATATTTAACAATCTTTTTCCATCTCAACTTCTAGTATGAAAATAGAATTAATCAGCTTCCTCAGTAAAAATAGTCAATATTATATGTTGATACAAACAAGCCCTCCTGTGTTATATTATCCTTCTTTGTCCCCATCTCCACTCTATGACTTCCTTAGGTAGCCATTATAATGTGACACATACATGTTTACAAATATGCATGTGTTGACAGAAAAATATAGCCACAACATGAAAGTAGAGAATTATTTTATTTGGTGAGAATGTTTAGGATTTTGAGTCCGGGAGATGGTATTTCGTAGCTCTCAGAAAACTGCTCCAAGGAGCAGGAGGGGAAGTCGAGCTGTATACAAGTTTGCAACAAAAAAAGCAGACAGTCTGAACATCAAAGATCAGATATCAAATTAAAGAATGTAGCATCTATTCATGGGAAGATACCGGCCTCGGGGCTGACAGAATTCAATCCTTTCATATGCATCTCAACTATCTGGGGCCAATCCTGTTTCCTTGTTTGCCTTGCTTCTCACATTCCCCCAGCTCCTCTGCAATCACTTTGGAGGGTGGCAGCACCCTCTGAATTGCAGTTTTGGAAACTCTCACTCACATTTGGAGGCCAGAAACTGCCCATGGCTGTGACATTTCTTGTTTAATAATATGGCAGGAGATATTTTCATTTCACATGTTTCATGGAAAAAAAAGTTTTTCGATGTGTATATATATATATATATCAATTTACATAAAGTTTATTTAGCTGTGGACCCTGTTCTCTTTCTTATGATTTTTACTCTATAGTAATATTATTTTGTTGTGTTGTGGTATATTTATCAAAAGTAATTTGGTAAAATTTATTTTTACTCAAGTAATCTGTTATCACAAGCAAGTAAAGAAAAGCAGCACAGTATTTTGTTTTGATATCATTTTTGTTACATTTTGTCTTACTTTGGATGTTTTGTTTAGAGACAGTAGGTGGGGTGGAAATAATATTAAGCAGAAGACAAGGGATATAATCCCATATCTTTTACATTTGTTGTCATTTAATTTATTAGAATATTAGTTATCGTCATCACTCATTTCATGTCTTTCTACAAAGTAGTGGTTGACTTTTTGCAGCATCTCCATGGTTTAGCATAGTGCCTGATATGTCATACACACACACACAACACACACATACATGTATACATATATGCATAAATAATGGAGTTGGACTAGACAATCTCTGGACCTGCTTTCCTCACTTCAGCTGCAGTCTTGTCAATAATGTCCATGATTCCTCTATTATCAGAGCCTCATCTTGTGCCAAAGGTTCAAATCAGTATATTTTCCATAATTTGCTGTAATCATGTAATTAATATGTAGTTATATGGCAATAATTGCTTGAAAACACAGACAAGTTCTTTTATTTAGCAACAACAGAAACAAGAAGGAAAAACAAAAGACAATCCCCTCATCATTTTATTAGCAAGCAATAGTTACTGCATTTGAGGATTTTTAATGGCACTAGCTTAGAATATATTATTATTGCTAACCTTAGTAACCTTTCTGTCCCTTCAGTTGCAAATTAAAGAAATTTGCAGTAGTGAGTTTTTATAACAATTACTTTTTTCCTTTTCTTTCTTTTTTTTAAACTCTTCTCTTTTACAATCAGATACCATATGTGAAGGAGCATATTCAATTTTGAAAAACCTGTTTGCTTACAATTCAAGCCAAATGCAATTCTCACTAATTGCTTTAAACTATTCTACAACTAGGAGACTTTAAAATTTGTCCCAATATGTGTTTAATGTGAAAAGCTAAAATGAAATTTTAATATAAGATATCTCTATACTTCAATCCAGGAATAATTAGCCATTTTTATTTGGAAAAACCCTACATAATTAACCCTACCGCACAGTTTCAGATTCAAAGAAAAGAATAATTTTTAAAAAGGTAACATTAGAAACAGTAAATCAAAGCTAATGAAGCAACATTAGCACTTTTATGTTGTAGGTTCTAATTAGAAAGTCTGTTAATGAAATTGGGGCATTTACTTAATTGCTGTGAACAATTATTTTCAAATTAAGCTCAGCAATTAAATAGCATGATTAAGCTCAGAGTAGTGGAGTTAGGTAGGGGTATGGTAACTCTTTTGCATGCTGTATTAAGGATAACAGTTTAAACCTTAGTATGTGCTGATTAACAAATGTAAATGGCATGCAGTACTTCTTGGTCTTGGAGATTTATGCAAAGAATTTTCCTATTGCTTTAAATACTTGCCTTGCACAGTAACTTGGAAAGACTAGAACCCCAACCTCCAACATGTCCCACTTAACTGAAATAGATTCTTTCCTTCCTATAAATGTCAAACTTCCTGAAATATGCTTCTACACTTACAGGCTCCATTTGCTCACTTTTCATTTAGCATTCTAAGTCTTGTTCTTAGTCTTCAGAACCATCACTAACAAACTGATTGTCACAAAATGGGTGCTTGCAATTGACTCAATACTGGTAGATTACTTGATCTTTCATAGCAACCTTTGAGATCATTATTATTACCACTTATCTTCTCCAGGTAAAACTGAAATAAAGAAAAATTGTTTGAATCCTTTTGAAGACACACCGTTGATAAATGACAGAGTGGGAATTTGAACACAAATTCACTTAGGGCAAATCTCATGCATCTAAAGTAAAATGAGCTTCTCATTATGTCTGCTAGGACTATTTCTTCTCCTTGAATTATAAATGTTTTTCATTATCCTCACTCTACTGGATTTCTCAGCATTGAATACTGCTGACCATGTTCTCATTTTGAAGTTTCCTTTCCTTTCAAATCACCAAATATCCCTCTTTCTCTTTAATTTCTTCTGTGTCTCAGCTCCATTTGTTTTGTCAAGATTTTTCCCCATTTCAACTATTACAGGCTGTTAAAGCAGCATTCTCAAACTTTATATTTTCTTTAAATGAAAATCTTCAAAGTGTCATAATCATGTTTCATAATATCATTACAATTTTACCAAAAGCTTATGCAGAATTTTTAGAATTAGAAAAAAACTTTAATAGTATAGAAGAATTCTATAAAGGATTGATCTCCTTTAGAATGGACTGGTTGGATCTCCTTGCAGTCCAAGGGACTCTCAAGAGTCTTCTCCAACACCACAGTTCACAAGCATCAATTCTTCGACGCTCAGCTTTCTTCACAGTTCAACTCTCACATCCATATATGACCACTGGAAAAACCATAGCCTTGATGAGACGGACCTTAGTTGGCAAAGTAATGTCTCTGCTTTTCAATATGCTATCTAGGTTGGTCATAACTTTCCTTCCAAGGAGTAAGCATCTTTTAATTTCATGGCTGCAATCACCATCGGCAGTGATTTTGGAGCCCAAAAATATAAGGTCTGACACTGTTTCCCCTGTTTCCCCATCTATTTGCCATGAAGTGATGGGACCAGGTGCCGTGATCTTCATTTTCTGAATGTTGAGCTTTAAGTCAACTCTCTCACTCTCCTCTTTCACTTTCATCAAGAGGCTCTTTAGTTCCTCTTCACTTTCTGCCATAAGGGTGGTGTCTGCATATCTGAGGTTATTGATCTTTCTCCCGGCAATCTTGATTCTAGCTTGTGCTTCTTCCAGCCTAGTGTTTCTCATGATGTACTCTGCATAGAAGTTAAATAAGCAGGGTGACAATATACAGACTTGACATACTCCTTTCCCTATTTGGAACCAGTCTGTTGTTCCATGTCCAGTTCTAACTGTTACTTCCTGACCTGCATATAGGTTTCTCAAGAGGCACATCAGGTCGTCTGGTATTCCCATCTCTTTCAGGATTTTCCACAGTTTATTGTGATCCACACAGTCAAAGGCTTTGGCATAGTCAATAAAGCAGAAATGGATGTTTTTCTGGAACTCTCTTCCTTTTTCCTTGATCCAGTTACTTCTGTTGTGTCCAATTACTTGCGACCTTAAGGATCATATCTTATTAGGCTCATCTGTCTATGTGATTCTCCGGGCAAGAACACTGGAGTGGGTTGCCATGCCCTCCTCCAGAAGATCTTTCCAACTCAGGGACTGAATCTGCACCCCTTGTATCCTACATTGGCGGGTAGTTTCTTTGACACCAGCACCACCTGGGAAGCCCTATCCCCTTGGGGTATTTATAAAATTATTACTTCATAGTTCCAAATTTACCCTTTGTTCCTCATCTGAAAATATAGTTGAGACCTTTAAATATTTGTATTTTGTTAACCGACATGATTTTTAAATTGTCAGTAAAGGAACCTTAGAGGAACAGTGAAGGAAAAATGGATATTTAACTTCCAGGGTCCTTCTCTTAGCAGGTTACTGCAGTGCAGTTTCTAGGACATTCAATTCCTTCAGTAAATGACTTTTTCAACACCTGCTTCCTGCACTGCTGGGTAGCTAGTAGCTTAGCCCAGCAAAATCTCAGGCTACTTCTCTAAGAATTTCAAGGTATGGCATCTCCTTTTGGATACCTTTTGCAGAACCACAGAGAAGCAGTTCTAGCAACCTCTGTTGGGACAGAGCCTCTGTTTCCTCTGACATTCAAAGAGCCAAGGTCACACCTTTTCCATTGAATCTCAGATCTGGGGCTTGTCTGTGAGCAAATCCTCTGTTAACTTCAACCTTCGGAGGATGAGTATGCTGCTGCTGCTGCTGCTAAGTCTCTGCAGTCATATCTGACTCTGTGCAACCTCATAGATGGCAGCCCATCAGGCTCTCCCATCCCTGGGATTCTCCAGGCAAGAACACTGGAGTGGGTTGCCATTTTCTTCTCCAATGCATGAAAGTGAAGAGTGAAAGTGAAGTCGCTCAGTCGTGTCTGACTCTTCGCAACCCCACGGACTGAAGCCTACCTGGCTCCTCCGTCCATGGGATTTTCCAGGCAAGAGTACTGGAGTGGGGTGCCATTGCTTTCTCCAAGAGGACAGGTATGCTACTGCTGCTAAGTTGCTTCAGTCGTGTCTGACTCTGGTATAGATGATAGCTATTTATGCTTAACTTCCCCCTGTCAAAAGTAGGTGTTGTTTCTCTCTTCTAGTAGGATCCAGAATAATGTAGCCACAGATTAATGTGCTGTGCTGTACTAAGTCACTTCAGTCATGTCCAAATTTTTTGTGATCCCATGGACTGTAGCCCATGTGGCCCCTCTGTCCATGGGGTTCTCCAGGCAAGAATACTGTAGCTGGTTGCCATTCCCTTTCAAGGGATATTCCTGACCCAGGGATTGAACCCACATTTCTTATGTCTCCTGCAATGGCATGCAGGTTCTAACCTTCACAAACTCAAAATTAAACTTATAAACCAATCCCAAGAATGTTGAAGTTTCTCTTCTGCTTCCTATATTGCTAGTCATCCAAGAAAGAAGCTTTACATAAAATTTGGTTTCAGTTAAATTAAACCCTCTCAATTAAGCCACATTCCTGTATAGTATGTCGAGTTGTATTCACACACACACACACACACACACACACACACACACACATACTCAATCTTCAGGTTTTGTCAATTTCAGAACCATTCTCAAATTTACTATATGTGATAGAAGCTATAGGTCATCATTTCTTTCAAAGATCATAGCCTTTTATTTATTTACTTTTTCTCATTTGACTCACTTATGTCAATAACTTGTCTCTTTGTTCTACCATCAACCCATTTTAACCAAATCTATCCTGTTGGCACTCAAGTTTTCTACCTTCTCCATGACTATAGCTCAACTTCTGAATGCTGCCTGAGAGAAATTATACAATTAGGCAGTTTGATACAAAAATAAATTATTGATCACGCAGCTAAACTGAGCTCTCTACAATGCAATTCCAGTTTCACATTCACCACAAGAATTTTGGAAATTTCTCTCCAAAACTTTCAAGTCTCCAACACATTCTTCTCTGCTCTTATTGCCTATCACACATGAAATATACGCTATTCAGAGGGAGTATCAATGTATCACTGTCTCCATGTAATTATCAGCTCCATATAGCTTTTTTCCTGATGTGTCCCCATCCCATTTTTTTTCTTTTTATTGATATTGCAGATGAAGTATCTCAATGTTAGATTCTTACATAAAACCAATTTCTGTTTTATAGTAACATTTATTTCCTTTTCTTACCACTTAAATGATTTCCTCTGAACCCATCCCTTCCCATCAGCATTTATATGTTTTCAAGTCTATATTTTTATAAAAAAAATTGACAACCATGAACACTGACACAATAGTTATCCTCTTCATCTTTTTCATTTTATTCAACATTCTTTTCCTCCCAAAATATCACTACCATAAATTTTTTGATCACCCCTAGAAATCTGGGATGCTTTTTCTCTCACATCTGAATGATGGTAGAGATTCTTGGATCTATTTAATTCTCTTCATCCCCACACCAATATTAAAGTCCATCTCCCATCAAATTATTCCTGAACTTTGCAATAGTTTCTTCTATTCACTTTAATTAACAGATTCATTTTTGAATCATTTAAATTGCCTTAATGAAATGGTAATTAGATCACAGTTTCAGTTTAATAGCCTTATATTGTTTCATGGTGTTTACAGGGAAAAATACTAGAAATTTAAGATTTAGAAATCCCTAATAATTTCTGCTAAATCTTTGCAATAGCTATTTAGAAGCTATTTCAAATTTTTAGACACAATAAAATAGCTACCTTTTCAGTATATCTCTTAAACTAACCCCTTCTCTCCTTCTCTCCTGTACTTCACTGCATTGAATTCCATTTCCCCATATCCAGGGTTTCTGAATCTTTGATTTCTTCCCACACACCTGTTTATTTGCAAACATGCTTCATTGGGTCCATGTGTATAATTACATCTATTTTATTTTTTTAATAATTAGAAAATTAATCAAATTATCCTGGATATATTTTCAGATTAAAATACAATACTATGGAATCTGAGTGAATATTAAGTAAATGTATGTAAAGCTTTGTTGAATTCTGATGAGCTTGCCAGTCACTCAGCCAAGTCATTTGAACTCTGTTATTATCTGTGTCAGACTTCCCAGATGACAGGGAAGAATCCACTTCTAAGACAGGAGACACAAGAGCTGAATGTTCCATCCCTGGGTCAGGAATATCCCCAGGAGTAGGAAATGGCAAGCCACTCTAATATTCTTGCCTGGAAAATCCTATGGACAGAGGAGACCACCAGACTGTCCATGGGGTCACTGAGCACACACACACACACAGCACATTATCTGTGTCACTTTATTCATATTAGGTTTTTTATTTCCTTTCTTTTTAAATGCATTTAATATATTTCCATATTTAACTCTTGACTGAAGATAGAAAACATAAACCATAATGATGTGAAGAAAGCTGAGCGCCGAAGAATTGATGCTTTTGAACTGTGGTGTTGGAGAAGACTCTTGAGAGTCCCTTGGACTGCTAGGAGATCCAACCAGTCCATTCTGAAGGAGATCAGCCCTGGGATTTCTTTGGAGGGAATGATGCTGAAGCTGAAACTCCAGTACTTTCGCCACCTCATGGGAAGGGTTGACTCATTGGAAAAGACTCTGATGCTGGGAGGGATTGGAGGCAGGAGGAGAAGGGGATGACAGAGGACGGGATGGCTGGATGGCATGACTGACTCGATGGACATGAGTCTGAGTGAACTCCGGGAGTTGGTGATGGACAGGGAGGCCTGGCGTGCTGCGATTCATGGGTCGCAATAAGTCGGACACGACTGAGTGACTGAACTGAACTGAACTGAATGATGTTGGATTATAATAAGTTTAAAATAATTCTTCAAATAGACAAGATAACTTTTATTATATCTGTATGGTGCATTCATATTTTTATTTTTTTTAAACTATTACTTGGGAGTAAAATTATGCACCCATGAGATGTTAATGTGCCATTTGTACTTCTAACACTCTCTGTACTATCTCATTATTTATACATGAAATGTAAACTTTATTAAGATGAAACATTTATTTTAGCCAAAAACTGTAAGAAATCCAGACAACAGTCTATGAAGGCATTTTATCTGTGCTAGATATCATACCATATAATTATATTTCAATTTACACTTTATTATATACCCAGTTCCTCTCCCTCCAAATAAGCCATACATATGCATTATGTATTACTATATTATTCTTATTTTTTCATAGATAATTATTCAATGTAAACAATATGGCTCAGAGGCTCAGCATTGTCTACCTAAAATATGTATAAATACATTGTTTTCATAATGCTGTTAAAAATTTTATTAAAACCCATTCACAATACAAACTTTAATTAAAAAATTTCCCTATAATTTATAATGCACCACATAAAAATGACAAGAATTCTTAAATTTGTAATAGGATTTATATGATCACATTGTACTAGTAAAGAAATCCTCCAACCAAAAATTAAAAATTACTTCAAAAAACTATGTTTCTTCTTGCCTTAGGGCTTGCAATGACTGTGTTTTCTCTGCCTTGAAAACTCTGCTCCATTCTGCTCCCAGCCTTCACCCACATAAATTCTACTTATTTAGTCTAAACACAAATATTTCCTTCAAGCCTTCCCTTGAATGTTCCCCAGTTTCAGTTAAGTCAGTGTATATTTGCGCTGCAATACCTAAAACTGTCTTAAAAATACTCAAAGAAAGCTTTGAGGCACCAAGAGGTCAAAGGACTTATCTGTTTTTCTCCTACTCAGCTTGCCCATCACCTATCAGATTTTTTTCATGTGAATAAATAAGTGGCTTCCTAATTTTTCTACCTGCTTTCCAATTTGTCCCCTATGAATTCTTTTTCTAGTCATCACTAAAATCATCTGCCAAAAATACTAATTGTTTACCTGATGACTCCATCTTACCTACAGCAGAAGCTGACTTTCTGTCTTTTAAAAAATCAGTGGGGATATTATTACAGGAGCAGATTCTTAGCTCAATATCCCAAAGTTTCTGATTCATCTAGGTGGTTTTCTAAGCAATCTTTGAGAAACACTGACTTGTTGAATGAAACCAAAGTTCCTTTGAATGATGCAAACTAATTTTTCAGAGTCAGAATTCATACTCAAAATAGATATTGTCAAATATAGTCATAAAGTAGTTAGCAATGTTTACTATGATGTTAAATGTTATATGCAAAAATGCTTTCCAACTTGAGATATGTTTAAGAAACCACATTAAATGGCATTCTATTTGCATACATATTAGGCTGATTATAACATTCAGCTCAGTTCAGTTGCTCAGTTGTGTCTGACTCTGAGACCCCATGGACTGCAGCATGCCAGGCTTCCCTATGCATCACCAACTCCCAGAGCTTACTTAAACTCATGTTCATCAAGTTGGTGATGCCATCCAGCTAGCTCATCCTCTGTTGTCTTATGTTTTATTGATTTTATTTTGACAATTATCTTGCTTTTCAACTAATTGTAATAATTTTTGGAATGCATTAATGTCTCCTGAATATTTTTCTTCAGAAAAGCAGTAAGGTGTTTCATATAAACGTAGTATTTTAGAATCATTAAAGTTTGAATCTAAAATCAAGGTCCTAGTATTTATTATCTGAGAATGCTTGGTTGTCTTGGACTGGAGTAAGGTCTTATGGTCTGTCCCCCATGTCCTCTGCCTGCCTATTGTCTGTGGAAAAATTTTGGCCAAAGAAAAGTTTTAATCAGAGAAGTGAGAAAATGTAGAAACAAAGGAAAACAGTCAAAGGAGATTAAAACAACAACAACAACAACAACAAAAAACAACTAACTAATCATTATGTACAGTCAAGGACCTGTAATTCCTTCTCAAGGGCTATAGATAATATCTTGAGCCATAATATATGAGCTGTCTTACAGATACTGAAACCCGCACCATGTGGAAGAAGTTAATTACATGATGGCCAGACTGTAGCCATGACATAACCTGTCACAATCTTGAAAATTGGCCTCAAGAAAAGGAAACAAACTTCACTCCCCCATCCTGGTTGCTAGCATTCAAAATAAAGCACGTTTCCTTTTCAGCAACCTGGCCTCTTTAAAGGCTTTTGAGCAGTGAGTGGCTGGACTCCATTTTCAGTTTCAATCTCTGCACATTTGAGCCTCAGTTTCCACATTCATATAATGAATATAAAAGATAATATGTGTACTGAATATTAATTATCATTCAGGGAGGAATTACCCTGTATCCAACCTAGTATTGAGAGATATTTGAGTTTCAGAGTTCACAAGTCCAGGTGATCTTGTTCTAGTTTGGAGGCCAAGTTCACATCACCATCTAGCAAATGTGAAGTACTAGGGATTAAAGTCCCCCAGGTTCTGGTCTTAACACCTCTTGACTGTGAACTCAGACATTATAATTGACTCCCTATATTTTGGTGTGTTCATCTTCAAAATGGGGAATAGAATAACACCTCCTAAAGATGTGGTGAGGATTAAAGGAGTAATATATGTAAAAATAGGCAAGCCAGTGCCTTTTAATAAAGAGTAGATGTTAGAAACTTTTATGATTACAACATATATATATATATATGTATGTATATACATGCAAAATTATATTCTCCTAAGGAAAGTTAGTACATTTTATTTGAGAAAAGGAAATGCTTTATTAAAGAGGTAAATAAATATAGGGGACAATTCTCTATAATTTTAACCTGTCAACATGTCTTACAAGCAAAGGCATAGGCTGCCTGTATTCTGGGCTGTTTCTTTCAGGATTGGTTTAATGAATAGCCTCATAAGATAGAGATATTATCTCCTTCCAGAGCAAAAATAAATTGGTTTATTTACTGTCAGATATTTAAGAAGGGTAGCATCATAGACCATTATAACAAAGAAAACAAAATTTTTTTTTTTTAATGTTCAATGTTCAAAGTTTCTTTCCTGTAATCTTGGAGGATTAGCACACATGCTAATTCTCTACCATTGCTGTCTATATATGTAACACACTGTCCCTTTTCTCTGTCTCAGGATTCCCTGCTCTCTGCCAGCATCCATGAAACTGCAACAGGCCAAATTGTTAGCTTTCTCATAGATAAAGTCTCATATCCTTCACAGTTATTGACAGTTTCAACAAAATAGTTAATTAAAAAATGGGCTTCTGGAGAAAGAAGGATGAGGAACTTGGGGCCAATTATCAGGATTTGGAGAAAATATATGAAAACATGTAATAAATATGTCAACCAAATTGTATAGTCAACTACTGCACAGAAAATGGTCCTTCACTCTTGGCTGTTCATGAAGAATAACTGAGTAGGTGCTTGCAGCCACAACAAGATGTGGATTCAAAGATAGCTATTAGAATGGGCTCTGGTTATTAATCATTCTCCTTTGGATGAAATCTGGCCAATCCAGTAGTCTGACTCAAGTCCATTTCTCTATAAAAATTATTAGTAAGGCTCCTCTTTCACTCAATAGTCAAAAGAATGTGCACCTATCCTGAGCATTAACAAAGGGAAACTCATGACTTTTGTGGCAGAAACCAATTATTAAAACTTTGGCAGGTTTAATTGGAAGATGAGAGGACAGAGCATGTGTTACCTGTTAAGAAGGAGTCGCAACATCCCAGTAGTCTCAAAGATCAGCACCCCCTGCAGTCCATCAATTTGACCAATTCAAACAGGACTTTAGACCAATTCAAACAGGAATTTAGACCAATTCAAACAGGACTATAAAGGTCTTGAGTTTTTGTGCTGTGGTTCCTGGCTGCTATAAGAGAGATTTAGCCCACTAGGGAAGATTTCCTTGAGGCAGAAGAACTCCAGTGGGAAATCATGGACAGGGAATTAATTTGTGTTCAGGATTTTACAGTCCTAACGATCCACTGGAGAATGACACACTTACCCAAGGAATTCTAGTTAACTTCTTAGGGTCAATCCTACAGCTTCAGAAAAATGTTCTTGCCCTTGTATTGAAATAAAGCAACAGTGTAAGAGAGTTATGAAAACGGAGCAGCACAAGTCCTGAATCAAGGTAGACCTAAAAAATTACCACTGGATGAGTTGGATGGCATCACCAACTCAATGGACATGAGTTTAAGCAAACTATGGGAGATAGTGAAGGACAGGGAAGACTGGAGTGTTGCAGTTCATGGGGTTGCAAAGAGCCAGACACGACTAAGCAACTGAACAACAACAAGCCACTTTTAACACTATGACATGTTTTTCACCTGTTTTTCACAGGGTCATTGTGTACATTCCTGGAACTGTATTTTTTCTGTGGTAGTTAGATATCAATCTGCCTCCTTTCCAATTACACAGCCATTGGCACCATCAGGGTGGTCATGAAAGACCTACAAGCATTGAATATTTAAGCAAACACTGCCAGTAGACCATGTGACTCTCAAAAATATGCATCAATTTATCCAAAATCAGACTACCT
Organism: Budorcas taxicolor; assembly: GCF_023091745.1. Taxonomy (NCBI): domain Eukaryota; kingdom Metazoa; phylum Chordata; class Mammalia; order Artiodactyla; family Bovidae; genus Budorcas; species Budorcas taxicolor. Next base: position 53,214,535 of record NC_068929.1, on the reverse strand, counting down.
TTCCTGACTAAGGGATGTGTCCAGGGGAATAATTGACTTATTTATGTGCATGGTGTAGGCAGTTTTCCCAGAAAGGGAGACATCCAATTAGAAAAGACTATGTGAAATTTATTCTTGAGTTTAGCTCAAGTGATCAAAGACACCATCTTGACCATGGAAGTGTGTTAAGGTCATCTTCAACTCACTATCAGTGTTATTATACATCAAAAAAATTATCTTAGATTTTCCCTTTGCTGGACAATATGCAATCACTAACCTGAATTAACACCTTGCACCAAGTGGAAAAGTCAGTAGAAAGACTTGAGGAAGCCTTGTGGTTTGTTACGGTAGATCCTGAATTTTTGAAAATTTTCATTTGGGTAGTTTTAGGACTCCAGAGAGCATATTTATGGTCAATACTTCAGACAGACATCAAGCTACTCTTTGCAGTATTGTTAGCAGTAAAATTCATTTAAAAAGTGTTGGGACATATTGAAAGAATTTCTGTCTCAGCCTCTGTCAGTAGGATTAATCACAGAGTCCAAAGTAATTATGGAAAAATTCACTGGAAATCAAGATGGCTTAGAAACAAGGGGCAGATATTACTGTGCAACAATTTTCAATGGATTTCTCAGGCATCAGCTTGCCTTGCTACAAGACTTATCTGACTGTCTTCAGGACTATCTTTCCAACAACAGCTGTAGAGTAACTTTGGAAAATGAAAATAGTGTGTCTTCCTATAGTTAGAAGGTAGATTCGCTCGCAGTCTAGTATAACAAGATAATAAAGAAATATCAGGTAGGTTTATGTCCAGTGTAATAGATCTGATTCCCTAAACTAGACTTTCTTCTCCTGTAACACAATGAAATTCAAGTGTAGATATCATATGGCCCTGTTATTGTCACCCTGTAGGTGAGGAAAACATCCAGGGTGACAGAAAATCAGTGCAAATACTGGTGTTCTGGCTACTGTTGTTTCTATGAATAGCAGATGGTCCTTTGTCTCTGGCTCAAGAGTCCTCTGAAGGAGGACAGTAAAATAGCTGGCTTAAAACTCAACATTGAAAAACCAAAGGTCATGCCATCCAGTCCCATCTCTTCATGGCATATAGATGGGGACAATGGAAACAAAGATTTTATTTTCTGGGCTAAAAATTCACTGTGATGTTGACTGCAGCCATGAAATTAAAAGATACTGCTCGTTGGTAGAAAAGCTCTGACAAATCTAGACAATGTATTACAAAGCAAAGACATCACTTTGCTGACAAAGGTCTGTATAGTCAAAGTTATGGTTTTCCAGCAGACATGCATGGATGTGAGAGTTTGACCATAAAGAAGACTGACTGACCAATGAAGAATTGATGATTTTGAATTGTGGTGCTGGTGAAGACTCCTTAAAGGTCCTTGTACAGCAAGGAGATCAAACTAGTCAATCTTAAGGAAATAAATCCTGTATATTCACTGGAAGGACTGATGCTGAAGCTGCAAAACTTTGGCCACCTGATGCAAAGAGCCAACTCATTGGAAAAGGCCCTGATGCTGGAAAAGATTGAAGGAAGGAGAAGGGGATGACAGAGGATGTGGCAGTTGGATGGCATCACTGACTCAATGGAAAGGAGTTTGAGCAAACGCTGGGAAGTGGTGAAGCACAGGGAAACCTTGCATGCTGCAGTCAATAGGTTCACAAAGAGTCAGACAGGACTTAGCAACTGAACAACATCTGGAATCTTGTGTTTTCTTCTACTTCTGAAACTGTGGAAGGGTATACTAGTCAGCTGGCCAGTAGGATGAAATCTCATACCTTTCACAGTTATTGACATCAAATATAACATCTAAAAGGTGTGAGGTGAAACTTCATTCCTTCATTACATAGTCTAGGAGAGTGATTATCAACATGGAATTTAAATATAGACTGCTGAGTTCCATTGATTTTAACTTTGTGATATGGGGCAAGTTACACCTTTTTTCTTTACCTTTAGTTTTATAGTAGGCAGAGACCTAAGATAGTCCTCAAGATTTCTGCCCTTAGCATGTGCATCCTATTCAGTCCTCTTCCCTTGAGTGCATGAGAGACTTGTGAATATAATGGAATTCTGTTCCCTTAATTAAGTCACTATTCAGTTGTCTTTCAGTTATCAAAAAGGGGGATCACCCTAGAGGACTCTGCCTAATACGATGAGCCATTTTACAGGTGGCCAAGAGATCAGATGCTTTTGATGGTTCTAAATTGTGGTGTTGGAGAAGACTCTTGAGAGTCCCTTGGACTGCAAGGAGGTCAAACCAGCCAATCCTAAAGGAAATGAGTCTTGAATATTCATTTGAAGAACTGATGCTGAAGCTGAAACTCCAATACTTTGGCCACTTGATGCGAAGAACTGATTCATTGGAAAGGACCCTGATGTTGGGAAAGATTGAAGGCAGTAGGAGAATGGGAGCACAGAGGATGAGATGGTTGGATGTCATCACGGACTCTATGGACTTGAGTTTGAGCAAGGTCTGGGAGTTGGTGATGGACAGGGAAGCCTGGCATGCTGCCTTCCAGGGGGTCACGAAGAGTCAGACAAGACTGAGCAACTGAATCGAAGAGTTTAGAGAAAGGAAGTCAGATTGATCTGAAGCAGCAGTTGGAATTTCCTTTTTGTTTTGGTAAAGGAGCAGCAGGATAGCTAGTCAGCTTGCCAGGGAAGGTGATGGTGAAGGACAGACAGGCCTAGTATGCTGCAATCCATGGGGTCACAAAAAGCAGGGCACGACTTAGCAACTGAATAGCAACAAAGAAAAGCAGTCATATTACAGACTTTCTGTGAGAAGGACCAGCCTCTAACAACACCTGAGAGCTTCAACCCTGTAACCACAAGACAGAATTCTATCAACACCTGAATGAGCTTAGAATAGAACCCTGAGCCTCTGATGAGAACCACAGCATGGCAGCACCTTGATTTTAGCCAAGTGGGTCTCTCAGCAGTGGATCCAGCCAAGTCGTGACCCTCAGACTTCTGGTCCTCAGTTACAGGGAGATAATAAAGTTGTGTTATTCTAAGCTGCCAACTTTGTGATAGTGTGTTACATAACCCAGAAAGCAAATGCTGTTTTCTTGTATCCCTAAAATGTGGTTAAAAACAGTTATTTGCCTTTGAGGTTCCCTGGGAGGATTAATGTAGTAAATATATGTTAAAATGATTTCAGAAGTGCCTGCACATAGTAAGAGCTAAATGAAGGCTGGATCTTATTATTATACATGATTGTTATAAGCTTGCTAACATTTGCTTTTATATCCTAATAATTCTAATTGGGGGCACCAGGATAGAGCAGTTTTTCACTTATATAAGAAAATTCTTGTAACTTTCTTAAATCATTTATAATACACTGTGAAGAAATTTGGCTACAAGTAAAATGTTAAGAGGAAAACTATTTTTGTTTCTTACAAGCTTCCTGGAACTCTGCAAAGCAGGCACATGCTTAACATGGCCCAATGCAAACTGTGAAGTAGGCAAAGCTGCTCCTTTAGTTTTCAGACCTCTGCATTCCCCTCACCACCCTTTAAAGCTTTTTTTGTATTCATATATATGTATATGTATATTCGTACATGCATATATGTATAAATATATGTGTGTATATATATATTTATAAAATACCCACACTATTGCATAATTTTAAATTCATGCATAAATGTGACAAAAATATAGATGCTTTCATTTCAGCCTAAATTAACTCCCTTAGTCTTGGGTTTGATCTTTTTCTTCCTTCCACCTCGTCACCTTGTCTAAGTTACCTAACCTTCTCAACATCACATGCTCATCTGCATGCTCACCATGAAAAGACTAATATGTATCATCTCTGTCTCACACACACACAGACACACATGCACACAAACACGCAAACACATGGGTTGTCCCTTCATGGTTTGAGGAATGTATTCAAACTGTGCAGGCATGCTAAGTCATTTCAATTGTGTCCAACTCTTTGTGACCCTCTGGACCATAGCCCACCAGGCTCCTCTGTCCACGGGATTCTCCAGGCAAGAATGCTGGAGTAGGTTTCTATGCTCTCCTCCAGGGGATCTTCTCAACTCAGGGATGAAACTCACATCTCTTTTCTGCATTGGCAGGTGGGTTCTTGACCACTAGCATCACCTGGAAAACCCTCAAACTATGGATATGATGCATATTATTAAAATATGATTTTATGAATATGTATGTATAATGAATATGTATTTTCATATACATAGATGCATGTATGTATATGTAACTCATATATTTTGCTTTTCTCACTGAATAATATCTCATCCAAATACCTTCATGCCACCTGCAGATCTCCAGTTTACACTGCATTTTTGATGTCCACTTTCCTCCTCCCAAAACTAAGCCCATCCTTCCCAGTGGTCTCTTAGTGGGGAGGTGGGCAGGATGCATCATGGGAACAAGGAGGTAAGCAGGTTGGAGAGAACCATTTGGAGCTCTGTGCACTGCACATACTTCATGCTTAGGATGTGTCACTGTTAAGCAAGTGAGTGTCTTCAGAAGAGAACCAGGACATCTTCAGTCTTGAAGCCTGGGGTGCTCTGTACATCTTTAGATTAGATGCTATTGAAATGATTAAGTGTATGGTCCCAAAGCCACATTTCAACTCTTAATCTCTTGACCTAGCCAGCCAATGACTCTGATTATAGGGATGACCCATAAAGAGAAGATCAAAGGAAAATACTTCTGGTGACCATGATGTTAAGTGACACAACTATTTGTCTAGTTTTTAGGAGAGATAGCCTGATGTGCAGCCCTATACTGATCCATTAGCAATAGTCAAAAGATGACCAATTGGTCAGGAATTTAACAGAATGTCTTTAGAAAATTGACTGTCAGAAGGAGAGTTTGGATTTACCCTGTAAGTATTAGTGAGCATCTTTCCTCTTCCAACCTCAAAGGGCCCTTGTACGCAAAGTGGCTTATGGCAGCAACAGAGGAAATGTATCAGCCCAAACTGTCCTTTCACAGAAACAGATCTGCCTGTAACTAACTGCTAATTGGTCAGCTTCCCAACAGTGAAGTTCAGTTCAGTCATTCAGTCAGATCTGACTCTTTGCAACCCCATGAACTGCAGCATGCCAGGCTTCCCTGTCCATCACCAACTCCCAGAGCTTGCACAAACTCATGTCCATCGATTTGGTGATGCCATCCAATCATTTCATGCTCTGTCCTCCCCTTCTCCTCCTGTCTCAATCTTTCCCAGCATCAGGGTCTTCTCCAATGAGTCTGTTCTTCACATCTGATGGCCAGAGTATTGGAGTTTCAGCTTCAGCATCAGTCCTTGCAATGAATATTCAGGACTGATTTCCTTTGGGAATGACTGGTTTGATTGCCTTGCAGTCCAAGGGACTCTCAAGAGTCTTCTCCAAAACCATAATTCAAAAGCATCAGTTCCTTGGTGCTCAGCTTTCTTTATGGTCCAATTCTCACATCCATACATGACTATTGGAAAAACCACAGCCTTGACTAGATGGGCCTTTTTTGGCCAAGTTATGTCTCTCCTTTTGAATATGCTATCTATGCTGGTCATAACTTTCCTTCCAAGGAATAAGCATCTTTTAATTTCATGGCTGCAGTCACCATCTGCAGTGACTTTGGAGCCCAAGAAAATAAAGTCTGTCACTGTTTCCACTGTTTCTCCATCTATCTGCCATGAAGTGATGGGACTGGATGCCATGATCTTTGTTTTTGGAATGTGAGTTTTAAGCCAGCTCTTCCACTCTCTTCTTTCACTTTCATGAAGAAGCTCTTTAGTTTTTCTTCACTTTCTGCCATAAAGGTGGTGTGATTTGCATATCTGAGGTTATTGATATTTCTCCCAGCAATCTTGATTCCCGCGTGTGCTTCATCCAGCCTGGCATTTTGCATGATGTACTCTGCATATAAGTTGAATAAGCAAGGTGACAATATACAGCCTTGACGTACTCCTTTCCCAATATGGAACCAGTTTGTTGATCCATTCCAGTTCTAACTGTTGCTTCTTGACCTGCATACAGATTTCTCAGGAGGCAGGTAAGATGGTCTGGCATTCCCATCTTTTGAAGAATTTTCCACACTTTATTGTGATCTACAAAGTCAAGGGCTTTGGCATAATCAAGGAAGCAGATGTAATAGGACTTGATTCAAGTTTACCAAAACCTACCCTGTGGGAGTCACTTAGCCACTTTGTGCCAAAGTGAATACAGCACCTTCGTATCATGAAGAGACAGTGGCTTTCTCATTAGAAAAGCAAACCACTGAATCTGATAGAAATTTTCTTCTCCATGTGGTGCTTCTGTAACCTCACCACTTATGAATTTATGCCACCATTTATGGCATCACCATGGTATTTCACTTAAAATCACTTTTGATAAATATCACTCCATTATGGACTAATGGAGATTCACTGAGATGACTCTCAGAATTCCTACTTCTGGCAATGTTAGACATAGGTTAGATCCCTGGGTCAGGAAGATCCCCTAGAGGAGGGCATGGCAACCCACTCCAGTATTCTTGCTTGGAAAATCCCACAGACAGAGGAGCCTGGTGGGCTAAAGTCCATAGAGTCACAGAGAGTCAGACATAACTTAAGCTACTTAGCATGCATCCATGCATGTAAAGAGAAATTCTCCAAAATTTTTATCATGAATCCTTGAGATGTTTTGATGAATATAACTTAATTAAAAATGCTGATTTCAGCATCAGTTCAGTTCAGTTCAGTCGCTCAGTCATGTCCGACTCTTAGTGACCCCATGAATAGCAGCATGCCAAGCCTCCCTGTCCATCACCATCTCCCGGAGTTCACTCAGACTCACGTCCATCGAGGAGTCAGTGATGCCATTCAGCCATCTCATCCTCTGTCATCCCCTTCTTCTCCTGCCCCCAATCCCTCCCAGCGTCAAAGTCTTTTCCATATAATAAGAAAAGTTGATTATAAAATAGACTGCAATAAACTAAAAATGAAAGAAGTCTTTGAAATATACACATATATACATGAAAACATCTTAAAAGACATCTTTCTATTATTTTACATGTAAAACATTAAATACATGACTACTTAAAATAGTAATAACTTGCTTGAAATACTTATGTTATACCTATAACTTTCCATTTTTAAATATATTTTCCAGAAACCTAATCAATGCTATGAACTTGAAGCTTTTTGTCTAAAGAAGAGAACATGGTAAAAGAAAGAGCAGCAAGAAGAATAAGCCTGACTCTGTAAGAAGGAAATCTAAGAAGATTAATATAAAAACAAAATCCTAAAGACAAATTCTGAGATCAAGGGCACCTAGGAGGGCTGGATTATCTTTAAAAACACCTGGGGCTGAGCAAAAGCAAGAGTCCTCATTCTCTGAGAATATTTGCTTGTTGCAAGGGTATTTCTTGAGCAATGAAGGATAACTGTTTAATAAAAAATACAAGTTAAAATTGTTCTAGGAAACTACGTCTATCCCCAGAAGTTTCTCCCCAGGCCCTATCATTATTTAAACTCCATCCTCTCATCCTTCCTGTCCACTGACTTGACAGACCTAGCATTCTATATTGAATTTTTCTTGTTTTCTTCTCTGTACTTAACTTAGTCTTTCTTTGCCCTGTTCATCAGAGAAGGAAATGGCAATTCACTTCAGTATTCTTACCTGGAGAATCCCGTGGACAGAGGAGACTGGTGAGCTGCTGTCCATGGGGTCACACAGAGTCAGCCACGACTGAAGCAACTTAGCATGAATGCATGCATTGGAGAAGGAAATGGCAACCCACTTCAGTGTTCTTGCCTGGAAACTCCCAGGGACAGAGGAGCCTGTGGGCTGCCATGTATGGGGCTGCACAGAGTCGGACACAACTGAAGCGATTTAGCAGCAACAGCAGCCCTGTTCATATAGACTGGTTATTAGAACCATTGGTTGTTATGAGGTTAAATAAATAAATACTGGCCAATTTAGCAGTCACACGGCTCACTTATCCTTCAGTCAGACATTTTGCCATTCCAGAAGGTCTTTCCAACTCATTATTTCCTCAAAAGATTGCATGATATGAAATGATGATTTAAAATAGATATACAAAGAGCTATGAGGGAAGCCAATCACCTGCAAACCAGCTGCTGAGAAATGGACATGGTTAAAGTGTGGATGAAGAGATTCTTTCGGCTGTTCTTCTGTGGAATGTGGTAGAACTTGGATTGGGACCTTCTCACTCACTCCATGGCTAACAGTCAAACCTAAATCAAAATGAGAACAAAGGTCTCAGGTAGAAAGTGTTCTTAAGAGAGCTGCTGAGGATTCTTCCAGTCCCCATGGGGGAGGGCAGTTGAACCGGTGAAGGAAGAGTTCCCCAAAGCAGAGGTGTCCCTAAACCAGGACAAGAGTCTCCCCTGCCCAGACAGCCACAGAGTTAGAGGGTCTGCTCTGACCCTGGTCAGAGCTAACTTGCCCTCTTAATCACACACACACACACACACACACACACACACACACACACACACAAACGCACCCGCACACACACACACAAATACACACACACATGCATTGGTCCTTCAGTATGTGTTTTGAGAATATTTCTGTATAAAACTTACGGCCCATGTTAAGTTACAAACAAACTAAAAAAGATAAAATAAAGTTTTACTGAAAATAAGGAAGAAACACCCTCCCTCCCATTTCTTAGAGCATTTACTTTAGAAAATGCGTATGCTCTTAGTCACTTTGAGAGATGCATAATACTTTTAAAAGCTAGATAAACCTCTTGCTAGCTTTAGTATCCATGGAAGTCCTTCTCAAGTACCTGGAACCATCTCTGAAATATAAACATTGAGGAATATACTATCTCCTGGTTTCTCGTTTCCAGTTGCAAAACTACTCATATCCTGTCATAAGGATATGAGAAGTTTGCTTCTCTTTTGGCAAAAGCCAATAAGCTAACACAGATGGTCACTTCAATAAGCAAGTGATTTTAGGATGAATTGCATATGACAAATAGTATTGTCAGGTCCTCTTACTTGAGGTCTATTTGGTTTGTTTTGAGGACATGTATGTATGGGTGATGTCTTCTTGGCTACATAAAAATTCCTTTCTTTTTGAAAATCTTTTACAGAACTGCCTGCAATGCAAGTCACACTCCAGTTTAATATGTATTCAATGTTTAAACTGCTTTCTCTCTCTTCCACTTTAGTGGAGAAGTTGTCTGGGTTGGGAGGAGATTTTGTTTTTAATTAAAGTTCTCAGCTGCCCAACTGACCATTTCCTGGGTATTTTTCAAGAAGTTGAAACCACATGTAATTCTCAGGAAAAAGCCCTCACACGTGTATTACAGTTTGAATGAGTCTGCGTTTCTTCCCAGGACCTCGCCTGGTGGCTCAGCAGTAGAGAATCTGCCTGCAATGCAGGAGATGTGGGTTTGATCCCTGAGTCAGAATGATCACCTGGAGAAGAAAATGGCAACCCCTTTAATATTCTTGCCTGGAGAATTCCATGGACAGTCCATGGGGTCGCAAGAGGTAGACACAACTTAGCAACTAAACCACCACTACTATCATGTTGCTTCCCATAATCTGATCTCCCCGGGGCAGGTCACAGAGCCGGAAGCACAAGCCTAAGCAGACTAGGTGCCCAAAGACTGTCTATTTGGGAGAACTTGTGCACATGTATGTGCTTTCTTATATTCATGAGGCCCCTCCACGTGGTGGGAATCACCTCAGTGTGAGGAAAGGTAGACAGGCCATTGCCTGGCACAGAGGGGCTCTGTCCTCCCAGCCTTGTGCCAGCTCTTGGGAGCAGAATAAGTCGAAGTTCTCAGTCATTCTTGCAGTCCTAGATTCCTGTAAAAGCCCAAAGGTGGGAGGGGAGAGTTTCTGTAGGACACCAGAGAGTCAGGTATTTCCTGGCCTTGACCAGAAGAAGAAACTTCTTGATTTCTGCCTTTGGACTCCTTTTGACATCCCTGAATGGTGGAAGAAGGGTTCAGTTCAGTTCAGTCGCTCAGTCGTGTCTGACTCTTTGCAACCCCATGAATCGCAGCACGTCAGGCCTCCCTGTCCATCACCATCTCCCGGAGTTCACTCAGACTCACGTCCATCGAGTTCGTGATGCCATTCAGCCATCTCACCCTCGGTCGTCGCCTTCTCCTCCTGCCCCCAATCCCTCCCAGCAACAGAGTCTTTTCCAATGAGTCAGCTCTTCGCATGAGGTGGCCAAAGTACTGGAGCTTCAGCTTTAGCATCATTCTTTCCAAAGAAATCCCAGGGTTGATCTCCTTCAGAATGGACTGGTTGGATCTCCTTGCAGTCCAAGGGACTCTAAAGAGTCTTCTCCAACACCACAGTTCAAAAGCATCAATTCTTCGGTGTTTAGCCTTCTTCAGAGTCCAACTCTCATATCCATACATGACCACAGAAAAAACCATAGCCTTGACTAGACGGACCTTAGTTGGCAAAGTAATGTCTCTGCTTTTGAATATACTATCTAGGTTAGTCATAGCTTTTCTTCCAAGGAGTAAGCGTCTTTTAATTTCATGGATGCAATCATCATCTGCAGTGATTTTGGAGCTCCCAAAAATAAAGTCTGACACTGTTTCTACTGTTTCCCCCTCTATTTCCCATGAAGTGATGGGACCGGATGCCATGATCTTCGTTTTCTGAATGTTGAGCTTTAAGCCAACTTTTTCATTCTCTCTTTCACTTTCATTAAGAGGCTTTTTAGCTCCTCTTCACTTTCTGCCATAAGGGTGGTGTCATCTGCATATCTGAGGTTATTGATATTTCTCCCAGCAATCTTGATTCCAGCTTGTGCTTCTTCCAGTCCAGCGTTTCTCATGATGTACTCTGCATATAAGTTAAATAAGCAGGGTGACAATATACAGCCTTGACATACTTCTTTTCCTATTTGGAACCAGTCTGTTGTTCCATGTCCAGTTCTAACTTTTGCTTCCTGACCTGCATACAGATTTCTCAAGAGGCAGGTTAGGTGGTCTGGTATTCCCATCTCTTTCCGAATTTTCCACAGTTTATTGTGATCCACACAGTCAAAGGCTTTGGCATAGTCAAGAAAGCAGAAATAGATGTTTTTCTGGAACTCTCTTGCTTTTTCCATGATCCAGCGGATGTTGGCAATTTGATCTCTGGTTCCTCTGCCTTTTCTAAAACCAGCTTGAACATCAGGGAGTTCACGGTTCACTTATTGCTGAAGCCTGGCTTTACTAGCATGTGAGATGAGTACAATTGTGTGGTAGTTTGAGCTTTCTTTTGCATTGCCTTTCTTTGGAATTGGAATAAAAACTGACCTTTTCCAGTCCTGTGAAGAAGGGTAGTAAATGGGAAATCATTGAGGCCTCAGGAAGGAATTGGAAAGAGCCCCTCCACATAGTGAGCGTTAACAAAGGTTTATCCTAAGGATTTCCTAAGTGAGAACGGGAGACTGAGACAGCCAGTGGTGTGGTTTGTTGCTTTCCTTTTCCTGGTTTATTTTGTCTTTATCCAGACATATTTATTACACTAGAAGAAGAGAATATAATCTATATTCACAGCCAACTTTCTTAAAATGAAACTCAACTATTTGACAGATGATTGAAGGGATTCAACATGACTATTGCACAGTAAACAATACTGTAAGGGCAGACCTGTCCAAGAGAAACATCACAGATATGAGGGGCCATCCTTGTGTGAAATAGAGTCCAAAAGTTCTGAGGCTTCAAAACCAACAAGTCCTCCCCAAGGAGGATATTGAGGGAGGAAGAGCAATGGAGAGAGACTCCTTGAGGGAGCTTGATATGTGGGCCCTGGTGCCATGGCTCCTAAGACAGATTAGAACCTCATGACTTGTCCACAGGTTTAGGAAAGAGGTGCCTATGTTACTATAATATATAAAGACCTAATAAGAAAGTAAAATGAAATCCATGCCCCCAAACCTCCCAGCCCTTCTTTGAGGGCACAAAAAAAGGCTTGGTTTTTCCAGTGTCCACCTGTAAAGGAATCAAGAAGCTAGAGGATGAGGTAGGAGCATAGAGCTGCTCCAGTGACCCCAACAAAGACACACAAACCCCCCCAAGAGCTGGTTTATGTCAACAAGGACCTACTGTACAGCACAATGCTATATGGTAGCCTGGATGGGAGGGGAATTTGGGGGAGAATGAATACATATATATGTATGGCTGAGTCCCTTCAATGTTCACCTGAAACAATCACAATATTATTGACCAGCTATACTCTAATAAAAAAATTTTTTTTTCTTTTCTTTTTTTTAAAGAAAAGTGAATTCACACAATACTGATGCATTTAGGAGTGCCATGGTTGCACTGTGAGGTGTGTTGTCAGTGAGACAAGTGGCCAGGGCAACCTGAAATGACCCAGAGAAAACCACACACCCTTTCTGTCTGTTCAGAGAAGACATAACAGTCTGAGCTTCTAGCAGGAGACAGAATAACTCCTACTGAAGCCAGGTGTGACTACTTATATAAGAGAATCTCTCTCTAAAACTTTACCTCCCTTCTCCTGAAACTAGATACTGCCTGACTAAATGAATAGTTAGAAAAAATCTCTTTAGAAAGAATGCACCTTCCTCTGCCTTTCAAGGTCCTGAAATGTGAGGAGTGAAAACACAGACCGTGCTATACTCTGTCATTTAGGTACCTTGTCCACAAATCAAGTCTGTGCAGAGATTATGCCTTAAAAATGGAAACAGCCAAGATGCCATAGAACTTGGCAAGAAAATGAGTGATTTTTTTTTTTTAAGAGAAAGAGAAATTTTGCAAAATGCAGTTAAAATTAGTAAGATCAGATAAAGACAATATACCTCAGTAGGGCAGAAAGGTATTTATTTGTATATAAAAATAGTATCACATGAAAGCATTGTTTTGCTGTATTATTTTATATTTTTGACATGTTAATAGATGTTTGGTTCCTCTATATTTCCTAGAGAAATTATTTATATATTTAGATTTCCTGAGGAAGTGATTTATTTCAAAGTGATTTCCATATTACTACAGGAGCATTATACAAACATGCTACCTAAGGATCTCTCTCTCATACAATGAAAAAGGAATATATTTCTATCCACATGTAGGATATCTTGCTTTGAAGAACCTGCCTTACTGCTCTGTGTGTGCTCAATCACTTAGTCACATTCAGCTCTTTGGAACTCCATGGCCTGTAGCCTGCCAGGCTCCTCTGTCCATAGAATTTTCCAGGCAAGAATACCACAATGAGTTGCAATTTCCTACTCCAGAGATCAACTCTGGATCAAACCCAGGTCTCTGGCATCTTTTGCATTGATGGATTTCTTACCACTGCACAACCTGGGAAGCCAAGCTTTATTGCAACCTCAACACAATCAAAATTCAAACCTTAACCTCCTTATCCCTTCCATCTCCTATCTTCCTAGAACTACTCTTCAACCTAATATCTCATGTCTGTGAGCATGCACAGTGGAAAGAGCTGCCATTGTGAGGGTTAAAAGCAACAGTTTGGGTAATACTGAAAAGAAACAGGGAGCAAGGAGCCTTCTAGTCCCTAGGATGACTTCTTACTGGAAAAACCTTTGGTTGAGTCTGCTGAAATAGGAGAAATATGGTATGTAAACTCCAAGACTTAGCATTACAAAAGAATATAGATAGAAGGGTGATTTTTCAGTTAAGAAGTAATTATATAACCTGTACACTCACCAAGCTTTAGACAGTAGGAAAATTTATCCTAAACTATGTATTTGAAATTTTAGTCTTGTTTAGAGACTCAGCAGATAATGTCTTATATAATATTATAGTTAAACCTATGTATTTATAAATATTTATAAAATTAAAACAAAGCTTATAAAAGCAATACCATATTTCAGTTGACAAACTAATTACATCCATAGTATATCTTTCATGCTATTTTATGTATTTTCTTCAAGCTCAATCACTCTCTAAACTCTATTTGATCGTGATTTATGTATTGCTTGATTATCTTGAAACCTTGGAGTTGTATCACATATATAATTAATTAAACTCTGACTTTAGAAGCTGTTCCAACAGTATGTACATCATCAATAACACACCAGCCTTATTGGAGAATTCTGGAATTACCATCTGAACTCCTCAAAAAATTTTAATAGTTTGCATTATGATATAGTCACCATTTTTAATCCTATCAGTAGTATATGCCCATAGGGAATATATATTTTAAGATGTGATATTAGATCATTCCAGGCAATAAAATTATAGTAATGTTTTAATGAGAGTACTAAACGGTTTCATTTGGCATTCCTGCTGTCACAAGGTCATTTAATCACCCTCCAATAAACTGACCTAATGTCATTTTATTCTATCTCCTATGTATAGTACAAAATAAACATGTCCAGATAAAACTTTCTCCTCAAATCTAAGCTGATAAACCAATATAAGAATTATATACTTTTATTTATACATTAGTAAAATTTCTCTTGAGCAACCAAACCAATAGAATATGTAAAAATCTTTATTGGAAGAGTTTTATGCCATTAAAGAGGCTGAGAAGGTCCAAGACCTACAGTCCACAACCTGGAGACCCAGGAGAAGTGATGGTTTAAGTTTCAGACTCCAGACTCAAGAAGAGCTGATGTTTCAGTTCCGGTCCCAAGTCCAAAAAAGATCGCTCTGCAGGCTATGCAGACTGGAGGAATCTACTGTTATTAGCAAGTCAAGATTTTTATTTTACTCAGCCTTCAAAATATTGGATGAGGATAGGCCACATTAGGGCAGGCAATTTTCTTTTTTTCTTTAAATTTAAATTTATTTATTTTAATTGGAGGCTAATTACTTTACAATATTGTATTGGTTTTGCCATACATCAACATGAATCCACCACGAGTGTACACATGTTCCCAATCCTGAACTCCTCTTCCACCTCCCTCTCCATACCATCCCTCAGTCTGCTCATTCAAACATTAATTTCATCTAGAAATACCCTCACAGATGCACTCATAAATAATGTTTAACCAAATATCTGAGCACGCTGTGTCCTATTCAAGTTGGCACTTGTTATGGAGCAGAAGATAACAGTTTAATGGCAGAAAGCAAAGAGGAACTGAAGAGCCTCTTGATGAAGCTGGAATAGGAGAGTGAAAACGTTGGCTTAAAATTGCACATTTCAAAAATGATGATCATGACATCCAGTCCCATCATTTCATGGAAAATAGATGGAGAAAAAGTAGAAACAGTGACAGAGTTTATTTTCCTGGGCTCCAAGATCACTGTGGATGGTGACTGCAGCCAAGAAATTAAAAGATGCTTGCTCCTTGGAAGGAACACTAAGACAAACACAGATAGCATATCAAAAAGCAGAGACATCACCTTGCTGACAATGGTCCATCTTGTCAAAGTTATGGCTTTCCCAGTAGTCATGTACAGATGTGAGAGCTGGACCATAAAGAAAGCTGAGCATGGAAGAACTGATGCTTTTGAACTGTAGTGCTGGAGAAGACTCTTAAGAGTCCATTGGACTGCAAGGAGATCAAACCAGTCAATCCTAAAGGAAACCAACCTTAAATATTCACTGGAAGGACTGATGCTGAAGCTTCAAAATGCTGGCCACCTGAAGCAAAGAGCTGACTCATTGGTAAAGACCCTGATGCTGGGAAAGATTAAGGGCAGAAGGAAAAGGGGGCAACAGAGGATGAGATGGTTGGATGGCATCACTGACTCAATGGACATTAGTTTGAGAAAACTCTGGAACATAGTGAAAGACAGGGAATCCTGGCATGTTGCAGTCCATTGGGTCACAAAGAGTCGGACACAACTTAGCAACTGAACAACAATAAAACTTAGTATGTTAAAGTCCTAACTCCCAAGGTGATGGTATTAGGAGCTGGGACTTTTGGAGGTTAAATAGGGCCAGAGTAGGTACGTCAGGATGGGGTTAGTATCTCTATAATAAGAGAAACCAGAGTTCACTCTTCCTCTCTACCTAGCAAGGAGACAGCAAAAAGGAATCCATCTGCAAGCCAGGAAGAGCTCTCTCACTAGGAACTGAACCAACTGGCACTTTGGTAATGGACTTGCAAGTCTCCAGACTGAGCAATAAATTTATGTTGTTTAAGTTACCTACTCTATGGTACTTTGTTATGGCTATGATACGCTTAGTCACTCAGCAATGTCCAACTCATTGCGGGCTATGGACTGTAGCCTGCCAGTCTCCTCAGTCCATGAGGATTCTCCAAGCAAGAATACTGGAGTGGGTTGCCATGCCCTCCTCCAGGGGATTTTCCAAATCTGGGGATTGAACCCATGTACCCTGCATTTCAGGCATATTTGTTAATTGTCTGAGCCACCAGGGAAATGTGAGCAAACTAACCTGTAAATTAACCATCAAAATATGTAATTATATGTAAATAAGGAGAACATGAATGTTTAAAACATCAATATCAGTGGGCTCAGTAGAAAAGCTTCTATGGAGGTCATCTAAGGGCTGAAAATATTGAATTATCTGAGGTTCTAAGCCTCAAACAGAAGATTAAAATTTATAGATTCTTTTGTTTATAAACAGAACATGGTCAGAATTCACACCCTATGGAGTCTTTGATTCAAACTCATTCTGGACTCACTCACAACTGACATAGTAAAACCAGATTTGTGGTAACATTATTAAAACAGGGTCTATATGTAAAAAGAGAGCTATACAATTTTCCCCAGTTTGGTTCCCAGGATGTCTGTCTGCAGGCAGATTTATGCCCCAACTTTATTTTGCATGGCACTGGATTGGAGAATTTCTTTCTGTGAAAGCTCATTTACCAAGGGAAAATGACACCAGAAAACAACATAGGGGTTCCTCTAATAAAAGGGCAAATTCCACTAGTCTTTCCAAGTGCGCAACTAGCATTCTAGCATCTCATTTTTGTTGTTTAGTCAGTAAATCATGTCTGACTCTTTGGGACCCCATGGACTGCAGGACACTAGATTTTCCTGCCTTTCCTTATCTCCTGGAGTTTACTCAAATTTATGTCCATTGATTGGGAGGTGCCTTCCAACTATCTCACCCTCTTCTTCTTTCACCTTCAATCTTTCCCAGCATCAGGGTCTTTTCCAACAATTCACTCTCTGCATCCTGTGGCCAAAGTATTGGAGTAATTATGACAGTGCTGTTGTGCATTGTTAAACATTTCTTCATAAACTTTTTTTTTCCCCTCTCTCCTCAGCATGTGACAAGGTTGTATTTTCCTACTTTGTTGAATTTAGGCTTGCCTGGCAAACCCCATGGACGGAGGAGCCTGGTAGGCTGTAGTCCATGGGGTCGCTAGGAGTCGGACACTACTGAGCAACTTCACTTTCACTTTTCACCTTCATGCATTGGAGAAGGAAATGGCAACCCACTCCAGTGTTCTTGCCTGGAGAATCCCAGGGACAGGGGAGCCTGGTGGGCTGCCATCTATAGGGTCACACAGAGTCGGACACGACTGAAGTGACTTAGCAGTTAGCAGTGTGACTGCTGTGGTCAATAGACTGTGAGTAGTGGATTTTTTTCATTTCTGGATGGAAACTTTAAGGGCTTCTTTCTACCACAATTGTTGGACATCATCCATCATGGCCACTCAATTCGCCTGGGCCTTAGAGTATGTACAAGGAGGACAGAGAGCAGATCCCCAAAGCAAACTTTGATAAACAGATAGAAAGAGACAGCAATTAGATTTTACTTCCTCATTAAATTGTAGAGACTGTTTATTTATTTTTTTTCTCATTTCAGTGTAATGGAATTATCCTCAGTGATATAATCATGACAATTCCCAAGATATTTGAGGAAAATCTCCAATGAAAGACATATATCGAAGCAAATAAAAGGGAAATTAATAATTTAGAGAAAAAAGTACATATGCTTTGAGAAACACTTTTTACAAAAATAGCAATGTTTTCGGAGTCATAGAGAAAATACATCTATGACAAAAAATGATAGGTAATAAAGAATTGTCAGATAACAAAAAGTATATCTTTCAAAATTGAAAGTATCAAAGAAAATGCAAAATATGATTGTATTATATGAGTATAAGAATTATATACTTATGTAAAATATATAAAATATTTATTAAGATATATAATAAGATAAATAAGTTGTAAATTGAGGAATTTCACAATGGATTAGAAAATATTTTTAAACATAAGAGTAAATTTACAAATGTAACATTCTCCAATACCTTCATAAATATGTTTCAGAATATAGATTAAAGAAAAAGGAGAAAAAAAAACAAGACTAATTAAATAAGAAATCTTTCCTAGATAAAAGAATGAAAATTATACCATACTGAAATAAAATGACAATTTAAAAGTAAAGTCAGATAAACAAAAAAAAAAAAAAAAAGAATCATATCAAGGCAAACCATTGTGAAATCTGAAATTTCAAAACAAGGAAAACTGATTACTAGGAAAAGGATCAGAAATGGAAGGGCTTCAGTTTTCTTCAGAAGACAATAGTAATGAATGTCAAGAAATAAAAACCTCTACCGTCCCGAGAGGATATTCTATACCAAACAGAAGTATGCATGTGATGAAACCATTAGGCATTGTAAAGTTGTAAAATTGTTTTATCCAGTGAGTTTCTCGAAGCAGATATGTTACTAATGCCAATGTGAGTTTTCTCAGGAAGACACTAGAGAAAATATTTGATCCAATTGATGGACTAAACTAAGAAAGGGGAGGCTAAGGAGTACTGTTATTGGAAACAAGTGATCCAGCTTAAGAAATGGGCAAGAATATATTAACATCAATGTATAATACGTAAATATGTAATAAAATCAAGAAATAGTGGTTAATTAGAAGTATGGAAGCAAATAACATAAAAGAAATTTTAAGAGTGATTGTCAGGGAGGAGGATGAATTTAAAATGAGGTAAGATGAAAAAGAAGTTGATGTTTATAATTAATTGTAAGCCAAAAAGTAAATTTTGATTCTTCATAATCTAAATGTATGTTCTTCTGAAAAAATACCAAGTAATAACTAAATGCTAATATAAATGGTTGTATTATTTATGAATATAGAAATAAATATATAAACATATTATTTTATTATTCCTCTTGAGAAGAGATGGTGAGAAAATAAAAATAAATAAAAATAAATGTACTAGGGAAATTAACAAGATATTTTACTTTTTACAATTTTTGAATGTTATTATACACTTATTCTAGCAGTGGATTAAATCTGAAAAATCAGTTGGATAAAAACAGATGTAAAATTATTGCACAAAAGTGATAAAACAATCTATACAGAAAACCCATAATTAGATTTACTAATTCACAGACAAAAGATTTGGAATTGTAAGTTCCAACTATTAATGATGCTTGCAGGTGTTTGAGTACTGAAGTTTTATATCTTTATTAATATTTTATATAGTTTCTATCATCATGTATATTTCTAATGAGGTAGTTTTACATCTCAAAAGATAATTTAAAATGTTTTAAGAATCAAAAAGAGAACCATAAACTTAAAATTAAACCTTCAAATTACGGGGAATTTATGCTCTCCTATAAACCTCAAAACTCAGGAAAAACCAGTGGCCTTGAAAGGATCAATGGACATTCCAGTAATGGCAGTGGACCTCTACCTGCAGTCTCAGATAGAACCTTAACCTCTCCTCTCAATCTCTGATGTTCTGTAAAACTCCAAAGCTTAGAGACAATACTGAGGAAAATAAATCTAACCAAGAATGAACTAGAATTATGTTTATATTGTATACGAAGTAAATTAAATTGTTATAGAAAATAAAGTATAATAAATTATATTTCTTAACCAAACTATTTTCTAATATAGAATTACACTTGGTAAACTTGGTTCAATTTGATCATTAATTTTTAATTCAAGTTGTTAACAATGGATACACTCAGGTTTTGTATAAATGAAACCATGATTGGTTGCAGTGGGATATTCTGGATATAACACATTCAATGTTTATGCCAAGTTAAAATTTGCCCGCATGTAGGTACTTATCAAAGTAAATAGTGTTTATCATTTTCATATTAGCAATTAAATTATAAAATGTATATTAGTATTCTAAATGAAGTATTTTCTCAAAGGATTACTACTGATTAACCTGGCTTCAAAATGATATACACTAAAATGATAACTTTAAAATGAGCACATTCAGGAATTCAGCTAATATTTCCCTTGGTCAGCCTGAATGAGGACAAATACTGTGACTGCTACTGGAATAGTTATATTATTTCCAGTAAGTTATTCAATGTGTAAATACACATATTTTAATGGAAAAAATGCCGAGTTACACAATGACTAATAGAAAAAAAAAATAGTAACAGAAATCAGAATGCAACAAGAAAATACAGGTATTTCTAGACCAATAATATTTTTTGCTACAGAGATTCAAAAGTCAGAGTAAACATTTGCTTGTAATGGGCTTCCCAGGTGGCAATAGTGGTAAAGAACTTGTTTGTCAGTGCAGGAGACATAAGAGATACAAGTTCTATCTCTGGATCTTTGGATCCCCTGGAGGAGGGCAACCCACTTCAGTATTCTTGCCTGGAGAATCCCAAGGACAGAGGAGCCTGGCAGATTAAATCCACAGGGTTGCAAAGAGTTGAACACAACTGAAGTGACTTAACATGTTATTGAAAAATGGTAGTCTGAAATACAGAGGCAATACAGATTTGCTTCTGATATGCCTTAAAATATTTTGGTGCACAAACATCTTGCAATTGTGTTCTTATGTTTGGCAGGCAAAATTTCAAGAGTTATGGATCTGTTTGGTCAGCACTGGCAATGCAGATAGTTAATACAAAAGATACACTCATCTTTGATATCTATCTTTTCTTTAATTAATCTCTATAAATATATCACAAAATATATTATGACAATATCCACTAAAAATGTGTTCCTGAAACAGACATTACTCTTAAGTAAATGCATGTGTTTGCTCACAGTTCTCTCCTATTCTCCACTTTGGTATTGTGCTTCTCTTCTCCTTAAAGCTTTCTCAAATGTTTCCAGAAAAATGTCTTTACAGCTTTTTAGTAGCATGCAATCAATTAATATTTGAGTTTGAAATGATGGTGAACATTTATTCTGCTTGGGAAGTGCCCATTGGCTTTTAAATGTTCCCACTATTTATTTCATTACATAATGATAGTTTAACAGCCTTATTCAATGGTTAATTAGCCAAACTAAGAGAGCCTTAAAAATCCTGTGTTTTTACTTACTCATACCTATGTTGTATTTGTGTGTTTTTATGTTTATTACTATGCATATTCTGCATGTGTTATGCAATATAAACTGCAAAGTGATATATAAATTTAAGGCATTTATATTCACTTGAAATTAAATATTATTGATTATCACTCACAACTGATTTTATGTTTCTAAAGCTGAGCTTTTTAAAAAAATTAATTTATTTTAATTGGAGGCTAATTACTTTACAATATTATAGTGGATTTTGCCATACATTGACATGTATCAGCCATGGGTGTACATGTGTTCCCCATCCTGAAGCCCCTCCCACCTCCCTCCCCATCCCATCCCTCAGGGTCATCCCAATGCACCAGCCCTGAGCACCCTGTTTCATGAATCAAACCTGGACTGGTGATCTGTTTCACATATGGTAATACACAGGTTTCAATACTATTCTCTCAAATCATCCCACCCTCGCCTTCTCCCACAGAGTCCAAAACTCTGTTCTTTACATATATGTCTTTTTTGCTGTTTTGCATATAGGGTCATCATGACCATTTTATGTTGTATTTTAACAGTATTCTATTTATCACCAACTTCCATCTTGCCCATCAGAGTCCTGGAGTGCTCAATTTAAGGATATATATCTACTGTGATGCTACAAAAGACTCCTGAGAATCCTTTGGAAAGCAAGGAAATCAAGCCAGTCAATCTTAAAGGAAATTCACGCTGAACACTCTATGAAAGGGCTGATGCTGAAGCTGAAACCGAAGCTCCAATACTTTGGCCACCTGATGCGAACAGCTGACTCTTTGTGAAAGACCCTGCTGCTGGGAAAGACTGATGGCAGAAGAGTGGAAAAGAGGATGCTATTGTTGGATGGTATCACTGATTCAATGGACATGAACTTGGGCAGACTCCAGGAGATGGTACGGGACAGGGAAGCCTGGCATGCTGCAGTCCATGGGGTCATGAATAGTTGGGCACGACTTGGTGGCTGAATGACAACAACAACAAGAGCATATCTACCTCAAAACAACTACCAACGATCTAGAATGTGGCATAACTGTAACATCTATTAAAGAAGATAGATTAGTTTCATAGGTTTTCTAAAAAATTACTAATAGTAGTTTAAAAATATCAAATAAGTGATTAGATTAATATTTATTTGCCTATTGCTGAGGAACGCTCATGACCTATTGCTTGGAAGGAAGAAAAATAGTCAAGTATTGTCATACCATTGACCCCTATTACCTTAGAGTGTATAATGATACATCTTTGTAATGAGTTAGGGGAGTGCTGTGTTTCAGAAATGGTCAAAAATTTGCATTCTGATAAAAGGTCAAGGGAGATGATGGCTTGCATTGTTTGTAAATGCTTAATTATAATTATTTGTAAAGGCCATTGGGTTTAATAATATGGAGACTATTGATAGTTTCAGCTAAAACTTTTTATTTTTTATTTTAATTTATTTTTATTTTTTTATTATTTTATTTTATTTTTTATTTTTATTTTTACTTTATTTTATTTTATTTTTTATTTTTATTTTTACTTTATTTTACTTTACAATACTGTATTGGTTTTGCCATACATTGACATGAATCCACCACGGGTGTACATGCGTTCCCAAACATGAACCCCCCCTCCCACCTCCCTCCCCATAACATCTCTCTGGGTCATCCCCGTGCACCAGCCCCAAGCATGCTGTATCCTGCATCAGACATAGACTGGCGATTCGTTTCTTACATGATATTATACATGTTTCAATGCCATTCTCCCAAATCATCCCACCCTCTCCCTCTCCCTCTGAGTCCAAAAGTCCGCTCTACACATCTGTGTCTCTTTTGCTGTCTTGCATACAGGGTCATCATTGCCATCTTTCTAAATTCCATAAATATGTGTTAGTATACTGTATTGGTGTTTTTCTTTCTGGCTTACTTCACTCTGTATAATCGGCTCCAGTTTCATCCATCTCATTAGAACTGATTCAAATGTATTCTTTTTAATGGCTGAGTAATACTCCATTGTGTATATGTACCACAGCTTTCTTATCCATTCATCTGCTGATGGACATCTAGGTTGTGTCCATGTCCTGGCTATTATAAACAGTGCTGTGATGAACATTGGGGTACATGTGTCTCTTTCAATTCTGGTTTCCTCGGTGTGTATGCCCAGCAGTGGGATTGCTGGGTAATAAGGCAGTTTTATTTGCAATTTTTTAAGGAATCTCCACACTGTTCTCCATAGTGGCTGTACTAGTTTGCATTCCCACCAACAGTGTAAGAGGGTTCCGTTTTCTCCACACCCTCTCCAGCATTTATTGCTTGCAGACTTTTGGATCGCAGACATTCTGACTGGTGTGAAGTGGTACCTCATTGTGGTTTTGATTTGCATTTCTCTAATAATAAGTGATGTTGAGCATAGATATAAGAAAAAAATCACAAAGTTAATAATTAATCATGATAATAGCACACTCAATATTGTGTGGTATTACTGTGTAATATTGCAGGTAGAATTCTGAGATAAGCCCTTAGATTTCTGTGTGCTGTTAAACATATTCTGAATAATCCCTACTCTTTGAATGTAAGAGAAGCCTGTAAACAAGATGTGATAGTCACTTTCAGTTCAGTTCAGTTCAGTTGCTCAGTAGTGTTCAGCTGCGACTCCATGGACTGCAGCACACCAGGCTTCCTTGTCCATCACCAACTCCCAGAGCTTGCTCAAACTCATGTCCTTCGAGTCAGTGATGCCTGGGGACCATCTCATGCTCTATCTTGCCCTTCCCCTCCTGCCCTCAATCTTTCCCAACATCAGGGTCTTTCCCAATGAGATAGTTCTTCTTATCAGGTGACCAAAGTATTGGAATTTCAGCTTCAGCATCAGTCTTTCCAGTGAATATTCAGAACTGATTTTCTTTAGGATTGATTGCTTGGGTCTGCTTGCAGTCCAAGGGACTCTCAAGAGTCTTCTCCAACACCACAGTTCGAAAGCATCAGTTCTTCAGTGCTCAGCTTTCTCTATAGTCCAACTGTCACATACAGACATGACCACTGGAAAAACAATAGCTTTGACTAGATAGACCCTTGCTGGCAAAGTAATGTCTCTCCTTTTTAATATGTTGTCCAGTTTGGTCATAACTTTTCTTCCAAGGAGCAAGCATCTTTTAATTTTATGACTGCAATCACCATTTGCATTGATTTTGGAGCCCAAGAAAATAAAGTCTCCCATTGTTTCCATTGTTTCCCCATCTATTTGCCATGAAGTGATGGGACCAGAATCCTCAAAATTCTCCAAGCCAGGCTTCAGCAATACAAGAACCATGAAATTCCAGATGTTCAAGCTGGTTTTAGAAAAAGCAAAGGAACCAGAGATCAAATTGCCAACATCTGCTGGATCATTGAAAAAAACAAGAGTTCCAGAAAAACATCTATTTCTGCTTTATTGACTATGCCAAAGCCTTTGACTGTGTGGATCACAATAAACTGTGGAAAATTCGGAAAGACATGGGACTATCAGACCACCTGACCTGCCTCTTGAGAAACCTATATGCAGGTCAGGAAACAACAGTTGGAACTGGACATGAAACAACAGACTGGTTCCAGATAGGAAAAGGAGTATGTCAAGGCCGTATATTGTCACCCTGCTTATATAACTTATATGCAGAGTACATGATGAGAAATGCTGGGCTGGAAGAAACACAAGCTGGAATCAAGATTGCTGGGAGAAATATCAATAACCTCACATATGCAGATGACACCACCCTTACGGCAAAAAGTGAAGATGAACGAAAAAGCCTCTAGATGAAAGTGGAAGAGGAGAGTGAAAAAGTTGGCTTAAAGCTCAACATTCAGAAAATGAAGATCATGGCATCTGGTCCCATCACTTCATGGGGAATAGATGGAGAAACAGTGGAAACAGTGTCAGACTTTATTTTGGGGGCTCCAAAATCACTGCAGATGGTGATTTCAGCCATGAAATTAAAAGACGCTTACTCTTTGGAAGGAAAGTTATGACCAACCTAGATAGCATATTCAAAAGCAGAGACATTACTTTGCCAACAAAGATCCATCTAGTCAAGACTATGGTTTTTCCAGTGGTCATGTATGGATGTGAGAGTTGGACTGTGAAGTAAGCTGAGCACCGAAGAATAGAGGCTTTTGAGCTGTGGTGTTGGAGAAGACTCTTGAGAGTGCCTTGGACTGCAAGGAAATCCAGTCAGTCCATCCTAAAGGAGATTAGCCCTGGGTGTTCTTTTTTTTTTTTTTTTAATTTTTATTTTTACTTAATTTACTTTACAATACTGTATTGGTTTTGCCATACATTGACATGAATCCACCACGGGTGTACATGCATTCCCAAACATGAACCCCCCTCCCACCTCCCTCCCCATAATATCTCTCTGGGTCATCCCCGTGCACCAGACCCAAGCATGCTGTATCCTGCATCGGACATAGATTGGCGATTCGATTCTTACATGATAGTATACACGTTTCAATGCCATTCTCCTAAATCATCCCACCCTCTCCCTCTCCCTCTGAGTCCAAAAGTCCATTATACACCTCTCTGTCTTTTTTGCTGTCTTGCATACAGGGTCATCATTGCCATCTTTCTAAATTCCATATATATGTGTTAGTAAACTCAAAATGGATTAAAGATCTAAATGTAAGACCAGAAACTATAAAACTCCTAGAGGAGAACATAGGCAAAACACTCTCCGACATAAATCACAGCAGGATCCTCTATGATCCACCTCCCAGAATTCTGGGTGTTCTTTGGAACGAATGATGCTAAAGCTGAAACTCTAATACTTTGGCCATCTCATGCGAAGAGTTGACTCACTGGAAAAGACTCTGATGCTGGGAGGGATAGGGGTTAGGAGGAGAAGGGGAGAACAGAGGATGAGATGGCTGGATGGCATCACCAACTCGATAGACACGAATTTGGGTAAACGTCGGGAGTTGCTGATGGACAGGGAGGCCTGGCATACTGCAGTTCTTGGGGTCGCAAAGAGTCGGACATGACTTAATGACTTAACTGAACTGAACTGATGGGACCAGATTTATAATCTTAGTTTTCTGAATGTTGAGTTTTAAACCAAATTTTTCACTCTCCTCTTTCACAGAGCAGAAGTAGATATTTTTCTGGAACTCTAATGCTTTTTCAATTATCCAGCCAATGTTGGCAATTTGATCTGTGGTTCCTCTGCCTTTTCTAAATCCATCTTGAATATATGAAAGTTCACATACTTTTGAAGCCTGACTTGCAGAATTTTGAGCATTTCTTTGCTAGTGTGTGAGATGAGTACAATTGTGCAGTAGTTTGAACAGTTTTTGGCATTGTCTTTCTTTAGGATTGGAATGAAAATGGACCTTTTCCAGTCCTGTGGCTGCTGCTGAGTTTTCCAAATTTGCTGGCATATTGAGTGCAGTCCTTGCACAGCGTCATCTTTTAGTATTTGAAATAGCTGAACTGGAATTCCATCAACTCTACTAGCTTTGGTCGTAGTGATGCTTTCCAAAGCCCACTTCACTTCACATTCCAGGATGTCTGGCTCTAGGTGAGTGGTCACACCATCGTGGTTTTCTGTGTCAGGAAGATCTGTTTTGTATAGTTCTTCTTGTATTCTTGCCACCTCTTCTGAATATTTTCTGCTTCTGTTAGGTCCACACCATGTCTTTCCTTTATTGTGCCCATCTTTACATGAAATATTCCCTTGGTATTTCTAATTTTCTTGAAGAAAATTTTCTGATATTCATGGACCACAGCCTTGCCTAACTCAATGAAACTATGAGCCATGCCATGTAGGGCCATCCAAGATGGACGGGTCATGGTGGATATTTATGATAAAATGTGGTCACCTGGAAAAGGGAATGACAAACCTCTTCAGTATTCTTGTCTTGAGAACCCCATGAACAGTATAGTCACTTTCAGAGTTAGGTTATGTTATACAGCAAAGATGATCATATTATGTTATATAAGAATTAGTAGCAGACTAGGAGAAGGCAATGGCACCCCACTCCAGTACTCTTGCCTGGAAAATCCCATGGACAGAGGAGCCTGGCAGGCTGCAGTCCATGGGTTCACTAGGAGTTGGACAAGACTGAGCAACTTCACTTTCACTTTTCACTTTCATGCATTGGAGAAGGAAATGGCAACCCACTCCAGTGTTCTTGCTTGGAGAATCCCAGGGACGGGGAAGCCTGGTGGGCTGCCGTCTATGGGGTCACACAGAGTCAGACACGACTGAAGTGACTTAGCAGCAGCAGTAGCAGAGAGAATTATAAGAGTGCCTGTCTTGGTGAGGTAAGCAGTGTGTCAGATTGTAAGTAATTCTCTGGAGAAGGGTACATAGCAGAAAACTCACTGCAGTCTTAAGAGCTGAGAATAGCTAGAAAGAAAATGGGGACTTCAATCATAATCATAGAATCAAAATCATAAATTCTGCCAACAATCATAAGGGTTTGGAAGAGAACCCCAAACTCAGGTGAAATCTCAACCCTGGTAAACTATACTTGGGAATTCTAAACCCCTTTGTTTTTATAAGGTACAAAATCTGCAATAATTCATCATGCAGAAATGGAAAAATTATCAACTATCTAATACAAACAAAAAATCTAATACAAACTCATAGGGTGCATTTCTTGAGAAGAGAGGAGTATTAATCCATTGCTCAAGTGGAAACATTTACTTTAAATTGAAAAAGAAATACAGCTTCAATAACCAAATAGTTAAAGGAATATAATGTGTGTACCATGATTTTACTTGGGCTCTGTAATGGACAAAGGCAGTATAAAGTTAGAGAAAGTTTCCTTAGGTAGCTTCGTTTTATTCGTAGCAACCTGCAAAGACTAAACAATCTCACTGAAGCATAAATGCAGTAGCAAAAGTCATAGAAAACATCTTATACAATTGAAAAGCAGAAATGTTGGAGCTGATGGTTTTTTCCATAGCCTGAGCAGAGAAATAGCCCTGTGTACCAGTGTAGTAGTCACTGCCCAATGCCATCCAGGTTCAACTTCAGCATTAAAGCTTTATCTTTCCAGCTGCTGAGAATGAATCTAGATGGCATGCTTAGACTCTCAGTCCTCTTTATGAATTGCCCTTTGTTAAAGAAAATTATTGCCATGCCCTTCTTAAGGGGATCTTTCAAACACAGGGATTGAAACCATGTTTCTTAAGTCTCTGCATAAGCAGTTGTTTTTGTTGCTTTTTTTAACCACTAGTGCCACCTTAGAAGCCCTATTTTACATAATTTCCCACTTATTGCTGCATCCAGTGATAGGCCACTGTGAAGTACAAGATCAAGCCTCTTGTCCAACACAGCCAATCCCTGAAGGGCCATCCAGTTTTCAATGTCCTTGTGTCCTTGCGTGCATGCATAAGTCATGTCTAACTCTGGTATCCTATGGACTGTAGTCCACCAGGCTTTTCTGTCCAAGAGCTTCTCCAGGCAAGAGTACTGGAGTGGGTTGCCATGCCCGCCTCCACGGGATCGTCCCCACCTAAGGATGCAACCCAAGTCTCTCTATGTCTCCTACACTGGCGAGCCAAATCTTTGCCACTAGCGCCACCTGGGAAGTCCCAGTGTCCCTGCAGGGTGAGTCAAAATTTTATTTATATTACTGCCGATCATCTCACATGCTAGTAAAGTAATGCTCAAAATTCTCCAAGCCAGGCTGCAGCAATACGTGAACCGTGAACTCCCTGATGTTCAACCTGGTTTTAGAAAAGGCAGAGGAACCAGAGATCAAATTGCCAACATCCACTGGATCATGGAAAAAGCAAGAGTTCCAGAAAAAAATCCATTTCTGCTTTATTGACTATGCCAAAGCCTTTGACTGTGTGGATTAAAATAAACTGTGGAAAATTCTGAAAGAGATGGGAATACCAGACCACCTGACCTGCCTCTTGAGAAACCTATATGCCGGTCAGGAAGCAATAGTTAGAACTGAACATGGAACAACAGACTGGTTCCAAATAGGAAAAGGAGTACATCAAGGCTGTATATTGTCACCCTGCTTATTTAACTTATATGCATCATGAGAAACGCTGGACTGGAAGAAGCACAAGCTGGAATCAAGATTGCCAGGAGAAATATTAATAAACTCAGATATGCAGATGACACCACCCTTATGGCAGAAAGTGAAGAGGAACTAAACAGCCTCTTGATGAAACTGAGAGAGGAGAGCGAAAAAGTTGGCTCAAAGCTCAACATTCAGAAAACGAAGATCATGGCATTCGGTCCCATCACTTCATGGGAAATAGATGGGGAAACAGTGGAAACAGTGTCTGACTTTCTTTTTGGGGGGGTCCAAAATCATTGCAGATGGTGACTGCAGCCATGAAATTAAAAGATGCTTACTCCTTGGAAGAAAAGTTATGACCAACCTAGATAGTATATTCAAAAGCAGAGACGTTACTTTGCCAACTAAGGTCTGTCTAGTCAAGACTATGGTTTTTCCTGTGGTCATGTATGGATGTGAGAGTTGGACTGTGAAGAAGGCTGAGCGCCGAAGAATTGATGCTTTTGAACTGTGGTGTTGGAGAAGACTCTTGAGAGTCCCTTGGACTGCAAGGAGATCCAACCAGTCCATTCTGAAGGAGATCAGCCCTGGGATTTCTTTGGAAGGAATGATGCTAAAGCTGAAGCTCCAGTACTTTGGCCACCTCATGCGAAGAGTTGACTCATTGGAAAAGACTCTGATGCTGGGAGGGATTGGGGGCAGGAGGAGAAGGGGACAACCAAGGATGAGATGGCTGGATGGCATCATGGACTCAATGGACGTGAGTCTGAGTGAACTCCAGGAGATGGTTATGGACAGGGAGGCCTGGCATGCTGTGATTCATGGGGTCGCAAAGAGTCGGATACGACTGAGGGACTGAACTGAACTGAACTAAGGTACATCTAGTCAAGGCTATGGTTTTTCCTGTGGTCATGTATGGATGGGAGAGTTGGACTCTGAAGAAGGCAGAGTGATGAAGAATTGATGCTTTTGAACAGTGGTATTGGAGAAGACTCCTGAGAGTCCCTTGGACTGCAAGGAGATCCAACCAGTCCATTCTGAAGGAGATCAACCCTGGGATTACTTTGGAAGGAATGATGCTAAAGCTGAAACTCCAGTACTTTGGCCACCTCATGTGAAGAGTTGACTCATTGGAAAAGACTCTGATGCTGAGAAGGATTGGGGTTAGGAGGAGAAGGGGACGACAGAGGATGAGATGGCAGGATGGCATCGCTGACTCGATGGACGTGAGTCTGAGTGAACTCCGGGAGTTGGTGATGGACAGGGAGGCCTGGAGTGCTGTGATTCATGGGGTCGCAAAGAGTCAGACACGACTGAGGGACTGAACTGAACTGAACTGAACAGTCCAATTTCTCCCTCTGCTCAATTATGCTTTTGTTTTTTATCCCCGTAGATGTTGATCTCCAGAACATTGGGTAATAAATACACTGCATGTTTATTTTCGTCTCAAAATGCATTTCCTTCACAGAGAGTCAGTGATGGTTCCAGTAGTAAGGTGAGAAAACAGACATTAAGACAGGATTCAGGAGTTGGATCACTACTTGAAGTCTGGCAAAAGACTCTATCAGTAGCAAATCAAACAGGGACAGTGCTTATCCCTGGTGTGTGTTAGCAATATTTTTGTTAACATTTTAATCAGTGGTGAATGTAGTCATATACCTCTGTAAAGACATGTCTACTACCAGTTGGTCTGTATCATTCATTTGAGAAACTTCATTTGAGAAACTTTGAGAATTATAAAGAAAATGGAATTATAAAGAAAGTGGAAATGGATAGCTGTTGAGAAGACAAAAGAAGGCTGAAGATGTCTAATCATTAATTGAAGCCTTTATGTAGTAACCAATGATAAAGTTGGCAATTTATTAAATAACATCCATCTCCATCAGTTAGAGAACAGACAAAGTTTAGAAGCAGACACCCAACTCAATCACTGAAGGCACTGGGTTCTGTTTTCTCAACCTAAGGATAAAGTGAAAGCATTTGGTCACTCAGTCATGTCAGACTCTTTGCAACCCCATGGACTGTGAGAAGCCCAATCTAAGTATTCATGCATGTAATGCTGAGGTCCAGTCCATGAAATAGGAAAGAATGAGCCCAGTCTGTGCTGAGAAACAGATATTGGATGAAACACTTAATACTGAATCCTCAGAATATCTTGAGTCCTCTGAGTCTAGAAAAATGGCTCCTTCTTCTTTTACAGTCATTGGAGTCTCCTTGCTTAAAACAAACAAACAAACAAACAAACAAAAAAAACAGATGTCTCTGTCCTGAGAGTCAAAATAATTTCCTCGAAATATGCCTCCATTTGCCCTCTTAGCCATAAGCTTTGTGACTGGTTAAGCCAAAACATAACTTGTCTAGTGGAGTGTTGAGTATATTATGGTTACAAAAGACCCTTAAGGACACCTACCTAGATATACAAAAATTAACAATTTACAAAGTATAACACCCAAGTGAGGACCCTAGGACAGAGGTCAAATATGCTGCTGAAATGTCCTTAAAACTTGGGCAAGGCAATAGCCTACAGGAAATGTAATAGACGTATGAGGTTCTCCACTGCACAAACTGAAAGTGTCAATCAAAACGTTCAGAGAATAGGACATAGCAGAATGATTATGTTAATACTAGGGAAGACTAGAGTGATTGTGATGATTGTGTCCTGAATGGGGAACCAGGAGATATTACAGTGACCAAGAATATAAGACAAACACTAGTGAGAGTGTCTCCAGTGTCACTGAGAAGTTCAGTGATCAAATGCATTAGTTTCCTTGCTTGTGTGGTGTATATATGAGTATATACAAATGTATATGTGAGTTTCACTTTGCTCTGTACCTGAAAGTAATAAAACATTGCAAACCAACTATACACCAATAAAAAATTGAAAAAAAAAGTATCACAATATAAAATCACAAATAAATAGTACCCTTAATTGCTGATCATTCAATACAGAATCTTATCCAACCTCAGATATATGGTATGTGACCATTTAACTGTGGTATGCAATCTTTTTAAACCCTATGAAAAAGAGGAACAGAAACAGTTTAAATTTATACAGGATGTAAAGTGTTTATACAGTCTTGCACTGGGGCTATACAAGACTCTCCTCTCCGCTCTGTTTAGAGGTAACTGTTCTGTTTGTACACCCCCGAGTAATTCAAAATGATCCACTATATTGATGACATCATGCAACTAAGTAAAATGAGGAAAAAATGGCCAGTTCATTGGAGGCCTTTGTAGGACAAATGTGCTGTAACAGCCTTTATAAGTTTAGTACTGTCACCTGAATAGAAATCCACTGCTCTGGACTATGCAGACCAACGTGAAGAATGAATCACTGTTTCTCACACTTTCATCATATAAAAGAAAGCATAATGCTTTGTGAAACACATTAGGTTCTAAGGACAGTCTATTTGACAGTTGGGAATATTGTGCTAACTCATATGTAGGGTGTAATAAAAGCAGCTAGGTTAGCTGTGTGCTGTGCTGTGCTTAGTTGCTCAGTTGTGTCTGACTCTTTTCGACACCATAGGCTGTAGCCCTCCAGGCTCTTCTGTCCATGGAGATTCTCCAGTCAAGAACCCTGTAGTGGGTTGCCATGCCCTTCTCCATGTTTGCTATTAGTTTGTTTTTTTTAGTTTAGTTGCTCAGTCGTGTCCGACTCTTTGCAACCCCATGGACTGTAGTCTACCAGGCTCCTCTGTCCATGGGATTTTCCAGGCAAGAATACTGGAGTGGGTCGCCATTTCCTTCTCCAGAGGATCTTCCCGACCCAGGGATCGAACCCGGGTCTCCCACATTGTAGGTAGACACTTTACCATCTGAGCCACCAGGGAAGTCTATAGGTAGATACAAATATAGAGATACAAATATAGGACATGGACATAGACATAGATAGACGTAAATATAGATATATAGAATACGTGTGTGTGTATATATATATATATATATATATATATATATATATATCTCAGAAATACTGGTATGGAGATGCTATAATAGTCTGTATGGCCAACAAGCCTAAGTGCCTGCTATTTATTCATCCAAGAAGATGAATTGTCTACCTACCTCTGTCTACTCTCCTGCCCTGTCCTCTACTGTTCTCTTTTCTCCTCTACTTCTCTCTTCTTTCTCTTTCTCAAAGAGGGTGGGACGGAGAGATTGTACAATGGGAGCTTTGTGACCCCCATTGGAAGTTAATTTGAAGCAGATGTAGCTTAGAATTGGGGTAGCAAAAGTAGAAAAATAAAGCAGCAAGGAATAGAGTTTTATATTGTTATCATTGTTATTGTTCTGTTTGCTTTAATATTTCCAAATAATTTTTAATAGTCCACCCCCAGTTGTTTTCAACGGTACTAGCATCACGTTGGAATTTGCAAATTCATAGGCACCACCCCAGACATATTGTATCTGAAACTCTGAAAATGGGGTCTAACAGTCTTTCAAATGAGACCTTCAGGTGATTCTGAGGCAATGCCAAAATTTGAGACCACTTACATAGATAACACAAATTTTCTTACTGTTAATTATTATTTTATGACTAACCTATTTTTTATCCAAATATAAGTAACATTGGTATGAATGATTAAATTCTCAATTTAGATTGTTATTCTAAGGGTCTGGTAGTAATTTATGTTCAACAATAAATTTTATTTTTCTGGACAAATATTGTATATAGATCATTGCATTTTAATAATAGGATGTTACTATAATGGGGAGTGAGTGTCCTCAAAGATCTGTGCAATAATTGTTTTTCTATCATTTTATAATTGACTGATTCTAGCAACTTTTTTTTTTTAATGGTTCATAAAAATAAATGTAATTATATTCAGATAAAGAAACACTTTCTATTACTATCAATACTACCTTGACTTACAAAAGAAGAATAATAGAAATTAAAAGAAAAGCAATTTAGATTTTTAGTTTGGCAGTTTAAATATATTTGATGTGAAATAAAACAGAAGTACCTCATAGAGAAATCAAAGTTAGAAACAATGAGAGTATGTTTCAGTTCTACAACTAGGATCCTCAGCTATACTGTGTATAAACACCAAACAAAGGCAGGAAAAAAAATTCACCTTTATTATCCACTGGGAGAAAAATTCATGCTGTGTCATGTCAAGACAAGCCACTACATCTCTACAGTAATTGGCAGCCAACGGTGCGATCCTACTGTTTGTAATCTTTGTTATTTTCGAGTTGCTGAGCCTTTTCTGAACCTTCAAATTATTTAAATTAAAAAAATCTTAATATAATGGCTTTATGGAATCATTATACAGTTTAGGTCCTTTTTAGGTCTATAGATATCATAGAATAAATCATACTTATTTTCATTTTCTTTTTCAAAATATACAAGAAAACTAATAATTTCATTAATACTCAGATTCTTCCAATTCTAACCCAGCTTACAAACATTTTCTGAAACCTTAGAAGGGATTACGTTTAACCCACGTTTTTACTTTCACCAATTACTGCTTTCTGTTTTAAAATATCTTTACAGGTTCATTGGTCTTTTAGCCCAGTTAGAAGTTGAATTACTTTTATGTGGAGCCAACATCTCTGATTGTATTTTTGTATTCCTTATGCTCTTGGTCATTAATAAAGACCATTGTTTGCAAAAGTAAGTAAGTGACAGTCACTTAGTCATGTCCCATGCTTGCGAACCCATGGACTATACAGTCCATGGAATTCTCTAGGCCAGAATATTGGAGTGGGTAGCTTTTCCCTTCTCCAGGGGTTCTCCCAACCCCAGGGATTGATCCCAGGTCTCCCACACTGTGGGTGGATTCTTTACCAGCTGAACCACAAGGGAAACCTAAGAATACTGAAGTGGGTAGCCTATCCTTTTTCTCCAGTAGATCTTCCTGATCCAGGAATTGAACCTGGGTCTCCTGCACAGCAGACAGATTCTTTATCAACTGAGCTATCAGGGAAGCTGTTTGCATAAAGGGGATAGGCTAAAAGGTGGATTTGTCTTCATTCTTTCCTAAAGTATTTAATTATTGTAGTGTAGGCATTCTTATTCATGGGAAGGAGAGAAGATTCAAAGCTCTCAAAATATCCTCCCAGGAAGCAACTAATATAACTAAAGAAAAGCATGAATCGCGAGAAGAGCCATCACCATCATAGTGATAGCAGGGCTCAGGAGAGGGAGAGGCTGCAGTGTAATTAAGTAGTATTTTCTGGTGCTCTGAGCAAAAGATATGTTGTTACATGCTGACATTCATCTTTGATGAATCTATAGGGAACTGGAGGTTTGCTTTACCATTTTAAATAACCCTTTGCAGATTTGCACATAGATATATGGCAAAGGTTAAAAAAATAAATAATGATATAATTATGAGGGTGCAAATATTGTTAAAAACCAAGGAATAAAATTGTATGGTTCTTATTTCTTTATTTTCCTCTAAATATGAAAAGATTTGGCTGTTTCTTATACTTATTTTCTTTCATAGAAACAAAATAACAACTTATGTTAAATTCACTTAATAAACCTAGCTATTTGAAAATTAGACATATCAAAGAGAAAACATTTTTGCAATGTATCTCAAGATTTGATGATTGTACAAGATCTAAAGCTTTTATCTGAAGTCAAACATTCTTAAAATATTCAAGATTTTTTAGTAGGCATGGGCTTTATACTGGTTTGAGGCTGAATCCATTTTGAAGAATGTTGTGGCAGTATAGTAATTTCCATGTGGTAATATGACAAGTCCAGTTTTCTAAACTATTAAATCTACAGTGCTTAGATGATGAAAAGAATAATTCACTTTTTTATGATCAGACAAGAAATGGCAGAGTTGACTTAGCTGAAGGTGGTGCTGATGTCAAATGTGTTTTTTTCCTGATTTTACTTAGGTATAATTGACATATGTAACATTGTGTAATTGTGTGAATTCAAAGTATGCCAGGTGTTGATTTGTTCAGTTCAGTTCAGTTCAGTTCAGTAGCTCAGTCATGTATGATTCTTTGCGACCCATTGGACTGTAGCACGCCAGGCTTCCCTGTCCATCACCAACTCCCCGAGCCTATGCAAACTTATATCCACTGAGTCAGTGATGCCATCCAACAATCTCATCCTCTGTCATCCCCTTCTCCTCCCGCCTTCAATCATTCCCAGCATCAGGGTCTTTTCCAATGAGTCAGTTCTTTGCATCAAGTGGCCAAAGCATTTGAGTTTCAGCTTCAGCATCAGTCCTTCCAATGAATATTCAGGACTGGTTTCCTTTAGGATGGCCTGGTTGGATCTCCGTGCAGTCCAAGGGACTCTCAACAGTCTTCTCTGACACCACAGTTCAAAAGCATCAATTCTTCAGTGCTCAGCTTTCTTTATAGTCCAACTCTCACATCCATACATGACTACTGGAAAAAACAAAGCTTTAATTAGATTTGTTTTGATTTGTTTCCTTAAATATTGCACTTTGATTAGTGGCTTCTTTAAAAGACAATCCTGGAATTCTTTTTGATGAGTGTAGGGACCATCTGATTTAGTGTATTTCGCATAGTATTTATGATGTGGATGAATACGTAAATGTACATCAACAAATTTAGAGCTGGGAAAGGCTTTGCAGGGTGTCATTTTTACAGGCAGACCTGCAGGTATGGATTGCAAGCACTTTTCCTGTTCTGTGAATCACTCATTCTCTCATCTGTTGTTTGAGAAATTTGAGTCATCAGTTGCTTCTCAACTACAACCTCCGTGGGTAGAGGAGACCTTTGAGACTCATTTCTGAGGTTACAGTTTGATGTACTGGGTTCATTTCTTCTAAGCATTTGTTCTAATTTTCTTTAAAATGTATTCTGAGCATCAAGTTTAGTGATCAACTTGGGATCTGAAGGGATTTCTAGTTGTGAAAGTGTAACTGAGCAGGATTCTGTGGAGCCTTTTGGGGACACTACTTCCCCATATCCTCTGCTTTAGCTCCTCTCTGAAGTACCTAGAAAATAGTATCTTATGCATATTTCCTGAGTTTTTCAGATGCTAAAGCCACCACCAAATGGAAGAAATTAACTGCTCTATGATTGTGAGGATGTAACCCCCCACATCTTCTAGTACCAAGGATGAATCCCCATTATCGAATCAGAGATAGTGCACCAGCTGATCACAGACCCTAGGATACACTTCTTTCACCTTGCCTTTATAAATGCTTTGCTGAAACCTTTCAAGGAGTTTGGGGTTTTGGAGTACAAGCCATTGTTGCAGGAGGGAAAAAACAAAAAAACAAAAAAAACAAACCTGACTCCATGTTGGATCTGTTTCTTTTACTTTAAACTTTGCTTCCCATTGTTTTTGTTCACTAAAAGGATATTATCCATAGATAATGGCTGTGCTTCAGAGAACCTGACCCATCCCTTTTGACTAAATGCTAAACCAAAATGCCTTTGTTCAGGACCCTGTCCACCTGTGTAAGGCTACAGGAAGGAAGGCGTAAACACATCCCCTCCCCAAGGTGAGTCATTCAGGAGATATTTGTAAGATCAATGGCCTTTTTATTTTACTCCCTCATCTCCCTCTCTCTCTCTGTTCTATAAAAGCACCTGGCCTCCAGACCTCAACAAGATGGTTGTTTTGAGACACAAGTCTGCCATCTTCCTGGTCAGCAAGCCTTCTGAATAAAGGCATATTCTTTGCCTAAACACCTTGTCTTCAAATTATTGACCTGTTGTATTGTGAACAGAGCAAGCTTGGACTCAGTAACATCATCTGTTACCCTTACTTGACCTTGAATATGAAAGTGAAAGTGAAGTTGCTCAGTCGGGTTTGACTCTTTGTGACCCCATGGACTGTAGCCTACCAGGATCCTCCACCCATGGGATTTTTCAGAGTACTGGAGTGGGTTGCCATTTCGTTCTCCAGGAGATCTTCCCAACCAAGGGATTGAACCCAATTTCCTACATTGTAGGCAGACGCTTTACTGTCTAAGCCACCAGGGAAGTCAATAAGCCTTTCTCTGTTCTAAGCCCCAAGGATTTGGTTTGTTAAGCTTCACTGTGCAATAGGCACAGGTACTTGCATTTGGTAACAAAAGGCTTTATGATGTGTCAGTTCTCCTGAAAAGTACCTAGAGGCTATTATCTGTAGCTGTCACCCAGAATCCTGGTGTGTAGCATCACTGCTATTTTCCTGAGTAGCTTCTGCAGAGACCAAGAAGCACATATCATATTAATCTCATGTTAGTCTCAGTGGACTGAAAAACTACACACAACCTTAAAGTTGAGAATTATATTTTATTTGGTGAAAATTTTTAGGACTTCAAGCCCAGAAGACAGTATCTCAGGTAATTCTGAGAGAATTGATCCAAGGAGGTGAGGGGAGGAGACAGGTTATATAAAAGTTTTGCAACAAAGCATAGGTAGACTGAACATCAAGAGATTACTGTTAATTAAAGAAAATAAGATATCCCAAGTTAAGAAATTACTGCTTTTCTACGTTGGAAGATGCAAGATTCTGCATTCACTAAAATCACTCCTTTGATATGTATTTCAGCTATTTGGGGCCAGTATCCTGTTTGTTTGTTTGTTTCACATTCTGGGCTCTCTTGGGTTCACCATAGGTAGTGGCTGTAGTTTAATGGTTGTTAGACCCCAGATATTTTTTTCCTTTTATACAGTTCATGAAATTCTCATGGCAAGTACACTGGGTTGATTTGCCATTCCCTCCTCCAGTGGATCATGTTTTGTCAGAACTCTCTGCTATGACCTGTCTGTCTTGGGTGGCCCTGCATGGCATGGCTCACAGCTTCACTGAGTTATATAAGCCCCTTCACCATGACAAGGCAGTGATCCATGAAGGGGAAGAAGACATCAGGGGATGAGATGGCTGATTGGCACTACTGATGCAATGGACATGAACTTGGGCAAATTCTGGGAGATGGTGAGGGATAGGGAAGCCTGGTATGCTGAGTCCATGGGGTCATAGAGAGTTGGACATAACTGGGCAACTGAACAAGAACATTCATCTCCTACCTAAGTGCCATTAGGGCTCATCACTTCAAATTGGAGGGCTGGAATCACTGGTGACTGTGACATCCTTGCTTACTGATATGGCATGAAATTTCCATTTGTCATCTCCTGTGTGATTTCATAGCTATAGCAAATGTTTTATTTCATTGTTCTAAATCTGCATTAAGTGAAGTAAGAATAGTTTCATATTCAGTAAATCATTTATTTTCTATTAATTAAATGTATGGTAATGCAGGGTACCCAGGAGTCATTAAAAAACAACAACAACAACAACAACAACAACAACTTGGAATCAAGAAAAGGCAAAACTCTCATTAATGATGGTCATTGTGAAAAATAAGCATGCTTCAAGTACTATTAGGGACAGCAAGATTGATATTCAATGAGCTATTAAAAGCCATCTGTTATAGCAGAAAAACTGATAAATTGTTCCCTGGAAATTATTATGGAAAGGTTAAAATGTGTGTATGTGTGTGTGCTTGTGTATATATATGCAAAATCACTTCATGTCTGATTCTGTGCAACCCCGTAGACAGCAGCCCATCAGGCTCCCCCGTCCCTAGGATTCTCCAGGCAAGAACACTGGAGTGGGTTGCCATTTCCTTCTCCAGTGTGTGTATGTGTATATATATATATATATGTATATATATACACACACACATATATATATACACATACATATATATACATATATATACTGTATACTGTATATGTATATATATTATATATATATTATATATATATATACACACACACACTGAGGAAGACTCTCTTATCTCTCTTTGCTGTTCTTTGGAACTCTGCATTCAAATGGGTATATCCTTCCTTTTCTCCTTTGATTTTCAATTCTCTTCTTTTCACAGCTATTTGTAAGGCCTACTCAGACAGTCATTTTGCCTCTTTTGCATTTCTTTTCCTTGGGGATGGTCTTGATCTCTGCCTAATATACAATGTCATGAACCTACATCCACAGATCATCAGGCACTTTGTCTATCAGATCTAGTCCCTTAAATCTATTTCTCACTTCCACTGTATAATCGTAAGGAATTAGATTTAGGTCATACCTGAATGGTCTAGTGGTTTTCCTTACTTTCTTCTATTTAATTTGCCAATAAGGAGTTCATGATCTGAGCCACAATCAGCTCCCAGTCTTGTTCTTGCTGACCGTATAGAGCTTCTCCATCTTTAGCTGCAAAGAATATAATCAATCTGATTTTGGTATTGACCACCTTTTGATGTCCTTGTGTAGAGTCTTCTCTTGTGTTGATGGATGAGGGTGTTTTCTATGATCAGTGTGTTCTCTTGGAAAAACTCTATTAGCCTTTGACCTGCTTTACGCTGTACTCCAAGGCCATATTTGCCTGTTACTCCAGGCAAAAAACACCCCAGGCAAAACCTTCTTACTTCCTACTTTTGAATTACAGTCCCCTATAATGAAAAGGACATTTTTTTTTTTCAGTGTCAGTTCTAGAAGGTTTTGTAGGTTTTAACAGAACTGTTCAACTTCAGCTTATTCAGCATTATTAGTTGGGGCATAGATTTGGATTATCATGATATTGAATGGTTTGCCTTGGAAATGAACAGAGATCATTCTGAACTTTTTTATATTGCATCCAAGTACTGCATTTCAGACTTTTTGACTATGATGGCTACCCCATTTCTTCTAAGTAATTCTTTCCCACAGTAATAGATATAATGATCGTTTGAGTTAAATTTACCCATGCCAGTCCATTTTAGTTAACTGATTCCTAAAATGTTGACATTCACTCTTGCCATCTCCTGTATGACCGCTGCCAACTTGCCTTGATTCACGGAACTAACATTCCAGGTTCCTTTGCAATATTGCTTTTTACAGCATCAGACTTTGCTTCTATCACCAGTCACATCCACAGCTGGGTGTTGTTTTTGCTTTTGTTCCATATCTTCATTCTTTCTGGAGTTATTTCTCAGCTGATCTCCAGTAGCATATTGGGCACCTACTGAACTGGGAAGTTCATCTTTCAGTGTCCTATCTTTTTGCCTTTTTATACTGATCATGCAGTTCTCAAGGCAAGAATGCTGAAGTGGTTTGCCATTCTCTTTTCCAAAGGACCACAGTTTGTCAGAACTCTCCACCATGACCTGTCCATCTTGGATGGCCCTACATGGCATGGCTCATAGTTTTATTGAGTTAGACAAGGCTGTGGTCCCTGTGATCAGATTGGTTAGTTCTCTGTAATTGTGGTTTTCAGTCTGTCTGCCCTCTCTGGAGAAGGATAAAAGACTTATTGAAGTTTCTGATGGGAAAGAATGACTAGGGGGGAAACTGGGTCTTGTTTTGATGGACTGGACCATGCTCAGTAAATCCTTAATCCAATTTTCTGTCAATGGGTGGAGCTGTGTTCCCTCCCTGCTGTTTACCTGGGACCAATCTATGGCGGATGTAACGAAGATTATGGGGCCTCCTTCAAAAGTTTCCATACATGTACTGTACACTCACTGCCCCCAATCCTAAAGCGGGTCACCACCAACCCACACCTCCGCCAGAGACTCCTGGACACTCCCGGGAAACTCTGGATCAGTCTCTTATGGGGTCACTGCTCCTTCCCTATGGGTCCTGGTGCACACAAGGTTCTGTTTGTGCCCTCTGAGAGTCTATTTCCCACTCCTGTGTAAGTTCTGGCAGCTCTATGGTGGGGTTAACAGAGACCTCCTCCAAGAGGGCTTATGCCATAGCCAAGTCTGCTGCACCCAGAGCCCTGTTGCTGTAGCAGTCCACTGCTGACCCGTACCTGCACAGGAGACGCATAAACACAGTTCTGTCTCAGTCTCTGTGGGGTCCCTGGTCCACATGTGCACACGGTTTGTTTGAGCCCCCTGAGTGTCTCTTCGGTGGAAAGAAAGTCTTCCCCAGAAATCAATGCAAAGAGGTAGAGGAAAACAACAGAATGGAAAGACTAGAGATCTCTTCAAGAAAATTAGAGATACCAAGGGAACATTTCATGCAAAGATGGGCTCGATAAAGGACAGAAATGGTATAGACCTAACAGAAGCAAAAGATATAAAGAAGAGGTGGCAGAAAATACAAGAAGAACTATATAAGAAAGATCTTCACAACTCAGATAATCACGATGGTATCATTACTCACCTAGAGCCAGATATCCTGGAATGCGAAGTCAAGTGGGCCTTAGGAAGCATCACTACGAACAAAGCTAGTGGAGGTGATGGAATTCCAGTTGAGCTATTTCAAATCCTGAAAGATGATTCTGTGAAAGTTCTGCACTCAATACGCCAGCAAATTAGGAAAACTCAGCAGTGGTCACAGGACTGGAAAAGGTCAGTTTTCTTTCCAATCCCAAAGAAAGGCAATGGCAGAGAATGCTCAAACTACCACACAATTGCACTCATCTCACATGTTAGCAAAGTAATTCTCAAAATTCCCCAAGCCAGGCTTCAACAGTACATGAACTGTGAACTTCCAGATGTTCAAGCTGGTTTTAGAAAAGGCAGAGGAACCAGAGATCAAATTGCCAACATCTGTTGGATTATCAAAAAAGCAAGAGAGTTATAGAGAAACATCTATTTCTTCTTTATTGACTATGCCAAAGTCTTTGACTGGGTTGATCGCAATAAACTGTGGAAAATTCTGAAAGAGATGGGAACACTAAACCACCTGACCTGCCTCTTGAGAAATCTGTATGCAGGTCAAGAAGCAACACTTAGAAGTGGACATGGAAGAACAGACTGGTTCCAAATCAGGAAAGGAATATGTCAAGGCTGTATATTGCCATGCAATTAAAAGACGCTCCTTGGAAGAAAAGCTATGACCAACCTAGGCAGCATATAAGAAGCAGAGACATTACTTCACCAACTAATGTCCGTCTAGTCAAATTTATGGTTTTCCAGTGGTCATGTATGGATGTGAGAGTTGGACTATAAAGAAAACTTAGCACCAAAGAATTGATGCTTTTGAACTGTGGTATTGGAGAAGACTCTTGAGAGTCCCTTGGACTGCAAGGAGATCCAATCTGTCCATCCTAAAGGAAATCAGTCCTGAATATTCACTGGAGGGACTGATGTTGAAGCTGAAACTCCAATGTTTTGGCCATCTGATGTGAAGAACTGACTCATTGGAAAAGATCCTGATGCTGGCAACGATTTAAGGCAGGAGAAGGGGATGACAGACGATGAGATGGTTGAATGGCATCACCAACTCAATGGACATGAATTTGAATAAATTCTGGAAGTTGATGATGGACAGGAAGGCCTGGTGTGCTGCAGTCTATGGGGTTGCAAAGAGTCAGACATGATTGACTGACTGAACTAAACTGATATGTATATGTGTGCGTGTGTGTGTGTGTGTGTGTATACATATATATGTGTGTGTATATATATATCAGGGTAGTTTGTAATTTCCTTGGTTCTGTTTCATCACAACAAAAGTTTGAAGTGAGGGACAGACCAGGGTTACAGCCCTCAGACAGATGACTCTTACAATTCCATATTACAGCTCAGTTTTAGTTAGAAAGTAAAGGAAAATACATCCTTGAAGCATGAGGGCATGCCAACCAAAAAGACGGGAAGAGAATAGAGGCCCCCAGGCAGAATTTTGGCACCTGCTTTTATATGATGTTTTCTCTTTCCCTTAAGCCTTCCCTATGTAAGTTGGGCTAGACAGGAGAGCTTTTTTTTTTTTTTTTAACCTGAGGCTCTCACTCTGGTCCTAGGACCTTCCTTTGTTCTGTTTTCATGAACTTTTCCCTTCCTTGTCTTTTAGCCACTGCCATTCTGGACTCCTTTTTCCTATTCTAACTGCCTAATATATTTATACATTGTCAATCTAAGCATATTATGTGATCCAAATTTTAGAAAATACATTGCCTTTCATTAATCTGACAATTTTACTATTTATACTTAACTGCTTATAATATTGTCAACTGAAAAAAAAAAGACATA
Source organism: Budorcas taxicolor (assembly GCF_023091745.1). Taxonomy (NCBI): domain Eukaryota; kingdom Metazoa; phylum Chordata; class Mammalia; order Artiodactyla; family Bovidae; genus Budorcas; species Budorcas taxicolor. The sequence goes on along the minus strand of NC_068929.1, from coordinate 53,170,537 downwards.
TAATATGAAAGTTGAGAATTATATTTTATTTGGCAGATTTGCTGAGGACTTAAATTTGGAAGGCAGCCTCTCAGACAGATCTGAGGGACATTTCCAAGGGGTAAGTGAGGAGCCAGAATTTTGCAAAAAAAAAAAAAAAAAAATATATATATATATATATATATATATATATATATATATATAGCAGACTTTGCAAACACACACACACACACACACACACACAGAGGTAGTTGAACATTAAAAGAGTACTGATAATTTAAAAAAAAAAAACCTCAAGTTAAGGAATTTAGTGTGTTTCTGTGTATGGGGAGATGCAGTCTGAGCTTAATAAAATAATTTCTTTGATATGCACCTTAGCTATCAAGGGCTAGTATTCTGTTTATCTCCATCCCCTCAGTGTGCACCATTAAACGTGGTTGCAGTGGTTGATGTCATGATGTCACAACATCTTTTGTTTATTGACATGACAGGTGACATTTTTCACCCACATTATGCACACCAATTTCATCCAACTTCTAAGAAATGCTCTGTTGCCTAATAGTTATGGAAATAGAGTCAGAAAGTTTACACATAATATTCATTATTATGTTATTAAATGAGTTTTCTATAATACTAGTAACTCCTGAGGACAGTTTGCATTGTCTCTACTTGTCTTTTCAATATTACTTATTTTATGTTTACATACAGAAATCTCTTTATAAAAAGTCCAAGTTTGTAATATTTGAGGCAAACATATAATTCAGTTATAATTATTAGATAATTTTAAAAATTAATGCAAAAATTATTTCATGTTTTAGTATACTTTCAAGTTAAGAATTCACTGTTACCATGACTGAAACAGCAAAAGAATTTGGAAATTTGTCTTAAAAATAAAGTGAAACAGTCCATGTACCACTTAATGAATCATAATTAGATGTCAGGAAAATTCATAGGTTTTAATATAACCAACTCATCTTGAAAGTTGATATTTATTCAACAGATAAAGAGAAGAAACTTGAAGACAATATATGTATTTTTAAAAACTTAACATGTTTATCACCCACAAAGAATAGTGTGAAACATCATTTCCAGGAAGTGGCTCAAACTACTTGCAGATTAAAAGAACTCTAAAATATAACTTTATTATGCCTAGTGAAATAGTTGGAATTTTAAAAAGTGAAATCATCCTTATGGTGGTGAACAGTTGCACCTTAAATGAACTTTTTATTCAAGAGCAGTCACCATTGCAATACAAGGACCATTAATGCATTAAAGCTTTTTCCTTCCAGAAAGATTTTTCTGTGAAGCAGCATCCAAGTTCTAGTGAACAAGATTAACAGCAATGTTCTGATAAAGAACAACAACATTAAAAGAAGAACTGCTGGGAGAGATAAATGGCAATTTTTTTTTTCTATAGTAATACATAATTTCATTATGTGATGTGTTCCTGAAGAGATAAACACTGGGGAACAGAACAAAATGTTTAGCAATGATTCTTGTGTTTTCTTATATAAGGATCTGTATTTAATATAATTTAATTATAAAACACTAACCATTTTAAAACAATGTTTTGTGTTGAATGAAGGGTCTATTAGTGGCTCAGCTGGTAAAGAATCTGCCTGCAATGTGGGAGACCTGGATGCAATCACTGGGTTGGGAAGATCCCCTGGAAAAGGGAACAGCTACCCACTCCAGTATTCTTGCCTGGATAATTCTATGGACAGAAGAGCCTGGAAGGCTACAGTCCATGAGGTGGCAGAGTCAGACATGGCTGAGCAATATCACTCACTCATTCATTTTTAGTATGTCTATTATTGCTTCCTAACCTTTACAGAGAAATAGATGTATAGGCACATAAGCCATTCATTAAAAAAGTTGCACATACATTAGAATATAGTTTTTTTCCTTTTAATAGCTTTTATTTTTAATATAGATTTATTTCTTTTAATTGGAGGCTAATTACTTTACAATATTGTATTGGTTTTCCCATACATCATCATGAATCCACCATGGGTGTACATGTGTTCCCCATCCTGAACCCCCCTCCTACCATACTGTTTTCAGAAGTGAATGTAAACATTTTAAAGACACATTTAAAACTTTCTTATAGGGTATAGTCAAGTTCTTGGCTTGCCTTATTTTTAATGCCTTCCCAATTTATATCCAATAGAACTCTTCTATATAGTAAAGATAAGTTTTTATACTAGAATTACAGTTAAAATTACATCAAATGATAAATAATAAATGACATCAAAATTGGATAAAAGACACATTATTAATATGTTTCCAAATAGCATGCTGTTTGTAATTGAGCTGAAAAATAGGCATAGAACTCCTGAACACAGTGAGTGCCATTTGTTCTAACCACAGTAAATGTAATTACTTGAAATATCTAAAGAAGACACTGGGAACAGAATGATAGAATCCCTCTGTGAAAGCCAAGATTTATATTAGCATAATAATGTTGAAAGCCTTCTCAGAAATCTCCTACCTAAGCGCAATACATTTATAACAAAGTGTTGATAGACTTGGGAATGGAAGTCCCTTTGGAAGACTCAGTGTGTCAAGTTCCAGAGAGAGCTAATGGATTACAGAATGAGTCCTGTGTCCAGGATCTTAAGCCTCTAATTTTGAAAATGTCTTATCAATCATTTTTAGATTTTAACAGTTTCGTCACTGTCAAAATCAAGTCATACTTAGATTAAATGGAAAGCCAGGGCCCTCAACAGAATACAGAATTCATTCAATTCATAAATGACAAAAAGTTGATTTCAATATGGCCTGATGGAATAAAACTTCAGAAATCAAGAGAAACAGATGGACAAGTATCTGTCTATTAGTGGCTTTAAAATAAAAATAGGGCATTAAAAAAATTGAAGATTCCCAGGATCTAGTCGCAAGGATACTGTTTTGCAGTGGGGCTCAGGAATTTGCATGCTTAACAATCGTCATACATAATCCTGATGCGGGTGCCCATTGGTAACATTTTGAGGAATTATAGATGATATATGTATTGAAGTTAAAGTAACTACTTTATGTAAAATCCTGCCTGTACAAAAATCCCTCGTTAGTACCTCTATTCCTTCATTCATCACTTTTCTGAAACTCATTGCTACCTTTTTTGCTCAAGATTTCTGAAATCAAGATGGTTTTTCTGTATAAAATTTCCTGAACATTAACAGTGGAAGTAAAATTGATAAAACATGACATTTGGAAGGGAGAGTGTCATCTCACAGAGAACATAAGAGAGAGGGGCCTGGGAAAAGAGACAAAGTGCAAAATAGATCTTGAACCATAATAGAAAGAGATATAAAGAGAAATAGGGCTTCCCTTGAGGCCCAACTGGTAAAGAATCCACCTGCAATTCAGGAGACCTGGGTTTGATCCCTGGGTTGGGACAATCCCCTGGAGAAGGGAAAGGCTACCCACTCCAGTGTTCTGGCCTGGAGAATTCCATGGTATAGTCCATGTGGTTGCAGAGTCAGACATGACTGAGTGATGTTCACTTCACTTAAAGAGAAATAAATTCAGAAGGTATTAAAAAGCTCTAAGCAAAGACCTCCCCATATGCAGATAGACACAGGGAAAAAAACAAAGAGAGGCAAACTCTATCCACTTGCCTGTTGCAATGGATCTGCCAGTATTTGTTGGGAGAAGCAGTTAGAGAGTGGAGGGATCAGTGATATGTGTCCTGCTTCTTCCACTGAACTTCATTGGCCTAAGTTTATTCATATTTGTTCATCAATTAAAAAACAAGTTGTGGCAAGTGTATAAAAAAATGCAATATATATACTCCACAGTCCAGGTCTGAGAATACTTTATTTATTTATTTATTTTAAGATTATTATCATTTTATTTTATTTTTTAATTAAATTTTTATTTTTACTTTATTTTACTTTACAATACTGTATTGGTTTTGCCATACATTGACATGAATCCACCACAGGCGTACATGCGTTCCCAAACATGAACCCCCCTCCCACCTCCCTCCCCATAACATCTCTCTGGGTCATCTGCTATGCATCATTCAGAATTCACTGTCTTTGAAATAGTCAATAATATTTAATTTCAAGTGAACTTAAATGCCTTAAAATTATATATCAATTTTCAATTTGTTATATAACACATGCATGGCATGTACATCAATAAACATAAAACACATACACACATGTATAACAAAGATATGAATAAGCAAAAACCCAGGTTTCTAAGGGGCTCCTAATTTGGCTAATTAACCATTAAATAAGACTGTTAAACTATCATACTGTAATGAAATAAATAGGGGAAGTATTTAACAACCATTGGGCACTGCCCACACATAATAAATGTTCATCATCACTTTGAGTTCAAATATTAATTGACTGCATGCTACTGCAAAGTTGTAAAGAAAATTTTCTGGAGAAATTTGAGGAAGCTTTAAGGAGAAGAGAAGCACAATACCAAAGTGGAGTAATAGGAGAGTACCATTTGCAAACACTTAAATTTACTGAAGAGTAATGTCTATTTCAGAAACACATTTTTGGCGGATATACCCAGATTAATAAGTTTTGTGCAGTGGTCATGAAGTGAAGTGAAGTGAAGTCGCTCAGTCGTGTCTGACTCTTTGCGACCCCATGGACTGTAGCCTACCAGGCTCCACCATCCATGGGATTTTCCAGGCAAGAATACTGGAGTAGGTTGCCATTTCCTTCTCCAGGAGATCTTCCCAACCCGGGGATTGAACCTGTGTCTCCCACATGGTAGGCATTGTAGGCAGACACTTTTACCGTCTGAGCCACCAGGGAAGATAATGGTCATAGATGGTGATAAATCAAAATTAACATCTCATTGAGTCTTCACATTAAGCTCAGAGGAAGGAATGGAAAAATCCTATGGAGGGAGACCACTGATGGATCATGCTTTGCATTTCAATAGAAAGGAAGTAAAAGAAGAGACATAAAGGAAAGTGTGGGACTTATACTTCCAATTTCTCCATATGCCATCACTGATCTCCCAGGAGGAAAAGGGATGATTTTAAGGACTTACCAGGTGGCACCATTATATCTATTACTGTGGGATAAAATCCCTGAGAAAAAATGTAGTAGCTGTCATAGTAAAAAAAAATAAAAGAGTCCAAAATGCAGTACTTGTGTGCAATCTCATAAACGACAGAATGATCTCTGTTCCTTTCAAAGGGAAACCACTCAATATCACAGTAATCCAAGTCTATCCCCCAACCAGTAATGATAAAGAAGCAGAATTTGAATGGTTCTATGAGGCCTAAAAAGACCTTCTAGAACCAACACCAAAATTAGATGTTCTTTTCATCACTGAGCTTCCCTGGTGACTCAGATGATTAAAGCTTCTACCTCCAATGCAGGAGACCCAGGTTCCATCACTGAGTCAGGAAGATCCCCTGGAGAAGGAAATGGCAATGCACTCCTGGAAAATTCCATGGATGGAGGAGCCTGGTAGGCTACACTCCATGGGGTTGCAAAGAGTCAGACACAACTAAGCAACTTCAGTTTCATCAAAGGGTGCTACAATTCAAAAGTAGGAAGTCAAGAGATACCTGGAGTAACAGGCACGTTTCAACTTGGAGTACAAAAAGGCAGGGCAAAGGCTAGCAGAGTATTGCCAAGAGAATGTACTTGTCATGGCAAACACCCTCTTCCAACAACACAAGAGAAGACTCTACATAGCGACATCACCAGATGGTCAATACCAAAATTAGATTGATTATCTTTGTAGTCAAAGATGGAGAAGCTCTATACAGTCAGCAAAAACAAGACCAAGAGTTGACTGTGGCTCAGATCATGAACTACTTATTATAAAATTCAGACTTAAATTGAAAAAGTAGGGAAAACCACTAGACCATTCAGGTATGAACTAAATCAAATCTCTTATGATTATACAGTGGAAGTGAGAAATAGATTCAAGGAATTAGATCTGATAGAGTTCCTGAAGAACTATGGTGGGAGGTTTCTAACATTGTACAGGAAGTGCTGATCAAAACCATCCCCAAGAGAAGAAATGAAGAAAGGCAAAATGGTGATCTGAGGAGACCTTACAAAGAGCTGAAAAAAGAAAAGAAGTGAAAAGCAAAGGAGAAAAGGAAAGATATATCCATCTGAATGCAGAGTTCCAAAGAATAGCAAGGAGAGATAAGAAAGCCTTCCTCAGTGAACGATTCAAAGAAGCAGAGGAAGACAATAGAATGGTAAAGACTAGAGATCCCTTCAATAAAATTAGAGACACCAAGAGAACACTTCATGCGAACATGGGCACAATAAAGGACAGAAATGTTATGGACCTAACAGAAGCAGAAGATATAAAGAAGAGGTGGCAAGAATACACAGAAGAACTATACAAAAAAGATCTTCATGACCCAGATAACCATGATGGTGTGATCACTCACCTAGACCCAGACATCCTGGAGTGTGAAATCAAGTAGGCCTTAGGAAGCATCACTACAAACAAAGCTAGTGAAGGTGATGGAATTCCAGTTGAGCTATTGTAAATCCTAAAAGATGATGCACTGAATATGCTAGCATATTTGGAAAACTCAGAAGTGGTCACAGGACTGGAAAAGGTCAATTTTTGTTTCAATCCCAAAGAAATGCAAAGCCAAATAATGTTAAAACAACCACACAGCTGCACTCATCTCACCCACTAGCAAAGTAATGTTCAAAATTCTCCAAGCTAGGTTTCAACAATACTTGAACTGAGAACTTCCAGATGTTTAAGCTGGATTTGGAAAAGAGAGGAACCAGAGATCAAACTGACAACATCTGCTGGATCATAGAAAAAGCAAGAGAATTTTTTTAAAAAATCTACTTTATTTTCATTCACTATGCTAACACCTTAGACTATGTGGATTACAACAAGCTATGGAAAATTCTTAAAGAGATGGGAACAATATACCACCATATCTGCCTCCTGAGAAATCTGTATGTAGGTCATAAAGCAACAGTTAGAACCTGACATGGAACAAAAGACTGGTTCCAAATTGGGAAAGGAGTACGTCAAGGCTGTATATTGTCACACCGTTTATTTAACTTCTGTGCAGAGTACATCATGAGAAACACTGGGTTGGAAGAAGCACAAGCTGGAATCAAGATTGCCAGGAGAAATATCAGTAACCTCAGATATGCAGATGACAGCACCCTTACGGCAGAAAGAAAAGCAAAACTAAAGAGCTTGAGGAAGCTAAAAGAGAAGAGTGAAAATGGCTTAAAACTCAACATTCAAAAAAGAAGATCATGGCATCTGGCCCCATCATTTCCTGGAAAATTAATGGAGAAACTATGGAAACAGTTACAAGCTTCATTTTCTTGGGTTCCAAAATCACTGCAGATGGTGACTGCAGCCATGAAATTAAAAGACACTATCTCCTTGGGAGAAAGCTATGACCGACCTAGAGAGTATATTAAAAGCAGAGACATCACTTTGTCAATAATAGTCTGTCTAGTCAAAGATGGTTTTCCCAATAATCATGTATGTGAGATTTGGACTATATATAAAGATGAACGTTGAATAATTGATGCTTTTGAAGTATGGTTTTGGAAAAGACTCTTCAGAGTCCCTTGGACTGCAAGGGGATCAAACCAGTCCATCCTAAAGGAAATCAGTCCTGAATACTCATTGGAAGGACTGATGTTGAAGCTGAAACTCCAGTACTTTGGCCATCTGGTAAGAAGGGCTGGTCGTCAGAAAAGTCCCTGATGCTGGGAAAGATTGAGGGAAGGAGGAGAAGGGGATAACAGAGGATCAGATGGTTGGATGGCCTCACCAACTCGATGGACATAAGTTTCAGCAAGCTCTGGGTGTTGGTGATGGTCAGGGAATACTGGCAGGCTGCAGTCTGTGGGATTGCAAATTGTTGGACAGAACTGAGAGAGTGAACTGAACTCAAACAGGTGGTACAGTGGTAAAGAATCTGCCTGCCAGTGGAAGAGATGCAAGAGACATGGGTGCTATCCCTGGGTCAGGAAGATAAGGACAATCCCCTGGTGGAGGAAATGGCATCCACTCCAGTATTCTTGCCTGGTAAATTCCAAGAACAGAGGAACCTGACAGACCCCAGTCTAAGGAGTTGTAAAAATGTTGAATAAGACCGAACATTCAAACCACTGAATGCAGGAGACCAGCTCAGAAAAAGAATCCATTCTCCAGGCACTTACTTTGTAGCTTCTTTTCTTTTATCGGTGCTAATGTAAACTTGCTGGATCAGACTTTGCATTAGACATAATTGTAATGTGATGGAGTTGACTTTAATTTAGAAGAAATTGTTAGCACAACCATTTGAAAGAGTTTATAAAGCTATTTCATTCAATTAAATTTATTACTATTATGAATTATACTTTATCAACATTTGCCTCTTCTCATACTTCTTTATTGAGTTTAAACTAGAAAAGAATTAAGTGATGGTACATATTGACTCCTGCAAAGTTCAACAAATGTTAATCTTGTTTTATTAATGCAGAAACAAACTAATATCACCTCTCCTCCATTCCAAAAAGATTGGACTTGAGCCTATGTCTTCTGCTCCTGGTTGGTTTTCAGAATGATGAAAATTGTATAGAGCAATAAAACCACATAAATTATTCAAATAAAGATGAACTTCATATGCAAATTTTTCATTCAGAAAAAAAATCATATTTACAAGTATCATCAAAAATCCAAAAGTAGTTTTAATGTATGTAACATTGAACTCTCATTATAAAGTATTTTTATTGAACTGATAAATAGATTACAAATAACCACGAGGTTTCTAACTTTCAAACAAGTCCTCAAAATTACAGTAGTTTCAGAGAGAATTAAGTTGTAGGGACAAATATATTTCATAGAGTGGTCACAAGCAATATGAAACAGCTTCTAGCCTTTCCTTGTCATTTGACTGTTACTATGTTTGCGACCTAAATTAAGCATATTGTGCTGTGTTTGCTTTGTTTTTGAAATTAATCAAATGAGTAAAGTGAATTCTCCTGAAAATATACACCAGTTTATTAATTTGTAATATATTGATAGCTCAGGGGTAAATAATCCACCTGCGGTGCGGGAGACTTGAAGATGCTTGTTCAATACCTGGGTCAGGAAGATCTCCTGGAGTAGCAAATGGCAAGCCACTCCAGTATTCTGGGAAATCCCATGAACAGTGGAGTCTGCCAGGCTACAGTCCATGGGGTCACAAAGGGAAGGACATGACTGAGCGACTCAATAAAAACAACTATAAAAGTTAGTCACCATCTTTTGAGAACATTTGGAAGGCACAAAGGGAAAAATACACCTATAATCCTCACTGCCTTAAGTCACCCATTATAACATAATATATTGTGTTAGTATAATTTCTTTGTATTGCCCTCCAATAATTAATATAAGGTACCCAGTAACATATTACACACATCCATATGTAAAAGATAGTGTATTTATAGTTTATATCTCTTTTAATGGAATACTTTACAGTAACCATTTTTGCTTATTGTTATATATTACTCAAAACTTTAAAGCTTGTATTATATTACTTTCTGTGGTTGATTGAATAATAGATTTCCAAATATATGTCCCATGAATGTGACATTATTTGGAAAAAAAGTCTTTACAGATGTAATTTAGTTAAGAATCTTGATATGAGATCATCATCAATTGACTGGATGAGCCTCAAATTCAAAAGACACATGTCCTAGAAGAAAGAAGAAAAGACACAGAGACACACAGGAGAGGAAGCATTGTGAAGATCAAGGCTGAGATTGGAACCACCCACCTATAAACCAAGAATTATGGAACAGGTTTTCTCTGGGCCCTTGCAAGGAAGCATTCCTGCCAATGCCACGGTTTCCAGGGTTCCAGACATGTGAGAGAATAAATTCCTGTTGTTTTAGGCTACACAGTTTGAGATGATTTGTAATAGCAAACTCAGAAAATTAATATGCATCCTATGGATCGACTAATATTTGTTGTAACAATTATTTTCAAGATGTTATGCATTAACCATACAAAATTATCTATAGAAGACTTTATGAGCATTCCTGATGATGCCTATAAATTAGATACCTAAACACTGAATTTGAATATCTTTTAAAAATTGAGAGTTTTAAATTATCCCTCAAAATAATTTTACACTCCCACTATTAGTTAATTATGGGCCTTCAAAAAGACCAAGCAGTTTTTCTTTAAATAGTTTGCACAGATTTGCTTTTGGAAATGAAAAGTTGACATTATGCAATTTAATATTCATAATTCCATCAATATCATGATTTTTAAAATTTTTTTCCTATTCCTATAACTTAGAATATCAGCTGAAAGCTGATTATTAAGGAAAGAACTTCAGTGAGAGCTTATACTTCAGAAGATATGATTCCCACTAATGTTTCTCTTCATTAGCTAGGATGATCAAAATTACCAGTAAAATGTACGTATCTTTGAGTAATCTCATACACATGTAGAGATAATGGAGATAATAGAGAATTTGTGTGTTTTTCATAACTTTTCCCTAAAATTGACCAATGAGATTCCAGTAGGAAAATTTTATATGACTAGATACACAGTAATTATATAATAAATCCATTTGAATAAGTTTCAACAAGATTATCAAGATAAAATTTTAAAACTCAGATATTTATTTCACATATTAATCAGTAGTAGTAGTAAAAAGAAACATAAAAATCTTATTTTTAAATATATACTATCTTTACTGAATTCTTTGAATTAATTTATATAGGCAAAATAAAATAATAAAGGCAGCTAAAAAGAAAATTTTAATTTTATGTTTTAAGATGTTATTAATATGGTCAAAGCCTTTCACTGTGTGGATCACAATAAACTGTGGAAAATTCTGAAAGATATAGGAATACCAGACCACCTGGCTTGCCTCTTGAGAAACCTATATGCAGGTCAGGAAGCAACAGTTAGAACTGGACATGGAACAACAGACTGGTTCCAAATAGGAAAAGGAGTACATCAAGGCTGTATATTGTCACCCTTCTTATTTAAATTATATGCAGAGTACATCATGAGAAATGCTGGGCTGGAAGAAGGACAAGCTGGAATCAAGATTGCTGGGAGAAATATCAATAACCTCAGATATGCAGATGACACCACCCTTATGGCAGAAAGTGAAGAGGAACTAAAAAGCCTCTTGAGGAGAGTGAAAAGATTGGCTTAAAGTTCAACATTCAGAAAATGAAGATCATGGCATCTGGTCCCATCACTTCATGGGAAATAGACGGGGAAACAGTGGAAACAATTTCAGACTACTTTTTTGAGCTCCAAAATCACTGAAGATGGTGATTGCAGCCAAGAAATTAAAAGACGCTTACTTCTTGGAAGGAAAGTTATGACCAATCTAGATAGCATATTAAAAAGCAGAGACATTACTTTGCCAACAAAGGTCCATCTAGTCAGGCTATGCCTTTTCCAGTGGTCATGTATGGATGTGAGAGTTGGACTGTGAAGAAAACTGAGTGGTGAAGAGTCGATAGTTTTGAACTGTGGTGTTGGAGAAGACTCTTGAGAGTCCCTTGGACTGCAAGGAGATCTAACCAGTCCATTCTAAAAGAGATCAGTCCTGGGTGTTCTTTGGAAGGAATGATGCTAAAGCTGAAACTCCAGTACTTTGGCCACCTCATGTGAAGAGTTGACTCATTGGAAAAGACTCTCATGCTGGGAGGGGTTGAGGGCAGGAGGAAAAGGGGACGAAGAGAATGAGATGGCTGGATGGCATCACCGAGTCGATGGACGTGGGTTTGAGTGAACTCTGGGAGTTGGTGATGGACAGGGAGGCCTGGCATGCTGTGATTCATGGGGTCGCAGAGAGTCGGACACGACTGAGCGACTGAACTGGACTGAATATGGTCCCAAAAGGAATAACATATAGAAGTTTTGGTTAGTTTTTGCTTTTTTTATTTATTATTCATAGCAACTAGTGAGTTCACATAAAGTCCTGTCTCTTAAACACTTTAAGAGTAGAAGGTATATCTAAGAATTTGCTTCTTAAGGGAAAAAGTTCTTAAGGACAATTGCTATGCTTGTAAATTCAGAAGAGATTGAAATTTTGTATATGGTGACAAGACATAATATAATAACAATCTCAAAATCTTCTTAGTTTTGTCACTTCTATAGAGAGAAAAGGGAAAGTTTGTCATAGGCAAATACAGAATTATGTCATTTAAGATGGACTGTCATTTATGAAGCCCCAAATTATTTATTTTAATAGTATTTTAAGATATGTCAAATATAAAGGCAAATTCATTAAACATCTGTAAATTAATATTTTATTATTATAGTTTGTAGCACTCTAAGAAGTTTGATCTTATTGAAATAGTTTTCTTTTTGTAGAATATATTTAGCCATTGGCCAATATTTTAGCCATAATAGAAGGGAGTCACTCAAAACCAAAGTGACATGAAACCACAGAAGCATAACTGGAGGATATATAATACCAGAGATCCTGATAGTTTATATTTATATTTGTTACAACAGGTTGATGGGTTTTAACGCCAGAATGGACATTATTTTAGAAAAGATAATATATTTTATTTGGTAAAGGTTATATATATATATATTCATCACTTCTATAGTTTAATGAGATTTTAAATTTTGTGTGTTTTAGTTATGTATAACTCATAGTTCTGCTTTTAAAAATACCAGAAATGCCTTCATTTGAAAAAGAAAATTAATATATGTGATCAATTAATTCATCTACCAAAAGTTAGAATTGATAAAGGTATTTATACTCATCAAATAAGTGTAATATTTTTAAATGTCACAACTTAAAAAAAATTTTATAGCAGATAATATTCATATACAATTACTAACAGGTTGCTTGTAGTTAAAGTGTTCTTACCCTGTGTCAGGCACTATTTGAAGTAATGTTTCTGTGTTATGTTATTTAATTATTGTTCAAAAGTAATCAGGTTAATAGGACTTTCATTAGCCTCATTTGAAAAATAAGGAACATGATAGAATGAATGGAAAGTTATTCATTTACTTTAGGTAATAAAACTAGAAAAATTTAAAACTAGGATTTGAACTCAAGAAGTATAACTAAAGAGCTTGCATTCTTATTATTACATTATCCTGGTACATACTTCTAGAAAGAATTACTAAGTTGAGCAGATATTTATAAAGTAGTATAAGTCATTGTGAAAACAGATTTAATGCAGTAACTGTCCAGTTTCTAAGGAAAGGTAAGATTTATATCCTTCTTTAGTAAGATGTTGTATATATTAATGATGATCTTTATTTAAACTTGTATATTTAGATATATGCTGTGATTCATGGGGTCACAGAGTCGGATACAACTGAGAGACTGAACTGAACTGAACTGATACATACTTCTTCTCTCTTCTAGAGTGAAGCTTTTAGCAAATCTCCCATTCAAGCATGAACAGCTGGAAACTCTGTTTAAAATATACAAAATATTTCTTTTAACTCATCAGGGAGCTTCTAAGATATTTGTCTCATAGATGTTAGGTAGCAAGAGCATCAAAAGAAAGAAAGTGGAAAATAAGTTCAATCTCTATTTCCCCTGGAGGAGTTCAACTGATGTACAAAATGCCCTGAAAGCCTGAGAAGACTAACAGGGCTTTCAGAGGCACATGAAATCTAAAGTTAAATTTAAAGATTCTCTAAGAATAAAATGCCTGGATGTTGCTTTGTTGTTTAATAGCTAAGTCATGTTTGACTCTTCAAGACCTCACGGATTGCAGCACACCAGGCTTCCCTGTCCTTCACTATTTGCTGCAGCTTGCTCAAACTCATGTCCATTGAATCAATCCGTGATGCCATCCAACCATCTTAACCTCAGTCTTCCCCTTCTCCTGGCTTCAATCTTTCCCAGCATCATGGTCTTTTCCAAAAAGTCAGCTCTTCCCATCAGGTTGCCAAAATATTGAAGTTTCAGCTTTGGCATCAGTCCTTCCAATGAATATTCAGAATTAATTTCCTTTAGGATTGACACTTTTGATCTGCAGTCAAAGGGATTCTTCTGCGGCACCACAGTTCAAATGTATCAATTCTTAGTCACTTAGCCTTCTTTATGGTCCAACTCTCACATCTGTACACGACTACTGGAAAAACCATAGCTTTGACTATGTGGACCTTTTTGGCATTTTAAGATTCTGTCTAGGTTTGATGTAGTTTTCCTTCCCAGCTGCAAGAATCTTAATTTCATGGCTGCCTTCACTGTCTGCAGTGACTTTGGAGCTCAAGAAAATAAAATGTGTCACTGGTTCCAGCTTCTCCTCTTCCATTTGCCATAAAGTGATGGGACCAGATGCCATCATCTTAGTTTTATGAATGTTGAGTTTTAAGCCAGCTTTTTCACTCTGTTTTATTCTCATCACCAAGGCTCTCTAGTTCCTCTTTGTTTTCTGCCATTAGTGATATCCTCTACATATCTGAGATTATTGATATTTCTCCTGGCAATCTAGATGCCATTAAGCATTTCACATGATGTACTCTGCATAGAAGTTAAATAAACAGGGTGAAAATATAAAGCTTTGACATACTCCTTTTCCAATTTTGAACCAGTCCATTTTTCCATGCCCGGTTCTAACTGTTGCTTCCTTACTTGCATACAGATTTCTCAGGAGATAGGTAAGGTGGTCTTTATTTAGCATAGTCAATGAAGCAGAAATAGATGTTTTTCTGAAATCCCTTTGCTTTCTCTATAATCCTAAGAATGTTGGCAATTTGAGCTGTTTCCTCTGCCGTTTCTAAATCCAGCTTGTACATCTGGAAGTTCTCAGTTCACGTACTGTTGAAGGCTAACTTGAAGGATTTTGAGCATTACCTTGCTAGCATGTGAAATGAGTGCAATTGTATGGTAATTTGAACACTCTTTGGCATTGTCCTTCTTTGAGACTGTAATGAAAATGACCTTTTGCAGTGCTGTGGTCATTGCTGAATCTTCCAAATTTGCTGACATATTGAGTGCAGACTTTCACAGTATCTTCTTTTAGGGTTTTAAATAGCTCAGCTCGAATTCTATCACAAAGTTCCTGGTACACAACAGCAAATGAAAGTACTTTTGCTTGAAAGTAAAGCAAGCTACGCAAATTAGAACTAGACAAGCTCACATGAAGACTGAAACCCAAATCTGAATAATGCCAATTGGTGATTAGATGGATTTGGTCTACTTTTAACCTAACTCCCTGATTTTTAAACTTCCTGGCACAAGCAAAGACAGATTCAAAAATTTTGTGGAGGAAGATACCATTTCCAGAGTCTCATTATTGATTTTTCTCCACACTTAATTCCAGATTTTGATTTAAAAAAATCAGTAAGTTCATATTGTTAACACTGCTCACAATTTCTCAAACACTGCATGTTATATGAGTCAAAGCATTCCTATCTGAGTATATCACAACCCAATTTGCTTCTTGTTACTTTTAGATTCACTACATCTAGCATTCACTAGCAGCAATACAGTCCTTGGTCCTATCTGACCAACAAGATGTGTGCAATTCCAAAATTTGTGACATTTTTCTCTCTAGGACCACTTCCTTTATTGATTGTCAAGGTCTAGATTTTCCTGAGTCAGTCCTTGACAAAAGGATTGAAATAGTTCATTAAAGAACTGTTTTCAGAAAACACCAACAGGGAATGAGAAATGAGATATGTAAATCCAGGAGCAAGTACAACTTTATCTAGTGGAAAAAGTTAAACTGGAGCTTAATCTCATTGAGGAAATCTGTTAAATGATCTAGAACATCCTTCTCAGAGTTACTACACTGAGAAGCAATAAAGATGGAATATCTATATATGAGCCATTATATATTGTTGCCTGTGGGCTTCTCCCAGAAAATGTTAATTCTCCCATGTCTGGCTTGCCTCAAATAGAGACTGACTGTCCTTCCACAGCTGATGAAGACCTCAAAGGAGGTGCTGGCCATTGAAAGATGGGCAGCATGTATTACAACAGCAATGGAAAGTATTTGTGATAGTATGGTAGAGTCTGCTCCATAGTCCCAAATCTCCTTTATTCCAGATTCTTCCACATTACGTCTGACTAAGGACTTAACTATGTTTAGTCAACTCTATTAAAAAGAGAGACAATGAGTACACGTGTGACTGTCCTCTCTCTCTTTAATATTTTTCCCCAGAATTTGTTGTGTTTATTTGGAAGAACCACAACATTAGCTTCTTTTCCATAAGCATTGTACCTAATTGATATAACTTACTGGAAAGAAACAATCTATTCATTAATGTTTTCAATGGGTGTGATGGCCACGAGTCTTTTCAGGTGGTGTTAGTGGCAAAGAACATGCCTGCCAATGCAGGAGACATAAAAGACAGGGGTTCGATACTTGAATTGGGAAGATTCTCTGGAGGAAAGCATGACAACCCACTCGTGTTCTTGCCTGGAGAATTCCATAGACAAAGAGCCTGGTGGTCTATAGTCCGTAGGGTTGGAAAGAGTAGGACACAACTAAAGCGATTTAGCAAGCACACACGATGACCACATGATTTTTGGATTCATTACAAGGCTTCATCACAGAGCTCAAAGAGATTCTCAGCTTCACCTTTTATTGAGTGGGTTAAGAACTGGTCTCCTTTTTCAAACCTGCATATCTAGATTTCTCTACTTCCTTCCTACCATGTCTGATTCCAAACAGTGTTCTTTTATTCTCAGAGTTCCCTTTTGTATTGCACCATATTGTATAAACTAACTGAAGTTTCAAATGATGCTAAAATTCTGATTTTCTACCCTTACCCCCAAAGTTCTGTGGAAAATTCTGAAAGAGATGGAAATACCAAACCACCTGACCTGCCTCTTGAGAAACCTATATGCAGGTCAGGAAGCAACAGTTAGTACTGGACATCAAACAACAGACTGATTCCAAATAGGAAAAGGAGTACGTCAAGGCTGTATATTTTCACCCTGCTTATTTAACTTATATGCAGAGTATATCATGAGAAATGCTGGGCTGCAAGAAGTATAAGCTGGAATCAAGATTGCCGGGAAAAATATCAAGAACCTCAGATATCCAGATGACACCACCCTTATGGCAGAAAGTGAAGAATAACTAAAGAGCCTCTTGATGAAAGTGGAAGAGGAGAGTGAAGAAGTTGGCTTAAAGCTCAACATTCAGAAAACGAAGATCATGGCATCTGGTCCCATCACTTCATGGGAAATAGATGAGAAAACAGTGAAAACAGAGGCTGACTTTATTTTTCTGGGCTCCAAAATCACTGCCAATGGTGATTGCAGCCATGAAATTAAAAGACGCTTACTCCTTGGAAGAAAAGTTATGACCAACCTAGATAGCATATTCAAGAGCAGAGACATTACTTTGCCAACAAAGGTCTGTCTAGTCAAGGCTATGGTTTTCCCAGTAGTCGTGTATGGATGTGAGAGTTGGACTATAAAGAAAGCTGAGTGGTGAAGAATTGATGCTTTTGAACTGCGGTTTTGGAGAAGACTCTTGAGAGTCCCTTGGACTGCAAGGAGATCCAATCAGTCCATCCTAAGGTAGATCAGTCCTGGGTGTTCATTGGAAGGACTGATGTTGAAGCTGAAACACTAATACTTTGTCCACCTGATGTGAAGAGCTGACTCATTTCAAAAGACCCTGATGCTGGGAAAGATTGAGGGCAGGAGGAGAAGGGGACGACAGAGAATGAGGTGGTTGGATGGCATTACCGACTCAATGGACATGGGTTTGGGTGAACTCCGAGAGTTGGTGATGGACAGGGAGGCCTGTTGTGCTGCGATTCATGGGGTTGCTAAGAGTCGGACACAACTGAGCGAGTGAACTGAACTGAACTGAACCCACAAAGTTACAATTTCTTCTTAATTTAAGATTCAGTATTTGCTTTCCAATTTAAATCAGGCAAAAATATAACCAAATATTTCACCCTGGCAGGCTTATCATTTTTTTATTTTTTAGGATAACCATTCTTCTAGACTCACTATTATTATCCTTGCTGCCAAATTCAACTTTGCTGCAAATTAAACACTTTCTTCTAACCTCATGCCACTGCACACAAGAAGGTGCAATAGACATAATCAGGCAATAAGATATGGGGATAGTATAAGCTGGATACAAGGCAAGTTGGAGTTAAACAAAGAACAGAGGAGGTGATAAGACACTCCCATGTGAAAAGGTTCCAACAGGATTTGTTAATTAATTAAATTGTAGGAAAGGGAAAGAGAGATGTTAAGTGACTTTTGGGTTTTTCTTTGGCACCTCAAAGGACTGTCAATTACAATAATGGGGAAGATTGGAAGAACAGTAAGAGCTGAAGGTGTGGAAAAATACAGAGAGCTTTCTGGAGTTCTCAATTTTGGCAACTGAACAGATAGTTCAATTAAGTAAAGATAGAAGTTGAGAGCTCAAGAGAGAATTGAAATGCAGGCACATAAATTTGAAAGTTATGACTAATAGAGATCTCTTTAAGGCCATGTGCATTTATGAGACCTTGAAAGGAAAAAAGTATAGGTGGAGGAGGGTAGTAAACCAAATCTCAAACCTAGTCCTTCAAAAATATTAGTTCTATCAGAGGAAAATGATATATGAAAAAAGAAGCTATAATAAATTATCATTGGAATAGTAGGAAAATAGAGTGCTGAAAAATGTTATTATCTTTACTTTCTCAGCATACCTGTACCAGAATGTACAATAAAAAGAAAAATACCTTTCCTATTCAGCACAATCGGAGAAGCAATGGCAACCCACTCCAGTACTTTTGCCTGGAAAATCCAATGGATGGAGGAGCCTGGTAGGCTGCAGTCCATGGGGTCGCTAAGAGTTGGCACGACTGAGCGACTTCACTTTCACTTTTCACTTTCATGCATTGGGGAAGGAAATGGCAACCCACTCCAGTGTTCTTGCCTGGAGAATCCCAGGCACGGGGGAGCCTGGTGGGCTGCCGTCTACGGGGTCACACATAGTCGGACACGACTGAAGCGACTTAGCAGCAGCAGCATTCAGCACAATAAGGTATTTTCCAGTAGTTGTGAAGTTTTAAATTTGTCATAATTCTCCTGTAACAAAAAATTTGCTATTCCTGTAAAAGACTAATTGTTATCCATTTCTACTAAACAGAAAATCATTTGAAAATGAATTGTGGGACTTCCCTGGTGGGAGAGTAGTTTGAAGCACACTTTGCAGGGAACCTGGGCTCCATCCATCGTCCCCATCCATGGTCCGGGAAGATCACAGATGCCACTGCACAACTGAGCTCTGGTAGCACAGCTATGAGCCTTTGGTCCAGAGCCTGCGAGCCACAACAACTGAAGCTCGAGTGCCCAAGAACCTGTGCTCCGCAACTAGAGAGTAGCCCTAGCTTCTCTCAAGTAGAGAAAGACTGTGGACAGCAGCAAAGACAGAGCGCATCTAACAGATAATAAATAAACATTTTTAAAAACTGAATTGCAGAATATGTAGGAGTACATTTGACCAGAATGAAAAGCTTCACTAAATTTAAATTTTGGAAAGATAAAACAAAAGAGGCAATCAAGGGAAATTTCATAAGGTAAAATTTGTTTTCATAGTTATGTATAATTCCATGATAAATTTTTCGATTATGGTATAGTGTGACATCTGAAGTGAAGGGTTAGCCACTCAGTCGTGTCCAACTCTGCGATCCATGGCTCCTCTGTCCGTGAATTTCTCCAGGCTAGAATACTGGAGTGGGTTGTCATTCTCTTATCCAGAGGATATTCCCAACCTAGGGATCGAGCCTGGATCTCTCAGATTGCAGGAGACTTCTTTACTGTTTGAGCCATGATGATATAGCGTAGCACTTCTAAATACTCAAAAATAGCAATGTGCATAAGTACTCAGAAACTACAAGGCTTTAGGTAAATACCGATATCATAAAGGTTTATAATATGTTGGGAGAATAAATCCAATGGTATTACAGTACACACAATATGCAAGTAATAATAACAAATA
Organism: Budorcas taxicolor; assembly: GCF_023091745.1. Taxonomy (NCBI): domain Eukaryota; kingdom Metazoa; phylum Chordata; class Mammalia; order Artiodactyla; family Bovidae; genus Budorcas; species Budorcas taxicolor. Next base: position 53,150,675 of record NC_068929.1, on the reverse strand, counting down.
CATACGTGTGCAGGTTTCCCTGGTGGCTCAGTGGTAAAAAATCTGCCTATCAATGCAGGAGATGAGGGTTGAATCCCTGGGTTGGGAAGATCCCCTGCGGGAAGAAATGGCAACCCACTCCAGTATTCTTGCCTGGGAAATCCCATGGACAGAGGATCCTGGCGGGCTGCCATCCATGGGGTCACAAAAAGAGTCAGACCCAACTGAGTGACTAACCAAAACACAGCACACCACATATATGTACACATACGTATATAAATGTATGTGTGCACATTCATTTGTGTATACATGCACATGCACAGACCTGTAGTTTCACTTCTCTTTGTGTGGTCTGTTTTGCCACAACTTCAAAACCCAGATGAAAAGTCCTGTCTCTTAGTTTTCTGACTTTCCTTCCTCTGCTGATGATGCACATTTCTTTTTCTTTCCTGTTCCCTTTAGAATCCAGCTATCTATGGTACAAATATGCTTCGAGGTAGTAAATGCAACCGATTGTTCTCTATTAATTCATTAGCTAGATAATGTGTTACATCTCCAGGGAAATGTAATACCTAGCTCTCTATATACATCTCCTGTAAAAAGCCCACAGGGAGAAGCACTAATGCTGGAAATTTAGAAAGATCCAACTGGGAGTTAATTTATTCAAGGGAGACTTTCTTAGAGTCCCTTAAATCTCATTAATAGAGCAGCTGCCTAACCTAATAATGCATAAATCAATCCCACATGCTAAAAGTTGCTCAAGGAATGGGAATATTTTCAGTTCAATTTCTTCAAGAGTGACAGCAAACAAAATGCCTCCTGTCATTTGGGTGATAGTGCTTTTTCCACTACTAAGGTTTTAATACATAGAATTAGACTGGAAATTTAAGTGATAAGGCACATTTGCAAATAAGATCCCTACTTTTATAGTTATGCACAATAATCTATGCATAATGTTTTATGTGGGAAATATTAAATGAAAAATAAAAACATACTTAATTCATTTTTGTTTAATAGATAATGCGTAACCAGTCTCATGGTCACAAGATTTACATGTGAAAAATGGCTGGACCCCAGGAAGATAGCTATATTAATATTCTTGTTTGGCTGTTTAAATTCTCTATTGTCAGAATTTCAAAACTTATTAATCATCTCTATGCAAATGACCACTCATCTGAGTTTAAGGTATTTTTTTCAAATTGTGGCTGGACAATCTATTTATGTTGCTCATCAGGAACTTTACACAATATGGATAAAACTTGTATAATGTTTATTAAATTCATTTTAAAATCAGTTTTGTTCTTTTGCTATACCAATCAAAGTTATTCATTGTTAATTTTTTATTCTACTTTCTTGGCCATATTCTATACCCAGGCAGTTCTTAAATCAGATTGAAATTATGGTTTAAATACTTATTATCCATCTTTCCTCTCTCTTCTATTTCAATTACCATTTTCTATGTACTCTACATGCATATTCCCTACTGGCATGTTTTCTCAATCAGCTATGCCTTTCATACTGTAGTCTGTAACATAATCAAATGTGAGCTCTTAGATCAACATTTCCCAAATCTAAAAAGAGAAGTGTATATGTAAGTCCTATTTAATAATTAAGATAATTAACACAGTACTGGGAGGAAAAGATGGTGTTTTCAATATGAAGTCAATTGGATATCCATCATGAAGGGGTATCTATCTTGGTCACTACTTTATACTATATAAAAAATTAATTCAAGATAGATTTAAATCTAGATGTGAAAAGTAAACAACAATAACTTAGATAAAAATAGATTTTTTGGACCTTGGAGTGGGCCAAGTTTTCTTAGAAAACAAAAAGTGCTAACCTAAAGAGGAAAAAATATGATAATGTGGATTGTGTTGAGATTGAAACTTCTATTTCTGAAAAGACATAATTAAAAGAGTACAAACCATGATATTAGAGATAATGATACTGTGCATAACTTCAATAAAGTACGTTCATTCTGTACAAAGAATTTCAACACATGGGTATGAAAAAAGAAAGTATAATTCATACTTGGACAAAAGACAAGGGATTGACAACTTAATGAAGAAAAGACAAACTGAAACCACAATGATATACTACCACCTGCTCAACAGAATAACAAAATGAAAATGAACATAACAAAAAGAAATGCCAAGTTTGGTGAGGTGGTGGGAGACCTGGAATCCTCTGTGATGGTGGGAGAATACACTGATGCAAATACATTGGGAAGGTCATTGTATGTACCTAATGAAACAGAATATATGATCAGAAATTTCACACTGAAGTATGCATCTTCCAGAAAAAAAAAAATTACCATAAGACATAGCAGTAATAGTCATAGTGGTCCAAATTTGTAATTTGCCCAAATGCTCAACAGTGAAATAAGAAAATATGCTATTTCTATGAGGGAATACTTTATGGCAATCAAAATAATTTCTACTAATGATATAGAAATACAGCCAGATATCTCAAATATAATATTGAACAAGATAACCAGACACAAAAGAGAAAATTAGTATGATATCATTTAGGTAAAGAACAAAATCAATATGCATACAGTGGAACATTAATCAGCCATGAAAGGGTGTGAAATTCTGAGACATGCCCTGAAATATGGATGAGCCCTGAAAATATTAGATTAAATGCAGTGAACCAGACAGAAAAGGACAAATATTGTATGACTGTACTTATATGAAATAGTTAAGCTAGTAAAATACATAGAGATAGAGAATAGATTAGAATCTATCAGAGGCTGAGGGGAAATGCAGAATGAAAAATATTTGCTAAATGTCACAGAGTTCTAACTGGTGTGACAAAAACTTTTGGGAAATGAACATGAGTGATGGTTGCACAACATTGCAAATATACTTAGTACCATTCAATTGTATTTTGTAACATAGTTAAAATAGCAAATCTCATCCCATATATATATCATGGAGTATATATATATATATATATATATATATATATATAACAATAAAATAATTTAAGAAGAAAAGAATAATCAAGAAAATATTGATGCTTTTGAACTGTGTTGTTGGAGAAGACTCTTGAGAGTCCCTTGGACTGCAAGGAGATCAAACCACTCAATCCTAAAGGAAATAAGTCTTGAATATTCATCAGAAGGACTGAGGCTGAAGCTGAAGCTCCAATACTTTAGCCACCTGATGTGAAGAACTGAATCATGGGAAAAAACCCTGATGGTGGGAAAGATTGAAGGCAGGAGGAGAAGGGGATGACAGAGGATGAGATGTTGGATGACATCACAGGCTCAATGGATATGAGTTTGAGCAAGCTCTGGGAGTTGGTGATGGACAGGGAAGCCTGGCCTGCCAGAGTCCATGAGGTCGCAAATAGTCGGACACGACTGAGTGACTGAACTGGTGCTAAGATTTAACTACCAAATGGTCATTATGAAATATTGTTAAAAGTAATACCACTGTTTTGTTTTACAAATTAGATGTACATCATTAAAACAGAAAGATTTATACCAGAATATTTTTCTAGGGAGTGAATTTTATTTCCTTTCATCATTTATTGTATTTTCTCCATTTTCTACAACACAAAGGTGTATTACTTTTCTTTGCAAAAAACCACAAAAGTTTTAGAGTCAGACAAGCAAACAAACAAATTCTATGCCCGTAAATGTGTGCCTAGTTTATCCATGGACCTAGATAATGAGGGAAAGAAAGCATCAGAAGTGATATTTTGATTTTGCTTTTTGATGGGTATTGGTCATTCAGGGATATCTGTCTTCAACTATACATGTATATATTTTCATGTATGCATATTGCACTTGAAGAGTATTTTTAAAATAAGTAGGGTATTCTCTGTTAATTTAATAAGGGGCATTCATAAATAATGAAAAGTTTCTAATTACATTTTAGATATATTGACTCCTTTTGTAATAAGCAGCCTTTTCATTTTTCAAAGGGAATACTCTCTAAAAATATCTTTGCTCATCTTTCTGAGCTTATTTTCATGGCAGCAAGAGAGACACGGACTCAGAGAACAGAATTGTGAACACATGGGGGGATGAAAGGAAGAGACAAATTGAAAGAATAATATTGAAACATATATATTACCATGTGCAAAATAGGAAACCAGTGGAAATTTTCTATATGGTGCAGAGAGCTCAAAACCAGTGCTCTGTGACTAGCTAGGGGAGTGGATTGGGGTGGGAGGTCGGAGAGAGGTTCAAAAGGGAGGAGTTATGCATACGCCTATGGCTGATCCATGTTGATATGTGGCAGACTAACACAATCCTGTAAAGCAATTATCCTTCAATTACAATCTTTTTAAATGATAATACTTATGTATATTTTGCAGAATGTTAAGAATCATCAATAACCTGACTTTTGTGGGCATTCAATAAATACTGATCAAATAAGAAAAATCTTTTATCATCTTTCAAACAGAAAGTTCTCTTAAATACTGTGTGTCTCATTTTACTCCCTTCTCTCTACTTGTCTATATAATTCTAAAAGTTCTGACATATGATGGGCAGATACTGCATCAGTTTCAAGATATAAAGGCTGATGATTTGCTCCAATATCATCTTTACTGGACTCTCACATTAAAACAAAAAAAAAGAAAGAAAGAAAGAAAAGTTAGAGCTTAACCTCCAATAGCAGAAAGAGACAAAACTTCAGATTAGTTATAAGAAAGCAAAGCTTTGTATATTAAGAGAGATGACAGAGGCAAAGCGTATTGGTACATTAGCAGGAAAGCTTTTCTAAGAAGTATTAAGCTACAGTTTAAAGTTAATAATTATTTGTCATGCAAAGAGTATGATGAGAGTGGGGTGGGAACATCTGGATTAAGATACTTCACATGATCAAGTGTGACAAGAAAAGAAAATCAACTAGAGGACAGTTACATGAGAGGTGGGTCAAGGGTAAGGCAGGAAACTAGTTTAGGTCTCATTGAAGAGTGTGATTTGTCTGGAAGATCTTTAAGATTTTAATATTAATAATGATAATAATATAATAATAAAGACATATTATTAATAAAGGAGGGCATGGCAACCCATTCCAGTATTCTTGCCTGGAGAATCCCATGGACAGAAGAGCCTGGTAGGCTACAGTCCATTGGGTCCGACAAACGGTTGGACATGACTGAAGAGACTTGTCAGGCATCATTCACATATTAATAATAATAGTACTACACACACTAACATTTCTCAGAATAATGTATGGAAAACAGATGTCAGTGGACAAGTGCAGATCATGGAGAATTAATTAGAAAACATTGTGCCTATGTAGCTAACAGCGATTGATGTCATTGACTTTTGTAGTGCAGATCCAGAGAAATATGTATACTCTTAAAATATTCTCAAGTATACGTGTGTTTAAGGTGTTTGGGGTGAGGTTAAATGAATAGAAATTAGTGACAAAATAGAGGCTTGATAAATCATAAGTTGATGGCATGGGAAGATAGCTGATAATGGAAGACCAAGAAAGGAACAGATGTGACAGTCAAAAGTTTAATAATAATAAAAAATCTTAGTTAAATCAGCACCTCTCTAAAGACTTGTGAATGCTTGCCATGCATCTAAACAGAGATGTCAAATATAAAGTTGGCTGTATACGTAGGATACCCAAAAAACAAAAGATTGAGTTTATATCTACATCTATCTATCTATCTATAGAATTATAAACAATTTTAAAAAACATGGTCTGGATGATATAATTTAAGAAAGACAGCAGAGAGATAAAAGTAGAGGGCTCGCAATCCGAAGCGTATAAACAGTAAAACAAAAATATAAACAAACCAGAAACTAAAAACCTTCATTGGTCAAGGAGAGACAGAAAAACAAGAAAAAGAGAAGTGACTAGAGAGGCAAAACTCAAATTGAAGAGTACTGTTGTCATAGAAACTTAAGGGGGAAAAAAAAAAAAACAAAAAAAAAACACTGTGGTTCAAGATAGAGCTAATTGCCCTCTGCTGTGAAAACTCTAAAGAAGTCAAGGAAAAGGACTGTGAAAAGCAAAACAGAAACTTCTTCTGCTGTTTTCATGGATGGTTAAGTGTGCACATAACATCTCAGAGTCAGCAACCCCAAATCCACACCTAAAACAAACAAAACACATGGTCCCCTTGTCTAGTTATGTGTAGTCGTTCAATCAAAGCAACTCAGAGTCTTTTCTTACTTCATAAACTTATACTCTGACTTTTGTAATACTGATCTCCAAAGATATGTGACCGCTTATGCAGACTTGAAAGGGCTTCCCAGTTGGCTCAGTGAATAAAGAATTTGCTTGCAATGCAGGAGATGCAGATTTGATCCCCAGATTGGGAAGATGACCTGGAGGAGGGCATGTCAACCCACTCCAGTATTCTTGCAGGGAGAATAGTATGAACAGAGGAAACTGTCAGGCTACAATCCATAGGGTCACAAAGAATTGGACACAACTGAAGCGACTAAGCGCACACAAGCATGCAGATATAATAATAATGTGAATCTTTTCTTTTTTTTTAAATCGTGAACAGAATTCTTATAAATCTGGTAATTTAAGTAGTCTCGCCACTGCTACTTTAAATAAAGATTGTATTTCTTATAATTTTTTTGGTACCAGGTTGCTACTACACTAAAGCCTTTAACTGTGTGGATCACAAGAAACTGTAGAAAATTCTTGAAGAGATTGGAATACCAGATTATCTTACCTGCCTCCTGAGAAACCAATATGCAGGTCAAGAAGCAACAGTTAGAACTGGACAGGAAAGAATGGACTGGTTCCAAACTGGGAAAGGAGTATGTCAAGACTGTATATTGTCACCCTGCTTATTTAACTTATATACAGAGTACATCATGAGAAATGCCAGGCTGGATGAATCACAAGCTGGAATCAAGACTGCCAGGAGAAATATCAATAACCTCAGATATGCAGATGACACCACCGTTATGGCAAAAAGTGAAGAGGAACTGAAGAGCCTCTTAATGAAAGTGAGAGAGTAAAACGGTTGGCTTAAAGCTTAATATTCAAGAAAACTAATATTATGCGATCTGGTCATCTCACTTCATAGCAAGTAGAAGGGGAAACAATGGAAACAGTGACAGATTTCATATTCTTGGTTTCCAAAATCACTGCAGATAGTGACTGCAGCCATGAAATTAAAAGACGCTTGCTCCTTGGAAGAAAAGCTATAACAAACTTAGACAGCACACTATAAAGTAGAGATATGACTTTGCCAACAAAGGTCCATCTAGGCAAAGCTATGGTTTTTCCAATAGTCTTGTATGGATGTGAGAGTCAGACTATAAAGAAAGCTGTGCACTGAAGAACTGATGCTTTTGAACTGTGGTATTGGAGAAGATTTTTGAGAGTCCCTTTGACTGCAAGGAGATCAAGTCAGTAGATCCTAAAGAAAATCAACCCAGAATTTTCACTGGAAAGCCATACTGAAGCTGAAACTCCAATACTTTGGCCATGTGATATGAGGAGCTGACTCACTGAAAAAGACTCTGCTCCTGGGAAAGGTTGAAAAGAGGAGAAAAAGGGAACGACAGAGGATGAGATTATTGGATGCCATCACCAGCTCAATGGACATGAGTCTGAGCAAACTCTGGGAGATGATGATGGAAAGGGAAGCCTAGCATACTGCAATCCATGGGGTCACAAAGAGTTGACATGACTGACTGACTGAACAGCAAGTCTTATTACTATTCTGATCTTTCTCTGTAGGTAAATCTCTGCCTGGTGTCCTTTCTGCCAATAATTTTTCATCTTCATTGACAGTTATACACAGTCTTCCAAAAACCCATGTGGACTCATCTATCAGAGTTGATTAAACTCTTCTTTTTCAGCAAGGCCACTAAACATGGCTTGCTCCAGGGCTATGTGATTCAGGTGGACTTCCTGGGAGAGCAGAGGTATTACACTCATGAACTAGCTATGGAACTATTCTAATGTGACCCCTTCTTTAAATTGAGCCATTCTATTTAGAATTAATGTGAATATTTATACCCAAGAAGCCCTAGGCTAATATTTAGTGATTGCAAAACAGTTGGTAGTAACTGAAAATATACAACAATATAATTTTACAGGATGACTGGCTTTCAAATATTTTGAAGTATAATAATTGGCAAAGTTGAAAATTTTCATATTCATTGGCTTAAAACATTTTATTGAATAAACATTTCATTACCTGTGCCAACAAATATTAATAAGAGAATTCTGCTTTTAATTTTTTTTTTATTTTTAGTAATGGTACTTTGCTCTATTGGGTTAAAAATATCGTGACACTTTCTTCTACAAAAATTACTATTCACTGTTCCTAAATATTTTTTTGCTTTCTGTTATGTATTTTAAAAATTCAGTCTTAAAATTAATATTCAAAGACATATTGCAGACTGTGAGGCAATAGTTTCTGTTCTGTCTTGCAAAAATATATGCTGCATTTTGGGTTTTAAAGGTGTGAAAATAAAAAGGTCTAAAATCTTCTCCAACAAGTGAATATGTAGCAAGTAATAGTCTTGAGGTTAAATAGATATTTTCTAACCATCATGTAAACATTGTTGTTTGTGATGGGAAGTCTTTTTCCAACTTTCAAACATAAAAAGAAAACAATATTCTCTGATAATAATTTATTGCTATTTCCTTCCATGTTTCAAAGCATTTTCGAAAAGTAGTCTCTTTCTTCCTCTCTTTTTTGCTAAACTGCAAAATAACTCCCAGAAAAACAGAATAAATGCTAATTACCCAACATTATCAGTGGTCTAAAACCCTAAGCCTACTAAATGAAGTGTTTTTTCTCTGGCTGTGCTGATCCTAGTCTAATTATAAATACATACATACATTTATACACACACTTACATACATATATACATACACATATACATAATGTTTTAGTCATTATTCACAAAATATTGTATTAAAGAAACATCATCCTCATCATGCTAGGAGGAAAAGCCCCTTAAAATAGCCCCTTAAAATGGATTTAACATAACTCGAGATGAAAAGTGTCCTTAAGTTTCAGGCATGATCTTCATGGAAATCTACTCACTGTTACTGAAATTTTGTAATAATAGACTATGAGATTTAGTACATCACACTTCTTTCTTGTAAAATATAAAATGGAATTGTACAATATAAATGAGAAATATCAGATTTCATTGGTTATAAAGCTTTGCTTGTATAAGGCAATACTAATATTAATTTTAAAAATAACAATAAAGTATTCAGATGGAGGAAAATCTGTGGGAGAGGAAGATGATACATAAAACATTATTCTCTTTTATTTAAATGGTTCTTCAATACAAGAAAATTATTTTCTGAGACATTTATTTATAGATCTGTGCACCTACTTTCAAGAAATGCTATTTGCTTGTTATTGGGTAGATTTTAGAAGACATCAAGCTTATATTAATCTTAAGCCTAATCTAGGCTTAATTACTTTTTAATCTAAGAACACCAGCATCACAAAACAAATGTGGCTTATTGTGTATTAATTTCAAGAAATCACCCTCCTTATACAGTGAGCACGTCATGGCTGCATATATTTCTATGTACAAATGCAAAACTAGGAGAAAACATTCAAACTTTTGAAACACAAGCAGTAGCAACAAAAGCTTTGGCTACTTCTACTTTCAGGTATATGGATTATGAGCTGCAGAAAGTCATTTGAAATACGCTGTGTGATTTGTTAGGGCCATCATGGCTTGTAACTACCAGAAAGTTAATGTTCCAATTTCCTGTGGTTTAAAACCACCTTAAAGTTGTCAGATATCAAATGGTTCATCTAATTCAGTGAGTTACTGGCATTTAAAACCTTCACTGTGAGTTCAAAACTAGTCTTGAATTTAACATTGATGTCTTTTTAAAATTTTACTCTGAATTGAACACCACAGAAGCAACTAATCTCGATATTTAGTAGTTAATTTATTTCTATCCATTACACCAGGAATACGAGTTAAATTTGTCTTGTGAAGGCTGTATATCCATTAAAAATTTTATAAAGTGCAAATGTCTAATAGTTGCTGATGATGACAAGCACGTTATTGCACTGCTGGCCAGAGAAATTACAAAACAGGATTTCATACGTGAGTTCTGTGTGAGCTGCTTAGAGATTCAGCTATCTCTACTTGATGAGTCTGCACTGCAGAATTTTCCCTGTCCAAAACTACAGAGCGCTAACGTGAGAACTTAAGATTTTTAATGAAAAGGTATTTGGGAGGCTCCACCTTCCATGAGAAAGAGTTCAAAGACCTCACTTATTGATCCGAGCAATTGTCAGTACTGGTGACTCAACCAATACTAGTGATAAACATGGGCTTCCCTGATGGCTCATTGGTAAAGAATTTGAATACCAATGCAGGAGACACAGGTTCAATCACTAGGTCAGGAAGATCCCTTAGAGTAGGAAATGGCATCCCACTCCAGTATTCTTGCCAGGAAAATTCTGTGGACTGAGGAGCCTGATCGGTTACATTCTATGGGGTCAAAAAGAGTCTGACATGAGTAAGTGACTGAGCACAACATAGCTATAATAATTCAATATTTCCTTACTAACATGCCAGGCATTATGCAGCTTAAAAACATTATCTCATTCAAGTCTTCATACAGTCCTACAGATAGATTTTATTACTGTTACCATTTTATAGATAAGGAAAATAAGGCTTAAAAATTAAGTAGCATTCCAGTGGTCACACATCTGATAAATTGTGTTTTTGGATTACAGTTACACTTTGTTTCCTCTAAAATAAATTGACTGTGCTTGCTGTACTTCTCAGAACTCCATATTAATATCTAATCTATTTATCTATTTTATTAATTACCAGACAGACTTCTATAGCATGTATCTTCAAACACTGCAACTGACTTAATCATAAAAGATTTAAGGCTATTTTTATATTGGAGTAAAACTCAGTAATAAAATATTATCTAGAAAAAAGCTTGGATTTAAACATTATAAAGTTGAATGAAGAGAATACCTGAATATGCATAGTAGAATGTGTACATACATCAAAATACCTTATTTTTTTTTAGTCTACTCTGAATTTGAAACATGTATGCACTCGAATGGACATTTATAATTTCTTCCACACTTATTGTACCTCTAATATGTTATAATCATATTCTGTGATTTTTTATACATTTGAGGCATAAATATTGTATAATAAAAATTTAGACCACTTAAGAATATTAGAGCATCCTAGAGAGGATAGGTTTCATATACACTACAGAAACCATATGTGTAGCAATTATCTTTATATCTATATTTATATTTATAGATCATGCAAATTATCTGAACTGAACAAATCTTTCAAAAATCATATATTGAAATGTTACTGGCTAAGGTGATGATGTTAGAAAGTGGAGCTGTTGGGGGTTAATGAGGTCATGAGGATGGAGGCTTCATGAATGGAATTGTAAAAGACACCCAGAGAGCTCCCTCACCCTTTCTCTACGTGAGGATAAGATAAGAAAATGGCAGCATGTAACCAGAAAGAGGGCATTCACCAGAAACTGACCACAATGGTGTCCTGAGTTTGCACTTTCAGCCTCCAGAAGTATAAGAAACAAATTTCTGCTCTTTATAAGTCATCCAGACAATGGTACTTTGCACCCAGAACTGCCAAAGTTGATGTCTATGTATACACAGATATACTACTTCCACAGTAACCTCTTAGTGAGTTTCAGTTCAACCCCCATGTGACCCCATGGAATATACATTCCTTGGGACTTTCCAGGCCAGAATACTGGAGTGGCTAGCCTTTCCCTTTTCCAGGTGATCTTCCCAACCCAGGGATCAAACCCAGGTGTCCCACATTGCAGGCAGATTCTTTACCAGCTGAGCCACAAGGGAAGCCCAACACATGTACTAGTGATGCATTATTTACAGTTAAATCACATGATTTGGCTTGGTTCAACCATACTCTGTCTTTTTCTTTTGGGAATTTTGAGTTGATGTTGACATGTATGGGAAGCATTTGAAGATGAGTCAGTATCTAGAAGAATACAGACATGAATTTCTTTCTCACAGAGTTTTTATGTCCTTTCTGAAAAGTGTATTTAATAAAATGCATCTATATTATTTGAAGGCTTTCCTATTTATCATTCCACTACTTTCTTTTCTTTTCTGGAAGCCATATTTTCTGCTATTTAAACCCCACATATTCCACTGACACAACATACCATAGAACACAATTTTACTGTTTTCAATTAAATATTCCTCAAATTCCTTTAATTAACATTTATTAAACACTCATATAGGCAAAACTAATAAATAGAAATCCATTACTTAAATCCATTAATTGAGCTTAAATCCATTCATTGAGAGTAAGACCTGAGACTAAAATGAAAGAAGTTTATACCAACAAACATTGGTTTGCTCCAGGTTAACAGGCAATTACTAAGCCCCTATTTTGCACCAGTTGTATATTTAACCTATACTTTTGTGACAAAGCAATTTATTTATAGAACAGATAATTTGCATTAAGGGATGTTCTGGAGATCAATGATTATGAAGTTAGTTTATGCAGGTATAAATTTAGTAAGCTTTCAGTTAAAAATACATTATGCCAACAGGTATTCATTAATTATCTGTTGTATAGCCCAGAATTTTAAATGTAGCTTATGAGAAAAACAGACTGCAATTCGTTTATTAAAGTATGCATTTAGTGTTTTATGGAAAAGAACATTTCTTCCATAATCCTATATAATGTACACCACACCAAAGTATAGACACCATATATCGATTACTTTTTATATCTATAATTATATACATTTTGACATTGTTGTTTTGCATGATCAGAGTTAAAGGGAAGTGAGGTTTGCTTGCAGCATGAGACAGATCTCTAAGTGGGAGCAAATAAAAAGCAGCAAGCACAGTTAAACAAACCTCATTTTGAGGTTATCACAGTACTTCCCTGTCCCTGAAGTCCTGATATCCACCCTCCTGGGGGAAGGGAATGCGAGGCAGCCACTGGGCACCACTTTTCCATTCAAGGATTTGCTCTGAGGAAGATGGGAAGCTGAGAAGCTGAGCAATAACCTTAAATTGAGAGACTGACACACTTAGCAGAGTGTTAGAAGTCACCTAGGGTTGATGAGAGAGTACAAATTAGAACTCAAGGCCAACCTTGGAGGAGGGTGCAGGATTACACATCAAAATGGAAGGTGGGGCACTGAACCGGAAATAGGCCAGCACTCATAGTTATTAAAACTGACTTTAGAGCCAGGTAGTCTCACTTCAGCTTATCCACTACGGCTAAATTGACTCTCAGAGCAGACATTTTTGGAGAAAAGTAAATCCGAGTTTTAAACTGTCACACAATGTTTCACACATAATTTCTGGCTCTTATGCAAAAATAATCAGGCATGCAACAAGAAAATAACTAAAAGCAAACCAAAAGGGAGGAAAAAAACAGAAACAGAAATATCATAGTAAAACTGCCAAAAACAAAGACAAAGCAGCAAAGTATAAAGGCAGCCAGAAAATAATTTAAAAGAAGCCAGAAAAAAAGGCGTATTGGCTTCAAAGAAAGACTTTCCAAAGAAACAATAGCAGCCAGCAGACAATGGACTGACATCTTTGAAATGACGACCTAGAATTCAATACTCTGTGAAAATATCATTCATAAATGAAGACAAAGTAAATTTTCAGAAAGACACAATTGGGAGAACGCAGCTGTGTATGATTGTGATTAAAAGAATTGCTGCTGCTGCTGCTACGTCGCTTCAGTCATGTCCGACTTTGTGCGACCCCATAGACGGCAGCCCACCAGGCTCCCCTATCCCTGGGAGTCTCCAGGCAGGAACACTGGAGTGGGTTGCCATTTCCTTCTCCAATGCATGAAAGTGAAAAGTGAAAGTGAAATCGCTCAGTCGTGTCCGACTCTTCCTGACCTCATGGACTGCAGTCTACCAGGCTCCTCCGTCCGTGGGATTTTCCAGGCAAGAGTACTGGAGTAGGGTGCCATTGCCTTCTCCAAAAGAAATGCTACAGGAATATCTTCTTGTATTGAAAACACTCAACGAAAGAACCATGGAGATAAAGGAGAAATGTCATAAGTAAATATGAAGGTAGTTCAAATGAAATTTAGCTTAAGAAGTATTTATGTTTGTGCAGCTTTATATATGCTATTTATGCATATAATACATTAAATAAATATACATATGTGTATCGAGAGAGAAAAAAGATTAAGGTGTATGTACACAATAAAACAAAAGTTATAGGGAAATAATTGGATACAAATTATCCTACCAATTCTGAAATTCTTACATTTCTATAGTGTGGAAACATTCTAATTTCATTTACATTTAATGAGTCAAGGGTGACTAAAATTTTAGATGAACAATAAATTAAAATAAAGCAAATAATAACTCAAATTATCAACATCTATTTTTATTATAAACCATTAAAATTGCATATTTGCAGTTTTATTATCTGGATTTCTTTTTCATTCTCTACCTTTTACAATGTTTATCTTTTCCCCACATTGCTTATTCCAGAATATTCTCATTCTAGAATTATCTGACATTGATGTAAAAGTTGACACTTTTTTAGACTTCTACAATGATATGTTTCACAAGAAACCCCAAATTTCAATGGCGTACAAAAATAAGTATTTGTTATTCTTACTAACAGGTAAATAGTGGATTAAGGTGTACCTCACAAGTCACTCATTCTGCAATTTACAGCAACGTGGGTTACACACTTTTCAAGGTACATGGCAGAAAGGTAAAAGCTGAAAGTATAAAATTAGAGCTACAAAAGCACATTGTAAGTAGAGGTGCCTGTGACATCTCCTAACATCTTATTATTTGCCACACTAAGCATGTGGCCATGCCCTCTTCAGTGTGGTTCTACTTTAAGATCTGCATTATCTTCAAGAGGCACTTTAAAGTCCCAGGCAAAAGATGCAAATATATAATATTATTTTTAAAAGGGAGTAGTTTATTCAATTTGCTGTACAGCAGAAACTAACACAACATTGTAAAGCAACTCTACTCCAATAAAAATTAATGAAAAAAGAAAGGAGCAAAGAGAAAATAATACGATCTATCATGCAGTTCAAACTCACATGTATGTACACTTGATTCCTTGTTACTTTCTTGAGGAATCATACCCAGGATTCCACAGTCTAAGTACTATAATTCAATATATTCAAGTAGTTAGCATTTTATCCTCCGTTAAAGCCACATACCGTTTTATCACAGATATTTTCTTGTTTTCCTTGCCCATTAATATATGCTTTTTCAGGACAAGCTTTCAACATGTATATGTATATGTATATGTATATGTGTATAATTTATATATGTTTGTATAAGTTGCATACATTCAAAATCTGAGTTGAACATGTGACTCACAATAAGTATTAATTTAATATTTGCTGAAGGAATGAATGGAAAAATCCTGGGTTTCTACCTCAATATGGACATCTGTAGAAACTTGCACTCTAATGTAACATTTTCCTTTTCTTAACTTACAGAAATATCTATACTGTAAGACACATTTGCTATCCTAAATTTAGGGGAAAACATTGAAAATCTGAGCAGACAATCCAAACATATAAAATATAAAACATAATATAGAAAATTAGAAAGATATAGGTTTTCTTATAATGAATTATCTCATTATACTTTTCATAGCTTATAGGGAATTTGGAGAAAATTATAGTATACTATTATGAATATATGGGCTTCCCAGGTGGTGCAGTGATAAAGAATCGCCTGCCAATGCAGGAGACACAAGAAAAGTGGGTTCAATCCCTGCCTTGGAAAGATTCCCTGGAGCAGGAAATACCCCACTCCAGTATTCTTGCCTGGAAAATTCCATGGGGAGAGGAGCCTGGTAGTCTACTGTCCCTGGGGCCATAAAGAGTCAGACATGACTGAGTGACTGAGCACATACACACAGAGAAAGTAAATAGTTAAGAATCAAATAGCTAATACTTTAAAGCGTGTCTTTAAATACTTTGTCATAATGATGGAATGAAGTTCACAAAAGAAGATGAGAAGAAAATGGCCACCCACTCCAGTATTTTTGCTTGGGAAATCCCATGAACAGAGAGTGGTGAGCTACAGTCCACGGGGTTGCAAAGAGTCAGAAACAACTGAACAACTAAGCGCACATGCACACCCCCACACTCGCAAACGTCATGTATGTATAGTTTCCCTGAATTACAAATAAAAGCCTAAAAGCTCTCATTAGAAGACTAACAATATAAAGTAATAAAATTAACATGTCTGCAGTTAGAAAAATAAAAATTTTGAAATATTTTGCAATCTGCTGGAATTGCTTTAGCATATCTATGCACCCAGAATTTTTTAGTTGATTAAAAGGAGTGAAATTCTTAGGAAATGAAACTTTATTTGCCACAATAATCTAATCCTGTACATTGCACTTTTTATGTAAAATATTTTCTTTATTTTTTAGCTTATTTTCTTCTGTTGTCCTTACCATTTGACCCAGAGAGTACCTAAATACATGTGTACATACAATTGATTATTTCTCTCAAAGATCTATATGCTTCAAGAAGTGAAGTCTGTGTCAACTTTCAATAATTTATTTCTTTATATTTGAGTAACTTTCAACTTTAATAATTGTCTTGAAAACATGGTGAATATAAACAAATAGGGACCATATTTCCTATAGGTATGTATAGACCCTTCAGTTTATATACTTCTGAGATTGGTATTTAACATCTAACTCTTATACTATTAGGCTCTCCTTTACACTCATAGTCTCATTAGAGCAGGGAATAGTTATGTTTGGTGCATCCTTAATGCCTAGCACTGAGAAAGGGGCATAGCAGGGACCCAATAAATATTTCAAAGAGGATTATATCTGGCTGCTTTTCCAACATGAATTTTAAAAATTCCTGAAACTCTGGGCATTCTTAGGTGTCAAATGAATTTTATAATTCATAGAATTAAGCAATATAAAACTATTACACATATCTTCCTTACCTATTTTCATTTTATAAAAAAATTTGAATATATTTTTGAATTTTTACCACATGCATTTTTTGTTGCAGCTGCCAATGGTGTGAGAGATCATTTTTTAGTTTGGTGGTAGTGAGGTCACTGAATGACCAATCAGAATAGTCCTGAACTTGACACCATAATTACAGAAATCAGATCTGAGTAAGAGCAAACAGATATTTTTAACACATATAACTAGCAAAAGCTGAGCTTTCATGATTCATAAATAGCTCTTCAAATTGATTAGAACAGTAAAAACTGTCTAACATAAAATGAGAAAAGAGTGTGAAAAATAAATTTATATACATGGAAATCTGAAATTTTAATAAATACATAATTTTTCATCAGTAATCAGCAAAATGTCAACTAAATGAGATATCATTCCATATCAGATACTCAAAAACTTCAAGTCAGTCCAAAGAATATCTTTGTGAGCTGTAGCAATGTCAACTCATATACTGATTGAAGCATAAATGTATATAGTTTTGGTAACTATCAGCAATATTTAGTAAAGGTGAATTTCTACAGATTTTTGATATAGAAAATCCATATATATGTATATAAAGATGGATTTATGATATGCAAATTATCCATGTATCAAATTTTGCAATAATTAAAACATGAAAACAACTTAAAATTCATCAACTACAGAACTGAAGAGTGTGTTGAACTTTTTATACAAAGTTGACATAAAGCCATTCAAAGGAATAAACAAAAGCTCTTTATATGAACATGGATACATAAAACATGATAAAGAGAGAAAGGAAAGTGATCAATGAACACACTTTCTATATCAAGTTAAAACATTTTTTGTGGATAAGCTCACATGAATGATCTATGTCAAAACACTCATGAAAACCATACATCAGACACTGAGAACTGTTCTTGAGTTCCATGTTCCATGAGAGGTGAAAGGCATTGGGAAGAATAGGAGAAGCCTACTGTCTCTACAATTGTTCAACAATCAGTTGAATCATCAGTAGGACATATACTGACAGCTTCAATTGAACAAAGTTATGTTGGGTAGTCAGTATTACATACTTTTGTCAGATAATTTGAATAATAATCCTTTCCTGATTTGGAACCAGTCTGTTGTTCAAGGTCCAGTTCTGTTGCTTCTTGACTGGCATACAGATTTCTCAGGAGAAATAGAGGGAAAAGAGGAAAGAAATAGAGGAATACAATAGAATGGGAAAAACTGGAGATCTCTTCAAGAAAATTAGAGATACCAAGGGAACATTTTATGCAAAGGTGGGCACAATAAAGGAAAGACTTGGTATGGATCTAAAAGAAACAGAAGATATTAAGAAGAGGTGGCAAGAATACACAGAACTATACAAAAAAGATATCATGACCCAGATAACCATGATGATGTAATCACTCACCTAGAGCCTGACATCCTGGAGTAAGAAGTCAAGTGGGCCTTAAGAAGCATCACTATATACTCAACAACAGGATTTTTTAACTGTGGCACTGCAGTTTAGGCCAGATAATTCTTTTTGAAGGTTTATCCTTTGCCTTGTATAGCAGCATCCTTAGGTTCTACCCAAAAAATGCCTTTGGCAACCCTTCCCCCATGACAGCCCTAGTGACACCATATGCGAAATGTCTTCTGGAGGACTTGTCTGCAGTCGGGCCATGTTGTAGGAAAATTAACCAAAAACAGGTTAGTATTCATAGATTAAATAGATTTGGGTTATGGAATATGTATATATTATTATTACTTGAACTCTACCTTTACTAATGGTACTTTTTTAACCTCTTGCCACAGATTTTTCACATTTGAGACCTTAAGACTGCTTTATTATCCTTGAATGCTATTAATTTCAGGCAACACTGTAGCAAATGTTAACTTTATCTAACAATAAAAATAAACATAAATTACAAAAAAAAAAAAGTAGCATCACTATGAACAAAGCTAGTGGAGGTGATGGAATTTCAGTTGGGCTACTTCAAATCCTAAAAGATGATGCTGTGAAAGTGCTGCACTCAATATGCCACCAAGTTTGTAAAACTCAGCAGTGGTCACAGGAGTGGAAAAGGTCAACTTTCATTCCAATCCCAAAGAAAGGCAAAGCCAAAGAATGTTCAGACTACCACACAATTGCACTCATCTCACACGCTAGCAAAGTACTGCTCAAAATTCTCCAAGCCAGGCTTCAACAGTACGTGAACTGTGAACTTCCAGATGTTCAAGCTGGTTTTAGAAAAGGCAGAGGAACCAAAGATCAAATTGCCAGCATCTGCTGGATCATGGAAAAAGTAAGAGAGTTCCAGAAAAACATATTTCTGCTTTATTGACTATGCCAAAACCTTTGATTGTTTGGATCACAATAAATGTGGAGAATTCTGAAAGAGATGGGAAAACCATCTTGAAAAACCTATAGGCAGGTCAGGAAGCAACAGTTAGTACTGGACATGGAACAACAGACTGGTTCCAAACAGGAAAAGGAGTATGTCAAGGTTATATATTGTCACCCTGCTTATTTAACTTATATGCAGAGTACATCATGAGAAACGCTGGACTGGAAGAAGCACAAGCTGGAATCCAGATTTCCGGGAGAAATAACAATAACCTCAGATATGCAGATGACACCACTCTTATGGCAGAAAGTGAAGAGGAACTAAAAAGCCTCTTGATGAAACTGAAAGTGGAGAGTGAAATAGTTGGCTTAAAGCTCAACATTTAGAAAACAAAGATTGTGGTATCTGGTCCCATCACTTCATGGGAAATAGATGGGGAAACAGTGGAAACAGTGTCAGACTTTACCTTGTGGGGGCTCCAAACTCACTGAAGATGGTGATTGCAGCCATGAAATTAAAAGTCGCTTATTCCTTGGAAGGAAAGTTATGACCAACCTAGATAGCATATTGAAAAGCAGAGACATTACTTTGGCAACAAAGGTCCGTCTAGTCAAGGTTATTGTTTTTCCAGTGGTCATGTATGGATGTGAGAGTTGGACTGTGAAGAAAGCTGGGCGTTGAAGAATTGATGCTTTTGAACTGTGATTTTGGAGAAGACTCTTGAAATTCCCTTGGACTGCAAGGAGATCCAACCAGTCCATTCTGAAGGAGATCAGCCCTGGGATTTCTTTGGAAGGAATGATGCTAAAGCTGAAACTCCAGTACTTTGGCCACCTCATGTGAAGAGCTGACTCATTGGAAAAGACTCTGATGCTGGGAGGGATTGGAGGCAGGAGGAGAAGGGGATGACAGAGGATGAGATGGCTGGATGGCATCACTGACTCGATGGATGTGAGTCTGAGTGAACTCCAGGAGTTGGTGATGGACAGGGAGGCCTGGGGTTCTGCGATTCATGGGGTCACAAAGAGTCGGACATGACTGAGTGACTGAACTGAACTGAACTGAAATATAAACATGTTTTGTTTTAATTTCCTAGTTCAGTGCTTAACAAAAGTGCCCCATGGTGTTTCTTTGAGAGTGTTTTGACTTTTAACCTTCCTACTTGCTGTATAAGTGGTTGATCAGAAATCTCTGCTGTTTACTTGAGACTTGTAATTTCATAATGAGGTTTCTTGGACCCCATGCTAGAGTGTATAAATCAGAATCTTTGAAGAATGCATTTTCTTTTGCTGCACTTTAAAGCAGCATCCTCAAAGATTCCTGTGCACACTGAGGTGTGAGACAATTGTTTTAAGTCTTGAATTTAAATTTTTATTATATCCTATTTATACCTTCAAAATTATATTCACAAACTTGTATTGATTATTCACCTTGCCAGTCTGCCACATTCACTGAGATAGTCACATAATTTGCTATTACTAGGACTATAAATGTAATTTTCTCAACATTTTGAAGAGATAATATTTTCAAGCAGATTGCTCTTTCCTGGGCTTCCTCAATTTTCATAATATTCTTATTATACTAAGGTGGCAAGAATTTCAAATAGCTTTTCAAATGTGACTTCAATTACTTGTCACCTATGTGGCTTTCAGTAACTTTTCAACAAAGTAGATTTACTGTTGCACTTTAAAAAAATCTGTCATCAAATGAGTTTGATTATATTTATTGCTTTTTTAAAGAAAATAAAGAGAACAGTGGCCTTTAATTAGTATTATGTCAATATTACTTTATACATATAATTCCTAAACACTCTATTAGAATCATAGCAGAGAAGATGGAGTATTTAGAAAATAATTGCTTAAAATAGCTTGCAAAAAGAGCAAGGGAAATTGTAAAATAATATTTAAACATTAACTCTATTGTACTGTGTGTGTATGTGTTTTAATTATTTGTACAAATCTTTTAAATATTCAGGAGATAACAACAAAATGTTATGACAACAACTAACAAAAATATACAAAGCTTCTACCGAATGAAATATATTTAAGTATTAAATAGTATCTATTTTTTTCAGTATTGAAATACATATATATATTAAATTTATATGAATTTTAAAGTTATTCTCTATTGGTATCCCCTCTTCAGGCAATATAATAATTTTGTTTCTGAGCATATAATATAAATATACCAAATGATATTTCATATTTGAATGCCTAAAGAAGTCATTTAAAGTTTGTGTCCTTGTGGTAGTCAGGTGGGGTACATTTTGTTTCACTGGTCCATCCTTGGCTAGAGTGCCCGTCTTGGTAGTAAATCCCTTTTCTTCTATAATTACACTCTTTACCACACTTCTCATCCACTTATAATTAAAACATGATCTAGATAACACTCTTTTGTTTAAAGTCATTCCAGTACTTTCCCCACATGCCCAGAAAAACATAAAATGGACTCCTTGTTTCAGTTTAAATATTCCTGCATGAATCTAAAAATCACTGACTTATCCAATTTATCTTTCTTCACTTCCTCACTCATTGTGATATTATAGTCTCACAGAAATTTTTCATATTCTCTTCTCAAAAGTCATTTATTTCTACCTTAGAGCTTCCACATTAGATTTTCTTCTTTAAAAGGTATTAGTGCATTCCATGTACTGACTTTCACATCACTATTTATCTTCCTTATCATTCACTATCAGCTTAAATGACATCTCTGTTATGAAGGCTTCCTTCACCATCTTTCACTTGTTACTTCCTACTTGATTATTAGCATTACATCTAATGATTTTTGCTGCGGTTGTTGCTTAATCACTAATTTATGTCCAACTCTTTGAGACTCCATGGACTCCAGCTTGCCAGGCATCCCTGTCCTCTACCGTCTCCAGGAGTTTGGTCAAATTCCTATCCTTTGACTTGGAAATGCTATTGAATCATCTCATCCTCGGCTGCCCCCTTCTCCCTTTTCCTTCAATCTTTCCCAGCAGTTCAAGGAACCCTCAAGAGTCTTCACCAGCACCATGGTTTAAAAGCATCAATTCTTTGGCATTCAATCTTCATTTGGGTCCAACTTTCACATCTGCACATGACTACTGGAAAAAAAATATAGATTTGACTATACAGACCTTTGTTGACAAAGTGATGTTCCTGTTTTTAACACAGGTCTAGGTTTGTCATGAATTTTCTGCAAGGAGCAAGAGTCTTTTAATTTTGTGGTTGCAGTCACCATCCATGAACCCAAGAAAATAAAATATGTCACTGCTTCCACTTTTTTCCGCTTCTATCTGCCATGAAGTGATGGAACCAGATGACATGATCTTAGTTTTTTAAAAAATGTTGAGTTTCAAGCCACCGTTTTCACTGTCCTCTTTCACCCCCATCAAGAGGGTTCCTCTTCACTTATGACATTAGAGTGATATCACCTGCATATCTGAGGTTATTGATATTCCTCCCTGCAATCTTAATTCCTGCTTGTGATTCATCCAGCCTGACAATTCACATGATGTACTCTACAGATAAGTTAAATAGCAGGGTAACATTATATAGTTTTCATGTACTCCTTTTCCAATTTGGAATCAGTCCCTTGTTCCATGTCCAATTCTAACTGTTGCTCCTTCACCTACATACAAGTTTCTCAGTAGGCAGGTAAAATTGTCTGGTATTCCCATTTGTCTAAGAATTTTCCATGGTTTGCTGTGATCTGCACAGTCAAAGGCTTTAGCATACTCATAGTCAGTGAAGCAAAAGTAGGTGTTATTCTGGAATTCTCTTACTTTTTCTATAATCCAACAGATGTTGGCAATTTAATCTCTGATTCCTTTGCCTTTTCTAAATCCAGCTTGAACATCTAGAAGTTCTCAATTCGGTCTCTGATTCTTCTGCCTTTTCTAAATCCAGCTTGGACATCTAGAAGTTCTCAATTCACATAGCTTTGAAACCTAGCTTGGAGAATTTTCAGCATTACCTTGCTAGCATGTGAGTCTATAAGCCTATCACTACAGAAAGTAAGATCTATTAAAAAAGAAAAAGAAAAAAAAAAACACTCCACCTGTCTCCTTGACCTTCATATTCCTGGACCCTTCAATAATGTAGGATTAATAAAGATTCTGAATAAATAAACAATTATTTAGATTTCCATTCTCACCTCAAATATTCATAAATAGTCATAATATAAATATTTATAAGCACAGACATGTATATATTAATTGAGCTATCAATAGATACACAGGTTTGTTAAGATATTGATCCATTTCAATGCCAAAAAGCATGAATTGCTTTCATGGGTAGATCAGTATTATAAAGAATCTTTGGAAGTCAGAACACACGGGAGGTTAGTGTGGTAGGACAAATTTCTAAATGAGTCATTCAAAGTTTCCCCATCCTAATCCCCATAATGTGCGAATGTGGTATTACTCCTATGATCATGTTTTTAATATTATATTACATATCCCATCATAAAACAGGAAGATATGCATCGTGGCCCATTGTCATAATCTGAGCCCTTAAGAAGAGTAACTTTCTTCTGATAGGGGCAGAAGACAGTATTAGAGAAACTGGAAACACAAGTTTTCCAGGTACCATTACTGGGTATGAAGATATAGAGGGGCAATTCAATGAATGCAGGTGATCTCTCAAAGTTGAGAACAACCACTGCTGATATCCTAAGAGGCAATGGGGGCCTCGGTCCTAAATCTCACAGAGCATCGTTCTGCCAACTACCTGTGTGAGTGTGGAAGCTGATTCTCACTCAGAGCTCTCAGAAAGAATATGATGTAGCCAACACACTACTTTAGCCTTGTGAGACCGCAGGCTGAGGACCTAGTTAAATCTACTCAGACTTCTGAATTAGAGAAATGTCAGAGGATAGATGGATGTTTTCTAAGTGACTAGAACTGTTTTTTGGAATAGACCAGTAGAAAATAATACAGTCAAATCTAAGGAAGAAACCACTCTCCAGGAGAATCAGCTTCCACACTCACATAGGTGGTTGGCAGTTGTTCATACAGGATCATGAGGGTGCCCTGGGGAAACCATCAGTATTTATCTGGGGCATTGAATATGGAGCATCAGAGATGTTTGGCCGTATTTTATTTTAAAATTTTTTGTTGGGGTATAGCTGATTTACAATGTTGAGTCAGTTTCTATTGTACAGGAAAGTTAATCAGTTATACATATACATATATTCACCTTTTTTAGGTCCTTTTACCATGCAAGTCATAGTTCCTGAGTTCCTTGTGCTATACAGTAGCCCTGACTATTTTATATATTGTAATGTGTATATGTCAAGCACTATCTGACTTTATTTTAGCCCCTATTACCATTGCTAAAGCGGCAGACTCCAGATAACACAAGCCCTGTTCTTGAGAAACCAATATACAATTGTGAAATAAAGAGGGAGTCTGGGACTTTAAATGGCTGAAAACTAGCAAGAAAAATAATGTACCTGTATCAAAAGAACAGTTAGTCACACGGATATTCCTCATGTGAACATGGCATACCTCTGCTTTTGTAAATGGAAAACAGACAGTAAGTTGAACAATGTCAAAGTCAGTGACACATATAAAACCATGAATCAGTAAGGAAGCAATTACCTTAAAAGAGAAGCAGCGATTCCCCCTTTGCATGCTCAGAGAACTAAGATTAAAGGAAACATCAATTGTGTGCTTGTCTTTAATAAATTATATCTTTAGAAGCATACTAAAGAGTATTGCATCCATGAAAGTGTAACAGGTTGTAAGAAAGATAAGTAATTAGAAATAACACATCAGAAATGATTGCCAGGATCAAAGAGAAAAAAAAAAAAAGACAGCATATAGACTGACAGGCAGATTGTTCTCAGAGACATGATGAAGCAATGATAATGTGATGCTAAGCCAAATTATGCTAAAACCACAAGATAGCACATAAAAGCAGCAGATGGAGAGAATTCACAAGAGGAGAGCTAGGAAGGAGAGGGGTGAAGTAGGGTGTATTCCTTTGTGGGAGACTTTGTGGGTGCAGTCTTGGAGACTGTGTGATCAAACTTTGATAATTTCATGGTAGTACCCACCCACAGAAGCTTCTCCATGCATGTATCTGGAAAACGCTTCACTTGGCATGGATACAAGTCACTAAGAGCCAATATCATTCTCCTGAAATACTTTATTTCCCTAGAGCTGGAAAAGTTGCAAGGTGAAGTTTCTTTGAATTTCCACAGTGAGGATGAGGAGTAGCTAAATCATTATCACTTCCCAATTAGCCTAGAAAAATTCCTTGATCGCTATTATCCTTCACATGATGGGTATTTGGTCACTGCAGAATGTGCTAGAGGACATCAATGCCTTTCCCTTATTTTTGAGAGGAGCCTTCCTGTGTGGGCATTCTTACCAATGACTTCCCACACAAATTGATATCTTCCCCATGATGAATGGGCTTCTCAGATGGCTCAGTAGTAAAGTATCCACCTGCCAAAGCAGGAGATGCAGGAGACATGGGTTCAATCCCTGTGTTGGGAAGATCCCCTGGAGTAAGAAATGGCAACCCACTCCAGGATTCTTACCTGGAAAAGTCCATGGACAGAAGAGTCTGTCATGCTACAGTCCTTGGGGCTTCAAAGAGTCAGACATGACTAAGCATACATGCTGTGATGAATATTGGGTATGTTGATATAAAACTTTCTTTTCTGAAATTTCAGGTGTCAGTTCAGTCACTCAGTCATGTCTGACTCTTTGCAAATCCAAGGACTACAGCATGCCAGGCTTCTCTGTCCATCACCAGCTCTCCAAGCTTGCTCAAACTCACGTCCATTGTCAGTGATGCCATCCAACCATTTCACCCTGTGTCATCCCCTTCTCCGCCTGCCTTCAATCTTTCCCAGCATCAGGGTCTTTCCAATGAGTCAGTTCTTTGCATTAGGTGACCAATGTATTGGAGCTTCAGCTTTAGTATTGGTCCTTCCAATGAATATTCAGGACTGATTTCCTTTAGAATTGAATGGTTTGATCTCTTTGCTGTGTAAGGGACTCTTAAAAGTCTTCTCCAACAAAACAGTTTGAAAGCATAATTTTTTCTATATATTTTCAAATATACCCTAGTAAAAACTTTGAGGTAGCTGTTTTAGTTTTAACTGCTATGTAATAAAATTTAATGCATTTCCAGTCAACTCAGCTATTAAGTTTGTCATGTATCTATCAATCCCTTTTCTTGCATGAACTAAGTTTACTGAAGACTAAAAGGCCCTTTGTAGGTAATAGTATGCTGCTAAAGCCTTTTTTGGTAATAGCTTAACATTTCTTGTAACAAACATAACTATAACCTGTGAATAAAAATAAATAGAGAGAAGTAAGGATTCAAATTTACCAAATACAGATCTCTGAAAAAATTATTGCAGGACATACTCCAGAAAAATAAGATAAAACATGTGAAAGATAAATCACAGGGGAATTCATGAAATATAGGGAATGGTTTTGAATAGACCAATTAAATTCAGTTCAGTCACTCAGTCATGTCCAACTCTTTTTGACCCCATGGACTGCAGCATACCAGACTTTTCCTCCATCACCAATTCCCAGAGCTTACTCAAACTCGTGTCCATCATGTCCATGATGCCATCCAATCATCTCATCCTCTGTTGTTCCCTTCTCCTCCTGCCTTCAATCTTTCCCAGCATCAGGATCTTTTCCAATAAGTCAGTTCTTTGCATCACTGGGCCAAA
This sequence comes from Budorcas taxicolor, assembly GCF_023091745.1. Lineage (NCBI taxonomy): Eukaryota > Metazoa > Chordata > Mammalia > Artiodactyla > Bovidae > Budorcas > Budorcas taxicolor. Next base: position 53,123,772 of record NC_068929.1, on the reverse strand, counting down.
GTATTGGAGCTTCAGCTTCAACATCAGTCCTTCCAATGTATATTCAGGACTGATTTCCTTAGAATTGACAGGTTTGATCTCCTTGCCGTCCAAGGGACTCTCAAGAGTATTCTCCAACACCACAGTTCAAAAACATCAGATCTTGGCACTTGGCTTTATTTATAGTCCAACTCTCACATCCATACATGACTACTGGAAAGACCATAGCTTTGAGTAGATGGACCTTTGTTGGCAAAGTAATATTTCTGTTTTTTAATATGTAGTCTAGGTTTGTCAGCTTTTCTTTCAAGGAGTAAGAATCTTTTAATTTCATGACTGTAGTCAGCATCTGCAGTGATTTTGGAACCCAAGAAAATAAAGTCTGTCACTGTTTCCATTGTTTCTCCATCTATTTTCCATGGAGTGATGGGACTGGATGCCATGATCTTGGATTTTGAATGTTGAGTTTTAAGCCAGCTTTTACACTCTCCTTTTTCACTTTCATTAAGAGGCTCTTTAGTTCCTTTTCACTTTCTGCCATAAGTGTTGTATCATCTGGGTATCTGAGATTATTGATATTTCTCCTGGCAATCTTGATTCCAGCTTGTGCTTCATCCAGCCTGGCATTTCACATGATGTACTCTGCATATAAGTTAAATAAACAGGTTGACAATATGCAGCCTTGATGTATTCCTTTCCAATTTGGAACCAGTCTGTTCCATGTGTGGTTCTAACTGTTGCTTCTTGACCTGCATACAGATTTCTCAGGAGGCAGGTCAGGTGGTCTGGTATTCCCATCTCTTGAAGAATTTTCCACAGTTTGTTGTGATCCACAGCATAAATATTCCCTTGGTATGTCTAATTTTCTTGAAGAGATCTCTAGCCTTTCCCATTCTATTGTTTTACTCTATTTTTTATTTCTTTCATTGATTACTGAGGAAGGCTTTCGTATCTCTCCTTGCTATTCTTTGGAATTCTGAATTCAAGTGGGTATATCTTTCCTCTTCTCCTTTGCCTTTAGCTTCTCTTCTTTTCTCAGCTATTTGTAAGGCTTCCCCAGACAACCATTTTGCCTTTTTGCATTTCTTTTTCTTGGGATGTCCTTGATCACTGCCTCCTGTAAAATGCCACGAACCTCTGTCCATAGTTCTCTGGGCACTCTGTTTATCTGATCTAGTCCCTTGAATCCATTTGTCACTTCAACATTATAATTGTAAGGGATTTAATTTAGGTCATATCTGAATGGTCTAGTGGTTTTCCTTACTTTCATCAATTTAAGTCTGAATTTGGCAATAAGGAGTTCATGATCTGAGCCACAGTCAGCTTTTTTTGTGTGTGTGTGACTGAATAGAGCTTGTCCATTTTTGTCTGCAAAGAATATAATCAATCTGACTTTGGTATTGACCATTTGGTGATGTCCATTTGTAGAGTCTTCTCTTGTGCTGTTTGAAGACGGTGTTTGCTTTGACCTGTGCATTCTCTTCACAGAACTCTGTTAGCCTGCTTTGTTTTGTACTCTAAGGCAAAATTTGCCTCTTACTCCATGTATCTCTTGATTTTCTATTTTTGCATTCCAGTCCCTATGATTAAAATGGCATCTTTTTGGGGTGTTAGTTCTAGAAGTTCCTATAGAACGTCATTGAACAGTTCAATTTCAACTTCTTCAGCATTGCTGGTTGGGGCATAAACTTAAATTACTGTGATATTGAATAATTTGCCTTGGAAAAGAACAAAAATCATTTTGAACTTTTTTATATTGCACCCAAGTACTGCATTTTGGTCTCTTGTTGACTATAATGGCTACTCTTTTTCTTCTAAAGTGATTCTTGCCCACAGTAGTAGATATAATGGTCATCTGTGTTAAATTCACCCATTGCAGTCCATTTTAGTTCACTGATTCCTAAAATGTCACTCTTGCCATCTCCTGTTTGACCATTTCTAATTTACTTTGATTCAGGGACCTAACTTTCCAGATTCCTATGCAATATTGCTGTTAACAGCATCAGATTTTACTTTCATCGCCAGTCACATCTACACCTGGGTGTTATTTTTGCTTTGGCTCCATGTTTTCATTCTTTCTGGAGTTCTTTCTCCATTCTTCTCTGGTAGGTAGCATATTGGGCACCTACCAGTCTGGGGAGTTCATTTTTAAGTGTCATATCTTTTTGCCTTTTCATATTGTTCATGGGGTTCTCAAGGCAAGAATATTGAAGTGGGTGCATGATTCCCTGGAGAAGGGGTAGGTTACCCACTCCAGTATTTTGGGGCTTCCCTGGTGGCTCAGATGGTAAAGAATCTACCCCCAATGAGGGAGCTCTAGGTTTGATCACTGGTTGGGAAGATCCCCTGGAGGAGAGCATGGCAACCCACTCCATGATTCTTGCCTGGAGAATCCCTATGAACAGAGGAGCCTGGTGGAGTTGCAAAGTGTTGGACATGACTGAGTGACTAAGCACAAAACAGCATGAATTGTTCAGTGAATAAAAAAACTTCATAAACATATAAACAACATGACTACATTATTATTATAATTCTGTAATATATGTGTGTCTGCATGTGTAGATATAGGTGTTTACAGATAGATTCATAGATATAGGAAAAAAATCTAGACATGTATGTAGCAAATTATGATCTGTGGATGTCATTGACCATAAAATTAAAGATTAAAATGTGCTTAGGTACAGATTTTTAAAATTTTAATTTTATGCATTATGAAAAGTTATAGTTCAATTTTTATGCAATATATTTTAATTTTATTATTCTACTATAGTCAATATTTTTTAAAATGTGGAGAGCAATTCTTTAAAAATATATATCAGATTATATGGCTTATAATGAAAAGAATTATATCTCTGCTTGCTTCATATGCTTCTCCACTTAGAAGAGAAAAATAAAGTTTTGCATGGTGATTGTCTGTTGTGACTGTTTAAACTATGTAGAAGTTTAGAGAAGAAAGTTATAATGAGGGCAAAGAAAAAAGAGAAAAGGAGTAGATTTGGCTAACAAAGGATAATATTTTCTTTTAAAAAATTGAATGTAGGAGTTGAAAGCTTCATATCAAATATATAACTTAAAATATAAAGCACTAAATATCCACCAACTTGGAGAAAAATACATATATACCTTATTTAGATCAGACAGTAGCCCATGAATCTCTTGGGATCAGAAGAAACTCTAAAATGAGTTAAAGATTATATTTAAGTTGACATACAGTTATAGAATAAAGCAGACCATATGCAAAATATATACATATTTTGAAACATATTTTTCAATTACTTAACATAATAACATTTGAGAATAAAATAGAAATTGAAAAGAATAAAAAAACTAAATGTTGGCCAAATTAGCTTTCACTAGTTCAAAGAATCTATTCACTTTGTATTTTAAGTAAAATAATTAAATTAGATTATTCCAAAGACTGACCTTCCAATATGCTAAGGTTGACTTTGTGTTTGTTTAAACTTCCTAAATCACTAAAACTATAATTTATTGCAAGATATTTATGTATAAAGAGCCAAATTGTTATGGGATTCCTTCATTTGATGCCAAGAAAAATACTTAGTCAGCATACAAATGTAGGTAATTTATAGTCCTCTGATGAAAAATTTCACCACCACTCTACAGAGTATTGTTTTCCTGTTTTAAAGGAGAAATTCCTACTTCTTATTGAAATACCTTTCAGAAATGAAATTATTTTTTTGAGATGTACTATAGATTTTTTTCTTGATTTAACATAAAAATTATTAGATTAATACACTTGACTGAAATATATATATACATATATCTTTATATATCACATATAATATATATTAATATTATGTGAATAATCTCTCCTATGCACGTTATATATAAATATGTACTTATATGAGAGAGAAGAATTTTGTCAAATCAAATAACTGACACCTGGACATAGCTTGTTAAAAAATGTTTTAACAGGAAGACCATTATGACTATCTATCCTCATAACTTACATATTCATTTAGAAACAGTGAAAAATTTAGTTTATTCTTAGTTTAGTGCTGTTCATTTAGTTAATCATTGTAATCTCACCTTCATTTCTGCGTCTGTGCCTGGAACTTCAAGATCATTTTGAGAGTTCACCTCGGAGTTTGATGTCATCCGTTCTCACAAACCAAACTGTCCTGCCACTCTCCTTTGATGTCTGTAAGTCTTCTGTTGAATGGATTTTGATACTAAGCTTGTTATTATATCTCTGAGAGGAGCCACATATTCCTATTTATTCTCTTCATTTTTAGTTTGAATAATAGTCATACTAGTTATAGCATATCGTATTGCTTTAGCTTAGTCACTATAAGATTTACTTCTTTATTTTTTCTAACTGAATTTTTATTTTCTTTAAAGCACTCATCAGACATGTATTGTTTTTACTTGCTGTAGCGTCTCATTCAGTAGAAACAGAAAGGTATATAAATGCCTTTTAAAATTGCAATTCAAATTTTTTTAGTTGCAATTCAGATTGTTTTATTATGACTTTACTGTGGGTGCCATAATCCCCCCAGAAGAAAAAGTAACTAATTTCATATTTTTAAATAATGATTTTAACAATGAATTTTGTTTTTGCTAGTATTGCCAGTTGAATTTAAACAGTCTAATGTCGGTCACTAGTTTTTGTGTCATCGATACTCATTTATTTAAGTTTTGATTTTAAAATTAATTCAGATTTACAAAAGAAGCAAAAATATTACAAAGAGTTTCCCCTATTCTTTATCCATTTTCTTCAAAGTTTAACCTGCTATACAACCAATTATGAACTCTTGGAAAATAACTAAAACAGTATTACATAAGAATTGATGCTTTTGAACTGTGGTGTTGAAGAAGACTCTTGTGAGTCCCTTGGACTGCAAGGAGATCCAACCAGTCAATCCTAAAGGAAATAAATCCTGAATACTTTGGGATTAGAAAAGACAATGATGTTGGGAAAGACTGAAGGCAGGAGGAGAAGGGGGGTGACAGAGGATGAGATGGTTGGATGGCATCACTGACTCAATGGATATGAGTTTGCTCAAGCTAGGGGAGATGGTGAAGGACAGGGAAAACTGGCAGTGCTGCAGTCCATGCGGTGGCGAAGAGTCGGACGTGACTGTGGGACTGAACAATATCTAATCTTCCAAGACTAATTTAATTGTCCAGTACTTTCCCTTTGAGCGAGCTCCAGGAGTTGGTGATGGACAAGGAAGCCTAGTGTGCTTCAGTCCATGGGATGGCAAAGAGTCTGACATGACTGAGTGACCAGACTGAACTGAACTGAACTGAATTTCCCTTTTCTGCTTCTGTATCTGCTTCAGGATCAAATAAAGCATTTAGTTATTATGTCTCCTTAAGAGAATTGCAGCCATGAAATTAAAAGACAGTTATTCCTTGGAAGAAAAGTTATGACCAACCTAGATAGCATATTCAAAACCAGAGACATTACTTTGCCAACTAAGGTCCATTTAGTCAAGGCTATGGTTTTTCCAGTAGTCATGTATGGATGTGAGAGTTGGACTGTAAAGAAGTCTGAGCGTTGAAGAATTGATGCTTTTGAACTGTGGTGTTGGAGAAGACTCTTGAGAGTCCCTTGGACTGCAAGGAGATCCAACCAGTCCATTCTGAAGATCAACCCTGGGATTTCTTTGGAAGGAATGATACTAAAGCTGAAACTCCAGTACTTTGGCCACCTCGTGCGAAGAGTTGACTCATTGGAAAAGACTTTGATGCTGGGAGGGATTGAGGGCAGGAGGAGAAGGGGACGACAGAGGATGAGATGGCTGGATGGCATCACTGACTCGATGGAAGTGAGTCTGAGTGAACTCTGGGAGTTGGTGATGGACAGGGAGGCCTGGCGTGCTGCAATTTATGGGGTCGCAAAGAGTCGGACACGACTGAGCAACTGAACTGAACTGAACTGAAGAGAATTCCAGTGCAATCCCTTATCATTCCTTTGCTTTCATGACCTTACATCTTTTGAATAGTATTGGTCAGGTATTTTGCAAAATGCTTTCTAAACTTTATGTTATGTATTTTTAGTAAGAATAACAACAGATAGAAGTAATGGTGTACCTTTCTTTCATAAACTATATCACCAGGGAGATAATGTCAGTATGAGTCATTACTAGCTATATTTACCTTGTATGCATGGTTAAGTTGATACAGGACAGGTTTTGCAACTGTGAAGTTATATTTTACCTTTATAATTAATAAATATCATATGATTATACAAGCATACTGTTTTTTGTTATACTTGTGATAACTAATTTTGGAAACCGTTGATCTCATGCTGGTTTCTTTTTCTATTTTATTAAACAAAATAGTATTTTATCTTTCTTCACTGGATCACTTCATAATAAGACTATCACTTTGGCATGTTTATGTCTGTACATTTGTATCATCTGATAAAAAATCAATAGACTGAACCAATATGTCCAAGATCAATGAGACAGAGGGGTACAGTTTATGGTTTTAGACAACTGCATAGAGCATGTCTTAAAGGGACATTTTGAGAACTTGCTAAAAATAGACAATAAAGAGTCTTAATGAGAAAGAAAATTGAAGGTTAGAACCCATATGCTATGAAAGAAAAAAAAATAGTTTACTATATTATTTCTGGGGTTTTCCAAATGACTCAGTGGTAAAGAATCTGCCTGCCAATCAATGTAGGCAACACAGGAGACATGGGTTTGATCCCTTGGCTGGTAAGATTCCCAAGAAGAGGATATGGCAATACCACTCCTGTATTCTTGCAAGGATAATCCCATGGACAGAGGAGCCTGGTGGATTACAGTTCATGGGGTCACGGAATCGGCCATGACTGAAAAACTGAGCATGCATGCACATTATTTCTACTGCCCCATGGAACATTAACAAAACCGAATTACCTTATAAAGAGAATAATCACTTACAAATGTCTATGGGAAATAAGATGTTCCATAGTTTTTATTGCAGGAATTTGTTTCTAATAATGAATATAAAAATTTCATATTTTTATATTTAAAATGATAAGATGCCAAATTCTGTGTATAGTTCAACAATATTATAAAAGAAAAAGTTTTTAAATCCATCTGAAATGTTAAGATATGGAATTATGTTTATGGCTATAATCAAACATTAAAGAAGTATGACAATATAACTGAAACTTAGTAGAGCAGCTGAAAATTACCCAATACATATATGCCCTCAGTAATAATGATATTCTTCTAGACAGCAATTCAAATTGCAGATGTTAACATTTCTCATACTCATGAAATGAATGTCAACATACAATTTGATCATTTTAATTACCACTAATTTTTTCATTAATATTCCATCTTATTGAAAGCAACTAAGGAAGTTAGGATGCACTTGGCTCCCTTATGTTCATTGGGAATATGATCCATATTTTTCCCTTTTACTCAAAACTTAAGGAAATTATTGGGGTAATTTCCTAAACTATTCAAGTTGAGAAAAGTAAAAGAGGAGACATCAGAAGCAGTGTGCAAGGAATGCCTAGCTTTTACAAATTATTCATATCTCTGTTTTCAAGCCCGAAGAACTCTTGGCATCTCATTTCATGTCAGTGGCTTGAAGCAACAGCATAGGCACACATGAGGGACATACTTTTCAATAAGTTGTTTTTCATCACACAGTTCATGCCTGCTTTGCCAGCATATACAGGTGGTTCTTGGCCACACCCTGACTGTGTTTTCTCTGTGAAGGGTTAGGACTTAGCGTTATAAAGTAAGTTCATCTATTCTGTAAGAAAGTGAATGCCACAGAAAACAGGCTAAATAAAGGTTGCATATGGAACAGAAATAAGATGGATTATAATAAGATGGATAATGGATAAAATTCATATGAGAGAGAATAGATAATTAATTATGTTATTTTAAACATTTGACATTTTGAAACAAGGAATTTCATAGGTTGTTTCCATGAAATATATTTCTATAATTTTGTAGTAGGTTGAATAGTGTCCCCCCTAAACTCATGTCCACCCAGAACTCCAGAATATCACTTTATTTGGAAACAGATTCTTTGCAGAGGTACTTAGTTAAGGATTTTGAGGTGAAATCATCTTGGATTTAACATGGGCCCTAAGTCCAAAGTGTTGGACATGACTTACTGAATGAACAACAACAACAACTAAATACAATGATGGGTATCCCTACAAAAAAAAAAAAAAAAAAGTACAAAACATGACAAACAGAACACTGTTTGAAAAAGGAGACAGAGATTGGATATTGCAGCTAAGCTGCCACAAGCCAAGGCATACCTGGGATCACCACAAGCTAGGAGAGGCAAAGATTCTTCCCCAGAGGCTTGAGAAGTAGCATGGGACTGCTGATATCTTAAGTTTGGACCTACAGCCTCCAGTGATGTGACAGAAGAAATTCATTTTATTTTAGGCCACTCAGATCTTGGTGCTTTTTTACCAAGAAACTGATGCTGAATTTGGTACCAAATGTGGGGCACTGCTGTAACAAATGCCTGAAAATGTGGAAATAACTTTGTATTTGAGCAAAGAGTAGAAGCCAGACAAACTTGGAGGCATTTGATAGAAATAACTTAGATTGCTTACCAAAGTCAATTAGTAGAAATATGGATGTTAAAGGTGATATTGACAAGAGTTTGTTGTAGGAAATGTGGTAGAAAATGCCTCTATTATCTTAGAGAATATATATATATATCTCACCCCATGAACAGAAAACAGAATGCTCATGGAAAATTATGAGCTTCTGCTGAGATCTCAAAAGAAAGTGAAAGTGAAGTTGCTCAGTCCTGTCCGACTCTTTGTGACCCCATGGACTGTAGCCTACCAGGCTCCTCCGCCAGTGGGATTCTCCATGCAAGAGTACTAGAGTGGGTTGCCCTTTCCTTCTCCAGGAGATCTTACCAACCCAGGGATCGAACCTGGGTTTCACGCATTGCAGGCAGACGCTTTACCATCTGAGGCACCAAGGAAGACAAAAGAAAGCGAGAATCATGTTATTTGAAACTTGAGGAAAAGAGATCTTTATTATTACAAAATGGCAGACAACTTGGATGAAGTGTGTTCTACTATTAGATGCAACATGGAACTTGTAAGCAAAGACCCTAGATATACAGCTAAGGAGATTTCCAAACAAAATGTTAGAGATATGGCTTGATTTCCTTTTGTTGTCATATGTATGTGGTCTTGGGACCCTAGGTGGAGGTTTTAATAATTTTAATGTAAATTGATGAAAAGATGTATAAAGACCAAGTCTATGGTGACTAATAAAGACAATAATATATCTATTTAAAATATAGAGAGCCAAGTTATTAGATTTCGATTAAGTTTTCTTTACTCTTAATGAATGCTAAATTAATTATCAGATAAAAAAATTTCTGAGAATTATTTTTTACTTTGTCATGAAGAAAGGATTTTGTTAGAGTGTTTTAAGTAACATTTACAAACCTTCAGCGTGAATTGTAAAGATTCTTTTTTCTTCAATACACTACATATAGCATTTGCTTCAGCAGCACATATACTAAAATACACTACATATTTAGGAGGCTAAAGAAATTATTTGAGAGATAGTTATCCATATGTACAATGTGAGTTGGAGTTCATTTGCAATATTCTCACCTGTTTTGGTACCATAATGCTGGGATAAAAATATGCCCCTGCCCTTAACTAAAACAAGTATGTCTATGTCTGAACATGGAATTCACAACTACTATTTTCTAAACCATCTAGAATACACAGCATACTATTTGCACTAAGACATATACATCTACCATTTCTCAACTTGCTTAGTTATTATATATTAACTAAGAAGAAAATCTTCATGTGCAAAACCAAATAAAAAAATATAAGCAGTATTTGGGAACAATCAAGCAATATAGGAAAGCTATTTTTACATATTGGTTTGAATTAACATATTTATTTTGTTTCCTCCTTAAATTGAACCATCATAAGAGTTATAAACTCTCAAAATACATGAATCACTTATTTAAATAAGTTTTCAGTTAATTATCATTTGAACTTACTAAATCATTTGCTCATATTTCTTCTCTTATTCTTCCTTTTGGTAAAATACACGTTTAATCATTCAGTCTGGGAGGAAATGGAGGCCATAACTATCTTTGCTTTTGTTTTAATATGTCTCAAATATCTTTATTTCATCATTACGTGAGAATTTGAGTTTAGTTGCTTTTCGATTTCCCATTGGACAAGGCTTAAAACTCATTATTTTATTAATCTCTAGCATTTACTGTTCTGGATTACAAATCTGTTACTGCAACATACATAATCTGTATATATTATTGCAGTATAACACTTTCTTCTATTTTTTTGGTATTATTTTAGTTTAGCATTTATATTCAATTAAAATCAACTTTTGTTTAAAATTTTTCATTAAGGATAGATGGATCTCAAATCTGGAAAGAGAGAGCTAGTTGCTCACCAAAGCCTGTTTTATTTTTCTCAATGATACATTGTACAGTGCATTTCCCATACTTGACATCAAATGTAGCCATGTCTCTGATACAGTCAATCAGCAATGTACAGAAAATACACCCACAACTTGCAGGCCTCAGCCATCAAACCTTCCCACATTAATTACTTTACTATATTGCCTTCTGTCAGCTTAGTAGATGTGGACAGTGAATTTCCATGCCATGTTTTGAAGGATGGCCAATCCCCAGAATAAAAAGATCCTTAATTTCTGAATCACCACTAGGATAGTAAAACTGTTTTAAAAATTGTGTGCCAGAAAAATAAAATTCTTGATTTTAACCACTAAACATTTTGCTGTTTGTGGAACTGGCTGACACTACTAAGTACGGTTCTTTCCAACAGCTATAACGTAGTGATTGACTGAACAGGAAAGGAATTTCCTCAGATGTGTTTAACTCACAAGTTTTCTGGAAGTTGCAAGAGCACATATGTTACTATAGAAGTGATATTTTTAAAAATTTAAAATTTAATTTTTTAAAAAAACTAAAATTAAACAAAAGTAGTGCTGATAATTAAATACGGACATTATAATATGAGTGATGATTTTTAATATAATTTAAAAAATACCAATGTTAGGATATCTCTATTTCCTATCCAACAGTTACTTTGTATCTATTATACCTTTCAGTTCAGTTCAGTTCAGTTCAGTTGCTCAGTCGTGTCCGACTCTTTGCGACCCCATGCATCGCAGCATGCCAGGGCTCCCTATCCATCACCAACTCCCGGAGTTCACTCAGACTCACTTCCATTGAGTCAGTCATGCCATCCAGCCATCTCATCCTCTGTCGTCCCCTTCCCCTCCTGCCCCTAATCCCTCCCAGCATCAGAGTCTTTTCCAACGAGTCAACTCTTCCCATGAGGTGGCAAAAGTACTGAAGTTTCAGCTTTAGCATCATTCCTTCCAAATAAATCCCAGGGCTGATCTCCTTCAGAATGGACTGGTTGGATCTCCTTGCAGTTCAAGGGACTCTCAAGAGTCTTCTCCAACATCACAGTTCAAAAGCATCAATTCTTCACCACTCAGCTTTCTTAACAGTCCAAATCTCACATCCATACATGACCACTGGAAAAACCATAGCCTTGACTAGAAGGACATCTGTTGGCAAAGTAATGTCTCTGCTTTTCAATATGCTATCTATGTTGGTCATAACTTTTCTTACAAGGAGTAAACGTATTTTAATTTCATGGTTGCAGTCACCATCTGCAGTGATTTTGGAGCCCCCAAAATAAAAAGTGTAACACTGTTTCCACTGTTTCCCCATCTATTTCCCATGAAGTTATGGGACCAGATGCCATGATCTTCATTTTCTGAATGTTGAGTTTTAAGCCAACTATTTCACTCTCCACTTTCAGTTTCATCAAGAGGTTTTTTAGTTCCTCTTCACTTTCTGCCATAAGGGTAGCGTCATCTGCATATATATATGTGGTGATTCTTCTGTTAATCTCACCTTTAAAACTAATAAGGATTTTGTATATGGAGCCTATCAGCATAAGTACCTCACTTTCCTAAAAAGGGATTCCATTCTTTTTTTATTCTCACATACTTAGACAGGTAAAACAGCATTATTGGCAGAGATACAAATAACAGAAAATTTAACAAGTGACAGTATGCAATGGAGAGAATTCTTGGAGTTTTTGTTTATTTGTTTGCTTTATTTGCTAGGACTTGACTAAAAATTATGTTCCAGCTTCCTTCTACCTAGGTGGTGATACATGAAGTGCTCACAGCATTGGAATGTCTGCAGAAGTAACATGGATTATCCAAGGTCAAGTGAGTAAAAAGCAAGTGTGTCTTTTCCTTCCTGTTCTTTTTCATCAGCCAGTTTCCTGTAGTGGGAGACGGTACCTAAGAACTTAGAAAATCTTCAGATAAGAAAACTTTTAGCCTCCTGAATTATTACTCTGAGCAGTAATCTTCTGGTTCCTTCCAGTACTGACCTCCACAGGACTGCAACACAAACAAGAAATAAGATCTTTCTTGGTGAACACACTGAGATTCTTAGAATGTGCTTATTTTAGTGCCTAGAATAACTTAACCAATCGATTACACAGTGCTTTGTTATGATGTAACCATTCAAAGGATAATATTGAATGCTCTATGACTTTTTAAAAATTAAAATCTAATGAAACCAGAAAAGTTAAAGTTTTATAGAAAAAATTACATGTATGTATGGGAAGAGCTGATATTGGATATAAAGCAGAAAATGAGACTAGACTTAATAGTTTAAAATTGTAGAAAAGGGAAACCTCTTTCAGATTTTCCCTACAAAATGAATAAAAATGATTTAATCACATTACATAAGAGGAGAAAGACACAAGACCAAAGAGAAAGAAACTGAATCCATTACAGAAAACTGAATAAATATTTCATACAAAACACCAGAGAGCATAAAGTCAAATTTATAAGGTACAATAACGAGAGCTCCTGGGTTACTGGAGACTAAGATGCTGGATAGGCAGGCAGTGTGTTTGCAGAGGACACTGAACTCTTGCCCCTTCCCCAGTACCTCCCCTTACACATCCCTTCCATTAGGCTGTTCCTGAGTTGAAGACTTTGTAATAAACCATGAAGTTGGTCAGAGAACCAGGGCTGCAACCAGAAGTGCCAGGAGCAAGGATAATTGCTAAGCAGAATACTTTTTCAATCAAGGCTCACAGCTGTACTACTCTGATTTCCAGGGTAGGTTGCATCCTATGGGCAACTATTCTAACAGTTGGACAGTAGTTGACTTGGACTTCATGGGGAAGACAAAAATAAGCTTTATGGGGAAGACCTCTGCATGCGTGCCTGGGGTGCATCATCACATTTATTGGGCATTTTCTTAATTATGGATAAACAGGAAAAAATCCATTCCACTTGATCTATATATTTCCAAGGATCCCATGCCAAGAATGCAAACATGCACGACAAGGGGATGACAGATCAATTTGACCTCAAAGCTTCTTTTTTTTTCCACAGGATCTTCAAAAACGACAGAGCTCTAATGCTCCTGCCTCACTATACTTCTTCCAAAAGGGACATGACTCCAGAAGTGCCTCTGAGGTTCCCTTCAGCATCCTGGAACATGCCAAGAAGGAATGAAGCATGCTGAATTAGAATCCATGGTTTATAATTGCTCAAGCCCTGCTAACACTGTTGAACCCTTGATTCCAAAACTTGTTTTCAAGTCTTTTTTTTTCCTTTTTGACGGAGAATTCATGGATGTTATCTTCCTCTTGAAAAATTCAAACCATGGCGATAGCAAGGTGGGGGAAATGAAAGCAATATTCCATGTGGGTAGTACAAAATTCAGTCAGGTTTAAACCAATGAAATTTAGAAAGCATCCTTGAAATTGGTAGCTGAGCATTCCCAGTTAATGACTAGAGCTGGACATATTCTTCAAACCCAAAGCAAAGCTGGGATTCTACTCTTACTTTCCAAATCCAGTCAAAAGTTAGAGAGCTCTGTATCTAATCTTCCTCTACCTCAGTGCATGCCTGATCTATACGCGTCTCACTCATGAGCCCGTATTTGGGATGATTCCTATAACTGCACACGAGATAGTGGGCCTGTCCTGGGCAGAACATTCTATCATTCACATGAAGGAAATGTATGTTTGCCTCTCTCTTGATGTGCCTTTGCCTTTCTGGATGGGCTTTCCTGATAGCTCAGGTTGGATTCCCGGGTCAGGAATATCTGCTGAAGGGAAAGGCTACCCACTCCAGTATTCTTGGGCTTCCCTTGTGGCTCAGCTGGTAAAGAATCTGCCTGCAATGTGGGAAACCTGGGTTTGATTCCTGGGTTGGGAAAATTCCCTAGAGAAGGGAAAGGCTACCCACTCCAGTATTCTGGCCTGGAGAATTCCAAGAACTATATATATAGTCCATGGGGTCACAAAGAGTTGGATAGGACTGAGTGACTTTCACTTCCACTTGCCCTACTGATAGAGATGTGCTTGATGTGTTTATATTGGATCTACTCTGATGATTAATTTGTTTTCGGTTGTGTGAAATACTTTCTGGCTTTTTTTTGTCTCCCAAGGAACTGAGAAGTTAAGAGAAAAAAAAGACAATAAAAAGGATAGGGTCAGAAGTGATATTTCAACCCATAAAGACAGAAAAATTTATTTTAATCTTACAAAAAATAAATGTATCATTAATAAAAGGATAAACAGGAAAAATTAACAAAAAGTTAATTTTTTGTTTAACAAAAAAGATTAAAAATATGTTGACTTAATTAAAAAAAGAATGTTTAGTTAAACAAACATATTACAAAATCAAGTAAATGGGTGTTTGATAAAATGCTTTTAGATATTAAAATAATTTTAAATAGTTAAAAAAATTTAAGTAGCAAAATCATCAATACAAAATTGCAAATTCACTGTCAGCAAGATAATAAAAGTAAAGTTTTTTGGGGGGAAAAATGATACAGATCTGAATAAATTTCTAAAGCTAGTAACTATAATATTATGATAGAAAATAGGTTGAAATGAGCTTTTTTAAAATAATAGCAACAGAAAAATAAAAAAGAGCTAAATTTTTATAGGTTTATGAGATTGACCTAAAAAAATATGTACAGCTTCTATGATAAACTAATAAAAACTTCTATAAGACAAAATGGAAACATATTTCATGTACCTTTATGGAAAACCCAAAATAAAGCATATAAGTTCTACCCTGTTAATATATGTTAACAAATCTTGACAAAAGTAATCTTAAAAAGCTTGCACCAATTTTGTAATTTCTTCAGTCATTTAACACAACTACCCACAACCATGAACAATCTGGAAAAGAATTGCCAGTTCACTCTTTAAAAAGGCACTTAAATAATAGTTTAAATTTATACAGTAAGGATCAGTGATGGATCCATGCCAGACGCACTCATATTCTTTAAGATGTAAAGAAACTTTATTAAAATAATTCTTTCAGTTGCCAGTCATTTACTAGTGCTTCTAGAATTCAAATGACTTCCCTGGTGACTTTTCCTCAGACGGTAAAGCGTCTGTCTACAATGCGGGAGACCCGGGTTTAACCCCTGGGTGGGGGAGATCTCCTGGAGAAGGAAATGGCAACCCACTCCAGTATTCTTGCCTGGAAAATCCCATGGACGAAGGAGCCTGGTGGGCTAGAGTCCATGGGGTCACAAAGAGTCGTACATGACTGAGCAACATCACTAGAATCCAAACCCAATCTCTGTTCCCAGAGTTTCAGGAGAAAACACTTAGTTTCCTACATTGTTACCGAAAGGTCCAAGTTAAATTAAATATGGGATGGATAAGATTGAGCTTAGCATAACAAGAAAAATGATCAATTCATTTAACTTAGTAAAAACCAAAGACAACTATCAGCAATCCATTACAAATAAAACAAAACAAAACAGAAAGACTGGAGGAAAAATTCAACAAAGTTTAATAAGCAAAAACTAAAACTAAGGAGCAGAACAACTAGGTATTTGGAAATAGCAAAATTATTTGTAATCATTTCTGAACAGAGAAATATTAAGAAAACTAGTATGCAAATAAAAAAGCACTCATACAATTTATATATTTTTCCATCAAATTGGCAAAATGTTAAAATAGTTTAATGACAACACAAAATATGTTTATAAATGAGGAAAAGTCACTCTTCATAGAAAAAAAGTGAAAATATATAAACCATTATGAAAAGCTGTATCAAATTTCTTAGATTAAAATGATTACATTAATTGAGGAATCAGTGCCACTCATTGTTAAGAAAATTATGAGAAATATATAGAGTTGAGACAGTAGTTTCATTAAAATAAAATTCTAAGTTTCAGATAAATTAGCTTAAGTATTCTATAGTTGGAGATTAGGTAAATACTACACCTGTATCCATATAATAATGTACCTTGCAGTAACTAGAAATTATTATTTAATACAGTAAATAGTATGTGAGTAATCCTTCGATTAATATTAAATTAGAAGGGTAGTGAAATACTGCATATACATACCAATATGTGGAATATCATTTGTTTATATAGTAGTTCAATAATGCAAGTTAATAATAGTAGATATATATCACTAGACACACGTATAGAGAAATAAAGTATGATCACAGAGTTATGAGAGAGTAATTGATATGATCTTTTTGGTTATATATATCCCAATCAATGAGGAAAGCATTGCAACCCTCTTCAGTATTCTTGCCTGGAGAATCCCATGTTCAGAGAAGCCTCGAGAGCTAAAGTCCATAGCGTCGCAAAGAGTTGGACACAACTCGAGTGATTTGGCATGCACACACACATCCCAATCATTATTATGCTTAAAGTGAAAGTGAAGTCGCTCGGTCATGTCCGACTCTTTGCCACCCTATGGACTGTAGCCTACCAGGCTTCTCCGTCCATGGGATTTTCCTTCTCCAGGGGATCTTCTGACCCCGGGACCGAACCCAGGTCTCCCTCATTGCGAGCAGATGCTTTACCCTCTGAGCCGCCAGGGAAGCCCTTATTATGCTTAAAATTAGTGCTATTATTTTAATATTCAATTTTAGGATGATTCTCCAAGGAAAATAAGCATACAATGAAAAAATATGCTTCTCATATGGCTTTATATATAACATCAATTTCAAAAGTAAAACATGGATTAATTAAATCATCATGGTAAGAGAAATGCTACATTATAGTCCAACCTTAAAATACATAGCAAATTGAAAAACATTCAGACTAATTTTATAAATATTTTAATTAAAGCAAATGCTCATTATATAGTCATGTGAAAAACTAGGATTGAAAATTATGAATAATTGTTGTCATTGTTCAGTCACAAAGTCATATCTGAATCTTTTTGACCTCATGACTGCAGAATACCAGGCTTCCCTGTCTTTTAGTATCTCCTGGAGTTTCCTCAAACTCATCTCCTTTGAGTTGATGATGCCATCCAACCATCTCATCCTTTATCACCTCTTTGGCCTCCTGGCCTCTATCTTTCCCTGCATCAGAGTTTTTCCAATGAATTGGCTCTTCCAGCAGGTGACCAAAGTATTGGAGCTTCAGCTTCAGCACCAGTCTTTCCAATGAATATTCAAGGTTGATTCCCTTTAGGATTGACTAGTTTGAGCTCCTCACTGTCCAAGAGACTCTAAATAGTCTTTTTCAGCACCATAATTCAAAAGTATCAATTTTTCCAGCACTCAGCCTTCTTTTATGGCACAGCTCTCACATCTGTACCTGACTACTGGAAAAAGCATAGCTTTGACGATAGGGACTTTTATGGCAAAGCGATGTCTCTGCTGTCTAATACATTGTCTAGTTTTGTCACAGCTTTTCTTCCAAGGAGCAAGTGTCTTTTAATTTCGTGGCTTCAGACACCTTCTGCAGTGATTTTTTTTGTCCAAGAAAATAAAGTCTGTCACCATTTCCACGGTTCCCCTTTCTATTTGCCATGAAGTGATGGGACTGTGTGCCATGATCTTCATTTCTTTGAATGTTGAGCTTTAAACCAGTTTTTTCACTCTCCTCTTTCACCTTCATCAAGAGGCTCTTTAGTTCCTCTTAATTTTCTGCCATAAAAGTGGTATCATCTGCCTGTCTGAGATGGTTGATATTTCTCCAGGCAATATTGATTTCAGTTTATAAGTCATCCAGCCCAGCATTTCACATGATGTACTCTGCTAGAGGGGCTTCCACATGGTTGAGATGGTAAAGAATCTGCCATCAGGGCAGGAGATCCTGGTTTGATCCCTTGGGTAGGAAGATCCCCTGGAGAAGGGAATGGCTATCCACTCCAGTAGTCTTTCTTACAGAATTCCGTGCAGAGAGCTACCTGGCAGGCTACAGTCCATGGGGTCGCAAAGAATCAGATACGCTTGAAGCAAATGAGCACACAAGCATGTACTCTGCATAGAAGTTAAACAAGCGAGGGTGACAATATACAGGCTTGACATACTCTTTTCCCAATTTTGAACCAGTCCATTGTTTCATATCTGGTTCTAACATTGGCTTCTTGTCCTTGTCAGGTTTCTCAGGAGACAGGTAAGGTGGTCTGCTATTCCCATTTCTTTAAGAATTTTCTACAGTTTGTTGTGATCCACACAGTCAAAGGCTTTAGTTTAGTCAATGAAGCAGGAGTAGATTTTTTGTTTGGAATTATCTTGCTTTATCTCTGACCTAATTGATGTTGGCAATTTAATCTCTTTTCTCTGCCCTTTCTAAATCCAGCTTGTACATCTGGAAGATCTCGGTTCACATACTGTTGAAGACTAGCTTGAAGGATTTTAAGCACCACCTGTATGTCATGTGAAATGAATGCAATTGTAAGGTAGTTTGAACTTTGTTTCTTTGATAGTTTCATTGGCATTTCCTTTCTTTGAGATTGGAATGAAAAGTAACATTTTCTAGTACTGTATACATTGTTGAGTTTTCCAAATTTGCTGGCATCTTGAGTGCAGCACTTTAAAGGCATTATCTTTTAGGATTTGAAATAACTCAAGTTTTATTTCAATAACATTTAGCTGCTTTGTTCATAGTAATGTTTTCTAAGGCCCACTGACTTCACAATCCAGGATGTCTTGCTCTAAGTGAGTGACCACATCATTGTTGTTATCTGGTTCATTAAGACCCCCCTTTTTTTTTGTATGGTTCTGGGTATTCTTGCCACCTTTTCTTAACCACTTCTGCTTCTGTTAGGTTCTTGCCCTTTCTACTGTGCCCATCTTTGCATAAAATGTTGCCTTTGTATCTAATTTTCTTGAAGAGGTCTCTAGTCTCTCCCATTCTATGTTTTCCTCTGCTTATTTGTGTTATTTACTTAAGAAGGCTTTCCAATCTCTGTTACTCTTTAGAACTCCACATTCAGTGTGTATATCTTTCCTTTTCTTCTTTGCCTTCCTCTTTTCTTCTTTTCTCAGCTCATTGTGAGTCCTCCTCACACAACCATTCTGCCTTCTTGCATTTCCTTTTCTTGGGGATGGTTTTGTTCACTGCCTCCTGTACGATGTTATGAACCTCCATCCACAGTTCTTCAGGAACTCTGTCTAGCAGATCTAATCCCTAGAATCCATTTGTGCCTTCCACTGTATAGTCATAAGGGATTTGATTTAGGTCATACCTCAATGGTCCAGGGGTTTTCCATACTTTATTCAATTTAAGTCTGTATTTTGCAATAAAGAGCTTATCATCTGAGCCACAGTCATCTCCCAGTCTTGTTTTTGCTGACTGTATAGAGCCTCTCCATATTTGGCTGCAAAGAATATAATCAATCTGATTTCTATATTGATCATCTGGTGATGTCCATGTGTAGAATCTTCTCTTGCCTTGTTGGAAGAGGGTTTATGCTATGACCAGTGTGTGTTCTTGGCAATCTTTGTTACTTTTGGCCTGCTTCATTTTTTACTCCAAGGCCAAATTTGCCTCTTACTCCAGGTATCTCTTGACTTCCTATTTTTGCATTCTAGACTCCAATGATGAAAAGGACACATTTTTGGGATGTTAGTTCTAAGAGGTCTTGTGGGTCTTCATAGAACAGTTCAACTTCAGCTTTTTCAGCATTACTGGTCAGGGCATAGACTTGGATTACTGTGATGTTGAATGATTTGTCTTGGAAAGCAACTGATATCATTCTGTCATTTTTGAGATTGCACCCAAGTACTGCACTTCAGACTCTTTTATTGACTATGAGGGCTGGCTACTCCATTTCTTCTAAGTGATTCTTGTCAATTGTAGTAGATATGATGGTCATCTGAATTACATTTGCCCATTGTCGATACATAGAGTCTATAAAATAATTGGAAAGAAATAGATTAAAATAGAACAGTTTCATTTTATTAGTGAAATTTAGGGTCCTTTAAAATACAGTATATTTGTTCAAATTAATTAGACTCAGTTGACCTTCGCTTCATAGCTAGAAATTATTACATTTATTTTTCTCTACAGGTTAATAAATTCTGTTTTTGACACTGATGAAGATAAAAGATGACAGTTTAAATTTATTTTTCAATACCATTATTAACTTACTCAAAAGTAGAGAGCTTTGAAAGCAAATCAATTTAAATGACATATTTGAAGGTTAAGGGATACATATATTGGACAATCTTATTTATTCCTTTTTAGCTCTTCTGTATCTTCCCTGCTATACGTGGGCTTTCTCCAGTTGCTGTGAGTGGCTGCTGTCTAGTTGCAATGTGCAGGCTCCTAATTGCGTTGGTTTCTCTTGTGGAGCACAGGCTCTAGGTACATGGACTTCAGGTGTTGTAGCATACAGGCTCAAGAGTTGCAACAGATTGAACAATTCTTGATCTGTCAGTAAGTTAATAATTTTAATGTGTTCAAGCATTATTTGTTCATCATTAATTAACATGCTGTTTCATGGATATAGACTGCTATTAAATTTACAATGTTCCAATATGTTTCACTATGCTCCCCACATGCTAAACAAAGCTTTGTCATCTATAAATTTGTTAAAAACTTAGAAGTTGAGTAGAAGTACTGCACAACTTTAACAAAACAAATTTCAAAAATGAGAAACCAGTTGTATAGACATTTCTCCAAAGAATATATAAAAATGACCAACAGATAGATGAAAAGATGCTCCACATCACTAATCATCAGTTCAGTTCAGTTCAGTCGCTCAGTCGTGTCTGACTCTGCGACCCCATGAACCGCAGCATGCCAGGCCTCCCTGTCCATCACCAACTCCTGAAGTCCACCCAAACCCATGTCCATTGAGTCGGTGATGCCATCCAACTATCTCATCCTCTGTTGTCCTTTTCTCCTCCTGCCTTCAATCTTTCCCAGAATTAGGGTCTTTTCCAACTCTTGGCATCAGGTGGCTGAAGTATTGGAGTTTCAGCTTCAGGATCAGTCCTTCTAATGAACACCCAGGACTGATCTCCTTTAGGATGGACTGGTTGGATATCCTTGCAGTCCAAGGGACTCTCAAGAGTCTCCTCCAACACCACAGTTCAAAAGCATTAATTCTTCTGCACTCATCTTTCTTTATAGTCCAGCTCTCACATCCGTACATAACACTGGAAAAACCATAGCCTTGACTAGATCGACCTTTGTTGGCAAAGTAATGTCTCTGCTTTTTAATATGCTGTCTATATTGGTTATAACTTTCCTTCCAAGGAGTAAGTGTCTTCTAATTTCATGGTTGCAGTCACCATCTTTAGTGATTTTGGAGCCCAGAAAAATCATCAGGGAAGTGCAAATAAAAAACACAAGGTATCTCCTCACATCCATTGAAAGGGCTGTCATCAAGAAAAGAAAAAGACAAGAAGTGTTAGTGAAGATATGGATTAATTGAAAATATTGTGCCCTGCTGGTGGAAATGTCAACTGGGATAAGAACATTGAAAAATCTTATGAAGGCTCCTTGGATATTAAAAATAGAGGTACTCTATTATGCTAAGTGAAATAAGACAGTCACAGAAACATGGATACTGCTTAAGATGCATACTGCTTCCACTTACATGGGATAGCCAAAGTAGTCAAATCCCAAAGAAGAATGTGGTTACCAAAAGTGTGAAAAATGAAAGTGACAGTTTTTCAGTCGTGTCCAATTCTTCATGACCCCATGGACTGTACAGTTCCTGGAATTCTCCAGACCAAAATACTGGAGTGGTTACCCTTTCCCTTTTTCCAGGGGATCTTCTCAACCCAGGGATCAAACCCAGATCTCCCACATTGCATGTGGATTCTTTACCAGCTGGGCCACAAGGGAAGCCCTAACAAGAGTGTGGCGAGGGGGAAATGTGGAATTGTTACAAAATGGGTATATGTTTTATTCATGCAAGATGAATAAATTCTAGAGATCAGCTGTACAGCACTATGCTCATAGGTAGCAATACTGTAATGTAGTGAATACTCTTAAGATTTGGTAACAAGGTAGACTTCATGTACATGTTTTTTACCACAATAAAATGGAAAAAAGAGGGCAAGGAGGAGGGAAGTCATTTAAGAAGTTGTATTAAAACATCCTCTATAAAGAAAATCTCTCTCTGGATTGTTAGTCCAATATTATTATCAAAAGAAGTATCTTGTCCTCATCCCTAATTCAGTTAATTATGGTTCATGGGCATTTATTCCATTTGGATTGTTCAAAATAACCTTCACATGTTTGTTCTTACTACAATTTTTTTTTTTTTTTCCCCTCAGTTCTTGGCATGCTTTCCTGATAACTGCTACATTAAAATTGTGGGGATTGTGGGGCTTGGTTTTGGTTGATTTTTCTGATAACTGTTGCTTGAACCTAAAAGCATTTTTCATTATTTTTTCTTTACCATTCAACTGATATTTTTCGTATACCTTCACTGAACTTGAGATGAAATCTAGTATTCCTTTTGCTTTGAAAATGCAAATGTTTTATCTCTTTTCTGGTGGATGACCTAGTTAAATTGTTAGTTTTCTACAGAAGCATATAAATAATTTGTCAAAATAGGTTTTGCATTCCAAATAGATTAATCAACATGTCACCCACAAAAGTTTTTTCTTTTTTTAAATTTGTGTTTTGGCATTTCTATTGTTTCAACTTAATAATATTATTTTAATACTACTTATTTAGTATATATAAATATAAAATTTTATTTAAATTTAATATTTTATCAAACCAAGAAATAGAGCAGAAAACTAAAAAAAAAGAAAACCCTGTTAACCAGCTAATACATCATTCAGTTCAGTTCAGTCCAGTCGCTCAATCGTGTCCAATTCTTTGTGACCCCATGAATCGCAACACGCCAGGCCTCCCTGTTCATCACCATCTCCCGGAGTTCACTCAGACTCACGTCCATTGAGTCAGTGATGCCATTCAGCCATCTCATCCTCTGTCATCCCCTTCTCCTCCTGCCCCCAATCCCTCCCAGCACCAGAGTCTTTTCCAATGAGTCAACTCTTCGCATGAGGTGGCCAAAGTACTGGAGTTTCAGCTTTAGCATCATTCCTTCCAAAGCAATCCCAGGGCTTATCTCCTTCAGAATGGACTGGTGGATCTCCTTGCAGTCCAAGGACTCTCAAGAGTCTTCTCCAACACCACAGTTCAAAAGCATCAATTCTTCGGCACTCAGCTTTCTTCACAGTCCAACTTTCACATCCATACATGACCACTGGAAAAACCATATTGTTATAACTGTTGTGATGTATTTAATCTTTACATAATAAACTCAAGTTACCTTAGAGGAAATCCTAATTTTTTCTATGTAACAGTATTACCCACTAAAATGAAATAAAAATATTGTTTATCTACTTAACTTTACATTGAAGTTAGGGCTTCATAATTAATTTCAGAGTTGGGTTTTTTAAAATTATTTTTCAGTTTTAATAATATGAAAATAACACATTGATGGGTACACATATTACAAAATACAACACAACAACCATTTGATTTTGCAAATCTGGGCCACAAAACATAATTTCAGTACTTTGTATTTTTAATGAAAATATTATTAGGTATAATTTCCATATGAAATACACACATTTTAGATGTATACTTTGGTGGAATATAAAAACATATAACCTTGGAAATACTTCTTAATAATGATTATAAAGCATTTCTATAGTCCCATAAAGCTTTTTTTTCCCCAATTATCCTCATCCCTCATATTCCATTCTTCAGGGTTATGCAAACATTGCTCTGCTTTCTCTGAATAAAGATTAGTTTCATTTGTTCTAAAACTTTGTATACATAAAATCTTAGGATTACAGTGGCTTCTTTTACTCAGCAGGCTATTTTTGAGATTCATCTTTGCTGTCATGTTTATTAGAAAGTCATTCTTTCATATTTTCAAGTAGTATTCCTATGTATATATCACAATGTTTATTCATTCACTTACAGAAAATTGTATTGTTTCTGGTTTTGAACTTTTTACAAATAAAATTACTATGAACATTGTATAAATTATTACATATGTACATTGAACATACGTACAAATTATTTTCTGTGTATCAGTTTAATTTTTTTTTTTGCTATGTATCTAGAAGTTAAATTATGTCATCGTATGGGCAGTGTATATTTAAGTTTATATGAAAATCACAAACTATTTTACATTCTAACCAGCAATTTCTGAGAGATGAAGTTACTGCCCATTCTCATCAATACTCAGCAAATCTTGATATGAGCATTCTAGTGATTGGGATATGTAGTATTTCATTGTACGTTTAATTTGCATTTCCTTGATGATTATTAATGTTGTATCTTTTCATGTGTTTATGGAATACCAAAATATCTTTTTGGGAAAATATTTGTCCTTTTTAATTACTGGAGTGTTGACATTCATTCAAAGTGAGGAAGACTTCTAAAGCATGTGCCCAAGTCCTTCATTGAAAAACATATGTCAACTATTTTGTCTACATTTGAGGCTTACTTTTCATTTTTAAAATATGTCTTACAATAAAGGAGGAATAAGTATAGATAAACTGTGTAACAGTTTTGAATGCCTAATGCTTTTATATTCTAGCTAGAAAATCTTCTCCTAACCAAAATTCACAAAGTATTTTTCTACTGGTTGGTGCTAAAAGCAATGAAAATTTTGCATCTTTGAAACTCACTGTTCGATATTGGTATACATTCTTACATGTGAATGTGTTCTACATCAGTTTAATGCCCATTTCTTGCTTTATGTTTTTGGCTAATGGCTTATTACTTGCTATGTATGTTATATTTATTTTAGACTAGGGAAATTACATTAGACAAAAAGTAAATTTAAGCAATTTTCCTATTCAAGTTCAAAATGGGTCAGAAAGCAGTGGAGATAACTTGCATCATCAACAATGCACTTGACCCAGGGACCGTTAATGAACATACAGTGCAGTGGTGGTTTGAGAAGTTTTGCAAAGGAGACAAGAGCCCTGAAGTTGAGAAGTGTGACGGCTGGCCATCAGAAGTTAACAATGACCAAAAGAGGATCATAGAAGCTGATCCTCTTACTACTATGGGAGAAGTTGTCAAAGAGCTCAGCACTAAGCATTCTATGGTCATTTGACCTTTGAAGCAGATAGCAAAGCTCAAAAAGCTTGATAAGTGGGTGCCTCATGAGCTGACCGAAAAAAAAAAATTGTCATTTTAAACTGTCATATTCTCTTATTCTACACAACAGCAATGAACCATATCTCTATCAGGTTGTGATGTGTGAAGAAAAGTTGATTTTATACAACAACTAGCGATGAAGAACTCAGTGGTTGGACCAAGAAGAAACTCCAAAGCACTTGCCAAAGCCAAACTTGCACCAAAAAAAGTCATGGTCAGTGTTTGGTGGTTTCATGCTGGTTTGATCTACTGCAGTTTTCTGAATCCTGGCGAAACCATAACATCTGAGAAGTATGCTCAGCAAATTGATTAGATGCACTGAAAACTGCAATGCCTTGCAGCTGACATTGGTCAACAGAAATGGCACAATTCTTCTCCATGACTACGCTCAACTGCATGTTGCACAACCACTGCTTCAAGTCGAACAAATTGGGCTTTGAAGTTTTACCTCCTCTGTTTTGCCATATTCACTTGACCTCTCGCCAACAAACTACTACTTCTTCAAGCATTTTGACAACTTTCATCAGAAAAAATGATTCTGCAATGATCAGCAGGCAGAAATGCTTTCCAAGAGTTCACTGAATCCCAAAGCATGGATTTTTATGCTTTAGGAATAACAAACATTTTTCATGGCAAAAGTGTGTTGATTGTCACTGTTCCTATTTCAATTAATAAAGATGTGAGCCTAGTTAATTTATATGCAGAGTACATCATGAGAAACGCTGGGCTGGAAGAAGCACAAGCTAGAATCAAGATTGCTGGGAGAAATGACAATAGCCTCAGATATGCAGATGACACCACCCTTATGACAGAAAGTGAGAAAGAACTAAAGAGCCTCTTGATGAAAGTGAAAGAGGAGAGTGAAAAAGTTGGCTTAAAGCTCAACATTCAGAAAACAAAGATTATGGCATCTGGTCCCATCACTTCATGCAAAATAGATGGGAAAACAGTGGAAACAGGGTTAAACTTGATTTTGGGGGGGCTCCAAAATCACTGCAGATGTTGACTGCAGCCATGAAATTAAAAGACACTTACTCCTTGGAAGGAAAGTTATGACCAACCTAGACAGCATATTAAAAAGCAGAGGCATTACTTTGCCAACAAAGGTCAGTCTAGTCAACAATATGGTTTTTCCAGTGGTCATGTATGGATATGAGAGTTGGACTGTGAAGAAAGCTGAGCACCGAAGAATTGATACATTTGAACTACGGTGCTGGAGAAGACTCTTGTGAGTCCCTTGGACTGCAAAGAGATCCAACCAGTCCATCCTAATGGAGATCAGTCTTAGGTGTTCATAGGAAGGACTGATGCTGAAGCTGAAACTCCATTACTTTGGCCACCCCATGGGAAGAGTTGACTCATTGCAAAAGACCCTGATGCTGGGAGTGATTGGGGGCAGGAGGAGAAAGGGACGGCAGAGGATGAGATGGCTGGATGGCATCACCGACTCGATGGACTTAAGTTTGAGTGAATTCCGAGAGTTGGTGATGGGCAGGGAGGACTGGCGTGCTGCAATTCATGGGGTCGCAAAGAGTCAGACATGAGTTAGCAATGGAACTGAACTGAACTGAGCCTAGTTATGATGATTTAAAATTCAGGTTCCAAAGCTACAATCACTTTTTCACCAACCTAATACTTTCCTTTTTCATGGAGACCTTTCATATGTTTTCCTGTGATTATGTCAATATTTCTAAATTTATGGTCTCTATATTCCATACCACTTATCTTTATGTCTATTCTTATACAAATACTACTTTGTTTAGAAGATTGTATCATAACAGAAGGTTTCAACTGGTGTAAATCTACCTTTTTTTTCAATTTTTTTTCTATATAATATCCTTTACATATAACTATAAACTTATTGCTGGAGTGTCAATTTCTCCAGCAAAAACAAAACAAAACAAAACAAAACAAAAACTGCTATGGCTTTGCTTAAAATTTCATTGAATCTATATTAATTATATTTTACTATTAAATATGACCTTAGAGCTAGGATTTATTCATTTTAAGGAATTCAGCTTATATTCCCAGATTTCTGAGAGCTTTTTTTTTTCTTTTTAATTTAATGGTAATTAAAGCTATGTTTTTTCCAATAGTCATGTGTGGACTATAAAGAGATAGAGTTGGACTATAAAAAGGCTGAGCACCAATGAATTGATGCTTTTGAACTGTGGTGTTGGAGAAGACTCTTGAGAGTCCCTTGGACACCAAGTAGATCAGTCCTAAAGGAAATCAGTTCTGACTATTCATTGGAAGGACTGATGCTGAAGCTGAAACTCCAATATTTTGGCTGCCTAATGTGAAGAATCGACTAACTGGAAAAGACCCTGATGCTGGGAAAGAGTGAAGGCAGGAGGAGAAAGGGACAACAGATGGTTGGATGGCATCACCAATTCAAAGGACATGAGTTTGAGCAAGCTCTGGGCATTGATAATGGACAGAGAGGTCTGGGATGCTACAGTCCATGGGGTCACAAAGAGTCAGACACGACTGAGTGACTGAAGTGAACTGAACTGAAATTTATTTAAAAATTAACAATATTTTCAGGGAATAATATGGATTCTCTTCTTTCTTTGGCTGATACAATGAAATTCATGAAAGCATAAAAAAGTTAAGCCAACTTCATTTTTTTCAGAATAAACCGCAGTTGTTTATTTTGGCAATATTGGAAATACAGAGCTCAAATCTCATTCAGGTAGATGTGCCTCAGAGAGCTGGGTCAGTTAACAGTCTTGGATGGCACTTGTCTGAATGATATTGTCAAACTTACCCTTGACTCTTCTAAGCTCATGAGTAAGCACCTGTGTGCCATGTGCTCAGTTGCTCAGGTGTGTCTCTTTGTGACCCCAAGAAATGCAGCCCACCAGGCTCCTCTGTCCGTAGGATTTTCCAGGCAAGAATATAGCAGTGGGTTGCCATTTCCTTCTCCAGTTGATGTTCCTGACCCTAGGAATCAAATTCTCATCTCCTGCATGGGCAGGTGGATTCTTTACTACTGTGCTACTTGGTAAGCTTACTTACTTACTTACATCTTACTATAAGATGCAGAATTCATTTCATGGACAACTTTTACTCTGAAGAGAATTTGTAAGAGTGACGCCGTGGTCTGTGTTCTTATTATCCAATTCTTCCTTCTTTCTCATCTTTGAAAGACTGATCACTGCCTTAAGAATTTGCCTGCCTACTCCTTTTTCTTTCTTTGAATTCCTGGTGGGCTATTTTCCTGAATAAACATTGTTCATAATAATATCATACATATTTAATATTATATATATATGCATATATTATATATATACACACACTGTGGGACTTCCTGGATGGTTCAGCAGTAAAGACTCTGTCTGCAGTGCAAGAGATGCAGGAGATGCAGGTTTGATCCCTGGGTGGAGAAGAACTCATAAGTAAGAAATGGCAATGCACTCCAGTATTCTTGCCTAGGAAACCCCATGGACAAAAGAGCTTGGCGAGTTACAATCCAAAGCGTCACAAAGAGCCGTGCATGACTTAGCAAATGAGCACAAACATTTAATATTGTATCATTATATAAAATCCAGAAATATATACATATATGCTGTATTTAATTTAACTAGTATTTTAAGACTTTTATATCTATATTAATTTAGGATGTTTATCTGAAGATTTTGCTTTTTAAAAAAAATGTCAAATTTTTTACTGAAGTATTATGCTATATATGCTTTAAATATATTATTTTCTGAAAGAATTTTTTGCAGAATAAGTGTTTATTGGTTCTTTAAATGTTGTTGTTTATGCTGTTATGCTGTGTTCAGTTTTGTCTCTCTTTGTGACACTTTGAACTGTAGCAGCCAGGTTCCTCTGTCCATAAGATTTCCCAGGCAAGAATATTGGAGTGAGCTGCCAGTTCTTTCTTTAGGGAATCTACTTAACCCAGGGATCAAACTCACATCTCCTGTGTCTCCTACATTGCAGGTGGATTCTTTACCAACTGAGTCATCAAGGAATAGAATTCACCAGAAAAGACATTTGAGCACAGAGTGTTCTTTATGAGAAAGTTTTAAATGCAGACCAAATTATTCAGTATATACTAGTATACTCAGATGATTTTTACTTCTTCTTGTGTTAGTTTGGATGACCTGTATTACTAACAAGTGTGTACACTATGTTGACATAAATTTGCCATATCTTCTGTTTTTTTTTTTTTTTCCAATGGTTTTAGGACCTATAGCTATGCTTATGTTGTTTCTTCCTTGTTTGGTCTACTACTTTATCAATTTTATGTGTTTATAACTTCTTTAAAATTAATTGGGCCATTGTATCTCTTATGTTGTCTCATGATATTTACTCTTTGGGTATATACATTTTTTTTAACAGTAACTTAGGATTTAGGAGAGGTGGTTTTAATTGAACACAGTCTGCCTACATTTCATATTTTAACACTAAATACTTTAATGTCCTGATTACTCTGTGCTATTGTTCCTTCTTATTTAAAACAGTCTCATAATTATTTTATGCATTTATTTTTATTATTCATTGTTTTGGTCTTTGCATGTCTTATGTTTTATTATACATTGAAAACAAAGCTGCTATATCATTGAGAGTAAATTTTGTTGTTTTCTCTTAGAGAAATGTTGAATTTTTTTTTTTTTTTGCATGTATATGAGATAATTGTAGAAGAGTCTAATTTTTTCAGGGATTACTTTTAAGCATTATTAGGAGAGATCTAAAATAAGTTTCTCTACAGATAAATTTACTAAAGATAAGACTCTTCTGGAATCTTAACTTAATCTCTCTGGTTTCAGCAAAACCAGAGAGATTATTTCTCAGCCCTGTTTAGTATTCAGCAAATTGCTTAATGTCATTCTTATTTACCTTACTCTTCTCTAATACTCTAGTTCTCACATTCTAGCCACCTGAACCTTAACAAACTAATATATTATCCTCTAAAAAAACAGTAAGACTGCTGTTCTATTTGTGTTTTTTTTCTGCATTGTTCATAGTCTGGGAACTGTTTTCATGCAGAAACCTGAAGCAATCTAGAGGTAAGCTTGCTTGTCTGTCAGGAATTACAGTCTTGTGGTGCCCATATCCCAATACCCGTAAACAGTAATTTTATGTGTTTCTTTCAATCATGTAGTAATTTACAAAGGGGCATGAAACCAGTACACATTATTTTAAAATCCAGAAGTAGAATTCCTGAATTATCTATTTTCTTTATTATTATTTTTTATAATTTTAATACCAATGAGACAACCACAGAAAACAAATGACTAGTTTATTAATGCTGCTGCTGCTGCTAAGTCACTTCAGTCTTGTCTAACTCTGTGCGACTCCATAGATGGCAGCCCACCAGGCTCTGCCATCCTTGGGATTCTCCAAGCAAGAACACTGGAGTGGGTTGCCATTTCCTTCTCCAATGCATGAAAGTGAAAAGTGAAAGTGAAGTCGCTCAGTTGTGTCCAGCTCTTTGCGACCCCATGGACTGCAGCCTACCAGGCTCCTCCGTCTGTGGGATTTTCCAGGCAAGAGTACTGGAGTGGGTGGCCATTGCCTTCTCCAGATTTATTAATAATGCATCATAAAATTTAAAAATCCATCCGAGTCGGAAGATAGGACCTTTGCAAACAAGCCAGATGCCTTCAGATGCCCCTTCCCAATCACAGTTCTTTTCTCTCTCCAACAGTAATCATGATTCTGGTTTTTTGCTTTGTGTTTCCTTAATTTATGGGCTTCTCTGGAGGCTCAGAAAGTAAAGAGTCTACCTGCAGTGAGGAGATATGGGTTCATTTCCTGAGTCCAGAAGATCCCTTGAAGAAGGGAATGGCAACCCACTCCAGTATTCCTGCTGGTGAATTCCATGGGTAGAGGAGCCCAGCAGGCTACAGTTCATGGTTTTGCAAAGAGTTGGACAAGACTGAGAGACTAATAATTTTGCATTTTAAATTAACATTTTAGATCAGACTCCTGTTATCATAATTCATTAAATGGATTACAAAATGTAGAAGAAAGTTGTAACATTAGCTTAAACCCTTCCCCAAATAAGCAATCACTATGAAATATATTAAAATATCAGTAGTGAGGCTAAACAACAACTAATGCTGAAAACCAGCAAGTATTTTCTTTATGTAGTTTTCTTTTTCATTTGCTTTATTCACCTAATCTACTTAAATATAATTCTGCAAGTATTTCCAAGAAGAAGAAATAATCCCAATGAAATATATGTGATAAACTAAGGCATGTCTCTGCAGCGACCCTCCCATACCCTCCAAACTATGTTTTGTAAGCTACAAAATTAATCTCCATCAAGCATCCACATTCAAAAAGGTTGCCAATCACCTCCAATCAAATGAGGATGCATGCATTGCTGCCCACCAGCAGCCTCACTTTGCTTACCATTCTCTCATTTATACTTATGTCCAGTTTCTCCTGACTCTCAGCCTTTATGCACTGTCCTCTCACTGCTGGCTTTTATTTAAGTGAGTTTTCCTTGGCATTCAGGACTCAAATTATATGCTGTCTTCTCCAGTAAGTCAGAGGCCCTCTTTACACATAATATTCTGAACGTGCATCTACTATGGAGGAAAGTCACCAGTTAACTTTTCTGTACCTCACCCGGAAATTGAACCCAGGTCTCCAGCATTGCAGGCAGATTCTTTACCTTCTGAGCCCCCAGGACATTCTTCTATACCTGGCATTGCAGTGTAAATCCCTTGATGAAAGGATCATATTTTACTTATTACTGTATCCAAATAGCCTGAAATATAATACATTGTTGATAAATCATTCTTCATTCAAGACAAAAAGTACTTTTGGATTAACAGTTACTATTAAGCAGTGACCCTGCTGTTGCCAATATTTTTATCTTCATTTGCTTTTGCCAATATTTTTATCTTCATTTGCTTAGCTCACTCTTTTTCTAAACTTTTTATTTTATATTGGAGTATAGCCAATTAACAGTGTTGTAATAGTTTCAGATCGACAGCAAACGAACTTAGCCATACATATGCATGCATCCATTCTCCCCTGAACTCCCCTCCTACCCAGTTAGCTCGCTCTTTTTACTTCAAGACCCCTCTGCCTTCCCACTCCTCCCATGAAGTAGTGTGCTTACGATGCAAAATCCTATTCAATTCACACCCATAACTCTCTCCCAACTCAGTTTTCTCTGAGTTTGTGCTTCAAAGCACAACTGTAATATATGATGTTTATACCAAATTCTAAGAATTATTGCTAAAAATGCATTCCTCTAATGACTGAAGATTTATATTGGCACCACACATTCAAATTTCAACAGGCATTTGCCATTCTATAGAAAATACAAAGTGACATTCAACTATACTCTGAGTTTAGATAATACACTTATCCTGGGTGCTAGATAGAATAAAAAATAAAAATAATGTGTATTCATCTGTAAAAGTCATCTTTTCTATATAAATGGTAATATAGCCATCACAACACTTTATAGGTAAAAATCCAATGTAACAATTTTATGTGTCTTGAGTATGAAAATAGGGAAGTATTATTTCCTGGACAAAATCCAGACTGAGCAGAACAAATAACACTTTTTCACACAGTGATTCACCAGAATGTAACCTTTCAAAAAATTTTCCACTAAGAAAATACCCTACAGAGTGTATTACAAAATAGCATGTCCCAAGTATACAGTCAGAAGCAAAACTTACAGTGGGGAAGAGATTCATGCATTCTAATGAGCACATTATTAACACTGGCTTGGATTTCTTTCTGTGTCATTTCACTCAATCATCAGAGAACATCCTTGTAGCTCACTGAACAATTTAAGGAGAGATTAACATTTTCACCTTTTTGAGTGAATTATCTGTACAACATGAATCAAACACTAAGGAAGGAGATTGATGGAAACCAAAGCAAAGATGTTTAAAATAATTCAAAAATCTAAGGACAAATCAATCTTATTTGTTCTCATTGGCTTAATGTACCGTGCTGCTGTGTGCTGTGCTCAGCTCAGTTGCTCAGTCATTTCTGACTCTTTGTGACCTTACAGACTGTAGCCTGTCAGGCTCCTCTGTCCATGGGATTTTCCAGGCAAGAATACTGGAGAAGGTTGCCATTTCCTCCTCCAGGGTATCTTCTCAATGTAATGATAAAACCCATATCTCCTGCATTGGCAGGCAGATTCTTTACCACCCTGACACCTGGGAAGCCCCAATATACTATGCATTTTATCCTAAAGAAAATAATACATATTGTTCTAAAATGAGCTTCTCAATGTGGACCCCAAACAACATGGTTTTGCAGCTCTCAAGTTCTTGGATTTTAGGCTTTTCAGCATCTACCAGAATCTTCTGATATGGTGGGATAGAGGTTTCCATTAGAGGACACATTTCTATTCTTACCATTTCACTATTTTATATTATATTTTGTGTGATGTAAAATTAAACCATTGGTTGGTTCATTATTACATGCATATGATTTATAAACAAATAAAAATATACAAAGCAAATATGACTATTGCTGTAAATGTATATATGTCTGCAAAATATTAAAATGTCTCTGCTAAAAAAGATACCATTATGAATAATCAACTTTATAATCTGTAAACTCTCCTACATGGTAAAAATCTACTTAGCTAATTCTTCCAACTCTAAGCAAGAAACTCAAAGAGCACTGAGTCATAATTGCCTATAGTAAGATGTACTGTTTATCTGGTCTGCCCTAGCTTGATATCAAAATCTTAAGGTAATATTTATATTGACTTGAATATGATTATTCATTCAACAAATCTTTATAAATAACCCAATTTGGATAAAGAATAATGTAATGCACTGAACATACAACAGTAGATGAGATTGTCCTTACCCATCTGGGTCTTAATAATTATACTTGGTGAATTCTTAGGCTTGTAGATTTCTGAATAAAACAGAGGTTTAGGTGAGGGCACTTCATACTTTGTAATCTAAATAAACATTGTTGTTGTTCAGTCACTAAGTTGTGTCTGATTCTCTGCAACTCCATGGACTGCAGCACACCAGGCTTCCCTGTCATTCAGTATCTCCTGGAGTTTGCTCAAACTCGTGTCCGGTGAGTCAATGATGCCATCCATCCGTCTCATCCTCTGTCACCCCTTTCTCCTCCTGCTTTCAATCTTTCCCAGCATCAGGGTCTTTTCCAGTGTGTCACCTCTTCGCATCAGGTGGTCAAAGTATTGGAGTTTCAGCTTCAGCGTCAGTCCTTCCAATGAATATTCAAGGTTGATTTGCTTTAGGTTTGACTGGTTTGGTCTCCTTGCAGACCAAGGGACTCTCAAGAGTCTTTTCTAACATCACAATTTGAAATAATCTAACTAAGAAATACTATTATAAAATAAAATAGTTAGGCCAAGGCCTAAGTTCTACCCCTGGTCAGGGAACTGAGATACAGAAGCTGTGCAACATGGCCAAAATATGAAAAAATATATATATTTACTGAGTATTCAGTAGATTTCTAAGAGTAGATTTCAATACCATTTGTACCCAGTGAAATTATACAAGTACATTAAAAAAAGCCAATGTTTAGCTAGATCCCAGAACTGAAAAGGACCTGAATTTTAATTTCAATTTTTAACTTTTTATTTTATATTGGATTATAAGTGATAATGTTGTTAGTTTCAAGTGTACAACAAAATGACTACGTTATACATATACATGTATCTGTTCTTTCTCAAATTATTTTCCCATGTAAGTTGAATAATTTTGAACAGAAACCCTTGTGCTATAGAGTAGGTCTTTGTTGGTTTTCCACTTTAAATATAGCAGTGTACACGTGTTGCAAATTCAGTTTTATAATGAATGTGTGATGTCAGTGAGAAAGTAAAATTTGTGGTCATTAAGTCGCTTAGCATTATGCATTCATCGTTATTTCAGCATGACTTAGACTGAAATAAGTAATATAAAAATGATGTTATATTTTTAAATAAATTTATATTATCATTTCTGCAGGTTAAGATTCATTTTTGCAGCATGTGAATACAATGGTAAAAATTTTCAGTATCAGATATCAATGGCTGATTTTGATAGGGGACTATGACAGGATCATTTTTATATTTGACATCAATCCTTCTGATTGCTCTGTTGAAGGGATGGGACAAGGACAAGAGTCTAAGTAGTGACATCTGTTAAGAAGTCAATCCAAATGAGTGATGATCAGTGCTTGGTTCTTGTTAACTGTACCGGATATATTAGAAATAAGGATAAATTAGAAACACATTGTACAAATAGAGTGAACAAGGACTACCTTTGTATCTTGCAAATTTTCCTCTGTCAATATTTCCTAAAGTAAGTTCCCCATATCTATAGGCTCAATGCACTGCCAGTGAATATATTTTTGCTCAGTTTTCTATTCCTGAATTATACCACTGGTTTCCCCAGGTGCCAGCGGTAAAGAATCTGCCTACCAAGGCAGAATACGTAAATGACGTGGGTTCAATCCCTGGGTTGAGAAGGTCCCCTGGAGAAGGAAATGGCAACCCACTCCAGTATTCTTGCCTGGGAAATCCCATAGAGCATCCTGGTGGGCCACAGTCCATGGGGTCACAAAGAATTGGATATGATTGAGCACACATGCACACAAATTGATACTGTGATGAAAAGGGTAGACATCCAACCATCCCAGGGTCTGCTTTTTATTATTAATAATGTGGGCTATTTTTGTGTGTATACAGTCCTAGAGAATACTACAATATTAACTTTAGTTGCTTACTATGCAGTCTCTTATTAGTATAAATACTGCCAGGCATGACTTACACAGCAATGGGTATCTTAGTGCACTTGAGTGTCTGAGACCTGTCTT
This sequence comes from Budorcas taxicolor, assembly GCF_023091745.1. Lineage (NCBI taxonomy): Eukaryota > Metazoa > Chordata > Mammalia > Artiodactyla > Bovidae > Budorcas > Budorcas taxicolor. The sequence continues at coordinate 53,087,601 of NC_068929.1, read as the reverse complement.
CACATTTTAAATGTATCCAAATTTCATGCAGATTTCTAGCCAAGCTTTTGTTTAGTTTTGTTTTCCTTAATTTATTTTTAATCAGCAAAACTTAAGCACTGTGGTGAGTGGGTGGGGCAAAATTGGAGAATGGATTCTATTTTCAGAAGCTTGAATGCTTACCCTTACAAGCCGTTTTGTATGTGAGACTGAATGTGAAATAGAACTTAGAACTTATTGACATTGTATGTTTCAATCCCTACTAAAGATTAAGATAGTTAACAGATTGAGTCTTTTAAATAGGGAGTTTTGCATCCAATGAAATCATTTATCTATCTCTCAAAGTTAAATACTCTGTTCAATATATACACTTCCAAAAGATGTGTCTAATAACAGCAAAGTAAAAGCTGATGGTTTATTCATGTTTCCACGTAAAATTTGGTCTTACCAAGGCACTTGATTTCTTCATTTAATCACACTGCTACCAGCAGTGTTCTACATGCCTTGGTGCATATTAATGCAATTTATTTGCTCCTGTTAGTAGCATGCTTTCTTAAATAAATCACTTTGCTATTGTAGCATTACTTTCTAATTGAAATATTTAATTGGCTGGACATATTGCTTCAATAATTATCACACTGTCATTTCTTTTAAGAAGGAATGGGAAGGCTTGAAAATAATTTGATTTACCAATAATTATGCTACAAACACATTTCCCAACTAGGGCAGTAATTAAATCCCTGCTAACCAATAAGGTGGTTTTGCAGAATGAATGAATCGCTTTCCTAAATAGTGTAATTGGTTCATTAAAAATATGCTGAATGAGGAAAAGAGTAAGGGTTATCCTAAATATCATAAGGGAATTCTTTGCATTGATTCATCTTCCCAACTCAAGGATTGAATGGCATCTCCAGGGTCTCCTGCACTGGGAACAAGATTCATTACTACTGAGCCATCACCAGACCAGGGCTCAAACCCGGGTCTCCTGCATTGGGAGTGTGGTCTTAGCCACTGGACCACCAGGGAAGTCCGATGTTCTTTCCATTTTACACTTCTTTTTCTATGTAGATAAGTCATTTAAAAAATAATAACCCTTAATTTAATTTACTTTTCCAAATTATAGAAATTTCTTGAAACTAATGTATTTTTGAAAATAGCAACTTCTATCAAAATTTAGAGTCTCTAACAAAAATATATATCCTCATATTTTATTAATAAAACATCTGTGGAAGATTTAATATAAGCCAAGGGCTCTGTGAACAAGGAACAGCCATGTTGTCCATTTCCAGATCTGGGCATAAACATTTTTAATTAGTGCTACAGACTTTTTCCCCCAGAAATAATAAGTATGATTTTCAAATAAGAATATATGATGTTTATATAAATTACTTATTTAAAAAATCAGTTGTAAATTATGTCTCGTTAAACCATTAGGTAGTTGTAATTCCAAGAATGTGAGTAAAATGCTAATGTTCAGTCATTAGTAAAATAAGAAAGGAAAAATTACCACATAAGAAACATATGGGATCAAAATCTTTCCAACAGAAATAAAATATAAACATAACACAAGATGTCAATAACCGCAGCTTTTAAAAAATAATCTAATTCAAAATTACAAGATAGAAAATTGTGCTCTTTCTTCAAAACACAGGTTTTACTCAGTATTAATGTTTATAGGAGGTGGCATTCAGATGAAGCATTAAATTGAAGTTCCATCTGCCTGAATTTAGAAGTTATTAATAATGTTAAAATGCCTTAGTACTCTGGTTTAGAAAAAAAGGGTGTATACACCTGTGTCCTGTCTGACATTGCTTTTTTGCCGAAATGAAATTATGGATGAATTGTCACTAATAGAAATGTTCACTGCAAAAAATAGAATGCTGCTGAGTGCACCAAGGCATTCACCACTGCCTATCAGAAATGTAAAATATAACTCTAGAAAATGCCATTTTAATGTAGCATAAAATAATGCAATTTAATCTCTAAGCAGGTGTGACACTAATAGGAAGTGAGTATAGTTACTCCTTAATCTCATTCAGTCAGCAATCTCTATAATATTTACTTTATTATGAATTTGTTATTTTATTACGTCAACTGACTCATTCATTTATAAGGCTTGACTTTTTATTTCCCTATAAACTGTACATTATATTTGCAATTAAGAGAAAAAGTATTCAATGAATAAGGCTTTCTCATACATTAAGCTGTTGAAATGGCAAATAAGAATATTCTCTACCAGATGGTCAAAGATGGTCGGCCAAAAGTAAAGCTTTCTCTGAGTTAGATTAAGGATGTAATTCCTGATAGGGAGCTATGTAGTTAACTAGCTGTCTAATACTATATTTTAATACACAAACTTTATGATTGGTAACATTTTATTTAAAATTGAGACTATTTCCATGTGTTTCAGTACATTTTTTATCATACCAAGATGCTAAAATGTATTTATAATGGAAAATTTTGTCACATAGCTAATATAAAATTTTGGTTTAAATTTTACAGATGTCAACTCTATCACGGAGAAATCACAGTTACACATCCTATTTTCTTTACCAATACTTGCTGTTTTGAAAATACAAATGAGCTTTATGTATCTATGTTACTGACAAATGATTTCCTGAGTTTTTAAAATGAAAATTCTGATGCAAGTTTATGGAACAATGAATATAAACTCAAATATATTCGGAATTATGCACTTTCAAAATGTATTTATATTTTGCCAATAAATGTACCCATACTTTAAAATAGAAGTACTCTTTAAAAACTTATATATCTATGACATATATATGTGTATATATATATACACACATGCCCATACATATGTATTTTTGACACAAGTAAAGACTGATGAAGATTACATAGAATTTTTAAAAAGTTACCATCTATAAAATTTAGACCAAATCTAACTTAAAATAAAAACATCAATATAGATAATTTGAAAGTTAAAAGGGTATCCAACTACATACTCCTCTTAATGAACAATTTTTAATATCATAAAGATGAGTGTATTGGATAAGTATTTTTCTTTTATTTCTGACACTATACTTCTCTATATCAGTGTTTGGGAGGTGACTGTCCATCAGATTTCTTGTATTTTTGTATGTCCCATCTCACACGCTAGTAAAGTAATGCTCAAAATTCTCCAAGCCAGACTTCAGCAATACGTGAACCGTGAACTTCCTGATGTTCAAGCTGGTTTTAGAAAAGGCAGAGGAACCAGAGATCAAATTGCCAACATCTCTGGATCATGGAAAAAGTAAGAGAGTTCCAGAAAAACATCTATTTCTGCTTTATTGACTATGCTAAAGCCTTTGACTGTGTGGATCAAAATAAACTGTGGAAAATTCTGAAAGAGATGGGAATACCAGACCACCTGACCTGCCTCTTGAGAAACCTATATGCAGGTCAGGAAGCAACAGTTAGAACTGGACATGGAACAACAGACTGGTTCCAAATAGGAAAAGGAGTACATCAAGGCTGTATATTGTCACCCTACTTATTCAACTTATATGCAGAGTACATCATGAGAAACGCTGGGCTGGAAGAAGCACAAGCTGACATCAAGATTGCCAGGAGAAATATCAATAACCTCAGATATGCAGATGACACCACCCTTATGGGAGAAAGTGAAGAGAAACTAAACAGCCTCTCAATGAAAGTGAAAGAGGAGAGTGAAAAAGTTGGCTTAAAGCTCAACATTCAGAAAACGAAGATCATGGCATCTGGTCCCATCACTTCATGGGAAATAGATGGGGAAACAGTGGAAACAGTGTGAGACTTTATTTTGGGGGGGCTCCAAAATCACTGCAGATAGTGTTTGCAGCCATGAAATTTAAAAAACGCTTATTCCTTGGAAGGGAAGTTATGAACAACCTAGATAGCATATCCAGAAGCAGAGACATTACTTTGCCGACAAAGGTCCGTCTAGTCAAGGCTATGGTTTTTCCAGTGGTCATGTATGGATGTGAGAGTTGGACTGTGAAGAAAGCTGAGGGCCAAACAATTGATGCTTTTGAACTGTGGTGTTGGAAAAGACTCTTGAGAGCCCCTTGGACTGCAAGGAGATCCAGCCAGCCCATTCTAGGAGATCAGTCCTGGGTGTTCTTTGGAAGGAATGATGCTAAAGCTGAAACTCCAGTACTTTGGCCACCTCATGCGAAGAGTTGACTCACTGGAAAAGAGTCTGATGCTGGGAGGGATTGGGGGCAGTAGGAGAAGAGGAAGACAGAGGATGAGATGGCTGGATGGCATCACCGACTTTATGGACATGAGTTTGAATAAACTCTGAGAGTTGATGATGAACAGGGAGGCCTGGCATGCTGTGATTTATGGGTCACAAAGAGTCAGACACGACTGAGCGACTGAACTGAACTGAACTGATGAGCAAAGAAACACAGTCTTTGCCATAAACTACATTTTCAAGGGTGTTCTTAGATCAATTAGTTTTGGCAGACAAAGATAATGACTGTCTTTGGAGCAAATGGCAGGCGTGTGTTTATTGTCCAGTATAGTAAAAGTAGGTCACTCCCTGGGACAAAGAATAGGCATGCTTACTACCCATTACAAAGGATTCAAAGAAGCAAACAAAGCGAAATAGAACTAGTAGATTCAGAGAATAGATTGACCATTGCAAGATGGAAGAGGGGTTGCGGGTGGCCAAAATCAGTGTAGGGGATAGGTCAAGAGGTACAAACTTCCAGTTATAAAATAAGCCATGGGGATGTAACATACAGCATGGGCCTATAGCCCATAACATCGAACTGCAAACGTGAAAGTTGCTAAGAAAGTAAATCTTAAACATCACACATACATACACAAAAAAGTTTTGTAGCTCTGTGTGAATCCATATGGGTTTCCCAGGTGGTACTTGTGGTCAGTAATCTGCCAATGCAGGAGACACAAGAGATGCAGGTTCAATCCCTGGGTCCAGAAGGTCCCCAGGAGGAGGGCACATAGAATCCCATGGACAGAGGAGCCCGGCTGGCTACAGTGCATAGAGTTGCAAAGAGTTGGGCATGACTGAAGTGACTAAGCACACAAACATGGTGACATACGGTAGCTAGAATTATTGTGATGACCAGTTTGAAATGTATATAAATGTCAAATCATTATGTTATACATCTGAAACTAATATAATGTCATCAATTATATTTCCAAAAAATATTTTTAAAATTTTAAAAATGTCAGACTGCCCAAAACACTGAATACAAACCAGTGTGTATGCAGACATTTACATAGGCCTATCTGCATGTCTACCATGGGACTCAGGAATGGGGACAGGGGGGCAAGGGAAATTGAGGGCAATGTGCCAAAGTTCATGATGCTTGTTGTGCCATTAGTGATTAAAGTCTTTGCCTCTGTACTTAACTTCTTGTGACGCATGTCAGCATCCATGAAGCTGTGGCTAAACTGTTAGCTTGAAAATTGGAAAGACCTCAGATCCATGATGTTAACTTTGTCAGTGAGGATGGGATGTTGACAGAGGCAGAGCTTCCAGGAAGAGGTGTTGGACAGCCCTGAGGAGTGGGTTTAGGGATTTAAGACACTTTCAGAGATCTGTTAGTAGATGCTCTCAGCTCGGTGAAATGTGCATAGCTGGGGATGGAGAGAAGCTTGGGTTATCCACTGTTATACCTGCTAATGAATAAGAGTTAAATTGATGTGGAGGGACTGAGCAGTGAGAGGTTTGATTTAAATGTCCTGCTCAGATGGTGTCTTTGGTTTCAGGTTCTGGGTAGACAGAGGAAAGGTCGAAATTATGACTTTGGGTTAGCAAGCTTAGTGGTCCAAACCAAAAAGCAAAATGACTGTGGCTGCTGATCCCAGGAGTCTCCAAAATGAAAATAAACACTGAAAATTATTGCTGTTGTTCAGTCCCTAAGTTGTGTCTGACTCTTTGTGATCCCATGACTGCAGCACTCCAGGCTCCACTCTCCTCCACCATCTCCCAGAGCTTGCTCAAATTCATGTCCATTGACTCAGTGATGCTATCCAACCATCTCATCCTCTGCTGCCTTCTCCTTTTGTCCTTAATCTTTCCCATTATCAGGGTCTTTTCCAAAGAGTCAGCTCTTCCCATCAGGTGGCCACAGTATTGGAGCTTTGGCTTCAGCATCAATTAGTATGCAATAAAGAGGTTTGAGTCAGTCAAAGACTTTAGAAGTTCATTTGGTTAAGGTGTTAGTGGTATATGAAAGTGAAAGTGAAGTCGCTCAGTTGTGTCCGACTCTTTGCAACCCCATGGACGGTAATAACCTACCAGGCCCCGCGGTCCATGGGATTTTCCAGGCAAGAATACTGGAGTGGGCTGCCATTTTCTTCTCCAGAGGATCTTCCCAACCCAAGGATCGAACCCAGGTCTCCTGCATTGCAGACAGACGGTTTACCGTCTGAGCCACTAGGGTATATAAGTGGTATATAGGCCAATAAAACTGACAGGAAGTGTGCCAAGCCTATTAGTATGAAGCCCCTATCTACTTCTTCATTCCCTGATCTTTCCATCCTCCCTAATCAGAGCTCAGTTGCTTTAAAGAGAAAGATAATTGAAGTGTAAATGAGCTCTCCTTGTTCCTGGAAGAGACAGAAGGCCATCTTGATATGCTGGTGAAGAGGAGGGACGGAAAGTGTTATAGATTTGCTGGGTACAGGAACCAAAGTCACCACACAAGCAGGTTTAGGAGGGAAGAAGACATGCAAATTCAACGGAGGGAAATTAAGTTAAGGGGGCGGCGGCGAAGGGAAGCTAAGGTGACTTTGTGGGTGGGCACCTAGAGCAAATTCAGTAGACTGCTATTCTAATGCTCCCTGCTGAATATACCAGTAGCAGTGATGTGTTTTGTGTTTGCACATCCTTGGGACGTACGGATTAGAGAAGATTCTCCCATTCAGGGTTTGCCACTCTGAGAAGTATCACAATTGCTCCCCACCACCACCTTCAACCTGTTCCCTCCCCAAGGATCAAAGGGGAACGATGTAGTAACCCAGGAAAAAAGGGAAATGAATCACAGTTTTATTTAACTTCCTAATGGCTGCTGGAGTACTGAGAGCCCGTCCCCTGTGCAACAGTGCCACCTATTGGACACAGCCACCAACTCCAACACTAGCGGTGTGGTGGTTTTAGTTGCTTAGTTGGGTCTGACTCTTGAGACCCCATGGACGGTAGCCGCCAGGCTCCTCTGTCTATGGGATTTTCCAGGCAAGAATACTGGAGTGGATTGTCGTTTCCTTCTCTAGGGGGAGCTTCCCAACCCAAGGACTGAACCCCGGTCTTTTGTGCTGCAGGTGGTCTCTTGTATTGCGGGCAGATTCTTTACCGACTGAGCTATCAGGGGGAACTGTCTTTTGCAGGGAAAAAAAATTGCCTCAGGGGGTATTTATATGAAAAAAGCGGCAGCTATCTGGGAGAACATTTGCTTCCCTGGTGGCTCAGACAGTAAAGAATCTGCCTGCAATCCAGGTTCAATCCCTGGGTCTGGGTTTGATCCCTGGGTCTGGAAGATCCTCTGGAGAAGGGAATGGCAACCCACTCCAGTATTCTTTCCTGGAGGATTCCATGGACAGAGGAGCCTGGCAGGCTACAGCCCTTGGGGTCACAAAGAGCTGGACACGATTGAATGGACTAACACTTTAACTCCACTGCAGTACTTGAATGAGAACCACTGGTTCAGAAAAGCTCTTGATTTACAGAAGTTCCCTTAAATGCTGGGGACTGGTTCACTGGTGGTTTAGCTTAGCTGAAACCCAAGGTTATCTATGAGACTGCTGCACAATTCAATGTAAACACCAGGTAGGCAGAGCCAAAACATTGATTTGAGTTCAGTGCTCAGTCAACAGAACTTAAGATCATTCTCCAAGCGCTGGTTGACGTGAAGTTTGGCAAAATTTGTCACAGTTTCACTTACCCTTGGGTTTCGCTGTTGCTCTCTATGAGTCTATGATTTGGAAAACTACAGACTGGCCAGTTAAACATTCCCCTCTTAAGAGCTGCAAATGGAAACAAACTGTTGCTATTGATTGAACAGTCTGTGTCATTCACGTAGATGTCTTTTTAGAAATATAACTGACATCGAGATGTTCTCGGAGCCTGCTCTACCTACTCAGATTGCCACCCCTGATGACTAACTAGATCCATCTTCCTGGAGGGCTGAGTAACAGATCCATCATAGCAAAGGCTATGATGCCGATGCAGAGGCCCCCACTGCACGTGAGATGTGTGATTCCTGAGAAGTGCCTGGGCATGGAGGCTGACTCATCACATAAAGGGTAATCCTAACCCACTGTGGCAGTCTTTGCCATCCTCTCTGGACTTCCAGTAGTGACTCTTCAATGTTAATTCTTTTTCAGGTTGCAGTGCTAGTTTTTTCTTTTTCTTTTTTTAATCCAATCAATCATCTGACTCCAGCTGTGACCTCCTGTCCTTGGAAACTTACCTGTGTTATGATTTTGAATCTTCAGATCATTTGCAGCCTATGTTTTATCTTTTCTCATAAAAGCCCCTGAACAAAGGGTTATTAGTGAAGACAAATAAGAAATACAAAAATCTATAATTGAACATTATAAAAACCTAAACAATCAACTAAAAATGATTTCTGACTCTATTGTCTTTCTCATTTCCTTTTCCCTACATCTCAAAAAGTCTGAGTGAATGCATGCATGCCCCCAGGTAAGGATGGTCTCCTCTCAGTTAAATGGTGAATGTTATTGACTTTTCCTCATTCTATCTCACTCTTCCCCAACTTTGGTATTCCTGGAGGGGCTTTGGTAAGCACCCTAGATTTTCTGTGGGGAATCAAAGAGATTACATATTTGGGAATGAGTAAAGCATAACTAGAAAAACCAACTTGTCTCTGAGGCCCAAGGTTTAAATCATCTGGATAATCAGTTTGGATTACAGTAGCCTTGAATATTACAGTAAACATTGGCAAGTATAGTTAATTTCTGTTGTCACAGAGAACATTAGCAGATAAAACAGAGAAGTCTTATCTAACTTATATAAAGATCTAAAAATCAATAAGAAAAATTTTGATAGATAGTGAAAGAAATAGCAAAAGCTCCAATGAGAATCTTTCAAAAGGTGTCCAGATGGCCAATACATTTATGGAAAGGCATTCCAACAAATCTAGTAGTATTTCTTTTAAAAATGGAGAAGAAGAAAGAGTTAATATAAGCTTCTTGTTATTCAGTTACTCAGTTGTGTTGACTCTTTGTGACCCCATGGACTGCAGCATGCCAAGCTTCCCTGTCTTTCACCATCTCCTGAAGATGAATATCAGCTTGGCAAGGGTGAATTGTTAATAGAAGTGAAAATTCAAATGGATACTTTAGAAGAATATTCAAAATTACCTACTAAATTTCAACATATGCATATCCAAAATTTCACCTTATATGTATTCCCCCAAAAAATACATACATATGAATATCCATAGCATAATTATTCACAGCTGTCAAAACTTGAATAACATTTTTATCAAATGTAGAATAAACATGGTAAATGCATGAAATAAAATTCTATGTAACAATGAAAATGAACTCATTATTACTACTCACAACTATAAGCCTCATATGAATGACTCACATACATAAAAAGAAGTAAAAGAAAGTGGACACTAGGCAATGCCTATGTTGTGATGTTACTTGTTCATGGTTCAAAAAGTGGAAAACTAATGCACAATTTTGAACGTCAGCACATTGATTATCTTTGGGGTGGAGGGAGAGGTAAATGTTGGTTTCTGAGAGCCCATTACTAGTCTAATATTTGACATGGTTTATAGTTATAATGGGGTGTTCACTCTGTGAGTACTGAGTTACTAGTTGTGATTTCTGCTTGTATTTCTTGTAAGTTATATAGAAATAAAATTTTTAAAAATATTAAAAGCAAAGTTATCAAATTTTCAGAAAGTTGCCAAACAAGAACTCTATTAAGGGCTGACAACAGAAGTCTTAATGCACATTCCAGGATTTGAATTTTCCTAGAAATCTGACATTTTTAGAACAATGTGGGAAAGTTAAAATGTATGAAGAACTATGCTGTATGTCAATGTACATGGGATACACTTGATGTCATGGCTTGGAAAGAACCTGTCTTTGACAAGCCTATTGTAAGAGAAGAAGATCCATTGTGAAGGATATAAAATCCTGCATGGCCAATCAGAAACCGAGAAGACTCTGTTGATCTCTGGAAGCTTCTTTCATGATTTTGCAAAATCAAATCCAGTACTAAATAGGTGAACCAGATTTTTATTGATACTAACACTAATATTAACATTAATTGAGTTTTTACTATGTAAAAAAAATTAAGGCAGAATAAATTACAAATTCAAAGTGTCTATCTTGTGAAGCAGCTATTAGTAATGTCTCCATTTTATAGATGAATAAATTGAGGCACAATGAGAGCAAAATGCCACATATTGGTTAATTATGGGGAAGAAACAAAGAGAAATCATATCTAGTACAGCTAGATTTTTTTGGCAATACTTATTTTGAAAAATTGTATTACATTATGGCTTAATGAAACACAGCATGTCAAATGACCAAAAAATAAATAAATAAAATAAAAATCTAATTTAATCAACAATGCAGGCTTTTTTATTCTCACTAATTTCATAGCATTTAGTTTGAAGGACATAATTTTAGGTGGAGATTATAATGTTCTTAATTTGAACATCATATTAACACCAAAGTACCAAATGTTATATTAAAACTCTATTAAACTAATATGGATATAGTAATACAATTTATTTGTAAATCATCAAAAAATAGTTATTACTGGCACATTCCTGAAGGCAAAAGTAATGCCACAGTTATAGTCAACAAATAGCAACTTAGCAAAAAAAAAAAAAAAAGCTGATACTGTTTGCCCTTTTAAAGTATTTTCTGAATCATCGTCTTATTGATATGATTATTTGAGGGAGATAGATTGCTTTGTTCTTTCTCTTGTGCTAGTGTTGATTCCTGTAATTAATTCTGTAGCTCATCCTCAATGATAATAAATCATTTTTCCTGTGGGTTGGGTATGATTTAATAAACAGTTTTGAGGGGAAGGGAGAATGAGATTGGACTCACTCCTTTCATATCTTTCTTTTTTTATATGTAGTATAAAAACTAAATACTCTTGAATATGTAAAGAGAGGAGTAAATCACCTCTGAGAAGAACTGTACACATGATAAGGGCCAATTTCAGTTCTTCTTAATAGCAGATTTTTTCTAAGTACAGCTTGCTTTTGTAATAGATGCTGATTACACACTTTGGGTCAGCGCCTCTATGGGCTACTTGGATTTGGGTGCACCTAGGATTCAAGACTGGAGAAGGCAATGGCAACCCACTCCAGTACTCTTGCCTGGAAAATCCCATGGACGGAGGAGCCTGGTAGGCTGCAGCCCATGGGGTCGCTAAGAATCGGACACGACTAAGCGACTTCACTTTCACTTTTCACTTACCTGCATTGGAGAAGGAAATGGCAACCCACTCCAGTGTTCTTGCCTGGAGAATCCCAGGGACAGGGGAGCTGATGGGCTGCCGTCTATGGGGTCGCACAGAGTCGGACATGACTGAAGTGACTTAACAGTAGCAGCAGGATTCAAGACAGGACTTCCTTGGTGGCTCAGATAGTAAAGAGTCCACCTGCAATGTGGGAGACCTGGGTTCGACCCCTAGAAGATCCTCTGAGAGAGGGCATGGCAACCCATTCCAGTACTCTTGCCTGCCTGGAGTATCCTCATGGACAGAGGAGCCAGGAGGGCTACAGTCCATTGAGTCACAGAGTCAGACACTGCTGCTGCTGCTGCTGTGGTTAAGTCGCTTCAGTCGTGTCCGACTCTGTGCGACCCCATAGACAACAGCCCACCAGGCTCCCCCATCCCTGGGATTCTCCAGGCAAGAACACTGAGTGGGTTGCCATTTCCTTCTCCAATGCATGAAAGTGAAAAGTGAAAGTGAAATCACTCAGTGGTGTCTGACTCGCAGCGACCCCATGGACTGCAGCCTACCAGGCTCCTCTATCCATGGAATTTTCCAGGCAAGAGTACTGGAGTGGGTTGTCATTGCCTTCTCTACTGAGTGACTAAGCGTGCACGCATGTGCACACACGCACACACACGCACACGCGCACACACACACACACACACAGGATTCAGGACAGAATAACCTAAGAATTGAGAGAGGCTTTAACATAGAGGGCTTCAATTCCAGTCTTTGAACCACTGTCATACAATAATTGTGGGTAAGTTATTTATATATTAAAAACCCTGCATGTAATAGCACAGTCCATTTCTTTTTCTTTTCCACTTTTAAAAAATCAATAAGCAGAAAACTCAATAAAATAAACTTGGGAGGCCAGATGGGGGAGCTCTCATGCCCTGAAAGAATAATAGAACTGGACAGGAAAAACAAAAATGGCTCTTCTTTCCTGGCAACAATTCAGCCAACAAAAGTCATGTTTGTTTTCTATAGTCCTCTCAACTTTCTGTACCCTCTATCAAAGCATTCTCTTTCCCTTGCCTTCAGAGACTTGCAAGTAGCTTGCCATGGTGGCAGACCCCAAATTGCAATTCTCTGCAGATCCTAAATAAACCTATCTTTGCTGGAGAAATAATGGGCAATATACTTGTTTTAGGTCCACAGACTATAATTATCCCTATTGTGGTTTATTACAATAATGTAGTAATTTCCCTAGTAACCTTATTATATCACAAGACTAATCAGATGAAGTGTATCACTTGCTATTACAAAGGAACCAGGCTTTATTCTTATAGCAAAGAAAATTTATGTTTTTAAATTTTTTTTCCATTAGCTAATCTGATAGAATTAAGAAAAACAAAACCTTTGTTATTGTCTCGCTGCTTCTCTTGTGTGATTGGAATGTTTAATTTAGCAGCATCCTTTCTTCCAAGTAGGTTATCATTTACCAGACTTTGTCATTCAGTGGAGAGTGACTCACTGAAGAATTAGGACTTTCAGACTGCTTTCAAACTATTTCCTCTAAAGCCAAACATGACTGAAAATAACACGTCTTTGACTCCAGTAGAAGAGCCAAACTTGGGTGCTTTCAATGCCCTTGAAATGACTACTTGAGTGTTTAAAGACCACCCACCTGGAAGTATAACATGCAAAGAGTAAGAAGAAGACTAATTGTGCACTTAAACCACCATGTGGTGGCTAATATATTTCCTTAAGGGAGCACAGAAAGCTGCAATTGAAAATTATTTCTGACTTACAAGAATGAAAATAACTTGCCTAAAACTCAAACATAGTTTGCAGTAAAAATGTGTTTGATAGAAATACAACAGGAAGAAGAAAACAACTCTGTTGTTTTGCCCCCTCAAGCAAAACAAACAACAAAAAAATTCAATTTGCTTTTATGCTAATTGAGGAAAGACATCAGCAATCAAGCAGTGCTGTTTTTATTTTGTATTTGTATCTGCAAGGAAAAAAAAACAGATAAATAACACAGCTTCATTCTATCTCAACATATTTTGCATCATGTTTACAAAATGACTGATGAAACCAGATGTCATTGTGCCATAATATCCTCTAATAGTTCACATTATATAAATACATATGTGTATATGTTTCTGTGGTTCTTTTTTCAAGTAAAATAACTCTGCTTCTTACAAAGACAAGGTGCAATTTCAGTATAGAAACAAGTGGTGTACATACTTTATGTGCAATTTTCCATGTTTTATTTGCAGGCAGTAATGTGATAATACATGCTCGCTCATTTATTTTTCTTTTATCATCGTGCCTAAAACACTAAAGGAGCTAGTATATATTTGTTTTAATATCCAAGGTGCTTAAGCAGCTTCAAGTTATTGATGATTTTTAATTTCTGTTTTCAAGGAAAATTGAATTATATGAAACAATATGATTAAAGGTTGGATTGAACACTGTCTACATGTTTCACTTATCATTTTACTAACTGTAGAATTCTGAATAGAAACAAAAATGAAATTTAATAGATGAGAGTTAGCATAAAATTGCAGGTCTGTATGAAAAGCAGGGAAAACCAGTAGACCATTCAGGTACAGCCTAAATCAAATCCCTTATGATATACAGTGAAAGTGACAAATAGATTTAAGAGATTAGATTTGATAGACAGAATGCCTGAAGAAATATGGAAGAAGGTTTATGACATTGTATAGGAGGCAGTGATCAAGACAATCCCCAAGAAAAACAAATGCAAAAAAACCAAAATGGCTGTCTGAAGAGGCCTCACAAGTAGCTGTGAAAAGAAGAGAAGCGAAAGGCAAAGAATAAAAGGAAAGATATATTTATCTGAATGCAGAGTTCCAATGAATAGCAAGGAGAGATAATAAAGCCTTCCTCTGCAATCAATGAAAAGAAATAGAAGAAAACAATAGAATGGGAAAGACTAGATCTCACTTTAAGAAAATTAGAGATAGCAAGGGAACATTTCATGCAAAGATGGGAACCATAAAGGACAGAAATGGTATGGACCTAAGAGAAGCAGAAGGTATTGAGAAGAGGTGTCAAGAATATACAGAAGAACTATACAAAAAAGATCTTCACAACCCAGTGGTGTGATCACTTACCTAGAGCCAGACTCCTGAGTTCGAAGTCAAGTGGGTTGTAGAAAGCATCTCTAGGAACAAAGCTAGAGGACATGATGGAATTCCAGTTGAGCTATTTCAAATCCTAAAAGATGATGTAAAAGTGTTGCATGCCAGAAAATTTGGAAAACTTAGCAGTGGCCACAGGACTGAAAAAGGTCAGTTTTCATTCCAATCCCAAAGAAGAGCATTGCCAAAGAATGTTCAGACTATCAAAATTACACTCATTTTGAATGCTAGCAAAATAATGCTCAAAATTCTTCAAGTTAGCCTTCAAAGTTTGTGAACTGAGAACCTTCAGACATTTAAGCTGGATTTAGAAAAGGCACAAGGAAGCAGAGATCAAATTACCAACATCTGTTGGATCATAGAGAAAGCAAGGGAATTCCAGAAAACATCTACTTCTGCTTTATTGACTATACCAAAGCCTTTGACTGTGTGTATAACAAAGTGTGAAAAATTCTTAAAGAGATGGGAATACCAGACCACCTAACCTGCCTCTTGAGACATAGTATGCATGTCAAGAAGCAACAGTTAGAACTGGACATGGAACAACAGACTGGTTCCAAATCGGGAAAGGAACATGTGAAGGCTGTATATAGTCACCCTGCTTATTTATCTTATATGAAGAGCACATCATGAGAAATGCTGGGCTGGACGAAGCACAAGCTGGAATCAAGATTCCCAGGAAAAATATCAATAACCTCAGATGTGCAGATGACACCACCCTTACGGCAGAAAGAGAAGAAGAACTAAACAGTCTCTTGATCAAAGTGAAAGAGGAGAGTCAAAAAGTTGTTGGCTCAAAAGTCAACTTTCAAAGAACTAAGATCATGGAATCTGGTCTGAGCACTTCATGGCAAATAGATGGGGAAAGAATGGAAACAGTGAAAGACTTTATTTTGGGGGGCTCCAAAATCACTGCAGATGGTGACTGCAGCCATGAAATTAAAAGACACTTACTCCTTGGAAGAAAATCTATGATCAACCTAGGCAGCATAGTAAAAAGCAGAGACATTACTTTGCCAACAAGGGTCCATCTAGTCAAAGCTGTGGTTTTTCCAGTAGTCGTGTACTGATGTGAGAGTTGGAGTATAAAGAAAGCTGAATGCCAGGGAATTGATGCTTTTGAACTGTGGGGCTGGAGAAAACTCTTGAGAGTCCCTTGAACTGCAAGGAGATCCAACCAGTCCATCCTAAAGGAAATCAGTCCTGAATATTCATTGGATGGACTGATGCTGAAGCTGAAACTTCAGTACTTTGGCCACTGATTTGAAGAGCTGTCTCATTTGAAAAGACCCTGATTTTGGGAATGATTGATGGTGGGAAGAGAAGGGGACAACAGAGGTTGATATGGTTGTATGGCATCACCGACTCAATGGACATGAGTTTGAGTAAACTCTTGGAGGTGGTAATGGACAGAGAGGCCTGGTGTGCTGCAGTCCATGGGTCGCAGAGTTAGACATGACTGAGTGACTGAACTGAACTGAATGAAGAAAATCCAGAATGATTCTCAATGACTATTTAGATCTTGAGTTCAGGCCTGTCCGACTCTTTGCGACCCCATGAATTACAGCACACCAGGCCTCCCTGTCCATCACCAACTCCCGGAGTTCACTCAGACTCACGTCTGTCAAGTCAGTGATACCATCCAGACATCTCATCCTCTGTCGTCCCCTTCTCCTCCTGCCCCCAATCCCTCCCAGCATCAGAGTCTTTTCCAATGAGTCAACTCTTTGCATGAGGTGGCCAAAGTACTGGAGTTTCAGCTTTAGCATCATTCCTTCCAAAGAACACCCAGGGCTGATCTCCTTCAGAATGGACTGGTTGGATCTCCTTGCAGTCCAAGGGACTCTCAAGAGTCTTCTCCAACACCACAGTTCAAAACCATCAATTCTTCAGTGCTCAGCCTTCTTCACAGTCCAACTCTCACATCCATACATGACCACTGGAAAAACCATAGCCTTGACTAGATGGACCTTAGTCGACAAAGTAAAGTCTCTGCTTTTGAATATACTATCTAGGTTGGTCATAACTTTCCTTCCAAGGAGTAAGCGTCTTTTAATTTCATGGCTGCAATCGCCATCTGCAGTGATTTTGGAGCCCCCCCCCCCAAAAAAAATAAAGTCTAACACTGTTTCCACTGTCTCCCCATCTATTTCCCATGAAGTGATGGGTATGGATGCCATGATCTTCGTTTTCTGAATGTTGAACTTTAGGCCAACTTTTCTGCTCTCCACTTTCACTTTCATCAAGAGGCTTTTTAGTTCCTCTTCACTTTCTGCCATAAGGGTGGTGTCATCTGCATATCTGAGGTTACTGATATTTCTCCCAGCAATCTTGATTCCAGCTTGTGCTTCTTCCAGCCCAGCGTTTCTCATGATGTACTCTGCATAGAAGTTAAATAAGCAGGGTGACAATATACAGCCCTGATGTAATCCTTTTCCTATTTGGAACCAGTCTGTTCCATGTCCAGTTTTAACTGTGGCTTCCTGACCTGCATACAGATTTCTCAAGAGGCAGGTTAGGTGGTCTGGTATTCCCATCTCTCTCAGAATTTTCCACAGTTTATTGTGATCCACACAGTCAAAGGCTATGGAATAGTCAATAAAGCAGAAATAGATTTTTTTCTGGAACTCTCTTGCTTTTTCCACGATCCAGCAGATGTTGGCAATTTGATATCTGGTTCCTCTGCCTTTTCTAAAACCACCTTCAACATCAGAGAGTTCACGGTTCATGTATTGCTGAAGCCTGGCTTGGAGAATTTTGAGCCTTACTTTACTAGCGTGTGAGATGAGTGCAGTTGTGCGGTAGTTTGAGCATTCTTTTGCATTGCCTTTCTTTAGGATTGGAATGAAAACTGACCTTTTGCAGTCCTGTGGCCACTGGTGAGTTTTCCAAATTTGCTGGCATATTGAGTGCAGCACTTTCACAGCATCAGCTTTCAGGATTTGAAATAGCTCCATTGGAATTCCATCACCTCCACTAGCTTTGTTCATAGCGATGCTTTCCAAGGCCCACTTGACTTCACATTCCTGGATGTCTGGCTCTAGATTAGTTAAAACACCATCATGATTATCTGGGTCGTGAAGATCATTTTTGTACAGTTCTTCTGTTTATTCTTGCCATCTCTTCTTAATATCTTCTGTTTCTGTTAGGTCCAGACCATTTCTGTCCTTTATCGAGCCCATCTTTGCATGAAATGTTCCCTTGCTATCTCTAATTTTCTTGAAGAGATCTCTAGTCTTTCCCATTCTGTTCTTTTCCTCTATTTCTTTGCATTGATCACTGAAGAAGGCTTTCTTCTCTCTTCTTGATATTCTTTGGAACTCTGCATTCAGATGTTTATATCTTTCCTTTTCTCCTTTGCTTTTCGCCTCTCTTCTTTTCACAGCTATTTGTAAAGCCTCCCCAAACAGCCATTTTGCTTTTTTGCGTTTCTTTTCCATGGGGATGGTCTTGATCCCTGTCTCCTGTACAATGTCATGAACCTCATTCCATAGCTCATCAGGCACTCTATCAGATCTAGGCCCTTAAATCTATTTCTCACTTCCACTGTATAATCATAAGGGATTTGATTTAGGTCATACCTGAATGGTCAGGTGGTTTTCCCTACTTTCTTCAATTTGAGTCTGAATTTGGTAATAAGTATGTACTGATTCAGAATATTTTGAACATCTTGACTTAAGTGTACTTTTTTTACATACTGTAGCTTTGAGTGTTTTTTTTTTCAATCCATCTCAGACTAAGGTTTGTCAATTTTATTAAGTCTCAGTGAACTCCAACATTGTCTATTATACAAGTTTGAAGTTTTTTGTTTGTTTACTTTTAAATGATTGAAAGAAAACAGCATAGAGAACATAGCTGGGGAAAAAAAAAAAAAAAGCAACTGTAATAAACATTTTCTACTCTAGCAATGATCCCTTTTCCATAGTATTTTTTCACATGTACTTTTAAAAATCATGACTGTTTAACCACAGTACATGTGAGCAGAATATGATATAGGTAATATTACCATTCACACTTTTTTTTCCAGCATTGACAAAGATGTCTAATGCATCTAATGCAACTCTAGGAATTTCTTAAAGTGTCTTTATAAGATAAAATTCAGATATACTGCTGCTTTCCTTCTCTCAGACATCTGAGATATATACAAGGATACAAATGAAGAGCTGGAAGTCTTTAATTAACAAAACAGCAAAATATAACTTTTGAAATATGATGCATTAACAGGCAGGTTCTTTTAATTATTTTCTCACAAGGTTCTTTGAAATAGAGTTTCCCTCCTGGATTGATCTGGGCAAAGATCACCATTTAATGGCATAAAAATGTTTAATTTATTATCATATTTACTTTTGATCTTTATGCTAATATTTCAATAAAGATCTTTCAATAAAGATCTTCCTTAGCTCCTCATAAATTTATCCTTTTTCCCCTGTCTTTATTGATACACCTCTTACAATAAGCTTTTTTAATAAAATTTAATCCTCAAAAAGTGTTGCTGTTGCTGTTCAGTCAGTAAATCGTGTCTGAATTTTTACAACCCCATGAACTGGAGCACACCAGGCTTCCTTGTCCTTCACTGTCTCCCAAAGTTTATTCAAACACATGTCAATTGAGTCTGTGATACCATCCAACCATCTCATCCTCTATTATCCATTTCTTCTCTTGCCTCAATCTTTCCCAGAATCAGGGTCTTTTCCAGTGTGTCAGCTCTTCCAATCAGGTGGCCAAAGTATTGGAGCTTCAGCTTCAGCATCAGTTCTTTCAATGATTACTCACGGTTGATTTCCCTTAGAATTGACTGATTTGATCTCCTTGCAGTCCAAGAGACTCTCAAGAGTCTTCTCCAGCACCACTCTTTGAAAGCATCAATTCTTCAGTGTTTAGCTTTCTTTATGGTCCAATTCTCACATCTGTACATGACTACTGGAAAAACCATAGCTTTGACTATATGGACATTTCTTGGCAAAGTGATGTATCTACTATTAAATACACTGTCTAGGATTGTCATAGCTATTATTCCAAGGAGCAAGCATCTTTGCATTTTGTGGCTTCAGTCCCCATCCATAGTGATTTTGGAGCCGAAAGAAATAAAATCTGTCACTGTTTCCAATTTTTCCTCATCTATTTGCCGTAAAGTGATTGGATCAGATGTCATGACTTGACTTTACTGAATGTTGAGTTTTAAACTAGCTTTTTACTCTCCTCTTTCACACTCATCAGGAGTCTCTTTAGTTCCTCTTCTTTTTCTGCCAGAGTGGTATCATCTGCATATTTGAGGTTGTATATATTTCTCCTGGCAATCTTGATACCAGCTTGTGCTTCATCCGGCCCAGTATTTCTCATGATATAATCTGCATAGAAGTTAAATAAGTAGTGTGAAAATATACAGTTTTGACATACTCCTTTCTCAATTTGGAACCAGTCTGTTGTTCCATGTCCAGTTCTAACTGTTGCTTCTTCACCTGCATACAGGCTTCTCAGAAGACAGAGATGGTGGTCTAGTCCTCCCGTCTCTTTAAGTCTTTTCCGTAGTTTATTGGGATCCACAGGGTCAAAGGCTTTAGTGTAGTCAATGAAGAAGGAGATGTTTTTCTGGAATTCCCTTGCTTTTTTGATGATCCAACAGATGTTGGCAATTTGATTTCTGGTTCCTCTGCATTTTCTAAATCCACCTTGAACATCTGGAAGTTCTCAGTTCATGTACTATTGAAGCCTATCTTGAAGGATTTTGAGCATGACCTTGCTAGCATGTGAAATGAACACAAATGTTTGGCAGTTTGAACATTCTGTGGCATTGCCTTTCTGTGAGATAGAAATGAAAACTAGATTTTTCCAGTCCTGTGGCCACTGCTGAGTTTTCCAAATTTGCCCATATATTGAGTGCAATGCTTTAACAACATCATCTTTTAGGATTTTCAGTAACTCAGCTGGAATTCCATTACCTCCACTAGCTTTATTCATAGTAATACTTCAAAAGGCACACTTCACACTCTGGATGTCTGGCTCTAGGTGAGTGACCACACCATCCATTGTGGTTATCCAGATCATTACTGTGTGGATCACAATAAATGGTGGAAAATTATGAAAGAGATGGGAATATCAGATCACCTGACCTGCCTCTTGAGAAATCTATATGCAGGTCAGGAAGCCACAGTTAGAACTGGACGTCAAACAACAGACTGTTTCCAAATAGGAAAAGGAGTACATCAAGGCTGTATATTGTCACCCTGCTTATTTAACTTCTATGCAGAGTACATCATGAGAAACGCTGAACTGGAAGAAACACAAGCTGGAATCAAGATTGCCGGGAGAAATATCAGTAACCTCAGATATGCAGATAACACCACCCTTATGGCAGAAAGTGAAGAAGAACTAAAAATTCTCTTGATGAAAGTGGAAGAGGAGAGTGAAAAAGTTGGCTTAAAGCTCAACATTCAGAAAACGAAGATCATGGCATCCGGTCCCATCACTTCTTGGAAAATAGATGGGGAAACAGTGGAAACAGTGTCAGACTTTATTTTGGGGGGGTTCCAAAATCACTGCAGATGGTGATTGCAGCCATGAATTAAAAGATGCTTACTCCTTGGAAGAAAAGTTATGACCAACCTAGATGGCATATTGAAAAGCAGAGACATTACTATGCCAACAAAGGTCCATCTAGTCAAGGCTATGGTTTTTCCAGTGGTCATGCATGGATGTGAGAGTTGGACTGTGAAGAAAGCTGAGCGCCAAAGAATTGATGCTTTTGAACTGTGGTGTTGGAGAAGACTCTTGCAAGTCCCTTGGACTGCAAGGAGATCCAACCAGTCCATTCTGAAGGAGATCAGCCCTGGGATTTCTTTGGAAGGAATGATGCTAAAGCTGAAACTCCAGTACTTTGACCACGTAATGCGAAGTGTTGACTCATTGGAAAAGACTCTGATGCTGGGAGGTATTGGGGGCAAGAGGAAAAGGGGACGACAGAGGATGAGATGGCTGGATGGCATCACTGACTCGATGGACGTGAGTTTGAATGAACTCCAGGAAATGGTGATGGATAGGGAGGCCTGGCTTGCTGTAATTCATGGGGTCACAAAGAGTCGGACATGACTGAACAAATGAACTGAACTGAACTGAAGATCTTTTTGTGTGTAGTTCTTCCGTATATCCTTGCCATCTATTAATCTATTCTGCTTATGTTAGGTTCTTGCCATTTCTGTCCTTTAGTGTACCCATCTTTACATGCAATATTCTCTTGTTGTCTCCAATTTTCTTCAAGAGATCTCTAGTCTCTCCCAGCCTATAAGTGGTAGCTATTCAATTTATGATATTTTTACTCCAACTCTAGAAATTATGATATTTCCAAATTTTAGGCTGATAGTGCAATCATTGTCTCAATCTCAGAATATGATAATTAATCCTGCTTCTCCTAGATTGGAAACCCCTTATGAACCTTAACCATTTCTGCATTGGGAACAAGGAACTAAGCAACTCTGGCTAAGATTCTTGTGTTCCATCTCTAGTGTTTGTTCACAAGGTGGAGACATCTGGTTTGCTGGTCAATACTTGGTAGTTCTGCTAGACTGAGGAGGTCTATGATAATCTCTTTCTGTGTGACGAAGCAAGCAGTCATACGAGAGAGTACAAAGAAGATCATCATGGTTTCATATGTAGGCCGCTTATTGCAATCCGATTTTACATAATAAATATAACATTTTGAACAGATTTCATTGTCTATTTCTCTTTTGATTCTAAAAATTAGTCATAATGTAACATTCCATTCAATCCTTATTACATGCCACTACTAAAAATAATTCAAAATATATAATAAATTGTGCTGGTGCAGTGACATCACATTTATACCCAATGATAGTCCACTGCCATGCTGATAATGCTAGAAATTTTAAGGTTAATTATTCCTATTTTTCTACCTTATTCATTAATTTGTGATTTGTCTCATTCTAAAAAACTTGAAGTAAAACTGTTACATAATAAATATAATGGAATATATCCTCTAAAAATTGTGAATTACTATGTTGTACAACTGAAATTTGTATAATATTGTAAATCAAATATATTTCAATAAAATTAAACAAATAGATGCACATGGTAAAAAAAATACACTATTTAAAAATAATGACAATTAAAAAATAAAAAAAAAAAAAAAGACTTCCCTGGTGATACATGGGTTGAGACTTCACTTTCCAAAGCAGTGGGTGTGGGTTCAATCCCCAGTCAGGGAGCTAAGATATAACATGCCTCATGGTAAAAAAAAAAAAAATATATATATATATATATATATATATATATACATGTATATATTTAAACAACAGAAGCAGTATAGTAACCAATTCAATAAAGACTTTTAAAATGGTCCTCATCATGCACACACACATACACACACACATATATACATACATATATATATATGTATTATATATATATATGTGTATTTCATATATATATGAAAGTGAAAAGAAAGTGTAAGTTGCTCAGTTGTGTCTGACTCTTTGGAACCCCATGGACTGCAGCCCTCCAAAGGTCCTCTGTCCATGGAATTCTCCAGTCAAGAATACTGGAGTGGATAGCCATTCCCTTCTGCAGGAGATCTTCCCAGCACAGATATAAAACCCATGTCTTGTGTACTATAGGCAGATCCTATACTGTCTGAGCCACCATATATAGATAAACTACAAAACATACATGTTGAGGTTTGACAGAAAACAACAAAATTCTGAAAAGCAATTGTCATTCAAATAAAAAATAAATTAAAAAATGTAAACACCTTATTAAAAACATATGTTCATATATATAGACATATATACAAATGAGCACAAAACACACAAAACTATCTTGGTATATTATTATTTTGTTAGATAATCTGAAACAATGATGTAAAGTGATATTTATGAATTGGTGGTATTTTATTTCCAAATTGTTATGACTTACTATCACCAACTTCACAAAAAATACATTCTACAGAGAAAGTCTTTTAAAATAATGTAATAAATTTAACTATAAAACACATTATACAATAAAATAGGGTTGTGAAACAGAAGATCAATCTATCCTCTTTAGTACAGAATTATTGCATTAATTTCTTATTGCTGTTGTGAAAGTCACCATAAATGCAGTGGGTTAAAACCACACAAACTGATTGTTTTACAGTTCTAGAGGTCAGAAGTCCAAAATGGGTTTCACTAGGCTTAAGTCAAACTGTAGGCAGCACTGTTTTGTTTCTCGTGGTTCTCAGGGATAACCCATTCCTTTGCCTCTTCCATTGACAGAAGCCACCTGAAAACATTGGTGACCGTCTTCTCCCTCCATCTTCAAAGTCAACTATGATCAGTTAAGTCCATCTCACATCATATTTTTCTGACATTAACTTTCTTTTACTTATAAGGAGCAATATGATGATTCAACTAAAGTAGGACAATTTTCCATCAGAAAATCTTTATCACATCTGTGTTGTCTTTTAGCCATGTATCAATAAAACACCAAAATCCTAGGTTCTGAGGATTAGGACATGGACAACTTGGTGGGGGAGGACAGTGCTCTGCCCACTGCAATTACAACATATCACTGGATTTCTTCCAGGAGCTTACTTATCTTTCTTTACAGAGGCCAGAAAAGCCAAATACATGTTTGCCTGACCTTTGTATGTAGGAACCAGAGTGTGACTCAGTTCTAATCAATACAGAACACATAAAAACTGGCTTTAAGAAAGATTGCTGCTGCTAAGTTGCTTCAGTCATGTCCGACTCTATGAGACCCCATAGACGGCAGCCCACCAGGCTCCCATGTCCCTGGGATTCTCCAGGCAAGAACACTGGAGTGGGTTGCCATTTCCTTCTCCAATGCATGAAAGTGAAAAGTGAAAGTGAAGTCACTCAGTCGTGTCTGACTCTTTGCGACCCCATGGACTTCAGCCCACCAGACTCCTCCGTCCATGGGATTTTCCAGGCAAGAGTACTGTAGTGGGGTGCCATTGCCTTCTTCTCAAATCATTACAATTTTTTTTCTACACACTTAAGATTTGTTTTATTTTGGTTTGATTAATATATTTCCTCTTTTATTTTATTCATTGGCAATATATTACCTACCTGAAAACTTATGATGAATATATATCATTCAAATGACCACACATCTTAATGAATAAAATGAAGTTACACTTCCATATGCAAAGGCATTGACAAATTTAGTTACTGAGTGATTTTAGATCCAATACCAAATTACTTAATATGCATCCCACTAAGAGTAGATGGCTGATGTTCAGTTCAGTTCAGTCTCTCAGTTATGTCCCACTCTTTGCAACCCCATGAACTGCAGCATGCCAGGCCTCCCTATCCATCATCAACTGCTGGAGTCCACCCAAACCCATGTCCGTTGAGTTAGTGATACCATCCAACCATCTCATCCTCTGTCATCCCCTTCTCTTCCTGCCCTCAATCTTTCCCAGCATCAGGGTCTTTTCAAATGAGTCAGCTCTTCACATGAGGTGGCCAAAGTATTGCAGTTTTAGCTTCAGCATCAGTCCTACCAATGAACACCCAGGACTGATTTCCTTTAGGATGAACTGGTTGGATCTCCTTGCAGTCCAAGGGACTTGCAAGAGTCTTCTCCAACACCACAGTTCAAAAGCATCAATTCTTCGGCATTCAGCTTTCTTTATAGTCCAGTTCTCATATCCATAGATGATCACTGGAAAAACCATAGCCTTGACTAGACGGACTTTTGTTGACAAAGTAATGTCTCTGCTTTTGAATATGCTATCTAGGTTGGTCATAACTTTCCTCCCAAGGAGTAAGCGTCTTTTAATTTCGTGGCTGCAATCATCATCTGCAGTGATTTTGGTGCCCCATTAACAAAATATGGCCTAAGTGATACTCTGTATCTTTTGAGTCTATGCCATGGAAGCCCAAGTAGCTTCTGACTCAGTGTCCTAGACTGCTCCCCCTCAGGGATATTTTCAGTTCATTCTCTCTTGGAATACAGTCATCCTGTTACAGACCAAACCTCTTGACTAAGCCACAGGATATGTGTCAGTGGAATATAAACACAGATAGCTAAACCCAGGAAATTGACAGATGAGTGAGAGAAGCCAAGATGAACATGGATTCACTAGCTCCAACACCTCCTGCCCTACATGTTTCTCTCTTCCCATTTGAAGTCCCAGATATCATGGAATCGAGGTCGGCCCACCTCCTTTCTGTCCATTTTGGATCCCTTGCTGAGTTTGTGAACACACTAAAATGATTCATGTTGTATGCCAACAAGTTTTGGGGATGTTTAGCATGCAGTGATAAATAACTAAAAAGATATATATATTTGAGAAAATATTAGAGACATTTTTAAAATTTATTTATTAATTGGATAATTGCTTTACAAAACTATGTTGGTTTCTGCCAAGCATCAACATAAATCAGCTATAGGTATACATATATCCCCTCCCTCTTGAACCTTCCTCCTACCTCCCACCTCATTGCTCCCTTCTAGGGTGTCACAGAGCACTGCCTATCTGTTTTATATATGGTAATGTATATGTTTCAGGGCTACTCTCTTCCATTCTTCCCACCCTCTCCTTTCCCCATTGTGTTCACAAGTCTTCTGTTACGTCTGCATCTCCATTGCTGTCCTGCAAATAGGTTCATCAGTACCATCTTTCTAGATTCTATATGAAGTGAAATGAAGTCACTCAGTCATGTCTGACTCTTTGCGAACCCATGGACTATAGCCCACCAGGCTTTTCCATCCATGGGGTTCTCCAGGCAAGAATACTGGAGTGGGTTGCCATTTCTTTCTCCAGGGGATATTCCCAACCCAGGGATAGTACCCAGTTCTCCCACATTGCAGGCAGACACTTTAACCTCTGAGCCATCAGGGAATATATATGCATTAATATGTGATATTTGGTTTTCTCTTTCTGAGACATCTTTACAAGAGTGAGGTTTTAAATAATGGCCTTTGAAATTTGGGGATAATTTTTTTAAAATTTTAAAATGTAAAGTGATGAACAAAATAAATATATTTGTCTTAATCTCTCCTTTATTGCTGAGTACATTTGTGCCTTCAGTGAGCAATTTAAACATTTTAAATAAGCATGGTGTTTTTATGTGTTTCTATATTCCTATTATCTCACATATTAATATGCACATAATGGTTTCTAAAAAAATAGCTATTTGGTAGCTTTAGTTGAAGATACTTACATATAAACTGGTGATGATACTTTAGCAATAGGGATTTATGCCAGTCAAGTAATTAACTGGACATGCAGTCATGAGTGTTAAGTTGCTTCAGTCCTGTCTGACTCTTTGCAAACCTATGGACAGTAGACCATGAGACTCCTATGTCCATGGGGTTCTCCAAGCAAGAATACTGGAATGCGTTGCCATGCCCTCCTCCAGGGGATCTTTCTGACCCAGGGATCAAACCATCATCTCCTGCCTTGCAGCCAGATTCTTTGCCACCAGGGAAGCCCTTAACTAGACATAGTCTTACTTTAAATAAATAGTAATATATGTTTTAGGGCTTCCCTGGTGAAATACATGTTTAAAAAAAAAAAAAAACAAGTAAAATAAACACATACAGAACTCTATACCCCAATGCTAACCTCTAAATATATATGGGACTTCTCCTAAGTAGAATTCTGAAAATGACCAGAAACACATACATGCATATGTTAGTTCATTCTCCACTAAGCGAAGAGACAGACTATCCCAAGAGCGACTCTCTGATAATTTGCTCCTTGTTTTACATTAAGCTGTCTGCTTGAAAGAAATCAGAAATGGCCTGGGTTAAATAATAAGATGTGTGGGTCACTAGTTATACTGACAAAAGAATCCACAATTTGGGAGTGAGTATAACATATACACTGGAATCCTAAGAATTCTGATGAAGACCTATGTGTGTGTGTGTGTGTGTGTGTGTGTGTGTGTATGTGTACGTGTGCGTGCACACATATGGTCTTCTGCAGACTCTGCTTAAGAGAAGCCCGAAATGTATTTTATCTTCACCCAGACACTGTGGATCTCATTTGAAATTATGGCCAGTGACCTGGATATCTCACCATTTAACCCAGGCAGCTTGTGTTGGCTTTCAACAGGACAGCTTAGGATAACAAAAAGAGTAAATGAATTCCAGGGTCACACTTAGGATAGGTCAGCTCTCCATCTTTGTGGCAGTGAAATGATTACTTGCTCAGTCAATGAAGAGTAGCTGATTAAAACCAAGCATCAGGGAGAGTTTTCAGATGCTTTCTAGTTGGAAAAATGAAAATCTATATTGGGACCCCTGGGACATGAAGAAAGAACAAAATTGCTTTGAGCCACTGTGGTGGTTGATAAATGGCACACTAAGAAAAAACATTATAGTCTCTTTACCCACATGCCCAAGTCCAGCTAAACTCAAAGGAAATATGTACCTCTCTGGTATGCAGTTAAGTACATAATTTATTTCTTCTCACCAGTACAAAGACTACCATGTTCATAATTCATTGCATACATTCAAAGGAATAAAATAATCTGACTTAACAATGTTGGCTATAGATAACTTTTCAAAGAAATTACATGTCAAACAAGAATGTAACTTATGAGGAAAATGTTAATAAACTTAATTTTTAAAAGGCAAGTTACATATAAAATAAATATCCTTCAGATTACAAATAGAGGAATGCTTTACCTTTTCAGACTTTTCAGAGGCATAAAAATCAAAGAAATTTGTGTGCAGAAAAGTACACAAGATTATACTCAACCTAAGGTTTTTTAATACATGTAATTAGTAATTTAATGCAGTGGGTCAAAGAAGTCTAAGTCAGAAACAGTAAAATTGATTTGAATGTTAGACCAACTTAGATTTTCTTTCAAAAGCTATTTCACCTTTAAAGAGTCAATAAGTCTCTTTGATTATTGCTTATAATCTAAAATTTTAGCAAAAAGCTAGTATTAATATAAAATAGCAGTTAAGATTGTTTACTACATTAAGCTTAAAAAACAGAAGTGACAGAAGAATATGATGTGATTTTTCTATTGATTATTCCCATTACCTAACTTGTAGAAGAAATATATGGATTAAACAATTTATGATTTAACACTGTTACTAGAGCTGACAATTTTTAACATAAAATATATTAACTATTTTGCAAAATTTTTTATAACATTTTATTTTTTAAACTATAAAACATAATTCATAATTAGTGATAAAATCCATTCAGAAAAATAAGATTATTCCTCTAACTTTTTTTTCAAAATTAGAAGAAATGCTTTGAGAAATCAAAATTTATATTTAATACCAAATTTCTCCCAAAAGCTTTTTGATTAAAAAAGAGGGGTATCTTTATACATATGAAAAGAAAATGATGTAAAGTCACAGATAAATGTTTGATTTTTTTCTTAAGTAATATGCCAAATATTCTGAGGTAGTGATTAATTTATATTCATATAATTAAAACATGTCTGTTAATTTACATACTTCATAGCTTATATAATCACCTTAACTCAATTTACTGCATTTCATTTTAAATTTCATGATAATAAAAGCAAGCTTCAGAAAGACTGTTACCTATCTGCCTATGTACATTCCTGTCTTGTACAACTAATTGAACAATTACTTAAACATTATCCTTTTGACTCATAGGTTAATTTTTTTCATGCACCACTTACCTTTAATTAATATCCTTAGTTGTAACCACTAAATAAAGTTATAAAAGGTCTTAAGTGAGGATAAAATAATTTTCTATACACTCATTTAGAAAATAATTTTATTTATTTTTGGCTGTGCTGGATCTTTGTTGATGCACAGGCTTTCCTCTAGATTTGGCGAGTGGAGGCTACTCTAGAGCTCACTAGTTGTGGTGCCCGGGTTTAGTTGCTCCATGGCTGTGGGATCTTTCTAGATCAAACCTGTGTCTTCTGTGTTGGCAAACAGATTCTTCACAATGACCCTCCAGGGAAGCCATTTTTATACATTCTTAAATGCCATACACCTTCCCCTGGTTTAAGCTGCAGTCAGTATTTTAGATAATTGTTGCCTTAGTTGTTATTTATATTCTTTTCCCTTGTTCATCATGCCCTTGGCTCCCCATGCCGCTCATTAATGCTAAGTTAAGATAGGTGAGGATGCGGGTCAGGAATTTGGATGCAGGTCAGGAATTTTATGCAGGTCAGGAAGCAAGAGATAGAACTGGACATGGAACAACAGACTGGTTCCAAATAGGAAAAGGAGTATGTCAAGGCTGCATATTGTCATCCTGCTTATTTAACGTATATGCAGAGTACATCATGAGAAACGCTGGGCTGGAAGAAGCACAAGCTGGAATCAAGATTGCCGGGAGAAATATCAATAACCTCAGATATGCAGATGACACCACTCTTATGGCAGAAAGTGAAGAGGAGCTAAAAAGCCTCTTGATGAAAGTGAAAGAGGAGAGTGAAAAAGTTGGCTTAAAGCTCAACATTCAGAAAATGAAGATCATGGCATCCGGTCCCATCACTTCTTGGAAAATAGATGGGGAAACAGTGGAAACAGTGTCAGACTTTATTTTGGGGAGCTCCAAAAATCACTGCAGATGGTGACTGCAGCCATGAAATTAAAAGATGCTTACTCCTTGGAAGAAAAGTTATGACCCTCCTAGATAGTATATTGAAAAGCAGAGACATTACTTTGCCAACAAAGATCCATCTAGTCAAGGCTATGGTTTTTCCAGTGGTCATGTATGGATGTGAGAGTTGGACTGTGAAGAAAGCTGAGCGCCAAAGAATTGATGCTTCTGAACTGTGGTGTTGGAGAAGACTTTTGAGAGTCCCTTGGACTGCAAGGAGATCCAACCAGTCCATTCTAAAGGAGATCGACCCTGGGATTTCTTTGGAGGAAATGATGCTAAAGCTGAAACTCCAGTACTTTGGCCACCTCATGCAAAGAGTTGACTCATTGGAAAAGATTCTGATGCTGGGAGGGATTGGGGGCAGGAGGAGAAGGGGACGACAGAGGATGAGATGGCTGGATGGCACCAGCAACTCAATGGACGTGAGTCTGAGTGAACTCTGGGAGTTGGTGATGGACAGGGAGGCCTGGCGTGCTGTGATTCATAGGGTTGCAAAGAGTCAGACATGACTGAGCAACTGAACTGAACTGAACTGAAGATAGGTGAGAGGACTCAATTACTTTCCAAGATGGTTTTACTCTAGTTTACCTTCAAAGAACTTAAAAATGGTACAAAGTAAATAACATAATGTTACGATTCAAGTGTAAGACTATGGCTATTTCTCAAGTTTAGTAATCTTGATATCCTCCATGAAGAGATACGTCTCCCAGATATAGGAACACAGACTTGTTCTTCCTTACATATTTTATTCACAAGTACCTTACAGCCATTAAGTGCCTATTCTACCAGGCACAGCATTTGTTCTGCTGCTCACTGTCCTTTGAAATACCCCATCTGCTTACTGTCTTTTGAAATACCACAGATAAAGAGAGCTGAAGCCATACATCTGGAGCCTAGAGAGAAGCGTAGGTCATCAAAGTGAAATGTATAAGCTTGAGAAATTTATTTTTGTAGATATTTGGGAGTAGGCAAAAATAACATAACTTAAGGAATAAAACACATACACAGTGATAGAAAATATAAGAAGAAATCTTTTGAATCTCAGCTTTTGTTGAACAATAGAAGGCAGTTCAAAGAGACAGCCTCAAGGTACAAAGAGGATTGGAAGAGTGTCTTGTCAAATAAACAAACAAACAAACAACAAAAAAAAAAACCAAGGTGGAAATGGTGTTTCAGGAAGTATAATGAACAAAATAGCCAAAAAAGATGATGAAAACTATCCCTTTACATTTCACTAGCGATATTTAGTGGCTGACATCCTAGGAAGCAAATGTCTTAATGATACTGACAAGTCCTCATTTATATCTTAGTACAGTAACAAAGCAAGACTTTAGGATGCTAACTTCCAAGAATTCCAATTAAAGGTGAAGTGGTGGAGTTGTATAAATTTTTTTTTATTGTGGTCCTAGAAAAATAAACACTAGTGAGATACTGTTCAGTTAAAAAAAAAACCTGAAGATTCTGTGAGTATTCTTCAGAGATCCTTTTATAAAATATCAGGATTTCTAAATTTAGGAGCATTCTCACTCATCAGTCTCAACAAAATCCCTGGGTCAAGAGGGGATTATACATAAGAGATCAGTGGGTGTAGCTTTAGTGTGATGGAGTGAATGCCAAACAGATACACTGAATAAAATTCTGAGGAAATTATACCAGCAAAACACTGACACATGGAACCTAAAGAGACACAAGAGTGGGCAATGTAACAATATAATGTAACTTTTAAAATCTCAAAATCCTACACTTAGGAATCAGGCTGAGAAGGTGTATACATGTTCTAATATTTATGAAGAAAGAAGAATGACTCAGAGGAATCATCTGGAGGCTAGAGTGTGGAGTCAAAAGTCACGAAATATAATTAGCTGGCCTAGACACCTAATCAAAGAACTTCCACCATTTGCCCAACTCTGTTTCAGAACTGTTAGAAACTAGAGATCCCTGCATGCCTCCTGTTTTCTTTCTTTTTGAAGAAGAGTGTTTATAACAGATATCTTTTGTCTTTTCCAAGCTTATGTGTCATTTGTGGGGACAGGAGAAAGGCTAACTTTTTTTTTTTACTTTATTGCCCTGAATATCTAGAGGATTGTACTTGAGAGTTATACTTAAGATATAATAACTTAAAGAGCCTGATGAGGCCTGGACTTGATTTAGATAATGAGACTCTAGATATCGTGCCCATGTTGCAGTGGGATGAGACATGAAACTTCTGGGCACCTTGAGAATGGGTGACTATATTTTGTATTTGGGAAGAATGAAGGATTTTGGCCAGATGGGGGATAATAGTAGCCAGCCATCAAAAGTGCTTCCAATAAGAAACAAACAAATAAAAGCCAAACAACCAATCAGAAAATGAACAGAAGATTTAAATAGACATTTCTCCAAAGAAGACATACA
Organism: Budorcas taxicolor; assembly: GCF_023091745.1. Classification (NCBI taxonomy): domain Eukaryota; kingdom Metazoa; phylum Chordata; class Mammalia; order Artiodactyla; family Bovidae; genus Budorcas; species Budorcas taxicolor. The sequence goes on along the minus strand of NC_068929.1, from coordinate 53,055,080 downwards.
GATGACCAATAGGGACAAGATAAGATGGTCAACACTGTTTTTTACTAGAGAAATGCAAATCGAACCTATAATGAGGTGCCAACTCACATCAGTCAGAAAAGCCATCTTCGAGGAGTCCACAAATAACAAATATTAAAGAGGTTGTGGAAAAAAGGGAAACTTCCTACACTGCTGGTGGGAATATAAATTGGTGCAGACACTATGGAGAAAAATATGAATGATCCTTAAAAAAAAAAAAAAAAAACTAAACTAAACTAAAAAATAGAGTTACCATATGGTCCAGCAAACCTGCTCCTGGGTATACATCCAGAGAAAATTCAAATTCGAAAACATATGTATACCTTTATGTTCCTTACAACACTGTTTGCAATAGTCAAGACATGAAAGCCATTTAAATACCCATAGACAGCAGAATGAATAAAGAACATCAGGTTGTTGTTGTTGCCAGTTGCTAAGTCATGTCTGACTCTTTGTAACCCAATGAATAGCAGCACACCAGACTTTCCCAACCTCCACTATCTCCAAGAGTTTCCTCAAACCCATAGCCATTGAGTCAGTGATGCCAACCATCTCATCCTTTGTTGCCCTCTTCTCGTCCAACCCTGTCTTTCCCAGAATCAGGGTCTTTTCCAATGAGTGGTTCTTCACATCACGTGGCCAAAGTATCGGAGCTTCAGGTTTCAGTTCAGTTCAGTCGCTCAGTCGTGTCTGACTCTTTGCGACCCCATGAATCACAGCAAGCCAGGCCTCCCTGTTCATCACCAACTCCCAGAGTTCACTTAGACTCATGTACATCGAGTCCGTGATGCTATCCAGCCATCTCATCCTCGGTTGTCCCCTTCTCCTCCTGCCCCCAATCCTTCCCAGCATCAGAGTCTTTTCCAATGAGTCAACTCTTTGCATGAGGTGGCCAAAGTACTGGAGCTTCAGCTTTAGTATCATTCCCTCCAAAGAAATGCCAGGGTTGATCTCCTTCAGTATGGACTGGTTGGATCTCCTTGCAGTCCAAGGGACTCTCAAGAGTCTTCTCCAACACCACAGTTCAAAAGCATCAATTCTTCGGCGCTCAGCCTTCTTCACAGTCCAACTCTCACATCCATACATAATACAGGAAAAACTATAGCCTTGACTAGATGGAACTTAGTCAGCAAAGTCAAGTCTCTGCTTTTGAATATGCTATCTAGGTTGGTCATAACTTTTCTTCCAATGAGTAAGTGTCTTTTAATTTCATGGCTGCAATCACCATCTGCAGTGATTTTGGAGCCCCAAAAAATAAAGTCTGACACTGTTTCTACTGTTTCCCCATCTATTTCCCATAAAGTGATGAGACCAGATGCCATGATCTTCATTTTCTGAATGTTGAGCTTTAAGCCAACTTTTTCACTCTCCTCTTTCTCTTTCATCAAGAGGCTTTTTAGCTCCTCTTCACGTTCTGCCATAAGGGTGGTGTCATCTGCATATCTGAGGTTATTGATATTTCTCCCGGCAATCTTGATTCCAGCTTGTGCTTCTTCCAGCCCAGCGTTTCTCATGATGTACTCTGCATAGAAGTTAAATAAGCAGGGTGACAATATACAGCCTTGATGTATTCCTTTTCCTATTTGGAACAAGTCTGTTGTTCCATGTCCAGTTCTAACTGTTGCTTCCTGACCTGCATACAGATTTCTCAAGAGGCAGGTCAGGTGGTCTGGTATTCCCATCTCCTTCAGAATTTTCCACAGTATATTGTGATCCACACAGTCAAAGGCTTTGGCATAGTCAATAAAGCAGAAATAGATGTTTTTCTGGAACTCTCTTGCTTTTTCCATGATCCAGCAGATGTTGGCAATTTGATATCTGGTTCCTCTGCCTTTTCTAAAACCAGCTTCAACATCAGGGAGTTCACGGCTCACGTATTGCTGAAGCCTGGCTTGGAGAATTTTGAGCATTACTTTACTAGCATGTGAGATGAGTGCGATTGTGTGATAGTTTGAGCATTCTTTGGCATTGCCTTTCTTTGGGATTGGAATGAAAACTGACTTTTTCCAGTCGTGTGGCCACTGCTGAGTTTTCCAAACTTGCTGGCATATTGAGTTCAGCACTTTCACAGCATCATCTTTCAGGATTTAAAACAGCTCAACTGGAATTCCATCACCTCCACTAGCTTTGTTCATAGTTATGCTTTCTAAGGCCCACTTGACTTCACTTTCCAAGATGTCTGGCTCTAGGTTAGTGATCACATCATCATGATTATCTGGGTCGTGAAGATCTCTTTTGTACAGTTCTTCCATGTATTCTTGCCACCTCTTCTGCTTCTGTTAGGTCCAGACCATTTATGTCCTTTTTTGAGCACATCTTTGCATGAAATATTCCCTTGGTATCTCTAAATTTCTTGAAGTGATCTCTAGTCTTTCCCATTCTGTTGTTTTCCTCTGTTTCTTTGCATTGATCACTGAAGAAGGCTTTCTTAAAAAAAAAAAAAAAAGAAGAAGAAGAAGGCTTTCTTATCTCTTCTTGTTATTCTTTGGAACTCTGCATTCAGATGTTTATATCTTTCCTTTTCTCCTTGGCTTTTCGCCTCTCTTTTCATAGCTATTTGTAAGGCCTCCCCAGACAGCCATCTTGCTTTTTTGTGTCTTTTCCATGGGGATGGTCTTGATCCCTGTCTCCTGTACAATGTCATGAACCTCATTCCATAGTTCATCAGGCACTCTATCTATCAGATCTAGGCCCTTAAATCTATTTCTCACTTCCACTGTATAATCATAAGGGATTTGATTTAGGTCATACCTGAATGGTCTAGCGGTTTTCCTTACTTTCTTCAATTTGATTCTGAATTTGGTAATAAGGAGTTCATGATCTGAGCCACAGTCAGTTCCTGGTCTTGTTTTTGTTTATTGTATAGAGCTTCTCCATCTTTGACTGCAAAGAATATAATCAATCTGATTTTGGTGTTGACCATCTGGTGATGTCCATGTGTAGAGTCTTCTCTTGTGTTGTTGGAAAAGGGTGTTTGCTATGACCAGTGCGTTTTCTTGGCAAAACTCTATTAGTCTTTGCACTGGAGAAGGGAATGGCAAGCCACTTCAGTATTCTTGCCTTGAGAACCCCATGAACAGTATGAAAAGACAAAATGATAGGATACCAAAAGAGGAACTCTCCAGATCATTAGGTGCCCAATATGATACTGGAGGTCAGTGGAGAAATAACTCCAGAAAGAATGAAAGGATGGAGCCAAAGCAGAAACAATAACCAGTTGTGGATGTGACTGGTGATAGAAGCAAGATCCGATGCTGTAAAGAGCAATATTGCATCGGAACCTGGAATGTCAGGTCCATGAATCAAGGCAAATTGGAAGTGGTCAAACAAGAGATGGCAAGGGTGAACGTCGTCATTCTAGGAATCAGCGAACTAACATGGACTGGAATGGGTGAATTTAACTCAGATGACCATTATATCTACTACTGCAGGCAGGAATCCCTCCGAAGAAATGGAGTAGTCATCATGGTCAACAAAAGAGTCCGAAATGCAGTACTTGCATGTAATCTCAAAAACGACAGAATGATCTCTATTTGTTTCCAAGGCAAACCATTCAGTATCACAGTTATCCAAGTCTATGCCCCAACCAGTAACACTGAAGAAGCTGAAGTTGAACGGTTTTATGAAGACCTACAAGATGTTTTAGAACTAACACCCGCCAAAAGATGTCCTTTTCATTATAGGGGACTGGAATGCGAAAGTAGGAAGTCAAGAAACACCTGGAGTAACAGGCAAATTTGGCCTTGGAATGAGGAATGAAGCAGGGCAAAGACTAATAGAGTTTTGCCAAGAAAATGCACTGGTAATAGCTTCAGCTTTAGCATCAGTCTTTCCAGTGAATATTCAGGGTTGATTTCCTTTAGAATTGACCGGTTTGATTTCTTTGCCATCTGAGAAACTCTCAAGCGTTTTCTCAAGCGCCACAGTTTGAAGGCATCAATTCTTCAGAGCTCAGCCTTCTTCATGGTCCTGCTCTTGAGAGAGTCAACTCCTGGGCAGGTTGATAAGAAGTCCAGTGTTCCCAAGAAGGAGAGAGGAGTCTGGAATTCTCAAGGAAGGACAATTATTTTTTTTTCCCTATATTCCTTAGTCTTAGTCACATAAAATATGTTTTTTCTTTCAACCAGGAGTTGATGATCACACAAGAAAACAACTCAGTTTATACTCTGTATTTAGGATTATAGTCAGACATGACTGAGCAACTGGACTGAATTGAACTGAACTGAACAACAATGTATACTGCTTGAGGATAATTTCTCCTTCTTGAAAACATTCTGACTAATCCTGTTATTTTAAAATGTATATTATGGGAGTGTGTATGGTAAGATCTTTCTATTGTTAGTTCTAATTCTGTTATCTTAATATGTAAATTGTGGGAATAGGTCTAGTAGGATCTTTACAACATTTAGACATTTTTTGGATTTATTATAATAACCAATTAAAAAGCATATAGCTCCCTTGCTAAGGCTAGCAAGTGGGACACTCTCCATCCCCCTTCTGATGTCTATGTCAGTAGCTTCCTCTGCCCCTTTTCATACTTTAATAAAACTCTGCAACACAAAAGCTCTTGAGAGATCAAGGCTGGTCCATGGTCCTGAAGCTAAATCTTCTTTGGAGATCATGAATCTGACACTGTTCACCATTAGATATCACTCTCTCATCCATACCTGACTACTGGAAAAGCCATGTGAGTGTGTAAAGTCACTCAGTCATGTCTGACTCTTCGCGACACCATGGAGTGTAGCCCACCAGGCTCCCCTGTCCATGGGATTCTCCAGGCAAGAATACTGGAGTATGTTGCCATTTCCTTCTCCAGGGGATCTTCCCAACCCAGGGATTGAATCCAGGTCACCTGCATTGCAGGCACACGCTTTATCCTCTGAGCCACCAGGGAAGCCATAGCTTTGGCTATACAGATCTTTGTGGGAAAGTGATGTATCTGCTTTTTAATATGCTGTCTAGGTTGGTCCATAGCTTTTCTTCCAAGGAGCTAGAATCTTTTATTTATTTATTTATTTTTTTGCTACAGTCACTATCTGCAATGAATGCTGGACCCCAAGAAAATAAAATCTGTAACTATTTCCACTTTTTCCCCATCTATATTCCATGAATGATTCCATAATCTTAGTTCTTTGAATGTTGAGTTTTAAGCCAGCATTTTCACTCTCCTCTTTCATACTCATCAAGAGGCTCTTTAGTTTCTCTGAACTTCCTGCCCTTAGGTTAGAGTGATTTGCATGGTCTCCATATCTAAGATTGTTGATATTTCTCCCAGCAATCTTGATCCCAACTTGTGAGTCATCCAGCCCGGGATTTTACATGATGTACTTTGCATAAAGTTAAATAAGCAGGGTCACAATATACAGCCTTGACATCTTTCCTATTTTGAACCAGTCTGTGGTTACAAGTCCAGGTCTAACTGTTGCTTCTTGACCTGAATAAAGATTTCTCAGGAGGCAGGTATAGTGAAGTCGCTCAGTCGTGTCCGACTCTTTGCGACCCCATGGACTGTAGCCTGCTAGGCTCCTCTGTTCATGGGATTTTCCAGGCAATAGTAATGAAGTGGATTGCCATTTCCTTCTCCAGAGGATCTTCCCAACCCAGGGATCGAACCCGGGTCTCCCACATTGTAAACAGACGCTTAACCGTCTGAGCCACCAGGGAAGTGCTAAGGAGGGAGGTAAGACCACCTCTTAGCCTCCTTACTCCTTACTCAGGAGGCTAAGAGGTGGTCTGGTATTCTCACTTCTTTTCCACAGTTTGTTGTGATCCACACAGTCAAAGACTTTAGAGTAGTTAATGAAGCAGATGTTTCTGCTTCATTAACTACTCTAAAGTCTTAGTATAATTATATAATATATTATATATTATATATTATATAATAATATATATATAATATATATATTAATATATATTAATTCCCTTGTTTTTTCTATCATCCAACAGAGGTTGGTAATTTAATCTCTGGTTCCTCTGCCTTTTCTAAATCCAGCTTGTACATCTGGAACTTCTCAGTTCATGTTCTATTGAAGCCTATCTTGAAGGATTTTGAGCATTCACAAGGTGGCATGTGAAAGAAGCACAACTATATAGTAGTTTGAATATTCTTTGACATTGCCCTTCTTTGGGATTGGAATGAAAATGGACCTTGTCCAGTCCTGTGGCCACTGCTGAGTTTTCCAAATTTGCAGGCATACTGAGTGTAGCACTTTAACAGCATCATCTTTTAGGATTTGAAATAGTTCAGTGGGAATTCCATCACCTCCACTATCTTTGTCCATAGTAATGCTTCTTAAGGTCCACTTAACTTCCCATTCCAGGATGTCTGGCTCTAGTTGAGTGACTACACCATTGTAATTATCTCAGTCGTTAAGACTTTTTTGTATAGTTCTTGCCACCTCCTCTTAATCTGCTTCTGCTAGGTCCCTGCTGTTTCTGTCCTTTATTATGACCATTTTTGCATGAAATATTCCCTTAGTATTCCAGTTTTCTTGAAGGGATCTCTAGACTTTCCCTTTCTAATCTTTTCCTATGTAAACAATGTAATTTTACTTAGTCATAAAAAGGAATTAAATGATGCCCTTTTCAGCAACATAAATGGACTGAGACATTAGCATACTAAGTGAAGTAAGTCAGAAAGAGAAAGACAAATACCATATGATATTACTTATATATGGAATCTAAAATATGTAGCTAATGATGGTATTCATGAACAGAAACAGACTCACCAACAAAGAAAACAAACTTATGGTTCCCAAAAGGAAGAGGTGGTGAGGAATAAATTAGCAATTGAGAATTAATAGATTCAAACTTTTACACATAAAATAGACAAACAGCCAGGTCTACTGTATAGCACAGGCAATTAAACTCAATATCCTGTAATAAAACATATGAAAAGAATATGAAAAAGAATTTATACATATATATGTACCTATATTTAGGTACATATACTTGGATACCTATACTTAGGTACATATATATATAATATATATATGTCTGAATCGCTTTGCTGTATCGCAGAATGCAACACAACATTGTAAATCAACTATACTTCAATTAAAAAAAAAAAAAAAAGAGTGCCTTCAGTTTATTCCTGGCTTCCTTTTTTCACACCCTGTCTGATGGTCTGTGTGTCATTTTGTAGATAAGTCTCAGAGAGCCCTAAACCAGAACCTCCATGGAGGCACTCATGATTTCTGATGTTTAAAGTTTATGTGAAATAATAAGCAGTTGTTCAAGCTTCTCTATTTCAGAGAAATTTATAAAACAGGAAGACAGACAACTCTCTGTTCCAATTCCACTCTGGTTCCCAAACAAAGTTTGGCTTAATCTGATGCCCACCTCTTTCTCTAGTCACAGTTACAGAAAAGTGTTTAATGAGAACAATGAAATTCTAGCAATATAAAATTCCACAAAATATGAAATACAACAATACAGAACCTCTTGAAAGAAAAAAAAATTCATTTCTTGAAGGAAAATAAAGTTTCAGTAAGAAGTTAAAAATCCCTCTAATAAAAACTTTTTCCTAAAGTAAAGCAAAATAAAACAAAGAATGAAACTCCGCCTTCGTGGTTTCAGATATATTGAAGTTACAAAAAATAAATTAAAAAACTCCTCTCCTCCACTTCTAATTCTGCCTGGGAACTGATAAATTACCTTCATATCCACACAAGCTCATATAAACCAACTCAAATTTCTCGTATGACCTACTGTTTCCATGTTTTTGGACTGTTGATAGGATAAAGAAGAATATCACAGGTAAGCTTGATAGGTATATCATTTAGAGAGAACAAACAAATCCCAGAACCACTACCATGGCATTTCAACATCAAAACAACAATGCCCTTTAATCAATATCATTTCACAAGCTAGAGCCATACCCCCTAGAATGTTATAAGCATTATAACCTAGATCCACATTGCTTTTGCACAACTTTCACTCACTCAGGTGTATAAACAATATTGTTCAAGGAAAGGAAACAGGCAAACAAAACAAATACAGCAAAAGGAGCACAAGGATGAGGACTTTTTTCAACTTTACGAGGAGTTAGGCCAATTTATTCATTTATTTTTTTAAACTGACTTGTGTTTTTAAAATTCTTCAGGCAAAAGTCCTTTAGAGTGTAAACAAGAGCACTTTTTCAGCTAATTAAGGCAAGTGGTTGCTGTAATTGACCCAACATTTCAGTGGATTAATTCAATAGGGTGTTATATCTCATTAAATTGCTCAATGTGAAAAATTACAGAGTCCTGTCCAACCAGGACCCCATGAACTGTAGCCCTCCAGACTCCTCGGTCCATGGAATTCTCCAAGCCAGAATAATGGAGTGGGTAGCCTTTCCCTTCTCCATGAGATCTTCCCAACCCAGGGATCGAACGCAGGTCTCCCTCATTGCAGGCGGATTCTTTACCATCTGAGCCACCAGGGAAGTCCAAGAATAGTTGAGTGGGTAGACTGTTCTTTCTCCAGCAGATCTTTCTGATCTGGTTTCTAATTCACAGATGACTTTCTGAATAGTCATATAGGGAACAAGATTCATTCCTTATATCTTATAGCTCTAACACAACAGGGAGCCTCAGAGTCATAAGCCAAAACAAAATACAATAGTATAGGAGGATCACTCACTTTTTTTTACCTGTTTTGGTACTAAGGGAAACACTCCATTTATACTCATATGACCACTTCTAGATCCCATGAAAGGCTGGGGGGATTATTTTCTACTCCACAGGTGAACAACTTTTTCTCAGTGACATTGCCTAACTGGGACAGATCAGCACTAATGCAGTGACTTTTAGCTTGATACACTTCTCATAATATAGTGATTGGTGGCATTTATTGAACACTTACATTGTATGAGATGTTATCATAGTTATTAAGTAAATTCATCTTCAGGACAGCCTTACAGTTTAGTAGTATTTTTCCCTATATTATGTGTATGAATAAACTAAGGCATGAGAAATTAACAAAAGCAAATCACCCTTCTAATAGCTGGGAGTAGAATCTTACAGACCATCCTCGTTCTAAAGAAAAAGTCTCTCTTGGTATCTATTAAATATAATGTAACTTGGTGTCCATTCTGAGTACCATAGTCTTTGTACATGTTTAAAGCTGAATTAATACTGTGCTGCCTAAAGACAACTTCTCACATTTTCAAATTATAGGCCCTGCATTTGAAATGATAAACTTTACCAGCAGTGTTCGTGGTATGCATCAGCCACAATACATTCTTCCAGCTATTCATTTTGATTTCATACATCCCTTGCAGAAGTACAGGTTTTGATGTTGTGATTTCAAACATGTGATGTGAACTTCATTCAGTCGTGTCAGACTCTTTGCAATCCCTGGACTATAGCCCGCCAATGTCCTCTGTCTGTGGAATCTTCCAGGCAAGAATATTTGAGTGGGTAGCTATTCCCTTCTCCAAGGAATCTTCCCAACCCAGGGATTGAACCTGGTCTCCCACATTGCAGGCAGGTTCTTTAACATTTGAGTCACCAGGAAAGACCTTAATAAGGTATATTCAGCATGTATACTATATGTATATTACCTGCTGAAGCACATTAATATTTCCATAGAGAAACATGGATATTTACATTAATTTGGCTACTAAAGTAATTTACTTTTGTTTAAGTCACTCATTTTTGTCCAACTTTGCAACCCCATGGACTATAGCCCACCAGACTCCTCTGTCCATGCAATTCTCAAGGCAAGAATACTGGAGTGGGTAAGCCATTCCCTTCTCCGGATGGGATCTTCCTGCTCTAGGGATTGAACATGGATCTTTTGCTCTGTAGGCAGATTTTTAATGATATATTTCAGGAACATTAAAATGTATTTTGAGCAAAATTAAAGCTTCTTAAAATTTAGGGGATGCAGCAAAAACTGCCTAGAGGAAAATTTATGCCACTAAATGCTTACAGTTAAGAAGAATAAAGGTTCATAATCAGTAAACTAAGCTTCCCAACTCAGCAACTGTTGACGAAGCATAATTTAAACTAAAAGCAAGAAGAAAAAAGAAGAAATAAAGCTAAAACAAAAATCAATGGAATTGAAGACACGGCAACAAAGAGAAAACCATTGAAACCAAAGACTGGTTTTCAAAGCTTCAGAAGATCAAAATTCACTTTTTATTTGCCATAAAGATGTTGTTTCTCAAAATTAATCTATAAAGTCAAAGTAATACTAGCATCATTTAAAAAAAAAACTGAAAATTGTTCCTATTTTTACAAAAAGGTCATGGATCATCACCACCTCTCTGAAAAACCAGGTGAGAACATGTTGCTGGTCACAGTGACACTGGAACAATAGGGCTTTAGAGCAAGGATGGAAACAGTGACTACAGGAATGTAATGAAAATTTCAGAAAAAAAACTATGCCTCTAGAAATATTTCCTTAGGATGTAAACATGTGCGCATAGTGATTTCTCTCTGATTTTGCCTCCTGATTGTGAATCCATGAGCGATTTAAAATGTCAGGAACATTCATCTTGTTCTTTTGCTTGGCCTAATACTGAGATTTCTTTTTCTTCTCCATCACAGTTTTTCTTTTATACTTTCTCTAATCATTTGCCTTGTGGGTTTATATTTTGAGAAGGGACAGGCCAAAGAATATTGGATTTGCCTTAGAAATACATTGTTCCAGCATGCTCAGTCACTCAGTGTGTGACTCCTGCATGACCCTGTGGCCTGAGGCCCATCTGGCTCCTCAGTCCATGGAATTTTCCAGGTAAGAATACTTGAGTTGGTTGTCATTTCCTACTCCAGGGGATCTTCCTGACCCAGGAAGGTCTTTTTGATCCTTGATGAGGAAGATCCCCTGCAGTGGCAGGCAGATTCTTTACCACTGAGCCACCTGGGAAGCCCTCCCTTAGGACAGAGTTGCCTTAAAAGACAATGGGGAAAGAATAGCACTTTCAAAAAGTTGTCTGAGTCATTATGGTATTCATATTGTGCAAAAAGCCCTTTCCTTCAAATGAAATCAGTTGATTTGCATGTAAAAATTAGATGTTAAGGAAATACATTATCTAAAGTTAATATACGTGTGTGTGTTAGTTACTCAGTCATATCCGACTCTTTGTGACCACATGGACTGTAGTCCACCAGTCTCCTCTGTCTATGGGATTCTTTAGGCAAGAATACTGGAGCGGATAGGCAGTCCCTTCTCCAGGGTATCTTCCTGACCCAGGGATAGAACCTAGTTCAACCACATTGCAGACAGATTCTTTACCATCTGAACCACCAAGGAAGCCCATAGGAGAATATATTTCTGCCTTTGGGCTTTGGGGTAAGTAAAGCTTTCTTACATATGCACAGAAATCTTACTATTATTGAAATGAGATAAATTGACTGCATTATATATAAAAACTTTGCTGCATCAAATCTCTACTAAGAAAATATAATAGGAAAGCACAAAGTGAGGAAATATATTAGTAACATATTTGCATCACCCCAGGATCAAGTCTGAAAACTGAAACTACAATTATTTTTGAAGAGGCAATTTAATGTAGAGAATTTGGTTAAAAAATAAAAAAAGTTATGGAGGCCTAAGCAAATGGGATGAGACGATATGGAGGCATGACAGTTGATACTCAAGGAAGCATCGACCACCTTCCCTGTAGCTTGGGCCATAATGGATGAGGAAAGGGCTTAAAGACCCTAGAAACATAAAATGACCTTTAGGACCCAGAACTCTCTGAAGGAGTGGCTTTGTCACTTTCTGAAATGAAAGAAGGGGTCCAGCAAAGTCATGGCCCAGTAGAGGGTGGTGCCAAGAGGATCAACAGCAACAACAACAAAATGGTGAGCAAAAGAGACAGAGTCTCTGTCCTTTCAAAGAATTTATCATCTACTCAAAACGACAGATATGATGCATGAAAATGTCTTTAAAGAACTCCTTTATAAATACTGTACCCTGCATTTATGAGTTGATAGGAACTTTTTTTGGATGTACCCAATTGGATGAGTTGTCTGCAACTGGAAATAATTATATCTGGAGTCCAGGAGAAAGAACTTCACTGGAGTCCCTCCTATGGACTTTTGTTAGCGGCAGCTATGGGAGTGAATTTGCACACTCAGAAGGTAGGAGAGAATGAGAGCCAGCCCTGATCAGTGAGTGTAAGTAAGATAAGCCAAACAAGCGTAACCACAAAGACAAAAGGAGACTCAGAAAGAAATCCAGGAAGGATGTGGGCCAGTAACATAGAGTAGTGATTGAGATGAGGCTAAAAAAGACCAGGGAACTGACAATTTGGGAATTAAATGTTCTGTACAAACAAGACTGGTAGACAGAAACTGAGAGTATAAAAGTCAGATATCCAATACAGTTACCAGTTGTAACTAGTCCCATAAGGACATGGTTTTGAGTTTGAAATCCTGTCCACCTCTTTACATTTGCACTCATGTCTAGAAACATCTTGTGGACTGTTTATTTATTTATTTATTTTTAACACATCCACATGGTTGTTCAAAATGGGATTATCAAAAGTTTAAGTCTCAGTTTGAGAGCCAATTTGTTCTACATTTATAGTTGTTTATTGTCAGGAAGCATTTAACAGGAGGCTTCCTATGTGCTGTTTTGGATTTGTCAGGAATCCTCTGTTCCTTATTAGGAATTAACAGGAGAGGCAAGCCTCTCCTGGGCCTGAGGAATCCAGGCATTTCCTTTGTTAGTTTTTCAATGTGGTGATAAATACCCTCTTCCTTCTTATGAACCATACAGTAAAAGTGATTGTTTACAACTCTCTCTCTCTCTCTAATATGGATTGCCTATGTTTGGTAAGTCTGGAATTTTAATCTTTATCTTTGCTGAGAAAAACTACAGTATATATGCCCACACTGTGTTGATTAAAACACCTTTTCTCCATCAGAGCTTTGGTCCCCGTGTCTTTCTTTCTCTTTCTTTCTCTCTCTCTCTTTCTCTCTCTCTCTCTCAGGCTATTTCTTTGGAGCACAGAGGCCCCCTGGGTTCACTTTCCTGCGAGGCTTCTAAGACCCTCTCGAGAAGGTGCTCTGCACCTTCACCCCATTGAGAGGGGATTTGAGGCCTTTGTGAACAGAGCAAGCCTCATGTCAGGGACTTTATTGGTTTTCTGTGTAAACCAAGGAATATCAGCCTCTTTCTCTCTCCTTTGCTTTCTTATCGTCGACTCCGGACCATCAGGTTCCAGTCCATTAAAGGACCTCAGCAGTTTATTATCCCAGGCTCTCCCCTGCCCTTCCCAAATGTAATCAACTTAATTAAGCTGAGGACTTATCTTCTTGACTCACATGTTTAAAAACCTTGACATCATGCTTATAGTTGTATAAAAACCCTCTGCTACTCTTTTTTAAGTCCCTATTGTAACAAGTCAAAGTATTTACATAGTTCAGAGAATGTATCACCAAGTAAATAATAACTGATTTCTTCAAAATGCAAAGTATAGAGTAAATAGAAATGAATATTAAGAATTATAAAACTAGTTAAAAGCCTACCTGCATGTGAATTAAAGATCATCTTTTAGGTCGATTTTGGGAAAAAAAAAAAAAAAAAAAACTATGGTAGAGCCCACCACATTCCTCTGTCCATGGAATTTTCCAGCCCAGAATATTGGAGTGGGTAGCCATTCCCTTCTCTAGGGAATCTTCCCAACCCAGGGATCCAACTTAGATCTCTTGAAGCATTGCAGGCAGATTCTTTACCAACTGAGCTACTAGGGAAGCCTTAAGTCGATCAGTTGTGCCCAACTTTTTGCAACCCCATGACCTGTAGCCCACCAGGCTCCTCTGTCCATGGAATTGTCCAGGCAAGAATCCTGGAGTGGGTAGCCAATTCTTTCTTCAGGTATAAATATATATGAACATTTTATCCTTTTTATTTCCCTCATAAACTGTCATTTACTCATATAAACCACAGAGATATTGATCTGTTGGCTTTTATCCTATAAAAAACCCCTCAAATTTCTGAAACTGGTTTTTAAAATATACTGAAAATCAATTCAAACCTGAAATACATCAAGCACATGTATTTTGGAAATGTTAGGTTGTCTAAAAGATAAGTTTAGCATCCTTATATTATGTACTAAGTAAGTCACAATGACCTTTTTGTTCTTTGTTTTGTTTTTTTAAATACTCTTCAGATGGAATTCTGTATCATTGTAGTAGTCAATTTTTGGCTACGACATTCAAACGGACGAAAGGGAAGCAAATGGCTAAAGGCCACCTCTTAAACTAGCAAATAAAATAGTCTGTAGGCTGCCTAATGATTATCAAGTATTTTGGCACATCTCTACATTAAATAATGGTTGTGGTTTCAAGAGTTCTCTGCAGATAGAATCATTTGTCAAACAGTAACAAACCTTTTTTTTTTTTTTTAAATCAGTGTTTATTAGAAAAGTTATGAAGCTGAACAACCAAAGTCACTTGACTAATCTATTGGTTAACAATATCTAGGGAGAGTGAATGACTTCAACTCTCGTTACAATTGTAAGCATATGTGTATGCTGGAGAATGCATTTTAAGCACCATTAATGCCGATAAAGGATGGCACTGCAGCCATTATTCATGAATGGTGGTTTCATTGATGCAGTCCCTCTGAACAACCCTCTTCAGCTCTGACTGTTCATGTGTCTCACAGAAATAGCTCAGCATGTCCATCCATCATTTCAGTGATGGGTGGTAAAGTCTCCACTTATTTTTCTCCTGCAGACTAGTATATTTCTATGGGCTGTGCGTTTTAAGCTCATTAATGGAATAGATGTTGTATGGTTCATTCCAGTTCTTTCCATGGGCTACTGCTCACATCACAGGAAGTCATAAAAGGCAGGAGGCAGAATATGGAAAGGGAATGGGACCCCTGGTGAATGGACGTGATTGCGGTGACAGCCAACAACTTTGCATTATCCTTAATATCCCCAGGAATACACAAAGGGAGGAAGACTAGGATGAATAAACTTTTGGAAACAGAATTCTCTCTCTTCCTCTCTCTCGATTTAGAGTACTGTGCAGCTATGGCGAGTTTTCTGTGGCACAGAAATCATTGCAGGTGGGACATTATTTTCAGCACTCTAGACTAGATCGCTGCAATATGCTCTGTTCGGAGTTCCCTTGGAAGACCTCCCAGAAGCCTCAGATAATGCCTAGTGCAGCTGTTGGAGATCGTTAGCATAAATAGATTTGGCTTAGCTGGAAGCCTAGGGCTTGGAACTAAGATATAAATCTGAGCTCAACTGTTAGCTGAAAAGCTCTGAATTAAAAATAAATAAAATAATGAAAAATTAAAATGTTTAGATTGTACACTTTGCAGACGGAAGACTGAGGGGGCCATAAACTTGATCTTGTTCCTGAAATGAAAAGTAGAATTCTTAGGTAAAGTTGGAAATGGTATGTAATGTTTTCAGCGAGATGGAGTGCGCTTCAAAATCCTGAGCTTTCTTGTCATGTTGATGTGTGTGTATTACTAGATTTGAGTAAAATGTGTATTAAAATTTGAAAATCATGGTAATTCAAAATCATTCTTACTGGAAAAAGATAAGTGATATTCTTCTTTAAATCATATTAAAACTGATAATGCTTATCTACTTAATGAGTCACCAAACAACTTTGCATATTTTAAAATTTTACAGTTTTTAAGCAGTTAAATGAATTGGGTTTTAAAGTAAAAGTATTTTAAAAATTCTTTCAGGTTGAATATAAAAATCCTTAAAATGTTTAGTGCCATTGAGTTATTTGCATTTAATTAATAAAAACAAATATTTAAATATTATTACTCAGTGCTGAATGTGTCTTATTCAAGTGACTAACAATAGGAATGTAAGAGTGCCTACAAAACAGAGTATAACAATGTAGCTGCTCCTGTTTTTGAAATGGTAGAGATAAGAAATGAAAATGAACTTTGCATTATGAAATTTCTAAGCCTGATTTGAGATGTCTATAATTATATAAAGTACAGAACATGAAGGGCCTCAGGGTAGCTGTAACATCTGTACTCAAGGTCTCCTCTTTACAGCTTAATGTATTTTTGAATTGCAGTTTTAGCAATGTATTTCCCTAGATCATGACTATTTTGTGAGCAAGAATTATTAGTTTTTTATCAATATATAATAAACCACGTGTGTGTGCATGCTAAGTTGCTTCAGTCATGTCTGACTCTTTTCGACCCTATGGACTGTAGCCCATCAGCCTCCTCTGTCCATGCGATTCTGTAGGCAGGAATACTGGAGTGGATTGCCATGCCCTCCTCCAGGGGATCTTCCTGACCCAGGGATCAAAGCCCACTGCATCTCTTATGTCTCCTGAGTTAGCAACAGGTTCTTTACCACTAGCACAACTTGGGAAGTCCATATAATGGATCTCACTCATATATAAAGGTAAGGAAAGAAGCCTCGAAATTGAGATTTTATACTTACAAATCTAAGTAATAGAAAACTAAAAAAAGTCTTTAGAAATATGAATGGAATTAATTTCATAAGATGGACAAAACTGTGAATAGTATTCCAATCAAACCTATGTGAGTTATAAATTGAGGGACAGTCTAGCAGTTAGAGGAACTAGCTATTAACTAAAATATTTATGATGTTTATATTGTAATAAATCCCATGATATTATTTTTGACTCAGCACTGTCACCACCAATATAAAAACAAACCAAAGTGGACCAATATATTCATCATTAGAGATTGTGAAAAATATTTGCTTGCATTGAAAGCCTTTGGGAAACTTTAACGTTTTTTTTTATTTCAGAAGTTTTTAAGGCCTTCACATAGTCGTCATCTAAAAGCTCACTGCTATTAGCCAATATATATTAAGAGTGAAGAGGTACTTCAAAGAGTTATTAATTAATCACTACTTTAATGTTGGCATTTCAATAATTTTTGAAAAAATGTTTCTATTCTGTTAAATTATAGATCTTTTTATTTCTAGTTCCTCAAATATCAAATAATATTGTAACCAAACTTCCCTGATGGCTCAGATGGTAAAGAGTCTGCCTACAATGTGGGAGACCCAGGTTCAGTCCCTAGGTTGGGACGATCGCCCCAGAGAAGGCGATGGCAACCCACTCCAGTGTTCTTGCCTGGAAAATCCTATGGATGAAGGAGCCTGGCAGGCTTACAGTTCATGGGTCGCAAAGAGTCCGACACAACTGAGCGACTTCACTATCACTTTTTTCACTTTCAAGAAGTAAAGTTGTTTTTTAATATTAAGAATTAAATATACTAATTTTGTTATGACCGATATGTCTCAATTACATTTTTCCTTAACATTTCATTAACATATTTCAAAGGTTTTAGTCTTTTTTTTAAGGTTGTGGTTAATATACTTCAATTATGCCTCATCTGATTATGTACTGAATTATTCATATTTAGTATTTTATATATGGATCTTTTTACATTTTTAATGTTCAGTTCAGTTCAGTTCAATCACTCAGTTGTGTCTGACTCTTTGCTACCCCATGGACTGCAGCATGCAAGGCTTCCCTGTCCATCACTAACTCTCAGAGCCTGTTCAAACTCATGTCCATCAAGTTGGTGATGCCATCCAATCATCTCATCCTCTGTAGTCCCCTTCTGCTCCTGACCTTAGTCTTTCCCAGCATCAGGGTCTTTTCAAATGAGTCAGTTCTTCATATCAGGTGGCCAAAGTGTTGGGAGTTTCAGCTTCAGCATCAGTCCTTCCAATGAATACTCAGAACTGATTTCCTTTAGGATTGACTGGTGGGATCTCCTTGCAGTCCAAGGGACTCTCAAGAGTCTTCTCCAACACCACAGTTCAAAAACATCAGTTCTTCAATGCTCAGCTTTCTTTACGATGCTAAGCTATTTAATGTTAAAGACCAATTAATTTTACATTAAACCCATAGAAAGGATTTTGTTTTTCAAGCATTGTTTCTTTTCTCAAATTAATACATTTTGAGTCAAAGAAAAGTCTAAGTTATGAGCATTTAAGAAAGAAAACACATAATGTCATAATAAATTCATTCTGCAGAAATAATTTAAAAAATAACTTATTCGGAATAAATTTTCAGAAGTATTACAGAAGACACAATTTGTTGTTTTTATTGTTATTATTCAGTCACTAAGTTGTTTCAGATTCTTTGCAAGTCTGAAGCATGGACTACAGCACATCAGGCTCCCCTATCCTTCCTTATCTCCTGGAGTTGGCTCCCCTGCCCCTCACTGTCTCCCAGACTTTGCTTCAATTATGTATATTATTTTGAGGTTGATGAATGGAGACAAACATGAAAAACTGAGGACCGTGTGTTTTTCTACAAATCTCTAGATTATGGAGGCTAGTTTGATCATGAATATTAAAAATAATAGTTAACAAGGAAGAGGTATTTTGTACTAGATATGAAACAATTTGTTTCATACAGGATCCTTTTGGAATATACCAACAAAATAGTTAATAACTGAATATGAGTTCAATTTTTTACTGGGCAAAACACTTCCATTTTTGTCTTACATGTGGAAATGTTTCATCCCTCTTTAATAAGGCCATTTTAAATAAAACAAGAATTTTTATTTAAAAAGCCATGCAAATTAGGCTTAGCATGAAAACTCTTCCCTGGGAAAGCAAGGTTCTTAAATAAAATCAGAATTATGACTCCTCAGATTTTGTGTGGGACATCTTAGATCATGTTTACTCACCAGTGTTAGTAAGTAAGAGAAAATATGGTGACTATCTGTTGACTTACAACATCTGAAGATTTAAACATGTTTTCCAACAAATGTTTAATGAATAAGTCAAGATGAGTTCTTTAGGTGCATATTCTTTTTTTGAAATCAGATTCCAATTTGTAAAAACTGGTATGTATTCTTTTCCCAAGACAATGGGCTCTGTGCAACAAATCTGCTTTTTTACTGATTTAATTTCACTAATTTAACAACCTGTAGGACTGTGGAATCCCGAGGAAGCTTATTTGGTTAGCTTCAATATTTGATGAAGAGAGCAAACCTCATTTAGTATCCCACTATGTAGTTATGCAGTAGAAGATGTAGAATTGCTACAAACTGAAATATGACAGAACAAACCATATATGAGTTTCACTTTTTGTACCAGTCAGAAATAAATTTATGCATTTATTTGGCTGTGTATTCCTAATGTACCAAATTGGACATAGTAGATATACCTAATAAATTGGATATATTACATATGCAAGCACACACACATAATTATAATAGCAATTCTGAAAAATAAATATTTATGCTTGGTTCTTGATGGGAAGAATCATTGATACCCTTCTAAAGATTTACATAAACTGGGCCCTCTTCTAATTAAACAAGACTTAAGTATTTTTGCTGGATTAGTCAGGAGAGCCTTGTACACTTGGTACATATCTGCATGTGAATCTTCCACTCAAACCAGTCATTTCCTGATTGAATTATATGTGCCTTGAGTCTCTCTTTGTCATAAGACTTGGAGAAAGTTCTTTTACTTTTCTTATTTCTTTTTCATAATATATGAAATAAACACAGCAGAACCTACATGACATATTGGAGATTACAATAAATAATTGCTTTGGAGATGAGAGAGGGACATTTTAAAAAATACGGTCTTCTTATTTCTGTGAAGAGGCTCTGTTCTTAAAAATCTCTGGCCCCTTTCCCTTCTCTTACTTCTTCCAAGGAGGAATATATTCCCACTTGGTGAGCTTTATTAGAGTGGCTTAGCATTTTCTTTCTTCCCATTATTCAGGAGCCGTCTGCTCATAAATAACACATATTCAGGCTCGCTCCTCTCCACCTGAGCCTATGGATTTCTAAAGCTGCCTGTAACAAAATGCCTAAGTCCATATATTTCAGGAGTTCAAAATGAGGAAGAATATATAAATCAACTTCATCCACAATTTCTTTTACTTTTGATTCTCTATCAGTCTGATACATATAATACTGTAAGATGAGTACTCATCAAATATTTGAGATTTCAAATTATATAAAGTGCAGCTCCAAAAATATTCACAATGCTCACATGAGTGAATTGTCTATTAAAATGGGTTGATGATAATACAACTTCTATTTTGAAGTATAGGTACATGAATCGTTGATATTTAAAAATATATCTAGATTATGAAATGCATTGTTATACTCAGTTACAAAATTATAAAAGTGAGTGATATATTCAGTTTTGCTGAATATTTATTGTAGACTGTGCAAAACAAAATGGAGACATGAATTGAAATCCTCAACTAATCCTAAGTGCTTTAACAAGAAACATTAAACACATTTAGAAATGTAAAATGGGGATATCTAATAAGTACTATCACCATGCATACAAAAATAAAAATTTAATTAATAAAACTTTACCTAGTTATATGTAAAACTTATTACACTTATTTTTTTTCACTTGCTTAATGATAAAATTAACACAAAACAGTTGTTGTTTAGAATTGAAAATGAGAACAGTGATGTTCCTGTTTGCATGTGTTTGGTCACTTCAATCATGTCTAAGTCTTTTCAACTCTATGGACTATAGCTCACCAGGCTCCTCTGTCCATGGAATTTTCCAGGCAAGAATATTGAAGTGGGTTGCCATTCCCTTGTGCAGGGGATCTTCCTGAGCAGATTGAACCCGTGTCTCCTGCAACTCCTGCATTGGCAGGTGGAATCTTTACTGCTGAAATGCCGGGGAAGCCCAGTAATGTTTCTAGTAATTGTAAAATTAAATGTTAAAAAATAAAACAAAGCAAAACAAATTAACCCTATTATATATTGAGTTCTATATTTATCAAGGAAATGTAGTTTAATTATCAATATATCTCTTCAATGTTAAATATCTTATTAACTTTATTAAATTTTTATTTCAAATACTTGGATTAACTAGGATCAAAATCTCTGGGTAAAGTGAAGTTGCTCGATCGTGTCCGACTCTTTGCAACCCCATGGACTGTAGCCTACCAGGCTCCTCTGTCCATGGGATTTTCCAGGCAATAGTACTGGAGTGAATTGCCATTTCCTTCTCCAGGAGATCTTCCCGACCCAGGGATCGAACCGGGGTCTCCCACATTGTAGACAGACGATTTACCATCTGAGCCACCAGGGATAATACTAGAATATTTTGAGATTTGAATGTTTTTGATACTGCATAACTCTTGCCCATGATACAGAGATGATTACTTGAATAAGAAATGTTCTGAGTAATCTAGATATTATAAATTTCCTTTTTTTAAAAAATTAATGCATTAGATCAAAGATGCTTATACTGTACAAATACTACATAAATAAAATCTGTTTATTGCTGATTTAAGAGACTATATTTATTTGGATGAGTTCAATAACTGTGATTATTTTTAGTCACAAAACAAACTGCACTGAGAAGTGCTTACTTTAATGTATGGAAATACACTATCAATATGATTTCAATTTTTCTAAAATTGCCTGTTTTTTACCTTCTGATATTTGACTTCAACATTTTAAATTGCTGATGGTCATATAATAATACTGATGAATGCATCCAGCATATATTGAGGATTTTATGGTTTGGATAATTCACTAATTATCATAAGTGGACTGGTACAACAATCAGTTATGTATTCCATGAGGACAATTTCTTTATGGAACTTTTTGATAAGTGAGGTCTGAACTGTACTGTAATAGTTAGCCATCTGTAATAATTATATTCAGTGACATGAGATTAAATGAAATAATTCAAGGAAAGTGTATAGATGAAAACTGTTGCACTAAGGTTGCAATCTAAGGCAATCTACAAATAAATCAGAAAAAAAGGGAAAATCCTGCCCAGAAGAGATGAGACAGAGAAGTGAAGAAATCAGAAGGAAAAATAGAGTTTTTGAGAGTTTCAAGGAAGAATGTTTGAAATTACATGAAATTCTGCAGATAGATCAAAGTAGATGCTAACTTAAATGAATCCTTTGAATATTTAACACTGAAGTAATTATCTTTGAAAACAGTATTTTCAGTTGGAATGGGAGGATATCAAGATAAATTTAGTTAAAGATAAAAAGGTATCCTCATATTCCCCTCCAATTTGCACACTTCTGACATAAGCTAAATTTATAGTTTGCAGTTTTTCTGTTTATATACCCATACATCCATTTTGGTTGATTGAATGGTTTTTCAGAAATTTCACATCACTGTAGTAGTACTTGACATCCACACCCCCTTGGCATGAACCAGATCTTGAATTTAGCCATGTGGTTATTTTGCAAATGTGATTTTAGTGGATGCAAAACAGACCTGTTAGAAATCTATGCTTACATGGTTGTGCATTTTTGCTTTGGCATCACATATAATATAATTAGGGCTTCCTTGATAACTCAGTGGTAAAGAGTCCACCTGCAATGCAGTAGACCCAGGGGAGACAGGTTTCATCTCTGGGTCAGGAAGATTCCCTGGAGAAATGGCAATCCACTCCAGTAATTTTTCTTGGAAACCTATGCACAGAGAAGTCTGGTGGACTACAGTCTGTGAGGTCACAAGAGTCGAACATGGCTTAGCGACTAACACCAACAATAAGATGGTTATATAGCAAATGCCCTATTAACTATAGTTTTATTATAAGGAATTAGTACTTATTTCTGAATATGAGAGATGAGTAGTCTCAAGATCTGCAGTTGGCAAGCTGGATACACAGGGGAGCTGATGGTTTAAGTTCTAGTCCTAAAGCCAGCAGGCTCATGCTTGATCCAACAAGTGCAGATGCTTCAGTTCAAAGGAAAAGGCAGGAAAACAGTAATCAGTCAGTGCAGTTCGCTCATTCAGTTGTATCCAACTCTGTGACCCCATGAACCACAGCACGCCAGGCTTCCCTGTCCAACACCAACTCCTGGAGTCCACCCAAACCCATGTCCATCGAGTCAGTGATGCCATCCAACCAACTCATCCTCT
The DNA here is from genome assembly GCF_023091745.1 of Budorcas taxicolor. Taxonomy (NCBI): domain Eukaryota; kingdom Metazoa; phylum Chordata; class Mammalia; order Artiodactyla; family Bovidae; genus Budorcas; species Budorcas taxicolor. Next base: position 53,032,247 of record NC_068929.1, on the reverse strand, counting down.
GTCATCCCCTTCTCTTCCTGCCCTTGATCTTTCCCAGCATCAAGGTCTTTTCAAGTGAGTCAGCCTTCGCATCATGTGGCCAAAGTATTGGAGTTTCAGCTTCAACATCAGTCCTTCCAACGAACACCCAGGACTGATCTCCTTCAGGATGGACTGGTTGGATCTCCTTGCAGTCCAAGGGACTCTCAAGAGTCTTCTCCAACACCACAGTTCAAAGGCATCAATTCTTCGGCGCTCAGCTTTCTTTATAGTCCAACTCTTACATCCATACATTACCACGGGAAAAACCATAGCCTTGACTAGACGGACCTTAGTTGGCAAAATAATGTCTCTGCTTTTGAATATACGATCTAGGTTGGTCATAACTTTCCTTCCAAGGAGTAGGTGTCTTTTAATTTCATGGCTGCAATCACCATCTGCAGTGATTTTGGAGCCCCCAAAAAATGAAGTCAGCCACTGATTCCACTGTTTTCCCATCTATTTCCCATTAAGTGATGGGACCGGATGCCATGATCTTAGTTTTCTGAATATTTAGCTTTAAGCCAACTTTTTCACTCTCCTCTTTCACTTTCATCAAGAGGCTTTTTAGTTCCTCTTCACTTTCTGCCATAAGGGTGGTGTCATCTGCATATCTGAGGTTATTGACATTTCTCCTGGCAATCTTGATTCCAGCTTGTGCTTCTTCCAGCCCAGCGTTTCTCATGATGTACTCTGCATAGAAGTTAAATAAGCAGGGTGACAATATACAGCCTTAATGTACTCCTTTTCCTATTTGGAACCAGTCTGTTGTTCCATGTCCAGTTCTAACTGTTGCTTCCTGACCTGCATATAAGTTTCTCAAGAGGTAGGCCAGGTGGTCTGGTATTCCCATCTCTTTCAGAATTTTCCACAGTTTGTTGTGATCCACACAGTCAAAGGCTTTGGCATAGTCAAGAAAGCAGAAATAGATGTTTTTCTGGAACTCTCTTGCTTTTTCCATGATCCAGTGGATCTTGGCAATTTGATATCTGGTTCTTCTGCCTTTTCTAAACCAGCTTGAACATCTTAGTTCATGGTTCACGTATTGCTGAAGCCTGGCTTGGAGAATTTTGAGCATTACTCTACTAACGTGTGAGATGAGTGCAATTGTGCGGTAGTTTGAGCATTCTTTGGCATTGCCTTTCTTTGGGATTGGAATGACAACTGACTTTTTCCAGTCCTGTGGCCACTGCTGGGTTTTCCAAATTTGCTGGCATATTGAGTGCAGCACTTTCACAGCATCATCTTTCAGGATTTGAAATAGCTCAACTGGAATTCCATCACTTCCACTAGCTTTGTTCATAGTGATGCTTCCTAAGGCCCACTTGACTTCACATTCCAGGATGTCTGGCTCTAGGTGAGTGATGTTTGAGCTCAAATCAGTAGGGCAGACGGAGTTTCCTCATCGGGGAAAGGATCAGTCTTTTTGTTGTACTCAGGCCATCCACACTAGGTAGGGCAATCTGCTTTATTTAGTCTATTACTTCAAATGTTCAGTTCAGTTCAGTTCAGTTCAGTAGCTCAGTTGTGTCCAACTCTTTGCGACCCCATGAACCGCAGCACTCCAGGCCTCCCTGTCCATCACCCACTCCCGGAGTTCACTCAGACTCACGTCCATCGAGTCAGTGATGCCATCCAGCCATCTCATCCTTGGTCGTCCCCTTCTCCTCCTGCCCCCAATCCCTCCCAGCATCAGAGTCTTTTCCAATGAGTCTTCAAATGTTAGTCTCATCCAAAAACATCCTCCCAAAACAGACACACCCAGAATAATATCTGACAAAATATCTGGGCACCTGGTGGTCCAGTCAAGTCGACACTTGAGACTATATATCACAGATACTGTAAAGAGAAAAAGACATCCAACCGAAAGAAAGTAAAGGAGTAAACAGTAAAGGTGGACACAATACTGATATATACATACCTGTAAATATATATTGACATATACACACGTGCATGCATATTCACTCAGTTGTGTCTGATTCTCTGTGACCTCACAGATTGTAAACCACCAGGCTCCCTCTGTCCATGGAATTTCCCAGACAAGAACACTGGTGTGGGTTGCCCCTTCCTTCTCTACAGGATCCTCCCAATGAAGGGATTGAACCCACATCTCTTGCATCTCCTCCACTGGCAGGTGGATTCTTTACTATCTGAACCACCAGATATATATATCTGTACATGGTATTATATGATGGCATTAGTGAGAAAGGAGGATAGAGCTGCTGTGACTTAAACTATGATATATTGGGTGTTAGTGACTGAATTATCACAAGGAAGCCAAAGCGACCACATAGATTAACATCTAAACTTGGGCAGCTTGGCCAGGAAAACAAGCGTGGTATTTGCCTTCAGTGTTCTGAGCAGACATGAAACTAGTCCTACTCTACATAGGATACATCATAGACTAAACAGTTTAAAATGTCTGAGTAAAATATCTTGGAAATTAAAGCCTTATGTAATGGGATATGGAAACTATGAAAAAGAAATATTTTAGTGTATTTTCTGGTTATGTTATTGATATCATTGTTAATAACTACTTGACCCTTTAGTTTACATGAATTTTTATTCATGTTTTATATCATCCATTATAACTAAAATCATGCATAGATTTTCACAATTCTAATCTGTTTTAAAATGTATTTCAATGTTTATAATACAGCTTTTGAGGATTTTACCCTGAATGAAAAGGAAAAGAGAAATTTAATTTGGTCATCTTTAATGAAACTGATAAAATGATTAATACTAAATAGCATTCTGACTGTTCATGGATTAAGTAATTTTCTGGCAAATTAAATAAAACTGGTTGGTAATTATGCATTCATTTCATAAGTTAATAAATATGTTAAAATTGAGTATCTAAACCAAATCATATAAATTTTATTTTAACCAGTGTTTCTCAACTTAGACTTTGAAAGAAGCAGTCACTTAAGTGGATTATCATATAATATTCATAATAAAGAACTAATCAGTGTAGACATTCATTCTTCTTTGCATTTAAATTTGAAAAGTTTCTATTGACCTATCTTCAAATTCTCTCAGCTATGTCAAGTCTATCAATGAGTTCATTAAGGCATTATTCATTTTCTGTTAGAGTGGCATTTAATTTTACTTTTAATTGGAGGATAATTACTTTACAATATTGTGATGGTTTCTGCCATATGTCAACATAGTGGTATTTTACAGATATTCCATCTCTCTGATTATGTTATCCATTTCTTCTTGCATACTGCATATTGTTAAGATAGGGAGGGCCTTTGGTGTGTTAATAATAGTTACTTTAATTTCCCTGATTTTCCAACATCTCTGTCATAACTGAAACTGGTTCTGATTATTTCTTTGTCTCTGTAGACTGATTTCCCTTGTTTTTTGTTGTACTTTGTAATGTTTAGTTGAAAGCTGAGCAGGCTGTGGGCTTCCCAGGTGGCGCTAATGGTAAAGAACCTGTCTGCAATACAAGAGACATAATGAGAAGGGTTTGATCCCTGGGTCAGGAAGATCTCCTGGAGCAGGGCATGACAACCCACTCCAGAGTTCTTGCCTGGAGAATCCCATGGACAGACGAGCTGGGCAGGCTACAATCTATGGGGTTGCAAAGAATCAGACATGACTGAAGCAACTTATTAGTCACTCAAGAACAGGCTGTATCTGGTAATAAAAACTGAAAGGAATGGCATGGGGATTGATGATAATATGGCTTGGAGTCTGGCTGCATTTAATATTTGGTGAAGTTACAGGTTTCAGAGGTTAGAAATTCCTCTAGTGTCCTGGTCTCTGTCTCCTCACTTGTTTTAGGGTCTTTGCTTGGTGTTTTTCCTCAGAGAGTTTCTGTGTCTTGCAGCTCTTTGGCCCCTACCCACTGTTACTATAGTGGAGCCCTGTTGATGTAGTGAAAGATTTGGGGAAGGGAACATTGTATCATCTCTTGATTAAATTTTGGTTAATAGGCTTTTATCTTGGGTCCATGACCTCAAAGGTGTTTCTCCAGTGATCCTAAAACATTTCCTTGATGTTCAGACTCCTGCTGAGTTTCTTCTTTTTTTTTTCCTCTTGGGTGAAACAGGAAGCTTAGAGAATGCTGGTGAAGGAAGAACAGTTTTCTCAGGATGGGATAATATTTTGGTAGTTTTTTTTTTTTTTTTCTTTTTTCCTCTTAAATTGTAGGATTTTGTTATAGAAAATGCCTTAGATATGTTTCAAAATGATCATTATTCTTCTGCCCCTGTAAGAGGTGAAGGAGTGGGTAGTTTTGGGATCTTTGCTTCCTCACTGGGAGAACTTGGTAAGATTCCTGGAGGAAAAGATTGAGACATTGATGAGTTTCTCATTTTCTGAACAGTCTACACTCAACCTCCAGTAATTTATCAAAATTATGTCAGTTTTCCAATTCACCAGTTTAAGTAGCCCTACCAATTTGTAGCTCCGGTGGTTGATGCTCCAGATAAGCAGATGTTGGTGTGACTTCCTGGATGTACCTGTCTGCAGATTTTGGTGGTAGTTTGACCTATTACCTCAGTTCTCTAATGGGTCCAAATAAAATTGTTAAATTTGTTTGCTCCACTTTTTTTTATTACTGTAAGAGAAGACGTGACAACTTCAAAGCCTTTATATTTTGAAATGGAACGTTTCTGATAATTTTCTCCTAATGCTTTAGATGAAATGTTTAAATGAAATGATATGCTTTCAAACTAAATCTTTTCCAAGATGTGCACATTTTATTCTGATAGCTTTTTTCATATGCAGAGAAAGTATCAGTTTTTAGATAAATGTTAAAATTTGACAAAGTGTTATTAAAACCAAACAGATTTAATTTTTTTCCAACACACAAGATGAACAACTGAGCTAACATTTCTAATTTGTAAAATTCACATTAAAATTTAAGAGACAACTCATAAACAGATCTTGCCTTTTAATATCATTAGGCATTAGGTTTCCTTGGGGAAACAGTGGTTTCTAGAACTAGGGCAACAAAAATACAAAAGTGAGCCTAAAGCATTCTACAAGAAAAACAAGAAAGTGCTCAAGTGCACACGCACACACACACACACACACACACACACACACACACACGATAGAGATATATCCAGAGACACAGGAGCCAAAACTGTAATACTTTGAGCAACATTATATGATAAAGGGATATTGAATTATAACCAACTTATGAATATCCATGAATCCATCCTGAGGTAAATAAATAACTGAATAAATAAATAGAGGAAACCGGATTAGTTTTCCACACAGAAGAATTTCAAATAACTCTTATGGATACTTTACCCTCAAGGAAATGGAACATAACTCTCAACACCTTAAGTGGGTGATTAATGATTTCCTTTCAAAGAGGGGAGTATAGAAATGGAAAGTGAAGGAAGTTGACAATGAAGAAACTTGAAGAACACTGCTATAGCCAGGTGACAAGCTTACCATCAACACTGGTAAGTCACTCCCACAACAGTGACCACTGAAGAGATGTAATGAGACTGGCCCTTCACCTTAAGCTCTTCTTCTCAAATCACATAACCCCAATCTAATAATGAGGAAAATAAATACCAGTTGAGAGACATTATACAAAATGCCTTATCAGTATCTGCTATAGACTGAACTATTTCCTGTTAAAATTCATATTTTGAAGTCTTAACTTCAAATGTGACTTCTGGAGGAGGCAGGGTTTTTGAGAGGTAGCTAAGGTTAAATGTAGCCATAACTGTGGGGCCCTGGTCTCATAGGACTATGGTCTTATAAAAAGATTAAGATATATATCTCTTCCCACAACATGTGAGGACCCAGTGAGAAGACAAATGTCTACAAGCCCTCATCAGGATCTAACATGTGGGCACCCAAACCTTAGCCTTTCAGTTTTAAAAACTGTGAGAAATTTAAATTAAATGAATAAATTTCTGTTATTTAAGCCATCCGGTATATGGTATTTCATTAAAGCATCATTAGCAGACTAATACAGTACTCATCAAACATATCAAGGTTATAAAATACAAGGAAAGCCTGAGAAACTGTAACATGTAAGGGAAGTTTAATTAAAACTAAATGTAATGTGGTATCCTGGAAAAGATACTAGAAGAAAAAGATTCATTATGTGGGAAGTCTGGAGAAAGCACAGATGTCACTTAATAATGCTATATTTGTTCTATAGTTGTTCATTAGTTGTGACAAATGTACCGTGCCAGTGTAAGAGTTAATAAAAGGAAGAATCCCACATGGGTAAATGAGAACCCTCTTACTATTGTCACACTTCAAATCTAAAACTAGTGAAAATGATTTTACCTAATTTATGTATGAATATGTGCACACAGAAGGTCTGTAAGTTTTTCTGACAGTTCAATTAATCACTTCATAAACAATTGTTGAAGAAATCTCAGAAATGATACTCCAGTAAGTCTAGAAATTAGAAGTGAATGAGAATGTCCTTTTGGGGAATCTCACAGTGTGATGGAAAAATAAAAACTTTCATAGTTTACTGTATTGTGTATTTTTATTATGCCTAATTTCTAGTTCAACAATCGTTCTATCACATATCTAAAATGCAGTCTTTGGCTTATTCGTTTTACAATCCACTTAGAAGGAAAAAATGTAAATATATGTTTTTCAGTTGACTCATTTGTAAAACTGAAGAGTTGGCTTGATGAGCACAGTCAAATTTCTAGCTCTAAATACTGGATGTTTTATGATTCAAGAAGCAAATAGAATGGTATTATACAGTGTTTCATGTTTTCACTTTTCCAGAAGCCAGCAAACTTAGTATCTTGTAGCATATCTACAGCAAGAATAATCCTTTATAGGAAGTATTCCAATAAAGAATCTTTTTTTAATAGTCCCTCCCTATGTTAGAGTATAAAGAGACCCTCTAGCTCAAGAAAATAAAGTTGAGAATTTTAGAGGCCTTGCAGATATTTTCAACTAAAAGAAAAAAGGGACTACTTTCTCGCATTTGCATTACATTTACAGATAAATATAAAATATTTTAATATTACTATCTATGGAATATATTTTATATTTTATTACAATAAGTTAAATATATTGCATGACTTGCGTAAACTTTTGCCACAAGATGTTTTAACCTTATTCGCTGAAATCTAAAAGAAAGTTTCACAATTTGCTGGTTATTTGCAAACACAGGCGGAAAACTGTCATAGAAGCTACCATGAAGTCCTGCAGCAAAAGGTCAATTTCTTCTGTAAATTAAAGAATTCAAGTATTTAGAAAAGTAATTTATGAGAGCAATTAACTTAGTTATATATTCTTATGAGTTTCTAGCTCCTGTGTCTCTGCAAATAATCCTATATGATAGCCAGGAACTACTTGACTAAGTAATAAACATCCTTAAACCCAGTTACTGACAGAAACAATTTTAGAAAAATGATGGCTCCCTCCTTTGATCAGAAAGAAAAAGTAATATGGGTTTGTAGCTATGTCCCCAAGGTATTGACAGTGGCCATTTCCCCCAGACATAGCAGGGTAAAAATATCATATGTTCTATTTCAAAAACAATTCTCTTTCAATTGAAATGTTGATTCCATGGTTAATGATGTGGTAAGATGAAAATAATTTCCAAGTGGAAAAATAAGAAAGTGACTTCCAATTTGAATAGTCTCTATATTCAGAAACATGGTTTGAATCCAACACTAAGGCTCCTTTCATATAGTACATATATACATACATATTATATCTATATATATGCACACATATATATAATATTGTATACACCTTTTAAATATACCTATTGTATGAAAGTGAAAGTGTTAGTCACTTAGTCATATCCAACTCTTCGCAATCCCATGGACTGTAGCCTGCCAGGCTCCTCTGTCCATAGAAATATCCAGCAATAATACTGGAGTGGGTAGTCACTCCCTTCTCCAGGGAATATTCCCAACCTAGGAATCAAATCTGTGTTGCCTGCAGAGCAGGCAGATTCTTTACTATCTTAGCCAGATTGTATAACTTTTATATATTACATGTACATATATATATATATAAAACTATTACATACTTCTATCAATACATAACAATATATTTTAAGTATACTATATTGTTCACTATGTTAGTGCACCTTTTATTATGTTATACTTTATTGCATTTCATAGATGCTGTGTTTTTACAAATTAAAGGTTTGTGACAACTTGACATTGAGCAAGTCTGTTGGTACCATTTTTCTCTTACATTTATTCATTTCATGTTTTTGTGTCACATTTTGGTAATCCTGACAATATTTCAAACTTCTAAACTTTTATTATTTTTGTTGTGGTGATCTGTGATCACTGATTTTTGATTCGATGATGACTCTGAAAGCTCAGAGATGCTTAGCATTTTTAGCAATAAAATACAGTTTAATTAAAGTATTTACATTGTATTTTTATAGATAATGCTACTGTACACTTAAAAGACCACAGTGTAGTGTAAAAATAATCTTTGAATGCACTGATTCTGCAGTCCATGGGGTTGCAAAGAGTCGGACATGACTTAGTGACTGAACAACAATAAACAATGCACTGGGAAATTAAAAAATTGATGGGACTTTTTTACTGAGCTATTTCATTACAGTGATCTGGAACTGAACCCACATTACTTTTAAGGTATGTCTGTATTTATACAATATATTATATATTGATTTTATATATATGAGAATTAAAGTTTCTCAGTTGTGTATGGCTCTTTTTGATCCCGTTGACTGTAGCCTACCAGACTCCTCTGTCGATGGAATTATCCAGGCCAGAGTACTGGAATGGGTTGTCGTTTCCTTCTGCAAGGGATCTTCCCGACCCAAAGATCGAACCCAGGTCTCCTGCATTGCAGGCAGACACTTTACTCTCTGAACCACGGGGGAAACTCCTTTGTGTGTGTGCATATATATACATATATATATATATATATATACACATACACATATGTGTGTGTGTACCCTTATTAATATATCTGTGTGAATATATGTATGTATGTTTTATTCCTTTCAGTCTTCCATGATTAGTGAGAGGAAGAGAAATGATCAGTGAGAAAAGGACCTTTTTCTTCAGTTATAGTTCTATCCATCAGCAAGAGATTGATAACAGATCTATTCCTATTTTTAGCCTCTCCGTCTCTCCTCTTCCATTTTTTCACGTCAATAGAGTGAAGCATTATTATGGGCAAAATTACATTCCACAAAAAGATACATTGAAATTATCACCCCTAACATCTCAAAATGTTACCTTATTTGAAAACAGGGTCTGCATAGAGGTAATCAAGTTAAAGCATAGTCATTAGGGTGGACCCTTACCCAATACAACTGATGTCTTTATACAAGGAAGAAAACACATGGGAAGAGAGGAAAAATGCCATGTGACAGCACATGCTTAGGTTGAAGTGCTGTGGCTAACAAGCTGAGGAGTGCCAAAGATTGCCTGGGAGCCAGCAGGAAGGAAGTGGCAAAGAAGTAGTCTCCCCTACAGAGAAGGGGAAGTATGCCTGCTGGTACCTTGAATTTGTGCTTCTTGCTTCCAGGACTGTGAAATAGTAACTTTCTGCTGCTTTAAGCAATTCAGCTCATGGTACTTAGCTATGGCAGCAGTAGGGAGCTAATAAAGCATTGATGGATCTTGTTTAATAAGGTGGGATTAAATATTCTAAAACAATAGAAATGGTGCTTAATCTTCCTCTAGTACTTTTTTCCTCCATATATTTGGCTAAATAGTCAGAAACTGTTTCTTAGAATTGGAGACTGTGAGGGCCTGCAAGGTGAAATTATTTTTTCCAAATGAGTTTTTAACAGATGCCAAAGCTTTGGGAAGCAGTTTGTATGTGTGTCTGTGTGGATCTTTGTCTATTAGCTGGTTTAACGGTGACATCTTATTACTAAGTATTATTTACTTTCCCAGATGGAGAATAAATGTACAGATTAATTAACTGCACACACCAATCCAAAAATGTTTCAAATTCCTAAGTCATTAAATTATCAGGTAGTATCATATAGTGTCAGGTAGTGATGTATATAGTGTGTTTTCTATTTCAAGAGTGCTTTTGGTTTATTCTGTTTGCTTGATACATTACAGTATAGCACAAGATTTTAAAAGTAAATGTTTACATTTAATTACCACTCCTTAACTCAATTTTTCATATGTAGGGTTTTTAGGTTTTGTTTCTGTAGTTACATTTTTTAAGAAGAGGCATGAAAGTGAAACTGAAGTGGCTCAGTCGTGTCCGACTCTTTCCGACCCCATGAACTGTAGTCCACCAGGCTCCTCCGCCCACCGGATTCTCCAGGCAAGAATACTGGAGTGGGTTGCCATTTCCTTCTCCAGGGGATCTTCCCGACCCAAGGATTGAACCCAGGTCTCCCGCATTGCAGGCAGACGCTCTAACCTCTGAGTCACCAGGGAAGCTGCATGCATTTCTTACTCATAAGCTGTTAGTATCTATTCAGTTCAGTTCAGTCACTCAGTCCTGTCCAACTCTTTGCGATCCCATGAATCACAGCAGGCCAGGCCTCCCTGTGCATCACCAACTCCCGGAGTTCACTTAAACTCAAGTCCATCGAGTCAGTGAGATGGCCATCCAGCCATCTCATCCTCTGTCGTTCCCTTCTCCTCCTGCCCTCAATCCTTCCCAGCACCAGGGTCTTTTCCAATGAGTCAGCTCTTTTCATGAGGTGGCCAAAGTATTGGAGTTTCAGCTTTAGCATCATTCCTTCCAGTGAACACCCAGGACTGATTTTCTTTAGAATGGAATGGTTGGATCTCTTTGCAGTCCGAGGGACTCTCAAGAGTCTTCTCCAACACCACAGTTCAAAAGCATCAATTCTTTAGCACTCGGCTTTCTTCACGGTACAACTCTCACTTTCATACATGACCACTGGAAAAACCATAGCATTAACTAGACGGACCTTTGTTGGCGAAGTAATGTCTCTGCTTTTTAATATGCTGTCTAGGTTGGTCATAACTTTCTTTCCAAGGAGTAAGCGTCTTTTAATTTCATGGCTGCAGTCACCATCTGCAGTGATTTTGAAGCTGTTAGTATAGAGTTCAACAATATTAGCAATCCAAAATCTTTTAATAAATGTGTGGATGGATGAATGAATGAAAACATAAAAGATAAGCCTATTACATTTGTGTGCCCAGAGACTCAGTAATCATTATCACATGAGAAAATGTAGTGGCATTTGTCCCTACTGATACAGAAACTGACCAAAGGATGGGCTTGTATGGATAAGCTTCGAGCTTTGTCTTGCTTTTCAAAGCATGAATCAAGTTGGCAGAAAATTATTTATTTTTCCTAATTTCCATAATTATTTTATTAATTTTCCATCATCCACAAATTTTTATTCTTTCGGCTCAATTCTGTCATCCAGAGCTGACAGCCTTGTTTCATACTTCATTGATCAGAAAGTACCTTGTGAGTTCCTAGCTGCAGACTTGAAATGCCAACAATGTGTCCAGAATCTAGGCTGTCACATGACATCATCAAGATGGACCCAGAGGACAGAAATCGGATGCTCACATGTGATCCAGGGTTCCTTTCTCTACAACCAGAAGAACACACAATCATAACCACTACCTTACCTTTACCCAAGCCCTTATTTTCACTTGCCATCTTGGAGAGGAACAAGAGGAAGAAGAGGATATTTCAGGGATTGTTTTATTTAAAGAAGATAAGTAACTTAACAAAATCATAGGAAACTTCTATCAGTTTTAACCCTTTTTGGCTCTAAGCTATCCAGCAAAATTAGGATTCATGAAAAAGCTAGTCAAAAATGAAAAGAAAACTTAAGTTTCTGTTTTGCATTAAAAAAAAAAAAATCTGCCAGATTTTCCATCTGGATTTCAATTCCCAAATGTCTTCTAGGGTTAATTTCACACATCCTAATTTCTTCCTTCTTGTCATTCATTCTTTAGTACTCTCCACAATGAAAGCATCACTAAGTTGAATATTTCCACATATCCTGTAACCTTAATTTGCTAAATTCAATAGGTACTTATTAGCCACCATCTTCCTCAACCTTACTCTAGCATTTGTCAGAAAAGATCATGCTTTTAAGAAAATATTTTCCTTCTGGTTTCTCTGATACTATGATTTCCTATTTTTTAGTTTAGTGCTTAAGTCATTCCTGCTCATTCTCTTTGGTTAGAACACCTCTGCTACCTCTTACCTAAGTATCAGGCCTCTTTCTTGCTTCTCTGTCATCTCTCCAGGTGGTCTCATTCATTCTCAGTATTTCGCATACCCTCTTTCTTGTTATGGCTCACTATTATAGGCTGTATGCATGCTTAGACATTCAGATAAGTCTAACTGTTTCTGACTCCATGGACTGTAATCTACCAGGTTCCTCTGTCCATGGTATTCTTCAGGTAAAAATACTGAAGTGGGTTGCCATTTCCTTCTCCAGGGCATCTTTCTGACTCAGGGACTGAATACAGGTATCCCACATAGTAGATGGATTCTCTACCATTTGAATCATCATGGAGGCCCATTATAGGCTATGCTTCTGCTATCCAGATACATGTTTCAAATTGGCTACTTTACTTTTCCATTCAGCTAATTCACAGAACACAACATGCTAGTAACTGAAGTTGAACCTGAAGCTCCATGACTTTGGCCACCTGGTGCAAAGAGTTGACTCATTGGAAAAGACCCTGATGTTGGGAAAGATTGAAGGGCAGGAAGAGAAAGGGATGACAGAGGATGAGATGCTGGATGGCATCACTGACTCAATGGACATCAGTTTGAGTAAACTCAGGGAGATAGTGAAGGACAGGGAAGCCTGGCATACTTCAGTCTGCTGCTGCTAAGTCACTTCAGTTGTGTCCAACTCTGTGCAACCCAGTAGACGGCAGCCCACCAGGCTCCCCCATCTCTGGGATTCTCCAGGCAAGAACACTGTAGTGGGTTGCCATTTCCTTCTCCAATGCATGAAAGAGAAAAGTGAAAGTGAAGTCACTCAATCGTGTCCTACTCTTAACGACCTCATGGACTGCAGCCTACCAGGCTCCTCTGTCCATGGGATTTTCCAGGCAGTAGTACTGGAGTGGGTTGCCATTACCTTCTCCAATACTTCAGTCTATGGGGTCTCAAAGAATTGGACACAACTTAGTGACTGAACAACAACAACAAATAACTAAACATGACATAATATGGCCAAAATAACGTGCCTAGAATGAAACTCTGATCTAGGCCCATTCACATTTCAATTCTGTCTATTATGTTCTCTATATTAATTATCCTTCTTCCAGTCACTCAGTCTGAAGACACAGAAACATCATTCAATACTAACCTCTATTAAACCATTAGAGCCAATCTGTCATACAGTACTGTAAATTGTAACTCCCACATAGATCTGAAAGCTGTCTATTTCTCTCCAGCTCTGTGACAACCACATGAGTCCAAGCCGACATTTGTCATGTGCATTACTGTAAGGCTTTCCAAGTTGGTCTTTCCTTCTCCACGATTTACTCTGGAAAAAAAAAAATGTCTTTTTTTCCCACACAGCAGCTTGAGAGACATTAAAACACACACACACACACACACACACACACACACACACACACGCACAAGTCTAAATTGGTTTCTTGCTCTCTTCTATATTTAAGATATCTAACTTCTGTAAATTCTGTATTTTTGTCCATAAGGTCTTATATAATTCAGTCCCTTCTGAATGGATTTGTTTTATTTCATTGTAAAATCCATGGTTTCCAATAGGACTGTTTTTTTTTCTTCCTGAAATATCAAACTATACTTGCTAATCATGCTCACTTAAAAGTCTTTTAAAAATGATACACACATTCACAAAATAGAAAGCATTATTTTTCTACCTCTCAGCTTAAAGTAGGACCACTAAAGTCCTTTGAAAATTCTTCCCAGCTTATATCCCTGGCTATGCCCTGTTTCTTACAGAAAATTACTTTCATGTTAACAATTATCTTACTTATCTTTATATTCTTATCATAAATTTACAAGCCTGTAAAAATGTTTGTTTTTTGTTGTATTTTTTGCCTACTTTTGTATTTTCCAGTGACATCATATGTATACATTCTCCAATGGAAAACTTCTTTAAAAAAAAAAAAACAACAAATGTCATGTTTTTGCAATTCATTTATTGTAGAAAACTATAGTTCAAATATTTTCTTGATTTATTTCCTTCGTTCAAGGAATACATCACAGTGCATATTCCTATTGTATTTTGATACATATCTGAGTTATTACTAGCTTTGTATTTATCAGGTCATATCAGTCTCTCAGTCATGTCCGATTCTTTGAGACCCCATGAATCGCTGCACGCCAGGCCTCCCTGTCCATCACCATCTCCCAGAGTTCACTGAAACTCACGTCCATCAAGTTGGTGATGCCATCCAGCCATCTCATTCTCTGTCTTCCCCTTCTCCTTCTGCCCCCAATCCCTCCCATCATCAGAGTCTTTTCCAATGTGTCAACTCTTTGCATGAGGTGGCCAAAGTACTGGAATTTCAGCTTTACCATCATTCCTTCCAAAGAACATCCAGGACTGATCTCCTTCAGAATGGACTGATTGGATCTCCTTGTAGTCCAAGGGACTGTCAAGAGTCTTTTCCAACACCACAGTTCAAAAGCATCAATTCTTCAGTGCTCAGCTTCCTTCACAGTCCAACTCTCACATCCATACATAACCACTGGAAAAACCATAGTCTTGACTAGACAGACTTTTGTTGGCAAAGTAATGTCTCTGCTTTTCAATATGCTATCTAGGTTGGTCATAAGTTTTCTTCCAAGGAGTAAGTGTCTTTTAATTTCATGGCTGCAGTCACCATCTGCAGTGATTTTGGAGCCCCCAAAAATAAAGTTTGATACTGTTTCCACTGTTTCCCCATCTATTTCCCATGAAGTGATGGGACCAGATGCCATGATCTTCATTTTCTGAATGTTGAGCTTTAAGCCAACTTTTTCACTCTCCTCTTTCACTCTCATAAAGAGTACTAAATTAAAAAATTTTGTACATGGATTCTAGTGTGTATACACATGCAAAGATTCTTCAGCGGCAAGTACCTTGGGAAGAAAATCTCATTTCATAAACACATATGTTTAAAAGTTAGGGAACAGACAGTATTTGACCATTTATTAACCTACAACATTTAAAACTTTATATGATTTAAACTAGCATATATTCAAATTGAATAAACAAGACACAATTAATTCCAATATAAATATATACCATTTTACATTCATTATTTACACTCAATCTGGGACCTGTCCTTTCAAGTCATGTTTCTATTATGTTAATGTGATCAAATATATTAATATAATATTTTTAAGAAACACATTTAAAACTGGGTGATGAAATTTTCTTTTACAATTGAAGAGTTGTAGTGTTGACAAATGCATTTTAATCTTTAATTTGTGTATGTGAGGAAGAATGAATTTTTTAAAAATATATTTTCATTTGTTGAAAGTGCATAACTGATTTTCCAGTGTTATTAGTAAAAAGGTCTATTTATATTTCACTGACCTCTCATACATTTACAGAGATTTAATGTAGGTCAACTTCAAGTCTTTATTGCATCAATAAAAAAAAAATACTTGAATTATTAAAACTTTGAAAAAGTAAAAATATGTGCTAGATACAGTATTAAACACTTATTTTTCTCCTCAGCATACACAATTCTTAATAAAGCATACATGCATAGCTTTGTCTTCAGTTTTTAATGGTGTGTATAATGTTGATATTCTAACTTCTAAGCCATGAGAAGTAGCTTTTAGAATGTTCTCATTGTCTTTGATGGTCTTACGTTTCTCTAAAATATTTCTTGGTCAGAGCTTTCTCTTTTCTTCCTATTTTGGGGCTATATGGGTCCTTATATATTTCTGAAAAATTAATCTCTATTATTTCTTCAAAAATTTCCTCTTCAAATATTTGAATATTTAAAATTCCCACCTCAAATATTTCAATATTAAGTTTGATTATTTTTTAACCCAGTTATTGATCTTTCTGTGCATATTCTATTTAAAATTATATTTCTTTGTTACCTTTCTCAATCTATTGATTCTTTTTGAATCCTCTTTAAATTACTCACATTTGTTATTCCAACTTGTATCAGTTTGCTGGGGCTGCCACAGAAAATTCCACAGACTGGGAACGTCAATCAGTAGAAATTTATTTCTCATAGTTCAGAGGCTAGAAGTCAAGATTAAAGCGCCCCTGAGGTTTGTTTGTCTATCCGCGGCTTGTGGGTAGTTACTTCGTCTTACCATCTTCACATGGTCTTTTCTCTGTTTTCACAACCTGGCGTCTGTGTCTCTAAATTTCCTCTTCTCACAGTAATGTTAGTCATACTGGATTAAGGCTCACCTAAAGGCTTCATTTTAACTTAATTGCCTCTTTACAGACTCAGTCTCCAAGTGCCATCATACTCTGGGTTAGGCCTTCAGTGTATGGTCTGGGGGGAGGGGGCAAAATTCAGCCCATAATAAGGCTCATAATTTATTCTTCAGATGCATGTTATACTATTTATGTTATCTTTATAAAAAATCAGCTATCGTACTTTCATATATAAATCAGTCCATTTGTAGAAGTATTTCCTTTTTCTTGTATCATATTCATAATATATATTTTAAAATTTTTATTATCAACTGCTGCTACTGCTAAGTCACTTCAGTCGTGTTCGACTCTGTGCGACCCCATAGACGGCAGCCCACCAGGCTCCCCCATCCCTGGGATTCTCCAGGCAAGAACACTGGAGTGGGTTGCCATTGCCTTCTCCAATGCATGAAAGTGAAAAGTGAAAAGTGAAAGTGAAGTCATTCAGTCGTGTCCGACTCTTTGCGACCCCATGGACTGCAGCCTACCAGGCTCCTCCATCCCTGGGATTTTCCAAGTAAGAGTACTGGAGTGGGGTGCCATTGCCTTCTCCCCGACCAAGTGCTGGGGTCATTTATATTCAGAGGCCCTCTGAAGTCAAACATACAGGTTCAGGGAATCTGCTGGTGGTCCAATGGTTAGGACTCGGCGCACTCACTGCCAAGGGCCAGGGGTCACATGCGGCAGAGATTGTAAACAACAGGAGAGGAACGGTTTCCCTTGCTTTAGGTAAAGCAGGTCAATTCTGTTTCACACACTGCAGACACGGGAGAAATTCCATGTCGGGTCCAGGGCAGCCGCCATAGCACTGCAGCCAGCGTCTTTTTTGGAGTATCCTTTTTGACCTCAAACTGAGGCTGTACCATTTATAGAAATCTCATCACAAGGATCCTTACATCTCTGGCTGATGGTTTTCGTGTGACTTTTTCTGTTCTAACACTTCTACCTCTTGAGACATTTGTAATCAAAGTTTCCTCTTTTACTTTTTGTTATTCTTTTTGTATTTTTTGTAAGGTCATTTTAAATTAGTTTCCCTCCTCACATGTCTTATTTAAGTACATGATTGAGTGAAGGATGAACTTTGTTTTGTTTGCTAAGTTCCCAGCAGCTCTTCCTCAAGGTCAGACCATTCCTTTCATCACCTTAGGAAAAGCAGCTTTGGGCAGTGAGCTCCCAAACTACTCTTTTAGATTGGAAAGGGGAAATGTGTGTGTGTGTGTGTTGGGGTGGGGGTTTTAATACCAGAGGACAGTTGATAGATCACTCAATGTTTTCTGCAACTCTTGAACAGACCAAGATTGCTGAATTACTTGTCTGGAATAAGAGATTTTGCTAATGCTCCTGATTTATGGAATCAAGGGGTAGACATTAATTTTCCCAGGGAAATTGTTTCTTTTATTTTAATTTGTCCTCCAAGAACTCTTCTTGCTCTCTTCTGCTGCAGCTAATAATGAACCCCCAAAGACTGCAAGGAGATCCAACCAGTCCATCCTAAAGGAAATAAGTCCTGGGTGTTGATTGGAAGGACTGATGTTAAAGCTGAAACTCCAATACTTTGGCCACCTGATGCGAAGAGCTGACTCATTGGAAAAGACACTGATGCTGAGAGAGATTGAGGGCAGGAGGAGAAGGGGACGACAAAGGATGAGATGGTTTGGGTGGACTCCGGGAGTTGGTGATGGACAGGGAGGCCTGGTGTGCTGCAGTTCATGGGGTCGCAAAGAGTCAGACACGACTGAGCGACTCAACTGAACTGAATCTGGCCAGCAAAGCACACACATTCACTACATTGTTTTCTCACAGCTTTTGTAGTTGTTTCCTCAAATCTTGGATGCTCTGTGTTTAAGATTTGATCTTACTTGCAGGAGACTGTAGGGCTGGCTAATTCAACATCTTTGCAGAAACTTGAAAATCTCAGCCTCATGCTATTCTTATTATTATTGTCATAATTACTAGCATTTTGAGTATGCTATGACACTTTCTTCGAACAAAAATCCCAACTGATTAGGAGCAATGGAAATACAATCAAGCCTGAAGGATCACTGATTTTTCCCATATATGTAGCACATAAGTACTTGTTAAGTGCTGGAAAATGTCATTTAATAAATAAATTATTTATTGAGTTAAAAACTCTAGGGAGGTTATCTATTCATATTTATATGAAAATACATGCTGTATTTCATATTTTATTATGTATTTTCTTAGCTTCTAGTTGCAATCAGTTCTTGAAAATGAGACATCATCTCCAATGTATGCTAGATATCTAGCAGACATTGTTATTAGAAGATTTTTTAAAATTCTTTCCATATAGATTACATAGATATTTACATGAAATTATTGCATATGTTTATATACCCTACTGGACTGTGAATCTATTAAAGTTAAGAGCTATTCCTCATTAAGCAATTACATATAATGACATCAAGTATTTGCTCAGAGATTTTCAAGTGCCATATACATTTTTGATTGAGAGGATTCTGACCCAATCATCTTCAATGCAGGCATGAAGGTGGAGAACCATGAAAACAAAGACTCATAAATAATAAATGTTGAGAAGTGAAGATTGTTTTGTGGTTGCAAATTTAGCTGACGATAACAGGAATGCCTGTCTAGGTAGGCCTTTGTTATAAGGGTTTAACTGAATCTAAGTGTTTAGCTGGTCAAACAGCATTCCAGGGAGAAGAACCCACTTAAATATATAGAAGCACATTAAACATGAATCAAAAGTTAAACTAAAATCCAAAGCTAAACTAAACAGATGTAAAGTTACAGCTGATAGTTCTCAGAACTCTCTTGTCTGTTTCAGACTAGAGTAGATTGTTCTATAGTTACCAGATTCTGCAGTTATAGGAACCAAATATTACATGGGTAAGTGACATAATGCAAAGTTAAGTTAAAAAGCAATCACAAAAAAGTCCAACTTAAGAAAAAAAGGAGAGATAGAATTTGTCAGAATAAAACACTGTAACAGAAGAATGCTTTATGAAATTTAACAATATATTGTGATGCCAAACTATACAGCATAATCCATATTTAAATAAAAACCCATGTTTAATAGTAGATTGTTCTCTGTTCTTTTTGCAAATTTGGTTTTATTTAACTTTTAAATAACTGGGGGTGTACAGGAGCATTTTTGGATCTGAAAAGTACACCCTGACTTCAGATTTTGCCCTCAAGTTATTTTCAATTTGAATGAAAACTGTCACAGATGTTGGAAAATAATGATAAAACTGCTTCACTGGAGGCTGAGCAGAGAGTAGGGCATTATAGACACTATTTAAAAACTGGCTTAAAACTCAACATTCAAAAAATGAAGATCAGGGCATCTGGTCTCATCACTTCATGGCAAATAGATGGGGAAACAATGGAAATGGTAACAGACTTTATTTTCTTCAGTTCCAAAATCACAGCAGATGGTGATTGCAGTCATGAAATTAAAAGATGCTTGCTCCTTGGAAGAAAAGCTATGACACACCTAGGAAGCATATTAAAAAGCAGAGACATTACTTTACCGACAAAGGTCCATACAGTCAAAGCTATGGTAGTCATGTACAGATGTAAGAGTTGGACAATAAAAAAGGCTGGGTGCTGAATTGATACCTTTGAACTGTTGTCTTGGAGAAGACTCTTGAGAGACCCTTGGATAGCAAGGAGATCAAACTCTGAATATTCATCTGAAGGTCTGATGCTGAAGTTGAGGCTCCAAAACCTTGGCCACCTGATGCAAAGAGCCGACCCATTGGAAAAGACCTTGATGCTGGGAAAGATTGAAAGCAGGAGTAGAAGGGGATGACAGAGGATGAGATTGTTGGATGGCATTACCCACTTGATGGACATGAGTTTGAGCAAGCTCCAGGAGTTGGTGATGGACAGGGAAGCCGGGCGTGCTGCAGTGCATGGGGTCTCAAAGAGCTGGACATGACTGGGGACTGAACAACAATGAAAACCAACTTGCTGCTGAGAACAGGACAGTTCACAATAGTCCCTACTTTTATGGGGCGTAGTTTTATTAAGGAGACAAAGTAATTTATTCATAAAATAAGTGTACAAAATGTCTGGTAGTCAAATGTATTGGAAGAAAAATAGTGCTGGATAAGTGGAAAGGGGAGAATGAAAAGGTGCAGTGCTATTTAAGACAGAGTGGTTAGAGTCCCCTCTGTTAATGTCATAGTGAATATAAACATAAATATGATAGGATGGAGCGACACCTTCTGGTGGAAATGAGTTCAGGCAGGGATAGAAGCTTGAGAATCCCAAAGCAGAGGTGCTTTGGGGCTGTAGGGAAATATACAAAGGCTGGATTAACTGTAGCAAAATGATGAAGCAGAAAATGCTTCATGAGAAAAGAATGGGGATACAAGGGTGTGTGTGTGTGTGTGTGTGTGTGTGTGTGTGTGTGTGTGTGTGAATGTGTGCAGGGGAATCATGTATGGAGAGGTAAGCCATCAAAAATCATCATAAGGGATGGTGATCAGGGAAGCAATTTTATATAGCATGTTAAAAACAAAACAACACCACCAAAAATTAAAAAAACAAAAAAAGCAGTAACCTGACTATAAGAAGGAGAATAATGTGTAGATATGGGAGATTAGCCCTGGGAGGAGGAATTGACAACTGACTCCAGTATTCTTGCCTGTGGGATCCCATGGACAGAGGAGCCTGACGGGCTACAGTCAGTAGCATTGTAGAGTTGGACATGACTACACAATGGGAGATTAGATAGGAGGCCTCTTGGAATAGTCTAGGTGGTAAAGGCTATGGTTTGTCTAGAGCAGCAGGGAGAGGCAAAGAGTAACATATTCTAGAAATAGTAAGATCTAGAAGCATGAGTAGCTCTAATATGGAAGGAATAAGACCAAAATCTAAACAACAACAAAAAATCATATTTTCTAAGGACTCCATTGCAGTAAGGAGGACAGTGCATCCAGTCAGTAGTCAGGTAATTAACCAGTTCCTGAATTCAGTGAGTCCAGATTTTATGTACATGAGTATATCTTAAGAGGACCCCTTCCTCTCTACAAATTACTTTTTGATCTGCAGGAAACAATTAGAAATTGGAGACAATGCCATTCAACAAGTCAAAGAAGACAAATCTTATAGTAGTATATTAACTGACTATATAAAACATGCATTATCATACATTTGATTAACAAATGCACAGTACTACATATAAAATGGGAATTCCCTAGAAGCTCAGTTGGTAAACACTCTGCCTGCAGTGCAGGAGACCAAGGTTTGATCTCTGTGTTGGGAAAATCCCCTGGAGAAGGAAATGGCAACCCACTCCAGTGTTCTTGCTTGGAAAATCCCACGGACAGAGGAGCCTGGCCGGCTACAGTCCATGGGGTCACAAGAGTCAGACACGACTTAGTGACTAAACCACCATATATAAAATAGATAAGTAAAAGAACCTGCTGTATAGAACAGGGAACTATACTCAATATTTGTTAATATCCTGTAAGGGAAAAATATCTGAAAAAATAGATTGATATGTACATAGAACTGAATCACTTTGCTGTACACCTGAAACTAACACAACATTGTAGGCCAACTATACTTCTATAAAAAAGAAAGTGCTCATATTATAAAAAGAAAGAATCCATAAAGGGCCACACTTTATCCTAGAGGATAAACACATTAAGGAGATTTTGGCAGCAAATCTGCAAGATGGCCCCAATAATTCCCACTTCTCGGTATTGTGCCCCATGTACTCTCCCCTCGTGCTGTGCCTGGGTCAGTCTGTGTGATCAATAGAGCACAGAAGTGACAGCACGTCCCTGCTGAGGTCAAGACATAAAGAGGATTTTCTAGTCCTCTCTCTCTCAACCTCTCTGTCTCTCACACAACTCTCTCTGGGGAAAGCCAGCCGCTGCATCTTAACATTCAAGCAGCCCCATGAGGAAGCCTGTGAGGTGAGAAAAGGGAGATCTCCTACAAACAACCAAGACTGGTGGCCTCCAGCCAAGAGTGATGAGTGTGAGTCACCTTAGAAGCAGTTTCTCAGCCACAGCCTGGACTTCAGACACCCATAGCCCTAGTTGACCCCTTGGCTGCAAATGCATGGGATCCTAAGTCAGAATTATACTACTAAGTCACTCTTGAATTTCTGACTCAGAGAAACTGGGACAAGTCAGTATTTATTTTCCAAACTTTTAATTTTTCATGCAGTAATAATTCAGACACATTTTAGGAATGAGGATATCATTGCTGCTGTAACAGAAACTGCACATGTCAGCGTAGCATCGGAACTGGAGAGTGAGTGGAAGCTGGAAAACTTTGAGTAAGTGTTGCTGAAAGCTGAAAGGCTGTTTTCTAAAAAAAAAATAAAAAAAAATTATTGGAGTATAGTTGCTTTACAATGCTGTGTAAGCTTCTGCTGTACAGGAAAATTCATCAGCCATATGTATAAATAAATATCCCCTCTTTTTTGGATTTCCTTCCCATTTAGGAAACTATAAAGCATTGAGTAGAGTTCCCTGTGTATATGGTCGGTTCTCATCAGTCATCTGTTTTATCTACAGTAGCATGTATATGTCAATCCCAATTTCCCAACTCATCCCATGCCCTCTTTCCCCCCTTGGTATCCATTAGTTTGTTCTCTATGTCTGTGTCTCTATTTCTGCTTGGAAAATAGGTTCATCTGAGCTTTTAATAAAATGGTTTGCAACTATGGTGTTGTTTAAGGATGCTTTTTAAGGGAAAACAATGGCTTAAAATGGAAAAAAAAAAAAAAAAAACCAGATTAAATATTCTCTTGGGAATCTATACATCTGAAGAGATTGAAGAGAAAGCCCTTACTATAGCCAGAATCAGGTCTGTGGGTTTCATCCAAAGGTGTAAGTGTGTGTGTGCTTTGTGTGTAAGAGTCGCATCTGATTCTTTGTGACCCTATGGACTGTATCTCACCAGGCTCCTCTGTCCATGGGATTTCCCAGGCAAGAATACTGGAGTGGGTTGCCATTTCCTCCTCCAGGGGCTCTTCCTGATCTAGTTATTGAACGTTGTACCTTTACATTAATTCATTTTGGTGGTTGTTATGCATGTGAGGCCAAGAGTGTGGAGGAAGGGACATGCAAAATCAGTCTTCCTTACTTGCTGCCTGAATGATAATATCTTGGAAATTTGAAAAAAGGAAAGAAAAAAAAAAAACTTAAAAAATATATTTTCTCTAGTCAGCTAAAATTTGTGAATAATGAATGGGCTATTGCAATAAACTGGTAAAAAGTTCCTGGTAAAAGTTGGTGATAATATAGAGACGGCATAAATAGAAGAAGTCTTTATCTAAACCACATTTCTATTGTTCCATATTCTAGGCCTCCACTTCTGTGTGTTTTCATTCTACGAGGAGAAGTTTTCCTTCTCTATCTGAGTGCTCTGTGTCTCTGTACCATCTCCCATGCTTAATATTATTTTTGGATAAATATATGCTTTGTTATGGTCATGAATGTGTGTTTCCAGCTCTGTGCTGGTGGGACAGTCAAGTTCTGCTTCAGTTCCATGATTTAACTGGAATTCTGTTTTATACAATGTCAAGATACTTCTTAGCAACATCAGTTGGCTTCCAGTCATCCATAGCTTAGGGGAGCCACAATAAAATAATAAGCAGCATATGCAGTAAAAACAAATATCCTACTAATTTTATCTGGTGGGTGCAAAAAGCCAAGAGCCAAGGGCAACAAAGGTTATAATGATTGCACTTCATCAATCATTCCAAACCCCTCCTTTCTACTTCTCATGAAGGGCTTTACTGAAAAAAAATACAAATAAGTTCTTTCCTAATAACTAAAATATGTTTTTCCTGATCCTTAAAGAAGAATCGCTGTTTCTTTATTACTACAACTTTGTGCTCAAAAATGTTCCTTGGCAATGCAATTTGATATGATTCAGTGAGTTAAGAAACCTAAGCACTCAAGCATGATTAAACTGCTGATAAATGTGCATCCTTGAATTTGCCGGTAAGCATTTCTCTGATGACAAGATAGGTATGTTCTTTTCCCCTCGACTTGATGGGGACTATTTTTGTTACATATTTTTCCACCATGTTCTAAGGCATCTAAATAAATATTGAACTTATAATGAGAAGCAATGTTTTCAGACAATGTTAAGTAAATAACCTGTTCTCCATTCACTCTGCTTGTAAAAGAAGTACACAAGAGGAAAATGGATCACATTCTTACAGTAAATACCTTCAATCTCACAATTCAAATTTATTTTCTCCAGAATATGGTTTCTTTGGTAGACATTACATTTAGTTAATTTATTCATGCTATATATTTATCGTGTGTTTGCTATTTTAAAATTCTTGCTCTAATATATATATTGAAATTTTATTTAAATATATGTGTAGGATTTGCAGAAAACATGAGAATATTTTCAACTTTTTGGCTTGCTGGGAAACAAACAAACAAAAAAAAAAACCAGTATCTTTTTTCATACACACATGAACCAGTATGTTCAGGCATTTTCAATTGAAGCTGAGATAGAGAAAGAAAAGAAAATGAGAAATATTTGTAGTAAAAAAATGTAGATGAGCAAACTTTTAAAAAGAGCAAATTAAATTGGAGATGTACAGCTAAAATGACTGAATTTCAGACTCTTCACTTTGGCTATTTGCATGCAAAAGTAATAGAGCATTAACAAACTATTGTGCAATCTGGTGTAATTGCTTCACCAATGTAACCTTCATACACCATGGATGCATTTGTGTACAAAATAACTATGACACTGGCATAACAGCAAAATAAAACTTTAAAGCTGGATTTTATGTGATAAGGGAGAGAAATCAAAGAAATTATGGAACTCAGGTAGAGTTTTTACAATCTTGCCATCTTTCAGGAACTACCAGCTGTTATACTCACACAAATATATTAGTTGAAGATACATTAAAATGGGCAAATTATGTCTTTACAGTGAAGTTAATGATCAGTCCGTTCAGTATAAAAGATAACTTTACAAAGGAAATACTGCATCATTAAAGTCAGCAGTTAGACAACTCAAACGTGAGGAGCAAAATGACAGCAGCTTTCTCAAAATGGTGTTATAGCCTATGAATGCTTGTCATTTAAAATGAAAAGAAGTAACACAACTCTCCTCTTTCAAGGAGGAAACAAATGTGCTGCCAAACATTCACCTTGTTCTAAAGAATTGAGGATTCTAATGGTCCTGAAAATCTTAAACAGAATATATTTTTGTTTTATTATTGTATTATAGGATATCAAATTGTACATTAAAGGACAGTAATGGAATGGTGGATATACAAAATTTAATTTTGAGACAAATTAGCAAAATTATATACAGTAATATAATGTATGATATTGAAGTATTCTGATACTCTTATGAAATTGTGAAGTCCCATGGAGTTCAGAAAAAAAATAGACTGGAATCTAGTATTCTATCCTACACCTAAGAGAATCCACTTTAGCCAACCATTTCCATCTTTAAACATGTAACACATATTTATCATGAAATAGAAATGTTTTATAGCCAGTGTATCAAGAATCATGGAACAGAAAATGGGATAATCTTTTGCTTCATATGAGTGCTCTAAACACAAAGATGATTAAGTCATACCTACTTAAGATTACAACAACTCTCACGGGGCCAAATGAGTCCTCTAATTTTTTCAGAAAGCCTGAACCCATTTTTGTTCAGCGTCTTCTTGTCATTCCACTAAGAGCTTATAACAGTGCTTTTATGTACCTAGGTTTTCCCTTCTGTTGGGAGAATGATGAAATTTAAAGTTAGCACACATTTAGCTCTTGAGAAAAGGATGTAGTTCTCAACTGCAAGTAGATGGGTAACATGAAATATATTTGACTGTAGATTCAAAAGAGACAAAGATTGTAATATTATGCAGTGAAGTGCTATTTTTCTATAAATGTTTTATATAATGTTTAATACTCATGCCTTAACTTCTGCTGTCCAGAATAGACTCTGTCTACCATTAACAAGACAGAATAGCTGTGTATGCAGTGGATGTACATTTTTAGGGAATATATGCTAAATAATAACAGGTATTATGCATAATAAATAGGATTTCCAACAATTCCATTTGCAGGGCAAGAGTAGAGATGCAACGTAGAGAATGGACATGTTGTCACAGACATGGAGCAGGGGAAGAGGTGTGGGACAAACTGGGAGAGTTGTGTTGATATATATACACTACCATGTGTAAAGTAGATAGCCAGTGGGAGGCTGCTGGAGAGCATAGGGAGCTCAGCCTGGTGTTCTGTGATGTCCTAGAGGAGTGAGATGATGTGGGGGAGGGGGCGGGGAGGGAAGGAAAGGGAGGTTCAGGAGGGAGGGGGTACATATATACATATACATATATATGTATATATACATAGACACACACACATACAGATACTGATTCACTTCATTGTATAGCATAAACTAACAAAACATTGTAAAGCGATTATACTCTAATAAAAATAAATAAATAGAAAACTCAACGCTTCCATAAAGGAGGTGGTTACATGGTCTTTAAGGTCATAGATTCATTCTGAAACTATGTGCTGGGGGTGAAATATGGACTGAAGTTTCTTGGTGCGTACTGAGACAAGTAGTGGGAGGCTTTATTTCTGTTGCACTCTCTCTTTATAAAATAAAGAAATAATAAAAATAAACATGTTATTACAAACTTTGATCAGGATATTTTCCATACAAAAGACTGCTTAAAAACACTAAAAGGCCCTAATGTCCAAAATCATTTTCAAATAGCTATAACAAAGGAAACTGAAAACACAATGCTGATGAGCTGGTGTCCAAAGAGATGTGTAATAACATACTTCTATTTTGATGCAATCCGATCATAAAATATCTTTAAATGGAATGCAACTTGCATTTTGTAAGTAACTCTCATCTTTCTCCCTCTCAGCTGTCACTTCTTAGAAACTTTACATTAGTTGATAGTAAGCAGTTTAAAGTTATATTATTTGGAAATAAATACTTATTGAAAATTTGTTTTGAGAATTAACTATATAGATCTATAATAACATTATATGACAAACATTAATTGGCATATGAAGTTCAAGTAAAGTAACTTACATGACTAGTTTTCTGTTATATTAGTGATATGAAGACTTATAGGCTGGCTGATTCTGAGGTCCCAGAACCATTAAAATGATTTCTCCAAAATAACTAATAGAGCAGAGGATCCTATGCTGCCTTCTAGTTTATTGGTTATCCCATCAGTGATGGAGAATTTTAAGGCATGAATATAACACTATGAGATTTTGAATGTTATTATATTTTCATAAGAAAGTATGTTTTATTATTACATAATTGTATATTGTAATAGATTTACTTGATATTTTAAACTTTTATATTTTTATATTAATAATATTGTACAGGTTATGTGTTTATGATAATGACATAGAATTTCATATCAATCGTATATTACCAAGATATGTATCTGTTGTCTATTACCATATTTTTGATGAAATGTCTCTGTCTTTATATTTTATTTTTTAAATTAAAATTATTTTTATTGAAATATAGTTGATTTATGATGTTGCATTAGCTTCAGGTATACAGCAAAATTATTTATATATACAGCAGTTCAGTTCAGTCACTCAGATGTGTCTGATTTTTGTGACCCCAGGGACTGCAGCATGCCAGGCCTCCCTATCCATCACCAACTCCTAAAGTTTACTCAGACTCACATCCATTGAGTCAGTGATGCCATTCAAACATCTCGTACTCTGTCATCCCCTTCTCCTCCCAACTTCAATCTTTCCCAGCATCAGGGTCTTTTCAAATGATTCAGTTCTTCTTATGAGTTGGCCAAAGTATTGGAGCTTCAGCTTCAGCATCAGTCCTTCCAATGAATATTCAGGACTGATTTCCTTTAGGAGGGACGGTTGGATCAACTTGTTGTCCAAGGGACTCTCAAGAGGCTTCTCCAACACCAGAGTTCAAAAACATCAATTCTATGGCACTCAGCTTTCTTTATAGTTCAACTCTCACATCCATACATGACCACTGGAAAAACCATAGCCTTGACTAGACAGACCTTTGTTGGCAAAGTAATGTCTCTGCTTTTCAATATGCTATCTAGGTTGATCATAACTTTTCATCCAAGGAGTAAGCGTCTTTTAATTTCATGGCTGCAGTCACCATCTGCAGTGATTTTGGAGTACCCCAAATAAAGTCTGTCACTGTTTCCACTGTTTCCCCATCTATTTGCAATAAAGTGATGGGACGATATGCCATGATCTTAGTTTTCTGAATGTTGAGCTTTAAGCCAACTTTTTCACTCTCCCCTTTCACTTTCATTAAGAGGTTCTTTAGTTCTTCAATTTTTGCCATAAGGGTGATGCCATCTGCACATCTGAGGTTATTGATATTTCTCACAGCGATCTTGATTCCAGCTTTTACTTCATCCAGTTCAGCATTTCTCATGAGGTACTCTGCATATAAGTTAAATAAGCAGGTTGACAATATACAGCCTTGACGTAATCCTTCCCCGATTTAGAACCAGTCTGTTGTTCCATGTCCAGTTCTAGCTTTTGCTTCTTGACCTGCACACAGATTTCTCAGGAGGCAGGTCAGGTGGTTGGTATTCCCATTTTGTTAATAATTTTCCACAGTTTACTGTGATCCACAGAGTCAAAGGCTTCGGCATATTCAATAAGGCAAAAGTAGATGTTTTCCTGAAATTCTCTTGCTTTTTTGATGATCCAGTGGATATTGGCAATTTGATCTCTGATTCCTCTGACTTTTCTAAATCCAGCTTGAACATCTGGAAAATCATGGTTCACATACTGTTGAAGCCTGGCTTGCAGAATTTTGAGCATCACTTTGCTAGTGTGTGAGATGAGTGCAATTGTTCTGTAGTTTGAGTACTCTGTGGCAGTGCCCTTCTTAGGGATTGGAATGAAAATGGATCTTTTGCAGTACTGTGGCACTGCTGAGTTTTCCAAATTTTCTAGCTTATTGAATGCAGCATGTTCACAGCATCATCTTTTAGGATTTGCAATAGCTCAACTGGAATTCCATCAACTCCACTAGCTTTGTTCGTAGTGATGCTTCCTAAGGCCCACTTGACTTTGCATTCCAGGATGTCTGGCTCTAGGTGAGTGATCACACCATTGTGATTATCTGGGTCACGAAGATCATTTTTGTATAGCTCTTCTGTGTATTCTTGCTACCTTTTCTTAATATCTCTTTTTTTTTAGGTCCATATCATTTCTGTATTTTATTGTGCCCATCTTTGCATGAAAAATTCCCTTGGTATCTCTAATTTATACATATATATATATATATAGTTTTTCAGATTCTTTCCCCTTGTAGGTTATTACAAAATACTGAGTAGAATTCCTTGTGTTATACAGTTAGATCCTTGTTGGTTATCTATTTTATCTACAGTAGTGTGTATACGTTAATTCCAAACTCCTAATTTGTCCCTCATCCTTTTTCTCTTTGGTAACCATAAGTTTGTTTGTTTGTTTGTTTTTATGTCCATGTGTCTGTTTCTTATTTGTATATAAATTTATTTGTATTATTATCTTTTGATTCACATATGAGCAGTATCATGAAATATTTGTCTTTTCCTGGCTTACTGAGTATGATAATGTCCAGGTCCATCCATACGGCTACAAATGACATTATTTCATTCTTTCAAAATAACATTTCAATATGATTCTAACAGAAAAATTGCAAGATTAACACAAGAGTCTCATAGAGACTCTTTACCAAGATGCACCAATTGTTTATATTTTGTCCCACCTGACTTATCTTCTTTTCTCTGTTTCTCAATCTGTTTCCTTCTTTTTGTTTTTCTCTCTCTTTATCCAATTATAATTATGTGTGTTTTTCTTGAACCATTTTAGAGTACTTTAGAGATATCGTTTTTATTCCTAAATACTTTGTGGTGCTCAATTTAAGAAAATGCCATTCTCTGACATATTTATGCTATTGCTATTAAAATCGGGAAATATAAATATAAAATATTGTTATCCAATTTTGCTCTATATTCAAACATTAATGACTTATCCACCTTCTTATCTAGGTGTCGGTATGAGGTTCTGTTTCACATGTTGGACATCAGTCAATAGAGGCCTCCTATAGCCTTTCTCACATTTTCCAATCTATCTCCAAAAAAAGCGTCTGTGTATTTAGTCTTTCTCACACTTTAAATCTCTCTTAATTCCCCTTCTGCTACCTACTGGAGAAAATAATAAGCTTTTAAAAAGCTAATGTGATTACACTAGGCCCCAGTAATTTTTCTATTGCAAGGTCAATAGATTATAAACTTTATTACTTTTGCCAAGTCCCTGTGGTCATGCAAAGTAACATACTCATAATCATGATATTTATTAAATTAACATTTTCATGAATTATGGTGAAAAATTTTGAGGGAGTACTTATTGAATTTTACTTATCTTGTTCAGTTCAGTTCAGTTCAGTTGCTCAGACATGTTTGACTCATTGAGACCTCATGAATCACAGCACGCCAGGTCTCCCTGTCCATCACCAACTCCTGGAGTTCATTCAAACTCATGTGACTCGGTGATGCCATCGACTCGGTGATGCCATCCAGCCATCTCATCCTCTGTCGTCCCCTTCTCCTCCTGCCCCCAATCCCTCCCAGTATCAGGGTCTTTTCCAGTGAGTCAACTCTTCACATGAGGTAGCCAAAGTATTGGAGTTTCAGCTTCAGCATCAGTCCTTCCAATGAACACCCAGGACTGATCTCCTTTAGAATGGACTGGTAGGATCTCCTTGCAGTCCAAGGGACTCTTAAGAGTCTTATCCAACAACACAGTTCAAAAGCATCAATTCTTTGGCACTCAGCTTTCTTCACAGTCCAACTCTCACATCCATACATGACCACTGGAAAAACCATAGCCTTGACTAGACGGACCTTTGTTGACAAAGTAATATCTCTGCTTTTTAATATGCTGTCTAGGTTAGTCATAACTTTCCTTCCAAAGAGTAAGCATATTTTAATTTCATGCTGCAGTCACCATCTGCAGTGATTTTGGAGCCCCCAAAATAAAGTCTGACACTATTTCCACATCTATTTCCCATGAAGTGATGGGATCAGATGCCGTGATCTTCATTTTCTGAATGTTGAGCTTTAAGCGAACTTTTTCACTCACCTCTTAGACTTTCATCAAGAGGCTTTTTAGTTCCTCTTCACTTTCTGCCATTAGGGTGGTGTCATCTGCATATCTGAGGTTATTGATATTTCTCCCGGCAATCTTGATTCCAGCTTGTGCTTCTTCCAGCCCAGCATTCTCATGATGTACTCTGCATAGAAGTTAAATAAGCTTATAGGAGATATTAAAATATGTCCTAGACATGTTTCACCTTAGCTTCTTTCAGATCAACACTACCACTTTCAAAATGAACCTGTGTATTTGGGATGACTATATTTATAATCTGAACATTTAAGGTATTTTTCAAGTAAAGATTCTTCTTCACTTTGTCACATTATTTGATATCATTCATAAACTCTATCTTATATTAATTCATACAAAGTTTTGTATAGTCAAAGGTATGATTTTTCCTGAAGCTATATACGGATGTGAGAGCTGGACAATAAAAAAGGTTGAGCGCTGAAGAATTGATGCCTTCGAACTGTCGTGCTGGAGAAGACTCTTGAGAGTCCCCACTGCAAGGATATAAAACCAGTCAATCCTAAAGGAAATTAGTCTTGAATATTCATTGGAAGGACTGATGCTGAAGCTGAAAGTCTAGTACTTGGGCCACCTGATATGAAAAGCCGACTCACTGGAAAAGACTCTAGTGCTGGGAAAGATTGAAGGCAGAAAGAGAAGGGGACAACAGAGGATGAAATGGTAGGATGGCATCACTGACTCAATGGACTTGAGTTTGAGCAAATTCTGGGAGATGGTGAAGGACAGGGAACCTGGCATGCTGCAATCCATTGGTGTACAAAGAATCAGACATGACTAAGTGACTGAACAACAAAATATTAATTCCTACTTTCTTGGTTTTTGCAGAAGTATTTCCAACCTAATTATACCTCTCTGACTACATATTGGTCCAATATTCTTTGTTGTTGCTTTTCATATGCATTTTATTTATTTTTTCACTCAATAGCCATGAAATGTCCACCAAGCCTCTGTTATATAACATTTTCTCATAGAAAATTTTCTTCCCTTTGATTATTTGCCCTCATAGATTTTGTTATTATACCTCAGGATATATTTCTAATGCTGATATCCATCTTGCTATTTACTGTTCTACTTATATTTGAAAGAGCCTGCTATACTCTTCCATCTCAAATGCCCAAACCCTTTCCTTTTCCCCCAACATGTTTTAGTTAGAAAAATGACAACATACCCAGGAACCCAAGTCAAAAATTTCAAATGTATTTTTTTTTAACTTATCCTTTCTTATACCTTGATGGTAATTCTATCCGAGAAAACATCTCTTGAATAAAAACAGCTCTTTTATTACTAATATTAGACATTACATCATTATCTATGCATTTAAATTGTTCAAGAAATGGTCTTATCTAATTTCCTAGACTCTAAGTTGGGGTTATACTCTATTTATCTTAGACATTTTAGACTTATGGAAAGTCGATATACCTGGAAATTACAAGCAGATGAGTATCTAAATTATTATATTTCATAATGTAAGAGAAAGTTGACTTTTATTATTGAATAAAATGGATCCAAAAATGAGCAATTATTTTGATGTTACTCATTGTGTGTGTGTGTGTTAGTCATTCAGTCGTGTCTGACTCTGTGACCCAGTGGACTGTAGCCCGCCAGGGTCCTCTGTCCATGGGATTCTCCAGGCAAGAACATTGGAATGGATTGCCATACCCTTTTCCCTTTAACTCATTACATGGAATTAAATCTCATATCAAACTAAAAACACAAAAAAATCAAACAGCAAATATTTTAAAATTGACAAAATATCTACTTGCTGTCCCAAACATTTTATGATGCATATCTAAGAAAAGAAAATGGTGCTTAATCTTTCATTTTAGATCATGTTGAAGCTGGTAAGGTGGATTCTGGATTTATATAAAGAAAACTTTTTAATCTTTTCCAGCCATAGGACTGGAAAAGGTCAGTTTTCATTTCAATTCCAAAGAAAGGCAATGCCAAAGAATGCTGAACTACTGCACAATTTCACTCAATTCACACACTAGCAAAGTAATGCTCAAAATTCTCCAAGCCAGGCTTCCACAGTAGGTGAACCAAGAACTTCCAGATGTTCAAGCTGGATTTAGAAAAAGCAGAGGAACCAGAGATCAAATTGCCTACATCTGTTGGTTCATAGAAAAAGCAAAAAATACAGTATTGTAAAGTAAAGTAAAAATGAATAAATAGATAATTAAAACTATTTGAGCCATAAAAAAAAATAATAATAATAAAAGAAAAAGCAAGAGAGTTCCAGAAAAACATCTACTTCTACTTTATTGACTACACACGGTAAAAGTTTTTTACCGTGTAGATCACAACAAACTGTGAAACATTTTTACATACATGGAAATACAAGACCACCTGAGAAATCTGTATGCAGGTTAACAAGCAACAGTTAGAAATGCACATGGAACAACAGACTGGTTCCAAATTGTGAAAGGAATACATCAAACCTGTATACTGTCACCCTACTTATTTAACTTATATGCAGAGTACGTCATGCGAAATGCTGGACTGGATGAAGTGCAAGCTGGAATCAAGACAGTTAGGAGAAATATGCAGGTGACACCACCTCAGATATGCAGATGACATCACCCTTATGGCAGAAAGCAAAGAGGAACTAAAGAGCCTCTTGATGAAAGTGAAAGAGGAGAGTGAAAAAGCTGACTTAAAGCTCAACATTCAAAAAACAAAGATCCTGGCATCTGGTCTCATCACGTCATGGCGAATAGTTGGGGAAGCAATGGAAAGAGTGACAGACTTTCATGGATATCAAAATCACTATAGATGGCTACTGCAGTCACAAAATAAAAAGATGCTTGCTCCTTGGAAGAAAAGCTATGAGAAATCTAGATAGCGTATTCAAAAGCAGAGACATTACTTCACTAATAAAGGTCCAAGTAGTCAAATCTACAATTTTTCCAGTGGTCATATATGAATATGAGTGTTGGGCCATAAAGAAAAATGAGTGCCAAATAATTGATGCTTTGGAATTCTATTGTTTGAGAAGACTCTTGAGATTCCCTTGAACCACAAGAAGATCAAATCAGTCCTGAATATTCATTGGAAGGACTGATGCTGAAGCTGAAGCTCTAATACTTGGCCACCTGATGTGAAGAACTGACTCATTGGGAAAGACCCTGATGCTTGGAAATTTTGAAGGCGGGAGGAGAAGGGGACGATGGAGAATGAAATGGTTGTTTCAATAGCATCACCAACTTGATGGACATCAGTTTGAGCAAGCTCCGGGAGTTGGTGAAGGACAAGAAAGCCTGGAAGCACTGCAGTCCATGGATCACCAAGAGTTGGACACGACTGAACAACTGAACTGAACTGTACTGATTTCTTTTCATATTGGAGATACTGTTAACTGACAGCTTGCAAATGAAATTCTCTCCAGGAAATTGCCTCAGCCGCAGACAGCTGTC
Organism: Budorcas taxicolor; assembly: GCF_023091745.1. Lineage (NCBI taxonomy): Eukaryota > Metazoa > Chordata > Mammalia > Artiodactyla > Bovidae > Budorcas > Budorcas taxicolor. Next base: position 52,997,370 of record NC_068929.1, on the reverse strand, counting down.
TTGTCCATCTTGCTCATTTCTAGGCAACTATCCATATACAGTGACTGAAAGATGAAATTCTACAGAGGCTCAGCACATTGGCCTTCAAGCATGGTGACTCTGAAGGACCATCCATACTTTAGAGCCACTGTGATCAGCTGTTGCCTTGGCTGCAAATACATTGCTGCTTTGCAATCCAACAAATTTTTTCTAAGGAGAACCTTTGGCTACAATTTTAGTGATGCATTCAATGTTTCAATAACCATAAAACAATTTGCTAGGGTTTCTCTATGACCATCTTACAATACCTGTCTGAAAGAAAATGTATTTCAATGAAAGCTGCCAATTTAGTTGTTCTTATTCAGTTACCATAATCATCAGAAATTGTGCTTTTAGATTCTTTTCCAGAAGACTGCATAATTTATGGCTTTAAAAAATATTTTGACACAAAACATGTCAAATGTATGCATCATTTAAAATAATGGTAACCTAGACCATGCCATCTATTTCTAAGATTTCAGTTTGCTTTTTTTCTTTTTTTTTTTTTTTTTCAAAAGAACGGATTCCCTAATGCAAGGTATTTAACAGAATCACCATCTGCTTGTCCTAAAGTTTAACATCCAGAGGAAGGCTGTGGCTACTGGGGACATGTCCACATGTATTTCAGTTGAAAAGATAAGACTTCCTAACCTCTCATTGTCCTTTGTGCTTGGGGAAATGGAGCACTCCACACTGCTGGCTAAAGACACAGCTGGCTGCTTCTGACCACCTGGACTCTGGCCAGCAGCCATCCAATCTGTGCTCTGCAGCCAAGGGACTTGAGGTTCAGGCAGCATTTCCTGCAATGCCAGTTCCACCCTCATTATCTTAGGCCTCCATTATCCAATCCTAATTATCTCAAGGATTTTTCCACCTGGATATCTTGCGTTGCAGTCCCTCTATCACATCTGTGGAATTTATTTTTTCACTAATAGCTAAATGAATGCTTTGGGTTCCAATATTCATGAATTCAGTAAGTATATTGTCAATATTATGTACTTTTAAAAATAAAGCAAAAAAGGTAAACGTCACAGTTAAAGAAAAACAGTAGTGTTAAGTCACTGTTAACAAGTTGTTTTGGGAACTTTCATACTTAGTTATCCAATAAGAAGAGTCATCTTCAGTTTTATCAAGTTAGCAATAACCTTTGTTAATACTTTCTGACCATAATCATCCTTTAAATTTGACTGGGAGATTTCAGTAAGAAAACCTGAACTAGATGCTCTAATAATTTTTATTTCTGCAGGAAACAGGCCACTTAAAAGGGTTAGATAGCTGGAGAAGCCTAGTGTACTTCATAAGACAGTGTGGTGCTATGTAATAAGTTGAGGAAAGAATTTTCTATTTTTTGTACTATGCTTTTAATGCTTTTGGTAACTCATACTTCAAAGGGGCTTCCCTAGTGGCTCAGACAGTAAAGAATCTGCCTGCTATGCAGAGACCCAGGTTTGATCCATGGGTCAGGAAGATCCCCTGGAGAAGGGAATGGCTACCTACTCCAGTATTCTTGCCTGGAGAATTCCATGGACAGAGGAAGCTGGTGGGCTATGGTCCGTGGGGTTGCAAAGAGTCAGACACAGCTGGAGTGACTAACACTTTCAATGTTTTTCATACTTCCAAGGAAGTATGCTAAAATACTTTTAGTTTTCAACTTTAGGTTCCCCTCAGAAATGTGTGTCACTTTTTCACAAGGCAGAAGCCACTAACAGATGACTTTTCCTACTTCTTTTCCAGTAGTGGCAGTGAAAATGAACCCTTCCTGCTTACTTTCCAGTGTCCTCATGTGACCAGCATCATCACTGCATTATATCTTGAACTAAAATTAAGGTAATAGACTCACAGGTAAGAACCTCTTACTCAGAAATAATTAACCCTACAGTCTATCATATTATGATGTCCAAATTTATTATTATAATCTGAATATACCCTATGCCCTGTCTCATGTAAAATCAGATACAATGGTCAATTGTTATTGCCTGTTGAATTACTTAGAACAGGGTTATATTTGGTGTAAGTTTTGTCTTTTAGTTGTAACATCACCTTGTCCGTATATTTGATAGAATTTCCTAGGAAAGAGGGTAAGAGTTGGAAATGTGTATGTGAGTATTTAGTTGAGAATTGACACCTATAGAGTCATGAGGAAGTGAATTGGGCAAAGGGAGGATTTGACCTGTGATATGGTCTCAATGGACCAGTCCTTGACCAATCTAGTAGGCAGCACTGTTTGAACTACCCTTCAGAATATTCCTGCTTCAAAGTAAAGAATCAGGCATGCACATCTTCACACCAAGTCATTTGATGCTGAATCTTCCAGGGAAGAAGTGTTTTATTTGGGGGGTTGGGGTTAGGCAGGAAGAGTGAAGCAGCTTTCTTTGGCTGAGGACAATTTCACAGAATGAAACTCAGTAGAAAGTTGTCTGTCAGAAAAACACTCAGTGGCTAAGTGAATGAGAGTTCACGACTGAAGGGTAAATTTTGTTAGTGCACAGGATAGTCATCGTAATCCACCTGTTGCTGTTTTCAGCTCCACACAGTTCACATAATAAATTGGAAACTCTTCTTCTAAGAGTTGTTGGTCATGCTTCCTGGGGTAAACTGCAACAGCAAATTTTGTGGCATAAGTCTCAAGCCCACATGAGTAGTTGGTCTTGAAGCTGTACTTCAATTCAGTTGTCTCCTCTTTTTTCATCAATTCCAGATTCCCCTCACTTTCAACAAGCATCTTCCCTCTTGGGACTTAAGTGGTGTGTTGACCCAAAAGCATTTCCCAGTGGCACCCGAGATCCTCGTCATCACATGCCTCTCAGCCTCCTGTACTTGTGCCTTTGATAATCACAGTTAGGTAAACAATACCCAAAGGATGTACCCAGGTAGTGTCACACATGAGTGGTAAGCAAGCTGTTTTCTGTCTTCATTTTATAACAACCTTCCAACCTCCTTCTCATGACCAAGATCAACTATTCCTGATGAGATAGTCACACTTTTACTAGAGTTTAGCTGAAATTTTAAAGGGACCCTTGCTGCATACCATGATGAAGGGCTTTTCCTAAGGGAAGCTCAGATGTTTAAACTAAAATGAGACATAAGCAAAACTCCCCTACATATGTTGCTAGAAGTAAGAGCAAGCAGACTTTCAACTCTTTAGTTCTCAAATGTAAATATTCAACTTTTGGGTGTCACAGTATCAAATAAAGGTTGCAGATTTAGGGAATAATTGCCTACTGGAGAAGAGTATTCTACACTGGCAGGGTATCATCTCCAAATTGGCACATTTATTGTACCTTTCATTATTTGTTACATTTACATTCTCTCTTTTTCCAGCAGTTTCTCTCTGTGTGTGTAACAAGACCAATAGATTCCATAGTAAACTGCAAAGTCATACAGTATTTTGCTCCAAAGTAGGTTCTGAGGCAATGCTAGTCACCTATAATACTCAAATAACTGTGCTGATTAAGGCCTGGCAGACAGGAATTATACTTGAAATAAGAATGGCATCCTCTTCTAATGTAACAGGACCCCATGGTTATTGACTTACCTCCAAGAGGCCAGGTAGACTCTTCATGTATGGTGCTGTATCAGGGGTTCTGTATTTAATTTTTGTGCTTACGATAGCAGCTAGGCCTGCCTTGGTCAGTTGGAGATAATGTCTTTGGGCCTATTCATAGCCTCTATCTCTGCCATATTGAGCACTCCAATTATGTGTCCATTTTCCAGCACTAGAGTGGCCAGTGACAGAGGCCATCTGATGTCAAATAACTGGTGTCTTTGTCCATTTTGTTATTCAGTGCATTGTTAATGCCTTTTGTTGGGAATCATGATATACTAACATACTACAAAGATCATATAATACACCATTCCCATGTGCTCCTCAGAGATTTTTGACAAATCTGCTAAGCCAGTTACAACTATACATGATTCTGTTCATATTCTTTCATTGGTCTGCTTCTTCCCTCATAAAATGAATGACCAATGTTTTTTGCTTATTGAGAGAATTTCTTTTCTACTTCAACAGTTCAGGTCCATCCATGAGTGAAGCTATAATGAAGCAGAAGCAGTCTCTTGTTGGCTTACAACCAAATAGTGAGTCTGATCAATTCAAAATCTGAGAAAGACAGAAATTAATAGCCTAATTCAAGAAAAAATAGAAAGTCTGAATAGTCTAACATCAAGAAAAGAAAATTAATTTGAAATTTAAATCATCCCCAAAATATAAGTGCCCACCCCCAAGAAAAGAACAACCAAAACATAAGGTCAGCCCAGATGGTTTCAGAGGTGAATTTTAGCAAATATTAGACAAATAGTCATAGAAGTTAAGATTCATGAAAAAGGACATATTAATAGATTCTTCACTTTGTGAAGACTGTCAAAAAATTTTAAGATAATATTTTACAATTTCACTTCACTAAATTCAGGTGAAAGTGAATGTCCATTTATAATTATGTATTTGCATTATAGTGACCACAGAACACTCTGGAAGCTTACAGACCTGAAGTAATTTAATTTTTTTCACATCCTAATATTAAACTCTAAAATATAACTGCTACCTTTTTAATACTGCACTTGTAGGTATCATTCATTACTTTTGCTAAAATTTTAGGTCTGCATTTAAATGTCATGCAAAAAAAAAAAACACTGCTACTTTAATTACAGATATTTTTCCATTATATTTCTCTAAAAAATCAATTTATGTAAATATCTGGGCAGATATAGCTTTATTAGAAATGCACACACATAATTTGTGGTCTACTGATATCATAAGAAGTGTTATGTCCCACTGTTTGTGACCCCATGGGCTGTAGCCTGCCAGGCTCCTCTGTCTATGGAATTTTCCAGGCAAGAATACTGGAGTGAGCTGCCATGACCCCTTCCAGGGGATCTTCCTGACCCACGGATAAAACCCATGTCTCCTGTGTCTCTTACATTCCAGGCTGATTGTTTACTGCTGATACATATATAAATTAATGCAAAATTTCCTTCCATCTTTGGTCAAATCCCAAATAAACTTAAACACAAAATTTTGACATTCAACTTTGTATTCTTTTGAGTTTCACCAGGGTGATATCAGTCATTTTCCATGAAGGAATAAAGAAGGAGTGGTTCTGTGTTCCTTCTTTGGCCTCTAGAGCTTTGACATTCAAAGTTTCTTCAGAAGCTCATAGATTACATAAAGGTGGATGTAACTGCTGAAGATGCTATAAACTGAGCCTTCTCATGTCCCACTTAGAAAATTCCAAATAGTAAATAGGATAGCTAAAAATAGCGTTTGAAAAAAAATTTCAAAACATCATTAGTACTAAAGCTTGTTCTATCTTTCTTTTCTGTTTGACTGTCATACATATTATTTCCATGCATGTATGTATGTATGTGTGAATATACATGTTTGAATATACATTTCAAAAAATATAATTTTATATAACTCCCAAGTCTAAGTCATTTGGTCCAATATATAAAACTAGTGTATTAAAGGTGACTGGGAACTATAAGTATCATTTCAAATTTAGAAGAGAAAAGAATAAGAAAGAAAGAGTATTTCTGGTACTACATGTCAGTGATGGGCAGTGTTTCAAGAGAAATTAATAGGAACTCTTCAAGGTAAAAGCTTTAACTTGGGGGGAAAATGAAAAGATTAGGGAGTAGTTCAGTGATCTAGTGGAAATAGTTGAGTGATAGCTTCAAGAATTTGTCCCATCACAGGTATAACACTCCCACCAAAAATTAAAAAAAAAAAAAAAAAGCAAAAGCTATCAGAATTTTGGAAAATAGACAAAGACTTATAGTAAATAAGCAAGCACTAAATGAGGAATCAGTTGATTTAAAAAATCTTAGAAAAGCTTTTCAGCATTTTATTTACTTTTGTTTCCATCTTACTCCCCAGCTTGGCAACCATTCTTTTTTTCTTTCCTAATTCAATCCATCCTCTTTACTGCAAAAGCAACTAGCAGATTAGAAAATGTTCAGGTCAGCAGCCTGTGTTTTCCTATGCGGGACACTGGCCCCTGGTTCTGGAGAGAGCAGAGCAGATCTTGCCTCTAAGAACTGAATCTGTCTGTTCTGACCATTCTGAGCACTACCCGAAGGACTGAGGCAAGGACCTTGCATCTGTTTTCCCTACTGTGGAAGTCCCTCAAGGTACAAAAATAGCTGTGCATAGGGCATACTTCAGAACCAGTGAAAGGCCAAAGAATAACTTGCTGCTGCCTGCGGCGAAGATTACAACTGAAGCAAACAATAAATATGCTGTAAGCTTGTGAAGAAAAGCTGGGAAGAGAGAATGTTTGGAGAATTAAGGGCATTAGAGAGTACCCCATTTACTCAGAACCTAGAAGGCCTTACACAGCCCAGAAAAAGATGATTGTTCAAACAATAAAACAAAACAGCAAACAAAAACAACAACAAAATACTGAGAACAGAGAAAGAAGACTCTCATTTTTTTTTTAACTTGATACCAGCAGGAAGAGGCAGATTTGTAAATACCTCGCTTAAGCATTGAAAAAGTGCCTGAAACAGAGCCAAACCGCAGTGACTAAGAGTTTATATTTATTCATTTTTTTGTTGTTGGTGTTCCAGACTGCCAAGAAAATCTCTATCCAAACTCTAGTTGATCATCGTCTAAAGGGACAGAGTTCAGAGAGCATATGTGACAACAATACAGCCTTTAAAACTAGTTAAAGAAAATTACTAAATAATCAAACAGCTACATCCCAGAGCAAGCAAACAAGAGAAAAATCAAATTGAAACAAAATACTGAAGAGGGGAAGAATCTGATTTCTAGAGTTAGCACAGTCTAATATCTAAATGTATACTTTTCAGCAACAAATTATAAATAAAATATATGAAGAAACAAAAAATGTATGGCCCATTAACATTAGAAATGAACAGAAAGTTTCCCTGACTAAGCATAAACAATAAACTCACTGAACAAAGTATTTAAATCAACTATCTCCTCCAAAATGTTAAACAAAAACCATCAACCCCACATAAAGTTGAACAAATATTTTAATATGACTCAGTCACTCCACTCCTAGCTATGAACACAGAAGAATTGAAAAGAAGTCTGCAAACAAACACTTACACACAAATGTTTATAGCGGCACAATTTATATTAGCCAAAATGTGGTAACACAAAAAAGGTCCATCATCAGAAGAATGGCTAAACTAAATGTGACATACATGTACAATAGGATTCAGCATCCAAAAGGAATGAAGTGCTAATACTTGCTACAGTATGAATAACTTACTCCTTGGAAAATTATGACCAACCTAGACAGCATATTAAAAAGCAGAGACATTACTTTGTCAACAAAAGTCCATCTAGTCAAGGCTATGGTTTTTCCAGTAGTCAATTATGGATGTGAGAGTTGAACTATGAAGAAAGCTGAGTGTAGAAGAATTGATGCTTTTGAACAGTGGTGTTGGAGAAGACTCTTGAGAATCCCTTGGATTGCAAGGAGATCCAACCAGTCCATCCTAAAGAGATCAGTCCTGGGTATTCATTGAAAAGACTGATGTTGAAGCCGAAACTCCAATATTTTTTGGCCACCTGATGAGAAGAACTGACTCTGAAAAGACCCTGATGTTGGGAAAGATTGAAGGCAGGAGGAGAAGGGGACGGCAGAGGATGAGATAGTTAGATGGTTAGATGGTATCACCGACTCAACGGACATGAATTTGGGTAAACTCTGGGAGTTGTTGATAGACAGTGTTCTTGCCTGGAGAATCCCAGGGATGGGGGAGCCTGGTGGGCTGCTGTCTATGGGGTCGCACAGAGTGGGACATAACTGAAGCAACTTAGCAGCAGCAGCAGGTCTTAGTTGGTGGAGAAGGCAATGGCCACCCACTCCAGTGTTCTTGCCTGGAGAATCCCAGGGATGGCGGAGCCTGGTGGGCTGCCACCTATAGAGTCTCACAAAGTCGTACACGACTGAAGTGACTTAGCAGCAGGAGCAGGTCTTAGTTGGAGAAGGTGATGGCAACCCACCGCAGTACTCTTGCCTGGAAAATCCCATGGACAGAGGAGCCTGGTGGGCTGCAGTCCATGGGGTCGCTAAGAGTCGGACATGACTGAGTGACTTCATTTCACTTCACTTGGTTTTTTTTTTTTTTTTCTTTTTTTCACTTCACTTGTTGATAGACAGAGAGGGCTGGTGTGCTGTGATTCATGGGGTCGCAGAGTCAGACACAACCAAGCGACTGAACTGAATAAACTTTGTGCATATTGAGATCAGTTAGGCACAGAGGGACACTCATTGTATGATCCTATTTAAATCAAATGCAAAGAATGAGTAAATCCATAAAGACAGAGAGTAGATTGGTAGTTACCAGGGGCAATGTGGAGGACAAAAGTTGAATTGATTTAAGGAGTAGGAGATTTTCTTTTGGGGTAATAAATCTATTTTGGAACTTGATAGAGGTGGTTGTTGCTCCACATTCTGAAAATACCATTTGGTATTTTGATCCTTTAAAATGGTTAATTTCATTTTATGACTTTACTTAACAAAAAAAATGCTTAAAAATATTGGGAGATTTGTCCTATTAAGTAGAATAGACTAGGTAGTTGAAAGCTGATGCTTTATTATAAGAACTAGGGGAAAATGGAATATACTCCGCAAGCAATATGTTTGGAGACTTAAGAGACCTACACTTTGGAAGCAATGAGGATTAGCTGAATTAAAACTACAAAATCTTTTCTGGATATACCCGACTGTCACTAGTTGATTTTTCTCAAACTGGGAACACTGATCAAATAGAAGCTAAAGATGTAAGGTAAGGGAGTTAGAGAAGGTGATTCAGAAAAAGAACAGACCAGCACTTTAGAGGAAGAGATCACCTTTAATGAGGCGAGAAGGGGCAGCAGTCAGATTAGTGGGCTGTTGCACTCCAGTGTTCTTGCCTGGAGAATCCCAGGGATGGGGGAGACTGGTGGGCTGCCATCTATGGGGTCGCACAGAGTCAGACATGACTGAAGCGACTTAGCAGCAGCAGCAGCAGCAGCAGCAGCAACAGCACTAAGTCAAGAAGAGAGTAGGTATATATAGAAAACATATATATGAGGAGATGCATCGTTTTGAGGAGGTCTGTTTCTCCTCATGATTAATTTTGATTAGTTAGTGTTCAACAACTGGGGTAAGGAATTTCTGAGACTTGCCAGAGACTGGGAGCAGCTGGGAGCTGAACACAATCAATCATAATGTCCATTCCTTTCTTCAGAGGAGAAAGTTCTTTATTCTGTATAGAATGGTGGGGAGGACCTGGAGGGGAGTTTTAACTCCAGGCTATTTTTAGCCATATAGCTTTCCTTCAAAAGAAGGCTGAACCAAGAAGAGGTCAACTGCCAGGGGATAGAGAAACCAATAAATCTGTAAGTTTCCAGCAGGGCTGGAATAAAACTGAAGACTGGAGGGCTTTCATATTTACAGCTAGGACTGGTGGTGGTCGTTTAGCTGCTCAGTCATGTCCAACTCTTTGTGACCCCACAGACAGTATCCCACCAGGCACCTCTATCCATGGGATTTTCCAGGCAAGGATACTAGAGTGGGTTGCCATTTCCTTCTCCACAGTCAGGATTACCAATGGTAATATCCCAAGTTCTAGAGCTCAGAGGATGGTGAAGAGTAGCCAGTGCTTTAAAGGGGAGGAATAAAATTTCCCACAATCATTAGGTGCCTAGAAAACAAAAGACTTTCTAAGGAGTGGTGCCTACTGCAAGCTCATTACTGTGTCCCTTGATCTCCAGTGGCCTTGACATGCAATGCCTTGGAGCGGGGCTTGGATTCCCAGCCAAAGACTGGGCTGGGTCGCGGTGGTGAAAGCACCAGATTCTAGACATTAGACCAGTGGTCAGTGACAAAGGCACTGGCTTTTGGCTTTGCAGGAAAGAATTCGCACAAAGACAGAATGTAGTGAAACAAGTATTTATTAAGAGGAAAAAGATTACAGTAAGTATGGATAGACACAAAGGCAGACTCAGGGAAAGAGTCCCTGAGTCATTCCCTTTTAGTGGTTTGAAGTTACTTTTATGGGACATTCTTTCCCATTTCCTTTGGACAATCATCTTGACTTGCCTGGTTCATAGTCCATATTTGGTATATCTCAGGATCCTCCCATGTGTGTGCACACATCTCTCAGCCAAGATATTTTACCAAAAAGGCATCTGGGTAGAACATCCTTTGACCAAATGCCCCTTTGGCCTCCAAAGAGCCTTTCTATGCACATGTGCACATGTTGTCAAGGAGACTTTGAAAACAAGAAATATGTGGTTTGGGCAGGGCCCAGCTTTCTTGGTTTAATTGCCTTAATTGATCTTCTACTCTTGTCTTGCAGTTTCTGTCAATAGAGAATGATTTTTCCAATTGCTTTACCCTGGGGGGCGAGCCCATCTGCCTCTAGCTTTAACTTGTCAGATATTTGGATTTAAATTGGCATGTTATAGGAAATGGAGTAACAGCTTGGGAAGACCAAAGGGGAGAGTTGGATCTCCCTCCAGTCCAGCTGAAGGATGCCCTTTACTCAGTCAAAATACCAGGAGAATGACATACTGGAGAGAACAGAGCAAACCAGAACAGCTGGATTTGTAACTGAGCAGGATCCTGCTGGGAACAGACCCCTCCCCATATCCTCTGTTTTCCCTCCTCTCTGAAGTATCTAGATAAAAATATGTGATGCACATTTACTAAATTGTTTTACAAATGTTGGGCTTCCCTTGTGGCTCAGGTGGTAAAGAATTCACCGGGTAAAATCCCCACCGAAGGGAAGAAATTAACACATCCCTCCAGACTCTGGAGGGATCCAGGAAATATTTGCAACAACCTACTGTTTTTTTCACTTCACCTTATCATCAACCAATTAGAGAATTATACACAAGTGGATCACATACTCCAGGACTACCCTTCCTCGCCTTTCCTTTAAAAATGCTCTACTGAAACCTACCAGGCAGTTTGAACTTTTTAAGCATTAGCTGTTCCGGAAGGCATGTATGGTGCCTCATGGTAAACACTGCACCTTCCTTCACTACAGCCCGATGTCAGTAGACTGGATTTCTCTATGTGGGAAACAGACCCAAGTTTCCATTCAGTACCAGATTTTTACTAAGGATGAATCCCATTCTAACCCAACTTCATACCTGATAGGATTGAGATGATCAGTTTCTAGTGCTGCTTAATGAGTCAAAGCCTTTGTCATTGTGATAAGCAAAAAAGAAAGAAAGAAAAAAAGATGTAAGAACTGGAAAAGAATAACTGTCACTGTTCACAGACTATATGACTGTGTAATCCAAAAGAATCTAAGCACAAATGTTAGAATCTATAAGCTAATTTTACAGGGTTGCTAGCCCAATGCCTGTTTTCAAAAATATGGCATTGAAACATGTATAATATCATGTAAGAAATGAATCACCAGTCTAGGTTCAATGCAGGATACAGGATGCTTAGGGCTGGTGCACTGGGATGACCCAGAGAGATGGTATGGGGAGGGAGGTGGGAGGGGGGTTCAGGATTGGGAACTCATGTACACCCGTGGTGGATTCATGTTGATGTATGGCAAAACCAATACAGTATTGTAAAGTAAAATAAAGTAAAAAAAAAAAAAAATTTTAAAATAAACCACTGTCTGAAAGATTAAAATGGTAATTAGAAAATGTTTTTGAAGTCAATGATAGTGAAGATATTTATATAAAAATTTATGAACTAAAACTAAAGGAGTGCTTATAGAGAAATTTATATCCATAAATGCTTACATTGGAAAAAAACAAAGGCCAACATTAAATGCCTTAGCTTTCACAACATAACAAGCTGACTCTAAAACTCCTTTGGTAATTTCAAAGGGAAAAAAGAATAGAAAAAGCAATCTTAAAGAAAAACGAAGGACAAGCACCAAAATATCAACCATCAAACTGGGTAATGGAACGGAATTAAAGTTCACAAGTAGACCAATATATGCATAGTTATCCGCTTTATAACAAAAACAAATTTCGATTACAGTGGGGAAAGGTGGTCTTTTAATATACAGTTTTGGGTATATTAGATATAGATAAAGATATAGAAAAACAATTTGCTGGTCCCAACCTCCACCCCCAACCCCAGCAGTCCTATTCCTGGGCATACACTGCACCAAAAATATGTTTATATATATATATATATATATATATATATATATATAAATATATTTTCACACAGACATTCACATACACACACATACACATACATGCACACATGCACACACACTGTAAAATACTATCCACAACATCTTTATTTTTAAAAATTAAAGGAAATAAAACTACTCAAATGCCTTGTTATAGCACATAGATAATTCAAATTTTATTTTCATAATGCGACACAAACCTTAATGAAAATAATCTCCAACCACATGAAACAATATGGATGAATCACACAATAATATTAAGAGAAAAACCCCAGACGTAAAAGACTACAGACTGTGTGACTTCATTCATACAAAGTACCATGGCAGGGGAAGTCAACCTGGGCTGGAAGGCAGGAGAGGGATGGCCTCTGTAATGTAGAGTATGGAAAGGGGCCCAAGGTGGACTCTTGCTGTGGGTCATGTCTATTCCTTGATTTTGTTGCCAGCTTTCTGTATGTGTTCAGTGTGTTACAATTCATCAGAACTGTATGTTATGGCTATATATCCCCTTCTGTATGTATATTTCCATAAAAATTTGAAAGTTTGGTCAACTGTGCTTCATACTTACCGAAACTCAAGGCTAACCAATTGTTAAGCCCAATTAGAAAATAATAAATATTATTTTTACCACTGGTTCTTATCCAAGGGAGAGTTAACCTCCAAAGAGGCATTTGGCAATGTCGACTGTTTTTTTTATTTTTTTCTTTTTTCTACTGTAGGGGGATGGTGTGTGTGTGCTTAGTTCAGTTTGTCCGACTCTTTGCCATCCCATGGACCACAGCCCGCCAGGCTCCTCTCTCCATGGAATTCTCCAGGCAAGATACTAAAGTCAGTTGCCATTGCCTCCTCCAGGTGGTCTCCACAATCCAAGGATTAAACCTGGGTCTCTTGCATTGCAGGTGGATTCTTTACCATCTGAGCCACCAGGTAAGCCCATAGAGAGGTGGGGGAGAGGAATATTGGTATCTGGCAGGTAGAGGCCAGTGATGCGATTAAAAATCTGACAATGCACACAGCAACTCTACAAAAAAAAAAAATAGTAATAATAATTTGACCCAAAATGTCAATGGCACCAAGGTTGAGAAACCCTGACTTAAACAATATGCTCTTTACTGAATGCGTGTTTAGTGAAACAATGAAGCTTTCTTTAGCTCTACTCTGCTGCTGAGGGTAATTCCCAGGATGCTATCTTTTGAGGCTCTGTGGATGTCACACATTTTTGCCATATGTTTCTTGACAAAATCTTGCTTCCCTTTAGCTTTTGATTCCCTGAATATTAATTAACCTTCACTACTGCAAGTTAATCACAAATATGCATTAACATCACATTTACTTTTCTCATTTCTCTGACCTGACTTTATTTGCAGAAGCTTATCCTTTCCTTGAGCCCAGATGAAAGTCAGATTAAGGAGCAAAACGAGCCAAATTCCATTCAAAACTAAGGAAATAGGCATGGAGGCTTTTTTGTAGCTACTAACTACCTAAAGGTTATTTTTTTCCTCAAATTATTTTCAATTTTACTACTGTATGATATTTCCAAGCTGGTGGTTCAGGTAGTGGTAAAGAATTCACCTGCAGTGCAGCAGACTCAGGTTTGATCCCTGGGTCAGGAAGATCCCCTGGAGAAGAGCATCCTAACTCACTCGAGTACCCTTGCCTGAAGAATACCACAAACAGAGGAGCCTGGCAAACTACTGTCAAAAGAATTGCAAATAGTTGGACATGAGTGAGCAACTGAGCACACAAGGAATTAAAAAAAAAAAAAAAGAATCGGAGGTGAGATTATTCTTGTTCTAGCAAAATTGTCCTCTCTAAAGTTCACAGGAAGTATGTTGCACTAAAAATTCAAGTTACCTGAGAAGGTTAAAACAAAACAGGGGATAATTCTCCATCTCAGTCAAACATAGGTTCTTTCTTCTTTGTATTGAATTCATTTTTAAATTTCCAGGGCATTTCCTGGTGGGCCAGTAATAAGAACTCCGCACTTTCACTGTGGAGGACCAGGGTTCAATCCATAGGTGGGGACCTAAGATTTTGCAAGCTGCATGGTGCAGCAAAAATAATAGTAATAAAAACCCCAACCATCATCACCGTCCCTGTGATTCTACGCAGAAGCCTATACAACAGATTACAAATCGTGGTGAACGTTCAGTGCTATTTGATGTGAATCAATTCAAGAAACCATGGGTTCTCAGAAATCACTTTCTTTCCCTACTTCATGAATTCCTAGAGATGATTCTATAGCAGAAGGAACAATCCAGTATATAAAAGTGCGAATGTATTATTTGTAATGGAAGTCTTCCAAACCTCAATTATAAATTTTCTTTAAAATGTCAGTTGTTAATCTGAAGTTTAGTTTAGAGAATAAGTAGAATGTTTATGAAAGAGACTATGTCAGCAAAGAGGTTATAGAGAAAGAGCAAATGCCAATTCACTCGAAAGGGCCATCGCTTATGTTGCCCACACTTCTGCCCTGAACCTGGAGGTAGTCACAAAGTGAAAGATGTAAGATTCTAAGACTTGGCAATGTCACTCAATTGTCAAGTTAACCCAGTCCACTCTCCTAAAATTTTGATCATTCTTGTTATTTTGCAAATTTTCTTTTACAATGAATTTGTAATTTTTTCCTAATTGGATTATGTTAGATGATTTAGAAAAATAGTTACAATTGGTAGGTTTGAGGCTGAGGAAGAAGTGTGTGTATTCACAGGCAAAACATGGGGATGGAAGGTCCCCTTAAGCTGATTTTGGCTGGGCACTAAATGTTTGGCAGAGAACCTGGGGCAGTCACTCTGGCAGACCCTTGTGAGGCTGCTGAAAAGACACAACAGCCAAGGTACTGGTAGACCTGGTAGAAACATTTGCAATGGAAGACAAGCATAGGTGTGATGATAAAACTCTCAGGAGACCTAAAATAAGATTTCTAGTTTGCTACTAACCTTGGAAACACATTACTGAACCAGACATAGAGTTATTGGATTCTCTTCACAGGCTCACGATTAATTGAGATAATTTATAAGAAACTGAGTAACTGACCAAGAAGGTGGAGCATCTTTAGCAGGTGCACAAACCATAGGGAAAATTTTACCAAAAATTAGATGCCCAGTGAGGTAGCAGAAAGAATCCAATCAAAAGCTAGCTGGCTGAGAGAAATTCCTCATAGCAAAAGTTTCTTAGCCTGTCTCAAAGGTTTCAGTTCATGCAAACTAACACCAAAAATTTTCAGAGCTAGATGAGGGGATTGAAGGCATGTCTCATGAGACAAGAAACAAGGAGAAAGACTGCCATTAGAAATTGGCACAAAGTTTCTCATGTGTGTGCCACATTTGTGAGCAAATAAACTCTCAGCAATGGCCACAGGACTGGAAAAGGTCAGTTTTCATTCCAACCCCAAAGAAGGGCAATGCCAAAGAAAGTTCAAGTTACCACACAATTACACTAATTTCACATGCTAGTAAGATTATGCTCAAAATCCTTCAAGCTAGGCTTCAGCAGTATGTGAACTGAAAAGTTCCAGATGTATAAACTGCATTTAGAAAAGGCAGACAAACCAGAGATCATATTGCCAACATCTGCTGGATCATAGAAAAAGCAATGGAATTCTAGAAAAACATCTACTTCTGCTTCATTGGCTTTGCTAAACCTTTGATTGTGTGCATCACAAACAAACTGGAAAATTTATGAAGAGATGGGAATACCAGACCACCTTATCTGCCTCCTGTGAAACCTGTAGGGACAAGAAGCAACAGTTAGGACTGGACATGGAACAATGGAGTGGTTCCTAATTGGGAAAGGAGTACGTCAAGGCTGTATATTGTCTCAATGTTGCACACACATGAGAAACTCAACATTCAAAAAGCTAAGATCATGGCATCTGTTCCCATCATTTCATGGCAAATAGGTGAGGAAAAAATGGAAAAAATGACAGATTTTATTTTCCTGGACTCCAAAATCAGTGAGGACGGTGACTGCAGTCACAAAATTAAGATACTTGCTCCTTTGAAGAAAAGCTATGACAAACCTAGACAGTGTATTAAAAGCAGAAAATTCATTTTCCAACAAATGTCTATATAGTAAAGCTATGGTTTTTCCAGTAGTCATGTATGGATGTGACAGTTGGACCATAAAGGCTGAGTGCCAAACAATTTATGCTTTTAAAATGTGTTAGAGAGGACTCTTGAGAATCCCTTGGACAGCAAGGAGATCAAACCAATCCATCCTAAAGGAAATCAATCCAGAATATTCATCGGAAGAACTGATGCTGAAGCTCAAGCTCCAATATTTTGGTCACCTGATGCAAAGAACTAGCTCATTGGGAAAGATCCTTATGCTGGGAAAGACTGAGGCAGGAGGAGAAGGGAGCTACAAAGGATGAGATGGTTGGATGGCATCACTGACTCAATGGACACAAGTTTGAGCAAACTCAGACAGATGGTGAAGGACAGGGAAGCCTGGCAGGCTGCAGTTCATGAGGTCACAAAGAGTTGGACATGACTTAGCGACTGAAAAATGAACAATGAACAACTTTATAGAAGAAGTGAGAGCATCTCTGCAAATGTGATTATCTTCCAAAATCTCAAGACTGTTGAAGAGGCTGAAATTGAAGACTTGGAAGAAAACTATAAGCAGAAAACAGTTTTTAAAAAGCTGGCATCAAGACTACTTTGGTCTATTAAATGACTGAGGTCCAGGAGATACTAGTTTGCTGTGAGAGAAGGACTACATCATGGTTTCACTTACATATGCAGTGCCCAGCAAGTGTATAAATGGCAACAGCAAACCGCCGGGCATTGGGTATTTTTCTCATGGAATAAGATGAGGCCACAGAACAGAATACAATATACTCAGATAATGACATCAATGGAGAAGGCAATGGCACCTCACTCCAGTACTCTTGCCTGGAAAATCCCATGGACAGAGGAGCCTGATAGGCTGCAGTCCATGAGGTTGCTAAGAGTCGGACATGACTAAGCGACTTCACTTTCACTTTTCTCTTTCATGCATTGGAGAAGAAAATGGCAACCCATTCCAGTATTCTTGCCTGGAAAATCCCAGGGATGGGGGAGCCTGGTGGGCTGCCATCTATGGGGTCACACAGAGTCAGACATGACTGAAGCGACTTAGCAGCAACAGCAGCAGCAGCAGCAGTGACACTGAATTTCCCTGTATGTTTCCAGGGAGGCAAACTGATTCAGGAATTTTTTTCCCCCTCATTTCTCTATAAATGCTCTTATGGTTCAAGAAACTATTCAGTTCAGTTCAGTCGCTCAGTCATGTCTGAATCCTTGCGACCCCATGAATCGCAGCACACCAGGCCTCCCTGTCCATCACCAACTCCCGGAGTTCACTCAGACTCATGCCCATCAAGTCAGTGATGCCATCCAGAGCCATCTCATCCTCGGTTGTCCCCTTCTCCTCCTGCCCCCAATCCCTCCCAGGATCAGAGTCTTTTCCAATGAGTCAACTCTTCGCATGAGGTGGCCAAAGTACTGGAGTTTCAGCTTTAGCATCATTCCCTCCAAAGAAATCCCAGGGCTGATCTCCTTCAGAATGGACTGGTTGGACCTCCTTGCAACACCACAGTTCAAAAGCATCAACTCTTCGGTGCTCAGCTTTCTTCACAGTCCAACTCTCACATCCATACATGACCACTGGAAAAATTCCCTTTAATTCTTTAGAGTTTATGAGAAGCAAAGGTAAAGTTTTCCCATTCTCACCCTCAATAAGCTGAGTTTTTGGAACCAGGTGATAACAAACACCTAATTAATAATTCCTTCCTGAAAATAAAAGTAGCTTTCCATTCAAGGATGAAGATGAAAATTTGTCTACCATGTTATATCCTGTCTTGATGGCACATCTAGTTTCAGGCTTCTTTACAGTAACAATTTTATTGGAAAAGACCCTGATGCTAGGAGAGATGAAAGGCAGGAGAAGTGGGTGACAGAGGATGAGATGGTTGGATGGCATCCCTGACACAATGGGCATGAATTTGAGAAAACTCTGGAAAACAGTGAAGGACAGGGAAGCCTGATGTGCTGCAGTCCACATGGTTACAGAGTCAGAAACATCTTAGTGGCTGAACAACAATAACCATTTTATAAAGATCCTTTAATTATAGAAGCTCTTCTCTAAGTTTCCTTTAATTGTAAAAAAAGTAAATATTTTAGGAAAATAATAATTTCTATAAAGATTCATGCTAAGTTGCTTTAGTAGTGTCCAACTATTTATGACCCTATGGATTGTAGCCCTCCAGGGTCTTCTGTCCATGGGATTCTCCAGGTAAGAATACTGGAGTGAATGGCCATGCTCTCCTCCAGGGGATCTTCCTGACCCAGGGATCAAACCCGTGTCTCTTACATTTTCTGCATTGGTGGGCAGGTTTTAACACTAGCACCACCTGTAAAGATACAGGCTTTGTTTTGAGAATGAAAAGTCATTCTGGATCTTAACCAAGTTTAGAAACTATTGCTATTTCTTTATCTTTCACTTACCATCTCTGGACATGTTTTCTATCTCATTCACTTATTTCAAACTGGCAATTTGTCTTCCTAATTAAAGAGTGGGTAAATTTCATTAAATGAACTAATTACCATCATCCTTCTTAAATGGACCAATTTATTCCAGACCACCTTGTGATTTTCTGGACTCTATTGTTTATGTGTTCATCTTCATCTGCTTACTGCTTCCTCAGTAAGCAACCTTGGGCTGCTTCTTAGGATTCATGCCTATGGGAAGAGGAATTCTTGTCAGAGAAAGACTTTAGGAATGATAAACTCATTCCTCAAAGTGGACTTAGTTATGGTATTCAGCCCACTAAGGAAGCAGAGAGGTACCTCTGTGCCACTGAAGCTGAAGATCATTTGTTGTGACACGAACATCCACAGTTGAGTGATTTTTTTTTTTTCCTTTAAGCAAGGTTCACCAGCCCAGATATAGTTGTGAAATACACATGTATTTATATCAATACGTTTAAGAGAAGTTACCGTACACAAAGGATAATGCTGGTAATTTCCCCCACAAGCTTGATTATTATATAATTCCTCTGGTGGAAAACTCCAAGTACTTGCTCTGTATTCTACCTGGGTAGCCAGTGTACTGATGGTTGAATTCTAACATTTCACACAAATCTCTTCACTATGAATAAGAAATACAAGTTGGCTCCATTCAGCTTTATTCTCTAGCTAATGAATGCACTCTGAGTTTTAAAACAAGTCTGCATAAGATTTTCGGCCACTATATAAACTCCAGAGTTTTTCAAAATGAATTGCACATTTTGCTACACACTTGTATTATCTTCCATGTGAAGAAGTAAATATATTTTTAAAATGTTTAAGCTATACCAGAAGCACTTATATAGTTTGATCATTTGGAATTAGTCTGGTTCATGAGAAGCAGAAATCAAAGTAACAAAGGATTTAAAATATATTAATAAAATTGAAACATGATTTTTGTCTAGAGAAACAGAAGTAGGATCTCCAGAGCTGCAATGATAGTTCTGTCCATGGTCCTGAAGGACAGAAAGGTCCCCAGGTTTCTCTTTTTCTAGGTGGTCTTTGGTTATATAATTCAGGATGAGGCTGTAGCTGTACATGCATTCTAAGTCTCAGGATGAAAAAGTATAAGGAACATATGATTGGTTGTCTCTTAAGAAATATTCCTGGAAGCTGCCATAGGACATTTTGTTTTATAGCTAGAGGATAGAAGTAGGACATTAAGGAAAGCTTAGCTTCAGGGGAGGTTGGAAAATGTAACATTTATTCTGGGTACCTTATAACCACCTAAAACTTCAGTTTGTGATAAATTTAGGAAGTCAGGGTACATGGAATACAGAAGGATAACTATCTATCTCTCCAAGACAAGAATCAAGGTTGCATGAATAGTAATTAATGCTAGTTTGTATAGAACTAAAAGCATAAATAAGAATATTAGTTTTAATATATTTTAATTGAATGTAACTGTATTTCAGGAGCTGTGAAGGTGCAGTAATTGTGTGAGGCTTACCAGGCCTTATTGCTTTTGAATGTGGAAATTCTCTTCTGCTGGGAACTACGTAGGATAAATCACATTAAAGAAGGTGATTTGTATTTACATTAAAGCTCTACAAAAATAACACCCTTTTCTTTGGCCCTTGTATTATGGTACTGAACCAAAATTAAATGTTGTATTTAGCCTTCCAGCAACTATGCTGCAGTTAATGTGTGTGTGCTCAGTCACTCAGTCATGTTGGACTCTTTGTGACTCCATAGATGATAGCCACCAGGATCCTTTGTCCATAGGATTTCCCAGGATAGAACACAGGAGTGGGTTGCCATTTCCTACTGCAGGGGAGCTTTTTGGTCCAGGGATCCAACCCACCTCTCTAGCATCTCCTGTATTGGCAGGACTACCACTATGCCACCTGGGAAGCCCACAGTAATTAACAGGACAATCATTAAAATTTGAAGGGAGCTCTAAGTGTTTGACTGCATTCTTCATAGCAACCTGTCCTACAGATTATTATAATCTTAGTAATTTGCAAAGTAAATATTCTTATCCTGTTACTCTTGCTTTCTTTTATTTAATAAGCTTCCAAGGAGAATACATTCTGTAGAACAGTGAATTTTCTGAGGCTGCTGGTAAGGTTGCAATTGTGTGCTTTCACCACACAAATGTATTTGTGTGCCCTCACAAAAATATGACTATTTCTACTGAATTAAACAATTATCTCTTAATAGCACTTGTTTTATTTCTTTTAGCTTAACACCAAAATTAATATTAATTAAAAGTAATTTTTCTTTGTTTATTCATTGACCTATTTATAATTACTTCATTGTCATCATAGGTGGAGTTTTGCTAACAGGAATAAAGAATCCTTATCCACATATCTGTGCTAAGGGATAGAATACCTTTGATGTAAATGTGGATCATGCCTTGGTGGAAGAGGCAGAGTCAGCTGGGGATGCTTGTCTAAAATCATAAATGATGCTGCTATAAATCGTCTTGGGGATGCATTCAGCAGGCTGACATGGACACTATTGCTCAGTAAAAGTGTTCAAATTCATGAATGCCTCCGTTTTTTCATGTTTATGTTTTAATTGTGGAAAGTAATAGCCTGGACTAGGCATAATGCTTTTCTAGGCATGCTACAGACATGAGTTGGTAGACATGTCATATATATATAGACTCATATAGGTTGTCCTTATGGTCAATAATGTTGGAGAAATTACAGCTCAAAGTGTGAAACAGGATGTGTATGCTAAGTCGTTTCAGTCTTGTCCTACTCTTGGCAATGCCTTGGACTGTAGCCCGCTAGGCTCCTCTGTCCGTGGAATTCTCCAGGCAAGAATACTGGAGTTGGCTGCCATGCTCTCCTGGGATCTTCCCAACCCATGTCTTTTACATCTCCTGCTTTAGCAGATGAGTTCTTTCCCACTAGCACCACCTGGGAAGCCGGGAAATAAGATGGTTGAAAAATAAAGCAAATAATGGCAGAGGAGAGTGCTGAAGACAAACTGATGTTCAGGGATCCTTTGCCTAGGGTGTGTGTGCTACTTTGTGCCTTAGTTTCAGAGGTAGTGGTGTTTGCATGCGTACTTGCTTGTAATTTGTATCTAAATAGAGAAACGTGTCTGCAGCTTTCAAGAGGAATGTTTTAAAAATTAAAAAAAAAAAAAAAAAGAAAAAAATCCCAAGTGTCTGCTTTGCTTACAATGCTTCTGTTGACATGAAAGAAATGTACTGCTAGGTATTTTTTCAGCCAAGATGAGTTTATTTGGGATCAGCAGAGAATTGAAATTCAGGGTCTGCAACTGTGGTGAGCCATGTGCCAGTTCCCACATGGCAAGGGAAAGAAAAAACTTTTTATAGAGAAGAAAAGGAAGTTGGGAGGACCATAATAAATACAGTAGAAGGCTTTTCACTGAGCACTTGCCAGCAAAGAAGAGTATTTATTTTTTCTGTTAGGCTCTACTATCATCACAGGGCATGAGCACTCCCCATTCTGGTCTCCCAACTCTATTTAACTGTGGTTATTTATTTATTTAACTTTGAGTGTGCTGGGTCCTCACTCTGCGCTGCCAACTTTCTGCAGTTGCAGTCAGTGGGGGCTACTCTCTAATAGCGATATGTGAGCTTCTCATTAACAGTGGCTGTGCCCCTTAGTTCCCAGACCAGAGATCAACCCATGACTCCTGCATTGGCAGGTGGATTCTTAACCTCTGGGGCACTAGGGAAGGCCTGATTTAACTGAGGTTTTTGTTTGCTATTTGTTTTTTAATATCTCTTTACAACAGCTGCAGCATGGAGTTAAAATCTAGGAACTGGATTCCTAGGCATTTTCTGAACTGTTTAATTTTATCATTTCAGAAAAGATCTTCTCAATGAAAAAATATAATAGGTTTGTTTTTTCTCAATGCTAAATAGAAATCAAAGGCACAGTTAAAAAAAAATATGTTTGGACATCTTTCTAAATGTTATTTCCTTACCTGAAAAGTGTGAAAAACTATTATCTGGTTAAAAGCTCCATACGCAAAGTATTTATCACAGTTAAACTGAATGTAAATATACACTATATCTAATTATTACTTTATTAGAAGGTGATTTATCTTTCTGTATCTGAATTTTTGTTGATATCTTTCACATTGTAGGGGAGGAAAAATAATTTTCCTTCTAACCTTCAAGGTTCTTGCCTGAGACTTGCCTTGTAATAAAAAGACAGATTAACAGGAGACAAAGAAACAAAAGTTTAATAACATAGGAGACACAGGAAAACTGAACAACTCATTCAAATGTCCCAATAAGATGCTAGGGAGTGAGGAGGCCAGTTGTGGGAGGCTGTTGGGAAAAAAACAATTAACAATGGTCAGGTTGTTAAGCAGATTTAGGTGTTTCTCTTCTCCCAGAATTTCTAGAGATCTAGTGACCCTTTTTTTTCTGGAATAGAGAGGGAAATACTCATACAAATGGAGATTTTTCTTATAAACACAAATGTCTTTTTCAAAAAGGGAAGCCCTACTTGATTTTCAGAGTTTTCTCTAAGTCTGCTGTTGTTAAAAATAATCAACCTAAAATAATCTTTCCACCAAAGAGAGGATTGATAATTTTCTGTATTTGTAATAAATGAAGGGTATTAAATTATGGGCTCTTTCCAACTAGAAGTATCATGTCAACCACTTTAATCAACTGTAATAATATATATTTAATGTAAAAACATACATATTTTAAATAAAACATAAGCAATAAGACTGCTATAAAATAACCTTATTTTCCCAGTTTTATAAGATTCTCAGGGTAAAAGCACATTACCTTTCTGGTTTCTTTGAAAACGTATCTTAGATACTATCAAAGCAATTCGTCTCAATATAAACTTGTTTCTTTAATAAAAACTGGATGTTTTTGGAATAAGTGTACAACTATATGGATATATAATAAATGCAGTGGTTTTCTTACTAAATTTTATTTGGCATGGAACACCATGTTTTTAAAATATTTTAAATAAATGGCATAATACACATATAGGTCTTCTGAAATTTTTGTGCTTATAAATTTAATCCTTTGACAACTGACAGATGACCCCAGTTATAACTGTTTGAGATTAAATGTCACATCTGTCTACTATTCACTTCACATGCATGAAGTAGTGACATTCCTTTTTTATAGCAGGTAGTCAATAAATTCTAAGTGTCTGAGCTATATCTGTCAAACAATAATTAGTATTGAGGCTACAAAGGACAAAGAGCTTTATTTGGAGTCTTAAGAATTATAGTAAGAAATTGTAGGAACTGCAATTTAGAAGGCACAGATTTCCATAAAACCTAGTGTTCTAAGAAGGGGGGCAGGTCAAAAACTCACAGATTCCATCTGGACTCAGGGCTTCCGTGCTGGCTCAGATGGTAAAGTATCTGCCTGCAGTGCAGAGACCTGGGTTTGATCCCTGGATGGGGAGGATCCCCTGGAGAAGGCAAGGGCTACCCACTTCAGTATTCTTGCCTGGAGAATTCCATGGACAGAGGAGCCTGGCAGGCTACAGTGCATGGAGTTGCAAGAGTAGGATATGACTGAGGGGCTAACACACACACATCTGGTGAGATGTGCCTAAGTCTCACTTTCTCAATAGCTTCTGGCTCCATTTTAAAGAGCTCCCTGAGCAATACCACTTACATTTGATTTTCTTTTCACATATCTAAAGTGCTCTTAAAGTTCGTAGTTTACTGACAAACTTAGAAAGTAAGAAAATAATTAAAATTTAGTGTTTCACATAAGTGGACTCATAGAGTATTTGTCTTTTTGTGGCTGGCTTTTTCACTTAGCATAATGTCCTCAAGGACCAGCGTTTGCTGCTGGATCAGCCTTTGTGGTTCTTATATGATTGCAAGACACCCTCAGCAAGAAAACTGAAAAAATAAAAAGGTTTATTGCTCACAGTTCCTGGAGGTTACGCAGCAAGCCTGGGGCCACAGAGCAAGAGGGAGTGTGCAAGGCTGGGAATCTGTTCTTATGGGGGTGAACGGTGAAGGCTTAAGTTTCCATGGGTTCACTCTGTATTGGTGAATTTAAAACATAAGAGTGGGAATCAAAGCACAGAAAGAAAAGAAGAAAAGAAAAGAAAAAGTAGCCAAACTGTTAGTAATCTAAATCTTTCAAATATCTTGAAATGGTGGAACTTCCAAGCTGGGATGAGCGGGTGGGGAGAAAGGGAAGGGAGGGGAGTGTGGCCTGAATCATCTTCCAGTCCTGTGTCTGGTAAGGTGTTTATTCAGATAGCCATCTTGGAAATGGATAGATCAGCAATCTAAGCTAAAGTCAGGAACTTGCATACAAAGAAGAAAAACCAATTATCAGGGCTTACACTACAAATATGTGACAGAATATCCTTGTTTGTTTAAAGCAAAATCATATTTCCTTGTGTGTATAGGCCATGTTTATTTTGCCATTGTAAGGGAGCAATATTTGTCACCCCAAAATGTGTCTCTTTGGTATGCAGAGCTGAAAACAGTTAAGATCTAAAAGACCTCAGGAAGAACTTTTCACTTTTCCCCTAACTGTCTGAAAGAATTTAGATAAAGGCCCTTTTACAGGAATGGAGCTGTCACCATAGATATAGTATAGCATGAACTAGGTATGATAGATAGAAAGGAACCTGGAAAAGTCTGTTAAAATTCCTGAGTCCCATTCTCTATGCAAAGTCCAGCAAAAATATGTTTACCAAGCATTTGATTGTTTTTGTTTTTCCTATTTTTAAAATTTATTTTCAATTGGAGAGTAATTGTGTTACAGTTTTGTGTTGATTTCTGCCGTATGTCAACTTGAACCAGCCACTGCTATACTTATGTCCCCCCTCCACCTTCTTGAACCTTCCTCACATCTTCCACTCCATTCCACCCCTCTAGGTTGTCGCAGAGCACTGGGTTTGAGCTCCCGGCATTATACATCATAGCAAATACCCAGTGGCTATTTACATATCGAAATATATATGTCTCTCAATTCGTCCCTCCCTCGCCTTCCCCCTACTGTGTCCACAGGTCTATTCACTATGTCTGTGTCTTCATTGCTTCCCTGAAAATAGGAATCTTTCTAGATTCCATATATATAATGTTAATATATGATATTTGTTTTTCTCTTTCTGACTTACTTCACTCTATATAATAGGCTCTAGGTTCATTTACCTCATTAGAACTAACTCAAATGTGTTATTTCTTATGACTAATAATCTGTTGTATATATGTATCATAGCTTCTTTGTCCATTCATCTGTTGATGGACATCTAGGTTGCTTCCACGTCCTAGCTATCGTAAAGAGTGCTGCAGTGAACACTGGGGTACATGTGTCTTTTTCAGTTACAGTTTTTTTTAGGGCATATGCCCAGACGTGGGATTGTTGGGTCATATGGTAGTTTTATTCCTAGTTTTTAAGGAATCTCCATAGCGTACTCTATAGTGGCTATATCAATTTACATTCCCACCAACCCTGCAAGAGGGTTTCCTTTTCTCCTTACCCTTTCCAGCGTTTACTGGAGTCGGACACGAATGAGCGACTGAACTGAACTGAACTGAACTGACTAGACGAGCCTTTGTTGGCAAAATAATGTCTCTGCTTTTGAATATGCTATCTAGGTTGGTCATAACTCTCCTTCCAAGGAGTAAGCATCTTTTAATTTCATGGCTGCAATCACCATCTGCAGTGATTTTGGAGCCCCCTGCTCCCCACCAAAAAAAGTCTGACACTGTTTCCACTGTTTCCCCATCTATTTCCCATGAAGTGATGGGACCAGATTTCATGATTTTAGTTTTCTGAATGCTGAGCTTGAAGCCAACTTTTTCACTCTCCTCTTTCACTTTCATCAAGAGGCTTTTTAATTCCTCTTCACTTTTTGCCATAAGGGTGGTGTCATCTACATATCTGAGGTTATTGTTATTTCTCCCAGCAATCTTGATTCCATCTTGTGCTTCTTCCAGCCCAGTGTTTCTCATGATGTACTTTACATATAAGTTAAATAAGCAGGGTGACAATATACAGCCTTGACGTACTCCTTTTCCTATTTGGAACCACTCTGTTGTTCCATGTCCATTTCTAACTGTTGTTTCCTGACCTGCATATAGGTTTCTCAAGAGGCAGGCCAGCCAGTCTGGTATTCCCATTTTCTTCAGAATTTTCCACAGTTTATTGTGATCCACACAGTCAAAGGCTTTGGCATAGTCAATAAAGCAGAAATAGATGTTTTTCTGGAACTCTCTCGTTTTATTCATGATCCAGTGGATCCTGGAAATTTGATCTCTGGTTCCTCTGCCTTTACTAAATCCAGCTTGAACATCTGGAAGTTCATGGTTTATGTATTACTGAAGCCTGGCTTGGAGAATTTTGAGCATTACTTTACTAGCATGTGAGATGAGTGCAATTGTGTGGTAGTTTGAGCATTCTTTGGCATTGTCTTTCTTTGAGATTGAAATGAAAAGTGAACTTTTCCAGTCCTGTGGCCACTGCTGAGTTTTGTATATTTACTGGCATATTGAGTGCAGCACTTTCAAGGCATCATCTTTCAGAATTTAAAATAACTCTACTGGAATTCCACCACCTCCACTAGCTTTGTTCATAGTAATGCTTTCTAAGGCCTACTTGACTTCACATTCCAGGATGTCTGGCTCTAGATGAGTGATCACACCATCATGATTATCTTGGTCATGAAGATCTTTTTTGTATAGTTCTTCAATGTATTCTTGCCACCTCTTCTTAATATCTTCTGCTTCTGTTAGGTCCATACCATTTCTGTCCTTTATCGAGTCCATCTTTGCATGAAATGTTCCCTTGGTATCTCTAATTTTCTTGAAGAGATCTCTAGTCTTTCCCATTCTGTTGTTTTCCTCTATTAGTAAGTTCCAAATCATTACTCCCAACATTTTCTTTTGTCTTTAGCTGAAGATGGTGTTTAGTGACAGCTTCAGCCATGTTGGTGAATTATTCAAGTTTTCCTTTGTCTCTCCCATGTATACATCTTATTAAAATTTGGTTTGATTTTCTCCTGTTTTCCTATCTCATGTCAACTTAATTTGTAGTCCAGTCAGAAGAATATAGAAGGGTAGAGAAAAATTCCTTCCTCTCCTAAACTATACATCTTCTGTGAACATTTGGGTTGCTTCCAGTTCCTGAATACTGTGCATAATGCTGTAATATATCTAAAGTAATCAAACCTATACAAATAAAAAGTAGAATTGTGGTTCCCATGGGCTGGAGCAGAGAGAAGAGGAATTGTTTTTCAATAGGTGTACAATTTTGGCTTTGCAAGCTGAAGAAGTTCTAGACTTTTGTTGCATAATGATGTAAATATTATAAAGATTAGTAAACTATACACTTAAATGTGCAAGATGGTAAATCTCATCTTTGACTTTTTATTATGTTTTTATGTTATGTTTTTATTTTATGTTATAATATTATATGTTATGTTTTTATTATAAACTTTTTAAAAGTTAAAAATGTCTCCTGTAGAAATTTTAAAACTCAAAATATGATTTTAAGTATAGCTGAGATTAAGACTAATTATACAACCTGTGACAATCTAATTTCAAGCACACTAATCTCTTCTCCAATTGTGTTGAATTGAAGAACATCATGACTGTGAAGTAATGTAAAAGGAGAGATTCAAGTAATATTGTGAAGTTTGGGTCAATATTCCCTGTTTTAAGTGAGAGGCTCTACTTTCCCTTCATCTTTGGAGCAATATATCATCATCTTCATGAAAATGTAATCACTGTATTATGCATTTGTAATAACTATCCACTTAGTTGGAGACACATTGAGCTGAGAGAACTATAAACAAAACAAAAAGAAATCACAAGACTGCATATACCTTATATTAAAAATACTTAATTTTAATAATTTAAATTAAATCCCTTACCACTTTGAAACACTATTTGGAGTAACAGTGGTCTCACTGGTTTCGAGTTTTTGATAGTATATATTTTGAAGAACCTCTTCTAAAACATCCTGATTTATCAAGTTAACCATGTTAGAACAGTTTATAATGTTTTGTTGTGTTCACAGTTGTTAAACTGGGAGAGTAAAAATGGAGTTGGTGTTAAGTGCACTCTCCAAAATGGAACCAGGAGACCACTGAGGAAGTGGGACTCATACACACCTCAGTTGGATGGAATCTGAACATTTGATCACTTATTGTCTTAAAATAGGCATCCAGAATGTTCTAGAACTCAATATTCTAGAAACTCAGGATACTTATCAGATCCTACTCTAAGTAACTCATGACAGTATCTCCCTCAAGGACAAATACTTCTTTTTTTGCATCAGAGTCAATCATAATTCTTGCAAGAAAACTTTAACAAACCCATCTTTTGCCTTTATAAGCTCCTGACCCATTTGCTTACCTGAACACTCTTTCAGTTTTATTGGAATCTGGGTTTCCCTAATCGTAATTTCTAAGACCCCAAATAAAGCTCTTGCTCTTTGCAGCTCAATACTAATTGTCGTTTAACAAAATTAATTTCAAATGATAATGGCAAGGTCTATTATCTTCCTCAAAAACTATAGAGTACATAATTATTTGCTACTTATTCAGTTGTAGAAATAACCACATAAGAAACTGCATGTGCATACTGGGAAAAAGAATAGGAAAACAGAGTAATATAATAAGTTACAGAAATATCATTATTACTTAATATTCTTCATATTAAGCATTGGGATAAAGCACAGCACAAAATCAGGCACTTAGTAAAAACTTTGCCAAAAGTGGCATGGCAATCTTGTATTCTCAAATATTTTTGATACATCACAAATTAACATTTAATCTGAACTCTGCTCAAAGTGTAAAACGTATCTTAATTAAAAGGAACTTTTATGAAATGTAAGTATTTACATTGAAGATTGGCAAGTGACATGACTTGTCTGAAATCATTTTATTCCTGATAGCAGGAGATGGAAGAAGTAAAAGGCAGTGCTTCTGGATAATGAAGACATATTGCATAATGACATTTCTCATCAATTTGTCTTATGGAGACACAGAGAATATTTTATTAGGACAAAAATATTACGGACAAAAGTTCAGAGTTTCACTAAAACGATCAGTCAGAAGTAGTCACTGCGTGTTGCACTTTCACTACTATAAGGAATACTATGCAAATTAAAATTGTCAAGAGGCAAGAAAATAAGTAATTCTAACTATAGCTGTTGAAGTTTTCTGCAACAACAAATTATTTAAATAATGACACTGTAGTAACCAAGGAAAAATGTGAACGTGATTTCACATTCAAATAATGAATGGAAAACAATGGGAGACTACTAAGTTTTCATACAGAAATAAGTCAAGAAGAGTGAAACATAGAATTCTAAATATAAAAAAAATATTAAAAATTACCTTCCAAACTTTATATTACAGAATTTTCATATCTATAATGAAATTTTTCATATGGATAATTGTAGAGCATTTGATTTTCAATAGTTTCACCCAATGAAATACCAAAGTAGAAGTTACTGGAGCCTTACTCAGAGAATAGGGCTTAGAACAACTGTAGAAATTTAAAAATATTTTTCTTATTTTCTGATCTTATACTACTAATAATCTATTTTTCCAAAACAATTGGCTTTTCTCTTTTTATAAGAATAGTATTGAACTATGGGGCTTCCAGCTCAATGTTAAAGAATCTGCCTGCCAAGCAGGAGATGTGATTTCAAGCCCTAGGTCAGAAAGATCCACTGGAGAAGAAAATGGCAACACACTATTGCCAGCATTACCAGTACTCCAGTATTATTGCCTGAGAAATCCTAGAGACAGAAAAGTCTGGCAGACTACAGTCCACAGCATTGCAAGGAGTCAGACACAACTGAGCACCTACTGAAATACATTTACAATTAGTTAATAAAGTAAATAATGAAATTTCTACATTGTGTCACTTTCCTGTGAATCATTCCACAAAATCTAAGATTCAGTAACTTTAGTGATTTATTGGAGAGAGGTAAACATATTTCTGTTGCCATCAATGTCAGAAAACAACTGTTAAGGTTGACGCAAATAACTGCATAACCTACTAAAACTGAAAATAACAGTATAAAAAGAAAAAAGAACACATGCTAAGTTCCAATCCTTTTCTAACTCTAAAAATAATTGTTAACATCTGTAAAACTCATTGGAAAGGCATCAATACTTGCAGACTATCATTAAAGGCATTGAAGTGATAAGAAACTAGATCATACTCTTCATCTCTGTCATCTGTAAAATTTAGAGCTGCTTCAATTTATAATATGTCATTCAGGAAAGGTAAATCTAGTCTTTCTATTCATTTTCTTGGTGTCACTGTCATTACAAGCTTTCATATTTTATATGTTTAATATTTTTCATGAAGTAAAAACATTTTTAAATTGTTTGTGGAAGAATACAGAAGATACCTTTAAATTCATCTTGCATCCTTCTATCTCCACTCCCAATGGGAGAAAATGCAAGCTAAATTATTAAATTAATAAGCATTAAAATATGTAGTAGTATTTTTTAAAGTGTAATAAAATTTTGTACTTGTTAGAAAGAGAAAACAACCACTTTCACCAAGATAGGAAAAAATACAAAAATTAAAACAAAATAATGGTGACCACAGCCATGAAATTAAAAGACTCTTGCTCCTTGGAAGAAAAGCTATGATCAAACTAGACAGCATATGAAAAAGCAGAGACCTTACATGGTTTTTCCATTCGTCATGTCTGGATGGGAGAGATGGACTATAATGAAAGCGGAGTGCCAAAGAATTGATACTTTTGAACTGTGGTTTTGGAGAAGACTCTTGAGAGTCCCTTGGACTGCAAGGAGATCCAACTAATCAATCCTAAAGGAAATCAGTCCTGAATATTCATTGGAAGGATTGATGCTGAAGCTGAAACTCCAATACTTTGGCCACCTGATGCAAAGAACTGACTCATTGGAAAAGACCCTGAAACTGGGAAAGATTGAGGGCAGGAGCAGAAGGGGAGATAGAGGATGAGATGCTTTGATGGCATCACCATTGCTTTGATGAACATGAGTTTGAACAAGCTCTGGTCATTGGTGTTAGACAGGGAAGCCTGCTGTATGGCAGCCCATGGGGTTGCAAAGAGTAGGACACAACTGAGGAGGAAGTGTGTGTTGGCAGTGGCCTGCTTCAGGTCAGAGGCACTGAGTGAGGCAGTGCCTGCATGGGACCTTTTGAAAGAAGTCATTATCTTCATTACCTCCATCATATATTGGCTCAGATCATGAACTTCTTATTGCCAAATTCAGACCTAAACTGAAGAAAGCATGGAAAACCACTAGACTGTTCAAGTATGACCTAAATCAAATCCCTTATGACTATACAGTGGAAGTGACAGACTCAAGGGATTAGATCTGCTAGACGGAATGCCTGAAGAACTATAGACAAAGGTTTGTGACATTGTACAGGAGACAGTGATCGAGATCATCCCCAAGAAAAAGAAATGCAAAAAGGCAAAATGATTGTCTGAGGAGGCCTTTCAAATAGTTGAGAAAAGAAGAAAAGCTAAAGAAAAAGGAGGAAAGGAAAGATATTCCCATTTGAATACAGAAATCCAAAGAATAGCACGGAGAGATAAGAAGCCTTCCTCAATTATCAATTCAAAGAAATAGAGAAAAACAATAGAATGGAAAAGGCTAGAGATCTTTTCAAGAAAATTAGAGATACCAAGGGAAAATTTCATGCAAAGATGGGCACGATAAAGGACAGAAAATGTATGGGCTAACAGAAGCAGAAGATATTAAGAAGAGGTGGCAAGAATACACAGAAGAACTTTACAAAACTATCTTCATGACCCAGATAACCACGATGGTGTGATCACTCACCTAGAGCCAGCCCTCCTGGAATGCAAAGTCAAGTGGGCTTTATGAAGCATCAATATGAACATAGCTCAGAGAAGGCAATGGCACCCCACTCAAGTACTCTTGCTTGGAAAATCCCATGGACGGAGGAGCCTGGTAGGCAGCAGTCCATGGAGTCGCAAAGAGTCAGACACGACTGAGTGACTTCACTTTCACTGTTCACTTTCATGCATTGGAGAAGGAAATGGCAACCCACTCCAGTGTTCTTGCCTGGAGAATCCCAGGGATGGCAGAGCCTGGTGGGCTACCGTCTATGGGGTTGCACAGAGTCAGACATGACTGAAGCGACTTAGCAGCAACAGCAGCAGCAGTGAAGGTGATGGAATTCAAGTTGAACTATTTCAAATCTTAAAAGATGACGCTGTGAAATTGCTGCCCTCAATATGCCAGCAAATTTGGAAAACTCAGCAGTGGCCTGAGGACTGGAAAAGGTCAGTTTTCATTCCAATCCCAAAGAGAGGCAATGCCAAAGAATGTATAAACTACCACACAATTACAGTCATCTTCCACACTAGCAAATAATGCTCAAAATTCTCCAAAACGGGTTTCAACAGTATCTGAACCATTAACTTCCAGATGTTCAAGCTGGATCTAGAAAAGGGAGAGGAACAAGAGATCAAATTGCCAACATCTGCTGGATCATCAAAAAAGCAAGAGAGTTCCAGAGCAACATCTACTTCTGTTTATTGACTACCCCAAAGCCTCTGTGTGGATCACAGCAAACTGTGGAAAATTCTTAAAGAGACTGGAATACCAGACCACCTTACCTACATCCTGAGAAATCAGTACGCACAACAAGAAGCAACAGCTAGAACTAGACATGGAACAACAGACCGGTTCCAAATCGGGAAAGGAGTATGTCAAGGCTGTATATTGTCACCCTGCTTATTTAACTTATATGCAGAGCACATCATGTGAAATGCTCGACTGGATGAAGCATAGACTGGAATCAAGATTGCCAGGAGAAATATCAATAACCACAGATATGCAGAAGACACCATCCTTATGGCAGAAAGTGAAGAACCTATTGATGAAGTGAAAAAGGAGAGTAAAAAAGTTGGCTTAAAATTCAACATTCAGAAAACTAAGATCATGTTATCCAGTCTCATCACTTCATGGCAAATATATGGGGAAATATTGGAATTAGTGAGAGACTTTATTTTCTTATGCTCCAAATCACTGAAGCTAGTGACTGCAGCCTTGAAATTAAAAGATGTTTGCTGCTTGGAAGGAAAGCTATGACCAACCAAGACAGCATATTGAAAAGCAGAGACATTACTTTGCCACAAAAGTCTGTCTAGTCAAAGCTCTGATTTTTCCAGTAGTCATGTATGGGTGTGAGAGTTGGACTATAAAGAAAGCTGAGCACTAAGGAATTAATGCTTTAGAATTGTGGTGCTGGAGAAGACTCTTGACAGTCCCTTGGACTGCATGGAGATCCACCCAGTCAATCCTAAGGGAAATCAGTCATGAATATTCATTGGAAGGACTGATGCTGAAGCTGAAACTCCAATACTTTGGCCACCTGATGCAAAGAACTGACTCATTGGAAAAGACCCTGAAGCTGGGAAAGATTGAGGGCAGGAGGAACAGGGGACAACAGAGGATGAGATGGTTGGATAGCATCACTGACTCAATGGGCCTGAGTTTGAGTAAGCTCCCAGAGTTGGTGATGGCCTGGCATGCTGCAGTCCCTGGGGTCAAAAGAGTCAGACAGGACTGGGCAACTGAACTGAACTGGACTGAAGAAAGCATTAAGCCAAAAAAGATCACTGAAGTAAAATTAATATCACAGAAAAATATAAGTATTAAAATGATGGATAAGACTACACAATTGATCTTTATTCTCAGTAGCTATATAAATTTGCCAATTAAAAACAGTGAATTAAATTACATTGTGTCATTTGTCCTAAGGCAGGTGAATATTGTGTGTGTGCATGCATTTATATATACATATGCAAAAATCTCATATAGGCTGTAATCTTACAAATTAAAAATAGTTCACCTTTGTAAACGCTAATTTCTTTATTTTACAAAAGAGAAAATGAGGTTCACAATTTTTAAGTCATTCACCTGTTGTTGTTCAGTCACCAGGTCTTTTCAGGCTCTTTGTGACCCCATGGACTACAGCCCGCCAGGCCTCCCTGTCCCTCACCATCTCCTGGAGTTGGCCCAAGTTCATATCCATTGAATCACTTTTCTCAGGCCCTCCCACTCAGGTCCCAGACTTAAGATTTAAGCCTAGTCCAAATGGCCCCAGAAACCTAGCTTCTTGCACTCCATGGCCTGTCTCCCACACTATCCCCTGGTCGTCTTTACATGAGGCTGAAACAGGAGAGCAGAGCATACTCTTATTCAGCCTCATTTGGGAATGTGGATATCAGGTAACACAAATTTTCATTATTATGTGTGCTTGTGAATAATCATGAAAGTGCCATGAGTATTGACTTTGAGTTTACAAATAAATTTTCACTAGTAGAAAAACTCACAATTATAGAAGCCAAGAATAATCAGGATCAACTGTATTATTTATAAAATACATATTTTATAATTTGTGAAAGAAATATTTTTGGCAATGTAAAAATCATGAATATATGTACACCTCATATCAGATGCCAAAATCTCAACATCAAAAAAGAAAAATTCAGTAAAATATCATGGAGATACAAATTTTCAGTTATGCCAGATAAATTTTATTATTTTCCTCAGATATTAGAAATTAAGCAGTTAAAAATAACTAATAATATGGAAAAATTTTCATATAGCAAATAATGAAATTGAGATAGCATTCATATATAATTTCTAAACTTAAGATTAAACAAGGGCTGCTCTAAAATATTTCATAAATTTCTATTTGAAAAGCAACAGAGTAAATTATAATATTTTTATACTTTTTTTGCTAAGTCGCTTCAGTCGTGTCCAACTCTTTGCGATACTATGAACTGTAGCCCATCAGGCTACCCTGTCCATGGGATTCTCCATGCAAGAATACTGGAGTGAGTTGCCATGCCCTTCTCCAGGGAATCATCTCCGACCCAAGGACTGAACCAGCATCTCTTACATCTCCTGCACTGACAGCTGGGTTCTTTACCACTAGCACCACTCAGTAAATCCCTTTTTATTTTTTCATAAGTAAACTTCTCACATATAAATTTACGGTAGTGGTTGTCTCAGTTATAAGAGGATGGAAATGCCACTGGGAATAGGTAATTCACAAGTCAATTTTATCACCAAGATTTTATTTTTTTCATTAAAATAAAATTGATAATTTCTAAAAACATATGCAAAGGGAAAGCGTATTCCATCCCCTTTTTTTAATTTGAGGTATGCTTTTCTTACAATGCTCTTTTAATCTCTGCTGTACGATGAAGTGAATTAGCTGTATATATACATATATCCCCTCCCTCTTGTACCTCCCTCCCACTCCTCTAGGTCATCACAGAGCATCCAGCTGAGCTTCCTGGGCTTTATAGCATGTTCCCACTATCTATTTTACATATGGTGGTGTGTATATATATCGATCCCAATCTCTGAATTCACCCTACTGCCCTCCCCACCCTGCCATGTCCACGTCTGCTCTGTCTGTGTCTCTATTCCTGCCCTGCAAATAGGTTCGTCTGTATCATTTTTCTAATTTCCGCATATATGGAAACTATATCTTCAAGATAGGCAAGATTGTAAAATGACCCCAAGGATCCTTGCTCTAGTATAATCCTCTCTCTCTGAGGGTAGACAGACTTTGAGAACATGATGGGAAACCACTTCCATGATTATGTTGTATGACAAAGGAATTCTGAAGAGAAAATTAAGGTTGTTAATCAGTTAAGTATAAGTTAATCAAGAAGGGGATCAGCTTTACTTAGTTAGTCGCTCATTCATGTCTGACTCTTTCCAACCCTATGGATCGACTGCACCCCACCAAGATCCTCTGTCCATGGAATTTTCCTGGCAATGACACTGGAGTGGGTTGCCATTTCCTCCTCCAGGGATCAGCCACAGTAACCATGACCTAATTGGTTGAGCTCATTAAAAGGGAGGGACTGGATGATACAAAGATGATCTCCCGCTGTCCTTGAAGGCTAGTCACCAGGAGTTCCACAGCTGCTGCAAGGTACTGAATTCTGCCAACCATGTGAGCATGAAAGAGGATCTCAAACATAAGATGAGACCGAAGCACAGCTGTCATCTGGAATACAGACCTGTGAGGTCTTGAGCAGAGGATCACAGAAATTATAAAATAATAAGTATATATTGCTTTAAGATGCTGTTTGTAGTAATGTGTTATGCAGCTAGACAAAAGTAATACATTATTTATAAGCAGAAATACCAATGTTACTGAGTGGAGAAATCTCGCTGGCATGTGATAACAGTTTGCTTTTAACTGGTTACGTAGCCTTAGGCAAGTGATTTAATTTTTCCAGCCCTAAAGGAGTGTTTTTATAATAAAAGTATCCAAATCCCTTAAATTTTAAAGATTTATCCTGTACTCTTAAGAGTTACCAAGAAAAAAAAAAAAAAAGAGAACTATTTTGCCGTGTTTAAGGAAGGCAGTCACTTTCCAAGTATCAATTAGCAGATTAATTAATTAACATATTGGAACACTAATTATTTTATTAATCAAGATGGTAGTAAATTAATTTAATTCTTATGTGCTTTAGAAAACATTTCTTCAATATTTGCCACACAGATAGATGGCATCAGTTCAGTTCAGTTCAGTCGCTTAGTCGTGTCCGACTCTGCGACCCCATGAACTGCAGCACACCAGGCCTCCCTGTCCATCACCAACTCCTGGAGTTCACTCAGATTCACGTCCATCGAGTCAGTGATGCATCCAGCCATGTCATCCTCTGTCGTCCCCTTCTCCTCCTACCCCCAATCCCTCCCAGCATCAGAGTCTTTCCAATGAGTCAACTCTTCGCATGAGGTGGCCAAAGTATTGGAGTTTCAGCTTTAGCATAATTCCTTCCAAAGAAATCCCAGGGCTGATCTCCTTCAGAATGGACTGATTGGATCTCCTTGCAGTCCAAGGGACTCTCAAGAGTCTTCTCCAACACCACAGTTCAAAAGCATCAATTCTTCGGTGCTCAGCCTTCTTCACAGTCCAACTCTCACATCCATACATAATCACTGGATAAAGCATAGCCTTGCCTAGACAGGCCTTAGTCGGCAAAGTAATGTCTCTGCTTTTGAATATGCTATCTAGGTTGATCATAGCTTTCCTTCCAAGGAGTAAGTGTCTTTTAATTTCATGGCTGCACACACTATCTGCAGTGATGGCATAGATAACAGTTAAAAATAAGCAGTCACTTTATTTTTATTGTGATTACTTAGCATGGAGAATACATTGTATGAATGCCAAACATGCAGAGACTGGAACAGATTTTCCTGATAAAAGGAGAGCTAAACTGAGACTGACTGAAGATATCTTACAAAATCAAAACTGGCCTTGGAAAGAATGAGGGGTTCTTCAGGCCAAGAGAAGGCTATATGCAAAGGTCTAACATTGTGAATGAATTTGGTAAGAGTAAGAAATTACTATTCCATTTGACTTGAGCAAACAGCTCAAATGGAAGAGTGCTTATATGAGACACAGTGTAAAAAAGAAAAAAGAAAAAAGGACAATATTATAGGAGGCCATTCCATTATTTTAAAGAATGTAGGTGTTACCATAAACAATAGCAATATTTTATGTGTTATTCGGCACATTTTATTTTCTTTAGTGAAGTCTAAACTCTCTATGTTAGGGAGAAATATTAGTGGATTTTAAACTTCTATATTAATGCAAGATAATAAGCTGTACTATTAATATGGCTTCAAATAAATAGGCAATAATACAAAGATGTTGAAAAATAGATATGAATCTAATTATATATAAAGAGATGTGTCTTAGAATGAAGTCACTGAGAAGAGGGAAGTCAGTGCGAAAGGGGAAGAAAACATGAATTAAGAGAATAATCAGGAGAAAAATAGACAAGAATTGATAACAAAAGTGATAGTTACAGAATAATCAAGACAACAGGAGAGAATGGAGTAATTCCTAGCTTACTTAAACTTACTGATATGTCAAAAATTAGAAAAGGATAAGCAGCTTTAGAATAAAAAGATTGTTTCCACTGATTAGAACATGCTGAATAAGAGGTACCTTGGGAACATTTAAAATCAGAGCTTTTCGAAACTTTTACATAGGATACACAGTCTGTCAGCAATTTACTTAGTATTTCCCCAGGAAAGGATATAAGATTGAATTACTTAAGGCTTCTAACAATGCTAGGGTCTCCAGCACACACAAAGTTGGGACTTAATGGCTTGAGTGAAGATGAGCAGGAGGGTAAAGGAAGAATATATACATTTAAGTCCACTGCCAGTCCTAAAGAATATCAACGCTGAATGTTCACTGGAAAGACTGATACTGAAGCTGAAGCTCCAATACTTTGGCCAACTGATGTGAAAAGGCAACTCATTGAAAAAGACCCTGATGCTGTGAAAGATTAAGGGCAGGTGGACAAGCGGGCAGCAGAGGATGAGATGTTTGGATGGCATCACTAATTTAATGGACATGAATCTGAGCAAACTCTGGGAGATAGTGAAGGACATGGGAGCCTGGTGTGCTGCAATCCATGGGGTCACAAAGAGTTGGACACATCTTAGCAACTGAACAACAAAAACAAATGGCCACTGCACCCTTACACTGGCTTCTCATTTAAATTCCTGGAGGTTAAAACATTTAATTCAGCCTTTACTAAGAGTTCATTAAGTGGGATTAAAATATGTTATTTATTTTTAAATTTTTATTATAGCCATAAGACTTGTCAGCAGTTTTGCACAGACCTAAGACTTAAGTTTTGATGAAACACTAGGAAAGAATTTGACTTCTAGAGTAAAACAGAAAGTGAAAACATGGGAAATGCTTGACAGATTTAAGTATGTGATCATTAGTTCAGTTCAGTCGCTCAGTCATGTCCAAATCTGCGACCCTATGAATCGCAGCAAGCCAGGCCTCCCTGTTCATCACCAACTCCCGGAGTTCACTCAGACTCACGTCCATCAAGTCTTTGATGCCATGCAGCCATCTCATCCTCAGTCGTCCCCTTCTTTTCCTGCCCCCAATCCCTCGCAGCATCAGAGTCTTTTCCAATGAGTCAACTCTACGCATGAGGTGGCCAAAGTACTGGAGCTTCAGCTTCAGCATCATTTCTTCCAAAGAAATCCCACGGTTGATCTCCTTCAGAATGGACTGGTTGGATCTCCTTGAAGTCCAAGGGACTCTCAAGAGTCTTCTCCAACACCACAGTTCAAAAGCATCAATTCTTCGGCGCTCAGCTTTCTTCACAGTCCAAGTCTCACATCCATACATGACCACAGGAGAAACCATAGCCATGACTAGATGGACCTTAGTCGGCAAAGTAATGTCTCTGCTTTTGAATATACTGTCTAGGTTGGTCATAATTTTTCCAAGGAGTAAGCATCTTTTAATTTCATGGCTGCAGTCACCATCTGCAGTGATTTTGGAGCCCAAAAAAAGAAAGTCTGACACTGTTTCTACTGTTTCCCCATCTATTTCCCATGAAGTGATGGGACCAGATGCCATGATTTTTATTTTCTGAATGTTGGGCTTTAAGCCAACTTTTTCACTCTCCTCTTTCACTTTCATCAAGAGGCTTCACTTTCTGCCATAAGGGTGGTGTCATCTGCATATCTGAGGTTATTAATATTTCTCCCGCCAATCTTGTTTCCAGCTTGTGTTTCTTCCAGTCCAGCGTTTCTCATGATGTACTCTACATATAAGCTAAATAAGCAAGGTGACAATATACAGCCTTGACGTACTCCTTTTCCTATTTGGAACCAGTCTGTTGTTCCATGTCCAGTTCTAACTGTTGCTTCCTGACCTGCATACAGATTTCTCAAGAGGCAGGTCAGGTGGTCTGGTATTCCCATCTCTTTCAGAATTTCCCACAGTTTGTTGTGATCCACACAGTCAAAGGCTTCGGAATAGTCAATAAAGCAGAAATAGATGTTTTTCTGGAACACTCTTGCTTTACCCATGATACAGCGGATGTTGGCAATTTGATCTCTGGTTCCTCTGCCTTTCCTAAAACCAGCTTGAACATCAGGGAGTTCACGGTTCACGTATTGCTGAAGCCTGGCTTGGAGAATTTTGAGCATTACTTGACTAGCATGTGAGATGAGTGTAACTGTGCGGTAGTTTGAGAATTCTTTGGCATTGCCTTTCTTTTGGATTGGAATGAAAATAGACGTTTTCAGTCCTGTGGCCACTGCTGAGTTTTCCAAATTTGCTGGCATATTGAGTGCAGCACTTTCACAGCATAATCTTTCAGGATTTGAAACAGCTCAACTGGAATTCCATCACCTCCACTAGCTTTGTTCGTAGTGATGCTTTCTAAGGCCCATTTAACTTCACATTCCAAGATGTTTGGCTCTAGATGAGTGATCACATCATCATGATTATCTGGGTCGTGAAGATGTCTTTTGTACAGTTCTTCTGTGTATTCTTGCCACCTCTTCTTAATATCTTCTGCTTCTGTTAGGTCCAGACCATTTCTGTCCTTTATCGAGCCCATCTTTGCATGAAATGTTCCCTTGGTATCTCTAGTTTTCTTGAAGAGATCTTTAGTCTTTCCCATTCTGTTCTTTTCCTCTATTTCTTTGCATTGATCGCTGAAGAAGGCTTTCTTATCTCTTCTTGCTATTCTTTGGAACTCTGTATTCAGATGGTTATATCTGTCCTTTTCTCATTTGCTTTTCACCTCTCTTCTTTTTACAGCTATTTGTAAGGCCTCCCCAGACAGCCATTTTGCTTTTTTGCACTTCTTTTCCATGGGGATGGTCTTGATCCCTGTCTCCTGTACAATGTCAAAAACCTCATTCCATAGTTCATCAGGCACTCTATCTATCAGATCTAGGCCCTTAAATCTATTTCTCACTTCCACTGTATAATCATAAGGGATTTGATTTAGGTCATACCTGAATAGTCTAGCGGTTTTCCCTCAGAAGAAATTGAGTAGCCATCATGGTCAACAAAAGAGTCCGAAATGCAGGACTTGGATGCAATCTCAAAAACGACAGAATGATCTCTGTTCATCTCCAAGGCAAACCATTCAATATCACAGTCATCCAAGTCTATGCCCCAACCAGTAATGCTGAAGAAGCTGAAGTTGAACGGTTTTATGAAGACCTACAAGACCTTTTAGAACTAACACCCCCAAAATATGTCCCTTTCACTATAGGGGACTGGAATGCAAAAGTAGGAAGTCAAGAAACACCTGGAGGAACAGGCAAATTTAGCCTTGGAATGTGGAATGAAGCAGGGCAAAGACTAATAGAGTTTTGTCAAGAAAATGCACTGGTCATAGAAAACACCCTCTTTCAACAACACGAGAGAAGACTCTACATATGGCCATCACCAGATGGTCAACACCAAAATCAGATTGACTATATTCTTTGCAGCCAAAGATGGAGAAGCTCTATACAGTCAACAAAAACAAGACCAGGAGCTAACTGTGGCTCAGATCATGAACTTCTTATTACCAAATTCAGACTTAAATTGAAGAAAGTAGGGAAAACCGCTAGACCATTCAGGTTTGTGATCATTATATCAGATGAAAAATGTTTTCTTTATCTGTTGCTGAAGAGTAAACATTCCAGAAACAGTAAATTAAACAACCATGGAGGGACTTTCCTGGTGGTCCAGTGTGTATGACTCCAAGGTTCCAATGCAGGGGGTCTAGGTTCCATCCCTGCTCAGGGATCTAGATCCCACTTGCTGTAACTGAGAATTCACATGCCAGAACTAAGACCCAGAATAGCCAAATAAATATGTTTTAAAAATAAAATTTAAAAAAAAATGCAACTTTCTTCAAAATATATCAGTAACTTAGGAAGGGATCTGCGGCCCTTCATTTCTGATTGATCTTCTAAGGTTGTTGGGACCGGTGTTTCCATGTCCATAGTAGCTTCTTCACTCACATGCTGGAAGCTTGGTGTCCCCAGTCTCCCCTCTTATCCACATGGTGTCTGGTATTCCATGACCCCTCTTGGACTCTGGGCTTCTCACAGCTTGGTGTTCTCAGGTTAGTCATACTTCATATATGGAACCTGTTTCTTCAAAAACTAGCACTGAGAGAGAAAAAGGAGAAGCAACTAATTCACA
The DNA here is from genome assembly GCF_023091745.1 of Budorcas taxicolor. Lineage (NCBI taxonomy): Eukaryota > Metazoa > Chordata > Mammalia > Artiodactyla > Bovidae > Budorcas > Budorcas taxicolor. The sequence goes on along the minus strand of NC_068929.1, from coordinate 52,954,714 downwards.
GAAGTTTAAGATATAAGTATATAGAATAAAATATATACATGCTTAAGGAGTTTTATATAAGCAAAGTATATACAGGTTTCACCTGTTAATTGAACAAATTTCTAGGATACTTTTGAAAGCTGAAATGACTTAAAGCAAAGAATTACACAGCTTGCTAATGAGTGCACAAAAGAAAGAGAGATAAAGCACAGATGCTCATGGACACAATTCAAAATTATGATATCTTGATACTGAGATAGTACAATTCCCCAGAAGTACCTTGAAGGTGCCACTCTCACAGCTTGGCGTTGGCACTGGCTCTCCAACTGCTCTCTGCAAAGCAAACCCTGAACATAATTTTTCACTTTCTGCCTTTTCTTGTAAAAACAAGAAATACTCTTTGGATTTCTTTTGTTAATGAAGAGTTATTAATGGAAGTCTTTTGTAAAAGCAAAGTGGCATAAAGCAAACTCCACCCACAGATGAGGGATTCTTGTATATCTATTTTCAGAGTCTGGGAGTCTAATCATTTTGAATAATCAACCAGAGAAGATGAACGGTGGAAACCCTTTAAAAAGAAACAAAAACATACTTTACTATCAAACACTGCTATTCAAAATTAATATCAGCATCCAAAATGGTGTCAAGGTTAAAATGCAGAAAAACATTTGTAAATGCCAGGGGCTTGGGATGCAAAATGGTTATATAAGATATAGCTCGATAAGTGAATTTTGAGGCTGATCCACAAGGACCAAGTTTTTTACCTAAGCTTTGCCTCATTCCTCATTTACTATGAATTTCTCCCTGGGGATTGGCCAACTATAGTTTAACCTACTTCCTTTAGTCAGAATGATCAATGACAGTGTCTGCTAATTGATGAGCTGGAGCTGGTGTGTAAACAGACATGTCCTGAATAATCTAGTGCTTACATGACATACTTCGTCTACTTCTTAGCTTTGGTGTTATACCTGGGCTTTGCTTTTTTGTTTTTTTATTTGACTTTGACACAGATGACAAAACTCAAATTTCCCTTCATTAGCATTCACTAAAGGTAAATTATAATTTATTTCAGGGGAGTGATTTCCTTTACAAAATTGATAACAGAAAATCCTTCATTTCTTTAAAAGTGACAGTATCTCAGCTGTGTTAAAACTCAGTGATGTGAGGGAGATTTACATACACAGTGGAAGCCATTATTTCTCCAAGGTTATCTCGATGATAGCTGCTTTTTTGTTCCCTGGCAACAGCACCCCCCCACACACACACCAAAGTGCTACTGAAAACACTTCAAGTATTAAATAAATTGTTAGCCATTGTTCTATAGCTGATTTCTGGATGCTCTCATCTGAATTGGCAGGTTGCATGATATCATCTATATGAAATCCTGCTGAAGGGTCACTAATAATAATTTATCATATTGCTCTTTTTCTCATTATTGCAGCTTGTTATCTGTGGCCATAAACACATGCACATATTCTTATAGTCTATCTCAAACTGTAAAGCAAAACATTCAAAAATATGCAGGTGCTTTGTAATATTAAATGCGTCATCAATGATGCAAGTATGTAACCAAGAGCAAGCTGAGCTCTTTCAATTCTCAAAAGCTCCTCTGTTTTATGAGGAAATGAAAGTGGAATCATAAGAAGATACTGAGTACTAATATATGCAGTTGACTCTTTCTATTTACATGTTTTTCAGCTATGTTAACATATGATCAAGTGTAAATATCATAGTGCATTTTCTGTTTCTTCCTCTTGCAAAAACTATATACCTGAATTTTCTATACTAAAGGTGAAAATGTATCTATGCATTTTCAGAAGTTAAACACATCTCCTTCAAAAAGTACTGGTGACTTGTTATTTCCATAGTCCCAGATGGGCTTCATTATATCCTAAATTTGTTATGCAATATACAATTATTAAGATTTCCATTAGCAGATGTTCTAGATCTCAGGATTGTGAGAAGAGTAAGTCAAATTTTTAGCATTAAATAGATCAGTCTAGTTAAAGGGCTAGAATTACAAAACCTCACCACCTTCCACAGCAATATCACCAGTATTTTCTTTATCCTTATACTTGCTGCTTATTCATCTTGCTACTTATTCTCATCTATCCCCACAATAAAATATTACACACATATGTACTTGATTATTGCCTGCACATAGCCACCTAACTTTCATGAAATTTAATAGGAAGTTGAAAATCAGAACTGATATTCAGTTTCCCCTAAATTAACTGTTCAGTAAACCCAAACAAATAGTTTCCTCTGATGAAACTATGCTATCAGACCTTCCACTAATTATTGAGAGAAGGTAACAAAATCTATATTGCTTAAAAGATGCAGTCTTCAATAGTTTTAATTTGGGCATCATCAGAAGGAGGAATATCGCTTTATTCTGTTTTTATTTTTCAGATAACTTGGGGAAATAACCATATTCATCCATATGGAATTTCATAACCTAATTTCTTTTTTTATATGATGCAAGTGAAACATGAAACATTTATGTAACATTAAATGGATATGCTATTGAAGCCATATACAAATAAAGAAGATGAAGTATTTTTATAGTACACTATGGAAAAACTTTACTTAAAATTGGGTTCTAAAATTAAATTCTGCAATGACCTAGCAAATCACTTCTGTATAGCCATGGCACCGTAGTCATTTATAGACAGAATTACTAGTAAGTTTTAAAACTTTTGCAACTTTCGTTATTACTTGCCCATGTAATTTGAATACTATTTTACATATACTATCTTTCCTAGCCATATAAGTTTGCAAGTTTGTTTCAAGGCTCATCAGGTCAAACTCTGAAAGCGGTCCATTGATGATGGGAAAACACATTTAAAACAAATAATCCAAGTTAAGTATGGATACAAAAGGCCCTCAAATTTGTTGGTAAACAATCCTCTATGGTCTTTTGTGTTTCTGTATGTCTTTGTGAGTAGAGTCAGTGCCTGGCTTTGGTTTTGGTGTTAACTATCATTTCAAAGGAGTGGCGGCTGCACAGGCGCAGGAGGGCCGAGAGGAGCTACTCCACGTTCAAGGTCAGGAGGGGTGGCCATGAGGAGATACCCCTCGTTCAAGGTAAGGAGCAGCGGCTGCACTCTGCTGGAGTGGTTGTGGAGAGACACCCCATGTCCAAGCTAAGAGAAACGCAAGTAAGACGGTAGGAGTTGCAAGAGGACATCAGAGGGCAGACACACTGAAACCATAATCACAGATAGTCAATCTGATCACACGGACCACAGCCTTGTCTAACTCAATGAAACTAGGCCATACCATGTGGGGCCACCGAAGACTGGCGGGTCATGGTGGAGAGATCTGAAAGAATGTGGTCCACTGGAGAAGGGAAAGGCAAACCACTTCAGCATTCTTGCCTTGAGAACCCCATGAACAGTATGAAAAGGCAAAATAATAGGATACTGAAAGAGAAACTCCCCAGGTCGGTAGGTCCCAATGTGCTACTGGAGATCAGTGGAGAAATAACTCCAGAGAGTATGAAGGGGTGGAGCCAAAGCAAAAACAATGCCCAGTTGTGGATGTGACTGGTGATAGAAGCAAGATCTGATGCTGTAAAGGAGCAATATTGCATAGGAACCTGGAATGTCAGGTCCATGAATCAAGGCAAATTGGAAGTGATCAAACAGGAGATGGCAAGGGTGAACGTCAACATTCTAGGAATCAGGGAACTAAAATGGACTGGAATGGGTGAATTTAACTCAGATGACCATTATATCTACTACTGCGGGCAGGAATCCCTCAGAAGAAATGGAGTAGCCATCATGGTCAACAAAAGAGTCCGAAATGCAGGACTTGGATGCAATCTCAAAAATGACAGAATGATCTCTGTACGTTTCCAAGGCAAACCATTCAGTATCACAGTAATCCAAGCCTATGCCCCAACCAGTAATGCTGAAGAAGCTGAAGTTGAACGGTTCTATGAAGACCTACAAGACCTTGTAGAACTAACACCCCCAAAAGATGTCCTTTTCATTATAGGGGACTGGAATGCAAAAGTAGGAAGTAAAGAAACAAATTTGCCTGGAGTAACAGGAAAATTTGGCCTTGGAGTATGGAATGAAGCATGGCAAAGGCTAATAGAGTTTTGCCAAGAGAACGCACTGGTCATAGCAAACACTCGCTTCCAACAACATAAGAGAAGACTCTACACATGGACATCACCAGATGGTCAACATTGAAATAAAACTGATTATATTTTTTGCAGCCAAAGATGGAGAAGCTCTATACAGTCAGCAAAAACAAGACAGGGAGCTGACTATTGTTCAGATCATGAACTCCTTATTGTGAAATTCAGACTTAAAATGAAGAAAGTAGGGAAAATCACTAGACCATTCAGGTATGACCTAAATCAAATCCCTTAAGATTATACATTGGAAGTGAGAAATAGATTTAAGGGACTAGACCTGATAGAGTGCCTGATGAACTATGGATGGAGGTTCATGACATTGTACAGGAGACAGGGTTCAAGACCATCCCCTTTGAAAAGAAATGCAAAAAGGCAAAATGGCTGTCTGGGGAGGCCTTACAAATAGCTCTGAAAAGAAGAGAAGCAAAAAGCAAAGAAGAAAAGGAAAGATTTAAGCATCTGAATGCCAAGTTCCAAATAAGAGCAAGGAAAGATAAAAAAGCCTTCCTCAGCAATCAATGCAAAGAAATGGAGGAAAAGAACAGAATGGGAAAGACTAGAGATCTCTTCAAGAAAATTAGAGATACCAAGGGAAAGTTTCTTGCAAAGATGGGATCAATAAAGGACAGAAATGGTATGTACCCAATAGAAGCAGAAGATACTAAGAAGAGGTGGGTAGAATACACAGAAGAACTGTGCAAAAAAAGATCTTCATAACCCAGATAATCATGATGCTGTGATCACTAACCTAGAGCCAGACATCCTGGAATGTAAAGTCAAGTGGGCCTTAGGGAGTATCACTACGAACAAAGCTAGTGGAGGTGATGGAATTCCAGTTGAGCTATTTCAAACCCTAAAAGATAATGCTGTGAAAGTGCTGCACTCAATATGCCAGCAAATTTGGAAAACTCAGCAGTGGCCACAGGACTGGAAAAGGTCATTTTCATTCCAATTCCAAAGAAAGACAATGCCAAAGAATTCTCAGACTACTGCACAATTGCACTAATCTTACAGGCTAGTAAAGTAATTCTCAAAATTCTATAAGCCAGACTTCAGAAATACGTGAATAGTGAACTTGCAGATGTTCAAGCTGGTTTTAGAAAAGGCAGAGGAACCATAGATCAAATTTCCAACATCTGTTGCATCATGGATAAAGCAAGAGAGTTCCAGAAAAACATCTATTTCTGCTTTATTGACTATGCCTAAGCCTTTGACTGTGTGGATCACAATAAACTGTGGAAAATTCTGAAAGAGATGGGAATACCAGACCACCTAATCTGCCTCTTGAGAAACCTATATGCAGGTCAAAGAGCAACGGTTAGAACTGGACGTGGAACAACAGACTGGTTCCAAATAGGAAAAGGAGTACGTCAAGGCTGTATATTGTCATCCTGCTTATTTAACTTATATGCAGAGAACATCATGAGAAACGCTGGGCTGGAAGAAGCACAACCTGGAATCAAGATTGCCAGGAGAAATATTAATAACCTCAGATATGCAGATGACACCACCCTTATGGCAGAAAGTGAAGAGGAACTAAAAAGCCTCTTGATGAAAGTGAAAGAGGAGAGTGAAAAGTTTGGCTCAAAGCTCAACATTCAGAAAACTAAGATCATGACATCTGGTCCCATCACTTCGTGGGAAGTAGATGAGGAAACAGTGTAAGCAGTGTCAGACTTTATTTTGGGGGGTTCCAAAATCACTGCAGACGGTGAATGCAGCCATGAAATTAAAAGATGCTTACTCCTTGGAAGCCAAGTTATGACCAACCTAGATAACATATTAGAATGCAGAGACATTACATTTCCTACAAAGGTCCGTCAATGCTATGGTTTTTCCAGTGATCATGTATGGATGTGAGAGTTGGACTGTGAAAAAAGCTGAGCTCTGAAGATTTGATGCTTTTGAACTGTGGTGTTGGAGAAGACTCTTGAGAGTCCCTTGGACTGCAAGGAGATCCAACCAGTCTATTCTAAAGGAGACCAGTCCTGGGTATTCACTAGAAGTACTGATGCCGAAGCTGAAACTCCAATACTTTGGCCACCTCATGTGAACAGTTGACTCTTTGGCAAAAACTCTGATGCTGGGAGTGATTGGGGGCAGGAGGAGAAGAGGATGACAGAGGATGAGATGGCTGGATGGCATCACCAACTCCATAGACATGAGTTTGAGTAAATCCAGGAGTTGGTGATAGACAGGGAGGGCTGGCATGCTGCATTTCATGGGGTTGCAAAGAGTCGGACATGACTAAATGACTGAACTGTACAGACTGATCATTTCTAAAATGTGATCACAGTGAACAACCTTGATAGATAGATATACTGTTCCCCAACAGAGCAAGTAGCAGGTTTATTTATTATCAAAACAAATAAAGATAATTTCTCTTTTGAAGGAAGATTCAGACAGGCTAACAGCCCATCACTACATGAGAAATAGATGGGGAAACAGTGAAAACAATGGCTGACTTTATTTTTCTGGGCTCCAAAATCACTGCAGATGGTGATTGCAGCCATGAAATTAAAAGATGCTTACTCCTTGGAAGAAAAGTTATGACTAACTTAGAGAGCATATTGAAAAACAGAGACATTACTTTGCCAACAAATGTCTGTCTAGTCAAGGCTATGGTTTTTCCAGTGGTCATATATGGATGCGAGAATTGGACTGTGAAGAAAGCTGAGCGCCGAAGAATTTATGCTTTTGAGCTGTGGTGTTGGAGAAGATTCTTGAGAGTCCCTTGGATTGCAAGGAGATCCAATAAGTCCATTCTAAAGGAGATAAGCCCTGGGTATTCTTTGGAAGGCATGGTGGTAGAGCTGAAACTCCAGTACTTTGGCCACCTCATGTGAAGAGCTGACTCAATGGAAATGACTCTGATGCTGGGAGGGATTGCAGGCACGAAGAAAAGGGGAAAACAGAGGATGAGATGGCTGGATGGCATCACTGACTCGATGGACGTGAGTTTGAGTGAACTCTGCAAGATGGTGATGGACAAGGAGGCCTGACGTGCTGCGACTCATGGGGTCGCAAAGAGTCGGACACGACTGAGTGACTGAACTGAGCTGGATAGCCTATGATGATTACTATATGTGTCAACTTGCCTGGGCCACAGGGTGCCTAGCTATTTGGTCACAACTGTTCCAGACGTGTCTGTGAGGGTGCTTGTGGGTGAGATTTCATTTTAGTCAGCATGTTGCAGCCTTAATGTCTGTTACCTTCATTCAATCAGTTGAAGGCCTGGTTAGGATGAAAATACAGCTTTTTCTGCAGGAAAGAACAAATTCCTTCTGCTTGAAAGCCTTCAAACTGAGGCCTTGTTTTTATTTGCCTGCCTTTGACTTAAACTGAAACCTTGGGTTTTCTTGGGTCTTGAGCCTGGCAGCTTTCAGAGTAGAACTGTAACACTGGCTCTCCTGGTTCCACAGCTTGCCTCCATAGTCATGTGAGTCAGTTCATTATGATAAATCACAAATCTGTGTCTCAGAAACAATGAGAAATATATATACATATATGTGCATGTGTTTGTATACAAATAAACATATACATATTTATTTTATTATAAATAAAATATTTATTATATATAAATATATAGTAATATATATGTATGTGTATATATATATATATCTTATATATATATTTCTCCAGAATGTCCTGAAAAATACATAGCTCATTATAATCATTTTCCCTAAATTTGGGATTTCTGTCCTTAAATTCTCTTCAGTATACTGTACAGGTATCCTTTGATACTTTTCATGTGTCCATCAGAGAAACAAAACTTAAAGAACTAGTAAGAATGCTGATACTGTATCTACTGCTCCTGCAGCACATAATAAAGTTATTTGTGTCTGACCTAGGAGAACCATGTCCTCTGGCAGCCTTCATGGTATTGTAGAAAGTTAACTTACTAGTTTTTGGGTATGGAAAATGATTCTTTCATAACTCTTGACAAAATTCTAGTTAGAATGTTGCCTTCATAATATTAACAAAAATAATACAGTACCCATTTCCAAGTTTATGTACATATATATATATGCATCAATGCTCTTTTGCAACCAAGAGTTTTACATTTAAATGCGTTGATTTTATTTTGTGTATCATATCTATAAGTTACATTACAATGATCACGCAAACTATATTGACAGCAAAAGAGAAATACACTTATAAATCCATTTTTCATTGGCCAGTATATCAATTTGAGAAAATTTGTCCCCTCGGCTATTTTTTTATTAATTACTTATATTTCACCTCTATGTACAAGGCTCTCTGAATACAAGGGATGTAAGACTATAATAGTCATAATAGTTCCTGCTTTCATACCTGACACAGCTGCAGTGGGCGAAAGGCAACAGGGAATTGGGGAATCGAAAATATGGTAGTGTTTTAACTCTATTTAGTAGCAATCTTAGAAGAAATGGCCAAGATACTTGGTAATGGGGATCCTTTTTTAAACTTTATTTTAATATAACTTTTTGGCAGTTTTAGATTTACCTAATTATTGTAAATATAGTATAGATAGTTCCTGCATAATCAACATCCAGTTATTCCTCTTATAAACATTTAAATAATTATGGTAAATTTCCATAATCAATGAAACAATGCAGCTGCTACTGATGCTAAGTCACTTCAGTTGTGTCTGAGTCTGTGCAACCCTATAGACGGTAGCCCACCAGGCTCCCCCATCCCTGGGATTCTCCATGCAAGAACACTGGAGTGGGTTGCCATTTCCTTCTCCAATGCATGAAAGTGAAAAGTGAAAGTGAAGTCGCTCAGTCGTATCCGACTCTTCGCGACCCCATGGACTGCAGCCTACCAAGCTCCTCCTGGGATTTCCCAGGAAGGAGTACTGGAGTGGGGTGCCACTGCCTTCTCCAAATGAAACAATACTACAACTAAAATATATAGTCTGTTCAAATTTCCTCAACTTTTTCTTCTTTTTCTTGTTGCTGCTCTAGGATTCTATCCAGGATACCACATCACATTATATTTAATAGCCATGTGTTCTTAGTCTCCTCTTGTTTGTGAAATTTCTCAGACTTTCTTGGTTTTGATAACCTGGATGACTAGTAGATTCAGTTCAGTTCAGTTCAGTCACTCAGTCGTGTCCAACTCTTTGAGGCCCCATGAACTGCAGCACGCCAGGCCTCCCTGTCCATCACTCACTTCCGGAGTCTACCCAAACCCATGTCCATTGAGTCAGTGATGCCATCTAACCATCTCATCCTCTGTCGTCCCCTTCCCCTCCTGCCCTCGATCTTTCCCAGCATCTGGGTCTTTTTAAATGAGTCACTCTTCACATCAGGTTGCCAAAGTCTTGGAGTTTCAGCTTCAACATCAGTCCTTCCAGTGAACACCCAGGACTGATCTCCTTTAGGATAGACTGGTTGGATCTCCTTGCAGTCTAAGGGACTCTCCAGAGTCTTCTCCAATACAACAGTTCAAAACCATCAATTCTTCAGCGCTCAGCTTTCTTTAGAGTCCAACTCTCACATCCATACATGAACACTGGAAAAACCATAGCCTTGACTAGATGGATCTTTGTTGAAAAAGTAATGTCTTTGCTTTTTAATACGCTGTCTGAGTTGGTCATAACTTTCCTTCCAAGGAGTAAGCATTTTTAATTTCATGGATACAATTACCATCTGCAGTGATTTTGGAGCCCAGAAAAATAAAGTCAGCCACTGTTTTTGCTGTTTCCCCATCTATTTCCCATGAAGTGATGCGACCAGATGCCATGATCTTAGTTTTCTGAATGCTGAGCTTTAAGCCAATTTTTTCACTCTCCTATTTTAGTTTCATCAAGAGGCCCTTTAGTTCTTCTTCACTTTCTGCCATAAGGGTGGTGTCATCTGCAGATCTGACATTATTGACACTTCTCCCACCAATCTTGATTCCAGCTTGTGCTTCATCCAGCCCAGAGTTTCTCCATGATGTACTCTGCATATAAGTTAACTAAGCAGGGTGTCAATATACTTACTCCTTTTCCTATTTGGAACCAGTCTGTTATTCCATGTCCAGTTCTAACTGTTGCTTCCTGACCTGCATACAGGTTTCTCAAGAGGCAGGTCAGGTGGTCTGATATGCCCATCTCTTTCAGAATTTTCCACAGTTTACTGTGGTCCAGACAGTCAAAGGCTTTGATGAGTAGATTACTGAAAAAATATTCCCAAACTGGAACTTGTCTATATAAAGTTAATCATGAGTAAAACATAGAAAAGTCCCAATTTGAGGATATTTTATCAATAATCTACTAGTCATACAGATTATCAAAACCAAGAAAAGTCCATAGCTGCAGGAGACACAGGTTTGATCCCTGGGAGGGGAAGATTCCCTGAAGGAAATGATGGCAACGCACTTCAGTATTCTTGCCTGGAGAATCCCATGGACAGAGGAGATTGGCGGGCTACAGTCTATTGGGTCAAAAAGGAACACAATTGAATCAACTTAGCACACACACACGTCACAAGTGTATTAATGTCTCCTTGAAGATATCAGGTTCTAAACACTGGGACCTGTAAATGTTATCTTATAAAGAAAAAGTTCCTTACAGACATGACTATGTAAGGATCTTGACATGTGGAGATAATCCCGAATATCTTTTATTGACAAGAAAATCTCAAAAAATGCATTAACAAATAGAATGATTAGGTTTTGAATAATATCCAGAGTGAGCTAATTTATTTTTAAAAAGTAGATGCTTATAATATTTAAGCAAAATAGAGATGATAAATATAAAATACATGAGAGTGAGTGGGAAGAAAAGGAGAGGAATTGGAATATAAATTGTTTGTATTCAGGAAAACATATTTTATGTATACATAAATATCTTTCAGAAAGACACTCATAATAAATACATAGTGAAACAGAATGAAAATTTTTGTTGTGATATGTGCTGTGTGCTGCCATTTCCTACTCCAGGGGATCTTGCCTACCCAGAGATCAAACCCATGTCACCTGCATTGCTGGTATATTCTTTACCACTGAGTCACCTGGGAAGCCCTTATTGTGATAAGGGGAAGCTCTTATGAGGCAATTATTGCTCTACAAGTTTGGGAGACATTGATAAAGAAATAAGGAAAATAAAGGTTTTTGGAAACAGATCTTTAATTAATTTATGATTTCTTCTTTTTCATGGCAACTTTTCTATAAATGTTTGTCCATCGTTTTTCTATCTCTTATTACAGAATTAGTTAAAAATAAAAGAAGCCAGCTTCAAACTAGTTATTTAATATGATGAACTGTGTTGGGAGACTGGGTATAATGATTACCTATGTGTGCTATTTTTGTCATTTTTCATTAATCTAAATAAAAGAAAAAAAAAGAAATAAAACAAGACTTGCTATGTTTTATTTTTATTCGAGATGTTCCTTCTTTTTACCCTGTTTATAGGTCAGCTTTCCAAGTTTGCGATGACAAGAATCAGAAATCTTTCTCATTGACACATCATGCACCTGATGAAATTCACTGGAAAGTAATGATCCTTAATTTTAATGAGTGGCTTTTTATTTTTCATGGACCACCCATAAATCATAAATTAAAAGCTACAAGGTAACATATGAAAGAAGCACTCCATTTAACTTGTGAAACCTGAATTGAATAAAAAATATCTCCTTGGAAAAAAACATGCTGCAACAACACTATAAAACTGCATTTTTGAGTAGACACATTCACTTAAATGTACCATGAATCACATTTTCTCATTCAACCGAAAATGAATGAAAAATTGACTGATTGATGAGTGGAAGGAGGGGAGAGTTAATGTAACTAAATGATGATTTTAATTGATCTGTTTAGCAAGTTCATTCAAGCTAAAACCTCACATCTGTGGAGAGACACAACAGATTATTTAATGTCTATTGCTTAAAACAATTATGTATGAAATATTACTAAATAGTATGTTTTTATTAAAAATTTTTCAGAGTGAGCTGTGCATATCTGCCTTGTATATGTGTGCTCAGATGCTTAGTCCTGTCTCTCTGTGACCCCATGGAGCCCACCAGTCTCCTCTGTCCATGAAATTGGCAGGTGGATTTTTTACCACTGCACCATCTGGGAAGTCCTACATATCAACCTGCTGCTGCTGCTAAGTCGCTTCAGTCGCGTTTGACTCTGCGACCCCATAGACGGCAGCCCACCAGGCTCCCCCGTCCCTGTGATTCTCCAGGCAAGAACACTGGAGTGGGTTGCCATTTCCTTCTCCAATGCATGAAAGTGAAAAGTGAAAGTGAAGTCGCTCAGTCATGTCCAACCCTTAGCGTAGATATGACATAATTATTTACCTGTTTCATAAAAATATTTTATGTTCCTTTTATATCACTGAACTACCTTCTACAAAAGAGTGGAATGTGTCTCTACTTTGACTAAAAGCATTATTACCCATTCGACCTTGTCTGTCTAGTATTGAACTTTTAGAAGAATATATATATATTCCTATATATAAATAATAATATATACATGGCTTATTACTTGATTATTTCATAAAAGGGATTTTCAAATTTACTTAATTCAAAACCACTCTCAGTCTGAAAATGAGTGAACGAAACTCAAGCAAACTAAATTATTTTCCCAGACTTCTTATTCACAGAGCTAACATGTACATAGAATGAATTCCAAGTCTAATCTTCCTTTCTCACACTCATTTTTCTTCATTGGGTCAAAAATATTTACTGAGTAGATTCTATATGCCAGGGACAGTCACTGTTGTGGGGACACACAGAAAACAAGTCACTTGTTCATTATTAATATATTCTGTGGGAGGTAAAGAAATAATCAATAAGTCAATTATTTCACAATGTGTCAAAATTTGAGGAAAAGTTAGTTACACTAATGTGAAAGAAGATAATGGGGAGCCTGGGTGGAGGCACCTTCTTTACAATGGGAGTCAGGAGAAGGCTCTCTTATGAACATATGAGTTGAGATCAAGTGCAGAAAAACAGCCACCCTTGTGAAGATTCTGGAATGGTTCATGCAGATACAGGTAATACAAACAAACTTGTTCCAGGAACACAAATTGAGTGACTGTAACTAGAGTATAGTGAGCAAGTGTGTGCAGGGAAAAGAATCTGATCATGAAACCTCTGTATACCTCCCCAGGGAGTATGGGCCTCATTGAAGTAGTCACATTTCAGAAATGACTATAAGGTGATAAAAGTGAAAAACAAGAGGAACAATTAGATAGCTATTATTTTTACTCTCATGAGACAATAAACTGCTCTTTTAGAAACGGAAACGACTGTAAAATATAAAGACTACAGAATAGATAAAAATAAGACTATTGTATTAAAAAAAAAAAAAAAAGATTGTTTCCAAGTATCTTAAGCTGAATGTTGAAAGTTGCTCAGTTGTGTCTGACTCTTTGTGACCCCATGGACTATAAAGTCCATGAATTTCTCCAGCTAGAATATTGGAGTGGGTGGACTTTCCCTTCTCCAGGGGATTCTTCCCAACCCAGGGACTGAACTCAAGTCTCCCACATTGCAGGCAGATTCTTTACCAGCTGAGCCACGAGAGAAGCTGAATGTTACTAAGATTAAATATTATGTTTTGGGTATCTCCGAACAAGATGCGACAAGTAAATAAAGGAAGGCACTTATTATAGTTTATAAAACAGAAAAATACTCCATACTGGTATTTAATTAATGAAGAGGATATGTATGCTCAGAACATGTTTCTGTCTATCATAATTCATTTTTAAAATTCAAGCTATATTTCAGGTATCATAAATATAGTTTTGTATTATTACTTATTTTGCAAACTTAACTTTTATCTTTAGAATACTAAACAGGTAACATTGTGTTGGGCTTCCCGAGTAGGCCACCTGCAATGCAGATGACACTGGTTTGATTTCTGAAACGGGAAGTTCCCTTGGGGAAGGAATTGGCTACCCACCTCAGTATTCTTGGGCTTCCTTGGAGACTCAGATGGTAAAGAATCTGCCTGCAATGTGGGAGACCTGGGTTCTGTCCCTGGGTTGGGAAGATCCCCTGGAGGAGGGCATGGCAACCCACTGCAGGATTCTTGCCTGGAGAATCCCCATGGACAGAGGAGCCTGGTGGGGCTCTTGGTCCATGGGGTTGCCAAGAGTCAGACAGGACTAAACGACTAAGCACAGAACAGTACTGTGATAAATTACAGAGATGTTGTTACATAGACTTTGCAAAATGCAACTTTACAAAATGCAGGTTATTAGAATGGCTGCTGCTGCTGCTGCTGCTAAGTCCTTGCAGTTGCGTCCGACTCTGTGCAACCCCATAGACGGCAGCCCACCAGGCTCCCCCGTCCCTGGGATTCTCCAAGCAAGAACACTGGAGTGGGTTGCCATTTCCTTCTCCAATGCATGAAAGTGAAAAGTGAAAGTGAAGTCGCTCAGTCATGTTCGACTCTGTGCGACGCCATGGACTTCAGCCCACCAGGCTCCTCCATCCATGGGATTTTCCAGGCAAGAGTACTGGAGTGGGTTGCAATTGCCATCTCCGTTAGAATGGCTAACCTTCGATATATATATAAAATTTACTTCTGGCATCATGGACCATTATGAGTTATGTATTTATGTATCATGGTTACTATACTGCCATTCATTAATGTAATGATTACAACACTTATGAATTCCTCGATGTTTATAGGTACACATATGAAAATTATTGAGATACTTGGTCTCTTTGTATGTGTTTTAAATAAAGTATGAGCATAAACATCCTATGGGTTATAATTTTGCCACATAATATAGTTTAGTACACTTTTAAATTTTGTTGAAAATGCTGAAACACAATTCATGAAAAATAGAGAATTTATTGGTTCACATGAATTACTTTTAAATCCATCTCATTTTTAAACATATTATTTGCCCTTTTTGAGTAACACTGCTCTTAATTTAAAATTTTACAGGTTATGGTGTACATTATGTTGTAAAATTTCAAAGTTTCAAATAATAACCAAAGCAGAAATTGGTTTTTAATTTTGGAAAATAAATCCAGTTATGAACACTTACTACTTAAGAATAAGTTTAATGTTTATTTCTAATAATATATATTATATTGAAAGCAACTGGTTAAATCTATGTTCATTTTTCTTAATTAATAATATTGGCTACACAGATTTTTCAGCTACTCTAAAAGCTTTCATCTTTTATAGGTGCAGAAACCCAGAGTTCTAAATTTCATGTATTTCATCTATTTAAAGGTCAAAATAAAATCTAATTAATAGTCTCTCAAATTCTTCCAAGGGTCACCAGAAATTTAACCCATAATTTTTCTCCATTCAGCTACATTTAGAAAAGTGGTTCCAAAGTGGAGGTTGCTGATTTCTTCTAATATGGCCTCAACTAAATTATTATATAATATATATCACAAACTAACATATTTAATATAAAATATCACTTTACATTGTTAAAACTCATTCAAAATTTAATCTTGTAAAAACCATATCAGTGGGTGTGGAGGAGAGAACTAGTTAGATAGCAAGAATCATGTCACCAAATCAGGATTTCTGAATGTATTAGTTCTACCATATGTAGACATACACTGATAATCACAATCAAATTGAAAGAGTAACTTTTCACGACAATAAATGCAACACAAAAAAATGTTGCCTTTCATTTCTTGTATTGTAAGTAAGAATTATAGTACCTTTTCCTTTTATTTCTGTATCTGCTGCTAAGTACTCGTCTACAACAAGGGAATTTTGAATTGATTTGGGACTTTCTCTGCAGTGAATAAGTTAGGTCAGTTTTAGAAAAATAACAATAGTAAACAGAATGTCTCTCCTTGGTGAATCATCTAAGTGGTGTGTTTCTGTGCTTCTGCTTCATTCAATGTGAAGGTTATAAAGGACTTGTCAGCTTATATCTAGCCATGAAAAATTACTTTCTTCCTTAAGTATCAGTCTGTGACAAATAAACAAAGCAAATCATTTCCCATTGAAATGTGTTTGAGAATGATCGTATAGTTATTCAGATAAGGACGTGACAACCCATTCCAGTATTCTTGCCTGGAAAATCCAATGGACAGAGGAGCCTGGTGGGCTACCATTCATAGGGTCACAGAGTCAGACACAACTGAAGACTTAACATGCACTCACACTATAGTTACTCTCACTGCACATAAATAGACTTGCCATTTTTATTCGCTTAAATCCTAGAGTACCTCCATATTATCAGTGATCTCCAGTAGCAAAGTCTTTCATGATTATCTAATCTTCATGTTAACTTAGCCTACCTCATGGTGTATCACTTTTATTAAAGTGGTAGGACATATACCTCCAAAACTGCATTTTTATATTTATAGTAATAACAACCATCTATGAAATCTCTTCATCTATCCACATGGTAATGTGGAGAATCCTCATTTATCATTTATATTTTCCCTCTCCTCTTGTTTCAAATTGATTTTTGAAAGCTCACATGTAATGGAGAATGCTGTTCAGTCATTTTATTTCAGGGTGACTCTGATTAGGCATACTATTTTCAAATTTATACTGAACAGTAGTTAATTATAATATGGAGGTTCATTAAACTTGCATCAGTTCAAATCACAGATGCAATTTAAAAAAGCAAATATTTTCTCCAGAAATTTAGATGAGGTTTTATTTTGTTGCAAGGTGAGAAAATCAATGGGATGGGATTGATATTTTGCATCTGAAGCTTTAATTCTATAATGTATTTACTCTCAAAGTAATTATCACTACTAACGTCTGCAATAAGTGTAAGGTTGTACTGAAATAAAATGTGTCCTTTAACAGAGACAACAAGAGAATAACTAGTCATTGACAATAGAAGAGAGGTTCTGTGAAAGGGCAAAACCTTTTAGAAAGAGATAAAATGGGTTACAGGCGCTGAACAAAGAACAACCAAAAAGGCAACAACAAATTCTAATATATGGAAAAATGACTAAACCATGGAAATCAAGATAGATAACATAAATGTCTTCATGAAGAGAAAAAAAGTTATTCAGGATGTGGCTTCTATCTAATTAAATAAAATTGTGTCATGTTGAAGGATATGGTATCCCTATGGCTTAAAAAAAAACTTTTTATGATTATGTTTATAATATCAATATAGGAACATTTAATGTGAATATTTCTGTGTACTTTACTCATATTATTAAATAAAACTACAGAAGGAAAGTTAAATCTGTAAATTACACACAGGAGACATACAGCTGACAGGGTGCTAAAGAAAGTAGTTTTAGCATATTTTTTAATGTATGTATCTAAACATTGTCATTCTTTTCTACTAGCGTAAGGTTATCATAATGTTACATGTAAAGAATGGAAAGTCATTCTTGTTTACTGATAAGGCAGATTATTTTTTCTCAGTTAAGTTCATAAGTAATAATTTTTCAGTAATATAGTAACATTTAATAACTTTCAAATATATAGTTAATGATATAAAAATATAAGTTGATAACTGGAATTCATGTCATTTATATTTCCTCTGAAGAGTCTTAGTATGACTTTATTTAGAAGGCTAAAGCAGTTATTTTAATAGGCTTCAAATTTATATTTTACCATTATTTTCCATTTACCGTTAGATTTTACCACTATTTTACCATGTAAACTATTGTTTCCATGTCATGTTTATTTAGAGCAGACTTTCAAAAGAGATGTCGTAAAAAACCTCATTAGAATTACAATAATATTTCAAAATATATTTATATTTGATTATAATAGCAAAGAATTGCATTTTTAAGTAATTTCTATTATTCAGATAATTAGCTTAATTTTAGGGAAAAATAGAAATATCTCAGTGAAGAAAATATCATCCATAAACCTATTAACTTCACAATTTTAAACTTCTCTGTATAATCCCATGGACATTTATTGATGTGCTACAGTCCATGGGGTCATGAAGAGCTGGGCATGGCTTAGCTACTGTGTGTGTGTGAGTGTGTGTGAAGTCGCTCAGTCGTGTCCTACTCTTTGCGACCCCATGGACTGTAGCCTACCAGGCTCCTCCCTCCATTGGATTCTCCAGGCAAGAGTGCTGGAGTGGGCTGCCATTTCCTTCTCCAGGGGATCTTCCCAACCCAGGGATCAAACCTGGGTCTCCTGCATTCCAGGCAGACGCTTTACCCTCTGAGCCACCAGGGAAGCCCAATGGGGTCATGAAGAGCTGGACATGGCTTAGCTACTGAACAACAACAAATATAACTATTGTATTGGTAATCTATTGAAATATAATAAATCACTCAAACTTAAAATCACCAAACTTAGAAGTTGTGGCTTAAAACAACTGTATATTATCTCACAGTATCTGTGGGTCAGGAATCCAGGAACAGCTATGCTGGGTGTTTGAGGTTCAGAATCTCCAAGGAAGATACTACCTAGGTATCAAGTGGTACTATAAGTTGTACTAAAGCTCAGCTGGGGGAGGGAGGTTACATTAAACATTGCTGACTTTTCTTTGTTTCAGCTGTGATTTCACTTGGAATTATTTCTATGAAACGACATTCTAACTTATATTATTATTATATATATGTTGTTCACTGTTGTTTAGTCACTTAGCTGTGTCTGACTCTTTTACAACACCATGGACTGTAGACTGCCAGGCTCCTCTGTCCATGGGATTTCTCAGGCAAGAATATTTGAACGGGTTGCCATTTCCTTCTCCAGGGAATCTTCCCATCTCAGGGATCAAACCTGCATCTCCTGCATTGATGGGTGGATTCTTTACCACTGAGCCACCATGGAATCCTTACTTTATATATATATGTGTGTGTGTGTGTGTGTGTGTGTGTGTGTGTGACTCAGTTCTTCATTTATTGTAAGAAAATTAACTGGGCATGCAGTCAGTTCTGCCTTTTTTATTTAATAACTTGCATATGTTAGCAATGAAATATTTGATGAATGAATGCTCAGCTGGTATAAAACTCTCTCATTTAAATGATTATATGCAACTACAGATAAATAGATAACCAAGGGCCTACTGTATAGCTCAGAGAACTATATTCAATAAAATCTTTAAAAGAAAACCTTTAAGAGAAAAGACTCTGAAAATACAAATATGTATGAATGTATAACTGAATCACTTTGCTGTACACATGAAACTAATACAACATTGTAAATAAACCATACTTCAATAAAATAAATAATTTAAAAATGATTACTCTCTCTCTCTCTTCTCTCTCACTCATTTGTGACTGCATGGACTGTATAGTCCCTGGAATTCTCCAGGCCAGAATACAGAATACCGAAGTAGGTAGCCTTTCCCTTCTCCAGGGGATCCTCCCAACCCAGGGATTAAATCCAGGTCTCCCACATTGCAGGCAGATTCTTTACCAACTGAGCTATAAGGGAAACCTACACACACACACACACACACACACACACACACATACACACCACTGATTTCCAGGTAAAGAGAGAGTTTTATTTCCCATTATTCATTCCTCAGAGGCTTAATATAATCAATATACAATGCAGGAGACCTGGGTTCAATCCCTGAGTCAGGCTACCTACTCTAGTATTCTGGCCTGGAGACCACAGAGGAGCCTGGCAAGCTACAGCCCATAGGGTCACAGAGTTGGACATGACATACTAATTCAACAACAACGAGAACGGTTACAATCGAATTAAAGGAAAATGAGGCCGGGACTTTTGAAGGATGTATAAAGGAAAATGAATGTTTCATAGTATAAATGTGCCTCAAGCCTCCAAATATTTTAGACTCAATAACATGTTTGATTCACCTTTAAAATGTTTTTATCATATAGAAAGTTATTTATCTGATATAAAAAATACAAATATTTGATTCAGTTTGTCTTGTTCCTCTTTATAAAAATCAACACTTAAAACAGAAACTTTTAAATTCAAATATATTGCAAACTCATAACACCATTTCAACACATATTACTACTCTGTGAATCCATTTATGGCTGAATTTGAAGTATATATTTGACAGCTGCTAGTCGAAATAAAAGCCCTATTTTATTTTTAACTAGATGTCGATTTCATGTAATGTTTAAAGTGCTTTTGGTACCTCTGTTTAAGAAGAAGGAAAGTTGCTGGGGCGGGTCTGTTCCACCCTCAGCCCCGCAGTCTTCAGAACGCCCCCTGACTTGGCTGAGGTCAGGCCTTGCAGACCTTTGTAAAACAATCTACGAATCAAGTCGCTGTAATTATACGCTTGCTTCTGTTCTGTCCTGCCTATGGTGGTGAATAATGACTTGACTGTAACTGTTTTTGCCCTTAAAGCAGCCAGTGCGCCACCTTGACCCAATGCCTCATGCAGACTGGAGGTGGTGACCTCACCGCTAATGATACCCCTGTATGCGAGACAGCAAAAGAGGCACAGATATAAAGAACAGTCTTTTGGACTCTGTGGGAGAGGGAGAGGGTGGGATAATTTGGGAGAATGGCATTGAAACATGTATAAATTCATATGTGAAATGAATCACCAGTCCAGGTTCGATGCATGATACAGGATGCTTGGCGCTGGTGCACTGGGATGACCCAGAAAGATGATATGGGGAGGGAGGTGGGAGAGGGGTTCAGAATTGGGAACAGTGCAAACCCATGGCAGATTCATGTTGATGTATGGTAAAACCAATACAGTATTGTAAAGTAAAATAAAGTAAAATTAAAAAAAAAAATTTAAGCAGTGGGGGGTAACTTGTATATATTTTCTTCTTCAGGTTCAACAACTGGAGTAAAATAGCTTTAACATGAATTTAAAGTAAAAATAAGAAGAATATTTAAGAAGAAATGCAAAAGGTAACAGAAAAGACTGTACTGAAAAGGCTGTGCTCAAAGACTCCCTCTTTTGAGCCTCACAGCACACACAGAGCCACTCACATAACTCACTTAACTTCTTGCTCTTCATAATTATTAATTATTTACATACAGTATTTTCCCCTTGCTCACAGGAAATATGTTCCAATTGCATGCCTAAAACCAGGGTACTGAACCCTACCTACGCTATGCTTTTTTCTATGCATACATATTATGGTAAAGTTTAATTTATAAATTAGACCTAGTAAGAGATTAGCCATAATATAATAACTAAAAATAATACACGATAGCAATGTAATGTAATAAATTATCTGAATGTAGCCTCTCTCTTTCAAACAATCTTACTGTACAAATTTAATGCTTTTACTGCTTAACTAAACACTAGCCAGTATCACTACTCTGGTCAGTTGTCATTCCAGTTTCAAAGAAGGGCATTGCCAAAGAACATACAAACTACTGCGCAATTGCGCTCATTTCACATGAGAGCAAGGTAAGGCTCAAAATCCTTCAATCTAGGTTTCAACAGTACATGAACTGAAACTTCCAGTTGTACACGCTGGATTCAGAAAAGGCAGAAGAACCAGAGGTCAAACTGCAACATCTGTTGGATCATAGAAAAAGCAAGGGAATTCCTCCAAAAAATCTATTTCCGTTTCATTGACTATGCTAAAGCTTTGACGGTGTGGATCACAACAAACCATGGAAAATTCTTAAAGAGGTGGGAATACCAGACCACCTTACCTGCCTCCAGAGAAACCTGTAAAGGTTAAGAAGCAACAATTATTCTGTTGCAATGATGGACTGGTTCAATACTGGGAAAGGAGTTAATCAAGGCTAATATATTGTCACCCTGATTTTTTAACTTCTATGCAGAATATATCATGTGATGTACAGCCAGCCTGGATGAAGGTCAAGCTGGAATCAAGATTGCTGGGAGAAACATCAGGAAGCTCAGATATGCAGACAACCCCACCTAAATGGCAGAAAGCAAAGAAGAACTGAAGAGCCTCATGATGAAGGTGAAAGAGGAGAATGGAAAAGCTGGCTTAGGACTGAAGATTAAAAAAGTGAAGATCATCACACCTGGTCCCATCACTTCATGGCAAATAGATGGGGAAGCAATAGAATCAGTGACAGAGTATTTTCTTTAGCTCCAAAATCACTGTGGATAGTGACTTCAGCCATAAAATTAAAGACACTTGCTGCTGAGAAGAAAGGCTATGACAAATCTGGACAGTGTATTAAAAAACAGAGATATCACTTTTCTGACAAAGGTCACCATAGTCAAAGCTGTGGTTTTTCTAGTAGTCATGTATGGATGTGAGAGTTGGATCATAAAGAAGGCTGAGTGCTGAAGAACTGGTGTTTTTTAACTGTGGTGTTGGAAAAGACTGTTGAGAGTCCCTTGGACAGCAAGGAGATCTAACCAGTCAATCCTAAAGGAAATCAGTCCTGAGTATTATTTGGAAGGAGTGATTCTGAAGTTGAAAATCCAATATTTGGCCACCTGATGCAAAGAGACAACTAACTGGAAAAGACCCTGATGCTGGGAAAGATTGAGGGCAGGAAGAGAAGTGGGTGACAGAGGATGAGATGGTTGGATGGCATCACTGACTCAATGGACCTGAGTTCGTGCAAATTCCAGGAGATAGTGAAGGACAGGGAAGCCTGGTCTGTTGCAATCCATGTGGTTGCAAAGAGTTGGACATGACTGAACATCTGAAAACAAGTAAAATAAAGGTTATGTGAACACAAGTGCTGCAGTACCAAGACAGCTGATTAGTCAGCCCAGTTAAGTTGGCTAACTCCAGTACTTTGGCCAACTCATGAAAAGAATTGACTCATTGGAAAAGACCTTGATGCTGGGAGGGATTGGGGACAGGAGGAGAAGGAGATGACAGAGGATGAGATGGCTGGATGGCATCACTGACTCGACGGACATGAGTTTGAGTGAACTCCGGGAGTTGGTGATGGACAGGGAGGTCTGGTGTGCTGTAATTCATGGGGTCACAAAGAGTCGGACACGACTGAGTGACTGAACTGAACTGAAGTGACTAATAGAAGGATACACTGGACAAGGGGATGATTTGTGTTCCGGTCAGAACAGAGTGGGACCATGCAAAATTTCATCATGCTTCTTAAAAAGGTGAGAACAGTTTCTTTATATCTCTTGTGTTTGAAATTCAATGAGATTTTTGAAGTAATGAATTTATAGTGTTTATTACATGTGGACAATATTCAGCCATTTTTTCCTCCAAATCTATTTCTTTCTGTTCTCTTATTTCTGTCTTCTCCTTCATTATCTCAAATAATACACATCAAATCACTTGAATCTGTCTCACAGCTCAATTATGACTCTGTTGTCTCCTCCTTTCTTTAGATTCTTCTATTTTGTATTTAATTTTCGACAGTTTCTAACATTGAGTCTTTGAGTTAACTATGCTTTTCTTCTGCAGAGCCCATTCTGTCATATTTGCTATTATGTCCATCATGAGCAGCTTTCTTTAAAAAAAAAGTTAAAAATCTCAATCATTGAAGTTTTCACTGGCTGTAAAGGTTTGACAAAGAATTCAATTTCCCTTATAGTTATATGGATTTATGCTGAAACCTCTTAACTCCCTCTAAGTTTCTTAGATGTGCAACCAATTAATACTCCATTCACATTTATATATTTTTTCTTTTTTTAATTCAAGTATAGCTGATTTACCATGTTGTGTTACTCTTAGGTGTTCAACAAAGTGATTCAATTATAAATATATATATTTATTTTTTCAGATTATTTTCATTATAATTCATTACAAAATATTGAGTATAGTCTGTGCTATTAAATAGGTCCCTGTTGGTTATCTATTTTATGTATAGCAGAGTGTTTCTGTTAACATAAATCTTCACATTTATCTTCCCTTTTCCCCTTTGAGAATCATATGCTTCTTTTCTATATCTGTGGATCTATTTCTTTTTATATCTAAGCTCATTTGCATCAGTTTTTATATTTTACACAGAAGCAGTATCATATGATATTTGCCTTTCTTTGTCTTATTTCGCCCAGCATGAAAATCTCTAGATTTGTCCATCATGCTGCAAATGACATTATTTCATCTTTTATTGCTGAGCAATATTCCATTGTATAAATATATTACATCATCTTTAACCATTCTTCTGTCTATGGATATTTAGGTTGCTTCCACCTCTTGGCTATTATAAATAGTGCTGCATTGAACATTAGGGTGCATGTATCTTTTCAAATTGTGTTTTTTTCCTGGTGTATGCCCAGAAGCGGGATTTCAGGACCATTCAGTATTTTTAGTTTTTTTCAGGAAGTTCCATACTGTTCTCCAAAGTGACTGTACAAGTTTACATTCCCACCTACAGTGTAGGAGGGTTCCTTTCTCTTTATACCCTCTCCAGCATTTAGACTTTTTGGTAACTACCATTCTGAGTGGTGTGAGGTGGTATCTCATTGTAGTTTTGATTCGCATATTTCTAATAATTAGCAAAGCTGAGCATCATTTCATGTGTCTTTTGGCCATCTGTATGGCTCTTTGAGAGAAATATCTATGTTAAATCTTCTGCCCATCTTTTTCTATTTTTGCTACTGAACTGTATGGCCTATTTTTATATTTTGGAGATTGATCCTTTGTCAGGTGCAGCATTTGCAAATGGTTTCTCCTGTTCTGTAGGCTGTTTTTTTCATTTTGTTTATGGTTTCTTTTGATGTGCAAAAGATTTTAAGTTTAATTAGGTCCCATTTGTTTATGTTTGTTTTTATTTCCACTTCATCAGAAGATGGAACTATAAAGATATTGTTGGATTTTATGCCAAAGAATATTCTGCCTATGTTTTTGCAAACAATAAAAGATCAGAAAAAGAAATTAAGAAAACACTCTCATTTTTCAAAGCATCAAGAAGAATAAAATACCTAGGAATAAACCTACCTAAAGAGGCAAAAGACTTGTAATCAGAAAACTATAAGATACTGATGAAAGAAATTAAAGAGGACACAAAGGAGATATAAACAATTTTCCTGGATTGGAGGAATTTGTATTGTCAAAATAACTATACTTATCGAATGCAATCCTTATCAGTGCAATCCTTATCAAATTATCATTAGCATTTTCCACAGAATTAGAACAACAACAACAAAAAATTCTAACTCACACGGAAATACCAAAGACCCCATACTGCCAAAGAGATCTTGAGAAAGAAAAACAGACCTGGAGGAATCAGGCTTCCTATTTCAGACTACATTACAAAGCTACAAAATCAAAACAGTATTGTATTGGCACAAAACAGAAATATGGATCAATAAAGAGAAATAAACCAGCAGACTTATGGTTACCTAATCTATGACAAAAGAGGTAAGAATATACAGTGGAGAAAAAACAGTCTCTTCAATAAGTGGTGCTGGGAAAACTGGATAATTACATGTAAAAGAAAGAAATTAGAACATTCTCTAATACCATATGCAAAAATAAACTCAAAATGGTTAAATACAAGACTGGATATCATGTAGTTTTATTAAGAGAAGTAACATTAAATCAAATCAGGCAAACGCACCATGGCTCACATTTCTAAAATTCCGCATCATTATCTCAATATAACTACTTTTTATTGCCAGATATTTTCCACATTTTAATCTCCTTTTTTATGTGCTTTATTTTCCCATGCAACTTTCACTGCATATCACCATTCATTATTTTTATGTTTTGTGCTATAGATGCTAGAGGTAATTTCAGCACCTTAATTGAATGGTATCTTTTCCTGGTCTAAAATTATACATGAGGTTTCTGTTGCCCTGTTAGAGGAAGCATACTAATTTTACAACAACTAACACATCTCTGAAGCAGAGACAGAATAAAGTTAATTGACCTGTTTCCATGGACTGCAGACTATTATATCTCCATATGTACATAAAAACCCACTCAAATATCCTTTACAAGGTCATTTTCAATATGTTTACCTTTATAACTCAGTACTCTGCTGATACTTCATTTTTAAAAAAAGACTCAAATTTATTACCATTACTTAGAACCATAGTACTTCATCTATTTTTAATATTTTCTCACAGTCTTAAAGTTTCTCTTCCATCACTTCTTTTCCCCCCTTTATCTCTTAATTGTATCAAAATGCTATATACCTTGGATGGCATGATTTACACAATTGACATGAGTTTGAACAAACTCCAAGACACAGTGAAGGACAGAGAAGCCTGGCATGCTTCAGCCCAGGGTCACAAAGAGTTGGACACAACTGAGCAACTGAACAACAACAAAATACCTTGATTATAGTATCTTTGCCTTTCTTTGGGATTGGAATAAAAATGTTCATTTCCAGTCCTGTAGCCACTGCTGAGTTTTTAAAATGTGCTGACATATTGAGTGCAGCACTTTAACAGCATCATCTTTTAGGATTTGAAATAGCTCAGCTGGAATTTCATCATGTTCAAGCTGGATTTAGAAAATGCAGAGGAACGAGACAACAAATTGCCAAAATTCATTGGATCATGGAAAAGGCAAGAGAATCCGGAAGAACATCTACTTCTGCTTCATTGACTATGCTAAACCCTTTGACTGTGTGGATCACAACAAACTACAGAAAATTCTTCAAGAGATGGGAATACCAGACTACCTTACCTGCCTCCTGAGAAATCTGTATGCAGGTCAAGAAGCTACAGTTAGAATTGGACATTGAACAATGGACTGGTTCCAAATTGGGAAAGGAGTATGACAAGGCTGCAAATTATCACCCTGCTTATTTAACATATATGCAGAGTACATCATGTGAAACGCTAGGCTGGATGAAGCACAACTTGGAATCAAGATTGCCGGGAGAAATATCAATAACGTGATATGTAGATGACACCACCCTTATGGCAGAAAGTGAAAAGGAACTAAAGAACCTCTTGATGAACATGAAAGAGGTTAGTGAAAAATCTGGCTTAAAACTTAAAGTTCAAATACTAAGATCATGTCATTTGGTCCCATCACTTCATGTCAAATAGATGGAGAAATAATGAAAACAGTCAGAGACTTTATTTTCTTGGGCTCCAAAGTCACTGCAGATGGTGGCTGCAGCCATGAAATTAAAAGACACTTGCTCCTTTGAAGAAAAGCTATGACAAACCTAGACAGCCTGCTAAAAAGCACGAACATTACTCTACTGACCAAAGGTTCACATAGTCAAAGCTATGGTTTTTCCAGTAGTTATGTATGGATGTGAGAGTTGGACCATCAAGAAAGCTGAGCATTGAAGAATTGATGTTTTGAACTGTGATGACGGAGAAGACTCTTGAGAGTCCTTTGGACAGCAAGCAGATCAAAGCAGTCAATCCTAAAGGAACTCAGTCCTGAATATTCATTGGAAGGACTGATACTGAAGCTAAAGCTCCAATACTTTGGCCATCCTATGAAAAAAGCTGACTTATTTGAAAAGACTCTGATTCTGGGAAAGATCGAAGGCAGGAGGAGAAGGGGATGGCAGAGGATGAGATGATTGAATGGCATCACCAACTTGAGGAACATGAGTTTGAGCAGGCTCTGGAAGTTGGTGATGGACAGGGAAGCCTGGCATGCTGCAGTCCTTGACATCACAATGAGTTGGACATGACTGAGTAACTGAACTAAACTGATGGTATCTTTTGTCTTACTCTTAATTTGTCTTTCTGCCCCTTGGGCAGAAGCAAGGTTAGGTTCCACAGGCCATGGTATTAATCACTGTCTTTCCATGCCTCTTTCCCTGTCTCCCACCTTTTACCTGGTACCTTAGGGAACTTGTAGACATGCGGATAGATTTAGCTTAATTTATCATTGTTTGATTTTCAACCGACAGCATTATGGCTACCATTTTTACAATTTGAACTGCTCTTGCAAAATTGATAATAATCTCTGTATTACTGATTTCCACATATTCACATATTTCATCATTCTATACTGTATGACATTTATCATTCTATGTTCTTACTATTTTCCTCCTTTACTTGTCTTTGACCATGTCTGTTACTTACTGGTTCTCTATTTCTTTTGCTACTCATTTTATTCTCTTGTCCAAATAACTGTGATGTCTAGTTCTTCATATAAACAGATTTTAGAATCTTTATTAAAATAATTATAGAACCTTTTCTGTCATGAATTTATCATTTGAAAAAAAACTTTGAGCCATAAATCTCCAATGCAAGAAAAAGTTTAAAGAAAATAAAATGAAAGTTTTGGCTTGACTTTTGTTCTTCCTTTGATATCTGCTGTTTACTAATCAGCCAACTAATATCACTGAGCATCTGTTTCTCATCTCATTAATTAGATACTAAAAGATAATATAAGGTGATGAAATTAAAACATGAATGTGTAATACCAATATAAAGATGCCTATGAATCATTTAAAATAATCACTGTCCTAATATTTATTTTGTTCTAAATATGTTACTTCTAAGAATGAAAGTATATAAGCACTGAGTTTTATTTAAACGATGGCATATTATATGAATTGCTATTTCTAATTTTTTTGAGAGGTTATTCATGAAACTACATTTCTGCGCTTCACTTTAATAGCTCAGTTCCTTCTTTTGAAATTTCCCCATTTACCCAAAGAAATTTACTTAAAGAGATTTCATCCATTTTATGAAATAATTAGGTTTAAATGGATTATTGTTGAACATTTATGAAATAAACTTAATCTAAACCCCAGATATTATCTTGAAGACATTTAAAATTTATAGCAGGATATTGGGTATTTTATGCTCACAAATTTATTTTTATATGCAGTGTTATCTGTACGATGTGACTTTTCATTTTAAAATTGACTTCTTTCTAATTCTTCAATATGAGATGATCACATTCATGCCATAATCAAGTATTATAAAGACAAATCAACAACAATGGAAAATGATACATAAAATTTACTTTCTATATTTTATATGCAAAGTACATATAATAAGAAGCACTCAATCAGATCTAATGATATCTAAAGAAATCTCTATATTTTGGACATTTAGATATCAGTTTATATTTTCAATTAATAGTTTCTTTAATCAAGAAAAGTTTCTATAATATAACATTATAGTACTAAAGAAAGTGAAAGTGTTAGTCGCTCAGTCATGTCTGACTTTGTGACCCAGTGGACTATAGCCCGCTAAGCTCCTCTGTCCATGAAATATCCTTGCTCCTCTGTCCAGCAAGGATACTGGAATAGGTGGCCATTCCTTTCTCCAGAGTATCTTCCCAAGCCAGGGATTGAAACCATGTCTCCTGCATTGCAGGCAAATTGTTTATTGTCTGAGCCATCAGGATTATACATTCATATATTCTATTATACTTAGTTCTCACTGTGTGGATTAGTTACTTGATCCACATTTATTTATGTATGCATACATTCATTTATGGGCTTCCTAGGTGGCACTAGTGGTCAAGAAGTCACCTGACAATGCAGGACACATAAAAGAAGGGGGCTGGATTCCTGGGTCAGAAAGATTCCCTAGAGGAGGACACGGTAACCCACTCCAATACTCTTGCCAGGAGAATCCCTTGGATGAGGGAGCCTGGTGGGCTGTAGCCCATAGGGTCATAAAGAGTGGGACACGACTGAAGCTACCTAGCATGCAAGCATGCAATGTATGTATATATGTGTATGTATAAATTAATTGTAAATACTAGCTTAATTCCTTACATATTTCAGTTCAGTTCAGTTCAGTCGCTCAGTCGTGTCCGATTCTTTGCGACCCCATGAATTGCAGCACGCCAGGCCTCCCTGTCTATCACCAACTCCTGGAGTTCACTCAAACTCATGTCCATCGAGTCGGTGATGGCACCAACCATCTCATCCTCTGTCGTCCCCTTCTCCTCCTGCCCCCAATTCCTCCCAGCATCAGAGTCTTCCAATGAGTCAACTCTTCACATGAGGTGGCCAAAGTACATATTTAGACATACATATAAAAATATATACTTTCTATATTTTTGGTTTGTAATAGAAATGTATAAAATACAATTTTCCCTATATTATGAAATTACATGTAATGTTTAAGACAAACAGAGCACTTTAATTACTTGAAGTAATGGGTATTTTGAATTCACTGTTGTACATTCCATGGAATATATAAAATGCATTTTGATATGAAATTTATTTTTTATGAAATATGTTTTCTTATTGTCAGTCCATACTTGCCTTCTACTTTGAAAGTCAAGTACTATTGATGAGGGAACATTTTGCTATTTGTCTCTTTTGGGGTTCCCCCATAAGCTTATCATGTTGATTTGTAAAATATTTCTTCTAGGTGTTTCAAGGGTTATCCCTCTGCATGTACCTGTTCTCCATCTTAGATCTTATTGAACCTTACTTAAACTATCAATCAAACAACCTTCCCCCGACCCTCTCCTTTTGGTAAACATTTTTCGATCGCTCTCTTAAGCATATTTAGAGAAGTTTATTTCTAGCGAAATGCTTCACAGAACTTTACCTCCTGCAGAGTCGTATTTTTCAGGGAAGAAAGACTCATGAAATATATTAAGGCAAATACTGAATCTCAAGATTGGCTGTGCTGTCATTACATTCTCTGATTAATGTCCTGAACAAGTCTACAAGCCCTAGCAGAACAAAAAGTGCAGTAGGTGTGAAACTTTCCTACTATCATAGTAAGTAACAGCAATTGTAGCATCTTTGTGTAAAATTTCAAATTTCATTGATTAAATATTAATGTTCATGATTAATAAGGAATAAATTTTCAACATGCAAATGAACTAGTGCATTACATAAATATGAATGTACAAATGGCTACAGAAATTAATGAATATTTCAATGCTTAAACAGTTTCAAGGAAAAAAAAAAAACAGCTGTGCCAGTTATCATCAATTAAGTAGGTAATTTGTAATTAATTATAGACACATATGGCTAATGCTACTCATGTACAGAACAAGGATTTCTCAGGTAATAAAGGAGGCAAATGTTAAATTATCTGTAACTATTAAACACTATTCTCATGGCCATTTTGTAAATTAGTTTGACAATAATTTACTCCACACTTTATATATGAATCACAGTGCAAAAAGAATAGTTTTGATTTGGGTAGAAAAAAGCATATTTGTATCAAGAAAAAAAGTGATTTTCTTTTGATTCCCATGTAAACACTTGAGAAGTAGTTCCATGATGAAAATTTTTCCAATGGTTTTCCACTCACTTTACTAGAATGTTGAACTTGAAAAGAGAGAAATGACTTCCCTGGTGGCTCAGATGGTAAAGCATCTGTCTACAATGCGGGAGACCCGGGTTCGATCCCTGGGTTGGGAAGCTCCCCTGGAGAAGGAAATGGCAATCCATTCCAGGACTATTGCCTGGAAAATCCCATGGACAGAGGATCCTGGTGGGCTACAGCCCATGGGGTCGCAAAGAGTTAGACACGACTGAATGACTTCACTTCAGTTCACTTCAGGTCAAATTATTTAGTTTTTGCAGTTGTGAATCATGTTTTAACTATGTGTATATATCTTATTTATCTTCACTTGGAAAAAAACAAACTTTTTTCATGGACTGTGTATTTTGATTATCTAATACAGTCCTTGATATATCATGCTTATTCTCCTCAATTTATTTTCCTGTTACCTTTGCTAACAACGTAGACACTTTGGCTTCACTGTCATATAAAATCATATCTCAAGAAATGCAAAACTATCTTATTATCTCTGAGCTATATGAGTGTATTTGGTACTGATTTGGTATATCTGTACTTCTAAATGTATTAATTTAATTATCTCATAAATTTAAATGAACTGTTATATGCTTATGGCTCAGAAACCAAAGCCAAAAATGTTCAAATGCTTCAAGTCTCTGGGTAAAGCAAATATTTTGAACTTACTTACCTAAACTGACATTATGTATTATTTATTTTAAATGCATGTACTGTTTACTTCTTTATAAACAATAAAAACTGTTCTGTTAGAAACTCTGCTTTGTGTTTAAATTGTTTTAACTTTTGTTTATAACTTCATTTTCAATTTTGTTTTTACAAAGACCTCTGAATGTTTAAAAGTTTGATTTGCCTTCATTTTTTCTTGAATACTTGCATTGTCTGACTGTTGGAAAGAATGTTAATTATAATTAATAATTCTTATCACTGATATGTGGCATAATTGCCACTTGGTATAGTATAAAATACACTGGCCACCTGATGAGAAGAACTGATTCATTGGAAAAGACCCTGATGCTGGGAAAGATTGAAGACAGGAGGAGAAGGGGATGATAGAGGATGAGATGGTTGGATGGCCTCACCGACTCAGTGGACATGAGTTTGAGCAAGTTCTGAGAGTTGGTGATAAGACTGGGAGGCCTGGGGTGATGCAGTCCATGGGGTCACAAAGAGTCAGACACGACTGAGCGACTGAACTAATCTGATAGTATAAAAACAAACATTGCATATTTTTGCTTTTTACTGTTACAAAATAAAACAATATCAACATGTACAAAAATTATTAGGTATCAGATGGTATAACCAGTTGCTACCTGGATGATGTTATTTCCAACTTCCTCTTGAAAACCCACATATCCTCTGAGATCTTCCAATTCCAATATTGAAACTAAACAGCGAATAGAACTGCTTGCAAGAAAACAGTGTTATTTAGCAAGAAGAAGAAAAAATATATACATTAGAAACCTTGATCTACATTTAAAAAGAGAGAAGCATCAGAGAAAGATTGGTTGCTAGTTTTATCCGTCTATGTCTATGTGACCCCATGGACTGTAGCCTGCCAGGCTACTCTGTCCATGGGATTTTCCAGGCAAGAATACTGGAGTGGGTTGACATTTTCTCCTCCATCGGATCTTCCCAACCCACGGATAGTACTCGTGTCTCTTGCATTGCACATGGATTCTTTACCAACTGAGCCACCAAGTAAGCTCATAGGGAAGGACTGTTGTTAAGACAAAAACTTTTATTTTCCTTAAATCAACTGATATAATAGGTACTTGTTCAAAATTATAACAATGTGTTTAATTGTATACATCATACATATATGTGTGTGTGTGTGTATGTGTGTGTGTGTGTGTGTGTAAGTGAAATGAATAACAGCGAAAGATTGCTTTATCATGATAGGGTACTAGTATTACCTGTGAATAAGAATAGTGTTATTTTAAATTGGTCTTGGATTAAAGTTACATGTATGTTGTAAACTTCAAGGCAACCTAAAAAAGTAGGATAAGAGTGCAACAGATATTCTAAAACTGAAGATAAAACAGAATCATGCAAGATGGTCATTTAAAACCATAAAAGACAGAGAAACAGTGGAGACAAAGTTGAACCAAAAAACAAAAGTACCTATACTAATTTCAGACACAGGGTAGAGTATGTATAATAATAAGGTGAAGCTGTTCTGCATGAGAGACTTAATTGTCCTTTTTATACATATATTTATTAAATCATTTAATTATATGATTATAGACTTATGGATATTTATTTTATTCCTTTTTTAAATAAATCAATACCATTTCATTGGAGAAGATTCTTGAGAGTCCCTTGGAATGCAAGAAGATCAAACCAGTCAATCCTAAAGGAAATCAACCGTGAATATTCTTTGGAAGGACTGATGTTGTAGCTGAAGCTCCAATACTTTGGCCTCCTGATGGAAGAACTAATTCACTGGAAAAGATCCTGATGCTGGGAAAGATTGAGGGCAGGAGGAGAAGGGGATGACAGAGGATGAGACAGTTGGATGGCATTGCTGACTCGATGGGCATGAATTTCAGCAAGCTCTGGGAGAAGATGAAGGACAGGGAGCACTGGTATGCTGCAGTCCATGGGGTCACAAAGACACAACTGAGAGACTGAACAACAGCAAGCATTTCATTTATTTTGTTACTCAAATTGTTCTAGCTTTGACTTTTGCTAGTTCCTTCAATTTGTTCTGTTCCTTTGAGATTGTTTGGTTGTTTCAGAGCAACTTGTTACTCTGATACTAAACAATGTTCTAGACTTATCTTGTATATTTCCTGTCCCATTGTTAGAATCATTCATTTGTCCCTGGAATCCTGCTTCTTTTTACAGCAGGATGATATTACACATCAAGAACTAAGTTTAAGTTTGCTCCTGCTCCAGGGATGTTTTTGTCCCAGGCCTTCTTGGCTGACAGAGAAATGTAATATATGCATGTATAGTAACCTTATAATGCACATATGTAATATTTCTGTATGTAGTTATCTGTATCTATATTAAGGTAAACATGAGTTCATACTGCTCTTTTCTTCGCTCCTTTCTTATCTGTAAACTCCCACTCAAGCTGTTAAGAAGCTGGCTCCCGCACTGCCCACTATCCATTCCCTTAATTGTTCAGTTCTAGCATACATTATAGCAGCATCAGCATTTTTAACCCATACTCCTTATGATATAACTTTATTACTTATACACAGTTTCGCTGGTCTTTTAATGTCCCCTTATTTGCAAAGTTACTCAGGTCAGCAACTTTTTTCCTCACCCACATCACTGAGGTCATTTTATATGTTTGTAATTTTTTTTTAAAGTCACAGTTTGCTTTAACCTGGAATTTTTGCAACCTCTCAAATGACTTTTTACAATTATATATTACATTTCACTGTTTGTACTGTAAAATGTTTTGGAAAATACAGTGTTATGCACCCAGAATTAAGGTGTATAGAATAGTTCCACTACTCTTAAAAAATAAATCCCCTAAGTTCACTTATTGAATCTTCTCTCCTTCCCTCCCTCAAACACCTAGTAACTACTGATCTTTTTGCCATCTTTTTACTTTGCCTTTTCCAGAATGCCATGTTACTGGGATCATGGAGTATGCAACCTTTTCACATTCTCTTTTGTAATTCAGCAATATGCAGTAAGGTTTACCTATGACCTTTTCTGTGGTTTGATAGCTCATTTTTAAACTATTGTAAAATATAGCTAACATAATGTCATTTTAACTATTTGTAAATATACAATTCAGTAGCATTAAATACATTCACACTGTGGTATAATCATCACATCAGTGTGGCTCTCTCCATCATCATTATTTTTTTGCTACATTTCAAATCATCCATAATTCCTAACCTGATTACCTTATTTAATACTGCATCCAATTATCAATTCTTTCATACCAAAATCACTTTTGAAACACTGCTTTTTTCTTCTATCCTTTCCATTTGCTTGTTTTTCTTTTTGTTCACTGTGGCTGTTCCCTGCTAAACGTAAGGTCAATGAATGCAAAGACTGTTGTTTTGCTTGCTGACACGTACAAGATCTTAAAAGAATAGCTGGAACATAGTAAGAGTGGTGCGCTCACTCTCTCTCACTATATATATGTGTGTGTGTGTGTGTGTGTGTGTGTGTGTGTGTATTAATAAATAATTGGAAGAATAAATACAAGGATCTCTGAGTCAACAGGACAAAGATTTATTTTAAGTATGTTTGGGGTGGGAGCTAGCATTAGATCTAGGGACCAATTAGATGTCACTGTTTTCTTTTTTATTCTCATTTCTATCCCTGAGTGAATTTTTACAGAAAATGGCTTTAAATTCATGAGAAAAAAGGATAGGATGGCCACTATAGCTATCCCTCATGGTTCTAAAAAGCACCCCATGACTCTCACCATTGTGAAGCTCAGAGTTCTCACAGCTTCTTTAAGGAGTGTTCTGTTAATTTATGGAGTCATCTCCTAAACTTGTTAGGTTGAGAGCTTTTATGCTTAATTGTTCACCAATCAATTTCCATTCTTTTTCTCTTTCTATTTCTAAGAAATTCTTCCAACATTTTGCCCACTTATAGCACACTACCATTTCTTTCTTTTAGATGTTTTTCTTGCTTGGTATTGATGTACTATTAATTCAGGTTGGAGAGTATATATACCCATGTAATCATGCATGTCACATGAACCTGAAAACACTGAAAGTTAATTTTTTAAGTGTGAAACAAACCTAAAAGCTCACAGAGCATTGTGCATAGCCCCCAAAGTAATAAGCTTCACAAGTATTGTAAGAACACAAAGCTACTATGAATAAGAAAATAAATAAACATTAACATATGTGTAATGCATTAACAAATGTGTACTGTTAAAAAATCTGTAGAAATTTGAAGAGTTAATAAATTTGTAGAAACAATGTGTGTGGATGTGTGCACATAATCCAATCAAAGAAATTCTCATTGTGAGGTGATAGTCATATATTTTGACATAAGTGATTTTATATAAAAGCAGTTATAAAACCAATTGAATTTACTATTTCTGTGGACACAAAATTGAGACTACATTCACTAAAATAATGAGATTAAGAATTGAAAAAAATTAACTTGTATATGTCTATTTCAAGCTTCCCTGGTGGCTCAGTGTTAAGGAATCTTCTGTCTGCCAATGCAGGAGACATGATCTCTGGGTCAGAAAGATCCCCTGGAGAAGAAAATGGCAACCCACTCTAGTATTCTTGCCTGGAGAATCCCATGGACAGAGGAGCGTGGTGGGCTACAGTCCATGGGTTGCAAAGAGTCAGACATGACTGAGTTACTGAGTACACATAAGTTAATTTAACCACAAAGTTAGCCAAACAGGATACATGCCTGAGACTGAGACTATAATAATCATAGGGATATAGCCAGCTACTAAGGTCTTATGTCCCTTTAATTGAAGAAAAACTAACAAGATCTTTGAGTAAAGGAAGAATCCACTGAGCCATAAGCATGAGAATGTTTCAAATATTTCTTTAATAGCAAAAATGGTATAATGACATTCTGTGTGGTATACCAAGGCAGGAGGTTTTACTACCCACACAATCTCTGAAGAAATAACTAAAAATAAACCTAAGCATGAAAAGTTATATATATATATATATATATATATATATATATATATATATAGAGAGAGAGAGAGAGAGAGAGAGAGAGAGAGAGAGTGCAATAAAAAATAAAGGGTAAAATAGGATGGTGGAATATCTCTAAATTTAAGGAAGGATTGAACATAAATAATACTGTAAATAAAATGTATGCTGATAAATTCAAGAGTTTAAAGATGTGGACAAATAATAAAAATACACAAAAATAGAGTAAGCAGGGAGGTTTAAAGAAGGATAGAGAAATTTATGGTTTATATCTTGTTAGAAGAAAAACAGAAGTTCTTTCTGTGCTTTTAAAGTGGGTTCCCAGGTGGCTCACTGGTAAAGAACCTGCCTGCCAATGTAGGAGACCTAAGAGACATGGATTTGATTCCTGGGTCAGAAAGATCCTCTGGAGGAGGGCATGGCAATGCACTCCAGTATTCTTTCCTGGAGAACCCCATAGATAGAAGAGCCTGGCAGGTTATGGTACCTAGGGTTGCAAAGAGTGAGACACGACTGAAGTGACTTAGCATGCGTCCATTCTTCATAAGAGAATTATAAACTATGCAGGCAAAATTTTATGATAAGCACTAAAAGAAGACAATTAAAATGCAGGCAAAATGCAGACAAAAAATGAAAAGGGGTAATGGTCAAAAGAGGTAAAATAATTGTTGAGATTGTGTATTGTTTTAAAGCAATTTGTGCTGTACTATTTAATTAACTGAGTTATTTCTTTAAAAAATATTTCATTGGATGATATGCATAGCTAGTAATTTGGTACTATCTTTTTTTTTCTTTTCTGTTTTGTAAATGGTACAAAAGATGCAGAAAGAAAAATGATACTATTTGCAATTTATAATTAAAAAGCCTTGCCGTCAGGAAATTGGGCTGTGTATGAAAGCACTATCTTATATCTCATGGGAAGGTTTTAGGATTATCTCTAGAGATACAAGGAAGTCTGCTATTACCCTTGACCAAGACAAGGATGAGACAGGCTGCTAGTGATCTATAATGTGCTGTTTAAAGTTTGAAACTTCCCTGAAGGTACTCTGAGGCAAGACTATCTTTACTGTTTTTGAGATAAACAGATGGCCAGTCAAAGTCAGCCTTAACCTGTATCTGAATTTGCAGCTCCCGCAAATATTTTTCTGCTTCTGTTGTTACCTTCCTTTATTCTTTTTTAAGCACAGCAACCAACAAGTTATAACATTCCTTTGTTTAACACCCTCCAGGAACTTTCTATCTCACTCAGGAAAAACAGGTCTTTACAAGAGCCTAAAATTTCCTAGGTGGGGCAGTGGTAAAGAATCCTCTTGCCAATGCAGGAGACAAATGATACTGGTTCTATCCCTGAGTGGGGAAGATTCCCTGGAGTAGGAAATGGCAATGGGCTCCAGGATTCTTGCCTGGAAAATTCCATGGACAGAGGATCCTGGCGGTCTACAGTCCATGGAGTCACAAAGAGTCTGACATGATAAAGCATGCCCCCACCCCCACCCCCAGCCCGCACCCCCCAGCCAAAACACACACAGGAAAGTCCTCTGAAATCTGCCTCCATTTAGCTCTGTCATTTCAATTCCTCCTACAAGTCTTCAAGTTATACTGGCTTCATCAGTTCTAGAACAATACACTATGCCTCATTTCAAGG
Source organism: Budorcas taxicolor (assembly GCF_023091745.1). Lineage (NCBI taxonomy): Eukaryota > Metazoa > Chordata > Mammalia > Artiodactyla > Bovidae > Budorcas > Budorcas taxicolor. Next base: position 52,916,435 of record NC_068929.1, on the reverse strand, counting down.
TTTGTAAACTAGCTACTTCCTCAGCCTGGATTGTTTTTGCCCAGACAAAAAACAAGACTCACTCCTTTTCCTTCATGTCTTTACTCACTTTTTGCAAATTAAGTCATTCTGGCCACTAGATTTAAAATAACAATTGCATCACCTCTGACAACACATCTTTTGTCCTCTTTTCATTTTCTCCATAACATCACCACTGTGTAGCTTAACAAATATTTATTCAACTTATTTATTTTGTCTCCTCCAGGTAAATGGAATTTACTCCCTTTTGTTTCCTGCTGCATCCTCTGGGTTTAAAATAGTGTCTTGTACACTGTGAGAGTGTAAGATAGAGTTGATTTACGGCTGAAATATCTCTGGGATCTCCTGACTACCTGGCTTTAACTCTTGGCTAAGTTCTTTTTCCAAATAGGAAAAGGGGTACATCAAGGCTGTATATTGTCACCCTGCTTATTTAACTTATATGCAGAGTACATCATGAGAAATGCTGGGCTGGAAGAAGCACAAGCTAGAATCAAGATTGCTGGGAGAAATATCAATAACCTCCGATATGCAGATGACACCACCCTTATGGCAGAAAGTGAAGAGGAACTAAAGAGCCTCTTGATGAAAGTGAAAGAGGAGAGTGAAAAGTTGGCCTAAAGCTCAACATTCACAAAACTAAGATCATGGCATCCGGTCCCATCACTTCTTGGGAAATAGATGGGGAAACAGTGGAAACAATGGTGGACTTTATTTTTCTGGGCTCCAAAATCACTGCATATGGTGACTGCAGCCATAAAATTAAAAGACGCTTACTCCTTGGAAGGAAAGTAATGACCAACCTAGACAGCATGTTGAAAAGCAGAGACATTACTTTGTCAGCAAAAGTCCACCTATTTGTTTATTTATTTTTAATATAAATTTATTTAATTTAATTGGATGCTAATTAGGAAAAGGAGTATGTCAAGGCTGTATATTGTAACCCTGCTTATTTAACTTATATGCAGAGTACATCAGGAGAAACAATGGGCTGGAAGAAACACAAGCTGGAATCAAGATTGCCAGGAGAAATATCAATAACCTCAGCTATGCAGATGACACCACCCTTATGGCAGAAAGTGAAGAGGAACTAAAAAGCCTCTTGATGAAATTGAAAGAGGAAAATGAAAAAGTTGGCTTAAATCTCAACATTCAGAAAACTAAGATCATGGCATCTGGTTCCATCACTTCATGGGAAATAGATGGGGAAACAGTGGAAACAGTGTCAGACTTTATTTTTGGGGGCTCCAAAATCACTGCAGATAGTGACTGCAGCCATGAAATTAAGACACTCGTTGGAAGAAAAGTTATGACCTACCTAGATAGCATGTTGAAAAGCAGAGACATTACTTTGCCAACAAAGGTCCATCTAGTCAAGGCTATGGTTTTTCCAGTGGTCATGTATGGATATGAGAGTTGGACTGTGAAGAAAGCTGAGTGGTGAAGAGTCGATGCTTTTGAACTGTGGTGTTGGAGAAGACTCTTGAGAGTCCCTTGGACTGCAAGGAGATCCAACCGGTCCATTCTGAAGGAGATCAGCCCTGGGATTTCTTTGGAGGGAATGATGCTAAAGCTGAAACTCCAGTACTTTAACCACCTCATGCGAAGAGTTGACTCATTGGAAAAGACTCTGATGCTGGGAGGGATTGGGGGCAGGAGGAGAAGGGGCTGACCGAGGATGAGATGGCTGGATGGCATCACAGACTCGATGGACATGAGTTTGAGTGCACTCTGGGTATTGGTGATGGATAGGGAGGCCTGGCATGCTGTGATTCATGGGGTCACAAAGAGTTGGACACGAATGAGCAACTGAATTGAACTGAACTGAATTGAATTACTTTACAATATCGTATTGGTTTTGCCATACATCAACATGAATCTGCCAATAATAATTTAAAATTGTTGTCAAATCAGGATAGAAAAAAGGATATCATAAATACTTGACTTCTTTTATTCTGAAGCAGCTCAATTAACCTTAATTCACTGGAGCCATTGCAGATCTTTCCCTTTAGATGGGAGAAACCAAGAACAACCTGAAGTGAGAGGGTTTAATATGAGAAGAAATGTTTTCTACTGCTGCACCTTGTATTAACTATCCTTTAAGGCTCATTACCTAGAATAGATCTGTTCTAGGTTCTCAGAGCAAATGACAAAAGGAAGGACACCTATTATGAAGCTCAAAAATACACAATAGTTTTTTTTTCTATTTTTTTCTTTCTTGTCTTAAAATTCCAATGAATAGTAACCCTACATCTTTCTGTCAAATTTCCGATCATGGCATCTGGTCCCATCACTTCATGGGAAATAGATGGGGAAACAGTGGAAACAGTGTCAGACTTTATTTTTGGGGGCTCCAAAATCAGTGCAGATGGTAACTGCAGCCATGAAATTAAAAGACGCTTGCACCTTGGAAGAAAAGTTATGACCAACCTAGACAGTATATTCAAAAGCAGAGACATTACTTTGCCGACTAAGGTCCGCATAATCAAGGCTATGGGTTTTCCTGTGGTCATGTATGGATGTGAGAGTTGGACTGTTAAGAAGGCTGAGCACCGAGAATTGATGCTTTTGAACTGTGGTGTTGGAGAAGGCTCTTGAGAGTCCCTTGGACTGCAAGGAGATCCACCCAGTCCATTCTGAAGATCAACCCTGGGATTCCTTTGGAAGGAATGATGCTAAAGCTGATGCTCCAGTACTTTGGCCACCTCATGCGAAGAGTTGACTCATTGGAAAAGACTCTGATGCTGGGAGGGGTTGGGGGCAGAAGGAGAAGGGGACGACAGAGGACGAGATGGCTGGATGGCATCATGGACTCGATGGACGTGAGTCTGAGTGAACTCTGGGAAATGGTGATGGACGGGAAGGCCTGGCGTGCTGCGATTTATGGGGTCGCAAAGAGTCGGACATGACTGAGCGACTGATCTGAACTGAACTGAACTAAACTATGTACTAGTTTTTTTGCACTATAAACTGAACGTATAATGATTTTTCTTTGTGGGATTTTTATGATGTTTGTTGGTATCCGTGTTGGAAAATAATGTGTTGTATGTCCCACTTTGTAAAATATTCAATATCTAGCTCCTGAGCTCAAACTGGCTAACTGTATAAGTCAACTAATAAGTCACCTTACTTTTCTTTCCTCCTGTTTGGACTCCTTGTTGTTTAGTTGCTAAATTGTGCCTGACTTTTTGTGACTCCTTGGACTGTAGCCCACCAGGCTCCCCTGTCCATGGGATTTACCAGGCAAGAATACTAGAGTGGGTTGCTACTTCCTTCTCCAGGGTTTCTTCCCCACTCAGGGTTTAAATGTTTGTCTCTTGCATTGGCAGGCAGATTCTTTACTGCTGAGCTACCAGGAAAGCCTGTTTGAACTCAATTCTTAGTATATTTACGCTTATTTCCTTCTTTATAAGATTGTTATTATGTCCTTTTTTCTTTGGCTGTCTCAATTTCTACTTATATAAAATTGAAAACATAATATGTTTATAACATTCACAACTTAAAACCTTTGTCTTATTAAGAATATTGAATATATTTGAGAATCATGCCCAAGATTAATTATCTTATTCTATATTTACCAAGAGGTACACTTACATTTTTAACATTAAAAAATGTATATTTTCATGAATAATTTTAAAGTTTTATAATGCTAAATTTTTAATAAACCCAAATGCATAGTTTTTATTTAGGAAACAAGGTTTTATGTGGTTGCTTAGAAGTTTTCCTTTATTTGTTTCAAATATTATATTATCAGTTTCTTTGGGAAATTTTATATAGATGTGTATGTGTATATACACATATTTAAGTGAGTGTGTATATATACATATCTCCATTTTTACTTTCCTTGATTTTCTTAATTCCATGTTTTGATGAGAAAATGAAACACTCATTGTGGCTTCCATAGCGTTTAGTTGTCCAGAGTCACATAAAGTCAAAATTATTCCTGAAAGTTTCATATGTTTTCTCCATGTAGGAGACCTAAGTCTCATCTGGAAGTTCTCTGTTCACATACTGCTGAAGCCTTGCTTGAAGGATTTTCAGCATCACCTTGGTACCATGTGAAATGACTGCAACTGTGCAGTAGTTTAAACATTCTTTGGCATTGCCTTTCTTAGGGACTGGAATGAAAACTGAACTTTTCCAGTCCTGCGGCCACTGTTGAGTTTTCCAAATTTGCTGGTATATTGAGTGCAGCACTTTAACAGCATCAACTTTTAGGATTAAAAATAGCTCAGCTGGAATTCTGTCACCTCCAGATTTGTTCATAGTAATACTTCCTAGCTTCCCTGGTGGCTCAGTTGGTAAAGGATCCGCCTGCAGTGCAGAAGACCTGGGTTTGATCCCTGGGTTGGGAAGATCCCCTAGAGAAGGAAATGGCTACCCACTCCAGTATTCTGGCCTGGAGAATTCCATGGATCGTATAGTCCATGGGGAGGCAGAGTCAGACACAACCGAGTAACTTTCACTTCATTTCACAATACTTCCTAAGGTGCACTTGACTTCACATTCCAGGATGTCTGACTCTAGGTGACTGACCCCAACATCATGGTTATCTGGGTCATTAAGACCTTGCTTGTAGGACATCTTCTGGTGTCATATATTTTTGCCTTTTCAACGTTCATGGGATTCTCTAGGGAAGAATACTGGAACAGGTTGCCATTTTCCCTTCCAGTGAATGATATTTTGTCAAAATGAGTTTGTTAGATTCTTATTGCCTATTAGTGAGTCAGGAACCCCAAGTTACTGGATTTCACATCAGAATATTATTTCTTAAATAAAGAACAGACTGAATTAGAACATAACACAGTAAAACAGAATGTAATGGAACTGAGTCCAACAGAAGATAAAATACCATAGGGGATTACTCAGATCCTTTTTAAGAACTGCCCAGATTGCAACAAATTGTGCAGGAAAGTGAGAGACCTGGAAAGTAGAGACAGTAAATAAGATGATGTAACAAATTGGTCCACTGATATTTCACACTTCATGTTTAAGATATTTATGAATAAGATCATCTTAGACTCTCCAGCTCTGTAATATCCATCAGATACATGCAGATGCATGTGTGAGCCTAGGTGACATCAATGGAACAAATTTCCAAACAATTCACCGACATTTGAAAAATAATAAAATCAAATATTGAGAAGATATTACTTATGGTGCTAAATGTACTTTGTAGAAAAAAATGTACATACGTATTTGGAGCCTCATTGAGCCGTTTTATTCATTTTGTTTTCAAGCAGGCTAAGGGTGAAAGTCCTACGTCATATAAAGTGGGCATGGTAAATATTGTTAAGAATAATATTCTTTCAAAATATCAATGATTTTTTCTTATAGCATAATCTAATTTGATGAGGTATAATTAGGTATTATGGTCAAGCTTAGTTAATTGGAGAACTAAAGTGCAAAAATTTATTTCTATAGGAGGCAATTAAAAATTAATAGCAACTCAAGTTTTGAAAAATGAACGGTTTATATTGAAATATTATTTCTTGAGTATTTCAAGATTCTCTGTTGGAAATAACATTTTTTCATAGAAATGCAAAATATAAGAGTAACTTTAACTTGAAATTGTGTTATTCTAACTATTATCATCAGTACTGTTCTCTTCACAATGCTGTAGCAATATTAAGAATCTATAGCAACGAGGGCAATTCGTTTTCAGCTTTTCTTTCTATGGAAAAATGTTTTTATTTTTTTCTGTATTAAACATGCTGGAAAATATCATATTTTTCTCCATGTTGCTTTAAATTTAGTCTGTTAAATATTCTGAAAATACCAGATGGGAACATGACAGAAGAACTCTGGCACCAGCTGGAAGGAACTTACATTGGCCAAACTTGAGACAATGTAAACATGAAAAGAAAATGACATTAATGGATTATAACACATTGAATTAAAAGTTAAAAAATGAATCTTTGTGGAATCAAATAATTATATGTTATTCTTTTAAAAATGTTGAACCAATCTTATTGCAGAATATTAGATCTCCAAGTCTGGACATGCAGGTACTATGTCAGATTAAACAGTACTGTCAGCAATGCACTCTGTCCAGGTCTCTTTTATCTACACATAATCTGTTACCTACGTTGAAAATCTGACTAGTTTATAAAGCCAAGCCAATGCATATCTTTTGGAATAATGGAAAACAACAGTCAAAAACACAGAAAAAGTATTTAATGCCTATTCTAAATATGTTACTTGTATGGAGCCAATGAAAATTATCAATAAACTCCAATGGGAAAATTAGCGAGTCTATATAGACTCACTAATAGTAAATTAGTGAGTATATAAAGACAAACTGCTGGGTTCAATATGTGATGCATCTATGTATCAAAATGTGAACTTCGGAATTGACTTCACATTTCAGATGAAAAATAGTGATTGCTTTTAATGAATGCAAAAGATCTTTGATCTATACACATTTCAAAATTCAGAAGAGGGCTTTAGTATGTGATAAATTCTAATTAATCTCTCAACAGTGAAACTAACCTAATAAATAATGACCTCTGTATGTACTGGAAACCATATAAAGTCTTCATACATTTCAGTGTATTTAATCTTGATCCTCAGCTCTACATAATATCAGTTAGACTGTTTGAGTTGTAGGTGAAAGAGAAGCAATATAACCCACTCAGTTTTATTTAATGACTTATTGGATAAACTGGGACCAAAATAACATGTATAATGACAAACTTCAAATCTTCACCACTATGAAAATGTTTTAAATGTGATAGATTCCTCATATGATGACTGTGGATTTCCTCTACCTCGTGGGACAGCCAAGGACTAGTAGTGCCATTCTAAATGTGAATTGTGAAACAAATTGCTTTATATATTTTTGAGAAGTTTTCAAAAGGCTATATACCAATTCTTAAAATTAACTCATTTTTTCTACATCATGTATATGTAAGATTCATTGGATTTGGATTACTGAAAATGAAACTTTCTCTCTCTCCTTTTTGTTTAACACAATGAATGAGAGTGTCTGATTCCTCTGGATGTTGCCAGCTGCCAGCCTGGAAAATCAATGTGATAACTAAAATTGTAAAATGTAGGCCTTAATTTGTTTCTATGGTCTGCTGAACAAGACATCCAACCATGACAAAACCCACCTGTCTCTGCCTATAGTTTCTTTAGTTACGTCAAATGGTTTAGCAGGACATTAATCATTCTTTTATTGTGTAAGGATTTAAGTGCATTATACTTAAATAGACTCTGTATTCATACTTAAAGTTGAACACTCATGAAGAAGAATTTTTCACAATGATGATCAATGTATATATGAACAGAAACAATCAATTTCCTCAGTCTGAAGATATATGGTGAATTAAAAGCTACTAGACCTAAGGCATATTTTGAATTTTCTTCTGTCCATTATGTCATTGCAAATGGATAAAATCTCATTTGCAATGCTTCCTATGAGTTCAACTTGCTTAAAAATAATATTTTCATTTCAATAGTGACGTCTAAACTTTGGTTTAACCAATTTGTAGCACACACTCATGTTCATGCAGAGTCAACTTAGTCTTGTCCGACTCTTAGCCGCCCCATGAACTGTAGTCCTGCAGGCTCCTCTGTTCAGGGGATTTCTAAGGCAAGAATTCTGGAGAGGGTTGTCATTTTCTCTAGGGGATATTCTCAACCCAGAGACTGAATTCATGTTTCATGTGTCTCTTGTATAGCAGATGGATTCTTTACTCACTGAGTAAGGGGGGATTTGTATACACTTTTACTGTTAAGCAATTCAGGTCAGTTCTTTTCAGTGGCTCAGTCGTGTCCGACTTCTTGCTACCCCACGGACTGCAACACTCCAGGCCTCCCTGACATCACCAACTCCCGAAGTTTACTCAACTTGATGTCCATTGAATTGGTGATGTCATCCAACCATCTCATCCTCTGTCATTCCCTCCTTCTTCCACCTTCAATCTTTCCCAGCATCAGGGTCTTTTCAAATGAGTCCGGTCTTCACAACAGGTGGCCAAAGTAATGGAGTTTCAGGTTCAGCATCAGTCCTTCCAATGAATATTTAGGACTGATTTCCTTCAGAATGGACTGGTTGGATCTCCTTGCAGTCCAAGGGACTCTCAAGAGTCTTCTCCAACACCACAGTTCAAAAGCATCAGTTCTTCAGCGCTCAGCCTTCTTCACAGTCCAACTCTCACATCCATACATGACCACAGGAAAAACCATAGCCTTGACTATGCAGACCCTAGTCGGCAAAGTAATGTCTTTGCTTTTGAATATACTATCTAGGTTGGTCATAACTTTTCTTCCAAGCAGTAAGCGTCTTTTAATTTCATGGCTGCAATCACCATCTGTAGTGATTTTGGAGCCCAAAAAAATTAAGTCTGACACTGTTTCCACTGTTTCCCCATCTATTTCCCATAAAGTGATGAGACCAGATGCTATGATCTTCGTTTCCTGAATGTTGAGCTTTAAGCCAACCTTTTCGCTCTCCTCTTTCACTTTCATCAAGAGGCTTTTTAGCTCCTCTTCACTTTCTGCTATAAGGGTGCTGTCATCTGCATATCTGAGGTTATTGATATTTCTCCTGGCAATCTTGATTCCAGCTTGTGTTTCTTCCAGTCCAGCGTTTCTCATGATGTAATCTGCATAGAAGTTAAATAAGCAGGGTGACAATATACAGCCTTGACGTACTCCTTTTCCTATTTGGAACCAGTCTGTTGTTCCATGTCCAGTTCTAACTGTTGCTTCCTGACCTGCATATAGATTTCTCAAGAGGCAGGTTAGGTGGTCTGGTATTCCCATCTCTTTCAGAATTTTCCACAGTTTGTTGTGATCCACACAGTTAAAGGCTTTGGCATAGTCAATAAAGCAGAAATAGATGTTTTTCTGGAACTCTCGTGTTTTCCATGATCCAGCAGATGTTGGCAATTTGATCTCTGGTTCCTCTGCCTTTTCTAAAACCAGCTTGAACATCAGGGAGTTCATGGCTCACGTATTGCTGAAGCCTGGCTTGGAGAATTTTGAGCATTACTTTACTGGCATGTGAGATGAGTGCAATTGTGTGGTAGTTTGAGCATTCTTTGGCATTGTCTTTCTTTGGGATTGGAATGAAAACTGACCTTTTGCAGTCCTGTGGCCACAGCTGAGTTTTCCAAATTTGCTGGCGTTCACCCTTGCCATCTCTTGTTTGACCACTTCCAATTTGCCTTGATTCATGGACCTGACATTCCAGGTTCCCCTGCGATATTGCTCTTTACAGCATCGATTCTTGCTTCTATCACCAGTTACATCCACAACTGGGTATTGTTTTTGCTTTGGCTCCATTCCTTCATTCTTTCTGGATTTATTTCTCCACTGATCTCCAGTAGCATATTGGGCACCTAATGACCTGGGGAGTTCCTCTTTTGGTATCCTATCATTTTGCCTTTTCATGCTGTTCATGGGGTTCTCAAGGCAAGAATACTGAAGTGGCTTGCCATTCCCTTCTCCAGTGGACCACATTCTGTCAGACCTCTCTACCATGACCCCCCCCTTCTTGGGTTGCCCCACAGACATGACTTGGTTTCATTAAGTTAGACAAGGCTGCATCAACATAAAATTGGATTAAAGACTTACTGAGCGTGGCCCCACCAATCAGAACAAAATCCAGTTTTCCCTTCAGTCAGTCTCTCCCATCAGGATGCTTTCATAAGCCTCTTATCCTTCTCCATCAGAGGGCAGACAGACTGAAAACCACAGTCACAGAAAACTAACCAATCTAATCACATAGACCACAGCCTTGTCTAACTCAATGAAACTATGAGCCATGCCATGTAGACCACCAAAGATGGATGGGTCACGGTGGAGAGGTCTGACAAAATGCGATCCACTGGAGAAGGGAATGGCAAACCACTTCAGTACTGTTGCCTTGAGAACCCCATGAACAGTATGAAAAAGCAATTCAGTTAGATTATCTCATTATACTGAATATATAAACACATACTTTAAAGATTGTCAATAAAATTTCAAGGGTGATTTGGGCATTTAGTTACTTTTCTTAATGTATTTTGGTACCCTTAAGCATTTTAGATATTACTTTCATTTAATTCTATTTGTGGTAAATTTCATAGTTTCACTTCTATAGGGTAATCTCAGGCTACATAAGAACATCAGTAGAAAGTGGACATAATTGTGCATTTTTGTGACATTCAATATAAGATAGGTTGGGGATAACAGAGGATTGAGATGGTTGGATGGCATCATTGACTCAATGGACATGAGTTTGGGCAGACTCCAGGAGACTAGTGAAGAACAGGAAAGCCTGGTGTGCTACAGTCCATGGGGTTGAAAAGAATCAGATACGACTGAGGAAATGAACAACAACAATGATTATTTTACTGCAAATCTAATTTATTTTTCTATCATTTTTCCCATAAAGATGATCATGGTTTTAAGATACATTTATATTTGATATTAATTAAAGCCAATAAATAAGATTCTACAGTACCCTGGGAGGAGGAAGTCTGCATAGAGGAATAAGAAGTAAAGGCAAAAGGCATTAATTTGTTCTAGATCTCATTAGTTAAAATACATTTTATTTAAAAGACAGAGGATTATGTAGTTTATAGATTTTGAAGCTAAGGAAAAATATGAAAATAAATTGGAGAATGCTTAGTTCTAAGTTATCATTTCAAAATAGTTTTAGGATGATGTACTAGATTGGGTGATCAATTACTTGTTTTTCTTCCTTGTAGTGTTATACTCATTTCTCTGAGGTGCTAATATTTCAGTGATCAAAATTTTGGACAGAAAGTGAAGGGGAACTAAAAAGCCTCTTGATGAAAGTGAAAGAGGAGAGTGAAAAAGTTGGCTTAAAGCTCAACATTCAGAAAACTAAGATCATGGCATCTGGACCTATCATTTCATGGGAAATAGATGGGGAAACAGTGGAAACAGTGTCAGACTTTATGTCTTTGGGCTCCAAAATCACTGCAAATGTTGATTACAGCCATGATATTAAAAGACGCTTACTCCCTGGAAGGAAATTTATGACCAAACTAGATAGCATATTGAAAAGCAGAGATATTACTTTGCCAACAAAGGTTGATCCAGTCAAGGCTATGGTTTTCCCAGTGGTCATGTATAGATGTGAGAGTTGGACTGTGAAGAAAGCTGAGTGCCGAATTGATTCTTTTGAACTGTGGTGCTGGAGAAGACTCTTGTGAGTCCCTTGGACTGCAAGGAAATCCAACCAGTCCATCCTAAAGGAGATCAGTCCTGGGTGTTCATTGGAAGGAATGATCCTGAGGCTGAAACTCCAATAGTTTGGCCACCTCATGTGAAAAGTTGACTCATTAGAAAAGACTGATGCTAGGAGGGATTGAGGGCAGGAGGAGAAGGGGATGACAGAGGATGAATGGTTGGATGGCATCACCGACTCGATGCACATGAGTTTGGGTGGACTCCAAGAGTTGGTGATGGACAGGGAGGCCTGGCATGCTGCAATTCATGAGGTCGCAAATATTTGGACATGACTGAGCGACTGAACTGAATTTTGGACGTAGTATCATTCACTGTCCCATTGATAATGGGCATATCAGTATGAGGTGACACTGTTGAATGGAATGTGAGTGTGTATGAGGAGATCAACAGGACGTGTTTTTGCTCCTGAAATCTGTTGCCCCATGGTGAGAATAACATACAGAGAATAGTCACTAACAATGCTTCGTCAGCCTAGATCCCAACATGAGACTTATAAAGTTGATCTGAATGACTTAACCAACCAAGCTTAACCACAAATGAACTTTAGGACTGTGTATATGAAAATAACTTTTTATAGGAAGATAATAAAACTTTACAGTTGGTTATTAGTTTATTATTTTACTATATTACATTTTTACAATAAAGACCATTTATACAAATGGTTTAGCAATGTGCTGCTCCCAGTTGTAAAAACTACAGTCTTTATTTACTGTTCAATTTAGTATTCAGGCTTTCAATATTTTTCCACTTCACTTCTCTCTTATTCATTAATTACTAACAACTTCCTCTGTTTGTGCTGCTGCTGCTAAGTCACTTCAGTCGTGTCTGACTCTGTGCGTCCCCATAGACGGCAGCCCACCAAGCTTCCCCATCCCTGGGATTCTTCAGGCAAGAACCCTGGAGTGGGTTGCCGTTTCCTTCTCCAATGCATGAAAGTGAAAAGTGAAAGTGAAGTCACTCAGTCGTACCCGACACTTCGCGACCCCATGGACTGCAGCCTACCAGGCTCCTCCATCCCTGGGATTTTCCAGGCAAGAGTACTGGAGTGCGGTGTCATTGCCTTCTCCCCTGTTTGTGCTAATACCTTGTAAATATCCAACATTATTATAGAATTTTGAAGAGTAATATATTCTTGGTAGTGATAAGTGTCAGTGAGCTGAGAGGACCAGAAGTAATATAATGATTCATTTTCAAATTTAATATTCTTAATAGTAATAACCTTTGTTTTAAATAGTATTCTTCTATAGTATCTAAAATACTTTTATACTTTTCATTAGAAGTGGGCAGCAGTGGTTACCATTTTTTCAATAATAAACCACTAAGCTTTCATCTGTTTCTGCAGCCATATGCTTACAAGGTGAATTCATCAATATATGAGATGCTATTTTAACTTTTAATGAATAAATATTTTTGCAGCTTAGCTGTCTTGCAAGAGTGATATTTAATCCGATTGAGACAGGAAAGAGTAAAAAGATCCATGTATTCCCAGGGGAAAGGTGAAATATAAATTGATATGAAGATAAACCTATTTCTATAGGTAAAAATTCTTAAAATATGCTTGGATTTATTTGTCAGTTGTTTACAATTTTGCTTAGAGGATCACTTAAATTGGCTACAGGTCCAAGGCAAACAGTAATCATTTGACTGAGATGAATGAAATCCAGTGAGGCTCTGAACACTTTATAATATTTCTCCCCAGGCCTATAATTGTGAGAAATCACATAACTTCAACAAAAGAATGGCTTTGCATAAATGGGTGTGGGCTCAGTGAAAGACATGCTGGGAGTCTTTTCCATGGCCCACTGCTGCCTGTATAATTAACTCACCTGGAAATTCAGGTCCTCATGCTGAAGCTTAATACAGAAAAGACTTACACTATTAGATAATTAACAGATATATATTCTCACATATTGTTATATCCTTACATATTATTACAATTGAAATTAGTTTGAAATGAGTAATTGATCACTATCGTTATCTAAATTAAGAGCAAGCCTAGCATTAGCAGCTGTGCAGAATCTCTTCGGGAATTTTTTTTTTTTTTTAATTTTAAAATCTTTAATTCTTACATGTGTTCCCAAACATGAACCCCCCTCCCACCTCCCTCCCCATAACATCTCTGTGGGTCATCCCCATGCACCAGCCCCAAGCATGCTGTATCCTGCGTCAGACATAGACTGGCGATTCAATTCTTACATGATAGTATACATGATAGAATGCCATTCTCCCAAATCATCCCACCCTCTCCCTCTCCCTCTGAGTCCAAAAGTCCGTTATACACAGCTGTGTCTTTTTTCCTGTCTTGCATACAGGGTCGTCATTGCCATCTTTCTAAATTCCATATATATGTGTTAGTATACTGTATTGGTGTTTTTCTTTCTGGCTTACTTCACTCTATATAATCGGCTCCAGTTTCATCCATCTCATCAGAACTGATTCAAATGAATTCTTTTTAACAGCTGAGTAATACTCCATTGTGTATATGTACACAGCTTTCTTATCCATTCATCTGCTGATGGACATCTAGGTTGTTTCCATGTCCTGGCTATTATAAACAGTGCTGCAATGAACATTGGGGTACATGTGTCTCTTTCAATTCTGGTTTCCTTGGTGTGTATGCCAAGCAGTGGGATTGCTGGGTCATAAGGCAGTTCTATTTGCAATTTTTTAAGGAATCTCCACACTGTTCTCCATAGTGGCTGTACTAGTTTGCATTCCCACCAACAGTGTAGGAGGGTTCCCTTTTCTCCACACCCTCTCCAGCATTTATTGCTTGCAGATTTTTGGGTCGCAGCCATTCTGACTGGTGTGAAGTGGTACCTCATTGTGGTTTTGATTTGCATTTCTCTGATAATGAGTGATGTTGAGCATCTTTTCATGTGTTTGTTAGCCATCCGTATGTCTTCTTTGGATAAATGTCTATTTAGTTCTCTGGCCCATTTTTTGATTGGGTCGTTTATTTTTCTGGAATTGAGCTGCATAAGTTGCCTGTATATTTTTGAGATTAGTTGTTTGTCAGTTGCTTCATTTGCTATTATTTTCTCCCATTCCGAAGGCTGTCTTTTCACCTTGCTTATATTTTCCTTTGTTGTGCAGAAGCTTTTAATTTTAATTAGATCCCATTTCTTTATTTTTGCTTTTATTTCCAGAATTCTGGGAGGTGGATCATAGAGGATCCTGCTGTGATTTATGTCGGAGAGTGTTTTGCCTATGTTCTCCTCTAGGAGTTTTATAGTTTCTGGTCTTACATTTAGATCTTTAATCCATTTTGAGTTTATTTTTGTATGCGGTGTTAGAAAGTGATCTAGTTTCATTCTTTTACAAGTGGTTGACCAGTTTACCCAGCACCACTTGTTAAAGAGATTGTCTTTACTCCATTGTATATTCTTGCCTCCTTTGTCAAAGATAAGGTGTCCATATGTGTGTGGATTTATCTCTGGGCTTTCTATTCTGTTCCATTGATCTATATGTCTGTCTTTGTGCCAGTACCATACTGTTTTGATGACTGTGGCTTTGTAGTAGAGCCTGAAGTCAGGCAAGTTGATTCCTCCAGTTCCATTCTTCTTTCTCAAGATTGCTTTGGCAATTCGAGGTTTTTTGTATTTCCATACAAATCTTGAAATTATTTGTTCTAGTTCTGTGAAAAATATGGCTGGTAGCTTGATAGGGATTGCATTGAATTTGTAAATTGCTTTGGGTAGTATACTCATTTTCACTACATCGATTCTTCCGATCCATGAACGTGGTATATTTCTCCATCTATTAGTGTCCTCTTTGATTTCTTTCATCAGTGTTTTATAGTTTTCTATATATAGGTCTTTAGTTTCTTTGGGTAGATATATTCCTAAGTATTTTATTCTTTTCGTTGCAATGGTGAATGGAATTGTTTCCTTAATTTCTTTTTCTACTTTCTCATTATTGGTGTATAGGAATGCAAGGGATTTCTGTGTGTTGATTTTATATCCTGCAACTTTACTATATTCATTGATGAGCTCTAGTAATTTTCTGGTGGAGTCCTTAGGGTTTTCCATGTAGAGGATCATGTCATCTGCAAACAGTGAGAGTTTTACTTCTTCTTTTCCAATTTGGATTCCTTTTATTTCTTTTTCTGCTCTGATTGCTGTGGCCAAAACTTCCAGAACTATGTTGAATAGTAGCGGTGAAAGTGGACACCCTTGTCTTGTTCCTGACTTTAGGGGAAATGCTTTCAATTTTTCACCATTGAGGATAATGTTTGCTGTGGGTTTGTCATATATAGCTTTTATTATGTTGAGGTATGTTCCTTCTACTCCTGCTTTCTGGAGAGTTTTTATCATAAATGGATGTTGAATTTTGTCAAAGGCCTTCTCTGCATCTATTGAGATAATCATATGGCTTTTATTTTTCAATTTGTTAATGTGGTGAATTACATTGATTGATTTGCGGATATTGAAGAATCCTTGCATCCCTGGGATAAAGCCCACTTGGTCATAGTGTATGATCTTTTTAATGTGTTGTTGGATTCTGATTGCTAGAATTTTGTTGAGGATTTCTGCATCTATGTTCATCAGTGATATTGGCCTGTAGTTTTCTTTTTTTGTGACATCTTTGTCAGGTTTTGGTATTAGGGTGATGGTGGCCTCATAGAATGAGTTTGGAAGTTTACCTTCCTCTGCAATTTTCTGGAAGAGTTTGAGTAGGATAGGTGTTAGCTCTTCGCGAAATTTTTGGTAGAATTCAGCTGTGAAGCCGTCTGGACCTGGGCTTTTGTTTGCTGGAAGATTTCTGATTACAGTTTCAATTTCCGTGCTTGTGATGGGTCTGTTAAGATTTTCTATTTCTTCCTGGTTCAGTTTTGGAAAATTGTACTTTTCTAAGAATTTGTCCATTTCTTCCACGTTGTCCATTTTATTGGCATACAACTGCTGATAGTAGTCTCTTATGATCCTTTGTATTTCTGTGTTGTCTGTTGTGATCTCTCCATTTTCATTTCTAATTTTATTGATTTGATTTTTCTCTCTTTGCTTCTTGATGAGTCTGGCTAGTGGTTTGTCAATTTTATTTATCCTTTCAAAGAACCAGCTTTTGGCTTTGTTGATTTTTGCTATGGTCTCTTTTGTTTCTTTTGCATTTATTTCTGCCCTAATTTTTAAGATTTCTTTCCTTCTACTAACTCTGGGGTTCTCCAATTCTTCCTTTTCTAGTTGCTTTAGTTGTAGAGTTAGGTTACTTATTTGACTTTTTCTTGTTTCTTGAGGTATGCCTGTATTGCTATGAACTTTCCTCTTAGCACTGCTTTTATAGTGTCCCACAGGTTTTGGGTTGTTGTGTTTTCATTTTCATTAGTTTCTATGCATATTTTGATTTCTTTTTTGATTTCTTCTGTGATTTGTTGGTTATTCAGAAGTGTGTTGTTCAACCTCCATATGTTGGAATTTTTAGTAGTTTTTCTCCTGTAATTGAGATCTAATCTTAATGCATTATGGTCAGAAAAGGTGCTTGGAATGATTTCGATTTTTTTGAATTTATCAAGTTTAGATTTATGGCCCAGGATGTGATCTATCCTGGAGAAGGTTCCATGAGCACTTGAGAAAAAGGTGAAATTCATTGTTTTGGGTGAAATGTCCTATAGATATCAATTAGGTCTAATTGATCTAATGTATCGTTTAAAGTTTGCATTTCTTTGTTAATTTTCTGTTTAGTTGATCTGTCCATAGGTGTGAGTGGGGTATTAAAGTCTCCCACTATTATTGTGTTATTGTTGATTTCCCCTTTCATACTTGTCAGCATTTGTCTTACATATTGCGGTGCTCCTATATTGGGTGCATATATATTTATAATTGTTATATCTTCTTCTTGGATTGATCCTTTGATCATTATGTAGTGGCCTTCTTTGTCTCTTTTCACAGCCTTTGTTTTAAAGTCTATTTTATCGGATATGAGTATTGCCACTCCTGCTTTCTTTTGGTCTCTATTTGCGTGGTATATCTTTTTCCAGCCCTTCACTTTCAGTCTGTATATGTCCCTTGTTTTGAGGTGGGTCTCTTGTAAGCAGCATATAGAGGGGTCTTGTTTTTGTATCCATTCGGCCAGTCTTTGCCTTTTGGTTGGGGCGTTCAACCCATTTACGTTTAAGGTAATTATTGATAAGTATGATCCCATTACCATTTACTTCATTGTTTTGGGTTCGGGTTTATACACTCTTTTCGTGTTTCCTGTCTAGAGAATATCCTTTAGAATTTGTTGGAGAGCTGGTTTGGTGGTGCTGAATTCTCTCAGCTTTTGCTTGTCTGTAAAGCTTTTGATTTCTCCTTCATATTTGAATGAGATCCTTGCTGGGTACAGTAATCTGGGCTGTAGGTTATTGTCTTTCATCACTTTAAGTATGTCTTGCCATTCCCTCCTGGCCTGAAGAGTTTCTATTGAAAGATCAGCTGTTATCCTTATGGGAATCCCCTTGTGTGTTATTTGTTGTTTTTCCCTTGCTGCTTTTAATATTTGTCCTTTGTGTTTGATCTTTGTTAATTTGATTAATGTGTGTCTTGGGGTGTTTCGCCTTGGGTTTATCCTGTTTGGAACTCTCTGTGTTTCTTGGACTTGGGTGATTATTTCCTTCCCCATTTTAGGGAAGTTTTCAACTATTATCTCCTCAAGGATTTTCTCATGATCTTTCTTTCTGTCTTCTTCTTCTGGGACTCCTATAATTCGAATGTTGGAGCGTTTCATATTGTCCTGGAGGTCTCTGAGATTGTCCCCATTTCTTTTAATTCTTTTTTCTTGTTTCCTCTCTGATTCATTTATTTCTACCATTCTATCTTCTATTTCACTAATCCTATCTTCTGCCTCCGTTATTCTACTATTTGTTGCCTCCAGAGTGTTTCTGATCTCATTTTTTGCGTTATTCATTATATTTTGACTCTTTTTTATTTCTTCTAGGTCCTTGTTAAACCTTTCTTGCATCTTCTCAATCCTTGTCTCTAGGCTATTTATCTGTGATTCCATTTTGATTTCAAGATTTTGGATCATTTTCACTATCAATATTCGGAATTCCTTCTCAGGTAGATTCCCTAGTTCTTCCTCTTTTGTTTGGTTTGGTGGGCAACTCTCCTGTTCCTTTACCTGCTGAGTATTCCTCTGTCTCTTCATCTTGGTTATATTGCTGCGTTTGGGGTGGTCTTTTTATATTCTGGTAGTTTGTGGAGTTCTCTTTATTATGGAGCTTCCTCACTGTGGGTGGGGTTCTATCAGTGGCTTGTCAAGGTTTCCTGGTTAGGGAGGCTTGTGTTGGAGTTCTGGTGGGTGGAGCTGGGTTTCTTCTCTCTGGAGTGCAGTGGAGTGACCAGTAATGGGTTATGAGACATCAAAAGTTTTGGAATAATTTTGAGCTGCCTGTATATTGAAGCTCAGGTGAGTGTTCCTGTGTTGCTGGAGAATTTGAGTGGTATGTCTTGTTTTGGAACTTGTTGGCCCTTGGGTGGAGCTTGACAACCAGAACTAGAGGCTACTAGCAAACATACTATTTCTATATAGGGTAGATCACATTTATAAAGAAATCACTAAAAATAAAGATAAATATTTTCTTCTGCATTGAATAATTTCATCTTAATGTGACTTACAGCTATTTGAGCAGTTCTAGCCCCTTGCACCTGCTTTCCTATGACACAGAATTCTCCACTAGCATATCCAGAATGCAAATTAAAGACAATGGCGATTATTTCAGAGCTGATAGAACTAACAAAAGCCATTGTTCTTCACATTTTCGAGGGCTAATTTTTAAATAATTTTTAAATAACTTAATGAAATAGCCTGAGAAAGTTGTTATTAAAATAAGTTACTATTAAATACTTTAAAAAGCATATCAACAACTGATTTGTAAAAATATAGATAATAAAACTAACTTTTCTATTTATTGCTCCAGTTTAGTCAATAAAACAGGCTGCTATTTTTAATTTTGAAGCAATTTTTATATCCATTTATCAGTTAACCAAAATGATGTTCCTTTCTTCATGTGATTAAGCTATCTGAAGAAGTGATATTATTCATAAATGTTGCAGTTCTTTGAGTGGCTCTCCAATACTGACATTAGAAATATTAATTTCTTCAGAATATTACCAGTGAAGTTTTTTCAAATTGCTACTTCTTTATAGTATAATTGATTCACTCTATTATTATAAATTTAGTTAGTTCATATTTATAATAGTTCAATTTATTAGCTATACAAATTGAAGGATTTTTAAATTGGCAGGTTACTATTATTTACTTAGAATATTATTAATATAACTACTACTAGTAATGTAAGACTAGCAACCATCTAAAAACAGTGATTTCATTCATCCCAAGTTTTGTCTGTTTGTGTCAAATATACTATAATCTTTCAAACTTCATTTTTAAAATAAAAATAAATGTATCAGAGATAGGATGCAGCATATAAATCAAAATGTGGTCTAGAATAAGTTTAGATGAAATGTGAAAAGTACAGAATACAAGAGTTATTACATGCCATACTACCAAATTTTGGATACAACATGAAATTTTATATGGAATTTTAAACAGAAGCCATTTTTAAATTTTATACAGAAGCCATTATTATAAGTTGATTAATAATATGTTCCTTATTAATGTATTTTAAATAATTATTGAATTTGTACCCTATGGAAAGTATTGTTTCAGATTTTTCAGATGTGGTAGTTAATGGTTTTAAATAATCTGTAGATTTGTATTCTCTCTCACCAAAATGCTATTAAAATGTATTGTGATTAGGATTGACTGAAAGATTATCAAAATACATTTTTAAATCATCAAAGTATTCTATTATATTTTAACATAAGTCGGGATTAATGGATAAAATTTCTTATATCAGCTATATTTCATGATTTCTTAAAAAATTTAGATTCATATAAATTATACTATTCCTTTGTGGCTCAGCTGGTAAAGAATCTGCTTGAAATGAGGAAGACCTGGGTTTGATCCCTGGGTTGGGAAAATCCCCTGGAGAAGGGAAAGGCTATCCACTCCAGTATTCTGGCCTGAAGTCAGACAACTGGGTGCAAACTCAGACTTTGAAACTAACTATCTATTCTACTTTGGATAAATTAACTGCTCTATGACTTAATTTATTCAACTGTTCAGATTGGACCATAATGAGAGTAAGATCTACCTTAATGGATTAGTCTGAGGATTAAAAGTTAACATATGAGCTTTTAGAAGAGTACTTGGTACATAAGAATAGATACTAAATCCATTCCAAACAAACTGAGTAAATCATTAAGTGTACTGAAATAACTGTCAGGACAAACAAAAATCCCAGCAGAGTCACATTAAGAGGTTTTAAACCTTATAAAAGGGAATGTTAATGGGGAAAATTTTATTCACTCGAATGTCTAGGAAATACACAGGAATGGATTACACCTTAACATACATTTTAGAATTGAGTTCAGTGATTCTTCTTTACTTAAAATGAACACTATGCCTCCTCCTAGACTTTAATGGGCAATTATGTCAAATATATAAATCTAAACTCTGCGGTGTTCACAGTTCTCATGCAATAAAAATGTCTAGACTAAATTTTACTTTATATTAGAGAATATTTTGCTTGACAGGTTTAATTTCAAGATAGTATAACTGTTAAGGTAACAAAGAGAAATTTCAATATTATACGAAGCTCTGTAAATTCACAATGACAAACTAATTATGATGGCAAATGTAGTTTCCTGACAAAGGTTGTTCTGACCCTCTGTAAATCTGTAGTTCATAAATTCCTATAGTTTAGATTACAACTCAATAATGAAGTGGAAGCCTAATAAAACAGTTCTATCACAGCCAATATTTGCTCACTGTCTTTTTCCCATTTGCCAGAGTTAATAATTAGTCCTTGTCACAATTATTCTGTCTATGAACCAAGATTATTATCACATGATTATATCTTCAGAGCAATATTTCATAAATAAATGTCCCTCAGACACTATTCTATATTTTAAAAGTGAAGTGAAAGAATTAGCCTGTCTTGTCTGACTCTTTGCAACCCCATGAACTATAGCCCACCAGGCTCCTCTGTCCATGGATTTTTTCAGGCAAGAATACTGGAGTGGGTAGCCATTTCCTTCTCCAGGATTCTTCCCAACACAGGGATGGGTGGTCTCCTGCATTGGCAGGTGGATTCTTTACCACTGAGCAATTGGGGAAGCTCTTATTATATTTTAAATGTCTGCTATAAAAAAGTGTTCACTGTTTAAGTATCATGGACTACAGTTACCATAAATTAATTTTTTCAGTATAAAATTTTTTAATGTTTCCACTATTCAGAATATAACATGCCTCACTTTCCAAACTTCTACAAACACAGAAAACTTCTCTTTGGAAAACTATTAGTATTTGCAAGTACTTAGAACAATTACAAGGAAAACTCTGTGATAGAAAAATAAAGAATTATACTATTGACAAAGTGATTCAACAGTATTTATGTAAGAACATTTCTTTTTCAGCTGAAAATTTGTCTCTTGATGAATTTAGCAAATGTTTAAATAAAATACATTTCTAAAATAGTAGCAATACAGTATACTAACACATATATATGGATTTTAGAATGATGGTAATGATAACCCTGTATGCGAGACAGCAAAAGAGACACAGATGTATAGAATAGTCTTTTGGACTCTGTGGGAGAGGGAGAGGGTGCAATGATTTGGGAGAATGACATTGAAACATGTATAATATCATATAAGAATTGAATTGCCAGTCTAGGTTAGATGCAGAATACAGGATGCTTGGGCTGTTGCACTGGGATGAACCAGAGAGATGGTATGGGGAGGGAGGCGGGAGGGGGTTCAGCATTTGGAACATGTGTACACCCATGGCGGATTCATGTTGAGGTATGGCAAAACCAATACAGTATTGTAAAGTAAAATAACATAAAATATATTAAAAAATAATAAATACCCTACAATTCACCCAAAAAATAAATAAAAAAGAATATTTGTAAAAAAAAAAAAATGTATGTATCCACTAAAAAAAATAAAATAGTAGCAATTTTTCTTCTTAAATATAGTCTTTCAATCCACATCACAGGTGCCTGGATTATTCACTTTCTCCAATACTATTTGCAACTAATTCTTGATGATTTTATTATCCATATAAAAATACTGTATACCTATGGCTGATTCATGTTGCAGTTTGACAGAAAACAGCAAAATTCTGTAAAGCAATCATCTTTCAATAGAAAATATATTAATTAAAAAAAATACTGTCTTTGGCTTTAGTCAGAGTTGAACTCCCTGTTTCCAAAATCTTCATTCTACTTGAGATACTTGATACAATAGGTTACTCATTTCTTTTCTCCCATGTTTTCATTCAGTTTCTGAATTTCATTTTGTTAAATGATATCTACATGAATTAAATTTAAAAAATTTATGTATCTCCAGTCAATGTAACCCTTTTCTCTGAATAACAGAATTATATGCATATACAATGCTTAGCTTTGCTTTCACAGGACCATCTTTTAACTTAATATATCCGTACTTAATTTTTAAACCTAACCCTGCACCTCTCTCTGTCCTCAATATTTCACTAAATGGCAAGTCTCTCCTTCCAGTTATTTAGTATCAGACTTTCACGTTGTACTTGATTCCTCTTTGTCTCTAAATATATGAACAAACTTAAGGACACTTCAAACTAAATCCACAATCTATTTGTCACTTTGTCCATCATTATCATCTCGGTTAATGTTCCTATCATGTATTGCAAGATAATTAAAAGCCTCCTCTCTAATATCTCGGCTTCAAATAGATATTCCACTCTTTGTTCATAAGTTATCTTATAAGTTTATAAATTATAACATTATGTCTTTTAAATCAAACAACAACATTTGAAGTAAATGTCATCTACTTAAGTTGATGAAGAAACTAAAGTTTGAGCAAATGGAGATTTTTCCCAAGCTAATAAAATAACACAATATATTTTTATAAAATAAATTACTTTCATAGAATACTGACTGAATATTTCCATTATCTTTGCCTCTATTATCTATCTAGCTAGTTAGTTATCATCTATCTATTCTATGCAACCAGATAATAGATATTTTAATATTTATTCAGAAAACTGATGCTAAACAAAATATTCCAGTCATGTCATAAAGCATAATAAAATTAATTAAATTCAAATTGATTCCAATAAAATTTGATTTTCTATAAAAAGTGATTTTCAAGCTGAATAAATAATTAAACTAAGTTCTAAGTTCCTTAAAAGAAATGCATTTAAATTCAAAGATATGGAAAACAGTGAAAAAATGAAATAATACAAAAGGGAATGCTATTTTTATTGATCAGAGTTCAGTTAGGGAATAGAAATCACTCAAGATATTTTAACAGAAAGAATTTAATAAAAGGAATGCTTAGCTGGATTTAAGGTTATTCATTTGATAATTTTTTTTAATACCACTGTTGTATTCCCAGGCATTAAGCAGCTATCAAACTGAGAGCAGAGAAAATTAAGGGAATAATTTGGAAATATTAATACTTGGACGTTCAAAAAAGTAATGTAGTGGAGGTGAAATTTAACTCCAATAAGCCTCTGTGGAAAATCAGTCTATTTAGTGCACACCAAGGAGCTGGTGCTAAAAAGCTGTGTTGCTACAGAAACTGACCGACTGCCAAGGTGAAGAAGTATCGTGAAGGCAAATCTCAGAGGAAGACAAAACAGATAGGAATCCAAGAGGAAGCAAACAACAGGAGAAAATGCCTTCATCCTCCAACCTGCAGTCTCCCTCCAGTAATTTTATTGACAGAAACTCCCAAGGAGAGAGCTGATAAAGCAGAGACAGGGCTTGTATCAGCCCAGCTGAGCATCACAAAACTTAACACAGACTAGTGTATATTGGAGATGAGAGACAGTATCTTAATAATTGAAATACTTCATACTTTAGCTAACTGGCATCCACAAACATCCTTCCATAAACATTTGATATTCAGTGTAACAGGAAAAACCACTTTCTTTGCCCACATGATGATAGATGGATTGCAATATATAAAAGCATTTCATGAACTGTTTGCTCTCCCTTGGGAGTAGGGGTTCAGGGTTTTTCTTTGCTTTGTAATTTTAAACGAGACATGGCAGTTGGTTTGGTGAAGAGAAGCACATGATTTTGAGCCTATGAATCTCTGTTACCATGGCCTTTTCTTTTTTTTTAGCATAGGCATATGTAAAAGGGAAGAAGGAAGAGAAGGGCATGATAACTCACTCCAGTAACATGCCTAGAGATTTCCATGGACAGGGGAGTCTGGTGGCCTAGGTCCATGGATTGCAAAAAGTTGGACACTACTGAAAGACTAACCCAAACACATTAAGTAAATGCCAGGCTAACTGAGAAGACAGGCTACTGGTTTCCCACAGAATCAGTCATTTTATTCCCATGAGTGTTCAGTCTCCTCTGCAATGAGGCCCTTGGTTAGTCATTTGAATTTAGTTCAGTTCAGTTGCTCAGTCATGTCCTACACTTTGCGACCCCATGAATCACAGCACGCCAGGCCTCCCTGTCCATCACCAACACTTGGAGTTCACCCAAACTCATGTCCATTAAGTCAGTGATGCCTTCCAACCATCTCATCCTCTGTCGTCCACTTCCCCTCCTGCCCTCAATCTTTCCCAGCATCAGGGTCTTTTCCAATGAGTCAGCTCTTCACATGAGGTGGCCAAAATATTGGAGCTTCAGCTTCAACATCAGTCCTTCAAATGAACACCCAGGACTGATGTCCTTTAGGATAGACTGGTTGGATCTCCTTGCAGTCCAAGGGACTCTCAAGAATCTTCTACAACACCACAGTTCAAAAGCATCAATTCTTCAGTGCTCAGCTTTCTTTGTAGTCCAACTCTCATATCCATACATGACTACTGGGAAAACCTTAGCCTTGACTAGATGGACCTTTGTTGACAAAGTAATGTCTCTGTTTTTTAATACGCTGTCTAGGTTGGTCATAAGTTTCCTTTCAAGGAGTAAGTGTCTTTTAATTTCATGGCTGCAATCGCCATCTGCAGTGATTTTGGGGCCCCCAAAATTAAAATCAGACACTGTTTCCCCATCTATTTTCCATGAAGTGATGGCACCAGATGCCATGATCTTAGTTTCCTGAATGTTGAGCTTTAAGCCAACTTTTTCACTCTCCTCTTTCCCTTCAAGAGGCTCTTTAGTTTTTCTTCACTTTATGCCATAACAGTGGTGTCATCTGCATATCTGAGGTTATTGATATTTCTCCCAGCAATCTTGATTCCAGCTTGTTTTAGTCATTCAGGAGGGACTAAATATCTTCACATTAGCCTAGTCTAAGAGGTCCACTCACATACCTCATTCCCACATCTTCCTGTAACCAATCTTTCAAAATTTTTCTTTCCTAAAAATCTGACCTTCCAGTCAAATCACTAGCAACTGTTCCAGAATCAATGTAGATTGACAAGTTTGGCCATGTCTTAGTCCAGAAAAAATGAGGTGGTTTCTGTGTGTTGATTATTTTAATGTTAAATAAAAAGTAAATCTTTGAACAATTCTTTTATAAAACTGTGTAACAGACCAAGCATTATGTTCTATTAACCTGCTTTTGTGAGCTGGAGGTTTAATATACATAAAAATATTACCCCAGTTCTTTCTGTAAAGATGATGTCAGTACAGATATGTTGTTGTTTCCTTTCAATTAATTTATCCTCA
The DNA here is from genome assembly GCF_023091745.1 of Budorcas taxicolor. Taxonomy (NCBI): domain Eukaryota; kingdom Metazoa; phylum Chordata; class Mammalia; order Artiodactyla; family Bovidae; genus Budorcas; species Budorcas taxicolor. The sequence goes on along the minus strand of NC_068929.1, from coordinate 52,890,538 downwards.
GACACCAGATTGAGTACAATTAAATTATGCTTAAAAACTTTGTGTTGGATCATTACTTTTATTTTACTACCGCTGTCTTTCTCTCAGATATCAATATCTCTAAGAAGGAGCAGGATGATTAATGTAAACCGAGCATACACTGATTGGAAGAGGTATTTCAGATCATCATAAGCTGTACTTCTAAAAAGCATTTTTTTATACAGTGTCATTGAGCATAATTGCTTGAAATGTTTAGTTTATGCTATGCCTAACTTCAAAAAGATAAAAGAGTCTTGTTCTCCAAACAGAGGCTCTAAGATTTAGAGGGCAAGTTAGTGTAACTGGCAGACAACCGATAAACCTTTCAATCTGGCAAAAGATCAGGAACTCATGACTGCATGGGGTCAGGCCCCCATGGCTTAACTCAGTGCTACCTATTTCCTTGTAGGCATTCACAAAATATTTTATGATAGTTTGCTTGCAATACTCCTGAAGATTCATTAATAAAACTTTTGTAAAATGTCAACATTCTTAGAACTTATAAAGAGCCTTCAAAGAGCTCTGAATTCACATAAGACTTCAGTTAGTACTAAAGGTTTTGATTATAAACTTTACTATGCAATTAATGAAATTCAGTAATCATGTAAATTTACTCAAAATTTCATGTGATGTTTTTCTAATTTCTAGAGTCTTCAGCATTTATGTTCGCCTAAACTTTCCTTAAAATAAAAAACTACTCTACAAATTATTTTTAGTGAATACATGAAAATGTGTAACTCTAAAGAATTGGTTTTAAATTTATGATCATTTACAGTTATTTGCTGCAATAGTTATTTTTTAATCTTGCTTATCTGATTGTTTTAAATTTTACAACAGCATGGGAAATATTTCCAGCAGACTAGTTTTATCCTGTAATATACTTAATAACACAATTTTATCCTCTTCATAGCATATTTTTTCTCAATTTTATATAAAATTTTCTCTGACTTAAAATGAATTATTGTCAACCTTAAAGTCTACTTCTCTATTTTAATTATATCTTGGAGAACTAAAAATAAATTTTTATGAAAAAATATTTGCTATTTGTACTTTTACCACATATCAGATTGTTAAGCATGGTATGTCTTCATTTTTGTCCATACAGCAGCTTCAGAAAATATAATTAAAATAATTTTCTCAGTTTTCATGTCAATAGCCAATCCCTATCTTGCCTAAATTGGTTTTCCTGTTTTCAAAATTATGAGCGAAAACTTGATGGAAGAAAAAATATCTATAGAAAATGTTTCCCAAGTGGTCGACATATGGTATATTTGAGGGAATCAATATTCATTTAAAGTGAGTTACTTGGTGATTTTTTAAGTCAGCATAATCTTATATCCATTCTCTAGATCAAGAAAGAGAAAACTATAAGGACAGCAAAAGTTCATGCTGAAGGAAATCACCTTCCTTCTTGCAACCAATAACTAAAATTTCAACTTTTATCATTATGGCTCTTTATTACTTATTTTGATCATAAGAATAAATGTGTATAAGACTCTTCTGTGTCTCAGTTCAGGAGAAATAAGACAGCCTTCTTAAGTGAACAGTGCAAAGAAATAGACAAAAATAATAGAATGGGAAATACTAGAGATGTCTTCAAGAAAATCAGAGATATCAAGAGAACATTTCATGCAAAGATGGGCACAATAAAGAACAAAAATGTCAAGGACCTAACAGAAGCAGAAGAGATTAATAAGAGGTGGCAAGAATGCACAGATGAACTGTACAAAAAAGGTCTTATTGACCCAGGTAATCACAAAGATATGGTCACTTACCTAGAGTTAGACATCTTGGAATGTGAAGTCAAGTGGGCCTTAGGAAGCATTAGCATGAACAAAGCTAGTGGAGGTGATGGAATTCCAGATGAGCTATTTCAAATCCTAAAAGATGATGCTATTAAAGTGCTGCACTAAATATGTAATCAAATTTGGAAAACTCAGCAGAGGCCACAGGACTGGAAAAGGTCAGTTTTCATTTCAATCCCAAAGTAGGGCAATGCCAAAGAATGTTAAAACTACTGCAGTACCTTATTTTGTAGGTAATTTTGATATCTTTTAGGGTTATTTTTAATTGAACTATAGTTCATTTACAATGATGTATCAGTTTCAGGTATACTTCAAAGTGACCCAGTTTTATAGGTGGGCATGTGTGTGCATGTGTGTGTGTGTGTACATATACATAGACACTCTTTTACAAATTCTTTTCCATTATAGCTCCAATATCTACATGTTATTGAATATAGTTCCCTGTGCTATATAGTAAGTCTTTGTTGTTTATCTATTTTATATATAGTACTGGGTATTCATTAATCCCAAATTCCCAATTCATCCTCTTCACTTCTTTCCCCTTTGGTAACCATATATTTGGTTTCTATATCTGTTTGCCTGTTTCTATTTTTTAAATAAGTTCATTGTATCATTTTTTTGTTTATCCTACATGTAAGTGATATCAAATGATATCTGTCTCTCTCTGTCTGATTTGTTTCACTTAAAGTGATAATCTTTAGGTCCACTCATATATTCTCTGCAAATGGCATTATTTCATTCTTTTTTATCAACAGTATGAAAAGGTAAAATGATAGGATACTGAAAGAGGAACTCCCCAGGTCATTAGGTGCCCAATATGCTACTGGAGATCAGTGGAGAAATAACTCCAGAAAGAATGAAAGGAGTTCATTGGAGCCAAAGCAAAAACAATACCCAGTTGTGGATGTGACTGGTGATAGAGGAAAGATCCAATGCTGTAAAGAGCAATATTGCATAGGAACCTGGAATGTCAGGTCCATGAATCAAGGCAAATTGGAAGTGGTCGAACAAGAGATGGCAAGGGTGAACGTCAACATTCTAGGAATCAGCGAACTAAAATGGGCTGGAATGGGTGAATTTAACTCAGATGACCATTTTATCTACTACTGCGGGCAGGAATCACTCAGAAGAAATGGAGTAGCCATCGCGGTCAACAAAAGAGTCCAAAATGCAGGACTTAGATGCAATCTCAAAAACGACAGAATGATCTCTGTTCGTCTCCAAGGCAAACCATTCAATATCACAGTTATCCAAGTCTATGCCCCAACCAGTAACACTGAAGAAGCTGAAGTTGAATGGTTTTATGAAGACCTACAAGACATTTTAGAACTAACACCCAAAAAAGATGTCCTTTTCATTATGGGGGACTGGAATGCAAAAGTAGGAAGTCAAGAAACACCTGAAAGTAACAGCAAATTTGGCCTTGGAATGCGGAATGAAGCAGGGCAAAGACTAACAGAGTTTTGCCAAGAAAATGCACTGGTCATAGCAAACATCCTCTTCCGACAACACAAGAGAAGACTCTACACATGGGCATCACCAGATGGTCAACACCAAAATCAGATTGATTATATTCTATGTAGCCAAAGATGGAGAAGCTCTATACAGTCAACAAAAACGACCAGGAGCAGACTGTGTCTCAGATCATGAACTCCTTATTGCCAAATTCAGACTTAAATTGAAGAAAGTAGGGAAAACCACTAGACCATTCAGGTATGACCTAAATCAAATCCCTTATGATTATACAGTGGAAGTGAGAAATAGATTTAAGGGCCTAGATTTGATAGATAGATTGCCTGATAAACTATGGAATGAGGTTCATGACATTATACAGGAGACAGGGATCAAGATCATCCCCACGGAAAAGAAATGCAATAAAGCAAAATGGCTGCCTGGGGAGGCCTTTCAAAGAGCTGTGAAAAGAAGAGAGGCAAAAAGCAAAGGAGAAAAGGAAAGACATAAGCATCTGAATGCAGAGTTCCAAAGAATAGCAAGGAGAGATAAGAAAGCCTTCTTCAGTGATCAGTGCAAAGAAATAGAGGAAAGGAACAGAATGGGAAAAACTAGAGATCTCTTCAAGAAAATTAGAGATACCAAGGGAACATTTCATGCAAAGATGGGCTCGATAAAGGACAGAAATGGTCTGGACGTAACAGAAGCAGAAGATATTAAGAAGAGGTGGCAAGAAAACACAGAAGAACTGTACAAAAAAGATCTTCACGACCCAGATAATCACGATGATGTGATTACTAATTTAGAGCCAGACATCTTGGAATGTGAAGTCAAGTGGGCCTCAGAAAGCATCACTACGAACAAAGCTAGTGGAGGTGATGGAATTCCAGTTGAGCTGTTTCAAATCCTGAAAGATTATGCTGCGAAAGTGCTGCACTCAATATGCCAGCAAATTTGGAAAACTCAGCAGTGGCCACAGGACTGGAAAAGGTCATTTTCATTCCAATTCCAAAGAAAGGCAATGCCAAAGAATGCTCAAACTACTCCACAATTGCACTCATCTCACATGCTAGGAAAGGGATGCTCAAAATTCTCCAAGCGAGGCTTCAGCATTATGTGAACCGTGAACTCCCTGATGTTCAAACTGGTTATAGAAAAGGCAGAGGAACCAGAGATCAAATGGCCAACAACCGCTGGATCATGGAAAAAGCAGGAGAGTTCCAGAAAAACATCTATTTCTTCTTTATTGACTATGCCAAAGCCTTTGACTGTGTGGATCACAACAAACTGTGGAAAATTCCGAAAGAGATGGAAATACCAGACCACCTGACATGCCTCTTGAGAAATTTGTATGCAGGTCCAGAAGCAACAGTTAGACCTGGACATGGAACAACAGACTGGTTCCAAAAAGGAAAAGGAGTACGTTAAGGCTGTATATTGTCACCCTGCTTATTTAACTTCTGTGCAGAGTACATCATGAGAAATGCTGGACTGGAAGAAACATAAGCTGGAATCAAGATCGCCAGGAGAAATATCAATAACCTCAGATATGCAGATGACACACCCTTATGGCAGAAAGTTAAGAGGAGCTAAAAAGCCTCTTGATGAAAGTGAAAGAGGAGAGTGAAAAAATTTGCCTTAAAGCTCAACATTCAGAAAATGAAGATCATGGCATCCGGACCCATCACTTCATGGGAAATAGATGGGGAAACAGTGGAAACAGTGTCAGACTATATTTTTTTGGTCTCCAAAATCACTGCAGATGGTGACTGCAGCCACGAAATTAAAAGATGCTTACTCCTTGGAAGAAAAGTTATGACCAACCTAGATAGCATATTCAAAAGCAGAGACATTACTTTGCCGACTAAGGTCCATCTAGTCAAGGCTATTGTTTTTCCTGTGGTCATGTATGGATGTGAGAGTTGGACTGTGAAGAAGGCTGAGCACTGAAGTATTGATGCTTTTGAACTGTGGTGTTGGAGTAGACACTTGAGAGTCCCTTGGATGGCAAGGAGATCCAACCAGTCCATTCTGAAGAAGATCAGCCCTGGGATTTCTTTGGAAGGAATGATGCTGAAGCTGAAACTCTAGTACTTTGGCCACCTCATGCGAAGAGTTGACTCATTGGAAAATACCCTGATGCTGGGAGGGATTGGGGGCAGGTGGAGAAGGGGACAACAGAGGATGAGATGGCTGGATGGCATCACTGACTCGATGGACATGAGTCTGAGTGAACTCCGGGAGATGGTGATGAACAGGGAGGCTTGGAGCACTGTGATTCATGGAGTCACAAGGAGTCGGACACGACTGAGTGACTGAACTGAACTGAATATTCCACTGTGGGCTTCCCAGGTGACTCAGTGGTAAAGAACCCACCTGCAGGAGACTCAGGAGATTTAAGTTCAGTCCCTGAGTTGGGAAGATCCCCTGAAGCAGGAAATGGCAATCCATTCCAGTTTTCTTACCTGGGAATCCCCATGGACAGAGGAGCCTGGTCGGATACAGTTCACGGGGTTGCAAAATAATGAGACACAACTTAGTAAATAACAACAGTATTCTATTGTACATATATGCCACATCTTTCTTATCCAACCTTATGTTTATAGACATTTAGCTTACTAACATGTCTTGGCTATTATAAATAGTGCTGTTATGAATACGGGGATTCATGTATCTTTTTGATTATAGCTTTCTCCAGATGTATGCCTAGGACTGTATATTTTGAAAATTAATCCTTGTCAGTAGCATTGTTTGCAAATATTTTCTCCTTGTCTGTAGATTGTATTTTTATTTTGTTTATGGTTTTGAAACCATAAACTGCGGTGGAAAAACTTTTAAAGAAAAATATTTATTTTTGTTTGCCCTGGATCTTCTTTACTGTGTGAGGGCTTTCTCTACTCTTGATGAGCAAGGGGCTACTCTTTACTGTGGTACATGGACTCCTCACTGTGGTGACTTCTCTTGTTGTGAAGAACAGGCTCTAGGTGCACGATCTTCAGTAGCTGCAGCAGGCAGGCTTAGTAGATGTGACTTGCAGGCCCTACAGGGTGGCTCAGTGCTCCACAGCATGTGGGGTCTTCCTGGACCAGGTATCAAACCCATGTCCCCTGCATTGGTAGGCAGATTCTTGTCCACTGTACCACCAGAGAAGTCCTGTGCAAAAACTTTTAAGTGTAATTAGCTCCCTTTTTTTAATTTTTGTTTTTAATTCCATTACTCTAGGAGATGGAACCATAAAGATATTACTCCTATTCACATCAAATGATGTTCTTCCTATGTTTTCCATTAGGCTTTTATAGTATCTGATCTTTTATTTAGGTCTTTAATCCATTTTGAGTTTATTTTTATATATGGTGGTAGAGAACATCCTAATTTCATTTTTTTACATGTAGCTGACCAGTTGTCCCCGCACCTTTTATTGAAGACGTTGTCTTTTCTCAATTGATTCTTACTTCTTTTGTTATAGACTGATAGAACATAGGTGTGTGGGATTATTTCTGGGCTTCTTATCCTGTTTCATTGAACTATATGTCTATTTTTGTGCCAGTAACATACTGTTTTTATTACTCTAGTTTTGTAGCATAAGGTTGAAGTCAGGGAGCATGATCCCTCCAGCTCTGTTCTACTTTATCAAGATTGGTTTGGCTATTCTGGATCTTTTTTATTTCTGTACAAATGGTAAAAGATTTTTTGGTGGTGTTGTTCTAATTCTGTGAAAAATACCATTGATAATTTGATAGGTATTACACTGAACACCTAGATTGCTTTGGGTAGTATGGTAATTTTCATATTATTGATTGTTCCAATCCAAGGACATGGTATATATCTCCATCTGTATGTGCCATTTTTTAATTTCTTCATTAGTACTTTATTGTTTTCTGAGTACAGATCTTTTGCCTCCTTAGGTAGATTTATCCCTAGGTATTTTGTCCTTTTTAAAGGAATTGTAAATTGAACTGTTTCTTTAATTTCTCTTCTGATATTTCACTGTTTGTGTATAAAAATGGAACTGATTTCTGTGTATTAATTTTGCATTCTAGCAACTTTGCCAAATTATCATGAAGGGTAATCAGTATAACCAGTATCCATGCTAGTCACAGGACAGCATGAAATTAGGACAAAGCCACACAGAGGGAAAACCACATGAAGACAGAGGGAGAACGCCATCTCAAAGCCAAGGAAAGAGGCCTCAACAGAAACCAAAGTTGGCACCTTGATCTTAAACTTCTTACTTTTAGAACTCTGTGCAAATAAACGTTCTGTTCTTTAAGCTATTAAATCTTTTGGATTTTTGTTATGGCAGCCCGAGTAAACTAATATAATACTAAATTCTAAAGGTAGAAAAAATATTTTTTTTTAAAATGTGAGACACAGAATAATAGTGCATGCTGCATATTTCCTAAGTTACTTCATTAGTGTCCAACTCTTTGCAGCCCTATGGGCTGTAGCCCTTCAAGCTGCTCTGTCCATGGAATTTTCCAGGTAAGATTACTGGAGTGGGTTGCCATGCCCTTCTTGATCTTTCCCACCAAGAGATTGAACCATGTCTCTTACATCTTCTGAACTGGCAGGCAGGTTCTTTACCACTAGCACCACCAGAATAACAGTATAAAATATCAGTAAAATATTAAATAATAGAAACATTTACTGGTAAATGTGATAATATTTCACTCAGAAAGTATATATTTTGAAATTAAACAAAAGAGATGTTTCAATTTAAACAAAAATTTTCAGACTTCAAGAAATCAATTTTAAATTAAAAATAAACAGGTAGATTAAAATAAAGGATAGAAAAATATATATTTTATATAAACTAATAAGTAAGTCTGAATTAAAATTTTAGATTTTTCCATATTAGAAAGGATATTGGGAGATAATCACACGATTAAGTGGATAAACATATCATAAAGACAAAAATTTCTAAATGTGCAAGCACTTAAACACAGAGCTTATAAATACAGAAATGAAAAAATGATAAATTGTGTGTGTGGGGGGAAGGAAACTCCACACATACTGTTCAAGTTTCAATTCTTCTCTCTCAGTAATTGTTATACAAGTAGAAAAACTTAGCAAGGGTTTGGAAGTTTTGAGCAATGCTATAAAAAAAATGACCTAATTAAAAATTGTAGAATATTACACTCAGTAAACACAATAAACAATCATGTTTCAAGAGAACAAGGCATATTTGACAAGTGGATTGGGCAGGGGTTCTTCAGACAACAGAATCTAATATATGTAGATGCAGATGTATGCGCTTTGGCCATCTGGTGGGATGAGCTGACTTATTGGAAAAGACCCTGATGCCTGGAGAAATTGAAGGGAAAAGGAGAAGGGGTTGGCAGAGGATGAGATGGTTAGATAGCATCAGGGACTCACTGGACATGAATCTGAACAAACAAACAAACTCTGGGAGATAGTGAAGGACAGGGAAGCCTGGAGTGCTGCAGTCCATGAGGTCACAAAAAGTGGGACACAACTTAGTGACTGAACAACAATAACAACCACATGTTCTACCACTTGTGTTAAAGGAAATTTGGGATGGTTCATAGAATCTTGTAAAAGCCTATTAAAATCTCCAACCTTGCTTCTAGGCTAGGGCTGTATATCAAACTCTAAGGCATGTTATCCTTATTAAATGGTGCTGTGACTTCATTAGGAATAAAAACTCTCTCAGTTCAGTTCAGTCGCTCAGTCATGTCCAACTCTTCGCAACCCCAAGAATCACAGTACGCCAGGCCTCCCTGTCCATCGCCAACTGCCAGAGTTCACTGAGACTCACATCCATTGAGTCCATGATGGCATCCAGCCATCTCATCCTTGGTCGTCCCCTTCTCCTCCTGGCCCCAATCTCTCCCAGCATCAGAGTCTTTTCCAATGAGTCAACTCTTCGCATGAGGTGGCCAAAGTACTGGAGTTTCAGCTTTAGCATCATTCCTTCCAAAGAAATCCCAGGGCTGATCTCCTTCAGGATGGACTGGTTGGATCTCCTTGCAGTCCAAGGGACTCTCAAGAGTCTTCTCCAACACCACAGTTCAAAAGCATCAATTCTTCATCACTCAGCCTTCTTCACAGTCCAACTCTCACATCCATACATGACCACTGGAAACTGTCTAGCAGTTATTAAAATATGTTCCAAGGTGGCTCACTCACAGCACCAGTGCTGTCAACCATATGAATGGAAAGAAGGATGCTGGGCTACATCCATGTTTCAGGAAGAGAGGAAGAAGATGAGTGTGGATGGGTTTTCCAGGTTCGTTTGTTGCTTTCTTGGAGCAATTATTAATCGGTGTTGCAGAACCCGCACAGGCGGGCTAGGGATAAGAGTGGCTGAAACAACAGTACTTCCGCCTCCACACCTCTGCCTGGAGGGAAGTCCTTGTGCCTCCATTGGTTCCCGTCATCCTCCTGGCCTTCCCTAATCCTTTGTGGGTCATGGAGTTAGTGGTGAGGATCCTGAAGGCCTCCAGAAGAACTTGCTTAGCTTTTTGCCTTGCCCTACATCTGGACCATCTATGACCTTGCATACTGAGCTAGAGGCCTGGTCACTTGGGCATGCCATTTCTCTAAGCCCTCCTGCCTTGCTTTTGGCTTGAGTTGAACTGAAACCATACAGTTGCCAAAAGCCTTGGGAAAGAACTGGCTTTCGGATATGGATGTGCTGCCTTGCAGAATCCCACTCCTCACAGCAGGCCACATGCAGCTATTAAAAGGGCATTAAAGTTTGGCTCACTCCTTACCCCTCTCTGTGATGTGTTTTCTCTGCACTTTCCAGTGGCCAGAAGGATGGAAGTTCCCACAGGTCTCCTCTCTGCTAGAATTTGCATTTGCACATTCCATTTTCCCATTTATTTAGGCAGGTTTTTTTGATGAGTCCTCAGCATTCTGATGGTAAAAATAAAGAGATAAATAACACATACCCATATCCATCCATATACACATAAAATAGGATTTTATCATTTGTACTGCTTTTTACTCTATTAGGAAGGGTTGACAGATCATTGCAACTCTCTACCTTTTAACCCAAATTGGAAGACACTTAGTGCTGTTTCAATTTCTGTTTACTGGAATTTAAAGTGGTTAAATATAGGTAACTGTCCTTTCTTTGTCCTTTTTTTCAGAGTTTAAATTGAGTGCCTTTTATTTTGTATATTTTTAAAAAATATCATATATATGCAGGTTAAATTGTCCTGGAATTAAGAGATATTTCTAAATTGTGCTCTTTATCTCTGCTAGTTTCATAATATGATGATTCTGAAAGAATATTAGCTAATTCAGAAAACTGAATCCAATTATTTATGTTTAAAAGGTTGAATCAAACCATAATAGAGTTAAATTACAATAAACCCAGGATTGAATTGCTAAGATAATTGAAATAAACAAAGTCACCTTTCATGGACTAATCTGATTCTGAAACTTCTCTGGGCCAAAATAGATTGCATTTTGTTCTGTCATGCATTTAAATATCCATGATAGAAACAATTATTTTGGTTGGATGCTTACAATCAGCTTCATTTTATCAATCTTCTGCCATCTTTAGCAGTTACTTTTGAAGCTGATTTAGAAGATTCTTGGAAAGAAATAAACAATGATATTCTGTAAAAAGTCTCTATTAATTGTCTTGCTTGGATTATGTATTAGTAAATCGACAAAGAAACAGAACAGGAATGTGAATGAGGCTGCAGCAGGGGTGTGCTAACAGCTCTGTAAAGGAAGTCAGAGTGGAGCTGATGCAATGACAAAACCAGTCAGGTACTTCACTATCCAAAGATCCCCAACATGTTTTACTTCTTAAAACATGATATCAAGAAATTGATAACTGACTTATTTGAAAAAAAAAAAAAAAAAAGATTGAGGGCATGATTTAAAACTACTATTATTTATTGATCTAAAATAATGTAATAAATTATCTACTTATATTCAGCAGTAGGGATTTGACACTGGTTTTTCTTTTCATCTCATAACTGAAGACGATGACATGTTTTACATCTTTACAGAAACAGAATCATTTCTTTATGTTCCTATCGTGGGAGGTCATTGAAAGATGAGATTGCTGGTTGACCTCTAAGTGGGACTCAGGCAGTAGGAGAGTCTTCACCGGTTAGACAGCATCACAGACTCAACGCACATGAATTTGAGAAAACTCCGGGAGATAGTGAAGGACAGGAAAGCCTGGCGTGTTGAAGTCTGTGGAGTCGAAGAGTGTCAGATGTGACTTAGCGACTGAACAATACCTGTCCTCTGTCTTGAAATGTACATTCTGTCTACAATTTTCATGGTGGGAGTGGTTACCAAGCATACAGCCTTGAGAGAGTAACATCTGGGTGATGTATGTGATTGAACCCCATTAAGGCATCTATAAAGACTTACCAGGTTCTGCGGGGTGATCTAGAGGCTTACTTGCAAAGACAACTTACTTGTCTTGAGGCTATTGTGGACAAGCCTCACATATAAATAAGTTTCCTTGCTAATTAAAACTGTCATTTACCAATCTGGGGTGGTCTGACTCTTTCTTTGGCTTCTGCTTGCATTCTGAATATGAGTTTCAAATTTTGCCCAGGGACTTCCAAAGGTTACAAATAAAAAGTTCTGTTTTATAACTGTCTTTTTTCATTACTGATTTTCTCTTACTCGTAGAATATGAATCTCACTTTGTGCTTGATCTACACTGATCACTAACCAGAGACTGTTTCCTGATCAGATATCTTAGCACTATTTCCATATGTCTCTCTTAACAGTGAGCTGTGACTAGGTACTTCAAGTGAGTCACTGACAACTCACTTGAAGTACCTGGTCACAGCTAACTGCACTGTTAAGAAAACTATTTCTTTTTATCATACTTTAAAAATGCTCACTGCAATACAGATATCAAAGTTTTCTGTTTTTCTTTGCCTTCTGTGTCTATATTCTGTGATTTTCTTTAACCCTCTGATATAAAATATGTCAGTTTTATTTTATTCATCAATTTTATGTGAAATGTATCCCTTATTGGCCAAAGAAAAAAATAAAAACAAAAAAACAAAACACCAATTCCAGGACAGTTCCTGGGTAACATAAACGCTTATCATCTCTAGCTAATGCTAATTGGGGTTGCTTCTAACATTTAAAGATTGTGAATTCATTGAATTCCGGACTACACTAAAACTGTTTCATTACTTGCTCTATACCCATGGGTACTTTAATGTACCTGGCACATAAACAGAAGTGAAAAATGCATCACCTATGATATGAAGACATTATATCAGAAATGTTTCCCTTTTTCATCACTTTTTATTAAAACTTTTTGCTTTTAGAGAAGATTTAGGTCCACAATTGTTTTTCCTTTATTTTCAATAAAACATATAATGATTAAAAGTTTAAATTAATGAACAAGTGATATGCAACGTGAGGCATGACTAATTATTAAGTACTCAGTCAGTTCAGTCGCTCAGTCGTGTCCGACTCTTTGCGACCCCATGAATCGCAGCATGCCAGGCCTCCCTGTCCATCACCAACTCCCGGAGTTCACTCAGACTCACGTCCATCGAATCAGTGATGCCATCCAGCCATTTCATCCTCTGTCGTCCCCTTCTCCTCCTGCCCCCAATCCCTCCTAGGATCAGAGTCTTTTCCAATGAGTCAACACTTCGCATGAGGTGGCCAAAGTCCTGGAGTTTCAGCTTTAGCATCATTCCTTCCAAAGAAATCCCAGGGCTGATCTCCTTCAGAATGGACTGGTTGGATCTCCTTGCAGTCCAAGGGACTCTCAAGAGTCTTCTCCAACACCACAGTTCAAAAGCATCAATTCTTTGGCGCTCAGCCTTCTTCACAGTCCAACTCTCACATCCATACATGACCACAGGAAAAACCATAGCCTTGACTAGACAGACCTTTTTTGGCACCTCTCCCTCAGACATGCCCTAAAGGGGCCCAGGAGAGCTCACAGATATGCTACAAAATAACCACAGAGGCCTTTCCAACTCAGGTGCATGGGTGCTAGGCACACAGTGGATACAAACTTATACATAGGGGCTTCTCCAACTCTGGCACTTGTGCCCATGATGCACAACTGTGTCTGCAAGTGACCTTAGGCAGCCAGGAGTCCATTAAATGTTCATAAATATTCTATACATTTGTATATCTGGTCATAATAGACCAAATTATGGGAAAGACAAGCACAAGAAAGCTTGTTGTTATGCAACTTGCAACTGTCAATCAAAACTGTTCAGTCCACACCCACCTAAAGAAATATGTAAAAGCCTTGTCTTGAAAACTGCTGTACTTCAGAGTCACTACCTGTCTTGGCTTGGCCCACCTCTCCCTTGAGGTATTCTTTCTGTTCTTTCCTTAATAAATTTGTTTTTGCCACGAGTATGACCTCAAATTCTTCTTTGTGTCCTTACCAAGAACCGAGACTCAAAATGGGGCTTCCTGTACGACCTTCTCCAAATATGGTAACACATTCTCTGAGAGGAAGAGCACTTGTGTGCTCAGTAGCATCTGAATCTTTGCCACTGCATGGACTGTAGCCTACAGGCTCCTCTTTCCACGGGATTTTCAAGCAACAATATTGGAGTGGGTTGCCATTTCCAACTCCACGGAATCTTCCTGACCTGGGGATTAAACCCATGTCTCCTGCATCTCCTTAATTGGCAAGAGGATTTTTAACCACTGTGCCACCTGGGAAGCCCATGAGAGGAATAGAGGTAGTGAAAAAATATATATAATTATTCAAGGCAGTAGGTGGCCAAGATCTCATTGAAGAAATTAGTCTAAATGCTGGATAAAACTTTCACCAGGCACAAGTTTAAAGCACTATGCTATCAAAATGCTACCATATTCATCACTGAGAATATTTTCGTGCCAGGTGTCCTATATTGCTAAAATCTGTTTCATTGTTGAAATATTTAATTTGGGTTACTGAATAAATGTTAATTGGGAAGTGTAGACACTTTAGTTCAGTCTACATGAATAGTTAAAAAGTGAATAGATCATTATTATTTATAAAAATAATTTTCATCACTGATTGCAAGATGAGAAAAATGAAGATATTATTTTAGATGTTTTATGCATATAAAAGTGATTTGACTGAAAGAATTATCTCCTATAATTTTTTCTTACATTTTTGTTGATAAAACATTTTTTGCTTGATAAACTACAGTGATTTTTTTGTTGTGTTCTTTTAATACTGATCATTGATATAATTAAAATATTCTGGGTCACTCTATATCTTTTATTTTTCAAATTCTAAGCCTGGAAACAATTAGAAATATTCTAAAGTACATATAACATATCCACCACTGTGTGAGAACTTGCCAACACTTTTAAGCAATTCATCTGTTGAGTTGATTTAGCAATAGCCAACAAAATAACTGTTCTGAAGTAACATTACAAAACACGGAGTGAAATCTGAAAATTTATTCATGTAATATATTGAACTCTAATAATAAGAATCTTTTTTGTGCTCTCAGAATATACCTACAAGTCAGTGAAAATAATCAGTAATAAGAGAAAATATATTTCTACATGATATGAAAATTCATGCATGTTCTATAATACACGTTTTATAATTGTAACAAAGAAAAAATGTTGAAAATGTCTAATACTCAATAACATCAATGGTGACATAATTAAAAAAAAAATAAGATGCATTAGCTCATGTCTAAGGAACAAACTTCCCACATTCTCAAACTCTTTGGTGGCACGATTTGCAAAGGATGAAGATATAATAATTAGAAGCTACGTGTGTCTTATGGCAAAGTGTATTTCCTTTCACTTTGTTACCTAATGTGTATTTTTACCACTATTAAATTGAACTATACTCTTGTTTCAGGAAAATGAGTCTGTTACATCAAAGGTAAATGATAATTGCATTGTAAATATGTAACGGGAATATATTATGTAAAATGTTTGGGTGATCTCTGTTCGGCTATAGAGTTACAAATATATGCCTCAGCATTTTAGTTCTGATGAAGCTGGTATAAATCACAAGAGAGTTTTTTGAACATTGGTTGCAGTAAAGAGAGAGCTCAGTCATGAAGCGGCTGAGCACAGTGCACTGAGATTGCCTGAAGTAAAGCTGAGAAAGGGAACAAATCAGCAATATTAAAATATATCCTTTTTCTCATCACAATTCCTAAATAAAAATAGTTGAAATTCAGTTTTAAATTTGATACTATTCCACAAGCAGATATTGCTATGAGGTGAATGTAATCCTGTATTCACAGGTTTCCATGAGGGGTGATATTGGATGTCTGCTGTTCCTGGATAAACATATAAAGTAACATTCTCCCCACATGCTTAGGCAAGCTTTGTTTATAAAATGATGAAATCATAAAATAATTCAGTGTTGAATATATTCATACTTGGCACTGATTAGTTAGTAAAGAATGAACTCTAACAATTATTATTTCATATTTAAGAACTACTAATAGCTTATTTTGTAAATTTGATATTAACTGATTTTTCAGTAATTTGCACTTGTTTTCTGATTATACATTCCATTCATTGAAAGTCTCAGTTATAATATGTAACTAGCTAGCACTATTTCTGAACAGACTTGCAAGAGGATGGGGTTTTAATCAAGCACTTGATACATTGTTTTCTTTACTCCTGTTATCTAAATATTGACACAAATTTTAAAGTGTTTGTTATAAGAATTAAATTACTATCTGATATATTCTTAGATTAATGATAGATTGGTTGCTCATTGGTAAAGAATCTGCCTGCCAATTCAGGAGATGTGGGTTTGATCCCTGCAGAGAAGATCCCCTGGAGAAGGAAATGCATTCCAGTATTCTGGTCTGGAGTACCCCAGTGACAGAGGAGCCTGGTGGGCTACTGTCTGTGGGGTTGCAGAGTTGGACTGAGTGACTGAACAAAAATAATTAGTTTATTATTAATGAATATCATGAATAAAATCCTGCTCTAAAATAATAGCCCCCAAATACTCACTTTAAGTATTGTTACATAAAGGTGTGGTAGCTCTCAGTTATATTCTGGAAGATGAAGATCTCATTTGCTATTTGCTTATGCAGTTACACAAATGTTAAACAGACATACTAGCTATTTTCAGTTCTTTTCATCTGGGTTCATTTGCATGAAGCGTGCTACTTGGAAAAGTGCCAATTTCCGAAATTCAGCTGCTAAGGCTGGCTTAAAAACTATAATACTAGGAGATGATCACAAAATGTTTTAGTTTGAAAACTGCATAATTTTTGGTAATTCTGTTGGTTATAGACTTACTTAAGAATGCAATGCAAAGAATGCTTTACACATTTACTTAAATATTAAACTTTGAGTTTATATGAACTCCAGTGATCATTGGATAAAAAGGAATATCTGCCAACATGCACAAATAATAACCATGTTATATCTATCAACTGGTATTGGAAATATAGCTATAGATTAATATTTAGGTACATAAGGTGCATACATTGTTTTTTTTGCAGCCAAAGATGGAAAAGCACTATACAGTCAGCAAAAACAAGACCGGGGGCTGACTATGGCTCAGAACAAGAACTCCTTATCGCCAAATTCAGACTTAAATTGAAGAAAGTAAGGAAAACCACTAGACCATTCAGGTATGACCTAAATTAAATTCCTTATGATTGATTATACCATGGAAGTGAGAAATAGATTTAAGGGACTAGATCTGATAAATAGATGAACTATGACGGATGAACTATGGATGGAGGTTCACGACATTGTTCAGGAGACAGGTATCAAGATCATACCCACGGAAAAGAAATGCAAAAAAGCAACATGGCTGTCTGAGGAGGCCTTACAAATAGCTGTGAAAAGAAGAGAAGCAAAAAGCAAAGGAGAAAAGGAAAGATATAAGCATCTGAATGCAGAGTTCCAAAGAAGAACAAGGAGAGATAAGAAAGCATTCCTCAGTGACCAATGCAAAGAAATAGAGGAAAACAACAGAACGGGAAAGACTAGAGATCTCTTCAAGAAAATTAGAGATACCAAGGGAACATTTCATGCAAAGATGGGCTCAATAAAGGACAGAAATGGTATGGACCTAACAGAAGCAGAGGTGGCAAGAATACAAAGAAGAAATGCACAAAAAAGATCTTCATGATCAAGATAATCACGATGGTGTGATCACTCACCTAGAGCAAGACATCCTGAAATGTGAAGTCAAGTGGGCCTTAGAAAGCATCACTACGAACAAAGCTAGTGGAGGTGATGGAATTCCAGTTGAGCTACTTCAAATCCTGAAAGATGATTCTGTGAAAGTGCTACATTCAACATGTCAGCAAATTTGGAAAACTCAGCAGTGGCCACAGGACTGGAAAAGATCAGTTTTCATTCCAATCCCAAAGAAAGGCAATGCCAAAGAATAATCAATCTACCACACAACTGCACTCATCTCACACGCTGGTAAAGTAATGCTCAAAATTCTCCAAGCCAGGGTTCAGCAGTATGTGAACTATGAACTTCCTGATGTTCAAGCTGGTTTTAGAAAAGGCAGAGGAACCAGAGATCAAATTGCCAACATCCGCTGGATCATGGAAAAAGCAAGAGAGTTCCAGAAAAACATCTATTTCTGCTTTATTGATTATGCCAAAGCCTTTGACTGTGTGGATTACAATAAACTGTGGAAAATTCCGAAAGAGATGGGAATACAAGACCACCTGACCTGCCTCTTGAGAAGCTTGTATGCACATCAGGAAGCAACAGTTAGAACTGGACATGGAACAACAGACTGGTTCCAAATAGGAAAAGGAGTATGTCATGGCTGTATATTGTCACTCTGCTTATTTAACTTATATGCAGAGTACATCATGAGAAACACTGGGCTGGAAGAAGCACAAACTGGAATCAAGATTGCTGAGAGAAATATCAATAACCTCAGATATGCAGATGACACCATCCTTATGGCAGAAATTGAAGAGGAACTAAAAACCTCTTGATGAAAGTGAAAGAGGAGTGGAAAGGTTTGCCTAAAGCTCAACATTCAGGAAATGAAGATCATGGCATCTGCTCCCATCACTCCATGGGAAATAGATGGGGAAACAGTGGAAACAGTGGCTGAGTTTATTTTTCTGGGCTCCAAAATCACTGCAGATGGTGATTGCAGCCATGAAATTAAAAGACGCTTACTCCATGGAAGAAAGTTATGAGCAACCTAGATAGCATATTCAAAAGCAGAGACATTACTTTGCCAACAAAGGTCCGTCTAGTCAAGGCTATAGTTTTTCCAGTGGTCATGTGTGGATGTGAGAGTTGGACTGTGAAGAAAGCTGAGCACTGAAGAATTGATGCTTTTGAACTGTGGTGTTGGAGAAGACTCTTGAGAGTTCTTTGGGCTGCGAGGAGATCCGACCAGTCCATTCTAAAGGATATCAGTCCCGGATATTCTTTGGAAGGACTGATGCTGAAGCTGAAACTCCAGTTCTTTGGCCACCTCATAAGAAGAGTTGACTCACTGGAAAGATCCTGATGCTGGGTGGGATTGGGGGCAGGAGAAGAATGGGACAACAGAGGATGAGATGGTTGGATGGCATCACCGACTCGATGGACATGAGTTTGAGTGAACTCTGGGAGTTGGTGATGGACAGGGAGGCCTGGTGTGCTGCAGTTCATGGGGTTGCAGAGTTGGACACGACTGAGCGACTGAACTGAACTGAACTATGTTGTTATTCAATATTTCATTCTGAATTTTATGTACAAAAATTTGGAAAATCAAATATTAGATTCCTCAACATATATGCATAGAAGTAGATTTCCTTATATTGATATGTATAGAAAATTATTTTTTCTATAGACTTGATCCTTGAATGATAGGTGGACTCATTATAAAACACAGCAGCCCTCTACATCTATGGCAACTTAATGGAAATTTTTAATATATTTTTCATTCATGAATGACTGAATCCATGGATGTAGAACCTGTGGAATAATATATATAGTAAACAATTTAATTAGAAGTCTAAATATATCTCTTTTATATTATTTAAAATCATATTATATCAATAGAAATATAAGAATTTTTATTCTACCATTGATAGTGTTAAAAAAAAAGTAATGAAGACTTAAAAGTATAAAAGAAAAGAGTACTCTGTGAAGGTCATACAGTACAACTGGGCTTATATAATTGATTATGTTTATGTTTTCAAGCTGACTATTCCCAATGTAATTACATGCTACACCCTTGACCATCACAAAAGCCAAATAAATTGACTAGATCAGCAAAAGGTTGAACTGGTGGTAACTGGAGTTCAAATATTGGCTTTTTGTTATCATTCAGACTTAGAGGCAGTCAAGTTCTGATAATATCCACTTTGATTATACAATTTTCCTAAAGGTCTTGTTCTATGTAAAGGAAACACATTTCTCCTAGTGGGTTTGTACATCCACAAAAGCATTTATTTGAATCCCATGTTCTAAATCTGATGTATCTAAAATTTAGTTTGGACACATTAAAAATGTGTTTAAAAATAGAACTTAGTAATAAGTGCTGTGTTTAAGAATGGATTATTTTGATAAGTAACCAACAGCTTCTTTTGAGGCATACTTGTCAACTGAGAAATTTCCAGAACTCCCAGTTTCAAGTCTCTGTTTTTTTCTCCCTTCCTCCCATTCTCTCCTTTTCCACTTTAGTAAAGAAACATACCCTGTGATAGAGCTGGCAGAATCCTTTCACATAATGTGAATTTCTTACTGCAAATATAACAATCTATTGAATGATCCTAGATTTATATCTCCAGAAAAAAACTTACCCCGAATTATACATAATCACTCTGCAATACAGAGGGTGGAGATAAAAATAAGAAAAGTTACGGAAAGGTAGAAAGATATCATGTGAGTTCTTACAATATGTTTTACTGAGGGATAATCAGTTCCCAGGTAGCTCAGTGGGAAAGAATCCACCTGCAATGCAAGATATGTGATGTAGTTTTGATTCCTGGGTCAGGAAGATCCCCCGGCAGAGGAAAGGGCAACCCATTCCAGTATTCTTGCCTGGGGAATCCCATGGACAGAGGAACTTGGTGGGTTACAGTCCATGGGGTCACAAAGTGTCAGAGACAATTTAGCAAATAAACAACAATAATAACATGCTACATATATCATATAATGTTGTAGTTAATTATATTTAGTATACTGATATCCTGTTACTATTTCATAATCTCTATATTCTATATTTTCTTGATTATCCTATTTCAAAATATAAAGAAAGGTCATTATAAAACATAACTTGCTTTTGAAATGTGGAAAAGCCCAGCAATCTGCTTATTCCACAGACATCTTACTTTGCATTTACATTATACCCCTTTCTGAAACCTCCGCATCATTGGAAATAGGAATTTCGATTAAAGAAGACTTTTTAAAAGAAATTTCACTTTCTGCTAAAGACTTTAACAGAGTAAATTTTAACTTTTTCTGTTAATAAGTGTGTAAATACTTGCCTTTGAAAAAATAACACTGACTAAATTACCATAATATTAAAACAAAACAGCTTTAACTAATGCTACTTTAAAATGATCTCACAAAGTGAGATTTATAAGAAACTAAAAATAAGGTAGTCACATTTCTGAGTGAGACAGTTACGACTATCCTGGTGACACATGCCGGTTTTCCCAGCATAACACTGGGTGGAGAAGTGTCTGAATGACAATGTTCACCCTTATTATAATATTAAACTTAAAAGCACAGCCTTAAAAATACCAAAGTCAGGCTATAGGTCTGCTTTGGGACACGAAGTAAACTAGGGGCACAGAAAATGACAGACTCTTCCCTATTAGTCTGACAAGGCGGTGGGCCTAACTGATATTCTTGGCACTGTCATTCTGAAATAAAGTTGTCAGAAAGTAGAATTATCTGCCAAATTTTATTATGCTGGCAAGCTTTATTTCTACTTTCTCAGCTCTCATTTGCTTTTAAAAGTTAGGGTAAGGAAAAGTCTCATAAAATTTAATGGCTCCTACCTTAAGACTTCCTCTTTTTTCCTTCATTCCTTTTCTCTTTATCTTCCTTCCTCTCTTTCATGTTCTCCCTTTCTGGAACTCAGTGTTATTATCAGTATGCACCATCCATCTGTTTCTCTTCTCCTTTAAGCTGTTGTTTACCATTAAGTTATTTTTAATATCATCATTTAATACAATCAACAAAATTCATTATCAGTTTCTATTAGGTAACTTGAAAATTAAACTGTTAATTGTTAATAGAATATTTGAGAATAAGTTTCAGTGAGAATCCACAGATGACACCAGTGAGAATGGAACTGGACCTCATCAAAACAAATCAGTTTAGTAAATTCATTATGTAAGTGACAAGTTTAGGGTAAAATATAGTTTAAGAATTAATTTACAATTATTTTCATCAAATAACTATGCATTTGTCAAATGCCAACTCTATATCAGTACTTTGAATGTAGTTATATTAACTTACTTTGAAAAAATTTGAAATTTGGGGGAAAAACTGACAAAAATTTTAAAAAAATGATCATTCAGAATGCGAATCTGGATTCCTGAAACTTACCAATAGTGGGCCGTGAATATTGAAAATAGGTAGGAAGATAGCAGGGGTAGGAAACAGCAACTCACTTCTGTATTCTTGCCTGGAAAATTCCATGGACAGAGAAGCCTGGTGGGCTACAGTCCATGGGGTCACAAAGAGTCAAACAAGACTGAGCACACAATAGCAATCACAACAGGGAGACTGCAAGAGACCTCAATAACGTGAATCTTATAAACTGAGCAGCAGGAAAGCAATTATCCATGAACGAAATTTGAAAAATTCTAGACAATACTCAAAAATACTAACATGATATGATTTTAAGTTTTATATAATTGAAAAAAAAACTAGACTATATATGCAGAAAAGGCCTAACGATATTCATCTGAAATCTTACAAGTTCAAGTGTTGTGAAGAAGAAGTTATGATGCACAGACAATTAGGTGATAGGTGAATTCCATGTAATTGCTTGCAATATTGAGAGATGACATTTAGAATATTATAAGTATCCTTAGCCAGATGAGTCATTACTATGCCTGCAAATTGCTGATAGAAACTGTTACAGCACTAAGAAAGCTAATAAGAAAATACAAAAAAAAAATAGAAAAGTAAATCGAAAAATAAGCCAAGGAACTTGGAAGCAACCAAGATACCCTTTGATTAGTGAATAGATAAATAAACCATGGTATAGCTATGTAGTGAACTATTATACAGCAATAAAATGAGTTGAGACAGCAAGCGAGAAGAAGACATGGAGGGACACTGCATGCATTCTGCTAAGTGAAAGACATCAATCTGAAAAATTACATTAGTGTGATTCTAACTATATGAGAATATAGAAAAATCAAAACAATAGTATTATAAAATCAAAAAGATCAATTGTTTCCAGCAGATGGTAGGAAGGCAGGGTAGATATGAATTAACAGGTAGAGTAGCGGGTTTTCAGGGCAGTGAAACTATTATGTATAATACTATAATGGTGGATACATATCATTATACATTCATGAAAGTCACAAAACACACTGTACCAAGAGGGAGCCTCAATATAAACTACAGATTTTAGTTAGTAATAATATGTCATATTGACTCATTAACTGCAGTAGATATACCACACTAAGGCAAGAAGCTAACAACTGGAGAAACTGTGTTGTGTGTATGTGTATGTGAGTGCATGTGTGTGTGTGTGTGTGCACACAAGCTTGTACTTTCCACTCAATATTTCTATAAATCTAAAACTACGATAAAAAATGGGATTGATCAATTCAAAAATGGGCCTAGAAATAAAGGAGTTTTGAAAAGTAGAAAGTAATCATATTTTCCTTAATTCAAAAAATATTAACAGAGAGGTGTCTGTGTACCATGCACAATGTTAATTACTGAAGAAAAAGTGAGAAGGCCGTAACAATAAGATAGACACACTTAATACTTTCATAATACTTAAGAGGTTAGACACACTAACCATTTCCTTTGAATCCAAACTGTCCATTTTGATTATGTGCAAGAGGATGTGGTGACAGAAATTTTAATCTGGGTCAGGAAAAGTCCTAAAGCTTCTTCCAGACTCTCTTAGAACATTTGCTATCACTTCCTTATGGGACACTCTACTTGGAACCCCAGCTACAATGCACTGAGAAGTTCAAGACACAAGGAAAGGTCACATTCATCCAGGGCTCTGTTTGAAAGTTCCAGCTGAGCATATTAGGTTTGGAACCATTTGGTCCAAATGCCAGACATGTGAATGAGGAAGCCTCCAAGAAATCTGAGTACAACTTCTTTGATCCTTCCTAGCCAAGCCTCTAGACACTGTGGTATAGGAACAAACTCCTCTTGTACTCTAACCCTTGACCCATAGAGAACAAAAAAGGGTGATTATTTTAAATACATAAAGCTAGAAGAAATATAAGCTACAAATGTAAGTAAAAAAAGTAAAAAAAAAAAAACAAATCCAGAAATAGAAAAATTAAAACCACTAGATCAATAAAATAGTGTTTAGTAAGATTTTATTTTGTATGTATGAAGAGTTATCAACTGGGGGGATTCAGATCCAAAACTGATGTGAAGCTCAGAGAAACGACATTACATGATGATGTAAAAAAATGAAAATTAGGACATTTTTAACCTTCAGTATTATAGGTTATTATAAAGGAAGTTTCAAAATAGTAAATGATTGGTTAAATTGCTTATCATACTTCATTTTAGGAAGATTAATTAGATTTGTTTTATATTATCAGAAGCATTTAAAGAAATAATCTAAATTAAGTTTTGAGTTCATGAAATAAGCCAGATTTAGTTTTGCTTATATGCTTTAAATAGTTTTGTCTACTTAAGGAAATCTCTAGTCTAGACTCCATTTATACTTAAATTTAAGTGATCAAACTATCTATTAATATTATATTTTAATATATATAATTCTTCAAACTTAATGAGCTAATAAAAATAGGGGCAATTCACAGGTGATGGAAATTGTAAGTACAACACTAAAATGCATGTACAAAACTGTACTCAAATATAAAATTATGTTCAGAACTGTTTGGGCTTTTCTGGTCACTCAGATGGCAAAGAATCTGCCTGCAATGCAGGAGACCCAGTTTTGATCCCTCAGTCAGGAAAATTCCCTGGAGAAGGAAATGGCAACCCACTCCAATATCCTTACAGGGAGAATTTCATGGACAGAGGAGCTTGGAGGGCTAAAGTCCATGGGGGTCGCAAAGAGTCAGACACAGATGGGTAACTAACACTTTTACTTTTCAGTACTGTTGAATAAGAAAAAAGTAAAATGAAACAAAAATGATAGGTTGATTCCTATTTCAGAGTAGTCATCAACTGGACCTCTAATGTTAATTTTTTTCTAATACTACAAAGCCTTAATAATCAAAACAGCATGGTATTAGCAGAAAAA
Source organism: Budorcas taxicolor (assembly GCF_023091745.1). NCBI lineage: Eukaryota > Metazoa > Chordata > Mammalia > Artiodactyla > Bovidae > Budorcas > Budorcas taxicolor. Next base: position 52,865,920 of record NC_068929.1, on the reverse strand, counting down.
AACCAGACATACAGATCAATGGGACAGAATAGAGAGCCCAGAAATAAACACATAATCAAAGCCAATATAGTAAAGAATCTGCCTGCAATGTTAGGGGCCTGGGTTTGAACCTGGGTCAGGAAAATTGCCTGGAGAAAGAAATAGCAACCCACTTAGCTGAATGAACTACAATCCACAGGGGTGTAGAGAGTAGGACATGACTGAGTGACTAACACTTTTATGGTCAATTAATATATGACAAGGGCTTCCTAGATGGCGCTACTGATAAAGAACCCACCTGTCAATTCATGAGACAAAAAATGCGGGTTCAATCCCTGGGTTGGGAAGATCCCCTGGAGGAGGGCATGACAACCCACTCCAGTATTCTTGCCTGGAGAACCCCATGGACAAAGGAGCCTCGTAGGCCACATTCCATACGGTTGCAGAGAGTCTGACACAACGGAAGCTACTTAGCCTAATATATGACAAATTAGTCAACAATATACAATGGAGAAAGGACAGTCTCTTGGTGCTGGAAAAACTGGACAGATACTTATTAAAAGATGAAATCAGAACATTCTTTAGCACCATACACAAAAATAAACTCAAAATGGATTTAAGACCTATATGTAAGACCTGATACTCTAAAACTCCTAGAGGAAAATATAGGCAGAACATTTTGACATACATCATAGCAACATTTTCTTTTTTTTTGATTCATCTGCTAAAACAAAGGAAACAAGAGCAAAAATAAACAAATGGGACCTAATTAAACATGAAAGCGTTTTCACAGCAAAGGAAACCATCAACAAAATGAAAAGACAACCTACTGAATGGGAGAAGATATTTTCAAATGACAATACTGATACAGAGTTAATATCCAAAATATATAAACAGCTTAGACAACTCAATATAAAAAAAATCAATTAAAAATAGGAAGATGAACTGAGTAGATGTTTTTCCCAAGAGGAAATGCCGATGGCTGACAGGCACATGAAAAGATGCTCGACATCACTAATGATCAGGGAAATGCAACTCAGAATCACAAGGAGGTATCACCTCACAGCTGTTAAAATGGTTATCCTCAAAAAGAATACAAATAATGTTAATTGACTTTCAACAGCTATTAGTAGTAATTACCAAAATTCATTTGCACAGTAAAAAAAAATTGAGTCCTATATTTATCAGTGTTTACTTTATTACATTATACTTTTCTTTAGTTTTAAAACATTTAATATTAAAAAGAAGAGCAGAATTTGTTATGCCATGTCACTGATTTTGATGGGACAACTTTACATTTAGGATACCTCAGTGAAATTAAATACAATTCTGTTATAACAGCAGAAAATCACGGACTATCTGTAGGCTTTTGTCCTAGCAAAATTCAAAACCACATAGCAAGGAAGCAGCATCTAAAATCTTCTTAGAAAAAAATGCAGCTTAAATATATGTGATCATAGCACACTTTCTTAACACAAAGACCATTCTTAAACATGAAAGATTTAAAAACTAAAACACCTATGAATCCTTTATACACAATGCATTTTTAAGTTTTTCACCCTAGAACCATGACCATGTTCACTGTTTCTGAGGTTTCTATTTGAAGAATATACCAGATTTACAACTTATTTTATGAAAGGCCTATTTATGTCATGTACTTTATTAAGCATCCTTTACAAATTTTACTGAATTATCTTAATACATGTAGCAGGTACATAATTGTCTACATCTTATACGAGGCTTGTATTTGGAGGCTATAGTGAAGAAGTTATCAGGATCACTACCTGGAAAATCCCGTGGACAGAGGAGCCTGATGGGCTATAGTCTATGGGGTTGCTCAGAGTCGGACATGACTAAGCTCCCATGCATGTGCACATCAAGATCACAAAGCTTGTAAGAGGTGGAACCAAGACTTGAACTTAGGAATGGTGGTTTTAAATGCTATGTTCTCTACCAGCATGCTGTCTCTCTCATGGATTAAGATAACAGCTTTATATTGTTGGAAAATCACAAATCTTAATTAAGTTAAAGCAATAGAGTATCTATTTAATTTTCCTTTAAAACAACCATGTTTAAAAAAAAAATAAAATAAACTGCCTGATTGTCTAGGGACAAAAATCCTCTGCTTTTGTTCAAGAACCTCTTACAGTAGTTAATCAGATTTTCAATGATAAAATCTATTCTTACTTCAATTCAACACAGCCTTTCTACAATTTAATCTGTTAACTCTAACTCTCTCTCCAGTGACAGATATCGGGAAACTAGTGTCATCTTTATAAAAATACTTCCCAGAAGTGAAAAATATAATTTGAAATTTCATCAGCTGAAGAGAAGAAATGAAGGAAGCCCTAGTCGCAACTGGAAAGAATTAAGCTGATTTAAGCTCTGGTGGCTCAGAGGTTAAAGTGGCTGCCTCCAATGCCGGAGACCTGGGTTTGATCCCTGGGTCCGGAAGATCCCCTGGAAAAGGAAACGGTAACCTACTCCAGTATTCTTGCCTGGAGAATCCCATGAACGGAGAAGCCTGTTAGGCTACAGCCCATGGGGTCACAAAGAGTCGGACACAACTGGGTGACTTCACTTCCCCTGAAGCTCAATATATGGAGAAGGCGATGGCACCCTACTCCAGTACTCTTGCCTGGAAAATCCCATGGAGAGAGGAGCCCGGTAGGCTGCAGTCCATGGGGTCGCAAAGAGTCGGACACGACTGAGCGACTTCACTTTCACTTTTCATTTTCATGCATTGGAGAAGGAAATGGCAATCCACTCCAGTGTTCTTGCCTGGAGAATCCCAGGCACGGGGGAGCCTGGTGGACTGCCGTCTATGGGGTCACACAGAGTCGGACACGACTGAAGTGACTTAGCAGCCGCAGCAAGCTCAATATAAGGGGGCTTCTCTGGTGGCTCAGAAGTTAAAGTGTCTGCCTCCAAAGCCAGATCCCTGGGTCGGGAAGATCCCCTGGAGAAGGAAACGGTAACCCACTCCAGTATTCTTGCCTGGAGAATCCCATGAATGGAGAAGCCTGTTAGGCTACAGCCCATGGGGTCACGAAGAGTTGGACACGACTGGGTGATTTCACTTCACTTCAAGCTCAATATAATAGCTCAGTGACCTTTCAAACACTTTTCTCAAGTGAATATGCAGACAATTAAAAAAAAAATCAATTCATGCCTAGTATATGATAGCCATCCCCATACCATGGAATTTTAGGGAATATATCTGAGTTATATTTGGATATATATTTATACCAATAAAGTATCACCCATGAAACAAATCATTTTCAAGAATGGTAAAAACTACTGGAGACCATCTTGCTCCAGTGATTAGGACATCCAAATGCCACTTTTCACCAAAATGAATCATGACTAGTGGAGACAAAGTTTTAAGAAAAAAAGCCACAAAGATGTTAAAATTAAGAAATATGGATAATGGTTGCCAATGTTTGTGTGAAAGTAGCTGGGTTCTTTTGAGGTGGATTATTTCCTAAGATAATGTGAAAAAATACCATAGGAGAATATGATATAAGGAGAATCTTGTGCTAGGCTGAGCATAAAGAAAGTGATTATTAAAGAACACTAGGAATCTTGAATCCTTTTATATCTGTAATAAGCATGCAGCACATAAGCACACAGTGCAAAGAACCTCTTTATTTTGTTTCAAAATACTGTGCTTAGTTTTTCTTTTTCACAGAGGTGCTGGGAGGATCTCTGAACAAAGGCAAAGATCATGACCATGCAAGGAAGCAGGAGATTAAAACTGCCCACAGTCAGTCATAATGAAGTAAGCTCTGTAGAAAAATAAAAATCAACACTTATTTGAACACTAGACCTAAAAAGCACAGGGTCAACCTTACAGGCAACAATAAGGCTTGATGTACAGTTTTCCAAGTGTACTCTGCTCTACTGCTTTCACCCATTTGAATGAAAAAACCTTTTCCTTCTGGTTCCAGTGACCTCTCCTGACCCATATTCTGTGAATCCAATTTTTACTCATCCCTTACAACATGGCCTAAGGCTCATTATTCTACTTAAAACAATTTTCTTAGAAATAATTGCACATTTATTTTTCATGTGAATTTTAGGATCTCAATATCACACTGTAGTGCAATAGAAATTAGCCTAATATATAAATATTCCACTAGATGAAGGATATAGCCAGAAGTCCTGAATATAACCTTTCCTGGCTATTAGTAACTTCACATACCATTATTATACACTTCCTATTCTCAAGAAGGCTGACATACCCAAATTAATGTAGTATTTCCCAGGCTTTGCAGATGACAGGTGTGTCTGTGTGCAAATGAGCTACCTATGCTAACCTGTTATTTATGTTTAGGGGAAAAGAGTAAGCATAATATGATGGCAGAAAACAACCACCACAGATAAGATTATTTACCTTCACTTTCAAAGGAGGTTTAAAACAGAAACTCTTACTTGAAGAGAACAAAATTTTCTCACTAATTGTAGTATGTGCTTTGTGCTCAGTCCTGTCCTGCTTTTTGTGGCCCTACAGACTGTAGCCTGCCAGGCTCCTGTGTCCAGGGAATTTTCCAGGCAAAAATATCAATGTGGGTTGATAAGTCCTACTCCAGAAGAATTTCTCGACTCAGGGATCAAACCCATGTCTCTTATGTCTCCTGCACTGGCAGGCAGATTCTTTACTACTAGTGCCACCTGGGAAGCCTTAACTGTAACAAGATCTAAAAATGTAAGAAATTCTCTGCATGTTATGTCACTGAACATTATGGGAGGGCAACAGAACATGTGATTACCTACATTTAAAGAACCTAGCACATGCTGTACATAAGGCATCCTTAGAGTAAAATTTTCTAATGGGAGTTCAACACCAACAAATTAATATTTATGAATACATATATGCTTCAAAGTTTTCAAGAAGCATAATTTTTCAATTTCAGATTAATAGAAAATATGTGAATTGTACCTGGTCAAAGAAAATGTCTTTTCACAGGAAAATGACAGTTTCAAATCACAGACTTACAGGATAAATGGATACAATTCTGAAAGACTTTTACAGAAAAGAATAAAAAGAATGATGCACAATGCAAGTTTTGTATAAATATATACCAAGAAAGCCTAGTGATGCTGCACAAGTGCGTGGTGTGTGTATATTCTCTGTTTTGTTATTTGTCATATATACATATATATTCATATAGTGGATGACTGTATATATACATGTAGAGGCATATATGTGTATATATTAAGGATATTGTATATACTATTATATAAAATGTGTGTATATATATGTGTGTCTATGTGTACTGTGTCTATGTACTCTCTGTGTATATACAGATTGAGAGAGAGAGAACAAATGATAAATGGATCAAAATCCAAAATAAACAAACTTGTGTATGAATATAGTATGCATGTAACTTGCCTATCCAGTATTCTTGCCTGGAGAATCCTGATGGACAGAGGAGCTTGGCAGGCTACAGTTCATGGGGTTGCAAAGGGTCATGCAAGACTGAGGAACTAATCACAGAACATGCAACCTGCCTATAGGTATGCGTGCTCAGTCGCTTCAGTGGTGTATGACTCTTTGTGACCCCATGGACTGTAGCTCTCCAGGCTACTTTGTCTGTAAGATTCTTCTGGTAAGTATATTGGGGTGGGTTGCGACGCCCTCCTCCAGGGAATCTTCCCAACCCAGGGAATGAATCTGTGATTACTGCACTGTAGGTGGATTATTTAGCAGACTATAGGTATAGAAAATAAGTAATAATAATGATGCTTAAAATAACAATAATAAAATGGCTAAAACATGAATAATCATAGAAGCACTGAAGATTAAGAAGGAAGAAGTGAAAGGCTTACATGAGGAATTGATATGTAAGCTCAAGCTTACAATATAGGATCAGTTCAGTTCAGTCGCTCAGTCATGTCCGACTCTTTGCGACCCCATGAATCGCAGCACGCCAGGCCTCCCTGTCCATCACCAACTCCTGGAGTTCACTCAGACTCATGTCCATCGAGTCAATGATGGCATCCAGCCATCTCATTCCCTGTCGTCCCCTTCTCCTCCTGCTCCCAATCCCTCCCAGCATCAGAGTCTTTTCCAATGAGTCAACTCTTTGCATGAGATGGGCAAAGTACCGGAGTTTCAGCTTTAGCATCATTCCTTCCAAAGAAATCCCAGGGTTGATCTCCTTCAGAATGGACTGGTTGAATCTCCTTGCAGTGCAAGGGACTCTCAAGAGTCTTCTCCAACACTACAGTTCAAAAGCATCAATTCTTCATCACTCAGTTTTCTTCACAGTCCAACTCTCACATCCATACATGACTACTGGAAAAACCATAGTCTGGCTTCCCTTGTAGCTCGCTTGGTAAAGAATCTGCCTGCAGTGCAGGAGACCTGGGTTCAATCCCTGGCTGGCTTGGGAAGATTCCCTGGAGAAGGAAATGGCAACCCACTCCAGTATCCTTGCCTGGAAAAATCTCATGGACAGAGGAGCCTGGTGGGCTACAGTCCATGGGGTCACAAAGAGTCGGGCACGACTGAGTGACTAACAATGACTAGACGGACCTTAGTCGGCAAAGTAATGTCTCTACTTTTCAATATGCTATCTAGGTTTGTCATACCTTTCCTTCCAAGGAGTAAGCGTCTTTTAATTTCATGGCTGCAGTCACCATCTGCAGTGATTTTGGAGCCCAGAAAAATAAACTCAGCCACTGTTTCCACTGTTTCCCCATCTATTTCCCATGTAGTGATGGGACCAGATGCCATGATCTTCGTTTTATGAATGTTAGGCTTTAAGCCAACTTTTTCACTCTCCTCTTTCACTTTCATCAAGAGCCTTTTATTTCCTCTTCACTTTCTGCCATAAGGGTGGTGTCATCTGCATATCTGAGGTTATTGATATTTCTCCCAGAAATCTTGATTCCAGCTTGTCCTTCTTCCAGCCCAGCGTTTCTCATGATGTACTCTGCATAGAAGTTAAATAAGTAGGGTGACAATATACAGCCTTAACGTACTCCCTTTCCTATTTGGAACCAGTCTGTTGTTCCTTATCCAGTTCTAACTGTTGCTTCCTGACCTGCATATAGGTTTCTCAAGAGGCAGGTCAAATGGCCTGGTATTCCCATCTCTTTCGGAATTTTCCACAGTTTATTGTGATCCACACAGTCAAAGGCTTTGGCATAGTCAATAAAGCAGAAGTAGATGTTTTTCTGGAACTCTCTTGCTTTTTCCACGATCCAGTAGATGTCAGCAATTTGATCTCTGGTTCCTCTGCCTTTTCTAAAACCAGCTTGAACATCTGGAAGTTCACAGTTCACATACTGCTGAAGCCTGGCATGGAGAATTTTGAGCATTACTTTACTAGTGTGTGAGATGAGTGCAATTGTGTGGTAGATTGAACATTTTTTGGCATTGCCTTTCTTTGGGATTGGAATGAAACCTGACCTTTTTGAGTCCTGTGGCCACTGCTGAGTTTTCCAAATTTTCTGGTATATTGAGCGCAGCAGTTCCACAGCGTCATCTTTCAGAATTTGAAATAGCTCAACTGGAATTCCATCACCTCCGCTAGCTTTGTTTGTAGTGATGCTTTCTAAGGCCCACTTGACTTTACATTCCAGGATATCTGGCTCTAGGTGAGTGATCATACCATCGTGATTATCTTGGTCATGAAGATATTTTTTGTATAGTTCTGTGTATTCTTGCCACCTCTTCTTACTATCATCTACTTCTGTTAGGTCCATACCATTTCTGTCCTTTATCGAGCAATATAGGATAGTCAATAGTAAAGAAAATAACCAGAGAAACCTAGAAAATCCTTAAAGTGAGAGAAAGGGAATCTTTGGAGACTAGAATGGTTAAAAGAATAGAGTTGATAGTTGAGATTGACAACGAAGGAAAAATGGTCAGCAGTTGGGTCTTGTTGGTCCATTTAATCTACTTCAAGGAATCTGATTTTATTTGCTGGGGCTAACTGGACTTTTAACACAGAACTTTCTTGGAAACTCTATTAGTTAAATATTTTGAGGTAATTAAAAATAGATAGGTCTGGATCAGCAAGAACACTTAAGAGATTGCTGCTCTAATTTAAGATAAGATAGAAATATATCATACTTCCCTAGTAGCTCAACTGCTGAAGAATCTGCCTGCAATGCAGGAGACCCCAGGTAGATGCCTGTTTTGGGAAGATCCCTGGAGAAAGGAAAGGCAACCCAATCCAGTATTCTGGCCTGGAGAATTCCATGTACTCTATAGTCTGAGGGGTCACAAAGAGCTTGGCACAAGTGAGTGACTTTCATGTTCATTTCATATCACAGTTTGAACTAGTATACAATTATACTGACACCTAGAATGATGATAACAGGATGGATTCAAAAATAGACTTAGAAGTTGAGCCAACTGACCTTCAGCATAGAAATCACGAGAAGGAGGATGAGTCAGAGTTATGGCAATTGTGTTAGCATTCCACACACTCTGTAAGCTACAATGGGTTAGAAACAAAGACCCATATAAGGGGTATTTTTGAGTGGCAGCACACACATGTACCTAAACATCATTCTGGAAAACTCTATTTAAAAATGAAAAAAATCTATGAAATAACACTAACTCTCATTTTAATGATATCTTTCCAACAATTATCTTCCAGAGCCAAATATTGCACCACTTGATCCCTAAAAAATATTACAATTTGGAAATCTGTACATGAAACAGTCCACTCTGATCTCATCTTCCTTCTTTGCCAACTTTCCCACTCAGTTATTTCCACCACCTCTATTCCCATACTTTACAATTCAAGATCTGGAACCTTCTACATTTTCTATACTTATTGGCACCATATTGTCTTATCTCGATAGCATCACTTCAGTTTAAATACCGATCTCTCACTTATTCTATGGAGCACGTTCATTAACTTTTCAGCACTTTGATTTTCACATTTTCAAATGGTGATCACAATCATACCTCCTTATGAGAGTCATCATAAGGAATAAATAAGTTGAATCAATGAGTACTAATGAGTATATGAGTACAGAAAGGAGATCCAACAAGTCCATCCTAAAGGAGATCAGTTCTGAATAATCAGTGGAAGGATTGATGCTGAAGCTGAAACTCCAATATTTTGGCCACCTGATGTGAAGAACTGACTTATCTGAAAAGACCCTGATGATGGGAAAGATCTAAGGCAGGAGGAGAAAGGGACGACAGAGGATCAGATTGTTGGATGGCATCACTGACTCAATGGACATGAGTCTGAATAAACTTTGGGAGTGGGTGATGGACAGGGAAGCCTGGTATGCAAAGAGTTGGACATGACTGAGTGACTGAACTGAACTGAACTGATGAGTCCTATGCAACTGAAAGCCCTGTTTACAAACCATCTATGATTTAAAACACTCCTGGTTTGATGCTCTGACAAAGTATGAATTTAACTGAATTATAATTAATCCATATTCTTCAGTATATTACAAATTCTTTGTTGAAGTCATAATAAATGTTTATCTCTGTCCCCATTGGGCCTTGTCTTTTTCTGGCCACACAGGCAGTCTATAACTGTTTATTGAATGAACATATTGTTGATTTATAGCTTAGCCCATCCTCCATGGGCTAATTTTTATCCAGCTGATTTGTCCCAAGTCATTGCTGCATATATTATAATATCTAAGCCATTTAAGAATGTCTGGCATCCCAGTGTGTCTCAGGATTAAACTTAATGATGTCAAGAGAACTTCCACAGCAGCTTATGTATAAGTGTCAGTCTCCTTCATTAGACTGTAAATCCCCATATTGAAGAAACTGTATTTTATTCACTTCTGTACGCTTCAATGCACCTTAGTAGAGTACCTTGAATTTAATAAGCCGTCAATACATATTGAGTTACACTGAGTTATTTGCTCCTTCAGAATCCAGCTCAGATATCACTCCTTAGGCAAGCCTTCCCTGAGTTTTCCATGCAGAACTGATTATTCATTGAGTTATAGTAAGGATTGACTGATGGAGAAGCGGTCTTTTGAATATGAAAAGTTTCTACCTACACACAGAAATGAACATATGACCATACTGATGAAACTATAGTTTCCTTTCCATGGAAACTTGATACATTGATTACTACAGAACAAGTACTTGACCCAAGTCAGGGGTCTTAGAGACCTTCACAAGAAGATAAGGAAAAAAAAAAAAAATTAGTCAAGACATTCAAAGAGAGAAAGCCTAGTGTCCCTAATTTTTCTACTGCTTACAATCATGTTTTTATTTATGTACACTGTCCAGGAAAAATTAAATTTTGTCAAATTAAGCTTTTGAAACTTACAACCAACAAAGTATAGACCAATATACCTTTCTAATCGATAACTATTGTGTTTTTTTATTTCTTTTCTTCCACTCTTTCATTTTTCTTCCTCTCTCATCCTCTTCCTACCTAGTGTGTTTCTTCTTTCTTAAAATGTTAAAAAAATACAATCAATCTCTATTTATTATACCTCAAAATCATTTTCTAAATTGACCTACTTATGTCTATGTTCAGTGGTCTCTGAATTATACAGCTAGATAGATATACAGATAAGCAAATAACAGATACTATTTTTATGTATTACCCTTTTCCAAAATCTTTTATTAGCTTTTTATTTTGTTCAGAATGAAATCAGAGCCTTTTATTGTGAATTATCTAGCTCTACGCAATACAAGATGAGATTCCTGGCTAACTTTACAACCTCATCTACTTCCCCTACCCTTTGTTTAAAAAGTGATTCAGTCACCTGTCTTTCCTTGTTCCTTAATCACAGGGCACTCACCTCTGCTATGGATCTTGGCACTAACAATTTTTACTGTTTGATATGCGTTCATGGCTCATAGATGCTCTCATTTATCTTAAATCTCACTTTCTCTGCTATCCCCTTCTTGAATTCCCAACATAAAGGATTTTTTTCATCCCTCCTGATAGCATTGCATGTTTTCATTTTCATTACAGTCTTCAATATTACCTGTTATTTGTTTATTTATTTGTTTATTACCTGTCTCTTTTATACTTCATGGGGCAGAAAACTGGTCACTTCTGTAAGCAAGGCATAATAAAGGGTTCATGGCAGGTCCTCAATGAATATATAGAGAGTGGAGTTTTCAAAGTGGGATAAAGCAAAGCCAAAACTGTAAAATTTGTACAAGAATATACATCTTGTGATTACCATGTTGAAACTGCAATACATTTTTTTAATTTTCAAAAGAAGAGTGTTTTCTCTATAGCCATAATTCCTTTAGATTTGTCTGCCTTTCTAGAATTGTTCCTAAAGCTAATATATTCCTTATATTCCAACTTTATTCCCTATCTCTGTATTCATTATATATGAATTAATATAACAGCTGAACATACTTGTATGGGTGTAATGATTTTCCATGAAGTGTGATGAGGGTGAAAGTGAAGTGTTAGTTGCTCTGTTGTGCCTAACTCTTTTCGACACCGTGGGCTGTAGCCTGAAATCTCCAGGCAAGGATACTGGAGCAGGTAGCCATTCCCTCCTCCAAGGGATCTTCTTTACTGTCAGAGCCACCAGGTAAGCCCATTCTGATGGTGTCTCTGTAATAAATTAACATCTGTGAAGACTTGTTCAAAAAGTGATTAAGACTACAGACTTGACATTCAGAGACTTACTCAAGCCCACACAATCTAGAAATGGAATAGACCTAGGATTAAGTTCTGATTAAGTCCTAAGATTCCTATTTCCGTTTTTTGTTGGCCGCAGTACACCAAAGGCATGTACTCTGCAATTACTCAGAGTGGTCCTGTAGGATTACTCTATGTAACTGGGTACAGAAAGTATTCCTCATGGCTGCATTCCCTTCCCTATACCACCTGCCAGCTCACCTGCCAATGTATATGGAGCTTTCCAAATAAATTATGTCTTAGCTTCTCCTTCTGTTTCTATGGAGAAGATCCCAAGTAAAGCTATGAAAATAACTCAGCACAAAAAGCTCTTACAACAATCCACCATCTCCCCTCCACCCAACACAGACATCCTGCTTAACTACAGAAGTGACTACTATTAATTCTAAGACTTTGGGCAAATCATCTGATTGCACTGAGCTGTTACCTAACCTGTAAATCAAAGCTATTAATGCTTAAAACTTCAGTGGTTTAAATATTTTGAAGAAAAATAAGTGTATAAACACTAAGAAAAGTCACTTAAATCACTATTATGTGTTTCATAAAACTTACAAAATGGGAAGAAATCTAAGTGCAAAAGCGACAGTATGATCATTAGAAAGATGAGAATATATTTCATATTGGTACATTAAAGGTGCATTTGCTTATCAGCACCTGTTGCTGATTTTCTCTCTTTGCCTCATTCATTTTAGCTGTGTCACCAAATGCTGCATAATATCGGCAAAGATACCAGTGCATCAAGGAAATCAACACATTCAGAATTGTCCAGGAAAAGACTGGAAACCAGAATAGAAAGATCACTCCATGAACATGTGTGTTTTCACCTTGAATTTTAGAAAATCACCTCATTTAGCAAATGCTTATTCAGCATCTACAACATTTGAAAGTGTATGCCAAGCCTTGAGGAGAGAAAACAATCAATACATGGAGACAACTTCTGGGTAATCTAATGCGTGCTTGCTTATATTATTTACTACTTAAATTATAACTAATTCCATTATTCATCATTTCCTTGTTGATGTCACATTATTTTGAGCATGATTCTTGCTATAAATGAACTCTTTGATCTGAAAACATAATTGTATATTTTCAACGGTTTATGGATATATATATATATACATACATATATATATATACATATATATATATGTAGAAAGAGAGAGAGATGGAGACTATAAATAATAAAAACCAAAAATTAAACACTGAATATGACTTGAGCCATCTCATCTTTTCTTTATGACTGATTAATAATCTAATCACTAGAACTACTTTTGCTTCTCCCTACAAATTTATTCATAAATTTAATATGCATGAAGAGCTGCTAATTTTATCAGCTAAAAGATCACCACTAACTAAAATGATCTCATAGTAACAACAGTATGCAAACAATTAGCTTGAAAATTTCTGTATTTTTTTTTTTTTTCCTGCCTCCACTTCCCTGGTGGCTCAGATGGTTAAGCGTCTGCCTACAATGTGGGAGACCTGGGTTCAATCCCTGGGTCAGGAAGATCTCCTGGAGAAGGAAATGGCAACCCACTCCAGTATTCTTGCCTGGAAAATCCCATGGATGGAGGAGCCTGGTAGGCTACAGTTCATGGGGTCGCAAAGAGTCGGACATGACTGAGCGACTTCACTCATTCACTCACTTGAAAATGAATGCTTATCATTCACAATTCCAGAACATAAATAATTTAATAGGATAAAACTTTCACTGGAAATGACAGTTTTATTTAGTTTGATTTCACATATCCTTTCAAACATCTTTTTCTGATTAAAAAAAAATGTATGTAATATAATTAAATGACAAGAATTCCAAGGATTAGGTAGTTAAATGTAACATGTAAAAATCGGAATACAAGAACTAGGTATGACTATGTTTGTAGAAAATAACTTAGTTATTTATCTTTTACTTGGAATTATCAGAAGTTTTTGCATAATACAGAAACAAAATTGGGGCCGCATGCAAATTAGAATTGGAATTAAGTCGACAGAATATACATAAAAAAGATTCTCTATTAAAATGAAAACAAGATATTTAGCCACAAGAGTGGTAACTATATTATCACTGTTCCTTAAATAAAAAAGCTAAATGATTAGAAAGATATGCATTATGTAATTATATCTACAGAAAGTAATTATGATAGGACCATGTGAATTGTCATGCTTAACGGCCAACAGAAGGTAAATATTAGCAAATTCATACGCTTTCAATTAAACACCAGCAAATGTTTGGTGAAGGGTAAATTGATGAAAGGAATAATTGACTAATGGGAGCTATGCAGGAATATCTAGATTGAAAAATCCACTAGATACAGCAGAAAGTTTTATTTTTATGGAACTGTGGAGCAATATATTGTTTTAAGTGATATACAGAACTAATAGCCAAATATTAGGGAGATACTAAAGTATAGAACCTGAATTATTTGACAATTTTCTTTTGTATGTCATTGAATGAAAATTTCCAATGAAATCAGGGCAGAGTTTTAAACAGAGCTTAAGCAGTAGCATTAATGAAAAAAAAAAAAAAAAACATTTCAAAGGCTTATCATGATTGAGCATTTTCTTTGCTCACTTTTATAAATATAAAACAACTTCCATCTTTAGCTCCAATAGCTTCAAACCACAACTTCTAAAATCATCCTGTGCATCAGTCAAGGTGACAGAAAGAGAATGAGTATCAAATTGTTTTAAGCCAAGGAGTCACACCCATCTAACTCTTACTCCACTGTGTACAACTCAACACATGACCATACTGAATTTTGAGGGAACCTAGGAAATACAGTTTAATGTATGTATAGGTAGAAAAGAAAAGTGCTTTTGGTAACTAGTAATCACTAATACCGTATTTCTTACTAGAATGTAGTTAGTAATAATCATACACAATTTGCACTAGATTCTCAGCTGTCTATTGTGAGGACTCTAGGCTTAACAGATTGTTAAGCTTTTCTCTAGGCTTTTCTTTGTGTGTGTGTGTGTGTGTTTTTTGGGGGGGGGAGCAGGAGATATTTAACAATACTTTACATACAGTAAAATTCACCATTTTTATTGCTCATTTCTATGAGTTGTGATAAACATATGCATTCATATATCTACCAACATTAGATATATACATAAACCTGAATCACCTCAAAACACTTCCCTGTGCTCTTCTGCAGGGAATTTTTCTATCCCTGACTCCGATCAACAACTGATCAGTTTTTTGTTTGTTTGTCTTTTGTCTCTATAGTTTCACTTTTGCAAGCAATTCATAGAAATAAAATCATGTGATACACAGTATTTTGTGTTTATCTTTTTATTGAATATTGATTTATGTATGCATCTGAGAGTGATACTTATATTGTATATCTCAATAGTTCACTCTGTGTATTAATATTTAATTGCATGAATCACTTTTCTTGTTTCCCATGCACCAGTTGAAGGAATTGGAATCAGAATAAAGGTATTTTAAAAACCCACCCATAGTTCTTTCTTGAACTTGGGTAACCAGTAAGATTCCTGGTTAATATGGTGAGTACATGTTCATCTCCACAAGCAACTGCCAAAAGGTTTTCCAACATAATTAGTAGGCTTTGCAGGTAATTATTTCAATTTAAAAAAATCACTAAGTATGTATTATTTCTATTTAAAGTAAGCTATTCTTAAACCAACTTGGTAAAATATACAAATCATACAATTCTCCCAAAAATCACCATTTAAAGTTTTTTTGTTTTGTTTTCTGATCTTCTAATTTAACTTTCTTTTAAAACATATGAGTTCATTTGTCTTTGATTTCAAAAGTATGCAATACACATAAAAGAAGAAAAATAATATTTTCTAGGCTGCTTGAAAAATTTTTGACTGTTTAGTTCCAATTAAGTGCATATAAAATGAGGGTCACAAAGGTAAACCAACACTCATTTAAAAAATCAGTTACAGGACACATGTTACCATGCCAACGGAGACATTTAACAAACATTTTAGAAACAAAAAAGGCATTCACAGTAGTACATTATCCCAGCAGGCAAATTCACTAGGGTTGTTAATGGTGTCTCACTAATTGAGGAATAAAGAGCTTCTGTCACATTTATAGCTTATTCTTATGAGTTATAATAAGAGGAAAAAAATCAAACGTGTGTATGGAAATGATGGAGAGTGGAGATAAAAGTCCTTTGCATAGTTTTAAGACCCTTTTTTTCCCTCCTTTCACCCTCCCTTCCTTCCTTTCAACTAAGTTATGAAAACTGGTAAAATTTCATGACAAATTACCTATCGCTGCTTTAGCCACCTTGTCCCTTTGGCTTTTCCTTACAGATGCCAATCATAATCCTGCCTCAAGGCCTTTGTAACAAAAATCCCTTTAGTCTGGTTTCTTCCCCAGACAGCAACTTGACCTGCATTCTCACTTAAGTCGAGGGCTTTGCTCAAATGTTATCTTGTCAATACAGGTCTTCCAATTATACCAACAGATACAGCAGAGCGTCCTTAAAAAATTCAGTCATCTATTTACATCATATTTTACTTCTCAGCACTTGCCCCAGCAAGCGTGACTGAAAGAGTTT
The DNA here is from genome assembly GCF_023091745.1 of Budorcas taxicolor. Lineage (NCBI taxonomy): Eukaryota > Metazoa > Chordata > Mammalia > Artiodactyla > Bovidae > Budorcas > Budorcas taxicolor. Next base: position 52,849,779 of record NC_068929.1, on the reverse strand, counting down.
AATTTATTAAGTGTCTTATGCACCTTGCTTTCACATATCATTGAAAATTTTAAGAATTTGCAAATTCATTAACTTGCAACACAATGAACTACCATTCAAGTTCATGAGTTAAACATTTCTCTGTTGTTTATTCTCTTTAAAATCATTTTTTTATCGAAAGATAAATTAAGTATATAATTTGATATACATAATTCCTTGTTGTCATTGTTCAGTTGCTCAGCCATGTCTGACTCTTTGCAACCTTATGAACTGCAGCATGGTAGGCTTCCCTGTGGAGAAGGCAATGGCACCCCACTCCAGTGCTCTTGCCTGGAAAATCCCATGAGCAGAGGGGCCTGGTAGGCTCCAGTCCATGGGGTCGCTAGAGTTGGACACGACTGAGCGACTTCACTTTGACTTTTCACTTTCATGCATTGGAGAAGGAAATGGCAACCCACTCCAGTATTCTTGGCTGGAGAATCCCAGGGACGTGGGAGCCTGGTGGGCTGCCGTCTATGGGGTCGCACAGAGTTGGACACGACTGAAGCGACTTAGCAGCAGCAACAGCAGGCTTCCCTGTACTTCACCATCTAGTGGAACTTGCTCAAACTCATGGCCATTGAGTTGCTAATGCCATCCAAGCATCTCACCCTCTGTCATCCCCTTCTCCTCCTGCCTTCAGTCTTTCCCAGCATCAGGATCTTTTTCAAAGAATCAGTTCCTCTCATCAGGTGGACAAAGATTTTGGAGCTTTAGCATCAGTCCTTCTATAATATTCATGGTTTTTTTCCTTTAGGATTGACTGGTATGATCTCCTTGAAGGTCAACAGACTCTCAAAAGTCTTCCCAACACTACAATTCAAAATCATCAATTCTTTGGCACTCAGCCTTCTTTATGGTCCAACTTGCACACCCTTACCTGACTTCTAGAAAAACCATAGCTTTGGCTATATGGACCTTTGTTGGAAAAATAATATATCTGCTTTTTATTATGCTGTCTAGGTCTGTCATAGATTTTCTTCCATGGAGCAAGCGTATTTAATTTCATGGCTGCACTTGCCATCTGCAGTGATTTTGGAGCACAAGAAAATAAAGTCTGTCACTGTTTCCTTTGTTTCCCTATTTGCCATTAAGTAATGGGACTAGATGCCGTGATCTTAGTCTTTTGAATGTTGAGTTTTAAGCCAACTTTTTCACTCTCTTCTTTCACCTTCATGGAGAGGCTCTTCCTAACCATACACAAAGTAAATTTACACAAAATTATGACTACTCCATAGTTAAAATGTAACTGAATTTTCTGATACAATATTCCCCTTGCCCAAGGAAGTTAGTGAATGAAAGACTTACATTAATATGTTAATTAAATATATATTTACTGAGTATCCATACCATCTACAGGGTACCAGTAGTTACAACCAAACACAATATTGAACAATATGGTCACAGTGTAGCCATACATTTAGGCAAAAAAATTATAATAAATTTTGAAAGTTGCTAAGGAAATGTTTAAGTTGTTATGAAGGAAGATGAAGAAAATATGACTTAATTTATTAGTCACTGATTACTCACTGAGATCTGATGAGTGAAGGAATGTGAACATCTGCAGGAGGTAGGAAGTACAAGGCCTTGTGTACCGAAATAGAAGTGGTCTCTTTTCCCAAGAGCCACTCAATTGATCAGGTTGCTTTGAACACAGGATGTCTGTGTGCAGGTATGGGAACTGTAATCAGGATAGAAAAGTGGGGACAATTGAATGTTATATTGTGTTGAGGGTAATGGACTTTGAAGTAAGTAATAATATTAGAAATATACAATGTAGGGGGAAAAAAAATCTACTTTTGTAAGAAAAAAAATTAAGACTAATTTACCAGAGAGGAAGAAACCACTACATGAAATATCAAATTCCACAGATATTTTATTTTTTTAACTTGTTCCAAAAATGCAGAAATGAAAGGAATGATATATTTTAAAAACATCATGTGCTCACCAACTACTTGCAAAAGTTATTAGCTCATAGCGAATCTTTTTCCATTTATACCTATTCTGACAGCACTGATTCCCACAAAGGGAAAAATAAGAAGCAAATCACAGAAAGATATCATTCATCTCACATATCTTTTAGCATACATATACAACTTAATTTTATATATGATAGTACACAAAATATCAGTATATGAAACTGATAGTATCATTGGAATTAAAACATATATAAGGATCATATCTTTTTGACTTTTTATACTGTTCATGGGCTTCTCAAGGCAAGAATACTGAAGTGGTTTGCCATTTCTTTCTCCAGTGGGCCACATTTTGTCAGAACTCTCCACTATGACCCATCTGTTTTGGGATTAAAAGATGCTTACTCTTTGGAAGAAAAGTTATGATTAACCTAGATAGCATATTCAAAAGCAGAGACATTACTTTGCCGACTAAGGTCCGTCTAGTCAAGGCTATGGTTTTTCCTGTGGTCATGTATGGATGTGAGAGTTGGACTGTGAAGAAGGCTGAGCACCGAAGAATTGATGCTTTTGAACTGTGGTGTTGGAGAAGACTGTTGAGAGTCCCTTGGGCTGCAAGGAGATCCAACCAGTCCATTCTGAAGGAGATCAGCCCTGGGATTTCTTTGGAAGGAATGATGCTAAAGCTGAAACTCCAGTACTTTGGCCACCTCATGCGAAGAGTTGACTCATTGAAAAAACTCTGATGCTGGGAGGGATTGGGGGCAGGAGGAGAAGGGGACGACCGAGGATGAGATGGCTGGATGGCATCACTGACTCGATGGATGTGAGTCTGGGTGAACTCCGGGAGATGGTGATGGACAGGGAGGCCTGGCATGCTGCAGTTCATGGGGTCGCAGAGTCGGACATGACTGAGTGACTGAACTGAACTGAACAGAACATGGCATGGCTCATAGCTTCACTGAGTTAGACAAGGCTGTGGTCCATGTGATCAGTTTCATTAGTTATCTGTGATTGTGGTTTTCATTCTGTCTGCCCTCTAATAGATAAGGATAAGAGGCTTGTGCAACCTTCCTGAGGGGAGAGACTGACTTTGGGGGAAGATTTTGACTTTGGGAAAGACTGAAGGCAGGAGGAGAAGGGGACAACAGAGGATGAGATGATTGGATGGCATCATCAACTTGATGGACATGAGTTTGAGAAAGCTCCAGAAGTTGATGATGAATAGGGAAGCCTGGCGTGCTGCAATCCATGGGGCCGCCACAGAGTCGGACATGACTGAGTGACTGAGTTGAACTGAACTGAGAGGAATCATGTTATTTTCATGGATAAACATTTACATGACTCACCCATTCTTTCTCTATAAAAGTGTGGTCTACCAAATTGCAATTAAAAACTCCATTTAAGGCCCCAAAATGGAACATGACACACTATTTTCACCCTGTTCAATGATTTATCTGATTTTTCCTAATTTAAACCTGAAAGGAAATATTTAAAATCCATTGGTTTGGGGGATACAACTTTTGGAATATGAAACATATTGTCTGATTTTTTAAAATCTGTGTCCTTTATAATATGTAAAAAGTACTTTTTCCCCCCAGGTAAAGTATATCCAGGTATACACTTAAGCAAATTGATCTTATCATTATGGATTACATTATGTTTTTCAATATAAAGAAATGTGTTCATGAGTGTGCTCACACTTCAAGTTGTTACATTACATATCTTAATTCTGTGGAGATGAAACAGCATAATTACAGGTACCAGAAAAATAGTTGTAAAAGTACTGAGAGTGAAAATTTAAAAATGTGAACCAACAGAAAGTGATGAAGATATTAAAATAGTTCTATCTATCAAATTCTAAATATTCAGGCAAATTATTAATTATTTTAAGATCCAAAGAGTACAACTGCTTTCTAATAATTCATATAAGTTGAAAACTATGGGGACTGTCATGGGTGGCCAGACACTCCATTTATCTAGAACCGCAAGTCTTCTAAAATATGTGATCTTTCAGAAATAAATGAATTGGGCCAGCCAAAAAAAAATTAGTTTCATGAAACAATTGTCTTCTTAATTTTCTTCTAAGAACAAAAAGAGCAAAAGCCTTTGTTCTTTTTAAATTTTATTATTCAAGGTCAAACCATGTATGTTATCCCTTATGTTCCTGTTCCTTCAATCGTGTATTTACTGAACATAATATACAAAAAAATAAAATAAAATTTCTTATTATTTACTGCCCTACTCTGCCAGTGAGCTCTGGCTCACAGCTGCTGCTGCTCAGTTATGTGCCACTCTTTGCGACCTCATGGACTGTAGCCCACCAGGCCCCTTTGTCAAGATCCTCTAGGTAAGAATACTGGAGTGGGTTGCCATTCCCTTCTCCAGGGGATCTTCCCAACCTAGGGATTGAAACCAGGTCTCTGTGCTTTAGGCAGAATTTTTACCACCTGAGCCACCACAGATCAGTTTTATTAATTTGACACCTAGCCATATTTAATTACCATTTTAATATTTTTACCGCCACATGATTTGTATTGTCATTATAAAAAATTTGCCTAATATACTTTCAGAAACATTGAGCTTCCATGTTTTTAGTTGCCTAATAACTCAGAGGTTAAAGCATTGGAAAAGACTCTGATGCAGGGAAAGATTGAATGCAAAAGGAAAAATCGGTAGCAGAGGATGAGATGGTTAGATAGTATCACTGACATGAGTTTGACAAACTCCAGATCGTGAAGGACTGGAAAGCCTGGTGTGCTAGAGTGCATGGGGTCACAAAGAGTTGGACATGACTAAGCAACCAAACAACAAGGGACATAAGAAGTCACTGTCTATTTACTACTTTTTTTTTTTTCCTGATCATAAGTGATAATTTTCTGAGTTTTTGTCATGTTCAGTATTTTTTGGTTGAAAACTAGACATTGTAAATTACATGTCAATGATATTGTGACTTTTTTTTTCCCTCTAAGGACTGCTAGATTATTACAATGTGCAGAAGATGATGTCTCTCCTCAGCTAATTTAAACTCTCTTTAGATTTCTCTTTGTGAGGATTTCTCCCACAACTTTTCAGACTACCAGTAAATTTGGACAGACTTCAAGATATATGGACTGTATTTCTGCAGTTCTTTTGTTTCTGGGTTTTCCCTGTATTTCTCCCCTATATATATCAAGAATCAAAAAACAACTATATAACATAAGCCAGAAGACTTCCAACTGCTGAGTTGTGTATGGATTTCTATCTACTTTTTCGCCAGATTCCTTGTAGCCTCCCATAACATGCAGTATTTAATAATCATCCAGGGATAAGAATCAATAAGAATAGAGTATATGTTTAGATTTTAACTCTCAAACTATCTGGCTGTCTCAATTCTAAGAGGTTTCTTTTAAATTTCCAGTGACTCAGCTGCTCTAAACTGTATTATTCATCCCTTGAGCTTATAAAATTATGTTTTTTTCTATCTGAGGGGAGTTCTGGGAAGACTCTAAACATAACTCACAGTTCTCACCTGATACACTTAAACCTTTCCATGGTAAATTATTTTAAATTTTTGCCCTCCATTTACTCATTTTCCAAACCTTACAAATATAAGTTATATATATAGATATATATAAAACTTATATATATAGTTTTTGGGGGGTATATCTTAAGGGTCTTCTGCAGGCTTCCCCAACAGCTCAGCAGGTAAGGAATCCACCTGCAATGGAGACGTGGGTTCCATTTTTTAGACTCTTTATGCCCTATAACCAAATAATCTCTACCAACGTTACAAATGTGTTTGATGGGTTGATGACTTAATTTTAAAATGAGATCAAGTCTTTTAAGACTAACAAAATTATCATTACACCACTGCAAGGCAGATTTTGCAACTGATTTTTCAGAGGTTTAACTTCTTTACAAAAGCAACATTCAATGAAAAGGTTACAGAGTTCATACATCCCCAGGAACTTAATCTGCTGAGTATCCCCACAGGCATTCATTCAGTCAATTGCTCTCAGTCAAGAGTCACAATGAGTGGACTTCCCACTAGCACCCAGATGCCATAATTATATTTATCTTCTTCACATCTAATCACACAGAATACTTTTTCCTTTTCTACTGTTAATTCAAAACTTTTCAAGCTGTGGCATACTAAATGCTTTGGAGAATGAAGAGATGTTAATAGTCCTAAAGCTATTAATATATTTCATGAACTTCTAGTGTTTATTCAAATTAATGTGGTTACATGAGTCACTTTGTCTACTTATCAGCACATAATATCACATATTTCAAAAATAATAATTTTCCTACATTCAAGCAACTAAACATCAATTTAGAAAATGAAATAAAGATAAAACAAACTAATGTCTTTATATTCCAGGACAGAAATTTTACATTAATAAAGGAGATATGATAGTTAATGTAACCGATAATAGACAAGTAACAACTTTAGTCAGTTCTGATTGAAGTCAAATGGGTAGATTAATGGCATTTTTGGTATTTGTAGTCACACATCTTAACAAAAAGTGGAGAAAGCTCCATTTAAAAATAAGGAAATAGATATCTTTTTTGTTACTATCCCAAATAGACATAAACTTTTTCCAATTACTGTATTTGAAACTCAAAAAGAGATGGAATAAAGCAGTTGGCTGATGTCCTTGGGGCTTAAGGTCTTTATTTAAAATGAAAATCAGTAAACTACTGCTTATCTCCTTTCAATTTTAATCTCTTTCATTTTTATTCCTTTAGTTCATACAGCATGGAACTTCAAACCCACATTGTGGTAAATATTAAAAGAGAATGTTTTTTAAAAGCTGTTTGCTTTCAAAATTTTATACACATGATTTTTGCTTTATATAAAGTTCACTGAGTTTCATATTATTAAGTCTAGAATAACAACACCTACAATAATTATTTTTACTTAACGAATAACCCATAATTTTGAACAAACAGTGATACATTAGAAAGTAGCACTTTATGACTATGTACACACTGTATGTGGAATTTAAACAAGATAAGTTTTGCTGTTACAATCAGATCCGGTAAAGTAACTGTCTAGCATCAGCATCAGACAGATGATTTCCATCCATTTCTATGTTTCAAAATTTAGTATATTTAAAGTTAAATTTTAATCCATAACCTTATATACAAGAGATCCTGAGGAATGTATTTTACAGTTCTATGAGAGCCAGTATTCCATATTTTACATAGATCAAATTATACATATAATTTTCTGCAACTGTGAAACTGGCACTCTCATTACTTAATGGTCTTTTATCTTGAACAGTTTAGATCATTAACAGAAATATCCTCCAATCTCCTGTGTGGAAAGAAATTTTTTTCCTTATTTTTCAAAGGTACATCATTCTCATTTTTATCATGGCACATTGCCACTCTTATTCTCAGAGGCTTCAGATATTACAGGAGACATAAGTCTGTTTGGCTTAGTAGAGGAGATTTTCCTCACTCAACTGTGCAAGATTTAAGTCAGAAGATAAAGGTCAACTTTGATGCTCTTTCAAATTTTCTTTTCCACTGTCACACTTTCCTTACCTGCATTTTTTGTATAGCATCATGACTTCAGCTCCTGAAACATGACTTTACTCTATGCAAACCAGTTCACACACACACACACATAAACATACACACCAGGTTTAGAGTCATCATCTCATTGTTATTTGCTCTTTTTCCTGATTTTTCATGGTCATCTAGTACAATTTGAGGACATAGACACCTCTAATATTCATCAAATATAGAACAGATGTTTTATTTTCTATCATGTTTCACTGTTTAAGGATGATCCAAATGAAGAAAGAGCAATGAAAAATATCTGCTTTGCCACCCTGAACTCAGGTATCTTCAAAATTTTTCTTTATAAAATGGCCGCTCTGCAAAACTGGTGATTGAATCTGTAACACAGACATGGACTATAAATTGGAAGTTATCTATATGCACATGCAAAATCAGTTGGGCTGTCTTAGTGCTAATCAGAGCTTTAACAAAAGAAGGGTACTTATTTTGAAAAACTTTAACAGTATAATTTTTAATAAGATATTACTTAATTATATTTTTGATATATGTCTAAACTGTCAGGTGTGCTTTAATATTTAACAAGAACATTTAAATGTGTTTAATTGTTAAAGCTGAGATTTATTTTTTAAATATGCATGTACATACAATATATGATAAATATACAAATAATTGCCATAAGCTTTAAATTTTTATTACATTTTGTGATATGGTAAATGGGAATTTACAAAAAATAATATTACTTTATAATGAAATAAGAATTTAATACTCTAGTGAATAAAATAGGTACAATTAGGCATTTAAATTTCTTAATAACATTATAATGCATGTGAACTTTAGCATCAACAGTTTCATATTTAAAATTTCATTTTGAGTTGTCCTAACTAGAGATATTAATATCTATTAAATGAATATGTATTAGTTTTATTTTTTTCCAGCTTGCTATGATATAATATTGGGAGCAACTTCCATAAAATCTCTGCATAAAATCTGATGTCCTGATTCATAAACTAATAAGTACATTTCCCCACAATTTCTCTCACAATTTGCTAACAACTCTTTATATTGATTAAAAAAAATCAAACCAAAGAGTTAAATGGCATTTGAGTTAACTGATGAAGCCATAATATATATATTTTTTCTTTTGGACTGTATTCTGCCTTTGTGGCAAACATTACTTCTCTTAGGATGATTAGGCTTTTGGAACTATTTAGAGATAAATAGTCATTATGTAAAAGCACACATTATACATATTTAATTTCCAAAAGAAAATCTCAGAAGTATGCCTTAGCTTTTTGATGATATTTTTGAAATATTTGATTCACTAATTTTAATGTCATTTAATTTGAATAATTCTAAATTTTATTACATATGCTCTAATTACTTCATTAAAAGTTATTATATTTTTAACTATGAAGGGGCTATAATAGAGCTCAAAAATGTTCATATTGATATATATCATATATGCTAATATAGAAAAGAGGCAGATAATATAAATATCCTTGAGCCAATGAAACTACTCACAGTGTTTAAATCAGCATTCTTTTTCTAAGTTATCTTTAAGGATTTCATCTAAAAATAGAATTTGCAATTGAATTTAAAATTCGGAGTTTGTTATTTTGCAAGTAGTCCATTTACCCCTTCCTAAAACTTTAATCATAGGGTTTAACTCTTAAAGAATTTTGGATTACAAGTATCAAACTCATCTGCAAATCATTTCATTGCTTTATTGTTCCCCTTCATTTAATTAGATTCTCTTGAGTTTAATTAGGTTTAAAGCATAGTGATTATAGAAAGACTATGCTGTTTAATGCACAGATTCTCCCAAGTGGTCTTTACAAATTCCACAACTTTATTTAGTGGATATTCATTCACCTTGATAATTACTGAAAGAAAACCACTCAAATCACATTTCTTACTGATGGTTGGTTAGTAATATTATCCTAGTATAGAAAATACAGCATTATTAAGCTAAGAATTTTGTAAAGCTTACAACAGAATTATTCAATGTTTTTATGGAAATGCAATAATACCCTCCTCACCTTGTACTTATGCTCTTGTCCAAATATAAAATCATTTTCTTGCTAATATACTTTCAGAAAAACAAATTAAACTAATGAACTAAATATAAATAGCCTAGAAAATTATAATTACTTTATGAAAAATCTATATTCATGACTCTATATTTTCATATTTCAAATATACATGAAAAAGTTTAATCTCATGTCTCAATTTTTTTCAAATGGAAGTATACTGGAGAATAGCAATTGGTACAAATATGTCCATTACATACAACTCATAAATTTTGATTTCTGCACAGGCTATTTTTAACCATTCCTCATATATCTAGGTAACTGTTTTGCTTCTTTGGGCTTCTCTTTTCATAAAATCCTGCAATTATATGTCTTATTATTAGAAAGATTACCTAACTCTTCTGGGACACAAAATTATATCTAAAAAAATAAAGAGTTTAGACCCTGATGGTAAATAAATACTATTTAATAAATCATGGACATTTTATCCACTAATTTATTCTTTGAATAAATGTTAATAATGATGACACAATGGTAAAGCAATTTTTTCCCCTTTATACAGCAGCTAGCCACATAAGACATAAAAAAATTTCTACAAACTAATTCCACAGATTATGTATAGATAAGAAACAATTTATGGATAAGTGCTATGGAGAAAAATAATGTTTACCAAATACACAGTAGGCACAGGATAGTCAGGGGAGGCCTCTCTGTACAAGTGGCATAGGGTCAGAACTTAGGGTAAGCTTTGGAGAAATAAGATGAGCTGTTTGAACAAGTTAGTTCAGTTCAGTCGCTCAGTTGTTCCTGACCCTTTACAACTCCATGGATGCAGCATGTCAAGCTTCCCTGTCCATCACCGAATGCGGAGCTTGCTCACTCATGTCCATCAAGCCAGTGGTGCCATCCAACCATCTCATCCTCTGTTGTCCCCTTCTCCTCCTGCATTCAATCTTTCCCAGCATCAGGGTCATTTCCAATGAGTCAGTTCTTTGCATCAGCTGGCAAAATTATTGGAGCTTCAGCTTCAGCATCAGTCCTTCCAATGAATATTGAGGACTGATTTCCTCTAGGACTGACTAGTTTTATCACCTTGGATTCAAAGGACTCTCAAGAGTCTTCTCCAACACCACAGTTCAAAAGCATTAATGCTTCAGTGCTAAGCTTTATTTATAGTCCAACTCTCACATCCGTACATGACCTGGAAAAACCAGGTCTCTTTGACTAAATCAACCTTTGCTGGCAAAGTAATACCTCTGCTTTTTAATATGCTATCTAGGTTGGTCATACCTTTTCTTGCAAGAAGATAGCATCTTTTAATTTCATGGCTGCTGTCATCATCTGCAGTGATTTTGGAGACCAAAAAAATAAAGTCTGTGACTATTTCCACTGTTTCTCCATTTATTTGCCATGGAGTGATGGGACTGTATCCCATGATCTTTGTTTTCTAAATGTTGAGTTTTAAGCCAACTTTTTCACTTTCCTCTTTCACTTTCTCCAAGAGACCCTTTAGTTTTTCTTCACTTTCTGCCATAAGGGAGGTATCATCTGCATATCTGAGGTTATTGATATTTCTCCTGGCAGTCTTGATTCCAGCTTGTGTTTCATACAGCCCAGCATTTCTCCTAATGTATTCTGCATATAAGTTAAATAGGCAGGGTGACAAAATACAGCCTTGATGTACTCCTTTCCCAATTTGGAGCCAGTCTGTTGTTCCATGTCTAGTAACTGTTTCTTCCTGTCCTGCATTTCTCAGATTTCTCAGAAGGCAGGTCAGGTGGTTTGGTATTCCCATTTCTTTAAGAATTTTCCACAGTTTGTTGTAATCCATATAATCAAAGGCTTTGGCATAGTAAATAAAAGAGAAATTGATATTTTTTCTGGAACTCTCTTGTTTATTTGATGAGCCAATAGATGTTGGTAATTTGATCTCTAGTTCTTCTGACTTTTCTAAATCCAGCTTGAACATTTGGAAGATCATAGTTCAAGTACTGTTGAAGCCGGGCTTGGAGAATTTTAAGCATTACTTAACTAGTGTGTGAGATGAGTACAATTGTGCAGTAGTTTGAGCATTCTTGAGCATTACTTTACTAGCATGTGAGATGAGTGCAATTGTGCGGTAATTTGAGCATTCTTTTGCATTGCTTTTCCTTGGAATTGGAATGAAAACTGACATTTTCCAGTCCTGTGGCCACTGCTAAGTTTTCCAAACTTGCTGGCATATTGAGTGCAGCACTTTCACAGCATCATCTTTCAGGATTTGAAACAACTCAACTGGAATTCCATCACCTCCACTAGCTTTGTTCGTAGTGATGCTTTCTAAGGCCCATTTGACTTCACATTCCAAGATGTCTGGCTCTAGATTAGTGATCACATCAACATGATTATCTGGGTCGTGAAGATCTTTTTTGTACAGTTCTTCTGTGTATTCTTGTCACCTCTTCTTAGTATCTTCTGCTTCTGTTATGTCCAGACCATTTCTGTCCTTTATCGAGCGTGACTGCAGCCATGAAATTAAAAGACGCTTACTCCTTGGAAGAAAAGTTATGACCAATCTAGATAGCATATTCAAAAGCAGAGACATTACTTTGCCGACTAAGGTCCGTCTAGTCAAGGCTATGGTTCTTCCTGTGGTCGTGTATGGATGTGAGAGTTGGACTGTGAAGAAGGCTGAGAGCCGAAGAATTGATGCTTTTGAACTGTGGTGTTGGAGAAGACTCTTGAGAGTCCCTTGGACTGCAAGGAAATCCAACCAGTCCATTCTGAAGGAGATCAGCTCTGTGATTTCTTTGGAAGGAATGATGGTAAAGCTGAAGCTCCAGTACTTTGGCCACCTCATGAGAAGAGTTGACTCATTGGAAAAGACTCTGATGCTGGGAGAGATTGGGGGCAGGAGGAGAAGGGGACAAATGAGGATGAGATGGCTGGAGGGCATCACGGACTCGATGGACATGAGTCTGAGTGAACTCCGGGTGATGGTGATAGACTGGGAGGCCTGGCGTGCTGCGGTTCATGGGGTTGCAAAGAGTCAGACACAACTGAGCGACTGAATTGAACTGAACTGAACTTGAACATTCTTTGGCATTTTTCTTTGGGACTGGAATGAGAACTGACATTTTCCAGTCCTGTGGCCACTGCTGAGTTTCCCAAATTTGCTGACATATTGAGTGTAGCACTTTCACAGCTTCATCTTTTAAGATTTGAAATAACTCAACTGGAATTCCATCACCTCAACTAGCTTTGCTCTAGTGATGCTTCCTAAAGGCCACTTTGCTTCATATTCTGGGTTGTGTTGTCCTAGTTGAGTGATCACACCATCGTGGTTATCTGGGTCATGAAGGCCCTTTTTATATAGTTTTGTGTATTCTTGCCACATCTTCTGCTTCTGTTAAGTCCATACTGTTTTTTGTTTTATTGTGCTCATCTTTGCATGAAATGTTCTTGTTATTTCTAATTTTCTTTATGAGATTTCTAATCTTTCCCATTCTATTGTTTTTCTGTATTTCTTTACATTGATTCCCGAGGAAGACTTTCTTATCTCTCCTTGCTATTCTTTGAACTCTGTTTTCAAGTGTGTGTATCTTTCTTTTTCTCCTTTGCCTTTATCTTCTCTTCTTTTCACAGCTATTTGAAAGGCCTCCTCAGGCAACCATTTTGCCTTTTGGCATTTCTTTCTCTTGGGGAGGGTTTCGATCTCTGCTTCCTCTACAATGTCACGAAACTCTGTCCATAGTTCTTCAGGCACCCTGTCTATTAGATTTAATCCTCTGAATCTGTTTGTCACTTCAACTGAATAATCATAAGGGATTTGATTTAGGTCATACCTAAATGGTCTAGCGGTTTTCATTGTTTTCTTCAATTTAAGTCTGAATTTTGCAGTAAGAAGTTTGTGATGAACAAAGGGATATAAAATACAGAGGTCCTAAAGCATGAGTGGTGTAACCAATAAGAAACAGTAAGGATTATAATATTGTAGAGAGAAAGAAGGGGAGAGATGATTGAGGTATATTCAAGGACATAGTTTTTGGGGCTGTAGGGGCTAGGGAAGGAAGGATACTGCAAAGCCTACTGATGATGAGAAAGATTTTTAGCTTTACTGTTAATTCAATGAATAGTATTTGAAAATGTTGGTTATAATGACTGTGATCTGATTTATGTGAAAAGTGTTACTTTGCTTTCTGCCAGTAAAGACATCTGAGTGCCTATAATAGTCTGGGGATTGTTCAGGGGTCCAGGAATGCAATCCAGCCAAGGTTGTGATGACAGTCTTGGCTTCTATTTGAGCAGTGCAGTCTTTGACAAACACTCCACCTGGTACAGAGGTATGAGGTGTTAGAATGTTGGCCACAAGGGCCTTGATTTTCCATTCCATTCACACTTCAGTCACTTCCCAGAGCTTCCCTTTAACCAAATATAGTTATGAGCCAGAAAGCAGGGGTTTTGGAAGGATGAAACCCATGGGAATAAGCTTTGAATGGCATCAGATTGAGCAGAGAAGATGGATTGTGGATCTGGAGATGTAAGTAGAGATTCTTTGGTATAATGACTGCTAACTATATGCTTCATGAGAATAGATCCATGATATCATTATAAACTGTTATATTCTCAGCTCCAAAGACTATGCATTACAATAAATAAGTTATGCCAGAAAACTCAAATTTCTGTGTTTGATACTGTACTCTTCCTATCCTTCTACCCAAACCCCTATTCTTTGAGAAGCAGTGACAGACTTTTCTTGGGCTCCAAAATCACTGCAGATGGTGGCTGCAGCCATGAAATTAAAAGATGCTGCTTCTTGGAAGGAAAGCTATAACAAACCTAGACAGCATATTAAAAAGCAGAGACATTACTTTGCTGACAAAGGTTCATCTAGTCAAAACTATGTTTTTTTCCAGTAGTCATGTATGGAAGTTAGAGCTGGACTATAAAGAAGGCAGAGTGCCAAAGAATTAATGCTTTTGAACTGTAGTGTTGGAGAAGACTCTTGAGAGTCCTTTGAACTCCAAGGACATCAATTCAGTCAATCCTAAAGGAAATCAGTTCTGAATATTCATTGGAAGGACTGATGCTGAAGCTGAAACTTCAGTACTTTTGCCTCCTCATGTAAAGTGCTGAATCACTGGAAAAGACTCTGATGCTGGGAAAGTCTGATGGTAGGAGGTGAACAGCATGATAGAGGATGAGATACTTAGATGGCATCATTGACCTAATGGACATGAGTTGGAGCAAGCTCCAGGAGATGGTGAAGGACAGGGGAGTCTGGCATGCTACCATTCATGGGGTTGCAAAGAGTCAGACACAACTGAGCAACTAAACAATACCAAATAAATATCACTTCTATCTGAAGCTTACCTCACTTTTGTCTCCTTTTTTTCTTCTCCACATCACCCAAGACCTCTCTATGTGGAAAGAGAGTAGATTTTTTTTTCCATTTTTAAATATACCTCACACCTCCATTTTATTATGTACCCCCCAGCATGCTACAGGATATTTCTTTAAAGGAAATTTAGATTGAAGTCCATTTCTGAACCCTTTAAGAAGTGAAAAAACTCAATTTTAATATTGGAATTTTCTGTATCTAATACAGTTAACTGAGTGGGGTAGCAGAAACTCAATAAATATCCAGTGAATTATGTGTATATTATTGAAATGAACAAATGAAAGAGTGGGTCTGTGTAAAATGGTATTTAAAAATCTCAGGACCTTGTATATCCTGATTGTATATCCTTGTATATCCTTGATTCAGTTTATAACATTTTTTGCTATTTCTTTTAAACATTTTAGCAATCTAGCAAATTCTCAAGAGAATTCAACTAGATTCTCCACCTGCAGAACATTTTTAAATTAAATTTTTCCTGCTTATTTGATGTTCTTGTCTCTTTGCCCTGGTCCATCCCATGTGACTATAAGGCTGCTTTTAGGGAATGCAGTATGATTGATTGTACTTATTATACATAGCAAGTATCCTCCCACATACATATGCTACTACCTGAGGAAAAGCCAAGTGACTAAAATAGGCACAAATTTGTTACTCTAAAAAATCACCATATATAATGGATAAAATTGGAAGTGAAATTATCTATGAAGACAAAGCAATAAAGATTTTTGACAAGTAATAAATACTAATAAATAAAATAAAAGAAGCATTTAAATTGTAAAATCATTTTGTTCATAGTCTAGAATAATGCCACCAAAAGAATTACATGTCACAAAGGTTATTAGTATTTTCTATTCTCAGATACCAATAAAATCAATTTAGAGAAAACAACCTTTATAATCAACAAAGTCAAATGTTTAGTAAGCCACTGGACTTTTCTTTATCCAAATATTTGGGTATGTCAATACTTGAGGTTTTTCACAGCTCAAAATATTTAGATGGAAACAAAATAAGGGGCTACCACTAAAAGTAACTGTAACAATTATACAAAATTTAATATGTAAGAGTCCTGCTAAAATAAAACACTTTTATTATACACTGTTGAAAAATCTTATTTTCAAGTTTTATACTATAGTCATTGAAAAATTTAGAGTGATGATTTCACTGGAAAACTTTAAATAGAATGTCTATAGTATAAATTAAGTAGTCATATCATATCATTGGACCCCAAGACAGATTTGGTTCTGACCGGACATAGTCACACATCAACTCTGAAACTTGAATTTTATTTTCTTCACTCACTCCAAAAGGAACCAAATTAAAAAGGAAAAGCTCATAGTTCCTACCTAGTCTATGGGGTCCAAAGAGTTGGTATTTAGATTAAACATAGTATATTTGATTTCTACTGATATGATGACTGACTAATATTAAACACAAAATAAAACTATTTCAAGATAACTAATTTCTTCAGAAGTTGAATTATATTTTGTTAGATTAATATTTTCTCTATTATTTTTAGACATCTTTCTAAGTCTGATATTTACATTAGTTTTTGTTTCCCCTTTCCATTTTCAAATATAAGCCAAACAGTAATAACTTTGTTCATTTTAGTAAACAATCTAGATTTATATTTAAATAAACACGGAAGAACAAATCTGACTCCATATTGGATATGTTTCTTTTACCTTAACCTTTGCATTCTGTTGGTTTCATTACAAGTTAAGATCGCTACCTATAGCCTGAAATATAAAGGATAGTACATTCTCAAGGCTCTGACATTTAAGGCTCTGAAAGCAAAACACTTTTCCATTCATACAGAGATAAAAAGTTGTAGAATAGTTGCATTGGTAATCTGGAATCAAATACTTCCTTGGTGACTGTGGTTAAACAGCAAAATGTCCAGTGAAATAAAGGAATGGACAGTGATTTTGAAGATAATATGTTTATTTTGTGGAGCATTAATCCAAAGACTGAAGAAGAACTGTCTATAAAAGCATGTGTGTTGGAAAGATTGATTCAAAAAACTTGATTACCTCTAGATTATAAGAATGTGGTCCTGAGCTTCTTAAAAAAAAATCTCCCTGAAATACAGGAGATCCTGGTTCAATTCCTGGGTCAGGAAGATCTCCTGGAGAAGGGACAGGCTACCCAGTCCAGTATTCTTGAGCTTCTCTGGTGATTAAGGTGGTAAAGAATCTGCCTGCAATATGGGAGACCTTGGTTCAATTCCTGGGTTAAGATCCCCTGGAAAAGGGAAAGGCAATCCACTCCAGTATTCTCTCCTGGAGAATTCCATCGACAGAAGAGCCTGGCAGGCTACAGTCTATGGGGTCCAAAGAGTCGGACACAAATGAACGGCTTTTACTTTCACTTTTTTTCACTATATATATAACAAGTGCAAACAGGATATATATGCTTTCATCCAAACTAAACCAGGACTAACTGCAATATCTTCAACCACTTTTTCTAACAGGGAGCAAAGAGAACACACCTCAGTTCAGTCACTCAGTCGTGTCTGACTCTTTGCAACCCCATGGAATCCAGTACACCATGCTTCCCTGTCCATCACCACCTCCCTGAACTTACTCAAACTCATTTTCATAGAGTCGGTGATGCCATCTAACCATCTCATCCTCTGTCATCCCCTTCTCCTGCCTTCAATATTTCCCAGCATTAGAGTCTTTTCCAATGAGTCAGTTCTACGTATCAGGTGGCCCAATTACTGGAGCTTCAGCTTCAGCATCAGTCCTACCAATGAATATTCAGGACTGATTTCCTTTAGGATGGACTGGTTGGATCTCCTTGCAGTCCAGGGGCTCTCAAGAGTCTTCTCCAACACCACAGTCAAAAGAAACACTTCTTTGGTGCTCAGCTTTCTTGATAGTCCAACTCTCACATTCATACATGACTACTGAAAAAATCATAGCTTTACCTAGACTGACTTTTGTTTGCAAAGTAATGTCTCTGTTTTTTAATATGCTGTCTAGGTTGGTCATATATTTTCTTCTAAGAAGCAAGCATCTTTTAATTTCATGGCTGTAGTCACCATCTGCAGTGATTTTGGAGCCAAAAGTGGTAACAGGGGAGATCTGACAAATTGCAAGGCAGCAGGTGATATAAATTGCAATTATATGTGTACAGGCCACCAGGAGGCTGATTAGAGTAATCTTCATGCCATGCCTACACTCAAAAACTAACTGCATGTGTGTAGTAAGTACAGCAATAGTACATAAGTCAAATATCTACATAGTAAGTTAAGTATTGCTGTTATTATCAAAGGTCCATAGAGTCAAACCTATGGTTTTTCCAGTAGTCATGTAGATGACTACTACATCTAGAGATAGATGATTAAGAAGGCTGAGGGCTGAAGAATTGATGCTTTTGAACTGTGGTGCTCGAGAAGACTCTTTAGAGTCCATTGGATTGCAAGCAGATCAAACTAATTAATCCTAAAGGAAATCAGTCCTGAATATTCATTGGTAAGACTGATGCTGAAGCTCCAGTACTCTGGCCAACTGACACAAAGATCTGACTCACTGGAAAAGATTCTGATGCTGGGAAAGGTTGGAGGGCAAGAGAAGAAGGGGGCAACAGAGGATGAGATGGTTGGATGGCATCACCAACTCAATGGACATGAGTTTGAACAAGCTCTGGGAGATGGTGAAGGACAAGGAAGCCTAGTTTATTGCAGTCTATTGGGTCACAAAGAGAGGGACACGACTGAGCAACTACACAACAATGACATTATTATATACATCACACATCTTTACAATTGTTATAAGTCTCATAATAATACCAACCTCATTTGTAAGGCCTCAGTATATAATTATCTTTCCCACATTACATAATACTGGATGTTGAATCACCTTAACCCTAGGAGAGTATATAGAACCTATGCCTAAAAACCATACTTCATCACTCCAAGTGAACATAATATTGCTCACACAGAAGGAGAAAATCAATTCTCTTCACTACCTGGGAAAAGTGTCTAAATAATCACCTATATATAGCTTGAGTTCATGAATCAAAAGGAAATAGATGAAGTCCTGAGACTTTGTTAAGTTCCCTAATCTTAAAGTTAAAGAATCTAACTAGACTCTGCTGCTGCTGCTGCTGCTGCTGCTGCTAAGTCACTTCAGTGGTGTCTGACTCTGTGTGACCTCATAGGTGGCAGCCCACCAGCCTCCCACGTCCCTGATATTCTCCAGGCAAGAACACTGAAGTGGGTTGCCATTTCCTTCTCCAGTGCATGAAAGTGAAAAGTGAAAGTGAAGTCACTCAGTCGTGTCTGACTCTTAGCTATCCCATGAACTACAGCCCACCAGGCTACTCCATCCATGGGATTTTCCAGGCAAGAGTACTGGAGTGGGTTGCCACCTTTCTTTAAAAACTCAGAGCATGTATAAATCATTG
This sequence comes from Budorcas taxicolor, assembly GCF_023091745.1. Lineage (NCBI taxonomy): Eukaryota > Metazoa > Chordata > Mammalia > Artiodactyla > Bovidae > Budorcas > Budorcas taxicolor. The sequence continues at coordinate 52,830,511 of NC_068929.1, read as the reverse complement.
AAAGCTTAAGCATTTACACTTGATCCCTAGTCAGTGGAGGTATAAAAGTGAAAATTATAACACCAGTTTTGGGGTTTGGTTGAATATAAGTAAGCTGTATATTTAAACTTTATGTATAGAATCATTAGATAAACTAAAATTTTAGTAGGGTTATATAGTATGAATATAAATACTCCTGATTTCTCATTCTTGGAAAATATAAATAGGAAAATTTGAGCATGCTGAGCACTACTGTTTAAGGTAAAGGATCTTGCCCTTTAACTCTGTCTTTAAAAATCATCAACTGCCATTATAGAAAACAATACATGTGTGTATTTTGACAAGGTCTTTTGTACTACTATGTTACAGCATGTATAACTGAATTTCTCTTTCATTTTTAAAGATTAGTTCAGCATTTTCTTACATACAGTCTTTCCTTCATAAACTTCATATGCTGCTGCTGTGCTAAGTCGCTTCAGTCGTGTCTGACTTGTGCGACCCCATAGATGGCAGCCCACCAGGCTTCCCCATCCCTGGGATTCTCCAGGCAAGAACACTGGAGTGGGTTACCATTTCCTTCTCCAATGCATGAAAGAGAAAAGTGAAAATGTAGCAGCTCAGTCGTGTCCGACTCTTAGCAACTCCCTGGACGGCAGCCTACCAGGCTCCTCCGTCCATGGGATTTTCCAGACAAGAGTACTGGAGTGGGTTGCCACTGCCTTCTCCGAAAGTTCATATATTCTAATCATAAATTAATAGATTTAAGTTAACTGGCACAAATGACTAGCAGTGGAAGGCATTAAAACTTTACACTGAGTATGTTTTGCTCTTCTACTTTTTCCCACATGATAAGAGGCTATTTCTCCACCACTTCACTCTTCATTACTGCCAACTGACTTATCCTGTCTAGTAAAATATGAGCAGAATTGATACGTATCCTTTCTTGGCTGAAAGTGTAATAGGCAGTGACTCTGCTGGCACATTGCTTCCCGTCTCATGGGAGCACTGCAGAGATTAAAATATCTTTATTCTGCTTACTTGATTGACTTTGGTAATCAAAGACACTTTGTCCCCTTAACTCCTCCTGCACCATCATTAAGTAGATATTTAGTATGCTAGAGAACTAAACTTTATTGGTTAACATCATGGAATTTCAGAGTGATTTGTTAGCACAGTATATCATAATTCATCTTGTTTAAAACAGACATTGGCACCTAGAAGTCAGGTGTTCCCATAACAACAACAATTGGCTAAGAAACTCTTGAAGAATGGTGACCGATATAATTCACTGGCTTTATATTTGGTAAAACTGTCACTAGCAATAACTAGGAAAGCAAGTAATGTACTTAATAAACTTGGTAGACTTACAGAATGAGACTAGAAAGGAAATTATTAGTTGGTGTTTGTTTCTGTGCTTGGCAAGATATTACTAGCAAGAGATATGTGCTAAAAATAATTGGGTCATTTGAAACTAGGAATAAGACTAGCAAGGAGGCACACAATTCAAGAGTTATGGACAAGAAAAGGAAAATAATTCTTGCAAAATTCAGTAAAATATAAAACTGAATAATTTTTGGAGAATCATATTCATAAGCAATTATTAAATTGAGTATGATTTCCACACACATTAAAATTCCTGTATTAATGATGGTGACCTATTCAATTCTTTTATTTGAAAAACATGGTGCATAGAAAACAGTGATTTTTTCATGGAAGTCTGAAAGACCCAAGTTATCTAAAATTAAGTCACAAGATATAAAGACATAATACCTAAAAAGGCATAAAATACCTAGAAAGTAATTTCAGCAAACACCTGTGGGCATGGGTATAGGCTTTGAGGACAAATTGGAATCAAATAAGTTGTTGATAAAGTTTCTTAACAAATTCATGGTGGCTTTCACAGAAAAATATTAACAGCAAACAATTAATAAATAAATAAAACCAAACAGCCAAACAGATGAAAATCATATGTGAATGTATAATTATTAAAACATCCATGGACACCAAGCATCTAGAAGCAGAAGATAGGCTTGAGAAATCTGCTCAGAAAATAAGCAGTTCCTATTCTCTAATGCTCATTTCAAATAAGTTTAAGGTGGATAGAAAATAAAGAATTTCTCAGAGGGTAGTGTCAGGAGTCGGAGAAGGCAATGGCACCCCACTCCAGTACTCTTGCCTGGAAAATCCCATGGACGGAGTAGCCTGGTAGGCTTCAGTCCATGGGGTCGCTAAGGGTCAGACACGACTGAACAACTTCACTTTCACTTTTCACTTTCATGCCTTGGAGAAGGAAATGGCAACCCACTCCAATGTTCTTGCCTGGAGAATCCCAGGGACGGGGGAGCCTGGTGGGCTGCCGTCTATGGGGCCGCACAGAGTCGGACATGACTGAAGCGACTTAGCAGCAGCAGCAGCAGTGTCAAGAGTGTGGAGGGAAAAGACTAAAGAGCCTCTTCCAGATGACAGAATTAAACTTGAAGAGGAACTACCGGTTACAAGTACTTAACAGTAAACAATACCTCCCCACTAGGATTTCTAGTTTCTACAAACCAATGATTGTGATGTGTCCTGGTCCTGTTCTTTTTTGTTTAAATTAAAAAAAAAAAATGTATTTGGAAGCAGGTGGTGCAGATACTTGTCTTTTTTGTTCATGGGCATCCAAACCAAAAAGAGCAACATCAGCTCAACATCACAAACAAGAAACTTGATTAAAAAGTGGAAAGAAGACTTGAATAAACATTTTTCAACAGAAACAACAGAGAGGCCACAGAAAAGGTGCTCAATTTCATTAATCACCATCATCATGTGTGCTCATTCATGTCACTCATTGGTGTCTGACTCTCTGTGACCCCATGGTCTGAAGCCTGTCAAGCTCCTCTGTGGGATTTCCCAGGCAAGAATACTGGAATGGTTTGCCATTTCCTATTTCAGGGGTTCTTCCCTACCCAGGGATCGAACCTGTGTCCCCATCATTAACAGGCGGATTCTGCACCACTTAGAAAGCTCTCATTAATCACCAAGGACATACAAATAATGAACACAATGAGGTATCATCTTACATCTGTAAGAATGGATATTATTCAAAAGACAACAAATAACAGGTGTTGGCCAGGATGTAGTGAAAAGGAAATCCTCATGCACCGTTGTTGAGAATGTAAATTGGTACAGCAACTATGGAAAACAAAATGGAGATTTCTCAAAAAATTAAAAATAGAAGTACTATGCAATCCAACAATTCAGACAAAACCAAAACACTAATTATAAAAGATATTTGCACTCCTATATTCACTGAAGTGTTGTTTACAATAGCCAAGATATGGAAGCAACCTAAGTGCCCATCAATAGATAGATGGACAGAAAAGATGTGGTATACATACACAAACACACACACACATGGATACTACTCATCCATAAAGAAGAATGAAATTGTGCCATTTTTGACAACATGGACAGACCTAGAGGGTATAACATGACTAGAGTTGGACATGAGTGACTGAATAACTGCAAATGTGTAATTTTATATATGTGTGTGTTATCCATATGTATATAGGTATGTACAAACCAGTATACTGACTTCTTCCATGAGCCAGATATAAATTCATACTGTACTATAATATGGTGTATGGGGTACACTGCTCTGTTGTACTTAGTCGCTCAGCCGTGTCCAACTCTTTGCAAGCCCAAGTACTATATAGCTCACCAGGCTCCTCTGTCCATGTGGATTCTCCCGGCAAGAATACAGGAGTGGGTTGCCATGCCCTCCTCCAGGAGATCGTCCTGACCCAGGGTCTGTGGAGTCCATTGATGTTACACAATAAGTTGTTCACCATTTATTGATTGACAATATATTATTTATTATTTGACTCTGTACATCAGAGTAACTTAAAACAAATCTCAAATCCTCTGAGCCTCCAAGTACCTGTTCTAAAACTGAAGAAATTAATGCCTTCCCTTCCTGTCTGTATGCGATGATGCATACGAAATATTTTCTTTTATTTTTAATGCTATAAAAATAATAGTTGTGGTAGAATCATTTATTGAGAAGAATAAGAATGTGTAAAAAGGAAAGTTTTTCAAATGGTCACTTAAATTTTAAAGAATTCCAAATTGCAAGCATATTATGAAAGAACATTTTCCTAAACTTCATAATCTAACTTTATAATATTTCTGTCATAAATTCTCTAAATATGAGCCATTTGAAAACAAGTGATTTCATCTTTTAACTTGACAGAGATTTCTAAAATGGAAAGAAAAAGAGAATGTTGCAAAATAATTGCGTATACAAATATTTAACACATACTTTTTAAAAAGGTAGAATTTAAATCTTTATTTCCAGATACAAAAAGAATATTTAAAAATGAATCCATATATTTGAGTTGTCATTATGTAACAATCTTCTAATGATCATGGTATAGTATTTTTTTTTTTCTTTAACCAGATTTACTGTGCAAAGAATACTTACATGTTCCCAGTACTGATATTTTAACACTAGCTATTGTGTTGTAACATCATTCTCTGTACATTGGACACTAGCGCCTCCCCAGGAAGTTTTTTTTGTTTGCTTGTTTGTTTCTTATTTTACTTTACAATACTGTGTTGGTTTTGCCATACATCAACATGCATCCGCCACGGGTGTACACGTGTTCCCAATCCTGAACCTCTTCCCGCCTCTCTCCCCATACTAGACGTATAGAACAGTCTTTTGGATTCTGTGGGATAGGAAGTTTCTTTTTTTTTCTTAATTTTTGCAAAGAGATATTTTCCTAGCTTGATTTATTTTTTACTCAAATATATTCCTTAAGCATTCTTCATGTCAAGTCTAAAACAACCAGTCAGTTTTGTTCTCTAAATTTTAGATCTTCAATTTTAATGTGTAGATCTCAAATTATTAATAATTTTCAGAATTAATATTAAAATATGTAATCATATATTATATGTGCATGTGTTATGCACATGTATATAGAATATTGTGGGTTATATATAGTAATTATTGTATTGTCAAGAATTCAGAAATAAGAGAAGTAAAATCAGGAAATCACCAAAGTATAATTAATAGTAAAGTTTATCGCGCATACACCAAAACATCAGCTTGACAACTGGGAGCACTCTACCAATGCATGGCATGAGGTTCTGGGATAAATTGTCATAAGGTAGTTTATATAGGAAGAAGATAGTGACTATTTACTCTTCAGTGATTGTTTATGATATTAGAATTTTCAGAAAGTGAAAGAGGAGAGTGAAAAAGTTGGCTTAAAGCTCAACATTCAGAAAACGAACATCATGGCATCTGGTCCTATCACTTCATGGCAAATAGATGGGGACACAGTGGAAACAGTGTCAGACTTTAGTTTTTTGGGCTCCAAAATCCCTGTCGATGGTGACTGCAGCTGTGAAATTAAAAGACATTTACTCCTTGGAAGGAAAGTTATGACCAACTTAGATAGCATATTCAAAAGCAGAGACATTACTTTGCCAACTAAGGTCCATCTAGTCATGTATGGATGTGAGAGTTGGACTGTGAAGAAAGCTGAGTGATGAAAAATTGATGCTTTTGAACTGTGGTGTTGGAGAAGACTCTTGAGAGTCCCTTGGACTGCAACAAGATCCAACCAGTCCATTCTGAAGGAGATCAGCCCTAGGATTTCTTTGGAAGGAATGATGCTAAAGCTGAAGCTCCAGTACTTTGGCCACCTCATGAGAAGAGTTGACTCATTGGAAAAGACTTTGATGCTGGGAGGGATTAGGGGCAGGAGGAGAAGGAGACGACAGAGGATGAGATGGCTGGATGGCATCACTGACTCAATGGACTTGAGTTTGAATGAACTCCAGGAGTTGGTGATGGACAGGGAGGCCTGGTGTGTTGCAATTCATGGGGTCGCAAAGAGTCGGACATGACTGAGCGACTGAACTGAACTGAACTGAACTGAATTATCTAAAGAGTAGTTTATAGGCCAATATTTTTTAAACAAGTTTTGTGGAGAGAGGTGGGAGGTTCAGGATTGGGAACTCATATACACCCGTGGCAGATTCATGTCAATGTATGGCAAAACCAATACAGTATTGTAAAGTAAAATAAAAAATAAATTAATTAATTTCAAAGAAGTTCCATTTTAGTCAAATGGATAAAGTTATCAGATATTTATTAATTTAAAAGATTATTTACAATTTGGTAACAGAGGTATTGTGATTTTTTTTGACTTTCTGAGTGAGAAAGATAATGAGAGAATATTACATTGTTAGAAAGCTTAACATATAAATCATTAATATGATTTTAGAAATTTTAAAGGGGTAGAGGATTTCTACTAAAGAAAGATCTCATTCTGATTCTTTATCTACTGCCTGATTTTTATGCCCTTATAATATATACACAGAAGTTTAATTTTCTTGGTAACTCTTGTAATGGACTATCTGGGTTGCGGTAGATTACACCCATCTAATCAAGGCAGATTACTGTTTTTGTGACCCTGAATAGTTTATTTGACTCTCTGTAACTATTTCTCTTGAACTGGAAAATTATCTAAGTAGAACTTCAGTGCCAAACAGATGCTACCTTGGTTTGAATTGTTTTGATTAAATTATAAAATAGTAATTAATAACTAAGAGCCAGTGCCCAGAAATTATACAGGGTTATCCATTACATCTGTACATAAACAAAATCAATTTTCATTAAACATGTTCATTCCAAACAGCATCACTATCAAAGCTTTCCCAATGCCTGAGTAAGCAGTATGCTTTATTTTCCAAATCAAGCAAACCATTTTTCATTATTTATTTTGATTATCTTCAATATGGTCCTTCCTAATTATGTTGAGAACAGGTGCATTTATGTTGCTAAAGAAACCAAAATAACAGTCTGAATATAAGCCTTTTATATGCCATGTGGTGCAGTTATTTCATAGAGATACTCAATGGGGAACATTCTACTGATAGAGCCCTTAATGTCACCATAGGCCAAATTGGGAGTAAAAAGGGGACATAAAATCTTAAATTATGATTTCTAGTAGGATATTTTAGTTGAATCAATAGATGGTAATATTTGTAGATATTCTAGAATTTTTAGAATAAAGCTATTGATTATCTATGTTTTTTTTCTTACTCCTCATGTTTGCTTTCTCAAGAAAAAATATATTTTTAACAGTAATACTGCAATTTCAGAATTTACTTAAATATGTTTGGATATTCTGCATAATTAATTGAATTTTCTCACTTTAAAAAATAGGATGTGTATGCAATCAAACTGCTAAATTGAGATTTTGTGACTTTAATAATTGGATTCAGGAATTCTTAAATTATTGATTTGAATGAAAGTACTCATTCATCTATCAGATGTTCATTATCATTATTAATATCATATATCATTATAGCAGCCATATAAAATTCTATAATTATTTTTGCACCTTAAGGAGGAAATCAAAGCTTGCCAAAGCAATTTGTCCAAGGTCAAACACTTAGAAAAATAGTTTCAAGAAGTTCAAGTCTTTCTCAAACAGTAGAGTCTACATTCTACACATACATGTGCTTCAGAGCTGTATAATATTACATATCACTGTGTGGATCACAATAAACTTTGGAAAATTCTGAAAGAGATGGGAATACCAGACCATCTAACCTGCCTCTTGAGAAATCTGTTTCCAGGTCAGGAAGCAACAGTTAGAACTGGACATGGAACAACAGACTGGCTCCAAATAGGAAAAGGTGTACATCAAGGCTGTATATTGTCACCCTGCTTATTTAACTTATATGCAGAGTACATCATGAGAAACGCTGGACTGGCAGAAACACAAGCTGGAATCAAGATTGCCAGGAGAAATATCAATAACCTCAGATATGCAGATGACACCACCCTTATGGCAGAAAGTGAAGAGGAGCTAAAAAGCCTCTTGATGAAAGTGAAAGTGGAGAGTGAAAAAGTTGGCTTAAAGCTCAACATTCAGAAAACAAAGATCATGGCATCTGGTCCCATCACTTCATGGGAAATAGACGGGGAAAGAGTGGAAACAGTATCAGACTTTATTTTTGGGGGCTCCAAAACCACCGCAGATGGTGACTGCAGCCATGAAATTAAAAGACGCTTACTCCTTGGAAGAAAAGTTATGACCAACCTAGATTAGCATATTCAAAAGCAGGGACATTACTTTGCCTACTAAGGTCCATCTAGTTAAGGCTATGGTTTTTCCTGTGGTCATGCATGGATGTAAGAGTTGGACTGTGAAGAAGGCTGAGCGCTGAAGAATTGATGCTTTTGAACTGTGGTGTTGGAGAAGACTCTTGAGAGTCCCTTGGACTGCAAGGTGATCCAACCAGCTCATTCTGAAGGAGATCAACCCTGGGATTTCTTTGGAGGGAATGATGCTAAAGCTGAAATTCCAGTACTTTGGCCACCTCATGAGAAGAGTTGACTCATTGGAAAAGGCTTTGATGCTGGGAGGGATTGGAGGCAGTAGGAGAAAGGGATGACTGAGGATGAGATGGCTGGATGGCATCACGGACTCGATGGACATGAGTCTGAGTGAACTCCGGGAGATGGTGATGAACAGGGAGGCCTGGCATGCTGCGATTCATGGGGTCGCAAAGAGTTGGACACGACTGAGCGACTGAACTGAACTGACGGAAATATTGTATATCATACAGCAAGTAAAGATTCCTGGAGCGGATGTTAATGTTTTTGTAAATGTTATTTTTAATCTCTTAATATGAGGCCAGTTATAATTTATTTTACACTGAAAATGCCCAATGTTAAACTTATGCTATAAACTGTAGTAATTATTGTGTGTGTGTGTGAAGTCGCTCAGTCATGTCTGACTCTTTGAGACCCTGTGGACTGTAGCCCGCCACGTTCCTCTCTCCATGGGATTCTCCAGGCAAGAATACTGGAGTGGATTGCCATTTCCTTCTCCAGGGGATCTTGCCAATACAGGGATCGAACCTGGGTCTCCTGCATTGCAGGCAGATGCTTTATCCTCTGAGACAATTAGTTAGGGTAATTACAGGAACACATATTCAAGTCTTAATTATGTAGTATATGTGAAGACAAGTATTATCAAATAATAGTAAAAAATGAGCACGTGAAACCCCATTTCCCTGCTTGTTTCAGTTCTCTCTCCTTCATATAAATAATGTGCCATTTCAGTAACCTAATTAATTTATATTTTATAGTTTATTTCATTTTTTTGTTGTTCAAAGTTGGAATTGTAGTAACTACTATGCTGTTAAGACGTCACACAAACACATATTAAGGTAAGTCTGTATGCTATTAATGTACTTTAGTTAGCTCAAGTGAATGATTTAGACAACTTATTTAAAAAAAATAAAGGTATAACCATTGTTTGCTTTATCTTTGTGAAGTAGTCAAAGTAGAACAAGGGCAATTAAGAGCCTGAATAACTCAGAAGCCCAAATAAAATTCTTCATCTAAAAAATTAATATAATGTGGCTATTTAGCTTCAATTTATTAGCTTAATAATTTTTAAGTTGAATGCATTTTGTTTGTAATCACATAGAATCAATTAGCTTTAGCCAACAATTTATATAATATTAAAATTATGCAGTCTAAACAAATTTCTGAAACTTTTGAAATAATGATGACAGATTTTATTGAAATGTAAAGATTTACAAATTAACACTTTAAAAAAACATTTACACTTTTAAAGTTTAGGAATTAGATTTTCAGCAGTCAGCACAGTGTGAAGCATTCAACTAAAATCATAATATCATGGTGAAAAATAATTAGATTTGAGAGATGGGCAATCAAAAGGAAAATGAAATGGTTTTAAGACTAGATGATTAACTATGGAATCATTTGCAAATATGAGTTGAGTAGGCTTTATGACACCTTCAAGCAAAGGATCTTCTCTAGGATGATTCTGAATAAGAATATACAGAAGCTGAGAAAATGTAAACAGAGAAGTTTAAGTTTGATCCATACCATTTAAAGAAGAAATCAGCTGTTATTTGAGAAAGAAATGCTGGTAGATTCACACTATAGTGAAATTGGTAGAAAATAAATGGGAATCTGTAGGTCATTAAAAATCACTCTCTTCTAAGCACCTGTTTCTGTGTTTAAATAATCTTTTATTCCTTTATTAATTCAACAATTATTAACTAAACACACTCTAGTTAAGTTTTGCTGCTAAGCACTGGAATAAGTAAGGCAGACCTGATTGCATATTTTATGAAGCTGTTTGTCTGACTGGGAATACAGCCAAAAAACAAATAATGATGCATGCTTATGAACTAACTAGTGCAATTAAATGTAATATAAAGCTGAGGGATCATATGATCATATCTACATTAATTTAGGAGTTAAGGAAGCATCCTTAAGAAATTGATGATAAGCAAAAATCTGAAATATGCATATGAATTATCAATCAAAGAAAATATATCTCCAGTCATTGAAAGTGCATGTTCAAGATCCAGAGTGTCAGGAGAGAAGATGTCCATATCTCTGGAATAAAGAGTGTTAACAAGTGAAATGAGAGTAAGTCTGAGAAGTAGGAAGGGCCAAATCACTGAGAGGTATGTAGGTGGCTAAGTTACAGTTGAAGGTAACAAAGAATGAATATTTTTAAAATTTGACTTTTAAAACTAACTTTTTCTGTTATGTGGACATTGAATTATATTATGCAAAGCTGATTGCAGGAACAGTACTTAACAGAAAATTTCACCCTATCTCAATGGAGGGATGCTACCAAATAGGCATGGTGGATAAAGAAACTTAATTTTTTCCACTGTGTTAATTATGTGCATTCCAAGCATTTGGAACATAGTAAATATTTGTTGAGTGAATATTTCAAATATTTGAAAGTGAACTAATGAATGAATGAGTGATATAGTTTATTCAGATTGTCAATAGGGGATATGTACACATACACCATTTACACACTGACATTGTTAAATATGGATATAGAGATGATAGCAAGTTATTATAAATGCAGCATGATAAAGAGATGACATGCTAATAAATTTGGTATAAAATAATAATTGATATAGTAGAAGTAATTAGTATCCTGTTAGATCTCTGTTTTTCTGAGATAGCCTCTTTCAATATTTATCTGATGTCTCCTGGAACTATTTATTTTTCTTTTCATTTTTTGTTAGATATTTTAGGTTGTTTAAACTTATTGTCATAATTAATTCTATTTATAAACATATCTGGGCCGTGGTACCCAGAAATTTGGTCTGACATTTTTCTGGATATTTCTGTGAGAGTGTTTTGATGAGATATGCATTGAAATCTGTGAATTTTAAGTAATGCAAATTACTTTCCATAATGTGAGTGGGCCTCAGTCAATCAATTGAAGGCCTGAACAGAACAAAGGGCTGATGCTCCTGGTAAAAAGAGGAAATGCTCCAGTAGATTACCCTTGAACTTGAACTGCAACTCTTTCCTGAGTCTACAGCTTGTAAGCCTCCCCCAGCAGATTCTGCACTCAACTAAGACTCTACAGTTAAATGAGCTTACTTTTAAAAGTAAATATTTTTCTGTATATGTGTATAGATGGTCCCTGACTTATAATGGTTCAACTTGCAATTTTTCTACTTTATGATGGTTTGAAAGCAATATGTGTTCATTATAAACCTTGCTTCAGATTTTGAATTTTGATCTTTCCCCAGCTAGCAATATGCCATAGGACACTCTGTTGTGATGCTGGGGTGTGGTAGCAAGGCATAGCTCCCACTAAACCATGTGATCACTAGGGTAAACAACCAATACACTTCACAATCATCAAGTCCATACATCTATATTAGTTTTCAGTTTTAATACAGTATTTAGTACATAACATGAGATAGTCAACAGTCTGTGATAAAATAGGCTTTGTGTTATACGATTTTGCCCAATTGTAGGCTAATGTGTTCTGAGTACGTTTAAGGTAGGCTATTCTAAGCCCTGATGTTTAGAATATTGGGTGTATTAAGTACATTTTGGACTCAAGATAGTTTCGACTTGCAGCGGGTTTATTGGGGTGTAACCCTATCATAAGTTATGAAAAGTCTGTATACATATTTTATTGATGTGTTTCATTGTAAAATACTTGTTAATATACCAATATAACCTTATCACTTTAAAATGAGGGCACGTTTGTGTATATGTGTATTATTAAAGATAAGAAGGCAAACTGTGTGTGATCTATCAATCCTTCCATGCAGCAGATACTCAAAGAATGTTGGAAAGAGAAATGTCAATCGAAGTCATGATCCTAAAAAAAAAAGTTATTAAGAAAGACATGGAAGATTACACTGACATTGGTGTTCAAATTCTGCCCCAGCAAAACTACAGGTGGTTTTTATAGTACAGCTGTGCTATTTTTTTTAATAGTATTTCAATCATATCCAACTCTTTGCAACCCCATGGACTATAGTCTGCCAAGCTCTTATGTCCATGAAATTCTCCAGGCAAGAATACTGGAGTGGTAGATGTTCCCTTCTAAGAATGTATCAACAAGCTCTGAATAACCTGTCCTCATTGATCCCCCACTTGACTCCCTATCATGGTCCCCTTTGGGTGACTTTGTAGGTGAATATATCTAAGGCATTTTATTTCGTATACATCACAATCTAAATCTCTTTCTGTGGAGTGGAAATCATTGAGCCACAGTTTACTTATGTTGTACTCTGGTGCATTTTGCTCTAGGAAACTCTGCAATAATTCATATTTTCTTGTTTTGCTTTTTTAAAGCTTCAAAGTGCTGGACAGTGCTTTGCAATAACCTCCATAACTTGACTGTTACACAGAACATCAATCAAAGATTGTAAATGTTCACTGTACTTTTCCCTTCACATCTGATCAAACTGTCGGCTATAAATACAAATCAAATGGCAGTAGAAAAATATATTTTTTAGTTGATAAATTTTCAGGGAATTGATGAGCCTTTAAATGTAATTTGTTTATTTCTCTTTCTCCTCCTGCTTCTTCACTTTAGTATTTTGTATTTTATGTTTTCATCTGATTATCCACTTCATTTTGAATTGGATTTTAGCTTGAAATTATATTTTTAAATTGAGTGAAATAAAAAAAAAAGATTCTTCTTGTAGAAAGTCAACTACTATAATGTAATAGTGAAATGACTTAGCTATACAGAGATGTTATGATAAAGTGTTATGAAGAATAATTAAAAGAATCATCTGTATCAGTATTCATAAACTTTAATGTGCATGGGAATCATTTTAGATTATTAAAAGTTAAATCAAGAGTTTGGGATTATACCCCAAGTTCTGAATTTCTAACAGCCTCTGGATGATACGTGTATTCATGGACCATGTTGTTAACAGCAAACAGCCACAATGCAGTCATGATAATCCTCAGCATAATATAAAAGACAGGGATCAAATGAGTCCTTCAAATCTAAAGCCAGTTTACACTATGACTTCAGAAGACTCTACCATTTGTCAGGCACCGATCCATAAAATTATACATTGTTAATTTATTTGAGATTCAAAAGAAGGTGTAAGAGTTAGACATTAATATAAATTCCATTACTAGGTGAAGAAAAAATGGTAGATGTAATATTACACTTCACAGAAGTCCTGGAGCCCCACATTGAGAGTCTATGTCATTTTATTTATTTATTTATTTTTTTAAGTATTAAGTTTTTTTATTTTTTTAATTTTAAAATCTTTAATTCTTACATGTGTTCCCAAACATGAACCCCCCTCCCACCTCCCTCCCCATAACATCTCTGTGTGTCATCCCCATGCACCAGCCCCAAGCATATTTTAAATAATTATATTTTCTTTCTTGTCAGTTTCACATTACTAATTAATTTTGTCATTGTTCTTCGGTGACTAAGTCATGTCCGACTCTCTGCGACCCCATGGACTGCAGCACGCCAGGCTTCCCTGTGCATCATTATCTCCCAGAGTTTGTTCAAATTATGTCCATTGAGTCAATGATGCCATCTAACCATCTCATCCTCTGTCACCCCCTTCTCCTCCTGCCTTTACCCTTTCCCAGCATCAGGGTCTTTTCCAATGAGTCATCTCTTCGCATCAGGTGGCCAAAGTATTGGATCTTCAGCCTCAGCATCCATCCTTCCAATGATTATTCAGGATTGATTTCCTTTAAGATTGACTGGTTTGATCTCCTTGCAGTTCAAAAGATTCTCAAGAGTCTTCTCCAACACCCCAGTTTGAAGGCATCAATTCTTTGACGCTCAGCTTTCTTTATGGTCCAATACTCGCATCCATACATGACCACTGGGAAAACCATACCTTGGGCTATACAGACCTTTGTCAGCAAAGTGATTTCTCTGCTTTTTAAGACATTGTCTAGGTTTCTCACAAATTAAAACAAAATTTAAAAATACCAAATAATAACTGTGACATTGGTAAAGAATTTAGGGTGTTATAAAATATTGTAAAGATATATGGAGTTTTTATTCATTTGAATTGTATTAGCTGATTCTGAGGGCTTCCCTGGTAGCTCAAATGGTAAAGAATCCACTTGTAATGCAGAAGGCCACAGTTCAATTCCTGGGTTGGGAAGATCTCCCTGGAGTCTACCCACTCCAGTATTCTTGTAATTCCCTGGTGGCTCAGATGTAAAGTATCTGGCTGCAATGTGGGAGAGCTGGGCTCGATTTCTGTATTGGGAAGATGCCCTGAAGGAGGACATGACAACCCACTCAAGTATTCTTGCCTGAAGAATCCCCATGGACAGAGGAGACTGGCGGGCTACAGTCTGTGGGGTCGCAAAGAGTTGGACAGGACTGAGTGATTAAGCACAACACAGTACAGCTGATTCTGAATACACATCTAAACTGGAGACATGACGTGACACACATCAAATGCTCTTTCACTAGTAAAAGCCATCAATGATTTGAGATAATACCATAAAGCTCTAGATCACATATACAAATGTAATTATTTTAATACAATGGCTATTATTTTTAGATCAAATTTAAATCCTACCTTATACTTGATTGCTAGTGATTTTGGAAGAAATAATGTACCTATCAACTGCAGAGAATAGTAGTTTACCAAGAATTCATGTACCCCTAGTCTAACCTCTGCTGTCCAGAGGTATCTTTTCACCTTACTGCAAAGACCATGATGAGAGGACTATGTTCTATAATGTGGTGGCTTTAGGTAGTTTTATGTGATGATCACAGTTGTGCAATCAGAAATGAGTTTACAGCATTATTAACTTTACAGCATTATTATAAAGTGGCATGTTCAGTTTAGTTCAGTCACTCAGTCTTGTCCAACTCTTTGTGACCCCATGGGCTGTAGCACTCCAGGCTTCCCTGTCCATCACCAACACCCAGAGTGGTTTGATCTCCTTGCTTTCCAAGGTACTCTGAAGAGTCTTCTCCAGCACCATAGTTTGAAGGCATAAATTCTTTGGTGCTCTGCCTTCTTTATTGTCCAGCTCTCACATCTGCACATAATTACTGGCAAAACCATAGTTTTTACTATATGAACTTCATCAGTAGAGACTCTCTAACTACTAAATCATCATTTAAGGGCTTATCTAGTTAGGTGAGGCAATCTAGAGTAATTTTGCTTTTGATAAAGTGAATACAAGTTAGTAAAGACCTTAAAAAAAATCCCCTCTCCACATAACAAGCCTTGCACATAATCAAAAGTATGTATTATATAAGGAGTACATCTTATTCAGAACAGATGTTGTGACAGAATGCTATAATCTTGGTGATTTATAAGGAACAGACTTTTATTTCTCAGGTCTGGAGACTGCAAGTTCAATAGCAGTGCACCAGTGTGGTCAATTCTGGTGAAAAGTCTATTCTGGGTTACAGACTGCCTATTTCTTATTGTTATCTTCACATGTTAGAGAGTAGAAAGATGAAGGAAATCCTCTTCTGACTCTTTCGAGGGCACAAATCCCATTCATGAGGGCTTCACCCTCATGACCTCTTCTAATGCTAAATATCTCCCAAAGGCACCACCTCTTATACCATCACATTGCTGCTGTTGCTAAGTCACTTCAGTCATGTCCGACTCTGTGTGACCCCATAAATGGCAGCCCACCAGGCTCCCCCATCCCTGGGATTCTCCAGGCAAGAACGCTGGAGTGGGTTGCCATTGCCTTCTCCAATGCATGAAAGTGAAAAGTGAAAGTGAAGTCGCTCAGTCGTGTCTGACTCTTAGCGACCCCATGGACTGCAGCCTACCAGGCTCCTCCGCCCATGGGATTTTCCAAGCAAGAGTACTGGAGTGGGGTGCCATTGCCTTCTCCAATACCATCACATTAGGGGGTAGGATTTTCATAGAAGAATTTGGGGAGACACAGATATTCAGTTTATGTTGCAGAGTTCATTCCAAGAAAGAGAAGTCTAATCTTGGGGGCCACCTTACCATTCTGACTCCCACAGTCCGTCTTCTCAACTCAATGTTTTATTCCCTCCCACTTTCAGAATATGTTATTCTCATAAAAGACCTCCCAAGACACTCATTGAATTGGAGTATCATCTAAAAGTGCATAAATATCATTATATACATCATCTAAGGACAGGTGCACATTTTCTCCATTTTGGATAAATCTGAAGGCCCTAAAACACTCCCAACATAATTAGTGGGTCAGGTGGGGCTATAAATGTTACTACAGATATTTGGTTCAAAACGAAAAAGAGTGGAAGGTGAAAGTGTGTCACTGGACCTAAGAGTCCTGAAATCCAGCAAAGTAAATGGTGGATTTTCCTTGATTAGGTTTCAAGGTCTGAAAATAACCCTCTGTGACACTTGACTTTATCTCTGGGATCTTGGTTCTGTCCTCTGAGTCATTATTCCTTTTTCATGAAAAATATGTGTTTGCAGCTGAATAGTCTTCTCACGTTCCTTCCTGACAAAAAATAAATAAAAAAAAAACTGTGAGACTGACATCTTGATTTTGTTATCTACTCTATCCTTTTCCATGCAAGCTGACAGTAGTTCTCTTGAAACAGTTTTCTCAAGAACTCTCTGAACCTTGATGGATTTCAAGGGGATTGAATTCATTAGACAAAAGCAACAGCTACAGACATTTTTGAGATAGTCTTTTCTGTATATTTGGCTCCTGCTAAGATGACTGAGAGACAGTGTCCTTCCTAGGGGCCCTCTGGTTTATTTGAGAGGTTTTGAGAGGCACACTCTTAATCCCGTCAAAAAATTCCTTGGGTCGCTTTGTATTCTGACCTTTCGATCTTTATAAAGTTTTGTGTGTGTGTGTGTGTGTGTGTGTGTGTGTGTGTGTGTGTGTGTGTGTCTGTTTCTTTGTCTTTGTGGAGTTTTAGCAAAAGGTTTTGCAGTCACATGCTTAGCCTATTCTATTTGCCATGCTTTCCTTAGCCAATTCCAGATTTTAACATCTTTTGCCTTTGTGAAAGGCTGAGGCTTTTCAAAATCATCCCATCCTTGTTACTTATGTTTAATTGTTCTTCCCTCCATTATAGTTCTTTCCTCACATCTTTCTGTAAGTTGCAACCCCTTCACCACTTGACTTGGCAGTCTCCTTTGGTCTATCTAAGTTAATGCCTTACACATTCTCTCTCCATATAACTACAGGCCAGAATTTTGCTAAGTTTTCTGTTCCTACATAAATATGGTCCTACATCCTCTAATTCCTCAATAGCATGTTCCTGGATTCCTTCTGAGTCTTTAGCATCCTCAGTATGTAGGTTTCTACTAACAGTATGTCAGATTGATTTTTCCTTTCTCCATCATGCTCTCTCATGTTCTGTCAGAGCCCATTGCCCAGTTCTAAAGCATCTTCCATGTTTAAGTGGTTATACCACTTCTTATGCCAAAATTAATTAATTTTCTATTTCTGTGTAAAAAATTAAACTAGGTATCTTCCTAATAAAATACCTATTTTTTTATCTCACAGTTTTATGTGTAAGAGGCAAGGCATATTTAGAGGAGCCATCTCTTTAGGTATTCACAGGGCAGCAATCAAAGTTGACCAGGTTATATTTCCATTTGCATCTAAAGGTCCTTTTTCAAGTTTAATCAGACTGTGAGCCAAATTTAGTTTCTTGCCATGTGTTTGAGGCCCTCAATTCCGACAAGGTACCTTTTTCCATTAAAGAAAAAAAAAAAAATCCAAGGACAAAATCGCCTTTCTAACAATTCTGTCTGTTTGACAGGGCTTAATCAGCTAGATGAGACCTGTTTAGGAGCTTCTTCCTTTTTAACTAATTCAGCATCAAGTTATCAGGGACCTTGTTAATATCTTTAAAACATCTCTCCTACTTTGCTACATAAGATAGCATAATCATGGGAATATTATAGATCGTATTCAAAGGACCCCTGATCACAGGTCTCATCCCACTCAAGGGCAAATGATTACACAGAGGGTGAAAATCTTGGGGGCCATTTGGAATTCTGCCTACTACATCAGCTAAACCATTCTATGTTCTCTCAAAGTACCCAGAACCCTTAACATATGTGACCCATGGGGACTATTTGGATATATTATGACTCTGCTTTTTTGTGTGATAACTTTCCATGTGTCCTTGCAAGTTAGTTAATACTCTTGATTCTCAGATTCTTAATCTATCAGTTGAAGATAATGCAGACCCTCAACTCTAGAGAGGAAAAAATGCTGTAGCTTATTTGTAATTATAGGATGTTTTAAAACCCATGATGTTGGCCCAATAAAAATGCTCCCATATCTTCACTAAAACGATGCTGATAACATTAACTGTTCGTAGTAGACCCAAAATGGAAATAAGGCAAATGTCTATCAACAAAAGAATAGATGAATACAATGTGGTATATTCACATTTAATGTCATGATGTAATGGGGTGAGAATAAATGAGCTAGAATTAAACTGAAAAATATAGAAGGATTTCTTGCAGGAAAAACCAAGCATTGGGGTGTAAAAAAAGCAATACTCAGTTCAGTTCAGTCGCTCAGTCGTGTCCGACTCTTTGCGACCCCATGAATCGCAGCACACCAGGCCTCCTGTCCATCACCAAATCCCAGAGTTCACTCAGACTCACATCCATCGAGTCGGTGATGCCATCCAACCATATAATCCTCTGCCATCCCCTTTTCCTCTTGCCCCCAATCCCTTCCAGCATCAGAGTCTTTTCCAGTGAGTTAACTCTTCACATGAGGTGGCCAAAGTACTGGAGTTTCAGCTTCAGTATCATTCTGTCCAAAGAACACCCAGGGCTGATCTCCTTCAGAATGGACTGGTTGGATCTCCTTGCAGTCCAGGGACTCTCAGGAGTCTTCTCCAACACCACAGTTCAAAAGCATCAATTTTTCATAGCTCAGCTTACTTCATAGTCCAAATCTCACATCCATACATGATCACTGGAAAAACCATAGCCTTGACTAGATGGACCTTAGTCGGCAAAGTAATGTCTTTGCTTTTCAATATGCTATCTAGGTTGGTCATAACTATTTTTCCAAAGAGTAAGCGTCTTTTAATTTCATGGCTGCAATCACCATCTGCAGTGATTTTGGAGCCCCCCAAAATTAAGTCTGACACTATTTCCACTGTTTCCCCATCTATTTGCCGTGAAGTGATGGGACCAGATGCCATAATGTTCGTTTTCTGAATGTTGAGCTTTAAGCCAACTTTTTCACTCTCCTCTTTCACTTCATCAAGAGGCTTTTTAGTTCCTCTTCACTTTCTGCCATAAGGGTGGTGTCATCTGCATAACTAAGGTTGTTGATATTTCTCCTGGCAATTTTGATTCCAGCTTCTGCTTCTTGCAGCCCAGCGTTTCTCATGATGTACTCTACATATAAGTTAAATAAGCAGGGTGACAATATACAGCCTTGACATACTCCTTTTCCTATTTGAAATCAGTCTGTTGTTCCATGTCCAGTTCTGACTGTTGCTTCCTGACCTGCATATAGGTTTCTGAAGAGGCAGGTCAGGTGGTCTGGTATGCTGATCTCTTTCAGAATTTTTCACAGTGTATTGTGATCCACACAGTCAAAGGATTTGGCATAGTCAAAAAAGCAGAAATAGATATTTTTCTGGAACTCCCTTGCTTTTTTGATAATCCAACGGATGTTGGCAATTTGATCTCTGGTTCCTCTGCCTTTTCTAAAACCAGCTTGAACATCTGGAAGATCACAGTTCATGTATTGCTGAAACCTGGCTTGGAGAATTTTGAGCATTGCTTTACTAGCATGTGAGATATGTGTCATTTTCTTCACAGAAGTTATCTAACTCATCCAATTTTCACTCTTCTGATGACCATTTCTCTATCTGAGGCCACCATCTAACTCATGTATTGAAGCCACACTCAATTTATTTTCCTGAATGTTATTTTTTATATTTTTAAATATGTTTTTCATATATATGTATTTCAAAGATGCTTTTAAAAATAATTTGATTCCCCCCCCACACACACACATACTGTTTAGAGCTTTCCATATCTCTCAAATTGATTTATAATAAAATGGAAACTCTTTATCAAGGGAAATGAATACCTTACTTCACTTGGCCCCTGACTAGCAACAATCCTCACCTCTTACCCCTTCTTGTTTATAGAAATATCCCTCAAACTATAGGAGATTTCCATTTCCGTAAGTGTTCCATGTTCTTTCTTTTTCTCTGGGTCTTTATAAACAATGTTTACCTTAGTAAATATTAGTACCTGCCTAAATCCAACTTATTTTTAAAATCTCAGTTTATAAACTGGCACATCATTAATTTCTAAGTGCTGTATCAGAAAATTCTAAAATTTCATTCAGAACCATAAAGTTATTCTGTTGCACTTTTCACCATCTGTCAATGGGAACTGTTGTATGGTTTAAATATTTAGGTTGAATGAATAAATGAATAAGCAAATGATGCTTTACAGGCATGCCCAGGTATAATTTAAACTTTCTTCCTTGCATAATATTGGGAAAAAGAAGTTTAAGTATATATTTTAAAATATGTCCCTCTCTTTGTGACCCCGTGTAATGCAGCACAACGGGCTTCCTTGTCCATCACCAACTCCCAGAGCTTGCTCAAACTCATGTCCATAGAGTTGTTGATACCATCCAACCATTTCATTCTCTGTCATCCTCTTCTCCTCCTGCCCTCATCTTTCCCAGCATCAGGGTCTTTTTCAGTGAGTCAGTTCCTCGCATCAGGTGGCCAAAGTATTGGAGTTTCAGCTTCAGCATCAGTCTTTCCAATGAATATTTAGGACTGATGGACTGTTTTTATCTCCTTGCAGTCCAAGGAACTCTCAAGAATCTTCTCCAATACCACAATTCAAAAGCATCAATTCTTTGGTGCTCAACTTTCCTTATGGTCCTACTCTCACATCCTTACACGACCACTGGAAAAGCCATAGCTTTGACTAGACAGACCTTTGTTGGCAAAGCAATGTCTCTGCTTTTTAATGTGCTATCTAGGTTGGTCATAGCTTTTGTTTCAAGGAGCAAGCATCTTTTAATTTCATGGCTACCGTCACTGTCTGCAGTGATTTTGGAATCCAAGAAAATAGTTTCCATTGTTTTCCCATCTTGATGAGAATAACAGCTCAAAAAATGGCTGAAGAACATTTAGCAGCTGAAACTCCAGTACTTTGGCCACCTCATGCGAAAAGTTGACTCATTGGAAAAGACTCTGATGCTGGGAGGGATTGGGGGCAGGAGGAGAAGGGGACGACAGAGGATGAGATGGCTGGATGGCATCACTGACTCGATGGATGCGAGTCTGAGTGAACTCCGGGAGTTGGTGATGGACAGGGAGGCCTGGCGTGCTGCGATTCATGGGGTTGCAAAGAGTCGGACAAGACTAAGTGACTGAACTGAACTGAAGTGAACTGATGAGCTGTTGTTTCACTTTAGAACTTAACAAGATTTCTGAAGATCTATAAATATGGGTCTTAAGTTTCTTCTTGAATGGTATTCCTTTTCAAACACTAGCCAAGTTCTGATAACGTAGCCACGTTGACATAAACTAATCAGCATTGAGGTTATTGTGAAAATTATATATAAAAAGAATACATTAATCCTTTGAAAATTGTAATAATTATAGTGAAGGACAGAGAAGCCTAAGGCTTCCCTGGTAGGTCAAATGGTAAGGAATCCACCTGCAATGCAGGAGACCCGGTTTCGATTGCTGGGTTGGGAAAATTCACTGGAGAAGGGAACAGCTACCACCCACTCCAGTATTCTGTCCTAGAGAATTCCAGGGACTGTATAGTGCATGGGGTTGCAAAGGGCTGGATATGACTGAGTGGCTTTCACTTTCACAGAGAAGCCTGGCGCACTCCAATTCATGAGGTTGCAGAGTCAGACACGAGTTAGTGACTGAACAGGTTTGTTGCACCTTTCCTTACAAGGAAGCCATTAAAATTTTTTTCTTAAGTTAATCATTTTTACAAAGATATTTTTACAAACTGTAACTAAAATAACAGTTGGAGGCAAGGCAAGACTAGAATTTTGATGTTCAGTTACAAGACTTCATGTGCAAGATTTAGGCTAAGTCATGAAATTTGAGCTTGCCAGGTAGGGGAGACATTTTTAAATGTAAAGTTAAAGGATACAGATAATACTTGGTTAAGAACCAATTTTTAGTAGTTTTATTAAAGTTTTAGGAAAATTACCTTTAAGCATAGATTTTATGGTATTTGCTCCCAGTTTTTGTACATAAGTGACCATCTCCCCAAAGGAACTGTGTATTCAAAAATGCAGGCATCAGGGGCTGCCTTTTTCATTTTTAAAGACTAGATAGAACTGTGAAGAAAACTATCAGTACCTATTTGTTGAATCAAAAATACTGAAATAATTATCCTTCAATTAGAAAATAAATAAATTAAAAAAAAAAAAGAATTAGGGGACATATGTCCCCTAACTCTCACATACACAATATTTGGCATTGCCTCATATTTATAATGTGAATATTTTAAACTATATTTGAAACACATACAACCTTTATAATGCATCTAATCTGCATCGTGTTATGCTACAAGAGAGACTATATAATCAAAAATTACCAAGATTGCACTTAAATAGGGCACATATGTTCACAATATACTTTTTAAGATCTAATTACATTTCTAGAATATACTCTTTCTGAGGTTTCTGTTGGGCTCCACAAACTCCGTCTGAGCATAGCATTAAAATTTCTCTTTAACTGTGTTAACATCACTCCTAATTTATTCTCCAGAGCTGAAGAGGTCCCTTACCACTTGTCTGTTTTAGTGTTTAATTGCTTCACGGACTCCCAAATTGAATTCTGTAACAATTTACTTTGCTCTCCTGGTGAAAGAGTGAGATTTTCAGCATGATTTACACAAAAATGAAAATCTTGACATGAAGAGAACACTATGCTAATAAGTAAAAAAGCAGGGGTTCCTGCAATCCTCTAGCCTTTTACTTGATTGGAGGCTAATAGTGAATTTGTTAATCTTACAGAATTTTGTCAGTAGATTTGCAGTGTTATTCCAAGGAGTTAGTGACTGAAAGTTTCTAGGCCACCCTAATTCAGCATTTCCAAGACTACACTCTCTTACTTGAGATACATTATGAGTGATTAAATCTGTATCATGAAGTTCCTCTTTATAATTCTCTAAACCCAACCCTATTTTCACAGTTGTTTTTTTTTTTCCCCAAGATATTTAAACTAACCAATAAACATGCATTGCACTATGTTTAACTTCTATTTAATATTGTAACTTCTGAAGTTTGGGGTATCTTTATGTTATCAAATTAATAAATTGACAAAAGTTTCAAAATAAAATGGTATTAATTTTGTATATAATAAAAACCTCTGAATTCTAATTGCAAAGGCTCTCAAGTAATATTTGTTACACTGGGAAGATACTCAATTGAAGAATTTGAACTCATATTTAATATCCTTTATTGCTTCATAGTCTGAATCAGTCCTAAAATTTCACAGAACAAAGACACTCTAAATTGGTTCCTGATTATCATAACTAATTAGAAGTGCACTTAATGTTATTAACCTAGAGCTGTATTTGCCAATCAGTTTTCAAGAATAACTTCTAACACTAAGATGGGCTTTCTTTTACCCTCTGGCAAGCAAGAACTGCCATCTACTGGGCAAGAGCCAAGTAACTTTAAGTTTGGTTAGAGTGAGAGGAGTCTAACTGAATGATCTTTTATATAAAACTTTCACATAAAAAATGCTGGTGCAATTTTAATCAGTAAAGCTCCACCTGTAAAGAGAACATTGACTAATATGTATGTATTGTACGGATAATTTTGTAAATCAACACCTTATCACTGAATCTTTGTCCTTTCTAAATTCAGCTCATTGTAATTTAGAATACGGAATTGTATATTTCAGAAAATTTAGGATAAAGAACTCAATATAAAAAAAATATTGACTTGCAATTCTGTTAATTCTCTATATGAGTTAAATATAAAGCCATAAGAAAAGTGTTCTATTGTTTGCACTGTCCTATACTATAGTTGATGGCCACATGTGGCTGTTGGGCATTTGGAATGTTGCTAGTCTGACTGGAAGTGAATTTTTAATTTTTACTTAATTTTAATTTACTTAAAATTAAGTAGGCTTATGTAGATTATGACCATTGTATCAGTAGAACAACAGAACTCTGTAGTATTTATTTATGGTAAATTATATAAAATAACTTTTCATGGTTTCTTTCACAGTGATCTCCAAAATTTGAAGTTATCTGTAAGGACTTAGGGCTTGCCAGGTGGTTCAGTGGGTAAAGAATATGCCTGCAATGCAGAAAACATGGGTTTAACCCATGGGTCAGGAAGATCCTCTGGAGGAGAACATAGCAATCTACTATAATATGCTTTACTGGAGAATTCCATGGATAGGACAATCACAAAGAGTCCATAGGGTCACAAACAGTCAGACATGAGTGAAAAACTAAGCATGTGTGTAAGGATTTAAGTTACTTATTTCTGTTAAAAAAAAATGTTAAGGAAAAAGAAGCAAAAGTTATGTTAATGTCAGAAACACATCATCATTGGAACTTGTATTGAGATATTAGAAAATATTTCCTGATGTTGTTCTGTGTATTATGTAATGCACAAAATTTAAAGTTCAGTTCACTTCAGTTGCTCAGTCATGTCTGACTCTTTCTGCCCTGATGGACTGCAGCATGCCTGGCTTCCATGTCCATCATCAATTGCCAGAGCTTGCTCAAACTCATGTCCATTGAGTCAGTGATGCCATCCAATCATCACATCCTCTGTTGTTCCCTTCTCCTCTTGCCTTCAATCTTTCCCAGGATCAGAGTCTTTTCCAATGAGTCAGTTCTTTGCATCAGGTGGACAAAGTATTAGCACTTCAGTTTTAGTATCAGTCCTTCCAATGAATATTCAGGACTGATTTCCTTTAGGATAGATTGGTTGTATCTCCTTGCTGTCCAAGAGACTCTCAAGAGTCTTCTCCAACACCACAATTCAAAAGCATCAATTCTTTGGCATTCAGCCTTCTTTATGGTCCCACTCTCACTTTATGGTCCATCCTTCATCTACCAGAGTTTGCTCAAACTCATGTCCATTGAGTTGGTGATGCCATCTAAGAACAAAAATAATAATCAACACTTGAATTCTTCAAAATATATTTTTAAAAATAGCAATAGAGAACCTAATATATTGAAGTCTATAAATGAAAGGTAAATTGCTACAGAAGTAATTTCAAATATTTATATTAATTCTTGGAAAATTAGAAAGCAGAATTTAAGATATGTATCAAAAGTATTGGTTCCAAATTGGGAAAGGTGTATAACAAAACTGTATATTGTCACCCTGCTTATTTAGCCTATATGCAGAGTATATCATGTGAAGTGCTGGGCTGGATGAAGCAGAAACTGGAAACAAGATTGCTGGAACAAATATTAGTAACCTCAGATATGCAGATGACACCACCCTTATGGCAGAAAGTGAAGAGGAACTAAAGGACCTCTTGATGAAAGTAAAAGAGGAAAATGAAAAAGCTGGCATAAAGCTCAACATTAAAAAAAAAAAAAAAAAAAAAAAAAAAAAAGAAGATCATGGCATCTTTGATCTATTTGCCAGCACTTCATGGCAAAAGATGGTGAAACAATGGAAAGAATGATAGAATTTCTAGGACTCCATATTCACTGCAGATGGTGATTGCACCCATGAAATTAAAAGACACTTTCTCTTTGGAAGAAAAGTTATGATAAAACTAGACAGCACATTGAAAAGCAGAGACATTGCTTTGCCAGCAAAGGTCCATATAGTCAAAAGTGTGGTTTTTCCAGTGGTCATGTATGGATGTGAGAGTTGGACTGTGAAGAAAGCTGAGCACCAAAGACTTGATGCTTTTGAACTGTGGTGTTGGAGAAGACTCTTGAAAGTCCCTTGGACTACACAGAGATCAAACTACTCAGTCCTAAAGAAAATCAGTCTTGAATACTCATTGGAAGGACTGATGATGAAAGTGAAGCTCCAATACTTTGGCCACCTGATGTGAAAAACTGACTCATTAGAAATACCCTGATGCTGGGAAAGATTGAAGACAGGAGGAGAAGGGAACGAGAGAGGATGAGACAGTTGGATGGGATCGCTGACTCGATGGACATGAGTTTGAACAAACTCCGGGAGTCAGTGATGGACAAGGAAGCCTGATGTGCTGCAGTCCTTTGGGTAGCAAATAATTGGCCATGGCTGAGTGACAAAAAGAACTGAACTGGTGAACATTATTCAAATTTTTATGCAGAAATTCACACACACAAATCACCTTGGTCACAGAACTTTCTTTAAAGATCCATACCTTGTGCTCTCATTATTATAAAGTTCTAAATGTATAAAAAGAAAGTCTTAGCATCTCTAAGAGGAACTGTAAGATCCTGCTTACAAATATATTTGCAAAAAAAGAAAAACATATGGAGATTACTTTTAATATGAATATTAATTCATCAATCATTTATAATCATCTTCACGTAAATATTTTCCAATAACATAAAAGAGCTAATTATGAGAAATTATATCAACAAAATTTTCCATATTAAGAGAAAGCACTCAATCATGAAATATTTTCAAAGCCTGTGTCTGTGTATGTTTTCTATACCCTGGATTTGCATGTGAAAACTTGTAAAGTAATTTTAGGCCTGTGATAATTGCATTTTCCTTTAGAAGAGAAGGAAATTCCAATGAAGTTTTTTATTATAATAATGGTGCATTGCTAAGTAATTAGCTTTGGGGTTGGTGACTTTTTTATATTAATTACATATGCATTGTTTTGAAGGCTAAGTTAAATTTCTTTGTAGTCTAATTAGAAGATTATAAGGTAGAAACATTTTCTTAAAAAAAAAAAGAAACATTTTATTAAAAACTATGTAAAACGGAATCAGTTTGATGTCCACACAAAACATGAAGGAAGCTAGTGTCTGAATTTCAGCACCTGCACCCTACTTTAATCTGAAAAAACTGACTTAAAATGTTGGGCACCCATATCTGATTTATATGCTTATTAATTATGGTTGTATTTATACAATATAGATAGCATTACCAACTCAAAAGACATGAATTTGAGTAAACTCCCCAGAGAGAGTGGAGAACCAAGGTGCCTGGCCTGCTACGGTCCATGGGATCACAAAGAGTCAGAGACAACTTAGTGACTGAACAAAAACACAGCAAAAACACCATATCTATATAAATCAAGGGAGTTCTTGTAAAATAAATAAATTTAAAAAAATTTTTAAATATATAAAAACATAAGACATAATACCTGATATACTACTTAAAATGTTCTTAGATTGGAAAGTCAATAAATTTGTCTCTGCTTTTCCTAAGATCTTAAAAATGGAAAATCCTGCCTGTACCTCTTCCCTAATTCCCACAGTGTGATTTGTGGAGCATTTTTGTCAGTATTTCCTGTTATGCTGAGGAGCAGATTACTTGAATCAAGATAAGACATACTTTTTTTTTTTTTTTTTTTTGAGTCTCAGAGACTCAGACCCCCAAATCTTCATTTTTCTTACAGCTTTTAATTGATATTTAACTACTTTGAACATATATAAAAGTAGAATTAATGAAATTATTATTTAGTGATTTTGAATCTATACTGTTAGGAAGGTAACCTCTGCAAAGTATTCAGCATGTCCCTTTTCACATGTTTATCTTGCTTCATAAACTCTTGTTATTTAGGGATGGTAACTCAAAGAATGAGATTTTTTTTTTTCTTTTCTTTTAAGATGAAGGTATGATTCTGAGAAAAGGTAAATTTTGAAGTATATTTTATCCCATAACATCTGTAAAATAAATTTGTTTCTTATTTGACATTAATAAAAGCAATATAAGATAAGCCTTATAGAAATAAATTTCAGTGATTTTCTTTTCCTGAAAAAGATAATTTAAAGAAAATTATAGATTTAGAGATAATCTTTTTCAGCAAGTTAGTGTGGACTGTGACATAGAGAAAATATTCCAAATAATTCCGTTAACATTTTTTAAAGGCAGGATAAAATGCATTAAAGTAGTATACCTAGAGTTTTGCAATATAAAATAACAAAATGATAAGCATTTTATGTAACATTTAAAATTGTATTTAATTACCTTTTAAAAATCCCTTGAAATTAAAAAGAAAGGTATCTGGACAGTGTTAAGCTATATTATACAGATCATTTGAATGGGTATTGTCTCCAGTTTTATTGAATTTCATGAAACAACTGGGTTGCTTTTTTATATGTATGATACTAGTCATGGAGAAGGAAATGGCAATCCACTCCAGTATTCTCGCCTGGAAAATCCCATGGACAGAGAAGCCTGGCAGGCTACATACAGTCCACGAGGTCACAAGCGTCAGACATGACTTAGCAAATAAACCACCACTATCACCATACTAGTTATCCAGAGTTTTATACTCACTATCCTGGAAAATGCCACTGGCTTCTTTCTTTCTTGTTTTATTTTATTTTATTTTTTTACCTTTTAAAACTGCATCAAAAATTTTATTTTATTTTATTTTATTTTATTACTTTACAATATTGTATTGGCTTTGCCATACATCAACATGAATCGACCACGGGTATACATGTGTTCCCCATCCTGAACCTCCTTCCCACAAAGTCAAATAAATAACCTAACTCTACACCTATGGCTTTCTTATTAATGAAACAAAGCTACATTTTACACTTTTATTTTACATGATTTGAAAAACATGAGAAAAAGTCATTTTTGGAACTGTTCAGTTATGAACAGGTTAAGATTAAAAGTTTATAAATTTCATTTTATACATATGCACAAGTGATGCAATAAATAACCAAAGAAAAGAAAGCACTTATAATGTGATTACAACAAACATAATAAAGTGAAGAAGAGATTTATGTATTATCTACAGGTTTGGGTCTCTGTCAACAAAATCACTGCAAAGAAATTTCTGAGAATTAAATTTCTCTGTTGATATTGTTATTACAGTACAAATATATCATTAATAGCTGTGTTACCTTATTCTAAGTAGTTCACTTCTAAGAATTTAATTTTCCTCAATTGTGTTATTGAGTGGACTATTTTAAAAAGTCCTATAATATTCCTTACAGCCTATATATATGTGGATATCATAAACATAAGAACAAATGTATAACTTAAAAAATTTATCATTGCACCAAAATTATTGAAAATGCAAATAAATAAATTAAAAAAAAAACTCTAGCTTATATTAAAACTTTAGGCTTTAGTTAAAATTAATAGGGCTTTGGCAATTCAAGGTTTTTTGTATTTCCATACAAATCTTGAAATTATTTGTTCTAGTTCTGTGAAAAATATGGCTGGTAGCTTGATAGGGATTGCATTGAAATTGTAAATTGCTTTGGGTAGTATACTCATTTTCACTATATTGATTCTTCCGATCCATGAACATGGTATATTTCTCCATCTATTAGTGTCCTCTTTGATTTCTTTCATACACACCAAGGAAACCAGAATTGAAAGAGACACATGTACCCCAATGTTCATCGCAGCACTGTTTATAATAGCCAGGACATGGAAACAACCTAGATGTCCATCAGCAGATGAATGGATAAGAAAGCTGTGGTACATATACACAATGAGTATTACTCAGCTGTTAAAAAGAATTCATTTGAATCAGTTCTGATGAGATGGATGAAACTGGAGCCGATTATACAGAGTGAAGTAAGCCAGAAAGAAAAACACCAATACAGTATACTAACACATATATATGGAATTTAGAAAGATGGCAGTGACGACCCTGTATGCAAGACAGGAAAAAAGACACAGCTGTGTATAACGGACTTTTGGACTCAGAGGGAGAGGGAGAGGATGGGATGATTTGGGAGAATGGCATTCTATCATGTATACTATCATGTAAGAATTGAATTGCCAGTCTATGTCTGACGCAGGATACAGCATGCTTGGGGCCGGTGCGTGGGGATGACCCACAGAGATGTTATGGGGAGGGAGGTGGGAGGGGGGTTCATGTTTGGGAACACATGTAAGAATTAAAGATTTTAAAATTAAAAAAAGAAAAAACTAAAAAAAAAAGAAAAATAATAATAATAAAAAAAAAAATTTAATAGGACTACTTAGGTGACCTAGAATTCTTTGAAGGATAGGAGAACAAAACTAAAAACAAACTTGAAGAAATAATAACTGAAATGTTTCCACATTTGGCAAGTGACAAACGAATTTGGCAACGTTCAAGAAGCTGAGAAAATCCAAACAGGATAAACCCAAAGAAAATCATAACAAGAAAGATCAGAGCCCAAGTTGGAGAAACAAGACAAAAAATGAATCTTAAAAACCTTGAGAGAGAAATAGCCTTTTATCTGTAGAGAAAAATAACTCAAATAACAATGCATCTATCATTAGAAAATTTAGACCAGAAGGAAGTGGCAAACATTTTTCAAGTGCTGAAAATGAAGAACTTCTACCCCATAATTCTATAGCTAGTAAAATAATCTTTAGGAATAAAAAGGTAAAATGGAGACATTCTCAGATGAAGGAAACAAAGAAAAGTTGTCACTAGTTTTAAAAAGAAAAATGTCATATTAGAATATTAGAAAAATATAGTAAAATTAGTAAAATTTATAAACAAATATTTATTCTTGAGTATTCTAAATTATGTTTGATGATCAGAGTAAAAATTATAACAATGTCTAAAATGATTCTTTATGTTTATATAGAAAATATTTGAGACAAGTTTACCATAAGTGAGAACAGGTGAAGGGACTTCAATTGAGGTAAAGTATTATATTTTATTTGAATTAATAAAATCTGTTACCAGTATAATATGATAAATTATTCATATACAGTGCAATACTTAGAGCAGCTTCTTAAAACCCTAAAAACATAGGTATTTTAAAATGGAATTATTAACAATGCTTATGTAAGCCACAGGAAGGCAGGAGAGTGAAAACAGAGGAGTACAAAACACAAAACAGAAAAGTCAAGCATGATCTAATAAATGGTGAAATAGCCCACGTTCATGGAATGGGAGACTCAACATAGTGAAAAAAAAAAAAAGTGTATTATTTCCAAGTTGTTTAACAATTTTAGTGTATGAGGAAGTAGAAAAATGTGATCCTCATACATTGTTGGTGAGAATGCAAAATTGAACTGTCACCCTGAAAGGCAATTTTATAGTTTCTTAAAAAAAAAAAAAAAGATACTAAACTAAATATACACTTAACATATAGTTTAGCATTTGGATTTCTGATTGTTTACCATGTAGAAATGAAAAAAAAAATGCTTACAGAAAATTGTAAACTATATTAATTGTTAGCAGCCACTTTATTTAAATAGCCAAAACATAAAAACAACCAAAATTCTCTGTAGTGTGAATAATTGAACACTATACAGATGACACCACCCTTATGGCAGAAAGTGAAGAGGAGCTTAAAAGCCTCTAGATGAACATGAAAGAGGAGAGTGAAAAAGTTGGCTTAAAGCTCAACATTCAGAAAACGAAGATCATGGCATCCGGTCCCATCACTTCATGGGAAATAGATGGAGAAACAGTGGAAACAGTGTCAGACTTTATTTTTCTGGGCTCCAAAATCACTGCATATGGTGACTGCAGCCATGAAATTAAAAGACGCTTACTCCTTGGCAGGAAAGTTATGACCAACCTAGATAGCATATTAAAAAGCAGAGATATTACTTTGATAACAAAGGTCTGTCTAGTCAAGGCTATGGTTTTTCCTGTGCTCATGTATGGATGTGAGAGTTGGACTGTGAAGAAAGTTGAGGGCCAAAGAATAGATGCTTTTTAACTGTGGTGTTGAGAAAACTCTTGAGAGTCCCTTGGACTGCAAGGAGATTCAACTAGTCCATTCTGAAGGAGCTCAGCCCTGGGATTTCTTTGGACAGAATGATGCTAAAGCTGAAACTACAGAAATTTGGCCACCTCATGCGAAGAGTTGACTCATTGGAAAAGACTCTGATGATGGGAGGGATTGGGGGCAGGTGGAGAAGGGGATGACAGAGGATGAGATGGCTGGATGGCATCACCGACTCAATGGACGTGAATTTGAATGAACTCCGGAAGTTGGTGATGGACAGGGAGGCCTGCCGTGCTGCAATTCATGCAGTCGCAGAGTCAGACACGACTGAGCGACTGAACTGAACTGATAGTACTTCATAATACGGAATACCACTTAGCAATAATAAATAATAATATAGGCAGTAATTTGAATGAATTTCAAGGGCATTATGCTGAGTGAAAAATATCTCAAAAGGTTACATGCCATATAACTCAATTTATGCAGCACTCTTTTTTTTTTAAACTTATTTATTTTATCTGGAGGCTAGTTACTTTACAATATTTTAGTGATTTTTGTCAAACATTGACATGAATAAGCCATGTATGTATAAGTGTACCCCATACTGAACCCCCTTCCCACCTCTCTTCCAATATGTCCCTCCCTCAGGTTGTCCCGAAGCGCCCTGTCTCATGCATCAAACCTGGGTTGGCAATCTATTTCACATATGGTAATATACG
Source organism: Budorcas taxicolor (assembly GCF_023091745.1). Taxonomy (NCBI): domain Eukaryota; kingdom Metazoa; phylum Chordata; class Mammalia; order Artiodactyla; family Bovidae; genus Budorcas; species Budorcas taxicolor. The sequence goes on along the minus strand of NC_068929.1, from coordinate 52,797,695 downwards.
TGTTTCAGTGCTATTCTCTCAAATTATCCCACCCTCCCCTTCTTCCACACAGTCCAGAAGTCTGTTCTTTATATCTGTGTCTCTTTTGCTGTCTCACGTATAAGGTCATCATTACCATCTTTTTAAATTCTACATATATGCATTAATATACTGCATTCATGTTTTTATTTCTCACTTACTTCACTCTGTACAATAAGTCAGCTCCAGTCTCATCCACCTCATTAGAACTGATTCAAATGTGTTCTTTTTAATAGCTGAGTAGTATTCCATTGTGTATATGTACCAGAGCTTTCTTGTCCATTCTTCTCCTGATGGACATCTAGCTTGTTTCCATGTCCTGGATATGTAAACAGTGCTGCAATAAACACTGGGGTAAACATCTCTCTCAATTCTTGTTTCCTCAGTGTGTATGCCCAGCAGTGGGATTTCTGGGTCGTATGGCAGTTCTATTTCCAGGTTTTTAAGGAATCTCCACACTGTTCTCCATAGTGGCTGTACTAGTTTTCATTCCCACCAAGAGTGTAAGAGTGTTCCCTTTTCTGCACACCCTATCCAAAATTTATTGTTTGTAGACTTTTTTTCCCCAGGCTTTTTAAAAAATATAAATGTATTTATTTTGGTTGGAGGCTAATTACTTTACAATATTGTATTGGTTTTGCCATACATTAACATCAATTGGCCAAGGGTGTACACATGTTCCCCATCCTGAACCCCCCTCCCACCTCCCTTCCCATTCCATCCCTCTGGGTCATCCCACTGTACCAGCCCTGGATATCCTGAATCATGCATCAAACCTGGACTGGCGATTCATTTCACAAATGATATTATACATGTTTCAATCCCATTCTCCCAAATCATCCTACCCTCTCCCTCTCCCACAGAGTCCAAAAGACTGTTCTATACATCTGTGTCTCTTTTGCTGTCTCACATACAGGGTTATCGTTACCATCTTTCTAAATTCCATATATATATGTGTCAGTATACTGTATTGGTGTTTTTCTTTCTGGCTTACTTCACTCTGTATAATCGGCTCCAGTTTCATCCATCTCACTAGAACTGATTCAAATGTATTCTTTTTAATGGCTGAGTAATACTCCATTGTGTATATGTACCACAGCTTTCTTATCCATTCATTTGCTGATGGGCATCTAGGTTGCTTCCATGTCCTGGCTATTATAAACAGTGCTGTGATGAACATTGGGGTACATGTGTCTCTTTCAATTCTGGTTTCCTCGGTGTGTTTGCCCAGCAGTGGGATTGCTGGGTCATAAGGCAGTTCTGTTTCCAGAATTTTAAGGAATCTCCACACTGTTCTCCATAGTGGCTGTACTAGTTTGCATTCCCACCAACAGTGTAAGAGGGTTCCCTTTTCTCCATACCCTCTCCAGCATTTATTCCTTGTAGACTTTTGGATAGCAGCCATTCTGTCTGGCGTGAAATGGTACCTCATTGTGGTTTTGATTTGCATTTCTCTGATAATGAGTGATGTTGAACATCTTTTCATATGTTTGTTAGCCATCTGTATGCCTTCTTTGGAGAAATGTCTATTTAGTTCTTTGGCCCATTTTTTGATTGGGTCTTTTATTTTCCTGGAATTGAGCTGCAGGAGTTGCTTGTATATTTTTGAGATTAATTCTTTGAGAGTTGCTTCATTTTCTATTATTTTCTCCCTTTCTGAAGGCTGTCTTTTCACCTTGCTTATAGTTTCCTTTGTTGTGCAGAAGCTTTTAATTTTAATTGGGTCCCATTTTTTAATTTTTGCTTTTATTTCCAGTATTCTGGGAGATGGATCATAGAGAATCCTACTGTGATTTATGTCGGAGAGGGTTTTGCCTATGTTCTCCTCTAGGAGTTGTATAGTTTCTCTTCTTATGTTTAGATCTTTAATCCATTTTGAGTTTATCTTTGTGTATGGTGTTAGAAAGTATTTTAGTTTCATTCTTTTTCAAGTGGTTGACCAGTATTCCCAGCACCGCTTGTTAAAGAGATTGTCTTTTCACCATTCTATATTCTTGCCTCCTTTGTCAAAGATAAGATGTCCATGGGTGTGTGGATTTATCTCTGGGCTTTCTATTTTGTTCCATTGATCTATATGACTGTCTTTGTGCCAGTACCATGCTGTCTTAATGCCTGTTGCTTTGTAGTAGAGCCTGAAGTCAGGCAGGTTGATTCCTCCAGTTCCATTCTTCTTTCTCAAGATTGCTTTGGCTATTCAACGATTTTTTGAATTTCCATGCAAATTGTGAAATTATTTGTTTAGCTCTGTGAAAAATATAGTTGGTAGCTTGATAGCAATTGCATTGAATCTATTGATTGCTTTGGGTAGTATACTTGTTTTCACTATATTGATTCTTCTGATCAAAGAACACGGTATATTTCTCCATTGATGTCCTCTTTGTAGACTTTTTGATAACAGCCATTCTGACCGGTGTGAGATGGTACCTCATCGTGGTTTTGATTTGCATTTCTTTGATAATGAGTGATGTTGAGCATCTTTTCATGTGTTTGTTAGTCATATGTATGTCTTCTTTGGAGAAAGGTTCATTTAGATCTTTGGCCCATTTTTTGATTAGGTTGTTTATTTTTCTGGTATTGAGCTACATGAGCTACTTGTATATATTTGAGATTAATTCTTTGTCCTTTGCTTCATTTGCTATTATTTTCTCCCATTCTGAAGGCTGTCTTTTCACCTTGCTTATAGTTTCCTTTGTTGTGCAAACAGTTTTATGTTTAATTAGATCCCATTTGTTTATTTTTTTTTTTTTTTGCTTACTCTGGGAGGTGAGTCATAGAGGATCCTGCTGTGATTTATGTTAGAAAGTGTTTCATGCAGCACTCTTATAAGACAGCAGCACTCTTATAAGGACAAAATTGTAGATATGAAATAGAGATTGGTGGTGACTAGGATTTAGGAATGGTGGAGGGTGGGATGGGTATGGTTTTAAAAGAGTAGAAAGAAGATTTTTCATGATTGAATAGGTCTGTATTTTGACTATAGTGGGGGTTCTAGAATCTACACATAAGATAAAATGTGTACACACACATCAGTATTCAATTCCTGTTTTGACATTTGTATTTTATCTAAGACCTTATGTAAATAGCTATGCAAAATGTAACCACTGGAAGAAATTGGATTGTATACAAGTATTTTCTTTTCTTACATATGTAGCATACTAGGAACCTGTAATTATTTAAAAGTAAAAAAAGAAAGAAAGAAAAAGAAAAAATAAATCAGTTTTTTAGTACTGCTGACTCACGACTCTAAGCATTATGGAATATGGCAGATGGAATATGTTAAGTTTTCAATCATCTTATTTCTGATGTAGAATGAGTGACTACAACATAGTATTTGCTCAATAAATGATTAATTACATAAGTGAAATATTAAAACATGGTGTATTGAGATACTATGTGGGGAAAACTGTATAGTAGATCAAAAAAGAATGAGTATACTGACAGAATGGAGATTTATGTGGATAAATATTTTCATGTGTTGTGCTTAGTCGCTTAGTTGTGTCTGACTCTTGTGACCCCATGGACTGTAACGCACCAGGCTTCTCTGTCCATTGGTATTCTCCAGGCAAGAATACTGGCATGGGTTGCCATATCCTCCTCCAGGGGATCTTTCCAACCTAGGGTCAAACCCAGGTTTCCCATATTGCAGGCAGTTTCTTTACCATGAGTCACCAGGGAAACTCCTGGTAAAATTGTCATAGAAATTTGCAAAATGAAATTAGTCTTAAAAGATTAAGCAATCAGTCTTTGCAAGTTATAGAGAAGGCACTGTGCCCTGTAGAGAGAAGGCATCTTAAGGAACTAAGTTTAAGTTGGATGACAATTTTGTGGGAAAGTAATGTATTATGAAACATGAATTTAGATTTGGAGGATTTAGAATGCTTTATTTTAGTAGAAAAAGCAAGAAAAAGTGAAGGAAGGGAAGAAAGAATGTAAGAAGATGGAAGGAAGAAGGAAGAAATGAACGATAGGCAGAAAGTAGAGGGGAAAGAGGGAGGAAGATAGGAAGGAAGAGACAGAAAAACAGAGAGCAATGGAGAATAGTTTTAAACTGATAGAAAAGAAATCCAAGTTAATTGAATAAGAAAACTAATGTAAAAATGATTCTTTAACAAGATTTATATGAATTTGGGTTTAATTGCACTGTAGACAATTAGAAGGTTGTTAATATAATCCGGGAGGGAGGTTGAGATACCTGCATTGTAAAGGGGAAATGATGAAACTAACAGGTTTCCCAAACATGGTAATGAAAAAGATTCATAGCTAGAAGTTTCAAAGCACTGCATGACCACCAGATACTTGGCATACATTTTGAAATTACAAGAGAATATATATTTCCTGAATCTAAAACTTAACTGCATGTGCACGATTTATTTTAACTAAAATGTTTAATGATATTTAATATCAAAAATTCAAACAGTTCCATTAAATAATGGGTAGTGGAACTAAATGGGCATTTTTCCAAAGAAAGACACGCGAATGGTTGACAGGTATATGAAAAGGTGTTCAGTATCACTAGTCCTCAGAGAAATACAAACCAAAACCAGATGAGCTATTCAGTTCAGTTCAGTTCAGTCACTCAGTTGTGTCTGACTCTGTGATGAGCTATTACCTCACACCTATTAGGATATCTGATATCAAAAAACAAGAGATAACAAAGGTTGACAGGGAAGTAGAGATAAGGGAACCCTTGTTTACTGTTGATGGCAATGTATATTGGTGCAGCCACTATGGAAAACAGTATGAATGTTCCTCAAAAAATTAAAAACAGAAGTGCCATATTATGCATAAATTATATTCTATATCCAAAAGAAATTAAAACAGAATATCAAAAAGATGTTTGCATTCCCATGTTTATTGCTACACTGTTCACAATAGCCAAGATTTGGAAACAACCTAAGTCCCAGCCAATGGATGAATGGTTAAATTAGATATGATTATGGACACTATAGAAATACTGCCAATTGCAATGAAATAAATGGATCTTGAGAATACTATGCTAAATGATGAAAGTGAGAATATTGGGAGACATTGTTTAAAGGAAGAAACTTGCAAAGAGTAGATAAATACGTCTTGGAGATCTAATACACAATGTAATGATTATAGGCTGCATTAGACATCTTGGAATGTGAAGTCAAGTGGGCCTTAGAAAGCATCACTATGAACAAAGCTAGTGGAGGTGATGGAATTCCAGCTGAGCTGTTTCAAATCCTGAAAGATGATGCTGTGAAAGTGCTGCACTCAATATGCCAGAAACTTTGGAAAACTCAGCTGTGGCCACAGGACTGGAAAAGGTCAGTTTTCATTCCAATCCCAAAGAAAGGCAATGCCAAAGAATGTTCAAACTACTGCACAATTGCACTCATCTCACATGCTAGTAAGGTAATGCTCAAAATTCTCCAAGCCAGGCTTTAGCAATATGTGAACTGTGAACTACCTGATGTTCAAGCTGGTTTTAGAAAAGGCAGAGGAACCAGAAATTAAATTGCCAACATCTGCTGGATCATGGAAAAAGCAAGAGAGTTCCAGAGAAACATTTATTTCTGCTTCATTGACTATGCCAAAGCCTTTGATTGTGTGGATCACAATGAACTGTGGAAAATTCTGAAAAAGCTGGGAATACCAGACCACCTAACCTTCCTCTTGAGAAATCTGTATGCAGGTCAAGAATCAACAATTAGAACTGGACATCAAACAACAGAATGGTTCCAAGGAGTGTGTCATGGCTGTATATGTCACCCTGCTTATTTAACTCCTATGCAGAGTACACCATGAGAAACGCTGGACTGGAAGAAACACAAGCTGGAATCAAGATTGCCAGGAGAAATATTAATAACCTCAGATATGCAGATGACACCACCCTTATGGCAGAAAGTGAAGAGGAGCTTAAAAGCCTCTTGATGAACATGAAAGAGGAGAGTGAAAAAGTTGGCTTAAAGCTCAACATTCAGAAAACGAAGATCATGGCGTCTGGTCCCATCACTTCATGGGCAATAGATGAGGAAAGAGTGGAAACAGTGTCAGACTTTATTTTTTAGGGCTCCAAAATCACTGCATATGGTGACTGCAGCCATGTAATTAAAAGATTCTTACTCCTTGGAAGAAAAGTTATGACCAACCTAGATAGTATATTCAAAAGCGGAGACATTACTTTGCCTACTAAGGTCCATCTAGTCAAGGCTATGGTTTTTCCAGTGGTCATGTATGGATGTGAGAGTTGGACTGTGAAGAAAGTTGAGGGCCAAAGAATTGATGCTTTTGAACTGTGGTGTTGGAGGACTCTTGAGAGTCGCTTTTACTGCAAGGAGATCCAACCAGTCCATTCTGAAGGAGATCAACCCTGGGATTTCTTTGGAGGGAATGATGCTAAAGCTGAAACTCCAGTACTTTGGCCACCTCATGCGAAGAGTCAACTCATTGGAAAAGACTCTGATGCTGGGAGGGATTGGGGGCAGGTGGAGAAGGGGACGACAGAGGATGAGATGGCTGGATGGCATCACGGACTCGATGGACGTGAGTCTGAGTGAACTCTGGGAGATGGTGATGGACAGGGAGGCCTGGCATGCTGCGATTCATGGGGTCACAAAGAGTCAGACACGACTGAGCGACTGAACTGAATTGAACTGAAAGAGACTACGTCTAAACTTGTTTTCACCACAGAAAATAATTATGTGACATAATAGAGGCATTAGATAAAGCTGTGTTGGCAATCACGTTGTACTATACAAAAGTATCAATTCAAAATTATTTATAGCTTAAACTTGCAAAATATTATATATTAATTATATCTCAAAAAGCAAAAAAAAGAAAACCAACCTGCAAATTTCCTTGCTAAATATTGTTTTTAGTAAGAAATCTGGTATAAAATATGGGTGCAAATTTACTGTCACTCTGTGATGCCACACAGATAGTGAATAGTTCTTATGCCTTGAGAGGTGGATAACTGTATTTTTTGTTGTGGATCCTGTGACTTTTCCTGATAGACCTCAGGAGTGGCTATTATCTCATAAGAAAAATAAAATGTTTCTTCGCATGTCTCTTTGGGTTTGATCAATTTGAAAAGAAAGAAAAAGAAACACTCAAGGTTTTCAGGACCACTTACCAAGTATCAGAAAAAATATCAAATGTGATTAGAAATATGAATTTTCAGAAAACAGATTAATTTAGAGAAAGCTGTTTTCTCCAAGAGTGTGGAATTACATAAGCAATGGCCTTCAATTTTAAAAATACATATGGATATTTATAAAGATATCTGTTGAATAGAACAAATTCTGCCATAAACTCCATTGAAAAACAGGCATACAATGTTCTGGAGTTTAATGAAGGTTGACTTGAAGAAGAATCATCTATTATTATTTGGTCTCTTCAAGAAAATTAGAGATACCAAGGAAATATTTCATGCAAAGATGGGATCGATAAAGAATAGAAATGGTATGGACCTAACAGAAACAGAAGATATTAAGAAGAGGTGGCAAAACTACACAGAAGAACTGTACAAAAAAGATCTTCATGACCCAGATAATCACAATGGTATGATCACTCACCTAGAGCCAGACATCCTGGAATGTGAAGTCAAGTAGGCTTTAGGAAGCATCACTATGAACAAAGCTAGTGGAGGTGATGGAATTCCAGTTGAGCTGTTTCAAATCCTGAAAGATGATGCTGTGAAAGTGCTGCACTCAATATGCCAGCAAATTTGGAAAACTCAACGGTGGCCACAAGACTGGAAAACGTCAGTTTTCATTCCAATCCCAAAGAAAGGAAATGCCAAAGAATGCTCAAACTATCAAACAATTGCATTCATCTCACATGCTAGTAAAGTGATGCTCAAGATTCTCCAAGCCAGGCTTCAGCAATACCTGAACTGTGAACTCCCTGATATTCAAGCTGGTTTTAGAAAAGGCAGAGGAACAAACTGCTAACCTTCACTGGATGATCAAAAAAGCAAGAGAGTTCCAGAAAAACATCTATTTCTGCTTTATTGACTATGCCAAAGCCTTCGACTGTGTGGATCACAATAAACTGGAAAATTCTGAAAGAGATGGGAATACCAGACCACCTGACCTGCCTCTTGAGAAATCTGTATGCAGGTCAGGAAGCAACAGTTAGAACTGGACATAGAGCAACAGACTAGGTTCAAATAGAAAAAGGAGTACGTTAAGGCTGTATATTGTCACCCTGCTTATTTAACTTATATGCAGAGTACATCATGAGAAATGCTGGGCTGGAAGAAACACAAGCTAGAATCAAGACTGCCGGGAGAAATATTAATAACCTCAGATATGCAGATGACACACCCTTATGGCAGAAAGTGAAGAGGAACTAAAAAGTTTATTGATGAAAGTGAAAGTAGAGAGTGAAAAAGTTGGCTTAAAGCTCAACATTCAGAAAACGAAGATCATGGAATCCAGTCACATCACTTCATGGGAAATGGATGGGGGAAGAGTGGAAACAGTGTCAGACTTTTTTTGGGGGCTCCTTAATCAGTGCAGATGGTGATTGCAGCCATGAAATTAAAAGACTCTTACTCCTTGGAAGAAAAGTTATGACCAACCTAGATAGCATATTCAAAAGCAGAGACATTACTTTTCTGACTAAGGTCTAGTCGGGGCTATGGTTTTTCCAGTGGTCATGTATAGATGTGAGAGTTGGACTGTGAAGAAGGGTGAGCACCGAAGAATTGATAAGTTTGAACTGTGGTGTTGGAGAAGACTCTTGAGATTCCCTTGGACTACAGAGAGATCCAACCAGTCCATTCTGAAGGAGATCAGCCCTGAGATTTCTTTGGAAGGAATGATGCTAAGGCTGAAACTCCAGTACTTTGGCCACCTCATGCGAAGAGTTGACTCATTGGAAAACACTCTAATGCTGGGAGGGATTGGGGGCAGGAGGAGAAGGGGACGACCGAGGATGAGATGGCTGGATGGCATGACTGACTCGATGGACATGAGTCTGAGGGAACTCCCGGAGTTGGTGATGGATAGGGAGGCCTGGCATGCTGCGATTCATGGGGTCGCAAAGAGTCAGACATGACTGAGTGACTGAACTGAATGATACTGGCAAAAGGCTGCTGTACAGGCAGGAGTGCCAAGAGCACAGCAACAGATTTGCATCTTAGTTTTTACAAATTTAACACAGATATGCAAAATAGTGATTATATAGTATTACATATCATTTATATATAACATATATGATACATAGTACAAGCTTTTGTTGTTTAGTTGCTAATTTGTGTCCAACTCTGTGACCCTATGTGACGGATACCCTTCAGGCTCCTCTGTCCATGGAATTTCCCAGGCAAGAATACTGGAGTGGGTTTCCATTTCCTTCTCCAAAGTATACTTTTTCATAGAATATACTATATATTAATATTATATAGTAATCTTTTTTCTAATTATTCAATTTCACTTTTAGGAAATATCAATATATTGCCTACTTACAACAAAACTTAAACCAAAAATAAAGACACAAATTTTAATACTTAATTTACTCCTGAAAATGATGCCTGAAAATGTTTATTCCGTGGTGGCACAGAGGTTAAAGCATCTGCTTGCAATGTGGGAGACCTAGGTTCAATCCCTGTGTCAGGAAGATACCCTGGAGAAGGAAATGGCAACCCACTCCAGTATTCTTGCCTGGAGAATCCCATGGACGGAGGAGCTTGGTGGGCAACAGTCCACAGGTTGCAAAGAGTCGGACACGACTGAGCGACTTCCCTTTCACTTTCACTTTCTGATTTCACATAAATATTTTAGAGCCTTTTAAACCATCAGTACTCCAAATTACAGGGTATAAGAAAATAGAAGTGGATATTTTTGTAAGTATGTAAAAGAAAGTGAGTTGATTTTTAAAATTCATGAATGAATTCATAATTGAAACATTATGAGACTCCAAAGGGCATTTAATAAATTATCTAGTTTCACCTAGTTGTCTAAAAACTTAATGAACTTTCCTAAGTTTAGAAATTTATTTCTTTCTTTAAAAGATCATTTCCATGTAATTTAAAATACTCTTTAAAATCATGTTAGTAATTCTCCATTTTAATTAAAATTATTTATCAAAATCTTTATATTTCAGTGATATTAATGCTACAGGGGAAATAATATCCATTTTCTTTTCTTTTGCATATAATAGTAATGCTAAAACTTCAATATAATACTTCCAGTTTATACTCTTTCTAAAATTCAGTTAGTATAAATACTTATTTGAGAAAATTCAATGCAATTTGTCATATTTATAATACCATCAGCCACACTGTTTTTTTGTTTCAAAATATTTCTTATGTCTAAAATTATTAGGAAACTAAAAAACATAACTATAAAACAAATGTAATTGGTTTTTCAAGGACACAGTTCTTAGAGAACCATCAAATTCTTCAGTTGGGTGCTAAATAACATTCTGATAGCTCATAATTTCTCTACCTGATTCCATATGTTTGGATTTACATATAATACTATTTCTGGGAAATTACAGAATACAGAGTGAACTGACATATAAAAGGAAAATATTGTGACTTAAAAGATCTCAAATAAGTTAAAATTTTCACTTATTTGACTTATGAACTTTTTCAGAATGTAAATCACTAGTCTGTATTTTAGAATCTGTAAAACTTAGTAGTTAAAAACGATTTGCAAGACATTTGAAAGGGAAGTTGAATTATGCCTTTTAAAATAAAATTTATTTATATCTGTTTACTTTTTCCTTCTCTGGGTCTTTGTTGCTGCACACAGGCTTTCTATAGTTGTGGCAAGTAGGGGCTATTCTGTCATTGCAGTGTGCAGGCTTCTCATTTCAGTGGCTTCTTGTGTTGCAGAGCACCAGCTCTAGATGCATTGGCTTCAGTAGTTGCAGCATACGTGTTCAATACTTGGGCAAGTGAGGCCTCAAGCATGAGGGCTTCAGTAGTTGTGATGCAAGGGCTTAGTTGTCCCACAGTACATGAAATCTTCCTAGACCAGGGATCGAACTCATGTGACCTGCATTGGCAAATGGATTCTTAACCACTGGACCACCAGAGAAGTCCAAAATTACATCTTTTTAAAAAAGAAGTCACTTTTACCTAGGTTTATAAAGTTCCTGTAATGTAAAAGACCTTCATGTTTTTCTAATTTCATTAGTGATCTCAGTACTGACTTTGGAAAGCACTTTCACTAAGGTTTCCTTGATCCATAAAGACTTAATTGCTCCATATGCTGCATATTCACTGTTAACTGAAGTGTAATCAGTAGTTAGCATTTTTCTGATTACCATATTTCTTTGGGAATATTTCATTAATGTTTTAAAACTGTTGAAAACTGTTTTTTAGTTTATAATGATTTCCTTTATTAATTTTTTTTTATTATTTCATGGTCAACATTCCCCAGTGTCACTATATATTATTACTGCCAACCTTGGAGCATTTAACTTAAATGTTTCTTTAAAAGTTTTATTTACTTAAGTCCAGTGAATTCCATTAAGATTTTTCTAACTAAACTAAAATAACAAAAGGATCCTTATGAGAATAACATCTCACTGACATGATTGTTCACCTTCTTTAATGAGAGAATTAACATTATACTGCTAGTAAGGCAAATTTAACTGTCACTGTATTTGCAGTACCCAATGAGGCTTATGACTCTAGGTTCACATATAATGTAGACTACCATATTGTAAAAATATTTCGGCATGGATTATGTTACCTCTATGTTAACCCCAAGGAGATTTACCCCAAAGGACTTCTGTGCATAACTAGAGGTCATAAAAATGCACTTTAAAAGATTTAATGGTTTGGCTTACTAGGATTGTCCCTCAACTTACCAGTGCTTAATTAGCTATTGAGGATGTGAACAGTACAGCCTGCCAACAACTGAGACAAACACTGAGAGCCCAAGATCTGTTGAGGGGACCAATTGGCCATTTGAAGACAAATGAATCATATTAAACACTTTCTACTGAGGAAGGAGTATGGTTGGCTTTCACCATCATTGATGCATGCTGTGAGTTTGACTTTTCAACCAAAGAGGCTCAGCTAGCTCCAGTTTTTGAAGACTTACATATTTTTTGATCCATTGGCAATGTGTGCATGCATGCTAAGTCATTCAGTCATGTCTGGTTCTTTGTGACCCAATGGATTGCAGCCCACCAATCTCTTCTGTCCATGGAATTTTCTATGCAAGAATACTGGAGTAGATTGCCATTTCCTCCTCCAGGGGATCTTCCAGACTCAGAGATCAAACCTGCTTTCCAGCATCTCCTGCACTGGCAGGCAAATTCTTTACCACTGGGCCACCTGATACATTGGCAGAGGATTTCAAAAAGTGTCACATTCAGAGAACTAACCTCATAGCAGAACAGTTTAGAAAGCATGCATATAACCATTATACCCATTGTTCACATCATATGTCACACCACCCAGAAGCTGCCAGTATTCCACAATGACAGAGTGACTTCCGAAAGCATAGCTGATGCAATGACATGGAGATAATGTTCTCCAAGAATGGGGCTGTAGCCATTAGGATACAATGTAAATGAGACTTTGTCTCCTGTTCACTTCAGTTCAGTCGCTCAGTCATGTCCAACTTTTTGCATCCCCATGGACTGCAGCACACCAGGCTTCCCTGACCATCAATAACTCTCAGAGACTGCTCAAACTCATGTCCATCGAGTCAGTGATGCCATCAAACCATCTCATGCTCTGTTGTCCCCTTCTCCTCCTGCCTTCAATTTTTCACCAGCAACAGAGTCATTTCCAGTGAGTCAGTTCTTCTCATCAGGTGGCCTTTAGATATCCTTTAGAACTGACTGATTTGATCTCCTTGTAGTCCAAGGGACTCTCTTCTTCAATACCACAGGTCAAAAGCATCAATGCTTTGGTGCTCAGCTTTCTTTATGGTCCAACTCTCACTTGTCTCCTGTAGGCAGTATGTTGTAGTCTGGGAAAGAAAAAGTGGAACTAGGAATGGTTTCTTTTGCCATAACTCTAAGTAACTCACTTAGGAACATTAACATTATTTCCACACAAATTGCAGCTCTATGAATCTATAGGTTCTGGTTTCCAGAATGGTAAATGCTTACTTAAGTAGCTTTAGTGTTAAATTTTGAAGACACTTATTTCACTGATATTGTTACCCTCTTGAGCCAAAAGACAAACTACAAAAGAAAAGAGTTATTATCTGTTCTGGTTATCTATTGCTGTATAAATATTTGCCCCACAACTTCACAACATATAATAAAATCCGCACTATGGTCATGAATCCTGTGGATCATCAGTCTGGATAAGGTATAGTGAGGATACCTATGTCTATGCTTCTCTCTCCTCTCTGATACCAGGATTCTCAACAGGAAGACCGAAAGTCTCAGACCAGAATTCTTTGGAAGTTTGTTCTCTTTCATGTCTGGTGATGGATATAGGCTGAAATCTGGGATTCTCGATTTTCTATCATAGTAAGATTCCGTAGTGTACTGTTTAGACCCTTTAAAGGGTGGAGGCACACATTTCTCCAGCTTCTGAGACTAAAGACTCTCAGCTGAACCTGTCTCTGGCCTTTAAGTAAAAAGACCTCCTTCGGTCAAGAGTACAGCTCCTCTCCAGGTGCATCTTGGACACAATGACTAGGTAACGTTGAATGTATATTGTTCTTCCCATGTGCATCAAATTGGAAAAACAGAGGCAGAGGTCCCCTTTGTGATGGCATTGCTATTCAACTTTTCTCTGCACTTGGCCCTGCTTTCCTGACATTTCCAAGATATGTTCATCAGAGCACCACAATATTTCTCCTGCATGTAAATCTCATTGTCTATTTTCCATGGGAGCTGAAGATTGATCTATCATGGGATACAAAGACATAGACATTTGATAAAATTAAACAAGACAATTGTGTAAAAATGCTATTAATTTTGATATTTAATAAGGATTAAGAAAGAAAGCTTGTCTTAAAATTCTATAAACAATATGATCACAAAAAAATAAAGTGTGAATTCATTTGCCAGAGAGTGTTTGTTATGCAAATATATTGAAATTTATGACATTGCATACAAATTCTTGATAGATTACTCATCATTCATCAACAAAGGGAATGAATGTAAGAGTTTTAAAAAGAAGCTTTTGCTATTATGAGTATCCAAGCTTTCTTATTTGCTAGATTTTAAAAATATGGCAACACGTTTTTCATTTTTAAAATAAAGGGAAAAAGAAAGAATCAACAATTAATAGCCATTTGATGAAGTAATCTGTCCTAAGTCAAGAAAAGCTTTCATTTTGCTTTAGTTTTCATGTGTGATATATATTTGTCTTTAGTAACATCTACTGCAGTTACTAAGTAGGAAGGAATATTATCCCTTTCCTCATAGAGAATTGTTGTTACTGTTGTTCAGTCATGAAGTCATGTCTGACTCTTTACAACCCCAGGGACTGCAGCACTTCAGGCTTCCCTGTCTTTCACTATCTCCCAGAGGTTGCTCAAACTCATGTCTATTGAGCCATCCAACCATCTCATCCTCTCCCCCACTTCTCCTTATGCTCTCAGTCTTTTCCAGCATCAGGGTCTTTTCCAGTGAGTTGGCTCTTCACATCAGGTGGCCAAAGTATGGGAGCTTCAGCATCAGTTCTTTCAATAAATATTCAGGGTTGATTTCCTTTAGCTTTGACTGCATCCAGGGATGCTAGGGTAAAGAACCCACCTACCAATGCAGGAGAGAAATGTGAGTTCCATCTCATGGTTGGAAGGACCACCTGGAAGAGAGCATGGCTACCATTCCAATATTCTTGCCTGGAGAAGCCCATGGACAAAGGAGCCTGGGAGGCTGTGGTCCATAGAGTCGCAGAACGTTGGACATGACTAAAGAGACTTAGCACTCACTCATAGAGAATGCAGTCAATTACGTCTTCAGCAGAAAGTCATTTAAAAATATTAATGTAGTGATTTAAATAAAAGTGTGCATCATTTATTGTACGTAAGTCTTTGGATTTTAATATCTGCCACATAATCTATACCAAGCTTTTCAACTTCCTTTCTGAAGATTATTGTGATAGAAATAAGTTCAAATGATTATGTCAATAGAAAAAATGTTACTTTCAAGCAAGAATTACTGCATCAAGTTATTAATAAATGGAGATGGCAGTAACAAACCATTTTTCCACATCTTCTTTGCACTATTGCTCTACAATTTAAAAACTGAGTTCTTTCTCTCTCACACACACACCTGTGAGTGCTTTCTATCTCTCTCTCACACACAGACCTTTATTTTCTATTTTTAGATTTTATGTGCTCTTCCAGAACTACCAATGAGAGTTGATTATATGTAAGTTAATAGGATGCTATTCTCAATGTAAAGTGTTCAGTATTCATAATCACTACCTTCTCTGCATAAATGTGCAGTACCCTGATTTTATAGCCTGGGTCACAGTTAGGAAAATGACAGGTGGTATCCTGCTCTCTGCTCCACTTGAATAACTAATCTGCATAAGCACAGTAAGAAAGCTCATTATCCAACAACATATGTGGACACATCCTTTCAGGGTGCCATATGTTTCTAAGGCACATATAAAATAATTATCACAGCTAGCCCCAGATCAAGTCGTGTGTGTTTCATTGAGCTCTAGCTAGGAGGCTTAATTATGCCATCATCTCTCCATGATGGTATAATCTTTTCATGTTCCTTTTCTCTCAGTTCACTCTGCTCTCGGTATCACTGGTAGTTTTATTTTCTACCAGTAGTCTCTTTTCTTTTGTCCCTGGCTGTGGAGAATTGAACTAAATTGTAATTAGCTTTAAACCAGTGGTCCCCAACCTTTTGGGCACCAGGGACCAGTTTTATGGAAGAGAATTTTGCCAAAGACTGCAGGTGAGGGGTATGGTTTCAGGATGCATCAAGCACATTAAATATATTATGTACTTTAGTATTATAACAGGAGCTCCACCTCAGGTGGTCAGGCATTAATCCCAGAGGTTGAGGATCCCTGCTTTAAACTATAAGATTAATTTATTGTTGTCTTTGTTATTTTTATCAGAAATCTTATCTTTTTATACCTTGTTTGTAGAATTTTTTCTTTTCCTAATTTTCTTTTTTTTGATTGATTCAGAATCACATTTTTTTAAAATTTTCCTTTACAATACTGTATTGAGTAACTTTCTTTTTATTAATTTTCACCAATTTCATTTGTTTTAAAAATCTATAAATATAGCCAAGGCTTATTTGAATCATGGGCTTAAAAATTTTATTAGACAAACACACTAAAGTAATTTTGTCTTTAAATGAAAAAGGACAAAGTGGATCCTAGTGTAGCAAAGACATAAAATCTAGTAGAATTTACCCCAAAATGCCAAGTATAAATTTCTTCTGGATTTGGATTTCAATTCAGTTCAAAAGTTTTAGCATTTCAATTGCCAACCAAACTCTGGTTGTCTAGGACCAAACTACCTTATTCATAATTCTGAAAGTACCAGAAGACTTCCTTTATGTTACATGCAGATAGATCCTTTTAATCAAACTTATTTTCAACTCATAAAATCCCCTATATGCAGTATGAAAGCATGACTGATCCCAGAAGAGTTTACACCCCTGCTATCACAATGTTAGTGGATATTCTTATTTTCACAAAGAAATGAGGATTTCTAATTTGTCCTAAGCATAGTCATGTTACAGCTCTCTCTTATCCCCAGGTAAAAACTTCTGGTTCTTGAATTAAAGAAATAAATGATTGGATAGAAATATCCTTTTTAATACCTGTTGATTTCTGATTCTTTTCTGTCAAGAAGTAAAAAGTCTCTAAGTGTGCTTTCAATGAGCAGAACATTTATCATAATTCTGATAAGCAGTATTGATTTGAGCATATTTTTTTTTAACTAGTTGAAAACAACTAATTAGCATACTGCGGAAAATTCTGAAAGAGATGGGAATATCAGACAACCTGCCCTGCCTCTTGAGAAACCTATATGCAGGTCAGGAAGCAACAGTTAGAATTGGACAGGAAAAAAACAGACTGGTTTCAAATAGGAAAAGGAGTACCTAAAGGCGGTATATTGTCACTCTGCTTATTTAACTTATATGTAGAGTACATCATGAGAAACACTGGACTGGAAGAAGCACAAGCTGGAATCAAGATTGCTGGGAGAAATATCAATTACCTCAGATATGCAGATGACACCACCCTTATGGCAGAAAGTGAAGAGGAACTAAAGAATCCCTTGATGAAAGTGAAAGAGGAGAGTGAAAAAGTTGGCTTAAAGCTCAACATTCAGAAAACGAAGATAATGTCATCTGGTCCCATCACTTCATGGGAAATAGATGGGGAAACAGTGGAAACAGTGTCAGACTTTTTTTTTGGGGGGGGGCAGGGAGCTCCAAAATCACTGCAGATGGTGATTGCAGCCATGACATTGAAAGACACTTACTCCTTGGAAGAAAAGTTATGACCAACCTAGACAGCATATTGAAAAGCAGAGACATTACTTTGCCAACAAGGTCCGTCTAGTCAAGTCTATGGTTTTTCCAGTAGTCATGTATGGATGTTAGAGTTGGATTATAAAGAAAGCTGAGTGCCGAATTGATGTTTTTGAACTGTGGCGTTGGAGAAGACTCTTGAGAATCCCTTGGACTGCAAGGAGAACCAACCAGTCCATCCTAAAGGGAATCATCCTGGATGTTCATTGGAAGGACTGATACTGATGTTGAAACGCCAATACTTTGGCCACATGATGCGAAGAGCTGACTCATTTGAAAAAACCCTGATGCTGGGAAATATTGAGGACAGGAAGAGAAGGAGATGACAAAGCATGAGATGATTGGTTGGCATCACCAACTCAATGGTCATGAGTTTGGGTAGGCCCCGGGAGTTGGTGATGGACAGGGAGACCTGGCATGCTGTGGTTCATGGGAATGCAGAGTCAGATGTGCTCGAGCAACTGAGCTGAACTGAACTGAATTAGCATAACTCCTTTTTATTTCTATTTAAATCTCAGTATCAGGAGATCACCAGCAATACATTGTAATCAAACAATTTAGCTTTCTTGCCTTCCTTATATAAATGAGAAAAGCATTACCACCACTATGGATTATCTCAAAGAGTAGTAATTAACATTCATAAAGGCTTCAGTGATTGGAGTTAGTCATATGATAGTCTTGACAGGGATTGATCAAAATGTGTAAACTAAGCAGTTATTGGAAAGTTTAGTAGTTTTCTACTTAAAACACACAAGTCCAAGTGAAATTAGAGTTTGGTTTGATCTTATGTTGGAATATATCGATCTGAATGAGTGAGTGCTGAGTCAAGTGTATCATGATTTTGTCTGGCACAGTTTATCGTTTTAATGTGTAATTGAGCAACAATCTATTTGTAAAAAATTGATTTCGATCTCAGTACTGCTTCATTGACTAAAACCCACTATGATTATTTTTCAGCACCCCTCTTCTTCCCATTAAATTTCATCTTAAAGTAAAGGATTATACTATATCTTTTATGGACATGGATAATTTTAATCTGAATCATACTACTCATCAGAATATTGTTCAAAGAATATTATCTGTTACTAAACAAAAATAGCTTTTCAGATTTCTTTGCTGCAGATTGATGTGAAAAGGGTTGTACTATAACATGTAAATTCAACAAATAAATTAACTTCAGAATATTTTTTTTTTTTTTAGTTTGAAACATGTTCCATATATCGTTTAATTTATTTGGATATTCTTACATAACCAGGAGTTACAATGCCTTAGTTTGGATATGCATGCTCCAATTCTTTAATGTCTGAGAACAGGACTAAATTGTCAAGGATAAGAGAATATCAGGAGCATACCTTGGCTAAAGAACATACAAGATTACTAACAATCAGACCTTGCACTAGCTGTGAGGAAAGACAATAACAAAAAGAATGAAGAAAAAAGAAATGAAAAGAAGAGTATGACAACCAGTCATAACCATTATCTACTTGCTTTTATTTCTGTGATCCAATCATCTTGGCAGAAACAACCATGTCACTGTATGCATTAAAATATGTTATTTTTAAAATTAAAAATCTATGGAATGTATAAAACAGCCTTTTGGACTCTGTGGGAGAGGGAGAAGGTAGGATGATTTGGGAGAATGGCATTGAAACATGTATAATATTATATACGAAACAAGTAACCAGCCCAGGTTCAATGCATGATACTGGATGTTTGGGGCTGGTGCACTGGGACGACCCAGAGGGATGGTATGGGGAGGGAGGGGGGAGGGTGGTTCAGGATGGGGAACACGTGTATACCTGTGGTGGATACATGTTGATGTATGGCAAAACAAATACAATATTGTAAAGTAATTAACCTCCAATAAAATAAATAAATTTATTTTAAAAATCTATGGTAACATTAACTTTCTAACAAAAAAGTTAACATCTTAATCAATAATATCTGTGTAAATTTTTCTTTAATCCAATTAAATATGCCTCTATTTCAAGTATGTTGTCATTATTGTAAGTCAGTCATTAGCAATGCTATACATGTACATAATTAGTTGAGATAAAATCCCAAAAGTAGAACCTGAGAATCTTAGAAAGATGTATTTGACAGCATTTAAAAAATAATCACAGAAGTGATATTCAGAAAGGCTATTCCAATTTACACTCCCACCAGCGATATTTACACAAACTGTCACAAACTGCGAGTGTTGTTAATTAATCTTTGCTGACGTGTTAGGAGAAATTTTTTGTTTTCATTTTAACTTCATCATACAGTTAATTTTTAGGAGACTGAGGTTATATTATCATTTTAAATTTATATTAACAGTATATGGAATATTATATTCTGGATTCTATTTCATATAATTTGTTATGAGAATTTTAGCACTGTGTTTATTTTCAAAAACTGTACAGTGTTAGTAATATTCATTTTGAGCGGAGTTATTTTCTGTGTGTTCCCAATTTGACATTTGTTTGTATTTGACAGTTGATTATTTCTTTTTATTCCTGTATGGAAAACAAATTTTAAAATATTGACATTTATTATTTTTCTTGAAAGTTATTGATTATGGATTGCTTTTAGAAAAGGCCTCTTGTCTCTAAGAATCTAACTATTCACCCATTTTTAAAATGTAGAATAATATATTACCATGTAATTTTAAAGATCCATATTTTCTATGGTGAAAAAGGTTACTAAGCAGGAAATAGAATTATATGCTACATATGTATATAGGAATAAATTTGTAGAATAACTAAATAGAAATATAATTGAAAAAAAAAAAATTCAGTGGAATAAACATCAGTTCAGTTCAGTCGCTCAGCTGTGTCCGACTCTTTGAAACCCCATGAATCGCAGCACGCCAGGCCTCCCTGTCCATCACAGACTCCCGGAGTTCACTCAGACTCACGTCCATCAAGTCAATGATGCCATCCAGCCATCTCATCCTCTGTCATCCCCTTCTCCTTCTGCCCCCAATCCCTCCCAGCATCAGAGTCTTTTCCAATGAGTCAGCTCTTTGCATGAGGTGGCCAAAGTACTGGAGTTTCAGCTTTAGCATCATTCCCTCCAAAGAAATCCCAGGGTTGATCTCCTTCAGAATGGACTGGTTGGATCTCCTTGCAGTCCAAGGGACTCTCAAGAGTCTTCTCCAACACCACAGTTCAAAAGCATCAATTCTTCACCACTCAGCTTTCTTCACAGTCCAACTGTCACATCCATACATGACCACAGGAAAAACCATAGCCTTGACTAGACAGACCTTTGTTGGCAAATTAATGTCTCTGCTTTTAAATATGCTATCTAGGTTGGTCATAACTTTTCTTCTGTGACCATTTCTGGTTTCTAGATTGATATTGATTTTTTTCATCTTTACAGTTTTATATTTAACACATTGTTATAAAAGTGCTAATTAAAAACAACAAAATTGTAACACCATTATTATAATATGATGACAGACTTTAAGACATATGAAGTCCCTTTACTGTATCAGGTATTATTTCAAGAAATAAAAATGTAGTGGCAAATTTTAATGACAAACTTCCTATAATATGTATTTATATTGTATAGGGAAAATGATAAGCAAATACAAGAGAAAAATAATCAGAAATATGTGCTATAGGAAGTAAAACATTAAATATCTGGTTAGGATAAATTTTTCAAATTTGGTGACTTGAAAGGACTTTCTGAAAGTTGACATTTAAGTCCAGGTTTGAATGAGGTAATGGTCCCCTTGTGGAAGATTTGTAAAGCCCTTTCCATTTTATATAAACAAAATTTAATATTGTATTTATGATAAAACAAATTGTGATTTCAATATGTGTTTCTTTGTGTGATAGGAAAAGCTACATGGTAGTCAATAAAAAAATAAATAAAAATTAAAACTTCTGCCCCACATATCCAAAGTTAGCATTAATAATGTGCATTTTTATTTAACTTTAACTATGGCTCTACTGCATTAGTTAATAATATCACAAGGCAAGATATGATTTTTGTTACACTAGTTTCTGATAGGTACTGAATTGTATTCTGCTAAATTTCATACATTGAAGTCCTAATTGCCAAAGTGACTGTTTTTGAAGATAAGGTCTGTAAGGAGGTAATTAAGGTTGAATGAGGTTATGAGAGTGAGGCCCTGGCCCATATAGCTGGTGTTCTCATAATTAGATGAGGAGAGTCAAGAGTGGGCACCCACAGAAAAAGGTACCCAGGTCACAGCAAGAAGGCAGTCATATGCAAGCCAAGAAGAGAGGTCTCACCAGAACCAACTCCACCAACACTTAATCTTGGAATTTTGGACTCCAGATTTGAAAAATAATTTATTCTTTTTTTAATTTAAATTTATTTATTTTAATTAGAGCCTAATTACTTTACAATATTGTATTGGTTTTGCCATACATCAGCATGAATCTGCCACGAGGGTACACATGTTCCCCATCCTGAACCCCTCTCCCTCTTGCCTCCCCATACCATCCCTCTGTGTCATCCCAGTGCACCAGCCCCAAGCATCATATATCCTGCATCGAACCTGGATTGGCCATTCGTTTCTTATATGATATTAAACATGTTAGAATGCCATTCTCCCAAATCATCCGACCCTCTCCTGCTCCCACAGAGTCCAAAAGACTGTTCTATACATCTGTGTCTCTTTTGCTGTCTTGCATACAGGGTTATTGTTACCATCTTTCTAAATTCCATATATATGCATTAGTATACTGTATTCATGTTTTTCTTTCTGGCTTACTTCGCTCTGTATAATAGGCTCCAGTTTCTATTGTTGAAGAAGCCACCCAATCTGTATTATACTGATATGGCACCCCAAGCAGTCTTATACAAAATGTCTTACTTTTTTTTTTAATTGCCTTACAATATATTAACTATAGTCATAAAAGTGCTAAGTTCAACAGTTCCTTACTTTTCCTTTTCATCAGTATTGATTCCTGAAAAGATTAATCCACCATTACTTTCTTGGTACAGTTTTATAAAGAATATTTTAATGTATTATACCTTTAAACTTATTTTGTATAAACTTACAATGTATCTTTCTCATCTTGTGGACAGAACCAGAAAGGGGGGAATATAATAAACCTCTTTATTTTTTCAGAAGACTGCAAAAATTTGCTCAGAAGTTTTAGAGTAGTTATTAAAAAGAAACGATTTTTTTTTACTTAGTTCTACTATTATTAAGCAACGTTTTATTTTCATATCCTTTGCATTTTTTTGAGACTTACCTTATGGCCCATAAACCAGTGAATACGTCTCACGTGTGTATGTAGAATATGGCTGTTTGTGTTTGGGTGCAATATTGTATATATGCTTATTGGGCTAAGTTGTTTCATTGCTTATTCGGATATTGCACATGCTTTTTAATGTTGTTGTCTGCTTGTTTTATTAGTGATATATGCACATAAAATCTCCCACTGTGTTTTTTATGTTGCATATTGATTTATTTTTCTGGGGCTTCCCCACTGGCAAATGTAGGAGACCCAAGAGATGTGAGTTCAATCCTGGATCAGGAAAATACCCTGGAGAAGGAAATGGCAACCCAGTCCAGTATTCTTGCCTGGAAAATCATGTGAACAGAGGACCCTGGTAGGCTACAGTCCCATGGGGTCATGAAGAGTTGGAATAACTGAGCAACTAAGCAACAAATTGATTCCTTTTTCTAGTTCCCATATATTTTGCTTCAGTATTTATGTCTATATTATTATGTACATATACATTTAGAATTGTTAAATCTTCTTGGTTGACAGAATGCTTTATCAGTTTGAAATATCCCTTAATATTTAATAATAATCCATGTGTTGTGGTCTACATTCTATATTGGAGCAACAACTTCTTTCTCTAGGTTTGTCAGTGATTTATGAATCACCGTGTGTGTGTGTTAGTCACTCAGTCATGTCCAACCCCATGGATTGTAACCCACCAGACTCCTCTGTCCATGGAATTCTCCAGGCCAGAATACTGGACTGGGTAGCCTTTCCCTTCACAAGGGGATCTGCCCAACCCAGGGATTGAACCAGGTCTCCCTCATTGCAGGTGGATTCTTTACAACTGAGCCACCAGGGAAGCCTTATAAAAATATATTAGATTAAACATTTATAAGGGTATCATAAAATCTCTATAAAATAATTTACCTTTGGCATCTATTAGTTCATGGAAAATCCAGTTTTAATTTTCACCCTTATCAATTTCCTCCTTTCATTATTTTGTATTTATTGACATATAACATATGCACATGTTAACATATACATGTTAAGTGTCTCTTTCATGGATCACAGCCTTTTCATGACTGAGAGGCTTATGTAATTCAATGAAGCTATGAGCTATGCCATGCAGAGTCACCCAAGATGGACAGGTCATAGAGAAAAATCTGACAAAATGTAGTCTACTGGAGAAGGAAATGGCAACCCACTCCTGTATTCTTGCTGCAGGAACCTCACAAACAGTATGAAAAGGTAAAAAGATACACCACCAGAAGATGAGCCCCCTGGTCAGAAGGATCCAGTACTTCTGATCTGAGGTACTGGAGAAGAGTGGAGGGCAACTACTAATAGCTCCAGAAAGAATGAAGTGGCTGGGCCAAAGTGGAAAAGACACTCAGTTGTGGATGTCTCTGCTGGTAAAAGTAAAGTCCAGTGCTGTAAATGTTACTATTGCATCAGTTCAGTGCAGTCGCTCAGTCTTGTCCAACTCTTTGCGACCCCATGAATCATAGCATGCCAGGGCTCCCTGTCCATCACAAACTCCCAGAGTCCACCCAAACTCATGTGCATCGATTTGGTGATGCCACCCAGCCATCTCATCCTCTATCGTCCCCTTCTCCTCCTGCCACCAATCCCTCCCAGCATCAGAGTCTTTTCCAATGAGTCAGCTCTTCACATGAGGTGGCCAAAGTATTGGAGTTTCAGCTTTAGCATCAGTCCTTCCAATGAACACCCAGGACTGATCTCCCTTAGGATGGACAGGTTGGATCTCCTTGCAGTCCAAGAGACTCAAAAACATTAATTCTTTGGTGCTCAGCTTTCTTCACAGTCCAGATCTCACATCCATACATGACTACTGGAAAATCCATGGCCTTGACAAGATGGACCTTTGTTGGTAAAGTAATATCTCTGCTTTTTAATATGCTATCTAGGTTGGTCATAACTTTTCTTCCAAAGAGTAAGCGTCTTTTAATTTCATGGCTGCAATCACCATCTGCAGTGATTTTGGAGCCCAAAAAAGTAAAGTCTGACACTGTTTCCACTGTGTCCCCATCTATTTGCCATGAAGTGATGGAACCAGATGCCATGATCTTAGTTTTCTGAATGTTGAGCTTTAAGCCAACTTTTTCACTCTCCTCTTTCACTTTCATCAAGAGGCTTTTTAGTTCTTCTTCACTTTCTGCCATAAGGTTGGTGTCATCTGCATATCTGAGGTTATTGATATTTCTCCCGGCAATCTTGATTCCAGCTTGTGCTTCTTCCAGCCCAGTGTTTCTCATGATGTACTCTGCATAGAAGTTAAATAAGCAGGGTGACAATATATAGCCTGGATGCACTCCCTTTCCTATTTGGAACCAGTCTGTTGCTCCATGTCCAGTTCTGACTGTTGTTTCCTGAACTGCATATAGGTTTCTCAAGAGGCAGGTCAGCGAGTCTGGTATTCCCATTTCTTTTAGGAGTTTCCAGTTTATTGTGATCCACACAGTCAATGGCTTTGGCATAGTCAATAAAGCAGAAATAGATGTTTTTCTGAAACTTGCTTTTTTGATGATCCAGTGGATGTTGGCAGTTTGATCTCTGGTTCCTCTGCCTTTTCTAAAACCAGCTTGAACATCTGGTAGTTCACAGTTCATATATTGCTGAAGCCTATCTTGGAGAATTTTGAGCACTACTTTACTAGCATGTGAAATGAGTGAAATTGTGCAGTAGTTTGAGCATTCTTTGGCATTGGAATGAAAACTGACCTTTTCTAGTCCTGTGGCCACTTCTGAGTTTTCCAAATCTGCTGGCATAATGAGTGCAGCACTTTGACAGCATCATCTTTCAGGATTTGAAATAGCTTATCTGCAATTCATCACTTCCACTAGCTTTGTTTGTAGTCATGCTTTCTAAGGCCCACTTGACTTCACATTTGACGATGTCTGGCCTTAGGTGAGTGATCACACCATAGTGATTATCTGGGTTGTGAAGCTCTTTTTTGTACAGTTCTTCTGTGTTTTCTTGCCATGTCTTCTTAATATCTTCTGCTGTTAGGTTCATACCATTTCTTCTTTATCGAGCCCATCATTGCATGAAATGTTCCCTTGGTATCTCTAATTTTTTTTGAAGCGATCTCTAGTCTTTCCCATTCTGTTGTTCTCCTCTATTTCTTTGCATTGATTGCTGAGGAAGGTTTTCTTATCTCTCCTTGCTATTCTTTTGAACTCTGCATTCAGATGCTCCTATCTTTCCTTTTTTCCTTTGCTTTTCTCTTCTCTTCTTTTCACAGCTATTTGTAAGGGCTCCTCAGACAGCAGTTTTGCTTTTTTGCATGTCAAATCCCTTATGATTATACAATTATACATGGAGGTGACAAACAGATTCAAGGGATTAGATATGGTAGACAGAGTATCTGAAGAACTATGGACTCAGATTCACTACCTTGTGTAGGAGGCAGAGACCAAAACTGTCCCAAAGAAAAGGAAATGCAAGATACTAAAGTGAAGTCTTTGCAAATAGCTGAGAAAGAAGGAGAAGCAAAAAGCAAGGGAGAAAGGGAAAGATATACCCAACTGAATGCAGAGTTCCAGAGTGTAACCAGGAGAGATAAGAAGGCCTTCTTAAATGAATAATGCAAAGAAATATGGGAAAACAATAGATTGAGAAAGACTAGAGAGCTCTTCAAGAAAATTAGAGATATGAATGGAACATTTCATGCAAGGATGGGCAAGATAAATGACAGAAACTATAAGAACCTAACAGAAGCAGATGAGATTAAGAACAGGTGGCAAGAATACACAGAAGAACTGTACAAAATAGTTTTTAATGACCCAGATAGCCATAATGGTGTCACTCAACTAGAGCCAGGCATTCTGGAGTGTGAAGTCAAGTGGGCCTTAGGAAGTATTACTATGGGTAAAGCTAGTGGAGGTGATGGATTTCCAGCTGAGCTACTTAAAGCTAGTACTGTTAAAAATGTCAGCAAATTTAGAAAACTCAGCAGTGGCCACATGACTGGAAAAGATCAGCAATGCCAAACAATGTTCAAACAACTGTACATTTGTTCTCATTTCACATACTAGCAAGGTTCTGCTCAGAATTCTTCAAGCTAGGTTTCAGTAGTATGTGATCAGAGGATTTCCATGTGTACAAGCTGGATTTAGAAAAGGCAGAGGAACCAGATCTTAAATTGCCAACATTTGTTAGATCACAGAGAAATGAAGAGAATTCCAAAAAAAACATCTACTTCTGATTCACTGACTATGCTAAAGTCTTTGACTGTATGGACTGCAACAAGCTGTGGAAAATTCTTTAAGTGATGGGAATACCAGACCACCTTACCTGCCTTCTGAGAAACCTGTATTCAGGTCAAGAAGCAACAGTTAGAACTGGACATGGAAGAAAAGACTGATTCAAAATTGGGAAAGGAGTATATCAAGGCTGTATATTGCCACTCTGCTTATTTTACTTATATGCAGAGTATATCATGAGAAATGCCTTTCTGAATGAAGCTCAAGCTGGAATGAAGATTGCTGGGACAAATATCAGTAACCTCAGATGTGCAGATGACACCACCCTTGTGGAAGAAAGTGCAGAGGAACCAGAGATTCTCTTGATGAAAGTGAAAGAAGAGAGTGAAGCTGGCTTAAAACTCAACATTCAAAAAATGAAGATCATGGCATCTAGTCCCATAACTTCAGATAGTTGGGAAAACAATGGAAGCAGTGACAAACTTTAATTTCTTGGGCTCCAAAATCACTGTGAAGGGTGACTGCCGCTGTGAAATTAGATGCTTTCCTCTTTGAATAAAAGCTATGACAAAACTAGACAATGTATTGGAAAGAAAAGACATTGCTTTGCTGACAGGGGTCCATCTTGTCAGAGCTCTGGTTTTTCTAGTAATTATGTACAGATGTGAGAGCTAGACCTTGAAGAAGACTGAGTGCTGAAGAATTGATGCTTTTGAACTGTGGTGCTGGATAAGACTCTTGAGAGTCCCTTGAAATGCAAGGAGATCAAACCAGTCAATCCTAAAGTAGATCAGTCCTGAATATTCACTGGTAGGACTGATGCTGAAATAGAAGCTCCAATACTTTGGCCATCTGCAGTGAAGAGCTGACTCATTAGAAAAGACCCTAATGCTGGGAAAGACTGGATGTAGGAAGAGAAAGGGGCAACAGAGGATGAAATGGCTGGATGGCATAATTCACTCAATGGACAGGAGTTTGGGCATCTCTGGGAAATATTGAAGGACTGGGCAGCTTGGTGTGCTATATTCATGGGGTCACAAAGAGTCAGACAAAAGTAAGGGCCTGAGCAACAACTAAAAAAAAAACAAACATAGCTTTGATAATATGGAGAACCCTGTGAACAAATTATCTACTGCAACTTAACACCTTACACAGACACAGTATTTAAAATAACACATCTTTGTTATCTCCAGTTTTCTAAGGTCAGAGATTTACACATTTCACTGGGTCTACTACTTAGTGACAGATTTCCTCTTCTTGGGCTCCAAAATCACTGCAGATTGTGACTGAAGCATTAAACCAGAAGATTACTGATTTCAGTTACTTCTTGGCAGGAAAGGGATGAAAAACCTAGACAGAATGTTGAAAATCAGAGACCTTACTCTGCCAACAAAGATCTGTATTGTCAAAGCTATCATCTTCCCACTGGTCACATAGAGTTGTGAGAGTTGGACCGTAAAGAAGGCAGAACACCCAAGAATTGATGCCTTTGAACTGTGGTGCTGGAGATGACTCCTAAAAGTCCCATGGACAGCAAGATCAAACCAGTCAATCTTAAGGGAGATCAACCCTGAATACTCATTGGAAGGACTGATGCCAAAGTGGAAGCTCCAGTATTTTGGTCATGATGCGAACAGACAACTCATTGGAAAAATCCCTGATGCTGGGAAAGATTGAGGGCAAATGGAGAAGAGAGCACCAGAGGATGAGATGGCTGGATGGCATAACCAATGCAATGAACATGAACTTCAGCAAACTCTGGGAGATAGGGAGGGACAGGAAGGCCTGGAGTGCTGCAGTCCAAGGGATCACAAACAGTTGGACATGAGTGGTTACTGAACAACAACAGCTGCTATTGTCTCCCCAGGCTGTAATCTAGGTATCTGTCAGGGATGGTGTATCATTTGAGCTCCTAGATCCTCTTCCAAGCTCAGATGGTTGTTGTAGCATTAATTTCTGTAAGTCTGTAGAACAGTGTTGTCTGATTCCTCAAGAACATTAGGAGAGAAAGTCTCTGAACCTGTAGGACCACAATCCCTCTTTTAAGTTTTCACTTGATTAAATTAAACCCATTTAGGATAATCTCTTTACTTAGTAGCAAGTTGAAGTCAACTCTGTTGACACAAATTACTTCTGAAGAATCCTGTTACCTTTTCCTGTCTCTGTTTACTAGAAGAAAGTCACAGTATCTATCCACATTCAAGCAAGGAAACTGTAAAATGGCATGACCTAAATACAGGCTTCCCAAATGGCGCTAGGAGAAGGAAATGGCAACCCACTCCAGTACTCTTGCCTAGAGAATTCCGTGGACAGAGGAGCCTGGCGGGCTGCTGTCCATGGGGTCGCACAGTCGGACACCACTGAAGCGACTTAGCAGCAGCAGCAGCAGCTGGAGCTAGTTGTAAAGAACCCACCTGCTCATTCAGGAGTTGTAAGAGATGTGGGTTTGATTCTTAGCTGGAAAGATTCACTGAAGTAGGTCATGGCAGCCCACTCCAGTATTCTTGCCTGAAGAATCCCATGGACAGAGGAGCCTGGCGGGCTACAATCCATAGGCTCACAGAGTTGCACGTGACTGAAACGACTTAACACACATGCACGTAGATATCCAAATTAGGTTAAATTCAACCTACTTTGTTTTCACCGGGTTACCTTGTGGCACAGTAGTAAAGAATCTGCCTGCCAATGCAGGAAATGCAAGTTCGATCCCTGGGTCAGGAAGATCCTCTGGAGAAGGAAATGGCAACCTATTTCAGTATTCTTGCCTGAGAAATCCTATGAATAGAGGAGTCTGGCAGCCTATAGGCCATGAGGTCCCAAAAGAGTGAAATGTGATGTAGTTAGACTAAACAATAACTTTGTTTCCATTCTTTTTCAGGTCCAGACCAAACTGGTATTTGATGCAACTTTCCTCTCTTCATCACAGGATTATTCTGCAATGCACATGTCACCTCCCTTTACTTTCATAGTTTTTTATGTCCTAGGTGGGGCCCCAACCCATAGTGCCAAATTGCTGAATTTTTTGAGGAACATATGGGACCTCCTTTCTTTATAGATTTTTGGACCAAACTTGACCTTTTTACCCTTGATGGCTTCTGGCATCATGTTTGCATGCTTCTCCACAGAACAATTGCTATTAAATGTGGTCCCTAAAGCTAGTTTTAGTTCAGCATTCCACATTGTTCACCTTCAGTTCAGTTCAGTCGCTCAGTTGTGTCCAACTCTTTGCGACCCCATGAACTGCAGCATGCCAGGCATCCCTGTCCACCACCAACTCCCAGAGCTTGCTCAAACTCATGTCAGTCAAGCTGATGATGCCATCCAACCATGGCATGGTTGCCACTTCTCCTTCTGCCTTCAATCTTTCCCAGCATCAGGGTCCTTTCCAATGAGTCAGTTCTTTGCATCGGGTGGCCAAAGTATTGGAGCTTCAGCTTCAGTATGTCCTTCCAATGAATATTCAGGACTGGTTTCCTTTAGGATGGACTGGTTGGATCCCCTTGATGTCCAAGGGACTCTCAAGAGTCTTCTCCAACACCACAATTCAAAAGCATCAATTCTTCGGCGCTCAGCTTTCTTTATGGTCCAACCCTCACATCCATAAAAAACTACTGGGAAAAAAACATAGCTTTGATTAGATGTCAGCAAAGTAATGTCTCTGCTTTTAATAGGCTGTGTAGGTTGGCTTCGCTGATAGCTCAGTTGGTAAATAATCTGCCTGCAATGCAGGAGACCCCGGTTCAATTTGTGACTCAGGAAGATCTACTGGAGAAGGGATAGGCTACCCACTCCAGTATTCTGTCTTAGAGAATTCCATGGACTGTATAGTCTATGGGGTCGCAAAGAGTTGCACAGGACTGAGCAACTTTCACTTTCACTTTCTGGGTTAGTCATAGCTTTTCTTCCAAGGAGAAATTGTCTTTTAAATTCATGGCTGCAATTACCAACTGCAGCAATTTTGGAACCCCAAAAAATAAAGTCTCTCCCTGTTTCCATTGTTCTCCCATCTATTTACCATGAAGTGATGGGACCAGATGACATTATCTTCATTTTTTTAATGTTGAGTTTTAAGCCAACTTTTTCACTCTCCTCTTTCAC
The DNA here is from genome assembly GCF_023091745.1 of Budorcas taxicolor. Classification (NCBI taxonomy): domain Eukaryota; kingdom Metazoa; phylum Chordata; class Mammalia; order Artiodactyla; family Bovidae; genus Budorcas; species Budorcas taxicolor. The sequence continues at coordinate 52,766,737 of NC_068929.1, read as the reverse complement.
TTTCATCAAGAGGCTTTTTAGTTCTTCTTTGCTTTCTGCCATAAGCATGGTGTCATCTGCATATCTGACAGTATTGATATTTCTTCTGGCAATCTTGATTCCTGTTTATGCTTCATCTAGCCTTACATTTCACATGATGTACTCTGCGTGTAAGTTAAATAAGCAGGGTGACAATATGCAGCTTTATCATACTCCTTACCCAATTTGGAATGAGTCCTTTGTTCCATGTCCAGCTCTAGCTGATGCTTCTTGACCTGCGTACAGATTTCTCAGAAGGCAGGTATGGTGGTCTGGTAGTCCCAGCTCTTTAAGAATTTACCACAATTTATTGTGATCCACACAATCAAAGGCTTTGGTGTAGTCAATAAAGCAGAAGTCAATGTTTCTCTGGAACTCTTTCTCTTTTTCTATGACCCAACAGATGCTGGCAATTTGAGATCTGGTTCATCTGCCTTTTCTAAATCCAGAATATCTGGAAGTTCTCAGTTCATGTACTGTTGAAGCTTTGCTTGGAGAATTTTGAACATTACTTTGCTAGTGTGTGAGATGAGTACAATTGTGTGGTAGTTTGAACATTCTTTGTCATTGCCTTTCTTTGGAATTGGAATGAAAACTGATCCTTTCAAGCCCTGTGGTCACTGCTGAGATATCCACCTTACCAACAGAAAATCCACACAGTGCTGACAAACAGATGCCAGTTCAGCCAAGCACACCTCACTTTTGTCTTTTTTCTTTAACCTGTCAATTCTCCAGAGTTTGGTGGAGTTCTCATAGTGCTATAAGTTTATATTAGTGAGTCTGTTGCCCAGTTTAATACTCACAGGGTAGTGGGATTTCTGTCCAATTGCAGTTGATCTAGTTTTTGTGTGTGACTCTCTTTGAACTCTACCATGATGAGCAAGGAAGAGACATACTTCTCAACATAAATCCAACAATCTCCTGTCAAAAATTTCTATACAAATACAAAAGAAAGAATGTCATGAAAATACAATGTCAATCAAAATAGAATGCTAAATGACTATGAAGCATTTTAATGAACATTGAGGGAAACTCTTGGGATTCAGTGTTTTGTTTTTTTTTTTGTTTGTTTGTTTGTTTGTTTTTAACATGAAGCATGAGTTTTCAGTGTATCTTTAACTGTGGGTTCCAAGCCAATACCAGGACCACAGTACTTCATACTCAATTTCCTTTTACAAGTATTTGTATGAAACCAATCTAAAAGTTGAAGCACCAATACTTTGGCCACTTGATAGGAAGAGCTAACTCAAGGGAAAAGACCCTGATGCTGGGAAAGAGTGAAAGTGGGAAGGAAAGGGGACAACAGAGGATAAGATGTTGGATGGCACTGCCAACTTGATGGACATGAGTTTGAGTAGGCTCCGGAAGTTGGTGATGGACAGGGAAGCCTGGCAGTGTTACAGTCCATGGGGTAACAAAGAGTTGGACACAACTGAGTGACTGAATTGAATGTAAAAGGTGGATAAATTACACTAGGAAAATATATGCATATTATTTTAAAGAATGACATATTTCAAAGTGCAATGTATCATCATAATCTTCTCATATGAACCTTCTTCAATTTTTAGGGCTTCACACGTTCCTAATCAATGCTTATGTTTAACACTGTAGTCATGGCATACCTATAAATTTATTTTCCACTATATTGAGACCATATTTTAACCTTTGGGTTTAATTTTTAGAAATATCAGTCCTGTGGCTATTGTAGATAAGATTTTTTCTTCAAGCAGTCAATAACTTTCTTGTTCTAATGTAGGATTTGACCTGAGAATTAGCCGTGACCTGATAAATTTCTTTCTCTAATTTGCTTAGTGTTCCTAGAAGCACTCCTTCCCCAACTCCCTATGTCTCCTTCTTCCAGGACCTACTTGATAAATAAAACTTTACTTTCAGTGAGCACTTGTTTACAGGTGTCTAGAAATGATCGTGTAAGTAGTTGCTTTCCCACTGTGACATCAACTTCCAATGCCCCTATTAAACACTTGTCATAGAGGCATTAGCACTGTTAAGCCAAAGCAGTGTACCACTTATAATCTAATAGATTTTATTTTGTCTGAAATTATTTCTGGTATCAATAACTTTTTAAGTCAGGGCCAAATCAAGAAAATAGTATGACTTTGTTTCTATGTCTGGTGGTGGGACTGAAGATTCAGAGTGGATAAGACCACAAATAGGAACTTATAGGCATCTATTTATTATCCCTCACACAAAGTGGAAGAAAGATAAGCTAAAAGCCGGTCACAGTAATGAAATTCTCTTCTGGCTTTTCTAACCAGTGACTTTCAGAGCCTAGAGAATGCTGCTTACTTCTCTCCAACTTGTATTCAATTCTCTGTCTCTGCCTCTCTCTCTCACCCTCCATCTTTAAAATTTTAAATGGAAAATATGAAGGAAAGGAAATTTCTGAGAGAGTAGTTTGAGATAATCCAAATTGAAATAGTGTAAAAATTTGACAACTAAACAAAATTTATAAAAATAATGTGGGTAAATATTCAATAATATCCTCATATATTAGTAATTAATCTGACCAGATTATCAGTTCAGTTCAGTCTCTCAGTCGTGTCTAACTCTATGTTACCCCATGAATCACAGTATGCCAGGCCTCCCTGTCCATCACCAACTCCTGGAGTTCACATAAACTCATGTCCATTGAGTCGGTGATGTCATCCAGCCATCTCATCCTCTGTCGTCTCCTTTTCCTCCTGCCCCCAATCCCTCCCAGCAACAGAGTGTTTTCCAATGAGTCAACTCTTCGCATGAGGTGGCCAAAGTCCTGGAGTTTCAGCTTTAGCATCATTCCTTCCAAAGAACACCCAGGGCTGATCTACTTTAGGATGGACTGGCTGGATCTCCTTGCAGTCCAAGGGACTCTCAAGAGTCTTCTCCAGCACCACAGTTCAAAAGCATCAATTCTTCGGTGCTCAGCTTTCTTCACAGTCCAACTCTCACATCCATACATGACCATGGAGAAACCATAGCCTTGACTAGACGGACCGTTGTTGGCAAAGTAATGTCTCTGCTTTTTAATATGCTATCTAGGTTGGTCATAACTTTTCTTCCAAGGAGTAAGTGTCTTCTAATTTCATGGCTGCAATCACCATCTGCAGTGATTTTGGAGCCCCCTCAAAAATAAAGTCTGACACTGTTTCCACTATTACCCCATCTATTTGCCATGAAGTGATGGAACCAGATGACATGATTTTTGTTTTCTAATGTTGAGCTTTAAGCCAACTTTTTAACTCTCCTCTTTCACTTTCATCAAGAGGCTTTTTAGCTCCTCTTCACTTTCTGACATAAAGGTGGTATCATCTGCATATCTGAGGTTATTGATATTTCTCCCAGCGATCTTGATTCCAGCTTGTGCTTCTTCCAGCTCAGTGTTTCTCATGATGTGCTCTGCATAGAAGTTAAATAAGCAGGGTGACAATATACAGCCTTGATGTACTCTTTTTCCTATTTGGAACCAGTCCGTTGTTCCATGTCCAGTTCTAACTTTTGGTTCCTGACCTGAATATAAGTTTCTCAAGAGGCAGATCATGGGGTCTGCTATGCCTATATCTTTCAGAATTTTCCACAGTTTATTGTGATCCACACAGTCAAAGCTTTGGCATAGTCAATAAAGCAGAAATAGATGATTTTCTGGAAATCTCTTGCATTTTCGATGATCCAGCAGATGTTGGCAATTTGACTTCTGGTTCCTCTGCCTTTTCTAAAACCAGCTTGAACATCTGGAAGTTCATGGTTCACGCATTGCTGAAGCCTGACTTGGAGAATTTTGAGCATTACTTTACTAGCATGTTATATGAGTGCAATTGTGTGACAGTTTGAGCATTGTTTGGCATTGCCTTTCTTTGGGATTGGAATGAAAACTGACCTTTTCCAGTCCCATGGCCACTGCTGAGTTTTCCAAATTTTCTGGCGTATTGAGTGCAGCACTTTCACAGCATCATCTTTCAGATTTTAAAATAGCTCAATTGGAATTCCATCACCTCCACTAGCTTTGTTTGTAGTGATGCTTTCTAAGGCCTACTTGACTTCACATTCCAGGATGTCTGGCTCTAGGTGAGTGATCATACCATTGTGATTATCTGGGTCATGAAGATCTTTTTTGTATAGTTCTTGTGTGTATTCTTACCACCTCTTCTTAATATCTTCTGCCTCTGTTAGGTCCATACCGTTTCTGTCCTTTATTGAGCTCATCTCTGCATTAAATGTTCCCTTGGTGTCTCTAATTTTCTTGAAGAGATCTCTAGTCTTTCCCATTCTGTTCTTTTCCTCTATTTCTTTGCATTGATCACTGAAGAAGGCTTTCTTAGCTCTTCTTGATATTCTTTGGAACTCTGCATTCAGATGATTGTATCTTTCCTTTTCTCCTTTGCTTTTCACTTCTCTTCTTTTCACAGCTATTTGTAAGGCCTCCCCAAACAGCCATTTTGCTGTTTTGCATTTCTTTTCCACGGGGATATTCTTGACCCCTGTCTCCTGTACAATGTCATGAACCTCAGTCCATAGTTCATCAGCCACTCTATCTATCCGATCTAGTCCCTTAAATCTACTTCTCACTTCCACTGTATAGTCATAAGGGATTTGATTTAGGTCATACCTAAAGCTAAAACTCCAGTACTTTGGCAACCTCATGCAAAGAGTTGACTCATTGGAAAAAACTTTGATGCTGGGAGGGATTGGGGGCAGGAGAAGAAGGGGATGACAGAGGGTGAGATGGCTGGATGGCATCCCTGACTCGATGGACATGAGTCTGAGTGAACTCTGGGAGTTAGTGATGAACAAGGAGGCCTGGCGTGCTGCGATTCTTGGGGTCGCAAGGAGTCGGACACGACTAAGCAGCTGAACTAAACTGAATGGTCTAGTGGTTTTCCCTACTTTCTTCAATTTAAGTCTGAATTTGGCAATAGAGCTCATGATCTGAGCCACAGTCAGCTCCCAGTCTTGTTTTTGCTGACTGTATAGAGCTTCTCCATCTTTTACTGCAAAGAATATAATCAATCTGATTTTGGTGTTGACCATCTGGTGATGTCCATGTGTAGAGTCTTCTCAAGCATTTGCAAATTTTCCTGGTTTCTATAATGTCTGAATATTTTGGTTACTGATTCCTAAAGAACAGGATGCATAGTTGTTCAGCTTGCAATTGGGTGATTCACAAGAAAATGAGACTTAAACTTGAGATCAGATTGAAATAGAAAATTCTATAAGAAAACACGTATGAACAAAAATAATCTTGTTAATATGATGAGGTCAACTACATGCCTAAGAAAAAATTATGGTTTAGAATATTTACCTAATAAAAGACAGAAAAAAGCTGAACTGTGGGTTTAGCTTAGCAGTTCTAATATGTTTGCTTTTTCAAGAAATGCTGACATATAATCAGAAACTTTGAAGATTATTATGTTTAGCAAAAACATGTTTACATAACATAGAGTCTTCTTTTTTATAACTAAAATTTTTTCATGAAACTTATCTTTGTATCTGTATCTTTAATCTTTTGGTCAATCGTAAAATAAATTTCACAGCAAGGAATTATGTCAAAGTCACTTTTCATTTTGTATTGGTTGAGAAATAAAGATTTAAATGTTTCTCAGGAAACCAAGTGTCTTATTTTAAGTTGATTTTTTTTTTTTCTGAATCATTGTATAGTGCATTCTATGACAGTAGAATCCGTTTTCAATTCCTAAGGAAATATCTTAAATAAAGAAGTATAGAATATTCATTGGAAGGATTTTGCTAACGCTGAAGCTCCAATATTTTGACCACCTGATGTAAAGAGCAGATTCACTGGAAAACACACTGATGTTGGGAAAAGATTGAAGGCAAGAGGAGAAGGGGATGACAGAGGATAAGATGGTTGGATGGCATCACTGACTCAATGGACATGAGTCTGAGCAAACTCAGGGAGATAGTGAAAAACATGGAAGCCTGCTGCTGCTGCTGCTAAATCACCTCAGTCGTGTCCAACTCTGTGTGTCCCCATAGTTGGCAGCCCACCAGGCTCCCCTGTCCCTGGGATTCTCCAGGCAAGAACACTGGAGTGGGTTGCCATTTCCTAGCATGTTGCAATTCACTGCGTCCTGGAGAGTTGGACACAACTTGGCAACTGAACAATAGAGTTAATTGCCTCTCTGTGGAGTGGGGAGGGATTGGCCTTATCTTTAAAATAACTGTATGGCCTACAGGAAGTAAATCAAATTTTCAAAATAAGTGCCTCTAATCAAAAAATTTCTAAATGTACTTTACTAGTAAAAAAATTATCAAACTATTCTTACTTCATGTTATATATTTTTAAAAAGTTTAGGACCTTTCAAAATAAGGTAGTTATTATTATAGTCATAATCCTTTTGTAATCAGTTAAGGTTGTATGAACATAGGACTCATAGATCTAATATTTTCAGGACCTAGTTAGTGAAATAAAATTATAATGGATTTGTATTTTCTCAGGTACCTCCCAGTCTGGATTTTTTATTCCATCCCAGATGGCGTCTGCCTTTTCAAAAATTGGCTTTTATTTTTCTAACTAGAAGACTGGTTGGCACATTTGAAATGCTCAATTAATATTTGATGAGTTAATGAATTAGTAAATGAGTGAATGAGTACTATTTTCTATAACATCTCATTAAGTTTTAAAATGCTGAAACCTATAGAACTATTGCCAAGCAAGAGCCTTTTATTATCTAATCTTAAAATCATGTGTTCTTATTTTGTTTTTGTTTCATCCTTATAAATTTTCTATCCATAGTTATCTTTAGACCCTGGGATTTATTTCTTACATGACTGATACGTAACTCTACTTGTGAAATAGATAATAATGTACCTATGACAAATTATTTTTTTCTTGACCTTTTTTTAACAGCAATGTCATGCTTGAAAAGGAATTTAAAAATTTCCCAACTGAATCCTATTATATTTCTGTGATTTTTGTGATCTGAGCTATCTAATGTTTGAAGTTCTGTAGTTTTTATCTTTAAGTATGCATTTCGGTGTCCAATGCTCTTTTGACACAAAGCTGCTGGTTAATACACAAATGTTAATATAATAGATTAAATAATTTGAATATTACATACTTAAACTCTGATGCTGGAAGGGATTGGGGGCAGGAGGAGAAGGGGACGACAGAGGATGAGGTGGCTGGATGGCATCACTGACTCAATGGACGTGAGTTTGAGTGAACTCCAGGAGTTGGTGATGGACAGGGAGGCCTGGCGTGCTGCGATTCATGGGGTCGCAAAGAGTAGGACACGACTGAGCGACTGAACTGAACTGAAACATCATTCAATCTTGTGTGATTTATGAATTTTCAATCTAGAATTCAGTAAGTTCTCTTCAAAGAATGAAATAGCAAAGTTTTCACACATGCAGAGGACAAAGTACAATGACCTTTACCCCTATATTATAATCTTGCCCCTGAATTTTAATAAGTAACAAACACTTTTTCCTTATATCAAAAAATCAATACCCATTTCAAAGTTTCAGTTTCTGTATACTCTGAATTCCTATTTAGCATAAAAACCTGTTAGTTGCTCTTCATGATTTCATGGATTGTAGCCCACTAGGCTCTTCTGCCCATGGAATTCTCTAGGCAAAAATTCTGGAATGTGTTGTCATGCCCTTCTCCAGGGGATCTTTCTGACCTAGGTATTGAACAGGTCTCCTGCACTGCAGGCAGGCTATTTACCATCTGAGCCACTATGGAAGTCCTAGTTAGCATACTTTTCTATAATGTGAGTGTGTTCCACACCCTTAGGGTTATAGTACCTGTGCAATTTCAGATTTCAAAATGAGCAGCTAGTATCATTAAGTCATTACTTGCCCTTCTGTGATATAGTCACCCATTATAAAGAACAATATATTTTTATATGCATTCCAACATTTTAAGGCTTTGTTGATCATTTAAATGTTCATTCATTTTCTTAGTCAAAGGAATTTTATGATAAGCAACATAATTTTACTGCTACTGGTTTAATGAATTATCTATCATAACATTTGTTAAAATATTTTTTTACTTTATGTGTGTTATTCTCTCTTTATTTCCCAAACTAAATAGCAGTGAATTACATCTTCTTTTGGATAGAGATATATAAAACCAATTTGTCAGGTTTGTTAAACACTGAAACTGATTCAGTTCAGTTCAGTCACTCAATCATGACCGACTTTGCAACCCCATGGACTGCAGCCCGTCAGGCCTCCATGTCCATCACCAACACCCAGAGTTTACTCAAACTCATGTCCATTGAAATCAGTGATGCCATCCAACCATCTCATCCTCTGTCATCCCCTTCTCCTCACACATTCAATCTTTCCCAGCATCAGGGTTTTTTCAAATAAGTCAGTTCTTCACAACAGGTGATCAAAGTATTGGAGTTTCAGCTTCATCATCAGCCGTTCCAGTGAATATTCAGGACTGATTTCCTTTAGGATGGACTGGTTGGATATCCTTGTAGTCCAAAGGACTCTGAAGAGTCTTCTCCAACACCACAGTTCAAAAGCATCAATTCTTCAGCACTCAGCTTTCTTTATAGTCCAACTCTCACATCCATATATGACTACTGGAAAAACCATAGCTTTGACTAGACAGACCTTTGTTGGTAAAGTAATGTCTCTGCTTTTTATTAAGTTGTGTAGGTTAATCATAACTTTTCTTCCAAAGAGCAAGCGTCTTTTAATTTCATGGTTGCAGTCACCATCTGCAATGATTTTGGAGCCCCCAAAATTAAAATGTGTCACTGTTTCCCCATCTACTTGCCATGAAGTGATGGGACCAGATTCCATGATCTTAGTTTTCTGAATGTTGAGCTTTAAGACAAATTTCTCATTCTCCAATTTCACTTTCATCAAGAGGTTCTTTAGTTCTTTTTCACTTTCTGCCATACGGGTGGTTTCATCTGCATATCTGAGATTATTGATATTTCTCCTGCAGTCTTGATTCCAGCTTGTGCTTCATCCAGTCCAGCATTTCTCATGATGTACTATGCATATAAGTTAAATAAGCAGGGTGACAATATGCATCCTTGACGCACTCCTTTCCCTATTTTAGAAACAGTCTGTTGTTCCATGTCCAGTTCTAACTGTTGCTTCCTGACCTGCATACAGATTTCTCAGGAGGCAGGTCAGGTGGTCCGATATTCCCATCTCTTGAAGAATTTTCCACAGTTTGTTGTGATCCACAAAGTCAAAGGCTTTGACATAGTCAATAGAGCAGAAATAGATGTTTTTCTGGAACTCTTGCTTTTTCGTTGATCCAGTGGATGCTGACAATTTGATCTCTAGTTCCTCTGCCTTTTCTAAATCCAGCTTGAACATCTGGAAGTTTACGGTTCACATATTGTTGAATCCTGGCTTGAAGAATATTGAGCATTACTTTAATACTGGGTGAGATGAGTGCATTTGTGCCATAGTTTGACCATTCTCTGGCATTGCCTTTCTCTGGGATTTGAATGAAAACTGACCTTTTCCAGTTCTGTAGCCACTGTTGAGTTTTCCAAATTCGCTGGCATATTGAGTGCAGCCAAAACTGATTAGTGATTGTTAAAAAATCCTTTATGCTTGCTATAAGTTAAGTAAATCTTCTTGTAGCTTACATGGTACATGTGGATGGATATTATATGGAAATTAGTAAGATCAAACGCTGTTCCTCCCAGCTCAAGAATTTAACAGTTATTTTTATTTATCCCTTATTAATCTGCATAATGGTTAATCTACTTCCTTGAGAAACATGAGGATAGAGTTCACATGGGAAATATTAAATACATGACATTTATTTTTTGTAACTAAGACATTTATGAACTAAATATCTAAATATTAATAGCACTAACTGAGGTAACTATAATCCATCTTATATATATGATATATATATGTATATATATACATGTACATATATATATATAGCCCCATATGTATACATACATATGTATTATCCTGTAGATACTATGGGTTTATAGTGCATATCAATCCCATTTATATGTTTACAATCAATAAATACTTTTTAGTTGTCTAATTTGTGCCAGGGAGTATTTTAGATGCTAAGGGAATGGCAACCCACTCCAGTGTTCTTTCCTGGAGAATCCCATGAACAGAGGAGGTTGGCAGGGTCCATGGGGTCACAGAGTCGGACACAACTAAGTGACTATCACACACACAAGAACACTGCAGTGTATTAGTTATCTTTTGTTCTTCTAAAGAATTGCCAAACGATTGGTGCCTTAAAATTAGAAGGAAATAGTTATCTTACAGGGTTTGGGTTTTATAAGTCCGAAATGGTTTCACTGGTGTAAAATCAAGGAGCCTTCTGGAAACTTTGGTAGAGAGTCCATACCTTTTCCTTTTCCAGCTTCGAAAGGTGATGCTGAAACTGAAACTCCAATACTTTTTCCACATGATGCGAAGAACAGTCTCATTGGAAAAGACCTTGATCCTGGGCCGGATTGAAGGCAGGAGGAGAAGGGGATGACAGAGGAGTAGATGTTTGGATGGCATCACCAACGCAATGAACATGAGTTTGCGTAGGTTCCAGGAGTTGGTGATGGACAGGGAAGCCTGGTGTGCTGCAGTCCATGGGGCCGCAAAGAGTCGGACACGACTGAGTGACTGAACTGAACTGAAAGGTGTGCTGCACACCTTAGCTGAAGGTGCCTTCCTCCATCTTCAAAGTCAGCAGCATATCATCTTTAAATCTTTTTCTGATGCTAACTTTTCCTCGCTCTTTCACTCAGAAGGACAGGTATCATTTCATCAGACTCCCTTAGATAATAAGCTCAGTTGTTCTCTATATCCCAAGACTCTTAAACACTTCGGTAAAGTCCCTTTTACATGTAACGGAAAAGCGGTCACAGTTTCCTCCTTAGGGAGTGGACTTTTGGGGGAGCCATTATTTTGCCAATCATACAAAGTAAATAAAACAGTAAAATCTCTGCTTGCTTTGAAGTGTGTTTTAGTGAGAAAGGCAGAAAAAAGCAAACATATAATTTATTCTTTTTTTAAAAATTCATACTCCTTACTTGTACCTGCAATCTTTTTCTTCATTATTTCCCCAAGAAATTATTTACCTTTCTCAACTAGTAAATTTTTACCTTTGCTAGCACACTCTATTTCATGTGTTTATGTTCATGTGTATTTCTTTCTTCTCCACTTTATTTGGCTTAACTCTGTTATTTTTCTCTAAATGTTGTAACTTATTAGCCTTTCTTTTTATCTAGATAAGCATTTAATGTTAATATTTTGCTCCATCAGTACATAATTTGACAGTATGTTATCATTTCATTGAGATCAAACAGTTATTTATTTGTTCTTTGAACCGTGAAATAGTGGTTTGTTTATATATGTGATTCCTAATTGTTGGCATATTTTAAACGCTCTATATCATAGTAAAAATGTATAACTATTTTTTATTTCTACATGAATAATTCTGTGGCATTAAGGATCAATATATTCAAAATGTTGTCCAGCCACTATCATTATCTATTTCTGGAACTTTTCATCAATCCAACAGATTTCTGTAACTATTAAATAATTCTTCCTCATTCCCTGTCCCCAAGCCTCTGGTAGCCTTCATTATAGTTTATATTTCTATGAATTTGCCTAGTCTAGGTATCTAATGTAACTGCAATCATACAATATTTGTCTTTTTGTGTCTTGCTTATTTCTCATAGCATAATGTTTTTAATGTTTAAAACATTAAACTGAGCTAGAATAACCCTGATTTGTTATGCTACCATATATAAAATATATTAAGCTGTACCTTTGTTTTGCACATGTCATTTTTTGCATGTGATTCCTATGCCTATGTGCTTGTGACAAATGCATTTTTCCCAATATGATGTTAGATCAAAATTATAATTGTGCCTTTCAAATATTCTGTTACATTTTGGCCTTCAGAGGAACAAATGTAGCATGTGCACTGTTATAAAGCTATAAAGAGTAAATCGAACCACTTCATGACATCAAGAGTAAGGAAGAAAAGTGAAAGAAGGATTCACCATGATAATCAAGCTGCCTTTCATTTTTCAGGGACTCTTCTCAGATTAGTCTCCCCAAACCTTTATATTTTATTGGATGTGTCTTAATAACTGCACGCATGTGTACACACACTCACTTGAGACTGTATAAAGCTCATTACTACCTTTCCCCCAAGTCCTACATATGTAATCCATGTCTATAGATATGTATGTAAAGACATATAAATATGCATTAATACTTGTCTCATGAAAATTTCTTCTTTTGTTCTATTTTCAAATATAAATTGGAATTCTAATACTCTAGTCACAATTGACTATGTGGTTGAATATCTTTGTATCTATTTAAATACACTGAGTGCTGAGAAAAAGTAGGAGTTCGGTTTGGGTGTATTTGAAATAGCCCTGCAGTTAATTTTTTTTTTTTTTCAGTTAAATTTTGATTCTAGTGCTTGTTACCTGTATGACATTGAAGGACTTTATTTCTGTGGTAGGCAGAATAATATTCTACCAAATGTGCCATTGCATTACCTCCCAGAAATTGTAATGTGCTATATTATATAGCATAAATGATATTCAGATGCAATTAAAGTCATGGACCTTAAAATAGGGAGCTTATCCTGCATTATCTAACTGGGCCCATCTAATAAAATTAGCCCTTAAATGCAGAGAATTTTCTCTGGCAAGAGAAATGTGGCAGAAGGTGAGTCAGAGATTGTAAGTATGAAGACTCAAAGCACCATGGCTGGCTCTGGATATAGAGTCCCATGTGCAGGGTCTGGCCAAATAACCTCTAGGAATTAAGGGTGTCTGCCAGCTGACAGGCAGCAGGAAATGGAATCTCAGTTCTATGACTAAAAGGATCTGGATTCTGCCAACAGTTTGAATGAACTTGGAAGCAGAGTCTTCCCAGAGTCTCCTGAGAAGAGTCCAGTTGGCTGACACCTTGTGTTTGGCTTTGTGAAATCTAGAGCAGAGCAACAGCGGAGCCAACTAGAACTTCTGACGTATAAAACTATGCAATACTAAGTTTGTATTGTTTTAAACCACTTAGTTGGTGACTATTTGTTACAGCAGAAGTAGAAAATGAATGCCAGTATCCTCTTCAACTCAGCTACCAGTCCCTAAAAAGCAATAGAAAGTGATATTATGTTACAAGTGTTTGTATGTCTTCGGTATGCAGAATGATTGATAAATTATACTTGTCATACATTTAAAGATTTAAATGTAGATTATGCAAACCACTTTTTCCCCTTTGTATGCATCTATGGGTGTTTAAGATTTTTATCACATTTAATTGTCCTATAGGAAAAATCTACTATCTGATAACTGAATGCTTTAATTGATGTATCCAAGTCTAATATGGTGATATGTCACAGTGGAAAGTTCTTGAAATGAATGGCACCAATGGTGAGGATGACATTCATGGCCTAATTGCAGGAAACAGAAATATGCTGTTTTGAAGACAAAAATTCTGTAAAATTATACATATTTCATTAAAATAGCATACACTAACATATATTCACCCAAGTTTTTACATCTTGCAAAATGTTTAAGAATGTTCTTAAATACTAATTAAATGATGAGTTCTCTACAGTTTAATAATTTAAAAAAAGCTTCTTTGGAAACTGCTTGACTTCTGATATTTAAAACATACTCTTACTAATAAAATATAATTTATATTTTCCTTATGACTTTAAAATAGATACAAAATGTATACTCAGTTTAAAATTATGATTGAATAACTCTGTATTTCTGCAGAGAATGTGCCAGAAGATAGATCACATAGCTTATAATAGATTTTCAGTGATCCCTGTGATTCAATTTTATTTTCACTGCTGAATTTGTTTTTAAAGCAAGAGTAAACATGGTTTTCATTTTTAATAGATAATTCTATTTCTTCTTTGGAACTTAAACTGATTTGAGAATGTTATAGCAAGCACATCAGAAACAGTATTGTATGTGATAATGCCTTTCAGTCATATAATGGTTTTATCAGTTCAGTTCAGTTTAGTCGCTCAGCCGTGTCCTACTCTTTATAACCCTATGAACCGCAGCATGCCAGGCCTCCCTGTCCATCACCAACTCCCGGAGTCCACCTAAACCCATGTCCATTGAGTCGGTGATGCCATCCAACCATTTCATCCTCTGTCACCCCCTTCTCCCCCTTCCTTCAATCTTTCCCAGCATCAGGATCTTTTCCAGTGAGTCAGCTCTTTGCATCAGGTGGCCAAAGTATTGGAGTTTCAGCTTCAACATCAGTCCTTCCAAAGAACACCCAAGACTGATCTCCTTTAGGATGGACTGGTTGGATCTCCTTGCAATCCAAGGGACTCTCAAGAGTCTTCTCCAATACCACAGTTCAAAAGCACCAATTCTTTGGCACTTAGCTTTCTTTATAGTCCAACTCTCACATCCATAAATGAATTTATTATTAATTAGAGAATATTATATATTATTTGATAGTAATATATTTTCAATTTTTGTTACAGAATAGGTATATTGATGAAGAAATATTTGTCTGAGACTTTCCATTAGTCTCCCACTTTCAAAATAACATAATGATTCATTCTGAAACATTATAAACTTTATTTGCCATTTCAAAAAAAAACTCATTTGTAAACATTTTCATGAAAATATTTTGATACAAAGTTTTCAGTAATGTAAATTTTAAAATCAATAATATAGTCTTGAACATGAGCCTAGAGGAAAATGTTCATAGAAATCTGCCTGTAGCGTATGCTTAAGAATGAGCAGCAGTCTTTGTAGGTTATTGACCTTCCATTCCAGCTTGCTTCACCCATGCATTCAACATTTTTAAACCTCTTATGATGGGCTGTTGAATTATTGAGGATCTGGAGGCATAGGCATCTGTTTTAATATTCACTGCATCTTTTCTAAAGTTGTACTAGCAATTATAAAGATAAGTTGATGATTGAAGATAATCAATGAAGTGAATTACACACACATGCATACATATTATTTACATGACAATTGTATTCTAAAAGAAAGTTAAGGAATCTATTGTTTAAATATTTTGAGTACTCAGTCGATAATGCATCTTCTGCCTTTTCATAAGGAAAGTCTTAGATATATAAGAATCGGATACTGAGTACAAAATATGAACGTGAAAATCTAAATTAAGATATTAATATTCACATAGAGTGATCAGTTCTGACAGTATAAATGAGAAAATAAGAAGGTAGATCAAACAGACCATAGGAAGAGAAAATAGAACGTTTGAGTATTATTTCATCTGTAAGCAAATTTATTATTTTAGTAACATATTTTGAATGAAATATTAAGAAAGAATGTTATATTTTTAATGTAAAGCAAACATTTTTGTTTGGTTGGTTTTTGTGTTTGTGTTTTGGTTTGGAGTTTTTGTTTGTTTGTTCTGGGGAAAAGGCAGATAGTACCTATTTTAGGCTTTGCTGATGACATGACCTCTGTCTTCACTACTCAATTTCAGTTCTGCTGTTAAAACACAAAATGATTCATAGAAAATCACTCAATGCATAGTCATGACTCTGTTCCAGTAAAGCTTTATTTGTGGTGTAAAGAATCTGCCTGCAAAGTCGGAGACCTGGGTTCAATCCCTGGGTTGGGAAGATCCCTTGGAAAAGGAAAAGGTTACCCACTCCAGTATTCTGGCTTGGAGAATTCCAAGGACAGTCCATGGGATTGCAAAGAGTCAGACACGACTGAGCGACTTGCACTTCCACTCCCACTGAAACCTAGGCCTGTGGTATTTGGATGTATACTTTGTTAATTGTGATCTACAGCAGCTATCCTTAGTGTATTGTCTTCAGGCCAGCACCACCCATAACCCCTAGGAACCTGATAGAAACGGAACATTTTACACTCTTCCCCAGATCTACTGAGTCAGATTTTTTAGAGGAAATGCTTAACAATGTCTGTTACGTAAACTCCAGGTGATTCTGTGCAATTCAAAATCTGAGAACCACTAATCTTGAATATGGGTTTCAACCGAACAAAGGTTGGCTGAAGAAATATCAGCAAAAAGATAGTTAATGAGTTTTGGGATATATTTAATGTATATTTGTACCAAAGCAAACATAGATATGAGGATAGACTCTGCAATGATTCTAGGCACAGACTTGGCTTCCTTGGGGGAGGGACAAGAGAACCAACTACCCTGCACCTTCACTCACAGAAGGAAAAAGTGATCTGCCATTAGACCAGAAACTTTCTATGATATGAGGTAGAGACTTCAGTACTAGGGACAGGGCAGGAAGCTACCTGAGCTCTGACCGCCACACTGAGGAGGGAGAAGGTGTTTCCTGTTGGAAAAGTACAGGAAGGCTAAGAGTGTCCCAGTCTGAGATTCAGACAGTCTGCCTTGTGGGAGGAGGACTGTGGGGTGAGACATCCTCTGTTGGAGAGATGTGCAGGACCTGTTATCTGAAATCTGATGGTAAGGAGAGATTCTCTGACATTCCATACCTCACACTCAAAATGTGACTATAAAATCAACCATCAGAGTAATTTCAAGACTTTAGTACATGATGGTAGATTTAAAAAAAAAAAAAAAAAAAAGGACACACCCAGCACAACTATATAAAAATTGTCTCAATTCTCCCATGAATAGGATGCCAAAAGAATGGGCATGTTTGCTTTTAGGTAAAGGCAGTATTTACCTTAACCTTTACTATTCTGTTACACACAATGTCTGACATTAAATATCTAACAAAAATCATAAAACAATGTTAATATATGTAATAGAAAAGTAGATATGTTTGTACAGTTGGAAAAAACAGCAGAAAAATGGAAATTATGTGAAAGAGTCAAATGGAAATGTATTTCTGGGGCTTTTCCTTTCATGTAGACCAAATAAATTTCTAAAGTAGTTGCAATTTACATTTCCAGCAGAATGTCTGAGTTTCAGTTGTTTCACATTCTTGTAAATAGTTGATATCATCAATGCTGTTGTTGCTTAGTTGCTAAGTTGTGTCCCATTCTTTTGCGATCTCATGGACTGTAGCCTGCCATGCTCTTCTGTCCATGGGATTTTCCAGCAAGAATACTGAAGTGGGTTGCTAGTTCCTTCTCCAGGCAATCTTCCCAACCCAGGGGTCAAACCCATGTCTCCTACATTGGCAGGTGGATACTTTACCACTGAGCCACCTGGAAATGACAGTCGCTCAGTCGTGTCCAAGTGTCCGACTCTCTGCGACCCCATGGGCTGTAACATGCCAGGTTTCCCTGTCCACCACCAACTCCCGGAGCTTGCTCTAACTCATGCCCATCAAGTTGGAAGAATATACAGTAGAAAATTAAAGTAGTTCCAGGCAGTTTTAAATTTAAAGTTTAAATTTTAAGTCATGATTTCTGGTTACACCTACTTGCTGCCTAGAAAATAATTTAAACAACTGTGTAATAGGCCTTTCAATATGGTATGGGTTATGGCTATGCGTTATGGCTGCTGCAGGTATTATCAACTATTAGTAAAATCTCCTACGGGGATATTGATAATGAAATTAAGAAAGCTGCAGGGAACAACTTTAATTTAGAAGAGGGAAAAAAAAAAGAAAAACAAAAAAACGCAGAGTACCCTGGTGGCCCAGATGGTAAAGCGTCCGTCTACAACGCGGGAGATCCGGGCTTGATCCCTGGGTCGAGAAGATCCCCTGGAGAAAGAAATGGCAACCCACTCCAGTACTCTTGCCTGTAAAATCCCATGGATGGAGGAGCCTGGTAGGCTACAGTTCACAGGGTCACAAAGAGTCAGATACAACTGAGCAACTTCACTTTCTTTCTTCTGCTCTCTCTAGTCTCCAAAAAGTATCTGTCTAAGACACACTATTTTATTAAATTTAATGATGCAAAATCTGACTATGGCCAGAAAAAAGCAGTAAAGATAGTTTTTGTGCTTTAATTTTTTAATAGCAAGATAAAGAATCCTAACTATAATGCTGTGACAAAAAAGCACACAGATAGCTATTTCTTCACTCTTCTCCAGTAGCATATTGGGCATCTACTAACCTGGGTAGTTCATCTTTCAGTGTCATATCTTTTTGCCTTTTCATACTGTTCATGGGGTTATTCAGAATAATATAGATATCATTTCAAGGATTTTTGCATCTGTGTTTGAGGGGTATTGGATTGTCTTAATCTACTTCTGCAATTTTTTTTGGTCTGGCTTTGGTTTCAAGATAATTCTAGCCCATAAAGTTAGTTATGAAGTGTTCATTTATTAATTATTTTCAGAAATAATTTGTGTAGAAACATTTTTATTTCCTCCTTAAATGTTTGAAACAAATAAAAGAAAATAATAAACCCTTTGTGTCAGATAGAATAGTAGCCCTCTAAATCCTCAGAAGCTGTGAATATGTATATTACATGGCAAAAGGAATTTTGCAGATATGAATAAGGATGTGGACCTTGAATTAGAGAGATTTCCACAGTTATCCAATTAGGCCCAATCTAATTATGAATCCTTAAATGCAGAAATCCAGAGAGTTTTTCCCAGTCTGTGGTTACAGAAGAAATTGATGACAGAAAGAAGAAAGGTTATAGAGGTGGCAAATTGCTAAATTTTAAGATGGGGGAAGAGGACATGAAACACTTTAGATTCAGAGATCTTCTAGAAGCTGTAAAAAGCAAAATAACAGATTGTTCTCTAGAGGTACCAGATAGTATCACAGCCATTCTCTACATTTCTTGCCCTTCAAATATAAAGAATAATTTCTCATGTCTGTAGTTAAAATGGTATCCCATGATAAAGGCTAAAAAATCAGATTAGACCCAGAATTTTCCAGGCCAACAACCATTGGTAGAAGAAACAGAAGTGTAATAATAAAATTCTCAAGGAAGAAACCTAGTACATAAATGGATAGACCAGAATGAATAGCTGGTTTAGTTGTAAGAGGTCACCTTGGAATTTCAGGTTTATTTATTCTTATAGTTTTATTTTACCTTTTTGATTTACATGGTCAAAACTAAAGCACCCATAATACGTCACTCCTGCAGCTTGCAAGAGGAAGGAAATAGTAAATAGAGGGCAACCAGCTTCCTTCTATTGATATACTGAAAAAAACCTGCCTGTCTCATTTCTGCATCCCAGTGACAAGAACACTGCCGTATAAATACTGTTGTTAGCTGCAAAGCGGATTTAAGTTGGACAAATGCTGCGGAGCCATGCACTCATTTGAAATTTATGAATCCTATTACTAAAAGCAAGGCATCAGTCAAGAAAATAGGAATCCATTAAAAGTACCTGCTTCAGTATACTCAAGTTTCTATATATGTGATTGTCCATCAGTCTTCAGAGAACTTCTTAGTAGTCACCAAATGGAGCCCATCATGCAGGTTTTTGGGGAAATCACTGTACTTTGGAGCCAGTAAGAGATGGCTTTTCATTTTCTGGTGACCTATACATAAAAGAGACATTTTCTGCTTCATCCAATATAAATTGGTGAAGAATGAGCAAGATAACTGCAAAGGAAGAGGGTACAGTGTGGAATATATACTGCAGTCAGTATTTTTCTGGCAGTTATTAACATCTGTTGGTGGTAATTGTGAGAAATTTCCATGATCATCCATCTGGCAACCCTAGTTCTAGCCTCTAGATATTCTCTTTTTCATTATCCTCAGTGGAGCCTGACTTTTCCCTGATGAAGGATCTTTCTAGTCAGTTATCTTCTGGCCCCATCTAAAGTGGGCACTGCAGTCTAAGGACCGAAGCGACTTCTCAGCCTTATATTTCCCTGGGTATAGGGATCCCCTTAAAGGCTTTGGTTTATCTGCTTCCCTGATTTCAATAGTCGCAGAACACATCTGGTCACAAATCTTGAGAGGCCAGCTGAAACAGCAGGCTTGGCGTGAGTTGGGAAGAGAACTACTATTTAATCTCTTCTTTGCAGCTGAACTGGCTCCCTGCTTCTGCCACTTAACTGGCTCTAGAAAAAGACACCAAATGACAGTCCTATCTCCTGCTGCTTGGGCTTCAGAAGCCTTTGGCTTTCCACCTCTGAGGCCCAACATTATCGAAATTCCAATCAATTTAAATTGTAAGCCATATGCATAGAAATTTTCCTGGAGCAGAGCTCAGTTCCCTTCCATCTCTGATTGCAAATAAACTGATTGTTCCCTGAATCAATCCCACTCTTATATCTGCCAGAAGTGTTAAGAAGCACAGATAATTTTAGGTTTTTAAATCACTGTAAGTTCAATAAGCACCTGCTCTGTGTTCTACATATGCTCCATGTCCATATATGGGAGACAGTTTTACCGCCTGTATTGCCAATATAATGATAAACTATCTACCTTGCCTTATATATTTCTAGCATGTCAACTGATGAGCCAATGCCATATACTGTAGTTTTTGCTTTTTTGGTTATGAGAGCACCGTGCTTTCAAGTATCAAATTTGTGTTTTCATGGAGTATAAGTGATGTCTCTGTAACAGAGTTCCTACAAAAAAATAATATTTTTTTTCCTTATGTAGTAATGCAGGGGACATTTGATGGTCCAGAGAGGGTAGAAAACTCTGTTTCAAAAGGACATTAAAGATCTTGGTATATCTGTCTTGTAAAACTCCTGCTTAGGTGATAACCTAGTCTGCACTGCCAAATATCTCACTATTTCTCTTTTGTACCATGTAGGATAAAGAAATTGAAGGCCAGTCCTCTTTTTAAGGAGGTGACATATAATTTGTGCATATCATTGCCTCACAAACCCATTGGACATTGTCAGTCATAAAACCATACTTATTCACAAACCAAGCTAAGAAATATGCTTGCAAGAACTCTGTAGTTCTATTATAATAAGGAAGAAGAGTCTTATGGAAAAATTAGCAGTCTCTGCCATATATCAAACCTAACAGAATTACAAATTTTTACTGTGTTCCGGGAACTGTGTTAGATCAACATCTACTGTTTATGATTTGACTGATAAACTGAATAGTACATTAGAACGTTCTTGTGAGAAATGTCTATGTGGCAAATATAAATAACCCAAATATATAATGTATGAAACTGTTGTGCCAAGGAGCAGATAAAAATATTGGATTGTGTGCATTAATAACTTCTTTCCAAAATGTCAATTTACTGCTATGTTAATATGATTTTGAATTAGGCATTCTACTTGTTCAGTTCAGTTCAGTTCAGTTGCTCAGTCGTGTCCTACTCTTTGTGACCCCATAGACTGCAGCACCCCAGGCCTCTTCATCCATCATCACTCTAGGAGCCTACACAAACTCATGTCCACTGAATTGGTGATGCCCTCCAACCGTCTCATCCTCTGTCGTCCCCTTCTCCTCCTGTCCTCAATCTTTCCCAGTATCAGGGTCTTTTCAAATGAGTCAGCTCTTCGCATCAAGTGGCCAAAGTATTGCCATTC
The DNA here is from genome assembly GCF_023091745.1 of Budorcas taxicolor. NCBI lineage: Eukaryota > Metazoa > Chordata > Mammalia > Artiodactyla > Bovidae > Budorcas > Budorcas taxicolor. The sequence goes on along the minus strand of NC_068929.1, from coordinate 52,745,400 downwards.
CAGCTCCTGCATCAGTCCTTCCAATGAATATTCAGGACTGATTTCTTTTAGGATTTATTATTTTGATCTGTTTGCAGTCCAAGAGATTCTCAGCTTTCTTTATAGTCCAACTCTCCCATCCATACATGACTACTGGACAAACCATAGCTTTGACTCGACAGACCTTTGCTGGCAAAGTAATGCTGTAGATGACTACTAGAGAGACTGTAGCTTTGACTAGATGGACCTTTGTTGGCAAAGTAATGTCTCTGTTTTTTAATATGCTGTGTAGGTTGGTCATAGCTTTTTTTCCAAGGAGCAAGCATCTTTAAATTTCATGACTGCAGTCACCATCTTTAGTGCTTTTCAGTTCAGTTCACTCACTCAGTCGTGTCCGACTCCTTGTGACCCCATGAATCACAGCACGTCAGGACTCCCTGTCCATCACCAACTCCCGGAGTTCACTCAGACTCAAGTCCATCGAGTCAGTGATGCCATCCAGTCATCTCATCCTCTGTCGTGCCCTTCTCCTGCCCCCAGTCCCTCCCAGCATCAGAGTCTTTTCCAATGAGTCAACTTTTCGCATGAGGTGGCCAAAGAACCAGAATGGATTGGTTGGATCTCCTTGCAGTCCAGGGGGCTCTCAAGAGTTTTCTCCAATGCCACAGTTCAAAAGCATCAATTCTTCGGCACTCAGCCTTCTTCACAGTCCAACTCTCACATCCATACATGAGCACAGGAAAAACCATAGCCTTTTAGAGCCCCCCCAAAATAAAGTCTCTCACTGTTTCCATTGTTACCCCATCTATTTGCCATGAAATGATGGGACCAGATGTTATGATCCTAGTGTTTTGAATGTTGAGTTTTAAGTGAGCTTTTTCACTCTCTTTCGCTTTGATCAAGAGGCTCTTTAGTTCTTTGCTTTCTGCCATAAGGGGGATGCCATCTGCACATGTGAGGTTATTGATATTTCTCTTGGCAATCTTGACTCCACCTTGTGCTTCATCCAGCCTGGCATTTCACATGGTACTCTGCATATGAGTTAAATAAGCAGGGTGACAATATACAACCTTGATATACCCCTTATCCAATTTGGAACCAGTCTGTTGTTCTATTACGGTTCTAACTGTTGCTTCCTTACCTGCATACAGATTTCTCAGGAGTCAGGTTAGGTGGTTTGGTATTCCCATCTATTTCAGAATTTTCCACCATTTGTTGTGATCCACACAGTCAAAGGCTTTCATGTAGTCAATCAAGCAGAAATAGATGTTTGTTTTTTTTGTTTTTTTTTTTTTGTTTTTTTTTTCAGGAACTTGCCTCCCTTTTTGATGATCCAATGGATGTGGGAAATTTGATCTTTTCTAAATCCAGCTTGAACATCTAGAAGTTCAATATTCACATACTGTTGAAGCTTGGCTTGGATAATTTTGAGTAGTACTTTGCTAGTGTGTGAGCGAAACTGTGTGATGGTTTAAACATTCTTTGGCATTACTGAAAGAAATTTGGGATTGCTGTGAAAACTGACTCTTTCCAGTCCTGTGACTATTGCTGAGTTTTCCAAATTAGCTGGCATATTGAGTGCAGCACTTTCACAGCATTATCTTTTAGGATTTGAAATAGCTCAACTGGAATTCCATCACCTCCACTAGCTTTGTTTGTAGTGATGCTTCCAAAGGACCACTTGACTTCACATTCCAGGATGTCTGGCTCTAGGTGAATGATCACACCATCATGGTTGTCTGGGTCATGAAGATCTTTTTTTGTATAGTTCTATGTATTCCTGCCACCTCTTCTTAATATCTTCAGCTGCTGTTAGGTTCATACCATTTCTGTCCTTTATTATTCCCATCTTTGCATGAAATATTCTCTTGATATCTCTAATTCTCTTGAAGAGATTTCTATTCTTTCCCATTCTATTTTTCCTCTATTTCTTTGCATTGATCACTGAGGAAGGCTTCCTTATCTCTCCTTGCTCTTCTTTGAAACTCTGCATTCAAATGGGTATATCTTTCCTTTTCTCCTTTGCTTTTTGCTTCTCTTCTTTTCTCAGCTATTTGTAAGGCCTTGTCAGACAATCATTTTGCCTTTTTTGCATGTCTTTTTCTTGGGGTTCAGCTTGATCACTGCCTCCTGTACAATGTCATGAACCTCCACCATAGTTCTTCAGGCAATCTGTCTAACAGATCTGATCCCTTGAATCTATTTGTCTCTTCCAGTGTTTAATTGTAAGAGTTTGATTAAAGTCATAGCTGAATGGTCTAGTAGGGAGTTCATGGTCTGAGCCACAGTCATCTCCCAGTCTTGTTTTTGCTGATTGTATAGAGATTCTTCATCTTTGACTGCAAAGAATAGTAAGTTTGATTTTAGTACTGACCACCTGGTTATGTCCACATGTAGAGTAGTCTCTTGTGTTGTTGGAAGACAGTATTTGCTATGACCAGTAAGTTCTCTTTCAGCCTTTGCCCTGCTTCATTCTGTACTCCAAGGGCAAACTTGCCTGTTACTCCAGGTATCTCTTGACTTCCTACTTTTGTTTTCCAGTCCCCTATGGTGCAAAGGATATATTTTTTTGGGTGTTAATTCTAGAAGGTCTTGTAGGTCTTCATAGAATTGTTCAGCTTCAGCTTCTTCAGCATTAGTGGTTGGGGGATAGAGTTGCATTACTGTGATATTGAATGGTTGCCTTGGAAAGAATAGAGATCATTCTGTCATTTTTGAGATTGCTGCCAAGTACTGCATTTTGGACTCTTTTGTTAGCTATGATGGCTACTCCATTTCTTTTAAGGGATTCTTGCCCACAGTAGTATATACAATGGTCAGCTGAGTAAAAGTTACCCATTCGAGTCCATTTTAGTTCACTGATTCCTAAAATGTTGATGTTCACTCTTGCCAACTCCTGTTTGACCACTTCCAATTTACCTTGATTCGTGGAGCTAACATTCCAGGTTCCTATCCAATATTGTTCTTACAGCATTTGACTTTACTTCCATCACCAGTCACATCCATAACTGGACCTTGTTTTTGCTTCAACTCTGTCTCTTTATTCTTCTGGAGTTATTTCTCCACTCTTCTCCAATGGCATTTTGGATGCCTATTGACCTGGGGAGTTCATCTTTCAGTGTCGTATCTTTTTGCCTTTTCATACTCTTCATGGGGTTCTCAAGGCAAGACTACTAAAGTGGTTTGTCATTCCCTTCTCCAGTGGACCAGGTTTTGTCATTACTCTCCACCATGTCCCATCCATCTTGGGTTATCCTACATGCTCATAGTTCATTGAGTTAGATAAGGCAATTTTGTTAGTATTCTGTGATTGTGGTTTTCATTCTGCCTGCCCTCTGAAGGATAACGATTCAAGTCCTATGGATGCTTCCTGATGGTAGAAACTGACTGTGGGGGAAACTAGGTCTTGTTCTGATGGGTGGGGCTCAAGTCAAACAACAGGGAGGAAACACCAGCTCCAGCCTTCAACAAATATTAGATTAAATATTTACTGAGCAAGGCCCCGCCCATCAGAACAAACTAGCAATATAATGCATAAAATAGATAAGCAACAAGAATATATTGTATAGCATAGGAAATTTTATCCATTATCATGTGATAACTTATGATGGGGTATAATCTACAAAAATACTGATTCACTATGTTGTATACCTGAAACTAAAAATATAATGCAAATCAACTATATTTCAATTAAAAGAAAAAAAAACAGAGTGGTGCCAGAGGGAAAGATAAACTCTTTGTCCTAGACCTTTGATAATAGAGTAATTTTACCTTATATTTGATTACTGTAATTTAAATGTTGTTATAGTGGACATATCACCAAATTAATTACTTTAAGGTATAATATTCACTTCTAAAATATCTTTGTTTTTATTCAGTGTTATGGCTACATTTGTAGACATCATTTATAGTTGGTATTTTTCACTTATCTGTTTGAAGACTTCTTTCTCATCCTCCTTTTTTCTTTAACATTTTGTCCATTAGTGCTGTAATTCATTTTCAGGATGGTTTTCAGCAAAATACATATTTGACTTTATATATATATATATATATATATATATATATATATATATATATATGTGAAAATACTATTTTGTCTTAGCTATGGGTAGCAATTTGACAGATATTATTAAATTTTTATGGTTTCTGCTGAAACTATGCTTCATTTAATTTTTGATTGGAATGTTGGGGTTTGCAGAAAAGAGTTTATTTATTTGCAATAAATTTTTGTTCCTTGGAGGAAAATAATTTTCTTCTTTATTTCATATCTTATATTTTATTAAATAAGAGAGATTATTTGTAATGTAACTAAATGAGTTAAATCTTTGTATAATTGAGAAATGATTAATTTCACTATTTCATTGTTGCTTCTATTACTTTTTTCCTGTCTCAGTTTCAAAAACCTTCCATTTCTGAGTTATATTTAATCTTCTGACAATATATTTTTACATCCATCTCAATTTTTAATGTACTTTTTTGTTCTTCTGTGTTTTTAAAAATATTTACACAGAATATCCTATACATAGTATCAGTTTTTTGCACTATCAATTATGTCCTTTACATACTGAAGAGAAAACTTGCTTTATTTTATTTGAGTTTTGCTATACCATATTAGAAAAACTCCTCTCCACCCCTGAAGCTAGAAGAAGGGCAGAATAGGTTGACTATTTTCCAACCTGTGGGATTAAATCTGGGGCATGCAGACAAGGCTTCCCTCATTGGGTACAGAATCCACCTGCAATGTAGGAGGCATAGGAGACACAGGTTCAGTCCCTACTATGGGAAGATCCCCTGGAGGAGGACATAGCAACCTACTCTTGCCTGGAGTATTCTTGCCTGGAGAATCCCCTGGCGAGAGGAGTCTAACAAGCTACAGTCCATCGTGTTGCACAGAGTGGGACAAGATTGAAGTGACTTAGCATGCAGCAGCATGCATACACAACACTGCCCAAAAGAAGAGGGAAGTGGTATAAGCAAGCAAATATAAATTATTGTAGAACTATATTATAAATTTACAAATCAGGAAGTTGTGCTTATCATATTTATATGTAAACAAAAATTTTTGAATTTTGGGATTAATTATAATTATATAAAATAAATATGATCATGATTATTTTAGTGCTGGAAAAGAATTATATTCTAAGGCTATTTAAGCATAGTAAATAAATTCTTGGTGTCTGTGGCAATTATCCAGATAGAAAATTCAGTCAGCTTTGCTAGATATGATATATATTTTCAGTTCAAATCATACTCATAAGTAAATTTTTACAAAAATTGCCAAAGAAACAGTCTGTATAATATCCACTCTGTGCACGTTTCACAAATGACCTGCATTTTTTCTAGATGAATTCTGTCTTCCTCCTAATATAATCAAAATTATTTGCTCTGATACCTCCTAATATAATCAAAATTGTTTGCTCTGGTATTGGTTTAGACTGATTTTTGTATTCTGCCCCAGCCTCAAATTCACATATTGAAATCATAAACTACAGTGTGGTGATATTTTAAAGAAGGATCTCTAAAGAAGTAATTAAGATTTAATAAGGATATAAGAGTGGGGCCCTCATCCCAACAGAATTTGTGTTTCTATGTGTGTTAGTCACTCAGTTGTGTCCGACTCTTTGTGACATGAACTGTAGCCCACCAGGCTCCTCTGTGCATGGGATTCTCCAGCCAAGAATCCTGGAGTAGGTTGCCATTCCCTTCTCCAGGGGATCTTCCCGACCCAGGGACTGAACACGTTTCTCCTGCACTGCAGGCAGATTCTTGACCATTTAAGCCACCAGGGAGCCACCTGTGTCCCTATAAGAAATATCAAAGAGTTCATTCTCTCACTGTACCTGCATGCACCAAGGAAAAGCGATGTGAGCAGACAAGCAAGGGGCAGTCATATGTAAGCTAAGAAGAACACTCTTATTATAAACCAACCATGCTGTTACCCTGATCTCTAATAACTGTGAGATAATATATTTCTGTTGTTCAAGCAACTCAGTCTGTGGTATTTTGTTATGGCAACCTAAAGATGACTAAAACAGGCATATATTATATACTGTCAAAAAAAATCATCGAAGTTAGTTGCTATTAACAGCATGGATTTCTTTAACAAATACATGAAGAAACAGTATGAAATTATGCAAACATTAGTGAAGTTCTTAAATTTAGATGTGAAGGGGAAAAAACACAAACATCTTTCAGTGCTGTCTGCAGTCTTCCACTGTAAATCACAATAAATCCATAGGCGCTGCTAATAAATAGTCTTTAAATACCCAAATGATTACTATTCTTATAAATAATTCACATGTTAAAATAGTTTTCTACACTATTTGCATATGTCCGTAAAACACTTATAAGAAAGATTTGAAGGTAACATTTGCTTATGTGTAAGATATTTTAAGCATGGCTATGCATATTTCACTAAATACCTTTGCCAGTACATCTGCAATGTGACCTAAAAGTTCTAGGAAAATTACATTCTCATTTATTTGTTAAAAAGTAAATGATAGTCTCAAAATGGAGTCACTTGTGCTAAGCTCTGGGTCAGCAAACCAAGACTTCAATCCTAACCAAACTGAAGTTATAATCCCTCCTAGGAATGTTTGTCTGGAATTTTCTGATCAATACCAGTGAGGTAATCTGCCAGAAAGGCCATTTCTACACTGAAAAGATGATGAAGTTCTCTACTTTCTCCTTAACCCCTTCCCCCTCCTGCCTCTAAAAGTCTTATATTTAAATTTAAAGTTCATTGGAGTTCCTCTACTAGCTAGTTAGGATGTGCCTGATTCATGAATTACTGTGTGTGTATGTTAGTCACATACTTGTGTCCAACCCTGTGGACTGTAGCCCACCAGGCTCCTCGGTCTATGGAATTCTCCAGACAAGAATACTGGACTGGGTAGCTGTTCCCTGCTCTAAGGAATCTTCCCAACTGAGGGATTGAACCCAGGTCTCCTAAGTTGCAGGTGGATTCTTTACCACTAGCGTCACCTGGGAAATCATGAATCATTAAATAAAGCCAGCTTAATTTTCAAATTTACTCAGTTGATTTTGCTTTTAAAAAAAATAATTGAATATATATAGAGTTGGCTAACAAGTTTGCTATATTAAGGAAAATGGACTTTCACCTGAATGAACTTTTTGGCCAACCCAATAATTAATTATTCTCTGAGCACCAATTTCCAGTATGTGTGTGCCAGGAGGAGGGGTTGAAGAAAACCTCTTCTTCCCTGGCAAGGATGACACCAATGAAAAGCCACGGGTTCTTTTTTACTATGGCACTTGTTTTTTTTTTCTTTTTTTTCCCCCTCTTCTCTCTCTTTTTTTTTTCTTCTCTTCTCTCTCTTTTTTAATATAAATTTATTTATTTTAACTGGAGGCTAATTACTTTACAATATTATATTGGTTTTGCCATACATCAACATGAATCCACCACGGGTATACACGTGTTCCCTATCCTGAGCCCCGCTCCCGCCTCCCTCCCCATACCATCCCTCTGGGTCATCCCAGTGTAGAGCCCCGAGCATTCTGTATCATGCATCGAACCTGGACTGGCGATTCATTTCACATATGATATTATACATGTTTCAATGTCATTCTCCTATATCATCCCACCTTCTCCCTCTCCCACAGAGTCCAAAAGACTGTTTTATACATCTGTGTCTCTTTTGCTGTCTCATATATAGGGTTATCATTACCATCTTTCTAAATTCCCTATATATGTGTTAGTATACTGTATTGGTGTCTTTCTTTCTGGCTTACTTCACTGTGTATAATAGGCTCCAGTTTCATCCACCTCATTAGAACTGATTCAAATGTATTCTTTTTAATGGCTGAGTAATACTCCATTGTGTATATATACCACAGCTTTCTTATCCATTTGTCTGCTGATGGACATCTAGGTTGCTTCCATTTCCTGGCTTACTATAGCTCTTCTGACTTCCTTTTCTCACTCTGTAAAACTGTTCCTCCCTTGCCTGGGAAGGACTTGCTCACTGTAGTTGCAGATCCAGAATTACAATTCTCTGCTGATCCAAATAATCCCATCTTTCATGGAGAAATATCTAACCATCCATTTATTTCAGATCAAATCCGCACATACATCCCAGCAATTCTCAGGACACCAACTGGGTGTCCTACAATTCAATGCAATTCTGACACTGTCTACCCTGAGGTACAGACTCCAGGGTTTGAGGGCCTGTGATACCAGACACCTCACCCTCACTTCAGACACAGTAAGCTTGTATGTGAATGTTAGTTGCTCAGTGGTGTCTGACTCTTTGTGATTCTATGGACTCTAGCTCGCCAGACTCCTCTGTCTGTGAGATTTCCCAGGCAAGAATGCTGGAGTGGGTTGTCATTCCCTTCTCCAGGGGATCTTCCTGACCCAGGGATCAAATCCAAGTCCCCTCATTGAAGGCAGATTATTTACTGTCTCAGCCACCAGGGAAGCCTGGGATATCACATTTTACTGACTAGGTACCAGTTAATTATTAAAGGGTATAACTCAGGAACAGCCAGAAGAAAGAAATGAATAGGGCAAGATATGGGAAAAGGATTCAGAGCTTCTATGCCCTCTTCAAGCACACCACCCTCTCCAAATCTCCATGTATTCACCTAGTCAGAAACTCTCCTAACCCAATTGTTTTGAGTATTATGGAGGCTTCATTACATAGGCATGACTGATTATATCATTGGCGATTGGAAATCTATTCAAACCCCAGGCCCTTTCCTCTCTCCTGAAGGGGAATGGGAAGGTGGTACAGAAAGTTCCTGCTCTTTGATGACATAATTGGTTTTCCTGGTAACCAGCCCCCAACTTGAGTTTAGGATCCCAAAGTACCCTCATTAATGTAACAAAAGACAACTTTGTTGCTCTCTCACTTTAGAAATTCCCAAGAGATTTCAGAGCCCTATGCCAGAAATGGAATACACACCAAATATCTAGTTCTTATAAATCAAAATATTGAAATAGTCATCTTGAAAAACTAGAAATTAAAAAAAAAAGTTGCTTCAAGAAACTCCATACGTTTCATGAATTCAAAATGTTAATCCAGATTAGTTTTGAAATAATCACATAATATTCAAGTATCTGTGATTAAGCTTCTAATGGCTACATATAGGACAATGTCAAAAACTAGTTTTATGACTAGTGATATTCTCTATGTTAGCTTTAAGATAAATGGAATCTGGAATTGCAAGCAGTTCCTCTATTTGATAATATAATATGAATTTACTTATTAAATCATATTTGTACCTTTGTAAACATCCAAAGCTAATCACAATAATCTTAGTTTGAGCTGTTTTATTTTTCTGCTAGGATGTAATGAAGTCAAGGTGATAGGAAAGTTTTGTCTATACTGCTTGATATTTCTTCTTCCACTGCACCTCCAGTGTAAAAATATTTATTTCTGATTTTATAAATATTGAAATTCAGGGTGTGATAACATAGAATATAAGTCTTCCAACTGTAAAACAAGAGCAGTGATAATATCATTGTCCTGTTTTACGAGGTAATAATTTAATCCCAACTAAATGAAAATAAAGGCAAGATAATAAAACTAAGGATAAATGCTCAGAAAGATAATTATATCTATTATTTTACCCTCCTTATTACCCTTATTCTTTTCTGAAAAGAACTTCTAAAGAAACAGAGTTTGATGAGAAAAAAGAGGGTACATGCATTATTTGTAAATATAATTAGGAAGTATCTCCCGTGACAAAAGGGTCATTCCTTGACTTCCAAAGAAACTTCTGTATCTCCAGGGTCTTTAAGGCCAATTGCAACTGCCTCTTTTGTCCTTTAGCCTGAATCTTTGCCTCAATTGCAAAGAAATGCCTGATGAGCAGAGGTTATGGAGGAGAATAAATTTACATTCTATTCTCAGTTTAATAAACTCAGCAATTCTAATCACAGCATCTCTGTAGGTTATCCTTAGTTTTTAGAATACAATATAACCATCACTTCTCTGAGCTAGTCTTATGACAGGTATAATGATTAAAGAACAATATTGTATTCTTTGAACTCTTGGATAAAACATTGGGGGGATAAAAAAGCACGCCTATGTTTCTTGGGATTGTGGGAATGGAAATAGAGTTTATGAAAATAAATATTATTTACTATGTTAAAATACAATAAGTGTTATAGTAAAATATAAAGCAGAGGGCAGAACAAAAATTCCTGGGGATAAATTTTCATTTCATATAGGTTTTACAGGGAAGGCTTCACATTTGATTCATGAGCAGGTGCAGTCTATCCCTTCTCTAGCTTTTAACTCCTTTTTACACATCGACCTTTTATGTACTGACTTCTATTCTTTCAAAAATCAAATATTATGGAAACCATAGAAGCTTTCCCTTTAATATTGTCAACTCTAATGCCTTTACCTGCTCTTATACACTCACTTGGAAAAACTTTGACTCTAATTAAATAAACAACTCATTTGTTACCCTTTTGCTAGCATCTATTTAGCCAAAATTGCCTGGAGAAAGCACACACACAAACCAGTGCTGACAGGTGTCATGGTAAATAGATGACTATGGCCACAAGAGAGCTCTTAATTCTGCTTAGCAAATACACTAAAATTCTAAATTATTTATTTGAAGATATCTCTGTAATACCTGTGTGCAAAAGAAAATACTAAAAAGGACAATAGAAAGTATCTGTATCAGTATTTGTACATCCCATTAACATCCCAGGGTTGTGCCCTCCCTGCTTTGAGACAAAGAGTGGGGTGTTATTCAGCCTTAGAAAAAAAGGGAATGCTGTCATATGAGAAACGTGTGAAAATGGAGGAAATTATGCTAAGTAAAATCGACTTGTCACAGAAGGACAAATACTGCTATTCCACTTATCTGAGGCCTATAAAGTAAATCAGGCTTCCCTGGTGGCTTAGAATGCAGGAGACTTGGGTTGGACTCCTGGACTGGGAAGATCCCCTGGAGGAGGGCATGACACCACACTCCTTATTCTGCCTGGAGAATCCCCATGGACAGAGGAGCCTGGCAGGCTACAGTCCATGGGGTTACAAAGAGTCAGACACGACTGAGCGACTAAGCACAAATCACATAAAGTAACTCAAATTCTTGGAAGCAGGGATTAAAATTGTGATTTCCAGGTACTGAGGGCAGGGAGTAAATGAGGAGCTGTTGTTCAGTGGGTATAACATTTTGGTAATGCTAGATATACAGGTTCTAGAGATCTGCTGTCCAACAGTGTGCCTATATTTGACATCACTGTGTAATGTATGCAAAAATTGGTTAAGGGGCAGGTTTTGGATTGACTTGCCAGATGACCAGAAATAAAAACCTCCCCCAGTCCAGTGGTTTTAATGCATTCCAGCTTTACATTTTCTGTTTGAACATCCCGTGAACCCTGGCTCACTTTAAAATTAAACTTAGTTCGAAAAATCACAAATTTAGGAAAATGTTGTGTAAGAGTTTTGTGTTAATTATGCACTAAACATTCTTATTAATAATATTAGTTATGTAATCTGTATAATGTGCCTGCTTACTCTGTATTTTCTAGATTGTTGACTTCCCATTAGAATGATAAATCTGGTTTCTGTTGATAATGATTATTTCATGTTAATTAACAAAGAAGAGAGTATCTATTTTTCAATAATATCTTGAGTTTTTAAAGGTTTCCTATAATGTATTCATAGGGCTTCCCTGATAGCTCAGTTGGTAAAAAAAAAAAAAAAAAAAAATCCACCTGAAATGCAGGAAACCCCGGTTCAATTCCTGGGTCCTGAGGATCCACTGGAGAAGGGATAGGCTACCTACTCCAGTATTCTTGGACTTTCCTTGTGGCTCAGCTGGTAAAGAATCCACTGCAATGAGGGAGACCAGGGTTCGATCTTTGTGTTGAGAAGATCCCTTGGAGAAGGGAAAGGCTACCCAGTCCAGTATTCTGGCCTGGAGAATTCCATGGATGGCATAGTCCTTGGGGTCGCAAAAAGTCGGACATGACTGAGTGACTGTCACTGTCATAGTGTATTCAGAAACTGATATTCAGGTAATACATATTTGTTTAGGTAACTGGATACAATATTTGGAATCTCTCATAATTGCACTGTCTTCATGTTGTATCTCCAAAACTCAAATTCAAACTTTTCACTTCTGAGCTGTTATTTAAACATTTTATTAATAGGAATGATTTTTTGTATAATTTTGAGTTTTAAAATTAAAAGATGATTATGTTATTCATATAACTATTTGCATTTTGAAGGAAGTTTCTTATATAATCAATACATTTTATCCTTCTGTATTATTTTGCAAGTGAAATAAGAATCCAGAAGGCAGGGGATGTCCTTCTCATTTATAACTATGACACTATTCAATAGAAAGCATAAGTCAAATCTTCAGTCTCCTTGTTAGGGAGGAGACAGTAAATCACACTAGAATGCTAAATATGCAATTTTGATAAACAAAGTAGGACTAATCCCTACTTAGGAAATATTGTGTGTTTACACATTTAGCAGGTCATTTGAGCTCTTAAGAAAGTTTCATTTATCATATACTTCATTTTTCAAATTTAACATTTTTTGAGTTAAATTACTAACTATACTCCCAATAATAATGAAGAATGAAGAAGATATTACAAATGGATCATAAGATAAATTTTGAGCATATGTCTAGGTGTAATCAGCCTTAGACCTACAAATCTTTCCTATGTAGATAAGGAGATAAAGGACTCCAGTAATTTACTCAATTCAGTTCAATTCTTTGGAAATGATATATAGCTTGCTGCTGCTGAGTCAATTCAGTCGTGTCCGACTCTGTGCGACCCCATAGACGGCAGCCCACCAGGCTCCGCCGTCCCTGGGATTCTCCAGGCAAGAACACTGGAGTGGGTTGTCATTTCCTTCTCTGATGCATGAAAATGAAAAGTGAAAGTGAAGTCGCTCAGTCGTATCTTACTCTTCGCGACCCCATGGACTGCAGCCTACCAGGCTCCTCCGTCCATGGGATTTTCCAGGCAAGAGTACTGGAGTGGGGTGCCATTGATATATAGCTTAAGTACTCAAAATCTTGATGCAGGTTTATGGACATAAGTAGATAAAAAATGCCTGACTGGATTAACAGTTGACACTGGGAGAGAAACAACCTTGTTAAACACTAAAGATTTGAGAAACATAAACTAATGCCCAGGGAAGATAGGAGAACAGTGATAAATATTTTTGAGGAATATGAAGCAAATTGTGAATTTTCTGTTGAGAACACTGTTTATAAATCTTGGGCTGCTTGGGTATGTATTTTCTCTTTTACTTGTTTTTGTGAAGTATCCAGATTCCTTTCCTTAAATGTATTTTATGGCCTTTCTTATTGGTTAAAATAAGAAAGCATTAGATTTGAGACTCCAAGCACAGACTTTGAGACCAGAGTGCCTGAGGTTGTTCACTAGCTGTTTTCTTGGGCAAGTTCTTTGTGTTTTCTGCACTTAAATCCCCCCTTTTGTAAAACAGATCTAACCAAAGTACCTAATTTATAGTATTTTGTGAGGATATCCAGGCTTCCCTGGTAACTCAGTTGGTAAAGAATCTGCCTGAAATGCAGGAGGCCCAGCTTTAATTCCTGGTCAGGAAGATCCAAGCTTTTATTTAAACTTAATGTAATCATTTTGGACGAGAGTTACATATTTGAAAAACATTGTGATGTCTCATCAATAATTTTAACACCTATTCAATAAGAAATTGTTCTTCACTTTTACTGATATGAAAATATGCTACACAGACCACAAATCCAAGCTACCCCAGGAAAGCTGGACAATATCCCCCAGGGATGTTGCTTTCAGAGGCAGTAGACATGGTCTTTAGTTTGTGGCTCCATCAGAACATGGCCTGGCACTGTGTCCAATGAGTCCAGAAATTAGAAAGCATGTGAACTAGGTTTAGCGGTCAGTATTTTGTCACTATATGGTGCCTATAGCCAAGGAACTTTTCATCTCTGGGACACTTATTTCAAGAGTGTCTTAGACAAATGACTCCTGGAAAGAACAGATGGGTTCTTGTTCCAGGAGCCAAGGAGAATAATACACAGTCCAAGAAATATGGCCACTAGTGGTCTCATAGCTGGTTTGATTCCAGACATCAGTCTTGTATTTTTGTAGCTGTTATCCCTTTCAACATTCTCCAAACAAACTCCCAGAGTTATAACCCTGCCAAGATAGACAGGCTGCAAAATGGGGCTTTTCATTAGGTTTAAATTCCTGATATTAATACATTAAATGGATAGTTAACACATTAAGTGGACTCAAATTCATTTAATTTATTTACAAGGTCAAGACATTGAAATGCTATAGTTGCTCATAGAGAAAAAGTGAAGGTATTACATCATTTAATTTCATCTGTTTAAATTTTTAAACAGATTTTAAAAAGACATATTTGAAATATTTTATTATGTAAAAATTATACAGTTATTCAGTTTCAGTCGCACGGTTGTGTCTGACTCTTTGTGACCCCCTGGACTGCAGCACTCCAGGCTTCCCTGTGCATGACCAACTCCTGGAGCTTGCTGAAACTCAGGTCCGTCAACCATCTCATTCTCTGTTGTCTCTCTTCTCTTGCCTTCAGTCTTTCCCAGCGTCAGAGTCTCTTTCAATGAGCCAGTTCTTTGCATCAGGTGGCTAAATTATTAGAGCTTCAGCTTCAGCATCAGTCTTTCCAATGAATATTCAGCACTGATTTCCTTTAAGATTGACTGATTTGATCTCCTTGAAGTCCAAGTGACTCTCGAGAGTCTTCACCAACACCACAGTTCAAAAGCATAAATTCCTTGTTCTTCAGCCTTCATTATGGTCCAGTTTTCACATCCATACATGACTCCCGGAAAAACCATATCTTTGACTATATGGACCACTGTTGGTAAAGTAATGTCTCTTTTTAATATGCTGTCTAGGTTGAAGGGTATGACCAAGGCTGCAGTCACCATCTTCAGTGAATTTGGAGCCCCCCAAGATAAAGCCTGCCACTGTTTCCACTGTTTCTCCATCTAATTGCCATGAAGTAGTGGGACTCGATGCAGTTTTTTGAATGTTGGTGTTTTTTTTTTTTTCATTCAATTTTTATTGTTTTATATATATATATATATATATATATATATATATATATATATATATTACTTTACAGTATTGTATTGGTTCTGCCACACACTCTCCTCTTTTACTTTCATCAAGAGGCTCTTCAGTTCCTCTTTGCTTTCTGCCATAAAGGTGGTGTCATCTGCATATCTGAGGTAATTGATATTTCTCCCTGCAATCTTGATTCCAACTTGTTATTCATCCAGCTGAGCATCTCACATGATGTACTCTGCATATAAGTTAAAGAAGCAGGGTGACAATATACAGCCTTGATGTACTCCTTTCTCAATTTAGAACCTGTCCATTGTTCCATGTCTGGTTCTAAGTGTTGCTTCTTGACCTGCATACAGTTCTGCTTATATCTAAAATTTGAACAGAACATTATTAAAGTTTGTCAAAACTACATGAGGTAATTTCCTATGTTAATACTGATATAAAAAATGATTACTAATTAAAACAAGCTGTTTTAAAACTATTAATAATTCATTAAAATCTACTTATAGTTATTATTTAATATACCCTTATCATTTTGTATTTTATTTATTTTTGTGTATTTTCTTTTTCTTTTTTTAGTGAAGTGTATTGCTTTGTACAAGCTTGTCAATTTTTGCTGTATAGAAAAATGAAGCAGCCATACTTATACATATATTTCCTCTGTTTTTCGATTTCCTTCCAGTTTAGGTGACTACAGAGCATTGAGTAGAGTCTCCTGTGCTATACAGTAGAATATCATTAATTATCTGTTTTATACACTGTAGTGTATATACATCAATCCTAATCTCCCTATTCATCCAACTCCCCCACCTTTCCCCCTTTGTATCCATACACTTGTCCTCTAGTGTATTTTATTTTTTATTGTAATATATATTGCATGCAAGTAAATTTTACCTAACTACAGGTGGATGCTCTCAAGTTCCCCAAATTATTTCCAATATACCCATACTCTAATGAATAACTTTCTGTATATCCCAGAACATTCAGTAGGTGGGAAAGTAGTCTCCCAGAATCTCTGACCAGAAAATTGGATTTTAAAAATATTTTTCTTAGCTAATTCTGAGATACTGAACATAAACTCAGACCTTTGTTTTACTCAATGATGAGATCACTCTCAGGGGAATAATAGGTTCCATAATAGAGAATTTCCATTTGAATTGGAAGGTCTCCTGAATATAATTAGAAATTGAATCTCCCTGAATTTAATTCAAGATGATAAGGTGTTATTTTTTAACATTAATGCAATCAAGTTGATGCCTTTGCATATACTTATAACACGAGATAAGACTTAAGTTTTCCTTCTTAGGAAAGGAGTAGGAAAAAGTGAAAAGTTATTACATGCACTTAAATTTTTGTAGGCTTCCCAGGTGACTCAGTGGTAAGGAATTTGCCTGCCAATACAGGAGAAATAGGAGTCACAGGTTTGATCACTGGGTTGGAAAGATCCTTTGGAGGAGGAAATGGCAACCCAATCCAGAATTCTTGCCTGGGAAATCCCACGGACAGAACAGCCTGATGGCTACAATCTCAGTTCAGTTCAGTTCAGTCAGTCCTGTCTGACTCTTTGTGACCCCGTGAATTGCAGCACACCAGGCCTCCCTGTCCATCACCAACTCCCGGAGTTCACTCAGATTCACGTCCATCGAGTCAGTGATGCCATCCAGCCATCTCATCCTCTGTTGTCCCCTTCTCCTCCTGCACCCAATCCCTCCCAGCATCAGAGTCTTTTCCAATGAGTCAACTCTTTGCATGAGGTGGCCAAAGTATTGGAGTTTCAGCCTTAGCATCATTCCTTTCAAAGAAATCCCAGGGCTGATCTCCTTCAGAATGGACTGGTCGGATCTCCTTGCAGTCCAAGGGACTCACAAGAGTCTTCTCCAACACCACAGTTCAAAAGCATCAATTATTCGGTGCTCAGCCTTCTTTACAGTCCGACTTTCACATCCATACATGACCACAGGAAAAACCATACCCTTGACTAGATGGCCTAGGGGATCACAAAGAATCAAACACAACTGAAGGACAGAACATACACACACATAAATTTATGTTAGCCTCTGCTAAAATGTTTTAATCTTTCATCCGTTACATGCAAAAGTTCAGAGCAATTGTTTGGAGCACAGACAGGGAAGCCTGGTGTGCTGCAGTCCATAGGGGTCACAAAATGTCAGACATTACTGAGTGACTAACAACAACATGAAAGAACTCGGGATAACCTGAGATAAAATAAAAACAGACTGAAAAAAATAAAGGTTTCTAATGAGAGAAATAATGCATTTATTAATAGTATTTCTGGGGATAAATATTATTGATGTGAATTTAACAGTTGGTATAAAGTTAGAACTTACATGCTACTAAATTTGCATATATATATATAACTATAGATATGCATGTATAGATAAACTTTATGTATATCTCAGATTATTTTACTTTTTACTTGTAGGGATTTATTCTCAAGGTTAAATATAAACATGTCTATTGTACAAATATTTACTTATGAGTTATTTTTGTAACTAAAAGGCAAATATCAAAACTGGTATTAATTGCGTATATAATATTCATGCAAGATAATAATGATAATAGCATTAGTTGGCAACTATCAGTGCCCAATATATGTTATAAATTGAGTTAATGAATTTTATGTTTAAATATGCACCCTGGTTTTGCTTATCTGACCTACATTGGCAACCTTCTACTAGCTTCTTTTTCTCAACTGTAGAGCCTTAAACAGGGAAAACTACTTTATCCAGGAACCCGTAGATAGCAGAGCAATTGTTATTATAAAGTTCAAGTTCCAGACAGTGAGATAGAAGCTGAATTTGTTGTAACCACATCTTTTTTCCTCATCATTCTTTTTCTGAAGTGAGGTGAATGTGGTAGCTAGGATTGTGTCAGCCATAAGGGAAAGGCAGAATCACTAAGATAAACTGGCCACATGGCCAAATCATAAAATCAGTGTCATCAAATTTGCAAAGTGTACATTCTAACTTATTTTATGTAAGGATAATATATATATATATATATATATATATATATATATATATTAGATATATATGTATATTTTTATTAGATTCATGTAAGTTTCTTTCAATTTTACATATTCTGGCTAATATATGAGCTTCATCTAATACTTTCATTAAAACAGGCATAAAGTAGACAGATGTCACTTTCAGTAGAGGATATAGTTTTATGGAGGTTAAATAACTTGTTTTAAATTATATAATTTACAAGGGTGAGAGCTGGGGCTTGAACAAGTTTTTGCCTTGTCTCCAAAACTTATGTTCTCAGCCAGTCTAGAGCTACTGAAATTCAGTATGAAATGGCTGAAAATTTCATACTGAAATTCCAGTATGAAATTCAGTACAGCTGCTATGAAAGACCAGCCAATGATAAATTTTTCTGAGTTTGTTTGTAGGTGAACTGAATCTACTCTGCTCCTTTCTCTGCCTTTTCTCTGGGTTTGTCTAGTTGGAGGTACATGCAGAATATTGAAATGTGGGAAGAGAAACATATAGTTATTATTTGATTTCTTGTCTTCTGTATCCATGTTTTTCAGTGAGTTTCTACAAAAATTAAGGCTCCTACACCTGTGTTCTAGAAACTGATCTCTCCCTTCAGACCTAATGATGGGAACAGTGGTTAGCAGACATTTGGTCCTGTTTAGAATACCCACAAGACCTTTGGTCCTATTTTATCCTATCTAGAAGCATTTGGAGGGCTTCCCTGATGTCTCAGTAGGTTAAAAGTCCACCTGCAATGCAGGACACAGGAGATGTGCTTTCAGCTCCAGGTTCAAGATCTCCTGGAGGAGGAAATGGCAACCCACTTCTGTGTTCCTGCCTGAAAAATCCATGGACAGAGGAGACTGGATGGCTACAGCCGAGTCACAAAGAGTCGGAAAGGACTGAAAGCGTGTGCATGTGCACGTGCACGCGAATGCACACACACACACACACACACACACACACACACAGTGTAGCATTTGGCATTGACTAAATATGCCTATTAGCATTTTGAACAGAACGAAATAACTGTCACACAAGGGTAATGATTGCCCAGTATTCCTAACTTTGGATATTTTAAAATCTCTTGTGGATTCTATTAACTCTATCAATACCCTTTTGGTGGTTAATTTTGTATATCAATCAGATGGGATAATGGATGTCTGGTGGTGGTGGTTTAGTCTTTAAATCGTGTACTACTCTTGCGACCCATGGATTGCAGCCCGCCAGGATGCTGTATCTATGGGATTCTCCAGGCAAGAATACTGGAGTGGGTTGTCATTTCCTTCTCCAATGGATGCCTAGGTAACTAGTAAAAAATTATTTCTGCATGTATTGGTGATGGTGTCTCAGGAAGATATAAGCATTTGAAACAGTAAACTGAGTAAAAAAAGATCTTCCCTCATTGATACAGGCACCATTAAGGGCCTGAATAGAACAAAAAGGAGGAGAAACGGCAAGTTCTTTCCTTCTCCCTCGCTACTTGAGCTGAGATGTCCATTTTTCCTTCCCTCATATATTGGTTCTGTTGATTCTCGGCTTCTTAAACTGAGATTAGATACTTACACCATTGCCCACCCCCTTCTCAGACCTTTAGACTGGAAATAAGTTATACCTGTTGACTAAAAAATATAATCACAACCTGAAAATAGATAGTTATTTTATTTTGTGGGAACATGTAGGACTCCAAGTCCGGGACACAGCATCTCAGCAGCTCTGAGAAAATGGCTCCAAGAAGGCAGGAGAGGGAAGTCAGACTATATACAAGTTTGCAACAAAGGGAGCAAGGAGTCTGAACATCAAAAATCAGGTACTAAGTTAAGGAATTTATCATTCTATGTATGGGAAGATGCAAGCCTCTGTGCTCACTGAATCTATTCCTTTCATATGTACCTCAGCTATCTGGGGCTAATCTTGTTTCCTTATTCACCTTTCTTCTTGCATTCTCCAAGCTCCTCAGCAATCACCATGCAGGGTGGGAGCATCCACTGGACTGCAGTTTTGGGAACCCTCACTCACATTTGAAGGCCAGAGATCACTGATGGCTATGACATTTCTTATTTTCATTTCACACACCACAGACTTTCCTGTTTTGTTTCTCATTCTTATAGACTGCAGATCATTGAACTCTTGGCCCCTATAACCATGTGAACCAATTCCTCCAATAAATCTTCTCATATATTATCTTGAAGGAGGAAACAGACAGAACAGGCTCCATCTTGAAAGCAGGTCTCCGTCTTGCGCCGCGCTATGGACTTTGAGCTATATGCCCAGTATCTATAGAAACGACATACCAACTGGTAAACCAGTTCCTCGGATGGAAGAGCCACAGGACTCATACCTAGACTCTCCCATGCCTAAGAGAATACCTTAATTATCTGTGTAACCAAATAGAATCATAAATTCTATTATGTTTATTAGGGTATGGCCACAGGCCTTTTCATAATCGTCCACTGTTAACTACCTAGGTTTAAGGCATATGAATCAAGGGTTAATTTTGGTTGTATTTTTCTTTTCCTTTGTTCAGACTAGTTTCAGAGAATTTGGGGAGGTGGGTTTGAGCACGTACACTTAAGGTATATAAGGTTTTCACAAAAACTGGTCAGGGTCCTTGGCTAAGAGGAGATTCTGCCTTGGGCCTGCCTGTGTAATAAACTGCACTCCACTATATTGCATTGTCCTTCCGAGTGAGTTTGTCTCCCAGAACACGTGGCTACAACAGTCTGTCTATCTACATACCTACCTACCTGCCTATCTATCTATCTCCTACTGGTTTCCTTTTCTCGGGTTGTTATTGTGGTGGTTGTTGTTCAGTCACTAAGTCATGTCCTACTCTTTGCAACCCCACGAACTGCAGCACACAAGACTTCTCTATCCTTCACTGTCTCTGAAAAGGAAAAGTTAAAATTTTACCTCATTTTGCCTCTGTAACTCACCTTGCCCCTTACAAAGTCTGGATCACATAGGTCAATACTAGAAACTGGAGTTTATCTCACTCACCCTTGTCCTGCTCTTTGCAATCACCCAGCCCCTGCAAACCTGCTTAATCATGCCTGTCCAGGTTAGGCATCCTCCTCCCCATCTGGACCACTATTCCCATGAGTGTGAAACCCCTTAGTTTAAACCAGCCTATTAACAGGTAGTGTTGCCCACTACAGTCTGTCTATAAAAACTCTGTAATCCCTTTGTTCAACACTCAGAGCTTGCAGTGTTAACTCCTCTGGGCCCACCAGCATAATAAACCTGAGTTCTCCAACTCTCTGAGTGTGGTGCTTGGTTTCTCAAGTACTGGTTTCTCCAACATCTCCAGGAGTCTTCTCAAAGCTCCTGTCTATTGAGTCAGTGATGTTATCTAACCATCTCATCCTCTGCCGCCCTCTTCTCCTTTTGCCTTCAGTCTTTCCCAGCATCAGGGTCTTTTCAAATGAGTCAGCTCTTTGCATCAAAGTAGTCAAGTATTGGAGCTTCAGCTTCAGCATCAGTCCTTCCAATGAATATTCAGCACTGATTTTCTTTAGGATTGACTGGTTCGATCTCCTTGCTGTCCAAGAGACTCTCAAGAGTCTTCTCTAACACCACAATTCAAAAGCATCAATTTTTTCGTGCTCATCCTTCTTTATGGTCCAACTCTCACATCCGTACATGATTACTGGAAAAACCATAGCTTTGACTATATGAACCTTTGTCAGCAAAGTGATGTCTCTGCTTTTTAATACACTGCCTAAATTGGTCATATCTTTCCTTTCAAGGAGCAAGCATCTTTTAACTTCATGGCTGCAGTTATCCGTGGTGGTTTAGGAGCCCCCAAAATAAAATCTGTTACTGCTTCTACTTTTTTTCCCTTTTTTCAGGAGAACCTGACTAATCCACCTCTAAAACACTCTCTCTATTTAAATCTCTTCAATCACCCTGTGGCAACATGGTTTCTTGTCTGCCAACAGTTTATAAAACTAGCCAAAATAGCATAAGCTCTGCTAAATTTATTACCCTTTACAATCAAAATGTGCAAAACTATATATAAAATATTATTATATAGGTTTGACTATATCTAAATTAAAAAAAGAATTTGAAGACTACATGAAAATACTACTTATCTATAAAGTGAAATGGACAATGGAATAAGTGGCAACATAAGTAGATGAATAATTTTAATGCAAAAATAGTATTATGATTTGATGTTTAAAATATATGAAAAGCATATATATTAGTATTCAAAGCAAAGCAAATAAAATTTAGTAGAGTTATTTTAATTCTAAAGGTGATTTTTTTTTTATCCAAAGGAATAAAACTAATATTGTTTACTAGATTTATCTACAGTTATTACAGATCATGAATTTTCTTTTTTATACCCTAAACTCTAGGTGAACAAGGCATATCTCTTTTACACTTTATTACCAGAAAGTTTTAAATATAATTCCAGGACAAAAAGAAGACCAAAAGTTGGTTTTGGTCATGGGAAGTTTATTTTTCAAGGTTCAAGGAAACTTCTGGAAAAACACTAATAGAACAATAAATCACCTCTAGATGAGGGATCATCAAGCCCCAGGCCACAGACTAGTACTGTTCTGTGGCCTGTTTGGAACTCAACTGCACAACAGGAGGTGAGTGGGGGGCAAAAGGTCAAAGCTTCATCTGCTGCTCCCAATCACTCATACTACTGCATTACCGCCTGTACCCCCTGTTCCCCAACACCCCCTGTCTGAGGAAGCGTTGTCTTCCACAAAACCTATCTCTGATGCCAGAAAGGGTGACCATTGCTCTAGACTCAATGGGAGACAGGGACCTATGGATACTATTTGGTCCTGCTCAGGAAAATAGCACCAGCAGAAATCTGCAACCTGCTCAGACTACATACAGAAGCACAGCAGATAATGTTCACTGGCAATGCTTCTGGAACTCAGTCTAGCTACCTATGCTCATGGAATACAACTATTATGGCTGTGACCAGTTTAGGAAATATATTCAACCAAAGGCAACCCAACATTGTACGATGGGCTTCCCAGGTGAATCAGTGTAAAGAATCCACCTGCCAATGCAGGAGACCTGGGTTTGATCCCTCGGTCAGGAGGAGTCCATGGAGAAGGAAACGGCAACCCACTCCAGTATTCTTGCCTGGAAAATGCTATAGACAAGGGAGCTTGAAGGCTACAGTCCACAGGGTTGCAAAAGAGTAGGCATGACTGAGTGACTAAACAACTACAACATATGATAAATATTTGAGTTATAATGCAAGTTTCTTGGAATTGTTTACTTTCATAACAAGTAGAACAAAAGTTCATTTGTAACTACTCTTTACCTCTACTCATCAGTTCAGTCCAGTTCAGTCGCTCAGTCGTGTCTGACTCTTTGCGACCCCATGAATCGCAGCACGCCAGGCCTCCCTGTCCATCACCAACTCCTGGAGTTTATTCAGATTCACGTCCATCGAGTCAGTGATGCCATCCAGCCATCTCATCCTCGGTCATCCCTTCTCCTCCTGCCCCCAATCCCTCCCAGCATCAGAGTCTTTTCCAAAGAGTCAACTCTTCGCATGAGGTGGCCAAAGTACTGGAGTTTCAGCTTTAGCATCATTCCTTCCAAAGGAATCCCAAGGCTGATCTCCATAATCTTTAAAAACATTTATATAAGGAAAAACATTAAAAAAAATCTTAACTGTGCAGATAGGGATGTTTTACTATTTCGTGTTTCAATAAAGAAAATCTTAATTTTATAGAAAACAAATGTGTAATCTCCAACGACTTTTTTAAAAAAATGTTAATGCAAGAACAATATATACTTACAGGGAGGTAAGTTGACTTTTAAGAATCTGCTGCCTCTTTTTGATACTTTTCTAATTGTATTTGCTATCATGTAAATCTCTACTATTATTTGCATATCTTGATTCCAAGAATCACAATAAGGCTATGTATGTTTTCCTAGGGAGCATCTTGGGGAGGAACTTGTGGAATGTATTCATGAATCCACGGGACCAGTGGTGCAGGCTATCAGTGAATTATGTGAAGACTTAAGTAACAAATTTTCATGGCCACCACAAACTGATCTTAGCTGTGTTTCTCTATTCAGTACAACCTTCCCAAATGATACATCCTTATTTAGGTTTTATTGTGATGCATAAGGTAGTGGCTCACAATGTTTTACTTCATCCAAAGTTAAAAAAGTCTGTCGCTGAAGAAAGCTTGTTAAAGTAGCAGGCATGCCAACTACAAAATTCATGCTTATTCATCCGTCATAAAGCATATCTATATCCTTGAACAGTTATTTCTAAATCATTTTTAAAGTGGAACAAAGAAATAAGTGTGGAAAATTCCAAGAGTAGCACTGTGTTTATCTCTCTTTCTTTCCTTTGCACTCTTAAATATTTTGGATTAAAAATGTAATACAAACAAATTATTAACATGTCGCTATTCAATCCCCAGGTCTGGAAGATCCCCTGGAGAAGGAAATGGCAACCCACTCCAGTACTGTTGCCTAGAAAATTCCATGGATGGAGGACCCTGGTGGGCTACAGTCCATGGGGTCACAAAGCGTCGAACACTACTGAGAAACTTCACTCACTCACTCATGTTTATTACTATACTCTAATCTTAAAACTTGAGTTCACTTGGCCCTTAAACACCAGGGGTTTGAACTGCATGGCTCCATTTACACAGATTTTTTTTTCAATAAATATACAGTCAGCTCTTCATATCCCTGGGTTCCACATTATAGTGGGTCACCTATGGGACTTTAGCATCCAAGGATTTTGATATTCAGTCCCCTATGTATACTGAGGATTACTTTAGTCATCAGGAAAACATATTTAATATGGCAAAAATCAGGTTAGAAGTGGGTTGGATTATTTTTCCCTTACATTATTTTTCTTAAAAGCATGGTAACAAAAATCCTATGTTATTGAATACTATGTTATGCTGCAATTATTCTCTTGTCTATGCCACAGTTAGAAGGTATAAGTAAACATTAAAGAATATTAGCCAAAATACTTGTATCAAGAACAGTGTGGGCAAGGTGAAAAGTTTGAGAATGAAGTATTGTGAAAATTATCTCATAGATGTCTGAATATTATTGCTTACTTATTCTTCATAATTAAAATTAGAATGATATATTGTACAAATTCAATAGGTAATCAAACCATACTACGTATATATTTAGATGTCAGAAATTTCCAATTTAGTGACCATGAGTAGGATCTCCTACTATGGTTTAACTTGCTCATTTTTAAAATTGGTAGAGTAATATAAACCACCTCTGATGTAATTGGGAAAACCACTTAACATGTACAGCATGCTCTGAAGCTCCCTACTGTTACAAACTCAAGTTTGCATGCTAGATGCTCAAAAATCCAATGAGACAAGTGTTGGGTAAAAGGAAAGATAACTTTATTCAGGAAGCTGACAACCTGGGGAGAAGGTGGCTTTGTGTCCAATGGGACAAATTCCCAACTCCCCAAGTTTTGTTCAGAGACTATATAGAGAAAAAAGTAATGGGTGATGTGCTAGACCGAGGGTAATCTTCTATTTTTAGAGATGATCTCCATCATGCAGTTGCAGGTAGCAGTCATGTCTCACTTGTGATTGGAGCATTACCTGAGCCATAAATTTCTGGTCAGCTAGTCCTTTTGTTCGAACAATTCTGGAGTCTATATGCTTATGGGCATCATACACTTAACTTCTTTCACCTGGTAGGTGTTTCAGTATTGGCAAAAGAACTTAAAGAATATGGCTCAGAATGTTATACATAGCCCTTGAGAATGAACTAAAGGTCCCTGACATTGTTTAGTGACAAAACTTATTATTTTGTCTTGCATGACTGATTTCTTTTGCTCCTGCAAAGAAAGCATTTTGTTTTGTCTCTTCTCTGACTAAATTTATTCTTTGGAATGAGGGGAAGGCCTTTAAAGTTAGTTCAGTTTAGTCGCTCAGTCGTGTCCGACTCTTTGCGACCCCGTGAATCTCAGTATGCCAGGCCTCCCTGTCCATCACCATTTCCCAGAGTTCACTCAGACTCACGTCCATCGACTCCGTGATGCCATCCAGCCATCTCATTCTGGGTCGGCTCCTTCTCCTCCTGCCCCCAGTCCCTCCCAGCATCAGAGTCTTTTCCAGTGAGTCAACTCTTCGCATGAGGTGTCTGAAGTACTGGAGCTTCAGCTTTAGCATCATTCCTTCCAAAGAAATCCCAGGGCTGATCTCCTTCAGAATGGACTGGTTGGATCTCCTTGCAGTCCAAGGGACTCTCAAGACTTCTCCAACACCACAGTTCAAATGCATCAATTCTTCGGCGCTCAGCCTTCTTCACAGTCCAACTCTCACATCCATACATGACCACAGGGAAAAACCATAGCCTTGACTAGATGGACCTTAGTCGACAAAGTAATGTCTCTGCTTTTGAATATACTATCTAGGTTGGTCATAACTTTTCTTCCAAGGAGTAAGTGTCTTTTAATTTCATGGCTGCAGTCACCATCTGCAGTAATTTTGGAGCCCAAAAAATTAAAGTCTGACACTGTTTCTACTGTTTCCCCATCTATTTGCCATGAAGTGATGGGACCAGATGCCATGATCTTCGTTTTCTGAATGTTGAGCTTTAAGCCAACTTTTTCACTCTCCTTTTTCACTTTCTTCAAGAGGCTTTTTAGTTCCTCTTCACTTTCTGCCATAAGGGTGGTGTCATCTGCATATCTGAGGTTATTGATATTTCTCGGGGCAGTCTGTATTCCTGCTTGTGTTTCTTCCAGCCCAGCGTTTCTCATGATGTAGTCAGTATATAAGTTAAATAAGCAGGGTGATAATATACAGCCTTGATGTACTCCTTTTCCTATTTGGAACCAGTCTGTTCCATGTCCAGTTCTAACTGTTGCTTCCTGACCTGCATACAGATTTCTCAAGAGGCAGGCTAGGTGGTCTGATATTCCCAGAGGTCAGTGGCTGTGGCTGTGAGGAGCTACCCCGCGTCCGAGGTCAGGGGCAGTGGCCGGGAGGAGACACCCTGAGTCCAACGTCAGGGGTGGCAGCCAAGAGGAGCTACCCCACATCCAAGGCCAGTGGCGGCCGGGAGGAGACACCCCACGTCCAAGATCAGGGGTGGCCGGGAGAAGCCACCTCGCGCCCAAGGCCAGGGGTGGTGATCTTGAGGAGCCACCCCGAGCCCAAGGCCAGGGATGGCGGCCAGGAGGAGCAACCTGAGGAGTGGTGGCTGCACAGCACAGGAGGGCCTAGAGGAGCTCTCCCACGTTGAAGGTCAGGAATGGTGGTGGTAAGGAGATACCCCTCATCCAAGGTAAGGAGCAGCGGCTGTGCTTTGCTGGAGCAGCCATGAAGAGATACCCCATGCCAAAGTAAGAGAAACCCAGGTAAGATGGTAAGTGTTGCAAGAGGGCATCAGAGGGCAGACACACTGAAACCATACTCACAAAAAACTTGTCAGTCTTATCACACTAGGACCACAGCCTTGTCTAACTCAATGAAACCAAGCCATGCCTACGGGGCAACCCAAGATGGGCGGGTCATGGTGGAGAGGTCTGACAGAATGTGGTCCACTGGAGAAGGGCATGGCAAGCCACTTCAGTATTCTTGCCTTGAGAACCCATGAACAGTATGAAAAGGCAAAACGATAGGATACCAAAAGGGGAACTCCCCAGGTCAGTAGGTGCCCACTATGCTACTGGAGATCAGTGGAGAAATAACTCCAGAGAGAATGAAGGGATGGAGCCGAAGCAAAAACAATACCCAGTTGTGGATGTGACTGGTGATAGAAGCAAGATCCGATGCTATAAAGAGCAATATTGCATAGGAACCTGGAATGTCAGGTCCATGAATCAAGGCAAGTTGGAAGTGGTCAAACAAGAGATGGCAAGGGTGAACGTCAACATTCTAGGAATCAGCGAACTAAAATGGGCTGGAATGGGTGAATTTAAATCAGATGGCCATTACATCTGCTACTGCGGGCAGGAATCCCTCAGAAGAAATGGAGTAGCCATCATGGTCAACAAAAGAGTCCGAAATGCAGTACTTGGATGCAATCTCAAAAATGACAGAATGACTGCTGTTCATCTCCAAGGCAAACCATTCAATATCACAGTTATCCAAGGCTATGCCCCAACCAGTAATGCTGAAGAAACTGAAGTTGAATGGTTTTATGAAGACCTACAAGATCTTTTAGAACTAACACCAAAAAAAGATGTCCTTTTCATTATAGGGGACTGAAATGCAAAAGTAGGAAGTCAAGAAACACCTGGAGTAACAGGCAAATTTGGCCTTGGAATGCATAATGAAGCAGGGCAAAAACTAATAGAGTTTTGCCAAGAAAATGCACTGGTCATAGCAAACACCCTCTTGGTAGTTAAGGTGTTCGTAAAAACAAGAGGCAGGTGGAGGACGTGGGGAAGGGGGTCTGTCCCAAAAAGGATCCATAGAGTCATGTTCAGTTACACTGTTTCTGTTTTAATTTTTAGCTAAAAAAAAGTTTTACAATTTGATATGAAATAATATTTTGGGATCACATAGCATATGTGGATGATTAACTTTACAGGATAAGAATTCATTGTTGTTGTTGTGCAGTTGCTCAGTCATGTCTAACTCTTTGAAACCCCATGGACTGCAGCATGCCAGGGTCTTCTGTCCTTCACCATCTCCTGGAGCTTACTCAAACTCATGTCCATGAGTCAGTGATGTCGTACAACCATTTCATTCTCTGTTGTTCCCTTCTCCTAATGTCTTCAATCTTTCCCAGCATCAGGGTCTTTTCTATTGAGTTGGCTCTTTGGATCAGGTGGCCAAAGTATTGAGGCATCAGTCCTTCCAATGAATATTCAGGACTGATTTCTTTTAGGATTCACAGGTTTGATTTCTTTGCTGTCCATGGGACTCTCAAGAATATTCTCCAGTACCACAGTTCAAAAGTATCAATTCTTTGGTGCTCAGCCTACATTATGGTCCATTTTCCACATCCATACATGACTATTGGAAAAACCCTAGCTTTGACTATACTGTTTCAAAATAACATCTTTGCTTTTTAATATGCTGTCTGGGTTTGTCGTAGTTTTTCTTCCAAGGAACAAGCATGTTTTAATTTCATGGCTGCAGTCACCATCTGCAGTGATTTTGGAGCCCTCCAAAAATAAAGTCTGTCATAGTTTCCATTGTTTCCCCATATATTTGCCATGAAGTGGTGGGACCGGATGCCATGATCTTCATTTTTGAATGTTGAATTTTAAGCCAGTTTTTTCACTCTCTTCTTTCACCCTTAGTGAAAGAGGCTCTTTAGTTTCTCTTCACTTTATGTTATGAGTGGTGTCGTTTGAATATCTGAGATTACTGATTTTTCTCCTGGCAATCTTGATTCTAGCATGTGCTTCATCCAGCCTGGGATTTCACACGATGTACTCTGCATGTAAGTTAAATAAGCAGGGTGACAATATATAGCTTTTACATACTCTTTTCTCAATTTGGAACCAGTCTGTTGTTCCATGTCTGATTCTAACTGTTGCTTCTTGACCTGCATACAGATTTCTCTAGAGGTAGGTAAAGTGGTCTGATATCTTTGATACTGGTGTTCACAGTATGAAAATAATTCATAGTATAGTCATTTTGCTAACTCTGGATCATTAGAATGATACTCCATCTATTGTTCCAGAAATTTATTGTGTGAATGATACTTAAAAATTAGAGTATAGCTAGACTTACTGTAGTAGTCATTTTACAATACTTACAATTATTGAATCACCATGTAGTAGACGTGAAACTAATATATCATATGTTAATCATATCTCAATAAAAATTGAAAAATAAAAATAAATAGGTGGAGTATAGTCAATGTATCTAGTCTTTTTATTAAACTTAAAAATTTTGATAATATTATGAATCTGAAAATAGCATAAAAGTGGAATATATTTTAACCCATATCAGTAGTTCTAGGGGAGTGTAGAAGAATATGTTGGAATTATTCTGTTCTAGGCTTTGTTTATCCTGTAGGAGAACAAACTGCCAACTCATTAAGATTATTAACACATTAAGATTCAGAACACAGAATAGTATATCAGTTTGGCTTAGATATAGTTCTTCCCATCAGGCTACAGTTCAGTTCAGTTCAGTCGCTCAGTCATGTCTGACTCTTTGAGACCCAATGAATCGCAGCACAGCAGGCCTCCCTGTCCATCACCAACTCCCGGAGTTCACTCAGATTCACGTCCACCGAGTCAGTGATGTTATCCAGCCATCTCATCTTCGGTCGTCCCCTTCTCATCCAGCCCCCAATCCCTCCCAGCATCAGAGTCTTTTCCAATGAGTCAACTCTTCACATGAGGTGGCCAAAGTACTGGAGTTTCAGCTTTAGCATCATTCCTTCCAAAGAAATCCCAGTAGTCAGGGTACAGACTACTACTAAAACAAAGAAATAGACAAAGAAGCATAATCTTATGTGGAAAAAGTAAGTAAGCTCCTTATCACACTTAATGCAGTGGTCTCATGGAAAGTTTCAATAAGCAAAACAAAATATGTTCCTTAATTCAGAAATGGAAGACATCTTGAAAGTTAGAATGATGCATGACTTCCAGTTGAATATGAGAGGAGAAAAAAGGGGGAGATACTATTGAAAAGCTTTTAAGGATTGGGGTATAGAAATAAGCTATGGGGATAATGTAGTTATGCACCTTTTTTTATTATTTCTTAGATTTTTTTTTTTTTTTTTTTTGGACTGGATTGATTGTCTAAAGATAGTAGCTGCATTCCGGGTGGAGAACTTGTCTCTGAAAAAGACATAATATTGAATTCGGCTGGTGCATTCATGAATAAAATAAAATCTGTAATGGATCATAACGTCCTCTGTTACCATTAAAATAGGGTTAGCTGTGACCACATTAGCAAGTAGAAAGCAGTTATGCAATTCTTTACCAGTTGGATCATATACCATCTTCCAGGAGAGTAGGCAAAAGAGAAACCATATTAATGTTATTGTGATTTGCTCTATGGGTAAGCTGTGCTGCCAGAGGTTATTCTACCAGGGTATGTTTAATGACATAGCAAACAGAAAGTGGTGGAGAATGGAGAGGATGGCCAATGAGAAGAAGGTGCACAGGATAACTCAGAGAAAGTTCAATACTCTTATAAACTTTTTTTCAACCTTCTTAAAAGCGGCTATCTAAAGCCACTTTTCCAGAAAAGAAATATTGGGTCACTGCTTACTTCATGTGTCTTCCTAAAGCCTCTACCTGGATAGTCCGGATTTAAGATATTTCCTAACTGGCCAATTCCTTGTTAGAGCTACCACTTAGCTCGGGGTATTAGAATTACATTTTCTGAAGAACTTGGAGAGAGAGATGACCTTTGCATCACACAGGATAAAGACTACTGGATAGCTCAGCATGTGCATCCTGTGTCACTGAATTAAATATGCATATGGAAGATAAACTGGCCAAATGTCACACGTAATTATACTCTGGTGTTTCATACCAGTCACTAGTGGGGAGTTCTATGGCGCACCCAGACCGAACTGTCTTTATCAGTGAAGTGAAAGTCACTCAGTCGTGTCCAACTCTTTGTGACCCCATGGTCTATACAGTCCATGGAATTCTCTAGGCCAGAATACTGGAGTGGGTAGTCTTTCCCTTCTCCAGGGGATCTTTCCAACCCAGGGATTGAATCAGGTCTCCCACATTGCAGGCGGATTCTTTACCAGCTGATCCACAAGGTAGGTTCAAATAGTAGCGCTAGAGAGAGCACTTTTCCAGGAGTTAGCAGTAACCTTCAGTGGGACAGGATTTGCTTCCAAACTGAACACACTGCCTCAGTTGTTAGCAACCCTTTACTCTCACCCAGCAAGAAATATCAAAGGTTTATAATACTACTGTGGAATCTTAGAAATTGGTCAGGAGCCCTGGAGGACAAGTTGGCTTTTGCGGAAGCAGTACATTTATAAGAACCCCACAGTAGCCCTAAGCTATGAAAAAAAAAAAAAAAAGTTGCTCTACAGTGTGTCTTTAAATGAGATATTTAAGATATCCCATATTTAAGATATGTCCCATGCATAGTTTGAGAGACTAGTTTGAAACACCCATCTCAAGAAATGAATAATGAATTGTTTAGCTGAAAGCACAGTGCAATTGCCCTTATAAAACATATTAGTAATAATAATAAATTTAAATGGGTTATGGTTTCCATGGCAGTTTCTTGTCAAAACTTAGCCAATAATATATACAAAATGCTGGGTTTTATTTTGCTATAAACCCATCATGTATTTAAGGAAAAATATAATGGAGACATTGTATATTCATGAGGATTATGGTATCAAACTGTGACACCATAGCAAAGCAAAAATATTTAGACAATTGTTAAATTGTATCAGATGTAATAAAAATAATTTCTGTATACTCCTGCACAGATTCTTATGTGGATATTTGAGTACATGGTTGTCTAGTGATTTCAAGATAGCTTGACATGTACAGAATTTTGAGTCTTTTGACTTTAGCAAGAGCAATACTGAATTCTGATTTTAAGTAAAATGATTCAACAA
This sequence comes from Budorcas taxicolor, assembly GCF_023091745.1. Lineage (NCBI taxonomy): Eukaryota > Metazoa > Chordata > Mammalia > Artiodactyla > Bovidae > Budorcas > Budorcas taxicolor. The sequence goes on along the minus strand of NC_068929.1, from coordinate 52,712,847 downwards.
GGTGTTTATTCATTCTTGTTGAGATTAACCAGTGCTTATTCATTCCTGTTGAGATTAACCCAAAGTAACTCACAATGCTTATGTCTTTCTTATTCTTTTTGAACACTACTCTTCTGTCAAACTAAGCGTCTGTAATTCCCTGCATGTTTTTCCTGTTTGCCCTGATGCTGTGCCTGGTAGAAGCTTTTTGCTCTACCTCCAAAGCTCCTCATGCTAATTTTCCCCATTGATCCACCTAAGTAAACAATTCACCTAATTCTTCTCATTTGAACTGCTTTGGCACCTTGCTTTAGCTTTATCTCTTTCATGACAATTTCTGTATCTTGTCTTACATTTTCCTTCTAATAGTTTTCATACTGAAACAAAAAGATAGTGTGTTTTATTCATAACTGTTTTTATTCATTGCCTAGCCCAGTGCCTTGTAAATACCAATTTTCAATAATTATGTTTCATTTATGAGCTATAAACTATCCACTTTAAGACTGTTGTTTTTGCTATAATTATTATACTGTTAATGGTCATAATGGAAGCATGACTTAGGGAGGAGTCAAAAGCCACTCTCTTTATTGCTTCCCAGAGCTATATAATGTTAACATAACATTGTTGTTGTTCAGTCACTAAGTCATGTCTGACTCTTTGTGACTCCATGGACTACAGCACGCCAGGCTTCCCTGTCCTTCACTGTGTCCTGGAGTTTGCTCAGACTCATGTCCATTGAGTTGGTTATGCTATCTAACCATCTCCTCCTCTGCCGCCCCCTTCTCCTTTGGCCTTCAGTCTTCCTCAGCATTAGTGTTTTTTCCAATGAGTCAGCTCTTTGCATCAGGTGGCCAAAGTACTGGAGCTTTAGCTTCAGCATCAGTCTTTCCAATGAATATCCAGGGTTGATTTCCTTTAGAATCGACTGGTTTGATCTCCTTACAGTCCAAGGGACTATCAAGAGTCTTTTCCAGCACCACAACACAAAGGCATCATTTCTTCATCACTCAGCCTTCTTTACGGTTCAATTCTCACATTCATACATGACAACTGAAAAATTATAACTTTGACTATATAGACCTTTGCTATTTAATAATACACTGTCTGGGTTTGTCATAACTCTCCTTCCAAGGAGCAAGCATCTTTTAATTTCATGACTGCGGTCACCATCTGCAGGTTTTGAAGCCTAAGAAAATACTGGCAAAAAGCAACCTGAGCAGGTATAACACAACTCTAAAAAACAAAACACTGAACTGCATTTGAACATCAATTTAAACAATAACTTCTTTTTCATTTTATTTTATATTCTGCTATTGAGTTTAATAAATATCTGTTTCTACATTCTGCTCAAGTTATGAATGCAGTGTTCAGTTCTATATCAATACTACTAGAGCCCTCTGCTGTGTGCTAGAAGTGTAACAGTAGAATACGGTTGTTTCAAATGCACTGGAAATAGTGCAGTGAGTAATGTCCTTATAGCTACTCCCTTCATGTTTCAAAACTACATTGTTTAGGTTACCTAGGCTATATTACTATAGCATGAATGGTAGTTTTAAAAATTAATATGCTGTAATAACTAGATTTTTCTCTTTGTGACATCTTGTTGATGTGTATATATAAAGGGAGAAAAAAATCAAAAGCCAATCCCCTCTTCTCAAATTTCTTGCTGGATTGTTCTTGCAATAAACATTTTATTTTTCCAGACAACTAGGGTCTTTTCTTCATTTATGGCATTCAACTAACCAACTGAGTTTCTCTATTTTGAATATAGTGCCTAATTGACTAAATAATGGACCTGTTTTCCTTTCCTTCCCTTCCTTCCTTCCTCCTTTCATTTTTTCTTCTCTTTCACAGCAACAACAACAACAACAAAATATATATATATATATAGGAAGTATATGAACACAGTCAGTTCTCTTTCTCAGTCTTGTAGAGGAGTCAGAAAGGGAAAATTGCAAAATTCCAATTTTCTTTGCATTTCAGGAGTGACATACTATTTCAAATATCATTCTTATTGCATTAGACAGGAAATTTAACAATCCGGCCATAGTCTCTCTGTGATTTAGCTCAGAATTTTAGGCTGGATACATTCTCTCTTTTGGGGTTACACAAATTATTTGAGGGATAATAGTATTCTCACCTTGATTGGGGGAAAATAATGGTATTCATACTACATTTTAAAAAATTGCATTTAAATATTCTGTGAGATCGAGGCAGGTTTGGGTTTCTCACATATGTATCTTCAGTGTAATATGCAGTTCCCAAGACTAATTTCTCAATTTATCAATCATGTGAACAATCATTAGTATTTGGGTGAAATCCACAGCCACTCTCACTGTTTATTAATTCTGTAGCATGCTCACACAGTGCAAAAATGCACACAGAAATCATTATAATCTAAAGTCAATACAAGAAATTTTATTTCTCCATAAAATAAAATCCATAGCATTTTGGAAAAGTTATTGCTGCAAGCTTAATGAGGATATATTTCCACAAAGTGTAAGTAGTCAGTAAATTATGGGAACAAACAGACTACAGCTTAATCTCATACAACAAGGAAACTTTTGTGGATTAATTATATAGATTAATTTTATAGTATTTTCAATTTCCAAAAAAATAAGATTTTAATTCAAAATATAATCTTATGGTAGTATGAATGTATGTACAATAAGTACAATATGTATGTACAATATGAATGTATGTACCATATGCACAATAATAATATTTACATTAATTTTATCTAAGGACTTGTAAATATTAATTATATGAAAAATTAACCAGGTGAAGTTTCTATTCTGGCAATATGAGAGATCACCTCAATAATATCTTTAAAAATAATTTTTAAATGTAACATTATGAAAGTTGAGAAATTTTTGACTCCTTGTAAAGCAGCAAATTGCAATTAAATACTCACTTTGTAACTAATGCTCTAATGACATGGTAGATTAGAAAAACTGAAACAAAATTTCTCCCTATTATCACAGAGATTAGATATGATAAAATCATGTATTACCTTTTTCTCCTTCTGTTGTGGATTCCCAGATCCACATTTAAAAACACTGGGCTTCAGGGTGTTTGAGGGGTTAAATTTACATGGTTCACAGCGTGTAACAACCTATACTGCCTCTGCTACCAACCCTGCCACAACCCTGCTGCCACAAACTAATTTTTTTAGTTATAAATTTATCTTTGACTATTGATTCTCCAAAAGCTCATACAAGAATAGACTTTCACATAAAAGTAGGTGCACCAAATGTGAGCAAAAATCAAATGTGTTATTAAAACCTTATGAAAACACAATAGCCCCCTGAGAATGGTACTGGATGTAGCACAGAGAGGTAAAACACCAGAAAACATGACAGACTCTTCCAGTGTCAGGAAACTAATACATGAAGCCTGAGTGGTATGCCCATGAAAATCACAGAAATAGCATTAAGGAAGAAAATGGAGCTTTAGTATTTTTAAAACAGCAATAGAAATGTTAAAAAGCTATAACACAGCAAAGACAATAGAGAACTAACTTTATAATTTTTTTCTGAAAAAAAATTAAGATATTCTTCATGAAGGTGGAATTAAAGTTGATTTAAAAAGTAATTAAAAGGCAAAAAGCTATGGTGAAGAAGCAAATTTTTCTATGTGGGTAATGTGACTTTTTGTTTTTCTAACATGAAGAATAAAAGTTTACAAACCTGTAATTTAGATCAATATAACTTGGAAGCTGGAGGGATATAGAGATAAAAGTAAAGTATGGAGAAATATAATGTATAATCCAAACTAACTCAGCAAAGAACACAGAATCAAGAAAAAATAAGATTTAAAACATGAGGGTAAAAAGCACAACAAATATCATTAAGTTAGATAATAAAATATATCCAAGCATTCATTAATCAAAAAAATATGAACATGTTAACTATATTTTAGGAGTCTGTTTTTTCAGATTTGATTAAAATGTTTTCATAATTTAAATCTTTTGTTTTTCATGAATGAAAACATAACTGCTTTGCAAGATGGAACATAAATCATTGCAGGCATTATATGACAGGAAATCTTTGGTCTACAGAGAGTTACTACTTCTGTAGAGATAAACTTATTTTAATGGAAAAAGAATTACAAAGAGTAAAATATAAAGAAGAATTTACCCCTATTTCTGTTGGATTCTCACCTGTGCAGTAGGAAGGAAGGAAATTAGAAATATTAAAGAGTAATGAGTGGTTCAAAATAACCTATTTGAAGCTTCTCTAAATTATATTTTCCTCAAAGTATTTTGTCCAAGTAGAGATTTTTACTAAATTATTTTTTAAATCCATATATGTTTAAACATATATAATTTAGCTCAAGCAAGTTTTTATTATTTATGCTAAGTGTGTGCTTGAAATAAATAAGATTCATAGATAATCCTCAAATCTTGATGTGTACTTCTTATCTTATACTTCCAATAGAATAATTTAAAATAATCACGATTGTTGTTTAGTTGATAAGTCATGTCTACCTCTTTACAGTCCCATCTGACTCTTTGCAACCTTATGGAATCTAGCCCACCAGGCTCCTCTGTTCATGGAATTTTCCAGGTACGAAAACTGGAGTGGGTTGCCATTTCTTACTCCAGGGGATCATCCCAACCCAGGGATTAAAACCCTTGCCTCCTGCATCTCCTGCATTAGCAGGCAGGTTCTTTACCACTGTGCCACCAGAGAACCCTCTAAAATAGTATTTAATTTGGCTATAATTTGTTTTATATCTATGCATCTTTTTTCTTAATTCTCTTGAGGTAACACATAGCACTGAAAAAGCTAGCAGTAATATATAAGGACCATCCAGCCAAAAATAAGCTTCAAAGTTCGTAGGTCCTTGCTCCTTTTGACGTAATAGTGAGTGCACAAATAATTATTTATTATGCATTCAGTAAATACTGATTGAGGCCAACTGAATAACTGGCATGGTATAGTCCCATCCGACTTTGCGATCCTATGGATTCTAGCCCACCAGGCTTCTCTGTCAATGTAATTTTCCAAGTAAAAATACTGGAGTGGTTGCCATTTTCTATTCCAGGAGATCTTTGCTACCCAAGGTTCGAACCTGCGTCCCCTGTGTCCCCTGTATTGCAGGCAGATTCTTTACCACTGTGCCACCAGAGAACCCCCTAAAATAGTACTAAATTTGGCTATAATTTGTTTTATATCTATGCATACTTTTTACCACCAAGTCACTGGGAAACCCAGTATGAAAACAGTAAAACACTATAAAGTGAATTATGGGCTTCTGTTATTTCATCTTCAACCTTTACTTCCTTAAATGTAGGATTAAATGAACCCCACTGATCATTTTGATGCAAGGATTTTTTTTTTTTTTTTTTAAACCGTCACCTGGTTCATATTTTTTTAAAACTTATTCCTTGCATATATGTGCTTCAGTCCTGTCCAACTGTTTGCAACGCTATGGACTGTAGCAAACCTGGCTCCTCTGTCCATGGGATTTTCCAGGCAAGAATACTGGAGAGGGTTGTCATGCCTTCTTTCAGGGGAATCTTCCTGACCAGGGGATCAAACTGCCGTCTCTTATGTCTCTTGCACTGGCAGAAATGTTCTTAACCACTAGTGCCACCTGGGAAGCACCTAGGTTGTCTTTTTTCCCTTCTCATCTGTACAAAGATAATTATTTCCTTTTATGAGGGAAATGTTTGTACAGAGTAACATCTATTTTCTTACCTAGGTTCAAGCAATGTCTGTTTCTGAAATGTCACATCATGTTTGCAAGCTAAGTCATTTCAGTTATGTTCTGCTCTTGGTGAACCCCATGACTGTAGCACATTCCTCGATCCACAGGATTTTCCAGGCAAAAATACTGGAGTGGGTTGCTATTTCCTACTCTAGGGTATCTTCCCAACCCAGAGATCCAACCCCTGCCTCTTAAGTCTCCTGTATTGCCCAGCATGTTCTTTACCACTAGCGCCACCTGGAATGCCCACGTTACGCTAGCGGTCCATATAATGCCAATGTTAAGGAGGATTCATGGTTTGAAGAGGCATCTGTAGACAGTACACTAAATTTATAAGTGCATTTTTCAGAAAATGGCTTTATTTCCTTCTGTTTGAATTGGAATTTTCATTTTTGGCTGAAGGATAACTTTTTTATGAGAGCTTCATCTTTGCCAAAACACATTATTACGTTGTTATGTATCAGCTAAAATGATCGAATATGGATCGCTCTTTTTTTTTAATCCAACAGGTATAACACATACTGATTTCCTATGAGCTGACTCAGCTAAATGAAATGGCTATTTACTAAAGACTCAAAAACATAAATTTCATATCCTGAAAAACAACTGTAGATATTCTGAACATTGCAAAAATTAGTACCTTATGATATACAGTATGTATTTATCCAATTAGTACCTTATGAGGGTACACAACATATATTTGTCCAGTTATATATATTTCTTCTTCTGTGTTCTTTAAAATATCTTTTTTCTTTTTACTAAAATGTAGTTCTTACATTTATCTGAAACTTTTTTGAAAATACAGCCATAAGTTAGGCACTTGTAATTTTGAATATATTTTAATTTTCAAAGCATTCATAAATAGACAAATATCATATATATGTAAACAAATGGAATCATAATGAATATGCCTATTTTAATTTAGTACAGTTTGAAAGTTTATTTTTTCCTTTTTACTCTCATTTTTCCAAACCCCCTTCTCATCTCTTTATCTTCTGTAGCCATATTAAATAACTGATTTAAATCCTTCTTCATAGTGATGTAATTACTTACTTGTTTATCTTTGTCCTATTCATTTACAAAATAGGAATATTGTTTCTAATACACTGTAAAATAGCAGTAGGATAGTGTAATTAGGAGAAATTTAATTGAATAATGATATTACAAACCCTTGAAGGCAAATATATATGCATATATATATATAAGAAGATGTAGAAAGTGAAGTAGCTCAGTCGTGTCTGACTCTTTGCGACCCCATGGACTGTAGCCCACCAGGCTCCTCCATCCATGGGATTCTCCAGGCAAGAATACTGGAGTGGGTTGCCATTTCCTTCTCCAGGGGATCTTCCCCACCCAGGGATCAAACCCAGGTCTCTTGCATTGCAGGTGGACGCTTTAACCTCTGACCTACCAGGGAAGCCCAGTTTATAAAGAATGATATTTGAACTGAAAATTAATGTTTGCTTCTGAGACAATATATATATTGTATTTTAACTTTATCATATGAAGAGAAAATTAGCTAAGAGCAGTATTATTAAAAGCATTTGACAAGTGTAACTTGTGGTAAACTAGCCTCTCCTTAAGGAACAAAGCCTAATGGCAACTTGGGTTTTAGCCTATGATGATGATGAGGATGATGTCATTAGTTCCTGGTGACCTACTGAAACTTGGTGACAGGCATATAGGTAGATAAGTATTTAGTGCATAGTTGACAAATTTCAAAAATAATTTTCTGGCAATGAAAAAAGGCCTTCTGATATTTCTGTTTTCTGCCTTTTCATCTCTATCCTGAAGAACTTCAAAAACAACTAGTCATGGTTTTGTCAGTGTGATTTTTCAAACACCTTATTAAGAGCATTGATGAAGATAAAACAATGGTTTTTTCATCAATGTTAAAGTAGGAATACAAACAAGTAATATTTATCTAGCATTCTTGATGCATTAGTCACTCAGCTGTGTTGGACTCTTTGTGATCCCCTAGACAGTAGCCCTCCAGGTTCCTCTGTACTTGGAATTCTCCAGGCAAGCATATTTGAGTGGATTGCCATTTCCTTCTCCAGGAAATCTTCACAACCCAGGGCATGAACCTGAGTCTCCTGCATTGCAGGCAGATTCTTTACCATTTGAGTCACCAGGGAAGTGTTTTTGAACATTTGTATAATTAAATGCACTGTGTGCATATGGCATGATATTGAACTTATCAAAGAGCTTGCTGCGTGCCAAGCAGCTTCAGTCATGTTCAACTCGGTGTGACTCCATGGACTGTAGCCCACCAGGTTCTTCCATCCATGGGATTCTCCAGGCCAGAATACAGGAGTGGAGAACCATTCCCTCCTCCAGGGGCTCTTCCATATCCCAGGATTGAGCTCACATCTATTACATCCTGCATTGGCAGTCAGGTTCTTTACCACTAGCTCCACCTGGGCTTGTGTGACCTCTATTTGAAAGATTTGTTAAGATACCAATATCTTGATAAATTGGAAGAATATAAGAAAAAAATCTCTATTATTTTGTAAAAATTAAAAAAAATAAAAGCGATATAAAATGGATGAATTAAGTTTCAGAACACACATGATTTTACCTGTATTTAATAAATAAATGTATGTATTTAATAAATAAATGTATGTATTTAATAAATAAATGTCAGCATAATTTTATAAAATATTTTAAGTAATTGATGCCAAAAATATTTTTGTTAAGTATAGAAAGAGGCACTATTACATATTATTTAAGATGATAATATCTGTTCCAAAGTTTGCTTCCACTGACTATTGACTTCATTACATTTAGCAAATGATTTAACTTTTATGAGTCTTAATACTTCTATAAAATTTGGGGAAAGACAGTATCAAATATATAGAGCTACTTGGTGAAATTCATTGTATAGTCCATGTAAAATAATAATAGTGCCTGGAAAATACAAAACACTCACTAAATATTACTTATTTTTAGGTAATCCAGGTAATGGTTGAAATCTGGAGCAGAGCAGATAATATTTCTTTCAATTTTGTCTGTGATTGAAAGTATGACAGCTTCCTCCCTTGAGAAGATGGTTAAGAAGGAGCTTTAAAAAATTCTTCTAATGCTAAGTTGATGTGTCAGTCATATTCAATACAAAAGGGAAAGTATATACAATATGAAATTAAAGTCAAAGCTCAAAGATGTAGTTATAAAATATGTGGTAAGAAAAAATGTTTTAAAATGCACTTACTTGCAGCACTTTAATAAGCAGGTTCCCTTTTGCTTAGTTGAGGTCCTTAGGGTATGGGAAAGTAGGCATGAGGACAAGTAAAAATCAGAACCTGGGCAGAGATCCCTGGAAAAGGCAGTGCCATAGAGGTATACGGTGACTTGAACTGGAAACTGGAAGATACACACTTTACAAAATTTTTTTTTCTAGACTTGACAGTGAGACTCCAATAGGCAGTACAATCCAGGGGTGAACTATGGCCACAAGGGGAAGAAAAACCAGCTGCGGCCATCAATAATTAAAATCAGTTAAGGAGCCCATTAGATTAGACCCTGAGGAAAATGCACATCATTTGAAAATAATATTATTCATATATTATCTTTTTATAAAACCAAGGTAATTTGTTGCTTAGTGGCTAAAGCGACCTTGGGTGTATTTTAGCTAATTATTTTCCCTGTAATGAAGAATTTTTTCAATACAGGCATTTCCTTCCTTGGTATCTGGTTTGGCTTGTAGCCAGTTGGACTTGCATGAAATGATATCACTGTGATATGCTCAGAATGAGGTGAGGTTAATGCCCCAAACAGATTCCATCATTTATCAGAGTGAAATACAATATGGAGTTTAGGTAGAATCGAGAGTACCCTGAATATTACCAGACACCTAGTAGACCTAGAAACATGAGACATTTCAAGATATGTGACTTCTATAGCAATTACTTTCTATTTTCAAATCTCTCAGACTTTTGGTGGAAATCTATTGCCTTTAAAGTCTTAGAATTTACCCTGTAGATTCTAATATAGTTTTAAATCAGGAAGTGGGATGCCTCCAGGTTTGTTTGTTTCACAGGATTGTTTTGGGTATGGTGGGGTTTTTTGTGATTCCATTAATTTGTAGTTTTTTTCTTCTATTTTTGTGAAAAATGTCATTGTGGTCTTGATAGGGCTTATATGGAATCTGCAGATTTCTTTGGTTCACATGGACATTTTTTTTTTAATTTTCATTTTATTTTTTATTATTTTTATTTTTTTAAATTTTAAAATCTTTAATTCTTACATGCGTTCCCAAACATGAACCCCCCTCCCACCTCCCTCCCCATAACATCTCTCTGGGTCATCCCCATGCACCAGCCCCAAGCATGCTGTACATGGACATGGACATTTTAACAATATTAATTCTTCAAATTCATGAACATAATAGACCAGCAATAAATCCACACTTAAACAGTCAATTAATCTTTGACAAGGGGGTCAGAACAAAAAGTGAGGAAAGGACACTTCAGTAAATGGTGTTGGTAAAACTGAATATCCACATATGAAAGAATGAAGGTAAAACTCTATCTTACACCAACTAGAAAATGAAATTGAAATGGATTGCAAACCTGAAACCATAAAATTCCTAGAAGAAAACATGAGGAGAAAGTACCTTGGTGTTCACCATGCAGTGATATTTTGGGATACAACAGCAAAAGCACAGGCAACAAAACCACTTATGCACAGCAAAAAAAAAAAAAAAAAAAAAAAAAAAAATCAACAGGATGAAAAGAAAACTTATGCAATGGAGAAATAGTTATAAATTATATATCTGATAAGAGATCAATAGTAGAAATATATAAGGAGCACATACAACTCAAGAGCAAAACAATTTAATAGCCCAATTTAAAAATGAGCAAAGTACATAAATAGATATCCCTATCAAAAAGATACACAGGTATATGAAAAGGTACTCACCATCACTAATCATCAGGAAAATGAAAAAACTGAGAGATGTCACTTTGCATCTGTTAGAATGGCTGTTATCAAAAAGACAAATAATAAGTGCTATCAAGGATGTGCAAGGAGGGGAATTCTTATACCCTGCTAGTGGAATGTAAACTTGTGCAACCAAAATAAAAAATCAGTATGGAGGTTCTTCAAAAAATTAAAAAAAAAAAAAAAAAAAAACCTACCATGAGATCCAGTAATCCCACTTCTGAGTATATAGCCCATGGAAGTACAATAAGTACCTTCAAGAGATATCTGCAGTCTCTGCTCATTGCAGCATTATTCACAATAGCTAAAACAGGGAAACAACTGAAGTATTCATCAACAGATGAATGAGTAAAAGATATTATGGTGGTGGTTTAGTCATGTCCAACTCTTGCAACCCCATGGACTGTAACCACCAGGCTCCTTTGTCCATGGGATTTCCAGGCAAAAATACTGGAGTGGGTTGCCATTTCCTCCTCCAGGGGATCTTCCCAACCCAGCGGTCGAGCCCAGGTCTCCTGCACTGCAGGCAACTTCTTTACCGGCTAAGCTACTGGGGAAGGCCTTTGAATATTAGTCAGCCATGAGAAAGAAGAAAATCCTGCCTTTGGCAACAATGCAAAAGGTGAACCTTATGGTAATTTAAATAAGCCAGGCAGAAAAAGACAGATTCTGTAAGATCTCATTCTTAAGTGGAATCTAAAAAGAAAACTCATATGAACAGAGTAGAGCATTTATTGCTAGGGGCTGGGAAGTCAGGAAAATGAAGAGATGTCGGTCACAGGGAACAGACTTTCAGGTATTAGATAAATATATTCTAGAGATCAAATGAACAACATGATGACTCTAGTTAATAATTTTGTATTGTATACTTGACTTTTTCTTAGAGAGTTGATCTTAGACATTCTCACCACACATACACAGCAGATCAGTCCATGAAATGATGGATATAGAAATTGACTTGATTGTGGTTATCATTTCACTATGTATACATATATCAAAACATCACACAGCACACTAGTGAATAATGTTAGTTGCTTAGTCATGTCCAACTCTGCGATAACATGGGCTGCAGCATGCCAGGTCCCTCTGTTTATGGGATTTTCCAGGCAAGGATACTGGAGTGGGTTATCATTTCCTTCTCCAGGGGATCTTTCTGACCCAGGGATCAAACTTGGGTCTCCCTCATTGCAGGCAGATTCTTTACTGTCTGAGCCACCAGGTGAGTCTCAAAAATTTGTTCTTTGTTACCTCAGTATCCTCTGTCCACAGAATTCTCCAAGCCAGAATACCAGAGTGGGTAGCTGTTCCCTTCTCCAGGGGGTCTTCCCAACCCAAGGATTGAACCCAGGTCTCCTGCCTTGCAGGCAGATTCTTTACAGTCTGAGCCACCAGGGAAGCCTGTGCACTTTAAATATGTACAATTTTATTTTTCACTTATACCTCAATAAAGCTTGAGGAAGAAAATAATTTACCCTGAGAATCTACCTTATGTAGACACTGCCTACCCAAGGTAGTGGGCAGTTGGTCAATGACAATGATAGACTAGCTGCTCCAGTGGCCACACCACAGGCTGCCAGAAAACATGTCACAAAGGCTCACGGTTTTAACACTAACCCAAAGAGATTCTGAAATTCCAACAGAACTGATGACTCCTATCTTAATATGTATATGTCAAAGGAAGGAACATCATGATAACTACAACTAGTTAAAAGATGAATAAGAAAATTGATTTAATTGATTTTTTAGTAAACAGAAGTTAACTTTTTTTTTTTCCTTTAATCTCAACTGAATTCAAGGCAAGAGGACCTCTGGATAAAATGAAACAGAAAACTAAGCATCACTGTGCTGTGCTTAGTCTCTCAGACATGTCTGACACTTTGCAAACCCATGGACTGTAGCTTACCAGGCTCCTCTGTCCATGGGGATTCTCCATGGCCAGAACACTGAAGTGGGTTGCCATGCTCTCCTCCAGGGGTTCTTCTCAACCCAGGGATAGAACCCAGGACTCACCCATTGCAGGCAGATTCTTTACTGTCTGAACCACCAAGGAACCGCAAGAATACTGGAGTGTGTAGCCTCTCTCTTCTCCAGGGGATCTTCCCAACCCAGGAACTGAGCCCAAGTCTCCTGCATTGAGCATCACTATATCCTCTTTATTTCTATCTCTGTTTTATGAACAATATTTACAACTTCTGTCTGTCCCTTTAATCTAGGTGGACCTCAGGATTTTCTCAAGCTCCTTTTCTCCTCCCAGTTGGTACACACCTCTTGTGTTTTATTCATTTTTTTCTTGGCTTCTACCATCTTTATGCAGAGTACATCATGAGAAATGCAGGACTGGAAGAAACACAAGCTGGAATCAAGATTGCTGGGAGAAATATCAATCACCTCAGATATGCAGATGACACCACCCTTATGGCAGAAAGTGAAGAGGAACTAAAAAGCTTCTTGATGAAAGTGAAAGAGGAGAGTAAAAAAGTTTGCTTAAAGCTCAACATTCAGAAAATGAAGATAATGGCATCCAGTCCCATCACTTCATGAGAAATAGATAGGGAAACAGTGGAAACAGTGTCAGACTTTATTTTTTGGGCTCCAAAATTACTGCAGATGGTGACTGCAGCCATGAAATTAAAAGACGCTTGCTCCTTGGAAGAAAAGTTATGACCAACCTAGATAGCATATTCAAAAGCAGAGACATTATTTTGCCAACTAAGGTCTGTCTAGTCAAGGCTATGGTTTTTCCAGTAGTCATGTATGGATGTGAGAGTTGGACTGTGAAGAAAGCTGAGCGCTGAAGAATTGATGCTTTTGAACTGTGGTGTTGGAGAAGACTCTTGAGAGTCCCTTGGACTGCAAGGAGATCCAACCAGTCCATTCTGAAGGAGATCAGTCCTGGGTGTTCTTTGGAATGAATGATGCTAAAGCCGAAACTCCAATACTTTGGCCACCTCATGCTAAGAGTTGACTCATTGGAAAAGACTCTGATGCTGGGAGGAATTGGGGGCAGGAGGAGAAGGTGATGACAGAGGATGACATGGCTCGATGGCATCACTGACTCGATGGACGTGAATCTAAGTGAACTCCGGGAGATGGTAATGGACAGGGAGTCCTGGCGTGCTGCGATTTATGGGGTCGCAAAGAGTCGGACATGACTGAGCGAATGAACTGAACTGACCATCTTTGTACACAGTTCTGTGAGCCCTAAATCTATAGTCTTACTCTCTGTCATGCTCATAAGTTCCAAATTAAGGTATCTGATGGCTTATGAAAACATCGATTTGAAATCCCATTAGGAAACACTGAATTATACCTATATCATCAAATAACATCTCATCAACTTACCACCTTCTCCTATTAGTTCAGTTCAGTTCAGTGGCTCAGTTGTGTCCGACTCTTTATGGACCTCCCCATGGACCACAGCATGCCAGGCTTCCCTGTCCATCATCAATTCCTGGAGCCTACTCACACTCATGTCCACTGAATCAGTGATGCCATCCAAGCATCTCATCCTCTGTCATCCTCTTCTCCTCCTGCCTTCAATCTTTCCCAGCATCGGGGTCTTTTCCAAAGAGTCAGATCTTCACATTAGGTGATCAAAGTATTGGAGTTTCAGCTTCAGCATCAGTCTTTCCAATGAATATTCAGCACTGATTTCCTTTGAGATTGACTGGTTTGATCTCCTTGCAGTCCAAGGGACTCCCAAGGGTCTTCTCCAACACTGCAGTTCAAAAGCATCAGTTCCTTGGTGCTCAACTTTCTTTTTAGTCCAGCTCTCACATCTATACATGATTACAGGAAAAACCATAGCTTTGACTAGATGGACCTTTGTCAGCAAAGTAATGTCTGTGCTTTTGAATATGCTAAGTTGGTCATAGCTTTTCTTCCAAGAAGCAAGCGTCTTTTAATTTCATGGCTGCAGTCAACATCTGCAGTGATTTTGGAGCCCCCAAAATAGTCTCTTACTGTTTCCATTGTTTCCTCATCTATTTGCCATGAAATGATGGGACCTTCTCCTATACCAGCTCGCTTACTAATATTTTTTGTTGTTTGCATTTAAACACTAGTGCCATAAACCTAATTTCAGTCCTCCACTCTTTCAAATCAGTCACAAATTCATGTTTGTTTTTCCACTTATACGATCATCAAACTGTCCATTTCTCTCCTTACTCAATGCTGTTGCTCTAAAACATACCATTATGAATTCTAACCTTGCTTTATTGTAGTCACTCATATTATATGCCTTCCATTAGATTGTATTGAAATACTAGGAATGTTGAAATATTATGACTGCTTCTAAAACTCAAATGCAATAAATGTTTGACTTACCTTTCTTAATTACCTCATGCTTAAAGCGAGATATAGTTGCCCTTACTCTTTTCCCTATCCTTTGTGTTGTCTTTTATTCCATACAAACGTCCTTAGACTGCTCTTCAGTAGATCACAGCAAGGCTATCTATTCTATAAGCCCTTGTAGTCACATGTTCTAGTAAATGCTGATCATGGAGAGAACTCCAGTAATTTTATTGAATGAATAATTAACTCCAGTAAATTTTTATACAATAAAATTATTCACAATCTCTTATTTCATCATCAAAAATAAGATACATACCAGTTATAAGGGTTTCAAGTACTTATATTTTTAGTGAAGAGTTTGTACTCCTAAGATTATAAAATGTGTAACTAATACCAGTGTAGTAAAAGCCCTCTATTCTCTGTTGTATTAAAAAAAAAAAAAAAACACACACACACACACATAATAGTGGAGTAATGATAGTTTGTTCTGCTTGTATTTGTATGTATGTGTAATGGGTAGGATTCTTGACTCTGATCCTTCACTCTTCCCTGTATCCATAGCCTTGTCATAGCCTCACTGTGGGCAGAAACCCTTGGCACTGGGCTTGGCCCAGTGTCTTGCTAAAGACAATGATATGTGCAAGTATTTGAATTTTTAGTGCACTAAATCCAAGCTGCAGCCTAAAGATGTCTTATGTGTTTCCACTAGTTTGCTTGCACTTTTTACATCACCATGAGAGGGTCATGGACCCAGGAGAAAGAAAGCCATGGGTCACAACTGAACTGTCCCGGCCAAGACCTGTTTTAAATAGCAAAACCCCAGTGACAAGCAAATGCATTAGAAAAAATAAATGAGTGTTTTTATAAGCCTGAGGGTGTTGGGTAATTTTATGTAACAAGAGTTAACTGATGCAGTTTTATTAAACTTCATTAAAAGTACAGGCAAATCTGAAGTATAACTCAAGCATTCATTGTTAATCAACCCCTTAGGCTGATCACTTACCTCATTAATAAATTTAGTTTATATTCAATTTCATAACATTTTCCTAAAAGCTGATATGTGAACCCATATTCAAGAAATCATGGAGATAAAACTTTTAGATACTGTTATATACATGAACTATCTAGGGAACAAAACAAACAGACAATGGCTTCATGCCATAAAGAAGAAAAGGTAAATCAGTTGAAACGATTTAAAGCTATATTTCCCTATAATTTTTCTATTTGACTTTTGAAATATACATGTATTTCTCAATCATCTCTGGAAAAAATAATGCGACTTGCTGGAGTCCAGCTCCAGCAGCCAGGGAATAAGCCTGAAGGGGTGAGCGGTGTCGGCGGACAATGATGTAGCCTCTGTCTCAAAGCACGGGACTACATGTTTATTTCAAGCTTCAGCTTTTCTTTTATACTTTGACAAATGCATTAGGTCAGAGGTTTGACATTTTTAGTTTTCCCCACCCAGATTTACTGTCTCCAGAAATCATTGTTGCCCTACAGAGTTCCTGCTTCAGCAATTCTCTCAGAATCGGCTTTACTATCTGTTATCTACTTTCTCTTTTGTGTCCTATACTTAACTTGTGATTACATTATAAGTCATGCCACATTCCTCAGTTTATTTCCTATCTTTCTAAATCCTGTTTGCCCCTAGTGTCTTAAGATCACTATCTCCTAAAAAGGCTTCTAGCTATTAATTATTCCTAAACCCTAAACTCAACAAACTTCTTTTGTCATAAATATTTCCTTCACAAACAGGTCTCAGGTAACAATCCTTGAACAAATGTCAATGGTTACTTTATAGATTATTTTCTGGGCACAACTGCAGAAGACTTTGTGTTTTCTCATGCTTCTCTCAAGCACCTTAACATTCTTTCCAGCCAACTCAACTGAAGAAAGGAAAGAGGAAGTCAGAATCACAAGGCCTAACTCCTTCATCCTGGGACCATGCCTGCGAGATGAGGAGAGGGGGTTGGGGCCGTGCTTCCATTTTGTCAGTAATGCCTAAAGTGGCTCCTGACAGCTACTGGCAACTAATTATTAGAGCATGGTAGTAAATGATGTGATTTATAATATGTACTGAAAATTCTTTCTTTATATTTTCATTATAAACAAGCAAACTTTAGTAATCATGATATTTAATTATACATTACCTCAGAATTTAAGTAGACAGCGTCCTGTAATTAAACTTTACAAATACTCATAATTATTTTATAAAGTGGTGAAAATATTGACTGCTTCTGACAACAGGCTCTAGATTTGAGTTTTTCATGATCAATTAGAGTAGGCAGCATGCAACTCGTAGATTCTAAGGTTGAAAGAAAATAAATGTGTGTATTTACTTTTATTCAAGTGCTTTGGCATGTTTTGTCTTTTTATTTTTTTAGACAAGAGGAGCTAATACTTGTGTGTACTATAAACATGAAGTCTGTTTGATAACTATTATTGAAACATCTGTTCTTCTGTATATGACATATCTGAAATAGACATTTTTATGTCTCCCCAGTGGTATAATTGAATCCAAGTTTGGCTTGTGTATCTTATATGGATTTATAGTCCTATTTCAAGAGTTATTCTGTTCTTGGATGTTGTCTGTTTTAAAATCTGTGTACCCAGCATGGAAGAGAGAAAATAAATCAGATTTTGTATTTTGTGGTAAAGCAAGTATTATGTTACCGAAAAAGTAGCTGGGGCCCAGCTGCTCAGTGCCCCAAAGTCAACAAACAGGCCAGGTTGGTGGAAAGGAAAGTCTGCTTTATTTCAGATGCTGACCACTGTGGGTAGGGGGTGGCAGACATCTGTCTAAAGGCCAACTCTCCCTGCCTACTGGCAACCAGTGGGGCAAAAGCTGTTATTAACCAGAGGTCGGGGGTAAGGGGGCACTACATGAAGGAACAGCACAGTCATTTCTGAGAGTTATCTTCAAATTGATCATAAGTGGTCTAACCAGGATCATCTTGGTTTTATTAGATTCAATTAATCTTTAGTTTCAGGGTCCATTTGTTCCCATTTCTTTGCAGCCAATTCTCAGAATTGTGGCAGCTCCTGTTCTGCATACAGTCTGGTCATCATGTAATTAACTATCTTCACCTGGGGTTTCAGTAGCTAGAAGACAGCTCACAGGATATTGCTCAGAATGTTATCTATAGTCCTTGAGAAGGGACTAAAGATCCTTGACTATGCTTAATGATTACTTTATTATTATTTGGTTTCATTTGGCTGCTTTCCTTTGTTTTCACATGTTCTCATTTCTCTGATTAAACTTGTTCTTTGACTAAAGTTTTCCACAGACAAAAGGCAGGCAGAGGATGTGGTGAGGGGTCAAGGACCTTTGGGCCTCTATCTGTTTCAACTGTGTTTAAATAGTTATGGGTTATAGGCTACCTTGATATCTGATATGCTGGGAACTGAGAGAAATTCCTGGACAAGAACTGAGATTAAAACTGTCATCCATAAATATTCCCAGAAGATGGAGGAATGGTACCTCAGTCTTGTTGGAGGATCTATGAAGAACACCATAGAAATCTGCAACATTATTTCTTTTAGAAAAGAAATCCACATTGTGGCTTCAAAATAATTTTATTTACAATTTGGTAGAAATCTTCTTAAAAGTGATAGAAAATGCCAAATTGGGCCTAATCAGTATATAACCTAAACATAAGCAAAAATGTTAACTTTTGTATGAACAATCAGTTTGCATAGAAGTTACTTATTTAATGTGCACATTTTGTGTTCTGTATTTTATGAACTTTAAGGCATTTTTTTTTCCACAGTTAAAAACTTCCCAAACAAGACAAATTCAATGATTATCTTTGGACAGATTGTAGCCACTTTTGTTGACATTGACTGAACATATGTAAAATAGCTTATGTTTATTTCTGTTTCTACACCTCAACTAAAATATATGCATCAATGATTCTACTTACATTTAATTAAGCTGTCACTTAATTTTTATTCCATAATACTGCAACCAGACTTAACACTTGGTCAGGGTTCTCAAGATTTGAAAAAAAAAAAAATGTTTGAAACAGTACTGGAGAGCTTTTAAGATAAATGGTACGTTACACAGACATTAACAGAATGGAAAGATGGTAATCTCAATAGATGCAGGATTTTTTTTTTTTTTTTAGCAAAATTCAACATTTACTAATGATAAAAAAAAAAATCTCTTACAGAACAGGTATAGAAGGAATGAACTTGGGCACATTGTCCATATATGAAAAGCCCACAGCTAAAATAATAATCAGGGTTTCACAGGTGGCACTAGTGGTAAAGAACCTGCCTGCCAATACAGGGGACATAAAAGACACGGGTTTGATCCCTGGGTTGGGAAGATTCCCTGGAAGAAGACAGGGCAACCTACTCCAGTATTTTTGCCTGGAGAATCCCCATGGACTGAGGAGCCTGGTGGGCTACAATCTATAGAGTCACAAAGAGTTGAACACATCTGAAGGGATTGAGCACAGGCACATACAACTTCATAATTAATGAGGAAAAAGTTTTTCCTCTAAGATAGTACAAGGCAAGGTTACCCACTGTTGACACTTCTATTTAGGTAGTACCAGAATTCTTAAAAAGATGAATTAGACAAGGATGACAAAAAAGCATCCAACTCAAGAAGGGAAGAAGTAAAATTACCTATGTTTTCAAAGAGATGTAGAAAATCCTAGAGACCCAACAGGATACTGCTAAAACTAACAAATAGATTTATAAATATTGCAGGATCACAATTAACAAAAACCAGTAATTTTTCTATATACTTGCAGTGAATTATCTAAAAAATAATTTAAGAAAAAATCCCATTCAAAATGGGATCCAAAAAAATCCCTAAGAATACTTAAGAATACTTGGGCTTCCCTAGTGGCTCACAATGTAAGTAAAGAATCTGCCTGTAGTGCAGGAGACACACTGGTTCGATCCCTGGGTCAGGAATTCCCCCGGAGAAGGGAATGGCTACCTATTTCCAGTATTCTTGCCTGGAGAATTCCATGGACAGAGGAGCCTGGCAGGCTATAGTCCATGGGGTTGCAAAGAGTCGGACATGACTGAGTGACTAACACTTTCACTTAAGAATAAACCTGACCATAAACATCCTTCACTAAAAATCATAAAATATTAACAAAGAAATTTAAAGGAGACACAAATAAATGGAAAGATAATCCAGAATCATGGAAAAATTAATGTTTTCAAAATGTCTACGCTACCCAAAATGATCTACAGGTTCAACGCAATATCTGTCAAAATCCCTTTACAGAATTAAAAAAAATATATAATCCTAAAAATCATATGTAGCCACAAACATCCTGAAGTCCTCAAAGCAACATTGAGCAGGAAGAACAAAGTCAGAGCATCACACTTCCTGACTTCTAAATAAGTTACAGCAAGCAAAACAGTATAGACAGATGCAAAAAGAGATATATAGACCAGGTGAACAGAATAGGGACCTCAGAAATAAATCTATAAATGTACGATTGTCTTATTTTCAGAATTGTATCCAAGAGCATACAATAGGGAAAGATTACCTCTTTAACAAATTATGTTGGAAAAACTAGATATCCAGATGGAAAGACTGAAACTAAGCCCAAGCCCTGTCTCATACCATACACAAAAGTCAATTCAAAATGGGTTAAAGCTATAAACATGAAACCTGAAACAGTTAAACTACTAGAAAATATATAGAGAAATTTTTTTTGACAAGAATCTGATAAATTTTGGGCATATAACTCCAAAAGCAAAAACAACAACAACAACAACAACTAAAATTTGCATAACAAAGGAAACGGTCTCCAGGAGACAGTGAAAGGATAGGGAAGCTACAGTCCATGGCACCACAAAGAGTTGGACAAGACTGAGTGACTGAACAACAACAACAATTTGTACTATAGTTTCCCACATGGTGTTTGTGGTAAAGAACCCGCCTGCCAATGCAGGAGGCATAAGAGACACGAGAAGGGGAGGAGGGATGAATTGGGACATTGGGATTAGTGAGTGTGCATTGCCGTGTTTAAAACAGATAGCCAGTGGGAATCTGCTGAATGGCACAGGGAACTCAGCTAGGTGTTCTGTGGTGACCTAGACAGGTGAGGTGGGAAGGTGGCAGGAGGGAGGGGTATATGTATACATATAGCTAGTTCACTTTCTTGTACAACATTGTAAAGCAACTATACCCCTATTTAAAAAGAGGCAAGCACTGATAAACGCTTGAAATACTATGCTAAGTGGAAGAAGTTAGTCACAAAGGGCCATATATGATCCCTTTCTTATGAGATGTTCAAAATATGCCATTCTATAAAGTATATTAGTGGTTGGCTAGAGGTAAAGATGGGCTTAAGTTGGGTGAGATAGAATGGGAATGTTTGCAGAGGTTTTTTGTGGGGCTGATGAAATATTCCAGAATTAGATTGTGGTGGTATATTCACAACTTTGCCAACATACTAAAAAAAAATAAAATTTGAATAATAAATATTAAACAGGTGAAATATTAAACAGGTTATGATTTGTATCATAATAACACTTAAAAACCTGTCTTTTTAATACACTACAATGATTTATAGAAAAAAATTTTCATAATCCCTTTAAAGTTTCTTAGTAACCTAAAATTCAACTTTTGGATCACAAAATTATCTAAAATTAAAAGAGAAATGTATATATTATTTCTAGAAATAAATGCAAAGCAAAAATGAGAAAAAACTGAGGCAACATTAGAGAAAGAAATTCTTCTTTAATGGTTTAATATGTAATGATAATTCTAGCAGGCAGGAGTTTTACTCAAATGTTACAGAAATAATAAAAGATTACAGAGAATTCTTCAAATTGTTTCTGAAGCATTGTATGCTATATTTTTATTTAAATTATGAAATGATCAGCTCATTTCCTGTATGAAAGTAGTTCTGTTAATTATAAACATGGAATTCATAATACTTTAAATTTTTGTATGTGCTTCCCATGGTATGTTATTTTTATTAATCTTATGGTTAAACAGATGGCATAACCTATTATACACTTACAAAATATGAAGTGCTCGACATACAGCAACAGCAATACTTTTTTAGATATGAAAACAAATAAAGAAACTTGAGTTTTTTTCTGAAATACTCAACATGCCCAGGAAGAGGAAAATTAAAAGTGCTGGATTCTATAAAATATATAGATATCACCAGCATAGTTATACTATTCTGTGATTCAGGTTAGGGCAGCAAAAGATTCTTCTGAAACCAAACTGATTTCTGGCTCCCAGTAATGTTTCTGTGATCGTCCTAGTCTGCCTTTTGAATCTGCTTCATGGTACCCATTCAGATATCTTATTTACTTGGAATAGAATTGCGAATGGTCCTAGTATAGAAAGATTTATTGCATTTTCTCTAGCTTAGAGAAATATTAATATGTTAATAAGTATAGTGAGGTTATAGAAGGTATAGCCATTTTTCTCTACTTCTATATTTATAAATATTTACTGAATGGTAGATATTACATTCAAATCAAAATAACAAAAATTAGAAACTAAAAATTTTTAGTTAGTCATATATTTAAGTACATGGATAATGAAATTTGATTAAAGTTATCAATTTTATACATGATTTTAAATCTTGAATATAAAAATGATACTCTGATGGCATAAAGTGAGGATGAACTAAAGAGCCTCTTGAAAAGGGTGAAAGAAGAGAGTGAAAAGTCTGACTTAAAACTAAACATTCAAAAAACCAAGATTGTGGCATCTGACCCCATAACTTCATACCAAATAGATGGAGAAATATCCTTAACATTGGCAGATTTTATTTTCTTGGGCACCAAAATCACTGCGGACATTGACTACAGCCAAGAAATTAAAAGACACTTACTCCTTGGAAGGAAAGTTATGACCAACCTAGACAGCATATTAAAAAGCAGAGACATGAATTTGCTGACAAAGGTCCATATAGTCAAAGCTTTGGTTTTTCCAGTAATCATGTATGGATGTGAGAGTTGGACCATAAAGAAGGCTGAGTGCTTCTTTTGAACTTTCGAACTGAGGTGTTTGATACTTTCGAACTGTGGTCCTGGAAAAGACTCTTGAGAGTCCCTTGGACTGCAAGGAGATCAACACAGTCAATCCTAAAGGAAATCAGTCCTGAATATTCATTGGAAGGACTGATGCCAAAACTGAAGCTCCAATACTTTGGCCACCTGATGAGAAGAGCTGACTCATTGGAAGAGCTGACTCCCTGATGCTGGGAAAGATTGAGAGCAGGAAGAAAAGGGGGCAACAGAGAATGAGATGATTGGATGGCATCACTGACTCAATGAACATGAGTTTGAGCAACCTCCAGGAGAAAGTGAGGAACAGGGAAGCCTGATCTGCTACAGTCCATGGCATCACAAAGAGTGGGACACCACTTAGCCAATGAACAACAACAAAAGAAACTGAATACACCCACAAAGCAGTATGAATTTTATTTTGGTGACTAAGAGGATAAAGAATTTGCTTACATTGCAGGAGACACAGGTTCAATCCCTGGGTTGGGAAGATCCCCCAAAGAAGGGAATGGCAACCCACTCCACTATTCTTGACTGGAGAATCCCATGGACAGAGGAGCCTGGCATACTACAGTCCATGGGATCCCAAAGAGTCCGATATGGCTGAGCGACTGACACTTTAGGTTTCATACGTTATACGCAGGCTTAGAAACAGCAAATATGAATTTCTACCATATTTTGGCACTGTTGTAGATACATTATGTCACAAATATACTTCAGCCCTGTTTAGCACTAGCATTTTTTTTTAATCTAGAGGCTGCTCTGTGAAATATCACTATATAAACAAAGATTTACTTGACTATTATTTGCAAGACATATTAGTAGGTTTTATGTCTTTTGAATCTCACATTTTCCATGTCCAAATTTTTAAAAACCTGTTTCTCATACGAGTATTTTTCAATTTCAGCAGCTATATTAAGATATGCTTATGTGTGATTTTCTTCTTAATAGTTCTTATACATTTTTTGGAGAAGAAAATGACAAGCCACTCCAGTATTCTTGCTTGGGAAATCCCATGGATGAAGAAAGTTGGTGGGCTACCATCCCTTGGGTCACAAAAGAGTCAGACATGATTTAACGACTAAACAGCATAAATTTTTATTTTACTTCAGGAATTCAGTTCAGTTCCTCAGTCATATCTGACTGTTTGCAACCCCATGAACGGCAGCACGCCAGGCTTCCTTGTCCATCACCAACTCCCTGAGCTTGGTCAAACTCATGTCTGTCAAGTTGGTGATGCCATCCAACCATCTAATCCTCTGTCATCCCCTTCTCCTCCTGCCTTCAGTCTTTCTCAGCATCAGGGCCTTTTCTAATGAGTCAATTCTTTGTACCAGGTGGCCAAAGTATTGGAGCTTCAGCTTCAGCATCAGTACTACCAGTGAATATTCAGGATTGATTTACTTTAGGATAGACTGGTTTGATTTCCTTGCAGTCCAAGGGACTCTCAAGAGTCTTCTCCAACACCACAGTTCAAAAGCATCATTTTTTCAGTGCTAAGCTTTCCTTATGGTCCAACTCTTATATCCATACATGACCACTGGAAATACCATAGCATTGACTAGACAGACCTTTGTTGGCAAAGTAATGTCTCTGCTTTTTAATATGCTGTCTAGGTTGGTCATAGCTTTTCTTCCAAGGAGCAAGTGTCTTTTAATTTCATGGCTGCAGTCACCATCTAACGGATTTTGGAGCCCAAGAAAATAATGTCTGTCACTGTTTCCATTGTTTCCCCATTTATTTGCATTGAAGTGATGGGATCAGATTCCATGATCTTAGTTTTTTGAATGCTGAGTTTTAAGCCAGCTTTTTCACTCTCTACTTTCACCTTCACCAAGAGGCTCTTTAGTTCCTCTTCACTTTGTGCTGTGAGAATGTTTTCATCTGCATATCTTGAGGTTACCGATATTTCTCCCAGCAGTCTTGATTCCAACTTCTGCTTCATCCAGCCCAGCATTTTACATGATGTACTCTGAATATAAGTTGAATAATCAGGATAACAATATACAGTCTTGACATACTCCTTTCCCAATTTGGAACCAGTCCATTGTTTGAAGTCCAGTTCTAACTGTTGCCTCCTGACCTGAATACAGATTGCTCTGGATGCAAATAAGGTTGTCTGGTATTCCCATTTCTTTAAGAATTTTCCACAGTTTTTAATGGTACACACAGTTTAAGGCTTTGGCATAATCAGTAAATCAGAAGTAGATATTTTTCTGGAATTCTCTTGCTTTTTCTATAATCCGATGAATGTTGGCAATTTGATCTCTGGTTCCTCTGCCTTTTCTAAATCCAGCTTGAACATCTGGAAGTTCTTGGTTCACATACCGTTGAAACCTAGCTTGGAAAATTTTGAGCATTACTTTGTTAGTGTGTGAGACGAATGCAATTGTTCAGTAGTTTGGACATTCTTTGGCATTGCCTTTCTTTGAAATTGGAATGAAAACTGACCTTTTCCAGTCCTGTGGCCACTGCTGTTTTCCAAATTTACTAACATATTGAGTACAGCACTTTCACAGTATCTTCCTTTAGGATTTGAAATAGCTCAACTGGAATTCCATCATCTCTGCTGGCTTTGTTCATAGTGATGCTTCCTAAGGACCACTTGACTTCACATTCCAAGATGTCTAACTCTGGATACATGATCACACCATCGTGGTTGTCTGGGTCATGAAGATCTTTTTTTATAGTTCTCCTGTGTATTCTTGCCACTTCTTTTTATTATCTTCTGCTTCAGTTAGGTCCATACTGTTTTTGTCCTTTATCGAGCTCATCTTTGCATGAAATGTTCCCTTGGTATCTGTAATTTTCTTGAAAGGATCTCTAGTCTTTCCCATTCTATTGTTTTCCTCTATTTCTTTGCACTGATCATGATGAAGGCTTTCTTACTTCTCCTTGCTATTCTTTGGAACTCTGTATTCAAATGGATATATCTTTCCTTTTCTCCTTTGCCTTTTGCTTCTCTTCTTTTTTCAGCTATTTGTAAGGCCTCCTCAGACAATCATTTTTCCTTTTTGCATTTTCATTTATTTTTCTTGGGCATGGTACTTCAAAAATCTGGGGGTTAATGTCCATCATGAGTTTTAAAAAATATTTAGCTAATGTTTCTAAAAATATTTCTGCTTAAATTATATATATATATATATATATATATATATATATATATATATATATCTGATAATGTTTATGCTTCTCACAAATTTCTTACCCCATCCGCTTTATTCAACACTATCAATTTTTTTTTTTCTTTTCATTTCTGGATGTACCCAGTCAAATAATCTTATGTTGGATCTAGGCTGTTTTTAAAAGGATATATTGAATTCCTACTTTCATTTTAAATTCTACATTTCTGCCTGAGTTGTTTTGAGATACTGAATTTCTTTTAGATATTGTAATGTTCACATAAATATTCAGTAAAATATTCAATATACAGAGAAATAGAAGAGAGACTTTCCAAGTGGTGCCAGTGGTAAAGGGTCCTCCTGCCAGTGCTGGCATACTTAGGAGACGTGAGCTTAATCCCTAGGTTGGGAAGATCCCTTGCTGCAGGGAATGGCTACCCACTCCAGTATTATTGCCTGGAGAATCCCATGGACAGAGGAACCTGGTAGGCTACAGTCATGGATTCGCAAAGAATCAGACAGGAATGAGTGAGGTAGCACTTTATTTAAGACATGCTCAAGACTAGCTCCAGGAGTGCAGCCACCATCAAGGAAGAAAGTGCTCCAGAGAAGCGTGATTTTCAACAGTATTATACCTTATTAGAACAAAAAGTGTACATCGAACTTGACAGGGGTACATTGCTTCTAAGTTTCAACTGAGATGTTTAGTTACAGTTTAGCATGTATGCAACAAGTCACAATACACTGGCCTTTGGGAAGGGAACCTTATCTGAGAACCCATGCTAACAGTGGTCTCATCAGAAGGGAGGCATTATTTTTCACCGTCAGAGTGGATATTTTGTAATGATTAAAGCAGATGTGAAATGTATGTTTGACAGGCCACAAGTCAGGCTGTTCTTGACATAAAGTTCAGGCCACATTACGTATAAGCCAGAATGGCTTCCCAATACCCATGTGCAAGCATTTCTTCCATTACAAATTTTCCATTGAACATCTCTATTATGAGACATGAGAAAATTAAATTCTCCCTTGAAGAAGGTAAATCATCCAAATCTCAGTATCTAAATTGTGTTTCGTGTAAAGCATCTGTTGGATCACATAGGCAGGTGGGTACTCCTGACCAGCCCATTGCTGGGCCCGTAGCAAAGTCACGATGAACGTGCTGCAGACAATTCATAAATGAGAGCTGCTTTGTGAAACTGCTTCTGTTTCTCACAGGTTTTATCATCACTGTTGCTGTCAGGTTAGGTTATTTCTTACCACTAAGCCCCATATTCCTGAAAGAGATTTTAGCATGGAGATGGCTATTTTTATGTCAATTTTCTTTTATCTTTTTTTTTTTTTTTTTTTGCTGTGGTTGCTGTCCCTGTGGTCATGGTACTCTTTGTCTCAGAGGCATTTATGTTCAATAGAGACAACTGGAAAAAATGTACCTAAAAATAAGAAAAATTAAAATCCTCCGATAATTGATTTATATTCTGTGCTCAATTTTGAAAACCAATTCTTACCATTAGCTTAACACACACATAGTTTAAGTTAATATTCTACCCATCTACTTGAGAGCTATTTGTAGTTTTTCAGGTCAGTTACTATTTAATTGGGATATTTTCTAATAAAACACATTTTACTTTTTATCAGTGAACTAGGCATCATGTTATTCAAGTATCCTGCTATTGATGCTTGAATTAATGACCTAAAAGAAGATCTTCCTTAATTGTTTGGGATTACCAATGTATTTGTTCACTCATATCACCTTTATGTTTTAAAACTAGATTAAAGGAGTATAGAAATGGTTAGGCATAAAACCAAGTAAACACATACATTTTTATCTGTTGAGAAAAATAAATAAGAGAGTATGGTTATTTGTTTTTGTTCTTGCTTGTGATTAATTGCCACCTACAATTTAAATATCTTCTTTAGGCAGATTACCCAAATATAAAATGTTAAAAATATTTGACTTGGGAGTATTGTGTAGGAAAGGTTTGCAGGCAGTCCCATTTCTGGATATCCTAACACAGTTAAAACTGTTGTTCATCTCATTTCTTTTTTATAATGCTATTTTTTTTCTCATATTTGGGGGATCTTATCTGCTCTTTGTAAAATATAACACCTTTGTGTTAGATCATTATGTGGATCTTTGATATTTACTGAGTAGATATTAATATGTGTATTCTTCTTCCAACATTTAAACCATGGATACATTCAAAAGCAACTGTTATTGCTGCTTGGTAAAGCATATCCTATGGTAGGCATCTTATTCAAATATTTTGCACTCCAAGTGTTTTAAACTTAGAATTGAATTCTGACATTGATATTTTAAGACTGCAAAATAGGTTTGTTTTAAAGCCAGTAGATTTTTTCTTTAGATTTTAACTGGTGAGTTACTGGTCACTTTTATTTTTAACTATATTAAATAACACATGGTATTTGAAAATAGATGTATTTTTCAAGCTGTTTTTCTGGTTTCTCTCAGCAGGTGTATGTGCTGGATAATGTACAGAAATAAAAGCTACAATTTGAACCCATGTAAATGTCTTAGGAATATAGGAAATTTAAAGAAACAATTATAGAAATAATAACCTTGTAGAAATTGCAACTTGAAGTGTCAGTACAAGCAGCTGGTTTTGCACAAATAACTGTAACCAATGTACATTTTTGTCTTTAAATGAATATATTAGAAGAAAAGCTGTTAACTCATGATTTATGATCAATTTATTTAAAAAATCAGGTATAGAGATGAAATAAACTAATATAAGTATGTAGCTAGATTATTTTTACATAAATAAACACTTGTTTTATCATTAACCATATAAAGATTTTTCTAGAACTCTTTCTTTCTCAATCAATAGGTAGCCAATATTGAGGTTCTAATTCTGTATTCTTGACTATCTTTGAACTTCACGTTTGATATCATGGAATATATATTATTTGTGTTACTTTTTTCAACATTGTTGTATGTGTCAACAGTTATTTTTGTGTGTATTTGTTTTTATTAATTTACTGTGAAGCATCTCATTGTGTAGATATTTCATAATTTAGAAATGCATATGACCACGAATGGCCATTTGGGTTATTTTTCCTTTTTGACTGTTATGAATAAAATGCTATGAAAATAATTTCATTTTTGTGTGTGTGTTTATGTGTATGGATGTTGGCACTCACTCTTTTTTAGCACATACCTATGAGTATAAATGCTGGTTTATAAAATAGGTGCTTGTTTAGTCATGTGCCAAAGATTTTTGAAAACTTCTGTTACTTTTTTCTTCCATCGAGACATTTATAAGATTCCCTGTGACTTCACATTTTATTGAACATTTAGTATTATCCCTGGTGGCTCAGATGGTAAAGCATCTGTCTACAATGTGGAAGACCCTGGTTCAATCCCTGGGCCGGGAAGATCCCCTGGAGAAGGAAATGGCAATCCACTCCAGTACTATTACCTGGAAAATCCCATGGACAGAGGATGTAGGCTCCAGTCCATGGGGTCACAAAGAGTCGGACACGATCAAGCGACTTCACTTTCACTTTCATTTTAGTATTATCACTGTTTAATTATAATTCCAGTGTGTACCTTTATCCTTCTTACTGTCTGATATGTACTTACTTGGTAAGTACCACTCTGAAACAACTTTTTTTTATTCTTATGAGTCTTTGATGTCCTCTCATTATTACTATCCATAGTAGATTATTTATAGTTTGTTTTATTAATTTATGGGATAAAAATCTAGATAAGAGAATATAACTTACTTGCAATGTAAATATTTTCTCTCTTTCTGGATTATTCCTTCTCTTCATGTGATTTTTGGTGAATAGAAGTTATCAGTTTTAGTGATGTGCAAATTGCCATCTGCTTTCTGTGATGTGTTTAACAAATGGTTGTGTACTTTGGTCATGTATTCTTCACTCTTGTCTCTAAGCTTAATTGTTTTATCCCTCTATGTGTATTATTTTATCTGAGTTTAATTTTTGTATTTAGTGAAATCCAACCTAAATTTCCAGTGAATGTAAAAGTAGAAAAATCAGACCTGAAGTTGGCCTAGATCAGGACCAAGCTAGATGCCCTTCTGCAGTGTCTACCAGAGGAGAGTTATATGGGTGGGGAGCATCTGGATGAGGAGGCCTGGAAAACCTACTTGGACGCACATGGCAAGGACTGTTCCATCATTGTGGCCCTCGGCAAAAGCCATCTGCCCATTTGCTGCCACAGAAAATGAGGAAGAAGAGGGAGATGGATGAGCTGCAGAAAACCAGTAAGTATGTGATCAAGCTGTTTGACTAGAATGTGCTTTTAGCTCGGTTTAGCAGTTCACACTGCAGCAGCCAATCTATAATATCTAGAGGTGCAATGACCTCTCATAGCTCACATGTCAGTGCTTACCCAGCTCACTGTTAAGCACACGGAGGGTTCCGAGGTCATCATGGCAATAGTCTTCAGGTTATAAGCAGCCTTCGCCTGTAGCCCCTGGGCACCTGGAGATGCCTGCAGATGCTGCATGCCTTCCCCACTTCAGCCAGAGACACAGGACAGCCCGAGAGATGAGCCCAAGTCTGAGCTCTCCACACTCAAATTACAGCAACATGAAGAACTGGAAATGCATTTGACAGAAATAGACCAACGTCCTTACTTGTAAATGAGGTTACAATGGGAGATAATAGAAGCAACATGATTTCCCACTGTTGTCTAACTCCAATAAGTATTTCCCTTCTAAAAAGGAAAAAAAAAAATTAAGTCACAAATTTTTTTTTTCATGAAGAAACACACTTTCACAAGGACCATTCATTAAAAAGACCACCATTCCCCTGGTGAACTGCAGTGGCCACTTTGCCACAGGTCAGGCCAATATGTATGTGCCAATCACTTTCTGGAATGCCTATTCTGTTGAACTTATCTTTTGCCTGTGCTTCTGTTAGTATATCTTTATACTTAGATTTGAAATGTGATGATATATGCCCACCTTTTGTTTTCTTCTTTTCAATAATTGCTTGTTTGGGGAGGGCACTTTGCATTTTTTCATGAAAAACAGAATTATATTGCCATTCACACACTCTTTCACACACAGAGAGACTGATTATGATTGGAATGAAAATAAACTTGGAGAGAAGAGAGCTTTTAAATTCTTGAGTCTTCTAACTCATAATACAGTATATCTCACCATTAATTTTGGCCTTTTTAATTCCTCAGAGCAAGAATTTTTAGTTCTCATTGTATATATCCGAGAAATTTTTGTTAGATTTTTGTTGTAAACATTTATATATAAATCACCCATTAGTAGTCAGAAGAGCATTGTGTAAAATCACTAGACAAAAAACTCTTTATAACACATATGTCAGTAACTTAGGTAATAGTTAAAGCAAACTAAGAAACCTGAGGGATTCATCCATACAAAATAACACTTTCTCCAGAAACCTGTCCACTTAGAGAGGTAGGAAAGTGATCACATTTATCTCAGGAGCAGAATATGTGACACTCCAGAGACCATACTAAGAATCTTGGGTTTCACATTAACACCAATGCATGCACATTTCCTTTAGGCTCCTCATAGATTCTTAAAAGAACTGTGATATGAAAACCTGTAGTTGAGTAAATTATTATAACTGGTCATTTCAAGATGTAAATACTTTGTGAGGAATGGGGAGGGAACAAGTGTATTCCCTGTTACCCTAGTTTACTTCTGTGCTGAATCAGTAAGACTGAATCTGATGTCATCTCCAGGTCACTTCTCATTTGAACAAATTTATATTCTGTATCAACTAAAAAAATCACAAAAATTTCTAGTGAACAGCCAAGACGATGACTTTTAGAGAAGGATGTATCTTTCTCAGACTTCCATGTGTTGCAACAATGTGCTAGTCCCATTATTAACTCGTGGTGTGGAAGCATTGAGAGTAGAGAAGCTTTTAGGCATAGTTGATAAAAGCTCTGCAAACATTAGTGAAAGCAAAACAGCACCTTAGAAAACAAACCAGTGTATCTCAAATAATCATTCTTATGGCTTCTTATTTTCCTGTGCTTATCTGTGGAAATATGATAGCATTCAGAAATTGCTTAACTAAAGAAATGCAACAGAATTTTAAACTAATGGGTATGTTGTGCTATGCTTTAACTTAATGATGTGGCACTTTTTGGACTATCCCACTTTATATGTAAATTTCTCTAACCCTTGTAAATGGAGAATCTCATATAGACTATGAAACATCATTGTGCAGCATAAAAATTATATCAAAATGGTTTTTCTTGATGACATGCATCCATTAGAAGGAAACCATAAAAATGTTATAAACATATTTGAATCTTCTAGGTGATGATTTTTCTTGACAAGCTAATGTGCTGTGCTATGAGGGGAAATGGAGTAATACTGTTGAAAAGAACAGAATGATTTTAGTTTCTTTTTTGCCAAGAAAATCTCAAGAACAACAGTACATTCTCCAAAATCCCTGATGTTAAGGTAGTCCCTTGAGAATTGAAGGTTGTCATGTTATATTTTTTACCTATTCTTTCTAGATTGATAGAAAGTATATTTATGGAGACACAATTTTCTTAAATCTTCATTTAAGAAGCGCACATTTGCTAAGATCATCACTACTTCCATAATAAATTATTTTCCCCATTTTTTATAATTCAAATAATAGTTTTGAAGAACTGAAAAATTTTAAAAACATGTGTGTATTTCCTATGGATAACATCTTAAAATATCTTATATTTACTTAATTTTTAGAAGAAGGCATACATACAGGATTTAGTGTAGCATTTATACATGATAAATCCTTGAAATTTTAAACTCTTAGAATCCTGATAAATAATTCAAAAATCATACAGGTTTTTGTCATTTAAACATAATATTCAAATTCTAGGTATAGACTCAGCTAAAACTGAAGATTGCTAAGTCTATTAATCATCGTGTGTGGGGAATACTAAATTTTTTAACAAAAAACTGAACTTTCCATTCACTTCATAACTCTGAGCAGAAAAATAAAAGAAAAAAGGGATGGTATAAATGGCAAGTGTCTACTCACAATATTGCAAAGTTTAATTCAATATTATTCAAAAACCTAGGTAGTTAGCAAAGAAATATAGTTAGTGGCTTCTAATTTTGGAAACATCAGAGCCTGATCTAAATAGATATTTATTAGAAACACAAGAAGTCTGACTATTCTAGCTCATCAAAAATAGTTATTAAATGCATCACAGAATTGATTTGTTCAAGAAAACTTTAAATCTAGACACAACAGGTGATGAACCAATGAAATGTGATGGTTTGAATTACATATTAATGATCAATGCCTAGAATCTGAGACAGAAAGTTGGGAGAATTGTGTTTATACCAGGAAAGCTCAGTAGTCAAATTAAGATCATAGCATAAAAACAAGCTTTTGGAAATTTCACACTAATTGCCAAAAGAACTGGAGATCAGAAATCAAATAAATAAGCCCAAATGAAATAACATTGTCTGGGAAGCCCAAATGAAATAACATAGTCTTTTAAATCTAAGGCTACTCATAGCATGCACCAGAGTTGAAAATATGCATATGTACATGCAAACACGCACACATTATAAACTTGTTAGGCATTAACTCCGAAATGCATCACAATATGGCATAGAATCCAAATGTCTACTGAACATAAAGACAAGAATTCTCAAGGTGGGTAACTGTTTTACAAATCAGTTCTAAGATGGTAAGACCCCAACAGCACATAGCCTGAAGAAGAAAGATAAAAAGGAAGACAGAGAAAGGAAGAAGGAAAGAAAGAGGGAAGTATATGGGGGGAAGAGAGAGATGAAAAGAAAAATATAAAGATTTCTTGAAATCTGTTTCTGTCTACAATTTGTTGTGTATCAATATGCAATTGAAACAAATTTAAAATAGCAATCTTTTAAAAAATTAGTTGTATAAACAATATACAAATGGAAATAGCTCTAATTTGCATAGAATCTGAGGTACCAGAGATTTGAAAATTCACAACTATTTTTATTTGAATAACATAGAGAAGTAAACAGATTTTACTTCAATATAAAATAATAAAACACTAAGATAGATATAAACAAACAGTTAACTTAAAACTAAAATTTAGCACATAGTCAAAGAGTTAAAAAGTAGGTGTGGTTGGAATTATCATTGTAAATATATTTGTGGAAAGCATTCAGAATATAACACAGAGATTTGAATAGAATTGTTGTCAAAGAAATTAAGGCACACGATGATAAAATAAAGGATGGTATGGGGAGGGAGG
This sequence comes from Budorcas taxicolor, assembly GCF_023091745.1. Classification (NCBI taxonomy): domain Eukaryota; kingdom Metazoa; phylum Chordata; class Mammalia; order Artiodactyla; family Bovidae; genus Budorcas; species Budorcas taxicolor. The sequence goes on along the minus strand of NC_068929.1, from coordinate 52,678,557 downwards.
TGGAAGGGGAGTTCAGGATGGGGAACACGTGTACACCCGTGGCGGATTCATGTTGATATATGGCAAAACCAATGCAATATTGTAAAGTAATTAGCCGCCAATTAAAATAAATAAATTTATATTTAAAAATAGAAAGCCCAAAGTAGGTCTTCTAGGAGATTCAGAACAAGAAAATTCAAGAGAGAATGAGAATAGATAATGACTAAAATTTTCTGGAATAGATAAATGTCCTAGTTGATTGATCATTGTGAACAAAACCAACAAAAACAAAAACAAAAAAATCCATGAAAGTAAAATAACACCAGAAATATGTAATAAAGTAGAAATTATTATAGGCAAGAAGATCTTATGATTTTTAAAAGTAAACAAAGGGGGAAAAATAGATTACCTACAAATGACAAGATATTCAAGTGAAAAAGGATTTTCATAAAAACAGAAACAACAAAAAAATAGAACTGTATGTTCTGAAGACTGAGATAAAACAAATGTCATATTGCAGTTTTGCATCTAGCTCAACTGTCTCCATTAATAAGAAAAAAATAAGAAAAATTTTGCTGCTAACAATTACTCAATGAGAAATAGCAAGGATAAATTCAAAAGAAAGAACTTAAAGGAAGAAAGGGGAATTAAGTATTATTGAAGAAGTAAATGGTAACTACATGGACAATCATGATAAATAACTGAATACATAAAAAGATACATTAATAATATATATTAATAAAGCAAAAACTGACATAGTTTTAGGCAGCAATAACATGGGCACTAATAAAGAATAACATTTAAATTAAAATGCTTTCATTTCTCAGTGCTGCTTGTTGAGTAGAAAGATAATAGCCTGAATGTGTGCTCAGTGTGTAAGGGTAACCACTAAATGAACAAAATTAGACATAAAACTGTAGAAAACTAGAAAAGTTAAAGGAAGAAAATGAGAAAAAATTTTAAAAGGAGAAATGTATGCTATACATAACACAAAATAATAATAAAAATAAGCATATATATTAATAATCACAATTCTATAAGCAAATTAAGCCTATTAAATGATTTTTAAACACACTGCAAAAGTAGTGTTTTTACATGCTTGCTCAGCTCTAATTTTTTTGTTCTTCTGAGATGACAAACAAGACTCAATGAAGCTTGGTCTGTCTGCACAGTTTGATTATGTTATTCTATGCAGTGTACCAAATCAATCTGAAATTTTGCAGCTATAGACCCTTTTCCATACTCTAACTATTTTTCACTGAATTTTGGATTCCATTCTCATTGGATGCTCTTATGGATTAAAAGATCACTGCAATTAGAGTTGGGTCATTTGCATTTATATTGATTGTATCTTTTGCTTTGGGTATATTCTTGAGAAACATACATGCAGAGGCAACTTATACTCAGCATCATAAAACTGAACAGGTTTGAATAGTTTTAGGAACTGTGTTGTCAAAGTAATTACCATTTCAAAATTAGCAATTGCATTTAGTTCTTTGTTGCTTTTCTAGAACAGTAAATACCTGTATGCCTCAGATTTTTCCCAAGGTAATTAATGTACAGGACAAACAAAGGCCAGTATGTATGAATAGAAATCACAGCACCGGAGAGACTTTACCTACCAAACTGCAAGCAGGCTTCTTTGCTAAGACTTCTTGGGGTCCTGAACAGTCACCATCTGCCTGACAAGGGGCGCCAGCGGTACACTCAGAAAACTGAGCAGCAGAGATGGGAAAGGTGATAAGTGGCAGCGACTGTGCTCGCCAAACACCTGAGCTACTTGGTCCTGGGAAGGGCGCAAAATGCAGGCCCAACCAAAGCTGCGCCTCTGAGGGCTACCTGGGAGCCGAGCCTGAGCGGATTAGACCAGGGTGGTGCATGCAGACTAGGGCCGGCCCCAGACGGTTCCCGGCAGAGCAATGTAGAGCCAGAGCGGTGTGCGCCTTGTGCAGGGGCATGCCAGGCGTGGCTGAGACACTGCAAGCACATGCCAGTGTTATTTGTTTGCAGCATCCCTCCCTCTCCACAGTGAGACTGAACAAGTGAGTCAAAAAAAAAAAAAAAAAAAATTGCCCACCACCGCCCCCCTTGTGACAGGCCGGAAATCAGACACTGAAGACACCAGCAAACAGAAGAAGCTAAACAGAGGGAACCACCTTGGAAGTGACCCCACACTGCCCACAACACCAGAGAAAGTCACAGAAATATCTTTACTATTTTTATGACCATTCTCTTTCTTTTTATTTTTTTGTTGATGTTGTTGTTTTATTGTGTTTTCTTCCTTTCTTTTTCTTTTTTTAAACTTTTTAAAATTTTTAAGTCCTCTATTTCTCCTTTAATTTTAATTTTTATTACCTACGATTATTTTTCAAAAAAAAGACCCTATTTTTAAAGCAAATGCTGTATATATATATTTTTTTGTGGTTGTTGTTGTTTTTTAATAATTCTTGTGACTTTTTTTTCTTCTTCTTTTCTTTAATATTGTATTTTTGAAAATCCAACCTCTACTCTAGACTTTTAATTTTTGCTTTTTGGTATTTGTTGTTAATTTTGTACATTTAAAAACCCAATCTTCAGTACCCAATTTTACCCAAGAGCAAGATTACTGGCTTGATGACTCTCTCCTCCTTTGGACTCTCCTTTTTCTCCACAAGGTTGTCTCTGTCTCCTCCCTCCCCCTTCTCTTTTCTACCCCACTCTGTGAATCTCTGTGTGTTCCAGACAGTGGAGAACATTTAGGGAACTGGTTACTGGCTGGATCTGTCTCTCTCCTTTTCATTTCCCTCTTTTATCCTCCTGGTCACCTCTGTCTACTTCCTCCCTCTCCTCTTCCCTGTATAACTACATGAACATCTTTGAGTGGTCCAGACTGTGGACCACACATAAGGAATTGATTACTCGCTAGCTTGCTCTCTCCTCTTTTGATCCCAACTCATCTCATTCCAGTCATCTCTAACTACCCCCTCCCTCTTCTCTTCTCCATGTAACTCAGTGAACCTCTCTGGGTGTCCCTCAATGTGGAGAAACTTTTCATCTTTAACCTAGATGTTTTATCATCAGTGCTGTATAGATGGAGAAGTCTCGAGGCTACTGGAAAAATTCAGGGAACATTAATCGATAGGAGCTCTTCAAATGCCTCTGTACCTACACTGAAACCAAGCGCCACCCAAGGGCCAACAAGTTCCAGAGCAAGACATACCATGCAAATTCTCCAGCAACACAGGAACACACACCTGAGCTTCAAGATACAGGCAGCTCAAAGTTACTCCAAAACCATAGACATCTCATAAGTCATTAATGGACATTTCATTGCACTCCAGAGAGAAGAAATCCAGCTCCACCCACCAGTACTCTGACACAAGCTTCCCTAACCAAGAAACCTTGACAAGCCACTGATACAACCCCACCCACAGCGAGGAAACTCCACAATAAAGAGAACTCTGCAAATTCCCAGAATACAGAAAGGTCACCCCAAACACAGTTATATAACCAAGATGAAGAGACAAAGGAATACTCAGCAGGTAAAGGCACAGGAAAAATGCCCACCAGACCAAACAAAAAAAGAAGAGATAGGGAATCTACCTGAGAAAGAATTCCGAATAATGATAGTGAAAATGATCCAAAATCTTGAAATCAAAATGGAATCACAGATAAATAGCCTGGAGAAGATGCAAGAAACGTTTAACAAGGACCTAGAAGAAATAAAAAAGAGTAAATATATAATGAATAATGCAATAAATGAGATCAGAAACACTCTGGAGGCAACAAATAGTAGAATATCGGAGGCAGAAGATAGGATTAGTGAAATAAAAGATTGAATGGTAGAAATAAATGAATCAGAGAGGAAAAAAGAAAAATGAATTAAAAGAAATGAGGACAATCTCAGAGACCTCCAGGACAATATGAAATGCTCCAACATTCGAATTATAGAAGTCCCAGAAGAAGACGACAAAAAGCAAGACCATGAGAAAATCCTTGAGGAGATAATAGTTGGAAACTTCCCTAAAATGGGGAAGGAAATAATCACCCAAGTCCAAGAAACTCAGAGAGTTCCAAACAGGATAAACCCAAGGTGAAACACCTCGAGAGACCTATTAATCAAATTAACAAAGATCAAACACAAAGAACAAATATTAAAAGCAGCAAGGGAAAAATAACAAATAACACACAAGGGGATTCCCATAAGGATAACTGCAGATCTTTCAACAGAAACTCTTCAGGCCAGGAGGAATGGCAAGATATACTTAAAGTGATGAAAGAAAATAACCTACAGCCCAGATTACTGTACCCAGCAAGGATCTCATTCAAATATGAGGGAGAAATCAAAAGCTTTACAGACAAGCAAAAGCTGAGAGAATTCAGCACCACCAAACCAGCTCTCCAACAAATGCTAAAGGATATTCTCTAGACAGGAAACACAAAAAGGGTGTATAAACTCAAACCCATAACAATAAAGTAAATGGCAACGGGATCATACTTATCGATAATTACCTTAAATGTAAATGGGTTGAATGCCCCAATCAAAAGGCAAAGACTGGCTGAATGGATACAAAAACAAGACCCCTATATATGCTGCCTACAAGAGACCCACCTCAAAACAAGGAACACATACAGACTGAAAGTGAAGGGCTGGAAAAAGATATTTCATGCAAACAGAGACCAAAAGAAAGCAGGAGTAGCAATACTCATATCAGATAAAATAGACTTTAAAACAAAGAATGTGAAAAGAGACAAAGAAGGCCACTACATAATGATTAAAGGATCAATCCAAGAAGAAGATATAATGATTATAAATATATATTCACCCAACATAGGAGAACCGCAATATGTAAGACAAATGCTAACAAGTATGAAAGGGGAAATTAACAATAACACAATAATAGCAGGAGAATTTAATACCCCACTCACACCTATGGACAGATCAACTAAACAGAAAATTAACAAAGAAATGCAAACTTTAAATGATACATTAGACCAGTTAGACCTAATTGATATCTATAGGACATTTCACCCCAAAACAATGAATTTCACCTTTTTCTCAAGTGCTCATGGAACCTTCTCCAGGACAGATCACATCCTGGGCCATAAATCTAACCTTGATAAATTTTAAAAAATAGAAATCATTCCAACCATCTTTTCTGACCATAATGCATTAAGATTAGATCTCAATTATAGAAGAAAAACTATTAAAAATTCCAACATATGGAGGTTGAACAACACACTTCTGAATAACCAACAAATCACAGAAGAAATCAAAAAAGAAATCAAAATATGCATAGAAACTAATGAAAATGAAAACACAACAACCCAAAACCTGTGGGACACTATAAAAGCAGTGCTAAGAGGAAAGTTCATAGCACTACAGGCATACCTCAAGGAACAAGAAAAAAGTCAAATAAATAACCTAACTCTACACCTAAAGCAACTAGAAAAGGAAGAATTGGAGAACCCCAGAGTTAGTAGAAGGAAAGAAATCTTAAAAATTAGTGCAGAAATAAATGCAAAAGAAACAAAAGAGACCATAGCAAAAATCAACAAAGCCTAAAGCTGGTTCTTTGAAAGGATAAATAAAATTGACAAACCATTAGCCAGACTCATCAAGAAGCAAAGAGAGAAAAATCAAATCAATAAAATTAGAAATGAAAATGGAGAGATCACAACAGACAACACAGAAATACAAAGGATCATAAGAGACTATCAGCAATTATATGCCAATAAAATGGATAACATGGAAGAAATGGACAAATTCTTAGAAAAGTACAAATTTCCAAAACTGAACCAGGAAGAAATAGAAAATCTTAACAGACCCATCACAAGCATGGAAATTGAAACTGTAATCAGAAATCTTCCAGCAAACAAAAGCCCAGGTCCAGATGGCTTCACAGCTGAATTCTACCAAAAATTTCGAGAAAAGCTAACACCTATCCTACTCAAACTCTTCCAGAAAATTGCAGAGGAAGGTAAACTTCCAAACTCATTCTATGAGACCACCATCACCCTAATACCAGAACCTGACAAAGATGCCACAAAAAAAGAAAACTACAGGCCAATATCACTGATGAACATAGATGCAAAAATCCTTAACAAAATCCTAACAATCAGAATCCAGCAACACATTAAAAAGATCATACACCATGACCAAGTGGGCTTTATCCCAGGGATGCATGGATTCTTCAATATCCACAAATCAATCAATGTAATTCACCACATTAACAAATTGAAAAATAAAAGCCATATGATTATCTCAATAGATGCAGAGAAGGCCTTTGACAAAATTCAACATCCATTTATGATTAAAATTCTCCAGAAAGCAGGAATAGAAGGAACATACCTCAACATAATAAAAACTATCTATGACAAACCCATAGCAAACATTATCCTCAATGGAGAAAAATTGAAAGCATTTCCCCTAAAGTCAGGAACAAGACAAGGGTGCACACTTTCACCGCTACTATTCAACATAGTTCTGGAAGTTTTGGCCACAGCAATCAGAGCAGAAAAAGAAATAAAAGGAATCCAAATTGGAAAACAAGAAGTAAAACTCTCACTGTTTGCAGATGACATGGTCCTCTACATAGAAAACCCTGAAGACTCCACCAGAAAATTACTAGAGCTACTCAATGATTATAGTAAAGTTGCAGGATATAAAATCAACACACAGAAATCCCTTGCATTCTTATACATTAATAATGAAAAAGTAGAAAAAGAAATTAAAGAATCAATTCCCTTCACCATTGCAACGAAAAGAATAAAATACTTAGGAATATATCTACCTAAAGAAACTAAAGACCTATATATAGAAAATTATAAAACACTGATGAAAGAAATCAAAGAGGACACTAATAGATGGAGAAATATACCATGTTCATGGATTGGAAGAATCAATATAGTGAACATGAGTATACTACCCAAAGCAATCTACAGATTCAATGCAATCCCTATCAAGCTACCAGCGGTATTTTTCACAGAGCTAGATCAAATAATTTCACAGTTTGTATGGAAATACAAAAAACCTCGAATAGCCAAAGCAATTTTGAGAAATCAGAATGGGACTGGAGGAATCAACCTGCCTGACTTCAGGCTCTACTACAAAGCCACAGGCATCAAGACAGTATGGTACTGGCACAAAGACAGAAATATAGATCAATGGAACAAAATAGAAAGCCCAGAGATAAATCCTCACACCTATGGACACCTTATCTTCAACAAAGGAGGCAAGAATATACAATGGAGTAAAGACAATCTCTAAAACAAGTGGTGCTGGGAAAACTGGTCTACCACTTGTAAAAGAATGAAACTAGATCACTTTCTAATACCATACACAAAAATAAACTCAAAATGGATTAAAGATCTAAACATAAGACTAGAAACTATAAAACTACTAGAGGAGAACATAGGCAAAACACTCTCTAACATAAATCACACCAGGATCCTCTATGATCCACCTCCCAGAATTCTGGAAATGAAAGCAAAAATAAACTAATGGATCTAATTAAAATTAAAACTTTCTGCACAACAAAGGCAACTATAAGCAAGGTGAAAAGACAGCCTTCTGAATGGGAGAAAATAATAGCAAATGAAGCAACTGACAAACAACTAATCTCAAAAATATACAAGCAACTCCTGCAGCTCAATTCCAGAAAAATAAACGACCCAATTAAAAAATGGGCCAAAGAACTAAATAGACATTTCTCCAAAGAAGACATACGGATGGCTAACAAACACATGAAAAGATGCTCAACATCACTCATTATCAGAGAAATGCAAATCAAAACCACAATGAGGTACCCTTTCACACCAGCCAGCATGGCAGCAGTCCAAAATCCTACAAGCAATAAATGCTGGAGAGGGTGTAGAGAAAAGGGAACCCTCTTACACTGTTGGAGGGAATGCAAACTAGTACAGCCACTATGGAGAACAGTGTGGAGATTCCTTAAAAAAAACTGGAAATAGAACTGCCTTATGACCCAGCAATCCCACTGCTGGGCATACACACCGAGGAAACCAGAATTGAAAGAGACACATGTACCCCAACTTTCATCACAGCATTGTTTCTAATAGCCAGGACATGGAAACAAACTTAATGTCCATCAGCAGATGAATGGATAAGAAAGCTGTGGTGCATATACACAATGGAGTATTACTCAACCATTAAAAAGAATACATATGAATCAGTTCTAATGAGGTGGATGAAACTGGAGCCGATTATACAGAGTGAAGTAAGCCAGAAAGAAAAACACCAATACAGTATACTAACACATATATATGGAATTTAGAAAGATGGTAATGATAACCCTGTATGTGAGACAGCAAAAGAGACACATATTTAGAACAGACTTTTGGACTCAGAGGGATAGGGAGAGGGTGGGAGGATTTGGGAGAATGGCATTGAAAAATGTATGCTATCATGTAAGAAATGAATCGCCAGTCTATGTTTGATGCAGGATACAGGATGCTTGGGGCTCGTGCACAGGGATGATCCAGAGAGATGATATGGGGTGAGAGGTGGGAGGAGGGGTTCAGGATTGGGAGCTCATGTACACCCGTAGCTGATTCATGTCAATGTATGGCAGAACCAATACAGTATTATAAAGCAAAATAAAGTAAAAATAAAAATTAAAAAAACCGAAAATCAATGGAAAGATGCCATTGGAGACAGTTGACCACACTATCTTTGGAACAATGGTGGTTGAGTGGTCTGAAACATTGCTGCTCCCCCCTCATTACACCTATCCAGCTTGCTGATAATTTGACTGGCATTTCATGCATGACGATAGCCTCACGTTAATTTAAATCTCAAAGTAACTCAGTATGTCAGGCATTTACTAATTTTATATAAGTGTAAAATTAATATATCTCAAACAGTTTTGTAATTAATTCAAGTTCTAGCACCTTACTAGCATATTTCTATTTCACTCTTTATTATTTATAATCATAGTATTTCTTTCATTGTTTCATTTTAAGAATTAGTTGTTGCTTTTATTATTATTTTTTATTTATTTATATTTTTAAAATATGTTTACTTTATTTTACTTTACAATACTGTATTGGTTTTGACATACATTGACCTGAATCCACCACGGGTGTACATGCGATCCCAACATGGACCCCCCTCCCACCTCCCTCCCCACAACATCCCTCCGGGTTATCCCCATGCACCAGCCCCAAACATGCTGTATCCTGCATCAGACACAGACTGGTGATTCGATTCTTACATGATAGTATACATGTTTCAATGCCATTCTCCCAAATCATCCCACCCTCTCCTTCTGAGTCCCAAAGTCCGCTATACACATCTGTGTCTTTTTTGCTGTCTTGCATACAGGGTCATCATTGCCATCTTTCTAAATTCCATATATATGTGTTAGTATACTGTATTGGTGTTTTTCTTTCTGGCTTACTTCACTCTATAATCGGCTCCAGTTTCATCCATCTCAACAGAACTGATACAAATGTATTCTTTTTAATGGCTGAGTAATACTCCATTGTGTATATGTACCACAGCTTTCTTATCCATTCATCTGCTGATGGACATCTAGGTTGTTTCCATGTCCTGGCTATTATAAACAGTGCTGCGATGAACATTGGGGTACATGTGTCTCTTTCAATTCTGGTTTCCTCAGTGTGCATGCCCAGCAGTGGGATTGCTGGGTCATATGGCAGTTCTATTTGCAATTTTTTAAGGACAATCCACACTGTTTTCCATAGTGGTTGCACTAGTTTGCATTCCCTCCAACAGTGTAAGAGGGTTCCCTTTTCTCCACACCCTCTCCAGCATATATTGTTTGCAGATTTTTGGATTGCAGACATTCTGACTGGTGTGAAGTGGTACCTCATTGTGGTTTTGATTTGCATTTCTCTAATCATGAGTGATGTTGAGCATCTTTTCACGTGTTTGTTAGCCATCCATATGTCTTCAGGCTCTACTACAAAGCCACAGTCATCAAGACAATATGGTACTGGCACAAAGACAGAAATATAGATCAATGGAACAAAATAGAAAGCCCAGAGATAAATCCACACACCTATGGACAGCTTATCTTTGACAAAGGAGGCAAGAATATACAATGGAGTAAAGACAATCTCTTTAACAAGTGGTGCTGGGAAAACTGGTCAACCACTTGTAAAAGAATGAAATTAGATCACTTTCTAACTCCGCACATGAAAATAAACTCAAAATGGATTAAAGATCTAAATGTAAGACCAGAAACTATAAAACTCCTAGAGGAGAACATAGGCAAAACACTCTCTGACATAAATCACAGCAGGATCCTCTATGATCCACCTCCCAGAATTCTGGAAATAAAAGCAAAAATAAACAAATGGGATCTAATTAAAATTAAAAGCTTCTGCACAACAAAGGAAAATATAAGCAAGGTGAAAAGACAGCCTTCTGAATGGGAGAAAATAATAGCAACTGAAGCAACTGACAAACAACTAATTTCAAAAATATACAAGCAACTTATGCAAATCAATTCCAGAAAAATAAACAACCCAATCAAAAAATGGGCCAAAGAACTAAGTTGTTGCTTTTACATATCATCCTCTTTGTTAGGTTTTGTTTTTGTTACAATGCCTATCTGTCTTTAACTTCTCAGAAGCTAGAATAGTTGCTAAATGCTAGATTCATGAATTCTATGTTGTTTAAAAGTAATTCATACAACTTTACATAGATTTCTGGGACTTATAAGTAATTTAAGCATAATAAAATATTTCCCTGTAACACACGCCTTGTAATGATAGTATTTATTGTGTCTTCATTTTAATATAGCCTAAGAGTATATATACATGCTAGAATTTCATATAGATTGTATAAAATATTTTAAACATAATAGCTTATTATGTATTAGAGATAATTATCATGTGTGTGTGCTCAGTTATATCAGACTCTGAGACTGTTTGAACTGTAGCCTGCCAGGTTCCCCTATCCATGGGATTTTCCAGGCAAGAATACTGGAGTGGGTTGCCATTCCCTTCTCAAGGGGATCTTCTCAATCCAGGGATTGAACCCCCTCCTTCATTTCCTTCATTGGCAGGCAGATTCTTTACAACTGAACTGCCTGCAAAGCCCAGAGATCATTAGAGGTTAAGTAAAATACACTCCTTGGGCTATGCAGGAAACCAGATATAAAATTTATCAATGATTCACATATACTTCTTTAGCTCTAATCATATATATTTAAAACAAATGCAGTACCTGCCCGAATGTCTATCTTCATGAATTTTATTTCTGGTTTTATATCTTCTTCATAGCTAAGAAAGGCACACAGAAACCACTTGACTATTTTACAAAGTGTTTTTAAATAAATATGCAAACATATCAGTAATGAGAATAGGAAAGACAAGTTTTTTCAATACCTTTAGGATTTAAATGATTAAAGGTGATTGGCATGCCAAATTATTGCTATCTGTAACTTGAAAAGGAATTTCAAAAGAAAATCAGAATCAACTTGACTTTCAACTTGATACAAAAATTCAACATTTCCTAAAGATGAAAAGACTGAAATGATTTCCATATTAAGTAATATTTTTATTGTATCTATATGGTTATCTATATTTACTGCTAACTCAACGTTCCATTCCTTCGCTTTATTGAATGAAGGCAAGCCTCAAGATAATAGACAGGATACAGAAACACATTATGTAAAAAAAGGTATTATTAATATCATAAGTGACTGGCTGATGTAAAGGAAAGAATCTATGTTTGGAGATAAAAGCTATAAGTAGACATATGATGCTTAAGAAACCACTTATACTCTGTTCACCTCACTATCTACATTTACTTATATGGTGTGAAGTGCACACTCTTAGTTGTTGGGTTTTTTTTGGTAATTAAATCTATTATAACCCATGTTCTGGTATATAAATACAGTTAACAAATACTTTTAAAGCACACCTACTGCATAGTCCTCTTCCACAATAAGGAGACTGTTTCAACTTAGTATATTCAAATACTGTAATAAAAACATATGGCTCAGATGATAAAGTATCTGCCTGCAATACAGGAGACCCAGGTTCAATCCCTGTGTTAGGAATATCTCCTGGAGAAGGAGATGTCAACTCATTCCAGTAGTCTTGCCTGGAGAATCCCACGGACAGAGGATCTGGCAGGCTATAGTCCATGGGGTCGCAAACAATGGGACACGACTGAGCAACTGACACATAAACAATAAAAATATAAGCTGTTGTCCTTTCGATTTTGGCCTAAAGATGTAGAGAGCTGGATAGGACATTTCTCCTGTCCTTACAGCTAGGAAAACAAGCTGGACAGATGCAGAATTAAGATTTCTTGAAACAGCCCCAGAACCCCTGTTACATGATAAACAAGTAAACCAAAATCTAGAGAGAGATGAATGGATAGGCTTATATGGCAAGTGCCATATGAGATTAAGCCAGAAGTTTCAATGAATTGTGAAAGGCCAAGCATGAGCTAATGTGAGAAGAGGAAGTTCCAGGAGATCATAGAAATATGTCTATGCCCTCTTACAGGCTTTCATCCAGCAAGTCCTGCACTTTAACTAAGACTTTGAACAGGCTGGTTCCTGATTATTGTAACCTGCACTTTCTTTTTGTAGAAACATGCACCTCAGAAAATTTGTGATGGTAAATTCTTTTTCTGCCCTTTTGAAAGTTAAATCTTCCACAGGAATATTTTTCTGAGTCATCAAGAAAAGAAGGGTTCTCTCTGTAATTCTTAGGGGGATGGTAAGTGCTTAACTTTCATAAGCAATACCTAGGGAACACAGATGGCCTGATTGCCTTGGCCTGTCTTTTCTCTAATGCACTCCAATATTTTTCCACTAATTCTTTCAAATGTTTAAAAATCCACCTTTCATGTTAGTGAAGTTGTGTTCAATCTTTCTTTCCTATTCAGTAGTTTTGAACAGTCTTCCTTGTTTTTTTTAAATGTGTTCCATGCAATTTTTTTTTTTTTTTCTTTAACAATTCACAGGGAAGATTCGGGTGAATACTGACATAGCTTTTCCAAAAATGCTGGTTTGGAGTGCAGAACCTTTGCCATCACTAAAACTTTTCTCAGACTCAACTCAGCTGAATATTCAGGGGGACATCATTCATGCCTCTAGCTCCTGGGCACTGGCAAAAAGTGTTGGAGAAGGCAGAGAAGGATGCAGGCCAACACCAAAGCTCACCAAGGCACGGTTTCCTATCTCTTAATCACTCATGAGGGACAAAAGCCTTGATCTTTAGGTGAAATAAGAGCAATATACAGCCTGATATTATTACACCTGGAAAAGGGAATGGGGGGGCAGTGGGTATGGGAAATGCCTATTCTTGTGAAAGGGCAGGTAACATGTACTGAACTCAGCATTAATTCAAAATGAGGCACAACTGTTGGTGAAGACCAGCCCTGAAACTCAGCTTACGGACATCAGAGAACACTCCTTTGCACCATCTCTGTAAGGGAAAAGAAGGAAAAAAGGAAGGGAGAGGAAGGAGGAAAAGAAAAAGGAAGGAGGCTCCAAATAATTAATATATTATTTATATTAAAAAAAAAAAAGCAAAGAGGTATCCCAGTAGCTCAGCAGGTGAAGATCCGCCTGCAAATTAGGAGACCCCGGTTCAATTCCTGGATCAGGAAGATCCCCTGGAAAAGAGATAGACTACCCACTCCAGTATTCTTGGGTTTCCTTGGTGGCTCAGATGGTAAAGAATTCGCCTGCAATGTGGGAGACTAGGGTTCAATCCCTGGGTTGAAAAGATCCCCTGGAGAAGGGAATAGCTACTCATTTCAGTATTCTTGCCTGGAGAATTCCATGGACAGAGGAGCTTGGCAGACTACAGTCTATGTGGTTGTAAAGAGTCAGACACATCTGAGTAACTAACACACACACACACAGAAATATTTATTAATCACTGCATCACTTTTAACAAATGTCCACTAAACTTTCAGTACTCCTCTTTTGGAGATGGAGCTTTATCACTATTCCCTTGTGTGTGGCCTGGGTTTAGTGACTCACTTCTAGTGAATAGATGTGTAAAACAAAATAAAATAACTTTTCCATGTAGAAATTGGGCAGAGACATCTTTAACCATCAATATTAATATCACCAGAAATAAGCAATTCTGTTATGTACTTACTAATAATGAGTACATTCACTCGTAATAATGTAAGAAAACACTTCATTTATATGTTCAGTTCAGTCACTCATTCTTGTCCGACTCTTTGTGACCCCATGAATCACAGCATGCCAGGCCTCCCTGTCCATCACCAACTCCCGGAGTTCACTCAGATTCACGTCTTGTAAGAAATAAGTGAAATACAGAGCATCGGTCTCTAGTTTTAAGATAACTGACTTAAGCTGTATAAATGAATATTGTTGGCACATTAAGATTCACTTCAGAACTCCATAATCTTACTAATGTTAACAATGGAAGTTTTAAAAATTTGAACCACACCTGTATATTTAATATATGCTAAAAGAAATAAAGTTACTTTTAAAACTGCTTCCTTAATTAGAGACTATGAAGTAACAATATGAGATAAAGGCAACAATCAATTTTATGCTCTTAGTCTCCAATATTTAAATGTATTATTATGATACTTTTTTTTTGATTGCGCCTAGACTGTTCAGGTATGACCTAAATCAAATCCCTTATGATTATACAGTGGAAGTGAGAAATAGATTTAAGGGACTAGTCCTGATAGATAGAGTGTTTGATGAACTATGGGTGGAGGTTTGTGACATTGTACGGGAGACAGGGATCAAGACCATCCCCATGGAAGAGAAATTCAAAAAAAGCAATGTGACTGTGTGAGGAGGCCTTAAAAATAGCTGTGAAAAGAAGAGAAGTGAAAAGCAAAGGAGAAAAGGAAATATATACCCATCTGAATGCAGAGTTCCAAAGAATAGCAAGGAGAAATAAGAAAGCCAACCTCAGTGATCAATGCAAAGAAATAGAGGAAAACAATAGAATGGGAAAGACTAGAGATCTCTTTAACAAAATTAGCGATATCAAGGGAAAATTTCATGCAAAGATGGGCTCAATAAAGGACAGAAATGGTATGGACCTAACAGAAGCAGAAGGTATTAAGAAGAGATGGCAAGGACACAAAGTAGAACTCTATAAAAAAAGAGCTTCACGACCCAGATAATCACGATGATGTGATCACTCACCTACAGCCAGATATCCTGGCATGTGAAGTCAAGTGGGCCTTAGAAAGCATCATTATGAAAAAAGCTGCTGGAGGTGATGGAATTCCAGTTGAGCTATTTCAAATCCTGAAAGATGATGCTGTGCAAATACTGAACTCAATATGCCAACAAATTTGGAAAAATCAGCAGAGGCCACACAGCAGAAAAAGGTCAGTTTTCATTCCAATCCCAAAGGAAGACAATGCCAAAGAATGCTCAAACTACTGCATAATTGCACTCATCTCCCACGCTAGTAAAATAATGCTCAGAATTTGGCAAACTAGGCTTCAGCAGTACATGAACCATGAACTTCCAGATATTCAAGCTGGTTTTAGAAAAGGCAGCGGAACCAGAGATCAAATTGCCAACACCCACAGGATCATTGAAAAAGCAAGACAGTTCCAGAAAAATATATATTTCTGCTTTATTGACTATGCCAAAGCCTTTGACTGTGTGGATCACAATAAACTGTGGAAAATTCTGAAAGAGATGGGAATATCGGACCACCTGACCTGCCTCTTGAGAAACCTATATGCAGGTCAGGAAGCAACAGTTAGAACTGGACATGGAACAACAGACTGGTTCCAAATAAGAAAAGGAGTACATCAAGGCTGTATGTTGTAACCCTGCTTATTTATCTCCTATGCAGAATACATCATGAGAAACGCTGGGCTGGAAGAACCACAAGCTGGAATCAAGATTTCCAGGAGAAAGATTAATAACCTCAGATATGCAGATGACGCCACCCTTATGGCAGAAAGTGAAGAGGAACTAAAAAGCCTCTTGAAGAAAGTGAAAAAGGAGAGTGAAAAAGTTGGCTTAAAGCTCAACATTCAGAAAACATAGATCATGGCATCTAGTCCCATCACTTCATGGCAAATAGATAGGGAAGCAGTGGAACAGTGTCAGATTTTTTTTTTTTTTTTTTTTTTTTTGTGCTCCCAAATCATTGCATATGATGATTGCAGCCATGAAATTAAAAGACGCTTACTCCTTGGAAGGAAATTTATAACCAACCTAGATAGCATATTCAAAGGCAGAGATATTACTTTGCCAACAAAGGTCCGTCTAGTCAAGGCTATGGTTTTTCCAGAAGTTATGTATGGATGGGAGAGTTTGACTGTGAAGAAACCTGAGCACCGAAGAATTGATGCTTTTGAACTGTGGTGTTGGAGAAGACTCTTGTGAGTCCCTTGGACTTCAAGGTGATCCAACCAGTCCATCTCAAAGGAGATCAGTCCTGGTTTTCATTGGAAGGACTGATGCTGAGGCTGAAACTCCAATACCTTGGCCACCTGATGCGAAGAGTTGACTCATTGGGAAAGACTCTGATGCTGGGAGGGATTGGAAGCAAGAGGAGAAGGGGATGACAGAGGATCAGATGGTTGGATGGCATCACCAACTAATGGACATGAGTTTGAGTGAACTCCAGGAGTTGGTGATGGATAGGGAGGCCCGGGGTGCTACGATTCATGGGGTCCCAAAGAGTCGGACACGACTGAGCAACTGAAATGTACTGAACTGAGAGGAATCTTAGATCCTTGTCCAGGGATCAAATCCATGACCTCCTCTGTGGAAACATGGCTTCTTATCCCCTGGACCTCCAGGGAAATTCTCATGATACCTTATTTTAATAAAGTGCATACCCCTAATTCTTTCTGGAAATAAACATTCCTCTTAAATGAATTGTTTCTAAAATCCTGGAGAGAAAAATGGTCTGTAACCATTCTCAAATATAACTGATATTTTCATGTGCTTCCCACAGTGTCTTACTTCACTTATGTGTACCTAGTAACAGAAGTTGATTTTGAACTGTCCACTCCAGAGCTCTTTAAGGTGTTATTTAGATGTGTTAGGGAAAAAAAAAAAATGTCCCATATTTCAAATATATTTTTGACTTAGGGTGAAATTTACTAAACCTCACAATTATTTTTAAAGTTTAAAACTGATTTCATATTAGATCAATCTAATACATTTAAAGGTCTCTGTAATATTCTTCTAGCCCATGAACAGAATGATTTTATCTTAACTGTGCATGGTTAATTTTATTGCAGTGATTAATAATCCCTGTCACTATGCATTTATAAACCTGCTATTCCAGGGTTGCATTTATTGCTTTCCTTTTTTTCAAACTGCATCTTCATAGGAGCAATGTAATAAATGTTAAGTTTCAAAGACAGATAATAGATAATTACAGACATTTAAATGATGGATGCTAATTTGATCCTTATAAAACATCAGGTAAATTAAGGTCATGTCTATAGAAGACACTCATTCTAAACTAATTTTTATTGTTAGATAATAAATATGTCTCCCCTCTTACATCCTATCCATGCAGTTATCTACTCAGAATTTAGTGTAGTTTTTAAATAAACATTAGGTATTACCAAGTAGTTCTCATCACTCATCAACACAGATTTGAAATCAAATGAATGAAATGTTCTAACATGACAGAATGATACTGAATAACCTCACAACAACACACATAGGTCGAGAAATTATATTTCAGTACTTTTTCCACTTTACCCGTAAGAAAAGCCTGGCATAGAGATATTCAGTTACCTGGTGAAAGTGATGAAATGCATCTTCCAAACAATGTGAACTCCCAACACTTCACACATAAAATGAACAGTTACAATAATTAGAAGTTTATCAGTTATATATGAATATAATGCTACTAACTTCTCAGGTGGCACTAGTGGTAAAGAACCCACCTGCCAATACAGGAGATGTAGGAGACACAGGTTTGATGCCTGGGTCGGGAAGATACCCTGGAGAAAGAAATGGCATCCCACTCCAGTACTCTTGCCTGGGAAATCCCATGGACCAAAGAACCTAACAGGCTACAGTACATGGGGTCTCCACGAGTTGGACATAACTGAAATACTTAGCATACATGTAACATGCAAGTAAAGCAATGTGAAAGCGCCCAGTAGAAATTGTATTTCTAATTGGTCATCTGCAGCTTATGTATAATTAGCAATCACTCTTAGGTTTACCACTTTCTTAAGCCTTAATTAAAACTAATAAAATTAAAAATAGATGCTCTAGAGATATGATCTAAATACTTATCAACAAAATAAAATTGAAAAATATTTTGAAAATATTTGGGAAAAATAAATGTTTCCAGTCATAGTCTGTTAGCTATGCATGTCAGTTCAGTTCAGTTCAGTCACTTGACAAGAGAAAACTCTACAAATGGACATCACCAGATGGTCAACACCGAAATCAGATTGATTATATTCTTTGCAACCAAAGATGGAGAAGCTCTATACAGTCAACAAAAACAAGACCAGGAGCTGACTGTGGCTCAGATCATCAACTCCTTATTACCAAATTCAGACTTAATTTGAAGAAAGTAGGAAAAATTGCTGGACCATTCAGCTATGACCTAAATCAAATCCCTTATGATTATACAGTGGAAGTGAGAAATAGATTTCAGGGCCTAGATCTGATAGATAGAGTGCCTGATGAACTATGGAATGAGGTTCGTGATATTGTACAGGAGACAGGGATCGAGACCATCCCCATGGAAAAGAAATGCAAAAAAGCAAAATGGCTGTCTGGGGAGGCTTTACAAATAGCTATGAAAAGAAGAGAGGCAAAAAGCAAAGGAGGAAAGGAAAGATATAAGCATCTGAATGCAAAGTTCCAAAGAATAGCAAGAAGAGATAAGAAAGCCTCTTCAGTGATCAATGCAAAGAAATAGAGGAAAATAACAGAGTGGGAAATACTAGAGATCTCTTCAATAAAATTAGAGATACCAAGGGAACATTTCATGCAAAGATGGGCTTGATAAAGGACAGAAATGGTATGGACCTAACAGAAGCAGAAGATATTAAGAAGGGATGGCAAGAATACACAGAAGAAGTGTACAAAAAAGATCTTCACGACCCAGATAATCATGATGGTGTGATCACTACTCTAGAGCCAGACATCCTGGAATGTGAAGTCAAGTGGGCCTTAGAAAGCATCACTACGAACAAAGGTAGTGGAGGTGATGGAATTCCTATTGAGCTATTTCAAATTCTGAAAGACGATGCTGTGAAAATGCTGCACTCAATATGCCAGCAAATTTGGAAAACTCAGCAGTGGCCACAGGCCTGGAAAAGGTCAGTTTTCATTCCAATCCCAAAGAAAGACAGTGTCGAAGAATGCTCAAACTACCACACAATTGCACTCACCTCACATGGTAGTAAAGTAATGCATGTCAACTACTGTCTAATTAAAAATCTTTGCATTATCATTATATCTATTTTAGATTTTTAAAAGGCAGTGTTAAAGAAAATTTATCAAGCAATTGTGATACTAGGTGAAAATACATGTCTGGATAGATTTTTAGAAAAAGGAGTGAAAGAATCAGGGAAGAAATAAATAACACCAGAAAATTAGACTCAATGATAACCTGTGAATGTACTTCTAAGGAGTCACACAATATTGTTTCTCAAATAATTCAGGCTGCAAATTTTGAGAAAATTCTGGAGACTTCTCTGTTTATTTTTATTGTTTTATATTTCAAATATATACATTTTTGCTACTTAATAGATGAGTTAGATAACTTTTTAAACAAAACTAAATGGAATAATTTTATCTTCAAGTATTGAATATTACAAAGACAGAATATTGACAGGTTCATTTTCAGAATGGAGATCCAACCAGTCCATCCTAAAGGAGATCAGTCCTGGGTACTCATTGGAAGGACCAATGTTGAAGCTGAAACTCCAATACTTTGGCCACCTCATGCAAAGAGCTGACCCATTTGAAAAGATCCTGATGCTGGGAAAGATTGAGGGCAGGAGGAGAAGAGGACGACAGAAGATGAGAAGGTTGGATGGCATCACCGACTCAGTGGACATGGGTTTGGGTGGACTCTAGGAGTAGGTGATGGACAGAGAGCCCTGGTGTGCTGTGGTTCATGGGGTCACAAAGACTTGGACATGACTGGGTGACTGAACTGAACTGAACTTTGATTTTGGCTTGGAAACACATATGTTATAATGGGAAATTTTATTATTTAAATCAATGTGAAAATTAAGTCCGTAAAGAAAATAGTTCTATAAATGTATTTTATTTTTTGTGTTACATTTTCTAGTATTTACTAATAAAATATAGCTAGTTATATAATATAATCTTATTAAAATATTATACTTTAAGTCTAAAAGTTTATACTATTCACTGGACATACTAGTGTTTGAATATGCACTTTAGGAAATATCCTATAAAATAAGTGGAATTTTGTTGTAACATTATCAGTTTCTATACACAAAACTCAAGACATAATTAATGGTCAGTAATAGACACTGTGGAATAATAGACGGACTGTGGAAATTCTTAAAGAGATGGAAATACCAGACCACCTGATATGCCTCTTGAGAAATCTGTATGCAGGTCAAGAAGCAACAGTTAGAACTGGACATGGAAAAACAGACTGGTTTCAAGTCAAGAAAGGAATACGTCAAGGCTGTGTATTGTCACTCTGCTTATTGAACTTATATGCAGAGTACATCATGAGAAATGCCAGGCTGGATGAAGCACAAGATGGAATCAAGATTGCCAGGAGAAATGTCAATACTTCAGATATGCAGCTGACACCACCCTATGGCAGAAAGCAAAGAGGAACTAAAAAGCCTCTTGATGAAAGTGAAAGAGAAGAGTGAAAATGTTGGCTTAAAGCTCAACATTCAGAAAACTAATATCATGGCCTCTGGTCTCATCATTTCATGGCAAAGAGGCGGGGAAACAATGGAAACATGGAAAGATTTTATTTTCTTGGACGTCAAAATCACTGCAGATGGTGACTGCAGCCATGAAATTAAAAGATGCTTACTCCTTGGAAGAAAGGACCAAACTTAGAGAGCATATTAAAAAGCAGAGACATTAAACCGGAGCCACAAAGGTCCATCTAGCCAAAGCTATGGTTTATCCAGTAGTCATGTATGGTTGTGAGAGTTGGACTATAAGCAAAGCTGAGAGCTAAAAAATTGATGCTTTTGAACTGTGGTGTTGGAAAAGACTCTCGAGAGTACCTTCCTGCAAGGAAATCAAACCAGTCAATGCTAAAGGAAATCAGTTCTGAATATTCATTGGAAGGACTGATACTGAAGCTGAAGCTGAAACTCCATTATTTTGACTAGCTGATGTGAAGAACGGACTTATTTGAAAAGACCTTGATGCTGGGAAAGATTGAAGGTAGGAGAAAAAGGTGACAACACAGGATGATATGGTTGGATGGCATAACTGATTCTATGGACATGAGTTTGAAAAGCTCCAGCAGTTGGTGATGGACAGGAAGTCCATGGAGTTGCAGAGTCGGACAGGACCAAGCAACTGAACTGAATAGATGGAGTTTGCACTCAGATGGGTATATCTACCCTTTTCTCCTTTGCTTTTAGCATCTCTTCTTTTTTCACCTATTTTAAGGCCTCTTCTGACAAGCATTTTACCTTTTTGCATTTCTTTTTCTTGGGATGGTCTTGATCGCTGCCTCCTGTACAATGTAATGAACCTCCAACCATAGTTATTCAGGCACTCTGTCTATCAGATGTAATCCTTTGAATCTATTTCTCACTTCCAGTGTATAATTGTAAGGGATTTGATTTAGGTCATACTAATGGTTTTCCCTACTTTCTTCAATTCATGTCGCAGTTTTGCCATAAGAATTTAATGATCTGAGCCACAGTCAGCTCCTGGTCTCATTTTTGCTGATTATATAGAGCTTCTCCATCTTTGACTGCAAAGAATATAAACAATCCTCTTTCGGTTTTGGCCAACTGGTGATGTCCATGTGTAGAGACATCTCTGTGTTGTTGGAAGAGGGTGTTTGCTATGACCAGTGTGTTCTTTTGGCAAAACTCTTAGCCTTTGCCATGCTTCATTTTGTACTCCAAGGTCAAAGTTTCCTGTTACTCCAGGTATCTCTTGATTTCCTACTTTTACATGTGAGTCTTCTGTGATGAAAAGGACATTGTTTTGGGGTGTTAGTTCTAGCAGGTCTTGTAGGTCTTCAATCAGTCCTGAATATTCACTGGAAAGACTGATGCTAAAGCTGAAACTCCAATATTTGGCCACCTGGTGCAAAGAACTGACTCATTGGAAAAGACCCTGAAGATGGAATAGAAGGCAGGAGGAGAAGGGGAAAACAGAGGATGAGATGGTTGGATGACATCACCAACACTATAGATATGAGACTGAGCAAACTCCAGGAGACGGTGAAGGACAGGGAAGTCTGGTGTGCTGTAGTCATTGGAGCTGCAAAGTGTTGGACGTAACTGAGCAACTGAACAACAACAATAGTCAATATAGTTCATCCATTAATTAAGCTTGAATTTGGAATAAAATATCAAAATCAAAAATAGTTTCTTCATTTTATCTTATCTATTCTGGTAATTTAGTCAGTTTTATCCTTAATAATGAAATAAAATACTATAAGCATATTTTCAATGTTGTTAATACTAAGTAGTGTCTCTGTATATATCCATACTCCTGTTTAGGCTGAGGTCTTATTCAGAAAGATAGATTGATTTGGCTTAAGCATTTATATCTCTGAATTTTGACTTCAATTTACTTCGTAGATAAATGCAACATACACTTCAAGTATTTGTAGAAAATGTTTCTATTAATATAATTTATCCTACTTTAATTTTTAATGTTTTCCTTATATACCTGTAAATCAGTCAATTTGATTAAATCAATGAAGATCTCAATATTAGCTAGAGAGCTCTTCATTAAAATATTAATATAAAATTTTCACCAAATTTTAAAATGCAATATTTTAAAAAACTTATTGTAATTTGTGTTAGCTACCCTTAAAGTTTGAACAATCTTTGGCATTGCCTTTCTTTGGGATTGAAATGAAAACTGACCTTTTCCAGTCCTGTGGCCACTGCTGAGTTTTCCAATTTGCTGGCATATTGAGTGCAGAACTTTCACAGCATCATCTTCCAGGATTTGAAATAGCTTAACTGGAATCCATCACCTCCACTACCTTTGTTCGTAGTGATGCTGTCTAAGGCCCACTTGACGTCACATTCCAGGATGTCTGGCTCTGGGTGATTATCTGGGTCATGAATTTCTTTTTTGTACAGTTCCTGTATGTATTCTTTCCACCTCTTTTTAATATCTTCTGCTTCTGTTAGGTCCATAGCATTTCTGTCCTTTATCGAGCCCATCTTTCCATGAAATATTCCCTTGGTATCTGTAATTTTTTTGAAGAGATCTCTAGTCTTTCCCATTCTATTATTTTCCTCTATTTTTTTGCGTTGATCACTGAGCAAGGCTTTCTTATCTCTCCTCTTATTTCTTATTCTTTGGAATTCTCTGCATTCAAATGGTATATCTTCCTATTCTCCTATGCTTTTCACTTCTCTTCTTTTCACAGCTATTTGTAAGGCCTTCTCAGGCAGCCATTTTGCTTTTTTGCATTTGTTTTTCTTGGGGATGATCTTGATCCTGTCTCCTGTACAATGTCACAGAACAGAATACACAGAACTGTAGAAAAAAAGATCTTCTTGACCCAGATTATCACGATGATGTGATCACTCACCTAAGGCCAGACATCATGGAATGTGAAGTCAGGCAGGCCTTAGGAAACATCACTACAAACAAAGCTAGCAGTATGATGGAATTCCAGCTGAGCTATTTCAAATCATAAAAGATGATGCTGTGAAAATGCTGCACTTAATTTGCCAGCAAATTTAGAAAACTCAGCAGTGGCCATGGGACTATTAAAGGTCAGTTTTCATTGCAATCCCTAAGAAAGGCAATGCCAAAGAATGCACAAACTACAACACAATTGCATTCATCTCAGATGCTAATAAAGTAATGTTCAGAATTCTGCAAGCCAGGCCTCAACAATACTTGAGCCGTGAATATCCAGATGTTCAAGCTGGTTTGAGAAAAGGCAGAGGAACCAGAGATCAAATTGCAAACATCCCCTAGATCATCTAAAAAGCAAGAGAGTTCCAGAAAAATATCTATTTCTGCTTTATTGACTATGTCAAAGCCTTTGACTGTGTGAATCACAATAAACTAGGAAAATTCTGAAAGAGATGGGAATACCAGACCACCTGACCTGCCTCTTGAGAAATCTGTATGCAGGTCAGGAAGCAACAATTAGAAATGGATATGGAACAGCAGAATGATTCCAAATAGGAAAAGGGTACATCAAGGCTGTATATTGTCACTCTGCTTCTTTAACTTACAGCTGAGTACATCATGAGAAATGCTAGGCTGGATGAAGCACAAGCTGGAATCAGGATTGCTGTGAGAAATATTAATAACTTCAGAAATGCACATGACACCACCCTATGGCAGAATATGAAGAAGAACTATTGAGGCTCTTGATGAAAGTGAAAGAGAAGAGTGAAAAAGTTGGCTTAAAGCTCAACATTCAGAAAGCGAAGATCATGGCATCCGGTCCCATCACTTCATGACAAATAGTTGGGGAAACTGTGGAAATGGTGTCGGACTTTGTTTTTTTGGCTCCCAAATCACTGCCAATGGTGACTGCAGACATGAAATTAAAAGATGCTTACTTCTTGGAAGGAAAGTTATGACCAACCTAGACAGCATATTAAAAAGCAGAGACATTAATTTGCCAACAAAGGCCCGTCTAGTCAAGGCTATGTTTTTTCTAGGAGTCTTGACCTGACTGAGTGACTGAACTGAACTGTATAGATGTGAGAGTTGTACTGCAAGGAAATCTGAGCCCAGAAAAACTGATGCGTTTGAACTGTGGTATTGTGGAAGACTCTTGAGAATTCCTTGGACTGCAATGAAATCCATCCAGCCCATCCTGAACGAAATCAGTCCTGGGTGTTCATTGGAAGGACTCATGTTGAAGCTGAAAGTCCAATACTCCGGCCACCTGATATGAAGAGCTGAGTCATTTGAAAAGACCCTGATGCTGGGAAAGATTGAAGGCAGGAAAAGAAGGGGATGACAGAGAATGAGATGATTGGAAGGCATCATGGACTCAATGGAGCTGAGTTTGAGTAGACACAGGGAGTTGGCAATGCACAGGGAGGCCTGGAGTGCTGTTGGCCATGGGGTTGGGAAGATTTGAACACGACTGAGCGAGTGAATTGAACTGAACTGAATAGTTTTTTGGTGGAAACTTTCAGTTTTCTATATGTAGTATCATGTCATATGCTAATAGTGATCATTTTACTTCGCTTCTGATTTTGATGAACTGTATTATTTTTTTTTCTTGTCTGAAATTTAGGACAAGGACTTCAAATGCTATGTTAATAAAAGTGAAAAAAGTGTGCATCCTTGTTTTGTTCCTTAATTTAGAGGAAAGTTTTTCAACTTTTTATGGTTAGGTACGATGTTAGCTATAGTTTTGTCATAAATGGCCATTATTGTGTTAGGATATTGGCTATTATTACATTGAGATATGTGACATCTAACCCAACTTTGATTTTTTTATTTTATATATAATATATATAGTATTCATATATCACCCTTAGTATAGAAAATTATTTAGTACATGGGTACATTCATAAATGTTCAGGTTAAAATTATCTAGAAATCAGGACACTGGAATTTATGAAGATGATTAGTTTCCTGGAGTTGTACTTGAAGATACTTTGTGTTATGTATATCGGTCTTTCAAAATTTCAACACATTCCAATTTCATCAATATTAAAACTATGGAGAGAAGATTAATGAATTAATGAAATTAAAAATATTAGATTTTTAACTATGCATTTTTCAATTAGTAGGCATTTGGGTTGTTCCCAGTTTGTGGCTATTGTGAATAAAGCTAATATAAATATTGATAGACAGGTCTTTGTATAGATATGATTTGTTTCTTTTCCCTGAACATCTAGGAATGGATTACTGGGTCATGTATTAAGTGAGTGGTTGTAATAATGCTACATATTTTCAAGAGTGGCTGTACCATTTTACATTCCCATCAGGAAATGTATCTGAGTCCAGTTTCTCTTTACTTTGCATTCATGTGGTTTTCAGCAGAATCCAATGAAATTATAGTAAGTAGCTTCAAACTTACTTTTGTTTCTCTTATTTTAGTCATAGGTATTATATCAGTAGTATTTTCAAATTTCTAAACTTTAATCTTTCTTCAAAGACAGATGCCACTTCTTTTCACATTTCTCACTTTCTCTTGTCTTTCATCATACTATTAGATAAGCATCTCAAGGAAAATTTTAGAGCTCTTCAAAGAAAAGCACCTCAAAAATAAGACACTTTGGAACATTCAGGGCTTTTTGTGGACAAAACTGTTACATAAATGAGACAGGTAATCAGATTGTAGCTTCAAAAACATAGCAAATCAATTTTTAGCTGAGAACATATTTTCTTATTGATATATAAAATCATAAAATTTACAATTCTTGTTTGATTACAAGTGACTTAGTTTTTTAATTGAAAAATGCATAATAGAAAATAAGTATTTGGCATTTTCAATAAAATTAAAATAAGACTAAAATAAAAAGAAATAAAGAAAGAAAATGGAAATGCTGACACTAGAAAGAAGCAAAGGTTACTGAACGAGAGCCTGTAATGATGCAAATTGGGCTGTAACAGCAGTAGAAATACATTGTTATAGATATATCTAGGGCTTCCCTGGTCCCTCTTGTGTTTTTGGAAGAGGGTGTTTGCTATTACCAGGCCTTCTCTTGGCAAAACTCTACTAGCCTTTGCCCTGCTTCATTCCGTACTCCAACGCCAAATTTGCCTGTTACTCCAGGTGTTTCTTGACTTCTACTTTTGCATTCCAGTCCCCTATAATGAAAAGGACACCTTTTTTAGGTGTTAGTTCTCAAAGTTTTTCTAGGTCTTCATAGAACCTTTCAAATTCAACTTATTCAGCGTTACTGGTCAGGGCATAGACTTGGATTACCATGATACTGAATGTTTTGCCCTGGAAATGAGCAGAGATCATTCTGTTGTTTTTGAGATTGCATCCAAGTACTGCATTTCAAACTCTTTTTTACATGATGGCTACTCCATTTCTTCTAAGAGATTCTTGCCCACAGTTGTAGATATAACGGTCATTTCAGCTAGTCACCCAATCCAGTTCATTTTAGTTCACTGATGCCTAAAATGTAGATGTTCACTCTTGCTGTGTCCTGTTGGCCCACTTCCAATTTACCTTGATTCATGAACCTAACATTCCAGGTTCCTATTAATATTGCTCTCTGCATCAGATCTTGCTTCCATCATGAGTCACATCCACAACTGGATGTTGTTTTTACTTCCTTCTTGTTGTTTTGCTTCTCTTCCTTCTTTCTGGAGTTACTTCTCCATTGATCCCCAGTAGCATATTGGGCACCTACCAACCTGGGGAGTTCATCTTTCATTGTCATATCTTTTTGCCTTTTCATACTGTTCATGGGGTTCTTGAGGCAAAAATACTGAAGTGGTTAGCCATTCCCTTCACCAATGGACCACATTTTGTCAGAACTCTCCAACATGTTCCATCCCTCTTGGGTGGCCCTACAGGGCATGGCTCACAGTTTCATTGAGTTAGACAAGGCTGTGATCCATGTAACTAGATTGGTTAGTTTCCCGTGATTGTGGTTTTCAGTCTGTCTGCCCTCAGATGGAGAAAGATAAGAGGCTATGGAATCTTCCTGATGGGAGAGACTGACTGAGGGGGGAACTGGGTTTGGTTCTGATGGGCGGGGCCATGCTCAATAAGTCTTTAATCTGATTTTCTGTTTATGAGTGGAGCTCCGTTCCCTTTCTGCTATTTACCTGGGCCAGACTATGGTGGAGGTAATGAAGATAATGGCAACCTGCTTCAAAAGATTTCATGCATGTAATGTTACACTCAGTGCCCCCAACCCTGCTGTAGGCCACTACTGACTGACACCTCTGCTGGAGACTTCTGGACACTCACAGGCAAGTCACTGTCAGTCTCTTGATCATCATCAGCTGGTAAACACCAAAGTAAGACAGATTATATTCTTTGCAGCTAAAGGTGGAGAAGATTTATACAGTCACCAAAAGCAAAACTAAGAGCTAAATGTGGCTCAGATCATGAACTCCTTATTGCTAAATTCAGATTAAATAAAAGAAAGTAGGGAAAACCACTAGACCATTCAGGTATGACCTAAATCAAATCCTCTATGATAATACACTGGAAGTGAGAAGTATATTTAAGGGACTAGATCTGATAGACAGAGTGCCTAATGAACTATGGATGGAGGTTCATGACACTGTAGAGGAGACAGGGGTCAAGATCATCCCCAAGAAAAACAAATGCAAAAAAGCAAAATGGCTGCCTGAGAAGGCCTTACAAATAGCTGTGAAAAGAAGACAAGTGGAAAGCAAAGGAGAAAAGGAAACATATAACCATCTGAATGCAGAGTTCCAAAGAATAGCAAGAAGAGATAGAAAAGTCTTCCTTGGTGATCAGTGCAAAGAAATAGAGGAAAACAACAGTATGGGAAAGAGTAGAGATCTCTTCATGAAAATTACAGATATCAGGGGAACATTTCATGCAAAGATGGGCTCAATAAAGGACAGAAATGCTATGGACCTAACAGAAGTAGAAGATATTAAGAAGAGGTGGCAAGAATAGACAGAAGAACTATACAAAAAAAGATCTTCAACCCATATAATCACGATGGTATGATCACTATCCTAGAGCCAGACATCCTAGAATGTGAAGTCAATTGGGCCTTAGGAAGCATCACTACAAAGAAAGCTAGTGGAGGTGATAGAATTTCAGTTGAGCTATTTCCAATGCTAAAAATGATGCTGTGAAAGTGTTGCATTCAATATGCCAGCAAATTTGGAAAATTCAGCAGTGGCCACAGGACTGGAAAAGGTCAGTTTTCATTCCAATCCCAAAGAAAGGCAATGCCAAAGAATGCTCAGACTACCACACAGTTGCCCTCATCTCACACACTAGTAAAGTAATGCTCAGAATTTTCCAAGCCAGGCTTCAGCAATATGTGAACAGTGAGCTTCCTGATGTTCAAGCTGGTTTTAGAAAAGGCAGAGGAACCAGAGATCCAATTGCCAACATCCTTCAGACCATCAAAAAAGCAAGAGAGTTCCAGAAAAACATCTGCTTCTGCTTAAACTGTGAAAAGTTCTGAAAGAGATGGGAATACCAGTCCACCTGATCTGCCTCTTCAGAAATCTATATGCAGGTCAGGAAGCAACAGTTAGAACTGGACGTGGAACAGAAGACTGGTTCCGAATAGGAAAAGGAGTACGTTAGGGCTGTATACTTTTACACTTCTTCTTTAACTTATATCCAGAGTACATCATGAGAAATGCTGGGCTGGATGAAACACAAGCTGAAGTCAAGATTGCCAAGGGAAGTATCAATAACTTCAGAAATGCAGATGATACCACCCTTATGGCAGCTTATGAAAAAGAACTAATGAGGCTCTTGATGAAAGTGAAAGAGGAGAGTGAAAAAGTTGGCTTAAAGCTCAACATTCAGAAAACGAAGATCACGGCATGTGGTCCCATCAGGTCATTTCAAATAAATGGGCAACGAGTGGAAACAGTGGCAGACATTTATTTATTTAGGCTCCAAAATCACTGCAGATGGTGACTGTAGCCATGAAATTAAAAGATGCTTACCCCTTGGAAGAAGAGCTATGACCAACCTGGACAGCATATTAGAAAGCAGAGACATTACTTTGTCAACAAAAGTCCATCTAGTCAAGGCTATGGTTTTCCCAGTAGTCATGTATGGATATGAGAGTTGGGCTATCATGGAAGCTGAGCACCAAAGAATTGATGCTTTTGATCTATGGTGTTGGAGAAGACTCTTGAGAGTCCCTAGAACTGCATGGAGATCAGTCAATCTTAAAGGAAATCTGGCCTGAATATTCATTGGAAGGACTCATGTTGAAGCTGAAACTCCAATATTTTGGCCACCTGATGTGCAGAACTGACTTATTTGAAAAGATCCTGATGCTAGAAAAGATTGAATGCGGGAGAAGGAAATGACAGAGGATGAGGTCGTTAAATGGCATCAACAAATCAATGGACATGAGTTTGGGTAAACTCAGGGAGTTGATGATGGACTGGGAGGCCTGGCATGCTGCAGTCCATGGGGTCACAGAGTCGGACATGACTGAGTTACTGAACTGACTGACTTACCGACTTCCTGGTGGCTCACCTGGTAAAGAAACTGCCTGCAGTATGGGAAATTGTGTTTGATCCCTGGTTTGGGACTCTCCCCTGGAGAAGGGAAAGGCTACCTTTTCCAGTATTCTGGCCTGGAGAATTCCATGTACTATATAGTCCATTGGGTTACAAAGAGTTGGGTATGACTGAACGACTTTCACAGA
Source organism: Budorcas taxicolor (assembly GCF_023091745.1). Lineage (NCBI taxonomy): Eukaryota > Metazoa > Chordata > Mammalia > Artiodactyla > Bovidae > Budorcas > Budorcas taxicolor. The sequence continues at coordinate 52,648,136 of NC_068929.1, read as the reverse complement.
TATGATACAAATGTAAAAAGAAGTGATTATTAAAAGAAATAAGCATAAGTGCCTTTGTTAAACTAGAATCAATATTAGATTGGTGTAATGAGTTCACTTTTCCCAAAGAAATTCTCGCACTGTTTAGAAAGTTCTAGGACTCACAACAGATTTTTCAATCTGGGGTTCCAGCAAAGGGACTGAGAACCCCCACAGAATTTGCCTTTGAAGCCAGTGGGATTTCATTACAGAACTTCCACAGGACTGGGGAAATAGACTTGGAGGGCACAAAGAAAACCTTGTGTGCACCAGGAGAAAGAAGAAGTTTCCCCACAATAGACTGAGCCAGACTTGCCTGTGAATGTCCAGGAGTCTCTGTTGGAAGCATGGATTGACAGTTTGGCCTCAGACCAACCAGGGAGGGAACACAACCCAACCCACCAACAGAAAATTGGATTAAAGATTTACAGAGCATGACCCTGCCCATCAAAACAAGACCCAGTTTCCCCATCAGTCTCTCCCATCAGGAAGCTTCCATAAGCCTCTTATTCATCAGAGGGCAGACAGAATGAAAACCACAATCATGGAAAACTAACCAAACTGATCACATGGACCACAGCCTTGTCTAACTCATTGAAACTATGAGCCATGCCACGTAGAGCCACCCAAGACAGATGGATCATGGTGGAAAGTTCTGAAAAAACGTTGTCCACTGGAGAAGGGAATGGCAAACCACTTCATTATTCTTGCCTTGAAAACCTGATGAACAAAATGAAAAGGAAAAAATATATGACACTGAAAGATGAACTCCCCAGGTTGGTTGGTGTCCAACATGCTACTGGAGAAGAGTGAAGAAATAACTTCAGAAAGAATGAAGAGGTGAAGCCAAAGCGAAAACAATGCCCAGTTGTGGGTGTGACTGGTGATGGAAGCAAAGTCTGAAGCTGTAAAGAACAATATTGCATAGGAACCTAGAATGTTAGATCCATGAATCAAAGTAAATTGAAAGTGGTCAAACAGGAGATGGCAAGAGTGAACATTGACATTTTAGAAATCAGTGAACTAAAATGGACTGGAATGGGTGAATTTAATTCAGATGACCATTATATCTACTATTGTGGGCAAGAATCCCTTAGAAGAAATTCAATAGCCTTCATAGTCAACAAAACAGTCTGAAATGCAGTACTTGGGTGCATTCTCAAAAATTACACAATGATCTCTATTCATATCACAGTAATCCAATTCTATGACCCAACCACTAATGCTGAAAACACTGAAGTTGAACAGTTCTATGATGACTTACAAGACCTTTTAGAACTAACACCCAAAAGAGATGTCCTTTTCATCATAGGGGACTGGAATGCAAAAGTAAGAAATCAAGAGATACCTGAAGTGATAGGCAAGTTTAGCCTTGGAGTACAGAATGAAGCAGGACAAAGGCTAATAAAGTTTTGCCAAGAGAATTCACTTGTCATAGCAAACACCCTCTTCTGACAACACAAGAGAAAACTCTACACATGGACATCACCTGATGATCAATACAAAAATCAGATTGATTATATTCTTTGCAGCCAAAAATGGAAAAATTCTATAGTCACCAAAAACAAAACCCAGAGCTGACTGTGGCTCAGATCATGGACTCCTTTTTACAAAATTGAGACTTGAATTGAAGAAAGTAAGGAAAACCTCTAGACCATTCAGGTATGACCTAAGTCAAATCCCTTATGATTATACAGTGGAAGTGACAGATAGATTCAAGGAATTCTATTTAATAGAGTGCCTATAGAACTGTGAATGGAGGTTCATGATATCGTACAGGAAGCTGTGATTAAGATCATCCCCAAGTAAAAGAAATGCAAAAAGGTAAAATGGTTGTCTGAGGAGGCCTTACAGATAACTGAGAAAAGAAGAGAAGTAAAGTCAAGTGAGAAAAAGAAAGATGTACCTATCTGAATGCAGCGTTCCAAAGAATACAAGGAGAGATAAGAAAGCTTTCCTAAATGATCAGTGCAAAGAAATAGAGGAAAACAGTAGAATGGGAAAGACAGAGATCTCTTCAAAACAGTTAGAGATACCAAGGTAACATTTCATGCAAAGACGGTCTCAGTAAAGGACAGAAACTGTATGGACCTAACAAAGGCTGTAGATATTCAGAAAACATGGCAAGAATACAAAGAAGAACAATGCAAAAACGATCTTAATGACCCAGATAACCATGATGCACCTAGAGCCAGACAGCCTGGAGTCCCAAGCCTGCAGCACGCCAGGCTTCCCTGTTCATCACCAACTTACAGAGCTTGCTCAAACTCATGTCCTTCAAGTCGGTGAGGACATCCAACCATTTAATCCTCTGGTGTCCCGTTCTCTTCCTGTCTTCAGTCTTTCCAGTATCAGGCTCTTCTCATCAGATGGCCAAAGCGTTGGAGCTTCAGCTTCAGCATCAGTCCTTCCAATGAATACTCAGTGTTGATTTCCTTTAGGATTGACTGGCTTCATCTCTATGCAGTCCAAGGGACTCTCAAGAGTCTTCTCCAACACCACAGTGCAAAAACATAAATTCTTCGATGCTCAGCCTTCTTTATGGGTCAACACTCATATCCATATATGACTACTGGAAAAACCACTATTGGAAAAACCACAGATCTTTGTTGGCAAATACTCCAGAAATTAAATAACTCCGGAAAGTAAATACTACAGAAATAAAATACTCTAGAAATTAAATAACACACTTCTAAATGATGTGTTCAGCAGCTAATTGGAGGTTAGAAAATATTCAAACTGAATTATAACAATATTATGCAACATAAGTGTAGAGATTCAATTAAATTAGTGTTGAGTGTTGGGACATTTGTAGCTTTATTTGTTTTATTGAAATGTGGTTGATGTACAATGTTATTCTAGTTTCAGGTATACTACATAGTGATATGATATTTGTATACACTATGAAATGGCCCCCACTATAAGTAATCATCTGTCCTCACAAAAAAATATTATTATAATATTGACTTCATTCTTTATGCTGTATATTGCACACATTTGGGCTTCCCTGGTGTCACAGACAGTAAAGAAACTGCAATACAGGGGACCTGGGTTTGATCCCTGGGTTGGGAAGATTCCCTGGATGAGAAAATGGTAACCCACTCCAGTATTCTTGCCTGGAGACTCCCACGGACAGAGAAGCCTGGTAGGCTACAGTCCATGGAGTTGCCAAAAGTCAGACATGACTGAGTGACTGAGCACACATACAACACACAATTTAACTTCCTTATTAAATAACTGGAGGCTTATACCTCGTAATGACCCTCCCTATTTTGCATACCACCTCATGCCTCTCCCCTCTGGCTACCACCTGTTTCTTCTCTGTATCTTTGAGTCTGTTATCATTTTTTAGTTGTTTTTTTTTTAGGATTCCACATACAAGTGAGGTCGTATGGGATTTATCTTTCTCTGCCTGACACATTTCACTGTAATAAAATACATTTTGGATCCACCCTTATAGTCACAAATAGCGAGATTTTATTTTTTATGCTGAGTAATATTTCATTGTGTGTGTATATATATAACCACTTGATCATTAACTGTTCATCTATTAATGGACACAAATTATTTCTATATTTCACCTATTATAAATAACACTGCAATGAACATTGGTATGCATATATTTTTTTTCAATTTAGTGTTTATGTTTTATCCAGATAAGTAGCTAGAAATTGCTAGATCATATGGTAGTTCTATTTTGAAATATTTGAGGAGCCTTTGTACTGTTCTCTGCAGCAGCTGTACTAATTTACAATCCCATCAAGAGTGCAGAAGTGTTCCCTTGTATCCACATCCTCACCAATACTTGTTATCTGTTGTCTTTTTGATGTCAGCCATCTGACAGGTGCAAGGTGGTATGTCAGTGGCTTAATTTGCATATCTCTGATGATTAGTGACGTTGAGCATCTTTTCATGTGTCTGTTGGCCATATGTATGTCTTCTTTGAGAAAATGTTTATTCAGGTTCTCTACCCATTTTTAATCAGGTTTTTTGTCTTTTTGATGTTGAGTTGAAAAATAAATAGATAATCTCCAATCAGTTAGTAATATTTTTGTAATGTTTAAGATAATTTCAAGTGACAGGGCAAGGTGTGGGGTATCTATTTTTGTTGGTTTGGCCAAAGGAGACCTGTCTGGTGAAATGACTTATATATAGTGTATGAGTTTTGAGCACTGCCATAACAAAGTACCATAAACTCAAGGTGTCAGCAGGGTTGTGCTATCCTTCTGAAACTCTACATGGACTCCTCCCTTGCCTCCTTCTAGGTACAAGTGATGCCATCCATCCTAGGCTTAAAGCTGTATCACCTCGATCTTTATGTTGGTAATCACACAGTGTTCTCTATGTGTCTCTGTCTTTACATATAGTGTTCTCCTCTGTCTTCACATCATTTTATTAAAAGCACACCTTTCATAGATGGTAAAGTGCCCTCTCCACTCCAGCCTGACTGAATCTGAATTTAACTATTTACATCTTTAATGCCACTATTTCCAAAGAAGTTCACATTCTGAGCTAATAGTCTTTAGGACCTTTTGAAAGGAGGCACAATTAAACCCATAACAAAGAGTAAGTTAAAATGCAATGAGAATTTAGCCAGAATACCTAGAAGAAGAGCATTTCTAGTAGATACCATAGCCTTTAAAGCAGAAGTAAGTTGATATGTACAGATGGGGAAGTGGGGGTGACCATTCACTTCAATTTTCCAAGGGAAGTCATCGTTGTCTCAGTATAAGTATTTGTTGCTTTTGTTCAGTTGCTCAGTTGTGTCTGACTCTTTGTGATCTCATGGACTGCGGCATGCCAGGTTTGACTGTCTTTCGTTGTCTCCTGGAGCTTGGTCAAACTCATGCCCATTAAGTTGGTGATGCCATTAAACCATCTCATCTTCTGTCATTTCCTTCTCTTCCTGCCTTCAGTCTTTCCCAGCATCATGGTCTTTTCTAATGAGTCAGTTTGCATCAGGGGGCCAAAGTATTGGAGCTTCAGCATTGGCCCTTCCAATGAATATTGATTTCCTTTAGGATGGACTGGTTTGATCTCCTTGCAGTCCAAGAGACTGTCAAGAGTCTTCTCCGATGCGTTAGTTCAAAAGCATCAATTATTAGGTGCTCAACCTTCTTTATAGTCTAACACTCACATCCATACATGACTACAGGAAAAACCATAACTTTGACTGTATGGACCTTTGTTGGTAAAGTAATGCCTCTGCTTTCTAATATGCTATCTAAATTTGTCATAACTTTTCTTCCAAGGACCAAGCGTCTTTTAACTTCATGGCTGCAGTCATCATCTGCAGTGATTTTGGAGCCCAAGAAAATAAAGTCTGTCACTGCTTCCACTTTTTCCCCATCTATTTGCCATGAAGTGATGGACTGGATACCATGATCTTAGTTTCTTGAATGTAGAGTCTTAAGCCAACTTTTTCACTCTCCTCTTGTACCTTCATTAAGAGGGTCTTTAGTTTAAGTATTAATAGATTCCTATTTCACTTGAAAACGAAATAGTCTCTGGCATACCATGAATTTAAGTGTTCTCCTTGCCTTCTGTGAGAAGCAAGAAGTTCAGTCTTGCTGAAATAGTGTGCAAGGGAAATTAAAGGAATAAAGGTCCACCATATATGACCTTATCTAGGTTATGTCTTGCAGTTTATTTTGCATCTTCTTTAACTTTTTAATTTTTTAGAGCAAAATGATATATTTATTGAATTATAGCACATAAGAAATTCAAATCTTCAAAATCATAAATTTATCTTACTAAATATTTCAAAAATTAACATACCAATATAAGCATTACCAAAGTTAGAACATCACTACCAATCTTAAAACTCCACTTTACCATCTCTAGACATTTATTCCCTTTCTCATCCAAATATCAGACACTTATTTGTTAATTTTAAACACATGGAATCCATCCCTCTGTATCACATGATGTTTGGATCTTTTACATACAATATGTGATTGGTAGATTAATGCAAATTAATGTAGGTATGTACTTTATACCGTTGATAGGGAATTTTGTCATTTCTAATCTTTTTTAATATAAATTTAGTTATTTTAATTGGAGGTTAATTACTTTACAACTTTGTATTGGTTTTGCTATACATCCACATGAATCTGCCACTGGTATACATGTGTTCCCCATCCTGAACCCCTCCCCCCCGCCCCCTCCCCCCCCACCCCCGCCCGGCAACTCCATCACCTGTGAGCAATATTAGCACAGACTACAGAGGCCTTTAGCAGCTAAGACTCTGAAGGTCCTATGAGTGGCAGTGGTGGCTAGGATTGTTGGCATACTTGAAGGTAAAGCTACAATGCCCTGAGATCCTTGGAGATGAAGCTAAATAAATGGTTAAATGATTATACATAATCAAATGTGAGTGTCTTTGCTTGGGTCCTTATTGAGGCATTTCATGTTGTTTTGTTTTTTTCTGACTCCTTTATGGTTCTTTATAGCTATCACTTTTCATTGTTGTTGAAAGGAATCTACTTGCCTATTCTTATTTGCTGCCCATTCAAAATCTTCAATTATATTTGAGAGCACTCTTAGGCTTGAATTCCCCACTGTTTGTTTCAAATAAAATGGATTCCATCCAGGGGGGCTTTGGAGTTCCCTGTCCTTACGAACTTTCAGCCTTCAGTGGTTAAAATTCACTGAGCCATACTGTTCCTGGGCTAGAAATGGGAATATGGCCTATTTTTGTTTCTCTTAGAATTCAATTCAGTTCAGTCGTTCAGTCGTGTCCGACTCTTTGCCACCCCATGATTCACAGTACGCCAGGCCTCCCTGTCCATCAGCAACTCCAGGAGTTCACTCAGACTCACGTCCATTGAGTCACTGATGCCATCCAGCCATTTAATCGTCAGTCGTCCCCTTCGCCTTCTGCCCTCAATCCCTCTCAGCATCAGAGTCTTTTCCAATTAGTCAGCTCTTCACATGAGGTGGCCAAAGTACTGGAGTCTCAACTTCAGCATCATTCCTTGCAAAGAAATCCCAGGGCTGATCTTCAGAATGGACTGGTAGGATCTCCTTGCAGTCCAAGGGACCCTCAAGAGTCTTCTCCAACACCACATTTCAAGCATCAATTCTTCAGCGCTCAGCTTTCTTCACAGTCCAACTCTCACATTCATACATGACCACAGGAAAAACAATAGCCTTGACTAGACTGATCTTTGTTGGCAAAGTAATGTCTCTGCTTTTGAATATGCTATCTAGGTTGGTCATAACTTTCCTTCCAAGGAGTAAGCTTCTTTTACTTTCATGGCTACAGTCACCATCTGCAGTGATTTTGGAGCCCAAAAAAATAAAGTCTGACACTGTTTCCACTGTTTCCCCATCTATTTCACATGAAGTGATGGGATCAGATGCCATGATCTTCGTTTTCTGAATGTTAAGCTTTAAGCCAACTTTTTCACTCTCCACTTTCTCCTTCATCAAGAGGCTTTTTAGTTCCTCTTTACTTTCTGCCATAAGGGTGGTGTCATCTGCATATCTGAGGTTATTGATATTTCTCCCGGCAATCTTGATTCCAGCTTGTGCTTCTTCCAGCCCAGCGTTTCTCATGATGTACTCTGCATAGAAGTTAAATAAGCAGGGTGACAATATACAGCCTTGATGTACTCCTTTTCCTATTTGGAACCAGTCTGTTGTTCCATGTCCAGTGCTAACTGTTGCTTCCTGACCTGCATATAGGTTTCTCAAGAGTCAGGTCAGGGGGTCTGGTATTCCCATCTCTTTCAGAATTTTCCACAGTTTATTGTGATCCACACAGTCAAAGGCTTTGGCATATTCAATAAAGCAGAAATAGATATTTTTCTGGAACTCTCTTGCTTTTTTGATGATCCAACGGATGTTGGCAATTTGATCTCTGGTTCCTCTGCCTTTTCTAAAACCAGCTTGAACATCTGGAAGTTCACGGTTCATGTATTGCTAAAGTCTGGAGAAGGGAATGGCAAACCACTTCAATATTCTTGCGTTGAGAACCCCATGAACAGTATGAAAAGGCAAAATGATAGCATACTGAAAGAGGAGCTCCCCAGGCCAGTAAGTATCCAATATGCTACTGAAGATCAGTGGAAAAATAACTCCAGAAAAAATGAAGGGATAGAGCCAAAGCAAAAACAATACCCAGTTGTAGATGTGACTTGTGACAGAAGCAAGGTCTGATGCTGTAAAGAGAAATATTGCATAGGATTCTGGAATGTCAGGTCCATGAATAAAGGCAAATTGGAAGTGGTCAAACAGGAGATGGCAAGAGTGAACGTCGACATTCTAGGAATCAGCAAACTAAAATGGACTGAAATGGGTGAATTTAACTCAGATGACCATTATATCTACTATTGTGGGCAGGAATCCCTTAGAAGAAATGGAGTAGCCATCACGATCAACAAAAGAGTGCGAAATGCAGTACTTGGATGCAATCTCAAAAACGACAGAATGATCTTTGTTCATTTCCATGGGAAACCATTCAATATCACGGTAATTCAAGTTTATGCCCCAACCAGTAACACTGAAGAAGCTAAAGTTGAGTTCTATGAAGGTTCTGTGAAGACCTACAAGACCTTTTAGAACTAACACCCAAAAAAGTTGTATTTTTCATTATAGGGGTCTGGAATGCAAAAGTAGGAAGTCAAGAAACACCTGGAGTAACAGGCAAATTTAGCCTTGAAATACGAAATGAAGCAGAGCAAAGACTAATAGAGTTTTGCCAAGAAAATGCACTGGTCATAGCAAACACCCTCTTAGAATTACCCCCTTCTTTAAAAGTAGGGGCTAGGCTGCAATGGTAACATCTAGTTTTCTCAACCTGACACTTCCTGGTATGGAGTCCCCACCAGTTGATCAAGCTGGTTGGGAGTAATCAGGGTTCCAATATCCTTGAGTGTGCCTGGAGTAGAGATTCTATCCTATGAGTGGGAGACAGGTGGAAGAATGAGACCATGGTCTAATAGTCATAGCTTCCAGGTTATACTCTGTGCCTCAGAAGAGGGGAATGAGAAAAGTTGTGGCTTGTCGCTCCTAGAAAAACACTGTATTCCTTGACCAGAAGTTGAAGTGAGATGGAGCCCAGTTGTCTGGCCATATTTGTTCAAGTTGCACTTCTGTCATGTAAGTGGGGAGTAGGCAGAACAAGGAGGACTGAGTCATGGTTCAAGTGCTACAGACTCTTACTGTTCTTCATATCTATAAGATTTGGTAGAAATTCTTAAATACATGTTTCTTAACTTACAGTATATCCTTAGGGTAATTTTCATAATCTAAATGGTTATTTTAAAAATAAATTTCAGTTGTAGTTGTTTTGCTGGGAAAAGTTATGCAGAACGCTTTAGATGCTATTCTGGAAGTGGAATGAATACCTTATATTCTTTAATACTTGGTACCCAGTAGAGTATATCCTTCTACCTTGTTCTTCATGTGTAATTTCCTATTTGGTTCTTGGTCAAAAAATCTTAGATTAAATTGCATAATGACAACTGAAAAAGATTTTGTGTCAATAAGAAAATTCAGAAGAAATAAAGAGCAGAAATCAGCAAAATAGATTAAAAGAAAGAGAACATCAGACATTTTTTTCATGAAAAAGAACTCAAAAAATATTTTTTTTAAGTTTTCCTAAAACAAAGCTATTTGCAAGGTGTTATTGTGGTTAATTGTAACCTAAATGCCAGGAAGCAATTAACTTCTTGTGTTCATGCATGCTTAGTTGTTTCAGTCATGTCAGACTCTTTGCAACCATATGGAGCCCACCAAGCTCCTCTGTCCATGGGATTTTCTAGGCAAGAATAATGGAGTGGGTTGTCATACCCTCCTCCAGGGATCTTGCACACCCAGGGATCAAACCCACATCTTTTATGTCTCTAGCATTGACCAGCAGGTTCTTTACCATTAGTGCCATCAGGGAAGCCCAGTTAATTTCTTAGAGTTGTTTAAAAAGAAACAAAACAGATCATGCCCCACTCTTTATTCACATTTATTATACCATTGGATTTTTATATTCTAAAAGGCAATGCAAAAAAATATATAATATGTAGACATATTTCACTTATAAATTACAGTGAAAAACAAATTTTAAATAAAGCATTCTATAATTCAAACTATAATCTATTTTTTTAAATGGACAAAATGAACTCTACTATACATAGTTCAAGAATGTTAAGATGGCTTATTACAGAACATCTAAAAATGTAAACCAACATATTAATAAATTAATAGAGAAATTATTTGATTTTTTAAATAGATAAAAAATGATGTCTAAAACACTATATGCATAAAATTATTTGTTGGACTTGCATAAAAGTGCATAAAGTAAAACTTGTTAATATATATGTATGATAAGGCATTTCTGTTATTTATTCCATAGTAGCAATTAACAAGAACTATTTGTTAATTTTTTATGAGTCCATAGATCACTTGAGCTAGTACTGTTTGACTGATCTCAGCTGGACTCATATTTCAGTGGTTAGTTATACATGTCTGGTGGTAGACCAGCTATTCTAAGTAGATATCTGATATATATCTGGCAGTTGATTGTCTGTGTGCGGGGTTAAGTAACGTGATCAGACATTGTGTGTCTCAGAATCTAGCACATTGGCCAAAACCTTTTCCCATGGCAGCAGCAGGTTTCCAAGGGAGTGAGAAGAAGCGTGCCAAACTTTCTGAGGTTTGTATTTGGAAGTGGTATAACAGTATTTCTGCTACATACTATTGGCAAAAGAAAATCATAAGGCCAATGCAGAAATTTGCAATGTGGAAATAAACTCAATCTCTCGTGACAGAAACTGCAAAGTAGTATTTTTAAAGACACAGAAACAGAGTGGGCTTGAAAGTCAAGAATATTTTTGTAATCAATCTACTAAATAAGCAAGAAATAAAACTATCATTGTTGGCAATTGATACAAGCATCTACAAAACTAAAAAAATGATTAATACACAGTATATATAATTATTTTGTGTAGAAAACAAGTGTAAATGATGACAGTGTGGTGTACAGTCAACAAATGCATCTAAAGTCCATAGAAAATGCATGCATACATACATACATACAAGTATATGTAAGTCTTTTTAATTAAACTTTTCATTTTGGAATGAGAAAAGTTACAATGTCATACAGAGGTTTTTTGAATACCCGTCACCAATTTTCTGACACTATTAACACTATACATTTTGATGGTATAATTATCAAGTTAATAAATTGATACTGGCAAAGAAATGCAAATCAAAACCACCATGAGGTACCATCTCATGCCAGTCAGAATAGCTGCTATCAAAAGGTCTACAAACAATAAATGCTGGAGAGGGTGTGGAAAAAAGGGAACCCTCTTACACTGCTGGTGGGAATGCAAACTAGTACAGCCACTATGGAGAGCAGTGTGGAGATTCCTTAAAAAACTGGAAATAGAACTGCCTTATGACCCAGCAATCCCACTGCTGGGCATATACACTGAGGAAACAAGAATTGAAAGAGACACGTGTATCCCAGTGTTCATCACAGCACAGTTTATAACAGCCAGAACATGAAAGCAATCTAGATGTCCACTGGCAGACAAATGGATAAGAAAGCTGTGGTACATATTCACAATGAAATATTACTCATCCATTAAAAAGAATACATTTGAATCAGTTCTAATGAGGTGGATGAAACTGGAGCCTATTATACATAGTGAAGTAAGTCAGAAAGAAAAACACCAATATAGTATACTAACACATATATATGGAACTTAGAGAGATAGTAACAGTGACCCTATATGTGAGACAGCAAAAGAGACACAGATATATAGAAGTCTTTTGGACTCTGTGGGAGAAGGCGAGAGTGGTATGATTTCAGAGAATATCATTGAAATGTGTATATTATCATATGTGAAACAGATCTCCAGTCCAGGTTCGATGCATGAGACAGGGTGCTCAGGGCTGGTGCACTGGGCTGACCCTGAGGGATGGGATAGGGAAGGAGGTGGGAGGGGGAATTCAGGATGGGGAACACATGTACACCCATGGCACATTCAAGTCAATGTATGGCAAAACCAATACAATATTGTAAAGTAATTAGCCTCCAATTAAAATAATTTTTAAAAAAAGAAAAAAAATAAGTTGATATTGGTACATCACTATTAACTAAGTTCCAGATTTTATTTGGATTTCACCTTTTTTTCCCATTTTCTTCTTTCTTTCCAAGGATCTCATCTAAGATTCCACAATGTACTCAGTTGTCATTTGTCCCCAGCATTCCCTCATATGTGCTGTTTTCCCCTTTCCTATTTCCCATGATCTTTATAATGTTGAGGAATGTAGATCTGGTACAGATGGCATAATCGTAAGTTTTTGATTTTTCTATTTCCATATTATTAGACTGAAGTTGCAAGTTCTCTGGGGAAGAATACAAAGGATATGTTCTCTGTTCACATTTGTGTGGGGGATTACATGCTATACTGATGATGATAAACTGATACACTGATGATGTACTGATGATGTACAACCATATACTGATGATGTACAACCATATACTTGTTTAAGTGCTTACCAAGTTTCTCCAATGTAATCATTATTTTTAAAACACAATTTAACACATTTTAGAAATAAAGCAGGGTGTATAACCTCATAATATATGATTGCCTAAAGCTATATTAATATAGACAAAATGTAAAATAAATTTATACTCAAATATGTTTATGTACACAAAATAACAGATGTACAAAAGCATATAAATTATGGAATAAGTGTAATCTACTTTCATTCATATACTGGTAAACAATGATTTTCCAATTATCTTTCAAAGAGCTTACTTCATATGATGTGATATGATATCCATTTGAAATACCAGGGATGAACTTTTAACCCATTGGCACAGATGTAAATATAAACTGAAATATAGTTATATTTATAATTATAAATAACTTTGAATTCTGCTTATATATTTTTCAAGATAAAAGCTGCTTTATAGAAAAGAGTTTAACCTGAGAGATAACATAGGGCAAATTAAACTGAACACTCTAAAAGAGTAAAGGGAGTAGGATTAGTATCTTTAGTTTTTCTGATGAAAGAAGTTTTTGGGTATTATCCATAGGAAAAAGTTAGAAAGAAGGAGTTAAATCCTACCTGATACCAGTTTAGTTCAGTTCAGTTCAGTCAATCAGTCATGTCTGACTCTTTGCAACCCCATGGACTGCAGCACGCCAGACTTCTCTGTCCATCACCACCTCCTGGAGTTTACTCAAACTCATGCCCATCAAGTCACTGATGACATCCAACTATCTCTTTCTCTGTCAACCCTTCTTCTCCTGCCTTCAGTCTTTCCCAGTATCAGGGTCTTTTCCAATGAGTCAGTTCTTCACATCAGGTGACCAAGTATTGAATCTTCAGCCTTAGCATCAGTCCTTCCAATGAATATTCAGGATTGATTTCCTTTACAGTTGACTGGTTTGATTACCTTTCAGTCCCTTGGACTCTCAAGTGTCTACTCCAACACCACAGTTCAAAAGCATCAATTCTTCGTTGCTCATCTTTTTCTATAGCCCAACTGTCACATCCCTACATGACTCCCAGAAAAACCGTAGCTTTGACTAGATGAGCCTTTGTTGGCAAAATAATGTCTCTGATTTTTAATACACTAAGGTCTTCCTTGGTAGCTCAGTCGGTAGAAAATCTGCCTGCAGTGTAGAAGACCCAGGTTCGATCCCTCAGTTGGGAAGATCCCCTGGATAAGGAATTGGCAACCCACTCCATTATTCTTGCCTGGAAAATCCTAGGGACAGAGAAGCCTGGTGGGTACAGTCCAGGGGGTCACAGGAGTCGGACATGACTTAGTGATTAAACCACGACAAATTGTATTTTAATTTCATGGCTGCGATCATCATCAGCAGTGATTTTAGAGACCATGAAAATAAAATCTGTCACTGTTTCCACTTTTTCTCCTTATTTATCATGAAGAGATGGAACTGGATACCATATCTTAGTTTCCTGTTAGGTCCGTGAATCAAGGTAAATTCGACGTGGTCAAGCAGATTGTCAGAATGAACATCAACATCTTTAGGAATAACTGAACTAAAATGGATGAGAGAAGAAATTATTTAGGCATTAAGCAGAACACTCTATTTTAAAATAATTATGAGGATTCAGAAAGTCTGTTATTTAAATAACTGAGTACTTTGATACCATGTTATTTAATGCAAAAATAGTTCACAGTGGTTCACAAATTACTTCCATAAAATATTGACTTTTAAAAATAAATTAAACAAAATGTGCTTATCTATACAAGTGTTTTTGACACTGTATCATTTTCTGCAGTTCATATAAGCCACTACATCTTATATCAATATTTTCTATTGTTTTTCTTATTCTGGAATTCATTCTTGATTAATTTCTTTACAAAAAAAGGATATAAATGTTATTTATCTGTCTGTATGTGCCGGTAAAGAAAATGTATGATAGTGTTTTCATACCCAACAAGATTTTGCTCAGAATCAGAAGTTATTTCTCAACTGTTTTATAGCATACAATAATATAAATGCTAATTCTACTGAAAATGGAATTATCATTATTTTGTATATATGTCATATTTGCTGTATCTATCTAAACACCACAAAAAGCTTAAAGGATTAGAATTTTGCTGAAAAAAATAAGTATATTTGCATTCTTATTATAGATCAATTTTTAAAATTCCAAGTATTGGTAATTAAATTATCCAAATATGAAAAATTAACTGTATGAAAATTCAAACCACTAGTTTGTTGAGTATAGAAGTTTATTTTAATTAAAATTTTTAACATATAAATATATTTCATTGATATTAATTCATTTTCATTTTATTTATATTCCTTTATTTTGAACTGTATAGACAGTTTTATGCATATGTATTTTTAAGACCAATATGCAAGTTCTAATAAGCAACTTGCTAAAAGATTTTGGCGTCATTATTCAACTGATTCACTGCCATTGTTAACTGAACATCAAATAAATATGGCAGCTAAAATAATATCTACAGGGGCTAATATTTAGAGTCTATGTTTAGCAAGTCTTATTACTCAGAGTGATAAAAAAAGGTAAGCATAATGAGCCTAGTATATTAGTGACAAAAAAACAAAAACAAAGTTAAAGACACTAATGGATTCAGAGAATATTATACATGACAATATGTTATTTCCAGACTATTAAACCACACCATGACTAACAATTGCAGGTTTATAAAATCTCCATGACTTCATAAAGCATTAATTAAACACTGAAGAAAATCACTAGCACTATCACTGTTTCTCAAAGAAAAGTTCCTGTCCACCTGTATCTGAATCCTCCCAGGAATTTTGCTAAATTTGTAAATGCATGTCCTCTATCTGAAATTTAATGAATTAGAATACTAAACAGAGGTATCTGGAATTTGACTATGTAATTAATACCCCAGGTAATCCCATGCACATTACTATATGTCACAGCATGTTAGGGAAGAGAGAGTGACAAAAAAAAAAAAAAAGTACTCATATTCATAATGATGATTAATTTTATGTGTCAAACTTGGCTGGGCCCCAATGCCCAGATATGTGGTGAAACTTTATTATGCTTGATGTTTCTTTAAGGGTATGTTGGGGTGAGGCTAACATTGAGATTTTGGATTTTGATTAAAGCAGATTGCCCTCCATAGTGTACATTCATGCATACTAAGTCACTTTAGTTGTATCCGACTCTATGGGCTTCTCTGTCTGTGGAATTCTCCAGGCAAGAATACTGGAGTAAGTTGTCATGCCCTCCTCCATAACATCTTCCCAATACAGGGGTTGAACTCATGTCTCCTGTTGCTCCTGCATTGCAGGGAGACACTTTACCACTGAGCCACCAGGGAAACCCCTGCATAATGTAAGTAGGGCTCATCTAATCAACTAAGGCATGAATGGAACAAAAGACGGAGCAAGAGAGAAACCTGCCAGCAGATGGTCTTGAACCTTGAACTCTAATGTCAATTCTTCCCTGGTTTTCCATCCTGGCATTTATGGACTGACCAACCTCTGTGACTGCATGACCTAATTCCTTACGATAGATAAATATATTTATCTATGTAAAGAAACCTTTGCCTCTGAAGAATTTTGACTAATATACCCATTATGTATGGAATGATTGTGTTTCAGAATTTATATTTACTTCATATTAATTTATAATCTGTAAATAATGACCCTAAAGAAATAGAGGAAAACAAGAGAATAGGAAAGACTAGAGATCTCTTCAAGAAAATTAGAGATACCAAGGGAACATTTCATGCAAAGATGGGTCCAATAAAGGGCAGAAATGGTATGGACCTAACAGAATCAGAAGATATTAAGAAGAGGTGGCAAAAATACACAGAAGAACTGTACAAAAAAGATCTTCATGACCCAGATAATCACGACGGTGTGATCACTCACCTAGAGCCAGACATCCTGGAATGTGAAGTCAAGTGGGCTTTAGAAAGCATCACTACGAACAAAGCTAATGGAGGTGATGAAATTCCAGTCGAGCTATTTCAAATCCTGAAAGACGATGCTGTGACAGTGCCACACTCAATATGCCAGCAAATTTGGAAAACTCAGCAGTGACCACAAGACTGGAAAAGGTCAGCTTTCATTCCAATCCCAAAGAAAGGCAATGCCAAAGAATGTTCAAAGTACCGTACAATTGCACTCATGTCACACGCTAGTAGAGTAATGCTCAAAATTCTCCAAGCCAGGCTTCAGCAGGGGATGACAGAGGATAAGATGGCTGGATGGCATCACTGACTCGATGGACATGAGTTTGAGTGAATTCCAGGAGTTGGTGATGGACAGGGAGGCCTGGCATGCTGTGATTCACGGGGTCGCAAAGAGTCGGACACGACTGAGCGACTGAACTGAATTGAACTGAACTGAAGGATTCTATTCTTAGTTTCATTCTCAGGCTCAGGCAAAATTAGAAGGCAGAGCTACCCCTACCAACTGAACAGAGGTCAGGAAAACATTTCTTGTCCAAATTCCTGATCCTGGTTCCATCTAACTTTGTTTGGCCTCC
The DNA here is from genome assembly GCF_023091745.1 of Budorcas taxicolor. Taxonomy (NCBI): domain Eukaryota; kingdom Metazoa; phylum Chordata; class Mammalia; order Artiodactyla; family Bovidae; genus Budorcas; species Budorcas taxicolor. The sequence continues at coordinate 52,631,123 of NC_068929.1, read as the reverse complement.
TTATAAAAGTCCTTTGATTCTGAGTCTTTAAGATGCTTTTATTCCTAATCTTTAAGATGTTTCCTTGGTGGCTCAGACAGTAAAGAGTCTGCCTGCAATGCTGGAGACCTGGGTTTAATCCCTGGGCTGGGAAGATCCCCTGGAGAAGGAAACGGCAACCCACTCCAGTATTCTTGCCTGGGAAATCCAACAGACAGGGGAGCCTGGCAGACTACAGTCCATGGGTTGCAAAGAGTTGGACACGACTCAGCAACTTCACTTACTTTTAAGATGCTTGAAGATCTTTTCGTTGGTGTATTCTTTTTATTAAAATAGTCTTCTCAAAAATATGTTTTTTTATTAATTTCAGATGTTTTGACTTACTGATACATACTGGGATTGCCAGGTGGCACTAATGTTAAAGAACCCACCTGCCAATGCAGGAGATATAAAAGATGTGGATTCGATCCCGGTCAGAAAAAATGCCCTGGAGGAAGGAGGGCATGGAAATCCTCTCCAGGATTCTTGCCTGGAGAATCTCATGGACAAGAGGAGCCTGAGGGCTACAGTCCACAGAGTCTCAAAGAGTCAGACACAACTGAAGTGACTTAACACGCAGACACAGACACTGATACATACGACATATATTTTTAAATGACTTTTTAAATAGCAATCAGTATCTATCAAAATCTATACAAGATGTATGAGAACAATTTAAAAACTCTGATTTAAAAACTAAAATAATCTTATCTCATTAAATAGGTATTCATTGATACATATATAATCTCTGATAGTAAGAGAACAACAAATATATTATTTAATTCAACTCTAGCAATATACAGTAAACCCTGGACCAACAGGAACTTAAACTATGCAGGTCAACTTATAGTTGGATTTTAAAAATAAATACCTAAATAGGTATTTTAAAAAATACCTATTCAATACTAAATGAATAGAGAGATATTCCATTTTTATGAATAGAAAGATCCCATACTGTCAGAATGTCAGTTCTTTCCAACTTGATCTATAGACTCAGTGCAGTCTCAGTCAAAATCCCTGCAATTCTTTTTATGGATATTGACAAAAACACTATAAATTTTATATGGAGAGGCAAAAGGTCCAGATGAGTAAGCATAGTATTGAAGGAGAAGAATAAAGTGGAAGGACTCAAACTGAGTTTAAGGCTTAATATAAAGATACAGTAATTAAAACGCTAGTATTGAGGATGGGCAATCATGAGCACTTGATCTAGTACTTCCTACTTATCAGGCACTATCCTATATATATATATGTATATATACACATATATATATATATAAAATTTTACTTTGCAATACTGTATTGGTTTTGCCATACATTGACATGAATCTGCCACGGGTGTACATGAGTTCCCAATCCTGAATCCTCCTCCCACCTCTCTCCCCATGTCATCTCTCTGGGTCATCCCATGCACCAGCCCCAAGCATCCTGTATCCTGCATCAAACCTAGACTGGCGATTCGTTTCTTACATGATAGCATACATGTTTCAATGCCATTCTCCCAAATCATCCCATCCTAGCCCTCTTCCACAAAGTCCAAAAGTCCGTTCTATACATCTGTGTCTCTTTTGCTATCTTGCATATATGGTTATCATTACCATCTTTCTAAATTCCATATATATGTGTTAGTATGCTATTGGTGTTTTTCTTTCTGGCTTACTTCACTCTGTATAATCGGCTCCAGTTTCATCCACCTCATTAGAACGGATTCAAATGTATTCTTTTTAATGGCTGAGTAATACTCCATTGTGTAGATGTACCACAGCTTTCCTATCCATTCATCTGCTGATGGGCGTCTAGGTTGCTTCCATGTCCTGGCTATTATAAACAGTGCTGTGATGAATATTGGGGTACATGTGTCTCTTTCAACTCTGGTTTGCTCAGTGTGTATGCCCAGCAGTGGGATTGCTGGGTCATAAGGCAGTTCAATTTCCAGTTTTTTAAGGAACTGCCACACTGTTCTCCATAGTGGCTGTACTAGTTTGCATTCCCACCAACAGTGTAAGAGGGTTCCCTTTTCTCCACACCCTCTCCAGCATTTATTGCTTGTAGACTTTTGGATCACACCCATTCTGACTGGTGTAAAATGGTATCTCATTGTGGTCTTGATTTGCATTTCTCTGATAATGAGTGATGTTGAGCATCTTTTCATGTGTTTGTTAGCCATCCGTCTGTCTTCTTTGGAGAAATGTCTATTTAGTTCTTTGGCCCATTTTTTGTTTGGGTCGTTTATTTTTCTGGAATTGAGCTGCAGGAGTTGCTTGTATATTTTTGAGATTAGTTGTTTGTCAGTTGCTTCATTTACTATTATTTTCTCCCATTCCGAAGGTTGTTTTTTCACCTTGCTTATAGTTTCCTTTGTTGTGCAGAAGCTTTTCATTTTAATTAGATCCCATTTGTTTATTTTTGCTTTTATTTTCAGTATTCTGGGAGGTGAATCATAGAGGATCCTGGTGTGATTTATGTCAGAGAGTGCTTTGCCTATGTTCTCCTCAGGTCATGTCATGTAAATTCTCCAGCAACATAGGAACACACCCCTAGGCTTCAACATAGAGGCAGGTCAAATTACTCCAAAACCATAGACATCTCATAACTCATTACTGGACACTTCATTGCACTCCAGAGAGAAGAAACCCAGCTCCACCCACCAGAACTCTGACACAAGCTTCCCTAACCAAGAAACCTTGACAAGCCACTGATACAACCCCACCCACAGCGAGGAAACTCCATAATGAAGAGAACTCTGCAAACTGCCAGAATACAGAAAGGCCACCCCAAACACAGCAATATAACCAAGATGAAGAGACAGAGGAATACTCAGCAGGTAAAGGAACAGGATAAATGCCCACCAAACCAAACAAAAGAGAAAGAGATAGGGAATCTACCTAATAAAGAATTCTGCATATTGATAGTAAAAATGATCCAAAATCTTGAAATCAAAATGAAATCACAGATAAATAGCCTGGAGACAAGGATTGAGAAGATGCAAGAAAGGTTTAACAAGGACCTAGAAGAAATAAAAAAAGAGTCAATATATAATGAATAATGCAATAAATGAGATCAGAAACACTCTGGAGGCAACAAATAGTAGAATATCAGAGGCAGAAGATAGGATTAGTGAAATAGAAGATAGAATGGTAGAAATAAATGAATCAGAGAGGAAAAAAGAAAAATGAATTAAAAGAAATGAGGACAATCTCAGAGACCTCCAGGACAATATGAAACACTCCAACATTTGAATTATAGGAGTCCCAGAAGAAGACGACAAAAAGAAAGACCATGAGAAAATCCTTGAGGAGATAATAGTTGAAAACTTCCCTAAAATGGGGAAGGAAATAATCACCCAAGTCCAAGAAACCCAAAGAGTTCCAAACAGGATAAACCCAAGGCAAAACACTCCAAGACACATATTAATCAAATTAACAAAGATCAGACACAAAGAACAAATATTAAAAGCAGCAAGGGAAAAACAACAAATAACACACAAGGGGATTCCCATAAGGATAACAGCTGATCTTTCAATAGAAACTCTTCAGGCCACGAGGGAATGGCAAGACATACCTAAAGTGATGAAAGAAAATAACCTACAGCCCAGATTACTGTACCCAGCAAGGATCTCATTCAAATATGAAGGAGAAGTCAAAAGCTTTACAGACAAGCAAAAGCTGAGAGAATTCAACACCACCAAACAAGTTCTCCAACAAATGCTAAAGGATATTCTCTAGACAGGAAACACAAAAAGGGTGTATAAACCCGAACCCATAACAATAAAGGAAATGGCAACGGGATCATACTTATCAATAATTACCTTAAACGTAAATGGGTTGAATGCCCCAACCAAAAGACAAAGACTGGCTGAATGGATACAAAAACAAGACCCCTATGTATGTTGTCTACAAGAAACCCAACTCAAAAAAAGGGGCATATACAGACTGAAAGTGAAGGTCTGGAAAAAGATTTTCCTTGCAAATAGAGACCAAAAGAAAGCAGGAGTAGCAATAGTCATATTAGATAAAATAGACTTTAAAACTAAGGCTGTGAAAAGAGACAAAGAAGGCCACTACATAATGATCAAAGGATCAATCCAAGAAGAAGATATAACAATTATAAATATATATGCACCCAACATAAGAACACCGCAATATGTAAGACAAATGCTAACAAGCATGAAAGGGGAAATTGACAATAACACAATAATAGTGGGAGTCTTTAATACCCCATTCACACCTATGGACAGATCAACTAAACAGCAAATTAACAAAGAAATGCAAACTTTAAATGATAAGATAGACCAATTAGACCTAATTGATATTTATAGGACATTTCACCCAAAAACAATGAATTTCACCTTTTTCTCAAGTGCTCACGGAACCTTCTCCAGGATAGATCACATCTGGGCCATAAATCTAGCCTTGATAAATTCCTATATTCTTAATAAATATAAAGTTATTTAATTAACACAGTTTTAACTAAACAGCTATCCTCCAATATAAAATACAAACAAAAAAAAAAAATGGGTCATGGGGCCACACTTCACTTCAGAAAAGAAATAGGGAACATAGTCCTGAACATGAGCTGGTAGGTGGAGAACTGGAAAGAGCTGACTGTCATAATCGATTCCCTTGTGTATACTATCAATAGAAATCTTAGATGATCTGTAAACTGTCCTAATCAGGGGATTGGGAGGTGTATCTCATGAATAACTGACCCTAAAAAATGGAAACATGAAAACAAGGAAGCTAAACAAATTTGAAAAATGATCATGATCACACTACTTCCAGAGAATGTCAAGTAATTGTCATTATTCCAGCCACATAGTAGACAGGGAGCTTTAGTGGCAATGGTCATACAATGTAAAATATAGAGGTGTGCAAGAGGCTGCTCTTTCATATTTTACACACTGTTATTTTGATTTTGCACTAGTTCTCCTGGAGAGGTCACCTAGTGTGACAATTCATGAAATTTTAATAGCTAAAAAAATCAACTCATTAAATATATATTCTTTGATACATTTATAATCTCTGATAGTAAGAGAATAACAAATATATTGTTTAATTCAACTCTAGCAATATACAGTAAACCCTGGACCAACAGGAATTTAAACTGTGTAGGTCAACTTATATTTGGATTTTTTTTTTTAAACAAATACCTATAGTTCTGCAGAATCTTCAGCTGGTTGAATCCTGGGTGGGGAACTGTGGATAGAGAGGCCCCTCTATTGATCATACTGGGATTTTGGTATTTATAGGAACTCTTGGAAACAATGTCCCCTGGATACCAAGGTACAACTGTGCTTTTTTTTTTTTAATATAAGATAGGCACTATTTTCTCATAGACCAGTATGGATTACATTAATGTTGTCTTATGAAAGAGAATTGCTGTTAGGAGAAAAAAAGATGTATATAGTATGCATGTATTTTATTAAATGCATAAAGTCTATGCATGAAATCTATGAAGTATTAAATGCATGTGTGTGTTACTCACTCAGCTGTGTCTGACTCTTTGCAACCCTATAGGCTGTAGCCCTCCAGGCTCCTTTGTCCATAGAATTCTCCAGGCAAGAAAAGTGGAGTGGATTGCCATTCGCTTCTCCAGGGGATCTTCCCAACCCAGGGGTCGAACCGTGGTCTCCTGCATTGCAGGCAGATTCTTTACCATCTGAGCTACCACAGAAGCAAGTAAACTTTGAAATGTCTGTGCATGGAACTTAATGAAAGGAGAAAAATAATGTGTCATATCTTTCCTCCTACTTATGTTTGAGTCAATTGTGGCAGTTTTAAAAAAAATACTGTGGAGATAACTTAAATACACTTTATACAGGCACTTGCTCATAAAGTAACTCATATTATTAAAAAAAAAAGTCTCTTCAACAAAACAATTAAGGAGTGATTATTGAGAAATTATGCATAGGTGTTTTCTTAATTTTGATTACTCCTGTTACACCATCTACTGGTAGTTTTTGAGAATGCTATCAATTTCCTTAAAAATCATTTCACTTTTTCTAAAATATGTTACAATTTTTTATTCATAAAAATATTTTAAAATTCGCTTGTTATTTACTGAGTTTTTACTGCATAAAATTTTTCTAAAATCATTTTATTTTCTCTGTCTTTTTAATACTACTTGCTTTGACAATCACAATATGCATTGGAAAAGTAATAGTGTTCCAATCTCTTTGAGTTTAGAAATTAATTCTTTATGAAAACTCCTCCATGAATGCACTACACACTTTCACACATACAAACACATACAGTTTGAGGGATATTATATACTATCATAGATATTGTAGTTATTTCTTTAACTTTTTTCATTCTTTCTATCTCTTTATATCATTATTTCATCAACATAAAAAGGGATATCATAATTTGTTAGTGAGTGTATTTGTTCAAGCTGCTGTAATAAAATACCATATACTGGCTGTCCTTAGCAACAAAATTTATTTTCTCACAGTCCTGGAGACTAGAAGTTCAAGATTAAGGTGCCAAAAGGGTTGGTTTCTAGTGAGACTTCTCTTCCTGTCTTGCAGATACATCTCTGTGTCCACACACAGCCTTCCTTCTGTTCATATGCACTTCTGGTATCTCTCTTTCTATAGGAAAATCCATTCTTTGGGATTAGGACCACACTAGTATGTCCTCATTTAATTTTAATTGTCTTCTTAAAGATCATATCCCCAAATATTGGGGGTAGGGACTTCCACATGAATGTTGCTGCTGCTGCTGCTGCTAAGTCGCTTCAGTAGTGTGCGACTCTGTGCGACCCCAGAGACGGCAGCCCACCAGGCTCTGCCGTCCCTGGGATTCTCCAGGCGGAGTGGGTTGCCATTTCCTTCTCCAATGCATGAAAGTGAAAAGTGAAAGTGAAGTCGCTCAGTCGTGTCCAACCCTTAGCGACCCCATGGACTGCAGCCTACCAGGCTCCTCCATCCATGGAATTTTCCAGGCAAGAGTACTGGAGTGGGGTGCCATTGCCTTCTCCGACATGAATGTTGGGGGAACACAATTCAATCCATAACAGTGGTTCTGTGAACGGACACAACTTTTATACAAAGCAGTCTTGCAGTATGCACCATTTACTTGAAAGCTATGTTCCTTCTAATTAATCATTTACTTAGAGGCTGTTATTCCATCACTTATTCATACCCAGTTCTTTGCAACCCCATGAACTGATGCACACCAGGTCCTCTTTCCTCTACTGTCTCCTGGGAGTTTGCTCAGATTCATGTCCACTCAGTTACTGATGCTATCTAATCATCTCATTTTTTTTACTCAGAGGAGTTTAATCTAATATTATTGCATGCTAGGTTGCTTCAGTTGTGTCATACTCTGTGTGACGCTATGGGCTGTAGCCAACCAGTATCCTCTGTATATGGGATTCTTGAGGCAAGAATACTGGTTGCCATGCCCTCCTGCAGGGGATCTTCCCAAAACCAGGGATCAAACTCACCTCTGTTATGTCTCCTGCATTGGTGGGTGTGTCTTTACCATTAATGCCACTTGGGAAGCTTAATGTAATATTAATAAAACATGAAACACTGAATATACTTAGCTCATGAATGTGTTCATCACAGTATCCTTAGAACGTGAGACTTCAGCAGTGCCTCCTAAATATTTTCAGACTGAGGCATGCATAGATAATTATATTGTACAATGCCCTCAGGTTTGTAGATATGGCCAATACCAGCAAGAGAGCTTACATATTCAAGGGCACATCCAGAAGCCCCAGCACTAAGGACTTTGGCTCATATGTGACCCGTTTGTGGTAACTACTGATACTGGGTGCACTGAGGAGCTCTGACAGAAACAGATTATGAGAACAGTTACTGGGGAGAAACTGATGTGTATTAATGTGTACATTAAATTAATGTATCTTCTACTTGAGAAAAAACAAGATAAAGAGAAGACAGACAAGCTGATGAAAGATGAAAAATATGCTACCATTTGTGTCTTTTACTTAGAAACATTTTTCTGATCATGTATTTGTAAAAATATTTTAAAATCTTTACAAATCATTTCTTTAGAGTTTATTTTAATAGAAATAAACATCATAATACTAAATTTTTAAGGTTTTTTTCCAAGCAACATATACAGAATTGTGACTATAATGAAATGTAATATTGAGCATTTGCCGTGGGAGTAGGAATGTAGATAATTTTGTTCTAATTAATTATTTATTGCTTTCTGTTTCCACCTAAATAAATGGGGTTTACTTAATAATAAGCAAATCATAATGTTTAAATTTTTTCTATAGACTGATTTGTCTTCCCATAATGTATATGTTAAACACCACCTGTGTGTTGGAGATAAGACCTTCAAAGAGATGATCAATGTTAATTGAGCTCATAAGGGTGGAGTCCTGTTTGATAATATGGATGCTCTTATAGGAAGAGGAAGATACGCCAGAGTGTCTCTGACATGTGAAGACACAAAAAAAGGATGACTGAAATCCAGGTAGAGTAGCTCATCAGACCAGATATAGACACTCTGATCTTGGACTTCTAGCCTCTGTGCTAAGTTACTTCAGTCATGTCTTTGTGACACTATGAACTGTAGCCCTCCAGGTTCCTCTGTCCATGGGATTCTCCAGGCAAGAATACTGGAGTGAATTGCCATGGCCTTCTCCAGGGGATCTTCCTGACCCAGAAATTGAACCTGTGTCTCTTAAGTTACCTGCATTAGCAGGCATGTTTTTTACCACTAGCACCACCTGGGAAGTCCTTCTAGCTTTAGAAACGTGAAAAAAAGAATTCTGTTATTCAGTCAACTAATCTGTGATTATTTTGTTATGGCCACCTGATCAGGCTATTATAACTTTATAACTTCATAAATATCTCAAATCTTTTTATAATACACACATATAATTATATATAATTTAAAGTATTAGTATTCTAGGAGGTATTTTATTCATAAGACTATGTATTTTTCAAGGCCCTAGGGCTCTTGAGAAGCCTAAAAATATCAATAATTTCCCGTACACTTTTTAAATCCTTCAGTGGTAATTTATGGTAATTACTGCTGCTTTGTCAGAAGTTGACACAAAAGGTTATACCTTTGTGACACTGTCATATTGTCAAAGCTCTTCCTTTGCCTGATTTTCCTGAACTATGTGAGTTCTGTGTCTGAGGCTGACATTTTCAGACCTAAATTGATCTTAATCTATGAGCAGGTTTTGACCCTGAGGTTAAACCTAATTCTTACCCTGAAAAGAGTGGAGAGAGCCTTTCAAGAGAGTCATTCAATCTGTCACTTCCACTTTTACCTCTCACTCAGTCTTGGTGGCCAAGCTTTTCTCTTGGTTATTTGGTTGTTTACTTGGTCATTGGGTTCTGCTTCTGGCCTCTTATAGTATTATATTTGCATTTTGTCATAATTGACTAGTCTTTTTGACTTAATCACAAGTCACTACACTAGAATATTAAATGCTGTCCTTGCACCCAGTGTATTCATATCTCCAGAGTCCAAACCATCTTCCTATTTCAGTACTTGATACGTGACTTTTAAAGTCTAAGTTCAAAACCTGCAAAATTGTGCTATTTGGCTTAACATTCTGTGCATCTGACCTTGAACACAATATTATGGCTTAACACTCTGTGTATCTGACCTTGGCCACAATATTATAACAGAATATTAAACTAAACATATCCTTAAAAAGTAACCTACTAAACATTGTCATTTTACATGTAAGAAAATTAAGAAGAGACTTGGTCAAATTTACATAAGAAGTGTATTAGTTTCCTATTATTTCTGTAATAAATTTCCACATACATCATGGCTTAAAACAATGCAAATTTATTATTATACTGTTCTGTTAGTGATAAATTCAAAATAAAACAATGGACTAAAGTCAAGAGTCAGCTAATCTGTTTCCTCCTGGAGGTTCTCGGGGAGAATCCATGTCCTTGCCTTTTCCAGCCTTTAGAGGGGCCTTGTGTTTCATGATTGTTTGCATCATGGGACTAGGGTTGTGTTATGCTTTGGCATCACTTCAACATCTGCTCTGTGGTCATATCTTCTCTTTCTAACTCTATCATTTTCTTCTCCAGGGGATCTTCCTGACCCAGGGATTGAACTCAGATCTCCTGCATAGAAGGCAGATTCTTTACTGTCTGAGCCACCAGGTCCCCCAACTCTACTGCTTCCTCTTATAAGAATACTTGTTAGTACTTTAAACTGTATAATTCAAAACAAATCCAGGGTTGTGTTAAAAGAAACTTTATTTGGAAAAACTTCTGCAATAGAATGTTCTAAACATAAGATCTGCAAGTGTCGCAGAAGATATACAATATAAGATTTTTATTTAAAAAAATTTTTATTGAATTATATATACTGTACAATATTATATAAGGTACAGGTGTACAATATAGCAATTCTAAATGTTTAAGGTTATCTTTCATTTATAATTATTATAACATATTGGCTATATTCCACATGTTGTATGGTGTTTCATTGCAGCTTATTTTATACCTGATAGTTTATACCTCTGACTCTCCTGCTAAAATTCTTGTTTTAATGGAAGAAGAAAGCTAGGCTAGAAAGAATACAGTGCAGGGAAGTGAGATGAAATGGTTCAGGGAATTGGGATAAAACAGGTGGTCTGATTGGATAGTAGATAAAAAAAAAAAACAAACATATCTTGAAGGCAACCTCTTCCCCCATATTATTGTTCAGTTGCCTACTTGTGTCCAACTCTTTGTGACCACATGGATGGCAGCACGCCAGGCTTCTCTGTCCCTCACCATCTCCCAGAGTTTGCCCATGTTCATGTCCATTGCATCAGCAATACCATTCATCCATCTCACCCCTATTGCTCTCTTCTCCTGTCTTCAATCTTTCCCAGCATCAAGGTCTTTTCCAATGAGTCGGCTCTTCACATCAGGTGGCCAAAGTATTGGAGCTTCAGCTTCAGCATCAGCCCTTCAAGTGAGTATACCTGGTTGATTTTCCTTAGAATTTACTAGTTTGATCTCCTTGCTGTTCAAGGGACTCTCAAGAGTCTTCTCCAGGACCACATTTTGAAAGCATCAATTCTTCAGCACTCTGCTTTCTTTATGGTCCAACTCTTACAACTGTATGTGACTACTAGAAAGACAATAACCCTGCCTTTACAAACCTTTGTTGGGAAAGTTATGTCTTTGCTTTTTAAATAAAACTTATTTACTTTTTAATTGAAGGATAATTGCTTTAGAGAATTTTGTGTTTTTTATGTCATACCTCAACATGAATCAGACACACTGACAAGATTTGTCAGAGCTTTTCTGCCAAGAAGCAGTCATCTACTGATTTCTTGGCTTCAGTTACCTCCACAGTGATTTTAGAGCCCAAGAAGAGGAAATGTGTCACTACTTCCGTGTTTTCCCCTTCTATTTGCCATGAAGAGATAGGGCCAGATGCCACGATCTTAGTTTTTTTAATATTTAATTTTAAGCTGGCTTTTGTACTATCCTTCTTCACTCTCATCAAGAGGTTCTTTAGTTCCTCTTTACTTTCTGCCATGAGAGTGATATCATCCACATATCTGAGGTTATTGATATTTCTCCCAGAAGTCTTGTTTTCAGCTTGTGACTCATCCAGCCCATCATTTCTTATGACGTTCTCTGAATGTAAGTTAAATAAACAGGGTGACAATAAACAGCCTTTTCATACTCCTTTCTCAACCAGTCTCCTTTCTGAACCAGTCAATTGTTCCACACAGGGTTCTGATTGTTGCTTCTTGACGTGCATTCAAGTTTCTCAGGAGATAGGTAAGATTGTCTGGTATTCCCATCTCCTTAAGAGTTTTCCACAGTTTATTATGATCCACATTATCAAAGAATTTAGCACAGTCAATGAAACAGAGGTAAATGTTTTTCTGGAATTTCCTTGCTTTCTTTATGATCTAGCGAATATTGGCAATTTGATCTCTGGTTCCCCCCATAGGGCCCCTTAATGAGGGGCTGTAGGCTGGCACAAGCTGAGAGTGGCCAGATTTCTGGGGCCTGAGGAATGATAGATTACTTACTGAAGTTTGATTTACAAGTATTTGTTATGATTTATCAGTAGGGCCACAATAGTTCAATTAATCATTTATGAAGTGAATAATGGGGATATGGAGAGTGTGTGTATGCGTTCGCTTTTATTACAGGTGAAAAAAGTGTGAGCCCCTGTGTCTTAGCTAAGTCACATGGGGAGGGATGTATTTTTACAGTGAGACATTTTCCAGAACACAGAAGACTGGGGAATATCTTTAAATATGGCTGTTCTCTAGGATCACAGCTAAAATTCATGATCATCTGAAATGATCCCACTTGGATAATTCAAGATAGCCATCTCATTTCAAAATAAGTCAGTCCTAAATTAAGAATACAAATATGGGATTATTGAATTTAGTAATTCCTGCAAAGACACCTTACCATAGTGGTTAGTGGAGAATCCTGGACAGAAATCGAGGTCTTCTTGTTTCTAACCAGAGAATTTTTCTGTCACAGCTTTAAAAGAATTGGGCCTTTTTGAAGTGTCAGTTGATGCCCCTTGTCCTGTCTGAGAAACCATATCTTCAATTTTAATAAACCCCATAAACTTTTTCACCTATTCCGACTTTGCTCCTTAATCAGTAACTCTGATTTCAGACTCTAATACAGACTTCATGATTCTCACAAGTACTATCAATATTAGGAGCTTTAAAAGCTCCCCCTGCCTGGTTTAGCCATTTACTGTCTATTAGGCTGTGGCGGGCCAATCAAGCATTCCTAATCTTCCCAGTTCCATTATCATTCTTGTCCTTGTTGTTCAGTCTCTTAAGTAGTGTTCAAGTCTTTGCAACCTTATGAACTGAAGCACACCATACTTCCCTGTCCTCCACTATCTCACACAGTTTGCTCAAACCCATGTCCATTCGATCAATGATGCCATGCAACCATTTCATCCTCTGTCATTCCTTTCTCCTCTTGCTTTTTATCTTTTCCAGCAGCAGAGTCTTTCCAATGAGTCAGTTCTTTGCATTAGGTGGCCAAAGTATTGGAGCTTCAGCTTCAGCATCAGTCCTTTCAACAAATATTCAGGATTAATTTCTTTAGGATTGACTGTTTTGATCTCCTTGTTGTCCAAGGGACCCTCAAGAGTCTTCTCCAGCATCACAATTTGAAAGCATCAGTTCTTCAGTGCTCAGACTTGTTTACAGTCCAACTCTCACATCCATACATGACTACTGGAAAAGCCATAGGTTTGACTATACAGACCTTTGTTGGTATATCAATCACATGCCTGCTTTTTTAGTCTAATTTCTCTAGTGGAACGTATCCTTGACATAAAACTGTTTTCCTACTTTTTACTCTAATACATTATCTAGAACATTACATAATAATTCACAGTGTGGGTACAAAATACTAAATTCATGTACAAAATAATTGTATAATCTGCTTAATATATTTACATATAGAGCTTGTCATCAATATCATATCTTAGGTAATTATCATAGTAATATGCATTCTTCTTCATTTCTGACCATCCATTTTCACTTGGATTCCTGCAATGGATTAATGGATTGCTAATTATCTGTACAACTTCTGCTTTTAACCTTCTACAAATCAATTATGTATACAGTTCCTGAAGAAAGAATATCTATATCTATATATCTAGTTATATTGTTGCAGAAACCAGTAATTGAGAAACCAAACACTACACTTGGAGAGTTGAAGAACTCAGGTTTATTATGCTGATGGGCCCAGAGGAGTTAACACTCCAAGCTCTGAGCCCTGAACAAAGGGATTACAGAGTTTATATAGACAGACTGTAGTGGGCAACACTAACTGTAATAGGCTGGTTTAAACCAAGGGGTTTTGCTCACATTGGAACAGCAGTCAAGATGGGGAGGGGGATGCCTGACCTGGACAGGCATGATTAAGCAGGTTTGCAGGGGCTTGGGCAATCGCAAAGAGCAGGACAAATGAGTGAGATAAACTCCAGTTCCTAGTATTGCAAGTCCCCGCTTTCTGAGACTACGTGATCTTCATGATCTAGGCTTTGCAAGGGGCGAGCTGAGTTACAGAGGCAGGAGAAGGAAGTTATGTAAAATTTTAACTTTTCTCTTCAATATCATATCCATATCTATCTACATGCATGATATATATGCAAAATATAGATTTGCATGTGTTCAAATCTCTTCCAATGTAAAGCATAGTTAAAGTGCTATGTTATTCTTTGAATGAAGTCCAACATTGAACACCAAACTCATCATCCCAGGCCTCTTATAATATGAACCTCTACCAAACTCCTAGTCTAAAACTTTGTAATGACCTATCATTCAGTACATAACTTGACCTTGCCCAGGAAGTTTCACATCTGCCTTAAACTCCTAAAATGTAATCATAGTTATTATATAGGAGTGTTTTTGTTTAATACATGACTGTCCACACTGCTTTATTCTTAGGATCAGGGCAGCTCATGCCAGAAAACCAACACTGTGACTCAGAGTGTGCTTGGGGTAATGCAGTATCAGTCAACCTGGACGCTGAGATCACCCACATGAAAATACAGGGAATTAATCATAAATTCCTAATGGAGCCCCAAAGAACAATTTGAAACAGCTAGAATGAGCCTCACTTTTTGACAGTCCTCTACATTGTTACATGCTGATACCCCAAGGTAATGTACCCTGACGTCACAGAGAAAGGACAACAAAAGACCCACATTTGTAATCCTACTATATCTTGTCTTCTGTATTTCTTCCTTTGGCTGATTTTAATCTGTATCCTTTCTGGAAGGACTGATGCTTTTGAACTGTGGTGTTGGAGAAGACACTTGAGAGTTCCTTGGACTGCAAGGAGGGCAAACCACTCAATCTTAAAGGAAATCAGCCCTGAATAGTCATTGGAAGGACTGCTGTTGAAGCTGAAACTCAAACACTTTGCCACCTGATGCAAAGAACTGACTCACTGGAAAAGGCCCTGATGCTGGGAAAGATTGAAGGCAGGAGGAGAGGGGAAACAACAGAGGCTGAGAGGTTTGATGGCATCACTGACTTGAAGGACATGAATCTGAGCAAGCTCCGGGAGCTGGTGATGGACAGGGAAGCCTGGCGTG
Organism: Budorcas taxicolor; assembly: GCF_023091745.1. NCBI lineage: Eukaryota > Metazoa > Chordata > Mammalia > Artiodactyla > Bovidae > Budorcas > Budorcas taxicolor. Next base: position 52,616,049 of record NC_068929.1, on the reverse strand, counting down.
CTGCAGGGGTTACAGAGAGTCAGACATGACTGAGAGAAAGAAGTGAACTGAACTGAACTGAATCTGTATCCTTTCCCTGTTATCCGCTTTAACTGTGAGAAAAATAGCTTCCAGTAAGTTATTTGAGATATTCTAAAGAATTATCAAGCCTGACAGTTTTTGAAAATTGAATTTTTTTGAAATTTTCCAACTTGCAGTTGGTGTAAGAAGTGAAGTCATTCTTCTGGAGGACTGTGTGCCCTCAGACTGCAGTTCAGTTAACTCTGAGCACTGTCTTTGGATGAGAAATTTGCTGAAATGGCCCTGAGTCACATAAATATGTGCTGTGTAAAAGGAGGGTGAGACAGTGGGAGATGAACATTCTGATTGCTGGATGGCTGTGAGATTTATAGAAATACAGCTGTGTTGCATTCAGTTAATTAAGGTAAAAGTTGCCAATTGGATTTAGAAATGGTGAACCTAACTTCTGAGCAGTTTATTCCCTTGATGTATAAGGAAATGAAATTAACAAAAAATAAGAAAAATATGTCATCTCCCTATTGTTTTCTGTAATAACTATAATAAAAGTAAGAAAGAGTGTTGGGGTGGATCCTGAATGTTGGGCCATGATTGGATCCCAGCAATTCAGAGCATCAGCCTCTAGCTTCAGAGCCACTACTAAAGGGAAATTTTGAGATAAATATCAGATAGTGAAGAAAATTAGAATGATGTTCAAGAAAATGGGGAAAGATGACCTGGAGAATCAAGATTTTTGTCCCAGCAGGGTGGAAATATTTAAACAGTTATTAAGAAATGGGATAAATACAGTGAGCATACTTACTTTTGTTGTCAAAACAAAATCTTAAATAGCACCCTCTGAAGTAGGTGAACTGATGGTGCCCAACACTGAAGAAGACTAAATAAATCTGCTTAATAATCTCAATCTGGAGAAATTTATAGAGCCATTAGGCAAAGATGACAATAAGAAACCCAACCTCCAAATTCCTGGAACAGTGGTCCTGAATGTAATCAAGACAAGTGCTGAGAAGTAGACCTCAGTCCTTTGGCCCAATCCCCAGCTATGAATCCAAAGTCACATACACATGAGTGAGTAAAAAGCTCAGGAAGGTGAAGAAATCCTGGAATTCCTTGAAATGATATCCCATGCATGTGATCTACCAATGAGTTTCCAGCAGGAGCTACAGTTAGGTTAAAAAGATAAAGGAATATAAAGGTTGATAAGAATGAAGGTAAAACTTTTGATGAGAACTGCTATGTTTGAATAGACTTTATCTGAAGTGGTTGTGTTTTCTTTTCCTGAAAATATAATGAGGATGGATATTGTGCCTGTCTGAGGAGTGCTCCCCCTACCCAGTATTGTAAAACAGAAAGTATATGAAGCCACCTTCCCCCCACTACTGATTGAACATGCTACATGGAAACACAGAAGATGCTTGAAACCACATAGGTTATTAATTTACTCTACAACAGCCAGGGTGGTGTACAAATTGGAGCTTATAAGAAAAGCCTGTGAGTGCCACCCAGCAACAATGCTGGGATTTGAACCAGAAAGTTTCCATTTGGGAAGCAATTACTAGCTGCTGTTACAAATAATCAGAATTGTTTCTGTGTGTGAGGACCATGAAATATTTCTGAAACTTATCATGCCTATATTGTCTTGCAAGTGAAAGTGTTAGTTGTGTCCAACTCTTTCCAACCCTACGGACTGTAGACCACCAGGCTCCCCTGTCCATGGAATCCTCCAGGCAAGACTACTGGAGTGAGTTCTCATTCCCTTCTCCAGAGTATCTTTCCAACCCAGGAATCAAACCCTGGTCTCCCACATTGCAGGCAGATTGTCTACTGTCTGAGTCACCAGGGAAGCCCTATGTCTTCGGTGATTTCTGAGAAAGTTAGACAGACAATGCCTATAGTAAAATGGCAATGTTTTATACCGAAAATGATAGCAGGGGAATGCAAGGAGATACTCATGAGCAGGTAGCCTAATTTCCCTTAGGGTTGACTCCATAATTTGATCAGTTGAGCCCCTTGAGCAATGCTCTTTAAACAGCTCTTTGTGACCAATAGAAAGCTTCTTGGTTTATGGATGTCAGTTCCAAGATGAATGTACACCATCCTATTTGTCCTCTGTTATGAACTGTCACTAACAGTGTAAGAGCTTCCAGTAAATTCTGAATCCTCCTGGCAAATTGTTGAACCTGAGAGTGTTTCCAGGAACCTCCTGAACCTGCTGTTAGAGTCAGTCTCTTGGAGAATTGTATGACATCAGACTGTGTAGCTGGCCTGAATCTCCTAATACATATTTCAGATCTTTCAGAATCTTTATTTTACTTTAATTCTGCCACTGTTGTTGCTGTTTTTCAGTCACTGAGTTGTGTCTGATTCTCATGGACTTCAGCATGCCAGGATTCCATTCTACTGTTTAATTTAATGCAATAAAACTCTACTCAACCTTTATAAACTTCCATCACTATAAACGGAGAATGATGTTTCAAATTTATTAAGATGACAAGCATACCTTTCAGTGAATAATGGCACTGAATTTGAAGAATTGCCTTCACGCAATATATATTCCTATTCACATATCCATACATAGTCATAGATATATGATGCCTTTTGTCAATTAGTTTTGTTATCATTATTCACTTTCATATAGATGCCTAGGAAAAACTATTGGTTCTGTGGCTAAAAATATACTTTTATCTTTTGAATATGTGTGGATTTCTTTCCTTTCTTTTCTTTTTTGCTCATTGTTTGCTCATAAGATACAAACAGAGCAGATAATCTTATCTCTTGCTGATTTGGATTCATCTGAAACTACTTGGGATTTCATAACTTTATTTTAACAGGATATTTACACTTGTTATTTCCCTAGGCACTAGAACAACATTTACATTAAATATATTTTATTACTCTATATTATGAGAAAGCATTTTTTATTTATTGAGTTTGTATTCAGTAACAAAACAATCTTGAATTTGAATTTTTGCTTCATGTCTTATCAAGTTTGAATTCTTAGCCACATTTCAGTTTTTCTCATCTGAAGTTTTAAGATAATTGACTCAGTATCTTCCAAAACATACCATTGTTTCTATAATGATTGTCATACTTAAGGCAAACCCCATTGCTCAAGTGCAATGCAGTTTGCAAAGTGCTTACTTCTGTGTATTATACAGCAATCTGCAAATCCCTAGTTTCCAGTTCCCATGTCAAGCCTTGTTTCACAATAGTGCAGCATTACCGGTGCTCTGTGTCAATATGATGGGTTTAAATTCCAATCATTTCAACCTTTAGGGTTCTAGAATTTAGCTGAGTCTTCACTGTAGAGAAGTGTGGTAAGGGCATAGTTTTGATACATGTACATTGTTCCCTTTTGTTACACCTCAGGTGTTTTACTGTTTAACCAGCAAACACACTCTAATAAAGACATGTGCTCCTTTTTATTTTTACTGATTCTGGTTATAACCTCATTCTTTCATATAAGCTTTCTTCTGTGTGTTCCCCTGACCTGTTTTAACCCCCTTTCTCTCATGCCTGTTGCTTACCTCCTGTTTTACCACTAGATGGTACTCACATATTTTTGGTATCTTTCAAATACATAACTTTGTTGTTTGCTAAGCAGAATTTAAATAATTTAGAAATATAAATGACTCTAAATATCAAGTCTGAGCAAGTTACAATTTTACATGCTTTTATTAAATTTAATTACAATTATATGCATTTCATAGAAAAATCAAATGCAAAATATATATTTTTTTCTCCCTGATTCCTATAATGTACTTTTTCAAAATTTATTTAAGAATGTGGAAATAGAAGAATGACAATGATACTTACTTTACACTACATATATAAGCAGAATCTTTTTAAAAAATCTTAATACTTTGTTTTTAGGTAGCCCATGTTCCCATAAATTTCATCTCAGTTTAGAGTACACACTTTTTCTTTCTGTTTATCTGGTACTTGATCCTCCCATGGACCTATTGACTTTTAATTAAAGAATAAATTTGACTAAAACTATCTTTTGATTTTGTATGATTCAATCACTATTCTAAACATTGTGCATTTTTTAAGCATTTTATCATTGCATCAATCAAATGAGAAGCAATAAGACTGTTTTGGTTCTCATTTTATATACTAAGAAAGTAAGAATTAGAGAGGTTAACCACCCCCCCCCCCCCCCCCGCCAAGCCACACAGCTATCAATTTATGGAGCTTAGAAACTGATTCCTTTGAATGCCACAATCTTAGTTATTATACTAATATAATAATAATACTAATTATACACAAATTATTATATTAAGATGGTAGTGATGTTTTTATTATTACAAAACTTTGTATTCCTTGGAAACAATGAAAAATTACTTACTCATGCATTTGTTAAAGTAAGTAAAATTTTCTAGTTTTGTAGTGTCTATGGAAATAATATCAATACATATAATTTCAATGTGGTCAAACTGGGATAGTAAGGGTCAGTGGCAGATGAAGAGATTTTATTATAATGACAACTGTATAAGAATTTAGTTCTCACCTCTATTTCTCTACTGTTCATTGATATTAATCTAGTGTTTCTATGTCAGTTTGTTTCTGTGTTTTCAAAGGGGGAAAATATATACATACAGAACCTTGTTTAAAGCAAGAACTATAACAAAACAAAACTTGATTGTATCCATAACCTATGTCTAAGCATTAAATTGCTTAGAAATGTATATATAGGAAGTTATGTTCTGAGCAAATTAGATAAACATTTTTATATTATACAACTTCAGGTTGCTCGTGAACACTAAAAGCAAGAAATTTTGCCTAACAATTTGATTTACTAAAACAAATCCTTTAATTCCAGTTCAGTAGCGGTTATTTTTACTGACAGAAGTTGGAAATCAAAAGTCAATGGCATTTGGCTTAGAAGATTACCTCATTTATATATGTGTGCTGCTAAGTCACTTCAGTCGTGTCCTACTCTGTGTGACCCCATAGATGGCAGCCCACCAGGCTCCCCCGTCCCTGGGATTCTCCAGGCAAGAACACTGAAGTGGGTTGCCATTTCCTTCTCCAATGCATGAAAGTGAAAAGTGGAAGTGAAGTCGCTCAGTCGTGTCTGACCCTTAGCAACCCCAAGAACTGCAGCCTTCCAGGCTCCTCCATCCATGGGATTTTCCAGGCAAGAGTACTGGAGTGGGTGGAGTGGGGTGCCATTGCCTTCTCCACATTTATAAGTGTGTGTGTATACATATATGTATACACACACACATATATATGCATATGTATATGTATGTAGGCAAAATGGTCCTGGAATAAAGTATCAACAAGAGAGAACAAAACTCATCAGTATATGGGGAGAAATATTAACTTCAGACCCTTATTTAGAGAAGAGTAAGGAAAGGACACAGAGGATAAGGAGAGTGAGAAGGAAAAAAAAAAAGGAGAGGCAAGCACAAAGACTGGTCCCAAATAGGAAAAAGAGTATGTCAAGGCTGTATATTGTCACCCTGCTTATTTAACTTCTATGCAGAGTACATCATGAGAAATGCTGGACTGGAAGAAACACAAGCTGGAATCAAGATTGCAGGGAGAAATATCAATAACCTCAGAGATGCAGATGAAACCACCCTTATGGCAGAAAGTGAAGAGGAGCTAAAAAGCCTCTTGATGAAAGTGATAGAGGAGAGTTTAAAACTTGGCTTAAAGCTCAACATTCAGAAAACGAAGATCATGGCATTTGGTTCCATCACTTCATGAGAAATAGATGGGGAAACGGTGGAAACAGTGTCAGACTTGATTTTTGGGGGCTCCAAAATCACTGCAGATGGTCACTGTAGCCATGAAATTAAAAGACGCTTACTCCTTGGAAGAAAAGTTATGACCAACCTAGATAGTATATTCAAAAGCAGAGACATTACTTTTCTAGTCAAGGCTATGGTTTTTCCAGTGGTCATGTATGGATGTGAGAGTTGGACTATGAAGAAGGCTGAGCACCGAAGAATTGATGTTTTTGAACTGTGATGTTGGAGAAGACTCTTGAGAGTCCCTTGGGCTGCAAGGAGATCCATCCAGTCCATTCTGAAGGAGATCAACCCTGGGATTTCTTTGGAAGGAATGATGCTAAAGCTGAAGCTCCAGTACTTTGGCCACCTCATGCGAAGAGTTGACTCATTGGAAAAGACTCTGATGCTGGGAGGGATTGGGGGCAGGAGGAGAAGGGGACGACCGAGGATGAGATGGCTGGATGACATCACTGACTCAATGGATGTGAGTCTGAGTGAACTCCGGGAGATGGTGATGGACAGGGAGGCCTGGCGTGCTGTGATTCATGGGGTTGCAAAGAGTCAGACACAACTGAGTGACTGAACTGAACTGAAGCACAAAGAGAAGAAAACATTGAAAGAATGATGTGTTTTGACAAACTGGGAAATTGAAAACTTTGGATAGAGTTGTAGAGTAAGTCGCTCAGTTGTGTCTGACTCTTTGAGACCCTATGGACTGTAACCCTCCAGGCTCCTCTGTCCATGGGATTCTCCAGGCAAGAATACTGGGGTGGGTTGCCATGCCCTTCTCAATAGTAAATATATGTTAACATACTTGTTAATGTCTTTCAGTATGGTAGTTTGCTTTAAAACTTCCTAATTTCTACCTTCTCATTCCAAGGATACTCAAAATCTACATCACACAAGCTTAGGTGACACCTTATGAGATAAGACAGATTCAATATTTGAACAACCAGGGAAGAAAAAGTACTGTAGGATAGAAGGTGAGCTCTAGAATGGAGATTGCAAACCCTGAGGAAGGACTATCAGAGCCAGAATTGCTTAAGGGTGAAGCAGACGCCTCTTCCAAGATTTCTGGAGATAAGGATGAAATTCTCAACATGAATATAATAGAACAAAAGCCGTTTGTTTAAGGAGTTGGCCATTTTCAAGCACACATTAAGCTAAATTTGGGGAGTATATATGGTAAATATATATATATATATATATATATATATATATATACACATATATATATACACACACACACACATACATACATACATATACATATATGTGTTTCAACTCCAATCCTGTAGTTATATTATTATAGTTTTTTGCAACTATGTTTCTCTATATCTGTTTCACTTTTTCAGATGACTGGCAAAATGTTGAGAGCTATAGAAGAAATATATATAAGACAGTCAGTTCCAGCATACTGTGTAACCAGAATACATAAACACACAGTATAAGCTCTATCAATGGAAGATTGAGTTTAAAATCAATACCTCTTATTGAGCAATTTAAATGAAATGCAATGACTGAATAATTTTAAGAACAAAGCAGAATGTCTATTACTATACCATTTAAAAATTCATGGAATGCACAAAGGAATTTTTGCTTGTATGAATGTTCAACTAGTTATAGTTTGAATAGTGACTGCCTCTGAGGGAAAGTTCTGGAAAACTCTGGAAATAAAGTGAAAGGGTAAATAATTCTTCACAGTTTACTCATTTTAGTAATCTCATTTTTTTCTTTTTGCCACATGTCTGTACTACCTATTCAAATGAACAAAATACAAATATGAAAAAATCTAAGTATTTAAAACACAAGATTAAAGAGAACTCTTTGTAATTCAGATAGCTTTTGCTTCTCCTGGACATTGTGTGTAATTCTGATTACAGACATGGGTGTGCATGGAAGAGAGGGAGACAATTTCTCATTCAGGCAAAGAGTTTTTCTCTGTATATATTCCTGGTTGGACTCTGCCTTGTTTCTGCTCTGGATGTCACTCTTCATTCAAGGAGACTATTTTGTTAAATTTTTATGTATGACAGCATTAAAACAATCAGAAATGTTTCTAAGACAGAGTGATCTCTGTTCGTTACCAAGGCAAACCATTCAATATCACAGTAATGCAAGTCTGTTCTCCAACCAGTAACACAGAAGGAACTGAGGTTGAAGGTTCTATGAAGACCTACAAGATATTTTAGAACTAAAATGCAAAAAAGATGTCCTTTTCACTACAGGGCACTGGAATGCAAAAGTAGGAAGTCAAGAAACACCTGGAGTAACAGGCAAATTTGGTCTTGGAATACAGAATGAAGCAGGGCAAAGTCTAATAGAATTTTGCCAAGAGAATGAACCGGTCATTGCAAACCCTTTTCCAACAACACAAGAGAAGACTCTAAATATGGACATCAGCAGATGGTCAACACTGAAATCAGATTGATTATATTCTTTGCAGCCAAAGATGGAGAAGCTCTATACAGTCAGCAAAAACAAGACCAGGAGCTGACTGTGGCTGAGATCATGAGCTCTACTGCCAAATTCAGACTTAAATTGAAGAAAGTAGGGAAAACCACTAGACCATTCAGGTATGACCTAAGTCAAATCCCTTATGATTATACAGTGGAAGTGAGAAATAGATTTAAGGGACTAGCTCTGATAGATAGAGTGTCTGATGAACTATGGACTGAGGTTTGTGATATTGTACAGGATACAGGGATGAAGACCATCCCCATGGAAAAGAAAAGGAAAAAAAGCAAAATGGCTGTTTGGGAAGGCCTTACAAATAGCTGTGAAAGGAAGAAAAGCAAAAAACAAAGGAGAAAAGGAATAAGCATCTGAATGCAGAGTTCCAAAGAATAGCAAGGAGAGATAAGAAAGCCTTCCTCAGTGATAAATGCAAAGAAACAGAGGAAAACAACAGAATGGGAAAGACTAGAGATCCCCTCATGGAGAAGGCAATGGCACCCCACTCCAGTACTCTTGCCTGGAAAATCCCATGGGTGAAGGAGCCTGGTAGGCTGCAGTCCATGGGGTCGCTGAGTGACTTCACTTTCACTTTTTACTTGCATGCATTGGAGAAGGAAATGGCAAGCCACTCCAGTGTTCTTGCGTGGAGAATCCCAGAGATGGGGGAGCCCGGTGGGTTGCCATCTATGGGGTCACACAGAGTTGGACACGACTGAAGTGACTTAGCAGTAGCACCAGAGATCTCCTCAAGAAAATCAGGGAATATTTCATGCAAAAATGGGCTCGATGAAGGACAGAAATGGTATGAACCTAACAGAAGCAGAAGATATTAAGAAGAGGTGGCAAGAATACACAGAAGAACTGTACAAAAAAGATCTTCACGACCCAGATAATCACGATGGTGTGATCACTCATCTAGAGCCAGACATCCTGGAATGTGAGGTCAAGTGGGCCTTAGAAAGCATCACTATGAATAAAGCTAGTGGAGGTGATGGAATTCCAGTTGAGCTATATCAAATCCTGAAAGACGATGCTGTGAAAGTGCTGCACTCAATATCCCAGCAAATTTGGAAAACTCAGCAGTGGCCACAAGACTGAAAAAGGTCAGTATTCATTCCAATCCCAAAGAAAGGCAATGCCAAAGAATGCTCAAACTACCACACAATTGCACTCATCTCACATGATAGTAAAGTAATGATCAAATTTCTCCAAGCCAGGCTTTAGCAATATGTGAACTGTGAACTTTCAGAGTTTCAAACTGGTTTTTGAAAAGGCAGAGAAACCAGAGGTCAAATTGCCAACATCCGCTGGATCATGGAAAAAGCAAAAGAGTTCCAGAAAAACATCTATTTCTGCTTTATTGACTATGCCAAAGCCTTTGACTGAGTGGATCACAATAAATTGTGGAAAATTCTGAAAGAAATGGGGATACCAGACCCCCGACCTGCCTCTTGAGAAATCTGTATGCAGGTCAGGAAACAACAGTTAGAACTGGACATGGAACAACAGACTGGTTCCAAATAGGAAAAGGAGTACATCAAGGCTGTATATTGTCACCCTGCTTATTTAACTTATATGCAGAGTACATCATTAGAAACACTGGGCTGGAAGAAGCACAAGCTGGAATCAAGAATCCCGGGAGAAAGATCAATAACCTCAGATATCCAGATGACACCACCCTTATGGCAAAAAGTGAAGAGGAACTAAAAAGCCTCTTGATGATAGTGAAAGTGGAGAGTGAAAAATTTGGCTTAAATCTCAACATTCAGAAAACGAAGATCATGGCATCTGGTCCCATCACTTCATGTGAAATAGATGGGGAAACAGTGGAAACAGTGTGAGACTTTGTTTTTTTGGTCCCCAGTATCACTGCAGATGGTCACTGTAGCCATGAAATTAAAAGACGCTTACTCCTTGGAAGAAAAGTTATGACCAACCTAGATAGTATATTCAAAAGCAGAGACATTATTTGCCAACAAACGTCTGTCTAGTTAAGCCTATGGTTTTTCCTGTGGTCATGTATGGATGTGAGAGTTGGACTGTGAAGTAAGCTGAGCACCGAAGAATTGATGTTTTTGAACTGTGGTGTTGGAGAAGACTCTTCAGAGTCCCTTGGACTGCAACGAGATCCAACCAGTCTATTCTAAAGGATATCAGCCCTGGGGTTTCTTTGGAAGGAATGATGCTAAAGCTGAAGCTCCAGTACTTTGGTCACCTCATGTGAAGAGTTGACTCATTGGAATAGACTCTGATGCTGGGAGGGATTTGGGGAAGGAGGAAGAGGGGACGACCGAGGATGAGATGGCTGGATGGCATCACTGACTTGATGGACGTGAGTTTGAGTGAACTCCAGGAGATGATGATGGACAGGGTGGTCTTGTGTGCTACAATTCATGGGGTTGCAAAGAGTGGGACATGACTGGGTGACTGAATTTTTCTGAACTAACTATGTATACAATGATGCTATATATTATTATATTATTCTTGTCTGGAGATTCCCATGGACAGTGAATCCTGCTGGGGTACATTCCATACGGTCACAAAGAATCAGCTATGATTGAATTGGCTTAGAACACATGCATGCATGCATACTGTACATTTAATGACATTTAATATGTTATATATACATATATATAAAAGTGAAGTGAACGTGTTAGTCACTCAGTTATGTCTCACTGTTTGTGTTCACATAGATTGCACCCCACCATCTACTCTGTCCATGGAATTCTCCAGGAAAGACTACTGGAGTGGGTAGCCATGTCCTTTTCCAGGGGATCTTCCCAACTCAAGGACTGAACCCTTATCTCCTACATTGCAGGCAGATTCTTTACCAGCTGAGCCATAATATATACATACATACATACATCATACATGCATCATATATGCATACCTATATACATACATGGAAAGAATAGATATATGATATCAACACATTTTTAAGTGTGCACAATGCAGTACTACCAACTATAAGTACAATGCTTTTCACCAGATTTCTATAACTTCTTTAACTAGCTTTATCAGACCCTTTCCAGATTCTTGGGCAGCAGTACCACAGAAATTAATATCACACCCTCATATTGTTAGGAAAGCAAAACTTATTTTGAAAGGATAGCTTTCGCAGAAGACAGAAAATATTGCCAACTCCCCTAGCACTTCTAAGGAAGATGTTTTCAAGACACTATGAGGGTGCCTGGTCAGTATGTGTGCAATTCTTAGACTGAGGGTTATCGGGTGAAGTGTTGAGCATCATCAATCCTATGGTTTCAACTGTTCTGTGACCTACATGCTTGCAATCAGCATTTTTCATCTGGGCGGGTGTGTGTGGGGAGTCTGCTTCCTACAAAAGCAACTTAGGAACATATGTTGGGCCTGTATCTATGTCTTTCGGGGAACTGGGAGTTTGGTGATTCTACAAGGTGACAAATTTATAGTCCTGCTCTTGTTTTTCAGAAATTACGTACATAAATTGATGGAACAGAGATAGAGCTAACCTTTTACTCCTGTGGGTCTTTGGTTACCATCTATGAAACCCAAGCCTTTAGCACTTTGTTTTACTAGGTGTGTCAATTCTCCTGGCTCAAGGCTGTTCCCTCAGTCCTTTTCCAAAATGGCTGTACTTTTGTCTTATTTATAGAACTGAAACTATTACTGGACCCAAACTCTTACTGTTCATAGAATAACAGGCCAATAAATCAGAGATATATTGTTGGGCAAGCAATAATAACTATTCAGAAAGCTAGTAGACCGAAATGATGATGGACTAGCGTCCCAAAGAAACATCTTACCTGAATTCAGAGTTCATTTGTACTGAAAGGAGAAGGGAGTGGCTGGCTGTTGGAAACATCTTGGTGTCAGAATCATTTGTTCATTTAGCTGTCTGGATAGGTCTCATCACAATTATTCTGTAACTCTCCAACAACACAAGTGTTATTCTCTGTTCTGTAACTTTTTCTCTTTATATGAATGAAAAGTATTATACCTTTAAAGGTCAACTCTGGGAAGCATAGTATTGAGAATGGGCTATGATGTATATTTCAGACTATATGTGACATTATTTTACAAAGGTGCAGAGACAGCATGATGAAGCACAGAACACAAAGTTTAGAGCAAAAGGGATAGATCCAATATGGAGTCAGATTTGTTCTTCTCTATCACAAACCTTCATATCCCTTGAACAGCAACTTGTAACTTCCTCCTCTTCCTAGCTCCTAGTAATGACCACCATACTTTCTGTGGAGTCCTATACCAAGATCACAGGTGTAAAGCCTTGTGCCAGGGCCACAGCTTTAGAACCCTGTATTAAGGTCATCTCCAGAACTGACAGAGCATCATAGCCACTGTTGTCATGAGCTCCCCTGACCTAAACCAGCCAGCTCCCTGACTCTATATTAGGTAAAATTTACACCTTATAGCACCCTGACCAATCCTGCCAACCTTCCAGCAGGAATTTTCTTTGTCTTGAGATTATAAAAATTGCCTACTAACCTGTGAAAAGGGTTGGCTCTCTCTTGAGCCAGCCCACTATTCTAATAAGATCTCCTTCTCTAAGAAACTCTATTCTGAAACACTTTGTGTCTGGAAATTCTTTTTCAACCCATGCACAGACCATGATACTTTCTGCTTCTATGAGTTTCATTATATTAGATTTCTCATGTAAGCAATTAGGCAGATTCTGCTAATATTTACTCCATCTCTGGAAATTTATATTCTGGAAAAAAACATAAATGTGTAACTTAATGATACACATGCAGTATTTTTGAAAAAAAGCTTTCTCACATTTTCTTATTTGTATCATTGGAGGCATGAGAAAAATTCTTCAAAAACAGGTCACATTGAAACCAGCTTTCTTTATAATAAGATATATTTGTTAAAACTTAGTTTTTTGCTATACATTTTAAACAAGTGTGTTATTTTATTGATTGTAAGCTGCATTACTTTTCTAGGATTGCCATAATGAAGTATCATATACCAGGCAGCTAAACAACATAAATTTATTTTCTCACATTTATGGAGGCCAGAAATTCAAGATCAAGGTGTAAGCAGGGTTCATTTCTTATGAGGGCTGTCTGGTTGGTTTGTAGATGACTGTCTTCTTCTGGTGTTCACATGGCATTCCCTCCGTGTGTGTCTTTGTGATAAAAGTATCCTATTCTTATAAGGACACTAATCATAATTGGATTAGGATCTACCTTTGTGCATGCAAGCTCAGTCTTTCCATCATGTCTGACTCTGCAACCCCATGGACTGTATCCCAACAGACTCCTCTGTCCATGGAATTTCCTAGGCAAGAATACTGGACTGGGCTGTCATTTCCTTCTCCAGGGGATCTTCTTGGCCCAGAGATTAAACCTGCATCTCCTGCATTGACAGGTAGATTCTTTACTTCTGAGCCACCTGGGAAGCCTCCACTAAGCTCATTTAGCCTTCTCAGTTCAGTTCAGTTCAGTCACTCAGTCGTGTCCCACTCTTTGCGACCCCATGAATCACAGCATGCCAGGCCTCCCTGTCTATCACCAACTCCTGGAGTTCACGCAGACTCACGTCCATCGAGTCAGTGATGCCATCCAACCGTCTCATCCTCTGTCGTCACCTTCTTCTCCTGCCCCCAATCCCTCCCAGCATCAGTCTTTTCCAATGAGTCAACTCTTCACATGAGATGGCCAAAGTAATGGAGTTTCAGCTTTAGCATCAGTCCTTCCAAAGAAATCCCAGGGTTGATCTCCTTCAGAATGGACTGGTTGGATCTCCTTGCAGTCCAAGGGACTCTCAAGAGTCTTCTCCAACACCACAGTTCAAAGCATCAATTCTTCAGTGTTCTGCCTTCTTCACAGTCCAACTCTCACATCCATACATGACCACAGAAAAAACCATAGCCTTGACTAAACGGACCTTAGTCGGCAAAGTAATGTCTCTGCTTTTGAATATACTATCTAGGTTGGTCATAACTTTTCTTCCAAGGAGCAAGCGTCTTTTAATTTCATGTCTGCAATCACCATCTGCAGTGATTTTGGAGCCTTCTACATTCTATTTAATTCTCCAAATAATTAATAGGTCCTGGAGGAATATACTCTATAAAAATAACACAAATATTATTTTAAAAAAGAGTAAAGGAAATGGTAATTAAATGGTACTTAAATTCTTTAAAGAGTGAATGTGTTATAATAGTGTCTCTATTCCTGAGTATATTAGGCATAACTACTCTTTTTGCCTGTTCCTTTTGCTCCTGGGGAAGGGATTCCCTGGTGGCTCAGACGGCAAAGCGTCTACCTGCAATGTGGTAGACCTGGGTTTGATCGCTGGGTCGGGAAGATCCTCTGGAGAAGGAAATGGCAACCCACTCCAGTATTTTTCTTGGAAAATTCCATGGATGGAGGAGCCTGGTAGGCTACACTCCATGGGGTCACAAAGATGGGGACACAACTGATCAACTTCACTTTCTTCTCACTTTGCTCCTGGGAAATGTTTCCTCTTCTTGTTTATCTTAATATAACAACTTTCATAATTACCTCATCATATACATTCCCATAACTTCGACTTTAACTCTTATTCTTAAGTCCCCTCCTCAGATTGTCACTTAAAATACCTTGCCAGTATTTCAAGCAACATCCATATAACATGGATAAAATGAACTCATTATATTCTTCATCCAGACCTTCTTCCTGACGGATCAATACAGTCTCCTCTTATTTTCTCTGCTTTTAAAAATATCAGTCTAAAAGCAAATTTTCAAGCTTAGTGCTACAATTTACATTTTATCTTATTTTTCCCCTTTTATACAAGCAATCTGTAAATTGTACTATGGAAAGTTTTTCTTCTTACTTATTTTAACTTGCCTCAAGCCTAGCACAGGCTGTTCTACCTTGTCCTTCAACTCCTTCACAAGCCTCTTAAGCAGCCAATTAAATTATGATCTGTTTATCATATTCCCTGTGGATCAGATGGTAAAGAATCCACCCATAATACAGGAGACTGGCTTTGAACCCTGGGTTGGGAAGATCCCCTGGAGGAGGGCTTGGCAACCCACTCCAGTATTCTTGCCTGGAGAATCCCCATGGACAGAGGAGCCTCGTGGGCTACAGTCCATGGGGTCACAAGGAGTCAGACACAACTGGGTGACTAAGCACAGCACACACACAGCACATCATATTCATAATGAGACTGCTTCCAATTACTTATCTAACTCCTATCTGTAACAGAATATTTCATGACAATGTTACTTACCTCCTTGAGACACAGTTATGTACAAGAAAATATATAGAACGTATTGGCATTTATAGTCCTCCACATTTTTAAAAATTAATTTATTTTTTATTGAACGATAATTGCTTTACAGAATTTTGCTGTTTTCTGTCAAACCTCAACATGAATCATCTGTAGGGGTATACATAAACAGCAAATAATCTTTTTTTTTTTTTTTTCATTGTTCTATCATAAGCTTGCCATTTAAAAAGCTGAAATTTTAGTTACTGTATCAGTTGTCTATTGCTGTGTGCACATATTGGACAGACTTAGTGGCTTAAAATAACCAAGATGTCTTTTGTTTTAATTTCTGTGAGTCAGGAGTTACAGAAGAGCTTAGTTAGGTCCTCTTCTTCAAGCTGTAACACAGCTGAATTTCAAGTGTTGACCAAGGTTGCAATCTCATCCCCGGCTCAACTGTGGAAGAATCTGTTTCCAAGGTCACATGGTTGTTAGCAACATTCTATTTCTTGCAGGATCCTGGGCTTAAGGCCACGCTTTCTTGGTAGCTCTTGACTGGAAGCTGCCTTTTCCACCTTGCTGTGGCCTTCTCCAAAGGAGATACAGAGTGTGGCAGCATAAGACTTAGGAGCTAGCAAAGAAAATAGAGTATTCTAATAATATGATTAACATTCTTGCAAAATAATTGTGTACAGTTAGTCACTATGTGGATCCTATCACATTTGCTCTGTAATATTGGGTAGAAGCAAGTCTTGGATTCCACCCTCACTCAAGGGGAGAGAATCACACAAAGATGTGAATACCAAACATGGGGCTCTCAGGAATCATTCTAGAGTCTGTCTGCCACAGCCATCTTTATATAAACCATGTCCTCTCTTGACTGTAAGATTAACTCATGTTGTTGGTCAGTCTCTAAGTTGTGTCCAACTCTTACAACTCATAATGTTAACTTATCTTGATAGTTTGTTTTTATCACCTGTCCCTCTGGGTTAATATACGCTTTCTCTTCAGAAAACACCTTCTAACCAGTATCATCTCAGAGCTGTTAAGGAAGTTATTGTTGCAGTCATTTGACAGTTTGACATTTAAATAAACATAAGAATTTATATGATATTTTTTACTATCTGTTGTTTAGCCCTACTAATAGAAGAAAAACTGAATATTTTTGTGAGAAAAATGCTTCTCTGCCATATAATTTTCTAAGATACTGTTAATAATCTTTCAGCGCTTAATATGATCAGGTTCATGCACTTATAATATAAGCAAGTTGACAGAAACTATATCTTATAAACTTCATAGGGGCACATTATAGATATGTAGCAATAATTTGTTAAATATTTATGATTTATTGAGTCAAGTCTGAGTAACAAGTGATTAGATACGGAGTGCAGAATTGCTTTTCACCAAGCAATTCAATGTGATTTTGTAATATAATCTGCATAAAAAGCTATGTTGGGAAGATGAATATTTCAAGTGTAGCTTAATGGCTACTAGGATCCAACATGATAAAGATTACTTTTGACATAAAGAAATGCACTACTCAGTAAATATTTCTTGCTGATTAAATGGATTCTTTAAATTAAATTCAGCATCAAATAGCACTGTCTTTTTTCCTCTTTTTTCTTTAATAGTAATTTGTTTCTAGAGTTTATTAGTGATTTTAAATTGCTGTTGAAACTTAATCTAAGATGAGAGAATCATGTTTTCAGAATATAAAATAATGACACATAATATAAACTTGGTAATAAAAAAGCAAATCCCTTCAGTTCAAAAACATCACATTTAATAGCTTGCAATCTAAAGGAGGAGCATGGCTGCCAGACAAATTACTAACACTTCTATATTGAGCTGTGACATGCATTTGTTAGTGGTTGCCAACAGATACTTATGTAAATGTGCTGCCTAGCACCTCATATTACTTAAACCTGGGTATTTTTTATCATTCAGCATATATTTGCTTACAATTATTTGTCTGCTTTAGCCCATGCATCAACATCAGACATAAAAAATTGTTACTATATTAAATATAATGTGTTTGCTAGATACATGAAAAGTAGACTCTATGATTAAAATGATTTTTTACATGGTTAGATACCAAAATGAAATTCTTACAATAGTAGTACTTCATTTGAATTGGTTTATAAATATCACTTTTGCTATAATGCAATGAATTGTGTAATGGTTTTTAGAAATATTTTTTTCCAGGTCATGTAAAGCACTTCAGAGGTGAAGTTTCAAAGTCATGTACACTTTTTATCAGACTAATATTAGTAGAGGATATAGATAAGTTTTCAACATTTGTTAGTTTTTAAATAAATGCATGTCCCCAAAATGTAATCTTTTTAGATAAGGAAGATTCTAACATCTATGCAAGGAAACTGAATTTGAAGGCTTAAAACAAATTGATAAATCAAGAACAGAGATATTATTGATTGTTAGCTGGTGCCATTTAATAACTAAGTTAAATATATTGAATGACCATAATGGAAAAGATTATATGCAACAGTCTTGAAATGATGTAAAAGATACTTCTTTCTTTCTTATCAACTTAAAATAAGAACTGGATTTGAATAAATGAATACAAATAGAGTACAAAGCTCTAAAGAGTACAATCATAGTAATGATCAGAATGGAGTGGTATGACTAGTAAGACAAAGCATAATTTCTGGATGGGTAAGTAATGGAAACTTCACTGGCAATAAAAAGGGTTGGTACTGAACCTAGAAAGTATGATTTTAATATTAAGCTATCATACGGTATAGAGAAACAGAAACTTCAAGCAGAAACATGAGTATGTACAATACTTTTTTTTAAAAAAGGAAACTTTAGAGTTATATAAATCTGTATTATAATTTTACTGTTGGTTGGTCCGCCTTGTATCCACACACTTTGCCATATGTATGACATTAAAGCTCCATGTACTAAAGATGTTCAGTGTGCTCTTGACTTTGGTTTTCTTTTTTTTTTTTTAATTTAAATTTTATTTTTTTACTTTAAAATATTGTATTGGTTTTGTGACACAGCAAAAGAGACACAGATGTAAAGAAAAGACTTTTGGACTCTGTGGGAGAGGGAGAGGGTGGGATGATTTGGCAGAATGGCATTGAAACATGTATATTATCATGTAAGAAACGAATCACTAGTCTAGGTTCGATACAGGATACAGGATGCTTGGGGCTGGTGCACTGGTTTTCTATACTTGACTTGTTTCCACTTAGCATTTTCTTAAGCCATGTGGTTAGGACTACACACGTGGGCAACGATTCTGATTTCAGGAGAATAAAAGACAACTAGAGCAAAGAAGTGTAAGATAAAACAACTCTTTCTAAGCTGACCCACTGATACAAACTTGAACCCTATGCAGATTTGGAGCTGTTGTCTGACCCATTTCCTTCAGTTGATTTTATGCTGACATATGGGTGTATATGTGAAAATAAACGTTTTCATTTTCAGTCATTGATCTTAGGGGCTATTTGATACACAACTTTTCTTAGCAGATTTAAAATGTGAGACTGGAAGTGAGGATACAACTATAATAAAATAGTTGCTTTATTACTGTCACTGTCATTAGAACCACATAAAGAATGGATGGTTGGGGAAATGGTGAAGAAACTATTTAAGGAGAATTAAAAAAAAATGTTGGCCTTTATTACTTAGTTGCAAAGCATTTGGTAAAATTAAATCTTCAATAACATAAAAGACAGAAAATGTATTTAATATAATGTGAACAGAAGCATATTTTTTAGGTAGAATATTTGAAATTAATTGTTCCTTTTTAGCTACATATGATAAGATATAAAAATCGATCATCTTCCAAAAATAAAATGAAATTACTTCTCATATCCAGACCCCTCAATAAGTAAAAGACCTTCAAATTCAATTGCATCATGTGGTCCTAGACCAAATCAAAGGCCTCACCCAATATTATATGGTTTCCAAATGAAATTATGTAACTCACATACCAGTGGACTCTAGTAGTCTCTTTAACAGAAAAGAAGAAACTCTAGGAAGTATAGAGCATCCACAGTAGCCCGATTTTTTTTTTTTTTTATTGTTACAGAAGAGAGAAATTTATGTCTAATAGAATATTTGGACTTCCCAGATTGCTCAGTGGTAATGAATCTACCTGTCAAACAGAAGATGTGGGTATGATCCTGGGTCAGAAAGATCCACTGAAGAAGGAAATGGCAACCTACTCTAGTGTTCTTGCCTGAAAATCCCATGGAGAGAGGAGCCTGGTGGGCTACAGTCGAGGGGGTCACAAAGACTCAGACATGACTTAGTGACTAAAACAAAGCAAGAGAATGTTTACCTATAGCTTTTATTTAATGGAGTAAATAGAATTTAATACACAGAAAACCATACTGTTTCAGAAGGTCTTGTTGAAGAAATTATCTCCATCTGACCAAATATATGACTGAAGTGTCTTAGATATGAAATGTTCATTGGAATTTGAACATTCTAAAGGCAGAAAGAAGGTTTAAAAAAATTGCCCAGCACCAAAGAGATAATATTGTTCAATGGTCTCTTTATAGGTGACTGAAGATAACATAAAAAAACTCTTGGAGAAAAATGAACAGAGACAATACTGAGTAAAACCAGAACCTATTTAAGAAACATCCTCTATTCTTATTATAGGAAAACCTGCCAATCCTTACTCAGCAAGACTTCCAAATTTCTAAGATTCAGTGAGTGTTAATACATCTCTCATTATCCTTTATGTTGAATGAGAGTTTGCTGCAGTTTTTCTCTTTAGGCTTTAACATTTTGTGGAGTGTGTAGAGAAGGAGGGCATGTAAATTGCTTTGTCCATAGGTCACCTGATCAGGAGAAGCCATATTTAAATTCAATAGAGAGAAAGGTGTGACTTGGTGTCTTAGGGTGAGGATGGACATTCAGAACAGAGAACAAAATGAGCTAATGTATAGTACAGTGGTGAAAGCTAATGACACTGTATTACATCCTCAAAGCTACTAAAAGTGTAGATTGTAAAATTTCTCATCACCAAAAAGAAAGGGCAACTTACCTGATGGAGGTGTTAGCTAATGCTTGGTGGTGACCATTTGATGATATTGTGGTGCTAGTGTTGGGGAACCCTCCTGCCAATGCAGGAGACATAAGAGACATGGGTTTGACCCCTGGGTCAGAAGGATCCCTTGGAGGAGGGCATGGCAGCCCTTGCCAGTATTCTTGCTTGGAGAGTCCCATGAACAGAACTGCCTGATGGATTATGATCCATGGGGTCACAAAGAATCGGACACAACTGAAGTGACTTAGAATGCAGGCATAGTTGAGAACAACCTGGATTTTGAATATCACAACATGATTGCTGAGTGGACTGGGAATCTTGCAGTGAGCACATTTTCCAAGTAGGAGGGGCATAACTCCTAACTAAGAGTGTACTATGGTGGACTATGTTATTAACTCTAACTATTTCCTTCACCTACCTCTATTGTGGAATATCTTTCCTCCTCCTTTACGTTCAGCTTGGCCACTTGCCTTGTGTTGACCAATAGAATTAGACAGAACTGACTGGTTTCCAGTTTTGAGTTTAGGTTTTAAGAGTCCTTGTCTGTTCTACTTGCTCTCTTGGGCATATGCTAACATAATGAGAAAAACAGAAAAAAATCAAACAAACAAAAACACTCCACTTCACTTTAAGCCTATAATTCCTGAGGGAGAATTGAGAATCAGAATAGTCTCAGATGAGTCACTTCATCCAATTCCAGCAATAAAAAAGTATATTTGTTTCAATTCTATGCATTTTAGGGTAGTTTGTTTTACCACATTCAGAAACAAGACGGAGGAGATGGTACCCAACATACACATTTGCTAGTTGGCTTTGAGTCATCTAGTATAGACTGGATTAATTGAGGAGGCTGCCTCAAAAATCCATTACCCTCATTGGGCCACTTATTAAAGTATTAATGTTGTAGATTTGCATATTTTCCATGTAATTTCTGTCAATTTATCATTATGTGCTTAGTCTCTCAGTTGTGTCTGACTCTGCAAACCTATGGACTGTAGCTTTCCAGGCTCTGCTGTCCGTAGGGATTCTCTAGGCTAGAATCCTCCAGGGGATCTTCCCAATCCAGGGATGGAACCCAGGTCTCCTGCATTGCAGGTGGATTTTTGCCATCTGAGCCACCAGGGAAGCCAAGTTTATTGTTCCATTTATATTTTTAGTTCTCTATAGTAATTTTTCACATAGAAAAATATTTCCCAAACAGAAAGTTCCTGTATACCCTTCATAGAATTTAATCCTATACTAATTGTCAAAGCAATAAATTGATATTTATAACATTATTAATTAAAATTGTATTCAAAAATACTCTATTTCTGTGTTCTTCACCACCACCATTAATTTGAAAAACATTTTCATTTGTATAGAACTCTAGTTCATTCATTATGCTGAAGAGTTTTTTGATTATTTTATTGCTTTCCTTATTTCTGATGAGGAATTACCTGTCAAGCTTATTGGTGTTCCTTTGAAGAAATTTTTTTTTTCCCTCTACTAGATTTTATGATTTTATCTATGGCATATTTCTCAAGAGTTTTACTGTAACTGTGTAGGGACACTGGCTTGAAATTCAGTGAGAGTTTTGATTTTGTGTTAGTATTTTTCATCAATTTTAGAAAATTATCAGCATTTATATTTTCATTCTTTTATTTTTTCTGGCATTAAAAGTGTATATATGTTAAAATTTTACTTATCTCACATGTCTTTTATCCCTTGTATTTCCAATGAATTTTGTTTATTGTATGCAGATTGACTTCTTTTCATGCTTGCGTCATTTATTTTATTGTTCCTGCCATTTGCTGCCTAAACTTTTGTTCAGGTGAATTCTTAATCTCAGAAAGTATATACTCATATCTACAGTTTTGATTTTTCATGTTTTAATAAATACAATTATGTTTACTTTTATATCTTTCCTTCTATTTTTAATACTTTATTATAAACTTTTAATTTTATCAATTGTTTAAAGTTTTATCTAATTACTCATTTTACTTAGTACACCTGACATCATGTTACATTTTTTTCTGCTTTCTGTTTTTATTTTCATGTATTGTGTCTATCTCTTAACTGGGTTAGTAATTTTTGATATGATTTTGGACATTGTACAAAGAATGTTAGCCAAAGATATAGCCATATTAATCCAATAAGTTTTGTTAAGTCAGAATTTTCCTTTTGGTAAGTTTAATCTAAGTTATGAAAACATTTCTTGTAAATTAAACTCAAAGAGGAAATTTCAGGAATTATAGCCGAATTTATAGCCAGTCAGGGGCAGAGATAACAAACTGGATTTATGATCGGCATCCTGAGTTGGAAGGGTTGTTGGAACATCCTGTTTGTAACCAGTTGGTCATAAGCACAGGGACAACCTAGGCTTGAGGCTGGCATCTCAAGTGAAGGGTTGTCTCATTGGACTGAACCATTTTCACCTATGAAATCTTACTCTATCTTACAGTAGAGAGTGTCATAATTGAGTTGAATTGAGCTCTTTTACACCCTGCTGGCATCAAAGGATTGTTTGTTGATGAGGGGAAGTCTACACATACAAACACACACACACACACACAGGCACACAATCACACTGCAATTGGGTCTGGCAAGCCTGTTTCCTTGAATTATTCATTTACCTGCCTGAATGTCCTTAGGAACGATATTTAACTTCCATTGTCTTACTCTTCTTAAGTGCAAAGTAGATGACATATCAAAGTCACAGGTTGTTTTGAAGATTAATTAAATTAAAATTTGTCAAATATTTGGCAGATGATAACTAGACCTATAGGCACTCTTTTTCAATCATAAGATGATATAAAAATAACTATTAGTTTTCTCTCTACTGCACTATGATGTTTGATTCACCAGTTTTTCCCCTCCTTTGGAGTATAGATCTCTGAGTTTTATTTTATTTTATTTTTTTTCTTTTGCTGTGTTGTTTTTTTTTTTAAATTTTTTATTATTTATTTATTTATTTATTTATTTATTTTTAATTTTAAAATCTTTAATTCTTACATGTGTTCCCAAACATGTTTGGGATCTCTGAGTTTTAGATCAACATCTTGCAGGAAATTTAGTTCTCCAGGGTTCAACAGTGCCTGGTACATAAAAGATCATCCAGGGTTTTTTTTTTTTGTTTTTTTTTTTTTTTTTAATAAATTAATGGATGGATGATTGACTTGGGGGAGAGGAGAAATGACTGAATGTCATACCTAGACTTAGAATATACATATGAATTGCCTGGGTCTATGACTGTCTTTCCAGAGCCATCCCAGTGCATGTCCCCAGCCACCACTGGGCTCCTGCTCCAGCTCTCTTATCCTGGTGGGTGCTGCTCCCCACTAAGGTGGAGGCTGCCATTGCCAACCAAAAGGTGCATACATAGAGGAAATAGATGAGTGTGCAAGACATTCATGTGCACATCCAGCAAGAGAGTGGACATAGAGGGGATGGAGTTCTCTTGGACCTGACCTTGTCTCTGACCAGGATGGACATACCCGTTGCCAGCAGATGATTTGGTGCACACACTCAGGAAGGATCCAGACTCATTCCAGAATGCCTGTCCCTGCTCACACTCTTGGAAGGGAGTTAGGCCAGCTCCACGGCAAACTGCCACTGCTGCAGCATACATCAATCATTGTTCATACTTGGACAAGGTGGGGGAGAGACAGCTCAGTGTTGTTGCACCAATGCCTCCTGCCCCAACCCAGCCTCTAATCAAGGCATATGCATCTGGGAAGAAGGGAAGCCAGCACAGAGTGCAGCCTCCAACTCTTGGGCCCTGGACACATCCCAAAGCAAGGCAGAGACTGCCAGCATACCCATGAGAAGCCCAACTCTGTTAGAGTTCCTCTTCTAGCCCCTTGGGCTATGCCACACTCTTAATAACTGAAATAAAATATACATTAGAGGGAATTAATAGCAGGTTGGGGTTTGGGTGATACAGAAGAACACAGAAGCAATTTGGAAGGTAGAATAACAGAAATCACCAAATCAGAACAGCAAAGAGGAAATTTTTAAAAAGTAAGTACAGTTTAGGTGACCTGTGAGACAACATCAAAAGTGCTAACATTTGCATTACAGGGGTCTCAGAAGGAGAAGAGAAAGAGAAGGGGAAATAGAATAAGTATTTGATAAAATTATGGCTGAAAAAATCCTGAAGTTGAAAAAGGAAACATAGTTCCTTCTACCAAAAACACAGAGTTCCAAACAAAGTGTACCAGAGATCCTCACCAAGACATATCATAATTAAAGTGGCAAAATTTAAAAAATATTTTAAAGATGTCAAGAGAAAAACAAAAAGGCGCATACAAATGAACCCCCATAAGGTGATTATCAGCTGATTTTTCAGCAGAAACTTTGCAAGCCAGAAGAGAGCAGCATGAAATACTTAAAGTGCCAAAAGAAGAAAACCTATGAACTAGGATACTGTACTTGGCAAGGTTATCATTAGTAACTGAAAGAGAAAGAACTCAGCCAAGCAAAAATTAAAAGAATTCACTAATGCTAAACTGATCTCACAATATGTGTTAAAGGGTCTTCTTTAAATGAAAAAGAAAATGCTACAAAAAATATGAAATTATAGGAAGGGAAAAATCCCACTGGTAAAGACAGGTACATAGGAAAAGCTGTGGATCAACCATGTAAGAAGCTAGTATGAAGGCTGAAGGGCAAAAATTGTAAAATCAATTATAACTACAGTAAACAGGGGATACACATAATGATGTAAAATGTGATATCAAAAACACAAAAAGCTAGGGGAAGGAATAAAAAATGTAGAACTTTTAGAATGTGCTTGAACTTAAATGACAAGTAGATGTAGTTGCCATACAGAAACTCCATGGTAACTGAAAATCAAAATCTTACAACAGATATACAAATATAAGAGAGAAGAATGCAGACGTAACACTAAAGAAAATCATCAAATGGTAAGGAAAATGACTAAAAGAAGAAGAAAGAAAACAACTACAAAAGCAACCAGAAGTAGCAAAATGGCAATGCTACTGCTAAGTCACTTCAGTCGCGTCCGACTCTGTGCGACCCCAGAGACGGCAGCCCACCAGCACCCCCCTCTGCCGTCCCTGGGATTCTCCAGGCAAAAACACTGGAGTGGGTTGCCATTTCCTTCTCCAATGCATGGCAGTGAAAAGTGAAAATGAAGTTGTTCAGTTGCATCGGACTCTTAGCGACCACATGGACTGCAGCCTACCAGGCTCTTCCGTCCATAAGTACATACATAAACATAACATTTTAATGATAATGGGCCAAATGCTCCAATCAAAATACATACTGTGGCTAATTGGATTAAAAAAAAAAAAAACTCATCTATATGTATCTACAAGAGACTTACTTCAGGTCTAAAAACACACAGAGACAGAAAGTGAGGGCATGGGAAAAGATATTCCACTCAAATCGGAAACAAAAGGAAGGCTGGAGCTGGGGTAGTGATACTCAGATGAAACAAAGAAGACTTTAAAACAATGTCTTTAATCAAAGAAACAAAAGAACATTATGAAATGACAAGGGGATTAATATAAAAGAGAATATAACTTTCATAAACATATTTGCACCATGTATATGGTATATGTGTGTATATATATATGGTAATGTGTATATATTTATATATATATAGTATATATAGCTAAAGTCTGGAACAATTTCTAAGGCAAATATCATAGCAAGTGGTAATTTGGCCTTTTTTGTTTTATATATTAATTTTTAACTTTCATTTTGAAATAATTTCAGATTTACAAAAAAAGTTGCAAAGACATAGAGTATTAATTCACATACAGTCTTTATCCCTACACCCTAAATGTTAATATTACCATATGAAAGCTGTTACTGAAATAGGGTTTCTCAGGGTTCTCAGAGGAAGGACCCATGAAAGTAGTCATAATGCTCTCTTGCAGATACTCCTTATTTTATTTTTTATTTTCTAAGTAGTCCTTCTCTCCTTAAAAAATCATCTTTCATTTTCTTAAATTGAATCCTCACCGTTGTTCATAAGACAATATTTTGACTTCTGGATCTGTCTATATTTTCTGTCCCATGGTTATACTGTCTGTCATTCTCTATAGTAACCCTGGAATGTAGTATTAGGATCACTGTTGCCTACCAAAGTCCACCCCATAACCATGGTCAAGCCTGGATGTAGTCATATTTCCCTTCTAGTTAACATAAAATTGGCAAATGAAAGCATGACTGTTTAATATTAATTTTTTCCAACACTCATACATCTTTCAAGCAAAGACATTTGTTTTGAGGGCCAGTACAACACCAAGAAATGAGCTGGACATCTCTGTTTTCTTCAGCAATTCAAGAATTGTATTACTGTATAAAATAATAGTTGGTTTATCTGTTACTAAAACTTGGAGCCTACTACATTTTAAATAATATACATCACATTTTTCTGACCACTTTCAATAGCAGAGCACCCCATGTATTAAGAAATCAAATTAATTTTCCTTCATTTTTGCTTGGGGGGAGATAGTAAATTATTCCAGTTAAATTGAGATCACAACATATGTTTAAAATATCTAGTATGTAAGCTAAATAAATCATAGTCCCAAAGTATTTAATCATGCCAAACTAGATGATTATATTTAGTCATGATTTATATTCATTTGATCTGTCCAAATCAATGATAGTCTTATTTAGAACATATTCTTGGATGTCTTGTAGCTACAACTAAGTTATATTTCTGATAAATGTTCATTTTATCTACTTCAAATAGAAAAGTATAATTCATCACACATTGAGATAGGTTAAAATATGCTTTGCTGTTTTGTATTCCCAACATACTCTGTTTTTTACAAAGGAAATGGTGATTTACAAAAGACGACAAGTTGCAAAATAGGCTTCACTAAGATTTATGAATTGCAGAATGCTCTCTTGATAGTAATCAATGGTAGAATCACTGTTGAAATTTTCTCATTTGTTTGCAAGTTCATACATTACAGTGCTGGAAATAGAAGCAACCACTTCCAGCTCTCCGTATTATAGAAGATTGTATCTTTACTACAAAAGAATCAAGTTAAGGCCTTAAAGTCATAAAATTCTATATTTGAGTCTATTCATAATCTTCTGATGATATCAAGAAACATTTTTCTGTCTTTATGTTTAGAATCTTAAGAATATGGTCACCGTAGATACAGAAGAGTCTGTGACTTCATCATGCATAGTTTCAAACTAATTGTTAACATCTTTGCCTTTAGAGAGAAGCAAAATTGTACTTAATAACTAATATATAATAATTTAATGCTAAATACACAGAGTTATGAATGCTTAATTTTCATACTAGGATTTAAGAGTCTAAAACATGTGGTATATTTGATGATTTTTGTAAAAGTGACAAAGGTTGACAGATAAATTATTTTTGTGTATTCATGTATCATGCTAACCAAATAATGAAATGCTCAGCAACCCTTGTGACTGTTCTTAACATATTCCCTTTATAAAATTTTAGATAAGATCCTGATGCTGGGAAAGATTGAGGGCAGGAGGAGAAGGGGATGACAGAGGATGAGACGGTTGGATGGCATCATTGACTCAGTGAACATGAGTTTGAGCAAACTCCAGGAAATGGTGAAGGACAGGGAAGCCTAGTGTGCTACAGTCAGTGGGGTTGCAAAGAGTAAAACATGACTTGGCAACTGAACAACAACTCTATGAATTTACCCAAATTGTTCTGAGTTTTGTCTGTTTTCTCTACTTGTATTTCCTATTGTGCCCAAACTTCTCTTGAATATACCTCCGTGTTCCATCTTTGTTGAAGTTCTATTCCACCCCAAAGTGTGTTTTGTTTTTGTTTGTCTTAAAGGTTATCTTCCATTGAATATTTCTAAGATCTCTGAGAACCAGTCTACTGCAGTAAGTACTAGTATTTCTTTGGTTCTCTGGCATTCATCAGTAAGAGGAATTGTAGGAAGACTTCTCCAAGTTGTGGCTGTTGCATTCCTGTACCTGCTTCTTCTTCCAAACTTAAAAGGTAAACTTCCTTTTAGTAAACTGAATATTAAATTGCATTTTCTAGGTTTTAGGTTATTCGGACTATCAAAAACATTCCAATTTTGTTCCTTTTGTTTTCTCACACACAGTTGCCACATTAAATTAGCCCAACTAATATTAGTGATTTGACCTCAGAAAATTATTGTGATTCATGTCAGTGCATCCAGTTTGTTAAGGTGATATCTCTGTGTGTCTGTATGTGTGTGCATAGCCACATGTGTATTTTATATGAGGAGGTTTGGAAAAAATCTAAAACCTCCTTTACTTCTATGAAAACTTCTCTCTCCCTGTTCTCACTCAAATCCTTTTAGTCCTGCATTTGGCTGCATTTTAATAAACTTCTAAAATGTGGTATACAAGCTAAAGTCATTGTATTATTCCTCAATAAACTCTCTCCATGTTCTTTTTTATCCATTTTAATGTCACCTCACTCCTTCAGCACTCAGGCATAATAGTGTTTGACTGCTCACCTGATCCCTCACACACCACATCCTGTTCATTTTCAGACACTCTCAGTTTCACCGTCAAAACATTTCCAGAGTTTAAATATTTCTCACCAACTTCAACATTACCATCCTGAAGCAAACTCCTGTTATCTCTTTCCTTTCCTTGATTAACGAAAGAAATTCCTGACTTCACTGACTATTAACTTATACTCCTCCTGTCTACTTCCAACAGAGCAAATCAGTTCAGTTCAGTTCAGTTCAGTTCAGTCGCTCTGTTGTGCTCAACTCTTTGTGACCCCATGAATCACAGCACACAAGGCCTCCTAGTCCATCAACAACTCCCGGAGTTCACTCAAACTCAAGTCCATCAAGTCGGTGATGCCATCCAGCCATCTCATCCTCTGTCGTCCCTTTCTCCTCCTGCCCCCAATCCCTCCCAGCATCAGAGTCTTTTCCAATGAGTCAACTCTTTGCATGAGATGGCCAAAATATTGGAGTTTCAGTTTCAGTATCAGTCCCTCCAATGAACACCCAGGACTGATCAACTTTAGGATGGACTGGTTGGATCTCCTTGCAGTCCAAGGGACTCTCAAGAGTCTTCTCAACACCACAGTTCAAAAGCATCAATTCTTCAGCACTCAGCTTTCTTCACAGTCCAAATCTCACATCTATACATGACCACTGGAAAAACCATAGCCTTGACTAGAAGGACCTTTGTTGGCAAAGTAATTGTCTCTGTTTTTCAATATGCTATCTAGGTTGGTCATAATTTTTCTTCCAAGGAGTAAGCTTCTTTTAATTTCATGGCTGCAATCACTATCTGCAGTGATTTTGGAGCCCCCCAAAATAAAATCTGACACTGTTTCCACTGTTTCCCCATCTATCTGCCATGAAGTGATGGGACCAGATGCCATGATCTTCATTTTCTGAATATTGAGCTTTAAGCCAACTTTTTCACTCTCCTCTTTCACTTTTATCAAGAGAGTCTTTAGTTCCTCTTCACTTTCTGCCATAAGGGTGGTATCATCTTCATATCTGAGGTTATTGATATTTCTCCTGGCAATCTTGATTCCAGCTTGTGCTTCTTCCAGCTAAGCGTTTCTCATGATGTACGCTGCATATAATTTAAGTAAGCAAGGTGACAATATACAGGCTTTACGTACTCCTTTTCCTATTTACAACCAATTTAGATAATTTAGAATTTAGAACACATTTGCTATATACTGAATATTTGTGTCCTTTAAAACTTCCTTTTTTGGAAACTGGTCCTCAGTGTGATGGTGCTTCCAGTCAGGGCCTTTATGAGGTGATTAGGTAATGAGGGTGTAGTGCTCATGAATGGGATTAGTGCCCTTGTAAAAGGGAGGTGGAAGCGGGGTTCAGGATGGGGGACACATGAACACCCATGGTTGATTCATGTCAATGTATGCCAGAAACCACTACAATGTTGTAAAGTAATTAGGCTCCAATTAAAATTAGAAAAAAAAAGAAAAAGAAAAAAAAGAAAGAAATCCCAGAGTGATCCCTTCCACTGTGTGAAGACTCAGGAAGATGGATATCTATGAACTAGGAACTGGGTCCACATTAAATACCGAATCTGCCAGTGCCTTGATCTTGAACTTTTCAGCCTCCAAAACTATGAGAAATGAATTTCTGTTGTTATAAGCTATGCAGCATATGGTATTATCTTGTAGCTGCCAAGATAGACTAAAACATCCTCTGATCAAAGCAATCACTGTCTCTCTGTGCTAGATATTTTCCTTCTGTTCTTTTATGTTTTCTCTTTTACTATAAGGAGTGAAATCCCTAAATCTTCATTTCATAGACTCTTAAATATCAAGCTTCAGGTTAAATGTTGCTATTGATTTGTTTTGATGGCAAAAGAAAATGAAAACCTATTTATCTAGCTGACAGTGAGGAGATCTGTGTTTGCTTTAAAATAAGGCAAAAATTAAGATATTGTCATTAGCTTTTAGGCCTCTTTCTACTAACGTTAATCATCTACTTCTGGTGTTGAAAGCAACTGATGCTATGTATCATTATTTCCTCTGATTTCTATGGTGTCCAATAGCTGAAACCTAGAAATGTTCTCACTGATCATTTTCTAGAATAGCTTTCAATCATCAAAATTCCTACATTCAATACTTATTCAAAACAAATAATGTAAATTTATGTTTTCCCATTTCAATCTTTCTTGATAAAGTATTAGATGTTTGAAATGTTTTCACAGAGATCATTAAACAGAAATTTGGAACTCCATGTATGAATTGGCTTGATTTCAGGTTAGTAACAGTCTTATCATCAGTGGTAAATTGGGTTTGGATAGACACAGAGAGTAGAGTAGCAAAATATTTACTTCAATTATAACATTATTTTCTGGAATGATGTTCTCACAGAAAGCAAGGATTTAGGAGATGAAGCTACACAAGCTACAGAATGGCATATTGGAAATGATTAAGGTGACTATGAGGTGACGACAGCTTCTGATTATACTGGAGAACTTATAGAAAGTAAATGACCAGAAAATTATTTTCAATCTCCATTCTGGACCAGGTAGGAAGACCAGAGATCTTCTATGTCTGTCTTGAAATAATCTTCTCCAAGGTCATTGTATCCAATTTCGAATCCAAATATCTGTGACTATACTATAAAGAGTTACAAAATAAGTGTAATATACAGCCTTGAAGGTCATTTGTACTAAATTTAAGTGGTTGAGAAAACTTGGGAGACAGAATAGCAGGCACCTGGGGGTAAATTCTAATGAATCTACCTATATTACATTGCCGCATAACATTCTGCCTCCCTTCTCAGCCAACACTTTCTCCTCTCATCTGAGATCAGTCTCCTCTTATTCAGAGAACCTAAACAATTCCAAAAAAGGACATTTGCTTGCACACAGATACCGGCCTTGCTCAAGGCCCATCTTACTAACTGTCATTGCATTTAGACCCAACTAGATATGGATAATGAAGTGAAAATGAAAGCCGCTCAGTTGTGTTCTACTCTGCAACCTCATGGACTTTAGAGTCCACAGAATTCTCTAGGCCAGAATACTGGAGTGGATAGCCTTTTCCTTCCCTAGGGGATCTTCCCAACCCAGGGATAGAACCAAGGTGTCCTGCATTGTGGGTGGGTTCTTTACCAGCTGAGCTACAAGGGAAGCCCAGAAATATTGGAGTGGGTAGCCTATTCCTTCTCCAGTGTAAGCCCAGAAATATTGGAGTGGGTAGCCTATTCCTTCTCCAGTGTATCTTTCTAACCCAGGAATTGAACCAGGGTCTCTGCATTGCAGTCAGATTATTTACCAATTGAGTTAACAAATATGAATCAAAAGGGTAAAATAACTAAATCACTCAAGAACAGGTCAAAATCTTACTTGGATGGGGCTATAATCTCTACTAAAGTACGACAAATATTTTACCATTTATGTTGGCAGAACCTTAGGAATATTTTTGAGAAAAAATCCTAGACATTATTTCACAGAGTAATGTATGTAATGCTGGACAAACCTGGACTAACCAGAGTGTTTGGATTCATTGAGTTAGTTCCTGCCACAGAAGTGGCTCTAGTAGTTAGTCTGACTGAATGACGTGAACCTAGATTCAATAAAACTAAAACAATAACTCACAAAAACAGACTTATAATCTACATTGTTATTGCTGTTGTCTAATCACTAAATCATGTCAGACTCTTTGTGACCCCATGAACTGTAGCCCGTCAGGCTCTTAAGTCCATGGAATTTTTCAGGCAAGAATACTGCAGTGGGTTGACATTTCAATAGTACTTTTAATAAAAATGGCTTTAGAATTTCTTTGTTATAATGTAATTGGGACAATACTTACAGTGATAGAAGTATTTGAATGCATTTGTAGCAGTCAAAGGTTTCCCTTGTGGTTCAGCTGGTAAAGAGTAATAGTCAAAAGCTCTGAACAATGTCATCTACCTGCCATGTGTCTCCAATGCACTGCTGAGAGCCAAACACTATGTTCCCTTTAAGAAAAGTTGCTTTAATAAATACTGTTAACACGGAACATAATGATGGGTGAGTATGGAACTAAGAGGAAAGAAATTCATAAATAACACAAGAAATCAAATAACAAATGAAGAGGTTTATCTAAACCTATCTTAAACCTTCCCATAAACATATATTTCGCTATTTTCCTGTTTTTAAATATATCACTGGGAAACAACTGGCAGGATTTCTGTGTCAGATCCCTAAACCACAAGTTAGGGTGTAAAAGGTAAAAGTGGAAGTCCTTAGTACTTTCCTTTTCCTATTCTAACAAAGTATTAAACCAAAAGCAATTTACCATAGCTGACAGGTTGCAAATATTGCCACACTCATAGACATGAAAAATGTAGAAGTGTTTTTCCTGTCACTTTCTCTGAATTTTTTGACTTCTAAAAAATACAGATATTGATAAATGAGTGTTTACTAATGAAATTCTTATCAGGTGTTGACTACAGTTCCACCAGCTGTGATAGTTATTTTATCTTTACTGGATCGAACCTCCAAAGCCTTTGTCTTTTGGTAGACAAATGCCACCTCTGCCAGCTTTATCAAAAAAGAAATGCCAGCAGAAGCCATGTGTTCTCATAAGGACATCTATACAACTTTACTGTTTAATATCAGAGTTTTTTAAGTCCTACAGGTAGGTTCCTAGAATAATCAGACTCACTGTTAGCTTGATCTTTTGTTTTTGCCCACATTATCATGCTGTATCATTCAGTTAGGGATAGCAAGATGAGTGGAACATGTAAGCAAAAAGTGGCAAATGTCAATGTGACTTCTTAAGACAATATGTTTACCAGAAGGTAGGATGAAGACTCAGTGAAAATCCAGGGACCTAGCACCTGAGAAAGAAGCTCCATAATTACTGAACCACTTAGATTTATAAAGGTAATCTTTATCACTTATGTCTGTGTTGCTTTGAATCACTTTCTGAGAAAACCCATAACGCAACCACTTTGAGCAAGGATCGGATGGTAAAGAATGCAGAAGAGCTGAGTTTGATCCCTGAATCAGGAAGATCCCCCCAGGAGAAGGAAATGGCAACCCACTCTGGTATTCTTGCTTGGAGAATTCCATGGACAGAGGAGACTGGAGGATATAGTACAAAAGGTCACAGAGTCAGAGATGACTGAGCAACTATCTTATTTATTTAAGACTGGATGAAACACAAGCTGGAAACAAGATTTCTGGGACAAATATCAATAACCTCAGATATTGCAGATAATACTACCCTTATGGCAGAAAGTGAAGAGGAACTAAAGAGCCTCTCAATGAAGGTGAAAGAGGAGGTGAAAACGCTGACTTAAAACTCCACATTTAAAAAAACTAAGAGCATGGCATCTGGTCCAATAACTTGATGGCAAATAGATGGGGAAACAAGGGAATCACTGAGAGATGTTATTTTCTTGGGCTCCAAAATCACTGCAGATGGTGACTGCAGCTATGAAATTAAAAGACACTTGCTCCTCGGAAGAAAGCTATGACAAAACTATACAGAGTATTAAAAAGCAGAGACTTTACTTTGCCAATGAAGGTCCATATGGTCAAAGCTATGGTTTTTCCAGTAGTCATGTATGGATATGAGAGTTGGATCATAAAGAAGGCTGAGCACCAAATAATTGATCCTTTTGAACTGTGGTGTTGAAGAAGACTCTTGAGAATCCCTTGGGCTTCAGGGAGATCAAACCAGTCAACCATAAAGGAAATCAACCCTAAATATTCTTTGGAAGGACTGATGCTGAAGCTGAAGCTCCAATACTCTGGCCACCTGATGAGAAATGCTGACCCATTAGAAAAGACACTGACACTGGAAAAGATTGAAGGCAGGAGGAGAAGCGGATGACAGAGTATGAGATAGTCGGATGGTACCACCAGTCCGATGGACATGAGTTGAGCAAGCCCTGGAAGTTGGTGAGGGACAGGGAAGCCTGCAGTGCTGCAGTCCATAGTGATGGACATGAAAAGAGTTGGACGTGACTGAACAGCAACAACTAATATAGTGTACAGGTCAGTGGCTCAAACTCTCATGGGATTTACTTTCATTTTATTGCTACCTATCCCTCAACCCATGTCTACAGTTTCTTGGGGAGCTCACTATATATAACCACACAAAATAGCCTGGGCTTGGTTTATGAGTTGTTATACATAAGGTGTAAATACCAAAATTAGATGAATGATTGCAATCCTACTATGAAAATCTCTAATCATCCCAGTCAAAAATGTACACTAATTTCTTTTGTAAATTTTTAGATATTTGCTCTGTTTACAATTCCTTATGTCCAAGTGGGTATATCAGATACCAGATGAAAAGGAGATTTTCTTTAGCTTATACTATTAATTTTTATTTGAAATTTTGTCTTAGCCTGAGAAGTAGGTCATCTATTGTTAAAACATGTTTCATTACATAGTCTTTACTTTTATTTTTTTTTTATTTTTTGTTATTTTTTTTTAATTATAAAATCTTTAATTCTTACATGTGTTCCCAAACATGAACCCCCCTCCCACCTCCCTCCCCATAACATCTCTGTGGGTCATCCCCATGCACCAGCCCCAAGCATGCTGTATCCTGCATCAGACATAGACTGGCGATTCAATTCTTACATGATAGTATACATGATAGAATGCCATTTTAATAGCAATCATTTTGAAATGTGGCTATGAATAGAAAACTATGGTCTTTTATCATTAAAATAATATATGCTATATTAAACTAATGTATGAATTATTCTCTCGATTTTGAATAGTAAATATTTCACAGAAAGTTTTCACTTTAATAAAGGTAGAAGGAAGGTATGGTTATAGTCTACCTTTTGAGTTAATATTTCAGTTCACTTCAATCACTCGGTCATGTCTGACTCTTTGTAACCCCATGAACTGCAGCACACTAGGCTTCCCTGTTCATCAGCAGCTCCTGGAACTTGCTTAAACTCATGTCCATTGAGTCGGTGATGCCACCAACCATCTCATCCTGTTGTGCCCTCCTTCTCCTGCCCTCAATCTTTCCAAGCATCAGGGTCATTCCCAATGTGTCAGTTCTTTGCATCAGGGGCCTAGCATTGCAGCTTCAGCTTCAGAATCAGTCCTTCCAATGAATATTCAGGGGTGATTTCCTTTAGGATTTACTGGTTTGATCTCCTTGAAGTCCAAGGGACTCTCAAGAGTCTTCTCCAACACCATGGTTCAAAAGCATCAATTCTTTGGAGCTTAACACTATCTTATTATTTTGTTTAAAAATATATTGTTACTGTGACAGTAATAATAGAAATAACATTTGGTAGTAGGGAAATTTACATACTTATACTTTGACATACTTTTGTATTATACTTTCTTATATACTTTTTATACTTTTATAACTTTCAGTTAAGTAACATCTTGATTGTGTTTTTGTGTAACAGTATGATTGTTCCTGCTTATAAGAACATACTGCTTATATATATGTAGTTCATTTTCCAATCATGGGTTATCATTGGTGTCCACAGCTGTAATTATCTGCAGCTTTTTCAAAATTCAAATGAAATACCATATGTATATATAATATTTATCCCACTTAGGGATTTCGAAAGTGTCTCAATACTTAGTAGCAATATAGTCTAAGGTACTCTTTGATGTTTTTCAAAGAAGATTTTAATGTTTGTAGAAATATCACACAGTAACATTTGAGCTTAGATCCCATGGACAAAGCCTGATGGGCTACAGTCCATGGGGTCACATGGAGTTGGACATGACTGAAGCAACTTAGCATGCAAACACACACTTGAAAGCAACTTTAAAAACCTACATTTAATCCTTTTCCCTCTTCATCCTTATAGTATTTAGAGACATATGAAACATTATAATATGTGTAATATTTAAAATAAATATTTCAGTTCACATCTGCTGACTGCAAAAGCAAAACAGAGGAAGGTACTCTCTTGATAAACTGTCTTCAGGGCAGTTCCTTCAGAGATTATAATGGCACTGATCCTTAAAATATTACTGTGAAATAAAACAGGGGAAGCAATTGACAGGAAGTACATGAAGATGAAATAAAAGCTTGATATTTTATATGAAAAATGATACAAAGTGAAAAGTTCTATACTAATATAAATTAAGCCAAGTACCTAGGGGAGAAAGAGGAATATTCCTTTTCCTGACAAAGAGTGTGGTTGGAGTGCAAAGAAGAGTAAATGACTTTTGCAATTGCTTTTAGGAAGTCAGAAATACAATCTAGGGAAAATTCTTAGATTTAAGTTCTCAATAAATTAAGAACCATGAAATGATGCTATATTTCTTGACAAGAATAGAGGCATGGACATAGTTCAGAGAGTAAGTCGTTGGTTTTGATTTAATGGGGTTATAAGCTGAGCAATCACAGGACAGGAACTCCTACTACTGGTCTCACGTTTTTGCAGCAGAACTTTAGACGTGATTGACAGCCCTGTTCTTGTTCTATTCATGATGAACAGGAGTCAGTGGAAGAACATGGTCATGATAGATTCCATACACTCACCTCTTCTTGACAGAAAATTCCATTTAATTTGCAATTCTCATCTTTACCTTGTTCAGGCCATGTGCCTGCATGTTGATAAACCGCTGATAATAAACCTTCAGAACAAAAAGAACAAATCCTTGAATTACTGTTTATTTTCATTTTTAACCTTACTCATGCAACAGACATGCATACATGCACATTTTTTTCCTTTATAGAGCTAATAATTTTCAACCTCTACCCAAGATACATAGATTAGTAAGTAGTGGCTTCCCTGATGGTTCAGACCCAGGTTTGATCCCTGGGTTGGGAAGATCCCCTGGAGGAGGGAATGGCTACTCACTCCAGTATTCTAGCCTGGAGAATTCCATGGACAGAGGAGCCTGGCAGGCTACAGCCCATGTGATCTGAAAGAGTCAGACACAACTGGGTTATTTATATATCTTATTTTTTTAACTCTGCTTATTCAACAGACACAAACATATGTGCACATTTTCCTTCATAGAGCCAATAATTTTCAGTCTTTAAACCAAGAAATATCAATAGATGAAGATATAAAGTGGGCAGGAACAAAGTTTTTAAGGAGTAAAGTTACTTAGGTTGCTTTTCCTACTGCCTAATATTTATGAAGTTTTTTTCAAGACTGACACGAGAAATGTTTCTAAAACAAACTCAATAATATGAATGTTATTCCAGTTCTATGATTAGTGGTAGAAATATGTACCATGCACAGGCCAAATGCTTCCCAAAAAGTTAA
This sequence comes from Budorcas taxicolor, assembly GCF_023091745.1. Lineage (NCBI taxonomy): Eukaryota > Metazoa > Chordata > Mammalia > Artiodactyla > Bovidae > Budorcas > Budorcas taxicolor. Next base: position 52,577,935 of record NC_068929.1, on the reverse strand, counting down.
AATGAAATCATTAAGCAGAATATATTTTTTGTCTTTGCATTCTCCAATTTGACTAACAGCAGAATGTAGTATCCTGTAATTCCTAAATCTCATAATATCACCACATATTTAAATCAAATGTTACTTGTACATTCTAAATTAATTGTATCAGTTAAAATTTAAAATTATTAAAAACCTAGATGCTTGTCCATGTAAGTGGTTTAAAGTTTTTGTTAGCACTAGTAACTAACCCATCTTTCTTTCAAATAGATTTCTTTACCACGTGTAGAAGTCAATACAAATTCATCAATTAATGACTTAAAAGTAAGCAAATCAACTTTAGTCATTTTAAAAGTTCTGTTTTGTGAAAGAAGGTACATATTTTCCCATTTAATTAATTTTTTTTCTTATAATACATTAAGCATGCAATACCTAAAAGCAGGTTAAATCTCCTCTAGTGATTAAAAAAATAAAGAACTTTAAAAAATTAATGCAAATTGAGCTATTATTTTCATTTTATCATTTCTGTGGTATGTATAATTCTTGTCTTATGTTTCTAAACATTGTAAGTAATTTTATTTCTTCATAAAATTATTACAGTTATAGTAAATAATTTAAAAAATCATTGAAATCTCTCACTATCCTGTGACAGCAGCAGAATTTCTAAGCTTTGAAGACTGATAGTATCATGCGCAAGGGCTTCCCAGGTGGTGCTAGTGGTAAAGAACCCTCCTGCCAATACAGGAGATGTAAGAGACACAGGTTCAGTCCCTGGGTGGGGAAGATCCCTTGGAGGATGGCATGGCAACACACTCCAGTATTCTTGCCTGAAGAATCCCATGGACAGAGGAGCCTGGCAGCTACAGTCCATGGGGTCATAGAGTCAGACACAACTGAAGTAACAGCTTGCACACACACACAGTCTTATGTGCACAAAACAGTGTCTGGTACAAACACTGTCTGATGCTTGTATTCATGAAATAGAGGTTGATTCACAGGAGATCAATGCCACAATATACACGCAGTAACTTTTAATTAGGTGGACATTTTGCCTATGACAGTCTCAGTTCTCAATTCACCCTTTTTCTCTCAAGGTGTCCCTGTCTGGATTACAAAAGGTCCGTCTAGTCAAGGCTATGGTTTTTCCACTGGTCATGTATAGATGTGAGAGTTGGACTGTGAAGAAAGCTGAGTGCCGAAGAATTGATGCTTTTGAACTGTGATGTTGGAGAAGACTCTTGAGAGTCCCTTGGACTGCAAAGAGATCCAACCAGTCCATTCTAAAGGAGATCAGTCCTGGGTGTTCTTTGGAAGAACTGATGCTAAAGCTGAAACTCCAATACTTTGGCCACCTCATGTGAAGAGCTGACTCATTGGAAAAGACTCTGATGCTGGGAGGGATTGGGGGCAAGAGGAGAAGGGGACGACAGAGGATGAAATGGCTGGATGGCATCACTGACTCGATGGCCATGAGTTTGAGTGAACTCCGGGAGTTGGTGATGGACAGGCAGGCCTGGTGTGCTGCGATTCATGGGGTCGCAAAGAGTCAGACACCACTGAGCAACTGAACTGAACTGAACTGAATTCTATCCCTAAGCCACTATGTGTTCTATGTGTTTTATATTAATCAACTCATTTAATTTTGAACAGATCCTTCACAGCAGAAGGATCTGTTGGTGTCCCTGACTGACCATTGAGGAAGCTGAGTTAGAGAAGTTAGCTCATCCAGACTTTTTGATCACCAAAGGCTTCAGATTCAAACTCATGGTGTGTCACACCAGAGCCTTTGCTCTGAAATTGCTACATGGTGATGACTCAGGTACCTTAAAGACATTTATAGACATTACATTACTGATATGTAATGCCAATACAATCACAATGAAATTTTGAATTGTTTTATGAGTGGACTAACCAGATAGAACTGATGTCTGTTTCTTACTGCTCATTTTTGTTATTCTAGCTTTCCTCCAAACTACTGTATAATCTCTCTTATAGACTGTAAAGAAACAGTGTGCATACATTTGCATGCCAACCTCAAGAAGGGATTGTTTGGATTTCCACATTGGCTAGTACTCAAAAACATCAAGTAAAAGAAAATAAAATCAACCTACCTCCAAGTAGCTATGGTGAAAGTGGAAGTCACTCAGTAGTGTCCAGCTCTTTGGGAACCCCTGAGTCCGTGGAATTCTCTAGGCCAGAATACTGAAGTGGATCACCTTTCCATTCTCCAGGGGATCTTCCCAACCCAGGAGTCAAACCTAGAACTCCTGCATTGTTGGCAGATTCTTTACCAGCTGAGCTACAAGGGAAGCCCAAACAGACTATGATTTCCATAAAACGAAGATGAGGGAACATCAGTCTTCTATGCCTACTTATCCTGCTTTCTCTGCCTCCCTGGATAGGGGAGCCTGGCAAACTACAGTCCATGGGGTCGCAAAGAGTCAGATATGACTTAGAAACTACACACAGAACATACTACTTTGATATCATTTTAGACAACCATTGATGCAAAACATTCCAGAATATACATGTTTTACTGGAACTTTTTGATAAAATTATGTTTACTTTTCATTAATTATCATTGATTGAAAAATCAATTTTTTTGTTATTGATTGTGAATTATATTCAATATTAACAAGCAGAGGCTCAGGAAGACAGTTGGTGCTTAAATCTCAGATCAAGAAAAGCTGGAATTTTCCATTTCTCCTTGAATTGATAGTGATCTTGAAACTAAATTGTGCTAATGGTGATATGATAGTACCATGCTAAATATTTGGTAATTATGTCTGATAATTCTTTATTGTATATTTTGATTAAATAAAATTCTATTACTTCATCCTTATTGCTAACCCTTTATTTCATACCCTCCTGTAACACATACTGTCTTGAAAATGGTTATTGCTTCTTCATTGTTTTTCTAGCTCTCTGCATATACTTGCTCAAATCCATTTCCTATATTTATATAGTTATGATTCTGAAATGCCAATCTGATGTTTCATTTTCATGCTTGAATTATACATAGCCCGTGGATAACGTCGAAAATGCTTAGCTTGTCAAAAATCCTTCTATGTCCTCCATTAGATTTCAGTAGCTTTTTCTCTGTATGCCTCTTTAATATTGTGTATATACATCCTTTATGGAGATCATATTCTGGATTGTCAAGGACAGTCCTAATTTATGCCTGTTTTCCATGCTTCCAATCTGATTTAATATTTCCCTTAATTTTTATTTTTGTAAATGAAGTATTCTTTTGAAATTTGTAGTAAAGTAGCCTCAATGATTTAGAAAAACATTTAAATTTTATTTTCAGTTCTTTCTGGGTGGCCATTTAGTAGTAACTGAAATACATGTTCCATAACAGATTAATGCTAGAAAATTACTGGTGATTGTACTTCCGTCTGGAACCATTCTAAAAGCAACATAACTAATATTTCCCTTTCAAGGTCAGTGTGTAGGGCATGTTACTAAAGCAAAATGCTCAGTTACAAATGATTAAGGACATTTTACTCCTTGCAGTAAGAGAGAATCTTTTATTCTCTTTCTGGCCATTCCATATACCAGCCTGCAATGTTCTGGCCCAATGACATGTCTGGTAAGATCCAAGAAACCTCTAGGTGGCAAGATATGTCAGAAACAGGAAATTATACAGGTGTAAAAATAGAAATATGTAGAAAACTTTACTTTCCTTATCAGAAATAAACCCACTTGAACAACAAATTATATGCTTAGTGGAGTGGACTTCATTTTCTAAAGTAGGTATTTTTCCATCTTCTTAAATCTGGGCAGGTTAAGAAGCTGGGTTGACCTAGAGTCTATGGCATTTCAAGGCATAGCCTTTACATAGTCTTGTACTTTTCTGCTTCCTCGTGCTTAGAATGCTCACTCTCAGAACCCAGCCTCCATGCGGTGAAGGCCAAGCTGCATGAAAAATCTGCATGTTGATGTGCTTGTCAACAGCTCAGCTATGCTCCTAGAAAGCAACTCTGTACCAAATGTCATTTTGGATTTCCAGCCTAATTGAGCCTTCAGTTGATTTAGCCTCTGCCAACATCTTCCTGCAGCTTCATGGGAGAACTACTTACTTGAATCTAGTCAAACTAGCAGAGTGAGAATAATAATAGTACCAATAATTATAGTAAATTGTTTTCAACCACTAAACTTGAGAGAAGATTGTTATACAACAAATAACCAGACCAGCTCATCTTTCTACAATAGCCCAATCACATTTTATTTGCATTTTTAAATTATTTTTATTTTATTTTATTTTTTTTATTTGCATTTTTGAATACTGTAAGCTTTTTATCCATTGAGCACTAGGTTTAGTAAGAATAATCCAAGTTCACTTTATTCATCATTTGACCCTTCAGGAGGCTCAAAGTTGGTGCTTATTGGATGTTTGTTGAACAAGTAAAGAAAGAAATATTGTGGGACTTGGGTGCAAGTCCCAGATTTTTTTTTTTTTTTTTTAATATTTCTACCTCTTAAAGAACCATCAATACCACGATTTTAAATCTCTCTAAACACATAATACAGTCCCAGCCATGCCACTTCCATTGACCAGCATATCCCCATTTTTCAGACTGCCTGGTGAAGTCATCACAGTTTAGAAACAATAGTGTATTGCTCTCTAAACATCAGTCAAGGAAGCCTCCTTTTTAAGTGCACTGCTGCACGGTATACACAGATTCATTGTTTTCCCCAACACATTATATTTTAAATAATTATATTGTTACATCTATTTTACTATGCAGAGAGTGATAGGTTCTACATTTCAATGATTTTTAATAAGCAAAAGTCAAATTAAGGGATAAATAAATCCATAAAAATATTAAAAGAAGCATCACCTTAAATAAGTCGAGAGATTCATGCTGGTTTAGAAGACCGATGAAGCGTAGTAGAATAGTCCGTGAGAATTTGGCCTCAAAGATTGACACTTTATGAATCTGCTAATTAATGCTATATTATTTATGTCATTAAACATTTTAAGTTCTATGTGGCTTCACATTTTTACATAAATAAAGAAATAGGAAAGAAAATATCTCTATTTCCACATACTTTATTTATATTTTAGGGACAATGAAGGATAAAGGAATTTCTATCTCATTTAATAAAAATGGATGGTTTTTTATCTCATATTAGAATTTAATTCTAAGTTTCATGCAAACTGAAAGAATAATGAAAATGATCTAGATACAAAGGAAAAAGTAATAAACTGCCAATCTGTACATGATTCTGTTGCTATGTATTTTGGAAGCATGCAATTGGAAGGTTTTCTGAGGGATTTTCCCCCACTAAAAATATCATCAATACACTTAAAATTGAATCATTAAAAATAAAATGTCAAGCCTTTCTGGATTCCATTTTCTTGTATTTTGATTTATTTTAGAGTTTCATTTAATTTGGGTTTAAACCTTTTTTTTTTTTTTTTTTGGTTTGTTTGTTTTTGAAATGTGGCAAGGATTTGTACTGTGATGCAAAAAATAATAATAATAATAAACAAAAATGCCAGATATTTCTCCAACAAAGGTGGGTTTATTTGTGATCTGTAGAGAATTACAGTTCTGAGTCTGCAACCATAGTGTGAAATATGCAAGTCCCTATAGACCAGACAAGGGGAAGAATACTTTTAAAGGAGAAAAATGAAGTTGAGAGTACTATATAGTAAACAAAGAGTGGGTTTTTCTTTGGCCAAGAAATCTTTCTTCTTCCTATTGGACTCTCCTGTTGTCTCAATGTGAGAGCTCCCCTTGCTGGCCTCCGAACTCTATTTAATCGAGGTTTCTGTTTATTTATTTATGTTTTTACAGTTATTTTAGCCTAGTAACCTTCCTGCTTAAATTTTAGTTTATTGATGTAAACAAATTAAAAGTGTAAAGCAATCTCTGCATGTAAGAATGAATTATTTTATGTATTAACCAAATAAAAAATTGCCATTTTAAATTCATTGCCATGTATTCAATTCTTCATATTTATTTTTTGGACCAGACCTCAGTTATCTCATATATTCCTTTTAGTTGTGGGATCACAATGAATGTATACAGTTTTTCATGGGAATAGCTTTGCAAATTTTCATTTTAAACGCTATTAGCTTTTAAGCTTCCTGTCAATAGTATGTTTTCTCAAAAAAAAAAAATCAGCTGTATGGAAACTCTTATGTTAGATGACAGATTATGTTAGTAGGGATGACTAAAATGTACTGATACAAACATCTAGGGACTAGCTAAATTCATTACATAAAAGGAATTATTCTTTATGGAAGGACTATTTCTTAAAACATAGCATCTGTTAAAGTATGTTTCTTTCAATTTCTCATATAAATAAATATAATTTCCAAGAATATTTTATTACTAATAAAATAACCCTCTTAGAAAACACAACCGCTGTTTTATTTTGGATAATAAACATAGCTGGAATCTGAGCACCATCTTCAGGGACATCTGCTTCTGTCTAGATACATTTTTGTACCTGAGACCAAAAGTGTTCTTTTATTGTAAATGAGTATGCTGCACTATAGGTAATTACGGCCCTTTCAGGGGCCAGAAATTCCTGAAATATTGAAGAAAATTGAATGCTTTTATCAAGAAGTGTTAATGATACAGACAAATTGTGAACAAAAATTTAAGGAAAACATGTTCTAAATAAAAATATACATATGCTTTTAGCAGCCAGACCCATAGCAAATCTAGTCTGTATATTAGAGGATGACATTGTTTGGAAAAGGCAGGTAGGAATTAAGCAGATGGCTGAGAGAGGAATAAATTCATCACTATGAGCTGATTATCTAGTCAGAAGCACATGATTTTATTTAAACTTTTTAGTGTAGAGTGATATATATATATATATATATATATATGTGTGTGTGTGTGTGTGTGTGTATAAACAAATCAATGGCTTTTTCATCCATTAGAAACATTTATGTATTTGGCTTTGAGCATATTATTTTTTGTATCCAATTGCCACATGTATTTAGTCAGAAGCACATGATTTTATTTAAACTTTTTAGTGTAGAGTGATATATATATATATATATATATATATATATATATACACACACACACACATATATATATGTATATGTGTAAACAAATCAGTGGCTTTTTCATCCATTAGAAACATTTATATATTTGGCTTTGAGCATATTATTTTTTGTATCCAATTGCCACATGTATTTTCTATAATCTGCTTACTATTTCTCCTTTTCTTAGGAAAGGATAGTGTCAGGGAATGTTTAACAGGGGGAATTCCTACGTGCTGTTTCTCTCAAGTCCTTTGTTTCTTTTCAAGCAGAGCAGAACACTGCTCCCATGAACCAGGGTCATTGTGTGAGACAGGCTAGAGTCTCCTTTAGTAAACGTCCTCTTTACGAAAAAACTGCATGGTCTTGATCCCCTTTCTTGAGATATGGGTGGTTTTCTGACCTTGTGGCAATTATTAATCCCTTGTTCCCTTGGTAACAGTCGTTATACGCTTGGTCTTCTGATCTTTATCATAGTTGTAAGAAACTTCTTGTACCACAGCTTTTATATACTCACAGAAAATTCCTTAAAGTACCTTTGTGCCATCAGAGCTTAGGCCCCTGTGTCTTTCTTTCTCTCCCTCTTTCTCTCTCTCTCTCTCTCTTCAGCTGATTCCTTGGAGTGCAGAGACCTGTCTTGCTCACTCTCCTGCCCTGGCTTCTAAGACTCTCTCGAGAAGGCGCCCTGTACCTTCACCACCCCTCGAGAGGGAGCCCAGTGCCTTCATGAGAGACGCAAGTCCTGTGTCAAGGACTTTATTCGTTTTCTGCGTAAACCACGGAATATCAGCCTCTTTCTCTTTTTCAGTTTCTTACGGTCACCTCCGGACTGCCAGGTCCCGGTCAATTAAAGGACCCCAACAACAAATGGAAAACTCACATATATTCAGCAACCAGATCAAAAAATATTGCCAGCACCCTGGAAGACCCTACTGTTCCCTCCCAGTTGTTGTCTCCCAAGGATAACCACTATCTGGACTTCTGAGAGCACAAATTAGGCTTGTCTGTTTTTGCACATTATATTAATAGAACCAAATGTATGTATTCTTTCATATTGGCTTATTTGCTTAACAGTGTGACAGGCTTTTCTCACATGTATTTGTACATACTTCATTTTCATATCTGTATAATATTCCATCATGCAACTAAATAACATGTTATTAATATGTACATATATATGCATATGCTAAAATAAAATATGAGAATGTCTCAGAGTTCATATAAACACGACCATTTATAAGTAGCTATACCCATGTAAGATATTTAGTTGAAATAAGAAAAACAAAACTGAGAAAAATATCTGAATTTATTTACTTTTAATATAGCATTTCTCATAATCTTAGAGGAGTTGTCAATCAATCTTTAGGATAAGTTTAGTAATTTTTAAAATCAATTCAGAATTTATAATGTAATGAATGAGATTTACTTTTATCAAAACTAAAAGTAAATTTTTGTTTTACTTATTTATAACAATGTGTGCCTAACATGAGTCAGCTTATAATTACTTTACTGTTCTACATAAAATAAATGCTTTGATATATTTCACAAGCAACTATCAAGGAACTACTATATTCTAAGCATATATTTTTTTTTTCAATGACATAAAATTAGCACCTATTATGAATCAGGAAACGTTCCAATCCCTTAGGATACAACTATGAACAAGGCATGCACATACACAAAACTGTCTTCATCTTGCATATTTTCTAATGAAGGAAGGCAGACAAATAATAACTAAAGTATATAGGATGCCAGATGTTAATAAACACAGGAAATAAGGACGAGAAGGGTAGTAAAATAGATTTACTTAATACCCATCAACCCATTCAGGAAGTTTAGAGCTTGTGAATAAACAATATCCTGAAATCCAAGTTTCTTGTGATAGACATGACAGAAATAAATGGTGTGATGAATGACACAGATCTCATTTCTCAGTTTGAAACTCTGGATAAGATGGGAGGGTAAGATACTTTCAGGACATGTGGCATTTGAAGCCACCTCTTCTGACATGGTAATGTTGTTGTTGAGTTGCTAAGTCATGTTAAACTCTTTACAACCCCATGGACCGCAACATTCCAGGCTTCTCTGTCTTTTACTATCTTCTGGAGTTTGCTCAAACTCATGTTCATTGAGTCAGTGATGCCATCCAACCATCTTGTCCTCTGTCATCCACTTCTCCTCCTTCCCTCAATCTTTGTCAGCATCAGGGTCTTTTCCAATGAGTTGACTCTTCATATCAGGTGGCCAAAGTATTGGAGGTTCAGCATCAGTCCTTCCAATGAATATTCAGGGTTGATTTCCTTTAGGATTGACTTGTTTGATCTCCTTGCTGTCCCAGGGACTCTCAGCACCACAGTTCAAAAACATCCCTTCTTAGGCACTCATCCTTTTTTTATGGCCCAACTCTCACATCTGTACATGACAGCTGGAAAAAACTATAGCTTTAATTATATGGACCTTTGTTAGCAAACTAAAGTCTCTGACTATGGTGATTTGGAAGCAAAGGGAAATGACGACTCTTCTCTTACTTGTACCAACAGAGGCAAGAGTACAAAGGAAGGTAGGTGTATAGAACACATTTAATTGTAGACAAAATGTTTCAAATTGTAATCTACCCTCCCACGTAAAAAGAAGTAAAGTGAACTTTAATTATATAATAAGAGAGCACAAACAGAGGCAGTTTTTGAGGTGGATCTCTGCAAATATCTAGTCATTAGTCAACGAAGTGAAGGCAATTCCAAGAGGGAAGAATATAAATAGAGTCATAGAAGCCTGAAAATGACCGATTTGTTCTTGAACAAAGGACACTTTGGTGCCCGTTGTGAGTGACAGAAGGAGGGTCTGATTCTTAGTTGGAGGCTGAAGTATATCCCATATTCCAAGTGCCCCAGGGCTGGTAAAATTGTTTTATTCACTGAAGTTTACTGTCATTTCCCAACCTTAATCTGTTTTTTTTTTAATATATCTTACAATGATAATTGCCTCTTCAAGATTTATTCTTAGAAGTAAGATGCTCTCTTTGCCTATATGTTCTTGTAATCAGTATACTTCCTGCAAAAACCTCTCCTCAGCACAGCTCTAACACTTGCCCAAATAATGAATCTAATCTTACCAGTGCAGATAGCACATTTTGCTGTATTTACTTTTGTAATATGTTTGATTATTTTAATTTTGTAAACTCTTTTAGAAAGCATTCAAAGAATTTAAATTCTGATTATACCAGGAAGCACAGTGATTTTAGTAGTATCTGTTCTCAAGAGCTATGAAAAATGTTTTTATTTTTGGTAGGTTGTTCAGCTTAATAACCCATAACAAGTTTCAAAATACATAATGGTATTTGCATTCTTAGCAAAACTTCTCAGAAGGCTACCACTATTATCTGCCACTCCCTCCTCAAGCCCTCAGTTTTGTTAGTTTGGGCAAGTCCCAACTTTCGCTGAGGTTTCTATGAGTTCCCACAGAGTTTAAGAATCTCATTTCATCTCCAGTCCTACAGTTTCCATCTGCTATCTATGCATTCTCTGTGATTTAGTTGAATAACTCATCCTCTCCTTATTATTTTATGCAAGAATAGTTCCACCAAACATTTTGTTGCTTAAAAGGTTTTAATAAAAAGGATCAGTCAAAATGCAAATATTTTGATATTTTTCCTTGTTTTTGGACTATTGAATCATCACAGGTTTTCTTTTAAAATAAATTATCAAATGAACTAAGTATACGCACACACATATGTATATATATAATTTTCTCTATTTTTATATAATAATTGAGAAACTGGGTAAATATGAACCAAACAGATATTAATGAAAAAGTTCATCAATCAGTTCAGTTCATTTACTCAGTCATTTCCGACTCTTTGCGACCCCATAGGCTACAGCACGCCAGGCTTTCCTGTCCATCACCAACTCCCAGAGCTTGCTCAAATTCAAGTTCATTGAGCTGGTAATGCTATTCAACTATCTTATTCTTTGTTGTCCCCTTTTCCTCCAGCCTTTAATCTTTCCCAGCATTAAGGTGTTTTCCAAGGAGTCAGTTCTTCATTATCAGTTGGCCAAAGTATTAGAGCATCAGTATTAGAGCATCAATCAGAGTATTCAGCATTAGTCCTTCCAATGAATATTCAGGACTGATTTCCTTTAGGATGGACTGGTTGATCTCCTTGCAGTCCAAGGGACTCTCAAGAGTCTTCTTCAACACCACAGTTCAAAAGCATCAGTTCTTTGGCGCTCAGCTTTCTTTATGGTCCAACTCTCACATCCATACATGACTATTGCAAAAACCATAGCTTTGACAAGACGGACCTTTGTCAACAAAGTAATGTTTCTGCTTTTCAATATGCTGGCATAGCTTTTCTTCCAAGGAGCAACTGTCTTTTAATTTCATGGCTACAGTCACCATCTGCAGTGATTTTGGAAAAAGTTCTTACAAAAGGTTTAAAAAAGGGTGATTATAGTGTAGTTATGTCTATGAATTCAAATATAATTTGCAAGATAGATGTTATAATACCAATGTACTTCACCATCTATTATTGACTGAAATATGTTTTCCCAGATTCAAATGTTAAAACCCTATTCTTACCCAATATATATTTGGAGATGGAGCTTTTAAAATGTAATTTAGTTAAAATTGGACTTCTCTGGTTTCTCAGACGGTAAAGTGTCTGCCAACAATGCGGAAGACCTGGGTTTGATCCCTGGGTAGTGAAAATCTCCTGGAGAAGGAAATGGCAACCCACTCCAGTACTCTTGCCTGGAGAATCCCATGGATGGAGGAGCCTGGTAGGCTACAGTCCATGGGGTCACAAACAGTCGGACATGACTGAGCAACTTCACTTACTTATTAGGGTGTGTCCTAATCCTATCTGCCTGGTGCCTTTATAAGAAGAGACTAGAACAGAGAGACACCAGAGGTCTTATAAACAGAGGGATGACTTTGTAAAGAGGCCACAAAAGCTGACCTTGTGTAAACCAGACAGAGGCCTTAGAGGAAGTCAGTCATGTTAGCTCCTTGACCTAAGGCTTCTAGCCTCTGGAACTGTGAGAAAATAAATTTCTGTTGTTTTAAGGCATTCAATTTGTGGTTATTTATTTTTTTTAATGGCAGACCTAACAAACTAATACACCAGGTAAATTGTTTTTCTCCAAGAATATACATGTTACAATCAATTTATGCATGGACTGTTTTCCAAAAACTTTGCAGAAGAGGAGAGATAAGTTAAATATTTCTAAGAATAATCCAAAGAATTGCTATAAAATATAACTTGATAAAAAATGTTCCTTATTAGTTATCAAGCTTTGTAATGATTATGGAACATTAGTTATAACCATATGCATGCTTGCTAAGTTGGTTCAATCATTTCCTACTCTTTGTGACCCTATGGACTGCAGCCCACCAGGCTCCTAGTCCATGGGATTCTCCAGCCCACCAGGCTCCTAGTCCATGGGATTCTCCAGGCAAGAATACTGAAGTGGGTTGTCATGCCCTCTCGCAGGGGATCTTCCCCACCCAGGGTCGAACCTGGTTCTCCTGCATTGGCAGGCAGATTCTTTACCACTAGGGCCACCTAGGAAGCCCTAAAACCACATGAGGTCAAGTCATTTCTTACTGAATATTGATTTTCTGAATTAAAAATTTGGCTATTATTTTTTTTATTTTTCTCTATGATTAGTATTTCTATTAACATATAAAGAAAGGTGAAACCTATATTTAAAGGGTTGAAGGACATTTGAATATTGGCATCAATAATATATATTTGTAAAATTTTATTCATGAAGGGTGGGGAGAATAACAGTTTTTTTAGAATTCAAGAAGAAATTATATATATATATATTTTTTTTTATTTTTAGGACAGTATGTTTCCTCCCAGTGTGTGTATTTGAATGAACAGAATTCATACATTAATTTTCTATTTCTATTGCAACAGGTTACCACAAAATTAATGACAAAACACATTTAGTAGTCTACAGTTCTTTGGTTCAGAAGTATAAAATCAGTCTTAGTAATCTAACATCAGGGTTTCCTAGGTGGCTCTAGTGATAAAGAATCCACCTGCCAATGAAAGAGACAGGTAGGAGAGGTGGGGTTGATCCCTGGGTTGTGAAGATCCCTTGGAGGAGGGCATGGCAATCCAATCCAGTATTCTTGCCTGGAGAATTGCCTGGACAGAGAAGCCTGGTGTACAAATAGTTGGACATGACTGAAATGACTTAGCACACACATGCACACAGTCTAACATCAAGGTTTGGCAGTGCTATGATCTTTTTGGAGACTCTAGAGGAGAATTTGTCTTCTTTTTTTCTAGCTTCTACAAGATACCTGAGTTCTTTGGCTCATGGCCCTACATCAATCCAATCTGTGCTTCCATTTTCACATCTCCCTTTTCCCCTTTGTTTCTAGTGTCACACCACCAATCTATGTGATTGAATACTCTGGCATTTTGACACTTTGGGGGCACTAGTTAAAGGTTAACTTTCTCTCAAGAGCATACTTTGCTGACAAAATGAAAAATTTATTTCATTTTAGAGTCTTTGGCAATTTGAATAGGCTCACAGTTTCCCAAATCATTAAAGTCTAGTTTCATTTTGCTTAACAGTTCTTCCCTCAATTTATTTCTTTCCTCTGAATTTTACTATGAGCAGTAAGAAGAAACAATACATCTTCAACACTTCACTAGAAAATCTCGTCTAAACACACAAGTTCATTGCTTAAATGTTCTGCTTTCCACATGTCTTTACAATGCAATTCAACTAAGTTTTCTTACACTATATAAAAAGGATCAACTTTCCTCCAGTTTCCAGTAACTTTTGTTTCATTTCCTTTTTAACTCTTACACCAGAAAGTCTTTTTAAGATGATTTAGATATTCTCTAAGATGAGACAGATGTTCTCGCTCATGCTCAATTTCTTCTAAGCCCTCACCCACAGTGTATGATCAAATAAAACCAGGATTATTGAAATCTTCTATCTCTGTCAACTTCCAAAGTCTGAAGCTGTTCATATTTTCAGGAGTTTTTTAAATTTCAGTACTCTACTGCAGTTACCAAAATCTGAATCAGTCAAGGCTCTACCAGAGAAATCAAACCAATGTGAAAAATATATTGAGAGACTTGTTGCAAACAAACAAACAAACAAACAAACAAACAAAAAAAAAACTGGCTTCTTTCTGTGCCAGCCAAATAATTAGGTTGAATGGTAATATGGTCATATCGCCACTCCTGAACCTTTCAAATGATAGTGCTAAACTCTGCAATCCCTCGAGGAATTCAGTATTGCTTTGGTTTGGTATTTTGTAAGGAGAAGCTGTTTTGTCTTGTACTTCATCATGCCTACCATAAAAGCCCAGAAATGATTACTTTTTAAATGGGCAAAAATAGCTTTACAAATAAGCATGACCTTGTGCCTAAAAGCCTATGAATGCCAGGATTTTACCCCAGATGTTACTTGAAGTCATCAAAAATATTAATAAACATAGTAAAAAGTGTATCTAGCCAAGTATGAAAATGAACTCATTTTAGATCACATTAATCCCTCCCTGCCTTTCCTTTTCTACCATAAAAATCCCAAATGAGGGGTGTCAGTGGCAGACAGAGATGCTGTTTTGGGCATTTTGCAAGCTTTTATAGATGAATCTACAAAAAGAGTTACAAAAAGTTGGACATGACTGAGCAACTGAATTGACTGATAGATGAATCACAGAGCAGAGTCTAAGGATTTGGGGGTAAAATTCTGCCACTCTTACAAGTGAAAGTGAAAGTCATTCAGTCATGTCCAGCTATTTAAGACTCTATGGACTATAAAGTCCATGGAATTCTCCAGGCCAGAATACTGGAGTGGGTTGCCATACCCTTCTCCAGGGGATCATTCCAGCTGACGGATCGAACCCAGGTCTCCTGCATTTCAGGCAGATTCTTTACTGTCTGAGCCACCAGGGAAGACACTTTAGGACAAAAATTGTAATCTAGCTGAGTTTTCCCTCCCTCAATTTCATTTGCTTGGTACATTTATCAGAAAACTTTAGAAACAAATAGGGTCATTATCTTTTAGTTAGACACAGGGTAAGTAATATCATATCAAACAATCAGATAATTATAGAAAACATTTTTCAGTGCTATAGTTGGGAGAATGAATTATCATGCAGTAAATGGAGATTATTGTTAACATTTTATCTCTGATATAGAATTGGTATCCCCTTCATCAAAAAGTTTATGAAAGATTTAGAAGATGAATTAAGTTCTGTTAAGCACTCTGTGCCTAAATAGCACATAATATAGTTTAAAACCTTTGTCAAAGATTGTATTACATAGTGATTAGCAATTATTAATGTGCAATTCATGGCAAAGTATAATGGTCGAAATATTTAACCTAAGGTACAAGCATTTGGTGATTTTGTTTTTGCTTTAAATTGTGTATTGACTTACTTATGGTACATAAAATATTTGTGTAATCAGACATTATTGGATTTTTTACTGCTTTATTACCTAAGTTTATTGTTCAATCAAAAAAGCATATATTTTAGGGCCCTTGTTGACAGGAAGTAATTCCAAATCCTTCATGCTGAAATTCCTCTTCATATTTTCTCCTCCTGACCTTAGTAAAACAGAGAGGAGCTAGTCAGCAGTTTTTATATTTTCTCAGTTCATTTTCTCTTTTCACTTTACCTAAGCTGGGTCGGTATGATGCACATGTAAAGTATTGGCTATTCTGAATATAATTAGAGAATTATTCAGAAAAGGTGAATATGGCAGAATTTTGTGTGAGATATACATTTTGAAATCTCTGATTACATTTATTAATTAGAATTTAGAACATATACACTAAAGAAAATTAAATGGAGAGAGATATGAAGTTTCTTTGCACCACTGAGCCAGTTTCAAGTAAGGTAAAATACCTGCAAGATTAATTCACTTCTATGATATTTCAATAAATCAAGAAGATTAAAGTTTTAAAATTTTGTGTTTGCTAAAATATTATAGCATCCTTTGCTAAGTTCACGTGCATGTTAGACTCTATCATGTAGTTATTAGAGAAGGTATTTTTATAAATAGATGGCATATTAAAAAGCAGAGACATTACTTTGTCAACAAAGGTCCATATTGTCAAACCTATGGCTTTTCCAGTGGTCATGTATGGATGGGAGAGTTGGACTATAAAGAAAGCTGAGTGTTGAAGAATTGATGCTTTTGAACTGTGGTGTTGGAGAAGACTCTTGAGAGTCCCTTGGACTGCAGGGAGATCCAGCCAGTCCATTCTGAAGGAGATCAGTCCTGAATGTTCACTGGAGGGACTGATCTTAAAGCTGAAACTACAATCCTTTGGCCACCTGATGCGAAGAGCCAACTCATTAGAAAAGACCCTGATGCTGAGAAAAATTGAAGGTGTAAGGAGAAGGGGACGACAGAGGACGGGATGGTTAGATAGCATCACCAAGTCAATGGACATGAATTTGAGCAAGCTCTGGGAGATGGTGAAGGACAGGGAAGCCTGGTGTGCAGCAGTCCATGGGGCCACAAAGAGTTACACTAATGAAACATGGCATGTCTTGCACACAAAAACCTTTATATTTCTTATATGCTAATACAACACAGTCAGTTGAGAGATTTTATATCATGCACTTAAGTCATTCTGTAATCTAGGCTCCTTTGTTCTTCTGACTGGTATCCTGAGGAAGGAGAAGAAACATGGAGGATTGTGAGAGATGTTATGATTAAATGCACCTGGAAATGACTTGATCCCTATCATCCTCACTTGTTTAGCCAACATTCACTCTTATAGCCATGCTGCTGCTACTGCTGCTAAGTCGCTTCAGTCGTGTCCGACTCTGTGCAACCCCATAGACGGCAACCCACCAGGCTCCCCTGTCCCTGGGATTCTCCAGGCAAGAATACTGGAGTGGGGTGCCGTTGCCTTCTCCGTATTATAGCCATACTTACTTGCAAAGGGAAGAAAGAAAATTAGCCGGGAGATAAAAAGAAGAAGAAATGGGACTGGAGTTTATGTATTGAATCTCTTTTAAAAAGTACACAACTTTGGCCCTTATTTGATTTGGGCTGTTGAAACAGGTAGTCAAAAAATGATTCTCTATGCTGAAGCACTGGAACATAGGCCAGAAATGATCGAAAGGGGTTATTTGAAAAGCAGGCTACAGTTTGACATTTCCTAGCGTCACCAAGAGTCGGACACGACTGAGCGACTTCCCTTTCACTTTTCATTTTCATGCATTGGAGAAGGAAATGGCAACCCACTGTAGTGTTCTTGCCTGGAAAATCCCAGGGACAGGGGAGCCTGGTGGGTTGCCGTCTATGGGGTCACACAGAGTCAGACATGACTGAAGAGACTTAGGAGCATCAGCAGCAGCACTATCACTGCATATAATTGACAATTCTGGAAGAAAGGAATGATAAAATGAATGAGTAGTGTTATGAACACCCAGTGACAGGAAAACAAGGAATAATAGCATGGCCCACACATGTATACCTGATTCCCTGCTAAAAACTTCTTAACTCCTGTAAAGCTCAAAACCACCATATGAGTCAAGTATTATTTTTAAACACTTTTTATTTAACAGAAAATAAGTGAAAAACAGTGTTTTTGAAAGAGAGACTAAATAATCTGTTCCAGTTTACATAAAATTGTAGGTCATAGAAATTAAATATTAAACTGGAAAGCCCCTAGATTCTATGTTTTAAACTCTACATTATATTACTCTTGGACTTCCCAGGTGGTGCAATGGTAGGTAGTCCATCTTTTGCAGGAGTTGCAAGAGAATCTGGTTTGATCCTTAGATCAGGAAGATCCCTGGAAAAGGAAATGTCAACCCACTTCAGTATTTTTGCTGGGGAATCCCATGGACAGAAGAGCATGGAGAGCTACAGTCCATGGGGTCACAAAGAGTTGGACAGGAATGAGTACACACATCAAAAAAATATACATTATTCTTATGAAAAGCAAATTCAGAATACTATACTGATAAAAATAGTTGCAAAACCATTCGCTGTTAGAAGATAATTACTGTTCATGTTATAGGCAGCTTGGAAGAAGACATGACAATCAAATTCTATCAATATATTTAACACAGGTGTCCAGTAATACAAATGAAGTTATTTATGGTATTGGTTCAATTATGAAATTAAATCATATCAGGAAAAATAATAGCCTAATTAAATTTATATATTTGCAATCCTGTGTTAATACAAATATGCACAAGTGTAAATCTGAACAGAAATCATCCAATTTCTCATTAATAATCTTAACCATGTTTATTCATGGTATCTCTTCTGTAAATACTAAAAATTATTGAATCTGATGATGCCTTAACAGAGTCACAAAAACATTTTTTTAAGTTTATGGTTTACATAAAATATTCACATGCCACCACTGGAAAATTGTTATATGGTTTGCAAGTCTTTCATTTTCTAAAAACTTTGATAGTCTTTAAAAGTGATGTCATTGTTTGCTTTGAGAATCAGTGTTCTTTCTCTAAGGAAGAAAGATAAGTTGATGATAATTTCTTTTCTAATTGCGTGATACTGTGGTAAATGGTTTAGTGAGAGGTGGATGAAATGTAACAATATAGTTATAAATAAGAAAATTGGGTAACCAAGGCTCACTTGTAATTGGTCAGTAACAGCAAGTGGGGCAGTGCTGTAAGACTGTTTAGATTCTCAACTATTTTCAAATTATTAAGCACACAAATATCTTAAGTTACAAGCTTGCTTTAAAATTAAAATCAAATTTCTCTGCTTCATGAAACAATTGTAAAACATCATAAAAATCTCTGCATTCTAAATGTTATACCATTTGACAATTATCTGTAAAAGTTGAGTTGTTATTTCTTTTGGACATATTTTAATTTGCTTTCCTAAAATAGACCCAATTGCCAATGGTAAGAACGTTGATGAGTCATTAAGATTAACCTTAACAAATGGGGGATCACAAACCATAACATATTATTTACTTATAATTATTAATTTACATTGATTGATATTTTAATACATTGTTAAAATATTGAAAGTGCTATAATACCTCTTTCCTGGTGTGATGACTGTTTGATACTTCTTTGAAGATTACAAACTGGCTTCACTTTGTTCCATAATTTAGATTTTTTTAAAAAGTATGAGATAGAGACACAATCCAGAATTGTCCCTGCTTCTCAAAGTGACCTATCTAGAATAAACTATTGCTTTGTTAAACTCTCATCAAAATTGCCTAACACATTCTAGACCTATAACAGTCCCTCCTAAACTCTTTCTGCAACACCCCATGATTTCACATGCTCTGTTTCTCTTGCAACAAGTATTAATTAGTTAAACTTTTTTCCAGCTACAGATGTCATCCTGATGGTTTGCTAATGGACATCTAAAGTTCTTTCTTATTCCTTCAGTTTTACTGAATTATAATTGATAAGTAAAATTGCAAGCAAAGAGTATAATGTGATGATTTGAGATACACATACTTCGTGAAACGATTACCACAATCCAGTTAACTAACACAGGCAATATCTCACACAAGTACATTTCCTTATGTGTCGTGAGTCAGTTCAGTTCGTTTTGGTTACTGAGTCATGTCCAACTATTTGCGACCCCATGGACTGCTGTATGCCAGATTTCACTGTCCATCACTAACTCCCGGAGCTTACTCAAGCTCCTGTCCTGAGTTGGTGATGCCATCCAACCATCTCATCCATTGTCACCCCTTCTCCTTTTGCCTTCAATCATTCCCAGCATCAGGGTCTTTTCAAATAAGTCAGTTCTTCACACCAGATTGCCAAAGTATTAGAGTTTCAGCTTTAGCATTAGTCTTTCTAATGAATATTCAGGACTTATTTCCTTTAGGATGGACTGGTTGGATCTCCTAGCTATCCAACGGACTCTCAAGAATCTTCTCCGACACCACAGTTCAAAAGCATCAGTTCTTTGGCACTCAGCTTTCTTTAGTGTCCAACTCTCACATTCATAAATGACTACTGGAAAAAACAAAGCTTTGATTAGATGGACCTTTGTTGGAAAAGCAATATTTCTGCTGTATAATATACTGTCTATCTCTGCCATAATTTTTTTTCCAAGAGGCAAGCATCTTTTAATTTCATGGCTGCAGTCACCATCTGCAGTGATTTTTTTTTAGCCAAAATAATAATAATAAAGTCTGTCATTGTTTTCACTTTTTCCACATCTATTTGCCATGAAATGATGGGAACTGATGCCATGATCTTAGTTTTCTGAATGTTGAGCTTTAAGCCAACTTTTTCACTCTCCTCTTTCACTTTCATCAAGAGGCTCTTTAGTTCCTCTTTGCTTTCTGCCATAGGGTGGTGTCATCTGCATATCTGAGTTACTGATATATCTCCTGGAAATCTTGTTTGCAGCTTGTGCTTCATCCAGTTCAGCATTTCTCATGATATACTCTGCATATGAGTTAAGCAGGGTGACAATATACCACCTTGACATACTCCTTTTCCTATTTGGAACCAGTCTGTTGTTCCATGTCCAGTTCTAACTGTTGCTTCTTGATCTGCATACAGATTTCTCAGAAGGCAGGTCACGTCATCTGATATTCACATCTCTTTAAGAGTTTTCCACAGTTTGTTGTGATCCACACAATCAAAGGCTTTGGCATAGTCAATATCACAGAAGCAGATGTTTTTCTGGAACTCTTTCACTTTTTCGATGATCCAACAGATGTTGGCAATTTGATCCTTGGTTCCTCTACCTTTTCTAAATCCACCTTGAACATCTGCAAGTTCATGGTTCATGTACTATTGAAGCCTGGCTTGGAGAGTTTTGAGCATTACTTTGCTAGCGTGTGAGATGAGAGCAATGTGCAATAGTTTGAGCATTCTTTGGCATTGCATTTCTTTGAGATTGGAATGAAAATTGACCTTTTTCAGTCCTGTGGCCACTGCTGAGTTTTCCAAATTTGCTGGCTTATTGAGTGCAGCACTTTCACAGCATCATCTTTCTTGGATTTGAAATAGCTCAACTGGAATTGCATCATCTCCACGAGCTTTGTTCATAATGATGCTTCCTAAAGCCCACTTGACTTCACATTCCAGGATGTCTGGCTCTAGGTGAGTGATCACACCATCGTGATTATCTGCGTCATGAAGATCGTCTAACCTCTTAGCAAATTTTCTGTCTATAGCACAGTATTATTAACAGTATTCACCATGTTTACATTATATCCCTAGAGCTTATTTATCTGATAACTGAAGGCTTCCCTGGTAGCTCAGGCAGGGATGAATCTGCCTGCAATGCAGGAGATGTGGGCTTGGAAGATCCAGGGTTAGGAAGATCCCCTGGAAAAAGAATGGCTACCCACTCCAGTGTTCTTTCCTGGAGACTCCACATGGACAGAGGAGCCTGGTGGGCTACAGTCTATGGGGTCACAAACAGTCAGACACGACTGAGCGATACGCCATGTATCCTTTGACCAGGACCACCATCTCCTTCACCCCATGATATTTGATAATCAATATTCTGCTTTCTTCCACTTTCTTTAGCTATTTGTAAGGCCCCCTCAGATAACCACTTTGCCTTCTTGCTTTTATTTTTCTTTGGGATGGTTTTCTTCACTGCCTTCTGGATAATATTATGGACAGTAGCACATTAAGGGAACATTTTGCCCAAAGCTGGGCACAACAAAAGGATGTAAAAGGTAGAGACATAGTAGACACTGAAGAGATCAAGAAGAGATGGAAAGAATATATGGAAGAATGGTATAAAGTTATACAGATAAACCATACTACTATGATGGTGTGGTCAGCCACCCAGGGCCAGACACTCTGATAACTAAGTCAAGTGGGCCTTAGGAAGCACTGCTGTTAATAAAGCTAATGGATGCAATGGAATTCCAGTAGAACTATTCAAAACTCTAAAGGATGATGCCATGGAGGTGTTGCATTCAATATGTCAGCAAATCTGGAAGACTCAGAAGTGCCCACAGGACTGGAAAAGGTCAGTCCTCATCCCAATTCCCAAGAAAGGGAGTGCTAAAAATGTACTAACCATCAGATAATCATACTCATCTCCCATGCTAGTAAGGTCATGCTTAAAATCTTACTTGCTAGGCTTCAGCATTATGTGAAGCATGGACTTCCAGATATCCAAGCTGGATTTAGAAAAGACAGAGGAACCAGAGACCAAATTGTCAACATTTGCTGAATCATACAAAAAGATAGGGAGTTAAAAAAAAAAAAAAAAAAAAAAAAAAAACTACCTTTGTTTTGTCAGCTGTGCCAAAGCCTTTGATTCTATAGATCATAACAAACTGTGGAAATCTCTTAAGGAGATGGGAATACCAAACCATCTTACCTGTCTCCTGAGAAACATATATGAGGGTCAAGAAGCAACAAATAGATCTCTGTATGGAACAACTGATTGGTTTAAGACTGAGAAAGGAGTATGGCAAGGCTGTCTGCTGTCACCCTGTTTGATCTATATGCTGAGCACATTATGAGAAATGCTGGGCTGGATGAGTTATAAGCTGGAATCAAGATAGGTGAGAGAAACATCAGCAATCTCAGATATGCAAGTGACACCACTCTAATGACAGAAAGCAAAGAAGAATTCAAGAGCCTCTTGAAGAGGGTGAAGGAGAGTGAAAAAGTTGGCTTAAAACTAAATATTAAAAAACCAAGATCATGCATCTGGCCCCATTACTTCATAGCAAATAAAGGGGGAGGGAAGGTGAAAGTATTGACAGATTTCTTCTTCTTTGGCTCTAAAATCACTGGGGATGGTGACTACAGCCATGAAATCAGAAGACATTTGTTTCTTGACAGGAAAGTTATGACAAACCTAGACAGTGTGTAGTAAAGCCAGAGACATCACTCTGCTGACAAAGGTCATAGTCAAGGTTATGATCTTCCCAGTGGTCACATATGGTTGTGAAAGCAGGATTGTAAAGAAGGCAGAGCACCGAAGAATTGATGCCTTCAAACCATGATGCTGGAGATGACTCCAGGGAGTCCCTTTGACAGCAAGATCAGGCCAGTCAGTCCTAAAGGAAATCAACCCTGAATACTCATTGGAAGGACTGATGCTGAAGCTAAAACACCAGTATTTTTTTCACCTGATGTGAACAGCTGGCTCATTGGAAAAACACCCTGACCCTAGGAAAGATTGAGGACAGAAGGAGAAGGGGGCGTCAGAGAATGCTGTGTCTGAATGGCATAACCAAAGCAATGGACCTGAACTTGAACACACTTTGGGAGATGGTGAGGGACAGAGAAGCCTAGTGTGCTATAGTCCATGGGGTCGCAAAGAGTTGGACAAGACTGGATGATTGAACCACAACAACATTCTACTTTATGCCTCTAGGTGTTCAACTAAAAAAATGTAACTGAGAACATAAAATAAATTAATTAAGTTATCAGTTTGGTGTTAAACTTAGTAGAGGTCTGCCAGTTTAATGAAGCAGATTTATCCCAGAAAAATGTTTAAAAGAAAAAGACAAATTTTTAAACATACCTTCCTCAGTAGTTCTTTATAGCAAAATATTTATAAAAACTAATTTGTTCATTATTTAAATATTATCAGAGTAACCCTATCACACAGAAGAACTGTACAAAAAAGAGTTTCATGACCCAGATAATCATGATAGTGTGATCACTCACCTAGAGCCAAACATCCTGGAATGTGAAGTCAAGTGGACCTTAGAAAGCATCACTACAATCAAAGCTAGTGGAGGTGATGGAATTCCAGGTGAGCTATTTCAAATCCTGAAAGATGAAGCTGTGAAAGTGCTGCACTCATTATGCTAGCAAATTTGGAAAACTCAGCAGTGCCCACAGGACTGGAAAAATTCAGTTTTCATTCCAATCCCAAAGAAAGGCAATGCCAAAGAATGCTCAAACTACCACACAATTGCATTCATCTCACATGCTAGTAAAGTAATGCTCAAAATTCTCCAAGCCAGGCTTCAGCAATACATGTACCGTGAACTTCTGGATGTTCAAGCTGGTTTTCGAAAAGGCAGAGGAACCAGAGATCAAATTGCCAACATCTTCTGGATCATCAAAAAAGCAAGAGAGTTCCAGAAAAAAACATCTATTTCTGCTTTATTGACTATGCCAAAGCCTTTGACTGTGTGGATCACAATAAACTGTGGAACATTCTGAAAGAGATGGGAATACCAGACCACTTGACCAGCCTCTTGAGAAACCTATATGCAGGTCAGGAAGCAACAGAACTGGACATGAAACAAGAGACTGGTTCCAAATAGGAAAAGAAGTACGTCAAGGCTGTGTATTGTCACACTGCTTATTTAACTTATATGCAGAGTATATCATGAGAAAAGCTGGGCTGGAAGAAGCACAATCTGGAATCAAGATTGCCAGGAGAAATATCAATAACCTCAGAGATCCAGATGCCACCACCCTTATGGCAAAAAGTGAAGAGGAACTAAAAAGCCTCTTGATGAAAGTTAAACAGGAGAGTGAAACAGTTGGCTTAAAGCTCAACATTCAGAAAACGAAGATCATAGCATCCAGTCCCATCACTTCATGGGAAATAAATGGGGAAACAATGGAAACAGTGGCCGACTTTATTTTTCTGGGCTCCAAAATCACTGCAGATGGTGATTGCAGCCATGAAATTAAAAGACGCTTACTACATGGAAGGAAAATTATGACCCACCTAGAAAGCATTTTAAAAAGCAAAGACATTACTTTGCCAGCAAAGGTCCGTTTAGTCAAGGCTATGGTTTTTCCTGTGGTCATGTATGGATGTGAGAGTTGAACTGTGAAGAAACCTGAGAGCCGAAGAATTGATGCTTTTGAACTGTGGTGTTGGAGAAGACTCTTGAGAGTCCCTTGGACTTCAAGGAGATCCAATCAGTCCATCCTAAAGGACATCAGTCTTGGGTGTTCATTGAAAAGATTGCTGCTAAAGCTGAAACTCCAGTACTTTGGCCACCTCATGTGAAGATTTGTCTCATTGGAAAAGACCCTGATGCTGGGAGGGATTGGGGGCAGGAGGAGAAGAGGACGACGGAGGATGAGATGGCTGGATGGCATCAGTGATTTGATGGACATGGGTTTTAGTAAATTCTGGGATTTGGTGATGGACAGGGAGGGCTGACATGCTGCAGTTCATGGGATCGTGAAGAGTTGGACACGGCTGAGCGACTGAACTGAACTGAACCCTATCATCCTATGAAGGAAAATAGATACTGAGTTTGGAGGTGTAGAATATATTGTAAATAACCTTCTATCATGGGGTGAGACAGATGAATCATAGAAAAATTTAAATATTTTAAATGAACAAACATAACTTTTTATTCAGAGTTTCAAAAGTCATTACTTATTGAATTCTGGTGCCAGCACAAAAATGTGAAAGCTATGAAAATCTAGGTAGATATTACAACAAAAAATCAGAAACCATTGTAATATTTTTAAAAGAATGTCCCAAGGAGATTTATTCATATCTTTATTATTCATAAAGTTAATTAAAAAGTTCTACTGAAATAGAATTAAACAAATGTTGTCATTTTTGGTGCAACAATATCAACTACTGTGTTGAAACCATGGAAATCAAAGAAGTGACTCTAAAATTCAATATGAGGGAAATCTTACACAAGATAACCTTAATCACGATTCTTAACCAGGTATGAACACTTGATTCACCCACTGAGCTTTTAATAGATTAAACATACAGAGGCCAAATATGAAAATTCATAAAGTGCAAGAGCTGTGCTAAAATGTGAGGCTGGGAGTTGGAGCCCTGGTACATAACAGCAATTCTTTATACTCTTGCAAATCTGTTTTATTAAGCTATACCATAGTATTTATTTCTAAAGTGAAAAGAACATTGTAGAATCATTGCTGGAGAGAATGACAGATTAAACGTATTACAAAACTTTTTTTAATATAAAAAGAAAAAAATTGCAATATAAGAAATCTCTGTGAATGATTTGGACAGTTCCACTTTCTCTGTGCCAGACTCTCGTAAGTATTTTACTTCATGACAATTTTGTTCTTCCTAACAACCATGTGGAGAAGGGCATGATGACCCACTCCAGTATTCTCGCCTGGAGAATTCCACGGACAGAGGATCCTGGTGAGTTACAGTCCATGGGATCGCAAAGAGTGAGATGTAACTGAGCGACTAAGCACAATGACAGTATGAGCTATCATGACCCCTATTTTCCAGATAAGCTAAATGGTATATAGAGAGGTTAGGTAATTTATGGAAATGTATATTTCTAGCAAGTGATGGAGTGGAGATTTTAAACCATAATGTATGACTCTGGATCACTATATATACTATACATATACAAAAGAGTATTTAAATTTTCACCCCACATTTCATAATCTGACATACAAAATAAAAGTTAAAGTTTATAACTGACTAATAACAGAAATTTTAGATTTAAATATACTTTAAATGTGGACTATAGCATATTTAATAATTGTAAATGCCACATAACATTATTTATACTCTTTCCTCTAATA
Organism: Budorcas taxicolor; assembly: GCF_023091745.1. NCBI lineage: Eukaryota > Metazoa > Chordata > Mammalia > Artiodactyla > Bovidae > Budorcas > Budorcas taxicolor. The sequence goes on along the minus strand of NC_068929.1, from coordinate 52,551,495 downwards.
TGAACTGAAATAGTTTGTACTACCATTTTTGTTATATAATTTGTTTTATCCCCTCCCCATTTTTTTTTTTTTTTTGTTAAATCCATGTATATAGCTGGTTAAATAACAAAAGACAGCTTTGTCACAAGCAAACTCGTCAGTCAAGTGGATTAGAATTGCTTACAAAAATATAAAATCTGATAAAACTACCGATGCCAGTAAATCCAAGATTAAGGTAGTAAAAATCAACAATGTGATAAAACTTACCACCATTTAAATTATATATATAGCATAAAGTTAAAATCACTTTATGATCAGAATTAATTTACCATTTTATTGTCATAATTATTTCTCCTCATTAAATCTGCAAACAGATTAGATAATAAAACATTAATCAGAGGGAAAATCCAGAACACTTTTTAAAAATTCTGTTTTCATTATTCTAATAATACTTGTCAATACTGGGAAGTTAAATCACTATTCAGACATATCATTAATTTCTGATGGTGCAAAATTCAACTATCTTATTCTTAAGGCATCTTTTGAAAACTCTAGAATGATATCTATAATTCTCAGATCAAAATCAGGTGTATTCATGTACCTCAATGTGCAGTGTGGGGATACAGCCAATAATAATGTAATATCTCTCTGCATGCCTACAGGTGGTAATTATGGCGATCATATTGTAATGTATAGAAATGTCAAATCTCTATGTTGTGCACCAGGAAGTGAAATAGGAAATGAAAGGAAGGAGGACAGAAGCCAGGAAAGGAGGAAGGGCAGAAGGGAGAAATGAAGCAAGAATCGGGTATATTCAGACTTTCTGCAATGTTTATTAGATTTTCTTATTTTTTTGCATTCAATTTAGACTCCATTTAGCTCAAAAATATGTCTGTCACACATCAGTGAGCATAGTTGAGCATGTTTATTTGATTGCTCCCATTTCCCTGGGTAGACTTTGCCTATCCATACTGGTTTAATATCACTCAGGCCCTGTGCAGCACTCTGCAATACTAAATTTATTGCCTCTTGTCACTCCATCATTAACCAAGATGGTGACTTTATGTGAATTAAAGCACTTCACTGGTATTGTGAGGAAGTTTCTAATAACTGTATGCACCCATGATGACTACACTGAGAATGGCATCCTCTGAAGTGATAAGAAACACAGCATGCATAGTCCTCCTTGCACTCGCTCCAGTGATGTCCTTCCAGATACCCTATTTGACAGCTACACCTCTCTCAAATTCAGTTTTCACACTACCGTCCATTCTTTCTCTACCTTTAGTCTCATTAGAAATAAAATTTCTTAGCATCTAAAGATCTCTAATTTTACAATTTTTTTTTCTTCTTTAAAATGTGTGTCCAGTATCAGGAGAAGGGCCAATTACCCAATGGCTTTCTAAAAGTCTTTACGTTAAGAAATGATTTACATTTTCTCTCTCTTATTAAGGCAATCAGCAGTCTCTCTCTTTTCAAGATCTCTAACCAAATCACAAAAATTCTGCTGGCTCTTTTTCTTTTGGCTTCAAACATAACATTCAGTTAAACAAAATTTTAAAACTACAAAAGTTAGAAAGAATCATCCAATCCCAGCTTCTCCTACAATTAAAATTATAAACTTGCCCTTTATTTTTCTCCATTTATCAAAGCTCTATGATCTGTCTATTATCACAGTTTTATCACTGAATCTATTTACTATTCAGTCTCTAATTTAACATGGAAAAAAGTTGAATGAGCAAATGAGAATATTATTACTTTTGAATACCTGGAGTATTAACTGGAGAAATATTATACTTCAGTTTTTGCCACCAATTCTGAATATAACCTTTGGAACCAGCAGAAACAAGGACTACTTTAGAAAAATCTGTGCTTAATAATAAGCATATATTTAATAACCAGTTTATAGAAAAAAGCCATTAAATGAGATATTAGTTTTTAAGGCTGAAGTACATTTTTATTGAATTATGACCTTTCTTACTATTTTTTGAAGTTATTATTTATGCTCTTCTGTGAATATTCTTTAAACTTTTATCTTCCTTTACAAAAAATGTAATATCCAACTGTATTTAAATATATTGATTTTTTAAAATATTTGTCACATATTGGTAGCACAAATTATAATTTTATCCTATTTGTGTTGCCCATAGAACACTACATGTATACTCAATATTTGTATATATGTATATTTCTCCACTATATTAGTCAAGATTTAAAAAGTGGAACTAATTCTTCCCTTTATTTAAATAGAAACAGCTTATTGTATGCACGGGCTCAGAAAATTTATAAACAATGAAAGCTTTCATTCTCAATTTGAGATTTTTAAATGATTAAATAAAAGTGAAATTGGTGAAACGCTACAATATATACTTTAAGTTAAGGACTTTTGTTAAGTGATTGAGATGGTAGATACTTGAGAAGCAGTTTTATATAACAAGACCTGTGTCTGACATAAACTGGTACAAAACTTAGAAATACAACAAATATCTCCATATCTAAGCTCCAGTTTCTATGACTATGTTACACCCGATGGAAATTTCTCATAGTTCTGGAGGCAGAGAAATCTAAGAGCAAGGCCCTGGAATGTACAGTGTCTGGTAAGAGCCTGCATCCTAGGACATTGATGGCTTTGTTCTCACTGTGTCCTCAAATGGAAGAAAAACAACAAGAGAGATTTGGGGGTCTCTTTTATCAGGGTACTAAACATATCTGTGAAGACACCACCCTTAGCACCTAATCATCTCCCAAAGACACTCAACATGCAAAATTTAAAGGGACACAAGCATTCATTCCATAATGTAAATTCTTACAGTTTGTGATTTTAGTTTGAATTCAACTGAGGACTGATGCTTTTGATTATCCATGCATGCATTCATTTTATTCCATAACATTTTTGAGGGAAGGCTTATTTTTATTTTCTCGAAGACTTTATATAGAATTAGTGTTATTTCTTCCTTACATGTTTGGTAGAATTCACCACTGAAGTCATTAAGGCCTGATTTTTTTTTTTTTTTGGATGACTTGAATTATAAATTCAGTTTATTTAATGCATTTATAATTTCTATTTTTTTTCTTGGGTTAATGTTGGTTTCATACTGTTCATACTGTTCATGCGGTTCTCAAGGCAAGAATACTGAAGTGGCTTGCCATTCCCTTCTCCAGTGGAACACATTCTGTCAGACCTCTCCACCATGACCCACCCGTCTTGGGTTGCCCCGCAGGCATGGCTTGGTTTCATTGAGTTAGACAAGGCTGTGGTCATAGTGTGATTAGATTGACTAGTTTTCTGTGAGTATGGTTTCAGCGTTTCTGCCCTCTGATGCCCTCTTGCAACACCTACCATCTTACTTGGTTTCTCTGACATTGGGCATGGGGTATCTCTTCATGGCTGCTCCAGCAAAGCACAGCCGCTGCTCCTTACCTTGGACGAGCCATATCTCCTTACCGCCGCCGTTCCTGACCTTCAACGTGGGATAGCTCCTCTAGGCCCTCCTGTGCCTGCTCAGCCACCGCTTCTCGGGCTGCTCCCCCCAGCCGCCAGCCCTGGCCTCGGACGTGGGTGAAATTGTATGGACCTAACAGAAGCAGAAGATATTAAGAAGAGGTGGCAAGAATACACAGAAGAACTGTACAAAAAAGATCTTCATGACCCAGATAATCATGATGATGTGATCACTCATCTAGAGCCAGACATCTTGGAATGTGAAGTCAAGTGGGCCTTAGAAAGCATCACTATGAACAAAGCTAGCGGAGGTGATGGAGTTCCAGTTGAGCTGTTTCAAATCCTGAAAGATGATGCTGTGAAAGTGCTGCATTCAATATGCCAGTAAATTTGGAAAACTCAGCAGTGGCCACAGGACTGGAAAAGGTCAGTTTTCATTCCAATCCCAAAGAAAGGCAATGCCAAAGAATGCTCAAACTACCGCACAATTGCGCTCATCTCACATGCTAGGAAAGGAATGCTCAAAATTCTCCAAGCCAGTCTCCAGCAATATGTGAACCGTATTGGATGTTCAAGCTGGCTTTAGAAAAGGCAGAGAAAACAGAGATCAAATTGCCAACAACCGCTGGATCATGGAGAAAGCAAGAGAGTTCCAGAAAAACATCTATTTCTGCTTTATTGACTATGCCAAAGCCTTTGACTGTGTGGATCACAATCAACTGTGGAAAATTCTGAAAGAGATGGGAATACCAGACCACCTAGCCTGCCTCTTAAGAAATCTGTATGCAGGTCAGGAAGCAACAGTTAGAACTGGACATGGAACAACAGACTGCTTCCAAATAGGAAAAGGAGTACATCAAGGCTGTATATTGTCACCCTGCTTATTTAACTTCTATGCAGATTACATCATGAGAAACGCTGGACTGGAAGAAACAGAAGCTGGAATCAAGATTGCCAGGAGAAATATCAATAACCTCAGATGTGCAGATAACACCACCCTTATGGCAGAAAGTGAAGAGGAGGGTGAAAAACTCAACTTTCAAAAATCAATGATCACATCATCTGGTCCTATCACTTCACGCCCAATAGATGGGGAAACAATGAAAATAGTGACAGATTTTATTTTCTTGGGAGCCAAAAATCACTGCAGATGGTGATTGCAGCCATAAAATTAAAAGACTCTGCTCCTTGGAAGAAAAGCTATGACTAACCTAGACAGTGTATTAAAAAGCAGAGACTTTATTTTGCCAACAAAGGTCCATCTTGTCAAAGCTATGGTTTTTCCAGTAGTCATGTATGGATGTGAGAGTTGGCTGCTTTAATATTTGTTTTTCAAACTTCATTTTCTCAAAATGAAGACAGTCTTGTTTACTCATTATGAGTAGCTATTCCTGAGTTGCATTTTCTCACATTCAATAAAACTGTGGGCTTCATTTGTTTACATACATTACCAAAGGCATGTTGTCCCAGACTAAAGACCCTCTTGCATGCATGCATGCTAATTTGCTACAGTCCTGCTATGACTCTTTGAGACCCCATAGACTTTAGCCCACAAGATTCTTCTGTCCATGGGATTCTCTAGGCAAGAATAGTGCAGTGGGTTACCATATCATCCTCCAGGGGATCTTCCTGACCCAGGGATCAAACCCACATCTCTTATGTCTCCTGCACTGACAGTTGGGTTCTTTACTACTAGCGCAACTGGGAAGTCCCAAACACCCTCCTACTTAACTGTTAGTACATTATCCACAGACAACTCCTCTCTTCTATTGTGCCCAATAGATTCCACCCGTCTTAGTTCCACAAATACTGATCTATGACTCCTTAGCTGAATAGGGCCATCACGTTCTGCCTGGTCTCCCCTTCCTAAGGATAGAAAGTGTCTCCCATCAGACTTAATAATGTCATGTGTCCTAGTATCTGAACATAAATACTTCTTAAATCCTGCCTGGTATTCTAGTTGTTTACAGATGGAGAGCTTTCTAGTTCCATCACTCGTGTATAGCTGAAAGCAGAAGGTCCCTGTTCACTAAGCTTTGAAAGCTAGTAACCTAAAAACAAACAAACAAAAAAGCCTGGTAAGAAATTCAATATTTTCATCATACTCTTTCTGGCTGCCCTATCTTTGTGATTGCATTTGCTATTCTTGACCACACTTTCCCTTTTTTCATAGACTTCCTCTTTTCTTTTCCATAATTTATCAGAAGAGCATGCTACAAACCTAGGATAAATGGTCTCTTAAATCTGTTATCTGACTCCAGAGTCTTTAACTTTCCAATCCATCCAGAATTCAATTTCTAGACAGATTATTCTTAAACATATTTTGATTGATCTTTTGATAAAAGTTTTAAACAGTCTAATCTTTGTAATTTAAAAAGTTACATTTCTCTGCCTAATATTTAATACTGATCAGATCTGGATTTCTATCTAATTGTATATTTTTCTGTTTCTACCATATGCCTTCACCCCAGCATGTATGTGACATGTTTATCAGACCTCACTTTTAGTTCAGTTCAGTCTCTCAGTCTGACTCTTTATGTCTGATTCTTTATGACCCCAGGGACTGCAGTACACCAGGCTTCCCTGTCCATCACCAGCTCCCAGAACCTGCTGAAACTCATGTCCTTTGAGTTGGTGATGCCGTGCAATGATATCAGCCTCTGTTGTTCCCTTCTTCTCCTGCCTTCAATCTTTTCCAGCATTAGTGTCTTCTCCAGTGAATCAGTTCTTCGCATCAGGTGGCCAAAGTATTGGAGCTTCAGCTTCAGCATCAGTCCTTCCAATGAATATTCAGCGCTGATTTCCTTTAGGATTGACTACTTTGATATCCTTGCAGCTCAAGGGACTCTCTAGAGTATTCTCCAACACCACAGTTCAAAAGCATCAATTTTTCAGCACTCGGCTTTCTTTATAGTCCAATTCTCACATCCACACATGCTACTGGAAAAAACATGTGTTTGACTAGATGGACTTTCATTGGCAAAGTAATGTCTCTGCTTTTTAATATGCTGTCTAGATGGGTCATAACTTTTTTCCCAGGAGCAAGCAGTTTTCATTGTTGGATTGCTATTTTCCTTAAAGCCTGGGTTTGTCAGATACAATACAGGCTATTCAGTTGTATTTGAATTTTACATAAATAATGGATAAATTTTAGTATAAAAATATGCAAAATATCATGTGGGATATACTTACAGTAATAAATTGTTAATTATTAATCTGAATTCAAACAGCTTTTTTTGCTAAGTCTGGCAAGTCTAAATTGCTACCTATTTTTATGTTCAGGCTTATGTTTATAGATTATATGAAAACTTTCCATTTTTCTAATAATTATTCATCTCTAAACATCTACCTATGTTGTCTATCTATGTTCTATCCCATATGATTTTACAGTTAATATGTACAAAATATATATACATGCAACATTAAATAACTTACTTTTTATTTTATTAACTTTATTCCTATGTAATATAGAAATTTTAACTTATATTCATTATGAATTATTTCAGCAGTTGCAGTACAAATCTTAATTATTGCCAATTGCTTATTCATACTATTACAGTGTCCTAATGTGGTACCTACATATTGCTTTTAATCCTACTTCAAATGAATAATTTTCAGAGGAATATTTTCTGTGACCTAATGCTTCAGTTTTAAAGTGATAAATGTTACACTTAAACAAGACATGAAAACAAAGACCTCATGTCCTTGTCATGGAATAAGTTTCCAATTTCTCATTTCTGCATATGGTATTTTCTACCTCAGTACCATCTGTTTCCTTCATAGCTATCGTTAATCTAATTTGTGCCTTTATTATCTGGGTTGTGGCAAGAGTCTTCCAAAATTGCTTAACTATAGTCTTTCATAACTTAAATCTATGTTTTTAGTAGAGCAGACATTGGCATCTATCAAAAGTATACCTGCTTATTTTAATGCAATGGTATAAATTTCATAGACTTTGTTCAGTTGTCATGAGAATTTCAATCTGCTCAGCATCATATCTGAGACCTACTATGACAACCACCTGCCTTTCAACCATATATTCCACTATTTCTTTTCAAGGTTTAGCTTTTATAACTGATCTAAATTGGGCACTGCACTTTAAAACATTTTACCTGTGTAAAGAAATCCATTCCAAATCATAAGAAAAAAAAGAAAGGGAGAGAGAAAGTAGAGTCTAGTCTTTGTGTGGATCAAAAGCTTTGGTTATTTTTATTAAGAACGGTATCCCAAGAGAATATTGAGGATAAACAAGTTACAGACATTAAAAATACAAAGTGATCCTGTTTTTAATGGGAAATACATATATATATATATAATAACAGTAGGATGAAATATATCACTAGATCACTTAATTAGAGCTACTCCTTGAACATCTATTCATTATAAATTCATTAGAATTGTTATTAATATTTGAATTTTCTAAATAAAGGATAAAAATTAGACAATATTTGAATTTTTGAAATAAAGTATAAAAATTAGACCATTTCCTTTCTTCCCTATAATTTGAAATATAAAACTGTAATTTCAAAAGAAGAGGGCATATTTTATGAATAAAATAACTTAATTATGATAAGATATTTTCTCTTAAATGATCAAACCTATGAATTAAAATAAAAATCAAATCAATAACAGTAAAACATTTCTTAATTATCTTGAGAGCTTCAGGTCAGTGATTTCAAATTGGTTTTTATTAAATATTTATTTCTTAAAGGCTATGGAAACATAGATGTATGTGAATATTATTTTCATGTTTACTAAAATTATAAATATTTGAAAAAAAATGTGAATTTAAAAAAAATTTGTCTTAAAGATATAAATCATAGTTCCTACCCTGTCAAACTTACCCTTGGAGCACATGTATTGAATATACTTTCTGTACCAGATATCTTCATTTATAGTTTTATAGCATATATATGGCAAATCTGACGGAGAAGGCAATGGCACCCCACTCCAGTACTCTTGCCTGGAAAATCCCATGGACGGAGGAGCCTGGTAGGCTGCAGTCCATGGGGTCGCTAAGAGTCGGACACGACTGAGCGACTTCACTTTCACTTTTCACTTTTTAAAATATTTTTATTTTTACTTTATTTTACTTTACAATACTGTATTGGTTGTGCCATACATTGACATGAATCCACCACAGGTGTACATGCATTCCCAAACATGAACCCCCCTCCCACCTTCCTCCCCATAACATCTCTCTGGGTCATCCCCGTGCACCAGCCCCAAGCATCCTGTATCCCATATCGGACATAGACTGGCGATTCGTTTCTTACATGATAGTATACATGTTTCAATGCCATTCTCCCACATCATCCCACCCTCACCCTCTCCCTCTCCCTCTGAGTCCAAAAGTCCGCTCTACACATCTGTATCTCTTTTGCTTTTCACTTTCATGCATTGGAGAACGAAATGGCAACCCACTCCAGTATTCTTGCCTGGAGAATCCCAGGGATAGAGGAGCCTCATGGGCTGCCATCTATGGGGTCGCACAGAATCGGACACAACTGAAGCGACTTAGCAGCAGCAGCACAGCAAACCTAACCACTTTTTGTCTTACTAAACTGAGACACCAGATTGGCAGAACTGTACCTGAATGCAGCAATACCTACTGTCAAAGACAAATTAATACTCTTGATACATCACCCTTTTAAATCCCACATATCATATTCTAAAAAGAAAACACTTGGAGGTTCTTATTGGGCATCTACATAAATTGCAGATTGCTACTTTTATTTTTTGAAATTATTTTTAGTGAAGTATAGAGACTATGCCATAGAGTGAAGTCAGAAACAGAAAAACAGATGTCATGTATTAATGCATATATGTGGAATCTAGAAAAATGGTATAGAAAATTTTATTTGCAAAACAGAAATAAAAACACAGATGTAGAGAACAAGCATATGGACACCAAGGAGGGGTAAAGGAGGGGGATGAATTGGGAGATTGGGATTGACATATATACACTATTGATACTATGTATAAAATAGATAACTAATAAGAACCTACTGTGTAACTCAGGAAACTGTATCCAGTGCTCTGTGGTAACCTAAATCTCAGACTTTAAATTCAACATGATGTAAACTAAATGTTTTCTACTACTGGGTTAGTACCAACCATGGCTCTTTTTGAATCTTACGCTATTTCAGCATTTTTCTGATGCTGAAAAAATGAAATCTCTTTTCACCCAACTTTATTCTCTCTTAGAATGATCAATTCAGGAAAATAAATATTGTTTATATAACTCAGGCTTCCATTATGATGAATTCCCATCAGCAATTATCCAAAGCTATCTTCATTTACTCTTCCAAGTGCTTCTAAAACTTTGAAATTGGTCGTTTATTCCCCTAGTCACTAACAGTAATCTAGGCAATGTGTCTTCCAACTGCCAATAATGCTGATTTAATATGTTCTGTTTGGAGTTTTCCTTGTTACAATCAAACAGCAATTTTATTTTACTTAACAGTAACTTGTTGAAAATTAATAGAATTTGCTTACATTTAGCCTTATAGAACATCACATACTTTAGACAAGAATGTGTTTAAAAGAAAGATATATCTGAGTTACCAACCTGCATTCAGAGTCAGTTTGTGAAACTATTACTATTACCCTGATTAACTTGAAAATCTATTAACCTCATTAGTGTAGAAATAAGACTTTTTAGTGACAAGCTGTCCATAGCATTTCTTAAATATGAAAAACAGTCTGTGACCGTTCGCAAGTCATACTTATCTTGCAATAATACAAATATATGAAATTATATACACATATGAATCAATACATCTGGGTTTGAATAAAGTACAAGAATTCCATATTTATCACTAAGAAACTGTACATTTGTTTTCAGAACTTGCAAGTATATGCTTCTCACAAGGATGTTAACAAATTCAGAATTAATTCCACGAGGAAGAATTCCCTTCAATTAATTTTTAAATGGATAATGTTTAATGTCAGGAAACGTACATATTTTGGCTTCAAGACCAGTTGAGATGTTGATGGCAGTTGAGAGGGATCCATGTGGCAAGTCAGTAACATATTAGTACTTATAAAAATTACTCTCTCAATGCAAAATATGTGTGTTTTTTGGTGGAGAAGTACAGTTCCTAAAAAAATAGTGAAAACTTCAGTAATATGAAATACTTCTCTTTTTAGTCAAAAATCAGTTTATAATTTTGAAAGATAAATTTGATTTTTCAAAGTCACTAATTGCTTTCCATAGAATACAATTAAGTAAAGTCAAGTAAACAAAAATTCAATAGCCATATGTGACTATGATTATCTGCCCTCACAGGGCTCACCTAGTGTGCATTTGCTATCAGTAAGTAATGGGAAAGACTTAGAGGTCACAAAAAGCAAATTACCTGCCATCTCTCCCTCCTTGTCATCTCATCAGGCAAAGGACTTCTTATCCCTTACTACTGAATACCATGGGGCATGTGCTGTATTGGATTTTTTGTCAGATTTTGCAGAGCTGGTAATGAACTCTGAGCAGTACACTCCTGACATGACAGAGAACATAGCCTCAAATCATTAAATTAGTTTTCTGTCATCTAAACCTATACTAAATGACACTTGTTTTTTCAAAGTCTTTAAATGATTGATAGTCTGGTATAAAATACTCAGAAGGAATTTTTAACTGTAACTTGTCTAATTGACTACATGAATTAGAAATAACATGTTTTGTCTCTTTATAAGAGACATGAAGATGTCTCTTTATAAACACATGACACTGGAAAATTGCATGTTACTTATATGTCAGAACACTGGATTTAATATTCTCACTGCTGTGAAACAACTATTATTCATGCTATGTACTAAATACAGATATTTATACTGTAGATGTTCTTTACAATAGGTAAATCAGAAAACAATCTGAGGAACCTTAAACTTTTATTATGAGAATAATGTTCAAAAACAAAGGAAAGCATAAAGAGTAATATTGTGAACACTCAAGTATACTAGTGTCTAGATTCACGGATTTTTTCAGTTTTGATCATCTGTTTCATTTGCCCACACAGAAGACAAATAATGAAGGTGAAAGTGAAGTGAGTGAAAGTTGCCCAGTCATGTCCGACTCTTTGCAACCCCATGGACTATACATTCCATGGAATTATCTAGGCCAGAATACAGGCATGGGTAGCAGTTCCCTTCTCCAGGGAGTATTCCCAACCCAGGGATCAAACCCATGTCTCCCACATTGCCGGGAGATTCTTTACCAGCTGAGCCACCAAGGAAGCCCAAGAATAACTGGAGTGGGTAGGCTATCCCTTCTCCAGTGGATCTTACTGACCCAGGAACTGAACTGGGGTCTCCTGCATTGCAAGCAGATTCTTTACCAGCTGAGATACCAGGAGAGCAATAATGAAGGTATTTTAGGTGTTAAATACCTAAAAGTTATTAGCAGGTGTCATAGTACTTTATGTTTAAAATTGTGAACAAGTATGTTCAAATCGTAAAGTTTTCATATTTTACTGCAATTAAATACCATGCTAACAAAATTAATATATATTACACATTTCATTTCTGATTTTTCCAGTGTTTACCCAAAATTTCTTTAGTAACTGTTTTCTACCCCTAAATAAAATATATAACCAATACCCACTCATTTAATTTTCTTGTTATGTTTTAACAATCTGTTTAACTTAGTAAAACGTTAGCCTTCATCCTTTTTTCTCATATTGGCTTATGGGAAAGTTGAAGACATTTGACCTGGAGAATGTTATCTATTCTAGATTTCTGTCACCTTTTCCAAATTGTTATTTTACATATTCCTCTGTCTTCTGTTTTTATGTAAATAGGAAATTATCTCCAAAGGAGAGAGGTTGGATTCATTTTGAATGTTTTAACATCAAGAAATGAATTGTGCTATTTTATTTTCTCATTGCTTTGTTACTATATTTTGTTGAGAAATGATTTTATGGCATAGTACTTTGGAACTCTGTGAATGTTCAATCATCCAACAGTATTTCACCTGTTGGGTTTAGCACTAATTGGCGGTTCTTTACTGAATTAATGATATCATTGAGGGGCTATTGACAATTTTCAATTTCCTGATTCCTTTCATTTTTCTCAACTAGCATTGTTGTCATGAGAGTATGATTTCTTACTTATCTAGAATTATATGTGGAATGAAGTACACTTTTAATCAAAAGCAGACTAAGAGTTTGCCTGTTTCTTTAATATCAATTTTTGGACTAAAAAACTGATTTATTAGAGATATCTAATTGTAATCATTGTTTTTTGTTTATTTGTTAGGTTTTTGTATTTCTTTCGTTCGAGTCCTCATGTGAAGTCATAGATTGTTATTCATTCAATCTGTTCCAATCAATTAAAATAATTAAAATTTTGATACTCCAATTTTTACAAATTTAAAAAGTACTAGAATTTTCAAACTGAATACTGTATCTGTATGAGTGATCATTAGTGTTGGAGAATTTCTTTATTTCTGGTGCATCATAAATTGTGATTCTCAACTTGTACTTGACTTAAGCCAGATCTACATGACTGAGCAACTAAGCGCAGCACAGCATTAGCTATCATCCACACATTTAGTGGGAGTCCAAGTAGCTTGTGGTTGGAGTGATTATTGTTACTTGAGCATCAGTACTTTTAAATACTTTCATGGGAAAGATATATGGGCTTCCTAGTGGTGCCATGGTAAAGAATCTGCCTGCCAGTGCAGGAGATGCCAAAGACACAAGTTTGATCTCTAGATTGGAAGATTCCCTGGAGAAGGAAATGGCAGCCTCCTCCAGTATTCTTGACTGGAAAATTCCATGGACAGAGGAGCCTGATCAAGTTCATGGGATTGCACAGAGTGAAAAATGACTGAGCACGCACGCATGCACTATCATGCATGGGAAAGATACAAGTTTAGTATCAATAAATTTAAGACTTTGCTTTAATATTTGAAATTTCCAGTGCATACTTGGTGTTGCAGACAATTTAATAAGATTTTTAAAAATAGTCTATTTCACTTAAGCATTAGTTTTTAACTTTAGTTTTTACCTGAATATATACCAGGAAAAATATTTCTAAGGTGTTAAAAGTGACTGAATAAAGTTGAAAGCTTATTTGTTGTAGTTCTTCTCTAGGACAAATAGTAGCAGAGTAGTTCTCTCTCTCTCTCTCTTTCTCATATACATACTAGTATTATGATTGTGCATGAAGTATTTTGGGACTTCCCAGGTGGCTCTAGAGGTAAAGAACCCACTTGCCAATGTAGGAGATGTAAGAGATGAGGTTCAATCCCTGGCTCAGGAAGATTCCCTGCAGGAGAGCATGGCAACCCACTCCAGTATTCTTGCCTGGAGAATCCCATGGACAGAGGAGCCTGGTGGGTTACTGTCCATGGAGTTGCAGAGTAGGACATGACTGAAACGACTTACCACACATACACATATAATATTTTATTTTAAGAATTTTTTCCAGAAAGATTGTTTGTTTTTAATATATTAGAAAACATTATAAGGCAGATTCCATTAAATGTTAAGGATATGATTTTGAACATAATTTTTATTGATCAGGCTACCATAACAAAATTTTGTGGACTGGGTGGCTTAAACAACAGAAACATTTTCTCACAGTTCTAGAGGCTAGAAATCCATGATCAAGGTGTTGGCAGGTTTGTTTTGTCTTAAAGCCTTTCTCTCTTGGGTTGCCATGCAGCTGTCTTCCGACTAAGTCCTCTCATGACCTTTTCTCTGAGCATGTACCCCATTTTCTTTTTTTCATCCTGTATGGACACCGCCATACATAATCTCTTTGTAACCCCATGGACTATACAGTTCAAGGAATTCTCCAGACCAGAATAGTGGAGCGGGTAGCTGTTTCCCTCTCCAGGGGATCTTACCCAGGGGTGAAAACCAGGTCTCCCACATAGCAGGCAGATTCTTTACCAGCTGAGCCACAAGGTAAGCATATATAATCTCATTTAAACTTAGTTACTTTTTTTAGTACCACCTCTAAATATGGTTAAATTTTGAGGTACTAGGCTTTGGGACTTCAATGTATGAATTTGTAGGGAGTACAATCCACTCCCTGACAAGCATGCTGAATTATGTAGTGAAAGATTCACTGTGTGTGGTGCAATAGGCTGTGGGTCAAATTCTGGCTTTGACATTTGGTGACCTGTGATTAGTAATTTAATTTTTCAACCCAGGATGTTCTCATGTCAAGTAGGAGGGAAATGGAATTGAGTTAAATGGACTGTTCTGAAAATTAGCGATTATATTTGTGATGTGCTGGGCATACATTAATTATGTCAATAACTAAGCTCTTTTACTACAAAAATTAATGTTCTTCTTGTTTCACGGAGACAAATCCAATGATATGTATTTTTTTGCTATAATTCTGAAAAAGGTATTTAATTATATTAAAATTTTAATTATTGTGTGTTTATATCTAGCACTGAGCATCTCCGTTAGTGTACCAAGAATGACTTCCAGGTTTTTGATAGATCTATCCCTCAGTTCCACGTTTAGGACAACTTCATTTTTCTCTTATCATTTTTTATGAGTTTGCTTTGTTATATAAAACTTTGAGAAGCTATGTGTTGACAAGATACATACATGTAACATAATGTCAGAGGATATGTCATATTAAATTAGTGGCTTATTTCACCATCATATACAATTACAAACTATAAGATTTTTTTTTTTGAAATTTTAACTTTTACAATAATTTTAAGAAGTTCCTATATGTTGTTTAAAGTTTTGACAATGAACCTAAGATAATATTTAACTTTGATCTGTGGAATTATCTTCCCATTAAAATATCTTATGACAGTATATTATAGAAAATTGAAGTAAATATGTTTTCTGCATTATTAATATAAACACAAAAACTTGCATGGGATTAGATATCATAGAAAAAAGCAAAAAGATAACTTTAGTAGCTAGAATCAGTACTTATAATTTATGAAGGCAGAAAAAAGGTTTTTAATTTTTAATAGCCAGCAAACTGTAAATAACATGTTACAAAATCAGCTTATTCACATTATCTTCTGAATAAAAGCCTGCTTTAAATTTCTTCAGCTACAATTCATTAATCGAAATTTATGACATATCCTGGGAAACAGCAGAGACTGCTTTAGCCTTTTGCTCTTCTGATTACACAGGAATGCCATCTAGTGTCAAAACAGTATCTGCAGCCTTTTTGTCCTATGAAAACTCTACTTTATACTGTTTTTCTGTTAAAATATGCTTTAAAGAAATATATCACAATGGAAAGTTGGGGACTACCTCTATATCAATAAATAGAAAAATGTCAGCCAAGTAGCCTTTAGGTACTTCTGTTTTTGTTTTTTTTTTTTTCTTGTTATAAAATTAAAGTTAAATTATATTTAGTTTAATATAAAACACATTCATTTAAGCATTCTAAATAAGCAACTGTATTAAGGAAAAAAACTCAGAAGCATAATTACTACCCAATAAGCTCAAGGTTATATCAATTTATTTTATAATTTTAAGTTAAACAATTCAGAAATACATAAAAATATATTCTTTTTTGTTTCTGTTCACAATTAAAATGTTATAATTAATATCTTCTGAAAGTGAGGAAACCATTGGATGCAAATCTAGTTGACAGATTGTCTGATAGTATAGTAATTTTATCTATTCAGTTCAGTTCAGTTCAGTCCTTCAGTCCTGTCCGACTCTTTGCGACCCCATGAATAGCAGCACGCCAGGCCTCCCTGTCCATCACCAACTCCTGGAGTTCACTCAGACTCACATCCATCGAGTCCGTGATGGCATCCAGCCATCTCATCCTCGGTTGTCCCCTTCTCCTCCTGCCCTCAATCCCTCTCAGCATCAGAGTCTTTTCCAACGAGTCAACTTTTCGCATGACGTGGCCAAAGTACTGGAGTTTCAGCTTTAGTATCATTCCTTCCAAAGATATCCCAAGGCTGATCTCCTTCAGAATGGACTGATGGGATCTCCTTGCAGTCCAAGGGACTCTCAAGAGTCTTCTCCAACACCACAGTTCAAGAACATCAATTCTTCAGCACTCAGCCTTCTTCACAGTCCAACTCTCACATCCATTCATGACCACAGGAAAAACTATAGCCTTGACCAGACGGACCTTAGTTGGCAAAGTAATGTCTCTGCTTTTGAATGTACTAACTAGGTTGGTCATAACTTTTCTTCCAAGGAGTAAGCGTCTTTTAATTTCATGGCTGCAGTCACCATCTGCAGTGATTTTGGAGCCCCCCAAAATAAAGTCCAACACTGTTTCCACTGTTTCCCCATCTATTTCCCATGAAGTGATGCTATTGGTGTTTATTAAATGCTTAGTACAAAATGATAATTTACCTATATATTTTTTAATATAAACATCATGCTCTGCTAGCTTGCTGCTGAAACTTCTATTTGAATTTCACTTAAATTAAATACTGAGATTGTGCAAATGAAAGTGAAAAACAACTTTATTAGGTTGGTTTATTGGTTTTGCCTTTGTAGCTGACTTTTATAATTAAGAGAATTTTCAGTCATTTCATTTCTTCTCTACAAAGCCAGCTCATTTTCCAAATGCAATGAAGTATCACCTTATCAATTAATTTTCCGTCATGGAGAACAGTGCTATACAAATGGTAGCAGGCCCTAGAGTGGAATTTGATAATACAAAGCAGAATATAAAGGTGCAAATGCAGGGAAATTTTAGTTGAATGGGAGAAATTGTGGAAGAGGATGGAAGGCAGCAGGTAATGTGGTAATTCAGTTCCAGCAGCCATGGTGGCTTGTTTTATTGGATGTAGATGACACTCTTTCATATGCCATTAACAGAGCTTTGACTATCAACTTGTGGCCCACACAAGGCTTCCTTCATTAGCTCCAACTCTGGGCTACTGCAAAAAGGAACATTCCCAAAACCGGACACCTTAAGAGAACCTGGTTTATAGTGAAAGCCAGTTAGACCCTACCTAGCACCATACAATGGCAACCCACTCTAGTGTTCTTGCCTGAAGAATCCCAGGGATGGGGGAGCCTGGTGGGCTGCCGTCTGTGGGGTCACACAGAATCGGACACGACTGAAGTGACTTACCAGAAGCAGCAGCAGCAGCACCATGCATCCTGAGACTGACGTTTATATTTTTCAACAAATCTGAGGGGTAGAATCATTGTTTTATAGAACACGAAGTAACTGTTAATAGTCTGTATTTCTGACTACCAGTTCTGGTTTCACTCAACTTGACATATCAGAAGGTAGAGTTAAAGCTCAGCTGTAAAGTCAAACATGTCTGGTTGTCCTTTGTGCCTTTCATATGCCCAGTGTGTAATTGGAAGTAATCAGTCTGCCTTTCAGATTTGTTGAAAAAAATAAAGTATCATATCATCACATTCAGAGGTAAGTGTTATTATAAAAAGGAACCATGGATGAATTTCTGTATTAATAGGAGACAAAAACCAGGATTCAAACCCTGATGTGATTGGTTTTAAAATCTACCCTTTTGCAGCTGTACTGTGATGCAGCTCTAAACCAAGTTTTGGCACTAACTATATACATTTGAGAAACTAATTTAATCATTGTTCTTGTTGGCAGGATAAGACAGTGGTATTATTGATTTTTAAAAAATTCATTAAATCATCTACCTTGCAAAAAAGAAAATGTTTGATATGATTTATTTCATCATTATATTGCTAAAAGATCAGTAGGAAGGTGAATGATTGAAACAAGACTTTAATAAAGCTTTAGAGCTTTTATGATAGAAATGTCTAAAATGAATGGTGGGGAGTAAGTCAACACTAACATTTGAAGTGGCAAGCAGAAAGTATTAATAGAGGAGGTAATAAAGGAACAGAGTCTGGGAGGATTAGCCAATAATTACAAAGCAGAAAGGAGAAAGGGGATGTCACCATGTGATGTGGAGGAAATAGTAGGAAATTGAGGCACACATTAGCTTCATATACTCACTATGTTGTCAGTAGTTTAGTAGGCTTGTACTCTGTGAAGATTACATGAAGTAACCCATAAAAGTCACTTTGGACAACTCTTGTCCTGATTAGTAGCACATACTCTACAAATGTTAACTATGCTCTATAATAATAGCTTATAGTAGGAAAAATAGAGCAGGAGAGAAGGACAACAATGTAAGGAAGAGAATAATCCCCAAGTACCTGTTACAGAGCGCCATACATTTTTTCTGTATATAATGAAAAGCCACAGAAGAATGCTAAGTTTGGAAGTGTCCAGATAAATTTTTAATATTCAAATGACCACTCTACTAGCTAATGGAGGATTGATTAGAAATTAACATGAGACAATCAAATATAAAGAATGATGCTCAAGACAAGAACATAGGCAATAGCCAGTGAGGGGAAGAGTAGACACTTATGACTGAAATTTTACAAGACAGTACAGATAGGACTTTGCCAATGACAAGATACAGATGAAAGTCCAATGTGACTCTTAAGTTTCTGACTGGTTACTGGGGTGATGTTAATATTTCCAAAAAATTCAGAGCCAGAGCAGCATTGCTCATGAGACACTGACCAAAATACCACCATCTTCTCAATATTCAACAAAAATTTCATCCCCCACCAAGAGGAAGCACCTTATCAAATCAGCTTTTTTCAGAACTGCCAACAATTGCAGGTTAGCTTTCTGGGGACATGGACTCCATGACAGAGAAGAAGATGCTGAAGTTTTATTGGGCAGTGTGCTTAGGACTAAGTTCCTTTACAGCAGTGGCTCTCGACAGGCATGAGTCTGCCCCCTAGGAGATGTTTGTCTATGTTCGAGGGTATTTTTTGGATCTCATGAGTCATTTTTGCTTGTCACAAGTGGACACAGGTGCTACTGGCATGGAATAAAAAAAAAAAAAATCAGTACTGTTAAGTATCCTACATTGCACAGGGCAAGCACTGATCATGAAGAATTGTATGGCTCATATTGCCAATAAAGAAAGCATTGAGAAAAACCTGCTTTTCAGAGTATAGGAGTTTAATTACAAAAATGTTTCACATTATTGATTCAGAAAGTTTCATGATCCAGTATTATAGCAATATTTAAGTCTAAGAAGTAGAGTTTAATTAATGTAATTTCAAAACAGTCAAATATTTATTTGTATATAACACAAGTACTTTTCTGTGTTTCTCAAACACCAACCAACAGAAACACTACTCCAAATTGCCTTTCTTTTTCTAACTAGTTGCACTAAAACTCACAATTAGTGTTGTTCTTTCTCTTCTAGTATTTTTGCAGCTTATGTGAGAATTAATAATTGATTGATAATAGTTAATAAATTATAAGTAATTTAAATTGATAGCACAAAGATAATTGGGAAATTCCTAAATTTGGTGAATAAGCAATCTAACTGTAAATAATCCACATGTCAAAGAGGAAGATTAAAATAAAATAAAAATTTTTATGTGAATAAAATGAAAACATAGATATTAAAATTAGTGGAATGTAACAAAAATAGCAATTCAGAGGAAATTTGTGGCATTAAATATTTTCATATAAAAATATGATTTCAAATAAGTAATACATATTTCCATCTAAGAAAGTATAAAAAAGAGCACATTAAATGAAAAGCAAGTAGAAGCAAGTAGAAAGGAAGAAATAAAGCCATAAGAATAGACATCTATTAAATTAGAAACAACAAAATAATACACAAATTCAGTGAAAGCAAAAACTGCTTTGAGGAAAAGATTTTTATAAATTTAATCACTCTCTAGTCAGATTAATCAAGAAAAAAGAGAAATGACACAAATTACAATATTATAAATTGAAGAGAGAACATCACTACAAACCATGTAGATGGGAAAAAGAATAAAATGTAACAGTTTATGGATATAAATTGAAAAATTGAATAAAATTAGCATTATTTCATATACAAAAACTAAGAAATGTCATTTAAAAATAATCATTTTACAAGCTTAGATTTTGATGTAATTATCTTTGTCTTATTTACCACTTCACACATGCTTTTTTTTTTTAACTTATTTTAATACATTAAATATCTTATGTCAGATATAAACACTTTGTTAGATGTGGCATGCAAATATTTTATCTCAATCTATGAACTTGTAGTAAGTAATCAACTAAAAGAAAAAATAAACAATAATATGAAGTCAAATATTTGAACACAATTCACCAAAGATATACAGTGTGTTAGTTGCTCAGTAGTGGCCTGACTGTGTGTGACTCCATGGACTGCAGCCCACCAGGCTCCTCTGTCTATAGGATTTTCCAGGCAACGATACTGGAGTGAGGTGCCATTGACTCCATGGACTGCAGCCCACCAGGTTCCTCTGTCTATGGGATTTTTTAGGCAATGATACTGGAGTGGGGTGTCATTTCCTTCTCCAGGAGTTCTTCCCGACTGAGGGATAGAACCCCTGTCTCCTGCATATTCTTTACCAACTGAGCTATGAGGGAAGATGGCAAAGAAAAAAAGCACGTGAAAAGAAAATCAGCCTTGCTAAATAAGGGCTTCCTAGGTGGTGTTAGTGGTAAAGAATCTGCCTGCTAAGGCAGGACAAATAAGAGATGCTTGTTCCATCCCTGGGTAAAGAAGATCCCCTGGCAAACAAAATGGCAACTCACTCCAGTATTATTGCCTGGAGAATCCCGTGGGCAGCAGAGCCTTGCAGGCAACAGTCCAACAGTTCAGTTCAGATCAGTTGTTCAGTCATGTCCGACTCTTTGCAACCCCATGGCCTTGGTCCTCAAAACAGTCAACACCATGGTCCTCAAAACAGTAAAAATAGAATTAGCAATTCTACTCCTAGGCATATATCGAAGGAATACTGTAATTTGAAAAGATATATGCACCCAAACAGCATGCTAGGCCTCCATGTCCATACCAACTCCCAGAGTTTACCCAAACTAATGTCCATTGAGTAGGTGATGCTATCCAACCATCTCATCCTCTGTCATCCCCTTCTCCTCCCACCTTCTGTCTTTCCAAGCATCAGTGTCTTTTCAAATGAGTCAGCTCTTTGCATCAGGTGGTCAAAGTATTGGAGTTTCAGTTTCAGCATCAGTCCTTCCAATGACTATTCACTACTGATTTCCTTTAGAATGGACTTGTTGGATCTCCTTGCAGTCCAAGGGACTCTCAAGAGTCTTCTCCAACACCACAATCAAAAAGCATCAATTCTTCGCTGCTCAGCTTTCTTTTTAGTCCAACTCTCACATCCATACATGAATACTGGAAAAATTATAGCCTTGACTAGCAGACCTTTGCTGACAAAGTCATGTTTCTGTTTTTTTAATATGCTGTCTAGGTTGGTCATAACTTTCCCTCCAAGGAGTAAGTATTTTTTAATTTCGTGGCTGCAATCACTAGCACAGTGATTTTGGAGCCTCCCCACCACCACTGCCAAAATAGTCTGTTATTGTTTCCACTGCTTTCCCATCTATTTGCCATGAAGTAATTGGACCAGATGCCATGATCTTAGTTTTCTGAATGTTGAGTTTCAAGCTAACTTTTTCACTCTCCTCTTTCACTTTCATCAAGAGGTTCATTAGTTCTTCTTAACTTTCTGCAATAATAATGGCGTCATCTGCATATCTGAGGTTACTGATATTTTTCCCAGCAATCTTGATTCCAGCTTGTGTTTCATCCAGCCCAGTATTTCTCATGATGTACTCTGCATATAAGTTAAATAAACAGGGTGACAGTATATAGCCTTGATGTACTCCTTTTCCTATTTGGAACCAGTCTGTTGCTCCATGTCCAGTTCTAAGCATTGCTTCCTGATCTATATACAGATTTCTCAAGAGGCAGGTTGGGTGGTTTGATATTCCCATCTATTGAAGAATTTTCCACAGTTTGTTGTGATACACACAGACAAAGGATTTGGCATGGTCGATAAAGCAGAAATAGATGCTTTTCTGGAACGCTCTTGCTTTTTTGATAATACAACGGATATTGGCAATTTGTTATCTGGTTCTTCTGCCTTTTCTACGTCCAGATTGAACATCTGGGAGTTCATGGTTCATGTACTGTTGAAGCCTGGCTTTGAGAATTTTGAGCAATACTTTGCTAACGTGTGAGATGAGTGCAATTGTGTGGCAGTTTGAGCATTCTTTGATATTGCCTTTCTTTGGAGTTGGAATGAAAACTGACCTTTTCCAGTCCTGTGGCCACTGCTGCATGTTCCAAATTTGCTGGCATATTGAGTGCAGCAGTTTCACAACATCATCTTTTAGCATTTGAAATAGCTCAACTGGAATTCCATCACCTCCACTAGCTTTGTTCCTAGTGATGTTTCCTAAGTCTCACTTGACTTCTCATTCCAGGATATCTGGCTAGGTGAGTGATCACACAATCATGATTATCTGGGTCATGAAGATCTTTTTTGTATAGTTTTTCTGTGTATTCTTGCCACCTCTTAATATCTTCTGCTTCTGTTAGGTCTATACTATTTCTGTCCTTTATCGAGCCCCTCTTTGCATGAAATGTTCCCTTGGTATCTCTAATTTTCTTGAAGAGATCTCTAGTCTTTCCTATTCTATTGTTTCCTCTATTTCTTTGCACTGATCACTGAGGAAGGCTTTCTTATCTCTCCTTGCTATTCTTTGGAACTCCACATTCAGATGAGTACATCTGTCCTTTATGCCTTTGCTTTTCACTTCTCTTCTTTCCCATCTATTTGTAAGGCCTCCTCATACAGCCATTTTGCTTTTTTGCACTTCTTTTCCTTGAGGATGGCCTGATCTCTGTCTCCTGTACAATGTCACAAACTTCAGCCCATAGTTCATCAGGCACTCCAGATCTAGTCCCTTGAATCTATTTGCCACTCCCACTGTATAATTGAGAGGGATTTTATTTAGGTCATACCTGAATGGTCTAGTGGTTTTCTCTACTTTCTTCAATTTAACTGTGAATTTGGCAATAAGGAGTTCATGATCTGAGCCACAGTCAGCTCCCAGGTCTTGCTTTTGCTGACTGTATAAAACTTCTCCATCTTTGGCTGTAAAGACTATAATCAATCTGATTTCGTTGTTGACCATCTGGTGATGTCCATGATAGAGTCTTTTCTTGTGTTGTTGGAAGAGGGTGTTTTCTATGCCCAGTGCATCTCGGCAAAACTCTATTAGCTTTTGTCATGCTTCTTTCTGTACTCCAAGGCCAAATTTGCCTGTTACTCCAGGTGTTTGTTGACTTCCTACTTTTGCATTTCAGTCCCGTATAATGAAAAGGGCATCTTTTTTATACAGTCCACAGGATCGCAAAGTCAGACATGGCTGAGGTGACTTTAGCATACATGTAGGTACTAAACACATTGTACATGTTTAAAAGGGTGGCATTTTTGTATGGCACTCTACAGTGGGCAGTTATTTTCTTTTTTCTCTTATGCAAATTTTAGTTCAGCTTTTGTTTTCCCCATTGTCATTGTATTTTTTATAAATGAATAGTATGTTCAGAATGAATGATACTTTATCTCTCAATTTTTTTCTCTTTCTAGATAAATTCCTTCATTCATTTGGGCTTATGGCCAGACAAACTGAATTTTTTTTTTTTATTTTTCTTTGCTTTAATTTCACCCTTGCTTTCTAATTACTTTGCTGCTATTGCTGCTGCTGCTTGCTTGATTCTTTATTTAATATAATTATCTAAATCATTTTAATTTCTTAATTGTTTGCTTAATCTATCCTGAGAATATTAATTTAAATTATGTTTTACCTTCCAAAGAAAAAATAAAAGAGTAATTCTAGTCAAAAATTGCACAAATATATATATTATTAGAGAACATGTCATCAAATAAATACAGCATAATAGAGATTAGTATTAAAAATTTCTTAATTCAAAATTATTCTTTAAAATATTCTTGTTTATTTTTTTAAATTTTTTTCCGCTGTTCTTTTTGTTTGTTTGTTTTTTATTTTTATTTCTTTTTAATTTTTACTTTTACTTTATTTTACTTTACAATACTGTATTGGTTTTGCCATACATTGACATGAATCCACCACAGGTGTACCTGCAATCCCAAACATGAACCCCCCTCCCGCCTCCCTCCCCACAACATCCCTCTGGGTCACCCCATGCACCAGCCCCAAGCATGCTGTATCCTGCATCAGACATAGACTGGTGATTCGATTCTTACATGATAGTATACATGTTTCAATGCCATTCTCCCAAATCATCCCACCCTCTCCCTCTCCCTCTGAGTCCCAAAGTCTGCTATACACATCTGTGTCTTTTTTGCTGTCTTGCATATAGGGTCATCATTGCCATCTTTCTAAATTCCATATATATGTGTTAGTATACTGTATTGATGTTTTTCTTTCTGGCTTACTTCACTCTGTATAATCGGCTCCAGTTTCATCCATCTCAACAGAACTGATTCAAATGTATTCTTTTTAACGGCTGAGTAATACTCCATTGTGTATATGTACACAGCTTTCTTATCCATTCATCTGCTGATGGACATCTAGGTTGTTTCCATGTCCTGGCTATTATAAACAGTGCTGCGACGAACATCGGGGTACAGGTGTCTCTTTCAATTCTGGTTTCCTCAGTGTGTATGCCCAGCAGTGGGATTGCTGGCTCATATGGCAGTTCTATTTGCAATTTTTTAAGGAATCTCGACACTGTTTTCCATAGTGGCTGTACTAGTTTACATTCCCACCAACAGTGTAGGAGGGTTCCCTTTTCTCCACACCCTCTCCAGCATTTATTGCTTGTAGATTTTTGGATCACAGGCATTCTGACTGATGTGAAGTGGTACTTCATTGTGGTTTTGATTTGCATTTCTCTGATAATGAGTGATGTTGAGCATCTTTTCATGTGTTTGTTAGCCATCCGTATGTCTTCTTTGGAGAAATGTCTATTTAGTTTTTTGGCCCATTTTTTGATTGGGTCATTTATTTTTCTGGAATTGAGTTGCACAAGTTGCTTGTATATTTTTGAGATTAGTTGTTTGTCAGTTGCTTCATTTGCTATTATTTTCTCCCATTCAGAATGCTGTCTTTTCACCTTGCTTATATTTTCCTTTGTTGTGCAGAAGCTTTTAATTTTAATTAGGTCCCATTTATTTATTTTTGCTTTTACTTCCAGAATCCTGGGAGGTGAATCATAGAGGATCCTGCTGAGATTTATGTCAGAGAGTGTGTTGCCTATGTTCTCCTCTAGGAGTTTTATAGTTTCTGGTCTTATGTTTAGATCTTTAATCCATTTTGAATTTATTTTCGTGTGTGGTGTTAGAAAGTGATCTAGTTTCATTCTTTTACAAGTGGTTGACCAGTTTTCCCAGCACCACTTGTTAAAGAGATTGTCTTTACTCCATTGTATATTCTTGCCTCCTTTGTTGAAGATAAGGTGTCCATAGGTGTGTGGATTTATCTCTGGGCTTTCTATTTTGTTCCATTGATCTATATTTCTGTCTTTGTACCAGTACCATACTGTCTTTATGCCTGTGGCTTTGTAGTAGAGCCTGAAGTCAGGCAAGATGATTCCTCCAGTTCCATTCTTCTTTCTCAAGATTGCTTTGGCTATTCGAGGTTTTTTGTATTTCCATACAAATCTTGAAATTATTTATTCTAGTTCTGTGAAAAATATCACTGGTAGCTTGATAGGGATTGCATTAAATTTGTAAATTGCTTTGGGTAGTATACTCATTTTCACTATATTGATTCTTCCGATCCATGAACATGGTATATTTCTCCATCTATTAGTGTCCTCTTTGATTTCTTTCATCAGTGTTTTATAGTTTTATGTATATAGGTCTTTAGTTTCTTTAGGTAGATATATTCCTAAGTATTTTATTATTTTCGTTGCATTGGTGAATGGAATTGTTTCCTTAATTTCTTTTTCTACTTTCTCATTATTAGTGTATAGGAATGCAAGGGATTTCTGTATGTTGATTTTATATCCTGCAACTTTACTATATTCATTGATTAGCTCTAGTAATTTTCTGGTGGAGTCTTTAGGGTTTTCTATGTAGAGGATCATGTCATCTGCAAACAATGAGAGTTTTACTTCTTCTTTTCCATTTGGGATTCCTTTTATTTCTTTTTCTGCTCTGATTGCTGTGGCCAAAACTTCCAGAACAATGTTGAATAGTAGCGGTGAAAGTGGGCACCCTTGTCTTGTTCCTGACTTTAGGGGAAATGCTTTCAATTTTTCACCATTGAGGATAATGTTTGCTGTGGGTTTGTCATATATAGCTTTTATTACATTGAGGTATGTTCCTTCTATTCCTGCTTTCTGGAGGGTTTTTTTTTTTTATCATAAATGGATGTTGAATTTTGTCAAAGGCCTTCTCTGCATCTATTGAGATAATCATATGGCTTTTATTTTTCAATTTGTTAATGTGGTGAATTACATTGATTGATTTGTGGATATTGAAGAATCCTTGCATCCCTGGGATAAAGCCCACTTGGTCATGGTGTATGATCTTTTTAATGTGTTGTTGGATTCTGATTGCTAGAATTTTGTTGAGGATTTTTGCATCTATGTTCATCAGTGATATTGGCCTGTAGTTTTCCTTTTATGTGGTATCTTTGTCAGGATTTGGTATTAGGGTGATGGTGGTCTCATAGAATGAGTTTGGAAGTTTACCTTCCTCTGCAATTTTCTGGAAGAGTTTGAGTAGGATAGGTGTTAGCTCTTCTCGAAATTTTTGGTAGAATTCATCTGTGAAGCCGTCTGGACCTGGGCTTTTGTTGGCTGGAAGATTTCTAATTACAGTTTCAATTTCCGTGCTTGTGATGGGTCTGTTAAGATTTTCTATTTCTTACTGGTTCAGTTTTGGAAAGTTGTACTTTTCTAAGAATTTGTCCATTTCTTCCACGTTGTCCATTTTATTGGCATATAATTGCTGATAGTAGTCTCATGATCCTTTGTATTTCTGTGTTGTCTGTTGTGATCTCTCCATCTTCATTTCTAATTTTATTGATTTGATTTTTCACTCTTTACTTCTTGATGAGTCTGGCTAATGGTTTGTCAATTTTATTTATCCTTTCAAAGAACCAGCTTTTGGCTTTGTTGATTTTTGCTATGGTCTCTTTTGTTTCTTTCGCATTTATTTCTGCCCTAATTTTTTAAGATTTCTTTCCTTCTACTAACTCTGGGGTTCTCCAATTCTTCCTTTTCTAGTTGCTTTAGGTGTAGAGTTAGTTTGTTTATTTGACTTTTTTCTTGTTTCTTGAGGTATGCCTGTATTGCTATGAACTTTCCTCTTAGCACTGCTTTTATAGTGTCCCACAGGTTTTGGGTTGTTGTGTTTTCATTTTCATTAGTTTCTATGCATATTTTGATTTCTTTTTTGATTTCTTCTGTGATTTGTTGGTTATTCAGAAGTGTGTTGTTCAACCTCCATATGTTGGAATTTTTAATAGTTTTTCTTCTATAATTGAGATCTAATCTTAATGCATTATGGTCAGAAAAGATGGTTGGAATGATTTCGATTTTTTTGAATTTATCAAGGTTAGATTTATGGACCAGGATGTGATCTATCCTGGAGAAGGTTCCATGAGCACTTGAGAAAAAGGTGAAATTCATTGTTTTGGGGTGGAATGTCCTATAGATATCAATTAGGTCTAACTGGTCTAATATATCATTTAAAGTTTGCATTTCTTTGTTAATATTCTGTTTAGTTGATCTGTCCATAGGTGTGAGTGGGGTATTAAAGTCTCCCACTATCATTGTGTTATTGTTAATTTCCCCTTTCATACTTGTTAGCATTTGTCTTACATATTGCGGTGCTCCTATATTGGGTGCATATATATTTATAATTATTATATCTTCTTCTTGGATTGATCCTTTGATCATTATTTAATGGCCTTCTTTATCTCTTTTCACAGCCTTTGTTTTAAAGTCTATTTTATCTAATATGACTACTGCTACTCCTGCTTTCTTTTGGTCTATATTTGCATGGAATATCTTTTTCCAGCCCTTCACTTTCAGTCTGTATGCGTCCCTTCTTTTCAGGTGGGTCTCTTGTAAGCAGCATATAGAGGGGTCTTGTTTTTGTATCCATTCGGCCAATCTTTGTCTTTTGGTTGGGGCATTCAACCCATTTACGTTTAAGGTAATTATTGATAAGTATGATCCCATTACCATTTACTTTATTTTTGGGGGTTCGGGTTTATACACCCTTTTTGTGTTTCCTTTCTAGAGAATATCTTTTAGAATTTGTTGGAGAGCTGGTTTGGTGGTGCTGAATTCTCTCAGCTTTTACTTGTCTGTAAAGCTTTTGATTTCTCCTTCATATTTGAATGAGATCCTTGCTGGGTACAGTAATTTGGGCTGTAGGTTATTTTCTTTCATCACTTTAAGTATGTCTTGCCATTCCCTCCTGGCCTGAAGAGTTTCTATTGAAAGATCAGCTGTTATCCTTATGGGAATCCCCTTGTGTGTTATTTGTTGTTTTTCCCTTGCTGCTTTTAATATTTGTTCTTTGTGTCTGATCTTTGTTAATTTGATTAATATGTGTCTTGGGGTGTTTCGCCTTGGGTTTATCCTATTTGGAACTCTCTGTGTTTCTTGGACTTGGGTGATTATTTCCTTCCCCATTTTAGGGAAGTTTTCAACTATTATCTCCTCAAGGATTTTCTCATGGTCTTGCTTTTTGTCTTCTTCTTCTGGGGCTCCTATAATTCGAATGTTGGAGCATTTCATGTTGTCCTGGAGGTCTCTGAGATTGTCCTCATTTCTTTTAATTCGTTTTTCTTTTTTCCTCTCTGATTCATTTATTTCTACCATTCTATCTTCTATTTCACTAATCCTATCTTCTGCCTCCGTTATTCTACTATTTGTTGCCTCCAGAGTGTTTCTGATCTCATTTATTGCATTATTCATTATATATTGACTCTTTTTTATTTCTTCTAGGTCCTTGTTAAACCTTTCTTGCATCTTCTCAATCCTTGTCTCTAGGCTATTTATCTGTGATTCCATTTTGATTTCAAGATTTTGGATCATTTTCACTATCAATATTCCGAATTCTTTCTCAGGTAGATTTTCTATCTCTTTCTCTTTTGTTTTGTTTGGTGGGCATTTCTCCTGTTCCTTAACCTGCTGAGTATTCCTCTGTCTCTTCATCTTGGTTATATTGCTGCGTTTGGGGTGGCCTTTTAATATTCTGGTAATTTATGGCGTTCTCTTTATTATGGAGCTTCCTCACTGTGGGTGGGGTTCTATCAGTGGCTTGTCAAGGTTTCCTGGTTAGGGAGGCTTGTGTTGGAGTTCTGATGGGTGGATCTGGGTTTCTTCTCTCTTGCGTGCAGTGGAGTGACCAGTAATGGGTTATGAGATGTCAAAGGTTTTGGAGTAGCTTTGAGCTGCCTGTATATTGAAGCTCAGGGGTGTGTTCCTGTGTTGCTGGAGAATTTGTGTGGTATGTCTTGCTCTGGAACTTGTTGGCCCTTGGGTGGAGCTTGGTTTCAGTGTAGGTATGGAGGCATTTGATAAGCTCCTATTGCTTAATGTTCCCTGAATTCAGGAGTTCTCTGATGTTCTCAGGCTTTGGACTTAAGCCTCCTGCTTCTGGTTTTCATTTTTATTTTTACAGTAGCCTCTAGATTTCTCCATCTATACAGCATGATGATAAAACATCTAGGTTAAAGATGAAAAGTTTCTCCACATTGAGGGACACCCAGAGAGGTTCACTGAGTTACATGGAGAAGAGAAGAGGGAGGGGGTAGTTAGAGGTGACTGGAATGGGATGCGGTGAGATCAAAAGAGGAGAGAGCAAGCTAGCCATTAGTCACTTCCTTATGTGCGCTCCATAGTCTGGACTGCTCAGAGGTATTTACGGAGTTATACAGGAAAGATGAGAGGGAGGAAGTAGACAGAGGTGGCCAGGAGGATAAGAGACAGGAATGAAAAGGAGAGAGGCAAATCCTGCCAGTAACCAGTTCCTTAGGTGTTCTCCACCGTCTGGAACACACAGAGATTCACAGAGTTGGATAGAGAAGAGATGGGGGAGGAAAGAGACAGAGGCCACCTGGTGGAGAAAAAGGAGAGTCCAAAGGAGGAGAAAGTGGTCAAGCCTGTAATCTCGCTTTCAGGTAAAATTGGGTAGTGAAGTTTGGGTTTTTAAAAATACAAAATTGACAACAAAAACCAAAAAGCAAAGAGGTTGGATTTTCAAAAATACAATATTAAAGAAAAGAAGCAGAAGGGAAAAAGAAAAAAGAAAAAAAAAAAAGAAAAAAAAAGCCACAAAAATTATTTAAAAAACTCCAACCGCACCACATAAAGACTATATATGGTATTTGCCTTAAAAAATGGTCTTTTTTTTTTTTTTGAAAAGTAATAGTAGGTTATAGAAATAAAAATTAGAGGAGAAATAGAAGACTTAACAATTTGAAAAAAAAGTTAGAAAAAAAAAAGCAAGAAAAAAAAGAGGGGAAAAAAAAAAAAGGAATGATTGTAAAAATAGTAAAGATATATCTGGCCCTTCTCTGATGTTGTGGGCAGTGTGGGGTCACTTCCAAGGTGGTTCCCTCTGTTTAACTTCTTCTGTTTGCTGTTTTTTTAGGCTCACTAGTTCTGTCGCGCTGTGGGGAGGGGGGATGCTGCAAACAAATAGCACTGTCGTGTGCACACAGTGTCTCAGCCCCGCTGGACCTGTCCCTTTTCGCGGGGCACAAACCGCTCTGGTTCTACGATGCTCAGCCGGGAACCGTCTGAGGCTGGCCCTAGGCTGCATGCACTTTCCTGGTCTAAGCTGCTCAGGTTCGGTGCTCAGGTAGCCCTCAGAGGCTCAGATTCAGTTTGGACTGCGTTTTGTGCCCTTCCCAGGTCCGAGTAGCTCAGGAGTTTGGCGAGCGCCATCGCTGCGACTGCTCGCCTTTTCTGTCTCAGCTGCTCAGTTTTCTGGGAGTACCGCTGGCGCCCCTTGTGAGGCAGATGGTGACTGTCCAGCACTCCCAGAAGTCTTAGCAAAGAAGCCTGCTTGCAGTTTGGTAGGTAGAGTCTCTCCGGGGCTGCAATTGCCCCTTTCCAGCCCTTACGGCTCTGGCTGCCTGTCCCCAGCGGGGGATGGTCAGCAGCCGGCTTTTTCCGTTTTGTCCTTTGTTCTGTGCGCGTTCCTGGCAGTGTCATATGTTCGAGCTTTTTGCATGGTAGCTATCCCACAGTCTGGTTTGCTAGCCCAAGTTAGATCGTTCTTGTTACGCGTGGGGCGTTCCTGCCCGATTCTTACAAATCTCTGCAGCCCGCGCCTCCCGCACTTCCCTGCCCTGCCCCCACTTACTAGTGGCGGATGCAGGCGTCTGTGCTGCTTTTCCGCTGGGGGAGTTACTGTTGGGCTTGTAATCTGCTGGTTTTAATTATTTATTTATTTTTCCTTCCTGTTATGTTGCCCTCTGTGTTTCCAAGGCTCGCCACAGAGTCAGCAGGGAGAGTGTTTCCTGGTGTTTGGAAACCTCTCTTCTTAAAATTCCCTTCCTGGGACAGGCTTCCCTTTCCGGGACGGAGCTCCCTCCCTACCTCCTTTGTCTCTCTTTTCATCTTTTATATTTTTTCCTACCTGTTTTCAAAGACAATAGTCTGCTTTTCTGGTTGCCTGATGTCCTCTGCCAGCATTCAGAAGTTGTTTTGTGGAGTTTGCTCAGCGTTGAAATGTTCTTTTGAGGAATTTGTGAGGGAGAAAGTGGTCTTCCCGTCCTATTCCTCCGCCATCTTAGGACCGCCCCCCTAAAATATTCTTGTTTAAAATGACCCCAAATATTGATCACATACTTTAATGAAATTTAAAATAATATGAGCAATTCACAGGATTTTATTACTCCAATTGATTTATTATCCAAAAATATACATGATTTATATATATATATATATATATATATATATAAAGAAAGAGTTGTCACTATTGCCCTTTCCTCTTTCATGTATTCTAGGTTTCCTTTACATTTTTTTCTGGGTGTTTTCTCAGATATTTCTGCTTCCTTCTGATTTCCCTTGCAATTCATTTTTATTTGATTAGGCAATAGCACTCATTTACCACAAGATGCTAAAGCATTATTTTCTTTTTTCATCCTCTCCTCCTTAGGCAGGGTTTTAAGTTCTACAATCTCATTAACTGGAGTATGAAATAAAACATGAAACTTTTCAAATAACTCCTTTAATAGTTATTAGAGGCCATCATTTACAAAACAAATATGTCGACTGTTATTTTCAACAGCATATAAGATCTATTTATTTTGTTTTTGCAATTTAGTTTTGCAATTCAATCTCTAGTTTATTGTTTCTGCCAAGCCCCATCCCTCTATTCTATTCTGTTTTGCTAAGGCTTCTTTTGTTAATGTTCCTTACAAGCCCAATTTATGAAATATACTTTAACTTCCCACCAATGAATGACTCAATTCAATACCTTTCAAAGTGTGAGTCAAACACACGCCATAGAGTTTGAATTATTTAATAGAAATGATTAGATTGCTCTGCATCCCAGGGCATGATTGAGCATGTCTGCGATGAGTTTCAGTGCATGTAAAAACACCTTCAGCACTTGTCATTTCTCTGATCTGTTGCAGAATGAACAATCCACGTCTATGCCGATGGCTCTTTTCATTAGCCTCTCAGTGATCTGACTCTAATCACTCTTTTCTGCTGTGTAAATTATATTTACTATAGATAAAGCTGACATTTTATAATGTCTACCAATTATCCTTCTGTAAGTGCATGAAGGCAGGTTATGAAATCATTTGCCATACTTTTCTTGTATTTTCAGTTCTCTTTCTAAATCCCATTCTCTTATCATATGTAGGACAAGATGGAAAATTATGTAAATGTATGGCTATTTTCATGATAAAATAAAGTTGTATAATTTTGCTAGCACAAGGTGATATTCAATCTATAAGTTAGTTGTATCATGAAAATAATTCTTTTCTTGAAAATAGGAATATTGTTATTTCATCAGAGGATGTATGGAGAATCAACAACTCTGATATTTGCATCTATTTGTTCCTTTCTATAGGTTCAGTTCAGTCGCTCAGTCGTGTCTGACTCTTTGCGACCCCATGAACCACAGCATGCCAGGCCTCCCTGTCCATGACCAACTGCCAGAGTCTACCCAAACCCACGTCTATTGAATTGGTGATGCCACCAACCATCTCATCCTCTGTCATCCTCTTCTTCTCCTGCCCTCAATCTTTCCCAGCATCAGGGTCTCTTCAAATGAGTCAGCTCTTCACATCAGGTGACCAAAGTATTGGAGTTTCAGCTTCAACATCAGTCCTACCAATGAACACCCAGGGCTGATCTCCTTTACGATGGATTGGTTGGATCTCCTTGCTGTCCAAGATACTCTCAAGAATCTTCTACAACACCACAGATCAAAAGCATTAATTCTTTAGTGCTCAGCTTTCTTTATAGCCCAATTCTCACATCCACAAATGACTACTGGAAAAACCATAGCTTTGACTAGATGGACCTTTGTTGGCAAAGTAATGTCTCTGTGTTTTAATATGCTGTCTAGGTTGGTCATGACTTTTCTTCCAAGGAGCAAGCGTCTTTTAATTTCATGGCTGCAATCACCATCTGAAGTGATTTTGGAGCCCCCCAAAATAAAGTCTGTCACTGTTTCCATTGCTTCCGCATCTATTTGCCATGAAGTGATGGGACCAGATGCCATGATCTTAGGTTTTTGAATGTTGAGTTTTAAGCCAACATGATAGAGATTATCTATTTTCCTTCTACCATGTGATGAGATAGAAAGATGGCCCTCTGCCAGCCAGGAATGAACTCTCATTATTGAATAAGTCAGCACCTGGATGTTGGACTCCCCAGCCTTCAGAATTATGAGACATAAATGTCTGATGTTCAAGTCATGCAGTTTACAGTATTCTGTTGTACCTGCCTGAGCAGACACATAATAAAATATTACAAGATGTTTTAACTAATTCTTTCTCAAATCAAGCAGGGACATTGATCACATTCTTCCTTCTTTCATGGTTCTTTTGTAAATATGTCTAGTCTCTCTTGTGCTGTGCTCTCACTTCAGTCATGTCAGATTCTTTGCCGCTGTATGACTGTAGCCTGCCAGGCACCTCTGTGCATGGGATTTTTTTTTAATGGGATATTTTAACAAAGATAGAAAACTTATAGTATACTGGATTTAATTTTTGATAAGGGATATGATTAAACATAGATAATTCATGGTAGCTATGCAAAATATTCTCAAAATTAAACATCATTTGTTTATTATATATGATTGAGCTTTAGGATGTCCTGTATCATGGCTTTCTAAATGGAAGAGATTATAATATAATAAAGAAAGCATGGATATGGATTTCCTTTCAGAAGCTCTAAGCCTTCAAGAATGTTAAGAAATTTATGTTGAAGGAAATGTATGTCATATATATATATATATATATTATATATATAATGGAGATTATAGATTATAGTGAAATTTGCTTGGTTGTGTCCAACTCTTTGTGACCGCAAGGACTATACAGTTCATGGAATTCTCCATGCCAGAATACTGGAGTGGATAGCCTTTCCCTTCTCCAGTGGATCTTCCCAACCCAGGGATCAAAGCCAGGCCTCCCACATTGCAGGCAGATTCTTTACCACCTGAGCCACAAGGGACACCCATAGAGTATATGTCAATATTAAATATTCATACCTATGAACTATAAATGCAAATTCTGAGATTCCTTTCCAGTGAATTACCTAGTAGAAAATCTGTATAGGAAAGCAAAATGAAATTAGAGATTTCTTAGCTAGCATTTAATTGGAACAAATAATTTTCATATGCTGATTTTACTTGTCATATAAAAATTAAAACACATGCATATTAATTTTTCTTCTAAAAGTCTATCCTGTATAAATGTGAAAATATATTTCATATACCATCTCCATTTATACAGATCTTTAAGCTCAGTTCAGTTGAGTTCAGTTCATTTCAGTAGCTCAGGCGTGTCCAACTCTTTGCGACCCCATGAATCGCAGCATGCCAGGCCTCCCTGTCCATCACCATCTCCCGGGGTTCACTCAGACTCACATCCATCGAGTCCGTGATGCCATCCAGCCATCTCATCCTCGGTTGTCCCCTTCTCCTCCTGCCCCCAATCCCTCCTAGCATCAGAGTCTTTTCCAATGAGTCAACTCTTTGCATGAGGTGGCCAAAGTACTGGAGCTTCAGCTTTAGCATCATTCCTTCCAAAGAAATCCCAGAGCTGATCTTCTTCAGAATGGACTGATGGGATCTCCTTGCAGTCCAAGGGACTCTCAAGAGTCTTCTCCAACACCACAGTTCAAAGAATCAATTCTTCGGCGCTCAGCCTTCTTCACAGTCCAACTCTCACATCCATACATGACAACTGGAAAAACCATAGCCTTGACTATGTGGACCTTAGTCGGCAAAGTAATGTCTCTGCTTTTGAATATACTATCTAGGTTGGTCATAACGTTTCTTCCAAAGAGTAGACGTCTTTTAATTTCATGGCTGCAGTCACCATCTGCAGTGATTTTGGAGCCCCAAAAAATAAAGTCTGACACTGTTTCCACTGTTTCCCCATCTATTTCCCATGAAGTGATGGGGCCAGATGCTATGATTTTCATTTTCTGAATGTTGAGCTGTAAGCCTACTTTTTCGCTCTCCTCTTTCACTTTTTCAAGAGGCTTTTTAGCTCCTCTTCACT
Organism: Budorcas taxicolor; assembly: GCF_023091745.1. NCBI lineage: Eukaryota > Metazoa > Chordata > Mammalia > Artiodactyla > Bovidae > Budorcas > Budorcas taxicolor. The sequence continues at coordinate 52,515,530 of NC_068929.1, read as the reverse complement.
TTCTGCCATAAGAGTGGTGTCATCTGCATATCTGAGGTGATTGGTATTTCTTCCAGCTTGTGCTTCTTCCAGCCCAGCGTTTCTCATGATGTACTCTGCATATAAGTTAAATAAGCAGGGTGACAATATACAGCCTTGACGTACTCCTTTTCCTATTTGGAACCAGTCTGTTGTTCCATGTCCAGTTCTAACTGTTGCTTCCTAATCTGCACACAGAATTTTTTTAAGAGGCATGTCAGGTTGTCTGGTATTCCAATCTCTTTCAGAATTTTCCACAGTTTATTGTGATCCACACAGTCAAAGGCTTTGGCATAGTCAATAAAGCAGAAATAGATGTTTTTCTGAAACTCTCTTGCTTTTTCCATGATCCAGCGGTTGTTGTCAATTTGATTTCTTGTTTCTCTGCCTTTTCTAAAACCAGCTTGAACATCTGAAAGTTCATGGTTCACATATTGCTGAAGCCTGGCTTGGAGAATTTTGAGCATTACCTTACTAGCATGTGAGATGAGTGCAATTGTGTGGTATTTTGAACATTCTTTGGCATTGCCTTTCTTTGGGATTGGAATGAAAGCTGACCTTTTCCAGTCCTGTGGGCACTGCTGAGTTTTCCAAATTTGCTGGCATATTGAGTGTGGCATTGTCACAGCATCAACTTTCAGGGTTTGAAATAGCTCGACTGGAATTTCATCACCTCCACTAGCTTTGTTCATAGTGATGCTTTCTAAGGCCCACTTGACTTCACATTCCAAGATGTCTGGCTCTAGATGAGTGATCACATCATCATGATTATCTGGGTTGTAAAGATCTATTTTTGTAGAGTTCTTCTGTGTATTCTTGCCACCTCTTAATATCTTCTGCTTCTGTTAGGTCCAGACCATTTTTGTCCTTTATCAAGCCCATCTTTCCATGAAGTGTTCCCTTGGTATCTCTAATTTTCTTTAAGAAATCTCTAGTGTTTCCCATTCTGTTGTCTTCCTCTATTTCTTTGCATTGATCGCTGAAGAAGGCTTTCTTATCTCTTTGTGCTATTCTTTGGAACTCTGGATTCAGATGCTTATATCTTTCCTTTTCTCCTTTGCTTTTCGCCTCTCTTCTTTTCACAGCTATTTGTAAGACCTCCCAGACAGCCATTTTGCTTTTTTGCATTTCTTTTCCATGGGGATGGCCTTGATCCCTGTCTCCTGTACAATGTCATGAACCTCATTCCATAGTTCATCTGGGACTCTATCTATCAGATGTAGGCCCTTAAATCTATTCTCACTTCCACTGTATCATCATAAGGGATTTGATTGAGGTCATACCTGAATGGTCTAGTGGTTTTCCCTACTTTCTTCAATTTGAGTCTGAATTTGGTAATAAGGAGTTCATGATCTGAGCCACAGTCAGCTCCTGGTCTTGTTTTTGTTCACAGTATAGAGCTTCTCCATCTTTGGCTGCAAAGAATATAATCAATCTGATTTTGGTGTTGACCACCTGGTGATGTCCATATGTAGAGTCTTCTCTTTTGTTGTTGGAAGAGGTTGTTTGCTATGACCAGTGCATTTTCTTGGCAATACTCCATTAGTCTTTGCCCTGCTTCATTCCACATTCCAAGGCCAAACTTGTCTGTTACTCCAGGTGTTTCTTGACTTCCTACTTTTGCATTCCAGTCCCCTATAATGAAAAGGACATCTTTTTTGGATGTTAGTTCTAAAAGGTCTTGTAGGTCTTCATAAAACCATTCAACTTCAGCTTCTTCAGTGTTACTGGTGGGCCGGCGCACTAAGCGTGCCCGAGAGCTACCCCACGTCTGAAGTCAGGGACAGCGGCCCAGAGTGCCAGGCAGAGATGGTGCAGAAACGGCCGGGAGGATCCACCCTGCATCCGAGCTCAGGGGCGGCTGAGAGGAGCTACCCCACGTCTGAGGTCAGTGGTGGCCAGGAGGAGACACCCCATGTCCGAGGTCAGGGTGGCTGCTGGGAAGAGTTACCCAGCGTCCCAGGCCAGTGGTGGCCAGGAGAAGCCACCTCGTGCCCGAGGCCAGGGGTGGTGACCCTGAGGAGCCACCCTGAACCTGAGGCCAGGGGGGGCAGCTGGGAGGAGCAACCCACGCCCGAGGCCAGGGCCAAAGGCAGAGGAGCAGCGCGAGGAGCGGTGGCTGAGCAGGCACAGGAGGGCCTAGAGGAGCTATCCCACGTTGAAGGTCAGGAACCGTGGCAGTAAGGAGATATGTCTCGTCCAAGGTAAGGAGCAGCGGCTGTGCTTTGCTAGAGGAGCCGTGAAGAGATACCCCACGCCCAACATAAGAGAAACCCAAGTAAGATGGTAGGTGTTGCAAGAGGGCATCAGAGGGCAGACACACTGAAACCATACTCACAGAAAACTAGTCAATCTAATCACACTAGGACCACAGCCTTGTCTAACTCAATGAAACCAAGCCATGCCTGCGGGGCAACCCAAGACGGGTGGGTCATTGTGGAGAGGTCTGACAGAATGTGGTCCACTGGAGAAGAGAATGGCAAGCCACTTCAGTATTCTTGCCTTGAGAACCCCATGAACAGTATGAAAAGGCAAAGTGATAGGATACCGAAAGAGGAACTCCCCAGGTCATTAGGTGCCCAATATGCTACTGGAGATCAGTGGAGAAACAAATCCAGCAAGAATGAAGGGATGGAGCCAAAGCAAAAACAATACCCAGTTGTGGATGTGACTCATGATAGAAGCAAGATCCGATGCTGTAAAGAGCAATATTGCATGGGATCCTGGAATATCAGGTCCATGAATCAAGGCAAATTGGAAATGGTCAAACAAGTGATGGCAAGGGTGAACATCGACATTCTAGGAATCAGAGAACTAAAATGGACTGGAATGGGTGAATTTAACTCAGATGACCATTATATCTACTACTGTGGGCAGGAATCCCTCAGAAGAAATGGAGTAGCCATCATGGTCAACAAAAGAGTCTGAAATTCAGTACTTGGATGCAGTCTCAAAAATGACAGAATGATCTCTGTTCACCTCCAAGGCAAACCATTCAATACAAACCTTTGGATAATGCTTTTTCTGTTTGACTCTGGGCATGGCTACATGACTTTCCTTAAAAAGGTAAGGAAGGCAGAGGAATGTAAAGTAATTGTACTTTGGGACATATTCTTTCTTGCTTATGGAATATCTTCTCCCATCATGTGAACCAGTGATGAGAGATTGACTGGACAATGAGAGACCAAGTAGAGAGTGGTTCCATACATTCTTGTTACTCTAGCTTTTTCAATTGAGAACTCATAAATATGAGTCAGATAAGTTAAACACTATGAGGTCAATTAGCTGCAGGTTGGCCAACTCAGGCTGGAAGAATGCATGGCCAACAAACAGAAATATGATAAACAATAATTGCTTAATGGAGGGAGGACACTAGGTTTTGCAGTGATTTATTACAACTGATAAGGGAAAGGAGTACATCAAGGCTGTATATTGTCACCCCGCTCATTTAACTTATATGCAGAGTACATCATGAGAAACGCTAGGCTGGATGAAGCACAAACTGGAATCAAGATTGCTGGGAGAAATATCAATAACCTCAGATATGCAGATGACACCACCCTTATTACAGAAAGCAAAGAGGAACTAAAGAGCCTCTTGATGAAAGTGAAAGAGGAGAGGGAAAAGTTGGCTTAAAACTCAACATTCAGGAAACTCATACCATGGCATCTGGTCCCATCACCTCATGGCAAATAGATGGAGAAACAGTGGAAATAGTGAGAGATTTTATTTCAGGGGGCTCCAAAATCACTGCAGATGGTGACTGCAGCTGTGAAAATAAAAGACACTTGCTCCTAGGAAGAAAAGTTATGACCAACCTAGACAGCCTATTAAAAAGCAGAGACATTTGCCAACAAAGGTCCATCTAGTCAAAGTTATGGTTTTTCCATTAGTCATGTATGGATGTGAGAGTTAGACTATAAAGAAAGCTGAGTGCCGAAGAATTGATACTTTTGAACTGTGGTGTTGGAGAAGACTCTTGAGAGTCCTTTGGACATCAAGGAGAACCAACCTGTCCATCCTAAAGGAAATAAGTCCTGAATATTCACTGGAAGGACTGATGCTGAAGCTGAAACTCCAATACTTGGCCACCTGATGTGAAGAGCTGACTCATTTGAAAAGACCCTGATGCTGGGAAAGATTAAAGATGGGAGAAAGGGACGATGGGGGATGACATGTTTGAATGGCATCACTGACTCGATGGACATGAGTTTGAGTAAACTCTAGGAGTTGGGAATGGACAGGGAATCCTGGCGTGCTGCAGTCCTTGGAGTCGCAAAGAGTTGGACACGACTGAATGGCTGAAGTGAACTGAGCTGATATTAATATTTACATTCCTTGTCATTATGAATTTTATTCTGCCCAACTTCATTCCATCTTGATTGTTATTTTACATGCTGTGACATAAAGGAGACAAAGACAAAATCTTGATTCCAAGAACAGGTGTTCCTGATATGAGTTGGCCAGTGAGTAATTTAACTGTAAATTTTAGATTGTTTGTTTAGCTGTCAATGTATTTGCTGATGTTTTTGAGTTGCTAAGTCATGTACAACTCTTTATCACACCACAAACTGCAGCATGCCAGACTCCTCTGTCCACTATCTTCTGGAGTTTGCTCAGATTCATGTCCATGGAGTCAATGATGCTAATCATCTAATCATCTCATCTTCTGCCACCTTCTTCTCCTCTTACCCTCAGTCTTTCCCAGCATCAGATATTTTCCAATGAGTCAACTCTTGGCAACAGGTGGTCGAAGTATTGGAGGTTCAGCATCACTATCAGTCCTTTCAATGAATATTCGGGTTGATTTCCTGTAGGATTGACTGATTTTACCTCCTTGCTGTTAACATATAATCAGGTCATAAAAAAAAAAAAAAAAGAAAAAGAGAGAGAGAGAGAGAGAGAAAATATCTGACTAGTTAAAATTTACCATTTTCTGAAAGTAATATTAGGAGTGAATACAAGACAGAACGTGTTTCAACAGCAGCAACCCTAATGTGATATCAAGTGTTAATAACATTAATTCATAATGGATTCCTTTCATATTGAGAGAACATTTCCTAATCTGTAACTAAATAGTTTCATATGTGAATCGTTATTCTAATAGTGTGAAATTATAGTGGCATATTTAAGGAGCTAGCTTCCCTGGTGGCTCATGTGGTGAAAAATCCCCCTGCAATGCAGGAGACCCAGATTTGATCCCTGAGTGGGGGAGATTCCTTGGAGAATGGAATGGCTACACACTCCAGTATTCTTGCCTGGAGAATTCCATGGACATACGAGCCTGGTGGGCTATGGAGTCAAAAAGAGTTGGGTAGGACTGACAGATTTTCACTTTTACTTTCATCCATATAGAATGTATGAATAAACTTTCTAAAGTTATAATTAAGCAATCTTTAAGTTTAAGTTGATCCCATAATCAGATAACAGTTCCTTTGAAAATCTCCATTTCTAGGAGGTATTTTTATCAGTGGCACCATTAGCACATGAGTATTATTTACAGGAAGTCTATTGTTGAAAAGATTCTAGAGGAAGGAATGCATAAAACTTTCAGTTGCAAAATAAACAAAAGCCACTCTAGTTTGTTTTAACACAGAGATATTTTGATGCAGGGGGCTTGATGCTTATAAATTTCACTTTCATTTCTGGATAGTTTATTTGTTCTTTTATCAAAATGATCTATTCTTCTAAAAATATAATCTCATTTTATTCTGGCAGTGGGAGAACTTTTGAACAATTTAAAACTACATATATTATGCTATATTCAGTTTGTTCTTTTTTATTTCTCTAAAGTTTTTCTGTTTCAGTGTATATTTTTTATTACAATGTTTTTTTTTCTTTTCCCTTCTTGAGATGTGTTTTGTTTGTTTGTTTGTTTTTCATAATAGCAAATGTGGTTTATATGAATTTGTTTGGTTGCTTTTCATCTGTCTTGATAGGGTCGTCAACAGTTATTGGACAATTTTTTTTTTTTTTAACTGTCGGGTAGATATAAATTTTCTTTTTACTCTCACAGATTTGAAGAACTCCAGGCCCCTTTTAATTAATTTCTAATCATTTGAGTATTTGTAAGTGGAATAAATTTTTATCACTACTTCCTAAACTGATTTACTATGACTCTACACAAAAGAATTTAGTTTTGTTTTCTTGGGTTTCTCTGTGTCTCATATACCTTATTCATGTTTGCCTAGGTCCACTAGCAGGGATATTTAGTGCTGATTAGAAGGATGTGAGTTTATGCTGGAGATTCAACTCTTTTTAATTTATTTTTTTTAATTGAAGGATAATTGCTTTACAGAATTTTGTTGTTTTCTGTCAAACCTCAACATGAATCAGCCATAGGTATACATATATCCCCTCCTTATCAAATTGCCAATGGATTTTTCACAGAACTAGAAGAATTTCATAATTCATATGGAAACCCAAAAGACTCCGAATAGCCAAAGCAGTCTTGAAAAAGCAGAATGGAGCTGGAGGAATCAACCTTCCCGACTTCAGATTATACTACAAAGCTACAGTCATCAAGACAGTATGGTACAGGCACAAAAACAGAAATACAGACCAATGAAACAAGAGAGAAAACACATAAATAAACCCAGCACCTATGAGTACCTTATTTTTGACAAAGGAGGCAAGAATATACAATGGGAAAAAAAAATCCTCTTCAAAAAACAGTGCTGGGAAAACTGGACAGCTACATGTAAAAGAATGAAATTAGAACACTTGCTAACACCATACACAAAGATAAACTCAAAATGGATTAAAGACCTAAATGTAAGACCAGAAACTGTAAAACTCTCAGAGGAGATCCAATTTTATGGAGGATTTCATTTATTGATCTATGATGTGTTCTGTACATCAATTAAATCTGTTGTCTCAGTGCATACTCAAAATCCCTATCCCCAGTTGTCAGCTCCTTGACACTTTAGTATCATTTTCCAGCTTATTCATGTCTAAGGTCCAAATTTATTTTTATACTTAAAATTTCTCATGACTACTTACCTTAAAGAGTATATCCATTTTACCTGTGAATAGAAATGGCCTACTGAACCACTTTATTTTTCAGTTTTACAGAAAGTTATCTTATTTGCTCTGAAAATATTATGTAAATGTAAAACATATTAGTATATAACTTATTTTTTCTAAATCCTCATTGTCTAGTTTTTACTTAAAGTTCCAATATAATCAGCACAAATCAATTAAATGCACATTAAAGAAATTCAAGTCTATGTCTAGAATTTTAAGCAATCAATAATAATAAACAACAGCTCTGACCGCAAAGTGATCAAGATAAATGAAAACATATGTAGCAGATAAAACATAAACATAAATCAAAGCGATTTTATCTATGCCTTTTGATCTTTACCACTTCTCAGTATGAAAATGTTCAAATTATATGAAGAGTAAAATTTCAAAATTAATCAGTCTTCCTTAAAGTCTGTAGACTGAATTGACATCATTTGAACATTTTTCTATAAAATGTTATACACTTTATTGTTGGTTATCTCTCATTTAAGAATTCTTACAATATGTTTTTATTCCTCATCCTAATTCTACCCTGTGGATAAAAAAGTGAATGAGTCATTTTCTTTCCAACATAAAGATTATTCAAAAATTTGGGGGAAAAAAAAAAATTAGCCCTCTTCTAAGTATTAACTTTCCTGCCCCTCTCATCATTCCTCAGATAACATTGCTTCCAAAGTTTTACCCATCTGTTCATTTCTTCAGTTTCTTGAGTTAATTTTAAATTACTGAATCTAAAATTAATACAGCACTCTATAGGTAGCTCAGCCTAGACAGAAAGTAATTTTGCCTCCTTTAAAGTAGACATAATTATATCAAATTACATTAAATTTGCATTTTCTCTTTCAATGACTTTTCATTTGAAAAGTCCACACATTCTCTGACACCACTGATCCTAATACTAAAATGTCTCTCATACTTCCTTTCTGTGTAGTGGTTATATTGTGTTTCATCAGCTGAAAGAATGAAACATAATTTATTAAAAAAATAAAACAAAAATACATAAATAAATAAATAAAAACATAATTTATTTTTTATAATTCTGGCTCTTTTCTTTAGTAAAGCTTCCAAATACCCTTTTGTGTCTTCTGTATTTTTTTTTTTTTTGCTACACAGTACAGCATGCAGAATCTTACTTCCCCAACCAGAATCAAACCTTGCCTTTGTTTTGGGAGTGTGACAAAGGAAGTCTCTTCCATAATGTTTTTAATTGAACTTCAATTTGCCAGCTACTTTTACCTACTCTTAGCTATTATTATTTAAATTATCAAAAGATACTTAAAATAATTATTTCAGTTTTTTCTTTAGGAACACTGAAATTGATTTCATGAGTATAAAATAAAATAATACCATTACACTTATAATTCCATATTATTGATTGAAAATTATGTCTAGAAGCTAATTTTATGACCTCCTGATCTGCCCTTGCAATCAGTTCACTTTATTATTATTAACATTATTATTTTCCTTACCAATACTAATTGTATTATCTTTATCAGGAAATATCTATAATTTTAGCATGTTGGAGAAAGTTGTTATTTTGTTACATATTGTCTTTACACTTTTTCCTCATTTAGCAAATGTCAAATAAATTACTGTTGAAGTTTTTCTGGATAATAGATTATAAGTGGCATATTTGGGGACTACTGCTACTGCTGCTAAGTCTCTTCAGTCGTGTCCAAATCTGTGCAACCCAATAGATGTCAGCCCACCAGGCTCTCCCGTCCCTGGGATTCTCCAGGCAAGATATGGGGACTATCTATGTATTGATATATGGATTTTTATAATTTTACATTATCTCATGCACTTTAAAGTGTCAGTTTTATAAGTGGTTGATAAGTACTTATGTGAAAAACACTCAAAATATATATCTTTTGTTCATATATCATATAATAACCTACATTTTTAATTTTTCCTTCTTAAAATTGCTGGAGCAGGTATGAGAGTTTGAATTATATTAAAAAACTATTTTTCTCAAATATTTTACATTTCAATATAAAATATTGTCTCAAAGGCTTCTAGCACTCATCTCACATGCTAGTAAAATAATGCTTAAAATTATCCAAGCCAAGCTTAAGCAATACGTGAAACATGAACTTCCAGATGTTCAAGCTGGTTTTAGAAAAGGCAGAGGAACCAGAGATCAAATTGCCAATATCTGCTGGATCATGGAAAAAGTAAGAGAGTTCCAGAAAAACCATCTATTTCTGCTTTATTGAATATGCCAAACCCTTTGACTGTGTGGATCACAATAAACTGTGGAAAATTCTGAAAGAGATGGGAATACCAGACCACCTGACCTGCCTCTTGAGAAACCCGTATACAGGTCAGGAAGCAAGAGTTAGAACTGGACATGGAACAACAGACTGGTTCCAAACAGGAAAAGGATTATGTCAAGGCTGTGTATTGTCACTCTGCTTATTTAACTTCTATGCAGAGTACATCATGAGAAACGCTGGGCTGGAGGAAGCACAAGCTGGGGTCAAGATTGCCGGGAAAAATATCAATAACCTCAGATTTGCAGATAACACCATCCTTATGGCAGAAAGTGAAGAAAAACTAAAGAACTTCTTGATGAAAGTGAAAGAAGAAAGTGAAAAAGTAGGCTTAAAGCTCAACATTCAGAAAACGAAGATCATGGCATCCGGTCCCATCACTTCATGGCAAATAGATGGGGAAACAGTGGAAACAGTGGCCGACTTTATTTTTCTGGGCTCCAGAATCACTGCAGATGGTGACTGCAGCCCTGAAATTAAAAGATACTTACTCCTTGGAAGGAGAGTTATGACCAACCTAGACAGCATATTCAAAAGCAGAGACATTACTTTGTCAACAAAGGTCCATCTAGTCAAGGCTATGATTTTTCCAGTGGTCATGTAAGGATGTGAGAGTTGGACTATAAAGAAAGCTGAGCACTGAATTGATGCTTTTGAACTGTGGTGTTGAAGACTCTTGAGAGTCCCTTGGACTGCAAGGAGATCCATCCAGTCCATCCTAAAGGAGATCAGCTCTGGGTGAACGTTCATTGGAAGGACTGACGTTGAATCTGAAACTCCAGTACTTTGCCACCTGATGGGAAGAGCTGACTCATTGGAAAAGACCCTGGTGCTGGGAAATATTGAAGGCAGGAGAAAAAGGGGATGACAGAGGATGAGATGATTGGATGGCATCACGACTCGATGGACATGGGTTTGGGTGGACTCTGGGAGTTGGTGATGGACAGGGAGGCCTGGCATGCTGCGGTTCATGGGATCACTTAGAGTCAGACACGACTGAGTGACTGAATTGAACAAAGGCGTCTTAAGTGCACAATGTAGAAAAATAGAGGAAAACAATAGAATGAGAAAGACTAGTGATCTCCTCAAAAAAATTAGAGACACCAAGGAAAGAGTTCACACAAAGATGGGCACAATAAAGGACAGAAACATTATGGACCAATTGGAAGCAGAAGAGATTAAGAAGAATTGGCAAGAAGACACAGCAGAACTGTACAGAAAAGGTCTTAATGAACCGGATAACCATGATGATGTGGTCACCAACGTAATAACCAGACACCCTGGAGTATGAAATCAAGAGGGCCTTGGAAAGCACTGACATGAACAAATTTATTGAAGGGGATAGAATTCCAGTTGAGCTATTTCAAATTCTGAAAGATAATACTTTAAAGTGCTGAACTCAATATGCCAGAACATTTGGGAAAATCAGAAGTGGTCACAGAACTGGAAAAGGTCAGTTTTTCCAATCCCAAAGAAGGGCAATGCCAAAAGAAGGTTCAAACTATAGCACACATGAGGTCATTTCACATGATAGCAAGATAAGTCTCAAAATCCTTCAAGCTTGACCTCAACAGTATGTGAACCAAGAATGTCCAGATGTACAAGCTGGATTTAGAAAAGGCAAAAGGTCAAATTGCCAACATCCATTGGATCATAGAAAAAGCAAGAGAATGCTAGGAAAAAATATCTACTTCTGTTTTATTTGACTACACTAAAGCTTTGACTGTCTGGATCACAACAAACTGTGGAAAATTCTTAAAAACCACATTACCTGCCTTCTGAGAAACCTGTGTGCAGGTCAAGAAGAAACAATGAGAACTGGACATGGAACAACAGACTTGTTCATAATTCGGAAAGGAGTATGACAAGGCTGTAAATTGTTATACTCTGCTTATTTAACTTACATTCAGAGTACATCCTCCAAAATATCATGCTGGATGAATCACAAGCCAGAATCAAAATTGTTGAGAGAAATATCAACAACCTCAGATATGCAGATGACACAAGAGCCTCTTGATGAAGGTCAAAGAGGAGAGTGAAAAAGCTGGCTTAAAACTCAGTGTTCAAAAACGAAGGTCACAACATCCAGTCCCATCACTTCATGGCAAATAGATGGGGAAAAAGTGGAAGCAGTGACAGACTTTATTCTCTTGGGCTCCAAAATCACTGCAGTCAGTGGCTGCAGCCATGATATTAGACACTTGCTCCTTGGAAGAAAACCTATGGCAAACCTAGACAGCATATTAAAAAGCAGAGTCATTACTTTGCTGAAAAAGGTCTGTCTAGTCAAAGCTATCATTTATCCAGTAGCCATGTACAAATGTGAGAGCTGGACCATATTGAATCATATTTGGTGACCATTTGGCTCAGCACCAAAGAATTGATGCTTCTGAACTGTGGTGTTGGAGAAGACTCCTGAGAGTCCCTTGGATAGCAAGGAGATCAAACCAGCCAATCCTAAAAGAAATCAACTCTAAATACTCATTGGAAGGACTGATGCTGTAGCTGAAGCTCCAATACTTTGCCCACCTGATGTGAAGTGCCAACTCACAGGAAAAGACCCCTGATATTGGCAAACATTGAGAGTAGGAGGAGAAAGGGGCAATAAAGGATGAGATGGTTGGATGGTATCACTGACTCAATGGACATGAGTTTGAGCAAACTTTGGTAAAGAGTGAAGGACAAGGAAGCCTGGTATACTGCAGTCGATGAGGTGGCAAAGAGTCATACATGACTGAGCAATTGAACAAAATATATGCTTTTTCTAAAGCATGTTAAACATTAAAAAAAAATCACAACTGAAATATGTTTACATTTCTTGACGTGATTTTTTGACAAATCTTGTACTATGCAGTCATACTTTTCCCATAAGCTAGGATTTCATCTCCACTGCATTTATCTAGTTTCTATCCACCGAAAGCAACAGAATACAAGTACAACAAGAAGAAGGAACAGGACAGACAGTTTTAGTTTTTGTACATATTTAGAATGCATTGTTGGATAAATAGAGTGATTCTAAGGTTGCAAACAAATGTTTATAAAGAGGAACAGCTAGAGTGAAATATAAAATAGCATGCTGGAAATTGATATTGTAAGTGAAGGGCACTGTTGAGCTTTCTCTTATTGAAATTAAACTACTGTTATACCCAAACATTACATTTTTTATGTCTTCTTTATAATCATTTTATCATTTTAATCAGTCTCCTCATTGTTTCCACTTCTGGACTTGGTCCATTTCTTCTTTCAATCTAATGTTATACTAGAGTAATGTAATTGATGTTCCACCCGTATACTGATGAATCTTCCTAGATGTTTAAATCCTTGAGAGCAGGAATGATTTCTTGTTAGTCTTTTCATCCCTCTTTCTTTAACTAAAATATACTACTTGCTCAGTAATATCCATTAAATTAAACTAAAATGAATTGAAATGTAACTCAGAGACCCTTTTCTCTCCCTCTGCCTCAGACATATATTCAATTGTATGATATACACTTCCATATAAATATTCAACAGGTATTTCAATCGAAATTTAGGTGGAGCATCTACTCTCCAGTTTTTCAAATCACAATCCAGGCTTGTTATGCTTGCATTTCCTCTCTCAGTTACATTTACCATCACCTACACAATCATCCTTCATCCTTTATTTACTTTCTATACCTGATAAAATATCAATTTCTGGAAAGTTTAATGCCTGCATCTGAAATACACCCCCCCTTTCATCCATGTCTGTATCTCTCATAAGTCATACCCTGATGTATTTCCCACACAGTTATCTCTGAATGGTGTCCCAGCCTCTATTCTTAAATTGTCTTAAAGTTCCATAGCATAGGACCATCAGATCTTAAGTCTGCCTTTCTGCATCGTACCTATTTTAACCAAACTTTAAATGACTAAATGTAATAATTAGGATAAGGTAAATTTACTCAACTCACTGTTATCTGTTTAGTAAGATGCTAAGAGTGTTGGATGAGGCATCAGTCTACCTGGGTTTTCAATCTGTCTCTTCTGCCATTAGCTTTGTGATGTTCTGCAAGTTACACGACAATTCTAAGTTTTGGTTTTCCCATCTGTAATGTTGGTATAATGATAGGGCCACCTCATAGAGTTGTTTTGAAGATTTAAATAATAACCCATATAAAGTGTTTGGGTGCTTCTCAGGTAGCACCAGTGGTAAAGAGTCTGCCTACCACTTCAGGAGATATAAGAAATATGTGTTTGATCCCTGGGTTGGGAAGATCCCATGGAGAAGGAAATGGCAACCTACTCCAGTACTCTTGCCTGAAGAATCCATGGACAGAGGAGCCTGGTGAGCTACAGTCCACAGTGCCATGAAGAGTCAGATGACTGAAGCAACTTAGCACACACACAAAGTGTTTAGAAGAATTTCAAAGGCAAGGAGGCACTGAAATAATAAGAAAGCACTTGAATAAATATTAGCTCTTATGATTGATAGTCAATCTTTGATAAGGCAGCCCTCTGGCATTTCTAACTTTTACTTATCTTTAAAGGCTCAAATATGTATTAATTTCACAAAAACTAAAAACATGTGTATTCTATTATAATAACTATAACATACATAACATTATATAAACAGCAATATCTTTGAAAAGCTCTTCATACAATTGGAGGAACAGAGATTACGTCTATTTAATCTCCATGTTTCTCACACCTAGTTTGTCACACAAAAGTGCCTAGTAAATTGTGACCTTTTAAAAAATTACTTCCTGTTCAGAACTAAAATGATTCTATATGTCCCAGTCCTCAACAGGTTGAAGATAAAAATATCCTTGAAATAATCACTAATTTTTGAGGTTCCAGTCTCATTCACTCTTGAAAAGTTCTAGCCTCTTTCAAGTCATTATGAAATAGAAGATATTGATATAATCTTTTCATTTGAAAAAAAAAATTTCTTTCAGATAGTTTATAATATTGACCACTTTCTTCTATCCATCTATATCCTTATCTGTCAGCATTTTCAGCCACTACAACTACCCAAAGCAACATCTATGTTGATGAAACCAGTATTATTGCAGATAAATTATGGAATTCACACTGAGTTTTTAAGACTTGATATGGCAAGTACTGAAAATTCCCCCCCAAAATGATAACACTTGATCTTCATGCCCTGTCAATTAGTTAACATGAATATGAGCTAATTGAAACTCTTGCAACCTTTGACATGTGGCTATAGTTACCTGTTGACTAGCATCAACAGAGTTGATGCAGATATCAAAGTTTTGTTGTCCAGTTTTTATTGAATTTATTACTGGCACAATTGCTTATGCTTTGAATTCATGATGCCTTGGAAATTCTAGGAAATTTCCTTCCACCACTTTGTATGTGTATGTGTGTGTGTGTGTGTATGTAATTGCAACCCACATGCCATTTTACCATGTTATGAATCACTGGGAATGTGCAGAAAATAAATAAATGAGAATAGGCATGTAGCAATGATGCAGACATGTTTGAGTGAGTACTAAGTCACCTCAGTCATGTCTGACTCTTTGCAGTCCTATGGACTCTAGCCCACCAAGCTCCTCTGTTCATGGGTTTCTCCAGGCAAGAATACTGAAGTGGGTTACCATGCCCTCCTGCAGGGGATCTTCCCAACCCAAGGATTGAATCCGCATCTCTTATGTCTCCTTCATTGGCAGGTAGCTTCATTACCACTAGCACCAACTGAGAAGCCCAAACATATTTATAACTTTCCATAAAACCTGGTCTATGTTCCCTGAGCCAAACTGAAATCTTTTACTTTATGTCTCCACAGTTCTTTATACAAGCACATCATTATTGTCAAACACCCACTTCACTCAGGTGTGTATTGATTGTGTCTCAGGATGAATAAAACTTTTGTTCGGATGATAGACATTAATTATTAATAGAGCACAGTTAATAAAACTATCCGACATGTATTCCAAGCTCAATATTTACCCAGAAATAGATTATTAAGAAATTAATGAAATGGTTACTGCACAAATTCTAAAAACAAACCATGTTTTTTGTCAGTTTGTGAGACACGAAGTAGTAAATTTTTAATATCTGTGTAGAATTCACTTGTATTTTGGAAGAAAACAAATGTGTAAGATGTAGAATTAACAATTTAACATTGTCTATGATAAGAATTAAAAAATGAAAGCAGTAAATGATATAGAACCTGAGAAGGGGGAAATTGCTGAAGAGCATATCTAAGTAATAATAGAGAGCATAATATGTTGCATTCATATATATAATGCAGTTATATAGAGCCTATAAACTATTGCTATTTTATTCTGAGAAGTCCGATGCATTGTCAAAAATGATCCCAATTACTATAAATCGGAAAATTTTATACCTGAATGGAAGATAGAATGTTATCTGTACTTTCAAAGAAATATGTGTATTTATTCTAGTTAGAAGTCATATCAGAATGAGTTAAAATTCACAAATTGATTTGGGGTTTAACAATTTTTTCATACACATTCAAATATACTTTAAAAGGAAGTGTTTCCAAGTCATTCCAATTCTCTCAGTTTTTCATTTGCAAATAAATTTGAGTCTTTTGAGCCTTGACTTAAATTGTAAATAAACTAGCTTTGTGCAACATAGAATTAAGGGCTTTTGAGAAGTGTAGAATATTTACAGATAAAAAACATCTCATGCAAAACATTGTGATAAGTATAAAGAATTCAGTACAATATGGATTAATTTTTCTTTAAAAATTGTGAAACTTTGAGAAAAATTACTTAGAAGAATACAAGTAGATCACAAAACATTAAAAAGTATTAAAATATTAAAAATATATCAAATATTGTCTTATCTGTTGCTTTTAATTACTTAAAAGGGTCATCTAAACATGTACTTTGTTTTAATATCTACTAGCCATAAAGTACAATTTCTTGTTATGGTATAGATAATATATTTTTTAAATTATTGCAATTGATTATGCAAAGTTTATTGTCTGAAATTTGCATAAACATTTGCCTTAAGCCTTTTTTATATTCCAAATACCTAAATACAAATATTCAGTGAAAATAAAATAGATTAAACACAGAAAGCCGTGTGCTAAGATGGTTTACTTTTGGTTAATAAGGCATAGTGGCAGACCTTTCTGCTTTCCTCTGTCGACTCTTCTTAAATTCTCCCATCACCTCCAAAATACACCTCGCCAATCTATGTTGAATATACTCATGTATCTTTAATATTTTGATTTAATATTTAATATAAAATTAATAATATAACTTCAGTTCAGTTCAGTTGCTCAGTCGTGTCCGACTCTTTGCCACCCCGTTAATCGCAGCATGCCACGCCTCCCTGTCCATCCCGGAGTTCACTCAGACTCACGTCCATTGAGTCAGTGATGTCATCTAGCCATCTAATCCTCAGTCATCCCCTTCTCCTGCCCTCAATCCCTCCAGCATCAGAGTCTTTTCCAACGAGTCAACTCTTCGCGTGAGGTGGCCAAAGTACTGAAGTTTCAGCTTTAGCATCAGTCCTTCCAAGGAAATCCCAGGGCTGATCTCCTTCACAATGGAATGGTTGGATCTCCTTGCAGTCCAAGGGACTCTCAAGAGTCTTCTCCAACACCACAGTTCAAAAGCACCAATTCTTCAGGGCTCAGCCTTCTTCACAGTCCAACTCTTGCATCCATACATGACCACAGGAAAAACCATAGCCTTGACTAGACAGACCTTAGTTGGCAAAGTAACGTCTCTGCTTTTGAATATGCTATCTAGGTTGGTCATAACTTTTCTTCCAAGGAGTAACCGTCTTTTAATTTCATGGCTGCAGTCACCATCTGCAGTGATTTAATTAATAATGTAATTTGATAATCATACATATTTAATATCTTTGTGTGGGTCACAATAAACGGTGGAAAATTCTGAAAGAGATGGGAATACCAGACCACCTGACAAGCTTTTTGAGAAATCTATATGCAGGTCAGGAAGCAACAGTTAGAACTGGACATGGAACAACAGACTAGTTCCAAATCATGAAAGGAGTGTATCAAGGTTATATATTGTCATGCTGCTTATTCAATTTATATGCAGAGTACATCATCAGAAACACTGGGCTGGATGAAGCACAAGCTGGAATCAAGATTGTTGGGAGAAATATCAATAACCTCGGATATGCAGATGACACTACCCTTATAGCAGAAAGTGTAGAAGAACTAAAGAGCCTCTTGATGAAAGTGAAAAGAGGAGAGTGAAAACATTGGCTTAAAGCTCAATATTCAGAAAAGTAAGATCATGACATCCGGTCCCATCACTTCATGGCAAATCGATGGGGAAACAGGGGAAACAGTGGCCAACTTTATTTTTCTGGGTTCTAAAATCACTGCAGATGGTGATTGCAGCCATGATATTAAAAGACGTTTACTTCTTGGGAGGAAAGTTATGACTGACCTAGACAGCATATTAAAAAGCAGAGACATTACTTTGCCAACAAATGTCCGTCTAGTCAAGACTGTTTTTTCTAGTAGTCATGTATGGATGTGAGAGTTGGACTATAAAGAAAACCAATACAATATTGTAAAGTAATTAACCTCCAATTAAAATAAATAAATTTATATTTAAAATAAACAAATAAATTCAGATGACCTGAGTGTAAAAAAAAAAAAAAAGAAAGAAAGCGAGTGCCAAAGAATTGATCCTTTTGAAACGTGGTGTTGGAGAAGACTCTTGAGAGTCTCTAGGACTGCAAGATTCAACCAGTCCCTCCTAAAGGAGATCAATCCCGGTGTTCTTTGGAAGAACTGATGTTGAAGCTGAAACTCCAATACTTTGGCCACCTGATGCGAAGAACTGACTCATTTGAAAAGACCCTGATGCTGGGAAAGATTGAGGGCAGGAGAAGGGGACGACAGAGGAGAGATGGTTGGATGGCATCACTGACTAAATGGACATGGGTTTGGGTAGACTCTGGTAGTTGGTGGTGGACAGGGAGTCCTGGCTTGCTGTGGTTCATGGGGTCACAAAGAGTCAGGCACAACTGAGAGACTGAACTGAATATATGTGTGTGTATATATACACACACACACACACACACACACTCCTATTTGTTTTGTTTTTCTAGAGAACTTTGAGTAATAAAATTTATCTGAGCTTTCTACTGGTAAGACATACATTGAAAGAACAATCAATGGGCATATTTTTCAGTTTTCACAACTGGTCAAGGAGAGTTATGGAAAAAAAAGTGAATAGCCTATAGGATAGAGTCAAAAGTCATTTTGTCCAATGAAGTGGAGAATTAATGCCAGGGAGCAGGGACAGGGTCTAATTGGCAGTCACATCCTGCTTCTGTTGTAGGATACATGCAACAATTGCCTGGTGGCATTGAAAAATTGTTGCTGAGCAATATTGCTATGTACTTACAATTCTCCCATGTTTCTAGCTAGACAATTTATCATTGTTGTTCACCACTGGTTGGTGTTGAAGAGGACATCTTGTCCTTTTAGGGTGCAGACCCTCAAATCAAGAGAAGTCATACCCTGAGCTGCTGTACATCACACTAGACTGTGACACAGATGAACAAAATCACTGGAGTTTCTGAAATAAGGCTAAGACTCTTTGACAGTGTGGGAGGGGCATGGATAATTTCTGCTGAGTTCTGACTATGATATTGTAATATCCCTAATTCCAGCCCTCCTTACAATCACACCATTTGCCTTATAAATGTGTGGTGCTCTCCACTTTGACTCTGGCCTGATATTACAACTTATTTGGGGCAATGGACAATGGGTGAAATGTGTTCTAAGCACAAACTTTTAAAAAGCGCTTGCATGTCTGTGCTTGTCCAATTACTCTCTCCCATTTCTATGATATTGTTTATGGCATTCTCAAGACAAGAATGCTGAAATGGTTTACCATTCCCTTCTCCAGTGGACGATGTGTTATCTGAAGTTTTCACCATGACTCATCCATCCTGGGTGGCCCTACAAGGCATGACTCATAGTTTAACTTGGTTAGGTTTGCTCCTTGGAAGAAAAGCAATGACAAAACTAGACAGCATATTAAAAAAAGAGAAACATTACCTTGGCAACAAAGGTCTATATAGTCAAAGCTATGGTTTTTCCAGTAGTCATGTGTGGATATGTGAGCTAGACAATAAAAAAGGCTTTGAATCAAAGAGTTGATGCCTTCGAACTGTGGTGCTGGAGAAGACTCTTCAGAGTCCCTTGGACAGCAAGAAGATCAAACTAGTCAATCCTAAAGGAAATCAGTCCTGAATATTCATTGGAAGGACTGATGCTGAAGCTAAAGCTCCAATACATTGGCCACCGGATGCAAACAGCTGACTCATTGGAAAAGACCCTGATGCTGGGAAAAAATGAAGGCTAGAGAAGGGGATGACAGAGGATGAGATGGTTGGGTTGCATCACTGACTCAGTGGACATGAGTTTGAGCAAACTCTGGGAGATGGTGATGGAAAGGGAGGCCTGGAGTTCTACAGTCCCTGGGATTGCAAAGAGTTGGACATGACTGAAATACTATAAAACAACAAAGTTGTTATGATATGGGTTTTCTCAGTATATTCTCATGACCCTAGGAAGGATGAAGATAATAAAATAGAGTTTTTCCAATGCTCTGAGTCACCACCATCTTAGATTAATTTTCAGCCAGTCAGTGTCTATTCTTAATCAAATCCATCCAAGTTTAGCAGATCCATGTAACTTATCTCTCTAGATTGCTCCCCATAAAAAAACTGAATTTTTGACACTGTTTGTTGAGCCCTCATCATATATTTTTGTACAGAACCACCTCACTCTTGTATCAAATCATACTGAATTATTGGAAAAATAGTAATTTTGCCATTATTCTAACTGCATATAAGTAATTCATTTATAAACTGTTGTTCTATTTCCGTTTAATCACCTTCACCTTATATTGACTTCAGAAAATATCCAATATTTTAAATGACTGCTAGTTTTTAGATAGCATTTAAGAATAGAAAGTATTGAATTTCAAATAGAAAATGTGTTACCCAAGCATGAAACAATTTAACAAAACATTTATATAGCCATAGATATTTTAGTTTCTTAGAAAAGGTCATTTGACTATAAATATGGCTTTTTGAAAAGTGTGACTGTGGTGAAGCAAATCAATTTCAAACTACATATCACATACTAATAAAAGTCCATGCTGATCCTCATTCTTATTATGGGTTAATTCAGTCATGCCTGTGTAATTATTATATCTGCATATGACCTTCTTATCTTTCCAGGCAATTAGCTTTTTTCTGTGTACTCATGCATAAGATATGGGTCTTTAAAAATTTTTTTTAAGATTCAAACGCATATTATTTTTTGTGAAATTCTATAGGCTATGTTTAGATTATGCTTCTTTGCATTTAATTAATGAATATTGTTATGACTTTTTACTTTGCCTTTCAGAGAACGAACTCACGACATATTTATTGCATACTTTCTGTAGACCACACCCCACTCTAATGGTATTTCTGATGCAGAATAGTCTCTGCTGTCATAGTCTTTCTTTTTCTGCTTCTGTTTTAACCACCAGCTCATTAGTATTGCTTCATGGGAAGCCTTGAGGTTCCTTTCTTTCTGTACCAACTTGTACTGACACATACTATTCAACTGATGAGGACCAACGAATAACTCTCCTACCATCAGGAATGCCCGGTGAAAATAGAGATCAGACTGTTTATAAGATGTCTGGGACTTAAAGAGAGCCATTTCAAGTTCTGAATGGCTTGAATGGCTCTTTAAGCCATTTCAAGAATTCCCTCTGTAAATGCTATTCCCAAAATAGAATGTTTAGTTTTTGAAACTCACTACACAAGTAGTACGAAGGGGCACACATGTCTCTCATAGATACCACACATTTTTATCCATGAGTTTCTCAATTATTAGAATAGGAGGCATATCTTCTAGCCTCAGTTTTGGATCCTAGTTGTCAGTTTTGGAGCAACAAGAAAATGCTCTTATCATGCATGCTTATGCAAAAAGCTGAAATTTCAAGCAACTTTTATTGTAAATATAAGATAGATACTGATATTGGGTTTTTATTTGTGTTTTAATACAAACTAAGAGATCCAACTTCTGTTACAAATTGCCACAAATTTAGTGGTTTACAACCTAAATTGAATATGTTATAATTGTGGAGGTCAGAAGTCTAACACAGGTCTCACTTGGCTAAAATCAGTGAGCAGGCAGGCCTGAATTGCTTTCTTGAGGCTCTATGGGAAAATCCATCTTTACCTTTTCTAATTTCTTGAAGACACCTCATTCCTTAGCTGGTTCCCCACCCGCTTAATCCTCAGTTGTCACAATTAACAAATGCCACTGGTTTCCTTCCATTGTCACAGCTTCTTCTGACTGTTAATCCTTCTGACTACAGCTCCCTCAGAACACGACTCCCTCTAATGATTCTCTGCTTTGAAAAACTCATGTGGTGGACTTCCCTGGTGGTGCAGTGGATGGGAATCTGACTGCCAATGCAGGGGACACGGGTTTGAGCCCTGGCCTGGGAGGATTCCACCTGCCTCAGAGCAACCAATTTCTTGCACCAAATCTACAGAGCCCATTCTCTAGAGTCTGTAAACTGCAAATACTGAAACACATGCACCTAGAGTCTGTGCTCCACAACAAGAGAAGCCACTGCAATGAGAAGCCCATGCACCACAACTGGAAGATTGACCCTGCTCTCTGCAACCAGAGAAAAGCCCTCACAAGGCAACAAAGACCCAGCACAGGCATAAATTCATTCACTAGTTAAAAGATAAAACTCATGTGGTTAGGCTGGGTCTACCTGTGTTAATTCAGGATAATTCCCCCATCTCAATATGACTCTTAACTTGAATCTCAACCTGAATGACATCTACCTAAGTCTCTTTAACATGTAATGTAACACATTCACCATTTTAGGGAATCAAGACATTGGCCTTTTGGAGGGTCATTATTCTGCCTACCATAGACAATTAAAGAAAGTACTGGCTTTTCCACACAAATCATAGAAATACACTACAGAACTTTAAAAGTAAACCTGGGGAAGGGAAGGACCTCTCTCAGATCTACTCCCATGGAATTTTCAGTGAATTTTCCTTTAAAACATTCATTTAAAATATTTCTGAGCTTCTGTTAACTGACAAGCATGAGTGCAGAAATATGACAATGTATAAAGACAGTGTTTTTAAGAAAAAGCGCATAAAAATTTATCACATCAACTCACTCAAAATATTTGTCCACTCTAAATTTCTACAGAAGAATCATATGATGTGGCCATAAAACACCCATATGCATATCCCTGTGCTTAACATATATGAATGGGTCTTAAAACATGAAATCAATGCCACTTACAGAAATTCAGATTTATCACATGTGTAGAGATGTGCACATGTAGCAGGAGTTGTCCTTGCAGTCTGAGTGAAACTTGGACCTGCCCCTGGTTTTAGATGAAATGTGTAACCAGCTTACACTTCAAGACACCCACTTCAGTGAGGTTATATGCAGATGGACTTTAATTTTTCATTGAAATATAGAGGAAGCATTGGATTCAAAGAAACATAGCAAGAACTCATGAGGATTATGAGGAAATGTAATAAAATCTGTTCCACTTCTGTGCTGTGTAGATCAATATTTGAGCCCCGACAGAAAGAAGCCATTATGGGCAGAAGATAAAGGGTGTAAGAGACATCAGAGCAGGTCATACTGTCTTTAGGAAATTGGCTGCATTTAAATTTTAACTTCAAAACCACAAGATACATTTTACAACCCAGAGTTTGTGCCTCATTATTCTCACCTATAAATGGGATAATAACTCATCTGTAGGAAAGGAAGCTGCTAGCTCAAGTGTAGCCTCAACAGAAAAATCAGTTCTTCCTTCACTCTGAAGAGAGAAGATAAATTGAAAGGAAATTGTATACAAACAGCCAATTAAGAATCATTTTGGGGACAAAAATATGATTAAGAGTATTTCTTTCCCACATAAATTTGGGTTCTCTCAATTCAGTTCAGTTCAGTTCAATTCAGTCACTCAGTCATGTCCGACTCTGTGACCCCATGAATTGCAGCACGCAAGGCCTCCCTGTCCATCACCAACTCCCAGAGTTCACTCACACTCACATCCATCGAGTCAGTGATGCCATCCAGCCATCTCATCCTCTGTCATTCCCTTTTCCTCCTGCCCAATCCCTCCCAGCATCAGAGTCTTTTCCAATGAGTCAACTCTTCGCATGAGGTGGCCAAAGTACTGGAGTTTCAGCTTTAGCATCATTCCTTCCAAAGAACACCCAGGACTGATCTCCTTTAGAATAGGTAGCTGTAATTTGTTTGGAAAATAATTAGAAAGAAGTCAAAGCAAGGAAATGAATTGCATTTCACAAATTTTTCCAATACAGAATTCCAGTATGATTACTGGCACAAGGTACAGTACTGACTAGAAACAAGTAAGTCAGAAGCATATTATTATTTTGGGGAAATTATAATACCAACAATGTGCTTCCCTCATAGCTCAGTTGGTAAAGAATCTGCCTGCAATGCAGGAGATCCCCGTTGGATTCCTGGGTTGGGAAGATCCCCTGGAGAAGGGATATACTACCCACTCCTGTATTCTGGGTCTTCTCCTGTGGCTCAGCTGGTAAAGAATCCGCCTGCAATGCAGGAGACCTGGGGGGCCCTTGTTGATTATTTATTTTCTATATAGTAGTTTGTATCTGTTCCCTGGGTCAGGAAGATCTGCTGGAGAAAGGAAATGCTACCTACTCCAGTATTCTGGCCTGGAAAATTCGATGGACTGTATAGTCCATGGGATCACAGAGAGTCAGACACGACTGAGCAACTTTCACATAATACCAACAAAACTAAACACTAAAACTATAATATATTTAAGCTAAACAGGTTTTAAAGGTATTCTTAAGATCTCAAATGTTCATGCATAGGACGCTGTTTATGGAAGTCTTACATTCCATAAGATATAGCCTTCTGCTTCCATACTAACTTTGCTACTGCTAAGTCACTTCAGTCGTGTCTGACTCTGTGCAACTCTAGAGATGGCAGCCCACCAGGCTCCCCCATCCCTGGGATTCTCCAGGCAAGAACACTGGAGTGGATTGCCATTTCCTTCTCCAATGCATGAAAGTGAACAGTGAAAGTGAAGTCGCTCAGTTGTGTCCGACTCTTAGCGACCCCATGGACTGCAGCCTACCAGGCTCCTCCGTCCATGGGGTTTTCCAGGCAAGAGTACTGGAGTGGGGTGTCATTGCCTTCTCCACCATACTCATTTTATGTGCCCTCAAAAAGGCAAAGGTTATCCCAGAAATTTAAGCAAGGGACTCCAAGACAATAGACCAGAGATTTTAAACCCAAAGAACAGAATTAGGTTGTAATTAAGGATCTCCCCCAACTTTGCACTTCACCATTTCTCTGGCATGTAGTCTCTATACTTTGTTTTCAAAATAGGGATTAATTACAATGATATTACCTCTGCCCCCACCATTTTATAGTGTATGACCTGGGAGTAAACTGTCTTCTTGGTTCACATGTTCCAGCGTCCGAGCTTCATCTAACTGGGTGAAGAAATTTGATGGAAAAACGTTGGCTCTCCACCAGGAAAAGAATGAGAATGATTTATATGCTAAAAGGATGATGAAATTGATATTTGATGAACAGATATTTGATATTAGTCTCTAATAGAGACTAATAACACAGAAAAATACAATTTTTCCTGGGCTAATAATGTTCCCTGTTTCTGAGAACTTTTCCTGTGACATATTTAGACCCAGGGGCATGTGAAGAGAATCTGGCTCATCATAACCTAATGTATGTTATTCTATCACTCTTCCCCATCTACTGAATGTGTATCAATCCCCACAGTAGTATTGTGTTAAAGTAGGTAGAACTTTTATCAACTTGGTTCCCTGAATGACTTTATGAAATTGAGTCCTAATCAGAAATTCCTCATTTAGACTTTACATGCATGAGTAATCAAATTATATTGTGCTAAATAAGTAATGAATATTTGGGCCCTTCTAGATTACACAGACTCACATTTTTTAAAAATAATCAATGCCTGATACATCACTGACTTGATGGATGTGAGTCTGAGTGAACTCTGGGAGGTGGCGATGGACAGGGAAGCCTGGCGTGCTGTGATTTATGGGGTTGCAAAGAGCTGGACACGACTGAGTGACTGAACTGAACTCAATAGGGTTGCTGAGTAAATTGCATAAGCTGAATTCAGTTCAGTTCAGTCACTCAGTCATGAACGACTCTTTGTGACCCTATGAACTACAGCACACCAGGCCTCCCTGTCCATCCCCACTCCTGGAATCCAGCCAAATCCATTTCCACTGAGTTTGTGATGTCATCCAACCATCTTATCCTCTGCCGTCCCCTTCACTTCCTGCCCTCAATCTTTCCCAGCATCAGAGTCTTTTCAAATAAGTCAGCTCTTCGCATCAGGTGGCTGGCCAAAGTATTGAAGTTTCACCTTCAACATCAGTCCTACCAATGAATACCCAGGACTGATCTCCTTTAGGATGAACTGGTTGGACCTTCTTACAGTCCAAGGAACTCTCAAGTGTCTTCTCCAACACCACAGTTCAAAAGCATCAATTCTTCGGCACTCAGCTTTCTTTACAGTCCAACTCTCACATCCATACATGACCACTAGAAAAACCATAGCCTTGACTAGAGACCTTTGTTGACAAAGTAATGTCTTTGCTTTTCAAAATGCTATCAAAGTTGGTCATAACTTTCCTTCCAAGGAGTAACCGTCTTTTAAGTCCTTGGCTGCAATCACCATCAGCAGTGATTTTGAAGCCCAGAAAAATAAAGTCAGCCACTGTTTCCACTATTTCCCAATCTATTTGCCATGAAATGATGGGACCAGATGCAATGGTCTTCGTTTTCTGAATGTTGAGATTTAAGCCAACGTTTTCACTCTCCTCTTTCACTTTCATCAAGAGGCTCTTTAGTTCTTCTTCACTTTCTGCCATTAGGGTGGTATCATCTGCGTATCTGAGGTTATCGATATTTCTCCCAGCAATCTTGACCCCAGCTTGTGCTTCCTCCAGCCCAGCGTTTCTCATGATATACTCTGCATATAAGTTAAATAAGCAGAGTGACAATATACAGCCTTGCCATAATCCTTTTCCTATTTGGAACCAGTCTGTTGTTCCATGTCCAGTTCTAGCTCTTGCTTTCTGACCTGTATACAAGTTTCTCAAGAAGCAGGTCAGGTGGTCTGGTATTCCCATCTCTTTCAGAATTTTCCACAGTTTATTGTGAACCACAGAGCCAAAGGCTTTAGCATAGTCGATAAAGCAGAAGTAAATGTTTTTTCTGGAACTCTCTTGCTTTTTCCATGATAGAGCAGATGTTCACAATTTGATCTCTGGTTCTTCTGCCTTTTCTAAAATCAGCTTGAACATCTGGAAGTTCATCATCCACATACTGCTGGAGCCTGGCTTGGAGAATTTTGAGCATTACTTTACTTGCATGTGAGATGAGTGCAATTGTGCAGTAGTTTGAGCATTCTTTGGCATTGTCATTCTTTGAGAATCGAGTGAAAGCTAACCTTTTCCAGTCCTGTGGCCACTGCTGAGTTTTCCAAATTTGCTGGCATATTGAGTGCAGCACTTTCCCAGCATCATCTTTCAGGATTTGAAATAGCTCCACTGGAATTCCATCACCTCCACTAGCTTTGTTTGTAGTGATGCTTCCTAAGGCCCACTTGACTTCACATTCCAGGATGTCTGGCTCTAGGTGAGTGATCACACTTTCATGATTATCTGGGTTGTGAAGCTCTTTTTTGTACATTTCTACTATGTATTCTTGCCACCTATTCTTAACATCTCTTGCTTTTGTTAGGTCCCTACCATTTCTGTCCTTTATTGAGCCCATCTTTGCATGAAATGTTCCCTTGGTATCTCTAATTTTCTTGAAGAGATATCTAGTCTTTCCCATTCTATTGTTTTCCTCTATTTCTTTGCACTGATCACCGAGGAAGGCTTTCTTATCTCTCCTTGCTAGTCTTGAAACTCTGCATTCAAATGGGCATATCTTTCCTTTTACCCTTTGCTTTGACCTGAATTACCTGAGCTAATTTATATAAACGTTCAATAAAACTTAGCTTTCACTTTTACTAAAATGTGTATGATATTTTATATCTAAGTTAATATATGCAGTGCTGCTTTGGTTTGTCAATGAAATATGAATATTTTATTACACCATATGTAATCTACAGTTAATAAGTAAGGAAAAATAATATGTCTAGCTAGCAAAAAAGTTCTTCCCTGTTGGCTCATATGGTAAAGAATCTGCCTGCAATCCATAAGATATGGGTTTGATCCCTGGGTTGAGAAGATCTTATGGAGAAGGCATGGAAACCCTCTGAAGTAGTCTCACCTGGAGAATCCCATAGACAGAGAAGCCTTGCATTCTACAGTCCATAGGGTTGCAAAGAGTTGGACATGACTGAGCTGCTAACACATCTGGTGAAAAAAATGGATTCATGAATTGGGCAAGAATTCATTAGATATTAAATTGTGAGGTGGTCAATTTTGGAATCAGTTCATTTACATTACTTCTGGTTTCTGATCATCTGTACAACACAAGAATAAAATTGAAGCTATCAATTCACAAATTAGAAATTCTTTCAATATTCTTAGTACGAATATTTTCCAAGTATATGAAAATAAGGTTGTATCTTGCAGGAAAAATTTTGTAGTATCATTTGGCTAAAAGGTTCATTTGAATTTTTCCCTAACATGTTAGAACAAATATTTTGACCAAACCAAATACACTAAAATGAGTATTTTAATTAAGAATATGTGTTCACCAGACTTTTGGACTCTATCAGAGAAGGTGACAGTGGGATGATTTGAGAGAATAACATTGAAATGTATATATTATCATATGTGAAACAGATGACCAGTGCAAGTTTGATGCATGTAACAGGGCACTCAAACCCGGTACACTGGGACAACCTAGAGGAATGGAATGGGGAGAGTGGTGGGAGGAGGGGTTCGGGATTGGGTACACATGTACACCTGTGGCTGATTCATGTCAACATATGTAGGGCAAAAGCCATCACAATATTGTAAAGTAATTAACTTCCAATTAAAATTTAAAAAATAATTTAAAAAAGAATATGTGTTCACAAACCGTGTAAATAGACAAGCATGTTTGTAGAAAAATATCTTCAAATATTAAGCAATTTTATACATGCAATACTTGATGGTCCTTTAAAACACTTTAGAGGATATGTTATCAGTAACATGCTAGCATATTTAATCAAAATCAATATAGCTTAGTTATGTTAATATTATGTTCCAACAAACACCCTAGAGTGAGTTTTATTGCTTAAACTGTGGAAAGGTCACACATTTATAGCATATTATCATGCTTCAAAAATAATTACATTTTCCTTGTCACTTGGGAAAATAGAGAAAAAGATAAGATCTATAATACATGCAATTAAATTTGACCTTCTTAATGGAATATTAGTGATCTGGGATTTACTTTCAGTATTTATTTAAAAGGTATCCCTCATATGCATATTTGTGAAAATTATTCAGTGTGGGAGAAAGGTTGTGACCCATTTCTTGAGTTCTAGACATCACAACAGTTATCACATGATTTTCACTTAGGCCCATGTGAATTTCCAAGGGCCAACTCATACATAATATATAAAAATGGGAATTCATTATTCTTTAGTTTCTTCTTTATGTTATTGATCACATTTATCTTCCCATTTACAACTGTTTACAGCATATCTCTTTCTTGTAAAATGTCTTTTTTTTTTTGGATGATGTATATGGGTTGGAGAGAAACCCACAGTTTGAATGAACAATACAGCTATATTAATGTGATTGCACTTAACCTGGTCAAAATCTTATTTCCATTTATCAAATGTATCTTAAGAAATATAAAATAATTTAACTAAAAATACTTAGTTACCCCTATCTCCAGCTACAACCCCAGAGAAAATCAGTCTACTAGAAATGATCCTTGAGAAAAATGCAATGGTAAGAATTGATCTGCAGAATTAGAAGTCCTCTCAAATGTACAAAGATTCATTCAGTCCTACTTCCAATTTTGTTACTACCACCAACTCCAATAGTGTGTCACTTAAAAACAAACCAAAGAAGAAAATAAAGAGGACCTTTATTCTGTACTTCTATTTCTACTGTGCATTGAAACCAATGTATCAATAATGTTAGCTGTGCTAGTTGTTTGTTGTTTAATCGCTAAGTCATTTTTGAGGCTTTGCGACCCCATGGACTGTAGCTCACCAGTCTCCTCTGTCCATGGATTTTCCAGGCAAGAATACTGGAGTGTGTTGCCTTTTCCATATCTAGGGGATCTTCTTGACTCAGAGATCATACTAGAAAGTGAAGTCAAAACAACTGACGAAAATAACTACCTTAACTATATGAAAACGGAGACATTGCTATATGAATTTTCTCACTGAAATTGACAATTTTGATATTGGCACTTTTAACCTGGGAAGCCAAAGGATTACCACATACAATGAATTGAGAATATAGTATCTACTTTAAGCTTTCAGAATTGCACTTTAACACTACTGTGCAAAATTTTATAACTACTTCAATGAAGAATTTGATATGGCAAAAATCAGCTGAAGAAACAATGACATGTTTCAGAAGAAACTAAACTCAAAGGCTACATAAAAATTAAATTTTATTTCATTCTGAGTATGGTGTAAGCAGCTGTAAGCTGTCAGACTGTGGAGGGTGTACTTGCTGCTGCTGCTGCTAAGTCGCTTCAGTCGTGTCGACGCTGTGCGACCCCATAGACGGCAGCCCACCAGGCTCCCTCGTCCCTGGGATTCTCCAGGCAAGAATGGGTTGCCATTTCCTTCTCCAATGCATGAAAGTGAAAAGTGAAAGTGAAGTCGCTCAGTCGTGTCCAACTCGTAGCGACCCTGTGGACTGCAGCCCACCAGGCTCCTCCGTCCATGGGATTTTCCAGGCAAAAGTACTGGAGTGGGGTGCCATTGTACTTTAGATAACATAATTTTAAAGGAGGGCATATTCAGAGAGCTTTCATCAGCTGGTATTAAAATTACTTGATAGAAAATGATCTGTAGGATTGTAAGTGAATAGAGTTGTATCTGATTTCTTTCAGAAGACTAGAACTTTGTGGTTTCATTTGGCATTACACCTCCATACCACATGATACTCTGAACATCTCCATATCTTTTCTATTCCTGAGAAAGCAACGATGGAAATGGTAGGAACTACTTGCTGTAGAGTTATATCAATTTGCTTATTCAGTTAGAGAGCTCTCAGGTTTTCACCTGATCAATGGCAAAGATACATTTCTTTGTAGCTTCTTGTGGCCAAATTCTTGCACCAGTGTACAACTTGTCATTTCTAAAGAGGAAGAAGCGCCTGCAAGCCTACTTCAACATCTCTTAGCTATTGCTGGGCAACTGAAAATGGCAGCAGCCACTGTGGACATAGGTGGGGGAAAAAAAAAAAATTTACAGTGGAAGAGTGCTCTACTAGCTCTGACATCTTTATTTGAACCATTCATTTACAGATAAATAAACTTCTATGTTTATATGCCACAGATTTGTGTGTGTGTTCTTCCACTGACTTCCGAGAAATGGCTATACGTTGAATTTGGAACTTGGAAAAACTATCAAAACTTTGTGACAAGCTATATCCATGTGAAAGGGCAGACTGCCTCAGGATGTGATTTGAATGAATGGGAAATATGCAACTGGTGCTTTTTCCAACAATGCTTGCTTTCCACAACCCCCTTATAAAAGCATCATGGCTTCTAGCCATGTCAAAGTTAAAGCCTCCTTGAGAGACCAATTATAAGCACTCGAGAAAATGCACAAAAAATTATTTGAAGGCTTCAGAGTACAACCAAGACAGACTAAACGTAAATGACCATTACCTTCGAGAAAAGGATGGCACTAAGCCATGTCACATACTTCTTGCTGCTGTTTCACTCAGGGCATTCAAGGATTAACTGTGCAGTGAATAGAAACTGAATAAGAGAGTCTCATTAGGATGAGGAAGCAAAGAAACCACTCAGGGTTGCCAGAGTTCCAATTTTGAAAGGGTTCAATAAAACAACCATCGGATTAGTCTGATATTTTGCATTTCATTTGCTATTGAACATCTTAGTGTATGACAGCAAACTGTTTTCAGTCAAAATAAACTAAAATCCAGGTGTATATGATATAAAAAGATGCATTTAATTATGAAAAAAAATTAAATAAAACCATAAAATTCCTATTTTAATGAAACTAATAGCATAACTTCAAAATATATAATAAAGCAACTGATTAAAGTTGAAATTTTAAAATATTGAACCATATCAACATAATTTCTTCATAGCATAGAAAAATCTGACAAATTCAAAATAGATATTTGAATAACAAGATTAGCAAATGTGATACAATTCACATGTTTAGAACCATAACCCCCACCAATGAAATTAAGTTTAAGAAAATATGAAAACTTTTAATATTTATCAATTCTGGGCAAATATATATTTATTTCAAAGACCAAAGGTATACTGAGACTATTAACTCCAGTGAAAGCAATCTAAAATTTAATACCAAAAGGATAATAAAACAATGTTGTTAAGCAAAACATTTCTAAGTATTTTATGTACCATATTTCAATGAAGAAATCAGAAAATATTTTGAATCAATAACACTAATAGGATGTATATATATATATATATATTACTTATAGAAATAGTTTAAATACAAGTAAAAAGTATCATAATTTGTGGCACAGAATCTGTGTTCAGTGGGAAGTTTATAGCCTTAAACACATATGAGAAAATCCATAATTGAAGAATTTAACTAACACATTGCATTGGGTTGAATGTTAGATTTCAGAAAGTATGTCAGTATCCTAATTCCCAGAACCTGGAATGTTACCTTATTTAGTAAAAGGATCTTTGCAGATGTTATTAATAGATACTCCCTTAGGTATTTCCTTGGGCCCTTAATCCAGGGACAGTTCCAGAGGAAGACTTGACATACTGAACAGGAGGCAACGTGACTACAGATGAAAGGGTTGGAGGGATACGTCCTTAATCAGGAAATACCTAGAGCCATCATCAGCTGGAAAAGGCAGTCTAGAATTTCCTTAAGAGTCATTGGAGGTGATTCAGCCCTGCCAACATCTAGATTTTGGATTTCTGGCATCCAGTCCTATGAAATAGTAAATGAATGTGGCTTGAAACGATCCATACTTGTTATAGCAGCCACAGGAAACTAGTACACTACTATAAAGAGCTAGAAAAAGCAGAACAAAGTAGTTCCAAGAGAAGCAGAGAAAATTATGATAAACATGAAATAAGTAAAACAATTTTTAAACAAAATTTCTTAAATATTAGTAAAAATAAAATTCATTATATTAATAAAACATATTTTCCATGCCAAGAATAAAAAGAAACATTACCATATATCTTAGAGTTATAAAAAATAAGAAGTAGTAAAAAAAATTTTAGTTTACATTCTAAAATAACTTTATTAAAAACAATATAATTGACACAATAACTAGAATATCTGAATAATCCTCTACTATTAATGAACTTGAATTCATAATTTGTATTTTCTTAAAAAGAAAACTCCAGTCTCAAATGAGCTTCACTTAGGGATTCTTTCAGACATTTAAGGAGAAAGCACTTTTTCTATACAAATTCATCTGTAGAGTAAAAACAAATATTCTTCCCATCAAATTTTGCAAAGTCAGCAGAACATGGACTTAGGAATAAGAATAAATTATTGACTATGAATACAAATAGATATTCATGCAAAAAACCCCACTAATATTCAAAACACCTAATATGTGTTTGATTTCATCACCTATCTTATTGCTTTAGATCTGCATTGTTATTAATATTTTTTGTATTTTCTTGAACAAACATCACTGCTTAGTATTTCACTGTGATGAAATGATATTATTACTCCATATACTTCACAGAGGACTTTATAATTATCAAAATATTTATATCACTATTTAAAAATAGTTTTTGCTTTCAGATACTTAATTCTCAATTTGATCACTTAGAATTTTTATTCTTTGTTCATGATCACTCTCTTTTCATTTATTAGCTACACTTTCAATACCCACAATCTGCCAATTAGCTTACTACGCTGAACATATTCAGTTCAGTTCAGTTAAGTCACTCAGTTGTGTCTGACTCTGTGACTCCATAGACTGCAGAATGCCGGGCTTCCCTTTCCATCACCAACTTCTGGAGTTTACTTAAACTCAGTCCCATTGAGAGAGTGATGCCATCCAACCATCTCATCCTCTGTTGTCCCCTTTTTCTCACACCTTCAATCTTTTCCAGCATCAGAGTCTTTTCAAATGTGTCACCTCTTCGCATCAGTTGGCCAGAGTATTGGAGTTTCAAATTCAGCATCAGTCATTCCAATGAAACCCAGGCTTGATCTCCTTTAGGATGGACTTGTTGGATCTCCTTGCAGTCCAAGGGACTCTCAAGAGTCTTCTCCAACACCACAGTTCAAAAGCATCATTTCTTCAGCGCTCAGCTTTCTTTATAGTCCAAATCTCACATCCATACATGACTACTGGAAAAACCATAGCTTTGATTAGATGGATCTTTGTTGACAAAGTAATGTCTCTGATTTTTAATATGCTATCTAGGTTGGTCATAACTTTCCTTCCAAGGAGTAAGTGTCTTTTAATTTCATGGCTGCAGTCACCATCTGCAGTGATTTTGGAGCCCAGAAAAATAGTCAGTCACTGTTTCCACTGTTTCCCCATCTATTTGCCACGAAGTGATTGGATCGAATGTCATGATCTTCGTTTTCTGAATGTTGAGCTTTAAGCCAACATTTCACTCTCCTATTTCACTTTCATCAAGAGGCTCTTTAGTTCTTCTTCAGTTTCTGCCATAAAGGTGGTGTCATCTGCATATCTGAGGTTATTGATATTTCTCCTAGCAATCTTGATTCCAGCTTGTGCATCTTCCAGCCCAGCGTTTCTCATGATGTACTCTGCATAGAAGCTAAATAAGCAGTGTGACAATATACAGCCTTGATGTAATCCTTTTCTTATTTGGAACCAGACGGATGTTCCATGTCCACTTCTAAATGTTGCTTCCTGACCTGCATACAGGTTTCTCAAGAGGCATGTCAGGTGGTCAGGTATTCCCATCTCTTTCAGAATTTTCCACAGTTTATTGTAATCTACACATTCAAGGGCTTTCGCATAGTCAATAAAGCAAAAATAAATGTTTTTCTGGAACTCTCTTGCTTTTCTGATGATCCAGCAGATGTTGGCAATTTGATCTCTGGTTCCTCTGCCTTTTCTAAAATCAGCTTGAACATCTGGAAGTTCATGGTTCACATATTGCTGGAGACTGGCTTGGAGAATTTTGAGCATTGCTATACTAGCGTGTGAGATGAGTGCAATTGTGTGGTAGTTTGAGCATTCTTTGGCATTGCCTTTCTTTGGGATTGGAATGAAAGCTGACCTTTTCCAGTCTTGTGTCCACTACTGAGTTTTCCAAATGCTGACATATTGAGTGCATCACTTTCACAACATCATCTTTTAGTATTTGAAATAGCTCAACTGTAATGCCATCACCTCCACTAGCTTTGTTCATAGTGATGCTTCCTAAGGCCCACCTGACTACATTCCAGGATGTCCAGCTTTAGATGAGTGTGAGTGATCACACCTTTGTGATTATCTGAGTCTTGAAGATCTTTTTTTGTACAGTTCTTTGGTGTTTTCTTGCCACCTCTTCTTAATATCTTCTGCCTCTGTTAGGTTCATACCATTTCTGTCCTTTATTAAGCCCATCTTTGCATAAAATCTTCCCTTGGCATCTCCAATTTTCTTGAAGAGATCTCTAGTCTTTCCCATTGTGTTATTTTTTTCTATTTCTTTGCATTGATTGGTGAGGAAGGTTTTCTTATCTCTCCTTGCTGTTCTTTGGAACTCTGCATTCAGATGCTTATATCTTTCCTTTTCTCCTTTGCTTTTCACTCCTCTTCCTTTCACAGCTATTTGTAAGGCCTCCTCAGACAGCTATTTTGCCTTTTTGCATTTCTTTTTCTGGGAGATAGTCTTGATTCCTGTCTCTCCTACAGTGTCAGGGACCTCCATCCATAGTTCATCAGGCACCCTGTCTATCAGATCTAGGCCCTTAAATCTATTTCTCACTTCCACTGTATAATCACAAGGAATTTGATTTAGGTCATACTTAAATGGTCTAGGGTTTTCTCCATTTTCTTCAATTTAACTGTGAATTGTCAATAAGGAGTTCATGATCTGAGCCACAGTCAGCTCCTGGTCTTGTTTTTGCTCACTGTATAGAACTTCTCCATCTTTGGCTGCAAAGAGTATAATCAATCTGATTTCGGTATTGACCATCTGGTGATGTCCATGCATAGAGTCTTCTCTTATTTTGTTGGAAGAGGCTATTTGCTATGACCAGTGTGTTCTCTTGGCAAAACTCTACTAGCATTTGCCCTGCTTCATTCTGTACTCCAAGGCCAAATTTTCCTGTTATTCCAGGTGTTTCTTGACTTCCTGGTTTTGCATTCCAGTCCCCTATAATGAAACGGATATCTTTTTTGGGTGTTAGTTCTAAAAGGTCTTAAGGTCTTCATAGAACCATTCAACTTCAGCTTCTTCAGCATTACTGGTCAGGACATAGACTTGGATTACCATGATATTGAGTGGTTTGCCTTGGAAACAAACAGATCATTCTGCCATTTTTGAGATTGCATCCAAGTACTGCATTTTGGACTCTTGTTGACTATGATGGCTACTCCCTTGCTTCTAAAGGATTCCTACCCACCCATATAATGGTCATCTGAGTTAAAGTCTCCCATTCCAGTCCATCTTGGTTTGTTGATTCCTAGAATATCAACATTCACTCTTTCCATCTCCTGTTTGACCACTTCCCATTTGCCATGATTCATGGACCTAACATTCCAGGGTCCTGTACAATATTGCTCTTCATTCTTTCTGGAGTTATTTCTACATTGATTTCCAGGAGTATATTCGGCATCTACTGACCTGGAGAGTTCATCAACTAGCCAATCTGATCACATGGACCACAGCCTTGTCTAACTCAATGAAACTAAGCCATGTAGTGTGGGACCACCCAAGACAGATGGGTTATGGTGGAGAGGTCTGACAGAATGTGGTGCACTGGAGAAGGAGATGGCAAATCACTTCAGTATTCTTGCCTTGAGACCCCACAAACAGCATGATGGTAGGAGGGGTGAATTCTCATTTAGAATCAAATCCCATTCCCACTAGAGATGCTCAGAGAGCTCAAACAAACCTTGGGCACACCAGGACCCAGGGACCCCACAGAGACTGAGACAGAAGTGTGTTTGAGCATCTCCTGTGGAGGTACCAGTTGGCGGTGGTCTGCTACAGGGACAGGGGCTCTGGGTACAGCAGACATGGGTATGACATAAGCCCTTTTGGGGATGTTGCCATTAACCCCACCATAGAGTTGCCAAAACTTACACATGACTGGAAAATAGACTCTTGGAGGGCGCAACAGAAACTTATGCATCAGGACCCAGGAGAAAGGAGCAGTGACCCCACAGGAGACTGTCTCAGATTTGTCTATGGGTGTCTGGGAGTCTCTGGTGGAGGCATGGGTTGGCAGGGGCCTGCTCCAGGGTTGGGGGCAGTGAGTGTAGCAATATAGGCATGGGATCTTTTGAGGTAGGTCACCATTATCTTTCTGTGATTATGGTTTCAGTGTGTCTGCCCCCTGATGCCTTCTCACAACACTTACCATCTTACTTGGGTTTTTCTTACCTTGGTTGTGGGGTATCTCTTCACGGCTACTCCAGCAAAGTGCAGCTGCTGTGCCTTACCTTGGACGAGGGGTATCTCCTCACCACTGCCCATCTTGACCTTGAACTTGGAGTGACTCCTCTTGGCCCTCCTGTGCCCGCACTTCATGGGGTCACAAAGAGTTGGACACGACTGAGCCACTGAACAGAACTGAACTGAACCATTTTCTTCATTACCTCCATGATAGT
This sequence comes from Budorcas taxicolor, assembly GCF_023091745.1. Lineage (NCBI taxonomy): Eukaryota > Metazoa > Chordata > Mammalia > Artiodactyla > Bovidae > Budorcas > Budorcas taxicolor. The sequence goes on along the minus strand of NC_068929.1, from coordinate 52,478,221 downwards.
TTGGCCCCAGGTAAATGGCAGAGAGGGAACACAGCTCCACCCATAAACAGAAAATTGGATTAAAGATTTACTGAGCATGATCCTTTCTTTGGAAGAAATGATGCTAAAGCTGAAACTTCAGTACTTTGGCCACCTCATGTGAAGAGTTGACTCATTGGAAAAGACTCTGATTCTGGGAGGGATTGGGGGCAGGAGGAGAAGGGGATGACCGAGGATGAGATGGCTGGATGGCATCACTGACTCGATGGACGTGAGTCTGAGTGAACTCCGGGAGATGGTGATGGACAGGGAGGGCTGGCATGCTGCAATTCATGGGGTCGCAAAGAGTCGGACACGACTGAGTGACTGAACTGAACTGAGCATGACCCCACCCATCAGAATAAGACCCAGTTTGCCCCTCAGTCAGTCTCTCCCATCAGGAAGCTTCCATAAGCCTCTAAGCCTTCAGAGGGCAGACAGACTGAAAACCACTATCACAGAAAACAAATCAATCTAATCACATGGGCTATCCTTGTCTAACTCAATGAAACTATGAGACATGCTGTGTGGGCCACCCAAGACGGATGGGTCATGGTGGAGAATTCTTACAAAATGTGGCCCACTGGAGAAGAGAATGGCAAACCACTTTAGTATTCTTGCCTTGAGAACCCCATGAACAGTATGAAAGGCAAAAAGATAGGACACTGAAAGATGAACTCCCCAGGTCGGTAGGTGCCCAATATGCTACTGAACATTTTAATATCCCAGTATAGTGACTGATTCAAGTAGTAACATGCTACCTGTGGTAGTTCACTGTACATATTATGTTCTTTTTGTTTATTGTAGATCATATATGTTAGAAACATGTATCTTAGTTATATGTAATTGGAATATGAAGTGCACTGATATAATCCAGTTAAGATGAGATCTGATACAACAGAGATCCTGGAAATAGAAATTAATGGAGCAAGTGGAATAAAATTTGACTTGTCTCCCTTTAAAATAGTATGAGTATGATGAATTTAAACATGCATTTTTTAAGATTTCTCAATGAGAAGGAGGGCATATTATCAATATTATGTGGACAGATGATAGATTCTGGACATTGCTATTGTCTTTTTAGCGATCCTGCATGCCCTACTTTATTCGGTAGCAGTTGTTTTGCTTGGATGATTCACTCCATCAAAATCACAAGAATATACCATGATTAATTTAAGAAAAACAATACTATCTCACATGCAATATTTATGGTTCAAGGTTATTCAAGGGACCTGATATCTTCAAACCAGAAGAAAATAAGGCTTTTATATAAAAGCTTTTTGAAAAGTTATTTTTCTTCTGCCATTGTCTGAGTACTAAAATATATACAGTAAAGAAAAGAGATTCAGCGTTTTTGTTGGTAGCCTGTCAGGTAGGCATAGAACATCCATCTGACTGACCTGAGCCACCTGAACTCCAACCCCCTACAGGTCAAACTGACATAGAGTGCCCCAAATTCCAGGTATACAACAATAAGTTTTCACCATAAATTATATGTTAGGATAAGCAATAGATAACCCAACGTCTCAGATTCATGAAAGCATTCCCATCAGACAGGATATTCTAAAGGTTCAAGGGTTATCTACCTGGAGCAAGTCAAAAGCCAGCGTTTCCTTGGGAATGTGCAGAGTTTGAGTACCTCTGAACCCATTAGTATACAAGTAAACTAATGCTCAGGAAATCCTAAGGTAATTCAATCATTTGAGAAATAATTTTGAGCTTTTTTCGTGTTAGGTGTAAAGGATAGAACAACGAACAAAAAAGTCCCATCCCCTGATTACACAAAGCTTATGTTTTCCAAGGAAAAATGGTAAATACCAAAAAATAAATAAATAAATAAATAAACAAGAAAATATCATGTTAGATGGTGATTAGTGCTATGTGAAAAAATAAATCAGGAACAACAGTTAAGGTGTGAAATAGGTTCAATTGTAATTAAACTTTTCAGGAATAGTCTCACTGTAATAGTGATAACCTTAACCGAAGTGTGCAGGTGATAAGGAAGCAGACTGTGTGGATGACTCGGTTAAGAGCATTCAAGTAGAGAGAACAGGCTTCCCAGGTGGCTTAAGTGGTAAAAAATAAATAAATAAAGAAAGAAATAAAAAATAATTCCACCTGCCAATGCAGAAGACGCAGGCAGGAGATGCAGGTTTGATCCTTGGGTCAAGAAGATCCCCTGAAGAAGGAAATGCAGCCCACTCCAGTATCCTTCCTGGGAAAATCTCATGGACAGAAGAGTCTGGCATGCTGCAGTCCACGGAGTCAGAAAAGAGTCAGACATGACTTAGCGAATGAGCACACCACACACACACCAAGTAGACAGAATAACATACCAAGGCCCAGTTGGAAGTGCTTCTTATGTTTGAAGGACAGTAAGGGAGTCTTGTGGCTGAAACTCAAGAAGAGTGAGAAACAGAGGGAGAGAAAGTGGAGAAACGAGAGAGAAGTGGTGGGGTCAAATGTATTAATGGTCATATAACTTCCCGTAAGTGTTATTCTCAGCAATAATTATGCATATAGAGTTTATTATAAGATTATTATTGTTCTAATTTTGAGTGCTACAAAATGGTTTGAAATGATAGATTTCTAGAAAGAGATAAAAGCAATTTTGACCCTGGGCAATTAGAACAAATGGCAGAGAAAATGCTTGGCCCCACGTAGTTTTTTTTAGAAGTTCTTTGAAATGTCAAATCCAAGTTGTCTTGCAAACAGTATCTGTTTATGTGCAGTACCAATGATTGAGGATGTCATAGGTGGTCCCTTTTGTGGGATAACAAACAGATCTTGGCACCACAGAGCTACTCAAAGAGATTGTCATGGGTCACTACCTTGTTAACAATGTTTCCTCTGCTCTGTTTTTCCTTGGCCACTGCCTTTTCACATGCTTTCCTTCACACAGCTGGACCCTTTTGTAGTATGTAACATATCATGTGGAGCCCATTTTCTCTCCTGTTGACCATGATTGAGAACAGATGTTATATGCCTTTATAATTGTCTTTGGGAAATCTCGATGCCTTTTAATGACACTTTGTACCTTTTGCAATCAGGAGGGTTAGCTGCATGCTTAGAAGCCTGTGAAGTATAGAACTTCTTTTTATTGCACACAGTTACATTCAACCCCTGGTCCTGCTGTTTCCTATTCACTGCTTGCTGGAACAATTAGCACTAATAAAGGCTTTTCACAACAGGTATTAATGCCTTGCTGAAAAAGGTAAGGCCATTTGGCTTTTCTTGGAGTGGGCAGACATTGAGCTATGGAAGATAAAAAGTTCCTTAATGACAGAGAAATTTTTATTTTCCTTAATCTTTTCCATTCAAAATAAGTTGATTCTTAGTCTTTAATCATATAATGAAAAAGGCTAAATAAAACACAGGTTATTCTTAAATTTGAATTATCAGATTCAAAATATATCTTCCCGATTTATAATTATTTTGATTGGATTGAGTAGAATTTGAATAAAATCACAGAGAAAGCCTTCTATATAAAAACTGAGTAGTTTTCACTGGAGAATTATGGATAAACTTACTAAGATGAATTATGAGAAATTTGATTATAAATAATAAACTCAATTTCCCTGAATATGTTTTATTCACATAGAAAATATACTTTGAATTAATGTAAATGGTCTTATTTTCTTTTTTTCTGCTTTCCCAAAGTAAAGCAAAATCTGACTAAAGTGAAACTCAGAGTTCGTAAAACTCTGTGCTTTCATTTAGTTTCCAGCATTAATATTAATAACAAAAAATATTAATAACAATAAGTCTCTATATAAGTTTTAGCATGTGCTGGATATTGACCAAGGACTTTACAGCTATTTCCCTTACTCCTTGCAGTAACACAAGGCAGCAGTGGAGTTGGGTTCTGGACCCACTTCCCTTAACCTCTGATCTATTTGATTTCTCCAAATCTTCTTTTGTCCATTTCCTGGTTAGTACTCAATTATTCTGCCTAATATTACTTAAAGTAACCATGTGCCCTGAAGTTTTATTGTACTCTGATATAATAAAATTATATATATATATATATATATATATATATATATATACACATTATATACACATACACACACACACACACATATCTGTATTTATACGAACTAGTTGTTTCCTCTAATTTCCTACCTAACTAGACTTGAAATTATAATTTAATCTAAAATAGTTCCAGCTCACATAATTCTCTTTAGTACAGAAGAGCCTGGTCAATTTGGTATGGAATTTTTTTTTTTTTTTTAATGTTTGGGTTGATTCAAGAAGAATAGACATCTCAAAAATAATGAACCTTCCAGTCTATTAGCATCATATATCTGTTCAGTTTTCCCCATCATCTTAGTTTTGGCCATGGCTGTCAATTTTCAGCTGGCCCCTTAACCAATGGAAAGTGTTACTTCTTTTTTGTTATCTGAATTATATTGTATAATGCTGGCATTGTTTCTTTAATAAATGTTGAAATAAATTACTTGTAAAGAATATAGATATAATATCTCCTTCAAATATAAGATATTTATTCTTAGAATATCAAATTCTCTCATAAATACATGTGACTTAAGACTTTTTCTTTCTTCTTATGCCAGTGTGGTTATCTGTGTCTTTCTTGGAATTTACCATGTACTCTGAGCAGTAAAACTAATTCCCATAAAGTTGTATATACTTTTTCCTTATTTTCTTTTTAATTCTTGTAGGATTTGTAGTGATGTCTCCTTTTCCACTTGTCATATCAGTAATTCTAACAATAATCAGTAAGAGTGTAAGAGGATATCTAACCTTAAGTGAGATTGTAGTTCAGTTGATACTTTGATTTCTGTTTTGTTCTTGATAAGTCTTGCTAGGGTTTTACCAGTTTCATTAATCTTTTCAAGCAACTTGCTCTTAATTTTATTCATTTTTATTTTATTTGTCTTTTTCTTATTGGCTTCAGCTCATATTTAGTCATTACATATTTTAACTTAATTTAGATTTAGTTTGCTCCTCTTTTCCTCATATCTAATGAATGAAACTTTGCTAATTGATTTAAAATTTTTTTCTTACAAATGCAAATATTTAAAACCAAAATGGTTCCTTTAGCATTAATTTAAATACATCACACATCTGTGATAAAATAGACACACATCTGTGTCTCTAAATTTTGATTATGTTTTTACCTGTTGTTGTTCAGACATTCAGTCGTGTCCAAATCCTTGAGATCCCATCGACTCCAGCACACCAGGTATCCTGTCTGTAATTTACCATCTCTGGAAACTTGCTCAAACTTAGGTCCATTGAGTTGGTGATGCCGTCCAACCATGTCATCCTCTGTCTTTGTCCCCTTCTCATGGTTTGTCCCCAACCATGTCATCCTCCATCTTTCTCCCCTTCTCCTCCTGCCTTCTATCTTTCTCAGAATCAGGGACTTTTCCAAAGAGCTGACTCTTTTCATCAGGTGGCCAAAGTATTGGAGCTTCAGCTTCAGAATCAGTCTTTCCAATGAATACCAGAGTTGATTTCTTTTAGGACTGATTGGCTTGACTCCTTGCAGTCCAATGGACTCTCAAGAGTCTTCTTCAACACTGCTGTTCAAAAGTATTCGTTCTTCGGTGCTCAGCCTTCTTTATGGTCCAACTCACATCCATACACGACTACTGGAAAAACCATAGCTTTTACTACATTGCCCTTTGTTGGCAAAGTCATGCGTCTGCTTTCTAATACACTGTCTATGTTTGTTAAAGCTTTTCTTCCAAAGAGCAAGCATCTTTTAATTTCATGGCTGCAGTCACAGTCTGAAGTGATTCTGAAGCCCAAGAAAATAAAGTATTTCACTGTTTCCATTGTTTGCCAGTCTATTGCCATGAAAATTATGGGATGGGATATCATGATCTTAGTTTTTTTAATGTTGAGTTTTAAGCCAACTTTTTCACTCTCTTCTTTCACCTTCATCAAAAAGCTCTTCACTTCCTGCGCAAGGGTAGTGTCATCTGCATATCTGAGATTATTGATATTTTTCTCCTGGCAATCTTGATTCCAGTTTGAGCTTCATCCAGATGGGCATTTCCCATGATGTACTCTGTAATATAACTTAAATATACAGGACCACAGTATACAGTCTTGATTCACACCATTCCTAATTTTGAACCAGTCTGTTGTTCCATGTTCAATTCTAACTGTTACTTCTTGACCTGCATAAGGTTTCTCAGGAGATGGATAAGGTGATCTGGTATTCCCATCTCTAAGAATTTTTCACAGTTTGTTGTGAAATGTTCTTATTTCACAGTTCTAAATAATTGTTTTCTTATTTATTTCTTATGTATTCATGACTATATGAAAACTGCTTAGTTTTCAACTATTTGAAGATTTTCCAGATACTTTTGTTGCTGATTTTAATTTCAGTTTGGTCATGGTATATATTTTCTATCATTAAAATTCTTTGAAATTTATCAAGATTTATTTCTTGTTCTATACAATGGTTCATCTTTGTAAATGGTCCACCTTTGTAAATGGTCCATGTATGCTTGAAAAAATTGTGAAAATTGTGTGTTCTCCTACAGAGTCATTTAACATTACAGATGGGCAATGTCTATACAAGTGTACATCTTTTATAATTTCTGTTTTCCTCACAACCTTCTAGTACTGTTTTCTGCCAGGTCTTGCAGAATTTTGCTCTTGATATGTGTAACTTAGTATTAGAACACAGGCTAAAGTAAACAGCTTTCAAGATCTGCCTACTTGTACAACTAGCTCCTCTGGTTAATTGCCCCTCAAATTCTAGAAGCCTCACTTTGGCGGAGGTGTGATGTAGTAGAGTTGTTAAACTTTTTAGAGTGTAGTTTGCCAATATTTATCATAATTTAAAATAGGATTTTTAATTATTGCTATATTAAATAGCAATTCCATTTCTAGAAATAGATCTTAAAGCATTATATAATTGCTTATAATGAGATAAAACTAGAAACAACCTAAATGTCCAATTAGAAAGTGAAAGTGAAAGTCGCTCAGTCATGTCCGACTCTTTGCGACCCCATGGACTTGTATAGTCCATAGAATTCTCCAGGTCAGAATACTGGAGTGGGTGGCCTGTCCCTTCCCCAGGGGATCTTCCCAACCCAGGGACTGAACCTAGGTCTCCTGCATTGAAAGAGAATTGTTTACCAGCTGAGCCACAAGCGAAGCCCATCCAACTAGAGGGGAATATTAAATTATGATATATTCATCTGGAGGATTTTTACTCTGATGATTACCTATCACTGTATAACGAAATTATAGCAAAACTTAGTAACTTAAAACAATAAATATTTGTAATCCTTATCAGACAAATATCTTCTTTTAAGATATTTTCCTTAACATCAACATCTGTCACAATGCTTTGAGAGATAAACAGCTTTCTCAATAAGAGAAAGAGAAGAGCTTGTTTTCCATATTTCCAAATTAACTGTTCCTTTTGAAAGGCAACTTAGAACACTGGGTAAGCAAGCACAAAGATCCTGTAACCACATTCCCTATTTTCAAATCCTTGACATATTACTTTCTTGTGTAAAATTTTACTGATAGATAAAATACATTGCATCTCATTTCCCAGCCCTCAAGTAGAAAGTTTAACAATAGTGGTCATCATTCAGTGTCTTTTCACTATTGATTACATTAATTATTGGAAAATACTCAGCCCAAGATTTAATTCACTATATATGAGCTAGTCTTTCCGGATTTGAAACAGCTCAACTGGAATTCCATCACCTCCATTAGCTTTGTTTGTAGTGATGCTTTCTAAGGCCCACTTGACTTCACATTCCAAGATGTCTGGTTCTAGATTAGTGATCACATCATCATGATTATCTGGGTCGTGAAGATCTTTTTTGTACAGTTCTTCTGTGTATTCTTGCCACCTCTTCTTAATATCTTCTGCTTCTGTTAGGTCCAGACCATTTCTGTCCTTTATCGAGCCCATCTTTGCATGAAATGTTCCCTTGGTATCTCTAATTTTCTTGAAGAGATCTCTAGTCTTTCCCATTCTGTTGTTTTCCTCAATTTCTTTGCATTGACCGCTGAAGAAGACTTTCTTATCTCTTCTTGCTATTCTTTGGAATTCTGCATTCAGATGCTTATATCTTTCCTTTTCTCCTTTGCTTTTCACTTCTCTTCTTTTCACAGCTATTTGTAAGGCCTCCCCAGATAGCCATTTTGCTTTTTTGCATTTCTTTTCTATGGGGATGGTCTTGATCCCTGTCTCCTGTACAATGTCATGAACCTCATTCCATAGTTCATCAGGCACTCTATCTACCAGATCTAGGCCCCTAAATCTATTTCTCACTTCCACTGTATAATCATATGGCAGAAAGTGAAGAGGAGCTAAAAAGCCTCTTGATGAAAGTGAAAGAGGAGAGTGAACAAGTTGGCTTGAAGCTCAACATTCAGAAATTGAAGATCATGGCATCCAGTCCCATCACTTCATGGGAAATAGATGGGAAAACAGTGTCAGACTTTATTTTGGGGGGCTCCAAAATCACTGCAGATGGTGACTGCAGCCATGAAATTAAAAGACGCTTACTCCTTGGAAGAAAAGTTATGACCAACCTAGATATTATATTCAAAAGCAGAGACATTACTTTGCCAACTAAGGTCCATCTAGTCAAGGCTATGGTTTTTCCTGTGGTTATGTATGGATGTGAGAGTTGGACTGTGAAGAAGGCTGAGCACCGAAGAATTGATGCTTTTGAACTGTGGTTTGGGAGAAGACTCTTGAGAGTCCCTTGGACTGCAAGGAGATCCAACCAGTCCATTCTGAAGGAGATCAACCCTGGGATTTCTTTGGAAGGAATGATGCTAAAGCTGAAGCTCCAGTACTTTGGCTACCTCATGTGAAGTGTTGACTCATTGGAAAAGACTCTGATGCTGGGAGGCATTGGGGGCAGGAGGAGAAGGGGACGACAGAGGATGACATGGCTGGATGGCATCACTGACTCGATGGACGTGAGTCTGAGTGAACCCCGGGAGATGGTGATGGACAGGGAGACCTGGCGTGCTGCAATTCACGGGGTGGCAAAGAGTCGGACACGACTGAGAGACTGAACTGAAATGAACTGATCTGAACTGAGCTAGTCTACAATAATTGATTTCTAATTTCACTCTGTTTATTGTTTCCTTGGTTGTGCAAAAGCTTTTTAGTCTGATGTGGTCTCACTTACCTATTTTTGCCTTTATTTCTTCTTTCACAATCAATGTTATGAATCTTTTTACTTATGTTTCCTTTTAGGAGTTTTACAGTCTCATTTATTACAGTTAAGTCTTTAATCTATTTTGAATTAATTTCTGTTTATGGTGTAAGATAGCCATCCAGTTTCATTCTGTTGCATATTAATATCCAATTTTCTTAACATCATTTGTTCTTCAGAATGTAAAGTCTCCACTGTGTATTTTTGACATCCTTGTCAAGATTAGGTGACTCTGTATAGATAACTATTTTCTGGAGTTTTTATTCTGTTCCACTGGCCTAAATGTCTGACTTCATGACAATATCATACAGTTTTAATTACTGTAACTCTATAATACATTTTGAAATCAAGAATTGTGATGCCTTCAGTTTTTGTTCTTGCTTAAGATTGCTTTGGCTATTCAGGGTTTTTTGAGGTTCCATATGACTTTTGGGATTTTTCTCTATGTAAAATATGCCATTGGAATTTTGATAGGAAAGCAGCAGCAACAGCAGCAATGAATTTATAGATAGGTTTGGTTAGAGGAAATATTTTAACACTAAGTCTTTTGATCCATGAACATGAATGTCTTTCCATTGAATTGTGACTTCTTTAATTTATTTCATCAATATTTGGGTTTCATTATACAAGTCTTTAATTTCCTTGGTTAATTTTATTCCTAAGTATTGCATTCTTTTTGGTGATATTGCCTAATAAGTTTTCATGTTGAACCATTCTTATAGCCCAGTAATAAAATCCCTTGGTTATGGTTATGACTCTCTCCCTTAAAAATTCACCTGACAGTTTCATTCAGAATCATCTCCCATTTGATTATCTTACTATCAAGTGCTTAAGGATATTTATTGCGCTTGAAAAATTTATTTATTTCTAACTTAAGCATGAACATGAGTCCATCACTTTCACTGGCCCCAATTCACTTAAGGAGAGAGGATTATACAGGGTGTCTTTCCACAACTCAGGTACACTTTTTGTTAAAAAATATAAACATTGTGTATTCAATTTTTGCCTCAAAACTTTTTCCAAAGTAAACACCCGTGGATGATTCATGTCAATGTATGGCAAATCCAATACAGTATTGTAAAGCAAAATAAAGTAAAAATAAAAATTAAAAAAAAATAAAAAAATAGAAATTTTGCTAGTATCATAATTGTAATGGGTTATTATTTTTTCTTTTACTAAATTATAGCATCAAGAATTCTAATAGTTTAGTAAATTATAGCATCAAGAATTACAATAGCTAAAGCAATCTTCAGCAATTTTTCCAATATTGAAAGATGTAATCAGCTTTTATTTATTTTAGAATCTAATTGTCTGTGATTCTAATCATACAAACTGTGGATTTTACTCAGAGTTGTACTGTCCAAAACAATAGAAATTGGCCACATATGGAATTTTACCTTTAAATAAATTAAAATTAAATAATGTTAAAAATCAGTTTCTGGCCATACTAGCCATTTAGTGGCATAAGTGGCTGCTGGCTATTGCACTGTGAAAAATATAGATATAGAACAATTCTATCATCAAAGAAAGTTATATTGCACAACCCTGATTTATAGCTGTACTTCTCAACCTTCAGTATACTCCAGAATCACCTGAAAGGCTTGTAGAACAGTGTGCCAGGACTGGGGTGAGGTCTGTGCATCTGCATTTCTATTAAGCTCCAAGTTAAGATGGAAGTTACTCCTCTGGGAACGGCAATTTAAGAGCCATTAGTTTAAAATTATTGATCCATTTGCATAAACTTACAGAAGAACAAAAAGTAACTCCATTCTAAGGATTTTAGGAAGTCTGCATCTAAGCATGTATTTTATAATAAAAGTGCTGATAGCAAAGAAGATATTTGCTCTCAGTTAACAGTATTTTGCTTCTACATGCAGGTAAAAATACATATAAACTATCATAAAAATTTCAGTCTTTAAAACAAACTGAATAGTTTGGTCAGGAAAATATGTTCAATAAATAAAAATCAGTGTGTAAACTATAGTTATATTTCTTTTCAAGAATTTCTTATGATAAGAGAATGGCAGAGTAATAAAAAATTGTATTATTAAACTCTAATCTATTTTCTATCTAATAGAGAGTAATGTAAAATTATATTTACTCAAATATAGCACTAGTTTTAGGAACAGAAACCATCATGGATAGTAATAGTTATTTTCATTTTAATTATGTTCTGCTTATCATTAAGACTATTTAATTGTCATTTGTCTAATCATTAAGACCAGGACTTCCCTGGTGGTCAAGTGGGTAAGATTTTGTCTTCCAATGCAGGGGGTACAAGTTTGATCCCTGGTTAAAAAGCTAAGATCCCTGATGTCTTGTGGCCAAAAACCTGAAACACAAAACAAACAATATTGTATAAATTCAATAAAGACTTTAAAAATGGTCCACATTAAAAAAAAAATCTTTAAGAAACTTATCTTTAATCAGATAAAAATTTGAGAAAAACACAAAAGTATTTTGTGAAAAGTATTCTAAAAAAAATTAATAAAAATAGTAAGTGCAAGTGTTAGTCACTCAGTCATGTCCAACTCTTTGTGGTGCCATGGACTGTAACCTACCAGGCTTCTCTGTCCATGAAATTCTCCAGACAAGAATAATGAGTGGGTAGCCATTCCCTTCTCCAGGGGATTTTCCCAAACGAGGGATCAAACCAACAGCTCCTGCAACTCCTGCATTGCAGGCAGATTCTTTACAATCTGAGCCACCAGGGAAGCAGATATCAGTGACTTAATAGTGTCTCTTTGAAGCAAAGTTTGGAGATATTTTTCTGAATTTATTTTTTTTCTGCATGACATATATGTAGCTGTATGATTTTCATTATTTTAAGGATAACCCTTGAATTTATAATAAGCATTTTTATTTCATTTAAAAATTTACCTTTTTTTCAAACAGTATAAATTATATAAGAAAGACAATGCAAAGGTGAAATTCCCTATGACATATTTTTGACATATTTCCTATTACCTAGGTTAGAGGATTTCACTGATTTATGAATCTCTTCAAATGTCTTGATTAAAAAAGATCAACCCAACCCTCCAGCTTCTACCCATTGGCTTTGAGTTGGCTAAACCATATAGGCAAATTATTAGGTAATAAGCAAACTGGTAGGATATCACATATTATTGCCTTCAATCCCCAATTCTCTCCAATATTTAGTTTTACTACTCATTGTCTCTGTAGGTTACTCAAAACTATTGTTACATATAAGGTTCTTTACCTTTCTGACTTTCTTTGCACTCTCAATACAAAATTTGTTCTATAGAAAAATGTAAAAATATCAAGTGTGATTCTCTCAGTATATTGCAATACCAGTTACTAGTTTACCTACACCTGCTCTCACTCATGATTTCGTTGTTTCTTCTCAGGATGGAAATGGCAGTCCACTCCAGTAATATTGCCTGGAAAATCCCATGGACAGAGGAGCCTGGTAGGCTACAGTCGCAAAGAGTCGGACATGACTGAGCGACTTCACTTCACTTCACTTCTCAGGATGGAAGGGAGAGTTGCCTCCAACTCTCATGACCAAACTCTCCAATCATATCATAGGTATACTCTTATCTCTTCTCTTCAAGTATATTACCTTCCCAGTCAGATTCACTCTCTCTCTCTCTACATACATAAAAATTTTTAGTGAATATTTAAACCTTTGAAATCTCTTCTAATACATAAACCAACCAAGCTATATTGACTGCATATCTTTCGGCTTACCTGTAGTGTCAGGATTCTTAACCAAAAGCAAAACAACAAAGAAACCTCCAACCATTAATTCCTTACTATTTTGGGATGTACTGGTGAAGATTTAGCAACTGATTCTTTGAAATTCAATGAGAGTGTTGATTGCATTATTGTTTATATTAATGAGTAAAACAAAAATAAAATAATGCCAATTTATGTTGGAAATCCACTCACTTGCCAATAATGCAAGGGACTATTTTAATTGTATCAGAGGTGTTGGAATACTGGGACACTATTTTCTCTCTCTCTCTCTCTTTTATTTTTATTTTTTTATTTTTTGCTATTTACAAAATATCAGCTGCACACAAAACATATTCAAATGTGTTGTCTCAATCACACTCTTAAGAGATTTAACAAAACCATAAACAATGTCCTGGTTAGTACTGATACTATTTGCTAACATATGTGGAATAAATATGCCTTTTATGATAAGTTTCCAGTTACCATTATGATGTCACTAAGTGCAAAGCTGGAAAGAGATGCACAGCTATACATCATTAGTATTATGCAGTAGGTCTACCACATAGATACAATAGAGCCCAATAACTCAAGTGCATGGACAGTAGGGAAATGAAGTTAAACAATTAGGAACCAGTGAGTTGTGTGTATATATTGTAATATATTTGTCAAGTTCATATGATTTAATTATTAATAAAAACTGTATACAATTAACTCTCAAAATTCTTAAATATGTAACAAAAATTTAACACTGGATCTTGTGAGCTGATACAAATTGGCTCCAGCCTGCTTTTGTGATGATCCCAAGAGTTCTGCAAACTACATTCTTCCCACATGTGGGAACTTTGAGGGAGCCAAATAAATAATAAATATATTTTCCTATGTGGTTTCTAAACAAATTGAAATGTGGAGAATGTATTTATGGAAGCCAAAAGTTAACCTTTCTGATGAAAATAACTAAATTGGAGAATATGGCTTCAGGTATATTTGATAGCTAATGCTGGCACCAGCAATTAGGCAGACTTCCTACAGCTATGAGTTCACTCATCCTCCCAAATGATGATGAAATCCTAATGCCCAGTACCCATTAATGTGACTTCATCTGGAAATAGAGTCATTTTATATGATCACCAGGTGACACAGTGATACAAATTCTGCCTGCCATTGCAGGAGACACAGGAGATGCAGGTTCGATCCCTGAGCCAGGAAGATCCCCTGGAGAAGGGAATGGCAACCCACTCCAATATCCTTGTCTGGGAAATCCCATGGACAGAGGAACCTGGCACGCTACAGTCCATGGAGTTGTAAAGAGTTGGACACAACTGAGTGTTGATATTGAAAAGAAAAACAAAAAAGTCTTTGTATATGATCAAGTTAAGATTAGGACATTAAGTGCATCTGACTTCAGTATTATAAATACCCTTATTAAAGGGGAAATTGGGATGCAGAGATAGACAGATACATAGGCAAGACTATGGGAAGGCTCCTATAGATGGGAGAACACCATCTACCAGCCTAGGAAAGCCTGAAATTACCAGAAGTCAGGAAGGAGACATGGGACAAATTCTACCTCAGAGCCCATAGACAGAGCCAACTCTGCTTACATCGTGACTACAGCTTCTAACCTCCAGAATCATCAAACAATACATCTCTGTTACCACTCAGTTTGTCAGTCTGCTTCACAACAGTCCCAGAAAACTAATGCACTGGTTTCATCACAGGATCATATGATAGAAGCAGGACTCTCCCTTTTGAGGAGGAAGCATCAATACAAAAAGCACTGGAAAGTCATATGGTAAAGACTCACTCTCAAGGTGAAATAAGAGATAGCTAAGCTAAGCTCAATTATCCATTCCAAGTGTAATCTTCAAATAAATCTCTGTATAGTCTTATGCTTCCCAGGTGGCACAGTGGTAAAGAATCTACCGGCCAGGGCAAGAGGTGTAGAAGACTCAGTTGGATTGCTGGGTCTTGAAAATCCCCTGGAATAAGAAATAGCAACTCACTCCAGTATTCTTGCCTGGAAAATTCCATGGACAGAGTAGTTGGCAGGCTACAATCAAGGGGTCTCAAAAAGTCAGACCCAACTTAGCAACTGAGCATACAGAACACACACAGTCTTATGCAGAGTGAATAAAGGTATGAAAGAAAGACAAGAAGTGTGCTTATGGGGAAAAAAAGACAGTTATTATCACACACATTATGAATACTCCTTTAGCAGCCAAAAATACATAAAAATTGCTCTTGCATAGATAAAAAGTTTCTATAGACACATTTTGACCCAATGTCACCTGAGCTTCAACAGCCTTGGGCACTTTTAAACATTCCCTTTCATAATTTATTTTTCATATATTTCAAAGCACCATTTTTCTGTTCCTTCTCTCTTCTTGTACTTGGTCTCTTAAAAGGCCATCTCTCTCTAGTTATCGTGTTACCTATTAATATAATGCTTCTTTCATTTATATATCCCCAACCTAGATAGCATATAAAAAGCAGAGACATTACTTTGCCAACAAAGGTCCATCTAGTCAAGGCTATGGTTTTTCCAGTAGTCATGTATGGATGTGAGAGTTGGACTGTGAAGAAAGCTGAGCGCCGAAGAATTGATGCTTTTGAACTGTGGTGTTAGAGAAGACTCTTGAGAGTCCCTTGGACTGCAAGATTCAGCCAGTCCATCCTAATGGAGATCAGTCCTGGGTGTTCTTTGGAAGGACTGATGCTAAAGCTGAAACTCCAGTACTTTGGCCACCTCATGCGAAGAGTTGACTCATTGGAAAAGACTCCGATGCTGGGAGGGATTGGGGGCAGGAGGAGAAGGGGACGACAGAGGATGAGGTGGCTGGATGACATCACCAACTTGATGGACGTGAGTTTAGCTGAACTCCGGGAGTTGGTGATGGACAGGGAGGCCTGGCGTGCTGCGATTCACAGGGTTGCAAAGAGTCAGACACATGACTAAGCGACTGAACTGAACTGAATATGCTCTGTCAATGACCTTGTTTATTCTCTTGGGTTCAGTTAACAAACAAAGTGGATATAATTATCTGTACTTGCAATTCAGATGATCTTAGTGAGCTCACAACTATGTTGTTACTGACATTGTTCCTTTTTCCTGATATATACAGAGGAAGTATCAACTTACCACTTTTCTATAGCAAACAGTACCAATAGTATATATCTCAAACTCTATATTTTTGAAACTCAATGATCAAATTTCTCTCTAATATTTTCCTTTGCCCTGTTCCCTTATGTTATGTTCCCTGTTCCCTTATATTATGTTATGTTCCCTAACTTATGTTAGGGAACCATCATTTATGAACAGAGGACTAAAATCTGAGGGGTATTCTCTCTCCCTTCTTCCTACATTGATCAAAAAACCCAAATTGTCAACAGATCTTAGCAATTCCCCAAACAAATTCCTCAGTTGTTTTTTTTTTTTTTTTTTTTTTCCCTTCCCAGACTGCTTCCCTTTATTTGAATTTCTGTGCTGGAGAAGAGAATCTTCATGAAACAAAGACTTTGTTCATGCCATTCCCCTGCCTAAACATTTTTAATGGCTCTCAATGGACCTCAAAGGAAAGACTAAGTTTCTAAAGATTTCATTTAAATCACTGTTTATGCCTAGATTTCATTTTAATCAATGTCCTCATATATATAATATTATGTTTTACATTATATTATGTACATATTTACAAACAGGTAATATGTAACTATGTACATATTATGTACATAATATGCATAATAAAATGTCAAATGAACATTTTATTATTTTACTATAAATTGTCTTCCCTTTGGGCCTATATACCAACTAGCCTCTGCTCCCCAACTTTCCCCTGTAATTTTTTTTTTCTTTGTTTACTTTTGGAAATAGTAATTGGAGACAGAATCAGCAACTTATAGAAACTCTATACTCAGACATTCACATCTAAGGAAAACGGGGATCTAGGATCTCAAATCTGATGCTAGCAAACCTCAACCCAAAGAAATAAGCTCACACTTTACATTTTTAACAATGTTAGCTTTTCTTTCATTTTCAACTTTATTGATGAATAACTGACATAATGTAAATTTGAGGTTGGTTTGACACCCTTATGCAATACAACATAATTATCCACCTTAATGTTACTAACACCTCTGTCATGTCATATAATTACTTTCCCTTGTTTGTGATGAGAACATTTAAAATCTACTTTTTTAGCCACTTTAAAGTGTGCAGTATAGTATTGCTACCTATAATCACAATGCTTTACATTAGATTCCCAAAAGTTATTTATATTCTAACTAGAAATTTGTACCCTTTCACCAACCTCTCCCATGTTCCCCAGTCACTGGCTCCCAATCACCATGACTATAGTCTCTGTTTCTATGAGTTTAGTCTTTTAGATGCCACATGTAAGTGGTGTATATCATACAGTATTGTCTTTAAGTGCCTACACTATTCAGTCCAGTCCAAGCTGAAAGAAGTTGGAAGGTTGAGTTGATAGAAGGCTAACTTTTTTTAATATAAATTTATTTATTTTAATTGGAGGTTAATTACTTTACAATATTGTATTGCTTTTGCCATACATTAGCACGAATCCACCACATGTATACACGTGTTCCCCATCCTGAACCCCCTCCCTCCTCCCTCCCCATACCATCCCTCTGGGTCATCCCAGTGCACCAGCCCCAGGCATCCAGTATCATGCATTGAACCTGGACTGGTGATTCATTTCATATATGATATTATACATGTTTCAATACCATTCTCCCAAATCATCCCACCATCTCCCTCTCCCACAGAGTCCAAAAGACTGTTCTGTACATCTGTGTCTCTTTTGCTGTCTCACATACAGGGTTATTGTTACCATCTTTCTAAATTCCATATATATGTGTTAGTATACTGTATTGGTGTTTTTCTTTCTGGCTTACTTCACTCTGTATAGTCGACTCCAGTTTCATCCACCTCATTAGAACTGATTCAAATGTATTCTTTTTAATGGCTGAGTAATACTCCATTGTGTATATGTACTATACCTTTCTTATCCATTCATCTGCTGATGGACATCTAGGTTGTTTCCATGTCCTGGCTATTATAAACAATGCTGCGGTGAACATTGGGGTACATGTGACTCTTTCAATTCTGGTTTCCTCGGTGTGTATGCCCAGCAGTGGGATTGCTGGGTCATAAGGCAGTTCTATTTCCAGTTTTATAAGGAATCTCCACACTGTTCTCCATAGTGGCTGTACTAGTTTGCATTCCCACCAACAGTGTAAGAGGGTTCCCTTTTCTCCACACCCTCTCCAGCATTTATTGCTTGTAGACTTTTGGATTACAGCCATGCTGGCTGGTGTGAAAGGGTACCTCATTGTGGTTTTGATTTGCATTTCTCTGATAATGAGTGATGTTGAGCATCTTTTCATGTGTCTGTTAGCCATCTGTATGTCTTCTTTGGAGAAATGTATATTTAGTTCTTTGGCCCATTTTTTGTTTGGGTCATTTATTTTTCTGGAATTGAGCTGCAGGAGTTGCTTGTATATTTTTGAGATTAGTTGTTTGTCAGTTGCTTCATTTGCTATTATTTTCTCCCTTTCTGAAGGCTGTCTTTTCACCTTGCTTATAGTTTCTTTTGTTGTGAAGAAGCTTTTAAGTTTAATTAGGTCCCATTTGTTTATTTTAGCTTTTATCTCCAATATTCTGGGAGGTGGGTCATAGAGGATCCTGCTGTGATGTATGTCTGAGAGTGTTTTGCCTATGTTCTCCTCTAGGAGTTTTATAGTTTCTGGTCTTACATTTATATCTTTAATCCATGTTGAGTTTATTTTTGTGTATGGTGTTAGAAAGTGCCCTAGTTTCATTCTTTTACAAGTGGTTGACCAGTTTTCCCAGCACCACTTGGTAAAGAGATTGTCTTTAATCCATTGTATATTCTTGCCTCCTTTGTCAAAGATAAGGTGTCCATAGGTGCAGATGAAGGAACTCACATATCATTGAAAACACTGAGAAGGCAGTGTTTAAAGAGCAAGGTCCTGCTGTCCAGCCTGAGGCAGAAATAAACTGACACCAGGAGATGGCTAATAACTAGCAGAAAGATGAGGGCCGGCCATAGAGAACAGGTGAAAAGAGTATCTGTTAGGGGTATGACAGAGTGAACAAAAACAAAAATTTTCATTAATTATATTTGTCTATGTTACCTAATTTTCTAATTTTCATATCTTGGTTTCCCTCAATTTTTCTAGCTTTTTTTTTTTTTTTGCAACTTTCTTTGAACTAAAGAATAAAAGTTTCATGTTTACTCTTTGTTATTGGCAAAAATAAAATTAAATCACTAGAATTATATTTCAGTTGAAAACATAGCGATATTACAAGGCACATAGTGTCCTTGGATACTTTCTTCCTGTTAAGGCTAATTAACAGCGAGATAAGAAACTGGTAAAGTGGTAAAATAACTTTCCTTTAGGTAATTGGGGGAATCATTTATTGAGGTTTGCCTTTCCAGATGTGATCATTGACTGCACATGTTGATATTGATATTGTCTGTTTTCTTTTTTATATTTTCATGAAATATCCAAATTATGAAATTCTGTTTTCTCTACTTCATATATGTCATAAACTGACAGAAGCTATGGACAGATGAAATCAATAAGACAAGAATTGTATCCTCTTATTTATTACATTCTTAAGTATTTATACTTGGATTATAATTCAATATTCAAATTAATGTATACAAAAATGCTTATATTTATCAACACATTACTTTTAATATCACTAATTGCCACTCTTATAACTTAGAAACTTTTAAATATACAGTATACACATGTAATGTTTAGTGTGTTAGATATCTGTTTAAAAGAGCATGTCTATTGCATCTAAAACAATTATGAGAATTTGTATAATCCAGAAGATGGTGCTGTTTACATTTCTACTGCACTTTGGAACTGCAGAGAAACAATTTATTTTCAATTCTGCCATTGATGGATTGCAAATTATTGAGCATACCTTTGCAATAAGAACAGTTAATGTAGCTTTGCTCTTGAGGATTTTACATTTATAAATAATTTGCATGACATTTCCACACGAGATATTAGAAAATGTACTACTTCACAAGCAATCTCACATTAATGGGACCTGATCAGTTGCAGCTCTCTCAGTCATCTTCTGCCAGGACTACACTCAAATGTGAAAATACGTATTAGATAAAAAAACCTATTTAATTTTCTGGTTACTTATATTGCTATTAAAAAGCAACATGTAGACCATTAAAGCGGTGATGATCCTTATTTAATGGAATGTGAATTTATTCTTCTAAATAGTGAACAGTTTTATAGTTAAGCTTTTGTGACATGTTAATTATGTACTATCCAGGCACAAAGCTTTAGCCAGTTAATATTGATAAATAAAATACATGATATTCATAATATATTGAAACTATTCTACTTTATCCAAAGTTTGGTAATGGATCATGGATGCAGCCTTATCACTGCTTGCAATGCTTTGGGAAAGATAAGAATGTTCACCACATGCATCTACCAAGACTGTCACCTGTAATACTTCCTGCTTCTGTTCATGAACTCAAGGCCTTAAAGTGAAATTCGCTCAGTCATGTCTGACTCTTTGCAACACCATGGCCTATATAGTCATGGAATTCTCCAGGCCATAATACTGGAGTGGGTCGCTCTTCCTTTCTCCAGGGATCAAACCCAGGTCTCCTGCACTGCCGGTGAATTCTTTACCAGCTGAGCTACCAGGGAATCCCCATGGCCTCAAAAGGAATCCAATAATGGAAACATAACCAGAGCTTTGCTACGTCAATTTGAAAATCACCATTGAAAAATAAATGAGATTTGAAAATACATAAATGTTTTCAGACAGACCTAGTTTTCACTAAGTATTTGAATATGGAATTTATATCATGACCTAGAGGACTAAATTAGTCATGTACTGTTATTGAAATTGGGGAAATTTATATTGTCTGAGTGAGTTATGCCTTTTTCAGTCATAGGATAACATATAGATGATGTTTATGTTAGAGGATACAGGATGCTTGGGGTTGGTGCACTGGGATAACCTAGAGGGATGATATGGGGAGGGAGGAGGGAGGTGGGAGGGGTGTTCAGGAGTGGGAACTTATGTACACCCGTGGCAGATTCATGTTGATGTATGGCAAAACCAATACAGTATTGTAAAGTAAAAAAAAAAAAAAAAAAAAAAGCACATGGACACAAGATGCCACATACACACACAAAAATTGTGAAACAAAAAATAAACTATAAGAAAAGAAGCATCAATATAGACACATGATTTTATTGATAGAGGCACCCACCAGAAAATCTAAGAAGGGAAAAAGGAGGTGAAGTGTTACTAGTATTTCTTTCTGGGGAGAGGGCATTGGATTGCACAAATACAAGGTAGAGAATGATTACGCTATGCTCAGTTGCTGCAGGCATGTTTGACTCTGTAAGGCCCCTTGGACCATAGCTCGACAGGCTTCTCTGTGAGGTACTCCAAGCAACAATACCAGAGTGGGTTGCCATATCCTCCTCCAGGGGATCTTCCCAACCCAGGGATCAAACTCACATCTCAAGGTCTCCTGCATTGGCAGACAGGTTCTTCACCACTGAGCAAGCCACTTGGGAAGCCCAAAGAATGATTATTTACTTTTACTGTCCCTTACAGCTACTTGACTTTTTTTTTTTTTTTTAATTACTGTATTTTGTGAAAAGTAAAAAGTATACCTGGGAAAACTAGTGAAAATACTTCAAAGATAGAATAATTTTGAGTGATTTTTGTGTTTGTTTTTTGTAGCTGTTTGTTATTTGTCTTTTCCTGATTTCCTCTCACAGCTGATGAATTAGACTTTTAGAGTTGGGATTTGAGAGTCTAGATCATTTACAAGTATCTAGATCACTTACAAGCATCAAGTAACTGATACATAGCAAAGTTTGAAGATCTTGCGAAGTCTGAAGCTGGAGAGGAATCTTTCAGTGGCTGGAGAATGAGAATGATGAGTTTTCAATAAACACAAGGCAACATAATGAAGTAAACAAGCAATGTTATTAAATAAAATAAGAAAGTACATAGAAGATTTATGGAGATGATCCTTTAGAACTTAGATAATGCAAGCTATTAGTAGGACATGCCCTCTTGCCAAATGACTTTATTTCTCTTTTTCCTGTGCCACAATGAGCTTAATGCAAGAATTAGTTGTCTTATTTAATTTTCATGGATCCCCTTTCCAAAGTAGTTCTAAGATTTAAGTTGCCTGGAGCAAAAATCTGAAGAGTGTAGTTGCAGCTGGTGTTCCTGATGACTGTAATTTAGGTAAGTAGTCAGTGCTCCCGGAAATATAATATAATTGAGTTTTTCTGTTGTCTTTAATAAGTTTTTTGTTGAACTAATTTGCAGATGCTATGCCTTTTCTAAAATTTTTAAATTAAAAGTTCTTGAAGATTTTATATACTACTTTAGAATGTTAGAAAAATTTTGGAAAGACTATTCTTTTGAGCACGATGGTATTCTATCTGCAGTGATCTAAAAGCATTTTCAGAAAAGATATAATTTGGGAATAAAGTTATTGATCATGTCATTTTTTGTTGCGCAGGATATACTCATCTTCATTGAGTATATGCTTTTTTTATATTCCCAAATGCTCATACCAATTTTTATTGGAGTATAATTAGTTTAAATGTTGTTTTAGTTTCTGCTGTACAGCAAAGTGAGTCAGCCATATGTATACATAACACTTCCCTCTTGAGCCTCCCTCCCACCCCCACATTCCACCTCTCTGGATCATCACAGAGCACCAAACTGAGTTCCCTGTCTTTTACAGCAGCTTCCTACTAGCTATTTAGTTTACATATGGTAGTGTATATACGTCAGGGCTACTCTCTCACTTCATGCCACCCTCCCCTTCCCCTGCTGTGTCTACATGTTCACTCTATTCCTGCCCTGAAAATAGGTCCGTCTGTACCATTTTGCTAGATTCCATACATATGTGTTAAGATATGATATTTGTTTTTCTCTTTTTGACTTACTTCACTCTGTATGACAGACTGTAGGTCCATCACATCAGTACAAATGATCCAAAATTGTTCTAGTGTTCATTGCAACACTATTTACCATAGCCAGGACATGGAAGCACCTTAAAATGTCCATAAGCAGATGAATGGATAGAGAAGTTGTGGTACACATATACAGTGGAACATTACTCTGCCATAAAGGGGAACACAATTGGGTCATTTGTAGCGATGCTCATACCATTTTAAACAAACATACCAGAAGACATTTTTCTGGAAATTTCTGTCACATGAGAACGCTGTCTAAAGTAGTTGTATCAATTAATTCAGGTTCTACTGAACTATCTAGTGGTCCAGTCCCTTACTAAATAATGATCCTATTCTTGCTTTTGAGAGTTTGTATGGAAGTTGTTCTTCAACATGTATTATCTTGACTATTGATGTAATATTGACACAAGTGACACACATAGAAAATATAATCTTGGAATCTATTAACTGAATCTATCCCCGCAAAGTTGAAAAACACTATTATATGTGGGAAATCAAATTACATTTTGACTATATCTTTAAAAGTTTTATTGAAGTGTAACTGATTTACAATTTGGGTTAATTTCTACTGTGTATTAAGGTGCTTCAGTTACACACACATATAAATATGCATTCTTTCTTTCAATATTATTTTCCATTATGATTTATCATAAGATATTGAATATAGTTAACTGCTATAAACATGACATTGTTTATCCATTCTCTATATAATAGCTTACATCTGAATCCCAGCCTCCCATTCCATGGGAGCCTTCCTCTCCCTACCTTCTTCCCCTTGGCAACCACTAGTATGTTCTCCATGTCCATGAGTCTGTTTCTGTTTCATATATAAGTTCATTTGTGTCAAGATTTAGATTCCACATATAAGTGATATATGGTGTTTGTCTTTCTCTTTCTGACATACTTCACTTAGTATGATCATCTCCAGGTCTGTCCAGGTTGCTGTAAATGGAATTATTTCATTCTTTTTTGATGACAGTGTAGTATTCCATTGTACTACATCTTATTTAACTGTTCATCTGTCGATGGGCATTTTAGGTTACTTCTATGTCATAGCTTTTGTGAATGGTCCTGCCAAGAACACAGGGGTGCATATATCTTTTTTGAGTTAGAGTTTTGTCTAATACTTAAATGTGATTTGTAAACTTATATGCACTTATTCTGGCAAAAGTGTGATTTAATATATTACCTCATGTATGATGATTAAGCACTACACATTCATTTCAGTTCAGTCTCTCCGTTGTGTCCAACTCTTTGCGACCCCATGAATCGCAGCACTCCAGGCCTCCCTGTCCATCACCATCTCCCGAAGTTCACTCAGACTCATGTCCATTGAGTCGGTGATGCCATCCAAATATCTGATCCCCTGTCATCCCCTTCTCCTGCCCCCAATCCCTCCCAGCATCAGGGTCTTTTCCAATGAGTCAACTCTTCGCATGAGGTGGCCAAAGAATTGGAGTTTCAGCTTCAACATCAATCCTACCAATGATCACCCAGGACTGATCTCTTTTAGGATGGACTCCTTGGATCTCCTTGCAGTCCAAGTGACTCTCAAGAGTCTTCTCCAACACCACAGTTCAAAAGCATCAATTCTTCGGCGCTCAGCCTTCTTCACGGTCCAATTCCCACATCCATACATGACCACAGGAAAAACCATAGCCTTGACTAGACGGACCTTTGCTGGCAAAGTAATATCTCTGCTTTTTAATATGCTATCTAGGTTGGTCATAGATTTCCTTCCATGGGGTAAGCGTCTTTTAATTTCATGGCTGCAATCACCATATGCAGTGATTTTGGAGGCCCCAGAAATAAAGCCTGACACTGTTTCCACTGTTCCCCCATCTATTTCCCTTGAAGTGATGGAACCAGATGCCATGATCTTCGTTTTCTGAATGTTGAGCTTTAAGCCAACTTTTTCACTCTCCTCTTTCACTTTCATCAAGAGGCTTTTTAATTCCTTTTCACTTTCTGCCAGAAGGGTGGTGTCATCTGCATGTCTGAGGTTATTGATATTTCTCCTAGCAATCTTGATTCCAGCTTGTGCTTCCTCCAGCCCAGTGTTTCTCATGTTGTAATCTGCATAGAAGTTAAAAAAGCAGGGTGACCATATACAGACTTGACATACCCTTTTCTTATTTGGAACCAGTCTGTTGTTCCATGTCCACTTCTCACTGTTGCTTCCTGACCTGAATACAGATTTCTCAAGAAGCTGGTCAGGTGGTCTGTTATTACCATCTCTTTCAGAATTTTCCGAAGTTTATTGTGATCCACATAATCAAAAGCTTTGGCATAGTCAATAAAGCAGAAATAGATGTTTTCCTGGAACTCTCTTGCTTTTTTGATGATCCAGCAGATGTTGGCAATTTGATCTTTGGTTCCTCTGCCTTTCCTAAAACCAGCTTGAACATCTGGAAGTTCACAGTTCACGTATTGCTGAAGCCTAGTTTGCAGAATTCTGAGCATTACTTTACTAGCGTGTGAGATGAATGCAATTGTGTGGTAGTTTGAGCATTCTTTGGCAATGCCTTTCTTTGGGATTGGAAAGAAAACTGACCTTTTCCAGTCCTGTGTCCATTGCTGCATTTTCCAGATTTGCTGGCATATTGAGCGCAGCACTTTCACACCATCATCTTTCAGGATTTGAAATAGCTCAACTGTAATGCCATAACCTCCACTAGCTTTGTTCATAGTGATGCTTTCTAAGGCCCACCTGACTTCACATTCCAGGATGTCTGGCTCTGAGTGACACTACACATTACACAGTATTTAATTGCCTTATTTTAATGGAACCTTATGGGAAGATTTGAAGAATCTTGTAATTAATCTCATCTCTCACAACCTGATACTTTAACATATGAATTTTTTTCTACATATATTGCATAATTGATTTTCTATCTGTAAATTTACACTAAAATTCCTATTTTATAATTTTTGTATCTATAATATGATATTACCACATTAAGTGCATATTTTATCTTAGTTTTAAGCATCAATATGCATAAGAATTAAAAATGAAGAACTTGAAAAATGTAATGGCAATGAGAAATGAATTAAGTCTCTTGGTACTATTCATGTGTATGTGTGTGTTTTTGGGCATATGGGCAGGACTGTTTATACTGTTCTCCCGCAGTGTCTTTTAAATAAACATTGCACTGCTTTTCTATTTTTTATTTATTTAGGATTCTGGCTAAGGCTCTGTTTAAAGAGATAGTTTCAAAACTAAAAAAAATGGAAAACTCTTGCTCTAAGATATTAATACAAATGGGACGTCCCAAGTGCATTCAAGTGTTTTTTATTCAGCATGGTAAAAAGTTATTTCTGAACACTGGCCTGCTTTTCTTTTTTATTGTATGCCTTATCTTTGCTTTTCAATTATTCATAGTCTCCTAAGGACCACTTTCAGTATAAAATAGTATCTTTGGGAGGTAAAAATGGCAAGAAATGTAGTTCTGAATTGATTACAGGGGAAAGATCTATTTAGAAATTTAAATGTATGTGGTCAACATTGAAGAAGATATATGCACCTGCTCAACAACTGTTTTAACCTACAGTTTTCTGGTTATAGCCTATTTTGCCCTTCTTATTTTTTTTTTTTTTTCTGGGAAGTGTGTGTTTATGTGTGGTTTTTTCCCTCCATTTTCTTTTGTTTTATGTTCAATTTGTTCTTATGTTGTACAATTTGATGTAAATTGAAGGGCTTTATTTCTGAGTATATTTAGGGGTCTGTATTATATTTACCAATACTCTGAATTGATTTAGGATATGTGTAGTCCATATTTATTTTTTGACCATCCATTAAAAAATGTGTTACTACTGCTCCTTCTTTCTAACCCATAAAAATGTTTTTCATACTTGCAGCCCTTTACCCAACTATTCTTAAAATATAATTCTGTCCTTATTTATATATTCATGGTCTATTTTTTCAAAGTTTTAAGTTGTATTTTTATTTGTAGATAATTTCAAACAAACTAAGAAATATAGGAAATAGTGTAACAGAAACTTATTTACACTCACAGTTTAGACATATACCAAATTGACTTTATTTATACATGCACTGATTTAAAGTAAACATGCCCCCATTGCAATATTCAAATGTTATAGATGATTATCTTTTAATAAAATTTTATTACTTTAAAAATTTACTATAGGTTCAGATTTCTTTTCAAATCAAAATTTGAATTAAAAGGAAAAGTTATGAAAAATCCCAGAGAATATCATGTACACAGACTCTGTATTATAAGTGTGCTTTCATTATGTAAAGCCTGTAATCAAGTATCTAGCTGATACAAAAATACAAAATATTTTGCTTGTCTGTTTATTTTGATTCTCCTAAAGCCTTATAAGAAATGTCACTGATTTATTTGTACATCTATGAAGCAATTCTGAACTAAAAATAACTTTATAATTTATGTAGTTCAAACACCTTATTTTAGTAGAAGAATCTGAATCTCAGTAAACTTCATTATTCAACTCTAAAATGGAGCGTTTATTCTTGATGTAAGTGAGGTGACTACACATAGTTAGTCCATTTCTGACAATGGACTTTGTTACAAAATAATCAATAGAATAAAGAATTACACACATATAAGCAAACAAACGACTGATTATCTGCTTAGTGTGAGCTTAGTATGTTCACATCACTGGGAATTCTAAAAAGAAGATAAGTGTAGTAAAAACCCATACACCTAAAGTGTAAAAGCATAAAAGATAGAGTGAACGAATGTCCTAATAGGATGCTTCCCTGCGTTCCACTTTTCTTGCATCATGTTGGAAAAAACCAGTGTACTTCCAAGCACTAGGAGAGCTACACTTTACTCCTGCCCTACTGGCCATGACTGATGTCCATGCATTTTCACTTTGCCTTTAACCCCATATTTTCGTGGTCAGTGTTCTTATAAGTTACCTCAGAACCTTACCCCTTCTCACAAGGAATAGAGCGGAATCATCTGTCAGTTAAAAAGCTATTGCTGCCCATAGAATTGTTATTTAGCTTTTGGTGCTGTAGGACCATTAAAATATATTAAATCCATTCCAGGAAATACTTGAATGATCTAGATTTCAGGCCAAAGAGCTCTCTGGATATTGGCCATATGTCAATGCTTTCTTTGTCTACAGGGAGACAGTATTGATATACTGTCACTAGTAGTTCTGAGGTTTAGAACTGAGAGTGACCACACCTTCTCCAGGGAGAACAGAGAAATGTGAGAACAAGGAAAGAAAAGTGGTGCATGTGATTTTAATGGATCCTTATGATACTTCTCTTTCTCTGAAATAGATATGTTTTTTACCTTTCAATATTTTGACAGCAAAACAAAAGTCTTCCTCTCGGTGTTTAATAGGATAAGAAAATGTATAATTAGATATTGGCTTTATTGATAATTATCACTTCTGGAGAAAGATATAAAAGGAGGTCAACCTATTTTCCTCCTTGAAAAATTCTTCCTGTTTTCCAAAAGAATGTGGTTGTAAGGAAAAATAATTTTTCATATTCTCTACCTGTCTCACAACTGCTGATATAAGGGAATAAATGAAGAAAAGCAGAAGTGAGAAGAGGGAGAAGGGATAAAGAGATGAAAGAAGGAAAGAAGACAAACAGGATGAAAAAAATCTAAAACTCACATCAGTAGAGCACAGAAACAAGTTTAAAACATGAAAGATTATTTTAGATGAAGATTAAAGGGACAATAGAAATGGTTTACTACCAATCTCTCTTTTTGCTGTCCTAAAATGTACCTCATTGCCCGTTTTGTAATAAACATTAAACCTAGTCCAAAGAACAGAGTCAACTCCTTTTACGAAACATGCTGAAATCAATAGCAAATAATATGAGAGAGAGAAATACATGCCCAGGCAGTTCAGTGACCAAAAAAAAGAAAAAGAAAACAAATAGACATTGACTTGGAAAAATGTCAATTATAGAAACAAAGCAGGCAGTACAAGTCTGTTAGTATCGACACAACTTTATTTATTTGTTAGTAACTCACAAGCTAATCTGCAAACACTATACCTTTTCTGGAACTGGACAAATTGGGCATTTGAAGTAGAAAACAGAGGCAAATAGCTCTTAGTTTTCTGATTACACAATTAAAGTAGCAAGTTCATTTACTCTTCTCAGAAAGAAGAGCTATTTCATAATTTAGTGAGTCAGAGAACTTCCAGAAAACTCCGTTTTTAGTGTTTACTTGCCAGTTATCTCTTAAATGGTGGCTCAGATGGTAAAGCGTCTGTCTACAATATGGGAGACCCAAGTTCAATCCCTGGGTCGGGAAGATCTTCTGGAGAAGGAAATGGCAACCCACTCCAGTAGTTTGCCTGGAAAATCCCATGGACAGAGGAGTCTGATAGGCTACAATTCATGGAGTCACAAAGAGTCAGACACGACTGAGTGACTTCACTTTCCTTTTTCACTTATCTCTTAAATAGGGTCTTCTTTCCCCAGGATCTCAATAAATCAGTTCTAATAACACATACAGAGTAGGTTTTCATTGCTTTTGCTTTTGTTACATCTTATTATTTGATAACTTTCTCAGAAAGTGTGGCAGTACACCAGTGAGTCAATACAATGTGTTTTCTCCCATGAAACACACGCATACAGACACACACATACACACATCCTTGACCTCACTATTTTGGCTCTACAGCACTTCCTTCTTCAAATTTCCTTTAAGTCAAAATGCCACAAGTGATGTCACTACTCAGTGTACTTACTTTCATTCTCTGTTGAACACAAAATTAGTGCTTAACTGCCATACATAGACTGAACCTTTACTACAAAAAAAATTTAATCAATTGTTATCAATGACTTCATCTCATGAAATATTAATGTCGGTTCTCAATATTAAACTCCTCTGACCTGAGTTGGGTCATGTTGCCCAATCTTTCTTACCATGCTTATTTTCCTGGATCTGAAATAACACATTCTTTTGGTTCTCCAAGTACATTTTAGGTGTTTCCTCTCAAATACCTCTGTTAATCTCACTTCTTTTCCCAACTTCTTGATTTTGGAGTATTCCAGGAATCCGTTCTTAAAATTCTCTTTTCTTTATATATTCATCTGTTAGCATGTCTTCTTCATTCTTATGGTTTTAAATATGGTTGTATTACATTTCATCAAATTATGACAGAAACAGTTCTGAAGGCCAGAGATCTGATATCAGGATGTTGGCATGGGTGCATTCCTCTCTTCTAACTTCAGACAGTTGTCACCATTCTGTAACTTGTGGTTACATGACTGCATGCCTGCCTCTGGAGTCGTTTGATATCTTTCTTTGCAAGTCTATTCTCTGCATGTCTCTTACAAGGGCACTCATCATTTTGGTCCATTTTGATAATCCAAGATAATCTCTTTAAGATTGTTAACTTAAATCCATCTGTGAAGACCCTTTCCTCCCCAAATAAGTTATTATTCATAATTCCAGTGGGTATATTTTGCAGCTTCATATTTTGACCTACTTCAATTATTTGTAGACTTATAACTCTAACATATAGATCTCCAGCTGA
Source organism: Budorcas taxicolor (assembly GCF_023091745.1). Classification (NCBI taxonomy): domain Eukaryota; kingdom Metazoa; phylum Chordata; class Mammalia; order Artiodactyla; family Bovidae; genus Budorcas; species Budorcas taxicolor. The sequence goes on along the minus strand of NC_068929.1, from coordinate 52,447,784 downwards.
TACATCTTCCATGACATTTAGAATTAGTTTTCAGATATTTGGCTGATATCTTCATATGTGAGATTCACAGGTATCTCAAGGAAAAAACAAGCAAACTGAAACCTACTATATAACTTTATCAACCCAGAATCAACCAGAGAAGCAAATCAGAAGATAATTGAGACACACTGCAAGGAACTGGCTTACAAAAGCTAGCTAGGACAATTTCCAAATTGTAGGGCACTACTCTGGTTTCTCTTCAGGTCATATAAATTGTAGGACAGACTGTAGAGGCAGGCCAAAATTTTAGAGCTCAAGCAGAAGCTGCTGTCCAGAGGTAGTATTTCTCCATCAGGAAAGACTTAGCTATGCTTTTAAGGGCTTTAAACTAATTGAATTGGGCTCACACAGATTATCCAGGTTATTGTCACTTCTTTAAAGCTAACTGATTATGGTCTTAATCACATCTTCAAACTACCCTCACAACAACACCTAGATTCCAGTTTAATTGAATGACTAGTGCCTTTGGTTCAATTGATTCACTAAAAAAAAAAAAATTGTATCACCCTGCAGTTTGTTTTTAAATCTACTCAATCTCAAGTTTTAGAACTCTGTTTTTCTGTTTCTAAAAAAGGTGTATCTTGCTGGACACTTGCCTTTCTCTCTCATCCCACATGTGTCATTAGCACATGTAAAACATATTGAGAAATGTTCAACTTCTCAGCATTTCCATCAATACCTCTCTAATTGAGCACACCATAATTACTCTCTTGCATTATCTCTGTGCCTTTGAAATGGTCTACAAGCTCCCACAGATGCTACCATACTGAGCAACTAGTGTGATTTTTTTTCATTGATTTTTATAACTGGATTAAGAGGCTCTAAAAATGTCCCACTTCACTTAAAACTAGACCTCTGACTGATTGCTGCCACTCTGATCCTTCCCAAATTAAATAGATCTGTACAATACTCTGTTACAGATTTTTCATTAATCTATTAATCACTATCTGATGCTCTTATATATATTTTTTCTGACACTTTACTTATAGAGTTGCTCACTTTATGTCGCTCAAGTCTAAAATATAATCATGATGACATCTGAGTCATACATGCTTTGGTTAAAAAATGTATATATTAAGACACATTAGTTGATTTTTAAGAGAAACCAAACCATGATAGATTAATTTAAATTTTCCTTTGATTTTACAAGACATTTCAATATCCACACTGATTTTAGGCATTATTGACTTTTTAATACTGCTGTCTGCATTGTGTATTGCACATTAAATAGTTTTAAGCAAGAAATTGAAAGTTGTCAATAGTTAATTTGTATAACATTAAAATATGTGTGTATGAGAGAGAGTAGAAAATTACAGTACTACAACTTATCCTTTAAAACTACATTGAAACGTAGAACCTAAGATGCATTCTTGTATTTGTCAAATAGCCATTGATGGTTTTTAAACACTGTGTTCATAGACAACCCTGCACACCCCATCCGTGGGTTGAGACAGATGAATTGAACAATGTGAATGCTGTGATAAACATCAGATACTGTGTTGCAGTTAAAACCAGAAAAATACAGGAGACATAAACTGTGCAGTTTGGGTTTCTTACTGTATGCAAAATAACCAAAGATGACCTCTCAAATAAGCGACTTGTGATCAGGAACCTCACAGAAGGGAGAGATTGAGCCAAATATCTGGGGTCAGGAACACTCAGCATATCCGTGTGACTGAAGGGAATGTTAAGAACAGTGGCAGGAAATGGGGTGAGTGAGGTAGAGGAAGAGATCTTACTCATATTGGGGCTGCAAAATTATTAAAATAATTTCATTTGATTTTGGAATATGATCAAAAGCCACTGGACAGTTCTGAGAATGGAGTGAAATGATTTCTTTTGTATGTTTAAAGGATAGGTAGGTGCTGAGAGAGAGATGTGAGGATAGTGAGAATGGGAACAAGGAGAGCTGTTAGACTATTGGCTTAGAATAAGATAAATGATGTGGGTTTCATAGTAACACACTTGTATGTGATGGATAATACTATATTGCTTCATATTATCACACTTGCAGTTTATAAACATTTGATTGTTTCTATAATCTGCAGTTTTAAAATATAAGCATACTGAGCTTTGGACCAATTATGTTTAATTACAATAAGATGTACTGAGACATTTATTAAGTGCCCACATTGATGTTTTTAATAAAGCTTCTATGTATATATTAAAACTCAAAATAATAATTACGATGCAGAATTGTGAACAGTTTGAAATACTACATTCTATGAAGAGCAAACTGCTTATGACAGACTACTAGGTAGAGAGTGAAATCACACTGCCACTAGATTTGATATTATAAATTATTTTCATTATACTTTAAATGAGTACATCCAAATGAACAGATTGGCTTGTGGAGTAAATTGATAAAAGAGGGAATATCTCCACTATCACCAAATTTCCTCATTTTGCTTCAGTACTTTAGAAATCTCTAAGTAGTGTTCTCTTTTGTAATCATAACTTAATTGATTCTGCTTTAGCTTCCAAAAATACTAATATTGAATGAAAGAAGTATTACTCACATCCTTCCAGTAGAATACATTTTTCTTGAAAATGTATAAATATATTTACAAGTTGTTTTCCAATATTTGAGTTAACAGGCCATCATTAAAAATAATTGCATAAGTGCACCAATGTTATCTCTGTGCCTGAGAGAAATTAAGCTACCTCTTAAACCTTTAACCTTTCTGATGGGAAATGACTCATAACCAGAAAACCAAACTCTGACTGAAATAAAGTACCTTATAAAAGAGATTTTAAATTCATGAATCTATACTCCATTTTTTTGTTTCTTGCACATTATCCTTTAGGATAAATATAAAATATTAAGAGTGTATTAATGACAATAGTAATGATAGTAACTATAGCATAAATTATTATAATATGTATTAATAGTGTATGTACTAGATATGATGGTAAGAAATACACATATATACCTGTGTGTGTACACAAGTTAAAAGCATTTTAATACTCACAGTAGGAATTGAATGAGGCCCTATATTATTTTTATCTTAAGAGAAAAAATAGTAAGTCCAGTGATTTGACCATAACTTTAATAAATGGCAGCTCTTGAGCTGGCTCAACTTTTTCTGACTCAAAAATGCTTTCTCTGAGCACTGCCTAAAATGTATCACATGAAAATTGCAAAGATATTTCTGAATACTTTCTTTCTTTTCCTAAGGTCAACACCTAATTGGTGACCTACCAAGAATATAAACTATCTACTTTTTAAAGAACAAATGATTAAACTTTTGCAAACTACACTGAAGAAGTTTGTGCCTAACAGCTTATCTAGGAGGGATATTGGGGTAAAGATACTTAAGGAAGGCAAATAGTGTTTTCTTAAAACTTGAAGATTTTCTCAAGATTTCTCTCTGAAGAAGCTGTTGTAGAATTTCTTATGCAAGTGAGCTGAGTTAGTAAAATGGATTATCATCTGAACCACTGGGATACATAAATACTATATTTATTACAGTTGCCAAAAAGTAATTGCATTTAAAATGATATTGTGTGCTCTGGTGCTAGTGCTCAGGTGCTCATTCATGTCTGACTCTTTGCAATCTCCTGGACTGCAGCATGCCAGGCTTCTCTGTCCATAGAATTCTCCAGGCAAGAATACTGGCATGGATAGCCTATCTCTTCTTCAGGGGATCTTCCCAACTCAGGAACTGAACTGAGGTCTCCTGCATTGAAGGCAGATTCTTTACCAGTTGAGCCACCATGAATCACAGTCAACTGAGGAACTTGCTAAGAAATGTGAAAATAATAGGGTTGGAATTAGTTATTAGTATGAGCTATGTAACCAGTTCTAGATACAAAGATGATAACAATTATAAGTACTTCTTCATTTTGATTTAAATGTATGTGGGTTATTTGTCTGTGCATCTTATTATATAAAATGTTTAGTGGTTAACTTTGTATTATGATATTTATATTGCAAGAAGTCAAAATGAATCAGCTAGTACCACAGAAAATCACCCAGTGACTAAAATGGATTAGTATTAATAAGCTCTTCGGAGAAAAAACAAGAATAGTTTATAATTTTTCCTTGTAAATGAGATTTGTGTGTTACATTAGGTGAAAGCATGACATTGTTATTGTAATTATTTGGATATTAAGTATAGTTTGAGGTATATATGGGTATTGTTTCCAAGGGGTGAGACATTGTATCTTTGCAATATTGTCAGCTTGCTAGGATTGGCTAGGATTCCAAGAATTCTCTTCCATATGTGTTTCTGGTCAGAGTGGGCTAGGATTAAAATTGTTTTGTGAGATTTAGAGTGTGTATAGCACACTAGTAAAAGAGCAATTTTTGTAGTACATACATATGTTCTGATGTATCTGCTGGCCTACCTCACTGGCTTCCATCAGTGGCCAGGAATGCATTTATCCATTCTCCCCAGGACCCTCCTTCAAGTTCTCCCAATCTTCAACCAGGTAGTATGTTTATCTCCAGAATGCAGTGCTCTGGATTCTGTAGTATGTGCATACCACATAGGCCAGAGGCAATAAGAACTGACTCGTATCAGTCCATACTCGTCAACTCTTGCTATGGGTTCCAGCTTTTCCTTGCTCTCCTTCACTTTTCTTACTGACTGTCTTATCTGTGGATTTGAAATTTTGGCAACACATGCTAAGACATACAAAGGTTTAAATGTAAATGCTAAATCTATAGTTCAGAAAGGAAACATGGGGGAAATCTTCAGTAATTTGAGATAAACAAAGAAGTCTTAGATATTACAACTTTTAGGCAAAATACTAAAAAATATATAAGTTGACTTTAATGTAGTTAGTAAAACACCTTGCTCCTTAAATACCACTATTTTTTTAACCACCAAAATAAAAGGCAACTGAGTACTGGGAGAAGATAATTGCAATAAATTAATTTTATAATAACTCCATCTCAAAAATATATATAAAGAAGGTTGCAACTCCATAATAAGACAGTCCAATTAAATTTAAAGAAGAAAAACAATTCAATAAATAATTTACAAAAGAAAAAAAAAAGAAAGCCAGTAGTTATAGAAAAGGGATACTTAGTCATTTAAAAGTGCGTTTTAAAATTGCAAGGAGATACCACTATACTTTCACCAGAATGACTAAAAACAAACGTTGGCAAAATACTAATAAAGAGTTTCTAGAAATAAAAATAGCATAGGCACTTTAGAAACCAATATGGTACGTTCTCATGAATCAAACATATACATATCTTGTGCCCTAGCAAATATTTCTAGATATTTATTTAAGAAAAGAGAGAAAAGTTTTCAGGTCTGTAGACAATTTATAGAAACTAAGCCCCATCGTCTAATGATCAAGAAAATTAGTTAAATTAGTTCTAGTAAAATTCTGGAACCCCAGGGTACCTAAAGTTAACAGCTACTTTCATATTTCACCAGGTTAAAGCTAGTTGTGATAAGGCAACACAGTTAAGTTTTCATATTATTTGGACAAACGCTCCTATAAAGGGAAATTTTCCTTTACAATGTAACTGAAATCATGTACTGAAAATTTATTTCAGCAAAGGTTTTGTTTAATTTGAAATTGATTTACTCAAACAAAATACCAATTATAGTTCTTATAACATTTTGTTTCTTCTTATTAATTTTAAAAAAGATGATGAAACAAATTAAGTTCAGAAAAAAATACCACCACTTAAATGACTCCTAGGGCAATTTATAATTTATCATCTAAAATATTTACTTTTGCTTTTGCTGCTTATTAATGTCTGAGAAGGCCTTATAAATAGCGTTGAAAAGAAGAGAAGTGAAAAGCAAAGGAGAAAAGGAAAGATATAAAAATCTGAATGCAGACTTCCAAAGAATAGCAAGGAGAGATAAGAAGGCCTTCCTCAGTGATCCATGCAGAGAAATAGAGGAAAACAACAGCATGGGAAAGACTAGACATCTCTTCAAGAAAATTAGAGACACCAAGGGAACATTTCATGCAAAAGATGGGCTCGATAAAGGACAGAAATGGTATGAACTTAACAGAATCAGATGATATTAAGAAGAGGTGGCAAGAATACACAGAAGAACTGTACAAAAAAGATCTTCACAACCTAGATAATCACAATGGTGTGATCACTCACCTAGAGCCAGACATCCTGGAATGTGAAGTCAAGTGGGCCTTAGGAAGCATCACTACGAACAAAGCTAGTGGAGGTGATGGAATTCCAGTTGAGCTATTTTAAATCCTGAAAGATGATGCTGTGAAAGTGCTGCACTCAATATGCCAGCAAATCTGGAAATCTCAGCAGTGCCCACAGGACTGGAAAAGGTCAGTTTTCATTCCAATCCCAAAGAAAGGCAATGCCAATGAATGCTTAATCTACTGCACAATTGCACTCATCTCACATGCTAGTAAAGTAATCCTCAAAATTCATCAAGCCAGGCTTCAGCAATACGTGAACTGTGAACTTCCAGATGTTCAAGTTGATTTTAGAAAAGGCAGAGGAACCAGAGATTAAATTGAAACATCTGCTGGATTATGGAAAAAGCAAGAGAGTTCCAGGAAAACATCTATTTCTGCTTTATTGACTATGCCAAAGCCTTTGACTGTGTGGATCACAATAAACTGTGGAAAATTCTGAAAGAGATGGGAATACCAGACCACCTGATCTGCCTCTTGAGAAATCTATATGCAGGTCAGGAAACAACAGATAGAACTGGACATGAAACAACAGACTGGTTCCAAATAGGAAAAGGAGTACATCAAGGCTGTATATTGTCACCCTGCTTATTTAACTTATATGCAGAGTACATCATGAGATGGGCTGGAAGAAGCACAAGCTGGAATCAAGATTGCCAGGAGAAATATCAATCACCTCAGATATGCAGATTACATCACCCTTATGGCAGAAAGTGAAGAAGAACTAAAAAGCCTATTGATGAAAGTGAAAGAGGAGAGTAAAAAAGTTGGTTTAAAGTTCTACATTCAGAAAATGAAGATCATGGCATCTGGTCCCATTACTTCATGGGAAATAGATGGGAAAACAATGGAAACAGTGTCAGACTTTATTTCTGGGGGCTCCAAAATCACTGCAGATGGTGATTGCAGCCATGAAATTAAAAGATCATTACTCCTTGGAAGGAAAGTTGTGACCAACCTAGATAGCATATTAAAAAGCAGAGACATTACTTTGCCAACAAAGGTCCATCTAGTCAAGGCTATGGTTTTTCTGGTAGTCATGTATGGATGTGAAAGTTGGACTGTGAAGAAAGCTGAGCGCCGAAGAATTGATGCTTTTGAACTGTGGTGTTGGAAAAGATTCTTTTATATATATATATATATATATATATATATATATATATATATAAATTTATTTATTTTAATTGGAGGTTAATTACTTTGCAATATTGTATTGGTTTTGCCATACAAGTGTATACCTGTGGAGAAGACTCTTGAGAGTCCCTTGGAGTGCAAGAGATCCAACATATCCATCCTAAAGGAGATCAGTCCTGGGTGCTCATTAGGAGGACTGATGCTGAAGCTGAAACTCCAATACTTTGGCCACATCATGAGAAGAGTTGACTCATTGGATAAGACCCTGATGATGGGAGGGATTGGGGGCAGGGGCAGAAGGGGACGACAGAGGATGAGATGGCTGAATGGCATCACTAACTCGATGGACATGAGTTTGGGTAAACTCTGGGAGTTGGTGATGGACAGGGAAGCCAGGCATGCTGTGATTCATGGGGTCGCAAACTGTTGGACACTACTGAGCCACTGAACTGAATTGAATTGAACTGAATGTTTTTAAATGTACACACTTCTAACATTAAATTTAAATATTGAGGATAGGAGTGTATATTTCAACCCAGATAGATATATATTGATAGTTTTTCTAAATATGCCATATAGTGGCAATGTATAGGCAAAAGGAAATAAATATACCTTGTTTTCCCTTTAATGCCTATTTGATTTACTAGATTAGCTTATTTATGAGTATAAATTAAGCCTGATTGAGAAACACAAATTGAGCAATATATTCAACTTTTACTTATACCATTAAAAACAGGCCATGATACATAATCCATATTTGAATATAGTTTCAAATACTTGAAAGTAAATCATTTGGAACTTATAGAATTCCCAAAAAGTTTATATTGCTACTGAGATATTCTGAACAGATTTTTAAAAAGAGCCAACCCTAACAAAAAGCTTATTGAATAGTTAAACATAAAGTAAAATTCAAAACTTTTTAAAAATTTGGAAATATCATACAGTCTTAAAATTATACATAAGAATTATAATTTTTAATGTATCAGGTATAATCAGAATGTATAATATATGAATTGGAGGGAATTATATAATTGATTTAATTATATGTTTGTAAGAATCTCTATTTGGAAATTATTTGTAGAGTTAACTTATTTTAATTTCAAAGCAAGAAGCTCTATTTGGAGTTGGCTACAATTTTGTGTTTTTTATCCCATTACCTATATAGATGAAAAAGAAATATTCAGGTTTTGTAATGGTACAATTGTGCTCCTCTCCATGTTTCTCCATTCTCCACAGTGGGAGGGTTCTGAGTGCATGTATATTTCCCTCCCATCTATGAAGAGATGTACATGGTAGCCCACTGGTCACCAGACTGAGGTTATTCACAGGCCAGTCTTAATAGTCATGACAGGGATGCCACTCCTCCTGAGTGACTGGAGAATAAAAGTAATGGACTCAACTCATCAGGAATGAGATCCAAGAACTTATGTGGTGGAAAAATAAATGGGTAATGAAACTTCAAGGAGAAATACTCACTCAGATCAGTTCAGTTCAGTTCAGTTCATTTTAGTCACTCACTTGTGTCTGACTCTTTGCAACCCATGGACTGCAGCACATCAGTCTTACCTGTCCATCACCAACTCCCAGAGTTTACTCAAACTCATGTCCATTGAGTCAGTGATGCCATCCAACCCTCTCATCCTCTGTTGCTCCCCTGTCCTCCTGCTTTCAATCTTTCCCAGTATCAAGGTCATTTCCAGTGAGTCAACTCTTCGCATGAGGTGGCCAAAGTACTGGAGTCTCAGCTTCAGTATCAGTCCTTCCAATGGATGTTCAGGACTCATTTCTTTTCAGATGGACTAGTTGGATCACCTTGCAGTCCAAGGGACTTTCAAGAGTCTTCTTCAACACCACAGTTCAAAAGCATCAATTCTTTGGTGCTCAGCTTTCTTTATGGTCCAACTCTCACATCCATAAATGACTACTGGAAAAACCATAGCTTCGACTAGATGGACCTCTGTTAATAAAGTAACGTCTCTGCCTTTTAATATGCTGTCTAGGTTGGTCATAACTTTTCCTTCAAGGAGCAAGTGCTTTTTTTATTTCATGGCTTCAGTCATCATGTGCAGTGATTTTGAAGCCCCCAAAATGAAGTCTGTCACTGTTTCCACTGTTTCTCCATCTATTTGCCATGAAGTGATGGGACCAGATGCCATGATCTTAGCTTTCTGAACTTTGACCTTTAAGTCAACTTTTTCACTCTCCTGTTTCACTTTCATCAAGAAGTTCTTTAGTCCTTCTTCACTTTCTGCAATAAGGTTGGTCTCATCTGGATATCTGAGCTTATTGATATTTCTCTTGGCAACCTTGATTCCAGATTATGCTTCATCCAGCCCAGCATTTCTCATGATATACTCTGCGCCAGATGGTCAACACTGAAATCAGATGGATTATATTCTTTGCAGCCAAAGATGGAGAAGCTCTATACAGTCAGGAAAAAAAAAAAAAAGGCCAGCAGCTGACTGTGGCTCAGATCATGAACTCCTTATTGCCAAATTCAGACTTAAATTGAAGAAAGTAGGGAAAACCACTAGACCATTCAGGTATGACCTCAATCAAATCCCTTATGATTATACAGTGGAAGTGAGAAATAGATTTAAGGGCCTAGATTTGATAGATAGAGTGACTAATGAACTATGGAATGAAGTGCATGACATTGTGCAGGAGACAGGGATCAAGACCATCCCCATAGAAAAGAAATGCAAAAAAGCGAAATGGCTGTCTGGAGAGGCCTTACAAATAGCTGTGAAGAGAAGAGAGGCAAAAAGCAAAGGAGAAAAGGAAAGATATAGGCATCTGAATACAGAGTTCCAAAGAATAGCAAGAAGAGATAAGAAAGCCTTCTTCAGTGATCAATGCAAAGAAATAGAGGAAAACAACAGAATGGGAAAGACTAGAGATCTCTTCAAGAAAATGAGAGATACCAAGGGAACATTTCATGCAAAAGATGGGCTTGATAGAGGACAGAAATGGTCTGGACCTAACAGAAGCAGAAGATATTAAGAAGAGGTGGCAAGAATACACGGAAGAACTGTACAAAAAAGATCTTCACGACCCAGATAGTCATGATGATGTGATCACTAATCTAGAGCCAGACATCTTGGAATGTGAAGTCAAGTGGGCCTTAGAAAGCATCACTACGAACAAAGCTAGTGGAGGTGATGGAATTCCTATTGAGCTATTTCAAATCCTGAAAGATGATGCTGTGAAAGTGCTGCACTCAATATGCCAGCAAATTTGGAAAACTCAGCAGTGGCCACAGGACTGGAAAAGTCAGTTTTCATTCCAATCCCAAAGAAAGGCAATGCCAAAGAATGCTCAATCTACTGCACAATTACACTCATCTCACATGCTAGTAAAGTAATCCTCAAAATTCATCAAGCCGGGCTTCAGCAATACATGAACCGTGAACTCCCTGATGTTCAAGCTGGTTTTAGAAAAGGCAGAGGAACCAGAGATCAAATTGCCAACATCTGCTGGATCATGGAAAAAGCAAGAGAGTTCCAGAAAAACATCTATTTCTGCTTTATTGACTATGCCAAAGCCTTTGACTGTGTGGATCACAATAAACTGTGGAAAATTCTGAAAGAGATGGGAATACTCAGACCACCTGACCTGCCTCTTGAGAAATCTGTATGCAAGTGAGGAAGCAACAGTTAGAACTGGACATGGAACAACAGACTGGTTCCAAATAGGAAAAGGAGTACGTCAAGGCTGTATATTGTCACCCTGCTTATTTAACTTATATGCAGAGTACATCATGAGAAATGCTGGACTGGAAGAAACACAAGCTGGAATCAAGACTGCCAGGAGAAATATCAATAACCTCAGATATGCAGGTGACACCACCCTTATGGCAGAAAGTGAAGAGGAGCTAAAAAGCCTCTTGAAAAAGTGAAAGAGGAGGGAGAAAAAGTTGGCTTAAAGCTCAACATTCAGAAAACGAAGATCATGGCATCCAGTCCCATCACATCATGGGAAATATATGGGGGAACAGTGGAAACAGTGTCAGACTTTATTTTTTGGGGCTCCAGAATGACTGCAGATGGTGACCGCAGCCATGAAATTAAAAGACGCTTACTCCTTGGAAGACAATTTATGACCAACCTAGATAGCATATTCAAAAGCAGAGACATTACTTTGCCAACTAAGGTCCGTCTAGTCAAGGCTATGGTTTTTCCTGTGGTCATGTATGGATGTGAGAGTTGGACTGTGAAGAAGGCTGAGCACTGAAAAATTGATGCTTTTCAACTGTGGTGTTGGAGAAGACTCTTGAGAGTCCCTTGGACTGCAAGGAGATCCAGCCAGTCCATTCTGAAGGAGATCAACCCTGGGATTTCTTTGGAAGGAATGATGCTAAAGCCTAAGCTCCAGTGCTTTGGCCACCTGAGAAGAGTTGACTCATTGGAAAAAACTCTGATGCTGGGAGGGATTGGAGGCAGGAGAAGAAGCGGATGACAGAGGATGAGATGGCTGAATGGCATCACGGACTTGATGGACGTGAGTCTGAGTGAACTCTGGGGGATGGTGATGAACAGGTAGGCCTGGTGTGCTGCGATTCATGGGGTGGCAAAGAGTCGGACATGACTGAGCGATTGAACTGAGCTGAACTGAACTCTGCATATAAGTTAAATGAGCAGGGTGACAATATACAGCCTTGACATACTCCTTTTCTGATTTGGAACCGGTCTGTTCCATAGTTCTCACTGAGTCTATGTACATTTTATGTACTTCATATGTATTTTTCTCAAGGCACCTGTAATGGTACGTTACTCTCTCTATTTAAATGTCTAACTATGTCTAATGATCAGTGAGCAGCTAAAGGTCCTGGCCTATAGTTACGTTCAATTCATCCTTGGTTAATTAAATTAAAATGTAGGTAATTGAATGAGGTTAAATACCCAGAACTTAAACTTTACTTTAGATTCCTTCAATAAATGAATGAGTCAAGCCAAGCACTAATAGAAATATAGAATGAGAGTTTTGTGGATGAAGACCTCTAATCTGTAGATAATTAAGGATAAGTGTTGCAGTGTATTTCTTGACAGAAATCATGCAAATTGAAAGAGAATAGAATATAGTGAGGTGGATGAACCTAGAACTTGTTATACAGAGTGAAGTAAGTCAGAAAGGGACAAACAAATATCATATATTAACACATATATATGAAATCTAGAAGAATAGTACCAATGAACCTATTTGCAGGGAAGAAATGGAGACACAGATGTAGAGAATGGACTTGTGAACACAGCAGGGGTTGGAGAGGGTAGGACAAATTGAGAACTAGCATTGACTTATATACACTCTCATGTATAAAATTGATTTAAAAATAAGAAGTTGCTGTGTACCACAAGGTGCCCAGCCTAGCGCTCTGTGATGACTTAGAAGAGTGGGATAAGAGGGGGGAGAGAGGCTGATGATGGAGGGGATATGTGTATAATTATGACTGATTCACATTGTCATATGGCAGAAACCAATGCAGCATTGTAAAGAAATTATCCTCCAATTAAAAAATTAAAAAATAATTGAGTAGAATAAAATATTTAAAACACTGAAAGAAAGCAATGACAAAAGAAAACCTAGAAATTTTTAGCTAGCAAAATTATCCTATGATTGTGTGTGTGTATGTGTGTGTGTGTGTGTATTAGTCTCTCAGTCATGGCCGACTCTTTGAGACCCCGTGGACTGCAGCCCACCAGGCTTCTCTGTCCATGAGATTTTCCAGACAAGGATACTGGAGTGGGTTGCCATTTCCTTCTCCAGAGGATATTCCTGACCCAGGAATCCAACTTGGGTCTCCTGAACTGCAGGCAGATTCTTTACCAAATGAGCTACAAGGGAAATCAACAATAGTAAAGGAGAAATTAAAACTATCTATATCTTGAGTTTAAACTCCGTGAGACAAAAAATCAAGTCCAGTGAAACCCCTGTGTGTAGAATTGTACACACAATGCACAGTTTTCTCAAAAAATAGCTTCTGGAAGGAAGAAAGGTAGGCAAGGTAGGAAGGAAGGAAAGAAGAAGGAAAAAGATGGAGGAAGGGAATGAACACAAACCAGCTCTCTTGGACTATGACCACCCCACCCACACCAGCTTTATTTTAGCCACTGGGAATCATCAGCTGGAAATCAGAGAATGGAATTGAATATGAAATAATTATTCCATAATTTTTCTCCCTCCAGGTCCATAGGTTGGTGAGAGTTCCTTTATCAAAATCTTCAAATAATTTGCATTTGTTCTTTTCTGGAGCTATAGTATTAAAGTATTAAAAGCTCCAGTATCACTTCTTATCTATCTCTTCAGGCCTTGAGGTGGGAATTTCTTCCTGCTAGAAAATCTATTAAGGAAATATCTAGAAAAAAATTATCAGGAAGGAAAAAAAAATAACATGATATAAAAGAAGCTTGGTACACAAATGAATTTAGAAACTTTGTAAATCTTTGGAATAAAGTCTAGTGTTTATAACAATAATAACACAAAATTGACTGAAAACATTAAAGTATTTGAATTAAGATGATCATAGTTAAAATATTCCAACATATTGACAGCGACAGAGGATGAGATGTTTGGATGGCATCACTCACCTCTCAAACTCAGTGTATATGAGTTTATTACTGTGTTTATTACTAGGCCTACTATGTACAAGTTATAAACTATTAACAGAGCTATAAATAATATAGGATAATAAAAATATGAAAATAAATATGAGATAAAAAATAGATAAGAAATAAACAAACATGGGATAAGTAAAATATGGGAAGGAAGCCAGTTACAAAGAGACAGTGCATAATTCCACTTATGTGAAGTAGCTAAAGTAGTCAAATTCATATAATCAAAGAATGGAATTATGGCTGCCAAGCACCAGGATAGGGAAAAAAGATGAAATTATTAATCAACAGGCATAAAGTTTGAGTTAAGCAAGATGAATAAGTTCTAGAGGTCTGTTATATGATATTGTACCTATGGTCAACAATACTGTATTGCACAGTTTTTTAAAAACATGAAGTAATTTACTAAGAAGGTATACTTCATGTTAACTGTTCTTTCCACAATAAATAAAATTTTTAAGGCTGTTATTGTTCAGTTGCCCAGTCATGTCCAACTGTTTGAGACCCAATGAACTGCAGCATAACAGGCCTCCCTGTTCCTCACCATCTCCCAAAGTTTGCCCAGGTTTTTGTCCATTGCATAGATGATGTCATCCAGCCATCTCATCCTCTGACACCCTCTTCTCCTCTGTCCTCAATTTTTCCCAACATCAGGGACTTTCTCAATGAATCAGTTATTGGCATCTGGTGACCAAAATACTGTAGCTTCAACTTCAGGATCAGTCCTTCCAGTAAGTATTCAGGGTTGACTTACCTTAAGATTGACTGGTTTGATCTCCTTTCTGTCCAAGGGACTCTCAAGTCTTATCCAGCACCATAGTTGAAAGGCATCAAGTCTTTGGTGCTCCGAATTCTTTACCATCCAGCTATCATGACCATATATGACCACTGGGAAGACCATAGCCTTGACCATATGTACCATTGTCGGCAGAGTAATGTCTCTGCTTTTCAACATACCGTCTAAGTTTGTTATAGCTTTCCTGCCGAGAAGCAATCATCTTCTGATTTCATCCACAGTGATTTTAGAGCCCAAGAAAGGAAATCTGTCACTACCTCCACCTTTTCCCTTTCTGTTTGCCATGAAGTAATGGGGGTGGATGCCATGACCTTAGTGTTTGTTTTTTTTTTTTTAATATTTAGTTTTGAGATGACTCTTTCACTTCCCTCCTTCATCCTCATGAAGAGGCTCTTTGTTCCTCCTTGTTTTATGCCATTAGAGTGGTATCATCCACATATCTGAGGTTGTTGATGTTTCTACTGCCTATCTTGATTCCAGTTTGTAACTCATCCAAACGCATTTCTCCCAAAGTGCTCAGCGTTTGGGTTAAACATGGTGACAGCAGAGAGCCCTGTCATGCTCCTTTCTCAATTCTGAACCAAGCAGTTGTTCCATACAGGGTTCTAGCTGTTGCATCTTGACCCTCATGCAGATTTCTCAGGAGACAGGTAAGATGGTCTGATATCCCCATCTCTTTAAGAGCTTTCCACAGTTTGTTATGATCCACACAGTCAAAGGTTTTAGCATAGTGAATGAAACAGAGGTAGGTTTTTTTCTGGAATCCCCTTGCTTTCTCTATGATCTGGGCTTTCCTGGTTGCTCAGCTGGTAAAGAAATCACCTGCAAAGAACCCAGGGAGACCTGGATTCGATCCCTGGGTTGGGAAGATCCCCTGGAGAAGGGAAAGGCTACCCACTCCAGTATTCTGGCCTGGAGAATTTGTGGACTGTATAGTCCATAGGGTCACAAAGAGTCTAACACAACTGAGTGACTTTCACTTCACTTTAGTCTATGATCCAGCAAACATTGGCAATTTGAATTCCTGTTCCTCTGCCTTTTCTAAACCCAGCTTGGGTGTCTGGAAGTTCTTGATTCACATAATACTGAAGTCTAGCATGCAATATTTTAAGCATGACCTTACTAGCATAAGAGATGAGTATAATTGTCTGATGATTAGCACATTCTTTAGTATTACCCTTCTTGGGAATTAGGATGAGGATTGACCTTTTCCAGTCCTGTGGCCATTGCTGGGTCTTCCAGATTTGCTGACATATTGAGTGCAACAATTTGATAGCATCATCCTTTCATGTTTTGAATAGCTCTAGAAGGCAATGGCACCCCACTCCAGTACTCTTGCCTGGAAAATCCCATGGTCGGAGGAGCCTGGTAGGCTGCAATCCATGAGGTCACTAAGAGTCGGACATGACAGAGTGACTTCACTTTCACTTTTCACTTTCATGCCTTGGAGAAGGAAATGGTAACCCACTCCAGTGTTCTTGCCTGGAGAATCCCAGGTATGGGGGAGCCTGGAAGGCTGCCGTCTATGGGGTCACACAGAGTCGGACACAACTGAAGCGACTTAGCAGCAGCAGCAGCAACTGAAATTCCATCACATCCACTAGCTGTATTAACAGCAATGTATCCTAAGGCCCACTTGACTTCTCACTCCAAAATGTCTGACTCTAGGTGACTGACCACATCATAGCAGTTATATAGTTTATTATGATCTTTATTTTTGTACAGTTATTTGCATATTCTTTCTCTTTTTTATCTCTTCAGTGTTTACTTGATCTCTACTATTTCTGTCCTTTATTGTGCCCATTTTGGGTGAAATATTCCCTTGATATTTCTAATTCACATTATCTAAACAGATATTAAACAAAGTAGAAATAATTTGATAAATTCACTACATATTAAAGAACATAGAATTTAAAATCAACTCAGACTGAAAATGCCATTTTTTTAATAGGGTCCCCTATGGAAAAATCACACAGAGAGGGCAAAGGATGTTACTTTTTTTTCTGATGATGTTAGATAAAGTCTGAAGTTAAAAATGAAAAAAAAAAAGTATTAAATATTCTTTCTTTAAAAAAGGGAAATAAGCAAGACATTTTATTTTAGACAGAAGATATCAAAGATGTAAAGAAATGGTCAGGATTTCATGGATTCAGTCAAATGGGAGGATATACCTGAGAGGAAACAGATATCTTTCTTAGTCTTCAATAACCTCCCTCCCTGAGTCCTCTTTATTTTTCTAGGGAACTATATTGACACAGGTAACCCCCATATTCAGTGGACTAAAAAGGTGACAGTCTTCATTTTTGTCAACAAAGGGGCAGTGTAACCCAACATTGATGGAGGCCAGCTCCAAGCAGCCATGGTTCTTAGGAAGACTCACTACTGAATCTTAAGTAAAATAATCATTACACAGATTTTTATCAATGCTGATATTTAACCTTGACTTGCACAGGTCTCCAGGTTAACTCAGCATTAAAAAAAACTAGCCTTCCAATGCAGGAGATGCAGGTTCGATCTCTGGGGCAGGAAGATCACCTGAATAGGAAAATGGTCACTCACTCCAGTATTCTTGCTTGGGAAATCCCATGAAGAGAGGAACCTGGCAGGCGACAGTCCTTGGGCTCTCAGAGTCATACACAACTGATGTGACTAAACAACAAGACTCATCGTTAGAGTTAATTCAGATTCTCTTATGTTTCAGGCACCACAGCTGGAAACTTTTAAACAATTCAGGAGGGGTGAATATCCATTACTTACAGAAATGAAAACTCAAATAGACAAGCTATTCTTGGACAGGTTCTCTACGTACCAGTTTGCTGATAAAATCAGAGACATGATTACAAATTCAAGCAGTACTTATTTCAACACTAATCCTCTGAAGTATTTAAGGTACCCAGGAATTGCTTATGTAGGTCATGCAGATAATTCAAAATCTACATGGCAGAAACTTTAAATTGTTCCCATATATTTTTTCCCTTGTTCATTATACCTGCCTCTTTCCAAAAAGGATTTGAGGCATCAATGTATTGTTTAGATAGTATTATAAGTTATGAATGACTATTTAAGTTCTGGGAACTTTATAAGAATACCAAACCAAGAAATGAATGGTAAGGATTTTCCTCTATACATGCACCCATAAATAATTATTTGTAATCCACTTTGAATTAAGGTAGTGAAATGAACACTTTTAAAAAGCATAAACATAGTTTTATTTTTATGATCTTTTAAACACTGATTTTGACTTTTAAAATATCTCCTTTATATATACTAATAAATTTGAGTCAAATACTGTTATCTGCAGTAATTGATATTTACAATAGCACTACATTTTACAGTGCATTTCAGTGTATTAGATTTTTAAAAATATAAATTTTTCTCAAAGACTCTAAAAAAGGTAAATAAATATTTTAGGATGACATATATCTTGCAAAATAACTTTATTCTTAAAGTTTTATGTTTCTTTACCTAACATCTCATTTATAAGATATATGTATATATGTATATATATATATATATATATCTTTTGAATGCTTTTATTTTTATAAATATTAAACTAATTGCTATTCTATTTCATTAATGTTTGTTATTATGTTTATTGATATAATGTAACTGAATTTTTATTGTATTATATTTGTCTAAGTGTCTCTTTTTCCTTTTTTTCTTTAACTTACTTTTTTATTAAAGGATAATTGCTTTATTTTGTTGTTTTCTGTCAAAGCTCAACAAGAATCAGCCACAGGTATACATCTATCCTCTCCCTTTTGAATCTCCCTCCTACCTCCCTCCCCATCCAACCCCTCTAGGTTGACACAGAGCCCCTGTTTGAGTTTCCTGAGCCATGCAGCAAATTCCCATTGGCTGTTTATTTTACATATGATAATGTAAGTTTCCATGTTGCTCTTTCCATACATCTCACCCTCTCCTTCACTCTTCCCATGTCCATAAGTCTCTTCTCTGTGACTGTTTCCATTGCTGCCCTGTAAATAAATTCTTCAGTACCATTTTTCTTGATTCCGTATACATGTGTTAGAATATGATACTTATCTTTCTCTTTCTGACTTACTTGATTCTGTATAATAGGTTGTAGGTTCATCCATCTCTTTAGAACTGACTCAAAGGCATTCCTTTTTATGGCTGAGTAATAGTCCATTGTGTATATGTACCACAACTTCTGTATCCATTCATTTGTTGATGGACATCTAGGTTGCTTCCATGTTCTAGCTATTGTAAATAAGGCTGCAATGAACAATGGGATACAAATGTCTTTTTCAATTTTGGTTTCTTCAGGATATATGCCTAGGAGTGAGATTGCTGTGTCATATGGTGGTTTTATTCCTAGCTTTTTAGGGAATCTCCATACCATCTCCCATAGTGGCTGTATCAATTTACATTTCCACAAACAGTGCAAGGATGTTCACTTTTCTCCATATCCTCTCCAGCATTTATCATTTGTAGACGTTTTGATGATGGCCATTCTGACTGGTGTGAGGTGATATCTCATTGTAGTTTTGATTTGCATTTCTCTAATAATGAGCCATGCTGAGTATCTTTTCATGTGTTTGCTAGCCATCTGTATGTCTTCTTTGGAGAAATGTCTGTTTAGATCTTTTTCCCACTCTTTGATTAGGTTGTTTGTTTTTCCAGTATTGAGCTGCTTGTATATTTTGGAAATTAATTCTGTGTCAGTTGTTGCATTTGCTATTATTTTCTCCCATTCTGAGGGCTGTCTTTTCACCTTGTCTATAGTTTCCTTTGCTGTGCAAAAACTTTTAAGTTTAATCAGGTCCCACTTGTTTATTTTTGTTTTTATTTCTATTATTCCAGGAGGTGGGTCATAGAGGATCTTGCTTTGTTTTTTGTCATCAAGTGTTCAGCTTATGTTTTCCTCTAAGAGTTTTATAGTTTCTGGTTTACATTTAAGTCTTTAATCAATTTGGAGTTTATCTTTGTGTATGGTGGTAAGAAGTGTTCCAATTTTATTCTTTTACATGCAGCTGTCCAGTTTTCCCAGCACCATATGAAGAGGCTGTCTTTGCCTCCTGCCCCACCTCCTTTGTCAAATATAAGGTACCCATAGATGCATGGGTTTATTTCTGGGCTTTCTATCTTTTTCTATTGGTCTATGTTTCTGTTTTTGTGCCAGCACCATACTTTCTTGATGACTGTAGCTTTGTAGTATAATCTAAAGTCAG
This sequence comes from Budorcas taxicolor, assembly GCF_023091745.1. NCBI lineage: Eukaryota > Metazoa > Chordata > Mammalia > Artiodactyla > Bovidae > Budorcas > Budorcas taxicolor. Next base: position 52,427,871 of record NC_068929.1, on the reverse strand, counting down.
GAAGGTTGATTTCCCTAGCTCCATTCTTCTTTCTCAAGACTACTATGGTTATTTGGGGTCTTGTGTTCCCATATGAATTATGAAATTTTTTGTTTTAGTTCTGTGAAAAATATTGGTAATTTTATAGGGATTGCATTGAATCTGTAGATTATATTTGGTAGTATAGTCATTTTCACAATATTGGTTCTTCCTACCCAGGAACATGAAATATCTCTCCACCTGTTTATGTCATCTTATATTTTTTTTCATTAGCATCCTATAATTCTCTGTGCATAGTTCTGTTGTCTCCTTAGGTAAGTTTATTCTTAGATATTTAATTCTTTTTGTTGCAATGGTGAATAGGATTTATTCATTAATTTCTCATTCTTATTTTTCATTTTTAGTATAGAGAAACTCAAGTGATTTATGTGTATTGATTTTGTGTCCTTAAACTTTCAAAATTCACTGATCAGCTCTAGTAATTTTCTGATAGTATCTTTATGGTTTTATATGTACAGTATCATGTTATCTGCAAACACGGAGAGCTTTACTTGTTTTCTAATCTGCATTCCTTTTATTTATTTTTCTTCTCTGATTGCTGTAGCTAGGACTCCAGAACTATCTTAAATAATAGTGAAGAAAGTGAGCACTCTTGTCTTGTTCCTGATCTGAGAGGAAATGCTTTCAGTTTTTCACCACTGAGAATAATGTTTGCTGTAGGCTTATCATATATGGCCTTTACAATGTTGAGGTAGGTTCCTTCTATGCCCATTTGTTGAAGAGTATTAATTATAAATGGGTGCTGAATTTTATCAAAGGGTTTTTCTGCATCTATTGAGACTATCATATGTTTTATATCTTTCAACTTGCTAATATGGTATATCACATTGATAGATTTGTGTATTTTGAAGAATCTTTGCATCCCTGGAATAAAACCAACTTGATCATGGTGTATGAGCTTTTTGATGTGTTGCTGAATTCTGTTTGCTAAAATTTTCTTGAGGACTTTTGCATCTATGTTTATCACTGATATTGGCATGTTGTGTGTGTGTGTGTGTGTGTGTGTGTGTGTGTGTGTGTTGTCTTTGTCTGGTTTTGGAATCAAGTTGAAGGTGGCCTTGTAGAATGAGTTTGGAGGTGTTCCTTCCTCTTCAGTTTTTTGAAAGAGTATTAGAAGGATAGGCATTGTCTCTTCTCTAAATGTTTGATAGTTTTCCTGTGAAGCCATCTGGTTCTGGGCTTTTGTTTTGGGGGAGATTTTTGATCACAGCTTCAATTTCAGTGCTTGCAATTGGGTTGTTCATAATTTCTATTTCTTCCTGGTTCAGTATTGTAAAATTGAACTTTTCTAAGAATCCATTTCTTCCACGTCATATTGCCATATAATTGTTCATAATAATATAATCCTTTGTATTTCTGCATTGTCTGTTATAGCCTTTCCTTTTTCATTATTAATTTTGCCCATTTGATTCTTCTTTCTTTTTTTCTTGATAAGTTAGGCTAAAAGTGTTTCAATGTGTTTATCTTCTCAAAGAACCAGCTTTTAGTTTTATTAATATTTACTTTTGTTTCTTTCATTTCTTTTTCATTTACTTCTGCTCAGATCTTTGTGATTTCTATCTTTCTACTAATTTGGGAGTTTTCTTCTTCTTTTTCCAGTTGTTTTAGGGGTAAAGTTAGGTTATCTATTCAATGTTTTTCTTGTTTCTTGAGTTAAGATTGTATTGCTATAAACTTCCCTCATAGAACTGCTTTAGTTGCATCCCATAGGTTTTGAGTTGTGTTTTCATTGTCATTTGTTTCTAGAATTTTTTTATTTCCTTTTTGATTTATTCAGTAACCTGTTGGTTATTAAGAAACGTTGTTTAATCTCCATATGTTTGTGTTTTTTACAGTTTCATTCTTGTAATTGATATCTACTTTCATAGTGTTGTGGTCAGAGAAGATATTTGATATGATTTCAATTTTCTTAAATTTACTGACATTTGATTTGTGACCCAAGATGTGGTCTATACTGGAGAATGTTCCATGTGCACTTGAGAAGAAGGTGTATTCTTCTCATTTGCATGAAATGTCCTAAAGATATAAATGAGATCCATCTATCTAATGAATCATTTAAAACTTATATTTCCTTATTCAATTTCTGTTTTGATGATCTGTCCATTGTTGAAAGTGGGATGTTAAAGCCTCCTAATATTGTGCTACTGTCAATTTCTCCTTTTATATCTGTTAGTGTTTGTCTTATGTATTGAGGTGGTTTTATATTGGGTGCATAGGTTTTTACAAGTGTTATGTCTTCCTCTTGGAATGATCCCTTAATCATTATTAATGCACTTCCTTCTCTCTTGTAATCCTCTATTTTAAGGTCTATTTTGTCTGATATGAGGATTGCCACTCCAGCTTTCTTTTACTTCTCATTGGTATGGAATAAATTTTTCCATCCTCTCACTTTCAGTCTATATGTGTCTTGAGGTCTGATGTGGGTTTCTTGTAGACAGCATATATATGGGTCTTCTTTTTGTATTCATTCAGCCAGTCTTTGTCTTTTGGTTGGAGCATTTAATCCACTTACATTTAAAGTAATTGTTGATAATATGTTCCTATTGCCATTTTCTTAATTGTTTAGGATTGATTTTGTAGATCTTTTTCCTTCTCTTGTATTTCTTGACTATATAAGTTCCTGCAACATTTGTCATAAAGCTAGTTTTGTGGTACTGAATTCTCCTAACTTTTGCTTGTCAGAAAAGCTTTTTATTTCTCCATCAATTTTGAATGAGATCCTTGCTGGGTACAGTAATCTTGGTTGTAGATTTTTCCCTTTTAGTACATTAAATATATTCTACCATTCTTTTCTGGCCTGCAGAGTTTCTGCTGAAAGATCAGCTGCTAAACATATGGGGTTTCCCTTGTATATTACTTGTTAATTTCACCTTGCTGCTTCTAATATTCTTTATGTTTAGCCTTTGCTAGCTTGATTAGTTGGGCAAGGCAATGGCAACCCACTCCAGTACTCTTGCCTGGAAAATCCCATGGTCAGAGAAGCCTGGTAGACTGCAGTCCATGGGGTCGCCAAGAGTCCGACACGACTGAGCGACTTCACTTTCACTTTTCACTTTCATGTATTGGAGACGGAAATGGCAAGCCACTCCAGTGTTCTTGCCTGGAGAATCCCAGGGACAGAGGAGCCTGTTGGGTGCCATCTATGGGGTCACAGAGAGTCGGGAACGACTGAAGCGACTTAGCAGCAGCAGCAGCAGCTTGATTAGTATGTGTCTTGACATGTTTCCCCTTGGGTTATCCTACATGGGACTCTTTGCACCTCTTGGACTTGATTGACTGTTTCATTTTCCATGTAGGGGAAATTTTCAACTAAAATCTGTTCAAAATTTTTCTCATACCATTTGCTTTTCTCTTCTTTTTCTGGGACCCATATAATTCAAATGTTGGTGTATTTGATATTGTCCCAGAAGTCTTCTTTTTACCTTATTCTGCTCTTCAGAAGTTATTTCCACCACATTATCTCCCAGCTGACTGATTCATTCTTCTGCTTCAGATATTCTGCTATTAATTCCTTCCACAGTATTTTTGATTTCAGTAATTGTGTTGTTTGTCTCTGTATGTTTATTCTTTAACTCTTCTAGGTCTTTGCTAATTGACTCTTGCATTTTCTCCATTTTGTTTTCAAGGTTTTTTATCATCTTTACTATCTTTATTCTGAATTCTTTTCCACATAGTTTGCCTATTTTGTCTTCATTTATTTTACCTCTTTGTGTCCAATTTGTTTCTTCATTAGTGTAGTATTTTTTATGCATTTTCATTATATACATATATATATGTATTAACTCATTGTGTTTGAAGTCTCTTTTTCCCAGGCTTCAAGGTTGAATTATTTCTTCCTTTTGGTTTCTGCCCTCCTAAGTTGGTCTTATTTAACTTATAAGCAGAGCACATCATGAGAAAAGCTGGGATGGAAGAAGCACAAGCTGGAATCAAGATTGCCAGAAGATACATCAATAACCTCAGATATGCAAATGACACCACCCTTATGGTAGAAAGTGAAGAAGAACTAATGGGCCTCTTGGTGAAAGTGAAAGAGGAGAGTGAAAAAGTTGGCTTAAAGCTCACAATTCAGAAAACTAAGATCATGGTATCTGGTTCCATCATTTCATGGCAAATAGATTGGGAAACAGTGCAAAGAGTGGCTGACTTTACTTTTTTGGACTCCAAAATCACTGCAGATGGTGATTGTAGCCATGAAATTAAAAGACACTTGCTCCTTGGAAGGAAAGTTACAATCAACCTAGACAACATATAAAAAAGCAGAGCCATCACTTTGTCAACAGGGGTCTGTCTAGTTAAGGCTATGGTTTTTCCAGTAATCATGTATTGATGTGAGAGTTGAACTATAAATAAAACTTAGCACAGAAGAATTGATGCTTTTGAACTGTGGTGTTGGACATGACTCTTGAGAATCCCTTGGACTGACTGCAAGGAGATCCAACCAGTCCAACGTGAAGGAGGTAGTCCTGGGTGTTCATTGGAAGTACTGATGTTGAAGCTGAAACTCCAATATTTTGGCCACCTTATGTGAAGAGCTGATTCATTTGAAAAGACCCTAATGATGGGAAAGATTGAAGGCAGGAGGAGAAGGGGACGACAGGATGGGACAGTTGGATTGCATCACTGACTCGATGGACATGAGTTTGGGTAAGCTCCGGGATTTGGTGATGGACAGGGAGGCCTGGAGTGCGGTGGTTCATGGGGTCACAAAGAGTCAGACAGGACTGAGTGACTGAACTGAACTGAACTGTACTGAAAGTTGGTCTAGTGGTTTGTGTAAGCTTCATATAGGGTGAGATTTGTTCTGGGTTTTTTTGGTTTGTTTTTTTTGTTTGTTTGTTTTGTTTTCCTCCAATGGGCAAGGCTGAGTGAGGTGGTAATCCTGTCTGCTGATGATTGGGTTTGTATTTTCGTTTTGTTTGTTGTTTAGATGAGGTGTCTTGCATGGGGTGCTATTGGTGGTTGGGTGATTCTAGGTCTTGTATTCAAGTGGTTTCCTTAGTGTGTGTTCTCACTATTTGATGCTCCCCAGAGTTATTTCTCTGGCAGTCTAGGATTTTAGAGGCAGTGCTCCCACTCCAAAGGTTCAGGGCTTGATCTCTGGTCAGGAATGAAGATTCCACAAGTGGTTTGATATGGCATTAAATGAGATGAAAGCAAACACCCAAAAATGAGAAACCAAAGATGAACCTCAGACAAATGGCGGTTACAAAATCAGGCAAACAATAAGTAAAATAATGGAACTATATTCCATTCCACCAGATACTCAGGGGAGTTGGCAGCTAGGGCAGCAGTAAATATAGTGCTCTAGAAGGGTATGGCAACCAATATTGGCCAATACACTCCAGTATTCTTGCCTGGAGAACCCTCCCAACAAAGAAGCCTGGCTGGCCACGGTCTACAGTGCTGCAAAGAGTTGGACACGACCAAGGCTACCCTGTCCACACAGATGTAAGATTTTTTTTCGCCTGTGGCAGTTTTGCCCCCATAAGAGGAGCATGAAGGTGGTGCAGCTGCTTGGCTTGTGGGGACCCTGGTGGTGCAAAGTGTTCAGGGACATGGACTGCCTACACCCCAGGAGTTATGGCCTTCTCAGAGTCTTTTTTCAAGCCTGTTGTAGCTGGCGACCAGAAGGCCTCTTTGGTCAGTCTTTCTCCATAGCTCCTCCTGTTCAGCCACTTAAGAGGACTCCCTTTCCTGGAGCCATTCTTTGTTGTTTGGTGCATTAGGCACATAGAAGGGACCCCTGGCTGGGATTCTACTCTGTAGCTCAGTGTCTCAAGTGTTTGATCAGCCAACTCTCTATTGTTCAGCTGTGGATGCTGGTGTGTGGGGAGAGAGAGGCTATGGTGATGGCTCTACTCTCTATACCTGACTCAGCAGTGTCACCTTGCTTCCATGGGTGCCAGCTTTCTTCCACAGCTATTTCCCACCATAATCTTCTTCACATCCCCTCGATCTGTCCCTCCACAGTCATCAGCAGCGCTTGCCCTGGGATTGCACCGCAATTGCTAAACTCCAGCTCCCAGCTGCTGTGCCTTCCAGGGGACCCGTGTCCCTCTCCGAGGTGTGCATGGCTTCGGCAAGGATTGTCTGATTCTCATTCTGTTTAGGCTGCCACAGATCAGCTGTTTCACTCTCAGCCTTAAATGTGTCACCTCTGACTCAGACAGTTGCCCCTTTGTGGGGATCAGACCCCTGCTTCAATTCCCCCACCCACTAAGGGCAAGTCCAGTCCTACTAACACTCCTGTTTTACCCCCTAATTCCTTCATCCTACTGAGTTTTATCAGTAGGATTGTGTGTATTCTTTTCTATGTGTAGTCTCTTCTGGGGGTCAGGTACTCCTGTCTTCTCTCAGCTGGTGTTCTGCATGTACTTCTGTGTCTGAAGGTGTATTCCTGATGTATCCGTGGAGAGAGATCCACGTCAACTTACTCCTCCAGTATCTTGTTCTCCCATAGTGTCTTAAGAGCTAGTCATTGACTTTACAATTTCAGAAACTCTGTATTATCTGTTGATTCAGAATTATCAATATCTATAAAAGAGGAAATATACCAGTGAAATGAATTTGTGACTGGCTGATGTCAGAGTGGCAAGTTGTCCACTTACACCATGTTACAAATATCTGACACTAGAATAGAGATGGTAAATTTATAATTGCAAATAGTGGAATAAGGAAGAAGAGATTTCAATATACATAAAGAAGAAAACTAAATGTGTTGTGTCTTAAGGCAAATTTCCATCCATTTATTCACATCTGGTGAATTTCCCTTCTCTATTGCAGGGAGAAAATCTGTTGCCTAAAGGACATACTTGTAGGTTTAATATTTCAGAGAAAGCTTATGTGAGACAAAATAACTAACATATAATTTTAACTTACCTTTTCTATATCAAAATATACATTAAAAATCCCTTTTTTTCCCCTCTCTGTAGGATAAAAAACACATCACTGTTTTCAGGATTATATGACGTTTTGCCTGACTTGTAGTTTGATGTGTAATTCTAGTGTAGAAAACCATCTACTGAAAACACATACACTTTAGCTAAAGATGTGTTAATTTTGGAAACAAAATTTAGAGCTCTGTTGTGTCTGGGACTTAAAGTCAATAACAATTTAACTTCATTCATATATACTTGGTCTATTAACTTTTCAATGAGACAGCCAAATTGTGAAATTTTTTTTTTTTTGTCTTCAGGCAAGGAGATTGCCCCCATTTTTATATGGTTTATTCCTATCAAGACATCTAGATTTTTGTAAGTTGCTATTATGGTGAACTGGGGCTTCCAGGTGGCTCAGTAGGAAAGAATTTGCCTGCCAATGCAGGAGACTCAGGTTTGATCTCTGGGTTGGGAAGATCCCTTGGAAAAGAAAATGGCAAAATACATGAGTATTCTTGCCTGGGAAATCCCAAGGACAGAGGAGCCTGGCAGGCTGTAGTCCATGGGGTCACAAAATTGCTGGACACAGCTTAGTGAATAAATAACAACAACATTATGCTGAATTATACCTGTAAAGAGATATGCTAAGTTAAAAGAAATGCAGTTTCTGGGCCTTATTCACAGCTTTGGTGATGGATATGTTTATTAAGTTGAACTGGATGATTATTTCACAATGGAATGTAGATCAAATAATCACTTTTGATACTAGTACATCTTATATGCTGCTAAATCACTTCAGCAGTGTCCAACTCTGTATGACCCCATAGACCGCAGCCCACCAGGCTCCCCCATCCCTGGGATTCTCCAGGCAAGAACACTGGAGTGGGTTGCCATTTCCTTCTCCAATGCATGGAAGTGAAAAGTGAAAGTAAAGTCACTCAGTCATGTCCGACTCTTAGCAACCCCATGGACTGCAGCCTACCAGGCTCCTCTGTCCATGGGATTTTCCAGGCAAGAGTAATGGAGTGGGGTGCCATTGCCTTCTCCAAATATACCTTATATAGACCTTAAATATTTATCATTTTACCTCAATAACAATGAGGAGAGAAATTATAGGGTATCTTTAGAATAGTTATAGAAGACTTTCTCATGGAATCTCTTCCTTTGGTAACAATTCAGTTCAGTTCAGTCACTCAGTCATGTCCAACTGCTTGCAACCCCATGGACTGCAGCATGCCAGGCTTCCCTGTCCATCACCAACTCCCAGAGCTTGCTCAAACTCATGTCCATTGAGTTGGGGATGCAATCCAACCATCTCATCTTCTGTCATCCCCTCTTCTCCTGCCTTCAGTCTTTCCCAGAATCACGGTCTTTGCCAACGAATCAGTTCTTCACATCAGGTGGCCAAAGTATTGGAGTTTCAGCTTGAGCATCAGTCCTTCCAATGAATATTCAGTACTGATTTCCTTTAGGATTGACTGCTTTGATATCCTTGCAATCCAAGGGACTCACAAGAGTCTTCTCCAACATCGCAGTTCAAAAGCATCAATTCTTCAGCACTCAGCTTTCTTTATAGTCCAAATCTCATATCCATACATGACTACTGGAGAAACCATAGCTTTGACAAGATGGATCTTTGTCGGCAATGTCTCTGCTTTTTAATATGCTGTGTAGGTCGGTCATAGCTTCTCTTCCAAGGAGAAAGCATCTTTTAATTTCATGGCTGCAGTCACCATCTGCAGTGATTTTGGAGCCCCCCAAAAAATAAAGTCAGTCATTGTTTTCTGATCTATTTGCCATGAAGTGATTGGACCAGATATCATGATCTTACTTTTCTGAATGTTGAATTTTAAGCCAACTTTTCCGTTCTCCTCTTTCACTTTCATCAAGAGGCTCTTTAGTTCTTCACTTTCTGCCATAAGAGTGGTGTCATCTGTGTATCTGAGGTTATTGATATTTCTTCTGGCAGTCTTAATTCCAGCTGGCATTTTGCTTGATTGTAACAGTTCAGATGTGAATAAAGTACTTAATTAGTATATACTACTACTTGATGACTATCAATTTCTTTAAGGTAAATGATGTATAACTGAACAAGTAGAAGTTTCAAAATAATCTGGATATTGGTACTTCTTTCTTTCTATGCAGCCGTCTCTTGTTAAAAAAATCTGAATATTTTATTCAGCTATAGATTTAAAACTATTTAATATTTTTCACCATGGTTAGGAAACTATCTTTTCTCATCAATAGTTACCTTAATCTGTGTGATTATCTAAAGAGAGCTCAGTTGGGGAGGTAAATCAGTGATACCATGAATTGCACAAGTTATTAAGGAAGTTTTATTAAGTATTATTGTGAAACACATTTAAATAAGCATGGTTCATCTTATATCATTCTTTGGAATAGAAAAATAAAGCTTTATTGTATTTCTGTTTTAAACTCTGGCTTAATCAGTCTCAAGGGGAAAAGAAAATCAGACTGTCTTCAGCTGATAAAATTTAAGGGTAAACTATATTAAAAAAAAAAATGGTCCTTTGAGTAAGAAGGAACATTTTAAAGATATTTTAAAATAATGATTTATCCTCTATGACACTTATACTAAATTATAACCCCCCCTCTTCTCAATATTTCCTATACTGAAGTTGCCAATTCCTTTCTTAAGGCAAATTATTTCACATGTAGGCTCCTCAGACTATTTAAAGGGATTAACTAATTTACCAAAGATTCAAAAAGAAAATTAGTATTAGAATTATTACATATTAATTCTAAATAATTCATTTCAATAAAGAGTAATTATGAAAAGTTAATTTTTAATACTTTAATTTCACATACTATATTTACTTGAAAGATGTAATAATTTAACTTTGGAGTGAATAAAGTTAAGGCAATTAATCATTTTAATAAAAATCTCAAAGTACTAAGATCATGGCATCTGGCCCCATCACTTCATGGGAAATAGATGGGGAAACAGTGTCAGACTTTATTTTTGGGGACTCCAAAATCACTGCAGATGGTGATTGTAGCCATGAAATTAAAAGATGCTTACTCCTTGGAAGGAAATTTATGACCAAACTAGATACCATATTCTAAAGCAGAGATGTTACATTGCCAACAAAGGTCTGTCTAGTCAAGGCTATGGTTTTTCCTGTGGTCATGTATGGATGTGGGAGTTGGACTGTGAAGAAAGCTGAGCATCAAAGAATTGATGCTTTTGAACTGTGGTGTTGGGGAAGACTCTTGCAAGCCCCTCAGACTGCAAGGAGTTCCAACCAGTCCATTCTAAAGGAGATCAGTCCTGGGTGTTCATTGGAAGGAATGAGGCTAAAGCTGAAACTCCAATACTTTGGCCACCTCATGCGAAGAGTTAACTCATTGGAAAAGACTCTGGTGCTGGGAGGGATTGGGAGCAGGAGGAGAAGGGGATGACAGGATGAGATGGCTGGATGGTAACCCTGATTCAATGGACATGAGTTTGAGTGAACTCCGGGAGTTGGTGATGGACAGGGAGGCCTGGTGTGCTGCGATTCTTGGGGTTGCAAAGAGTCAGACATGACTTAGAGACTGAAATGAACTGAACTGAACACATGGTCTAGTCATTTTATTTGAAAAGGGAATTTAAAAATAATCTTGGCACTTCTCAGACTATTATCTGTACTACTAAGAAAAGCATCTCTTCTTTGCTTTCATGGATACTTACTCTTTAATTTAAATATAACATTGTTTTCAGCAAGGTTATTGTTTACAACTTCACGTACTGAGCAGTGAATCTTTAATTTTTAATTTAGAGCAATTTTTTTGATGCAATATATCATCTTATATTAAAACTTTAGTCTGTTATAGTAGTCTATCTTCTGTATTACTTGCATATAATTCTTTCTTGACTTTCATGGGGAACACATTACATCTATTTCTACTCATGAAACTCTGCATATGCTCTGTCATGTGGATATAAGCTGCTATCATCTAGGATAACAATTTATCACTTGATAAATAACAAATAAGTAATTCTGGAAAAACTGAGCAAGAAGTCACCTGTAGTGATTATCATCAGTCATAAAATTTCAAAGTTCTCGAACTCTCTCTCTCTCCCTTCTGTCTCTCTCTCTTTCTGTTTCTTTACCCCTTTCCCTCTCCCTTAGCAAGACTGATGCATTTGCCAATACAAACTCTAAATTAAACAGAATTACTCACTTCTAAAGCACAGATATAGTCTTGACAAAATAAAGTAAATAAATGAAAGACAGAAAATAGATGACTCAAAACCTTGTGATAAACCAGTGTTCCTAAGGATTTCAGATTTCGACAACTAGTGTCTTGAATTTATAGTGAAGTCAGAGATCAATTCTTTGGTTCATGTTGTATTTTTATTTAGAACAGAGATGCTTGGTTAAAGCACTATATTTACTTGGAATAAGTAATAATTCAGCTTCAAAAATATGAAACTTCAAAATGTGAAAGTGTACATTTAGCCTGTTTATAAGAGGGAAAATCAGTGTCTTCTCACAGTTCTTAAATTTGGATCTTTCCATCCACTATTTTGGGTTTAAATACACTCAGACCAGTGAGGCAAAAAATTGAATAAATATCATCTTAGGAGAGTGTTATCTTTGTTTTCCTGGCAGAAGCAAATGAAAATCCTTTCAGAAAAGAAACAAATTTGAGTCAAAAATTTTAAAACACTCATATAAAGATTTCCTATAATTCAGAAATAAAATGATTGTAATTATTATGTAATAAATGAGAGTCAAGATCTATGGATAATGGGATTCAAGTTTGTGCATCTTTACATAATAAAACTATTACACATGTTTTATAGAAAAGCTTCTATTTAAAATAAGGATATCTTGGATACTATTAAAATACTCAAGAAAGCATCAAAAAGAACAAATAAGAACTCATATAAATGATATATATTTATAGTTAACTTAATTTTTAAAGTAAATGCTAAATTTTAAATATTTTAAATTAAACTAAGGAGTTTAATGAGCTAGAACATAAATTTAAGGAAATTACCCACAATGCACCATGGAGAGAAAGTGAAGTGAAAGCTGCTCAGTTATGTCCCATTCTGAGACCCCAAGGACCATACAGTCCACTGAATTCTCCAGGCCAGAATACTGGAGTAGGTTGCTGTTCCCTTCTCCAGGGCATCTTCCCTATGCTCCTGCATTGCAGGCAGATTCTTTACCAGTGGAATCACCAGGAAAGCCCAAGAAAACTGAAGTGCATAGCCTACCCTTCTCAAGTGGATCTTGCCAACCTAGAAACTGAACTGGGGTCTCTTGAACTGCAGGTGGATTCTTTACCAGCTGAGTTACCAAGCAAGCCCATGGAGAGAAAAAAGAAATGCAGAATATATGATAGGTGATCAGACTTGTTGGACCAAATGAGAAGTTTCAAAGTATGTCTAATATGAGTTCTAAAAGACAGAATAAGGATAGATGTAATAATCTAATGAAATAAGGCTAAATTATCTTAGAGGTGGTAAAATCACAAGATCTTTGAGTTCCAAATACAGTAAACAAAAATAAAAACTAAAATGAATTCATAACTGAAGCATAATATTGAAACTGTAGAATCTCAAAACAAAGAGGACACAAAGAGAGCAAATTATTTAGACTATTAACTAGATTTAGCAGCAGACTTTTCATTAGCAACAACTGAAGTCAGGAAAACAATGGAATACTATCTTGAGAATATTGGGGCAAAAAAAATTCAAAATGAGATTTTAGCAAATTAAATATTTTAACCATTTTTATAGAGTTAGGGGGAAAAACTGGACTTTTTATTTTTAATTTAAAAGAAAGCAAACCAAGACCAGGACGATTTTCTAGCAAGGTGGGAAGCAGACAGGAGTAACAGTTTTTGAAATAATGCTACAGGATCTACTTCAAGTAGAAATACATTGAACCCAAAAGAAAAAGTGAGATTCAAGGAAGGTTATTTATCAGGAATACACAAACATGTTGGTGGTGGTTTTTTATAAAAAATCTTAGAATATAATCCATACTCCTCTTTTCTAATCAAGCATTTACTTACATGGCCATATAATAAATCTAGCTTGGGTGTCTTTGCCTGTACATACACCATAAAATTATTTTGGGGTCAGAGTTAATGCCTGACAACTCAGATTTTCATTCAGAACCTAACATTATGTGTATTCATGTTGGTATGTTGTTATCTTGTTGAAATCCCTCAATTGTCCTGCAGCAAGCACCAGCAGCATCCCTTTCCATAGAAAAGGAAATATATATGAAAACCACAGCAAGTTTCAGATGTTAAGGCTAGTGTTTTCACTGAGATTTAAGATCTTGCTTTTATATTCATCAGATCTTCTGCCTTCCAGCTTTGGGCATGTGCCCCTTTTTTACCTTCTGGTAACCCCAGAACTTCTGAGGATAAAACTGTAGAGGGCCAACTGAACATTCTAGAATTAGACATTGGCCAACCTACTGTTAAACTCCATTTCTCTCTCTCTATTACAAACATATACAGGTACACACTCATTCATACTTACATACCTTTGTAATATTGATAATATCCTTCATTCCATTCCCCCAGTAACCAGTGTCAGACAAGGCTGTAGCTAGACATTGTCTACATCATAGTCACAGCTTCCTGTTAGACCTCTGTGACATCCACCATTCTGATAGCTGGGTATGTGCATAGTCTGTTCCCATATTACCTTTGAATATATAGGCCACATACACATACAGCTTATCCCTATTTTGTATTGGTAGTCTTCCCTGGGAGGCCTGGCATATTGCAGTCCATGAGGTCATGAAAAACTAGACATGACTTGGTGACCGAACAACAACAACAACAGGTGACTCAGTAGGTAAAGAGTCCACCTGCAGTGCAAGAAACCTGGGTTCGATCTCTGGATCAGAAAGTTTCCCTGGAGAAGAAAATGGCAACCCATTCCAGGATTCTTGCCTGGGAAATCCCATGGACAGAGGACCCTGTCAAGCTATAGCCCATGGGGTTGCAAAGAGTTGGACATGGATTAGTGACTAAACAACCACCACCAGGAGTCTCCTGGAACCATTCCTCACATCCAGATTAATGTCAGCCTGCAGCTGTTTGTCATCCCTGAACTATCTAAGCCTTTTATGTTGCCCAAAATCTGTCAATATCATAAAGACACTGACTGAATTTCAGAAGAAAGAAAGAGGAAATATTTTGAAAAACATGTCAAGAGGAGTCTGGATGAAAGGAGTGGTTGAGTTCATACATAGTACTCCCTACTCATTTTATTCCTAATCTTATAAATGGAACATATTTATGTCCTTATTTTATATAAAAAGGAGCTCTCCAGTTAGATGGGGAAAGAAAAATATGTTAAATATTATGAAAATGGAGATTGATGTGTTCTGTTTTAGCTTTGCTATGTTGATTTTATACATACACACACACACACACACACACACATACGTATAAAACAACATTCTAGAATTAGACATTGGCCATACTGTTATTAAAATAGATGTCTCTGCCTATCACAAATGCACACACACACACACACACACACTTCCTTCTTTGTAGCAAAAAGTAAAAAGAATAGCCCAAACTCCAAATGAACTGCAAAGTTATACACTTTCCTCCCATCCTAGAAAACAAATCAGGGATAAAACAGGGAAAAATAATGCACCAAAGGGCAATTTAGGCTAATGTCTGTAGTACACAGGAATGTCCATTTTCACTCAGTGTACCTCACTCTGAGGATGAGTCTCCTTGTCTTGGAACCAGTGTATCATCGTAATAACTGAGGTTGTCATGTGGACTGGATAGCAAACCTTAGCAGGGCACTGGCCCTATTTAGATTCAGTCTTACATCTAGGCTACCAGATGAGTGTTTCTAATCAAAGTGGTCTAGCTTGTTTATTAGGAATAAAAATATTGTAATTCTAGGAAAAAATTCGACATAGTTAATTTGTAGATTGTATCATTGTCTGTAATACCATCTGGTTGTCTTGGGATGACAATACATGACAGATCAAAAATTCAGTATTTAGAATGAAAGATAAATACCTTTCATCAGTGGACTTCTAAGCAGAATTTTAAAAAAAAATGGTTCTTAAAGCCAGTGCTATTTTGAATGTTGGAAGACACAGCACGGTGGTGACTAGAAAACAAACAGAAACTTCCTATCATTTATTTTAGGTAGCTATGTCAAATTTTGCCTTCCTAGAAAAAAAAGCAAGTTTAATTGTACCAGAATAGGCAATCTAGTTGACATTTGTATAGCCATGTACACAGCAATATCTACCTAAGAAATTATTTTTGAAAATGCAAAAAATAATTTGCATATATAAATTTCATATATTAAATTAAGCTACAGTCTCAAATTAGAAAGGAAAGGGTGGTGTTTTACATAAGTGGTTCTGGAATAACTATAGAGTCATGTGGAAAAATTTAAAATTGGATTTGATCTTCATAGTATATATCAAGATATGCAGTTCAAGTGGATCAAAGATTTTAATCTGAAAATAAAAATCAGGCAAATGATAGAAGAACACATGAGTAAATCCCACCCAATGAGTAGGAGATATATATTAATATACTTCTAGGTGATTAAAAATAAAATATGGACACATTTAATGATGTAAAATTTTTAAAAAGTATGTTAAAAAATATGATAGCAGAGTAAAAAGGCCAACCACCCACTGGGAAAGTATTTGCAAAACATATTCTAAATATGTGAGATTCTTAAAGCAAGAAAAAAAAAAGATTAAAAAAATACTGAGCTATGAACAAACATTTCATAAAATATAACTTATTATACATATATTTGTGGATCACAATAAACTGTGGAAAATTCTGAGAGATTTGGGAATACCAGACCACCTGACTTGCCTCTTGAGAAATCTGTATGCAGGTCAAGAAGCAACAGTTAGAACTGGACATGGAACAACAGACTGGTTCCAAATAGGAAAAGGAGTACATCAAGGATGTATATTGCCCTGCTTATTCAACTTCTATGTAGAGTACATCATGAGAAACGCTGGACTGGAAGAAACACTAGCTGGAATCAAGATTGCCGGGAGAAATATCAATAACCTCAGATATGCAGATGACACCACCCTTATGGCACAAAGTGAGGAGGAACTAAAAAGCCTCTTGATGAAAGTGAAAGAGGAGAGTGAAAAAGTTGGCCTAAAGCTCAACATTCAGAAAACGAAGATCATGGCAACCGGTCCCATCACTTCATGGGAAATAGATAGGGAAACCGTGGAAACAGTGTCAGACTTCATTTTTGGGAGCTCCAAAATCACTGTAGATGGTGATTGCAGCCATGAAATTAAAAGACTCTTACTCCTTGGAAGAAAATTTATGACCGACCTAGATAGCATATTCAAAAGCACAGACATTACTTTGCCGACTAAGGTCCGTCTAGTCAAGGCTATGGTTTTTCCAGTAGTCATGTATGGATATGACAGTTGGACTATGAAGAAGGCTGAGCACCAAGGAATTGATGCTTTTGAACTGTGGTGTTGGAGAAGACTCTTGAGAGTCCCTTGGACTGCAAGGAGATCCAACCAGTCCATCCTGAAGGAGATCAGTCCTGAGATTTCTTTGAAAGGAATGATGCTAAAGCTGAAACTCCAGTACTTTGGCCACCTCATGCGAAGAGTTGACTCATTGGAAAAGACCCTGATGTTGGGAGGGATTGGGGGCAGGAGGAGAAGGGGACGACAGATGATCAGATGGCTGGATGGCATCACTGACTCGATGGACATGAGTCTGAGTGAATTGCGGGAGTTGGTGATGGACAGGGAGGCGTGGCCTGCTGCGATTCATGGGGTTGCAAAGAGTCGGACACAACTGATCGACTGTTCTGAACTGATACATATATTTATATTCAGATGCCAAATAAAATAAATTCATGCTAAAACAACATTAAAATGCTCTGAGGACTACAAATGCATTTATTTTGGGAGAAAATGATCTAAAGAGATATTTAGAAGGTTTTGAGAAACATTAATCACAACAAGACCTCACTTTCATAAAAATTTTGAAAATTAAGTCTCTAACAATTACTGCCAAAACAATGCAAATTTTTGTCCATTCATGAATAAAGTTAAAAAGAAACATACTACATATCCATAGTAGGAAGATTTCGACATGAAAAGCACTTCAACACTTAAGAATGGAGTCTTAAAAGCTATATACTAGCATAAATAGTGTATATATATATATATATTATATATATATATATATGTCAAAATTCTAACATGCCGCTATATATTATTTTCTAATTAAAAAAAAATGTTATAAACTGACCAGGCTTCCCTGGTGGCACCTATGGTAAAGAATCCACCTGCATCCGGCAGACCTGGGTTCGATCCTTGGGTTGGGAAGATCCCCTGGAGGAGGGCACAGCAAACTATTCACCTATTCTTGTCAAGAGAATCCTCACTGAGCACTGAATAATTGATGCTTTTGAACCATGTGTTGGAGAAGACCCCTGAGAGCCCCTTGGACAGCAAGGATATCAAACCAGTCAATTCTAAAGGAAATCTTTCCTGAATATTTACTGTAAGGACTGATGCTGAATCTGAAGCTCCATACTTCAGCCACCTGATAAAAAGAACTGACTCACTGGAAAAGACTCCGATTCTGGGAAAGATTGAAGACAGGAGAAGGAGATGACAGAGGATGAGATGGTTGGATGGCATCACTGACTCCATTGACATGAGTTTGAGCAGGTTCTGGGAGTTGGTGATGGACAGGAAAGCCTGGCGTGCTCCAGTCCATGGAGTCTCAAAGGGTCGGACACAACTGAGTGACTGAACTGAACTAAATTGAAGAAACTGACCAGTTTTGTGTGTGTGTGTGTGTGTGTGTGTTTAAATACATTTGCTACGAGTGCAGCATTCATGCTTAAATGTTCCTCAGAAGAAAAAATACAATGTTCCCTTCTATACTTCAATTTTTATTTTACCATGGAACAGAAAAGAATTTAAATATGAGTTGAACCCAACTTATTTTAAATTAACTGATACCCAGAAAATATCTTCTTTATTTTTTTATTTTTTTTGTTCTTCCCACTGCCTTTATTTTAATATAAATTTATTTATTTTAATTGGATGTTAATTACTTTACAATATTGTATTGGTTTTGCCACACATCAACATGTATCCACCACAGGTATACACGTGTTCCCCATCCTGAACCCCACTCCGGTCCTCCCTCCCCATACTTTAGCAAATCCACAAGGAAACATTTGCTAAATCCAGAGTAAGGCATCCTAGCCAGGTGGATTTCTTGTTTCCCTCTTCATGACCTAACTTGCTTCCTTTCATTATCTACTTACTTGTTTATGTTTGCTCAAACTCATTTTGACATACTGTGCTAATAATATATATCTCCTTCCCTTTTGTGTTAAAGCTCTTTTTAAAAAATTCTTATCTCATGATATTGCCATTTGAGTTTGCTGTTAATTGTCCCTTTGGTATAAATGATATTTTAGATTGGGAGAATATTACTACACTAATTCCATCCTCCTCCCAAGAAATTGATACTTTACCATTTATATTTTTATGAAAGGTACACAACGTGAAGTCAGCAGATTTAAAAAATTATTACAATACTTATAATGGTATGAGGCAAAGATTCATTGAGTAGGCCACCTATGTATATTTTATTAATATTTTTGGAACACTGAAGTGGAGCACATAGGATAACAACATCCAAAAGGAAACAATCACACATCTTAAGTTCAACTCCAAATGGTTTATTCTCATCTATGTCTTTAAGATTTTTCTTCTTTCTTCTTTAGTGACAAACATAAACTTTAACATCTTTCATTTATTACTATGTGTTTAAAAATATCATATTAAACAAATTCTCAAATAAAAATCAGGGGCCTAGTAAAAGATTTGCCTACTTTGCTTCTTTGAAACTCAGGCTATATAATAAAAATCTCCTGCCACAACTCATATATCAAAAGTCAATGAAAGTCTCATCTTAGAATTAATGACAAAACAGCACGAATATTAGTTCTGACATCAACTGCTGCCTTTGAGCAATGAATTTCCACTTACCCAACCATTATTTCTATTTAATCAAAATAATTGACTCTGAAAATCCCAAACACTGGAACTGGCTGGAAAGAAAAGAGAAAGATTTTTTTAAAAATTTTATTATAGCCAATCTT
Source organism: Budorcas taxicolor (assembly GCF_023091745.1). Lineage (NCBI taxonomy): Eukaryota > Metazoa > Chordata > Mammalia > Artiodactyla > Bovidae > Budorcas > Budorcas taxicolor. Next base: position 52,408,794 of record NC_068929.1, on the reverse strand, counting down.
GAAGATATTTTAAAAATCAGGAGAATAATATAGTCAGTGCACATGTAGCAATTTACTATTTTTCTGCAATTATCCACGTGATCAATTTTGTCTTTTTTATAATTCACATATTTCTCCTGATGGATTATTTTGAAGCAAATTTCAGAGTCATATAAATTCACTAATAAACATGTTAACATATATCTGTAAAAAAACAAGAACTCATGAACTATGTACCTAAAACACTATTAATAAACCTAAAACAAGAAGTATAACTTCCTAATGTTATCAAAATCTACTCTCTTTGTATCCATCACTATTGAATAAACTGAGTATAGTGTTACTAACATCTTGTATTACTTCTGATTGTATTCTTGTAGAATTATTAAACAATTGCCTTTATCATCATATTATTTCTAAATTGGCAATTATATTTAGAGAATTGATTTAATTCTCCCAGCTCTTTCTTTCTCTCTGTCTTGCTCACTTTCAGCAAAAATACTTCATAGGTATTTTTTTTTTTTTCCTCAGGAGACACATATGATTTATTTGTCTTTTATTTGTGATGTCAGAAGCTATTGATGATCATGCTTTAGTTTTTTTAACTTTTTACTGATTTCACACTTATGACATTTTAATTCTAAGTTTTTTTTTTACATTTATGAGCTGAAATAATTCCATAGAGATAGGCTTGCTGATCTAAAATATTTATACATTTCAATCACTTATGTTATTACTCTTACTGATTCTCATAGTGTCCTATTATTGACTTGTTAGGACTTCAGACTGACTATTGACTCCATTATAAACTCTGAGTCTTTGATAATTTACAAAAACTCAGTCTTTCTTTGATAATTTACTTGCTTTCTCCTATAACAAGATATTTATAGAGATCTAAGCAATCTGGAACACTTTAATATTGAAATTTCCATTATTAATAATTAAGCAAGGAGAGCAAGTATAAATTACAAATATCCTGAACTATCCAAGATGTCTGCATGGCTCTGGAGCAACTGTGAGGAGATATCCCATGTCCAAGGACAAAGGAGAAGCCCCAGCAGGATGGTAGGAGGAGCAAAATCACATTTAGAATCAAATCCTTTCCCTGCTAGAGATGCTCAGAGGGCTCAAACAGACCTTGTGGGCACCAGAACCCAGAGACCCCACAGAGACTGAGACAGAACTATGCTTGGCTGTCTTCTGAGGAGGTATAGGTCATCAGTGGACTGCTATGGGGACAGGGTCTCTGGGTGCAGTAGACCTGGGTATGGCATAAGCCCTTTTGGAGGAGGTCGCCATTTACTCACCATAGAGCTGCCAGAGCTTACACATGACTGGGGAAACAGTTCTCCTGGTGGGGTGGGGCACAAACAGAACCTCAAGAGGACCCAGGAGAAAGGAGCAGTGACCCCACAAGAGACTGATCCAGATTTGCCTGTGCATGTCCAGGAGTCTCTGGCGAGGTGTAGGTCGGTGGTGGCCTCTTGCAGGGTTGGAGGCACTGAGTATGATAGTGCATGCATGGGACCTTTTGAAGGAGGTCGCCATTATCTTCATCACCTCCACCATAGTTTTGCCTCAGGTCAAATAACAGGGAGGGAACACAGTCCCACTCTTCAATAGAAAATTGGATTAAAGATTTAATGAGCATGGCCCTGCCCATCAGAACAAGACCCAGTTTTTCCCTCAGTCAGTCTATCCCATCACGAAGCTTCCATAATCCTCTTATCCTTCTCCATCAGAAGGCAGACAGACTAAAACCAAAATCACAGAAAACCAACCAATCTGATCACATGGACCAAGCCTTGTCTAACTCAGTGAACTATGAGCCATGCCATGTAGGGCAACCGAAGATGGACGGGTCATGGTGGAGAGTTCTGACAAAATGTGGTTTGCTGGAGAAAGGAATGGAAAACCAATTCAGTATTCTTTCCTAGAGAACCCCATGAACAGTATGAAAAGGCAAAAAGATAGGAAACTGAAAGGTTATCTCCCCAGGTTGGTAGGTGCCCAATATGCTACTGGAAATCAGTGGAGAAATAACTCTGGAAAGAATGAAGAGATGGAGCCAAAGCAATAACAACACCCAGTTGTGGATGTGACTAATGATGCAAGGACATTCTGATGCTGTAAAGATCAATATTGTATTGGAACCTGGAATGTTAGGTCCACAAATCAAGGCAAATTGGAAGCAGTAAAAGAAGAGATAGTAAGAGTGAAGATTGACATTTAGAAATCAGTGAACTAAAATGGACTAGAATGGGTGAATTTAACTCAGATGACCTTTATATTTACAACTGTGGGCAAGAATCCCTTAGAAGAAATGGAGTAGCGATCATAGCAAAAGAGTTCAAAATGCAGTACTTGGATGCAGTCTCAAAAATGACAGAATGATCTGTTTGTTTCCAAGGCAAATCATTCAAAATTGCAGTTATCCTCGACCAATAATGCTGAAGTTGAAATTGAACAGTTCTATGAAGACCTACAAGACTTTCTAGAACTAACACCCAAAAAAGATATCCTTTTCATTATAGGGGACTGGAATGCAAAACTAGGAAGTCAAGAAATACCTCGAGTAATAGGCAAATTTGGCCTTGGAGTACAGAATGAAGCAGGGCAAAGGCTAATAAAGTTTTGTCAAGAGAACACACTGGTCAGGGCAAACCATATGGACATCACCAGATGGTCAATACCAAAATCAGATAGATTATATTCTTTGCAGCCAAAGATGGAGAAGCTCTATACAATCAGCAAAAACAACACCAGGAGCTGACTGCAGCTCAGATCATGAACTCCTTATTGCCAAACTCAGACTTCAATTGAAGAAAGTAGGGAAAACCCACTAGATTACTCTCAGGTATGAACTAAATCAAATCCCTTACAATTATACAGTAGAAGTGACAAATAGATTCAAGGGATTAGAACTGATAGAGTGTCTGAACTATGGACCGAGGTTTGTGATATTGTCCAGGAGGCAGTGATGAAGACCATATCAAAGAAAAAAAAATGCAAAAGACCATACACAAGAAAAAGAAATGTAAAAAGACAAACCTTTGTCTGAGAAGGCCTGTAAGCAGCTATGAAAAGAAGAAAAGCAACAGACAACAGAGATAAGGAAAGATATAACCATTAGAATGCAGAGTTCCAAAGAATAGCAAGGAGAGATAAGAAAGGCTTCCTCAGTGACCACTGCAAAGAAATAGAGGAAAAGAATAGAATGGGAAAGACTAGAGATCTCGTCAAGAAAATTAGAGATACCAAGGGAAATTTCATGCAAAGATAGGCACAATAAAGGACAGAAATAGTATGGACCTAACAGAAGCAGAAGATATTAAGAAGATGTGGCAAGAATACACAGAAGAATTACACAAAAAAGTGTATCACGACCCAGATAATCACCCAGATAATCCAGGTGATCACTCACCTAGAGCCAGACATCTGGAAATGGGAAGTAAAGTGGGCGTTAGGAAGCATCACTACAAATAACTAGTGGAGGTGATGGAATTCCAGTTGAGCTATTTCAAATCCTAAAAGATGATTCTGTGAAAGTGCTTCACTCAGTTCAGTTCAGTTCAGTCACTCAGTCATGTCCGACTCTTTGCGACCCCATGAATTCCAGCATGCCAGGCCTCCCTGTCTATCACCAGCTCCCGGAGTTCACTCAGACTCAAGTCCATTGAGTCAGTAATGCCATCCAGCCATCTCATTCTCTGTTGTACCCTTCTCCTGCTGCCTCCAATCCCTCCCAACATCAGGGTCTTTTCCAATGAGTCAACACTTCGCATGAGGTGGCCAAAGTATTGGAGTTTCAGCCTCAGCATCAGTCCTTCCAATGAACACCCAGCACTGATTTCCTTTAGGAGGGACTGGTTGGATCTCCTTGCAGTCCAAGGGACTCTCAAGAGTCTTCTCCAACACCACAGTTCAAAAGCATCAATTCTTCGGCACTCAGCTTTCTTCACAGTCCAACTCTCACATCCATACATGACCACAGGAAAAACCATAGCCTTGACTAGACGGACCTTTATTGGCAATGTAATGTCTTTGCTTTTGAATATGCTATCTAGGTTGGCCATAACTTTCCTTCAAAGGACTCTTTTAATTTCATGGCTGCAATCACCATCTACAGTGATTTTGGAGCCCAAAAAAATAAAGTCTGACCCTATTTCCACTGTTTCCCCATCTATTTCCCATGAAGTGATGAGACCTGATGCCATGATCTTAGTTTTCTGAATGTTGAGCTTTAAGCCAACTTTTTCACTCTCCTCTTTCACTTTCACCAAGATGCTTTTTAGTTCCTCTTCACTTTCTGCCATAAGGTTGGTGTCATCTGCATATCTGAGGTTATTGATATTTCTCCCTGCAATCTTGATTCCAGCTTATGCTTCTTCCAGCCCAGCGTTTCTCATGATGTACTCTGCATATAAGTTGAATAAGCAGGGTGACAATATACAGCCTTGATGTACTCCTTTTCCTATTTGGAACCAGTCTGTTGTTCCATAATATGCCAGCAAATTTGGAAAACGCAGCAGTGACCACAGGACTGGAAAAGTCAGTTTTCATTCCAGTCCAAAAAAAGGCAATGTCAAAGAATGCTCAAACAACCACACAATTACACTTATCTCACACGCTAGGAAAGTAATGCTCAAAATTTTCCAAGCCAGACATTAACAGTATGTAAACCGCGAATTTCTAGATGTTCCCACTGGTTTTAGAAAAAGTAAGGAACCACAGATCAAATTGCCAACATCTGTTGGATCATCAAAAAAAACAACAGAGTTCCTGAAAAACATCTATTTCTGCTGTATTGAATATGCCAAAGCCTTTGACTATGTGGATCACAACAAACTGTGGAAAATTCCTCAAGAGATGGGAAAACCAGACCACCTCACCTGTCTCCTGAGAAATCTGTATGCAGGCTAAGAAGCAACAGTTAGAACTGGACATGAAGCACCAGACTGGTTCCAAATTGGGAAAGGCATATGTCAAGGCTGTATATTGTCACCCTGCTTATTTAACTTATATGCAGAGTACATCATGAAAAATGATGGACTGGATGAAGCACAAGCTGGAATCAAGATTGCTGGAAGAAATATCAGTAACCTCAGAATGCAAATGACACCTCCCTTATGGCAGAAAGTGAAGAAGACCTAAAATCCTCTTGATGAAAGTGAAAGAGGAGAGGGAAAAAGTTGGCTTAAAACTCAACATTCAGAAACTAAGATCATGGTGTCTGGTCCAATCATTTCATAACAAACAGATGGGGAAACAGTGGAAATGGTGAGAGACTTTATGTTTTTGTGCTCCAAAATCACTGCAGATGGTGACTGCAGCCATGATATTAAAAGACCCTGTTCCTTGGAAGAAAAGTTATGACTAACCTAGACAGCATATTAAAAAGCAGAGACATTATTTGCTGACAAAGGTCCATCCAGTCAAAGTCATGGTTTTCCAATAGTCATGCATGAATATGAGATTTAGACTATAAGAAAGCTGAGTGCTGAAGAACTGATGCTTTTGAACTTTGATGTTGGAGAAAACTCATGAGTCTCCCTTGGACTGCAAGGAGATCCAACCAGTCCATCCTACAGGGAATCAGTCCTGAATATTCATTGGAAGGACTGATGCTGAAGCTGATGCTCCAATACTTTGGCCACCTGATTCAAGGAACTGACTCCTTGAAAAAGACCCTGATGCTGGGAAAAATTAAAGGTAGGAGGAGAAGGTGACAGAAGAGGATCAGATGGTTAGAAGCCATAACCAACTCAATGGACATGAGTTTGGGTAAATTCCAGGAGTTGGTTATGGACAGGCAGGCCTGGCTTGCTGAAGTCCATGGTGTCACAAAGAGCAGGACACAACTGAGCCACTGAACTGAGCTGAACTGAACTTATACTATTGGTGGGAATGCAACCACTACAGCCACAACTGAGAATAGTGTTGAGATTCCTTGAAAAACTGGAAATAGAACTGCCATACAACCCAGAATTTCCACTGCTGTGCATACACACCAAGGAAAGCAGAATTCAAAGAGAAAAGTGTACCCCAATATTCATCTCTGCACTGTTTACATGGAAGCAACCTAGATGTCCATTGGCAGACGAATGGATAAGAAAGTCTTGGTACATATACACAATGGAATATTACTCAGCTTTTAAAAATAACACATTTGAGTCAGTTCTAATGAGGTGGATGAAACTGGAGCTTATTATACAGAGTGAAGTAAGTCACAAAGAAAAACACCAATACAGTATATTAATGCATATATATGGAATTTAGAAAGATGGTTGCAATGGCCCTATATGTGAAACAACAAAACAGACACAGATATAAAGAACAGACTTTTGGACTCTGTGGGAGAAGTCAACGGTGGGATGATTTCAGAAAATAGCTTTGAAATATGTATGTATATGTGAAATAGATGACCAGTCCAAGTTCGATGCATAAAACAGGGCACTCTCATCTGGTGCACTGGAACAACCCAGAGGGATAGAATGGGGAAGGAGGTGGGAGGGGGGTTTGTGACAGCAGGACACATGTACACCCATGGCTGATTCATGTCAATGTTTGGCAAACACCACCACAATATTGTAAAGTAATTAGCCTCCAATTATAATAAATAATATTTTTTTAAAAAAGAGTACTCATTATTAACTAAATTTTTGAACTATGGATACATCAGTAAAATTGAGGTTAATCTAATCTATGCCATTTTAATTGGCAGAATGTCCACTGGGAAACCAGTTACAGAAAAAAAAATAAAACACAAAGTAATATATTAAACAATTCCTATGTTTTGAAACAAACACTGATGAAAATAAAATGGCTTTGGTATACTCACATCCCAGTTTAAGTGCTACTCACTGCAAGATATAAAAGAATCCCCACCCCAGAATTTGTGCTTCTGCCAAGACTCTCTTACATTCTCCGCCCCCCACCCCAAAAGTACATTCATTCACTATTACCATTGCCCAAAAATTGTCTCCAAAATAAGACCAATTATCAGATTTTTGTAAAACACTATCAGGAAAAAAAACCATCATTTCCTACAGATGTGTTTTTCTTAATCACTAAAGTATTCTTCTCACACGACATCCGCATCAAGTGGCTTTGCACACCTCTTATTTTGATACTAATTCTCATCCCTCCCTGACATTCCAACCTCAAAACCATCTACTGTGATCTCTGAAATTCAAGTTCTGTAATTAGACAAACCCTTATCTCCTCAGGTCCTTCTTTTAAAATGTTCTTCACTTTCTTGTCTTATATGTGTGTGTGTCTGTATGTCCTTTGATAAATTCCACATCACACCAAACCTTTCTTGAGAACTTCTATTTCAGTTACAGAATTTCCATCTTATTCTTTTTTTTCTGAATAATTTTATTTTTTGCTGAGATTCTCAATCCTTCCACTTATCACATTCATCCTCTTTGTTAAATATTTTAAAACTTTTTCTTTTATAAAGCAGCATCATCTTTGAATTCTTCTCTTTGCTGAAGGAATGCATCTTTCTGTGTTTTCATGTATCTAGCACGTTCTATCATATATGATGTATTGTTGACACTACATTGTTTAGTGTATAGATTTAGCATTGATTTTAGCTTTAGTGATCAGTAAATTTACTGACAGTTCAACTTGACCTATTGGTTGCTTGGATTTGTCTCTGGTAGGCCTGCTGTAGAGGCCTAACTCTAAAACCATGGATGGCTTTCCAGGTGGCACAGTGGTAGAGAATCCACCTGCCAATGCAGGCAATGCTGGAGACACAGCTTCAGTCCCTGGCTAAAGAAGATCTTCTGGAGAAGGAACTAGCAACCTGCTCCAATATTCTTGCCTGGAAAATTCCATAGACAGAAGAGGTTGGTGAGCTACAGTCCACAGGATCGCAAGGAGTCAGACACTACTGAGCAAAGTCTGGGTGTTAACTTATGTATACAGTGACGGTGCAAAGAAAGCAGAGCCCTTCTTTCTGAACTGAATTCCTAGAGTGGTCAGTGAGGCGTCTTCATTCTTGCTGGTTGGTTGTTCCCAGCGTTGTGCAGTCTCTGGACCTCTGTGGAGTACACCTTGTATGTCTAACTTACTCCAGGAATCATACTAGAACTGCTGTTGTCCAAGTCCTGAAAATAGTTTTTTCAAATATTATATATGATTTTAAATTTATTCTGAATAGGAGGGTAGTTTGATACCCAATAATCCATCGTTGCTAGTCTATTATTACTTGATGAAACTTTTAAAACAAAGTAAAATAATAATTGCTACAGTAAATAAGATCATTTTCTCTTAAAAATAAAAATTAACATCTCATACACATTTTTTAAAAGGTAAATGTTGCTTTTCATTTTTAAACCATGTGTTTTATGCAAAGGACATTTATTTTAGTATTATGATATTTCTACTAAGTTCAAGTTTCAATTCAAAACTTGTCATCTGTTATCTATTCTTAGCACTAGTATCATTGTTTTTGCAGAATAAAAAACTTGATGAAGTGTCAAATACAGCTCAGTTTCAGGATAACTGAAAATACCAAATATAGTACAATTAATATGCACTTCAATCTTATATTCTTATTAGCAAATTTTTTCTATTCTACACAGTGACAGGAATGCATCAGGTGTCTATTTAAATAATCAAATTTCTGACACCATAACATAGCATTAAATTTTAGTTCCTCACAAAAAGTTACAGTTAACAATTAGCTAATTCCTTTTAATTCTTTTTAAAACTTTTTTTTAAATTTTAATATAATTGTCAATTTTTCCTAACGCATGCATTATTTAAAATAAATTGTGAAAAATGCAAATTTCTAAATTAATTGTATTTAATAGTTACTGTATAAAAACACTTTTTAAAAACTGAGATTACAATATATTGTCTAAATAATTAATATGTATTATCTGCTCTTTGAGGATATCACTACTATTAGGTCTTAAAAATCCTTAAGAAAAGGCATGTATGAAATATGTGTAGAAGTGAGGAAAAACTTTAAAGATTATAGCTTTTTTATTCAGTAGATCATGATAGGTGAGATTAAATTTAGCCATATTTTAAAATTCTTTGTTGTTTTATTCAGTCACTAAGTTGCTGCAACCTTATGCACTGCAGCACACCAGCCTCCACTGTCTCCTGGAGTTTGCTCAAATGCATGTCCATCGAGTTGGTAATGGTATCTAATCATTTCATCCTCCACCAGAACTTCTCCTTTTGCCTTCCATCTTTCCCAGCATCAGGGTCTTTTCCAATGGGTCAGCTCTTTGCATCAGGTGGCCAAAGTATTGGAGCTTCAGCTTCAACATCAGTCCTTCCAATGAATAGTCAGGGTTGATTTCCTTTTAGGATTGACTGGTTTGCTCTCCTTGCAGTCCAAAGGGCTCTCAAGAGTCTTCTCCAGTGCCACAATTCAAAAGCATCAATACTTTGTTTCTCTGTCTTCTTTACAGTCCAACTCTAACATCCGTGCATGACTACAGGAAAAATCATAGCTTTGACTACATGAACCACTGGTTTTTAATACACTGTTTAAGTTTGTCATAGCTTTTATTCCAAGGAGCAAACATCTTTTAATTTCAGTGCTTCAGTCCTTATCCTAAAATTATGATAATACTATTTGTATCTCACTCTGTGTAGCAATAAACAGTCGTCACCACACATATGTTACAAGTTTTATTTATATGCCATATGTCTCTGAAAGAAACATAAAAATGTTTGGTCATGCACACTCACTAAACTTTACTGTTATGTAGAGATTTTTTGCATAACCATAAATTAACTTATAATATATTCTAAGATTCTCTCTCACTATGTGAGTTGTAGAAAAAATATTTTAAACATTTAAATGCTTGCACAAGTTGTCCAAGAGTGACTGACTGGAGAATTATTGAAGTCTTCATTTTATATTTGCCTACTGTGTGTCCTGTAAAATAAAAAATCATTAGTTACTTCATAATTCACAAAGTTTCTTAACTCCTGACAAATAGAACACTTAGTGAATAAGTTTAGCAAATGAATTCAAATACCTTTGCCTGAATGGTAGATACTTTGATTGTATCATATCAATTAGATGGATATTGACTTGGGTTTACTTCTATGATTGAATGGCAATGCTAAGTATACTTACTATTGCAGATAGTATTTAATAGTAAATGTGTCCTGAGTTATTAACTATAGGGATTATTTCCTCAGTATTCTGGTTATTAACTAATTTTGAATTAGCAGATTTGATTATAACAGCTGATTTTCTTTTAATTTTAAGCTTGAATTAATTACAGAATATTCATAATTTTAAATAATTAACATTATGAGACATTATAATTTATTAGGTGTGAGAAATAAACTATAACATTAAAGTCAGTAGTTTTGTTAAAAGAATAAATCTGGTAAAAGGGAAGTAGAACATATTAGGAGGGAAAAAAAAGAGAAAGTTTTCTTTGGGGTTGAAATGAGCAGAATCCATGACAAAAATCAGAGAACTTTGAAATATGAACTTGATATTTGATCCAGGATGGGGAAAATAGAAAAGAAGAAATTCGGGTCAAAATTAGTTGGGGCGATAGATTTCTACTGCCTTCCCAAGTGCTACAGTTGATAATATACTGGCCAAGGCAGGAGACTCAGGTTTGATCCCTGGTTCAGGAAGACCCATTGAGTAGGAAATGGCAACCCACCCCAGTATTCATGCCTGGCAAATTCAATGGAGAGAGGAGCCTGACAGGCTACAGTACATGGGTCATAAAGAATAATACACAACTAATCACACATGCATGCATAGATTTCTACTATTTTATTGACAAGAAAGTATAGAGACAATCGCATGAGGATATGGATTTCATTGAGCTTCCCTGGTGGTTCTGATGGTAAAGAATCCACCTACAATGTGGGAGACCTGGTTCCATTCCTGGATTGGAAAGATCCCCTGGAGGAGGGCATGGCAACCCACTCCAGTATTCTTGCCTGGAGAATCCCATGGAGAGAGAAGCTTGGCAGGCTACAGTCCATGGAGTTGCAGAGAGTTGGACATGACTGAGTGACAGCATATGGATTTTATTATTAGTACAGACTTTTTTCCACTCTCTGGCTATTTTAATTGTTAAAATAACTAATTTTGAATGCAATTCCATTTATAAAATAACTTCTAATTTCTATATTTCTAGTCCCAATTAAGCCAGGTTTGATGCATGATACTGGATGCTTGGGGATAGGGCACTGGGACAACCCAGAAGGATGGTACGGGGAGGGAGGAGGGTGGGGATTCAGGATGAGGAACACGTGTATACCTGCGGCAGATTCATGTTGCTATATGGCAAAACCAATACAATATTGTAAAGTAATTAACCTCCAATTAAAATAAATAAATTTATATTTTAAAAAGGACAGATATTCATTTTTCTCTTCTCCTAGCTTTTAAATAAAATGAAATACTTTGGGAATAATTTTATAATCATAAAAGTACTCTGAAAGGTGGAAAGAACTTTTAAGGTTAAGGACCTTAAGTCTTGAAGAAATGCTTTTCTGAGTTCCCTGAGTTTTAGGTTTACCCAGAACTCCCAGCAGGCAGAGAAAACATGAACACAGAAAAATATCTGCCCTCTGACCAAAAGACTAGGAAAGGGTGGGCTCAGTAGAGATCTAGTAAGGAGATTCATCAGTTGATTCATACCCAGTGGCAGTGACAGCACCAGCGAGGCAAACAGATAGTTCCATCCAACACCCAACAGCTCTGGCAACCACAGAGCTGATTTGATAGCATCCAAGCTCCAAGCTGGGCTTCCTGGTAACATTTGTGTTAAAGAACCTGCCTGCCAAAGAGGGAGATGTAAGAGACATGGGTGGGTTCGATACCTGGGTTGAGAAGATCCTCTGGAGGAGGTCATGGCAACCCAGTCCAGTGTTCTTGCCTGGAGAATCCTATAGAGGAGGAACCTGGTGGACTATGGTCCATAGGGTCTGAAAGGGTCGGACAAAACTGAAGTGACTTACCTTGCAAGCTCCAAGTCAGGTATTTTGTGGTTTCTCCAAAAGCAGAAAGTGAATTAGTCTCGAGATTTACTGATTTTCACCAAGTGACAGAAGCTCTACCCAGCTATTTCCTTTCCCCCCAGGAGCAATAGCAAAGATGAACTGGAAGCTTATGACATCATGTATCTGGTGAACACTTCAGAGGAAACATTCTCCACCCAACTTCCTCACCCTCTACATAGCAACATGGGCAGCACTGGCAGGGTAGAGGGAGCTTTCCTGGGGGCAGAGGAAGAAAGACCAGACCACAGGTGCAAGGGATGAGTGAGTTAAGATGTCAGCGGCCTACAGTTAACAAATTTAGGCCAGAACCTACATACTAAACTTCAATAGGGCAAAGACCTGATGAAATAGATTTAAATAGGATCCTAATACAGTACCCCAAATAGTAAAAATCAAAAATCATTCATTATACCTAGAACCAGAGAATATCACAACTAAAAAGACAAGTGATGCTAAGTCTGAGATGAATACAGATGTTGACCCATGTTCAATATACATCATAAAGATATTTTAACAAGTGACTAGCTTAAACTTTTTGGAGCAACTTTTATATGATGTTCTTTGCTGTTTCAAAAATTATGTAGAAATTGGGAGTCTTTTAGACCATAACACACATCTGCTCTTTCTAACCTTCTCACTGAAATATAAGTTCACAATTAGATCTCACTTGGAATTTGGGTAGTGGATGGAAAATCTTATCTAGTGACTTTTATTCCAAATTCCAAACCTGACAATTTAATTTTGATTCCAGGTGGTTCTCAAACCTGTCTGTAAGCCTGAGTTATCAAGTGAGCTTTTAGTAAATAAATGCCTAGATTTACCCTCAAATGAATTAAAACAAAATCTGGCAGTTTGTTTTCATATCTATAATTTTTCAAAGTCACCCAAATGATTCTAATGTTCAGTTATGATTTAAAAAATAATATATTAAGACAGAAAGCATAAAGTGAAAGTGTTAGTCACTCAGTCATGGCTGACCTCTCTGATCCCATGGACTGTAGCTTTCTAGGTTCCTCTGTCCATGGAATTCTTCAGACAAAAATACTGGAGTAGACAACCATTTCCTTCTTCAGGAGATCATTCCAACCCAGAAATCGAACCTGGGTCTCTTGCATTGCAGACAGATTCTTTATTGTCTGAGCCACCAGGGAAGCCCTAAAGTGTATCTTGTTCCACTGAATTTCTGAAACACAGTAAATCTAGAGAATGGAACAAAGTTTTACAGCTTGAATATTTCAATTATGAACCCTACTTTAAAAGTAAAAATATTTTAGTATAGGGTTTTTCTTCTATTTGATAAAGAAATAATTTGAAAATTTTCTTCTTCACCAAACTAGTATCTTCAACTACTTACAATACTTTCAAAAAGGAAGATTCCTTAAACATCTCACCACCATAATATGTTTCTGTGCAATAATTTTTAAAACTACATGAATTGGATTTGAAAATATAATGTAATCCCTCTTTCCTAAGTTTTCTTTTTTTTAATAGAAAAACAAAAATGAAGAGCAGGAGATGTCTGTCCATCTATCTGTCTCTCCATTTACCTCTCAAGGATGGAGAGGACAGCTTGCAGCTGGCAGACAGCCAAAAGCACTCAAGATTTATCCTCAATGCTCTCTTTTATTTTAATGAACTAAAAAATTGTGATACAAAATTGAAAAGCTATTCAAAAAACTAGAAAGCTTATCTCTTTCTGGGAAATAAGATACTTTACTATTATACTATTCTCTACATATGATTTTTGAAATGTATAATAAAATTCATAATGAGGAATATATACTAGTTTTTTAGCGAAGGGGAGGTGGGTCATAGTGCAATTCAATTCTGTACTTTCTCATTTCATACATTTTTCATTATTCTTGTCCTTTTTCAAAAAAATGAGAACCAGTTGTTTCATTTTTAAAGAATCTTTCATTTAAAAAAAGTATTTCACAATTATAAGATTTTGATACATGAAGCATATGCATCTTTTCTTATAGCAACCTTCTTGGGAGAGAATATGCTTTGCTTCCTTTAACATGGAATCTTCGATTTAGATGATCCTATGCAGACTGAACTGAACTGAACTGATGCAGTTAGAGAGAAGAGTTACATTTTAAATTGGACATGTATTAATATGCACTATACTCTAAAATTAGGTGTAATATTTTGCAATCTACTGTCTTGTATGTTCAAGCTGTATAATGACATATTCAGAAAATCCTGCTAAGTGTTGCTCTCTTCAGCATTATGCTTTTATTTTTCACTTACAATACAGTCTACAACTGTCAGCAAACTGTTCAATGATAGGCATAGTGCACAGTGAGGCCTTGTTCATCTTTTTGACATTATTGAAAAGTTTTATCTCTATAATATTTCTGTAGATTTATTCTGTTCCTAGGAATGCAAATATATGAAATGTATCTTCTATTTTTAGGTTTATAAGTCTTTATTCAGGAATAGATTTTGAAATTTAATCAACTTTTTGTCATCTACTGAGAGTAATATATGGAGTTGAAATAATGAATAGCCTTAGCTAACCAAGTACTTAGCTGGGTATGATTTTTCAGGCACTTTGTGTAGATTTTCCCACCTTTTTTCATAAGCGAGATGAAAGATTTCAGTAATGTCTCCTGCTCTCATTTACTTTTTTCTTTACTTTTTTCTTTAAAAAAAAATTGTATTAATTTTTTAACTGTTTGAAAAATATCTTTCACTGTACTTCAAAACAATGTATAGGATAACAGATGAACTCAGTGAATTTTAAAAGAGTCGTAGATCTCAATATATCTTAACGCTTGAGGGAAGTTCAAAAGGGAGGGGTTATATGTATACTTGTAGCTGACTCATGTTGAGGTTTGACAGGACACAAAATTCTGTAAAGCATTTATCCTTCAATAAAAAAATAAAAAAAAAAAATATATATATATATGTACCTCGCGTGTGTGTGTGTGTGTGTGTGTGTGCTCAGTTGTGTCTGACTCTGTGACCCATGGACTGTAGCCCGACAGGCTCCTCTCCCCTTGAAATTGTCTAGGCAAGAATACTGGAGAGGGTTGCCATTTCCTATTCCAGGGGGTATTCCCAATGCAGGAATCGAAACCGCATCTCCTGTGTCTCTCGAATTGGCAGGCGGATTCTTTATGCTGAGCCTCTAGGGAAGAAATTCAAAATTTTAATTTCTTGAACTGATTTTATAAAATTATATTTAAATATCAAGCTTACATGGTATTTCAAGTGCAATTCTGTGTTTGTATGTAAACCTACCCAGTGTATGCAGTTATTATTCTCATTTCTAATTAGCTTATTTGTGTGTTCTTTATTTGAATCTCCATTATACTTGTTAAAGCTTCATTTTATTGTTGGTATTTTCAAAGAAATAATTCTTGGTTTTAGTAATAAAGTCTGACATTTTCCTATTTCACTTTTATTGCTTCCCATATATTTAATAATTTCATCTGTAGGATAGCTGATTCCTCCAATATGATTATTTATTATTCTTTATAATGTATAAATAGATAAAATTTTCATAAATATAAACAGTAGTTTGCATAGATTATTATATCCATTTTATAAAATTTTAAAATATAGAGACTCTGGCAATATTGATATCAACCTGTAAGGATAAAGTTGAATTCTATTGAACTATTTTAATAGTTAAATGCATAAACATTTTGCATATTTTATATATAATAAGTATTATGTGTATCTAATTTAGTATATATAATATAGTCATATCCATTCATCTATCTCTCATTCTCTGTGTGTGCTTCCCAGGTGGCACTAGGGGTAAAGAACTCACCTGCCAAGGCAGGAGACATAAAAGATGCAGGTTTGATTCCTGGGTTAGGAAGATCCCCCGGAGGAGGGCATGGCAACCCACTCCAGTATTCTTTTCTGGAGAATCCTATGGACAGAGGAGCCTGTTGGGCTACAGTCCATGTGTGCTAAGGTTCAATAATGTTTGACTCTTTGCAACTCTATGGACTATAGCCCTCCAGACTCCTCTGTCCATGAGATTCCCTAGGCAGGAATACTGGTGTGGGTTGCCACTTTCTCCTGTAGAAGTTCTTTCCGACCCAGGGATCAAACTTGCATCTCTTAGCTCTCCCTGCATTGGCAGGTGGGTTTTTTGCCACTAGGGCCACCTAGAAAGTCCCATTCTCTCTTTATGCATATCTTAAATATATCATACTAGTGCCACCTGCTGCTGCTGCTGCTGGTGCTAAGTCGCTTCAGTTGTGTCCGACTTTGTGCGACCCCATAGACGGCAGCCCACCAGCCTCCCCCGTCCCTGGGATTCTTCAGGCAAGAACTCTGAAGTGAGTTGCCATTGTCTTCTCCAATGCATGAAAGTGAAAACCTAGATAGTCCCATTCCCTGTGTGTGCATGTCTTAAATATATCATACAACAAGCAAAAACTCATCAAGTACTTATATGTACAAATCAGGCTGCTGCTGCTGCTAAGTTGCTTCAGTCGTGTCCAACTCTGTGCGACCCCATAGACAGCAGCTCATCAGGCTCCCTGTCCCTGGGATTCTCCAGGCAAGAATACTGGAGTGGGTTGCCATTTCCTTCTCCAATGCATGAAAGTGAAAAGTGAAAGTGAAGTCACTCAGTCGTGTCCGACTCTGCAAAAAGTCTTTTAGTAAATAAAGAGTAAATTGGATCTGGTTTGGATCAAAATGAAACTAGCTAGTTTTTCAAGGGTAGCCGCTAAAGATTTTTAATGATAATAGGAATTTCACCCAAAGAATTGTTAACTAAAATATTCCTCTGGGCATTACCACAAAATATATGTGCTTTTATTTCACTTAAAAACCTGAAGGGGAAAAACAGAGCTTATTTAGAGATTAAGAGATTAGAAGAAATAGAATAATAATGAAGTGGAGGATTTGGGTGAAAGATGATAAATTAAAAGATGAAGTGCTTCACATAACAGGCAAAAAAATATCAAAGTACATAAAGGCCATTTAGGAAATAAATGAGTGGGTAATCAAAGTTTGAAATAAAGAATTACTAATGTCAGCTAGTTTAGAAGAGAATTCATGTTGAGATGTTCAAAAAATAATGTCATTCAAAATTCACATTTAAAAGAGAAGAAAGTTTAATACATTATATAGTTTAAAACTAGAAAGAAAAATAGGAATGCATCAAGAGAATCTCTTTGAAACTCAGTTTCTCATCTAATCATGAAGTGGAAAATGTTCTTTTGTTTGAGAGGTTCTTCATTTGGTATATGGAGATATTATAAGAAGCTAAAGGCAAAAAATATTTAAGGGATTATGGTAATGGCATTTGAAATAGCGTGAAGAAATGATAGGATTATCATGAATAAAAATGTCTTGAACTGTACTTGGAATTCTATTTCTTATGTGAGTGCTTTATAATAGCAACATATACTTTAAATGGAATATTTAGGGAACTGTATTTGATTGGAATCGTTATAGAGAATTGTTTGACAGATTCTGTTTTTGAATACTGATTCCTTCCATTTTCTGTTATATTTATGCATATATTTTTGCTTCAAACATATTCTCTAGACGTAAACTAAGCAATTTTTATTGTGTATTATAGCAATCTCAAATGCTTGGGACTCAAAATCAAATGTGTTAAGTAAAAATATAAAGAAACCAGATCAATTAGGTTGCAATCCATGTTTGTGGTTGAATTAGAACAAATAGATTAAGACCTTAAAATGAAAAGACTCATTTTAATTTTTCTTGTATACATGCATAAGATATAATTCTGAAACAAATGTGTTATTTACAATACATTTTCTGAAACCCTTAAGAAATTAACTCTTTAAAAAACTAGTGTAATTTACTCTTGGTTGGTAGAAAGATATGATTTTCAGATTAAACTTGTATATTATTATGTTATTATTAATCATAATTTTAGTGGCTGTTGAGAGATCAAAAGATCCTCCTACATTTTGGAAAGATAATCAGTCTACGCTAGTTAGTATATGATATCACTGAGCCAAGGTAAGAAAGAATAATTTCATTATGTCTAATAAGTGTGTCAATTCATGGGAAATAGATGGGGAAACAGTGGAAACAGTGTCAGACTTTATTTTGAGGGGCTCCAAAATCACTGCAGATGGTGACTGCAGCCATGAAATTAAAAGACTCTTACTCCTTGGAAGAAAAGTTATGACCAACCTAGATGGCATATTCAAAAGCAGAGATGTTACTTTGCCGACTAAGGTCCATCTAGTCAAGGCTATGGTTTTTCCAGTAGTCATGTATGGATGTGAGAGTTGGACTGTGAAGAAGGCTGAGTGTCGAAGAATTGAAGCGTTTGAACTGTGGTGTTGGAGAAGACTCTTGAGAGTCCCTTGGACTGCAAGGAGATCCAACCAGTCCATTCTGAAGGAGATCAGCCCTGAGATTTCTTTGGAAGGAATGATGCTAAAGCTGAAACTCCAGTACTTTGGCCACCTCATGCGAAGTGTTGACTCATGGGAAAAGACTTTGATGCTGGGAGGGATTGAGGGCAAGAGGAAAAGGGGATGACAGAGGATGATATGGCTGGATGGTATCACTGACTCAATGGACATGAGTCTGAGTGAACTCCAGAAGTTGGTGATGGACAGGGAGGCCTGGCGTGCTGCGATTCATGGGGTCGGAAAGAGTCGGACACGACTGAGCGACTGAACTGAAAGATTTAAAATTTTCATTTAACGATAAATACCTACTAAAGAGAGCTGAAAGTGATTGAGATGTAGGCTGGTTGACTAAACGTTTGAAAAATTATGTTACACATCCATTTAAAAACATAGATTGAAAAGAAAAGTAACTTAAATGCCAGATACAAAGATATGTACTGGGAAAATGCAGATATATGTTCTCTGGGATAAATACTTCTAGGTTATCAGGGTGCCTCTGGCTACCTAAAGTGGATGAATCTTGCTCACAACCAATTATTATGATTCTGAGATCAAATAAAATTAAGAACTTAAACAACACTGCTTAAATGAAGATTATTTCTGCCTAAGATACTAAACTCTGTGTTCTACATCCTAGACTGAAGATGATTATGTGAAATGATATTACTAAAATATATATCAAAAAAAGGTAGGTCTATGTGTATATATGTGTGTACATATAAACAGTTACAGGCTTCCCAGGTGGCACTAGTGGTAAAGAACCCACCAGCTAATGGAGGAGACATAGGAGATGTGGGTTCCATCCTTGGGTTGAGACGATCCCCTGGAGGAGGGCATGACAACCCGCTCCAGTATTCTTGCCTGGAGAATCCCCTTGGGCAGAGGAGCCTGAAGGGCTACTGTCCATAGGGTTGCATAAAGTCAGACACAACTAAAGTGACTTAGCATGCAGCAAGCATAAACAGTGACCTTTAAATACATACTCCCTTAATACACTCTTTTGCTTTCAATTGCAGCAACACTGTGCCCCTGTATTTCACAGACAAGATCTTTGAAAACTATTATATATGTCTTTCTTGCTGTTGTTGATTTTCTCCTTTCCAGGAGACCTGTGTCAGTGCTCTGTGGGCCATGCTTATGAAACTACCAGGCATTATCTCATTTCCTTGTTATTAACATGATATTCAAGTACTGGGCAAAGACACTGTGATTTCAATAAAGATGGTCTTAGCTCCTTTTGCAGTATCAAGCATTGCCCATGAAAAACTGAAGTTATTTTGGAAGCTTACAGAAAAGTCCCCCTCTTATAAAAAGGGACAGGCATGAGAGAAGGGTTCACATTTGCCACTGTGCTTCTGTCCTCTTGTCATGAATTCAACAGTGCTTCTAAGGCAATAGCAGGCATCTTGTGAACAAACGCAATAGAGGAACAGATGGATAACGTTCCAAGACACTTAAGACAAGAGAGAAATGGACAGATGTTGAGCTGTTAGTCATATCGTTAACCTGCCAGTCCTCAGACCACCTATTTCCAGATTATAGTTGGACTACATCCATATCTTTCTCTAAAAAGCATGTCTAACCAGTATAAAATATTCAAATGTGATTGCTTTAGTGTTTGGTTCTAATAAGTTGGATATAGATAAACAAATCATCCAGAAATAATCATGAATAAAAATAGCAAGAATATATCTTAAAAAGGTTTATTTACCAACACAGGGAAGAACTGTGGCTGAATATCAGAGATAAATTGCATATGAGCTAGGAGGAAGCTGGGCTTCCCTCATAGCTCAGTGGGTAAAGAATCTACCTGCAATGCAAGAGACTTGGGTTTGATCCCTGTGTTGGGAAGTTCCCCTGGAAAAGGAAATGGAAACTTACTCCAGTATTCTTGCCTGGAGAATCCCATAGGCAGAGGAGCCTGGCAGGCTACAGTCCATGGGGTTCCAAAACACTGGACATGGCTTAGCGCCTAAACCACCACCAGGATGAAGCTTAGTTAAATGTAAGCAACATACATTTAAAATTTTGAGTGTGTGGAGGAAACCCTTTGGTTCTTTTTGCGTTTCACCAAACTAATCTTCAGCCATATCATTAATCCTTCAATTGATTTACCTTTCTACTTTGTCATTCCTGTTTTTAATTACTAAATATGCTTGTTTCCTATTTTATTTAATATCATAGATATTATATTCCCATGGCTGTTACAGTTTCAAAATACGTTGTGGAAGCAAATTAGACTTTAATCTTTCTGTATATATCTTACCTTTGTTTTAAACATTATTTCTTAGATATTGATGCCCCTATTTGTTAATTTGTGGTTTCATTTTGAGGATTTTGTTCTAATTTTATGCCTGTATCATGTGGTAATTTTTCTTGAATTTTTGAAGACTTTGGGATTCCCTGGTGGCTCAGACAGTAAAACATCTGCCCACAATGCTAGAGACCCGGGTTCGATCCCTGGGTTGGGAAGATCCCCTGGAGAAGGAAATGGCAACCCACTCCAGTACTCTTGCTTAGAAAATTCCATGGATGGAGGAGCCTGGTGGGCTACAGTCCATGAGTGGCATGAGTTGCATGAGTCGGACATGACTGAACGACTTCACTTTCACTTTGAAGACTTTATAGACTACTTTATATTTAGAAAATATGTCCAAGGTGACTCAATATCCATTGCTTGATTTGGTTTCTTCACTCCTGTGAAATCACTATTCCTCCAGAGTGAACAGAGGCGATTACAGGAGTCCTGGGCACTATGAGTGTTTGGGGATTCACAGTCAAGACTTCTGATCTCTGTGTTTGTAGAAAAGTTAGAAAATCTAAACTTTCAGCTTCAGTTCATCTCTGTTTCAGTATCACAGAATATTATATGAGGCACTGTTCTATTTTTTTTAAATTAAAAAATGCCCAGAATAGGTTCTTCCAACATAAATGTTCCCATAAATTTTATTGATAAACCTTTTTCTTTCTTCTTATTGGACATTATTTTAGAGAAAAATGTTGTAACCATTCAACTACCAGCTAGGGATGGGTCATTATTCTATATTCCTACATCTAATCATTTCAACAATTTTCCTACTAATTAACTCTGAACTACAGCTCCTTCTATTTCTGATCTTGGAATTTTTTTTTTTTTTTTCTGTTTCTAAAAAGAAGTACACTTGTCAGATTTTCACTCATTTATCTAAACTCAATTCTGATTCCCCTCAGCTCCATTATGTTTCCATATCAATAAAATGACAGCCATTTTATAACTCCCAGAAATATTTTAATGTTTCTGGTCTTTTAAGGCAGTCTTCCTAGTAGACCACTCTGCTATGGGATTGTTTGTTACTTTTGCTATCTTGACATGTAATTTTGTTAGGGAGGAAAGGTACTATGTACTGAAATGCTTAAGGCCCTAAATTTCATATGTTGAAGCCCTACCGCCCCACCACTAACCACCATGTGATGATTTTTAGAAGTAGGATTTTTAAGAAGTAATCACATTTAGATGTAGACGGAGTTATGAGAGCAGGGACTTCATGATGAGATTAGTGCCCTTATAAAAAGAAACGTGAGCACTCTTACTCTCTTTCTCTATTTCTTCCTCTTTATTTGCATGCATAAACAGAGAAGAGATACGTGAGAACACAGAGAGATGGGGCCATCTGAAAACCAGAAAAGGAGTTCTCACCAGAATCTGTCGATGCTAGCACTCTGACAATAATGTTCCAGACTCCAAAATAGTGAGAAAATAAAGCTTGGTTGCTTAAGCCACCCAACCTATGGAATATTGTTATAAATGCCTGACTGAGCTGACTGACACAAAAGATAAATTTAGTCAGTCATCTTATACTAGAAGCCACAGAGGATTTTTGCACTGCCAACCCACCATTTCCTTCTTAAAATATGATATCTCTGCCACCCTCCCTGTCTCGTCTTAATCTTTCTCTTCATCCTTCTTATTCATCTTCATAAAGATACCCTTTTGTGTTTCCCTACTACCTCTATTGTTTTTCATACTCATTATCCTTTTGCAATCTTCTTATAACCATATTTTAATATTCACATTTTAAGAATATTCATTGCTTACAAATCATTGTTTCTGTCACTTAATACATTCAATAACCCGGCATCAGTTAGTACTTCTCTACTGATTTATTCTGAATCTAACCCATACGAGCCATTTCAGCCAAAGTAAAGGGTTCATATTTTATTCTTAGCCCACTGGGAAGGCAGTAAAGATACTAGGCATTCAAGTGTGGTGATCTCCCCTCTGTGTTATATAAGACAACTCTGATTTCTAGGTGGTACAATGATGTAAAAATAGGAGCAAAAGAGTACACTATTTTTACATCATTGTATCACCTAAGAATTAAAGTTGTTTTCAACAAATTGGGACTTCCCAGGTGGCACTAGTGGTAAAGACATAAAACATGCAGGTTTGATCCTTGGATTGGAAAGATACCCTGGAGGAGGGTATGGCATCCTACTCCAGTATTCTTGCCTAGAAAATCCCATGGACAGAGAAGCCTGGTGGGCTAGAGTCTATGAGGCCACAGTCAGACATAACAGAATGTGTGCAAATGTGCACAAACACACATGCACTTTACAAAATAAAGCCATGATTCAAAGTCTCTTGCTCCTTGGGAGAAAAGTTATGACAAACCTAGATAGCATATTTAAAAGCAAAGATATCACTTTGCTGACAAAGGACTGTATAGTCAAAGTCATGGTTTTTCCAGTAGTCATGTACAGATGTGTGAGCTGGGCAATAAAAAAGGCTGAGCACTGAAAAATTGATGCCTTCAAACTGCGGTGCAGGAAAAAAACTCTTTTGAGTCGCTTGGACAGCAAAGAAATCAAACCACTCAATCCTGAAGGAAATAAACCTTGAAAATTCGTTGAAAGAACTGATGCTGAAACTGAAGCTCCAGTACTTTGGCCACCTGATGCAAAGAGCCAACTCACTGGAAAAGACCCTGATGCTGGGAAAGATTGAGGGCAGGAGAGAAGGGAGCAACAGAGGATGAGATACTTGGCTCATATCATTTACTCAATGGACATGAATCTGAGAAATCTTCAGGATATAGTGAAAGATGGGGAAGCCTGGTGTGCTGCAGTCCATGAGGTTGCAAAGAGCTGGACACAACTTAGTGATTAAACAACAGCAAGAAGAGTAGTACCCTGCAGAAAACTAAAATCACAAAATTCTACTCTGTCTACAGCTTGACCATATTCCCGGAATGGAATATCACTGATTCTGATATGCAGACTCATTCTCATTCATTGAACCTTTAAACAAACATTTCCCTACGGGAGTGTGTTAGTCTGAATTTTATTAAGCCAAGTAGACCTGCACCCTTAAATGAGATTGACATCAATCTCTCTAAAGTTGCAAGATTTGAAATTCCATATTTTGTCTAGAAATAAGTAAAAGAGAAATGGATTCTGCAATATAACCTGTCAATCCACTATGGTTTGTGAGGGAAGTAATAGGAAAGTAGAATAAATTATTAGGAAGCTGTTGCAGCAATCTGGCTGCAAATACATTCATGGCTTTGTTGCTATTTTAGCCAACAAGATCAAGAAAGTAAGCTGTATACATATTTTAGATGCAAGATGAGCAAGACTTCATGGCTTAATAGATATGAATAAAGACAGATGAATACAGAAGTAGAGGCTTCTACATTAATGTAGAACACTAGGGAGGATTATGTTTCAGGAAAACCTTAAGATTTTACTGTTGGTGTGTGAGATAAGAAAAGCTCATAATATAGTTAGGTAGAGCAGTTAATAAGATAGTTGAATATTTGAGCTTGAATTTCTCAGGAGAGATGTGCAACTGAGTTGTGTATTTAGAGGTCAGCAAATGACAGATGAAAGACATGAAATAGTGAATGTCAATTAGAGGAGAGTATGAAGTGGGAAGAGAAGGGAAATCATCACGAAGTTTGCAAACTTCGAAAACTGTCATGAGCAAGACAAGTTGATTATCTGATAGAGAATTAAGGGCAGCAATCCCAAGATAAACAAGAAGATAAAAGTTGAGTCACAGAAACCAAGAGAAAAGGAGTCATGTTAAAGGGGAGAATTGCCCATCATATCAAAATCACAGAGAAGTCAAGAAAAATGAAAAAATAATGCTATTATTAGTGGCCTTAGACTGAAATTTCAACTTGACTGGTTTATAGATGATATAAAAGTAAATAAGCAATTGGAATAAATTTGTATTTTAAAAAAATCTTTAAGATTTTTCTCTTTGCAACAGAATGATGCAGCAATGTTACAATAATTGACAGAGTGATGAGGTCTAAGATTGTGTTCATTGTATGGTAAAAGAGTGTAAAAGAAATTTATATGATGATTCATCAGAGAGTATGAAATGCAGTAATACTTTCTATCATAAAGACAGTTGGCTTTTCATTCTTTAAGTGCACAGTGTCTGAGAGAGTTAAGTGCCACCGAGTAGTAAGGCCAGGCCATTAAATATCCTGTCCACAGACTGCTAAAATCCAAATGAATTACAAGGCAATGTAAGCTTCTTGGCACAAAATCTACTGAAGGATCCTGTGAAAATGCAAATGCCTTTTTTATATTGAATCATATTAAACTTCATAAATAGTATAATGCACATAAATCCCATGAAAACAGTTTGGGTTGAGAAAACAAAATATATTAATATGATAGCATACATACATTAGATAATGCCCATAAAGGCAGCTTTATAAAGATACTGCATTTTATTTGCCATTTAATATTTGCATTTTTCGAATTTCTTGCAAAATAATCCATTCTAGGGACATTAACTAGTAGATATTCAAAGCTGAATATTAACTTCTCATTAGAAATTTCAATGTAATAAGGGCAAGTATATTTATGAAACAAATTAAATCTGATGAAATGTTGATTCCTTTATTCAGTATGTTGATATTTTCATCAACACTAGTACTCAGATAATGTTTTCATTAAGCATTGATTCATCCAAATCTTTTGAAATCATACAAATTCTAATGAAACTGTTACCTTAGAAGTGTGTAAACTATAAACAGCTTATATTTTTTAATTAATCTGGAAAATGACAAATTCTCAATCACAAAACAAATTATTTCCTCTAGTAAACTCTTAATCTCACATGTATAAAGAAATCAATATGTATTCAGACATGAGTAGTTAATAGTGTTCTGATTGATGTTCTGTAAAGTTTCTTATGTTCAGCAGGAGAATACCAAAACCTAGCCATGAGTGTTAGACGAGTTCATAGCAACAAAAACATGTAGATGAAACAACCAGACTGTCTCCTTTCTACATGCTAATGGGAAATAACTATTCATGACTAGGACCTCTATAAGTCTCTCCTTTATAAATCTCATAAATAGTTGGCAAACACATACATGCATGATGTATGTATGTATGTGCATATATATATATATATATAATGATCAAAATAGCAGCCATGATCAACCACAAAATGTGTTATCAGAGTGAGAAAATGTGAAGAATCACCTGTGATCATCATGACTGAGAAAGAGAATAAATGTCACCAAAACAAAAAACTACAGAATAATTTTGACAATAAAACAAACAAGCAAAAAAAAAAAAAAAAACCCCACAATATCAGAGACACTCAAGTAATTATCAGTAAAATTAATTGAATAATTTGAGGTAAATTGATGTTACTTTACTTTGCCGACTAAGGTCCGTCTAGTCAAGGCTATTGTTTTTCCTGTGGTCATGTATGGATGTGAGAGTTGGACTGTGAAGAAGGCTGAGCGCCGAAGAATTGATGCTTTTGAACTGTGGTGTTGGAGAAGACTCTTGAGAGTCCCTTGGACTGCAAGGAGATCCAGCCAGTCCATTCTGAAGGAGATCAGCCCTGAGATTTCTTTGGAAGGAATGATGCTAAAGCTGAAATTCCAGTACTTTGGTCACCTCATGCGAATAGTTGGCTCATTGGAAAAGACTCTGATGCTGGGAGGGATTGGGGGCAGGAGGAGAAGGGGATGACAGAGAATGAGATGGCTGGATGGCATCACTGACTCGATGGACATGAGTCTGAGTGAACTCCGGGTGATGGTGATGAACAGGGAGGCCTGGTGTGCTGTGATTCATGGGGTCGCAAAGAGTCGGACACAACTGAGCGCCTGAACTGAACTGATGTTACTTTTAATATTTTTGAAAATGCAAAATATAAGAATAAAGAAAGCAATCCTGAAAATAAAATATAGATGTTTCTAGATATTATAAATATCAAGAAGTTATGATAGCTAAAATAACATGCTATTGGAACAAAGACAAGAAAATAGACAAATGGAACATAAGAGAGCCCAAGAATAGTCCCATGTGTGTACACGTGGCACTGTCTTGAGGTGTGGAGAGAATAGTAATTTCCTGAATGTCACTGAGTCAAGTGAGGGAGAGCAAAGATATTATATGAACAAATAAATGTGTTTACAGATATACAATATATATAATGTGTGTGTATATATATATTTGTGCATATATACATATGTGTATGCACATTTATTTGTACATATACTATCTTTTTTTTATCATTAGTCATAGCAAACACCCTCTTCCAGCAACACAAAAGATGACTTTACACATGGCCAACACAGATGGTCAATGTAGAAATCAGATTGATTATAGTCTGACAATCAATATAATATATTGAGTCAGTGATTCCATCCAGCCATCTCATCCTCTGTCATCCCCTTCTCCTCCTGCCCTCAATTTTTCCCAGCATCAAGGTCTTTTCCAATGAGTTGGCTTTTCGCATCAAGTGGTCAAAGTATTGGAGCTTCAGGTTCAGCAGCAGTCCTTCCAATAAATATTTAGCATTGATTTCCTTGAATAGTTTTGTTAGGTAGTTAGAATAGGTAATACGAGTCCAGAATGGCAGTGGCTAAAAGACAAGGAAGGGAAAAGCCCATGAAAAGAGAACAAAGGAAGGTCCGAGGACCGGAGTGAAGACCCCAGGTAGAATAAACAGCACTCCTGGTTAGCCCAATTTACATAGAGCAGGCCCATGGTGAGGAAAAGACACATAAAAAGAGGAGTCAACCGGCCGGGAGTGTCTCTCTCTCTCCCTCATGCTGGCGGGCTCCCCCACTTTCTTCTCTTTGCATCATTAGGTCAGCATGCCCTCATGCCTCGAGGATGGATTTTCCTGTTATTATCTAAATAAAATAGAGCTGTAACACTGATTTGTCTAAGAGCTATAACACGATCTTTTCGAGACCTGAGAGCTGTGACACGCTGATTGCTTTAATGTCCGTCACTCCAAATCATTGTTGTGACGAGACAGAACTGAGGAGCACACACTCGCCTGACAGCCAGATTTCCTTGCAGTTCAAGGGACTCTCAGGGGTCTTCTCTAGCACCACAGTCATCTGCATCTGGTATCATCTGCATATCTGAGGTTGTTGATATTTCTCCTGGCAATCTAGATTTGAGATTAAGTGACCATGAACCTGTGGCTTCTGTCCTAAGTGTTCTCTCTCACTCTTCCACACTCACATTGAGGAAACCAGCTGCCATGGTATGAATTATCCTATACAGGGGCTCACAAGACACAGAACCCATACCTCTGCCCAACATTACGAGTGGACCATGTGAGTTAGCTTGGAATCAGATTTTCCTCTTTAAATTTTTGAATTGACTGTCACTTTGACTTATACCTTTGTTGCAGCCTTGTGATAGGCCCTGAACCAGGATGACTAAGCTAAATTCTGTCTAGATTCCTAAGACAAAGAAACTATAATATAATAAGCGTGTCTTTCCTTAAGTTTGATGTTTTGGGGTAGTTTAGTTTATAGTGATAGATAACTAATTCACTGGAACATGAGAGAGTCATGAGAATGAACAAGCCTCACTTTCATGAAAAAAACTGGGTAAATTTTGAAAACAAAAAATTGGAGGCATAAAAGCAGACTGTAAATGATGCATACGATGTGATTCCATTTATAAAAAGTATAAACCAGGCCAAGTGAATTCATAGCATTGGAAGCTCAAATACTGGTTATTCCAGGAGAAGGAATGTAGCTGGAAGTTCTCATGAGGGAAATTTGTGGGTCTGTTTCTTCTTTTTTTAGAAATCTATCAGTTCAGTTGAGTTCAGTCACTCAGTCGTGTCCGACTCTTTGCGACCCCATGAATCGCAGCACGCCAGGCCTCCCTGTCCATCACCATCTCCCGGAGTTCACTCTAACTCACGTCCATCGAGTCGGTGATGCCATCCAGCCATCTGATCCTCTGTCGTCCCCTTCTCCTCCTGACTCTAATCCCTCCCAGCATCAGATCTTGTCCAATGAGTCAACTTTTCGCATGAGGTGGCCAAAATATTGGAGTTTCAGGTTCAGCATCAGTCCCTCCAATGAACACCCAGGAATGATTGCCTTTAGGATGGACTGGTTGGATCTCCTTGCAGTCCAAGGGACTTTCAAGTCTTCTCCAACACCACAGTTCAAAAGCATCAGTTCTTTGGCACTCAGCTTTCTTCACAGTCCAACTCTCACATCCATACATGACCACTGGAAAAACCATAGCCTTGACTAGGTGAACCTTTGTTGGAAAAGTAATGTTCCTGCTTTTCAATATGCTATCTTGGTTGGTCATAACTTTTCTTCCAAGGAGTAAGAGTCTTTTAATTTCATGTCTTCAGTCACAATTTGCAGTGATTTTGGAGCCCCCCAAAAATAAAGTCTGACACTGTTTTTACTGTTTCCCCATCTGTTTCCCATGAAGTGATGGGACCAGATGCCATGATCTTTGTTTTCTGAATATTGAGCTGTAAGCCAACTTTTTCACTCTCCTCTTTCACTTTCATCAAGAGGCTTTTTAGTTCCTCTCTACTTTCTGCCATAAGGGTGGTGTCATCTGCATATCTGAGGTTATTGATATTTCTCCCAGCAATCTTGATTCCAGCTGGTGCTTCTTCCAGTCCAGTGCTTCTCATGATGTACTCTGCATATAAGTTAAATAAGCAGGGTGACAATATACAGCCTTGACATACTCCTTTTCCTATTTGGAACCAGTCTGTTGGTCCATGTCCAGTTCAAACTGTTGCTTCCTGACCTGCATATAGATTTCTCAAGAGGCAGGTCAGGTGGTCTGGTATTCCCATCTTTTTCAGAATTTTCCACAGTCAATAAAGCAGAAATAGATGTTTTTCTGGAACTCTCTTGCTTTTTCCATGATCCAGCGGATGTTGGCAATTTGGTCTCTGGCTCCTCTACCTTTTCTAAAACAAGCTCGAACATCTGCAAGTTCAAGGTTCACATATTGCTAAAGCCTGGCTTGGTGAATTTTGAGCATTACTTTACTAGCATGTGAGATGAGTGCAATTGTGTGGTACTTTGAGCATTTTTTGTCATTGCCTTTCTTTGGGATCGGAATGAAAACTGACATTTTCCAGTCCTGTGGGCACTGCTGAGTTTTCCAAATTTGATGGCATATTGAGTGCAGCACTTTCACAACATCATCTTTCAGGATTTGAAATAGCTCAACTGGAATTCCATCACCTCCACTAGCTTTGTTCATAGTGATGCTTTCTAAGGCCCACTTGACTTCACATGCCAGGGTGTCTGGCTCTAGGTGAGTGATCACATCAGCGTGATTATCTTGGTCATGAAGATCTTTTTTGTACAGTTCTTCCGTGTTTTCTTGCCACCTCTTCTTAATATCTTCTGCTTCTGTTAGGTCCATACCATTTCTGTCCTTTATTGAGCCCATCTTTGCATGAAATGTTCCCTTGATATCTCTAATTTTCTTGAAGAGAACTCTAGTCTTTCCCATTCTGTTGTTTTCCTCTATTTCTTTGCATTGATCACTGAGGAAAGTTTTCTTATCTCTCCTTGCTATTCTTTGGATCTCTGCATTCCAATGGGACTATCTTTCCTTTTCTGTTTTGCTTTTCACTTCTCTTCGTTTCACAGCTATTTGTAAGGCCTCCTCTGACAGCCATTTTGTATTTTTTGCATTTCTTTTCCATGGGGATGGTTTTGATCCCTGTCTCCTGTACAATGTCACGAACCTCCATCCATAGTTCATCAGGTACTCTGTCTATCAGATCTAGTCCCTTACATCTATTTCTCACTTACACTGTATAATCATAAGGGATTTGATTTAGGTCATACCTGAATGGTCTAATGGTTTTTCCTACTTTCCTCAATTTAAGTCTGAATTTGGCAATAAGGAGTTCTTGATCTGAGCCACAGTCAGCTTTTTGTTACTGACTGTATAAAGCTTCTCCATTTTTGGCTGCAAAGAATATAATATACTTTTGTGCCAGGAGCCAGTGTGAGGAATCCCACCCATGGCAAATGTCATGAGGAAGGAGGCCTGAGAATATGCAAAGGTGAGGTCAAGCCTCAGGGGTCCCCCTGAAGATTCTCGAGCATCTACCCCCAAAACCAAAATCTGTCTGTTATACTACACTCTTCTGACATTAACAGGGGCTATCCCCAACCACCTTTCTCTGGAAAATTAACTTAGAGCTCCAGATAATAGTCTCCTGCATATAAAAGGAGTGTCTCAGGTCAAACCTCTCTGCTGGCAGACTAGCTTGTGGGACAGGATTATCCACACTCTTGCTACTAGGTACATGATTGTTTACAACCTCTCAACCATAAACAGCACAGACAGTTTGGAGTATTTTGAAAGTCTTAATTAGCATAGGGTTTTTCTAAAGGTAAAAATCATGTTGGTGAAGGGTTTTATTGCTGAGTTAATGATTGCAGCCAAGCCTCCATATCCTTAGGCACCTAGGAGTATGTTAATCAATGTAATTGGAATGTAAATAAAAGAAATATAGTAGTTTTGATGTTAGCAATACTAGACTTTTGAGTTAATGAATTTTCTCTTTGTTATAGATCACTGTACTCCTCTTTCTTTGTTATAAATCATTGTGTCCTTGCTATGTAAGACTGTAACTTTTTCACTATCATAAGACTAAGTAGATCTTAAGGGAAAACAAGTTTTCTGATCGACTAACCTTTATCAATGGAAAGAAAAGTGGGGCCATAAAATGTTAATCAGTCTCCAGACCAGAAGATATCGTAAACAAATGTAAGACCCTTGTAAGAACAAAGATATGCTGAGAACACTGTCTTTAGATAAGGGTCAGAGCAGCTGACCCTGCGTGACTCTGTTTCTTACATTTATCCCTATGTACAACTAAAGGTATAAAAGCGGACCTGGAAAAAATAAATAAACGGACCAGTTCCTGGAAAGACTGGTTTCCCCTGTGTGGTCTTTTCTCATTCTCTTCTTTTCTGGCTGAATTCCCATCTGGATCCGCGGAGGCTCGCCAAGCCTACTAATTTTGCCTGGGCTTGTAAGAATTGAACGGGGAGGCATTTTGTGTCTCTGTTCCTTCGGGAGACCGGAAAGAAGCCTGTGGCCTACGTAGGTGGTGCAAACTCCTTGTCTCGGAGTTTTATTGGTTCTCCGCGTAAACCAAGTTATTCACCCTCTTTTCTCCACTAATTTTCCTACTACAGTATTCTTTCCTAATCTCTCTTTATATCTCTAATTAAATAGTTCTTTCCTAGACGCCAACTCCGTCCCTGCTTCGAATTCCCTGGATCCACCAGGACTGGACCACGGCAGTTTTGATTTGTGTATTTTTTCTGTATACTAAATATGGATATTGATTACATTAAAACATCAGTTTCACTGTTTTTTCTTTTTTTATTTGACCCACTTTCTTATATAATCTTATTGTTAAGTTTTCTATGTCTTTTATTTTGAATATGTGTCTATAGAAATAATACAATGAATCATTTTTAAATTATAGTGTCTCTTAGCCAATTACTTTAAACCTTGGTATTTGTTTTAGTTACTGATAATTTAAGACTTATTTCTACTATCTTGCAGCTTGTTTTCTAATTATCATTTGCCTTTTTTTCTTTTTCTTCTGATTGGCTCAGTCTTCTTTTGTCCAACATCTCTGCCAATATGAATGTCATAATTTTTATGTTGATACTTGTTATTTACCCATATCCTTGGTATTGTCTCCCATATCCTAATCCAAACTTGGTAAATTAGCAAGATTAATCAACAGGAGCCTTTTGATGATAAGATTTTGGTCAAAAGAAGGAAAGGTATGCAATACATTCAAAATTTTATAAACGCAAACTTAGTAAATTATGTAAAATTTATAGAAGACAAGAATATACTGTAGATGTATATATATATATATATATATGCACTTATATATATGCATATATATGCAGATGTGGACTTATTTGCCTTTTTTATTAATGTAAATGTGAAGCATACCAAGAATTCAGCATTTGAACAAGTAAGCTTAAAGTTATACAAAAGGTTGCACTCTGCAGACACCACTTCCATTTACCCTGATAATGGGTTTGCACCCCATGCACTGACAATATAGAGAGAAAAGCTATTTGCAAATGGAATAAATAGCACTTGGAAATGTAACCACATGTGGTAGAGCTTAAATCTATTCAAGGAAAATCTGTAGATGATTTTAGGACTAAAGTGAGGAATAAAACAAGTGATAAGCATACTAATATTCTCAAGTTCATTTTTTAAAATATGTACCCATAATTATTTATAGAACTGAACAAATAAAATTAAAATGCTGCTAAATTCATAAGGGCAGTGAAAACAATAAATAGGCAGATGGGTCAGTTTGGAATTAGCTGGTGTACACAGGAGATAACAGAAAGTAATTGTTTGATTCTTTGCATAATTTGCATCAGGGAAACTGAAGATGGTTGTACCATACTGAGAAGAAAATCAGGAAAAACTTCTCAGTTACTAAATTACCCACATAGATTCTCTGTAAGTACAATGGGAATATAATAAAGGGAGATGAGATTAAGAGCCTGATTTAAGTACAGAAATAGAAAATTTATAGATAGTAAATTCTCTCCAAGATGTTACTGTGAATCAGCAGAGAAAACAAAGGATGAAAGAGAGTTGTCTTTAGCAAAATGGGATGTATGAAAACACCTAGTATGCTTTAGGTTTTGTTCTCTTTGGGGTCTGTATTAATGTATCAGTGTTAAAACATTGCAGCTACTTTACCACCTTGTCTGCTGTTAGCTAACTGTATACATTTTCCTTCTTCCATGAAATAAGAAAATTCTTTCCACACAATAGTAAAATTCTGTCAACCCTGGATCTTATAAATTAACATAGAGTTAATTAGGATTTGAGCAGCTTATCATAAATTAACTTTTTCAAAAAAAAAAAAAAAAGGCAAATGGCAACCAATGGGGGAATTAGGTTGAGAGAATTTAGTTAGCAGGTAAAGAGGTCTACTGAGGTCAGAGGATTAAATTACAATGGAATACCTGTACATAAGGTGTTAAATACACATGTATATGATTGTGTGAGTTTTTTTTTATTAGGTATGTGTGTAAATTTATACACACACACAAATATATATATTGAGTCTTAAATCAGCTTGCTATTTGTACCTGATATTTTGAAGTTTCTCTCAATTAGTTTGGTCAGCATCACTGTACTGCATTATACTATTGAATAGTCACAGGGTTTTTGAGTTTTTAGCAACTAATACTTAAGTCAAAAAAACTGTATCTTTATGGGAAAACTGCAGAGGTTGATCTTCTTTGATCAGAAACATTCTTAGCCACCTAGTTCTTTCCATAGTAGGTCATAAAATGGAAGAGAGATCTCCTGTATCTACTAATATCAATATTGTCCTTCAAATACAAAGCTGGTATATTATAATTTTCTTTAGGTCTCTGAAATTCCCACTGAGTATCATCTGTTGTTTCAAGCCCATTTTTAAGATTTTTTTTTTTTTTTTTGACATCAATAGGGTTCACTTTTCCAGCAAGAAGTTAGCTGGCATCCCTGGGTTAATTCACCACTTTGGGCAAAGCCTGTTTGTATACTTTGTTCTTAAGTACAAATTGTTTGTAAGCAATTAAATAGTTAAATAAATTAACTTTTTTTTTTAACCATATAGACTTCCAACTTTATATATGTGGCAAGAGTTAGTAGTTTAACAAACTATACAGTTCACATGGGATTCCCTGGTAGCTCAGACGGTAAAGCGTCTGCCCGCAATGCGGGAGACCTGGGTTCGATCCCTGGGTCAGAAGATGTCCTTGAGAAGGAAATGGCAACCCACTCCAGTATTCTTGCCTAGAAAACCCCATGGATGGAGGAGCCTGTTGGGCTACAATCCATGGGGTCGCAAAGAGTCGGACACGACTGAGCAACTTCACTTTTACTTTCATACAGTTCACATTCTTTATAAAATAGTTATAGCCATTTTTATCATATAATGACAAGGATGATGATGATGATAGAAAACAGATACCTAAAATATATGACGCTATCCTGTGCCAAACGTGGCCTTATATGCTTCCAACCTATGACTCCTTTAAACACCATAATAAGACTTAGAGATATGTTCAAGTCTAAATGGCATTAGGGAGGTAAAGTATTAATACTAGAAACATAAGAAAAACTAGAGTCTTGTGACTGGTTAAGTGATAGAACCAGTACACAAACCCAGGCAGTCTGACTCCAATCACTATATCTTAAACTTACTTTTTCTGCCCTTCATTACATGTCATTGTTGTGTGTGCTCAGCTGTCTGATTCTTTGCAGCCCCATGAACTGTAGAGTGCCAGTCTCCTTTGCCCATGGGATTTTTCAGGCAAAAATACTGGAGTAAGTTGCCATTTCATACTCCAGGGGATCTTCCTAACCCACAGATCAAGCCCATGTCTCCTGCATTGGTAGCCGGATTCTTTACCACCGGTGCTATTCTTTACCACAATCCTTATGTTACTTTATTTCTTCTTATGCACTGTTATATAGTGCAAAAAATTAAAATAACCAAGCAATGTTTTAATTATAAATTAACACATTATGTGTATCAAAACTGTAGATATTTTAGGCTTGAAGTTTTGTTACTAAAATTTTTCCAAAATTTAGTGGATGGAAAAAAAAAAAAAAAGTGCATGTGTGTTGTGTAAGACCAAGATGAAATAGTCTATAAATAATTTTGCCTTAATATTTCACAAACCTAGTGGACAAAAAGGCAAACCTATGAATGTTTTCCCTATTTATTATTCCTATGACCTTATTGAGGCAAAAATGATACATACTACACATGCTGAAATCATAAATTTGTTCCTAAACATGGTTTTGACTACTGTATTTTGACAATCTGAAGGTCAAATAAAAAATTAAGCAAAAGGCACAAAAGAAAATAGGATAAATTTGCTGCTTCAATTACATCTTCTTGTGACCTTATAATTCCTATTAATGGAATAATTTGGTATTTAGATTAGTATATTAAACTAAATATAAACTAGGAGGACATCGTTGTTTAAATGGTATATAATGAAACAAATTGTTTTTAAAAAGCTTTTATATAAAATGCTTTCACAAAGATGCTTCTTTCTGATGGCACGGAATTGACCTAATTAAGATGCCTAGCTAGACTGAATGCCTATATATTTCCAGTCTAAATTCTCTAAATGATTCTGCGTGATGGCAGTTAGGAAAATATAAAGACCATAGGGGGATTGATCCTGTGACCTCAGCTTCATTAGCTGAATACATTTAATGAAGTGAGTTAGCAGGGTCCCAGAAATGGATGGAATACTTGTCATCATTACTCATCAGACCATGTATAGACATTTCACCATGATAAAAGAAAAAGCCACTTTGGTGATTGTGTCCTTGAGTATAAAAAAGATAACTTGTCTCTGCCTCTTTTTCTTTATTTTTTGATGTATATGAAACCATCACCAACATCCTCTGGTCTTTTTCAGCTGATTCGTATCTCATTATTTCATAAATCACAAATGTAGAGTTTTTAATGACCCATATAATGGAGTATAGACACTGAAGTAGAGTATTTTATCAGCTCTTTCAGGATTCTTTCTTTGTATGATATGAAATGGTGCAAGTTGTGCTATCCTCTTTTTGATATCCAGGCATCCAGCAGTTTGTATTACCCTATCATCACAAAATCACCAATGATAAATTCAAGTTCCTCTTTAGATGTCTTGATCAGATATAGTTTTCTCAGATATGAACTATGAAAATCTCAAATGCCTTTAAACATATCCCATGTGACAAATTCCAATAGTCATTTCCAGATAGTAACATAGTATTAACGTTTTTGAAATTTAATTCCTTTTGGACTGTGGAAATTCAGCTATGTAGTATTAGCCAAGCATTAGCAAAATATTGGCCTATGATATCATCAAGTTCAAAGGTTCCTGAAAAGTTATATTCATTCTTTAAATAAACTTTTAACTTTAGGATAATTTTAGTATATAAGTGGCACCTTAGAGGATCTACTTTGTAGACAAAGTGCTTCTTACTTCCACTGTGGTAGTAGCAAACTAATTTCTACTTCATAGCTAAAATCAGTCTCCCCCACAAATACAGTAACCCTTTTCTTTGGACTGTTAATTCAATGGCATTTGAATTCCTAAGAGGCAAAAGGCAATATCATCTCATAGTTCAAAGGAATAATTTTTCTGTTTCTTGCTGGAATATTCTTCCCTTTGGAACAAAAACCTCTAGGCCAGTCAAGCCTAACATAATGGGGACAGAAGGCAAAAGCAAAAATTTTGTGAGTAGGTCAATCCTACTTCTATAAATGTGTTTTTTATTATAATAGATGGACATATATTTTCACACTATTCTTTTTTGTTTCCTTGAATCAAATGAATTGAGATATAGAGATATAATCAGAGGGAAGACAGAAAGTGTTCCTATGTCTTTTGTATCTTCCCCTGAAAGACAAAAAAACACATTTTGCCAATGAAATGGTTACAGTTGCTGAGCTCTTGCTATCTTTCTTTTTACTCACCAAGGAAAACATCCCTTTCTCAGCCTACATTGTTTGAATAAATAAGGTTGAACATTTCTACTTAGAAAAATAAAAAAAAAAAGTCTTTACAAGTTGTGACAGAAACTCATATACAACAAAAGGATTGAGAATTGATGGTGAATTTCTAACCTGTCATCTTAGATATCATCTTTGATGGTGCCAGAAATATTTTTGAGCATATATCATAGCCCTTCAACTTCTCCAGATGACTGTCACTTGACAGATCAGGAAGAGAGAAAGAAGTGAACCCTACATAGGTGATTTGGAACAGAGTCCTTCAACTGCTTGGTGTAGAAGTACATCACTCAGTTATTATTACAAGGTGAATGCTTATTCAGTTTTGTCCAACTCTTTGTGACCTGGTGAACTATCGCCCACCAGGCTCCTCTGTCCATGGGGATTATCCAAGCAAGAATACTGGGGAGGGTTGCCATACCCATCTCCAGGGGATCTTCCCAACTCAGGGACTGAACCCAGGTCTCCTGCACTTCAGGCAGATTCTTTACTGTCTGAAAGGTGAACATGACTGTTTTCTGGCAATGGGAATACTGGAGTCAGCCTCAAGAGGCTTATGATGATTTTGGCGTTTGCAAGAGGCCTGTGTGATCCTCATCCTTTGAACAAAGGTTAGGGAACAGAGCTTCTCAAAGATAATATTGGGCCATATCATTGTGCTGCACAGTGGAACACAGCTGACTTTGGTAGGAAGGACAGAAGAGGAAAATTAAAGGTTTTCTTGAAGCAGGTGTGAACAAAGGATTGTTGAACTGGGCATTCATTGGAGTCTGTCCTGTAAGCCTGAAGTAGTTGAGTTATATGGAAGCAGAAAAAGTGGGTCAATCCTCATCAGTTTGGTAAGCACATGTTGATGTTGTCTCTCTCTAATGGGGACTGATGATTATTCTTTCTTCCAGAAAGGGTTAGATGTTTTTTGCAAATAGGTCTGATTTCTTCTAGAAGAATTGAGCGAAGCATCTTCCATGGGCTCTATGTGTTGACATTACTGCAGATCCAATTGGCACTGAAAGTTGGACACACACACCCAGGGTCTTCCTGCCCCAGTTTAAAAAGTAGAATTCTGTCCTTTAGCTCAGATCACGCCATGGTGTATAAGGAGCTCTACATCTAAACATGTTCATAGGACAGCTTTTTGTAGACAATGTATTAAGTAATTGGGCCTTCAAGGGGCTTCTGACATTTGGGAATCCCAGAACTGAGGAAGTCCAGAATTTCTCTAATCAGTGGTTGGAACTTTAGATGATCATCCAAAAAGCTCTTGCTGTTTCAGGAAGATCATCTTGGTGGTACTGTGTGTCCTGTAGGAGGGCGACTCACTACTCAATCACTTGCCCATCTTCAGAATAGTCTTATCGGTGCTGCTAAAGAAACCATGATCATCTGAGCTATTACTATTGCCTTTGACCTGCCCTCCTGCGCAGAGAAAATTCAGTATTTCTTGTGGATTTTCTCTTTTCTGTCTTTGCTTTACTTGCCTCCTTTCCTTCTATTCCTCACTACCCATTTGGAGTACCTTTTCCTATATATGCTGGGCGTTCCTGATAGCTCAGTTGGTAAAGAACCGCTTGCAATGCAGGAGACCCCTGTTTGATTCCTTGGTCAGGAAGATCTGCTGGTGAAAGGATAGGCTACCCACTCCAATATTCTTGGGCTTCCCTTGTGGCTCAGCTGGTAAAAGAAATCATCTGCAATGTGGGAGACCTGGGTTTGATTCCTGGGTTGGGAAGATCCCCTGGAGAAGGGAAAGGTTACCTATGCCAGTATTCTGGCCTGAAGAAATCCATGAACTGTATAGTCCATGGGATCCCAAAGAGTTGGCCATAACTGAGCAACTTTCACTTTCATATATGCATGGAAATAAAAATATGTATTTTGGAATTTGCTGTTTTATAACAGAACTTGTTATTGCATGTGAATATCTGCATTGCAAACAGTTTTCAGGAAATTGACTAGCTACTAATGCTACTTATGGGGAAAATTATAGAGAGTTTAAGATCTTTATAAGGAAAATTAAGATCTGTTTCAGTTGGATTATATTTTTACTGCTTTAATTTTAAAGAGAATTGAATTTTTTAAATTGAGCAAAAGAAGCTTTTGTAAAATTTAGTGATAAAAAAATTTTGGAAGGTGGAACTTGATATTACCATTAATGATAAATATGCATTTTATCATAATGCTAAAATATCATCTCTAAGGGTATATTATTTTGAATGCACATGTAAGCAATTTTATCGATATTCTGGTTTGTTTTCTATAATGCTGCATAGCATATTTTATCCTAGGAGTCTGTCCTTTCAGAGGATTTTATCACTTGCTAGCTTTCAGGAATTTCCAGGTTCACAGCAGCTGACTTTTTACTACAAGTTTTATGACTCTAAAACCATTAGAAGAACATCAATGCTTCCCTAAATTGGTTTTTTTGGAGAAATGTAATATGCTTGATAAATTAAAATAAAAAGATGGAAACATAACAGCATATTGGGTTACTTGTTAATTTTTCTTTCTCAAATGTTTTGTATTGAAAGGGATTGATTTGTGGAGTACATTTTCAAACCAATTTCACCTTTGTTTCTAGAAAAACTACATTTTGTCCTAGAAAGCTATTGACATTTCATCAGAGGAAATAGATTCAGAATTGCTGCCCAGTAAAAATCCTTCTTAGCAATAGTACTCTATCTTTCACCAAAGAGAATGCAATTGACCTTGGGTCGGAGGATAAAAAGCTGCCATTATGAAGTAACAGAAAAACTGGTTGTCTTCCTCTGCTAAGTTTTTGCTATCACAGACTTCTTTGAGTCATTCTCTTATATAGGGAAGGAACTAATCCAATAACCACAACAAACTAAATTATACAATTACTTTGTCTTTGTCAATTTAAATTGGTAGATTTGTCAAAAATAAAAGCAGAACTTCAAACATATTCAGAGATCAAAAACATGACTGAAATAGAACTTAAAAGTATCTTGCCATCTAAAATGTCCCAAGTCAATTTCATATACTTCAAATAGTTTATCTTTAGACTCTGCCTCATCTAAGATTAGAAGGCTAAAACACTTTTAAATTATAATCATCTCACAATAGCACTTCAAATGTAAACCCATTAATTGGCTCCTTCTAAATGATTATTTAAAATAAGCTTCTTAAACAGAAAACATCTGACAGTAAGCAATCACTCAATTCTTTCAAAAAGGGAGAAACTATTGTTTTAAACACAATGATTTCTATTATCACATCATATTGAATAGGTAAGATCATGCAAATATCCTGAAAGTTCTCACCTCCTTTTCAGGAAAGTATCAGTTCAGTGCAGTTCAGTTCCCTCATTCAGTCGTGTCCAACTCAGACCGGATAGACTGCAGCACGCCAGGTTTCCCTGTCCATCACCAACTCCCTGAGCTTGCTCAAACTCATGTCCATTAAATCAGTGATACCATCCAACCATCTCATCCTCTGCCATCCCCTTCTCCTCCTGCCTTCAGTCTTTCTCAGTGTCAGGGTCTTTTCCAATGAGTCAGTTTTTCACATCAGGTGATCAAAGTATTGGAGTTTCAGCTTCAGCATCTGTCTTTCCAATGAATATTCAGGACTGATTTCCTTTAGGATGTACTGGTTGGATCTCCTTGCAGTCCAAGGGACTCTCAACAGTATTCTCCAACACCACAGTTCAAAAGCATAAATTCTTTGGCACTCAGCTTTCTTTATGGTCCAATTTTCCATCAGGAAAGTATAGATGTAAGATAATTTCATAGGAAAATTCACAGTAACAGAGATAAATAAAAAGAAAGTGTTAGGAGCTGAGGGTATAAATTTATGTTACATTTATTCTTTGCAGGCTACTGAGTAGCTCAATTTAAGGACACTGCCCAGACATTAAAGGTAGAAATGAGTCATCATTCTTGTTTCCATTGTGTCATTGATTAATTTTGCAGTCATGGACAGGCCACTTATTTTTCTGAAATTTTGCTTTCCAGGCATTACAATGGAAAATTTAAACTTTTTTTTCCCCTCCAAAGAGTCTTCTAGTTATAATTATACCATTACTTATTTTATTTGTATTGCATGAAGTTATTGAACTTTCCAGATTTATTTTATTTTTGAAAAATGTGCACCATTTGATTACATTGAAAAAAATCTCTAAAATGAATATTAACATTTGATTTCACACATGGGCCTTGCATCAGGGACAGCACTGATGCTTGGACCCAAGCAGTTAGAGGTGTCAGCCTTGTGGAACTCAGCCAGGTGTTGACCTTCCACCCAATGAACTGGCTTACTGTATTGGGAGCAGGTAGAATACCAAGGATGCCCATGTCCTAATCCCAGGAATGGGTGAATATGTTACCTTACATAGAGACTGTGAAAATGTTATTAATTATCCTAAGATGGGGATATAGCCTGGTTTATCCAAGTGGGACGAATGTAATCAACATTGTCCTTGTAAGTGAAAAGGGGAAGATGGAGGATCAGAGAAGGGAACATGGTGACAGAAGGAGAGGTTAGAGTGATGGGATTGTTGGCTTTGAGAAAAAAGAAAGCCAAAAAATATGAGCAGCCTCTAGAAACTCAGAAAACGCAAGAGTGTAGGTTCTTCTTTCTGGCCTCCAGAAGGAAACTGGAGGCTTAATAACCTGTCAACAGATGGATTTTAGCCATATGAGACCCATTTGGGGCCACTTACCTCCAGAACTTATGGTCTAAATCATTATGCTTATGATTTTTTTTTTTTGGTAGCTTTAGAAAGCATCACTACAAACAAGCTAGTGGAGGTGATGGAATTCCAGTTGAGCTGTTTCAAATCCTGAAAGATGATGCTGTGAAAGTGCTGCACTCAATATGCCAGCAAGTTTGGAAAACAGCAGTGGCCACAGGACTGGAAAAGGTCAGTTTTCATTCCAATTCCAAAGACAGGCAATGCCAAAGAATGCTCAAACTACCGCACAATTGCACTCATCTCACATGCTAGTAAAGTAATGCTCAAAATTCTCCAAGCCAGGCTTCAGCAATACGTGAACCATGAACTCCCTGATGTTCAAGCTGGTTTTAGAAAAGGCAGAGGAACCAGAGATCAAATTGCCAACATCTGCTGGATCATGGAAAAAGCAAGAGAGTTCCAGAAAAACATCTATTTCTGCTTTATTGACTATGCCAAAGCTTTGACTGTGTGGATCACAAGAAACTGTGGAAAATTCTGAAAAAGATGGGAATACCAGACCACCTGACCTGCCTCTTGAGAAATCTGTTTCCAGGTCAGGAAGCAACAGTTAGAACTGGGCATGGAACAACAGACTGGTTCCAAATAGGAAAAGGAGTACGTCAAGGCTGTATATTGTCACCCTGCTTATTTAACTTATATGCAGGGTACATCATGAGAAACGCTGGACTGGAAGAAACAGAAGCTGGAATCAAGATTGCCAGGAGAAATATCAATAACCTCAGATATGCAGATGACACCACCCTTATAGCAGAAAGTGAAGAGGAGCTAAAAAGCCTTTGATGAAAGTGAAAGAGGAGAGTGAAAAAGTTGGCTTAAAGCTCAACATTCAGAAAATGAAGATCATGGCATACGGTCCCATCACTTCATGGGAAATAGATGGGGAAACAGTGGAAACAGTGTCAGACTTTATTTTTTGGGGGCTCCAAAATCACTGCAGATGGTGACTGCAGCCATGAAATTAAAAGACACTTGGGCTTCTCTGGTGGCTCACATGGTAAAGCGTCCGCCTGCAATGTGGGAGACTCGGGTTTGATTCCTGGGTCGGGAAGATCCCCTGGAGAAGGAAATGGCAATCCACTCCAGCATTCTTGCCTGGAAAATCCCATGGACGGAGGAGCCTGATAGGTTACAGTCCATGGGGTCGCAAAGAGTCGGACACGACTGAGCGACTTCACTTTCACTTTCACTTTACTCCTTGGAAGAAAAGTTATGACCAACCTAGAGAGTATATTCAAAAGCAGAGGCATTACTTTGCTGACTAAGGTCCGTCTAGTCAAAGCTATAGTTTTTCCTGTGGTCATGTATGGATGTGAGAGTTGGACTGTGAAGAAGGCTGAGCACCGAAGAATTGATGCTTTTGAACTGTGGTGTTAGAGAAGACTCTCGAGAGTCCCTTGGACTGCAAGGATATCCAGCCAGTCCATTCTGAAGGAGATCAACCCTGGGATTTCTTTGGAAGGAATGATGCTAAAGCTGAAGCTCCAGTACTTTGGCCATCTCATGTGAAGAGTTGACTCATTGGAAAAGACTCTGATGCTGGGAGGGATTGGGGACAGGAGGAGAAGGGGACGACAGAGGATGAGATGGCTGGATGGCATCACGGACTCGATGAACGTGAGTCTGAGTGAACTCCGGGAGATGGTGATGAACAGGGAGTCCTGGCGTGCTGTGATTCATGGGGTCGTGAATAGTGGGACACAACTGAGCGACTGAACTGAACTGAAGCTTTTTTGGAGCTATAGGAAGCTTACAGTTACATGTTCATCTCTACCTCTTTTTGTCTCACCTGAAAGTAATAACCTGTATTAAATTTCACTGTATAATTGCTTTGTTTTTAATAGCATCTTATTTAATTATTTCAATGTCTTTCCAATTCATACGTAAGCAGACACTGATATTTTTAAGGTCAGTCTTATAGGATTTGCTGATGGCTTAAACACCTAAATCAAACATCAGATATTATAAATCAAATATCAACCTGAGTTTTTGTTTCTGTTTTTCACCTTATCAAATGTAAGGATGGGTTCATTGGGTTTGGTGGGGTGAAGGAAGGAGGAGAATGCTGAAACGGAAAGGTCCTG
Source organism: Budorcas taxicolor (assembly GCF_023091745.1). Lineage (NCBI taxonomy): Eukaryota > Metazoa > Chordata > Mammalia > Artiodactyla > Bovidae > Budorcas > Budorcas taxicolor. Next base: position 52,364,763 of record NC_068929.1, on the reverse strand, counting down.
AGTGGGGCTAAGCACATGGCAAGTTTGAAATGCCTAGTAGATGCCCACCTGTAAGTGTTTTCTGAATAGTTGTATTCATCTGGATTTTAGAGAATCAGCATATAAACCTGGAACTCATGAGATACAAGTAGTATTTAAGATTATGGAGCATGATAAGATCACCCACGTAGTAAGTGTAGTATGGAAGATAAGAGGGTTTTGGGGCATACCAAGGTTAAGAGCTTGGGAATAAGAAGAAACAAAAGGAGATGAGCATGAGTAGCCAGTGAAACCGGTGATATACTAAGTGGATGAACTGTTTCAAAATGTGGTAGTAATCAACTGTCCCAAATGCTGTTGATGGGTTACATGAGAACTGAGATTTGAACGTTTAGTAAAGCAAGATGGAAATTATTGTTTACTTTGGCAAAATGACATTAGAGATAAACAAAACAAAACAAAGACCTTTGGAGTATATTCAAAACAAAATTTTTAAAAATAAAGATAAACACTTACTTTGGAAAGATCAAAGGAATTTTGTTCCTTTTTCTTTAAATATGGATAAATTGCAGTTTGGTGCTGTGGGAATGGTTCCACTTGATGATCTGAAAGATGAAGCGGATGATCACTGGAGTGAAGTTGCTGAATAGGTCAGAGGAGATGGGATCTACAGAACAACTAAAAGGACTAATTTAAAGCATAATTAGTTCAATAATTACAGAAAGGAAGAAAAACACATGAATACAGTTGGTCCTTGTGTTCCTCTTTGCTCTGTAGTATTTTCTGGCCTCACTGAAATCCCTCTATCAGGACTCCATCACCATGATATCACATTGTGACAATATTCCAAGCAATGTCTGATGGTATAAACCCTTCTTCTAGAAATACCCTGTTGTGAAATAATCAGTTATTTCTGCAGTTTTCTTTCACCAAAGCTGTCATATAAGAAGATTGCATCACACTGTTTAGAGGCAGGGGTCCAAATGTTGTTTCTGGTTAATTACTTTATGCATTCATTTTGTTACCAAATGCTAGTTGTGTGCCCAATGCAACGTGAGGCCAAATAAACCAAAACATTGGAGTTTGGAGATGAAAAAGTTTTACTTCAGAGTCATGCAAGTAGATGCGTCACTTATGCCCAAAAGTTGTTGCAGACTTCTTGGTATAGGAATCCTGTGTTCTTGCAGCTGTCACGTGATGTTCCTGTAAACCTTCAACAGGACAAATATTATTCTCTGTTCTGCAACTTTTTATCACTGTGTGATTGGACTCTTGAAGGTCAGAGTCCTGAGAAAAGTTTATTCTGTATATTTCAGGATATAGGCAACATATTTTCATAAAAGGAGTAGAGTTAGCATAACTAAGGACAGGCACCAAAGCACAGAGGTCAAAGTAAAAGGAATAGATATAGTATGGTGTCAGATTTTTCTTCTCTATCACAGTTTCTTAATGATTAGATGTGTATTTTGAATTTAATGTACACATATATCCTTCTTTATCACTAGCACCACCTGGGAAGCCCCTAAAATATCTTCCCCTGTTCCATCAGAGCCTGCTTCTTTATTGTATTAGTCACTAAGTAAATCTGATTCTTTCGCAACCCTATGAACATAGCCCACCAGGCTCCTCTGTCAGGGAGATTTTCCAGGCAAGAATACTGGAGTGGGTTTCCATTTCCTTCTCCAGGGGACCTTCCCAACCCAGGGATTGAACTCTCATTTCCTGCTTGGCAGGCACATTTTTCACCACAGGGCCACCTAAGAAGCCCTTGGACCTGATGAGATCTATATAAAAGTCAGTTTTTCTTAGTATAATCTGTTGAGTACAAGAATATGCAATTTAAAAATAGACTTAAAAATTAATGAGATAATATGTATCAACACATTTTATATAAAATGTTTGATAAATGCTTCTTTTCTTCTCTTCATATTTTTTATGTTAGTTATATGATTTATTTCAAATGTTTGGTCTTTCTCCTCTATTCAGTCTATAAACATTCTATATTTCATAGATAATTTTTTGGTTCTCTTTTCTTTCTAGACTTTCTCTGTGAGTGATATCACCAGTTCCTATGGATTTAAATATTGCCCTATCACAATGACTCCCAAAAGTGTAGATCCAGAATAGGATGTATCTCTGAGTCCAAACTCATTCAACTTTGTGCTCACATTTCTAAATGAATGCCTCCTTGATTCCTCAAAATTAAAATGTGCATAAAGTGTCTCTTTTCCCCTCATTCCAATTTTCCCTTTGCTGGAACATACTATGATTCCTTCAATTAAATCTTCTCCATCTTGGTTTAAAAAAAACAAGCAAACAAACAAAAAAAAAAAACACAGTCCACTTATTCAGGCTTGAAACCTGAGTTTCATTTGTACCTTTCCATTTCTTTGATAACCATTCTGTCATTCAAAAGCCTTATCAATTTCATCTCCTAAGTGCAGCAACATAATTTTTTCCTCTTTTTCCCATCTAATGCATTTTCATGAAAGCACCTTAGTTTTAGTTGCAATCATCTCTTTGTTGTTGTTTTCCAGTTGCCAAGTCATGTCCAGCTCTTCGTGACATGTGAATTGCTGCATGCCAGGCTTCCCTGTCTTTCACCACCTCTTGGAGTTTCCTCAAACTCATGTCTATTGACTCTATGATGCCATTCAACCATCTCATCTTCTGTCACCCCCTTCTCCTCTTGCCCTCATTCTTTCCCAGCATTAGGGTCCTTTCCATTAAGTTGTCTCTTCACATCAGGTGGCCAAAATATTGAAGCTTCAGCTTTAGCATCAGTCCTTCCAATGAATATACAGGATTGATTTCCTTTAGGAATGACTGGTTTGATTTCCTTGCTGTCCAAGGGGCTCTCAAGAGTCCTCCAGTACCACAGTTTGAAAGCATCAATTCTTTGGCGCTCAGCCTTCTTTATGGTACAACTCTGACATCTGTGCATGACTACTGGAAAAACCATAGCTTTGACTATGCAGAAGCTTGCCAGCAAAGCAATGTCTCTGTTTTTTAATATGCTGTCTAGGTTAGTCATATATTTTCTTCCAAGAAGCAAGCGTCTTTTAATTTCATGGCTGCAGTAACTGTCTGCAGTTATTTTGGAGCTCAAGAAAATGAAATCTCTCACTGTTTCCACTCTTTCCCCATATATTTCCCATGAAATAATGGAACTGGGAGCCATGATCTTCATTTTCTGAATGTTGAGTTTTGAGCAAGCTTTTTCAGTTTTGAGCAAGCATTTTCAGTCTCCTCTTTTACCTTCACCAGCAGCTTTTTAATTCCTCTTCACTTTCTGCCATTAAAGTGGTATCATCTGCATATCTGAGGTTGTTGATATTTCTCGCCACAGTCTTCATTCCAGTTTGTGAGTCATCCAGCCTAGCAGTTCCCCTGATATACTCTGGATATAAGTTGAATAATCAAGGTGGCAATATACAGCCTTGAGGTACTCCTTTCCCAATTTGGAACCAGTCCATTGTTCATGTCTGTTTGTAACTGTTGATTCTTGTACTGCATACAGGTTTCTCAGAGGGCAAGTAAGCTGGTCTAGTACTCCCATCTCTTTAAGAGTTTTTCACAGTTTGTTGTGATCCACACAGTCAGACTTTAGCATAGTCAATGAAGCAGATGTAGACTTTGTTGTTGTTATTTTAATTCCCTTGCTTTTTTGATGATCCAATGGATGTTGGCCATTTGATCTCTGGTTCCTCTGCCTTTTCTAAATCCTGCTTGTGCATCTGGAAGTTCTCAGTTAATGTATTGCTGAAGCCTAGCTTGATGGATTTTGAACATTATCTTGCTGGCATGTGAACTGAGTGCAATTGCATGGTAATTTGAATATTCTTTGGCATTGCTTTTCTTTGGGATTGGAATAAAAACTGATCTTTCTAGTCCTGTGGCCACTGCTGAGTTTTCCAAATTTGCTGGCATATTGAGTGCAACACTTTCACAGCATCATGTTTTAGGATTTGTAATAGCTCAAAATAGCTGGAATTCTATCACCTCCACTAGCTTTGTTTCTAGTAATACTTCCTAAGGCCCACTTTACTTCACACTCCAGAATTCTGGCTCTAGGTGAGTGATCATACCATCGTGGTTATCTGGGTGCATAAGAATTTTTTTTTTTTTTTTGGGTACCACTTCTTCTTAATCTCTTCTGTTTCTGTTAGGTGTTTGCCTTTTCTGACCTTTATTTTGTCTCCTAACCAGGTTAACTGATTTACTCCTTCTCAGTCATATACTCTCCCCCCTAACAGAATAGTATGTGATAGTAATGCTCATTTAATCACATACTGTTAAAGTGTACTGTTTTCTCATTGTTCCTAGATAAACTCTAAACTTGATCACAGCCTTTTAACTGTATCCAATATCTTTCCTTAAGTTCTTCATATATAAGAAATTCTTTCCTTCCTCAGGGCCTTTACATGTAATGTTTTCTCAGCCTGTAATGATCCTTTCCCCGATCCTCACATGACCAGCATCTCATTCCTTGGATCCAGATATAAAGGGATCTCTTCAGTGAGATGCCTTCCTTCAATAGCCTATCTCCATACTCATAATTCATCTCAGTCCTTTATGTATTTCCTTTAAAGTGTTAATATAAGAAGCAAAATACATTATTATTTTATTTATAAAAGAAAAAGGTAGGAGGGAATCTATGAGATTCTGTTTCCTGGCACAGTATCTAGTACAATTTCTGCCGCAGAGTAGGTATTCAATAAACAATCAAAAAATAAATAAATAAACAATCACCAATTTTACTTTAAAATTTTATAAATTTTTTTACTATTTTTATAAAACATTATATAAAACAAAGCTGATTTAAGAATTAAATTAATAAACTTTATTTAGCTGAAAATATCTACATTTGTTACTTAGAAATATTTTATTCTATTTATATGACTAAATATCAAATGGCATAAATAGAATTAGTGAAAGTATGCTTGCTGCTGCTGCTGCTGCTGCTAAGTCACTTTAGTCGTGTCTGACTCTGTGTGACCCCATAGACAGCAGCCCATCAGGCTCCCCTATCCCTGAGATTCTCCAGGCAAGAACACTGAAGTGAGTTGCCATTTCCTTCTCCAATGCATGAAAGTGAAAAGTGAAAGTGAAGTCGTTCAGTCGTGTCCGACTCTTAGTGACCCCATGGACTGCAGCCTACCAGGCTTCTCCATCCATGGGATTTTCCAGGCAAGAGTACTGTAGTGGGGTGCCATCGCTTTACATACTATAAATTGAAAGCCTTCATTTAACCAAAATTATAAATTTAAAATATAAATAGATTTATCTGATGTCATACACTTCAGTGGCTTTACTGCAACGAAAATAGCGCTTGAAGCAGAATAACAGACTGTCTTACATCTGTGAATTTTCAAGTTTTGACCAATATCTGTGTGGCTTGAGGCTGTTGGACATCTGGTAAATTTCACTCCTGTATTTTGGCATATATTCCTTTGCTATGTTCAGGGAAAAAATAAATGCTTGCAATGGGTGACTGAAATATTGTGAAAAATTCATCCTTGTATATTTTAACTTTTTAAAAGTTTATTAAGTCTCATTTTTCCTTTCAAATAGATGAAAACACAGATGAAATTAAAGCCACTTAATTGTGGTGGTCAGTGCCCAAATATTGACAAAGGACTTTTTAAAACAATTTACTGATGAAAAAAATAGTAAACTATGTGATTTAAGCTGACGTGTTTCTATAGTTTGATGTTTCATCCTTATAATATTCCTTTTCAATTACTGACTTAATGGACATGAGATTGAGCTAACTGTGGGAGACAGTGAAGGACAGGAAAGTCTGGCATGCTGCAGTTCAAGGGGTTGCAAAGAGTCAGACATGACTGAGTGACTGAAAACACCACCACCACAATATGGAAAGAGTAAAAGAAGGTGAATTTGAGATTTAACTCCAATTTCACAAATTGAGTCATCTTTACTTCCCTTCTCTCTAATGTTTCCTCTGATTTCACCTTTAATACATAGATTTCTATGTCCCAGTCTACACTAGCCATAGTCTCCTCTCTCAAGAAATTCCCAACTATGTTGAAAATCAGACCTATGTAAATGTAACCAGGGAGAAAGTTCAGGAAGCTATAAATGCCAGAGAAGCAGTTGTCCCTACAACTCTGACAGTGCTAAAAGGTCCCAAGGACAGAGAACTCAAGTACTGAATAAACAAATGAACTGTGTTCTCCGTGTCCTGAATATTCCAGCTGATGCATGCAAAAATTGCCTTAATGATAGTGTGCCCAATTTACAACTATTGTCCACCCTAATTATTAATAGTATCCCTTTTCATTCCCAAAATAACTGGTTTAAATGAGTTGGTCCTCCTATTTAATGCTTTCATGAGTGCCAGGGGTACAGCAGCAAAATAAGTTAAACTGGTCTCCCTTCCTCCCTTTTCTGTGAAGTACACACACTTATTCCCTTCTCCACTTCCTCTTACCACCAGACCTCGCTTGACTCAAAGGGCTGACTGGCTTGGAAAAACATATCTTCATTTCAGGAATTCACTCTTAACACATTAGGGAAGCTTTTGTTTACAGGAGATCGAGATTCAGCTCATAATTTTATCACTAGTATAAATCTGGCCTTTGAAAGCAATTTATTAATGCTACAGTTGTAGAATCTGGAATGATTCCTTTGTACTGCAACTCCTGCCTTCCTAGAATCACATGTAATTGCAACTCTAGAATTATAATCTCTAGGCATAGCCTCTCTGGACTCATTGTGAAGATTCCTGACCCTTCTGACATATGTATTGTTGTTGTTCAGTCACTAAGTCGTGTCCAACTCTTTGTGACTCTGTGGACTGCAGCACACCAGGCTCCTCCATCCTTCACAATCTCCTTGAGTTTGCTCAAATTCATGTCCATTGAGTGGGTGATGCTGTCTAATATTTACCCACCTTCTAAACTCTCACTTGTGTGAGAGCCAAACATTACACATGCTTCTCAACTATGATCTTAGCTCGTCTTCCAAAATAACCTAAGTTCTTCCCACATGCATATAGTCTTACATATAATCTGTTAGACCAGACTCTGGGAACCCCTATGGTGCTATTCTGGATGCTTCAGTATTCTGTACACAAATCAGACCCATTATAAAGTCCTTCTTTTACTTAGCAAAAGTTTCTAAAAAGTATTGCTCCTCATTTCCTCTCCCCTCTCCCCCCAACAACAACAAAAAAGTAATGAGTCTAGGAAAAATTTAAAAACTGCTTTCAAATTAAAGTGTTGGAAAATGCAGCACAAGAGCCTTTGTTCAGAATCCCTTTGGATTCATTCCCAAATATCTAAATGCAAATATCCATTACCAGTCTATTTATCTATCAAATTATATATTTATCTATCTAAGTATGTCATTTCACCAGGGTTTCCATGGCAATTAATCTTTGTTTTGGGGTATCATGGAGGACATAAGGAATAACTCTGATGCCAGCCTTTTGAAAAGAAATATTCAGGAGCTCTGTACTGCTGACACTCACAGTTAGCACCAGCCATAGCTACCGCAGTCATGGCTGTCATTTTGATGTGGTCCCAAGAAGGCAGGAAGAGAAAGAGGTGACAGAAGATGATATGGTTGGATGACATCATTGACTCAATGGACATGAGTTTGAGCAAACTCTGGGAGATAGTGAAGGACAGGGAAGCCTGGCGTGCTGCAGTTCATGGGGTCGCAAGGAGTTGGACATGACTTAGTGACTTAACAACAACAAGGCAAAAACAACTTTATTCTTTGTGATTTCCATTGGGGAAAAAAAAAAAAAAATCTCATCTTTACTCCCTGCATGGCTTTTACCATGCATCAGACTTCTTTCCTACACTGTTCTATTCATCTCCTCTCTCTTCTTGCCTCTGCTGAAGGGTGATTTTTCTGAGGAAGTGATTATAATCACGAATGCCTGCAAAGCTGTCTAGCTTCTCAGGTGTTCTAAGGCACGACTGAACTTATAACTCATACTTCACCAGTTCATCCATGTTCCAAAGGTTCCCTCTGAATCAAAACTTATATCCCTCTTATCTCACATATTATAGCATTTTCTGTTATACCTATATACCCCTACCTATCCCTGTGCCTTTGTTCCCCCATCTGTAAAACTCAGATGGGAACCATGAGCAGTGCTAGCCTTGGGCTTGTTGGGAGGATTCAATGATGGGGTGGAATAAGTGGTAACTACTTGAATGATTTGGATAAGGAAATGGCAACCCAATCCAATATTCTTGCCTGGGAAATCCCATGGACAGAGGAGCCTGGCAGGCTACAGTCCCTACGGTCACAAAGAGTCAAACATGACTTAGAGACTAAGCATGCCCTGTACATATGTGCAGGGAACCAAGGGGTTACATTCTAAAATGAGGTTTTGTCTGAATCACAGTGTCATGATTGACTTTAAATTTTTTAATTTAATTTTAATTAAAGATTTGAATTTTTCATTTGCCAATTTTCTGACTCTTTTCTATCTTCTGAATGAAAGGAACCACTTCTTTTGTGTACATAGCCTAACTTGATTTCTAATATGGGTTTAATAGATGTTAGTTTCCTTTATATTGACTTATAATTACAAAAGTATTTCAAATATTTAATCAGACTCAGATTAAGAAACAGAATCTGACCAAGACTGCCATAAAAGTAATCAATTTTCTTCCTTCTAACACCAATAGTTTCATTTGGAACATTCTTATTTTACAGATGTAGGAACTGAAGCTTGTTCTTTTGACCTCAGACCTGGGATTTTAGTAGACCCTTCTAATAAGCACTAACAAGAAGAAAATAATAGCTACTATGTTAGGTCTGTGACTTCATCAGGAAGGAATGGGCAGGGAGAGGAAGGAGGAGGAAGGAAGTGTATATTTTACTATGTTATGTAATTATGGAACAACAAAATGTTTATAAATTGGGAAAGGAGTTTGTCAAGGCTATATATGTCACCTTGCTTATTTAAGTTATATGCAGAGTACATCACGTGAAATGCCGGGCTGGATGAAGCACAAGATAGAATCAAGATTGGTGGGAGAAGTATTAGTAACCTCAGATATGCAGATGACACCACCTCATGGCAGAAAGCAAAGAGGAACTGAGGAGCCTCAAGATGAAAATGACAGAGGAGAGTGAAAAAGCTGGCTTAAAACTCAACATTCAAAAAACTAAGATCATGGCATCTGGTCCCATCACTTCATGGAAAATAGATGGGGAAACAATGGAAACAGTGACAGACTTTATTTTCTTGGGCTGCAAGATGCAGATGGTAACTGCAGCCATGAAATTAAAAGACTCTTTCTCCTTGGAAAAAAATCTGTGACTAACCTAGACAGCGTATTAAAAAGCAGAGACATTATTTTACAGACAAAGGTCTGTATAGTCAAGCTATGGTTTTTTCCAGTAGTCATGTATAGATGTGAGAGTTGGACCATAAAGAAAGCTGAGCACCAAAGAATTGCTGCTTTTGAACTGTGGCATTGAGCAACACTCTTGAGAGCCACTTGAACAGCAAGGGGATAAAACCAATCAATCCTAAAGGAAATTGACCCAAATATTCATTGGAAGGACTGATACTAAGGCTGAAGCTCCAATACTTGGTCACCTGATGTGAAGAACTGACTCATTGGAAACGACCCTGATACTGGGAAGGAAGAGAAGGGGATGACAGAGGATGAGATGGTTGATGGCATCACTGACTAGATGAACATGAGTCTGAGCAAGCTCCAGGAGTTGGTGATGGACAGGGAAGCCTGGTGTGCTGCATTCCATGGGGTCACAAAGAGTCAGATATATCTGAGTGATTGAACTGAACTGATTATGAAATAGTTCAGTTGGAAGAGTGTAAATCTATATTCAAAGATCCTTCTTTGTTTTAAGATTTCACAAAGACCCCTTGTCCATCACAACAGTTGGGTCTCCCTATCTCTATTCTGATTCTTCACATCTCATTGGCTATCACCAACACCAGGGTCCAGGCCAAAGCTCTAAATGTTGGACATTATATCAAGTTATTATTAAAACATTTGGGGAAAAAACATGCCTGAGAAAAGATGACTATCTTAAAAATGTTTCTGATGCTTGACCTTCTAAAAAGCCAAGCTAGCTCATAATTCATATATAGATATATACACACATTCAATGCATAATTTCCTAGCTATCCAATATTAAATTCCTATGAGACTATGCTTTTAAAATAAAAAAGTAATATTTTCATGACAAAAACTGAGTCTAAACCTGCTTGTTTAAGTAAGGAAGTAAATAACTGTCCAAATTCAAATGGCTGCTTCATCAATTTATTGCTCTTAGCTAGTTTGTCTCTTTTGAAATCCAGGTCTTCAGTGGCCCCTAGGCAAAGATGGAGCAGCTGTTGATGCAAGTTGTTGCCCAGCTGGGAGAAAATTGAAAATGTTACAGCTTCACTACTGTCCAGGAAGTTGTTTACCTCACAGGAGTTAGATAGTCATCTGGAAGATATTACAGTAGTCAATTCTAATTTTAAGGAAATTCAAATATCTTCTGCTATTCTACACTTTTATTTTTTTTTAATTTTACTTTTAAATATTTACAGGTTAAATGTTTATGTTTAACTCTAAATTTTAAGAAATGAATACCTCTTATATTTGTATTTGCGGTAAAGGCATATTGGTTTGAGAAATTTTCAAATAAATATTATTGATATTAACTTTAAAATACATGTTTTAAAGACATGACATTCGATTTTCTATTGAAGATTCAACTGGATTTAGAAAATAGCAAAAAAGAGTAAAAAGCATTTTCAGCCAAGAAAACTAGAGATTTAAAACTTTGACCTGAATTAAAGATTAGGTGAGTAATTTTAAGTATACCTTCTGTTTGAAGTAGACTATAATTCTTTATCCTGCAAAGGTAATTTAGAAATCTAGTTAATATATGTAGTATATATTAACCTAGAATTATTTTACAATTTTACCTGCTACTTTTAAATATGATACCTGGAAAAAAGTTAATAAAGCACAAAAGAAAATTTAAGAGTTCTTTCAAGTAGTCTTAGTCATTAAAAATTTAGAAGTATATATCCCCTGCAACTTACCCTTTAAGTACTCATTATTAGGAATTAGTCTACCATAAAAGAAAAAGAACTACTAAAAGGTTTCAAAATAACATAGTAAACAATACATTTGATAGTTTTACATTTCCTGTATTAGGCAAAAATAAAATTTAAAAGTTATCTTTTATTATGATAAATAATTCTATTAGTAAAATCCTTAACAAAACTCCTTATAAAAATATACAGTCCACAGTTTTCCATGACTATAAGTATATTTTTCTGACATATATTATGAGAGAAAATAGAATTTTTCTTCATATGTGTACTGATTGGTAATGGAGGTCAAAAAATATTTCTTTTCCAAACTAAAAAATATCATTTTTTATTTTTTTAGAGTAAAATGTGTCCTGTTCTTTAAGTAGAAAAAAAACATGCATATCTGAAAGTAGATACTATGCTATATTTATTCTAGAATGTTTCATTATTTAAGTCATTTGGAAAAAATTATACACAATTAATTCTAAACATAATTAGAAAGAATATTTAGCACTTTTATATAGTTTGTATTAGTTCTAAGTGTGGTATCAAACTGGAATCCTAGTCACTGAATTCTTTGCCATTATCCACTCAGCATTTCACTTTAAAATACTCTTGAAAAAGCCCTGAAAAATTACCAATTTTATTTAATCTTGACACTTGAATATGCATTATTTTCAATATTTTAAGTGAAGAAATGAGGAGTTTGTATAAGCCACCACAGTTATCTGAAGGAAAGCCAGTTGTGTCAGTTGCAAGCTCACCTATCAATTTTTTTTTTTTTTCCAAAGAAAAGCATTCTCATTTGAAAGACTGTCTAATAGAAAATTTCTGGGAGAAAAAGATGGGTGAAGAGTAGGTGGATGTGGAGTACATCTCTCTCCATGGATACATCAGGAATATCCCTTCAGACACAGAACTGCATGCAGAACACCAGCTAAGAGTGGACAGGAGTACCTCACCAGCAGAAAAGAATATATAGAATCATGCAAAACTCAGTAGGGTGATGGAACTAGGGGAAAAAAACAGGAGTGTTAGCAGGACTGGACCTGCCCTTGGCGGGAGGGGAACTGAAGCAGGGGTCTGATCCCCAAAAGGGGGCAATTTCTGAGTCAGAGGAAACACATTTAAGGCTGAGAGTGAAACAGCTGATCTGTGGCAACCTAAATGAAATGAGAATCAGACAGTCCTTGCCACAGCCATACATACCTCAGACAGGGACATGGATCCCCTGGAAGGCGCAGTGGCTGGGAGCCAGAGTTTAGGGATTGTGGAGCAGTCCTCAGGTGAGGGCTACTGTTGACTGCAGAGAGACATATCGAGGGGATGTGAGGGAGGAGATTGTGGTGGGAAATGCCTGTAGAGGAAAGCCAGGCAGCCATGCAAACAAGGAAATACTGTTGAGTCATGTATAGCGGGTGGAGCCATCACCATAGCCTCTTTCTCCCCACACTCCAGTATCGGCAGCTGAACAACAGAAAAGCTGGCCCAGCAAGAACGTGATGCACCGAACTGTGGAATAGGACCCCACCCAGGGTGCCCCTTTAAGTGCCTGATGTGCAGGCACTTCAGATCTACAGAGTAGGACCCCAGCCAGGGGGGCCAATCTATGTGCCTAATGCACTGAACAACAGAGAAGGTCCCCACGCAAGGGAGCCCTCTAAGTGCCTGAACAGGTGGAACTATGGGGAAAGACTGGCCAAAGAGACCTTCTGATCACCAGTTACCAGAGGCTCAAAAAAAGATTCTGATAAGGCCATAACTCCTGCAGCTGAGGCATTCCATGTTCCTGCATAGTTTGTGCCACCAAGGTTCTGGCAACCCAAATAGTTGCATCACCTTCATGCTCAACCCCCACTGGGGCAGAGTCACCACAGACATAAAGGAGTCTTGCATCTATGCATGCAGGGTCGCTTCAGTCGTGTCCAACTCTTTACAACCCTGTGGGCTGTGGACTGCCAGGCTTCTCTGTCAGAGAGGTTCTCCCTGGTGTACCCCAATACTGCAGTGTATTGGTCAATACTGGCTGCCATACCCTTCTAGAGCACTATATTTCCTGCTGCATTAGCAACCAACTCCCCTGAGTACATGGTGCTGCCAGAACCCCTGAAGCCCAAGCAACTATACCATCCCCACAACTGGCCCTCACTGGGGCAGACCCAAGTCCTCCAGGGCAGCCTCAGGAGCAAACCTCAGTGGACAACCCACATGCAGAGATGGAAATAAAACCACAATTGAAATCCAGGGGCCATGTGGCTAAGGAGGAAGACCCAAAACATTCCCACCAGGTATACAAGCTGCAGATTAAATTAATATGATCAACTAGGCAGACTCTGTGTCTATGGAATAAATAAAAGGACATTGGGAGCTTCCACAAAAGAAAATGCACTAGTTCTTATAGTTGTGGACATTGGAGGCAAGAAAACAAAGAAGTAGGACCAGATTAGAATCTGAGTTGCCCCCACAGCAGGTCCAGAGATCAGGACAGTGTTGGAGGGCATCCTAGGGAGCTGAGGTGGACTGTGACTTCCAGCAAGGGAGAGGATTCTGAATGCAGTGACTCAAGAAAAGCATTTATTATTCTTATGTTTTGACTTGTTCTGTAGATTCTTTTGGATTTTTTTTAACTTTTTTTGTCTTTTTTCTTTCCTTCCTCCCCACAACCCCATTGTAGTTGTCAATTTTATTGGGACTATTCAATCTAATTAAGCTTTTGAGTTTGTTTTTTTTTTCTCAGTTACATTTTTTATTGTTATTATAAACCTCTGCCTCTATGTTGGGCTTTTACAGTTCTGTGGAGTTTTTTATTTTTGTTTTCTTTTTCTTCCTTTTTTTTTCTCTCTTTTTAAAATTTTAATTTTTAATTTTTAAAACCTATTATAATTTTTCTAAATTTATTCTTCTGTTTGCTTTTCCTATAACTCTTTTCCTCTTACAGTTAATTTTTAATATATACAAATTTTATCTACCTCTATGTAATTTTGCATATGTATTCTTATTTCTTTTTTTTCTTTCCTTTCCTCTAAACATATTTGTTAGCTTTGTTTTCATTGCTTTATTTGCCACTTGGCTCTTTACTTTAGTTTTGTTTTCCAGTTTGTGCTTTAGCAAGTTTTGTTCTTAACTGGTAGATATAATTTTTGGTTTCTTTTCTTCACTGTGTCAATCTATTGTTCTTTATTTTTGTTGGACTGTTTTGATATTGCTTATGGGTGTATATTCCATTATTTTAGCTATTATTTGTTTGATTTTGTAACTGCCATTTGTCTGGGGTTCATCTTTGGCTTCTCATTTTTGAGCATCTGTTTTAATCTCACTTAATGCCATATCAAACCACTTGTGGAATCCTCAGTCCTGACCAGAGATCAAGCCCTGAGCCTTTGAAGTGGAAGCACTGACTCCAAGACTCTAGACTACCAGAGAACTAACCCTAGGGAGAATCAGGTAGTGAGAACTCACACAAAGGAAACCACTTGAATGCAAGATCTGGCATAACACAACCTGGGTGTAGAACCCTTTGCAGGATGCCTCATTTAAATGAAGTGAAGTCATTCAATCATGTCCAACTCTTTGAGACCTCATAGACTGTAGCCTACCAGGCTCCTCTGTCTATGGGACTTTCCAGGCAAGAGTACTGGAGTGGGTTGTCATTTGCTTCTCCAGGGGATCTTCCCAACCCAGGGATCGAACCTGGGTCTCCCACATTGTAGGCAGGTGCTTTACCATCTGAGCTACCAGGGAAGTCACCTGCCTCATCTAAACAACAGACAAAATAAAAATGAAAACCTAATAATCAGCAGACAGGATTACCACATTACTTATCCATGAACAACAAAGGAAAAACAAAAAAATCAAACAAACAAACAAATAAAAACAGCACAAATCTCACCCTATAGGAGTTTACATAAATCAGTGGACTAACTTTAGGAAGACAGAAACCAAAAGGAAGAAAGAATTCAACCTTATGGACTGGGAAAAGGAGACCTCAAACACAATAAGTTTAAAAGAAAAAAAAAAAGTAATGAAAAGGCAGAGAAATACTACACAAATGAAGGGACAAACTAGAAACACAGAAATCCAAATAAATGAAGATGAAATAGGCAAACTACCTGAAAAAGAATTCATAATAATGATAATATAGATGATCAAAAACTTTGAAAAAAGTATGGAGAAAATGCAAGAATCAATTAACAAAGACCTAGAAGAATTAAAGAATAAACATACAGAGACAAAGAACACAATTACTGAAATTAAAACTACTCTAGAAGGAATCAATAGTAGGCTATCTGAAGCAGAAGAATGAATCAGTCAGCTGGAAGATAAAATGGTGGAAATAACTTCTGAAGAGCAGAATGAAGCAAAAAGAATGAAAAGATCTGAGGATAGTCTCAGAGACCTCTGGGACAATATCAAATGCACCAATATTTGAATTATATAGGTCTCAGAAAAAGAAGAGAAAAAGAAAGGATATGAGAAAAATTTTGAAGAGATTATAGTTGGAGATTTCCCCAACATGGAAAAGGAAATAGTCAACCACTCCCAAATAGGATAAACCCAAGAAGAAACAGGCCAAGATAAATACTAATCAAACTAACAAATGTTAAGCATATATAAAGAATATTAAAAGTAGCAGGGGAAAAGCAACAAGTAACATACATGGGAAACTCCATATGTTTGACAGCTGATCTTTCAGCAGAAACTCTGCAAGCCAGAAAGGAATGGCAGTATATATTCAAAGTACTGAAGGGGAAAAACCTACAACCAACATTACAGTGCCCAGCAAGGATCTCATTCAAAACTGATGGAGAAATCAAAAGGTTTTCAGACAAGCAAAAGTTAAGAGAATTCAGTACCCCCAAACCAGCTTTAAAACAAATGTTAAAGGGACTTATATAGTCAAGAAATACAAGAGAAGAAAAAAAGATCCACAAAATCAACCCAAACAATTAAGAAAACGACAATAGGAACATATATATCAATAATTACTTTAAATGTAAATGGATTAAATGCTCTAATAAAAAGACGAACTGGCTGAATGGATACAAAATCAAGACCCATATATATGTTGTCTACAAGAAAGCAAATTCAGACCTAAAGATACATACAGATTGAAAGTGAGAGGATGGAAAAATATATTCCATGCAAATGGGTAACAAAAGAAAGCTGGGGTACCAATCCTCATATCAGACAAAATAGACCTTAAAATAAAGATTACAAGATAAGGTAGGACATTACATAATGATCAAGGGAACAACCCAAGAAGAAAACATAATGATTGTAAATATCTATGCACCCAACATAGAGGCACCACAATACACAATACAAACACTAACAGACATAAAAGGAAAAATTGACCATAACACAATAATAGTAGGAGGCTATAACACCCTACTCACACCAATGGACAAATCATCAAAACAAAATATTAATAAGGAAACACAAGTCTTAAATTATACATTAGATGAAATGGACCTCATTCATATCATCAGGATATTCCTTCAAATGCACCTTCTTCTCAAGGGTACATGGAACATTCTCCAGGATAGACCACAACTTGGGTTACAAATCAAACCTCAGTAAATTTAAGAAAATTGAAGTCATATCAAGCATCTTCTCTGACCACAATGCTATGAGACTAGATATCAATCACAAGGGGAAAAAAAAAAAAAAAAAAACCTGTAAAAAACACAAACATATGGAGAGAAAACAATACATTTCTAAATAATCAACAGGTTACTGAAGAAATCAAAAGGGAAATCAAAAAAAAAAAAAATCTAGAAACAAATGACAATGAAAATACTACAACTCAAAACCTATGGGAGTCATCAAAAGCAGTTTAAGAGGGAAGTTGATAGCAATACAAACCTACATCAAGAAACAGAAAAAACCTTGAATACACAATCTAACTTTACACCTAAAACAACTAGAAAAAGAAGAAGAACAGCAACAACAACAAAAACCACATGCAAAATTAGCAGAAGGAAAGACATCATAAAAATCTGAGCAAAAAAGAAATGAAAAAGAAATGACAGAAACAATAGTAAAGATTAATGAAACTAAAAGCTGGTTCTTTGAGAAGATAAACAAAATTGACAAATCTTTAGCCAGGCTCATCAAGAAAAAAAGAGAGTAGAATCAAATCAACAAAATTAGAAATGAAAAAGGTGAGGTTACAACAGACAATGCAGAAATGCAAATAATTATGAGACTATTATGAACAACTATATTGCAATAAAATGGATGACCTGGAAGAAATGGACAGATTCTTAGAAAAGTTCAGTCTTCCAAGACTGAACCAGGAAGAAATAGAAATTATAAACAACCCAATTGCAAGCACTGGAATTGAAGCTGTGATAAAAAAAAAAAAAATCTCCCAAAAAACAAAAGCCCAGGACCAGATGGCTTCACAAGAAAATTCTATCAAACATTTAGAGAAGAGCCAATGCCTATCCTTCTAATACTCTCAAAAAATTGAAGAGGAAGGAACACTTCCAAACTTATTCTACAAGGCCACCATCACCCTGATACCAAAACCAGACAAAGACAACACACAAAAAATAAAACCACAGGCAAATATCACTGATGAGCATAGATGCAAAAATCCTCAACAAAATTTTATCACTTCAAAAAGCTCATATAACATGGTCAAGTTGGGTTTATTCCAGGGATGAAAGGATTCTTCAATATACACAAATCAATCAGTGTGATACACCATATTAACAAATTGAAAGATAAAAACCATATGTTAGTCTCAACAGATGCAGAAAAAGACTTCGACAAATTTCAGTACCCATTTATGATTAAAACTCTTCAAAAAATGGGCATAGAAAGAACCTACCTCAACATAGTAAAGGCCATATATAATAAGCCTACAACAAACTTTATTCTCAATGGTGAGAAACTAAAGCCATTCCCCCTAAAATCAACACAGTTTTGGAAGTCTTAGCTACAGCAATCAGAGCAGAAAAAAAAAAAAAAGAAAAATAGGGATCCAAATCAAAAAAGAAGTAATGCTCTTACAGTTTGCAGATGACATGATACTGCATGTAGAAAACCCTAAATATAGTATCAGAAAATTTCTAGAGCTAATCAATGAATTCAGCAAAGCTGTAGGATACAAAAATCAATACAGAGAAATCATTTGCATTTCTACATACAGGTGGCTAACAAACACATGAAAAAATGCTCAACATCGCTCAATATTCAGTTCAGTTGCTCAGTGGTGTCCAACTCCTTGCGACCCCATGAGCCACAGCACACCAGGCCTCCCTGTCCATCGCCAACTCCCGGACTCCACCCAAACCCATGTCTATTGAGCCGGTGATGCCATCCAACCATCTCATCCTCTGTCGTCCCCTTCTCCTCCTGCCCTCAGTCTTTCCTAGCATCAGGGTCTTTTCAAATGAGCCAGCTCTTCACATCAGGTGGCCAAAGTATTGGAGTTTCAGCTTCAACATCAGTCCTTCCAATGAACACCCAGGACTGACCTCCTCCACGTTGGACTGGATGGATCTCCTTGCAGTCCAAGGGACTCTCAAGAGTCTTCTCCAACATCACAGTTCAAAAGCATCAATTCTTCAGCACTCAGCTTTCTGTATCGTCCAACTCTCACATCCATAAATGACCACTGGAAAAACCATAGCCTTGACTAAATGGACCTTTGTTGGCAAAGTAATATCTCTGCTTTTTAATATGCTATCTAGGTTGGTCATAACTTTCCTTCCAAGGAGTAAGCACCATTTAATTTCATGGCTGCAATCACCATCTGCAGTGATTTTGGAGCCCAGAATAATAAAGTCTGACACTGTTTCCACTGTTTCCCCATCTATTTCCCATGAAGTGATGGGACCGGATGCCATGATCTTATTTCATTATTAGAGAAATGAAAATCAAAACTATAATGAGATATCACCTCACATCAGTCTGAATGGCCATCATCAAAAAGTCTACAAACAATAAATGCTGGAGAAGGTGTGGAGAAAAGGAAATGCTGTTGCACTTTTGGTGGGAATATAAATTGATACAGCCACTATGGAAGACAGTATGGAGATTCCTTAAAAAAAACTAGGAATAAAGCCACCATGTGACCTAGCAACCCCACTCCTAGGCACATAGCCTGAGCAAACCAAAATTGAAAAAGACATATGTGTTCCACTGTTCATTGCAGCACTATGTACAATAGCTAGAACATGGAAGCAACATAGATGCCCATAAACAGATGAATGGATAAAGAAGTGTTGGTGCATATACACCATGGAATATTACTCAGCCATAAATGGAACACATTTGAATCAGTTCTAATGAGGTGGATGAACCTAGAGCCTATTATACAGAGTGAAGTAAGTCAGAAAGGGAAAGATACCCACTGTATGCTAACCCATGTATATGGAATCTAGAAAAATCGTACTAAGATTTTATTTGCAGGGCAGCAATGGAGAAACAGACATAGAGAATAGACTTAGGGACATGAGGAGAAGGGAGGAGAGGGTGAGATGCATGTTGACAGTAACATGGAAACTTAACATTACCATATGCCAAATAGCAAACCAACGGGTATTTTTCTGTGTGTCTCAGGAAACTTAAACTGGGGCTCTGTATTATCCTAGAGGGATGGGATGGGGAGGGAGATGGGAAGCAGGTTCAAAATGGAGCAGATATATGTATACCTATGGCTGATTCATGTTGAGGATTGACAGAAAAGAACAAAATTCTGTAAAGCAATTATTGTTCAATTAAAAAATAAATTAATTTTTAAAAAAATTTCTAGTTTTCAGGCTTGGTTGTTTGGCATATTTTCTTTAAAATGAATGCAATGAGTATGCCATTTCAAATAAATCAGTTCACACTACCTGATGTGAATGACGACATTCAAGCTCCAAGGAAAAAATTTTAAATTGGGAGAACTTGTATCTGTAGCTATGAACATGACAGCTTTCTGACAATTACAGGTTTTCTAATGAAATCAGAACTAAAATTAAAAATGTGATTTTTTAGATATATACAAGTTTTATCCAACGCATTAAATTTTGGGTAATCTGCACAATTAGTAAACAAATACTTTCCAAATGACTACTGTATGGTGTTGCAAAGTCCTGCATAAAAGATACTCTCAAAGTGCAAAGTATGAGATTTTAATATAACAAAGTGAAAAATAATAGGGTCAATATGCTTTTAGATTCCACACGTTACAACTAACTTTCAAGAAATGGCATTAACAAGTGTTGGGCTGAAACCCACAGGCCTACAAGGCCTGCACTTGCCCAACTTTAAGATCTAAGAAAGAGCCTCTAGTCAGCAACAGAGGCATCAGTGGTTCATGGATGAGGGAGCTTATATGAATCAACAGCTCGTTTTTGCATGATGATGGGCAGGTCATGCTTGTAGGCTTTGCTCACTGAGTGGAGGGAGGAGATTGCCAGTTATGGGGGAATTGACAAAGGGTTGGCTCATCAATTACCATGAAAACTATCAGAGGGGCATACCCCCTACCACCTCTTTGATAAGAATAATCATTAACTGGGGCCTGGGACCAGTATGTAGCAGGGTCAGTCACTTGCATGCGGGGTAGGTGTAACAGGCACTGGTCTATCAGGGTATACACAGATAGCAAGAGAATGGCCATCCTGAAAGGCCTAATTATGCAACAAATACTGGCATAATAACAAAAAAAAATACATATTTATGTGAAAAGTTTACTCTTCACTTTTAAAATCTTATTTGGTCACACACAAAAAAGTATGAGGCCCAATTTTCCTCATACATGCCAATTTAAACTCTGTACTGAAAGTTTAAATGCAGAAAAAAATATAAGCATCCAGCTACCTTTTATGAAGTCACATATTAAAGACATTTGCCAAAACATAAAATAAAGCTGGCTTTTTCATAAAGTGCTTTAACTTTTTTTAGTTTCATGAAATATGTTAACATGCAATGATTTATCATTGTTTTCTCAAACAAGTTATTGTGTAAATATTCTAACAATTGCCCCAATTCAGTTTCTAAAATGGTAAACATTAGTAAACATTGCTACATTTAAAAGGGCTTCCCTGGTGACTCAGCTGTAAAGAATCTGCCTACAAGGCAGGAGCCACCGGAGATGCTGGTTCCCTGGTTCAATCCCTGAGTCGGGAAGATCTCTTAGAGGAAGGCATGGCAACCACTCCAGTATTCTTGCCTGGAGAATCCCATGGACAGAGGAGCCTGGTGGGCTGCAGTCCATGGGGTCACAAAGAGTTGGACAGACTGAAGCAACCTAGAATACATGCACACACATTTTAAAAAGTTTCTTAGGCTACCCAATAACATCTTTTTTTAAGTATTTTGAAACACTTAAGAACAGAAAGGAGTTCTGAAACCAAACCTCTAAGAACAATTAAAAAAAAAATGATAATCAATACCAAAAAAAAAAGCCCAGAGGCCTTGATGGTCTAGTTGTCCTTTAGGAGGTTACAACATGCTGCTCCTGTTTTCCTTTCAGTCCTAATATCAAGCGGCTGTCCCACAGAGGCCTTCCAGGAGCTTGTCAATCATTACAGGTTTTCCTTATCTTCCATCAGATGAAAGTGAAGGTGTTAGTCGCTTAGTCCTGTCTCACTCTTTGTAACACCACGGACTGTAGCCCGCCAGGCTCCTCTGTCCACATAATTCTCCAGGCAAGCATGCTGGAGTGGGTTGCTACTTCCTACTCTACAGGATCTTCCTAGGTAGGGTTTGAAACTGGGTCTCCTGCATTGCAGGCATTTTTTTTTTACCATCTGAGCCATCAAGGAACAGCTTCTAAATCACTTCAGCGGCTTATCTACTTCTAAAATGGCTTTACATTTTGGCAAATGTCTTTAATATCTGGTTTCACAGAAGACAGCTGGACTCCTATATTTTTTCTGCATTTGCTATTATTTTTAAATTTTTTTAATTGTATGGACACCAATTTACGTACACCAGGTTTTCGTTTTGTTTTTGTGTGTGTATGTGAAATGAGAACATACAAAATATGTGTCTGTGTTTTACCAAAGCATGCACCAACATCAAATAGTTTCTTCATGTAATGGAAATAAAATAATGACGTAATATAAAAGTTAGAAAAAGATTGAAGTTTTTCATGGCAGTTTGAGAAAAAGTATCGCACTTTCCTACTCCAAACTCTTGGATTTGTTCTATAGTCCTTCAGACTAAAATCCAAATTTTATCATGCAAAGCTCTTTAATATGAATTTCTTATAATTGGTCCATTACCATTTCTTTGCTTTTATTTTTTATATTGCCTTTGTATTACTGATTAATCCAATTATTTAAGGAAAAATATAGTTTTCCTTTGCTAATCCCATACTTACTTCTCTAGAGAATGATTCTTTCCAATTTGTTTAACTAATACTTTGTATGTTTATGATGATACCTCTAAGTACCAAGTTCAAAAAACATTTTGATTTTTCAAATTTAGGCATTATGAATTGACTTCCTACTAAGACAGAGGATGATATCTTAGAATGGCATCACTGACTCAATAAACATGGGTTTGAGCAAACTCTGGGAGATTGTGAAGGACAGGTAAGTCTGGCATGCTGCAGCCCATGAGATCACAAAGAGTGGAATATGACTGAGCAACTGAACAACAACAGCAACTAAGTAATGAGCATTTTTTTCTGTGATGTCACATGAAACATCACATGTAAACATCACGTGTAAACACTCATGCTTCTCTCATGCTCTTATATGAAATTCAAAATCAATACTCATTTTTAATTTTTATGACTAAATTTAATTCAGCCATGTTCTGGTAGTTTTCTTGTCTAAATAGAATATTTGTCTATTTGTTCACTTTGCTTGCTCTATATTTATTATTATTTCATTTATAAAGGATTCAGAAATTAGAAATTACTTCTAGCTTCTTATTAAATTTTTGCTTGAATTTATGCAAATGTTTATCATTAGCTGTACTTATTCTTAATATCGCAAACACTCTGGATAATAAAATTGAATGTTTACTAGAAATAATAAATAGCATGAGCTTAGTTCATCAAAATGTAAACAATTATTTTTTAACAGAGTGAAATTATTTCATACAATATAAAAATAAAAACTATAATTATCACCTCAAAATATAAATGACTCACTTTCTATGTTTTGATATTTAGAATAAAGTAAAACTTTATTCTATTTTCTTCATTCCTATAACATAAAGTATTAAAAACTTAATGGGAGCATTAAATTTTCTATCTCTAGTTGCTTCTCTTCTGATATTTATTCCTCTTTGGTTTGCAAATTGTTGATGCTCTTTTTCTTTAGTACATGTTATCTTAAAGTGGTGTTGATTAAAAGCCCACTAGCAAAAAATAAAAAAATAAAAAAATAAAAGCCCACTAGCTACTGAGTTTGGGAATATATCAAGTGCTCTATCAATAAATAAATTTATCAATAAATAAATAAAAATTTCCAAGAATATTGTTACTCAAAACCACAAGTTGTTAAATTAATTCTGAAAAATTGATTATTTCTTAATAAAACTATGATGTATCTTCTAAAGTCATCAGAAAAAGAACATTTGCTGTTTTACCTATATATTTTTTATGATTTAAGCTATTTGCCACAAATATATGCAATAATCACTCATTTTAATGTCAGAAGGGGCTATATTTATGAGATATGGCTATTTGTACAGAAATAGGTAATGCAATGTTATTTGCTTAATAAGAAAGTGAATGATAGAAGCAATTCTTTGATCATTATCCTTCACTCTTCAATTTTACTGTTTGCCTCTGGGATGAATATCCAAAATTAATTATTTCATTTTTGTGTGGCGAAAGTGTTTCAATGGTTTCTCTGGTGCCAAGGTCAATGCCATTGGAGATTTCAGGAATTTCCATCAATCCACTAAAAAAAAAATAAAAAATACAGATCCCTGAATCTCCTAGGACAGAAAATAGAATCCTCTCTAAGGCATTTCTCTTTTCTTTCTCTGAACTAGGTTTCTCTGTTCCTCACATAGTGTCACTTGGAAGCAGGAGGTGAGTGTCAGAAACTGAGAAAATTCTTCTGGTAGGTAAAACCCAATAGAAACTTCCCCTCTATTTATATCTTAGGCTTTCTGTTCTGCAAGAGTCTTATTAGGAAGTACATTCCTGTCACTCCCTCCATTTTGCAGGCTAGTTACTATGCAAGTCATATTGCAGTGAACTCCAAAACCTCAGGAAAAACTCTAAAAGATTATATTAGCTGTACAGAATTTGCCTTTAGTATACCAGAGCAGACTAACAATTGTCTTCCCCAAAGGAGCACAAAATCACCAGGGGTTGACTTCACCAAAGTATTACCTGTAAATAACTTATAAGACAAGAAGAAAGGAAGTGAATTGCTTAGAAGGAAGTTATTGATAAATCATGAAGCCAGCTTTTGTGCTTTGGGGCTCTGAAATAAAGGTGAAGATGGGGAAAACCTCTGAGTATGCAATTTTCTTCGGATTCTCCCGAAGGCCAGATTAGGCTGCAGCCTTGAATTCCTGGGCACTTTTATGTATGTAGCTTTAGTCCAGCTAATTTTTAGGGCATGAATAAAATATTTCAAATCTCAACTTTTGTGGATTATCAAAATCAATCTTAGGACTGATTTGCCAGTACTTAGGGGTAACATAAAGTTTAATTTTATGCTATTTAATATGTTTAATAAATCAGGAGAAGAAGGGAGAGACACAGTCAAGGAAAAGATATTAAAAATTTATAACACAAGAGGAATTTATAGGTTTCCACTAAAGAGTCATTTCATGGCTTAATGTGGCATAAGTGCCTTCCTTGTATATTTCTTCTAATGAAGAAAAGTCCATTTCTTAAAAAATTAAAATTACCCACATTATGGATGTTCTTTAGGTTTATTATAAAACTTTTTATCCATGAAAGAGAAAGCATGAAATCTAAATGGAAGTTATACTAGAATTATTTATAACAAAAAGATATTGTGACCCAATTATATTACTTCTAATATAAAGCACTACTAAAATTCTGTCTTCTTCCTGATCCCCATTGTTCTGTTGCTCTGTTTCTTACTTAATGTAGTCAATATTTTTATTTTCTATTCTTTCTTTGATTCTTATAATCAAACTCATATTTAGTTATTCCTAAAGAGTAAATTGTGATTGTTGTTGTTGCTATTGATCTTGTGAAAATGCTATTGAGATAGCTCCATTTACTATTTCCCAAATAGCCAGATATTCATCCATATCTCCCTATGACCCTTGACTGGTTTTGACCAATGGCAAAAGGACACGTGTACCTTCCAGACCAGAGCATAGAAAAGTAAGCTATTTTGTGCACTTGCCCTTTTTGTGGCAACAATGAAGACAACATCTTGAGTGGTAAATCCATAAATCAGAAACAACTGATATTTCTGAGTCATGGAGAAGAGATGCTCAAATGCATTGCTTGACTCATATAGGACTGTACAAGAAGAAATAAACCTTCTTTTTGTTAAGTGATTGCTATTTCAGGACAAATTTATTATCATGGCCTCTCCTCACTTGTGCAAGTATTAAGCTAAATGTGATCATTTTTCTCCTCATCACTGGTATCTAGTATCCATCTACAGTATTGTTGTAGCTAGAATTTACACCCTTATCCTGCTCAACATCATCCTCGTTATTTTCGACAATGTTGCTGTAAACTGCCTTGTAAAAGGTCTGCTAGTCCTCATGTAATTCTGGGATAGTACATTGGGTTGTATGGCCTAGAAATGTTTAACACGTATAGACATGGTGCCTGAATGTCCTCAAGGATTAGAGCAATTCATCTCCATACTGGTTGTGTATGTGTCCCCTTTTATTTCAAATACTCACCAGTAATGGGATTGCTAAATGTTTTAATGCAGGATGTAAAATGGAATCTCACCATGGTTTTAGTTTTCATTTTCTTTATTCAATGAGTTTGAACATGTTTTTGTATGCTCAATTAATTTAATGTTTAATTAGACAAACATGGGATTTCTATGAAATAATTGTTTATGTTATAGCTTTTTTTCTATTGCATTTTTTTTCCTTATGGATTTCTATGATTCTTCATGTATCCTGAATGCCATAATTACATGTTCAGCAAGTGTCTTCTATTTTGTAGCTTATGTTTTCATTCCCTTTATTGTTCTTATTTGATCAAAAAACTCAACTTTAGAATGGTTGACTAGTTCAACAGTTTCCTGCGTTTTTGGATCTTTCACATATTTTTATATTTTATATATTATATTTTTAATACTGGCTTCATAAGGATAAAATTTTTGTCCTGTTTTTTCTAAGTTTTGTAATTTTTCTTTTCCAATTATGACTTTAATTTTTCTGGTATTAATTTTGTCCATGAAGTGTGGTAACAATCTATTATATTTGTGTATATGGATCATCAGCTTTCTTTCTTATTACTACAGAATCCACCATTATATACTTAATCTAAGGCAATATCTATTATATATCAATGTTTTTATAAATAGGTTTCTTTTGCAGTCTCTACTCTGTACAGTTGGTCTACATTTTATTTTTGTGTTATTACAAAAAACTTCTTAATTACTATAACTTTGCAGTAATTTTTAAACCTGACAGGGAAAGTTCACTCATCTAGTTCTTATTATTCAAAAAATTTTGAGCAACTCTTTGTTTTTACTCTTTATATAACTTTCAGAATCAGATTGTTAAATTTCATGAAAAACTTTATTTATTTATTTAGGATTTGCATGAAATTTACTAACAAATTCATAGAGAATTTGTTTCCAACATAATCTTTTTGTTATTATAAATAAGGTTTAAAATTATATTTTAAATCCTTTTATGCTCTTGTATATAAAAGTGTAGTTTGTTTTTAATATTCATTAATAGCTAGTATTTTTAATAAGCTCTTATTCTTTTTTTAAGTAATACAGCTAATTTCTGAAACTATTTTTGGCAGAATTGCTATCTCTTAAGTTTAAATAAACATAATTACATATCCAGATAAGAAATTTGAATTCTAAAAAGGTTGAACAATTGTATCAGCACATGCTTTTAAGTAGCCTATCTGGGTCCAGATTCTGTCTTTAGACACCTAGATCAGTGCTCTTTCATCCATAGAAAGGCAAAATGGAAAGTATCAGTTTATCACAAATTCCAGAGACTTTTTTTTGTCAAATGGTAATATGCTTGTTATATCTCTTAATGTATAGATTTTACATAAAACAGAAATAAGAAACTTTAAAATCACAAGTTGACATTATAATGCATAGAAGCAAAGAGACAATTTGAAGAAGAGTTGATTTGACAAAACAATAGTATTTTTATGAAACTGGCCAGTGTTCAGTAAAGTGACAGAGACTCATTATTAAAACTCTTATTTTGAAATAGAAGGCAATGGCACCCCACTCCAGTACTCTTGCCTGGAAAATCCCATGGATAGAGGAGCCTGGTAAGCTGTAGTCCATGGGGTGGCTAAGAGTTGGATACGACTGAGCGACGACTTCCCTTTCACTTTTCACTTTCATGTATTGGAGAAGGAAATGGCAACCCACTCCAGTGTTCTTGCCTGGAGAATCCCAGGGAAGGGGGAGCCTGGTGGGCTTCTGTCTATGGGGTCGCACAGAGTCGGACATGACTGAAGTGACTTAGCAGTAGCCGCGAGAGTTACAGAGAGGTTACAGAGTTCTTGTCCATCCCTCCTCCTGCTTCCCCTAAAGTTAACACCTTACCTCCTTGTAGCATAGCTGTCAAAATGAAAAAATTAACTGTTACAGTAGGATTAACTAAACTAGATACTTTATTAATATTTTTCAAGTTTTTGCACTAATGTCCTTTTATTTTTTAATTCCAAGTCATAGTCCAGAACAGTATGTTGCATTTAGTTCCTCAGTGTTTCTTTCCACTTGGTTTGTCTAATATTTCCTCACAGTTAGAAGGTGTTATGAATATTGGAGATAATGCCAGAGAGGTGAAATGCCCTTCTGATTGCAGCCTGTTGGGAAGTAGGTGATATTAAATATCATCTGGTGATGTTAACCTTGACCACTTGGTTACAACAGTGTCTGCCAGGTTTTGCTACTGTAAAATTATATTCTATAAAAGCTGTTACCTCCTTTGTTCATTACAAGGAGTTTACTAAGTCCAACCTATATGCAATGTGAGGATAACTAAATCTACCTCCCGGAGGGAAGCGTAGCAAAGAATGTGTGAACATATGTTAAAATCACCAACTAATTAAGATATATTTTGGGTGTTATATTTTAGGAGACTCTTTATTTTGCCTCATTCTCTTCATCTCAAAATATATTTGTGTGACTGCACCACTTGCAACCCAAATTTTCTAAATGCAAGTGATTATTCTAATTGTTGAACATATTTTTATTACATCAATTTTATAATGCTAATAAATAGAGAGAACTAACAAGAGTAAACTAAAACAACCACAAGTTTGAGTGCTCTAATTAGGACAAAATCATGCCAAGAGTATGTAAGAAAACATGGAATTCTGTGGTTATGTGAGAAATTCATTTTTTTTTAATTTTGTCCTGAAAGAAATTGAAACATGGAAATTGAAGATCTCCATGAGGTTAAAGGCTGAAGTCATTCTTCAGACTTATATTACGCAATGTAGGGTCTGAAAAACGATAAGTTGTCAAAATGTTGAATGAAAGAAAACATGCAAAAAGCAAACAAAAATTTCTGATGCATAAATAATAAAAATAATTAACACATTAAGGATTTGTTACTTTGAAGATTAAGTAGAGAAAAACAGATAACCAAGAAAAATAAATTCAGAAAGAATGAACTTTATTCTGAAAGAATAAAATTGAGAAAGACAAGATTAAACATTTTCTCCCCAAATCATCGTTTTCTTTTTAGCATAAAAATTACATGCTTTTTCTTATCAAAATCATGTTTACCAAAGATTATAAGAGCCCTGAATAATTTATGCAGGACACATTAGTGTGTGTGTGTGTGGAGGGAGGGGATTGGTTAAGAACCATTGAATGAGCCAGGACATGGAAACAACCTACATCTCCATCAGCAGATGCATGGATAAGAAAGCTGTGGTACATATACACAATGGAGTATTACTCAGCCATTAAAAAGAATACATTTGAATCAGTTCTAATGAGATGGATGAAACTGGAGCCAATTATACAGAGTGAAGTAAGCCAGAAAGAAAAACACCAATACAGGATACTAACACATATATATGGAATTTAGAAAGATGGTAATGATAACCCTGTATGCGAGACAGCAAAAGAGACACAGATGTATAGAATGGACTTTTGGACTCTGAGGGAGAGGGAGAGGGTGGGATGATGTGGGAGAATAGCATTGAAATATGTATACTATCACGTAAGAAACGAATCGCCAGTCTATGTTCGATACAGGATACAGGATGCTTGGGGCTGGTGCATGGGGATGATCCAGAGAGATGATACGGGGTGGGAGGTGGGAGAGGGGTTCAGGATGGGGAACTCATGTACTCCCGTGGCGGATTCATGTCAATGTATGGTGAAACCAATACAGTATTGTAAAGTAAAATAAAGCAAAAATAAAAATTAAAAAAATGATAATAAAAATAAAAAAAAGAAAAAAGAAAAAAAAAAGAACCATTGAATGTCAACAAAATAGTAACTTTCAAATATCCATCTCCTTACCATTTATTTATTGAATGGTTGTGATGCAAAATATTCCATATGGTGTAGAAACAGCAGTAAATAATAGGGTACATCCCAGTACAGGATTTCATAGAGCTTCATTTCCCATGTATCTCAATACAGTTGGTTAATCAAATGCCTGTTATAAATAATAATAATATCATTGCTTTTCTGAGCATAACACTAAGTTTTTATAAACCTCAACTAAAATTATGTTGTGTGAATACTTCTCAAGTTTTCTGTATCTATTCTCTTTGCTGTGCTCATCTAAGTGTGTGCTGTGCTTAGTTGCTCAGTCGTGTCCGGCTCTTTGTGACCCCATAGACTGTAGCCCACCAGGCTCCCCTGCTTGTGGGGATTCTGCAGGCAAGAATACTAGAGTGGGTTGCCATTCCTTCCTCTAGGGGATCTTCCCAACCCAGGAATGGAACCCAGGTCCCGGGCACTGCAGATGGATTCTTTACCGTCTGAGCCTGCAGGAAAGCCCATTCATCTACCTGGGCTATGGTAAAAGACAGAATGATGCATTGTTAAAGAGTCTGAGGTAGTTAAATTATAAAATTACTAATTATGTTGCTTTAGGCAAACTATGTATATGTCTGTTCAGCAGATTCTTGGGCTACACAATCATCAAAGCAATGGAGAAAAACGTGCAAATGAGTGGGATTTTTAGGGTGCCTCAGTCAAGCAGTCTTAGTATCTATCCGTAAGATATAAGGCTGTCCTTTTTCAGAAAACATTGACCTTTGGCAAAGAGATCTTCTTTGAACATTCTTGGGTTCTTGGAGGGGAAAAAAAATAGAATATTAAAAGCTCTCTAAGCTCAAACAATTGTTTAAAAATATTTTTATTTCATCATTTCCTGGTATTTATTAAAAAAAAAAAAAGTACAAAAGATTGAAGACAGTGATTCTCAAATCTGGTTGGGATGGAGATGAGGAGCTATATTCCTAAAACCTGATAAACCTGTAGGAATTTTTGCCATAGGTAGTCACCACTGTGTTTTAAATACTTAATGAGAGGCTGAATATACAAGTGGGCTTGGCCAGACCACATATGACAAGAGAACTTGAACCCACAATTTCCCCAGCAACCAGCCCAGGAAACCAAACCACAACCTCAGAACCAACCCATCCAAAATTGTCAGGATATGATCAATGACTGCCAGCGTCCCTCCTCCCTTTTTATGTTTCTGCCCCACTTTCAACTTATGACCAACAATAGAACATCAAATGTGCTTCCCAAACCTATCACAAAGATGCCCCTACTTCTCATTAGTCCTTCTCTAACTTTCTTCCAACAATACCTTTCATTCAGAATATAGCAGAACTCTGTCCTTTTTTTTTCCTTATTAAGCTTCCCTACCTCCTGCTTGCCTTTGAATCTCTGGCAAACTCAAATGATTGTGGCTAATTCTTTGCTGTAGAGGGTTCTTAATAAATGGTCTCAGTTTGATTTCAGTTGGGAGGTCTTCATTTATTTCAACATTAAGGTGTGACAGAGTATGAAAATAAAACAACAGTAGATTAAGAGAAACATAACAAAACATTGTAGTAATGGCATTATCATCTTATTTCAAAGTAGCTTGAAGTTAGTAGTGAACATCTATTGATTTATTCGTTCTGTATACTACACCCAAGTATACATTTATATAGATAGGTAGATAGACAGATAGATAGATAGATAAAGAGAGAGAGAGACACACACACAGAGACAGAGAGAGACAGAGAGCCAGAGATTTTACTTAGAGGAATCACTTTTAAACAGCTCCCACAGCAATTTTCAACCAGGGGAGCAAATGGTGGCTGAAAATTCAATGTGCTCTGGTGTAGAATAATGTCCTAATTCCCTCCATCCAGAAGGGTGATTTTATGCAGTTCTAACAAAAACAAGATTCTGCACATTAGTGTACTACCTCACCACCAGGAAAAAAATATATAGATCTTAATTGGAAAGATATATTTCAGTTTAGTTCAGTTCAGTTCAGTCACTCAGTCATGTCCGACTCTTTGTGACCCCATGAATTGCAGCACGCCAGGCCTCCCTGTCCATCACCAACTCCAGGAGTTCACTCAAACTCACATCCATCGAGTCAGTGATGCCATCCAGCCATCTCATCCTCTGTCGTCCCCTTCTCCTGCTGCCCCCAATCCCTCCCAGCATCAGAGTCTTTTCCAATGAGTCAACACTTCACATGAGGTGACCAAAGTACTGAAGTTTCAGCTTTAGCATCATTGCTTCCAAAGAACAGCCAGGACTGATCTCCTTTAGAATGGACTGATTGGATCTCCTTGCAGTCCAAGGGACTCTCAAGAGTCTTGTCCAACACCACAGTTCAAAGGTATCAATTCTTCAGTGCTCAGCTTTCTTCACAGTCCAACTCTCACATCCATACGTGACCACTGGAAAAACCATAGCCTTGACTAGAAGGACCTTTGTCGGCAAAGTAATATCTCTGCTTTTGAATATGCTATCTAGGTTGGTCATAACTTTCCTTCCAAGGAGTAAGAGTTTTTTTAAAATTTTCATGGCTGCAGTCACCATCTGCAGTGATTTTGGAGCCCAAGAAAATAAAGTCTGACACTGTTTCCACTGTTTCCCCATCTATTTCCCATGAAGTGATGGGACCAGATGCCATGATCTTAGTAGTGAATGAATTCATAGGAAAAAAAAATATGTATATATATATACAAATATATATATACACACACACACATATATATACAAAATACATTTTTAAATGTGAAAATTTCTTTATAAGAAACTGTTTCATGTGCATACTTCTCTGTTTTGGTGTGGATAGTTTGGGTAGGATAGTTGTGGTGAATTTAAAGCCTCCAGTATTGAAATGCCTGCACACTTGTGAACATATTACTTGGGAAATGCAATACGACCTGTGTCATCATCTCCATAAAATAGCCATGACCATTTGGAAAACACAGTGAAAGCTGATGTTCCACATTGTTCTCTCTATGCTAAAGTCCTCCCCTGGGGCTAAATAGATTTGCTAAACCTTATGTTGTTTACCCAATTTTTGTGCCAAAGCATTAATGAGACTCCTATGGGTAATGATGCTTTGCCAAAATATTGGGTCTTTAATTCAATATCACCTTTTTTTTTGGCAATACATTTATTCATTGAATATACATTTCTTAAAAACCCAAGATGTCATTCAATATACCACAAGATACTTAAATGGTCTTGTTGGATTGCATTACTTTACACAGAATTTAGGTGAAAATCTATTTCAGAGACATTATACAAAGGGCAAAAAAAAAACAAACAGTAAGCAAAGTAAACTTCAATCCATTCTATTCAGTGTAGATGAGAAAAATAACCTGACACTTTGTCTAGATTCTATTTTTTTTTTAATGTGCAAAGTCAAAGTCATAAAGGAATTTAAATTGTCTATATATTTGCATTACAGAAAACGTTTACTTAAGTTTGGATGATCAAATATCACTTTAAATAATAAGAATAGTTTAATAAATTTTAATAATAGGGAAAGTTTAAATCTCCTTTTTAACAATACATCTCTCAATATCCTATTAGTAATTCCAAAACCCTGAAACCTTAGAAAACCAAAGTCTGCAGTTGCCATTGTTACTGCCGTGGAAGGTTTTGTGCAAGTTCATTTGGCAGCAAAACTGGTCTCATAAAGCCATTATTTAGCCCACAAGCTGTAACTATTCATGTTCGGCAATAGAGAAATTTGACTACAGACTTTAGCCCTAGATCTTGGCACATTTGTGATGTACGTGCTGCTGATGTATATGTTAAAATCCAAAAACAAACTGCATTCTAAAACATACAGGACCCAAAAAGTTTGGAGAATGAATTGATAAGAAATTATTAAAATGTATTAGAGATGTAACTGGACAAACAAATTAAACAAACAAAAAACAGTGATCTCCAGGGACTTTCTTAGACCTACAAGAAAGTAATTTTAAGGTTAACTTTCCATGAATATTCACCAATAGGAAAGAAGTTAAATGGCAACCCACGCCAATATTCTTGCCTGGAGAATCCCATGGACAGAGGAGCCTAGCAGGCTACAGTCCATGGGGTCACAAGAGTTGAACATGAATTAGCAACTAAACCACCTGCCTAAGAATGTGATATTATTGTGTCAGGCTGACTTGTAAACTCTTGTAATAACTACCAAATCCTCTTCATCTGATGAAAATGATTTGGAAAATATCCCTGTGGAATCCAGGGATATTAGAGGAAAAGGAAGATTACTGCAAGACTGGAAATGAATACCCATGATGTCATATCTGATTATTAAGAAAAGTAAAAATGTGATTTGATCAGCAATTCCCCAGATGTTCTAGATGTTTTGACATACAGAGAGCAGCTTAATACGACTGATTTTTTTTTTTTTAAGAAGTGGGGGAAAAAATAACCTTTAAGCTTAGAGTGATAAATAGGATTTATCTAATCTTGAGTAACTAAGAGGACTGTCTGGAGTCCTGCAGTGATGATTCTGATATCCTAATCAGGCTCAACCAGAGAGGAAGTGAAAATCATCAGAGCAAGAGGGGATAGTGTCTGTTATGCATGTGATCACTGACATTTTCTTCCCGGTTTACATTCTCCTCCAGTTCTTTTTTTTTTCTGTACATTTCTTTTCTGTTTCTATCCACTCTCCCCTATAGTGTGCACATTCTTCCATTGCTTTTCCCCGCCCCACCGCAGTGGCCATAGCTCCATGCTGCCGGCAAAGATTCTCATTGGTCCACTTATAAAGTAGAAAGTGGAATGCAGAAATTCCCTGGTGGAGCGGTGATTAAAAATCTGCCTGCCAAGGCAGATTACATGGGTTCAATCTCTGGTCAGGGAAGGTCCCACGAGCTGTGAAGCAACAAAGTACCTGCGCCACAACTATTGAGCTCTAGCGCCCTTATCTTGGTCTGCAACAAGAGAAGCCACTGCAATGAGAAGCCCCATCCCGCCCACTGACAGCAACTAGGGAAAGCCTATGCACAGCAATAAAGACCCAGCACAGCCATAATAAATACAATTTAAATAAATTAATTCTAAAAAACAACACACACTCTCTCAAGAACCAAATTTTTTAAAAAGTGCAAAAATGCACTAATCAATTAATTGTTTATAGTAATTATAACTGGAGAAGGAAACGGCAACCCACTCCAGTGTTCTTGCCTAGAGAATCCCAGGGACGGGGGAACCTGGTGGACTGCCGTTTATGTGGTCACACAGAGTAGGACATGACTGAAGCGACTTAGCAGCAGCAGCAGTAATTATAATAAATTGTGAAAACTGGCTAAACAGGTTAACATATTTGTAATATAATATGGAAAATATAAATATATAATATGGAAGTAAAAAGAAAATTTAAGTCTATAGGTGCTTGTCTTGGTCAAGATTCTCTAACAGAATACCAAGAGAATGGGTGGCTTATAAACAACAGAAATTGATTTTTCACCATTCTAGAGACTGGAAAGTCTAAGATCAACGAACTGGATAATTCAAGATATGGTGAGATCTGACCTCCTGGTTCATAGACCAGTATTTTTGCCTTGTCTTCAGATGGTGGAGGGGTTCTCTGGGTCTAGTTTATAAGCACATGAGTCTATTTTATGAGGGTTCTACCTTCATGACCTAAGCACCTCCCAGAGTCCCCACCTCCAAATGCCATCACATTAGTGGTGCAGTTTCAGCATACAAATCTTGAGGTGACACAATCATTCAATTTTTAGTAGAACTGAAGTACAATATCTTTAAGATGAGCAACTTATTGAAAAAGCATTTAGAGAAGTACCATATTATATAATATCAAAACAACCACACAATGCTACTGAACAGTCCCTTATCCAGAAAAAGGTAACAGCTAAATTCTCAGAGATAAAAAAGCATTAAAAAATTTCACATATGTACACTGTATGAAATACTGACTGTGAAATGCACAACACTTCAAATGAAACAAGAAACCGAAACCAAAAAAAAGGAAAAATCTATTTAAAATAGAATCTTAAATTTCAGGCATTTATTTATACATCCATATCAATATAAATATACATGTGACAAAAATAATATTATTAATCTGTTTCTAAAATTCTAGATTTTATTAAATTAGGGAAACAGCTTAAAACACAGCATACTAAGAAAATCTAACATCATTTCCTTGACACTTATAAAATGTAAAAGCAGATATATTTTCAAACCTTAAAATGTAATTGGTGAAATAAGTGTACTTTCTCTAAATAACAGCAAATAAGCCATTTTTAAGAGGCACAGACAATTAAATTTTATTATATAAATAAATAAATGTCAAGAGTAAAGAAAATTGTCTGCCACACTTGTGTTACTTTTCTGCTTCAGAAGTGAAACTTTGGATATTTTTATCCTTTAAGAATTTTATTTGCTATGTGGTTTATCTTACAATTGATCTATAAATTTTTATGATCAATTTCATATCATATAAAACTTCCAATACTTGTTCCAATGAAATATTACTTTAATATTATAAACCAGGGAACACCACTAGAAAATTCCATTTTGTTATAATATTAAATTTTATTGTGTATTAAATATTAAGTGTTATTTATTTAATTCTCCAGAAACCTTCTCTTCATATATGTATCCCTCCAAATAAAATGCCCATCTTAACTTTTTAATTATTTTTTCAAAACCAGATTTATATCCATAACATAAACATACTGTTTCACATAGGAAATGCAAAGTGTTTAAGCCTTGAATGGTGTCATATTGCATCTTGAAAAATACAAATAAGTGTTAAACTTTAAGAATCATACAAAGGTAATATGTATTCATGGGGCTTCCTAGATAACAGAGTGGTGAAAGAGTCCACCTGCCAATTCAGGAGATGCAGGAGACCCAGGTTCAATCCCTCAGTTGGGAAGATCTCCTGGAGGAGGAAATGGCAAACCACTCCAGTATTCTTGCCTGGAAAATTCCATGGATAGAAGAGCCTGGTGGGCCACGTCCTTGAGGTCATAAAGAGTCAGATATGACTGAGCACATACACACAAAAGGAACTCATATTATTGAAACAGCCAAAAAATTTGTTCAGGGTTTTTGTTAAGCTATTGACATCTTATACAATGGGATACCAACAGAATATTTCATGTAAAAATGGGCACAATAAATGATAGAAATGGTATGGACCTAACAGAAGCAGAAGATATTAAGAAGCAGTGACAAGAATACACAGAAGAACTATACAAAAAAGATCTTCATAATCTGGATAGCCACAATGGTGTGATCATTTACCTAGAGCCAGACATCTTGGGGTACAAAGTCAAGTGGACCTTAAGAAATATCACTACAAACAAAGATAGTGGAGGTGATGGAATTCCAGCTGAGCTATTTAAATCCTAAAAGATGATGCTGTGAAAATGCTGCACTCAATATACCAGCAAATTTGGAAAACTCAGCAGTGGCCACAGGACTGGAAAAGGTCAGTTTTCATTTCAATCTCAAAGAAGGGCAATGCCAAAGAATGTTCAAACTAGTGCACAATTGCACTCATTTCACATGATAGCAAGGTAATTCTCAAAATCCTTCAAGATAGGCTTCAACAGTACATAAACTGAGAACTTCCAGATGTACAAGTTGGGTTTAGAATAGGCAGAGGAAACCAGAAATCAAATTGTCAATATCTGATGGCTTACAGAAAAAATAAAGAATTCCAGAAAAACAACTACTTCAGATTCATTGAGTACTCTAAAGCCTTTGACTGTGGGATCACCACAAACTGTGAAAAATTCTTCAAGAGATGGGAATATCAGACCACCTTACCTGCCTCCTGAAAAATCTGTATGCAGGTCAAGAAGCAACAGTTAGAACTGGATGTGAAACAATGGACTGGTTCCAAATAGGAAAAAGAATATGTCAAGGCTGTATATTGTCACCGTGCTTATTTAACTTACATGCAGAGTACATCATGTGAAGTGCCAGGATTGATTAAGCACAAGCTGGAATCAAGGTTGCAGGTAGAAATATCAATAACCTCAGATATGTAGATGGAACCACACTTATGGCAAAAGTTGAAGAGGAACTAAAGAGCCTCTTGATGAAAGTGAAAGAGGAGAGTGAAAAAATTGGCTTAAAACTCCACATTCAAGAACATTTGGCAAGATCATGGCATCTGGTCCCATCACTTCACGGCAAATGGATGGGGAAACAATGGAAACAGTGACAGACTTTATTTTCTTGGGCTCCAAAATCACTGCTGACAGTGACTATAGCTATGAAATTAAAAAGACACTTTCTCCTTGGAAGAAAAGCTATGACCAACCTAGACAGCATATTAAAAAGCAGAGACATTACTTTGCCAGCAAAGTTCTGTATAGTCAAAGCGGTGACTTTTCCAGTAGTCTCATATAGATGTGAGAGTTGGACCATAAAGAAGGCTGAGCACCAAAGAATTGATGGTTTCAAGCTGTGATGTTGGAGAAGACTCTTGAGAGTCCCTTGGACTGCAAGGAGATCAAAGCAGTCAATCCTAAAGTTAATCATTCCTGTTTATTCATTGGAAGAACTGATGCTGAAGCTCCAATATTTTGGCCACCTGATGCAAAGTGTTGACTCTTTGGAAAAGACCCTGACGATGGGAAAGATTGAAGTCAGGAGGAGAAGGGGACACCAGAGAATGAGATGGTTAGATAGCATTATGACTCAATGGGCATGAGTTTTGGCAAACTCTAGGAGACAGTGAAGGACAGGGAGGCCTGCAGTGCTGAGTCCCTGGGACTCGCAGAGTCTGACATTACTGAGTGACTGAACTACAACATTGATAGAAATTTTGGCCAACTCAATAGTTCCTTAATAATCAAAGACAATTGTGTCTATGCATTGTCATACTCCATATTAATTTTATAATCTAATAATCAGCAAATCATGAACTTAATGGAACCTTGGGTTTTGAAAGTGATGGTGTCACTATTGTCTGAAGACATTCATTTAGATACTTTGTGAAGGATTTTGCTAAACAATGAGAAGCCATTTATCTATCAATGAATATTTATGGAGTATAAAATATATAAAAATATAAATGAGTATTTTATAAAGGGGTGACTTAGTTGATTTCCTCTGAGACCAGAGAGAAATTTGGGTGCAGGCAGGTGGAAGTGAACCCAGCAAACTGGGGCAACAAAACAGAGAGCAAAGGCAGGCAGGGAGGAAAGACTGCTTACAAATTTGAGTCCTCTGTGACTTTCTGAGAAGCATAAAGAGAATGGCTCCAAGAACTGTACAAGAGAATTGCAATATTTATTTACTACAATAAATTATAATATTTATTCACTAGCTCCCTTCCCCAGTTGTTTGAGCATTGTCCCCACAGACACTAATTCTTCCACAATCCAGAGTGTGTTTTTCTAGACTAAGTGAGTTCCTCAAGTTTCAGAGAAGACCTCAGGGCAGACAGCAGAGATTCATTCAGGGCCTATGGACCACAACTTCAGGGGATATCAAAGAGGCCAGATGATGTGAACTAGGCTCCAGAGAGGCATCCAAAAATGGAGCCAGGGCATGTCATGCACAGTTCTAGGGCTTTGGAATTCACTGAACAGCAATTTTATCTGTGGATAAAAAAGGGACTAGCCTTGATGAGTTGATAATCAAGTGCATAATGGACAAACCTCCATTATCTTCAAAATAATAGAAATGCAAGATATCTGATTTAGATAAGATTGATAGGAGTTAATTTGTTTAGAAGTCTACCTCCTATACAGACTAAAGCCTTCTTGTAGGAAGAAGATATGTACAGCTTGATATTATAAAGGTCAAGCACATTGCAGGTACTCAGTATTCAGTTCAGTTCAGTTCAGTCACTTAGTTGTGTCCGACTCTTTGCGACCCCATGGACTTTAGCACGCCAGGCCTCCCTGTCCATCACCAACTCACAGAGTATACTCAATTCATGTCCATAGAGTCGGTGATGCCATCCAACTATCTCATCCTCTGTAGTCCCCTTCTCCTGCCCTCAATCTTTCCCAGCATCAGGGTCTTTTCAGATGAGTCAACTCTTCACATCATGTGGCCAAAGTATTGGAGTTTCAACTTCAACATCAGTCCTTCCAAAGAATATTCAGGACTGGTTTCCTTTAGTATGGACTGGTTGGATCTCCTTGCAGTCCAAGGGATTCTCAAAAGTCTTCTCCAATACCACAGTTCAAAAGCATCAATTCTTCAGCACTTAGTTTTTTTATAGTCCAACTCTCACATCTATACATGACCACTGGAAAAACCATAGCCTTAACTAGCTGGACCTTTGTTGGCAAAGCAATGTCTCTGCTTTTTAATATGCTGTCTAGGTTGGTCATAACTTTCCTTCCAAGGAATAAGTGTCTTTTAATTTCATAGCTGCAGTCACCATCTGCAGTGATTTTGGAGCCCAAGAAAATAAAGTCTGGCATTGTTTCCACTGTTTCCCCATCTATTTGCCATGATGTGATGGGACCAGATGCCATGATCTTAGTTTTCTGAAAGTTGAGCTTTAAGCCAACTTTTTCACTTTCTTTCACTTTCATCAAGAGGCTCTTTAGTTCTTCACTTTCTGCCATAAGTGTGGTGTCATCTGCATATCTGAGGTTATTGATATTTCTCCCAGCAATCTTCATTCCAGCCTGTGCTTCCTCCAGCCCAGCGTTTCTCATGATGTACTCTGCATACAAGTTAAATAAGCAGGGTGACAATATACAGCCTTGATGTACTCCTTTTCGTAGTTGGAACCAGTCTATCGTTCCATGTCCAGTTCTAAATGTTGCTTCCTGACCTACATACAGATTTCTCAAGAGGCAGGTTAAGTAGTCTGGTATTCCCATCTCTTTCAGAATTTTCTACAGTTTATTGTGATCCACACAGTCAAAGGCTTTGGCATAGTCAATAAAGCAGAAATAGATGTCTTTCTGGAACTCTCTTGCTTTTTCGATAATCCAGCAGATGTTGGCATTTTGATCTCTGGTTCCTCTGCCCTTTTTTAAAACCAGCTTGAACATCTGGAAATTCATGATTCACATATTGTTGAAGTCTGGCTTGGAGGATTTTGAGCATTACTTTTCTAGCATGTAAGATGAGTGTACTTGTGTGGTAGTTTGAGCTTTCTTTGGCATTTCCTTTGAGATTGGAATGAAAACTGACTTTACCAGTCCTGTGGCCACTGCTGAGTTTTCCAAATTTGATGCCATGTTCAGTGCAGCATTTTCACAGCATCATCTTTTAGGATTGAAATATACTCAGTATAGAACTATACATATCAAATGAAAGAAGGAAGAATAGAGGAATGCAATGGAGGGGGGGGGGAAACAATGTAGTTTAGAGCAGTTCAGGAAAATAAAATGCTTTGGAAAGGAGCTATTTGTGATGGATTTTGCATCATATAAATTATTAGACATTTATCTATGCAATATGTTTATGACTATTACCTTGATATGCTATCACCTAATATAACATTTTAGAAGAGACACATGAACAAAATATTAATGAAATGAAATAATTTTAACTAACTAAATACACATCAACAAAACTACCTGAACTTTTTGATTATATTTGGAACATCTAACTAAATTCAGAACTAGATTTTTTATTACTGACAGCAAAATTTAACTATGAAAAGTTGTTCAGTGTTCTTGCAACCAGAGACAGATTTTGCTTATTTTCTTTTCGTCTGATTTCTTATTTTACTATTTAAAATGCTAGGAAGTGCATTATTTGTGTTTTCTATATCACATTGGTCCTGACAATTAACAAACCCTACAAGACAAGTTAACAACATGAACTGTATTTGAGTGACTTCGTGAAATACTTTTATTTGGCAGAAAAGCCAGAGACATTTAAGCTCATAGACAACTAGATTTGTAAAACAAAAGTCTGTGTCAGTACTTTACAATTTACAAAGAATGAATATTTTATAATATCCTAAAGATCAAGAGCTGTAAAATTTACAAAATTCAAGCAAGTAACAAAAATCTGTGATTTGGACGTACAACAGTAGGATCTAATTGATTCCAGTTAATTGGAAGATGTATGTCTTTCTAAGTACATCCATTCAAATCACATTTTTTTAAATATTATGCTGGTCAAAAAAAAAAAAGCAAACACAACAACAATAAAAACAAAGGGTCAGTTCAGTTCAGTTCAGTCGCTCAGTCGTGTCCGACTCTTTGTGACCCCATGAATCGCAGCACGCCAGGCCTCCCTGTCCATCACCAACTCCCGGAGTTCACCCAGACTCGCGTCCATCGAGTCAGTGATGCCATCCAGCCATCTCATCCTCTGTTGTCCCCTTCTTCTCCTGCCCCCAATCCCTCCCAGCATCACAGTCTTTTCCAATGAGTCAACTCTTCGCATGAGGTGGCCAAAGTACTAGAGTTTCAGCTTTAGCATCATTCCTTCCAAAGAAATCCCAGGGTTGATCTCCTTCAGAATGGACTGGTTGGATCTCCTTGCAGTCCAAGGGACTCTCAGAAGTCTTCTCCAACACCACAGTTCAAAAGCATCAATTCTTCACTGTGCATTTGTGCATTAGTTATCTACTACCACAATTATGCTATGTAGAAATCAACCACAAAATCTCAGTGACATGTATCATTAAACATTTATTTAACTCACACATCTGCAGGGGTTCCACTGATTTTAATTGGGTAAGTTCATGTATATTTCATCTTTCAATCTGGTAGAGTTTTCTCACATGCTTGTAGATTCTTCTGGCCTGCAGATGACCTGAAATCGCCTCTTTTGGGAAGGCCGTGTGGTCTGTCATCCTCCAGTAGGTAAATTCTCATGTCATTCAAAGAGAAACAAGAGAGAATATTAACACACATGAGCATTTTTCAAGCCTCCTTATGTATCACATATTTTAACATCCCATTGACCTAAGTGAGTTACCTGTCTGAGCTCAAAATTTGGTACCGGGGAAACAGATTCAAGTTTTTTAGTGAGAGAGATTGCAAAGTCACATAGCAAAAAACATGGATATCAGGGATAAGAGTGGAAAATGTTGGCCATCATTAAAATCAATTTCTTATACGCTGCATGTTATCTCTAATAAAAGAACATTCATCCTTGCCCTCTGCTGTAAACTAGAATTGTACATATTGAGGACTCACTTATATCTGCAACTTATGGCTGGGTGAAAATAGAAAAATTAGCCAAATTTATCATAGATAAATGAATGACCATGAAGTTCCTATCTCTGTTGTTGATAAAAACAAATAAATAAACAAAAACAAATTATGAAATTAATTTGACATATTAGCTCATGTAAATTAAATTTTCAAACTATCCACAGTGGATATCTGTATCAGATTTGTCTAACTATCTTTGACAATTCCTTTGTAGATTTTATCAAAGATGATGGTGAAAAGCTAAGAAGAGAAAATGAAATTAAAAAATAAAAGTGAAGAAGATAAGTTCTTCCTAGGATTCTAACATGAAAGAGAATTGGCTTGGGCCAGTTTTTAGGGGT
This sequence comes from Budorcas taxicolor, assembly GCF_023091745.1. Classification (NCBI taxonomy): domain Eukaryota; kingdom Metazoa; phylum Chordata; class Mammalia; order Artiodactyla; family Bovidae; genus Budorcas; species Budorcas taxicolor. The sequence continues at coordinate 52,321,658 of NC_068929.1, read as the reverse complement.
TCCTATGTATGTTCCTACATACTAGCTGGCTATTACTTTCCTGTTTGGATGTGTGCATGTGTGTGATCTTAATTATTTAAAAAAAATTTTTTTGACTGTGCCACATAACATGTGGGGTCTTAGTTCCCTACCAGGGATAGAACCTGCACTCCCTACCTTGGCAGCACAAGTCTTAACCACTGGACTGCCAGGGAAGTCCAACAATTTAATTATTTTAATATCAAGATTCTGACCAACCATGAGGGTACTGTGTACATCTGAGGGTAGATGATTCCACTCTCAGGCTAATCTAATCTTCTCACAATGATATATTCAATTCCAAAGAAATATATATTTCTTTTTGCTCAGAATTATTATTAAGATTAAGCTACTTTTGTGAATCTGGTTTCCAAAATACTGGAGAAGGAAATGGCAACCCACTCCAGTAGTCTTGACTGGAGAATTCCATGGACAGAGGAGTCTGGTGGGCTGCACGTCCATGCAAAACAAAGAGCTGGGCATGACTGAGCAGGTAAGCAGAAATTTGTAGGAGAATCTTGATACATTTAAGTGTGATAAAATGTAGAGCATAAATAAGATAATATTTAATATTGAAAGGCATTTAGTTCTTAAAATTCCTCAGGATCATTATAATGAAAATCATAGTAAATTAAGCAAAGTCTATATCATTTTCATATATATTATTAAGTGCCTGGTAGGATGAACCTTTATTATCCTATTTTTAAAACATGTATTATCATCACAGGCATAAGGAGTCTATACATTAGGATTTGAAATAAGATAAATCCACAGAGAAAAAAAAATTGTGAATGTTTTCTTGCACTAATTGTATGTTTACAAATAATGTTCTTAATCATTTGGTATATAAAACTGGTAGGTTCTTAAAATACAGTTAAATTCAATGGAATTTTTCATTGCACATTGTGTTCCAAGTCCAGCAAATACCTATCTTGTCACCCTTTCTATAGAAGAAACATTTTATTTAAAAAAAATAATTCATATTGAGGAGAAATGGATTAAGAAAGTGGGTAATTTTCCCTGTTGAGAGCCTTGACCCACTACTATTGTTAGTACTGATCAACTGTTGCACACTTAACCTTCTACACATTGATACATTGCTAAGTTTATATCTATACCACAAGTGCATGCAGCAAATAGTTTCAAAATATTATGAAAGTACTGCAGAGTTTCAACAAATCACTTACAAAATAATACACTAGTGTAACATCATTCAGTAGATAAGCACAAGTGGAGTTCCTGACCTCCTGATACAATTTTTCCAGTATACCCCCTAGAGAGTCATCAAGCATTCTCTTTCCAAACTATGTGACTAAATTTAAAGACCTTTTAAGGACCTGTCAGCTTACTTAGCCTGATTGCATTTACACTCTTAAGCCCGTTTGCTTTTGTGATGGCCACAAGTAACATTGAAATATTGAGGATGTTCAAGTTTTTCAAAAGAAAGGTATCGCTGTGGCATCCATTCAAATGTATTGTTTCACAGGGGATGTATTTTGAGAAAGGGCAGATGGTAGCATTTCCCAGAACATCTGTTACCCATCATTCTTTCACGGAGAAACCCAGATGCTGTTGACAACTTGTATGTAAATCATGCTGACAATTTGTTCAGTGTCTCTCCTGCGGAGACTGAGGTTGTCCTGGTCATACCATTTATCAGATATAGGAGATAATGGAGTCCCACAAGTACAGTTCCAACTGTGTTTGGGTCAGAAACAAAACAGCTATTAAATTAAGGGAATGATTTATCTACTTTGAAGTTATCTCCAGCAAAGATTTCCTACTTCAACTTTCTTAGTCTTATCTGAAAGTGTACGTTAGATATTAAATGCTCTACAGAACAGAAAAATGCCAAACTGCTTCCTGATACTTGTCCTCAACTTCTATTACTATTTGTTAGGGGTAATCATTTCTTTGACCTTGCATTTTAAAATTACTTTCATCTCAGGGAAATAACATGTAAGAGGGAAATTATGCATGCATTGCTGTATAAATGTCAGATTTTTTACTTTGCAAATGCCTGCTATAAAATATTCACAGTACAGAAGTTGATTTACAATCCATTTCGCCTGTAATCTGTCTTATTCTAATTTTGTACCTTGTATCAGAGTGCATTTTTCACATTGATGAAAAGAAAACAAAAAGAAAAAAACAAGCATATCTTTAATTAACATACCTACGCAAAGGATAAACTAAAACTATTGGCATTTATAAAATGATTATAGATTTTTCTAAACAAACTAGATTAGATCATATATAGGTCGTAAAGAGGGAAAATACATAATTAAATTTCAAAATACCTAAGCTTATAAAAGTATTACATATAAGCTAAGCTTCTTGTTAAAATAATGAAGATTTAAAAAAATTAACATTGGATTAAGTAACTATAATACAAATTTGTACATCAAAATACCCATTTAATTTGTAAATAAATTTTACTTTGGGATGCTGATTAATGGCATTGATAGCAATTTGTTTCAAATCAAGCATTTTTGTTACACGATTACAGGTTAACTGGGACAACTGGGAAAACACATTGAGTTATGAAATATCATAAATATATTTGTCATATAAAATTCACAAATAAGACCAGAAACTGTTAGATTGACCTATCATCTTATTAAAATGTGCTCGGAACAGAATAAAAATTTTTGCACTAGAAAAGGAAGTAAAGATATATTCCCATGGGTCCTTTTTCAGGCAGCCAGCCTATTAAATTAAAATTGTTTTATAAAAAAAGCAATTTTAAATCTCAGTTTTACTTAAGATTGAGGTTCCTGGATCCATAATTTGGGATAACTAACCTACATAACGGAGAAGGCAATGGCACCCCACTCCAATACTCTTGCCTGGCAAATCCCATGGACGGAGGACCCTGGTGGGCTGCCGTCCATGGGGTCGCAAAGAGTCAGACACGACTGAGCGACTTCACTTTCACGTTTCACTTTCATGCATTGGAGAAGGAAATGGCAACCCACTCCAGTGTTCTTGCCTGGAGAATCCCAGGGGCAGCGGAGCCTGGTGGGCTGCCATCTATGAGGTCGCACAGAGTCGGACACAACTGAAGCGACTCAGCAGCAGCAGCAGCAACCTACATAAAGTGCCAGAGAAGTTTAACTTCTTGGATGGGGATGTCAAAAAAAAAGAAAAATCTTTTGGCAGTGGTGGTAGAAGTAAAAGATTCATCTACAATTTCGATTCATAAGCATGAGAATTTGTGCATAATGTGTCCGACTCTGTGTGACCCCACAGCTGGCAGCCCACCAGGCTCCCCCGTCCCTGGGATTCTCCAGGCAAGAACACTGGAGTGAGTTGTAACATCTGGAAATACTTATTTTTCATTTGCTTAAATATAAATGATAAAATCAAATTTAGTAAACCAATAGTTTTATATTATTATTACACATTGTAACAATATTAGTTTTCTGACAAAGCATTCCAAATATTATGGCAGGCTTCCATGGTGGCTCAGATGGTGAAAAAAAAAAAAAAAGCCTAGGTTTGATCCCTGGATTGGGAAGACCGCCTGGAGACATGGCAACTCACTCCAGTATTCTTGCCTGGAGAATTTTCATGGACAAAGGAGTCTGGCAGGCTACAGTCCATGGGGCCCAAAGAGTCGGGCATGACTGAGCAACTAAGCACACAAAAAAGTATTTATTAAGCAATATTAATGTCTGTTTCCATATAGATCAATTATTTAAATGAGTTGGGCCATAGAGTTAAGAAGTGTCAAGTCTGGGGTTTTCTTATTAATCAAGTAGTTTTAGAATAAGAAAATATCTTTATATTACTGTATATGTATCTGCTAATTAAACATACACTAATTAACATATACCTTATGGATTTGTCTGTTGAAACACAAACCCCATCAGATACTACTTGATATTGACAGATTTCATGAAGTTGCAAACTGGTAAGCATATGCCAAAGCTTGCCCAAGACTTTTCCATTATGGTTGTTTTCTTGAACAATTAATAACTCCCCTCATTCACTCCAAAACACGCAGGTTTGGATAATAAACTGTATGATCATAACACTTACTAACCACCCAACTACATCATGATGCTGGAACAAGGCTTTATCATTTCATATTTGGGAATCTTTTGAAGCAGTTTTGTTTCTGATTTATGAATAATGCATCTAAATTGTCTGGGTCGATTTCCCTACAAAGATTTTGGTAGCTCCTTGTTAGACATCTTTAAAAGGAACTACAACATAGTCCAGTTAATATTAACTTTCATACAGTGATTCTAAAAGAAAACAATAGTTGGCTTCCCATGTACTGGCAAGCAGGGAGACTTACTATTTATAGGACCATAGCAAGCATTACATAAAGGGAAGTCTGTTTTCATTTGTGTCTGACAACTTGACTAGTCTGAGACATAGAGAGAAAATTGTAAATGTGTAAAGTGTTTAAATGGGAAAAGTTTCTCTGCATTTCAGTTTGTCAGGACCTTTCACTAGTAAAAATACAAGATTCCAGGAACCTCAAGGGACAAGTTATTGTTCAAAGTTGGTCCCCAAATGTATCCTGATATGAAAATCAAATCACCTTCTTAAAATGTGGTCAGGTATACATCCTCTCTATCACATGTCTGTGAGATCAATAGATCTTATTTCATTAGCTACAGAAATTCTTTTGTCTTATTGGCTTGAAAATACAAAATATATTAGATTTAAATTGAACATAAAAAGTCAAGACCCCTTGAAAAGCATAGATGTCAATAATGAAATCAGCTAGCTGTGTAAAGAATAAATTCTTTTTAATTGTGACTTCTCCATTGTTTTTAGTGCTTTATGAAATTCAAACAACACTTTGTACTTTAAGACATACCTCTGGTGAGTCAACTTGAGTGTGTATTAAAATACCAAGAGATGGAACTGGTGAGAAGATGCCTCTGAAATGATAGGATCAGAATAAAATTGGATTAAAACTGGTTTTAGCACATACTGACCCAAGTCCAAGCAGTCATAGTTTATGATATTTACCACATCCTAGAAATAAACCTTTTAGGCATTATTATTTTCAAAATGATAACTGAGTATCAATTCTCTCTCCTTTGTGCATCAAATTCAATACATCTAGGAAATGATATTAAGAAATAATACACACGCAAAATAGTTCAGTTCAGTTCAATTCAGTTCAGTCGCTCAGCCGTGTCCGACTCTTTGTGACCCCTTGGACTACAGCACGCCAGGTTTCTCTGTTCGTCACCATCTCCCAGAGCTTACTCAAATTCATGTCCATCGAGTCGGTGATGCCATTCAACCATCTCATCCTCTGTCATCCCCTTCTCCTCTCACCTTCAATCTTTCCCAGCATCAGGGTATTTTCCAATGAAACAGTTCTTTGCATCAGGTGGCCAAAGTTTTGGGGTTTCAGCCTCAACATCAGTCCTTTCAATGAATATTCAGGAATGATTTCCTTTAGGATTGACTGATTTGATCTCCTTGCAGTCCAAGGGACTCTCAAAAGTCTTCTCCAATACCACAGTTCAAAAACATCAGCTCTTCAGTGCTCAGCAATCTTTATGGTCCAACTCTCACATCCATACATGACTATTGGAAAAATAGTGGTAGTAGTAGTAGTCAGAGCTACTACCATAGCTTTGACTAGACAGACCTTTGTCCACAAACTCTCATCTCTGTTTTTTAATATGCTCTCTAGATTGGTCATAGCTTTTCTTCCAAGGAGCAAACATTTTTTTAATTTCATGGCTGCAGTCACCATCTGCAGTGGTTTTGGAGCCCAAGAAAATAAAATCTCTCACTGTTTCCATTATTTCCCCATCTATTTGCCATGAAGTGATGGGACCAGATGCCATGATCTTAGTTTTCTGAATGTTGAGCTTTAAGCCAACTTTTTCACTTTCTTCTTTCACTTTCACAAAGAGGCTTTTTAGTTTCTCTTCACTTTCTGCCATAAGGGTGGTGTCATCTGCATGTCTGAGGTTATTGATATTTCTCCCCGCAATCTTGATTCCAGCTTGTGCTTCATCCAGCCTTGCATTTTGCATGATGTACTCTGCATATAAGTTAAATAAGCAGGGTGACAATATACAGCCTTGATGTATTCCTTTCCCTATGTGGAACCAGTCTGTTGTTCCATGTCCAGTTCTAAGTGTTGATTCTTGACCTGCATATAGATTTCTCAGGAAGCAGGTCAGGTGGTAGGGTATTCCCATCTATTTAAGAATTACAAAGAATTCCCATGTCTTGATGGTATATAAAATATATACCTACACTCAAAAGCAAGAAGGAAGAAATTTCGTTTATCAGAAACTGTGAGAAATGACTCAAAGTTTAAAAATAAAGAGGAACAGAATTATAGTTTGAGAGGCATGTAAGGATATATAAATATTCTTTAAAACCCTTTATGTTGTTTCCCCCTCTACCACATCTAAATATATTTTGACTGAATTAAACAGGATAAATCTCATCAATTTATTTGAATGCCAGAGAGATGATCTCTAGTACTGTTCATAAAACAACAGAAGCTGATTTCTTGAAATTTGGGATACATGTTCTAATATAATAAAGAAAAATATGTTCTAACATTCATAGTTTCCTCAAAACTTGCATGAAATCATTTTAGCTGCCTACCTTTAAATAGGAAATCTTTCAATGTCTGTGGAGCCTAGGCACCCAACAACTTATAATTCAGCAACAGAACCTTCACTATACATAGCTTTCCCAGAGTTGCATCCATATATAATCCAAATTAACATAATCCTTTCACTGTGTGGAACTTCTTAAGTGCTTCTGGGTCAAACTATTTTCTGACCATAATCGTGAGTCAAATCTAGAGGGAAATTTCCTATTTCCTAACTATGGATGATTCTATTACTGCTTTAATGCTTGGCATTTCCGAATCTGCACTCATTCTTGATAGAAAAGTACTAGAACACTTGAAGATGATCTCTGTTTCCTTCTCCAAGTATATTTGTTTACATAACTACAATGGCAAAATAAGAGACAAAAAGAAAAATAATAATAATAGCTCCTTTCTATATCCCAAGCAATATGCTATTACCTTAAAAATAGATAATACCTCTGTCTGAATTTTTCCTTATGTAGTTTATAAAGCAAATAAACTTTATAAAGCAAATCTTAAGTACAATTTCATTGCTACTTACCACAGTTATGTTTTTGTTTTACATCCATTCATATATTAATATAATCACATAGTCAAGAAATAGTTAATAAAGACCTACTAGGTAACAGGTCATTTTATAGAAAAATAAAGGAATAAACTCCATTTGTCTTTGTTAACACAAATAAATTATAAGTAGACCATTTCAGATATGACTCTGTTTTTGTTTAAGAAGTAGTGTAGGAGACCTGGCTTGTTGATAAAGCATGTCATGACCTGAAATATTTTCAAGAGTACTGTAGAGGTTTTGTCTGAAATCTTTTTGTGTAAGAACATGAATTTGGGCATTTTAAAGGCTGAACTAAATACAAACATCATAGAAAAAGGAAGACATGGATTCTATATTCTAATCTTGTGCTTTTATTATTGTGGAAAAAGAATCAATACAAAAAGCAATGTTCCTAGGAATGTAACTGGCATAAAATATAATAGTTTAAAATTTGTTTTAATTAGGTGAACATTTCCTTAGATAGAAATAATAGTTTCTTAGTGCTGCCATGATGAAATTCCACAAACTAAGAAGCTCAAGCAATGTAAAAGTGTTCTGTCAGTTTTGAAGCCTAGAAGCCTGAAATTCTGGTATCAGCAGGGCCATGCTCTCTCTGAAATCTGTAGAGACTTTTCTGGCTTCTGTTGTTTTGCCAGAATCATTGGTGTTCCTTACTGCAGGTGCATAACTCCAATCTCTGCCTTTAAACATTCTCCCAGGGTTTCTCACTCTTCATATCCTCATCCCCTTAAACACTTATCATACCAGATTAAGTATCAGATCACTTATATCATCATATCATACCACCTTATTCCTAAACCAACTACATGTTCAGTGTCCTTATTTCAAAATAAGATGAGAAGTCTTAGGGCTTGTGTTACAGGGAAAAAAGTGCTCTCTGAGAGAATGGTCACATTCCAGGTCTTAGGTAAATCACTGGAACAGCCCCTGAGTATAGATTCTCGGCTTCACACAGGAAAGGATTCAAGAGCAGGCCACAGTAAAGCAAAAGAAGGTTAATTCAAGGAGACACACACTCCACAGACAAGAGTTGGGCCATCTGGGAAGGCAGGGGGCATCAGGGTGTGGTAGTTGTCAGTTTTTATATGGAGAAGGAAATGGCAATCCACTCCAGTAATATTGCCTGGAAAATCCCATGGACAGAGGAGCCTGGAAGGCTACAGTCCATGAGGTCACAAAGAGTCGGACACGACTGATATAGGGATAGGTAATTTCATAGGCTAAATTTAGGGAGATGTATAAGCTACTGGAAGAAAACTTGGATGAGCTCTGCGGATGCTGGAACTTTATGTGGAGGAGAAAGAACTCTGCTTTTCCTTTCTAACCTTCAAAACACAATGATTTAACTTATGCCTTCTTTTGGACCTGAGATAGCTCAATGGCTTTCTACCGCATGGAACATGGAATGGCTTCATGAACATTCCCGTCTTAATTCAAGTATAAACTCTCCTTATGTGGTCAAGAGGATTATCCCCCTAGTTGACCACAGTATAAAGCCACTCACAGACCCAGTGCCTATCTTCTTGAACTAGCAGGATATGGCAGCCTACACATTGAAATTCAACCCATGGTAACAGTTTGCCAAAATCAGCAAAGATATTCAAAATAGCTAACAACTATTTCAGAAAAAGCACAGGCCAATCAGAATAAATACTGCTCTTAAATAAACAGCGTGTCTTCTTTTTAATGGCTATTTATTTATTTATTTTTGATTGCATGAGCGATCTTCTTTGCTTCATGCACTTTCTTTCATTGTGGCTCACATAGATTCTAGTTGTGACATGCAGGCTTAGGTCTATGGCATGTGGGATCTTAGTTCACTTACCAGGGAAACACACCCTTATCCCCTGCATTGCATTCATTCTTAACCACTGGACCACCAGGGAAGTCCTCATAGTATGTGGGAGAGCTTTACCAATGCAGAGGTGCTGAATGTCTCTCCTAGGCAGCACTTCAGTTCAGTTCAGTTCAGTTCAGTTCAGTTGCTCAGTCGTGTCTGACTCTTTGCGACCCCATAAATCACAGCACGCCAGGCCTCCCTGTCCATCACCAACTCCTGAAGTTCACTCAGACTCACGTCCATCGAGTCTGTGATGCCATCCATCCAGCCATCTCATCCTCTGTCGTCCCCTTCTTCTCCTGCCCCCAATCCCTCCCAGCATCAGAGTTTTTTCCAATGAGTCAACTCTTCGCATGAGGTGACCAAAGTACTGGAGTTTCAGCTTTAGCATCATTCCTTCCAAAGAAATCCCAGGGTTGATCTCCTTTAGAATGGACTGGTTGGATCTCCTTGCAGTCCAAGGGACTCTCAGAAGTCTTCTCCAACACCACAGTTCAAAAGCATCAATTATTCGGCACTCAGCCTTCTTCACAGTTCAACTCTCACATCCATACATGACCACAGGAAAAACCATAGCCTTGACTAGACGGACCTTAGTCAGCAAAGTAATGTCTCTGCTTTTGAATATGCTATCTAGGTTGGTCATAAGTTTTCTTCCAAGGAGTAAGCGTCTTTTAATTTCATGGTTGCAATCACCATCTGCAGTGATTTTGGAGCCCCCCAAAATAAAGTCTGACACTGTTTCCACTGTTTCTCCATCTATTTCCCATGGAGTGATGGGACCGGATGCCATGATCTTCATTTTCTGAATGTTGAGCTTTAAGCCCACTTTTTCACTCTCCTCTTTTACTTTCCTCAAGAGGCTTTTTAGTTCCTCTTCACTTTCTGCCGTAAGGGTGGTGTCATCTGCATATCTGAGATTATTGATATTTCTCCAGGCAATCTTGATTCCAGCTTGTGTTTCTTCCAGTCCAGTGTTTCTCATGATGTACTCTGCATAGAAGTTAAATAAGCAGGGTGACAATATACAGCCTTGATGTACTCCTTTTCCTATTTGGAACCAGTCTGTTGTTCCATGTCCTGTTCTAACTGTTGCTTCCTGGCCTGCATACAGATAGCAACTGTATTTATTTATTGTTATCTCTGTGGCTTTATGTAATATTTTTCTGTAACAGAGATTTCTTTGCCAGATTAGTATTAACATGAAAATCTATCTAGCAAAATTTTAATTTTAGTTTTGAGACATGATTAGTGATTCTTTTTCAAAGTGTTTGCATTATTTGATGCTTTTAATTTGACAGAAATTTTATAGTATCTTAATAAAATAGGAACTGTAAGGCACATGCAAATTTAGGACCATATGAATCTTGTAGCGGAGCAAAATCTGCCACCCCAAATGTATCTCTTTGTTATGAGCATTATTTTAGGCTGATTAATTTTAAGAGACTAAAGAGTCTGGAAGTTTACTTAACTGTGTATAAGAATTTAGAGGGAGAGTTTATACCAAGAAGAGAGTAATCACCACAGATAACTACAATGATTATAAGCTGGTTTTGATAGTCTGGGTAGAATTTAGGAACACATCTTTTTTCAAAGCTTTCTCTGTGTCCCATTATGTCTACATAGCAGGAAAATTATGTAATTGTTGTTTTTGTTGTTGTTTTATAAATGGTGGCAGTATGGTTTATTAAGCTTGTACCTTAGTACAGGCACTGGGCTTTCCCCATGGTGTTCTTAATGTTCAAAACCCAGACTTTCTGCCAAGTTTTCTTGAGCAGTGGCACCAAGAATTTGAAAGCTAAGTGGATTTTCTACATCATCTGTCATCTTTGTGTGGCCAAAAGCTACGGCCAGACACAGCACCTTTTTTATCTAGAACTTGATGGTGGACTTCATTTAATCAGCTTTGGCCACCACGTTCTCATTGTGGGTCAGCAAGGAAGGAAACTTGCCAGACTTATTCAGGTTTCTACTGAGGATATGTGGGATCTATTTGATCAGACTCTGAAACAAAAAAGTTATCATACTTCTTGGCCATCTGCTTGACCAGTTTCTTATTCTTGTTGGGTTTCTTCAGTGTCTAACCATGTCCATGTGGGGGATATCCATAGCCTTGGCCTCATCATAGTGGTTCTGGTCCCCAGAACACATGCAGAGAACCTGAGGCATGTAGAAGACTTAATCTTCAGCTCAGTCCAGTTGAGTCGCTCAGTAGTATCCGAATCTTTGTGATCTCATGAATTGCAGCACGCCAGGCCTCTCTGTCCATCATCAACTACCAGAGTTCACCAAACTCATGTCCATCGAGTCATCGATGCCATCCAGCCATCTCATCCTCTGTTGTCCCCTTCTCCTTCTGCCCCCAACCCCTCCCAGCATCAGGGTCTTTTCCAATGAGTCAACTCTTCGCATAAGGTGGCCAAAGTACTGGAGTTTCAGCTTCAGCATCAGTCCTTCCAATGAACACCCAGAACTGATCTCCTTTAGGATGGACTGGTTGGATCTCCTTGCAGTCCAAGGGACTCTCAAGAGTCTTCTCCAACACCACAGTTCAAAAGAATCAATTCTTTGGCACTCAGCTTTCTTCACAGTCCAACTCTCACATCCGTACATGACCACTGGAAAAACCATAGCCTTGACTAAACGGACCACTGCTGGCAAAGTACTGTCTCTGCTTTTCAATATGCCATCTAGGTTGGTCATAACTTTCCTTACATGACCCAAAAGCATTTATCCTTCTGAAGGTCATAGTTCTTCAGACTGACCTGAAGCTCCACTGTCTCCAAAAGCTTCCACGTCCCACACTGGTTCCCCTGCACGACTTTCTGCACCGCCTCCTAGATGGTGTCTCCGGAGACTTTGTTGCTCATGGTAGGTGACATTGGGATAACCTGAAGAGAGCAGGAAAAACATTTTTATTTTGCTGCCAATGGACTTGCCTTTGAAGCCCCAGGCCCCGCCCCCTTCTCCTTAGCCGAGGATGCCAAATAAACCTGACTGTCCTTGAGCTTCTTATATGTACAGGATTAAATTAAATGTGTTTTTCTTTCATTAATCTGTCTTACATCATTTATCAGACTAGCCAAAGAATCTATAAGAGAAGAGAGAAAAAGTCATCATTTCTTTCTATCTCTATTGCATTCCTGAGTTTTCTGAGATAATAAGACCAGGACAATATTTTAAGTTAACCAAATTCTAATACATTCAATGAAATTTTCATTATCTATAATTGGAATATAAAAAGAATTATTATATATGTATATTATATATGTGTGTGTGTGTGTGTGTGTGTGTGTGTGTGTGTATTAAATCAGTTGCACTGTAGTTTGCCAAGGTAGGTTTTTTTTTCCTTTGATTGGTCCTTACTAAGTCTACTAAATATCCTCACACTTAGCAATAAACTGTGAGACTTAGGCAATACTTTCTTCCTAATTGGGCTTCCCCGGTGGCTTAGAGGGTAAAGCATCGGCCTATAATATAGGAGATGCGGGTTCAATCCCTGGGTTGGGAAGATTCCCTGGAGAAGGGAACGGCAACCCACTCCAGTACTCTTGCCTGGAAAATCCCATGGACTGAGAAGTCTGGTAGGCTACAGTCCATGGGGTCGCAAAGAGTCGGACACAACTGACCCACTTCACTTTTCTTCCTAATTAAAGGGAAAAAAAGAGTTTTCCTTGTCCTTTGTCCTGTGCTTTTCTTACAGGAATATTAATCAAAGATAAAACACAATAATGTCATTGTTTTAAAATCTATTTAATGTATGACTAAAGTAGGAAAATGGAGTCTTTTTTGTTTGCTTTTTGTTTAAGGTATTTTTCCTAAAGGTATCTATTTGGTCTATCTAATTTGCTTACCTCTCTAAGCCCAATTATGCCACCTTTAGTGGCACCCCACTCCAGTACTCTTGCCTGGAAAATCCCATGGATGGAGGAGCCTGGTGGGCTGCAGTCCACGGGGTTGCTAACAGTCGGACCTGACTGAGCGACTTCACTTTCACTTTTCACTTTCATGCGTTGGAGAAGGAAATGGCAACCCACTCCAGTGTTCTTGCCTGGAGAATCCCAGGGACAGGGGGAGCCTGGTGGGCTGCTGTCTATGGGGTTGCACAGTTGGACACGACTGAAGTGACTTAGCAGTAGCAGTAGCAGCAGTGATAAAATATTTAAATAATTATTAATAACTTTTTTCCTGAGCTTATAAACACATTTTGTTTGTTAGTATTGTCACTATTGTTTGAACATAATATTACTCATTGACTTTGGGGGGAAAAAAAGGTCAATTCCAAATAAAAAGGGTGTGCTACAGAGTCTAGGTTCTTATTTCTAAAACACAAAACAACTACCTATTTTGTAATTTTGTATTTATACATACTATTGTGCTGAAGTGTTGAGTGCTACTCTAGTGAAATTTGGAGCATTACAAAATTCCTCAATCATGCCAGACAGTAGTTCACTCTCAAAGTTTTAGACATGGTTAGTTAATGGAGCTCCATTTAATCCACTGTAGCAAATAAGAAAAATTTAAACGCGTTCTGCTGTATTTCTGTTCTGGTTGTTACTCACTTTGCTTTTGCTTAAGGAATCTTTTCCCCCAGTTCTAGTATCTAACTTTATTTTAATTGTTTTTTTTTTTTCCTTGTAGACTCTTTTTTATTGTATTTAAACTGGTTTGGTGATCTTGGTGTAGACGAGTTCTAGAATTTTAAAATAAGCTATTACTAGATCCCAGGGGCACTTGGGTCCTTCCATTCAAAGTAGTGACAACCTAGCCTCTATCTTCCTTTCATCTCCAAGGATAGTCAGACCAACAGAAATGAATTTTAAAGAGATCATGAGATATTTTCCTGTATGAATTATAAAAATATATATATACTGGTTTATACTGATGTGTTTAATAATGTCCTGGCTAATACAAATTAAGTTCTTCAAATATTTTCTGTTTCATTGCTTTATTTTTGGTTTACCAGACATATATTTTAAGTTGTTGATTCCTAATAAAAAGTTATAAAAAATGAGAAATAGTACTTTGTTTACAAAAGACAAGTGTGTATACTTTTTACTCAAGGTGATAACTAACACCCCTTGATTGATAGAATTAAGGCAATTATCAGTTCTTAAGTGATTTAAGATTAGCACTGACTCCACCCATGATCTTGCCCTGGGAGTCTCAATGTCACCAAATGCTAAGACTGACATCTTAGAAGAAATTCCCTCAAACTCGCTGCTACCTGTCTTTGTGTCTTGTTATCCACTTTACATTCTACCATCTGCTGCACCACTGAAGTGACCTGTAATTAAGGACTTTGAAGAAAACTCACTCTAAATTATGATTGGACATGGTCTTTCATGGACGTTAATATAAAACATTGCTTCTGTTTTTACTATGAGGCAAGAATTCCCTTGCATGGGGACATCAAGAAAACTGGCATGTGCACGGAATAACCTTACTGTCTTAATAACCGCTAATTATGCATTTTATTTTTCAAACAGTACAGATACATGACAACACACAGCTGCTTCTCCAAGAAGATAAAAGATGTAATCTGGTGGAGATATTTTAGTTTATTTCCTGCCTGGGAATATGATGTATATATTTTTTATTTGTCTTAAATAATTTCTCAAACCATGAAGTTATTATACTTTTAATTTTCTTTAAAAACCATACTCTAATTTTCTTATTAAAATATTTTTAATATAACATAGAAAGTTTTGGTCATATAAAATATGTTTTGAGAGGAAAACAAGAACAGCTAACTTGAAAAATCTGCTTAAAAAGATCAATTATATAATGTGCACAATATTGGAAAATTTCATGAATTTTATTTTAATATCTGTTTTCCAAATGCCAGATGTTCCCATAATGATAGATCCTGTGAAAACAGGAAATTTTCTCACTTTATTTTTAATGATTTCAAAATTTATTCAACTCACAGATTTGCAAAACACGCTGTAGATATCTTCTTGAATTTCCATATTTTCTGTTTCTTAAGACAACACATTGCCATTTGGAAGAACTTTTATGCAAATAGAATGATATCATTTGGAAGTATAATGTCAAGGGAGATTGAAAAAAGGTGTGTAGGTTATTACAAACAGTTGAGTGAACTCTCACTCATAAACCCTTCCCATCTTTAGAAATGAAATGCCACGTATTTTTTACAGATTTTCTCTAAACATGCTTAGCTACAGAGGTGTCCCTTTGAAGCCCCAGGACAGTCCCCAGTCACATCCTTCTGCGTCTCTAGGTCTCTAGGCTTATGTCCCCAAACCTTCCATCCACTGTTGGATAGCTATCATTGCTAGAGTGATCTTTGTTGTTGTTTAGTCATTAACTTGTGTCTGGCTTTTTTTTTTTTTTTTTAATCCCATTGACTGTAGCCAGCCAGGCTCCTTGTCCGTGGGATTTTCCAGTCAAGAATATTGGAGTGGGTTGCCATTTCTTCCTCTAGGGGATCTTCCTGACCCAGGGATTGAACCAACACCCCTTGTGTCTCCTGCATTGGTTGGCAAATTCTTTACTGATGGTGCCACCTTGGATTCTTACATATGGTATTAAAATAATGCTAACAGCCAGCTATCATAGTTACTTATCAGCACCTCTACATATAGGTAGCTATGTAATCTTGATATATAGTCAAGAGAGACAGCAAATTATGTATTTTTTAATACATTGCTTCTACTTTTCATATTAATTGTAAACTTTTAATGATTTTTGTGTATATATGCATGTGTATATATATATATGTATGTGTATGCATATATCTATGTGCACGTGTATCTATATATGTATGTGAAAGTTGCTCAGTCATGTCTGCCTCTTTGCGATCTCCATGGACTGTGTAGCCTACCAGGCTCCTCTGTCCATGGGATTTTCCAGGCAAGATTATTGGAGTGGGTTGCCTTTTCCTTCTCCCCTTTCACATACTTGTATGGCATATACCAACATACTTACATACACACATATGTACATACATACACATAGTACATAATATGTGAAGACTATTGTTTGAGAAAGTTTCTAAGATATGGTCCCAAATAGTCACTATTACATGAAAATTTACTGACCCTTAAATGACAAAAAAATTTAACTCCAGAACAGTGAAAAATACTGTAATATACTCATGTCCTCCTTTTCTTATTGTTTATTCTTCTTCACTCATTTTAGATAAATCAATGAGCAGAAATGAAATGAACATGTGAGTCTTTTAAAGGCCAGCTGCTGCTGTTGGCATGTATTTGAAGCTAATGGCTAATCTTCAAGTACACTGCCGATTTTGCTAAAACCTGAATCCTCTTTCACCCAGACAATCTATGTTTCTGAGCCAAAATCAGGGGATAGTTCTTGGATTCCTGAGACTCTTATTTGAGAGCATTGCAGGATAAACAGATGCAGTTGAAGGGAGAAGGGATATGTTGTTTATCCTCATTCAGATCTGAATGATGCTTTATCCTTTTTAGTTCAAGTTATTTCAAAAGAAAATTATGGAAAAATGTTGCTTATAAATTATCAAAGATATGCTCTATACTTAAATACTATATATATTTTTACTTTATTATTTTATATCTGAGCCAGTAATATTTGAAATTAAATATATTTACACCACTTGAAAACATTTCAACTTTATATATGCAGTGTAATATTTTCTTGTTAATGTAACTTGGCATTTTAACATTTTCACTGTTGATATTTGTGTTATTTTTCAATAATTTCTAAATGACATAATTCACAATCTGTGACAGGGAGGTACATTTTAGGATCACAGGAGATATTTTGCCAGTTATAAACCTGATGTCTTCTATTTTGTTATAATGGTGATTTGACCTTGGTTTCCAATTTTTATGAATTTTTGAAAACATTCATCTAACAGTGTTCAAATAAATAAACTGAAATAAGCAAATTGGACAGTTTAGTGACAATTTAATAAAATTAATTGCACAAAGTGATGGATTCTTTAATTGAACAACAATCAATTTGGTGAATTATGTCATTATGTTAGACTATTTCATAATTGACCTACCATTTTATTTGTCTTGAAGTTTAACGTCACTTGCCAAAACAAATAAGAAATACAAGTTTTATGTTAATTATATATATATATGTATATAGATTTAAGTGTATACATGCAAACATGTATGTCTGTGTACTTTCTCCATGTATTAAGAGTGGACAACAATGAAGCAGAGGAGGTCATACTGCATAGTTCACACACACACATAGGTATTTATATACATTTACATGTGTATTTCTGTATAAAATTATATATAATTTATTTTTCACTTTTTACTTTATATTGAAGTATTAATAACAATGATGTGATAGCTTCAGGTGTACAGCCAAGTGATTCACTTATACATAAACATATATCTATTCTTTTTCAAATTCTTTTCCCATTTGTTACATAATATTGAGTAGAGTAACCTGTGCTACAAGTAGATCCTTGTTAGTTATCCATTTTAAATATAGCAGTGTGTACATATCAATCCCAAATTGTCTCTTCCCCCTATTCTTTCTTCCCTGGGAACTTTAAGTTCCCTCTCTAAGTCTATGAGTTTGGTTCTATTTTGTAAACAAATTCAATTGTATCATTTCTTTTTAGACTTCCCATATAAGGACTGTCACATGATGTTTATCTTTTTCTGTCAGACTTACTTCATTCAGTATGAACTCTCTTTCTCTGTCTGATCTCATGCATTCAGTATGGACTCTGTAGGTCCATCCATATTGCTGAAACTGGTACTATTTCATTCTCTATAATGACTGAGTTATATTCCATTGTATATATGTACCACATCTCTTTATCAGTTCCTCTGTCAATGGACATTTAGATTGTTTTAATGTTTTGGTTATTGAGCACAGTGCTGCAATGAACACTGGGGTGTGTGTATCCTTTCAGATAATTTTCTGGATATATACCCAAGAGTGGCAATGTAGGAGTATATGGTAGCTCTATTTCTAAGAAAAATCCATACTGTTCCCCTATACATGTAGAATTTATATGGTGAGAAAATGTAAAGACTATTTTCATTCTTTAAAATAGTCCTCAATCAAGCCCATCATAAGTCTTCTCTGACTATTCAGTTCCCAGACACAATTACACATTATAAAATAAATGTCTGAATATATTTTCTCCTTACTAAAAATAATAATAAACAATGAAATGTGTTTGGAATATTCATGAAATATTAGAGTAGATGCATTTCTATTAAAAGCACTGGGCATATAATGATGATGATGATGGTTTTTCAGTACGATTTGTCTCAGTTCAGTTCAGTCCAGTCACTCAGTCATGTCTGACTCTTTGCGACCCCATGAATCGCAGCACGCCAGGCCTCCCTGTCCATCACCAACTCCCGGAGTTTACTCAGACTCACGTCCATCAAGTCAGTGATGCCATCCAGCCATCTCATCCTCTGTCGTCCCCGTCTCCTCCTGCCCCCAATCCCTCCCAGCATCAGAGTATTTTCCAATGAGTTAATTCTTCGCATGAGGTGGCCAAAGTACTGGAGTTTCAGCTTTAGCATCATTCCTTCCAAAGAAATCCCAGGGCTGATCTCCTTCAGAATGGACTGGTTGGATCTCCTTGAAGTCCAAGGGACTCTCAAGAGTCTTCTCCAACACCACAGTCCAAAAGCATCAATTCTTCAGCCCTCAGCCTTCTTCACAGTCCAACTCTCACATCCATACATGACCACAGGAAAAACCATAGCCTTGACTAGACGGACCTTTGTTGGCAATGTCTCTGCTTTTCAATATGCTATCTAGGTTGGTCATAAGTTTTCTTCCAAGGAGTAAGCGTCTTTTAATTTCATGGCTGCAATCACCATCTGCAGTGATTTTGGAGCCCCAAAAAATAAAGTAGAGAAATACAAAAGATGTAAGGTAATTGGAAAGAAATATGTAGTAATATGATTTTGTTACAAGATTTAATTTGGCATCTGTAAAACCCATGGGAATAATTCAAGGTAACAATCAGAAACTTGAGGAGACAGCCTTCTTGTATCCTCCAAACTGTTCTATCATGCTTGGTAACTTCATTGTTTCCAGAGATGAGTCAACCAAATTCCTGGAAAATCAGTTCCCTTTTCTGCTTATTTACATTCTGCCCACTTCCTTAGTGTCTCCTGATGCGACACTAAATTCTCCTCAGAAATCTCTAATCAATTTTTTTATTCTTCTAGGTCAATTACATTCACAGAAATTCTTTCTATCTTTTTGAGACTCAAATCCACTTTCATGTTCTAACTTTCTCCATCTCTGTAATTCTGTTTTTTGTAATGAAAACTTGTCACATTATATTTTCAATCTCTTTTTCCTTCTTTTTTTTTTAAACATACTCATTTGACAAATCATCTAAATTGAATCTATGTTGTAATCTGGGCCTACAAACTTTAAGAAATTTCTGAAATAATTACGTAACTATATTGAATGAACATATTAATTTTAAAAGAAAAATAAACACTCTAACTAGCACTCAGTACCAGCAATCACTTTTTAAAAGAATGTAATATAGAAAAGAAACATTTATAGTAACGATAGTTAAGAAGGTGACACTTTAGGGTATGCAAGATTAGGTTAGATAATTGAATTGAACTAGAAATAAAAACAAGAAAACTATGAAGAATGGAAACATAATTTTTTCTTGAAGATAAATACTCAATGTTGTAAATATTATAAACAGAAAATGTTCTTTTATCTATTAGATTGAGCTCAAAGCATCTATATAACAATCATTAAATAAGAAAAATTTAAATATTATATAAATAGTAAATTATAACTGGATAGATGAGAAAATTATTTAAAAATTAATAAGAAGATAATTAAAGTTGTAATAATTAGATATGTTTGACATTGGCTTAAAATTATGCAGATTAATAAAATTTAGTGAATAGTAAAGGGCTTCCCCAGTGGCTCAGTGGTAAAGAATCCGCCTGCTAGTGCAGGAGATGTGGGTTCAATCCCCACATCAGGAAGATCTCCTGGAGGAGGAAATGGCAACCCACTCCAGTATTCTTGCCTGGAAAATACCATGAACAGAGGAGCTTGGTGGGCTATAGTCCATGGAGTTGTAGAGGGTCAAATTAGTCTTAGTGACTGAGCACATACAGGGAGTGAATAATAATAGACACAAATATAATGGATAAATATTATATAAAGACCCATTGAAAAGTAATGCAAAAAAATAAAATGCTAATCATAGGTTGATACAGATGGCCAATTATTTAAAGAAAAAATAATCTAAATATTAGCATAAGCATTTATCAAAACAAATTCTCTATCAAAGTTCTAAATTTTGAAATGTGGAACCGCATGAGTATGTGAAAAGGAAGGCAAGGATAAAATAAAAACTAAGATTACGGGAAAAATCTAAGCACCATATTTATCTATCATTTTTGTGAATTGATAAAATCATCTTTCAAGTAAAAGATTAAACATGAAATTTTAAAATGTCAAAATTCATCTATGTTTTATTTATTTTTTAAAGACCTGAAAAATTATGCAGCTAAGTTGCATCTGCAAAACTTTAATATAGAATTCTCTTATAGGCTGATTTTTGACACCAAGAAACCAAGTCAAAATATAAGCAAAATATTGAGGATTGGAATAACTAATACAATACTTATATAAACAACTTTATAATCAACAAAGCTATAACTGATTTTCTTTCCAAGTCACAGAAACCATAAAGAAAATCTGATGATATATTAGGTCATAAAATAAAGGTCAACAAATTTCAAAATCTACCTTCTTACAAATCATTCTCCCTAAAGACAATGCAATAAAAGCAGACATCTATGAAAACTAATGCTAAATTATTAACATATCTTCTTATAATGATGGAATGAAAGTGAAAGAATCACATCCAAAAAACAGAAAATCCATTTTGCCAAAAGATGTACAAAACGTAAAATACAGCAATTAAGTTTTCTCCTCAGGAAGCTATTTTAAAAGTGAAAAAAATAAATTACCGAGAATTAAAGTATGAATTATATAATTGGAAAAATAGTGCAATATTTAATATAACATGCACAAAACTTAGGGCAATTAAAATCTAGAAAAATGTTTAGGCATACATTTTAAAAACATACATAAAGGAATATAGCTACAAAAATTATAATTTCTTATCAATAAAATGACAAGATATAAGAATCTCCCCAAAACTGTGACAAATTTCTTGCAGAAATAAAAAATATATTAATAACAGAACCAATAAAATAATTACAAAAAGAGTAGATTATCCCATAGTGAAAATCTAATCAAGGTGGTGTTTTAGCTTTTAGCTTCCTCTCTGTCTTATGGCTTCCCCACAGCCTATACCCATTCCCAGGATCTATCATTTTCCCCTCAGATCAGCAATGGATCGCTCAACATCATGTTTTGTCCCACATCTGGATTCACTGTGGATATTGGCATTTATACCAGGTGTTGGGGGTGAACTGGCTTATCTTGGCTTTTATTCTTGAAATGAATGTGGTCTGATTGTGTATGCTAAGTCACTTCAGTTGCATCCAACTCTGCGATCCCATGGACTGTAACCAACCAGGCTCCTCTGTCTATAGGATTCTCCAGTCAAGAATACTGGAGTGGACTGAGATGCCCTTCTTCCGGGGAGCTTCCCTACACAGGGTTTGAACCTCCATCTCTTATGTCCCATGCATTGACAGTCGGTTCTTTAAGGGCCTTCAAACACAGGGACTTAGACTATCTCATTCCCAACTCCCTATGAGTTTTCTGTACCTCCTTTATGGACTTACAGGGCCCCGTGTGCCCAGGGAGATCCCCTTCATTGGGCCAAACCTCCTGCAGGCTAGAAGAATGCAATTTATAAGGAAGGGAAGACCTTGAACCCCTCAGCATTATGCAGGTGCTGCCTGAGAGCAGAGTGCACAGTAATACTGCTCATTTTCTGTGCTTTCTGCTCCAAGTCAGAGAAAGGCTGTCACCACACCATCCCCACCCCCGTCAGGTGTCCCATAGCCTTGCTAACGACGCCTACATGCTTTTCCTGGCCTTTTGCTGGAACACGGCAGCTATACCAAGTTCAGTGGAAGTACATTCTCTCATCATCACCATTTCCTGAATTGGCAGTTGCCCCATTGACTGGGATTGTTGCTGCTGTGTCTTAGTTTTCTTTTGTACTGGGGATCAGACAGTATGGAATATTTTGTCCATTTCATTGTCAATCGTCACCATATATTTCTTCTTGCTTTTCTCACTTTCCAAAGAATCCCTCCTCTCCAGGTCCCACAGGCTTTGGCACAGTGCCCAAACCTTGATCCAATGCAGATTGTACTCTCCGTATACTTCCCACTCCAGTATTCT
The DNA here is from genome assembly GCF_023091745.1 of Budorcas taxicolor. NCBI lineage: Eukaryota > Metazoa > Chordata > Mammalia > Artiodactyla > Bovidae > Budorcas > Budorcas taxicolor. The sequence goes on along the minus strand of NC_068929.1, from coordinate 52,299,314 downwards.
TGAGCTTCTCCGGTGGCTCAGATGGTAAAGAATCTGCCTGCAATTCTGGAGACCTGGACTCAGTCCTTGGCTTGGGAAGATCCACTGGAGGAAAGCATGGCAAGCCACTCCAGGATTCTTGCCTGGAGAATCCCCATGGACAGAGGAGCCTGGTAGGCTACAGATTATGGGATCACAAAGAGTAGGACATGACTGAGCGCCTAAGCACAGCCAAGCCTTGCAAAATGGCAAGCTGGGGTCTCAGACATAATATCTTATTCTCCCATCTTGTTTGCCAACCACAAAGCTTGCAGAGTAAGAACCATCATACATTCCCCTCTAATCTTAGCTCTTCTTCCAACTTTCTAACTCAGGCTGCAACCTCTATTTTAGGATCTGTGGCCAGCTGAATAGCCCGTAGCAGAGGCCAGCCCTTTGCACAGGCCTTTATTTCCTCTCTTTTCCGCAGTGCACAGTTCCTCACACACGGGCATCAAATTAGCCGACATTTTTAGAGCATCCACATAGTCTACAGACATCTATCCTAGGGGCCACAGCTCCCCATGTAGAGGTTCATGGCCTATTTGGGCTTCCCAGGTGGCTTTAGTGGTAAAGAATCTGCCTGAGAATGCTTGAGACACGAGAGATCCGGGTTTGATTCCTGGGCTGGGAAGATCCCCTGGAGTAGAAAATGGCAACCCAGTCCAGTATTCTTGCCTGGACAATTCCATGGTCAGAGAAGCCTGGAGGGCTACAGTGCATAAGGCTGCAAAGAGTTGGACATGCCTGAGTGACTGAGCACCACCGTTGGGATTTCCCTTGTGGATGCCTTTTTCCCAAGACCCATTTCTTTAGTCTCCTGGCTTACTCCACTATTGCTGGTTTGGCACCTGAGTGAAATTTGAAACTGGTCCCTGTACAAAAAGGGCAAGAAGAGACCAAACAAAAACATAGAAGAGGCAGACCATTCTCAGTTAATAAGTGCCAGGTTTCATAAGCAAGGGAACTTTACACATGAGACTTGTCTTGGCAGCCACAGACAAGTAGTTCTCAGCATCTGCCTATCAGGATCTTAAAAGTTTATACAGAGACCTTAATTGGGTTTGGTCACATATTCAGTCCAGATGGTCTCAACAACACTTTACTCTCTCAAAGCTGTGTCTTTTAAATAGCTCTTAGCATTGGAATGATGGGTGGGAACATACATTCTGGAGTGGGGGATAGGGGAAGAATCTCTGATTGTCTGGGTCCAGCTTGCAGGTCAACCAGCAGTCAAGTCCTCTCCATGACCTTCTCCAACAAGAAGTTTTGGAAATGATGAACACACCAAGGGAGTAAGAACTTCAGATCAAATTTAAAGTGAATATGTGCTTGCTACATGCTAGGTCAATTAGGTTGTGGCCAACTCTTTGCAACGCTATTGACTGTAGCCCACTAACCTCCTCTGTCCATTGGATTCTCCAGACAAGAGTAGTGGAGTGGGTCACAATCCCCTTCTCCAAGGGGATCTTCCTGATCCAGGGATCAAATCCATGTCTTGTGTCTCCTACATTGTCAGGCGGGTTCTTTACCACTAGCAGCACCTAATAGGTGCAATTGGTGAGGAATAAGCCAAACACAAGGGAAACAGAATCTAGAGCCCCAAACCAGTATAATATTCATTCATTAATTGTCTAACTTAAAATGTCAGACTTGTGCTCTTGTTGATAATAGATTATCATCAGTGGGCCAAAAATGGACAATTCCTTTCTTTTGTTTTTTTTCCACTCTATTCCTGAATCCCCACTGTTATTTCCCTAACTCCAGGAGCACTAAGTAAGTCTCTTCAGTCTTTGCAACCCTATGGACTATAGCCTGCAAGTCTCCTTCATCCATGGGGATTTTCCAGGCAAGAATATTGAAGTGTCCCACCATGTCCCTCTCCAAGGGGTCTTCCCATTTAGAAGTTCTAGTAAAAAATGTTGTATGTCTATCTGTATAGGCATTTGAACACATATATCTAGTTGTGTGTTTTAGCCTGTATGTAATGTTTAATTTACATGAATATATTTTTCACTTCTTGATTTTTCTCATTCATCATTATGTATGTATCAACCTATGCTGCTGTGTATATATCTAGTTTGTTGTTGACTATATTCCATACTGTATGTCTGATATTTGAATAGGATGAAATCCTAGGTTATTGCTAAATGATCTTGAAACCCCCAAATACATTATAGTTACCAATGTGAAGTGTTTTAAAGTACTTTTGTAATAACTTCCTTGGGATGTATACAATGGAGATTAGACAGATATGCTTGGGGCTGGTGCACTGAGATGAGCCAGAGGGATGGTACAGGGAGGGAGGAGGGAGGAGGGTTCAGGATAGGGAACACATGTATACCTGTGGCGGATTCATGTTGATGTATGGCAAAACCAATACAATATTGTAAAGTAATTAACCTCCAATTAAAATAAATAAATTTATATTAAAAAAAAAGAAATCTAGGTGAGTCTTGTGGTATACAAATAAACACTTTCATTGCATACTCCCAGACGACTTTTCAGGGTTGTTGACAAACTTATACTCCCATTAGAGATACAAGATGCCTTCTTTTTCCTTTTTTAAAATAATTGTATTCATTTATTTATTTTTGACTTTGAGGGCTTTTCTCTAGTTGCAGTGAGCAGGGCTGCTCTTTAGTTGGGGTGTGCAGGCTTCTCATTGTGGTGGCTTCTCCTGTTGTGAAGCATGGACTCTAGGGTGTGCAGGCCTCAGTATGTGTGGCTCTCAGGCTCTAGAGCACAGGCCCAGTAGCTGAGGTTCATGGGCTTAGTTACTCCATGACATGAGGGATCCTCCTGGACCAGGGGTCAAACCCAAATCTCCTGCATTGGCAGGCAGGCAGTATCTTCAGCACTGAGGCACAAGGGAAGCCCACAGCATGCTTTCTGTGTTCCAAATCTTCACCAGACTTAACTTTTTTAGTATTTGGGTCAATGTCATGAGTGTAAAGTTTCCTCTTTTCTCAAATTTGCATTTCTCTGATTACTTCTGAGACTAAGGAGTTTTTATACTCTGTTCATAAATGGTGAGACAGCAAATAATTTAGATCCACTTCTCCATTAATTATGTACAGTTTAAAAATCTGCCAATTAAATCACATGAAACAATAAATGTAAGCTACATGCAAATTGCAGGGATGATAGAAAGTGAAAACAATAATTGTGTATCCTTTAAGTTTGATATGCTTTACTTATTAATTATCTGTTTCCCCATCTATGAATTGCCTAATTATATCTGTGGCCATATTTCTATTTGTTGTCTTGTATTTATCTTATTAAATTTAAATATCCCTTTGGTGATCTAATTAATATGCCTTTGCTGGTAAAAGATGATAAGTAATAAGACAAAATAATAGCTTATATTTTAATGCATATTAATAACTGTATTTATTTAGATGTTTATATCCTATGCACTGTTCTAATCTTATTCCATGTCTGAACTTGATTAATTTCCATAAAAGTACAGTGATCAAAATACCACTGGAACATAAAAAAAAAATCTGATCCACAAAGACATTAAGAAATATGCCAATTACAAAAACAGAGACAACAAAAATCAGATATGTGCCAATATTTGAAAACAGGCAATGACCTATAATCTGTACCATTTTGTACTGCATTCCAATTATTTTAGACATTGTACAGATGCTTTACATATCATTTAAATTGTGTGACTATCTGGCTTTAATTAACATAGTATAGAATTTTACATTGAATACAGTCACTGGTTTTTATACACTCTAATCATTATATTTTCTTCTTATGAATTTTCTTTTTTAGCTTTCTAAAGATCTGTTTTCCTGACTCAAGATTGCAGTTATTTGTCAATTTATCATCTGGAATTTTCTATAATTAACTCCACAATCTTAATTCTTTTTACATTTTTTTAATAACAAAATATGGGCCATTTTTTTCTTGCATGTGGTGTGCCAGATTGTTCTAAATCAAATCCTAGATATTCCACCCCTTCTTATTTATTTCAGGTACCATTATTTCTGTATCTTCCTGGGTACATCTGTTTCTGAGCTTTCTAGTGTGTTCCATCAGTCTTATTTTCCTGATTTTTGGGGAAAAAAAGAAAAAAAAAGTTTTAAAATATGTGGTTCTGTAGTATATCTGTGTACCTGCTAAGCTGATTTCTGTTTCTGTTCCCATAAGAAATTAATTAACAATGAACTTTTACTCTTTTAAAATTACAAATGTATAGAGTTTCAAATATACACAGTTAAATTTTTCTCTTGAACATAAACATGTTTACTTATTACTTGAAAAAGTGATTACAAACTTTACAATGCTAAAATTTGTTATTCATGAGCTGATTTATCTCTATTTTTATTTAGATTTTCTTCATTACTTATTAACAATTCTTCATAGTTTCTTGTGACTTTTTTATGTATTAATTCTTAAAAAATATTTTCTTGATTTTTAATTATATTAATCTTGCTTTCAGTTTTTATACTAATATTCTAAATAAAAATCATTAAATTTTATAAGTGGATATTACATTTAGCAATTGTGATGAAGTTTCATCAGTTTTTAGTTTCAAACTCTGATGTATTTTTAAGACTTTTATAAAAGATAAGTTTTAAGCAAAATTGAGAGGAAGATAATGAAATTCCCCATATAATTTCTGCACCTACATACATATTCTTCTCAATTATCAACATCACTCACCTCAGTGCTAATTTTTACTAAGGATGAACATACATTGATATATCATTATCATCCAAAAAAAATTAGGGTTCACTCTTGGTGTTGTAAAATCTATCATACAACAGCTCTCACTGCTTAGATAAATGTATAAGGACATATATCCATCATGATAATATGAGACAGAGTATTTTCACTGTATTAAATATCTTTCGTGCTCTACCAATTAATTTCCCCACTCCTCCAACCATACTAACCATTGGTCTTTTTAATATCTCCAAGCTTTGCCCTTTCCAGTGTTGTACATTTGGTATCAAACCATATGTAGCTTTTTTAGGTATGCTTCTTTCACTAAGTAATATACACTTAAGATTTCTCCATGTTGTTCCAAAACTTCATAGCTCATTTATTTTTAGTGCTGAATAATATTCCATTGTCTGGATATACCACAGTTTATACACTCAACTACTGATGGACATCTTGGTTGCTTCCAAGTTTGGGGAGTTAAAAATAAGGCTGTTATAAATATCCAAGTGCATGTTTTTGTATAGACATAATTTGTAACTCCTTTGTGTACATATGACGGAGCTTGACTGCTCAATAGTATGACAAGAGTATGCTTAGTTTGTTCAGATGTGTCTTCTGTAAATATTTTCTCAAGTCTTGACTTGTCGTTTGATATTGTATTTTACAGGTTAGAAGTTTTTAATTTCAGTGAAGTAAATCTTATTATTTCTTTCATGGATGGTGCCTTTGCTTCTATACCTAAAAAGGAATTGTCAGAACTTCCCTGGTGAGAGCCCTTTGGACAGCAAGGAGATCAAACCAGATAATCCTAAAGGAAATCAACCCTGAATATTCATTGGGAGGACAGATGCTGAAGTTAAAATTCCAATACTTTGGTCACCTGATTCCTAGAGCCAATTCATTGGAAAAGACCCTGATAGTGGGAAAGACTGAGGGCAGGAGGAGAAGGGGAAAACAGAGGATGTAATGCTTGGATGACATCACTGACTCAATGGACATGAGTTTGAGCAAACCCTGGGTTAGAGTGAAGGACAGGGAATTCTAGCATGCTGCAGTCCACAGGGTTGCAAAAACTCGGACACACCTTAGTGACTGAACAACAAACACCAGCAGTTAAGAATAATTTTCCTAGACGGGTGGGATGGGAGGGAGGCTCAAAAGGGAGGGGATGTGGCTGATTCATGTTGAGATTTGACAGAAAACAATGAAGTTTTGTAAAGCAATTATCCTTCAATAATAAAAATAATAATAATAGTAAAGAATACACTCCTGCTTGAACCCTCACTGCATTGAGGAGGTTTCCTCCGCCGATGCGCGTTCTGCCAACGTTTCAGGGCTGCTCTGCTCTAACAGGGATGCACCTCCATCCTCCTCCCAGCTTCTGCCCCGCTGCTCCCCTGGCAGTAGACACACACACACCATGAAGAAAAGAAACAAGAAGTCCTTCAACCGGAGTCTGGCCGAGTGGAAGCTCTTCAATCACAACCAGACCACCGGAGAGTTCCTGGGGCGCACCGCCAAGAGCTGGGGTTTGATCTTGCTCTTCTCTCCAGTTTTTTATGGGTTCCTGGTTGCACTCTTTCCATTCACGGGATGTGGGCCATGCTTCAGACTCTGAAGGAAGATGGTTCCAAAATATCGTGACCAGATTCCTAGTCCTGGACTTGTGGTTTTTCCAAAACCAGTGCCAGCGTTGGATTTTTCATTCAGCCTGTCTGATTCAGTATCTTATCAAGGGTACATTGATGACCTTAAGAAATTTTTAAAGCCATCTGGCTTAGAAGAACAGAAGAATCTCACAGATTGTACCAATAGAAACTTTTGAGCAGAAGGGTCCAGAATACACAGCATGTCAGTTTCCTCTTTCCTTACTTGAAGCATACTGTGGTATGGATGATCCCACATTTGGCTACCAATCAGGAAACCCTTGTATTCTTGTGAAAATTAGCAGAATAATTGTATTAAAGCCTCAAGGAGAATCAAGGATAGACTGTATTGCAAAAAGTGAAAGCACAGCAGTTCTATCAACTTATCCTCCCAATGGAAAGATAGATTTAAAATATTTCCATACTATGGAAAACAAAACTGCATGGGAGCTACATGCAGTCACTAGTTGCTGTCCAGCTCAGCTTTGGTAGTGATGGTGATGTAAAAAAATAATAGTTGAGTGCAAGATTGATGGATCACCCGACCTAAAAACCCAGAATGACCATGATAAGTTTTCAGGACGAGTTGCATTCAAGATCACCATGCATGCATAGTAGGAGTTAGGACGTCTCCACAAAGTAAATGTTTTGTTGTCTGTCTTCATTTTGTATCAGCCAGACCTGCCATTCCAGAATTATGAGACCGCCTTAGAGAAAGGTGGAGTGGTACATGACACTGGGATGACATAGTGTGCTTCCAGATAACAGTGGTCCATGTCCTTTGAGGTAACTGCCTGTTGCCTCTGCTGCCTTTTGAAACATGTGCAGTCACCAGATAGGAACTGTGAACACCTGATTCTGAACATGTAGGTTGGGGGTCTTGTCCAATTTTTATGTGGTTTAATTGCCAGGTGTCTAAAACTTAATGTACTGTGCTATGTAAATATTTTATAGATTTAACACTGGTTAACTGTCATATTTTTATGCCAGCAAAGTTTTAGGGGTTTAATGGTACGTGACCAACATCAAATGATTTTACAGATACAAGAAATTCAGTATGTGTAAAAGTTCTGTATGTGAGGAGAAAAAGGAAAATAAAAGTGGATTTGAAAACAAAAATACACTTTCCAATGCACGGAGCACAGGTTAGATCCCTGGCTGGGGAAGTAAGATCCCACATCCTGTGGGGTAACTAAGCCCCTGCCACAACTAGAGAGAAGCCAGCATGGTGCAATGAAAGGCAACAAAAGATCCCGCATGCGGCAACTAAGACCTGGCACAGCCAAATAAATTAATATTATAAAATAAATAAAAAGGCATCCCCATAACTAAAATCATGTAGGCTTTCTCTTATTATTTCTAGGAGTTTTACAGTTTTGTATTTTACCTTTACGTTTGTGCTCCCTTTTGAGTTAATTTGAGAAGGTTATAAGGTATTTCTACATTCATTTTTGTCTCATGTGAATGACCAGTCATTCCAGCACCATTTTTTGCAAAGATTAAGAGACTATCTTTGCTCCATTGCATTGCCTTTGCTATTTAACAAAAATCCAATCACTATATTTATGTAGATCTACTTCTGGGGTCTCTAGTTTGTGACACTTGTGACATATTTGCCTGTTCTTTCATCAGTACTGTATTTAGTCACTAAGGCATGTCTGACTCTTGCGACCAGGCTCGTCTGTCCAAGGGGATTCTCCAGGTAAGAATACTGGATTGAGTTGCCATGCCCTCCTCCAGAGGATCTTCCCAATCCAGGGATTGAACCCACGTTTCCCACATTGGAGGCGGATTCTTTACTGTCTGAGCCACCAGGTGAGCCCTCATCAGTACTACATCATGTTAATTACTATAGTTTTATAGTAGGACTTGAAGTATGGTTGCATCTGTCCTAAAAGTCCATTCTTCTCCTTCAATATAGTATTGGCTGTTCAGGGTCTTTTGCTTCTCCATGTAAACTTTAGAATCACTTTATCAATATCCATAAAATGACTTGCTGCACCTGATGGATTTATAATGTGGCTGATAAAGTCTAAAAATAATAAAAAAGTTAATTCTCTTCTTTTTCTAGCAGATATTACAGCATTTTCTTACAGCATTTTTTTCTTGGTTTAAAATATTCGTAGGGCTTAACTAAAAACAATAGCAGTAGTGACAGACATGCTTTTATAATTTTTTTGAAGTTTAAGAGAAATGAATTTTAGTAACTCCGTGAATTTTGATGATTGTTTTCAGTATGTGTAATATAGGCATCTTAAGGTATTAATAGAATGTTCCTTTACATTCCTTCTGATCAAATATATTTTTAAAGTCACAAATATGAAACAAAATTTATTGAGATATTTTCTTAATATATTGAATTATCACTTCAATATTTCATATATGTAACAAAATATATAACGTATTGCAAGTGGTAATAGAACAGTCCAAAATTTTTAAAGTGCATGGAAAGATTTTCCATTATCTGTTGTCTTCTTTTGTCAGCCCCTCAAACATGCACACTGTATCCTGGGATGACATTTTTTTCTTAAATGCCTCCTATTTCTAAAGAGCTTTCACACAGATTTTTGTGTCAGTTTTCCAGATCCACAAATTTCTCTGTCATCTCAAGCCTGAAGTATGCCTATTTTGGGGGAAAGCCAGCAGCTCATACTAGTTATTTTTTTCCCACCCACAGGGAAATTTATTATATCATAAATTTGACATTTCATATCTGTGGGATCAGTTCAGTTCATTTCAGTCACTCAGTCGTGTCCGACTCTTTGCAACCCCATGAATCGCAGCACTCCAGGCCTCCCTGTCCATCATCAATTGCCGGAATCACTCAAACTCACATCCATCGAGTCAGTGATGCCATGCAGCCATCTCATCCTCGGTCGTCCCCTACTCCTCCTGCCCCCAATCCCTCCCAGCATCAGAGTCTTTTCCAATGAGTCAACACTTCGCATGAGGTGGCCAAAGTACTGGAGTTTCAGCTTTAGCATCAGTCCTTCCAATGAACACCTAGGACTGCTCTCCTTTAGGATGGACTGGTTGGATCTCCTTGCAGTCCAAGGGACTCTCAAGAGTCTTCTCCAACACCACAGTTCAAAAGCATCAATTCTTCGGCACTCAGCTTTCTTCACAGTTCAACTCTCACATCAATATATGACCACTGGGAAAACCATAGCCTTGACTAGACGGACCTTTGTTGGCAAAGTAATGTCTCTGCTTTTGAATATGCTATCTAGGTTGGCCATAACTTTCCTTCCAAGGAGTAAGTGTCTTTTAATTTCATGGCTGCAATCTCCATCTGCAGTGATTTTGGAGCCCGAAAAATAAAGTCTGACCCTGTTTCCCCATCTATTTCCCATGAAGTGATGGGACCAGATGCCATGATCTTAGTTTTCTGAATGTTGAGCTTTAATCTGTGGAATAAATATTAGTCATTCAGAAATTCATGTTGTGTAATAGCTTCTGCATATAGGAAATGAAATTTAGATTTTTATTTTGAATACACAAAAGTTAATTGAAATTACAAAGCTAATAATCATAAATAGAGAAACTCAAAAAGTACTGGAAAAAAGTGTTGTTGAACACACCCAGATTTAACTATATCAATACAGAAAGCAACAATATAGAGCAAAGGACTTGCATATTCAAAGGTTTAAAAATCTATATAGGAAGAAATAATTTGCAACATATATAGTACTGAGAAAGGATTATTATCTAGGCCAAAGGTAAGAAAAGGAAAATATATCATGAGTCATTTATTAGTAAATAAAATAAGTAACAATGTTTAATCTATTTAAAACAAAGAAATTAACTAAACATACAAGAAAATCAAACATAGAAACCAAAAGAGAAAAGATCATTTTAAATTCATTTGTGATATATCTAAGCATGTTATAGAGTAAAACTTATAAGCTTATTACATTTAAATCAGTGGATTCAATTCAGGTGAAAAAAAATAGAAAGACCCGAGACTGATGCATATTACAATACAAGGAAAAATAGAAAAGAGACTATAATGATCTAGGGGATAGCCTAGCCAGTGTTGTTGAAAGCAGGAGGAAATAGAAAGACTGGAGAGAAGGCAAAGGAATAATTTGTTGAAAGAAATGACTTCTCAGATTCAAAAGGCACAAGAATTCAAAAAGATAAATCTTCATGTGGGCATATCTTAGTGAAACTGCAGGTAACTAAATACAATGAGAAGTTTTTAAAAGCTGTCAGATCCTGGTATATCAATATGTAGGCTAGTTGTTGAAACATTAACCAATCATAGGGATTGGTGAGGAAAGAAATTGGTTACCTATTGTACTGTATCCAAATCTGTGCTGCCCTGGAGTAGATTATTTTAGGATTGCACACATCATTTTTAAAATTTGTTAGCTCTAGGACTCTGCTGCGTTCTGTTCAGTCTATGTTTGTTCAACTTTCTGCAGCCCCATGGATTGTAGCCCATTGTTCTACAACCCATGGTTCCTCTCTCCATGAAATTTTTCAGACAAGAATACTGTAGTGGGTTGCCATTTCCTACTCCAAGGGGTCTTCTCAATTCAGGGATCAAATCCACATCAGGTGGATATTTTACCTGCTGAGCCATTGGGGAAGCAATTTCAAAATCAGACTTTTTTAAAAAAAGAACAAGAGTGTATAAATTTTAAACCAGTATGTGAATGGGTGGGAAACTAAAGAAACATCCAAATTCCAAAGATATCAGGGAGAAAAAACCATAAATGATGGAGTATAGAAAGACACAAATTATGATAGTAGAAATTAGTCCTTAATACCCTGAAAAGTATAATCAGTAAAATGGTCTAAATTGCCCCATAGGAGGTAGAGGTATTTTGAAAATATTATACAAGGAAAATTCTAAGTAAAGGACATTTTCCATTGTTATAATATCATTAGAAAAAGCAACTTTAAATAAAAAAATCTATTAAAAGATAAACTGAACCATTTTAGAATTCCTAATATTTTATTTGAGCAAATATAATTCCAACCAGGCAAAGCAAACCAAAATGGGTTAGGAGAACTCCACAGACAGAAATGAGATGAAAGTCTTTTAAAAAGAAGACTAGAAGGCAAAGCAAATATTAATAAATTATTTGAGTCACTATTGCTTAAGCAGTTGCCTTATTTAGGAAAGCCTAGTTGGCCGTCTGTACTAGTTACTCTTAAGTTTTTTCCCTGGGATTTGAGTGTACTGACTGTACCTTAGATTTTGTTTACATAAACTACCAGTGGATTGAAACCACTTCAGTCTAATGGCATCTTTTCTTAATTGTATTCCTACATATCAGTAATACACAATTAAAATGTGTACTGAAAAATTCCATTTCAAACAATATTTAGAAATGTTTCTAATGTGAACTGAGAAATATGTATGCAGTTCAAGAGGCAACAGTTAGACCAATACAAGGAACAATGGACTGGCACCAAATTGGAAAAGGAGTATGTCAAGGCTGCATATTGCCACCTTGCTTATTTAACTTATATGCAGTGTACATCATGTGAAAAGCCGAGCTGGATGAAACACAAGCTGGAATCAAGATTGCTGGGGAAAATATCAATAACCTCAGATATGCAGATGACACCACCCTTATGGCAGAAAGCAAAGAGGAACTGAAGAACCTCTTGATGAAAGTAAAAGAGGAGAGTGATAAAGCTTAAAACTCAATATTCAAAAAACTAAGATCATGGCATCTGGTCCCATCACTTCATGGCAAATAGATGGGGAAACAATGGAAACACTGAGGGATTTTATTTTCTTGGGCTCCAAAATCACTGCAGATGGTGACTGCAGCCATGAATTTAAAAGATGCTTGCTCCTTGGAAGAAAAGCTATGACCAATCTAAAAAGCATATTAAAAAGCAGAGATATTACTTTGCTGACAAAAATCCATCTAGTCAAAGCTATGATTTTGCCAGTAGCCATGTATGGATGTGAGAGTTGGACCATAAAGAAAGCTGAACACTAAAGAATTGATGCTTTTGAACTGTGATATTGGAGATGACTCTTGAGAGTTCCTTGGACTGCAAGGAGATCAAAGCAGTCAATCATAATAGGAAATCAATCCTAAATATTCATTGGAAGGACTGATGCTGAAGCTGAAGCTCCAATACTTTGACCATCTGATGCAAAGAACTGACTCATTTGAAACGACCCTGATGATGGGAAAGATTGAAGGCAGGAGGAGAAGAGGATGACAGAGGATGAGATGGTTGTTTGGCATCTCTGACTCAAAGGACATGAGTTTGAACAAGCTCCAGGAGTTGGTGATGGACAGAGAGTCCTGGCATGGGGTTGCAGAGAGTTGGACATAACTGAGTGACTAAACAGAACTAATGCAAGCTTGTTGACAAAATAAGATAGGAACAGGGTGTTAACAATCTTCACAGATAGAAGAACTATTTTATGTACATGCAGACAGTGGTGATCTAGGAGAAGAGATAATATGTAACTAAAATTTACATGCACAGTGAGTCAATAAAGTTTATTCCAAAAAAGAAAATCAGTTTAGAAATTAGAAATTTAGATGAGTCAGGTAATGATTGGCTTGTTACATCAAGTTACCGGAAATGGACCTTATTTTTTTTTTTTTTCACTACTGAATGAAATGGAACTTCAGCGACTTGGAAGACTGATTTAATACTTTCCAAACTATATTTCAGGAAGAAGAGAATTCTAGTAGATGGATTGAAGCAGGGCTCGCCTGATGACAGGGAGTCCTTTAAAGTATATCTTTCTTCTCTATCATTTTAAGTTTATTAGACATTAAAATTATTTTCCAGTGAAATGACTTTTGTAATCTATAACCATTTAAGCTGTGTTACTCTTGGAATATGCATTATGACAGTGTTTTCCTTTAGTATATTTATTTCTTTTGTAGCCTATAAACTTCTTCATATTTCTTCTTAAAATGGCAATCACCACTAAGAATATTCTTTTATACCTTATTAATATTGCAATAACCATTAAGACTATGCAACATATATTTCAGTAATATAGCAATAACCATTAGCTTTTTAATGCTAATAAAATGTATAAACATGTCACTGTAATATACACTGCTAAGTTCATACACATTCATTGGTTGATGATTCTAATAGTATAATGGAAAAGGAGATAAATTATAGAGAGAAAGGCGTGACCTTTGGAGTCAGGCCCGAACTTAATTCCTGACTCTACAGTTCTGTAATTGAGAACTTTTTTTTTCGTTAGATTTATTGATTAATTGCTTTACCACTGTGGATGGTGATGCCAACCACTCAGTGTGTTGGTAGGACTAAATGAGATGACGGTTACAACATATTTTAGGCTCCAAATAAAATGAGTTCCTTTCAAATTTCCCTTAACATTACAGAATATAGTGAGAGGGAATAGAAAGTATGATAGCAAAGCCTCTGATTCTGTTCATGTGTGTGTGTATGTGTCTCATGGAGGGAGCAGAAAATTTCCTTAAGCTCAATAATGAAAAATATTAAAATGAGAACTAAAAAAATTAATTATTCATGTCCAATATATTCAAATAATTGAAAGCATACCAATAATTAACTAAGGGTTTTAGCAGTTCTTATAAGTCTCATTAATATCCTCATGGGTTAAATGAAGTTCCTGAAAATAAAGTCTGCAAACTGATATAAATACTGAAAGAAGTTATCATTGTTCATGCCTATATTACTCACATGGTAATATACAATCAATAAAGTATATATCCCCTTTCTTGTAACACCTGTTTTTATGGTAAATGTGGTATTTATCTTTAGAATCACCTTTGTTTCACAGGAACTTTAAGAGGATGCATGCCATAACTCTTTTAAAAGAGGATTCTTAAGCCTGTGTGTGTGTGCATATGTGTTTCCTGTAGGAAGATAAGAAGAATAAAGTTTGAATACAAGAAGACCATTGCAACTGACAAATAAGAAGCATGGAATGATGGTAATGGAGATAACAGTAATAACTAAAGCTACTGACTTATTGTTCTAAGTAAGGGCTCCAGGGTGAGAGGACCAGTGGGAACCGAACTGTTCACAAAGCTCATTCCTGCATATTGCTGTCAGACCCTGTTATATGTAGCCTCCCCTTCCTGCTAGTCAGAATTTGTCACCCCTACATTGGAGGGACTGAAGCTGAAGATCCAACACTTTGGTCACCTGATGCCAATAGTTGACTCATTGGAAAAGACCCTGATGTGGGGAAAAATTGAAGACAGAAGGAGAAAAGGGCAACAGAAAAATGAGATGGTTGGACAGCATCACTGAGTCACTGGCCGAGAACTTGGACAAACTCCTGGAGATGTGAGGGACACAGAGGCCTGGCATGCTGCAGTCCCAGGAGTCGCAAAGGGTCAGACATGACTGGGAGGCTGAACAACAAATGACAGTGATTCCTATTTTTACTTGCTGTCCCTGGACACAAGGAGTCCAGGATGTTCAAGCAGCAACCAAATTTTATAGTCTAATGAGATTCTTGCTCCAGAGTTTTGGTGAATGGAACCACTATTGTTTCTCCCCTTTGTTTCTAAGATCCCAGCATTCTTTCTGCTGATAGCACATTTCAGTTCAGTTCAGTTCAGTCACTCAGTCATGTCCAACTCTTTGCGACCCCATGAAACGCAGCATGCCAGGCCCCCCTGTCCATCACCAACTCCTGAAGTTCACTCAGACTCACGTCCATCGAGTCCGTGATGCCATCCAGCCATCTCATCCTCTGTCGTCCCCTTCTCCTCCTGCCCCCAATCCCTCCCAGCATCAGTCTTTTCCAATCAGCCAACTATTCGCATGAAGTGGCCAAAGTACTGGAGTTTCAGCTTTAGCATCATTCCTTCCAAAGAAATCCCAGGAATGGATTGGTTGAATCTCTTTGCAGTTCAAGGGACTCTCAAGAGTCTTCTCCAACACCACAGTTCAAAAGCATCAATTTTTCGGTGCTCAGCCTTCTTCACAGTCCAACTCTCACATCCATACATGACCACAGGAAAAACCATAGCCTTGACTAGATGGACCTTAGTCGGCAAAGTAATGTCTCTGCTTTTGAATATGCTATCTAGGTTGGTCATAAGTTTTCTTCCAAGGAGTAAGCATCTTTTAATTTCATGGCTGCAGTCACCACCTGCAGTGATTTTGGAGCCCAAAAAAATAAAGTCTGACACTGTTTCCGTAACACATTAAGTTCTCAAATCCAATGCATTCACTACATCCTAAAGAATAGTAGCACATCTTTCCATGAATGCATACTAAATTGCTTCAGTTGTGTCTGACTCTTTGCAACCCCATGGAGTGTAGCCCACCAGGTTCCTCTTTCCATGGGATTCTCCAAGCAAGAATGCTGGAGTGGGTTGTCATTCCCGTCTCCAGGGGATCTTCCCAACCCAAGGATCACCTGGGTTGATGATCTTACATCTGCATGGGCAGGTAGGTTCTTACCACAGTGCCACCTAGGAAGACAACATCTTTCTATAGTATGAAGCTTTAGCTTTAGAAAGTTGCTCTAGTACTCTATGAGGCAGGCTTCTTTTTTTTTTTAATTTTTATTTTTACTTTATTTTACTTTACAATACTGTATTGGTTTTGCCATACATTGACATGAATCCACCACGGGTATACATGAGTTCCCAAACATGAACCCCCCTCCCACATCCCACCCCATATCATCTCTCTGGATCTTCCCCATGCACCAGCCCCAAGCATCCTGTATCCTGCATCAAACATAGACTGGTGATTCATTTCTTATATGATAGTATACATGTTTCAATGCCATTCTCCCAAATCATCCCACCCTCTCCCTCTTTTATGAACAGTTCTATGTATGTATTGACCAGTGGAGGCAATTTCCATCACTTCTTTGCTGTCAAGTAGTTCCTCATCTCAGATGCTCCAGTGTGTCAAATTATATGAGCCTGGATCAGGCAATTGCTAAGCCCCTAAGTAGTCAACTATTGCAGGCTCTGCAAGCAAGATACACAAAATGTAAGTTTGTAAGGATAAACCTTTGTCTTGTCAAGGTCAGACGGAGCCCAAAGCAGTCAACTTGCAGAAAGTGGCTGGTTGGTCTCTCTTGTGTTTGTTTGTTTGTTTGTTTGTTTGTTTTTGTCTCTCTTGTTTTAAAGAGGTACTGCTTTCATTTTTGGAGTTTTTGTTTATTTCACAGTGATGGTATGTACATATACCCTCAAATAAACATTTTCCTCAATTAGTTTTAGCCTAATCAATTCAACAGTGCTAAAAAAATAACTTAGTAAAATGTTATTGGAGGTGTGTATGCATATCAGCACTTCGAGATAAAGAGACTTCAAAAATAAAAGTGCAGTCTTTTGGAAATAAACCACTTTTAAAGTGTTAGTCTTTTCTGTTTTTTTTTCTTTCAATATTTTATCTAAACCAAATTATCCATAATATATATATATATATATATATATATTTTTTTTTTTTCTGCACAAAATAGTCTTTGTTAGTGCTTATTTGGAGAAGGAAATGGCAACCCACTCCAGTGTTCTTGCCTGGAGAATCCCAGGGATGGGGGAGCCTGGTGGGTTGCCGTCTATGTGGTCGCACAGAGTCAGACACAACTGAAGCGACTTAGCAGCAGCAGCAGCAGTGCTTATTTAGTAAAGAACTGTGATCTACAATATAAAATCATGCTGGGATCTTCATATTAAATCACTTTTAAATATTGCATTTACTTTCATCCTAAAGGCAACATTTCCAAATTCAAAAAGATAAAAAGGCATATTTAGAAAATTGAATATTATGGGTTTCAATTGAATATAAATGCTAACATATATTTTAGAGTACATATATAGATGTTTTTTATAATTCTGTGACTTATTTATTTTTCAGTACATTTATTAAATTATACAGAGTCTACAGAAGAAAAAAAAACAACATTTCTTCTTTTTTCAGGTTTCACAAAGTGAGCTCAACATTGTAAGCAGAACTCAGACATAAAAACATTTCCAGTCTTCCAGGGACCCTTACTTCCTCATCCTGGTCACCCCCTAGCTCAACAAATTCTGTCTTAAACAATATTGTTTAGTCTTGCATGGCTTTTCAACTTCATACATATGAATAAAATAGTGCATGATGTAGTCCTTTGTGCAGGTTATTTACTCAACATTATGCCTGTGAGATTTATCCAAGTCATTGTGCATAGTCATATGTTATTTATTTGCATCTCTGGTAGGCATTTAG
The DNA here is from genome assembly GCF_023091745.1 of Budorcas taxicolor. Lineage (NCBI taxonomy): Eukaryota > Metazoa > Chordata > Mammalia > Artiodactyla > Bovidae > Budorcas > Budorcas taxicolor. The sequence goes on along the minus strand of NC_068929.1, from coordinate 52,281,789 downwards.
TTATGTAAATAACTACAATTTATTTATCCATTCAATAGTTATGGACATCTATTAATTTCCTGTTGGAGCAATTAAAAATTAGTTCTTGTGACACTTAGATTCAAGTTTTTAGTGAACACATATTTAAATTTGGGGATATAAACCGAGAATTCAGTTCATCTTAGTTCAGTCACTCAGCCGTGTCTGACTGTTTGCCACCCCATGAACTGCAGCATGCCAGGCCTCCCTGTCCATCACCAACTCCCGGAGTCCACCGAAACCCATGTCCACTGAGTCGATGATGCCGTCCAACCATCTCATCCCCTCTAGTCACCTTCTCCTCCTGCCCCCAATCCCTCCCAGCATCAGGGTCTTTTCAAATGAGTCAAATCTTTGCATCAGGTGGCCCAAAGTATTGGAGTTGCAGCTTCGAAATCAGTCCTACCAATGAACACCCAGGACTGATCTCCTTTAGGATGGACTGGTTGGATCTCCTTGCAGTCCAAGGGACTCTCAAGAGTCTTCTCCAACACCACAGTTCAAAAGCATCAATTCTTCAGTGCTCAGCTTTCTGTATAGTCCAACTCTTACATCCATACATGACCACTGGAAAAATCATAGCCTTGACTAGATGGATCTTTGTGGACAAAATAATGGCTCTGCTTTTTAACATGCTGTCTAGGTTGGTCATAACTTTCCTTCCAAGGAGTAAGCATCTTTTAATTTCATGGCTGCAGTCACCATGTACAGTAATTAGAATTATTGAATCAATATATTCAGCTTTATGAGATACTGCCAATGGAGATTTATGAGATTTATAACTATAAAGATTTACCAAGTATTTTTTAAACTTTTCAAAAGAAGTGATTTTTCTCCACTATGTTTTTATTTATTTGATGAGTTTTTAAAATCTTTATTTCTCTTCACTGTGCTTGAGTTAGATTTATTTTTCTTCTACTACTTTTATGAAAACAGAATGTTAGCTCACTGATTTTTCATTTCCCCCTCTTTTAATATATGCATTTATAACAATAAGCTTCTAGTTAAGCACCAATTTACTTGCCTCTTCAAAATTTTTGTGATGCCATGGACTATAGCCCACAAGGCTCCCCTGTCCATAGAATTTGTCAACCAAGAACACTAGTGTGGGTTGCCATGCCCTCCTCCAGGGGATATTCCAGACCCAGGGATCTAACCTGGGTCTCCTGCATTGCTGACAGATTCTCTACCACCTGAACCACAAGGGAACATCCAGACTGCTCTTTCACCCTAAATGTGCTCTGTATGTTTCTGCTGGAAACACTTGCTTTTACTGTTTCCTCTCCCTAGAATGCTAGCTGAATCCCATCCCTGCTCAAAATCCAGCCTCTGTCAAAGGCCTGAAGGACACCAACTTTTCCCTTCCATAACTGATAATTCTCATCACACACTCCCATGTACTGTGTTTTTTTGTGTCCATTGCTCACTCATGCAAGAATATTTTCTTCCATATATTATGAATAACACTGCATCCAGGAATCTACCATTCATAAAAACACTCAAAAATAAATGATTTAATTATTTGTAAATGGCTTAATTTTTACAAAGTAACAGAAAATGAATCTGCATTCCCTTTCAGGCTGTTGTAGGTACACTGACTAAATGTTAAAAAGCAGTATTAACAGGACAGGTGATCTGAGAATAACTTCTCTGCATTTTACTGATGAAAACACTGTCTGGCTGGAATAAAAGGAGCAATGAAGGGAGTTCTCTGCAGGTGAACTGAAGCTGCCTCACCCAACCCTGGCCGGTGCTTATGGTTCCACTCTAACTCCTAAATTGGGAAAAGAGACTTTTAAACTGGCCTCTCCAGAGCTCAAGAAGGCAGGCCCTGGACTGGAGACCAGAGGGGCCTCTCTCAGAGAGGACAGGTTCTCTGTCTATCCTTCCCAGGACACAAGGCAGAACTGCTCCTAGACTTGAAAGTGCGTGGGGTCCCTGGATTCTCAGCCTCCCCTCCTCCCACCACCAGTGTATCCTTATCTTGTTACCTTCAGGGTTAAGAAATATTGCTACCTTCAACTAAGACATCAGAGCCAGGAGCTGGTTTAAAGATTACTTGGTAATAGATCATGTTTGGAAATAGATCAACCTATTAACATAACAGTAAATGGCACCTTACTTGGAACTGATTTACAGGAAGATTTAGTGACATATGTTCACACTTAATTCAATCATATAGAACAATTTTTTAAAGGTTGAAACTTTATGAGAGAACTCTCCAAATTTGAAAGTAATTAGTATTTGGTTTGCTGTAATGAATATTAAGCTAATCCAATTTTAATAAAATAATAGATGATAATTATGTTCTCTAAGCACAAGCATATTCTATAGTCTTTTTAGACTACTGAGCATTTCTTTAAAATGCCAGAGTACTGGAATTTATTGAGAAAAACATACTAGCAATTTTTAAAAATAATCCACTTTGCTTACTTCTAGTTTGATTCAGAATCTATAATTATCTCACAGACCACTGAGAGCATTATATGATGGATTTTTTTGTGTATGGGAAGGAATTTGACAAGTTTAAATTCCATACAGTTACCATTCACAAAATGCTTTCAGATTGCTGTGACGATAATAATCCACAATATTGTTCAGGTGAATATGATCTTTGACATTCACATTTAGGTTTCACATGTTGAAATTTATTTATTAGTCTAAGAGAATTTGGGATTTTTTGTTTTGTTCAATCTCCCTGTCTTATATTTTTTTTTAAATATAGATAAAATTAAATGTATAATTTATAATGGGTCAGTCTGGTTAACAAATAGCAAAAGTAATTAGTGGACAAGGAAAAATATTTTAATACTTAAAGGAATAAATTCTGCTCAAACAACATCTTTTCTTCAGTAGTATGAATTAACTTTCATTCAGATGTATAACAAATATACAGTGTTTCATTATTTGTTTCCTAAATCTTCAAGTTTTGACACTTGACTATAATTTCTTCATCCAATTTGGTAAGAGAATGCCAAAGGAGTTAGGTTAATACAGTGATTCAAGACAAATGCCAAGTGTGTGTCTTATGAAACTTATATTCTCCATGGAGAGACTCACAGAAGCTTGGGGCATGGTGATATATGTGAGTGTGGCACCAAAGTTCTACAGATGGATTCAGATATATAGAGTTAGGCACTTAAAGCAATTGCTTTCAGTCATCTCAGTGATAAGCAGTCACAGATGAGATGTGTGCATTTGAGATGAAAGAGCTGGGTGTAAATTTAAATCAAATCCAAAGCCTGACATTTACCTCATTTTGGTTGGAGAGGAAAGGAATATATTTAGGGCTGAGAAACAAATTTAAATACTCAAGATGAGTTGAACAGAGCTAAAAATTCTCTGAGAGAATCTTCACGTAGATACACTATAGAAAAATAGTTGATGATTGCCTCATACAGTTGTAGTTAGTTAAATAGAAGACTTTTTTGATTATAGACTGATGGAAGATTAACACGTGAAGATAAAGAAGAGTTGTTTGATTGCTTAATTATGAGAGACAATCAAGAAGGGGGTCCATGATCATAAAGAAGTATGCACAGTGTTCTAGGTCTAGTCAATATAAATCACACAACACATAGAGTGGATAGAACACTGTGATAATTTTAAAAAAACACCTATTGAATCCTACTGAACATAATATATACCAAAATATAAGATTTGCTTATCATAAACCACTGCAAATTTAGACTTTGCAAAAAAATGTATTTTTAAATTACGAATGTTCTCCCTTCATATAAAATATCACCACTATCCTTTAATAGGTATGTCAGAAAAAAGCAGACCAATGAAACAAGAAATAATCAGACATACTGATGGAATATTTTAGTTGGCTATTGAGAATCTTGAGGAATTTTCCCAAACCCAAAAGTGTGCATTAGAAATTATTACTCCATATTAGTTTCTGAAATTAATTTTAGACAATAAAAAAAATAGTTGGGGTGGAGTTTTTTTTTTTTTTAATTATTCACAACACCTAAGGAAGGACTTACAGGTAATATCCAACTAGCCTTTCACAGGACAGAAGGCTTTCATGTCTAGACATTGACCTTCACGATAAATGTGGCTAAGAGACAGATGAGATGATAATGACCAATACTCAGCAGTAGTTTTGACTGTGGACTCTTCCTCAGTTGTTTGTTTGAAATGGGAAATTAGGGAGGATTTTTTATTTAAGATGTTAACTGAAACAGTGGAGTCTGCAGCAATTCCTGAAAATGATAAGTTTAATTTTACCTAAGGTTTTGTATAGTAAAGAACACCCCTCACCTAATTAGAAAAATATAGGTCTGTCATCTCTGGCCATTGAAAAATATTTTCCCATCAAAAGCAGATACTTTTGAAAAAAAAAAATTTTTTTTCTTGTTGACCCAAAATGCCTCTTATTTAGAAACAAGGACTTTTCTTACTCAAAGAAGACATTTTTGAAATATTTAATGTAACATTCTTCTAGTCATACTCAAAAGGCTATTACTTCTGCTTCCTGTCATCAGGTTTGCAGATCATAAATTCATCCTATATGTGTTCTACTTTTCTCATTCCTCAAAATGAATAATCACAAAAAGAATTTGTCATTACAGATGTAAAGAACTGTGAAGTGAATCTGCCACAGTCTCACAGATTCTAGCAGAAAACAGGTAATTCCTGGGCCACAAATAAGGGGGTTTATTATTCCCTGAACAATAAGCAGCCTGATTTTATATGTACATTTGTTTCTACTTGCCTCCCAAATCCCATTACAGCAACCTGGAAGCAGGCCCAGTTGTACACTGCACTTAGAGTGGATAAGTGGATTTGTACCCAAGCTGAGGAACTCCAAGGTTAAGAAAATCCCCATTTTATGAGAAGGTTCCTAGCGAAGTTGCCCAAACTTTGCCACAGACAGAGCCATTATTTTTATCAGACTCATCAGGAAACACATCTGCATTCTATCCACAAAGGATATTTCTATCTATTTCTATCTTTCAAGGCTCTTTGCTGTACAAACATCCTTGAAAGTAGAGCTGACAATCAAAGCTATCACAGAACATGTAAACACACCATTGAGAATTGCCTTTGAAATAAGCAAAAATCAAAATATTTGAAAGTTAACTAAGAAATAAAGCAGTAAAGAGGACTTCCCAGATAAAAATGTGAAATCAGGTAGAAGAAGAAAGCTAATCCCTCTTCAACACTGCTTGTGCCAGTCAACACTGAGTGGTAGCATTATCTAGCTTCCCAGTAGCAGCTTTCTTCCTACGGCTTTTTAAAGTTCTGTTACTTCTTCTACATTGCCAGAATATCTGAGGGAGTCTTCTGCTCTGTTGATCTTTTATTTAACTCATTAATCACACTAAAAATATCAACAGATGCCATTTATCACCATTGAAGTATTTTGTGACTAATACTTGCACACTAAATGGTGTAGATGTTGTAAACCAAAATAATTCAAGTCTCAATCACTTTTCAAAGGACCCAAATGACAACTCACTTCAGTATTCTTGCCTGGAGAATTCCACGGACAAAGGAGTCTGGTGGTCTACAGTCCACGCTGTTGCAAAAGAATCAGACATGACTGAGTGACTAACATTTATTTTCCTTAAAAAAATATATATAGTTACAGGAAGATAGACATAAATATTATAGACTATACACAGAAAAAAATGAACTCAGATAAAATGGAAGCCATAGAAAATAAGTTCTCATTAAGTCATAAATTATTGCCTTTTTTTCAGAGAATTTTTCTTTTACAATAATCCAAAATAAGGTTTTTTGTTTCAACTGGAGACATTACCTGTTTCTCTTGGCTTGAGTTTGTTATAGATTTGTAGCCCCAGCTAAAATATATGGTCTATTTAACCTTCATCAGCCTTATTGCAACTTTTCCCCATGGTGCCCTAGAATAGATTTTCTAAAATTTACAGCCACTCTGTTCTTGGTGTATTGAAACTGGCACAGTGTACAATATCTCAAGCAGTAATTCCTTTTACCTAACAGTACAGACATAAAGTGAAACAAATCCATTGTCCCAATGGAGCATGACCTCTTAGGCAGCTCATGACTAATTGAAAGTTCCTGTGGCTTTGTGTTTCTCCCACCATGGCCAGCGATTTGTAACAATATTCTCAGTTTTATTTGTAACTGACTTTACAATAAACAAAAGAAGGATATTTGCTTTCTATGTCTTCAGAGGTTCTGATGGAGATTTTATAATATTTCATTTGTATTAACATTTGGCACAAGTGTAATTTGCCCTTAAATAGCAAGCTATCACATTCAGTAAATTCCACACACCACTCTTGTTTCTCTAAGTGTGTTTGTTTGTTTCCCCTTTATAGTTAATTGATCTCTATGTTTTCTTGCTCTTTGGTCTCTTGACTCATCAGGAATGTTGAATACCTAAGTATTTTGTGTTTCAATTTCTGAAAATAAATATTGATATAATTTTTGGTGGATTGATTTCTACATTGCTAAAATAGCTATATTATCTACATAGTATTAATTCACAAGGTAGTATCTTGCTTTCTGTTGTCACAATCTGATTTTAAGGGACTTAACTAATAACCCTTGAAAACCTCTTACAGATATATCAAATGTCTACATCTACACTGTTTTAGATTAAAGATAAAATAGAAAAATAAAGGAACCCAACTTATTAGTTGGTAATTCTATTTGAAAACAATGTCAACAATATAGATGTTTTCCTTTTTGTCTTATTCCCTGTTTTCTGCCTATTTCATTTTGTTTGATTTGTGCATTCTTCCTTAATAATTGATTTCAAAATGATGATTGATTACTTCCAATACATTAGACAATGTGATACATAGGGAGCATATGATCTGGGCAATAAAGACATGATCCTTTCCTTCTTCTAGTTTACAGTACAGTGGTTGGGGAAAAATGACAAAATAAATACAATGCAGGAAAGCATGTTCTAGAGGTTCTATAGCAGTGTACACTAGTTTTCATAAGGTCAGGAAAAATAAATCTAGACAAAGACCTGAAGACTGAAAAATTCAGTGTCCCGCTCACCTCTTTCTCCTTTATCATCACATAATCATCCTTTTTAATACTATTACCATTGACATAAGTCTATATTTGAGTCTCTGCAATGCAATTATGCATGACAGATTTTACTTTCTTGGGCTCCAAAATCACTGTGGACAGTGACTACAGCCATGAAATTTAAAAAAAAAAAAAAAAAAAAAAAAAAAAAAAGGCTTGCTTCTTGGAAGGTGAGTGAGTGAGTGAAGTCGCTCAGTCGTGTCCGACTCTTTGAGACCCCAATGGACTGTAACCTATCAGGCTCCTCCATCCATGGGATTTTCCAGGCAAGAGTGCTGGAGTGGATTGCCATTTCCTTCTCCAAGGGATCTTCTGGACCCAGGAATCGAACCCAGGTCTCCCGCATTGCAGGCAGACGCTTTACCGTCTGAGCCACCATAACCTATGGCAAATCTAGACAGCATGTTCAAAAGCAGAAACTTCGTACTTTGCCTACAGAGATCCATATAGTCAAAGCTATGGCTTTTCCGGTAGTCATGTACAGGTCTGAGAGTTGGACCATAAAGAAATCTGAGCGATGCTTTTGCATTGTAGTGCTGGAGAAGACTCTTGAGAATCCCTTGGACTGCAGGAGATCAAACCATCAATCCTAAAGGAAATCAACCCTAAATATTCATTGTAAAGACTGATGCTGAAGCTCTGATACTTTGGTCATGTGACGTGAAGATCTGACTCATTGGAAAAAACCCTAATGCTGAGAAAGATTGAGGTTGAAGGGAGAAGGGGGCAAGAGAATATGAGATGGTTAGATAGCATCACTGACTCAATGGACGTAAATTTGGGCAAACTCCAGGAGACAGTGAAGGACAAGGAAGGCTGGTGTGCTACAGTCCTTGGGGTTGCGAAGAGTTGGATATAACTTAGTGACTGAACAACAGTGATCATTATTTTATTATTGATGTTTTTCAGTTACCAAGCCATATTTGAATGCTCACAACCCCATGGACTGCACCACAATAGACTCCCCTGTCCCTCACCATCCCTCAGAGTTTGCCCAAGTTCATGTGCAATTAATCGGCGATGCCATCCAACCATCTCATCCTCTGTTGCCCTTTTCTCCTTCTGCCTTCAATCTTTCTCAGTGTTAGGATATTTTGCAATGCATCAGCTGGTTGCATCAGGTAGCCAAAGTGTTGGAGCCTCAGCTTCAGCATCAGTCCTTCCAAAGAGTTTTCAGTGTTTATTTCCTTTAAGATTAACTGATTTGATCTTACCCTCTGAGGGACTCTCAAGAGTCTTCTCCAGCACCAGAATTTGAAAGCATCAATTCTTCAGAGGTCTGCCTTGTTTATTGTTCAGCTCTCACATCCATACATGACTATATGAACTTTTGTCAGCAAAATGATGTCTTTGCTTTTGAACACACTGTGTAGGTTTGTCATAACTTTCCTGCCAAGAAGCAATCCTCTACTAATTTCATGGCTGTGCTGACCATCTGCAGCAATTTTAGAGCCAAAGAAGAGGAAATCTGTCACTGCTTCCACCTTTTCCTCTTCTATTTGCCATGAAGTGATGGGACTGGATGCCATGATCTTAGTTTTCTTTAATATTGAGTTTTAAACTGGCTTTTTCACTTTCCTCCTTCACCCTCATCAAGAGGTTCTCACATTTCTCTTCATTTTCTGCCATTAGAGTGATATCATCTGCATATCTGAAGTTCTTGATATTTCTCCCAGAAATCTTGATTCCAGTTTGTAACTCATCCAGCCCAGCATTTTGCATGATATGCTTTGCATATAAGTTAAATAAACAGGGTGAAAATAGACAGCCTTGCCGTACTCATTTCTCAATCCTGAACAAGTCAGTTGTTCCATACAGGGTTATAACTATTGCTTCTTGACCTGCATACACATTTTTCAGTAGGCAGGTAAAATGGTCTGGTATTCCCATTTCTTTAAGAGTTTTCCAGTTTGTTATGATCCACATGGTCAAATGCCTTAACATAGTCAATGAAACTATGGTGAATTTTTTTTTTCTGGAATTCTCTTTTTCTGGAATTCTCTCTTGACAATTTGATCTCTGGTTCTTGAACATCTGCAAGTTCTCCATTCATGGAATGTTGAAGCCTAACTTAAAGGGTTTTGAGCATAACCTTACTAGTATGGAAGATGAGTGCAATTGTCTGGTGGTTTGGACAATCTTTATTAGTGCCTTTCTTAAGAATTGGAATGAGGGTTGACCTTTTCCAGTCCTGTGGCCACTGCTGGGTTTTCCAAATTTGCTGACATATTGAGTGCAGCACTTTAATAGCATCATCTTTCAGGATTTTAAATAGCTCTGCTGGAATGCTAGTACCTTCTCTAGCTTTATTGGCAGCAGTGCTTCCTAAGGCCCACTACACTTCACATTCTAGGATGTCTGGCTCTAGGTGAGTGATCACACCATGGTGGTTATCTGGGTCACTAAGATATTTTTTTGTACAGTTCTTCTGTATATTCTTTCCATCTCTTCTTGATCTCTTCTGCTTCAATACAGACTTTACCATTTTTGTCTTTTATTTTGCCCGTCTTTGGATGAAATATTCCTTTGATATTTCCAGTTTTCTTGATGATATCTTTAGTCTTACCCTTTCTGTTGTTTTCCTCTATTTGTTTGCTTTTTTTCATTGAAGAAGGCCTTTTTGTCTCTCCTTGTTCTCTGGAATTCTGCATTTAGTTGTATGTACCTTTTCCTTTCTCCCTTGCTTTTTGTTTCTCTTCTTTCTTCAGTTATTTGTAAAGCCTGCTTAGACAACCACTTTGCCTTCTTGCATTTGTTTTTCTTTGGGAAACAACTACCATTGTTGTTTGATTTAAATATATTTATTTGTGTGTTATTTCATAATCACTGAACTCCTGAGACTTTCAGAAAAAGTCAAAGTATACAAATCTTAATCTGTGATTAGTTTTAAAATAATAGTAGAAATTACTTAAATTTTTCTTTTAGAGCATTTTTCAGGGTGGATACTGCAAATATTTAATTAATATATACTAATTGGATACAAATACATACAAGCAATTTATAACATTTCAACATTTGGGTAATAAATGAATTCTTTGCCATAAATATCAAGGGAAACTGACTTTATATTTGATAACATACTTCATAGTCATGTAATACCTCTCTCCATATAACCTTATTTATAAGAATAACTTTTCTATTAACAAGCACTAGATGTGTATCATAAATGTTTTGAAGCTTGAGTTTGAAATATATTACAAAAAAGTATCCTTGCCAGAAAAAAACTATAGATAGTTTGATATTTTACAGTTGTAGTTAGTTATAATGGATATATGTATGCTTATATATGTAAGTATTTGTATATACATATGCATATATATATATATATATATATATATATATATATATTTTATGCCTTCCCAGGTGGCACTACTGGTAAAGAACCCACCTGTCAATGCAGGAGACATAAGAGACATGGGTTTGATTCCCAGGTTGGGAAGATCCTCTGGAAGAGGGCATAACAACCCACTCCATGGAGAAATCAATGGACAAAGGACCCTGGTATAAAGTGCTAGGGTCACAGAGAGTCAGACACAACTGAAGCAACTTAGCATGCATGAATATATATGTGTATATATACACACAGATAACTTACATATGATACTTATGCAACTTTTCCATAATAAACTTAATAGTTGTATAGTAATTCACTCAAGGAATTTTTCTATAAAATTAGTAAATAATTTCATACACTGCAAAGATTTTATTTTTAAAAATTCTCTTTATAAATGTTACTGCATTAAATGTTTTAACATGACTCTTTAGTTTTGTTATGATACATTCTTCAGATTGTTAATGAGATAAAGGAGAAAACTTAAACTATATGATATATCCAAAGGTCTCAGTTTTAAACATTTTATTTTTAATCCTATTTTGCTAACTTTCACTTTTTCTAATCAAGTATTTAAACTAATATGATTTTTTTTTTATTTCTGATGAGTTAAAATTCTAGTTGAATTAATCAATTAACAGTGACACCACCACTTCTTATACAATGAGCTTAGTCACTCAGTCATCTCCAACCCTTTGTGACCCCATGAGCTGTAGCCCGTGAGACTCCTCTGTCCATGGGGATTCTCCAGACAAGAATACTGGAGTGGCTTGCTGTGCCCTTCTCCAGGGGATCTTCCCAAGCCAGGGATCAAACCCAGGTCTCCCACATTGCAGTTGGATTCTTTACAATCTTAGCCAGCAGGGAAGCCCAAGAATACTGGAGTGGGTAGCCTATCCCTTCTTCAGGGGGTCTTCCTGACCCAGGAACCGAACCAGGGTCTCCTGCATCAAAGGTGGATTCTTTACCAGCTGAGCCACCAGGGAAGCCCTTCTTATACAATAAGCTGAAGGAAAAGAGACATCTAATGAGATAATCTCTGGTTCTGAGATATCTGGTCAGAAATATTAGTCTAAGTACTCTGAAACCTAGATCCAGTCTAGGACTACATCACTGGATATTCTTTATCTTAGTTTGGGCTGCCATTACAAAATACCAAACATTGGATGGATTGGACAACTGAAATTTATTTCTCACAGTTATGGAGTCTGGAAGTCCAAGAGCAGGGTATCAGCATGGTTGGGTTCTGGTGAGGGCTCTCTTCCTGGCTTGAAGATGCCCACATTCTCCCTGTGTTCTCACATGGCAGAAAAAAAGAGAGAGAGAGAGACTGAAATCAGCTTTGTGGTCTCTCCTTATTAGGAAACGAATCCCATCGTGTCTATGCCACCCTCATGATTGCTCTAAACCTAATTACATGCCCAAATTCCCATCTCCAAAAGCTATCACTTTGGGAATCAGGGCTTCAGCGTAGGAATTTGGGGAAGGAAGGGCACAATTTAGGCCATAGCATCCTGCTACTTCAGATCATCCAGCTGAAAATCAAGTTCCCATCCACCCGGATGCCTCTAGTGGGTAGCACAAAGGCAGTGACCCTGTGGTACAGGAGAAGCCACTGCCAACAAATATCATGAGCTACCTGCATACCAAGTTGGAAGATTTGACTGTTAAGAATCAAAATGTTCAAAGAAAAAGTGTGGAGAAATGGGCAGAGGATTACTTGGAGGTACTGCTCCTTTCTTCATTTTCTCATTTTCTAGTTTAAGAATCTGAATAATCATATCAGGAAAAGTGTTCCTTTGCCTTTATTCTTCAGATTTATTCAACAATCATTGGAAATGCCAAACTCAATCCTGTATTTTGTCTCTGAAGTTGGCAAGAAGGCTTGAGTTGAAATATCACCTTTCTATAGCACAAATGACTTGCAGTCTATCTGCATCTTATTACCTTATCAGAAGTCCTTTAAAATGTATTTTTTAATGATACAAATGAATGTATTTACAAAATGGAAATAGACTCACAGACATAGAAAACAAATTTATGGCTAAAGGGGAAAGTGTTAGTCACTCAGTCGTGTCTGACTCTTTGTAACCCCATAGACCCAGACTCCACTGTTCATGGAATTCTCCAGGTGAAAATAATGGAATGGGTAGCCATTCCCTTCTCCAGAGGATCTTCCCAACCCAGGGATCGAACTCAGGTCTTGTGTAATGCAGGCAGGTTCTTTATGGATTGAGCCATCAAAGGGGAAGAAAGGTATAAATTATCAGTTTGGGGGTAAAATGTATTCACTACTATATATAAATAGAGGCTTCCCAGGTAGCACTAATGGTAAAGAACCCATCTGCCAATGCAGGAGGCATAAGAGATGAGGGTTCAATCCCTGGGTGAAAAAAATCCCTTGGATGAAGGCATGACAATCTACTCCAACATTCTTGCTTGGAGAATTGCATGGAGAGGGGATAGTCTATAGGGTCACAAAGAGTCAGATATGATTAGAGCAACTTAGTACAGCACAGCATATACACATAGATAAGCAACAAAGACCTATTGTGGAGTACAAGGAACTACACTCAACATCTTATAATAACTTATAATTGAAAAGAATATAAAAAGGAATATATATATATATATATATATATTCAAACTGAATCACTTTCCTGTTATACCTGAAACTAACACAACATTGTAAATCAACTATATTTCAATAACAGTTTATTTAAAAATGCAACGCTTCAGCCCTCTACAGAGACTTTTAATATTTGGATTAAGTCAGGTAATCTGAAGAATTTATGACTTGTTCTCCTCCCTCAAAGAAGTATTTCCTCCAAACACATTTGTCACAGTATCGTTCTTAAAATCTAGTATAGCATATACTTCTAAGCCCAAGTTAAAACACACATACACAGTTCCCAGGGAAATTCAATATTTGTTCTTTTTTTAAAAAAATCTATGTTGGAGTACAGTTGATTTACAATGCAGTGTTTCACATGTACCGCAAAGTAAGTCAGTTATGCATCTACCTTTATCCACTCGTTTTTAAGATCCTTTTATCTTATAGACCATTACAGATAATTGGGTAGAGTTCCCTACGCTATACAAAAAAAATTTTTTTAATTATTTTTTACCTATTATAGTTCACTTTTTGGTGGTTATATCACTGGGATAATATCTTCCTTTTTTAAACAAAAATTATAAAAGTAACATGATTAAGAACATTAGCAATATAAATGTAGTAGTTTACTATTATCAAGCACTTTCATAGGCAATAATATTTTTTGACATTGATATCAGCTCTGTGAGATTTGAAAATAATTGTTCTTATCTTCATATTATGAATTAAAAAATAGAAGCATATTAAGGACATAGTGTGTCTTTAAGCCCATAAATATTAAAAGAAAAGCTCAGAAATTGAATTAGAGATATTTAAATAAATGCTTTAAAAAATCATACTCTTGACAGTACTCCATAGGGCTTTCCTTCATTATCAGCAGTTTCATGCATTTATATTTTCACTAATTTATTGAAATTAAAAGAAAATTAGAAATATATTTTCCTGGAGAATCTGAAATCACTATGTACACTCAAATCCTCAAAATGTCTGCATTTCTTTTATAATAACCATGGAGTCCTTGTATTTTCACAAAGCCATTTCCACTTTTTGGAATAACTAGGCTTCTATAGGCACCTGGTCCCATCACTTCATGGAAAATATATGGGAAAACAGTGTTAGACTTTATTTTGGGGGGCTCCAAAATCACTGCAGATGGTGATTGCAGCCAAGAAATTAAAAGACGCTTACTCCTTGAAAGGAAAGTTATGACCAACCTAGATAGCATATTCAAAAGCAGAGATATCACTTTGCCAACAAGTGTCCATCTAGTCAAGGCTATGGTTTTTCCAGCGGTCATGTATGGATGTGAAAGTTGGACTGTGAAGAAAGCTGAGGGCTGAAGAATTGATGCTTTTGAACTGTGGTGTTGGAGAAGACTCTTGAGAGTCCCTTGGACTGCAAGGAGATCCAACCACTCCATTCTGAAGGAGATCAGCCCTGGGATTTCTTTGGAGGGATCAATGATGCTAAAGCTGAAATTCCAGTACTTTGGCCACCTCATGCGAAGTGTTGACTCATTGGAAAAGACTCTGATGCTGGGAGGGATTGGGGGCAGGAGGAGAAGGGGACGACAGAGGATGAGATGGCTGGATGGCATCACCAACTCGATGGAGATGAGTTAGAGTGAACTCCCGGAATTGGTGATGGACAGGGAGGCCTGGTGTGCTGTGATTCATGGGGTCGCAAAGAGCCATACACGACTGAGCGACTGAACTGGACTCAACTGAACTGAGGCTTATATAAAGTAGTTCATTAGTATCTGATTTTTATGCTTATGTAATATAATTGCCTCACTGTAATTAGCAGGATGCTTATTTTTGCCTAAAGTTAGACATTTCATTTTTCTTCTTTTTTGACTCTTGGGTCAGAGATACAAAATTAAGAAGAAATTTATATAATTATTCTGTGTGTTTCAAAAGTTCTAGAATGTCTACTCAATTTAAGTCATGAAATAGTTTTTTGTCTTCCTTCAAAATCTGTAAATTCAGGAAAATATAAAGCTCTTTCAACATAATTCAATCAGAAAATCATCTTTTATTTCACTCTGCCTAACCTAGTTCTTATTATCAACATTCTTAGCCTATAGTAAAAAATTAATTGAAATTTTATTTTAATTGCTACATTGCTGGCATTTTAAAAAGCAAGACCTATTTTAAACAATTTTACAACTTTTGTTCCCAACCTCACTTCATTCTTGCATTCATTTATCAAATATTCATTCTATTCCACTATGTAATTGAATAGGAAGATAAATAGGGCATATCCTTGTTTTGCCTCTCTATATTACAGATTCTAAATGAGCAGGAAAAATAGCCACAGTAGAATATAATAAATGCCATAATAGAGGGGTGTATATGGTACTTCCATAACACAGAGGATGAAGAGGACACACTCCATCTTCAGATGGATTGGTTGTCAGGGGAGTTTTCCCAGAGAAGGTTGCTTTCAATCAGAATTCTATAGTGTTTGAAACAGTCTGCCAGATGGACCAGACAGGAAACAGGGAAACGGCACAAAAAATCAGATATTTTAAAGTGCAAGGATTTTTCATGCAGAGTGAGTAAAACATTATTTAAAGAAAAGGAAAGTAAAGGTTATGGGCCAGGTGGCTTAGCTGGAGAACTTTTAAATGTTAAATTTGAAAGGGACATTGAGATATGGAGGAACTGTGGGCAATGGAGTAGGGCAGAACTTGGCTTGAATCCTGCTTCTAGCCTGTAATAACTGTTTCACCTTGGACAAATTACTTGACAGCTCAAAGACTTGGTTTCCATGTTGAAATATGGGCTTAAACTAATATATTCATATACCTTTATGGCTTTTTCAGGTTTAAGTAAAATAATAAAATTTATGTGATGAACACAGTGCCTAATTGTACTCAGTTTTCAATGCTATTGTTACTTGTTTTGCTTTAATAATATTAGGCTTTTTCCATCTTTCCAGCAGCTGTGTAGAGGACTTGCTGGGACAGGAAGATGCTGCAAGCTGTGGAATCTCTTCATAGAATCTCTTCATATAGTACAATCATCCACTGTATAGAACAAAGTTAGCAAAACAACAATATTTATAATTAGCAGGACCTAAATAAATTCAGATAATATTGACTGAGTGGCTGAGCATGCACACAAACACACACACACACACACACACACACACACACACACATACAGAGAGATAGAGCCAGAGAAACATAAAAGCAGAGAAAGACAGATAGAAAGGGACAAACAGAGGACAGAGACAAACAGAGAGGGAGGGAAAGACAGATTTATTTTAAGGAATTGGCTGTCTTGATTGTGGGGGCTAGAAAGTCTGCAATCTGTAGGGTAGCAAGCAGGCTAGAAATGCAGGAAGAATTTCTGTTACAGTTTCTGGCAGAATTCCTTCTCCTTCAGAAAGCCTGTTTTGGCTCCCAAGGCCTTTAAATGATTGGCCTTCACATTATGCAAGATTCTGCTTTATTCAATATCCACTGATTAGAAATGTTGATCTCATCTAAAGACATGACTTCATAGCAACATCCAGACTGGTGTTTGTCCAAACAACTGGACAGCACAATCTACTCAAGTTGACATGTAAAATTAACCATCATGATAGAGCTGATGAAACCAATATTATTATGTTTAATTTATAATTTGTGATGCCCAGTCCTGGCAAGACCTGATGCTGGGAAAGATTGAAAGGCAGGAGGAGAAGGGGGATGGCAGACGATGAGATGGTTCGATGGCATTAACGGCTAGATGGACATGAGTTTGAGCAAGCTCCAGGAGCTGGTGATGGACAGGGAAGCCTGCCATGCAGAAGGCCATGGGATCACAAAGAGCCAAACACTACTGAACAATAATATGTGAAATAGCCAAGAGTTTTTGGAAAGTTGAAGTTGACATTCAAGCCCCAGTATATCTGATTCCATACTCAGCATGAGTTACCCATATGTGGTACCATCTCCTAATAGAAGAAGATATGAAGGACAGAAAACATGTGTGAGCCATGTTTATATGTGGAAAATGAGGAAGAAGAGGAAACAATAGGAAACAATTGTTTTCTATAGTGTATTTTAAATCATTAAGTGGTTGATAGAGCGAATCTGTTAAGAAATGATTGTGGAGGATGAAGAAATGGTCTATTTTAAATCAGGTA
Organism: Budorcas taxicolor; assembly: GCF_023091745.1. Classification (NCBI taxonomy): domain Eukaryota; kingdom Metazoa; phylum Chordata; class Mammalia; order Artiodactyla; family Bovidae; genus Budorcas; species Budorcas taxicolor. The sequence goes on along the minus strand of NC_068929.1, from coordinate 52,264,645 downwards.
AGTTTTAGTCTTACAAGACCTTAAGATCAACATGATACTTCTCTAAGTAAAAATTTTCCATGAAAAAAAAAAATCATCATTGTTCCTTGCCTCCTTCCTTTTCAAATGTCATCCATGCTGCATAAAGTATCTTTCCACATTTATCCACGCACAACACACAACTCCTCCAAATTTTGGATGGACTAGTCTTCTTTGTGAAGCCTTCTGTGAATTTCCGGGCACACATAGTCATGGTACCCTGTACTTTTATAGGACATATCTCTGTTAATGCTGACACCCTCTACAGTGACCTTGAGGTGAGGACCCTTGACTGATCCAGCTTTGAATACCCAGAAATTAACAAAATACTAGAACTCCATCACCAGGCAATGAATCACTGTTGAATGAATATAGATTAATCTTCTCATTTTATTTATATCAATATGCCTATGGTTGTTCTGGAGTGCAAGATACTATGACAGCTTTATAGAAACTCTTAAATATCCAGCTTTAAATATGAACTAACAGGTGGACTGTCCTGTAAAGTACAACTGACTTTGTAAAATGTTGTTCCTGGACTCAATCATAGAGTCAGACACGACTGAGTGACTGAACCGACTGACCATTTGGCTAGTCTCAGCATTGACTCCAAATTATGTATCATTCTTATGCCTATATATTTATGTGATTAGATGTGCTAGGAAAAAATACCATTGATACATGTCAGTGTTGATTATGGTGTAACTTGAACTAAACCTAAAAACAATTAAAGGGCTAAAAGAAACAGTGTGTACCACCTTACTATATCAGCATTTAAAAAGGTTTCAATTTCTCTCATATTGAAACAGGCAAGCAAATTAGCCTTATGTACAATATTTTCGTTTTTCTGGCTTGTAACCCATGTGTTCCTTCACTGTATTTTGTTTCTTATTTTTGAGTGGGGTGGAGGGGATCAAGTTATTTCATTGAGGGGTTACAAAATTTCATAATCATATAATTGATGCCAATTCTAATCATTGCAATTTAGTTAATGATGGCGACTTTAGAAGTATATTCTGCTTCCCTGATGGCTAAAACAGACAGGAAGCTTCTTGAAATTCAGGAGACCCAGGTTCGATTCCTGGGTTGGGAAGAAACCCAGGAGAAGGGAATGGTAATCCACTCCAGTATTCTTGCCTGGAGAATTCCATTAACAGAGGAGCCTGGTGGGCTATAGTTCATGGGATCACAAAGAGTCAGACATGACTGAGCCGCTAACACTTTCTTTTCACTTTAGAAGTCTATACTCTGCTCAAACTATAATGAACCTGAATCTGTTTTGAACGAAGAGCAAGTCCATGTGAATGCTGATTTTTACATTCACCTCTGAGGCTCTGAAATTCCATCCGCCTGTGCACCATTGAGCCCCATCACAAGTAGGTCAGACTCTTTCAAGGCACATAGGTGTTTAGCAAAATTGTGCCTGGCAGGTTGCACACCTGGTACACACATCAATGACTGAACACAGGTCTCTTCTCTCAGCTAAAGCCAACTTCTTATTCGTGTTTGCATCTGTATATGGTTTGCGGCCAAAAATAAATAGATAAGCAGAGACTTTGTCTAATGAAGACACACTGGATGTATAGATAGGATTATGTTTTATATTATCTTAAATTTGACTAATGTCGGCATATAAAATCCAAGAAAGAGAAATAAAATATTCTCTAACTTTCATTAAAGAATCATTTTAAATAAAAATGCACAGATATGTTCATTTATGACAACTTAATTTTAAAAAGTATATATAAAAAACCTTTTTAGATAGAAGAATGTTTTTTATTTAAAATAGTAGGCAGAGTATTCTAAGGTTATTGAATTAGTCACATTTGACCTAAACTGATGTAGGTGAAATATTTGTGTCTGTATCCTTTTATTCTTTCACTGATTCCTTGCGTAACATGTGTGGTTGATTTTAAGCCTCTAAATAAACTGAATTGCTAACTTAATAACAATCTGTGAAATAGTAATACAAAATATTTTCTATTCGTATCAAAACCTCACATTTTCTCTGTTATATTAAATCATTCAATTATGTGGATAAATTACGAATTATAATTAGATTATTATATCCACTTCTTAAATGAATGTGCATATTTGGATTAGGAGGTCTTGTTCTTAACCGCCTTTTAGTTTTAACGAGTCAAGACATTTGTATTAACCTCTAGGAGGATGCTCTTAAAGAGTGCCTTCTGGAAGCTTCTAAGAAATCAGCCGCTTTTCTCTTCTCAGCTGTACCTTTAGGCATTTTAGGGTGCTTTACCTACTCTGCTGATACTGGCCTCATTTCTCTCTCTCCTGTATTTTCGCAGCGTAATTTAACAGGCGTTTAGTGAGTGTCCACTAGGTGTCAGACCATCCCCTAATCATTGCAAGAGACTATCTTCACATTTGTGAAAAGAATGAGGCAAGAAAGAAGATAGTATGAGAAAGAGGTGATTTCTGCTATTTTTTTCTTTGAAAATGTTCAAGTAGCCTACTTCATAAACACTTCACAACTGGAGGTGACTTCACAATTGACTTAATTATAACACTTTTTCTTTAAAAAGTGGTTTTGAGTAACAAAGTAATGCACAAGGTAATGACTCTCTTAAAGACTCATTTGTAGACGATGTCACATTGTTCACACAGAAGAAAATATAAAGAAGTTTGTAAATAATCTTGTTTTATTCATTTATAAAACGTTGTTGGAATATACACATAAAGGGAGATTTCTGGGCACAATTTCTGTGGAAAAAAAGGCAAATAAAAATATTATTCCTATCCTCAAGGAATTTATACTGAGGGTAAGTAAATTAACATCACAATCACATTCAGAAATATAAATTAGAATGTGAACTCTACATACTCAATCAGCAAAGCCAGAACTTAGGTGACAGTATGCTGCTGCTGCTGCTGCGAAGTCACTTCAGTCATGTCCAACTCTGTGCGACCCCATAGACGGTAGCCCACCAGGCTCTGTCATCCCTGGGATTCTCCAAGCAAGAACACTGGAGTGGGTTGCCATTTCCTTCTCCAATGCATGAAAGTGAAAAGTGAAAGTGAAGTCACTCAGTCGTGTCCGACTCCTACCGACCCCATGGACTGTAGCCCACCAGGCTCCTCCATCCATGGGATTTCCCAATTTATAAATGTGGGGTGCCATTGCCTTCTCCAGGTGACAGTATAAAGTTCGATAATCAATTTTTACACTTTTGGACAATTTTCACATCAAAAAGTTAAATAGCATGGACTATAAGATTCTGTTTATTTAACTAAGCATATGCAATCCTAAGGAAATCCAACCAGTCCATCCTAAAGGAGATCAGTCCTGGGTGTTCATTGGAAGGACTGAGGCTGAAACTCCAATACTTTGGCCACCTCATGCGAAGAGTTGACTCACTGGAAAAGACTCTGATGCTGGGAGGGATTGGGGGCAGGAGGAGAAGGGGACGGCAAAGAATGAGATGGCTAGATGGCATCACCGACTCGATGCACATGAGGTTGGGTGAACTCCGGGAGTTGGTGATGGACAGGGAGACCTTGGCATGCTGCGATTCATGGGGTTGCAAAGAGTCGGACACACCTGAGCGACTGAACTGAACTGAACTGATGCAATCTTAAAACAAAAATAAAAATTCAGATTAAAAAAATACTGTTGGGTGTCTTGACAATGTATTATAAAAGAGTTCTATTTTTCTTTCCCTTATGCAATACTATTTTAAAAATACTTTGGCATGCTCTTAACTGAAAACAAACTATAAGGTAAAAGCAATTACTTTATAAAATAATTTATAAATTCTATACAGTCCATTAAATTCTCCAGGCCAGAATACTGGAGTGAGTAGCCATTCCCTTCTCCAGGGGATCTTACCAACCCAAAGATTGAATCCAGGTCTCCTGCATTGCAGGCAGATTCTTTACCAGCTGAGCCACCTGGAAAACCCAATTTATAAATGTTGTCCATTAAAAGAAGGTGAATATTTTAAACTGATACAAAATCCTACACATATGGGAATTTACATTATTTTGAAAAGAAAAATTTAATCTCCAACTTCATATCGAAAGACATCTCTCTGAAGATTTTTGTTATTATATTCATCCTAAAATCTCCAATTTCCTATCTCCATTCTGTTTAATTCTATTAGTTTACCTTGTTTCTTTAGTCTCATTGTGAAAGTTGTTCCCCATATTTGCTGACTCATTTAATATATTTTATTATTATTATCAGTATTGACTATTTGGAAATCCTACTTCTGTTGTGATTTGCTGTGGTTGTTCCCAGGTGCCATATAAAATGGACATTATGTACTGCTACTGCTGAGAAGATATGCCGGGGTCATTTCTTTTGGATATGAGCTTTTCCCTATCTCCTGTGTATAATGAACTCCCAAGAAAGTTTCTCTGTCTCTTAATTCTCAGGGCTGACACTCACTACTCCAGCTCAAGATCAAGTGCCACTACTGCTAATTCTGACCAGAAATAGGAGGCTCTTTAACAGTCTAGTTCTTCCAAATCTATTTTCCCCATTAGTCACCTTAACAACAAATGTTTCCAAGTCCATTTCTGCATCTTGCATGCATTGACTCAGCTTGGCATGCAGATGCTTCTACTACTTTTGAAGCAATTATCTGTTGTACAAGTTCTGGGAAGTGGAAGTATTGTACAAGTTTCTTCAGCCTTGGGATCTGAGTCTATTTTCTAAATTCTAGGGTTCCCGTCAGTATTTTTGTCAAGAGATATCAATTTTCTTGTTGTGCTGAATTTCTATAGATTTATTCTCTTTTTGTGAAATAATCTTTTTGGTCCATACATGAGATGATAAATGAAAGAGAGAGTGTATCTTTTCTCACTTCATTATTTTGCCCCAATATTTTAACAATCTCTACTTTGCTATTGTCTGTGTTGTAGGTTTATATTTTTTTCAATACCTTAAATATTGTACTTTTAATATGATTTTTACCTTTAATACAGAGATTTTTATTTGAAAATGTGCTGCTTTCCTTAATTCTTTCTTTCTTTTTCTCAGGAAATGACAGCAACATTCCCCCATTCCTTACACCAAACTACAAAGTCCTTGTTTTCTCTTTGAAACCTATTCCTTCCATGTTAACTAACCACTGAGATTTTCCCTTTTTAAAGGAAAAAAAAAAAAAACAAACAGTATTTATTTATTCATTTTGTGCCCTGGGTCTTAGTTTCAGCACGTGGGATCTTCCGTCGTATGTGGGATCTTTAGTTGCAGCACAAGAAATCTAGTTCCAGGGCCAGAGGTTAAACCCAGGTCCCCTGCCTTGGGAGCACAGAGTCTTAGCCACTGTGGGAAGTCCCCACCTGAGATTCATAATCTGTGTAACTGTTCTTTTTTTCCTGATGTGCATGTGTGAGTGCTCAGTCACTTCAGTCCTATCTGACTTTTTGTGCCCCCATGGACTGTAGCCCACCAGGCTGCTCTGTCCTTGGGATTCTCCAGGCAAGAATACTGGAGTGGGTTGCCATTTCCTCCTCCAGAAGATCTTCCTGACCCAGGGATCGAAACTGTGTCTCCTGCACTTGCAGATAGATTCTTTACTGCTGAGCCACAAGGGAAGTCCCTTTTTCCCTGATATTTTTATGTTAAATATTTTCAAATTTTCCCTCTTTATTCCCACTTTCACTTTTGGTTCCACATCCATCATTTCTTGACTGGCCTGCTGCATTCACCTCAATGGCCATTGCCTTTTAAACATGCCTAACTAATCAGCTTATTTCACAGAAAATAAAATTACTTCTAAAGTATAAATCAGATGTGTTTTCCCACAGATCCTCAATGGATCTGGAGAATGACCTGTCATCCCAGATGAAGCAGAAGATTCTTCATGATTTTCTGCTCATCTCTCTGATTTTTGGAATCCATTAAATTTGGAGTCTTTTTTTTTTTTTTCCCCTCCTCTGGTTTTCAGTGCTCTTTCTTATACCCTGACTGTCTCAATTGAGAAATCTTGCAACCTTAGTGTGTAAAAGGATACCTCTTCTGAAAGATATTTCTAAATATTTCTTGAACACATATTGAATACAGAAACCAAATGCTGAACCAATGGATTCTTGATGCCATTATCTAAAGTCTCCCCCTGTTTTTGTATTTTCAAGCATTTAGCTTCTGGCCTCACTCTTCCATATGTTTCTCAGTAAGCAAAACCAAAACCAAAAGACTCCCTCAGCAGAATGTAAGTAGTACACCGGGCTCACCCTTCTTTGAAGCTTTGTATTGACCACCAACCTAGAAAAATCACCTTGGTGCTTCACCCCCTTATATAAATACAAATTAACATTAAATTGATGATATTAGATTGAGCCATATAAAATAAAAAGTTTAAAATTTTTTATTGGTCAAAAAAGTCAGAGATGGGCAACTTTATGTGATTTAACCTATGTACAGTATTATATAATAAATCACATATATAATTATATAAATTACATAAAGTTTCCCAAATCTGACTTTTTTGACCAAGAAAAAATTTTAAACTTTTTATTTTATATGGCTCAATCTAATATCAGCCAGTTAATGTTGGTAAAGAATCTACCTACAGTACAGGAGATTCCAGTTCTATTCCTCAGTTGGGAAGATCTACTGAAGGGATAGGCTACCCACTCCGGTATTCTTGGGCTTCCTGGTGATTTCAGACAGAAAAGAATCTGCCTGCAATGTGGGAGACCTGGGTTCAATCCCTGGGTTGGAAAGATCCCTTGGAGAAGGAAATGGCTACCCAGTATTCTGGCCTGGAGTATTCCATTGACTGTATAATCCATGGAGTTGCAAAGAGTCAGACATGACTGATTTTCACTTCACATTGTAACGTACAGAATAATTTCACTGTCCTAAAGATGGTCTGTGCTCCACCTATTCACCTCTCCCTCCCTTATCCCAAGCCCTGGCAATTGTTTATTTTTTTTACTCTCTCAATAGCTTTCGCCTCTTGTCATGTATTTAGAATCATACAGTATATAGCTTTTCCAGGTTGGCTTCTTTCAATTATAATAAGCATTTCAGGCTTCTCTATGTCTTTATCATGACTTGGTAGCTCATTTATTTTTAATGCTTCTTAATATTCCGTTGTTCAGATGTACCACAATTTCTTTATTTGTTTACCTGCTGAAGGACATCTTTGTTGCTTTCAAGCTTTGGCAATTATAAATAAAGCTGTTTTAAGTTGCATGTGCAGGTTTTTGTATACACTTAAATTTTCAACTCACTTGGATAAATATCAAAGGCATGATCGTAGAATCATATGGTAGTAGTACCACATTTAGTTTTATACGAAAATACCAAACTGTCTTCCAAAGTGGTGGTGCCATTTTGCATCCCCACCAGGCTTTACCACTTCTGATTGCTGAGAAGACTCTTATCTACCATTCAGATATAAGTCAGTTCTCATTTATTTAAGAAACCCTCATCATTGCCTTTAAAATTAGAAATTTTGTTCTCCACTTCACCATAAGTCTTGATGTTTTAAAGCATAGGTTAAGTAGACAACTTGCTGTGCTGTGCTTAGTCATTCAGTCATGTCCAACTCTTTATGACCTCATGGACATGGACATATCCTGCCAGGCTCCTCTGTCCGTGAGGAATCTCCAGGCAAGAATATTGGAGAGGGTCGCCATACCCTCCTCCAAGGGATGTTCCTAACCCAGGGATCAAACACACGTCTCCTGCATGGTGGATTCTTTACCATCTGATCCACCAGGGAAGCCCAAGAATAATGAAGTGAATAGCCTATCTATTCTCCCAGGGAACTTCCCAAGCCAGGAGTCAAACTTAGGTCTCCTGACTTTAAGGTGGATTCTTTACTAGCTGAGCTACCAAGGAAGTCCTAAGTAGACCCTGTGCTGTGCTAAGTTGCTTCAGTCATGTCCAACTTTTTGCCATCCCAGGGACTGTAGCCCATCAGGCTCCTCTGTCCGTGAGAGTCTTCAAGCAAGAATACTCGAGTGGGTTCCCATTCTCTTCTCCAGGGTAAGTAGACCCTAAATGGGGCCAAATCTAGGAAAGGAAGATGCCCTTCTAAGGGTCACCTTTCAAAACGTTATGGTATGTCATGGTGACTCACATCAAACGCCAGAGCTGAGTAATTGAGAATGACATGTTTTAGAGCAGAAAAAATGTGGATATGGCTGGTGTCTTTTTAGACTCTGCCACATTCATCTATGGTTACATGAAATGAGCTTAATTACAGATTGCTTAGCACTTCTACTGTGGGAACCTTGATGTACTTTGGAATGAAGGTCCTGTCTGAGCACCACACTGGGAAGTCTCTCCTGAAGCAGGATTTGGCAGGTTAGGACAGCAGAATGTTCTAACACACGGTGTTTCCTGTCGGACTGGACACAGAGCTGACATAATCAGCAGGGGTCAAGATTTTGAGGGAGGAAGGGACTCCTCGTCTCAATTTTATCCTTTGAAATTATGACCTATGAACAAAATTCTTCAGGAAATTTGAGGAGAACATAGTGACGTCCAAAAATCAGCCGATTTATACATAATTCTTAAGGGTTAAGAATTGACAAAAATTACTTAGGAAAGGTAATTGGTAAGGGAATAAACACCTCAAAATCAGCAGAAAGCAAATGTCATTGAAATATGACTAGTAAATATGAAACAGGATCTACCAGTTATAGAAACACTTGTTGTAGTTGTTTAGCCACTAAGTATTTTTCAACCCTGTGGACTGTAGCCCACCAGGCTCCTCTACCAATGGGATTTCCCAGGCAAGAGTACTGGAGTGGGTTGTCATTTCCTTCTCCAGAGGATCTTCCCATCCCAGGGATCAAACTCACATCTCCTGCATTGGCAGGTGGATCCTTTACCACTGAGTTACCAGGAAAGCCCCATAGGAATTATTAAAGATCAAAATAAAATAATGCATATTATTGTACTTTGGAATAACATGTTATATAAGGCAAAATATTATTTATCATAGAAATAAGTACCTTTTAGCTCTCCTGTGAAAAAATTTAAATAACTGCATTCTAATTCTGTTAATATTCTTTATTGGGTAAGATTGATATGAGAAAAATCCTCAAAATTATTTTATTTAGTATGAAAATACAATGTACTAATTTTAATTTTGTATTTTTTGTAATATTCTGGTGTTTTTATGTGGAAGGACTTTGTTCGCAAATTAAAGAATTCAATGAAAGCCCTCAAGATGGCTGAGCTGTTATAATTTTAACTTTTCATGTTGAAAAAATGTTTATCACCAGCTTTTAAAACTGTAGTCACATGTTTAAATGCTTGCCAAACATTTATTGTTTTTCTCATCATTAAACCAAGTGAAGCTGACAGGAATGAGGGCTTCTGCCAAGAAGAGACATTTGTTTTTTCTTCCTTAAGAATTAGGTGATAGAGATTAGACACCTTAATTCCATAAATACTAAATTTTCTAGGAGATTTTACAAAGATTTTTTACCTTTAGTACATTTTTGTATCATCTGACAGTGTTCAAGATGCATATATTGTTTTATTTGTAATATAGATTTGTATCATTTATATTTGCTATAAGAGGATGAAGTGATTTTATTCATGTTGCTGATGACAAAAGACTATCATTAAATATAGGATTGCCTAAGAACATTGTGGAAAAGGCGATGGCACCCCACTTCAGTACTCTTGCCTGGAAAACCCCATGGATGGAGGAATCTGGTAGGCTGCAGTCCATGGGGTTGCGAAGAGTTGGACACGACTGAGCGACTTCCCTTCACTTTTCATTTTCATGCATTGGAGAAGGAAATGGCAACCCACTCCAGTGTTCTTGCCTGGAGAATCCCAGGGACGGGGGAGCCTGGTGGGCTACATCTATGGGGTCGCACAGAGTCAGACACGACTGAAGAGACTTAGCAGCAGCAAGAACATTGACTCAGGTATTAAACTTTCAGTGTCAAATCTTATTTTGACAAATTTTATCTGAGCAACCTTGGGTAAATTAATAAGAGCTCTCTCACTGAAATACTCTAACGATTTAAAGAGTTGACATCTGTAAATGACTTAGAATGATGCGTTTGACATTCAAAATCAATCAGTGTAATTAACAGCATTAACAGAATAAAAAATAAGATCAATATAACCATCTTAAGAAATGCACAGATCATCTGACAAAATTCAATACCCAATTGTGAGAAACAGTTTCAGTGACTTAGGTATCAAAGGGAACATCTTTAATATAATAAAAGATGTCCATGAAAACCAATACCTAACCTAATACTTAGTGTATGGATCACACATTTCCTATGATGGGAACAAGGCAAGGACACCTGCTCCCAGTATTATTCAACATTTTGTTGGAGTTCTTAGCCAATGCAAAGAGAAAACAAATAAATTTGTTTAGTAAATATGGAGAGAAGAAATTATTTTGTTTTCAGAAAACTAAATTGCTTTTTGTATAAAAGATTAATCAGGAAAAAATACTCTAACACATAAATTTAGCAACATTGTAAGACCCAAATCAACATGAAAGAATTAATTGTATTTTACTACACTAGAAACAAACTTGAAAATTAAAGCCATTTTAAAAATAATACTATTCACAGCAACTTCAAATAAAAAATACTTGGAATAAATATGGCAAGCCTACTACAATGAAAACTGTAAAATAGAACAGAGAGAAATGAAAGATTTGAATAAATGGAAGCATAGATCATGTCATAAATTTAAAGAATTTAAAAATATTATGTAAATCCTTCCAAAAATAATATGCAAATTCAAAGTCAACTGTGGAGTAATACAACAGGTTTTCTTAATAGAAACTGTTAAGTTTATTCTAAAAATGAACATAAAAATACAGAAGGGACACAGATAGAATGTGTAAACTACTTGATTTTAATACCACAATTACTATAAAGTGTCAGTTTCTCGGTTGTATCCAACTCTTTGCAACCCCATGGACTGTAGCCCACCAGGCTCCTCTGTCTGTGGGATTCTCTAGGCAAGAATACTAGAGTGGGTTGCCATTCCCTTCTCCAGGGGATCTTCCCAACCCAGGGATCAAACCCAGGTTCCTGCATTGCAGGCAGATTCTTTGCTGTCCGAACTACCAAGGAAGCCACATGGTTACTAGAAATCTATTAAATTAGGAGAATGTAGGATACATGAAAGATCAATGGAACAGAATAAAAGTCTAGGAGTAAACATAACCATATATGAGCAATTAAATGTTGATTAAACATTAAGGTAATTAACCAGGGAAAGGCTTTTCCCTTCAAGAAATGTTCTAAAACACCTTGGTGTTTGTACAAGGGAAAATGAGGATTAATATTATTAACTCAAATGATTCACAAACATTAAATTGAAATGGATAATCAAACTGAGGATAAATATTCAAACTAGAATGTCTTGGAAAAAGATTTAGGATTTTATCTTTGTGAACTCGAGGTCAAGATTTCTTATAAAAAGCACTAAAATCTTTAAATGTAGAAAGAAATGGATATATTAGACTTTCTCAAATTATACATTTCAACTCCTCAAAATAAATATTGAGAAAATGATAGGGCAAGTCACAATTTTGCAGAAAAGATTTAATAAATGTAAAGCTGTCTAAAAGACAAAGAATGTTCAAACTGCAGCACAATTGCATGCATCTCACACGCTAGCAATGCTCAAAATTCTTCAAGCCAAGCTTCAACAGTACCTGAACAGTGAACTTCCAGATGTTCAAGCTGGATTTAGAAAAGACAGAGGAACCAGAGATCAAACTGCCAACACCCGCTGGATCATTGAAAAAGCAAGAGAGTTCCAGAAAAACATCTATTTCTGCCCTATCAACTATGCCAAAGCCTTTGACTATGTGAATCACAACAAACTGTGGAGAATTCTGAAAGAGATGGGAATACCAGATCACCCAACCAGCCTCTTGAGAAATCTGTATGCAGGTCAGGAAGGAACAGTTAGAACTGGACATGGAACAACAGACTAGTTCCAAACAGGGAAAGGAGTATGTTAAGGCTATATATTATCACCCTGCTTATTTAACTCACATGTAGAGTACATCATGAGAAAGGCTGAGCTGGATGAAGCACAAGCTGGAATCAAGATTGCTGGAAGAAATATCAATAACCTCAGATATGCAGATGATACCACCCATATGGCAGAAAGTGAAGGAGAACTAAAGTGCCTCTAGATAAAAGTTAAAGAGGAGAGTGAAAAAGTTGACTTAAAGCTCCACATTCAGAAAACTAAGACCATGGCATCTAGTCCAATCACTTCATGGCAAATAGAAGGGAAAACAAAACAGTAAGAGACTTATTTTCTTGGGCTCCAAAATCACTGCAGATGGTGACTTCAGCCATGAAATTAAAAGACGCTTACTCCTTGGAAGAAAAGCTATGACCAACATAGACAGCATATTAAAAAGCAGAGACATTACTTTGCCAACAAAGTCCATCTAGTCATGGCTATGGTTTTCCCAGTAGTCTCACCAGATTAAGTTTTAGACTGGCAGAACTAATTGATGGTGATAGGAATCAGAAAACTGTTTTGCCCTGGAGGGATTGGGAGTATAGATTTACTAAAACAGGATGAGAAACCTAGACCAATGATGAAAATATTCTGTAGGTTAATTGAGGTGAAAATTATACCATACACATATATGGCAAAGCCCTAAAACCTTGATACATAAATTATACATTAAAAAATAGCATACCTCAAAGCAAAATAATGGATTTAATCTATGAATACTGATCTACAACAAAACCACTACAAAGAAGTATTATGTGTAAAAATACATACATAATTATCTCTGTAATTGTATAAATATATAAAATTACATGAGTGTATATAACAATTTTATAGTATACATACAATGGCATTAAATATGTGTTTAAAACTCTTTAACAGTATCTAAATGCATGTACATATAAGGTCAGTTTTCATTCCAATTCCAAAGAAAGGAAATGCAAAAGAATGCTCAAACTACCGCACAATTGCACTCATCTCACATGCTAATAAAGCAACGCTCAAAAATTCTCCAAGCCAGGCTTCAGCAATACGTGAACCGTGAACTCCCTGATGTTCAAGCTGGTTTTAGAAAAGGCAGAGGAACCAGAGATCAAATTGCCAACATCCACTAGATCATGGAAAAAGCAAGAGAGTTCCAGAAAAAACATCTATTTCTGCTTTATTGACTATGCCAAAGCCTTTGACAGTGTGGATCACAATCAACTGTGGAAAATTCTGAAAGAGATGGGAATACCAGACCACCTAACCAGCCTCTTGAAAAATCTGTATGCAGGTCAAGAAGCAACAGTGAGAACTGGACATGGAACAACAGACTGGTTCCAAATAGGAAAAGGAGTACATCAAAGCTGTATATTGTCACCCTGGTTATTTAACTTATATGCAGAGTACATCATGAGAAATGCTGGACTGGAAGAAACACAAGCTGGAATCAAGATTGCCGGGAGAAATATCAATAACCTCAGATATGCAGATGACACCACCCTTATGGCAGAAAGTGAAGAGAAGCTAAAAAGCCTCTTGATGAAAGTGAAAGAGGAGAGTGAAAAAGTTGGCTTAAAGCTCAACATTCAGAAAATGAAGATCATGGCATCTGGTCCCATCACTTCATGGGAAATAGATGGGAAAACAGTGGAAACAGTGTCAGACTTTATTTTTTTGGGCTCCAGAATCACTGCAGATGGTGACTGCAGCCATGAAATTAAAAGACGCTTACTCCTTGGAAGAAAAGTTATGACCAACCTAGATAGTATATTCAAAAGCAGAGACATTACTTGGCCGACTAAGGTCCGTCTAGTCAAGTCTATGGTTTTTCCAGTGGTCATGTATAGATGTGAGAGTTGGACTGTGAAGAAGGTTGAGCGCCAAAGAATTGATGCTTTTGAACTGTGGTGTTGGAGAAGACTCTTGAGAGTCCCTTGGACTGCAAGAAGATCCAACCAGTCCATTCTGAAGGAGATCAACCCTGGGATTTCTTTGGAAGGAATGATGCTAAAGCTGAAGCTCCAGTCCTTTGGCCACCTCATGTGAGGAGTTGACTCATTGGAAAAGACTCTGATGCTGGGAGGGATTGGGGGCAGGAGGAGAAGGGGACGACCGAGGATGAGATGGCTGGATGGCATCACAGACTCGATGGACGTGAGTCTGAGTGAACTCCAGGAGACGGTGATGGACAGGGAGGCCTGGAGTGCTGCAATTCATGGGGTCGCAAAGAGTCGGACATGACTGAGCTACTGAACTGAACTGATATAAAGGTGTGTGTGTTACATATATATTTGTTAAGATAAACCAATAAACTATAAAAAGATATCCAAGAATAAATAAGAAAATTCACTACATATTTTAATATATTTTACAGTCTGGATATTCTCCAGTATTTCAATCACATGTTAATTTAAATATCAGTATATTCAACTACATCTTAAAAAGCATGATGTTTACATATTTAAATATTGTATTCATTATTCTTCCACAGCTAGGTCAGCCCTATGTAATTATATAATTTAAAGCATATTTTTAATATCTTGGTAATTTTGTTTATACAGATAAGATAGATTTGGGTTTTACTCTTAATTTAATATTTTTTAAGAAGTAGTTTTTTTTTAAATTTTTTGCTTTGTATCATAATAACAGAATGATAATCTTTTCCTCACTTATAAGACAATCCTAAAATATTCTTGGTAATTATGGTCTTGCTGCTGCTGCTGCTAAGTTGCTTCAGTCATGTCCGAAACATACCTACAAACTTGGTAGGTAAATATGCCATTGCTTCTTGTTTCTCTTCTTTTGCAAAAAGAATCAATGACTGACTAATATTTCCTTTAATCTTCCTATTTTTCTATATTTTTAAAATATTGGAATACCATCTTCTTTTTTCAAGTCTTTATTGAATTTGTTACAATATTTCTTCTGTTCTATTTTTTTTTTTTTTTTTTTTGGCCTTGAGATGTGGGATCTTAGCTGCCAGACAAGGGATCAAACCCACACCCCCTACATTGGAAAGCGAAGTCTTAACCACTGGATTGCCAGGGAAGTCCCTTCCCTATAACTTAAATCCAATTTTCTCAAATCATTAAAGTTAAAGTCATGAAATACTTAAGCTAGCATTGACAATTTTGACCAAATAAAAAACAATAATCTGCTCCCAGGCTCCATCCTGAACCCATGAGAAGGAGGATTAAAGCATCTGTTCGCAATTACAGCTGGACTCTGAAAACTCCGTGGGAATGTATAGTGACCTATGTGGAACTCAGCACCGGAGAAATCACTGCCCTGAAGAGGGACAGGACAACAGGCCCACATTAAGTTTAGAGCAGGTTGGAGAAACACTTGTTTGCAGAAAACCATCTCAGTGGGCCACAACAGAAGTGTGTAAATGAAATGAAAGTGAATGGAAACACTTAGGTGTATCACATGAGTGGCACTAAGTATATTTTCCTAAAATATAAGCTAATATTTTCAATGTGTGTGTGTGTTGCTGCTGTTCAGTCGCTAAGTTGTGTTCGACTGTCTGTGACCCCATGAACTGCAGCACGCCAGGCTCCTCTGTCCTCCACAGTCTCCTGGAGTTGGCTCAGATTCATGTCCGTTGAGTCAGTGATGCTATCTATTTTATCCTCTGCTGTTCCCTTCTCCTTTTGCCTTCAATCTTTCCCATCATCAGGGTCTTTCTCAGTGAGTCGGCTCTGAGTAACAGACAGCATTGGAATTTCAACTTCCGTATCAGTCCTTCCAATGAATGTTCAGGGTGGATTTTCTTTAGGGACTGATTTGATCTCCTTGTGTGTGTATCTGTATCTATTTCTAGCTGTATATCTATATGTGTCTCTCTGTGTGTATATAGTTATCATATATTTATTTTCTTCTCTAATGTTAGCTCCCTGAAGACATATCCATTATTAGTCTGTTTTATTCAGTCCTACACCTAAAGTCAGATTGTATTGGTGCACAATACAATGTATTGTTATTATTCAGTGTTAATCGAATACCTGATAGTCAGTAGACATTCAATAAATATTTTTTAATAAATACAAGTATATGTCACTCTATTAAATACACTATGAAAAATATATTTCCAAGATTGTTTGCAATAAAACAAAAGTTTGAAATAATATGTTATAATTTTAACTAAAAGAGAACAAGACAGAGCTTAGAAACTAATCCTTCCATTGGCTTCAGTTGGCTATAATTAGCTGGAATAAAGCAAAGCTCCATGAGCATTCAAAATGAAAACATGACATATGAGAAAGGCAACCACAGTTAAATACCATGAGGAATATAAATCACCATCAAAGAGAATCAGAGCTAATGTGTGGGTATATGTGTTCATATGGGAAAGAAAAAGAAAAAAAGAACATACTGAAGACATGAAATAGGAATAAAAAGCAATTTTAGTAATAGAAAGCATACAGAGCTATTAGGTATAAAGCTATAATTACTGAAATAGAAATCATCTAGTTCAAATTCCTTTTATTCAAAGATAATTTGGGACTAGAAACTGAGATAGGAATTAATTGTTTCATATCTCTGCATGATTTTTCGATTAATATATGAACATTTGAATTTGCATATGACATATTTTGCTTTGCCTTTTTTGCTGTTTCTGAGATATTCTAGGAATAGCAATCTTATTTGGTTCTAAAGAACCATATTTTTCCTTTACTAAATGATTTCAATTTTAGCCAGTCATGTCTCAACAAGTTACAGAAATTAAAAAAAAAAAAAAAAAAAAAAAAAAACAGAAAAAAAGATGGCATAGAAAGATTTGCCACTTAGAAAAACATTAAAATCCCTGTTAAAAGCTTTATCTTTACTAGTATATTTTAGTTTTAAGCAAAGAGATGCATCTTCATCAGAAGGAATATCAGCTCTTTAGCTGTAAAGAATAAATATACAAGAAAACTTGGACTGTAAAAGATACTAATGTTTGCTTGAATCACATTTTCTCTATATATTCTCCCCACCAAAATCTTAAGACCAATGAGTGGTAAAACACACACATGCACACATCTGCCACACCTTCAGATTTACTAAGAAACAGATCATATGATAAAATTTTCATTACTTGTGAGTAGAGACATAAACACTAACATTCCATAGTGATGCAACCTGAAGGTAAAGAGAGCAAAGGCAGTTATGCAAGAGAGGAAATTTAAGAGATTTCCTGAGAAAGCACAAGGGAAAGAGGAAAATTTCAACATGTTACCTTCAATTAGAGAAATTCCAGTACTAAAAGCCAAAATACTGAACACATATCTGGGATTTGATAGTTTTCACAACACCAGTTATAGAAAGGTTGTTTGAAAGAGAAAAGGACCAAAAGTGAGAGAAATGTGGAAATACTTCTCTAGAGAAGATAATAGATCAAGAAGAGGATAAAAGGAATGAGGGGTGGAGGATTAAGGATCCTACAGAAATTAGGTAGAAACAAAACTCACCAACTGTTCACCTTCCCCTGCTTACATCCAACACTAAAGAGGTCATCACTTGATTAATATAAACTAAACTGGTTTCCCAGGTGGCTCAGTGGTAAGGAATCCATTTGCCAAAGCAGGAGACACTGGAGACATGGGTTTAAAACCTGGATTGGGAAGATCTCCTGGAGGAAGAAATGGCAGCCCACTCCAGTATTCTTGTCTGAAAAATTCCATGGACAGAGAAGCCTGGTGGGCTACAATCCTTGGGGTTGCAAAGAGTTGGACACAGTTGCACAGCTGAGCATGCATACACACATACAAAGTAACAGAAGTGGATGTTTTTGAACTTCAAACCTGTGTAGGGGACTTCCCTGGTGGCTCAGTGGTAAAGAATCCACCTGCCAATGCAGAAGACTTGGGTTTGATACCTGATCCAGGAGGATCCCACATGTTGCAGAGCAGTGTAAACCAATGTGCCACAGCTATTGAGCCTGTGTTCTAGAGCCTGGGAGCCACAACTACTGAACACACCTCATGTGCTGCACCTACCGAGCCCACCTCAAGGCTGTGTGCCCTAGAGCCCCTGCTCAGTAACAAGAAAGACCCTTGCAAGGTGAAGATCATGCACCTCGACTGGAGAGAGGCCATCCCTCACCTGAGTAAAGACCTCAAAGCAACAAAGACCCAGCAGAGCCAAAGGAAAAAAAAAAAAATATATATATATATATATATATATATATATATATATATATATGCAGAATAATGGCTCCATTAAGGTAAAAACATCCTAATCTTGCATGTTTCTTTACCTGACAAGAAGTTCAGGATGCCAATGGAAATGTGGTTACAAATCAGTTGATCTTAAAATAAGAGGTTATCCCAGATTTTCTGGTTGAGCTCAATGTAATCATAAGGTCCTTCAGTTCAGTTCAGTCACTCAGTCATGTCTGACCTTTTGCGACCCCATGAACCACAGGACCAGGCCTCCCTGTCCATCACTAACTCCCAGAGTCCACCCAAACCCATGTCCATTGAGTCGGTGATGCCATCCAACTCTCTGTCATCCCCTTCTCTTGCCCTCAATCTTTCCCAGAATTGGGATCTTTTCAAATGAGTCAGCTCTTTGCATCAGTTGGACAAAATATTGGAGTTTCAGATTCAACATCAGTCCTTCCAATGAATACCCAGGACTGATCTCATTTAGGATGGACTGGTTGGATCTCCTTGCAGTCCAAGGGACTCTCATTAGTCTTCTCCAACACCACAGTTCAAAAGCATCAATTCTTTAGTGCTCAGCTTTCTTCATAGTCCAACTCTCACATCCATACATGACCACAGGAAAAACCATAGCCTTGATCAGACTGACATTTGTTGGCAAAGTAATATCTATGCTTTTAATGTGCTGTCTAGGTTGGTCATAACTTTCCTTCCAAGGAGTAAGCGTTTTTTAATTTCATGGCTGCAATCACCATTTGCAGTGATTTTGGAGCCCCCCAAAATATAGTCTGACACTGTTTCCCCATCTACTTGCCATGAAGTGATAGGACCAGATGTCATGATCTTCGTTTTCTGAATGTTGAGCTTTAAGCCAACTTTTTCACTCTCCTCTTTCACTTTTATCAAAAGGCTCTTTAGTTCTTCTACATTTTCTGCCATAAGGGTGGTGTCATCTGCATATCTGCTGCTGCTGCTGCTGCTAAGTCGCTTCAGTGGTGTCCAACTCTGTGCGACCCCACAGATGGCAGCCCACCAGGCTCCCCCGTCCCTGGGATTCTCCAGGCAAGAACACTGGAGTGGGTTGCCATTTCCTTCTCCAATGCATGAAAGTGAAAAGTGAAAGTGAAGTCACTGAGTCATGTCCAACTCTCAGTGACCCCATGGACTGCAGCCTACCAGGCTCCTCCATCCATGGGATTTTCCAGGCCAGAGTACTGGAGTGGGGTGCCATTGCCTTCTTCACTGCATATCTGAGGTGACTGATATTTCTCCCAGCAATCTTCATTCCAGCTTGTGCTTCTTCCAGCCCAGTGTTTCTCATGATGTACTCTGCATATAAGTTAAATAAGCAGGGTGACAACATACAGCCTTGGCGTACTCCTTTTCCTATTTGGAAACAGTCTGGTGTTCCATGTCCACTTCTAACTGTTGCTTCTTGACCTGCATACAGATTTCTCAAGAGGCAGGTCAGGTGGTCTGGTATTCCCATCTCTTCCAGAATTTTCCACAGTTTATTGTGATACACACAGTCAAGGCTTTGGCATAGTTGATAAAGCAGAAATAGATGTTTTTCTGGAACTGTCCTGCTTTCTCAATGATCCAGCAGATGTTACCAATGGATAATAGAAGAAGGGAAATTCAGAGTCATGTCATGCAAAGACTCAAGCCTTCACTGAGGGATTTTAAGATAGAGAAAAGGAACTTAACTAAGGACTGCAAGTGACTTTGGAAGTTTAAAAGTCAAGGAAACAGATTCTCCCCTACAGAGGCCATTAATGAACTGAACTTGATGGACACCTTGATTTTAACTTTTTAAGTATGGATGTAAGAATTGGACCATAAAGAAGGCTGAGCAAGGAAGAATTGATATTTTAGAATTATGTTGCTGGAAAAGACTCTTGAGAGTCCCTAGGACTGCAAGGAGATCAAACCAGTCCATCCTAAAGAAAATCAACCCTGAATATTCATTGAAAGGATTGATGCTGAAACTGAAGCTCCAATACTTTGGTCACCTGATGGGAAGAGCTGACTCATTGGAAATGACTCTGATACTGTGAAAGAAATGAGGGCAAGAGGAGGAAGAGGCAACAGAGGATAAGATGTTTGGATGGCATCACTAACTCAATAGACATGAGTTTCAGTAAACTCTGGGAGATAGTAAAGGACAGTGAAGCCTGGTTTGTTGCAGTCCATGAAGTCGCAAATAGTCAGACATGACTTAGCCACTGAACAACAACCATCAGATCACGGAAGTACTGAAGTTCTGAACTGGAAGTTAATAAACATTTGCTGTTTTTATGGCACTAAATTTGTGATAATTTGTAACAGTAGCATATTAAAACCTTGTTCCTTGTAGTTTGAATTGACCAACCCTTCCTTAGCCTAGGAACCAAGTACTCCACCTGTGACCCTAATAAAATAATGGGCCCATGTCCTGCCCTACTCTCTCTACTTATCCCCTGCATTGAGCTTCATGTTTCCTCTCGGGGCAGACTCGGTACTTTTTCCCAGGACCTACGAGTAACGGATTTCTCTATTTCACTTCCCATGTTGAACCAAGGCTCACCACCCAACACTTTAGGACTTTATGTTACAAATGTTACCTTAGCAAACCCAGAACAATTGGTTTTATGAGTAGAGTGGATCCAATCAAGCTTGCTATTACCATGAGGAATGCTCTTTAGCTACACATGTCTTACTGAGGGGCTCTCCCAGGTGGGTAACTCTGTCTAGAAAAGGTTCACTCTTACTGGCCTACACGTGCTATTTTTTACTGCATTGTACTGATTCTGCTGAGTTTTATCTCAAATTCCCATTCCAAAATGCAAAAATGAAAATTCTGAAAAAAGCAACTAGAATCCTCCTGAACCTCAGAGCATTGATAACTAGAGCTGGTTTCAGATGCTACAGATGTGTTTTCTACCTACAGGAAAAGGAGTAATGTTCCTCCGCAGGTGTTAGACTTAGGTGTGTTTCCCAAAGGTACACAAGAACCCAACTACCAATTCTTAGGACAATTGGCTAAGTTTTCACAAGGTCCAATGATGCTAGTTAGTGGCCAAGAGAGGAAAGTGGCAATTTCCTCCCTCCCAAGTGTGGGGTACTGTATAAATGTGCCAGGAATTGACCCTAGAAAGAGGAGGGGAAGGTTATCTTTCCCTGGCTGTTCTGTTTTCAGGCTGTACCAGAACACTGAGCTCTATACCCTGCCAGGCTCCTCTGTCTATGGAATTCTCCAGGTAAGAATATTGAAATGGGTAGCCATTCCCTTCTCCAGGGGATCTTCTCAACCCAAGAATCAAACCCAGATCTCCTGTATTGCATGCAGACTCTTTACTCTCTGAGCTACCAGGAAAGCCCATCAAACTCCTAACCAAATGGGAAATGCCCATAAAAGCAGCCAGGGCACTGCTCAGCAGCCAGGGCACTGCTCAGCACCCAGGCATACCCACATCTCAAAACCCTAATTCTTCACTCTCCAAGTCTAGGTCTGAATGATCCTGATGCCATCACTCTAGGGAAGGCTGACCACATCTCTGTGAGATCTGTTGAAACATCCTGGAGAGGGAAGTGACTACCTACTCCCCCACCAAGGGATGTCCACTGCAAATCTTTTCAGGGACCATCTGTCTTCAGATGCAAAATATTTTAAAAGACCTGGTACAGTAGGAGAGAAGAGAAAAAAAAAATAAGCTAGGGGGCTGATTGACAGTTGGTAGGATAGTGTTTAATACTAACTCTGAACTGTTACTCACTTCCCCAGAAATGAGGCAATAGTCTGGTTTTCCCAAGGACCCCATAATGTGCTGTGCTGTGCTCAGTCGCTTCAGTCACGTTTCTTTGCAACCTTATGGACTGTAACCCACTAGACTTCTCTGTCCACGGGATTTTCCAGGTAAGAAGACTGGAATGCATTGCCATGCCCTCCTTCAGGAGGTCTTCCAGACCCAGGGATTGAACCAGTGTCTCCTGAGTCTGCATTGCAAGCAGATTCTTTACTGCTGAGCCACCAGGAAAGCTGACCCCAATATACATAACCTTCTAAAAGACTCCCAGAGTGTGAGGGCCAAATTATTGAGTGATACTGATGATCCTCACTCCACCCTCTCATAAGGGGCCACCCCAGGATCAGGTCTACGAGAATTAAAGCAAAGGCAGCTGCCAACAAGAATCCAAATGCCATCACCAAATCTTCAAATGAGGAGGGAGAGTCCAAACCAAAGGTACAAGCCCTATAAGAGAGAAAAATCCCTTCCCCTGCTTACAAGGATTTTTATGACTTGCAGGAAGCTCACCCTTCTATTGCAGTTATTATATCAAAGGCTCAAAGTCCAAAGAAGAGATTGGATGAAGTGTAACTCTCCTTATGTTGATAAGGTCCAGAGGATCTTTCACTCTTTTTAGAGAGCGACCCAGGTGAATCAGATTTCATGTCCAATGATGAGGATGTCCCAGTGAACTCTGAATCCAGAGAATTCTTATAGAATTTGTACTCTTCCCCTTTGTGGGGACTTCCTAGCATTCTGGAGGCCACGGAGAGCATAGACATGGTGCCCTCTGCTGGAGCTAATAGGTGTGCGACCACCATCACTAGATCCTTGCGCTAGACGTTGCTGATCGATTTCCCTCAAAATGCTCCATCTCATCACGCGATCTCCTCAGCCAGGTATGTGCTCATCCCCGTGGGGCCACCGGAATGGTAGATTCAAATCAAGGTCTCATTTCTTCTCCCACAGTGCAGTCACCGGGCTCTAGCCCATGGTCTCTTGTGGAATTGCCATCTAGCTTACCAAACTTATAGAGAAGAACAGTGGTTTATTCAAATATATACTCTTCAAGCTTTTAATCCGTAAGTGCCCCACCCCCACCCCCACCCCCACCCAGTGGATATATTTATCCTAAGCTCTGTTGCTGTTGTTGTTCAGTCGCCCAGTCATGTTTAATAACTCTTTGCAACCCCTTGGACCACAGCAGGCCAGGCCTCTGTCCCTCATTATCTCCCAAAGTTTGCCCAAGTTGAAGTTCATTGCATCATTGATACGTCTAACCATCTTATCCTCAGATGCCCTCTTCTCCCTCTGCTCTCAATCTTTTCCAGCATCAGGGACTTTTCCAATGAGTCAGCTGTTTGCATCAGTTCAGTTCAGTTCAGTCACTCAGTCGTGTCCGACTCTTTGCGACCCCATGAATCGCAGCACGCCAGGCCTCCCTGTCCATCACCATCTCCCGGAGTTCACTCAGAATCATGTCCATCGAGTCCGTGATGCCATCCAGCCATCTCATCCTCTGTCGTCCCCTTCTCCTCCTGCCCCCAATCCCTCCCAGCATCAGAGTCTTTTCCAATGACTCAACTCTTCTCATGAGGTGGCCAAAGGACTGGAGCTTCAGCTTTAGCATCATTCCTTCCAAAGAAATCCCAGGGTTGATCTCCTTCAGAATGGACTGGTTGGATCTCCTTGCAGTCCAAGGGACTCTCAAAAGTCTTCTCCAACACCACAGTTCAAAAGGATCAATTCTTCGGCTCTCAGCCTTCTTCAGATGACCAAAATACTGGAATTTCAACTTCAGCATCAGTCCTTCCAACAAATACTCAGGGTTGATTTCCCAGCTCCAGTATTGCTTAATTTCTGGCCCTGGGGTCTCCACCCCTCAACACACACCTATTACTAGTCTTCTCCAAGGACTCTTTTGCTTGTGCTTACAGGGAACTCCCATCCCTTTAGCATTAAAAAGGATATCATTCATGTCCACTTACCAGAGAAATACTCTCTTTACTATTTCAATTTTTCAATTGTCTCTCCACACACTTGCGGCCCAATTGAGGAAGGGATTATAGAATCCCTCCTCTGTTAGAGAGCCCAAGGGGAAAAACCCCAACTAAACTGAGAGTTCAGAATTATAGAAATTTTACTGGCCTAGAAGATAGCCCAGTCCCAGCCATGAAGCTAAAGCCAATTGTGTGTTTTAAATGCAACGACCTATTGTTTAATTAAAAAGTTCATTCTCTATAAACAACACTTGATAGAAATCTCCTCATTATCATTAGTACCCTGAGATATAAAGATTTTATTATTTTATCCTTACCAAGAACAAAAGCTTGGGTTAAAGAGCACCAACCTTAGAACTGAGCCAATTGTGTTTCCCAGCTCCACTGTATAAAAAGAGTAGAAACTTGGGCAATTTTATTTAATCCTCACTTGTATTTCCGCATATATAAAATGGAGATGATAGTAGTACTTACCTTACAGAGTCATTGTGACACTTAAAGGTATATGTAAGACTTTGAACAAACTCTGGAATATTAGGCACATAAATGTTACTTAAAATTATCCTTATCATCATCATCTCTATCCTATTAATCACTGCATTTGTGCTAAGTCGATTCAGTCATGTCAGATTCTTTGCGACCCCATGGACTGTAGCCCACCAGGCTCCTTTGTCCATGGGATTTCCCAGGTAAGAAAACTGGATTGGCTTGTCATTTCCTGCCCCAGGGGATCTTCCTGATGCATTGGCAGGCTGTTTCATTACTATTATCATCAATTAGACATAACCTTAATATTCTATGTATAAAAACACATATTAAAGATATTCTTAATCATCAATATTTTAGGTCCTTATGTTTATTACTTAAGAGATGCATCACTATATTTTAAATGATTTGGAGAACAACTCTGGCATTTGTCTTTATTTTTCTTACTTTTCAATAAAATTGAAAAAAAAATACATCAATGAAAGCATCAAGGCACAAAAATTAATTGTGTTCAATGTTTTATATTAATAAGGCATTGAGATAAACTTCACAAAGGAATGAAAACCTATTATGATTAATCTTTAAATAAATTACTCATTTCAACAAGAACAAACCAGAAATGGAACTTTACTTATTCTATTCTTATCTCAAAGTTTATAAAAGTGTGCATCAAGTTTGCATTTCCTTCCATCATCTAAATGCTGTCTGCTCAGACTATCACTTTTGGAAGATGATGTAAAAAATTTTCGATATATAGCTGGCATAATTGTGCATAGCTGCTGTCAAGAATTCCTAGGCAGAGACTGTCATCTTAAAAGGTTACTGTGACATTTCTAGAATATGCTTTTTCAAATATGAATGAAACATGCTGCCTTTTTGGTTGAGGGTAGAGAAGGCATGGAACCTGACATTTTCCATAGTGCCAAAATTAGAAAACAAAGTATTAGAATGCCAAGATTAATCAATCACTCAACAAGTATTAATGTAATACCTACTTAAATGTCCAATGCATTGGTTGGAACTAGCATTTTATCAGGTTTAAGTGTTTAACCAAATGCAACCTAAAAATTAAGGAGTTGCTTTAATCTAAATTAGAAAGGTCTAGCAATAGAATGTTCCATATGTTGGCACTACTAAGGTGCCTACTCCCTTTTGAAAGACTGTTTTCTTTGCTTAGAGTCATTACAAAGGCAGAGATAAATTCTACCTGTAAAAAGGTTTAACTCTTTGAGTAAACAAATATGAAAGTTATGTAGTTAAGATGTATACATATATCATCATTATTTTGTACACTTAAGCTTACACAATGTTATATATCAATCAATTATATCTCAATAAAGATGAGAAAAGGTAAATAATAATTTCAAATAAATAACTTTGTAGTGCTAAAGCCCTGCTCTTCTAAAAGAAAAGTAGAATATGCCAGAAGTACAATCCATCACTGTCTCACTGTTTTTCACAACGTTTCATTGACATTGACAAAATCATTTAGGAAAGATTTATTATAAGCTATATTAATAGTGGGGATAAAGGAAATAAATGTAAACTGTAACATAGTGGCATAGATTTTACATATTGATTAAAAACTCATTTAAAATCCTCTTGATTGTAAAAGGAGAAAGGCAAAGATCATGGCAAGAGTCTTAGGAAAGCTTCTAAATATTTCACATTGTGTAGGAAGTTTGTTCAGATAAATTTGGGAATGAAGTTGCTGTTCTATTCTTCCTGTGGAGTTGTAAATGTCATGTTCCAAATTCAGGATAGTTCCACAGCTGGAAAAGAACTTTGACGGGTTGTCTACCAGTGTTCTTTTATGTTCTTATTAATTCTTTCCTATGTAAATCCTTTAGTTTAATTTTTTAAATGTCTACTGCACTACTAATTTATGCATATTCTAAAAGAATCCCATCTATAATAGTAGTAGAAAGTAAGGTTAAACCAAGTAATTTTATTTGCCTTTGTTTTTGCTCTTACTAATTTGAATTGTTGAAATGAGTCTTTTCTCCTCTTCTTTTGCTTAGCTGGTTTCCGCATCTGAAAATGACTTAGCCAGTTCAGCATGGAAATAAATACAATATTTGTAATCTTAAAGAAATAAAAATTTTTATGGAAATCGGATGAAGAGTATAACTTGTATTAAAAAATGTTTGAGTGGATGAAAAATTATAGAGTTTTTCTGGCTTGTTTTATTTATTTGTTTTGAGTTCATATTTGTTTATATTTGTATTTTTGTCTTTAACCATCAGTGTACCTTTGACTCCAAGTATCTTTGCTCATTCACATTAATTCCCTCAGATCATTTTCTTTTTGTGTGTGAGTTCTTTATTCAAGGTTGTCTCCTGAGTTTATGCTTGCATGCTCAGTATCTTCAGTCATGTCCCACTCTTTGGGGCCCTACTGTAGACCATCAGGCTCCTCTGTCCATGGGATTCTCCAGGCAAGAACACTGGAGTGGGTTACCATGCCCTCCTCCAGGGGATCTTCCTGACCCAGGGATTGAACCAGCATCTCCTGCATCTCCTGCAATGCAGGCGGATTCTTTACCACTGAGCCATGAAGGAAGCATCCATGCCTAGGTCAATTTACAGGCTGTTCTCTTTGCATATCAGTAGCTTAGTATATTTTGGCAGTTTCGACAAGTGAGACATTTAAAAGTAATCAAGAAAATGCAAATGGAACTCTATGTTAGTAATCACACCCTGGAAGAAACAAACAAGAAAAGAATACAAGAAGCAGATCAATTCAAACATTGAATGCCAGTGCCTTTTGGCAAAGAAGCAGGATAGGCTTCCTCGGGGCTCTGGTCTTCTGTTCCCTTTCATTATAATCTTTCTCAAAACTTTCCCTGATCAACTATCCCTTTACTTGAGTTTTTTGCAATCTTAATTTCCTGAAAGTCATGTCCCAGACTCCAGTCACATCAGAACAGAACCTGAAAAGTTAGTCAGTTCCTTCCTCTAGCACTTAATTTATTTTATGTCAGTTCCCACTATTATAGTTTTTAGCACTTTGTAAATATTCCAAACACATTAACCATATAACTTCATTTAAAACATCGTTTTGACTTTCTCAGATTTGTGTGTCCTTCTCTGCTTCTATCTTTAATTTGATGTGATATGTTGTTTTGGTTGATATAATGAATATCTGGCCTCACCCAGATAAGTAATTGGAAAAGACAGAAGTATCTTAAACATCTTTTCAGATAATTGTGGAAATTCTTCTTTGCTATAATACTATACAAAAAATCAGTAAGTGGTAATTTCTTAAAGGTTAGCTACAATGTTGAATCTGAAATCATATCAAAAGTAAATATATGGCATAAAATTTTCACATTAAATTTTTTTGAAAAAGATGCACCTCTAGTTTCCTAGAATAATTAGCCAAGATAATCATTGGCTAATCAACATTTATCCTAAAACAATACTCAAGTACTAAGTATTGTATCAGTCTTGAAGTAAAATGGTTCTTGGTGAATAAACGAAGAGACACCTCCTATAACCTTGAGTAGTTCACTATCTAAAAAGGAGGAGACAGAAATATCGTAAGCATAATATGTATACATATACATTTACATTTTTAATATAATAATGTGTGACAAATAGCACAATATTTATGAAGTCTTCCAAGTGTTTATTGAATACCTAAACAGACAGATACATTCTGTTTATCGGACAGCACGAAGAACAAAACACAAAATCCATGCTGTCGTGAATTTCACATTCTATTTGAGAGAGACAGAAAATAATCAGAGTAACAAATCAGTCATATAACACATTAAAATGGTGGTAATGTTAGGGAGAAAACCATTGCAGTAAGAACAATGGGTCAGCCTAGGGAAATTCTATAACTCTAAGTAAGGGTCACAAAGAGTTGGACATGACTGAGCGACTTTGGGCTTCCCTGATAGCTCAGTTGGTAAAGAATCCGCCTGCACTGTGGGAGACCTGGGTTTAATCCCTGAGTTGGGAAGATCCCCTAAAGGGAAAGGCTACCCACTCCAGTATTATGGCCTGAAGAATTCCATGGACTGTATAGTCCATGGGATCGCAAAGAGTCCAGCATGACTGAGGGACTTTCCATTAAGTAAGGTGGAAGGGCAGACCTGAATTAAGATAGCATTTCATAAAGAACCTGAGGAAAGTAAGGACACAGTGAGAGATAGAAGGAATGGTCACACACATGAAGGCAGAGGGGAATAGCAAAGAGTGAGAGTAAATAAGTGGGAGCTGGAGTAAATAAATGGGAGATGAGGTCAATGGTTCTGGACATTATAAGGTTTAGGACATTATAAGGAGCTTGCCTTCTATTCTTGAATAAAATGAGGAAGAAGAGAGTTTAGAACCAGGGAATAATCAAGTGGTAAATTCATTTTTAAAAATATTTCTTTGATCTCAGTGCTGATGGTGGAGTGTGAGTAGGACAAGGTGACAGGAGAGAGAACAGTTAGAGAAGTTAAGTGCTGCTAATAATCAAGAAAGCAGATGTAGATGGTCCAGGTTAGCAATGGAAATGGTGAAACATGGTGGGATTCTGTGTATACTTTGAAGATGAAAGGTATCCAACTTCTTGGATGGGGAATTTTCCCAAAAAAGTATGGTCCACAACAACTAAAAAGTCTTGGTGTTGAATGAAGCATTGGAGTGAAGATGGAAAGACTCAGCTGTCTCCAGCAGCCAAGCAAAATTAACCAGATGCTACTATCTTAACATTTCAACCTACAAGACATCTGCGATTCATGGGGTTGCAAAGAGTCGGACACGATTGAGCAACTGAACTGAACTGAACTGACAGGATGTCCAAGCTGGAGCACCCTCTCTCTAGGCCAGTCCTGCACTCTTACAGAGCAATAGGAAGGTGAAAAAGGACACCAAGGGTCTATTTTACCTCAAGCTCAGGAACAGAGGGTACTTGTAGTAGGTCTGAAAGGGCAACATGTGAGTCAGGGAGGTTCCCTTCACTGCCACCAACAACTGCAGCCTGCCTAGTTCTTCAGAGGCCCCAGTGGTGCCCACCCAGGAGCAAGACCACTGCGTAGGGAGGTACAGTACAGGGTAAGCCAGTGCCCACAGGGAGGGCTGTAGCTGGCGAAGGCCTGGTGAAGTCATTATTTATAGATTCATAGTAGATGTGTTGATAAATGAACCTGAATATGTAGACATCCCTAATTCTCAATTCTTAATCTTATTTATTTTAGACCATCCTAAACATCTAGTTGTGTTGTGCTTAGTCACTCAGTCATGTCTGTCTCTGCAACCCCATGGACAGAGGAGCCTGGTGGACTACAGTCCATTGGGATTCTCCAGGCAAGAATACTGGAGTGGGCTTCCATGCCCTCCTCCAGGGGATCTTCCCAACCCAGGAATCGAACCCGGGTCTCCCACATTGCAGGCAGATTCTTTACCATCTGAGCCACCAGGGAAGCCCAAACATCTAATTTCTCATGGTTTGTATGTTTGAGTCTACCAAAAAGTGTCTGGAACTCTTGAAGTTGTGTGACAATATCTACTTATGCAGAGAAAAAGACTAAGAGTATGACTTTATCATT
The DNA here is from genome assembly GCF_023091745.1 of Budorcas taxicolor. Lineage (NCBI taxonomy): Eukaryota > Metazoa > Chordata > Mammalia > Artiodactyla > Bovidae > Budorcas > Budorcas taxicolor. Next base: position 52,234,736 of record NC_068929.1, on the reverse strand, counting down.
ACATAATTTTTCTTTGATATTCTGTTGAAAATAGAAAAAGGGGAACTGATTAACTTAATCACCATTTCTAATCACCAAAGGTTTGTAAACCATTTTATTTCTGTTATCTGAATATTTAAAACATGAAAAAGGACAACAAAATAATTACTTTTCATCATGCTTTAAAAAGTTAGTAATAGGTATTTTGTTACAAATTCTGTTTGGATAACTATTTTACCCCCCCCCCCCATTTTCATTAGTAGAGGTATTACATGCATATATAAAAATTACATATGATTATTAATATTACATCTCTAGTATCTGGAATATTCTGATTTTTATAATGTGATCAAAATAATAGATGAATGAAGAAATAGGTGCATAGTTGTCTCATAAAATCAGCATGTCACTGAGAGACATTTTTCCCCACTGCCCATATAAAAGAAATTGTGGACATAGAATAATCTATATATTGGGCATGCCTTTGGGAGAGCATAGTGTAAGAGAAACTTACAGTCTGAGCCCATCATTATAGGTATACTTTTTAGTTTCAAAATCTCTAAGAAATTAATTATATAACACATCACCTTCATTATCAAAAAATATTAGAGTGTCTGATACCAAGGACTGTCTCAATACTTTTCAAAATGATTTCTGTGCAATGTAGATTTTATATTGCCAAAGAAGCCTATTAATCAATCTCTTTAAAAAAGAATTTTTGTAAGCCTGGTTTGAATGATGCTAGAGCTCACTGATTCTTAAAATATATAAAAATTGGATGACAAAGTAAATGGCAGAGCAAGTTAACGTCTGAAATTATCTGAATGAGGATAATTATAAATATTCAAATTCTAATTACTGACATCTAATCCTAATAAAAATAACTAATGCTGGAACTCTTTAAACTAATTTTCAATCAGATGAACACTCTAGTTTGAACATAAACTAACACAAAATGCTCATGAGATATACTTTCATCTTTTCCATTTTTTGCTGATTTTATTTGAATAAAGAGTATTCTCTTTAGTTCAGCATATATGATCAAACGTTCTTTTTCCGTTAAATTTTGTCTTTCTAACAGTCAACTTTCTGAGTGTGAGAATGGGTTCTTGGAATATAGGAAGCTGACCAACTTAGGCTTTACTATGGTCTGATATGTCATTTAGCTTTATTTTTTCCTTTTTTTTTTTTTTTCACTTAGCTTTCTAATGTGACTGTAATTTTAATTAAAACACATGGGATTTCTTTCATGATTATATTACTATGAAAACTAAAACCTCTGTGGTCAGAGGGATGTACGTCTTTTAGTCTGGAAGCTGGGGGGAAAGTATCATTCAAGAAGATTGAAAAAATTAATTCTGCATTAAGGATATGTCAATATTGCCCTTTGACTCACTCCAAAAGCATACCATTTTCACTAATTGAAAAGCACAGAGATCTTTGGTATTGTTTATGATAAACTCAGCAGGGAATGTGACTTCCTAGTGTAGACCCAACAAAGTGCTCCATTTATGAATAAATCATATTTGGATCTTGAGAAAAGAGGCATCATTTAATGGTAGCTGGCTTCCCTGAATCTCAGGAACTCTGGATAATTAACAGTCAGTACATCTTTTCCTTTCTATTCAATCATTCATTGACAGAAAAACAGACTTTGTTACAAATATGTAATATGTAATGGATTTCTGGAAATTTTACATAATTACATTGCTGTATCTTAATGGAACACTCAGCATTATTACTGTCATTACTAGAATTTCAGTCACTGTGGGAGGTAAGCATATTTTCCATTAAAAGATTATTTCAGTATGAAATCTGTCTGAACTATTATTGCCCATAAACCTGAATAGCACAAATGTCATACAAAAATAAGAAAATGTTTCATTCTTTCAGATATTATTTTAGTGAGTTAAAAACAAAATGAAATGACTGCATTGCTGGTGTTTGGGGATATTTAGTAGCAAGATGGCTATGTTTTAAATTTTCTTACATGGTAAATTTTTAGGTGATCTGTAAATGACGATCATTTTTAATGTGAAGGGGTTTTCACATATCACAAAATAGCAAGACTGACTGGAAAAATAATTCTTATGCAAATCATATGGATTTGGTTACTCAATAGTAATTATAACGAGTTTGTGTTCTTACCTGCATTCAGTGTAATTTTGTACCAAAATATTTAGTCCCTGGAGAATGCTTTCTTCCTGGGGGGGGGGGGGGGTGTAAAAAAAGAAGCTACAGACAAGGTAGTTGTAAAAACTGGTTTATTTTTTAAAAATAAATACAAAAATATAAATATAAAACATCAGCAGATAGAATTTGATGAAATGAAATTGCACAAACGTTTGTATACCAGGTTGCATATCACATCTACTAACACCACATGTACATGTTTTTGTTTTTGTTTTTTTTTAATTTAATGTACAGAACAGGATATACTTTGAAATTTTTCTTCACCTTTTTAAAAGTTTCATTTGCAAGGGCAGGGCATGTACCTAACAGAAGCGGCTTGTCTGTGAGGTTGTTTAAGGGAGGACTATCCTGTTCATGATTCTGAAATTATCTTTTATTTCCTAAGATGAACGACACTAAATTTCCATAGCTTTGGCTCTTGGAAGTGATTAAATAAAATGTCGTATATATTCCGTGAGACATCCTACAGGGAAGAATTAATGTAATTACTGAACAAATTAAAAAGGAAATGGGGAAAGAAAATTGTGCTGAGTGGCAGGAAAACTCTCCTGGAATACCAAACATTGTGAAGTGGAGACGGTGCGGGTCAAGTTAACTTCTTTTTGCCGGAGCAGAACAGATATCCTTGGTTAAGCGTCTTTGTCGCTTTCCCCGCCGCCGTACATCTCCGCCAGCTTGTTAAACCGAGGGCCCCACTCTCGGAGGTAATCGTAGTTTTGGTCTCCATCAGTGGTACCTGATTCCAAGGAACTCAGAGACTCGGCGATGGAGTCGTTCCCTTCGTAGGCGTAGGTAGCGAGCGAGTCGTAGGGAGGCGCCGTGGGATCCAGGTCGTGCTCCTTGAGCCTCTCATTGATGAAATCCCGGACGTCCGCGTTATCCGGGGCCGTCGGAGTCCTCCGGGGGATAAATAAGGTTTCTGGAATAATATCTCGCCGCAACTTTTTTTCCTCAATAGCGGCCGGATTCCTCAAGGTGCCGATATCAAAGGCCTGAGTGTCCTCCTCTCCGCCACCTTCATCATTATAGCTCACGATGTTGTCTCTGATGTCTTCTTTAGACAAGATCAGAGGCTCTTTTTTCCGCTGTCTTTTCAGAGCTGCAAACAGTACTACTATAACTTCAGAAAAGAAAAAGGAAGAAAAAAAAAAAAAGATGCATTAGAGATTCGTCTGAAACACTCTATAAATAACAAGGGGAGGTACTATAAACCAGTTTAAGTTATTTAGGTTTTTCTGGAACAGGTTAGAATTTAGGATTAATTATGCACTTCCTTTTTTTTTTTTTTTTTTCAGAGTTGAAGGGGGCGATGGTGAGAGGAAAGGGGAATGTTGAAGGATTTACTAAGACGGTTAAAGTTTAAGAACAGTGATTCTGAATTATTTTTAAAGCAATGTGTAAGAGTTTTTGAAATATTGTGACTTGCCTATTTTTCTAAGAACTGTTTAAGATAGTTCCTGATGGTAGATATCATTTCTATTTTGCATTAAATAGTGACATAAGATGTTGCATAAAAAAGACCCAAATCAAATTCAGTTTCAAATAAAACAACTAAGAAGGGCAAACATACGCCCATAGTTTTACATTTGTATGCAATGTTAAAAAGGCAGCTTTCTTCACAAGATATAAAGTATTCATATCTGTTAAAAAGCTTTGATGATGGATTTACATACTTTTTTTTCTTGTGCTGTTCCTGGAGCACCTTAATTACTCGTGGGGGAAAGACCACATTATTTAGACATTATTGGCTTAGAAATTTACCAGATTTTCCATGGAAATATATACGACTCATGAGATTAAAGGAAATGCTGGGTCACATGATGGCAAAGAGTGAATTCAAATTACTACACTGAATTAACTACAAAAATCACATATGAATCTCAACTCACCTGCTCGCTCAGTCTCTCAGTCCTGTCCGAGCTTTTCAGCCCCAAGGACTGCAGCACCCCAGGCCTCCCTTTCCATCACCAACTCTGAGTTTACTCAAATTCATGTCCATTGAGTCAGTGATGCCATCCTACCATCTCATCCTCCGTCATCCCCTTCTCCTGTCTTCAATCTTTCCCAGCATCAGGGTCTTTTCAAATGAGTCAGCTGTAGATGACACCACCCTTATGGCACAAAGTGAAGAGGAGCTAAAAAGCCTCTTGATGAGAGTGAAAGAGGAGAGCGAAAAAGTTGGCTTAAAGCTCAACATTCAGAAAATGAAGATCATGGCATCTGGTCCCATCACTTCATGGGAAACAGATGGGGAAACAGTAGAAACAGTGTCAGACTTTATTTTCTGGGGGCTCCAAAATCACTGCAGGTGGTGATTGCAGCCATGAAATTAAAAGATGCTTACTCCTTGGAAGAAAACTTATGACCAACCTAGACAGCATTTTCAAAAGCAGAGACATTACTTGGCCAACTAAGGTCCGTCTAGTCAAGGCTATGGTTTTTCCTGTGGTCATGTATGGATGTGAGAGTTGGACGGTGAAGAAGACTGAGTGCCGAAGAATTGATGCTTTTGAACTGTGGTGTTGGAGAAGACTCTTGAGAGTCCCTTGGACTGCAAGGAGATCCAACCAGTCCATTCTGAAGGAGATCAGCCCTGGGATTTCTTTGGAAGGAATGATGCTAAAGCTGAAGCTCCAGTACTTTGGCCATCTCATGAGAAGAGTTGGCTCATTGGAAAAGACTCTGATGCTGGGAGGGATTGGGGGCAGGAGGAGAAGGGGACGACCGAGGATGAGATGGCTGGATGGCATCACGGACTCAATGGACGTGAGTCTGAGTGAACTCCTGGAGATGGTGATGAACAGGGAGGCCTGGCATGCTGCAATTCATGGGGTCACAAAGAGTCGGACACGACTGAGCGACTGAACTGAACTGAACTGCATCAGGTGGCCAAAGTATTGGAGTTTCAACTCCAGCATCAATCCTTTCAATGAATAGTCAGGACTGATTTCCTTTAGGATGGACTGGTTGGATCTCCTTGCAGTGCAAGGGACTCTCAAGAATCTTCTCCAGTGCCACAGTTCAAAAGCATCAATTCTTTGGTGCTCAGGTTTCTTTATAGACCAGCTCTCACATCTATACAAGACTACTGGAAAAACCATAGCCTTGACTAGATGGACCTTAGTCGGCCAAGTAATGTCTCTGCTTTTGAATATGCTGTCTAGGTTGGTCATAACATTTCTTCCAAGGAGTAAGCATCTTTTAATTTCATGGCTGCAGTCACTATCTGCAGTGATTTTGGAGCTCCCCAAAATAAAATCTCTCACTGTTTCCATTGCTTCCCCATCTATTTGTCATGAAGTGATGGGACCAGATGCCATAATCTTAGTTTTCTGAATGTTGAGCTTTAAGCCAACTTTTTCCACTCTCCTCTTTCACTTTCATCAAGAGGCTCTTTAGTTCTTCTTCACTTTCTGCCATAAGGGTGGTATCATCTTCATATCTGAGGTTATCGATAATTCTCCTGGCAATCTTGACTCGAGCTAGTACTTCATCCAGCCCAGAGTTTCTCATGATGTACTCTGCATATAAGATAAATAAATAGGGTGACAATATAAAGCTTTGACATACTCCTTTCCCGATTTGGAAACAGTCTATTGTTCCATGTCCAATTCTAACTGTTGCTTCCTGACTTGCATACAGATTTCTCAGGAGGGAGGTCAGGTGGTCTGGTATTCCCATCTCTTTCAGAATTTTCCAGTTTGTTGTGATCCACACAGTCAAAGGTTTTGGCATAGCCAATAAAGTAGAAGTAGATGTTTTCTTGGAACTCTCTTGCTTTTTTGATGATCCAACGTATGTTGGCAATTTGATCTCTGGTTCCTCTGCCTTTTCTAAATCCAGCTTCAAAATGTGGAAGTTCATGGTTCATGTTCTGTTGAAGCCTGGCTTGGAGAATTTTGAGCAATACTTTGCTAGAATATGAGATAAATGCAATTGTGTGGTAGTTTGAGCATTCTCTAGACTTGCCTTTCTTTGGAATTAGAATGAAAACCAACCTTTTCCATTCCTGTGGTCACTGCTGAGTTTTCCAAATTTGCTGCCTTATTGAGTGCAGCACTTTCACAGCATCATCTTCAGGATTTGAAATAGCTCAACTGGAATTCCATCACCTCCACAAGCTTTGTTCATAGTGCTGTTTCCTAAGGCCCACTTGACTTCACATTCCAGTATGTCTGGCTCAGGGTGAGTGACCACACCACTGTGATTATCTGGACTGTGAAGATCTTTTTTGTATAGTTCTGTGTATTCTTGCCACCTCTTCTTAATATCTTCTGCTTCTGTTAGGTCCATACCACTGCTGTCCTTTATTGTGCCCATCTTCACATGAAATGTTCCCTTGGTATCTCTAGTTTTCTTGAAGAGATCGCTAGTCTTCCCCATTCTACTGTTTCCTCTATTTCTTTGCATTGATTACTGAGAAAGGCTTTCTAATTTCTCTTTGCTATTCTTTGGACCTCTGCATTCAAATGGGTTTATCTTTCCTTTTCTCCCTTGCCTTTTGCTTGGAGGGCTCAAATATTGTGCACACCATGACCCAGAGACCCAGAGACCTCACAAAGACTGAGACAGACCTGTGTTTGAGTGTCTCCCCAGGAGGTATGGGTCAGCAGTGGACTGCTGCAGGGCAAGGGGCTTTAGTTGCAGCATAACTGGGTATGGCATAAGCCCTCTTAAAGGAGGTCACCATTAACCGCACCATAGAGCCACCAGAACTTACACAGGACTGGGGAAACAGAGTCTTGGAGGGCACAAACAGAACCTTGTACACACCAGGTCACAGGAGAAAGGAGCAGTGATCCCACAAGAGACTTATCCAGACTTGCCTTTGACTGGCCAGGAGTCTCTGGCAGAAGAGTGTGTTGGCAGTGACCTGATGTAGGGTTGGGGGCACTGAGTGTAGCAGTGCTTACCTGGGACCTTTCGACGGAGGTCGCCATTATCTTCATTACCTCCATCATCATTTGGCTGGAGGTAAATAACAGGGAGGGAACACAGCTCCACCCATCAATAGAAAATGAGTCTCAACTAGATGTATCTTAATAATAAGTATAGATCCACAAGTAGAAATGTGTATTACTCACACAGGTTATTTCCCTACTCCTGTGGGAAGGTATCAATAATAATAAATTGATTACTTTAGTAATCATAATAATGGTAAGAGATAAAAGGAGAAATTTAAAATCAATTTCCCGCTGGTTGTGTTAGTTTCTCAACCTCATTCCTTATTCCCAAACATTTTGATCATAATCCTTTAAAAATTATGATTTGAAGAAACAGATGTGAATTCAATTAGATGAGGAAAGTAAGGGAAAAGATCTTACCAGGTACATATATGAATATATATATATGTATATATTTATATACATATATATATATTCTTAATCTCATTAGAACAAACATTTAAAGGATATTCGATTTATTACAGGTCTAGAAAGAATGCTCAAACTACTGCACTATTGAACTCATCTCACACGCTAGTAAAGTAATGCTCAAAATTCTCCAAGCCAGGCTTCAGCAATACAAGAACCATGAACTTCCAGATGTTCAAACTGGTTTTAGAATAGTAGAGGAACCAGAGATCAAATTGCCAACATCTGCTGGATCATGGAAAAAGCAAGAGATTTTGAGAAAAACATATATTTCTGCTTTATTGACTATGCCAAAGCCTTTGACTGTGTGGATCACAATAAACTGAGGAAAATTCTTCAAGAGATGGGAATACCAGACCACCTGACCTGCCTTTTGAGAAACCTGTTTGCAGGTCAGGAAGCAACAGTCAGAAATGGACATGGAACAACAGACTGGTTCCAAATAGGAAAAGGAATATGTTAAGGCTGTATATTGTCACCCTGCTTATTTAACTTATATGCAGAGTACATCATGAGAAACACTGGGCTGGAAGAAGCACAAGCTGGAATGAAGATTGTTGGGAGAAATATCAATCACCTCAGATATGCAGATGACACCACCCTTATGGCAGAAAGTGAAGAGGAACTAAAAAGCCTCTTGATGAAAGTGAAAGAGGAGAGTGAAAAAGTTGGCTTAAAGCTCAACATTCAGAAAACTAAGATTATGGCATCTGGTCCCATCACTTCATGGGAGATAGATGGGGACACAGTGGAAACAGTGTCAGACTTTGTTTTTTTGGGCTTCAAAATCACTGCAGATGGTGATTGCAGCCATGAAATTAAAAGACGCTTACTCCTTGGAAGGAAAGTTATGACCAACCTAGATAGCATATTCAAAAGCAGGTATATTACTTTGCCAACTAAGGTCCATTTAGTCAAGGCTATGGTTTTTCCAGTGGTGATGTATGGATGTAAGAGTTGGACTGTGAAGAAAGTTAGGTGCCAAAAAATTCATGCTTTTGAACTGTGGTGTTGGAGAATACTCTTGAGAGTCCCTTGGACTGCAAGGAGATCCAACCAGTCCATTCTAAAAGAGATCGGTCCTGGGTGTTCTTTGGAAGGACTGATGCTAAAGCTGAAACTCTAATACTTTGGCCACCTCATGCGAAGAGTTGGCTCATTGGAGAAGATTCTGATGCTGGGAGGGATTGGAGGCAGTAGGAGAAGGGGACAACAGAGGATGAGATGGCTGGATGGCATCACTGACTCAATGAACATGAGTTGGGGTGAACTCCGGGAGTTGGTGATGGACAGGGAGGCCTGGCGTGCTGCACTTCACGGGGTCACAAAGAGTCAGACACACACAACTGAGCTACTGAACTGAACTAAACTGAGACCTAATGAAGTGAAGTGAAGTGAAAGATACTCAGTTGTGTCCAACTCTTTGCAAATATACAGTCGATAGGATTCTCTAGGCCAGAATACTAGAATCTAGAATCTCTAGGCCAGAATCTACTAGTGTGGGTAGATTTTCCTTTCTCCAGGGGACCTTCCCAATCTAGGGATTGAAGCAGGATCTCCTGCATTGCAGGTGGATTCTCTACCAAATGAGGTATCAAGGATGTAATGTGTCCCCTACAAATCATATCTTAAAGCCTAAATATATTCCCAATGTGATGGTACGTAGAGGTGCAGTCTTTGGGAGATAGTTAGGTCATGGAGGTAGAACCCTCATGAGTAAGTAGAATTAGTGTTCTTATAAAAAGAGACACAAGGACTTCCCCGGTGGGTTAGTGAATGGGAATCTGCCTGCCAATGCAAGGACACGAATTCAGTTCCTGGTCTGGTAGGATTCCACATACCATGGAGCAACTAGGCGTGTGTACCACAGCTAATGAACCTGCTCTCCCTAGAGTTTGTGCTCTGCAACAAGAAGCCACCACAATGCAAAGCCCAAACACCACAGCTAGAGAGCAGCCTCCACTTTCTGCAACTAGAGAAAGTCCTCATACAGCAATGAAGACCCAGCACAATCAAAAATAAAATAAATAAATGAAGTAATTTTAATTATAAATAAATGAAATTTTAAAACTTAATAGAACAAATGAGGCATGAGAGAGATGATTCCATCTTCCGTGTAAGGATATAAGACGAGACAGCCATCCATGAAAGAGGAAGTATGCCCTCACCAAACATAAAATCTTGGACTTGATCTTGAACCTCCCTGTCTCCAGACTCTGAGAAATTTATGAGGTTCAAGCTACCAGTCTAAGGCATTCTGGTGTAGCAGCCTGAATGAAGGCAATTATATTATTATGTAACATGGCATTAAGTTATGTTTTTCACTTTTATTACTTAGAACTGTAAGACTTCTAGCCCTCAAGCTGGTCTAAGAGAGCAAACAAGGGGCTTTTTTAAATGCAACAAAAAAGAAAGTTTTAATCCATTGACAACTGTTCTTGACCTTCAAAGTGATTAAAAAATAAATAGGCCACCACCAAGAGAAAGAAACTGTTTATTCTACAAGTTTTTGAGGAAATATGACCTTTTATTTTGGCTAAATTCATAATTTGTGCCCACACATATACTTGTGATCTAATGATTTAAAACCTCAGACAGCTTGTTATCAACTAAATGATCTTACACAATAAAAAAGTTTCTAATAATGAGAATAATTAAACTTACTAAGACTGGCTTCAAAATCCCAGTTCATTTCACTGCTTCTTAAAATGTCAGGTACAGTATTTTTTGATTAGGGTCACAGGAATACTCACAATAGCTTTAAGATAATGCAACTAGAGAGTATGCAATCTGATTTTTGATTCAAAAGCAGTTATAAAGGAATTCGCTCTGGGTTATAGAATAAAATATTGTCATTTTAGGGACAAGTGAACCAGATAAAGGGTTTTGTTAACATTAAACAGTAAAGAGGTATCATAGTGAGACCTTCATCCAACTATAATAAGAAAAAAAGTGGAAATACACTTTACTGAAAAACTATGTACACAGTGACAACAGTGAGGTGCCTGGCGTTGGCTTAGCCACTCAGAAATCTTGCAAAATGTGTTAAATATCTCCAACTTTCAGTTTCATTATTTAAGAAAGACAGGTCATGACTCTATCTGATCAGATGTATTTTAATATAAACAACAGTCCTGATTAATTGATATCTAACTTACATTCAGGGGGGTGGTTAGTTTTGGGGGAAATATTTTAATAGACGGTCTTCCCTGGTGGCTCAGCAGCAAAGAATCCGCCTGCAGTGCGAGAGACTGGGGTTCGACCCCTGGGTTGGGAAGATCCCCTGGAGAAGGAAATGGCAGCCCACTCCAGTATTCTTGCCTGGGAAATTCCATGGACAGAAGAACCTGGCGGGTTACATTCCATAGGGTCACAAAAAGTCAGACACAACTGAGACACTACCACTTTTACTTTCTTCACTACAAAAGCTTTAGAGGTGTTCCATCTTCGTTATTTCCCCCAACCAAGGGGAACTTAGGACTTAGCAACTAAACAACAACAGCAATTTTAACAAGAACATTTCTTACAGACACAGTGAAGTAAGCCATCTAGGAAATAAGCACATTTTCCCCAACCTTTCTTACCCAGCAGAATGATGATGCAGAGGAGAATGGCGATCAAAGCACCTGTGCTGAGCCCAGCAGGCAGGAGCAGGGCCTCGGCGCTGCAGGACTGCATGTTGCCTTGGCTATCGCAGGCGCACACGCGGATGGTGAGTGTGCCCGTGCTGCTCTGAATCGGGTAATCGTTGTCCGAAATCACCACGGGCAAGAGATAAGTGCTTATTTCATGTCTATTGAATCCATTTTTTCTGGTTAAAATTCTGGCAGTATTATCTAAAATAAATTTTACCATATTAAAAATAGCTGGGGACAATTGATTTGTCTTATCCTGATCACCATGGTTTAACACATAAATATGATAAAAAGGTGTCTTTTTAAAACACAAAATTGTTATCAAATGTATGCATGGCCATTTGGATAGATAAGATAAATAAGCTAGTTTAAGGAGTCAAGGCAACATACATAAAATGAATAAGATAGTATGAGGAATCTAATAGCATGATTACTTATTAAATTTTTAACTAATTCTCACACTGTTCAAAATGGTGGATTTTTATAAGCGGATCATTTATGAAGACTATAGAGATGGTACCATATGATTTTTCAGAGTTATCAAAAAACATAAAATATTATGCATACCAAAGAAAAAATCTTAATAAATGTTTTTTGTTTACAAATATATGTGTCCACACACAAAACACACATTAATCTTAATATTCATGAAGAAAAATATTAGATACTAGCACTTTTAGAATCAATAATACAGTCAAAAACTTTCACACGTCCCAATATATGAAGAAGTGAGCTAATTACTTAATATTTTTGAACTTAGATTTCCACCCATTAAAATTAATTTAGTGCATAACTTAAATAGCTGGTGGAAGACACTAATGTAAGAGTGCCTGACAGACATACTGAAAGAAGTAGAGACTTAATCTAGCCCCTACTACCTAGTACATTGCTACTGATATTTCCTTTATCTGATAACTTATCCAGTATCCTCAAATCTGGGTTGTGAGTTAATAATATTTCTTCTAGCTTTATATAACAAATACTGAAAAATAAATATACATGGATGATAATTTCACACTGTCCAATGTGCTCGGTCTTCTTTAGCCACCCCACAGGGCTGTTTAAGATGCCAGTGTAGGTAAGGGAGTGTTAGGCAATTGCTAAATCAAAGAACCAGGTTAGCAACATTGTAAAAGAAGAGGGGTGACAATATTTTTGCAATATATTGGTTGAACATAATCATTTCCCAAATTTTAGCAAGAAGTTAAATCTTACTACATCAGTAGATTACTACATAAGCTAGGAAAGTAGACTAGCAAAAGAGATGTGCACAAGCAAATTTAATAAATCAACTGTAACCCTGATAATTTTGCAATTTTGACTTCTCTTCCAATAAGTGTTAGGATACAGCTCTTCCTTTCACAAACCTACACTAAAATAAATCATTTATATGCATGTAAGTATTTTTATAATCTTCTTGCTTAGACTTTTTTTAACTTTTCAAAAATTTCAAAATCTTAATTTTGCCTACAATAGCTTTGATACATTAAAGAATCAACAGAAGTTTTACAATCCACCTGCAATGCAAGAGACCTGGCTTCGATCCCTGGATTAGGAAGATCCCCTGGAGAAGGGAAAGGCTACCCACTTTAGTATTTTGGCCTGGAGAATCCCATGGACTGTACAGTCCATGGGGTCACAAAGAGTCAAACATGACTGAGTGGCTTTCAGTTTAACCATTCTATACAAGTCATTTTATTAAGTATTCAGAAAAATCATCATATAATAAAGTTTTGATCTGTAAATTAGTGAAAAGTGAGGGATTCTTAAGCATGGGATACCAAGTGTAGTATCACAGAGGCAGGAAATGTATTTTTAAAAAGATGAAGAATTAAAAGATTTTTAAGATGAGGCTATAGATAAATGCAAGGGTATTTTTTCAAGAAGATCAACTTTAAGGTCATGTCTGTCATTGGAATTTCTTTCAAAATTCACCCATTAATAGAAAGTAGTGAATTTATGCAAGATTAAATCAAATATTCCATCAGCTGCTGCTAAGTCACTTCAGTCGTGTCCGACTCTGTGCGGCTCCATAGACGGCAGCCCACCAGGCTCCCCCGTCCCTGGGATTCTCCAGGCAAGAACACTGGAGTGGGTTGCCATTTCCTTCTCCAATGCATGAAAGTGAAAAGTGAAAGTGAAGTCGCTCAGTCATGTCCAACTCTTCGCGACCCCATGGACTGCAGCCTACCAGGCTCCTCCATCCATGGAATTTTCCAGGCAAGAGTACTGGAGTGGGGTGCCAGACTTTACTGGTATTCTAGTTAGTCATGTTCAGGTTTGTATTCATATGGCTTCAGCCATAGGATCAGGAACTATACCTAATATAGGAAAATGGTACTATTTATCAAAAATTAATTAAGATTAGTTTTGAATTGTTTCCCCAGTAATTGTGAAATGCTATGATAAGACAGTTCTATTTCAAGTCTCTTTATCTTTTTAAAATTGAGAGATGGCTTGTTGAGATCCAGGGCTCAGTTTAACAAGAATATAAAACAAATTAAAATACAATTAGAAAGAGGTTCAATATTGTCAACTCAGTACAAAGAATGCCATGTCTAAATCCTATGTTTAAGTTACCAGATTCAGCGAATTAAAATGATGGGTAATGTTTTTCTGATATTCAGATGTAATTTGGCATTTTGCATTTTATCTACCAATTCTATGTTAATTTTTCCAATCACAATTATTTTAGGTGTCCAAAGGAGTAGAATGGCTTCCCTGATGGCTCAGGCAGTAAAGAATCTGGCTGCAATGCAGGAGACCCAGGTTCCATTCCTGGGTCAGGAAGATCCCCTGGAGAAGGGAATAGGAACTGGCTTCAGTATTCTTGCCTGGGGATTCCCATGGACAGAGGAGCCTGGCAGACAAAGTAGTCCATGGGGTCTCAAAGAGTCAGACACAACTGAGTGACTAACACACACAGAGGGATAGAAAACATATACATTTCAAAAGCTCAGATTTAGTAAACAGATGTTACCAACTGATGCAATCCCTTCAACTGATTTGTGCAAAAATCCTATAATATTAAAAATGAGTAGTTGCTCAGTGTAAAACTATCCATTATCCTAAACTGCTTTCAGACACTGAAAGCCAACCAGATGCACTATAGCAACCTCGCTCTGCCAGTATACATACATGGAAAGTATTGTACATATGCCAATGTAGTTATTAGATTTCTTGCAAGAGTATATAATTATATCTATAGCTGCTCTAAAACAAGCATACCTGTTTTGTTTCTGCTTTTTTTTAAAAAAAAGAATTCAATAAATATGTTTAGTATTTTTGATCACATATAAAATTCATATGTTATATAGGAAAATAGTGTATCTCGTCTTTGCCAACTATGTGTTTGCTCTCAGTTCCCTCACAGGCTAATGTGGCTGCTTTTTTCTTTTCTTTTTTTTTGTCTCTTCTAGGCCTTTTGACTATGGTGAATCTGTTGTTGCTAAATCTCATTGAAGTTTGCACAAGAGTCTCACCAAGACATTCATTTCCCTATGTGGCTTACTATTTTGTTATAAGAACTGATTACTTCTGGCCTTTCTGAAGTTTGCAAGATCCAGTGTTTTCGTTAATATCCACATACTGTCTTCTTTCATGTATTTTATTATTTAAAATTCAAAAATGTAAACTCTGTTAAGTAAGAAATTACCAAAATATCTTATTAAAAATCTAATGAAAACAAACCTTTGCAATCAGATCTGTAAATTAATATATCATTTATATGTAGCTGTTAATTTAGAGAAAATTTCTTGTTAAGTCACCTTAAATCATAATGAACACATTCCAAAATTTACCTTCATTGTCTTGTACTGTGAAGTTTGGATTGACAGCAGCTAAACTGAAGAAAAATTTCTGTCCACCTAAAGGATCATCTTTGTCTACTGCACTTATAGTCTGTATTAGCTGCAGAAGAGAAAAAAAATGTACATTTATCAAGCTTCCATGGCTAAAATCTTCTTTATAATATTTAATTTTTAGTATCCAATTTGTCCAACATTTTTAAAGACAATTATTTTCTTCCTTATAAGCATGCATCTTTATTTCAGTTATTCTATCCTTTCATTACACAATAGCAACATTCTCTCACTCTCTCGATTTTGTTTCTTTTTTCTCACTATCAATTTCTCCTAAATACTATCTGTTTTTTAATTAAAATAATGAGCAATAACATAGTATTTTTTATAGTTTTAAGAATTTAGATGTAGCATTTGAAATAAGTAGGTATTTCATATATGTTTAAACATTTATCTAGAGGAGTTATTTAATGTAGCAAAATTTAGAAAGTTATTATAATTATAGCTTCCTTCTCCATCAAAAATAAAGTAAAAACTATTCAAAGAATGTGGAAATTTTATAGAATCATTATGCATAACTTTATAAAGGAAAGAAAAACATTATCTATTTTTAGAGTAGTCGTTCATTTGCACTCTCAATAGAATCACATATTTTTTAATTCAACATATACATACTATGGAGAATGGTTATTTTATAAGGGTTAGCTCAGATTTATTTTAGGATAAGAGAATATAAGAGGCTATCTAGTGACAAAGAAAATATAACACCTTATCCAATGATCATATCACTACTTTGAACATATTGTATAAGAATTAACATTATACATATATAACAGCTATATATTGTTGCATATATATCAATTTTTCCTTAACATATGTATAATAACATTTTATGTGTTTTTTGCATGTTTTTCAAAAAGGCTTCAAAAGTTGTTAAATATGTCAATGCCTATAAAAATGGTCAAATTTATTCTTAAAAGAATATACTTTTTACTGCATTAACTTAATTTAATATTACATGGATATTTGATGGAAATGTTTGTTACTGGTGTTTTTTTGATTAAAAATGGACTCATAAGCTCTGGGAGTTGGTGGATGGACAGGGAAGCCTGGTGTGCTGAGTCCATGGGGTCACAAAGAGTCGGACACGACTGAGTGACTGAACTGAAATGAAGTTTGAAACTGTAAAATAATTAGAAAAATAAATTATTTTAACTATTCCATATTAAATTATTTTTTCTCTTATACTGTTCTATAAAAATAAAAATGGAAGTACTCCCTAATTATTTACTTCAAAGTGATGCAAGAAATATAACTGGGCCAAACAAAGATAAATATTTATCATTAGAAATAAGTAGCAGAAAAATAATTTAAAACTTGAAATAATTCAAAATATTTATTTAAAAATATAACATCATTTTATGATTTTTAGTGGTAATTTAAGATTAAATAAAGCAAGAATTTATGGCTAATGACTTATCCATTTAATAAAAAAAAAAGATGGTACATATATAAAGCAGTTAATACAATCTTTCAGAGTTTGCTCAAACAAATGTTATTGAGCCAATGATATTAAATATTATTAAAATATATTTTATTAACTAAAGGAGCAAGGCATGCCTGAGAGAAAATGGAAGAAAGAGAAATAGCCAGTCCTCTCGTCTGCCCCTTCCCAAGGTCCTCTGACTGTGAAATGGAAAAAATGGGAGTCTGGTTGCCTCATTCAAGCATTGTTGTTGTCCAGTTGCTAAGTCATGTCCGACTCTGTGACCTCATGGACTGCAGTACATCAGACCTCTCTGTCCTCACTATCTCCTGGAGTTTGCCCAAGTTCATGGCCATTGAATCTGTAATGCTATCCAACCATCTCATCCTCTGCTGCCCTCTTCTTTTGCCTTCAATTGTTCAAGCATAAGAAGGGACTATTCATACACGTAAATTACACCCTTTTCCAAGGGGGAAAGTCTTCTACCCTTCAGATGGAGACTAGACAAGAAAAGAGTGCGGTGCGTGCTAAACAGCTTCTGTTGTGTCTGACTCTGTGCAGCCCTTTGGACTGCCGCTTGCCAGGTTCCTCTGCCCATGGGATTCTTCAGGCAAGAATAATGAAGTGGGTTGCCATTTCTTTCTCCCAGGGAATCTCCCCTACCCAGAGATCAGGGATTGAACCCATGTCTCTTATGTTTCCTTCACTGGCAGGTGGTTCTTTAGCACTAGCACCATCTGGGAAGCCCTAAGAAAGGAGGAGGGGTGACACTTAGCTTTATTTCTGTCTCATTGGGGCATCCCAGGTGACACGAGTGATAAGGAATCCACTTGCCAATGCAAGAGATGTGGGTTTGATCCCTGTGTAGGGAAGATCCCCTGGAGTAGAAAGTGGTAACCCACTCCAGTATTCTTACCTGGAAAATTCTATGAACAGAGGAGCCTGGTGGCTTCAGTCCATGAGACCGCAAAGAGTCAGACATGACTGAGCAACTTAGCACACAAAACATACTCTCAATGTGTCCATACCCCAAATGAATGGAATTATGTTCCATATTGATTAAATGCTGCTCTTAAAGAGCACTTAATTCAGAGAAGTTCTGGGTGGACTGAACTACTGTATAAATAACTAAAGCAAATCCAGAAGTCCCCCAAAAGCTCCTACTTCCCTGGAAGGAGGGAAGACAGACTTAATAAATTAATTTCAAGAAAGATTCAGTAAGGAAAGACTTTATCAAATAACTATTTTGATTTTGCCTGCTAGGATGATGTAACCTAGAATTCCATCAATGAGTATTTAATAGTTTAATGCAAGCAAACGTGTTTCTGCCTATGAGACCAAACTGGCATCTAACAAGCTGGTCTTATTGAAAGTAACTAATATGGGAAGGTTTTGCACATGCAGCCAATTAGACAAAAATTAATAATCATATTCTTCCCGTCAAGTTTGTCAAAATAGACTAATTACTGTTTAAAATTAACATCATCTTTGATTTGATTATTTTCCCTCAATATACCAACTTGGTTTTAAAAGTTCAAAGAATATAAAATTACTGAGCCAGATATAGGTTCAAAAAAAGAAAAAGGGCATAAGGAAAATAAACAAACACAATCCCTTATTTTGTGTATTTTGAATACATTTGGGAATGCATATTTATAATGACTCAAATGCTCTGAAAAGATATCTCTTGAAAATCAAATAGAATAACCATAGAGGGAGCAATGTATGCAGCAGTTTCAAAGTGGGTAATTCATCTCCTACAGAAAAGGCTTCAACTTATATCATGCTGAGCCTGCCAAGCACAGAACTATTTGGAATGGTATTTTTAGGGCACACTGTTTCATGAAGAAGTAGGTCGGAAGTAGCTAAGTCCTTTAAATATTCCAAATTAAATATTTCCATAACATTTTCATCTAAAAAAAAAAAAAGAATCCAATTGCAGCAATTTTACCATTTCAGACAATAGACAGGCTATTGAATTTCTGTTAGAATCTTCCTAAGGAAGAATTTATTTCACAATATAACTTGCATAAAAATGTAACAATGACATTGATGTTTATAAAGAGCATCAAACGAAGTCTAAACACAATACAGTTTCGTAATGGCTTCTCTTTCTTTAATAAAACACGTTTGATTTCCAATTATTATTTATAACATGCAGCTCCCTTCTGTGAAAACGGCACTCAAACCAATTAAGAGCATTTCTTTCAACCATACAGGCTGGCACTTTTCAAACAACAGAATGAGCCCACTGAGGAAAAGATTTGAAGAGTTATAAACAAAGCTGGTATAGGAAGAATGCTTTAAAGGATGAAAACCAAGTCATTAAGCACTTTATGTGTTGCTGTAATGATGAAACACAAGTCTAAGCCTTAGGAGCGAGTTCTTTAGCCCTGCTCCAAAATTGTATTTGCATATGTTGGAATAGTGATGGAATGTTTTGATGATCTCAAATATTTGTGTTTTCCCCAACTTTCATTTCCTGTCTTGCAAGCAGTTACCAATATTTGTCTAATGACACATCAGCATTTCTTTCCCCTTCTGTTTATTCATTTGTCTTTGTTTTTGAAAGTTAAAAAGTTATTTCCTCTTACACCTTAAGTTTTGCAGCTACTACTTCATATCTGCCTGCAATGCAGGAGACTCAGGTTCGATTCCTGGGTCAGGAAGATCCCCTGGAGATGGGAATGGCTATTCACTCCAGTATTCTTGCCTGGAGAATTCAATGGATAGATAAGCCTGGAGGGCTACAGTCCATGGTGTCTCAAAGAGCAGGACATAACTGAGTGACTAACACTCACTGACTAACTTGGCTTTGCTATTTGTTTGTTCTAATTATATTTCTGGGACTTTCAGTGAATGATTTTATCTCTGTTTGCTCATTCCTCTCAAGATTAGGAAAAGAAAAATATTTGAAGTGCCCCTTAAAAATCTTCCTATGCTTTTAAATCCTATGGGTGCTTACTTGTCCTGGTCTGGCATTTTCACAGACAAAGGTGTCATAGAACACAGCGAATTGTGGAGCATTGTCATTAACATCCAAAATTCTCACGAAAACAGCCACTCGAGTCATCTCTTTGGGATTGTCTAGAAAAAGGAGAGGAAAAGTTTGTTTAGGAAGACACATTTGTACACCAGATTTAACTTATATAAGCATCTTACAGATATTAAGTGCTCATATTCAAATAGCATCAACTTCATTCTACTATCATAATGAACAAATGCAATAAAGAAAATTACTACAGAGCCTAATTAAGTAGTCATGAATTCAGCTATTATTGGGCTCAAGAGTATTATTAATATTTTGAAAAATCTTTTTAAAAGCACAATCCTGTGTAATTGATTTCACATAATATTTGTGTCTTCACTCTCTAAATATACAACATAAGAACAAATATTTATTAAATCTTTGTTATATGTCATTAGATTTCATACTTTATACCACTTTTTTTTTTTTTTTGGATAAAGAGTAGTATTAGATAAATCAGTAACTTGCCTGAGGTCCCCTTCTATGTGGTAGTTGTTAATTACAACCTACCCTTCTGACTACTTTTATCACTAAAATATATTTCAACAGCTACTGTCAACTATCTTTTTGGAAATTTTACTATATACCTACTATCAAATTGAATGGAAATTTACAACGAAACACAAGATTTTAAATGTTTCATTAATAAAATTGTTAATTGTACCGTTTCATCAATACAAGCTTAATTTTGTATAACAATATTAGTTCAATAGTTACATGTAGTATAATAATCATTAGTCTTTTTGCCAAAATCAAGATCATCAAAATTTTCACATAAAAACATGCATTTTTTGTAAATTTTCAAATGTAATATTAAAACATGTCTGTTTAGCTTATCCTTGGGTAACAAACTCATATTAATCATAACTGTATTTTGCCCTCTAAGGATTTTTCCAGGAACTTGCACTGATATCCTGAGAGTGTTTGAGCATCTTAAATTAAGGTCATAGTCATCAGCCTTCATGATCTCAAAATCTCAGTCTCTGGATATAGTTCAAGTTCTTTGTGAACTCTGGCAAAATCAAACTCAAGATCAATATAAAAGAAGAAAGGAGTAATTAGCTAAAAATAAAGCAAAGAAAAAAAAAGTAGGTGAGCTGGGGGATAGTAACCATCTTATTAAATGGCCTCTGTCTACATGGGTTATGAATAATGATTTTCCCTTTGTGAAATTTATTTGAATTTCTAATTTTATCTAAATAGTTTTCAGATACAAGGGTTAAAAAAATCTTCTCAGGTACAAACAGGGAGTACATCACAACACAAAATAATTTATTTCTGCTTTTTTTTCATATAATTATAATGTAACTAAAATAATGAAATCAGCAGTTTCAAAAAATGACATCTAAAAACTAATTGTTTGGCAGGGAGGCAGACAGAATTCTAAATCCATTTGAAATGGATTTACCTTTCTTTCCTCTTTTCAAGAGAAAATTTAAAACACTTCCCTTCTTTAACACTATTGTTCAGTCCTCCTTCAACCTTCTTAACCCAAAACTATTCAGCTCTCAGGCTCTAATTTCATATTTCCTCATCTACTGCTACGTGTTTTTCACTTCTTAGTATGTCAGGTGGTTATTAGAGTTTAGACTCTGGAGTCAGACTTGATTCCCAGGTTCACCATTCATTCAGTGTTTAACTTTGTCCAGTTTACACTCTTTCTCTATTGCCTCAGTTTACCCAACATGAATCAAAATAGAACTTCTGATGCTATGAAGTTATTTGAATAACTAGGTGAGTGAATACAAGAAAATTTCTTAACAAAGTATCAGTTCGTTGGTAAACACTCAACACTAATACATGTTATTATCGGGGGCTTCCTTGATAGCTCAGTTGGTAAGGAATCCGGCTGCTATGCAGGAGACCCCTGGTTGATTCCTGGGTTGGGAAGATCCCCTAGAGAAGGGAAGAGCTACAGATTCCAGTATTCTGGCCTGGAGAATTCCATGGATTTTATAGTCCATGGATTTGCAAAGAGTCGGACACGACTGAGTGACTTTCACTTTCAATACACATTGACTATTGTTATTAAGATTGTCTTTATTTTCACTGTCATATCTTCTTCATTTCCTTACATTGTTTAAAAGCTTAATCTTTCTTTCTCCATACAAAGCATCTATACTATAAAAATACGTCAACTAGTTTTCTTACAGTTCATGTCGGTGTCAAGAGGAGTACTTTTGGGGAAAAGTGGAGAGAAGAGAAAAAAGAGAAAAATGCTATTCCACTATTTTTCTACCTATCTTACTCCTAAACCATTTGCTAATGCCCAGAGGCATAGTGATTCACCTATAAATGAATCCTCAACTACCCAGAGTTACTTGTTGCTATGGGGAAGAGTGGGGAGGTATGATTCATATTTTCTAGAATGTGCTCTTTAACCTACTTTTATAGTTAGTGGACATAAGCAAAATGTTTTCTTTCAATACAAAGTCTTGACATAAAAATAACTCCTTTGTTGGTAGCAATTCACTTTCTAACTGTGCCACAGAAGCCAAGAAAGACAGAAAATTTCACATCTAAAAATATTGCACAGTCAGTCCCTTCTCTAACACAATACAGAGATTCTCCAGCCTCTTTACACGTAACTCAAGGCTCTTCAAATCAAAGCTAAATCCACAGGGATAAACATGCTTTGTAAAGCATCAGGCCTGGAGTCATCTATTCAAAAAAAACAGTGCTTACACTAATCTTTTTACTGGCAGATGTGGCAGCTTATGTATAAATAAAAATATAAAGCCTTCCCAGGAAGCATCATACTGAATAGGAGCCGGCTTATTTTTACCACCTGAGCCTCTCAGCCATCCGGCAAACTCTAGTGTAGTGAGAACTTGTGAGCAATCTAGGATCTTAAAATCTATGTCCTAAGGTAAAACCATGCCACATATTCACAGGATTTTCTATACCTCCAGGAAGAAGAAAATATAAATCGCCATCTAGAAATCCCAGGTTTTAGAAAGAAGTATCTTTTGTACTTCCTTAGGGCAAGAGTTTCCACTAATTAGGAAGCAGGTATAGAAAATGGAGCCCTTAGTCAGAAACTTTGCTCTACTGTTCTCAGAATGTATTGCAACGCTTATAGTTTAATTCTAAGATATGGTTATAGGAACTCATTGATTTCTACAACCATGTGTTTTATAATCCCTGATGGTGACCTTAGTTTTAGATTTTATATTCTCCACATGGCATTTAATTTTTTCCCCCAAGAAGAATAAATTACTCCATGGTATAATGCACTAAATGATTGCCTAGAATAGAACTTGCCATATGATAGGATACACTGCTAAGGAATGTAGAATTAAACTGTTAGAGGCAGGATCTGGAAAAACATTGATAAGATGTACATTTTTAGGCTATTCTGCACTGTTCTGGATGAATGGCACACTTACCAGTGTTCAAAATCTAGCAAAAACAATGCCCTATATGCTGTTTCCCTCTCACCCTCATTCCATTTAATAATCAGAACAGCGTGATGGGCCCCTCACTGTGTGTGGTTTGGCAGGTAGGCATTTCCAGCAGTTACTCCATAGACTGGTTTTATTTAAGGGCAAAAAGTAGGTTTAGTTCTTAAAACGAAGAACATAATTGACTTAGCTTTCTACAGAATTGTAATTATTTCAACTAGCTTTAGAAGTTAAATTTCTCAAAGTATCTGAAATGGAAAATGCAATTCCTAGCTCATTAGGCTTGAATAAGGAGCTTGACTATAGAGCAGAGAGCACAAACAATCGTGATTTTGGAATAATCAGACTGGATCCTGTCAAGCACATTTAACATTGTGATATGGATACAGATACAGAAATAAAACCTTTCCTTAAAAAAACCTCAACAACTCTTCAGTTCACCCTGAGAGGTACAGCCATTTATGTTTCATTATGGAAAACCTGGATCATTTGGATGGTAGAGTTCATCTATATTTCAGAGCCAGATGTAAGAAAAAAAATTAAGTCTAGTACTTTCTCTTGAGGCATTAAGTTCATTGCTGATGATGAGTCTGGCCCAGCTCCATCCTTCTGGGGCTTGATATTTCAGCCCCAGTGCCCTGCCTTCCAAATCTTGGGATGATTACTTCAAATAACTTGACCTTGATATGTGTTTGTGGATTCAGCTTACTTTTTCAGATCTGAAATGTATAGTCTTTTTTTTTAACCCCATGATTTAGTCCCTAATTAATGCTTTTATTTAAGACAGAGTTGCTCTATTCCATGCACATGTCATAATACAAGAATCAGAAACCATGAACAGGTTTGCATGTGTGGACAGGGCTTGCTTCAGGGGCATGTACAATGGAGCAGGGCCTCACACTCAGAAGACCCCACCCTTATTTAATGCTCTGCTGTTGCCATCTTAAATTTCTTCATCATATTTTAACATGAGGCCTGAGATTTTCATTTTACAATGAGCTCTAAAGATTATGTATCCCAGTTCTGTATATGGGCCAGAACATTTGCAATTGGAGACAAATAAGACTTTGAATGGGCCTCCCAGGTGGTGCTAGGGTGAAGAACCTGCCTGCCAGTGCAAGGGACACAAGAGACGCACGGGCTCTGTTCCTGTGCTGTGAAGATCCCCTGGAGGAGAGCATAGTAACCCACTCCAGTATTCTTCCCCGGAGCGTCCCATGGACAGAGGAGCCTGGTGGGCAACAGGCCGTAAGTTCACAGAGAGCTGGATGTGGCTGAAGTGACTTAGCATGCACACACGACTTTGAATGCTGGCTCTGTCTGATACTAGTTAGGTGAACTTTTATAAATTAAGTATAGAACAATTATTAGATCTAAAAACAGAATGACTAGTTTCAAATCCCAATTTTATTACTTCTGGCATTGTGACTTTGGACAAGTTACTAAAATCCCTGGAGTCTTAATTCATTCTCTGTTAAATAAGGTCAATACAAATATTAGGAAGAAAAATTGATTTAAACTTCTTAGAATACCTGTTTAGAGTGGTTAATGTTAGCTATTATTAAGGATACCTTTGTTTCTTCACCTGTTAAAAAGAAGTAATCATATCTATCTCTGTGTTTATTGTTAAAAAATGGACTTCCAGCATTTCAGCATAAATTTTAATTCATAGTGTCCATGTGATGAATTTAATGCACTTCCGTTTCCCCCAAAGAGAATATCTTTAGTTTCTAATTCTAGATCATTTTTATTAGTTAATACTAAATGTAGATCTGTGGATGCCCACAGCTATTTCTCAGTATATATAGAAACTATTTAAAAAAAATTATAGGTGTTAAGGAGCCTTTTCAAACCTTAGATTAAAATTACAATTCATTTGTGCAATGAGATGGAATTATTCTTAATATAAAATAAAGCCTAAAATTATGCTAAATATGATATACATAAAATTCATCTTACTGATTTCAGCAGCTATAACAGTAAGATTGTGCCACTGAGATAGTTCACGGTCAAGTGGCTTTGATGTATAAAGGGATCCATTTCCAGAATGTATGTTAAAGATCCTGTCAAGGTCAGTATGGCGATCCAAGGAAAATCTGAACATAGAAGGCAGAGAAAAATACATGGCAGTATTATTGATGGCTTGCAGGAGAAAATGGTGAAATGCAGAGACACACATATAGTGATATTTAATAATTTTAGGAAAGTGCAAAGTACTGATCCAGAATGCAGACTGTGTCATGGATTTATCATACACACACACACACACACACACACACACACACACACATACACACACTTATACACATTGACCCTCTAACATCTCCCCAAAATCTCTTCCTAAGGCTGAATTGACTTTTACTGTGCATTTAAATGCTGGTGTTCTCAATGTTTTATGTTATTAAGTCATTATGTATTGCATATTTAACTGGCCCTGATGTATTTTTCCACAAAGCTTAGAATTACACGTTTTACCATACCAACTGAATTTGCCTAGTGATTATTAATCCTATTAAAGAATTATTACATAGATCAAATACAAAAGATCATTCCCAGAAGCAAAATTTTGGAGTAAGAATATTGGAGATGTTAGTTTCCTCAGAGTAGTAGATTATCAAATTATGACAGTGTTCCAAAGTTTCAAAGTTTCAATATGATACCTGGTTTGCTTCAGATTCTTACCTACATGTATCACTATAAAATGTATACATTTTAACCAGAGATATTTTGAGTAAAAAAGTTTGGGATAGGAGTTTCTAGATATTTTATCAAATAAAATCTTAGTGTATGTATTTAAAAGGCAACTATTTTGCAAACTGATTAAAGGCATAGTGTTGAGTGTTATTCCAAAGCCTAAAAACAGGTTTATCCATTAGGATGATGTAGTTGGTATAAATCCCATTATTTTGGAGATTGTCACTAAAGGTTTAAAAGAGTAACTCTCATTGGTGGTTCCTGCCACTTCACACTCCTAGTGGTTTATGAATATCTTGAAATTCTGGAGGCAGCAAGCATAATCCCCCAAGTTATCTTTAATGTTCCCTATTAAAACATTTTAAAAATAAAGCAAGATAAACATGACAAAACCGGAGTAATATGTTATGGCACATATTTTCCTAAGCCACAATGGTCATTTATTTAAGGAAAATATATGAAATAGTATTTTAAATTATATTTTATAAGTAATTATACAAAATAATTTTGAAAGTGCCATAAAACTTTTTATTCTTTTCCTGTTCCAAACTTCTATAATGTTTCCAAAAAGCAGTTGAAATATATGATCTTTATGCTGGATTTTGAATAAATTGCATTAGAAAAATAATTTAACAGACCAATAGAGTTAATGTGATTTTATGTTTGAGGATGGCTTATTTTAGATTTTTATTTTAAGTCTGTTCTAAGGGGAATAGACTAGTAATTTACAAATTTCCTTAATAAACCCCAGCCCTTTCTAACAACATAACATGAATTTAGTTTTCTATTAAAACTACATGTTTTAGCCATTCACAAATAAAGCAAAATATTGTATCTGAAATAATTCATAAATTACATTTCAAGTTGACAAAATTTTTACACTACTGTAAAATCCAACATAAATTTTACCTCCTCCTTGGAGTATTCCATTATTACCTGAAGTAGAAGCTATCTGTCCCCTTTCATCCTAAAGCACCTTGCCATTTACCATATTGTGTTAGGAATTCATCTCACATCTCAAACAGGAAATCAAACATGAAAACAGCAAGCATCATACTTAGTGTCTAGTACATACTCAATGAATATTACTTCTTACACTGAATCTACTTTCTTAACAAACTGAAAATTTCTTGAGAAACATATTAGTAACTGATATGGTCACCCACGAATATTTGTTGAATAAAAGAAATAATGACTCCTTTGGCATTTTGGCAAATAATAAATATCCTTATTTCTATAGAATTATGGCAGGAAATTGAAGGTTGTAAATCAATATAAAGTATCATTTTCTTTGTCAAAGCCATTTTATATGTGTTTTGTCTTTTTTTTGTAGTTCAGTTTAGAAAACAATGATAAATTTAAATGATTATGTGAAATTATCTGGATGATGCAGAGAGATCCTAGTTCTTTTTCACAGTTGACGTAATTATTGCTGACTCTTGCACAACATGGGTTTGAATTCTATGGGTCCATTTTTACTACAAATATAAATTACAGTATGCATTTATTAAAATAAATAAATCTGAGGTTGACTCTTCAGATGCAGAGCCATGGATGTAAGGGCCAGCTATGAAGTTATACTCAGATATTTGACTGCACAGGGGCAAGGGAGATCTACACCCTTAATCCCCAAGTTGATCAAGGGTCAACTGTATATTTTTCAATTCTCTATTGGTAAATTCTACGTGTTATCTAACATTTTTATTTTAGAAATCAGTTCCAGAAGATATATTTTAGGTAAATCCTTTTGATTATTGCATTAGCATCCATGATATATGACATGGACAGTTTATAATATGACCAGTATCATCCTATTGTATGTGTGTGTGCACATTCAGTAGTGTCCGACTCTTTGTGACCCCATAAACTGTAGCCCTTTGGCTCATCTGTCCATGAAATTTTCCAGGCAACAATACTAGAGTGGGTTTCCAGTTCCTACTCCAGGGGATCTTCCCAACCCAGGGATCAAACCTGGGTCTCCTATGCCTCCTGTATTGGCAGGCAGGTTCTTTACCACTAGCGCCACCTTGGAAGCCCCATTGCTGCTGCTGCTGCTGCTGCTGCTGCTGCTGCTAAGTCGCTTCAGTCGTGTCCGACTCTGTACGACCCCATAGACAGCAGCCCACCAGGCTCCGCAGTCCCTGGGATTCTCCAGACAGAAATACCGGAGTGGGTTGCCATTTCCTTCTCCAAGGCATGAAAGTGAAAAGTGAAAGTGAAGTCGCTTGGTTGTGTCCAACTCTTAGCAACCCCATGGACTGCAGCCCACCAGGCTCCTCTGCCCACAGATTTTCCAGGCAAGAGTACTGGAGTGAGTTATCCATCTCTAAATGCATTGGTTTAGTAAATTTACTTTATTTCTTTGATTACATATAAATATATATGTATATATAAATCTGCATGGTATATCAAGATTAACATCCAAAAATATTTATATTCATTTTCTGCCTTGTTAGTATAAATTCAAATATATAACTAGATTCTGTCATTAACTAGCAATGAAGTCATTAATTCATTGTTGCTTAGTAGATAGAAATGGATTTTTTTTTCTCCTGGTCCGTAGATTTGCATCCTGATGAAAAATTTAATTAAAAAAGAATCCACAGACATGTTTTAACATATAATAACCATTAGTCTATAAGATGGGGCTTCCCAGATGGTGCTAGTGGTAAAAAAAACTCGCCTCCCAATGCAGGAGATGTAACAGATGTGGGTTTGATCCCTGGATTCAGAAGGAAATAGCAACCCACTCCAGAATTCTTGCTTGGAGAATCCCTTGGACAGAGGAATCTGGCAGGCTACAGCCCATACAGTCAGAATCTATTTCGTTAAGTGGAAATAGATCTTTATATCATCACTTTATAATGTCATTAGATGTAAACTGAACTTTTAAAAAATACTATTTTTTATTTTAAAAAGGCTCTTTGAAAACTAGAAACACAGAACAAAGGCTGTTAAAGTCAGTTAGGAGCTATGTCAAGGGAATGCTTGTTAGGTATTTAATAGGGAAAAAATAAAAGTGTATATTCAATAAATGTTTACCAAATAAATGACAAAAAAAATCTTGGAAAAAAAAAATCCAAGGAATGCAGCAATAGTGAAGACAAATGGATGGGAGAAAAGACATTTATGAGAAAGTCATGCTGGCAGGTGGGAGCTATACTTGAGTACCATATGCAAGTTTTGGCTGCCAATATGTAACCTGTCATGCTGTATGTGACTATAAGAAAATGTTTAGGTAAAATCACATAAATTAAATATATATATATATATGTGTATATATATATATGAATGACTGCACTTAAGATATGACAGGACTTAGAGAATTTAAACTTTGAGCTAGAGTCACATGGTACATAAAATTAGATATTCCCATAATTCTGTTGCTGCATAGTTAGGAGTCAGGGAGGTGTGTACTTGGAAACTGTACAACCATTTGAACTTCTTCTTGACTGGCCCACATTATAAAAAGGATAAGCAAAACCAGTCTGCTCAGGATTAAGGAAGCAAATGAAATCCAAAACAAGTGATGGACTAACAGCTTAAAGTGAGTAGTCATTTTGATGCTGAATACTGTATATATAGGTACTTGATACATTTTTAAAAATGAGAGAACAAATGTCAACAAAAACTTTGTCTTTCTCATTTGTATTTGTTTATCACATCTTATATGTTTT
Source organism: Budorcas taxicolor (assembly GCF_023091745.1). Lineage (NCBI taxonomy): Eukaryota > Metazoa > Chordata > Mammalia > Artiodactyla > Bovidae > Budorcas > Budorcas taxicolor. The sequence continues at coordinate 52,205,468 of NC_068929.1, read as the reverse complement.
TAGGTGCCATAAGAAAACAAAGCCAAAGAAAAATTTGAAATGATTCTGATCTTTCTAGAATGTTCTAAGTTGTCTGATATAACCAAAAGAACAACCAAAAACTCTCCCCTTTGCTGGTAGGAATAAAGAAGAGTTTCTAAAATCATTGTGCCTTATGACATTATTATGATTATATTCATTTTAATTACTAAAGCTTCTCTCAACCTCACATTTTATTTAAGAACCCGAAAATACAAATAAATTGATTTAGTTACACTGCAAATGCACAGCTGAAAAACATCTCCTTTACCTGTATCAGGCGTCAGTCAGAACAATAAATACTTTAAAGAGATAGGAAGATGCAAGCCAGTTTTCAGTAACAGGCATGATTAAAACTGAAGCAAACTGTAAACCTTATGCCTACCCTGCCCCAGAACATAAACAATTTATTTTAAATAAGTGTGCTCAGCAAATGTATGCACAGGTCTTTCAATGCATTTAGTGCTTTAAATAAAATTTCATCATATCTCCATTTACTTCAGTTCCCTTTCTTTTCATTGTAAGCATAAGCATACTTACCTAACGGGGCTAGAAGTAGAATCTGGGTCTCTTGCCATTACAGTACCAATGATTGTACCCACTTCAATATCTTCATGAACCTCAAACAGATAGGAGGATCGGCTGAAAACAGGGGGTTCATCCACATCTTCAATCGAGATTTTCACAATTGTTGTATCTTTAAAAGGTCCTAGGTAATAAAAACGTGGATCCACATGGGTATTTTCTGCTTCAACCTTCAGAGTGTAAAGCCTTCGGCTCTCATAGTCAAGTGGCTGCATTAAGAATAAATAAGTAAATAAATCATCAAATTAGATAGAAGGAAATTGAATCATATGTCCTTTCCAAGTTACAGAGTGGCTTTTAAAGCCTAATTGAGTTCTATCAAGTTGTTCATTAACTGTAAATAATTAAAGTAATAAAAATATAAAATATAAAATAAAACTACTTTTACATATCAGGTGGAATTCAGTTTTATTCTCATGTACTTGAAATGTAGTACATCAGAACATAGGAAAATGAGACTCTAAATCTTAGAAAAATTGAAATGGATATTAATATCTATCTTATATGATGGCAACCCATTATAAAACATGGGTTGGTGGATTGTGTGTGTGTTTGTGCGTATATATGCGTGTGCTGAGTTGCTGGCTACAGCTAAATTTTTCAAAGCAAAAAATTCAGTAATCTTTTAAAATATTTGCTGTGATATTTCCACTCCGTTTAACAGGCCCATGGTACTACATAAATTTGATGAAAGTTTGAAGAGTAATACAAAACCTTTCAGCAGTTATGGGACACACTGAAAATAAGAACAACCTTAGGTAAAGAGAAAAATTCTGATAGTAATTGGTAATTAGGTTACATTATGAAACAAAAAGAAACTTAAATATTGAGTTGGCCCCTCCTTTGCTGGTCATTGTCTTTGCGTACTTTGAACTTTGTAATAGAACCTGAGGACAGTTTTGTGATTAACTAGTGGTTACTTTATGCAAATAGTATGCAGGATGTTTTATTAGGACTTAAATTCTACTGGGCCTTACTTTTTCTTATAATGATGGTACTGATGCTACAATAAAAAACTAGTTACCTTTAAATTGTATCACTGAGCATATGTGAGCAGAAAAGCTTAATTTATGTAGCAGAAGGGAAAATGTGAACAATGAAATTATCTTCCAATCCATGCTGTCTCTTTTCATTAGCAACTCTAATTATTGCTTCATACATCTGGATAGATGGCATGTTACTTTTTATGCCTCCAACTGTGATGATATATTGCTATTATTAGCTGTTAACTATTTTTAAGGAAACAATGTTAATAAGGGGCTTTAATTAATGTGACTCAGAAATACAATCACACATATATTACCTTGCCTTCTAAATTTTGTAAATTCTCAGGTTTCATGTTTTAATTAACAAAAGCACTGGGTCAGAGCATCCAAGGTGATCTTTGGCTTTATGTCCCTCATACTTATACATTTACAGTGGGACATGATAGGGATATTTCTTAATGGACAATGCTTGAGTGGATAACACATAGCAAAATATCTACTTTCTAAACAGATGATTATTTCCACGGCTGTTCTGCACCTTTTTCACAGTAATGATGCCCTCCTGTGTGTCCTTCTCAGTTGTAATGTCAAACATATCAGTCCCATCACCATCAATAATTCGGTATTCTACTTCAGCATTTTTCCCAGTGTCAGCATCAGTTGCTTTTACACTTCCAATGGCTGTGCCAACTGGGGAGGATTCAAGAACTCGAAGATGGATGGTGTCTGTACAGATTACAGAAAAGGAGAGAGAGAGAAAGAGAGATTTCCTCAATAGGGTAATTAAAAGAAAAATGTTGTATGAGAAAATATTATAAATCTTAAACCTTACATTAGATGTTTACTAATAAGTTGGATACACACAATATGTATAATATATAGTTTTGGGACAGAAAAAGTAGAAATATAGGGTGCTTGATCTGTGCTTACTATTGAAACAACCTATACCAAGAATTCTGGTTTTAAAAAGAGCATGTTGTCTTCTTTGGCATTTGCATAAGTAACTAGAGATTAGCTTTGAGTACAAATATGTACCTGTATGTGTTTATACAATCACAGCACATCACAGAATATACCACAAATATTTCTATATTGCAGTGAATGAACATATTTTTAAATTGTTTTTCCTTTCTTGTTTTCAGTTATTTACTACTCAGTTTATTGCAGCTGCAGAGCAGAACATTACAAAATTCCATGCAATCAGCCATAGTGGGGAGGAACCCCACTTCTGTTTGTGACAGGAGACACAAAGGATAGTCTGTGAGGAATACAAAGATGTCCTTCACAGTGTCAGTGTGAAAACACTAAATTCTGACAAACTCTCTTCCATTCAGAGCAAAACAAGAATTTGTCTAAGCCCCTGACTCTAGTTGTGCTTCCAGCATGAACCAGCTCTCCTGCTAAATGAGATTTATGTTTTAGCACCTGATCATAAACTACATGCTACTGACAGATTAATTGAGCCAAAGCACACTTCTGATTAGAGCAGATTCTCGCTCATAAACCTTAAGTAATTCTCCTTAATATACATAATAAAGTCCAGACCTCTTAGCTAGTCATACTCTGGCCTGACTATATCTTTCCTAATGTAAAATAGATGGGGAAACAGTGCAAACAGTGTCAGACTTTACTTTTTTGAGCTCCAAAATCACTGCAGACGTTGATTGCAGCCATGAAATTAAAAGACACTTACTCCTTGGAAGAAAAGTTTTGACCAACCTAGATAGCATAGTCAAAAGCAGACTTACTTTGCCAACAAAGGACCGTCTAGTCAAGGCTATGGTTTTTCCAGTGGTCATGTATGGATGTGAGAGTTGGACTGTGAAGAAAGCTGAGCACCAAAGAATTGATGCTTTTGAACTATGGTGTTGGAGAAGACTCTTGAGAGTCCCTTGGACTGCAAGGAGATCCAACCAGTCCATTCTAAAAGAGATCAGCCCTGGGTGTTCTTTGGAGGGAATGATGCTGAAGCTGAAACTCCAGTACTTTGGCCACCTCATGCAAAAAGTTGACTCATTGGAAAAGACTCTGATGCTGGGAGGGATTGGGGGCAGGAGGAGAAGGGGACAACAGAGGATGAGATGGCTGGATGGCATCACTGACTTGATGGATGTGAGTCTGAGTGAACTCCGGGAGTTGGTGATAGACAGGGAGGCCTGGTGTGCTGCGATTCATGGGGTCACAAAAAGTCGGACACGACTGAGCGACTGAACTGAAATGAATTGAACTGAATGTGTCTTTCCTTCTGTCACTTCCAGGAAATATTTATACCAAACTGGACTTTTCAAAGTCTTTCTTGTCAAAAATTAATTTCCTACATCTCTATATTCTCACATACTATTTCCCTCACATAAACTTCTTCCCCCGTTGTCCTCAAATAGTTACAACACAATTTACCAAATCTGAGAAAATGGCTCTCTTATGTGTTGAGTGTTTAGGGGGGTAGGCCCCTTAAAATTCATAAGTTGAACTCCTAAACCCTACTCAGGATCTCAGAATATGACTGTACTAGAATATAACATCTTTACAGAGGTAATTAAGGTTAAATGAGGATGTTAGGGGAGCCCTAATCTAACATGACAAGTGTTTAGACACAACCAAGCACAAGAGGAAAGCCCATGGGAAGCCTGGAAGAAGATGGCCATCTACAAGTCAGTGAGAAACCTCAGGAGAAATCATCTTGATCTTGGACTCCCAGCTTCAAGAACCGTGAGAAGAGAAATGTCATACATTCTGTGGTGCCTTGAAGGGCAGCCCTAACAAACTAATAGAGAGGCCAATAATATCTCAGTTTGAAAAGTCCTTTCCTAGGAGACACCATTAGGTCTCCGTTTCTACCACACCCTAGTTGGTCACTTAATGTGTACTTTTCAATTCTTTTTCTACATTTTTTTTTCTCCATTAATTTCTGGAGAGACACAACGTTGACAGCAACTCTCAGTTCATTCCTTAGTTACTGTCTTGTTGGCTCACTTTGCCTTTGCTATTTCTTCTCTTAGAAACGCCTATTCCTGGATAATCAGATGGTTCATCCTCTTTCTTCTTCAGGTGACTATTCACTCATCTGTGACCCCTGGGAAGCTTAATATTTTACTGAAAAGAACCTTTTTGAGAAGGCATCACTCTTCCTATCATTTACCACTGCTAGGTATTATATGATTTACTTGTTTATTTGTATGTATCATGAAGATGTTACACAAGACAGGACGATTTCGCAATTTTTCACCGCCATATTCCCATTGTATTTCTTTGAATGTAATAGCCACTATGTACTTTTTCTTTTATTGGATATCTGAGAAACTACCTAACTCATCTGCCAGGTCCTATAATTAGCCAAATCCAATTAAATCTTTTATACTCTGAGTGCACACTGCAGCCATATCACCTTTTTGAAAACAATAATTTAATCAACAATTATTCAGAGCTTTGAAATTATTTGACAACTCAATTTGTACTTAAAACATAGATAGGTTGGCCCTCCACAGATTCTTATTTCCTGTCATTTTCACCCTTAATTAATAGTCTCCATACACTGGTCTTCTTTACGTTTCTCAAATACATTCTTCCTCTTTGATTTAATGCAGTTTTCTTCCTTATGAAAGATTTTCTACACAATTCTTTGCCTGGAAACCTCTGTCTCTTCCTTTGGATACACATATGTGTATGGCTGAGTCCCTTTGATATCCACCTGAAGCTAGCACAACATTGTTAATCGGCTGATTTCAATATAAAATAAAAAACTTAAAGAAATCTAGGTGGCTTCGAACAATAAAAATTTATTGTCTTACAGTTTTGAAAGCTAGAATTATGAAACCTAAGTATCTGGCAGGGCCATTCTTTTCTCCACAGCTCTAGAGAAGATCCCTCTTTGCTTTTTCCAGCTTCTAGTGCTTGCCAGCAGTCAATGGCGTTCCTGGATTTGTCGATGCATCATTCCAACCACGTGGCCATCTTTTCCCTGTAATTTCACATTGTCTTCCCTCTGTGCATGGCCCTCTGTGTATTCTAATTGTCCCCTTTTTAAGGATACCATTCATATTAGAAAAGGGCCCCAAACTTGAATACCTCCTTTTAACTTGATCACCTCTATAAAGACCCTATTTTCACATAAAGACTTAAAACTGTATTTTTATGGAACATATTTCAACCCATAATAGGATACTATGATATGAAGTTAAATATTATCATAAATAAAATCCACCAATGTTCTGAGAAAAATAGCTGCAGAAATGCCATATGGAATTATTGCTTATAAAGTTAAAAAAAAAATAGAAAGAGAAACCAAATGTCAAACAGCCTGAAAATAGGTAAATAAACTGTTATATTATCACACATCCTAACATAATATAAAATTGAAAAATATGAGCTATAGTTACATCAAAAATATGGATAAATCTTAGTTGCATCATATTAAGTGGAAAAAGGCAAATTTTAGAAAATTATGCACAGTGGGACATTATTTTTGCAAAACGTAAATAAGACCTCAACACTATTCTGTTTGGAAAACCATAAATACTACGTGTGTGTGTGTGTGTGTGAATAATCTCCCTCAAACACACACACACACACAATTTGAGAGTCTTGCATGTGAATGAAAACTATTTTTAAAGTCCTTGTAATGCTTTAAAGTAGTGATTACTTATGTTCTCTTATAGCTACTGCATGCTATATGAAAACATAAAACAAACAAGCAAACCCATATACACCATAAATAACTGTCAAATACAGCTTTGTTTAAAAGTGTTATTAGTCTTTACTGGCACTTGATGGAAATAAATATCTTCCATTTAAAATTCAGGGCTTCCCTGGTGGCTCAGTGGTTTAGAATCCACCTGCAGTACAGAAGATGTGGGTTTGATCCCACATACATAATAACACAAAAAGAATCACAAGTAGAGTCAGTAGGAAAAGAAAAAAAAAACAAAAAACCAGTGAAGAGCAGGAATAACATAAAATTCAAAAGTAAAATCAAGACAAGTAAAACACTTTAGCTGGATCACATCAACAAAACAAGTAACCTATAGTCATCAGGTGGAGCATATTTTTAAAATATACTCATTATGTTTTAAGGAATGAAAGTTATAAAATTTTTACTAGAGAATGAAAAGTGGCTCCCTATACTGATATGAAGCTAAATACAACATCTAGTAGTAGTCAGGGTTGAAGCAGTTAAAAAATAATGGATGGGTTAAAGGGAAAATTAAAATCACAAAGGACAGATCTGGTGAGCTAGAGGACAGTGGAAGGAAGTCCACATGATTAAAAATTAACATATAATTTGAGGTTAGGAAAAATAAAAGACATGGATCAAAATGTCAGTGGACCTTTCAAGGTAACCCCTGATCCTAGAAAGATACTGAGCAATGTCATCAAAATTTGATGATAAAGTTATTTTGAACCTTGAGTATTCACTATAGCCACAATATTAATCAAGTATGATAGCCCAATAAAGATAGTTTTAGACTCAGCAAATTTCTTTCACTTTAGCCCTTTTAAAATAACCTAATGAAGAATATATTCCAGGAAAATAAGAAGTTAAATCAAGAAACAGGAATACAGAAGATCTAGAGAGCTATGTATCCGAATTAAGAAAATGAAAAAGAAATGTCTGGGATGGCAGACTTTCCTGAACTCCAGAGATTAGCCAGTCCATGCTGAAGGGGGGGATACTGATGAACCTAGGTTTATAATTCTGAATGTTGCTAGAATTAAGCTAAGTGCTATCATGTTTTTTCGCTAATAAATTTTGAACAGCACCTCTAAAGTGCAAATCTGTAACATCTCTGAAAATACAACTTTACTAAAAAGGATCTTTGTCAATAGTGGAAATCATTCCATGGAAAATAAAATATCTGGCTTAGTTTCTCTTAAGACTTTTAAGAGCTGGTGTATGCTTTAGTTTACAGTTTTGAACTAAATATTCAACTTTAACATTTTGAATGTAAAACATGTTTTACATGTTTAATACTTTGTATTAAATTTAATAATTATGTTTACATGCATAATACTTTGAAAAGTGCATTTTAAAAATTATAAAGAATTTTTTAAAGATATGGTTAAAATGTATTAGATATATTTACTGCTTCAGTGAAAATGCTATTGGGATAGAAAGAGAGGAAGGCTGAGAATGGTGGATATAAAAGAAATTCCATAACGGTTAAACTTGGTGATATAACCAATAGAGAAATTTTGAAATGTGTTATAATTATATCAAGGGGAGAATAGATTGAGATGCCACTGAGCTCCATTTTCAAGAATCATGAAAAGAAATCAAAAGGCAATCTTCAAAAATTTTTTAAATAACAAGAAAATATTACTTAATTACAGTTAACCTAGGTGAACTAAAAAGAGTAACAATTTATCATTGCTTTCTGTGATGATTAGAGCTATGGGGAGAAAGAACGGAATGGGTGGCTTATTTTCTATTTTAAAATTTTATCTATGAATTTAATACTTTGGAGCAAATTATTATTATTATTATCATTTGCAACGCCTTGTGGACTGTGGGATTTTAGTTCCCTGCCCAGGGACTGAACCACGACCTTGGCAGTGAAAATGTAATCCTAACCAGTGGACTGCTAGAAAATTCCCTGAAGTGAGTTTTTTTTTTTAATTAAATAGAAAAGTATCCTGATGAAATTGGAGATTATCAGGTTATGGTAGAAAGTTTCTGCATCATGGATCTTTTAGCAGGGAGACAGATAAAAAGAAAAAAATGTTTTTTGTTTGTTTCATTCATTTTGCTGTATCATAGATTTCACTGGGAGTATTGTTTCTGCAAATTTGTTCTCCCACTTTTTATTTTTAGTTTGGACTTTTTTTGAGATTGTTGTAGTTTTAGGCACAGGCTTAGATTCTGAAAATCTGTCTGCTTTGAAATTATCATTGGTATAGTTCTGGTCAAGGATCCAAAACCTTTTATTTCTTTGTTTTATTCTTTGGTAGGTGCAGAGAAAGCAATGGCACCCACTCCAGTACTCTTGTCTAGAAAATCCCATGGACCAGAGGAGCCTGGTAGGCTCCACTCCATGGGGTCGCTAAGAGTCAGGCACTACTGAACGACTTCACTTTCATTTTTCACTTTCATGCCTTGGAGAAGGAAATGGCACCCCACTCCAGTATTCTTGCCTGGAGAATCCCAGGGACAGAGGAGCCTAGTGGACTGCCGTCTATGGGGTTGCACAGAGTTGGACACGACTGAAGCGACTTAGTAGCAGCAGCAGCAGCAGGTGCAGAGACTGTTTCCATCAGAAGGTTATTTCATTTTCATGAGAGTAAGTATTATCCATGTTAATTTTCAGTACTTTCTGAGGTTTAGTAGGAAGTGATCATTCTCCATTGATTCATATTATGTTGTTGTTCAGTCACTTAGTAGAGTCCTACTCTTTGTGACCCCATAGACTGCAGCACGTCAGGCTTCCCTGTAATTTCCTATCCCCTGAAGTTTGCTCAAACTCATGTCCATTGAGTCGATGATGTCATCCAACTATCTCGTCCTCTGTTGCCTTCTTCTCCTCAGTCTCTCCCAGCATCAGGGACTCTTTGCAACCCTATGGACTGTAGCCTGCCAGGCTCCTCTATACATGCACAAAATTATATTTATTTTTTTGAAACACTAGTCAAATTGGTTTCAAGGAGTTCTATTCTTTCCAGAAAAGCAATGACTGAGATTGAGCTCATTCATTAAAATACCATAGATTTAGTTCCTCTGTTAAATAATTCAGATAGTCATACTATAAAAAACATATATATTGTATCCACATATAGAACATATACATTCATAATTGTTTTGATTATATGGCCACTTGAGTAATTCATTTATTCAATAAATCTTTATTCAGTGCTCACGATGAATAGTTAGATAACGCTTTCTCTAGAATTGTGTTTATGCTAAGAAACTTATTCAAGGATGAGATTTATTGGGTCTACTTCAAAGTTTAAAAAGTGCATTTCTATATTTTAAAGGTATGAGAGAGCTATTCATTCATACTCTTAAATTTATTTCCAAAACTTGTCTGTTGAACACAGGTATGCTAGTTTGTCAAGCAAACTGAAATTGCTTTAATGAAGAGCTTGCAAAGGTGTCTACCATGTAAGGGGAGCAGCAGGAGAGGATCCAGAAAGGAGACAGACTGTACTGCACTCACTGTCAAAGGCAAAGTAGCACCTGCCATCCATCTTACATTTCATGTTTCCTTAAAGGCATCTATTTGCATGCTTCTTATTTTTTACCTTACAGTTGACGAAGCTTTAATTATGTGGTATGCTTTCCTATCAATTCCAATTTATAGTTATTTCCAATTCATTCCCAGGTGTCAGATTAAATCATTTGCTTCTCTTTTAATGTTTAGGGCAGATAAATATTTCTTCCCGGTGAGTATGTTCTTAGTTTGGTTATCGACTTAAGCACAAAGACACGAATGCAAAGAGGAGAAAGGCAATTGCCATTTGCAAATTGCCTGGCAAATTTGCATTTAGAAATAAAAACCTAAATGGTGATATTGCAAAGAATACTTCTTAAGGACTGGCCAAAAGATAAGGCTACTTAAATAAGTGTATGTTGAGGCTATTATCAACACCCTCACACAACATCTAAATTTTCATTTATTAATGATTTTAAACAATTTTGATATACTTCTTTTTTTTTTTTTTTGATTCATGACTAAATATTCCAGGTCAATTGTTCTACTAAAATTTAATCAGTAGGACCTCTGGACTGAGTATGAAAAACACTGCAGATTTGTGTACTAGAATTAGAAATAACTGAGAGCTCAATATAAGAGACTTGGGAGGAAAGGCAGAAGCTGGGCACAGTTAGAGCTGTGACAGGGTGACTTCCTCAGGAACAACAAATTAGATGCCAGAAAATGAATGGGAGAGCAAAGAGGGCAAACACAGGTTTTGAATCGTGGCAACAAATAGCTGCCGTTTGTTGATTTAAAAAAAAAAAAACCACAATAAGTTTCAAAGAGATATAATTTGACTCTTTCCTTTGTTTCCTGCCCTTATTTCTATTCAGATTTACATTAAGAACCTCTCTACTTTTCCAGAGTGGTGAGAATAAAGCACTACACACGTGAATCAACAAAATAATTTAACATTAGTTTAATTTTTTTATTTGTTTTGCATATAATCTTATTGTAACATCTCTATGCCGCATAATAATCTCAAACAATACTTTCTCTAAGAAAAATGACACAATTATGCACGTTTATAAACCATTCTGTTGCATAATGTTTAAAAGATGTTTTCTAATGAGCTTAACAGGAAGAAATTAAAAACAAGATAAAGCTCCTGAGAGGAAACTGCAGAGTAGTTAAGGAAATTATGCAATGCTAAATGGGCATTTAGGAAAAGCAGAGGAGAGCTCAAAGTCACACCAGAGACTGACAAGGGACTGAGGCTTTGGAACTGAAGACACTCACCAGAGGAAAGGCAGAAACCTAAATCTGTGAACACCGGAGACATGATCACCAACTTAGCTTAAGGCATTTAAGTTAAATTAGAGCAAAACAAGATGCTGCATGGTGTCTTAGTTTCCTGTTCATGCCATTGAAGAAAGCAATGGGACAAAGCTTTCAGAGACACTGTCACTGATCCCCAGAGACTAGGGAATCCATCTTGATTCATTTCTTTGAAATTGTCTCCAAGTTAATTGGCATCAATAGATACATACAACTGCAATTTGTAGGAACATAAAAAGTATATAGAATCGGGAAGGTTAAGATAACCTTAAATGAGTCATTCATAAACGTATTGCATTGTACTAGGTACTCAGCCTCTCTGCAATGTGTCTCCCTTGAAATTATAGTCTTACTAAAAACTGTTAACAGCATTTGAGCCTGAACAAATTTGTACAGCTAGCTTTATTTCTATAGATCTTTATCTATACCTAGGGGTATTTTCAAGTGTGTTCTAGAGGACACAATAATACAGAGGGACTTTGAATCCCATTTAACAAAATGCTAAATCATTTAGTCTAAGGTAACTTTCTACAGGATTCACTGGAGAGTTCCAGGTGGATTTTTGTATAATTTCTACACACTATGTTTTTCTAGAAAATTATATATTTCAACATACTTGGAAATTGTATATTTCCTCAGTTGTGTGAGTACCTGCTGTGTGCATGCTAAGACACTTCAGTCATGTTCAACCCTGTTTGTCTATGGACTTTAGCCAGGCTTCTCTGTCCATAGGATTCTCCAGGCAAAAACACTGGAGTGGATTGCATGCCCTCCTCCAGGGGATCTTCAGGACCCAGGCATCTAACCTGCATTTCTTGCATATTCCAGATTGGCAGGTGAGTTCTTTACCACTAGCGCCACCTCGGAAGCCCATTTCCTCAGTTCTGTCAGACTAAATGTTCAGCTTAGCTGAGATTATAGGTGTCTATTCTCACATATATTTCACATGTGTATATAGTTCATGATCTACTAGATACTTAAAAATCCACTGTATATGTTGTTCACTATGTATTAGGTATTTAAAATCCACCATCTTTTTGCAGGCATCTTAATTTAAAATGTTCGAATCAAATTGAATCCCTGCCTCTCTCTTCACACAAGCTCTTCTGGTAGAAAATGAGACTGTATCTTTTGCTCTCTTTCTCCCTCAAACCTTTTGTCGACCTAATTACTAAATCCTATGGCTCACCCACTTAACTGTATCTCAAATCCCTCCTCTCCTCTGATTCAGTTCAGACACTCATCAGCCCTTGCTCTTCCGATCCAAGCAATGTGCTCCATTGCTGCCAGAATAATTAGACAAAATGAAGAACTGTATGTAGCTGATGCTTTCTTAAAAAATGCTCCCTTAGATAATACAGGTAGCATTTTATTTTTGTATCAACCCTCTTCATGATGCTGACTCTGCTATACTTCCACTCTCATTTTGCACAACCTCTGCTACAAATCCTGGGATCCGGGCATACCAAATCACGCACATTTTTCCAAATGTCACCTTTGTTCATTCTGTCCTCCCTAACAAATATGCTCTCCCTCTCAATGCCTGTCTTCTTTCCTGGAAAATACTTAAATATTTTTCTCTTTCCTGGTCTCCTTACATCTGAAGTGTTGATCATTTTATTATTTGGGCGTTAAATATATTTATAGCATAAATGTTTTTGTATCATTCTACACTTACATTTCTGTAAATAAGCTTACATGCTTATGTACCTAAATGTACATGTATATTATATTTATGCAACTTATGTATAACTTACATCTATAGACAAAAGCAAACAAAAGAGTGAGGGAGACAATGTGTGTGAGAGAATCTACAATGTAGTAAAATAAAACTGCATGTATATGTGTGTGAGAAAAAGAAAAAGTGTTATGAATTTATAATCTTTCAAAATGCAAATGATTTATTAATGTTTTGTTTATTTATCACTATAATATTATTAGTTATTATTTTTATCATACTTCCTTCCACATAGTAGTAAGTGTTTAATAAATCAAAGAGTGCTTTAATAGCATGACTTCATTGTAATTCTTCCAAATTATAGGTACTAGGTCCATAGGGAAAAATCCTACAAATATATGAGGATATTTTTGTGATCCCAGTAAAAATCAGAGCCATTATCTAACCTATATAAATGGTAGAACAGTGCTTTTGACTATAAGAATATCCTTTTTTTCTACATTAAAAAAGGGGGGAAAGAGACATTTTTAATTTCTTTCCATCCTTTCTCAGGCTAATGCATCTTCCTTGGGACACACCTGACTATTGCTCTACTTGAAATGTGTTTGATAATTTTAAAATATGCAGATCAGCCTGGGGTCTACATTAACTTAAAATCCTCAGTAGAGGAGAGGCTGACTCTATTTACAAAGTGAAAATCAGCACTTATTAAATCACACCTCCCTGGTACCAGGCAGGGATTACGGTAGTCTCACAACTCACTGAAAGTACATGATTAAAATCTCTGTGTGTATCATATAGACATTTCCTTGAAAGACCTTGTCTCATGAAAACTTGTTTATTTACCCACAAAACAGTAGAAGGATCCAATAAAGCATTCACTTGTGTTTGGTCCTTAGATATTGCAAAGGCACCTCAGATATGCAGATGATACCAAATAGCAGAGAAACTAAAGAGCCTCTTGATGAAGATGCAAGTAAAAAAGCTGGCTTAAAACTCAACATTCAAAATACTAAGATCATGGCATCCAGTCTCATCACTTTATGACAAATAGATGGGAAAAAAATGGAAATAGCAGGAGATTTCATTTTCTTGGGCTCCAAAATCACTATAGGTGGTGACTACAGCCATGAAATTAAAAGATGCTTGCTCCTTGGTAAAAAAGCTATCATCAACCTACACAGTGTATTAAAAAGCAGAGATATCACTTTGCTAAAAAAGATTCATATAATCAAAGCTATGATTTTTCCAGTAGTCATGTAGAGATGTGAGAGTTGGATAACAAAGTAGGTTGAGCGCCAAAAAAATTGACAGTTTCGAACCTATGGTGCTGGAGAAGACTCTCGAGAGTCCCTTGTATAGTAAGGAAATCAAACCAATCAATCCTAAAGGAAATCAGTCCTGAATATTCACTGGAATGTTGAAGCTGAAGCTCCAACACTTTGGTCACCTGATGGGAAGAGCCAACTCACTGGAAAAGACCCTGACACTGGGAAAGACTGAGGACAGGAGGAGAAGGGGGCAACAGAGGATAAGATGGCTGGATGGCATCATCAACTCAATGGACATGAGTCTGAGCAAACTCTGAGAGATAGGGAAGGACAGGGAAGCCTGCTGTGCTGCAGTCCATGGAGTCGTGAAGATTCAGACATGAGTTAGCAAATGAACAACAACTGACAAAGTTTTGATTTACCTGGGTTTGTATCAAAATACATGGACATTTTATGAATTCATTATGTCTCATCTGAAGTTGTTCCCTTTTACAGGCAACTAGTGAACCACTGAATTAACTAAACGAAAGATTTATCAGGGAAGATAAAGAGAATCTTTGATGTGGCAATTTCTTTCTGAGTATAATGGTTAGAAGCACAGATTTTTGGGCCATCGAAACTGTTATTTCTTTTCCAGCTGTAAAACAATGAGCAAGTGACTCAAGTTTCATGTTTTTATTGAACTAATAAAAGGGGAGATAAATGTTACATTATTATAATTATACAGATATAAAGATTAAGTGAGTTACTTTTACATTATATTGTACAGTGTTTAATCCACGTTATAACATTGTGCCTATTACTATTATTTTCATACTGTTGCTGTATTTTATTTAAGTGTAGGGAAACCAGACAATCCATATTTATGCTATTTAATGAACTAAATAAATGTAGCCAATAAAGGTCATTCAGTTAAAACAAACAAACATAGTTATGAAACCTCTTCCAGGCTTTGAGTGATTCTAGAATTGCATGCTATGGTATCTGAATTGTCTGTATTTCTGTATAATCTTTAAATATAATTTTATAGAAAAGTGTTAGCATCAAAATACCCAGAAAACTAGTCTCATTAAGTTTATATGTACATCCAATGTCCCATCATCTTAAAAAAAAAAATTTTTCCTATAAGTAAAAGTTCTCTGCTAGTTTTCAGAATCAACAACCAAATGATGAAAAACTGATTTTTGTTATCATTCTCAATGTCACAACCAAAAAAAAAAAAAGTAAGCAGCAATAAATTTACTCTTTGGAGGGCACTTGGGATAGATCTGTAAGCTTGCATAATAAATATATCATATTGTCACAAATTTGATATTAATTATCTATGAATAGTTGACTCATTGGAAAAGACCTTGATGCTGGGAGGGATTGGGGGCAGGAGAAGAAGGGGACGACAGAGGATGAGATGGCTGGATGGCATCACCTACTCGATGGACATGAGTTTGAGTAGACTCCAGGAGCTGGTGATGGACAGGGTGGCCTGGAATGCTGCAGTTCATGGGTCACAAAGAGTCACACACGACTGAGTGACTGAACTGAACTGAACTGATACATAATATTCTGAAATATATTAAGAGATCAAAAATAAATAAATACAAAGAAGCCCATTACTCAATCATACATTTTTGGAGCTTATAAATTCTCTCTCGTCATAAATTCCCAGCTCAACTACTACATAAATGTATTTGATACTGATTCCTGACTTCCACTTGTCCATCTAATCTGTCTGCAAAGAGGTCTGTGTCTTAAATAGACCAGGGGCGTGGTCCTAAGACAACTGGGTTTCTCCGGAGGCCATATGCACTACTAAGTAGATAATAAAATAGTCTCCTTTCTTTTCTCTGTGTTGCAATGTGTGGAAAATCAGCCACATATCAATAACAAGCTGTGGTCTTCTCAAACTATGTTCTAAAGTTGTTTTCTTTCTTTCTTTTCTTTTCTTTTTTTTTTTTTTTTTTGCCGGATCTCAGTCAGATGTTTAGTTTCTTTTTTATTCTTGAGTGTGTGCTTGCTATGTCACTTCATTTGTGTCTGACTCTGTGTGACCCTGTGGTCTGCAGCCTGCCATGCTCCTCTGTCCATGGGATTCTCCAAGCAAGAATATAAGAGTGGGTTGCCATGCTCTCCTCCAGGGGATCTTTCCGACCCAGGGATCACACTTAGATCTCTTTCATCTCCTGAAATTGCAGGTGGGTTTTTTTGGCCACTAGCACGAGCTGGGAAGCCCCTCCTTCTTGAGTCTAGTGAAATACTATTCCATCCAAGTACTACAGCCAAGTCTTCTGGACATCAGCTGGTTGACTAGAACCTTGATCATCCACATAACTGCTTTTGTAAACTTTCTCTAGGCATGGACCTTCCTTTCTGATGTCTACTTTTTTTGTCATTTTGTTTCTATTTTTCTCTTTTTGGAATGTATTTGAGAGAGTCTTACCATACAGTATCTTCTTCTGTATTAAGGCAATGAGACTAGCCTTGCCTCTGCAGATCATCTATTTCTTAATCACTGATTCTGATTCAAGAGGAAACACTATCCTAGCATTATTCCAGAGGTGCTTTTTAAAAAGACCATTTGGGCACAAATCCCACTGTCCTAGGTGTTTTTGCCAAGGCTACAATGATCAGGTTCCAGTACTTTAATCTCTTCATAGTCCTTTTCCACAAAGCCTATTTTGTTTTCTGATTTTTAGGGAAAGAAGGAAGTACGTGGGGTAAAAGAAACTAAAATACTCAATTGAAAATACCAGGTGGATAGAATACAGGTGATAGAGTGTGACGTCTGTCTATCCTAGCACAATGAAGCATAGTAAAATTCAAGGACCATTGAATGTTTGACTGCCTGAAGAGCAGAAACATTTGCTCTGAAGTCCTCATCCATGGATGTTATTTTATTCATATGAGGTAAGTTCGTTCATTTTGCTGAAGTTATAGGTACTTTAGACTTAAGGCACTTTTATTTACTTTTTGGCCATCAGTGAGTAACAGCACAGCATCAGAGCAAGAAAAGCAAGATTAGAAACATTGTACATTCTTGTGGAGAAGGAATAAGGAAAGGAGGCAAATTATGTAAGGAAAAGCAGGAAGCTTGAGACGTGGATTGATCCCTGGGTCTGGAAGATCCCCTGGAGGAGGGCATGCAACCCACTCCAGTATTCTTGCCTGGAAAATTGCATGGACAGAGGAACCTAGAGGCTACAGTCTATGGGGTCGCAAAGAGTGAGACACAACTAAAGCAACTTAGCAGGCACTAACACGGGGAGAAACTATATATTACAGTTACTACTGAAAACACTTACTATAAGTGACCTTATTTGTTAATTACAGCACTCTAAGTACCATATTGGAGAAAGAAATGGCAACCCACTCCAGTACTCTTGCCTGGAAAATTCCATGGACAAAGGAGCCTTGTAGGCTTTAGTCCATGGGGTTGCAAAGAGTCAGACACGACTGAGCAACTTCACTTCACTTCACTTCACTTCATTTCAAGTACTATATATGCAGGGACTGACAATTAGAGAAGCCAAATTGTCTAATTGTATGCATTTTCTATTTTCAAAATTATTCAGGTCTCCTTAGAGAAAGGCCTCTCCTATTCATGCTGAAAATAACTAGTCCTTTATTCTTCCTTCTGTTCTTCATGTACTTACACCATGGCCAGACATCATATTGTATTTTGATGCGATCATCACTTACTTTTCTACACCTTCCACCAGTAGCTCATGTCCTTGGTTAACTGTAGCCCTAATTCTTGCTTTGAGTCTGGATAAAGGATGCTCTCAAAAACTATCTACTGAGCCACCCTTAATCTAGGATTTCTATATAACTATTACAATATAGTCCTTTTCTATTTTATTTTCTTGTTCACCTAAGCTTTTTAAAGTACAGGCATTATTTCTTTGATCCTCTTTCTGACTATCTTTTATTCCTCAATTTACAACCCTACACCTTCTTTAAATGATTTCTACTAAAACCAGTTGGGGAAGATCATCCACAGTTACCCTCATTATGTAAATTCCAATAGCTGCTACTCAAAACTCATTTTATCTGACTTTGAAGCAGTTGTCACTCTTGTTCTTTTCTATCCTTTGTTATTCTGGTTTTCTTGTATCAAGTTATAAAAATAGATTCAAAATAGATAATACAGAAAAGTAAACATTAAAAGCATCACCGAAGATAATTCTCACCACCACTTTGAAGCAATCTTTTACCATTTTCTTTTTCTACTTGCACAAAATATGTCCTTTGCTAATATCCTACATTGCTAATTTTGCTAATTTCCAACTTCATGAATTCTCCTTGTTTCCCTGCCCTTATGACTTGTAGCAGTTCGAAGAAAGGGTTTGTATCAAAATATAAAGTCTTTCAAAAATATCTTCCATTGTAAAGGATGCACTCAGTTCTCCTCCCCTCTGTTTGGAAAAGTGTTGCTTCTCTGTTCGCTCATTAAATTCTGTCCCAAGTTCCCTTATCACATGTATCATTTCAT
Organism: Budorcas taxicolor; assembly: GCF_023091745.1. NCBI lineage: Eukaryota > Metazoa > Chordata > Mammalia > Artiodactyla > Bovidae > Budorcas > Budorcas taxicolor. The sequence goes on along the minus strand of NC_068929.1, from coordinate 52,186,980 downwards.
ATTGAAATATTCTCTCCCCTGCTAGACAGTAAGCCATTTGTAATCAGGATTCAAGATGTTAGAGAACAGTTAACATACAAAAACACCTGCCTTGGCCAGGTACAATAATAACTGCTTGAGCTGCCTCACAATGGGAGATCCCAATAAGAAATTGGAGTGCTGCTGTGGAAAACTGAGAGAATTTGGGAGGGGCCGAAAGGATGGAGAGATGCCAGCTCCTAATATGTCCTGTCAACCCACCAGAGACCCTGAAGCTAAAACTCATTTTTTCCGGGATGTGTGTACCATCAAGGACAAGCAGGATGACTGGCCAGAGACAACCTGGAAAGCTAACCCCATTATCATAAAACCTGAGACCGTGCCATATGGCAGAGCGGTTCTGGTTCTCCTGGGTTCCTTTTCCCCTGGGGCTCCTTCCCAATAGACTTTTGCTTTGTCAGTATATTTGTCTCCTCAGACAATTCATTTCCAAGTGTTAGTCAAGAGCCCACTCTCAGGCCCTGAAAAAAGTCCTCTTTCTGGTAACAAAAACTTATTAACCCTCATATGCTTAACTGCAAGCACCGTGCCTATCATCAGAAGGAAAGCAATATATATATATTTTTTTCACTAATTGTTTTTAAAATCAAAGTCACTTGAAACAACCTAGCATTCTGAAATAATTTCAACAGATACATTGTTTTGGCAGTGAAAATCCAATTTACTATCTGGAGAAAAACCCTAAAATCCTTTTGGAACTCAGTTTTTAGGTGCACCTCAACCTTCTAATCCATTGCTTCTCTTTTAGAACCATGCTAAGGTGCACATGTCTTACCAGTGTTCACATGCTTATACCTGTAAAGCCACAAGACCATAATGGGAACTTAGATCACACATTTAGCTGTTTTTTTTTTTTTTTTTCAATAATAATTTACTATTGCCAATGTTTCTGTGAGTGCAGGGCTTGCTGATCTATTCCCCCAGCAACCTTCTTGTTTGGTATGATCCAGCCACCTTGGTCTTCATTTCTTGACCATCAACTTCCATTCAACATCACTCAGCTTCCTATTCTGAGTTGCCCATCTGCTGTTTCCTTTGCTTGAAGGACTTTCCCACCTTTGTGTGTGTGTGTGCGCTCAGTCACTCAGTCATGTCTGACTCTTTGTGACCCCATAGGCTGTAGCTCATCAGGCCTCTTTGTCCATGGGATTTCCTAGGCCAGAATACTGGAGCAGGTTGCTATTTCTTACTTCAGGGGATCCTCCTTACCCAGAGATTGAACCCGTCTCTTGCATCTCCTGCATTGGCAGGCAAATCCTTTTCCATTGTGAACTATTACATTTTGCAGTGTTTAGATGAAATATCACCTCATGAGCAAGATCTTCCCTTATCGTCCCCCTTGGGACACTCATGTTTCTCTTTTTACCCAGAACTGAGTGAATATCATGTCTGTATATATATATATTTTTTTCTATCATCTGCCTCCCCCATTTTAACGAATGATCATAGGGACAAAAAGCATACATACAATAGTGTTTGGAAAAAGAGCATCTCAATAAATATTTTTAAATGAAAGAATTTCTGATTTCATTTGAAGAGATCCTCAAATAATATCAAAGTTTCTCAACCTTGGGTCAGATAATTTTTTGTCAAGTGACTTGTAGGGATGGTGAGCAGCATTTCTAGCTTACATCCAATGGATACCAGTAGTAGTGACCAGTTGAGACAAACAAACATGTCTTAAGATATTGTTAAATATATTTGGGGAGACAAAACTGCCTCTGATTGAGATCAATTTTTACAGATCTACACAATAAATAAGATAAGCAATGAAGGACATGTGGGCTTTCATCTGTTTCTATTCCTTCCAAATGACTGAGATATTTATCTCTTACAGATGTATCATATTAGAAAATGTTGAACTTGGATTAACTTGCATGGAAGTTTAAGTTTTAACCCTAGTTTTATAATATTAAACAACAATAAAAATAGAGCAGTATTTGTGCACATTAACATAATTGAGCACATAAATACATTAGTAGCCAACTACTGAGTCAAGTGCTTCATATACTTAAAATTATTTGGTCTTACCACTCCATGGGGTATGCACTGCCATCCAATTTTACTGAATGGCACTGGAATGGCACCTTCTATTAAGAGGTTATTCAAATGGACCAACATGAGAAAGCTTGCAAATGAAGAAGACAGAGTTGGGCTCATGAGAATGACTCCATAGTCTGTCCTAAACTGTCTTATATGGCAGACACCAGTTAAGTCACTAACCTTCATGCAGTTATTGATTGCAAATGTCTGACTTGAGTTTGATATACCTGGAAAATACTTGATGAAAGAGGATATTTCAAAGATTTATGTGACAAAAGAATGTAAAACATCTGTATAAGTTTTATATTAATGATATGTTTAAAGGATAATATTGGGTTAAAATATATGATTAAAATTAATATGCCCTGCTTATTTTAATTTTTTAAGTATGGCTGATAGAAAATTTAAAATTACATTTGTGGCACACATTCTTGGTTTGCATTCTATTTTTATTAGGCAGTACTAGTTTGTTCTCTTTATTATTTCCACTCTGAACCTCCTTTACTTATTCTGCATATTGGGTATGATAATAATAGCAATGTCTGTATACAAGTAACTTGTGAGTGTCAGTGATATGCTACATATGAAGGCCTTCATAACCTGTGGAATTCTCATCAAACATTGGCTATTTAGTGAATTGAGATGAGAAATTAAAATCTAGTTTTCTGCATATTAGTTAACTTAGACTATCAAGCAACATTCTAATTGGCATGACTGAGTGTTCCCAATAGTAAGATACGGTTGCAAATATTCATAGGAGAAAAGATAATTGAGAAAATAAAACTCCATAAATTATATTTCCATTTATAATTTAAAAATAATGAGACAGGATACAGGATGCTCTAAAACTTCTTCTAACATATTATGGTATACATCTGGAGTTGGGCATGGATTTCAAACCAATTCTGCCATTACTTGCAGTTCATCCTTAATGTCTATAACATTCATTTTCTCATTTGTAGAATGGAATTCAGATACTAACTTCAATGGGTTATGACAAAATAAAGTAGGTCAATAAGTAACTTGATGCATGGTGAAATGAAAATGCTATTCAGAAAACATGCTATGCTCTTTCTTTTCATTATTATTACTTTATTATTATTACTATTACTATTATATCCTGGCTTGTGTAATGTGCCTACCAGATACCAACCACAAAATTTGACTTAACAAGAGAAAACAATGTAATCAGTGAATGAATAAATAAAGGTATTGTAGTAGAAGAAAAATGATACAATGAATTTTACTGGATATTTTCATCTGTTCAAACGTCTCTTTTTTCCATTTAATTAGAATCTATTAATTTGTTTATCAAATGCATAAATTTTAAATAGGCTGTGTATTTTGGACACATGTGCATATATGTTCTTGAGAACTGAAACTCTAATAATCCTGGAACTTCCCTGCTGGTCCAGTGGTTAAGAATCCACCTTCCAGTGCTGGTGGCATGGGTTCAATCCTTGGTCAGGGGACTGAAATCCTGCATGACACAGGGCAACTAAGCCCATGGGTCGCAACTAGAGAGGAGCCTGCGTGACACAGGGCAACTAAGCCCATGGGCCGCAACTAGACAGGAGCCTGCATGACACAGGGCAACTTAAGCCCATGGGCCGCAACTAGAGAGGAGCCTGCATGCCAAGACGAAATAGCCTACATGTGGCCACTAAGACCCAATGCAGCCAAATAAATCAATTAATTAACATTAAAAATAAAATGTAAAAAAAATAATAAAATGTAATAATCCTCTTAAGGGTCATTTTTACTCAAAATACTTTTCTCACAAATACTTCTGCTCATTGTGGACTGTGCAGCTAGTTACAGCTTGTTTTTCTGGATTTGCATTCTATTCTCTTGGTAAGACAGGAATGACAGGAACGTCGCTCAGTCGTGTCCGACTCTTTGCGGCCCCATGGACTGTAGCCTACCAGGCTCCTCTGTCCATGGGATTTTCCAGGCAATAGTACTGGAGTGGATTGACATTTCCTTCTCCAGCGTATCTTCCTGACCCAGGGGTCGAACCCGGGTCTCCCGCATTGTAGACAGATGCTTTACCGTCTGAGCCACCAGGGAAGTTCCCTTGGTAAGAGGCTCATGCTAAAAGGTGGTCAGAAATGTAAAATGTGAAATTTAAGTTTTAGCGTACAGGCGTGTCTTTACAGCTGTTCTGAAAGAACTATAAAGATTTATTCTTGATTTTTTTTTCCCTGCCAGTACTAAAATTACCCTGAAGTTGAAGCCTGATAATTGGAAAACAGGATAAGCAGACACCCTTCTCTCTGTGTTTTGGGTCAAATACCACAATAGCAATGGCTGAAGGACATGTAAATTAAATATCTAACAAAATATCATCAAAAATACATGAGTATATGATTAGTCCACTCAAGATTATTCTATATAAATTTTATAATCTTTCAACACACATGATTTTAAACAATTTGATTAAAATCATGCACTATTAATAATCAAAGTTAGATAAAACTGGTACAAGAAGAAAGGTGAAATGCTTCTAAAGAGTCAAAACAACACAGTAATTCTTAGCCTATATTCTTTCTGTGTAATGATCTTTAGTGTAAACATATAAATAGCATGTAATGCTATTGCTTTTTACATTTTGATACATAAACACAAAGTCATATAAGGCAAAAAAAAAAAGCTAAAATTAGGAGATCAATTTAGAAGTTAATATGCAGCAAATGTTAACAATTAAAAACATAAATCATCCCAAAGCCTCCGTTTTATACCACATTTCCTAACAATGTGAGAATCCATCTTGAAATAAAGGGTCTTTTAGATTAACAGGAAATTGACTGAGCCTTGGCAATGTCCTCTAAGACCCAGTATCATCTGCTCTAGCTGCATGTTTTCTAAAAAATTTGTATAAAAAAGAATAAACAAATGTAATTATATGGTCAGATGCTAATGGTTCTTAACCTATTCCTGACCTGTTTCGAGAATTTGAAGGATTCATTTTATACCACAAAATAAATCTATAAATAGATCAGAAATACAAACTGTTTTAGTAAGATTGTTATTCCAAACACATGTAAGCCTAGCATAGAGCTAGCAAATGGAAGTCTGATTAGTTATAAGTTTCTCCCTATGTAGTTCTTTTTGCCTAGGTCTTTTTTTTTTTTTTGGCTAAGTCTTTATAACATGAAAAATGAGCTATTTTACTGAAAAATGTTATCCTTAAATTAGAATCCTCCTTATTAAATTCTAAGTAGAAATAAACACATTCATTGTGAAAGTATAACTTAGTTTTTTTTAATAAAACGTTTCCTTTGCTAACTGATAGAAATAGTTCTTAGATGATAATCATAGATGTAGAACATATAGGTACATATAAATATATATGGAGAGAGCTTGTGATCATAGAGCCCTCTGTCTCTGAAAGAACTATGTTTGAAATGTTTAATGTTTATCTTTTAAAAACAATGAATTCACCAGCATATACATCTATTTTCTTCATCCTTGTAGCACATTTCAATCTGTTTTAAAAGAAATGATTGACAGTTGCTTTTTCTCTTTTCTTTTTTCACTTTAAAGCTTTTGCCCTGCAGAAAGGCCGTTAAAGAAAGCTTACTCTGGGGAAAACGCGGGGGATTGTCATTGACGTCTGTTAGCGTGATGTTGACCGTGGTGGTCCCTGATAAGCCTCCCATCTGGCCGCCCATGTCTTTGGCCTGGATTACCACCTGATATTGCTCCCTATTTTCTCTGTTCATGTTTGGTAAAGCAGTCCTTATGATACCTTGAAGAAAAAAAAGAAAACTTTTATTATGGTCATTAAAATCTCAATTGCTATTTGATTAAGCTCACAAATTGCAAATCCAATGTAGTGATTTTTGAAAGACAAAAATGTTTTCTCCATTGCTTTTTATTGTCTAGATTGTAAAAATGATTCTTAGAAAAATTTTCCAATTTGTGAGGTTCTTCTATTTTCTAAAGAATGTCATTTATGCTATCTAGTGCCCTAAACCCAAATGGAAAAATATAAAAGCAGGTATATTCCCATTAGTTTGCACAATCATTCAACTTTGAGTTCTTATATTTTTAATTGTGGCATCATCACTCTTCTGTGAGTATTAATGTTAAGGTGATGTTCCTTTTTTTAAAACGTATAACGATCATAGAGTTTATTAAATAAATAAACACTGATTCATGATTCCTGACCTGTTTCAGGCTCCACAGAGAAATATGGCTGCCCTTGAAGTATGCTGTAAATGACTCTGGCGCTGTTTCCATAGGATGGGTCATCGGCATCTGTAGCTGTGACTTGCACCACAGAAGTACCTGAAGTATCCAAATTCAGCTTAGTTCTGCACAGTACCAGAAGGAGGAGCAAAAGCACTGGTTTTCATGGAAGACTTGAATGATTTTTGGCTTTAATAATGACCTCTTAAAGAAACTTTTGTATATAATTTATATGAAAAAATATAGAGAGAGTTATTATAGGTAAACTTTGAATTAATTCAACAAGGTATTTTATTCAGCTAACAAGTGCATTTCATTCATGAAATAGATAATGCTGATAGTGTATCAAATTATAGTAAAGGCAGACACTTTACAAATGCTCCGATTTGATATTTAAATTCACTTTCACATAATAGATTTGTTTCAGGTAAAGGGCATATCTAATCACAAAGGAGTAAGTATGCTTTTCTTTTCCTCTCTCCACTAATTAACTATAAAAATAATTAACATCTGCTCCAGAATACAGTTTTATGAATAGATTAAATTCTAAATTTAGAAACAGTCCAAGATGATCCCAAGTCCCATGAACTATTAAAAGCTATTTAATAAAGTTCAAAATATATAAAAGGGCTTTATATTAAGGTGATTGCCAAAAGTCTTTGGAATTTAGTGTAGTAAACATTAAATAATAATCCCTGAACAATGCTTTTGAGAAAAGCAGTATGACATTTTCTATTTGTTACAAAGAAAATATATCAGAATTACTTCATCAGTTTACTTCTCTTACATTTGAGAAATGAATATATTTTACTAAATCTGAATACACATCTCTATAAATGTTATCATTTCCTATATTTACTTTTCTGTAGTTCTTATTTAACAAAAATAAGAAATCAGTCTTAATTTTCTTTGCCTACCAACAACTTCTATTTATTTATTGAAAAGCAAATTCTATTTTCTTGAAAGTTATACTTCCAGTTTTTTCACACATTCTGTTTCACAGCTTTTGCAAAACTTAATTTCGTAATTCTGTATCCATTTGTCATTAGCTTTTGATTTTTAACTGGTTCATTTGAATAAGAGATTTACATCAGGAAAATGATATATATAATGGCTATAGTGAACTATTTTTAAAAAATTAATGTGAAGTAGTAAAAAAATCTAATTAATTTCATTGTTCATGTCATCTAGGTAATACAAACTCTTTAGACAAATTACAATGAGAGAACACATATAAAGATTCCAGATTACATTTATAGTGTTCTAAGTGTACTTATAACATATTTGGAGTCAGAATTTTACACAACTATTCTCCAAATACATGTGACAAACATTTGTGTTTTCATAGTTTTCTACTGAAGTTCAATGGTATTTTCTTGGATTTTTGAGGGAAGTGTCTATTTATTATATTGTAGAAATTTACTAACCCATAGGAGGTGAAAAATGCATTAATCTTTTTTCTGACTCATTTTTTATTCATAAAATTAAGTATGTACTCTTAGGAAATCAAAGATGACTTCAGTTAATTGACCACAATATTCTAAGAATTTCTTGATAACTATTTTTTATATTTTTTGAATGCCACCATAAACATTGTAAATGAACTCACCTACAACCGACATTTCAGGAACACTCGCTGTATAAATTTCCTCTGGGAATGTTGGCTCATTGTCATTGATATCATGGATTTTGATCACAAACTCAGACTCTGGTTCTACTGGCCTCAAAGTTCTTCTGTTAATAGCTTGTGCACGTAGAGTATAAAAGGCCTTTTCTTCCCTATCAATTCTTCTTGTGGCATGAATGTCACCTGTTTTTTCATCAATAATAAAAAGAGTACCAGCTCCATCTCCAGATAAAATATATTTGAGGGATCCATCTCCTTTATCTTGGTCTGAATGAAGCTAGGGGAAATAAAAATGAGCATATCCATGATAATGTCTAAAGGTGCATAATGCAGAAAGAATTCAAAGAAGGTCTCTCAAGCCCCATCTTTGAATAATGGGGTCAGTTATCTTAGTTCTTGAAATGAGAGCTGAATAAGTATGATCACACTCATCTATATACTTTAAACAATATGACTAGCCATTTCCATATCAGTGTGATTTTTATTCTAAATGGAAAAAAGTAATAAAACAGACCAAACACAGCTCCTTTCTTTGCTTAGCTTGGTAAATAACCATTTCTGTACGCAAATAACTCCTGACAAAGACATAAGTCATCAGTCTTGATATGCTGATGTAAACACTGCTGCTCTCTTGCTGTGAATGGAAAATCCTTTTACTCTCATATTACACACAGCATTTATCTCCTGTAAACTTATTATTAATTACTGCATTTCTGTTGGGGAATTCACAGTATCTTAAGGATTGCAGGACAGACCAAGTTGCATGATACAGCTCCTACATTAGAAAACTTACCCATCATTCTTTGATTCATACAAAAAACAGCAGCTGCCCCAAGAAATATTTGTAGAGTTCAGAGCAAGGGTATGAATAGATATCTATATAACACCAGTCTATATATTTGAAAGATATAAATCAAGCTAATAAACACTTAAATAATATATGCTCTATCTAGCTTCCTACCTTGTCAAATCTATCTTCTTAACAAGCGTAAACAAGTTTTATGCAGAAACAATGCAATACAGAGCAACAACACTGATCTTCTAGAATCTAGTCATCACATGCATTCATGTGGCTTCAGCCCTGTGCACATCCCATTCCAGTCCTAATATTGTCCAGGAGCCCATGTATCATTTGGCAATTGCCCTGGAGAAGGCATGGCATCCCACTCCAGTACTCTTGCCTAGAAAATCCCATGGACGGAGGAGCCTGGTAGGCTGCAGTCCATGGGGTAGCGAAGAGTCGGACACGACTGAACCAATTCCCTTTCACTTTTCACTTTCATGCCTTGGAGAAGGAAATGGCAACCCACTCCAGTGTTTTTGCCTGAAGAATCCCAGAGATGGTGGAGCCTGGTAGGCTGCCATCTATGGGGTCTCACAGAGTCGGACACAACTGAAGCGACAGCAGCCCAACAATTGCCCTGTAGTATCCATGGAGGATTGATTCCAGGATCCCAGTGGATGCTAAACTCTGAAGTTTCTTGAATCCTGACATAAAATGGTGCAGTGAAGTCCTGTGTGTGTGTGTATCAGTCACTCAGTCATGTCCATTTCTTTGTGACCCCATGGACAGTAGCTCATCATGCTTCCCTGTCCATGGAGTTCTCCAGGCAAGAATACTGCAGTGGGTTGCCATGCCCTCCTCTAGGGGATCTTCCTGACCCAGGGATTGAACCTGGGTCACTTTCGTTGAAGGCAGATTCTTTACCATCTGAGCCACCAGGGAAGCCCTCAGCCCTCAGTATCTATAGGTTGAGCATCCGTGGGTTCTACCACCCATGGATTGTGCACCATTTTTACCGCCTGCGATTGGTTGAATCTCCCTGTTGATTCAGATGGTGAAGAATCTGCCTGGAATGCAAGAGACCTGGATTCCACCCCTGGATTGGGAAGGTCCCCAGGAATCTGGTAGGATACAGTCCATGAGGCCGTAAAAAGTCAGAAACTATTGGCACTTTCACTTTTCACAGACACTGAGCTCACAGTTATGTAGGGGTGACTGTATATTGTTTTTAACAAATTCACACTAGACCGGCCTCAAGATTAAAGCTTCATAATAATGGGTAAATCTGGCCTTTGGTAGCCTGACCTGGAGAAGGGACTCTTCAGGATCTAGAAGCAATTAAAGGATGTTTGGTCAGGGAATAATGAGTCCCAAGTACTTTGAGCATGGTCTGGAAGTGGATGTGCCAGTTTCAGATATGAAAACTCCCTTGCTTGTCACAGAATTCTTCCCCTGAAGGTAGAGACTTAGCCATAAGATAAACAGAGCATGGCTCTGTAAAACACAAGGATTGTAAGTTTTTCTCTAACTGTATCACCCAACCAATAAACATTTTTTTAATGCTATGATCATGGTTTGATTATTTATAGTAAGAGATTATCATTTATTTTTTTTTATTTTGCTCTTTATCTGGTAAGAAATAGAAAAACAATGTGTAGATTTTTGAAGTTTTGGTAGAGCATGTATTATTACTTAGACATCATCATGTCCATGTTGTCTTTTTAAAAATTGAAGTATAGTTTTGGACTTCCCTGATAGCCTAGTTGGTAAAGAATCTGCCTGCAATGCAGGAAACCCCAATTCAATTCCTGGGTTGGGAAGATCTGTTGGAAGAGGGATAGGCTACCCACTCCAGTATTCTTGGGCTTCTCTTGTGGCTCAGCTGGTAAAAAATCCGTCTGCAATGTGGGAGACCCAGGTTCAATCCCTGAGTTGAGAAAATCCCCTGGAGAAAAGACAGGCTACCCACTCCAGTATTCTGGCCTGGAGAATTCTATTGACTGTATAGTCCATGGGGTCGCAAAGAGTCAGACACCCTGAGTGACTTTCCCTTTCACTTTCAAAGTTGATTTGTCCATCAGCAGATGAATGGATAAGAAAGCTGTGGTACATATACACAATGGAGTATTACTCAGCCGTTAAAAAGAATTCATTTGATTCAGTTCTGATGAGATGGATGAAACTGGAGCCGATTATACAGAGTGAAGTAAGCCAGAAAGAAAAACACCAATACAGTATACTAACACATATATATGGAATTTAGAAAGATGGCAATGACGACCCTGTATGCAAGACAGGAAAAAAGACACAGCTGTGTATAACGGACTTTTGGACTCAGAGGGAGAGGGAGAGGGTGGGATGATATGGGAGAATGGCATTCTATCATGTATACTATCATGTAAGAATTGAATCGCTAGTCTATGTCTGACGCAGGATACAGCATGCTTGGGGCTGGTGCATGGGGATGACCCACAGAGATGTTATGGGGAGGGAGATGGGAGGGGGGTTCATGTTTGGGAACACATGTAAGAATTAAAGATTTTAAAATTAAAAAAAATAAAAAACTTAATACTAAAAAAAAAAAAAACAAAGTTGATTTACAATATAGTTTAGTTACAGGTATACAGCAAATTAATTTGGTTATACATTCTTTTTTATTGTTTTCTATTATAGGTTATTATGATATTGAATATAATTTCCTGTATTAGACAGTAAGGCATTGTGGTTTTATTTTATATATAGTAGTATGTATCTATTAATCCCATATATCTAATTTATTCCTCTTCCTCCTTCCTCTTTGGTTACAATAAGTTTTTTTTTCTATGTCTGTGAGTCTGTTTCTGCTTTGTAAATAAGTTTATTGGTTACATATTTTTTACACTCATATAAAATGTAGTCATTAATAAGAATAGACATACTTACCTGAAGCCCAGAGAAATAAAAATTGGAGACAATATCCTTCAATTATGCAAAATATTATAGAATTAGATATTTACCTAAATAGGTTTGATTTTTTCTCTTTACTTAAACCAGCAAAAATTTTTATCTAATTATCTGTAGAAATATTGCACTGATTATATTCTCTTTAAAGTAGAATATTTTCCCTTATTTGAAAGTTCATTTTGCTTTACAGGAGCTTGTGTCAATGAACTTGCCTGTGAAAGTATTTTTAAGTGGACATCAAAATTGTTTAAATTAAACAAATATTTAATTCCTCCCCCTCCCCAATATATTGTATTACTGGTTACTGCTTGGTCTATAAAAGCATTTTATTTTTCAGTTAATTATTTGTAGTAATCATCATTTAGCCATTAAACTTGGATCAAACTTCATTTTCCTGATTTCTGGATAAAAAACCTCATTTTACAGATATAACAGAAAAAAAGAAAATCTCAAATGAATAGGTACTTTGGAGAAGAAGATCTAGAAGTCAGGTAACAAATACTTTTTTACTGCATTTTTAGCTATTCATAAACAACAAAGTAAGCTTGAAAAATAAGAAATATCTGTGTTTAACAAAACAGCTCTCAGAAGTAACATATGACTGTGTTGTCCAGGGGAAAAAATGTCATGAGATTGAAGCATTTTAGTAATTGAAAATGCACATAGTTGCTGGGAAACTTTCCAATTATATGAATGTGCATTACAGCTTCAGTTTTCCAAATGACAGATATAAGCATTGCATATTTCTTGTTCTGTGTGGGAAACAAATAGTTCAAGAAAAGATTATTGATATCAATCATCTCATCAGATAACTTTGTGATATCTTTTAGACATTTACAGTGTTTACTGTCTATTCATTCAACAATTTTAATTGAGAAATATTTAGTTACTCTCATAAGAATCAAGTCTTTCTAAAAGGAAATCAACAGTTTCATCCTAATGCTATGGGGGATTAAAATACAGTAATAGAAATTCACTGTTTAGGAGAGTCCCTAAACTTTTCCTTATGGGAAAGAGTGGAGTTCCTTAAATATATATCACACAAGTCTCGTGGTAAAGAAGGAGTAGAGGTTTAAACCTGGGGATTTTTTAAACCTACATTTTATGAATTTTATGTCTCATAAAGAACACTGGATGAATATAGAATGTAGATTCAGAGCGGAGACGGAAATAAGGCAAGATGGGAATCATTAAGACCAGTTCTGCTCTTCTAATCAGTTAGGCATACAAAAAAGAAGTTGCTAGTATGGTGAGATTTTAATTTTTAGAAAGTTCAGTTTTGGAATATGAATCGCAGCAGGATTCTTACCTTCACTTATACTACAGAGAGTGAAAATTAAATCTTGTAATTGGACCACATACTGGGGGAGTTTCCGTTGGATTAGAAAATTGAACATGATAGCTGGGAATCAGAGATGTCAGTTGGAAGCTGGACTGCTGGTTTCGTGATTCAGAAATGAAAAGACTTCTTCCCTCTCAAACGTAAGAGAAACAAATTAGATCTATGGATTTATGTGTTCGTTTTAAGAAACCAGACATAATATATTTTTCTTGAACTCTAAGAACTTGCATAAAAGTAAAGAAAAAAACGTTTTTTCACAGAGGGAAACAATAGAAAAGTGATACTAGAATAAAATGACAAAATGACCATATTTGAGGGCTTTGCATTAGTCTATGTTTATTGAAATATTATTCAAATAGACATATGTGAGAATTGGAAAAGTAAAGAGATAAAACAGATACATACTATAAGGCAGAAAGATGCATTTCTACATGTTCTGAGACTTGGCATGTTGCTTTTTACTCTAGATAAACCTGATGGGAGATGAGAGTTAACTAGTATAGGGTATGACGATGATGTTGATTTTCTAAAAGTTACAGAAAAAGACCAATGGACAAAGTTCTTTAATTATAGTCCTCTGCCTAAACTATTTTTTAGGCTTCTATTTTTTAAGCTCTATTTTTTAAGCTTCTCTTTATTACCGTAGTTATTTCTTTTTTGCATTCTCTTCTCTTCTTACCCTGCTATTGTTTATCTCCCTCATTTCTTGTGTGTGTGATAGAAATTTTATTTTACATTCAATTCACTTATTATAATAAGCAAAGATCAGAGAAGATTTAATCTTTTATAATTGTAGTTTTTCTTATTACTCTTACATTTTTTGGTTTAGATATTAGTTATCAGTACTTGGATTTATTAAACATTTAATTGAACAAAATCAGTTGTTTGTGTTATTGAGAAGAAAGATTATGGAAAAAGTGCCAAAGAACTTATAGCATCTACCCTGAAATAAATTTTATATTGATTTGACCTTGAGCTATTTTATTATGTGAGATATTAAGGTTTCTTTAAACATAGAAAAAAATGTCAGATTATTGAAGCTTTAGTTCTTCAGTAACACCTGTTCTCCAGTATGAAACATTTGTGCCACAAATCTTTAAGAAGAATTTTATGTTAATACTGACCTTTTCTTTCCTTGAGGAAAGCCTATTAAAAATTCACAACCTGCTGTGTTACTTGTAAATTCACAAGTAGATAAAGGACATGGCAAGATACATGACAATTAATGAAAATAGAACAACTGATACTCTGCTGCACATTTATAAGTTATTTTCCTATTATTTAACTTTCTAAATTTGGATGGGGTTATTATAACTCATTTGCTTATATTGATTAGTTTAATAATTAAAACTAAACAATCCATTGAATTTAAATAAATATTTTAGCAACAAATTATTTAATTAAAGGCTAGTAATTTTAAATGTGGAAGATTTCTGATAATTTTAAAACATTTCATGTAAAGCTTCATGTTCTTGTTAAGATACTTGTCTAAAACAAACTTTGTATTCTAAAAAGGGTCTTGTGGCTTATATAGATTAAGACCACTTTTACCATTAAGAGGAAGAAACTGAGATCCAGTCAATTTTTGTCACATAGGAGTTAATTTAAGATTACACTTCAGGATGAGTTCTTTGTTGGTGGAAATTTTACTTCTTAATATCAGTCATTTTTATTTTTCAGTTTTTCACATAAATTTGGAAATATAAAAGCAGTCAAAGTATTGGTCTATGAAGTACAGGGAATTTAATTTGTCACCAAAAGGATAACTAATAAAAAAAATTTATCTTGTATTTTCCTCCCTGGCTAGAAGAAAAATGACCAAGTTTTAAAATGTACAAAATTGTATCTATCAATCTGCCAGTAAAAGTCTGAGGAATTTATATTGTTAGGTGGGATTCTTCCTCATTCAGAATATTGATAGATTTTTGGATATTGGTTATCATTGGTATTTGGTTTGAGAAACTTAGAATTATACTTGTGGAATTATGATTATAATTATAATGGTTAGACTATTAATAGTTATCGAAGTGGCTTCTCAGGTGGCACAGTGGTAAAGAATCTGCCTGCCAGGAGATGCAAGAGATGAAAGTTAGATACCTGGGTTGGGTCCCTGGGGAAGAAAATGACAGCCCACTCCAGTACTCTTGCATGGGAAATCCCATGGACAGAGAAACCTAGAAGGCTACAATTATGGGGTTGCAAATAGTTCGACATGACTGAGCGTACAAAGATGGACTAGTTATTGAAGGACACATTTTGATAAATGAATCTAAAGGACTATAAGAAGCACTATCTGAATTTAACCATTTATCATTTGTGTGTGTTCATTAACTTCAAAATATCAAAAACTGTTGAATAGATTTTCTAATATACAGTGATAATTTTATGCCTGCTGTTCTTTCAAACAGCCAATATATTCTATATTTGTTTTTTAAAAAATTCAGCATGTGGCAAATATGCTATGCTATTCTGGTACCATCATCATTAGCATTTTGCTCTAATTGCTCTAGTGACTAACATAATAAAACATTTGATATTATAATATCAAATGGAAGTTAAGGCACTGAATCAAGTAACTTTAAATTTGCATCCAACTAAAAAAGATAGTGAAGATGGTCTCACATCAGAATGCAGCTGAAAGCATACTACTGTAAATAGAATCTGGCCAGAAATAAATAAGTAGTTACTCATTTTGTTGAAAGTAGGGGAAAAAAGGGTGAGAGGGGTTGCAAATCTTGAGTGTGCAAAGTTTACAGAGTAAAATTGAACATTATTTTTCTATTTATGAATCCCAATGAAACAATTTTTCCTCCAAAAAAATAGAAATAGGGATGAGAAATAAAGCTTATCAATGCAATGGATTGCAAAACCAAATATGATAGTTTAAAAATACCCCATACAGATGACTCAGATTAATAAACAATTTTCTGAACAATTTCTCTCTGGGACCAGAAGCAAGAATAGAGGATTAAGTGATTGATAGACAATGTTGTCTAAATAATTTAGGATCCAGAAAAAACTTAAGTGGTTGTCACCCGAATTTGACAGAGTCTCTAGAGAGCTCCTTCAAGTATACAAACTCCAGGAGGTGCCCACATTTAAAAACCAGAGATTCCTCTTCCATTTTGTCTTTTGAGAGTTCAGCCTACTGAAAGTTGGCTTTGTGCTTTTGGGCCACCTTAACTGGTGAGCTCAGTTTAGGATTATCTTGCATTTTGGGGGTCTTTCTTAGAAGTTGCTGGGAATTACTCAAGACCCTGCAGCAGGTCGGATTTCTTAGCAGAGAGTGCTATTAAATTCTAGAAGACATCTCCTGCAAGGAATGCTGCCAATTCACGGTCACACGGTGTCTCAACTCTTACATTTCTTTCCCAGTACTGTGAAGATACCAATATTTCATTGAAGGCATTTATTTAAGTTTTCTATAAGCATACTTTTCTAGGGCATTATCTGCTTCACAATCTTAAATAGTATGCATAAAGCACAGTAGACATGTTCTTTCCTAATTATGTGTTAGTTTTCCTCTCCAAAGAGAGTTATTGGGGAAATATTTCAGAGAAAGTTTATATTCTTTCAGAAGCCTGGCATCGTCTGTCTTACAGTTTTGAAAATCCCTAAATTATGCAAAGTATTTGCTTGTGGTGTGAAAATGACATTGAACATTTCTCACCATATTTTTCTCCACAACTTGAAGTATTCTTAAGCATCTTATATTTGTAATAAATGAATATATGTAAATAATGTCTAACCAAGTGGGGCTAGTGGTAAAGAATCCTACTAGTGCAGGAGACACAAGAGATGCGGGTTGGATCCCTGGGTCAAGAAGATCCACTGGAGTAGGAAATGGCAACTCACTCCAGAATTCTTAAGTTGAAAATTTCATGGGCAGAGGAGCCTGGAGGGTTACAGTCCATGGGGCCACGAAGAGTCAGACTGAGCACACACAGTGAGCACAAATACATGTCTAAAAAGATTAAGTATGTGCAAAATACTTAAAACCAAGAGATCCATTTTTGATTAATAAGGTCTACAGAAATCAGAGAAGAAATAATGAAGAGTGATCATCTCTTCTTAATGAGTGACACAGGCAGCTGACAATCTTTCCTTCTGCCTCTTAATCAAGAAAGATACAATGATATGAAGGGAAGGAGAGGGCTAGAGATACGTATTCACAGAAGGAGTTTATTTAAATAATTATTTCTTGAATTGGATTGAATTAAACTAAATTAAAGAGACTAATGAGGTCTCTCCGTGTGCCATTTTAGGACTTACAAGTTTTGGAGACTTTGCAACAGAGGCAGTATTTGAAGCTGTTGGATTTGTAAGGCTTGTAAAGCTGCTTTTATCTTGAAAATTATAGAGTGATAAGTACATAATTGGATGCCCAAAGGAGAAGGACCAGGCAACTGCCTGCTGTCTCTATGGGCTATGGGTAAGGAGGGGAAAATGAAAAGGGGTTTGGATCTTTACAGTCATTGCATTTTTTAAAGTACTGACTGAAATGACTGAAATAGAAATTCGAAAAAGGGCTATGAATGCTATCGTAATCCCCCTCCCTCACAAATTCATTTGTTCATGTCTGTGTGTGTGTGTGTGTGTGTGTATGTACATAAAATACAAAAGCCATGTGATGTGCAGAATCAGGGGTTATGAATATGGCCCTAGACCACTAAATGAAAACCTTAAATTCTAGGTATTGAAGTAAGGAAAAGATGGAAAGAACAGATGAAAAATGGAGATTGAGAAAAGAATCAAAAAAAAAGAGCTATCTAAACCAAAAATACAATATCTGACCTTCATAAATCTATAGAGTTTTTATAGCAGATTGGGTGAGTAAAACATATGATTCATGTTTTGGAAGGTAAAAAGAGATTGTCAGCTTAGAGTTAGGTATATAGATAATGCAACCCTGAGATGAAGAAAGAAAAAGTCATGAGAAAAAATTAGGATCATTGGATGCTTGTGAAATAAAATGTGCAACACACATGAAATGCATATCTAGGAAAAAAGAAAGGAGAATGAAATGAAATTATATTTGAAGGAAAAAATGGGTAAGAATTTCTAAAAACTGGTGAAAGATACCAAGAAGCAGATTCAGTAAGATCTGAGAAACTCTGAAACAGTAAATAAAAATAAAGTGTTAGTTGCTAAGTCATGTCTGAATCTTTTCGACCCCATGTCTATAGCTGCCAGACTCCTCTTCTGTAGATTTCTCCAGGCAAGAATACTAGAGTGGGTGGCCATTCCCTTCTCCAGGGGATCTTTCCAACGTAGGGACTGAACCTGGGTCTCCTGCATTGCAGGCAGATGCTTTACTGACTGAGCCACCAGGGAAGCTCAAATAAAAGTAAAACAACAAATAATCCCACTATAGTCACATTTTTGCAATTTGATAACATAAAGAAAACTAAAAGTTTTCAGGAGCAAGAAAGATACATTAACTTCAAAGCAGCAAGTATTAGTCTAATTGCCTGTTTCCGAAAAGATATGATGGAAGGCAAAACATGATGGAACAACATCTTACCAAAAATAACGAGCTACCTAAAATTCTACACTGTGCAGAAACAGGCTTCTTAAAGAAAGGTAAAATAAATGTGTTTTTGGACAAAAACTAAGGGTATTTACCCCAATAGGTATTCAGTTAAAGGAATGTTAAACTGAAGTTTCTACAGAAGAAAACAACATCAAATAAAACTTGCGAAGGGAATGACAACATCAGAACTGCAATTATGCGGTAAATATAAATGACTACTGACTATACAAAACAATAATACCATCTTTGGATACTGGAATAAAGTATATGATGGTAACGTAATAGAAATGAAGAAGAGGGAATAAAAATTCAAAGAATTCTAAGTTTAAACTGGTTTGTGAAAATACATTGAAATGTGCAGTATTGATATGCATGGTTTCATATGATTATTATTCCTCAGTTCAAAGTTAGCATAATTTATCTTGATATCTTCCTACCTTCCTTCTGACTCCACCACCTTCACCCACCCAAAACACTTGGCTTTTAAGTCTGGCTATAACTCCCAAAGGAAATGGATGCCATTATAATGGAATATAAAGAAAAACACAGAGAATAATAAAGCAAAAAGTGAGCACCAGGGTTCCATAAATATCAATATTTTGCAAATTTATGTTGGATTCTTTTTGCTTTAAGAAAGAAAACAAAATTAAAATAAACTGTAATTCATCAGTTGAAGCCTTCTCTGTTCTTTCATTCCTTCCCTCACACCTTCATACATATAATCATCTTGAAGTTTATGTGCATCCTTTCCTTCCATTTATATTTTTGCAAGGTGAGTAATAGTACTTGTCCCAAACTGAATGTTTAATCTCCACCTTTCCCACTAATCAACTCTTCTCATTTTAGTAAACAGCATAATTATCTAGCCAGGTTTTCAAACTAAAATCCTAGAGACCATTGATTTATTTCCCCCAATTCTACCCATTTATTCCATAAGCAAATCTTTTTGGACTGCAAATATATCTCCAACTGCTTCTCACAGCCCCCCACACTGCCATTCCAATACAAGTCACTATAACCTGTCACTAAATTGTCCACCTAGCCTCCACAGCTCTAGCTCCATCTTTCTATGGTTACTCTCCATCCACTAATGAGAGGCATCATTTAAAAATACAAGTCAGTACCTGCCCTAACTCTGCTCAAAATCCACCCATGGTTTCTCATCACACTTGAAAGTGAAAGTGAAAATGAAGTTGCTCAGTCATGTCCGACTCTTTGCGAACCCATGGACTGTACCCCACCAGGCTCCTCTGTCCATGGTATTTTCCAGGCAAGAATACTGGAGTGGGTTGCCATTTCCGTCTCCAGGGGATCTTCCCAACCCAGGGATTGAACCCAGGTCTCCAGGATTGCAGGCAGATGCTTTAACCTCTGAGCCACCAGGGAAGGCTTAGAACATAGTCTAAACGCTTTACCATCATTCACAACGTTCATTGTGACGTAGTCCTGTCCTGTCACGCTGGTCTCAACTCTTTCCATTTTTCCCTTTAACTACTTGAAATCACATTGACCTTCCTGTTTCTTGAACATGCTGAGTTTATTCCATCTCCTGTTTTAACACTTGCTATTCCTTTGAATGAGACATACTTTCTCACTTAATTTTCATAGGTGATTTCATGTGTCTCTTTTGTGCTTTCATACCTTTTTTATCCCTTTGTTCCTCTTGCTCTGTCATTTTCTTCTCAATTTGTAACAAATCGTTTATATACCTGAATATTAATAGCTTCTTGGTTATATAATTGCAAGTTTCTTCTTTTAGTCTGGGAAGTTTCTTTTAACACCGGCAGTAGTTCCTTTTGTCTTAGAGAGTACTTAATTTCAACATACTTAAATTTATCAATAATTTATTTTATAGTTATTGCTTTTTGCATCTTATTCAAGAAATATTTCCTAACAAAAACTCGTACTTATGTTTTCATGTAATCTCTGCTTTTAATATTTTTAAAGCTTTTAATTTGACATGTACCTCACTTTTACCATCTGGATATTATGTTGCGTATGTGTTCGTGTGGAGTTAGGAATAGATATAATTTTTTTTTCCTAAGGATTTACAATACATATTTATTAAACCACTGATTTTAATTCCAATTCATCAAAAATTTTTCTCTGTGCTTAGTCACTTAGTTGTGTCTGACACTTTGTGACCCCATGGACTATATAGCCCTCCAGGCTTCTCTATTCATGGGATTCCCCAGGCAAGAATACTGGAGTAGGTTGCCATTCCCTTCTCCAGAAGATCTTCCCAACCCAGGGATTGAACCTGGGTCTCCTGCATTGCAGGTATATTCTTTACCATCTTAGCCACCAGGGAAGCCCTTCTGTATAAGCACAGGTATGCTTTATCTTTTTTTTTTTTTTTTAAATTTTAACCATTATGTAAACAGCCAAGGCCACACTCATGTTGCATCAGGCTGCTGATGGTGACTACCTCTCAGCTGAAGACCATCATACAGCAGGGTCCCAGCTCACCTCCTCCAGTTACCTGATGCTACAGACTTGCATGGGTTAGGTGCTCATCTTCCTCCTCAAGTACGACCTCAACAACACAACCCCTCAAGCATGCCAAGCTGGACTTTCTCAGCAATCTGGCCACCAGTCTGATCTTCAGCATCATCCTAGTCAACTCTCCTTCATGGCCTTTGGCATCCAGAAGCCAGTGATGTACATTGTGCCCCTGAATAATTCTGGACCGCAGACATCCAGCCTGAGGAGCTGCCTTCCCCCTGAGGCCCACTTCCTCTGACTCTCTTCAAACTGCCAGAACCAGGCAGATCCCTACTGGACTACCTCCCAGGATGAGACACACATGGACACCCACGTCAGGCAGCACAGGCCCGATCCACACCTAGGCTGTTCCTCCTAGACTGTGAGGCAGTGAGGCCCAGGGGCAGGACTGGAGAGCCCCCAGGAAGGGTTGTAGCCACCCATAGACATGCTACCGGCCCAAAGATGGGTCTAGAGGTCACAGCTTGCCTGTGTCTCAGGACATTTCCAGGAGGACAAGAAACAAAATTTTCTATATAACCAAGGGTATGTTTTTTATCCCTCTATTTTGTTCCATCTGGCACCAATGTAATATTATTACTATTAATTGAATATTCACTCAATTTCTGAAGGTTTGCAAATGACTGCTGATATCAGTTCAAATAAGTACCCTTTCTTATCTGTCTTTAAAAAAATTGTCTTGGAGGTTCTTGGTCCTTAACCATATGTAGTTTTACATCAGCAGGTTACTTTCTTTTAAAAAGCAGAACAAATAATAAAGAACCAAAATCTTGCTAAAAAATTTATTGGTATTTCAGTGAATTTACAGATTAAATTGGACAGTATCACTTTTTTTTCACCTTTTTTATATATTTTTTTTTTTTTGTAAATTTTATTTTTACTTTATTATCATGAACTCTTCCTAGTCTCAAAAACTGCATGCATCTCCAAAGCCTTAGCTTAATCTTAGAAATACCTGGTGAGACTTTAAAAAAGCCCAAATGCCTATAACATAACCTAAGTCAATTAAATAAAATTTTCTGGGACCTTCCTATGGGTCCTGAAGGTAATGTAGCATACTTCAACTTCTTTAGATACCTGGGGGCCTATAATTAGCATCCTGATCTCTGATTGCTGATATTTTAAGTGTTTTAATACCTTAAGGAAACTATAAGTGCATATTCACAGTGGTTTCATGTTGACATATTGCATACTTTGGAAACATTTAGGTATTTTATAATGACATATTCTATGCAGAAACTCTGAAACATAAATTCTATCAAACATCTGAATAAATCATTCCTCATCTAGTATGTAAGAGAACTCCTTACCCCCACCATAACAAACCAGGAAAAATGGACCCACCTCAGCCTCAGTGGTAAAGAATCTACCTGGCAGTGAAGGAGATGCAAAGGATACGGGTTTGATCCCTGGGTGGGGAAGATCCCCTGGAATAGGAAATGGCAACCCATTCCAGTATTCTTGCCTGGAAAATTCCACGAACAGAGGAACCTGGTGAGCTACAGGCCATGGGGTCGCAAAGAGCCGGACACAACTGAGTGACTGAGCGTGCACCCATGCAGCCCCTCAGAATTTTCCCAGCTTCTCAAATATGCTGAGTGGGGGTGAATTATACTCAGCTTTTGGAGCTTAACTTATGTCTGCTGTTTATTAAAAATGATCAGCTTAAAATAATATGCCAAGGAGGCATATTTTGGGGTGGTCTATTTTGTTCCTATTCAGTTCCCTTCTAAAACTCAACTTTCATTTCCTTTAAATGAAATGTTATGTGACACTGACCTTCAAATGTATATATTTAACTCAATCCTCTCCTCTCAACTTCAGCTCTAAATATGCATCTGTCTTCAATGGGATGTCTCATTGACATTTCACATTTAACAGATCCAAAATTACATTCTTGCTTCCCTTCTGTTCCATCAAAATAACAAAAACTAACATAGAATTCCATTACTCCCTTAAAGAAAAAAAAAAAATATATATATATATATATATACAGATCTATATCTGCATTTACTAAGGACATATAGCTGCTCGTCAGTACAATTTTATATTTTGTTGTGATATCTATCTCACTTTTTCCATCTGAATTTGTAAAACTCTGTTTGCTCTCTAGTGATCTAAGGGCACTAGTTGAACTAATTCATAAAGCCTTCTGAACTAAACCTCGATAGGTGTAATACTGTTATCCATGAAGGACAGACATGAGATTGAGATATGGGGCATTTAGATGCTCACCCCAAGACTCCTTGATCAATTTTGTCTGTCCCTCTATCCCGAATGAAATAAGTTGCATAAATTTTTAGGAGTAATTGGTTACTGCAGCCAATTTTTTTTTTAAAGTTTTTATTTTATATTGTAGTATAGCCAATTAACAGTGCTGTGACAGTCTCTAGAGGACAGCAATGGGACTCAGTTTTACATATATATGTGTTCATTCTCCCCCAAACTCCCCTCCTATCCAAGCTGCCACATAATATTGAGCAGAGTTCCCCACAGCCAATGGATTCTTCATTTTGCTGCCCTTGCTAAACCTCCAATGCCCTTATCCCACATGGAGCCAATTTCCTGAGTATCAGAGGTATTAATCCCCTTTGAAGCCTTAAAATTAAAATTATCCATACCCCTCACTCTCGGCTCACCTAATTTTGACAAACCTTTTCATCTTTACTGCCATGAAAATAACGGAATTGCGGCGGGTATTTTAGGACAAACTTCTGCCTCTCAGATACACCCTATAACATATTTCTCATTTCACTTAGACCCTTTAGCATCTGGTGTTCAAACATTATTTCCAAAGGGGTTAATCCATGTCACCTATTTGGAACATTTTGGAACTTTATAAGGGTCAGGGGTAATGCTTCTGGTCATTTGTCCAGTTTCTTATCAGATTTTTCCTAAAGTCCTTTCTATGCCTACTGGCATCACTAAACCTTCTATTATTAGGTTAAGGGAACACTGTCGGAATTTACATGGACATTCTGATGCTAGGACTAGCTCAATACAAGAACTAACTAGTAACTTGAAGCATGTTGCCAACAGGTGAAAGGGGCACAATTTCCATCTATAGACAAGCTTTGCCATCACTTTCAGCTAGGAGACCAGGTATACATCAAAGTCTTTAGAGGAAAGCACGCACTGTCAGCCAGCTGGGAAGGACCTTAAGGGGTACTGCTAATCACCTACTCTGCCATTAAAACAAGAAAAATCCCCCTGGATTTACACAAGCCACACCAAAATACAGCCAGGTCATCATCACCAGGACAGGGAGGAGAAAATTTCTACAAGCGACCTTAAAGTTAGCTTTTCCAGATCCAGTTCCCAGTCTCCAGAAGCAGATGGTTATGTGAAGCAGACAACTTTCCCCTAGATCCAGGGATGAAAAAACTTTACTTGCAGCTATTCCCTGCCTTTAAAGTCTCCCCATAAACAAATCAAAAAATAAATACAACATAACAAAGCAAAAGTACCTTTTCTTATTAATGAACACTACCCCCCAACACATTAATGAATCATTTATTAGAAGGCTGGCTAGAGGTTGCTTGTTTCCATCTATTCCCCCTCTACACTTCTATTATGGGCTCTCTTTCAACCTGTATCTTGCTCTTATTAATTCTTTTTCAACAGGTCAGGGGCAAACCAAATGCCCCTTTATGTCAGTTTACTGGTCATGTTAAATAATCAATCTGATATCAACATCTATAGTACAAAAGAAGCTGAACTAGTTTTCATTCCTGCCAATGTGAATATGTAGTGGACTAAGTATGGAAGATGGGGAACAACAGGGTGTGCTCTCCATGGCTAGAAAAACAGCAGTCTGCCTCTTTCTAGTGAGTTATCTGGACTGAGAAAAACCTCTACAGATACTCAACGCTGTTCCTTGCCCTGATAAAGACAATAGGTGAAAACTTTTTGCTTGGTGTTGAAAACAGACCTGCCACTGGACCTTTCCTGGGTGACATATCAGGGCAGCACAACAGCCAAACTCTGCAGCTCAGTTACACAGATGGCATCTTCCAACCTGCCAAGGAGTTGAAAAGTGACTCCAGTACTACTTTGTATGGCACAGATATTTGCCAAATCACCAAATGCCAAGTCACCCTTGTACAACATGGGGTTTCTCAGCTGCCCCCTTGATTAGACTGTCCAATACCCCAAACTCTACACAGATGACCTCAAAATATGCACAAACTTGGTCAGATGATAAAACTAAACTTTATTGTTGCCAAAGCCAAACTTCAGACCTGTATCAGATATTCCACAATCTGTTCTGCTTTTACCAAGTGAAAGGAGTACATAAAAAAGTAGAGATAATTAGTTGGATACAAACATTACTAGTAACATTGAATTCTCAGGTCTAGGAAATTATAGTTTCTTTTCTGACCTTGCTTTTGAATCACACTGTCTTTCAATCTGTCTGCCAATGCAGAAGACACAAGAGACACAGGTTGGATCCCTGGGTGGGGAAAATCCCCTGTGGGAGGAAATGCCAACCGCTCCAGTATTCTTGCCTGGGAAATCCCATGGACAGAGGAGGCTGGCAGGTTACAGTCCATTGCATCACAGATTGGACACGACTGAGTGACTGAGCACACACACAATGTCTTTATTTTGCAGCGACAAGATATATAAAAGTTTCCCACCTAAGTGATCAGGATGTTCTGGACTCAGATACTTAGCTTCTTCTGCCACCAGAAAACTCTAACTTAAATACTAACCAAATTACAAACTTGAGCTCCTTTGTCCATAAAGGTCTATCACAAAAGTGGTAGAATTGGGTGAGAAATCATTAAAAAAAAAAAAAAAAAAAACAGCTTGTATATCAACACCCCAAGTTGTTTTCAGTGTTGAGGACTTAAGTCCCAAACTTTGGAACTCATGAATTGAAAAAGGCAATCTTAAACCTTTCTATGGTAACAGAACCGGTGCTATGTGTACCTAAGCACTACTCCAGTGAGTAATAAACAGATTAGCCTCTGTTGAAATCCAAATATTATGGTATACCCTTAAGATATAGGCTTCACAGGCAGCACAGGGGTAAAGAATCTGTCTGCCAATGCAGGAAACTCAGGAGACGCAGACTGGACCCCTGAGTTGGGAGGATCCTCTGAAGTAAGAAATGGTAACCTGCTCCAGTATTCTTGCCTGGGAAATCCCATGGACAGAGGAGCCTGGCAGGTTACTATCTATGGGGTCACAAAGAGTCAGACATGACCGAGCAACTGAGCACATACTTAATAGATACACCGACTTCCCAGCAAGGAGGAGAGTATACAATCATTGGGAAAAATGCTGCTTCTATTAAAGCATATGAAACAAATACTGCCTAACATGTCTATTCAAAGAGAAGATTAACACTTCCCATCAGATAAATGAAGCAGAGCCAGTTTTATTGGACTGATCTATTCCTAGGATTGGAAGGCTGGGTTAATGGGGTATGGGGAAATGTGCTTCAATTTGATCTTTTTTTTTTTTTTTTTCATTCTCATTCTAATCTAAGTTCTTTTCTCCCTTTGCTGATCTCTTACCACTCAGCTACTAAACCAATTTTGTTTTCCACAGACATCAGCTCAGCTTTATATATGCAGGACTAAGAAGACTTTATACACAAATCTTGCTACTTCTTCATTAATGTACTACCCAGAGCCCAAGCCCCTTTGTTTTTGCCAGTTCTTGAAAAAGTATTGTTTGTTTGTCTAAAAGGTATAAAAACAGCTTGCTTCAGTCATTTCTTTGAACCTCGTATCTTTAGGACTCCCCAGTACATCCAAAATTAAATTTGTTTTTCTCTTGTTAACCTGTTAAATATCAATTTAGTAATTAGGCCAAATAACCTAGGAGAAAAATATTTTCTTACCATGAATCTTATTTTCAACCTTTCTTTGTAAATATGATTAAGGTAGATTCTTAAAAACACAGAGTTGATTTTGGTTCTAATCCTCCAGTCCTACAATGGTTAATTTTCTTTTCTAACACAATGTCTTTGACACCATTCTACTTTCTCCTTTCCTCACAAATATAAATTGTCTAAATTCTTTACTTTCTGTACTTTTTTTTTCCCTTAAATTCAACCATAAACTCTTCCACCACTGCCTTTATTTCCTCTCAAGCTGCAAAGGCTAAATAGGTTTCATCTTTCTGAAGACAATTTCCCAGACCCTTCTTACATGTTTTGAAAAGGACTGTTTGAGATTCAAAGTTTACTTATATTAAATAGCTGTTAGCCTCTGATTTTTTTTTCATCACAATCTTTAGTATGTTTTCTATTTTTCATTGTTTTTCACTCTGACTTTGATGTGAAATCCAATACTGAATACACATGCACTTTCTTGTTGGACAAGGAAATCAAGGCTGAGTTCTTTTTTTTTCTTGACAATATAGAATACAACACTCTATCATCTTCATCCTAGTATCACTGTTAAGAAATCTGCAGTATTTCTGATGCCTGATCTTTGTATAAGACTCATGATTCTGTGTTTCTCTGGGGGCTTGTAGAATCTTTTGTCTGTCCAGATTTTTGAAAATTCATGGTATTGTTCTTTTTTATGTTTGTACATTTCTATTAAAATTGCAGGATACACACCAGGCTCTTTCACTCTTTAATCCTATAACCATTCTGTTTATTCTAGTGAATTTTTTATTGATATGCCCTCTCTTCCATCTTTTTTTGTTCTGGCCCTCATCGTTTTCCCCTTTAATTGTTCTTTAGCTCTGATCTTCCATCTTTTTGTCTTTGCTTTACTTCCAATTTGTGTTCTGAATGTTACTCTCCATATCATCTAATGAGACTTTTATATTTGTTATCATATGTTTGAATTCCAAGTATATATTTTTCTTCTCTGTAAATTCATTTATTTAAAAAAAATCATGTATATGTAGCAGACAGTATTTCCCACAGGTGATTGCAACAATATTTCCATTCTATATTCTCTTCCAAGAACTTACTTCTCCCCTGTCAAGAGGAAATGCTCAAAGCCCTCCTCGTGAATCCCTAACAAGAGGTCGAATCAAGCTCCTCGCCTTTTGAATCTTGTAATAGACAGAATGTAGTCAGGGTGATGATGCATGACTTAAGGCTGAGTCAGAAAAAGTGAAGAGACTTCTACTTTGTGAGCTATAACACTTGAGCCAGTGAGTCACTGTGTATGCAGTTCTGTTGTCCTGAAGCTACCAGACACTGAGGAACCCCAACTGGGCATGGAGGGACCACATGGAAAAATACAAAGTCTGGGAGCCAGACAACCCCAGACCACGCCAGGTACTCTACTTTTCACCTATCATTTGCCTGAAACCTCACAAGATGCTCAAAGTCGGACACACCCAGTCAAGTCCTTTCTAACATCCTGAACTATAGAAACCATATGCCAAATCATAAAATTGCTGTTGCTATTGTAATTAAATTTTCTAGTATCAGGCAGCAATGGCTAGCCAGAAAGGTATTCTATTTTATAAGTGAAACATGTTAATTTATATGAATTATATATTAATATATAATGTCTGCATACCTGGAAACTGGTGCTTATTTATGAGCTTTTTCTTTACATATTATCTAACTTCAAGTTGCTTTTTCTCTTTTTATTTTTCTATGATTTACAGTAACAGCTCTCTTCAAATGTCTTGATGGATAATTTAACTAAATATATAATGTTATGTTCCAAATAATCTTTCTCTCAGAAAATTTTAGAAATTATGACATTTTCTTTTAACACTCAATACTGTTAATGAAAAGTTTACTCAGGACCTGATTTTCATTTAGTTATAGAAAAAAAAATGATCTGGTTATATGGTATTTACATGAAAGATCTTGTCCATATAGTTTTAAAATCTCGTGATAATAATTCTAGAAATTAAGGTCCTTCACTTTAATATTTTATAGGTTTTTTTCAGTCTGATCATTGATATTTTTCCTCAGCTTTTTAAAAAAATACTACATTGTCTAATATTTCATTATCTCTACATTGCCTAATATTTCATTATCTCTACATTGCCTAATATTTCATTATCTCTACATTTTCTGATCTCTCTCTTCTCTCTCTCTGTCCTTTTCTCTCTTCTTGTTTTCTCTTAGAAACTTATCAGACATTCTGGATTAATCCTTGAGTGTTTTATTCAAATAATAAATTTTAAATTTGCTTTGACTATTTACAATTTGAAATACATTTTTTGTTTCAAATAAGTCATTTTATAAAAATATCTTACATTTTCCGACTTTCTTAGAAGATAATTTCATTATTCTAAAGTTCTTTACTTTTCTCTGACTTATTTCTTATTCCCCCAGAGATTGATGCTCTATTTGTTAAATGAGGTTCTTCTCTTTTCTTTGTGTTGTGGGATTTTCTAAAGTGTTGGTGACATTTTGTTATTCTTTTACATTTGTGTAAAAGATTCATTAAAGGCTTAAATGACTTTTCTTCTTCCTTACAAGCTTGACCATGAGGACTACACGCTGTCCAAATGGGACTGTCAGACAGCCAAACTGTTTGCAAGCTGTGCATGGTGGCAGCTGCTAGGTTGCCTTGCCACACATACTTCCATAAATTTGGCCACTAAGGACATGATGAGCCCAAATCGACTTAGACAGTTTATTATTATAAGTAGAGCAGACAGCTTAAACTTCAGGCTTGTACAGTTCCCCTGGCTTACCAGGTCCCAAGGGCTGATGGCGCGTCACAGACCCACTGTGCATATAGTGGGTCTGTGTCACAGTAAATCCCCAAGATTTCTAGCACTACCTTTATTTCCTTGGGATGTCAGCAAATCCTCATCAGGAATGAAAGGCAGAGGTTTTTATCTACTCTCCTGGAATATCACTGGGGAGTGAGCTATTTTCTATTCTGTTCTAGAATATACTATTCATTTTGTACAAATTAAGCAAATTGACTGTTAATATGGGGAAGTGAAGACACATGAGGGGTTTATGGAAGAAAAATTAAAAAAAAGGTCTTCCAACAAGGAAACAATCTATCTGGAATCAGAAATTTAAAACTGTGCAAATGGGAAGCATGTAGGTGAGGAGCTCCCATCTCTACTACTGTACATAAATATTAGGCATTAGTAATGCCCAATTTGAGAGCCATAATCAATTCTAGGAAGATATCTCATTGGATGCCTTGCTTCTGTTTAGTAGAGGTGGGAGGTGGAGGGGTAGGAAGGAGAAGACATCAAGGCAACGGATTGTTGAGAAAGAAGTAAACTAACCAATGAGTCCAAATTAAAGTTGAAAGCATAAAACTTTCAAATAATACTTCCATCTCAGCTTTCTCCCTAGTGCTCTCATTAATGTGTGGACATTAATGGTGTCCATTCTGGACATTCTGTTCTGGTGCTAAGGTGCGCTTATCGCAGTGACACACTACACGTTTAGTAATTTTTGTTCATCTGAAATCTCGTCAGTTTGTTCCTTGAGTTTCTTACATACACATATCATTTCACTTTCTTCTTCTTTATGTGGGAAAGGAAATAACCAAGAGTGTTGAGGATATCATGTTGAAGGAAACTTACCTTAAGAAAATAGTGCATTATACTGAGTCAAATGAAAACTGTAGGCTCCAATTGCTTCACAAATAATTGTGGTTTACTTTATATTATTGAGTAAAGTATAATTGTGAAGGTTGTGTTAATTTTTTTATTTTTTGCTGTAGAATCTCCAAATTTGAAGGATATTTAAAATACAAAACGTAGTTGTTTTGTATGATTAGTTCAAGAGGTCTTTCTCATAAGGTTTAATTGAAACTATTATGTTCCATCTTTACTGAAAAATCTCTTAAAGTTCCCGTTAACACTAATGGTTAACAAAATTTTTGATGAACTATCTATTAAATAATAATTACTTGAAAGATTTCTAAAAATTTAATGAATAAAAATTGTAAGGAATAGATTTAAATATTAATACAATTTAATAGAATATTTAATACATCTTCATTACAGAGAAGCTCATTGGTCTCTAAGAGATTAACATATGAAAGTACATGTGACAATCTATTATTAATTGGATATTATTTTTATTACTGCATATTCATAATTATTACACATTCACTTGTTTTCTAGAGTTAATCATAAACATATTTTTATATATGCTCTCACATATCTGAAATTATTTAAAACCAAGTTGATAAATTTTTAATCTCAATATATTTTCATGTTTTTATTTTTAAAATCATAACTATAAGCTATATTTGAAGGTATTCTTCTTTTCAAGTTTGCCTAAATCATTTCCTTTGCCTGAATCCTGTGAAAATGTTAATGCGTAGTTGTGGTGGTGATGTGGTGACAGAGTGGATGGCCTTTGGGTGTTAGTACTGTATAGTACAGCTTTGAACACAGATGAAAATGGAGTTATTAAAATCTATTCCTCATGGAAAAAGGAGCCTGGAGGGGTAGAGTCCTGTGGAGTTGCAAAGAGTCAGCCACAACTGAGCATGCATGTAGCAGGAGCATTCCTTTTTTATTTTGCTTTTAATATTTTATTTTCTATATTTCAATTTAGATATGCTTTCTATTTACCACTAATATTCTAAAAAAAAAGTTTAAGTTGAAATTTTTTGCTTTTTTGGCATTACTTGTAATTTGATTTTATTGCCACTTACAAAAGGCTTACTATTTGTTCTCTTATTTTTATATATTAAATTATCATTCCTATTTCCACTGCACTGTTTTCAATTTATAGCCATTCTGTTATTAGTAAAATAGAACCGAATGCTGCTTGAATAAAGGTTTCAATAAATATCCATGTAATTTTGTGTTTAATTTCATTTGTGATCCTTTTCACCTTAAAATAAAAGCAACACATCATTAAAATTCCAAAGTTTAATTTCATTATTCAGCTAACTTATTTGCATCCTATAGTCATTAGTCAAGGGAAAAGGTAATGAGATAAATTTACAGAGCTTATTTCTAGTCAGTTAAAAAAAAGACCTGAGGTTGTCTATAAGAAAAAATAACTACTTCAGCTTCTGCAGCAACTGGATGACATCCCAACTAAACCTTCCCAAATGAATTGAACAATTACTTAAAAATTTTTACAGTCACTAAACAAAATAAGATGAATGGAATGGACTGAAGATGCAACTAATAATGATTAGCGATTTTCTCAAGCCGGAATTTAACTTGTTTTTAATTCCTATGAGAAATCATTACATAAATTTTATATTTTGCTAAAACTTAACCAGCCCTAGAATTCAAGATTCTTTTTTTAAAAACAAGAGGGAAAGTATGCAAATAAAATACTTTTGTGCCTATTAGACTTGTATGTGGTATTCAGCAAACTAAGCATGGGAAAGGAAAGTGAAAGTCACTCAATCCTGCAAGACGCTTTGCAACCCCATGGACTATACAGTCCATGTAATTTTCCAGGCCAGAATACTGGAGTGGGTAGCCTTTCCCTTCCCCAGGGGATCTTCCCAACCCAGGAATTGAACCCAGGTCTCTCGCATTGCTGGCAGATTCTTTATCAGCTGAGCCACAGGGAAGCCAAGCAAAATAAGCTAGTAAAAGGAAAAACAAGACAAATTACAATTTTTAAACTGAAAGTAAAAAAATGTACAGTGTAACTAAAGATTGAAAAGAAAAAAAAAAAAGGAAAGTCTATCGACTCTTTGAGACCATATTGTTTACAGACCACCAAGTGCCTCTATCCACGGAATTTCCCAAGCAAGAATGCTGGAGTGGGCTGCCATTTCCTTCTCCAGGGGATCTTCCTGACCCAGGGACTGAACTTGAGTCTTCTGCTTGGCAGAAGCACTGCTTAAGCACTCAGCTACCAGATTATTTAAATGTTAAATATCTGTAAGACTTTCAGTAAATAAGGTTAAGAATTACTTATATTCCTGGACAAATTTTTTTTGTAACTGAAACTGTTTAATACAATGTTAATATATTTTATCATTTCAGGATATTTTTTATAGAAAAATAATGTACAATTTACATCACTAATTTTGTTTGAAACTTCACTGTTATAAGCTATGGTTGGAATTCTGAATTTTCCAGAATGTTCATAATTTCAAATATTCTTCCAAATTATTATTTATATGTAGCAAGTAAGCTCACTATTACAAAATAATTATATGAATTTAAGTAAAGTAATAAAATCTATTGGGATGAAAAATTTAAAAATCATAGTTAGTCTAGAGGACTAATTTAGAAAAATATATTTTTATTTTAGATGACCACACATTATATGGACAACACTATTTAATCCTCCAAAGGAATAGTGTATATTTTAAGAGATATTAAAATCCATGACCCTTCACAGGGTATGCTTCTGAGATTGAACAATGAAAACAAATCAGAGTCAATAAATAAAGATGTCAGCATAAAAAGTATAATAGAAAAAGGAGCAAAAAAGAAAAGAAATCAAAGAAATATTATAAGAAGTGATATCCCAATTATTAAAATTTATATCAGTTTGGTTAAGTAAACTCATGTGTGCAATGTTAGAATTCAGGTGTTCAATGATAGAGAAGACTTCATTTTTACCCTGTGGAGATCTGTCAATATGAAAGATAACATATATTAGTTATCAAAATATTTTGCATTTAATGTGTTATAAGATACAGTGTATTTTCTCATGAGCTTAGTTCTACCTCACTCAGCATCCTAGCACTTTTCTTTTATTTATTTATTGGTGTTTTTTTTAATCTTATCCTTTAAAAGCAAACATTTTGCTTAAGGTGTGTAGTTGGGAGGGTTTACCTAGTATGGAACATTTGTTTTAACTGTTCTTTATTAGCAAGACGGTTCTCATAAAAACATACATTTGATTCCTTATTTTGTTTTACTAGTGCACACAAATAAATATGCTGCTAGGTATTAATGGAATTATTTTTCTTTTGTTTAGTAGAAATAAACAGGCAAAGAAAGAAAGCTGAGGTCATTTGACTCTTCAGGCAATTCATCCTATAAACCTACTTAACCAAGGTGTATACCGCATCCAATTTTAGTAATAGACAGCTGTTGAAATTAATTATTTGATTGTGACATTTCTTAGCTATTAATCTGTGTACACAGATATATATCTGGGCACTTAAAGTATCTTAATGAATTATCCTTAAAAAAAAACATAGAGCTACAACATGTATAGATTGACCTCAGATCAATATTTAATCAACAAACAACACTTCCTTCAAACATTTCAGTACTGAGTTGATTCATACCTGAGTACTTTACTTTAAAAAATGTTTTTATTGGAAAAGAAAACTCTAAAGGTTTCTGGTTGACTAAAAACATATCAGGGGCAGGAAAGAGAGTGTGTTCTTAAAATTTTGGGTACAATATTACAAAATACGGATGCATCTGAAAACAAAACAGTAAATTTAAGAAACAAACAAAAAACTGGTTGCAAAGTGAGGCTTTGAGAACAAGGTCTGAATTTTCTAAGAAAGAACTATTACAGTCTTTTTTTAAATTGCTGTTCAAAAAATGGAGAATCAAAATTTCCATTTGGAACTGTTTAAAAATGGAAAAAAAGAAAAAAAGCCACCACAGTTCATTGTATAGGCCAGATTTCACTTGCTATACTGCTTTTGGCCAGAGAACAAATTAAATTTACAGTCACACATTTATTTCATGCTTTTAAAGTATTTTAACATATGTTTAAACTCATGTGGTAAAGTATGACTTTTTACTATTCTGTTAATTTCATTTGGTTGCTGTTAAAGGGCTTACCAGTTTTCATTGCTTTATCTCCAAATTTATGACCGTCTAACTATTTCTGTCTTGCCTTTAATGTAACATTTGTGTGTGATTTTACTTTAGTAATCTAAGATTCCAGCTGCTTAACTAAAGACAAGATTTTCTTTACTTTCTGTTGATTAAATTAAAAACAAGATGATACTTCATTTGGAAATATTTCCAATTCTGTATCTGTGTTTCAATACTCTTCACATTTCTTCTGGTTTCCATGTTTCCAGCATATTAAACAGGCCAGTAGGAAAGTATGTTGGGAAGAATACCCAACAAGCAACACAGCACATGGTCAACATGTAATTACTACTTATGCTGCCGCTTCCATTTCTGGGTGTTTCCTTTCGCTTCCTCTTTTCATTTTGTAATTAAAACTGCACTGAATTAAATATGCTTTCATTAGAAGTTGATGCGCTTTTTCATTAATGTGTGTTCTAAATTGCAATAATACTATGCATTTGAAAGGAGCTTGACAGATTTAAAAGAATTTGCATATTCATCTCCCAATTTTGATTTCCAAAATTACAGCTCACATAAATAGACGTTATTATTTCCTTTAAAAATAGAGTAACTGAGACTCTGGGAGATTAGGTCATATTTTCAAGGAATCTTGGCCAGTAATGTGCCCTGAAGTAGACACTCCAGGGTTCTTTCTTCTCTAAATGGTTATCACTATTTTAAGAGTAAAGCAATTTCAGGTTGAAATTTATTGCTGACAGATTTATGTATTCAATAAGAAATCTACCCTCAAAAATAAAATACAATGAAGTTGTGTTTTCTTTCTGATGTTTTACATCTATTTACTGATTTGTTATCACACTAGAGTGAATTAATCCAAGTTTCTTGATAAGATGGGCTTCCCAGGGTGGCTCAGATGGTAAAGAATAAGATAGTACCAGATTTGAATCCTAGCTGGGAAATTTATTAGTAATTAGATATAACTCACCTCTCAAAGCTTCAGCTTCCTCTTGATAAAGTAGGAACAGCAATCTTTTGTATTGCAATTGTTTATAAATTATAGTATGTAAGTTGCCTAGCAATAACTGGCATACATTATGTCCTCAATAAATGGTATTAAACTCATAAGAACAGATATTATACATAATCTTAGCTAAAAGGTCAAGAAGCTATAATAAACAGAAATTAGTACTATTTTTATTATTTAATGCTTAAACATATTACATATATTTCATTTTTGTAACTATAGTGCTAATATTATGTTTATGGGCTTCCCAGGTGGTGCAAGAGGTAAAGAACCCACCTACAAATGCAGGAGATGTTAAGAGACTTGGGTTCAATCCCTGGGTTGGGAAGATTCCCTGTAGGAAGGCATGGCAACCTACTCCAGTATTCTTGCCTGGAGAACCCCATGGACAGAGGAGCCTGGCAGACTATAGTCCACAGGTTTGCAAAGAGTTACATATGACTGAAGGGACTCAGCACACACACACAGCACACATTGTATTTATACAAATAGCAAAATATGAATAGAACAGAAAATTCATGTCATTTTAAAGTAAAAAATAAAATATCAGGAGGATTAAGATAAATTTCTGAAATGACTATAGTCACTTCAGAAATATGTATTTTATATAAATCTGCATTTGATTTGATGGATCATAGATCTAAGCGTAAACACAAAACATTTAGAATATAGTATTGGAGAAATTATAAAGAAGCTTGGGTGTGTTAGTTAATAACATTAAGGTACAATATCTAAAGAATGATCCATGAAAGAATACATTAATAAGCTGGACTTCATTAAAATCGAACACTTCTGCTCTGCAAAAGACAATGTCAAGGGAATTAGATGCCAGAATGCAGACTGGAAGGAAACATTTGCAAAGACACATCTGATAAAAGATATCTTAAAATCAACAGTAAGGAAGCAAACAACAAATAAGCACATGAAAAGATCCCCTACTTCGTATGTTATCAGGGGATGCAAATTAAAATAACTTTGAGATACCACTACACATCTATTTGAATGCCCCAAAGCTGGAACACTAACAACAAACTTGCTAGTAAAGATGTAGAGCAACTCCTCCTCTTTGCTGGTGGGATTACAAAATAGTGCGGCCACTTGAAAGACAGTTGAAGGTTTCTGACAATACTACACATACTTTCACCATGCGATCCAGTAATCATGCTCCTTGGTACTTACCCAAAGGAGCTGAAACATTATGTCCACACAATACCTGCACGTGGAAGTTCATGGAACCTTCAACTCTAATTGAAAAAACTTGGAAGCAACCAAGATATCCTTGCGAGGTTGTTGTTTAGTCTCTAAGATATATGCCTGACTCTGCGACCCCACGAACTGAAGTTAAGCCAGGCTTTAATGTCCTTCATCATCTCCCAGAGTTTGCTCAAACTCATGTCCACTGAGTCAGTAATGTTATCTAATCATTTCATCCTCTGCCACCCCCTTCTCTTGCCCTGAGTCTTTCCCAGCATTAGGAAATGAGTCAGCTGTTTATATTAGGTGGCCAAAGTATGATGGGAAATTAAAGCAAATTAATACCACAGCATAAAATGACATTAAGATCAATTCATCCCTAACAAATCCTGAAGAAGCTTAAGCTTGAAGCAACAAATCATAATATTTTAAAGGCATGAAACAATGACTACAATAATTAATTAAAAACAGAGATTCAGAACTTTAAGGAAGGCCAGGCTCGTTTCTATTTCCATGCACAGAATGTTGCATAGGAATTTAAAAAACAAAACCAAAAAAAGTGCAAACATAAAGCACATCTGACTCAATGTTGACCAACTGAATATAAATCCTTCTGAGCAGAGCTGATTATTTGTCATTTTTGTTTACATTTTGGTAGATGCATTCAGTGAAATAGTGTGCAACTGTTAAACAGTTAAATTCAACTATGATTATATATTATATATTAAACTTATAATATTATAAATTGTTAAAATACATGTGTATTAAAAACAAAAATATATTAAAAAATAAATGTAATTAGTTTAGCAAAATATAATTCATATGTTTTAATTCATATTTTAATATAGTATATTTAAAAATAACACATATTTTAAAAATACATATTTATTTTTATTAGGAAACATGGAATATTAAAATTACACCTCAATAATTTGGAAATAATTTTATTGGAAAGATTTATGCTGCTGCTAAGTCGCTTCAGTCATGTCCGACTCTGTGCAACCCCATAGACAGAAGCCCACCAGGCTCCCCTGTCCCTGGGATTCTCTAGGCAAGAGCATTGGAGTGGGTTGTCATTTCCTTCTCCAGTGCATGGAAGTGAAAAGTGAAGTGAAGTCGCTCAGTCGTGTCCAACCCTCAGCGACCCCATGGACTGCAGCCTTCCAGGCTCCTCCGTCCATGGGATTTTCCAGGCAAGAGTACTGGAGTGGGGTGCCACTGCCTTCTCCAGGAAAGATTTATAGAGAAAGGCAAAATAAGTGGGGCTATTATTTATTCTTCTTATGAATGTAGGTTTTCTTATTTTATTAGCATGTTAATATAGAATTACAAAATGCAAGCATGTCTCAAATTTAACCTCACCTACTTATTTTGCTTTTAGTCAAGATGCAACCAGAAACTCTATAGATTAAATGATTTTCCCATAATCATAATAATTATGGAAGAGCATGGGTACAACATGTCTCATAATACACTCTCCAGAAAAATAGCTATAAAACTCTTATCCTTAAGTGTGTGTTTTTACTTTATTCTTTCATTATAAGTAGCTTCAAAGCCTTATTTTCTACTTATTCTACAAAATTCCTGTGGTTAATATCACATAAGATATAAAAATGCATAATGATTTAACTGTAAGATCAAAACAGGAAATTTTCCATTCTCATCATCTCCATTTAATATCATACTGAAGATCTTAACCATCACAAATCATAAATAAAAATACAGTCACAGGTGTACTAACTGCAAAAGAAATAAACACAGAAATATAGAAAGTTGGAACTACAGTATAAAAAAATTATTTTTCTCTTAGCTATTTGAGTGTTAATTTGTTAACTTATCAACAAGTGAATTCTCTTACACATCTCAAAGTTGGTGCACTTGACTTCAAACTTACCTTAAAGGCACAATAAGCTAGATAACATAAATAATATACAAATAGATCAATGGAACAGAGTCAACCATTCATAAACAGGCTACTAAATATGGTCAGCTGAGTTTTAACTGAGGCATATG
This sequence comes from Budorcas taxicolor, assembly GCF_023091745.1. NCBI lineage: Eukaryota > Metazoa > Chordata > Mammalia > Artiodactyla > Bovidae > Budorcas > Budorcas taxicolor. Next base: position 52,148,101 of record NC_068929.1, on the reverse strand, counting down.
ACAAGGATATATAGATCCAACCAGTCCATTCTAAAGGAGATCAGTCCTGAGTGTTCTTTGGAAGGAATGATGCTAAAGCTGAAACTCCAGTACTTTGGCCACCTCATGTGAAGAGCTGACTCATTGGAAAAGACACTGATGCTGGGAGGGATTGGCAGCAGGAGGAGAAGGGGACAATAGAAGATGAGATGGCTGGATGGCATCACTGACTCGATGTATGTGAGTTTAAGTGAATTCTGGGAGTTGGTGATGGACAGGGAGGCCTGGTGTGCTGCGATAATGGGGTAGCAAAGAGTCAGACATGACTGAGTGACTGAACTGAACTGATTGAACTGATGACATTTCAAACAGAAAAGTATTTTCGTAAATTATGCTAGAACAACTGGTTCATTACATAGATCTCCATATGGAAAAGAAAAACAATAAAAAAACTACATTTCATGTGTTATGATATACACGAAAATGTAGAAATGATTGAGATGGAAAATATAAAACCATACATTTACCAGAAGAAAATATGGGGGAAGAATAATCTTATGACCTTAAGGTAATCAGTATTTTGTTAGACTCAGAAAGCACTAACCATAAAAAGAGAAAAACAAAAAGATAAAATGGACTTCATTACAATTAAAAACTTAACATAAAGAAAATGAATGAGCCAACCAGAAACTGGCAGAAAATTATTTTAAATAACTATATATCTGACAAAAAACTTACATGCAAATATAAACAACTCAAGGCTCAATTATAAAATCTCAACAACCTAATAAAATAGTGGGCAAAAGTAGAAAAGAACTGCATAAAGGGATTATATGTATGTTATATAATCATTAACCATTTTGTGCAGCCCCAGTAAAGATGCTCAACATTCTTTGTCCTGAGGGAAATGAGAGAAATGGGAATGAAGGCCCATACTGCAATTTCACTGCACACTCTACAGAATGGCTCAATTGGCAATGACATTGCCAACACAAATGTCAGCCAGAACATTGAACAATAGAACCTCTCTTGGTGCTGCTGCTCCTGCTGCTGCTAAGTCGCTTCAGTCATGTTCAACTCTGTGCGACCCCATAGATGGCAGCCCACCAGGCTCCCCCGTCCCTGGGATTCTCCAGGCAAGAACACTGGAGTGGGTTGCCATTTCCTTCTCCAATGCATGAAAGTGAAAAGTCAAAGTGAAGTTGCTCAGTTGTGTCCGACTCTTAGCGACCCCACGGACTGCAGCCCACCAGGCTCCTCCATCCATGGGATTTTCCAGGCAACAGTACTGGAGTGGGGTGCCATTGCCTTCTCCTCTCTTAGTGCTAAGGGTTTAAAATAGTATATACAATCAGTTCAGAAAATTAGAATTTTTTTCACTAAGTTAACCATATACCTAATCCATGGCCAGAAACTTCACTTCTATGCATTTGCCAAACACATAAACAGATACACACACACACACACACGCAGACACACTCAAACATGTATACACAAAATGACCCAAACACTGATTAGAAGGTGACTGGATAAACAAGTTGTGCCATACTAGTACAATGAACACCACTCAGCAGTAACAAAGAACAGACCACTGATTAGCATGCAGAAACTCAAAAAATATTATGCTGAGAAAAATCACGTCCAAAAGAATATTTGCTTTATAAATTCACTTACATAAAATTCTAAATGGGGAAATATCAATTTTCTGGTGAAAGAAGTTAGAACAGTGGTTGCCTGTTGTGGGTAGGAGGTTGACTAAGAAGTAACAGGAATTTTCCAGCGTGATGGATATTTTACATCTTCATATGATTGCAGAGGTAGATGCATTTGTCAAAATTCATCAAATCATATTTAAGGTCAATGTGTTTTGCTACAGGTAAGTAAATAACACTTTAAAATTAAAAAAATGCTTTTCTTAAGATTTATTGATAAAGTCTAATATGCCAACAAATATTATCTCCCCATTCCTATAATAATGTAATTATGTATATATGTTTCTTCCTTTGCTTTTTATCAGTTATGTTAATATAGAATTATAGAATGTAATGGTATCTGAAATTTGTTCTAAGCCAAATCATGCATTTTTAGGGATAATAAAACCAGAAACCCAGGGAATTAAATTATTTTCCCATAATCATACAGGGAATTAGTTGTAGAAAATGGATTTCAACATAGTTCTTGTGATCTATTCTCCCTAAAAATACCTACAAGGTTGTTTGTCTTAACTATGTATTTTTTAATTTTGTGTTTAGCATGGTGGTGGTTTAGTCACTAAATCTTGTCTGACTCTTGTGATCCCATGGACTGTAGCCTGCCAGGCTCCTCTGTCCATGGGATTCTCCAGGCCAGAATACCTGAGTGGGTTGCCATTTCCTTCCCCATGAGATCTTCCTGACCCAGGCATCGATCCCAGGTGCTCTCAACTGCAGCAGACTCTTTACCAACTGAGCTACAAGGGAAGTCCCTTGTGTTTAGCATAAGCAATTTCAAAAACCTTTTTAAAAAGTAGGTGTATTATAAAAATAAAGAATATAGAATATAAATCAAAGGTAAAAATATTAATATTTGAGCATAGAGAATATATTCTTAATTGAAAATAAAAATAATTCAAAATGAAACCATTTTAATCATTCCAGTTAAAAATGGGGGAAATAAATTGAATAGACATTTCTCCAAAGAATATATACAAAGAGCCAATAAGTTCATGAGATAATGTTTAACATCACTAAATCCTTGTGCTGTGTTGTGTTGTGCTCAGTCGTGTTTGACTCTGTGCAACCCAAACTAAACTCTGTGTAGGCTGCCAGGGCCCTCTGTCCATGAAATTTTCCAGGCAAGAATACTGGAGTGGGTAGCCATTTCCTACTTCAGGGTATCTTCCTGACCCAGGGATCAAGTCATATCTCTCTGTCTCCTGCACTGGCAGGTAGATTCTTTACCAGTGCACCTCCTGGGAATTCAGTGGTAAAGAATCCGCCTGCAGTGTAGGAGATGTGGGTTTGATCTCTGGGTCAGGAAGATTTCCTGGAGAAGGAAATGGTAACCCACTCTGGTATTATTACCTGGGAAATGCTATGAACAGAAGAGCCTAGTGGGCTAAGGTCCATGGGGTTGCAGAATCAGACAGGACTTACCAACTAAGCAACAACAAACACCTGGGAGTCCTTAGGGGAATTCAAATCAAAACATCTGAGATCTCATTAGGATGCTTATTATCAACAAAACAGGAAAGAACACAACAACTGTTGGCACAATGTGGAGAGATTTGAACCACTTTCCATTGTTGCTGGGAGTATAAATGACGCAGTCCCTGGGGAAACAATATGTTGCTTCCTCAAAAAATTAAATACAGATTCATCACATGATCTAGAAAGTCCACATCTGGGTATATATACAGCAGTACTGACAGCTGAGTCTCAAATATTTATTTCTATAAAATAATTATTCACAATAGTCAAAAGCGGTAACAACCCAAATGTTCATTGACAGAGGAATGGATAAATAAAATATGGTTTATACATACAACAGGATATTATTCAACCTTACAAAGGAATGGCTTCCCAAAACATGTTACAATATGATGAACCTTAAAACATTATGTTAAGTGAAATAAGCCAAACACCAAAGGACAAATATTGTGTGACTCATATGAGTTGCCTGGAACAGGCAAATTCACGGGGAGAAAATAGAATAGTGGTTACTAGGGGCTCAGGTAGAGGGTAAAGGAAAATTATTGTTTCATAGATACAGAGTTTTAGTCCGGGTTGATGGAAATTCTCTGGATGGGTACTGATGATGGTTGTTCAAAACTATGAATGTTTCTAGGGCCACTGTTTTATATACTTAAAAATATTTAGATGGTAATTTTTATGTTATGTATATTTTACCACAATAATAAAATAAATTATTTTGAAACTTTTTATTAGTGTACTAGTTTTAATATAGCTGATATGTAATACTGCTTATACTTATGTGAAAAGAAATGTAATAAATGTATGCTTCTAAAGTTTTATTGAGATATTTTGAAATTAACTTTTATTGTGGGAAACACAGCTTTGCCTCAGAACCAGTAGAGTAATTTCTAAAATAATTTGTGCACATTTATATTATTTCAAATGACTCCATCCTTTTCCTAATTTCAATTACTTATTGTTACAAAATTTTAGTAGACTTACTAAACATATTTCAAATGCCTACCTTTCCCCCCCCCCCCCCCAAATTGTTATTCTTTATTGTGGGGCAATTGTCATTTGTGTATGTTTATGTGGGCAGATGTCTGCTTTCTTTGAAATATATTTTTGCCTGAAAAAGATCCAAATTTCCGTTGCACTGTGAATCCATTATTTTCTTAGAGCTATTAATCTGCAGAAATTTTTGCCTATGTTTTTAACAGTGACAGAAGTCTTTGTATTCAATTTTGTTTTCACTGAAAACAATAAGGCTAAAAATATTTATGTGGGGTTTGTGTAGAGTCATCAAGCCCCAGTTCTGCCTGGAAGAAGGGAATGTTGCTCCAACTATATGAAATCACCTTCAAGAACTGTTTCAACTTCAGAGAGCTATCTCACCCAGTTATGTTTGTGAAGGAAGTTCACATCCCTAATCTGATGGAGACAGAGGTGTAAGGGCCTAGCCATTTCAATCCTACAGCTGATGGGATATTTAAACTCCAGAGATCCCAAGATGTGGATTAAGGTGATAGGGCCTGCATCACTTACTAATTCTCTTCATTCTCCTCATTCTCACATCTCTCTTCCACAAGCGTTTATGCCTAAGAAACTCCTCACACATATTTTGAAAGGTTATCTCATGCAACATGTAAAATATATACTATTGTTGATTTTTATCTGATTACTGCTAAAATTGACACAGTAAACTGTTCTCTGCATTTTGATCTAATCATACCCAAAACTTAAAGACTACCTCTAGAGAATATCTAGAAAATGTCTGCTTGGGATACGTTTTTCATCTAATTTGTTTTGGAACCATTTAAGTTTTTCCAATAAGGAAAAATACTACTCTTTTGAAAGGTTTGAAATAATACTGATTTTGCCAAAGGAAGTTATGATCTGGCCAGACTCATGGTAGTGTGAGATGAAGAATTTATTCATAGCTGCTGATTTTGAAATCCTACTAGCTTATTACCTATTTTAATAAAGATCTGTTCCTGATCTAGCCTTTTGCAAAATGTGCTCTGAGAAAAAGAAAAGAAGCAGTGTCCATTAGCTCATTCCATCTCTTAGAAGTTGCAAATTACTGGAAGAGGAATTTTGCGTCAGAAAAGACCCAGTTTAAGAGTCTGGGAGGAGAATCACTTTTCAGTCTTCTTTCACTTTATTGTGGCATTCATCATAATTAGCATTTCAGTGGTCAGTTGTGGGTTGCATATATAGGGTAAATATATTAATAACCTATATGCTTCACTACATTTTACAGTGAGATTCATGATGAACCTTGACAAAACTTGATGAAGGGAAAGATTTTAAGAAGTTGGACAAAAAGATGTGAGAAGTAACAGAAACAGCTTTAATTAAACTAAAAAAAAAAATTTTGATTAATGCTAAAAGCCACAGGGGTCAGCATTAAGAAAATACTTCAGAGAAAGGAAAGAGTGAACAATGATATGAAAGGAGAATAAATTAAGTCAGAGGCCAGGCAAGCATTATTATTCAGCTTTGAGTCAAAGTCAGTATAAGAACAATGAAAAACTTAAGAGGAAATTCCATGAGATCCATAAGAACTGAAGTTAAGACACTGGTTAGAGTACAGAAATAGGAAAGCAAGCAAGCAAGAAATGACTAATGTTTACTGAGTATTTACATCATGCCAGAAAACACTTATTATATCCCATAAATTAATATATTCAATACTATGTTCATGAAAAGAACGTTGCCGCTGAGTGGTAATCTTTAGCAACTAACTCTCTGGAGGAAGGAGGCCTGATTGTTACCGTTTGCCAATTTCCATGCTGTAAATACCATACCATGCTCAGTTTAAAACTACCACCAAGACATTAGCAGTCATGGGATCTAGTAGGCATGAATTAGCTCCGGCATACTACTACATCTATGTCTAGTTTAAAAGTGAAAAACATAAATACAAATTATAAATCCAGGCAGACAAGGGTGGACTTTATGTAAAGCTTTTCTGATTCAAAACTCCATGATATTTTTACCAAACCAGTCTTTAGGAAAAGCAAAATAAAAAACAAAAAATTGTCCAGAATGGGGTGGAGAAATTATATATTCCTAGTACTCTGGCTGGGCTAGAAGTTAAAATTAATTAAAGGCTTAAAATCACCTGAGAAACCCAAGAAATGGAGTTAGAAGAATAAAGTCCACCACCCCCTGGACATCCAGAATGAAGCTTTTGAAACTTGCCTTACAACTCCTAGTTTAAAAAGAACAATATGTAGAGAGGATTTCCCTCCAATAGAGTATTATAAAATAAAAATAAAAATAATAATAATAAAATAAAACACGTAAAGAAATTTAGGAGATCAAGAAGGAAAAATGCCAGCCTCATGTTTAAAGAAACCAAAGAATGCCCTAAAGTTACCCATATGTGGTGAATTTTTAACTGACAGGAGGAAAAGACACTAAGAAAGAATACTTGGAGCTGAGGATCTAAGAAAATTTTGGCAGAATTCAAGTTGACAAAATATTTGACATTACATGACAAAAAAAAAATCAAGACCCTCTTATTTAGCAACAAGGGAATGGCTACATGGACTAATGACAGGAGTAAAGAGGATTAGTTTTGACACATGAATGGCAGGTAAAATGAATCAAACAAGAAAGTCATAATTTGGAGGAAACTATGCTAGCATGAGACTGATGAAGGGAAAGAAATTATATTTTGAAAAGTCTGAGAGCCACTAATTTGAGCTGGCTGCAATGAAGTAAAATTAAACAAATGAAAGCCTTGTCTCTTATTCACACCACACTCACATTTTGTTCACATCATACTCACATGTACACAGAATTACTGACTTGCACTCTTGTCTCTGCTTCACATATTGCCTGTAAATAACTGGACTAGGACAAACATTATAATGATTGATTAGTAGAAATAGACCAGCTTTAAATCTGAATAACTGTACTAGAATAAGAAAAAAAGAGCAAAAAATAGGATCAATGGACAAATACAAAAAGTGGTTATCAGGATATTATGATGCAACAAGCATGTATTTTGTTTTATGAAACAATTAAAAGTATAAAGCAATTTATGTGAAATTCCAAAATACCATACAGATAATGATTTACATAATAAATTATTTTAAACCACATAAGAATGATGAGCACAACATTCAGGATAGCAGCAATTAATTATTTTTGAAAAAGTAACAGAAAATGAGTTTAATGAAACAAGAGTCCAAATATTGATGTAAAAGTTGATATTATATAATTTGACAACAGAGAAAGGGATTAAAATATAAACAGAATTCATGCAAAAAGAATGAAGAGAGCAAAATGGGACAACAATAGAGGAAACAAAATAGACACTAGAACTTGCTATAAACATAGAAGATAAAAGAGAAGACTATACGTGGAAAGAAAGCAAACTGAGTTAGAAAAAGTAAAAAAGATTTAGCAAAAATAAGCTGAAAAACAAAAATCATATGATCATATCAATATATGCACAAAATCTTTTGACAAAATACAACACTCATTCATGTTAACAACTTTAAGTACGTAAAAAGTAGAGGGGAACTTCAACCTAATGAAGATTATCTACAAAAGCCTACAGTTTACATCATACTTAAAGGTAGAAAACTTGAAGCTTTCTTACTAGGATCAGGTACAGTGAGATGATGACTCGTCTCACCACTCCTTTCGACATGATACTAGAAGTTTTAGCTAGTGCGATAAGACAAGAGAAAGCAATATAAGGTGTACATATTGAGGGGAAAAAATAGCATTATTCATAGATGATAAAACCAACTATACAGAAAATCTGAAAGAATTTACAAAATGTTGTTGAAACTTATAAGTGATTATAGCAAGGTTGCATGATACAAGGTTAGCATACAAAAGTCAATAATTTTCCTATACACCAGCAATGTGTAAGTAAAATCTGAAAGTAAGGACACCGATATCATTATATTTGTTGTTTTTGCTGAGTTGTTAAGTCGTGTCTGACTTTTTGGGACTCCAGGGACTGTAGCCTACCAGGTTTCTCAGTCCAAGACATTTTCCAGGCAAAAATACTGGAGTGGATTGCCACTTCCTTCTTCAGGGGATCTTCTTGATGCAGGGATCAAGCTTACATCTCCTGCATTGGCAGGCAGATTTTTTACCTCTGACTGAGACTCCAGGGAAGCCCCAGTATCATCACCAAAATTAAAAACCTATATATAAATCTCAAAAGGATGTACAAAATCCACAGAATAAAAACTAAAAACATTCTGAAGACTGAAATCAAATAAGAACTAAAGAAATGAAGAGAAATTGTATGTTCATGGATAGAGTCAATATCATCAAGATATCGGTTCTTCCTAACTTGATCTAGAGATTCAGTGCAATCTCAATTAAAATCTCAGCAAGTTATTTTATGGATAATGACAATGTTTATATAGAGGGGCAAAAGCCTTGGGGCCAAAACAAAACTTAAGGGAAAGAATGAGATTGAAGGACAGACACTATCCAACTTTAAGACTTATTATAAAACTATACTAATCAAGAGAGGGAAGTATTTGTACAAGAAGAGACAAATAGATCAGTGGAGCAGAATAAGAGCCCACAAATAGACTTACATATATATTTAACTGGTCAGTGATATGGAGCAAAAGCAATACAATAAAGATAGTCTTTACAACAAATTGGTGTTAGAATAACCAGACATCTACATGCAAAAATTAATCTGGACACAGACATATATCCAACACAAAACCAAACTCAAATTGGACCACAGACCTAATTTCATAAACCATACATCTCCTAGAAAATAACATGTGAGAAAACCTCAATGACCTCAGATACGGTGATACATTTTGGATATAATACCAAAGGCACATCCATGAAATAAATAAATGACAAGCTGGACTCCATCAAAATTAAAAATGTCTGTTCTGTGAAAGAGAATGGCAATTGAATGAGAACCCAGGCCACAGACCAGATGGAAATATTTGAGAAAATGCTGCTTTTGAAAAAGGACCAGAACACATGAAGAACACTTAAAAATCAACTGTAAAAGTAAAGAACTCAAGCATAAAATAGGTCAAAAATCTTAAGAGACACCTCACTGAAGAAGATACACGGATAGGAAATAAATATATGAAATGATTTCCCATATCATATGTTATCTGGAAAATGCAAATCTAAATGACAATGAGATACCACTATCTATTAGACTGGCCAAAATCTAGAACACTGACAATACCCAATTTTGGTGAGGATGTGGAACAACTGGAAACCTCATATTTTGCTAGTGGGAAAGCAAAATAGTACAGCCAATTTGGAAGATACTTTGTTGATTTCCTACAAAATTAAGCAAACTTTAACCATTTTGATCCAACTCAGTATTTCAAGGAAGGAGCTGAAAACTTCACAAAACATGTACACACGGATGTTCACAAAACAACTAGACATGGAAAACTTATGTTCACAAAATACCTAGAGGCAGTTCTCTCTATAAATGTCAAATCTCAGAAGCAACCAAGATACCCCTCAGTAGGTGAATGGATAAAACTATGACACATCCAGACAAATATCATTCAGCACACACAGACAAAAAGAGCTATGAAACCATGAAAACACAAGGAAGATCCTTAAATTCATATTACTAAATGAAGTAAGCCAATTTGAAAAGGTTGTATACTGTGTGACTGCAACTATGTAACATTCTGGAAAAGACAAAACTGGAGAGAGTAAAAGGTTGTCATATTTAGGGGATTGGGAAGGATGAATAAGGAGAGTATTTTCCCTATGATTTCATCACAATGATATGTGTCATCATATGTTGCCCAGACTCATAGCATGTACAGAATGGAAAGTCAACTACAAAGTAAACTATGGACTTGGAGTGATTATGATGTGTCACTGTAAGTTCATCAGTCATAACAAATGCACCACTCTGGTGGGGGATCTTGATAACTGGGAGGGTATGCACAAGTCAAGGCAAGGGATGTATGTAAAATATCTGCACCTTCCTCTCCATCTTTTTGTGAACTTATAACTGCTCTTAGAAAAGCTTTAAAAAGCAAATTTAAATAAAAAGGAAATAATTTATGAAAATAATTTTATAGTGAAGATGCCATTTTAATCCAATATTCATAGTGATCACCAAGAATGGCACAATTTGAAACCTTGCACCCCCTGATAAGAGGCAATGAGAACAGAATCACTTGTGTGATTTCCCGCTAAAGATGCATAGTTCAGTTCAGTTCAGTCACTCAGTTGTGTCCAACTCTGCGACCCTATGAATCACAGCATGCTAGGCCTCCCTGTCCATCACCAACTCCCGGAGTTCACTCAGATTCACGTCCATCGAGTTAGTGATGCCATCCAGCCATCTCATCCTCTGTCGTCCCCTTCTCCTCCTGCCCCCAATCCCTCCCAGCATCAGAGTCTTTTCCAATGAGTCAACTCTTCTCATGAGGTGGCCAAAGTACTGGAGTTCCAGCTTTAGCATCATTCCTTCCAAAGAAATCCCAGGAATGGATTGGTTGGATCTCCTTGCAGTCCAAGGGACTCTCAAGAGTCTTCTCCAACACCACAGTTCAAAAGCAAAGATGCATAACCCAAATCTAATCATGAGAAACCATCAGACACACACAAATTGAAGAACATTCAGAAGATAAGTGTCTTGTAATCTTCAAAAATGTCAGGATCAAGAAATCAAAGAATCATTGAGAACTATATCAGAAAACAGAAATAAACAAAAGAGGCATGACAACTAAACACCATGTATGATTGTGAACTGCCTCGATTTTCCATAAATAATGATACTGGAAAAAGTCGCAAAATTTGAAAGGAGTCTGAAGTAATGTCTATAATGCACCAGTGTTAATTTCCTGATTTTGATGGCATGTTGTGGTTATATAGGAAATAAACACTAAATTACTTGAGTTTGGAATAACATGATTTAGAGAGAAATGAAAAAAGAATGAAAGAAGTTTCTTCCAAGAAGATATCAGAACTAGGGAAACAACTTAGAAAACAAAAGAAATAAATAATTTAACTCCATAAAAGTAACTGAATAATTTATTTACAGATACACACTCAAGTGGTAAAACACAGTTTATACTAGGGAATATATATTTGCAATTCCTAATAAAACTCATAGGAAGAGACCTTCATTTTCAGATATTGTAGAGAAGTTATTTGGAAAAATTATGTTAAAAACAATTTGAAATGCTGGAGAGAATATAAACAACAGTTCTTTTAAAGTAATAAAGACAAGGCGAGATGACAGAACCATGTATAATGGGAAATAAACACCTTAGGTCACATATGGCTGTAAGTAGAATAGCAAATCATAAAGCTGCTTTTACTATGTGAATATGTTTATAAGAGAAAACTTGTTTTTCACGTTTGTTGCACTTCTTGTGTAACAGGTACACAATTCAAGGCCAAAGATGTAGACTCAACATTCAAACACTTAACAGTTAAAACCAGTTGCTCATGCTATAGAATTAGAAAGAAAATTACCTTACTGTAAGCAAACCTGGAGGAATAGAGGGGAAAAGGCTTAAGTAATTAAAGGTTAAAAAAAAAAAAAAACTGACCATGACAAGATGAGCCTCAATAATATTTTGAGCCATATTAATTTTTTTAGGTAAACCAGAGAACCCTAAAGATAAAACTTGAAAGAAGTCAGATAGAAACATGTGAATTATCTTCAAAGAAGAAGCAGAGGGTCAGCTGATTTCTCAGAAACAGCAATCCATTCATAATCCAGGAAGCAGAGAAATGCTACTTAATATAGCTATCACTTTCAAATTCTGTAACCACAAAAATTAACTTTTTAACACAAAGCCAAAAATACCCTCAGATAAAATAAAGTTGAAGATACCATCACTAGCACATACACTAATGAATATACTTATTTCATAGCAAAGGCAGACGATCTGTCACTGAAAGTCTAATATATAAGGGGAAATAGTGAAGAAAATGTAAAACGTGTGAATAAATCCAAACAAATAAGGAACATAAAAGTCAATGACAGTATAAGTCAGGTGGACAGGAGGTGAACAGTGATAAAATATTCTGTGGTGTTTTTACAATTCAGCCTCCAGATAACATTACATATTAAAGGGACTCTTAAAGATGTTTCACAAGAAAAACACTTAGGAAGGAATATGAGAATCTGGTCAAGGCATTAAAAAAAAGTTCATGTATTTGAGGAAAAGAATGTAAGCACTATTCAAGCTACTCTTTCTTTAGAAAATAAGATTATTTAATTATCAATGTTTCTAAATTATAGCATAATTTCTTTTAAATTATAGCATACTAAATAATATGAGTTTTATACATTTTTTATTTCCTGTAAATTAATAGCAAATATTAGATGGGTTTTGAAGATTTGAAAAAAAATATTCTAAGGTAACAGAACAGTTTTAATTTTCCTCATTGATTATTGAAATGATATTGCATGGTTTCGCTCACACAAACCTTTTTATAGTCCCATATGACCATAGAAAAAGAGGACTTTCTGTGCTGTTCCTCCTAAAAAAGCCTCTAACACAGGCTCCACATACTTTTGTGTTTATGTGAAGAAGCAGAAAATAAATATTTTAACTTTGAGGGCTACACACAATATCTGCACCATAGCCTTCCTCTTAAAAAAAATATCTAGCCTTAAAAACATATATAAATTCTTTCTAGACCCTGAGCTAAGCAGCTTTCTAGATTTAGCCCATCAGCCTTTATGTCAAAATATTTAACAGATGCCAAAAGTGAAATTTAGAAAAAACTAAGTCAAGAAGGAAAGAGAACCTGAGAAGTCCTATAACCATTAAAGAAAATAAGTCAACAGCCCACATTTTCCTATAATAAAACAATTGTACAGAAGAAATTTCTAAATGAATTCTAGATATTATTCAAGAAAGCATTAATACAATTGCATACACAAATTATTAATATATAAGGTAACAGAAAAAATGATAATACTTTCTGCCTCATTTTATGTGACTGTAGTAACTTTGATGTTTAAATATAATAGGAACAGTAATTTTACTGAGTGATATCTTGTATGAAAATGAATGATTTTATTTCTAGTATGACCCAGCAATCCCACTGCTGGGTGTACACACCGAGGAAACCAGAATTGAAAGAGACACGTGTACCCCAATGCTCATCACAGCACTGTTTATAATAGCCAGGACATGGAAGCAACCTAGATGCCCATCAGCAGATGAATGGATAAGAAAGCTGTGGTACATATACACAATGGAGTATTACTCAGCCATTAAAAAGAATACATTTGAATCAGTTCTAATGAGGTGGATGAAACTGGAGCCTATTATACAGAGTGAAGTAAGCCAGAAAGAAAAACACCAATACAGTATGAAAGTAAAAGTGAAGTCAGTTGTGTCTGACTCTTTGCGACCCAGTGGACTGTAGCTCACCAAGCTCCTCCGTCCATGGGATTCTCCAGGCAAGAATACTGGAGTGGGTTGCCATTTCCTTATACTAATGCATATATGTGGAATTTAGAAAGATGGTAACAATAACCCTGTATACAAGACAGCAAAAGAGTCACAGATGTATAGAACAGTCTTTTGGACTCTGTGGGAGAGGGAAAGGGTGGGGTGATTTGGGAGAATGGTATTGAAACATGTATAATATCATATAAGAACTGAACCATCAGTCCAGGTTTGATGCATTATACAGGATGCTTGTGGCTGGTGCACTGGGATGACCCAGAGGGATGGTACGGGGAGGGAGGTGGGAAGGGGGTTCAGGATGGGGAACACGTGTAAACAGTGGCGGATTCATGTTGATGTATGGCAAAACCAACACAATATTGTAAAGTAATTAGCCTCCAATTAAAATAAATAAATATAAATTAAAAAAGAAAATGAATGATTTTATGGAAGTAGAAATTTTAAACAAAGAAAGAGCAAATGGAATTTGACAATATAAAGCTTTATATCATTACCAGTGTGGCCTATTTCCAAGTCTTTAAGTTCAGTTCAAATAAGAAAAATAAGGTAATCCCTTGGTAACATACTGAAGGGAAAATAAAGAATTCAACAGATGGATACATATATTTGACAATATTTCATACTCATTTATGATTTAAAAGCATAGCAAACTAGGATTAAAAGAAAATCCTTTAATCCTATAAAAATATCTTTTAAAACAACATTAAGAAACTTCACAATTAATGATAACATGTTGAGCACTGTGCTTTTGAACTGTGGTGTTGGGGAAGACTCTTGAGAGTCCCTTGGACTGCAAGGAGATCCAACCAGTCCTTCCTAAAGGAAATCAGTCCTGAATATTCATTGGAAGGACTTATGCTGAAGCTGAAACTCCAATAGTTCAGCCATCTGCTGTGAAGAGCTGACTCATCTGAAAAGACCCTGATGCTGGGAAAGATTGAAGGCAGGAGAAGAAGGGGATGACAGAGGATGAGATGATTGGATGGCATCATCAACTCAATGGACATGAGTTTGGGTAAACTCTGGGAGTTGGTGATGGACAGGGAGGCCTGGTGTGCCATCGTCCATGGGGACACAAAGAGTTGGAGATGACTGAGTGATTGAACTGAACTGTTGAGCACTTTTTAAAATTAAGAACAAAATATAATCCCTCTCATATCATCTATTCAGTATTCTATTGGAGTTTTTTTCAATGCAGAAAGACAAGTCAAAAAAAAAGTTGTTCCTTTTTTTTCTTTGATCCAACTCACACTCTCCCCATCAGAGAGTGCTACAAAAATTCCCTCCACTTCACAGCAAGACTCTAATGTTGCCTGTGTGTGACTTTTCCAATTTCTCTCTCTCCATTCCCTTTAAGATCCACTATGGTAAGAATTCTGGACCCACATCATTGGAACCATAAAAGTAAGTTCACCTAGAATCTCCATGAAACTAAAGTCAATAGAACTCTCCACGTATTTGACTTAGCAGCTGTTGACTCAGTTAACACATTCTCCTCTCCAAATATGTTCTTTGCCAGTCTTCTAAGACACTCCAACCTCTTAGTTTTCCTCACAGTTCAAAGAATACTCTTTATTGGTTGTATTTGTTATTTTCTGTTCTTTTGTCCCACATCCTCCTCCTTCTCACACACACATCCTAATGTGGGTTTGTTCTTGAAAGCAGCTTTATTTCCCTTATGACTACACTCACTTTCTTGATATCTTACAGTCCCATCTCCCATCTATATGCTGATGACTTAAGAGACCAGTTTAGAAATCTTTCCTGAACTCATATAATCACAAAATTCCATTTATTTTAACATATCCAAAGATGAACTCAAGGTTTTACTCTTAATGCCCTACCACTGCAAATAAAAGCAAGTCAGTTTTCAGCCCAAAATGTTTTGAGTCATCTGTAACAATGCTCCCTAACATCTATGCATGAAACTACACCAATTTCTACTGTGCCAACTTTAAACCCAGAAGTCAGACTGATATTTTAACAACTTATTTCATACAATGTCAATCTTCTGCTAAAAATTCTGCAATATCATCCCATTTCAACTCAGAGTGAAAGACAAAATACAGTATCTTATGTCTTTGCTTCCTATAGTTGCTGTAAAATCACAAACTTTAGTTACTTAAACCACCACAAATTTATCCTCTTACAGTTCTGGAGGTCAGAAGGCTAAAGCAAGGTGTTGGCAGGGCTCTGCTCATTCTGGAGGCTCCAGATGAGACTCTGTTTCTTTGCCATCTCCAGCTGTTGGAGGGTCTATGCATTCCTTGGCCCCTGTTCCTTTCTTCCACATTTAAAGCTTGTTACTCTAATCTCTGGTTCCATTGTGGCATCCCTTTCCTTTGATTTTAACCCTCTTGCCTCATTCGTACAGGGAACCATGGGACTACATGGGGATCACATAGGAAATCCAGGATATAATCTCTCCTATCTCAAGAGCTTCAAATTTACCACAGCTATAAGTCTTTGTTTGCAATTTAGAATAACATCTACACAAATTCTGAGAATCAGGATGTGGATATCTTTGGATGTCAGAGGATGAGTTGGCTGGATGGCATCACCAAAGCAATTGGCATGAACTTGGGCAAACTCTGGGAGATGGTGAGGGACAGGGAGGCATGGCATGCTACAGTCCATGGGGTCATAAAGAGTTGGACACAAATGGGTGACTGAACAATAACAATAGTCTTTGAGGGAATTATTCTGTCTATCACATTCTGTAGGATCTGTGCATACTGTTAAACTTTCTGCCTTCCCCTTAGGTTGTTATTGTTGTTGTTGCCTCTTTTGCCCCAGGCACACATACCTCCTTGCCTTTCCTTGAATATTCATGGGGAATCTCTTGATTTAAAATATTTGTAGTAACTATTTCATCTTGATGCAAAAAAAAAAAAAAGAAAGAAAAATGTATTCCATTAATAGCTATTAGTTACCCCTTTCACTTCCTCCAAATCCTTTGCTTAAATATCACCTTTTTAGTGATGAAGTTTTGACCACCATCACTTGCTCTGTTCCATCCCTCAATATGCATTACCTTGCTTTCTCTCTTCTTTTCTTTATAAAAAAATATTTTCTTTACTTGGCTACACTGGGTCTTTGCTACAGCCTGTGGGATCTCATAGTTGCAGCATGTGAACTCTTAGCTGTGGAATATAGAATCTAGTTCCCTGACCAGGGACTGAACCCAGGCCCTCTGCATTGGGAGCATGGAGTCTTAGTCACTGGACCACCAGAGGAGTACCTTTCTCTTCTTTTCTAATAGCAACTTTTATCATGTAACATACCATAAGACTACTATATTTATTATATTTATTTTTAATTTCCTGCATTTCCCACCGAAAAAAAATAAAAGTGAGCTTCATGACGCAGGATGTGTTGTCTTTTATTCAGAGATGTAACCTGGTAACCTAGAGTGTGTCTAAAAATAATAAGTTCTCCACACCTATTATGGATTTCAGAATGAAACAACCAATAAGCAAGGAATAGATGACCTGAAGAAATGGTGGATAGAACACTTGAAAAACTTGTTGACACACACACAAAGTTCATTGTTATTTAGGAAAATGCCAATTAAAACATCAGATTTAAAAAAAGAAAAGTCTAAAAATAACAAAATTGAATCTCTACTTAGAATAAAAGAAACCGTTGTATACTGACAGTGGGAGTATGCACTGGTTAAAATTGAGGAAACTAAAACGGCAATACTTGGAAAAATTGAAGCTAGGCACACAGTAAAGATCAGCAAATTTACTCCTAATTATATACTCTTTCAATGTACATAAGCAAGAGAGTGCATGTACAGAAACATTCATAGAAGCACTGTGAGCAAGAACCAAAGTAAGGTGAAAAGACAACATGGTATCTCCATTATTGATAATAATGTAAAACTAAGTCCAAACACAGAGGTACTCTGCACAAAATATGGTTTAATTTCATAACCCCATTTGGGCGAAAGACATAAAAGAATATATGAGCAGATTACCTTAAATTTCAGAAACATTTAAAACTCAGCATGTTCTTTATGACTGGCTCAAACTATAAAGAAACACAAGGCATTATTAACCCCAAATGAATGTAATTGCCACTTTTATAAAGGAGAAATGATGTTGTTGCTAATAGACTGACACACAGAGGTTCTTAGGGACGACTAATTCTCCATTTCTTGACTGGGGTTGAGGTCATACACTTATTCGTTAAAATTTGTATGTGTGTTTTATTCAACTTTCAGCATGTATTACATTGAAAATAAAAAAGAATTAAGGGTCAATTAATAAAAAGAACTTACAGGTTAAAAAAAAAACTAGTTTAACAATAGAAAATTTGGTGAAGGATATAAACACTAATTTAAATAGAAAATGCTTTAAACACGTGAAGAAATGTTCACTCTCACTTAAAATAAGAGAAGTGTTTTAATTTACAAGATTGAAAAATTATTACAAATGTTGATAGTACAGAGATTTAAACAATTAAAGAGTTACATAGATATGAATTTGAGCAAACTTGGGAGATAGTGAAGGACAGGGAAGCCTGGTGTGTTGCAGTCCATGGGGTCGTAAAGAGCCGGACATGACTTAGCAACTGAACAACAAAAGTTGCTTACATACCTTGCTGTTGGCATAATAAATTCAAACAACATTAATGGAGAGCAATTTAGCAATATCTCTGAAAGTTTAAAGTTTCCAAACTTTACTTCAACATTTGAAGTCTAGTCATATTCCTAAAGCTATACTAGCACTGTGTGAAATAACATATGATTATATTACTTAATTTTTTAAAAGAATAAAAGTCCTTCAAAAGGAAATGGTAACATAAATTACAATATATTCACTGGAACTAATGCTATAAAGCTACTAAATGCTTTAAAAAATGAAATGTATCTTTTTGCCCTGAAATGGAATATATCAAGTTACATTTTTAAGTAAAAAACAAATCATGTTTTATAACATTGTATAAAGTACACCACCATTTATATAAAAACAAAACATTAAATACTTGTTAAGTAGTTCTATAATATCTTTTGGAGTATATATGTAAAAAAACAAAACAAAACAAAACCCAGAACTGATCAATGCAGTTTCTGAGGAAGAGAACTATGGATCCTGGTGGGAGTCATAATGGTAGTTTTAACTGTAATATATACCCTATTTTGCCTTTTAAATTTTATGCAAAGTTCATGCATTATCAATTCAACATATAAATTGAATAACAAACATATAACAACTACAGAAATAAATTGACTTTTCTATGAAGCAGTAGAAATATTCCTGTTACCAATGCAATTTTAGTTTTGTGCTGATATTATTCAGAAAAGAAAGTCAGGTAACCTATTCATCGCTGCACTCCTGGATGCTCAGCTCTCAGGAATGCATACACCAGTGCATGATTCACAACATTATCCCTCTGCTCCTCTGATCTCAGGATAACCCAGTATTTACAAACTAGATTTGGTGCTAAGCTTATGATGTTTTTTTGTATATAGTGGCAGGACTAGTATCAGGGAAAATTGAAGAATTCAATTTTCTTGGACTTTTTTGGGAGTATTTGGGAGATACAACACTGAACTGAGGAGTTCACTGAGGGAATTTAAGCTAAACAGCAGTCAAAATAGGAGATGTTCCTTGAGATAAATGCTATAGTAGTACACATTCTTATAGCTTAATTTCCTATTTGATAAAATAATTTTAATCCTGGATTGAGATTTAATATCTTAATTTAAAATTCTAAATATAATAACTTTATGTAGTCTATAAATGCATAAAGTATAGCTTTAAAAGTGAGGTTAGTGAAAGAATTTTACCAGAGAGAATCTGAAATTTGCATAAAGTGTTTTTGCTTCCTGTAGATTAGAGTTCTAGGGAGAAAACCAAAGGTTTGTATATTATATCCCAGCAAAATCATTGTTCCCTTTTCTAAACTTAGTTCATCTACCTGCAAACTAATATGCTTTTCTTTAACTTCTATTTATAATTACCAGGAGCCCATGAAATGCAGTTACTCAATTAGCAACACAGTAATACAACCACCAACAATATTAATAATGATAATAAAATTCAGATTAAATCATGTTTTTTGATAAAACGAAAGTAGAAGTTTGACTATACTGGATTCCCCTTGTGGCTCAGCTGGTAAAGAATTCGCCTGCAATGCGGGAGACTTGGGTCTGATCCCGGGTTGGGAAAATCCCCTAGAAAGGGAAAGGCTACCCGTTCCAGTATTCTGGCTTGAAGAATTCCATGGAACGTATAGTCCATGGGGTGGCAAAGAGTCAGACATAATTATATTCTGTAAATATTTAAGAATTCATTTCAGAAAATTTATTGAAGTGTACTGTCCTTTTCTATTCAGGTTTTCATAAGAAGCAACTGAGAATTTGAATATTTGAACATATTCCAAGTATGAGACATTGATGAGCAAGCATAATAACAGGCATCCCCTTTTTTCATTTTCTTTACTGAAAAGAACATTATTGTTTAGTACAAAGAGGACAAAAATTTAATTGACTATATAATTGTATATTGTCTCCAAGAAAGAAAATGAGAGGGCTTTGGTAGAAATTCATAATGCCATAATAATAATTTCCTATGCTTCATGGCCATTATACACTCACTTCTTACTGATTAATTATACTGAGAGACTTTCTACAGAACAAATTTAAGTGAGATTTCAATACATTTTTCATTTACAGAGATTTCTCTCAAACTTTACCAAATGTCTGAGTCAATTTTCACATAATCTTCATTAGAAGATTATTATATTTCTTAAAGTTCTGTATTTGAAAAATGATGGGTTAAATTGTAGATCTAAATTTTTCTTAACTTTAATATTTTAAAATAATAGCTAATATTTTAAAAAGTTTATTTGGCACAGAGAAATTGAGTCATTTTTAAAAAATTATTACCCGTCTATTATTATTATCAAAGTACTTCTATCTACTTGTGTTACTAACATTTGTGAATTAATTGGTCTAAAAGCATAGAAATAATATTTTTAGAAAATAAATCTATAATTATCTATTATATAAGATATACTCCAATGAAAATAAATTCAGGGGACACAGCATAGAGATGTAGATTTTAAAAGATGCTGGGTGACAAATTGAAGAAGCAGAAAAAAGAGACGAGAGAGCTTCTGTGTGGAGGGGATTATAAAATGGTAAGTCCAAGAGAAGGGTATATAAAAATAAGTCTGGTGGGAAAGAAAAGATGGAAACATAGCTTCTCTGGGTTACTAAATCAAGGGTATAAAGATGAGTGGAAAGACAGCGTTCCCACAATTCACTAGAGTACAGGAAGGGCAGTGAGCGTGGTAAACTATTTAGGTGATGTGGATGTACTGTTGTTTTGTGAGGGTTACAGAGATATAGCATGTTATGTAAGTAAGTTCATGGAAGAGTTTAGTAATTCTATACTGTCACTACTACCAGTAAGAACTTTTAAGTAAAAGAATGATTAAAGTTGTTTTTTATATATGAGTATCCCATACTTAATTCCATTTATCTTTTTTTAATTCAATATTTGGCATTGGATATTTTATTGGAAAGTGCTAACAAGAAGTCTATTTCCCCTTAGTTCAAATGGGAAAAAATAGAATGCTTACACATTAAACCCAAATTCAAAACCAATTTCTTAAAAATGTAAATAAAGCAGTAAAATCTCTATGTAAGAATAACATGCTATAACATTAATACATAAAATGCTTAAATCAGTGTTACCTGATCACTTATGAGTTAACATGAATTAGTATGGCTTCCCAAAAAAGCATACAAAATTTTAGGTGCACATTTTATTTTACAGCCTCTCTTATCTTTAAACCACTTATGGGTGGTTTTGAACTTCTACCACGCATATCTGGAACATAGCTTAAGATCTTCCTGAATTTAACTACTTTGTTAAAATGTTATAGTGAGCTTTGAGGATGTGAGCCTAATTTTCCAATGTAACTTCTAGCTGAAATATTGAGAGATAATGACATTGGATGCATTTTGAAAATGAAAAACCAAAGGTGGTCTGCCTGGAAAACAGTGTCAGGGTTGTGCAGGACATATCTTTATTTAAAAATACTTGAGGATTAGTAGAGTCTTTATAAATTCTAATTCAGGTTCATCTTTTTTTTTATTGTGGGCTTTACCTATATTAAACTCCCTGATGGCTCAGATGATAAAGTGTCTGCCTGCAATGCAGGAGACCCGGGTTTGATCCCTGGGTTGGGAAAATCCCTTGGAGAAGGAAATGGCAACCCACTCCAGTACTCTTACCTGGAAAATTCCATGGACAGAGGAGCCTGGTAGGTTACAGCCCATGGGGGTCACTGACTTTGTGAATGTTTAAAGTCGGGTGATTCTCTTATGAATAACACTTTACCTATATTAAGGAAATAACGTCTATGTGAAAGTGAAAGTGAAGTAGCTCAGTCATGTCCCACTCTTTGAGACCCTGTGGAGTGTAGCCTACCAGGCTCTTCTCTCCATGGGATTCCCAGGCAAGATACTGGAGTGGGTTGCCATTTCCTTCTTCAGGGGATCTTCCCAACCCAGGGACGTCTATATTCACCTCAAAAATCCAAATATCTCATCAAGAAGGTTTTCATTAATCATTTAATCTAAAGGATTTTCTGTTGATGTCTATCAAGTCATTCTGATTTATTTTCTTCCAGGATATTTTCCAACTAAAATCACTCACTGTATTAATTTGTTTTGTGCTCAGTCCTTTTATGGTGTTCATTACTAGGGTTCAGATAGAAAATAACTCTATCACAAGACCGTTCCTTCTCCCATCTTAGCACTAAAGCAAGCCTATATGTATGGAACAGCTAAATGTGTATGTGTTTTATGTAGGTTCTCTTCATCATGCTTGTATTTAAAAAAAGAAAAAGAAAGAAAAAATCACCTGGGAACTTTTGGCCTCAACATCACAGCTTTTAAAATGTCAAAGTGAGTGCTTCTAACTCTCTAAACTCCGATATAAAGTTCTTCCACAAGTTCACCTGAGAACTTCTTCCTCCGTAGGAAGATTGCAGTGGGGAGGTCAGCACAGTTTCTTCTACCTTAGTTCCAACTAGTCCTTCCCTGGTTGCAACTAGGTTTGATTTGATTGTACCCATATTATTACAGACAAAACACATACAATCTAATTTGGTGAATGCAGTTGGTACTTTCTGACTTTGTGAATATTTAAAGTCGGGTGATTATCTTATGAATAACACTTTTATTCTTTTCCCTGATTTTGGAAGACATTTCTTCTAGAAATTTCCAATAATAACTTAATTATAAACTGCTGCATATTAAAAGCCCCTTCCAAAGAAATAAACAGACAAATAAAAATAACTTGCCTCTCCAGGCTCGTCATTTAATAGCATAGATTAGTGTAATGCAAATCTCAAATTAAGTCAGGATAACAAAAAGTTATGAGACTCTTTTCATCTCAGACAGAGCACAAGTCCCAGAAGCCTCGGACAAAATAGTAAGTGCCAAATATTGCTGCGTTTCAGGCTTTTGGGGTCTGTGCGGTTTCTAAGACAGAAAGAGTCTCATAACTTTTTGTTATCCTGACAATGTAGGAGATGTAGGAGACACGCCAATATTTTATAATAACCTATAAGGGAAAAGAATCTGAAAAAGAATATATATGTGTGTGTATATATATATTCACTTTGCTATACACCTAAATCTAACACAACATTGTAAATCAACTATACTTCAATAATAATAATAATAATCTATCATTGGGAAAAAAAGAATCTACGTGTTAAATGTATTTCACATTTAGAGAATGATGACATCAATGAGACTATCAGATCTGAATCACTTGGAGGCCCCAAGAATCTCTTTCATGTGTCCAGATGGTGTATTTTTACATTAAGTCAATAAGTTAAGACAGTTGCCCTAATTATTTATTAAAATTATTATGTTTTTACTTCCTAGAATGAATTATTTTATTGATACTATGCTGACTCAGAATCAGATTTATTGTTGCTCAATTATGTTATTAAGTTTTTAGTGTTTGGGGATCTTTCTCATTCTCTGCTTTTGATTAAAAATCTATTTTTAGCATGTTTTTCTCAACTTCAGAATCATTATTATATACTGTGCAAAATTTGGACAGTAAATAGAATTAGTAATTCACTTAGAACTGTGTGTTTATTACAGCTCAAAGTAAATTCAAGCATATCTAGCTTAATGTCATTATTTATTTGAATTTTTGGAAGCCTAGAAATTTGAAATTATTTAGAGCAAGTGAAACAGGCAATGGAAATCTGTGATAAGCTATGTGTAAAAAAAATTAATAAAAATAGTTGATAAACACAATGTTTCTCAAATCTTAAATTGGGGAATTAAAAAATGTTCATAGGAAGTTGAGATATGAAAGCAGCATAGAGCAAACTAGATACTTGAAGTTCAAGTTATAAAACCCTTGTTTTGGAAGGTAAAGAAAGGTTAGCAGACACTATCTCATCTTAAAGGTCAATATTGTGATTAGTTCACTGAAAAAGGAAAAAAACTTAGGAGAAACGTATTTTGGTTTAGAATACATTTGATTAAATTATTTAGAGGAAAATATTTTTTTGCTTATTGAGAGGTGAACAAAGAAATGCTTTGAGTTCATCATGGGTTTAGCTAGTTTCTTAATAAAAGCCATGGCAGTGGCAATTCCGCCACTGGCTTTCTTCTTCTTTTTCTCAGTCTTCCTTTATTTCTTCTTATTCTTTTTCTTAATAAATGGGTTTTTAAATGCTTATATATTTCATATTTATAATTTAATCATATAAAATTAAAAATATAATGTACATTTGTTGTTGTTTAGTTGCTAAGTTCTATCCAACTCTTCTGTGATTCCATGGACTGTAGCCCACCAGGGTCATCTGTACATAGTATTTCCCAGGCAAGAACACTAGAGTACATGGTATTTCCCATGCAAGAACACTAGAGTTGCCATTTCCTTCTGCAGGGGATCTTCCAGACCCAGGGATCGAACCTGCATCTCCTGCATTAGCAGGCAGATTCTTTACCACTGAGGCACCAGGGTAGCCTATAATGTACATTAATATAATATGTACATTATATATACATAGGAGAGTGAAAAAGTTGGCTTAAACCTCAACATTCAGAAAACGAAGATCATGGCATCTTGTCCCATCACTTCATGGGAAATAGATGGGGAAACAGTGGAAACAGTGTCAGACTTTATTTTGGGGGGCTCCAAGATCACTGCAGATGGTGACTGCAGCCATGAAATTAAAAGACGCTTACTCCTTGGAACAAACGTTATGACCAACCTAGATAGCATATTCAAAAACAGAGACCTTACTTTGACAACTAAGGTCTGCCTATTCAAGGCTATGGTTTTCCCAGTGGTCATGTATGGATGTGAGATTTGGACTGTGAAGAAAGCTAAGCGCCGAAGAATTGATGCTTTTGAACTGTGGTGTTGAAGAAGACTCTTGAGAGTCCCTTGGACTGCAAGGAGATCCAACCAGTCCATTCTGAAGGAGATTAGCCCTGGGTGTTCTTTGGAAGGAATGATACTAAAGCTGAAACTCCAGTACTTTGGCCACCTCATGAGAAGAGCTGACTCATTGGAATAGACTCTGATGCTGGGAGGGATTGGGGGCAGGAGGAGAAGGGGACAAGAGAGGATGAGATGGCTGGATGGCATCACCGACTCAATGGATGTGAGTTTGAGTGAACTCTGGGAGTTGGTGATGAACAGGGAGGCCTGGTGTGCTGCGATTCATGGGGTCGCAAAGAGTCGGACACGACTGAGCAACTGAACTGAACTGAACTGATGTATATATAATGTACATTATAGGCTACCCTGGTGGCTCAGTGGTAAATATATAAATATAAGTATATATTTATATATAAGGCAAAACCACTGATATGATCACACAGTAGATGGGAAATGAAGGCCAGAAGAAGTTAACTGATTTAAGCACCGAGAGAGAAAAATAGTGGCAGTAGCAAGGATATATATGAGTGTTTAGACTGGCAGTTACATGTTTTTCCTAAGCTTTCTTCTGCTTTAACCCAATGAGGACAAGGGGTTCTTTCTCTTGCTTTAATTCTGTAAGCAGTAATGGGTTTTTATATAAGAAATTATATGCCATCCATTTTTTTACAGGATCTATTGGCTGTTTTGCAAGCTTCCCTTGTTAGTCAGCTGGTAAAGAATTTGCCTGCAATTCAGGAGACCTGGATTTGATCCCTGGAGAAGGGAAAGGCTACCCACTCCAGTATTTTGACTGGAGAATTCCAGGGACTGCATAATCCACGGGGTCTCAAAGAGTCAGACGCTACTGAGCGACTTTCACTTTCTCATTTTCTCACATTGGCTGCTCGGTATTTAAAGGTTCCCCCTCTTTATGCATGTGCTTTTCAGTTTTGTCCTCAATTCCCCATTGTAAGTCTCTTCACTGACTCTACTCAGAGCTCCCACTATGTTTCCCACAACAATGGAGTGTCTGTCATTGTCTTCCCATGTGTCTAGTATTTGGAACAATTATAACTTCTACCTCTAAACTAAACTATTCGTTGAATCACTTAGCATCAATATTACATATTTACTTTAAACAAAGTAAAACTAGAACCAGAATTTCTGAAAGAATGAATATGTAATACATTTGTTATAAGTAATGTTGGAAAGACTATCTAGGAAATTTCAAAAAAAAATTATATCTTATGAAGAGAATATATCTTAGCCCCTATTATATTCATTAAAATGCACATTTATAAAATATTCTATATTGCATATTATCTTTTTTGCATACACACATTGATATGTTTATCTCTAAAATAAGATCTTTATATAAGTAATTAATGCAATATAAACATTCAATGATAATATGCACATATACTATATATATATTATATTGTATAAGGCAATAGACAAGGAAAATTTAAAGATAGATATCTCACAGGTTGGGCTTCCCTCGTAGCTCAGTCATTAGAGAATCCACCTAAAATGCAGGAGACCTGGGTTCAATTTCTGGGTCGGGAAGATCCTCTGGAGAGGGAAATGGCTACCCACTCCAGTATTCTTCCCTGGAAAAGCCCATGGATGGAGGAGTCTGGCAGGCTACAGTCTATGGGGTTGCAGGAGTTAGACAAGACTGAGATCAAGCATACATACTCATAGGTCACTACATGAATAAATGATAGAAATACAAAATGGACTTGAAATATAAGCTAAATAACAGATGCTCTGAATATCAGAAGTAAAGTCAGAGTTACAGCATTGAATATATTTATTTCTGTTGATCTGGTAGCTCAGAACACATAGAAGAAACTGGTGAGCACATTCTTTAACTTCCTTATGACTCTACTTATTAAAGAGTTTTCTGACTTGCTTTTATAGAGCAGACTATGGAAGCAGCACTTGAGTTGCTTATCAAAATGCATATGTCTTTTAAGTATTTACCGTCTTTAATACCCCATAGTAATGTAAATTCTACATTAGTGTTCCCCACGAAAGAGTTAAGTGGTACCAGACCACCACTCTGAGAATTCAGTCCAATACAACTCAGGTTAATCCAATCAACTAAATATTAAAATCTAAGGGTTAGAAAAGGAGACATGAAGTTTTTGATTTCAAGTTATTGATATTTTTTGTAGAGAGTACAAATGAAAGCACATAAAGTAGCTTGACTATCACAACAGCACATAATGCAATAATAATCAATTTAGCAACATTTATTACTCATTAAGGACTAGATGAAGGAAAATCTATGCAAATAACTGCTATGTCTAGGAAGAACCAAATGAAACCATTTATAATTTGTATGGATCAAATTTCAGTTATTATATTTTCATGTGGTTGGTTACATAAACTGAAAGTTGCCTATTGCAGCAACCATAAAATTTGCCTTCACCTTCTGATCTCAGGCATTTGATCAGATGACACTTGTGATAAGTCCACTACTGCTTGCTTTCTGGTAAAATTGCTTGGGTTGCCGTTTCTTTTTTTCTCCTTCCAGGCAATATGACATTTAACCTTTAATGCCATCATTCTTATATTGCCAGAAATTTTAAAAGGATTGAAATAACTGGAACATGAAAAAACATACTAAAGTGTTTAAAAATCAATGAACATATATTTTCTCAAATTCTTTTTCTTAGAAGACAAAAACTTCAAGCATGATTTTAATTAGGTTGATGCAATAACTGCTGACACAATCATGGAGCTATCATAATTTTATAGTCTTCACTAGAGCTGTAAGAACATGTGATTATATCTGTTTGTCTTTTGTGTGTTTAACTTTTTTTCCCTTTAACATAGTTTCATAAACTGTCCATAAAAATAATAACACCATTAAAATAATTCTTTCTTTAAGAAATTACCTAATTTTGATTAGATTCAGATGGTGCCAAGAAAGAAAACTGAAATTAATACAACCCAGTGTATAAAAGCATTCATCGTTAATTTTGTCACATTTATCCTTCCATTCCTAACCACAGATCATTTTCTTCCCAAACTTTTATAACTGAACAGCATGAAATCTCCTCATATGATCATATCCTGATTAGAAAACTACTTTAACTGCTTGTCTTTCCATTTGTTTCTCCCTTACATAAATGTACCTGTGGTAGGACTTTAGAAAAATAAGTAACATTAATATTTGGAATACATTTTCTTATAAGTAAGCATTCTTTTGGCCTTAGGTCATGTTTCTAATGACATTTGCTTTCTCATTCTGCAAAATATCAAAGAACTTCTAAATACATCTTTTCTTCCTCACTAAAGTCAACAGCAATGAGACTATATGCGTAAATATTCATGCATTGTCAATTTAAGTGACTAGATTGACATACAGTTTTCTTCCAATCATTGATTTTTAAATACAAATTCTGAAATTGCAATTTTGTTACCTCTAATCCATGAGGTAGTAGGCAGAATTAATTCTAGTAAGTGAACTCCTATATTTATCATTCCGTATTCATTACATAGTTTTAAAATTCTAATTTGTATTCCATAATCAAATATTGCTTTAGAAATATTTAAAGAATAAAATTTGTAAGAATGGTAATTTTTACAAACTTCAAGTATTCCTTATGAGATATTATATATATATATATATATATATATATATATAAAAGAATGTAAATATTTGCAATTTCAATACAGACTTACCTTGCCAACATATTGGTAATCAGATCCTGTATATTCCTCCAGTAAGAAAAATTGATTCCACATCCAACCACGCTTTTGACGATGAAGTATTTTGCCATCACTCCTCGGTACACGTGCACCTAAAATTCTTTTCTGAGGCACAGGAGTCCTTCTGAACATTATCTCTGGAGAACAGAAATGTGGCAGGCATACCCAGAGTAGAAATAGTAGCAAAAATTGATATATTGTCATAGTTCACTTCTTGACAATTTCCAACGTGGATGAAGAAAAAGGAGTCTTATTTTACTCGGTTGAATTTTACTGTATTTCAACTGGTTTCCAACATTTCATCAATGTTTTGGACATGTTTCCAAAAGCTTCAAACAAACAAACAAATTAAAAAAAGTCAGTTGACAACATTATAAATGTTACCTGTCACTTTAAATTTAATGTGACAAAGATTAATTAATGATAGCAATGAAAATATTTACCTTCCCTCTCTTACATAAAGTAATTGCTAGAGATATGACATTGGAGATATGACTTGTCTAATAAGATGTCTATAAGAATAGATGATTGCAAATAATTTCAAACAAATTCCAAAGAAAGGACATATTAAGCCTTATTTTTTTTTTTTTTTCCTTTTGGAACTTTACTAGTTTTTAGGAATTATAACCCCTGTATAGAGTGGAGATGTAGTTAATTTTACATGTCAACTTTCCCAAAGTAATTTAACATAAATTAAAATTCTGAAAACAAAATAGTGATTTTTAATAACTACAGGAAATAAGCACTTATCATGCAATGCAATGATATTCAAATAATTATTTTAAACAGCAGCACGGTTTCTTCAATTTTCATCCACCTCAAAGATAAAAAAAGCCAAAATAAAAAAAAAATCTGAGCGTCTTCAGTTGAAGACTTTTCTTCTCTCCTCTCTCAGGTAGATCTGTGAAACAAATAGAGCTTCCTAGAGTAGAAAATAAAAATCACAATTACAGTAAATCAACATGTGACATAATTTACACTACTGTGTATAAGGATTTAATCATGCTGAAAGTTCCAGCTTTGACACATTTGCACAATGTATCACCACAGACTTGCCCCTATGCTAATCTGGAATTCCATGATGCCCCAGCCTTCTCACTGCTCTCCACCTGCAGTTATTTTTTGCTCAGCAGTGTATCTCTGGTAAATCCTGTGTGTGTGTGTGTGTGTGTGTTACTTATTCAGTCATGTCTGACTATTTGTGAACAAATGGACTGTAGCCCACCAGGCTCCTCTGTCCATGTTATTCTTCAGGCAAGAATACTGGAGTGGACTGCCATTCCTTTAAGCAAGGGATCTTCTCAACCCATGGATCGAACCCAAGTCTCCTGCATTTCAGGCAGATTCTTTACTGTTTGTTTTACCATTTGAGCTACCCAGGAAGTCTTTCAGTAATCCCACTACAATGTAAATCAGATCATGTAACTTCTTTGCACAAAACTCTCTGATGGCTTCCCACCTCGTTTTGATTAAAACCCAGCATCTCACAAAGACCTACAACTGAGTACTCCTTTTCATAACTGCTGGTCTTCTCTCTGACCTCATGCTATACTTCAATCCCTCAGGTCACTACTCAAAATTGACTCTTTTCCAGCCAAGTGTCCCTCTTGCTTCAGCCTGCAATATACCTCATATACCCCTCTCTTCAACCAGGACCTCTTTACTTTTTCTCTCCAACTGGAATGTTTTTCCATGTAGTTATCCACATAGGTAGAGCCCCTGCTTCCTTTGGATCTTTCTTGAAACCTCCCCTAATATTTTCTAGATCTCAATATACATGTGTTTTATTTATTATTTATTGTGCATATATTCTGCCTGTCATCATCCCATGTAAAAAAGGAACTTTGCTCTTTTCTTTGCTATTGTTTTCACAGTACCTAGAACAGAATCTTGCACATGGTAGATGTTCCTTAAACAATCTGATTGAATGAATGCATGAATTATAAATTGATCCGAACATCTGAGCATCATTAACTCCTCTATAAAGTTAAGCCCAAATATTTATGTATGAAAATAATATTTTCAAATCATCATTACTTTTATTCTTTGTTTATATTATTCTTAAGGCTATTTTTATTTAAAATTTCCTACTTTCTTTTTATTTTCAGTTAGGTATGCATTTTATTTCAGGATATGATAAAATACAACAAAAAGTGGTTGGGAGACCAAAAACGTTATAAAAAGTGGTTGGAGGACCAAGAGGATTGAGTTTCATTTCTTTAATATGACAATGTATTCTTACATGCTCCAGCATTTACATGTATGGTTTCATTCACAAAGATTTTTAAGCAATATATTTACTTATTTGCGTGTTTGTTTTATTATTCAGATGATTTAAAGGTTAATGACATTATGCTTCAGAAGTAAGATTAAAGATGAAGCAGTATTTCCCCAGAGTGTATGACTATGGAACTCTCTACAGCACATGAAGCATTCAACATGACAGATATAACCTGTATTAAAATCTGTCATGTAATGCTATACTTGGGAGAAAAGAAATTATCAGATGCATAAAATGGTTTTACATCACAAAGTACTGACTTTACAGAAACTCAGATTGATTGGATTCTAAGTAATAGGAACATTTACCAAAATGATATTTGACTTTTTAAATGCATCAGAACACTCTAGACAGTATTCTCCAGAAATTTATACTGTTCCTAAGAGTTAGAGAAGAGTTTGTACAATTGAGGGTTTCTTTTATCTTCTATGAAAGCCTTAAAACTTATTGAAGCAAGATTCTCATTTCAACTCTTTTTTTTTTTTAATTTAAAACTATTTGCTAGCACTTGCTATATTGATTATTTTCAATACAATATAACTTTACTTATAGGTTTAGAAGCTTAATTATCAATATTTTTAGGAAGGAGGATGAGGACATTGCATTTTTAAAAGTTGTTAGTAAACAATTGGAGCTACATATATATATATATATATACACACACACACACACCATTTTGTTTTGGGGGCTTCCCTTGTGGCTCAGAGGTTAAAGCGTCTGCCTGCAATGTGGGAGACCTGGGTTTGATCCCTGGGTCAGGAAGATCCCCTAGAGAAGGAAATGGCAACCCACTCCGGTATTCTTGCCTGGAGAATCCCATGGACGGAGGAGCCTGGTGGGCTGCAGTCCACGGGGTCGCAAAGAGTCGGACACGACTGAGCGACTTCATTTATTATTTTAGTTTCTATTATTTCATAAAATATTTTCTGAAGAATATATAGTTAAATGCATTTTAATACTGATTTAAGATGTGTGAGAGTTGGACTGTGAAGAAAGCTGAGCACCGAAGAGTTCATGCTTTTGAACTGTGGTGTTGGAGAAGACTCTTGAGAGTCCCTTGGACTGCAAGGAGATTCATCCAGTCCATTCTAAAGGAGATCAGGCCTGGGTGTTCTTTGGAAGGAATGATGCTAAAGCTGAAACTCCAGTACTTTGGCCACCTCATGCGAAGAGTTGATTCATTGGAAAAGACTCTGATGCTGGGAGGGATTGAGGGCAGGAGGAGAAGGGGACGACAGAGGATGAAATGGCTGAATGGCATCACTGACTTGATGGACGTGAGTCTGAGTGAACTCCAGGAGTTGGTGATGGACAGGGAGGCCTGGCGTGTTGCAATTCATGGGGTCGCAAAGAGTCGGACACAACTGAGTGACTGAACTGAACTGAAGATAATTAAAAGATATTTAAATATATTCTCCATACATGTATTTGATAAAACCATCTCAAGCAATGACAAGCTTAAATAAAAATACATTTAACCATGACTAATTAGATATATGAATTTATTTCATTAATAGATTGTGCTTTTGGTCTCATATCTAAAAATTTTTGCGTAACTTTAAGGTCAAAAACATTTTCTCTTGTATTTTCTTTTAGAAGTTTTATAGTTTAAGTTCTTAGCATGTATGGTCCAATTTGAATCAAACTTTGTATATGGCTCAAGATATGAATTGCAGTTTGATGTTTTGCTTATGAATATCCAATTTTTCTAGCACCATTTGCTGAAAAGTGCATCCTTTCTCCACTGAAATGCTTTTGTAACTTTGTCAAAAATCAGTTGTATATCTATGTGTATTTATATATTTTTGGACTCATATATATTTGCTTGTTTGTTCATCTTTATACCCATAGAGCACTGTCTTAATCACTATAATTAGTAAGTCTGGAAATCAAATAATCTTAGTCCTCCAACTTTAGTTTTTTAATTTTCGTTTTTTTGGATATTATAGAACTTCTTGCATTTTCCATTAAATTTTATAGTTACCTTGCATTTTATATATAAAAATCTGTGGGGATATTAATGGAGATTGTATTGAATCTATAGATAAATTTGAGAAAAATGAGCATCATAACGACATTGACTCTCCTGAACTATGAACACTATATGTATCTCTCAGTCATGTTTTGTAGATTTCAGTACATAAGTCTTGTCCACATTTGTCAAATATAACCTGAGTATTTTCATTTTTTTCATGCTATCACTTTATCACATTTTTGTTTTTAACCACTTTTTTTAGGTGAGATTGAAATACAAAGAGCTGAAATACTCATTGTATACAACTTGATGAGTTTGGACATTGTTAAGAGGAATACAGACACATCCTAGTCTGGCATGAGTATATGATAGCAGATTGTAAATCATCTGATTATAGACTTGTATCCAGATATATAAAGAATTCTCAAAACCAACCATCAAAAAACACAAAACCCAATAAAAATTGGAAGAAGATTTGAATTGACACTTCACCTAAGAAGATAGAGGGCAAAAAATATATAAAAAGATATTCAACATCATTCATCACTTGAGAAATGTAAACTAAAATGACTGATGACAAGCATATGTCAGTGAGGATGTGGAGGAATGAGAACTCTTTTACACCTTTGATGGGATTGTCAAATAAGATAAACTCTTTGAAACAGTGTAGTAAGTTGAAAAATGGCCCCTCAAAGATGTTTATATCTTGAATTCTAAAATATGGATCTATATATATGCTACTTTACAGGGTAAGGAAATTTTAGAGATATGATTCACTGAAAATCTTGGGGATCTAGGAAATTATCCTGGATCATTTAGACAAAATCAGTGGTGGCTCAGACAGTAAAGAAACTGCCTGCAATGCAGGAGACTTGGGTTCAGTCCCTGGGCTGGGAAGATCCCCTGGAGAAGGGAATGGCAGCCCACTCCAGTATTCTTGCCTGGGAAATCCCATGGGCAGAGGAGCTTGTGGGGGCTACAGTCCACGGGGTCACAAAGAGTCACTTTGTGACATGACTGAGTGACCAGCACTTTTATTTTCTTTGAATATGATCACAGGTGTTTCCCAGGTGGTGCAGTGCTAAAGAATCTGCCTACCAATTCAGGAGATTTAAGAGACACAGTTTCAATCCCTAGGTCAGGAAGATACACTGCAGTAGGAAATGACAACCTGCTCCATTATTCTTGCCTGGAAACATTCCATAGACAGAGGAGCCTGATGGGCTATAGTTCATGCGGTTGCGAGAGTTGAACACGACTGTGGACACGACTAAGCAACTGAACACACACATACAAGGTAATCACAGGGGGCCTCATAAGAGGGAGGCAGGAGGATCAGTCAGTAAAAGAGATGATCACAGATGCTGGAGGTTAGAGTGTCCCAAGTAAGAGTGCAGTAGATAAGGATTACAGGCCACCCTAGAAGGTAAAGAAACCAAACAATGGCTACTCTCCTGGAGCATCGTCTTCCCCTTCACCCACGCAGAAATCTTGATTTTAGACTTTTGACCTCTTGCTGTTGTTCAGCTGCTAAGTTTTGTCCAGCTCCTTTGTGACCCTGTGAACTGTAGCCCGCCAATCCCCTCTATCCATGGAATTCTCCAGGCAAGAATAATGGAGTGGGTTGCCATTTCCTTCTCCAGTGGATCTCTCCTATCCAGGGATCAAGTGCATGTCTTCTGCATTGGCAGGCAGATTCTTTACTACTGAGCCACTGGGAAGCCCTTTGACCTCTAGAGATCTAATAGATAAATCTGTAATATTTTAAGTCATTCAGTTTGTGAGTTGTTACAGTACCAATAAGACAAGCAGATTTAGACATTTATGCAAGTGGAATAAAGGATATTCATCTAAAATGTGCATAGGGAAAGGCTAGAGAAAAGTCAGTGTCACAGGTGAATAGATGAACAAATTGTATTATATGCATACAATGGAATGTTACTAAGCAATTAAAAAAGAATGACATTTTAAGTTCATAAGCAAGGACGGAGCTTAAAAAATACCACTCCATCCTAAAAACAAAGATAACCTGAACAGACTTAAAAAATTAACAACTCTTCTTGGATTCATAACAATGCAGGGGGACTCAGGGACTACTGCCTCCAAGATTGAAGATAGATAAATGAACAGAAGGAAGCGCAGCTTAACTGACCAGAGACTCATGAGCAGAAATCAGCCGGAACCAGTAATGGAGTGGCAAACCTGAACTGTAATTGATAAACTGCTGGAGGTTCAGTGAGTATAACTCGGAGATTTAAAATCTCCAAGAGGAAAGTCCTCAACATGGTGCGATTTACCGTCAAGAACACCTCCAAGTTTCCATAGTAAATATCTGAGAAAAATCCCCTTGTGTTTCTCCAGGGAGAGGGTAAAGGAAACATTTTTACATACATCAGATCATTCTGCTCTTAATAAGGCCAGCCCTCAGGGGAAATCAGTCAACCAGAGCTTAACCTGCTGGAGAACTGCCCGTGTGCAAAGTTGCTTCAGTAGTGACTTTTCGACCCTAGAGACTGTAACCCACCAGACTCCTCCGTCCATGGGATTCTCCAGGCAAGAATACTGGAGTGGGTTGGAAGGCCCTCTTCCAGGGGATCTTCACAACCTAGGGATCGAACCCATGTCTCTTATGTCTCCTGAACTAGCAGGCAAGTTCTCTACCACTAGTACCACCTTACATAGGGAAAGAGGAAATACATTCTGGCCCACCTAAGGAGTGAGAAAACCTTGAGAAACATTTGTGAAGTTCAGTCCAGAGGCACAGAATCACTGAAAGACTAAGAACTAGTCACAGACTATAGAATGCTTCTCCTGCCCCACCCCTAGGCTTCCCTGACAGTTCAACTGGTAAAGATTCTGCCTGCAAAGCAGGAGATCCCGTTCAATCCCTGGGCCGGGAAGATCTATCACACTGTCGCTCAGTTGTCTCTGACTATTCATGACCCCATGGACTGCAGCACGCCAGGCTTCCTTCCCTGTTCTCTACTATCCCCCCAGAGTTTGCTCAAACTCATGCCCATTCAGTCAGTGATGCCATCCAACCCTTTCATCTTTTGCCCCCTGCTCTGTCTGCCCTCCATCTTTCCCAGCATCAGAGTCTTTTCCAATGAATTGGTTCTTTGCATCAGGTGGCCAAAGTATTGGAGTTTCAGCTTCAACATCAGTCCTTCCCAAGAATATTCAGGGTTGATTTCCTAAAAGATTGATTGGTTTGATCTGCTTCCAGTCCAAGGGAGTCTCAAGAGTCTTCTCCAACACCACAGTTCAAAACCATCAGTTCTTTGGGCTCTCTGCCTTCTTTATGGTCCAACTCTCATATCCATACATGACTAGTAGAAAAACCACAGCTTAGACTGTATGAACCATTGTCTTCAAACTGATATCTCTTCCTTTTACTATGCTGTCTAGGATTGTCATATCTTTTAATCTCATGGCTGTAGTCACTATCTGCAGTGATTTTAGAGCCCAAGAAACAAAAGTCTGTTACTGTTTCCATTCTTTCCCCATCTATTTGCAATGAAGTGATAGGACCAGATGCCATAGTCATTTTTTTCTTTTTGAATGTTGAGTTTTAAGCCAGCTGTTTCACTCCTCTTTTACCTTCATCAAGAGTCTTTTTAGTTCCTCTTCACTTTCTGCCATAAGGGTGGCGTCATCTGCATATCTGAGGTTTTGATGTTTCTCTGCACAATCTTGACTCCAGCTAGTGATTCTTCCAGCCCCAAATTTTACATGATATACTCTGCATATAAGTTAAACAAGCAGGGTGACTATACACAGCTTTGACCTACTCCTTTCCCAACTTTGGACCAGTCGTTTGTTTCATGTCCAGTTCTAACTGTTGCTTCTTGATCTGCATACAGGTTTCATGGGATGTGGTAAGGTGGTCTGGTATTTCCATCTCTTTTAATAATTTTTCACAATTTGTTGTGATCCACACAGTCAAAGGCTTTAGCATAGTCAATGAAGCGGAAGTAGATGCTTTTCTGGAATCCCCTTGCCTTTTTAATGGTCCAACAGATGCTGGCAATTTGATCTCTAGTTTCTCTGCCTTTTCTACAACCAACTTGAACATCTTAATTTCTTGGTTCATGTACTGTCGAAGCCCAGCTTGAAAGACTTTGAGCAATATTTTGCTAGTGTGTGAAATGAGTGCAAATGTACCGTGGTTGGAAATTTCCTTACCATCACCTTTATTTGGGATTGGAATGAAAACTGACATTTTCCAGTCCTGTGGCCATTGATGTGGTTTTCAAATTTGCTGACATATTGAGAGCAACATTTTAATAGGATCATATTTTAGGATTTGAAATAGCTCATCTGGAATTCCATCACCTCCACTAGCATTACTAAAGGATTATTTACATCAGCTCCATCTCTGAGTGCATCATATCCTGTTATCCAAAACATTACAAACCATGCCAAAAGGCAAAAAAGTGCAAATTGGAGAGATAAGAGCAAGCATCCAAATGGGACATAGCAGGAGTGTTGGGATTATCAAACTAGAAATCTAAAGCAACTTTGATTAATATTCTAAGGACTCTAAAGAACAAAATAAGAAGCATGTAAGAACAGATGATCAATATAAGCAGAGTCATGGAAATCCTAAGAAAGATCTAAAAATAAACATGAGAGACAAAAATCACTATAAGTAAAGAGAACATCTGATGGGCTTATTGGTAGACTCAGTTTGGCTGAGGAAAGAATCTCTGAACAAAAGGATGTATCCACAGGATCTTCAAAAAGCTTATACATTTGTCCTTAAACATTCGTTCAGATCCACAGAATGCACAGCACCCAAGAGTGAACTCTAAGGACCTTGAGGATAGTTTAGAGTAGGTCCCTCCTCAGTAAAAAAAATGTTGCATTTTGGAGAGGGATATTGATAATGAGAAAGGACATGCAGTTGTGGAGGCAGTGGGTATATGAGAAGACTCCGTACCTTCTCTATTTTCTTGGAAACACAAAACTACTCCAAAAAAATATCAGCAGTTCATAAACACACACAAAATGAAATAGAAATTATAAATTATGCAAAACAAACCAGGTTAATTTGCTTAATGTTAATTTTTCCCAGGTATGTTCTATGTTGCTAAAAACCTACTTATTAACTTTTTCAAAGCCTTATTCCTCCATTATAAATGTTACAAATAATAATTATTCCAGTTTGTTGTTGTTCAGTTGCTAAGTGACATCCAACTCTTTGCAACCCCATGCCAGACTCCTCTGTCCTCCACTATCTCTCGGAGTTTGCTCAAATTCATGTTCATTGAGTCAGTGATGTTATCTATCAAACTCATCCTCTTCTGTCCCCTTCTCCTTTTGCCTTCAATCTTTCCCATCATCCAAGTCTTTCCTAATGAGTGGGCTCTTCACATCTGTTGGCCAAAGGAACAGTCCTTGCAATGAATATTTAGAGTTGATTTCCCAATGCAGGAGATGCAGGTTCGATCCCTGGGTTGGGAAGATCCTCTGGAGAAGGAAATGACTACCCACTCCAGTATCCTTGCCTGGAGAATCCAATGGACACAGGAGCCTGGAGGTCTATACTCCACGGGGTCTCAAAGAGTCAGACATGACTAATGGAATAACACACACACACACACACTGATGCTTCCATTTCACCAAGTACACCTATTACATGGTCAGTCAATATAGTCCCTTGCTTTTTTTTTTTTTTTCCCTCCATGGCTCTAAGTTCTTCCCACCCCAATCTCCCACTTAATGTGCCACCACACCTACATGACCTTTAAAACTAACACATACCAAAGAAAAAATGTCATTTTCATCATAGGGGACTAGAATGCAAAAGTAGAAAGTCAAGAGATACCTGGAGTAACAGGTAAGTTTGGCTTTGGAGTATAAAATGAAGCAGGGCAAAGTCTAACAGAGTTTAGCCAAGAGAAGGCACTGATCATAGTAAAAACCCCCTTCCAATAACACAAGAGAAAACTCTACATATAGACATCACCAGATGGTCAATACTGAAATCGGATTGATTATATTCTTTGCAGCCGAAGATGGAGAAGCTCTATACAGTCAGCAAAAAAGTAAAAAAGACCAGGAAGTGACTGTGGTTCAGATTATGAACTCCTTATTGCCAAATTCAGTCTTAAATTGAAGAAAGTAGCGAAAACCACTAGGCCATTCAGGTATGACCTAAATAAAATCCCTTACAATTATAAGTGGGAATGACAAATAGATTCAAGAGATTAGATCTGATAGAGTGCCTAAAGAACTATGGGCAGAAGGTCATTACATTGTACCAGAGGCAGTGATCAAAACCATTCCCAAGAAAAA
This sequence comes from Budorcas taxicolor, assembly GCF_023091745.1. Lineage (NCBI taxonomy): Eukaryota > Metazoa > Chordata > Mammalia > Artiodactyla > Bovidae > Budorcas > Budorcas taxicolor. The sequence continues at coordinate 52,108,808 of NC_068929.1, read as the reverse complement.
GAAATGCAAAAAGGCAAAATGGTTCTCTGATGAGACCCTATAAATAGCTGAGAAAAGAAGAGAAGTGAAAAGTTAAGGAGAAAAAGAAGGATATATCCATATGAATGTAGAATAGCAAGGAGATATAAGAAAGGCTTCCCACATGATCAATGCAAATAAATAGAGGAAAACAATAGAATGGGAAAGATTAGAGATCTCTTCAAGAAAATTAGAGATACCAAGGGAACATTTCATGCAAAGATGGACACAGTAAGGAAAGAAATAATATGGACCTAAAAGAAGCAGAAGATACTAAGAAGAGGTGGCAAGAATACACAGAGGAACTATACAAAAGAGATATTCATGACCCAGATAACCACAATGATGTGAAGCTCACTTAGAGCCAGACATTTTGGAGTGTGAAGTCAAGTGGGCCTTAGGAAGCATCACGACAAACAAAGCTAGTGGAGATGATGGAATTCCAGATGAGCTATCTCAAATCCTAAAAGATGATGCTGTGAAAGTGCTGCATTCAATATGTCAGGAAACTTGGAAAACTCAGCAGTGGCCACAAGACTTGAAAAAGATAGTTTTCACAGCAATCCCAAAGAAAGGCAGTGCCAAAGAATGTTCATACTACCGCACAATCACACTCATCTCACACACTATCAAAGTAATGCTCAAAATTATCAAAGCTAGGCTAAACAGTATGTGAACTGAGAACTCCCAGATGTTCAAGCTGGATTTAGAAAAGGCAGAGGAACCACAGGTCAAATTGCCAAGATCTATGGATCATTGAAAAAGCAAGAGAATTTCAGAAAAAAAAAAAAAACATCTACTTCTCCTTCATTGACTATGCAAAAGCCTTTGACTGTGTGGATCACAACAAACTGTGGAAAATGCTTAAAAGAAATGAGAATACCAGACCACATTATCTGCCTCCTGAGAAATCTGTATGCAGATCAAGAATCAACAGTGAGAACTGGACATGGAACAACAGACTGGTTTCAAATTGGGAAAGGAGTAGGTCTAGGTCATATATTGCACTTTGCTTACCTAACTTATAGGCAAATTACCTCATGTGAAATGCTGGACTGGATGAAGCACAAGCTGGAATCAAAATTGCTGGGAGAAATATCAGTAACCTCAGATATGCAGATGACACCACCCTTATGGCAGAAATCAAAGAGGAACTAAAGAGCCTTGTGATGAAGGTAAAAGAGGAAAGTGAAAAAGTTGGCTTAAAACTCAACATTCAGAAAATGAAGATCATAGCATCCGGTCCCATCACTTCATGGCAAATAGATGGGGAAACAATGGAAACAGGGATGGACTTTAATTTCTTGGGCTCCAAAATCACTGCAGATGGTGTCTGTAGAAATGAAATTAAAAGATGCTTGCTCCTTGGAAGAAAAGCTATGACAAACTTACACAGCATATAAAAAAGCAGAGCAAGTACTTTTCAACAAAGTCCTTTGCCAACAAATTTCCATATGGTCAAAGCTATGGTTTTTCCAATAGTTATGTATGGATGTGAGAGGTGGACCATAAAGAAGGCTGAGCACCAAAGAATTGATACTTTTGAACTGTGGTGTTGGAGAAGACTCTTAAGAGTCCTTTGGACAGCAAGGAGATCAAACCAGTCAACCCTAAAGGAAATCAATTCTGAATATTTATTGGAAGGACTGATGCTAAACCTGAAGCTACAATACTCTGGCCACCTGTTGTGAAGAACTGACTTATTGGAAAAGACCCTGATTCTGGGAAAGACTGAAGGTAGGAGGAGAAGGGGATGACAGAGAATGAGATCATGCATGGTCATGAGTTAGAGCAAGTTCTGTGAGTTGGTTATGGACAGGGAAGCCTGATATGTTGCAGTGCATGGAGTCTGAAAGAGTCGGACAGGACTGATTGACTGAACAACAGCACTGCTTTAAATCATCATTTCATACAAATGGATGAACATCTAGTAGCAAATTTCTTAACCTTAATCTTTCTTATTTAAAACATATCATACAAGATATTAGCTAAATTAATTTCAAAAACCCACTTCATCAAGACCCAAATCAACATTTTTAAAATGAGTCTGCTACTGGGAAGATAATACCTGTACTTGATAATTCATTAATTAGTAGCAATATCTTGAACCAGATGAGTTTTAAATTTTATTTCACATTATTTTCAATTGTTTAATTTCAAGTCTGACATGTAAGTTTTATGTATATAAACTACTCTTCCACTAATACACAACTCTAAATTTTGCTAAGGTAATTATACTTTATTGAATTTCCCTCACTGGTGAATAGGATGTTGTTGTACATACATATATATATGTATGTGTGTGTGTGTGTTTAAACATTTCTTGAATTAAGTAATTCATATGTTTATAAAATAGCCTTTCTGAATAAGTTGGGCTACTCACAATAAAAAACTAAAGCTAAATTTAGAGTATAAAAATATTATATAAAGAAGTTGTACTTGTTTGAAATTTTAAACAGTTATACTCAGAAGGAATCAATTGGGTTGTGACTGCAGTTGAAATATTGCTTGGTGTTAAAAAAATGCTAAAAATTAATGAAATTCTATAGCTTCATATTTAGTTAACATATTTTATTTTGAAGAACTTCTTATAAAACTACATTTATTTACTCTCAAAAATAATTTAATACAAATACCACATGAGGTTTAAGATCAATACATTAGCATCCCTTAGCATTCTGCCTTCCCACAATTCTAAACTTTAATACATATTCATATCTCCTGGGGCTTTTATTAAATATCCATGATCTCATTCAGCATGTCTTGGGTGAGGCATAGATTCTGCATTTCTAACAACCCCCTTGTACAGCTGAACCACCTGCTTGGAAGTTCATCATCAAAACATTTGACTTTTTCCTATTTAATGCTTTATAGGCCTGGTGTGCTGCTTATTACACTGATGGAAAAATAAAAATAACACATAAGATGTTGTTTTCCAATTGTAGGAAGATCAGAACACGTCTTCTAAATAATCAATCATTTTTGGATATGTTTAACTAGAAAAATCTGATTCAAACCACACACATTACACACATTACAGCAATTATTCTCATACTACAAACTATGCTTTCCTCTATATGTACATTTTAAAGCATTTGTCCCATTGAATATTATTTCATCTCTGTAATCACAGCCTTTATTATTCTTCTGAAATATTTATCATTACCATTATTTTCTCTATAGAATGTTAATTTTATTACATAGGAAGCCAAGAACATCAGATCACGAAATAAAATAGGCATTTTGACTTATCTCAATTATTAATTAGGTCTCCACACATAACAGGTGATCAATTAAACTGCAATCCATCCTTAATAAAGGGAATTAGTCATTCTTCAAGTCAGTTGATTATGTTGATTAGAATCTTAATGTTCTAGTTTTTATTCCCTTTAATTTTACCATTTATAATCATAATAGAAAGTGCTAAAGATTATTGAGACCGAACCCAAGCCTCCATGGATGAACAATTTTAATCCTTTTAGAGTTTCATAGCACCAATACAATCTAATGAAATTTCAGCACTGAGAAATAAAGGAACATTTTTCAGGTGTGTTTATACAATTAAAATGAGCCAGTGCATACTAAATACTTCCTTTTTATGCAGCTGATACCATTTTATGCATCTAGTATGAAGCATTTTGCGAGATAATTGAATCAAAGCATTACACTAAGGACTCAAATAATATGAGTCCATATGCTTGATCATATTTTCCAAGAGTTCATTACACATTACCTACTGTGCTCTAATGTCATAGAAAATACATAATTCTACATTGAATATTTATCACTCTATTTTAAGTATGTATTTGCATATGTGTCTCTGTTTAGATTGTAAGTTTAAAGCAGAATCTATGTCTTGCATCCATAGTTGCTAATATGGGGATTGCATAATTGCTATTTAGTTGTGTCCCTCTCTCTTGTGACCCCATGGACTGCAGCCCACCAGGCTCCTCTGTCCATGGGATTTCCCAGGCAAGAATACTGGTGTGGGTTGACATATCCTTCTCCAGGGGATCTTCCTGACCTAGGGAAGGAACCTGTGTCTCTTGCATTAGCAGGTGGATTCTTTACCACTGAGCCACCCAGAGAAGCCCAGAGATTGCACAAGGGTTCAGTAAATTTTTTTGAACTGGGTTGAATATTATTGTTTTTCTAGAATATTTCAATGAGAGGGAAACGTGGTTCCTCCCTCTAAAAAAAAAAAAAAAAAAAATCACAACCACAAGTCGAGGACCATTTATACCATTTTATGCTTATATTCTCTTTATATATAACACCACAGCCCTCACACAAGACATTAGTCAAATACGATCGACATATTATTGTTGAATGAAAAATAAACTCTAAGATTTGCTAGTCTCAGATAAATTACCAAACATTGTGAGGATTATTGTCAATACAGACAGAATTCCAAGAAGCTTGATCCTTGCTATACTTCTCCGATTCAAAATCTTCAGATTCCCCACTCAAGAAAGATCTTTCCAAATTAATTTTATTCTCCAGGCATATGGCTTGCACATAAACCAGCAATACACTTCTTCAGCTATACATGGTAACATCTTAACAAGATAATTTGCAAAAGTAGATATAACCCATATAAATCCTAGGCAATGGCTGGATAAAGCTCATACTGGGGTAAAGAGAAGCACTGCCGAGTGAAACACGTAACTTGGTGAGGCCACTTTTCTCTAAGATTCTTGCTAATAAGGTAAAGAATAGCACCCAAGAGTTTTTGCTACCTTCTCAGCAGTCTTTTTAACTTCAAAAGCCAGCGTGACAGTCCCAGACGTAACCTGATCCACGAACAAGTTAGCACTTCTAATACAGCTGTGACATTACACCTGCTGCTTCCTGGAAGTTTTATTCTGCTGTAGTAGGATTTATTTCATTACGTGGCAATTGGTAGCAAGAATGCTCTCAGGGTAACTTGAAGATGTTAGGATAATAGCCATCTGGTACCCAATTTTCTCTGATCCAGGACTTGAACTGTTTCTAAAAATCAGTGAGTGAAGAGATAGTGAGAGAGAGTTTGGGAGTTTGATTAGGAATTCCTACCCACGATGGGTGTCATTTCTCATTTTCACTTTATTAATAGAATGTAAGAAAAAATATCCATAGCTGGAAAATAGAACCCCTTAAACATCATTCCCATTCAAATTTGTTTCTATAAAGACCTTCTGTGCAGGCACCAATACTGTATAAACAAGCACTGCTTACTTCAGCTTACTTTACTATGCGAATGTGGGACATAGGTACTTCACTGAGTAACGCAAAATGAGTTCTTATTGTTATACTTGAAAGTGCAAAAACTATAGCTGATACTCATTTGTGAAAATTAGTCAAAATTAGTGCACATGTGGAGATATACTGTGAATGAATAAAATATGCTTAACATAAAAGTATAGTTATTACATGAGTATAAGCACAGTGATAAAAGCTAGATTTTGGTGGCACTGATGAGATAGATGGTCAGGCTTAAATAAAAGAAGCAGTAAATTTTATCAACAGTACTTTTTAACCATAAACATGCTTCAGTATTTGCACATTATTAGAAAGGCCATTGGAGAAGGCAACAGCACTCCACTCCAGTACTCTTGCCTGGAAAATCCCATGGACGGAGGAGCCTGGTGGGCTGCAGTCCATGGGGTCACTGAGTCGGACACGACTGAGCGACTTCACTTTGAGTTTTCATTTTCATGCATTGGAGAAGGAAATGGCACCCCACCCCCAGTGTTCTTGCCTGGGGAATCCCAGGGACGGCGGAGCCTGGTGTACTGCCGTCTATGGGGTCGCACGGAGTCGGACATGACTGAAGCGACTTAGCAGCAGCAGCAGCAGCAGAAAGGCCATTGTAGGTAGCCTACATTACCTCTACATGGAGGCCCATTACATAAAAAGGATTAACTCCAAAATTATATATCTGTAGCTGAAATATACAACTGGCATAGCATTGTATCAGTTATATTTCAACTTCTGAGGACATAAAGAGACTAGTCATCATTTATGTCCATTTTTCATAATGTTTGGCTCAATCCTAAGTAGTAATTTCATCATAGTTTTCAACTGAACCAAAAAGGGAATATAAGATTTAACTTCTCATACTTATTGAACTTTTTAAAAAGCTATCAGTGCCTAAGTATAGTCTCTAGACTAAAGCATACTATTGTTTTTTTTTTAAATCCTTGGAGTAGTATGTGATATTATGATGAACTCCTCAATGAACTAGCCACAGAAATTAGTGTGTATGTGATTTTACCCATCTGAGAGGAGTAGGTTTAGAATTTTCATTCTATAAATGAGGCTACTGAGGTTCAGAATTATTCTCTTGGCAGTGTTTATGGAGTATTGTCTCTGTGCCTTGTATTTTGCAATATGAAAGTTGTTACATTTCAGTGAGAAGCTAGATGGTTCTCAGTATCCAAGAATGAACAGTGTGGATGGGTGAAAGGAGGATCTAATCTAAACACAGGTGGTCTGAGGCATCTTTTTGGAGGAAACCATGGTTTAGCTGACATCAGGAAAAGGAAGCAGGGTGTCATTGTGTGTGTATGGGTGTGCATGTTGTGTGAGCACACATATGCACAAGTTTGCAGATAAGCGCAGGAATTAAACTGAGTTGTGCGAACACAATGGGATGGAATTGTGTTCCAGGAATTAGAAAAATGGGTCCTAAGTACACGATGGGTCATGAATAAGGGGAAAATGTGCAAAGCTCAGAGGAAAAAAGAAGACTGTCCACTGATGAAAGGAAACGATTTCACTTTCTTTGACACAATTCTAAGATGACTAAATTCAAATCTAAATTGAAGCCCAGGTCTATTACAATGTGAATTCCAAATCTTCTAACCTTTCAGCCACAATTTTGTCCACCATAGCTAGGGCTGTGTTATGACTTCTCTGGACAGTTTGCCTTCAAGGGCTTCTTTGTTGATAAAATAATATTAGAAAATTTATTTTTCAACAGCATTCAAATAAAGACACACATATTAATATTATTTATTGAAGTATTATCTTTGACTTAAAATTTAATTTTTCCTCTGACTTAAAAAATACAAACATTTTTCAAGGTCCCCTTCCCCCAAAATAATGAGGATCCTAAGCTCTGTGCCTACTTTGTGCTTATTATTTTTTTTACTTTACAATATTGTATTAGTTTTGCCATACATCAACATGAATCCACCATGGGTGTACATGTGTTCCCAACCCTGAATCCCCCTCCCACCTCCCTCCCCACCCATGCCTCTGGGTCATCCCAGTGCATCAGCGTAGTGTGCTTAGTCGCTCAGTCATGTCCAGCTTCTTACCATCCTATGGACTATAGCCCTCCTATTCTACCTAATGTAGAAATCAACCCTGACCTTAGCAGCAAATATATGATCAAGTAGTTTTAAACTGAACTTCAGAGATAATTTTCTTCTCTTAGAACTTAAGCTGATGGACAGGGAAACAATTTCAAGAGTAATGTTATGTGATGTGCTCAGTCTCCAAGAGTTAGTGTCATAACCAGAGATATAACTCAGGTCACCAGATTTCCCTTGCACTGTTCTGAAATGTCCTGCATTATTTAATAATGAATAGATGTTATTATGATCAAAACTTACACTTTTAATGCTCTTATCTAGAAGACATCCTGGCTAGTTTCCAGTGTACTGAGCACAAGTAAGACAGATCCACTGGGAATGGGAGATTTTTGTCACCGCAGGAGGTGTGGGAACTACAGACCGTGGATGTATCGGGACACATGCAGTAAGATTATGGGTGAGTGCGTGCATGCTCAGTGGCTTCAGTTATGTTCAACTGTTTGTGACCCTATAGACTGTCACCTGCCAGGCTCCTCTGTCCATGGGATTTGCCAGGAAAGAATAATGGATTGGGTTGCCATGCCTAAAGAATATTTAGTTAAAATGTTACTAAAATATTGTGTTAAGACTTATAAATTCTACAGATTGCTTTTAACTTGAAATACATCACTGACATGTTGAATTTTATGCATAAATTTATTATTCAAGTCCCCTTGAGAACAAAGATTCAACAGATAATTTTTCTTTTCTAAGGAATATGTCTCTGGAAAGCAAGTTGGAATTGGTTAAGACTGTAAAGTAGTTAATAAAAAGGAAATTTTTTACATACAACTGATTCACTTTGCTGCACGATAGAAACTAACACAACATTGTAAAGCAACTATATCCCAATAAAACTTAACAAAAAAGGGCAGAATTTTGAAATTTTCCTTGAAGAGCACAATTATACTCAGAGGTTGATATCCCCTGTTCTCACTAACTCATATACAGGTCCTGGCCTTACCACCAATCCCCTCCTAGGTCTCTTGGAATTCCAAATGAAATACAACTTGCAATATTTCACATAATAAGTTTATGATTACCCAGTTTGGAAAATTTTGGTGTCTGCATATGTGTATATCACTTTTTTGGTAGTGGAAAAATCAATGGGGAAATTATTACCTGCAATTATTTTTAACCTTTACAGTAGCTTCACTGAATCATTTGATATCCAAATCCAACGGAAAAAAAATCAGTATAACAAAAATCCCTATATTTATTGAAGGTACTAAAGCCGTAAGCTTTTAGACATTAAAAGAGGTTATGCACTAGCCCCTGAAACAATTATATACTTGCCATACATTCAGTCACAATCACTGTGGGAACCAGAAGGATTCATCATTTCAATAAGAGCTCAGCGGGTTAAGACTAGTGTCAGAAAAGAGGCAGTACATCAGAACTGGACCATTAGGACTCAATCTATAAAATGCCATCTATTCAGTTAATTGCAAAATATTATTTTAAGGCAGAGTGCTACTCAACCTTTCCTAGGTCCTGGGATAATTGATATAACTTCAATGTATACTCCATCCACGTGGAGATGACAAATTTGAACTTTTGCATGAAGTTACTTATTATATGGCATTATACCCTGATTTTAAAAAAATATTAATTAGATAATAATTGCTTTACAATATTGTGTTAGTCTCTGCCATACATCAACATGAATCAGTCATAGGTATACATATGTCTCCTCCCATCTGAACCTCCTTCCCACCCAATCCCACCCCTCTAGACTGTCATAGAGTACCAGGTTTGAGCTCCCTGTGTCATATAGCAAATTCCCACTGGCTTTCTATTTCACATACTCTGACATTTAAATCATTCCTCTAAATAGGTATTCTGCATCTTGAGGAAATGCATTTCCTACTGTTTTGTGTGTGTGTGTGTGTCTGTGTGTGTGTGTGTCTGTGTGCCATAAATGGCCCCTGATGGACTAAGTTAATTAAAAGTATCAATACTATATACCATGCATTTCCATTTGGAGCCATTTTATTTTCCTGACTTCTACCACTGCATGGCTTCCTAGTTAGTGAAAGTGGTAAAGAATCTGCCTGCCAATATAGGAGATGCAAGAAACACAGGTTCAATTCCTGGGTCAGGAAGATTCCCTGGAGGAGGCAATGGCAACTCACTCTAGTATTCTTCCTTGGAAAATTCCATGGACAGAGGAGCCTGGTGGGCTACAGTCCATGGGTCTGACAAACAGTTGGACACAACTGAGTGATTTTCACTCACAATGATTATATAACAACAATGTATCTCACTGGAGGACATGTTTCTTGTTCTTAACAAGATAGTTCAGAATAATCCTGTTATCTTAAGATGTATATGTGAGAGTGGGTCTGGTAAGACCTTTCTATTGCTAGTAACCCATTGAAAAAGTATATAAAGCCCCACCCAAACTAGTAAGTGAGTCAGTCTCCACCCCCCTTCTGATGTCTTTGTCAGAAGTTTTCTGTATCATTTTTACACTGTAATATAACTTTTGCCACACAAAGCTCTGAGTGACTGAAGCTGAGTCCCTGGTCTTCAAGCAAAATTCTTTCCTTTGGAAATCACAAATCTGACAACATTCACCATAAGCTATCACCATTATATCCACTACTGTGGGCAAGAACTCACTGAAGAAATGGAGTAGCCCTCATAGTCAACAAATTAATCTGAAATTCAGTTCTTGAGTGGAATCTCAAAAATGACAGAATGATTTCTGTTCAAACCATTCAATATCACAGTAATCCAAGTCTATGCCCCAACCACTAATGCTGAAGAAGTGGAAGCTGAATGGTTCTATGAAGACCTCCTTCAACTAACACCAAAAAAAGATGTCTTTTTCATCATAATGCAAAAGTAGGAAGTCAAGAGATACCTGAAGTAACAGGCAAGTTTGGCTTTGGAATACAAAATGAAGCATGGCAAAGGCTACAAGAGTTTAGACAAGAGAACCCACTGCTCAGAGAAACACCCTCTTCCAACAACACAAGAAATAACTCTGCACATGGACATCACCAGATGGTCAATACAAAAATCATATTGATTATATTCTTTGCAGCCAAAAATGGAGAAGCTCTATACAGTCAGCAAAAACAAGACTGGGAGCTGACTGTGACTCAGATCATGAACTCCTTATTGTAAAATTCAGACTTAAATTGAAGAAAGTAGTGAAACCCCCTAGACCATTAAGGTATGCTGCTGCTGCTGCTGCTTCTGCTAAGTCACTTCAGTCATGTCTGACTCTGTGCGACCCCATAGATGGTAGCCCACCAGGCTCCCCCGTCGCTGGGATTCTCCAGGCAAGAATACTGGAGTGGGTTGTCATTTCCTTCTCCAATGCATGAAAGTGAAAAGTGAAAGTGAAAGTGAAGTCATGTCTGACTCTTAGCAACCCCATGGACCACAGCCTATGGGGCTCCTCCATCCGTGGGATTTTCCAAGCAAGAGTACTGGAGTGTGGTGCCATTGCCTTCTCCACATTGAAGTATGACCTAAATCAAATCACTTATGACTATACAGTTGAAGTGCAAAAGAGATTCAAGAAATTAGATCTGATAGACAGAGTACCTGAAGAACTATGGACAGGGCTTCCTAATATTGCATAGCCAATGGTGATCAAAGTTTTTCTAAGTGGTCTATGCATATAAATAGAGGAAAACAATAGAATCGGAAAGACCAGAGATCTCTTCAAGAACATCAGAGATACAAAGGGGAAGATTGGCACAATAAAGGACAGAAATGGTATGGAAGCAGAGAGATTAAGAAGAGGTGGCAAGAATACACAGAAGAACTATACAAAAAGATCGTAATAACCCAGACAATCATGATGGTGTGATCACACACCTAGAGCCTGACATCTTGGAGTGGATAGTCAAGGGGGCCTTAGGAAGCATCACTAATAACAAAGGTAGTGGAGGTGAGCAATTCCTGCTAAGCTATTTCAAATCTTAAACAATGATGCTATTAAAGTGCTGCACTCAATATGAAAGCAAACTTGGAAAACTCAGCAGTGGCCAAAGGACAGGAAAGGTCAGGTTTCATTCCAATCATGAAGAAAGGCAATGCCAAAGAATGCTCAAACTACCGCACAATTGCACTTATCTCACACGCTAGCAAAGAAATGCTCAAAATTCTCCAAGCCAGGCTTCAACAGTACATGAACTGAAAACTTCCAGATGCTCCAGCTGGATTTAAAAAAACAAAGAGGAACCAGAAATCAAACTGCCAACATCTGCTGGATCATAGAAAAAGCAAGGGAATTTCGAAGGGAATTTCATGCTTCATTGACTACGCTAAAGCCTTTGGCCATGTGGATAACAGCAAACTGTGGAACATTTTTTAAAGAGATGGGAATACCAGACCACCCTACCTGCCTCCTTAGAAATCTGTATGTAGTTCAAATAACAAGTAGAACTGGATGTGGAGCAATGGACTGGTTCCAAAATGGGAAAGGAGTATATCAAGGGCATATGTCACTTGCCTATTTGACTTATATACATCATTCACAATGCCAAGCTGGATGAAGCACAAGCTGGAATTAAGATTGTGAGGAGAAATATCAATAATCTCAGATCTGCAGATGACACCACCATTATGGTAGAAAGCAAAGAGGAATTAAAGAGTCTCTTAGTGAAAGTGAAAGAGGAGAGGGAAAAAACTGGCTTAAAACTCAACATTCAAAAAATGAAGATCATGCATCCAGTCCCATCACTTCATGGCAAATAGTAGGGGAAACAATGGAAATAGTGATACACTTTATTTTCTTGGGCTCCAAAATCATTGCAGATGGTGACTACAGTGATGAAATTAAAAGATGCTTTCTCCTTGGAAGAAAAGCTATGACAAACCCACACAACATATTAAAAAGCAGAGACATTACTTTGCCAACAAAGTCTGTCTAGTGAAAGCAATGTTTTTTTCAGTAGTCATGTATGGATGTGAGAGTTGGACCATAAAGAAAGCTGAGCAGTGAAGAATCTGCTTTTGAGCTGTGGTGATTCTTGAGAGTCCCTTGGACTGCCAGGAGATTAAATAAGTCAGTCCTAAAGGAAATCAATCCTGAAAATTAATTGGAAGTACTGATGCTAAAGCTGAAGCTCCAATACTTTTGACCACCTGATGTGAAAAGCTGACTCATTAGAAAAGACCTTGATGATGGGAAAGATGGAAGGCAAGAGGAGGGTGGGACAACAGAGGATGGGATGATTGGATGTCATCACCAACTTGATGGACCTGGTTTTGAGCAAGCTCCTGAAGTTGGTGATGGACAGTGAAGTCTGGTGTGCTTCAGTCCATGGGATCACAAAGAATCCAACATGACTGTTTGACTGAACTGACTGATGTAGAATAAATCAGCCTCAAAATACATATATAGTACATGAAATCATTTACATAACATTCTTGAAGAAGTGAAAGTCTAGAAATACATAACACCACAGATTAATAATGGTTTCTAGGGTATAGTCACCACAAATTGACATCAGGAAACTTTTGATGATGATGATGGCAACATTCTCTATCTATTCTGTTTGTTGTAAGTCTCTACATACTTGTCAAAATTTATAGAACTTTATATTACAAAGGATGATTTTTACTGTTTGCAAATTATATCTTTGTACAAATGACCAACAAATGAAAATGTGCTCAACATCACTAAATATCAGGGAAATGCAAATCAAGACCACTATTGAAATCTCACCTCACAACTGTCAAGAGGCCTATTATGTAAAAGGATAAATACCATTATAAATGCCAGTTTTTAAAAGGGATATTCACCTTTATTGCACTTTCCTTTATGGGCTATTAAATATTTTAATAATTAAGCATTTAAGAGTGTACACTTGTATAAATTATTCAGGAGACAAAAAAGTACTGCATAATATTTATACATCTAAATATTCAATTTCTAGAAAAGGTTTATAATTTCTGAAATTTTATTCTTATCAACGGATCCTTTATTTTACTTTGAGAGGTTGGCATTATGAAAAAAAAAAGTCTTAAATTCTATGTCCCATCTCTCTTCCTGTTACTATTTTATTCTAGCTAGTTATCAGTTGTCAAAACTACAGGTTAAACCTAGCACCTAACTGTGCCAAATCTCTTTTGGAAAGAAACCTCCATAATCTCTTCAGGACTTTATTTCCTCAGCTTGACCTGGACACTCACAGTTTCCAAAATGAGGGAGTCAGTGCAATAGTGCATAAAATATGAGGGCTCTGAAAGCCCATGCCTGCTTAGAGGAGTGTGTAATTTAATAAAGTGTTCATTGATGTCAGCACACTGACTCATCACACTTGTGTTGATGTCGCAGCCTGCAGCACAGAGACTCCTACTGCTAATTAGATGACTGAAGCAAGATTATATTTCCCTTGGAGATAGACACAAAGGCGAGAGAGTTATTCTCAAAGGTATTTTCAATTTACTAGTATTTGATGGGACAGAACCAAAATAGGAACAGGCACACTGTAGGGGCGGCCAACTAGGGAAATGAACTCGACACAGTTGCATTATTTACAAGAACGAAAGTTATAAAAGACACCACCAGGCTTCTACTGTTCCTACTTTATTCCCACACAAATTTCTAACATAAATTATGAAGAAGGAATAATATTTTTATGGCTTATGTGCTAAGCTTTTTAACAACTCCTTGCAAATCCTAGAAAAATTCAAGACCTCTGAGTTGAAATCCATATGTTGGACTTTACACTTTGTTATCTCAGGACATCTGTTAGTTTTACTTTTTATACTTATGATCAAAAGAGTCAAATGAATGATATCTCAAAAGATGTTGAATTATATATCAGTCACAGAGTTAGGAGAGGCTTTTCACCTAAGATCATACAAATGAAAGCTTTGCTCATACTGAAGCAAAAGCAAATCTCTGTGATAATTTTCATTAAAGGGTTGTAATACTTTAAATATTTTATCTCATAACCTGACCTAAATATTAAAGATTATCTGGTGATAAAAATTATTTACTCAGTATTATTGTAAAGGTGATTTTATATTTTTAAAGCAAGCCCTCAATTTTTGTTCATTTGTTTTGTATTTGATAACATCAAATGGAAACTTTAGTTGCCTGATAATGTTTGAACCCTCAGTTTGCTATGAAATACTTTGACAAGAGTGAAGTAAGCCAGAAAGAAAAACCCCCATACAGTATACTAACACATATATATGGAATTTAGAAAGATGGTAACGATTACCCTGTATGCGAGACAGCAAAAGAGACACAGATGTATAGGACCTTCTTTTGGATTCTGTGGGAGAGGGAGAGGGTGGGATGACTTGGGAGAATGGCATTGAAACATGTATAATATCATATAAGAAAGAAATCGCCAGTTTAGGTTCGATGCAGGGTGCAAGATGCTTGGGGCTGGTGCACTGGCATGACCCAGAGAGATGGTATGGGGAGGGAGGTGGGAGGGGGGCTCGGGACTGGGAACACATGTACACCAGTGGTGGACTCATGTTGATGTGTGGCAAAACCAATACAATATTTTAAAGTTAAAAAAATAATAATAATAAATAAATAAAATTTTAAAATAAAATCAATAAGAAAAAGAATTGCTATTATTAGAAGAAAGGAAACTACTAAACAGTGTGTATGAGGTAATGTTTTGTATTTTTGTAATACTAACGTGGACATATTCTTACAAAAGAAAGTAAATTGTAGACAGAATTATCCTGTTTTTAAAAAGGCATTCCTTTCATTTTTTAAAATTTTTGGCTGTACCACATGGTAGATATTGTTCCCTGATCAGAGATTGAACCTGTGTCCCCTGCATTGGAAATGTGCAGTCTTAACCACTGGACTGCCATGGAAATCCCCAGCATGATCCCATTCTAAACCAGGGCTAATGAGAAAAGAGTGCTAATGAGAAAAGGTATGGAATGATAATTGATTTGTTAGGAAACTGAGCCATCTCTCTTGACTTTTCTTATTGTCAATACATGTTGCTCTCTAATGTTTTAATTTACTTATTTTATTTTGTTTTTTTTTAGCAAACAAGTTCAAAACAGTGCAAATTTTACTATTCTGATCTTTCAGTGAAAAGAAACCATTAACAGTTTCATCATTCTGTTACTTAAACATTTTAATGAACAATTCTTTAATAGTGTATCTTGTAAAAACCAGATACTGTAATAAATAATAAGGATTTAAAGGGTATAGTGATACTCTTTTTTGCCTATGTTTAAAATTCACTAGGGAAAACAGAGGAAAATGAATAAGCAGCATTTTTAAAGTTATTAAACTTTGAGCATTTAAAAAATTCCCATTACATGTCCTTGTTACCACACCCCAAATGATTTAACATTATTCTTTGGGCTAGAGATTTCAGGTATCAGGCTCTGAGAGTGTGGAAAGAATAAGATTGTGAATATTTAGCATGGAATTTTAAATTGTATTTTCCTCAGCAAAAACATCAGTATTTGCAAAATAAGTGCCTTGAAAGTCAGTAATTATTGTATTTGCAAAGCTTTCTTAATTACCTCAGTGTGGAGAGAACTAACAATAAAATGTAAGATAATTCCCACATCACTGGAAAGGGAGAGATCACTATAGATTCTGAAAAATGGCTCCCATAATAAGAAATAGAATGTATAATGGCTAGTGGTCAAATAGTGTCAGTCTCCTGGCCCCTGGCGCCTTCTGCCTTTTCCATGACCAAGTCAACATCCTTGAGGCTTGATGGAAGAAAAGTTAGAAGCACAGACTGGGTGGTAGAAAAAAAAAAAATGACTGAAGAATGTATCTAGCCTCAGAGAGCTCTAAATAACTGAGCATATTGTGAGGAAGAAACTCCAGAACTAGTTTTGTCTGAGACAGTTCTAGAAAACCAACTTTTATATGAGCAATTATCATATGCTAACTATTGAGCAAGGTACTTTCATAAGTGCTAGAAACTGAAAGTGAAATCGCTGTCAATTGTATCTGACTCTTTGTGACCCCATGGACTGTAGCCTACCAGACTCCATCCATGGGATTTTCCAGGCAAGAGTACTGGACTGGGTTGCCATTTTCTTCTCCAGGGGATCTTCCCAACCCAGGAATGGAACCCAGGTGTCCTTCATTATAGGCCGAAAGCTTTTACCATCTGAGCCACCAGGGAAGTCTCAATTCATTCTTAAACTACTGTAAATTAATTTCTAATTATACAAATCAGAGAAATAAGGCAAAGAATCTTCAAGATACATGAGTTGGGCTACAGAAAATAGCATCATATTAAATAGCTTCTTAAATATAAATTGAATTATATAATCTTAATTTCAATAAACAGTAGTTTTATAGTTCATCTGAAAATATTAACCAGGGTCATCTGTATTTTTGCTTCCATTATGCTAATTGCATTTGATTAAATTTAGAGATAGATATTTAAATATTAATGTTTTTTCATATTATAAATATGAATGCTTGGCCTCTATTTCAAAAACACTTATGAATAAAACATTACATTTCCTCTGAATGGCAAAGTTAAATAGATCCACCAAATGGAACTAGGATCCCTGAATATAAAAATTATATTGATTTAATTTATTTCTGGTGAAATCTTCACACTAACATCAATAATATTTCCTGGCAATATTCTCATTTTCAAGGTTTTATTTTTCCCAGTTCAAAACCCCAAGATTTTGCCTTGTACTTACTTGCACTTAGAGGGTAGGGAAAAAAGATGGGAAATGATTAAGAGGTAAAGAAATGTAAATTAAAAGGTGAGATTGAGGGCGGGTACTGGGCCTTTAACTGATCTCAAGGTATGCCAGCTGTTTCTCTGCTCTCACTGAAGAATCAACAATTAGTGTTTAGTAAAAGAAAACAGAAAAAGTACAAAAAAGCTTCTTCAGAGCCAACACTGACTGAGTGCTATCATATGCTAAACACATTTCTACATAGTTTAAATGCTGTTTTTCATCTTAGATTATTTACTGTTCTAATATTTATCCCTAAGATCTAGCATGGATCTTTGAACACATAGTCACTCAACAAATTCGTACAAAACACTTTGTATTTCCCTAATAGAATACTTACAACTAAGTTATATTAAATATTAATCACATTGACTTGATAAAGAAGTCTGACCAATTAACTAACATATCTAATGCAATACAGCTAGTTAATAGCAAAACTCAGATTTTAAAAGTCATTCTCTCCTGTTAATTATACTATCTTCTAACAGTAGACTGTTTATTACTTATACAGCAACAAGGACATAAAAGAGAGAATAAACAGGATCATTAGACAAATCATTAAATTCCTGTCTATTTTTCAGAGTAGATTTTTTGTTAATAGTAGTGGTAGGTACGCATCTAAATGATTTCCGAAGATCTCTTCCTCTTGGTCTTCACACCCATGTGTTGCTCCTTCCTCTTGAATGTGAGTTGGCCTAGTGACTTGCTTCTCATCAATACAATACAGGAAAAATGATGGGATATTAATTTCAAAAATTGCCTCATGTCTTACTAAGAGGCGCTCTCTTCTCTCTCCTCTGCTTGCATGTTTGCATTATTAAGTTGCCTTGAAGGGAAGAATCATTTGCAAGGAGCTGACACCAGCCAATGGCCGGTAACCCTCAGTCCAATAACCAGTAAGGAACTGAATCTTGCCAACAAGTATCTATTCACTTGCTTATGATTATACAAAAATAGGAAAGAGACAAAGTGTTCTAGTGGCCCACTGGAAGTAACAATAGTTTCCTAAACCCCAATAAATGCTATAATTATTGTGGTTCCAATTGCAATGTGTGCCATTTTTAAAAAACAAAAATTCCTTGGGTATAAATTCCATTTCTTATGGATTCATCCAGTCAATTCAAAGGTGCATTTTTTTTCACATTTTACCATCTTTGAACACAGAAAATCTCTTTCAACTAACACAAAATAACAGTACTCACACATCTGATGAATTATAATCACTTACAAATGTGTTAATATACATTTTCAATATTCTTTGTAGTTCTATAATATTGGTGCAAAAAAAAAAAAAGGTTCATGAAAACAATTGTATTTAGAAATTAAGAAATCAATTCCTGAAACTATATAGCCCTCAACTTTATACACATATTTCTTATAGCAGTTTAAATAGTAATTTTTTGCCTTTGTTCAGGTATATTGGTGTGGTCCCATTTAATCAATATAATGAAACTGATGTGACATAAATTGAACTTTGGGAATAATAAGATAGTTTGTAGTCCATCAAAAACACATGCGGTAATAACATCTTCTGATGGAATACTACTCATATGTTTGAGTCGTTTTAAAAGGATGATTTCTTTATCAGGACTGTGCAGTACCTATTTGCAAAGCCTGAAGACACACCCCTCAGAGATATAACTCACATCTACTGCTCTGAGACAAACTCCAAGTAACTGATGGTGGAACTCACTGTCCTCATCTAGGATAATCCTACAGCTTTTCCATAGAGACAAAATGCTAAAGAGTGCAGTACAGTGATTTTCACTCTACTTTTACTGGAGGTGTCTGTTTCTCAAAATTAAAATGGATAATTGAAGTGCAAATCAGCAGTAGAAAATGTGTGGAGAGTTGCTTAGGTATCATCACCAAATCTTTACTACTTGTTTTGTTTGACTATGCAGTTAGTGAAAGTACCTTGGAATAACACAGGAGAAATAATACATTTGTACTTGCTGCTGTTAATACATCTATGAGCAAGTATAAATAAATGGGTGGTTAGATAAGATTCATTTTCATTACAGTATGATTCACTTTTATAGCCTTTCTTGCAAAGAGAAAGACTAAATCATCTTTATTTTTTATGTGCTTTCTTTTCTTCAGTTTTCAAAATTTTGTTCATTGTTTTCATTGTATTCTTCTCTCTATTGTTTGGTTTGCAAGCATCCTCTTCGCTGAAAAAAAGGATTGATAGCTTTAATCTACCATAAAAATGAAAGAATATCCTTGGAAATATAAAGGGTAGGTGGTGAAGACATTCTTGGTATTTAGGAATTGGGCAATGTTGTTACCTATGGTATCCTGGTGATTATCTCAAGCTTTAAATAATTTGGGGGCATATTATTTAATGGCATTCATGAATCAGTCTTTTATGAAGATACAATACACAGCATAGATGAACTTTTTTTTCACCATTTTTTTTTTTGTTTTTGACAGTTACAGAAGCCTGTGAAATGGGTCAGGATCAATCTCACCATATTTTCTCTGCTGTTGCCTTTCACAACCTTCTCATTGTTGGGGTCACCATCTGATGAAGCAAGAATTCAGTTTTGTTTTTCAGACAACGTAAATAGAGAACCAGGCACATGTGTGCTCAGTAGCTGAGTAACGTCCGACCCTTTGCAATCTTATGGACTGTAGCCAAGCTCCTCTGTCTGTGGGATTTCCAGGCAAGAATACTGGAGCAGATTGCCATTTCATTCTCCAGGGATCTTCCCCATTCAGGGATCGAACCCACATCTCCTGTGTCTCCTATATTGGCAGGCAGATTCTTTACTATTGAGCCACCTGAGAAGGCTAATGATATCTACATTAATTCTCTCTGCCTAACAGACTAAAAGGTTGTATATGCAGATGGATCCTGGGAACTTGTTTAAACTGAGGTGTAGCACAAAACTTATGTTTACCTTCATTTTCATTTTTTCATTTCACCACTGGCTGGTTCTGTGAAAATCCAAGAGAATAGGGCTCATTTTCTGTAGTGTTCTCCCTCATTTTCCTACTGCCTCGAAATATAGCTGAAGGAGATGTGGTCTTTGGCTTCAACCATCAGGTCACCTTCAACTGTAGGATCAAAGCTGCAGGTATTTGCACCTTCTGATGTCACTGGTACATGTGACCACCTCCACAACTCATTAACATTCATTCTTAACTCTGCTTGCTTTCTTTTTAAACTAACTTTATTGAGGACACATTAGACAGAAAATTTCATATATCTAATGCATGAATTTTGATGAGTTTGGACATATGCATACATCTACGAAATCCTCACTGTAAACAAGATAATAAACCTATCCTTCACCTCCAAAAGATTTCTAGTCTCCTTGCTTTTCTTGTGTGTAAGTGATTAGAGCATGCTCTCTGCCTCCTTAGCAAGTTTTTAAATGCACAACACAGCATTGTTAACTGTAGGCGCTATGTTGTATAGCACATCTTTAGAAGTTACTGATCTTGTATAAATGTAACTTTATATACATTAAACAGCTCTTCATTTCTTCCCCTGCCCCATCTTCTCAGAATAGTCAAGTACTCACTATGCATTATAATATAGTTCCTGCCTATTTCTCTGTATTCATTTCTCATGTATTTGTACTGACTGATCATCTTCTAGTAGAGTGGACTCCATTCATTTCACCCAATACTTCAAGTCCATTTTTGTATCAGGATCTTTACGCTTGCTGTTCCCTCTGCACTGAGAGCTCTTCTACTCACATTTAACATACCTCACATTTCACATTTCTCATCTCAACTTAAATATCACCTTCTCAAAAATGTCTGATGATTCTACTTAAAACTAGCCCTCAGAGACATTTTCCTTCACTTCATATCATTCATTACTTTTATATTTTTCATCACAGGATAATACTATTTTTAATTTGGTCTACTGTTTATGTATTATCTGTCCCTAAAATATATTCTACACAAATACAAGAAACTAATATTTATCATGTTTTGTTTCAGCCACAATGCACAAAGCAGTCTTGGCACGTTTGCAGAACAATGTCTGTTAGCAACAAATCAAATAAAACAAAGAAAGGAAGAATAAATTTTATTATTTTCTAAGGCCTGGAGCTTCCCTGAAACTGTCTCTATTTACCATGGATGGTGCTTTCTGAGGCCTCAGTCTTCACTTGATTTCCGATTAAGTGTGGATTCACTTTCAAGTCTACCCATTAGACTAATTCTTTTTATACTGTTTATGTGATAAGTTGATTCATTATGTAATTCAGCTTAGTGGTCAAGTTTGAGTATGCCATATCTTTTGGAAATTATGGCTTGAAGCAATAAGTGGTTCTTACTGTGATCAGGCATAGCAGATATTCACTACCCAAATGTTTGGCAAATACAGATTATGATTTGACTATAGAGTTTTGTTTTGTTTTTTTTTTTTTTCAGAGAAGGCAATGGCAACCCACTCCAGTACTCTTGCCTGGAAAATCCCATGGACGGAGGAGCCTGGTAGGCTACAGTCCATGGGATCACTAAGAGTCAGACACAACTGAGCGACTTTCCTTTCAGTTTTCACTTTCATTCATTGGAGAAGGAAATGACAACCCACTCCCGTGTTCTTGCCTGGAGAGTCGCAGGGGTGGGGGAGCCTGGTGGGCTGCCATCTATGGGGTTGCACAGAGTTGGACATGACTGAAGTGACTTAGCAGCATAGAGTTTTTAATTTATCTTTTCACATTGCCAAGGTAAAAGCGCACTTTCTGTTTTAAATACTCCAGATTATATCCATGGCAACTATACTTTTTAACACAAATGTTGCTTATAATTATCGGTTATACTTTTTCAAAAAAATAAGTATGTATTCCATTACAATGCATGGACTTAAGCTTTCTTTGGCAAGTTAAAAAAAGAGGGAGGGTCTAGTTTTAGTAATTTTTAGTAGTTATCCAGGTTGAATAAAAAGGTAGACTTTAGTTATCTCATTTTTCTGCTGCAAGCAATATTTAAATGTTCACTAAGTTACTGAAAATGGCACCCCACTCCAGTATTCTTGCCTGGAGAATCCTATGGACAGAGGAACCTTGTGGGCTACAGTCCATGGGGTCGCAAGAGTTGGACACGACTGAGTGACTTTGACTACTTGACTAAGTTACTGAAAGGAGAATGATTTTATGTGTTTTCTGAGGATAATGAGCATCAGATGTGTTTCTTCAGCAATACATTTGTATTGTGGTTAGTGTTATGGTTTTCAAGAGTTGTTTTTTTTTTTTTTTTTGCATTTTAAGGGAAGAACACTGAATACGTGTTCTACACTTGAGAATTTCTTAAAGACGAAAGATGATAAAACAAAGGAGAAGAAAGTACACAATAAATCAATATAAAAACCAGTCTAGTGTTGATAAATATCAATGAAGTCACTAGAGTGTAAGAGTTATTACTAGGTTGGAATTGCTTCGGAAAATCTAAACATAACTAATATTTCCCACGTTAATAAAAAAGTATTATATGATCAATTATTATTTTGTGAGAATTTGGTGTGAAACAAAATGAAATTTGTTCTCCAGAATGTTTTGGTAGACATTCAGATGCTTTAATTGATTCCAGATAAACAGAAGTATCAAATTTATATATCAAATAGACCACTGGACTAAGGCCAAAACCTTGTGTTTACCCATTTGCATGTCAGCTAAATTTACTCTATGCTATAACCACAGATTACACTGATGCTCAGAGTACATGCACCTTTCTTTCCTCTAGCATCTCTCTTATAAGAATGCTTTCTTTTTCAAGAATGTCTAAGCAAGATAGTGATTTTAGAAAAACACAAATCACTCATATTATTATTCCATTTAATTTAACATCTCCTTTTATTTTTTTTTCTGAGTTTCTTTATTAAAAAAAAAAAAAACTAGTTTAATCGCAATGTCTTTCTCTTTTTAAATGCCATGCAGTATACACACACACACACACACACACATATATATATACACACATATATATATACACACATATATATAGTTTTCAAATGTTTACAATGTTGTGTTGATTTTGGCCATACCTTTCCATGCTTAGTTGCTCAGCTGTGTATGACTTTTTGCACCTCCATGGACTGTAGCCTATTAGGCTCCTCTGTCCATGGAATTCCCCAGACAAGAATACTGGAGTGGGTTGCCATTCCCTTCTCCAGGGGATCTTCCCAACCCAGGGATTGAACTGGGGTCTCCTGCATTGTAGGCAGTTTCTTTACTGTCTGAACCATCAGGGAAGCCCAAACAACAATGCAAATCAGCTATAATTATATGTACATCTGCTCTCTCGATAGCCTCCTTCTGCTCCCCATCCCATCTCTCCAAGGGATCTCATCCTTTTAAAACCCATATCCCTTTTGTGCAAGGCCATTCCTGAAAAGAATGGCAAATCCAGCTCCTTGCAAATGCCAAGTTGTACATGCCTAGAGAACTTACAGCAGTTTTTCAACAACAGCACTGGTGATATTTTGAACTGAGTAATTCTTGGTTGTGGGAGGCCACTCTATGGAATGCATCCTTGGCCTTCAAACCCTAAGGACAGTGGCAATGCCCCCTGCTTAGCTGTGACAGACAAAAATATCTGCTGCTACTGTTGTTAAGTCGCTTCAGTCATGTCCGATTCTGTGCGACCCCATGGAGTGCAGCCTACCAGGCTCCTCTGTCCATGGGATTTTCCAGGCAAGAGTACTGGAGTGGGGTGCCATTGCCTTCTCTACATAGTGCCAAACATTCTCTGGGGGAGGAGGAGGAAATCTGCCAATAAAGAACCACAAGATTGCAAAGTTGCCTAGAATATTTATATTTAGATGGATAATTTAATTAAGCACTGAAAGCAAACTCTAAGCAAAATGTGCACATTTAAAGGAAAAAGAAGACTGAAATCAGCACCTGGCTAAAGTCCTAAAAAGAAGTAGGCCTTAAGCATACGTTTGCTAATTAATTTGTATGCAATCTTACAAGAGAAGCCAACATTTTTATAGCATATTTTTCTATTTTTCCATTTCTAAGCTATTTTCATAAAAGCTTGTAATTCAAAATGACCTCAGGGTTAATCTAATCCATATCAGTAATTGTACAAATGCAAAATATGAGTCATCATTCCCCAAAGGCTCATACTAGCATAGCTGATCCAATCACCCAAATCTCAAGATACCAGTCTCACACTAAAATCCTTGAAACATTCTGTATACCCTCAAGCTTACATATAGGATCTCTCCAGGAATACAATGAACCAAAACTCAGAAAAATACTAAAAAGTTTCTTTACACTAAAGTGTGTGGTTGTTAAGGCTTAGTAAGGCTCTATTCTAACTGGCAGAGACACAAGCTGCAAAAATTGACAGGAAGTTTTATGTGGGAGAAGGCAGAGTCAAGAATGCTTTAGGTTAGGAGGGTCCAAAAAGTCTCTTTCAGTGACCTTCAGTAAGCAACAGCATACAGAATACGTTTATTAGAGGTTTTATTCTGACTCAGTCTCTATCTTTATTTTCATCTTAGTTTTCACTGAAATGCATTTACTCAACAAGTAAAAAATTATTGAATTTTGTTGTTGGGGAATAATGACATTAAAATAACTTTTGTGGTATTTTTGATGACTAAGTGATCTTGGTTTATTTGATATTTTACAATACTCACAAATACCTTCCCAAATTCAAAAAGAAACAGTTGATACTAATTTAAAGCATGAAAAATGCATACATGCAAAGTTGGCTGATAAAATTAGTTGATTATTTGAAGTAAAATTAGATCTTCATCACCTAGGAATGTCAACAACATCCAAACGACTTAAAGAGTAAATGTACATGAAAGATTTTGAGAGTATTGCAAAATAATTTTTTTTCTTTTATTTTGTATACATATGAGATAATGGACATTCTCTAGCTTACTGTAATAATCATTTCATGATGTACATCTGAATCATTATGCTGTACATCTAAAATTTACACAGTGCTGTGTCAATTACATTTTAATAAAATTGGAAGAAAAAAAGAGTAAAAGGAAAATATTGTTTAATATTTTTCAGATAGCAGAATGAAAATGGAACAAAAGAATAGAGAAACATCTAGCTATAAATTAAAGGAAGATGATACAAAGGAATAAAGAAATAAGCATTTCTAAGTCTTCATTTGCTTCTTCTATTAGGACTATATATCTCTACCTTTTGCCATTTACCTCCAAAGAGAAGTTGTTGGGTTAATAACACCAACATCCTCATGCCACTCACTTTCATCTTGGCCATGCAACTTGTTTGGGTCAGTTGCCTTTAAGAACAAGGAGCAAGAAAACTCCTAGGATTTTGTCTTGTTTACACAAAAACAACAAAGAAATAACCTAAATATAAGCTTTGGCTATATTTCCAAATATACATTAATTTCATATCAGTAGAAAAAAGATGACTGGTACTTTTTAAGAGACATTTGGAGAAAAGAACATAACACAACTTAGGATCCTAATGGAATCTAAATCAAAATAAATCAAGGTAATTATGAAAATAGCATACCGCAAATACAGTTAAGGGATTTTTAAAAGGTCTTAAAGAAAAATTTAATACATTAACCGAGGAGACAGTAAATGTAAAAGTTTTAATAATAACAAGCCCACACATTTTAAAAACAATGTGCATACTGGGAAAAAATACACACAAAATATATGATAAAGGAGTTGATATCTCTAAGGGACTTTGTAATTCATTCAATGAACTTTGACAAATTAATAAGAAAAAAACAATAAGGATCACAATGAAAAAATAAGTGAAAAATTAGTAGAAAATGCCCAGTGGAAAGATAAGAATCAGAGTATTATATGTTTGTCATTATTTTTGCTGACAAGTTTATTTCAAATAGTCTTCCAATGTAGGCTGAAAATCCTGCTTTATAGTTCCTGACTCCCAAGGAAGAATTCCAAACAATAGATTCCTAGCTTCTTTTACAGTTCGGAAACCCATATGTGAATTCGTCTCTACAAACTTGATGCATCAAAATTCTCAGTGATACACACACTGGTAGGGGTGGTTGCCAGCAACAGAACTTTAGGGCAATAGAAGAAATGTCCACTTTATTACAAGACAAGACACAGCTGATGGCTCAAAACAAAACAAAAAATTGGCTGAAATTAAAAATAAAATTTTAATCATCCTATGGTTTGCAGTAGCAAAATAGTTAATTAAATTATGACCTAGAGTAAAATGCCCATTGAGCCACAAAACTTTGAGGGATCAGGTGGCTGTTCTCAGAGAACAATATTGAAGGGCAGAAGGAATGTGTAAACTGTGAAGGTGAATTTGTTGTTTCAAGCTATACTGACAGCTTGAACGAAACAATTCACAAGTATGAAGCCCTAAGTCTTAGCTGAAGGCACAGAGAGAAACCATGGGAATTTTATGCTTGATAAAATAATCTTGTATCACCTATAAATGTAGACTTAACTCAGAACTCCAAACTCAAAAGTTTAATCCTACCAATTATAAAATTTAAAAGTTTGCTGCATACACAGTCTCATTACTACCGCAGTATGCGTGCATGCTAAGGGCTAAGTCACTTCAGTTGTGTCTGACTCTGCAAGCCTATGGACTGTAGCCCACCAGGCTCCTCTATCCATGGGATTTCCCAGGCAAGAATACTGAAGTAGGCTGCCATGCCTTCCTCCAGGGATCTTCCTGACCCAGGGCTGGAACTCAAGTTTCCTGCATTGGCAGGTGGGCTCTGTACCACTAGCACCACCTGGGGTGCCCCTACCATCACAGTATAGGAAAGCTAATGGACTCATATTGACTAAGAGGGATTCTGAATACTGGAGCAGAAAACTGTGGTAGGATCTAGATGACTCAGTGTCCCCCCAAATCCCAAACGTCTTTGAGTTTCCCCTATTAGCAGAAACAGCCTTTCTTTTCAAGTCCAAGAAGTCCTCTTTTGCTTAAAATCCAATAACAACCTAATCTGAAAGAGTTACCTAAACAGGGAAAACTATTCTTATTATTCCCATCCTCCACCACTTCTAATTATCTCCTGATCTAAATTAGAATCAGAATTCAACATGCCGCAGGGAACCAATTACAAACTCAAATTTTAGAAGAGATGATGAAGCATGAAAAAATTGTAATAATTTTGGATTTGTAGCAACAGAAATCTAGAAAATATATACAGGAATACATTTTGAATGTACTAAAGCAAAGACTGAAGTACATCATTTTAGAATGCAACATTTATTAATATGGTTGTCTTTCCCAGAAATTTAGAATCGGTGTGCTAACCTCAGCACATAAATAGGTTTGCTTTGTTGCTTAGTTAGCTAATTAAATTTTAGACTTAATGAAGACTCTGAGATAACCCCAAACTCTGACATTTTGTATATTAAAAATGTCATTTAATTACAGAAGTAAGAATGGTAGAGTGGTTTTCTGGTGTGTAATTCACTCAACCTATTCTTTAAATCCCTTAAGAGAAGATGGCAAATGCTTTCTATCCTGTGTGTTTAGAAATACATGGATGATGGCACATCAATATCTTTTAGAAATATTGTAGAGGTTGTTCTCCTAGCTACAACTGCTGCTAAAAGATTCTGCAGTAAATAGGCTCACTTATTCCATGGCAGAAAGAGATTCTTGGGTGTTGAGACAAAATAATATAAATAAACCATCAGATGCAAAATGTAATCTCTGTAATTAATAGTGGTGCCATAAGAGTGCATTTTTCAATGGCTGGTTGATCATAGAATCTCCAGAACTGAAATATATGTGCAGAATTCTAAAGTTCACATGATTTATATAACAGGAAAACCTTGTGGTTGGTCAGGCAGAAAAAATGATGCTCCAACTAAAACAAACATGCATAGCTCTTCAGCCAAATTGTAGACCTGAGTCATTTCAAATTTTGACAGTCCGGGGAATGATTAACTATTTAAGTACACCTGAGTGATAAACATGGTAACAGCACAAATATCTGCCCCCTAGATTTCTAAATGATACTGTGGACAATTTCCAGGCTAACTATGAACTAGGGAGACAGAAAAAACTGGACATTTTGAGAATGTCAATAAAAGTTTCAAGTTAGTGATAATATCTTGGTACCTAAAAGATTTTTGGATGCATTAGCTGAAAGTGTTAGTTGCTCAGTTATGTCTGAATCTTTGCAACCCCATGGACTGTAGCCCACAAGGCTCCTAACCCCATGAGATTTCCCAGGCAAAAATACTGGAATGGGTTGTCATTTCCTTTTCCAGGGGATCTTCCCAACACAGATCAATATGTTAAAGTGGTCTTTTTATCTAAATTTCACTTCATGGTCAACTTAGTGAGGCCTCAAACCCAATCCAAGAGCAATGGTGACAGTTTCTAGGAATGTTAATTGGAATAAACATGCTCAAAAACTAGAAGAAAATTTCCAACAGCTAGATAGCATTCATTCTTTTACCACTTTCTTAATCTCATATTTAGATTTTTATATATTAGACCACATCAGCTCCTGTCTCACAGGCAGAGACTTCACCACATTGAAATCTATAAATTCTAATAATTTCATGTCCTTAGATCCTGACTGATTTAAGCATAGGATTCTGAAAGGATCTTAGCAGTTCTTAGTGATATCTCTCGTTAATAGATCCCAGGGTCTTATCACTGGAGGAATTCAGAATTGTGAGTGGAAGAGAGCAGAGCCAGAAGAACTCCTCTCCTTGACTAGCACAGAATCCCTACTCTCGGCAACTGTACAGTTAACCTATTTCTGGCCTTCTACTTTACAGATCCAATAGGGTTTCTTAAGAATTTAACTATATTCAATACCTGGAGATTGACTAAAACTTGAAAACAAATCATTTTAACTTCCTGTGACAAGCTCTAGATGTATAACTGGAAAGAAAACAATCTTCGTTAGTTTAGTTCCATATAAAATAAAGTATTTCTTTTTATTTCTGAATGTTTTCCTTTGTTCTCAAAAATTTCCTAAAGTTCTGTTCACAAGAAAGCAATTTTCTCATTAAGCAAAAAGAATGCTGGCCATCTTAATATAATACTTTGAAAAAAAATCTTAATATCATTTATTACTTGGCAAGTGTGAGATTTTTCTAAATAAATTTCCAGCCACAATGACATTTACTGTTCACTTCAGTGGGATTAATACTTTCTAAGAATTTGCCATTTGAATCCCTGAGGATGTGTTTCAATACAGGTAATATCTACCTCATTAGAACCAGTAGTATTAAGATTTATTCCCAGGACATTCTGTGAAAGTTTTTAAAATTATTGGTGGACTTTTTGTCATAGTTTTAACCTGTTATTTGAAGATTTAAAAAATAATTTTAAAAAAGCATAAGTAAGGACTTGAAACTTTGGATATTTGAATATTAAGTTTAAACAACAAATTTTATTCAGCCAGCAATTTAAATCCTACAAGTTCATTAATAAAATTCATATTTTTAATACACAATGACAACTATTTTAAGTTAAATAACTTATACTTATGTTTTCTTCCTAAAACTTACATGCTCACATATAATTTGTATTCAGTTTCATAGAAGAGAGTGTAACGTGCATCTTGCTAAAATGTGCAAATGGGTGCTTAGATATTTCTCTGTGTTCCTGCCCTTCTAATTTAAAGATGTAAGTTAACAAATAAATATTTAAGGATTAGAACATTAGCATTATTATTTTATATAACTGATCTCATCAGTTCAAAAATAAACTCATGCTTTGAGTTAAGTTTGCACAATCCTATCAGTTCAGTTCAGTCGCTCAGTCCTGTCCAACTCTTTGCGACCCCATGAATCGCAGCACGCCAGGCCTCCCTGTCCATCACCAACTCCCGGAGTTCACTCAGACTCATGTCCATCGAGTCAGTGATGCCATCCAGCCATCTCATCCTCTGTCGTCCCCTTCTCCTCCTGCCCTCAATCCCTCCCAGCGTCAGAGTCTTTTCCAATGAGTCAACTCTTCACATGAGGTGGCCAAAGTACTGGAGTTTCAGCTTTAGCATCATTCCTCCCAAAGAACACCCAGGCCTGGTCTCCTCTAGAATGGACTGGTTGGATCTCCTTGCAGTCCAAGGGACCCTCAAGAGTCTTCTCCAGCACCACAGTTCAAAAGCAGCAATTCTTCGGTGCTCAGCTTTCTTCACAGTCCAACTCTCACATCCATACATGACCACAGGAAAAACCATAGCCTTGACTAGATGGACCTTAGTTGGCAAAGTAATGTCTCTGCTTTTGAATATGCTATCTAGTTTGGTCATAACTTTTCTTCCAACGAGTAAGCATCTTTTAATTTCATGGCTGCAGTCACCATCTGCAGTGATTTTGGAGCCCCAAAAAATAAAGTCTGACACTGTTTCCACTGTTTCCCCATCTATTTCCCATGAACAATCCTATACAATATACTAAAACAAAGAATAACAATTACAAAAATTAAAATTTTTAATTTTTATAATTAAAGAGTAAGATACAGCTTAGTGACTGTACAACAACAACAACAACAACACACTTTTGACAGAGGCCTTTGAAGTTTGCAAATAACTCACAATTAAATAATCAAGTAAGTATTTTATCAAATACATATTGAGGATGATTAAGATGATAGGAAATTTATCGCTGGCATGACAAAATGCTCTAAATACTTATTTAATTTCAGTATAAAATAACCTCTACAAAGGAACAAGAAATCCAACTGAAGAAAAGGGTGTGTTCCTGTAGACACTAAGTTCCAAGACCATGGATAAACATTTGATTTAACTGTTGAAATACTCAAATATTATTTTGATAATTAAATAATATAATTGCTCTCCTTTGTGATTCTATGTAGTGGCCAGACCAGTTAACTGACCACTTGTTTAAGTTGTTAGATGATTATCAGTGAGGTGGATCAGTATCCCCTTGAAATTATTATGTCAGAACAAAATTAGGCCAGGGTTTAAGAGATAAAGTTAATACAATTTTAGAATTTTAATGAAAATATAAAGTTAAAAAAAAATAATGATTTCTTGCTTATCACTTAATACATGCACATAAAAACAGTATAGTCATAAGAGTTTTAATAGTGATATTTAAATTATTGATTAAATATCATGTTAATTGAAAGGATTTTAAAACAAGTGGTAAAAAATTATGAATAAAAAATCTGGAAAAATAATAATAGTATAAAGTGAAATAAAGGTACAAAGGATATAATCTTTTACTGTCAATGACTTTAACCCCTACACTCACACACACACACACAAATCACTAAAAGTTCTAATATTTTTAAGCATCTGGAATTCTTCTCAGATGAAAATTGAAGACAACTTTAAAAACTATAAATATTTCTCCTTTATGCCTTTAAAAAGAAAAAAATATATATCTTAATATTAGAACATATCAGAGTATAAGTGGTTATAATATTGGTAATATTTTATGTTAAAATATGGGATGTGCATTGGTATCTAGAAAGCAAATTATGTTTCAAGTAGAAATACAACTTTATAATATACTTGTATATGTGATCATAAATACTTTGGAAAAAGGAAAATCTGAACATTCTTCTCAATAATATGCATGGAAAGGAAATTATACATATCTGGAATGCTTAATAGTTAAAATTTTGGAACAACTTCTAAAAATGTAATATGATATTGTCCATTCATTCAAGTATGGTTATGTTAATGACTATATTTTAAATATAGCAAATGCTGCAACAAAACTTCAAATAACCAAAATCAATGTTTTACTAGACATGCTAGTAAAGCAGCATATTTGCTTCAGAAATCTCTTTCTAATAAATCAAAATAAACCTTATTCCAAGCCTTATTTTTCTTCTCCTACAAATAACCAGCATCATTAAGTTGTATGTGTTTATACGCATCTTTTTCTATTTTTACCAAACTGTGTTTATCTAAAAAAAATATGTAATTTAATATTGTATTCATTCCACTTAAATAATACCATACTGGGATCACTATTATTATTTTCTGAATCTTTGTTGAGGAATAGACATTGATGTTTGTTCATTAGCACTACACTTGTAGCAGTAAAATAAAGTATACTGACATGTATAGATACAGACATCTCTCCAAAAATACACTGGAATTTCTTTTCTTTTCAATCTTACCTTACTGTCACAAACATAAAGCCCTTATTTCTCACAGATGCTAGCACTAAATTTTCCCCACTGTATACATAGCAATAGGTTTTCTAATATTCCTGAATTTAGATTTTTTCCTATTGTCTTTCTGTCAGACAGTCCAAAATGTGGTATTTAGTTATTTACATCTATTACATTTTAACAAATTTGTGTACATTACAAGAAGATTCCACACTCCTATAAGGTATGAATAATCTTTTTTTAAATAATCAAGCCTCCAAATACACAGAGAAAGAATAGTATTAAAAGGCAAACTTCTTCATTTTGTCTACAATGAAGAAGCTTTATTTATAAACCAGTCATGATAAGAAAACACCTTGCATAAGATATAAAATGTATTCTTCTTAAAATCTTCTTTGAATGAGGGAAAGTTTCTAAAATGCAGAAGCACATTAACACTGCATTTTATTTAAAATTATATAAATCCAACTATTTTTTAAGCTGAGTAGAAAGGACAGGACAAAAAGTTGTCAAAGCTGGACTTTTCTGACTTTTATATATTATTTAGAATTACTCTCAGTAATCAACTATGAATATGCCAGTTATATATTACCAGAGTTAAGAAACAAAGAAAAAGTGTTTTTTTTTTCCTCTATCATTGCCATGGTTTTGTAAATGGTCCTTGTAGCAGTCTGTATTCAATTAGACATAAAGAATGTTGACAGAAGAGGCACAGAAAAAATATACAAACCCCATAAAGCAGCAATCAGTTCCACTGTCTGACTAGCTCTGGACAGTTTCCTTTAACTTTTGAAGGCTAGATCTAACCAACCACCAAATAGTTTCTGTTTGGACTTCTAGATGGCGACCAATCTTTTTTAGTTTCATCCTATCATCAAGGTCTAGCTGCCAGCATAATATACAAGACATTTGGACCTATCAGCATTTGACTTAATAGCCTGAGGTTGAAACTAGGATATATCTGCCAGCATGCAGCAAATATTGGTAGCTCTGATGAATGCAGTTCAGTAATGAGCCTCCAATTTCAGCTGTCTACTCAAGGAAAGTAAGAAGTTCCAGGTCAGGGGAGCTACTCCTTAGGAGTCCATAAGTGCCCTTGCCACTCACCCCTCACCCAGAAAACTGAAAAGTGTTAGAGCAGTAGTGAAGAGAAAGATAACCACAGAAGTGATCTGATCTCCTTGAAATCTCCAAGACTGGTCGCCATCTAGAAGTCCAAACAGAAACTATTTTGTGGTTGGTTAGATCTATTTGAGGTTATTCAGTAACAACAATAGCAAGGAGAGATAAGAAAGCCTTCCTCAGTGCAAAGAAATAGAGGGAAACAGTAGAATGGGAAAGACTAGAGATCTCATCAAGAAAATTAGAGATATCAAGGGAACATTTTATGCAAAGATGGGCTCAATAAATGACAGAAATGATATGGACTTAACAGTAGAAGAAGATATTAAGAAGAGGTGGCAAGAATACGCAAAAACTATACAAAAAAGATCTTCACGACCCAGATAATTACAATGGTATGATCACTCACCTAGAGCCAGACATCCTGGAATGTGAAATCAAGTGGTCCTTAGGACAGAACACTATGAACAAAGCTAGTGGAGGTGATGGAATTCCAGTTGAGCTATTTCAAATCCTGAAAGATGATGCTGTGAAAGTGCTTCACTCAATATGCCAGCAAATTTGGAAAATTCAGCAGTGGCCACAGGACAGGAAAAGGTCAGTTTTCATTCCAACCCTAAAGAAAGGCAATGCTAGAGAATTCTCAAACTACCGTACAATTACACTCATCTCACATGCTAGTCAAGTAATGCTGAAAATTCATGCCAGGCTTCAACAGTACATGAACTGTGAACTTCCAGATGTTCAAGCTGGTTTTAGAAAAGGCAGAGGAACCAGAGATCAAATTGCCAACATCCGCTGGATCATAGAATAAGCAAGAGAATTCCAGAAAAACATCAATTTTTGCTTTATTGACTATGTCAAAGCCTTCGACTGTGAGGATCACAACAAACTGTGGAAAATTTCTAAAGAGATGGGAATACCACACCACCTGCGTGCGTCTTGAGAAATCTGTATGCAGTTCAGGAAGCAACAGTTAGAACTGGACGTTGAACAACAGGCTGGTTCCAAACAGGGAAAGGAGTATACTGTCCTTTATATATATTGTCCAATATATAAGGCTGTATATTGTCACCCTGCGTATTTAACTTATATGAAGTGTACATCATGAGAAACACTGGGCTGGATGAAGCACAAGCTGGGATCAAGATTGCTGGGAGAGATATCAATAACCTCAGATATGCAGATGACACCACCCTTATGGCAGAAAGTGAAGAACTGAAGAGCCTCTTGATGAAAGTGAAAGAGTAGAGTGAAAAAGTTGGCTTAAATCTCAACATTCAGAAAAGTAAGATCATGGCATCTGGTCCCATCACTTCATGGGAAATAGATGGGGAAACAGTAGAAACAGTGTCAGACTTTATTTTTTCGGGGCCTAGACAGCATATAAAAAAGAAGAGACATCACTTTTCCAACAAAGTTCTGTCTGGTCAAGGAAATGGTTTTTCCACTAGTCATGTATGGATATGAGATTTGGACTATAAAGAAAGCTGAGTGCCAAGGAATTGATGCTTTTTAACTGTGGTGTTAGAGAAGACTCTTAAGAGTCCCTTGGACTGCAAGGAGATCCAACCAGTGCATCCTAAAGGAAATCAGTTCCTGAATATTCATTGGAAGGACTGATGTTGAAGCTGAAACTCCAATACTTTGGCCGCCTGACACAAAGAATTGACTCATTTGAAAAGATCCTGATGCTGGGAAAGATTGAAGGTGAGAGGAGAATGGGACGACAGAGGATAAGATGGTTGGATGGCATCACCGACTCAATGGACATGAGTTTGAATCAACTCTGGGAGTTAGTTGTGGACAGGGAGGTCTGGCGTGCTTCAGTCCATGGGTTCGCAGAGTCGGACACAACTGAGCAACTAAATTGACTGAGTCAGGATAAAGACTCCAGAAAATGTCAGCACAAACTCAAAATCAGGAGTCAACAGCTGACCTTTGACAAAACATTTCACTTGATTTGGTGAATGCGTGTATGCATGCTCAGTTGCTTCAGTCATGATCAACTCTTCACGATGCTATGGACTGAAGCCCACCACTCCTCTGTTCATTCTTTTCCAGGCAAGAATACTGGAGTGCCATTCCCTTCTCCAGGGGATGTTTCTGACTCAGGGATTGAACCCCGATCTCCTGCATCACAGGCAGATATTTTACAGTCTGAGTCACCAGGGGAGCCCCAACTATAGCATAGAGGGATCCAATAAATTAGTCACAAAGACTCCTATTTCTGTTTCAAAGGTAAAGATTAGCCTTACACACATTCTTGAACCTGAGGGTTGCAATACCCTCCTCCAGGGATTTGGTGAATGACTGATGACCAAATTTATACCGCTTCTGAAAGTTGTTGGCAACAGTACACTAGTGGGTTAAAAAGATCCTCATCATAAGAGGGCTGTGAGAATTTGCCAGGAGGGAGTGGATAGGAGTATGAAGAAAGAAGGAGCATTCTCCTAGATAAGCTACATCAGATTCATTAGCTCTGTTGATACCAAAGGATGTGTTCGAGTCAGGTGCAAAATTTTGAATACATTAGGATGGATGAGAATGTGCCGAATCAGAAATGGCTTTAGCCAAATAATTCTAGTTTCTGATTAGAGAATGGATTACCATTCCCAATCTTTGCCAGTTTGACAGTGATAATCATGATGAACTTTAAATTTGGCAACATCAACTTTTGGACACAGACTCTGTATAACTCTTCTTCAGGTTCCCAGGTCTTTAAATTTTAGGACAGAAGAGGCATTTATTGGAAGTGAGAGTATGGCATCTCTCAGTATTTACGAGACACCAAACACTGCTTCCTGTATTTTAATGACAAAACAAACAAACAGGTAGTTGGGGGGAAACAAATCCCTCTAATGTCAGGTTTGTATTTTACCTTCATATTTTTCAAATAAAATATTTGCTTCCAATCATTTCATTTTGTAAAACTTAGAAACAAAACAAAACAAAACAGAAATCATCCAGTTCAATTCTTTGAGTTCAAAGAGAGGATTCTGAGCCAAATAAATTTAAGTGACTTGCCTATTTGACCTTAGCTCTGGCATGTTTGAGGACATAAAAATATGAGAGATCGCTTCAAAGTGTGCAGTGCTTATAATGTCAAGTGTATGGAAAAGAAGAAAGAAAGAAAATGATATGCCTCTGCCAGAAGTGAGTATTATTTCACCTTTCCGTTGTGTCACACAGGAAGCAGCCTCAGGACTGAGAAACAGAGCGACTGGCTCCAGGCAGCATGTGTTCACTCCCAGCCAGCTCCCAGCCAGTGGTTCCTAAAGACGCAGCGAAGGCAGTCACGCACACTCCTGACAGGAGGACTAGTTTTATTTAACAGTTTTGAACAGCTGGAGAGCACACAGCTAACGACCACTTGAGCATGAAAGTGTCTGATGATTGCATATAAAATATGCCATGCAATGAGGAGCAAAGGTAATAACAGTATACAACAGAACAAATGTGCAGTGACAGTTCAAAACATGTAAATTGCATAACAAATTTTGAAAGAGAACCATCATTGAGCATGCTTCTAGTAAGATATTTCTTTCAAATCAGAAATAATTTAAACAATCAGAGAAACGCTCTCTTTTCAATCTCCTCGGAGCTACATGAATGGAAAAGGATGCAAAGTTAGCAACAGAGAATCAGAAAATCCCAAACAGATTTACAGGTCTGACAGAAGCTTTTCAACAACGTTTAAGCATCATGTGAACAAAAATATTTATGAGAGCAAACAACCCTCTGGTCAGAGTATCTCTTACCTTGCGGAA
Source organism: Budorcas taxicolor (assembly GCF_023091745.1). Taxonomy (NCBI): domain Eukaryota; kingdom Metazoa; phylum Chordata; class Mammalia; order Artiodactyla; family Bovidae; genus Budorcas; species Budorcas taxicolor. The sequence goes on along the minus strand of NC_068929.1, from coordinate 52,071,836 downwards.
AAGGAAAGCTATCAACAACAAAGCAAGCAGAAGGCAACGCTGAATTCCAAATGCAATTGCAGGGTGAGCTGTACTTTTAAATAACCACATATGTGTTTTTAGAGATTTGTCTCACGGCTCATGTCTTTTTTTTTTCCCTTCACCCAACTGTCAACTATATCAGTGATGAAAATGAAAAATGTATCACTCAAAACTATTTTTTTTGTTTGCATTTTCTGAATTGTACCTTATCTAGTGAGAATGAAAGTCCTCTTTTGTTTTGTTTTGGTTTTTTTTTTCTCAGAAATACATTTCTGTAAGATTTCTTCACTATCAAAGTACAGGAGCAACTAGAAGGAAAAAAACAGGATGTAGAGAGATAACGATACAGCAACCATTTTTTTTTAAAGAACTCACTAGGTGCTCCAAGGTATAGTAAGCAGCAAAAACTCAGGCATAAAGAAGCAGCATCCTATCATAAGAAATAAATCAGTTCTGATCAAATAACACCAGCTTCTCTGCATTGTTTCTGCCACAGCATTTATTATAATCAGCCATATTAAATATTTTTGTTATTCAGGTTTTGATAGTCTGAACCCCATTTTGGAATGTAAAGTCCACAGAATTACAGATTTTAGTTTATTTTATATATGGATTTTTTCCCATTGCTTCAATCAATATTTAAATGGATCAATGAAAATATCAAATATTGCTAAGATTATTTAATCAAATAGTGAGAAAACAACATAAGCAGCGGGGAAGGAAAACATAAACTGTCGGAGGCATTTAAAGACAGCTATGATGAGGTGACATATTAAGGACAAGTTACAATAGTAACTGGGCTTCCCTGGTGGCTCAGTGGTAAAGAATCTGCCTGCCAATGCAGGAGATATGGGTTCGATCCCAGGGTCAGGAAGATCCCCTGGAGAAGGAGATAGCAACCCACTCCAGTATTCTTGTCTAGAAAATCCCATAGACAGAAGAGCCTGGCGGGCTACAGTCTATGGGGTCACAAACAAGTCGGACACAGTTCAGTTCAGTTCAGTCACTCAGTCGTGTCTGACTCTGCAGTCTCATGGACTGCAGCATGACAGATCTTCCTGTTCATCACCAACTCCCAGAGTCCACCCTAACTCATGTCCATTGAGTCAGTGATTCCATCCAACCATCTCATCCTCTGTTGTCCCCTTCTCCTTCCTCCTTCAATCTTTTCCAGCATCAGGGTCTTTTCAAATGAGTCAGCTCTTCACATCAGGTGGCCAAAATATTGGAGTTTCAGCTTCAACATCAGTCCTTCCAATGAACATCCAGGACTGATCTCCTTTAGGATGGACTAGTTGGCTCTCCTTGCAGTCCAAGGGACTCTTAAGAGTCTTCTCCAACACCACAGTTTAAAAAGCATCAATTCTTCAGTGCTCAGCTTTCTTTATAGTCCAACTCTCACATCCATACATGACCACTGGAAAAACCATAGCCTTGACTGGACGGACCTTTGTTGACAAACTAATGTCTCTGCTTTTTATTATGCTGTCTAGGTTGGTCATAGCTTTTCCCCCAAGGAGTAAATGTCTTTTAATTTTGGTGGCTGCAGTCACCGTCTGCAGTGATTTTGGAACCCCAAAAAATAAAGTCTGCCACTCTCTCCATTGTTTCCCCATCTATTTTCCAAGAAGTGATGGGACTGGATGCCATGATATTTGTTTTCTGAACGTGGAGCTTTAAGCCAACTTCTTCACTCTCTTTTTTCACTTAAGAGTCGGACACAACTTGGTGACTAAATAACACCCCCACCATGGTGCTGGCTTGAGGAATGAAGTTCTTAGGTCAGTACACGAAACTGTGTTAGCATTTCCATATTACCCACTACAGGAAGGCAAAGTCTAAATCGGTTCATTGTATTCCTTGTTGTATTATCTACATCCAAAAGTTATTCCTCCTTTTTAATAAATAATAATTTTGTAATTTCATTTCTGAGATTTCAGATTTGGAAAGGAACTTTGAAGTCATCTCTTCTAAATGCCCTATTTTTGTTGAAAGCAAAATAAACTCAAGAGTTATTAAGATAAATGTTAAAGAGTCCTTGGTTGATGTCAAGGGCAGAATTAGGACACATACTCTGAAAGGTTTACTCCTTCTATTATGAGCTTCTATGAACCACTTGCTTGAATGTTCTCACACAATGCTGACTGCATTACTTTAAAGAAATACAAAGAAACTAGAAAATGCTCATAGAAAGACAACTGAACTATCATTAAAGAAATGGAACCACTCTGTATAGGAAGACTGCAAAGATTAGAATTTTCAATCTGGAAACTCTGACATTTATTAAATCATGAAGAAGGTGGATAGTGTGAACGGCAAGCTCTCTACACACTTCAGTTATACTAGGTCTGAGGGCACTCTTTGAAGTTTAAAAGAGATAAATTTAGGACAAATAATGGAAAGTGCCATATTACTTTATTTATTAGGTGGAGTACTCATGGAAGTAACGCAGGCTGAGAATATAATAGGCTCATAAAAGCTTTAGATAAAAGACATGCAATAAATCAATTCTAGACTATTCAAGGGAAGTGGCCCAATATGCCATTAATATGGCTTTTATCTTTGCCACAGTACAGGGTTATCCTTGTTCCATAGTTATATTTTAAGTGATTGAGCTTGAACATTTTCACCCTGAAATTAAAGAACCAAGCGTCTTAGTAACGTGGGCTAACTAGCAAGAGTTGATGGGCACCATGTTCTACACATAACAAGGACTCAATGGTTGTTGAAGAAATTAATTTTCTGCAGCCAAGGTAAAATTTCCAAATGAGCATTATGAACATGTGATGTGTGTTATGTGTATACACACACATACACATATATACATATAGATATACACACATATACATATATTCACAAATTTCACAGACATGAAAATGTACTAAAGACTATCTCAACCAAAGAGACATTCTAGATTTTGGTACAGAGAGAGGTTTGTTTTGAAGCATCTTAGTCTCTTGCTGTTAGGAATCTATCATGTTCTCTTATACCATGCATTCCATCACATTTTTAAATGTTAAATTTCATGTGCAGAATAAAATACCATCATTATGTATTACTTTATCTCAGTAATTTTTAATGGAAACATTTTCCAACTTTGAACGATCACCTCAAATTTATCAAGGGCATTTATGTTGAATCTTGTTCTTGTATCATGATACTTGCTGCTTCACTGATGTGATGATTTGTAGAATAATGATACTGGAACATGTATAAACTAAGCATAAGAGCTTATACAAATTTTTCATAAAATGATAAATATTTGTGTCTATAATACAACATAAAAAATAAATAACTGTTCAAAACTCTCAAAACTAATAGCATTCAAATTAATATTAATTTTAGGTAACAAATACTCCTGGTTCACCAAAACTAAGTGCTTGATAAGTGGATATGGCACCAGAATTAAAACAAAAATTCTTTAGAGATTAATACACATACAGTGAAGTAACCTCTTGGTTCAGTTTTCTTTAGGTGGCAAAATTCTCAAATAAATTTCATATAATTCACTGCAATATTGTTTGAAGTCCATTTGGCAAAAGTCTATAAGATATAAAATATTTCTACCTGCTTTTTTTAGAAACTTAAAAATGATATGAAAGCAACAATGATAACAACAGAAAACTGGATACCGAAATAACATGAGTATTTCTTTTATAAGATAGCTATTCACCTTAAATATATTCTTATATGAACTATATTCAATTATCACACAAATCTCACAGCTTTCAAATTCGTATAGCCTGAATCAGGTTTGAGAAAAACAGGTTCTTGTCACAACTTAAACATGATTTTATCAGAGTGATTTAAAATAAATACATAAAATCTTATGATTAAGCCATGTAAATAACAAATATTATTGAATGCTTTTATCATAATAACTATTCTATTCAGTTACTAAAACTCAGCGATGAGTATCTGCATATACAAGCACTTGCGAGTTTCTCATTGTTTTATTTTGCTTTATATAGAGACAGTGAATAGATTAACTTATGCTATAAAAACAATTTTTAGAGTTTGGAATCTTTCACTTTTCATATACTCAATACAATTCATGATAAGTGACAAGCTTTTTAAAAATTTTTTTCCAAAATTATTCCGCTTTTATGATAATATTTTCTAATGAAATTATGTGTATACAATGAAAATGGTTCTCTATCAACATATGAATCCTTTACCTCTCTTTACAGAAGCAATTGCTGTGACTATTTCCTATGTATACTTGAAAAAATATCTTATGTAATTAAAAACCATCACTATATGCCTTATTTCTCCAAGTGGGAGCATTTAAAGAAAACTACTAAATAATGCTAAGAGAATGTTATAAAAATCCAGTAAGAAATTTATGGTTACATTGTAAGCTATGGTTATTTTAAGTAATTAAGTTGTTTCAGTGAACTTTTTCCGACCTACAAGGCAAGTTTTTATTATCCACATATTTTGACAACTGAATTACACATGTTATTAGAACAGTGCTTAAAACACAGCACATCTGTTGTATCAATATTTTACATCCTAAACCCTACTTATTTTTAGGCCATGTGCATGCTAAATCACTTCAATCATGTCCCACTCTTTGCTACCTGCCAGGCTCTAAACTGTACATGGGATTCTCCAGGCAAGAGTAGTAGAGTGGGATCCCATTCCCTTCTCCAGGGGATCTTCCCAGCCCAGGGATCATACTCACATCTCCTGTATCTCTTATGTCTTCTGTATTGGCAGGCAGCTTCTTTACCACTAGTGCCACCTTGAAGTGAAGTGAAGTGAAAGTCTCTTAATTGTGCCCGACTCTTTGCAACCCCATGGACTATATAGTCGGTGGAATTCCCTAGGCCAAAATACTGGAGTGGGTAGCCTTTCCCTTCTCCAGAGGATCTTCCCAACTCAGGGATCGAACCCAGCTCACCCGCATTGTGGGCAGATTCTTTACCTGCTGAGCCACCAGGGAAGCCCGAGAATACTGGAGTGTGTAGCCTATCCCTTCTTCAGCGGATCTTTCTGACCCAGGAATTGAACTGGGGTAAATAATTGGACACAACTGACTGCTACCTTATCTTATTGAAAAACATATTTTTGAAGTAATAGAATTAAGTTATTGATAAATAGAAATTTTATAAAAAAGTAAAATAGAAGTAGAAATAAAGATGATACATCTCCTTGAAGGAATGCACACATGACTTACATAAATATGGGGTAGAGGTGAAGAATAGAAGAGCAGGGACCATATTTTCAGAGTCTGAACTCGGTCTCTCACTAGCTATGTAATTTGTGAAAGTTATATAAACTTTCTGTGCCTCAGTTCTTTCATTTATAAAATGGAGATTATAAGATTTCCTGTTTCCTTTATCATGTCATTTAAAGAAATAATAGATGTAAACCATTCTGTACAGTGTATAGCATTTATTAAGTTCTCAATAAATGACCGTTATCTATATTATAGGTATTATCAATATTTAATCATTTGCTTTAAAACTTTGTAATAACATATCATCTCTTACAAATAATCATTATAGTGAAGTTACAATGATAGCTTTAATTATTATATTAAGACTATGTACTGTATAACATATAACACTGTATCACATGCATTATCTAATTATAAAAAAAGGTAAGGTTATGACATTAATATTGTCTGAGCCTTCATTCTGAAGGAAATATTTGATTATTCCCATAACCTTGTAATGATAACAAAGTTTTATTTCATATTTTGCCAATAACTAGTTATGAGACTAAGAACAAGTTTTCTCAGGAAATAAAACAAAACAAAATGGAGTTTGATATAAATAATCTCATCACACAAATAAGCTTATATTAAGGAGAATTTAAACAAAACTATCTGATACGTCAGAGATGCTAATTCATTAGCGTGACCATGAGCTTTACACATTGGAATATTATGAGCAAGCATAGACCAGAGAAAATTACATTTTTATCAGTAGGAGAAAATGTTAGAGAGCAATCAACCTTGAGGAACTATATGCAAAGTGGAGGACAATAGCAGACATCAAATGATAACTCACAGCATATATGTATTTGAGAGCACATATAAGAAAATTCAGAGAAGGCAATGGCACCTCACTCCAGTACTCTTGCCTGGAAGACCCCATGGACGGAGGAGCCTGCTGAGCGATTTCACTTTCACTTTTCACTTTCATGCATTGGAGAAGGAAATGGCAACCCACTCCAGTGTTCTTGCCTGGAGATTGCCAGGGACAGGGGAGCCTGGTGGGCAGCCGTCTATGGGGTCGCACAGAGTTGGACACAACTGAAGCGACTTAGCAGCAGCAGCAGCAGCATGAGAAAATTAGCTCAGTGGTAAAGAATCTGCCTGCCAATTCAGAAGATGCAGGAGATATGAGTAGGATTCTTGGGTTGGGAAGATCCCCTGGAGGAGGAAATGGTAACCCACTCCAGTATTCTTGCCTAGAAAATTCCATGAACAGAGGAGCCTGGCAGGCTACAGTCTATGGTGTTGCAAAGAGTCAGACATGATTGAGCAACTGAGCACTATTGTTAGGGATGGAGAATGGGCAGAATCAGATATGGTATTATTAGCACAATTATACTGGCACTCTCAGGTTGGCTTTCCTTGGGGAGACAACAGTTTTTGGTTAACTCTGAAATATTTGGATGTATATCAACCCCACCATTTGAGGCATATAAAATGCTAAGAATAATGGTCGAGTTTTTTTTTTGTTTTTTGTTTTTTTTTTAATCTTATTCATCCCAATGAGCTAACGGTAAAAGAATATCTTTTGAAATGAACTTTTAAGAGGGTCTTTTAATGAACTTTTAAATCATATGTAAACTCCTTAACCCAATATATAAGTTTCTTCACAAATATAGTTCTTCAGCATAGACCCACTTTGGTTCTTCAGTGACCAACCATATCCCCATGTTTGTTCCTACCATTGCTCATAGAGGCATAAGTTCTATAATGCCTGCCCTTTACACACATTCTATACATCTTCCAAGCCAAGGTCAAATAACAATTTCCTCTCCCCCATTACTTCAGCTTTCTGACTTATACTAATGAATCCTAATACTGACTGGTTTAGAGTCATTTTAATACTTAGATTTCACAGCCTGTGCTATGTTGTTTATCAATAACAATGCTTTTTACTTAGTCTATAAGAGGTGGCAAGAATACACGGAAGAACCATACAAAAAAGATCTTCATGACCTGGATAATCACGATGATGTGATCACTCATCTAGAGCCAGACATCCTGGAATGTGAAGTCAAATGGGCCTTAGAAAGCATCACTAAGAACAAAGCTAGTGGAAGTGATGGAATTCCAGTAGAGCTATTTCAAATCCTGAAAGATGATTCTGTGGAAGTGTTGAACTCAATATGCCAGCAAATTTGGAAAACTCAGCAGTGGCCACAGGACTGGAAAAGGTCAGTTTTCATTCCAATCCCAAAGAAAGGCAATGCCAAAGAATGCTCAAACTACCGCACAATTGCACTCATCTCACATGCTAGTAAAGGAATGCTCAAAATTCTCTAAGCCAGCTTCAGCAATACGTGAACCGTGAACTTCCAGATGTTCAAGCTGGTTTTAGAAAAGGCAGAGGAACCAGAGATCAAATTGCCAACATCCACTGGATCATGGAAAAAGCAAGAGTTCCAGAAAAACATCTATTTCCGCTTTATTGACTATGCCAAAGCCTTTGACTCTGTGGATCACAATACACTGTGGAAAATTCTGAAAGAGATGGGAATACCAGACCCCCTGACCTGCCTCTTGAGAAATCTGTATGCAGGTCAGGAAGCAACAGTTAGAACTGGACATGGAACAACAGACTGGTTCCAAATAGGAAAAGGAGTACATCAAGGCTGTATATTGTCACTTTGCTTATTTAACTTCTATGCAGACTACATCATGAGAAATGCTGGACTGGAAGAGGCACAAGCTGGAATCAAGACTGCCTGGAGAAATATAAATAACCTCAGATATGCAGATGACACCACCCTTATGGCACAAAGTGAAGAGGAGCTAAAAAGCCTCTTGATGAAAGTGAAAGTAGAGAGTGAAAAAGTTGGCTTAAAGCTCAACATTCAGAAAATGAAGATCATGGCATCCGGTCCCATCACTTCATGGGAAATAGATGGGGAAACAGTGGAAACAGTGTCAGACTTTATTTTGGGGGCTCCAAAATCACTGCAGATGTTGACTGCAGCCATGATATTAAAAGACGCTTACTCCTTGGAAGAAAAGTTATGACCAACCTAGATAGTATATTCAAAAGCAAAGACATTACTTTGCCGACTAAGGTCCGTCTAGTCAAGGCTATGGTTTTTCCAGTAGTCACGTATGGATGTGAGAGCTGGACTGTGAAGAAAGCTGAGCGCCGAAGAATTGATGCTTTTGAACTGTGGTGTTGGAGGAGACTCTTAAGAATCCCTTGGACTGCAAGGAGATCCAACCAGTCCATTCTGAAGGAGATCAGCCCTGGGATTTCTTTGGAAGGAATAATGCTAAAGCTGAAACTCCAGTACTTTGGCCACCTCATGTGAAGAGTTGACTCACTGGAAAAGACTCTGATACCGGGAGGGATTGGGGGCAGGAGGAGAAGGGGACAACAGAAGATGAGATGGCTGGATGGCATCACTGACTTGATGGACGTGAATCTGAGTGAACTCCAGGAGTTGATGATGGACAGGGAGGCCTGGCATGCTGCAATTCATGGGGTCGCAAAGAATCGGACACGACTGAGCGACTGAACTGAACTGATTATATTCATTTCAGTGTACAACATAAAACTCTGTACATATGTGCTTAAACCAATATGTGACTATGCTGCTACTGCTGCTAAGTCGCTTCCCTCATGTCCAAGTCTGTGCGACCCCATAGACGGCAGCCCACCAGGCCCTTCCATCCCTAGGATTCTCCAGGCTAGAATTCTGGAGTGGGTTGCCATTTCCTTCTCCAATGCATGCATGCATGCTAAGTCGCTTCAGTCGTGTCCGACTCTACGCAACCCTATGGACAGCAGCCCACGAGGCTCCTCTGGCCACAGGATTCTCTAGGAAAGAATACTGGAATGGGTTGCCATTTCCTTCTCCAATAAGTGACTATAAAATGAGTCAAAAGGAATGAAATAAGAATCTGCATATTTCAAAATGAGTAATGTCCCCTTTAATGTACCTGCCTTCAAGAATATATTTAAAATGTATTTATGAAAACTTTTTAAAAATTGATTTTAGAATTAGTGTATGGATTCAGACATAAAAAACAGTATAGCAATTTCTAGTTGAAATTACTTTTCTGGTGTGTACATTCAAATCATTCAGCAAAAATTTAAAAATATATATGGCTATTCCTCTAATAAGTAGTATGCTGAGCATCTTTTCATGTGTCTTTTGGCAATTTATATGTCTTCTTTGAAGAAACTTCTATTTAGATCTTCTCTCTTTTTTTTTTTATTTGGGTTTTCTTGTTGTTGTTTTGATACTGAGTTGTATGAACTTTTATATATTTTAGAGATTAATCCCTTGACAGTCACATCATTTGCAAACAGTTTCTCTCATTCCATAAGTTGTCTTTTCTTTTCTTTGTTAATCCTAGTAAGTGCTTTATGAGTATAGTTACATTTAATACTTTCAGCAGGTTTAAGAAGTAGCCACTTGATCCCATCCTTCAGACAAGGAAACTGAGGCTTAGCTAGATTAAATATCTTGGCCAAGATTCTCAAGAAGGACAGAATACGTACATCTGCCCAACTCTGGAGTGAGAACAATTTACCACTAGGTAACAATATCTTTCAAAATGAACTTGTGCAGAATTTTTGAGCTATTGACCACATACATAGAATGTCACAGCTCTAAGGGCCTAGTTTTAATCATCCCCTGAAAGAGCCCTTTCTTGTACTCAAACAATGCCATATGCCCACATCTTTAATGTCATAGCGCCCTGTGCTGACACTGTTCCTTGCCAGTACCAGGCTATACTGTAGCTTCTGTTTTGATTGTCTCTCCTGTGGAGAAGAAGAAAGAAGTCAAAAAGTCTGAATATGACTTATTTTCCATCACTTTTTGGTTGTAAACATGTTTCCTTCTCCACAATGGAAAACTGGTAAGTATTATTCAATTAACAATTATATGAAAAATAAATTAATAAAAATATATTTTAGGAAGATCCCTGGAGCTGGGAATGGCTACCCACTCCAGTATTCTTGCCTGGAAAATTCCATGGACAGAGGAGCCTGGTGGGCTACAGTCCATGGGTTTGCAAAAAGTTGGACACAACTGAGCAACTGATACTTTGACTTTCAGAGGGGAAAAAGAGAAGAACGGTTAAGAGGTCTCTGGATATACAGAAAGTCATGTTTCTTGTTTCATTAATTTCATCTCTTTCTAAGCAATGAAATAATTTCACCTTTCAAGCCTCCCCTAGGATTAAATTTCCATGTTCCCCTGTCTACATTTCCCTAAAATTTCAACCATCCTACAAGCAAAACACTAATTTACAGTCCACCAGGCTCCTCTGTCCATGGAATTCTCCAGGCAAGAATCCTGGAGCGGGTTGACATTTTCTCTTCCAGGAGATCTTCCGGACCCAAGGATTGAATCTGTCTCTCCTGCAATGCAGGTGAATTTTTAGTTGAGCCACCAAGGAAGCAATTTACAACATATTAACCTTTAAATGTTGCTCTTTCCTACAATATTTTCTTCTCATTGAGGAAGGGATCATGTGATTTACAACTGTTTCTCAAAGTTCCTAGCAAACCCTGGAATATGTATTAAGAAACCTAAAATATGGTTGAATTGTGAAGGAAAGATGTAATTTTAACCTCTCTTGTAGTATTGAGTTGAAATTTTAAAAACACCAATTTTATATTTGTTATATGGTTAGAATTAAATAGATTTATCAAGTAAGTATATTGAGGGTGGAGGAGACAAGATCATTGACAATGAATTTTTAGCTCTTGGACAGTGAAGAAAATTTTAAGAGGTTTAAAAATCATCTCAGGATGATGGTTAATTACGGAAATCTCCCTTATCACTTGAGGCAAAATTATCTTGGGTAAATAGATATGCTATGTTTTAGACTAAAAATGAGAAGGAATTTAGAAATGTGGCTAAAGTGTCTTGGATTAATTCTTGATTCTTACTCAACAGAGAGAGTTCTATATGTTTCTTTTGATATCTATGATTGTCCATTTACTATTCATTTTGCAAAAAAGACTTTGCCATAAGCAATAACTGTGGTCAGTTGCTAAGTCACGTCTGACTCTTTGCGACCCCATGGATTGTAGCTGACCAGGATACTCTATCCATGGGATTTTACAGGCAAGAATACTGGAGTGAGTTGCCATTTCTTCCTCCAGGGAATCCTCCCAACATAGAAATCAAATGTGAATGAATATGACATCATCACAAGAATTCTTCTAAACTTTAAACATTTCTAATCTCTTAAATATATCTATTTCAATTTCTGTCTGCCTTTTGAATTGAAATGCATACTTTATATATTAATATTTTTAAATTACACAGTGTGAACCACTGCATAGAATGAAAACCTCATCAGTCTTTTGAGAATAAAGCAAATCAACAGCAATATCTCTTCTCTTAGAGTAGAAGCACACTTGTTGACAGAGGGAACGTGGTTAATGGGAAGCAAAGTAATCTTTGCTTTCAGTCAGACTGTTGGGCTGTGCATGAGAAATGATGTGCTCTGACCACTTGTTTTACATTAAGAGGCAGTCTAGCATGTTCAAAATAGAGAAAATGATTTCCTTTATAAAGATGGACAATTCATGGCTTTAATGCAGAACATACAGATAATATTCAGAAGATTTTTGCTATTTTATCAACTTGTCTTCAGTTTCCATTAATCTCCATCCATTTAAAGTTAATCAGTTAATCATCTCTGTGCCCCCAAAGAGAGGCAATTTAGGAGCTGTTCACACTGGAGCCTGTAAATGTGACTAGACTCTTTCTTGTCCAATCTTGGAGCTGAAGTCTTACCGAGGTTTTAATGATGATGATGATGATGAATGGTAATAGTTTACGATGGTAACCAAGTATGTCTAGAGAGATAGATGGAAAGAGAGAGAGGGAGGGAGAGAGAGGGAGAAACAGCTATAGACTTAGCAATAAATCAGAGAACTTCTTCTGCTCATCTACTGCTATGGGTGATTTTTTTTTTTTTTAATTTTTACCCTCAGATAATAAATTACATAGTGAAGAGTAAGACCATGTAAAAAAATCAATGAAAGTTCTGGATTTAAAACTCCAAAAGTGACTATTCTGAATTTCAAGCAAATAATGGTATTGTTTTATTTCTAAATTCAGGCACTTCCTTGTAAAATTATAAAAGAAGCAGTAACTATGGGCCCTGCTCTCCTGTGTTAGGTTACAAAAAAACCTATAAAAAGATACATTTGGTGAATATGTACATGGCACCATATAAATTATAAATTATCCTAATATTTATGTAACATGAGAGCAAACAATTTGCCCCTCTGAATTTCCAGTGAGCCTCCTGAAAAACACATTCAATGCCTAGGGGTTAATGGCAGCAGTCCCATGCTTCTCATGCAGGCTGAATATTTACATTTAAGTCATACAAAATGCAAAATTCACAATAACATAGCCTCTGGTTTCATTGTGTTGGACATCAAGGGATGCTGGATGGAATTTTCCTTTGAGAATGTGAAATGTGTAAGGAGTCATTAGAGTCAACTTGCAGCTGCACAGTAAAAATATATTTTAGTTTAAAAATTATATATTGCCTCAAAAGGGTTGGTTAAAATATTTTCGTTAGACTTTTGAAAAACAATATTTTTGTAATTCATGTAGACATGTAAATATGAAGTTGCATCAGCCTAAACAAGAACCATTTGTAATGCTATTGTAAAGACTGTAATATAAGTTCACAATGTTGATTTCAATGCTCCCAAGTGCAACCTTTAGTTGGAGAGAATCTGGAGAGGGAACTTTCCCTAATATACTATGAGACAGCCACAAGGTGGCTCCAAACACCTAAGTATGTTTTACCTCTTGTAAGGTGAACAGAATTTTACCAGAAATAATAAGCAGCAATTTACCATAAAAATGGGTCAATACTTCAGAAAAATAAACTCATTTCAATATTTTGATTAAATTCTTAGGTAGAATTTATATTATTTTCAAATGCAGTCTTTCAAAACACATTAAATGGCTGAAAACCTTGAAGAATTTGATGGATTTTGAAAGGAAACGATTTAGTCTATATACATGTACAACATTTCATTTCTTAGGTTTTAAAATTAATTTATGCTATAGTTTTGCACACTTCTATTCTCACTTGATCCCAATTAAGTAAAAAAGAAATACATATGCAAGTTAATAAACTTTTTCTCTTGCATAAAGAAATTTACAACTAAAGGAAAATAATGCCTAATGTTTAGTCTTTGGGTCTAATATGCATGCCTTTAGAAAATCAAGTAAAATAAAATATATCTTATTAATAGAATATTTTAAATTAGCCATTCTAATTAATCAGCCATAAAGTTAAATCGTTTAGTCAAATATTATAGTGAAGCCATGACAAAACAATTAAGTGACCATAGCATTAAAGAAGATGCTATGAAAACTGTGACTTTGATTAAATAGTAAAGAAATATGTAATAAATTTATATATATAGCTAAGATAAAAAATGAGAATTATCTTTACTTTGTTCACAAAATTGTATTTGTTGGCTAGGTTTAATAGTCTCTATTATGACTCACCTAATCTCTACATGTGGACAGATTAAAGTGCTAAGTTTATTCTTTAAATATGTTAATTTCTAAATTAAACATAATTGATCTTGAATTATAAATAAAACTGAAAAATAAAAAATGTGATGTAATTCTTGATTTTTCAAATGAACTTTTAAAGAAAGATGAACTTATGGACTCACAGAGGTGTATAATTTGTAATCTTAATATCCTGATTTCTTTATGTAATTCCAGAGACTTTTTAATAGCCATATTAAATAGAATCACAAAAAGGCCTAAAAAAGCTATTTTAATTGATTCTCATATATCCTTAAATGTGAAGTATTTAAAAAAATGAATTATGTAAGTAAAATTATAGAATTTTCACATTTTGCAGCAGATGCTGTCTCTATCACAAGGTTTCTTGAACCTAGTCTTTCAGCTTGTAATATAGTCTTTCTGACCCACTGACCTTTCAGCTTGTAATACAGACTGCAGAACTATTCTTGAGATTTATAGGTATCAAAACTTTAATGGGATTATTTCTGCAATGCACTGACTTTGTTCATCATTCTCGTTCTAATTTTCATTACTCTGACCTCAAGAAGGAGAATCTGTGAAAGGAACCATTATTGCAGTATATTCAGAAACGGTTCCTGTTTCACCTGAGTGAGTTTATGTGGCTTATGGAACTCACAACACTTAGTGTCCATCTTTCTAATGTTTTCTCCCTCCTCTGTCTCCTTTTTAGGTCCTTCACATCATTTTCAAAATGTGTATCCATTAATTCCCTAGTTCACGCAGTTAACTGAATGTGATTCTAAGAATGTAGGAGCTTAAGTTTTCAGGTTATGTTCTCTTGACACTTTCACAATCATTAGGGAATGTCAGCATTTTAACAGTAATATACTGAGTCCTTTCCAGTTTCAACAATAGATTGTATTAGCCCTTTCCAGTTGGAACAATAGATAAACTGTGTCCTTGGAAATTAAATGGTTCAAACTCCCATTTCATAAACAAACAAAAAACTGGAATGAGAAATTTATGATATTGGCAGTAGAATTAGTGATGAAATCAGACTTAAAATGCTATGTAGCTTTCACCTCAACATAAACACAAAATTATCATTACATGATACACGTTAAATACAAGTTGCATCACATGCTATGGTTAAAATAAAACATACTCAATGAAAAACAAATTTTTCACATAAATTTATAGATAAGTCATAACAATGCCAAGAGAACAATAGGTAATAATAATACATAGCACTAGAACACCTATTATGTGACAGGAATTGTTAGTACTTTAGAGTTATTGTTTCTTACCATCATGGCAACTGTACTATCACAGAAGTTCAATTATTAACCCCACTTTACAGCTAAAAAACTACCAGGAATATTAAATACAGGGTAAGTGACACAGGATTTGAACCCGGCTGGGTGCCACCTTTCATGTTTTTATCCATCAAAAGTTTTTGTGAGTATATTTAGGTAAGAGTTACTATATTTATTAAGAAACGTAATCTCAGTGCTTCTGGCATATAGCCTTATGATTGTGTTATCTCTCTATTAAACAATATTAGATGGAACAAACTTTTTGACAATGTGACCAACTTTGAAACTCAATGGCTTCTATGTAGTGAATATTTTAATTGCTTGTGGGGGTGTGGAAACTTTTGTTCCTAAGAATTTTTAGCAATATAATTTGAGGATTTACCCAGTTTTCAGATATGTTGGCTTTTCATTTAGGCTTCTTGCTTGGGATTGGAATGTTAGTCTCAAATTTGAGGCCTTGCTGCAAGACAACAATTGGCTATTGTACACATAAAGCTCAAATATGGATCACCAACTACCATGGCTGCCCCTAACTGAAGCTCCAACTTAGAACCCACCCTCAGGCCTCCAGTGACTGAACCTGAGGCTACACAAAAATGCATCTTTTTTAAAAATTAATTTATTTTTTATTGAAGGATAATTGCTTTACAGAATTTTTCTGTTTTCTGTCAAACCACAAAAATGTATCTTGGATTAATCTACATGCTCATTTTGATAGTTTCCTGAATGATGTCATGTGGCCTTGAATACAATAATATGGCTTAAAAAAGTAAATGAGATTAGAGCCTCATATTATCATCTGAAAAGTAATTGATACTTATCATTCTTATATTAATCAAATCTAGAATATAATACCAAATAATGTAATTATTCAATGAAAGTGAAAGTGTCACTCACTCCTTCATGTCTGACTCTTTGCGACCCCATCAACTATATTCTGCGAGGCTCCTCTGTCCCTGGGTTTCTCCAGGTAAGAATACTGGAGTGGATTGAGATGCCCTCCTCCAGGGGATCTTCCCTACACAGGGATCAAACTCAGGTCTCCTAACATTACAGATGGAGTCTTTACCATCTGAACCATCAGCACAACCCACCTCACTGCAAAAAAGGTTTTGTTTTGTCTTTCTCTCTCTTCAATCTTGTATCTCTGGCTGCTGGCACAGTCTGGCTCATGGTAGGCACTTAAAGAACAGTGAACATAAAAATGAAATAATTAAATAAGATACTGAGAAGTTTATTAGGTAGTTTGCATTAAGGCAAATAAAAACTAGAGAATCTGTTAGGTGGAGGAATAGGTAACTGCCCAATGACATTCTGCTAATTTACCACTTTTCCACAATAACTGACACATTGAGAACATAAATACTGATTTTTCTATTATAAATCCTAAGATATTTATTGTGAACATCTCACATTAAAACCTCTTTTCCTCAGGCACAAAATTTATATTAGATTTAGCCTCTGGGTGTGGAACTAAGGGAATGGCTGATAGAACTTCCCCCCAAATGAATACAGTTACTTAGAAGCTAAGAAAAAGATTGAGCAAGTGATTGTTTAGATACCCAGGAGATCATTTAGATTTATTGAGTAAAAGGCAAAATAAAAATGTTACACATGTACAAGAAAGTCATATTTTAAGTATATATGATAGCTTAAAATCAAAACAGTTAAATTAATGATCGTGAATTTTTCATTATAATAATTTAGTTTGTTAACACTATTAACAATTAACATTTCTCTTAAGAATTTTCTTGGGGGCAGTGGTTTATATGTGTGCTTCAGTTTGCTTCTAGAGGAGATAAGGCTTTTATAATTCACACTTTTTTTCATCTTGAAACCTAGAAACTGGTTGGATCCAAGCTTTACCTATAAAATGGTGAATTAATGTCTTTGCTCTGAGGTCAAGGTTGTGGTTGCCATTTCTCTAACTTCACATCTCCACCAGACTGGATGTCCAGGAGAGGTCATATACTTAACACTGACATGCTGCTGCTGCTGCTAAGTCACTTCAGTCATGTCCGACTCTGTGCGACCCCATAGATGGCAGCCAATCAGGCTCCCCCGTCTTTGGGATTCTCCAGGCAAGAACACTGGAGTGGGTTGCCATTTCCTTCTCCAATGCATGAAAGTGAAAAGTGAAAGTGAAGTCGCTCAGTTGTATCCAACTCTTAGCAACCCCATGAACTGCAGCCTACCAGGCTCCACCATCCATGGGATTTTCCAGGCAAGAGTACTGGAGTGGGGTGCCATTGCCTTCTCTGGCATAGCTTTGTCTTAAAAAAAGAAAACATGTTTTTTTACCTACTTTGTTCAGATACTCAATTATGAAGGACAATCCAACTTTAAGTCTAGCCAAGAAATCATGTTTCTTAACTTAGATATTAGGGACATTTCATTTCCCCAGTAAGTAATTTTTTTAATATTAAAAGTGAGTACTTGTATTTTATGTAGAACGATCTACATAAAATACATATTTTAAATAATATTTTTCAGTTAGTAATAACTGAAAAATTAGAGCATATTTTAAAAGGCAGAAGAGAATCTTAGAAAAACATAATTCTCTTTAAAATGAATCTATCCAAAAACTTGGTAGATAGGTTAAAATATAGAAATTCTATAGAAAATCTCCATTCTTCACTCAGCCAGGAAAAAATAAATAAAAGGGAAAAAAGGAAATAGAAAAGGGTACTTCTAAGTATTATTTGCCTGGAGCTGGCATTCAATTTTCAACAAATCTCCAAAAGACTAACTGAAGCCTTGTTGAAGGGAGTGGATAAAGCAATAAAGACTTTCCATAGGTACTTATTCACTGGGAAAGGATTTTATTAAAATTTAGGAAGCTAGATGCAGACAGAATAACTGTGTACCTTTCTGGTTTTCACTCTCTGAGGCTACACATTAAAAAGTCACTCTGGCACCAAGGCTATTGAACAGGAACAACCTCCAATTTAGAATGCTTCAGAAATAAGTAAAACAAAATATTATATTTGACTAGGCTAATAATCATTGTATACTCAGTTTGATGAAATAAGTTGATATACACCTGATTTTATCCCAATGGTACCTTTTCTTTGTGTCACTGCTAAAGCAAATAAATATCACTGTTAGTATGAAAAGAATATGCAATTCATAGTCTTTATTTTATTAGTATTAGATTGAAACCAGTTAAGTTTGAGGTCATAAATCTTAACCTCTGGTCTATTTTAAAAAATATTTTCATATTTAAATATTTATATTAAATTATATGTAAATAATTTTATATTTAAATATTTAAAATTAAAGCAAATATTTTAAACAAAATAATTAATTAATATACTATACCCTCAGATTTGGAGAAGGAAATGGCAACCCACTCCAGTGTTCTTGCCTGGAAAATCCCATGGACAAAGGAGCCTGGCGGGCTACAGTCCATGGGGCCGTAAAGAGTCAAATGCCACTGAGCAGCACACTTAGATTTACATGGTATACACAAAACCATTAAAGGCCCTTAGATAGTTTAAATGCTTTCAAGTCAATCTATATATGAGGCTATTAATTTCAACCTGATGCTAAGAAGTCAAATTATCAAGAAACACTATGGTACTTCACCTAAATTTGAAGTCTGATCCAAGAGTTATGGAAACATTCTTTATATTTCCTTTTAAAAATCCCAGAAGTTACAATGGGTATCAAATGGAGTTGACTTAACCTGATTTTATTAGGAGATGAGTCACAAAAAAGAGGAGAATCAATCACATTTTTTAAACTCATGATACTAACACTATGCAAAAATGCACTCAATAGCCTAGGCAAATACATTGATAGCCTTTGATCTACTTAAATAACTATGTCAAAATTCAACTTCAATTCTTGTGTTTATAAATATCATGTGAACATAGCAGAGAATTACTAGAATAACCCAAGTCAAAGCACTAATTTTATTCAGTTTACTGACTATTTAAATCCCCTACATGGTCTGCTTAATTTGATCAGTCACTCAGTTGTGTCCAACTGTGCAATCCCATGGACTGTTCCATGGAATTCTCCAGGCTAGAATACTGAAGTGGGTAGCCATTCTCTTCTCCAGGGTATCTTCCCAACCCAGGGATCAAATCCAGGTCTCTCACATTACAGGCAGATTCTTTACCAGCTGAGCCCAGGGAAGCCCAAGGATACTGGAGTGGGAAGCTTATCCCTTCTCCAGCAGATCTTCCCGACCCAGAAACCAAACCAGGGTCTCCTGAATTGCAGGCTGATTCTTTACCAGCTGAGCTAACAGGGGAGACCTTGATTATTGTTATGGTTTTTGTTTCCGAGACTTTCAACTGGGAAGAAGTAGGAACAATGATAATTATTTACAATATCTAGAATAGACATTTGCTCATTTTTAGATCAGCTTACACTTTTTTACATTCCACCTTGGTAATATCTTTATTTTGCAACAAAGAAGAATCAACATCTAATGAATGAAATTGATGTTTAATTTACATTTAAAATCAAGTCTGTTTCAAACTGTTTCAATATCCTCTGTTCCAGTAAATCAACAAAGATTTCCAATCAATAAGTGATGCACTGAGTATAATAACTCATGCCTATGCATTCCACATTCTGATACATTGGAGAAGTCATTTCATTAATAAATGTTGAATTCCCATACTTTGCTTGCTACTGCAGTAAACTACATTGGTGCCAATTTCAATTCCTTAAATGTCTAGGTATTATAATGTTTTAAAAATTGCTTTCATTTGAAAGGACATGCTCTAGTCAACTGAACTGTCATATACTTTATGGTATAATGCAAAGGATAATATAATAAATCCAATGCATAATGTGGCACATGATAGAATACTGACCATAAAAATCACAAGATTTACAGAAATTGTATTTCCAATAGGATAGTATAAAAAAAAAAGCTCTAGAGAAAACTCATTCAAAGATGTTTGTAATTGTCATAAATTGAGGAAGAGGAGAAGGCAGGAAGGGAGAAGAAATGGGAGAGGGAGAAGGAGGTGATGGGGGCAAGAATGGAGAAGAGAAACCAGTAGGGCTCTGAAATGCTTTGACACATCCTTTAATACTGAATTTCCTGTTGTGAAGCAATGTTGTTATATTATCCCAGATAGCCTATTGCTTAATCCTGTCCTGAAACTGAAAGAGTTGTTAAACTATATCTCTGCATCATGCAGAGTACGTAGTATCAAGGCTGCTTCCTAAAACAACAAAAGCAGGGGGTGCTTAACACTGAGATCACATGGTTTGATGAAGTGCTTATACTGCTACTGACAAACTCTCTAAGGATATATTCCCTCTATTATAAGGGACTGCTATATGAAGGCACTTCAGCCTCCCACAGTCGTTATTCTCAAGGAATGTTACACTTTATATCATAAAATGTAATGCTATGTTACTCATTCTTATTCAATTTTCAGCTTTCCCTTTCTTTAAATCCATCACCAGTATGGTGATATTTAACAAATGTCTCTTAGCGATATAGAGAAAATCACATGTATGGCAAGAGAGACATAGGATAAAAGTAAAAAGACTTTGGTGAAAACAAAGCACCTTTATTCTTTAAAAAAAAAACATCAAGTTACTTTTTTTTGTGAGAAGTTGCACTGATAATAAAGAGTTAAGCCAAAGTTACGTTGAAACATAATTTTAACAAATCAATGCTAATATGACATTAAAATAATGCATTCCCAGAAATATATATCTTTTAATGTGATAGATGCGATTTTCTTACAATGTCTGCCTCTTGAATTACTTGGACAAAGAAGGTATGGCAAAGGCAAAAATGGCCTCATTGGTTTTAGATACCCTTACGAAAGACAGCACAACCGGATTATAAAAAGGCTCGAGGTCTCATACTGAAACATCAAGTAAGGTGAAGCTGCTGTAGGATAAGAATAGAAGAGGAAAGAGGTGACCCTGAGCTGATACCGTTATCTTAGAAAACAGACACTCCTTGTTGATTGAAATTTTTTTCATTCAGATGTATGATAAAAAATCTGTAATTTTGAGTGTTGAATATTATCAGATGTAAAAGCATGGGCTGTTATACCACTACTCTGTAGACATAATTCAAATGCTTTAATTAGGGGGGGAGGAAGACTTTAAAATGCTTAAATTCAGGGCTTTTCTATGTGCCTATTATAGGTTATTGTAATTATGAAAAAATAAAATTTTCTTCATGAACTCACTTTGTGAAGAAAAGGAAAATCATTTTTATGCCAACTTGCATTTCTCAGTTATAAATTCATAAGCTATTCTTTGGGCTCAGATTTTTTCCCAAAACATTCATAATAAGGACCACACACTTAATACAAGGCCTAATTGAGTCTACCATTGCTCAGTATAAGCCTAACTAGAATAAGGGCACCTTTCTTGCTACTTGGGTTTTAACTTCAGCCTGTTTCAGACACGACTTTTAAACATAATATGATGAGTGAAGTCACTTTTCTGAAGCCCTATTCCAGATACGATTTTGGGTTAATCAAAAGTAGAGTTTTCAAAAATAGACTTGGAACCTGGAGACCAAATAGCTGCGTACAATAACTTATGATTGGCATAAATCAGTTGTATATTTCTCTACTTAATACTTTGTTGTTTCAGTATTTTATGAACACTTCTTAACGTGGAAACAGTATTAGAATGTAATTTGCATGGCAGAAAAAAGACTAAATTATGGACAATGCTTTCAAAACTCAAGGGCTAGACTAGAGGTAGTTGGTTTTACAGCCCTGCTTTGTATTAATTGCTTACGATGCAACGCTATTACTGATAATAACACTTAAAAATATGGTTCACTATGCTGCTGATTCAGCATCATTAGGGCGAAGGCTGTTCCTGTGCTGCAGCCTAGCGGAATGATTTGGTATAAAAATGACATATTCCAGGAGCACTGGCTTATCACTTGCTGCAAAGTAGGTTAAGAAACATATGAAATAGTTCATATGTCCAATATCCCCCAGTTAATACATACTTTGCCTCAGTCATTTGTTTACGTAGTGTTATTAAATGAAGATCAAAAGGTGTATTCTAGACTCTGAACAGAGTTCACACAGCTGGAATTAACCTTTTCAGTCTCAAACACTCTCTTTTTTCAAGGAAAAAAAAAAAAAAGCCTCTTTCCAATACACTAACTTTCTTAATATTGTGCCAGTAATGTATATCTCTCTAGATAGAAAGACAATTTTCTATCCTTTTTTTTCCTTTAGAAAATCTTAGTGTAAGTGGAAATATAACAGTATAATACTAAACTGGATACCTGTATAGTACCATTCTTATCAATAAACAGCTAGGTTTTATAAACATCTAGGTCTATCACCTGAAGTATTAATCAGGAATCAAGCAATTTGACCACTGACTTCGCACATATACATGCCTATGTGGATGCCATACAGATTATGTGCTCCTTTCCTAAGTCCCTGGGATTTCTCTCTCTCTCTTTTCTCCCCCTTTTCAGGCATCTAAGTGTATGGAATTCTATTCTTTGATTGGAGTCAGAAAAGACATACGCATTCACTAGGGAAGTCAATTTGTTAGCAGCAAGTATTTGAAACCAAAGAAGTATCTGATTTAATGAAAGCAGACATTCACTCATACTTTAAAAACACATAATTTTTTTTAAGTGAAAGCAAGTTAAAGAAGCATTTCTTTATGTTTTCATGATCAGAATGGATCTGTATTTGTTATGTTCCTAAGACACAAACACACTCTGCTTAGATCAGAGCACACTCCAATGCCTTTGCTCCACAGCCCACCCCACTCCCAATAAATCACTATTTCCTTATGCATTACACATTGAATACAAACGTGCCACCTTTACTATGCTGTAGGGAGAGGGGCAAGAAGATTAGCTATATAACTTGTCATTTACCTCTTTCTCTATGATACAGCCCCCTTCCTATTTTCATCACTTTAACTAAAAATGAATCTAGAGCTCTTGTCAATGACATAATGTTTTCATGAAAGTTCTACTAATTAAAAATCCTCACCATACCAGACCTAAAAAATGAGCACACTCTTGCCAAGTGTTATTCACCACAGAGAAGCTCTTGTAGTTACATTTTAAAGGAGGACCCAGAGGAAGATGCTGCGGAGGGAGAAAGTCTACTAACATATACATTGAGGTTTACCAGTTGTCAGCATCAGAGGGACAGACTATTTTTAATAGAGATCCTTCAAGAAAACAACAACAACAAGAAAAAAAAGAAAAGAAAACATCCATCTCCGAACAGCTGAGCAAAAGACATGTGCAGTTTCGGATAATAGAAGCTTTTACTGGAATAAAGAACCACAATTACAGGAAATAGATCTGTTTTTTTGGAAGCAAAAGATGAGAGGTCAATTTTAAATTGATGTTTGTCTTTGCACCTGTAGACTCCTCTTTTTAATGATAAGGAGATGGTGGTTTTTATTGCATTGGCAGGAAAACACTTTCAGACTACTGCTTTTGCCCATACTTACAGTGCTATCAATAGTTACTTGTCGGGGACATGCATTTAGTCTTGCAATGTGCTGCATTAATTTAACACCACATAAAATATGGATTTTATTGCAGCAGAGACAATAAATGCTGCAATTGCTGACTATATGCATTTCATCTCCCCTCTTCATCTTTCCTCTCTCATACTTCTGACTCAGACACAAAATGTGAATCTAGGAATTATGCCTATTCTATTTCTGATAAATGCCAATCTTTCTTATTTATGTAGATACTTAGTGACCATTGACAGGTTCAAGGAATCTGTCTTCTGCCTATCATTTCTCCTTATATTGAACCTACAATGAACTATGACTATAAATAAGTGCAGAGGGGATCCATTCATATGGAATGCAAAGTAATGTTCAATGATAGAGTTCAAAGCAACAATCTTCTCTTCAAGGGATTTTTAACATTAAGACAAACAAGCATGAGCATAACAAATTACCCTCCATAATATATTATTAGCATTTGATCAGAGTGAATGAATTCACAAACTCTAACAACATAACCCACTGTTGAGCATAAATATGTAATTTATCCAGTTTCACATTACCTCTTCAGCTATTCAAAGCAGTGGTTTCTAGAATACAATATATAGTTTTATGCTTAGTAATTTTTTAACATATTAAAGATAATTATTTGAAAATAACTGCCGAATACAACTTAAAAACAAACATTCTCCCCCAGGGAGAGAAAATAAGAGACCTTAAGGGAGTTAGGAAAAAAAAGAGAGAGAGAGAGATGAAGTCTTCCTACCTTTTTTTTATCAGCTTCTGGATAACGGAAGTTGGTTCCAGCCAAAATAACCCTGGAGAAATTGTCACTATATCCCCTTTTTGTTTGTTTTCGGCTGTTATTTCCTATTACTGATTCTACTTCAATCTAACTCAAGCTTTCTCTCAGCATCACTTTTAACTCTGGACGGCAGGGAACCGAAGAAACCGGGGGGCGAGTTCTCTCTGATTGGCTTTCATTCAGTGCTTCTGATTAAGGGGGGAAAAAAAAGAAAAGAAAAGGAAGGAGGGGGGAAAAACCCTTCCTCACTCGGAGAGAAAGGTTCTGCTGATAGAGCTGCAGCACTCGCCATGGGAAGGTTAGAGACTGGGGAAGTGCTGGCTTTTGCTCGCACACAGCGATTTGCAAGTGAATGCGAGGGGAGGGCGCATCCGAGAGGAGGGCTTCGGATGAAAGGCGTCCCCTCCCCCGCAGGGCAGAAAGACTCTCTGTTTCAAGGCTAAGGTAATCAGCCCGATCTAATCCGGCTGTGTCCGCAATGCAATCTCAAGAACCGGACTGCTTCTCGCAATTCTTTTTTAATAGATACTTCTTCTTCATCTGACATATATATCCCTGCACCATCCTTAACTCCAGATCGCCGAAATCCAGGAAGCGAGTGCCGAGTCAAATTGCAACCAGATCTGAATCGTTACCGGAGTGATTTTGGTTGCGGTTTGAATTAATATTTATTTTTGCTTTCAGTGAACTTTCTTTTCCTTGGTTCTCCAAATATCTTATTTTTTTTATCGCTTATGGTCATAGGAGAACATACCTTGCTCGTCGTTTGGGGATGTTCGTGAGCTAGTCTTGTCTGCTTAATCTTACCTGCTTTGCCTTTTGATTTTATAGATATAATATTTTATTCATGATGTAAATATGCAATTAACGCTATTAAAATATTTAGATTTGGGGCTGGACATCGTCTCCTTTCTTGTTCTTCTTTTTCTTTTTTTTTTTAAACTTTTTTTTTTTTTTTTTTGTCTCAGAAACTTAAGTGTCATGCCCAAACGCGGGGGGAGGAAGGCAGATATACATTTGGGTGGTTCTGTTTACTTAACCATCTAACTGTTTATCGCTCTATTTATTTATCTCGACGTTAAATTGGAATCAACCAAAACCTTACCAAAGGATGTCAGTATAGCTCCACAAAATAATGAGCGTTTTTATATTTTTCTGGCTTCATGTAGGTTCCTTTTTAAATAAATAAATTACATTAACATACTATAAAATAATAATATAATATAAAAATAACTGTAAAGCTGAGGGAGGATTATGAAGATAACTTTTTAGAATACATACTACTGCTCAGAAATAGTAAATGATATACTTAAGGACACAGAGCTAACTCATGACAGAATAAAAACTAGAATGACAGTACATATTTTATATTTATATAGACATATTAAACATATAACATATATACTTATGTGTATTTAGAATTTCAGTTTAGTACTGTTTCTGAAATGTCATACTACTGCCTGGGTACCTATTTTATTATTCTAGCATCTGTAGGCCTCTTACATGTGTGTGTGTGGGTGCTCAGCCACATCGGACTCTTTACAACTCCTTGGACTGTACAGTTCGCCAGGCTCCTCTGTCCATGGAATTCTCCAGGCAAGAATTCTGAAGCGGATTGCCATTTTCTAATCCAGGGGATCTTCCTGACCCAGGAATCGAACCTGTGTTTCTTGTATCTCCTACTTTGGTAGGAGGATTCTTTACCATTCAGTCATTTGGGAAGCCGCAGGCCCCTTAGAAAATTAGCATAATGGGAAAGGAAAGCAACTCAATCTGGGGGAGAAACAGGGTGTGGGGATACTATTAATAAATAAGATTTCAAAGAAGGTTTAATATACTACAAGGTTATGATAGGACCAACGTTGCCAGCTAGGACTTCCCTGGTGGCTCAGACAGTAAAGTGTCTGTCTACAACGCGGGAGACCTGGGTTGGATCCCTGGGTCAGAAAGATCCTCTGGAGAAGGAAATGGCAATCCACTCCAGTACTATTGCCTGGAAAATCCCATGAACAGAGGAGCCTGGTAGGCTACAGTCCACCGGGTCACAAAGAGTTGGACACGACTGAGCAACTTCACTTA
Organism: Budorcas taxicolor; assembly: GCF_023091745.1. NCBI lineage: Eukaryota > Metazoa > Chordata > Mammalia > Artiodactyla > Bovidae > Budorcas > Budorcas taxicolor. Next base: position 52,045,448 of record NC_068929.1, on the reverse strand, counting down.
ATGTTGCCAGCTAGTTTTTTGAGGTTACCCTGGTGGTTCAGTGGTAAAGAATCTGCCTGTGATGAGAGACTCATGTTTGATCCCTCAGTTGGGAAGATCCTTTGGAGATGGAAATGGCAACTCAGTCAAGTATTCTTTCCTGGGAAATCCCATGGACAGAGGAGCCTGGGTGGGGGTGGTGGTGCTACAGTCCATGGAGTCACAAAAGATTTAGATATAGCTTAGTGACTGAACCACCACCACCAGCTAAACTTAGAGTCAGATAAAAATTCCACTTTTTTCTGTAATATATTTGCGTTAATATGATGTATGTGTTTGTTCAATCTAATACTGCGTTTGACATATTAAAATTGGTTGTCAAGAGAAACTATAGAATCTCTTAGTCCATATATAAATTTTTATTGTGTTTAATTAAATGCAACAGGTCAGGTGCATACATGATGGTCTCTTACTAGATTAACTATTTTTTTATTAGTTTCATAATACATGACTGCATAGTATGAGGAATTGCTTACATTACATTTTAATTGGTCCAGTTGAGAAAAATAACCATTTCATTTATTAATGAAAATACAAATGAAATGATGTGTTCCCCAAATAAGAGTTTTTTTTTGGTTTGTTTTGTTTAAACAAGACAGAAGTTTATTCTTCTTTTACATAAATTTCTGGGTCATTATGATTTCTGTGCTCTGTAAAGTCATCAGAAATTTGGGTTACTTTTCTCTTAATGCTCAACTAGTCTTTTGAACTCATATATTTAATACAATAGCAATCACACCCACATCTGCTTTCTAGAAAGAGGACTAAAATAAAGAAGGAAAAGATGCCCTCTTCACTGGAATTTTCTATGGTTTCATTTGCTGGAAATGAGAAAGTTGTCCACAAATTGTTTCAAGGGAGGCTTGGAAATACAGTATTTACTCTGGAAAGCTATTTGATCAGCTAAAAGTCACTCATACTATTAGAGAAAATGACAGAATTGGATAAAATAGCAGCAGTGCCACCATATCTATGTATCATATGGCAGCATATTTTAAAAGTATTTAGAGAAATAAAACAAAATTTGGTTTAAAATTAAAATTTTGTCATGATATTACAGAACGGTATCCACTGCAATATGCATTTTACTAACATTTAAGAACTTTGAAGTATGAAACAATGGTGTGTGTGTGAAGTCACTTCAATCATGTCTGACTCTTTGCAACTCTGTGGGCAGTAATACAGGAGTGGTGGGTTGCCATTTGAAACAATGATATTGCCAGTTATTGCATTTTCCACCTTATGGTCAGTTATTAAATGGAGAAGGAAATGGCAACTCACTCCAGTATTCTTGCCTAGAGAATCCCATGGACAGAGGAGCCCACAGTCCATAGGATCCCAAAGAGTCAGACATGACTGAATAACTTCACTTTCACATTTCACTGTATTAAATAAATAATAAACAAAACATCCATGTATCCTAAAATTCAGAATGTACAGAAGCAGATATGAGAGAGAAAGAGAGAATTTGAACAATGAGTATTTTAAAACTTATCCTTTTTTTTTTTAATGCCTTCCTTGTGCAGGAGAGACTCTTAAGCTATCCTATTGAATAAAACTTTAGTAATAAAAATTAAAATAAAGCATAAACAAAACTGGCTAAAAATTAAAACTTCTGATAGTTTTTATTTTATTAAGCAATATCATTTTCAGTTCCCTTTGTGTCTTTTTATAAGTGGTTTCATTGGGATTTTGCAAATTTCTTTCTTTTGTTTTCTCTGGAAATGTTATGTAACATAGTCCTGTGAATTGGGTAAAGCTTCCCTATGGTAACCAACCTTAGGAATGTTACCCCATAGAAAGTCAGAAAAAGGAATACTAAACTCTGTATAAATGGGACAAATCAGTCAATGCCTCACAAAAGTATCCCTCAATGTGAGGAAAGGCCACATGACCATTATAAGCAAATGAGCTGATGAAAACTTAGAAAAATATATTTTTCCATACTTTTAAAGCTAAATGTTAAATTACACAGAAAATTCCTTACTTCCTTACATACTTGTAAAATCTCAAGAAAGTGAAGAGCATGCTACCCCCGTTACAATAAAGGACCCTCTGAAGGCTGATCCCTTTTAGTGCAAATGTAAAAGACACAATCTGGTTAAAACCAATTAAATAAAACAACCTTCCATTCCATGTGGAATTATATGCCTAAAAATTGTCTCAGTGTTACTAAACAGTAAGCATCAATCCTTAAAGTGCCACTTGCTAAACAGCTACATACTTGTTTTTACAACAATAGCTTCTCAGTAGCTTTTCCAGGTTTATTTTAACGGGTTAGAGATTATATCAATTTCCACTATAACACAGGACTGAGCGACTTCACTTTCACTTTTCACTTTCATGGATTGGAGAAGGAAATGGCAACCCACTCCAGTGTTCTTGCCTGGAGAATCCCAGGGACGGGAGAGCCTGGTGGGCTGCCGTCTATGGGATCGCACAGAGTCAGACATGACTGAAGCGACTTAGCAGCGGCATCAGCAGCCACTATAACAGGAGGTTAATCAAACCTGGTTCTCTCTCTACAGCTATGAAATGAGAATAGAGATTGTCTACACTGCTTCACTCTCCACAAATACCTTGGCAGAAAAATAATTTGGCATAGTATGTTTGACACATTTTTTCTTATCTCTTACCAGTCTGGCTTATTGGACTTTAGAGGCTGGAAAATTTTAAAGCAGTGTCCTGCAATGAGTGTTCTAGGGTGATTCATATTCTGTTTACTCAAATGTCCTTAATTATCTTTGAGTTAGAAATTGAAGTGAATAAAGAGAAAAGCAAGGTGAGAGGCACTGATTCAGCCACCGCAGATAATAATTGAAGAAGCATGGTTTTGCAGTCACCCTTCCTGAGGCAGTGTAGGCAACGATTTGAACCACAGCAATGGATGTGTGATTTGGGAGCTAGAAGTGCTCTTCATATTCACCTAGTCCTCTCTATTCATGTTGTAAACTACCATCTATCACTCAAAATGAAATAATAATAAAATTGTTATTACTATTTTATTTAGTTAGTTTGACTGAAGTAGGCATTTCACTTGAATGGATTCTGTTATTTGCAACTGAACTGTTACTAACACCCGTTGGTAATGACAAACTCTGTTACTACTCTTTAACCATGTGTCAACATTTCTTAAATCATTTAATTTGGGGGTGGAACAAATAAGGTATTACATAGCCAATTATGTTTCCAAAAATGTAATTATTTTGAAAAACAATTAAGAGTTAAGGAAAGAACATCTACTTTTAAATTTATTTTGACCCTCCTAATCTCATCTGTTTATAAGCCTCTGTGTTCTTTGCTTTAGGTATAAAGGTCAGGGCTGATTTTCTTTCTTAGATCAAATCTGAACTGCATTACTTGATTTTCTTTCAAGTACTTTTAGTGAAAAAATTTTGGTTACATATGAAGAGATTTACAAATAAATTGAATCTTATCATCTTTGCAAGGCAGAAAAAAAATAGATTGAATAATTTTCATGTTGATTGAAAAGTAAATTCTTACTTAATCTGACTGCTTCCATCTCTACCTGAATAAGGATAGTGGCTTATTTTACATTTTGAATTATTGGTAAAATGGAAGTATCAGGACTGAATTATCCATTGTTTGGTTGTGATTTCAGCTCATGCCTGAGAAAGTAAATAAAGGAAAAATCTTTCAAATAAAAAAGTGGAAAACAATAAGCAATTCTTATATGTTTGCAATTGTATTTAATGAACAAAAATATCTCATATGTTTAGATTTTATGTTGTGTAGTTAATACAGAGACTAGGTCTGAGTGGTTAAAAACTACATCTTAATAATTAATATTTTCACTCTGAAAAGCCATTCTAAGAATTCTTAGAATCTTTTGAAGAAAAGGTATTATTTTAAAATAAATATGTTATAAAAGCCTAGAAAAATCACAACTGCTTTTTTATTTCTTCTTTCAAAATATTTCATTCTTCCTCTTCCTTTCCTTATTATTTGTCAATAAATGTTAATTTTGTGATATTTCACCCTATATGTAAGCTATCAGATTAGCTTGTGAGCTTGATGGATATTGACAGAAGAACAAGACTCCTAAGTCAGAGACAAAATGCACAGCGAACAGCATAGCCAACTTATCTGTGTCAATTTTCTTTATCCCACAACTCATTTGGGCAATGCCTAAGATGGGCAGGTGGATGTTGCACAGGCAGTGGGTTGACATTATAGCTGAGGGACACCAAGCATAGGTAACCCTGCTTTTTATATAAAGCACTGTGAGCAAAACTGCCTGAACTCCAAAGGGAGATACTGCTTTTATGTTGCTATACAGCATGCAAATCCTTCTACACTGGTGGGAACATTAACTCATGATTCAAGGGTGTTTCTGTACAAATGTCTTTTAAAGATAAAGAAAAGGGAGTTTATTCTAAAATGTGAGAGAGACATATGGAAAATTGCCTCCAAAATTAGTATTTGTTGATTCAATGAGAAATATCAGCTGGAAGCTCACCTGTATGAGAATGTGGTCACCCTAGTCTTTAGGAAATTTATGCACATGACCGGGTATTCTTCCTATAGAATCAACAATGTGGCCTGTGACAAAGACCGTCACTAATCATACTTTACTCAGCTCCCCTGAGCTCTTTTACAACCAGCCCTGCCTTTTGGACTTCTGTTTTCATCTCTGCATTATTCCATTTTAGCAAGAATCCTGCTGAGTCAGCTTAATCAAAATCTCCACCCTCATTTCCTGATCGCCCTCAATTTTTTATTCCATTCCTCATGCTCCATCATCCCTCAGGTGATGTCTGATTAGTCTTTTCTACTTTCAGTAAGAATCCCACTAGGTCAGTTTAGCCCAAATTCCAACTTATCCCTGATGTTTCTTTCCTGAAATCTTCCATCTCCCAGCCTCATCCTGCTCATTGGCTATAATTCCCACTGCTGCTTCTGCTAAGTCACTTCAGTCGTGTCTGACTCTGTGTGACCCCATAAACGGCAGCCCACCAGGCTCCCCCATCCCTGGGATTCTCAAGGCAAGAACACACTGAGACATGTTATATTCAGAGTTAAGCCCAACCTTTCTTCTCCACAGCAGACCCCATTGCAGTGGTCCCTACATCCATCTTGATGGCCCCCTTGAATAAAGACTTCTTTACTGTACTTCATCAAGTATCATTGGATACCTTTTTCTGTTAAAACTTTGTAAGATAAATAAGTTGTAGGGTTGTCATGTACAGCATGATAAATATAATGAAGACTGCTGTAGATTACATCTGAAATTTAAGATAGTAAATTCTAATAGTTCTCATCACAGAAGAAAATACTTTTTTTCTCTTTCTTTAATTTTGCATCTGTATGAGATGATGAAGTTTCATTGACCTTAATATGGTAATCATTTCATGATATATGTAAATCACATCATTATGTCATAATACACCTTAGTCAGTGGTGTATGTCAATTACGCATCAATAGAACTGGAGGAAAAGTAGCAATTTTCTTTTCTTTAAATGTCTAGAGCAACAGTTCCTAAAATATAGTCTATGGACCAACAATATCAGTACCACCTAGAACCTTGTTATAAAGGCAGATTCTAATTGTCTCAGACCTACTGACTCAGAAACTATGGGGGTGGTCAATACTCCATGTTTTCAAATGACTTAAAGTGATTCTGAAAGCTGAAATTTGAGAATCACTGACTTAGTGTTGCTATAAAGCAGTCTAGGAAAGAAAGAAACCCCAGTTTAAAACTCATGATTTACAAATGAGAGAATTGTTTATGCAATCACTTATTATTTTTAACACATATATATTATATGCAGAAGCACTGCAAAACATTGTGCTATTTATGAGAGTGTGGGGAAGAGCTATAATCATGATCCCAGCTAAATAAGGATTTAACCATCTAATGAGAGAGACAGAAATGAAGACAAGTGATACAGGAAAGTAAATGAAGGGGAAGAAAGGGGGAACTTTGCCAAGTGTGTGATGAATGTGGAAGTAGTTCCTCTCGAGGTTTCAAAATATAGTATTACAACTCTGATAAATGTCAGTTTTAGTTTTAATTTCAGCAATCAACATGCTAGGGTAAGGATGGTGGTGAAAACGCATGGTGATGATGTTCCATCCTGGCAGCATGTTGATTAAACAGAGTCCCACCAGAATTGCCAGGAAAACAAACAGAGGAAGAGGGGTTCTGAACTCTCTTCTTACACTCTCCAGTGATGGTAGCTTGCTTCACATACAAATGTCTGTTCTTACTCCAGTCCCTTTTGTGATTACACTCAGCCCTGAGTAATCCTTCTTGTGAAAATATGGAAGAAGAGGGAAGGAAACAAGGAGAGGAAACAGGGGAAGGAAGAGGAGTTTCATAAAGTCAGATTCCAAAACTAAAGAAAACTGAAAATATCTTCTTCTTTATACAGGGGGCTGGTTTTGTGGGTATGTATCCTGTGTAGTCATGCTTAGAAGAAGTACACACGTGGTTTAATGCCCTGCCAGTACAGTCTTGAGTTCCTTGGTAATTTCTGAACAAAAGGTTTCACATTTTCATTTTGCTCTGGGGTCCGTGATTTTGCAGCTGAACTACTTATAATTCTAATGCATTATGATGTCACTCATGACTGAGAAGTTCCCATCATAGGTGAGTGTTTGAACAGTAATCAGTGTTGACATTTAACAGACAAACACATCAATAAATCTATTTGCCACTAGTAAACAAGGACAATAAAGTGTACTTGACTCCTGTTAAGCTGGGCTTGACATTTGCTCTCTAGTGTCAAGTCACCGGCATCAACCTCAAAGATATCAGTAGGGAAATTTCATTCCTCCCTGTATGCAGCTCTTCATTCTCCGGCTACTTATGGAGCTACTACAAGGTGTCATATATTTTCCTATCACTGGTGAAACAGTCAATTGCTCATTCAGTTTTCAACTACACAGAGCTCACTCTCTAGTACAAAAAAGAATCATTGTTTAATCTCACAAATGATTACATTACTGTTCACTGTGATAAGTGTTATGAAAGAAGACACGGTTCTATTGTCTCTTATAAGGGTCTTAAATGGCAAGGGCTAGAAAGATAGCCAGAGACATTTCTTAGATGAGGTTGAGGCTTGAGGTAAAATTAGAAACATGAGGGGATGTCCTTTAATATACTGACTGTTAGAAAAAAGTATTGTATGGGCTGCCTGGTGACACTTAAAAATCACCCCCTTCTAGTGCCTAACTGGCCAAGTATCAATAATTTCCTTGCTGCAGATATATGTAACCACTACAGCGACAAAGGATTCCCAACTTACCAGACGTTTTAAGCATATATGTTTCCCTTTTGTTGACCTAAGAACATCATGTTAGGAGTTATCAGGTCAGAATAGTCAGGAGGCCAGAAGCGGATGCTCTCATGCTCTTGCCGTTAGTTCAGTGGCTAAGTTGTGTCTGACTCTGTGACTTAATGCACTGCAGCAAACCAGGCTCCTCTGTTCATGGAATTCTCCAGGCAAGAATACTGGAGTGGGTAGTTATTCCCTTCTCCAAGGGATCTTCCTACCAAGAGATCGAACGAGGATCTTCTGCACTGCAGGCAGATTCTTTACCATCTGAGCCACCAAGGAAGCCAGGAATATAGGTCATTGGAATAGAACAAAACATATTCAGCTCCTGCAACGTGCCGAAGGAGTACTTTAATCTTTGCCAGCTTTTCAACCACTTTTGAGCACAACCAAAACAACACACAAAAACAAAAGCAAAACATCTATTGAACCATTTGTTAATTCTTGGGTATCAGATCATATATTATGAAAATCATGGAGAAAAAAGAAATATCTGTGTTGAGGCAATTCATTCATCTAGTGACTATACCATTGTTTAATTTTATGTGAAGATTTTTTTACTTTTGATACCATGATCTGTGAATCAAAATATCCTTTGGCTGAAAAAATCACCAAGATTTATCAAGTATTTAGATTTTTAAAAACACAATCTCATTCAGCCTATGGTTAGACCAAGAAGCAAAATAAATGCACCCTGATTAGAAGAGTTTTATTTTTAGATAGAGACTTATATTTCATAAATCTCTTCATTTAATTGATACAGCAACTATTCAACTAGATACAAGATTTCAAGCTAAGTACATTTGCTTAACATTTTGCATTTCTTATCCTAGCTCAATTAATGCAAATGGTTCAATGTCATTGCAAAAGAATACAAAATCAAAAGCAATTTCTAGGTGATTTGTTAAAATTAATAGCAATTCAGTTACTGCCTACTTTAAGCATTAAATTCAAATTTAAGAAACAAAATAAATCAAAGCATAAGAATGATTACTTGTGAAATTCCTAATTGTTTCTGTAAATACTGCTACAGGAGTGGAAATTTTTTATGTGTATTCTACATCTGCTTAATTTTTGTTATTTGTCATCATTTTCATAAAGTAAAATGGTCTCTTTCATAAAGTAAAATAAAGTACAAACAAAATAATCAATATTTGAGAAAAATGAGAGAATGACACCATTTAATAAAATAAGTAGTGCTACACATAGAATTCCGAAACAATAGGAATGATTTTAAATGCCGAATTATTCGTGACTTTCAGCATGAACTCATATCAAATGGGATCATAATAGCCCTAATGCTTTTAAAGTGTTTGTACATGAGTGAGAACTACAGCTTCATAACTAGCACACAATTACACTCATCTCAGAGAATCCCAGGGATGGGGGAGCCTGGTGGGCTGCCGTCTATGGGGTCACACAGAGTCAAACACGACTGAAGCGACTTAGCAGCAGCAGCAGCACACGCTAGTAAAGTCATGCTCAAAATTCTCCAAGCCAGGCTTCAGCAATATGTGAACCGTGAACTCCCTGATGTTCAAGCTGGTTTTAGAAAAGGCAGAGGAACCAGAGATCAAATTGCCAACATCCGCTGGATAATGGAAAAAAGCAAGAGAGTTCCAGAAAAAACATCTATTTCTGCTTTATTGATTATGCCAAAGCCTTTGACTGTGTGGATCACAATAAACTGTGGAAAATTCTGAAAGAGATGGGAATACCGGAACACCTGACCTTCCTCTTGAGAAACCGATATGCAGGTCACGAAGCAACAGTTAGAACTGGACATGAGAACAACAGACTGGTTCCAAATAGGAAAAAGAGTACATCAAGGCTGTATATTGTCACCCTGCTTATTCAACTTATATGCAGAGTACATCATGAGAAACACTGCGCTGGAAGAAGCACAAGCTGGAATGAAGATTGCCGGGAGAAATATCAAGAACCTCGGATATGCAGATGACAACACCCTTATGGCAGAAAGTGAAGAGGAACTAAAGAGGCTCTTGATGAAAGTGAGAGAGGAGAGTGAAAAAGTTGGCTTAAAGCTCAGCATTCAGAAAACGAAGATCACGGCATCTGGTCCCATCACTTCACAGGAAATAGATGGGGAAATAGTGGAAACAGTGTCAGACTATATTTTGGGGCTCCAAAATCACTGCAGATGGTGACTGAAGGCATGAAATTAAAAGACGCTTACTCCTTGGAAGGAAAGTTATGACCAACCTAGATAGCATATTCAAAAGCAGAGACATTACTTTGCCGACTAAGGTCCATCTAGTCAAGGCTATGGTTTTTCCAGTAGTCATGTATGGGTGTGAGAGTTGGACTGTGAAGAAAGCTGAGTACCGAAGAATTGATGTTTTTTTTTTTTTTTTTAATATAGGCAAAACCAATACAATATTGTAAAGTAATTAAACTCCAATTAAAATAAATAAATTTATATTTAGAATTGATGCTTTTGAATTGTGATGTTGGAGAAGACTCGAGAGTCCTTTGGACTGCAAGGAGATCCAACCAGTCCATTCTGAAGGAGATTGGTCCTGGGTTTCTTGGAAGGAATGATGCTAAAGCTGAAACTCCAGTACTTTGGCCACCTCATGCGAAGAGTTGACTCATTGGAAAAGCCTCTGATGCTGGCAGGGATTGGGGGCAGGAGAAGAAGGGGATGAGAGAGGATGAGATGGCTGGATGGCATCACCGACTTGATGGACGTGAGTTTGAGTGAACTCCGGGAGTTGGTGATGGACAGGGAGGCCTGGCATGCTGTGATTCATGGGGTTGCAATGAGTCAGACATGACTGAGTGACTGAACTGAACTGAATCATCAAAGTATGTTTAAACTTTATTATCTTTAATTTTTATTTATCAAAAAGAATTCCTTCCTCTCTTTTAATCCTGCCTTTCTCTCTCTCCCAAAGACCTCCCTTCATGTCTTTCAGATCTATTTAACATATTTTTGAATAAGTTCCCGATTGCTGCCATAGTAATTAATCTAGATGTTTTCAGCTCCTATAACTTGCACTGGGGTTAAGAGAGGACTGTAGTGATGTGAGAAGGCGTGAATTGAGGAGCATAAGCAGGGGCCTAGAAACGGGAGAGAACTGCTTGAAACAAAGTCCTAGGATAAGGAGGCTTCCAAACTTGGCATCATCAATGGAGGCTTTTGGTCCTGGCTTGGGACTGGTGGTTGTCACCACAACAGTGAGCTGTTTCCCCTCATTAAACCAAGATATAGGATAAAAGTGGACAAAGTTAACATAAGGATTTAATCCTAGCATTTAATCTTAACATTCTACATACATTCTTAAATATCTCTGTCTCTCTGATCAATATACTCTGTCATTTAGTTAATTTTCTTTTTCTGTGAAGGGAGAAAATTATACACAAATAGAAGCCACTTAAACAGTTATGCAATTGGTAACCACATACAGATTACAAAATTTAAATCTTTATTATTTCAGTAGTATTGACACAGCTAGGTGAACTGTATATAATATATGAATGCATTTAAATTTAGCACAATGTACAGTCACATATAAGTGGCCATTTGCTGTCATAAAGGGAAATACATTCCAAATATTAATACTAGAGCTTTGAAAATTTTTACCATAATATTATTACCTTTTATTCTATGTTCTTAGCTTACAATGTACAGCACAAGTAAGATAAATGCCCATTTTTTAAACCAATAGAAATAAATATGTATATTTTTGTTTACATTCAATCTCTCAAAATATAATGTTGCTCATATGCAATTTTTCAAAAAATAAAATATAATCAAGAGTTAAATGATAAAATCTGAAATAGATTTATAATTACAGCCAAAGTGGAAAAGTTCATATGATAATTATTTTAATAAGTGTTAACACTTTTCAGTGAGAAGACAGTGAGCTTCTATGCTCATAGTATGAAATGTTTAGACTTCATTTTTTGTTCTCCAGTGACCCTACTACCTATCCATTTATACTTGAGTATCTTTGTTGTACCATCTAGCTTAGTGGTTAATATGCTATTGTGTGTTTTGTTCTTCTTGCATAATGAAAGTGTCATTTGATTGCTGACTTTCAATATGAGATTTGTTCATTTTTCTGTATTTAGCCTACCATTCCTTGAATAGATATGGGAGGAGCGGTGGTTTGCAGGCAGATTGTTATAGTGAAATATATATAATATATATTATTTCACTTTACCTTGGCATTCTGTTCTTAGATTCAAATAAATCACAGATTTCTTGAGTAATATTTCTTAATTTCAAAATCAAATATTCTATTCCTGCTTATAAATATCTATGTTAGTTATTCATTGAACAAGTATTTCTTTAATGCCTCCAGTATCCCAGGGACTCTTCTAGGACTTGGAGATAGAGCAGTAAAGAAAATATGGAAAGGTTTATTCTCAAAAAAAAAAAAAAAGTTGCATTCAGGTAAGGGAAAAAGAAAGTAAACAAATAAACAAGCATATAAAAATGCCAAAGATAGTGATAAGTACCATAGGTAAAAACAAGACAACCAGAAGAATGACACTCAAAGATGTCTACATTTCATTTGAAATCTGTGAATATGTTACCTTCTATTAAAAGATCTTGAAATGCAGAGTTTATCCTGAATGTTTCTGGCAGACAATATATTTATCTGAGCCTTTAAAAGCAGAGACTATTTTATAGCTCAAAAAGCAATGTGAAAATAGAATAAGTGAACCAGTGTGATGGTGGTACGAGAAGATGCATAAGCCAAGGAAGGTGGTCAGCCTCTGGAAACCAGAAGACACAGGGAGAAGAGATTCTCTCCTAGAGAGTAAGAAACATAACCCTTGCTAATGCCTTGAGTTTAGTCTAGTGAGACTCATGTGGAAATTCTGACCTATGGAAAATATGAGATAATAAACTTCTGTTGTTTCAGTCATTAAATCTGAGGTACTTTGCTCTAGGAGTGATAGCAAACTAATACAGGCAATCAAGAGAGACTTTTTTGCATAACTGTTAGAGGAGGAGTCTTTGATGATGTGATGCTTGAGCAGTGCTGAATGAAGTGAAGCCAGCCATTTGACTACATGTGGGAAGAACTCTCCAGGTGGGAACAGCCAGTGCAAATGCCCAGAAGCAGAAACTTGCTCAGCTGTGTGAGGAATAGCAAGGAGACCATCAGGCCTGAAAAGCAGTAAGTTGAAAGTAAAGAACTCTATGATGAGATGACTGCTGACATCAAGGAGTCAGTTTGCTGGGGCTGGTTACATCCAGGCATTTTGTTCTAACTGAGATAGGGAGATTTTGAAGATTTGGGGCAGAGAAAAAACATCATTTGGATTAGATTTTAAAATGAGTCATTTTGATCATTCCATGGAGAACAGACTGTAGGAAAGAAAACAGTAGAACTGGTCAAACTGAGAGACAAATAAAGACTTTGATGATATTCAAGTAGAAGATGACAATATCAGGAAGAAACAGCTATATTTTACATAGACTATCAATATAAATATAATATGACTTGCTGATGAATTATATGCTAGTGTTAGGAAAAATAAAAGAGAGATGACTCTGGCTGCAGAATAGAATTGCCATATTGAGATGAGAACTGAGGGAAAAATTGATTTGGGGCCATTCAAAATATTTGAAAATGCCTGTTTTGTTATTTTTACATGATTCTTTTCCATACCTCACATATATTGCGTTTATCTGTCTTTTCCTCTGCGAATGAGCATGCATGCATGCACCCTTTCTGCACTGCTCACCTGGAAATTCATAAGTTCATGCATTTTCGGCTGACCTTGTCTTCCTAACCACCCTGCAAATTATACATTTTTCATTTGATTACTTTGCAGTCAAAACTTTTTTAGACAAAAACTAATTTGAAAGTCTAAATAAAGATGATATTTGAAGGTATATTAACATTCATTGGGAAAAATTACGGATTTACAAAATTATTCACTTTGATTTTGTTAGCCATGGCAATTGGTTCCCAGGTGAGAATGAGCACTTTGTCCTATTAGGTGATAGGTTTCAAATATTGAAAATAATTATTATTGTTTTCATGGGCTAAAAATGTCAGCATTATATTAATATGTTACAAAAATATTGTACTAAGAGTGGTTGGCATGGATTTGCATGCATGCATGTGGGCATATGTGTTTAGTCTTGTCCAACTCTTTGTGACCCCAAGCACTGTAGTCCATCAGGTTCTTGTGTCCATGGAATTTTCTAGACAAGAATACTGGAGTGGGTTGCCATTTCCTTCTCCAGGGGATCATCCTGATCCAGGGATCAAACCTGCATCTCTTGCATCTCCTGAATTGGCAGGTAGGTTCTTTACCAGCTGAGCCATCAGTAAAGCCCTCAGATTTGCAAAGTTACTATTAAATAGTAAATTAACCAGAATAAAGTCACAAGTAATTTGTAGTTAATTAAAACATCTACAAGAATTGTAAATTGTTGAAAAATAGATCTCAATAGTAAACTCTCTCCAGACCCATATCACGTTGACATAGTAGTACCTAATCACATAGACATAAATTTAAAAATTATGCATGAAATAAGATTTATTTTAACATAACTGAAATGTGAATATTTCTTACTATATTTTAGTAAACTAGTATTTTTAAACATTTACTGATCAACATGAACACTCAGTACCTCATCAACTGAGAAAATATTTTTAATGACATAAGAAATTATTTTGATTGTATATTTTGTAGATTATCATAAAATATCTTAAGTATTATCTAGAGTGCAGAAGTTCTTATAGGAAAGAAAAACAATAATATTCTCCTTAGTTGGGCATGTGAGCCTTCTGCAGGGTCATGTGTATTCGTATAAGATTCACTGACCTTTGATGATGTCATGTAAGCATATACATCTGGGTGAATTCTTAAAAGTATATAATAAGAAGAGTACCATATAGATGAAAAAAAAGACTATTCTATTAAATAATAAACAGTTTATAATAAATATTACTATCAGTGGAAAATTCTGAAAGAGATGGGAATACCAAACCACCTAACCTGCCTCTTGAGAAATCTGTATGCAGGTCAGGAAGCAACAGTTAGAAATGGACATGGAACAACAGACTGGTTCCAAATAGGAAAAGGAGTATGTCAAGGATGTATATTGTCACCCTGCTTATTTAACTTATATGCAGAGTACATCATGAGAAACGCTGGACTGGAAGAAACACAAGCTGGAATCAAGATTGCCGGGAGAAATATCAAGAACCTCAGATATGCAGATGACACCACCTTAATGGCAGAAAGTGAAGAGGAGCTAAAAAGCCTCTTGATGAAAGTGAAAGAGGAGAGCGAAAATGTTGGCTTAAAGCTCAACATTCAGAAAACGAAGATCATGGCATCCGGTCCCATCACTGCATGGGAAATAGATGGGGAAACAGTAGAAACAGTGTCAGACTTTATTTTTTAGGGCTCCAAAATCAATGCAGATGGTGACTGAAGCCATTAAATTAAAAGACGCTTACTCCTTGGAAGAAAAGTTATGGCCAACCTTGATAGTATATTCAAAAGCAGAGACATTACTTTGCTGACTAAGGTCCATCTAGTCAAGGCTATGGTTTTCCCTGTGGTCATGTATGGATGTGAGAGTTGGACTGTGAAGAAGGCTGAGCGCTGAAAAATTGATGCTTTTGAACTGTGGTGTTGGAGAAGACTGTTTAGAGTCCCTTGGACTGCAAGGAGATCCAACCAGTCCATTCTGAAGGAGATAAGCCCTGGGATTTCTTTGGAAGGAATGATGCTAAAGCTGAAGCTCCAGTACTTTGGCCACCTCATGGGAAGAGTTGACTCATTAGAAAAGACTCTGATGCTGGGAGGGATTGGGGGCAGGAGGAGAAGGGGACGACCGAGGGTGAAATGGCTGGATGGCATCACAGACTTGATGGACGTGAGTCTGAGTGAACTCTGGGAGATGGTGATGGACAGGGAGGCCTGGCGTGCTGCGATTCATGGGGTCGCAGAGAGTCAGACACAACTGAGCGACTGAACTGAACAGATCAGTTGAATCATTATCTAAGTACTGAATTAATAACATAATAATAAAATATGGTCACTAATTTATGTCTAAATATAAAACTATAATTTATACCAAAAAATAATTCTTTCTGTTTCACAACAAAACATGGATATTCTACAAAATTCAGAACCTTTAAAACAATAATTCAATAATAGAATTAAATTATCATTCTGCTAATTTGTTGAACTCATCTAAAAATATAATAACCCAGAATAGCTTCTATTAACCTTATTTTGTTTTAAAAATTAATGTGAAAAAAGATCAATAGCCATGAGAGGGAGACCACAATTTTACCCAAGTTAAGATTGTCATTAGTCAACAAGGTTTTTTCTTTTTTTTCCTGTAAATAAAATTTAGTGATATCAAAATTAAAATGGTCAGTTTTGCTCTCTAAATATTTAATTAATAATTGTTCTGTATAGGTCTTTTTCTACCAAACTAAATCATGAAGTTACTAATTTTAATTTATTCCATATATTAGTGACAGGCCTTTTAGTTATAGATTAAATCACTAGTTTTTTTATAATCTGTCTATCACTTTAACTCAAAATTTTCCTGATGTCTTTCGAGAAAGGACTAATTGTGCTACTTAAATATTCTCTGGTTCCTACATGAACACTTTTTTTTCTAATTTTATTCTTTGACTACATTATTTGACCTCCTTTGTATCATATTAACTGTTAACTAACTCACTAAACCATAAAATCTTAGGTTGAGTGGGAACCTTGAGAGAGAGCCTCTCCAAAATCATTGTTTGAAAGTTGAATAAGCAGAGTCAGCAAAGTATTACTCCCTGCCTGATATTAAAATGCTCATTTTTAATAAAATCAAGACCTACCAAACAACAGGATACTTTAGGATTTATTTATTCTTGTGCATGCTACCACAGAATTATTTAAAAGCACGCTAAATCACACGTGCTTTGGGTCTAAAGCACAAGCCAAATTGGAGTCATCTGTTTGAAGTATAGGATTAAGTTTTCAAGACCATGTGCGTGTGCAAATAATGCACACTTTTGTAGAGTCCCTGAAGTGATACTCATCAACCCCCTTTGTAGACTTTGCAGTTTTATCTCTCTCTCTTTTTTTTTCAATGAGAGACTGATGATCTATTTGCACACTTCCATTTATACTCTTACCTCTTACCTCATTCCACAAATTTAAGAAGAAAAAATATTTCACACTTTCAAGCTCAGTTTCCAATGTTAGGGTACTGCTCCATAGCTGATGGGTGAAATTAATGGGAAAGTAGAGATCAAATCAATGACCTCAGCTGTTTTTCTTTGATTTAATGTGACCTCGCCAACTGAAAAACCAGTGTTTATGTACTATGTAGAACTATTGTGGCTCTGTAAGCTGTAACTTATTTGGCAAAGGTTAAGGTACATGGGTCAACATAGACTAGAAAGTAGTGTTCATCATGATAATTTTCCCTTGAAATAGCATTTTGAAGTATTATTTTATGTGCAGGATATTTTCAATTCCCTAAAGAAGTTTTTGTCATTAACATAGAATAATAAGTCCATAAAGAAACGAAAATAATATGGAGTTTTATCTTAAGGTAATGCATCTTTCCCCCCCCCAAAAAAAGCAAACACACAAGAAACAACAAAAACAAATGAAGAATTTAAGAGGACACTGGCCTTTATTTTTCATATATAAACTGGAAGGCAGCCAATGGTGGTTGATTCAAGTTTCTTTACTTTCATTCATGGCTTGTCTAAGAAAACGCACCCAAATCTAGGTTCTGAAAGTTTCTAATGTGTTGGACTGAATGAAGAATCTACAAGCTATAATGAAGACCTGTGGGAGATTATTAGTTCAAATTTGGGGATTTGTTTGTTTGTTGTTTTCCCTGTGTTTCAGTTTTTTTTTTTTTTTTAATTCACACAGAGTTAAGAATTAGAGAGACTTACATGAAACTATTTTTCAGTACAATATTCTTACAGCAGACCTGTATTTAAGCATAGAGTTATTTTCAGATGTTTGTATACTCAATATTATTATCATAATAAAAGTACTACTCATTTTCTGAAGGTTAATACTAACAAACTTTTAAAATAATTTTCTTTCAATAAAATTTTAACAAAAGCAGTTTGGAAAATGCTCCATATGCATGCCCTCAGGAAAAATTTCTTCTAAGATAATTCCTTCCAAATATTGTTTCATTTATAGAACACTACATAGAAAAGTTCCACTATAAATTGATCACCATCTGACAACATTTTATATTTTATTCTCTCATTTACATTTTCATTACTGGTCAATTATAAATGTAAAACTGCCAAACAACCACTTACTCACTCAATGACACTTTTAGGGGATTGAAGAAATTATATAAAATAACACAGTATGTAGAAAATGTTGTTATATAAAGTGATGCTTCGCTGTTTTAAAATATACCAACTTATACACTAGGGGCTGGATCAACAAAATAACACAATAACTACTAGAAATTCTAGAAAAAAACACAGTCAGCTTTTTTTCCCAAAATGTCAAATAACATTTTTAACAGCTTTTGAAAAAATTTCACTGGATTTTAGTCCTATGTTATGCAAATTTTGATTTAATGTAGACACTGACTGGGTCTATATAGTAGAATAAGCATGTTTGTTTTAAGAAGGTCTATTCTGACTAAAGCATTTATATTTGTCTTTGGTGCTTAATTGATAATGTCTGAACTGAGATATATTTGTTTGGGAAATAAGGTATCAATCTCAGTATAATTGGAAAGATAAGTGTATTATGCAGAGCTCTGTATTATTTTTCCATTTCTCTTTTTTTCTCTCTCATCTTGGAAACAGTGATAGTGATATAATGGTGGTGATTAGAGTTTATCAGCTCAGATGGGAAACAAGTGAAAAGTTTCACTGGATTACCTTACTTTAGAGAATAGGTACAACAGGTCTCTTTTCAGCTTTAGTGCTTTGTCATGCAGTGGCTTCAAGATATTGAATAGGTGACTTAAACTCCCTCTACTTCTGTTTTCTTATCTATGAAATGGAAGGAAAAAAATGTCCCTATCTCATTCTGTGTTATTGCAGTAATATTACTGCTTTAAATCTACAACAGCTGCTATGGAAAATAGCATGGAGGGTCCTCAAGAAATTAAAAGTAGAACTAGCATATGAGAACAATCCCACTTCAGCATTGTTGAAAAGAAAAGAATTGAAATCAGGATATCAAAAATATATCAGCAAGCCTACATTCAGTAATCACTATGCACAACAGCTAGGAAGTGGAAATAATTTAAATGTCCTTCAAGAGATGAGTGGATAAGGAAAGAAGTACAGTGGAATATTATCCTGACTTAAAAAAGAAGAAAATTCTGCAAAATGCGCTACCATGGATGAACCTGGAGGACACTATGCTAAGTGAAATAAACCAATCACAGAAAGATAAGTACTTATGAGGTATCTAGAATAGCCAAATTCATAGAAGATATAGAATGGTAGTTGCCAGAGGTTAGAGGAGGGAGATGGAGAAGGCAATGGCATCCCACTCCAGTACTCTTGCCTGGAAAATCCCATGGACGGAGGAGCCTGGTAGGCTGTAGTCCATGGGGTCGCTAAGAGTCAGCCACGACTGAGCGATTTCACTTTCTCTTTTTGCTTTCATGCATCGGAGAAGGAAATGGCAACCCACTCCAGTGTTCTTGCCTGGAGAATCCCAGGGATGGGGGAGCCTGGTGGGATGCCGTCTATGGGGTCGCACAGAGTCGGACAAGACTGAAGCGACTTAGCAGCAGCAGCAGCAGCAGAGCAGGGAGAAAAGGGGAGTTTCTATTCAACAGGAATAAAGTTGCAGTTATGCAAAATGAGCAAACTCTGGTGATCTGCTATACCAATTTGCACCTATGTCAACAATGATGTATTACACACTTAAACATTTGAGTGTAGATCTCATGTTATGTGTTCTTACCACAAGAAAATAAAACTTAAAACATTGCAAAAGCCTGACAAGATCGTTAGAAGTTTTATGGGAATGAGCCAGGTCATTGCATTGGTGAAAAATAGTGTTGCTTTCATAATATGCTTGTTAATCTCAGTCTTCCTGAAAATCAACTGTTTTATTTGTATATAGCAAAACTTTCTAATATTTTGGCTTACTTTATCTTTAAGTTCATTTCAATAGTCTTTGAAAATAAAACCTAGTATACTATTTTTTGAAAACATAATTATTTGCATTAATAGCTTCTGAAAACCAAGGTAATTTTATTTCTGATTTCAAAAATGACTTTATGAATATTAGTTATCAGCAAGTCAAATATATTTTTAATCACTAAAAGTGAGTCATCATTAGTATTTTAAAAGGATTTTAGATTTGCTTCATTTGACAGAAGATATAACTATCTAAAATTAGTATTTTGTTTAAATAAAATAAAATATTTAATTAAAGGATATATAACCATAACAGATTGTTTCTTAGAGTTCTTTAAGGAAAAGCCGTTAAATATCCATGATTAAATTACTTAGATTTAAGAAGACTATATCATATATATTTTCTTGAAAAATGGTTTTTATATTTTACCATATATTCAATTTATGTTTATACATCAATATGGCCAAATACAACTTTTTTAATGATTAGTAACACACTTCCTTCCAGGAAGGGAGATCATTTTGTTGGATGACTATCATTTTAAACTAGTTCGGACAGGCTTCTAATCTGGTGGTTAAACTGGGAACTAGATCTGAAGAAGCTGAGCATGAGTTAACCTGTATAAAAAGAAACAAGGCAAAAATTCACATTTAAATCTCTTTGGAGGAAGACTCCCTAGACAGAGCTGGTATGAGATGTATGTCTGATGAGATTTAGATGGTAAATACTGTCTTGTGTAGTAAAACTCCTTTCCCAGATTCGCAATGACACATTGACTTAAATGAAAAGTTTTTCAGTAATGACATGTAGATGGGATTTCACATAGGAAAACGTTAAAGATGTATGCTCCAGTGTTGGCTTAAAGAAGAAATTAGGAGTTTTCTGGGAGTGGAGAACCATATCTGGCTGTCAATGTGTGTGTGCGTGTGCATCTATATGTGCTTTCCTCCTGCAGTTCGACATCAGAGTGTGTTAATAAGATACAAAATAACTTATGAACAACTCTATGCTTTTACATATATGTATTTAAAATAAACTGATAATTGAGATATATTTCTTAAATTACTGTTTTACTTTATCTTACATGAATTACCCTCAAACTCTGTAGCTACTAATATATGCCCTCAATTACCCTCTTAATCAACCCTTATTCACAAATGTCTCTCTTATTTTTGCTGTTGTTATTCTTGTTAAGTCTTGTCTGAGTCTGCAGCTCCATGGAGCTGAGCACGCTAAGCTTCCCTGTCCTTCACTTTCTCCCAGAGTTTGCGCAAACACATATCCATTGAGTCAGTAATGCCATTCAATCATCTCATCCTCTGTCATCCCCTTCTCCTTCAGTCTTCAAGCTTTCCCAGCATAAGGGGCTTTTTGAATGACTCATTTCTTCTCCTCAGGGGGGCAAAGCGTTGGAGTTTAAGCTTCAGTATCAGTCCTTCCAATGAATATTTAGGACTGACTTCCTTTGGGATTAACTGGTTTGAAGTCCTTGCTGTCCAAGGGACTCTCAAAAGTCTTCTCCAGCACTACAATTTAAAAGCATCAATTCTTTGGCACTCAGCTTTTTTAATGGGCCAACACTCATCCATACATAACTACTGGAAAAACCATAGCATTGACTATATGGAATTTTGTTGGCAAAATGATATCTTTAGCTTTTTAATATGCTGTCTATTTTGGTCATAGCTTTCCTTGCAAGGAGAAAGCATATTTTAACTTCATGACTACAGTCACCGCTGCTGTGATTTTGGAGCCCAAGAAAAGAAAATCTGTTACTGTCTACACTTTTTTACCACCTATTTGCCATGAAGTGATGGGACTGGATGTCATGATCTTAGTCTTTAGAATGTTGAATTTTAAACCCACTCTTTCACTCTCCTGTTTCACCCTTATCAAGAGGCTCTTTAGTTCTCTTTGCTTTCTGCCATTAGAGTGGTATCATCTGAGGTTTGTTGATATTTCTCCCAGCAATCTTGATTCCAGTTTGTGAGTCATCCAGCCAAGAATATCTCATAATGTACTCTGCATATAAGTTAAATAAGTAGAGTGATAATGTACAGCCCTGATGTACTCCTTTCTCAATTTTGAGTCAATCCATTGTTCTATGTTTGGTTCTAACTGCTGCTTCTTGACCTACATATAGGTTTCTCAGGAGGCAGGTAAGGTGGTCTAGTATTCCCATCTCTTTAAGAATTTTCCAGTTTGTTGTGATCCACACATTTAAAGCCTTTAGCATAGTCAACAAAACAGAAGTAGATGATTTTCTGGAATGCTTTTTTATGATTCAGTGGTTGTTGGCAACTTGATCTCTGGTTCTTCTGCCTTTTCTAAATCAAATTTGTACACCTGGAAGTTCTGGGCTCATGTACTGTTGAAGCTCAGCTTGAAGGGTTTTAAGCATGACCTTGCTAGCATGTAAAATGAGCATAACTCTATGATAGTGGGAACATTTTTTCATTGGTTTTCTTTGATATTGGAATGAAAACTGACCTTTTCTGGTGCTGTGGCCATTGCTGAGTTTTCCAATTTTGTTGGCATATTGAGAGCAGCACTTTAATAACAGCATCATCTTTTAGGATTTGAAATAGCTCAGCTGGAATTCCATCATCTCCATTAGCTTTCTTCTTAGTAATGTTACTAAGGCCCACTTGACTTTACACTCCAGGATGTCTGGCTCTAGGTGGGTAAGACTGTGTAACCACACCAGCTTATTTTTCTGTGTCATAGAGACCTCTTCTGTATAATACGTCTGTGCATTATTCTTGCCACCTCTTCCTAATCACTTCTGCTTCTGTTAGGTTCTTGCCATTTCTGTTCTTCCTTGTGCCCATCTTTAGCTGAATGTATTGACAATGCATTTTCCCTTTTTTTTTTCTTCTTCATTATGACATTTGCATATATCTTTTCCCTTTAACTAGGGACATGCCAGGTTGAAAAATAAAATTACCAAAGTATCTATCCTAGTGGTTAGCAGTTCTATGAACAGTTTTATGCATAGAAGAGCTTCCCCGGTGGCTCAGATGGTAAAAATCTGCCTGCAATGAGGGAGACCTGAGTTTGATCCCTTGGTTGGGAAGATCCCCTGGTGGAGGGCATGGCAAACAACTCTGATATACTTGCCTGGAGAATCCTCAGGGACAGAGGAGCCTGGAAGACTATAGTCCATGGGGTATCAAAGAGTTGGACATGACTGAGTGACTAAGTGTGTGTGCACTCACGCACACACACACACACACACACACACACACACACACACACAGAAACAATCAAATAACATTATTTTTCAATCACTTTAACAGCCTAGAAGTCTCCCAGAACAGAAAAGCAGGAGTTTCTTCAATCCCACACAGCACAGCCTTTCAGCATTTAGCTTCTGTCTGTTCATGCTTAGCAAACTGCTCTTTCAGAACTCATGTCCATGAAAAGCCCACCTACTGTTAGGAAGCATAATCAAATGGTTAATGCGAGCATGGATCTGGCAGCCAAAATACCAGAATCCAAATATTTGCTTTGTGTTAGTTAGCTATGAGATGCTAGGGAAGTCATTTATCTTTTCAGCAACTTACTTTTCTCAGCTATAACATGGGAGAACATAATATTCCCTACTTCATAGCTTTGTTTTAAAAATGAAAAGAGTTAAATTATACTCAGAATAAAGTAATTAATGGAAATAAAAAGAAAGTATGTAAGCCTGTTTTTACCACACACAACATCTGAAAATTGCCTGTATATGGAACCAAGAATTAATCTCAGCTTCAGTGTAATGAAATTTATTTTTCTGTTTTCTCCTGTTAATAATATCATTGTAATTTTTCTTCTTGTCAAATACAATTTTAGTGATCTATTGTAGAAAGAATAGTGACAAAAGAAAAAAATGTTTATTTACATTGTTTTCCAATTATACAATAGTATAATATGTGTGCATGCTCACTCAGATGTGTCCAGCTCTTTGTGACCCCATGGGCTATAGTCCACCAGACTCCTCTGTACATGGATTATCTTCCCAACCCAGGGATTGAGCCTGTGTCTTCTGCTTCGGTAGGCAGATTCTTCACCACTGTGCCAACTGGGAAGCTCCATAGTATAATATAGCACTCCTCAAGTAAACTAATAAAAATAATATTTATCACCATCATCATTATCTCCCTTTGAAAAATCCACTTAGCTATTTCTCAGCTTAGAGGAAAGAAAAAATGGGAGCAACAAAAACAACAAAAAGACTAAAAATTGGTCAGCTTTTTCTGTTCAATAACAAAATATAACATTTTTGTTTAAACAGAAGGAAGATTTCCTGTAATTAATGGCTTCAAATTAAAATGTGTTCTAGCTTTATCAATTATCCCTACATGTTTTTTAGTAGTTATAAATGCATTGATCAAAATCTAGTATATCTCCCTGAAGTTTTCATTTAGTTGTATTCTGAAAGCTTGCAAATTTCTGTTTGATTAGAATTTCATAGAATTATAAAGATGTATTAATCCAAAAAATATAATTTCATCATCCTATTTCAGTAAGCATGAACATGACTATGAAAAATCTGTTTTATCTTTCCATAATTGACAAGATATGGTCTACACATTTTTCCAGATTTGCTTTCACCTAAAAAAGATCAATAAGAAGTCTGCAATTAACAGAGAGCTATGGTAAAATATAGGAGAATATTATGACAGCACAACTAAATCAATTGAATGTTTTAAACTTCTTATCTAAATCATAAGCTAGATGTAATATAGCATTTGTGCAAATAATTTCACACTTTTCAGATGCTGGGTAAGTTAGTGTCTTGGGATAAAATATATCACATATAAACTTATTTAGCATGGTAATCTAAATAAAACATCCTTCTATTTTCTCTGATTTTAATTATTATAGTTAGAGATTTTACAATTTGAATGGGTTGCATAATAATTAAGTGTTTTGGGGGAAGATAAATAGAAGACTGGTTTTCTCTCCCCCACTTCCAATAAAAAATTTCCTAAGGGAAAATTTCTGAATTTTCTAATGGTCAATCTGTTTACTAGAAGTCAGACATCTCATCCATATATTTGAGGCAAAGTAAAAAACTGATAAAGTCTGGTATAATTTCAAAGCAAATTTAAAGTTTTAAAAATTCTGTTTCTCACCATCCTACTCATTTCACATTGAAATTTTTCAGCCACAGTTGTGTAACCAATTTCATTTCCTGTGAAGATCTTATAATAGCTATGTAATCTTTATTGTTGATATCAGAGATTTATCATTTAGCAATATTATTCAAAAAGTGTGAAATTTTGGTTGTTTGAAAGTGTTTCAATAAACAGAAGCACACAAATCTAATTAGCTTTGGGTATTCACAATACAGTGAAAGAAATAAGAAAATAGAATTATTAATCACTCAGCAAAGATTATTGAAAGCAAAATATGCTTGTAACGTTAAAATATGTTCCTAGAAAAATAATAACACAGCTAGGCCAGACTGCAGAACACTTTTAAATACATTGTTTAGAAGGGGAAACTGAGCCCAGAAAATTTAGAAAATATGTGAAAGTCACAAAGCCAAGCATTAAGTCAGAGTTGTGATTTATATCTGTTTAAGTATAAATTTTAATCTCTTTCACTTCCTCTATGAGCCATTTAAAAAATAGCCTTTAAATTTGTCATTATTATGAAGAGGTATGTTCTCAAGTTGAGGTAGCATGAGTAATGTATATGACTCAAAGAGTGAGAAAGCTAACCCAATATGAAAAATAGTGCTAAATCATGTTTTAAATATCAGTGAGTGTTAACAGTTGTTGAATTATTCTTTATTTGGCAGATAGAAATTGAATTAGATCTTAAAGGAACCAACAATTTGAATAGTTTAGAATGTATGATTAGGCAAGGACCAGCTGTACTTATTTTGAATAGTGCAAATTGAATGGCATATAATAATTTCATTACTTCCTCAAAGTGCAGCTGTATGACATTCCATTTTTACTAAAGTGGCGTGTGTGTATGTATGTATATGCATATGTATGTATGAATGCATATGAAAGTTTGTGTGTATAAACTTAAATGACAAACTAAACTTAGGGACAAACCAAAATTTAGAATTTATGAATATTTCTATTATTATCATAATTATCTAAATATTTGTTAGTATGTTAAATTAAATGCCAATAGGATGTTGCTATCAGTAATAGCAACACAGCTCAGTATCAACTAATATCAGACAAATCTTCTCACAGACAGCAATTATAACCTCTGAACAAAATACAAAATTAATTTAATGAGTAAATGAATAAAATGTTCTATTTGAAGGAAGGAAATAGAAAAATCACTAAAAGGAAAGCACCGAAAGAGGGAAACATACTAAGTGAAATTCTTAAAGTGCTTTAAATTTGAGTGAAATTCTCAGTCCATGGTGCACAAATTGTTTAGAACTCAAGCAGAAAGATGCAGTCTAAGTAATTTGAGGATAAGTATATAGAGTTCTTGGCTCCCAGATTGGTTGGAAATTGAGGAAGGAAATTCTGCAAAGAAAGAAGCCACCCAAAAAGAGCAGTTTTATTATTTACATTGAAGTCTCTTTGAATCCTTAAATGGATCCTGACCTACACATGTAAAAAAGAAACTTCAAGAAACCTGTGCAAAGATAACCATTGGAAGGCTAAAACTTCTAAGGTGTGGAGAGACAAAGTATGGAATGTGAGTCACAAAACTTTGGAAGGGATATGGTAAAAATTTTGGATTTATTATTTAAGACTCAGAATTTCCACACCTTGAAATCAAAACCACTTTTTCTGACTAAAATAATTGTCCTAAAATAAATACATAAAACAAAAGCTTAATACCAAACTTCCTAAGTTGAAGGTGACAATCAGTAAGTTAATTCCATAATAGAACCAAACATAAACATATGTTTCAAAGAAAACAATAGAATTCAGAATCTGTATACCCTATCATACATACTATCCATGAA
Organism: Budorcas taxicolor; assembly: GCF_023091745.1. NCBI lineage: Eukaryota > Metazoa > Chordata > Mammalia > Artiodactyla > Bovidae > Budorcas > Budorcas taxicolor. The sequence goes on along the minus strand of NC_068929.1, from coordinate 52,019,056 downwards.
AATGTGATCAATTTAAATAGAAAAAGCAATCAATATAAATAGGATTGAGATAACATGGGTTAGTTAAAATGAACAGACAAGAATTTTTAAACATGTAATAGGCAGAACTCACAAAATGGCCCACAAAAATTTTTCACCTGAATTTCTGGGACAATATTTATGGTATAAAACAATAATAAGGTATAACAACAATGATCATATCATGTAACACAGGAAAAGAGATAAAGCAGATAAAATTAAGGTTAAAGATTATGGGATTCAGTTTATATATCAGTTTAGAGGGAATGTCTGAATGAGAGAAACATTTCAATCAGGGCATGCTAAATGGCTTCAGTTGTATCCAATTTTTTGCAACTCTATGGATTGTGGTCCACCAAGCTCCTCTGTCCATAAGATTCTCCAGGCAAGAATATTGGGGTGGGTTGCCATGCTCTCCTCCAGGGGATCTTCCTGACTCAGGGATCCTGTGGCTCCTGGACTGTAGGCAGATTCTTCACCACTGAGCCACCAGGGATTTGTGGCATTTTGAGTAAAGCAGATTACCCTCCCTAATATGGGTGGGCTTTGTCCAATTAGTTGAAAGCCTGACCTGAAGAAAAATGCAGGCCTCCAGAACAAGGGAGAATTATCCAGGAGACTGCGTGGGAATTTATCCATACTATTGACCCCCCTCAGTCTGTGGAATTCTGGCTTTCAGATTGAAACAACATCATTAGCTCTACTGTAGGGCCACAAAGCAGGACTGGACTTAGTAGCCTATAACTATGTGAGCTAGTTTCTTACAATGAAGTTCTTCTTGTTTGTGTATTTGCATCTACATATCCTATTGCTTGGAACTATTATAAGCAAAGTCACCCTTGAAAAGCAAATAGTTTTCTACTTGCTTGATTTGGAACAAAAGAAAGATTTGACCCATCACTACTGCCCTTTAAGATGGCAGGGCAACATGAAGGATTGGACCACTCCAATCAAGAATGTGAGAAAGTTTTCTAAAAGCTACAAAATAGCCCTAGGCCAGGAGCTAGTAAAAATGGGTACTTCTGTCCTACAACTATAAATAAATTATGTCAAAAACAAGAATGAACTTGGAAGTGGGTATTTTCTTAAAGACTCTGGATAAGAGGCCAGCCCAGCAGGCACCTTGATTTCAACTTTGTATCTAGTACAGAAATATATTGACCCTATATATATAGTAGATGCTAACAAAGCAAACCCAAGTTGATGACCTACAAAACTGTAAGATGATGAAAGGGGTTAAAGTGGCTAATTTGTAGTAATGTGTCATGGAGCAATAGGAAGATAATACAAAGTTCAGTTCAGTCAGTCACTCAGTTGTGTCCGACTCTTTGTGACCCCATAATCACAGCACGCCAGGCCTTCCTGTCCATCACCAACTCCCGGAGTTCACACAGACTCAAGTCCATCGAGTTCGTGATGCCATCCAGCCATCTCATCCTCGGTCGTCCCCTTCTCCTCCTGCCCGCAATCCCTCCCAGCATCAGAGTCTTTTCCAATGAGTCAACTCTTCACATGAGGTGGCCAAAGTACTGGAGCTTCAGCTTTAGCATCATTCCTTCCAAAGAAATCCCAGGGCTGATCTCCTTCAGAATGGACTGGTTGGATCTCCTTGCAGTCCAAGGGACTCTAAAGAGTCTTCTCCAACACCATAGTTCAAAAGCATCAATTCTTCAGTGCTCAGCGTTCTTCACAGTCCAACTCTCACATCCATACATGACCACTGGAAAAACCATAGCCTTGACTAGATGGACCTTAGTCGACAAAGTAATGTCTCTGCTTTTGAATATGCTATCTAGGTTGGTCATAACTTTCCTTCCAAGGAGTAAGCATCTTTTAATTTCATGGCTGCAGTCAACATCTGCAGTGATTTTGGAGCCCAAAAAATTAAAGTCTGGCACTGTTTCCACTGTTTCCCCATCTATTTCCCATGCAGTGATGGGACCGGATGCCTTAATCTTCGTTTTCTGAATGTTGGGCTTTAAGCCAACTTTTTCACTTTCCTCTTTCACTTTCATCAAGAGGCTTTTTAGTTCCTCTTCACTTTCTGCCATCAGGGTGGTGTCATCTGCATATCTGAGGTGATTGATATTTCTCCCGGCAGTCTTGATTCCAGCTTGTGTTTCTTCCAGTCCAGCATTTCTCATGATGTACTCTGCATAGAAGTTAAATAAGCAGGGTGACAATATACAGCCTGGACGTACTCCTTTTCCTATTTGGAACCAGTCTGTTGTTCTCATGTCCAGTTCTAACTGTTGCTTCCTGGCCTGCATACAGATTTCTCAGGAGGCAGGTCAGGGGGTCTGGTATTCCCATCTCTTGTAGAATTTTCCACAGTTTATTGTGATCCACACAGTCAAAGGCTTTTGCATAGTCAATAAAGCAGAAATAGATGTTTTTTTCTGGAACTCTCTTGCTTTTTCCATGATCCAGCGGATGTTGGCAATTTGATCTCTGGTTCCTCTGCCTTTTCTAAAACCAGCTTGAACATCAGGAAGTTCACGGTTCACGTATTGTGAAGTCTGGCTTGGAGAATTTTGGGCATTACTTTACTAGCATGTGAGATGAGTGCAACTGTGCAGTAGTTTGAGCATTCTTTGGCATTGCCTTTCTTTGGGATTGGAATGAAAACTGACCTTTTCCAGTCCTGTGGCCACTGCTGAGTTTTCCAAATTTGCTGGCATATTGAGTGCAGCACTTTCACAGCATCATCTTTCAGAATTTGACATAGCTCTACTGGAGTTCCATCACCTCCACTAGCTTTGTTTGTAGTGATGCTTTCTAAGGCCCACTTGACTTCACATTTCAGGATGTCTGGCTCTAGATGAGTAATCACACCATCGTGATTATCTGGGTCATGAAGATCTTTTTTGTACAGTTCTTCTGTGTATTCTTGCCACCTCTTCTTAATATCTTGTGCTTCTGTTAGGTCCATGCCATTTCTGTCCTTTATCGAGCCCATCTTTACATGAAGTTTTCCCTTGGTATCTCTAATTTTCTTGAAGAGATCTCTAGTCTTTCCAATTCTGTTGTTTTCCTCTATTTCTTTGCATTGATCGCTGAAGAAGGCTTTCCTATCTCTTCTTGCTATTCTCTGGAACTCTGTATTCAGATGCTTATATCTTTCCTTTTCTGTTTTGCTTTTCACTTCTCTTCTTTTCACAGCTATTTGTAAGGCCTCCCCAGACAGCCATTTTGCTTTTTTTGCATTTGTTTTCCATGGGGATGGTCTTGATCCCTGTCTCCTATACAATGTCATGAACCTCATTCTATATTCATCAGGCATTCTGTCTATCAGATGTAGGCCCTTAAATCTATTTCTCACTTCCACTGTATAATCATAAGAGATTTGATTTAGGTCATACCTGAATGGTCTAGCGGTTTTCCCTACTTTCTTCAATTTAAGTCTGAATTTGGCAATAAGGAGTTCATGAGCTGAAGCACAGTCGGCTCCTGGCCTTGTTTTTGTTGACTCTATAGATCTTCTACATCTTTGGCTGCAAAGAATATAAAATTATCGATTCTTAAGTCATGAAATTAAATGAAATTATAGTAATAATAAACAGACTATTTCAGAAAAAAAGTATAATTATACCAATCACATGAAAATTGTAGATATGAAAACTATAATGTCTAAATATTTTTTAAATGCATGGACTCAACAATTTATTAGAGATGACAAAAGTAAGGAATATAAATTTGACTGAAGATCCAATATAAAATTAAAAGAGAGACTCAAAGCAAAAATTAAAAATAGAATGGAACAGAACCTCATTGAGCTGTGACTATCAACAGGGCTAACATACATCTAATTGGATTAACAGCATAAGTAGAGAAAAGGGGGAATGGGAAAGAAAAAAAAAAACTTATTTGAAAAAATAATTACTAAAAGCCTTGTAAATATTATGAAAATATTTTATTAAATATTTAAGAAGCTTAGTAAAACTCATATAGGTTGAAGAAAGGACTATATAAGCAAACTTCCGAAAACCAAAGCTAGAAATATTTTTTAAACTGACTAAACAAAAGCACATAATATACAAGAAACAATGATAGGAAATGCAGCAGATTTTAAATCAGAAATAAAACAGTACACAATAGAACAAAACAAAAGGTAGCTGCCATCCCAGAACACAAGACACAATAATGACATTCTTCCAAAATGAATACAAAAGACAATTTAGGAAAACCAAACATTGAAGAAATCCCTGCAGTATAAAACATACTAAATACCATTCTTCAAAATAAAAGAGGAATTGTACAAAATAGACATTTGTACTTAGAGGATTAAAATGACCAACATGGAAAAAAAGTAAATATATGGATAAATATAAAAGACAATACTTTTGTTTCTTTCAAATTATTTTTTAAAATAAATGACTGTTGATAAATATTGAAATATTTTAAAGATTCTGTTGTGACACTGCAGTACCAACCTAAGATTTGTAAGCTTGATCAATGAAGCAGAAGACAGAAACTAGAAACAGCTCACATTTGTATAGACAATTGATTTGCAACAAAAGTGCAAGAAGTTCAGGATGAAAAAATATCTTTTCAACAAATGATGCTGCATCAACTAGATAAATGTTGAAAAAAAAAAAAAAGACTCTAAATCCTCACCTAATTCCACACATAGCAATTTTTTGACATAGATGGCAAACCTCAATATATACATTAAAGCTATAAAACTTCTGAAAGAAGATATAGGAAAGAATTTTCATGACCTTAAGGTAGACAACTATTTATTAAACCAAAAAGAAAAGTGTATAAATTTTAGTTCTGCCTATGTTCTCTTATAGGAGTTTTATAGTTTCTGGTCTTAGGTTTAGATCTTTAATCCATTTTGAGTTTATTTTTGTGTATGGTGTGAGAAAATGTACTAGTTTCCTTCTTTTACAAGTCAGTTCAGTTCAGTCGCTCAGTTGTGTCCAACTCTTTGTGACCCCATGAATCGCAGCATGCCAGGCCTCCCTGTCCATCACCACCTCCCAGAGTTCACTCAGACTCATGCCCATCGAGTCCGTGATGCCATCCAGCCATCTCATCCTTGGTCGTCCCCTTCTCCTCCTGCCCCCAGTTCCTCCAAGCATCAAAGTCTTTTCCAATGAGTCAGCTCTTTGCATGAGGTGGCCAAAGTACTGGAGCTTCAGCTTTAGCTTCATTCCTTCCAAAGAAATCACAGGGTTGATCTCCTTCAGAATGGACTGGTTGGATCTCCTTGCAGTCCAAGGGACTCTCAAGAGTCTTCTCCAACACCACAGGTCAAAAGCATCAATTCTTCAGCCCTCAGCCTTCTTCACAGTCCAACTCTCACATCCATACATGACCACAGGAAAAACCATAGCCTTGACTAGATGGACCTTAGTCGGCAAAGTAATGTCTCTGCTTTTGAATATGCTATCTAGGTTGGTCAAAACTTTTCTTCCAAGGAGTAAGTGCCTTTTAATTTAATGGCTGCAGTCACCATCTGCAGTGATTTTGGAGCCCAAAAAATTAAAGTCTGACACTGTTTCCACTATTTCCCCATCTATTTCCCATGAAGTGATGGGACCAGATGCCATTATCTTAGTTTTCTGAATGTTGAGCTTTGAGCCAACTTTTTCACTCTCCTCTTTCACTTTAATCAAGAGGCTTTTTAGTTCCTCTTCACTTTCTGCCATAAGGGTGGTGTCATCTGCATATCTGAAGTAATTGATATTTCTCCCGGCAATCTTGATTCCAGCTTGTGTTTCTTCCAGTCCAGCGTTTCTCATGATGTACTCTGCATAGAAGTTAAATAAGAAGGGTGACAATATACAGCCTTGACGTACTCCTTTTCCTATTTGGAACCAGTTTGTTGTTCCATGTCCACTGGAGAAGGGAATGGCAAGCCACTTCAATATTCTTGCCTTGAGAACCCCATGAACAGTTTGAAAAGGCAAAATGATAGGATACCAAAAGAGGAACTCCCCAGGTCATTAGGTGCCCAATATGCTACTGGAGATCAGTGGAGAAATAACTCCAGGAACAATGAAGGGATGGAGCCAAAGCAAAAACAATACCCAGTTGTGGATGTGACTGGTGATAGAAGTAAGATCTGATGCTGTAAAGAGCAATATTGCATAGGAACCTGGAATGTCAGGTCCATGAATCAAGGCAAATTGGAAGTGGTCAAACAGGAGATGGCAAGGGTGAATGTCGACATTCTAGGAATCAGCGAACTAAAATGGACTGGAATGGGTGAATTTAACTCAGATGACCATTATATCTACTACTGCAGGCAGGAATCCCTCAGAAGAAATGGAGTAGCCATCATGGTCAACAAAAGAGTCTGAAATGCAGTACTTGGATGCAATCTCAAAAACGACAGAATGATCTCTGTTCGTCTCCAAGGCAAACCATTCAATATCACAGTTATCCAAGTCTATGCCCCAACCAGTAATGCTGAAGAAACTGAAATTGAACGGTTTTATGAAGACCTACAAGACCTTTTAAAACTAACACCCAAAAAAGATGTCCTTTTCATTATAGGGGACTGGAATGCAAAAGTAGGAAGCCAAGAAACACCTGGAGTAACAGGCAAATTTGGCCTTGGAATGTGAAATGAAGCAGGGCAAAGACCAAGAGAGTTTTGCCAGGAAAATGCACTGGTCATAGCAAACACCCTCTTCCAACAACACAAGAGAAGACTCTACACACGGACATCACCAGATGGTCAACACTGAAATCAGATTGATTATATTCTTTGCAGCCAAAGATGGAGAAGCTCTATACAGTCAACAAAAACAAGACCAGGAGCTGACTGTGGCTCAGATCATGAGCTCCTTTTACAAGCGGTTGACCAGTTTTCCCAGCACCACTTGTTAAAGAGATTGTCTTTAATCCATTGTATATTCTTGCCTTCTTTGTCAAAGATAAGTTGCCCGTAGGTGCATGGATTTATCTCTGGGCTTTCTATTTTGTTCCTTTGTCTATATCTATATCTGTCTTTGTGCCAGTACCATTGGAGAAAGCAATGGCAATCCACTGCAGGACTCTTGCCTGGAAAATCCAGTAGACAGAGGAGCCTGGTAAGCTGCAGTCCATGGGGTCACTAAGAATCAGACACTACTGAGCGACTTCACTTTCACTTGTCACTTTCATGCATTGGAGAAGGAAATGACAACCCACTCCAGTGTTCTTGCCTGCAGAATCCCAGGGACGTGGAAGCCTGGTAGGCTGCTGGCTTTGGGGTCGCACAGAGTCAGACACGACTGAAGTGACTTAGCAATAGCAGCAGCCAGTAGCATACCATACCTTCTTGATGACTGTGGCTTTGTAATAGAGCCTGAAGTCAGGCAGGTTGATTCCTCCAGTTCCATTCTTCTTTCTCAAGATTGCTTTGGCTATTCGAGAGTTTTTGTATTTCCATACAAATTGTGAAATTATTTGTTCTAGTTCTGTGAAAAATACCGTTGGTAGCTTGATAGGGATTGCATTGAATCTATAGATTACTTTGGGTAGTATACTCATTTTCACTATATTGATTCTTCCGATCCATGAACATGGTATATTTCTCCATCTATTAGTGTCCTCTTTGATTTCTTTCACCAGTGTTTTATAGTTTTATATATATAGGTCTTCAGTTTCTTTAGGTAGATATATTCCTAAGTATTTTATTCTTTTTGTTGCAATGGAATTGTTTCCTTAATTTTTCTTTCTATTTTCTCATTAGTGTATAGGAATGCAAAGGATTTCTGTGTCTTGATTTTATATCCTGCAACTTTACTATATTCATTGATTAGCTCTAGTAATTTTCTGGTGGAGTCTTTAGGGTTTTCCATGTAGAAAATTATGTCATCTGCAAACAGTGAGAGTTTTACTTCTTCTTTTCCAATTTGGATTCATTTTATTTCTTTTTCTGCACTGATTGCTGTGGCCAAAACTTCCAAAACTATGTTGAATAGTAGTGGTAAAAGTGGGTACCCTCGTCTTGTTCCTGACTTCAGAGGAAATGCTTTCAATTTTTCACCATTTAGGATAATGTTTGCTGTGGGAAACCAGAATTGAAAGATACAAGTGTATCCCAATGTTCATCGCAACACTGTTTATAATAGCCAGGACATGGAAGCAACCTAGATGTCCATCAGCAGATGAATGGATAAGAAATCTGTGGTACATATACACAATGGAGTATTACTCAGCCATTAAAAAGAATACATTTGAATCAGTTCTAATGAGGTGGATGAAACTGGAGCCTATTCTACAGAGTAAGGTAAGCCAGAAAGAAAAACTCCAATACAGTATACTAACACATATATATGGGATTTAGAAAGATGGCAATGATAACCCTGTATGTGAGACAGCAAAAGAGACACAGATGTATAGAACAGTCTTTTGGACTCTGTGGGAGAGGGAGAGGGTGGGATGACTTGGGAGAATGGCATTGAAACATGTATATGAAATGAATCGCCATATATGAAATGAATCGCCAGTCCAGGTTCGATGCATGATACTGGATGCTTAGGCCTGGTGCACTGGGACAACCCAGAGGGATGATACAAGGAGGGAAGAGGGTGGGGGATTCAGGATGGGGAACATGTATATACCTGTGGTAGATTCATGTTGATATATGGCAAAACCAATACAATATTTTAAAGTAATTAACCTCTAATTAAAATAAATAAATTTAGAGTAAAAAAAAAAACATTTTGGTTCCATAAAAATAATTCCAGTTTTGGATTTCAGTCCCAATATATAAGGAATTTGAAAGTCATCACACCTGTATTTATATCAAGAATTAAATTAACAAACCAAAAATAATTTTTCTTGAACCTATCAGAGGACTGTGATTGCAGCATAAACCACCCAATCTGAAATTTAGAAAAAGACAAATCTAAAGATTCAGAGCTGAGATCTGCTTACTTGGAGAACAGTCACTGTAGCCATAATTTGAAAGGACGTTTAAAGGTAAATTTGGTGAATTTTTGGAGTTTAAATGTGGACTAGCTTGTGAATGAGAAATACCTGGGTGCCGGGGTCCAGCCCTGCTGGATCCAGGGTAATTTGAAGTGGGGACGGAGTCGGAGAGGAGAGATTTATTTATTTAGAGATATAAAGAGAGATTAGGGAAGAATAGTGTAGTGAGAGAGAGGAGAGAAAATAGAGGAGAAAAGAGGCTGTATTCCTTGGTTTACATAGGAGACCAATAAATCTCTGAGACAAGGTGCTGCTCCCTCTCACGTGGGTCTTAGATGCCAGGGCAAATAAGAAGACATACTGAGCCTCTGTGCTCCAGACAGCAATTCAGCCTGAAAAGGGAGAAAAGAATGACATGGGGAAGCCCAACATCTGTGCAAGACCCCACAACTTTATTTTCAAAGGCAGCTTATATACCCCTAGTTGTACATAAAGAGATAATGGAATATACAGAGTTATGCAGGGGCAGCAGTCCTGACCCTTATTGAGACCAGGCCTTTTTTTTGCATACTCTTCCATGTACAAAAGGTCTCAGATGATTTACATTATCTTCTGGCCAAGAGGCCTGTTAACATTTTTATGGCTCTTTTCCTAGATAAATGTCTATCAACCAGAAAACCAATTTCCCCTTGAAGTGTTTTTTCTTTAATCTGCATCACCCTCAAAGTACTAAATAAAGTTACATTCCTGTAGAACGAAGGTGCAGTGGGTTATAACAAAGAAAGTACTTAACTCAAAGATCTAATGTTTCTAATGCCAGGGCTACTACTTGTTTTTTTTTCTACATACCAACTATATCAACAAATAAAAGATATCAAAACTTGGCAGCAAGTATTGGCTCAAAATGAAACCCTTAATCAGTTCTATTCTAATGATTTTGACTCCTTGGAAGCCCCTGCATTCCTAGGATGTTTTAAGCTTCCTGTGCCTCTCGGAGTCGGGAGGCTGCAAACAATCACATGCGCAGCTGTAAGAGTCCGGACAAACCTGTCAGGCAGTCTAGAAAGCTATCAGAGGGGTTTTGGATGAAACACTCTTATTATGCCCAGGAGACTTATTATCTAAAAGCTCTAAATTAACTTTTTCCAGAAAAAGGTGGTGGGGGGACAGCCCCCTGTTAATGTCAGAGGAGCTGGTGGAAAGCATACCACAGTAAAGCAGACAGACTCTGGTTTTGGGGGTAGATGCTCGAGAAAGTCCAGGGGGACCCCTGAGGCCTGATCCTGCCTTTGCGTTTGTCAGGCCTCTCTCCTCATGACCTTTGCCACGGGCGGGATTCCCCAGGCTGGCTCCCAGAACCTGGGGCTATAGTCTTGGTTAGTCACCACAAATTTGTAAACTTTCTCTTCATGAAAAACAATAAGTTCTCAAAGATATCCTTATAGTGCTGACAGTGGGAAAAGATTAGTCATTGTGAAATTTGCCTAGAGCATTCTCCATTACAAAAAAAAATTTCCAGGGTAAAATATTTTTTTTTCAGAGCCTTATTTCAGCGAGAGAAGAACTTTTCTTTCCTCCAAGTTCATCTCCCATAGACTTCCCATCTTAGATAAGTAAAGAAAAAAAAACTATACTACCTAACAACAACAACAACAAAATACTGTTAAAGTCACAACCCAGACACAGAAGCCCACTAAAACTCTGAGATTTAGTCATAAGACTTTAGAATTCTTCCTTTCCCTTACATGTGGCAACCATACCAACAGGCTTTAGCATAATGATAGTATACAGCAGCTGAAAGGGGAGCAAGAAGCAGACTTCCTCTAAGGAGGAGTACTAAGGGAAGCTCCATGTTAAGATGGCAACTTCAACAACAAAAACACTAAAGGTGCTTACAGCTTCTGGCATTTACAACTACAGCAAATACTATGCACTATCTAATTCCAGCCTGAAAACATAAATCCTCATAGTAAAGGCCCATTAATCTCAATTTTGAGGATCTATTAAACATGTCTGGTTTTCAACTAATATTAGATAGCAGGCCAAAAGACAAGGAAAAAAAAAGTGAAGACACAGAACAAGTATCAGAACCTGACTTGAATATGACACAGATGTTGAAATTATCAGACAGGGAATTTAAACTAACTATAACCAATATGATGAAGGCTCTAATGGAAATATGAAATCAGTAGTGGATGGATAATATAAGCAGAGAGATAGAAACTGAGAAAGAATCAGAAGGACTGTCTAGAAATGACAAGGACTGTATCAAGTTGAATAATGTTTTGGAGGTATTCATTAGTGGACAGTGGACTGCAAGGAAATCCAACCAGTCCATTCTAAAGGAGATCAGCCCTTGGTGTTCTTTGGAAGGACTGATGCTAAAGCTGAAGCTCCAGTACTTTGGCCACCTCCTGCGAACAGTTGACTCATTGGAAAAGACTCTGATGCTGGGAGGGATTGGGGGCAGGAGGAAAAGGGGACAACAGAGGAAGAGATGGCTGAATGGCATCACTGACTCTATGGACGTGAGTTTGAGTGAACTCCAAGAGTTGGTGATGGACAGGGAGGCCTGGCGTGCTGCAATTCATGGGGTCGCAAAGAGTCGGACACGACTGAGCGACTGAACTGCACTGAACTGATTCATGGACAGACTTAGTTAAAGAAATAATTAGTGAGTTGAAAGAAAATTCAATAGAAACTTTCTAAACTGAAATGAAATATCAAATATGACAAACAAGAAAAAGAACAGAAGGAAATGCACAAGATATGCGGGGTAGTTTAAAATGGTGGAACATGTAATTAAAACAGTGAACGAAAAACAAGATTGGAGCAGGAAAAAAAAAACAAACGCAACAACAACCTGAATTCATAATGGCCAAGAACTTTCTAAAATTAAGGAAATACCAAATTACAGTTTTTTTTACATCAAGCAAAATAAATTCAAAACAAAAAATAATGCACCTAGGTTTGTATATTCACAGGGATTCCCTGGTGGCTTAGGAGTAAAGAATACACCTGTAATGCAGGAGATGGAGTTTGATTCCTGGGTTGGGAAGATCCCCTTGAGAAGGAAATCACAGCCCACTCCAGTGTTCTTGCCTGGGAAATCCCACAGACAGAGGAGCCTGGCAAACTACTGTCCATGGAATAGAAAAAGGGTCGGACATGACTTAGTAACTGAACAATAACAAACGTGTCTATTCACACTGCAGAAAACTAATGTCATAGAGAAGACCTTAAAATCAGGGAAAAACAAACCTAAAAAGAAACACTGCAACGGACCTTCTATCAATAACCAAGCAACTATGCAAGCCAGAATAGAATGGATTAATACATTTAAACTGTTGGAAAACATGAAAAAAAAAATCCTCTGTCAACCAAGAAATCTGTGAAAAAATAATTTGTGTTCAAAAGTGAAAGAGAAGTAGACTTTCTCTGACAAGCAAAAACTCAGAGAATTCATGGAGAGCAGATTTGCCATGCAAGAAATGTTTTAAAAAGTTTGTTAAGAGGGAAGAAAACAATGTAAGTCAGAATGTTCATAAAGAAAGGCAGAATGTCAAGAAATGGATAAATGAAGAAAAATAAAATCTTTTATTCTTATTCATAATTAATCTAAAAGATATTTAAGAGAATGATAGTAATAGTATATTTATTAACTATAGCATATATAAGTGAAATGAATGGCAGTAATGTCATAAGGGATGGGAGGAAGGAATTAAGAATTCCTGTTTTACTGTGCTCTAAGGTACTTGTACTTTATATGAAGTGGAATATTGCCAGTTGAAGTTACAGTTATATTACTTAAAAATGTATAGTTGACATTTTAGGGCAACCACTAAACATTTTTAAAGTTATATAATTGTAATGCAAAGAGAATAGATAAGTGTAATAATATAAAATGCTCAAATACAACCAGACAGGCAGAAAATAAAGGGGAAAATGAGACAAATAATGAATAGAAAGTAGTTACAACATGGTAGATACAAGTCCAAATGGGTCAATAACTATTATAATTGTTGATTTTCTAAATACACCAAATAAAAGACATTATCAAAATGCATGGGAAATAATAAGACCCAACCGTTTGTCTGTATATGACTAATAAACAAGCTAAAGTAATGTGATATAAAGATATTCCATGTACACTGTAATAAAAAGAAACTATATTGGCTATATTGATTTCAGACAAAGCACACTTCAGAAAAAAAAAAAAAGAAAGAAAAAAACAAACACACAAGACATTATATTATGACAAAGGGATCATTCTCCAAGATGGCATAACAGTCTTTAACGTCTATGAAACTAGCAACAGAACACCAAATTCATGAGGCAAAAACTGATTGAACTGAGGGAGGTATAAAGACATCCTCTATTATAATTAAAGACTTTAACAGTCTTCTGCCAGTAATTGATATATAAAGTAGGCAGAACATCAATAACAATACAGTTGATTTAGCACCATCAATCAGCTAGATGTGGTTGACACTTATAGTATATATTCCATCCAACAATAGCAGAATGCACATTCTTCTAACTAACTTTAGTATATTCATACAAGGGGTTGTTAATAGCCCAGGTGGTGCTAGTGGTGAAGAACCTGCCTGGTAATGAAGGAGATGTAAGAGACCCCAGTTCAATACCTGGATCAGGAAGATCTCCTGGAGGAGGTCATGGCAGCCCACTCCAGTATTCTTGTCTGAAGAATTCCATTGACAGAGGAACCTAGCAGGCTACAGTCCATAGGATCGCATAGAATTGGACAACACTGAGTGACTGAGCACACACAAAGTTATCAAACCACACACACACACACACACACACACACACACAAACTTGTCTAATGGTAAGTGAAAGAAGTCAATCTGAAAAGAGTGCATTGTAGCCTGTATGATTCCAATTCTATGACATTCTGGAAAAGGCAATAGTATAGAAATAATAAAAATAACAACATTTTTAAGGAGTTTGGAGTGGTAATGAGGTTGAATAGGTGAAGCACAGGGGACATTTTAGAGAAATGAAACTATTTTGTGTGATACTGTAAAGGTGGGTACATAACAGAGTGCAATATTCAAAGTCACAGAACTTTACACCATGAAGAGTAAATGTTTATATGTGCAAATTTTGAAATATAATTCAGAAGTTCTGAGTATCTGAGAATGAAAATCAGAATGTGACCAAACAATCTACTTGTATTACAAATATATGAAACAACCTCACTGAAGGGAGTCAGGAAAAAAGATAAAAGTACTGAAAAGAAATTTTGGAAATAAGTGAATTCTGTAAGACTACAGGCAAAACCAACTGTGCATAAGCATTTCACTCTAGCTGACAAAATTGCTTCACATGGGAGTAATGGTTAATGAATTTGATACCCCCTATACAGTGTACTGTAATTGAACAGATAAGTATACTCTTTCAGATTGTGGGAGCCAGTTTCCAAAATGGGAAGCTAGAGTTAAAACAAGGGTGCCTGTGTGTTCAGTGCTAGGTTATGTCTGATTCTTTGCAACCTCATGGACTGTGCCTGCCAAGCTTCTCTCTCCATGGGCTGTCCTAGGCAAGAATACTGGAGTGGGTCACCATTTCCTACTCCAGGGAATCTTCCCAACCTAGAGATCAAACTCACATCTACTGCCATGGCAGGTGGATTCTTTACCACTGAGTCACCAGGGAAGCCCCTAAATAAGGGTTGTTGTTGTTGTTGTTGTTGCTCAGTCGCTCAGTTGTGTTCAACTCTATGTGACCCCATGGATTCCAGGCTTTCCTGTCCATCACCATCTCCTGGAGCCTGCTCAGTGAGTCAGTGATGCCACTCAACCATCTCATCCTGTGTTGTCACCTTCTCCTGCCTTCAATCTTTTCCAGCATCATGATCTTTTCTAAGGAGTCAATTGTTTGCATCAGGTGGCCAAAGTATTGGAGCTTCAGCTTCAACATCAGTCCTTCCAGTGAATATTCAGGACTAATTTCCTTTAGGACTGACTAATTTGATGTGAACTCATGTTAGCTTAACATATATATTGAAGACTGCGTAGAGCAATCAATATAGTTGCATATCTATACAGGTTAGTACAGACATATAAATGTCCTTCTGTCAGCTGTGATGGTTTAGAAGTAGTGACACTCAGTAGTAACAGCATGTTTTACACCCAGATCTTGATTTCTAATACCATTATTCATTAATAAAGAACCAGGGTTCCCTAGAGGAATGGCTGATTCTAGGACTAAAGCAGAAAATGCATAAGTCTGAGAGATTATGATAGACAGGGAGGCCTGGCGTGCTGCGATTCATGGAGTCGCAAAGAGTCGGACACGACTGAGTGACTGAACTGAACTGAACTGAGACATCCAATAGTGCCAGAGAGTAAGGCAGTGCTCAAATATACATATATAAACATATGAAAGATGTTCAATATCCATATATCTTTTGGGAATTACAAGCAAAACAACCATGCAATGCTACTACACACTTACTAGAATAACTAACATCCAAAACATGTATAAAATCAAATGCTGGAAAGGATATGGAGCAGCAGGAATTCTCACTTGCTGCTGGTTCGAATGCAAAATATTATAGCCACTTTAGAAGAAGTTTGCAGTTTCTTACAAAGCTAAATGAAATTTGGAGTTTCTCACCAAAGGCTTTGACGGTGTAGGTCACAACAAACTGTGGAAAATTCTTCAAGAGATGGGAATACCAGACCACCTAACCATCCTCCTGAGCAATCTG
This sequence comes from Budorcas taxicolor, assembly GCF_023091745.1. Classification (NCBI taxonomy): domain Eukaryota; kingdom Metazoa; phylum Chordata; class Mammalia; order Artiodactyla; family Bovidae; genus Budorcas; species Budorcas taxicolor. The sequence continues at coordinate 52,003,428 of NC_068929.1, read as the reverse complement.
CATGAAGGTCAAGAAGCAATAGTTAGAGCCAGACATGGAACAACAGACTGATTCCAAATTGGGAAAGGAGTATGTGAAGGCTGTATAGTGTCACCCTGCTTATTTAACTCATATGCAGAGTACATCATGTGAAGTGCTGGGCTGGATGAAGCACAAACTGGAATCAAGATTGCCTGGAGAAATAGAAATAACCTCAGATATGCAGATAATACCACCCTTATGGCAGAAAGCAAAGAGTAACTAAAGTGATGAAAGTGAAAGACAAGACTGAAAAAGCTGGCTTAAAACTCAACATTCAAAAATGAAGATCATGGCATCTGGTCCCATCACTTCATGGCAAATAGATGGGGAAATGATGGAAACTGTGAAAGACTTTAGTTTCTTGGGCTCCAAAATCACTGCAGATGGTGACTGCAGCCATGAAATTAAAAGGAGCAAGGATCCTTATAAGAAAAGTTATGACCAACCTAGACAGCATATTAAAGAGCACAGATATTACTTTGCCAACCAAGGTCCATCTAGTCAAACTATGGTTTTTCCTGTAGTCATGTATGGATGTGACAGTTGGTCTATAAAGAAAGCTGAGCACCGAAGAATTGATGCTTTTGAACTGTGGTGATAGAGAAGACTCTTGGACTGCAAGGAAAACCAACCAGTCCATCTTAAAAGAAATCAGCCCTGAATATTCACTGGATGGACTGATGCTGAAGCTGAAGCTCCAATACTTTGGCCATCTGATGCAAAGAACTGATTCACTGGAAAAGAACTTGATGCTGGGAAAGATTGAAGGCAGGAGGGGAAGAGGACAACAGAGGATGAGATGGTTGGATGGCATCACCGACCTGCTGGCCATAAGCTTGAGCAAGCTCTGGAAGTTGGTGATGGATAGGGAAGCCTGGTGTGCTGTAGTCTATGGGGTCACAGAGAGTCAGACTCAACTGAGTGACTGAACTGAACTGAGCAAGGCTAAATAGATAGGCTTAAAATATGATACAGGAATCATTCTTTCAGGTATTTATCCAAGTGAACTGAGAATGTATTTCTACCCAAAAGCTACATAAAAAAACAACAACAACTTATAACAGGTTTATTCATAATTGCCAAAAGTTAGAAGCAATCAAGATGTTCTTCAGCAAGTGAATGAAGAAACAAACCATTGTACCCCCAGCCAATAGAATGCTATTCAGTGACAAAGAGAAAAGACTATTAAGTCCCCCCACCCCCAAAAAAATACCATGGAGGAATCTTAAATGAATATTAGTAAGTGAAAGAAGAGCATCTGAAAAGCCTGAGTACTGTATGATCCCAACTGTATGATGCCCTAGAAAGGGAAAAACTGTAGAGACAGGGGAAAAATTTGTGAATGTTCAGGTCAGATAGTGGGGACAAATAAATGGAGCTCAGGGGATATTTAAGAGAGTAAAACTATTCTTTATGAAATTGTAATCATGAATATATGACATTATGCATTTGTCAAAACACCCAGAATGTGCAATGCCAAAAATGAACTCTATTGTATACCATGAGGCTTAGTTAATGATGTATCAAGATTGGCTTATGAATTATAACAACATATCTCACCAATGCAAAATTTTAAAAATAGGAAGCACTAGGTAATGGTGGAAAGGAAGAATATGAGAATTCTCTATGCTTTCTGCAATATTTTTCTGTAACCCTATAACTGATCTAAAAATATATGATATTAATTTAAAATAAATAATAGACCACACACACACACAGAGGAACATGTCAAAGGGAAATAGAGGTCACTGGAAAAATTTGCAATAACCAATGACAGAACATTTTTAGCAATAAAATAAAATATTGCTCTATTATAATCAAAAGTATTAAACATATGTCCCTGAATCTATAGCAATAAAAATAAATAATCAAATCAATACATAGGAGAAGGAGGAGCAGACACAAATCTTCAGTGTCAAAGAATGCCAAATATAAGTTTACACTGTGTGTAATGAGTGTCTTCCAAAAATATAGTAAGGAATGAGTAGGGGAAAGTGTGTGAGTAACTTAACAGTAAGTTAACAGTGACTTAATAGTCACAGATGAATATTACCTCAGCCGTGTCATCAAAGTTACCATCAATAATAACATGTCTGGTTGATAGCATGTATCTTATGAAGTGATGCAAATAGTACTTTATCTTCCTTTCCTTCCTCTGACACACATAATTCTAGTATAATTATGAGAAAAATATTGGACAAATTCCACGTGAGGAACCATCTGCAAAATCCTTGACCAGTCTTCTCAAGACAGTCATGGCTATCAAAAACACCTGAGAAACTGTTACAACCACCAGGAGCCTAAGAAGACACAGCTACAAGATGTACTACCTGGAATTTTGGAACTGAGAAAAAAGACATTAGGAAAAAACTAAAGAAACAATACTGTACTGATATTGCTTCATTGATTTTAATGAATATGCTATGCTATCCTACATCACCTCAGTCATATCTGATGCTTTGTGACCCCATGGTTGTAGCCCACCAGGCTCCATGGGATTCTGCAGGCAAGAATACTGGAGTGTGTTGCAATGCCCTCTTCCAGGGTATCTTCCAGACCCAGGGATTGAACTCGTTTCTCCTATGTCTCCTTCAATGGCAAGTGGGTTCTTTACCACTACCACCCCTGAAAGTGAAAGTGAAGTCACTCAGTCGTGTCCGACTTTTTGTGACCCAATGGACTGTAGCCTACCAGGCTCCTCCCCCCATGCGATTTTCCAGGTAATAGTACTAAAGTGGATTGCTATTTACTTCTCCAGGAGATCTTCCCGACCCAGGGATCGAACCCGGGCCTCCCATATTGTAGGCAGAGGCTTTGCCGCCTGAGCTACCAGTGAAGTCTTGGTATTAATGGGAGAAACTGGATGTAGAGTTCATGGAAATTCTTATACTATCTTTTCAATTTTTGTGCATATCTTAAGTTATTCTAAAATAAAAATCTTACTTTAACAAATTTTCACATTTTCAAAACTCTATTAAGTAAATGAATAAGCACACAAAGAATATACATGTTAGATATGTATATTTAATATATATAAAGAGTTCTTATAAACTAATAATAAAAAATAATAAAGTTGTCCAAAATAGCATAGAGGAAATTATATGAAAGTCCAAAAGGATATCATATTAATATGAAAGACCAGTAGCAACTGAAAATTTACTCAACATTATTAGTCATCAGAGAAATGCATATCAAATGATCTCAAATCCATTAAAAAGGATACAATTTAAAATGCTGTATGTGCCAAATTTTTATGAGACTTCCTTTCAGTCACTCAGTTGTGTCCGACTCTTTGTGACCTCATGGATTACAGCTTGCCAGGCCTCCTTGTCCATCACTAACTACCGAAGTTTACCCAAACTCATGTCCATCGAGTCAGTGATGCCATCCAGCCATCTCATTCTCTGTCATCCCCTTCTCCTCTAGCCCCCAATCCTTCCCAGCATCAGGGTCTTTTCCAATGAGTCAACTCTTCGCATGAGGTGGCCAAAGTACTGGATTTTCAGCTTCAGCATCAGTCCTTCCAGTGAACACCCAGGACTGATCTCCTTTAGGATGGACTGGTTGGACCTCCTTGCAGTCCAAGGGACTCTCAAGAGTCCTCTTAAACACCACAGTTCAAAAGCATCAATTCTTTGGCACTCAGCTTTCTTCACAGTCCAACTGTCACATCCATACATGACCACTGGAAAAATCACAGCCTTGACTAGACGGACCTTTGTTGGCAAAGTAATGCCTCTGCTTTTCAATATGCTATCTAGGTTGGTCATAACTTTCCTTCCAAGGAGTAAGTGTCTTTTAATTTCATGGCTGCAATCACCATCTGCGGTGATTTTGGAGCCCAAAAAAAGAAAGTCTGACAAAAAAAAAAAAAAAAAAAAAAACGTTTCCACTGTTTCCCCATCTATTTCCCATGAAGTGATGGGACCAGATGCCAAGATCTTAGTTTTCTGAATGTTGAGCTTTAAGACAATTTTTTCACTCTCCTCTTTCACTGTCATCAAGAGGCTTTTTAGTTCCTCTTTGCTTGCTACCATAAGGGTGGTGTCATTTGCATATCTGAGGTAACTGATATTTCTTATGAAACTTCAGTTCAGTTCAGTCACTCAGCCGTATCCAGCTCTTTGCAACCCCATGAATTGCAGCATGCCAGGCCTCCCTGTCCATCACCAACTCCGGGAGTTAGAGCAACTAAATTTCACAAAATTTGCTGATGGGAATGTAACAGGGTGCAACAATTCTGGAAAAGTGTTTAGCAATATCTTATAAATTTAGAAAGCATTTCTACCCTATAACACAGCAAAAACACTTCTGGGTATTTAACCTAGTAAAATAGGCTCCTAAGTCTACTACCAAAATACTTGTTCATGAGTGTTTACAGCAGATTTGTTAATAATGGACAAAACTTGGCAGCTCAAAATTCCTTCAACATGGTAATGAATGAATAATTGGACATTATTCATGACACAATAGAATAGTCTTCTGCAGTGAAAATAGTGAACTTTTGGATGAACCTCAAAACATCATGGTTAACCAAAACGTTAGAAACGAAATAATACATACTCTAGTATAAATTTATATGAAGTTCAGGAACAAGCAAAACAAATTCTGTGGACATAGAAATAAAAATGGGTAACATGGGTGGAGGGGGGATTGATGACAGGCGAGCATAGAAGAACTTTCTAGAGAAATGAAGACATTTTTTAATTTTACTTGTTTTGGTCTTTACGTGGGTGTCTGCATTTATAGAAACTAATCAAATTTAATTCTATAAAGTTTATTGTATATAAAATTTATCTTTAGGTACCATTTTTCATGGGCTTCCCTGAAAGCTCAGTTGGTAAAGAATCCATCTGCAGTACAGGAGACCCCGGTTCCATTCCTGGGTCAGGAAGATCCAGTGGAGAAGGGATAAGCTACCCACTCCAGTATTCTTGGACTTCCCTTGTGTCTTCACTGATAAAGAATCTGCCTGAATTCAGGAGACCATTTATAGAAACTCATGAAATTAAGTTCTCTTCAGTTTATCATATGTAAAATTTATCTTTATGTACCATTTGTCATAGTAGATTAAGAGTTATTTAACTATGTGTTATTTATAGATACCTATGGTAAACACTGAAAGCAATTTATTTTGCCACAGTTTACTTTATTCTTCTTTGAGTCAGCTGATGACAGATTCCTTTTTTTTTTTTTGGTTTGAAGTTAGTGAGTTAGTGAAGTTAGTGGACTTCCCTGGTAGCTCAGGTGGTAAAGAGTCTGCCTACAATGAGGAAGACCCAGGTTCAATCCCTGGGTTGGGAAGATCTCCTGGAGAAGGCAATGGCAACAGTACTCTTGCCTGGAAAATCCCATAGTCGGAAGAACCTGGTAGGTTACAGTCCATGGGGTCGCAAAGAGTCGGACACAACTGAGTGACTTCACTTTCACTTTCAGTGAGACATGGCATGTTCACTTATTTTTATAAATCATGAATTCACGAGGGATAGTGTTTAAAATGCTTATACATCGATATGTACACATTTCTGGTTTTGTTAACTTCTATACAATAATGATAACTGAAATGTGCCTTTTTTTTTTCTTTAAAAAAATCTTTCAATCCACACTGAGTAACTGAAGGCATAAGAAAATAATAGGTGAGGTGTTCTAAGGTCCCCATTCACAAGACTAGTGCTTGTTGCATTCAGAAGGAAGAAATGTCAAAGTATACACAATATATAAAAAAAAAAAGGATTAAAAATGTTCTATAGAACTAAGAGCAGCAAAAGGACAGCAGGTCTAGAATGACAACCACAATTTGTAGGTTGAAGTACAATCTACACATTAGTAGGAGCTTACCTGGGTGATATGGTTATGTCCCTGAGGCAAAGAGCTCCAATGGAGGGCAGATGGCATGCTATTTCCCTGGTGTCAGAATCTAGGAATGTCTGTTTCACTGAGTTTATTTTAAATAAACACTTCTCCTTCTACTGAAATATTACTGTATATACTGCAGAAAGCAGAAGGGATGATGATGCAGCATAAAAATTTGAAACAGCAATAAGAAGTCAGGGCAGCAGGTGCACTTGGATGAAAAATGGGAAAGACACAGTGTGGCACAGACAGCAGGAGATTAGAAGAAATGCACAGGCATTTTGCAGGGAGGAAAAGTTGGTAACAAATAGGTTTGAAAAGAGAACATAGCGATATGACTGGGATTGAGGGCTGAGAACAGTAGTATTTCTGTATTTAGGTAGGATAAATAATTAAGGGCACATTTGAGAAACAAAAGTAAAGCAAAAGAATTGGAGATATAATCTCATTATAATTATGCAATTAAAGAGGTAATTATAACTGCCAGTATACTAATGCAGAGATGGACCACCTATGACCCAAAGGCCAAATCTAGCTAGTGACCTATTTAGTGTGTTTCAGGAGATAGCAATGTTTGCTACATTTTAAAACAACTGTAAAAAAGTAAACAGGGAAAGAAACAAGCCAAATCCAAAGAATACACAGCATAATATATAAGTGAAGGCCTGAAAATATTTACTTCTTACCAATCCTTTACTGGAAAAGTTGTTCCTCTGGACTAGTTAATTCAATAGTTAATTAATTATTATCCAACATTTAATTATTTGATGTTTAATTATTATTATTACTTATTGCTGGTTTGATTAATAATTAATTATTCAATAGTTAATTAATGGTTGCTTTGACTCATTAGTCAATACTTTTAGTACTTACTATGTGCCAGAGATATAGTATGTCACGTGCTGAGGGAAACTTCAGGAAGATTCTAGACTGTCACCTTCAGTCTAGAATGCTATCCTCCTGCAGGTAAAAGGACCAAAAGTTAACAAATACTTAGAATTTAAGTAAATATATACAATAATAACAAATTATGGATAAAAGCATATACATTTTTTGCAGGGAGCATGAGTTAAAGGATTTTTCCAAAGCTAGAAAACCATCCATGGCTTCCATAAGTAAGTTATCACTAAATGGCTGGCTGATGTATAAACATCCTTCCTTCTAATAAAGATGAAGAGGTTAAAAGAAGGAAGAATACTCCAGATAGATAGAGCTGCATGTGTAAATTGTTTAGGAGTGAATGTGCTTTGATGTATTTAGGAAAAAATATAAGGTCAATCTATTTGAAACAGAGATCACAAGGAAATAGTAAGAGTTGTGCTGAGACATGATCTGAGAAGAAAGTGGAAATGAGATTTTTCAGTGTCTTGTGGGACTATGAGTGGTTGAGAGTGTTTTTTTGTCTATCCAGTTTGTTGGTGAAGCTATTCTTACCCTGACTTTTGCCTCCAGCCCAGAGATCAGCAGGAGACCCAGGCTTAGGAGTCCAGTGGTTCGTTCTGATATGTGCACATAAACTTTTGTTATTTTGAGATAATCTCATTTCTCTTTGGGCTTCTCTTTTGGCTCAGCTGGTAAAGAATCTGCCTGCAATGCGGGTTCGTTCTCTGGGCTGGGAAGATCCCCTGGAGAATGGAAAGGCTACCCACTCCTGTGTTCTGGCTTGATTTCTCTTTGGACATTTATCAGAGTGATGTATCAGGAAATAACATTTTTCTTTCTCTAAAAACTCAAGCTATAATGCCTTATAAGTCTGGAAACAACACTGGCATCTTGAATCCATATCTTGAAGTCTGCCTGTGAATAAAGTCAATGGAATGAAAAATATTACTGAGAACGAAAAAAAAAAAAAAAAGACTCAGATCCCTGAGGATATAATAGGAGCATCTATTCAGCCATGCCTGAGAAATATATCACTGGGTTTTGTCAGCTTTGTGAAACAATAATTTAGTTGCTTATTAAATCTTTTGAATTGGATTTTTGTTACTGACAGCTGGAAAAATCCTTAAACATTCTGGATTTTATAAACCCATAGTGGTGGTAATTTTACCTCATGTTTCCTAATGTGTTCTTTTTAATTTTCTCATTTTGAGGCAATGAGGAAGAAATGAAACAAAGTGGAAATCTGGGCAGTAGAATTTTCTTCAGAATGCTGTTCAAACAACAATTTCTCCCTCTTCCTAATGGAAGAGGGAGAAAATACTTAGGTGTACTTATTCACCCAACATACATTTACTAAGCAAACATGATATACCTGATATTTTTCTAGGTGCTAAGGATATAGAAGCAAGTAAATTTAAAATAAAAATTCTTTCCCCCAGAGTTCTTGTTTTAGAGAACTTAGTTTATTAAAGGGTTGAGTTCAGTTCAGTTGCTCAGTTGTGTCCGACTCTTTGCGACCCCATGAATTGCAGCATGCCAGGCCTAACTGTCCATCACCAACTCTTGGAGTTCATTCAGACTCACATCCATCGAGTCAGTGATGCCATCCAGCCATCTCATCCTCTGTCATCCCCTTCTCCTCCCGCCCCCAATCCCTCCCAGCATCAGAGTCTTTTCCAATGAGTCAACTCATCGCATGAGGTGGCCAAAGTACTGGAGTTTCAGCTTCAGCATCGTTATATGTTAATTTAAAATACAAACTAAATAAGGAATAATGCAGTATAGCTCTGCAAATATTAAATATTAAAAACAATATAATTTATTAACTTGCCCCACTATCATTCAATTCCAATTTCTATGATTGGGATTTGGCAGAAAATGAACTGATTCATGTGGGCTCTGGCTTCTGATATAGTATAATAACCTTTTCAAGACACAGATACTGAGGTGATTATTCTGTGCTGACTTTTCCAAACTTGTACTCCTACAAGTTACATAATATTGCAAGACCTGAATGAATTGCTCTGGTTCTCTTTGGACAAAAAGTAAATGGGGGCTTACATGTGTGAATTAGTGGCTGCAGGGGAACCAGTACCAATATACCATTAGTGACCTACAATTTCTCTCCTGATTGAATGATGGAGTTTTGGATAGTTGGTGTCAGTTCTTTCCTTCTTCATAGAATTATTCATAGTGGTTCTCTGTTAGTACACTAGTTCTTTGATTCAGGGCATTTAAATCACAGTGAAGGTTCTGGAGATGAAAGATATTTTGACATTGATGAAAGTGATTGAAGATAACACCAATAAATGAGATATTCCATGTTCATGGAATGAAGAATTAATATTGTTATAAAGTCATATTACCCAAAGCAATCTATAAGTTTACATTGCAACCCCCATCAAAATACCAATGACATTTTTGATAGAACTGGAACAAATAATCTTAAAATGTACAAGAAATCACAAAGACCTCAAATAGTCAAAACACGTTTAATAAAATAGAACAAAGTTGGAGGTACCATGTTCCTAGATTTCAAACTATCGTACAAAACTATAGTAATCAAAAACATACTAACTCAAAAAGCAGATGCATAGGTCGACAGAATAAAAAAGAAAATCTAGAAATAAATCTACGTTTATATATGGTCAATTAAATTGTAACAAAGGAGTCATCAAAAAACAGTGGGAAAAACAACATAAACAAGTGTTGGTCAGCCTATGAAAAAAAAAGGGGACCCTCATGAATTGTTGTTGGTGTGAATGTAAATTGGTGGAGCCGAAATGTAAAACAGCATGGAGTTTCCTAAAACATTAGAAATAGAACTATCACAAAATCCAGTAACTCCACAATTCCACTTGGTAGGTATTTATACTAAAAAAATAAAGAAATTAATTTAAAAAGAAATATGTACCCCTTATGTTGTTCATTACAGCATTATTTTCGGTTGTTCAGTCACTCAGTCATGTCCAATTCTGTGATTCCATGGACTTAAACACACCAGGTTTCCCTGTTCTTCACCATCTCCCTGTGTTTGCTCAAACTCATGTCCATTGAGTTGTGATGCCATCCACTATCTCATCCTCTGTCATCCCCTTCTCCTTCTCCCCTCAATCTTCCCTAGCATCAGAGTATTTTCTAATGGGCTCTCTGCATCAGCTGGCCAAAGTATTGAAGCATTAGCTTCTGCATCAGTCCTTCCAATGAATAGTCAGGGTTGATTTCCTTTAGGACTGACTGGTTTGAGCTCCTTGCAATCCAAGGGACTCTCAAAAGTCTTTGCCAACACTACAGTTGGGAAGCATCAATTCTTCATTATTTATAGTAGCTAAAATATGGAAGCAATCTAAGTGTCCATTGATAGATGAATTGGAGAAAGAAGATGTGGTGTACATATATACACCGTATGGTTGGAGCAACATGCTTAAATGTAGAGGATATTATGCTAAGTGAAATAAACTAGACAGAGAAAGACAAATATCATAGAATTTCCTAACATGTGGAAACTAAACAAGCAAATAAAAAAAGAGGAACAGATCATAGATACAAAGAACAAATTAGTACTGGCCAGAGGAGTTAGGGTTAGGAAGTTGGGAAAAATAGGTAAAATGAATTAATAAGTACAAACTTCCATGTATAAAATAAGTCAAGGGAAATATAATCAATAATATGTTAGTAATTGAGTATGATGAAAGGGGTTACTCAACTTATTGCGATCAATTTGTAATGTATATAAAGGTTGAATCACTATAAGGTACACCTAACCTAAAATTAATATTAATATAATATTGTATGTCAACTATGTGTTTATGTATGTGTGTGAGTTGCTAAGTCCTGTTGACTCTTTGTGACCCCATGGACTGTAGCCTGCCTGCATACTTCAATTTTTTTTTTTTTTTTGTAAAGATGATTTTTGAACTAGGTGACTATGAATATGCAATATGAACTGAGTTAGAGACACTGAAATGGCCACACTATGACGATTACCTTTGAATTTGTTTGATACCTTTTGTCTCTACCCTCAAAACCATTCTCAATAAATTATAAGCCCCTAGAAGAAAGACTGAGATTTGTCCACAAGATGATACCTCATGTTTAGAAACAAACTTAACACCTTATAGATAACAGATTTTTTATTTTTTTAAATATAAATTTATTTATTTTAATTGGAGGTTAATTACTTTACAATATTTTCTTGGTTTTGCCATACATCAACATGAATCCACCACGGGTACACACATGTTCCCTATCCTGAACCCTCCTCCCACCTCTCTCCCTGCACCATCCCCTTGGGTCATCCCAGTGCACCAGCCCCAGGCATCCTGTATCATGCATTGAACCTGGACTGGTGATTCATTTCCTATATGATATTATACATATTTCAATGCCATTCTCCCAAATCATCCCACCCTCTCCCTCTCCCACAGAGTCCAAAAGACTGTTCTATACATCTGTGTCTCTTTTACTGTCTCGCATACAGCGTTATCGTTACTATGTTTCTAAATTCCATATATATGCGTTAATATACTGTATTGGTGTTTTCTTTCTGGCTTACTTCACTCTGTATAATAGGCTCCAGTTTTATCCACCTCATTAGAACTGGTTCAAATGTATTCTTTTTAATGGCTGAGTAATACTCCATTGTGTATATGTACCACAGCTTTCTTATCCATTCATCTGCTGATGAACATCTAGGTTGCTTCCATGTCCTGATTATTATAAACAGTGCTGCAATGAACATTGGGGTACATGTGTCTCTTTCAGTTCTGGTTTCCTTGGTGTGTATGCCCAGCAATGGGATTGCTGGGTCATAAGGCAGTTCTATTTCCAGTTTTTAAGGAATCTCCACACTGTTCTCCACAGTGGCTGTACTAGTTTGCATTCTCACCAACAGTGTAAGAGGGTTCCCTTTTCTCCACACTCTTTCCAGCAGTTATTGCTTGTAGACTTTTGGATAGCAGGCATTCTGACTGGCGTGAAATGGTACCTCACTGTGGTCATGATTTGCATTTCTCTGATAATGAGTGATGTTGAACATCTTTCCATGTGTTTGTTAGCTTTCTGTATGTCTTCTTTGGAGAAATGTCTGTTTAATTCTTTGGCCAATTTTTTGATTGGCTCATTTATTTTTCTGGAATTGAGCTGTAGGAGTTGCTTGTATATTTTTGTTTAGTCCTTTGTCAATTGCTTTATTTCCTATTATTTTCTCTCATTCCGAAGGCTGTCTTTTCACCTTGCTTATAGTTTCCTTTGTTGTGTAGAAGCTGTTAATCTTAATTAAGTCCCATTTGTTTATTTTTGCTTTTATTTCCAATATTCTGGGAGATGGGTCATAGAGGATCCTGCTGTGATTTACGTTGGAGACTGTTTTGCCTATGGTCTCTTTTAGGAATTTTATAGTTTCTGCTCTTACGTTTAGATCTTTAATCCATTTTGAGTTTATTTTTGTGTATGGTGTTAGAAAGTGTCCTAGTTTCATTCTTTTACAAGTGGTTGACCAGTTTTCCTAGCACCACTTGTTAAAGAGATTGTCTTCTCTCCATTGTATATTCTTGCCTCCTTTGTCAAAGACAAGATGTCCATAGGTGCATGGGCTTTCTCTTATCTCTGGGCTTTCTATTTTGTTCCATTGGTCTGTATTTCTGTCTTTGTGCCAGTACCATACTATCTTCATGACTGTGGCTTTGTAGTAGAGCCTGAAGTCAGGCAGGTTGATTCCTCCAGTTCCATTCTTCTTTCTCAAGATTGCTTTAACGATTTGAGATTTTTTTGTATTTTCATACAAATTGTGAAATTATTTGTTCTAGCTCTGTGAGAAAAACACCATTGGTACCTTGATAGGAATTGCATTGAATCTATATATTGCTTTGGGTAGTATACTCATTTTCACTATATTGATTCTTCTGATCTATGAACATGGTATATTTCTCCATCTATTAGTGTCCTCTTTGATTTCTTTCACCAGTATTTTGTAGTTTTCTATATATAGGTCTTCAGTTTCTTTAGGCAGATATATTCCTAAGTATTTTATTCTTTTCATTGCAATGGCGAATGGAATTGTTTCCTTAATTTCTCTTTCTATTTTCTCATTATTAGTGCATAGGAATGCAAGGGATTTTTGTGTGTTGATTTTATATCCTGCAACTTTACTATATTCATTGATTAGTTCTAGTAATTTTCAAGTGGAGTTTTTAGGGTTTTCTATGTAGAGGATCATATCATCTGCTAACAGTGAGAGTTTTACTTCTTCTTTTCCAATCTGGATTCTTTTTATTTCTTTTTCTGCTCTGATTGCTGTGGCCAAAACTTCCAAAACTGTGTTGAATAGTAGTGGTGAGAGTGGGCACCTTCATCTTGTTTCTGACTTTAGGGGAAATGCTTTCAATTCTTCACCATTGAGGATAATGTTTGCTGTGGGTTTGTCATATATAGCTTTTATTATGTTGAGGTATACTCCTTCTATTCCTGCCTTTTGGAGGGATTTTATCATAAATGGATGTTGAATTTTGTCAAAGACCTTCTCTGCATCTATTGAGATAATCATATGGTTTTTATTTTTCAATTTGTTAATGTGGTGTATTACATTGATTGATTTGCGGATATTGAAGAATCCTTGCATCACTGAGATAAAGCCCACTTGGTCATGGTGTATGATCTTTTTAATGTGTTGTTGGATTCTGATTGGTAGAATTTTGTTAAGGATTTTTGCATCTATGTTCATCAGTGATATTGGCCTGTAGTTTTCTTAAATAAAACCACCAATGAATAAAATTTGAAGACATACAGTTGAATATTTAATAACATTCTAATGTCTAATAAACATTTAATTATATATCTGGATAATTTGTTCTAGAAATAATGTGTGTATAACAGTACTGTCTTAGTTAACAAATAATTGAAATCAATAATCTTTTGTGGGAGTAGAATATGAGTTCATAAATACACTATCATCTTGCCTGGGAGGTGAGAAGGAGATATTAATAATACAGGGCTTTACATCTAGAAACAATTACTACTAGACATACTTGAATTGATATCTCTGCCTTAAAACAGTATCAGTGTGTTAAACAGGAAAGGCAGAGATCTGATAATGCTCCCCTTAAAATGCACATCTATTATCTGCCAGAAAGGAGAATAACAAAAACTAGCATTTTCCACTAACACATCAGTGGTCCTTGACATACAACCACAAATTCATCTACTATGAAATCTGATTGCTAGCTCAAAAGGAGTGGAGTTTGGGCAGAGACATATTAAGGGAAATGGAACAATGACAGCAACAAAAGTGACTAAACATAGTAAAAGTACAAGAAGTGTGAAAGTGAAAGTGTTAGTCATTCAGTTGTCCAACTCTTAAGACCCCATGGGCTGTAGCCCACCAGGCTCCTCTATCCAGGCAAGAATACTGGAATGGGTAGACATTCCCTACTCCAGGGTATCTTTCCAACCTAGGGATTGAACCTGGGTCTCCTGCATCACAAGCAGATTCTTTAACATCTGAGCCACCAGGGAAGCCCTCAAGAAGTGTGAGAAAATAAGGGTTGCAAGAACCCTATTAGCAAGAACCCTAATACAGGACCTAAGTAGCTCAAAAGCACTCACTAAGCATTTGTTACTCAAATGATATTCAAAAGTGCTGAAGTTAATAACACATTTAATGCCCCCAACCCTCACCAAGGAAATCATACCAGTCAATCCTAAAGGAAATTAATACTGAATGTTCATTGGAAGGATTGATGCTGAAGCTGAAGATCCATTACTTTGGCCACCTGATGCAGAGAGCTGACTCATTGGAAAAGACCTGGTACTGGAAAAGATTGAGGGCAGGAGAAGAAGGGGGCAGCTGAGGATAAGATGGCTAGATAGCATTACTAACTCAATGGACATTCATTTGAGCAACTTTGGGACATAGTGGAGGACAGAAGGAACTGGTATGCTGCAGTCCATGGGGGCCACAAAGAGTCAGACACGACTTAGCCACTGAACAACAACAACAACAAGTGTACTTGGAGTAGATATGCTGACATTCTAGATTTGCAGTGGAGCTCATATGTTTCCAGGTAGAGAATCCCATAGACAGAGGAACCTGGCGAGCTACTATCCACAGGGTCACACAGAGTCAGACACAACTGAAATGATTTAGCAGCCAGAGCAACAGTCTCAGTGGAGACTCATCCCAGACCTTTCTCTGCTGAGCCAGGAAATGATCCAAGGCAGCAATGGGGAGCACAGGCACGGGAGGAATGGGCTGACTGGGAAAGTCAGCTCCATCATAGAGGCATGTGTGTCATGCTCAGAGGGGGCCAGGCATCAACCAGGAGCTATTGCCAATGATTTAATTCTTTTTCCATTTCTTTCACAGGAGCTGGAGTAGGGGTTTGCTCAATGATGGAGTATAAATGGATATGTAGATCCCCAGAGATGATGATCGCCCTGCTTCAGAGTAAGCTGAAGCATGCATGTGCAGGAGTTTAAAATCATTCTATTTTGTTGCATGGTTTTGCAAAGCATTATAAATAATACACTCAGCAGATGCTGTATATTATATACAAAATACAAAAGGAGATTTGGGTATCTGATGCTGTTTATGTAAAGACCTGGGTGTGTTTGTCAAAACACCACTTATTGGTACAACATTGATTGTTGAATGCCTTTTCTTCAGAAATTATACTCTGTCCCCAGCCAGGAATCATCATCGTAAACTTTTTATTCTTTTCAGCTCTCACTCTGCCTCCTTCTGCTCCTTATTCTGTTTCTTTTCATTTGTAAATTTGATCAGTTTACAGGCATGAACATTAATCTTCTTAGGTTAACTAAAAAGACTAAAACCTTATGGATTTAAAATATTACAATTATTATATAAATACTTACATGTATGACAAATATCCCTCTATGAGGGGGAATAAGTTAAAAGGGTAGTGCTTAAGTGTAAGAAGATCTTGTATACTGCAAATAATATATCAGGGGAAATGCCACTTTTTTACATTATATTTCACTGCTTGCAAGGACAGATCAATTAAAGATTGGAACCAGTAAAAATTTTGTGTTGATAATCTAGGCTAAATGCTATGTTTGTATATAGATTCTTTGTTGTATTAGCTCAACTGAACTTTATGTTTCCCCCGAACACCCTGTTGGTTTCTACCATATGTATGTGTAATCACTAGTGTGTGACCTTTCACTGTTTACCCCTTAAATATCTGTTCCCTTGACTTTTACCAGCTGTACTAAGTGATGTTCCCAGGTATATTTTTGGTCCTGTCAGCAGTTTAACTATCAGAAGGAACAGAGCTGTGAATTTCTCAAAAAATTCTCTTTTCCCATTGAGTTAACCATCTCGCACTTGAATATAATCAATTACAAGTATAATGTGTGCTCTTACAATTGTTTATAATTTGAATTTTTTCTTGTATTTAATTTCAGTTTCCAAAGGGGATAAATCCTAGCAGAGAAGAGTGAGACATAAGATACACATTAAATATTTGAGACAAATTGCTTAAAAATAGCCACCTCATTTCTTTGTTGTGTTTTCTGTTTATTTCTCCCTTTGCCCCCAATAAAATAATCTAAATTAGTAGCAATATAAATGGTAACATTAATGGGATTTGGGCCCTCATCAGGATGGAAAGTGGAGAAGGGAATGGCAACTCACTCCAGTACTCTTGCCTGGAGAATCCCATGGACAGAGGAGCCTGGTAGGCTATAGTCCATGGTGTTGCTAAGAGTCGGACACGACTGAGCGACTTCACTTTCACTTTTCACTTTCATGCACTGGAGAAGGAAATGCAACCCACTCCAGTATTCTTGCCTGGAGAATCCCAGGGACAGAGGAGCCAGTTTAGTGCCATCTATGGGGTTACACAGAGTCGGGAGCGACTGACGCGACCTAGCACGAGGGAAAGTAAAGTCAGAAGTTCTTAAAGCTGTAAGTATGTCTCCTGTGAAGTTCATTTGCCTTGGAAGTTAACTCCTTTTGGCCATGTGAGTATTATTTACTCTTGAGTTTGTTATTGCTCTTTTTATGAATATCTCTCTAGTAGTCCTTGATAGTGATTGAAGCCTTGCAATAGGACTAAGTTGTTAAAGTATAAAAAAGAGTAATTTAATTACATGAAGTATGTGGCCTTGACAAATTATAATAAACATTTCTCTTCTTTCATGTTGAGCTATTTTTTTTTTTTTTTGACAATATTTTCCTCTTCCTTGAATAGGACAAATTTCAACTGGCAGGGCCACTAACAGTCTCACTCTCACTATCTAATGATAACTATATTCAGATGCAATAGTCTTAGACAAATCTTATTCTGACAGTGAATGTATTCATAAATTCTTTGTTCTGAATGTGGGAAGATGAAATTCTCTGCCTTAATATTGCAACATGGTATTCATTGTGCTTTTAAAAACAGTTTGTAACATTAAATCTGCTGTGTATCACAGAAGAGGATTTTAAATTTGGAACACTTGTCAAGAGCTCACTATTTTGATATTTCTGTATAATAATCTGAAACTTTTCCCATTGACTCAGTCTAGAGCTCACAGAATGTGTACTACAGTGATTTGAAGTGTTCACTCAATTTGAGGACTTATATTTTCTCAATTATAAAATTTTATAGTCATTTTGTAGTAATTTCTATTAGAATATTGCTATTTCTACTGTGTTCATTCTTCTAAATTGTTGTTACATTTAATTTAGAAACTTTGATTATCTTTTAAATTCTCATAAGCACATACACACACTAATATTTCCATGACATCTGTATTTATTTTATACACATGTAATATCATATTAATATCATACATGTAATGCCTCCTGGGAAATCTGTATGCAGGTCAAGAAGCAACAGTTAGAACTGGACATGGAATAGCAGACTCATTTCAAAATGGGAAAGGAGTACATCAAGGCTATATACTGTAACTCTGCTTATTTAACTTATATGCAAAGTACATCATGAGAAATGTTGGATTGGATGAAGCACAAGCTGGAATCAAGATTGCTGGGATAAATATAAATAACCTCAGATATGCAGATGACACCATTCTTACGTCAGAAAGTGAAGAAGAACTAAAGAGCTCCTTGATGAAAGTGAAAGAGGAGAGTGAAAAAGTTGGCTTAAAGCTCAACATTCAGAAAACATGATCATGGCATCTGGTCCCATCACTTCATGGCAAATAGATGGGGAAACAGTGGAAACAGTGACAGACTTTATTTTGGGGGCCTCCAAAGTCACTGCAGATGGTGACTGCAGCCATGAAGTTAAAAGACATTTACTCCTTGGAAGGAAGTTATGACCAACCTAGACAGCATCTTAAAAAGCTGAGACACTATTTTGCCAATGAAGGTCCTTCTAGTCAAAGCTATGGTTTTTCCATTAGTCATGTATGGATGTGAAAGTTGACTATAAAAAAAGCTGAGTGCCAAAGGATTGGCGCTTTTGAACTGTGCTGTTGGAGAAGACTCTTGAGAGTCCCTTGGACTGCAAGGAGATCCAACCAGTCCCTCCTAAAGGAAGTCAGTACTGAATATTCATTGGAAGGACTGATGCTGAAGCTGAAACTCCAATACTTTGGCCAACTGATGCAAAGAACTGACTAATTAGAAAAGACCCTCATTCTGAGGAAGACTGAAGGTGGAAGGAGAAGGGGACGACAGAGGATGAGATGGTTTGATTGCATCACCGACTCAATGGACATGAGTTTGAGTAAACTCTAGGAGATGGTGACAGTCAGGGAGGCCTGGCGTGCTGCAGTCCATGGGGTCTCAAAGAGCCATACATGACTGAGCGACTGAACTGAACTGAACTGAACTTAATATCATATAAATATATATTCAGTTTCTTCCTTTTTGCGTTTTTGTTGTTGTTGTTATTGTTGATATTATGCTTTCTCGGCTTTATTCACCTATCTCCCTTTGAAAATTAAAATTATACTTAAAATTTATAACAACTTTAATTTGGCTTAAAGTGTATTCACTAGGTTTTCTTTCATGTGGTTGTGTGTCACTATATGGTTGTGATTCATTTTAGACTTAATATTTTGGGAACGTTTTGCATCTCTATTTCTCTGTGTTTTACATTCTCTGTTTAAAAGTTTTGGCAATGACTTCAACTCCAGTGCCTACCAATACATATGTGTTCAGTCGCTCAGTTGTAGCCAACTCTTTGAGGCCCTGTGGACTGTAGCCTGCCAGGCTTCTCTGCCCATGGAATTTTCCAGGCAAGAATACTGGAGTGGGTTCCCATTTCCTTCTCCAGCGGATCTTCCTGACCCAGGGATTGAACTCACATCTCCCGTGTCTCCTGCATTACAAATCTTTACTGCTGAGTCACCAGGAAAAACCTCTAGTGTAGAGTCAATCACATACAATCCTGGTGATTTGTCTCAAATTGTGCCTCTTGTGATTTTGTCACTAAGTCATGTCCAACTCTTGTGACCCCATGGACTGTAGCCTGCCAGGTTCCTCTGTCCATGTGATTCTCCAGGCAAGAATACTGGAGTGGTTTGCCATTTCCTTCTCCAGGGGAAGTTATTCTTACCCTCATGCCTGTTTTTGTGTAGAGAGTCTTGTTTTGCTACTGTGCTTTAAATGAAATGGTTTGGTTTGATTACAGAGGAATTTTATTATTATTATTATTTTTTCTATTCTCTCTTGTCTGCCAACTGTGGATCAGAAGCTTGAAACTTCAGTCCATGGACTGATTTAAATTCTGTTATGAATTACAGAAATGGTCAAGTTATAGGTGGACTCAGCAAGTTCTTTCTAAATATTGGGCTATTAATTAACTGTATGTGGGCATGTATGTATGTGTGTGTGTGTGTGTGTGTGTATTATCTTCCATATGTGGTCTTACAGCATAATCTTGATTGAAAGTCATGTAGCTTGCCTTTATCCAATGAAATTATCATATAGATTCTATTTATGGCACTGTGTCTGTATATCAATCTAGTTTGGAAATAAATAAGAACTAAGTTTCATATATAAGGATATTTTATGCTCTAGTATTTTTATAGAAAACTGTTTTTCTCTGTTATTTTTATTTTGGGAAACATAATAATATCACTTGTAGACTGAATCTAAAAGGAATCCTAGAATTTCATTAAGCTATGATTTGGGCTATTGTAAAATTCTCTAGTATCAAGACTCACAGAGAATGATCACTTTATTTGGCAAATTATTACAAAGGCAATTAAAACTTATCTTGAAAAAATCAGATTTATAATCCAGGTAAGAAAAAGAAAATGAAAAGAATTCCTTGAAGTATGTTCAAGCATGTTCACCTCATATATTTAATTTTTCCAGCTGAGCTATCATTGATTTACTGAAATCAATCTTTATGTAGGGGGATAAATAGGATAAATAACCATGAAAAGATGAAATTATAACTTTAAAAAATTACTTTTTTATGCTTTTATTATTTTTTTAATTTTTTTAAAATATAAATTTTTTATTTTCATTGGCAGTTAATTACTTTACAATATTGTATTGGTTTTGCCATACATCAACATGAATCTGCCACAGGTATACACATGTTCCCCATCCTGAGAACAAATCATATATGTTATTTCTGGAAGGAAACTTACCTCATCTCTAGTTTAACCTATTTAATCTATGTTGTTGTTGTTAAGTTGATAAATCATGTCCAACTCTTTTGTGACTGTCATGGATTGTAACCTGCCAAGCTCTTCTGTCCATGGGATTTTCCAGGCAAGAATACTAGAGTGGTTGCCATTTCTTTCTTCAGCGGATCTTTCCAACCCAGGTACTGAACCCAAGTCTCCTGCTTGGCAGGCAGATTCTTTACCACTGAGGCCGTTTGAAAGTTCTCTTTCATTGATAGATAAGGGTATAATCACTCTTTTTAAACATGTGAGTACTAGTTACATATAATAATGTATACATTTTATGTATATATAATATATATTGAAATAATATAAAGAAATATATTGAATATGTCTACATAGTATATTTTAAGATGCAGTCATTAACATTAAAAGGATTTAAGTGTTTCATGAGTATTAAGTGAATTATATACTTCCCATTAAACACTACCATGTAGTAAACTAGTGACATTATGCAGATAGTTGTTTTATACATTTTCTGAGCAAGAAATTAACACTAACTGAAGCAAAAATCTTATCTCTTGATTATGTTTTTAAAACATTGTTGATGAGATGATGCAGGGATAACCTTAAAGTCATTTATATCTGATGTACTGGCTCTAGTATATATTTTTTCCTATTTAGTGTGGATAAGTGATAATTATTTAGAGATTTTGAGATCAGTGAAATACTTGCCCCCAGTAATATCAGGAGAGCTCAGATAAAATATATTTTTGCCAAAACTTGTATAGTTCAGTTCAGTTCAGTTGCTCAGTCATGTCCAACTCTTTGCGATCCCATGAATCGCAGCACGCTAGGCCTCCATGTCCGTCACCATCTCGCGGAGTTCACTCAGACTCACGTCCATCCAGTCCATGATGCCATCCAGCCATCTCATCCTGGGTCGTCCCCTTCTCCTCCTGCCTCCAATCTCTCCCAGCATCAGAGTCTTTACCAATGAGTCAACTCTTCGCATGAGGTGTCCAAAGTACTGGAGCTTCAACTTTAGCATCAGTCCTTCCAAAGAAATCCCAGGGCTGATCTCCTTCAGAATGGACTGGTTGGATCTCCTTGCAGTCCAAGGCACCCTCACGGGTCTTCTCCAACACCACAGTTCAAAAGCATCAATTCTTCGGCACTCAGCTTTTTTCACAGTCCGATCCTCACATCCATACATGACCACAGGAAAAACCATAGCCTTGACTAGACGGACCTTAGTCAGCAAAGTAATGTCTCTGCTCTTGAATATACTATCTAGGTTGGTCATAACTTTTCTTCCAGGGAGTAAGCGTCTTTTAATTTCATGGCTGCAGTCACCATCTGCAGTGATTTTGGAGCCCCCCAAAATAAAGTCTGACACTGTTTCCACTGTTTCCCCATTTCCCATGAAGTGATGGGACCAGATGCCATGATCTTCGTTTTCTGAATGTTGAGCTTTAAGGCAACTTTTTCAGTCTCTTCTTTCACTTTCATCAAGAGGCTTTTTAGCTCCTCTTCACTTTCTGCCATTAAGGTGGTGTCATCTGCATATCTGAGGTTATTGATATTTCTCCTAGCAATCTCGATTCCAGCTTGTGCTTCATCCAGTCCAGCATTTCTCATGATGTCCTCTGAATATAATTTAAATAAGCAGGGTGACAATATACAGCCTTGACGTACTCCTATTCCTATTTGGAACCAGTCTGTTGTTCCATGTCCAGTTCTAACTGTTGCTTCCTGACCTGCATACATATTTCTCAAGAGGCAGGTTAGGTGGTCTGGTAGTCCCATCTCTTTCAGAATTTTCCACAGTTTATTGTGATCCACATAGTCAAAGGCTTTGGCATAGCCAATAAAGCAGAAATAGATGTTTTTCTGGAACTCTCTTGCTTTTTCCATGATCCAGCAGATGTTGGCAATTTGATCTCTGGTTCCTCTGCCTTTTCTGAAACCAGCTTGAACATCAGGGAGTTCACGGTTCACGTATTGCTAAAGCTGGCCTGGAGAATTTTGAGCATTACTTTACTAGCATGTGAGATGAGTGCAATTGTGCGGTAGTTTGAGCATTCTTTTGCATTTCTTTTCTTTAGAATTGGAATGAAAACTGACCTTTTCGAGTCCTGTGGCCACTGCTGAGTTTTCCAAACTTGCTGGCATATTGAGTGCAGCACTTTCACAGCTTCATCTTTCAGGATTTGAAACAGCTCAACTTGAATTCCATCACCTCCACTATCTTTGTTCACAGTGATGCCTTCTAAGGCCCACTTGACTTCACATTCCAAAACTTGTACACTCCCTTTTATTCAAGATTAACTAAATTTGCATTTCTCTGCAACATTTATCATTTATGCTTAGGGTAATTGAATGAGTTACTAATGTCCCTAGTTGAATAGAAGGTACATCAAGCCAGAACCAATTTGTACTACAAATATAATCCAATAGGATTTTTCACAATACTTGAAAGGCACAAATTACTCTATTTTGTCTTCTGAGTGTCCAGTTTCTAGAGTAAGTCATAAACATGCTATTCAAGTTCAGACTTCTGTAATAATCAAATAAAGAATAATCCAGTATTTTAGACATCCATTATATTTTTTCAAAGATTTATGGAAATTTAATAAATGCTTCAATTTTACCAACAAAAGTTTGATATGTCCTTTTTATAAAATCACTAAAATTAATAAAATATCATTACATCAAAAGACAAAAAAAGCAGATTTTGGCATTGCAATTAAAAGTTACTATAAAAAAATTACTAAGTTTTAATTGTTAGCATGTTACATATATCTTGGGTGCAGAAGATCCCCTGGAGGAACACATGGCAACCCACTCTGGTATCTTGCCTGGAGAATCCCTTGGACTGAAGAACCTGGCAAGCTACAGTCCGTAGGGTTGCAAAGAGTCAGACATGACTGAAGCAACTTAGCATGCACACACACACATATATCTATTTCTAAACTCATAAAACAATGGATATATCAGCTAAAATGTTTCAGAACAGAATACATTATGAGGCTTGTCTTCTCTAGTGTAAAACCATAGAAGATACAGAATCATGATAGTGTAGCACTGTTGAGGAACAGTTATGAGGAATCTCTGGAATGAAATAGGCTGATGTAACTTAGAAATCATCATACATAAATAAGAAAGAGATAACTGTTTAACAATGGCTCTTATTACATCGACTCTTTGTAATGAGGAATGGATTATTACCTGCCATATTAGTAAACAAAAGATGTCACAGTCACCAGTGATTGCTGTCCCAGCCACAGTGATTGCATACCACAGTGGTGAGCTGGTGAGCCCTGAGTGGATGAAAGAAAGGAATACCTGCAATCTAGCAACCATCAGACTACAGTCACTCCCTATGGTGAACCCTGAGGAAACTCAGCATATGAAAACACAGGATCCCGGCCCCAGATAGCTGAGGTGCCTATCAAAGGAGTGATTTCAGTGAACCCAGTCTCTTGCATCTTCCTATACATACAAAAGTGTTAAACTGTTTGAGATATTGAGATATTGAGTTTTCTTTAATTAACAGTAATATCTTGAAGTTCAGAGTGCCTGCTCTTTGTTACAAAACTCCTGTATATTCTAGCTCCTCTCTCACCAACTCAGAACAGTTCTCTCAGGGTTACTTCAGAAGCTATCTCCTTGGACTGAAGTCCTAAAAATTCCCACCAAATACATTACTCAACTTTTAGGTTGTGAATAAGTTTTTAGTAGACAGTAATATCATTTCTTATAGCTTATTATTAAGCTTTCCCCAGTTTCTTAGCCCAGACTGCTATAACAAATATCATGAACTGGATGGCTTAAACAGCAAATATTTATTTCTCACAGTTCTGGAAGATGAAGTCCCAAGATCAAGAAGCCACCAATTTGGTTTCTAGTAAGAAACTTCTTCCCAGTTTGAAGATAGATACCTTTATGCTGTATTCTCATGTGCTCAGAGAGAGATCATTTTTCTCCTGTTTTCTTATAAGAACACTAGTCCCATCATGAAGGCTCCAACCTCACGAAAGAATTACTTCCCCAAAATCTTACATCTAAATGGGGATTTGGGATTCAACATGTGAAATTTAGGAGGTCACAAATACTCAGTTCCAAACACCCAACATCAAGCCAATAACGTATATAAATGAACACATTTAAGAGTTAAATGTAGCCAACAAAATTATAGAATATAATGTTCTGACCTCCATTAAAAGTAAGCAAACTCTTCTGAACAGAACTTCAACAGCTTCCCCGGTGGCTCAGTGGTGAAGAATTTGCCTACGGTGGCTCAGAAGGTAAAGAATCTGCCTGCAATGGAGGAGACCTGGGTTCAATCCCTGGGTCAGGAAGATCCCCTGGAGAAGGGCATGGCAACCCAGTCCAGTGTTCTCGCATGGGAAATCTCATGAACAGAGGAGCCTGGTGGGCTGCAATCCATGAGATCGCAGAGTCAGACACGACTGAGCGACTAACACTACTTTACTTTTACATCAAAGCAGGAGATGCCGGTTTGATCCCTCGATCAGGAAGATCCCTTGGAGAAGGCAATGGCAACTCACTCCAGTGTTCTTGCCTGGGGAATCTCATGGACAGAAGAGTCTGGTGGGCACAATCTATGGGGTCACAAAAGAGTCGGACACAACTTAGTGGCTAAAAAACAACAAACACCGACTTGCCTGCAAAAATGAAAACCAACCCAAGGGATAATAATTGAATCTGGTAATCTACAAAGAAAATATAGCAACAAAATTAAAATACAAAACTAGGAAAAATTTGCAAGAAAACATGAAAGAAAAATGGTTAAAATTCATAGTATATAAACATTTGAAATTACTGTCACATAGGGAAAACATACAGAGTTAGTCAATTCCAAGAATAAGAATCAAAGACATTCAACAAAACTTAACTGAAGACATAAAAAAACAAACAAAAACTAAACTAACCTTCTTATAACTATGGTATTTGGAAAGAATTTATTTTATACTTTAAAAATATAGTTTATATATATATATATATATATATATATATATATATATATACTTTAAGTATATATATATACTTTAAAAAGATAGTTTTAAGGGGGTAAAAGATGAACATGGCAGATTGAAAATAACATGTATATGCGTGCTCAATCATGTCCAACTCTTCTGCGACCCTATGGACTGTAGCCCACCAGGCTCCTCTGTCCATGGGATTCTCTAGGCAAAAATACTGGAGTGGGTTGCCAATTCTTCCTCCAGCGGATCTTCTAGACCCAGGGATTGGACCCATGTCTATTGCATCTCCTATATTGGCAAGTGGATTCTTTACCACTAGCACCACTTGGGAAAATAACATAGTACCCATATTTATTAAGCATGCATTATATGCAGGTTATTTTTCTAGGACATTAGTTATAACATATCACCAATTAATCCTCACAATATCCTTAGAAATAAGCATCATCATTATCATAAACAGGGGCACAAAAAAGTTTAAAAGTTGTTTAAATTTTCTTACTCTGTGGAGTGGAAGAACCAATAATCTATTTCAAGCTGTCTGTCTCCAGAGGACAAGTTCTCACCCACAAAACAGTGCTTGAAGGTTTCAACAATAATAGTTACAAGTTACAAGCACTTCAATTTGTAAGAAATTATGGTAATCACTTAAAAATGGCATGTCAAGAAATGTCTAGAGTTTATATTCTTCTTGGATTGACAAAGAAACTGAAGCTCAAATAGATTACATAAATTTCCAGAGTTGACAGGGCCGCCAAGCAACATAACTGGGTGTGAAATCTCAAACACTTGCAGTTGTGCCCTTTCCATTTTGGCATATTTTTTTCAATTTTTCTCTAAAGCAAAAGTAGTGTATAATAACTTCTAAAAATCAGTAATTTAGATCACATGACTTCACTTGTAGGAAACTCTATTCAGGAAATGATAAAAAATGGAAATAGTATTTTATTTTCACAAATGTATTTGGTAACCGTTATTGCGTAAAGATAAAAACAATTCAGATATCTAGTTACATAGAATCTAGCTAATATGTAGCTATTGAAAATCAAATGTTCAAAGCATATTTAATGACATATACATGTATTTTCTCTCTATGTGTATACACTGAAAGACTCTAGTGGAGGGAATTTCATAAAAAACTATTAGTGAAAATATAATATTCTATTATACAATTTAATTTTTTCTTAGCAATTTCTCTATTTTTTTAAGCTTTCCTGATTCCTGTTATTTATTTGGTTATGTGACCTAGGAAAAGAGAAATGGCAAACATAATAGCAGTATGCCAAAAAATGAAAGGAAAAATAATTAAAGAAGTTAAAACTAAAAAGAAAAGGTCTATTTCTTCTCATATAATGAATGTCTCAAGACAGTTGGGCAGTCCATTGAGTCTCTAAATTAGAGAAGATTTGGATGATTCTGACAGTG
The DNA here is from genome assembly GCF_023091745.1 of Budorcas taxicolor. Lineage (NCBI taxonomy): Eukaryota > Metazoa > Chordata > Mammalia > Artiodactyla > Bovidae > Budorcas > Budorcas taxicolor. The sequence continues at coordinate 51,976,678 of NC_068929.1, read as the reverse complement.
TTCAGACTTTGTTTGTATCCTCTGAGATACTGAGATTCACTAGGGAAACCTAGCATTCCAAATGTGTTAGAAAATACATAATGTGTCAACACATTGTGACATGGGAATGATACTAGTAAAAGCTGTTTGGGTCTATTAATAACACAAAGCCAGTTCATTCTAATAGCAGGAAAAATATGAGCACATTCCAGGGTTTAGTCTTTCTTTTTGATGCTTATTTCCATCTGTAGCATTATTTTACAAATTAGAAAAAAATTGTCTATATTTTTTTAAGACATCTACGATTTTTATGGAAACTTCTCCTTCATTTGAAGGGGGTTATTTCCAAATTATAGCCAGAATTATTTCATCTATACATTGTTTTCCCATTTCTATTACCTCATTTTTGTCTCTCTATTGCATCAACTCTAATACTGCCATGCAAATGGTAAATGAGAGAAGAATAGTTTGCAAAATTCATGAACTGGCCTAATATTGGTTCATGAAATTTATTTGTTGACTGACTCACTACTTCCTGACTCTACCTTTTCCTAAGAAACAAAGAAAGAATAGAACAAAAGCAATAGATGAGCTTTTCTAACCCTACCAAAACGTGTCCAAAGGAGAGAGTATCTACAGATGCAAGTATTCAGTAGGTTTCCTTTTTGGTTCCCAGGTTAAATAATTGACCTGCCTCTTTCAACTTTACCTCCATTACCTATGGAGACAAACTGAATGGAAAATATTCTTAATGTTTATTAGCTATATTACACTAGTTATTATTCATCACTTTTATTGCTATTTCTTGTTTAAATTTGCTTAGAAGCATCAAATGCATCTCCTCTTTTTCCCTGCTGATTGAACTCTGAAGGTTCTAATCTTGGCCAATACATTGAATCACTTATACTTTGTCAATAAACATTTCAGAGAGATGACAGTGCAACCTGTCTGGATGTGCACTGATTATTGCAGTTTCTACAGAAATGTTTGTAAATAATGTGATGTATGACAAGGTGACCCAGTGATAGTGATGGTAGTGATAATGAGTGGACTAGAGACCCTAGCAAGGTTGTTGTCTCAATTTAGTAAGGTAAAAGAAAGCTCTGCAGGATTTTTCCCCTTGGGTATCTTGTTTTTCATTTAGTTTGCTCTTCCATTTTTATTATAAATTGAGATTAATTTATTTCCTCAATCTCATCATTAATATGCTAAGACATGTCAAATACCTCCAATTACATTGAACAATTTGAATACATTCTATTTTAATCTTATTGACTACATTGATCTATTTTATTCCTCAAACAATACGGCTGAAAATGTGCCATCCGTTTCATCAAATGAAACCTCTCGGTGAAGGTTAATTACAAGGCTTCTAAATGAAACAACGGAAGACAGACAATGATCAATTGAAAATAGACCCTAATAGAGTATGAGCATTTTCTCTTACAACATACGGCTTGGAATTATAAGCCACAGATGCCGGTTCCTAGTTCCCCATGCCAGCTGGGGGTACATTTGATCCCAGTTTTACCCATTGGATTTTGAAATGTGCTTAATTATCCTTGTATTCTAATGACTGTGTTTGCAGCAGGGCACTGAGATCTAAATCCTTTCTCTGATGCAGAGAAGGCTTCAGTTGATCTGGCTAAAGAAAGGATTACTATTTCTTTTCTTATGCAGATACATATTAGATTTTGATATAGTAAGAAAAAAAGCATATTTACATTCTTCCAATTAAAAAATGCAGTAAATCTACTGTGTGTGTATGTGTGTGTGTCTTAGTGCAAGAGTGTAGTGTAGGGGAGTTGGGGAGAGGAAACAAACTGGCACTTTTTCAGGGACAGTCTAGCTATTTGCTATTCCACAGTTGCTTCAGGAGTCTGCGGTGGCAGCTGGTAGTGCTTCTCTGATGGCCATGCTTCCAGGAAACAGCAGAGAGCTAAGACTTAACCTAAAACAATAAACTCAATCCTATTAACAAATTACTACTCCTCCCCCCTTTATACCAATCCCTTTCTAGAAAACATCTGTCTTCCTGGCCTTCCTTTTTGAATGCAGAAAGTCACTTTGAAAGTTCACAGCTTCCTGAATATTTTTTTGTTCTCTATTTAAAACTGTGTTTTTCCCACCATCATGTGACAACATTTCAGCAGCAGAAGTTGTGCCTACTGTTTAGTTTTATTGTCTCTGATGAGAATACTCTGCTCACATACTAAGCAATGAAGAACATGCATGACTAATAAGGAGTAGATGTTATTGTGGAAAATGCTATGAGACAAGTTAAAGTTTTTAGAGAAGTGTAACTTTAATAATCTCACCCACCTCCTAGTGCCCTTCTAATTTCTTATTTTGTGCTAGGATAGCATTTTATTTTACTTTATTTCTCTTCCAGAATATTACTAGCTTTTCTCTTCTGTGTTCTTTTTCTCAAGAATCTTACCTTGCACTTATACTGCACATTCATCCATTGACAGTTAACTAAACACATTTCAAGACTCATTAATCGACACCACTGCTGCCTCTCTCCTTTTATTTTCCTTATTGAAATCTATGTTCTTAACTCAAATCTATATTATCTTTTTTTTAAATTGGATATAATTACTTTACAGTATTGTGCTAGTTTCTGCTGTTCAATGAAGTAAATCAGCTATAAAAGTGAAAGTGAAATAAAAGTGTTAGTCACTTAGTTGTGTCCGACTCTTTGTGACCCTGTGGACTGTAGTCTTCCAGCCCTCTGTCCATGGAATTCTTCAGGCAAGAATACTAGAGTGGAGGACCATTCCCTTCTCCAGAGGATGTTCCTGACCTAGGGTTTGAACCTGGGTCTCCTGCACTGCAGGCAGATTCTTCAACCATCTGAGCCACCAGGGAAGCCCCAGCTATATGTATATGGAGCATATGTACATATGTATACATATATACATATATATACATATACATATATTCCATCCCTTTGGGCCCTGCCTCCCACCACCCTCAACCCCATCCCACTCATCCAGGTAATCACAGAACACTGGAAGGGGAGGGTGGGATGAATTGGGAGATTAGCATTAACATATATACACTCAGTTCAAATATATTTTCATTAAGAATATTTCTTTGAGGATTTTCTTCAGATAGATACCAAAAGGTGCATTCTTTTTATTGTTGTTATTTTTCTAAATGCCTCTGTTTGGTTTAACACAAGTTTGTTATTTTGGTGGGGAATACAATAGTTTGATCACAGTCTGAACTTTTCAGTAGGTTGTATTATGTTCTTCCTTTGTCTTCTGCCTTCTGTTGCCCATGAGAATTCCATTTACTTCTTTTTTTTTTTAAATTTTTATTTTTACTTTATTTTACTTTACAATACTGTATTGGTTTTGCCATACACTGACATGACTCCATTTACTTCTTTAATTTTTCCTCATGTGTAATCAGTTGTTATTGCCTGGAAGAATTTTCTTTTGCTTGTTTGTTTTTTGTTTGTTTGTTTGTTTGTGACAGATAGCATTTTTACAAGCTATTGTTGCTCTTATTCTTTGTTCATTTTCCAGTAACAGCTTGATACATAGTAGGTACATGAGAAATACTCAGCATGCATGAACAAATACTTGTTGAATGCTTGCTAATGTTAGTTATGCTGTTAGTTAACAAAATAGGTAACCTCATCCCCAGCTCATGGAGTTTAGGCTATGATAAACAAAACAGACAGTTAAACATTTAATTACGACAGGAAAATACCTAGTTGAAACTGTTTAGGGATTCAATAAAATTTTCTCTGTAGAAGCAAATAATTTGTTTTAATGGACTGTATAAAGTTATTTGAGCTTAAAAAAAAACAAAACTATTCTCTCCGTTTACTTAAATTGTCATAACCCACAAATATTTGATGGTCTTTGCTTAGTAAGAGAGAGGGGGCCATTCTCCAGCTTTGCATCCTTGTTTATATCATCATTCAAGCATCTAGCTGGTTAGTTATTGCTAAAACACACAGAAAATGATTTTGCTGAAGTTGAGTCTGCATTTGAGTCAATCTCTAATTTAGAAAAGAATTAAGGGTTTCATCCAGCTCAGGTGAGGAGCTAGAGAGTTAGTTTTAGAGATGGGGAGGAGTCAGAGATGTTTGTAGACAGAAGAAAAAGAGCATATGTGTAAGACTAGAAACAAGAGAATGGAAAGCAGTTAAGATATCATGAATTAGATATAGTTATATTAAAAGTATGAACTTGAATGCAATGAGGATGGGCTGAAATGGATTCCTAATGTGAGCTGATCTGAAAAATCACTCTAGAAGGATCTATGGACAAAAACTATGCTGGACTGATCTGCTGTTACCTGATAAACAAACAAGAAAAACATATAACCTTTATTTTTAGGGAATGCTTTATATTTAATCCAAAAAATAATAATAAGGAAAACTGTCTAAAAATACTCTAATTGTTATATTAGAGTCACTCTTTTTTGGGGAATAAAAGGATATGGTCGCAAATACTTTTGTACTTAAAAAGCAGAGACATTTCTTTGCCAACAAAGGTCCATCTATTCAAGGCTATGGTTTTTCCAGTGGTCATGTATGGGTGTGAGAGTTGGACTATGAAGAAAGCTGAGCACTGGAGAACTGACGCTTTTGAACTGTGGTGTTGGAGAAGACTCTCTTGAGAGTCCCTTGGACTGCAAGGAGATCCAATCAGTCCATCCTACAGGAGATCAGGCCTGGGTGTTCATTGGAAGGACTGATGTTGAAGCTGAAGCTCCAATACTTTGGCCACCTGATGCAAACAGCTGACTCATTTTAAAAGACCTTGATGCTGGGAAAGATTGAGGGCAGGAGGAGAAGGGGACGACAGAGGATGAGATGGTTGGACGGCATCATCAACTCAATGGACATGGGTTTGGGTAGACTCTGGGAGTTGGTGATGGACAGGGAAGCCTGGCATGCTGCAGTCCGTGGGGTCGCAAAGAATCAGACAGGACTGAGCGACTGAACTGAACTAAACTTGATTCATATCTTGTCTGTCATAAAACATACTAGCCTTTGTTTAAGGTTTAGCTGCTTTTTGTCACTGTTGCAAGAACCTCTTTGGAAAACAGTTGGGTGTGGGAAGTTTCTTGACACTTGAAGAATATCTGCTGTTGTTCTAACTGAGATTTCCTTGAAAAATAAATTAAACCATGAGAACCTAAGTCTAATGAAAATGGACAAGCATTCCTAACAGAACAGAAAAGCAGTTCTTTTTATTGATACAGTTTAGCCCAGTTGGCTAAGAAGAGAGATGTCATCAAAATATATCTTGAGTACTTGTAAAACATGAAAAGCTAGTATTTTCAGGGGACTTAGAAACTACCACTTAGAGTAGTAATTTAAATGTTTGTATTCAAGTATCTTAAGTGTCAGTTAATATTAAGATGTGTAATTTAACAATATACAGTTGTTCCACAGAAAGCTTTCAGTTCAGTTCAGTCACTCAGTCATGTCCAACTCATTGCAACCCCATGAATTGCAGGGGTCCCGGTCCATCATCAACTCCTGGAGTTCATTCAAACTCACATCCATCGAGTCAGTGATGCCATCCAGCCATCTCATCCTCGGTTGTCCCCTTCTCCTCCTGTCCCCAATCCCTCCCAGCATCAGAGTCTTTTCTAATGAGTCAACTCTTCGCATGAGGTGGCTGAAGTACCAGAGTTTCAGCTTTAGCATCATTCCTTCCAAAGAAATCCCAGGGCTGATCTCCTTCAGAATGGACTGGTTGGATCTCCTTGCAGTCCAAGGGACTCTCAAGAGTCTTCTCCAACACCAACAGTTCAAAGGCATCAATTCTTCGGCACTCAGCTTTCTTCACACTCCAACTCTCACATCCATACATGACTACTGGAAAAACCATAGCCTTGACTAGATGGACCTTAGTCGGCAAAGTAATGTCTCTGCTTTTGAATATGCTGTCTAGGTTGGTCATAACTTTCCTTCCAAGGAGTAAGTGTCTTTTAATTTTCATGGCTGCAATCACCATCTGCAGTGACTTTGGAGCCCCCAAAAAGAAGTCTGACACTGTTTCCACTGTTTCCCCATCTATTTCCCATGAAGTGATGGGACCAGATGCCATGATCTTCGTTTTCTGAATGTTGAGCTTTAAGCCAACTTTTTCAGTCTCTTCTTTCACTTTCATAAAGAGGCTTTTTAGTTCTTCTTCACTTTCTGCCATAACGGTGCTGTAATCTGCATATCTGAGGTTATTGATATTTCTCCAGGCAATCTTGATTCCAGCTTGTGCTTCTTCCAGCCCAGTGTTTCTCATGATGTACTCTGCACATAAGGTAAATAAGCAGGGTGACAGTATACAGCCTTGACGTACTCCTTTTCCTATTTGGAACCAGTCTGCTATTCCATGTCCAGTTCAAACTGTTGCTTCCTAACCTGCATATAGGTTTCTCAAGAGGCAGGTCAGGTGGTCTGGTATTCCCATCTCTTTCAGAATTTTCCACAGTGTATTGTGATCCACACAGTCAAAGGCCTTTCCCTAGTGGCTCAGAGGGTAAAGCATCTGCCTGCAATGCAAGAGACTTGGGTTTGATCCCTGGGTCAGGAATGATCCCCTGGAGAAGAAAATGGCAACCCACTCCAGTGCTCTTGCCTGGAAAATCCCATGGACACAGAAGCTTGGTAGACTACAGTCCATGGGATCACAAAGAGTCAGACACGACTGAGCGACTTCACTCCTTGACACAGTCAAAGCTTTAAGGGTTCTCTTTTCTTCATTGAGAAGATCGCAGTCATAAGCTACTGCAACATATCTGGTTCTCATCAAGGAAATATCCTCTTAAAGATCAGAAAGTATATTCAACTTGTATGTGGCTTGTGAGGATATGGGTGTATGCATTTGTATGTGGGCAGGCATATGTCCTACTAGGTTAGGCTGAAAGCTCCTTCAATATACAATTCTTCAACACATAATTTTGGTATACTATTTTTCTTTTAACATGGACCCTTTGAAATAAAGGACAGCTGCTACTTAATGACTGATTGATTACCTGACTGGCATATCTCCTAGTTCTAGTATCATCTAGCATTTATTTATTTTTTTCAGTTTTACTGGAATCCTGTTTCACAGTGTTCTTTAATTTAAAAACAATACAGGCACCTTTTTTTTTTTTTTTTTTTTTTTTCCCAGAACACAATTATCCCAGACTGGCTTAAAAGTAATTTCAAGTTCTTTTATTTCAAATACACAGCACTCTCCAGAAGCAAACACATTCAATGGTTTGTTGTTAATTCTTATAGATGTTATTTCAATTACTCTTCAAATATTAATTTTAAGCATTGCTTGCTATTTGACGTTTTTTTTTACCCAATATATGATTAAATAAAATATTACTTCTAGTTGTTTTTCTCCAAAAAATAAAGGTTCTTTTTGTAAAAAATTTTGTCCTTATCAAGATAATTTCTTTTGACATGAGACTGTGTAAGATGAAGACAGTTTTTGCTCAGACTTCTATTCACCTCTCCTTTTCCCTTTTGATCTCTAAACTTGGGTCAGCAATACCTTCACATTTAGTGTTTACTTTAACCTGTTTGCACTTCTAATCAGAGTTATGTGTTCTCTCTCCTAGAGAACACTATCCTCAAAATCTGTGGGGAATGACTCTTAATTTTATGAACTTATTTTTATCTATGATATTCTGTCTTCCTGATTCAACTCTTATTATGTCATAGTCACCAATATTCATATATATAATGCATGTTTTTTAAAAACTTATCTGGATTTTTCCCCTTTAATGTTCTTTATTTGGTTTTTGTATCAGAGTAATGCTGTTCTAAAGTTAATTTGGAAGTATTTCTTCCTCCTCCATTATCTTAAAATATTTGTATAGGACTTGTAGTATTTCTTCTTATAATTCTGAAAAAAATTCATGAACAAAGACATCTGTAGTAAACCTCACACTTTTTTTTTCCAGTAGAAGGAAATAATTTTATTATAAATTTATTTTATGGATAAATACAGGGCTATTTAGATTTACTCTTTCTTTTGGAGTCAATGTTGATAATTTGTGTAGTCAAGGAAAGCAACCAGTTTTTCTGTTTCTAATTTATTGGCATTAACATTTTCATAATATCCCCATGTTAGTTTTTGTATCACTGTCATTTGTGAAAATGGTTCCTCTTTCACTCCTGCTATTACTAATTCATGCTATTTTCTTTTGTCTTTGATGAATGTATCTACAGATTTATGCATTTTATTAATAATTTCAAAAAGAAACTTACTGTTTCATTGATTTTCTTTTGCTTTTTTTTTTTTTAAAAACCACTCATATTTATTATTTCCTTTCTCTTCCTTGTTCGGATTTAATTTTTTTTTTTTTTTTTTTTGCATTTCTTCTGTGTATCAGTAGGGAAAATATTCTCTGAGCTTTCTTTCACTCATTTGAAATACAATTAATTTAAGTTGTGTGATTCAGAATTCTAAATTGACTCTCCTTACCTCCCTTTTCACTTTAAAGATTTATCCTATTGTTTTCTGTCTTGTTTCTGATGAAAATGAAGCTATCATTAAAACTGCTGTTTCCTTGTGTTTAGTATTGCTTATTCATTGCTTGAGTTTCCAAGGCAGTGATAGTGGTAAAGAACCCACCTGCCAATGCAGGAGACATAAGAGACATGGGCTCAACCCCTGGGTCAGGAAGATCCTCTGGATGAGGGCATGGCAACCCACTCCAATATTCATACCTTGAGAATTCTATGAATAGAGGAGCCTGGAGGTCTATGGTCCATAGGATCGCAGAGAAGGACACGACTGAAGCGATTGAGCACACATACACACACTTCTGTAGTAATGCTTGATATTGTCCAAAGTGAGACATTGTTCATTGCTTTCAAAAACTTTTATTTCTTGATTATGCTTCAGATTTGATCATTTCTATTAATCTAAATGTATATTTTTCTTCTAGTCTCCAATTTGCTGTTAGTTTCATCCATTAAATTTTTCATATTCTACACTGTCATCTTCAACTATGAAATTTTCAATTGGTCCATTCATATTGATTCAATTGCTCTCCTGAGAGCGCCTTTCTTATCAGTCATTATGTAAGTCATTTTGTTCATATATTTGAACATATTCACAGTAGCTTTTTAGTCTTTGTCTGCTAATTCTAGCACCACACAGTCTGTTTTTTTTTTAAATTGATTATGTTTTCCTACACCTTCATATGAAAAATTATTTTTTCAACTGTTATGTCAGACATTTTTGAAGACATATTAGAAGTTATCTGAATAATGTGATATCCCTTTAGGGGGTGTTATGTTTTGCTCAGGTAAAGAGCAAGTAGCTGGTAAATTATTTTGTTTGTCCAGGCTTGATTTTATAATTGGTTTGGAAAAAAAGCTATTTCTGTTTTGACCTTATTCTTAAGATCTGGCCTTTATGTAGTATACGGACTTTATTTCTAAGGCATAGATTACTCTGGTGCAAATTAGTTAACCCTCAGCCAGGATTCCAACTTCTCCCAGTTCTTTTTGTACCCTTACTATCTTTATCCAGCTTGTAGCTTCAGTAGCAGTCCCTCTCTGTTAGCCTCAAGAGAGTTTGCCACATAAAACTACAGATCAGCCTTAGGCAAAGACTTTTGGAAATCCCCATGTAGATAGCCAGTACTCTCCTCAGTGTAGTTTTCTCCATTCTTTTCTGTTCAGGGTTCTGCCCTGAAATTTTCTACCATTTCAACCTCTGCTTATCCATGTCAGCAAGAGCACTGTGCTCTGCTTCACCTCTTCTTCCCTGTGCCCTATTCTAGAAAGTACCCTCAAGCAGAAAAATGGAGGACAGATGGACTTTAACTTGAATATTTCTCTTCTCCCAAGGATAGAACTCCTTTTGTCCAGTATCTAAAAATACAGTCCTTTCATTTTGAGCAAGGCTAGTACTAGTTAGTCTATCACCACTGGAATTTTAATTTGAGCTCTCTCATTAAATAATTTGGTTAGTACCAAAGTTTTAGTATTAGGTGTTATTCTATTAATGGAAGCTGTAATGATAAATGTAACTGAATCTTAGTTACAAACTGAAATATGATATAGATACATCATATTTTATATAGTCATTGTTTAATAGCGAAGTTATTTCTAACTGTTTTGTGACCACATAGTCTATAGCCTGCCAGGCTCCTCTGTCCTTGGGATTTCCCCAGGCAAGAATACCTGGAGTGGGCTGCCATTTCCTTCTTCAGGGGATCTACCTGACCCAGTGATCAAACCTGAGCCTCCTGCATTACAGACAGATTCTGTATCACTGAGCCATCAGGGAAGCTTTATTTTGTATAAAGTAGAAATCAATTAAACATATTGTTAAATTATTATTGAATTTTAATATTCCTTACATCTATCTACTTCTCTCCACCTGCACTCACACTACCATACTTCACCTTTTAGTCTGACTTTTTCTTGATTACAATTTCATTTTCACTACAGTTGACTTTTAATCCAGGCTGGTGTGTCTATAATGTATTCTTCAAATTATAGTCATAATAATTCTCATGTGTATATGATTGTGCCATGCCCCCTTTATAAAACATTCAGTAATTATTTACTATCTAAAATATAACATTCTATGACTTAGTATAGCATAGTAAATGATTATGAAATAATACATTTAAAAAATCTCTTTAAATCTCCAACTACCTCTCATCATTTCGTATCCAATCCACATTCTCTGAAATAGACATACTTCAGTATTGGCAGTGCATTTTAAAACTTTGTTTTTTCTTGTTAAACTTATTTATTCTATATTGCTTTAACATAATATTATTTCACTGTTTTATTTTTTAATATAAATTTATTTATTTTAATTGGAGGTTAATTACTTTACTATATTGTATTGGTTTTGCCATACATCAACATGAGTCCATCACAAGTATATATGTGTTCCCCATCCTGAACCCCTCTCCCTCCTTCCTCCTCATACCATCCCTCTGGGTCGTCTCAGTGCACCAGCCCCAAGCATCCAATATCATGCATCGAACCTGGACTGGCAATTCATTTCATATATGATATTATACATGTTTCAATGCCATTCTCCCAAATCATCCCACCCTAGCCCTCTCCCAGAGCACAAAAGACTGTTCTGTACATCTGTGTCTCTTTTGCTGTCTCACATACAGGGTTATCATTATCATCTTTATTTCACTGTTTTAAATGCTTGTCTACTCACATTTCTTTATCACTGTATTATAATTCATTTGAGAACAAGGAAAAAACAATACTTGGTATGATGTTAGTCAACAAAATTTGATCAGTGAATAAAATATATTGAATCATCAAATAACATTATTTAGAGTGTGTTGAATTCATTCAAAAGGTAAACGGAGAGAATTAAAGGTGCATATTCAAAAATATTTATAATTTTCAAATTATTAATATAGAGTACCCAAGCATATTTTAAAAATGTTAAGTGATAGGATAAAAGGTCAGTAATCTTTAAGCACTGAATGAAAGTATTTAATGCAATAATTAAAAATAAAATGTTAACATCTTGGTGAATAGCAATGTAAGAAATACATGTCTGCTTTCATAGTGTAATATCCTATATTTCTTTATATGGAATCTTAATTTTTAGCTATAGAAAACATGAAGACAGAACAAGGAGAGAATCCATGAATATTGCTGCCTAATTACACAAAACTAAAAGAAATATTGGTGACTTACTGATTCTTATTTGTAGATAAATATCACATTTTAATAGAGAAAGCGATAACAATAAAATCTCAGCTATTTAGATATAGATATCTACAGGTATTAAAGTATTTTGTAGAATGAATCAGATAATAAGCCAGTGCATAAAGGTACTTGTAAGAATTCTTCTCCAATATGAATTTTTTGACAAATGGATGTGAAATAAAGATAATTTGGAGTGGCAATTTACAAGTGCTATTTTCAGAAGGGATCTAGAGAAATATTGTTCAATTTGAGATCCAGGAAGTATAGATTCTGATGAAAGCAATAAAGTGACCTTCAATCAGCACTATCTTTGTTTTCCTGTCTGATATTGTCAAAAATGTTGTGAGCAATAAAGGCAGAATGATCACACGAATAGATAAGAAATAGTAAGTTCTTAAAATAAACAACCATATGCTCTAGTTTTTGAGAAAGGAAGTAGAGTTTCCAGACAAAATGGAGAAAATCTTTAGGGAAGTAGGCCAGGACAGAAAGAGATAAATAAAGAGGCATGAAAATATAAAAGTGAGTTTTTAAGAAGTTTGACTAAAATAGTGGCATGATGAAAAAAATAAAAATTATCCATTATTATACAACAGAATACAATTTTTTATCCTCTCCTCATCCTCTGTGAAGAACAGTACTGCCCTAGTCAGCTCTGGCTGCCATAACAAAATGCCATAACTGGGCGACTTGTGAAAGTCACTCAGTTGTGTCCAACTCTTCATGACCCTGCCAGGCTCCTCTTTTCATGGAATTCTCCAGGTCAGAATACTGGAGCAGGTAGCCTATCCCTTCTCCAGAGGATCTTCCCCACCCAGGAAGTGAACCAGCGTCTCCTGCATTGCAGGTGGAGTCTTTACCAGCTGAGCTACCAGGGGGGCCTCAATTGGGTGGCTTAAACAATGGAAATTTATTTCCTCATATTGCTGAAGGCTGGAAAGCTAAGATCAAGGTGTCAGTATGATAAGGTTCTGGGATATTTCTCTTCTTGGCTTTCAGGTGGTAGATTTTTTTATTGAGTGCTCACATGGCAGAAGAAAAATAGCAAGCAAGATCTTCAAGATCTCTTGATAAAAAGGCTCTACAACTCAATGAATTATGTATCCTTCTGGAGTCCAAAAATTACTGAGGTCAGATTTTTTAGAGAAATATGAGGAACAGGTAGTTGTGGTAACAAAGTTGGTAACTAAGGCCCAGCTGTGACCATGGATAATGTGGCTATGAAAGATAAATTTATGTTATAGTTAATTGGAGTAGAGGATATCAATTCCAGGATATTAGAAAGAGCATCAGTGGGGATATTAAAATATCATGGTTCAGGACAGAAATATTGGAAAGAATATCAACAAACTAAGGGCCCAAATCTTCAAGAAACAAGGGCACAGGAAGATGATTGCAACATGATCAGGTAGTAAATGAAATAATTTGAACACTGGCTTCAAATATGGCTTTCATATTATTCTTATCCTTAATTCTATTTCTTACTATTCTTATATTTTATGCTGGGCATTATTAAATAGCAAGTGTAAAGAGAAACATATTGAATAACATAAAGTACCCAGAGACACACTCTTTCACTTATTTCATAAATCCTCAGGGAGAAGAACTAGTTATAATGGATAGAAATAATCAGGTAAATGTCAGGTCTAAAAATTCAACATTTTAAACAATGGTTAAGTTTAGAAAGAATGAGCCACAAGTCACTGAATGTTCAAACAAAGTCTGTATAACCATCTGTCAAGGATTCTGTAAGATTACTTAGTTTCATGGGAAGTCATTTTTACCACTGCAGCATTTTACCCTGATAATGGAAATAGTAGGAAAATACCACACAATGATCAAGTAACTCCCTCTCTCCCTCCCTACCTCCTACTCTCCTTTCTTTCCTTCTTTTCATCAAATGCCAGGTATTGTTCTAGCTGCAGTGGTTGAACACTTAACAATACATTGTCTTTCTAGGTCATTTTTCAGTCACTAACCAGTCCATCCTAAAGGAGATCAGTCCTGGGTGTTCTTTGGAAGGAATGATGCTAAAGCTGAAACTCTACTACTTTGGCCACCTCATACGAAGAGTTGACTCATTGGAAAAGACTCTGATGCTGGGGGGGATTGGGGGCAGGAGGAGAAGGGGATGACAGAGGATGAGATGGCTGGATGATATCACCAACCCGATGGACGTGAGTTTGGGTGAACTCCGGGAGTTGGTGATGGACAAGGAGGCCTGGCATGCTGCAATTCATGGGGTCACAAAGAATTGGACACAACTGAATGACTGAACTGAACTGAACTGAAGTCATGTCCAGCTCTTTGCCACCCCATGGACAGTAGTCTTCCAGGCTCCTCTGTCCATGGGATTTCTCAGCAGAAATACTGGAGTGAGTTGCCATTTCCTTCTCCAGGGGATTTTCCTACCCCAGGGACTGAACCTGAATCTCCTGCTCAGCAGGTAGATTCTTTACCATTGAGCCACCTGGGAAGGCCCTCATTCCAAGAAATAAAGAAATAAGTATGAATGCCTTCAAATAGAGTTCTGTATTTAGTGCATGAAAGTACAGTCAATGATGATTTTACAGAAGAGAAACTTTTACAGCTGTCTCTACATAATAAGGAATATTTTGATGATTTGAGTAATGGAAAAGCACATTTTAGGAACTAGAAAAATAATTTGCATAGATGAAGAAACACAAAAGAATAAATGCCAGGAAAAGGCCGTGTTAACTTTGATGGGGGATATTTGGAGTTGGAGGAGGAGAGACATGAGGATGAATGGGAGGAGTTGAGGTAGGGACTGTAGGCAGGAGCTCGATCATGAAGATTCTTGCAGTTATACTCTGTAACCAGAAGGTTTATGTTTTGTTGGTTGCTTGTGTGTTTGCTTATTTTTAATGCTAATGTGGTCATGTTACCTCTTTAGAGTTACAGTGGGGTCCTGTAACCCCACTAATTCCATCCTGTCCTACTAATTCTCCTAAGTTCTATCTGTACTTTCTCTTATTCTTTTTAAGAAGGTAAAATCCCTGGGCTCCACTTCCCATCAGGTTCTTCTAAAGCTATGTTTTCTTTGGTCTCAAAATCTGAATAATTCTCTTCCTTCTATTTGGGATAATCATTCCACTCAACACTCTCCTCACCGTCAATTGGACAACTCATATATAAGTTTCAAATTATGATTAATTATAAAGTCTTTGTTCAACAGAAACATTGCTGGGTCCTCTGTTTATAAGCCTACATAAGAACTTTGCTTCCATTTTTATGATATACATTCATTCCACACATCACTGCTAACTAAACTTAAGACTTCCATTTTTGACTATAAGCTCTGGGAACTCATTATTCTCTTTACCCTTGGAACTCAGTCTAATGAATGGATGTATGAATGGGTGGGTGAAAATAGAAATCAAAGCTATATGAGTATGGATTCTTTTCTGCAGGTTATTCAAATCCAGTGGATCAAACAGGGAAGTGATTCTATCTAATGCACGTTTTAGAAAAAGGTCTTTGGTGAGCCTGGGGAGGAAGCTTGGACAAAGAAAGGATTAGAGGATGACTATCAGGATGTGAGTTAAGGAGATATTTTAATAGTTTAGGAGAGGAGGTTATGGAGAAATATCAGAAAGCATGAAGTGAAAAAACTAGATTATAAAGATTTTTAGATAGTGTACAATGACAAATTGGATGTATAGGATGAAAGAAGAGGGATGGCTGTAGTGATGATAAGGAAGACATGATCCTGGGTGATTAACTCGATGATGGTTCTTCATAAGAACAAGTATTGAAATAAGAATAGTCATCAAGGAACTAGGTCCACTTTTAAATAGACTTAAGCTACTCATGTAGACAGAAAATTTACTTTATAGTAGATCTACCACTGTCTACATAGGATTGGACAGGAAATCTAAATTATAGAATCAGTATAGAGGAGAAACTTTTTAAAAAATGAAAATGACTGTTTTTAGTAGGCAGAGAGTAGAATAAGAGGGAATTGGGTACAACATTACTTTGGGAGGGGGATTGGATTTAAAAAAAAGTTCAGATAGCAAAGTTATAGGACAACAAGGAGAAAATAAAATCTTCTGGAGTAAGTGATCAAAAATAACAGATGTGGCAAGGAGGCCAAATAAAATAGAGACAGAAAAGTGTTCATTAGATTTCATCACACAGAGGTTATCGCTGCTTATTGTCAGGGAGGTTTCAGTAGTCAAATGGTAGGGCCAACAACCAGACCACAAAGGCTGAGGGGTAATTGTGAGGAGAAAAATTAATAAGAGGATTGTTCCTCCATAAAGAAGTGTACTTCTGTTAGGAAAGAGACTGAAAGCACCACAAAGCATTCAAACTGGTGAAAGGGTGTTTGTTAAAATGATACTAGCCTCAACTGCTGTGATATTTCAGAGTAAAAACTACTATTTTGCATAATGGAACAAAACCCACCAAACTCTATTACCTACACAAGGCAAAGTGCTCACTCAAAAATATTAATGCTTGCCCTGCTAAAATGTATATAACATCTATATTTTTGTTTCAGTATGAATGTACCAGTATTTGCTACCTAATATTTTAATCTGAAGTTTAAGGTGATAAAATCAGTTTGATAGGTACTTAAAAGTATCTATGATATTGAATAGGTGCTGAAATCACTATTAGGCTTTCAGCCACAACTAGTTTAGAATACTGAAGAGATAATGCATGTCTACGGAAGCTTACTTCTAAATGTCTACATACCATTAGGAGACAGAATTTCTGTCCTAGTACTTCAGTAGACAATTTATCATTGACAGTCACTTCCGTTAAGACTGCAGTCTAATTTTTAAACACTCCTTTCCTCACCTTCAACTAGTTACAATGTCACTTTGTGTATTATCATAAATATTTCATGTTGGAAATTTGTCAGGAAGAGAAAAAACAGAAATATGCACATGGTTATTCCCTCAGGCCTGTTCCCTAATAGCTAAAGTGGCTAATAATGAAGAACTTAAGGAAACTATAGTGCATTAGCTTGGTAGCACATTATTATATTTAACAAAAATGTGAAAAATTTTGTGACATATATAAACATGATATAAAGTTCCATTGAAGGGCAGATTACAACATAATTTGTTCATTAGTATTTCAGTCATAAAATATGCATGTCCCTATTGACAATATTTAAAATATAATATGCAAATGTAAAAACAGTTGAGATATGTTTTCGATTTACAGGACATTTTAGTTTCTTTAGAATTCACTTTGTTTTTCAAGAAAAGACTGTCTTAAGCTTTGTTGTTGTTATTCTCCTAATTTATCCAACTACATATAAGAAAGCTGGGCAAAAATATCCAGCAATTAAATTTATAACACCAATAGGTCAGTTTTTACTAAATGATATTAAGCCAACACTTAAATATTAATTTCTCTACAGTAGATTCATTACTGTCACTTTTCTCTTCATGTAAATGGACCATACAAATCTCTCTTTCTAGGTTTCCACAAGTGATCCCAATGATTCTTTAGCAACAACAGAAAATCCAAAGGCATTTTGGTTTCTTGAAGACTGCATTCTGCTCTTGGGTTAAAGAATTGCTGGGTACAAAGTTCCAACTTCACAGATGGTTATTAGACTTGAGTTGCCCTGAGACAGAATCCTTATGTTGGTCTGTGTTATTCTATATTTAGAACTAATTGCATTTTCGCTCAACAAAGGGTTCAAACACACACAATTAAAAACAAAGTACAATTGCTTCCTTTGATCTAAATAGACCTAAAAGTCATGCATTTTTTTGGGGGGAGGTTTGTTTATGTGGCTTGCTTTTACAAGTCTATTGTTTAGTGGGGCATCAAACTAACTTGTATTATATGAAAATGAATGGAGAGAACATGAGATCCACATACTCTGACAACTCCTGGAGGTGAGGGTGTATCAATATCAGCTCAAGTGTGCCTTCAGGCTGGTCCAGGCTGGTGGCCTGCAGGTGCAGGTGTTACAGTGCGCATGATGCAACAAGGTCAGCAGAATGCCACTCACACTTCAGTTGGTGGCCCGGCAAGAATTTCCCCACTTGTATACAAAACAGGACTTTTCTCATGTGTCCACTTCTCTTAGACTTTTTTTTTTTTTTTTAATTGTTTTTCAGTTGCTTAATCATGTCCGACTCTTTTCAACCCCATGGACTGTAGCAGGCCAGGCTTCCCTGTCCTTCACCATCTCCCAGAGCTGCCCAAACTTATGTGCATTGAGTCGGTGATGGCATCCAACCATCTCATCCTCTGCCGCCCCCTCCTACTTGTGCCTTCAATGTTTCCCAGCATCAGAGTCTTTTCTAATAAGCTGGCTCTTCCCATCACATGGCCAAAGTACTGGAGCTTCAGTTTCAGCATCAGTCTTTCCAATTAATATTCATGATTCATTTCCTTTAGGATTGATTGGTTTCATCTCTTTGCTGTCTAAAAGACTCTAAAGACTCTTCTCCAATACCACAGTTCAAAAACATCAATTCTTCAGCATTCAGCCTTCAGCTCTCACATCCATACATGACTACTGGAAAAACCATAGCTTTGATTATACAGACCTTTGTTGACAAAGTGATATCTCTGCTTTTTAATATGCTGTCTAGTTTAGTCATAGCTTCTCTTCCAAGGATCAAGGGTTTTTAAATTTCATGGCTGCAGTCACCATTTGCAGTGATTTTGGAGCCCAAGAAAATAAAGTCTGTCACTGTTTCCATTGTTTCCCCATCTACTTACTATTGAGTGGTGGCACCAGATAGCATGATCTTAGTTTTTTGAATGTTGAGTTTTAAGCCACATTTTTCACTTTCTTCTTTCACTTTCATCAAGAGGCTCTTTAGTTCCTCTTCATTTTATCCCATAAGTATGGTGTCATCTGCATATCTGAGGTTATTGATATTTCTCCTGTCAATCTTGATTCCAGCTTGTGCTTCATCTAGCCCAGCATTTTGCATGATGTACTCTGCAAATAAGTTAAATAAGCAGGGTGACAATATACAGCTTTGACATATTCCTTTTACAATTTAGAACCAGTCCATTGTTCCATGTCTAGTTCTGACTGTTACTTCTTGACCTGCATAAAGGTTTCTCAGGATGCAGGTAAGGTGGCCTGATATTCCTATCTCTTGGATTTTCCACACTTTGTTGTGATCCACACAGTCAAATGCTTTAGCATAGTGAGTGAGGCAGAAGTAGATATTTTTTTGGAATTCCCTTGTTTTTTCTATAACCCAATGGATGTCTGCAGTTTGATCTCTGGTGCTTCTACCTTTCCTAAATTCAGCTTGAACATCTGAAAGTTCTTTTGATTGCCTTCTTGATATTCTCCCAAGGCATGTGTTCATACATGCTAGGTCACTTCAGTCATGTAGGATTATGTGTGATCCTATGGACTATAGCCCACAAGGGTCCTCTGTCTGTGGGACTCTCCAGTCAAGAATACTTGAATGGGTTGGTATGCCTGCTGCAAGGGATCTTCCCAGCCCAGGGATGGAACCCACATCTCTTATATCTCATATATTTGCAAGCAGGTTCTTTACCACTAGTACATCTAAGAAGCCCTCTTCCAAGGCAATTTTGAAATAAACACATTATGGAAGACTGGCCTTCTTTTTATTCCAGGATTCCCCAAATCAATTCAGAAGTGTATTAGAACAAGCTGTGATTTCAGATAAATCCTTTGAAAGGTAGATAACATTGCCTCAGCTTTGCAGGGAAGCTGTCAAGACAGCGAATGTGACAGCATAGGGAACGAGGGATCATTGATATTTACAGACATTGGTTAATAGCCACCACAATGTCTATAAATTCCAAGATACTTCTGGGATATGCATATTCTCTGTGCATGTAGACAAACCAGGTTTTGGCAGCCTGGGTAGAGCAGTCTGACAGAGATTAAAGTGCTGTCTGCTGGAAGAGAAATGGAGCCATGATAGTATCTATTATGCCAACGTTTATATATCTGTAAATATATATGCTTTCTTTGGGTTATCTTTTCAATAAATATATATCCTTATTTTTAAAAAAATGGTCCATGGTGACTTTGCTTGGAAGAGCTCTATACCTCAGTGACACTGATATGGCCTTCTTACACTACTACCTTTATAGTCGTTCTTGATCTCATATTCATAATATTGAGAAACATATCTCAAAAGGCTTGATTATGTTTTTCAATTTACTATAAGATATATACTAATAACTCCAGTCACAAATGCTGGATTAACATTTGGATGGATGAGTGAGTTAACTGTTCTCTTTTTTTTTTCTTTCGCTAAAAGATCCAAAAGAAAGAGCAGGATCAATGACATAGGCTGATCATATCTAAGAGAGACCCAGTGGTTTGTCAACTTCATTTTCTTTCTTAGCATATTTCACTAAGCCCTAATACAAATTGCTGTTTAGTTGCTAAGTCGCGACTGACTCTTCTGTGACCTCATGGACTGTAGCCTGGCAGATTCCTCTGTCCGTGGGATTTCCCAGGCCCGAATACTAGAGGGGTTCCCATTTCCTTCTCCAGGCGATCTTTTTGATCCAGGGACCGAACCCACATCTCCTGCATTGGCAGGCACATTCTTACCACTGAGCCACCAGGGAAGCCCCTAACACAAGTCACTTAAGAATTAACATAGTGTCAAATGTATGATTCTACTTTAGAATGTTAATTTACATGAATTCACTGAATCATATACTTTTGAAGTTAGAAGAAACTATGATGTCATTTAATCCTTTCATTTGAAAACTGAAGAAGCCATAGCTGAAGAGATAAAAATATCTTCCCAGGAAAGCGTAAATTTAAAAATATGAAGGATGTTACTTTTGACTCTGCTCAATTATTTCCCTGACCCTCTTCCTTACATGTTATTCAACTTTAATAGCATTCTTTGTCTTTCTGAAGTGTGAATAGGTTTTTATATAGTAGACACTTATGTGCATGTGTGCTAAGTTACTCCAGCCATGACCAGCTCTTTGTGACCCCTAGGGACTATAGCCCACCAGTCTCCTTTGTCCATGTGATTCTCCAGGCAAAAATACTGGAGTGGGTTGCCATGCCCTCCTCCAGGGGATCTTCCTGACTCAGGGATCGTACCTGAATCACTTATGTCCCCTGCATTGGCAGATGGTTTCTTTACCACTAGTACACTTGGGAAACCTCATGAAGAATGTTACTTTTGACTCAGCTCAATTATTTCCCTGACCCTTTTTCTTTACATGCTATTCAATTTTAATAACATTCCCCTCTGTCTTTCTGCAATATGAATATTTTTATATAGTAGGCACTTATGGATATATGTAAAAGAAACCTCAAATCATGTTTCAAGTGGATGTGCCTTATGTTGTAGTTTATACAGCTTTCAATAGTATATTTTTAAAATTCCTTCTTATTCCATAATTAGCTCAGATGTTAGCATAAGATTGATCATTTGATTTTCTAAATCTTTAAACATGTACAGTAGTTCAAAGGAAAAGTACCTTTTATTCCTCCCTCAAAATTGTTATTCACAGTGATATATGATCAGGAAGGCAAAATTCTCAATTTTCTAAACAGTGTACATGCACAAGAGGTCACAGTTAAGGTTACCTTGGGAGTTTTAATTCTGAATTTCCTGAATTTTGTGGGTTTAAATCATAACTTTAATGTTCCATTAATGCAGGGTGCTTTTTTTACACTGAATTGTTTTATGTTTTTTATTCTGCACTAATGGACATTGTGTTGATTTCTGTGAATATCAAGGAGAGTTCAATATTCTAGTATAACTCTTTTTAGTTCATGTTTTATTTTTTCTACATGCTTTTACTTGAGTTTGACTAAAACAATTTAAAAGCTTTTCTATCAATAACTACTTTTTTATTTTATAGAAAAAGACTGAGCAATATGTTTTTATGTATTTAAAATTAAAATGTGCCTTCTGAAAACTTTGAAAAATTTATGGTTTGTTTTATTGCTTAAGATACCATTAAATCATTAGACCAGTAGCTTTGTGATTCAAATTTAAAGCCATCATACTGTCCATCATTAAAAAAAAAAAAAAAAAACACAAAATCTTCCATTTGACATGAATATGATTTGCACTTATACTCACAGTGCAGCTCTTTAATTCTGAATTACTCTTAAATTTCTTATAGGAGTGATCATGTTTTAGTATACTTTTGTATAATCAATCAGAATTCTGAATTAGTTGCTCAAAAAATATTTATTGAGCTATAGTTCTCAAGTTCCTAAACTTACTATGTTTATTTCTATTCTCTATCCCTTTAAAATATGAATCATTTTTTTAAGTTACAAGTGGTTTAATCCAGTTCCAATTAGCTCAATGATAGTTCTAGAACTGAGCATTAATCTGCAGCAAATTAAAAGAGATGAAAGATGTAACTTGGTAATTAGTGATAAACTTACTACATGAGTAGTAGACTCTGAGCTTAGTGACAGCAAGGACTGTGTTTTGTTTACCACTCTAAGCCCGTAGCTACAATGTAACGCTATTTGAAATTGACTCTCTAGATCTCAAATGGTGTGTTTACTACATATGACAAACCTCAGATATTTCTTATACATATTTTACTTATTTTTTCTTAAAATGAAAATATTTTCTGGGTATATAAAGTATAAGTTTTTGATGGATTAGAATTAATAGCAAGACAGCATGGTCAAAATAACTAATGTGGTATAAAAAACATGTAGAAAATCTAAATGGTAAGCTACTCTCATAAGGCTATTCTGCTTTCACTGGGCCAAATATGCATGAATCAGTGTGTCACAGTATTTAATCCTCATACTCAAAAGGTTATTCTCTTTTTTTGTTCAAATGTGAAATGATATTTAGACAGGTTAAATATCTTGCCACAAGATAAAGTGGGAAATTTAGGACCTAGTAACATAAAAACTAAAACTCACATAGAAAAAAATACATTTTTTTACATTATCAAAGTTGAACATATGTAAACTCCTTGATTGGAAATTTTATTCATATACATACACATATATATATATACACACACACAGAGATCTTTCAGTTGTGTTAAGCTTTGGATATCATTTGTAAGGCTACAGACATTTTTCCACATAAATTTTGATGAATATTAGTATACATTTCTGTTGAATGTACACCTAAGAATAAAATATATATGAATATATATATATATATACACACACACAGAGATCTTTCATTAGTATTACTGTATAATATTCCATTGCATGAACCTATACTATATGTATGTGTGTGTATATATACATCTATATGTGTATACATATATATATATTCCTATAAATATATATAGGAGTCATGTAGACTTAGGTCTAAATACACCTCTAGTTTTATTTATAAATTGTTTTCAGGTTTCAAATGGGGAAGTGAAGCTGGGCCACCTACATTATAAAATTGCTTTGAAGATTAAGACCAATGATTACACTTCTCATGGCATAACATAAATATTTAGGTAATAACTATTAGGTGTTTATTTTTATGTGAAAGTTCAAATGCATAGTTAGCTCAGAGCTGGAAATCAGATTTACATCTGATTCTAAAGCCCAGAATTTGTCCTTAGGTTATATTATCTTTCCTACCATGACTTTTCTTTAAAGGAAGAATTACATGTTATAGAAATTAAGGAAAATCATTATATACTGATATAGTTAAAAGCAAGAAAAAAAAAAACAACAAAACTATTATCAATCACTTTCAGCCTCAACTTTTTTTTTTAAATCTAGTTATCAAAGAGAAGCATATTTCAAATTTAATTCATTTGAAGTCTCAGTGGCCTCAAACTACTAATCGTGCCAGTACCAGATGTTAACAGCAATTTTGATTTACCAGTTAGTATCTTTTTTTTTTTTTTCCATGAGAGTTCAGGAATTGATGACTTGAAACTTAGCTAAATTGAAAATGGTCTACATAGATCCCTTTATAACCATGTCATTACGTCAGTGCACTCCCAGGTAACTGAGTTCTCTTGCATAACAACTTGTATATTTCCGTCTTCTGACAAAACAGAAAGATATTGACATTTTTTAGGGTACAGTTACTCATCTGTGCAAAATGTCATGATTTCTTTCTTATTTGACTCATCAGGTCTCTCGTAGGTGGCTTTTTAATGACTCCAAATTCTCTTCTACCGACTTGTTTGTTGAAACTGAATATAAGTGGAGCTCACCAAAGATAGGATACAGATTATTGTCTATCCTCACTTTAAGAAAGTGTCAATGAACTTCCTTGGCATATCTTGGATGTAACTTAAAACATACAACTTTAACTGCACAGCAGTGAGGGATGACAGGTCAGGAGACAAATCTGGAACCTTAATGAGAGTTGCCACTAGTTCCCAGAAAGTTCTGAAAGAATTAATGCAGATGTAGACACTGAACAATTAAAAAATAATATTGAAAGGATGAAGATTTTTCATATTTATAGTTCACTGAAATATCTACCAGAGAAATTAAGGTGTTGATGGTGATGTGTCAAGATTATAACTAGTGTGTGCTTTCACTAGCCTGGGCCATAAATGGCCGTCCAAGGATGAAGGTGAGGATTTGACATTTAGGATGTGTATCTATAAGAAAAAGAGATCTATTCTCTTGCATGGAGAAAGAAATGGCAACCCACTCGAGTTGCTTGGAGTATTCCATGGAGAGAGGAGCCTGGTGGCCTACAGTCCATGGGGTTGCAAAGAGTAGGACATGATGAATGACTAATGTGTGCACACGTGCACATACACACACACATATTCTCTTATGGCTGTTCATCCATGAAGATGAGCATGTGAAATCTAGGGAATACATTCACTTAAAAATCAAGACAGACCTATTTCCTTAGGGTGATTCAACCAAGAATTTTTCATACAGTGAAACCTTGAGATTATAGATAAAACAGAATTGCGGGTGTCCTAAATTCCTTCTTGCCACCTCTTAATGTCTTCTGCTTCTGTTAGGTCCATACCATTTCTGTCCTTTATTGAGCCAATCTTTGCATGAAATGTTCCCTTGGTATCTCTAATTTTCTTGAAGAGATCTCTAGTCTTTCCCATTCTGTTGTTTTCCTCTATTTCTTTGCACTGATGGCTGAGGAAGGCTTTCTTATCTCTTCTTGCTTTTCTTTGGAACTCTACATTGAGATGCTTATATCTTTCCTTTTCTCCTTTGCTTTTCACTTCTCTTCTTTTCACAGCTATTTGTAAGGCCTCCCCAGACAGCCGTTTTGCTTTTTTGCAAAGCTTTTCCATGGAGATGGTCTTGATCCCTGTCTCCTGTAAAAAAAGAGATCTTCACAACCAAGATAATCACAATGGTGTGATCACTCACCTAAAGCCGGACATCCTGGAATGTGAAGTCAAGTGGGCCTTAGAAAGCATCACTAAGAACAAAGCTAGTGGAGGTGATGGAATTCCAGTTGAGCTATTTCAAATCCTGAAAGATGATGCTGTGAAAGTGCTACACTCAATATGCCAGCAAATTTGGAAAACTCAGCAGTGGCCACAGGACTGGAAAAGGTCAGTTTTCATTTCAATCCCAAAGAAAGACAATACCAATGAATGCTCAAACTACCTCACAATTGCACTCATCTTTACATCTTTGCATTACTTTACATGCTAGTAAAGTAATGCTCACTATTCTCCAAGCCAGGCTTCAGCAATACGTGAACTGTGAACTTCCAGATGTTCAAGCTGGTTATAGAAAAGAAACAGGAACCAGAGATCAAATTGCTAACATCTGCTGGATCATGGAAAAAGCAAGAGAGTACCAGAAAAACATCTATTTCTGCTTTATTGACTATCCCAAAGCCTTTGACTGTGTGGATCACAATAAACTGTGGAAAATTCTGAAAGAGATGGGAATACCAGACCACCTGACCTGCCTCTTGAAAAACCAATATGCAGGTCAGGAAGCAACAGTTAGAACTGGACATGGAACAACAGACTGGTTCCAAATAGGAAAAGGAGTATGTCAAGGCTGTATATTGTCACCCTGCTTATTTACCTTATATGCAGAGTACAGCACGAGAAACACTGGGTTTTAAGAAGCACAAGCTGGAATCAAGATTGCCGGGAGAAATATCAATAACCTCAGATATGCAGATGACTCCACCCTTATGGCAGAAAGTGAAGAGGAACTAAAAAGCCTCTTGATGAAAGTGAAAGAGGAGAGTGAAAAAGTTGGCTCAACATTCAGAAAACAAAGATCATGACAACAGGTCCCATGGGAAATAGATGAGGAAACAGTGGAAACAGTGTCAGACTTTATCTTTTTGGGCTCCAAAATCACTGAAGATGGTGACTGCAGCCATGAAATTAAAAGATGTTTACTTCTTGGAATAAAAATTATGACCAACCTAAACAGCATATTGAAAAGCAGAGACATTACTTTGCCAACCGAAGTCCATTTAGTAAAGGCCATGCTTTTTCCAGTGGTCATGTATGGATGCGAGAGTTGGACTATAAGAAAGCTGAGCACAGAAGAATCGATGCTTTTGAACTGTGGTGTTGGAGAAGACTCTTGAGAGTCCCTTGGACTGCAAGGAGATCCAGCTAGTCCATTCTAAAGATCAACCCTGAGATTTCTTTGGAAGGAATGCTGCTAAAGCTGAAACTCCAGTACTTTGGCCACCTCATATGAAGAGTTAACTCATTGGAAAAGACTCTGATGCTGGGAGGGATTGGGGGCAGGAGGAAAAGGGGACGACAGAGGATGAGATGGCTGGATGGCATCACCGACTCGATGGACGTGAGTTTGAGTGAACTCCAGGAGATGGTGATGGACAGGGAGGTCTGTCGTGCTGTGATACATGGGGTCACAAAGAGTTGGACACGACTGAGTGACTGAATTGAACTGAACTGAACTAAATCCCTTCAGCCATGTCAGACTCTGTGTGACCCTATGGACTGTAGCCCACCAGGCTCTTCTTCCATGGATTCTCCAGGCAAGAATACTGGAGTGGGTGTTCATAGGATCCTCCAGGGGATCTTCCTAACTCAGGGATTGAAGCAGCGTCTCTCATGTCTCTCATTGTCTCCGTAGTCAGGTTCTTTACTGCTAGCCCCCGGGAAGCCCCAGACAGAATTAATTAATAATAATGAAGTTCAACCAGATTCGGGTGAAAAAGTAACAATGGCAGGGAAAATAGATCCCTAAAAGAGGTATTTGTGTCTGATAAACAGCAATGGAGTATTGTAAAAATAATATTTCAACTCTTTGTAGCCTCGTGCTGAGAATAAGACCATTCTAATCAACATGTGAGACCAGGTTTTTACAACATTTGGCCTGCTGGTAAACTTTTTCTCCTAGGAATATG
Source organism: Budorcas taxicolor (assembly GCF_023091745.1). Taxonomy (NCBI): domain Eukaryota; kingdom Metazoa; phylum Chordata; class Mammalia; order Artiodactyla; family Bovidae; genus Budorcas; species Budorcas taxicolor. Next base: position 51,949,753 of record NC_068929.1, on the reverse strand, counting down.
GGCAGGGCTGCTTCTTGTAAAAGTTCAGATTTGGAATTCTGATCAACAGATTCAGGAACATAAAGTTCAGCTGAGACTTTCATAAAATATTTTTAAACAAAACTGTATTCATTTTTGGAATAATTTTTTTCCCCAGAAAAGTCCAAACTATTGAATAAGAGAATAAATTAATGGTTGCCTGGTGTTGTGTGTGGAAACCAGGAATGATTATGAATGAGCACAAGGGAGTATTCTGGACTGAGGGAATTTTCTAAACCTGGACTGTAATGATGATGTACAAATCTAAATTTACTTAAATTATTAAATTGTACAAGTAAGTGGATTTTCATGGTATGCAGATGGTACCTCAATAAACCTGTTTAATATAATTTAGACTTCTCTAGTTAATATACTTCATTGTCTTTACTGTGCGATTTTCATAACTTACTCTTTCATTTTGCATGATTCCTTGTACTTAATAAAAATTTGGAAAAATATTTGGAAATATAATCCAAAATACGCTGAAGATCCCATGACATTACTAAAAGTAATAATGTCTCTCTCTTTTCATGGAAAGCAGAAGAGACAGATTAAATCAGTATCTATTTGTCTTAAGTAAGACACAAAAGATCTCTGGACTTTTACCATAATATAAGCCTGTATTCTGTAGTGAAAGTGAGACTATGAAATGCCTGCAAATCTCCTTTTATAATCCTTTCTTATGTTAAAATCATACTAGCCTATTTTTTTTCACACTTCCATAAAAGTATAGGAAAAAACCATCCTTTTATGCCTTTTGTGTGTGTGAGAATTGATATGGAATGACTAACCTTGAAGGAAAATAGAAAAAGTGTCAGAACAGCCCTCCCTCTCCTCTGAAAGCCTTCCTTGGAAATAAGTTTCATAATCTCCTTTTCTAAAACTCCACTGTAGCCCACAGACATAGCTTTAACTTCTGCTCTACTTTTTCAAGTAAGCAAAGCCAATTCTTTGGGTCAAGACTATTTGATGATTGGACAATCTCACTTACAGGCAGAGGGCTTAAAGCAGAGAACATGACATTTGCATAAACTGTGTCCCTGAACTTGATAATGTAAGAAAAGCCTATGGTAAAACACATGACACAACTTTATCTCTAAGATTTCTGCTTTTTCTTCCTACCAAGAGCAACAGAATTTAAATTATGGTCTGGATTTTGTGTAGGATGAAACTCTAAATTTGGAAAAATTCAAGGGCAGTTTGAAATGTTCAAGAAATATTTTTAAAGAAGAGCTGCATGAGTGAAACTTTGACAGAACAATTGGATATTTGCAAAAGTTTTTATTTAACCTTCATATAGGAAAATAATCTGAACAGGTATACAGTTCTTCAAATAGAGTTTTTTTGTTCTATGCACTAGTGCATGTAAGAAAGCACAAGTTTGAACCCCCCAATTTTTTTTCAGGTTTCCTAAAGAGAGTTCTAAAATTCTATGATCCTCAGGAAAATTTGCAACTATTTCTAAGTTATGACCCTCTTTCATTTATTTTCTAGAAATTTACATATACTGGCTTTGTCACAGGAAAGTGTTACTTCACAAAACTTTAATTTTAGGGCCTGTTTTTCTCTGTGATTTTATTTTTTAAATTAGTATCAATTATCTGAAGGCTAGATCTCTCTCCACTATTCTCTATAATGTTATCTTTTTGTTAATTTTGTAAATCTCTTTTGGCCTTCTCATCTACAATCTGAGGAGATTTCTTCTTCTCTTTTTCCCATTTCTAATTCCAGTTTCTATAAAACATATCCTGCATTTTTTTCCCTCCAATTTAAGTTTACTTTTAGTTTTATGGTAAACATTTCTTATATCACTAATTTCAAAATTCTCATGCTATTGTATATATATGTATGTGTATATATACATACATATATTTTTATTGCAGAAAAAAAATACAGTGTAAAATTCACTATCTTAACTATTTGAAATGTACAATTCAGTAATGTTAAATATATTTAAATTGTTATGAAATAGATCTACAGGACTTTTTCATCTTGCAAATCTAAAACCCTAAGCCCACTGAACAACTACTACCTTCCCCCTGACCCCAGGCTCTGGTAACTACCATTCTGCCTTCTATTTCTATGAATTTGACTCCTTCATTTACCTAATAGTGGGATCATACAGTGTTTGTCTTTTTGTGACTGGCTTATTTCACTTAACATAAAGTCCTCAAGGTTTGTTTCTAATATAGAATGTAACAGAATGTCCTCCTTTCCCCCCTCAGATTTATTGGAGAATAACTAACAAAACTATATGATATTTAAAGTATACAGTGTGATGATTTAATATACATAAATATTGTAAAATAATTTCTCCCAATGAATAATCAAGACATCCATCACCTCACATTTATCTTTTTTTTTTTTTGGTGAGAACTTTAACATTTTACTCTCTTGTGTGTTAGTCTCTCAGTCATGTCTGACTCTTTGTGACCCCATAGACTGTAGCTCACAAGGCTCCTCTGTCCATGGCATTCTCCAAGCAAGAATACTGGAGTGAGTTACCATTCCTTTCTCCAGGGGATTTTCCTGGTCCAGGGATTGAACCCTGTTCTCCTGCAAAGCAGGCGCATTCTTTAATGGATACCAAGGAAGCCCTCTTAGCAAATTTCAATTAAACATTTTGCTGTCATCAACTATAGTCATCATGTTATACATTAGCCCCTCATCTATCTTATAACTGGAAGCTTATATCCTTTTATCAACCTCCTCCTGGCTTATTTCACTTAGTATCATGATCTCCAAGGTCATTGATGCTGTTTCAAATGACAGGATATTTTTTTAATTTTCTTTTCTAAGAATGAATAAATTGGCTTGTGAATAGTGCTACTGTGATCATGGGAATGTAAATATCTCTTAGATATTCTGATTTCTCTTATTTTGGATATACCCAGAATTGAGATTTCTGGATCATACAATAGTTCTTTTTTAATATTTTGAGGAACCTCCAAATTTTTCTATTACAGCTACACCATTTCAGAATTCTGCCAACAGTGCAGGAATGCCAGTGTCTCTACATCTTTACTAACACTTGCTATTTTCAATTTTTTTTAATAGTAGCTATTCTAATGGATATAAGGTGATAGCTCATTGCAGTTTTAATTTGCAGTTTTCTGATGATTAGTTGTGCCGTATATTTTTACATATACTTATTGACCATTTGCGTATCATTTTTGGATAAAAGTTTACTCAAGACCCTAGCCCATTTGTTAAATTGGGTTATTTGATTTTTTGTTTTTAAGTTGTAATAGTTCTTTATGTATTTTGAAAATAAACTCTTCACTATGCATATGATTTGCAAATATTTTATCCCATCCCATAGATTGCCTTTTCACTTTGTTGATTTTGTTCTTTGATGTACAGATGTTTAAAATTTTAATATAACTTCATTTACCCAGTTTTGCTTTCATTTCCTATAGCTTTTGTTTTGGTACCATATCCAAGAAACCATTACTGATTCCAATGCCATGAAAATTTTTCTCTATGTTTATTTCTAGCCTGAAGAGCAAAGCTATGGTTTTTCTAGTAGTCATGCATGGACGTGAGAGTTGGATCATGAAGAAGGCTGAGTGCCGAAGAATTGATGCTTTTGAACTTTGGTGCTGGAGAAGACTCTTGAGAGTCTCTAGAATAGCAAGGAAATCAAACCAGTCAATCCTAAGGGAAATCAACTCTGAATATTCATTGGAAGTACTGATGCTGAAGTTCCAAAACTTTGGCCACCTGATGTGAAGAGCTGGCTCATTAGAAAAGGCCCTGATGCTGGGAAAGATTGAGGGCAAGAGAAGGGGGTCACAGAGGATGAGATGGTTGGATGGCATCACTGACTCAATGGACATAAGTTTGGACAAACTCTGGGAGAAAGCAAAGGACTGAGAAGCGTGACATGCTGCAGTTCATGGGGTTACCAAGAGTTAGATATGACTTGGTTTCTGAACAACAACTACATTTACTACCATCTATAACCTTTAAATCATGGATAAATTTACCATTGTATTGGTCACCTGCTTGAGAGAGGATGGTTATGTTCTGGAAGTAACAAAGTAGTCTACCTGGTAGATATGACCTGCATTATCAGGGAGTTTCTCTTCTATCACTTTGTCTGAATTTTAGTCTTGATCTACTCCTTGGCAATTTTAAAAGTATAGTCAGGGTATACTTTTTAATTCTTCTTCATCAGCCTTATCATTAATACATGTTCTTCTAACTGCCTGACATCTATTTTTGCATATTTGTGTCAGTTGTAACCTAGTTTTGTACTCCTTATAGACATTTTAACCAAGAAAACATGGAATTCAATCAGGGTATACTTACAAATTTCTAGTTAAAACAGTGATTGCTTGCTTGAAATATATTCCATTAGAATATTCTAAAATGACTAGTATATGGTTATTTTATAGGTTATTTTATAATCTGATGGACAATGAATCAACAGCTCATTATTGGGAAGCCATTGTTCTATTTATTTTAAACATATCTTAAGGTTGAGCTAACTAGAAACATTAGGCCTTATTCAATTATGTTCTTAAGAAGATTAAAATTTGTATGACTCAGTTCAGATCTAGATCTAGATTGGAATACAAATCTCATTTTTTAGTAAAATGTCATGGTTTATATCTCCAGATGGCAAACATCTTTCCAGCCTCACCATCTTTCTGGTCCTGCCTACATTAACTCTGGTATAACTCATTTCCTCCTTTTTATTTTTTTTTCTACATGTTGCTCTTCAATCCCTCCAAGTTCCTTTTATTCAGCCATTCCTAAAATAAGTTAATCATAATCCTCTACTCTTCTTACAAAAATGAGTCTCTAGGCTTTGGGGTCTTCTTGTTGAACTATGCTTACAAGATTTTCCTGTGTAACATGACTGAATTTCTAGAGACTTTCTCCACAGTCCACCACTTCCTCAGTGCTATCAAAACTATGACCATCCTTAAAGAATGTATCATCACAATTGTTTAGTGTTGTCTTCTGTATCTGAGTATGCAAATCCAGTCTTTTTATTCTAATGCTATAGAATAACAATAATATTGATTTTGGAAAAGAATTTCAGATTGTCTTTTATAAAATCATCTGCTCTTCAAGGTAGGTAAAGACAGAAAGGTTTGATCCTAAATTTATCCTACTTAATCACTCAGTCACTCTTCGTGATGCTATGGACTGTAGCCTTCCAGGTTCTCCTGTCCATGGAATTTTCCCATGGAGTGGGAAGAATATTGGAGTGGGTTGCCTTTTTCTTCTCCAGGGGATCCTCCCAACCCATGGATTGGACCCATATCTCCAGGGTCTCCTGCATTGCAGGCAGATTCTTTATCGCTGAGCCACTGGGCAATCCTAAATACAAGTAATTAAAATTCTCCAAATTTTCTCAACTCCTTTATATTCTTCACCTAAAACCACATATAAATAGTTAAGAAACCAACCAAGGAAGAAATACAGATTTGTGTTAGAATTTTTGCTTGCATTTTTTATGAAGAAATGTTTCTTAAATCAGTAAAAGAAAGTTTCTTCATAAATATTTTAATATGCTAAAAAGTTTCACATCCATCTTGATGGGTCTACACAACTTAATGTCATGTATTGAGGTGACAGTAATAGAAAATTAATGTATTATGACTTCAATGGGTTTGTAATTTAATCAAAACAGAAGTTTCTAAAAAATATGAGTAAAATATATGCCAAAAGATGAGTAGTGAAGCAGACAATAATAGAAGCTCATTATCTGGATTACTTTTGTTTTGAAATAAAACATGGCCATTTATAGTCTGATTATAATTAAACAATGTCAGATAGAAATGCTATTCCTGTATCTATTAATCAACAATATTGCATTCTGACTTGAAATTAAGTAATATTGCAGTCTCTATAGATTTCTGTAACTCATTAACTTAAAGTGAAGTCACCTCTTTAAGCATCAAAGTTAAACAAAAGTGTCTAAAACTATACCCTTATTCTCATAATTTACTACTAACTATAATTTAAGATTCATTTGAATTATATTTTGGCCCAATTAATATTTATAATTCAATAATAGGTCATGGTATGAAAAAATACAGTAAGGATGTAAGGTTAATGAATTTAAATACATATTTTTGCTTTAGTAGTTTAAGACTTGGGTTCAATTCCTGGGTTGGGAAGATCCCCTGAAGAAAGGAACTGCTATCCACTCCAGTACTCTTTATACTCACTGTCCTCTTTCTTGTTTTTCAGCCATATAGTCAATGCTTCATTTCAACTGTCCTCTAACTCATTTCACTTCCCTGGACTGTCGGTGGAAGCATGGACTACTTATCCCCTTGATCTAATTTACAGAGCACAACAGTGTCAGACTAATTTTCCTAAAGCCATCCCAATCATGAAATATTTGCATAAAATCTTTTAAAGAGACTTCATTACATACCAACTGAAATCTACCTTACTATTTTTTAATGTGAAACCTAGAATTATCTGTCCCCAGCCTGACTTTTCAGTTTTATATAATCATATCTCTTGTTATACAATCTGTACAAACCAACTGAACTCTTCACTAGACTGTACTTGAGTTATTCCACTTTTCCATTTTATGTTTATGAAAGCCCCAGGTCAGGACACTTCCTGATTTACCCATCCACAAGCAGATCTTCTAAAAACACATAATAACTTTTGTTCTTTTCCCATTAATTCTATATTTAATGTTATGTTAAATACTTACATATGCATCTGCTTTTTTTCTAAAGTATTTTTCTGAGTGTGGTATCTATTTAAATTTCATACACCCTCAGAGCCTATTTAAAGCTCTCTACAGAATAGCCATTAAAAATTTCAACAAATTTTTCTCAGTTCCCTCTCTCAGGTTTTACTTCTTTTGAACCAGTGCCCACAAGCTAGTACATATTATTTCACATCAGTAGAATGTGTAGAAATGGAGTCATTGCATTTAATATTTAATAAACACTTTTGTCTGACATTCTTTAAATTATTAAAGATATTGCAAATATTCCATAGGAAATGTTAATGCCATTTTATACATAAGGTGACTCTATAAATCATAATATATTTTATTTAAAGGAATATTGAATACATCAATGCAATATGGAAAACTAAGCTTTATGTAAATTACAAATATTCTTCCATCTTATTAACCATAAAATAAAACATGGGAATTTAAATCAACTGTAAAAATTAACATTTACTTTACAATTAAAATGGATGTAATATAGGTAAATTTTGGAGATATTATGAACTACTGGGATTTCCATAAGCTCTTTATGCAGATATATTAGTTTTGTCTACCTGGTCATGAAGAATCATATAATTGTGTGTGTGTGTATGTGTGTGTGTGTGTGCACATCTGTGTGTGTTCTCAGTCATATCTGACTCTTTGCAACACCATGGACTGTAGACCACCAGTCTCCTCTATCCATGGGATTTTCCAGGCAAGCATACTAGAATGGGTTGTCATTTTCTACTCCAGGGGATCTTTCCAACCCAGGTATCGAATCACATCTCTTGTACCTCCTGCACTGGCAGGTAGATTCTTTACCACTGTGCCACCTAGGAAGCCCAATAGTCTATATATTACTAATTAATTAAAATTTATCACCTACTATGGCTTTTCCTTTACAAAGTCCCCAGGGATGAGAATAACTATAATTTCTTGAACGTCTATGAAATTTAATTTGCATGTAGATTCTCACTTTGAACTAAAACTAGGCTTTCTTTATCTATCAAGGATCTTCAGTATGAATTCTTAGTCTGTTTACACTAGAATACTTTCATTGACATTTTTGATGTATTAAAAAATTGGCAAAAAAATTATAAAAAGAAAGGACGTTTATAATTTCAAAATTTCAAACCAAGTGTCTCCCAAATCAGGTATTGGAAACCATAGTATTTAAAATTTGGAGGGAGGTGTAGTAGCTAGGAAATATAAAAAATATTAAAATAATATTTATTCTGTAATTATTTTGCAATACAAAATTGGTTTTAAAATATTTTTTTCATCTAATGAGAGCTTGACTCAGGTATTTAACAGTTTTAATAAGCAATTAAATGATTTTGTATAGATATCATGTGGGTTATTAAAAGTGTGTGTCAGTTGATTTTTAATAGAGTTTCTTCTGATATATATGGTGTATAAAGACATGGGGCTGGAAGTTATTATCAAGGTAAGGACTATAGGTAGAGAAGAGCTGAGCCATCTTGTTCATTCTTGGGGCACTTCAACCTTTAGGGGTAAAGCAGTCAATCATTTCCTCCTTCGTGACTATATTTGCCTCAGGCAGATAAGAATTAATATCTTAATAATACCTTTAATTAAAACATTTTAATTAAGATAGCTGTTCTTACAGCTATCTTAATGAGGAGGGTAAAAAAAAAAAAGGAAAGAAAAGACAAAAGAAGTCAGAAAATAGGAAGATATCAGGTGGAGTATGTGCTTAAAGGTGCTTCTCTGGCAGCTCAGTTGGTAAAGAATCTGCCTGCAGTGTGGGAGGCCCCAGTTTGATACCTGGGTTGGCAAGAGACCCTGGAGAGGGAAAGGAAAACTTACTCCAGTATTCTTGCCTGGAAAATTACATGGACAGAGGAGCCTGGTGGGCTACAGTTCATGGGATGTCAAGGGGTTGGACATGGCTTAGTGACTAAACCACCACCACCATCACCACCAAGTGTTTAAAAGAATTAAAAAGAGAAGCCCAACTCTTCATGCTAGCACTGGGCATATGAGGCTACTACCTCCTAGATGCCTGCAATAATAAACAGAATAATACATGCATTGGTTGCTGCATGCCAGGCATTGTTTTGAATGGTTTACTAGTGTTCCTATTCTTTAATCTTTATGAAAATGCCTTGAGATGAGAATTATTATAAGTTTTACATTATTGCTGTTCAATCACTAAATCATATCATGTTCCCTTGGTATTTTGTGACTTCGTGGACTGCAGCACACCAGACTTTCTTGTCCTTCACTATTTCCATGAGTTTACTCAAACTCATGTCCATTGAGTCGATGATGCCATCCAACTATCTCATCCTCTGTCACCTCCTTCTCCTCCTGTCCTCAATCTTCCCAGTATCGAGATATTTTTCAATGAGTTGGCTCTTTGCATTGAGTGGTCAAAGTATTGGAGCTTCAGGTTTAGCATCAGTCCTTCCAATGCATATTCAAGATTGATTTTCTTTAGGATTGACTCATTTGATCTCCTCGCTGTCTAAGGAACTCTCAAGAGTCTTCTCCAGCATCACAGTTTGAAAGCATCAATTCTTCGGTTCTCAGTCTTCTTTATGCTCCAACTCTCACATCCATACATAACTCTGGAAAAATCAAAGATTTGACTATGTACACCTTTGTTGGCAAAGTGATGTCTCTGCTTCTTAATATGGTGTCTAGGTTTGTCATAACTTTCCTTCCAAGAAGCAAGTGTCTTTTAATTTCATGGCTGCAGTCACCATCGGTAGTGGTTTTAGAGCACAAGAAAATAAAATCCATCACTTTTTCCACTTTTTTTCCCATGTATTCGACATGAAGTGATGGGACTGGATGCCATGATGTTAGTTTTTTGAATGTTGATATTTAGCCAGTTTTTTCAATCTTCTCTTTCACTTTCATCAAGAGACTCTTTAGTTCCTCTTTGCTTTCTGCTATTAGAGTGGAGTCATCTGACTGTTTTCCTCTATTTCTTTCCATTGTTCACATAACAAGGCTTTCTTATCTCTCCTTGCTAGTCTCTGGAACTCTGCTTTCAGTTGGGTATATCTAGGGCTTCCCTGGTGGCTCAGATGATAGAGAGTCTACCTCCAGTGCGGGAGACCCAGGTTCAATCCCTAGGTCAGGAAGATCCCCTGGAGAAGGTAATGGCAACCCACTCCAATATTCTTGCCTGGAGAATCCCATGGACAGTGGAGTCTGGCAGGCTACAGTCCATGGGATTGCAAAGAGTCAGACAAGACTGAGCAATTTCATTTTCTTTCTTTCCCTTTCTCCTTTGCATTTTGCTTCTCTTCTTTTCCCAGCTATTTGTAAGGACTTCTCAGACTACTACTTTGCCTAAGTTTTACATTTCAGATGAGGAAATTGCAGTGCATAGAGGTCGACTAGTTGCTAAACACCACCGGGCTCTCTGTAGTTAGAGTGAGGAGTCAACCAGATAGTGAGAAGCCACCTGAGGAAAGGTGGAATGAACTCAGATAACCTAGCTATATCATCAGCATACATGCTTTTCTAATTCTCTTTTTGTTATGGGTTGGATCATGTCTCCTAAAAAGATACATTGAAATCCTAATTCTCAGCACCTCAGAATGTGACCTTTTTTAAACAAAGGGTTACTGCAGATATAATTTAAGATGTGGTCATACTGAGTAGAGTGAACCCTTATTCCATTACTACTGGTCCTCTGATAAGAAAAGGAAAGAGAGTAAGGAGAACACTATACAAAGACTCAAGACACACAGGGAGAAGACATCCAAGTGACAACAATGGCTGCAGAAATTGGAGTGATGGATAAACCAAGGAAAACCACCAGAAGGTAGAACAGAAATATGGAACAGCATCTCTCATAAAATCCTTCTGGAGGAACCAATCTCGTTAGCATCTTGATTATTGACTTCCAGCTCTACCACTTTGAGAAAACGCATTTGCTACACATATGTGGTACTTGTTACCACAGCCCTAAGAAATTAGTACACTTTACAGACATTCTCTTAGAATTTGATTTCATTTGATATTCACTTATTATTTTACATCTTATTGTAACTCTCGCTTTCATCAGTGGAAATAGCTGACTGCCGGGGTCAAGCCCCAGTGGATCCAGGGTAATTCGAAGGTGGGGACGGAATCAAGAATCAGCGTCCTGGGAAAAAACTTATTTAATTGCAGATATATAGAAAGATTAGAAACGGATAGTGTAGTAGGAAATATTAGTGGAGAAAAAGAGGCTGAATAACTTGGTTTACATGGGATACCAATAAAATTCCAAGACAAGGAATTTGCACCATCTACGTTGGGCCACTGGTGCCACTTGAATATCGGAAGGTGCCCCTCTTTGGGCTCCTTCTCGTATGGAACTTAAAAACCTGGGCAAGTAAGTAGACATGGTGAGCACCCACGCTCCAGATGGGAATTCAGCCAGAAAAACGGGGAGCAAGAAATAAATGACATGGGGGAATCAGTCTTTCCAGAAACGGATCCGATTTCTTTATTTTTTAGGTTTGCTTATATACCTTTTGTTACACATAGGGATGAATACAGAGTCATTCGGGGGTCAGCAGACCTGACCCTTGTCAAAATCAGGTGCTTCACATAAATGTATAAAAAAAGGTTTTGGGGATTTTACATCATCTTCTGGCCATGAGGCCTGCTGACATTTTATGATCCTTTCTTTCTGATAACCAAAAAACTTACTTTTTCCAAGGGTGTTTTTTCTTAAACCAGGCACCACCCTCCAAATAAAGTTGCATTCCTATAGGGTGAGGGTGTAGTGAGTTACAAGCAAGAAAGGAATTTATTTAACCCAAGGTTAACATGATTAATCTTAAAGCTTAATACTTATTTCTCCTATATGCTAGTTATATTCATTATAAGGGCAGGGAATATGGAGATTTAACAGCAAAACATCAGCCCAATAAATGAAAATCCTTTCACCAATATTCCCCTTAAAATCTATTTAGTATTAAGATAGTGATAAAGTTACATTTTTGCATAGCAAGGACACAGTGATTTATAACAAAGTACAGTGATCTATTACAAAAGAGAAAATTCATTAACTCAAAAAGTCTAGTATTGCTAACATCAAAAACTACTATATTTCCTTTTCTATATTCCGAATACATTGATTAATATATTCCCAGGTGCCTACAGATATGGAGGCCTGATGGCAATCATTGACTCAACAGTGAGAAAAGCCCTATGCTAATTAAGACTTTCAAAATACTCCAAGCTCTCTGTGCTGTTTATGGTTGAGAGGTTGTCACACAAGCTAGTCTGTCAGCAGAGAGGTTTGACCTGAGACACCCTTGTCACACCCAGGGCAGGGAATTAGCAGCAATTATTGGCACAACAAATGAAAAACCCTTCACCAATATAATTCCTAACCAACCCACTATAGCAATAATTTCTAACTTCCCAAAAGAATCTGCCTTTAGTAAGTCTAAAACATCTCATGCCTCTCACGATCGGGAGGCTGTAAACAGTCACATGTGGCTGGACAAACCTGTACAGGAAGGCTAAATAACCTTCAGAGGAGTTCATAAGTTGAAATACTCTTGTCATGCCCAGGAATTTTTACTGACTTGAAGCTGTAAGTTAACTCCTTCTCCGAGAGACGTAATGGGGGTCAGCCTCCCGTAAAGTCAGAGGTATAGGTGAGAGGCACTGTTTCATTGGGATGAAACAGTAAAGTAGATAGACTCTGGTTTTGGGAGTAGATGCTCGGGAACAGGGGGTTTCCTGAGGCTCGATCCGCCTTTGCGTATGCCGAAGCCTCCTTCCTCATGACCTTGGCCATGGGTGGAGTTCCTCACACTGGTTCCCAGCAGCTGACCATCTGTTACGTGCAAGAACACCTATTGGAAAATTGTGACAAATAGAATAAGGTTGGAAAAGATAGAGTATTTGTTGAAAATAGTAATAATTCATAATGATCAAAGTAAAGAAGATACACCTGCACTGGTTTCTGCAGTAGGCTAGTATTGAGTGATAGAATAGGAAATTTGGTATTGTTTTGCTTCAAAGTGCCACTGAAACTTTCTGGCCAGAGGCATAATGTGACAAGAAATGTGCTTTAGGAAGATCAATATTACTGCAAAAATTAGATTTTATGGAGTAGAAATAACCAGAGGTAGCATGAATTTTTAGGAGACTGTAAGTCTAACAGGTAGTAGCATAGATAAGATATGTGAGGACAACTAAGCTTTGAGAATAAGCTTTGAAAAGGATCCTAGGGAAGGAGAATAGAGAGGATATAGTAATTGCAGATGTAGAACAGGAAAGACAAATATAATTTCACAGTTCCATCCTCAGTGAATGAGACTCCTGCTGAGGCATTGCAAAGATAGTTTGTGACAGAGATGTATTTTTTTTTAATGTATTGTTTTATTTTGTACATGGTATTGATCTTTTAAAGTATGAATTACTGGTGACACAACTTAAATAAAGATATCTTAAAGGTAGCTGGAAATGCATAACCTAATATAGAAAAGAAATGGAAATTATAGCAGCTACCATCCTTCAGCTGACTATTCAGTCTTAGTTTTTCAGTACTGTTTTATTAATCCCTAAATACTTCTGTGAACTGCAACCTATGCTACTCACATTTAACAGATCAGGAAAAATGAGGCAGAGGAAGGTAAAAATAACTTCCCAGTGCTGCGCTATTTAGCAAGAGCCAAGACTGGAACTCATCATTCTTTGAACTTTGGAGTCATCTTCATTTTAAAAATGGTAAGTTGTATACTTCGATGAGATTCATGGAAGCTTCAAGAGTCAGGAGGGCCAGAATCATGGTGTTCAAGATATATGAAGTACACACACCAAAGGGTGTATTTTCTGACTACAAAAAGAGTAAAATTTGCCCTGCTTAGCCTTGGGTGTTTCTCTTTTTAAATCGTAGATTATTTTGGCTGAAATAATCCTCAAATGGATCTGGCATCTATTTTACAGCCATTAGATTATATACATCTTGAACTATTTATATTTAAAGATTTAAGAATTTTAAATAGAAAAGACATAAAGGTCTCGTAATACGTTGCTAATCAGAAATGAACACATAAGTCTCAAGCCATTTAAAATGGTGTTATTCTTTTATAGGTTAGTTTATTAAAAAAAAAAAGTTTCAGTAAAATGTAGATAAAATTATAGCAGCAGTGTGCCAGAAGGGACATAGTGTTCCATGCATGTTATATTTCCCAGAAGATTTTGAGTGAATGGATTACCTTTTCTACTTTCCCCCCTTAACCAGCTTTGACACGAGTATGGTAGACTATTAAATTTCTATATTTAGCCACAGCAGAGTGAATTTCACTGAACTGTGAAGTAATTTTAAATACATTTTGTATAAAACTTTTCTGAATTTTAAAGCACTTTGACGTCACAGTGAATAAAAATTGCTCAAAACACAAATCAGTGTAGTTCGAAATACTGGCCATGTGTGCTTTTTAAAATATGGACTTATGTTATTATTTTGAGCCCATATGGGAAGCAACAACTTTTATTATAGTCTCAGCTAAATAATTTGTATAAAAAAGAAATATTTGGTAAAGTAATAGATAGTATTTAAAAATAAGTCTCATGCCCATAATCTTATAAATCCAATAGAAAAATAACTATAACTGTTGAGGAAATGATTTTGAGCTTTCAGCTTTTTCAGAAAGCAATGGTGGTCTTCAGTTTACTGAGAGTAAATTGACCTGATTTTTCTGCAAGGCTTAGTCTATCACAGGTATTTTTAGCTCAGTCAGTTTCTGTGAGAAATATATCATCATAATTTACTTTAGAGTATTATTTGGTAAGGATTATAGCAGAAATATAAATGACATATAAAAGAAGGAAATATTACTTCTCTGATTCTATGGCAAGGATATTTATTTAACTTTCTTTTCAACTATCTATAAACCCAAAGATAGTAACCAAATACTAATGTTAAGACATGTTCGTTAGATGAAGGAATTGTGTCTTGAACAACAAGTAGTGAATAAACAAGGGAAATAATAACCTACTTCAGTGTTGATTTAACTTTTCAATAGCTAGTAATATACTGGAGAACATTATAGTGGAATCTCACTAAAAGGTTTACACTGACAATTTTTTTCAGCTTTGCTCAGGCACTTCAGTCATGTTCTACCGTTTATGTCACCTTGGACAATAGCCCACCAGGATCCTCTGTCCATGGGATTTCCCCAGTAAAAATACTAGAGTGGGTTGCCATGCCCTCCTCCAGGGAATCTCCCTGACCCTGGTATTGAACTCTAGTCTCCTGTGTCTCCTGCATGGTAGGCAGATTCTTTACCACTGAGCCACTGAGAAAGCCCACAACTGATACATAGGAATTGCATATATTCAGGTATACAACTTTGTTCATGTATTGCTCTCTTGACCTTTTGATTCTCCATCTAGTAAATCAGATACCTCCATGTCATTAGGGCCAGTTTCTGGAAATTTATCTTATTATTTTATGTGTAACATATTTACTTGTTCCATTATTTTCCTTGACTCTCTGCATTGGTTTTTGCTCATCAGATGAAACAGCCCCTTCTCTCAGTCTCCACAGACTATTCTTAGAGAACAGATGACCCTCACCAATCAGACTGGCCAGAGATGCTGGATGCATCTTGACTTTTGTGCTTATTTGAACCACTGTCTTTGTTCTTAGCACTTCCCAGGAGACTAGACTATATGAAGCCTTGTCAGTCTGAAACAGGTGAGACAGAAGCCCATTACTCAATAGAAGCTAGAAAACTTGGGGTTTTAGATATGCTTCAATTCTTTCTCTAGATATGCTTCTTTCTTTAGATATGCTTCAATTCTTTCTCTCCTAAGGAAGAAGCTGGGTAGTGGCATCAATCACCTGCTTACTCTTCATTGAGCTGAGGAGAGGAGCTATGGCAAAGCCTACACACCTGCTGAGACCACATGATTTTCCAGCTGCTGCTGTACTCTCTGTCATTCTTAGGGGCCTGGTAAGTGCTGGGTCCCATTAGCTCTGGGACAGGTGTATAGAAGCCAGTCTTTGGAGAGCAGCTAGAAAAGTTGAGGGTCTATATGTGTAGCTCTATTTAAAAAAAGGTGAGCCCTGATTTTATTGCTAGAGTACTGGGATGTACCTGCGTACCCACACACCTGTTTAAACTTTCAAAGGACTTGTGATTGCTGGCTCATCATCTCCGAGTGATAGATAGTTTAGAATCCAGTCCCTGGGGCAGCAGCCACAGAAATTGGAGTGTTGGATATGCATTCTGTCTCCTTCCAGGAGGAAGCTGGGAGGTGGGTTTTGTTCTAACAGTGAGTGGGGAAAAGAGTTACAGGAAGAGCCCATGGGATTGTTCAAAACCTTTCCTGTGTTCTTCATAGACCATAGGAGACTAGTACATGTGTAATCTGACTCCTTCCAAGAAAGCTGAGTCTTACTTAGCTTTATGTCTGGAGTGGCCTGGGGGTAGAAGCCACAGAGAGTACCCACATGTTCATTCAAGCTCTCAGGGAACTAGCAATCATCTGCCTCATCAGTCCCAAGGACAAGTTAGTTAGATGCCAGACTCTTGGACTGCCACTGGGTAGTTGGGACATTAGCTGTTCAGTGTAATCCTTTTAGGAAGCACTTGGGAACTGGGATTTATTGCCTCCTTGCTCTGCACTGACCAGAGTGGGGAGCCACAGGAAGTGTTGATGTACCCATTTAAAACCACCCTTTTCTCTCTGTGGTCCCAGGGGACTACTGAAAGCTAGACTGCTAGCTTCCAGAGTCATGAGAGATAGGAGTCAGTCCCTCCAGTTGTAGTAAAAAAAAAGTTAGGGAAAAAGGTTTCTAAAGGTGTAAGGAGAAAGGGGACCACTTAGGATGTAGATTACTTGAAAACTAAGAAGGAATACTGGCTACCATTCCCACATCCTGGGAATATCTGTGATCCAAAGACATCTATTGTGGGATGGTTGCTAGAGCAAAGGTGTGGCCCTGTTTTTGCAGTAAACTTGTGGATTAACTAGGTAAGGTTTCAAGATGAACTGAGAGGTTTTTCTACAGTGACTATATTATTTATAATCTAAATTATCACTTTTGAAAGTAAAGGGAACTAAATCATTACACCAGAACAACAAGTGTAAACAAGGATTGATCTGGGAAAAGTGGCATTAAGAATCATCCTAGTTATGACCCAGCTATTAGAGAGCTCTGTTAATATTTATTTTATAAAACATTCTAAGCCCCTAAAAAGGTTTAAGAAGTAATGCACATTTGAGCTCCTAATTGTGTCATGCCTACTATATACCACTGGTCATGGGAAGTCACATGGCCAAGCCCAAAATCAAGGGGTAGGGAAATATACC
Source organism: Budorcas taxicolor (assembly GCF_023091745.1). Taxonomy (NCBI): domain Eukaryota; kingdom Metazoa; phylum Chordata; class Mammalia; order Artiodactyla; family Bovidae; genus Budorcas; species Budorcas taxicolor. Next base: position 51,932,721 of record NC_068929.1, on the reverse strand, counting down.
CTGCTCACATTGAAGCCATGGTGAAAGTGAGGATGCAGGAAGGAATGAAGGAATTGTGGCCAGTAGTTCAATCTACTTTATCTTCTGTCACCTGGAATTCTAGATCCTTTAGCCACCAAAGTTAGATGTGATGGTAGTTAAAGCTGAAAGGGATCTCAGATTTGGTTTCTCATTTTGAAGATTCAAAATCTAATGTGCATAGAGCAAAAATGACTCACCCAAGATCATATTGAAACTGACTGTAACTGGACTTGATCCAAGGTGTGACTCCTAGACCAGTGTTCTTTCCACTATAATTTTTGGCATGATCAATGCTTATCAGGAAGGACAAGAGGACATAGATCAAGGAAGGTGGAGAAAAATCTGATTGTGTATGAGTGTACTTGAGCCATTCTTCTTTTGGGGTCATATTATAAGCCCTCAGCTCACTTTTTTCACTTAAATTCATGCAAAATCCTTAAGAGGATAGAAACTGAATTTTAGTAGTAGGAAAGCTAGAAACTTCAGGTTTATTCTAGGTAATTGTTCCATATTCTAAGCTTCATCTTGAATCTTCAAAACAAAATTAAGAACATATTTAGCATTATTCTTGTATTTCTTGGTAGCTTAGATGGTAAAGAATCTGCCTGCAATGCAGGAAATGCTAGTTCAGTCTCCGAGTTGAGAAGCTTCTCTGGAGAAGGAAATGACAACTCACACCAGTATTCTTGCCTGGAGAATTCCATGAACAGAGGAGCTACAGTCCCTGAGGTCGCAAAGAGTCAGAATGACTGAACAGCTAACACACTTTAGAATTATTCTTAGTAAGGAGAATAAACAATCCATACTCACTATTATTCAAAATAGACTATCTAATTCTAGAAAACTGACGTTATTGGTCTAGTATAGCTTAGTTCATAAGGGACATTTTTAAAAACTCATATCATATCTCTATGTTGCCCTTTTAAAAAGAAACAAAAATGGAAGATAATCACTCCTTACTATAATGGAAAAATAGTCTTCATACAAAAAAAATGGGGGGGGGGAGGGGTGGATCTTAGATGTGTAATCTAAAATCTCTCCTCAGGGGAAATCTAGAAGTTAGGTGTTCCTTCCTGAGAGGAGTTCCTACCCAAGAGAGGGGATTTATGACAAGATTATGTGCCAATTTTTCCTACCTGTTTTGATGAGGATAATTTCTCAGCTACTCAGTGTATAAGAGTCTCAACTATTTCTGAATTTGTTACAACAAAATGCATTGTTGTTTATTCAGTGTGTCCATACTGATAAATGTAATTTTAAAAATCTGGCAGCCATACAATTTTATTTTTATTCCACAGAAATATTTTAATTTAGCATTTCTCCTTTCAGTCCAATGTTAAATATATGACTGGAGTAGGTGCTCAATAATTATGTGTTCGCTAAATGAATGGATAAGCATGAAATATTGTGTAGACATGCTTTCCATTTGTAGTCACTATGATTTGACCTTTATTTTTCTTAAAAATAAAACAAAATTACTGAAATAGGAGAAGAAATCAAATAATTGAGTATATGATTTCTAAGATTCTCAAAATATCTACTAGCTATATATATAAACTGGTTATAGGTATAAACTGAATATAACTCCCTTTATACACATAAATATATTTGAATGTCACATAAAAATTTCTTTCTACTCTTGTGCTTCTGTTCTAGTATAATTTTAAAATGTGGTTATGTGCTATGACTGATGACATATGAGATATTTCTTTCCAGTGTAAAAATCATTTCCAAAGGAGAAGCCATCAAGCTTCAAAGGTACTGTACTCAATATTTCCTTTTCAATTGAAGATCAACAAATTCTCAGTAATGTGTAACTGAAGCAGATAGTTCTTTGACTTACCAGCAGAGACTTCAAACTCTACAATTACATATGAAAGAAAGTCACTGCGTGGTCTAGCTAAAATATGGTTTAAAATTAGAAATGGAATTTTCTTTCCCCAACTTTTTTTTATTAAAAGAGAAAATGGAGGTAAGAACATGGTTCTTATCTTAGAGGCCCCATCTGCAGCCAGAGTGGATTATTATAGAGTTCCATTAACTTAATAACATTTTAAAATGTTATATAGCTACTATATATTTATCTGTGATCTCTCTAGCTTCATATTACATCTGTCATCAAAGAATGCACTTCAGTAAAGTGAAATTGAGTTTATTACTTGCAACATTAATTCTCCTTGCATTTGCTTTGATGAAATATACATTAGTAATGCTAATTTTTTACTATGCCCAATCTTGTCTAGAGCTGTTGGTACAAATAATCTTATATCTGATCTGATACAAATAATCTTAATCCTAACCTTTTGGAGACTTAATACTTTGAGAATTATGCATTAGATAATTGTAGAGAAAATAATGGATTCTAAAAATGGACTAGTATTCAAATACCTGCAGTTTTTGCTTATACCTCCATTTCAATAATTTATAATTATAATTTCATGGTATATAGATTCCTCAGGTTGTGCTTTGTTTTTCTGAATTTTCCTTTTCCCCTAAAGTCTTCATTTTGTTTGCTACAAGTGAAGCATGTTATACATTTTTAAAATCTGCAATCAGAGTACTTGAGTTGGCAGGAATCTTTTGGATCATTTAGTTCAAATAATAACACTTTATAGGTAAGTGGGAAAAAAAAGGAGAAAAAGAGGAAATTTTTCTAAAATTATTTAAGTAGTTAGAATAGAAATCAAGTATTCTACTTTCTTAACAAAAACATACCCACTCTTTTATTTTCATTATGTTGTTGTTTGACAGACAGATATTAAAATAACACACCTGCTATTCTACTGTGGTAGATAGGACCTACTTATTGATAACATGAAGCAAGGCATTTTGCAGTGTAGGAGTAATAAACCATCTTTAAAGTCTCATTCAACTCATTTTCATAAACAAAAATATTTCTAAGAAATTTTAAATGGGCAAAACCTCTAAGCAACCAATACAACCATAGAGTACTTGAAATATAGTACATACCAATGCATGAATTATATTTTTTAAGCTCTATGTGTAAGTAAAGATAAAAACATAAAAATATTATACATGAAAATGGAATTCTTATTTTAAAAAGTTCCTTAGGGGTGCGTGTGTGTGTGTGTGTGTGTGTGTGTGTGTGTGTGTGTTTGAGAGAAAGAGAGAGAGAGAAAGAGGTCTCCTCAAATAGGAAATGGCTCACACAATTACAGAGGCTGAGATGACCCAAGACCTGCAGTTGGCAAACTGGGAGCCCAGGATGGCCAATAGTTCAAATCCAATGTGCAGCTCAAGTCTGAAGGCTTGGAGAATCAATGGTGTAATTTCTAGTCCAAAAGCCTTCAGTCTGGAGATCTAAAACAGATGTTTCATACTGAATCCAAGGGCCAGAAAAGACTATTGTTTCAGGTCAAGCAATAAGGCAGAAAGAGTTCCCTCTTAGCCATTTGCTCTATTCTGGTCTTCAATTCATTGAATGAGACCCATCCTCATTAGGGAGAGCAATTTGCTTTACTGAGTCTTCTGATTGAAATGTTAATCTCATCCACTAACACTCTCACAGACACACCCACAATAATGTTTGACCAAATGCCTGGGCACCCTGTGGCATAATCACATTGATACAAAAAATTAACCATTACACCAGGCAAATAATGAGTGAACTGAACTAGGTTATTGTCATTGGATTATAAATTGATGAATTACAAATGGGCAATTGATATTGAACTCATTGAGGTGTATGCACTTGCAAAGAACACAGAGTGAGGGAAAAGTGGGCCCCTGACAGAAACCTGAAGGTTTTCAATATTAAGGTGTTAGAAAGAAGGGGCAGACTGACCTGAAGAAAGATGAATAGATAAAAGAAAAAACAAGGATAGTATCAGTTGTAGAAGTCATTCAAGAGAAACTCTTCAAAGGATAAAATGGTTAATGCTGTCAAGTATTTGTTTAGGTTAGGCACAATAAAGACTGAGTTGCAATCCTCAGATGTAGCTGCCAGAGTCATTGGAGACCTTATCAAGAAGAGTTTTAGTGGAAGGATGGAGCCAAAATCCAGATTGGAGTATGTTGAGCTGTAAATGGGATTTGATTTTTTTTTTTTTAAAAAAAGGAGAGAGAGTGAGAGAAGAGTGTTCACGAAGTTTAGCAGTGATGTAAAGATGAGGCAAAGGTTTCAGTTTGAGAGAACCATGAGGTAAATAAGATAGTTAAATGAGATGTATATTTTTAAGGAAAGAGATGCTGATTTTGACTGTACCCTGAATTGTTCAAAACCAATCAGTTATCAGTTCCCTGCATTTAAAAATGTGTTAGAGTTGAAATTAAATAAATATATAAACATTTCTAAAACAGTCAGTTTGTAAAAATTGCCCCTACAATTTCATACATTAGACTTTTCACTGCTAGGTTTCAAACCCATAATGTACAGAAATTATTCTTTAATTGGGAAAAATGTTGATATAATTCTGCCAAGTCTCATTCTGTGTCATAGCATTACTGCTTTTCTATAATCCAACTAAAGGACATTCTTTCACTTTCTATAGCTCAGCCAGCTGCTTCAGGTAATTTGTCCAAGATCTTTCCTCTTCCAGAAATAGTTTCCAGAATTCTATTCCATTTTTATCTTATCTTTTTTGTCTAATTAATGCCTAGAGTTCTCAGATCCAACACAACTATTTAGAGATTTTTTTCATGGCCTCACTTACTAAAACAACTTTCTCTCATATATACTGTTACCTTAATAAGTGCCTCTTCTCTTGGAAAGTTCCTGAGTTTTATTCTTATATTTACTTGGTAGGTCTTCAATGAATGTATATCCATCCACAAGAATATAATCTTTATTTTAAAAGGGCCAACTATATTTTCTCCTTGTGTTCACAGCTCCTACAAACTTCTTATAACCATGAGATGCTCAATAAGTATGTTCAGAATGACTAAATATGCATGGACTGCAGGCTGTCAGGCTCCTCTGTCCATGGGATTCTCCAGATAAGAATACTGGAGTGTGTTGGTATTTCCTTCTCCAGGGGATATTCCTGACCCATGGATCGAACCCAGGTCACCCACATTGCAGGCAGATTCTTTACCATCTAAGCTACCAGGGAAGCTTTATATATATATAATGAAAAATATTATTAAAGTACTCTGTTAAATTTTTTATTTCTAAAACTCTGTCAATGACTAATAATTTATTATGTGCCTGCAGGCAGTGCCCTGTGTGCTTTACGTACATGCGATAATTTTACTCTCACAAAAACTCTGTGATTTGATGATGATAATAAACTACCATAGTTTATAGATGAGGAAACGAGAAAAGGACTACATGCCAAGTTTATGTAGGCTAGGTTTTACCGTAAGTCAGAGCATGATCATTCAGAACTGCAGGAAGTGTGTGAAATATGGAGAAATTGCTTAAATGAGTAGCACTGTCTCTTCCATGAGTAGAATCAGAACTTGGAGCCCAGTTCTCTGGTTCTTGAGTTCTCTTAGCTGAGCTCTCATATTTATTCCAAAACTAATTTTGCCATGTATGGTGTGTGTGTGTGTGTATGTGTGTGTTTGAGAGATAGAGAGACAGCACTAGATGTTGCCAATAGTATATTTACTCTTATTCTTGAGCACACATCAAAAGTCTAGTTCTCCCCAATGAAATGTGAGAGGTGGCATGCACTGCTTCTGGGTTAAACAAGCATATATGCTCCTTCGTGCATTGTTTCCCCTTTGGAGCATGGGATGCATTCACAATGGGGCAGGAGGGCAGGAGAGAGCTACACAATAGAAGCAGCTATGTTCCTGGGACTTAGGACATTACACGCAGCACAGCGGACAAGGGGCAGGCAGCCAAGTCACACTCCTTTTTGAGAACCTCTTAATAAGTACTCATTTATATTTAAAACATTTCAAATTTGGATCTTTTTGTCTTGTTAATTTGCATATCATAAGTATTTTGCTGAGTTATTTAAAATTTTTAATATTTGACTCTTTTTAACATACAAAAGCAAAAATTCACAAAGATTAACCTTGTACTATTGTTGGCAAGCATTTTCATTAAATAAATCTGTTATATTCTAACTAAAGGGTAAGTATAATTTAATGTCTGCATTTTAGTATCTACTAGTATCATAATTCCACTCCAGTGTTCTTGCCTGGAGAATCCCAGGGACCGGGGAGCCTGATGGGCTGCCGTCTATGGGGTAGCATAGAGTCAGACATGACTGAAGCGACTTAGCAGCAGCAGCAGCAGTATCATAATTGGAGAAGGCAATGGCACCCCACTCCAGTACTCTTGCCTGGAAAATCCCATGGACAGAGGAGAGTGGTAGGCTACAGTCCATGGGGTAGCAAAGAATCGGACACGACCAAGCGACTTCACTTTCACTTTTCACTTTCATGCATTGGAGAAGGAAATCGCAATCCACTCCAGCATTCTTGCCTGGAGAATCCCAGGGACGGGGGAGCCTGGTGGGCTGCCGTCTATGCGGTCGCACAGAGTCGGACACGACTGAAGCGACTTAGCAGCAGCAGTAGCAGTATCATAATTACATATACTATGTAAAATGTTTCTTTCCTTTAGTAAATTCAATTCCAGGAAAACATTTTTTCATTCATCCCAGATTTTATGTCAAAGTCAATAACTATGTCTTATTATTTCATTATATTTTAGATAAAAATAACAGTTTCTCTCAGTACTTCCCTTATATATGAATTCAAACCAAGAAAGAACTAAGCCACACTGATTGTCTGGTTGATAGTTATAATGATTCAGTTTGTTTCATTTTCCCCCAAATTTTTCTGTCATCCATATATCTATTCTAAAAGTTTATTATTTATTTTTCCAAAAAGGTGGATACTTTTTTGGTATGTTCAAATATATGGTTTCCCTATTTTTCTTATTAGATATGGTTCTTTGAATAAAATTTATTCTAATAAATTTTAGAATAGTCTATGAAGTTATGGTTTTCACACTATAGAATTGTTATATTATCCATGTGATGTTTATCTCCTGTGCTAAAATTTCATGCTAATTTTGTTAATTAATCATTAGCTGTCACTATCTAGATCCCCAAACACATTTTGTTGTGTTATAATTACATACAATATGATGCATTATACATCTTATAGCTATTTTCATTGTGAATTATTGAGGTATTTTTACTTTAATTTTATCAAGAATTTTTTGTTCCTACATTTGTTGTCTCCATTAAACCCAGTTTTAGAATTCTTCTGGGGTATGTTCTTTTCACCCATCATGTTCATGTTAAAGTTCTCTTGATTAGAATGAATTTTGCCATGCCAAAAGAGTGAACTCTATGCCATGGAACTTCTTGTTGTAGGCACAATTTTGTAAAAGCTGCTATTTGGCATACTAAACAGACCCAGCTGTTCATTTTCCTTACCTCCTTTAATTTTTTTTTTTTTTTTTTTTTTTCAAATCAGACCTTTAACTGGAAGGGAAGAGGGGGAAAAAAAAAAAAGGAGTCTTCTGGTCCTTCAGTCTCATTTCTAAATTAAATAAAATAATTTTCTTACCAAGGCAAAAATACAACCTTTTAGATAAAAGTTTTATTTGATTATTCTAAAAAATTTCCTAATTTTTGATCAAAAAAATCTAGGGCCCCTCCTGGTGATTTTCCATAATTATTCTTCATAGGAGAATGATGCAGGTGTCAAGTAAAACAAAGTATCTCTAATTTAATTTATTATGTGATTTCCCCCTTTTTTTTATTATTTAAGTTTCCATTAAATAAATAAAATGAAAATTCTCAGAAACTTGCTTTCACAAACCTAGCTGGCTATAGAGAGGATCTTACCAAAGGGAGGCATCTAGACCTTCTTCTACAGATTGCATACGTAATCAAGATGACCCTTTAATTAACCATATCAGTGGGAGAACATTCCCAAAATGGTTACACAAATTTAGCTCCTGAAGTGTATTCTCTGAAATGAACTTTCCAAACTGACCCATTTTTCCCTCTATGAAACCAATTTTCATGTCCATCCACACCATCTGTTCCTCATGAAAATGGAAAATTACTTTTGTGCTGACCTGGCATCAGTGAGTTTCATTATCTCCAATTGGTTCATTAAAAAATAGTGGGAGTTTCTTTAACCAGAATATAACATTTGTATTTTTAACTTTAATTCAAAATAATTATAATCACTATATTATCTTTGTGCTTCAACATGCTACTTCTCTCGTTAATACTTTATGAGATCAACTTATTCAGTTTTATGGTTATATTTAATATTTGCTATACAGGTGATGGGTTTCCCAGCTGGTGCTACTGGTAAAGAGCCTACCTGCCAACAACGGAGATGTAGGTTGGATCCCTGAAACAGGAATATTCCCTGGAGGAGGGCATGAAAACCCTCTCCAGCATTCTTGCCTGGAGAATCTCATGGACAGAGGAACCTGGTGGGCACTAGTGCATAGGGTTGCAGAGTTGGACATGACTGAAGTAACTTAGCACACACACACGTACAGGTAATACCACAAACACTAATTCCTGCTTTCTGGTAGCTATGGACTCAACTTCCATCAAGCCACACTCAAAACCCCCAAACATTCTTTTTATATTAAAATTAATTTACTGTCTAGGTTTAGACCATCATTTTAAAAACAATTTAAGTGTAAAATTGTTTCTAATTTTTTCAAAAATTTAATTTAGGGAAAGTAACATAAAAATACTAACATATTGTAACAAAATATCTAACAGTTGTGAATAAATTAAATTAATTTTATTTTTAGTGACATCTGATCTCTTAGAACCAAGTTTTAATAACCAACCATGGAGCTCCTGACAAGATGTCAAAGTAGAAGGACAAGAGCTTACCTTATTTCATTTTTTTTAACAAATACATCAAACTCATAGTTAACTGCTGAAAAATCAACAAAAACTTCTGGAACCTACCAAAAAAAAAAAAAAAAAGAAGAAGAAGAAGAAAGAAAGAAAGTACTCTACATCCAAAGACAAAGAAGAAACCATAATGAGACAGTAGGAAGGGCACAAATGTGATAAAATAAAATCCCACAACCACAGAGAGGTTGATCTACAAGCTGGAAAATAACTATACCACAGAAGTTCTCCCACAAGAGTGAAAGTTCTGAGCGCTACATCAAGTTCCCCAGCATGGAGATCTGGGAACAGGAGATTGTTGTCATTGTTCAGTCAGTCATGTCTGACTCTTCACAACCCCATGTACCTCAGCATATAAACTTTGCCTGTTCTTCACCATCTCCCAGAGTTTGCTCGAACTCATATACATTGAGTTGGTGATGCATCCAACCATTTTATCCTCTCTCATTCTCTTCTCTTCATGTCTTCAATCTTTCCAGCATCAGCGTCTTTTTTAATGAGTCTTCACATTCAGTTCAGTTCAGGTCAGTCACTCAGTCATGTCCTACTTTTTGTGACTCCATGGACTGCAGCACACCAGGCATCCCTGTCCATCACCAACTCCCAGAGTTTACGCAAATTCATGTTCATTGAGTCAGTGATATCATCCAACCATTTCAGCCTCTGTTGTCTCCTTCTGTTCCCACCTTCAACCTTTCCCAGCATCAGGGTCTTTTCAAATGAGTCAGTTCTTCACATCAGGTGGCCAAACTATTGGAGTTTCACTTTCAACATCAGTCCTTCCAATGAATATTCAGGGTTTAGTTTCTTTAGGATTAGCTAATTTGATCTCCTTTCAGTCCAAGGGACTCTCAAGAGTCTTCTCCAACACCACAGTTCAAAAGCATCAGTTCTTCAATGCTCAGCTTTCTTTATGGTCTAACTCTCACAGCCATACATGACTACTGGAAAAGCTATATCTTTGACTATATGGACATTTGTTGGCAAAGTAATGGCTCTGCTTTTGAATACACTGTCTCAGTTGGTCATAATTTTTCTTCCAAGGAGAAAGCATACTTTAATTTCATGGCTGCATTCACCATCCACAGTGATTTTGGAGCCCAAGAAATGAAGTATGTCAGTGCGGAGAAGACCTCAAAGATTCTGGCTTTGAAGGTCAGTGGGAGCCGATCAACGGAATTCCACAGGACTGGGGAAACAGAAACTCTACTCTTGAAGGTCATACACAGATCTTGTGCACATCAAGACCCAGAGAAAAAGTGACAGGTCTTGGTGACTGCAGCCATGAAATTAAAAGATGCTTGCTCCTTGAAAGAAAAGTTGGGGCTTCCTTGATAGCTCCATTGATAAAAAATCCACCTGCAATGCAGCAGATGCTGGCTCAATTCCTGGGTTGGGAAGATCTGGAGAAGGGGTAGGCTACCCGTTCCAGTATTCTCGGCTTCCCTGTGGCTCCGCTGGTAAAGAATCTGTCTGCAATATGGGAGACCTGGGTTCGATCCCTGGTTTGGGAAGAAGACAAGGGAAAGGCTACCTACTCCTGTATTCTGCCCTGGAGAATTCCATGGACTATATAGTCAATGGGGTCACAAAGAGTCAGACATGACCGAGAGAGTTTCACTTTCATAACAGATGGGGCCAAATTTACCTGCTAGTATTGGAGGGTCTCCTGTGGAGGTCAGGTGTGACTATGACTCATTTTGGAGACATGGACAATGACAGTGGTAGTTCTGATGAGTACTCATTGATGTGAGTCCTCTTTGAGGTGATCATTTTCTCTCCAAGAACTGTCCCTAATTAACAAACAGCCTGAAGCCTCCTTTGCTGGGATACCTCAGGCTAAACGATTAGAAAGGCGGAAACATAGCCCCATCCATCAGCAGACAGTCTCCCTGAGCACATAGCTGCCTGACACAGTCCCTTTTACTCACAGGTGGGCAGGTACCAGTATCTCCCTCCAGGAAGCCTACACAAGTCTCTTGCCTCATCCACAGGGGACAGACAGAAGAACCAAGAACTACAACTTTAGCCTGTGAAACTGAAACCACAGTCACTGAAAGTCAGACAAAATGAGATGGGACAAAATATGTCCCAGATGAAGGAGCAAGACAAAATCCCAGAAAAACAACTAAGTGATATGAAGATAGGCAACCTACATGAAAGGGATTCAGAGTTATCATAATAAAGCTAATTCAAGATCTTGGAAAAAGAATGGAGGCATAGATGGAGAAGATAGAAGAAATGTTTAACAAAGACCAAGAAGAACTGAAGAACAAACAAAGAGAGTAAGCTATATAATGACTGAAATGAAAAAATATTCTAGAAGGAATCAATAATAACTAGTTGTACTAGAATGGGGAAATTATGACTCAAATATAACATAAAAATGAATAATTCTATGAAAATATAAATGAAGCATGGAATATACAGAAGGATTATTAGCACTTTAATAGGAATTTCTACTAAATTATTTTAATAACCTTAAACTTGTTTATTTCAGAAGAAATATATTTATACTACCATTATGAATTCTCAACAGATATTTGCTAAATATATGGGAAATTTAGAAGAAAATTTGAAGTGGCATAAGAACAACACTGAAACATATATATGTTGAAATAATCATGTCTTAAAAGATAAAAGAATTCTTGCATTTAGAAAAAAGGGGAATTTACACTGTTTATTCATAATTGTTGAAACCTGGAAGCAAGCAAGATATCCTTCAATAGGTGAATGGGTAAATAAACTGTGTTACATCTAGACGGTGGAATTTTGTTCAGTAATAAAAAGAAGTGAGCTATAAAGTTATAAAAACACAAGCAGAAAGCTTAAGTTTATACTACTAAGTGAAAGAAGCCAATCTGAAATGCTACATATTGTATGATTCCACCTATATGACATTCTGGTAAAGGCAAAACTATGGATACGGTAAAACAGATAAGTGGCTGCCAGGGGTTGGGAATAGGGAGAAGGGAGATATAAATAGGCACAAAGGATTTTTTAGGTAATGCATGCTGTATTAATAATAAAGGATACAAATCATAATATATTTGTTCAAATCCATAGAATGTACAACACCAAGAATGAATCATCATAATGTTAACTTATGAACTTTGAGTGATAAAGAAATGTCAGTGCAGGTTCATCAGTTTTAACAAATTTACCACTTTGGTAAGTGATATTAATAATAGGGGAGGTTATGGATGTAGGACGGTAGGGAGTATGTGCAAAATCTCTAATTTTCTTCTCAATTTTGTTGGAAACCTTAAAGTCCTCTTGGGCTTCCCAGATGGCACTAATGATAAAGAACCCGTCTGCCAATACAGGAGACATAAGAGAAGCAGGTTTGATCCTTGGGTCAAGAAGAACTCCAGAAAGAGGGCACAGCAACCCACTCCAGCATTTTTGCCTAGAGAATCCCATGAACAGAGGAACTTGCTGAGTTAGGTCCATAGGGTCGCAAAGAGTTGGGCTTGACTGAAGCAACGTAGCAGACATGCATGCAAAGGTCCCCCCAAAATTAATCTTCAAACAAAACAACCAAAAAGTAAAGGAAGAGATGAGAGTTCACACTAGATCCATTTCTTAAGACAGAATTCATACTGACAAGAAATGTTTAGTCAGCAAAGTCAAGAACACAGGGGCCTAGGTAAGCAAGCTCCGTGCATGTCTAACAACATTGTCAACATCAACAGCTGTGAGAATTAACAGCACATCTCAAAAACTGGGCAGAGCTTAACAGGAAGAAGCTGAGGCTAGCTCCTAGAATATCCAGGCATATAGCCTCTCAGGTGCACAGGAAGACATACACAATAAGTGTGTGAAAGTCACGGGGGAGGGAGAGGTGGAATACAACTTAGCAGCCTATGTTTTGAGAACAGAATCACCCAGATTATGATGAGGAATGGAAAGGAAAAATTATAGCCTTTTATTTACCACTTGGAGAAAAAAGCAAGAGACAAGAATGTCCTGATTGTAAGTCAGTCCACCTGTAATGATTGATTACTAGATGTATGCCAGTTCTTTTGGGGTGATTTTTTTTCCTACTCAGTGTACTATAAATGTTTAGTCCTTTGATATTTGTGATTTTAATTTTTAATAAAAAAAGTAGTATATACTCACTTTAGGACACTTAATTCAGAGAAGTTTAAATGAAATTGATTATTTCCAGGCAATGATTATTTCTAGAAAAAAAAAAATCAGAGTGAAAAACACTTCCCTTTAAGAAGAATTTTATTTATACCCTTCATTTGTTCTCTGCAAATGACTTACCAACACAGTGTTACCACTCTACAGTTCAGTTCAATTCAGTTCAGTCGCTCAGTCTTGTCCAACTCTTTGCGACGGACGCCAGGCCTCCCTGTCCATCACCATCTTCCGGAGTTCACTCAGACTCATGTGCATCGAGTCAGTGATGCCATCCAGCCATCTCATCCTCGGTCGTCCCCTTCTCCTCCTGCCCCCAATCCCTCCCAGCATCAGAGTCTTTTCCAATGAGTCAACTCTTCACATGAGGTGGCCAAAGTACAGGAGTTTCAGCTTTAGCATCAGTCCTTCCAATGAACAACCAGGACTGATTTTCTTTAGAAAGGACTGGCTGGATCTCCTTGCAGTCCAAGGGACTCTCAAGAGTCTTCTCCAACACCACAGTTCAAAAGCATCAATTCTTCAGCACTCAGCTTTCTTCACAGTCCAATTCTCACATCCATACATGACTAGTGGAAAAACCATAGCCTTGACTAGACGGACCTTAGTCGGCAAAGTAATGTCTCTGCTTTTCAATATGCTGTCTAGGTTGGTCATAACTTTTCTTCCAAGGAGTAAGCGTCTTTAAATTTCATGGCTGCAGTCACCACTTGCAGTGATTTTGGAGCCCCAAAAGATGAAGTCTACCACTCTACAGGATTCTTCCTATTTATTTGGTTTGACATCTGTTCAACTAAGCATGTATCTGGTAGAACACTCTTATCTTTTCTCAACTGGGCTTTCGTTTTTGAGTTAACCTACTTTATAGACTATTGAAGTAGTAGGAAAATATTTTGGAAAGTCAACATATTAAACATTTTTCACTGAGCAATTTTATCATTCTACAAACCACATTAGACTCTTGTTAGAAGAAATGTTTCATTATTGGATTGGAGTATTTGTATTTCTCTGATGACTGGATGGCTTTGGATAATACTGTGACATCATTAAATATGTGAAGAGCAAAGTAATAAATATTCTGAAATCTTTAACATGTGAAGAGTAAAATATTGTCATTATGGAAATGAAACGTTGTGCAAAGGAAAAATTCAGATTGGTTCACATCTAATTTCAGCAGAAGTGACAATTTCTTTGCTGCCTTCAATTCCCAATTATGTTCATGCATCTAAGATCACATTCCAACTCAAGTAACAGGCCTGCTCTCATAGAAACCTATCATAACAGCATGCCAGACTGAGTTAATCTCTATAATTGGTTGTGTTCAGTTCAGTCTCTCAAGCATGTCTGACTCTATGAGACCCCATGGACTATAGCACGCTAGGCTTTCCTGTCCATCACCAACTCCTGGAGTTTGCTCAAACTCATGTCCACTGAATCGGTGATGCCATCCAACTATCTCATCCTCTGTTGTCCTCTTCTCCTCTTGCCTTCAATCTTTCCCAGGATCAGGGAAGGAGGAGTCCCTGACCTTGGGAAAAAGTCCCCTGATTTTCCAAGGAGTCAGTTATTCACATCAGATGGCCAAAGTATTGGACCATCAGCTTCAGCATCTGTCCTTCCAGGGAAAATTCAGGATTAATTTCCTTTAAGACTGACTAGTTTGATCTTGCAGTCCAAGAAACTCTCAAGAGTCTTCTCCAACATCACATTTCAGAAGCATCAATTTTCCAATGCTTAGCTCTCTTTATGGTCCAACTCTCACATCTGTAAATGACTACTGAAAAATCATAGCTTTGACTAGTTGGACCTTTGTTTGGAAACTGATGTCTCTGCTTTTTAATATACTGTCTAGGTTGGACTGCAAGGAGATCCAACCAGTCCATTCTGAAGGAGATCAGCCCTGGGATTTCTTTGGAAGGAATGATGCTAAAGCTGAAATTCCAGTACTTTGGCCACCTCATGCGAAGAGATGATTCATTAGAAAAGACTCTGATGCTGGGAGGGATTGGGGGCAGGAGGAGAAGGGGATGACAGAGGATGAGATGGCTGGATGGCATCACGGACTCGATGGACGTGAGTCTGAGTGAACTCCGGGAGTTGGTGATGGACAGGGAATCCTGACGTGCTGCGATTCATGGGGTCACAAAGAATCAGACATGACTGAGGGACTGAACTGAACTGAACTGCGGTTGGTCAAACTTTTCTTCCAAAAAGCAAGCTTCTTTTAATTTCATAACTGCAGTCACCATCTGCAGGGATTGTGGTGCCCAAGAAAATAAAGTCTGTCATTGTTTCCATTGTTTCCCCATTTATTTGCCATAAAGTGATGGGACCAGATGCCATTATTTTTGATTATTGAGTTTTAAGCCAGCTTTTTCACTCTCTTCTTTCCCTTTCATCAAGAGGCTCTTTAGTTCCTCTTTACTTTCTGCCATAAGGGTGGTGTCATCTGCATATCTGAGGTTATTGATATTTCTCCTGGTAATCTTGATTCCAGCTTGTGCTTCATCTAGCCTGGCATTTTGCATGGTGTATTTTGCATATGAGTTAAATAAGCAGGGTGATGATATACAGCCTTGATATACTCCTTTCCCGATTTGGAACCAGTCCATTGTTCCATGTCTGGCTCTAACTGTTGCTTCTTGACCTACATACAGATTTCTCAGAAAGCAGGTAAGATGGTCTGATATTCCCATCTCTTTAAGAATTTTCCACAGTTTGTTGTGATCCACACAGTGAAAGGCTTTGGCATATTCAATAAAGCAGAAGTAAATGTTTTTCTGGAACTCTCTTGCTTTTTTGATAATCCAACAGATGTTGGCAATTTGATCTCTGGTTCCTCTGCCTCTTCTAAATCCAGCTTGAACATCTGGAAGTTCTTGGTTCATGTACTGTTGAAGCTTGGCTTGGAGAATTTTGAATATTACTTTGCTAGCATGTGAAATAAGTGCAATTGTATGGTAGTTTGAGCATTCTTTGACATTGCCCTTTTTTGGGGCTGGAATGAAAACTGATCTTTTTCAGTCCTGTGGCTGCTGCTGAGTTTTCCAAATTTGCTGGCATATTGAGTGAAGCACTTTAGTAGCATCATCATTTAGGCTTTGAAATAGTTCAGCTGGAATTCTATCACCTCCACTAGCTTTGTTCATAGTGATGCTTGACTTTAGACCCCAGGATGTCTGGCTCTAGGTGAGTGATCACACCATGGTGGTTATCTGGGTCATGAAGATCTTTTTTGTGTTCTTTTCTGTCTATTCTTGCCACCTCTTCTATAATTGGTAATCATATGCATTAGTGTACTATTGTTGCTCTAATAAATCACCACAAATTTGGTGACTTAATACAACATAAATTTCTTGTTGTATAGTTGTGGCAGTCAGAAAGTGTTTTTGGCAAGGCTTTGTTTATTCTGGAAAATTCAAGGCAGACCCATTTCTTTGCATTTTCAAGCTACCAGAGGCCACCTGCATTTCTTTGTTTAAGGCCCCTTTCTCCATCTTCAAAGCACATCACTCCAACCTATGCTTCTACCATCATATCACTTTTTAATCTCTGAACTTGACAGCCTCGATTTTATAGGAATCCTGTGATTATATTAGACTCATTCAGATAACCCAGGATAAATTTGCCACTTCAAGGTCTTTAACTGAATCACATCTAGAAAGTTCCTTTTGCCATATAAGATCATATATTTACAAGTTCCATTGACTGGAGACATCTTTGAAGACCTTTATCCATTCTACTACAACATGAAATATGCACATTTTATCACATGATTTTCTTTTCTTTTCTTTGGCCAAGGAGGTAAGTTGGAATGCCAAGTGGGAATCATCCATAACTCCTAGAGCATATCATTTCATGCTCCTTGGTAATTAAACATCAAAACAGAAAACAGACAATTTTGCCTAATTTCTTTCTGTCTAAAACCCCTTATCCTGGTTAAAAGCATGGTTTAGAAATATTTATTTTGTCTTCTATTCCCCTACTTCTAATTACCATGGATGAATATGTTTTGTAGGATCTTAGTTCCCTGATCAGGATCCAACTTAGTACCCTGGGCATAACAGTGCTGATTCTTAACCACTGGATCACCAGGGAATTCCCTTTTACTAGATATTTTTAAAACACAAATGTTTAAAGTGGAATAAGACTAGAACTGAAATATCCCTAAGCTACACCTAAAATAAATGTCTTTACAATTTTAGCATTTTAGATTAATTTTGCCTTTAAAAAAAGTAAAAGAATAGCACAAATCACAATAAATAATGCAATATATATTATGAGCTTATTAAACTAGTACTTTTTCTTGAAGATAAATGATCCTTGTAGAGAACATAAACCTCTGAAAAATAATAATATATAATAAATGTAGATACATTAAAATAGTTCACTAAATGCAAAAAAAAAGAAAACAAAATTGCTACTTTAATTAGAAATACTATATCATCTTTCAATTATAGACAAAGTAAGGAACATAAACTGAAACACTGCCTCCAATTATGTACAAAGTGTCAACAGAATGTCATGTGAGAGACATAAAAAGAGACTGGAAAGATATTTAATTGGGATCAATAAAACATATTTATCCATGGTAATTAGAAGAAGGGGAATATAAGACAAAATAAATATTTCTAAATCGTTCTTTTAACCAGGATAAGGGGTTTTAGACATAAATAAATTAGGCAAAATTGTCTGTTTTCTGTTTTGATATTTAATTACCAAAGAGCATGAAGTAATATGCTCTAGAAGTTATGAATGATTCCCGCTTGGCATTCCAACTTACCTCCTTGTACCCATCTACCTCTATTCAGAGGCTGCATGAGCTGAACATCTTTTCTCTAAAATCATTTTTTCCTACCAGTTTAATACGACTTAAGTTCCTCCAGTGAAGGTAAAAGGAGAAGAGAATAGCAGAGGATGAGATGATTGGATAGAATCACCAAATCAATGGACATGAACTTGGGCAAACTCTGAGATATAGTGAAGGACAGAGAGGCCTGACTTGCTGCAGTCCATGGGGTCACAAAGGGTCAGACATAGCTTAGTGACTGAACAACAGCAATTCAATATGCTATTCAGAATTCAGAAAAGAACTGGACAGAGAGACTATCATTCATTTAATCAGCTCTTCCTTCTATCACATACAGTTATGAGGACACTGTATTTTTCTACAGTAATACAGTCTCTAGTTTCCCTGGGCCAACATATTGGGGTGCAAGTCTGGGCAAAATTATGGTAGGTGGATCATAGCTACAATGAATTTTCATTAACTTAACAATTCCTGCTCCTAATTCTAGGGTCCTAGCCTTGAGCTTGCACCTCCAGTTGTTCCAAAAATTTGAAAGCATCTGATCATTGTATTAAATTCCTTTGTGTTTGAAATAGAATGGATGTTTTTCCTGTAAATGGCCCATGACTGATTACATTTGGATGGACGTTAATCTGTTAGTAAGTTTAGATTTTAAAGTAAATGATGGAATTGAAGCACACGTTTGGAAATTACATTAGACTATGGGTCCTGATAACATATATGATACACATGAAATTGAAGTCATCTGGAAACTGTTAAAAGCATAGGATCATTGAAGAATTACCAACGCCAGAAGAAGACATAGCAATAGAAGCCATTCAGAGAAGTTGGAAGTGAAAATATATAAACTCTTAAAGGAGATTTCAAATCTGTTTTAATATTTCCATTTCCACTACTTGACTAAATTTCTTCTTCATTGTCCCTGTGTGTTTTGCAAGTATCTTTTGATGTTTTCACCCTATTTTTAGCTCCATGTGCCTATGGTTGGACCAATGGCAAACCAGTTCAAATATGCATATTCTATGATCATAAAATTTATTCAGTGCTCATAATCCTTTCTTATCAATCTCTAAGCCAGGCATTTTCAGCCATTACATTTCTCTATTCTTGATTTTAGGCAGCTGAGAAATTATGTAGAAATTTACAAAATTAAACTCATTTAGTTTGCTACAAACTTATGTTACATAATATAAAATGTTCACTCAGCATTACTTGATAACCCCTGTGCTAAGATTATAACCTCGGTTATTTCCTATTCACACACACACACACACACACACACACACACTCTCACACACACACACATGCATGTACACAGACAGACCTTTATTGTTTTGCCCTTACCTCTGAAAATAGTGTGTTCTTCTTTTCCAGCTAGCCCTTCTGTTATTTATCATGCCTCTTTATATTTTATCCTGGATTCATTTTTTTTCAAAGAAAATTTTCATTTCAAGACCATAAACCAGGCAGTGATTCATGGGCTAGAATACAAGAGTGAACTAAAAATAGAGTCCCCAGTACTGGCCCTACTAGAACTTGCAGAGGATATACAGTAAAAATCAGACTAACCTGGTTAGAGAGATTTTCAGTATGTTCTTTTTTTGTCGCATTGTCAGGGATGATCTCTTTGATAAGAAAATATTTACACAGAGACCCAAATGAAAGATCTCTGCTTTTCTGCAGTTTGTTATTTATTTTGGTTTGAATGAGGTTTTAATATATTTAAAATCAATCTATTTCTTATGTATGATACATATTTGCCTTTTAAATGTGGCTTATGATATGTTTATATAAACTAGTCATCCAGCTGTATAGCATAACTGTCAAGCTTTTATGATTTCTGAACTTTATATAAGGGCTAAAAAAGTTTCTAATCAATAATCAAAAATATTAATATTATTTTAGTATTTACTTTGTGCTTTTACTATTTATTTGTTTTTATGCTTAGAATGTGGATCTACTTGGAATTTATTTTTTATGAGGTATAAAATACTGATCCATATATATAATATATGAATAAAATGGATTATTAGATATATTTCCAATTTCTACAATATTCTTTGCATAACCAATTCTTAGTGTATTGATTTGAGATATCATCTTGATTTTAAACTAAATTTCTCTATATATTTGATTCCATTTGGGCTTCCTAGTTTGATCCATGGAACTATAGAATTATACTTTTTAATTTGAATTAATTAATTATTTTTAAAATATATATTTATTTATTTTAATTGGAGGCTAATTACTTTTCAATATTGTATTGGTTTTACCATACACTGACATCAATCCACCATGGGTGTACATGTGTTCCCCATCCTGAACCCCCCTCCCTCCTCCCTCCCCATCCCATCCCTCTGGGTCATCCCAGTGCACTAGCCCAGAGCACCCTGTATCATGCATCGAACCTGGACTGACGATCTGTTTCACATATGATAATATACATGTTTCGATGCCATTCTCCCAAATCATCCCACCCTCGCCCTCTCCCACAGAGTCCAAAAGACTTCTGTATATCTGTGTCACTTTTGCTGTCTTGCATGCAGGGTTGTCATTGCCATCTTTCTAAATTCCATATATATGCATTAGTATAATATATTGGTGTTTTCTTTCTGGCTTACTGAACTCTGTATAATATGCTCCAGTTTCATCCACCTCAGTAGAACTGATTCAAACGCATTCTTTTTAATGGCTGAGTAATATTCCATTGTGTATATGTACCACAGCTTTCTTATCCATTTGTCTGCTGATGGACATCTAGGTTGCTTCCATGTCCTGGCTATTATACACAATGCTGCAGTTAACATTGGGGTACACGTGTCTCTTTCAATTCTGGTTTCCTCAGTGTGTATGCCCAGCAGTGGGATTGCTGGGTACTATGGCGGTTCTATTTCCAGTTTCTTAAGGAATCTTCACACTGTTCTCCATAGTGGCTGTACTAGTTTGCATTCCCACCAACAGTGTAAGAGGATTCCCTTTTCTCCACACCATCTCCAGCACTTATTGCTTGTAGACTTTTGGATAGCAGCCATTCTGACTGGTGTGAAATGGTACCTCATTGTGGTTTTGATTTGCATTTCTCTGATAATGAGTGATGTTGAGCATCTTTTCATGTGTTTGTTAGTCATCTGCATGTCTTTTTTGGAGAAATGTCTGTTTAGTTCTTTGGCCCATTTTTTGATTGGATCATTTATTTTTCTGTAATTGATCTGTAGGAGTTGCTTGTATATTTTAGAGATTAATTCTTTGTCAGTTGCTCATTTGCTATTATTTTCTCCCATTCTGAAGGCTGTCTTTTCACTTTGCTTATAGTTTCCTTTGTTGTTCAGAAGCTTTTAATTTTAATTAGCTCCCATTTGTTCACTTTTGCTTATATTTCCAATATTCTGAGAGGTGGGTCATAGAGGATCCTGCTGTGATTTATGTCAGAGAGTGTTTTGCCTATGTTTTCCTCTAGGAGTTTAATAGTTTCTGGTCTTACGTTTAGATCTTTAATCCATTTTGAGTTTATTTTTGTGTATGTTGTTAGAACATGTTTTAGTTTCATTCTTTTACAAGTGGTTGACCAGTTTTCCCAGCACCACTTGTTAAAGAGATTGTCTTTCCTCTGTTGTATATTCTTGCCCCCTTTGTCGAAGATAAGGTGTGCATAGGTGTGTGGATTTATCTCTGGGCTTTCTATTTTGTTCCATTGATCTATACTTCTTTCTTTGTGCCAGTACCATACTGTCTTGATGACTGTGGCTTTGTAGTAGAGCTTGAAGTCAGGCAGGTTGATTCCTCCAGTTCCATACTTCTCTCTCAAGATTGCTTTGGCTATTTGAGGTTTTTTGTATTTCCATACAAACTGTGAAATTATTTGTTCTAGCTCTGTGAAAAATACCATTGGTAGCTTGATAGAGATTGTATTAAAATTATAGATTGCTTTGGGTAGTATACCGATGTTCACTATATTGATTCTTCTGATCCATGAACACGGTATGTTTCTCCATTGATTTGTGTCCTCTTGGGTTTCTTTCACCAGTGTTTTATAGTTTTCTACATATAGGTCTTTAGTTTCTTTAGGTAGATATATTCCTAATTATTTTATTCTTTTTGTTGCAATGATGAATGGTATTGTTTCCTTAATTTCTTTTTCTGTTTTCTCATTGTTAGTGTATAGGAATGCAAGAGATTTCTGAGTGTTGATTTTATATCCTGCAACTTTACTATATTCATTGATTAGCTCTAGTAATTTTCAAGTGGAGTCTTTAGGGTTTTCTATGTAGAGGATCATGTCATCTGCAAAGAGTGAGAGTTTTACTTCTTCTTTTCCAATTTGGATTCCTTTTATTTCTTTTTCTGCTCTGATTGCTGTGGCCAAAACTTCAAAAACTATGTTGAATAGTAGTGGTGAGAGTGGGCACCCTCATCTTGTTCCTGACTTTAGGGGAAATGCGTTCAATTTTTCTCCATTGAGGATAATGTTTGCTGTGGGTTTGCCATATATAGCTTTTATTATGTTGAGGTATGCTCCTTCTATTCCTGCTTTCTGGAGGGTTTTTATCATAAGTGGATGTTGAATTTTGTCAAAGACCTTCTCTGCATCTATTGAGATAATCATATGGCTTTTATTTTCAATTTGTTAATATGATGCATTACATTGATTGATTTGCAGATATTGAAGAATCCTTGCATCTCTGGGATAAAGCCCACTTGGTCATGGTGTATGATCTTTTCAATGTGTTGTTGGATTCTGATTGTAGAATTTTGTTAAGGATTTTGGCATCTATGTTCATCAGTGATATTGGCCTGTAGTTTTCTTTTTTTGTGGCAACTTTGTCAGGTTTGGTATTAGGGTAATGGTGGCCTCATAGAATGTGTTTGGGAGTTTACCTTCCTCTGCAATTTTCTGGAAGAATTTGAATAGGGTACATGTTAGCTCTTCTAAATTTTTGGTAGAATTCATCTGTGAAGCTGTCTGGTCCTGGGCTTTTGTTTGCTGGAAGATTTCTGATCAATTTCTGTGCTTGTTTGATGGTCTGTTTAGATTTTCTATTTCTTCCTGGTTCAGTTTTGGAAAGTTGTACTTTTCTAAGAATATATCCAGTTCTTCCAACTTGTCCATTTTATTGGCATTTAGTTGCTGATAGTAGTCTCTTATGATTCTTTGTATTTCTGTGTTGTTTGTTGTGATCTCTCCATTTTTATTTCTAAATTTGTTGATTTGATTTTTCTCCCTTTGTTTCTTGATGAGTCTGGCTAATGGTTTAATTAATTTATTTTTAAAATGAAGGGTAATTGCTTTACAGAATTTTTCTGTTTTCTGTCAAACAACAAGAAGAATCAGCCATAGGTATACATATGTCCCCTCTCTTTCAAACCTGCTCCCATCTTCCTCCCTATTCCATCCCTCTAGATTTTTACAGAGGCCCTGTTTGAGTTCCCTGAGTCATTCAGCAAATTTCCATTGGCTGTCTATTGCACACGGTATTGTAAGTTTCAATATTATTACTAAATATTAGTACAGCTTCCTTGGTGGGTCAGTGGAAAACAATTCACCTGCAATGAAGGAGACATGGAGATGTGGGTTCGATCCCTGGGTTGGGAAGATCCTTTGCAGGAGGAACTGGCAACCCACTCCAGCATTCTTGTCTGGGAAATCCCATGGACAGGGGAGCCTGGAGGGCTAGAGTCCATGGGGGCACAAGAGTTGGACAAGACTTAGGAACTGAACAAAAACAAAAATATTTAAATACTCTATATTACTTCAGTAAAAGATTGTCAATCCAGTGAAAATATAGAGCAATACATAATTAACTTAGCTATAAGTTTTATATTGGAGCTAGGAAGTTGATTTTACTAAAAAGTTATATCAATAAATAGTATCAAAAATCCTTCCTCATGACAGATTTCTTTTTTTTGTAATTTCTTTATCCTAGAAAAGTTCTTATAATCTTTCTGGATATAATAAGGTCCAGCAAACACAGTCTGAATAATTTTATGCATGCTTTTTTTCTGAGGTAGCATTTATGCATAAAACTTTTGTTCTGTTTCAGTAAGGCACTTTAGCATATGCTGGTTAAATTCTGTCTTCTTGTTACAGCCTAAATCTGTTTTCATTCAGGTCGGTTGCTTTATGCCTTCAAGCTAAAAAAAGGATATTTAAAATCTTGTGAGAAATGATTCACACTCTCTTTGGCAGCTAAAGCTACAATCTTTGTCTTTTGCTCACTCCTTGGGATTTGATGGACTAAAAGATTAAGACAGTCATACCACATGTATAAACTAAATGTATAAACCAAATGCTTTTGGTTCTCATACTGACAAAACAATTACTTGTGGCTTCTCAGAGAAAAGTCAGTCTTCTTTGTTAAAACTGTTTTCATAGACTATTAGTGTTGGAAACCTGCTTTAAGAATTCTTTGTTTCTTTTTTTAAAGCGATTTAGGATTTTTTTTTTTTTTTTCCTATTAATGAAAATGAAAAAGGTCAATTCTCTGTGGCAAGTGTAAAACCTAAGCAGGCACAATTTGCTGCCTTGTTGCTTTGGAGTCTCCTTGCTAGGAGACCATAAGACATGATAAAGTTTGGTAATGTCAAGGAAAGTTAATCATGAGTCAAGGAGACACTACGAAAAAATCTATAGGTTAAAAAAAAAAAATCTGTCCTAAAAAGAAGTGAAATAATGGTAGTTTGGGTTTTATTACATGGAAATCACTTTCAAAATTTACTGAGCACTTATTATGTGAGGAAAAATATGATATACTCTACAGAAAGCATAGAAATGAAAAATAAGAGTAAGGCTAAGATGGATTCATTAGCACATGAATTTTAGATGTATTATTTTATTTAATAATTAACATCACTGTCAGGTGAATTATAGATTTAATATAAATTACTATCTCATGCTTTAAGTATGAAAAGAAATTCTGAGAGAACTGGCATCAGTTTCCAAAATTTGCTACACAGAGAGAAAGAAAAGTTACAGATATAAAAGAAGGATGTGGAGAATTTTAGACCCTTTGTCAAAACAATTTTGTAAAATAATACAATCATAGCCTCTAACTTCAAGACATAGAATCCTATGAATGTAACTCACAAGCTGAGTGAGTTTGGACAAGATATTTGACCCGTCTGAGCTGATGAAATCTGCTTCCTGTAGTTTTGAGGCAGTATGTATAAGAAAGAATAAGATATCTTGGAATAAACATGCAATCATATTCAGATGTTTTATATTTGGCCATACAGTACTTTTAAAGAAGACCCCCACTCCTGTCTTTAAGGATCTAACAGTTTAAGATTTGAACAGATTATCTAATAGCCATAACACCTGGTAGCATCTAATGCAATGATAAGAAAGATGAATAACAAAGACAGGAAAAGAAAGTATTCTAGAGAGACTAAGATAGAGGAGCCTGATAATAGTTCAGAAAACTGTTGAAGAAAGAAATAGCCTTGAGATGAGCATTTTAAGATTGAAAAAGAAAAAGGTTTTGGTTAAAGTAGATATTTTAACTTCATGGAGAGGTTATAGCATCAATTTTCCTGTATTAAAAAAAGTTAACAGCAATATTTCAATAAATTTCCTCCACATTAAAAATAATCATTCACCCTTAAATGTTTCTCCTGTTTTCCAGGGAATTATTAAAAATAATTTTCCACTTTTGTCAACTTTGTGCTTCCTCATTATATTCTGAGATAACATATTTTTTTAAGATCCCCAAACATCTTGTGAAAGTGGGGATTCTGATTTAGTAGGTTGGATTTGGAACTGAGATTTTGCATTTCAAACAAACTCTTAGGTGCTGCCTCTGCTGTTGTCTGAGGACCACATTTCATGTGGTAAAGTGCTGAGAGGTTTCTCAAGATTTGTCTCATTGAGATCTCTCTTGATAAATGTCACATTGCCCTTGAAAATATGTGGGATATTTTCAATATCCTTTGATATTGATTTCTAACATAACTCCACTGTCTGTAATGAGAGAACAGGCTCTGTATGATTTCAATACCACTGGACCATGAAATTTTTGAATCTTGTTTTATGTCCCTGGATATGTTCCAGTGTCTCCTAGTTTATAGTCTATGGGAATTTGAATAGAACGTGTATCCTATTGTTGTGTGAAAATTGTATAAGTCTTAATTATGTTCAATTTGTTCATGGTGTTTTTCAGGTTTACTATATCCTCATAATTTTGTGTATATTTAATTATTTTTTGAGAGCTTGATATTGAAACTCTGACTAAAAATCTTAATTTATCTACTTAAAAAATAATTGTAATACATAGTAGAATTCTATGTAACTTTGTTCTGTATTTTCCAAGTCTCCTGTAAATGAATTATCATAATTTCATAATTTAAAAATTAAAAAGAGGAAAAAAAAGTCTCTTTGAATGCTTTTTCCTCCTGGCTTTTCTGTCTTCTTAATGACTGCTGCTATTCATGTCTTTTGAAAATCGTAACCAAGATCCATTTGAATCAGTTGTTGGGCTAAAAAGCTAGGATTATCCCTTCTTTTTTAGATGCAAAGTCCAATATTTTTGGTACTACCTTGAAACATTCAGAATATGATCACTTCTACCATCTAGCAGTATTTCTAATCACCCCATATGCTACCCTATTGGTCAAAGTCTTTCAGCTTCCTCCTGGATTATTATAATAGTTTCCTATCTGCCTCCATATACATGTCTCTGACCTCTGAAATCTAGTCTCAATATAGAATCCTGGATGATACTTCTAAAAGCCACCATTTTAAAAGTTAATAAGCTCACCCTTGCTCTAGCCACACTGACATTTTTGACATTTCTTGAACTTACTATGCATGAACCCTTTGCAAATTCATGTAGCTATTTTCATTCCTTTTTTTCAGTATCATTTTTTTCAATAAAGTCAGTCATGACCACTTAATTAAAAAATATGATTCACCTTCCAGGCCAGTTCTGATCCCCTTTACTATGGTCTTCTTTTTTCACATTTTATTCTTTAAACACACACACACACAAACACACTATCACTCACAAACTCCTCACAAACTCCTCACATATAACATAATCTATCTACTGAGTATGTTCATTGATTTTTTAAGTATCTTTAGCCCAATAGAATACAAACTTGTGTGCTTCTTTTCTTCTTTCGAACATTGATTTAATCTGAGCAATTCAACAGTGCTTGGAACATATTGGTTATTCATCAAGTATATATTGAATGAAGTAAGCAATATACAATTTGGGAACCTAGCCAGGACCTTCTTTGACTTCACTGAGGCAGATGTTGGCTAGTAGACTGTGAAAGAAATGAGAAATGAGGAGATCAAGATACATTATAATTATTAAAAAAAGAAAACAGAAAAACTTGCCTGGAAGAGAAACAATATGTGAGAATCTGAGTAATATATTTATTTTCCTTTTATTTATAATAAGAAGTGAAATGTGAACTTAATTATAGGATAAGGGAAACTACTGATGAAATCATGCTTCAGCATAATATTTGGAAATGTCCAAAAAAACAAAAACAAGGGCTCAAAGTAAAGAGCTTACCCACAAAATGAAGAAAATTTGTATTCTTCCAGGAGTATACAATGAAATAAAAATATTTTTATATTTTCAAAGTCAGTCCTAAGAAAAAATTTACTCCAGCTTAGCCCAATGTTATTAATGGTGGTTTTACAGGAGTCGTGAGAAAACAAATGAAAGAGAAGGATAACTCAATATATCAAAGGATTGCTGATTAGCATAGAGAGATTTAAGGATTTCTACACTTGATATCTTTAAGTGTTAAAGTTAAAGTTACATGGTTATCACTCAGGATGGTACAGACACCTGTATTTCTGGAAGGAAGCTGAGTTGGAACTTTACTGAGCAAGTGTAGCAGAACAGAAATGGTTCAGGAGAATAAATATTAGGTCTCTTCATTCTAAGTGGAGAGCTGCTAAAGTCAAGGTAAAAGTTATCTGTCTCTGGCATTGGATTTTAAAATAGAAAATAAAAAGATTACATTCAGATCTGGCTTATTACAACTTAAAGGGGCTAGAGTAGATTAGTTAGGAGGAGTAATATTGTCCAGGTGAACATCAAAAATATGGTTGGCATAGAGGGTTGGAGGTGAAGAAGATTAAAGAGTTAAGAGGATTTAAAAAGCAATATGAGGGTGGTGTTGGTTTATCATTTACAAGGAGACTAACCATGCATTCTGATCTATTTTCTATACTATGTTTTTCCATCTTAAGTATTAGTAAAGTAAAAGTGAAAGTGTTAGTTGCTCAGTTGTGTCCAACTCTTTTTGACCCCGTGGACTGTAGCCCATCATACCCCTGTGTCCCTGGGATTCTCCAAGTGAGAATACTGGAATGGGTTACCATGACCTTCTCTAGGGATCTTCCCCACCCAGAGATCAAAGCAAGGTCTCCGCATTGTAGGCAGGTTCTTTACCATCTGAGCCAGCTGGGAAGCCCAAATATTAGTAAGGTGAAGTTGCTCAGTCGTGTCCGACTCTTTGCGACCCCATGGACTGTAACCTACTAGGCTTCTCCGGCCATGGGATTCTCCAGGAAAGAATACTGGAATGGATTGCCATTTCCTTCTCCAGGGGATCTTCCCGACCCAGGGATCGAACCCGGGTCTCCTGCATTGGAGGCAGATGCTTTAACCTCTGAGCCACCAGGGAAGCCCCCAAATATTAGTAAAGCTCCTTTATACTCACATAGGTTCCAATTTGAATGATAACCTATTTGATAAACCTATATATAGGTTGTATCATTTTTTGGAGTAAATGACAAATTCTTTAACAGTCTTTAAAATAGTATCAGTGACTCAATAATCCATGATAGGGAGGAGAAGGTTGATAAATAAATAATGCAAGAGGTACTCACACACTTCAGATGAATGTAATTATTTATATTAATATTTATGGTAGTGTATATTGTATTTAGTATGTATCTCCCATAAATCTACCCTCAAATTTTTCTCAAGACATAGCAAAATATTATAAAGCAAATATTATGACCACTGTGATACTATTCATTTAAGCTAAGTGTCCTCAGTTTCTTCTAGTATTTCTCATTTAATTTTTAACTCTCCACTGCTTTGATCATTTTTAAAAGGTATGTCTTGTCTGATAAATGAAAACTAGAATAAGATTGTAATAGTTTTTTCTGTTAATATCCCCACTTATAAAACTTATACATGAATTAATTTTTGGTTCTTATTTTGTTTTTGGCTGCCATAATAAAATTCTAACCCATATTTCCATTGTTTTTTTTTTTTTTTTTTTGTCTAACTCTTCTGGAGTTAATTTTGCGTTTCCCTAGAGATTCTGGCTCATGTATATATGTGACTGCATTTTTGATAGCTCAACTTAGTTGTCGATAAATTACATAAGCAGTATCCAAACTGAGTCTTGGATTTTATTCAGAACTTAAAGCCAAAATCTACTTAACTCTCTCTTGTAAAAAATCCCCTTTTCCAAGATCTTATTGTTTCTTGTCTAGATTGCAATGAATGTCACTTATTGTTCTTTATACTCTGACTTCCATGTTTATCTACACATTAATATACACAGTGTAAAAAAATATTTAGAAAATGAATATTTGTCAGTGGTTTTTACAATGTGTTGTGTTAGTCCCTCAGTCGTGTCTGACTCTTTTGTGACCACATGGAATATAGGCCACCAGGTTCCTCTGTCCATGGAATTCTCCAGGCAAGAATACTGGAGTGGGTTGCATAGGGATTGAACCTGGGTCTCCTGCGTTGCAGGTAGACTGTTTACTGTCTGAGACACCAGACAAGCCCAAGATTACCATAAAGTATAGGCTTTTACTATGCAGCAGCTGCTACTGCTGCTAAGTCGTTTCAGCCGTGTTCGACTCTGTGTGACCCCATAGACAGCAGCTCACCAGGCTCCGCTGTCCCTGGGATTCTCCAGGCAAGAATGCTGGAGTGGGTTGCCATTTCCTTCTCCAATGCACGAAAGTGAAAAGTGAAACTGAAGTCGCTCAGTCGTGTCGGACTCTTCGCGACTCCATGGACTGCAGCTTACCAGACTTCTCCGTCCATGGGATTTTCCAGGCAAGAGTAATGGACTGGGTTGCCATTGCCTTATGAAAAAATTACAAATTTACAAATTATTCACCGTGGCCTTTTAGTCCCTCCATGAACTTGCTTATCCCTCCAACTTTACCATACCCCACTTTTTCCTTCACTACATCCACTTCCACCATCCTGACTTTCAGGTGGTTCTAAAGTTATACCAAGTTCATATACACTTTAGAGCCTTCACATTTCAACCTGCCTAAAATGTACTCTCCTGGATATTCATATGGTTGGTATCAATAAGAATGTCAATATTTTAGAAAGTTACAGAATGTACACCAAATAAATCTAAATTAGTACTTCCAAAGCACTATGTATCATATCATTTTAACACTTTTTACAATCAGAAATATTTTGTGTGTGTGTGTGTCTATTAGACTGATTAGTTTCCCAACCAAGATAAAACCCTATAAAATATGGATATTATCTTTATCATTAGCACTGTATTCACAATATCTAGAACTGAATCTGGGACAAGATAGCTGTTTAGTTATGAGAATATACTTTTTTTTTACATAGGGAAAATTCTTGAAACATTCAAAGTTTCAGATGATTGTGTACATTTAGCATTAGAAAAATTATTTTTATTATCATGTTTCTTTAAAAGGAAAAAAACAGGTTGTATTTTTCACTGATATTTTATGGAAGCAAGATTAACTGACCTAACATAAATAACAGAAATCTGGTTTTAGCATTCAAGATAGATTGAGAAAAGCACAAAGATGAGAATTATGGAGAGATTTTTGTATTAAAATAAACAAAGATTAAAATTGCAGTATTCTAAAGAATTTAGGTATGCTATAATTTTGGAATTCTCTGTGTGGAAGACCTCTGAGCATTTCTTAAAGTATTTTTTTCTAGGATCAAGAATTAAATAGATCTACTATACAAAGACTGCCTGTATGCCTTTAACCATGGGCCAAATTGCTGAAGACAATTATATTTGTGAAACATAACCTCCTATAGTGAGTAATAGCTATATTTTTTATTTCTGTGATTTTACTTAAAAGTTTACCTTTATTAAATCTATTTACATTCTGATCTTCCTCCCTTTCCACTCTTTCCTTTCTTCCCTCCTTCCTCTATCACCTCTCTTCCTTTATTCTTTCCTTCCTCTCTTCCCTTCTTCCTCCCTTCCTCCCTTTCTGATTCTCATTTTTCATCTCTCTATATCGTTACATATAAACTGCCATTAAGCAGCATTCCTTGAGACATAACTTTAAGGAGAAAAATATTTTTTGAGAATTACTGGACTTACACTTTTTAATCAGAATTATTTTGGATAAAACACTAAACTTATATAGTAAGGCAGGAGAAGGGGACAACAGAGGATGAGATGGTTGGATGGCATCACCAACTCGATGGACATGGGTTTGCATGGACTCTGGTTATTGGTGTTGGACAGGGAGGCTTGGCGTGCTGTGCTTCATGGGGTCACAAAGAGTCGGACACCAATGAGCAACTGAACTGAAATGAACTGAAGGAATTTTCAAAGCCTAAGGAATAAGAAAAATGCATGTCTGATCATCTGGGATGATTCCAGTTTAGGGATATTATAAACAAAGCTAATATAATTTTTTTAATGTGGCTAATAGCTAGAATTATAGTTGATAGATCAAATGATAGAAATATGCTTACTTTTATCAATAACTCAGAAACAATGTCTGAGAATTCTGGTTGCTCCACATCCATGCCAATTTTGGTGTCCTCACTCTTTATTATTTGTTTGAAAGTGCTAATTGTTTAGTGTTGTCTGACTCTTTGTGACCCTATGGACTGTAGCCTGCCTGGCTCATCTGTCCATGGAATTCTCCAGGCAAGAATACTGGAGTGGGTAGCCATTCCCTTCTCTGGGATCTTCCTGACCCAGGTACTGAACCTCAGTTTCCTACATTACAGGCAAATTCTTTACCATCTGAGCCACTGGGGAAGCCCAAAGGATCAGAAATAGTTTCTGAAATCTGGAATTGAACCAGGGACCTTTAGATCTTCAGTCTAACACTCTCACAGTTGAGCTATTTCAGCCACTCACTATTATTATTTATTTAATTGAGCTATAATTAGCATATAACATTGTGTAAGTTTAAGGTGTCCAGCTTGACTTGATACATTTGTACATTGCAATATGATTACCACCATTGCCTTAGTTAACACCTCTATCATGTCACTTAATTATCTTTTGTGTGTGTGTGGTGAAAACAATTAAGACCTAGTCTCTTAGCAAATTTGAAGTTTATACAGAAGTGTTGACTGTAATCACTATGCTGTACAATAGATCTTCAGGATGTACTTATCTAGTTGCAACTTTGTATTGTTAAACCACATCTCTTCAATTCTGCCCCTATCTAACCCCTGATAACCACAATTCTATTCTCTGTTATTATAAATTTACCATTTTTATATTCCATGTTTAAGTGATGTTACACTTATCTGCATTTCTCTAACTTACCTCACATAACATAACACCCTCAAGGGCTATCCATGTTGCAAATAGCAGGATTTCCTTCTTTCTCATGGCTCAATAATATCACTTTGTATGAATATATATACCATATCTTCTTTATCAATTCATCTGTTGATGGGCACTTAAGTTGTTTCCACATGTTGGCTGTTGTGAATAATGGTGCAGTAAACATGGATTACAGATGTATTTTCAATATCTTTTCATTTATTTTAGATATATACTCACAAGTGGGATTGTTGAATCATATGACAGTTCTATATTTAATTTTTTTTTAAAATTTTTATTTTTACTTTATTTTACTTTACAATACTGTATTGGTTTTGCCGTACATTGACATGAATCCAGGAAACTCCATACTGCTTTCCACAGGGGCTGACCGTTCACAAGGGTTTCCTTTTCTTTAGCCAAACACAGATTATCTCTTATCTTCTTGTTGATAGCCATTCTAAGAGGTATGAGGTGGTATCTAATTTTTTTTTTTTTGGTTTTGATCTGCATTTCCTTGATGATTATTAATGTTTAATACATTTTTATGTGTTTGTTGGCCATCTTTATATATTCCTTGGAAAAATGCCTATTCAGGTCTTCTGTCCATTTTTTATTTCAATTGTCTTTTTTTGCTGTTATTATATATATGAGTTTTTAATAAGTCTTTACCCAATACACAATTTGCAAACATTTTCCCATGCTGTAGGATACCTTTTCGTTTTGTTGATTTTTTTCTTTTTCTGTGCAGTTTTTCATTTGATGTAATCCCACTAGTTGATTTTTTACATTTTGTTGTCTGTGTTTTTGGTGTCACAACTGAAAAGAATTATTGCCAAGACCAAAGTCAAAATGCTTCTTCCCGAAGTTTTCTTTTAGGAGTTTATGATATCAGTTTTCATTTTATGGTCTTTAATCTATTTTGAGTTCAATTTTTTGAGTGGTATAAGATAAGGATCTGATTTTAGTTCTCTGCATATGATTACCCATTTTTACCAATACCATTTTTCTCCCTTGATTATTCTTCACTCCCCTATCTAATATTAGGTTGACTGTAAATACAATGGCTTATTTCTGGCCTCCCTACTCTCCTTCACTGTTCTGTGTCTATTTTTTTGCCAGTTCCATACTGTTTTATTTACTATAGGTTTGTAGTATAGTTTGAAATCAGTAATTGTAGTCGCTCTTGCTGTGTTATTCTTTTATAGCATTGCTTTAGCTATTCAAGGTCTTTTGTAGTTCCATAGATTTATTTTTTTTTGTTTATGTGAAAAATACCATCACAATTTTATAGGAATTTCATTGAATCTATTGATCAATTTGGGTAATACAAACATTTTATCAATGTTAATTACTATAAACCACAATCATAGAGTATCACTCTATTCAATCATATCTTTTCAATTTCTGTTTTAAAGTCTTGTAATCTTTCACTCTCTTGGTTAAATTTATCCCTACGTATTTTTTTTTAATTCTATTGATCATGTGATAGTTTTCTTATATTTCTTTGTACTGTTAGCTCAATTGGAGATTTCATTTTTATTTTATTTTTCTCTAGCACTGTTGATTACATTTATGAACTTACTGGCTTTATGCATATATTATTTTGCAAAGTGTTCATTGATATTATTTGCTCCTTATTAAATAACTTTCCTGTTGCCCTTCCTCTTGAAATCCAGTCATATTTTCCTTTTTCTTCATACATTTAATAAGTTTAAGATGTAGCTTGGGCATTTTCAATGCTATGTTTAGAGACTCTAGATTCTGTTACATTCATCCAAACAGTATTGATATTTGTGTGTGTTGGTTTGTTTAAGCAGACAATTGATTGTACTTAAACTGCAATCTTTGTCTCTTGGACATAAGCTCAAAATTCAGTCCAGTGATTTTAGCCTTTGTTGTGCCCCTGAGGTCTGTATGTGGCTCAGTACCAATTTAAGTATACATTATACACATAATTCATAATTTCTCCTCTCTTGTTCTCTCTTTTCTTAGCATTTCTTCATCACTTTTAAATGTGGTTTTATAATTTGGGTGCCCCAAATTCTATTCTGTTTCTTTAAGGCAGTAATGAGTTTGATTTGCCTCTTAGTTTTAAGGACCAATATATAAATAGCTCATCCAGATTCATTGCCTTCTTGACTGTCATTCCTTCATCCAAATGTTGACTCCCTATCAAGAGCAACTTCTTTTCACCCTTCCTCTTCTTCCTTCCTTCTTCATCTCTTTCTTTTCTGTATAATCTCTTTTTTGTTTGTTTGTTTGTAAGATCGTTGGTACTATGAATGCATACTTGTAAATTAAGAATGTGTAAGGAATGCTGAAATCCTGTCTTTCTAGATATTATACTTACATTTTGCCTTTTCCTTACTACCATGTTTTTCATTGAAATTTATCAAAGTTTAGAAAGGAAGCATCTTTTTTTCCCTTCAAAGCCTAATTGAAAACGGAGTTTTATTTTATAGTGATTTGCCATGCCATGCTTCAGTTGTGTCTGACTCTGTGTGACCCAATGAACTGTTGCCCACCAGTTTCCTCTGTCCATGGGATTCTACAGGCAAGAATACTGGAGTGGATTGTCATTCCCTTTTCCAGGTGATCTTCCCGACCCAGAATCAAACTGACTATGTTTTACCTCTAACCTACCTTGGCAGGCAGGTTCTTTACCACTAGCACCACCTGGGAAGCACTATAGTACCTTAAAACATTTTAAAATACATAATCAGTAACTCAATTCATGTCCAATATTCCTTTTGTTAGACATTGATCCTGATACAAATAAAACCTACTTTATTCATTCATTCTTTCACTTAACTGATATTTTTTCAGCTCTAGCTATATGCAACAGGTTTTTTTTTTTTTTCCAGTGAAGAAAATATAAATATGACCAAAAATGGCATAGCCTTTCAGCTTAGCAAGAAAGAATAATATTCAACAGAGCATCACACAAACAAACAAATACAGGTTTTAATAGGATAAAACATAGGAAGGAGAGGGTCATGATGATGAAGTACACATCAGGTGAAAATCACTTATGTATGGAGGCTAGAGTAAGCTTTTCTGAGGAAGTGACTACTGAAATAAGGTCTGACAGAAAGTAAGATTCAACTAACAAGGGCTGAATGCAGTGGATGAGCAGGGAAAGAAAATTTCAGACAAGCTAAATAGCCTGGAATGTTCAAGATGGAACTGAAAAGAGGTCAGAATAGTTGAAGCATAGAGCATGAGGTGAGAGGATAATGCTAAATGAGACCTGTGAGGCAGATGGAGAACAGATGATTGAGGGTTTGTGAGCCAGGCTAAATTTCAATCTTTGTCCTTAGAGTAATGAATACCTACATAATCTTTGCCATTAGCTTCCACAACATTTGCAGTCTGACAGCATGAGTTTCTCTTGTTTACAGGTAATTAAGAAAGTTTTTCCCTCACATTATAGATGGTGATATTCTAACAGGAATTTTAATATCATACACAGTAAAATAGGAAAAATAAACATAAAATTCTGTATGAAAAACATAAAAGGAAAATATTTACAAATGTATTTTATTTAATAAATTAACTTATCTAATGGTAATGGAAAGGTGGTTTATATTTCATAAATGAGGTCTTATTTCTTGTGGATACTGTTTAAAACATAATGTTTAAGCACATATCTGAACCTAATTATGACATATCTGAAAGAAACTCTAAGTAGCTGTGAAACTGAAGGTCACTCAGTCATGTTCAACTCTTTGTGACCCCATGGACTATACAGTCCATGGAATTCTCCAGGCCAGAATACTGGAGTGGGTAGCCTTTCCCTTCTCCAGCGTATCTTCCCAACCCAGGGATAGAACCCAGTCTCCCACATTGCAGGCTGATTCTTTACCACCTGAGCCACAAGGGAATCCCTAAAAGTGAAAATGAAAGTGGCTGCAGTGTTTTTCAAAATCACAGTTTATGAGCTCACTGGGGTACGGTCATATATTTTTTAATCTTGTAAGAAATATGAATTAAGCACATTGTTTTGGTGGGAACTCAGAGGAGTAATTACATAGTTACACATGAGCAAGCCTGAATCTATTACAAACAGCATTTAGCAATGTATGTCTTATTTCTGAAATACCCATTTGCATGCATAAAAATTACCAATATTTATATTCAAATAAAAGCAATACAATTTATGATTGATGAATAATCTAAAGGTCCATACTCCTCTAGATACTTATTTTTTAAGTCTGAGGGAAATGTATCCTGTTCAAAAATATCTGATGAAATCCAGCTGTATTTTATTCTCATTTCAATCTATCATCACAGAAAATATTGACTATTTTTCCCCTCAGACATGCAGCTGTCAACTATCCAACTATGGGCCTAGATTTACATTTTAGTTTATTTCCTACCTATTCATTTTCATTTAAAACACTTGTTTCATGAAACTAGCATTTGCTGTGTGAAAAAGGAAGGCAGGATGTGCAATCTCATCAAACCTGTCAATGAATGTTCATGGACACAGCAAATAATATTTGTTAAATTCAAGAGAATATATTTCCACCTTAAGAGATGGTAAAAATCACTATACATCTATGTGCATTGTATGCATACTCAGTCACTCAACTGTGTCTGACTCTTTGCAACCACACAGACTGTAACCCACCAGGCTCCTCTGTCCATGGAATTTTCCAGGCAAGAATATTGGAACAGGAGGCCACTTCCTTCTCCAGAGGATCTTCCCAACCCAGGAATCAAACCCATGTCTCTTATATCTCCTGCACTGGCAGGCAGATTCTTTATCACTGTGCACTGAGCATTATTCCTATCATATTTATTATTCCAGTAAAAAGATTTCTATTGTGTGCCAATAGTGATAAGAATCCCTGTCCCTTCATTCCCCCACCCATTTGTGCAAGCATATTCAGTCATGTCCAACTCTTTGTGACCCCATGGATGCTAGCCCACTTGACTCCTTTGTCCATGGGATTCTCCAGGCAAGAATACTGCAGTGGGTTGCCATTTCTTTCTCTAGGGGACGTTCCTGACTCAAGGATCAAACTCTTGTCTCTTGTGTCTCCTACATTGGCAGGCCAGTTCTTTAGCAGCTGAGCCACGAGGGAAGCCCAACCCCAAGAGGCATATTCAAATATCTGCAAAGTGTTTCTGCTCACTTTGAAAGTAGGCCAAGTTACAAAAGACCCTGGATAGTTGTATAGACTTTAAGATCTTTGGGAAACTTAAAGACGCTTTGCAATCAGTAGCAGAGAGAGGATATGTTAGTGAAGACATGCAAGGATGGAGTGGTAAATTCCAATAGCTATCACCCAGAAGAATAAAAAATATGTATATTTATTTCTCATAAAACAATTCTTGGTGATAATTTAGGCTGATGGAACCATTCTCTTCAGTGTGGTTTTGTAAGAATCCTAGTTCCTTCTGTCT
The DNA here is from genome assembly GCF_023091745.1 of Budorcas taxicolor. Classification (NCBI taxonomy): domain Eukaryota; kingdom Metazoa; phylum Chordata; class Mammalia; order Artiodactyla; family Bovidae; genus Budorcas; species Budorcas taxicolor. The sequence continues at coordinate 51,894,990 of NC_068929.1, read as the reverse complement.
CACAGCTCAGCTATCCCAGAGGATATCATTTGCAATAGATTCAGTCACTGGGTTGGGAAAAAGAGATTATAGAAAAGACACATTGGTTTCCTAAAAGACTTAGTTTAGATATAGTGTACATCAATTCCATTTACTATCTACTGGGAAGGACTAATCATATAACATTCATAATTGCAAGGGAACTGGGAAATACAGTTCTTGCCTAAGTATTCAATTTCAAGCTACAACTCTCTACTATGGAGAGGAGATAGTTTTGGAGATAGCTTCTTGTCTCTGACACAGAGAAGTGTTTCTTTTTAATTGTTCTGGACATAAAAGGGCATTTTGTTGGTTTTATTTTATTGCTTGTTCATTTTTCTGGCCAATTATGTATATATGAAGGTCACAAGGCTAAGAAACTTATACTAGCAACTACAGTTTGTAATAAATCTATAAGCACCAAAAGTCAGCACATAGCTCAGATCACTAAACAGAGGAAGAAATTGTAACTCAACATTCCATACCACCTAGGGGGTGAAAAAAATTAAAGCATGAATTTCTGTGAATAAGGTGAATGGGTCTTAGAGTGTGGAATTAAGGTGGCATTCCAAGTAATGATATAGCAAATATTTTTCTTATTTCACTACATGTTTGTAAAATCCTGTTATTTTAGTATATACTAGGTATATTATCCTATGTTGTGAAAATTCTGATGATTCCAAGAGAGAAGAATATGCCCCAAGAAATCATGCATGAAATGAATTATCTTCAGAAAGTAAATGCAAAATCTGGTTTAACACGGAGGCAATAAAGTCTAACTAACTAAGATGGTTTTAAAATTAGAAATGTTAATGTCCACCTGCCCTACTCTCTAGTCTCTTTTCTGCCAGCAGAAATACTCATTAAGTTCATAGTGGATTATTTTTGAACAATAAACACTCTTATTTCATCAGCTAAGAAGAGATGGAAGAGGGTTTATTTGCATCTCTGGACCAGATTTTGCTCAGATAGGACTTCAGCAACATGTACAAGCCATCTGCTCAGCCACACCAGCCAGGCCTCTATACCCAAAACTTTTCCTGCTGATTTTTCATCCTTTAGAAAATCGATGATGTTGGTTTATTATTTTCTTTTCATTCTATTTTTTTCTGGATTTTATTTCACTTTAAATAAAATCTTAGTGTTATCTTCCTCAAAGGTCATCTTTGACCTTCTCTGAAGGAGTAAAGGCAGTGGACAGAGGGACTCCAGCATGTATGGGTACAATGTGCCCTGGAGGACCATGATGTAGATCTTTACTCTAGATTATGTCCATGCCTCTAGCTTCCTATTGCCTTTGGAACCCAAGGATACCTGCTTGATGATCTCAGGACTTCACAATATCCTTTCCACAGACTATGTGTACCCAGAAAAGACTCAACTTGTATTTTTTGGAAGGCATTCCAGCACATGTTTCAGTTTCTTGCCATGGAGCTTTCTCTTGCCTCCCTCTTGTGGTACCTGAGACATGTTCATTCTTCAGTTCTGGATGAAAAGAGAAATTTTGATTAATAATGAAAGCTGTTTTTACTGTCATGTATCTATACAGATGGGCTTCCCTGGTGGCTCAGGGGTAAAGAGTCCACCTAGCAACGCAGGAGAAACAAGAGATATGGGTTTGATTCCTGAATTGGAAGACCCTGGAGAAGGAAATGACAACCCACACCAGTATTCTTGCCTGGAAAATTCCATGGAAAAAGGAGTCAAGAGTACATGGGGTCACAAAGAGTTGGACATGAGTGAATGTGCATGCACACTTGGGGTTGGGGATGCAGGGGCAGGGATTCTTATAACTACTGGCACACAATAGAAATCTTTTTACTGGAAATGTGATAAATGTGATATTAATAATAACTGGTGACACAGTGGTAAAGAATCTGCCTGCCAATGCAGGAGATACAAGAGACACAGTTTTGATCCCTGGGTTGGGAAGATCCCCTGGAGAAGGAAATGGCTAACTACTCCAATATTCTTCCTGGAGAATCCCATAAACAGAGGAGCCTGGTGGGCTACAGTCCATGGGGTTGCAGAGTCAGACACGACTGAGCAACTGAGCGTGCACACATCTATGTACTCGTACTCACCAAGAATAAACCTAAAAGTCCACTAAGACATTTGTGTTTTCCTGTAAAAACTGATTCCTGTAAAAAAACCAAGACATCATGGTGTGCAAACTTCTTCTAGGCAAGTTGAAGGATGTTGGTTTTAGGAATAAATGGGAAATGTGTAAATCATCAAGTATTCTTTGGGTATTGTCATTTAAATGGTAATATATGGAACATAAATTTAAAATTCAAAATTTTATTTATGATGATTTTTTTTTTTTTACCCTTTCATGTAAATCAATAGCCTGTGGCTGTTTTTTCTTCAGGGTACACCTTAGTATACCTTAGTGGTGAAAATGTGGTCATCCCAATAGTCCAAGTTTAAACTCAAGTTCTGCTCCTTACTTACTTAAAGTTTGGGCCTATTACTTTTCTTCTCTCTCTCTCTCTTTTTTTTCTTTCAGATTCCCTACCTATATCATGCAGGTAATAATAAAAACAACACATGACCCTTGCATTAAGTGAAATTAAATGTATTCCCACAAGGAGCCCAAAAGTATGCCAAGAACATAATAAACTTTATTATTATTCTTTATTTGCCTAAAAGTTTTATTAAAGTTAAAAGTACATAAGGAAGTATCATGTTTACTTAAAAAGCAAGAATACAACACTAGTAAATATTTACAAAAACAAACATTAACAATATATAATAATTAAAATGTTCTATCAAATTATTGGAGATCAGCTCAACTTCAAGGCATTTTTGAAAGTAACTCATTATTAATGTAGATATAAAAATCTACCACTTTTCATCTTTACAGTATTCAAAAAATAGTACAATTACAGGTGTATGTGGGATTTGAGGCAATTAACCAAATGTGAGGTGAAGAAAAAAATGGATTCTGTAAATAAAATCTGAAATACCCATTTTATACATAGTAACAAACAAATAGGTATAATTATACCTATAATATTGTCTATTACCCAGGCTCTAAGATTTCACTTTTAATTAAAATTTTCTCATTTATTCCGTATTCTAACATTCATCACTGCCAGATTTTGGTATAAGAAATTTTTTAAGAAAGAAACTTCTATTTAAAGATGATTTTTCTCTAGTTAAGTAGACATTTCCATCAGCCTTTTCTTGTTTCACTGCTGAATGTGTATGAGATTTCCAGGATCATTAGACCTCTGAGAACAGAAACCACAATAAAAGGCTACAAATAAAATGAACAGAAACAAAGGAACTCATGAAATGGGCAAATTGCATAAAAGAGATGGGAACTTATTTTAAAAGTAATAATCTGAGAAGAGAATCAAATATGAGATGATGTAAAAAGGAAAAGTCAGAAAATTAAAGGAGCTTTCAGGAATTAAAAGAAATATAAATTTAAAAAATTAAAAGTTTAATATAAGGTAGGAAGGTTCTCTTCCAAATTAAAGATAGGCAAAGCATAGAATAGTAAGAGGGAAAATATAAGGAAATTGAGAATCAATATAGAAATTCAAGCATGCATTTTTTGAAACTGGATTAAAAAGAAAAGGAAAAACTAAAGGAAAAGATATCATAGAAATAATGTAACAATTATCCTCAGCATAAATTTGTGTGAAATTCTCTATGCATATGTGCTCAGCATAATGGATAAAATAAAAGCCCTCATTAAGGCATATAATTATTAAATTGAAAGATGTAGTGACAGAGAGAGACAAAGACTGAGAGAAAGCTTTAAAAGTAGGAAAAAAAGGCGGGGCGGGGGAGGGGGTGATCACAAAACTTTTTGAACATAAGTATCCTAACAGCAACACTGAGAGCTAGAAGAAAATGAAAAAAAAAAAAAAAAAAATCTCAAAACGTTTTTGCGACTGGGGCAATTGATTTCAAATCTGAGTTATGTACTTAAATAAGTCATCAATTTTGAGAGTGGGATAAAGAAAATTCTAGATAAGTAAGTCACCCAAAATTTCAGGCCTGTGACCACTCTTTTAGGTGAAACCAACAAATATCATCAGTGCTTAAATCACAGAAAAGGAAAATTTCAGGTTCTGAGAAAAGACCATTTGATAAGCAAAAATGATAAAGAGACTCATCAGAATGAGAGTCAAGAGAACTAGAGCATCCTTGCATGCGTAGCTGGTCCAGATTTGAGCAAGACAACAGCCCATAAGGAAGGGAGAAAGGTGTATGTAGTGAGCAGACTAAGGGGCGGGGGTTCCTTTGGAGTTCTACACTGAGAAGCTGTTTTAGACTGTTGCACAATGTAAAGAACTAGCAATAGGTACATAGAGAAATGAACATATGAATAAGACCTAATTGATTCTGAAAATGAAAAAGTAGAACTGAGCAAATGTAAATGTAAACACAGTGAATCACTTGACTCAGAGTAAATGATATCTATTTGGTCATAATATTGTAAATGCTGAAAATTGATTTGGCCCAAACCTGTGATATAACTATATTAGGTAGAAGCAGGGACAATATTGTACTTGAGCTGATTAAACCATAAAAACAAGTCAAGAGATTACACTTGAAAGTGAAGTCGCTCAGTCGTGTCCAACTCTTTGCGACCCCATGACTGTAGCCCACCAGGCTCCTCTGTCCATGGGAATCTCCAGGCAAGAATGCTGGAGTGGGTTGCCATTTCCTTCTTCAGGGGATCTTCCCAAGCCAGGGATTGAACCCAGGTCTCCCAGATTGCAGGCAGGTGACTTAAATAAAATAGCAAGGTAAGCATTACAATTAAAAAAATGGAAGTAAATACCAGATAAAAGTGCAATATAATAATACAAAAATAATATAATAATCAGGACTTCAGTGTAGGTGGATAGTTCACTTACATCTTATTAGGATCTTTTACTTTGAAACTTGGTCAATGTATTAGTTTAAAGATACATGTATATTTAATATGTACATTTCTCCTTGATATCTGCCTGAAATAAAAGCAGACCTCCCAATCCTCAGTGGTTCCAAGAAGGGCACTACCAAGCTTATTTGCTCTTCTGAGTCTTAGTTAATTATCCCTTCTATGGGAGGAGGAATAAGTGAACACTAGCAGATTCTCCAAATGTGGCTAAGAAAGCATGCAGAGAGCCACTGCCTTAACAGGAGGGATAAAGAGTGAAGGCAAATCACTTCCAAGTTGTCAGGGACCAGAATTAGAACTGGAACAGATTTTTAAAGTGTGAGCCAAGGAGTTTTGTGGATTTTTAGCCTGGATTTGACAGAGCAGAGTGGCCAGTTCCCACTTGCTCCATCAGTGCTCCTTGCTTATGGCCAGAGGAGAAAAAAAAAAATTAAAAAGATTGAACTTTTGACTGAATATTTTCTAAAATATATCTTGGAATTCCTATACTACAGTAAAGGTCAGAAAACTATACCCTGTTGGCCAAACCTCACCCTTTACCCATTTGTATATGGTCATTTACGCTTGTCATATGGTCAAACAAAATTTTTTTAAAAAAGAGTATTTTGTAATACATGAAAATTATTTGAAATTCAAAGTTTAATGTTGACAATTAAAACTGTATTGGGACACAGCCATTTCCAACCATTTACTTATCATCTCTGGATGCTCCTGCACACTAGCATAGTTTGAGATGTTTCTCAAGAGACTGTAAGGCCCACAGTCTAAAATATTGACTATGAGACCCTTTACAAAAAAAAGTCTGCCAAACCCTGTACTGAAAGAACATATATTATCTCATCAAAATGTTTAATTTTTTGGTCTCTCCCATACATGCTCCGTGAGAGAAACTAGCAATGTTGATGAATAGTAAAATTTCTGAACAAGTTATGGAAATTAGTTGCAACAAGGTTCTATAGTTTAAACTATCACAGTCTTTGATAAGTTTAGTCAGTAACATGCAGATAGAGCTCACCTGAAATCAAGTATCATAGATTTTGGAAACAGTTCAGTCTTCACTCTCTCTAGACGAACTTAGCTACCCAGGAACTGAAGATTCATGTGAACTAGCAGTTCTGTGGTCTATGATTAAATTCTCAAAATTGAACCTTTGAGAATCAAGGTTATAAAAAATCACTCTGCCAATGTGGATGTCCTGTGCAATTGGTCACTGTCAATTAACTAGTTTGCATTAGTGTCTCCCAAATGGAGAAAGTGACTTATTCAGTTGCTAACTCCAGACAAGCAAACGGATATTTAACTGGGGGAGAATCTTAGGAAAGAGAAAAAAAAAAAAAAAGTATATATATATATATATATATATATATGAGCTCTAGATACTCTGAACTTCTCAGTTACTTTTCCCCTATCATTTGGAAGTCATTTGAAAGTCAGGGAGTCAGATAATTCAAACTGAAACAACATTGACAAATTCCTCTTGGAGAGGAATAGGACTCATAGTTGAAACTGAAAATTACTATCTCACTTTTTTGTTGTTGCTGTTCAGTAATTAAGCTGGAATCAAGATTGCTGGGAGAAATATCAATAACCTCAGATATGCAGATGACACTACCCTTATGGCAGAAAATGAAGAAGAACTAAAGTGCCTCTTGATGAAAGTGAAAGAGGAGAGTAAAAATGTTGGCTTAAAGCTCAACATTCAGAAAACGAAGATCATGGCATCTGGTCCCATTACTTCATGGCAAATAGATGGGGAAACAGTGGAAACAGTGGATGGCTTTATTTTGGGGGCCCTAAAATCACTGTAGATGGTGATTGAAGCCATCATTAATAGACACTTACTCCTTGGAAGGAAAGTTATGACCAACCTAGACAGTATATTCAAAAGCAGATGAAATTACTTTGCCAACAAAGGTCCATCTAGTCAAGGCTATTGTTTTTCCAGTGGTATGTATGGATGTGAGAGCTGGACTAGAAAGAAAGCTGAGCAATGAATTGTTGCTTTTGGACTGTGGTGTTGGAGAAGACTCTTGAGAGTCCCTTGGACTGCAAGGAGATCCAACCAGTCCATCCTAAAGGAAATCAGTCCTGACTATTCACTGGAAGGACTAATGTTGAAGCTGAAACTCCAGTACTTTAGCTTTCTGATGCGAAGAGCTGACTCATTTAAAAAGACCCTGATGCTGGGAGGGATTGGGGGCAGGAGGAGAAGGGGATGACAGAGGATGAGATGGTTGGACGGCATTACCCACTCAATAGACATGAGTTTGAGTAAACTAAAAGTTTGTTATGGAGTTGGTGATGGACAGGGAAGCCTGGCATGCTGCAGTATATGGGGTTGCAAAGAGTCGGACAGGGCTGAGAGACTGAACTGAACTGAACTAACTCAGCGAGCACCACCTCCAGCATTAGAGCACACAGATCCCAGGCCTTCCTCTCCAATCACCACATTCTTTGGCTATAAATCTGGAGACTATGCCACTCAGAAAACAAAACTTCATAAGGAAAATGTATGGTGTTGGACAGGAAGACAAACAGACATGCATCCCCCCACAAATACTGGTTTGTTAATTCATTCAACAAATGTTTTCCGAATACCACTGTGTGCAAGGTAACGTATTAATTTAGAAGTGAAGGTACATCAGTTGGTTACTATTATAATTGGAGATGTACTATTGGAACAGATGAGGAAGAAATCTGTTGGCACCATTTATAATTCTGGACTCAGCCTTCTCCGAGGCTGTCAGCTCTAGATCTGCATTCCTTAGTATAACTATATGGATAAATTATGAAGTGAGAGAAAATGGAATTCAAGGCGAAAAAAAATGTAGTGAAATTTAAATAATAAAATGTTAACATTCTAAGATAAGACAGAGATCCCAATAATTATATCTGAAGAAGTATGAGCAGAAATCTATGGTTGAGAGTTATGAAAATGTCCCATAGCAGGCAAAAAGAAGATGATGTATTTCATATTTGTAGGGTAAATAAAGTTAATACACTCATAAAAATTGTAATTATATTTTTTTCAGATTTCTGTATACTTGTTATGATGACTCACTGTGATATATAAAGGACAGAGTTGGTTTATGTATGTTGAACATCATATTATATTTCTATCTAACTCTATGAGTTTCAAACATTTTTACAGGCATATATATTGGGGGCAGGAGGAAAAGGGGACAACAGAGTATGTGATGGCTGGATGGCATCACCAACTCAATGGACGTGAGTTTGAGTGAACTCTGGGAGTTGGGGATGGACAGGGAGGCCTGGCGTGCTGCAATTCATGGGGTCGCAAAGAGTCGGACACAACTGAGTGACTGAACTGACTGACTGACTGATATATCTCCATATTGTTTCATTAATACTCACAACTTCACTGTAGCTTGCTCCTGTGATTATTTAAAAGAAAGTTCACATAGACTTTTTATTTTTATTTTATTTGAAATTTCTGACATAAATATTGTGATGTCAGATTTTTAAGGTTTTTATTTGCCTAAATCTGTTGATGGCTTTCTTAATTTTAAATTTTAAAGTCCTTTAGTTTTTGATGTGGGCTGTGTAGTTAAATTAATTTTTGGTCTCCTAAAGTGAGTTCATTTTTCTCTTAAGAGATAATCTTATCATAAACAATGTAAAATGTATTTGTTAGATATTAAAAAAAATATTTTATGTTGCATATTTCCCATAGATATATACCTATTCATTGACTAGTTTAATTTTTCCAATTGACCTTTTGGGAATCAAAGGCATTCCTAATTTTTTGTGCCTGTTTTCTTTGCTGCTGCTAAGTCGCTTCAGTCGTGTCCGACTCTATGCGACCCCATAGATGGCATCCCACCAGGCTCCAGTGTCCCTGGGATTCTCCAGGCAAGAACACTGGAGTGGGTTGCCATTTCCTTCTCCAGTGCATGAAAGTGAAAAGTGAAAGTGAAGTCGCTCAGTGTGTCTGACTCTTCTTGACCCCATGGACTGCAGCCTACCAGGCTCCTCTGTCCATGGGATTTTCCAAGCAAGAGTACTGGAGTGGGGTGCCATTGCCTGTTTTCTTTAGTCATGAATAATAACTTGCCTTAATATACAATTAATTAATCTCAGTCTTTCCTTCCTCAGAAATCTGCAGGCCCTGCTCCTTTGACATCTGCATTTAATACCTCCCTTACAAGGTTGAAGAAAGGCATGAGTTTACATTTTGCTTTATAGGGGACCAGATTCTTTTGGAATGATTTATGAATTTTAAAGATTCTTTCTAAGTTTAAGTTTGGTATCTATCTACTGACTACTTATCTATATCTATCTACCAATCTCTCTATTGTCTATTTACATAGTCTTCTCTTTACTTTTCTTTGAACAAGTTTAAAACTTATGGCTTCATTAAAATTAGAAAAAGTTTCTTAAAATCTCGATTCACTGTTTTTGTTGTTAATTCTCTCAGTCAGGGAAACCAACCATCACCATGTTTTCAATTGATTATGCTCCCAAGTTATAATTTTGTCTATATAACTAATTAATTTGTAATTTTTCTCAAACATTTGAAAGATTTTTCTCAGACATGTTATCAATGTGATTTGTTTTGGTATTTTAATTCTGCTCTTTTCTGTTCCTGATCATGTTATCAAATTGTTAAATAGTGTCCCCATTTTAATTCTTTTCATAAATTCACTTTCCATTGCATTTTATTACTTTATCACTTCTTGTCTGAAAGTGGTTTTCTTTTTTTTGAGAATTCCTGAGAGGATTCTGTTTTAGCCTGCAATTTCATTTTATTTCTGTTGCAATATATCCAACACGTTATTCATCTCTATAGTGTCTGACATTTCCCTTTCTGAATTTTTTTCTGTACTTGAAAAAGAATTATGTAAGATTCACTTTTGCTGTGTGTTATTTTCAGTTTACTTATCTTTGAAGAGGCACAGTTTTTTTGTGGGCTTAGTTTTTTTTTTATCAAAACTCTTGTAAGTGGATGCATATTTTTACTGCATTTATCTGGGAAATTTTTGATAATTCTCATAGATATTGCAACTGTGTGTCTTGGGTGGATTTAATATACTGTATTCAGTACTTGGAATGTCTTAGATTTGCAGGAGGAGAAGTAATAAGAAAACGAACACCCTGGAACATTATATTATAGGATATGTACATTTTATAAAATTTATAAATTTTATGAAACTTGTATACTGTAGTTCCATTAAGCCCAAGGCACACTCTGTCCAATTGTGAGAGTATGCAAATATGATCTAAACTTCATTAGCAATTTTTAAATAGAATTTATTTTCTCAAAAAGCCTGTGTCCTTGGTCAGAAGTTCTCACCTTCGTGCTCTCCTATAACCTATGTTTTGCAGACGATAAGAACATCAACAAAGTTCCAAGCCATATTTTTGTTCCCTGCTGCTGCTGCTGCTGCTAAGTCACTTCAGTCGTGTCCAACTCTGTGTGACCCCATAGACAGTAGCCCACCAGGCTCTCCCATCCCTGGGATTCTTCAAGCAAGAACACCGGAGTGGGTTGCCATTTCCTTCTCCAATGCATGAAAGTGAAAAGTGAAAGTGAAATCGCTCAGTCGTGTCCGACTCTTTGCGACCCCATGGACTGCAGCCTACCAGACTCCTCCACCCATGGGAGTTCCCTACAAACCAGCAAAAAACAAAAAACAACAAACACACACACACACACACAATAAATTGCAAAACAATGAGGACGTTAAATACCAGTCAGAGCTTGTTAATTGCCCATTATTCCATTTTGAATAAAATATCACATAACTTATAAGCATTATGAAAATTGGTGTATTCCTTTTGTTTTAGTGATAAACTTTCTTTCTTCCTATCACAGATAAAATATAATGTGAGTTCACAATGTTAAATACAAGTTTTCTATAATTAGACATATATATGCTTCAAAGTATGGGAATTATTCCCTTTTATGACATTATGACTTGGCTTTTTATGACATTATTTGTTCCAGATACAATTGAACTTCAGTCATGTTTTTATTTGAAGTAATTTCGGTATTTCAGTAGTCAGACATTTCTTTCTTCTATGGTATTAATGTAAAGAGTAAACTCAAACATTTTTAAAAAGAAAGTTATTCTATGAAATTGGAGACCATGTTATCAGTACATTTTTACAATAAAATGAAATTTTCTTTAAAAAATTTAACATCTTTTACCACTTACATTTGTTTACTTTAGTTTTTTTTTACTTCCTAAGAAAGGAAATGAACAATCATCACAAATATGGGGTATAAAAGGGTTGCTGTTTTCATATGTAACTGGAATAAGGAAATTTTGGAACCTGGATGGGAAAGACAATGATGAAATATGCAAATTAATTTTTGATAGAGAAGCAGCCTCTAAAGAGAAATAAAATAGAGATTGAAGAGTTTCAAAAAGGAATGGCTCAGATGGTAAAGAATCTGCCTGCAATGCAGAGTCCTGAGTTCAATCTCTGGGTTGAGAAGATCCCCTGGTGAAGAGAATGGCTATGCATTCCATGACTTTGCCTGGAGAATTCCATGAACAGAGAGGGTCCTGGTGGGCTACAGTCCATGGTGTTGCAAAGAGTCAGACACAACTGAGCAGCTAATACTTTATGAAGGAAAGTAAAACTTGAGAGCTTGACTGAACTATAAAAGGAGATATTTAAAATCAAAAGAATGAAACTAGAACACTTTCTAACACCATACACGAAAATAAACTCAAAATGGATTAATGATCTAAACATAAGACCAGAAACTATAAAACTCTTAGAGGAGAACATTAGCAAAACACTCTCCGACGTAAATCACAGCAGGATCCTCTAGGACGCACCTCCCAGAATACTGGAAATAAAAGCAAAAATTAATAAATAGGATCTAGTTAAAATTAAAAGCTTCTGCACAACAAAGGAAACTATAAGCAAGGTGAAATGACAGCCTTCGGAATGGGAGAAAATAGTAGCAAATGAAGCAACTGACAAACAACTAATCTCAAAAATATACAAGCAAATCCTGCATCTCAATTCCAGAAAAATAAATGACCCAATCAAAAATGGGCCAAAGAACTAAATAGACATTTCTCCAAAGAAGACATACAGAGGGCTAATAAACACATGAAAAGATGATCAACATCACTCATTATCAGAGAAATACAAATCAAGACCACAATGAGGTACCATTTCACACCAGTCAGAATGGTTGCGATCCAAAAGTCTACAAGCAATAAATGCTGGAGATGGTGTGGAGAAAAGGGAACTCTCTTACACTGTTAGTGGGAATGCAAACTAGTACAGCCACTATGGAGAACAGTGTGGAGAATCCTTAAAAACTGGATATAGAACTGCCTTCAGTTCAGTTCAGTTCAGTTGCTCAGTCGTGTCTGACTCTTTGCGACCCCGTGAATCGCAGCACGCCAGGCCTCCCTGTCCATCACCATCTCCCGGAGTTCACTCAGATTCATGTCCATCGAATCAGTGACGCCATCCAGCCATCTCATCCTCTGTCATCCCTTCTCTTCCTGTCCCAATCCCTCCCAGCATCAGACTCTTTTCTAATGAGTCAACTCTTCTTATGAGGTGGCCAAAATACTGGATTTTCAGCTTTAGCATCATTCCTTCCAAAGAAATCCCAGGGCTGATCTTCACAATGGACTGGTTGGATCTTCTTGCAGTCCAAGGGACTCTCAAGAGTCTTCTTCAACACGACAGTTCAAAAGCATCAATTCTTCAGCGCTCAGCTTTCTTCACAGTCCAACTCTCACATCCATAAGTGACCAAAACCATAGCCTTGACTAGACAGACCTTTGTTGGCAAAGTAATGTCTCTGCTTTTCAATATGCTGTCTAGGTTGGTCATAACTTTTCTTCAAAGGAGTAAGCGTCTTTTAATTTCATGGCTGCAGTCACCATCTGCAGTGATTTTGGAGCCCCAAAAAATAAAGTGTGACACTGTTTCCACTGTTTCCCCATCTATTTTCCAAGAAGTGATGGGACCAGATGCCATGATTTTCGTTTTGTGACTGTTGAGCTTTAAGCCAACTTTTTCACTCTCCTCTTTTACTTTCATCAAGAGGCTTTTGAGTTCCTCTTCACCTTCTGCCATAAGGGAGGTGTCATCTGCCTATCTGAGGTGATTGATATTTCTTCCAGCAATCTTGATTCCAGCTTGTGCTTCTTCCAGCCCAGCGTTTCTCATGATGTACTCTGCATATAAGTTAAATAAGCAGGGTGACAATATACAGCCTTGACGTACTCCTTTTCCTATTTGGAACCAGTCTGTTGTTCCATGCCAGTTCTAACTGTTGCTTCCTGACTTGAATATAGGTTTCTCAAGAGGCAGGTCAGGGGGTCTGATATTCCCATCTCTTTCTGAATTTTCCACAGTTTATTGTGATCCACACAGTCAAAGGCTTTGGCATAGTCAACAAAGTAGAAATAGATGTTTTTCTGGAACTCTCTTGCTTTTTCTATGATCCCGCAGATGTTGGCAATTTGATCTCTGGTTCCTCTTCCTTTTCTAAAACCAGCTTGAACATCCGGACGTTCACTGTTCACGTATTGCTGAAGCCTGGCTTGGAGAATTTTGAGCATTACTTTACTAGCATGTGAGATGAGTGCAGTTGTGTGGTAGTTTGAGCATTCTTTGGTATTGTCTTTCTTTGGGATTGGAATGAGAACTGACCTTTTCCAGTCCTGTGGCCACTGCTGAGTTTTCCAAACTTGCTGGCATATTGAGTGAAGCACTTTCACAGCATCATCGTTTAGGATTTGAAACAGCTCAACTGGAATTCCACCACCCCCACTAGCTTTGTTCGTAGTGATGCTTTCTAAGGCCCACTTGACTCCACATTCCAGGATGTCTGGCTCTAGGTGAGTGATCACACCATCATGATTTTCTTGGTCATGAAGATATTTTTTGTATAGTTTTTCCATGTATTCTTGCCATCTCTTCTTAATATCTTCTGCTTCTGTTAGGTCCATACCATTTCTGTCCTTTATCAAGCCCATCTTTGCATGAAATGTTCCCTTGGTATCTCTAATTTTCTTGAAAGCATCCCTAGTCTTTCCCATTCTGTTGTTTTCCTCTATCTCTTTGCACTGATCACTGAGAAAGGCTTTCTTATCTCTTCTTGCTATTCTTTGGAACTCTGCATTCAGATGCTTGTATCTTTCCTTTTCTACTCTGCTTTTCATTTATCTACTTTTCACAGTGAACTAAAATGGACTGGAATGGGTGAATTTTACTCAAATGACCATTATATCTACTACTTTGGGCAGAATCCCTTAGAAGAAATGGAGTAGCCATCATGGTCAACAAAAAAGTCTGAAATGCAGCACTTGGATGCAATCTCAAAAACGACAGAATGATATCCATTTGTTTCCAAGGCAAACCATTCAATATCACGGAAATCCAAGTCTATACCCCAATCAGTAATGCTGAAGAAGCTGAGGTTGAACGGTTCTATGAAGATGTATAAGACCTTTTAGAACTAACACCCCCGAAAGATGTCCTTTTCATTATAGGGGACTCGAATGCAAAAGTAGGAAGTCAAGAAACCTGGAGTAACAGGCAAATTTGGCCTTGGAATATGGAATGAAGCAGGGCAAAGACTAATAGAGTTTTGCCAAGAGAATGCACTGGTCATAGCAAACACCCTCTTCCAACAACACAAGCGAAGACTCTACACATGGACATCACCAGATGGTGCCGGGAGCCAGCGTGAGGAACTCTGCCCATGGCAAAGGTCATGAGGAAGGAGGCCTGGCATATGCAAAGGTGTGATCAAGCCTCAGGAAATCCCCTGTTCCCAAGCATCTACCCCCCAAACCAAAGTCTATCTACCTTACTGTTTCATGCTCTTGCCTACACCTCTGACTTTATGGGGGGCTGTTCCCCACCGGTTCTCTCGGAGAAGGAGTAAACGTGCAGCTCAAAGGCAATAAAAATTCCTGGGCGTGACAAGAGTGTTTCAACTTACGAACTCCTCTGAAGGTTATTTAGCTCGCCTGTATAGGTTCGTCCAGCCACATGTGATTGTTTACAGCCTCCCAACCTGAGAGGCACGAGATGTTTTAGACTTACTAAAGGCAGATTCTTTTGGGAAATTAGAAATTATTAGTATAGTGGGTTGGTTAGGAATTATATTGATGAAGGGTTTTTCATTTGTTGTGCCAATAATTGCTGCTAATTTCCTCCCCTGGGTGTGACAAGGGTATCTCAAGTCAAACCTCTCTGCTGGCAGACTAGCTTGTGTGACAGGATTATCCATACTTCTGCCACTACACACATGATTGTTTACTACCTCTCAACCATAAACAGCACAGAGAACTTGGAGTATTTTGAACGTCTTAATTAGCATAGGGCTTTTCTCATTGTTGAGTCAATGATTGCCATCAGGCCTCCATATTCTTAGGCACCTGGGAATATATTAATCAATGTATTTGGAATATAGAAAAGGAAATATAGTAGTTTTTGATGTTAGCAATACTAGACTTTTTGAGTTAGTGAATTTTCTCTACAGTAATAGATCACTGTACTTTGTCATAAATCACTGTGTCCTTGCTATGTAAAAATGTAACTTTATCACTATCTTAAGACTAAATAGATCTTAAGGGGAACATTGATGAAGGGTTTTCATTTTTTGGGCTGATGTTTGCTGCTAAATCTCCATATTCCCTGCTCTTATAATGAATATAACTAGCATATAGGAGAAATAAGTATTAACCTTTAAGATTAATCATGTTAACCTTGGATTAAATAAATTCCTTTCTTGATTGTAACTCACTACATCCTCACCCTATAGGAATGTAACTTTATTTGGAGGGTGGTGCTTGGTTTAAGAAAAAACACCCTTGGAAAAAATAAGTTTTTTGGTTATCAGAAAGAAAGGGTTGTAAAATGTCAGCAGGCTGCATGGCCAGAAGATGATGCAAAACCCATACGATCTTTTTTTATCTAAAGCACCCGATTTTGATAAAGGTCAGGACTGCTGACCCCCACGTGACTCTGTATTCATCCCTATGTGTAACAAAAGATATATAAGCAAACCCAAAAATAAATAAATCGGATCTGTTTCTGGAAAGACTGATTCCCCCATGTCGTTCTTTCTTGCTCCCCATTTTTCTGGCTGAATTCCCATCTGGAGCGTGGGTGCCCACCATGTCTACTTACTTGCCCCAGCTTTCAAGCCCACACGAGAAAGAGCCCAAGGAGGGGCACCTTCCAATATTCAAGTGGCACCAGTGGCCCAACGTAGATGGTGCAAATTCCTTGTCTTGGAATTTTATTGGTATCCCACGTAAACCAAGTTATTCAGCCTCTTTTTGTCTCTTACTATTTTCTGGCCGAATTCCCATTTGGTGCATGGGTATCCACCAAACCTGCTAATTTTGCCTGGGCTTCTAAGATCGGACTGGGGGGGCCTCAGTGCCTCCTCTTCTTCGGGAGAATGGAAAGATGCCTGCGGCCTACGTAGGTGGTGATTGGTATTCCATGTAAACCAAGTTATTCAGCCTCTTTTTGTCTGCTAATTTTCTAATCCCTCTCTATCTGTAATTAAATAAGTTATTTCCAAGGACGCCGACTCTGTCCCCACCTTCGAATCACTCTGGATCTACCGGGGCTGGACCCCAAGAAGATGGTCAACACCAAAATAAGATTGATTATATTATTTGCAGCCAAAGATGGAGAAGTTCTATACAGTCAACAAAAACAAGACCAGGAGCTGACAGTGGCTCAGATCATGAACTCCTTATTGCCAAATTCAGACTTAAATTGAAGAAAGTAGAGAAAACCACTAGACCATTCAGGTATGACCTAAATCAAATCCCTTATGATTATACAGTGGAAGTGAGAAATAGATATAAGGGACTAGATCTGATAGATAGAGTGCCTGATGAACTATGGAATGGGGTTTGTGACATTGTACAGGAGACAGGGATCAAGACCATCCCCATGGAAAACAAATGCAAAAAAGCAAAATGGCTGTCTGAGGAGGACTTACAAAAAGAACTGCCTTATGATCCATCAATCCTACTGCTAGGCATACACACTGAGGAAACCAGAATTGAAAGAGACATGTGTACCCCAATGTTCATCGCAGCACTGTTTATAATAGCCAGGACATGGAAGCAACCTAGATGTCCATCAGCACATGAATGGATAAGAAAGCTGTGGTACATATACACAATGGAGTATTAATAATACATTTGAATTAGTTCTAATGAGGTGGATGAAACTGGAGCCGATTATACAGAATGAAGTAAGTCAGGAAGAAAAACTCCAATACAGTATACTAACACATATATATGGAATTTAGAAAGATTGTAATGATAACCCTGTATGCAAGATAGCAAAAGAGACATAGATGTATAGAACAGTCTTTTGGACTCTGTGGGAGAGGGAGAGGGTGGGATGAATTGGGAGAATGTCATTGAAACATGTATAATATCGTATAAGAAATGAATCGCCAGCCTAGGTTTGATTCAGGGTACAGGATCCTTTGGACTGGTGCACTGGGATGACCCAGAGAGATGGTAAGGGGAGGGAGGTGGGAGGGGTTCCAGGATGGGGAACACATGTACACCCGTGGCAGATTTATGTTAATGTATGGCAAAACCAATACAGTATTGTAAAGTAAAATAAAGTAAAATAAAAAAAGAAACTGTTAAAAAAAATCAAACACTCATAATTTTATTGTTTAATTTTGCTAAGGACAGTTTCCATGTTATCCTTAAAAGGGAGAAAGATACCTTTGGGTAATACTATATACCTTTGTCTTCTAACCCCTTTGCCTCTCCCTTCTTTTCACTTGAAGATGGATCAGCCATCACGTGACTAGATAGAGTAAACACTTGCCAAGGGAGTCTAAACAGGAAATTTTATAAGCAAATCTGAAAATGCACAGATAGTTCTGTGGCAAAAAAAGCAAAATAAAGCTTATTTTTAGGGGCAGAAACAAGAGAATTTTCCTCTGGAACGGTGAGCAGAATAATAGCCCTCCAAGACCCTCAAGTCCTGATCCCCAGAACTGTGAATGCTACTTGGCCAAAGGACTTCAAAGATTTAATCGTTAAGATCTTTGAGATCATCCTGAATTAGCTTGGTGGGGATAGTCTAATCACATGGGGCTCCTAGCTGTGGTGAGAATGAGATCTGACTGTGAAAAAGTAGTCAGAGATGCAATGCTGCTGACTTTGAAGATGGAGGGAAAGAGCTATGAGTGAAGGAATCCAAGTCAAGTCAAGGAAGTCAAGGAATCCAAGACTTATTTTTGTTGTTAAGCTGCTAAAAGTCATGTTCGACTCTGAGACCCATGAACTGCTGCATGCCAGGCTTCCCTGTCCTTCACCATCTCCCAAAATTTGCCCATATTCACTTTCCTTGAGTCAGTGATGCTATCTAACTATCTCATCCTCTGTCTCCCTCAAGGAAAAGGCCCTGAAGCAGGGAAAGATTGAAGGCAAAGTGACCTATAGGAGCTAGAGAATTCAAGACAACTGATTCTCCCCTAGAGCCTTTAGAAAGGAATGTAATCATGCCAACACCTTGCTTTGACCCCACTAAGACCTGCAATTGACTTGTGCCCTAGAGTAGTGTAAGATAATAAATGTGTGCCATTAGAAGCCACTAAATTAGTGGTAATTTTTTACAGCAGCTACAGAAAGCTATACAAGTAGTAAAACTTCCAAATGAACAGTCCAAGGCAGTACTTCTGTTCAAACACACAAAGAACCCTCCTCCACCACCCAAAGAAAGTGTTATCCTGTTGGCCTTCCAGACATATTTCATTTCTATCTCCTGCTTTGTCCTTAACTACATTCTTCAGGAGGCTTGAGGGTAAGAAAATTGACATCCACACTTTTGGGGAAAAGAGAAAGATAGTAAAGCTAGACTCCACAGAGATGATTTCAGGGGAGAGGAGACATCTAGGGACAGGATCAGATAACATATATTTTACAGGTTTCTTTGGACTGCCACAAATAGGGGGCTTATCTTGGAAGAAGAGACACATCCATGCAGTGAAATTGTTATAAACATTTGGCACTGTGTCCCAGCACCTGCTCTTCTCTTCCATAAGATTTGTTATGCTGCCACAAAGATAGCTCTTCTACAGGCCTCATTCCTCCAAGGTAGGAAGCAAGATATGTGGCATGTTTTTCATGTCCATTTTGGAAGGCTGGGTGGTGTTTATTACAGTTTGTTCATTTATTCTGATAACAGTAGAATACCCTGACCAGTCTCCATGTGGCTTGGCCCTGCCTCAGACCCACACCCCACCAAACAACAAGACAGACATAGTACATTTCAAATCCTAGGGCACTGGACTTGTATGTGTTAGAAAAAAAAAATATGGTTATCTGAAATCCTTTTTATTTCATTTTTTATGTTGTATTGCAAATAGCAGATGCTGTTCAATGTTTATAATACAATAAATTTCTGATTTTCCTTATAAATAATGTTTCCTTCTTTTGGATTCCTCTTTTGAAGAGAGTGGCAGGTATAGGAATTTTTAAGAATGATTTTTAAAACCACTGTCTTTTCCAGAAATTTAAGCAAGCTTGTGAAATTGTGGCTGTAGAAAAAAAAAAAAAAAACAATTCTTTCTGTACCGACCCATCATGATTTCCCAACTTAGCTGAAACTCTCACCATTTACACTGAGAAAGATGAAACTATGTGAACTAATGGATATTCAGAAGTCATTAAGGAGTATGTTATTGGGTCAACATGATAACCATGGTGAACAAAAATTTAGGTGGGAAAATAAATGTGAAGAACAAAGAAATGATGCAAATGTCACATCTTTTTTGACATATCTAAAGGGCTGACCAAGATTCAGAAGATTTCTTGTATGTATACTTAGATAATCAAAATTATTGTTTTGTTCTATTCATGCTTCCTAACATTTTACTTTCAGTCACACTAAAAACATGGAAGTTAATACATTTTAGATATTTTATAAATGTAAAATGCACTATAAAACATTATTCTGGGCACAAGATCATGCTGCATATATGTGTGTAGATAAATATGAATCATCTCCTGCACTATCTCTTGTAAAGCCTCTGAAATGGATGTTGTCACTGCCCCTGACACAAACAACTTAATCAAATCCCAGTATAGGTTCAAGTGAAATAAACATTGCACCAAAAGAAAAAAGAACTGTCTAAAACAATTGCTGCATCTCTAAAAACAGAAGATTATTTTCATCAGGTTCACTGGTGATTAACACTGAACACATTGTGAGGAGCATGTCTGTTTCAAATCCCACCCTGGTGTAGAGAATTTGACACCAGATGGTTTCATACTAACAAGGAATTAACAATTTGTGGGTTGTTAATTGTTCCATTATAAAAGTACTCCAGTGAAGTAAATAAGAAATGCATTTCCATGGCATACAGCTGAAGATACAATTGGAGACTAAACTAAAATGTGAATAAAAGTTTTGGTAATGGCTTCCATGTGAGGGAAAAGGCACAGCAGAGCACTGAACTGTTTTATTCAAATAACTCTGTTTGTTTGTTTTTTGCTTTTATTGTTTTGCTCTTTGGAGTTTTAACAAATTATAATCACTACCACCATAATTTAAACATATATAAAATATTAATAAAATAATACTCTATTGTGTTAAATATATCTTCTTACATATTTTAAGTGTCATCAATTTTACTTTTTGACTTGGAGCTATCCTGGATTAATCCTGTTTGACAACACTGTGAATGTTAGACATTGCATTTGATGATGATGATAGAGACAAGAATCTGATTTCAAACATTTTAAAATCATGGTGAAGCTTCTTATTATAACTATTTTAAATTTTAAATAATTACATAAAATTACAGGAAGTAGAACCTTTAATGAAGGACTAGAAGAAAAGTTCTCAAAGTTTTGTGTTTTAGGACACTTCTGTAGTCTTAATATTTATTGAGGACCCAAACAAATTTGTATAATTGCTTGTATCTTAATATATAGTGGATGATAAATTAAAATAGAGATGTAAAGATGTCAATCAATTCATTAAAAAATTTAACACAATACATGCTAACTTTAATAGTGTATCTTTCTAAAAATATGTTTTCCAAACCAAAAGTAACTGATGAGAAAAGTAATATTTTTCCACATTTAAAAAAGGTCATATGTTTGGTTTATTAGAGGATAGCTGGATTCTCATAAAGTCCTCTGCATTAAATATGTTATAATGTGTTTATTTAGTTGAAGTATATGAGGAAATTGCCAATCTGTTGTTGGTAAAGGGAGGGTTATTAGATATACATTAAAGATAAAACAAGTGTGAGACAAAATTAGTGAAGGTTATTTCTTCGTGAATTGCAAAGGGGACCCATCTGTGGCCATCTTCCTTTCAGCAGGATTCAAAGGTGTTTGAAGGGAAGAGTCAGTTTTGTGAAGGAAATGGAGGAAGGAGATTCTGAGACAGTCTTTGGTTGGCAAGTGTTCTATAAGAGTGGGATGATTGGAAGTAGTGAAAAGATTCTAATTGGTTTGTAATTTTTCTGTCCTTGGTTGGCTTCCAGTGCACAGAAGAGCAATTTGGAGAGATTGCAAAAGAAGAAAAAGCTATTCAGCCTATAAGAGTGAAGAGTTCTCCATGACCAGCCAATCAGATTTATTCAGGTAACAATTTAATTCCAACATGAACATCTTGGGGAAGGTACTTCCATCTTAACTTCATCAGCAAAGGGAAATGTAGATGCTTGTGGATCATGAAGAAATGGTTGCTTATATCATAAGGTTCCTGAAGTAGCAGCAGTGGTGTGAATGCTGACAGTATCACAGATTGCAAGGCAAGTCAAAATTCTGTTAGCAGTTCACCCTGCAGACCTATGGTGGTCATGGTGGCAGTGGTGATTTCTTCAAGATCAGCCTGTGATTCTTGGTGTTGTCTCTAAATGTTTTCTGACAATCATTTCAAAGAAACTTCAAACTTCCCCATGCCCTTTTAAACTATTTTTATAATTAATTATCTAAAATCAAATTCCTCTTTCAGTGAAGTATCTTGTCTGAAACATAACGCTTCATGTTGGATCATTCTTATATTAGGCAAAACAGAAGCATCTCACATGAGATGTCTCAATGATAATAGAATCTTAAAATCAACACAAGAAATGTACATATCTTACTACTTTCTGTGTCTAAATTTCATGGGTCCAAGTCATAAAAGACAAAATTGCTTTCAAGGTATACGGTTATTTTAATTGGTGTTAAATACAGAACATTTGCTTAATTTGATACATTGATCTCCTCTGTCAAGGGATTCTCCTAAGCTTCAGTGTAATATTTAAAGGGATATTTAGGAATTCTGCCTTAAAGTTAAAGGCTGCTGGGAACTCCATGAAAGCTACAGAAATTCCTGTGGCTTCATTTATTTGCTATTTTAGGAGTTTTCAAAAATGAAAATATATAAATAATTGGTAAGTACTACAGTTTGTGCCAGACATCATTTTGCTGTACTTAGAAGGCATTTATTGGACAGAGATTGACAAACACTTCATTAAATAAAGAGTTTCCTTAGTGCTCAAAGATTGTTGTTCAAAGGTACGAGCCTGCAGTTTTGATGGAGTTGAGCCTTGTTCTTTTTTAAATTCTCTCTGTGCATAACAACATTTATTAATTCATTTTTATTGATCTGACAAATCACATTAGAGCATTTTCTATGTGTCTGGAATCAGAGTCCGTGTTATCCTGGAAACTGTGGGAAAAGTGGTTCTCACTCCTACTTATTGAATTGCTAAATCTTCCCTCTCATTCATTTCCAATTTCCTGTCTTTGGGGAAATCGAAGTGTGCTTTGAAGTATAATTTTGAATCAGTTTCAAGTTTTGTTAAGAGAGTCTTTGTTCTAATCACATTTTGGAGGGGGGATAGGGAGGGGTAATAAAATACTTTGGAATTAAAGTGAGTGGGCTTAAATCGCACACACATAGTTATTCCTTTACTCTGAACAGATTCAGTTGCTACATCCATAAAATTGTATCAATAAGAGGCAGTATGAAATAACATAATTGAATAAGATCTTGAGAGCTGAAATTATATGTGTTAATTATTGTTATTACTAGTAAATTACTTTGAGGGGTTGTTATTTAAATAAAAGAGCAAAGTTGCAAGGATATGTTCTAAATACATCAGCAATGAAGCTTATTTGTCAGAAGATGTACCTTACTGAAACTTTGGACAGGATTTTGAATCTCATTTTAGCTAGGATGAAAAAGAAAATTCTGTAACTCCCTAAAAGTACATCCAAACAAGAGGGCTTTTCTCTAGTTTCTCCATATGTGTGTGTGTGTGTGTGTGTGTGTGTGTGTGTGTGTGTGTGTGTCTGTCACCTGTGTGAAAGATGACAGAAGCAGATAAAGCTACTGGAGTTTTCTAAAAATAAAATGCACTGCAGAAAAACTCTGAGATCTTACTAGGCGTGCCAAAATATCAGTGCATCAGAAGGCAAAGGGATAAAAAGGGTATAAAAATTACATTTCCTTAAACTTCACACTTTCCTGGAACAATGTACAGAAGAGAGCAGCACTGCCAAATAAGACCTAAACTTGAAATGCCAATGTCTCTCGAAAGCAGTTTCTCTAAGATGATATTTTAAGGTGAAAGATCAGCCTTCCCTTCCTAGTGTTCCTTTATCTTATCTGTGTGGCTGCTAAATCTGAAAATAATTATTTGGAAACTAGATTCAAGCATAAGCAAATAGGGTATTTTAAATCGCAACATCAGACCCAAGTCATCTCTTGTGTTTTTCTCCCTAAAACTGCTTTTAGGCAATTCATAATTTGAATTCAAACCTGTTCCTCTATAAAGCCATCATCAACTCAGCAGAATAACTCTCTCTTTATCACAGGAATTCCAGGAGCATTTATTTGTGGCAATTCTCAAATGGCTGCTTTGAGAGTCCTGAATGACTATAATAAAGCTTTGGAGTCTGGGCCTCTATTTGTCAGGAAGAATTAGCAGAATGCTGGGGAGCTCTTTATAGACTTTAATCTGAGATAAAGAATGTGACCAGTAATTAGAATTTAAATCCTTTCCAACATGTTCTCATTCTTGATATTACATTTAACTCAATAGCCTCTGTACCCTGTGGATCTTCTGCAACCTCACTACTTACTTTAATCCAGCTATTATATCCTCCATCTCAGTGCTTCCTAGACTTTTACTTTAATACTTAGGGAATTATGTGCCTGCTCAGGCAGCTTTCCTTTGGAGAAGGACTATTGCCAATGGAGAAAGATGTGTCATTTGTAATTTGCAACAACTATGACACATTGTGTGTTTCCCAGACGGCACTAGTGGTTAAGAACCTGCCTGCCAATGTAGGAGACTCAAGACACATGGGTTCCATCGCTGGGTCAGGAAGTTCCCCTGGAGAAGGGAATGGTAACCCACTCCAATATTCTTGCCTAGGAAATTCCATGGACAGAGGAGCCTGGAGGGCTATAGTCCACAGGGTCCAAAGAGTTGGACACAACTGAAGTGACTTAGCATGCATGACACATTAGTCAAGTAACTCGAATTATTTTTCAATGTGATCTGCAGATCAAAGTTTTGACTAAAGCATGAGAGCATGATGTATTATATGTATTTCTGTGTATACATATTATAAATACAATATATATTATATATACACATATATAATGGAGAAGGCAATGGCACCCCACTCCAGTACTCTTGCCTGGAAAATCCCATGGACGAAGGAGCCTGGGGGGCTGCAGTCCATGGGATCGCTGAGAGTCGGGCACGACTGAACGACTTCACTTCCACTTTTCACTTTCATGGATTGGAGAAGGAAATGGCAACCCACTCCAGTGTTCTTGCCTGGAGAACCCCAGAGACGGGGGAGCCTGTGGGCTGCCATATATGGGGTCGCACAGAGTCGGACACGACTGACACGACTTGCAGCAGCAGCAGCAGCATACACATATATAATATGCATAATATATAACAAAGATAATATACATATTATAAATATAATAATCTACATATTAAAATTCTGTATATGAACACATAACATATGGGCTGCGTGGGTAATGCCAGTGGTAAAGAATACACCTGCCAATGCAGGAGATGCAAGAGGCTCAGGTTTGAACCCTGGCTCGGGAAAATCCCCTAGAATAGGCAATGGCAACCTATTCCAGTATTCCTGCCTGGAAAATTCCATGGACAAGAGAAGCATGGAGGGCTACAGTCCATGGGTTCACAAAGAGTTAGACACAGCTAACCATGCACACATATACATATAATATATGCATAATTTTATATATGTATACATAAAGTTTTAATTTTGTGTGTTCTAGGGGACACAATAGCCATGTGTGTAAAGTTTAATTAATTTCCAAATAATTATAAATGGCTTCCATACCTGTGGTATGGATTGTTCAATATTCCCAAATCTCTCATGTTTGACAATTAGACAATGCAATCCTTCCTGATATATATTCTAAGGAAAATTTTTCAATGTTTGAGACTGTGCTGTAATAGTTGGTGTATTGTCTGCCTTCCTACTAGATACAGATTTTTGAAGTCAGAGTCTAAATCATTTATTTCCATTATCTTGAAACTAAAATTTAATTATATATGTGTGTGTGTGTGTATATATATATACATATATATATGTATGTGTGTGTGTATATATATATATATATATATGTGTGTGTGTTTGTGTGTGTGTGTGTGTGTGTGTGTGTGTATGGTCTTCCCTGGTAGCTCATCTGGTAAAGAATCTGCCTGCAATGCAGGAGACTCCTTTTCGAACCCTAGATCCCTGGGTGGGGAAGATCCCCTGGTGGCAACCCACTCCAGTATTCTTTCCTGGAGAATCCCATGGACAGAAGATCCTGGAGGGCAGCAGTCCATGGGATTGCTAAGACCGGAGAAGACTGAAGCAACTGAGCACAGCACAGCATGCATCTATATAGATCTAGATCATATCTAGATATAGATATATAAAACTCACATCCCTGTGAGTTTTAACATTTGAGCAACTAATTGTACACATAAAAAACAACAACAACAACAAGAAACTTCCCCACCCAGATTAGCTATGTTTCTTCTCTTTGTTCCAGGCCTTTTATTTATTTATTTATTTATTTTTTTAGTATTAAGTTTTTTATTTTTTAATTTTAAAATCTTTAATTCTTACATGTGTTCCCAAACATGAACCCCCCTCCCACCTCCCTCCCCATAGAGGACACTAATAGATGGAGAAATATACCATGTTCATGGATTGGAAGAATCAATATAGTGAAAATGAGTATACTACCCAAAGCAATTTACAAATTCAATGCAATCCCTATCAAGCTACCAGCCATATTTTTCACAGAACTAGAACAAATAATTTCAAGATTTGTATGGAAATACAAAAAACCTCGAATTGCCAAGGCAATCTTGAGAAAGAAGAATGGAACTGGAGGAATCAACTTGCCTGACTTCAGGCTCTACTACAAAGCCACAGTCATCAAAACAGTATGGTACTGGCACAAAGACAGACATATAGATCAATGTTCCAGGCCTTTTAATGCCACTTCTATCCTCCTCAGCCTACATCTCCCTCTTCCTACACCCCAAAGGAATTGATCTGGCTGGAGGCCATCTCTGAGTGACCTTTGCTTCCCTTTGTCTTGATCACGCCTCTCCATTCCCAGCAGTTGCCAGGTCCCTCACTTCCAAATAAAAGTCATTATAATTATTCTTCTCTTCATTACTGTGCCAGTGTTCTTGCATAAGATCTAATTAAATTCTTAAAATATTGAATTAATATATGTTAATGCTGAAAAAATTAGTCATTTTATTTTAAAAATCCAATGCCATGAAAAACTTGCCTTTTCTAATATATACTTATAATTAGCATCTAGAATTTCATTGTTATACCTAAACTTTCCTCCATTTTTGAGTTGTCTATGTTTTAAAAATAACAATAATTTAATAACTTGAGTATCAACATTATTAATGCTATCATCAGCAGAAATCATACAAATAAAATCCTGAATGAACCTCAAAATATATGTGATAACACCTTGATAGAGCTCCCCTGGTGGCTCAGTCAATAAAGAATCTGTCCGCAATGCGGGAGACCTGGGTTCTATCCCTGGGTCAGGAAGATCCCCTGGAGAAAAGAATGGCTATGACTCCAGTATTCTTGCCTGGAGAATTCCATGGACAGAAGAGCCTAGTGGGCTACAGTCCATGGGACCACAAAAAGTCAGACAAGACTGAGTGACTAACACACACACATACACACACACATATGCACACACATATGCACACATTGGATAAATGGGGTAGAGTATGTAGAGACTGGACTGCTGTGATCTCTCTCCTTTGTTCCACAGGGAAGGTGCCTACTGAGGAGCCACCATAAAACATTACTCTCTGAGGAACATGTTTTAGAAACTGTTGTAAAAAAACTGACACTTCTCTAAAAGAATTGTGACTAAGCTATGAAATTATTTAGAAATTTACACAGAAACTATTTAGAAAATTAGCTACAAGCACTTGCTATTTGTAGCAGCTAACATTTTACAAGTGAAAAATTTTTTAAGATGTTCGAAAAGATTAAGTAAATTATCCAAGATTTGCATATAGTTGAGGTAAAAGTTTATAACCTTGTAGAAATAAAAAGTGTCCATAAACAAATCAATCTATACCAAAGTACAATATCACTACTGTCAAACATTTTCTTACCACAGGTTCTTCAGAGTTGCATGTTTTCACCATGTTATGAAGAACATCAATCAGTTGGCATAACAGCACTCCATTATCAAGTTCTTCCAATAGCCTTTCAGCCTTAACTTCAATACCTAAGAACATATTTCAAAGCTAAGATTCTTCCAGAAATGGTAAATTCAAACAATATGGCTAAAATTTAATTAAATGTAATCAGATTATAGCTGAAACACTAGACAAACACTAGATTAGACTCCAGGTATTCACTCTTAGATATTACAGTTAAAACAGCGGATAATGTCAAATTAAGTGAAAGTCGAATGAAACAAAAATATCTGTGGTATAGAAGCACAGAAAAAATAAAATGACATCTACTTTATTTCATTTAAAAACACTGAAGTGTTTTATATTTCAATATTCACTATTCAGTTTTGGTTTACTGTACAGTACAGCTGCATTCACAAGAAAGATTCTCTGGCATTCTATCATGTATACTATCATGTAGGAATTGAATCGCCAGTCTAGGTCTGACGCAGGATACAGCATGCTTGGGGCTGGTGCATGGGGATGACCCACAGAGATGTTATGGGGAGGGAGGTGGGAGGGGGGTTCATGTTTGGGAACACATGTAAGAATTAAAGATTTTAAAATTAAAAAAAATAAAAAATTAAAAAAAAAAAAACAAGAAAGATTCTCTATAAGATGGACTTTGTTGCAATTTAAAAATGAAAGAGCAACATAAGCAGTCAGGAAATATCAGCTTTTCCCCTCTAAAATTCTCTTTTTGGAAGCATTATTACATAATAAACTTCAAAAACATTATCCAAATCTTCAAACTGATGTGAGATCTTTAGGGTGAGTGTTTAGTGTGTGTTTAGTTATCTTGAAAGACCATAGATGAGATGCATGTATACCTTTTCTTGAAAACTTTGGAAGGCTACACAAAATTCTGTTATTTAAAAGAGATTTCCCCCACCCCCTGCCCCCAGGGGTAAAGTTCAGAGCACTCACAGCCTCTGAGTAAAGAAGTAAGATGCCATGTATTCCCCATCCCAACACTTCCTCCTAGGTTTCATATGCCTGTGCCCCTCAGAGCTTCAGAAACAGAAGTGAAGTGAAAGTTGCTTGGTCATGTCCAACTCTTTGCAACCCCATGGATGGTACAGTCCATGGAATTCTCCAGGCCAGAATATTGGAGTGGGTAGCCATTCCCTTCTTCAGGAGATCTGCCCAACTCAGGGATCAAACTCAGGTCTTCCACATTGCAGCTGGATTCTTTACCAGCTGAGCCACCAGGAAAACAGAAATTATTTTAATTACAGCATATATTCCACCCAGAATCCCATGCTTTACACAGGTTTAAGGAGTGGGGGGGGGGGGGGGGGGATGTGAGAGTTGGACTGTGAAGAAAGCTGAGTGCCAAAGAATTGATGCTTTTGAACTGTGGTGTTGGAGAAGACTCTTGAGAGTCCCTTGGACTACAAGGAGATCCATCCAGTCCGTTCTGAAAGAGATCAACTCTGGGTGTTCTTTGGAAGGAATGATGCTAAAGCTGAAGCTCCAGTATTTTGGCCACCTCATGAGAAGAGTTGACTCACTGGAAAAGACTCTGATGCTGGGAGGGATTGGGGGCAGGAGGAGAAGGGGACGACCGAGGATGAGATGGCTGGATGGCGTCACCGACTTGATGGACTTGAGTTTGAGTGGACTCCGGGAGTTGGTGATGGATAGGGAGGCCTGGTGTGCTGCAATTCATGGGGTTGCAAAGAGTCAGACACGACTGAGAGACTGCACTGAACTGAAGTTCTATAAATTACCCACAAATTCTGAATTAGCAAATATCAAACCATCTACTCCTAGGGGAAACAGAGACTCTGTTAGTGTATCAGGTCACAATATTTTCATCAGCCACTCAAATATAACCTTATTTTGTGTATGCATCTATTCAAAGACACCTTTTTGAATACACAGTTGACCCTTGAACAATACGATTTGAACTATGTGAATCCACATGTATGCATAGTTTTTTTTTTTTTTTCCAATAGTCAGCACTACAGTAATTTACTTTTGAAATAGTAAATACAGCTATTGTAAATACTACTCTTTTCTACTGTAAGTACTATATGATCTGTGGTTACTTGAAGTTTTGGATACAGAACCACAGTTTGGAGGGTCAACTAAAAGTTATAATATGTATTTTTGACCTCAGTGAGAGTGGGTGTTCCCAGTCCTCTGCTTTGGTCAAGGGTTTCAGCCATATATTGTTGACTCATTAACACTGAACTCACAGCCAACTATTTTAACTCATGGCTGAACAAATCTTATTAAATATAAGGAATATCACAGCCTTCTTGAGTTTTGGAGTACTAGATTGCACTCCATCTCTACACTTGGGAGTACATTTTAAACAACAAAATGACTTCCAAAAGAGTATAAAAGTTTTAAAAATGTGGTTCAAGTGAAGGGAAAGTCATGGAGTCGTGTCTGACTCTTTGCGAGCCCATGAATTATACAGTCCATGGAATTCTCCAGGCCAGAATACCAGAGTGGGTAACCTTTTCCTCCCCCAGGGGATCTTCACAATCCAGGGATAGAACCCAGGTCCCTCACATTGCAGGCAGATTCTGTACCAGCTGAGCCACCAGGGAAGCCCAGTGTGGCTCAAAATAGACTACAAATAGGACACTGATTTACTATGAGAGCTGACACAAGGAGGCATAGCCTGTTTAACTTAAACAGGGACTGAAAATTTTCACTGATATTGTTCATGTTTGCAAATGATGGAGAAAGAACCACAGTCATTGATTTGAGGGTTCCAAATATATTTTAGTTAGTAGGCAAACTGGTAAATATGAATTAATGAATAATAAAAATAGACTGCAATCATTTTTTTTGTAACATGAATGAAAGGCAACCTATTTGATCTTGACTTATCTTTGATATGATTCCACCTTAAAGGACAGAAATGGTCTGGATCTAACAGAGGCAGAAGATATTAAGAAGAGGTGGCAAGAATACACAGAAGAACTGTACAAAAAAGATCTTCATGACCCAGATAATCATGATGATGTGATCACTAATCTAGAGCCAGACATCTTCGAATGTGAAGTCAAGTGGGCCTTAGAAAGCATCACTACGAACAAAGCTAGTGGAAGAGATGGAATTCCTGTTGAGCTGTTTCAAATCCTGAAAGATGATGCTGTAAAAGTGCTGCGCTCAATATGCCAGCAAGTTTGGAAAACTCAGCAGTGGCCACAGGACTGGAAAAGGTCAGTTTTCATTCCAATTTAGAAAAAAGGCAATGCCAAAGAATGCTCAAACTACCACACAGTTGCACTCATCTCACATGCTAGTAAAATAATGCTCAACATTCTCCAAG
This sequence comes from Budorcas taxicolor, assembly GCF_023091745.1. Lineage (NCBI taxonomy): Eukaryota > Metazoa > Chordata > Mammalia > Artiodactyla > Bovidae > Budorcas > Budorcas taxicolor. The sequence continues at coordinate 51,864,030 of NC_068929.1, read as the reverse complement.
CCAGACTTCAGCAATACGTGAACCATGAACTCCCTGATGTTCAAGCTGGTTTTAGAAAAGGAAGAGGAACCAGATATCAAATTGCCAACATCTGCGGGATCATGGAAAAAGCAAGAGAGTTCCAGAAAAACATCTATTTCTGCTTTATTGACTATGCCAAAGCCTTTGACTGCGTGGATCACAATAAACTGTGGAAAATTTTGAGAGAGGTGGGAATACCAGACCACCTGATCTGCCTCTTGAGAAATCTGTATGCAGGTCAGGAAGCAACAGTTAGAACTGGACATGGAACAACAGACTGGTTCCAAATAGGAAAAGGAGTACGTCAAGGCTGTATATTGTCACCCTGCTTATTTAACTTATATGCAGAGTACATCATGAGAAATGCTGGACTGGAAGAAACACAAGCTGGAATCAAGATTGCCGGGAGAAATATCAAGAACCTCAGATATGAAGATGACACCACCCTTATGGCAGAAAGTGAAGAGGAACTAAAAAGCCTCTTGATGAAAGTGAAAGAGGAGAGTGAAAAAGTTGGCTTAAAGCTCAACATTCAGAAAATGAAGATCATGGCATCCGGTCCCATCACTTCATGGGAAATAGATGGGGAAACAGTAGAAACAGTGTCAGACTTTATTTTTGGGAGCTCCAAAATCACTGCAGATGGTGACTGCAGCCATGAAATTAAAAGACGCTTACTCCCTGGAAGAAAAGTTATGACCAACCTAGACAGTATATTCAAAAGCAGAGACATTACTTTGCCGACTAAGGTCCATCTAGTCAAGGCTATGGTTTTTCCTGTGGTCATGTATGGATGTGAGAGCTGGACTGTGAAGAAGGCTGAGCACCGAAGAATTAATGCGTTTGAATTGTGGTGTTGGAGAAGACTCTTAAGAGTCCCTTGGACTGCAAGGAGATCAAACCAGTCCATTCTGAAGGAGATCAACCCTGGGATTTCTTTGGAAGGAATGATGCTAAAGCTGAAGCTCCAGTACTTTGGCCACCTCATGCGAAGAGTTGACTCATTGGAAAAGACTCTGATGTTGGGAGGGATTGGGGGCAGGAGGAGAAGGGGACGACTGAGGATGAGATGGCTGGATGGCATCACTGACTCGATGGACATGAGTCTGAGTGAACTCCGGGAGATGGTGATGGACAGGGAGGCCTGGTGTGCTGCGATTCATGGGGTCGTAAAGAGTTGGACACGACTGAGCGACTGAACTGAACTTAACTGAACTAATGATTATTATTACCTCCTTAAGAGAAGGCAAAGATAGACATCTGAAGAGGAAGTAGAAAAAACAAATTCATGCTTGCTCTCACTCACCTTTAATTGTTTCCTTTAAATACTAGCTATGATTTAATAACATGGAATTGAATATATTTTTTGAAAAAAAATGAGAAAAGCAAAAAAACCTGCTAATTGTAACTTTCAATCCAGAAATTGAAAGATGAGTGATGGAAGTGTTATTTGACTGTCAAATTTAAGGCCATTACAAAATTGGGATCATTTTTGTTTTTCTCACTAAAATTCATGGACTAAACAACTTTTCAAAACATATGAAGTTTAAGACAGAATTTTTGGTAGCTACATTGTATTTCCTGACATGAATAAATATTATACTTAACTAGTCAACTATTTTTGGATATTTAAATGGTTCCTATGTTTTGCTCTTTCAAAGGGCTGTGATGAGCAACCTTGGATCCAGATGTTTAGTATGTTTTGTTTCTAGGATGTAATCCTATAGGTAGAATTCATATTTATATCAATCAAGGTCTTATCAGTAAAACACAGTCCATGCTAGGTGTTTTAACAGTTACAAATATATTTTCATATACTGTTTGAAAGACAATTAGGACAGTGAAGCAACTCAGAAAAGAATGTTCCTGTGACCCAAGAACTGAGGTTGGCTGCTGGCTACCAGTTGGAATCACCACTTGAACAGCACAGTGGTCATCTGAAGACACAGGTATTTTCAGCCAAATTTAAGGATAGAAATACCCTGGCTACTCTCTTTGTCTGCTTGCAATCTCCCATCAATGATTCTCTTTGGTTCAACCTCCCTTAGTCAAGTCAGGGAAGAACAGGGCACTAGAATGACCAGCAAACAGATGAGTAACTCCAAACCACTTCAAAAGTTTTGAAAAACCTGAAGGTTTTTATGTTATAAATTTAATTTCATTAAAAGAATTATTCAAATGAATGATTAAACATATTTATAAAATCCCTTAAGTAGTGTAAGAGAATCCATTGCTTCATATATTTACAATAATTATAAATATTACTGTTTGATTTAATTTTGAAATTGGTGGAGAAAAAAGCCATCTTGTTTTTATTTTTGTACTTATTCGTGAGTACTATGTGTTTTAATATTTTGTCTAGTTTTTCAGGCTATTATCTCTCCTAGTAATGTCTTTCTAAGTATCTTCATAGGGTCCCTGAAAACAATTATTAAATTTGTACTTAGATTGCTGTTGAAAATAAGAAATTGTATTCTATTTCTATTTTTTATATTTATTACTTTAATTTGAAGAACATCATAAAATTTGCAAAACTATTTCAAATAGTCTTTATAATTCCTTTACCTAAGTTCACAAATTTTTTTCTATATTTCACCTATATTTTGCACATTTACTTCATTATTTTTTTATGAAAAATTTGACAGTTTGCAAAGATTATTCACTGTCTTCTTGAATTCTTGTACATGCTTTTCCTAATAATAAGGACTCTCTGATAGCTGAAGAACAAAGATCAAATTCAGAAAACTTAAAGTGGTTTAAAATTATCCATTTAAAATTATACTCATTTTTGTAGTACTGTCCTCTATAGCACCCCATTTTTTTCTATTCAAAATTATGATTTTTATTTGGTTGTCATATATTTCAAGACAATGTTTGTGAAGGGGGCCATTGCTTTGTAATACACCCCTCAACTTCAGTTTATGTCACTCTCATGATTATAATTTCATTTCATTTTATTTTAATTTTCCAACATGCTCAAATATACAGCAATTTTAAAGGACAGTATAAAGAACTTCTTTCCTGAACTATTAGAGACTAAATTATCAACATGATGCCCTATGAATAATACCAATATTTGACTTGAGTATTTATAACAATGATATTCTCCTATAGAACCACAATAGAAGCATCGAAATCAGTAAGTTAACAAATACATCTCTACCACCTAATATTCAGAATATATTAATTTTTTACTAATTGTGATTACAGAAAAAGATCCAATTCAGAATAATGTGTTGCATTTTACTGTTTGTTTTAGTCTCTATCTAAAACAATTTCTTAATTCTTCTTTGAACTTTTAGGACCTTGACATTCCCAGGGGTTAATGGCTAAATATTTCATAGAATGCCCTTCAATTTGAATTTTTCTGATGTTCTTATGATTGAGAGAGGCAGAAGCAATGGTGTGTTTTCTTTGTGTTTTATCAGATGCCACATGAATATTACCAATATTTGGTGATGGGGCCTTTGACTATATATTAGGGAGGTATTAATGAGGCTTTTATATTAGATAAGAATCAAACTTTCACTTTCTTCATTAGTTTATTTATATGGATGTGAGCTTATAGCTCCCCATTTATCAGTAGGTTATAATCAGTAACTATTATTAGTTATTTTGCTGTCCATTTTGTCCCAGATTTGGCTGACAGTAGGAGTACCTTTAAGTTAGCTTCTGTATCTTTTTGAATTGCTCCCATCATTCTCATCCAATCCCTTGGAGGTCCTCAGAGGAAAAACTGAAAACAGAAGTTAGAAAAGGAAATAGTCTCATGTCTTAAGTACTTCCTCATGATATTCAATAAAGAAATCATCTATTTGAAGAAATATCCAATAAAATGATGGAACCTCATTAAAAGGTACCTTATCAGGTACTGTTATTATTGTTTAGTCACTCAGTCATGTTCAATTCTTTTGCAACCCCATGGACTGTAGCCTACTGTCCATGGGACTTCCCAGGCAAGAACACTGGAGAGGATTACAATCTCCTTTTCCAGGAGATCTTCCTGACCCAGGGATTGAACCCACATCTCCTTCATTGGCAGGCAGAATGTTTAACACTGAGCCACCAGGGAAGCCCTTTATCAGGTACTATTTGCAGATAAAGGGTTCCTATTTCAAAATTAATGAAGCAATTCAGAATTCCATGCAGTAGAAAGGTCAATCCAATATATGACCAATATATTGAAGATTCTCGGAGATCCTCTAAAAGCAGCCAATCTTTAGAAGTAGATGACTGACCCAAGAATTTTGGAACAAGCTGATGACCTTGGCTGGTAGATTCTATCAAAGACACAGGACAAATTTTCCTATCTAATTCCTGTTGCTATTTTTATCTGCTTTCTTATAATTACCTTTCTACATATTTTCTATAACCCTTGATATTTGTGCACTCATTACACCCCTTTTTTCTCTTTTCTTCCCTCCTCTATATAATAATTAGGTTAGAAAAATGCCCCTTCTGGTGCCATTATTAGATTTCTCAAAGAGTAGTCATTGCCTGCATGTAACTCACTGCTTTATATATTATCCATACTATATCTCCATGATAAAAACCTCTGCAACTCCAGTCTCGTCAAATAATTCTACCGGAAGTTAGTCAATGGTTTTTCCATTTGTGCTCCATGGACAAATGACCTCAAGCAACGTATCCTTTGACATCTCTAGTATCCCCATCTCCCGGGGTGGGGCGGGGGGGGGGGAAGTCAAATCATTAAAATTTATTGATCAGAATGCAAGTAACTGTAAATTAAGTCAACAACTTTCATAGGATGATGGATTACCTTCTATCTGGAAGATAACTGGAGATCTAAATGTAACCCTGCCAATATAAATAAAGTCTTGGATCCAGCTTTGTATATTAAACAACTCCTTTTTCCTGGATTCTCTAGTATCCCTATCAGATACTACTTCCTTTACAGCCAAACTGCACAGTCCTGTTTGCCTCAGCAGAGAACCTAATACACTTTAGGAATAGTATTTTAACACCTTTTTGTACATAGACACAAATTTTATAAATAAACTACACTGAAAATTCTGACCTATAATATGAGCTTCAAAACGAGTCTACTTTTCATTACTCGGGTACTCAACTTAGAGGAATTATTGATTAATTGTTTGCAAATAATCAGAGAAGTGTTTGGATAGATTATAAGACACATCTCTGGCAGAAGTTATCAGTGACACTACCTCTATCATGGATGGAATACAAATCAGTATCAAGTCACAGGCACAAGAAGTGACAGATAATGCATTCCTCTAGATATCTGTTGTCTAGACATCAGTTCAGTTCAGTTCAGTTGCTCAGTCGTGTCTGACTCTTTGCGACCCCATGAATTGCAGCACGCCAGGCCTCCCTGTCCATCCCGGAGTTCACCCGAACTCATGTCCATCGAGTCAGTGATGCCATCCAGCCATTTCATCCTCGGTCGTCCCCTTCTCCTCCTGCCCCCAATCCCTCTCAGCATCAGAGTCTTTTCCAATGAGTCAACTCTTCACGTTAGGTGGCCAAAGTATTGGAGTTTCAGCTTTAGCATCAGTACTTCCAAAGAACACCTAGGACTGATCTCCTTTAGAATGGACCGGTTGGAATTCCTTGCAGTCCAGGGGACTCTCAAGAGTCTTCTCCAACACCACAGTTCAAAAGCATAGATTCTTCAGTGCTCAGCTTTCTTCACAGTCCAAATCTCACATCCATACATGACCACTGGAAAAACCATAGCCTCGACTAGATGGACATTTGTTGGCAAAGTAATGTCTCTGCTTTTGAATATGCTATCTAGGTTGGTCATAACTTTCCTTCCAAGGAGTAAGCATCTTTTAGTTTCATGGCTGCAATCACTATCTCCAGTGATTTTTGAGACCAAAAAAATAAAGTCTGACACTGTTTCCACTATTTCCCCATCTATATCCATAACAGTATGTAATTACTAATAATTCTTATATCAGTAAAACAGGAATGATAGAAGTTATACATTGGCATAAGGAAAAAGCTCTTTTACTTCTTAAGTTTTATACACAGAGTCTGTGTAGCATATTGTCTTGGGCTAGATTAGGCAGTGGGCATCCTCTTTCCAAACTGTTTTACATATTTCTACACTGGTGTCTCCAACTCTTAAATCAGTTTCTAATTCACCTTACTGAGCTCTCCCCCGCTACTCTGCTTGAATGCCTAGATCCTATCCCAGGTGCTTGCTTACTGTGGGCATGCTGCTAATCAACTTTGAGCCTCGAAACACCTGGCTCTAGGCTGCTGTGGTTTTTCCCTACATCTGACTTAAAATCTTATGTAGAGGTTTAATAACTGATTTTTTTTCTTCAGAAAGAAAGGGAAGTATCTAGGAAAGAAGGAACTGAAGAAGAGCAGATGGAAAATTCAAGCTATTCATGGGCTTCCCAAGTGGCTCAGTGGGTAAAGAATCTGCCTACAATGCAGGAGATGTGAGTTCACACCCTGAGTTGGGAAGATCCTCTGGAGAAGGAAATGGCAACCCACTCCAGTATCCTTGTCTGGAAAATTCCATGGACAGAGGAGCCTGGTGGGCTTCAGTGCATAGGGTTGCAAAGAGTCAGACACAACTAAAGTGAATGAGCAGGCATGCATTTATACCAAGAATACATGTGTGTGATACTGTGACCTTCCCATTTCTGTCCACTAAGTTTAGGGACATGAAGAGTTTAGTTTCCCTTATAGTCTGGTCTCCAGCTTTCTGAACCTTAAAAACTGTCTCAACATCCTATAAACATGATCCTAGATCTTTGCAGAGTGTTTCATCACTCCATGAGTACCCCGGATGCCTCAGAGAAATTTCCTGATGTTTTCCCCACCTCAGCAAATTAAATGTCTGGAATGCTCAGCTCTCTATTCTTCTCAGCTGAAAATCCAAACTATCCCAGAGAGATGACTCTCAAGTCTCCTGATGTGCCCCGACTCTTTGACCTACTATCCATGTACTCAGTGAAGGACTAGAGGAAAGAGTAGGTGGATAAGGAGGAAAGTCACTCTATTGCTGGGGCCTCTTGGAAATGTAATATATTCCATCAGCCCTTCTACAGCCAGACGTCATAGCACCATTGCATTTTATGGCAGGCAACACTACCACCAAATATGGCAGCTTCCTCCTCCTTCTCCTGTAGCTCTACCAAGAAAGTGTCAACTTACTCTCTCTGTGGTCTCCTTTCTCCTATGAAGAGTTTGTCATTTACTAGAATTTAATTCAGGTTTCTTTGCATCTGCGGTTCTTTGACATGTTAAAAACAACACATTATTTTCCACCTCATTGGATTTGTAGTGGTGAGCAGAATTAGAGCAATGACCCCTTATATTTTCTATAATCTGTGTAGAAAGGGAAGGTCTCATTATTTTTTATTTGTTTTTTTCTTAACTGTAAATTAATTTATAACTAGTTACCCAAATAAAATTTATTTGGCAGATTCACAGTCCTGTTGCCGAGCACTGACAACTGGCATTTCTTTACACTATAAACTGTCCCTACTCCCTGGTGAACAAATTCATTCAGTTCAGCCTTGCAGTCTTTCTCCTGTACGGTCACACACCAGCTCTCTTACATATAAGCATTTTCTATCCTTGTTGCATTTCTTCCTGTCCTACCAAAACATTTACATCATTATCTGAAACATTATTTTCTTAATCTTGCAAGCTTAAATTATATATGTCATTCAAGAACCAATTCAAATGATAACTTTTCCAACCACTTACCCTGATCACATACACACAAACACAAATCATCTTGCATCTTAACATTTGAATGTGCCTTTCAAAAAGTATTACACTTACATGTTTACCAGATTTAATTTCCTTACTAGATCTCACATTTTTAGGTGAAAAATCTGCCACCTCTACTCTTCTATCTTCAAATGTTCCTTAAATATAATCAGTAAAACAATATTACTGAAAGCATACATGAAAAACTACGTGAATAAACCCATAATTCACCTCTTTAAAATATTTTATGAAGTGTTAATTGTCTGTCACTTATTTAACATTTGTTTGCTCTACATGTATATACCAATTGATAGCTGTTTTCTGTCCACTTTTTATTATATCCTCATCAAGAATGAGTAATGGTTTATTTCATTTGTATGTATTCACAATGCAAGCTACCATAAATGCTCCGTAAATAGCAAGAGGTTAAAGTAGCATTGGTAATGTCATAAATTAAAAAGAAATCTATATTTAAGGGCATTCACTATAGTCATCTGTCCAAAGTTATGTGAAGCGTTAAGACTATTACCCCAGAACTTAATTATTTTTTAATGCATGCAATAGCATGAATACCTACAGATGCTGGAAATATATTTGTGAAATAAAATATAGGGAAAACCACAAATTTTTATAGAGGAAATAACTCTGGCCAATAAAAATACACCTTCTTGAGACCATTAAAAATAATCACAATTAATAAAAATGATAAATAGACTGATCAAAAGGACAAATTTAGAAGTAAGTTATCATTAAAATCAATTATTTGTGGTTTCTAAACTGTATTTTGGGGTTATAATTTGTATGATACTTCTATTTTTCATTTTTAAATAAAAATATCTCTCTATACAGTAACTTTCAGTAGCATGCACTAACAAATATAAAAGAATGGAGTAAAACATAATCGTTCATTCCAAAAAACCAATTATGTAAAGTTTTGTGACACACACCTAAAAATACAGTATCTTATAGACAAACACTGAAATAACCCATAACTTTTTCTACCCCAATTATATTTCTTCAGATGTCAGATCACATGTGAAACATATATATAGTGGAAGTAACTACTCTTATGGCTTCAAATGGTCTCTAAACATTTTATTTCTGCAAGATTAGGTTTATTTAATATATAGGATTATAAAATGTCACAGCATTTAGATTAATGAAATTTTATTTGCTTTTATTCCCTGTGGGCTATCATACGTAACTTTACAATGGCTATTCTTAATTCAAATCATTGTCTACATTTTGTATTGCTAGCTACATCCAAATAACAGATTCCTAGATATAAAAAATTATATTTTTAAGATTCTTGATGCATTTTCCAAAAAATTCTGTCTGAAAAATATTCACTGATTTAAACTTCTGATAAAAGCTTTCAGAGTGCTCAGTTCACTGATGATAATCAATATTAATTATTAATAATTATTAAAAACTTAATAAAGATTCATATGACATATTTGGCAATTTAAAATGATACAGCTAAATATTTTTAATATTTATAGAATATGTGTTTGCTTTTATAAATTATTTATATATTTTCCAACTTTTCTAACATACTTTCTTAATTTTCTTATTTAATAGTTCTCTAGGTGGTACAGAATATATGTTCATTACAATAATTTTATTTTTTTGCTTTAATGAAAGGTCAATATTTTGACTAAGATAAATTCCGGTCACCTCTCTATTCCAGTCTCTTGAAAATTGCATGCCCTGAGAGATAACAAGTCAGCAAAAGCAGGCTTTTATCTGTGTCTTTGTAGTTTGCAAATTACATATCATAGAGCTTAATGTCTTTTTCCAGCAATACTTTTCTACTCAGAGAGTTGCTGATGATGTTGATTTTGCTGCTATTCCTTGAAAGACACAGCAAATGAATTCTTAGCCTTAAATACTTATACAAAGTTTTCTTATTCATACAGAGACCCTAACCAAGGCTCCTTTTCCTTTAGAAGTACTTTGGCATAACTGATGAATACTTACCATTTTTAGAAGATTCCCCTCACTTCTTTTCAGCATGAATTTGCTCAACCCTAGGTCATTTATTTGATTTATAATAGCTTCCTTATTCAACTTTCATATTCACTCCATATATACTAAGGGTTGCCCATTATTTTGGCTGATTCCTACTTTGCCTCTAACATTTCTTGAAAAAATAAAAACAATTGACTTATGTATACATTATTATTAAGAAAAAAGTAAATGAAGGTATATCAATGAGAAAAAAACTAGCATTAGCATAACTATGGCCTTTCTATTTAAAATTTATATTATATGTACTTATTTACTCTGTTGGCACACCATCTCAGTTCTAAGAGTCCTAAATTTATGCATAAAATAGCATAAAATTATCTTCTTTAGTTTGTATATACTCTATATCTGTAAGGTGATGAAAATTTTTACATTTTAAAACTTTTTTATGGAAATAGAATATATGACAGAGGCTCTGTGTGACCTGCAAAGCCTAAACTGATTAACATCCGGCCTTTAACAGAAAAAGTTTTCAACACTGATAGGTAGGTAGTATGTGTGGCACTTTTAATCTACTCATGATGGCATTTTCTCTTCATGGTTTAATATCCTTTTACTCTGCACCAAAAATGTACAAGTAATAAGTGAAATATTAACAGAGATATATAAATAGAATTCTCTAAAGCTCAATATACCTGTGAGTCAGTAATAAAATAGAACCTTAAGAAAGTCTGCCTATAGGCAACAAAATACTGGAGTGGGTTGCCATTTCTTTCTCCAGAGGATCTTCCCAACCCAGGAATCAAACCTGGGCCCCCTGAATTGCTGGAGGTTTCCTGCAGTGCACGTCAATTATTTACCAACTGAGCCACCAGGGAAGCCCTCAATATACCTATGGATCAATAATAAAACAGAACCTTAAGAAAGGCTGCCTATATAAAGGCAGTCAGATATTTTAACTCCTATATGCTAATAGAGGGACTACTGTACACGATTCAAAAGACTGGAACCGGGCTCACGGTTTGAAATCAAGGAATAGCACTATGCAGCTCAGATCGTAGACTGTAGCTTAAAAGATAGCCTCTGACTACTGCCTACACTGTGGATTTGATAAAGGTTTGTAACTAGGTAGATGAGGAGAAATAGACAGCAACTCATTGCAAAGAACTGGGACAAGCTGCCATCCTCTTCAGTGTGTAAAGTTTAACCATGAAATATCTTGACAATTTTGAGGGGATAAGAAGACAGTGAAAGTGAAGTTGCTCAGTTGTGTCCGACTCTTTGCGACCCCATGTCCATGGGATTCTCCAGGTAAGAATACTGGAGTGGGTTGCCATTTCCTTCTCCAGAGGATCTTCCTGACACAGGGATTGAACCCAGGTCTTTCACAATGCAGGCAGACTCTTTATTGTCTGAACCACCAGGGGCTCCTAGAAGACAGTGGGGCTCCCCAAGTTGTGCAGTAGTAAAGAATCTGCTTGCTAATGCAGGAGACTAATGGATACACAGGTTTGATCCCTGGGATGGAAAGATCCTCTGGAATACAAAATGGCAGCCCACTTCCATATTCCTGCCTGGAAGATTTCATGAACAGAGGAGCCAAGTGGGTTGCAAAGATTTGAACAAGACTGAGTGACTAAACACACACAAGATGATAGCACCACCAGTAAAGACCATTTTCTGACATGGTGCTTGTGGATAGAAGAAACCAGTGGACAGTCAGGCTGAATGCAAAGACAGAGAAAAAATGTATAAAGAAACTAATCTTCCAGTAGAGATAAAAGAGAATGAAAACTTTCAACACAATTCAAAACAAGTCTTGATAAAAGGAAGCACTGACAAAATAATGAAACAAAAAAGTTTATAGCAATTTAAATGATTTTCAAATACATCTTTTGGAGATCTTCAAAGTCACAAAAGAAAAACTATAAATATTGAAAAAACTAAGGATTATGACCCAAAAAGAAGAAATGAAATAGGAATAGATTTTTTGAAAAGAGGAACTCGATTAAGTAATCTGAAGTGATAAATAAGGATAGAGAAAAATAAACTTAAAATATAGGATAAAATCTAATTTGAGAATAGTAGAGAAAAGTTAATTTGTTGAAAGATGATCTCAAGAAACTGCATTATAATGCCTCCAAAAAAATTGAAAAAATATGAAAATGTATTAATAGGCATGGAGAAAAAATGGCAAGTTCATACCATAGAAATTTGAGAACAATTTATGAATAGATGAATATCATAAAATAATGACTGAAAAATATTCCAGGGCTGAATACCTGACACATAATGATTGAAAAGGACATCATATGTCAAGTAGCATGAATGGATGAATGAATGAATATATTAGAAATAAATTGTTCATGGTTCATTCAAACAAGAAGACCACAGTTAGTGATACAGATTAAAAGGCTTATTGTAGGTACTAGAATATACAACTTATTGAAACTGGTTAAGAAATCTGTGCACTTTCCACTTTTGTGTATGGGATTAATGCTATGGGCCATATAAGACAGGGGTAAACAAAAGTATCTGGATTTTAATTGTGAAAGAGCAAGGAAGAAAAAAAAAAAAAAAACAGATAAACTATAACCTATGAAGATAAACTGGATTTAATTTCTGATTTATACCACCCCCAACCATAATTATTTAGGTGATCTAAATATTTAGGGTGTAGGACAAACTACCACCCTTTTCCATGGAAATGCACATTCATATGCATTTGACCCAAGTCTGCAAAGAAACCATATAGAAGGTAAAGCCCTGAGGACTTGGGTGCTGCCCAAACCAGAAAGGTGAGCTGGCAGATCCTGAACTACACAGAGCTTGGACCTCTACGCTGACTTTCATGTAACAAAAATGGCTGTCTCTTCCCTGTCTTTTCAAATTGCATTAAAATTTATCTTGTAACCAATCCTAACCCAGTACAAAACAGGGAGCTGAGCTCTGGAAAGCATAGTTTCAGCTTGGTAGGTTGACAGTACAACTCACCACCCTGTACACTTGGAAAATTTAAAGTCAAACTACAGGATATCAGGGATGTAAGAAATCTTTAAATCTGCCAGTTACACATGAAGGATAATTTTTAAACGTATGGATAATATAATGACAGCAGAGATATCATCAAAAGCAAGTAATACCAATATGTTATAGAATAATATCCTCATGGAGATTAAATATTATTTGCCTGAAATCTCAGAAATCACCAAGCTATCAAGAGAAAATCATGAAATAAACATATTTCAGTATACTCGAGCTTTATGACTCACATACCCTCTCTGAAAGAATGAGTCAAAGATGTATTCAATATTTCAGCTAAAAGAGAAGTGAATATAAAATAAGAGTATATGGAAAAAAAAATAATGGTGAGCTTAAAATGTAGGAAAGAATGTCTACCTTTTAATTAACCCTTGAGTATAAGTGCAAGAAGTACAATCAGAATTGAGAGTCCCTTGGACTGCAAGGAGATCAAACCAGTCAATCCTAAAGGAAATCAGTCCTGAATATTCATTGAAAGGACTGATGCTGAACCTGAAACTCCAATACTTTAGCCCACCTGATGCGAAGAACGGATTCATTGGTAAACACCCTGATGCTGGAAAAGATTGAAGGCAGGAGGAGAAAGGGACAACAGAGGATGAGATAGTTGGATGGCATCATTGACTCGATGGGCATGAGTTTGAACAAGCTGTGGGAGTTGGTGATGGACAGACAGGCCTGGCATGCTGCAGTCCATGGGGTTGCAATGAGTCAGACACGACTGAGTGACTGAACTGAACTGAACGATCAGAATTATAAGAAATAACAATGAAATAATGAGTTTCTCAGTTACCATTCTTAAATATAGATTAACCTTAGATTTTTAAAATGTAATTTATTAAAATTAAAACTAGTTACTACAAATTATGGGCTTCCTTGGTGGCTCAGACAGTAAAGAATCCTCCCGCAATGTGGGAGACCTGGGTTCATCCCTGGGTTGGGAAGATCCCCTGGAGAAAGGCAGGGCAACCCACTCCAGTATTCTTGCCTGGAGAATCCCCTTGGATGGAGCAGCCTGGTAGGCTACAGTCCATGGGGTCACAAATAATCAGACACGACTGAATGACTAAACACAGCACAGCACAGGACTACCAATTGCATCTTTCATTTTAAAGTAGCAAAGCAAACACAATACAAAATATATCAGTCCAACAGAAAGCAGGCATAGAAAACAAGACATTAAAAAAAAATCAAATACAAGAATTTCATTTGGACTACAATTACATAGGTAATCAAGATAAATAAAATGAATTCATTAAAGATAGTGAAATATCAAATTTAATTTTACAAATCCCAAACATAGATTGCTCATTTTCAAAAAGCTCAAATAAATAATTGACATTAAAGGGATAAAAAATACCATTGTCAAATGTTAGGGCTATTAAAATTATGTAATATTATCTATGTGAAAGAAAATATAGGTTCAGTGAAAATGTCATTTGTTTTTTAAAAGATGACTTCTTAATAGTAAATTTACAAAAGAAACTACCCAACAAGAAGGCAGTCATCTAATATTACATTATGAAAGCATACGCATTCTTATTTCTCAAGATTGCTTTGGCAATTTAAGGTTTTTTGTAATTCCATACAAATCTTGAAATTATTTGTTCTAGTTCTGTGAAAAATATGGCTGGTAGCTTGATAGGGATTGTATGGAAATACAAAAAACCTCGAATTGCCAAAGCAATCTTGAGACATAAGAATGGAACTGGAGGAATCAACTTGCCTGACTTCAGGCTCTACTACAAAGCCACAGTCATCAAAACAGTATGGTACTGGCACAAAGACAGACATATAGATCAATGGAACAAAATAGAAAGCCCAGAGATAAATCCACATACATATGGACACCTTATCTTTGACAAAGGAGGCAAAAATATACAATGGAGTAAAGACAATCTCTTTAACAAGTGGTGCTGGGAAAACTGGTCAACCACTTGTAAAAGAATGAAACTAGATCACTTTCTAACACCGCACACAAAAATAAACTCAAAATGGATTAAAGATCTAAATGTAAGACCAGAAACTATAAAACTCCTAGAGGAGAACATAGGCAAAACAGTCTCAGACATAAATCACAGCAGGATCCTCTATGATCCACCTCCCAGAATTCTGGAAGTAAAAGCAAGAATAAACAAATGGGATCTAATTAAACTTAAAAGCTTCTGCACAACAAAGGAAAATATAAGCAAGGTGAAAAGACAGCCTTCTGAATGGGAGAAAATAATAGCAAATGAAGCAACTGACAAACAACTAATCTCAAAAATATTCAAGCAACTTATGCAGCTCAATTCCAGAAAAATAAACGACCCAATCAAAAAATGGGCCAAAGAACTAAAAAGACATTTCTCCAAAGAAGACATATGGATGGCTAACAAACACATGAAAAGATGCTCAACATCACTCATTATTAGAGAAATGCAAATCAAAACCACAATGAGGTACCACTTCACACCAGTCAGAATGGCTGCGATCCAAAAATCTGCAAGCAATAAATGCTGGAGAGGGTGTGGAGAAAAGGGAACTCTCCTACACTGTTGGTGGGAATGCAAACTAGCACAGCCACTATGGAGAACAGTGTGGAGATTCCTTAAAAAATTGCAAATAGAACTCCCTTATGACCCAGCAATCCCACGGCTGGGCATACACACCGAGGAAACCAGAACTGAAAGAGACACATGTACCCCAATATTCATCGCAGCACTGTTTATAATAGCCAGGACATGGAAACAACCTAGATGTCCATCAGCAGATGAATGGATAAGAAAGCTGTGGTACATATACACAATGGAGTATTACTCAGCCGTTAAAAAGAATTCATTTGAATCAGTTCTGATGAGATGGATGAAACTGGAGCCGATTATACAGAGTGAAGTAAGCCAGAAAGAAAAACACCAATACAGTATACTAACACATATATATGGAATTTAGAAAGATGGCAATGATTACCCTGTATGCAAGACAGCAAAAAAGACACAGATGTGTATAACGGACTTTTGGACTCAGAGGGAGAGGGAGAGGGTGGGATGATTTGGGAGAATGGCATTCTAACATGTATACTATCATGTAAGGATCGAATCGCCAGTCTATGTCTGACGCAGGATACAGCATGCTTGGGGCTGGTGCATGGGGATGACCCAGAGAGATGTTACCGGGAGGGAGGTGGGAGGGGGGTTCATGTTTGGGAACGCATGTAAGAATTAAAGATTTTAAAATTAAAAAAAGAAAAATTAAAAAAAAAAAAGAAAAAAAGAAAAAGAAAGCATATGCAAAAAGAAATGACAGAATTAAACTTTCAGAAAATTACTCAGATAGACAGGCCTATAATTTTCTTTGACTCTTGGTGTGTCTCACATTCCTTAAATGGTAATAACATTGTTATAAGCACTAGCATAGTTCAACCAGTACTTTTGCCTGGAAAATCCCATGGATGGAGGAGCCTGGTAGGCTGCAGTCCACGGGGTCGCTAAGAGTCAGACACGACTGAGCGACTTCACTTTTACTTTTCACTTTCATGCATTGAAGAAGAAATGACAACCCACTCCAGTGTTCTTGCCTGGAGAATCCCAGGGACAGGGGGAGCTGCCGTCTATGGGGTCGCACAGATTCGGACACGGCTGAAGCGACTTAGCAGCAGCAGCAGCCAGTACTCTTGTCTGGCAAATTCCATGTACGCAGTCCATGGGGTCGCTAGGAGTTGGACACGTCTAAGCGACTTCACTTTCACTTTTCACTTTCATGCATTGGAGAAGGAAATGGCTACCCACTCCAGTGTTCTTGCCTGGAGAATCCCAGGGACGGGGGAGCCTGGTGAGCTGCTGTCTCTGGGGTCACACAGAGTTGGACACGACTGAAGTGACTTAGCAGCAGCAACAGAGAGTGATATTAAAGATTTCATTTTATTTTAAATAAAGTTGAAAAAAAAATCAGTTCAGAGTGGAGATTGATGTAGCAAAAGCAAGTTAAAAATTTATAATTGATATTATGCAGACTTGTAAGAGGTTGGAGGTATACTGCCAGGGAATACGGATAGCATGTCAATTTGGAGTTTGATGAATTCGTATTTTAAAAAGAAAATATGAGACAATTATTGAAGACTGGTCTAAATAGAAATAAGTTAAAGGAATGATTAGTAATGATTTTGCTGTTAATTCATTTATATTTTTCCATTTACATTATTCAAAAAAGCTTGGCTATGTTTCTCCATACTTCTAAGCACAATTCTATGCCTTAAGTAGGCAGATTTCCTGCACATATAGATTTGTGTATAAAATTATCTTTAATGCATTTTGATAAACCATCAGTTAAATATATGAAAAATGTATTAAAGGAGGACAAAGAGGAGAATAATCAATTCTATTCTAGTAAGTCATCTTGTATAATAATGAAAACGAGTGACTCTGAGGGAACTGAGGACACGTATCTTAGAGGGTATTACATAAAAATGGAACCTTGCAGGGTAACTATTTTTATTACTGATAGAAAGCAAAAGAGTATGGTTTTTGCAGTGTTGTCATCTGGGGATCAGTATTTCCCAGAGTTCCTTCTCCAGCATCTTTCATGATATCCAAGGCCGTGATAGAATTTCTTAAGTGAGATTTGGAGGGTGGAAGTGAAGCAGCAGCCTTTTATTTTTCAAATTGGAGGATAATTGCTTTGCAATGTTGTATTGGCTTCTGCCATACAACATGTGAATCGACCATACTGTATATACTTATATCCCCTCCATCTTGAGCCTCCCTCTTACCCACCCTCACCATCTAACTCCTCTAGGTCATCACAGACTGACAGACTGGGCTAGCTGTGTTATATAACATTTTCCCACTAGCTATCTATTTTACTATGATAGTATATATATGCCAGTGCTACTCTCTCGATTCATTCCACCCTCTCCTTCCCCGTCTGTGTCCAGAAGACTGTCCTCTACATCTGCATCTCTATTCCTGCCCTGCAAATATGTTCATCAGTACTGCTTTTCTAAATTCCATATATATATATATATATATATATGTATATATTAGTATATTTTCTCTTTCAGTCTTACTTAATTTTATATAACAGGCTCTAGGTTCATCCACTTCAATTCAACTGACTCACATTTATTCCTTGTTATGGTTGAGTAATTGTACATATTCTATTGTACATATGTACCACAACGTCTTTATCCATTCACTTGTCAATGGTCATCTAGGTTGCTTCCATATCTTAGTTAACATGAGTTGCTGGTGATGTGTTCACTCATGTAATTGGTGTGACGTACCAGCTATCCTGCATCATTTCCAATTTCCCTTAAACCTTCCTTCAGCTTCTCCACCTCAACCAGGTGTGTATTTTTTACTTCCAGATAAAGGATCCTGTTTCCACAGGGTATCCACACCATCAAGGTAGAGGATAAGCCTTACTTTGTGAGGGTCAAGCTCATGCATCCAGCTTTATCTTGCTGCCCCCACTTTACATCCATTTTCCTCTCCTTACAGCCTATCATATTGGCTATGTCACAGCCAACATTATAGTGAATAAAATTAATAGGCAAGTAGAACTTTATGCAAGGCAAGAGCTGGAGAGAAGAGAAGATGTTAGGCCATCTGTGTTTTCTAACTGGCTTTACCCGAAGGAAAAGTAGACTTTCCTATCTTCACAACAGGAGTTAGTTTTGGAACATGGAGCAAAGTGGCTGGCTGAAGTGAAGTTCTCTCATTTCTCAAAAACTAGGAAATAGGGCCCTATATTTCCTAATAATTACATATCAAAAACAGGGTTCCCAAATCTCTGAGAAAGAGATTACTGGATAAGAAATCTAGCATGGTTATTAGAAGCTTTACAAGTTTTTAAAGGTTTTAACAAGGTGTATTTGTTAAAGGGCAGATAAAGGATTTAGGATTACAAATTTTCTAAAGTAAATGTTATAAAACAAAACAGGAAAAAAAAAAGAAAGGTAAAAGCAAAGAAGAAAGGAAAGACAAAAGAAAAGAGAAAAAAGGAATAAAAAAAAAGAGAAAGAGAGAAAGAAAAAAGGAATGAGAAGTCAGGGGCTTAAAATATGGAAGAAACCTACCTAAAGTTTAGTCAATCTACGGGGAACTTGTCTATCCACCTGGATGGACATACATCGGGTGATTACATGGTAATTTCCAGCCTCAGAAGCAAAGACAACAAATAGCCTGAAAGAGAGAGCTTAATCTGATTAAATAACACCTATGTTTTTGAAAGTCAAGCTCTGTAACCAGTTCAAATATGTGTGTGTGTGTATCTCCTAGTAGTTACTTCACTTATTGAACCCTGACTGCTAGGGTATTCTGGCCAAAGGATCAAATTGCGGGGGAAGGAAATGGCAACCCACTCCAGTATTCTTGCCTGGAGAATCCCATGGACGGAGGAGTCTGGAGAGCTACAGTCCACGGGGTCGCAAAGAGTCGGACACGACTGAGCAACTTCACCTCACTTCATGTACAGAAGAGTAAACTGCATGAAGTGACATAGATAGATAAGCACAGGAAAAGCTATATGAATGTGCTAAGAAGCACTTAAGTTGGGATTCTTATCAACTGTGCTTCTCTAGACCAGAAACACCATGCAGGGAAAAGTAGAAGGAGACCAAATGCTTAATTTTATGTTTGAGATAGTTGACTTAGATGTGACTCATCACATTCATACAAACAGGGTGCAGCTTTCAGATTCATGGACGGTAAGAGCAGTCAGAGGGTAGAGCACTGGGATGCTGAAAGTCACCACCAAGTGGGCAGGGAGTCTAAAAGTGAGCAGGAATAAAAACATCTACTAGGCCTAAGATTGTTTAAATAAAAACAAACAACTGAACAATTACAAATATCTACCAACTCTAAGGTTTAAAAAAATAGGTTTATTGGAATAACTTACATGCCATGTCATTTTTTTAAAGTTTAGAGTTCAATGAGGTCTTTAAAATGTGCATACAGTCTTGTAAAGATGCCATTATTATCAAGATATATAGCACTTCCATCACCCTGAATAGTTCCCTCATCTCCCTTTGTAGTCAATTCTTCTCCTGACTCCCAGTCCCAGTCAACTTCTGACTTTTTTTTCTGTCTTTATGGATTGTTTCTTGTCAGTTTTGCTACATCATTTTTTATAATTAAGTTTATATTTACATACAATAAAAATTACCTATTGGAGTGCACAATTTGATGAATTCTAGTTTAGCTTTTGGTGTCTGTGAAATATGTATGAAAATTTAAGTCAGCCAGAAGCAATTTTGACTTTAAAAGACTATGGCAGAAGAAGCTCTGGAGAGAGACAAAGGGCTCTCTCCATAGGTTAGGTACCTAAGCTGAAACCCCTGCAGACTGAACTTCAGCAAGAACCACAATGGAGCACGTGAGTGCAATCACAAGAAATATATGACCCCAACAGAAGATAGTACACCACCAAGACTATTGTTGCCAGGATAATTTAAGGCAGGAATTTGATCCCAGGGTCCATATTGTTGGTTTTACCCCTCTGGTACATAGTAGACATGGACAATCAAAGTTGCAGGTCTGGAGAGTTTTTTAGTAGCTGTGGTCAGCCTCAGAATATAGGTTCCTGCAGCTTAGCAAGAAAGGACTTCTCTCAAGCATGTATATGGGAGGCGGACACTGGATTCTCAAGGGCAGAGGGCCTTTTGTTCATTGGGAATGGGTCTGGGGGCTGAACAAGGTTAACTCTTTCCCAGCTGCAAGTCAGCTAAGTTCTGATGTGATCATACATGGTGGTGAAGTTTCAGATGTAAAGTGTTATTGCGAGGCTAGCTAAGAAGTTTATCACCATCCAAGAATCATGTCCTCTGTTAAGGGAATCTCCATGCAGGAACATGAAGGCACTAAACTGAATTTTATGGTTGCTTCTGCCTATGCTGAAATGCCATCTCTCAGTGCATGGTCTGAAGGTGACTCTTGAATGCTTCAGTATAAATGTCAGAGAAACCTTTCTCAGGCAGGTTTCTTATTCCTAAGGAAGTTCACTGCCACACAAGACTAAGCAACCTGGTCTAATAAATAAGAGCAAGCTATATCACTTCATAGAATTTGGTACTGTTAATCTAGTACTATCATATTAGAAAAGGGGTTCAAACAGAAATGAGAATTATACAGTTAAGCATAGGTGGAAATATTCCCATAGTTAGTGTACATGTATCATATGAATATAACTTTTGAGCTGGGAATTCCTCCCAACTAAATTTAAAGCCACAGAAGGTTAATTCAGGACAGTGTGTTTACAATGACTATTAATTTGGTGAAACAGAAACCAATATTTTCTTATTGTTTTATCATCCCCTCATGTTCAGGCTTTATTTTAAAGCTTTAGGCAATATTATGTGCTATCTCCTGGCAACTTAATTGTATCTGTGATAACTGGTACTGACTTTGTGGCTTGCTTTGTTGCTGTTGTCATTGAGTTGCTAAGCTATGTCCCAGTCTTTGCAACCCCATGGACTGCAGCATGCAATGCTTCCCTGTTCTTCACTTTTCCCAAGAGTTTGCTCAAACTCATGTCCACTGAGTCAGTGATGCTATCTAACCATCTCATCCTCTGCCCACCCCGCCCTTCCCCTCCTGTCTTCAATCTTTCCCAGCATCAGGGTCTTTTCCAACGAGTCAGCACTTCACATCAGCCAAGGTATTAGAGCTTCAGTTTCAGCATCAGTCCTTCCAATGAATATGCAGGGTTGATTTCCTTTAGGATTGACTAGTTTGATCTCCTTGCAGTTCAAGGGACTCTCAAGAGTCTGCTCCAGTGCCACAGTTCAAAAGAATCGATTCTTTGGCACTCAGCCTGTTTTACTATCCAACTCTCACATCTGTGATGACTACTGAAAAAATATATAGCTTTGACTATCTGGACCTTTGTTGGCAAAGTGATGTCTCTTCTTTTTAATATGCTGTCTACGTTTGTCATAGCTTTCCTTCCAAGGACCAGGCATCTTTTAATTTTATGACTGCAATCACCATACACAGTGATTTTGGAGCCCAGGAAAATAAAATCTGTCACTGTTTCCCTTTTTCTTCTTCTATTTGCCATTAAGTGATGGGGCTGGATGCCATGATCTTAGTTTTTTACATGTGAGTATTAAGCCAACTTTTTCACTCTCCTCATTCACTCTTATTAAGAGGTTCTTTAGTTCCTCCTCACTTTCTGCATTATAGTGGTATTATCTGCATATCTGAGGTTCTTGAGATTTCTCCTGGTAATCTTGATTCCAGCTTGTGATTCATCCAGATCATCATTTTGCATGATATACTCTACATGTAAATTAAATATGCAGGGTGACATTATATAGCCTTATCATACTCTTGTTCCAGTTTAGAACCAGTGAATTGTTCCATGTCTGGTTCTAACTGTTGCTTTTTGACCCATTTACAGGTTTCTCAGGAGACAGGTAAGGTGTTCTGGTATTCCCATCTCTTCAAGAGTTTTCTACAGTTTGTTGTGATCCACAGAGTGAAAGGCTTTAGCATAGTCAGTGAAGAAGAAGATTTTCTGAAATTGCCTTGATTTTTCCATGTTACCAATTTGATCTCTGGTTCCTCTGCCTCTTTAAAACCCAGCTTGTATATCTGGAAGTTCTCAGTTGATACACTGTTGAAACCTAGCTTGTAGGATTTTGAATATAACCTTACTAGCTTGTGAAATGAGCACAGTTGTACAACAGTCTGAACACTCTTTGCATTGCCCTTCTTTGGGATTGGAATAAAAATGGACCTTTTCTAGTCCTGTGACTACTGCTGAGTTTTCCAAATTTGCTGGAATGTTGAGTGCAGCACTTTAATAGCATCATCTTTTAGGATTTGAAATAGCTAGAATTCCATCACCACCACTAGCTTTGTTTGTAGTAATGCTTCCTAACACCCACTTGACTTCACACTCCAGGATGTCTGTCTCTAGGTGAGTGATCACACCATCATGGTTTTCTGGGTCATTAACACCTTTTTGTACAGTTCTTCTGTGTACTTTTGACACTTCTTTTTACTCTCTTCTGCTTCTGTTAGGTCTTACTGTTTCTGTCCTTTATTGTGCCCATTCTGGCAAGAAATATTCCTTTGATATCTCCAATTTTCTCGAAGGAATCCCCATACTTTTCCATTCTATTGTTTTCCTCTATTTCTTCACACTGTTCATTTAAGGCCTTCTTATCTCTTCTTGCTATTTTCTGTGGCTTGCTAGTTGTGGAAATTATAAGGCCAGGGTAGTAATGCTTGAGTGACCTGCTAATTCCTTGAGTACTTTGAAAGTTAAGTACATTCAGAGACTGACATGGAAATTAAACACTTTCTGAAGTCCTTAAGGAAATATTCATATTTCTGTGGGAGTTAGCCTGGTATACCAATACTGAAAAGATCAAATTCTACATATGTAGGTCTCTAAGACTTGATATGGAGCAAAGATATGGAAGATAGATTCTGGATTTCCATGTCCTTAAGATGGTAACAAGTGGATGCAAGAGAAACTGATTTTGTAATTTCTTCCTTTGTTTTGTGATTTTACCTGAAAGAAGATTTAACACTTAAAATTTAATTTCACTGTACTACAAGACATTAGGGCTGGATATACATTCAAATGAAGCATTTCTATTTACTGATTTTTTTTTTGTTTGTTTTCTTAATCACTGGATTAACTTTATCCACCATCTGGTTTTCAGACCACCATAATGTTTTCATTATTGCAGAAGCTTTGTTGAGCTTTCATGGAAAATGTAGCTGAGCATGATTTGGGAAGAAAATTGGAACAGCAAGTAAATTTTCAGCCTTGTAAACACGATGGCTTTGGAGTTGATGTGGTCACTGTACTGTTCTTATGTTTTAGAAACATTTAGGGACAAATGTCCAGGTTGTCTCACATTGTCCCAGGAAAGTACACAGAAGTGTAACAGAAATGTTCTCACAAATATGATCCAGGTTTGCCCTCCTACAGGCCACCTCTACCCCCAAGCATGTTAACCACATATCTATTCAACTATAGTCTTAATGCTGAAGCATAGTGGTTTATGAGAATAGGAATAGTTACTGAGAAACAGATTTTCTCCACTACTGGTTTCCATAATGAAGAATGTTATTTCCAAAACACATGCCTGTCCTCTCTTAGACAATTTACTTACCCCTAACATAGGTAAGTGGAGTGTTTTATAATTGACATATTGGAGTACTTCCAAGCATACATAAGCCACTTCCCCATTCCTTTTGTTACGGGGAAAAGGCATTCAAGATGATTTTGATTTGAGTTGAAAGCATTTTCCCATTGCTTTTTCATCAAAAGTTTTCACTGGGTGCAAAGGGTGCTCAATTCTGAAGGTGTGTCTTATGAAATCAACTTGCCCAATTATATAATTCTTGAACACCAACTCAGCAATTACCAGTTATTAACATAAAATCATGCACTTAATTTCTGACTCCTTTGTTCTATTTACTCAAAAGAGAAGAAAGAATTCTTTATCAAACCCCTCTGGTAATCCTAACAAGCACTGACCTAGTCTAACATGTAACATAAATGTAACTCCCATCCTTACAGAAATAGTCACATAAGGGAGGAAAAAAGCAATGAAAGCAGAGAATATATATGCGGTATTTTAAATTTTTAACTCATTAAAGAAATACTTAGCCTAAGATAGATATTTTCAAACTAAAGTACTAAAGCTTATTTGCAATGAGATATTAAGCAAAGCCATTTCCCTTTCTCAGTTTTCCTAAATGGTATAAGCAGTAAGAGAAAAAAAGAGTTATTACTGCACAATTTTAAAATGGTAAGTATTGTACATGCCTGATTTTAATAAAACCTAAAAATGGGTTCCTGATGAAAAGCTTCTGTAAAGTTAAGAAAAGTACTTACAAAGATAAATAGGATACTTGAGGACAACCAGTGAAGAAAGTATAATTGGAAAGACTATAAAATGTCAGCATAATGAATCTCTCCAACACTGGATGTTCTGTGAACAACTTTTCTTTTTTTTTTTAATGAATGTTGTGAGCTGCTAAATCAAGAAAAGGCCAGTGATGAACAAGTGAAGAGTCACAACAAAGAAATAAAGGCATAGAGAAGGAAACAAAACAGTAAGAAAACACACAGCTTCGGGGTCAAGTGAACAAACCAATTGAAACTATTGAATAAACGTAAACTGCTGCTGCTGCTGCTGCTGTTGCTGTCACTTCAGTCATGTCTGACTCTGTGCGACGCCATAGACGGCAGCCCACCAGGCTCCCCCATCCCTGGGATACTCCAGGCGAGAACACTGTAGTCGGTTGCGATTTCCTTCTCCAATGCATGAAAGTGAAAAGTGAAAGTGAAGTCACTCAGTTGTGTCCAAGTCTTTGCGACCCCATGGACTGCAGTCCATCAGGTTTCTCTGGCCATGTGATTTTCCAGGCAAGAGTACTGGAGTGGAGTGCCATTGCCTTCTCCAAAATTTAAACTAGTCAATGTTAAATGAACATTTTTGGCAGAAAATAAGGAAGAAGGAAGAAGCAATAGAGGAGCATGGGACTAAAAGGTACAAACTACGATGTACAGAGTAAGCTACAACCACATCTTACACAATACAGAGAACATAGCCAATATTTTATAACTACAAATAAGGTATAATCTCTTAAAATGGTGAATAATTATTATGTTGTTGCTTTTGGGCATCCCTGATAGCTCAGTTGGTAAAGAATACACCTGCAATGCAGGGGACCCTGGTTTGATTCCTGGGTTGGGAAGATCCCCTGGAGAAGGGATAGGCTACCCACTCCAGTATGCTTGGGCTTCCCTTGTGTCTCAGTTGGTAAAGAATCCACCTGCAATGTGGGAGCCCTGGGTTCAATCCCTGGGTTGGAAAGAGCCCTTGGAGAAGGGAAGGGATACCCACTCCAGTCTTGCTAAGTCGTGTCCCACTCTTTGAGACCTCCGGGACTGTAACCTGAGGCTCCTCTGCCAATGGGATCTCCCAGGCAAGAATACTGGAGTGGGTTGCCCCTCACTTCTCCGGATCTTCCCAACCAGAGGATTGAACCTGTGTCTCCTGCACTGGCAGGCAGGTTCTTTACTGCTGAGCCACCAAGGAAGCCTGTAACATAATATTGTACATCAAAGAAATTAGCCACCAGTTCTCTGGAATAGTCTTCTCTGGTGACTCATTTGGTAAAGAATCTGCCTGCAATGTAGGAGAACAGGGTTTGATCCCGGGTTTGGGAAGATCCCTTGGAGAAGGGAACGGCCCACTCCAGTATTCTTGCTTGGAGAATTCCATGGACAGAGAAACCTGGCAGGCTACAGTCCATGGGGTCTCAGAGAGGTAGGAATAACTGAGCAACTAATACTTTTACACTTTCAATTCTCTGTAAAAATGAATAAATAAATATGTTTATATATATATAGTATGTAGAATATATACAATTCTATGGAATTCTAACATTCAGTCTACATATTCCTGATCCAAAGCATGAAAAAAAAAAAAAAGTGTACATGAGCAAAAAATTGTCAGAGCACTCAAGGATTCAAAGAAAAATATTTATTCAATAGTATTAAAATTAGAAAAAAAATGAGAAGTAAATTTAATCTGAAAACAATTCATTTCTTGCTTTACATCCCTTCAGTGAACAAACAAACAAACAAACAAACAAATAATAAAGAACAAAAACTAAAAGAAGTGTAAATTTGAATTTAAGTAGTGACCAACTACTTTAGAATATTTCTCAAATTTACCAAGAGGTTGACATATTTCCTTTATGCCAAAATTAATTTACCTCTAGGACTTATGAGTAGGAGTTAAAACACATAATAAAATACTTGCATCACTAATTTTTCTTCAACTAAAAACACTATTAATGACAAATTTGACTCTAAATTTGTGTTTCTCCCTATCTATTCATAATGATAAAAATATGGCTTGAATGTAGTAAAAATGTATAAGTAACATTTTCACTACATTACTAAAAAACAAAATAATATGAATCAGCAACTGAGAAAAATAATTTTATGAATTTTAAAATTCAACTGTGAAAAAATGGAGTAGCAGATGTGGTTAACATTTTACTCATCTCTACAAACTGAATGTAAAAAGAAAATAAGACAAAACATTTTTTTAATATCAAAATAGTGAGTAAGTGGTTGCATGGTATGGGACTTTTAAGAAAATAGCACTTGAAAGTTGTGGGATATGACTTCTCATTTAGCTAAAGCTGAATATTCCTATTTGCACATTTTGAAAAAGAAAGTAAAGAAACTGTTGCTGTTTGTAATTTTACATCTAAAAGTTCTATACCCACTTATTCATATCACAATAATTTGGATAATCATTTCCAGATGAAAAAACTGTTAAAATCTTGAACATAGATCTGATACTTAACTACAACAGAATGGGCCAATTATTTCATCAGTATAAGATAATGCATTCTGATTATATATAATGTGATTTCTTCCTTTTAATATTTGATTCTAAAAGGTTATATTTTAAAATTGCTTATATATCTAAAGAGTACATCTAAATATGTAACAAAATTTTATTTTAAAACACTTTTGTATGAAGTTTACATCAGAATATTAGACAAATTATAGGATACTATGAAGATTAATACGTAAATACTGAGTGACTTAAGTTAAAACAAAAATGTTAAAACCACTGTTAACTTCTAATTGTATTGCCAGATGGTTTGTGGAATATTACAGAATAAACAAGGACTGTAGAGATTTAATCGGGAGAAAATCATTTTTCTCAGTGGATAATCAGATAATCTCAGTTCAATTCAGTTCAGTTCAGTCGCTCAGTCGTGTCTGACTCTTTGCGACCCCATGAATCACAGCACGCCAGGCCTCCCTGTCCATCACCAGTGGATTTTATATTATATACACATATAAATTTGAAACAAGCAGAAAAAAAAAAAATCTTTGATCTTTAACTTTGAAGGCAAACAGAGAAGAAAGTAAAAAAGAGTATATAGGAGAGGATAACTTATTTGAAAGAAACAAGTCCCAATATAACATAACTAGAAGTGAACTGAACTCGCTCAGTCGTGTATGACTCTTTGTGACCCCAACGACTGTAGCCTACCAGGCTCCTCTGTCCATGGGATTTTCCAGGCAAGAGTACTGGACTGGATTGCCATTTCCTTCTTCAGGGGATCTTCCCGACCCAGGAATTGAACCCGGGTCTCCCACATTGTAGACAGACACTTTACCGTCTGAGCCACAGGGAAGAACTAACATAACTAGAGTAAACTAAATGAATAAGGCATAGATTCTCAGACTGGATTTAAATATTAGGCAGTATGAGTATACAAGAACATAATTGAAAATCATGACATAAAATTTTGAAATTAGAAGGAAGAAAAAAAACAAAGGACAACTGCATGACAAAATAATCTCAATGATACTCTATTTGAATCAGAAAAAAGTTAAGGTGAAAAACAATATGTGGCAGGGTCTTAGTACAAATGCTTAAAATAAGTTAAAGTGTACAGATAATAAAACAACATGTCAGAGTCGCTCAGTTGTGTCTGACTCTCTGTGACCTCATGAATCGCAGCACGCCAGGATTACCTGTCCATCACCAACTCCCGGAGTTCACTTAGACTCACGTCCATCGAGTGAGTCAGTGATGCCACCCAGCCATCTCATCCTCTGTCGTCCACTTCTCCTGCTCCCTCCAATCCCTCCCAGCAGCAGAGTCTTTTCCAATGAGTCAACTCTTCGCATGAGGTGGCCAAAGTACTGGAGTTTCAGCTTTAGCATCATTTCTTCCAAAGAAATCCCAGGGCTGATCTCCTTCAAAATGGATTGGTTGAATCTCCTTGCAGTCCAAGGGACTCTCAGGAGTCTTCTTCAACACGACAGTTCAAAAGCATCAGTTCTTTGGTTCTCAACCTTCTTCACAGTTCAATGCTCACATCCACACATGACCACAGGAAAAACCATAGCCTTGACTAGATGGACCTTAGTTGGCAAAGTAATGTCTCTGCTTTTCAATATGCTATCTAGGTTGGTCATAACTTTTGTTCCAAGGAGTAAGCGTCTTTTAGTTTCATTGCTGCAATCACCATCTGCTGTGATTTTGGAGCTCCCTAAAAATAAAGTCTGACACTGTTTCCAAGGTTTCCCCATCTCTTTCCATGGAGTGATGGGACCAGATGCCATGATCTTCGTTTTCTGAATGTTGAGCCTTAAGCCAACGTTTTCACTCTTCACTTTCACTTTCATCTAGAGGCTTTTGAGTTCCTCTCACTTTCTGCTATAAGGGTGGTGTCATCTGCATATCTGAGGTGATTGATATTTCTCCTGGCAATCTTGATTCCAGCTTGTGTTTCTTCCAGTCCAGCGTTTCTCATAATGTAATCTGCATATGTTAAATAAGCAGGGTGACAATATACAGCCTTGACGTACTCCTTTTCCTATTTGGAACCAGTCTGTTGTTCCATGTCCAGTTCTAACTGTTGCTTCCTGACCTGCATACAGATTTCTCAAGAGGCAGATCAGGTGGTCTGGTATTCCCATCTCTTTCAGAATTTTCCATAGCTTCTTGTGATCCACACAGTCAAAGGCTTTGGCATAGTCAATAAAGCAGAAGTAGATGGTTTTCTGGAACTCTCTTTCTTTTTCCATGATCCCACAGATGTTGGCAATTTGATCTCTGGTTCCTCTGCCTTTTCTAAACCCAGCGTGAACATCAGGAAGTTCACAGTTCATGTGAACTTGCTTAAGCCTGGCTTGGAGAATTTTGAGCATTACTTTACTAGCATGTGAGATGAGTGCAATTGTGTGGTAGTTTGAACATTCTTTGGCATTGCCTTTCTTTGGGATTGGAATGAAAACTGACCTTTCCCAGTCCTGTGGCCACTGTTGGGTTTTCCAAATTTGCTGGCATATTGAGTGCAACACTTTCACAGCATCATCTTTCAGGAGTTGAAACAGCTCAATTGGAATTCCATCACCTCCACTAGCTTTGTTCGTAGTGATGCTTTCTAAGGCCCACTTGACTTCACATTCCAGGATATCTGGCTCTAGATGAATGATCACACCAACGTGATTATCTGGGTCATGGAGATCTTTTTTGTACAGTTCTTCTATGCATTCTTGCCACCTCTTCTCAATATCTTCTGCTTCTGTTAGGTCCATACCATTTCTGTCTTTTATCGATCCCATCTTTGCATGAAATGTTCCCTTGGTATCTCTAATTTTCTTGAAGAGATCTCTAGTCCTTCCCATTCTGTTGTTTTCCTCTATTTCTTTGCATTGATTGCTGAACAAGGCTTTCTTATCTCTTCTTGCTATTCTTTGGAACTCTGCATTCAGATGCTTATATCTTTCCATTTCGCCTTTGTATATACACATGGACATCACCAGATGGTAAACACCAAAATCAGATTTATTACATTGTTTGCAGCCAATGATGGAGAAGCTCTATACAGTCAGCAAAAACAAGACTGGGAGTTGACTGCAGCTCAGATCATGAACTCCTTATTGCAAAATTCAGACTTAAATTGAAGAAACTAGGGAAAACCACGAGACCATTCAGGTATGCCCTAAGTCAAATCCATTATGATTATATGGTGGAAGTGAGAAACATATTTAAGGTACTAGATATGATAGATGGGGCTTCCTTGGTGGCTCAGAGGTTAAAGTGTCTGCCTGGAATGCGGGAGACCCAGGTTTGATCCCTGGATCAGGAAGATCCTCTGGAGAAGAAAATGGCAACCCACTCCAGTACTCTTGCCTGGAGAATCCCATGGAGGGAGGAACCTGGTAGGCTACAGTCCATGGGGTAGCAAAGAGTTGGACATTATGAGCAGAGTCCTGACGAACTATGGACGGAGGTATGTGAAATTGTACAGGAGACAGGGATCAAGACCATCTCCATGAAAAAGAAATGCAATAAAGCAAAAGGAGGAGGAGGCCTTACAAATAGATGTGAAGAGAAGCGAAAAGAAAGGAGAAAAGGAGAGATAGAAGGATCTGAATGCAGAGTTACAAAGAATAACAAGGAGAGATAAGAAAGCCTTCCTTAGCAATCAGTGCAAAGAAATAGAGGAAGACAACAGAATGGGAAATATTAGAGATCTTTTCAAGAAAATTAGAGATACCAAGGGGACATTTGGAGAAGGAAATGGCAACCCACTCCAGTGTTCTTGCCTGGAGAATCCCAGGGATGGGGGAGCCTGGTGGGCTGCCGTCTATGGGGTCACACAGAGTCGGACATGACTAAAGTGACTTAGCAGTAGCAAGGGAACATTTCATGCAAGGATGGGCTCAATAAAGGACAGAAATGGTATGGACCTAACAGCAACAGAAGATATTAAGAAGAGGTGGCAAGAATACACAGATGAACTGTACACGAAAGATCTTCATGACCAAGATAATCATGATGGTGTGATCACTCACCTAGAGCCAGACATCCTGGAATGTGAAGTCAAGTGGGCCTTAGAAAGCATCACTATAAACAAAGCTAGTGGAGGTGATGGAATTCCAGTTGAGCTATTTCAAAGCCTGAAAGAATATGTTGTGAAAGTGCTGCACTCAATATGCCAGCAAATTTGGAAAACTCAGCAGTGGCCACAGGACTGGAAAAGGTCAATATTCATTCCAATCCCAAAGAAAGGCAATGCCAAAGAATGCTCAAACTATCGCACAATTGCACTCATCTCACACGCTGGTAAAGTAATGCTCACAATTCTCCAAGACAGGCTTAAGCAATACATGAACCATGAACTTCCTGTTGTTCAAGCTGGTTTTAAAAAAGGCAGAGGAACCAGAGATCAAATTGCCAGCATCCACTGGATCATGGAAAAAGCAAGAGAGTTCCAGAAAAACATCTATTTCTGCTTTATTGACTATGCCAAAGCCTTGGACTTTGTGGATCACAATAAACTATGAAAAATTCTGAAAGGGATGGGAATACTAGACCAGTTGACCTGCCTTTTGAGAAACTTATATGCAGGTCAGGAAGCAACAGTTAGAACTGGACATGGAACAACAGACTGGTTCCAAATAGGAAAAGGAGTACGTCAAGGCTGTATATTGTCATTGTGCTTATTTAACTTATATGCAGAGTACATTATGAAAAAGGCTGGGCTGCAAGAAGCACAAGCTGGAATCAAGAATGCTAGCAGAAATATCAATCACCTCAGATAGCAGAAAGTGAAGAGGAACTCAAAAGCCTCTTGATGAAAGTGAAAGTGAAGAGTGAAAAAGTTGGCTTAAGGCTCAACGTTCAGAAAACTAAGATCATGGCATCTGGCCCCATCACTTCATGGCAAATAGATGGGCAAACAGTGTCAGACTTTATTTTGGGGGGCTCCAAAATCACTGCAGATGGTGATTGCAGCCATGAAATTAAAAGACACTTTCTCCTTGGAAGGAAAGTTATGACCAACCTCGATGTCAAATTCAAAGGCAGAGACATTAATTTGCCAACAAAGGTCTGTCTATTCAAAGCTATGGTTTTTCCAGTGGTCATGTATGGATGTGAGAGTTGGACTGTAAAGAAAACTGAGTGACGAATAATCGATGCTTTTGAACTGTGATGTTGGGGAAGACTCTTGAGAGTCCCTTGGACTGCAAGGAGATCCAACCAGTCCATTCTGAAGGAGATCAATCCTGGGTGTTCATTGGAAGAATTGATGCTAAACCTGAAACTCCAATATTTTGGCCACTTCATGCAAAAAGTTGACTCATTGGGAAAGACTCTGATGCTGGGAGGGATTAGGGGACTGAGGAGAAGGGGACGATAGAGGATGAGATGGCTGGATGGCATCACCGACTCAATAGACGTGAGTTTGAGTAAACTCTGGGAGTTGATGATGGACAGGGAGGCCTGGTATGCTGCTTTTCTTGGGGTCACAAAGAATCAGACACGACTGAATGACTGAACTGGATTGATATCCAATGAACAAGAAAAATTCCAATATTTATAAAGAAGCAACGGATAGAATAAAATAATTTATAGAAAAAAGGAAAAAATAAGTAAAAGGATAAATGAAGATTTACTGCATCTCTCTGAAGTTCCAATAAAATGTATGATTTTTAACAAATGAGTGATTGAATTTGAATTTTACACAGAAGAATTTTACACAGAAGAAAATAATTTTTTGAGACCTAATATGATGTTATGAAAATTATATGTGAAAAAGATCATAAATCAGGATTCAGTGAGTTCTAATAAAATAGTGCCATTCTGATTATTTTCTGATAGCATCATAAAACACTAAAAAGCAAAAGAAGATATAAAAATGAATCACATGGTAAAAATTCCCACATATTTTACTGAAGAATTGATTTAAAAATCCATTAGGAAAATTAATAAATATTAAAGGCAAATTGTATTGGAAACAACATTTCAAAACTTTTGAGACACAGCAATACCAGTACTTCAAGGCAAAATAGCCTATATTTTTAAAATCTTGTTACTGTATTGTACTTAATTTGTCAGATTATATTCAAGTTTGCCATGGACACTTCCAAGATCTGGATTCTAATGCAAAGTGGTCAGTTTAATAGATGCAAGGAAATTCAATTTACAGCATAAGTGAAGTCATAAAACTATCTTTACATTTTTATCTAAGTGCTTCATCTGTCAATCTTCCTTTGTTAAAAAAATGTGTTGTCATCAAGTTATTTAAAAGATAGATAAACTGATTATTTTTTAAAAGCCGAATAGATTCAATAGATATTCAACTCCTTGAAACTGTTTGGTAGTCAAACCAAAAATTAATTATATATATTTACAATTTAAAATCCACTGAGATAATTTGTGGATATATCCTTCATACTTAAAATATTAATTTTTATTGGAGTATAGTTGTTTTATAATGCTGTTAGCTTCTATAGCACAGCAAAATGAATCAGACATACATAAACATAAATCTCCTCCTGTGGATTTCCCTCTCATTTAGGTTACCACAATGCATTAAGTAGAGTTTCTCCTGCTATACAGTGTTGTCATCTGCTGTCTGTTCTTTACGTAGTATCGACAGTGTTTATGTGTCAACCTCAATCTCCCAATTCCTCTCACCTCAGCCCCTTTCTGCCTTGGTATCCATACATTTATTCTTTACATATATGTCTCCACTTTTATTGTGCAAATGATATCATCAATAGCATCTTTCTAATTTCCACATCAGTTCTGTTCTGTTGCTCAGTCGTGTCCAACTCTTTGCAACCCCACGAATTGCAGCAAGCCAGGCTTCCCTCTCCATCACTAACTCCCAGAGTTCACTCAGACTCACATCCATCGAGTCAGTGATGCCATCCAGCCGTCTCATCCTCTGTCATCCCCTTCTCCTCCTGCCCCCAATTCCTCCCAGCATCAGAGTCTTTTCCAGTGAGTCAACTCTTCGCATGAGGTGGCCAAAGTACTGGAGCTTCAGCTTCAGCATCATTCCTTCCAAAGAAATCCCAGGGCTGATCTCCTTCAGAATGGACTGGTTGGATCTCCTTGCAGTCCAAGGGGCTCTCAAGAGTCTTCTCCAACACCACAGTTCAGAAACATCAATTCTTTGGCGCTCAGCCTTCTTCACAGTCCAATTCTCACATCCATACATGACTACGGGAAAAACCATAGCCTTGACTAGACAGACCTTAGTCGGCAAAGTAATGTCTCTTGTTTTGAATGTGCTATCTAGGTTGGTCATAAGTTTTCTTCCAGGGAGTAAGCGTCTTTTAATTTCATGGCTGCAGTCACCATCTACAGTGATTTTGGAGCCCCCCAAAAATAAAGTCTGACACTGTTTCCACTGTTTCCCCATCTATTTCCCATGAAGTGATGGGACCTGATGCCATGATCTTTGTTTTCTGATTGTTGAGCTTTAAGCCAACTTTTTCACTCTCCTCTTTCACTTTCATCTAGAGGCTTTTGAGTTCCTCTTCACTTTCTGCCATAAGGGTGGTGTCATCTGCATATCTGAGGTTCTTGATATTTCTCCCGGCAATCTTGATTCCAGCTTGTGCTTCTTCCAGCCCAGCGTTTCTCATGATGTACTCTGCATAGAAGTTAAATAAGCAGGGTGACAATATACAGTCTTGATGTACTCCTTTTCCTAATACGTGAATCGTGAACTTCCTGAGGTTCAAGCTGGTTTTAGAAAAGGCAGAGGAACCAGAGATCAAATTGCCAACATCAGCTGGATCATTGAAAAAAGCAAGAGAGTTCCAGAAATACATGTATTTCTGCTTTATTGACTATGCTAAAACCTTTAAATGTGTGGATCACAATAAACTGTGGAAAATTCTGAGATGGGAATACCAGACCACCTGATCTGCCTCTTGAGAAATCTGTATGCAGGTCAGGAAGCAACAGTTAGAACTGGACGTGGACCAACAGACTGGTTCCAAATAGGAAAAGGAGTACGTCAAGGCTGAGCCACCTATATGCCAGCAAATTTAGAAAATTCAGCAGTGATCAAAGGACTGGAAAAGGTCCATTTTTATTCCAATCCCAAATAAGGGCAATGTCAAAAAATGTTCCAACTACCATACAGTTTTACTCATTTCACATGTTAGCAAGGTAATGCTCAAAATCCTTCAAACTAGGTTTGAACAGTGGGTGAACTCAGAACTTCCAGAAGTACAAGCGGGGTTACAAAAGGCAGAGAAATCAGAGCTCAAACTGCCAATATCCCTTGGATCACAGAAAAAGCAAGAGAATTCCAGAAAAAAAAAAATAGCATTTAGTTCTTCATTGACTGTGCCAAAGCCTTTGACTGTGTGGATCATAACAAACTATAGAGAATTCTCAAAGAGAATGGAATACCAGACCACTTTACCTGTGTCCTGAGAAACCTGTATGCAGGCCAAGATGCAACATTTAGAACCAGACATGGAACAATGGATTGGTTCAAAATTGAGAAAGAATATTTCAAGGCTGTATATTGTAATCCTGCTTATGTAACTTATATACAGAGTAAGTACATCATGTGAAATTTCAGGCTTGATGAATCATAAGCTGCAATCAAGATTGCTGAAGAAGTATCAACAACCTCAGATATGCTGATGTCACCATCCTAATGCCAGAAAGCAAAGATAAACTAAAGAGCTCCTTGATAAAGGTGGAAGAGGAGAAATAAATATCTGGCTTAAAACTAAACATTCTGAAAACTAAAATCATTGCATCTGGTCCCATCACTTCATGGCAAACAGGTGGAGAAAAAATAAAAACAGTGACAGACTTTATTATCTTGGAATCCAAAATAACTGCTGATAGTGACTTCAGCCATGAAATTAAAACATTTCTTCCTTGAAAAAAAATTATGGCAAACCTAGACAGTGTATTCAAAAAGCAGAGACACAACTTTTCCAAGAAAGGTCTGTATAATTAAAGCTATGGGTTTTCCATAAGCACAGCACTGAATAATTCATGCTTTTGTACACTTGAGAGGACTCTTGGATCTCTGCAAGCAAATCAAAGCAGTCAATCTTAAAGGAAATCAACCCTAAGTATTCATTGGACGGACTAATGCTGAAACTGAAACTCTAATACTTTGGCCACCTGATGAGAAGAGCAGACTTATTGGAAATGACCCTGATGTTGGGAAAAACTGAAGGTAAAAGGAGAAGAAGGCAGCAGAGGATGAGATGGTTGGATGGCATCATGGACTCAATGGACATGAGTTTAAAAATGTCCAGGAGATGGTGATGGACAGGAAACCCTGGCATGGTGCAGTCAATGGGATTACAAAGAGTCAGACACAACTCTGAATGAACAACGACAACTGTCTCATTGTGATTGAATTAAATCTACAAATGAATTCGTTGAGAACTGACATCTAAACAATATTAATCATTAAATTTGTAATGACAGTACTTCTCACAACTTTGGCCCCAGCTTGCTTCACTGGTAAATTTTACCATATGCTTAAGGGATAATTAATACCAATCTTACATTAATATTTCCAGAAAATAGATAAGTATAGAATAGCTATTTTATCAACTAACAAAATACCCTACTGAAAAATTCAATTATGAAATATTTCAGTAATCAAAACATTTAGCTACAATCATGTATCTGAAAACCTGAAATATTCTTCTGTTAAGAGAGGATTTTGATCTGTGTGGATTGAGCCAAACAGTAATTCAATAAGGAAAAGATTACTCTATTTTATATTATTTATGAGACCTTTAATGATTTATTTGTTGTGTAAGTAATCTAAGCCAAGGATGCTTTAAATTAAAAATGCAAAACAGATTTCATAATATTTTATAATTCTTTATGCTTATAAAAACTTTGTTTATATATAAATTTGCCCACCAAATGAATAAGTTCAGCACTTTAATTTGTATTAGTAATAAAACTATGTCATCATAAAATAGCACCACATATGAATAAAATTTCTTAGCCAGAACCTTAAAATATTTAAATGAATTTTAAAAGTAATCTAAGTTTCTCTAAGGAAATAATATTTTAAGTAGGAACACAAAATATGACTCATCTGGACATGTTCAACACTAATTAAAAACATTTGTCACTGGTAACCTGATTCCTTTTCTTATAATTGCCATTGCATAAAAATGTCTGAACCACATAAATGTTTGATTAGTAAAACATTTTATTACTTACAATAATGCATATCATAATTGGCTCTCTACTGCAAAAGATAGTGCTTTTAGTGAGTATTATAGTTATATAGTGAAATGTTAATTAAAGCGGAAGTAGTAAACTGTTTGTTCCAAGTCCAATTACTTAATTATGTTATTAACACAATATACAGCTAAATAATTTGCCACTTTTACTCTCACTGGTATTATAAAATGATATCCAAATGATTTCCAAAATGATTAGTCTGGCTCTAACTGTCATGAACTGCGGGTTGCCAGGTTATTGAATTCTTGAAACAGCTCATAACTATTTTTTTTAAATTCCCCATAGTGATAGTCAGTGCACTGGTGCAACAGAGCAATATAGGAAAGAACAGATTTTAGAAACATTAGAATGAAAAGGTTGTTGTATTTCTTTCATTTAAAAATTGCTATTGTAATTGTACAGATCTTTGAGATTTATTTATTTTGGTTAGATTGACCTTCTCAACTCATAAAGATTACACCATGCAGCATTTTTTAGAGTAATGCTTTGAAAAGTAGATCAGGATTAAATGGCTAACGGGAATTTTAGTTCAGAATTAACTGCTCTCCATCACTGTGTAGGACAGTATTTGCAAAAACTTATATTTAAAAGAAACATAATTTTTCTGCCTAAAACAATGTGATTCTACTGTTGAATTATTATCACATTGTAAAAAAAAATATATAAATAGTATGTATTTCAATCCATTCATTTCATTTCAGTTCAGTCACTCAGTCATGTCCCACTTTTTGTGACCCCATGGACTGCAGCACACCATGCCTCCCTGTCCATCACCAACTCCCGGAGCTTGCTCAAACTCATGTCCATTGAGTCGGTGATGCCATCCAACCATCTCATCCTCTGTCGTTCCTTTCTTCTCCTGCCTTCAATCTTTCCTTGATCTTTCAAGATATTTTCTAAGGAGTCAGTTCTTTGCATCAGGTGGATGAAGTATCAGTCCTTCCAATGAATATTCAGGACTGATTTCCTTCAGGATTGACTGATTTGATCTCCTTGCTGTCCAAGGAACACTCAAGAGTCTTCACCAATACTACACTTTAAAAGCATCAATTCTTTGGTGCTCAGTTATCTTTATGGTCCAACTCTCACATCCATACATGACTACTGGAAAAACCATAACTTTTACTTCAAAATAATTATTTAGCTGATAATATCAAGAAACCTGGCCCATTCGATTACATAATTCAAAACTTTAGCCTCTTGATGAAAGTGAAAAAGTTGGCTTAAAGCTCAACATTCAGAAAACGAAGATCATGGCATCTGGTCCCATCACATCATGGGATATAGATGGGGAAACAGTGGAAACAGTGTCAGATTTTATTTCGGGGGGGCTTCAAAATCACTGTAGATGGTGACTGTAGCCATGAAATTAAAAGACGCTTACTCCTTGGAAGAAAAGTTATGACCAACCTGGATAGCATATTCAAAAGCAGAGACATTATTTTGCTGACTAAGGTCTGTCTAGTCAAGGCTATGGTTTTTCCAGTAGTCATGCATGGATGTGAGAATTGGACTGTGAAGAAGACTGAGTGCCAAAGAATTGATGCTTTTGTGACCCCATGGACTGCAGCACACCAGGAGAAGACTCTTGGAGAGTCCCTTGGACTGCAAGGAGATCCAACCAATCCATTCTGAAGGAGATCAGCCCTGGGATTTCTTTGGAAGGAATGATGCTAAAGCTGAAACTTTGACCACCTCATGTGAAGAGTTGACTCATTGGAATAGACTTTGATGCTGGGAAGGATTGGGGGTAGGAGGAGAAGGGGACGACAGAGGATGAGATGGCTGGATGGCATCACTGACTCGATGGACGTGAGTCTGAGTGAACTCTGGGAGTTGGTGATGGACAGGGAGGCCTGGCGTGCTGCAATTCATGGGGTCGCAAAGAATTGGACATGACTGAGTGACTGAACTGAACTAATATAATAGAAAACAACAAAACCAAGAGATCTAAAAATGTTTACCATATGTCTGTTTACCTCAATATGTACAGTAGACTACCTTTAATGGAAGCTATTTTATGTAAAATTTCATTGAATAGATAAAACAGACTATCAGTGACTTTAGAATGCTGGAAGGAGAACTAATTGTTAGTGTTTTGGTGTTGTCATTTTATCAACTTCTACAATAATATTCTGGTTTTTGTGAGTGTTGCCTATCATTTTAAACCCAAAGGTTATAATAGATCTCAGCAATATATGGATGGTCACTCTACACACTCAAAGAGGACTGCACATACTTAAAGGAGAATGAGTTGCTATAGTAACCAGGCTTCAATGAGACCTCCACTGATATTCATGTCCTGGTATTTATATATTTGCAGTTTCCTCCCACTTTGTACCAGGATTGGTCTGTGTGACCAAATGATTATGGGAAAAATGGTGATCTTCCATTTTTGAGATTAGACCATAAAAGACTATGGAATCCCAACTTGGGCTTTTGCTTGCTTACCTGTTCCCATTTGCACTTGGATCATTCACACTAGGAAAACCTGATTGGGAGCAACCTGATAGAGAGACCAACATGTAAAGGCATGACAGTCTTCTGCCAACAGTTAGGTGACTGAGCTTAGAAGTGAATTCCTCCGCTATGGTTGAACCTTGAGGTGAGCACAGCCCCATCAGCAGGTTAACTTCAACCTTGGGAGAGATTATGAGCCAGACCACACAGTTAAGCCACTCTCAAGTCCCTGACTCTCAGAAAGTGTATGAGATAAGAAATGCTTCCCTGGTGGCTCAGAAGGTAAAGCGTCTGTCTACAATGCAGGAGACCCGAGTTCGATCCCTGGGTCAGGAAGATCCCATGGAGAAGGAAATGGCAATGCATTCCAGTACTATTGCCTGGAAAATCCCATGGACATAGGAGCCTGGTAGGCTACAGTTCATGGGGTCGCAAAGATTCGGACATGACTGAGCGACTTCACTTCACTTAAGCTACTAAGTTGTGAGGTAATTTGTTCATTTGTTATGGGCTTCGCTGGTGGCCCAGATGTAATTTATTACACTGCAATATATAATAACCAATATACTAAAGAAATACCAAAATTTCAAAAGATGAGGGTGAAAGAGGAGAGTGAAAAAGCTGGCTTAAAAATCAGCATTCAAAAAAAGATCATGGCATCTGGCCCCATCACTTCATGGCAAATAGATGGAGAAAAAGAAGAAACAGTGACAGATTTTATTTTGGGCTCCAAAATCATTGCAGATAGTGACTGCAGCTACGAATTTAAAAGACACTTGCTCCTTGGAAGAAAAATTATGACAAACCTAGACAGTGTATTAAAAAGCAGAGACATCACTTTGCCAACAAAGGTCCATATAGTCAAAACTATAGTTTTTCCAGTGTCATGCATGGATGTGAGAGTTGGAACACAAAGAAGGCTGAGCAACAAAGGATTGATGCTTTCAAAATGTGGTGCTGGAGAAGACTCTTGAGAGTCACTTGGACTGCAAGGAGATTAAACTAGTCAATCCTAATGAAAATCAACCCTGAATATTCATTGGAAGGACTGATGTTGAAGCTGAAGCTCTAATATTTTGGCCACCTGATGCTAAGAGCTGACTCATTGCAAAAGACCTTGATGCTGGGAAAGACTGAAGGCAGAAGGAGAAGGGGATTACAGAGGATGAGATAGCCTGATGGCATCACTGACTCAATGAAC
Organism: Budorcas taxicolor; assembly: GCF_023091745.1. NCBI lineage: Eukaryota > Metazoa > Chordata > Mammalia > Artiodactyla > Bovidae > Budorcas > Budorcas taxicolor. Next base: position 51,823,066 of record NC_068929.1, on the reverse strand, counting down.
ATGAGTTTAAGCAAACTCTGGGAGATAGTGAAGGACAGAAAAATCTGGTATGCTACAGATCATTGGGTCACAAAGAGTCAGACATGACTGAGTGACTGAACAACAAAGTAATAAACATTCTTTCTTTACCCATCATGCTCTGTGTTAGGAAAATCAAGGCAATGTTGTAATTTCAACGTTGTGCTTGACTCCTTGGGATTTTACACTTGAGGGTATCCCTGTCTTATCATATTTTTAGGGACATATTTGTTAATAATGTAAAAACATTAATATAGATAGCATTACTAACACATAAGCAATATTTAATTTTAAATACATTCTATCTGATAACCAAAATTGCTTATTAATATATCCTCTGAAGATAAAACATCTCCAATTGCTAAAATATTTGGTTTTCTCTTGCCACTTCTGTCATTACTACTTACAAGGTTAATGGGTTTTTAAATGTGAAGCCTTATAAGAGTATTAGAGTAATCCTATTCAGCCATTAGTAATGTATTTGGAGAGTTTTTAGTGTAATTTCAAGTTTAAATTATTCACTCACACACTCATTTACCATGTTCTCAAATTATATTGAAGAAAAGCAGATCTTCTTGACTTAACAAGTACTGACTGTGGACATGGGAGGGGAATATGTTAAAATGAGAAAAATTAATTAAGAGTCTTTCAGTATTTTGACTTCTTACTTAGCAGTTTCATGCTTTTAATATGATCTTATTTCTGATCATCTTATCAAGTGCTATATTTAATGCAGAAAATATTAAGATTCACAGAGCACTATTATTTATGTAGAAGATATAAAGTCATTTATGTTCCAAGGCAATATTAAAAGTGATCATTGTTTAAAATCTAAAATAATTTGATTATTTTATTATCTTGACTTAAAATTTGTTAGGGCTTCCCAGGTAGCTCAGTGGTAAAGAATTTGCTTGCCAACCAGGAGACAAGAGCTCAATCCCTGGGTCAGGAAGATCCCTTGGAGAAGGAAATGTCAACCCACTCCAGTATTCTTGCCTGGGAAATCCTATGGACAAAGGATCTTGGTGGGCTACAGCCCATGGGGTCACGAAAGAGTGGGACACAACTTAAGAGGCTAAACAACAACAACATTTGTTAACTAATTTAACTTGTCACAGAATGGTAGATTGAAGCACATGAAATATTGCTGAGAAACTGGTAACATACGAGTAATTGACTTGGGGATTACAAACTTATTGTTCTCTGTTCAGTAATGTGTCAATTGAGAGTCTCTTTGAGGAATCAATTTATAAACTAACTTGCTAGATTGTTACTGCAATTACTTAAAATAATATAGCCATTTTTTTCTGAAAAAATAACTCAAATTATTCACTTAATTTGACTTTGTGTCAGAGTCTATGTAGCTGGTATTTTACTCAAATAACACAGGTTGAATGTTCACGCACAAAACTGATGAGGTGCTATGATTAATTTTAAATTACTTTTATATTTTATTTTGCTTAAGAGTTAGATATATATATATATATATATATAATATATATATAATAATTTATATATATATAAATTTACTGCTTAATAAAAATAAATTCCAAATGGGAGTTGGCTTATTTACTGAATTTGTACTATGCTTATAATAGTAGCAGCCCTCACTCATATTCTATTAACATCTTATGTCGTATTGGATATCTGATATGTTAAGTGTAGTATATTTGTCACAATTAAAGAATCAACATTGGTTCATTACTCTTAACTAAACACCATTTATTTTTTTCATTTTTTTCCAGTAAATGTTTTGTTTTCCAGTTGCAGGATATCATGGAGGATACTACATTGCATTTAGTTGTCACTTTTTTTTAAGCTTTCTGGATGGTGACATTTTCTCCTACTTCTCCCTTGATGAACTTAACAGAGTTTTGAGGAAGTTTGGTCAGATATTTTGCAAAATGACCCTCAATTGAGATTTCCATTTTTCTGATGACCAGACCAGTGTTATACATTAATGGGAGGTAATATTAAATTTTAAATAAAACTTTCTAACTATACCATATATGAAAATATGACACATAACACAAATTACAAAAAATTTGTCATATTCAATGATAGCTGTATGCCATATTGAAGCCATTGATTTAGTCATTTATTTTGTGGACTTCCCTGGTGGCTCAGATGGGAAAGCATCTGCCTACAGTGCGGGAGACCTAGATTCAATTCCTGGGTCAGGAAAATCCTCTGGAGTAGGGAAATGGCAACCCACTCCAGTACTCTTGCCTGGAAAATCCCACGGACAGAGGAGCATAGTAGGCTACAGTCTATGGGGTTGCAAAGAGTCACACATGACTGAGCGACTTCACTTTATTTATTTTACAAAATAGTGTTTTCATAAAGAATATATATGCAATCCCACTGCTGGGCATACACACCGAGGAAACCAGAACTGAAAGAGACACATGTACCCCAATGTTCATTGCAGCACTGTTTATAATAGCCAGGACATGGAAACAACCTAGATGTCCATCAGCAGATGAATGGATAAAAAAGCTGTGGTACATATACACAATGGAGTATTACTCAGCCGTTAAAAAGAATTCATTTGAATCAGTTCTGATGAGATGGATGAAACTGGAGCCGATCATACAGAGTGAAGTAAGCCAGAAAGAAAAACACCAATACAGTATACTAACACATATATATGGAATTTAGAAAGATGGCAATGACGACCCTGTATGCAAGACAGGAAAAAAGACGCAGCTGTGTATAACGGACTTTTGGACTCAGAGGGAGAGGGAGAGGGTGGGATGATATGGGAGAATGGCATTCTATCATGTATACTATCATGTAAGAATTGAATCGCTAGTCTATGTCTGATGCAGGATACAGCATGCTTGGGGCTGGTGCATGGGGATGACCCACAGAGATGTTATGGGGAGGGTGATGGGAGGGGGGTTCATGTTTGGGAACACATGTAAGAATTAAAGATTTTAAAATTAAAAAAAAAAAAGAATATATATGAAGCTATGAAGGGATGGTTATATCCACACTAGCATTTAATCCAAGACTGTTCATTTAAATGTGATGGGCTTTGCTGGTAATTGGTAATACAAAGGCATCATTAACCAGTAAGTTAGGGCATTTTGATTCAATCCTCCAGATTTCTGGCTTAAGAGGTGATAGTATTCTTAATGACCATAACCAATGCAGGAAGTAGTTTTTGTCTCAAAGAAGAGTCCCTGAGTAGATTGTTTTCTTTGATTTATATGCTAACTGGTACAGTTGATTATAAAGTTCAAATGATAAGTCCAGAAAAACATTATAGATATGCTTTTGATTTGTCAATAACTCCTAAAAAAAAAAAGTCCAATATAATTCCATTTGCCAATCTCCAGAAGGAAGATTTCTGTGCCACAATTTTCTATATTTCAAAAACAAACAAAAAAATCTTACTATGGTGATAAGATAAAAAAAAAACGAATTATCTAAAATGTTTTCTGTCTGATGATAGAGAAAATGTAAAAATTTAGCAGCTGATTGTTCATTGTATAGTTAGCCATGACTTCAGTTGCCCTGCTGTTGAGCTAGACAAGGACTTTGGACTTCAGAGGAAGCTTGATTGTCTAAATTTGTGTGCTCCACAAAGTTGAAGTGATTACCCTTTAAATGCCAACATCTATTACTTGAGTATTCATTTATTTAATGTGAACACATTAATACTTGATTTAACCAGTAAGAACAAAACTGACTGTGACTGTTCGCAGTTTGACTGCAAACTAAAGAACTTTAAATTTCTATTATTCTCTTGTACTCAACAGTCTTGGTTTATTTGCTGTTTCTCTGTTTCATTTTATAACAACTTTCCACATTGTTTTCTATTTGTCCTTAATGATTTTTATAACTCTGCTTTATTGAAAAGACTTAAAAACAGCACTATCAGGGTCCTGAAAAACCAAAGTGCTCCCTCTACTCTGTCATTTCATGCTATTTTGAACTAGGAGCAAAGCAATTCAAAGACTCCTATCAGGGGAGATCAAGAGAGAGGAGTAGAAGTACATGCAGCTTGCCTCCCCCAACAAACAGAACAAAACACATCTACATGTGGAACAATTCTCACTGAAAACTGGTAGAAAATCTCTTATATAACCAAAGGTGCAAGAAAGATCCCCATGTAACCAACTAGTATGAGAAAAAAAGAAAAAAGAATACGGCATTGGGATGGGACTGGTACCCTTCAGAGGGAGCTGAAAGAGAAAAGGTCCTCTTGCTCTGGAAACCACCTTTGCTCACTGAGAGGTCCACAAGGAAAGAGAGAGTTAGAGGGACTTGGAATCTACTCATGAGGAATATGCATGTGCACTGACTTGCTAGCAATCAGGGTAGAGAGAGACTAGCACTGACTACTGCCAGGTCACTGTACTTCCCAGCCTGAAACACACACTAGGTGGGGCTTCTAGTATATTCAACAACTAAGTGATGAACCTTAGGCTTCAGAGGACAAGCCCTGGGAGAGGACTTAGTCCAGCTGTATACAGACAGCTTGGTCTGGGCCTCCACTGTTAGTGTACACAGGGAGGGTTATGGGTCCACCTTAGAAGCCCTGATGTCAGTGCATGCAAGGCAGGGAGCAGATCTACTGTAAGAGCCCTATGCATTTCAGCATACATGCTCATGGTGGATAGTGACTCTGTTGGAGTGGGTTTTATGAGGGCCTACAAAGCAAGGGTGGGCTGATATCAGAGCACATTATCAGTGGTCTCTAGCAGGGGCAGATCCAGTGGCAGGTCAAGCAGCAGGGGACTTTGTTGTGCACAATGTGTGGTGGGCAGTGTCAGAGAATCATAATACCCAATGGATAGCCTCCGAAGAGAAGTAAGCAGCAGTTCCTTCCCCAGCAGAAGTGCTCCTGTATTGCCTACCTCTCCTCCTAGCTTGGAGCTGATCTTGGGAAGACAGGTTCTGGAAAGTTCTATCATGGAGGCAGTCCAGGTTTTGGGTGGCAGCACATCAACCTTGATTTCTGTAGCCACAACACCTCAGCCCCCAGCATCAGCCTAGGTTTGGGACCAACACAATGGAGAAAGAGATGGAACCTGGGAAGAACCAGGGATGCCTACAAGGATGGTGAAATGGCTTCACTGTGACTACATGGGCCTCCTTGCTTCATCTCTCACTTCCTTGTGGACAGACCACACACTTAAGGGCAACAGAACTGCACAGAACCTGATTCTCAGGGGTTTTGCTCTAACAACGGGAGAACAGACCTTGCCATCAACAGGACTGTGGCAGCCACAGATCAAAGACTAGCCCCCAACCAACCTTCATTGCAGTTGCTGGTCACCATAACACCAATCACACTCAGCACCAAGGAACTGCTGCTGCTGTGGTGGCTAAGTCGCTTCAGTCGTGCCCAACTCTGTGTGGCCCCATAGACTGCAGCCCACCAAGCTCCCCTGTCCCTGAGATTCTCCAGGCAAGAACACTGGAGTGGGTTGCCATTTCCTTCTCCAGTGCATGAAAGTGAAAAGCGAAAGTGAATTCATTCAGTCGTGTCTGACTCTTAGCGACCCCATGGACTGCAGCCTACCAGGCTCCTCCATCCACGGGATTTTCCAGGCAAGAGTACTGGAGTGGGGTGCCATTGCCTTCTCTGGTATCAAGGAACAATGGCCAGCAACTCTGTGGGAAGATGTGGTAGGCATCCACACAAAAAACAGCCCTAGCATCAAAAAATATAGACTCACAGAGTCTATATAGGGAGGTTTCCAGATAAAAACACCTTTTTTAAGACCACAGCAGATAACTGTTTCTCCTAAATTCATAAGGCAAAGAAACTTAAGTAAAATGAAAAAGCAAAGGAAGCTCTCCCAATTTTTCTAAAGATAAATCTCCTAAAAGAGCAAAAAATGAAACTAACCTCTCTAGTCTAATAGACCTCTGATTCAAAGAGGAGGTGAAAACAATTCTAGGGAAATTAAGAAAGATTATTGATAGAAATACAGATCACTATACCAAGGGGCTAGAAACTATAAAGAGAAACCAACCAAAACTAGACAACTCAATTGCCAAGATAAACTGAGTTAAAAGCAATGAATAGCAGACTAAATAATGCAGAACACATAAGTGATCTGGAAAATAGAATAATTGAAATTAGCCAATTAGAATAGTAGATGAAAGACAAATTTAAAAAAATAAAGCAACATATGATGTCTATGGGACAATATGAATCATGTCAATTAAGGTTTCAGAAGGAGAAGGAAGAGAAAAGAGGATAAAAAAATATATATATATTTAAGAAATTATGGCTGAAAACTTCCCAAATCTAAAGAAAGAAAACACTTAATCAAGGAAGCACAGAAAGTACCAAACAAGATGAATGCAAACAGCCACACCAAAACATATCATAATCAAAATGCCAAAAGTTAAAGAGAAAATTCTGAAGAAAGCAGTTACAAGGGAACCCCTATCAGACTCTGAGCTGATTTCTTTATGGGAACTTTGCTGGCCTGAAGGGAATGACATGATATATTCAAATTCCTGAAATGGAAAAATATGCAACCTAGGATATTTTACTTAGTAAGACTGCCATTCAGAATACAAGAAGAAACTAAAAATTTCTCAGAGAAGCAAAAACTTAAATACAGCAATAGTAAACTAAATCTAAAAGAAACATTGAAATATCTTCACTAAATAAAGAAGCAATAATCTAAAGAAAAGAGAAAAACAGAAAACAAAAGGATATGAAAGGGCTGAAAATTGCTGAAATAAGCCAGTACATAGATTAAGAAGCAGTCAAAATCATCAAACCCACTACTGGGCATATACTCTGAGAAAACCATAATTCAAAAAGATACATGTACCTCAGTGTTCACGGCAGCACTATTTACAACAACAAGGGCGTGGAAGCAATTAAATGTCCATCGACAGATGAATAGGTAAAGAAGTTGTAATATATATAATATACATATATATATATATGAGAAATATCAATAACCTCAGATATGCAGATGACACCACTCTTATGGCAGAAAGTGAAGAGGAAATAAAAAGCCTCTTGATGAAAGTGAAAGAGGAGAGTGAAAAAGTTGACTTAAAGCTCAACATTCAGAAAATGAAGATCATGGCATCTGGTCCCATCACTTCATGGCAAATAGATGGGGAAATAGTGGAAACAGTGTCAGAATTTATTTTGGGGGGCTCCAAAATCATTGCAGATGGTGATTGCAGCCATGAACTTAAAAGACGCTTACTCCTTGGAAGAAAAGTTATGACCAATCTAGATGGCATATTGAAAAGCAGAGACATTACTTTGCCAACCAAGGTCCGTCTAGTCAAGTCTATGGTTTTTCCAGTGGTCACGTATGGATGTGAGAGTTGGACTGTGAAGAAAGCTGAGCGCTGAAGAATTGATGCTTTTGAACTGTGGTGTTGGAGAAGACTCTTGAGAGTCCCTTGGACTGCAAAAAGATCCAACCAGTCCATTCTAAAGGAGATCAGTCCTGGGATTTCTTTGGAAGGAATGATACTAAAGCTGAAACTCCAGTACTTCGGCGACCTCATACACAGAGTTGACTCATTGGGAAAGACTTTGATGCTGGGAGGGAATGGGGGCAGGAGGAGAAGGGGACAACAGAGGATGAGATGGCTGGATGGCATCACCGATGGATGTGAGTCTGAGTGAACTCTGGGAGTTGGTGATGGACAGGGAGGCATGATGTGCTGCAGTTCATGGGGTCACAAACAGATGGACTCAACTGAGGGACTTAACTGAACTGAATGGAATATTAGTCATAAACAGGAGCACATTTGAGTTGGGTGGAATGAAGTGGGTAAACCTAAAGCCTGCTATATAAAGTGAAGTAAGTCAGAAAGAGAAAAACAAATATTGTATATTAGTACATATATATGAAATCTAAAAAAATGATACTGATGACTCTATTTGCAGGAGGGGAATAAAGAAGCAGACATAGAGAATAGATTTCTGGACACAGCAGGGGAAGGAGAGGGTGAGACAAATTGAGAGAGTAGCATTAAAATATATACATTACCATGTGTAAAATAGATAACTAGTGGGAAGTTGATATATAACACAGGGAGCTCAGCCTGTTATTCTGTGACAATGTAGACAGGTGGGATGGGGTGAGCAGGAGGGAGGTTCAAAAGGCAGAGGGTATATGTGTACTTATGGCTGATTCATGTTGTTATATGTCCGGAACCAATGTGACATTGCAAAACAATGTCCTGTAATTAAAATTTTAAAAAAAGAAACAATCAAATATATTTTATAGAAGTGATTATAGCTGTAATTGACAGCAAAAGGATAAACATAAGGTTGTAAAATAAGACATCAAAATCACAAAGTTCAGAAAAGGAGTGAAAACATAGATTGTTTAGAATGTATTTGAACTTATATAATTATCTATCTAAAGCAAGCAGATACAGTTATGGGTTGACACATTTAAAAACTAGGGTAATCACAAATAAGAAATATATAATAAATTCACAAAACCCAAAAAGAAATGAACTCACGCGTAACTCAAGGGAAAATCATGAAATCATAAATTGAAAAACAAAAAGAAAAAAAAAGAATTACAAAAACAAGCAGAAAATAAAGTTTAAAATAGCATTAAAACATACTTATCAATGTTTACTTTAAATGAAAATGGATAACTGCTATTATCAAATGACACACAGTGGTAGATTGGATTAAAAAATAGTAATAATAAAGAAACTACAACATGCTGCCTATAAGTGACTCATTTTAAGGTGAAAGACACACATAGCTTGAAAGTGAAAGGATGGAAAAAATACTTCATGCAAATGGAAACAACAAGAAAGCAGGGTTAGCAATACTCATTTTAGACAAAAGACTTTAAACAATGTCCATAAAGAAAGACAAAGAAGGGCATCATATGATAAGGGGATCAATACAAGAAGAGGACATTGCACTCATTAACATATATACACCCAATGTAAGAGCACCTAAATTTATATAACAAACACTAACAGATATAAAAGGAGAAATTAATAGTAACATAATAATAGTAGGGATTTTAACACCCAACTCACATTAATAGACAGACTTTTCAGAGAATCAATAAGGCAACAGAGATCCTAAATGACACAATAGAACACAACCCACATGACACTACATCCATACACATTTCTTTCCAGCATGAAACATTCTCTAGGATAGACCACATACTAGATCTGAAAAAAAAAAAAAAAAAAAAAAAAAAAAAACCTCAACAAATTTAAGAGGATAGAGATTTTTTTCAAACACCTTTTCTGATGACAACAATATAAAAGCAGAAATCAACAGAAAGGAAAATGTGGAAAAAAGATTACACAGAGACAAAATAACATAGTAGTATCAATCCAATAGGTCAATGAAGAAATCAAAGAGGAAATCAGAAAATACCTCAAGACAAAAGACAGTGAAAATACAATCTTACAAAATCTATGGATTGCAGCAAAAGAAGTTCTTAAAAGAAGGTTCATAGCAATACAAGAAAACAAGGAAAATCTTAAATAAGAAAACTAACCTATAACCAAAAATATAGAAAAAGACTAAAAAACAAAACACAAGCTCAATAGAAGCAAATAATAAAGATCAGAGAGGAAATAAATAAAATAGAGATCATAAAAGTAATAGAAAAGATCAATAAAACCAGGAATTTGTTTTTTGAAAGAATAAACAATCAACAAATTTCTATCCAGACTCATTAAGAAGAAAAGAGAGTTACACAAACAAGCAAAATAAGCAATGAAAGAAGAGAAATAGCAACCAATACCACAGAATTATAAACAATTAAAATACTATGAACAGTTATATGCCTACAAATTGGGCAACCTAGAAGAAATGGACAAGTTTCTAGAAATGTACACCCTGTCAAAATTGAGTGAAGAAGGAACAGATAATCTGAGCAGAACAATAATTAGAGGTGAAAAAGAATTTATCATTGAAAAATTCACTGCACATAAAAGTCCAGGACCAGATGGCTTCACTCAAGGATTCTACCAAACATACAAAAAAGAAGCCTTCTCAAACTCTTTCAAAAGATTTAAGAGAAGGAACACTTCTAAAGTCATTTTATAAAGCTACCATCACCATGATAATACAACTAGATGGAGACACTACAAAAAAAAAAGAAAGAAAATTGGAGACCAATATCTTTGATGGCTATAGATGCAAAACCCTCCAATGATTTTTTTTTTTTTTTTGCAAATAAATCAATAATACATAGAAAGAATCATACACCATTGTCATGTTGGACCCATTCTGGGTTACAAGGATGGTTCAATATATGCAAAATAATCAATGTGATATATCATATTAACAAAAGAAAAGGCTAAAATCACATGATCATCTCAATAGATTAAAAAAATGGTAAATTATAATTCAATATCCATTCATGATTAAAAAAAAAAAACTCTCACCAAAGTGGATATAGAGGAAACATATCACAACATAATAAAAACCATTTATGACAAAAATACAGCTAACATAACACTCAGTTTTGAAAAGCTGAAAGCCGTTCTTCTAAATTCTAGAACAAGACAAGGATATTTACCCTCACCACTTCTATTCAACAGAGTATTGGAAGTACTAGCCACAGAAATCAGACAAGAAAAAGACAGAGTATCCAACTCAGAAGGGAAGAGGTAAAATTGTCTTCATATGCAGATGGCATGATACACTATATAGAAAGCCCTAAAGACTCCACACAAAATCTGTAAGAACTGATAAATGAATTCAGGAAATTAGCTGGATATACTGTTAATATACAGAAACTTATTGCATTTCTTTACACTTATAAAATAATAGAAGGAATATATTTAAAAATTCCCATTTAAAATGTTATTTAAAAACATACCTAAGGAATAAATCTGAGCAAAGATGTGAAAGACTTATATACTGAGAACTAAAAAAACATTGATAAAGAAAACTGAAGATGATGAAAGGAAATAGATATCCCACTCTCTTGGACTGTAACAATTATTGTTGAAATGACCACATTACTCAAAGCGATCTACAGATTTAATGAGAACCCTTATCAAATTTAATTCAAATCCCATCAAATTTAGTGGGAACCATATCAAATGCTTCCCAGGTAATACAGTGGTAAAGAATCCACCTGCCAAAAAAAAAAAAAAAAAAAAGAATCCACCTGCCAATGCAGGAGACACAAGAAACATGGGTTCAAACCCTGGGTTGGGAAGATCCCTTCAAGTAGGAAATTGTAACCTGTCCCAGTATTCTTGCCTGGAAAATTCCATGGGCTGTGGAGACTGGTGGGATACAGTCCATGGAGTTGCAAAGAGTTAGAAATGATTGAGTGCACACGCACACACACACACACACACACACACACACATACATGCACACACACACACAATCAAATCACCCATGATGTTTTTTCACAGAAATAGAACTAATATCTTAAAATATATATAATGGAAAACACAAGGGATATAGAATTTTCAAAACAATCCTGAGTGAAAATAACAAGGGTGCACAAAGCTACCCTCCCAGACTTCAGACAATACTACAAAACTACAGTAACCCAAACTGCACGCTATTGGCACAAAAACAGACATATGGACCAGTGGGGAAAAATTAGAGAGCCCCTAAAGAGGAGAGTGAAAAAGTTGGCTTAAAGCTCAACATTCAGAAAACGAAGATCATGGCATCTGGTCCCACTGTTTCATGGGAAATAGATGGAGACACAGTGGAAACAGTGTCAGAGTTTATTTTTGGGGGCTCCAAAATCACTGCAGATGGTGACTGCAGCCATGAAATTAAAAGACACTTACTCCTTGGAAGAAAAGTTACGACTAACCTAGATAGCATATTGAAAAGCAGAGACATTACTTTGCAAACCAAGGTCTGTCTAGTCAAGGCTATGGCTTTTCCAGTGGTCATGTATGGATGTGAGAGCTGGACTGTGAAGAAACCTGAGCACCGAAGAATTGATGCTTTTGAACTGTGGTGTTGGAGAAGGTTCTGAAAGTCCCTTGGACTGCAGGGAGATCCAACCAGTCCATTCTAAAGGAAATCAGCCCTGGGTGTTCTTTGGAAGGAATGATGCTAAAGCTGAAACTCCAGTACTTTGGCCACCTCATGTGAAGAGTTGACTCATTGGAAAAGACTCTGACTCTGGGAGGGATTAGAGGCAGGAGGAGAAGGGGACGACAGAGGATGAGATGGCTGGATGGCTTCACCGACTCTATGGACAAGAGTCTGAGTGAACTCCGGGAGTTGGTGATGGACAGGGAGGCCTGGCGTGCTGTGATTCATGGGGTCGCAAAGAGTTGGACATGACTGAGTGACTGAACTGAACTGAACTGAAATGAAATAAACCTAGATACCTATGGGACACTAATCTTCAACAAAGGAGGCAGGCAAGAATACATAATAGAGAAAAGACAGTTTCCTTAGGAAGTGGTTTTGGGAAAACTGGTAAATCATGAAACATGTAAATCAATGAAATTAGTATTGTCCCATACCCCATATATAAAAATATACCCAAAGTGGTTTAAAGATCTAAATATAAAACATGACATCATTAAACTCCAAGGAGAGAGCACAGGCAAAGCATTCTCAGATATAAATTGTGACAATTTTTTCTTAGATCAGTCTCCCAAGGCAAAAGCATTAAAAGCAAAAACAAACAAATATGATCCAATCAAACTTAAAATCTTTTGCATAGTAATGGAAACCATCAAAAAAATTTTTAAAAAAATTTACCTATGGGCTGGGGAAAAGATTTGAAAATGATGTGACTGACAAAGTCTTAACTCCAAAATATACAAACACCTCATATAGCTCAATAAAAAAAAAAAAAAAAAAGGGCGGAAGACCTAAATAGATAGTTCTCCAAAAAAGACATACATATGGCTAGCAGGCATGTGAAAAGATGCTCAACATTGCTAGTTATTAGAGAAATGTAAATCAAAACTATAACGAGGTATCACCTCACACCAGTCAGAATGGCCATCATTAAAATGTCTACAAATAATAAATGCCAGAGAGGGTGTGAAGAAAAGAGAACTCTTCTACACTGTTGGTGAGAATATAAATGTAAATTGGTGCAACTACTATGAAAAATAGTATAGAGGTTCCTTACAAAACTAAAATTAGTTACAATATGATACAGCAATCCCACTCATGGGCATATATCCAGACAAAATGAAAACTGATTTGAACAGATACATGTAATCCAATGCTGACAGCACTATTTACACTAGTCAAGACATGGAAGCAACCTAAATGGCCATCAACAGGTGAATGACTGAAGATGTGGTGTACATATAAAGTGGAATATTGCTAAATCTATCATCATGGTAATTATACGTATATACAATTCAGGAATCCAACCCAGGTCTCTCATATTGCAGGCAGAATTTTTACTGGGGAATCCAAAGAACACTGGAATGGGTAGCCTATCCTTTCTCCAGCAGATCTTCCCAACCCAGGAATCAAACTGGGGTCTCCTGCATTGCAGGTATTCTTCATCAGCTGAGCTACCAGGGAAGGCCAGTATTTTATATATATGTATATATATATATATATATATATATATATATATATATATACGTAATATATATGTATATGTGTATATATATATATATATAAACAACCAATGCAATATATAAGTAAACTTATCTTAAAGGTATCTACACAGTTTACTTAACCTTCTATTTAGAAGATGATCCTTTAAAATTTAAGATTATGTTTTAAGTTTACTTTGTTTAGGTATAGCCAAAAGCTTCTCAAACATGTTACTGCCTTACCCAACTTTAAATTAATTTTTGATGTAGTTTCAGATGTATTTTGGAGAAGGCAATGGCACCCCACTCCAGTACTCTTGCCTGGAAAATCCCATGGACGGAGCAGCCTGGTGGGCTGCAGTCGCTGGGGTCGCTAAGAGTCGGACACGACTGAGTGACTTCACTTTCACTTTTCACTTTCATGCATTGCAGAAGGAAATGGCAACCCACTCCAGTATTCTTGCCTGGATAATCCCGGGGACGGGGGAGCCTGGTGGGCTGCTGTCTATGGGGTCGCACAGAGTCAGACACGACTGAAGTGACTTAGCAGCAGCAGCAGCAGCAGATTTATTTTTCTCATTTAGTATGGATTTTATAATATCCTCATTATAAAAAGTCAAATAAAAGCTAAAATTTGGCAGCATTTTTCTGTAAAAGGGAGATGGTATGTATTTTCAGCTTTATGGACCACATGGTCTCTGTTACCACTACTTAAGTCTATCATTTTAGTTCAAATGCAACCACAGACAATATATAAACAAATTCGTGTGACTATATTTTAATGAAACTTTATTTGCCAATCAGATGTAAGACTAGATTTCACCTGTAGGCTGAAGTTTCCTAACCCTTGTTCTAGATCGTCTAAGAGTGTCTTGCCATTAGCCTCCAAATCAGGAGCTTCAAAGCTTCTTTCCAGAGCCACAGACCCTAATATGGCAACTGCATGTTTGATTTTCTAAAATAGAGGCATACATTGACACCTCCTGCTATGGAATCCCCATATTACAAAGCATTCCTTTCAAATTTCTTGGTGGTTAAATGCATGTTTTATTTTGGAGTTAACCATGTTAACAGAAGAACAGGATCCTGGAGAGGATGAAACTGAAGGGACATATCACATATTACTAAAGGAATACTTTTTCACATAATGCCCTAGGGTTATCCATGAGAAGGTGGTAATGACTGAACTTCCAAATATCGGTGGGAGACAGTACATCTCAGGATAAGTAAATTGTTCTTGGCACCTGGACTGTTTACCTCCCTGACTGGGAGAACCATCACACCAGTAATGTTTTTCCAGCAGGCAGGTTGAAACTTCAGGGAGGACTGCAGCAGTTGGTGATTGCATTCAGCTGTGAGGAAAAAACCTTGTTCATTACTGGCTTAAACAATTATGGCTTACTTTTCTTTAAACAATTAGGAAACTAAAGTCATTTAAATGGCTCATGAGGGTCAGAACTGAGATTTCTGCAATTTTCTTGGCTTTCCTCTCAGCTTCCTACAGCTCAGGTTGTCTGAGCTCCAGCTACTAGGTTTGCATCCTAAGCAGAAAGGGTGAACAATAAGGAGGAAGAAGGGTGCTTATATTAAGAAAGCAATTTTTACTCTATTTATAGAGAACAAATTTGTGTCATATGTCCTTTCATAGAACACTGGAATGTGCGTCTGTAAGCCTGGTGCAGGAGACTGCTATAAAAGTGTGTGTGTGTGTGTGCGTGCGTGCGTGCATGCGTGCGTGTGTGTGTGTGCTCAATCGTGTCCTACTTTTTGCAACCCCATGGACAGTAGCCTACCAGACTGCTATAAAGGGGTGTGTGATGTGTGTGTGTTTGTTTGTGTGTGTGTGTGTTTGCTCAATTGCGTCTACTCTTTGTGACCCCATGGACTGTAGCCTGCCAGACTCCTCTGTCCATGGAATTCTCCAGGCAAAAGTATTGGAACGGATTGCCATTTCCTCCTCCAGGGGATCTTTCAAACTCAGGGACTGAACCCATCTCTCTTGTGTATGGTGCACTGGCTGGCAGATTCTCTACCACCACTTCTCCAGCTATAAAGGAAATTGATCTGATTGACCATTGATTGGTAAGGCACCTAGCAAGGGTTGCTAATAAAGTTCAGCACACAGGTGTCACCACTCTGCATGTAACAGAGACTTTGATGTGTAGGAGGCCAAGTTTCTTTCGGATCATTTCTTTTCCTGGTATCTTCATTTTGTGCCTCCTCTTATACTTGTCATTGCCTTCCTCCTCCTCTTTCTCCTTTCAAATCTCTGGTTGGGGAAACATTTTCAAGCTTAAAAACAAAAGAACTAACCTTAAAATTAAAACTTGGGGGAATGTATTATACTACATAATACTACATGTGTGTTACACAAATATTTTAGAATTTTTAAACAAATTAAAGGCAAAATGACACCAGTAATAGTTTAGTAGAAAAAGTTTTCCCTTTCATCATGGCATAGGTATTATAATGTTCCTAGGGGGGAAAAAGTACTACACACAAATAGATGGATTTATCATGTAATTTAGAGGGGAAAAAAGTCACAAGTTTTCTCATGAAACGATGCCATCCTTATGAAGGGTTAAATGCCAAATATTGGCCAATAAAATTAGATAACAAAGAGCTATCAGGATCAAGATAGATCAAATACATACATATATGGTAAGTCCTCTTAGTCAGTTCAGTTCAGTCGCTCAGTCGCGTCCGACTCCTTCCGACCCCGTGAATCGCAGCACACCAGGCCTCCCTGTCCATCACCAACTCCCGGAGTTCACTCAGACTCACGTCCATCGAGTCCGTGATGTCATCCAGCCATCTCATCGTCTGTCGTCCCCTTCTCCTCCTGCCCCCAATCCCTCCCAGCATCAGAGTCTTTTCCAATGAGTCAACTCTTTGCATGAGGTGGCCAAAGTACTGGAGTTTCAGCTTCAGCATCATTCCCTCCAAAGAAATCCCAGGGCTGATCTCCTTCAGAATGGACTGGTTGGATCTCCCTGCAGTCCAAGGGACTCTCAAGAGTCTTCTCCCACACAGTTCAAAAGTGTCAATTCTTCGGTGCTCAGCTTTCTTCACAGTCCAACTCTCACATCCATACATGACCACTGGAAAAACCATAGCCTTGACTAGATGGACCTTTGTTGACAAAGTAATGTCTCTGCTTCTGAATATGCTCTCTAGGTTGGTCATAACTTTCCTTCCAAGGAGTAAGCATCTTTTAATTTCATGGCTGCAGTCACCATCTGCAGTGATTTTATTCAAGCATAGAACAGAAGTTGTAGTCTATGCAATTAGCCATGAAAAGGAAATGAAAGGATAGCAAATGACAATGATTATGGGGAAGAGAAAATTATGAGGGAATAAAAATGGATACTGAAAAGCTAGCCAAATAACTAAATAAATGGAGAAAACATTTTTTTTAGTGATAAGGTACTGCAGCTGCTCTCTTCTTTATAGTCTTAAATGTAAACATTTAAAATTTTAATTATATTGTTATAATATTTAATTAGTTAAAATTTACAAAACAATCCATCTTCCAAACATCAAAATATTTCATCTAGATACTGAAGGACTTCTGAATTTCAATTTATCATTCAATCAGTCATATTTATAGTCGATATTTTCTCTTGATTTTTTCTGAGACCCCTCGCATCTGAAGTCAATTCTAAGCAATGGAAAGCTGTGAGAACAACTTCATGTTGTTGATGAGAAAGGATCAAGTCCACTTCATGGTCAGTTCTCTCCTTGTTTGTAAGCTTGTATCCTCTGCTGAGGTCCACTTTCTCATCTTTAATAGGGTTTCTACACTTCATGACATGTTCCCAAAGTCTTCTCCACACCACTGTTTCTGGTACATATGTGTAGAGGAGAAAATTTTACACCTCTCCCCTTCAGCATTTTTGACTGGTTAAATAAATGACAAGCCAGATTAACAGAAAAAAAAAAAAAAAAGTTTTTTCATACATGTGTGAATCTCAAAGATATGAGATTTGAAGACATGACCAAAACAGAAAGTTTTTATGTCTTTTAGACAAAGAAACAATTGTTAGTGAAGACTTGACAAAACAAAGAGGTTCAGGCTTGGGGTACCAAAGTAATGAAATAACAAACTTTGCACAACCTGCTCGGTCTTGAATTCTCTCTCTGGTGATAGGAATGTCTTCCACCTTCTTGGTAGAGAGAAAAATACCTTCACATGGAAGATTTACTTCTTGATTTCAAAGGGGAGCAAAGTAGAGTAAGTATTCCTTCTTGCATTGGCACTTATGTAATCATAATCCAAAATAATATGCCCAAGTGGCATATTTTTGGAGTGGCATATTTTGCTCCCCTTTTTCTGTATGTATTATGTATTTAGTAAATTGCAACACATGACAAACTGTATTTTACATTAATAAATAGCATGATATGATATATAATATATACTATGTTATACATAATAAAATATTTTCCTTTGTCTTAACATATCTTTCTGGACTTAATTTTTTGTGATATAAATTCAAGTACCGTTTTTCTAAAATTCTAGTCAGTTTGCTCTAAATAATTACCACCTTTACAATTTTATTTCAGTGAATAAAAAGCAGAGACATTACTTTCCCAACTAAGGTCCGTCTAGTCAAGGCTCTGGTTTTCCCTGTGGTCATGTATGGATGTGAGAGTTGGAGTGTGAAGAAGGCTGAGCACCAAAGAATTGATGCATTTGAACTGTGGTGTTGGAGAAGACTCTTGAGAGTCCCTTGGACTGCAAGGAGATCCAACCAGTCCATTCTGAAGGAGATCAGCCCTGGGATTTCTTTGGAAGGAATGATGCTGAAGCTGAAACTCCAGTACTTTGGCCACCTCATGCGAAGAGTTGACTCATTGGAAAAGACTCTGATCCTGGGAGGGATTGGGGGCAGGAGGAGAAGGGGACGACCCAGGATGAGATGGCTGGATGGCATCACGGACTCGATGGATGCGAATCTGAGTGAACTCTGGGAGATGGTGATGGACAGGAAGGCCTGGTGTGCTGCGATTCATGCGGTCTCAAAGAGTCGGACACGACTGAGCAACTGAACTGAACTGAACTGAAAGTCTAGTCAAAAAATGGAAGTCCTTGCAGCAGTCACTTCAAACTGCTAATGATATTTCTAAGGGCATTATTTTGCTTTAATTTTGTGTTTCTCCAACTTTTCACTGTGTATTTCTAAATATTACAACTACACAATTTATTATTAACCATGTTTAGTAAACCCATTAACCCTTATGGACAGGGAAGCCTAGGGTGCGGCAGTCCATGGAGTCTCAAAGAGTTGGACACACTGATCGACTGAACTGAACTGATGTTTAGTTATTCTAGTTCATTTATTTTATGGATGAGTATTTAGCATTCTTAAATCCCCAGCCTCAATTTTACTTCCCAGTTGCTTACATTATGAGCACAATTTTTTTGATAAAAGTCAGTACTCCAACTTTACATATTTACGTCTTTATTAATACTGTCCTGTGGTGAATTTTTCTAGTATAATTATGATTTTATTCCAATTAACAATCGCTTCTGGTTTGCTTATTTTTCTATGAATTTTTCCCACACTCTATATAATCACAGTGAAAGCTATTTTGAGTCCAGTGTATTGATGATTTTGTTAATTGTTTTCTCCTGGTAATTTCTGTTCACCACTTCTACCAAAAAAGTCCTAGGAAATCTCAAAATTCTGGTACTTGCTATTTATCTTTATATTCACATTTTTCCTAGATCATATGTTTATACTTTGTTTCTTTATGTTTAGTAAATCATCAAAGGCCCGTCTAGTCAAAACTTTGGTTTTTTCAAGTAGTCAGACATGGATGTTAGAGTCGGACTATAAAGAAAGCTGAGCACCAAAGAACTGATGTTTTTGAACTGTGGTGCTGGACAAGACTCTTGAGAGTCCCTTGGACAGCAGGATATCCAACCAGTCCATCCTAATGGAAATAGTACTGAATATTCATTGGAAGGACTGATGCTGAAGCTGGAACTTCAATACTTAGGCTACCTGATGTGAAGAGCTGACTCATTGGAAAAGACTGATGCTAGGAAAGATTTGAAGGCACGAGTAGAAGGGGGCGGCAGAGGATGAGATGACTGGATGGCATCACCTACTCAATGGACATGAGTTTGAGTAAACTCTGGGAGTTGGTGGTGGACAGAGAAGCTTGGCATGTTGTAGTCCATGGGATAGCAAAGAGTCAGACACGACTGAGCAACTGAACTGAACTGAGCCTTGTGTTGCTTCTTTACAAATGGTGCTTATTTTAATTGACAACATGTGCATGCTAAGTTGTTTCAGTTGTGTGCAACTCTTTGAAACTCTAATGACTGCAGCCTCCTAGGCTCCCCTGTCCATGGGATTCTCCAGGCAAGAATACTAGAGGGTATTGTTATTCCCAATGCCAGAGGATCGTCTCCACCCAGGGACTGAACTCGCGTCTCTTATGACTCCTGCATTGGCAGGCTGGTTCTTTACCACTATAACTACCTGGAAAGCTCGTTTGTTGATTACTTGTTTGTTTTTTTTTTTTTTTTTTATTGATTCTTACTACCAGCTTGAGGAAGTTTCCTTACATTTCTAGATTCCTTTCAATTTTTATTAAGAATTATGAATTAACGGTGAATTTTATCTAATTACTTTTTGGAATCTACTGATACGGTCATATGTTTTGTTTTTTTTCTGTTATTGGCTATAGTTTTTCCTGTGGTCATGTATGGATGTGAGAGTTGGACTATGAAGAAGGATGAGCGCCGAAGAATTGATCCTTTTGAACTGTGGTGTTGGAGAAGACTCTTGTGAGTCCCATGGATTGCAAGGAGATCCCACCAGTCCATTCTGAAGCAGATCAGCCCTGGGATTTCTTTAGAGGGAATGATGCTGAAGCTGAAACTCCAGTACTTTGGCCACTTCATGCGAAGAGTTGACTCATTGGAAAAGACTCTGATGCTGGGAGGGATTGGGGGCAGGAGGAGAAGGGGACGACAGAGGATGAGAGGGCTGGATGGCATCACTGACTTGATGGACGTGAGTCTGAGTGAACTCCGGGAGTTGGTGATGGACAGGGAGGCCTGGCGTGCTGCGATTCATGGGGTCTCAAAGAGTCGGACACAACTGAGTGACTGAACTGAACTGAACTGATATATGTGATGGATGTGTACTATCAGGTAAGAAATGATTTGCCAGTCTATGTTTTTGATACAGGATACAGGATGCTTGAGGCTGGTCCACAGGGATGATCTAGAGAGATGATATGGGGTGGGATGTGGGAGGGGGGTTCAGGATTGGGAACCCATGTACACCCGTGGCTGATTCATGTCAATGTATGGCAAAACCAATACAGTATTGTAAACAAAATAAAGTAAAAATAAAAATTAAAAAAATATATTTTTAAGTAAAAACAAACAAAAAAAATCCTACATTTATTGCACAGTTCAGTGAGTTTTGAAAGTGATGTATCTGTGCACCACTACTATAATCAAGAAATACAACACTTGATATCACTTTGTAAAAGTTGTGCCTCACCCCACAGTCAACATCCTTTACACTTATTTGGCTTTCTGTACTTTTTATTTTAGTTTTTATCTACTTAGAATTGTATACCTTTGAATTATATGTGGTCTTTCTATATCACTTCTTTTCCTCAACATAATGTTAAGTCTTACTCAGGGTCTTGGGTTATTTGTGATTTGTTCCTTTCTGTTGTTGAGTGGTATATTACTTAATAAACGTATTATAAATGTTTTATCCATTCACTTTTAGGTGGGCATTTAGTTTGTTTTTATTTTTATACCTATGAGTGGAATTATTGAGTCATATAGCATTCTTTGTGACCCCATGGACTGTAGCCTACCAGGCTTCTCTGTCAATGGGATACTGGACTGGAGCATTCCATGGACTAGTCCATGGGGTCGCAAAGAGTTGGACATGATTGAGCAACTTTCACATTCACTTTTTCTTTATCACTGAGCCACCAGGGAAGCCCTTCACTTAGCCAAAAACTGCCAATCTGTTTGCCAAAGTTTTATGCCCACCACCAAAGCAGTTGCAATCCCACCAGCAGCATAAATAACAGTATGTTTGTCTTCCTTCATCAAAACTTGATAGTATCATGTTTTTATTGAAGCCATTTGAGTATGTCCATAATTGCACTAACTGTGGTTTTAATCTGAATTTTCCTTATGGCTAAAAAATGTTGAATATCTTTTTTTTGCAGCTATAGAATGACTTTTGTATATTTTCCTTTTGGAAGTATGTGTTCAAAATTCTTTGATTTTGTTTCAGCTACACGTGTTACAAATACTTTCCTCCCACACTATGAGTTGCCTCTACATTATATAAAATTATTAATATAATTTAACTTTGAAGAAATCAAATTATTAATACTTTTAATGCTTTTGATTTTTTTGTCCTAGGAAATCTTTTCTAAAATAATCACAAAGATTTGATTATTATTTTTCTTCCAGAAATGTATTTCAGAATATTTAATTTTAGTGTTTATATTTATTTGATATAATTTATATTTTTATAGGGCTTCTCTGGTGGTTCAGATGGTAAAGAACCTGCCTGCATTATGGGAAATCCAGGGTTAATCCCTGGGTCAGGAAGATTCCCTGGAGAAGGGAATGACTATCCAGTCCACATTTCTACTTATTTAATGTGCATGATATGAAGAAATTTATTTAATCTATAGGGTCTGTTGGCCCAGAGTTCATAATGTGCATAAAATCGAACATCTGGACTAAACAGAACATTTCACACAAGGAAACCTCACAAGATAATGAGAATACCTACCAGAGAAAATATATAAACAGTCAAAAAGCAAGGTCATCGAGTCCAAGCTGATATGCAATTAATGTACTATTATATAATAAGAAATTGATATTTGCATAATATGTATGTTTTTCATCAGTTCTGCAATTACTATTTAAAAGTTTAATACTTATAGAAACTTTAATTAAAATATGACAAAATGAGCAAATAAATAGAAATATGATTTACAAAGGTCTCTAAGTAACTCAGACTCTGGACACAGCACAGGACTCCTGTCTCCTAGACTAGTCAATATCATACCACATTGTACTCAGAGGGACTGTTTAATGCTGTTTGGCACAAAGCCATATTTAAAATACAACTTTAAAACTATTTCAATAGATTTTTAAACAAATTAAACATGTAACAAATTTTGACTTTGAGTAGTTTTAAGTTTCATTTACAATAATGAGTTCTTCCATAAATTATTTCTTAAGTATACATCAATAAATTATTAAAGGGAAAAAATGATTGGAGCTAGTGAAATTTTTGTTATTGTTGTTACTTTTCTGGATATATAGAACAGTCTATTCTTTGTTTCTTCAGAGACGAGTATCTCTCATTTTGGAATAATTAAATGACTAAAACTATTTTTCTGCAATAGATTAAACTATATTCTTCATTTTTGATCATATTTTTTACAACTGAATGCTTTTCCATCAAAAGGGGAAAAAACAAAACAGCTATACCATCATTCAAAATATATTTAAATTGGCTAATATTTTTCCTCTCTTTTTTCCAGAAATTAAAACCAAAACCTACAAATGTCCCATTACAATTAATGATGAATTTCATGTAAGCTTTTATTTTCTCAAAATCTAAATGGCATTTTCTACTTAACAATTTATTGCATCAAAATAAAAGACTTAAGTTATTAGTCCTATTTTGACTCACACTTTTAGTTGAGCAATGCATAAATTCATCCTTAGAACTCCATGGCCAGCTAAACAAGGCAAGAACAATCTGTTACTGTGTGATGTGAAACCAATGTGTGCACTAACCCTAAACTTATGCACACATAAGTGTGTCTTTGTATTGTGAGTGCTCGCTACCACAAGCATAACCAAAAGAAAAACATGTAAAAGACTACATAGGTATATGAGAATTCTTTCCTTTAACTTATCTCAAAAAATATGCTCCAATGTCCTAGGACAAACTTGGAAGCTGGGTGTGCAGTAAGTTCATCTTGATGATAAGAACCTGAGTGATTGACAAGGTAGTTATGACGTTCTCAATGACAATAAACTGTGGAAAATTCTGAAAGAGATGGGAATACCAGACCACCTAACTTGCCTCTTGAGAAATCTGTATGCAGGCCAGGAAGCAACAGTTAGAACTGGACATAGAACAACAGACTCGTTCCAAATAGGAAAAGGAGTACGTCAGGGCTGTATATTGTCACCCTGCATATTTAACTTATATGCAGAGCACATCAAGAGAAACACTGGGCTGAAAGAAACAGATTCTGGAATCAAGATAGCCAGGAGAAATACCAATAACCTCAGATAAGCAGATGGCACCACCCTTATGGCAGAAAGTGAAGAGGAACTAAAAAGGCTCTTGATGAAAGTAAAAGAGGAGAGTGAAAAAATTGGCTTAAAGCTCAACATTCAGAAAATGAAGATCATGGCATCTGGTCCCATCACTCCATGGGAAATAGATGGGGAAACAGTGGAAACAGAGTCAGACTTTATTTTTTTGGGCTCCAAAATCACTGCAGATGGTGACTGCAGCCATGAACTTAAAAGACGCTTACTCCTTGGAAGGAAAGTTATGACCAACTTAGATAGCATATTCAAAAGCAGAGACATTACTTTGTCGACTAAGGTCCGTCTAGTCAGGGGATGACCAAGGATGAGATGGCTGGATGGCATCACTGACTCAATGGACGTCAGTCTGAGTGAACTCCGGGAGTTGGTGATGGACAGGGAGGCCTGGCGTGCTGCGATTCATGGAATCACAAAGAGTCAGACACGACTGAGCGACTGAACTGAACTGAACTGAACTGAACTGAACTGAACTGAACAATTATCAAAGATGAATAAGTTTACATCTAAGAATCCATTCTATTTCTAAGCAACTGGGTCTAACTTATAATATTGACCCTAAGATAGTGACCTTAGTCAAATTATAGATTTTTAAAAGTAAATTTATAAATAACAAAATTTACTTCAGAGGTCCTTGAAGTGTCCTCCTGAGACCAGCAGCACTTGGAAACATGTTAAAAATACTAATGCTTAGGCCCCACCTCAAAACCTAACAAATCTGAAAGCATTTGGGGATGGGGCCTAGGGAGCTATTTAGTAATTCTGATGCATATCTAATTGCAAATCACTCCCTATTGATTAATAGATTCTTTATACCTGTATAATAAAACAGGGCTTCCCTTGTGGCTCAGCTGGTAAAAAATATACCTGCAATGCAGGAGACCTGGGTTCTCTCCCTGGGTTGGGAAGATACCCTGAAGAAGGGAAAGGCTACCCACTCTAGTATTCTGGCCTGGAGAATTCCATGGACTTTATAAGCCATGGGATCATGAAGAGTCAGACATGACTAAGTGGCTTTTACTTACTTACTTAATAAAACACAAATGTTTATCTACATGACCATAGTTACTTTTTCCTGTGCACACTTCACTTACCAAGTTATATAAAATTTCCAACTGCAAATAATTCACCACATCTATAATGTATTGAGTTATTAAATCCTCTTTGAACCATAGACCATTTTCATTCTCCCATTGACATATAGCCTAAGCTATTTCCAGCGCTCTCAGCTTCATCTTGTGTTTCGTTACCTCTAACTGCTTATTATTGCTAATTTCTTCCCACACCCAGTTTACATATTTTTGCCATTAAGTATATCTTTATATTCTTTAAATTTTCATAGACTCTTCAGACCTAGTTATCTCTTCAGTTGTCAGTTCCTAAGACTTTTGGTCTTATCTTTCCTGTGCTCTCCTCTCAAGTTGGATTACCTTGCTTTTTAAGGAGAGGCAGGTGCTAGAAGCATGCCTGCCTAAGGCTGCTGTCATTTCCTTCACCTGGAGAATGATACCATCTAAACTCTTAAAGAGTTCCAGACTTCATCCCTTCTTTCTGTACATTTTCAGTCAAATAAATATATTTAGAACCTTAAAAAATATTTTTCTGTAAATAATTTAACAGCTGAAGAAAGAATTGGATTTGGAATCAGAACACTGGTTTGAATTCTAATTTGGACAATGATTAATTATATTGCCTTGGGAAAGTCAATTAACATTTCGGAGTCTCTGTGTCCTCATATGTAAAGTGGAATAATAATTTCTGACTTTCTAATTTGTTGTGAGGCTTAAGATAAATCCAGATGAAGCATGCTGCTCCAGATGTCAGACATGGCTCTTGATAGGAATCAAGAAAAGGTCACTGCTGCTGCTGCTGCTGCTGCTGCTAAGTTGCTTCAGTCGTGTCCAACTCTGTGCGACCCTGTAGATGGCAGCCCACCAGGCTCCCCCGTCCCTGGGATTCTCCAGGCAAGAATATTGAAGTGGGTTGCCATTTCCTTCTCTAATGCATGAAAGTGAAAAGTGAAAGTGAAGTAGCTCAGTTGTGTCCGACTTTTAGCGACCCCACGGACTGCAGCCTACCAGGCTCCTCAGTCCATGGGATTTTCCAGGCAAGAGTACTGGACTGGGGTGCCATTGCCTTCTCCGGAAAAGGCCACTCTGTGTATATATAACTTTGTGATAAAGGCAAAATAAAGAGGAATCTCATAAGTTATATTTTACCATGGTTAAAATTTAATTTCCCACTGATTAACAAATGATATGCTATTTAACCACATACTCTTAATTAAAATAATATTCTAAAGGAATACTTGATACACATATTTGTAAGAAAAAAAAAAGTAATTCCCATTACAATATAAATTATGGCAACATTTGCCTGTGAGTAAAAGCTGCTCAGTCGTGTCTGACTCTTTGGGACCTCATGGACCATAGTCCATGGAATTCTCAAGGCCAAAATACTGGAGTGGGTAGCCATTCCCTTCTCCAGGGGATCTTCCCAACCCAGGGATTGAACCCAGGCCTCCCACACTGCAGGCAGATTCTTTACCAGCTGAGCCATCAAGGAAGCCCCAGCATTTGCCTACATGACTTATAAACAAATTACCAAATATAAAGCTTATAACTGGGTTCGTAACAATAGTTAAAACACATTGGGTATCTCCATAAAGGATTTGTGGTATTTTATTTTCTTTTCAAAATAGACTTATAGATAGGTAGTATTTGCTCTAGTTTTATAGATAAGAAAATTCAATCAGGAACTTTAAGTACTTTGTCTAAGAACACAAAGCTAGTAATTGTCAGCCAGGATGTAAATGACAGCAATCAGTCTTTGAAATCTAAGGTCTAAACCAAAGTGCTCTGTTGTGTCTCCAAGTGAAATACACCAAAATTAATCAATTTAATTATGTAGGCTGTGGCTTTGTGATTTGTAAACATATGAAATATGAAAGTGAAAGTATACTGTGTTATATTACCTTATCACAATCACCTAGAGAGAACCCATGCTGCTACTGCTGCTAAGTCGCTTCAGTCTTGTCCTACTTTTAGCGACCCCATGGACT
Source organism: Budorcas taxicolor (assembly GCF_023091745.1). Taxonomy (NCBI): domain Eukaryota; kingdom Metazoa; phylum Chordata; class Mammalia; order Artiodactyla; family Bovidae; genus Budorcas; species Budorcas taxicolor. Next base: position 51,796,121 of record NC_068929.1, on the reverse strand, counting down.
GCAGCCTACCAGGTTCCTCCGTCCATGGGATTTTCCAAGGAAGAATACTGGAGTGGGGTGCCATTGCCTTCTCTGAGAGAGAACCCATGCAAAGTGTTAAATACACACACACACACAGAAAGAGAGAAGTGGAAAGAAGGGCTGGAAGTAGAAGTAGCCCATGACTGAGATGTGGTGAGGAAACTGAGGTGAGAGTAGACATCTCTTTGCTTCCTTTGACAGGCCCATACCAATTTGTGAACACTGGTCACAGGATCACAGTACTCATGCTTTGTAGGAAAAGTTCGTGGATTACAAACTAGCAGTGATGGAGCAACTCAATACCCTGGTTTCTTTTGCCAATGGATATTGGGCTTCCCTGTTAGCCCAGGTGGTACAGAATCTGCCTGCAATATAGGAGGCCCAGGTTCAATCCTTGGGTCAGGAAGATCCCCTGGAGAAGGGGATGGCCAACCCACTCCAGTATTCTGGCCTGGAGAATTCCATGGACATAGATAGAATCCTGGTGGACTACAAAGTCCATGAGGTCCAAAAGAGTTGTACACAACCAAGAGACTAATTCTTTCATTGAAGGTTATGATCAATCCTGGTATCCAGATGTAAAAAAAAAAAAACACACAGCTTTACTGAGATATAATTTATATACTTTGTCTTAAAGCTAGAAAAATAAATGCTAGTGAATAAGACTCTGGTTTCCTCTAAACTTTTAGCTCAAAGAAAAGAAGAAAAGGAGAGATACTTATTTCTTCCAAACTGTCTAATCTATTTTCTCAGGAAAGGAAAATAAACTAAGAAATGGATGACTGCCTTATTGGGAAATATAAATGGACTATTTGGCTGCAGTTTCTTCTTTTAAAAATCTTGTAAGAATCTTCTAACAGAGAGCAGGGCATTGATAAATCCAAATAAAAAGTAACCTAATGACTGACTATTTTTTTCAGATTTAAATTCTGCATTAAGTTTTGCTTCTCTTATACTCTATCAACTCTGACACCAATGTCTTTTCTTATGAACCTATCTCTGCATTAGCACTTCAAGGTCTGTGGCAGAATATAGCTTCATGTTAATTTATGGGTCTGAGCACTCTTTGGAAATTTCTATCATTTCCAAACCTGTTTAAAATTCCTGTGTGACATTTTCCATGAGAAGACTGACATTGGGATCAGCCTGAATGATTGGGGGGAGGGGAGAGACACCATATAATATCTAAGTATCACACTTGAAGCTGGTTTAGTAAGTGCAACAGATAATTTAAAATAGCATAACAGAAGAAGGAGAAGACAAATTTGAAAACCTAGTCCCAATTCTGTATTTGTTATTTAACCTCAATATTTTTATATGTAATAGTATATGAGAAACACAAATGACATTGATAGATAAACCACAAATAAACAGCAAATCTCTCTGCAGTTGTTCATTACATCCTAAATTCAAGGTAAGTTAAATATCAGTAAATACCTAGCCTAGCCATTTATCTTCATTTCCCACAATGTTTCTCCCACCAAGTTTTCCTTATTCACTGATTTCTTCCAGAGTACACCACCTCAAAGCCATTGAGATAATGTTGACACATTCTAAATAAAGGTTTGCCATTTCATGGAGTTTTTTTGCAGCTTCCGAACATTAACATTTGCCTCCTGGACCGTCATGTAAGAAGATATACTCTCATCTTTCTGTAACTATGTCCTCAGGGTCCTTGTATCCGGGCAGCCTTATAAGATTTACAACAAGGTCCTTTGGCAAAGCAGGACTTGGCGGTGATTCAAGATGAATTCGCCTTACAACAAAACAGCTTCTGGAGTGTCGGAAAAGGATTTCAAAGCTTTTTGGACAGATTTTTGGACACATTTATTTATTTTTTATCATGGTTTCAACTTTAGAAACCTAGAGATATTTTACAATGCTCTCTGAAGGTTAAATATTTTCTTTTTCCATTTATGTCTATTCATGTGACATTCACTTCCATTTCTGCATTTATAATATTCATGAAAATTAGTGTTACAATATCATTTTTTTTTCAATCTTTGAGCCACTTAGTCTGTTTGTTATATTCTCAATGACTTCATGATCTATCAGATTCCTAAATCCCCCAACATCAACTGATATTTAGCAATTCAATTCAATTCACATGTTAACTACCTGAAGTTCACATCAGATACCACAGATTTAGGGGCTCAGTTCCACAGGTCGCCCCATACTTTAAATGTCAACTGCACATAGGTACCCAGACGGCCCACACATCTCTCCAGCTGATTACAAATTCAGGGATACCTGTGACCCTCTCCCCTCAGGGTTGATAATTATCTAGGTCTCAGAGAACAGAGAAAGACACATAACTTACCTTTAAAGGGTAAAACTCAGGATTAGCCAAATGGAAGGGACACAGAGGGCAAGGTACAGGATGGGACGGATGGCACCTGAGCTCCCATGCCCTCTCCCAGCCACCACATCACTGTGTTTATTAATTAAGAAGCTCTCCCAATCTTATTGCTCAAGAGTTTTTAAGCCATTATGAACCGAGACAGCATATAAAAAAGCAGAGACCTCACTTTGCCGACAACGTTCACAGCCAAAGCTATGGGTTTTTCCAATTCAGTTGAGTTCAGTTCCGACTCTTTGCTACCCCATGGACTGCAGCACGCCAGGTCTCCCTGTCCATCTCCAACTCCTGGAGTTTACTCAAACTCATGTCCATTGAGTCAGTGATGCCATCCAACCATCTCATCCTCTGTCTTCCCCTTCTCCTCCTGCCCTCAATCTTTCCCAGCATCAGGGTCTTTTCAAATGAGTCAGTTCTTCATGTCAGGTGGCCAAAGTATTGGAGTCTCAGCTTCAGCATCAGTCATTCAAATGAATATTCAGGACTGATTTTCTTTACAAAGGACTGGCTGGATCTCCTTGCAGTCCAAGGGACTCTCAAGAGTCTTCTCCAACACCACAGTTCAAAAGCATCAATTCTTCAGCGTTCGGTTTTCTTCATGGTCCAAACCTCACATCCATACATGACTACTGGAAAAGCCATAGCCTTGACTAGATGGACCTTTGTTGGCAAAGTAATGTCTCTGCTTTTTAATATACTATCTAGGTTGGTCATAACTTTTCTTCCAAGGAGTAAGCGTCTTTTAATTTCATGGCTGCAATCACCATCTGTGGTGATTTTGGAGCCCCAAAAATAGTTTGCCACTATTTCCACTGTTTCCCTATCTATTTCCCATGAAGTGATGGGACCAGATGCCATGATCTTAGTTTTCCGAATGTTGAGTTTTATGCCCACTGTTTCACTCTGCTCTTTCACTTTCATCAAGAGGCTCTTTAGTTCCTCTTCACTTTCTGTAATAAGGGTTGTGTCATCTGCATATCTGAAGTTATTGATATTTCTGCTGGCAATCTTGATTTCAGCTTATGCTTCATCCAGCCCAGCATTTCTCATGATGTACTCTGCATATAAGTTAAATAAGCAGGGTGACAATATACAGCCTTGACATACTCCTTCCCCTATTTGGAGCCAGTCTGTTGTTCCTTGTCCAGTTCTAACTGTTGCTTCCTGACATGTATACAGATTTCTCAAGAGGCAGATCAGGTGGTTTTGTATTTCTATGTCTTTAAGAATTTTCCACAGCTTGTTGTGATCCAAACAGTCAAAGTCTTTGGCATAGTCAATAAAACAGAAACAGATGTTTTTCTGGAATTCTCTTGCTTTTTTGATGATCCAGCGGATGTTGGCAATTTGATCTCTTGTTCCTCTGCCTTTTATAAAACCAGCTCGATCTGGAAGCTCACAGTTCATGTACTGTTGAAATTTGGCTTAGAGAATTTTGAGCATTACTTTACTAGTGTGTGAGATGAGCGTAATGGTGTGGTAGTTGGAGTTTCCTTGGCATTGCCTTTCTTTGTGATTGCAATGAAAACTGACCTTTTCCAGTCCTGTAGCCACTGCTCAGCTTTCCAAACTTGCTGGCATATTGATTGCAGCACTTTCACAGTATCAATTTTTAGGATTTGAAGAGCTCAATTCCATTCCTCCACTAGCTTGTTCATAGTGATGTTTCCTAAGGCCCACTTGACTTCGCATTCCAGAATGTCTGCCTCTAGGTGAGTGATCACACCATAGTGATTATCTGCATCATGAAGATCTTTTTGTACTGTTCTTCTGTGTATTCCTGCCACTTTTCTTAATATCCTACGCTTCTTTAGGTCCATACCATTTCTTTCCTTTATTGTGTCCATCTTTGCATGAAATATTCCCTGAAAAGTGAAAGTGAAGTCTCTCAGTCGTGTCTGACTCTCTGTGACCGCATGAACTGTAGCCTACCAGACTCCACTGTTCATGGGATTTTCCAGGCAAGAATATTGGAGTGGGTTGCCATTTCCTTCTCCAGGGCATCTTACCAAACCAGGGATTGAACCTGGGTCTCTTGCATCATAGGCGGCTACGTTATCATCTGAGTCACCAGGGAAGTAAATGTTCCCTTGGTATCTCTAATTTTCTTGAAGACGTCTCTAGTCTTTCCCGTTCTTTTGTTTCCTTTTATTTCTTTGCATTGATTGCTGAGGAAGGCTTTCTTATCTCTCCTTGCTATTCTTTGGAACTCTGAATTCAAATGGGTATATCATTCCTTTTCTCCTTTGCCTTTCACTTCTCTTCTTTTTACAGCTATTTGTAAGGCTTCCCTAAACAACCATTTTATTTTATTTTTTGTATTTCTTTTTCTTGGGGATGGTCTTGATCCCTGTCTCCTGTACAGTGTCACAAACCTCCGTCCATAGTTCTTTAGGCACTCTGTCTATCAGATCTAATCCCTGAATCTATTTGTCACATACACTGTATAATCGTAAGGGATTTGATTTAGGTCATACCTGAATCATCTACTGGTTTTCCCTACTGTCTTCAATTTAAATCTGAATTTGGAAATAAGGAGTTCATGGTCTGAGCCACAGTCAGCTTCCAGTCTTGTTTTTGCTGACTGTATAGAGCTTCTCCATCTTTGGCTGCAAAGAATATAATCAATCTGATTTTGGTGTTGACCATCTGATGATGTGTGGAGTCTTCTCTTGTGTTGTTAGAAGAGGGTGTTTGCTATGACCAGTGCATTCCCTTGGCAAAACGTTATTAGCCTTTGCCCTGCTTCATTCTATACTCCAAGGCCAAATTTGCCTGTTAGTCCAGATATTTCTTGACTTCCTACTTTTGCATTCCAGTCCCCTATAATGAAAAGGACATTTTTTTTTGGTGTTAGTTCTAGAAATTCTCGTAGATCTTCATAGAACTGTTCAGCTTCTTCAGCATTTCTGAAGTTTTTCCAGTAGTCATCCAAAGATGTGAGATTTGGACCATTAAGAAGATTGAGCACCAAAGAATTGATGCTTTCAAACTGTGGTGCTGGAGAAGACTTCTGAGAATCCCTTGGATAGCAAAGGCATCAAACCAGTCAATCCTAAAGTAAATCAACCCTGAATACTCATTGGAAGAATTGATGTTGAAGCTTCAATATTTGGCCATCTAATGTGAAGAGCTGATTCATTGGAAAAGACCCTGATTCTGGGAAAGTTTAGAGGGCAGGAAAAGAAGGGGGTGACAGAGGATGAGATGTTTGGATGGCATCACCAACTCAATGAACTTTGAGCAAACTCCATGGGAAACTTGGCAGGCATGCTGAAGTCCATGTGGTTACAAAGAATCAGACATAGTGATTGAACTATAGCAACAATAACAACAAATCAGCTCTCCTCTCTTCCTTGAAATCAAGGGTGGGGCTGACAATTCCTGCCCTCTAATCATTCAGTCTTTCTGTAGACTAGCCTCACCCTGAGGCTGTCTAGAACCCCTAGTGGCATAAACTCAGATTTGACAGAAAGTGGCTTGTTATAAAAATGAAAGACCCTCTTATGACTCAGGACTAGTTTGATCTCCTTGATGCTCAAGGGATTCTCAAGAGACTTCTCTAGTACCGTAGCTCCAAAGCATCAGTTATTCAGGACTAAGCCTTCCTTATTGTTCAACTCTCACATTCATACATAACTACTGGAAAAAACCATAGCTTTGACTATATGGATCTTTCTTAGTAAAGTGATGTCTCTGCTTTTCAACATGCCAAGTTTCTTGGCTGCAGTCACTGTATGTAGTGATTTTGGAGCCCAAGAAAACAAAACCTGTCACTGTTTCCACTTCCTCCCCCTCTATCTTCCATGAAGTGATGTGACCATTGCCATGATCTTCGTTTTTTGAATGTTGAGATTTAGGGAGAGCTGGGGATGTTGTAAAGGAACTTGGGAGGCAGATGAAAGCCCAAATTATTTCCATGATCACTCAGCAAAAGATTAAGTTTCATAGTCACAGTGTATGTGAAATTATCAGACCAAACAAAAACTGGAGTTCAGGTTTCTTGAAGTACAATGTGTCTTACTCACACATGTATGTCTTGATTCCAGTTTTATAGTTTAATGGATAATTAGCAATTTCGTGGTTAATGAAGCCATGAAATTAAAAGATGCTTACTCCTTGGAAGAAAAGCTATCCAAACCCAGACAGCATATTAAAAAACAGACATCACTATGCCAACAAAGATCCGTATACTAAAGATATGGTTTTTCCAGTGGTTATGTGAAAATTGGATCAGAAAGAAGGCTGAGCATGGAAGAATTTGCCTTTCAAATTGTGGTGCTGGAGAAGACTCCTGAGAGTCTCTTGGATAGCAAGGAGATCAAACCAGTCAATCCTAAAGGAAATCAACCCTGAATATTCATTGGAAGGATTGATCCTGAAGCTGAAGTTCCAATACTTTGGCCACTTGATATGAAGAGCCAACTCATTGGAAAAGACCCTGATGCTGGGAAAGATGGAAGGCAAAAGGAGGAGGGATAGCAGAGGATGAGATGGTTAGATATTGTCACCAATAAAATAGACATTAACATAAGCAAACTCTGAGAGATAGTGAAGGACAGATGAGCCTGGTATGTTGTAGTCCATAGGGTCACAGAGTTAGGCATGACTTAGTGACTGAACAACAAGTCACTGAGGAATTGGTGAATAAACTGGATAAAGAAAACATAAGAAAAGAGTGACTTTGTATTCTATGCATATTATGGACTCAAACTAAGAAAACTAAAATCTTCCTGAGAGAAGAAAGCAGGACAAAGGATGTACATGATCCATAGCAGGTGATGGTTAAAAATACCAAACAAAGTGTGATCTTTAAGAAGGATGCCCACTGAAGGTGGTACTGTCTTTCTTCACTCGGCTCCAAACTTCCATTCTTTGGTTTGGATTCAGTTCAGTTCAGTTCAGTCGCTCAGTTGTGTCCGACTCTTTGCAACCCCATGAATTACAGCACGCCAGGCCTCCCTGTCTATCACCAACTCCCGGAGTTCACTCAAACTCACATCGATCGAGTCGGTGATGCCATCCAGCCATCTCATCCTCTGTCATCCCCTTTTCCTCCTGCCCCCAATCCCTCCCAGCATCAGAGTCTTTTCCAACGAGGCAACTCTTTGCATGAGGTGATCAAAGTACTGGAATTTTAGCTTTAGCATTATTCCTTCCAAAGAATGTTTGGATTAACTTTAGTCAAAATTAACTTTTCATAAATAAGCTCTTAAGTGAAAGGGACAAAGGAGATATTGACTTCACCTAAGAGATTAAGTAATGTTTTTCGCATGAGGTGGCCAAAGTACTGAAGTTTCAGCTTTAGCATCATTCCTTCCAAAGAACACCCAGGACTGATCTCCTTTAGAATGGACTGGTTGGATCTTCTTGCAGTCCAAGGGACTCTCAAGAGTCTTCTCCAACACCACAGTTCAAAAGCATCAATTCTTCAGCGCTCAGCTTTCTTCACAGTCCAACTCTCACATCCAGACATGACTACTGGAAAAACCATAGCCTTGACTAGATGGACCTTTGTTGGAAAAGTAACGACACTGCTTTTCAATATGCTATCTAGGCTGGTCATAACGTTCCTTCCAAGGAGTAAGCATCTTTTAATTTCATGGCTGCAATCACCATCTGCAGTGATTTTGGAGCCCCCAAAATAAAATCTGATGCTGTTTCCACTGTTTCCCCATCTATTTGCCATGAAGTGATGGGACCAGATGCCATGATATTAGTTTTGAAGGGGACGACAGAGGATGAGATGCCTGGATGGCATTACTGGCTCAGTTGCCATGAGTTTGAGTGAACTCCAGGAGTTGGTGATGAACAGGGAGGCCTGGCATGCTGCAATTCATGGAGTTGCAAAGAGTCGGACATGACTGAGCGACTGAACTGAAATTAAGAGATTAAGGGATCCCCTGATATATGAAGACACAAGAATAGAAGTGAAAAATATTAGTTACTCAGTCAGGTCTGACTCTTTGTGACCCATGGACTGTAGCCCACCAGGCTCCTCTGTCCTTGGAATTTTCCAGGCAAGGATATCGAAGTGGGTAGCTATTCCTTTCTCCATCTCCTCCATTGCAGGCAGATTCTTTACCATCTGAGTCACCAGGTAAGTCCATGAGAATGCAATACTGCCTCAAATGTATATCAGTTAATGCAGTTCAATCCCTCAGTTGTGTCTAACTCTTTGCAATTCCATGGACTGCAGCATGCCAGGCTTCCCTGTCCATCACCAACTCCCAGAGCTTACTCAAACTCAGGACCATTGAGTTGACAATGCCATGCAACCATCTCATCCTCTGTTTTCCCTTTCTCCTCCCACCTTCAATCCTTCCCAGCATTAGGGTATTTTATAATGAGTCAGCTCTTTGCATCAGGTGGCTAAAGTTGGAGTTTCAACTTCAGCATCAGTCCTTGCAATGAATATTCAGGACTAATTTCCTCTAGCATTGACTGGTTGGGTCTCCTTGCAGTCTCAGGGACTCTCAAAGAGTCATTTCCAACACCACAGTTCAAATGCACATACATAATATTTATATTAAAAAGATGCCCTCCTTACAACTATGAAAAGATGGTTTATAAAATGTGATGATTGTAAGTTTATTTTGAATTAGAACTATCGGTAGCTTGATCTTCTTCATCTGTAGCTCAGTTATAGAATTCAAATAGGAAGACATGTTTCTGTGCATGTGCTCAGTTGCTCCATGTTGTCTGACTCTTTGCAACACCATGGACCATAGCCTGCCAGGCTCTTGTGTTTCTGGAATTTTCTAGGCAAGAATACTAGATTGGATTGCCATTTTCTCCTCTAGGGGGTCTTCCCAACCCAGGGATCAAACTCGTATTTCCTGCATCTTCTGTATTGCCAGCCAGATTCTTTACCATTAAATTAATAAGGTTACAATATTGTCACTTTATTTTAAGACCAAGGAAAATAAGATAATCAAAAGTGTCCATCATGTAGACAAAGTTTGTTTTGGATAAAGATATCTGAAATCTAAGCTGTTTAGAGATAAAAATAATAGTGGAAAGAGAAGTGATACGTTAAAAGTGTCAAAATGACATGAGGCTCATAATACTGTGTCAACAGTAATTGAGCAAGAAATCTAAAAAGGCAGGAAATTGTTACTAGAGAAAAGCAAGAGTAAGTTTATGGTTTTGGGTACAAAACGATTTGGAATGACAAGGTTGTGGAAATAGAGGGCAGAAATGTGTGAAAGGGTTACAACTGATGAAAAAACCAAGTCCACAGAGGTCATCATACTTTTCAGAGAAGGAATATCCATACCAGCAAGAATTCATACATGTTGACAGGTTTGCAAATAATAATGGAACACCACAAATTTTATGTGAAGTCATTACTGTATATTACAGAAAAGCCAGAAATTAGGTAGATAAAAAGAGGCTAATGCACCACACTACGTCCTTAAGATGAAATTTTATATGAAAGACTAGTGATTATCAGATAAAGCAAGAGATACAATATAAATAAACTATGACAACATAATCTGTCAGGGTCACCATATTGAACATGTAATTGGGATTTATAGATTACAAATTCTTTAAGAATCTGTACCCTATAAATATGATTTAACACATTTTACATTGTAAATGGTTTGGGCTGCATTTTCTTACTGTCTAAAAGTGGAGACCCAACAGTTTGATAACTAATGTGTCGTTTGAGATACTAATTTTTTGTACTTACCTTTGAGGCTTTTTACAACTAATTTTGTTGCATCGAATCCCAAATAACTGAATTAAAAAATGCACAGTGGACTTGAATAGGCATTTTTCCAAAGACACATTAAATACAAATGGCCAACAGGTAAACGTGATCAATATCACTAATCATCAGGGAAATGCAAATCAAATCACAATGATATATCACCTCACACTTGTCAGAATTTCTATTACAAAAAAGAAGAAAGATAACAAATATGGAGAAAAGTGAATTCTTGTACACTATAGTGGAAATATAAACTGGTACAGCCTCTGTAGAAAACAATAAGGAGGTTTTTTCAAGAAATTAGAAACAAACTACAACGTGATATAACAACCCCACTTCTGGGATTATGTCCAAAATAAGAAAATCATTATTTCAAAGAAGTACCTATACTCTCACGTCCACTGCAGCATTATTTACAATAGCCAAGAGAGCAAAACAACCAAAGTATCAGTTGATGGATTAGAAGATAAAAAATATATGACATATACATATTATGCTGCTGCTGCTGCTAAGTCGCCTCAGTTGTGTCCGACTCTGGGCGACCCCATAGACAGCAGCCCACCAGTCTCCCCCATCCCTGGGATTCAGAATACTGGAGTGGGTTGCCATTTCCTTCTCCAATGCATGAAAGTGAAAAGTGAAAGTGAAGTCACTCAGTCGTGTCCGACTCTTAGCCACCCCACGGACTGCAGCCCACCAGGCTCCTCCAACTATGGGATTTTCCAGGCAAGTGTACTGGAGTGGTGTGCCATTGCCTTCTCCAATACATATTATATAAGGGAATATTATACAGTCTTAAAAAAGAAGGGCATTCTGTTTTGTTTTTGTTTTTTTTCCCCAACAACATGGATATAATTGAAGAGGGATTTGCTAAATGAAATAAACCAGACAAAGATAGATAAATACTACATGGTATTACTTATATGTGGAATCTTAAAAAAAAAAAAAAAAAAAGTCACATCATTCTAATAGAAACAGAGTAGAGAAGTGGTTGTTGCTAAGGACTAAGAAGGAGACATAGGAAGAAGCCAGCAGAAGGGTACAAACTTCCAGTTATAAGATGAATAAGATCAGAGGATCTAATACATAACATGGTAATTAGCTGATAAAACTCATATTTTATAACTGAAATTTGCTAAGAGAAAAAACATTAAGAGTTCTCACAATGAAAAGAAAATAGCTAAATATGTGAGATGATAAATGTACTAATTAACTCAATTAAAATAATTTCACAATATATACATATATCAAATTATCATGGTACACACTTTTAATGTCTTACAGATTTGTCAACTATACCTCAATAAACAAACAAACAAAAAAAAGCAGGAAAAAAAGAAAAACCCATCAAGGTGTGGTTTGGATTTCAGTGCAATCTAGAGAGATGAGAAAAAGACCAATGAAAGAACTGGAGAAAAAATACACATATTTACATGATTTGGGATGTAACTATAACTTTTTGACAGGAAAATATGGGCAATATATAAGAATATATATATATAGTTAAGAGACTTACATAAAGTAATTTTGCCTTTATTTCCATGACAATGAAAAGTCAACACAATGGAGAGCAATATCACCAAATGCATGTGTTGTAAAATTCTTATGAACAATCATATTTTTGTATTATTTCTTGCAAATCAGAAAAAAATTTACTATATGTACACAAACATTCAAAATTGTGTACCAGATGATTATCTGAAACTTCAGTCACAACTGGTAACACTTTTACTTGTTTTGGGTTAAAAAAAAAATAGGGTAAGTTATCATTTTAGCCAACTCCAGTTTAGATAACTGCATTGAATAACACATTCTTAAAAGCTGTAGAAAAATTGCATTTGGTATCCACAATCAACTCTGAAGTAGGTAAGACCAAACAAATAAACTAATACGTATTGGATAGCTTAAGGAATGTTCAAAACTACTGCACAATTGAACTCTCTGCTCAAAATTTCCCATACTAGCCTTCAACAGTACGGAAACTGAGAACTTCCAGAGGAACAAGCTGGATTTAGAAAAGGCAGAGGAACCAGAGATCAAATTGCCAACATCCACTGGATCATAGAAAAAGCAAGAGAATTCCAAAAAACATCTATTTCTGCTTCATTGACTACATACACTAAAGCCTTGATTGAGTGGATCACAGCAAACTGTGGAAAATTCTTAAACAGATGGGAACCACCTTACCTCCCTCATGAGAAATCTGTATGCAGGTCAAGAAGCAATAGTTAGAACTGGATATGGAACAATGGACTGGCTCCAAGTTGGGCAAGGAGTACATCAAGGCTGTATATAGTCACCCTGTTTATTTAACTTAATGCAAAGTGCATCATGTGAAAGGCTGGGCTGGATGAAGCACAAGCTGGAATCAAGATTGCAGGGAGAAATATTAATAAGCTCACATATGCAGATGACACCACCCTTATTACAGAAGTCAAAGAGGAACTAAAGAGCCTCTTGATGAAAATGAAAGAGCAGAGTGAAAAAGCTGACCTAAAACTCAGTATTCAAAAAACAAATATCATGGCACCCAGTCCCATCACTTCATGGCAAATAGATGGGGAAACGATGGAAATAGTGACAGGCTTTATTTTCTTGGGCTCCAAAATCACTATGGATGGTGACTGCAGCAATGAAATTAAAAGACACTTACTCCTTGGAAGAATGACCAACCTAGACAGCATTTTAAAAAGCAGGGACATTATTTTGCCAACAAAGGTCCATCTAGTCAAGGCTATGGCTTTTCCAGTAGTCATGTATGGATGTGAGGTTTGGACCATAAAGAAAAACAAACGCTGGAGAACCGATGCGTTTGAACTTTGGTGCTGGAGAAGACTCTTTCTTGAGTGTCCTTGGACTGCAAGGAGATCCAGCCAGTCCTTCCTAAAGGAAATCAATGCTGAATACTCATTGGAAGGAGTGGCGCTTAAGCTGAAATTCCAATACTTTGGCCACCTGATCCAAAGAGCTGACTCTCTAGAAAAAGACCCGGATGCTGGACAAGATTGAAGGCAGGAGAAGGGGATGACAGATGAAGAAATGGTTGGATGGCATCACCGAACATGCACTGGCAGATTATGAAGGACAGGGAAGCCTGGCATGATGAGATTCATGGGTTCCCAAATATGGACATGACTGAGCAATTGAACAAAAAATCTCTTTGACTTTCCATATTGACTGTCCATTTTTTTCTATTTGCTGCGCCTGGAAGAGTGCCCCCTGTACACTACATCTTGAGCTACATTGACCTAGGGTTTAGAGTAAGGTTCAGTAAATGTGTGACATTAACACGGGAGTTACAGATCGAAGGAGGAATTATCAGGTTACTTATTCCTTTGAGCACTCCATTCTGCAAGATTCAGTGACAAGATTGCAGCATTCAACTCTGATATCCTTCTCCATGCAAACTCCATCTCTGATTTCACCCCTTATCTTTGCTGGTCTAATGGTGGTAATGCCCTCCTGCTGTTGCTCGCCTCAGGTAGTGTTGTAGTTGTGCCAGAGCTATAGATGGCTCTGACCAGCTCATTAGATCCAGTTGTGGGCATCACTTTTCATTCTGTCTTCACTGAGGTAATACTGACAGTTTAAGTCATGACAAGAGTATTCGCATGCATGATGAAAACAGTACACCTAAAAATTAGGGTGCTTTTGTTTTCTACTTTTTTGGAAAAAGTTGTTAAAACTATGTGAACCATAATTGTTCATTTTGCTACTAATTTCTTATTTAAATACATTCTTCTTTGCAACCACCCTCTGTGTTTTTTTTCAGTGTAACTTTATTGATATTTTCAATGGCTGAATCAAAGATCTTTCTTGATAGATGTCACACTGCACTTGAAAACATGTGGGATATTTTCAAATTTATTTTAATATTAATTTCCAACATAGTTCCACAGTGATAAGAGAACAGACATTGCATGATTTCAATACCTTTAGACCATGAAATTTTTGCACCTTGTTTTATGTCCCTAGATATGTTCCAGTGTCTCCTAGTTTACAGTCTATGGGAACTTGAGTCAAATTTGTGTTCTACTGTTGTGTGAACATTAATAAGTCTTAATTATGTTGAATTGGTTTGCTGTGCCTGTCAGGTCTACTATATCCTTCTACTTCTCTGTATATTCATTCTATTTATTTTTGAGAGTTTGACATTGAAGCTTCAACTAAAAATCTTAATTTATCTACTTAAAATAATTGTCATATACAATAGAACTATATGTAACATTGTTCTGTATTTTCCAAGTCTCATATAAATGTGTTATATTTTCATAATTAAAAAAGTAAAAATTAAAAATTTCTGAACTTACCACAGGCTCACAGTTTCTGTGTTAGGCCCCCTGTCCCTTATTTTTATTTCCTAAACTATGCACACACTTTTGTAAAAAGATTTGCTTTATTAAACATTCCACAAAGCACCAATTTTAATGTTATATCTTTTTCCTGGTGAGCCTTAACTGAAATAGTAATTGGTACATAAAACGGCTCCAGGAAACAAACCTTAGAAATAGGAATCCGAGATTGAATTGCACACATATTGAAAATGGTTTCCAGGGGAAATTGGACACTGGTAAGTTGTGGGACATAGTGGCATCAAGAGTCTCAAAATGTTACAGGTACTAGCATGGGAAGAAATGTAATTAAGACTCAGCTTGGGAGAGAGAGAATCTTTGAAATTTCATCCTTTTGCTGACAATAAGAATAAAAATTTTTATTTTACTTGGCAACTCCTAAAATCTCTAGAGTATATATTCAAGTAAAAGAACAAAATAAAGGCTGTGAATATCTAACTCAGGTAACAAATGGAAGCTTAGAAATTCTTAGCTACAGATTTAAAGAATTCCTTATTTTCTTCAGCTACAGAGTTGAAGCTGAAGAAATATGTCTGAGATCAACAAAAAGAACCTGCTCTAAGAATTGCAAAAATGAAGTGTCAATAAAATACTCAAAGAAGTGTACTGATGGGAAATGAACAGGTCTCTCAGATATGGGATAAGAATATTAGAAGAAAAAGACACAACTGAGAAATTTAGACTCTTTTTCCCTACATACTTCTAGATTTCCCTTGCTAGTAGATGTTCAACTTCTAACCCTTTTCTGAAGGAACAGATTTATGGGCTTGGGGACGTTTACCCTGCAGAGTCATGCTAATTGCCCTTCCTTACTTTCAGTGCCACAGGAGTGGTTGCAGGATATCAAATGAGAACAAAGTTGACTCCAGATCAAGCTAGGCTATACACAAAAATGTTACAGAATTTCACAAGCTTTAACTGACAGAATCTAGCAAACAAGTATGGGAATGTTCGACTTTCTGAGAATGTTAGACAAAGGAAGACGACATTTAAAAGAAAAAAGACATGTTATTTACAAAGTGCCCTTACTTGAAATGTATGATATAATGATTGGATCCAGCACCTGAGAAGGATATTAATAGTTAGCAGCTACTTTGACTCCTTGAAATCTATATACAACAGAGTGGTGGTTTTGTCACTAAGTCGTGTCCAACTCTTGGGACCACATGGACTGTAGCTTTCCAGGCTCCTCTGTCCATGGGATTTTTCAGACAAGAATACTGGAGTGTGGGTTGCCATTTCCTTTTTCAAGGGATCTTACTGACCTGGGAATTGAACCTGGCTGTCCTCATTGCAGGCTGATTCTTTACCAACTGAGCTACAAGGGAAGCCCCCCTCATATACACAGGGAGCTGTAGCAATTAGCAATGTGGTTGAAATATCAGCAATGTCTTGATGATATGTATAGCAAGGAGCCAGAAGTTTCATTTGGATTGTAATACTAGAAGCAATATTAATTACTTATGGATTAGTGCAAGTATTATTAATATTGAAATACTAGAAGTTATTTACTCAGACAGTCTTTAAACATGAGCTCTCTAAGAGTCTTAAGACTACTCATTTATTGGGCATTAAGGAAGGCCTTGATAAGAAGGGCATCACCATTTTTAGTTGATGGTGTAGCCATCAACTCTTTGCTTAAGATTATGACAAAGGATCCTGTAATAGTCTTAGGTTCCCTAAGTCTCAGTGGAAACATGGGGATCCAAGAGTGCTCAACTGGTGCTTGATATTGAGAGAGAAGGTGGATGCAAATATCTCAATAAATCTCAAGACAATAATAATTATAAAAATAATTAAAAATGTATATGTGCAGAGATCTGTAGTGATGGTTAACAAAGCTCAGAATCCCCAAGGATAATATTAACTGACAACCTACAAAGGGGATGCATGGCATATTTAATAGGAAAGTTATTTGACTACAGGACAAAAAGCTAACTCAGGTGCAAAACCTGTGCCAGTTCCTGGACTCACCGGTCCTTAGTTGAGAGAGAAATCTGAGTATTTTGAGAACGGTCTTAAGAAAATGACATATGGATCCAACGTGAAACTTCCCCTAAAATTTTTACCAAAATTTCAGATATTTAACAGGATAACAGATACTCAAGAAAAGAAAAAATGTAAATAAAAGTATCCAAACATTTTGAGAGTTTATGGTACTGCTTCTTAATTGACACTAATATTCAGACATTTTCAATTTACCAGACCTACATAGAATGGAGATTGTTGATGACTAAAGGAATCGTGGTTTAATTCTTGCAGTGGGTCCAATGGGGCTACAGACTCATGTCATGTTTTTATTTCATTTCCAGAATGTATAGTGTGAATAGACATATGTTGTTGTTCAATCGTGTCCAACTCTTTGCAGTCCCATAGACTGCAGCATAACTGGTAAAACCTCAACAGTGTCTTCTACATAGGAACCAAATGGAAATTCCTATCTCACTCCACACAATACAATAAAATGAAGCTTATCTTACCTCTGTCCTCCTCACTGATTTGCTTAGAGCTCTGACAACAATCTTGTTTCTTGTCATAACTAATTTGAGGTTTGCTTAAATTGTTGTGATATCCCCCCAACCATTTTTCTGATCCTTGTACTTTAGGCATTATGATATTTGGACTTGATGAGAAGAAAGTAACAAAGCTACCAGTGTTGAGGATGCAGATTTTTCACCTGGATAAAAGACAGGAGCAGATGCTCATTGGAGGATGAAGGAAAGGGATTCACTCAGTTAGATATCTTTGGTTTGTCCATCTAAAGACATTCTCTAATCTTCCACACACTGCTATGTACTCTAGGAAGCTGGTGTATATATACTACCTCAGTGACTTCTCTAGATCTTACCATTTGGTTGTGTACACAACAGCAAGATGTCATTGGCAAGAGATCTGAGTGCTGGAGGAGTATGAACTTTGTATATCTATTTCCCTGGATTCCTTAAATGCATGATGTTATCTGTTGGCTGTGTTGGGCTATTCACCATTCTCTGCAGATTGGAACAACTGATACCGTTCCTTGATCCTTCAGGATCAGGAAACTGAATGCTTTATTTTTGTTACTAATTCCAGAGCAATGAATTATTCTTTAAGTATTCCTAATTCAGTTCAGTTCAGTTGCTCAGTCGTCTCCGACTCTTTGCAACCCAATGAATTGCAGCACGCCAGGCCTCCTTGTCCATCACCAACTCCCGGAGTTCATTCAAACTCACATCGATCGAGTCGGTGCTGCCATCCAGCCATCTCATCCTCTGTCGTCCCCTTCTCCTCCTGCCCTAATCTCTCCCAGGATCAGAGTCTTTCCAATGAGTCAACTATTCACAAGAGGTGGCCAAAGTATTGGAATATTAGCTTTAGCATTAGTCCTTCCAATGAACACCCAGGACTGATCTTCAGAATGGACTGGTTGGATTCCCTTGCAGTCCAAGGGACCCTCAAGAGTCTTCTCCAACATGATAGTTCTAAAGCATCAATTCTTCAGCACTCAGCCTTCTTCACAGTCCAACTCTCACATCCGTACATGACTGTTGGAAAAACCATAGCCTTGACTAGATGGACCTTTGTTGGTAAAGTAATGTCTCTGCTTTTGAATATGCTATCTAAGTTGGTCATAATTTTCCTTCCAAGGAGTAAGCATCTTTTAAGTTCATGGCTGCAATCACCATCTGCAGTGATTTTGGAGCCCCAAAAAATAAAGTCAGCCACTGTTTCCACTGTTTCCCCATCTATTTCCCATGAAGTGATGGGACCAGATGCCATGATCTTCATTTTCTGAATGTTGAGCTTTAAGCCAACTTTTTCACTCTCCTCTTTCACGTTCATCAAGAAGCCTTTTAGTTCCTCTTCACTTTCTGCCATAAGGGTGGTGTCATCTGCATATCTGAAGCAGTACCCAAATTTCAGTAAAAAAGTAACCTTATAACCTCCTCTAGTCACCTCATTGAATTTCCAGTGTCATGGAGGGAATGTGACTGGTAGATTGTGCCTCAATTATCTCTAGGTCTCATGATTTGCTCAAGAGTCACAGTTACTTAACTGCTTCCTGGCAAGGCTTTGGTTTACTTCGTGATTTTTTTCCCCTTCCACTTAACAGTATTTATGTATACTATGTTATCGCTTTAGAATATAGCCTGAATAGTGAGGATTCTTGAATCTAAATCAAAGTTTCCTTGTGTTTAGAAAACTGATGAGCTATTTATTGATGAGCTATTATAAAGTTCTCAGTTGTATGAAATATAAAAATAACATTTTTGACTCACAATACAAATAGAACATAATATCCCATCAATAAAGTGATGGTACTAATTGATGACCCTAATGTTCAAATGTACCATCTATGTAGGCACTGAAAATTTCTTGCTTATATTATGAATTCATTATAAAATTTCCACATTAATGCATACATTTGTTTGAATTAGATTTCCTACAGGAATAAGAAGCAGAAAACAACTTCAATGAGACACTATGATTACTTTTAATTGGTTAGTCATTAGTGTTTGCCACAACTGTCAATTCAAAAAAGATAATTTTTCTAGCTATTTATTGGGAAAATCTGTTTTTATATTACCTTCGCATGTTCGGAGAGTTATACAAATAAAAATGATATTTATTAGATGCTTTATTTTTCACTCTCAATCTTTTAGAAATAAATATTATAAGACTACCGAACTCTCAAGCTTTGTCTTTCCAGTCATTTGTTTAGAGATTTCACCATTCAATCTGCTATTAGATAATCTTTTTTGTTCTCACTATTCCACTTTGAGTTTATGCTTCAGGAATACTAAATGATCTAAGTTCTTCTGAGTGCACCAATCTGTTCAAGTCTCCCTGACTTTGTGAAAGTTCCCTCAGCCTTGGAAAGACTTTCTATTATGATCTCTCATGTTAATATTTTTCTATTTTTTAAACTTTTTATTTATCTACCTGCCTACCTCAGATAGAAGTAATCATTTGCTCCTTTTGCTACTGTGTCCTCAGTGAATATTCTATTTCAATGACAGTGTAAGATTATTCAGAAAATAGAATCAGCACACAAATCAAGCAAGTACCTCAAAGGGAGAAAGATGAAAATGCTGATGTTTATTATATTTAAAAAATGTGAAGGACCTCATTTTATCAACTCTTATTTGTACATTTTGACATATTTAAAATTGAAATATGCTGCAATTTCATTGATACAAAATTTTCTTTGTGGTATCTGAGATGATGGTATCTTATAATTGATTAAGGAGTTGTGTGTGTGTGTGGGGTGGGGGGGTGGGCTGGGCAGGTGTTTGCTCAGTTGTTCAGTCATGTCCAACTCTTTGCAACCTCATGGACTGTAGCCCACCAGGCTCCTCTATCCACAGAATTTTCCAGGCAAGAATACTGGAGTGAGTTGCCATTTCCTACTCCAGGGGATGAAAAAATTACTATGATAAATTATAGAAATAGTTTCTGATTTTCTAATTTAACAACTTCATTTTCTCTCTCTCTTTCCCTCTGATCCCCTCCCTTTCCCTACCTCCCCATTCTAAGGATGATTTTTCCCCTAATTTTATATTAATTTACACAAAGAGATTTATCTCACTCTATACTTGTCACCTTAATAGTGATATGTGATGAGATTGTCTGGTTTATTTCACTGTGCTTACAGAGCAAAATCAATCCATATGAATGAGAAGAATTTGGAAATTTTAAATTTATATGATTATGGCAAGTAAATTTAAAGTATCTTCAGATTTTATATTTTTGTATGAAAGGAATCAACATATGTGTTCACAAAGAGAGCTGAGGCTTGCAGTTAGGAGATAAGAGCTAATGTAATTCAATATACAAAAACAATTCTTAGTAGAGCTTCTCAAACTGTTAGCCTGCTCCCCCATAAGACAATGTAATAGAGTTCTCTATGACCAGAAGTCTCTAGATAGATTCACTGACTACTTGTAAAGGAAAAAAAAAAGCAATTAGGCATAAACTCATTGAAGATGGAATTGAATTCCCTGTTGGAAGTCTCAGAGTATAAGACAATGTCAGACCCATAATAAGTAGTCAGTGCTGACTGTAGAACTGAAAAAGCAGAAAAACATTGAGAATTCAAATATCTTTCTTTATGTTGTCCTTTCCCAAATAAAACTTGATCATATGTTAAAAAGTCATAAGCATTTCCTGGAATATTTTCTTTTACTTTAGGTGGAAGAAAGCCAGCTGCCTTCTTTGTTATGCTTCTCTCTATCGTTAGCCTTTCCCAAGTGTCCATGTCCATGATGACTTTCCTTCTTTTTATAACTGGGACATAATTAATATATCTTAATCTATCCTTTTAGAGAGAAAAATTCCATGGTCTTAGTGTACTTACACAGTTAACAACTATCACTACCATTAACTTTTTGTTTTTTTAATCACTGCACAAAGAAACTTTGTAGCCAACAGGAAACATTCCGCATTCCTGCCACCCTTCCCCACCATGGAAACTACTAGTCTACTCTCTGTTTCCATGGATTGACCTCTTCTGGCTATTTCATATAAATAGTATCATATAAATATGCCTTTTAAGTCTGGCTTCTTTCACCTAGCATGTCCTCAAGATTATCCACAGCATGTATTAATACTTCAGCACTTTTTAATGGATGAAAATATTCTATTATATAAAAAATGCTTTATTTTTATTGCATTTCAGACACTGTTCAAAGCACTTTACTTAGGAAGTCTATGGATTTGTTTGATATAATTACTTATGTTGAGAAGATCAATCACAACTGATTAAGAGTTCAGATTGGAATAACAATAAACACATAGAACCCAAGCAAGCAAATAGGTGAGGCAATTAATGGAGAAAATTTTACTTACAGTATGCTTCATGGCTTTGGCATAATTGCCATTAACTTTAACCATATTAAAGTGCTAAATACTTCTCCTAAAAAATCAAGAAGCAACATAGTATGCTATTAGATATGAGGAGGTAAATGCTAAAAGAGCTAAATAAATTTAATTTTGTTTAGATCATCATTGGTGTATAAACTATTATGGCCAAGTTTTAAGGGAGGAAGGACAAGATGAAGACAGTTATCTTAAATCTCAACGTATTTTATTTATACACAGAGTGCCCAACAGCATGCTTTAAGATAATAAATTATATATACATTTCTAACAGCTAAATGAGTAGATTCAATCTTTCATTTCTTGAAAGATAAAAAGTCTAGGTGATGCTACCTAATTTTGACATGCTAATAGGATTTATTGTTAGTTTTTAATTATATCAATGTTCTAAATCATTACACAATAATCCCAGCAACTTTGTTAAATGTTGTTCACCATATGAAATAAAAGAAAAATGAATATAGCACTATTCCTAAGAAAATTAGGTTGATTTAATCAAATTAAAACCCTATGATAGAGAAGGTATTAAAACTCTATTTCATAACAAGAGAAAATTAACTATTCTTATAAAAAAGAAGGCACAGTTGAACAGTCACTGGCTAAGGTTTGAATTTCCCTCAACTACACAAATAGATATGAGGTTCAATTCAATAATCAATGAATGACCCTCATCAAAAAGTCTGCAAATAAATGTTCAAGAGGATATGGAAAAAAGGAAAATATCCTACACAGATTTTGAGAATATAAATTGGTACTGGAACAGTAAAAATCAGTTTGAGGTTTCCTTAAGAAACTAAAAATAGAACTACCATATGATCCAGAAATTCCATTCCTGAATTTATATAAGGAAAAAAAATGAAAACACATATTCAAAAAGGTACATGCACCCCAATGTTCATAAGTGCACTATTTACAATAGTCAAGGCATAGGAGCAACCTGAGTGCCCAACAGATGGTTGGATTAAGATGTGGTATGCATAAACACACAGACACACACATACTGAAATATTACTCAGCCATAAAATCAAATGAAATACTGCCATTTGCAGTAAGGTAGATAGACTTAGAGAATGTTTTGCTTAGTGAAATAAGATGGAAAGAGAAAGACAAATACTATATAATATTACTTATGTGTGAAATTTAAAAAATAATGCAAACAAGTGTATATGCAAAACAAAACCAACTTAGATACAGAAACAAATTCGTGGTTACCTGGTTACCAAAGGAGAGAGGAAATAGTGGAGGGACATTTTACCATATGCAAAATAGGTAAGCCACAAGGATTTACTGCATAGTTCAGGGAATTATATCAATTACATTATAATAACCTATAATGAATATAATCTGCAAAAATAATTGAATCACTATGCTGTACACCTGAAATCAACATAATCTGTAAATCAACAGTACTTCAATTAAGAAAAACACTGTCACCACACATCTCTTGTAGATTTCCCCAGTTTGACAGGGAATCATTTTCCTTCTTTATACCACATAGATTATCATAGCAGGAGAAACTATTGAAAAAGTATCAGAACAAATTACTAAAATTCTGTGGTGTCAATCCAGGACAAGTGAAACAGTAGGAAATCCAGAAATAAAAAAATCTTAGTTTAAATTCAGTGTAGCTAAATTTTGAAACTCAGTTTTTATGAAAGTGTGATCATTTGTTTTATAGTTACCATAATACATCAATGATTTTTGTCTGAGTTTATATAATATCTAAAGTATTCAATGTAACCTGAATTATGAACTTTTTAATTTTGTTTTGATTTTTAGAAAATAAGTTGAATATATTGTTAATCAATGTTTAAATATTTAGTGAACAATCATTTTATACTGTTGGGTTTTGCTTGTTGATTGTAATAAACCATTTGTTAATTATTAGAGGCCTGATAAATAATATTTAAACTAATTATATATTATAAAGAGCAATACACTGTTTGCTTTGAGTAGTTCATTTGCTTCTCTTATATACACAGAATTTATTCTAATATTAAAGAATTAATCACTGTATTTTAAGCACTGAAAGTGTAATACTGTCTTTTACAAATGATGCATTATTTTGGAACCATGGAAATAGATCTTATGACAGTTACTTCCCAGTTGCGAGTTCATTCATAAGAATTTAAAGTAAATGTTTATTTAGTCTTTAAATGCTATTGAGCAAATGATGCAAATAATGAAATAACAATTTGACTGGGAAAAGGCAATTTTTTTTTCAGGGTAGATTTAGGTAAGAAGTGCATGTCATACAGGCAAGTATGAATCATTATTTTTTCTTTATCACCACTCTATATGGATCATTTTTAAAGACTTTTGAGAAGTAAAAATAAATAAAACAGGCATAATCTCTATATTCATGAAGCTTAAAACCCAGTAAAAGAGAGTTCATATAGTCAAAGCTATGTTTTTTTCCAGTAGTCATGTAAGGATGTGAGAATTGGACTGTAAAGAAGGCTGAGCACTGAAGAACTGATGTTTTTCAAATTGTACTGGAGAAGACTCTTGAGAGTCCTGTGGACAACAAGGAGATCAAACCAGTCAATCCTAAGTGAAATCAACCCTGAATATTTACTGGAATGACTGACGCTGAAGCTAAATACTAAATATTTTGGCCACCTGATGTGAAGAACTGACTCACTGGAAAAGACTCTGATGCAGGGAAAGATTGAGGATAGGAGGAGAAGTGGGCAACAGAGGATGAAGTGGTAGGATGGCATCATCAACCCAATGGACATGAGTTTGAGCAGACTCAGGGAGATGGTGAAGGACAAGGAAGTCTAGCATACTGTAATCTATGAGGTTAATGAGTCGGACATGATTTGGCAACTGAGCAACAACACGATAATGAAACCAAGATTCCTCCCTCTCCAAGACTAAACAGACTAATTTGGTATATGGACCACTTTTGTTTCTAGGTAACATTCAGATACCTTTTAGTTAAATAGATCTTCAAGGACTTGGGAAGAATACTTCAGACTAAAGGGCAGAAAAAGACAAATCAATTATGAGTGGGTGTTTCATACTAGCATCAGGCTTTTCAACAGGTAAATCAATGCTAAGATCACAAATTTCAAAGGGAGGAATATAAGCCAAAAGATGCAGTTATTTTCAAATAAAAATCAATTGTGAATTGTAAAACTCATATTTATTGAACAGATATTATTGATGATTAACTGCATCCAATTAAGAAGTTTATAAAAATAAATACTGCCCCAAACAAGAAAATCATCATCATAAAAGCAGATACTTTCAAATGTAGAACATACATTTTATAATGTAATGTTTAATATTACAGAATAAATTGCAAAGTAAAAAAGTTTAGCAGATTAAAGTAGTATATATATAAAAAGTTGGCTTAAAACTCAACATTCAGAAAACTAAGATCATGGCATCTGGTCCCATCACTTCATGGGAAATAGATGGGGAAACAGTGGAAACAGTGTCAGAGTTTATTTTGGGGGGCTCCAAAATCACTACAGATGGTGATTGCAGTCATGAAATTAAAAGACAGTTACTTCTTGAAAGGAAAGTTATGACCAACTCAGATAGCATATTAAAAAGCAGAGACATTACTTTGCCAGCAAAAGTCCGTCTAGTCAAGGCTACCGTTTTTCCAGTGGTCATGTATGGATATGAGGGTTGGACTGTGAAGAAAACTGAGCACCAAAGAATTGATGATTTTGAACTGTGGTGTTGGAGAAGACTCTTGAGAGTCCCTTGGACTGCAAGGAGATCCAACCAGTCCATTCTAAAGGAGATCAGTCCTGGGTGTTCTTCGGAAGGACTGATGCTAAGCTGAAACTCCAATACTTTGGCCAACTCATGCAGGGAGTTGACTCATTGGAAAAGACTGTGATGCTGGGAGGGACTGGGGGCAGGAGGCGAAGGGGATGACAAAGGATGAGATGGCTGGATGGCATCACCGACTAGAGTTTGAATGAACTCCAGGAGTTGGTGATGGACAGGGAGACCTGGTGTGCTGCAATTCATGCGGTTGCAAAGAGTCGGACATGACTGAGTGACTGAACTGAACTGAACTGATATATAAAATATTACAATGTTATTATTATGTATATCAAATAGAATGAAGGAGAAAATAAGACTACTAATGACTTTATCCTTTACAGCAAAGATTCAATAAAAATAATTTAAGAATGCATGTAGTCACAAAATAAAAATATGTCCAAGTATAATGGCTTTCATAATATTTGGCTTCATCTAAATCTTTAAAGAAATAATATACTTGGGGTAAAATAATATAATTCCTTAAATGTATTAGCTTTTCCGGTTCACTCCAATTACATTTTTTCTGATAATTCAAATATTATTTTTATTGTATATTTTAATTAAATTTACTATTAATTTAATAAAACAGACTTATGGGCATGGGGAGAGGGGAGGAGAGAATGAGATGTATGGAGAGAGCAATATGGAAACTTACATTACCTTTTCTAAAATAGATAGCCAATGGGAATTTGCTGTATGTCTCAGGGAACTCAAACAGGGACTCTATCTCAAACAAGAGGGGTAGGATGTGGAAGGAGATGGGAGGGAGTTTCAAGAGAGAAGGGACATATGTACACCTATGGCTGATTCATGTTGATGTTTGTCAGAAAACAACAAAATTCTGTAAAGCAATTATCCTTCAATTAAAAATTAATTAAACATTTATTACGCATGCAATTGAAAATGATATGTTGTGTCATTTTCATTACTTTTTTTCTGTAGTTACTAATATTACAAGTTGTTTCAATAGCTTTGACATTAAATAAAAATTATATAATTATTATTTTTATACTAATTATATGGTAGCAATACTATGATTTTAAAAATTAGTAACTTAAGTTAGTGAATAAAATTCAAAACCATCCTGGTAAATAACATATGTCCAAGTTTGGAGAACATAAGTCCCAGATTCATATATGACTAATAAACTTTACAATGTAAACTGTTATTCAATAAAAAAAATGTGAACACAAGGCAAACTGAATATTGCTTCCCCTATGGAAACATGTAGTTAAAAATCAGACAATTTAATAAGTGCTGAAGTGTCAACAATGCTATAATAAGGAACTAATGGCTGTGTGAGTCAATACCTCTGAATGCACAAGGATAAAAATTGTGTACATAAATACCTTGAAGAATGTAATGTTCTATGTAAATTTGTCTGAGACATTAAATTAAAAGTTTAGATTACTACATTAAATTTGATAATGCTCTTCCTGCTCTTTCCATTGATTATTTCATGAGAATGTTTAAAAAGATGACTTTTTCTAGCCCTAGATGTTTGGAATAGTGATCAGTTAACTCTATGGACATGAGTTTGAGTAAACTCCATGAGTTGGTGATGGACAGGGAGGCCTGGCACGCTGCAATTCATGGGGTCGCAAAGAGTTGGACGCGACTGAAAGACTGAACTGAGCTGAATTGAACTGAACCAGGAAGACCCAAAAGTACTAAATAGGCCCAGGGAAAAGCCAAGAGGTAGAAAGGCAAGGCAAAGTGAAAATAAAGGTCACTGAAAGATTTACAAACAAATTAAAGCATTTTGTACTTTTAATCCTTTATTTTCTTTGTGGTTATACAGTCATTCTGTAACTATATGCTTTAGCAAAACTACAGAGAGTAAATTCCATGGCAGAGGATAGAGTAGGAAGGGGTTTAAACTGGGATAGAAGCATAACAGCCATGGTATTAGAATGTTGATGACCATTGTCCACTCTTCATAATAACATGATTAGAGTGAGACCAGGGAATCTTTTCCCCAGATAGTGAATCCACTCAAAAAATGCAAACCAAGGCAGATGGAAACCTGGTTTGCATGAACAAATCGATGACTAATGAAATCGTAAATCCACAGACCCTCTCTGCCTCCTGCTTTCTCATCTGCCTCCTCTCCCTTCTCCTTAGCCAAAGTGGGCATGGTCAGGCTTCTGACTATAGTGAAGGTCTGTAGCGACATGCCCCAGAAAGTGCTGGTCTCTCTTACTAAATTTAACAAGATCATTTCTTTCATTTTGGAGATGAATTGGTCCAAGTTCCTAGGTCTTAAGACTGTTTAACAAATGATCCCAAAGGACCTTACATTCCTTTTCATTAAAAACATAAGTCTCCATAGCTCACTACAGGCTGTTCTTCGGCATCAGTGACCAGCTTAGAGTCAATAAAGTTACCGAACATAACTCTGTGTGAGAGATCTCTAGTGAATTTTAGTCCCATCACTTCAGAACAGTAAGCAATAGCTATAAAATTGTTTTTCTGGCTTTGTTAGAGGCTCTTTGTTGGATCTTTACTTTCAGCCCATCTCCATTTCAGGGACCCATGCCAGGGATATTCAATCCTGAATATTCATTGGAGGGACTGATACTGAGGCTGAAGCTCCAGTACTTTGGCCACCTGATGTGAAGAGCCAACTCATTAGAAAAGACCCTGATGTTAGGAAAGATTGAAGACAGTAGGCAAAGTGGATGACAGAGGATGAGATGGTTGGATGGTGTCACTGACTCAATGGATATGAGTTTGAGCAAGCTTCAGGAGATGGTGAGGGACAGGAAAGTCTGATGTGCTGCAATCCAAGGGGTCACAAAGAGCTGGACACAATTGAGTGCCTGAACAACAGCCATTCCAGGGAGCACCTCAACTGTATCTCCCTTTGAGATTGCAGTGCATTGGCTATGCACTGAGTCCAGAGTGCTGGTGAGGGTAGGAAACAGCTAGTCTATGTGAGACCCTCCACGTAAAGCCTTTGTAAGTGCCTATGATTAGGGCTGAAAGATCACAAATAGGACCAGAGCTATGCTCAACTGATATTTAAATTATTTATAGCACATGCACTTGTTTTTCTTTATTTGAGATATTTCAAGTAGAGTAAACACTATTGATTTTACTGCACCGCTTATTTTTTGCATATAAATATACCATGATCACAAAGATCAAGATTTAAAACATTTATGGTATACATGACAGTTTCTTTTTTAAAAAATTAGAACTATAGTTGATATACACTACTGCAAACTATACCTTACAAGTATACAGCAAAGTTTTTCTTCTAATATATATGTATATATAATTTCTGAGATGACTTTTCATTACAAGATACTGAATAGTTCCTATGTTATATGGTAAGTCCTGGTTGCTTATCTATGTTATATATAGTACTTTTCATCTATTAATCCCATACTCCTAGTTTATGCCTTTTCACCTCCCTTTCCCCTTTGGTAATCATAAGGCTTTTTTCATGCCCATGACAGATTCTTTGTGATTCTTCTCAGACAACACCCCTGGAAGTACCCAGTATTCTCACTGCTATCACTCAGGATAGTTGACAGTTTTTGTTTTTTGTCATTAAAATGGATAATAGGGTATGTTGTCCTTTGCAACTAATTCCCTTCATTCAGCATACTGTCTTTGAAATGTACTCATGTTGCAGTTTATTCTTTTTATTATAGAATAATAAAATAGGGCATGAATATAGCACATTTTATGTGCTTATTCTACAATTGTTGAGCACTTGATAGCTTTCAATTTGTGGATACGTGAATGAAAATGTTACGAACATACTCAGGGCATACATGATTATACTCATAGCTCTTTTTGGGAAGATATAGATATTCATTTCTCTTATGCACATGCAAAGAAGTAGAATTGCTGAAGTGTGGAGCAAGTATATAGTTCAGTTTAGGAGATATTGCCATACAGTCCTTGAAAGTAGTTTTATTACTACCTGCAGTGTATGAGCAAATGAGTTCTTCTATATCCTGAAAATTACTTGTCAGTCTTTTTCATTTTGAAGCATTTGATAGATGCATATGATAAATTTTTGTAGATTTAATTTGTGTTTCCATGATGAGTGATTTTTTTTAGATGATTTTGAGCAAATTGAATGATTCTGGAAGCTTATCAGTAATACACACTGAGTACGTTGTTCATTCTCACATATAATCTTCATTTCAACTGAGTAGAAGCTAAGTGAAATTGTATTGCCATAGGAGAATCTGAATGTGGGACTTGTGCTCATTAGATAGAGTGTAGTCCACTGGAGAAGGGAATGGCAAACAGTTCAGTATTCTTGCTTTGAGAAGCCCATGAACAGCATGAAAAGGCAAAATGATAGGATACTGAAGGAGGAACTCCTCAGGTCAGTAGGTGCCCAATATGCTACTGGAAATCAGTGGAGAAATAACTCCAGAAAGAATGAAGGGATGGAGTCAAAGCAAAAACAACACCCAGCTGTGCATATGATTGGTGATAGAAGCAAGGTCCGATGCTGTAAAGAACAATATTGCATAGGAACCTGGAATGTTAGGTCCATGAATCAAGGCAAATTGGAAGTGGTCAAACAAGAGATGGCAAGAGTGAACATCGACATTCTAGGAATCAGCGAACTAAAATGGACTGTAATGGGTGAATTTAACTCAGATGGCCATTATATCTACTAGGATGGGCAGGAATCCCTTAGAAGAAATGGAGTAGCCATCATGGTCAACAAGAGTCCGAAATACAGTACTTGGATGAAATCTCAAAAATGACAGAATGATCTCTGTTTGTCACCAAGGAAAACTATTCAATATCATAGTAATCCGAGTCTATGCCCCAACCAGGAACACTGAAGAAGCTGAAGTTGAACGGTTCTATGAATACAAACAAGACCTTTTAGAACTAACACCCCAAAAAGATGTATTTTCCATTACAGGGGACTGGATGCAAAAGTAGGAAGTCAAGAAACACCTGGGGTAACAGGTAAATTTAGCCTTGGAATATGGAATGAAACAGGTCAATGCTAATAGTTTTGCCAAGAGAACACACTGGTCATAGCAAACCTTCTTCCAACAACACAAGAGAAGACTCTACACATGGACATCACCAGATGGTCAACACCGAAATCAGATTGATTATATTCTTTGCATCCAAAGATGGAGAAGCTCTACATAGTCAGCAAAAACAAGACCAGGAGCTGACTGTGGCTCAGATCATGAATTCCTTATTGCCAAATTCAGACTTAAATTGAAGAAAGTAGTGAAAAACACTAGACCATTCAGGTATGACCTAAATCAAATCCCTTATGATTATACAGTAGAAGTGAGAAATAGATTTAAGGGCCTAGATCTGATAGATAGAATGCCTGATGAACTATGGACAGAGGTTCATGACACTGTACAGGAGACAGAGATCAAGACTATCCCATGGAAAAGAAATGCAAAAAGCAAAATGGCTGTGTGGGGAGGCCTTACAAATGGTTGTGGAAAGAAGAGAAGTAAAAAGCAAAGGAGAAAAGGAAAGATATACCCATCTGAATGCAGAGTTCCAAAGAATAGCAAGGAGAGATAAGAAAGCCTTCCTCAGTGATGAATGCAAAGAAATAGAGGAAGACAACAGAATGGAAAAGATTAGAGATCTCTTCAAAAAAATTAGAGATACCAAGGGAACATTTCATGCAAGGATGGGCTCAATAAAGGACAGAGATGGTATGGACATATCAGAAGCAGAAGATATTAAGAAGAGGTGGCAAGAATACATAGAAGAATCGTACAAAAAAGATATTCACAACCAAGATAATCACGATGGTGTGATCATTCACCTAGAGCGAGACATCCTGGAATGTGACATCAAGTGGGTCTCAGAAAGCCTCACTACGAACAAAGCTAGTGGAGATGATGGAATTCCAGTTGAGCTATTTCAAATCCTGAAAGATGATGCTGTGAAAGTGCTGCACTCAATATGCCAGCAAGTTTGGAAAACTCAGCAGTGGCCACAGGACTGGAAAATATCAGTTTGCATTCCAATCCCAAAGAAAGGCAATGCCAAAGAATGCTCAAACTATCACACAATTGCACTCATCTCACATGCTAGTAAAATAATGCTCAAAATTCTCCAAGACAGGCTTAAGCAATAGGTGAACCATGAACTTCCAGATGTTCAAGCTGGTTTTAGAAAGAGCAGAGGAACCAGAGATCAAATTGCCAACATCTGCTGGATCATGGATAAAGCAAGAGAGTTCCAGAAAAAACATCTATTTCTGCTTTATTGACTATGCCAAAACCTTTGACTGTGTGGATCACAATAAACTGTGGAAAATTCTGAAAGAGATAGGAATACCAGACCACCTGACCTGCCTCTTGAGAAACCTATATGCAAGTCAGGAATCAATAGTTAGAAAAACAGACTGTCTCCAAATAGGAAAAGGAGAATGTCAAGGCTGTATATTGTCACCTTGCTTATTTAACTTATATGCAGAGTACATCATGAGAAACACTGGACTGGAAGAAGCACAAGCTGGAATCAAGATTGACAAGAGAAATATCAATAACCTCAGATATGCAGATGACACCACCCTTATGGCACAAAGTGAAGAGGAACTAAAAAGCCTCTTGATGAAAGTGAAAGAGAAGTGTGAAAAAGTGGGCTTAAAGCTCAACATTCAGAAAACTGAGATCATGGCAACTGGTCCCATCACTTCATGGGAAATAAATGAGGAAACAGTGGAAACAGTGTCAGACTTTATTTTTTATTTATTTATTTTTTTTTTTGAGCTCCAAAATCACTGCAGATGGTGATTGCAGCCATGACATTAAAAGACACATACTCCTTGGAAGGAAAGTTATGACCAACCTAGATAGCATATTGAAAAGCAGAGACATTACTTTGCCAACCCAGGTCCGTCTAGTCAAGGCTATGGTTTTTCCAGTAGTCCTGTATGGATTTGAGAGTTGGACTGTGAAGAAAGCTGAGGACCAAAGAATTGATGCTTTTGAACTGTGGTGTTGGGGAAGACTCTTGAGAATCCTTTGGACTGCAAGGAGATCCAACCAGTCCATTCTAAAGGAGATCAGCCCTGGGATTTCATTGGAAGGAATGATGCTGAAGCTGAAACTCCAGTACTTTGGCCACCTCATGCAGAGAGTTGACTCATTGGAAAAGACCCTGAGGCTGGGAGGGATATGGGGCAGGAGGAGAAGGGGACAACAGAGGATGAGATGGCTGGATGTCATCACTGACTCGATTGATATGAATTTGGGTGAACTCAGGGAGTTAGTGTTGGACAGGGAGGCCTGGCGTGCTGCAATTCATGGGGTCAGAAAGAGTCAGACACGACTAAGTGACTGAACTGCACTGAAGAAATTGCCAAGCTAGTAGAAAGTATGGAGCATTGAATCACTTTGTCATTTAATAGAGCTACCCTATGGAATGGTTCCCTTCTCAAGCATAGGTGCTTGCTCCCTAATTTCCCAGAGGCAACTGAAAATTGAAACTAACAAGGACAGTCTGAATTTCAGGGTACTAGATTGAAATTGAAGGTGGATAATAATGTACTTTTAGAAGAGAGTGACATTTGGAATCTCACAGTGCCTGAGTGAAAGCTGTTTGACATGGTAAAACCCAAAACAAAAACGTGGCCTGCAGCTGGCAAAGATGACCACATGGGTTAACTGCCAAGACAGGTTTCTAATAATGGTAGTTCTGTTAATTAGATAGGAGAGAAAGTTCCTGTGTAATTTCAGAATGCCAAAACAATGAGAAAAATGGTGCAAAAAAACAAATAAACCAAGTCATTCAGTGGTTGCCAGGTATATCACAACTTAACTGTCATGATGATAGAAAACTAATAAAATATGCTAAAAAAATTATCAGTAAATAGTATAAATACTGAAAAATTAGACAGGATTATAAATTGAAGATAGCATTGTATATGTGAAAATTAAAAGAGGCTAAAATAGCCAATATATGTGTGTGCATATGCACTTCTATACATGTATTAAAACTATATAATAATATAATTTATTAAAATGTTTGGACATACATATATATCCATATATCCTGTACATTAATTTAAACATTGGAGAAGGCAATGGCACCCCATTGCAGTACTCTTGCCTGGAAAATCCCATGGACAGAGGAGCCTGGTAGGCTGCAGTCCATGGGGTCGCAAAGAGTCCAACACGACTGAGCGACTTCACTTTCACTTTTCACTTTTATGCATTGGAGAAGGAAATGGCAACCCACTCCAGTGTACTTGCCTGGAGAATCCCAGGGACGGGGGAGCCTGGTGGGCTGCCAACTATGAGGTCGCACAGAGTCGGACACGACTGAACCGACTTAGCGACAGGAGTAGCAGCAGCAATATTAACAGAGAAAAATTCCATTTATAATGAGGGCAGTAACAATACAATTAATTGTTAATTAATATTAAACATTTTAATGAGTAAAATAAGTTATTTTATTTAAAGAGCATACTGAATAAATGGAGAAATTGTCTTGCTAGTAATTCTAAATTGCTGTGTAATCATAAATCAATTTCATTTAGAATTCCAAAGTATTGAGATTTGTTACTAATTTTGTTTTATAATCTTATCTTGAAAAGAACTTTAAATATACTTATTGAAAAACATTTGTGACAAAATTATAAGTTCCATTTGATAGAAAAATATAGTGGTAGAAGATTTTCTGTACCAGATATTAAAATTTACAATAATGTTGCTATATTCAGAAAAGATAGCATTGATTTTAGAAGAGATAAATAAATTTATGGAAAATATTAGAACAAAAGTATATACAAGAATATATGCAACTCAATATTCAATTAAAGTAGCATCTTAACTCAGTAGTAATTGGACAGGGCTGTTTAATAAATGGATTGGAGATATTAGAAGGTCCTAGGAGGAAAAAATTAATATCACACATGTTTTACCATGAATAAATTAAAATTTTTTGAAAATCTTAAATTGAGATAATTATCTCAATATTAAAAGTAAATAGAAAAAACTGCTTGTATTAATATAAATTACAGGCACAGAAAACCATTCCATGCTAGAATGAAAATCAAGATGCCATAAAGATAAAACATTGACTGTGTTACTATGTTTAAAGTATGTGTGGTAAAAAAAATCATTAAAAAAGTGTCAAATGACAAATAAAAATGAGAAATATTTGTAAATTCATATTTGAAAGTTGGCTGAAGTCTTAGAATGCTCCTACATTCTTTTCAAAACAACTTGATATTCAAGAAAAGCAAGAGTAGAATCTCAAAATTTGCCTTTGAAAATAAATGAGACAAAATTTCTGAAATAATACTATTGAAAACAGAAGACATTGAAATATTTTGAGCATAAAATACAATTAGGACATAGTGAAGGTCAGTTTTCATTCCAGTCCTAAAGAAAGCAATGCCAAAGAATGTTCAAACTGCTGTAAAATTGGGCTCATTTCACATGCTAGCAAGGTAATGTTCAAAATCCTTCAAGCTAGGCTTCAACAATATGTGACCCAAGGACTTCCAGATGCAAAAGCTGGATTTAGAAAAGGCAGAATAACTATAAATAAAAATTGCCAGAATACACTGGATAATAGAAAAAAAAAAAAAGCAAGAGAATACCAAAAAAATAAAAATAAAAGAATCTACTTCTGCTTCTCTGACTATGCTAAAGTCTTTGTTTGTGGATCACAACAAACTGAAATAGTCTTCAAGAGATAGCATACCACCTTATCTGCCTCCTGTGAAACCTGTATGCAGGTCAAGAAGCAATAGTTAAAACCAGACATGGAATGACAGACTAGTTCCAAATGGGGAAAGGAGTACATCAAAGCTGTATATTGTCATCCTGCTTATTTAACTTCTATGCAGAGTATGTCACATGAAATGCCAGGCTTGAAGACTCACAATCTGGAGTCAAGATTGCCAGGAGAAATATCAATGACCTCAGATATGCAGATGATATTACTTTAATGGAAGAGACTGTAGAGGAACTAAAGAGCCGCTTGATGAAGGTGAAAAAATTGGCTAAAACCTCAACATTCAGAAAAGGAAAATTATGGTATCCAGTCCCATCACTTCATGGCAAATAGATGGAAAAAAAAAAGTGGAAACAGTGACAGCTTTTATTTACTCGGGCTCTAAAATCATTGCAGATGGTGACTGTAGCCATGAAATTAAGACTCTTGCTCCTTGGAAGAAAAGCTATGACCAACCTAGACAGCATATTAAAAGCAGAGACATCACTTTGCCACCAAGTTCCATATAGTCAAAGCTATGATTTTTCCAGTAGTCATGTTTGATGTGCTGCCGCTGTTAAATCGCTCCAGTCGTGTCCAACTCTGCACGACCCCATAGATGGCAGCCCACCAGGCTCCGCCATCCCCTGGACTCTCCAGGCAAGAACGCTGGAGTCGGTTGGCATTTCCTTCTCCAATGCATGAAAGTAAAAAGTAAAAGTGAAGTCGCTCAGTCGTGTCTGACTCTTAGCGACCCCATGGACTGCAGACTACCAGGCTCCTCCGTCCATGTGATTTTCCAGGCAAGAGGACTGGAGTGGGTTGCCATTGCCTCCTCCGGTGTGGATGTGGAAGTTGGACTATAAAGAAAGCTTAGTGCTGAAAAACTGATGCTTTTGAACTGTGGTGCTGGAGAAGATTCTTGAGAGTCTCTTAGACAGCAAGGAAATCAAACAAGTCAACCCTAAATGAAATCAACCCTGAATATTCACTGGAAGGACTGATTATGAAGTTGAAGCTCCAATCCTTTGGCCACCTGATGCGAAGAGCCCACTCACTGGAAAAGACCCTGATGCTGGAAAAGATTGAGGGCAGGAGGAGAAGGGGTCAACAGAGGATGAGATGGTTGGATGGCATCATTGACTAAATGGACATCAGTTTGAGTAAACACTGGGAGATAGTGAAGGCCAGAGAATGCTTGCGTGTTTTAGTTAATGGGGTCCCAAAGAGTCAGATATGGTTTAGTGACTGAACAACAATCTTGAAGTAATCTAGATATAAAGGAGGCAAAAATGAGAATTAAGAGTTTGGTAGTTAGGTTATTGACATAATTCTGATATAATGATGACTGGGGTTAGCCTTTCCAGAGTATATCAACACAATTGTACCAGTTGTTCACTATTCAACTCCAGATTGTTGTTGCCACACAAACTTCACAAAAAGAGAGTGCCACTGTAATTTGGTGATGGCAGTGCATACAAAGACAATAAAGATGATAGAACATTTAGAATGTAAAAGCAGTAAAACATATTAAGAGAATGAAAGGGATATATGTGTGTGTTCAGTCATGTCTGACTCTTTGGGACCCATGTGCTGAAGCTCACCAGGCTTCTCTGTCCATCAAGTTTTTCGAGGCAAGAATAGTGGAGTGGGTCACTATTTCCTCCTTCTGGAATCCTCCTGACTCTGGGATAGAACCTGCATCACTTGTGTCTTCTGCATTGGCAGGCAGATTCTTTACCACTGAGCCACCTAGGATGCTTAATGTGTAAAGTGAATAGAGGTCATTGCACAATATTCCAGCATTGTACAAATCACTGAGCAATTTCTTCAGCTATTAATATTTTCTAAACATGAATGGATTCTGAAATTTAATTCAAATCTGGTTCTCACTTACAAGCATTATACATATAATGATAACTACTTATTCAAAGTCTTCATTTTATTATTTCAAAAACATATTTAATACAGTATGTCTGGGAGAGAATTTATGACCATACTTCTATGTCCAATCTACAGTTTTATCACCATTTCAATGACTATCACATTATTCTTTTAAGTTGCTGATTAAAAATATTCTTTCTCTCCATATATTTAATGACTCTTCCATTAGTTTTCTGCATATTCTTAGCCTTCTGCTTGAATTGCTGCTGCTACTCCCACCATCCTTGTTCATTAAAACTTATTAGCCTCTATTTTCAATTCATCCTTTAGACTTTTTTCTAACGTTTCTTATATTAAACACTAGTTTCTCTGAGCCTCGAGTTTGGTTTATTTCGTTCTCTACATTACATCCTTACAGAGGTATCATTGTTCTACTAATAACCTTATAACAAAGAGTATTGAAACTTTAAAGTGCTACTAATTGATATTTGTATTTCTTTCTTGACTAATATTCATGAAACCAAAAGCAATTTACCTTCCTCTTACCAGTCTATTATCAAAATCTAGCAATAAACCAATAAATATTTGCTGAGTATGTGAATTAATGAATAATAGTATTTATTGAAATGGGGAAAGACTAATAAACTTTTACCATCAGAAAAAGTCTGACAGTTAGGAGGAGGAGGAGGAGGATTAGTAAAATGAGCGAATATTAGAGTTTTTATTCTTCAAAAGTCAATGATATCTATCCATATTGAAGATATCATATAGGCTACTGTCTGTGTAAAAAAAATGTTTGTGCTGAAGACATGAATCTGGGAGTTATCTTTTTACACATAAATCTAGTGCTTGGGGATGTGATGCAGTGTGTCTGGACAAGCTAAGAACAGTATGTAGCAAGAAAAAATTTAAGTATTTATGTAAGCACTGAAGCATTTTAATTTTCATATGTTGATATGGTAACCTTGCCTTTAAAGGTAGTGTGCATGTGATTGGTGGTATGAGGGAAGAAATTCAAATCTTGAGAGCAGACCATCTGTAAAATAATCAAATTTTTATAAAAAACTAAAGGAGGACTTTTTTCTCTATATAAACTATACTTAAGTTTTAATATAACAAAGAGCTATAGGAATTTTGATAGCAAAGATAGCAAATCAATGAAATTCAGAAACACAGAAAATCCACTACACATATGAAGTTTTTTTTGTTGTTTGTTTGTTTTTTCCTTATTAATCCTCGGGAGTTTTTAATAATATCTACTGCATGTAATTCAAGTAGCCAGTACCAAGTGCCTATAATATTTATGTCATGAACTGTGTTCATGCCTACTCTTGTGTGCCTACTTTCACATTCCCAATTTAGAAAGGCTGTGTCAATAGTCTACCTCCAAATTTCACTGATACGTGTAAGCATATAGACAAACATGGAATGATGTAATATTGTACCTGAATTACTTTTAACTCCAACGCATGGATGCTAAGTCTCTTCAGTCATATTTTTTTCTGTGTGACCCTATGGACTGTAGCCTGCCAGGCTCCTCTGTCTGTGAGATTCTCCAGAAAAGAATATTGGAATGCACCACCATGTCCTCCTCCAGGGGATCTTCCTGACCCAGGGATTGAAGCTGTGTCTCTTGGGTCTTCTGCATTGGCAGGTGAGTTTTTTAATGCTAGCACCACCTGGGAAGCCCTTATAAAAGCTAAATAACAAAGTATTAAGAATAATTATAATCACACTCTAGTATTCTTCCCTGGAGAATCCTATGGACAGAGGAGCCTAGTGGACTACAGTCCATAGTATTGTACAGAGTCAGACATGACTGAAGTGACAGCACACACATGCACAACCACAGAAATGTGCTAATGGATAAACAACATGAAAAGTAAACTGAAAAAAATATGTTTGGGAGGCAACTAAAAGTATAGAGTTGTCATCAGCTTAAAATAGACTGCTACAACTCTCAGAGGTTCAATGCAAGCCTCATGGTAACCACAAGGATAAAACTCATCATAGATAATATATAAAAAGAAAAGTAAAAAATACCACAACAAAAAATTGCAAAACCACAAAGAGCCAGAGAAGAGAGAAAAAAAGAAGCAAAAAACAGAAAATTGAATTTTATTCATAAAAATGAATAAAATAAGAATAGAAAGCTCTTATTAATAATTACTTCTAATGTAAATGGATGAAACATCAATAAAAGGATGTAGAGTGGAAGTGATATCAGCAATGTGGCTGAATAATGTGTCCCTCATTATTTCCCTCCTCAGCAACAACAATTTGATGTTCATTCATGGACAAAAGCACCTTTGTGGGATCCAGCATCATATGTCAATAGGCCCAGGAGGGATTTGACCCCCCTGTGTACTAGGTAATGGGCATAAAGACCTTGGGTTTGTCTGTGAACCTTTCACTTGGCCATGAATAGGCTTCAGGTCCTCTCAGCATTAGTCTGGAAGCTCCTGGGCAAAACTTTCTTTGATACATGTGGCATTCCTTGTGGAACTTCAGGTTCTCAGTATAAAAGTTCCAACACAGCACTGAAGCAAGTAAAAACAAAACACTGCCACAACAAGAAAACATGTTTGGACACACTGAAGAGGATAAAATAAATAGTTTGCATTTATGCATGTCATCTTTCCCCAGCTCAGTGCTAAGGGAGATCTTCTCAGCCTGCTATTTCTCCTACAGGGGAGAATGAGAGCATATAAGTGAGTACCTTGCTTTCCAAGCTGTGTGGGACACTGTCAAAGAAGCCTATTTCTTTCTTGCCTTATTAAGAATGCTGAGTTGCAAGATGAATATTTGGAAGGTGGAAAGATGCTAGGAGAGAGTGGCAGATAGGACACTCTGGGGACATTCAAGGGATATGGATCCTACTAACTACCATGTGGACTCCATCAAGAAGACTGCCCACAAGTTGCTGGAAATGCCTCACTTGTGGGTCCCTCAAAATGGCTCATAAGCACACCCAGTATTCTGAACACTTCATCCAGACACACCTCACCTTAAGTCTGACTATGTTTGTTCAAAATGGTGGTTATAGTGAGCTTTGTCTGTTGAATTGTGAGCATACACAGAAAACTGACTTGAATCTGTGGGTCAAGGAGAGACCATAAATTGAGATTTAACTCCACTCTTGAGAAAGCAAAAGAAAAGCTGTCAACACCCTGCCTTGTACTTTCTAGTATCAAGAGAAGGTATACAAGCTTATGAATTCTGCCATAATATGGAGCAGGCATACCCATTAGAGGTCTGTGAAAGACTTAGAATTACTAGCAAGGTTGATGAAAGTTATTTCTCTCCCACAGTTAATTAATAAAGGCTGGAAGAAGTGATTGCTAGTGCAACTATTAAGACAGCAATATAAGACTTCAAGGAGGACTTCCCTCATGATGCAGTGGATAAGAATCTGCTTGCCAATGCAGGGAGCATGGATTCAATCCCTGGTCCAGGAAGATTCTACATGCTGCAGAGAAGCTAAGACCATGCAGCACAACTATTGAGCCCACTCTCTAGAGTCTGAAAGCCACAGCTACTGAGCCTACATGCTGCAACTACTGAGGCCTGGGCACCTAGATCCCATGCTCTATAACAAGAGAAGCCACTTCAGTGAGAAGCCGAAACACCACAGTGAAGGTTAGAACAGCCCTCACTCACCACAACTAGAGAAAACCCACGCTAAGCAATGAAGACTCAGTGCAGCCAAAAATTAAAAAAAAAAAAAAAAAAAAAGACTTCAAGGAGTCATGAAGAGTCAAGAAAACATAACACAGTCAAAGTATTATAATAATCTTTCAGTAACCAACCCCCAAAATATGGAGACATGCCATTTACTCAAGATTCAAAATGACTGTTTAAGGAAGCTCAGGGAGCTACAAAAAGAAATAAAACAAAAACACAGAAAGACAATTAAACAAAGTCAAGAAAAATGTCACAAATAAAATGAGAAGTTTAACAAAAAAAAATAGAAATAATAAAAATGAATGAAACAAATTCTGGAGAAGAATACAATGAATTAAATGAAAATTTTCAATAGAGAACATTAGTGTAAAAAAGAGATCAAGAAGAAGAAAGAAGTTGTGAATTAAAAAATAAGAATTTTGTAACTATTCAGTCAGAGGAGAACAAACATAAAATAATGAAAAAGAGTGAATAAAGTCTGTGTGATCTAAGGGATACCATTAAAAAAGCAGGCAGCAAATTTCTGGAAAAGAGAGGGAAAGGGACCTAAAACTTTGAAGAAATAACGTCTGAAAAATTTTCAAATCTAGGGTGAGATTTGAATATCTGAGTTTATGAAGCTCATAGGTCATCACATAAACTCAAGATATATTCTCCAAGATATATTACAATAAAACTGTCAAAAAGCAAAGACTTCTGGAAACTTAAATGCAGTAAGAAAAAAGAAGCTTATAACTTACAAGGGAACTCTTAAAAGACCATTGGTAAATTTCTCAGCAGGAAACTTACAGGCCAGAAAAGAGTGAAATAACATTCAAACTGCTGAAACAACAACAATAACAACTCGATATGAGCACTCTGTCTGGCAAAGTTTTCTTTTAGAAACAAAGAGGAAATACTTTCCCAGACAAAAGCTGAGAGGATTCACTATTACTTGACCTGACTTATAAGAAACATTAAGACATGCTCGATCTGAACTAAAAATCCATGAAACCATAAGAAAATATACAACATTTTGGTAAAGGTAAAAACATAATCAAATTTAGAAAACTAAAACTGCAATATGGTATTGTGCTAACCACTTATCTCTGGTATAAAGGTTAAAGGAAAAAAATATTAAAAATATAAGCAATTAAAAACTGTTAAAGAATCCAAATATATAAAATAAAGTGACATCAAAAACTTAAAAGGGTAGATTTTTTATCTTTGGTCAAAGTTAAGTTGTTATCAGCATAAAATAGATTGTTAATCTTTATAATGTTTTATGTAAGCTTCCTGAGGCTGGTAAATCAGGAAAACTCAGCAGTGGCTACAAGTGTCCACAAAGGACAAGAAAAGGTCCATTTTCATTCCAATCCCAAAGAAAGGCAATGCCAAAGAGTGTTCAAA
This sequence comes from Budorcas taxicolor, assembly GCF_023091745.1. Taxonomy (NCBI): domain Eukaryota; kingdom Metazoa; phylum Chordata; class Mammalia; order Artiodactyla; family Bovidae; genus Budorcas; species Budorcas taxicolor. Next base: position 51,754,366 of record NC_068929.1, on the reverse strand, counting down.
CTACTGCACAACTGCACTCATTTCACATGCTATCAAGGTAATGCTAAAAGCCCTTCAGTCCAGGATTCAGCAGTACATGAACTGAGAACTACAGGATGTACCAGAAACAGCAGAGGAATGAGAGATCAAATCATCAAAATCCACTGAATCCTAGAAAAAGCAAGGAATTCCAGAAAAAGCTTTATTTCTGCTTTATTGGCTACTCTAAAGCCTTTGACTGTGTGAATCACAACAAACTGTAGAAAATTCTTCATGAGATGGGAAAACCAGACTACCTTACCTGCCTCTTGAGAAACCTGTGTGCAGGTCAAGAAGCAACACTTAGAACCGGCCAAGGAACAATGGACTGGTTCCAAATTGGCAAAGGAGTATGTCAAGTGTTTATACTGTAACCCTGCTTATATAACTTATTTGCAGAGTAAATCATGTAAAATGCCAGGCTGGATGAAACTCAAGCTAGAATCAAGATTGCTGAGAGAAATATCAACAACAGCAGATGACATATCTAAAGAGCCTCTTGTTGAAGATGAAAGAGAAGAGTGAAAAACCTGGCTTAAAACTCAACGTTTAAAAAATAAAGTTCATGGCATCTGGTCTCATCATCTCATAGCAAACAGAAGGGGGGAAATGGAAAACAGTGAAATACTTTATTTTCTTGGGCTCCAAAATCACTGTGGATGGTACTGCAGTGATGAAATTAAAAGTGTTTGCTCTTTGGAAGAAAAGCCATGACGGGCCTAGGCAGCATATTAAAAAGCAGACATCAATTTGCCACCAAGTTTCATAAAGTCAAAGCTATGTTTTTTTTCTGTTGTCATGTACAGATGTGAGAGTTGTACCATAAAGAAGGCTGAGTGCTGAAAAATTGATTCTTCCAAACTGTCGTGACATAGAAGACTCTTGAGAGTCCCTTGGACAGCAAGCAAATCAAACAAGTCAATCCTACAGGGAATCAACTCTGAAAATTCATTAGGAGGACTGATGCTTAAGTTGAAACTCCAATACTTTGGCCACCTAATGTGAAGAGCCCACCCATTAGAAAAGACCCTGATGCTGGGAAGGATTGAGGGCAGGAGGAGAAGAGGGTGACAGAGGATGAGACGTAAGGGTGGCATCATTGACTCAATGGAAGTAAGTTTGAGCAAACTCCAGGAGACAGTGAAGGACAGGGAAACCTGGTGTGCTGCAGTATATGGAGTCACAAAGAGTCAGCCATGACTGAATGACTGAACAACATGGTAACTACAAAGCAAAAGCCTATAGTAGATACACAAAAAATAAACAGAAATTAACCAAAAAATACCACCCTGGAAAATCATCAAGTGATGAAAGAATGCAGCAAGAAAGGAAGAATGTTACAAAAATTATATAAAACAGCCAGAAAACAATGAATAAGATGGCATTATTAAGTTTTTTATTAATAATTGTTCTTAATGTAGATGGAATAAATGCTCCAGTCAAAATTTATAGCATAGCTGGATAGATAAAACTGTAAGACCCAACTATAGACAATTCCCTGGTGGTTCAGTGGTTAAGAATCCATCTTCCAATGCAGAGGACACAGTTTTGATTCCTGGTTCGGGAACAAAGATCCCATAAGTCATGGGGTGTCTAAGATCAAACATTGCAACTACTGAGCCAAAAAAAAAAAGAAAAGATACGCCTATTTCACTTTTCAAAATATATTGAAAATTTCACTTTTCAAACATTATCTATTACATAGAATCATTTATTGATACTCCAACATACTATTGAATAAAAAACTACAACTTGTATTTATATTTATACATGCTATTTCATTTGCAAAACCGTGCTAAAAAATCAGAGCTATTGTACATTTAAATATAGAAAAAGCCATAATGGTAATAGAAAATAAATGGAACTTCTAAAAATGATAATAATCTTCAAGCTTTAACAAGTTTCAAACATTACAGGACCCAAAGACTAAATAGAATTCACTGATATATTTGAATCTAACAAATTAATCTGTATAATATTAGAATCCAGAAATCATAAAATATTTGATTCATAAATCTGTTAAATAATTTGAATACAAGTTAAATGCCAATATGTTTAAAAATATACTAATATCACGATTGAGAGTTAATTTACTTGCCATATAAGCAACTCTCATTGTAGTTTTTCAGTCTCCAAGTTGTGTCTTTGAGACCCATGGACTGCAGCACACCAGGCTTCCCTGTCCCTCACTATCTTCTGCAGTTTGCTCAAATTTGTGTTCATTGAGTTGGTGATGCCATACAACCATCTCATCCTATGCCACTCCCTTCTCCTCCTGCCCTCAATCTTTCCCAGCATCAGGATCTTTTCCAGTGAGTCAGTTCTTCGCATTAGGTGGCCAAAGTATTGGAGCTTCACATTCAGCACCAATCCTTCCAATGAATATTCAGGATTGATTTCCTTTAGGATTATTTGATTTGATCTTTTTGCTATCCAAGGGACTCTCAAGCATCTTCTCCAGGACCACAGTTGAAAAGCACCAATTCTTCGGTGCTCTGCCTTTCTTATGGTCCAACTCTTACAGCCATGCATGCAAGTTAATAATCAGAACTTTACCAAACTTGAGCAGAATACTGGTATATAACATGCATAAGGAACACACAGAAGAAGAAACAAAAGTTTTAAAAGATAAAGTCCATTTATTATTTATATGGGTGTAATTCATAGTGTGCCAAACCCTGGTCTTTTGGCAATTTATCTTGTGAGACAATGTCTTTTTTCTTTGTGATCCAAGTGTATCTTAGTTGTGAATTTTCTACTGAATTATGTCAATAAATGTCTTCTCCCTCTTCAGGTTGTTCATTTTACCCCCTTACATGCACCCTGTATGAATACACTACAGTTATATTCATCTTTCTATCAACCATACATAAACAATTATGTAAACATCTATGTAATTTTGTCCATAATAATTTTTAATTTTAATAAAAAAATGTTTAATAATTTTATACTTTTTTGTCCTAGCTTTCTCAAGCTAGTAATCTGTCCTTAATGTTTTGGGCATTATTTTCCTTTTTAATTGTTTAGAATGTGACAACAATTTTCTTTTGTAGTTTCTCTTGTTTTTTTCTAACCCATAACCTCAACTTCAGATACTACGATAGCTCATCCTTGAGCTTTTATATCTCATTTGAGCTTTTACAAAACTTTAGGGGGGGCAACATTTTTTTTATCTGCCATTTTTTGATTTCTGTTTCTTTCTTCTTATATTCTTATAGTTTTTTAATGTCTTGTGCAAATTACTTTTTAACTATAAAACATTGTTTAATGACATGAATTCTTTTCTAACCAGTTGTTTGCAGGAAATATGTGTGGAAACGTGGAGAGGTAGTATTCAAGGCAGAAAATTTAGTGTGTGCAAATGATTTATTTTAGCTCCTTGTTTTCTCCAAGCTAAGAGATCTTGCCAAGTGCAAAGATGTTCCCAATTATTCCCTAAACAACAGACTCATAGGCATTTATATATTTCCTCATTTACCTCCATTATCCCTGACTTGTCTGTGTTGTATCAGAAAGGAGTTCATGGAAACTGTTTAACATCAGCCTTCACAAGTAACTGCTCTTGTGTTAAAGGTTGCTTATTTATTGTCTCTGTTAGTGAGTGCCACTTACTTTGGAGAAATATTCTCCTTGACCTTAGTTTGAGAATAGTTCCTGAAATCATCCTCCTTAGGCATCTTTCCCAGACCTTATTGGGCATCAGTTGCATTCTGTAGCCCTCTCCCTGTATAGTGGTGTGGGGTCTCCTGCTTATGCTCAAGGTCAAGTTTTCGTTTCTTTTTCTGGTTGCCATTGCAGCATTTATTTGATTTATTTGATAGAAAAGAGTCATGGTTTTGACCCATTTATAACATAAAATATTTGTTAATGTTTATCACAAGACCATACTTACAATATTAATGCTTATTACACTGCACTGAGGTGCCTAACAGTATGTTACCAGAGTTAGCATATGTTTCAGGGCAATTTTATACAGTATTCAAATTATTTTTTTATGTGCTACAGGAACCCTGGTGTAGTTAAAAAGAAGGTCATATTTGTTCTAATTTTATTGACCTTGAGACATCATTTTTTAAACTGGAAAATCTAGAGGCTTTTATAATACTTGCTGCATCTTAAACTTTATGCTGCTAGATGGTTGTATAGATGTTTTATTGATTATTAAATCCTTGATAAAGAAAATTATCTCAGTTACTTCACTCTTGCATAACTATGCAATCTGCTTTAAAATGATACACTTCAGAGAGTGCTCTGAGGAATCCACGGAGATAAAAATATGAATCGACCATATAATACACATCTTCACCGTAGCCTCATTTGAGAATATAATAAAAGCTAAAGATATTCTACCCACAGGTGAAATTAAAAGTATAAATCACATGTACAAAAATATTTCACTTTTGAATTCACAGGATTTGCTAACTTCCTGAATACTAACCATAGGCAAGGAATTCCTTTATCCAAGATTAAGATCTTTAAAATAAAGTATAAAGTGTATAAATACGTTCAAAATGAATTATCTTTGTTAGCAACCTTGGAATCTAACAATTGACATCTTATTTAACTCTGATTTTATGGCTGAAATTAAGTGGAATTCACCCTGTATACCTATTTTCATATGAGGCTTTCAACTAAATTAATTTGTCTTGCCTTACTTTTAGTAAAGTGAAATAATTTTAAATGTCAGACAATGTCATTTTTGATAGTTACCATAAAATGAGGCAGCTGCTAAGCAATCTACATATTTTTGCAAAATATCTGTGTTAAAACCACTAGTAAATATCAAAGAGAAAAATTTTGTCTAGATACAATAGAGAATTAAGTTTGAGAAAACAAAGAAGTCAGGAATACAATTTTGCTTAAGCACGTAAAGTGAATGTATCCTATTTTACTTCAATCTACTCTTTTACTTTCTTAATGTTCATGTTCATGTAACTCTAATTTATTGAATAATTGTCTGATTATTACTATAGGATCTGTACCACTCCCTCTCATCTTTATATACATGTACTCTTTATATACTACTTAATATGTTATACAGAATTTGGTTTTGAGAGCTGTTAATTTATCTATGATTGCTCTAGGTTAAACATTACATTTTTGTCACCATCCAGACAATTCTTTGTTTTCTTAAACAGGAATAAAGTTGAGACATTATTTTATTTTCTCCCAAAGCCTGGGGTAAATAACAATTAATAGATTAATCAATAAATAAAATATTAGATATCATATTTATTATATCTAAGAATAGGTTAGGCCCACAAAATCATAATCTAGCATAAAACTAGTGTGTAACTCTGTTCTGAGTGAACAAATGTGCATATCACTATGTAAGCACTTGAACACATACGGCCTTAGCCTACAGCCCTGTCTCTGAACTTGTACAGTTTTTAAGGTTTTATTTGTACATAATTTCACACAAATACAATTTGCATATTAGTACAAAGTATTTCCATGTCCCTTCAAACAAACTTGCTAGATGTTAACTGTTTTTCACATTCACTTTTTAAAATTTTCCATATGTCTCTTTCTGAAATGTTGAAATATTTGACAGCACAGTTGCAGGCATGATGCCCCTTTATTTCGAATTGTGTCACTATGTACACGACAGAAACAAGGACATTTTCTTACCTAAGTACAGTATAATTATATAAGGCAGAAAATTCATATATATAAGATGTCATTATTTCTTATCCAGCCATTCAAATTTTATTGTTTAGGAATTTCTTTTATAGCAGGGAAAATTCCATCCATGGATTCAATTCAGAACATATGCTATGTTCAATTGTCATTAATTTTTAATTTAATCTGGAATGGTCCTTCAGTCTTTCTTTGTGTTTCATAATCTTTACATTTTATACGATTCCTGGCCAATAAGGAAGTGGACAAAAAATGATGAAGACGTGTGAAATGAAAACAGGAGTCAGTCTGAAGTACTCACAGTAGCCAAACTGGGAACTATTTGAGCATTACACAAATAGTGAAAGTAAGGAATTACAACCCATAAAAAAATAATAATCTATGAGTCCATACTGATATAAATAAATTAATAAATAAGTGACATAAGAAAGGAAAGCTTCTTATTATAGTATCATTCCAACTAAGTATGCAGGGAAGCAATGTTGGATACAGAACATAAAAATTTGGCAACTGCAGTAGTTACAAAAGATCCTTCTGGCAAAACTCATCAATGAATGCAAAAACTAGCAGTCAAAAATATGATGAAAAGTAAATTTTTTACAAAGTCTGAATTTATTTCCTGAAGGTATTATTGTTGAAAAACAGTAAAGGAGCTAAAGTGGAAAATCTTGAGACACTACCTTATCCAAGAGATAAAAGTTAACATCACCAATAATGAGATGTCAAATGTCTCTTAATGTATTGTACTGAGAAGGACACAGCAGCAGTTCTGTGATATTCCAGCCAAAAACAGATTACCAGATTCTAATGATGAAGAAACATAAGATAAAGACAAGCTAAGGAATATCCTACAAAATAATAAAACTCTCCCCCAAAATAGTCAGTGTTTTGTTTTGTTCTGTTTTGCCCCTTTCTCTCATGGTAGAATATTTCTTTATTCCCAGTTTATAGGTTCTTCTGTTTTCCTTTTCCCCCCTCTCACTATATAAAAACTTCTGCACATAACACACTGAGGTACTCTACATGTCACTGCGTAAAGCACTCCAATATCATCTCAGTTAAAAAGGTATTGTGTGAGCATTCAGAGTACAGACGTAATTCATCTTCTTTATCCATAGAACACAATCCTTTGGGCCCATCTATCCTGCTCTGCTTTATAACATTGTGATTGTGTTGATTAATTTACCTCACTGAATTCTTCCAAGGGACAGTCCGTGGCTCCTTCATCTTCATATTCCTAACAGTTTACATGCTCAGTAAGTAAATTCTGCATCGCATCTGCATCTTTTCATGTGCACCAAAAGGGCCACAGGTCTCTCTACACTTGTAGTTCAGGTCATGTTTCCATATCATTTAAATAGATCTACTTGCAGAGCTCACCATTTCTTTTTAGACATTACAAACTCAGTTCTCTACAGGAAATTTGTCTGTATTTGTCTTTCTATAGGTAATGGAGACGTGTATAAATACGGGTCAAAGAAGAATCCCAGGTTACTCTTACAACATTGTTGTATACAATATTTTAAAGTGGTATTAGAAATCAAACGTTTTTAAAAACATAGAGAGCCTTACATTTTACAAACTGTCTCTAGAACATGCCCTCACTTGTGAGACACACTTCTGGCTCTAACAGGGTTATATATCTTTAGCCTTTATTCTCCCAAATTTTTTATGTGAAACACTTCTAACAGATGTGTGATTTTCCACTGTTAATTAGTGATCAGATCAATTATGTAGCTAACCAATTTGGGGACTTTTTTTGCTTGAGATAGGATACACTGATTCGTATTTTCTTCAGTTCAGCTCAGTTCAATTAAGTCGCTCAGTTGTGTCTGACTCTGTGACCCCATGAATCACAGCATACCAGGCCTCCCTGTCCATCACCAACTCCCGGAGTTTATCCAAACTCATGTCCATAGAGCTGATGACGCCATCCAGCCATCTCATCCTCTGTTGTCTCCTTCTCCTCCTGTCCCCAATCCCTCCCAACATCAGGGTCTTTTCCAATGAGTCAATTCTTTGCATGAGGTGGCCAAAGTATTGGAATTTCAGCTTTAGCATCAGTCCTTCCAATGATCACCCAGGACTGATCTCCTTTAGAATGGACTGGTTGGATCTCCTTGCAGTCCAAGGGACTCACAAGAGTCTTCTCCAACACCACAGTTCAAAAGCATCAAATCTTCAGCGCTCAGCTTTCTTCACAGTCCAACTCTCACATCCATACATGACCACTGGAAAAACCATAGCCTTGACTAGATGGACCTTTGTTGGCAAAGTAATGTCTCTGCTTTTGAATATGCTATCTAGGTTGGTCATAACTTTCCTTCCAAGGAGTAAGCATCTTTTAATTTCATGGCCGCAATCATCATCTGCAGTGATTTTGGAGCCCCCAAAAATAAAGTCTGACACTGTTTCCTCTGTTTCCCCATCTATTTGCCATGAAGTGATGGGACCAGGTGCCATGATTTTTGTTTTCTCAATGTTGAGCTTTAAGCCAACTTTTTCACTCTCCTCTTTCACTTTCTGCCATAAGGTTGGTGTCATCTGCATATTTGAGATTATTGATATTTCTCCCAGCAATCTTTATTCCAGCTTGTGCTTCTTCCAGCACAGCATTTCTCATGTTTCTTAGGGTGCTAAAAAATAAAATCTAAAAGATTTAGATTTGAGATTTTCTTATTGTGATATTTTTCAATAAGAAAATACATAATTAGGAGAAAAACGGGCCAATATAGATTTTGGCCCGTTTCTCATGTAATCTTCCATAAGGAAGGATAATTAAGCCCAATATTAGTTTTCTAAAACCAAATTCTGAATGGAGAAGAGACAATTTCTGAAGTACTGCTATTATACTTGAAGATAATAAATCTATGTTGTAATCATTTAAATGCCACTGAGTGGTCTATAACTAGTATTAGACCTTATTATCTGCATTCACATGGTTAGTTGCAATTATCTTTCCTTATTCTTTCAGGCTTAAATAACCAAATAAAACTTTTAAAAATTCAAAAGAATTCTAATTTTCCCCAGACTTAAACAATATAACAAAATATGTTGCATCTTACAGAGATCTGTATGAATACAACTGCACAGGGGTTTCATAAAATTAAGAAAATAATATACTGATGCTTCATTTCATGTAGGAAGTAGCTAACATAGTTATCCTCAGATATAGTTTTCAATAATGCATGCCCTATTGAATTAAGATGGGTTATTAAGCACAACCTGTGGACCAAAAGTCCAAATCTTGTCCATAACTTGTTATTAATAAAGCTTTATTAGAAAATAGCTAAACTCATCCTTTATGTAAGATTTATGGCTACTTTCACACTACAACAGAGCTGAGGAGTTACTACGTAGACCAATTGACCACAAAACTCAAACTATTTAACAGAAAAAGTTTGCTGTGGTACAAGAAAATTTCCAGGCAAAATAGTGTCTGATACTTGAGAATAGGCTATCGTATTTAGTGATGGTTGACAGTGAAAGTGAAAGTCACTCAGTCATGTCTGACGCTTTATGACCCTATGGACTGTAGCCTGCCAGGCTCCTCTGTCCATGGAATTCTCCAGGGAAGAATACTGGAATGGGTTGCCATTCCATTTTTCAGGGGATCTTCCCAATCTGGGGATCAAACCCAGGTCTCCTGCATTGCAGGCAGATTTTTTACTATCTGAGCTACTAGGGAAGGAATGGTTAGGGAATACTTGAAATAATTGTTGATCTGACCTGTACTTGCATTTAATAGTGAAAAAGGGAATTTTAGGTTCCATGAAATTTAGAAATGAATATTAAACTAAATAATTTCCTGTTTGTCAGTGCAATGTATTCACAAACTGAGCTAAGTAGATAAAGTATTGCCAGATGTGCCCTGTATATTATATATCTTCCAAAGGCTTGACTTTTATATCTGCCTTATTTTTGCATTATAGAGAGCATGGTTGTTCAAATCACTATAAAAATTCTCTCATGTATTGCTATTTCTTTGTATGCTTTTATACAGATTCACCTATATATCTTTTAATCATCAATATGTGTGCTTATTTAACAAAATCAATTTACCTTTTTCTTGACAATGAAGAGTGACGTTCAGTTTAGTATACCACAAAGTTATATTCCTGAAGAAATATTTGAAGTGTAAAGTCACAACTGAGAAAATTCTTTCGTAATTTGAACTGGACTTAGATCAATATATTTTTTCAGCTATGGTCATTGATTTTTGTACTGAAAGTTAATTAAAGTTATTTTTTCTTTTTGTGTCTATAATGAAACATCTACTTATGAAAAGTAGTATTGAGCATTCCATTGCAGGAATAAAATACTTTCATGCATTGAATATTTTCAGTAGTGGTAGTTGAAATGTTAGAAAATAAATTGAATTGTCTAATTCACTTTTAAATGCAGATGTAACAATTTGTAAATTTCATGTGTCGTTTAAAGTCATCTCAAATACTTCCATGGATTCACATTTTAGGAATAGCTAAGCAAACTCAATAACTTTTTTAAGCAGTCTAGACACTAAAGCTAGATGATATAAGTGACTTGCTCAACTTTTCCCGAATTATTGCAAGGTTTCTTCTTGCATCTTAACCTGCTTCTACTAGCTATATAATATTTGTAAAAATGGTACCTGAAATAGTAATTCCACTTTACTATAAATATTCCTGGAAGTTTCCAAACAATCAAGCTTGTGTGCACTATATGATGGAAAATTATTCAAGAATAGAAATTGAAGGTCTCCCATCAACTTGGCCCATTAGTATTAACCTTAAAAACTCACTGCTATTCCAGGTCAGCTTAGTACTTCTCATATTTAAATTGCCACAAGGATTGCTCAAGCATTAGAATAGCAAAAGTGGCTTAGGGTGAGTAATCACAAACTTAACTCAGCCAATTAAACGGATTCACATTCATTAAGCATTGAATCAATGGTGAGAAGACTTTTGAGAGTCCATTGGACTATAAGGACTCAAATCCCAAAGGAAATCAACCCTGAATATTCACTAGAAGGACTGATGCTGAAGCAGAAGGACTGATGCTGAAGCTGAAGCTCTGATACTTTGGTCCCCTGATGCTAACAGCTGACTCATTTTAAAGACCCTTACTGGGAAAAGAGGAGAAAAGGGTGACAGAGGATGAGGTGGCTGGATAGAATCATTAACTCAATGGACATAAAAGTCCATTGAGCAAACTCTGGGAGTTAGTGAGAGACAGGGAATCCTAACGAGCTGTGGTCCATGAAGTCGCAAAGAGTTGGACTAAACAACAACAAAGGGCTTCCCAGGTGGCTCAGTGGTAAAGAATCTGCCTGCAATGCAGGAAACACAAGTCCCATCCATGGGTTAGGAAGATTACCTGGAGAAGGAAATGGCACCCACTCCAGTATTCTTGTCTGGGAAATCCCGTGGACTAAGGAGCCTGGAGGGCTACACCCATGGGGTGACAAAAGATTCAGACATGATTTAGTGACTAAACAACAACAAACTGTGTAAATATTAGCCATCTTTAAAAAAAAATCAAATAATTTGATTCTTGTTTTTGTTCAGTTTAAGTCACAGAATGTGAATGTGTAGTATTATCTATCTCTTATGTAAGAATAGCCACATTCTATAAGTAGAAAAATTTGACTCGTGATTTAACATGGATTTTTTTTTTTTTTTTTTTTCCTTAGCAGCCTCCTTAGTTTTAAATGAGCTTCCCTGATAGCTCAGCTGGTAAAGAATCTGACTGCAATTCAGGAGACCCCAGTTTGATTCCTGAATCAGGAAGATCCGCTGGAGAAGGGATAGGCTATCCACTCTAGTATTCTTGGATTTCCCTTGTGGCTCAGTTGGTAAAGAATCCACCTGCAATGTGGGAGACCTGGGTTCAATCTCTGGGTTGGGAAGATCCCCTGGAGAAAGGAAAGGCTACCCACTCCAGTATTCTGGCCTAGAGAATCCCATGGACTATGGGGTCCCAAAGAGTCAGACATGACTGAGTGACTTTCAGTTCACTTAGGTATTAATAAAAGGCCTTGCAGGCAAACACATTAATTTAACTTTTGAACGCTGTTTATTGGAATTTATAATTTCATTTTAGCTTGAAATTATTGTTCCATTTTAGCCTTAATATTTTTCTTCCTTAGAGGCATAGTTAACCAATGAAAATTATTTTTATCAGAAAGTAAAAATAAATATAATATTTGCATACACATGAGAAAATATGAAATCAATATAGTATTGATAATAATAATTTTAGATTAATTCTATGAAGAACAGCTTTATATATAGAAATTTAGAGAAAAATAAGAATTAATCATTGTTTAAATGTATATAAAATAAGAAAATAATTTTAACTGTAGAAAGTTTTTATTATAATATCATTACTTTTGTTATAACCCCAAACATTCCTTTTAATTATTTCTTACTACTAATATATTTTTGCCATCAAGTTTCTTTTCCTGTTTCCGTGATATGAGTTTTTCTAGTCTTATCTGCTACTCATCTCTATTTCTTTATTACAATGAACACTGTTTTTTTACTAACTACTTTAAAATGGAAGTAATTAACTTGAAAAATTTTAATACCTTTCATCTTTCCTTCTTCCTGAATTATATCATCTATTCATCTTGTAAACCCTGGAACAAGCAAATCACATTTGGACATTGTAAAGCAGTCAAAGATGAAGAGAGAAAAAATAATTCAGTTTGTATTAATGGAAAAACACAATAATCTTTACACATTTTTCCATGTGTGTTTCGATTTGTTGAACACATAATTAATGCAATGTGATGGTTAGTTTTATGTGTAAACTTCATTTACCTACGGTGGTCATTTTGATCAAATGATAATTTAGATATTGCTGTGAGGGGATTTTGTGATTAATATCTATAATATGTTGATATTAAGCAAAGGAAATTGCCCTTGTTATATGTGGGAGGTATCATCCAATCACTTGAAAGGACTTTGCCACTGAAACTGGGGTTTCCTTGAAAAGAATGAATTTTGGAACGTATAAATCCTTCCCAATTTCCATTCTGCTCACATAATTATAGCCTGACAAGTCTGAAATCTACAGAGCAGGCCAGCTAACTGGAAACCCAGTTGAGAGTTGAAGCAGCAATCATGAGTCTCAAATTTATAGGGTAAGACGGCAGGCTGGAAATTCAGGTGGGAAATCTATGTTAGTTTCATAGTAATTTTTGCAATTGGAAAGAATAAATTTTTCTACTCAGTAATTATCATGATTGCTTTGACTATTACAGTTTACTTGAATTTGTATTTTAATTTGTGGATTGGCTTATAAATTCCTCAAAGAATCCAACAGGGATTTTAATAGTGATAGCACTAAATCTGAGATCATTTATGGAGCATTATTTATCCAAAAGCTTGAGATGCCTTTTCTTTATTTAGGTATCTTTAATGTCATTATGCAATGTTTTGCAATTTTCAGTGTACAAGTTTTGCAATTCTTTTGTTAAACTTACTCCTAAGTAATTTTCTTTGTTATGCTACTGTAAGTAGAACTTTTTTCCTAGTATCATTTTTGGATTCTTATTCCCAGCGGAGAGAAATGCAATTGATTTTAGTATATTTATATCATATCCTGCAAACTTGCAGAAACTGTTTATTAGCTCTAATAGGTGCTTGAGTTCCTTAGGACTTTTTTTAGACATAATATCATGATGTATGCAAATAGTTTCTTTCTCTTTCTAACCTGGATGCATTTATTTCATCTTCTTGCCTAAGAGTCCTCTATAGCATCTGTGGTATAGAAGTGATGAGAGTGAACATCCTTGTTTCAGACATTAATGGGAAAGCATTCAATCTTTCATGATTGAATATTTTGTTAGCAGTGTTTCTTGTAGGTGCTCTTTATCTTTTTGAAGAAAATTTCATCTCTTCCTAATTTTTTTATTGTTTCATCAAGAAAAATCATTGGATTTTGTCTCTCTTTTATGTATCTATTAATACTATAATATCCTTTATTCTAGTAATATACTATGTTACATAGAATGATAATTTTATCTTGAGTTAATTTTATATTCCTAGATCAATTCCATAGTCTTAGTGTATAAATCTTTTAATGTTTCATTGGATTTATTTTTGCCAGTATTTTATTGATAACATTACATCTTTAATATTTTAATGTGAACCATTTTTTTTAAGTCTTTATTAAATTTGTTGCAATATTACCTCTGTTTTTTAATGTTTTGTTTTTTTGGCCATGAGCTATATGGATCTTAACTTGCCAACCAGGGATTAAAACTGCATCCCCTGAACTGGAAGGTGAAGTTTTAACCATTGGGTTACCAGGGAAATCCCTTGGGCAAACTCCGGAAGATGCTGAGGGACAGGAAAACCTGGAGTGCTGTGGTCTGTGGGATTCCAAAGAGTTGGACATGACTTGGTGACTGAATACAATAAAAAATTTTCACAGTTCTCTTTTATTCATTTTTATTTCTTTAAAGTTTGTAGTACTGTCCCCACTTTCATTTCTTACTTTAGTAATTTGAATCTTCCTCTTTTTTTTTTTTTTTTTGTTTTCATAGTCAGTTTGGCTAAAGTTTTCCAATTTTATTAATCTTCTTACAAAGCCTACTTTTGTTTTATTGATTCTCTCTATTGTTTTTCTATTATCTACTTGACTTATCTCCAGTCTACCTTCTTTCAGCTCTGAGTTTGACTTTTCTTTTTCTTTCTGCATCCTCCATTGACTCTGGTATTTTCATATCTCTTCTTACTTTATTTGTTTCAGTCATTCTGGTAGTTGTGTAATAATATCTCATTGTGGTTTTAATTTATGTATCCTTTATGGTTAATAATATGATTGTTTCGTACACTTATTTTCCATCTGCATTTCATTTTCATTGAAATATCTCTGCATGCATTTTGCCTTTCTTCCACTGCATTGTTTTTCTTTTACTGTTGAATCTTAAGAGTTTTTTATTCTAGATACAAGTCCTTTGTCGAATAAGTTGCTTACAAATATTTTCTCACTGATATGTAGCTTTTCTGTCTCTTTTAACTTTTAGCATAGCAATTTTTATTAATTTTGATGAAGCCTAACATCAATTTTTTTGATTGTACTTTTGATATTAAACCTAAACAAATAATTAACTATTTTAGATCCAAATATTTTTTCTAGAAGTTTTATAGTTCAATGTTTAAGCCCTTGATCCATTTTGATTTAGTTATTATATAAATTGTGTGAGATTTGGGTTGTAGGTTCTGTTTATTTATTTGCTTTATTTTGTTTCTGTGATAGATACCCAAGTGCACAATTTATTGAAAATGCTATCCTGTTCACTTGAATTGCACTTATACCTTTGTCAAAACACAGTTGGGCATATTTATTTGTGTGGATCAATTTCTGGGTTCTCAATTTTGTTCTTTCGACCTATGTATCTATCCCTTTGCCAATACCATACTCTCTTAATTATTGTAGCTATATAATTGGCCACATTAACAGGTAAAGTAATCTACTCACTTTTTTATTACTTTTCAATTCTGTTACAGATATTCTAATGTCTATGAATATTCTTATGAAGTTTAGGATAATCTTGTCTATATCCATAAGAAATAAACTTTACTTTGATTTTGGTATGGATTTCATTAAACATTGACACCTGTTTTATGTTAAATCTTCTAATACTCTATTTATTTAAGGAGTCTTCAACTTATTTCAGCAAGTCATATGTCATCTTCAGTATATAGATTTTGTACATGTTTTGTTATGTTTATACCTAAAATTTCATTTTTGAAGCAATGATAAAAGACACTGACATTTAAATTTTGGTTTCCACACGCTTATTAGTATATAGAAATGTGATTTTTCAGTATAATGATCTTATATTTGTTCAGTTCAGTTCCATCATTTAGTCATGTCTGACTCTTTGTGACCCCATGGACTGAAGCATGCCAGGCTTCCCTGTCCTGCACTATATCCTGGAGCTTGCTCAAATTTTTGTCCATTGAGTCAGTGATACCATCCCTCCATCTCATCCTCTGTCATACACTTCTCCTCCTGCCTTCAGTCTTTCTCAGCATAAGGGTCTTTTTTCCCCCACAGATATACAAATTATACCACTTTAAAGGCAGAAAGTTAAGAGGAACTAAAGAGACTGTTGATGAAAGTGAAAGAGGAGAGTGAAAAAGCTGGCTTAAAATTCCACATTCCAAAACTAAGACCATGACATCTGGTTCCATCAATTTATGCCAAAATATAAGGGTTGAAAGTACAAGCAGTGACAGATTTTATTTTCTTGAGCTTGAACATCATTGCAGATGGTGACCAGTGCCAGGAAATTAAAAGATTCTTGCTCTTTGGAAAGAATGCTATGACAATCCTATACAGCATATTAAAAAGCAGAGACATCACTTTGTTGACAAAGGTCTGTATAGCTAAAGCCTGTTTTTTTCAGTGGTCATGTATGGATAACAGCTGGACTATAAAGATTGCTGAGCACCAGAGAATAGATGCTTTTGAACTGTGGTGCTAGAGAAGATGCTTGAGAGTC
The DNA here is from genome assembly GCF_023091745.1 of Budorcas taxicolor. Classification (NCBI taxonomy): domain Eukaryota; kingdom Metazoa; phylum Chordata; class Mammalia; order Artiodactyla; family Bovidae; genus Budorcas; species Budorcas taxicolor. The sequence goes on along the minus strand of NC_068929.1, from coordinate 51,738,207 downwards.
CCTTGGACTGCAAGGAAATTAAACCAGTCAATCTTTAAAAAAAAAAAGAAAGAAAGAAAGAAATCAATCCTGAATATTCATTGAAAGGACCTATGCTCTAGCTGAAGCTCCAATATTATGGCCACCCGATGTGAAGAACTGACTCACTGGGAAAGACCATGATGCTGTGAAAGGCTGAGGGTAGGAGGAAAAGGGGGTGCCAGAGGATAAAATGGTTAGATATCATTTCTGATGCAATGGACATGAAATTGAGCAGACTGCAGAAGATAGTGGAGGACAGATGAGACCAGTGTGCTACAATCCATGGGGTCCCAAAGAGTGAGACAGGATTTAGCAACTGAACAATAGCAACAGAGAAATAAAACAGGAACAGGACTCTGTAGGTTCTTTTGTGCTCTATAAAGATATATGTTTCTTTCTTTGTTTTGCTCTGTTACATTTCAAATTAAACTCTTCATTATACAGAGAGAAAAATTACTGTGTATGTTTAAGCTTCACACATTCATCTTTCCATACCCTTGTATAGGTTTCATTTTAGGAAGCCAATGAACTCTCAAAGTGACCTGCCTTGGACTTTAACCATCACAACTTATATGTGAGTTCTTTCCATATGCCCAAAATGAAAATTTGTCTTATATAATTTTCTAAATTTAAATGAACATAGGATTGAATTTCCTACTAAATCATTAGTTTATTTGCACTATTATAGTTCTAAAAGCCATCTTGTAAAAAGTTCAGTGAAATGATGAAATATAATGTTCTGATGATATATATAAATTTATAAAATCACAGAATTAAAGAAAATGTGCATTGCATTCAATTTTTTGTCTAAATATAACTGCTCTTAAGAAATTTTCTTTATATTGTAGTTCTTGAATATGAAAATAAAACGGAATTGAAAAGACATGATTTATAAATATATACATTTGTGTGCATGTGTCTATATGCCTATTTTATGTACTCTGTGTGTGTGTTCAGTTATATCTGACTCTTTGTGATCCCTTGGATTGTATCCCTCTAGGTTCCTCTATCCATGGGATTTTCCAGGTAAGAATACTGGATCAGATTACCATTTCCTACTCCAGGGGAACTTCCTGATCCAGGGATTGAACCTGTATCTCTTGTGTCTTTTGCATTGGCTGGCAGATTCTTTACCACTAGCACCACTTCAGAAGCCCCTATTTTATGTATTAATAAATCTAAGTATAACACTGTAACATAACACTTCACTTTGTATACTTTAATTATTGAACTATATCCTAAGCAGAATTTTGTCCTCTGTATATCTATGGATTATTTTACAATCAAAACGTTCATATACATGAATTGTCCCTACAATATTAGCAAAAAGTCAAAGATAGTAATGTACTTAGTATCAAAAGAATGTTAAGATAGAAATTATATTATAATCTGGTACAAAGGACTAGGACATTGGCTAAAAAAAATGGTTAAAAGTAATGAATTAAAATGTTAAAAGCCACAGAATTACCTTTATGTTTTGTTTAATTTTAACAAAAATATAAAACTATTGTGGAAAGATTCTGATGTGATGAGTACCATCTGCTCTTATTTTGTTATATAACAATTTGCATAAAATCTATTAAGTTTGCTGTCTTGCATGCTTCAGGAATTTAATAACCCAGAATTATGGATGATATACAATACTTGGCAACAAACGTTAATAAACAGAAATTGTATTCCTGCTAGAAATGCGTATAGAAACTAGTATGTAATTTTAGGAAAAATGAAGCTACTACAAATTGTTTTCATCATTTTTAGTAATCAGTTTGTTCTAATTAACGTGTGATTTGTGTTTCTATGCTTCTAATTTTTATCCTTAAAGAAAACGAAGTTTTGTCATTAATTTGGTTGCCCATAATATGTGTTTTAAAATTCTTCCCCTTTGTCTCTCTTCTTTTTCTTTCATTCACTTTTTCTTCTTTATAAAGTAATGTGTTCATATGACATTCTCTATTAGTGGTAAAATGAAAAATCTTCTCAAAAATTTTGTTATTTATGCAAGTATGACATCTCCAAAGGTTTTGGGTACAAGATAATCACTTTTTGTTCTTTCAGAAAAGTTACTATTCTTCTCCAATCTGAATTACTCCTAGGTTTTGCCTCCTCTGGGGCAAAGACTACTTAAGATTTATTTTTAGATCAAAGCAATTTTTTAACATACTACCTATATTTCAGGTATATCCACTGTTTTCCTATACTCTGCTAAAGGAAGTCGCTCAATCATGTCCAACTCTTTGTGACAATGGACTACACAGTCCTTGGAATTCTCCAGGCCAGAATACTGGAGTGGGTAGCCTTTCCCTTCTCCAGGGGATCTTCCAAACCCAGGGACTGAACTGAGGTCTCCCACTTTGCAGGCAGATTCTTTCCATCTGAGCCGCAAGGGAAGCCCTACTCTGCTAAAGCCAAGGTTATTACACAATGCAAATATATGCATCCTTTTATTGAGGTCCTCTATTATAAGTTGCAAAGGTTTAAAGATTCTATGCAGGTTTATCTGTACCATTATGACAGTTGTATACAACTAATGCTATAAACATATAAGCTTTATAAATCCCTATACCCAACCAAGTTTGGATTTACTTCATACTATTTGAGGGACTTTATGCAGAGTTATTCTCTAATCATAAGTTTCTTTTCAAGACATCTGGAGATCCAATAGTAATTACTATACAGGATTAATGTGTAGATTAAATGGAATGGAAAATATGTAGTCAGTGCCTGGCTCAGAGAAATAACAAAATAAACACTAGCATTTTTAAAAGCTATTCATTTTGGTGTCTGTTCAAAACCAAGAAGCCGTCCATCTTTGTAAACTATAATTTGTAGAATGAAACAAATAGAAATCTTCACAATATCCCTGACACATTTTACAATTTTACAACATCTGACAAATTCACTTTGTCAAGCAATGGCACAAGTAAGACAGCATGGGGAACAAGTGTGTTTGTGTGTGTGTGTGTGTGTGTGTGTGTGTGCGCGCGCACGCGCGCGTGTATGTGTGTGTTCTCTCCTTTGCATCTGTCAACTTCATTGGCAATAAATAAAACTTCAGTGACAACAATAAATTGTCTATGATATATTCTTGTCAGCTCAATTCTTTGAACTCATTAACCTTTGTTGATATCATTATTTTCAGAGAGGGCTAAACATAATTTTCCCTTCCTTTTTAAGACTCCCTTAATTGGTCATGTTTTACTCACTTTTGAACAAAATGAGAAAAATGACCTCAGCTAGCTAGCTAACCAACCAACAACTGAATATTGAGTGTGTATCATGAGCCAGACACAATGATAGGTCTTCAAGAAACAGCAATCAGAAAGTCATATTTCCTACATCAAGAAGGTCTCAGTTTAATCAAAGGTAGACAACTAAAGTGCAATGAAATATGTTTCACATAACAAGTATAGAAAAGGTTTGAAAGAACAGAGAGAGTGATTGATCCTAATTATAGGCTTAGCAGAAATATGATAGTCAACATAAATCCTTGAAACAATTCTGAAGCATAAGTAGAAATTCACATTAAATGACACTTAGTGAAGGTTACTCAGTCGTATCTGACTCTTTCTGACTCCATGGACTATACAGTCCATGGAATTCTCCAGGCCAGAATACTGGAGTAGGTAGCCTTTCCCGTCTCCAGGGGATCTTCCCAATCCAGGGATCAAACTCAGGTCTCCTGAATTGCAGGGGATTCTTTACCAGCTGAGCCACCAGGGAAGCCCACAGATTCTGGAGTGAGTGGCCAATCCCTTCTCCAGTGAATCTTCCTGACCCAGGAATCAAACTGGGGTCTTCTGAATTAAAGGTGGATTTTTTACCAGCTGAGCTAAATTCACATCGGTAGGGGGAAAATACATTATTTTTACAATAACAATTAACACAAAGTCCTGACAGGATCAGTTCAGTTCAGTCAGTCAGTCATGTCCAACTCCTTGTGACCCCAAGAAGTGCAGCATACCAGGCCTCTCTGTCCATCACCAACTCCTGGAGTCCACCCAAACCCATGTCCATCAAGTCGGTGATGCCATCCAACCATCTCACCCTCTGTTGTACCCTTCTCCTCCTGCCTTCAATCTTTCCCAGCAGCAGGGTCTTTTCAAATAAGTCTGTTCTTCACATAACGTAGCCAAAGTATTGGAGTTTCAGCTTCAGCATCAGTCCTTCCAATGAATATTCAGGACTGATTTCCTATAGGATGGACTGGTTGGATCTCTTTGCAGTCCAAATGACTCTCAGGAGTCTTCTCCAACACCACAGTTCAAAAGCATCGATTCTTCGGCACTCAGCTTTCCTCATAGTCCAACTCTCACATTCATACATGACTACTGGAAAAATCATAGATTTGACTAGAAGGACCTGTGTTGGCAAAGTAATGTCTCTGCTTTTTAACATGCTGTCTAGGTTGGTCATAGTTTTTCTTCCAAGGAGCAAGCATCTTTTAATTTCGTGGCTGCAGTCACCATCTGCAGTGATTTTGGAGCTCCCAAAAATAAAGTTTGTTACTGTTTCCACCATGAAGTGATGGATTGGCTGCTATGATCTTAGTTTTCTGAATGTTGAGTTTTAAACTAACTTTTCCACTCTCCTCTTTCACTTTCATCAAGTGGCTCCTTAGTTCTTCTTTGCTTTCTGCCATAAGGGTGGTTTCATCTGCATATATGAGGTTATTGATATTTCTCCCGGCAATCTTGATCCCAGCTTGTGCTTCATCCAGCAAGGCATTTCTCATGATGTACACTGCATATAAGTTAAATAAGCAGAGTGACAATATACAGCCTTGACATACTCCTTTCCTGATTTGGAACCAGTCTGTTGTTCCATGTCCAGTCCCAACTGTTGCTTCTTAACCTGCATACAAATTTCTTAAGAGGCAGGTCCGGTGGTCTGGTATTCCCATCTCTTCAAGAATTTTACACAATTTGTTGCAATCCACACAGTCAAAGGCTTTCGTGTAGTCAACAAAGCAGAAGTAGATGTTTTTCTGAAACTCTCTTGCTCTTTCAATATGTTAAAAGAAAATTATAACAATATCTCTATTTTTTTCCAAAATAATTACATATCACTCTAATATAAATCAGTATAATGTCATTTAGAATTATTATTTTAGAGCAATCAATTGAGAATAATAAATTATATACAGTAGCTATTACTTTGAAATGCTATAGGAAACTACTAAATATTGAGAGCCTTCCTTTCATATTTGATAGCATTGCTTCTATTATTTCCTTAATCTAAATATACAAACACACTATTATAGAAGAGGATAAAAACTTTGTCTGTGGTCATGTAATTGATAAATGGATGTAGTTGTATATGAACTAGGTGCTTCTGCAGTGGTTCAGTGGTAAAGAACCCACTTGCAGTGCAGAAGACACAGGAGATACAGGTTTGATCCCTGGAGGATAGCATGGCAACCCACTCCAGTATTGTTGTCAGGAGAATCCCATGCACAGAGGAGCCTGGTGGGCTATAGTCCATGGAGCTGCAAACACTTGGATAGGATTGAAGTGACTGAGGACGCATGAAGTATATGAAGTAACATCCAGCTTATTAAAACGTGTTCATTTTCCTCTAGAATGTACTACTTCTGACTCCTCTCATTTTTAAATCCTTTTATTTTATCCAGTTTTATTTTCATAAGATAACTAATTTGGTGGCTTGGAGAGGGCTATTTATCCAAATCACATTTGCCTCACTTAAAACACAGGCAGTGACTGCCTATTATTTGCAAAATACTCTCCTAGTCACGAGAAATATAGCAGAAAACTAGATCACTCCTGTCTGAAAACCTGTTCAATATTTTTAAAATTCATTAATACAGAGGTAACTGCCTTATATAACCCGAACAAACAAGTCTACCATGTCTGGAGTATAATTAGCTGCATTCTTCCTGTTTCTATATATTAAGTTTAAAATGCTGAACCCACTGTCATACCAAAAGGTGCCCTGGAAAAAGTTAGATAGTCAAAGAAGACTTTATTCAAGGGCTATGGCAATAAGAGTGGGGAAACAGGACTCATTATGAACTTAAATCTGAGAAATAGAGGAATTTTAAGTACTGGGTTTCTCCAGTACTTAAACAGTACTTTACAGGTTTCCCCAGTACTTTACAGGATGCAGCTGTAAAGCATCCATCTGCAATGCAGGAGACACAGGAGATGCGTGTCTGATCCCTGGGTCATGAAGTTCCTCTGGAGTAGGAAATGGCACCTCATTCCAGTATTCTTGCCTGGAAAAGTCCATGGACAGTGCAGCATGGTAGGCTACAGAACATGAGGTCTCAAGGAGTCGGACAGGTCTGAGCAACTGAGCACAAAGGCAAGTTAGTAGAAAAGTACCAGAGGGCATTTAATAGCAAGTCTGATCAATGGGACAACTCAGGGCCATTCAGTTTTTCCTGAGTTTGTAAGTTCTTCTCTTTGATTAAGGCCATTTCTATTTGCTAACTGGTGCCCATCACAGTTAATCTTCTACCTTCTTACAAAGAAAGATAAGAGTGCTATTTTCCTTAATGTTTACATTTCAAAAGGATGGCTCCCATGTTCCTTACAAAGACATTCTTGGTCTGCAAAAGGCTTTTTAGCAGATTATATCTCAAAGGGGCAGATAAAGAGTTTAAACATTTTCTAGAGTAAATCCTCTAGGAAAAGAGAGGTCAGAGTCTGAAGCCTGACTAAAACTGAGCAAAGCACCTGGCTTCCCAAGTGGCACTAGTGGTAAAGAACACATGTGCCAATGCAGGAGACATGAGAGGTGAAGGTTTGATTCCTGGATCAGGAAGATCTTCTGGAAGAGGGCATGGAAATCCACTTCAGTAATCTTGCCTGGAGAATCCCATGGACAGAGAGGAGCCTGGTGGGATACAGTATACAGGGTTGCAAAGGATAGGACATGACTGAAGCGACTTAGCATGCACAAGGCCTCTTTGGTCACAAAACATCTTCCTGTATTATCCAAGACCCTTGGGCACTTTAAATCATGCTCTGGCTACTCATGTAGTAGAAAGTCTTGTATTGTTTAGATTGTGTGTGTGTGCTAATTCACTTCAATCATGTCTGGCTCTGCACTACCTTGTGGATTGCAGCCCACCAAGCTCCTCTGTCCATAGGCTTCTCCAGGCTGGAATAGCATAGTATGTTGAAATTTCCTCCAGGGGAATCTTCCCTACACAGGGATCAAACCCACGTCTCCTGCTTGAAAGGCAGATTCTTTTACACTGAGCCACCTTGGAATCTTTGTTGTTTTTAAAATTAAAATAGACGTTTTCAATTTAAGATAAGCCCATGCTGATCTACTGAGAAACCTGGGTGGGCATCAAGAAGCAACAGTTAGAACCCAGTATGAAACAGCTGATTGGTTCAGGACTGAGAAGGGAGTACGACAGGACTGTCTTTTGATAGTAAAAAAAAAAAAAACAAACCAACAAAACAAAACCTAAGATCTTGGCATCTGGCCCCATACTTCATGGCAAATAAAAGGGGAAAATGGGGAAGCAGTGACAGATTTCCTCTACCTGGGCTCTAAGATCACTGTGGATGGTGACTGCAACCATGAAATCAGATGTTTGCTTCTTGGCAGAAAAGCTATGACAAACCTAGACAGTGTGTTGAAAAGCAGAGACATCACTCTGCTGACAATGGTCCCTATAGTCAAGTCTATGGTCTTCCTGATGGTCATGTACGGTTGTGAGAGCTGGACCATAAAGAAGGCAGAGCGTCAAAGAATTGATACCTTCAAACTGTGGTGCTAGAGAAGACTCCTGAGATTCCCTTGGACAGCAATGAGATCAAACCAACAAATCTTAAAGGAAATCTTTAATACTCTTTGGAAGGACTGATGCTGAAGCTGAAGCTGTGGTATTTTGGTCACCTGGTGCAAACAGCCAACTTGTTGGAAAAAAGTTCCTGATGTTGGGAAAGACTGAGGGCAGGAAAAGAGAGTGTCAGAGGATGAGATGGCTGGATGGAATCACTGATGCAATGGACATGAACTTGGGCAAACTTTAGGAGATGGACGGGGAGGCCTGGCGGGGTCACAAAGAGTTGGACCCAACTGGGTGACTGAATAACAACATTGATTTTAATATGCAGATTTTTTTTTTTTTTTTTTTTTTGCTGCCCTTGAGAAATTGGAAAATCTAACTTTATTGAAGATTGGTATTTGTAACCCCTATTTTATATAATCTAAAGGAAAGTCCTTAGGAAAATCCTGGTCTTTGGTGTCTAATAATTCACTCTTGTTATTTCTGTCCCTGATCCTGTTCACCACATGGTGTAGCTGTTGGGTATTAATTAACTATACTTAAGTATTCTTTGGCTTTCTCTAAGTCAAACGGTATGATCTGCCCATGAAGAAATCTATGATTAAAACCTTGTACTTGCATGAGCCACGATGAATTCACCTTGGACCAATAGACTTACCTATAATCAAGGTACACTGTGTATTTACTACAGATAACCAGACAGATTGCATTTTAAGAGCCCTGTATATAAGAGGTGGTGATGCACACCAAGTCATGCTTTTATTTGGAAGATATTCTCAGTTGAGATATTCTTGAATAGTGCACTGGTTTCCAATGTCATGATTATAAATACCAGATCCCCACTTACTTCTCTCTTTATGCTATGCTATTCAGTGACTTACATGAAAACATGGAAAGTTTAATTTTACAGTAATGGCAGATGTCTCTAAGTTGTTTGAGATACTAATTTGACTCATTTATGTTGTTGTATTGGACTAGATTTTTTTTGCCAACATCTCCAGGACAAAATTTAACACATGTATTTGTAACACAACTTTTAGAAACCAAGCAATCCACATAAATAAGAGGTTGAAATTTTAGTTCATTTGTTTTGTGACTCTGCTTCCTGATATAGTTAATTATATGATTGAAAGCATTCAGCCAGGAGGATGAAAAGCAGCAGTTCTCTTTTTCAGTTTCATTAGTGAAATAGTACAGTAGTGTTGATTCCAGTCTGCAGTCAACCTTTTACAAGTTAGAGCTATAGTTTACTTCCCTTGTGGCAAAGAGGTAAAGAATCCATCTGCCAAGGCAGGGGGTGCAAAGAGACAAAGGTTCAATCCCGGGTTGGAAAGATCCGCTGGAGTAGAAAATGGCAACCCATTTCAGTATTCTTGCTTGGAAAGTTCAACGGACAGAGGGGCCTGATGGGCTGCAGTCCACTGGGTCACAAAAAGTCAGGTGTGACTAAGCACACACATACATGTATATGCTGCTGCTGCTAAGTCACGTCAATCGTGTCCGACTCTGTGTGACCCCATAGACGGCAGCCCACCAGGGTCCCCCGTCCCTGGGATTCTCCAGGCAAGAACACTGGAGTGGGCTGCCATTTCCTTCTCCAGTGCATGAAAATGAAAAGTGAAAGTGAAGTCACTCAGTCGTGTCCGGCTCTTAGCAACTCCATGGACTGTAGCCTACGAGGCTCCTCTGTCCACGGGATTTCCCAGGCAAGAGTACTGGAGTGGGGTGCCATTGCCTTCTCCGATACATGTATATAGTTCCCAGTAAATCCAGTTGCTGTATATAAATATTAAATCAATAAATAAATGAATTGATATAGACACATCATTATGAGAGTTCTGGAAACATTATGATTAAAAAAACACACACACAGAGCTAAAGCTTCTAGTTGCTAATTAGATTATAGGTGCGGAAAATCAGCCTATATTTTTTTAAATGTTCTCCCTAAGATAAATTAAGCACTTCCCTAGAGAATATTATTCTTAGTTCACATTTTAATCTTCTATAGAATAGTATTTTACATCTCAGTACATGTAAAAAAATGTTGGGGACCCTGATAATAATTAGGCAAATAAATAGAGCAAATAAGCCATAATAAGCATAATAAGCCATAATATTGAAACCAACTGATTTGTGATCTAACACACACAAGAAAAAACTGTCTTAAACATAGCCCACTAAATTAAACTGAGACATCTAGGATTCAAATTCACATAGATAATCCTAAATATAAATAATCTGTGAGAGTTTTCATATGTAGGACAAAAGTCTCATGTACTGTTTGTATAACAACAATTTTTAAAGCTGTGTCTGCAAAAATCAATGAGAATAAGATTCAGGAAGTTTTGTAGTTTAATTTTAACCTAGAGCTTATAAGATTTAGTGTAATAAAATTGGCAAAACAAAAAAATTAAGTTTGTAAAATTGATTTTTAAAGAGCAGAGATTTTCTAGAGCTCAGCAGGTACGTGATAGGATTATAATATTTTCATAGCTAAAAATATTCATAAAACAAAGATGTGCTCAACACAAGCATGGGCATTATGATTGTCTAAGGCATCAGGATTTAACTACTATTTCTAAATTATACTTTTAAAAGATGTAATGTGTGATTGTACGTGTTTGTATACTTTAATACAGCAAATGAAGATTAACAGAAGCTATCCAGAGACTAATTTCAATTAAGCTGCACCAAGAAGCAAAACACAAAATATTTTCAGGATTAGAATCATACTGACTATGGTGAGATTGAAAAGAGAAGACTTACTATTCATTATCATTTCTGTATTCACAGAGTAAAACAATCAAATGGGAGCTTTCATATTCAAAGGTCAAAATTTGGGTATAACAAATTTATAGAAAACCTATCAAAAATTCTCTGGCTGTCATCAATCTTAGCTCTTCAAAATGTAAATAACAGGACACATACTGGCTTTAGGGAAAAAAAAAAGATTATTTGCTTAAGTGTAACTGAAATATTCCAATGCAGCTACAGATGAATATTCAGATAGTCGAATAAAATGAGCTGAATCTTCCCACCATGTAAGTTGACTTCCAAAGAAATACATCAAAGCTGTATATTGTCACCCTGCTCATTTAACTTATATGCAGAGTACATCATATGACATGTGGGGTTGGATTAAACTCAAGCTGGAATCAATATTGCCAGAAGAAATATCACTAACCTCAGATATGCAGATAGCACCACCCTAATGGAAGAAAGGAAAACGGAACTAAAGAATTTCTTAATGAAGGTGAAAGAGGAAAGTGAAAAAGCTGGCTTAAACTCAACATTTAGAAAACTAAGGGCAGGGAAAAAATGGAAACAGTGACAGACCTTACTTCCTTGGGCTCCAAAATCACTGCAGACAGTGACTGCAGTCCCCAAATTAAAAGGCACTTGCTCCTTGAAAGAGAAGCTATGACTAACATAGATAGCATATTAAAAAGCAGAGACATCACTTTGCCTACAAAGGTCCATATAATCAAAGCTATGATTTTTCCAGTAGTCATGCAATGGATGTGACAACTGGACCATAAAGATGGCTGACTCCCTAAGAACTGATGCTTTCAGACTGATGCTTTTTCATGCTTTTATTCATCATTTGTATTCATCATTGTCTTTATATCTTTCAAATTGTGTATTATTTCTTCATTTTTTTTATTTGCAGAAAAGTCATGATAAGGAATTTTTATTTATCCAGTTGTTGACTGATCAATACTGTCTGATATTTCATGAAATCAGAAGCAATGTTTATTTTTCATACTCATACCTTGATGCTTAACTTTGTGATTCTGGTACAAGATATTTCCATCTTGTAAATAAATATACTTTAGCTTGGATTTTAGAAAGTATACTAGAAATCTGTGGGATGTCATAAGCAATCAAATGAATTCAAATAAATAAATGAGTATATGTTTTTAGTAACTTGACAGGTCTGAAAATTGGGACTGCAAGATCAAATCAGTCAACCCTAAAGGAAATAAATCCTGAATATTCACTGGAAGGACTGATGATGAAGCTGAAGCTCCAGAACTGGCCACCTGATGCAAACAGCTGACTCACTGGATGCTGGGGAAGAAAAGGGGTTGGCAGAGGATGAGATGGGTTGGATGTCATCACCTACACAATGGACATGAGTTTGAGCAAACTCTGGGAAATAGTGAAGGATAGGGAAGCCTGGCATGGTTAGAGTCAGACACCGCTGAGTGACTGAACAATACAATAATCACTAAACTTATATTCTATTTTAGCAATATCAGTAGAAAGAAATTGATTATATTTACAATAGTTTTAACAACAATGTAGACAAAATTGATTATATTTACAATAGTTTTAACAACAACAATAAAACACTGTCTTATTGACCTAAGGTTGCATACCCATCTCTGCTAGTCAGACTAGGTGAGGATTGCTGCAGTCATAAATACACAGTTGCTTATGGTTGTTTAACACAAGAAAATGTTATTTGTTGTTCAAGCCATACCTGATGCAGGTCAAGCGGCTCTCTTTCATCCTACAGTCTTACCTTCTTTAAATCATGCCTTAAGTGTTTCAACAACAGGGGAGGGGAGCAAAAACACAGGGAACGCACTCTGAACTGGCTTGCCAAAAATTCAAACACATGGACCCACCTGAATGAAGGAGAGGCTGGAAAATATATTTTCCTCTATGCCAGGGTATAAGAAAATGAAACAGGATTTATTTCTGTTGCATTTTTTTCTTTTTTAATCATATTTCACAAAGTTTTAAGACTCAAACTGACCAGGCTGGGGTAACATGAAAGTGAAAGTGAAAGTTGCTCAGCTGTGTCTGATTCTTTGTGACCCCATGAACTGTAGTCTGCCAGGCTCCTCTGTCCATGGAATTCTCCAGGAAAGAATACTAGAGTGGGTAGCCTTTCCCTTTTCCAGGGGATCTTCCGAGCCCAGGGATTGAACCCAGATCTCCTGAATTGCAGGCGAATTCTTTACCATCTGAGCCACTATATTCACTCTTAAATTTGAAAGAAAATTAGGGAGGTCATCATTCAATTATAGTGAGAATGAGGCTAGGATATTTTCTCAAAAAATATAAAATTGTTTTTTTATTAATAGTCAAATAAGGAAATGGAGACAGAGATACTAAATGGATTCAAAAACCAAAATGACCAGAAATATAAACAGTTATTCTTTTTTATTAATTAATGTATTTATTTTGGGCTGTGCTAGGTCTTTATGGGAGACAGTGGAAACGGTGTCAGACTTTTTTTGGCGGGGGGGCTCCAAAATCCCTGCAGATGGTGATAGCAGCCATGAAATTAAAATATGCTTATTCCTTGGAAGGAAAGATATGACCAACTTAGATAGCACATTAAAAAGCAGAGACATTACTTTGCCAACAAAGGTCCATCTAGTCAAGGCTACGGTTTTTCCAGTGGTCATGTATGGATGTGAGAGTTGGACTGTGAAGAAAGCTGAGCGCCAAAGAATTGATGCTTTTGAACTGTGATGTTGGAGAAGACTCTTGAGAGTCCCTTGGACTGCAAGGAGATCCAATCAGTCCATCCTAAAGGAGATCAGTCCTGGGTATTCATTGGAAGGATTGATGCTGAAGCTGAAACTCCAATACTTTGGCCATCTCGTGTGAAGAGTTGACTCATTGGAAAAGCCTCTGATGCTGGGAGGGATTGGGGACAGGAGAAGAAGGAGATGACAGAAGATGAGATGGCTGGATGGCATCACTAATTCAATGGACATGAATTTGGGTAAACTCCGGGAATTGGTGATGGACAGGGAGGCCTGGTGTGCTGCAATTCATGGGGTCGCAAAGAGTCGGACATGACTGAGCGACTGAACTGACCTGAATCTTTAAGCCATATACTAAAATGTTAAACTTTGGAGAAGGAAATGGCAACCCACTCCAGTATTCTTGCCTGGAAATCTGCATGGACAGAGGAGCTTGATGGGCTACAGTCCATGGGGTCACAAATAACTGGACACAACTGAGCAACTGAGAACATAAAACATTAATAGCTACCACATTTTATTCATGAAACTATTATCAGAATTTAATAAAAATGAAGCTTCACTCAAAGTTTTAGTGAGATTAATAGAACGTTCAGTTCTCACCTAATAGATGTATTGTACAGACAGGAAGCAGAGGTTCTAAACAGTACTGTATCCAAACCAAAAACCACTGATTTATTTATGTCAGTCCTATTGTCTTGGCATTAATTCTTCAGGTAACAAGTCGAATTGATCTGCTGTCTTTATCAGAAAAAAAAATCATCTCAATGTATTATGTAAATGAATTGCTAATCCATCATTGTCTCATTTAGTTCTTTAAAATACCATACAAAAGGCCTAAAATAAAAACATGTGCAGCTACACTCAGTCAGGACATGCCAAATGTTATCACTTTTCCCATGCCTCTGAACAAATTCTGTGTAGAAATGGACTCTTTGGGATCTTGGAAAGAGGGAGATTGTTCAGGGTTACCTGGGAAGAGATTCTGCTGCCCCCGCTGTGAGGACATAGCCTAGCTGAGGGTGAGTTGCTTTAGTTACCAGAGAACAACAATGTTTATAAGTATTTATTTTAAGAGAAGTGCAGAGATTAGTAGTGTAAATCTTTTAGGAAGATGCTTCGATCTTGAGTATAAAAAGATCATTGAAAGACAGTAATGCGGCTGTGTTTTCAATTCAAGTCTGCATGTAGAGTGTCCCCAGAGAGGAAGGAGAGGATGAGGAAAGCCCTACTAATTTAAATTCATTCGCTTCTGCTCTGGGCAGTCAAGTACTGCATCCTTGGCTACAAAAAATAAACTCAGAAATAAATAGGTGCTTAGTGTCTCTTCCCACAGATCCATATTCCATGTGAGGATTTTCAAAGAATTTTGAAAAAGTTTCCAACTCCTGTAAGGTAGTTAACACAATATCCCATTCTTGACTTGTTTGAATAATTCAAGATGACCTCACCAGAATTTATCAAGTCTCAAAATCTAACTTCCTGTTCATAGAAAGTTTTTACAATAGAAAGATACATTAAATGACACCATGAGGATGAAATAATCTAAATCAAGAAGGTGGGAAAGTACTGGTGACCATATTGAAACAATGAATAAATAAAAAATTGGCTTGAAAAGATAAACTGATAAACATGCTGTAAAGAAACTTCAGAAGGGACCATATTTAGATCTTGATTCAAATAGCACAATAGCAAAGAAAACTAAGAAAAAAAATAACTAACTATATTTTTTATATTCTAGGATATTCTGGGGGAAATGAATATAGACTGTTATTACATAGTATGAATGGATTATTTTTAAACTTTTAGCTGTGCTAAAAGTATCATAGTAAAATCCTTATCTTTTAGTATTTGGGATAAATAGTGCTGTATTTATGGGGGGAAAGTGTTACATAGTTTCTCCTCTTAGTACTGAAGATGAATTTGGGAGAGAATGTTATTTAAATATGTTTCCTGATATCATTTATAATGATAATATTCATGTGGCAATAGTTAACCAAGAAAGAAATAAAGTTACACTTAATATATCAGGTAATATCACCACTCTGGCAATCAGAGGGATTTGATAAGTTAATTACTATGGACAGTCCTCACTGCTTTTCATACACATGTGCAATGTATATTAGTATATGTATATATTAATACATGTGTATACACACATGCACTTAGACATATATATATAATTAGTTCTTCTTATTTCGAACTTGACTATTTTTGAAAATTGAAAAGGAACCAAAATCACGACTATTTAAGAAATTTTAATATTAATCTACTGGAAGAAAACTGAATTTTGGAGTCTGTCCCTGCTTAAAAAAATTTTAATTCCATAAATTTTGACAGCGATGTAGGCCACCAAAAAAAAAAAAAAAAATGGAATTCTCACAACATTTAAGACTCTTTCATATTTTTATCGAGTCAAATATGTTTTATTTGAGATCTAGTTTTAATGTAACTATTGTCTTAACAATACCATTAAAATTCCTTCTTAATTGGAGAATGAGTACATGCGCAGTTGCTCAGTTGTGTCTGACTCTTTGCAACCCCACCCACTAGGCTCTTCTGTCCATGGGATTATCCAGACAAGGATACTGGTGTGGGTTGCCATTCCCTCTTCCAGGGGATCTTCCTGACTCAAAGATGAAACTTGCTTCTCCTGGGGCTCCTGCATTGTCAGGCAATTCTTTACCACTGAGCCACCTGGGAAGCCCTAGTTGGACAATAAAAAAAAAAAAATGTTTTTGGTATTTTAATACAAATTCAATAAACACTGTGTATGTAGGTACTTTTATAACCCTAACAAGAACTTTAAATAAATGTTTAGACATTATGGGCAAGACTACCAAATGCTGTGATTAATGTTACTAAACAGTTTCTATTATAAACTTCTGTTTTCAGAACATGACATGATTCTGAAAAAGTCTCGGTTTGCACTAAAGTGTCACATGTTTTGCCTCTTTCCCAAGGTGATTATTTTCTCACATGTGGGAGGAAAATCTGTTCCCTTTTTTCCACAAGTGAGAATGTGGAAAATATATTTTTTCATTGTAAAAATAATTGGCTACTTATTTGTATTTAAAGTAGTTCAAATGACATACTTTTTTAACTATTACAAATAATTCTGCACTTTTAATTTTGATTATAAAATTATATACAATCATTGTAGAACCATTCTGAAACAAGTAGCATTTAAAGAAATTTAAAAACCTACACACAGAGATCACCACATTTGATGTAGTTACTATTTCTTTGCCACCTTTAAAAAATATACATACTGAATATTTTAAGATTAGAATAATACATAAATACATAGTAGCAAACCATATTTTTAAATATTCTAAATTGTAATTCCAAATGACTTTATAATAATGCAAGAGCTATAATCATTTAACAAATCATTGATATGAGAACCAGCACTTTGTCTCTAATTTCCTATTATAAAAGTTAGAATATGATATATAACTTATACATGTGTATTTATGTGACTAAATATTTTTTTCAGAAACTTTCTTGACTTAGAAAAGACTGCTTCCTATCAAGGGATTAGCCTATTTAAAATTTTGCATTAGTTTCAGGTGTGCATCCGTGCTTAGTCCCTCATTCGTGTCCGACTATTTGCAACCCCATGCACTGCGGCCCACCAGGTTCCTCTCTCAATGGGGACTCTCCAGGCAAGGATAATGGCATTTGTTGCCATGCCCTCTTCCAGGGGATCTTCCTGACACAGGGGTCAAACCCAGGTCTCCAGCATTGCAGGCACCTAATTTTTACCATTTGAGCCACCAGGGAAGCCCAAGAATAGTATTGACTGGCTTGATGATCTTGGAAACATTTGTTGAATGTAACATCTACTAAGGCCTTAGCTTCTTAATGTCTATTTGGCAGAAAAGTGTTCTGCAGTTCTGCACACCTGCCCAGGACTGTTGCCTGATAAGTAAATTTCTTATTCTTTGTTAAATTTTGAAGTACCATTTATACCCCAATTCTGCCTATCCTAACAGTTTTTTTCAAGAGTTTTATACATATAATCAAACTGCCATCTGAAAATGTTATAGTAATTTATAGCTAAAGCAATACTTCTAATACTACCAACTCAGAATTCTTGAAAATATTGCTACCAAACTCTCCTACCACGAGGGCTTCACAGGCGGCATTAGTAGTAAATGACCTGCCTGCCAATGCAAGAAACATAAAGAGATGAGGTTCAATCCCTGGGTCTGGAAAATTCCCTGGAGGAGGGCATGGCAACCCAATCCAGTATTCTTGCCTGGAGAATTCCATGGACAGAGGAGCCTTGCGGACCATGTGGTGGCAAAGAGTCAAGTGTCTTAGGGTGAAGCACATACATGCACCAAATAGAGTAGGAAAGAAATCAAAAGTTTATACTCTTGCAATTTGCTGAGAGTGTATTAAAAGAATATTTGTAAAGATGTGGATCATGTGTAAGGAAACTATAATGAGTAGACCATTGGGAATAGTAATAAAAGAGCTCCACTACCACCTCAGGCCTGAAAGGTCAAGGGAGGGAGGAATTACCTCAATCTGAGAGAGCAAACTGTGTTGAGCCAATGCTTGACAGGAAGTCAGAAAGAAGAAACAGCCTATTTTGATTTTGTCCACATAGCCCAGTCCCCTCAGGCCCCCAAAACAAGGTCAGAGCATGGCTCTGAAGAGAAACTGACAGAATGGGCACAGTGCACCCAGTTTGCCCCTTGGTGTATAATTTTATTCTTTTCATGCCTTTGTAAAAGGCACACAAATTCTTTTGGTGTCTCTCTCTATGGTTCAGAGTTGGTGAAAATTCAGCGGTAGTTACATATGCAACCTAAGAGGTGAGTTGCCAGTGTTCTTCACACAAGATAGGGTGTAACAAAGGAAAAACATGCAAATACAACATAGCTGCTTTACTCCTTGCTTTTGTTGTTGTTTATTCACTTAGTCATGTCTGACTCTTGTAATCCCAGGGACTGTAGCCTGGCAGGTTCCTCTGTCCATAGCATTTCCCAGACAAGAACACTGATGTGGGTTGCCATTTCTTTCTCCAGAGGATCTTATTGAGCCAGGGACTGATCTGCATCTCCTGCCCTGCAAGAAGCTTCTTTACCCCTGAGAGATCAGGGCAGCTCCCCTGCTTCTGTAACTGTTCCTAAATCCTAGGTAATGCTTCCCATATGGGCTTCCCAGATGGCTCAGTGGTACAGAATCTGCTTGCAATGCAGGAGATGCAAGTTAAGTCCCTGGGTGGGAATGATCCCCTGGAGAAGGAAAAGGCAACCCACTCCAGTATTATTGCCTTGGAAATCTTATGGACAGAGGAGCCTGCCAGGCTAGAGTCCATAGGGTCTCAAAAGAAACAAACATGACTTCCTAACTAAATAAAGAGTTCTACCTGTACATTGGGCTGGCAGCTTGGCTGATGGGATTCTTTGCTTACCCAGGTGAAACTTCACTTTTGTGGAAATTGAATTCTTGGTAATCATGTCTCTTACTGTATTTTGCAATATATCGTTGACCTGAGTTTTACAAAAGTCATAGAAGATATTCCAGTCAGTTTCCTAGGTTCTGAATATATTCATCACTGTTCTGTTTGTATGGCAGCATCCCAATGTGCCTGGTAACTTACCCTAGTCAGTAGTGGACCCGCCTATCTGCTAGCTGGTTAAATTATGAATCTAAAATGAACCAAAGAAAATCTATGTCTGCAGGAAGGGAACTGGAGGAAATAAATAACCTGAACGTCACTCTCTTTCTTGAAAGCTCCAGCAATGTCGTGATCTGGCCAAACACCTAAAAGCCAAAAGGCAAAGGTCCACTTAAATATAGACCATGTTTGTTAGCATTATTGAACACAAAGAAGAGGAAAGAAGGTGCAGCATAGATCAGAAGGATGAAATAATGATAGAACTTGCAAAATCATTCTTAATATCTTATTTTAAATGGTAAAACATTCATAACTCAACATATATTTCTCAAATTTTCAAGTCACCCAAAGTTTTTCATGCCTTTATTAATCATTTATTCATCATTGTCTTTGTATGTTTCAAATTTGTGTATTTTTTCTTCATTTCTTTATTTGCAGAAACATCATGATTAGGAATTTTAATTTATCCATTAGTTGACTGATCAATACAATCTGATATTTCATTTCATGAACCTGAGAGAAAAGGTTATTTTTCATACTCATCAGTTTGGTTCAGTTCAGTCATTCAGTCATGTTTTACTCTTTGCAACCCTGTGGACTGCAGCACGCCAGGCTTCCTTGTCCATCACCAACTACCGGTGCTTGCTCAAACTCATGTCTGTTGACTCAGTGATTTCATCCCACCATCTCATCCTCTGTCATCCCCTTCTCCTCCTGCTTTTAATCTTTCCCAGCATCAGAGTCTTTTCAAATGAGTCAGTTCTCATCCGATGGCCAAAGTATTGGAGTTTCAGCTTCAGTATCTGTCCTTCCAATGAACATTCAGGACTGATTTCCTTTAGGATGGACTGGTTGGATCTCCTTGCAGTCCGAGGGACTCTCAAGAGTCTTCTCCAACATCACAGTTCAAAAGCATCAATTCATCTGCACTCAGCTCTCTTTATAGTCAACTTTCACATCCATATACGACTACTGGAAAAACTATAGCTCTGACTAGACGGACCTTTGTTGGCCAAGTAATAACTCTGCTTTTTAGTATGCTATGTTGATCATAGCTTTTCTTCCAAGGAACAAGCTTCTTTTAATATCATGGCTGCAGTCACCATTTGCAGTGATTTTGGAGCCCAAGATAATAAAGTCTGTCACTGTTTCCATTGTTTCCCCATCTATTTGCCATAAAATGATAGGACCAGATGCCATGACCTGTGTTTTTTAAATGTTGAGTTTTAAGCTAGCTTTTTCACTCTTCTCTTTCACTTTCATCAATAAGCTCCTCAGTTCCTCTTCACTTTCTGCCAAAAGAGAGTCATCTGTGAATCTGAGGTTATTGATATTTCTCCTGGCAACCTTGATTCCAGCTTGTACTTCATTCAGCCCAGCATTTCTTTTGATGTACTCTGCATATACATTAAATAAGCAGGGTGACAATATATAACTTTGATGTACTACTTTCCCAATTTGGAACCAATCTGTTGTTTCATGTCCAGTTCTAACTATTGCTTCCTGACCTGCATACAGATTTCTCAAGAGGAAGGTAAGGTGGTCTGTTATTTCCATCTCTTGAAGAATTTTCCAAAGTTTGCTGTGATCCACAAAGTAAAAGGCTTTGGTGTAGTCAATAAAGCAGAAGTAGATGTCTTTCTGGAACTTTCTTGTTTTTTCCATGATCCAACACACGTTGCCAATTTGATCTCTGGTTCCTTTGCATTTCCTAAATCTGGTTTGAACATCTAGATGTGCACAGTTTCAGCTTCAGCATCTATCCTTCCAATGAACACCGAGGACTAATCTCCTTTAGGATTGACTGATTGGATATCCTTGCAGTTCAAGGGACTCTCAAGAGTCTTCTCCAACACCACAATTCAAAAGCATCAATTCTTTAGCACTCAGTTTTCTTCACAGTCCATCTCTCACATCCATACATGTCCACTGGAAAAACCATAGCCTTGACTAGATGGACCTTAGTCGGCAAAGTAATGTCTCTGCTTTTGAATATACTATCTAGGTTGGTCATAACTTTTCTTCCAAGGAGTAAGCGTCTTTTAATTTCATGGCTGCAGTCACCATCTGCAGTAATTTTGGAGCCCCCAAAATAAAGTCTGACACTGTTTCCACTGTTTCCCCATCTATTTCCCATGAAGTGATGGGACCAGAAGCCATGATCTTCTTTTTCTGAATGTTGAGCTTTAAGCCAACTTTTTCACTCTCCTCTTTCACTTTCATCAAGAGGCTTTTAAGTTCCTCTTCACTTTCTGCCATAAGGGTGGTGTCATCTGCATATCTGAGGTTCTTGATATTTCTCCCGGCAGTCTTGATTCCAGCTTGTGTTTCTTCCAGCCCAGCATTTCTCATGATGTACTCTGCATATAAGTTAAATAAGCAGGATGACAATATACAGCCCTGACGTACTCCTTTTCCTATTTGGAACCAGTATGTTGTTCCATGTCCAGTTCTAACTGTTGCTTCCTGACCTGCATACAGATTTCTCAAGAGGCAAGTCAGGTGGTCTTGTATTCCCATCTCTTTCAGAATTTTCCACAGTTTATTGTGATCTGTACAGAAAGAGATGGGAATACCATCATGCGAAGAGTTGACTCATTGGAAAAGTCTCTGATGCTCGGAGGGATTGGGGGCAGGAGAAGAAGGGGACAACAGAGGATGAGATGGCTGGATGGCATCACTGACTCAATGGACGTGAGTCTGAGTGAACTCCGGGAGTTAGTGATGGACAGGGAGGCCTGGCGTGCTGTGATTCATGGGGTCACAAAGGGTCGGACACAACTAATCGACTGAACTGAACACAGTCAAAGGCTTTGGCATAGTCAATAAAGCAGAAATTCTAGAACTCTCTTGCTTTTTCCATGATCCAGCAGATGTTGGCAATTTGATCTCCGGTTCCTCTGCCTTTTTTTAAAACCAGCTTGAACATCAGGAAGTTCATGGTTCATGTATTGCTGAAGCCTGGCTTGGAGAATTTTGAGCATTACTTTACTAGCATGTGAGATGAGTGCATTGTGTGGTAGTTTGAGCATTCTTTGGCATTGCCTTTCTTTGGGGTTTGAAGGAAAACTGACCTTTTCCAGTCCTGTCACCACTGCTGAGTTTTCTAAATTTCCTGGCATATTGAGTGCAGCACTTTAGTAGCATCATCTTTTAGGATTTGAAATAGCTCAACTGGAATTCCATCACCTTTACTAGCTTTGTTCATAGTGATTCCATCACCTTTACTAGCTTTGTTCATAGTGATGCTTCCTAAGGCCCACTTGACTTTGCATTCCAGGATGTCTGGTTCTAGGTGAGTGATCACACCATTGTGGTTATCTGGGTCATGAAGAACTTTCATACCTTGCTGCTTAACATAGTGTTTCTGGTATAAGATATTTCTATCCTATAAATAAATTTGGTTTAGGTTGGTTTTCAGAAATTATACTGGGAATCTGTGGGATGTCATAGGCATTCAAATGAATTAAAAATAAATAAATGTGTAGATGTTTTTATCAACTTGACAGATCCTAAAATTGGGACCTAAGAACAGATTTTCTCCAGCTTAAATAAATGTTCTTTTTTGCCTCTTTTCTCTTTCTACATAGCAGATAAAATATTATTTCCCACTTGCCTACAAACCAACTGAAGCAGAAATTATGTCCTTTGGGGATTTCTTTGGTGATCCTGTGGCTAAGATTCTGTGCTCCCAATGTAGGAAGCCTGGGTTCCAATTCCTGGTCAGGGAAGTAGATCCCACATGCTGCAACTAAGAGTTTCCATGCCACAACTAAGAGTTCTCATGCTGCAAACAGAAAGTATATGGGCTGCAACCAAGATGCAGCAAAGCCAAATAAATACATTTATTAATTAAATAATAAAAGATGAAATTATGTTTTAACTTTACCTTATCACATGATAGGTGCTTGATATTATTGAATTTTTAACTTAATGTGTAATTTATCATAGCATAGTTATAAACATGACTTTATTTCCTAATAGAAGACCTGTAGAGTTCATTGAGGCTAAAAAAGGAGGTGGTCAATATTTTAGAATTTATGAGTATGGTTTTAGCACCACACAATGTTCTGACTTTAAGAATAAAATTTGCCTGTCTAGAGAAAAATATGATTAAAGTAGAATAGTATTATTTATTCCCCTTCAATATTTTCAAGGGAAAAAAATCTCATTCTAGACCTACTGACTAATAACCTAATTTACAGTTTAACCTCCTGACATACAGAGTGCTTTGAACCAATGATGGGCAAAACTCAGCATTGAGATTCCTGTCATTTTAATTCACTAAACTGACATGTTGGTTTTATATTAGTTTTATATTAATCTTTTATAAGTGTGCTTAGTGTGATTTTGAATGATATAATCTTGTCACTTTTGTTTAATGTGAGAAGTTGAAGGCGGATGTAAGTTCTTCAAAGCAAGTAGCCCAAAGTAAATTGCATGTGCCCAAGGCTATTAGAAGGAAATTCTAGAAACCTGGGACTACCAGTTTCTCATTCTCCTTGCATGTTTTGTTTTCTTTATCTTTTTAATTATGATTTTACTCAATGTTAGTTTACATTTGAATTATTATATTAAATGCCTTTAGTACACCAAAAACTGATTTCAATTTTAGGGAGTTAGCTGTAAAATATGAAAAATGCTTAGGAGTTTTTTTTTCGGCTGACTGAAAGAATATGTTGCTGCTGACCACGTTTTGCAATGACATTACAATCTAAAAGAAAGGGAGTTTGTCTATATAGGATAGATTTAGAACATCAGTCTCCAACTTTTTGTCACCAAAAACTGGTTCCATGGAAGGAAATTTTTCTGTGGACTTGCGGGTGAAGGTGGTTTGAGGATGATTCAAGTGCATTATATTTATTGTATACTTCATTTCTGTTATTGATACATTGTGATATATAATGAAACAATTATACAGCTCACCACAATTCTGGATCAGTGGGGACTCTGAACTTGTTTTCCTGCAACTAGACAGTCCCATCTATGGGTGATGGGAGACAGGACAGTGACACCGGAAGTGTGTTGCTTCTGTCCAGTCTACTCCATAATCTCGCTTTGGTTGCCATCATTGCAGAAAACTCTGATTTACAAAGATAGGATGTTGGAAATGGAAGCAAGCTTTTCAGTGTCTTTGTGGCAATCTCAGGAAAATAAATCCTGTTGCCAAATCAAACATGATTCTGTTCACTTTCAAAGTAAAGCCTATCTACTGACACTGAGTTGCTGTGAAGGAAAGTACAGCATTCATTGCAAGGCATCCAACAAGGGGGCCAAGTATGAAGAATGAGCAGCTCATGCTCAAAAGGCTTGTCTTTCAGGGGTAGGTTTTTAAAGAGAGTGTGAGGGAGTGTCACAGGATATGTGATCAACTCATGCATAGTTCTTTGGTTGGTTGATGGTGAGGTAACAATGGAAACAGTGACAGACTTCATTTTTGGGGGCTCCAAAATCACTGCATTTGTTTACTGCAGCCATGAAATTAAAAGACACTTGCTCCTTGGAATAAAAGTTATGACCAACCTAGACAGTATATTAAAAAGCAGAGACATTACATTGCCAACAAAGGTCCATCTAGTCAAAGCTATTGTTTTTGTAGTAGTCATTTATGGATAGGAGAAGGCAGTGGCACCCCACTCTAGTACTCTTGCCTGGAAAATCCCATGGACAGAAGGCCTGGTGGGCTGTAGTCCATGGGGTCCCTAAGAGTCGTACATGACTGACGGACTTCACTTTCACTTTTCACTTTCATGCATTGGAGAAGGAAATGGCAACCCACTCCAGTATTCTTGTCTGGAGAATCCCAGGGACGGGGGAGCCTGGTGGGCTGCCATCTATGGGGTCTCGCAGAGTCAGACATGACTGAAGTTACTTAGCAGCAGCAGCAGCAGCATGTATGGATATGAGAGTTGGACTATAAAGTTTGTTCAGGGCCAAAGAATTGATGCTTTTGAACTGTGGTGTTGGAGAAGACACTTGAGAGTCCCTTGGACTGCAAGGAGATCCAACCAGTTTATCCTAAAGGAAACCAGTCCTGAATATTCATTGGAAGGACTGATGCTGAAGCTGAAACTCCAATACTTTGGCCACCTGATGAAAAGAACTGACTCATTTTAAAAGACCCTGATGCTTGGGAAAGATTGAAGGCAGGAGGAGAAGGGGATGACAGAGGATGAGATGGTTGGATGGCATCACTGACTCATTGGACATGAGTTTGAGTAAACTCTGGGAATTGGTGATGGACAGTGAGGCCTGGCATGCTGCAGTCTATGGGGTCTCACAGAATTGGATACGACTGAGCAACTGAACTACTGAGGTAACAGGGTGTTGTTTCCAGAACTTCAATCATCAATCTTCAGGTGCCAACCAGTCTAGGATTTATATGCTAGGGTTTGTATCAGCATGAGGTTAACTTCTTACACCTGGTGAGGATTTAGTAACTGCAAAACAACTCAAGAATATGGCTTAGGATATGATAGCCCTTCAATTCAGTTCAGTTCAGTCACTCAGTCGTGTCCGACTCTTTGCCACACCATGAATCACAGCACTCCAGTCCTCCCTGTCTATCACCAACTCCCGGAGTTCACTCAGACTCACATCCACCGAGTCAGTGATGCCATTATTCCAGCTCATCCTCTGTTGTCCCCTTCTCCTCCTGCCCCAATCCCTCCCAGCATCAGAGTCTTTTCCAATGAGTCAACTCTTCGCATGAGGTGGCCAAAGTACTGGAGTTTCAGCTTTAGCATCTTTCCCTCCAAAGAAATCCCAGGGCTGATCTCCTTCAGAATGGACTGGTTGGATCTCCTTGCAGTCCAAGAGACTCTCAAGAGTCTTCTCCAACACCACAGTTCAAAAGTATCAATTCTTCGGTGCTCAGCCTTCTTCACAGTCCAACTCTCACATCCATACATGACCACTGGAAAAACCATAGCCTTGACTAGGGACCTTTGTTAGCAAAGTAATGTCTCTGCTTTTTAATATGCTATCTAGGTTGGTCATAACTTTTCTTCCAAGAAGTAAGCATCTTTTAATTTCATGGCTGCAGTCACCATCTGCAGTGATTTTGGAGCCCCCAAAAATGAAGTCTGACACTGTTTCTCCATCTATTTCCCATGGAATAGGAATGATGGCACCAGATGCCATGGTCTTCGTTTTCTGAATGTTGAGCTTTAAGTCAACTTTTTCACTCTTCTCTTTTACTTTCATCAAGAGGCTTTTTAGTTTCTCTTCACTTTCTGCCATATAGCCTTTACGGAGGACCTAAAGGTCTTTGATTTTGTTTTATGGCTTAACTATAATAAAGACCTTTATTATTATTATAAAGGTTTTGATTTTGTTTTATGGCTTAACTATTATTATTTTCCTTTGTTTCTGCATTTTCTCCCTTCTGTGATTATATTTGCTCTTTGGAACCCAGGGCAAGCCTAGGAGGCTAAACATTTATACAAACAAGAGATAGAGAACATGGAGTGATTTCCCTGGGAAAGCTTCACAATGACCTGCTCAGTGTCAATCCAGTTCTTTTAGAAAATGCTGAGTGTTATTAACATATAGTAATAAATAAGCATATAAACTGGTTTAAAGTCCTACGGGGTTATATTAGTCAGCTAGAGCTGCTGTAATAGAATGATATTAATACTACAGACTGGGTGGATTAAATAAGAGGAATCAATTTTCTCACTGCTCTGCAGGATGGAAATCTAGGATTAACATTCCAGCAGCATTACTTTATGGTGAAGACCCCTGTTCCTGGCTTGCAGATGGTCACCTTCTCAGTGTGTCCTCAAACTGCCTTTCCTTTGTGCATACATGTTCCTGGTGTCTTTTTCTCTTCTTAAAATGACAATAGTCTTATTGGATTAGATCCCAATTCTCATGATATCATTTAATGTTGACTACCTCCTTAAAAGCCCTATCTTTAAGTACAATCACTTTAAGAATTAAGGCTTCAGCATTTGCTGATGGAGTGGGCAGACACAATTCAGTCAATACTATCAATCAAATCAGCCTTCATTAGCAACCAGATTTTGAAAGCCAGTGACATAGTGATAGCCCTGTCCTTTGGGAATTGATCCAGTGAGCAGTAGCCTCACTCCAGTAACAATGTGACTGAAAGTAAATCTGCAGTATCCAAACTCCAGTAATGCATGCATGCTAAGTTGCTTCAGTAGTGTCCAAATTTGTGCAACCCTATGGACTACAACCTGCTAGGCTCTTCTGTCCATGGGATTCTTCAGGCAAGAATACTGGAGAGGGTCACCATGCTCTCCTCCAGGGGATCATCCTGATCCAGGGATCGAACCCATGTCGTTTACATCTACCTGCATTGGCAGGCAGGTTCTTTACCGCTAGCACCACCAAACTCCAGTAAACATGCTTCCTTAGCTAAAGCTCAACATCTCTAAACACATCTATTTCTGAAAGAGCACCAATCCATGATTCCATGTGTCAGCTACAAAGTGGCACTTGCCAAGAGCTTTTGCCACTGGCTGAACAACAACAAGTACGTTCGCCATCTGCCTCTTCCAATATTGAACACCATGCTGCTGTAGCTGTTGACCTTCAACATCCCCTGAGGGAGTTCAGGGTGGAGTGAGGCACTTTGTGCTACAGGGAATCTGGTGGGACAGGCCTTTGGACAGTTAGATATTTTTAGGTATTTCATGGTCCCAATCTTTGCATCTCTTGTGTCTAAAGAAACCATAAATCCTTTCATGATGACATTATTACCTTCTTTTCTTCTTGTAAAGTAAGCAATTGAGGCATTGAACTCACCCTTCACCAAAATCCTGTATATTGACCTTCCCACATGACCTCTTTGGAGCAGCTTTCAGAACTCTCTGAGGTCTCCCCAGGTGCAGTTCTCATTTTGCCCCAAATAAAACTTAACTTGGAAATTTCAAATTGTATATCTTTTTAGTTGACATGTCATTCCAAACCTTATCAGCACTGTGATTTGTTAGTAATGTAGCACCAGAGAGTACTGTTCCTTCTTAATTAGCCAGCAATAAACTCAGCTTTTTCTTCCCCCAAGTATTAAGTAACATTTTTTTCTTTCAACAAAGGTATAAAATGTAATTTCTAGACTTAAAAAAAATAGCAAAGACAATATTTAAAGGTGTGGGTTTTACACTAATTATACCGTGACTTCTCACCTAAATATCTAGCACATCTCCCTCTTTCTTGGACTTATCAGCATGGCATCAAGAATTGCCAGGCTTTCTTCTCATTGTTTACTCTTTCACACTTTTTCCCTTTTCTTCTTCATTTAAATCACTTAGAATAGCTCAGATGTCTTCCATCTTTAATCTACCTGAACAATTGCTAATGACATTGGTCACTAAGTGTATTTTCCATTACTCTCTCATATTTACAGAATTATAGAGTAGCTAAAAATTAAGAGAATGTGCTAAATCCTTTGGATAATGTTTTCTATGTATTTTCTCTGCCACCTTGAAGTCTGTAAAAGTTATATGACAAATGTTTTCATGGGAAAACAAAAAAACTAGACAGTTCTTAGTTTACAGTCTTCTTGCTATCTCTGTGTCTGGAGGAAATAAATTTTGGTTACTTTTTTTAAAGGTGTTAATTAATATAGATGATTGAGGCTGTATGGTGAGCAATCATTAACAATATAAAAATATGTTCATAATGGTAATTATGGCTTATATAGCTTTCAAGAAAACTTTGTAGTTCATCAAGATGTCATATTTAATACCATATATTTACTGTGTTTTATTTAATATGATGACAATGATGGCTTTATTTTAAAGCTAAGCTATGATCTGTAAAGTTACTATTTGCATACTTTCAATAGTTTACATTACAGTATTTTATATTGCATTATTTTCATGATAATTTATATAACAAATATAGCATAGTGTTTATATTCACATGTATAAGATATATATCAAGATTTTTTAACTGGATTAAAATATCATACCTAACAAAAGGCAATATTTCATAAAATAATGGAATCATAATTGTGCTTTCTTTGTCATGTTTGGCCATAATTTAATGAAATCTTTTTTCTCAAGTTTCTTATTTTTAGAAAAGAAATATTAAACTTTTCTAGTAATCATTGATGTTTATTTCTGAGGCTAAAACATGACCTATAACTATTTCTTGCATCCAAGTATCTATTATTTCCATTCATATCTTATCCTTTCTGAAAATTCTCTTTTACTTTGCCCTTTCCAGATTCAGACTTCAAATTCAAATTAATAGAACTGTTTAGATGTTAGGATAAGTAAATTTGTTAAAATTTTATGGCCACAGGGAAGTCAAAGATTTTCTTCTTCATTTTATATAACAATGGAGATAGTTTACTTGACATTCTTTAAATGTTATTTCTCATTTATTGTGAGATCTCCTTTGTTTACCAAATCTAGACTAAAAAACTGAATATGCTAAAAGAGAAGTGAAGTGATCTTAGGCTAATCAGGTATAATTCAAACATACTAGTATGAGTATATCTTAAAGACTGCATACTTTTCAGGTTAAAGTAAGCATACTCAAGTTTTATGCATGGACTGACATAATAACTGTCAACAAATCCATTTTTAAATGGACAAAATAATTGAGTAATATCCTCGTCAATCATTGACATCCACAATACACTTCACAGGATAAATTAAAGTCTCTGGAGATTTGCTAATGCCCTCATTGTCACTTGCCTTTCATATCACCATCCATCACTGTAACACCCTGAACACACTGACTCCATTAGGGAAATATTTATCCCCAGTGTAGACCTTATAAGAACTTCTTTGAATAGCTCTGATTTAGTGTTTTGTGTCAATGGTCCTACCAAATGAGCATAAAGCTGACTACAGTATCACAGACATAAATTCATCCTTAAAGTACAAACATCTCTTAGAAGTTAAATAAACTCAGATTGCTCAGCCTTATGCAAGCTTTCCAGCTAACAAAATATAAAAACATATATATTTGTATATACGGTAGATATGCTTTTGGGGTGGGCTTCGATCATTTTGAAAGTGTTGATGAAAGAGGCATCCTGACCTCTAGACAATCTCTCATGAAAATGTGACAAATCAATTAAAATATGTTTTAGGTGGCTTGCTGCTACATAGGTAGACATAATTAAAGTGGGTTGTCAATCAAAACACGTTTAAAATCCTAGAATGTCTTAGCTAGGACCATTCCAAAAATAGTATTAATCAAACCATCAAATGCCCTTGTCGTTGTTGTTCAGTTACCCAGTCGTATCCGACTTTGTGACCCCATGGTCTACAGCAAGCCAGGCCTCTCTGTCCTTCACCATCTCCTGAAGTTTGCCCAAGTTCATGTCCATTGCATCAGTGATGCCATCCAGCCATCTCAATCTCTGATGTCCTCTTGTCCTTCTGCCTTCACTCTTTCCCAGCATCAGGGACTTTACCAATGAGTCAGCTGTTTACATCAGATGATCAAAATACTACAGTTTCAGCCTCAGCATCAGTCCTTCCAACGAGTATTCAGGGTTGATTTCCCTTAAAATTGACTGGTTTTATCTCTTTGCTGTCCAAGAGACTCTCAGGAATCTTCTCCAGGGCCACAGTTTTAAAGCATCAATTATTTGGTGCTCTGCCTTGTTTATGGTCCATCTCTCACAACCATATGTGACCACTTTGGAAGATCATAGCTTTGATTATACAGACCTTTGTTGGCAGAGTGATGTCTTTGCTTGTCAACACACTGTCTAGGTTTGCCATAGCTTTCCTGCCAAGAAGCAATTGTCTTTTGATGTCATGGTTTCAGTCAACATCTGCAGTGATTTTAGAGCCCATGAAGAGGAAATGTCACTATTCCACCTTTTCCCCTTCTATTTGCCATAGAGTAATGGGCCTGGATGCCATAATCTTAGTCTTTTTAATATTTATTTTTAAGCTGGTTCTTTCATTCTCCTCCTTCACCGTCATCAAGAGGCTCTTTAGTTCCTCTTTGCTTTCTGCCATTAGAGTAGTGTCATCTGCATATCTGAGGTTGTTGATGTTTCTCCTGCCTATCTTGATTCCAGCTTGTAACACATCCAGCCTGGCGTTTCTCATGATGTGCTCAGCACATAGATCAAACAAACAGGGTGAGAGCAGACAGCCCTGTGGCACTCCTTTTTCAATGTTGAACCAATCAGTTGTTCCATACAGGGTTCTAACTGTTGCTTCTTGGCCTGTATAAAAGTTTCTCAGGAGACAGGTAAGATGGTGGTATCCCCATGTCTTTAAGTGAAAGTGAAGTCACTTAGTCGTGTTCAACTCTTTGAGACCCCATGGACTGTAGCCTACCAGGCTCCTCAGTCCATGGGATTTTCCAGGCAAAAATACTGTAGTGGGTTTCCATTTTGTTCTCCAGGGGAATCTTCCCGACCCAGGGATAGAACCTGGGTTTCCAGCATTGTAGGCAGATGCTTTACCATCTGAGCTACCAAGGAAGTCTGTCTTTAAGAGCTTTCCACAATTTATTATGATCCACATAGGCATAATTGATGAAACAGAAGTAGATACTTTTTGCAATTCTCTAGCTTTCTTTACGATCCAGCAAATGTTGCCAATTTGATTTCTGGTTCCTCTGTCTTTTCTAAATCTAGCTTGGACATCTGGTAGTTCTTGGTTTGCATAATGCTGAAGCCTAGCATTCAATATTTTAAGTATGTCATGCTAAGGTCGTGCTAAGCATGACCTTACTAGCATGGGAGATGAGTGCAATTATCTGATGGTTAGCACTTTCCTTAGTACTACCCTTCTTGGGATGAGGATTGACTTTTTCAGTCCTGTGGCCACTGCAGAGTCTTCCAGATTTTCTGACATATTGAATACAACACCTTGATGGCATCATCCTTTAGGATTTTGAATAGTTCTATTTGAATTCCATTGCATCCACTAGCTTTATTAATAGCAGTGCTTCCTAAGGCCCACTTGACTTCCTTCTCCAGAATGTCTGGCTCTGAGTGGCTGACCACACCAACGCCATCATTCTGTTCATTTGGACCTTTTTTATACAGTTCTTCCATGTATTTGTTCCATCTCTTCTTGATCTCTTCAGTGTCTACTAGATCTCTACCATTTATGTCCCTTCTTATGCCTATCTTTGGGCAAAAAGTTCTCTTGATGCCTCCAATTTTCCTGAAGAGATCTCTAGGCTTTCCCCTTAGGAATGGACTATAAATATGATCTGGTCATTTTTAGCTTATTTTCAGGATGGACTGAGGTTTTTCCTTAGAAGAGAGCACTGTTTTAACAGTGGTTTCTTTTTAAAAAATCAATACAAAACACTTAAGAGTCTCACCTAGGGAATACTAAATTTGTTTCCAGTGTCAAGGATACACTTTTCACTGGGACTGTCACTAAAGAACTTTGCATAGTTGCTTTTACTCAAAATATCCATTGTCAACGTCATATTCAATCAATACAATTTAGGATATCCAGAGAAATCCAAAATAGGGAAAACGTGCTATAAGTGAGCTCTCTGGAAGAATAATATTCTACTCTCTCCTCATGGATGCTGTGTGAGCTGAATCCAGTTGTAAAATAATGTTATTTAAACAGAGTTCTGAGTTTTGTTTCTGACCTGTTTTAATCATATATGCTCACAAGTCTGGTCTGGAGTCTCAAGCAAGTAGTGTAATAGTCAGTGTTGCCTTAGACAATCACTTGGGCCCTGATTTCCCCTTGGTTAGTTCACGGGAACTTGTTGTATAGCAAACACTTTCTATTGCACCTGTAAATAAAACACAATGATCAGATAGAATGATCACTGAACAGTCTAATGAAAATGACTAGTTGGCTCTAAAGAGCAGACCTGGCTGTTCCTTGAGATATGCTTTTCTGTCTGTGTTTGTTGATCTCTGTCTCTACTTTCTGAGGGTATTATTGGGACTCATAATTACTTAGAAATGGGGAATTACCTGTATTGTAATTGGCCAATACATTCTGTCCCAAGACTAAAATACTGCTGTGTAGGCATTGTCACAGAACATTATTAAATAATACATCCTGCAGTCACAAACACATGAGCTGCATATTCTAGTCTAACCTCTCATCAGTACAATTTTGAAAATGTATGCAATTAGAAATATTATTATATATATAACAAAATATGAGCAGATTCAGCCCTGGCCACCAGCAGCAGGCAGCTAGGCCATTACAAATAATACTCTTAGAATATACTCAAACATCAAACAAAGTTTCTCTGTGACCACTTTGTGACAATTTCTAAAATAACACAGATAGTGTTGATGTTGTCTTGTTGCTATTTCTGACTCTGTGATGCCGTGGATTGTAGCCCCCCAGGCTCCTCTATTCACCGAGTTCTCCGGGCAAGAATATTGGAATGGGTTGCAATTTCCTGCTACAGGGGATGTTCCCAACCCAGGGACTGGAACTGTGTCTCCTACACTGGCAGGTGGACTCTCTACCACAGAGCCACCTGAGAAGCCCCAGACAGATATTAAAAATCAAAGAAAAAAAAAAAGATTTTGTAGTCTTCATTTTCTATTTCTTTTTAAACTGACAGCACTAGCCAAGCTTCCTCTTGTAGATTAAAATCGAACAAGCTATTCAATAACCTAATTGTCCCTCCTTCTTACCAGAAGTATCTTTGGTTTCCTTAACCTCTGCTTAGAATCATCCAGCTCAATCCCAATTCTTATTTTTAAAAGCCACTAGTAACTTCCTCTTATCAAAACAGCACTGATTCTCATATTTTTTTCATTACCAAAATCCAAATAGGCCTAACTGTGAATTGTTTTCTTGATAGTTTTTAGCTGGTGAGTTCCAATATTTCTCAGGGCCTTTCTAAGGAATTTTTAAGTTTTAGTTATCTTACATTTAGTATTAAAATTTAAAAAGTGATATATCACTGAAGAGACAAAACCGTTAAGTCTTATTTGGGTAAATATGTACCTCAAGATACTACTTTGGGTTGTGCTGGTAGTGTGCTAAGTCACTTCAGTCATGTTTGACTCTTCGTCACCTCATGAACTTTAGCCCACCATGCTCCTCTGTCCATGGAATTCTCTAGGCAAGAATACTGATGTGGATTGACATTTCCTCCTACAGAAATCTTCCCAATCCAGGGATCGAAATTGCGACTCATGTCTCTTGAGTTGGCAAGTGGGTTTCTTACCACTAGCAACATCTGGGAAGCCTCAGCTGTCAAATATCTCAAATCTAATAATTTCTGATCATTTTTCCTCTTTGTCCAGATCTGTAATGCTCATGAATTGTTAAGTATGCTTTTCTCTATTCTCCAATATCACCATCTGAAAAATCAGTGTAGGTTTTTATTGTTTACTCAGTTTTGTCAAAGTCCCTGAGTCAACAGACATGCAGGACCTGTTAGTGAGCAAGTTACATGTCATCTGACCTTCAGGGAGTGGAGAAAATTATTCACAACAGAATGAAGTTCATATACTATATTTGTTAAAAGGAAAAATACATTATTTTTAATTTTACTTGATATATAAGTGTATTTTATATGAAATTATAGGAAACATTTACTTATATGTATGTGTGTGTGTGTATATATATATATATATATATACATACACATACACATACACATACACACAGGAGAGCATGGTTGGCTACAGTTCATGGATTTGCAAAGAGTCAGACACAATTGAAGTAACTAAGCATACACACACACACATACATAAAGAAAGTGAAATAATTAGTAACTTAGTGGCTATACCGCACAGTATGCAGGATTTTTTTTTATTTTCCAACCAGGGACTAAACCCAAACCTATGTCTCCTGCAGCAGAAGCACTGAGTCTTAACCACTGAACTCCCAGGGAACTTTCTTAATATACCTTTTACTAAAGGTATATTGAAAACTATGATATTTGAATACATTTCATGAATAAAATATATTCAGTAATAAAAATTGTGGAACACGTTTCTCATAGTGTCACTTATACTGGTGATTACTTCTCTGTGTGGAATGCCTTTTGCTCCATCCTCCCTTCAAGATGGTGTCTAATTTGCTGCATTCTCTCTGGTTTATGTGTCATCTCCTCCAGGAATCTATCCTTGACTTGTTTGGACTGAACAAATCTGCCCTTTTCTGTGATTCTATGATACTCTGTACAAATCTATCATATACTTATATTATTTTTTTTTTGAGTCTGATTCTATCATAGACCTTGGTTTTCTTGAGAGAAATTTATTCATTTTGTGTCTATGATAATTATACAATAATCTCCCAGTATATGTGTGAAAAAGAAATGAGTAGTTATAAGCTCTTCCCATTTAAGAAATAAAACCTAGCAAAGGCAACCAGGTGCTTCTTATTTAAAGTACATCATATTGAAAAACTAACAAATACACTCATATTTGCTATTATGACTGATTAAGTGTTCTCTGCAGTGTATAATGAAATAACTTTCTTTGTATTGAGAGAGATTCTATTGCACTATTGAAAAAATATCAATTAGATACTAATTAGTCTTGCTTTCTGCTTGTAGAGGGCTTGAGGTGAATGGGTGTGGAAGAAAATGGGAGCAATAATTAAGTAAACATTTAGGCAATTCAAACCTTGTGCTTCTTGAAGATAAAAATGCAAATCAGGTTTGCAATATAACCTCCACACAGACAACCAGGGCAGATGCTAATGAATCTAACATGTTTGTCATGAGTAGTTTAGCTTTAAAGCCATTGATTTCTTTACAAAGAGAAGCAGTGAAACATAAAGTTTTTATGCTGCATCAAACCTGAAAAATTAAAGGCTGCTAATGGTCTTTAGTAATACATTGTGAGGATGATGATTATGAAAAAGCTCAGCAGTTTTGATGAATCACTCTCATCTGGCAAGAGGTCTTGACTTATTTGACAGAAGGTGCCTTGCATAGATCAGCATACAGAAGTGAGAGATAACAGCTATTGTGTTACATAATAGTGCAATAATACAACATTTATAGGGTTTAAGTGCAAGTGAGAAACAATAAAAGTGAAGAATTTCACAGTTAAGGAGGAAACATACCAGTCTGCCCTTTAGCACAAAGTCACAACCCAGAATTAAGAGACTTGTGATTCAGGGTGAACGGTGTGGCTGCTTGCTTAAAGAAACAGTCTGCATCAGTTATTCACATATTATATTATTTCATTTTTAAAATTATTTTACACCAAGGAATATATAAACTTTCCTTATAAGGCCAGCATAACCCTTCTTAAATCTTATGGTTTTATTTCTCTAGTCAAAAAAGTAGTTTGGTGTTGAATTATCAATTTTTTGAAATTTAAGTATTCTAGCAATGATTGTATACCTGAATAAGGGAAACTTCACTTCTCCAAGTTTATTTCCCTCTCTCTAGTTATACATTCTACTGAACTTACTACCTCCTTGGTTTGCTATATCCTTGAGTGCTTTTATTTGCACGAGCCAATTTCTTTTTGAAACCAAGCAGGGCTTTGTGAGGCTCCTGAATACAAGTCATTTCTGTGTCCCTCATTTCTTGATCATAGAAGACAGGTTTCATTCAGCCTCCTTGACATTTGTAGATTTCCAAAATGCAGATTCAAATGGTTGTCAATCAGGAAACGGAAGGCACACAGAAACAAGGGAGGAACAGTCAAGAAAAAATAGTGCAGCCTTGGGGCAAGATCCTGGTTCCCCCTCAAGGAATATACATAACAATATCTTTGAGCTCTTCTGAAGAACCAAGGCCCCTACCTAGGTGTAAGATGGCAACTTCAGGCTGAGCACAAGATTTCTAGAGCAATGCCCTGTTACCTCACCACATACTGAGGTAGAAACTGATAGGCAGTCAGTGTAGGACTCTGAGACCTAGGTCTTGTTTTCAATGAACATCTTACTCCACAATCTAAAGCTATACCCTTTGTCCCAAATTTCAGGAATGTGTCCTTGGTCTAATAAATAATCAGCACTCAGATCGAAGGAAGGGCAGTAATTAACTACTGTTCCATGTGACTGAGGGAAAAACTACTGGTGATTATTAATCTTTAGCCCATACATCTCAAAAAGCCCATATTTTTGGTCCATTGTAAAATGGCCAGAGGGCAAGTAAAAGGGTGGATCCTTAATCTGAGGATCAAGAAATGCCATAAAGATGTCAAATTAACTATTTTGACCTTTAAAGTGATTGGTTAGAAATTATGAATTTTAAGGACAGGAGTC
This sequence comes from Budorcas taxicolor, assembly GCF_023091745.1. Lineage (NCBI taxonomy): Eukaryota > Metazoa > Chordata > Mammalia > Artiodactyla > Bovidae > Budorcas > Budorcas taxicolor. The sequence goes on along the minus strand of NC_068929.1, from coordinate 51,701,139 downwards.
AACCAAAAATGTACAGATTAATACTGCTTAGGATGTAAACGGCTGTAAGTCCTGTCTTTGGGGGATTCTTTACTGTCTCTCCGTGTCTATGCTGGGAACTTTGTACTTTCCTTTTCGATCAATAAATCCTATTCACTTGCTGCCGTGAGTGTTTGCCTACTCCTGAAGTTCATTCTTCATGTTAGGTAGTTAGAATAGGAAAAAAGGAGTCCAGAACAGCAGTGGCTAAGATACAAAGTTGGGAAAAGCCTGTGTAAATAGAACAAAAGAAGGTCCAAGGATTGGAGTGAGGACCTCAGGTAAAACAAACAGCCTTCCTGGCTAGCCCAATTTACATAGGGCAGGCTCAGAGGGAGGACAAAGAACACGTAAAAAGAGGAGCCAAATTGAGCTGGGGCCTGTTTTCTCTTCATCTTTTGGGTCAGCCATGCTCACTCCTCCAGGGTATACTATTCTTTGTTTTCCCTAATAAAACTGAACTGTAACACTGATTTGCCCATCGCTTCAAATTTCTGCTGTGGTGAGACAGAACCAAGGAAATTACAAATTCCCCCGACATTCGGTCCCATGAATAAGAACTCAGATTTTGGTTTCACATGGACTGCAACACATCAGCTTCCCTATTGTTCACTATCTCCCAGAGTTGGCTCAAATTCGTGTCCATGAGTCAATGATGCCAGCCAACCAACTCATCTTCTGCCACCCCCTTAATCTTTCTGCCTTCAATCTTTCCCAGGATCATGGTCTTTTCCAACAGGTTGGCTCTTCGTATCAGATGGCCAAAGTACTGGAGCTTCAGCTTCAGCATCAGTCCTTCCAATGAATACAGAACTGATTTCCTTTAGGAATGATTGGTTTGATCTCCTTGCTGTCCAAGGGACTGTCAAGAGTCATCTCTAGCATCACAGCGTGAAAGCATCAATTCTTAGATGCTCAGCCTTCTTTACAGTCCAATTCTCACATCTGTACATGACTACTGGAAAAAGCTACTACCATAGCTTAGCTTTTAAGTATCCAGACTTTGTTGGCAAAGTGAAGTCTCTCCTTTTTAATACACTGTCTAGGTTTGTCATAGCTTTTCTTCCAAGGAACAAGCATATTTTAATTTCATGGTTGCAATCACCATATGCAGTGATTTTGGAGCCCAGGAATATAAAGTCTGTCACAGTTTGTATTTTTTTCCTCACCAGTTCGGCATGAAATGATAAGACCGGATGCCATGATCTTTGTTTTTTGAATGTTAAGCCAGCTTTTTCACTCTCTTCTTTCACCTTCATCAAGATGCTCTTTAGTTCCTCTTTTGTTTCTGCCATTAGGGTGGACTCATCAGTGTATCTGAGGTTATTTATATTTCTCCCTGAAATCTTGATTCCATCTTGAGATTCATCCAGCCTAGCATTTCACATGATGCATTCTATATAAGTTAAATAAACAGGGTGACAATATAGAGCCTTGAAATATTCCTTTCCCAATTTGGAACCAGTCCATTATTTCATGTCCATTTCTAACTGTTGTTTCTTGACTTGCATACAGGTTTCTCAGGAGGCAAATAAGGTAGTCGAGTATTCCCAGCTCTTGAAGAATTTTCCAGTTTGTTGTGATCCACACAGTCAAAGTCTTTGGTGTAGTCAATGAAGCAGAAGTAGATTTCTGCTTCTACTTTCATTCTACAATGAAGTAGAAGTAGATTTTCTGGAATTCTCTTCCTTTTTCTATGATGTAATGAATGTTGGCAATTTGATCTCTGATTCCTCTCTGCCTTTCCTAAATCCAGCTTGAAAATCTCGTAGTTCTCATTTCACATATGGTTGAAGACTAGCTTGAAGAATTTTGAACATTATCTTGTGAAATGAGTGCAACTGTGTGGTAGTTTGAGCATTCTTTGGAATTGCCCTTTTTGGGACTGGAATGAAAACTGACCTTTTCCAGTCCTGTGGCCACTGCTGAGTTTTCCAAATTTGCTGGCATATTGAGTGCAGAACTTTCACAGCATCAACTTTTAGGATTTGAAATAGCTCAGCTGGAGTTCTATCTCCTCCATTAGCTCTGTTCATAGTAATGCCTCCCAAGGCCCACTTCACTTCACACTCCAGGATGCCTGAGTGTAGGTGAGTGATCACATCATTGTGGTTATTTGGGTCATTAAGACTTTTTTTTTCTTTTTCTTTTTTTGATATAGTTCTGTTTATTCTTAATACCTCTTCTTAATATTTTTTGCTTCTGTTAGGCCCATCTGGTTTCTGTCCTTTATCGTGCCCATCTTTGCATGAAATGTTGCCTTATTATTTCTAACTTTCTTGAAAAGCTCTCTAGTCTTTCCCATTCTATTATTTTCCTCTATTTCTTTGCAGTGATCACTCATGAAGACTTTCTTATCTCCCCTTGTATTCTTCGGAATTCTGCATCCTGATCAGCATATCCTTCCTTTTCTCCTTTACTTTTCACTTCTTTTCTTCTTTCAGCTGTTTGTAAGGTCTACTCAGACAAACATTTTGCCTTTTCACATTTCTTTTCCTTGGGGATTTTGATCATCGCATCCTGTATAATGTATCTTATTTAGTCTTCATGAAATCCTTGAGGTGGTCATAATAATTATACTTAATTACAGATGAGGAAACAGATTAGAAGAGTTTATGTAATGTCTCCTAAAGTATCAGATATGACTTAGTGAGTGAACAACAGCAGCAAATGTCTCCTAGGTCTGATGTCTAGCAAATAACAGGATTTGAACTTGGCTCTGATGGACTGACTACGCAAAGATTTTATTCTGTGTTCCTCAAGTACTTATTATCATCAACTCAGAAATTTGCTAACAATTATCATATTATTATTTTCACATGAATTAAAACTGTACCTAAGTTCAGGCAATAAGTCACAACAACCATAATTTTTTTGGTTTTTTCTTTCTGAACTCCTAGAATAAAATGTTATGAATATTTTCCCAGAAAAGATTTTCAGAATAAATGTTAAAATGTTTACTAAGAAACATATTATTCAGTACACAGTGATAGGTAGACACACACAAAAATACTTACTTAACAATCCTGATTTTAAAGGACATATATCACTCTGAAACATAGTTATTAAAAGGAAAACTGATAGTCAAGATAAAATAGCAATAATTTAAAAGGTAAGGTGTAGGTACCTGACACAAGTAGAGAAAAATAACACTAGGAAAGAAAGTTTTATAAAATGTGTGTGAAATTCCATATTTAGCTGGGAACTGTGCAATCCCCATGAACTTACACTTTATAATGATAGATCAGTAAGCCAGTGAGTAAAATTTAGAAAAAAACAAGGACTGTGAGAAATATGCATCAGGAGTTATTGTACTAACAGAAGCAATGTACAGTTCTTATAGGAATGCCTTTCTACACACTTGGATGCCTGAGACGATCCTGCAATGACTGAGAGTTAGCCAAAGAAGTGAAGTGGAGAAAGACATTCCAGATATAAGATAAAAAGAAATAAATGAACACTGAGAAAAAGAGTGTTCATAGCACAATAACAGAAATGCAAACGATTCAATGAGACTGGGCCCAAAAGTGCAAAGAAAGCAGTGGCTAGTGATGAAGACAAACGAGGTAAACGCATGCTGTGTCCTTGATTGTCTTCCTGTCTCACTAAAAAGCTTTGAGCTTTTCCTGAGGACTTTGGTAACTCAATAGAACTTTTAACAAAGAGAGGTATGCAATTAAATTTCTCATTTGTAAAGCCACTATGGAAGAAATGCTGAAGGTGATTAGAGGAGTTAAACACTGAATTTTGAGATATGTTGTTACAAATCAAGAATGAAATAACAAAGCAGCAGGGAAGAATTTCAAAAGATACTCAGAAACCAGAAGCTATGGAATTAAGTGAAAAATTGGTCTGAAAGAATAAGAAAGAAGGAATTACAAAGAAAGAAATCCAGTATATAACTTAAAAACTGGATAATTATGAAGCAGACTTAAATAGCAGAATTAACATACTGATAGAACACTGTGAGCATGATAATATCAATTTGAATGTTTATATTTGCAATGCCAAGAGGAGATTTTCAACTGATACTCTTGACCTCATAGTGAGACTTCACATGAGATAAGGATATGAGGGAATATTCAGTATTTAGTACACTCAGGGTGTACATATATAGCACTGAAAAGTAAGCCTGTAATTGATCCTCAAGGAAAACAAACATTTAAATAAGAAGAAATAGAAGAGAAAGCAGAATAGAAAGTGGACCAATTTATGAAAGAAGGATGAAGTAGAAACAGGGATAAGAAGTCTAGCAATTAAAGTTTGTTCTAGACAACAAACCACTTTATCTTCTCACTTTCAAATGGGAAGATTTGAAACAGAGAATTAGATACAAGAGTATCAAGGGAACTACGAGAACAATACTCAAAAACTGAGGTTATTTCGAGATTAATAATTTCAGTAACACCTACCATTCCTAGGCTGAGATAGCAAAACTGTGTTGCCCATATAACATAATTCCTCTGTACTTGAAATTTCAAGAGATTATGCTGCTGTCTTGGTTGCCTAAGAACATACCTACCACACCCTCACAGTTTTCCAAAAACCCAAGTGCCCACATTATATATTATGCTATCCTAGTAGGGAAACTTAAAAACACTCACTGATGTTGCTTCCACGAAAACAAGACCTTTGATAAAGTCTTACTACCAAGGCTGCTGCAGGACCCAAACACTCTGTGCATCAAAGGTGACAGCCACCCTTTGCCATTCTCAGTGCTGGAACCACACAGCCTGAGCAGGAGTTGCACTCAGCCTCAATATTGTTGGAGTCACATCCAGAAGCCCAAGGACAGGGCTGCATGAGTTTTTGTCTTCTCCCATTTCCCAAAGCCAGTGCCTTCCACTGGAAAAGTCATTTTCAGCCTTCTGAAACAGAGAAGAATGGAAGTTGAATTGCAAAAACAACAAAATGACAGGTATGCAAAGTGTCCAGAGAAATGGATAGCCAATATAAGAGCTATGGACTGAGGGATTTGGGTTGGGTTCCCAACCACCCACCAAAACATTAAGGTGATGCCTCAACTTATTTCCTTTCTAGAAGTTATTGAGGATGTTTTACCCATTTTCCAATACTAGATATTATCAAATAGATATTTTTAATTTTTGTACATTTCTTGATGAAAATAGATACAAAGCACTGCTTTCTACTTCTGTCCCAGTGATAAAAATAGATATCAAAGTACCGTTTCTACTTGTGTCCCAGTAGTGAGGACTGTCCACCAGTTCTAGTTGTTTCTCCAAAAAGAGCTGAGCACATTTTAGTGCTAATTCAGCTATATTCTGCAGCTGTCCAGAAAGATACTTCTAGAAAAAACCATGACCTTACATTTTTGCTGATCTAACAAAATAAAAAAATGGTAATGTGGTCATGATCACAATTCCATTTTCCAGGTAAGCTTTCTGGCATCCTATGTTTACTTTGAGTTCCTCAAGGCAGATCCTGATATAAGAATTTGATTACAAGTATTTTATTTAGTGAAGGAACCTAGGAAACATCAAAAGATAGAAAGGAATATGTCTTAAGCTTAGAAGTTTTGGTAGAGTGCTCCATGGTGATTTCTTGCCCAAATATAACATGGTGACAGTGTAAGAAAGTATGAAAAGGAAAGTAAGGAAGTCAATAAAAAATGTGTTAATAAATTGGTTATAGTTATAAGAACCTAACATTAAATAGTACAGAAGTTTCTTTCAGAGATTATGGGGAACACCCCCTTGAAATCTGTCCCCCCAAAGAGAAGGAAGCTCAGATATTTTTTAACTCCTAGTTCTCATGATATTTTGCTTATGTGCATCTTTCTGTCCAAGTTCCCCCTTTTAATAAAGAAAACAGTCCTATTGGATTAGGGGCCCATCCCACTCCAGTATGGTTTCATCTTAACTAATAACATATACAACAAATTTATTTCCAAAAGGGACACATTGTTGCTACAGGTAATTGTTGCAGGGACAAGCCAATTCTAAATCTATGTTGGTTTGGAAATGTTTCTTTGACCTTTGCTTGGCAAGTATTTTGTTATTAAAATCATATATAATGGCATGCCCCAGTGTACCCTGCTCCTGTGCCTGACTGTTAAACTAAAGTGTCTTTGTTCAGCTCAGTTAACTCAGTTCAGTCGCTCAGCTGTGTCTGACTCTTTGAGACCCCAGGCACTGTAGCACGCCAGGTTTCCCTGTTCATCACCAACTCTCAGAGCTTGTTCAAACTCACGTCCACCAAGTCGAAGCTACCATCCAATCATCAAACCTCTGTTGTCCCCTTCTCCTCATGCATTCAATCTTTCCCAGCATCAGGGTCTCTTCCAATGCATGCTTCGCATTAGGTGGCCAAAGTATTGGAGCTTCAGCTTCAGCATCAGTTCTTCCTATTAATATTCAGGATTGATTTCTTTTAGGAATGACTGGTTTGACCTCCTTGCAGTCCAACAGACTCTCAAGTATCTTCTTCAACACCACAGTTCAAACCATCAATTCATCGGTGCTCAGCTCTCTTTATAGTCCAACTCTCACATCCATACATGAAGACTGCAAAAAACATAGCTTTGACTAGATGGACCTTTGTTGGCAAAGTAGTGTTTCTGATTTTTAATATGCTGTCTATGTTGGTCATAGCTTTTCTTCCAAGGAGCAAGTGTATTTTAATTTCATGGTGGCAGTCATCATCTACAGTGATTTGGGGCCCAAGAAAATAAAATCCATCATTATCTCTATTGTTTCTCCATCTATTTGCCATGAAGTGATGGGACCAGATGCCATGATTTTAGTTTTTGAATGTTGAAAGTGAAAGTGAGGGTCACTCAGTTGTGTCTGACTCTTTGCAGCCTCACGGACTATACATTCCACGGAATTCTCCAGGCCACAACACTGCTGCGGGTATCCTTTCCTTTTTTTAGGGGATCGTCTCAACCCCAGGGATCAAGCCCAGGTGTCCCGCATTGCAGGCAGATTCTTTACCAGCTGAGTCACAAGCCAACATTTTCACTCTCCTCTTTCACTTTCATCAAGAGGTTCTTTAGTTCTTCTTCACTTTCTGCCACAAGGTTGGTGTCATCTGTGTATGTGGTGTTATTGATATTTCTCCATGCAATCTTGATACCAGCTTGTGCTTCATCCAGGCCAGCATTTCACATGATGTACTCTGCATAGAAGTTAAACAAACAGGGTGATAATTTATAGCCTTGACGTACTCCTTTCCCATTTTGGAATCGGTCTGTTGTTCCATGTCTGGTTCTAACTTTTGCTTCTTGACCTGCATACAGATTTCTCAAGAGGCAGAAAAGGTGGCCTGGTATTTCCATCTCTTGAAGAATTTTCTAGCTGGTTGTAATCCACACAGTCAAAGGCTTTGGTGTAGTCAATAAAGCAGAAGTAGATGTCTTTCTGGAACTCTTTTGCTTTTACAATGATCCCAATGGATGTTGGCAATTTGCTCTCTGGTTCCTCTTGCTTTTTCTAAATCTAGCTTAAACATCTGGAAGTGCACGGTTCATGTACTGTTGAAGCCTGGTTTGGAGAATTTTCAGCATTACTGTACTATCTTGTGAGATGAGGGCAATTGTGCAGTAGTTTGAACATTCTTTGGCATTGCCTTTTTTCAGTATTGGAATGAAAACTGACTTTTCCAGTCCTTTGGCCACTGCAGAGTTTTCCAAATTTGCTGTCATATTGAGTGTAGCACTTTAACAGCATCATTTTAGGATGTGAAATAGCTCAACTGAATTCCATCATCTCCACTAGCTTTGTTTGTAGTAATGCCTACTTGACTTCACATTCCAGGATGTCTGGCTCTAGGTAAGTGATCACACCATCGTGGTTGTCTGGGTCATGAAGATCTTTTGTGTATAGCTCTGTGTGTTCTTGCCACCTGCTTTTAATATCTTCTGCTTCTGTTACATCCATAGAGTTTCTGTCCTTTATTGTGCCCATCTTTGCATGAAATGTTCCCTTGGTATCTCTACTTTTCTTGAAGAGATCTCTAGTCTTTCCCATTCTATTGTTTCCCTCTATTTCCTTGCATTGATCACTGAGGAAGGCTTTCTTATCTCTCCTTGCTATTCTTTGGAACTCTGCATTCAAATGGATGTATCTTTCCTTTTATCCTTTGCCTTTTGCTTCTCTTCTTTTCACAGACATTTGTAAGGCCTCATCAGACAACCATTTTGCTTTTTTGCATTTCTTTTTCTTGGGGCTGTTCTTGATCACTGCCTTCTGTACAAAGTCATGAACCCCTGTCCATAGTTCTTCAGGCACTCTATCAGATGTAATCCCTTGATCTATTTGTCATTTCTACTGTATAATCATAAGGGGCTTAATTTAGGTCATATATAAATGGTCTTTTCCAGTAGTCATGTATGGACGTGAGAGTTGGACTATAAAGAAAGCTGAGTGCCAAAGAATTTATGCTTTTGAGCTGTGGTATTGGAGAAGTATTTTGAGAGTCCCTTGGTGTGCAAGCAGATCAAACAAGTCCATCCTAAAGGAAATCAGTTCTGAGTATTCATTGGAAGGATTGATGCTGAAGCTGAAACTCCAATACTTTGGCCACCTGATGTGAAGAACTGACTCATTTGAAAAGACCCTGTTGCTGGGAAAGATTGAAAGTGGGCAGAGAAGGGGATGACAGAGGATGAGATGGTTGGATGGCATCACCGACTCGATGGACATTAGTTTGAGCATACTTCAGGAATTGGTGATGGACAGGGAAGCCTGGCATGCTGCAGTCCATGGGGTTGCCAAGAGTAGGACACGACTGAGCCACTGAACTGAACTGAACTGAATGGTCTACAGGTTTTCCCTACTTTCTTCAGTTTAAATCTGAGCCTTGCAATAAGCTAAATTTTGTTCAGCTCACAGAGAGATAATATCACCCTGTCTACTGGTGAATGGCTATAAGAAGATCTGCTAACCCTCTCCCAGTGTTGGCCATTCTAGGAGAGATTTGCAAGATAATGGCCTTTCCACTTTACCTCAACTCCTCCCTTCTCTGTTATATAAAAGAACCTGGAATTCAGACTGCAAGAAGATGGTTACTTAGATACATTAGTCTGCCATCTTCTCCATCAGCTGGCTTTTTGAATAAAGTCATATTCCTTGCCTTAACACCTCACCTCCAACCTATTGGTCTGTTGTGTGGTGAGCATAGAAAGCTTTGACTAGGTAACATTCTGAAGTACTAGGAAGAAATAAACATATGAATATTTATATATGGATATTCAACCCATAACACCATCCATAGTTACATGAATTTCATCCTCTCTTGTTGTAAATTGTGGATTTTGTGTGTGGTTGTGCATTTCCCATACTTGACTGAGGCTGTTTCTAAAATTACATGTGGTTATGATTGTGCTTACCCAAATTGATGCCCTGTCAGCCTATCCAGATTACACTGATGACCTCTGGTTACAAAATTTTTTGATACAAACAAGGTTAGGATCAGTAGCCTCTCAGACATTTCTTTTTGGTGTTTTGTTTATTTGTTAGCTTTTGGCTATACTGTGTGCTCAGCTTGTAGGATCTTAGTTCCCAATGCAGGGACTGAACCTGGGCACTTGGCAGTGAAAGTGCTGAGTGCTAAACACTGGGCCATCAGGGAATTCCCTTAGACATTCTTTTCGGAATGGACAAATGTTATATGCTGCAGGTGATCTTTTTTCAGAGCCCTAGGAATCTGTATAATATCTCTCAGATCAGAGCTTGCCAGAGACACCGTATGCCATTCCTATGTACCACAGATAACACAAGCATTATAAAGTCTGCTGGGTCAGATTGCTGATTACACTGACCAGTGCACAGTTCACTGACTCTGACACTGCTGGGGAGTACAGTACAGCCTGTAGCAAAGCCTGAACTCATTGAAGAGTTCTCCCATTATTTGGGCCCCACTCAAATACAGCAGTCTCCTGAGTCACTCAATTGGAGCAATATATCCAACTGTAATAACTGCTGTCTGCAAAAGATTGTCATCATATGTTGTGCCTTGCTCCTCATGATAATAATTGAAAAATGCAGTAACTTATCATATTCTTGGAGATGATGTCTCCAAACCATTGGATATTAAAAATGTCTCTCTAGTGCAAATCTCTGAAACTTTGTAGGGTTTATTTCTTACTCTTTTCCAGGGCTTGCAGAATATTTCCACTTTCAACTTTAAGAGTAACACTAATCTTTGCTGTATAATATGATGTGTTTTAAATTTCTCTCATTGACTTTCTTGACTAAAGGGAAAACAGTTTCTAGATCTTCAGCTTGGCTTCTATTACTACAATCCCATTGCTGCTGCTGCTGCTGCTGCTGCTGCTGCTGCTGCTGCTAAGTCGCTTCAGTCATGTTCGACTCTGTGCGACCCCATAGATGGCAGCCCACCAGACTCCCCCATCCCTGGGATTCTCCAGACAAGAACACTGGAGTGGGTTGCCATTTCCTTCTCTAATGCATGAAAGTGAAAAGTGAAAGTGAAGTCGCTCAGTCATGTCGGACTCTTCGCGACCCCATGGACTGCAGCCCACCAGGCTCCTCCATCCATGGGATTTTCCATGCAAGATTACTGGAGTGGGGTGCCATTGTCTTCTCCGACAATTCCACTACTAACTCCTAGAACTACTGGGATTATTCTGCCCAGTACATTTCCATATTATGTAGTGAAAGACAGGGGAAAGAGAACAGGATGGGTCCACAGAAGCTCTGGACCTATTGTGGGATGAGTTGGGTCCGTATAACAGTGTACATTAGAGAATATACCCTCCTTGGTAGCTGAAAAATTCTGTGAGCATATTTTCTATAGACAGAAATTCAGTACCTTAAAATATTTTTATTTTCAAATAGCCCCTAGTCTCCTTTAACTCAAGCTGATGGCACTTTTTCCTGTGTAGTTTTTGGTTGCCATCAATGAGATGTTGAGTAATAGTGATGATTCTTTTGTATTTATTGATCATTTTAATGAAGGTGGTGTCCTCTGGCCCCTTCTGGGGAATGCATACATCTGATACTTCTCTGTTTTTTAATAAATGTATCCTGCAATGCATGCCTTTCTAAGTCTTTTCAATCCTGCTTCAAAACTCTAACTGATAGTTTCACATCTTTATCTCTTTTGGCAGCAGTCATTCTATAAATAGGTCAGGTTTGAGTTATAGGACAATGATCTCATGTCAGTATATCTCCACTATCCAGCCTCCCATGCCACCTAGTTCACTCTTAAAATTGACATCAACATATATTCTGGTTCCTATTGGTAATTGGTAGCCTGATTTGGCAGAGAAGGCAATGGCACCCCATTCCAGTACTCTTGCCTGGAAAATCCCATGGATGGAAGAGCCTGGTGCACTGCAGTCCATGGGGTCGCTAAGGGTTAGACACAACTGAGAGACTTCACTTTCAATTTTCACTTTCATGCATTGGAGAAGGAAATTGCAACCCTCTCCAGTGTTCTTGCCTGGAGAATCCCAGGGATGGGGGAGCCTGGTGGGCTGCAGTCTATGGGGTCGCACAGAGTCAGACACGACTGAAGTGACTTAGCAGCAACAGCAGCAGCCTGATTTGGCTGTTTTTCCTTTTACTTTCATTTATATTTTATTCCTTCATTTTTCCTCCTTCCTTCTTTCTTTTCTCCATCCTTTATTCTTCCTTCTTTCCCTCTCCCCACCCACCCTTTCTTATTTACTTTGATAAAAATCTATTTCCTCATACAGTAAGGAATGATTTTTAATTGCTTAGGCTATTCCTTCCCACACTTAATTTTTAATCTAGAAGCAATGTGGAGGCAAAACTATGTTTTGAGGAAGATAAAATAATCTTTTGAGGCCTTTTCATGGTTTATAGGCAGTGGGAGACTGCTTTGCTATAGCAAGATGAAAAAGACTCTTGCTATGAGTCAATTGCCTAGGTTTAACCTAGGGGTAACTAGAAGTTCAAATGTTCCTATCTCAATTCTCATAGTCCCGTTCTTTCTTTGTCAGAGCTTTAACTCCACTGGAGTGTGTTTTAGTAACTTTTAAAATGAATCAATTCCTTCAAACCTTATTTTACCTGTTATCCTTAAAATATAGCCTTGTTTATCTGCACCAACTCTCTTAGCTTGAGATTCTCCCAAAGAAGATCCTGAGATAACGGTCCACATAGTTCCTTTAGGAGGTAATCTCAGGAAAAATAATTAGTGAGATGAGAAAGTTAAGAACATTATGAAAAAAAGGTTTATGCTATGGGAAAGTAGGATTCAACTTTACTTTAAACTCTCTGAGGAAAATTTAAAACAAAAAAAAAACAAAACACCTCTGAGGGAATGTATAAAATCTCAACTTAGAATTGTTATGTAAAGCAACAAAGTTGTGTCCATAGCCATGTGTCCCTCATCAGTTGACACACCGATACTTCTCATATCTTTTATGTGAATTGATGGTGCTCTTATAGATATACCCTCCACCAGAGGGATTGAGAAGGCCATTGCCAGGTAAGGAAACTGTTTGAAAATGGCTTTCTAGGTAGATGGAGAGCTTTGAGCTTGTTTATCCAACTGAGGCAAAGTTGGCTTATCTCAAGCCTGGATAGTAGAAATATAAATACAAACTGAAAAATATTTGTTTCCTTTACACTGTTGAGTTCCTTATGGAAGATGGATCCATTAGAGGAATTGGTGTAAGAACAGATCATAATGCTTTGAAGAATGGATTTAAGCTTTAGAAAGAGAGCTTGAATTAGTTAGCTAATTCTATAATAATAGTGCATAAAATCTACCTGAAATCAATGTCTTGGAAAACAAATTATGCATTTTTACAGTTTCAGGTTGACAGAGGGTTAGTATATTTTTCAGGCTGGGGTTTCTAGGAAGCTCTGCTTCATGCTATAGGTCTTCAGGGTTAGCCCCACCTCACATGTCTCTCATCTCCTGGGAACTGTAGACTGTCTAGGATATTCTCTTCTTGTATCTGTGCTGTCACCATGAGAAGAGTATTTATACAGATTATAAGATTCTAAAATTTCCAATAGCATAATATTCTGTATTTTCTAAACTATAATTCATACCTTATTGGTTTTGCTTACAGCCATGTTCTATCTTAGGCTTTTCTCTGAACAGTCTTAATAAACACATTGCAAAATATTTACCTATAAAGTCTTCAGCTATCTTAAAGTATAAAAGGGACACTTACAATTAATATTCAGCTGAAGCTTTACCTAGTTTTCATGGAAGTATTTTGACTTTATTTGTCTTTACATAATGGTGTTACATAAAATGACAACATTTATTATGTTGAAAAATAACTTTTAAATAACTGACCCAATTCCTTAGCAATAAATTACCAATAGAAAAATAGGTCTTCCATTTATAAACATTAGAAAAGAGACTTATAAATCCATGAAACTAATTTTAGGGCTTCCCTGGTGGATCAGACAGTAAAGACTATCTGCAATTCAGGAGACCTGGGTTCAATCTCCTGGTTAAGAATATCTACTGGTGAAGAAAATGACAACCTACTCCAGTATTCTTGCCTGGAGAATCCCATGGACAGAGGAGCCTGGCGGGCTACAGTCCACAGGTTTGCAAATAGTCAAACACAACTGAGTGACTAACACTTTCACTTTCACTTTCAAAACTATTTTTCACTCCATATATGTGCTACATTAGACAACACTAAAAAATATGTGCTACTTAGATGGATATGATATGAACTGTTATTGAAATTTCAAATTAAAAATTATACAGTCCAATGCTGATGGTATATTTTTCAAACTCAAATGCTTCATCTTTAATAATTAGCATTGTTTTATAAACTAGCAATCATTATTTAAAATAGTAAACTGGAATTTATTTATATGATAAAAATATAGATACCCTTATTTCTATCAAATAACCACCTTATTTACTATATTAAAAATGTCCATAGTGCCAAGGGCCGATATCTGATAAGGTAGACCAAGATAAAAGTGGAAACTTTAAAGAGTTGAAGTCTAATTGACAGAAGCAAATAACTCTAAAAACAATTCATTAAAATGAAACACAGATTGCTAGATTGTAAACAAAGAGCAATACTTAGATTTATATTATTATATTATGTATTTATACTTGCTATATATTTGTTATCATATAATATTAACTAAAAAAGGTGTCTATTTAGAGTTGTTGTTTAGTCATTAAATCATGTCTGACTCATTTGCAACTATAGCCTGCCAAGCTCTTCTGTCCATAGGATTTCACAGGCCAAGAATTCCGGAGTGGGTTGCCACTTCAGGGAACCTTCCTGACCCAGGGATCAGGGTCTGGTCTGAACCTGCATCTTCTGCATTGGCAGACAGACTGTTCACCACTGAGCCACCTGGGAAGCCCATCTATTTAGGGTAGTTACACCAATTAGGTATGACTTCATTCAGAGTTCAGAAATTTTAATATTAATTATTCAAGGGGAAAATTACCCCAATTTACTTACCTTTTTATACTCCCTTTGTTTCTTTTAATACATAATCAGCTCATTTTTTTCACTTACTGTTTCCTTTTCTTTTTCTAAAAAGAAGAAAAATAATCAGGTATTAGGAAAAAGTTAAATTTACATTGAATCATAAAACTGCAATTTTATAATTTTAAAAATTGTGACTTTATTATTTTTAAAATTATGTACTCTGAATGTTATTGCAGAAGTAGGTTACACTTATCATAATAGTGAGCATATCCTTGATATATCTCTTGAGAAAAAAGCCTGAAATTATGAACATGATATTAATAATAATAATTTAATGAAGCAATATTATATTTCATATGCTTGTGCTGCGATGAATTCTGGAATGGTATCCTAAGGACATACAGGCATAATGTAGAAATAGTTTTTCCTGAAATATTAAATCTCAGTAAAAACAGTAAGAGTGTGTGACACAGGAGCCATGACCCACTCCCTTCCCACCCTGTCCCAGTTCAATCTGATTGAAGCTATACCCCTGATAGGTTCTCATGAGAATACAGGTCTTCCTCAATCTTCAGCCCCTTGTTTAAGGCCATTTTCTCCTCAGAAGAAATAAACTGCCAGTAATTTTCATCTCCCTAGCTCTGTGTTGCAGAGGTACTGTTTCGGGAAACAGCAACTAAGCTGTCCATATTTTCTACCTCTATGAAGGGCAAAGACCCTATCCTAGAGAGGACATGGTGAGAATAATCAGACTCCCATCACTATGCCCCAATCCTGTAGGAGTGCACATTTTCTGTTTTGAAAGAGGCAAGCTGAAGAGCTAAAGCTCCTATCAGTCACCTTGCTTATAAAGCCAGAGTGATTCATGGGAAGTAGACAATAGAAACTGCCTCTTAAGGGTCATGAATGGTGGAATTAGGAGAAAAAACTTAAAATCTGTTATTATAAGTATGTTCAAAAGAGCAAAAGAAAGCAATGTTTAAAGACATAATGGTAAGTATGAAGATAATGTCTCCTTAAATACAAAAGATCAATGAAGAAACAGAAATAAATTGTAGTTTTGTAGTTTCAGTGTGTGCTTAGCCACTTCTGTCGTGTTCGACTCTCTGCGACCCCATGGACCATGGCAAGCCAGGCTCCTATGTCCATGGGATTCTCCAGTCAAGAATACTGGAGTGGGTCGCATTTCCTTCACCAGTGATAAAGTATTAAGTAAGTGAAGTGAGTGAAGTGAATCAGTCGTGTCTGATTCTTTGCGACCCCAAGAATTGCAGCCTACCAGGCTCCTCCATCCACGGGATTCTCCAGGCAAGAGTACTGGAGTGGGTCGCTGCTGGGAGCCAGCGTGAGGAATTCCGCCCATGGCAAGGTCATGAGGAAGGAGGCTTCGGCATATGCAAAGGTGGGATCGAGCCTCAGGAAATCCCTTGTTCCTGAGCATCTACCCCCAAAACCAGAGTCTACCTACTTTACTGTTTCATGCTCTCACCTACACCTCTGACTTTATGGGGGGCTCTTCCCCACTGGTTCTCTCGGAGAAGGAGTAAACTTGCAGCTCCAGTCAATAAAAATTCCTGGGCCTGACAAGCGTGTTTCAGGTCAAACCTCTCTGCTGGCAGACTAGCTTGTGTGACAGGATTATATAAACTCCTACCACTATGCATATGATTGTTTACTACCTCTCAACCATAAACAGCACAGAGTTTGGAGTATTTTGAAAATCTTAATTAGCATAGGGCTTTTCTCATTGTTGAGTCAATGATTGCCGCCAGGCCTCCATATCCTTAGGCATCTGGGAATATATTAATGTATTTGGAATATAGAAAAGGAAATATAGTAGTTTTTGATGTTAGCAATACTAGACTTTTTGAGTTAATGAATTTTCTCTTTTGTTATAGATCACTGTACTTTGTTATAAATCATTGTGTCCTTGCTATGTAAAAATGTAACTTTATCACTATCTTCAGACGAAATAGATCTTAAGGGGAACATTGGTGAAGGGTTTTAATTTGTTGGGCTGATGTTTGCTGCTAAATCTCCATATTCCCTGCCCTTATAATGAATATAACTAGCATATAGGAGAAATAAGTATTAACCTTTAGGATTAATCATGTTAACCTTAGGTTAAATAAATTCCTTTCTTAGTTGTAACACACTATACCCTCACCCTATAGGAATGCAACTTTATCTGGTACCTTCAGAAGGTGGCGCCTGGTTTAAGAACAAACACCCTTGGAAAAAATAAGTTTTCTGGTTAACTGACCGTTATCAGAAAGAAAGGGTCATAAAATGTAAGCAGGCCTCATGGCCAGAAGATGATGTAAAACGCCTAAGACCTTTTTTTTATATACTTTTATGTGAAGCACCTGATTTTGATAAAGGTCAGGACTGCTGACCCCCACGTGACTTTAAAATTTCCATTTGTCTCTATGTGTAACAAAAGGTACATAAGCAAACCTAAGAATAAAGAAATAGGATCAGTTTCTGGAAAGACTGATTCTCCCATGTCATTCTTTCTTTCCCCTTCTGGCTGAATTCCCATCTGGAGCGTGGGTACTCGCCATGTCTACTTACTTGCCCTGGCTTTTAAGATCCATGAGAGAGGGAGCCCAAGGTGGGTCACCCTCCGATATTCAAACGGGCACCAGTGGCCCAATGTAGATGGTGCAAATTCCTTGTCTTGGAGTTTTATTGGTATCCCACGTAAACCAAGTTATTCAGCATCTTTTTCTCCACTAATTTTCCTACTACACTATTCTTTTCTGATCTGTGTCTATATCTATAATTAAATAAGTTTTTTTCTTAGGATGCCGATTCTGTCTCCCCTTCGAATTACCCTGAATCCACCAGGGCTGGACCCTGGCAGGTCGCCATTTCCTTCTCCAGTAGTTGCAGAGTACAATAACTTAAATACAAGATTCACTGGAGGAACTCAACTGTAGATTTGAACTGGCAAAAGAATCAACAAACTTGTCTGTTATGCATTCTGAATCATAGGAGAAAAAAGTGAACTGAGGGATACTCTTCAGTGCACCAATATATCCACAATAGCAATGTCAGAAGAGAAGGGATAAGAAAAATAGGTAGAAACGATATTCAGATAATGGCCAAAAATCTCATGATCTATTTCTCATCATCTAAAAATCCCATAATCTATTTCAGTTGTCTTTTTTTTTTAATGGGTTATAGGTCACTTTTATCTTTTCCTTCATGGGTTACAAAGTTTGATTATATACCAAAAAATATTAATATGTTATGGATATTCTGGATTCTTTTAATTTCCCCAGAACAGAGTTCATATTTTTTCTATCTGATAGTTGACTTTCCTGGTCGATTTCTCTTGCAGTGGGCAATGGTTGAATTACTTACTCCATTCTTTCTGCCTTCTACCAATTATCTTCCATTATTATTGTTATGAGCTGAATGTGTTCTCCCTCAAATTCATGTTAAAATCTTAACTTCCAATGTGATGATATTAGTAGATGGGGACTTTGGGAGATAATTAGATCATGAGCATGAAGTCCTCATGAATGAGATTAACACTTTCATAAAGGAGACCACAGAGATCTCTCATCCATTCTACCATGGAGGATGGCTATCTGCAAAACAGGAACTGGGCCTTCACCAAAAACCCAACCATTCTGGCACTATGATCTTTTACTTACAGCCTCTAGAACTCTGAGAAATAAAATGCTGTTGTTTTTAAGCCATCTATGGTACTCTGTTATAGCAGCCCAAATTAAGACAATTATTCTTGATATTTACCACATCCTTGGTAATTTGGGGGATGAGTCAGTATTTCAAACAGAGTTTGTATTAAGATTCTACTTTCCAGAAATCTCTCCCTCAGTAGTCTTAAAGTCTCTTTTTTGACTTTTTAAATAGCATCACTATGTCTTCTAATTGAGTTCCTATTGTCCTATTTCATAAGGGGATAAATTACAGCCTGACATAAGCACAATGGCAGTTTTCTTCTTCTTTTTCAAATGTTCTACATCATTCACTTTCCAGCTTTCTCTTGAATTATGTCACTTTCTAGGGATTTTACATATTTTTAAACTACACTTCAGCGTGTTTTCAGTGTGTGTCTGTCTGTGTGAGTGAGCTGTCTCTTAAGAATAATCAAACTACTCCACCATTATCAGAAGCAGATTGTGAATGCTCAAATGAGATTTCAGTAAAAAGTACTCATTTTTCCTCCAGTGTTTGCTTCTCAAACATTAACACATGTCCAGTTCAGTTCAGTTCAGTTCAGTCACTTAGTCTTGTCTGACTCCTTGCGATGCCATGAACTGCAGAGTGCCAGGCCTCCCTGTACATCACAAACACCCGGAGTCTACCCAAACTCATATCCATCAAGTCAGTGATGCCATCCAGCCATCTCATCCTCTGTTGTCCCCTTTTCCTCCTTCTCCCAATCCCTTCCAGCATCAGAGTCTTTTCCAATGAGTCAACTCGTCCCATGAGGTGGCCAAAGTATTGGAATTTCAGCTTCATCATCAGTCCTTCCAGTGAACACCCAGGATTGATATCCTTTAGGATAGACTGGTTGGATCTCCTTGCAGTCCAAGGGACTCTCAAGAGTCTTCTCCAACACCACAGTTCAAACGCATCAATTCTTCAGTGCTCAGCTTTCTTCACAGTCCAACTCTCACATCCATACATGACCACTGGAAAAACCATAGCCTTGACTAGGTGGACCTTTGTTAGCAAAGTAATGTCTCTGCTTTTTAATATGCTATCTAGATTGGTCATAACATTCCTTCCAAGGAGTAAGCCTCATTTAATGTCACGGCTGCAATCACCATCTGCAGTGACTTTAGAGCCCAGAAAAATAAAGTCTGACACTGTTTCCACTGTTTCCCCATCTATTTCCCATGAAGTGATGGGACCAGATGCCATGACCTTAGTTTTCTGAATGTTGAGCTTTAAGCCAATTTTTTCACTCTCCACTTTCACTTTCATCAACAGGCTTTTTAGTTCCTCTTCACTTTCTGCCATAAGGGTGATGTCATCTGCATATCTGAGCCTATTGCTATTTCTCCTGGCAATCTTGATTCCAGCTTGTGTTTCTTCCAGCCCAGCATTTCTCATGATGTACTCTGCATAGAAGTTAAACAAGCAGGGTGACAATATATAGCTTTGATGTACCCTTTTGCCTATTTGGAACCAGTCTGTTGTTCCATGTCCAGTTCTAACTGTTGCTTCCTGACCTGTATACAGGTTTCTCAAGAGGCAAGTCAGGTGGTCTGGTATTCCAGTCTCTTTCAGTATTTTCCACAGTTTATAGTGATCCACACAGTCAAAGATTTTGGCATAGTCAATAAAGTAGGAATAGATTTTTTCCTGGAACTCTCTTGCTTTTTCCTTGATCCAGCAGATGTTGGTAATTTGATTTCTGGTTCCTCTGCCTTTTCTAAAACCAGCTTGAACATCTAGAAGTTCACGGTTCATGTATTGCTGACACCTGATTTAAAAAAAAATTGAGCATTACTTTACTACCATATGTTAATGCTGTCTTAATACTGATTCAGCCTCTGAAAATCAGTTGCAACTATCTGCAAATTGAAACACTGGTCACTATGTGCATAAAAAATAATTTGCCTTCATATAGCTTATGTTATTAACATTACATGGTATCCAATACTAACATTTGTAAAGTTAACTTTGTCAAAAACTACTTATGACCTCTTCTCCCTCCCTCTCTCTTTGAATGTGCTTGTTATTAACTTGACAATTGATTGTACAGTCTTGTGACATTAAAACAAACAAAAAAAAATGCAGCTTTGAAAGATACATTTAACTTTTAACTTAACTCTTATTAAAAAGAAAGTGTGTTTCTGATTGGAAAAATATTTATATACCAAAATATGAAGTAATTGTACTTTAATTGAAAATTACTTTGATTGATGGATTCCTGATGATCTTGATGATTTTTAACAACATTTTACAAAATATAGAGTCATGATAACTGGAATAAATATATCAGAGGAAAAATAAATTGCAATTTTGAGGTACTAATTTTTTACTTTTAAAAATTCAAAGTTATGGTTTTGCTTGTCTTATTTATTTTATTTTTTATTAATTTATTTTAATTGGAGGCTAATTACTTAACAATATTGTGGTGGTTTTTGCCATACATTAACAGGAATCAGTCATGGGTGCACATATGTCACCCCATCATGTACACCTGCCCTTCATTCCCCACCTCATCTGTCTGCAATGTCCCAGAGCATCAGCTTTGAGTGCCCTGCTTCATGCACTGAACTTACACTGGTCATCTATTTTACATAAGGTAATATAAATGTTTCAGTGCTATTCTCTCAAATCATCCACCCCTTCTTCCACATAGTCCAAAAGTCTGTTCTTTACATCTGTGTCTCTTTTACAGTCTTGCATATAGGATCATCATTCAGTTCAGTTCTGTCACTCAGTCGTGTCTGACTCTTTGCAACCCCATGAACTGCATCACCGACTCCCAGAGTTCACTCAAACTCACGTCTATTTATTCGGTGATGCCATCCAGCCCTCTCATCCTTTGTTGTCCCCTTCTCCTCCTATCCCTAATCCCTCCCACATTAGAATCTTTTCCAGTGATTCGACTCTTTGCATGAATGGTCAAAGTACTGGAGTTTCAGTACTTTTAGCATCATTCCTTCCAAAGAAATCCCAGGTCTGATCTCCTTTAGAATGGACTGGTTGGATCTCCTTGCAGTCCATGGGACTCTCAAGAGTCTTCTCCAACACCACAGTTCAAGAGCATCAATTCTTCAGTGCTCAGATTTTTTCAAAGTCCAACTCTCACATCCATATATGACTACTGGAAAGACCATAGCCTTGGTCTTTAGACCAAGGTCCATCTTGGTCTTTAGCCTTGGCCCATCTTGGTCAAAGACCATAGGTGGACCAATGTTGGCAAAGTAATGTCTCTGCTTTTGAATATGCTATCTAGATTAGTCATAACTTTCCTTCCAAGGAGTGTCTTTTAATTTCATGGCTGCAATCACCATCTGCAGTGATTTTGGAGCCCCCAAAAATAAAGTCTAACACTGTTTCCACATCTATTTCCCATGAAGTGATGAGACCAGATGCCATGAAGTTTTCTAAATGTTGAGCTTTAAGCCAACTTTTTCACTCTCTTCTTTCACGTTCATCAAGGGACTTTTTAGTTATTCTTCACTTTCTGCCATAAGAGTAATGTCATCTGCATATCTGAGGCTATTGATATTTATCTTGTCAATCTTGATTCCAGCTTGTGCTTCTTCCAGCCCAGTGTTTTTCATGATGTACTCTGCATATAAGTTAAATAAGCAGGGTGACAATACACAGCCTTGATTACTCCTTTTCCTATTTAGAACCAGTCGTTGTTCCATGTCCAGTTCTAACTGTTGCTTCTTGGCCTGCATATAGGTTTCTCAAGAGGCAGGTCATGTGGTCTTGTATTCCCATCTCTTTCAGAATTTTCCAGAATTTATTGTGATCCACACAATCAAAGGCTTTGGCATAATCAATAAAGCAGAAATAGATGTTTTTTTCTGGAGCTCTCTTGCTTTTTCCATGATCCCACGGATGTTGGCAGTTTGATCTCTGGTTCCTCTGCCTTTTCTAAAACCAGCTTAAACATCTGGAACTTCAGGGTTCACATATTGCTGAAGCTGGACATGGAGAATTTTTTTTTTATTTTTTTTATTTTTATTTTTATTTTTTTTAGTATTAAGTTTTTTATTTTTTTAATTTTAAAATCTTTAATTCTTACATGTGTTCCCAAACATGAACCCCCCTCCCACCGCCCTCCCCATAACATCTCTGTGGGTCATCCCCATGCACCAGCCCCAAGCATGCTGTATCCTGTGTCAGACATAGACTAGCGATTCAATTCTTACATGATAGTATACATGATAGAATGCCATTCTCCCATATCATCCCACCCTCTCCCTCTCCCTCTGAGTCCAAAAGTCCGTTATACACAGCTGCGTCTTTTTTCCTGTCTTGCATACAGGGTCGTCATTGCCATCTTTCTAAATTCCATATATATGTGTTAGTATACTGTATTGGTGTTTTTCTTTCTGGCTTACTTCACTCTGTATAATCGGCTCCAGTTTCATCCATCTCATCAGAACTGATTCAAATGAATTCTTTTTAACGGCTGAGTAATACTCCATTGTGTATATGTACCACAGCTTTCTTATCCATTCATCTGCTGATGGACATCTAGGTTGTTTCCATGTCCTGGCTATTATAAACAGTGCTGCGATGAACATTGGGGTACATGTGTCTCTTTCAATTCTGGTTTCCTCAGTGTGTATGCCCAGCAGTGGGATTGCTGGGTCATAAGGGAGCTCTATTTGCAATTTTTTAAGGAATCTCCACACTGTTCTCCATAGTGGCTGTACTAGTTTGCATTCCCACCAACAGTGTAGGAGGGTTCCCTTTTCTCCACACCCTCTCCAGCATTTATTGCTTGCAGATTTTTGGATCACAGCCATTCTGACTGGTGTGAAGTGGTACCTCATTGTGGTTTTGATTTGCATTTCTCTGATAATGAGTGATGTGGAGCATCTTTTCATGTGTTTGTTAGCCATCCGTATGTCTTCTTTGGAGAAATGTCTATTTAGTTCTTTGGCCCATTTTTTGATTGGGTCGTTTATTTTTCTGGAATTGAGCTGCATAAGTTGCTTGAATATTTTTGAGATTAGTTGTTTGTCAGTTGCTTCATTTGCTATTATTTTCTCCCATTCAGAAGGCTGTCTTTTCACCTTGCTTATATTTTCCTTTGTTGTGCAGAAGCTTTTCATTTTAATTAGATCCCATTTGTTTATTTTTGCTTTTATTTCCAGAATTCTGGGAGGTGGATCATAGAGGATCCTGCTGTGATTTATGTCTGAGAGTGTTTTGCCTATGTTCTCCTCTAGGAGTTTTATAGTTTCTGGTCTTACATTTAGATCTTTAACCCATTTTGAGTTTATTTTTGTGTGCGGTGTTAGAAAGTGATCTAGTTTCATTCTTTTACAAGTGGTTGACCAGTTTTCCCAGCACCACTTGTTAAAGAGATTGTCTTTACTCCATTGTATATTCTTGCCTCCTTTGTCAAAGATAAGGTGTCCATATGTGTGTGGATTTATCTCTGGGCTTTCTATTTTGTTCCATTGATCTATACGTCTGTCTTTGTGCCAGTACCATACTGTTTTGATGACTGTGGCTTTGTAGTAGAGCCTGAAGTCAGGCAAGTTGATTCCTCCAGTTCCATTCTTCTTTCTCAAGATTGCTTTGGCAATTCGAGGTTTTTTGTATTTCCATACAAATCTTGAAATTATTTGTTCTAGCTCTGTGAAAAATATGGCTGGTAGCTTGATAGGGATTGCATCGAATTTGTAAATTGCTTTGGGTAGTATACTCATTTTCACTATATTGATTCTTCCAATCCATGAACATGGTATATTTCTCCATCTATTAGTGTCCTCTTTGATTTCTTTCAGCAGTGTTTTATAGTTTTCTATATATAGGTCTTTAGTTTCTTTGGGTAGATATATTCCTAAGTATTTTATTCTTTTCGTTGCAATGGTGAATGGAATTGTTTCCTTAATTTCTTTTTCTACTTTCTCATTATTGGTGTATAGGAATGCAAGGGATTTCTGTGTGTTGATTTTATATCCTGCAACTTTACTATATTCATTGATGAGCTCTAGTAATTTTCTGGTGGAGTCTTTAGGGTTTTCCATGTAGAGAATCATGTCATCTGCAAACAGTGAGAGTTTTACTTCTTCTTTTCCAATATGGATTCCTTTTATTTCTTTTTCTGCTCTGATTGCTGTGGCCAAAACTTCCAGAACTATGTTGAATAGTAGTGGTGAAAGTGGACACCCTTGTCTTGTTCCTGACTTTAGGGGAAATGCTTTCAATTTTTCACCATTGAGGATTATGTTTGCTGTGGGTTTGTCATATATAGCTTTTATTATGTTGAGGTATGTTCCTTCTATTCCTGCTTTCTGGAGAGTTTGTATCATAAATGGATGTTGAATTTTGTCAAAGGCCTTCTCTGCATCTATTGAGATAATCATATGGTTTTTATTTTTCAATTTGTTAATGTGGTGAATTACATTGATTGATTTGTGGATATTGAAGAATCCTTGCATCCCTGGGATAAAGCCCACTTGGTCATGGTGTATGATCTTTTTAATGTGTTGTTGGATTCTGATTGCTAGAATTTTGTTGAGGATTTTTGCATCTATGTTCATCAGTGATATTGGCCTGTAGTTTTCTTTTTTTGTGACATCTTTGTCAGGTTTTGGTATTAGGGTGATGGTGGCGTCATAGAATGAGTTTGGAATTTACCTTCCTCTGCAATTTTCTGGAAGAGTTTGAGTAGGATAGGTGTTAGCTCTTCTCGAAATTTTTGGTAGAATTCAGCTGTGAAGCCGTCTGGACCTGGACTTTTGTTTGCTGGAAGATTTCTGATTACAGTTTCAATTTCCGTGCTTGTGATGGGTCTGTTAAGATTTTCTATTTCTTCCTGGTTCAGTTTTGGAAAATTGTACTTTTCTAAGAATTTTGGACTTGGAGAATTTTGAGCATTACTTTACTAGCATGTGAGATGAGTGCAATTGTGCGGTAGTTTGAGCATTCTTTGGCATTGCCTTTCTTTGGAATTGGAATGAAAACTGACCTTTTCCAGTCTTGTGGCCACTGCTGAGTTTTCCAAATTTGCTGGCATATTGAGTGCAGCACTTTCACAGCATCATCTTTCAGGAATTGAAATAGCTCAACTGGAATTCCATCACCTCCACTAGCTTTGTTCATAGTGATGCTTTCTAAGGCCCACTTCCCTTAACATTCCAGGATGCCTGGCTCTAGATGAGTGATCACAGCATCATGATTATCTGGGTTGTGAAGATCATTTTTGTACACTTCTTCTGTGTAGTCTTGCCACCTTTTCTTAATACCTTCTGCTTCTCTTAGGTCCATACCATTTCTGTCCTTTATCAAGCCCATCCTTGCATGAAATGTTCCCTTGGTATCTCTAATTTTCTTGAAGAGATCTCTAATCTTTCCCATTCTGTTGTCTTCCTTTATTTCTTTGCATTGATCACTGAGGAAGACTTTCTTATCTCTTCTTGTTATTCTTTGGAATTCTGCATTCAGATGGGTATATCTTTCCTTTTCTCCTTTGCTTTTCACTTCTCTTCTTTTCACACCTATTTGTAAGGTCTCCCCAGACAGCCAGTTTGCTTTTTTGCATTTCTTTTCCATGGGGATGGTCTTGATCCCTGTCTCCTCTACAATATCACAAACCTCCGCCATAGTTCATCAGGCACTCTATCTATCAGATCTAGACCCTTAAATCTATTTCTCACTTCCACTGTATAATCATAAGGGATTTGATTTAGGTCATACCTGAATGGTCTAGCGGTTTTCCACACTTTCTTCAATTTAAGTATGATTTTAACAGTAAGGAGTTCATGATCTGAGCCACAGTCAGTTCCTGGTCTTGTTTTTGCTGGCTGTAAGGAGCTTCTCCATCTTTGGCTGCAAGAATATAATCAATCTGATTTCAGTGTTGACCATCTGGTGATGTCCGTGTGTAGAGTCTTCTCTTCTATTGTTGGAAGAGGGTGTTTGCTATGACCAGTGCGTTCTCTTAGCAGAATTATATTAGCCATTGCCCTGCTTCATTCTGTATTCCAAGGCCAAATTTGTCTGTTACTCCAGGTGTTTCTTGACTTCCTACTTTTGCTTTCCACTCCCTTATAATGAAAAGGATATCTTTTTTTTTTTTTTTGAGTTAGTTCTAAAAAGTCTTGTAGGTCTTCATAGAACTGTTCAACTTTAGCTTCTTAAGGATTACTGATTGAGCATAGACTTGGATTATCATGATATTGAATATTTTGCCTTGGAAAGGAACAGAGATCATTCTGTCATTTATGAGATTGCATCCAAGTACTGCATTTTGGACTCTTTTGTTGACCATTATGGCTACTTCATTTCTTCTAAGGAATTCCTGCCTGCAGTAGTAGATATAATGGTCATCTGAATTAAATTCACCCATTCCAGTCCATTTTAGTTTGCTGATTCCTAGAATGTCGATGTTCACCCTTGCCATCTCCTGTTTGACTACTTCCAATTTGCCTTGATTCATGGACCTGACATTCCAGGTTCCTATGCAATATTGCTCTTTACAGCATTGAAACTTGCTTCTAACACCAGTCACATCCACAACTGGTTGTTGTTTTTGGTTTGGTTCCATCCCTTTATTCTTTCTAGAGTTATTTCTCAACTGATCTTCAGTAGCATATTTGGCACCTACCGACCTGGGGAGTTCCTCTTTCAGTATCTTACCATTTTGCCTTTTCATACTGTTCATGGGGTTCTCAAGGCAAGAATACTGAAGTGGCTTGCCATTCCCTTCTCCAGTGGACCACAATCTGTCAGACCTCTCCATCATGACCCTCCCATCTTGGGTGGCCTCACACAGCATGGTTTAGTTTCATTGAGTTAGACAAGGCTGTGGTACATGTGATCAGATTGGCTAGTTTTCTGTGATTATGTTTTCAGTGTGTCTGCCTTTTGATGCCCTCTTGCAACACCTACCATTTTATTTGGGTTTCTCTTACCTTGGCCATGGGGTATCTCTTCATAGCTGCTTCAGCAAAGTGCAGCCACTGCTCCTTACCTTGTACGAGGGGTATCTCCTCACAGACGTCCCTCCTGTGCCTGCGCAGCTGCTGCTCCTTGGATGTGGGGTTGCTCCTCTTGGCTGCCTCCCCTGACCTTGGTGTCAATGATCCAACGGATATTTGCAATTTGATCTCTGGTCCTCTGCCTTTTCTAAATCCAGCTGGAACTTCTGGAAGTTCACAGTTCATGTATTGCTGAAGCCTGGCTTGGAGAATTTTGAGCAGTACTTTACTAGCATGTGAGATGAGTGTAATTGTGCGGTAGTTTCAGCATTCTTTGGCATTGCCTTTCTTTGAGATTGGAATGTAAACACCATTTCCAGTCTTGGGGCCACTGCTGAATTGTCCAAATTTGTCGGTATATTGAGTGCAGCACTTCACAGCATCATCTTTTAAGATTTGAAATCACTCAATTGGAATTCCATCTCCTCTTCTAGATTTGTTCATAGTGATGCTTCCTAAGGCCCGCTTGACTTCACATTCTAGGATGTCTGGCTCTAGGTGAGTGATCACACACCATCGTGGTTGTCTGGGTCATGAAGATCTTTTGTGTATAGTTCTGTGTATTCTTCCCACTTGCTTTTAATATCTTCTGCTTCTGTTAGGTCCATAACATTTCTGTCCTTCATTGTGCCCATCTTTGCATAAAATGTTCCTTTGATATCTCTAATTTTCTTGAAGAGACTTTAGTCTTTTCCATTCTATTGTTTTGCTCTATTTCTTTGAATTGATTGCTGAGGAAGGCTTTCTTATCTCTTCTTGCTAGTTTTTGGAATTCTCCATTCAAATGGGTATACCTTTCCTTTTCTCTATTGCTTTTCACTTCTCTTCTTTTCTCAGCTGCTTATAAGGCCTCCTCAGACAACCATTTTGCCTTTTTGCCTTTCTTTTTCTTGGAGATGGTTTTGATCCCTGCTTCCTGTACATTGTCACAAACCTCTGTCCATAGTTCTTCAGGCACTCTGTCTATCAGTTCTAATCTCTTGAATCTATTTGTCACTTCCACTGCCACTCCCTTTCTGGTGGTACTTTTAGGGTTTTCTATTTAGTGGATTTTGTCATCTGCAAATAGTGACAGTTTAACTTCTTTTCCAATCTGAATTCCTGTTAGTTATTTATCTTCTCTGGTTGCTGTGGTGAGGACTTCCAATTCTATGTTGAATAGTAGAGGTGAGAGCGGGAACCCTTTTCTTGTTCTTGATTTTATAGGAAATGCTTTCAGTTTTTTACCATTGAGAATGATGTTTGGGTTTGTCATATATGGCTTTTATTAATGTTGAGATATACTCCTATGCCTGCTTTCTGGAAAGGTTTCATCATAAATGAGTGTTGAATTTTGTCAAAGTCTTTCCCTTCATCTATTGAGATAATCATATGGTTTTTATATTTCAATTTGTTAATTCAGTGAATCACAATGATTGATTGTGAATATTGAAGAATCCTTGCACACCTGGATAAAGCACCTTTCTATATGATGTATGATCTTTTTAACATGTTGTTGGATTCTGTTTGTTAGATTTTTTTTGAGGAGTTTTGCATCTATGTTCATTAGTGATATTGCCTATAATTTTCTTTTTTCATGGCATCATTCTCTGGTTTTGGTATTAAGATGATGGTGGCCTCATGTAATGAATTTTGGAGTTTAAATTTCTCTGCAATTTTCTGGAAGTTGAGTAGGACAGGTGTTAGTGTTAGTCTTCCCTCATTTTTTTGTAGAATTCACCTGTGATGCTATCTGGTTCTGAGCTTTTGTTGGAAGATTTTTGATTACAGTTTTGATTTCTGTGCTTGTGTCTTCACTTGTTTTATAAAGATGTTGCACTTACACAATTATTTGTAAACATTCTCATTATTCATTCATAACTCAAGATCTACTCATAATTTATATTTCTGGCATTCTGATGGCAATATCTATGCTACTATTTTAATCAAAAGATTTAATAAACATTTTTAATAACTTACCTAGTTTCTATGAATAGAAGGCATACCATAAAGCACTAACATAACTGAAAATAAATATTTAACACATATAAAAAATAACACACACCATAATGGAGCACATTGTAATAAAAATTAAAAATTAAAGGTAATGGAGAAGCAATGTGACAATTTACACTTTGTTTATTTAAGGTTGACTGAGATCAATTGGTCAATGTCATTCTTTTAGGAAATGAACACATTGTCATAGTGTATTTTGAAGACCATAATGAAATATCCAAGAAAATCAATAATTTTTTATTCTAAATATGTGAGGTATACATGTGCACAGCTAAGTTATCCCCTTTTCTTCTGACATCATCAACAAGCCACTTGGTAGATCACTGTCCTACATTGGTACCACCCACAGATAAAAACCAGTAGAGATAAACAGCAGAAAAATCTAGTCCAAGAACATATTGCTCCATAAATATTATCTGCTATGTTGCTGCTAAGTTGCTTCAGTCGTGTCCGACTCTCTGCGACCCCACAGATGGCAGCCCACCAGGCTCCCCTGTCCCTGGGATTCTCCAGGCAAGAACACTGGAGTGGGTTGCCATTTCCTTCTCCAATGCATGAAAGTGAAAAGTGAAAGTGAAGTCGCTCAGTCGTGTCTGACTCTGCGACCCCATGGACTGCAGCCCACCAGGCGTCTCCGTCCATGGGATTTTCCAGGCAAGAGTACTGGAGTGGCGTGCCATCACCTTCTCTGTAAATATTATCTATCAGTCTATAATCCTTCTTTATATCATAGAGCTTTCAGAACTAGCTAATGTGGTAGAAGTGTGACATTGATGTTCCAGTAATAAGATTTCCTGATTTCTTTTTTTTTCGTATGTTTTAACATTGATTTGAAATAAAAGTTAGTCATTAGTATTGTCTGTAATGCACATAGACAGAACTGATATCACTGAGCAGTTATTAAAATATTATTTTATGGTAAGACAAATATTTTAATTACAGAATTTTTGTTTTATTTTTATATGATCTATCATAAGCACAGTAAATATCTAAGGAGCACTATAACCATTAAATAATGAGGGGTAAAAGATAATTTTTTATTGGAGGAAAATAGTCAGGGAAAAAAAATCAGATGGTTTCTGTAGAAAACCATCATTGACTTAGTACTTAAATTTTTCATAAGTTTACAATAGAAAGCATTTTTTATGAGTACTTAAATAACCACAGAATGGAAGACATTCTTGTCATTCACGGAAGACTGTTTAAATTCAAAATGAATTTGATAGTTTCCTGACATACTCAGTGTTTCTTAAAATTAACAGAAAAAGATGCAATGAAGAAGAAAAACAATAAAAAATTTGGCAATATAGTAGAAGCAATGTACTAAATATGTTACCAATATTTACTATATTATCAACTTTAATACAAAAATTATGGAAGGCATATACTAATTAATATAAAAATAATTTGCCTATAGAAATATAGGCAAGATTACAGTTGTCAGCATTTTAGTCAGTAATTTTTGTAGTTCTATCTCCATTCTGTTATAGTTCCTCCAACTTGGGATAAATCAGGATCATCTGGGAAAGTACAAAGGAGAATAATTAAAAGGATTAAGTGATTAAAGTGCAAAATATGTATTTAAGAGTAAGGGATTTCAGATGATTCAACCAGAAAATGAACAGTCTCTTGATAATGATGGAATGACTTATATCCTTTACAGAGGACTGAACCTCTATGGAAACTTGAGCTTGCATATCTGTTTATAATTACTTTTGATTTCAGGGCAGACTTTGTTCTAACTGAAGAGTGGTGACAGCAGCAGAAGCTGAAAAAAAACAGAGAAAGACAATAGCAATGAAAATTCGTTGCACAGAATCCACATTATCTACTGGTTGAGATGTCCATACAGCCTACATTTGCACATTGCCTTGTCTTCACTGAATTTACTGATACTCTGGCTTTCCCCACAAAGTTGCCCGGGAAACACTGTCAAGTTTTGTCATATTCTGTCACTGAACACCTCTCTTGCATTGCCATCAGTCTTTTAAGTGCTCTAATTTTTTCAGGTTCCTTTTTCGGACCTTAGGCATTTTCATGTCCAGTGCTTGTCACAATCATCTAATGCCTCTTTATCAGAGCCTTGGAACTCTGATCACCCAGAGTGAACTCTGGGGCAAAAATGGCATTTTATCATCCAAATAAACACCTTCCTTCTCTGACACAAGGCTCTCAGTCTGCTGGCAAGCTTTCTGACACTAACTTTCCCTGTCTGGGGCTTCCCTAGTGGCTCAGATGGTAAAGAGTCTGCTTGCAGTACGAGAGACCTGGGTTCATTCCCTGGGTTGGGAAGATCCCATGGAGAAGGAAATGCCAACCCACTTCAGTATTCTTGCCTGGAAAACCCCATGAATGGAGGAGCCTGAGAGACTACAGTCCATGGGCTTGCAAAAAGTCGGACACAACCAAGCAAATTCAGTCTCCCCATTCTCAATCACAGAACAGAGGACACTGTTTGAGTGACTGTCCCTCAGGTGTCCCATGGATGTTACTTGTACCATATACTAGATGCAAAAGAAGTTCTCATTATACATAGTGAACACTTTAAGACATTAAAACTTAATTTTCTGTAGGTCCCTGATGGGGGGATTCTAAGTTTCTAGGTCATAGTTGTACAACTTCTTTCAGGTAATGCTCCATAATCATCTGGATATTGACTCTGAGAGTTGAAGGCAGTAGTGGAGGAAATTATTCTGAAATTAACTCTCTGTTGTTGTTTAGTCATTGTCATGTCTGACTCTTTTGTGACTCTATGGACTGTAGTCCACCAGGCTGTCCATCCATGAGATTTCCCAGTAAGAATACTGGATTAGGTTGCTATTTCCTTCTTCAAGGGATCTTCTGCTGCATTGCAAGTGGATTCTTTATTGACTGAGACACTGCTGCTGCTGCTGCGTCATTTCAGTTGTGTCCGACTCTGTGCGATCCCATAGATGGCAGCCCACCAGGCTCCCCCATCTTTGGGATTCTCCAGGCAAGAACACCAGAGTGTGTTGCCATTTCCTTCTCCAATGCATAAAAATGAAAAGTGAAAGTGAAGTTGCTCAGTCATGTCCTACTTAGCGACCCCATGGACTGCAGCCTACCAGGCTCCTCCGTCCATGGGATTTTCCAGGCAAGAGTACTGGAGTGAGGTGCCATTTACTTCTCCAACTGAGGCACAAGGGGGCTCAAATGGGAAAGATAAGCTTGCATCTTTGTTCTGTTTGGGGTGTGTGTACTCAGTCATTTCTGACTCATTGTGACTGCATAGACTGTAGCCCACCAGGCTCCTCTGTCCATGGTATTTCCCAGGCAAGAATACTGGAGTGGGTTGCCATTTCCTTCTCCAGGGGATCTTCCTGACCCCAGGATCAAACCTGAGTCTCCTGCATTGGCAGGTGGATTCTTTACCTGTGTCACCTGTGAAGCCCACTTTTCCTATCTTATATTGCATTCAGCATTCAAAGCAATGGCAGAGTGTCATGATAAAGGTTATTCAAACTTGGGTTTGAATTTTACCTCCAATTCTTACTGCACAGTACCAGCGTTGTAGTATTTGGACTTCTGATATCTTAGTAAAATATATCTTATATTAAAAATCTGTTAGCCGATTTAATATATGTAAAAATTTAGTGTTAGAAATTACAGGGATTATGGAGCTTCCTAATTTTGTGCTCAGGCCAGTGTATGAACTTCTGGTGAACTTGGTCCTCTATTGACTGTCTTTTGAAGATGATCTTTGTGATCTTTGTTCTTTTATAATTCTGAACATAACCTAGAATATCTCTGAATCAAGTTGTGGTATTCTTGCTCTCTTAGGAAAAGGTAAAATTAAATGCATAATATTTTCAGACAATCTGGTAAGTGTCTATAAAATTCTGCTTTCTTATTTATGAATTCCTTTCCAACACAGTTGTTTTATGTGGTGCCATCTCTCATACTTTAACTGGCAGCCCAGTACCCATTCTGCCTTGTTTCATAGGAATATTTGTTTTTCTAATAATGTGTACAGACCATTGCAGTCATGTCTATGTATCCTTTAGAGACACATGCTTTCTTCTTCCTTCAGCATTTGGTACAGAATTCTCTCCATTAACTTTCAAATCAACTCTTTTTTATTTTTTTTAACTTTTGCTTTCCCTGTAGATTTCTTCTTTTTATTAGGCTGCATTACCTGTTAGTCTTCAAATCCTTAAACTGATCAGGCTTCAAATCCTTAAACTGATCAGGCCACAGTCTCTCATGGGTTTCCTCCCTACAGTGATCTGTAGTCAGTTGGGATTGGGATGGGAAACTGAAAACCCCGAGGAACCTTAGCTCCACTAGCAGAGCATATAGAGTTTGTCTTGAGATTTCTTCCTTTGGGCTCTCTCTTCATAAATTCATTCAGTGAGCTTGGTGATTCACACTGGGCCCTTATGACTCAGGCATTCTGAGGGAAACTACCTTGCAATCAAGAATCAAAATAGGTGAAATAAGAGTGAGGTCGTGTGTTTAATAGTTTCTTGGGAGAGATGATTAAGAAAAGCTGTGATGATGTTTAGTAGTAAGAGAATTGATAAGAAATTAGGCAGGAAAAAAATACTACGTTTTTCTAGATATCTTCAACTGTATCATGTTTGTAGCCAAATATTCTGTTTAATCTCTGCTTTAAAATAGATTCAATGTACCATATATGAATCTTTGTAAACAAGTAGAAATTTCTTAAGGAGAACTAAAAGTCTATTCCTAGGAACTCATAAATATAGCTCTTGCTTAAATTCCATATTTTCCTCATCTTTCTTGTTTCTGAAATATGTATAAAATACTGATGAGTAGTAGTAGCAAGAACTGAGTAGGTCATGTCACTGTAACAGTTATAAATAGTGTAGGAGTTAATATTTTCACTGGTGCTTTTTTTTTCCAATCATATCAGAAGATTCATGCCTTTTAAACTTTGAAGGTAAGCTAAGTTTTTCATTTAAGAGTAAAAACAATATAATGGTTTTTATTCTGTAATTTTACATTGATCAAGCCATGCTGAACATCATTCCTCTGGTGACTTGCATTTTCATGTAATGTCAGGTTATTACTTCTAATATAGACAATTGGGGCTTCCCAGGTGGTGCTAGTGATAAAGAACCCACCTACCAATGCAGGAGATGCAGGATATATGGGTCTGATCCCTGGGTTGGGAAGATCCCCTGGAGAAGGGCATGGCAACCCCCTCCAGTATTCTTGCCTGGAGAATCCATAGTCAGAGGATCCTGGTGGGCTCCAGTCCATGGGGTCACAAGAGCTGGACATAATTTAGCCACTAAACCGACACCATCAACTCTCCCATATACACTTTCGTGACTCCTGAGAATATAAATATGCAGTCACATTGTAATAGTATTATTTTAGCATTTTATTTTATGTATTTGTAGAAGTTTTATAAATACGAGTGTGTGTGTGTGCTTAGTCGCTCAGTCAAGTCTGACTTTTTGGGACCCCATGAACTTACCACGTTCCTCTGTCCATAGGGATTCTCCAGGCAAGAATACTGGAGTGGGTTGCCATGCTTTCCTCCAGGAGATCTTCCCAAGCCAGAGATCAAACCTAGATCTCCTATTTTGCTGGCAGATTCTTTACTGTCCGAGCTACCAGGGAGTCCCATAAATAAATATACCTTGTACTTATTTTCATAATGCAGGGGTAAATGCATGAATTTCAAATTTGTTACTTTTTTTCAGACTTTTTTTTCCTCACTATTCCCTCTTCTCTGTGATTTAGGAAATTCTTTTTATTACTTTAGGAAAATAGTGACCAGAACTGGCCCTTGTGTTAAATAAATTCAAAGCAAATATATATTCTTTTCTTCAGAATATGAACAGAAGTCATTTAACCTAAATATAGTTATTAGTATTATAGTTTGGTAGTATTAATATTTGTCAGATTCTATTTGAAAACAAAAAGTGACATTTTGTTTTTATTTCAAAAATTCTTTTTTGTTGAGTGCATGTTAGGAGAAAAAAAATAAAAGCAGACAAATGTCTAGATAGAATATAAATCTCTACAGCTTTGTACCTACTTCCTCTTGTTTACTAGACAGGAAAGTTTTTTCTTTTCTATTTTTTAAGGGTTTTTTTTGGGGAAGGGTTGTTTTTGTTTTAGTATTTTTGTTCATTTGTTGACACTACAGGAAAAAGACTGAAGAGGAGAAGTGAAAAAAATTTATATGAATTTGATAAGCAATGAAAATGAACAATGTTGCTTAGAAACCTAAGTGACAATTTGTGGCAGGGAACTGTGGAAAAATCCAATTTACCAGCTCTACATGCAATCCAACACTTCTCTCTCACTTTGGAGAGTTTGGATGTCACATCCTTGTCATGGAACTGGAATTTCACAAGGGACACCATTAGCAGAGGCTTTTCAGAGGGTCCTCCTGGTGGTCTCTGAGGGGTAGTCATCAGCTGTGGAAGATCTGAGTTTGAGAAAATTATTGTGGCAGAAACCACAGAGTTACTGCAGGACAAGCACTATGGCAAGCTCAGGTGGGCCTTCTCAAATGGACTGCCAAAAGCAGGGAGAAAGGCTTCTCAGGGGTGGTAATTACAGGCAACAGAAAGCATGCTGGTAGGGATCCAAGTCCTCTTATTTTAACATTAAGTGTGACTCATTTTGTAGCCATAGACATGTGATGCCAGGGTGTGTGCCTTGTGTATATAGGTATGTGTGACTGTGTAGCATTTTTTTCAGTCACATTTTTCTTCAGTATGCTGTTTAATTGCATGCTTGTTTCCCCTTGTTCAGTTGCTCAGTTGTGTTCGATTCTGCGACCCCATGGACTGTAGGCCTGCAGGCTCCTCTGTCCATAGGATTTCCCAGATGAGAATACAGGACTGGGTTGCCATTTCCTGCTCCATATTTTCCATTAAAAGTATAATATGAACATCTTTCCTAAATATTAAAGCTTTGAAAAGTAAAAAAGAAATAAGTTGATTATTCCCTTCTCACTCCATCTAAAGTTCTATTACCATTTTCTTCCATCTCAAAAGGACTTTGGATGGAAATTTCAGTTTCCCCTTCTTGTAAGATGTATGGTACTAATATTTCTACTTTGAAATTTGCTGATCTCATCTAAAATAGCAGGCAATTACCTTCCTGCCTCCTCTCAGGGCATGTCTCTCCTAGCTGTGGATATTTTTCTAAGGAAAGGGCAAGATAAGTGTCAGCTCATAGCAACTTATATTACAACCTTTTTTTTTTTTCCTTCTTAAAATACATATATATATATATATATATAATCTTTTCTAAAATTGTAATTGCATACATGGATGTTCCAAGGAGTAATGAAGTCATAGGTAAAAGTTGGTGTGTTTTCCTGGGTCATCCATTATAATTTTGGTTGGTAATCAGAAGAGGAAAAACAGGTACTTGCAAATTTTCTGAGTTGTGTCTGCATTTTTTGATGACTTGGTGTTCTTTTTTTTTTTTTTTTTTTCATCTGAATTCTAGGAGGGGGTGCTGGAAAGATCTTGGTGGAGACACACAGGCTGGCTCGCATCATATTGGGAGTGGGAGGATGGATGAGCCCAGGGGCTAGCCAGAGAAGTATTTCAATAAGTGACCCTAAAGTTCCTTGAACTTGAGTAGTAATTGTGGTTTATGGTCTGTTTTATCTTCTTTTGAACCTTCAATTTTCTTTAAAAATTAAATCTTATCCTCTGCTGGTTTGTGAAATAAAAGATGAATTCTACACTTAGGATATATTATTAAGAGAAATTAAGAAAGAAAATGCTTGAGATATATATTTTATATAACTTAAAATTGTTTAGAATTGTCTGAACAATTGGCTAAAGAAAAAAAATACCTATATAACATCAATTTGGCAATTGTAAGAAATATACTCTATAATATTCACTTCTGAAATGTAGGAAATAATGAACTAAGAATAATTTGGATACTATCCAACATACTACAATTGTAAAGATATATGTATTTTTAAGTGTGAGTGTTTGGAAATTTATAGAACTGGAACTTTTTCAATTTCTGATAGGCACAGCACATCAATGCAAGTTGCAGTTAGGCAATCCTGTGCATTAATTAGAAAAGGTCAAGCTGTGCAAAGGAAATGAGTGCAGTTCATATGGGTGAGAGCTTAGAAAGTACAAGCTGTGACAATGAATTCTAAATCTTAACTAATTACCGGTGGTTCCTCCAAATAAAATGACACTGAATGTTGAAGCATGCTTAAGAGGAGACTTTCTACCTTAGTTGGAAGTTTAAAGAAAATGATAATGTTATTTTTTAAGAAGTAATTTATAGCATGTAATATATCTTTTTTAAAAAGTTATGCCTTATGATTCTAATAACATACTGTGAGACAAAGGAAAGTGAAAAGAAAGGTAGTCACACAGTTGTGTCTGATTCTTTGCAATCTCATAGACTGTAGCCTGCCAGACTCCTCTGTCCTTGGAATTCTCTAGGCATTATTCCTATTTGAGTGAAGAGAAAAACAAAATTCAAAGAGAATTGGCAACTTGTCAAGGTCACACAGGTTGTAAATGACAGAACACATGAAAACCTGTCCTCTCTTTCTTTGAAATATTTTCAAAGCATAATCAGTTTTAAATCAGATCAAAATTCAGCGTGGAATTTTGTTGGAATCTCATCAACACATTCATGTAAATTCTTACACAGAATTTTACAAGCTTAGATAAGCTACAGAATGCTTCAGAATTATATTCAAGTTATTGCTTTACAGGGTTAATGCTTTTAAAATATCATGTCAATATTAAATCAATATAGTCTTATTTTCAGTAAGTCCTAATCATCCTAAAACTCTCTTATTAAATTTATGTGTGATCAACTCAGATTCATAGATTTACTTATTATAGTTTATTTTGCTGGTAATCAGGGATCAGAATTTCAAAGAGTCAGGGAAAGTAAGACCATATTCATGGTCAGCACAGTACAGGTATTCTACAATACAAAGAACATAGCAAAAGTTCCTGAACTTGTGTGGCACAAAAACAAGAAATTAATTAAGGGAATGATGGGATGATGTGAGAAAGATAATTGTGTTTCAGGAAGCAGAATTGTTGTGTGGTTTTGGGATCTGAAGCAGACATGTGGCACAGACACGACAAAGCCAACAGTGGTAGAGAATCCAGTATGCAAATAAGTCACAGATATATTACAAAAGGAGCCCTCCTTTCAGGAAACCAGACAATAATCAGGGTGGGCCTCACCTAGCTCAGAAATCATAAAATTATATTCACCCCAGAAAAACTGTGGATATCCATCACTTGGGCAAAATTTGAATAAATTACAGTGGAAGTCAAGAAGCAACAGTTAGAACTGGATGCAGAACAACAGACTGGTTCCAAATTGGGAAGGGGGTACATCAAGGCTGTATATTGTCACCCTGCTTATTTAACATATACACAAATACATCATGCAAAATGCCCATCTAGGTAAAACACAAGCTGGAATCAAGATTGCCAGGAGAAATATCAATAATCTCAGATATCCAGATGACTCTATCCTTATGGCAGAAACTGAAAAAGAACTAAAGAACCTCTTGATAAAAGTGAAAGAGGATAGTGAAAAATTTGGCTTAAAACACAACATTCAAAAAACTAAGATCATGGCATCTGGTTCCATCAGTTCATGGCAAATAGAAAGACGATGGAAACAGTGAGACTTTATTTTGGGGGGCTCCCAAACCACTGCAGATGGTGACTGCAGCCATGAAATTAAATGATCCTTGCTCCTTAAAAGAAAACATATGACCAAACTAGACAGCATATTAAAAACTAGAGACATTTCTTTGCTAACAAAGGTCTGTCTAGTAAAAGCTTTGGTTTCTCCAGTGGTCATGTATGGATGTGAGAGTGCAATCCCTATCAAGCTACCAGCCATATTTTTCACAGAGCTAGAACAAATAATTTCAAGATTTGTATGGAAATACAAAAAACCTCGAATTGCCAAAGCAATCTTGAGAAAGAAGAATGGAACTGGAGGAATCAACTTGCCTGACTTCAGGCTCTACTACAAAGCCACAGTCATCAAAACAGTATGGTACTGGCACAAAGACAGACGTATAGATCAATGGAACAAAATAGAAAGCCCAGAGATAAATCCACACACATATGGACACCTTATCTTTGACAAAGGAGGCAAGAATATACAATGGAGTAAAGACAATCTCTTTAACAAGTGGTGCTGGGAAAACTGGTCAACCACTTGTAAAAGAATGAAACTAGATCACTTTCTAACACCGCACACAAAAATAAACTCAAAATGGGTTAAAGATCTAAATGTAAGACCAGAAACTATAAAACTCCTAGAGGAGAACATAGGCAAAACACTCTCAGACATAAATCACAGCAGGATCCTCTATGATCCACCTCCCAGAATTCTGGAAATAAAAGCAAAAATAAACAAATGGGATCTAATTAAAATGAAAAGCTTCTGCACAACAAAGGAAAATATAAGCAAGGTGAAAAGACAGCCTTCTGAATGGGAGAAAATAATAGCAAATGAAGCAACTGACAAACAACTAATCTCAAAAATATTCAAGCAACTTATGCAGCTCAATTCCAGAAAAATAAACGACCCAATCAAAAAATGGGCCAAAGAACTAAATAGACATTTCTCCAAAGAAGACATACGGATGGCTAACAAACACATGAAAAGATGCTCCACATCACTCATTATCAGAGAAATGCAAATCAAAACCACAATGAGGTACCACTTCACACCAGTCAGAATGGCTGTGATCCAAAAATCTGCAAGCAATAAATGCTGGAGAGGGTGTGGAGAAAAGGGAACCCTCCTACACTGTTGGTGGGAATGCAAACTAGTACAGCCACTATGGAGAACAGTGTGGAGATTCCTTAAAAAATTGCAAATAGAGCTCCCTTATGACCCAGCAATCCCACTGCTGGGCATACACACTGAGGAAACCAGAATTGAAAGAGACACATGTACCCCAATGTTCATCGCAGCACTGTTTATAATAGCCAGGACATGGAAACAACCTAGATGTCCATCAGCAGATGAATGGATAAGAAAGCTGTGGTACATATACACAATGGAGTATTACTCAGCCGTTAAAAAGAATTCATTTGAATCAGTTCTGATGAGATGGATGAAACTGGAGCCGATTATACAGAGTGAAGTAAGCCAGAAAGAAAAACACCAATACAGTATACTAACACATATATATGGAATTTAGAAAGATGGCAATGACGACCCTGTATGCAAGACAGCACAAAAGACACAGCTGTGTATAACGGACTTTTGGACTCAGAGGGAGAGGGAGAGGGTGGGATGATTTGGGAGAATGGCATTCTATCATGTATACTATCATGTAAGAATTGAATCGCCAGTCTATGTCTGACGCAGGATACAGCATACTTGGGGCTGGTGCATGGGGATGACCCACAGAGATGTTATGGGGAGGGCGGTGGGAGGGGGGTTCATGTTTGGGAACACATGTAATAATTAAAGATTTTAAAATTAAAAAAATAAAAAACTATAAAAAAAAAAAAAAGAAAGAAAACTGAGTGCCAAAGAATTGATGCTTTTGAACTGTGGTGCTGGAGAAGACTCTTGAGAGTCCCTTGGACTACAGGGAGATCAAGCTAGTCAATCCTAAAGGAAATCAGTCTTGAATATTCATTGGAAGGACTGATGTGAAGCTGAAACTCTCACACTTTGGTCACCTAATGTGAAGAACTGACTCACTGGAAAAGACTGATGCTGGGAAAGATTGAAGGCAGGAAGAGAAGGGAATGATAGAGGATGAGATGGTTGGATGGCATCACTGACTAAACGGACATGAATTTGAACAAGCTCTGGGAGTTGGTGATGAACAAGGAAAGCCTGGTGTACTGCAGTCCATGGGGTCACATAGATTTGGACATGACTGAGTGACTGAACTGAACTGAACAGTGAAAGGAGAGCTATACAGAGAAAGATAATAATTTTGTCCACATCTGTGAGGATATATGAAAAATTACACAGCATATTTAGTAGCTTTTTACCATTGTCTGTCAACACACAAAAAAAGTCTATGTTATTTTTCCCCAGTGGCACAAAGAAACAAGTTGAAAGTATAATGCTTTATACTTATAATTATGTATTTATAAAAAAATATGTCTGTGAAAAGTGAAAGAGAGAGAAAGAACGTTGCAGGCAATAAATTTCAGACCCTACAAGTGGATTTTCTTGGTGGGAAAGTAAGAGAAAGCTGGTAAATTATCATGTTTGAAGTGTATGTAGACAGCTATTCAATTCCAAATTAATATTTAGTTTTTATAATTTAATAAAGATTATGTGAGAATATAAAAATAATTCAAGTATCTTTTTGATTTTATTATTTGCTTTTAGCTTTATTCATGCTCTTGATGATATAGAATCTTTCAATTTCTCTGCAGTAAATCTGTCAAGCTTCATTCTCTCCTTGGATTTTACATTTTAATATGTCTTCAAATTAGTTCAATATTAGTGTTGTAAAGTTGAATTTGTTTGGCATAAATTGAAAGACATGACTAATATTTGACGCTAAGCAATTGTATCAAATCTGTATACTCCCTGCATTCAAGTGGCATTATTATAAACATCATTTCATAATAATCAAACTCATTCAAACTTAAACCATGTATCTCTCACTGATCATATTTTTCTTTTTTTTTTTCATATTTTTCAAATATATGCTATTTTAGTCCATTCAGGTTTCTGTAACAAACTGCCATAGACTATGTGTTTTTTTTTTTTTTTTTTTTTTTATTGTGCGTGCTAAGTTGTGTCTGACATTTTGTGATTCCATGGAATGTAGCCCACCAGGCTCCTCTGTCCATGGAATTTTCCAGCAAAAATACTGACTGGGTTGTCATTTCCTCCTCCAGTGGATCTTCTTGACCCAGGAATTGAACCCATGTCTCCTGCATTGGCAAGAAGATCCATTTCCACTGAGCCATCAGGGAAGCCCTGAATTAATATATTTTTTTTTAATTTTTTTTTATTTTTTTTAATTTTAAAATCTTTAATTCTTACATGTGTTCCCAAACATGAACCCCCCTCCCACCTCCCTCCCCATAACATCTCTGTGGGTCATCCCCATATTTATTTCTCAGGGGGTCGGGAAGGAAATGATCAAGGTACCTGCTAAGGATCCCCTCTCTGGGTCATAGACAGCTGTCTTCTTGCTGTGTCTTTACGTGGCAGAAAGGACAAGAGGACTCTGAGGGTCTCTTTTATAAGGTCATTAGTCCATTCATGAGGGTTCTAGCTTCACAGTCTAATTATACCCCAAACGCTCCACCTCATCATCACCTTAGAGATTAGAATTTCAACAAAACATTTTTGAGGTGACATAACATTCAGTTCATCACATATGTCATAGATTTTAAAATTTTGAAAATTATTTAAATAACCCATGAAATTAAAAAAAATTGCATACTCTTGTCAGAATCTATTCTAGTAAGAGTATCAGAAATCTAGAATTGATTCTGATAAAAGCATCAGAAATAATTTTATATTTAATGTATATATTCCTTAAAATATTATTCATGCTAAGTAAATTATGTGGGGTGTTTGTGTGTATGGTATATGTATGGTGTGTTTATATGTGTTTGTACATATATTTATATAAAAAATTAAGATCTAATGTAGAAAATTTAATTTTTCTGGCTAAGGGTGCATTCCCAGTGCTTATGATTTCTCACTTGGAGGGTTATTAATGAATAAGAAAGGTTTACCAAATTGAATCTATAATGATCTTTTATAATCTTCGGTTTTAATTCTCTTCATGGACTTGTAATTTATATTTTATTATGCATTAAAATTAATAATAGCACACTTTAGACATTTGTTACACCTGGGTTAATATAATTATGTACTCTCTCTAATAAACGCTACCCACCACGTTTCAACTACTATCATCCTATGAAAAATTAACTGATGTTTTGAAAAAAACGTATCTTTATATGGCCTAAAATTTAATTTTAAGTTATAAAACTATGCAATGTTCTTTCCTTGTGTTGAAAATATAATTAATTTTGTTAGTTCTTATTCAGATGAATTAGTTCTTCATAAGCTTTGATGGGTCTATCACTTAGTAGATTAATGTAACTTCAGCCCATTACACATAATGGTGGTCAAATTAATTCACTAAAACTCTGACCACATTCTGGATAGTAAACCCAGGAAAAATTAATCAGCCTAGTACTGTGCATCACATTATACTTAGAAGTGAGTCATATGAGTGTAAATTATGCAAATTATTCCTATGTCTTTACTAAATAGTAGCAAGTATATTTTGTAGTTTAAACATTGTAAATCCTATCATTATTAAGGTGTTTCATTACTTATTGATTCTATTATAAAATATCAAATGCTTGCAGTAAATTGTGCAATCATGTACTTTATAACTAAATAAGTATACTTGGATACATTCATGAGGGAAAGCAGTTTAATTGTAACTGTAAGAAATAAAGGTGTTGCAAATCTGTTTGGTCACATAATATAATAAAACAGTTTAGTGATATAATTATTTCAATAAATTCTAGGCTATTAAACTATCACTAAGGAAGATAATATGAAATGAATGAAAAATAAAACCATAAGACATTTTAAATTGTGTCAGAACATATCTCTATGCCTTTTATTTGAAAACCAAAGTATTGACAGTTTTTATTATTTCTGATTACTTAATTCTATTTTAGAAATATATAAATGTGACAGTCAGGGACAATAGAAAGAATAAAAGAATAGCGTCAAGGCCTTGTGCTTCCAGACCAAATCTGTCTCCTATTTTCTGTAAAATACTGAGCAAGTTATTTAATCAAGTGAAATATCTTTCTTAAAGTA
The DNA here is from genome assembly GCF_023091745.1 of Budorcas taxicolor. Lineage (NCBI taxonomy): Eukaryota > Metazoa > Chordata > Mammalia > Artiodactyla > Bovidae > Budorcas > Budorcas taxicolor. The sequence continues at coordinate 51,657,240 of NC_068929.1, read as the reverse complement.
TAAACAGAAATAGATGTATAAAGTTTAAAATATAAATGAATTGTAGAACAGTAGGGAAATGAATGAAAGACATGATTTCCTTAAAACTCTCAACAAATATCTATCAGAAAGTCAAATCGCTTTTACACTATTAACATGAAAACTTTGATTTCTATATTTTCTATTGATTGCATATCGCTTCAGTCATGTCCAACTCTGTGTGACCCCATGGACAGCAGCCCACCAGGATCCCCCTTCCCTGGGATTCTCCAGGCAAGAACACTGGAGTGGGTTGCCATTTCCTTCTCCAATGCATGAAAGTGAAAAGTGAAAGTGAAGTCGCTCAATCGTATCCGACTCTTAGCAACCCCATGGACTGCAGCACATCAGGCTCCTCCATCCATGGGATTTTCCAGGCAAGAGTACTGGAGTGGGTGCCATTGCCTTCTCCATTTCCATTGATTATCTGGAATCAAATTGTATTTTGAATATGTGCTGTATTTGTGTGACACATATTTCACTATCATCTTCTCAATCATCCACCCATCCATCCATTCATGTATTCATTCACCCATTTGCAATATTGACTACATAAATAAACTCTTGAAAGTGAAAAATAAAATGCCACATCATAATATATATTCTTTCTAAAAGAAAATATTGAATTTCTTCAGCTAATCTTTCAGTCCTGTTGGAGATGAGATGATGAATTTATGTACTGGGAGATGTGAAGAGAAAGATATGAATCATCACATTAGATTAAGTCAAGGAGCTGAAAGCAATAGGCTTTCACATGGTGGTAAGGAATAAAGCATAGGAATGAGGATAGGATACTGACCAGAATCTAACCAGCCTCAGAGAAGCCAATGGAGCTGCAGTCATGTCTTCATACCACTAGCTAGCATTGGGTAAACACCTCCTGTTTACCTGGCTGATCCATTTGAGGTATTCTTCTCTTCAGTGTGGAGACCTTCTCCTAAGAGCTGGTGTCATGTCTATTAAAAATCATGAAAACAAACTACATCTACATGCTGAGACTTGGCTAAGGCAAGCAAAAACAAACCACTTAAAAAAAAAAAATATATATATATATATATATATATATATATATATAACTGTCCTTTCTCACTTCTTTTCAATCACCCAGGAAATGTAACATTTTTGGTACAGAAGTGTTTTTAACCAAGGGTGACTTTACTGAAGGGAAAAGGAAAAAAATCACAATATCTCTATCAATGAAACACATTAATCTTGCTCTTTCAATAAAAATATTTTGATCAACATTTACAATATAAATCCTGCAGGAACATGGGACACTGTGATTAAAACACACACACACACACACACACACACACACCCACACACAAATAAACATTTTAGCTCATGGATGTTATTGCCTTGTTCCGTTCAGTTCAGTTCAGTCGCTCAGTCATGTCCAACTCTTTGTGACCCCATGAAACACAGCACGCCAGCCCTCCCGGTCCATCACCAACTCCCGGAATTTATCCGAACTCATGTCCATCGAGTCAGTGATGCCATCCAGCCATCTCATCCTCTGTTGACCCCTTCTCCTCCTGCCCCCAATCCCTCCCAGCATCAGAGTCTTTTCCAATGAGTCAACTCTTCCAATCAGGTGGCCAAAGTATTGGAATTTCAGCTTTACATCAGTCCTTCTAATGAACACCCAGGACTGATCTCCTTTAGGATGGACTGGTTGGATCTCCTTGCAGTCCAAGGGACTCTCAAGAGTCTTCTCCAACACCACAGTTCAAAAAGATCAATTCTTCGGTGCTCAGCTTTTTTCACAGTCCAACTCTTACATCCATACATGACCACTGGAAAAACCATAGCCTTGACTAGACAGACCTTGGTTGGCAAAGTAATGTCTCTGCTTTGGAATACGCTATCTAGGTTGGTCATAACTTTCCTTCCAAGGAGTAAGCGTCTTTTAATTTTATGGCTGCAATCACCATCTGCAGTGATTTTGGAGCCCTAAAAATTAAAGTCTGACACTGTTTCCACGGTTTCCCCATCTATTTCCCATGAAGTGATGAGACCGGATGCCATGATCTTTGTTTTCTGAATGTTGAGCTTTAAGCCAACTTTTTCACTCTCCTTTTCCACATTCATCAAGAGGCTTTTTAGTTCCTCTTCTCTTTCTGCCTTCTCCTCATTAGTGGAGTCAAAAAGCATCAGCCTTTGGATACCAAAATCATCAGTTCCACCTGATGAGAAAAATTGACTCATTGGAAAAGACTCTGATGCTGGGAAAGATTGGAGGCAGGAGGAGAAGGGGATGACAGAGGATAAGATGGTTGGATGGCATCATTAACTCAATGAACATGAGTTTGAGCAAGCTCTGGGAGTTGGTGATGGACAGGGAAGCCTGGCATGCTGCAGCCCATGGGTTGCAAAGAATTGGACATGACTGAGCAACTGAACTGAACTGAGCGGAGTGAAATGTCAAACTTAAAAAAATGTGCAATTACAATTACAAATTGTGAGAAATATTACAAAGGATGCATGCAGAGTGTAAGAAACTGAATTGGGGGTAGTACCAGAAAATTCTGATTTGAGAAATGATCAGAGAGTTGGGAAATTTTCATATTAGGATTCTCCCAAGGACTCTAGTTCAAGGCTGGGGTTATTAAGTCTAGGATTTTCCAAAAGGACCATGTTCAAATGGGTACAATCCATATGAGCAAAGGGAAAGTATATAATTAATCAAGATGGGGGAGGGGGAGCCATAAGGCAGTAGTAGCTGTAAAAAATAAAAGTTGGTAAATGGACTTTCTTGGTGGTCCAGTGGTTAAGAATTTCCCTGACAATGCAGAGGGAAAGAATTTGATTCCTCATTTTGGAACATTTTGCATGCTCCAGGGCAAGTAAGTCCAAGCACCACAAGTACTGAGCCTGTGCTCTAGAGCCCATGAGCCACAATTTCTGAGCCTGAGCACCCCAGAGCCCGTACCTAAGCTCTGCAAAGAGAGAAGCCATGCAATGAGAAGCCCACACACCTCAACTAGAGAAAGCCAGTGCACAGCAATGAAGACCTAAAGCAACTAAAAGTAAATAAATGAATGAATACAATTTAAATAAAAGCTGATGGATATAAAAAGGGTTTGGAGTTTGAATACATCAGAAATTTGGGACAAAAGTGAACAGTTGGTTTAGGAAACATGCCTTTATTAGTCAGGGGTCTCCAGAGAACCAATATGATATATCTATGTCTATATCTATTGTTGCTGTTGTTTAGTTGCTATGACCTGTCCAACTCTTTTGCTAGTTCATGGACCCCATCAGGCTCCTCTGTCCGTGGGATTCTCCAGGCATGAATACTGGAGTGGGTTGCTATGTCCTCTTCCAGGGGATCTTCCCAACCCGAGGATTGAACCCACATCTCCTGAGTCTCCTGCATTTGGCAGACAGATTCTTTACCACTGAGCCACTGGGAAGCCACTGGGAAGGTCATCTATATCTACCCTACATCTACATGTATACATATTGATTGGCCTATGTCTATATCTATACACATACACACACACACATATATTTATAGACTTTTCTGTTTTAAAGATTGGCTCATGTGAGCTCAGATGGTGAAGAATCTACCTGTAAAGCTAGAGACCCAGGTTCAATCCATGGGTCAGGAAAATCCGCTGGAAAAAGCAATGACTACCCACTCTTATATTCTGGCCTGGAGAATTCTATGGACAGAGAAGCCTGGTGAGCTATAGTCCATGGGGTCACAAACAGTCATACATGACTGGGTGACTAAAACTTTCACTTTTTCACTTTCATGTAATTGTTAGGGCTGGTGAGTACATAATTCATAAGTCAGACCAGCCATCTCAAAAATTCAGGTAGAAATTGATACCAGAGTTCTGAGTCCAAAATTCATCAGGTAGCTTAGCAGAGGCTAATATTATAGTCTTGAGTCAGAATTTCTTTCAAAAAACTTCGTTTTTGCTCTTAAGCTGTTCATCTGATTGGATGAAGCTCACTCACATTGTCAAAGGTAATTTACTTTTCTTAAAGTCAGGTTACAGATGTAGATGTCAACCCCTCTACAAAATGCCTTCACAACAACACTTCACATTTAATTAAACCAATAGGTACTCTAGCCTAGGCAAGTTGGTGTATAAAATTAACCACCAACAGCATAACCGGTAAGAAGAGGAAGGTGTGGTAAGTGGTGCTTATTAAATTCAAAACAACAACAACAAAAAAAAAAAACCAGATTTTTTTTATGTTTCGCATTTCTCAATTTTCTAGTTCTAAGTCTTTATGTTTATAATCCCTTCAATTATCTCCTGAAAATGCTTTTACTCCAGTCACAATGTTTTATTTTCTTTAGTCTTAGAGAATTTTCTGATTTTGTCTTATTATTTTTTAATATATGACTGACTTTATTTCTCCCTTTCACCATAAAATTATCAAGGTTTTCACAATATTTAGAAATTCTATGTACTGTATTTTTAAATATTGTAGTTAAATGTTTCAGTCATCTAACTTTACAAAATGCTAAATAGCAATTTAATAGTATTAAAATTTGTATGAGAGGCACACTATAACAGAATATTATTAGCTATAAAAAGCAATGTAAAAATAAAATATGATTCTATCTGATTCAAACTGAAAGTCACAAGAAAACATAAACACATTAAATAAAATTGGAAGCAGCTTGTATCAGGAGTAATAAATAAAAACTGATCTTTAATACACACTAATTATATACCATTCATTGCTGGCCTTTATACCAGACTTTTTTGTTTTTAACAAATGAGTTTGGGTTAATGGTATTTTCTTCAAAGGAATGGAAAAAGAGTCTAAGTATTCTACCTAGAACTAGGGCTAAGGTAAACTTTTGGATTTCCTAAAATATAATTTTATTATCTTTTAATACATTTGCATACTGAATATAAAGCTTAATGACTTCCTAAGTGGCTAAGTGATAAAGAATCTGCTTACCAATTCAAGGGACACAAGAGACTCGAGTTCAGTCCCTGAGTGGGAAAGATCCCCTAGAGGAGGAAATGGTAAACCACTTCAGTATTTCTGCCTGGAAAATCCCACAAACAAGGGGAGCCTAGTGGGCTGCAGTCCATGGGGTCACAAAGAGTCAGGACATGTCTTAGAAACTAAGAAGCACGTGCATTATGAAAATGAAAAAGAGTGAAAGTGAATATCAGTCATATCCAACTCTTTGGGACCTGATGGACCTCACAGTCCAGGGGATTCTCTAGGCCAGAATACTAGAGTGCTAGTGTAAGCCTTTCCCTTCTCCAGGGGATTTTCCCAACCCAGGGATCAAACCCAGGTCTCCCATATTGTGGGCGGATTCTTTACCAGCTGAGCCACAAGGGAAGCCAAGAATACTGGAGTGGGTAGCCTATCCCCTCCTCCAGAGTATCTTCCAGACCCAAGAATTGAACGGGGGTCTACTGTATTACAAGTGGATTCTTTACCAACTGAGCTATCAGAGAAGCCCATGCATCATAAATCTTACATACTCCATATCATTTTAACATTGGTTATTGTTATATATACCTAGACACAGGCCATGATCTTATCTCTGTACTTCTAGGTTTTTTTCCAACATCACTATTGGACCTGAGTTTGAGCAAACTCAGGGAGATAGTCACAGACAGGGAAGCCTGACATGCTTCGGCATGACTTAGAGAATGACTCAACAATAACAAAAACAAAATGTCATAAGGCCAACTTAGGCTCAAAGAGTGGAGTAGACTTCTTTTCTTGATGGAAAGTAATGCAAAATCAATTTGCAAGGGACATGATTACAAAGAGTGGGATAATTAAAGTCATTTTTGTAAACAATCTACTATAAAGATGTGTAGAAGAAATATCAAACTACCAATATTTTATGGCATACAAATTTGAACACATTGAATTTAACTGAAACAAGGAGGAAGTCAAGATTTATACCACACATTCAATCTCCTAACTGAAGATTAAGTTATACTAACCAAAAATTTAAGTGGCCATCTTTTTGCCTTGTAAGTAGATTTTCAGTCATTCAGATGCTATTTCTACTTTGAAAGTTTTTGAATAATAGTAAATAATGAGTAGTGACTGAAATCACTTTAACCTATTCAGAAATGAAAATTTCCAAGGAAAAGAATGCAAGGCAGAGGTAGAGGATAGTGAGATTTATAGAAATCTTAATTAAATGAAGAAGCAGCAGCACAAAGAGGAAGAATCCTAGAAGCAGGGTATCAGTGTATTTTATTTTCTCGTGAATTTGATCAATACAAAGAATTAGAAAATGAAGCAGTAGTGTATGTAGTGATTTTAGTAGTTATCTTATCAGTGCATGTCTGGACTATAAGAATCATATTTTAAAAAGTAAAAACTTAATTGACTTCATGTAAACCAGCCTAACAATTATAATTTAATAACGGATCCCACAATAATACTAGACTTAAGCTAAGTTCAGGCTTCATACACTGTTCTTTGGAAAATAAAATACTATGGTTTATCTCACTTTATTTGAAGATTAATCATTTGATACTTATCACCAAGAAACTTCTGAAAAGATATTCAAACATAAATCAATGGGGTGTCTTACAAAAGAAAATACCATAATTTGAGATAAAGGAGACTACTTAAATAATTATTAAATCAACCTACTACACAATAAAATACTTAATGGTAAATCACTAGTAGCAGTTTACTAAAAAATTGAAAATGAGAAGGAATGCCCACCAAAATTACTTAATGATGTCCTGCAAAAAGTAAAGAACCATGAAAAAAATTGATGGATTTTGGCTAGTTGCTCTAATTAACAAAGAATATGACTATTTGGAAAGATTACAAGAAGCTAATGTATCATTAGAACATAAAGAAATATAAGAGTTTGATGCACTACTCTGTTACAATATAAAACTATAGAAGTCAATAACATATATCAACAATAATAGGATAGAAATTATGTATGTTTGGATCAAGATAGAAACAAGATAGAAACTAAAATAAAATGTATATTCCATTTCACTAAAAAACACCAAATGACACATTATTTACTAATAGTTTTCTGGAAGTTAATTCCATTATAAATATTCAATACTGATCAAAATGTAACACACAATATAATTGAATACTTGGTTAAATCAATATTATAAATGGTTCTGAATACAATTTCTATTTAAATATACTCTATTGTCACAAGTGTATTTTAGAATTGTATAAAGTTATTTCAAAATTTGAATAAAAACACAAATAGTAAATGCAGAATGCATTTGATAAAATGCAGACTAGTTTTACTATCTTATGTTTAAAAACATTACTTTACAAAAAGTAATGTTATACTAGAACAAAAAAAGAATTATTAATCAATGAAAATAATAAAAAATCTCATTGTAGAACATTTTGTTAAATACAAATGTAAGAGAATATACACACACTCAAACACTTAAACACACACAATCCTACTAAACACACATAATCACACATATCTATAGTATAAGAGAACTTTAAAATGAATATTATTCTTGTATGTTCTACAAATAATAAATGACATATTTATCATTATAATAACAAATAATATAACCTTAAGGCAAGTCATAAAACAATATGATTCATTTTTTATGTATGCCAAGTTTCAGATAACATTAATATTCTTTACATTTTTTTTAATTTTTAAATTTGTCAACAATGACTGGAACACACAATTTATACTCTAATTTCAGAAAAAACAATCAATACTTAATTTCAAAATGAGTTGAAAACTTAGAAGAAAATAATCATACTTGAAATATTCAAAGTATAATTTTATTATTAGAAAAATATAAAAGAAAAATCACCATAGTTTTGTACATGACTTAGAAAACATGTTATGGTTGCAGACTTCTTTGGTAGGAGAGTGTTCAACATGTTTATCGTTTTCTTTACTTATATTCAATTCACACATTTACCTACATATTATAATAAGGAAAAAGAGACTGGCAAAGTGAACCATTTCCTAGAAATTAAATTAAATGTTCTGGGAATGGAAATCATTCCATAAATTAGTGGTTCACAAAGTCTGATGGTTAATTTTTTCAGAAAGACCTGAATTGACTGAGGTCAAGTGTATTTCTATAAAAATTCTAAAGCATTATTTTTTATTTTCACTGATGTTCTCTCAGAATTGTAGAGTGGAGTTATTTACATGCGACATGACTTTAACAAGGTAACTGTTCTTGTAACTTAAAGGATGTGAGTGGTAGTGTGTATTATATATTCTTATATTTCCTAGAATATTCTGAGGTATTCAGTGGATAGATAGATGATAAGTAGGTAGAAAAAAGAATATATATATATATACGCACACACATATATAATTTTCTGAGATTAACTCAATTTTACTTCAGAGTTCCTATCATACTCTTACCACCTATGTGCAATTATAACTACCATGATCTCTGTACTCTTACTGTTTCACACTAATTCCTCATTATATGGAAACTTCAATTTTTGTGTGCTAATGCAGAATATATATATATATATATATGTATATGTATAATTCTCTTGTTTTTCCATATTCTTTAAAAATTGAGGGAAATTTTATGTATCTGAGGCTGATTTTTTAAAATTTTGGTTAGAATATATTTCCTTGTAGTTAAGAATAGATGTTTGGCTTAGAAAGGGAAATTAGATGACTTGCTTTCTCAATTCACAGTTGTCCCATCTATGTATAAATTTGATGAAAAAAGATAAATTCAGAGTTCTTTCTATTAAACATAGACACACCTCACACTTTAAAAGCGAAATATTGTTATATCTTTACAAAAGATAAATGCAGTGCCCCTGAGGCATCTTGCAATTTTAAGCCTATATCTCTAGCCTGAGTACATGTTTTTTTAAATGGATTTAAAAAATAGATATATTGAGGTATAAATAATGTTCAATAAACAGCACATTTAATGCCTACAACCTGATGAACTTGATTACATTCATAAACCATGTATGTTTGCATTACAGTGATTAAGGAAATAAGCATGCATATTCTCAGCTGGTAAAGAATCTGCCTACAATGCAGATTGCAATTTTATTCCTTGGTCAGGAATATACGCTGGAGAAGGGATAGGCTACCCACTTCAGTATTCTTAGACTTCCCTGGTGACTCGGCTGGTAAAGAATCCACCTGAGAGTTGGACACAACTAAGTGACCTTCACTTTCACTTTTCATCATCTCCAAAAGTTTTCTTGTCTCTTTGCTTTGTGTATGTGTGTCAAGAATTGCTGTTCAGTCACTAAGATGTGTACAGCTTTTTATGACTGAAGGACTGAAGCACACCATGCTTCCCTGTCTTTCATTATCTCCTGGAGTTTGCTCAAATTTATGTCCATTGAGTCGGTGTTGCTATCCAACCACACAGTACTCTGTCGTCCCTTTCTCCTTTTGCCTTCAATCATTTCCATCATCTGGGTCTTTTCCAATGAGATGGCTCTTCATGTCAGGTGGCCAAAGTATTGGAGTTTCATCTTCAACATCAGTCCTTCCAATGAAAGGCTGATTTCCTTTAAGATTGACTGGTTTGATCTCACTGTTCATGGGACTCTCAAGAGTCTTCTCCAGAACCACAATTGAAAAATTATCAATTCTTCAGTGCTCGGCCATTTTACGATTCAACTCTCACATCTGTACATGAATACTGGAAAAAAAAAAAAAAGATAGCTATGATTATATGGATCTTTGTTAGCAGTGTGATGTCTTTGCATTTTAGTACATTGTTTAGCTTTGTTATAGCTTTCTTCTGAGGCACAAGGATCTTTTAATTTCATGGCTTTAGTTACTGTCAGAGTGATTTTGATACCCAAGAAAATAAAAAAAATCTGTCACTTCTTCCACTTTTTCACCCTTCTATTTGATATAAAGTGATGGGACCGGATGCCATGACCTCAGGTTTTTGAATGTTGAGTTTTAAGCCAGTTTTTTCACTTTCCTCTTTCACCCTCACCAAGAAGCTCTTTAGCTCTGCTTCACTTTCTGCCATTAGAGTGGTATCATCTTCATATTTAAGGTTTGTTGATATTTCTCCTGGAAATCTTGATTCCAGCTTGTGATTCATTCATGTACCTAACATTTCAGGTTACTATGTATGATTGTTCTTAAAGCATCACACTTTACTTTTGCCACCAGACACAGCCACAACTCATTTGTGCATTGCTTGAACATTGCTTGTGCCTTGGTTCAGTCACTTCATTCTTTCTGGAAATATTAGTAATTGTCCTTTGCTCTTCCCCAGAAGAATATTGGACAACTTCCAACCTGAGGGGCTCATCCTCCAATGTTATATCTTTTCGCCGTTTCATATTGTTCATGGGATTCTCAAGGTAAGAATTCTGGAGTGATTTGCCATTCCTTCCTCCAGCAGACCAGGTTTTGTCAGAGTTCTCTACAATTACCTGCCCATCTTTAATGATCCTCATAGCTTCAGTGACTTATGCAAGCCCCTTTGCCATGACAAGGCTGTGATCCATGAAGGGCTGGTAAGAATACTGAATATGAAATCTACCCCCTTAATAAATGTTTAAGGGTTTGATTAAGCTACTTGTTAACTGTAGGCACTATGGTTTACAGTAGATGTCTAGATCTTATTCACCTTGCATAACTGTAACTTACATCCATTGAAAATTAACCCTTATTTTCCCTTCCCCATCTCTTGCCAACCACCATTCCAATCACCATAAACATATCTATCACCTCCAAACGTTTCCTCCTGCCCTTTTGATTTATTATGATTATTACTCAAAGAAAATCAATGCCTACCAGAGTCTTAAAAAGAATAGTTCTTAATTCTATCTTTGTATCAACACATTATTTTACCAGTATTATGACCTGTAATTTTGGTGAAATAAAACATATATACTTATGAGAGATAGTTACAGTAAAAAGTGCATATGATTATAGTTTCCTACAAGTTTATTGTAATGTAGGCATTTGAAAAAAGGTTTATTACAGAGACAATAAGATATTTCTCTATTTACATTATGAGCATTTAGAAATCTGCTGATATGATAGTGATGATTCCTCAATCTTTTTTAAAGACATTGTGTTTCTGTAATAGTTACTATATATCTCAATGTAATATCATAATATCTGATAATATAGTATTAATTATGTATATATTATATGAATGGATGACTGAATCTCAGAACTACTTTTCAATAAACATATAGTATACTTACTGATTATATGAAATGTGTTGATGTTTTTCAGGGTATTATATCAATGTAAACAAACTGAGTATATTACTCAGTAATTGAAATGTGGCACTAAACCAATACAGTTTTCCCAGCTTTCTCTGGTTATAAGATTTAGAATCATATAGTTAGTAAACGAATTGCTATATGAGGTAGAATTTGCCACTATGCTAGTGAACAAGATTTTAATTCAAACTTTCAGAGTGAATTATTTCAGATTGCATTCTTATTGTTTTTTTGCTGCTCAGTTGCTCAGTCATGTCTGACTCTTTGTGACCCCATACACTACAACACACCAGGTTTCTCTATCCTTCACTATCTCCCAGAGTTTTCTCAAACACATGTCCTCTGAGTCAATGATGCCATCCAACCACCTCATCCTCTATCACTCCCTTCACTTCCTGCCCTCAATCTTTCTCAGCATCAGGTCCTTTTCCAATGTACCGATTCTTCACATTAGGTGGCCAAAGTATTGGATCTTCAGCTTCAGCATCAATCCTTCATATGAATATTCAGTGCTGATTTCTTTTAGGATTGACTGGTTTGATTTTCTTGCTGTCCAAGGGACTCTTGAGAGTCTTCTCCAGCACCATAGTTTGAAAGTATCAGTTATTCAGTGCTCATCCTTCGTTATGGGCCAACTCTCACATCTGTACATGACTACTGGAAAAAACATAGCTTTGAATATCTAGACTTTGTTGGCAAAGTGATGTCCCTGCTTTTTAATATGTTGTCTTGATTCATCATAGCTTTACTTCCAAGGAGCAAGCATCTTTTAGTTTCATGGCTGCAGTCACTGTTGGCAGTGGTTTGAGAGCTCAAGAATATAAAGTCTATCACTGATACCATTGTTTCTTCATCTATTTGTCATGAAGTGGTGGGACCGGATCCATAATCTTTGTTTTTTGAATATTGAGTTTTAAGCTAGCTTTTCCACTCTCGTCTTTCCATTCTCCTCTTTCACCTTCATGAAGAGGCTCTTTAATTCCTTGGTTCTCAGTTCAAATAATGTTGAAGCTTAGCTTGAAGGATTTTGAGCATTAGTTCGCTAGCATGTGAAATGAGTGCAATTCTGCAGTAGTTTGAACATTCTTTGTCAGTTCCTTTTTGTGATTGGAATGAAAACTGACCTTTTCCAGTCCTGTGGCCACTGCTGAGTTTTCCAAATTTACTGGCATATTGAGTGTGGCACTTTAATAGCATCATCTTTTAGAATTTGGAATAGCTCAGCTGGAATTCCATCACCTCCACTAGCTTTGTTCATCCTGCTTCTCATTTCACATGATGTGCTCTGCATATCAATTAAATAAGTGAGGTGACTTGCCTGTGAGTGTTTAGGAGTCACTTGGGAGGCATGGGTCATCAGTGCCCTGCTGTGGGTTCAGGAGCATTGGTAGCAGCAGTTTTGAGAGGCAAGGCATGCTGGCATAAGTCCTTTTGGAGGAGGACATCATTACCCCTCCTTAGTAAGGCCTTAGGACAAACTATAGGGATAGAACACAGCCCCACCCATCAGCAGAAAATTGAATTAAAAACTTACTGAGCATGGCTCCTCTCCCCAGAGCAAGATCCAGTTTTCCCCACAGCCAGTCCCTCCCATCAGGAAGCTTCCGCAAGCCTCTTTTCATCCATCAGAGGGCAGACATGATGAAAACCACAAGCACAGAAAACTAGCCAAAATGATCACATGGATCACAGTTTTGTGTAACTTAATGAAACTATGGGCCATGCTGTGTATGGTCACCTAAGAAGGATGAGTCATGGTGGAGAGTTCTGACAAAATGTGGTCCACTGAAGAAGGGAATGGCAAACCACTTCAGCATTCTTGCCTTGAGAACCCCATATACACTATGAAAACATAAAAATATATAACACTGAAAGATGAACTCCCCTGGTTGTTAGGTGTCCAACAGGCTACTGAAAAAGAGAGGAGAAATCACTCCAGGAAGAATGAAGAGGCAGAGCCAAAGATAAAACAATGCCCAGTTGTGGATGTTTCTGGTGGTGAAACTCTGATGCTGTAAAGAGCATAAATATTGCATAGAAACCCAGAAAGTTAGGTCCATGAATCAAGGTAAATTGGAAGTGGTCAAACAGGAGATGGCAAGGGTGAACATTGACATTCTAGAAATCAGTGAACTAAAATGGATGGGAATTGGTGAATTTAATTCAGATGACCATTATATCTACTACTATAGGAAAGAATCCCTTAGAAGAAATGCAGTAGCACTCATAGTCAGCAAAAGAGTTCATAATGTAGTACTTGAGTACAGTCTTAAAAATGACAGAATGGTCTCTGTTCGTTTCCAAGGCAAACCATTCAATATCACAATAATCCAAGTCTATGCTCCAGCCAATAAAGCCAAAGAAGATGAAGTTTAATGGTTCTATGATGACCTACAAGACCTTCTAGAACTAACACCAAATAAAGAAGTCCTTTTCATTATAGGAGACTGGAATGAAAAAGTAGGGAGTCAAGAGATAACCTGGAGTAACAGGCAAGTTTGACCTTGGAGTACAAAATGAAGCAGGTCAAAGGCTAGCACAGTTTTGCCAAGAGAATGCACTGGTCATAACAAATACCCTCTCCAAACAACACATGAGATGACTCTACACATGGACATCACCCGATGGTCAATATAAAAATCAGACTGATTATATTCTTTGCAGCTGAAATGGAGAAGTCAGCAAAAAAACAAAAAAAGACTGGGAGCTGACTGTGTCTCAGACCATGAACTTCTTATTGCAAATTTATTCAGGTACATGGAATTATTAGTATACATAAATTATTTGGGTAAGTATCTAAATCTACTCGAATTGTATGTAGTCTAAATTTTTAATTTCAGATTTTAGAGAACAAAAAATATTTATTTGAAAAAGTTTAAAATCGCTTTAGGAAGTTTCAAGAAGTTTTAAAAGTTTAAAGAGTCCTCTCTTTAGCATGAAATGACAGCTATAAGTTATGAGAAAAATAGGAATTATCAGTATGAATACAGAACTAGCTTTTCAAAAAAAATATTATATAGTCAACATGCAGGCTTGATTCTATGGGGGTGATAAGAATTGTCGTAGATTCTAATTAAATTATATGAGAATCAATAGAAGCCAATAAAATAGCCCATTAACTATGCAGTGATTGTCAAACAGACCATGACTGTCTATGACAATGTGAAATTTGGAAAATAGATTTCTACAACTGGCCAAACAATTATTACACTTTATGGTTCTCTCAAGCTAGCCGTGGTGAATCTATCAACTTTTAGCCAAATGTTCATGTTAAACAAGTATGGTGTGCTGCATGAATACATGAGAGAAAGGAGGAGACAGGAGAGGGAAGAAGGAAAGGAAGAAAAAGAGGAAGACAACAAATAACTTATATAGGCTGTACCACAATTCTAGTAACAGGAGGTCCTATTTAGGTTTAAGCCATACAGAACTCAGATAATCTTCCAAGGGAAAAGATCAGTATCAGTGCTCCCTGTCCCTTACCTAAGCTATTCAGGTTTATTTCTGTGAAGTTCATTCTAGTTCAGGGGAGAAAATGTTATATGCAGATAAAACTAGGAATTATCTTGGACCTCTGAAATTATAATGAGTACTTAACCATATTCTTCATAAGTGTTCTAGGAGAGTGTTGACTTTTTAAACTAAATGTCTTAACATGAGAACCATACTTACAAAATTCAACACTTTAAATCAGTTTATAGTATAAAAAATTAATTCAGAGTTTATGCATATGTTTACCAAACTTATAAGTAATAAGCTTAAACCAGATAATTACACATGGAATACAGAAGTGGGCCTTTCCATATATTAGCACAACAACCAGGCAACAAGAAGCTGTGGATAGTTCAGAGTTGGTCATTATATCCACCAGTTTTAATGAAAGGATGACAAGTCAATGGCTGTTTTCCACTTAAATTATCTGAATTTCAAATTGAATCTATTTAAGATCATCAATAAATAATGAATGATCATATTGTTTGTACATGTTGCCTGGATAAATTATAATGATTATGAATCAAGTTCTCTAGATTTTAACCAAAATTTATTTTAAAAAGCCTCTCAAAGGTAGACACTTATATTTAGTATTTAATCAATTCTAATGCTCTCTAAATCCAGAAATATTACTTACAAATTTTCACACATATGATAAACATACTAGCATGGCTTTGAGTTTATTATTTTTCAACTTATATTGCAATTCAATGTAAATGAACTAGGTAAAATAGTTTATCATGTCAAACTGCTTGTTTCAAGTTTGTTCTTCTCGAGTACTAGTTTTTTGTTTGTTTCTGCATATATGTAGCAAATTTCAGATAATATTAGTCAAGTTTAAAATAAACTTTGAATTCATTTTTCATATTCTGTAAAAGGCTTTATAAAATGATTTGGCACTATTGAAAATAGACTGAAATATTAAGCTACTGATTAATATA
The DNA here is from genome assembly GCF_023091745.1 of Budorcas taxicolor. Classification (NCBI taxonomy): domain Eukaryota; kingdom Metazoa; phylum Chordata; class Mammalia; order Artiodactyla; family Bovidae; genus Budorcas; species Budorcas taxicolor. Next base: position 51,641,614 of record NC_068929.1, on the reverse strand, counting down.
AATCACAGCCAATTTTAGTTGTTATAACAATATATTTTGGCTTAAATTTTATGCTTTTTGTATATGTACAAACCTGTCTGTACAAGAGCACACACATATTCAGCCTCACACACACTCATCTACAATACCTGTATATGTACATCTAGATGTTTTAACAAAGATATGCCTTATCATTGCTATTCTTCAGATAAATCAAAGAAATTTAAATTTGTTGAATAACAACAAAATTTTAACAAAGTAAGCAGTACATTCAAGCCAAGTTCTGCCTGTTAGAACAGAGTCTTTCACTGCCTTTTCTTAAAATCACATCTGTGTTAAATCTGAGATAATATTCGGTTTAGTTTCTGATTGATTCAAACACTATAGGATCTTATTTCAATCTCAAAGACTTCATTGTATTAGAATTTATTGCTCATACAAAAAATTACAGGAGATTATTTGAATAAAGATGAGGGTTGTAGCACTATAATGATGAATATTATGTGTTTCTTATCCAACAGTTGACTATTATTTTTGAATATACATTTTGGGGCTCTATAATTAAAGCACCATAAAAATGACATACTTGTTTTTTTTTTTTTCTAAATAAAGCAGTTAATTTAACTTCACTAAGCTTTTAAAAATGGATTAAAATATTTATTCTCTTTCCTAAGACTCTTTTTTTTCTTTCTCTGTATTCCCCTTTCCTCTCCTCTCCTATCTTTTTTTCCTCTCCTATCCTCTTTTCCTTGCCGCTCTTACTTCTCTATAGTTAGAGATCAGCAAGAGACTTTTGATGTATTTCTACCGTTAAAATGTTTGGTAGCAATTCTAAGCTGTTACTGAGTGTTAATTTATTCTATTGAATAGTTTCCAAATAGCCCAGCAGACATGACTGAATTTATTTCAGTATTGGGAGAAATTATATATTTTTTTGTCCTAAGACTCCAAAGAGGAATATAATGGTGAATAATTAAGTGCAGACCATGGTCTATAGTTAGTAAATCAATTTATGGACTGCTTCTTGTTCCCCAAACTGAATATGCTATGTAAATATAAAGTGATTCTCTTAAAGGCTTAAAACCAAAGGTTAAAAGAGATAGTCATGATTTAAAGTAAAAAAAGTAGGAGGCATGTCAGCACTGTTCAAATCACTCAAATATATTTTAGTACTGTTTATTTCAAATTCATGACAGACAGAATATTATTAAAAATATCTTCAAATCCTGCCCTACTTTCTGGGACCAACTAGCTTTAAAAAAATCAATGCTAGGCTATCTTTTCAGAAAATATATGTAATCTCCTCTTTTTGAATAATTCTCTTTTCCTTCCCTTGGGTTTGCAGGAGGGGTTGAATAAGTTTATTGATTCACAAAGTTTCTCTTAATAAGTCAACTGTTCCCAATATTGTTGGTGTAAAAAATACACTTGGTTACCTGCTTAATAATTGGTTTCTTTCTTCTATGGGGAACCTGTCCATACCTTTCCCCCCAGCCCTCCCCATGGGTAGTGATTAATTTGCATTAGTTTAAATAACCACCATCATTCCTTTCTGGGTGCTAGTGGTTCATTTAAGAACAGGCATATAATGCCATTCTAACTGAAGGACACAAAGTGGAATCTGCAAGGGAATCTCTGGAGAAAATTTCTACCTTGGCACAAAAGTCAAACTGTGAGGAAGGCAGAGTAGAGGTTGAAAAAATCCTGTGTATTGGATATCTTTTTTTATGATGCTGATTTAACCTATCTTTAAATAGTCATGCTTTCCAATTTTGAAGTGGGCTAATAAATGTCTTATTGGCCACAGCATTTTGGAGTTGGGACATTAATACGAACATCCGTCAGTACCCTAAATGGATACTATTAACCAGGAATTGTTGTGCACATTTGGGTCCAAGTAAGACCATGTGGCCAAAATGTAATAATTATAAACTAGTCCATCTTCTTTTAAATGTATATTACATTTTATGTTAAATCAAGTTGAAACATAAAGTCATGTTATTTTTAGATTTTTAAACTGTGTTTACTTCAGAAACAAAAGTGTTCTAATGAAAGTAATTACTTGAAAATTTTTCTTATGTAAGTAAAGCTTATATTTTTTTGTGTGATAGATAATCCTTAATTATGAAGTATATTTCAGTCCTCAGGTTTGCTTTGTTTTGCCATTTTTGATTAAAGTAATACAGTAAAAAAGATTATCCAATAATTAAAATGAATCAAATGAATTATAAAACTGAACATTTCTATTAGATCAAAGTTATCTCAAATATTAATGATTCCATGAGGATTGCATGTTATGTAACATATCATTTCTGGAAGCCTCAGAGATAAAATTCACATGTCAGGGGAGATTTCTATACACCCTGTACCGATGTAACTTACTATTTGACATTGATGGTTCATGAATGATTATTTCCAGGAAACCTGCCATATGATTTGGGAGTAAAGTATAGATTAATAACCTTTTTTTATTGTTCAATTGTTTTCCTTGTACCATTCTGATTAGGGACCATCAAATTGCTCGTGTGTTTTAGATCAATAAAACCTTTTGGGTGGCTATCCCAAAGGTAAAGGGATAAAAGAATATTTCTACTTATCACTTCACTTCAGATTAAAAAATTGGTCTATCAAAATTACTTTATAATATTACAGAATGAAATGCCACTTAAAGGGCTACATTTCCAAAGACATCCTCTGAAAATGACCCCTGTGTCCTGCGTGCTAAAAGTGATCACCTTCTTTCCTGCAATGAAGGATTTTATTAATTCCCACATTTTTATGATCTTTATTTTTCATCATATTCTCCATTGCATTCATAGCTCAATTCTTAAAAATCAGGACAGTGTGCTGAAACGGATAGCTGACATTTACTTGAATGAAAAGAGGCATCATTTAGCGTGAACTTTCCTTCTGATCTTTCCATACCCTGATTCCATTCCACACATTTTATTTTTCCAGTATTTCCTGAACAAGCTCCTTTGTTAAGTGAATCATGTATGAAATAAAAGTGACTTATGCTCTAGGAGTCCAGAATATAAACACTGTAATATTAACTTTTTTTTCCTGAATAGTAGAGTGATCATTAGTAAAGATCTAGAGCATGCATTTGGACTCTGTGACATTCTGCACTTATGAGACATAGTTTAATGTGGATGAAATTTGTGAAGCCTGAAGGTTAAATTGACATTTAGATGCCAGATACAGTCTATAGGTACTATATTCACACAATGAAAAGATGAAGTAAATATTGGTTTTAAGAGAATGGTCAGGCTCTATAGTTTCTTCCACTATACTTTAATATGTATAATAGCCTTCAGTTTTTCCATTTAGACACAAAGTCAATGAATACATGACCACCACTAATATAATAATTTCCCACATCAAAAATCTATAATTCAACAACTGGTCATCTCTTTGAAGAAATAACTGGCAGACTCTGAAGCCCTGGACAGAATGTCTGTGACTTTAATTAGGCACCTGATTTAAGGAATTTAATGGGGTTGGCAAAATAGTTTGGACCCAATAAGTTGAAATTGTAACTACTTAACTTTTTTTAAAGGCTCTAGTGTTGATACACAAAAAATACAAATCATTATTACATAATTTCTTATTGTTTGTAGCAAAACAATGATAAACCAAAAATAAAGAAAAGATGCTGAGGGATAGTTTTAGACTATATCTTACATTATTATGGCATTTCTGCTTGTTTTTACTATTTTACCTGTTTTCAATTTTTTTCACATATATATTTTTTATATATACTGTTCACTGACTGAAGACACTTAATAGAGTTAAGATGAAATTGAAAAAGTTATCTATGTTTCAGTTCAGCTAAGTTCAGTTCAGTTGCTCAGTCGTGTCTGACTCTTTGTAACCCCATGAATTGCAGCCCGCCAGGCCTCCCTGTCCATCACCAACTCCCGGAGGTCACTCAGACTCACATCCATCGAGTCAATGATGCCATCCAGCCGTCTCATCCTCTATTGTCTCCGTCTCCTCCTGCTCCCAATCCCTCCCAGCATCAGAGTCTTTTCCAATGAGTCAACTCTTTGCATGATGTGGCCAAAGTACTGGAGTTTCAGCTTTAGCATCATTCCTTCCAAAGAAATCCCAGGGCTGATCTCCTTCAGAATGGATTGGTTGGATCTCCTTGCAGTCTAAGGGACCCTCAAGAGTCTTCTCCAACACCACAGTTCAAAAGCATCAATTCTTCTGTGCTCAACTTTCTTCACAGTCCAACTCTCACATCATACATGACCACAGGAAAAACCATAACCTTGACTAGACGAACCTTTGTTGGCAAAGTAATGTCTCTGCTTCTGAATATGCTATCTAGGTTGGTCATAACTTTTCTCCCAAAAAGTAAGTGTCTTTTAATTTCATGGCTGCAATCACCATCTGCAGTGATTTTGAAGCCCCGAAAAATAAAGTCTGACACTGTTTCCACTGTTTCCCCATCTATTTCCCATGAAGTGATGGGACCAGATGCCATGATCTTAGTTTTCTGAATGCTGGGCTTTAAGCCAACTTTTTCACTCTCCACTTTGACTTTCATCAAGAGGCTTTTTAGTTCCTCTTCACCTTCTGCAATAAGGGTGGTGTCATCTGCATATCTGAGGTTATTGATATAGTTTTTTAAAAAAGAAGGGAATGTTATAAATGTATATACAATGGTTCTTTGCATATAATAACAGACATGGGAATGATAGTATCTTAACCTATAATTCAACATAGATAATAATCACCATTGTCATTATCATACTAACTAGTTTTCATTATCAGTAAAGTTCAGTTGAGTCGCCCATTTTAATTATAGGAAATAAATTTTCACAACTTAAAGTATTAACATGACTAAAATTATTTCTGGTCTCTACCAAGTGCTGAATTATTTCAGCATGAAACACGGTAGAGTTCTGGAGTCTCTCCCTCTGTTCTAGGGGCCCAATTTGGAATACTTCATAAGCCTGTAGACATTCATTGTAAGATATACACACGCAACTCATTAAATTCCAGAAGTTTGGCAAAATCATGATGACATATCTGTTTTCCTAATTCTACAGTCTCTCAATCAGTCTCTCCAATTATGGTGCTTGTATTTCTAATACTTTCACTCTCTGGAATGCTCATAATATTCAATAGTTTATAAAATTCTGCCCATTTTGGTATGAGGACAAAAACATTGTCCGTCATTATTCAGTATTGTGCCCATTATTTACTTTTAAAAGCCTCATCTATCATAAATTTTCAACAAATATATGTTCAATTAGTGACATATAAAACTGGGGAATGTTATCGGCATTCCACAATACTAAGCATAAGCTTTTGAAAAGATGTGTATTCATAATCTCCAGTGTTTGTGACCTAAAATATGTGTCCTATAGTTTATAAATACTCAAATTTTATAGGTTTTATGGTTTATTAAAGCTTAATTCAATTATAGTCATTTTGATTATATGATTATTCTTTGTGGATGTTTAAATATTTTTGAATACATGTTTCCAGATTTGATTCTTATGGGGTGCCTTGTAACATTTTTACTCTTATCCCTCTCCCTTTAAATGTATTTGGTACATGTCAGGATGCTTGATATATTTTAGGGATATTGACACATTAATACACACTGGAATATATAAAAAGAAAAGTTGCTAGGTACCACATGACCCCAAATTATACATAAAGAAAATCTAACAACCAGAAAATATGACATCTGTAACCACTTCTCCTATGGTTTTAGAAAAACATGATACTTAGTTGAGGTATTTTTAAATAAGGAGGGGGCTTCCCAAATAGCTCAGTGAGTAAAGAATCAGTGTGCAGTGCAGGAGACACAAGAGATGTGGGTTTGATCCCTGGCTCAGGAAGATCCGCTGAAGGAGGGCATGACCATCCATTCCAGTGTTCTTGCCTGGAGAATCCTATAGAGGAGCCTGGTGGGCTACATTCCATAGGGTCATAAAGATTTGGAGACGACTGACAATATGCCTTAAAAAACGTTTTGTTCAGTGCTTCAGGTAAATTGTATTTTTTCAATTGTTTTGAAATAATGATTTCTACATCATGTTGAATGATTGTCAGAATCTTCCAAGTGTCTTCTGAGTTAGTGAGTGAATTTTATACAGCTATTTTTTTAAATGTTAAGTGAGTCTCTGGTCATCAAGTAGAAACCTCAGTTCCCTAATAAAATGAGCTTAGAAGGAAAGAATGAACACTATAGACATGTGTTGAACCAATTCTTACAAGGTATTCATATTTTCCTACAACAATCCCACTTTTTAGTTATACTAAAGCAAAAGTTTATGTTTTCTACTTTAATTATGGCTCATGATAGTGCTTTAAAAAATAAAATATTTTTTAAAGTGAATCCTGATTAAGACAAGTATTTATTTAATGCTTTTTATAAAATGGAAGAATTCTATTTCTTACAGGTTATAAGATGACTTTGAGATCCATAAGTAAAGTTTTAAAGTAGAACTGTATTTTAAGAAAATATTAAATTGATTTCACAGTCATGGAAAACTATCTGAAGTGATATATCAAGAACCATGATAAATAGCAATATATTACATTGAGGAAGTTGTCTTATGGTCTGCCACAGAGGTCATTCTTTGACTCCATCTGATTTAATAGCCTGTTTAGCATTTTAATTAAGAATTTTAGAAGAGCAAGTAAATGGAATATTAATAAGGTTCTCATATGATACAAAGTAGAGAGGTGTTACAAACTATGTCAAAAACAGAAAATAATACAAATAGACATAATGAGGTTAGTAGCAAGGACAGTATTGAATAAAATGAAATGTATTTATTAAAAAGATGAGTTAATGTGCATTTCACAATTCAGGGACATGTAAGTATAAAAATGTGTAGATGAAGAAGATGGAGAAAAAATGTGCATGTGTAATGCTTAGACATATTTTAATGCTCTCTATTATACAAAGATGCTACCTGGGTTCAGCTATAGAAATTAAGGTCTAAACTAATGATTGCAATACTAAGTCCCACCCAACATTTTGAAGAGTATAAAACCCATATATATTTGATTAAATAATTAAAATACATAAACAAGCTAAAGCTATTAAGTAAATAAGGTTCAATTCTCCTACCTTGAAGAGATATCATTATAGTCTTCAGAAGAACAGGTATGAGTTTTAAAAACTGTTCTGGAACATTGATGATATGAGAAGAGTCAGCACCCTGGACACCAGTACCTCTAGGACTGACTATACTATAAGTGACAAGTGTCTTTGCACTTGCTTTCTGGGACATTCCCATCCAGCATTTTAGTACTTTCTAAAGGACTCTTGAGAGTCCATTGGACTGCAAGGAGATCCAACCAGTCCATCCTAAAGGAGGTCAGTCCTGGGTGTTCATTGGAAGGACTGATGCTGAAGCTGAAACTCCAATACTTTGGCCACCTCATGCAAAGAGTTGACTCATTGGAAAAGACCCTGATGCTGGGAGGGATTGGGGGCAGGAGGAGAAGGGGACGACAGAGGATGAGATGGCTGGATGGCATCACAACTCGATGGACATGAGTTTAAGTGAATTCCGGGAGTTGGTGATGGACAGGGAAGCTTGGCGTGCTGTGATTCATGGGTCACAAAGTGTCAGACATGACTGAGTGACTGGACTGAACTGAACTGAACTGAACTGAAAGGACCAATTGCCATAACTTTCAGGCCTAGGGATGAACTCACCGGTAGTATGCTTCTCTCAGGGATGAACTCCCCAGTAGTATGATTCTCTCACATTTTGGCAACACATTTTGGGAAAAAAGGCAATGCCAGGCATAAAATTTAGCTTAGTTTTGTGGTTCAATTCAGTTCAGTTCAGTTCGGTCGCTCAGCCGTGTCTGACTCTTTGCAACCCCATGAATCGCAGCATGCCAGGCCTCCCTGTCCATCACCAATTGCTGGAGTTTACTCAGACTCACATCCATGGAGTCAGTGATGCCATCCAGCCATCTCATCCTCTGTCATCTCCTTCTCTTCCTGACTCCAATCCCTCCCAGCATCAGAGTCTTTTCCAATGAGTCAACTCTTCCCATGAGGTGGCCAAAGTACTGGAGTTTCAGCTTTAGCATCATTCCCTCCAAAGAGATCCCAGGGTTGATCTCCTTCAGAATGCACTGGTTGGATCTCCTTGCAGTCCAAGGGACTCTCAAGAGTCTTCTCCAACACCACAGTTCAAAAGCATCAATCTTCTGTGCTTAACTTTCTTCACAGTCCAGCTCTCACATCCATACATGACCATTGGAAAAATCATAGCCTTGACTAAACAGATTTTTGTTGGCAAAGTAATGTCTCTGTTTTTCAATATGTTATCTAAGAAAAAGTCCAAAATCCTGGGAGCCTGGACTGGAGTCTACAGAAGTGACCTAAGGTCGTGTGTACAAGAATCCATTCTTCAAGTGCCTGAATCAATAGTAGGAGATACAATTAGAGAAAAGCTAGAATATATATTCTCTACCAAAGCCAAGCAAATTAACCCTCTTCCAAGCATTTGAAAATTGTACTGTGTGATATAATAAAAGATACCATTATTGGATCACTCAGCTACTCAGCTGACCAAAGGCAGAGGCTTCCCTGATGGTTCAGCAGGTAAAGAATATGCTTGCACTGCAGAAGCCTCATGAGACATGGGTTTGACAATTGTCTGGGTGGAGACAATTTCCTGGAGAAGGGGTACCCACTCCAGTATTCTTGCCTGGAGAATTCCATAGACAGTGAAGTCTGGTGGGTTACAGTGCTTGGGGTTGTAAAGAGTGGGACACAATGGAGGGACTAAATTACAGAGTGACAGGTTTTGTAGAAACCTGTGCCTATAGAGCAACGGCAGGAACATACACAGTTGATCCTTGAACAGCATAGGTTTAAAGTGCCTAGGGGTCACTCCTATGTGATATTTTTCCATAAATATGCACTACAGTACTATATGGTCCCGCATTGATTAAATCCACAGAGGGAGAACCACCGATACAGAGGGCCTACTCTAAAGTTATAACTATATTTTCAACTTTGCAAGGCTCAGTTCCTCTAAGCCCCAGGTTGTTCAAGGCCTTACTATATCTTTAATAGATTACGATGGAGAAAGTGTAAAATCTATACCTTAAATTTAAAACGTCATGGTGACAAAGTGTCTTAGTTTGGCTTTCCTGGAAGCAGAGGCTGATACAGAGTCTTAGTTGCCCATGGTTTGTTTAAAGAATTTTCTCTCCATCTCAAAAGAGAGGGAGTGAAGTAAGAAGAATAGGGTAAAAGTTGGATGAGATCATAGTGAGGAAGCAGCTTCTGATTCCATGAGATGTACTGGAGCATGAAGAGTTCAACAAATGGGTCTCAGCTTGAGGCAGGAGGAAAGCTTTAGCATCCTTGTCAGCCAATCATTGACTGTAGGTTGCTGCCTACAGTAAGCATAACATATCCTTTTTGGACAACAGTAATCTTTTGAAAGGGAGGGAGCTGCGAATCAGTAAGAGATAACTCTCAAGGCTAGGATACATTGTCTTAATAAAAGGGACTTAAATGGGACATCATTAGTCTCCATCATGGTCAACACGTTGTATTGCTCAGATCTGCTTTGTTCTCACATTTGCTTCATTGCATCAAGGCCAAAGGTTGGCCACAACTTAGGAGAAACTTTATAATAGAAAGGTTATTGCAAGGAACTGCAGTACATGCTGCTAGAATTGATCTAAGGTGGTAATTAATACACATCGTCTAGCTTTTCTGCTGCCCACCCCTATTACATTTAAGTAGTGCTTCTACTATATGTGGTTGCATGGTGGAAATTCTGATCACTAAGGATTCCAACCTTGGCTACTGTATTTGTACCAAGTTGTGTCTGTTTACTGACTCATTTACAATTAAAGCTAAAAAAAAAAAAGTACTAAGAAATGCCCACAGGATCTCCTGACTGCCAAGAACATTTTACCTTGGCCTGTTATAGGACAGCAGTCCTCATGATGATCACCTTTGCCAGCATAGTAACATCCTTCTGGACCAGCTGATCAGAGCCCAAAGACACCAGGCAGCAGTTACAGCTTTAAATACATAAAGGTAATATCTTTAAGTAAATAGTGATAATCTTAGTTCATCTCCTTATGGAAGTGACCCACTAAACATTTGGTCTAGAGGAGACAGGAAGCACAAATTGGTCACTGGGACGCTGGTGAGTGGAACCACTGGTACTTCCACTCATTCCCAGAAAGATGCATTCCATTTATTGGAAACAAGACACTATCACAGCCATTGCTTTAAGGATTATTCCACATTCTGAATAAAGAATCTCATTCTCTCAAAAAGTCATCTTCAAGTTGGCACTTCAGCTGTTTCTTCAAGAGGCTATTAACCTGCTTTATCAGACAAACAGCTTCAGGACAGTGAAGTTTGTGGCTAAAGGTCATGTGTACACTGCTGCCATACTTCTGCTGTTAAGGGTCCTTTTTTTGAGAATATGTTATAGGAGATCCCACATTGGTATGTTTTTAAATAGTAGGGTTGGCTGAGCCATGGCACAAATGGAAAGCAAAACTATTTCTAGAATATGTGACAATTCAGGACAAGTCATTGTCCTTTCCAGATTCTAAGGAGTTTATTGTAACCAAATTGCCACCAAATAGCTTCTCAGGTGGTGCAGTGGTAAAGAATATGCCTGCCAATTCAGGAGACGCCAAACATGAGAGTTCAGTCCCTGGATTGGGAAGATCCTTTGGAAGAGGAAATGGTAACCCACTCCAATATTATTGCCTGGAGACTTCCATGACCGTGAAGCCTGGAGTGCTATGGTCCATGGTGTCACAAAGAAGCAGAGATGACTGAGCAACTGAGCACACGCAGCATAACTGGGCCTTTTACTTGAGGGATGATGCTTTACAATGGGCTCAGCATTGTTCTCTGGTACTGACATGTCATATACTCAGCACCAGGAAGAACTACATCACACTGGTTTAAGATAACATGCTCCTGGATCTCCATCTGTACTCCCATGGCTGTTCCTTTCATGAGCTACAGCATAAGCACTGGGATGTCAAGTGACAAGGACTGGCTGACATTTAATGACATTTAATTTAATATGTATCTTGTGCACTTGGTGGTTTATGCTTCTACTTCAGTTGATGCTCTCTGAAGGGCATTAACTCTTGATGAAAATATTCACACAGAATTTTTTGCATCTTATAGGCCCATCCATAAGCTTCTTGTATACATTTCCTCAGGCTAATTCTCTTTCTATACAAAGTGGATTATCAGTAACACTGCCTAAACTCTGCCTCCTGAGAATACACTCTTCACCACTGTCTTTCAAGGCTGAGCTTGCTTAGGACTACAGAACATAAGCAGACCATGACATACACGCACATACCAAGCTAATTTATCCTTGATTTAACCTTGGGCTTTTCTATTCTCCATTAGGAAGGTATAGGGAATCTCAATAAGGCCATAGTTGCAATTTGCCAAAGAATTATCAGTGCAATAGTGGAAGATAACACTGGAGCTTTATCATCTTTTGTGTAGCTTACATGTGCCCTCTGGAACCCCTGCCCAGTTTTAAACTGGCCACTTCCAGTCTATAGTGGATGTCTTCTGGGCTCACCTGAACTTAAACTCAGTTGTCAATGCTGCCTTTTTGGTAAATTGATGTAAAGATTCTAGGAGGAGCCAATAGTATGCAAGGAGATGTTTGTCAAATAGTACATACTTATCTTCTGGAGGTCTTTGAGCCAAAACTCTAAGCCAGAACTCTAAGATATTCAGTGAGTGAATATCTTATTAGTCCTTGTCATTGGTTTCACCAGCCTTACTTCTTATCACATTTACCCTCAATATCTTGGAATCACTTTATTCACATGGCAGGAGTGGAAAAGCTGCTTTCCTGAAGTGTTGACTTTCAGAAGAGACCTTTCATGTTCAGAACCATGCTCATAATAAGCAGCTCTTCATGCAACTTGATAAATTATCTCAGTTTCAGACTTTTCTCCAAGCATTAAATATATGCCCTAAAAACCTCAAGAAAGCCTACCATGGGTTGTGTTCCTTTTACAGTGGTAGGAAGTACTAACTGACTTATCTTGTCTTTAACTTTGCAAAGTCTATCCCAGGGTGTCACAGAAATACTTAAACGCTTTAAGTATCACATCTATGGTAGGTCCCTTAGTATTGTTATGTTTTATCTTACACCAGATCTATAACCCTTAAATAGTCTGTGGAACATCACATTAGTCTTCTTTATTGATGACATAATATTAATTAAAACTAATCAGAGGAAATGGAAAGTACTCGGAAACCTTGGTAAGACACAAAAAACACATACACCCACCCACATACATGTACACATACATATTGTCAGCATCATCTTTTGGATTAGACAGCTCTTATTTATTTAGTGGTAAATTAGTAAGAGTTAGAAAAATTTCCAGAAGAATGTTCTGCTGTGAGATTTCACCAAACAGCACTGAAATACTCTACTGAAAAATCACTGACACGACTGTCTATGTAGAAAATCTGAGAAAATAGGCAAAAAAAAAAAAAAAAAAAAAAGAATTCACGGAAATATGCAAGTATAGCAAGTTTGTGGATACAAAGTTAATATACAGAAGTTAATTGTTTTCATAAGTAGCAGCAATAAGCAAATGGAATCTAAAATTGAAAACACAATACAATATCTATTAGGTTCAATTCAGTTCAGTCACTCAGTTGTGTCTGACTCTTTACAACCCCATGGGTTGCAGCACTCCAGACTTCCCTGTCCATCATCAACTCCTGGAGCTTGCTTAAACTGATGTTCATTGAGCTGGTGATGCCATCCAACCATCTCATCTTCTATCATTCCCTTCTTCTTCTGCCTTCAATCTTTCCCAGCATCAGTGTCTTTTCCAATGAGTCAGTTCTTTGCATCAGGTGGTCAAAGTATTGGAGCTTCAGGTTCAGCATCAGTCCTTCCAATGAATATTCAGAGCTGATTTACTCTAGGATTGATCAATTTGATCAACTTGCTCTCCAAGAGACTCTCAAGAGTCTTCACCAGCACCACACTTCAAAACCATCAATTCTTCAGTGCTCAGCTTTCTTTATGGTCCAACTCTCACATCCAAATGAGAGAGTCATTTCCTAGGCAGGTTGATAAGAAGTCTAGAGGTCCCCAAGGAGAGAGGGGTCTGGAATTCTCAAGGAGGAAGAAAGGACAAACTTTTTCCTTCTCTACATTCCTTAGGATTATATAACAATAATGTATCCTGACTGAGGACAGTCTCTGGATTAAACCTTCTGGCTAATTCTGTTATCTTAAAATGTAAATTATGGGAGTAGGTCTGGTGAGGTCTTTACAACCTCCAGACGTTCTTTGGATTCATTGGAGAGTATATAACTTCATTGCTAACACTAGCAAGGGGGTACTCTTTCTGCCCCCTTCTGAAGCCTATGTCAGAAGCTTTCTTTACCTCCTTTATACTTTAATAAAACTTTATTACACAAAAGCTCTGAGTGATCAAGCCTCGTCTCTGGCCACGGATTGAATTTTTCTCCTCCGGGGGCCAAGAATCCCGGTGTCTTCACGTGATGCAACAAAAACCTTTCATCTTGAGGTCTCATCCCGGATCCTTCAGGACAAGGTAAGGATGCTTGGAGCTCTAGTTCTTTGTTCTCTTAGCAAACACGTTTTCTGCTGTGCTTTACTAACTCTACGGTGTGCTTGTGTGAATGAATGACATGCCCTGCGCGAAGCAAGTGAGGAGCCCTGCTCTGCAGTTCCACGGTGATCTCATACAGCTTATGGCAGAAACCTGTTGGGGGTTTATACTGACCTGCCAATGCCAAGAGGCACTCAATGTCTCCTTCAGGAACCGACCAGAAATTGACAAAGCATGTGGACCGAACTCTCCTTTCTCGGTGAAACTTTTCAGTCTCTTTGATCATTTCATAACTATTAGAAGTAGTAACCTAATCTATCAGATCACAGACTTTCAAGGGACTTGTGATCTATACTGTTACTGTGTACTGTTGCTTAGGTCCTAAAATTGGATTCGTAGTCAAAAAAGTGCCTAGCCTCGCTAGGAATTGAAAGTTCGGAAGCTAGATGGAGCTTTAGCTCCAAGAACATCTCTGAGATTAAAGGTTACTCAGATTGGGACTGCAATTGGTTTTTTCCTTTGGTAACGCTGGCTCTTAGTGGACTAGAGGAGGCTCTTATACTGGTGTGGTGATGCTTGAAAAGAACATCTCAGCTTTATGTTCATATCAGCCTTATTGTGGTCAGGAAATACTCAGGGTCATGCACAGGCAATCAGGTGACAAATGTTTTCCCCAGCAGTCTTAGCTTGGGAGGCATTCCAGAAGGTTACTCTGATTGCACTCCAGGTGGCTTCAGAGGCAAGCAAGGTTAAGGGTGAAGAGCTGGACATCAGGTAGGGATGCTATCAAGCCTACCCCTGGTACATCCCCATCCCTTCTTGGTGGTAGAACAGGGAGGGATGAGTATGGTGCCTGCGTCTGTAAGGGACAGACTAAGTCCGACTAGGAAGGAAAAGCTTTTGGTGTAAAGTCTGTCTATACCCCAATCTAGAGCAGGGAGGGACGCCTCCGGTAGAAAGATGGCACTGGTCGCTTTTTTTCTCTCTTACAGATGGAAGCTAACAATTCCAGCCTCACTCCTTTGAACTGTATCCTGAAAAACTGGATAGATTTGATCCCAGGGCTCAAAGAAGACACACCTCGTCTTCCTATGTAATACTGCATGGCCACGATATCCATTGGAGGATGGTGAACGGTGGCCAGTTGGAGGGTCTCTTAAGTATAGTACTCTTTGACAATTAGACCGGTTCCGTAAGGAACGAGGGAAATGGGTAGAAGTGGCTTATGTGTTGCCCTTTTTCTCTCTGCAAAATATGCCAGACTTCTGTCCTAAGGGTATAGATTTGGGACTGAAACCTTCAGCTCCCTCCTGTCCTCCTACTTTGCCCCCGTACCTGGGGCTCCAAGCTGAGCAAACTGAAAGCCAGAGAACCCCCCTCAGAAGGGTTGCCTTGGTCTCAGTGGAAATCCAAACTGAGATTCAAACTGCCCACGTGGAGGTCCAACAACTCCTGTCTCAGTGTGACCTCAGACTACTCTGGTTTCAGTAGAAACTCAGACCATCGAAGTAAGAGATGAGATGGAGGACAGGAGACAAAGAGAAAAAGAAAAACAGGTTTCTCCAACCTATCCCTGGGATCATATGTGCAGAGCAGCCAGAGAGACCGAGGAACAGCCACACAAGCTGTTGCCTCTTCGTGAAACACCCACCGAGAGAAATAACTCTCAGTCTGTGAGAGTTAATAAGCCTTTTTCTTATCAAGAAATACAAAGAATCAAGGAGGAAACGGGAGACTATTTAGAGGACCCAGAAAAATGTATTAGAGCTTTTAAAGCTGTTACTCTGCTTTATGACCTCACTTGGAAGAATGTGATGTATATCTTGGGACAAACCCTGACTCCTGACTCAAAGACTCGAGTTTTGGGAAAAGTGGTTGCTTATGGAGATGAATGGCTTGGTAATTAATCAGTAGGGAAGAGGGAGAATGAGATAGCGGCCCTCCCCCACTGGAAATCAGGAGTTCCCAACTATAGAACCAGACTGGGACTGCAACACAGCTAAAGGAAGATGGGATCAGAGTCATTTTGTTAGATGTATTCTTGAAGGACTTAGGCAGGCGCGTTCTAAGCCTTTAAACTATGGCAAATTGGCAGACATAGAACAGGAGGAGAAGGAAGCTCCTGGTAAATTCCTAGATAGACTGAGAGTAGCCCTTCGCAGATTCACTGAGATTGATCCCGAAAGTGAAGAGGGAAAAATGATCTTAAAGGATAGATTTCTCACTCAGTCAGCTCCAGATATCTGCCATAAGCTATTAAAATGGGCATACAGACCAAATCAATCTTCAGATACTCTGTTACAACTGGCTCAGACAGTCTATTATGGTAGAGAATAGGAGGGAAAGAAAGAAAGGCAAAAAAGACAAAGGAAAAGGTGGAAGTCTTTGCAATGGCTATGAAAAACGTTCTTAAACAGCCTGAGAAAAATGCCCAGAGGGACCCAGGTGAAAAGGGATGGGCTTGCTATTACTGCAGAAAGGAGGGGCACCTAAAGCGGGATTGCCCTCAGGCATCTAAGCTGTCCCCGGCTTCATGTCCAGCCTGTAAAGGACCACACTGGAAGAGAGACTGCCCCCAGAGGCATAGGTCTCCGGGGTCGGACTCTCAAGACAATCAGGACTGAAGGTGCCCGGGGGTCCCCACACAAGCTCCCATCCTAGTTACACCTGAGGAACCCCGGGTATTAATAATTGCGGGGGGCAATCCATCAATTTCCTTTTAGATACTGGGGCAACTTATTCAGTGCTTACTGAAGCTCCTGGCCCACTTTCTTCCCAATCCACTTCCATTATGAGACTGTCTGGATGAGCCAAAAGGTATTATTTCAGTTACTCTTTATCTTGCAACTGGGATTCTGTGCTATTTTCACACGAGTTTCTGATCGTGCCAGAATCTCCCTCACCCCTTTTGGGGAGGGATATACTGAGCAAGGTCCATGCCTCTGTTTTCATGAATATGGAGCCCTCCCTTTCTTTCCCTTTAGTTGAACAAAATGTAAATCCTAGAGTATGGGCTGATGGAAAATCTGTGGGTCGAGCACAAAGTGTTATTCCTGTAGCTGTCAAGCTCAAAGACCTGCACTTATTTCCACATAAGAAGCAGTATCCACTGAAACCTCAAGTTAAGGAAGGGTTAAAACCCATCATCGAAAATTTAAAGGAATAGGGACTATTAATTCCCTGTAACAGTCCTTGCAACACTCCTAATTTGGGTATAAAGAAATCAAATGGTAAATGGAGACTAGTTCAAGATTTACAAATAATAAATCAGGTTGTATTTCCTTTAAACCCCATGGTGCCTAATTCTTATACTCTATTGTCTGAAATTCCTGAATGAGCCAAATATTTCTCAGTAATTGATTTAAAAGATGTCTTCTATTCAATGCCTTTGGTGGAAGAAAGTCAATTTCTATTTGCCTTTGAAGACCCTACGCAGCCAGCTTCTCAGTTAACCTGGACAGTTTTGCCCCAGGGATTTCGTGCCCATCCTCACTTATTCTGACAAAGTTTGTCACGGCATCTACAAAACTTGAATAGTTCTGAAGCGGTGGTGTTACAATATGTAGATGGTATTTTGCTCTGTGCTGAGACAGAGGAAGCTTTTTCTAGAGACTCTGAAGATTTATTAAACTTTCTGGCAGGCTGTGGTTAAAAGGCATCAAGAGAAATGGCTCAGCTTTGTCAACAATCAGTTAGATATCTGGGCCTAATCATATCAGAAGGAACTAGGGCCATAGGTCCTGAGAGAATTAAACCTATACTAAATCATCCCCACAGGACTGGAAAAGGTTGGTTTTCATTCCAATTCCAAAGAAAGGCAATGCCAAAGAATGCTCAAACTACCGCACAATTGCACTCATCTCACATGCTAGTAAAGTAATGCTCAAAATTCTCCAAGCCAGGCTTCAGCAATACGTGAACCGTGACCTCCCTGATGTTCAAGCTGGTTTTAGAAAAGGCAGAGGAACCAGAGATCAAATTGCCAACATCCGCTGGATCATGGAAAAAGCAAAGGAGTTCCAGAAAAACATCTATTTCTGCTTTATTGACTATGCCAAAGCCTTTGACTGTGTGGATCACAATAAACTGGAAAATTCTGAAAGAGATGGAAATACCAGACCACCTAACCTGCCTCTTGAGAAATCTGTATGCAGGTCAGGAAGCAACAGTTAGAACTGGGCATGGAACAACAGACTGATTTCAAACAGGAAAGGGAGTACGTCAAGGCTGTATATTGTCTCCCTGCTTATTTACCTTATATGCAGAGTACATCATGAGAAACGCTGGACTGGAAGAAACACAAGCTGGAATCAAGATTGCTGGGAGAGATATCAATAACCTCAGCTATGCAGATGACACCACCCTTACGGCAGAAAGTGAAGGGGAACTCAACAGCCTCTTGATGAAAGTAAAAGAGGAGAGTGAAAATGTTGGCTTAAAGCTCAACATTCAGAAAACGAAGATCATGGCATCCGGTCCCATCACTTCGTGGGAAATATTTGGGGAAACAGTGGAAACAGTGTGAGACTTTATTTTTTAGGGCTCCAAAATCACTGCAGATGGTAACTGCAGCCATGAAATTACAAGACGCCTACTGCTTGGAAGAAAAGTTATGACCAACCTAGACAGTATATTCAAAAGCAGAGACATTACTTTGCCGACTAAGGTCCGTCTATTCAAGGTTATGGTTTTTCCTGTGGTCATGTATGGATGTGAGAGCTGGACTGTGAAGAAGGCTGAGTGCTGAAGAATTGATGCTTTTGAACTATGGTGTTGGAGAAGACTCTTGAGAGTCCCTTGGACTGCAAGGAGATCCAACCAGTCCATTCTGAAGGAGACCAGCCCTGGGATTTCTTTGGGAGGAATGATGCTAAAGCTGAAACTCCAGTACTTTGGCCACCTCATTCAAAGAGCTGACTCATTGGAAAAGACTCTCATGCTGGGAGGGATTGGGGACAGGAGGAGAAGGGGGATGACAGAGGATGAGATGGCTGGATGGCATCACGGACTCGATGGACGTGAGTCTGAGTGACCTCTGGGAGTTGGTGATGGACAGGGAGGCCTGGTGTGCTGTGATTCATGGAGTTGCAAAGAGTCAGACACGACTGTGCGACTGAATTCAACTGAAATCATCCCCTACCTATGACTTTAAGACAATTGAGAGGATTTTGGGGAATCACAGGTTACTGTCACATTTGGATTCTGGGTTATGGCGAACTTGCCCGGCCTTTATATAAACTTATAGCTGAAACTCAGCAGGCCCAAACTGACAAACTGGTTTGGTCTCCAGAAACTCAAAAGGCTTTTAAGATTCTTCAGACTGCTCTCCTGCAAGGTCCAGCTCCGAGCTTGACCACAGGGTCAGAATTTAATTTGTTTGTCACTGAAAGAAAATGTATGGCCTTGGGAGTTTTGACACAACCCTGAGGGCCTCACCAGCAGCTATTGCTTATCTAAGCAGAGAATTACATGTAATTTCACATGGGTGGCTCGACTGCCTAAGAGTAATAGGGGCAGCGGCTTTATTAGTACCTGGAGCTTTAAAAATAATTAATGGAAGAAAGCTTACTGTACTGACTTCTCATGATGTGAGTGGAATCTTAAATTCTAAGGTTAATATTTGGATGACAGACAGTAGGCTTCTTAAATATCAGTCATTGTTGTTAGAAGGACCAGTAACTAAACTTAAAGTTGGTGGAAATTTAAATCCTGCCACTTTCCTTCCTGAGAAGGAAAATGAAACACCTGATCACGATTGTTCCCAATTCCTAACTTTAAACTATGCAGCTCGGGAGGATCTAATGGATGTCCCATTATACAATCCTGACATGGAAATATTTACAGATGGCAGTTCTTTTGTTTGGGATGGAAAGTGTAAAGCAGGTTACGCAGTGGTGACTGCTGAACAGGTTTTGGAAGCAAAAATCTCTCCCCCAGGGAACCAGTGCTCAGTTATCAGAGCTTGTGGCTCTGACCCAAGCTCTAGAGTTAAGCAAAGGGCAGTGGGTAAATATCTACACTGATTCTAAGTATGCTTATTTGACTTTACATGCTCATGCTGCAATATGGAAAGAAAGAGTTTAAAACAGCAACAGGAGAACCTATTAAGCATTTCAGAGCAATAGAGATACTTTTAACTGCTATATATCGTCCCAAAGAAGTAGCTGCTATGCATTACAAAGGGCACAGCAGGGATGGGAGTAAAGTAGCTGAAGGTAATCAGCTGGCTGACTGTCAAGCCAGAAAAGTGGCACTTTAGGAAACCCCTTCACTGCAGATGCCTTTGATCTGGACAGGTCCTGTGGAACAGGAAAAACCACAATATACTGAGGAAGAATTAGAAAGATATGAGAAAAGAGGAGCAAAGATTACTGATAAAGGATGGTTACAGTCCGAGGATGGATGATTAATAATTCCTGAAAGTGCTCAATGGAAAATTCTTAAGGGTTTACATCAGAGTTTTCATTTGGGTGCAGAGAGTACTTACCAAATGGCTTCTCATTTGTTTGAAAGTAAAAATGTGATGAAAACTTTAAGGAATATTATCAAAAGGTGTGAGGTTTGTCAGAAAAATAACCCAAAGACTGAAAAGCTAGCAAAATCTGGGTTACAACGAAGTGGGAAGTATCCTGGAGAGTACTGAGAAATTGATTTTACTCATAAGCCAAAAGCTAATGGATATTCTTGCTTACAAGTTTGGGTAGATACCTTTACTGGACGGATTGAAGCTTTTCCCTGTCGTAGTGAACAGGCTAAGGAGGTTATAAAGATTTTAATCCATGAAATTATCCCCAGGTTTGGGCTGCCACTGAGCCTTCAGAGTGACAACGGCTCCGCCTTTAAAGCTGCTGTAACTCAGGGGGTATCCAAAGCTCTAGGAATAGAATATCACTTACACTGTTCTTGGAGACCCCAATCCCCAAATGGTAAAGCATTTGTCTACAAAGCAGGAGACCTGGGTTCGATCCCTGGGTTGGGAAGATCCTCTGAAGAAGGAAATGGCAACCCACTCCAGTACTCTGGTCTCGAAAATCCCATGGATGGAGGAGCGTGGTAGGCTACAGTCCATAGGGTCCCAAAGAGTCAGACACGACTGAGTGACTTTGCTTTTTGCTTCTTTTTTTACACTGTTCCTGGAGACCCCAATCTTCGGGAAAGGTTGAAAAACCTAATGACATTATCAAAAGACATCTGCGCAAATTAACTCAAGAGACGCAGGACAAATGGATTAAAGTCCTACCCATAGCTTTAATGAGGGCTCGAACTGCCCCAAAAAAGGAGGGACTGTCCCCCTTTGAATGTATTTATGGAAGGCCTTTCTTACTGATATAGACCCTGAAGCCTTGGAATTAACTAGTTATGTAACTCAGCTTTCAGCTTTTCAACAGGCATTAACAGAACTCCAGGAGATGACACCTGACCCAGTTTTTGAGTCAAGCAAGCCTCTATTTGAGCCAGGAACTGAGGTCCTCATAAAAACATTGGGATCTGGGGGCCCATCCCTCGAGCCCCTCTGGGAAGGCCCTTACCAGATGGGCTTGATAATCTATATGAGCCTGCTTCTGCTGACTCCAAAAATCCTGAGTCTGCCGTTTGATCCTCAAGACAATGCTTTCCTGTCCTGGGCTCACTGCTACACTGCATTCCACAATCCCTCTAACTTCTGGGTCTATGGAGCACTCCCCCTTCATCAGTCCTTCCCGTGGTGCACATTTTCACTTCAAGGAAAAGACTTTTTCCAAGTCTGTGAATACCTTTGACAACAATCACATGCGATGCCTCTTCTTCATTTGATGACATCTACCAACCCTAAAATGGACTGGTGCAACACTTTGCACTTTAACATGGACATAATGTGACTTTTCATTTTGATTTTAACTTGGTTTAATGACTATTTTGCCTTACAGTCTGTAACTGTATAATGGGGTTTCTAAGTGTCTAAAAGCTCTTAAGTTACAAATGGTTGTCCAAACTCTTACGAGTGCCACAGCCTCCTCCAACTACTATTTGGGGCCCCTGGATCAGATATCCTCAATATGAGGATTAGGAGAATATGTTGCCTCACCAATTTAGGGACAACGCCCCTTGTCAGCTTGGAAGCAGTTATGGAACGAGAATGACGCCCCTTTTCCCTAAGCAACATACTTCTCCTAAAAGAAAAGGGGGGGAAGGAGAGAGTCATTTCCTAGGCAGGTTGATAAGAAGTCTAGAGGTCCCCAAGGAGAGAGGGGTCTGGAACTCTCAAGGAGGAAGAAAGGACAAACTTTTTTCCTTCTCTACATTCCTTAGGATTATATAACAATAATGTATCCTGCCTGAGGACAGTCTCTGGATTAAACATTCTGGCTAATTCTTTTATCTTAAAATGTAAATTATGGGAGTAGGTCTGGTGAGGTCTTTACAACCTCCAGACATTCTTTGGATTCATTGGAGAGTATATAACTTCATTGCTAACACTAGCAAGGGGGTACTCTTTCTGCCCTCTTCTGATGCCTATGTCAGAAGCTTTCTCTATCTCCTTTATACTTTAAAAAAACTTTTTTACACAAAAACTCGGAGCAATCAAACCTCATCTCTGGCCTCGGATTGAATTCTTCTCCTCCAGGGGCCAAGAATCCCAGTGTCTTCGCGTGATTCAACAACAACCTTTCACAAACATGATTACTGGGAAAACCATAGCTTTGACTAGACAGACCTTTTTCAGCAAAGTAATGTCTCTGCTTCCTAATATGCTGTCTAGGTTGGTCATAGCTTTTTTCCAAGGAGCAAGAATCTTTTATTATTATTATTATTTTACTTTACAATATTATATTGGTTTTGCCATACATCAGCATGAATCCACCACAGGTGTACACGTGTTCCCCATCCTGAACCCCCTTCCACCTCCCTTCCCATACCATCCTTCTGTGTCATCCCAGTGCACCAGCACCAAGCATCCTGTATCCTGCATCGAACCTGGACTGGCCATTCGTTTCTTATATGATATTATACATGTTTCAATGCCATTCTCCCAAATCATCCCACCCTCTCCCTCTCCCACAGAGTTCAAAAGACTGTTCTATACATCTGTGTCTCTTGCTCTTTCGCTTACAGGATTATCATTACCATCTTTCTAAATTCCATATATATGCATTAGTATACTGTATTGGTGTTTTTCTTTCTGGCTTACTTCACTCTGTATAATAGGCTCCAGTTTCATCTACCTCATTAGAACTGATTCAAATGTATTCTTTTTAATGGCTGAGTAATACTCTATTGTATATACTTACCACAGCTGTGGTATGTATATACAAGCGACTTTTAATTTCATGGTTCCAGTCACCATCTGCACAGATTTTGGAGCCCAAGAAAATAAAGTCTGTGACTGTTTCCATTGTTTCCCCATCTTTTCACCATGGAGTGATGGGACTGAATGCCATGATTTTAGTTTTTTGAATGTTGAGTTTTCACACTCATATTAGCACCCATATTAGCACCCATTTCACACTCATATTAGCACCCATCACAAAAATTAACTCAGAATGATCAGAGACTTCCCTGCAAAACGCAAAACTATAAAACTTCGAGAAGATAACATAGAAGAAATCCTGGATGACCTTGGATTTGGCAATTATATTTCAGATACAACACCAAAGTGAATCATAATAAAATAAACAATTGTTAAGCTGGATTTCACTAGCTACAGATTGGGAGACAATATTTGCAAAAGACGTATCTGGTACAACAATGTGACACTCTGGAAAAGGCAGAACTATGGAGAAGGTAAAAAGATCAGTAGTTGCTAGGGACTGAGTAAAGAGAGGGATGGACAGGCAAAGCACAGAAGATTTTTAGGGTAGTGAAAATATTCTGTGTGATACCATAATTAAGAATATATGTCATTATACATTTGTCCAAACCTGTAGAATTGTATATTCTTCCCAGATGGTGCAGTGGTTAAGAATCCACTTGCCAGTGCAATAATGCAAGATATGCAGGTTCTATTTCTGGGTTGGAAAGATCTCCTGGAGTAGGAAATGGCAACTTGCTACATTATTTTTGCTTGGAAAAATTCCATGTACAGAGGAGCCTGGCAGGCTACTGTTTCCATGGGGTTACAAAAAGTTGACAATACATAGAATTGTATAGTATGTAGAGTGAACTCTAAGGTTGACTATGGTTTTGGGTGATTATGATGTATCAGAGGGCTTCTCTGATGGCTCAGACAGGAAAGAATCTGTGGGCAATGGAGGAGACTCAGGTTCAATAGTAGGTTGGGAATATCCCCTGGAGAAAGGAATGGCTTCCCATTCCAGTATTCTTGCCTATAGAATTCCATGGGCGGAGGAGTCTAGCAGTCTGCAGTCCATAGGGTCGCAAAGAGTTGGACATGACTGAGTGACTAACACACATACACACATGATGTATCAACGTAGCTTTATCAGTTATAACATAGCTTCCACTCTGGTGAGTGATGCTGATAATACATAAGACTATGCTTGTGTTGGGTTAGGAGGTACATGTGAAATCTCTCTACCTTCCCACAAATTTTCTGTGAACCTAAAATTACTCTAAAAATATACTACCAAACCTGCAATTAAATTTATTTTCTGAAGTAGTGCTAGAAAGAAAATGTTTATAAATATTTGAAACAGAAAAACAAAGCATGCCTTGCATTGAGGGGGAAGTATAAAGTGAGATATCATTTTTGTATTGGGTTAAACTAAGATTTTTAAAAAATAAGATTTAAAAAGTTTTCAGCAACATTTGTTTGTATCTTATATATCAAATATTACTTGGTAACATGTGCTTACACATTTGCTAACTTGTATAGACAATTCATTAAACATGCTTGGACTTTTCTATAACAATCAAGATTTTATCATTAAAAGAATGTTCAGGAATATATGTAGGTGTCTACCTTTTTAAAAGAGATATTTATTTTAATTGGAGGTTAATTATTTACAATACTGTGATGGGTTTTGCCATACATTAACATGAATTGGCCGCAGGTATACATACATGTGTCCCCTCCCTCCTAACCTCCCTCCTAAATTAGAATAAATGTTCTTTTTCAGGTCATTTATGCGATTACTTAAAAAAAAATGAAGAAATGTACAATGCTATATTCAATCATAGGAATATATTTTTAGCTTCAATTTAATATAATACAAAAAGTTTCTCTACAATAATAAACTTTAAAATAAAAAAATAAAAATTCATACATATGAATACAATTTTAAATGATCTTTAAATATAAAAACCTAATTAATGAATAGTTTGTGTAAAATTTTACAGAAAAAATATTTTTTTCAGCTGCTACATAAAGAAAGCCAGTTAAACTAATAGAAGACCAATATGTCATTTATGACTAGTATAATAATATTTGACATTTTGATGGCATTTTCATAGGACTTATTTTAATTTAATTCTTAAATATTCTTGGTTTCAAATGCCCTATTATTCCAACTTTCATAACAGATTGTAAAACTCAATTATAGCAAAAATTTATGGTCTTAAAAATGTCAAATAATGAATTACAATGCAGGATTAAGATGGTTTTTGTTTGAAATAACTATTAATTTAACTTAGAAATGAACCACATAAATTGTTACTGTATATAACAATATGGGCTTCCCAGGTGGCACTAGTGGTAAAGAATCCACCTGCCAATGCATGTAGACATAAAAGATGTGGGTTCAGCCCCTTGATAGGGAAGATTCCCCCAGAGGAGGGCATGGAAACCCACTTCAGTATTCTTGCCAGGAGAATCCCATGAACAAAGGAGTCCGGCAGGCTGTAGTCCATAGGGTCACACAGAGTCGGACACAACAGAAGTGACTTAGCGTGCTGATATAACCATATAATTTCACCCTCCAAAACAAACAAACAAAAAAACATATTTCAACACAAATTTTCCCCAAATTCCAAACTCATAAAGTATTAAATTGTGAAGAAAAATAAATTTTTTGTTTATTGATTTTTAAATCGTTTATGTTTGTCATTTTGCCTTTAGTTACGTTTAAAGACATATAAAAATATAGATGGTAAATATCTATGTACAGATATTTAAATTTTTATTGTGATAAGCACATGTGATTTATCTTCAACAAATTGTATGTATACATAACACTATTATTGACTATAGGTACGATATTGCAGAGCAAATCCGTAGAGCTTATTTTTATTAACTGAAAATATATCCACGTTGAGTAATAACTGCTCGTTTCCTCCTCCTTCCTGTGTTCTGGTAACCACCACTCTAGACTTTGATTCTATAAATTTGACTATTTTAGATACCTCATATAAGACTTGTCTTTCTGGGCCTGGTTTATTCTTTAAGCTGAATGTCTTCAAGAATATTTGGTATTTTTAAAAAAGAATCTCATCTAAATCATACATATATACAAATTAACCACTTGAAGTTAATTTTGGAAGAGGCTACAGTCAATAATTTATGCAAAAAACAAAATGAT
This sequence comes from Budorcas taxicolor, assembly GCF_023091745.1. NCBI lineage: Eukaryota > Metazoa > Chordata > Mammalia > Artiodactyla > Bovidae > Budorcas > Budorcas taxicolor. The sequence continues at coordinate 51,615,557 of NC_068929.1, read as the reverse complement.
GAAATTATAACTATGCATTTTTGAAGGAAATACTTTATATACTTGTGAACTCTTAAAACTATTTGATAAAACAGATTCAGTGAGAAAGAAACTTTCTTCCTGCTATCTTTATTGGGCTTTACTTGTTAGTTTTATTTTGTGTGTATTTTTAGAAGAAAAAAGCATCACTATGAAAGAAGCTAGTGGAGGTGATGGAATTCCAGTAGAGCTATTTCAAATCCTGAAAGATGATGCTGTGAAAGTGCTGCACTCAGTATGCCAGCAAATTTGGAAAACTCACCAGTGGCGACAGGACTGGAAAAGGTCAGTTTTCATTCCAATCCTAAAGAAAGGCAATGCCAAAGAATGCTCAAACTATCGCACTATTGCACTCATCTCACACACTAGTAAAGTAATGCTCAAAATTCTCCAAGCCAGGCTTCAGCAATACATGAACCATGAACTTCCTGATGTTCAAGCTGGTTTTAGAAAAGGCAGAGGAACCAGAGATCAAATTGCCAACATCTGCTGGATCATGGAAAAAGCAAGAGAGTTCCAGAAAAACATCTGTTTCTGCTTTATTGACTATGCCAAAGCCTTTGACTGTGTGGATCACAATAAACTGTGGAAAATTCTGAAAGAGATGGGAATACCAGACCCCCTGACCTGACTCTTGAGAAATCTGTATGCAGGCCAGGAAGCAACTGTTAGACCTGGACATGGAACAAAAGACTGGTTCCAAATAGGAAAAGGAGTACATCAAGGCTGAATATTGTCACCCTGCTTATTTAACTTATATGCAGAGTACATCGTGAGAAACGCTGGACTGGAAGAAACACAAGCTGGAATCAAGATTGCTGGGAGAAATATCAGTAACCTCAGATATGCCGATGACACCACCCTTACGGCAGAAAGTGAAGAGGAACTAAAAAGCCTCTTGGTGAAAGTGAAAGAGGAGAGTGAAAAAGTTAGTTTAAAGCTCAACATTCAGAAAACGAAGATCATGGTATCCAGTCCCATCACTCCATGGGAAATAGATGGAGAAACAGTGGAAACAGTGTCAGACTTTATTTTTCTGGGTTCCAAAATCACTGCAGATGGTGACTGCAGCCATGACATTAAAATACGTTTACTCCTTGGAAGAAAAGTTATGACCAACCTTGATAGCATATTTAAAAGCAGAGACATTACTTTGCCAACTAAGGTCCATCTAGTCAAGGCTATGGTTTTTCCAGTGGTCATGTATGGATGCGAGAGTTGGACTGTGAAGAAAGCTGAGCGCCAAAAATTGATGCTTTTGAACTGTGGTGTTGAAGAAGACTCTTGAGGGTACCTTGGACTGCAAGGAGATCCAACCAGTCCATTCTGAAGGAGATTAGCCCTGGGATTTCTTTGGAAGGGATGATGCTAAAGCTGAAACTCCAGGACTTTGGCCACCTCATGCGAAGAGTTGCCTCATTGGAAAATACTCTGATGCTGGGAGGGATTGGGGGCAGAAGAAGAAGGGGACGACCGAGGATGAGATGGCTGGATGGCATTACAGACTCGATGGACGTGAGTCTGAGTGAACTCCAGGAGTTGGTGATGGACAGGGAGGCCTGGTGTGCTGCGATTCATGGGGTCGCAAAGAGTCGGACACGACTGAATGACTGAACTGAACTGAACTGGAAAAATAATGATGGTTAAATATTTTGCATTTAAGAGTCTTAATTTGTATCTGTCCCCTCTTTCATTCAATCATTTTGATTTCTGCAAGTCACTTTCTCAGTATCCATGTTTTCTTATTAGTGAATTAGAATAAAACTTTTATTAGCAACAACAATAATAACAATAAAACCTTCACAGTAATCAGGATCATTGTACAAATTTTATTAGGAAGTGCATGTATTTGGAACTCTCATATAAGTGAATTTATATCAAGAAATTTTCAGTTACTTGAATTCCTGGCTTTTGTTAATTTTTAAGAATTAACTTAGAAAGGAAAGGGAAACTAGGACAGACAGGGAAATTGGAGTCAATGTTCTCTTTAATAAAACAGCAAAATATAGTAAAAGAATAAATAGGTCAGAGAGAACTGGTGATTAGATGCAAGAGATCTAAAGAAAGACCACAGACTGCAAAAGAAAGAAAGGGACTCAAGAAATTTTTGTAGATGTAATAATTTTCATCCTGTAAACCTTTATTTCTTTATGTTACTTTAAAAAGAATTCTCCTATATGCCCTTGTGCCCTCATTTCTGTTCAAACTCATTTTCCCTTATAGCCACTGCTTTCCCTGAGATTCCTCTTGCCATTTTTCTGTGAAAGAAGTATTGATTGAGTGATAAAGCAAATCCAGTTACATGGCTGTAGTGATCTCATTTCACAAAAGAGTCTGGAGAAATAAATGTATCCTAAGAGTAAACTTCAGATCACTTAACAGTTTTGAAATCCTGAAATGCCAAATAAAAGAACATTTCCAGGGGAAAGGAATAGCTGAAAAGAGCATGAGTCAGAATAATTTTGGAAGCCAGAACAAGCGAAATATCCAGCCCTGGAAAAGAAACTGAATGGAGAAACAGAGAGTGACTGATGCTATTAAAACTTTCTCTGGTTGTTTCCAGTATTAGAAACCAGGCTTGCAGTAGGATTCAGAGACTTATACAAGTGGAACCATGACACAAGTTGTTCATTTTTTTCTTCTTTTCTTCCATCCTTCTTGTTTTTTCCTTCTGCTCAACTTTTTCAGATAACTTATTTCTAAGATTTTCTCAGCATTATTTGTAACACCTTGAGGGTATGGATTTAATTAAAAAGTGATTGTAGCATGCAGACTGCCTTAGATAAGAGGTGGTACAAGAGGATTTTGAAACATGATCTGATAGAAGGCTGAAGAATCATACTCTTCTGGGACTACCATAAAAGAAAGGGACACTGACAGCAATCAATAATTCAATTTGAGGATTTAAGACTAAGAGTCAGGTCAAATGTTTTAGAAAATCCTTGATGTTGATAGAAAGAGAGTCCTGATCAGCATAAAATCACACAGGGGGCAAGTTAGATTATGAGAGCAAAGGTAGAAATGATATCTATTGCCTGAGTTATTAAATGAAAAGACAATGATCAACAGTGATTAAGCTAGAATAGCAAACAAAAAAAAAATTTAAAAAAAACCCAACCACAAAAACAATAACTCACATGATGTGCTTAAACTTGTGTCTATGTCTACAAGCTCAGGCTAGAGCCATACCTCCTGTCTTCCAAGTGATGAAATCAGAGCTTAAGAAGAAATAATGGCCCTGTTTTTATCTTAAATATCTGACAAGGACTCAAATACCTCCTCTCCCATCTTCATAATGGCATTCATTTTTACAATTTCCTTCCTACCTTCCTTAATACTTTGCTGGACCCAGAAAGATCTTATTTCTGTGTCTTAGACCTGTGATAGTTTCAGACTCAGTATGTTTGGTCTGAGAATCCATTCACCTAAAATAAAACACTTTGTTGAACTTAACTTTTACTAATTCTATTTTTACCAATTCATCTAAAGGGAAAAACTACCAAATGTAACTTTCTACAGTTTTTAATACTATCAAAATAAATTTAGTAATTATGAAATTAACACCTGCAATGCAGGAGACCTGGATTTGACCTCTGGGTTGGGAAGATTCCCTGGAGAAGAGAATGGCTACCCACTCAAGTATTCTGGCCTGAAGAATTCCACAGATTCTATAGTTCCATGGGGTCACAAAGAGCTGACTCAACTGAATGACTTTAAATAAGTAACATCAATAGCAATAATAAAGATGGTGATGATGAGATTGATGACAATGATGATACAAAAATCTTGGGTAATCTATTGTTTTTAATTTGACAATGGTTGGCTACAAAGGTCAGAATTATCCTCCTTCTGGAAAAAAAAAAAGTTAAACTACATATATGTACATATATAGCACACACATACTTAAACAAAGAAATATGTATGTCCACTTTCATGACTCTCAGATAAGTACCTACTGCTTCATATTTTGCAACCTACACACTTCACTTGTTTTACTCTCATCTCAGCCCTGGTAGAACTTACGGAAACCAAACACAATGATAGATCTAGGTAAAAGCATTAAAACAAAAAAATGCATCAAACCAGAAAAAGCCAGGGCCAACTTCCTTCAAATGAGAAAACTATTTGTCAGCTGATTCTCAATATAAACTAATGTTGGATCATAGAGAACTATAAAATGGAATCTTCAATATGCTGAAACAAGCCATCAACCTAGGTTTTTATACCTAGAATTTTGTTTTATACATATAAAGTCCTTCCTAATTTAGATTGACAGATATAGAATAATGTTCCCCACAAGTAAGTCATACACAATTATACTCAGAGTACTTACTCTGACTTTTCTTCAGCTATATAATGTGTGTGCATGCATGTTCAGTTGTGGCTAATTCTTTGACCCCATGGATTGTTACTACTAGGTTCTTCTGTCTGAGGAAGTTTCCAAGCAAGAATACTGCAGGCAGCTATATAATTGGAATTCAGTCCAGTTAAGTCGCTCAGTCGTGTCCGACTCCTTGCAACCCCATGAATTGAAGCACACCAGGCCTCCCTGTCCATCACCAACTCCTGGAGTTCACCCAAACTCATTTCCATCGCGTCGGTGATGCCATCCAGCCATCTCATCCTATATCGTCCCCTTCTTCTCCTGCCCCCAATCCCTCCCAGCATCAGAGTCTTTTCCAATGAGTCAACTCTTCACATGAGGTGGCCAAAGTATTGGAGTTTCAGCTTTAGCCTCAGTCCTTCCAAAGAACACCCAGGACTGATCCCCTTTAGAATGGACTTGTTGGATCTCCTTGCAGTCCAAGGGATTCTCAAGAGTCTTCTCCAACACCACAGTTCAAAAGCATCAATTCTTTGGTGTTTAATTATCTAATTATAAATGCTTCAAAACATACAGATGTGATCTTTATACACAATAGAGTTAAGCTAGAAAAAAATAGCAAAAATTTAAGAATAAATCAACATATGCTGGAAATCAAGCAAAATATTTCCTAATAAACCATACCTGAAAGTAGTCAAAATGTAAATAGAAAATATTTTTAGCTGAATGATGTTAATAATTTCATTCTATAAGGCCAATATAAATTTGATTCAACAACCTATGAAGGGCATTTGAATTCTTGAAGATAAATAGATGAAATGCTGCTGCTGCTGCTGCTAAGTTGCTTCAGTCTTGTATGACTCTGTGTGACCCCATAGATGGCAGCCCTCCAGGCTCCCCCGTCCCTGGGATTCTCCAGGCAAGAACACTGGAGTGGGTTGCCATTTCCTTCTCCAATGCATGAAAGTGAAAAGTGAAAGTGAAGTCACTCAGTCGTGTCCCACTCTTCGTGACCCCATGGACTGAAGCCTACCAGGCTCCTCCATCCATGGGATTTTCCAGGCAAGAGTACTGGAGTGGGGTGCCATTGCCTTCTCCAATAGATGATGAAATATCCCTGAGAAAATATTAATGAACCTGATCAAATGATGCACAAAATGGTACTAGTCATAGCCAATTTTACTTCAATCTCAGAATACAAATTAAACTTACTAAAGAAACAATGTATTTACCATATTAATGTTATTTAAAATAAATGTTATCATCCAATATATGCATACACAGTTGATAATCTTTAACATCCATTTTTGTCTCAAAAAAGTCTTAGGATATTCAAACCTAAATAAATTGTTCTTAATCTGATAATAAGAGATCAACTATATTACATAATTTTATCAGCAGTTTGAAAATTTTCCTCTGGGATCAGGCACAAATAACGATTCTGCAATCTACAAACTTCATCCATATTAAATCTTGTACAAACAGTCTTAGCCATTGCAATTAGGGGGAATAAAAGGAAATCAAAGGATTGGTAGAAAAGAAATATAACAAACATAAATACCATTATTTTTAAAAACAATGATCATAGAGTTAAAGTAATCTATAATTAAATTATAGAAATCAACAGTTAATAAATTAATTCAACAAAGTCTCTGTACTCAATACACAAAAATCAGTAGAATCAAAGCATTAGAAAATTGTCAAAAATCATACTATTTAATGTACAATCAAAAATATTGGACAGAGTGACACCATCCAAATACTTAGGCATAAATTTAACTAAAGAGGTGAAAGACCTCTTTAAGTCCTACAAGACATTGCTAAAAGAAATCAAAGAAGATAAAATTAAATTTAAATGTATCTTTTATTCAGGAATTGGAATAATTAATATTGTTAAATTGTCAATACTATCAAAGGTCATCTATAGGTTTAGGTTGTCCCCATAGAGACTTTAATGACACTTTTTACAGAAGTAGAAAATATACTGTGAAAATTTATATAGAACTACAAAAGACCACTGAACAGTTAAAGAGATACTAAGAAGATCCAAACAGGAGACAACATATTTCCTGTGTTCAAGCTATGTTTTAAAGCTACAACAATCAAAAAGAGTACGGTACTGGCATAAAAACAGACAAATACACCAGTGAAACAGAATTGAGAGCCTAGAAATAAACACAAGCATAAACAGTCAGGCAATATTTGATAAAGGTGCCAGGAATACTCACTAGAGAAAACATGGTCTGCTTAATAAGTAGTGCTATGGTAATGGGATATTCACATGTAATTGAACTAGACTCATTTCTTATACCACTCACAAAAATTAATCAAAACATATCAAAGACCTAAGCGTAAAACTTAAAACTATGAAACTCCTAGAAGGAAACAGGAATAAAGCTCCTTGAAACAGGTCTTGGTAATGATTTTTGGATATTATACCAGAGCACAAGCAGCAAAACATAAAGTAAACAAGTAGGACTACATCAAACTAGAAAGGTTTTGTTAAGCAAAATAAGTTGTCAACAAAAGGAATAAACAATCTATAAAGTGAGGAAAAATATTTGCAAACCATTTATCTGATAAGGGATTAATTTAAAATATATAAAGAACACAAACAATTCAATAGCAAATAAATAACTCCCCAAATCCCAGATAATTCAATAAAGAAATGAGCAAAGAACCTGAATAGAAACTTCTCTAAAGAATATATATAAAAGGTCAACAAGTTCATGAAAAGAAATTCAAAATCAATTGTAATTATTGAAATGCATATTAAAAACACAATGAGATATGATTTCAAATCTATTAGAATGGCTATCATAAATATACACAATAAAAAAATTGATGACATGGACATGGAGAAAAAGAAACCATATTGGACTGCTGTAGGGATAGTAAACTGGTACAGCCACTATGTGAAACACATGGAAGATTCTCAAGAAATTAAAAACAGAACTACAGTGTGATGCAGCAGTTCTACTCCTGGGGATGTATCGAAAGGAAACAATCCCATGTTCATATCTGCAATAGTGACACTGTCTAAGATATGGTAACAACCTGAGTCTGAAAGTCCATCAAAAGATGATGGATAAAGAAGTTATATATACATATGCAGGCTTCCCTTGTGGCTCAGCTGGTAAAGAATTGGCCTGCAATGCGGGAGACCTGGGTTTGATCCCTGGGCTGGGAAGATACCCTGGAGAAGGGAAAGGTTAACTGCTTCAGTATTCTGATCTGGAGATTAATTATATTCTTTGCAGTCAAAGATGGAGAAGCTCTGCACAGACAGTAAAAACAAGGCTGGGAGCTGACTGTGGCTCAGATCATGAACTCATTGCAAAATTCAGACTTAAATTAAAGAAATTAGGGTAAAACACCACACTATTCAGGTATGACCTAAATCAAATCCCTTATGATTATATAGTAGAAGTCATAAATGGATTCAAGGGATTAGATCTGATAGAGTGCCTGAATAACTATGGAGAAAGGTTCATGACATTGTGTAGGAGGAAGTGATCAAGGCAATCCCCAAGAAAAATAAATGCAAAAAGTCAAAATATTTGTCTGAGGAGGCCATACAACTAGCTGAGAAAAGAAGAGAAGCTAAAGACAAAGGAGAAAAGGAAAGATATACCCATTTGAATGCAGAGTTCCAAAGAATAGCAAGGGAGATAAGAAAGCCTTCCTCAGTGATCACTGCAAAGAAATAGAGGAAAATAATAAAATGGGAAAGACAAGAGATCTCTTCAAGAAAATTAGAGACACCAACGGAGCATTTCATGCAAAGATGTGCACAATAAAGGACAGAAATGGCATGGACCTAACAGAAGCTGCAGATATTAAGAAGAGGTGGCAAGAATAAACAGAAGAATTATACAAAAAATATTTTCATGACCCAGATAACCACAATGGTGTGATCACTCACCTAGAGCCAGACATCCTGGAATGTGAAGTCAAGTAGGCCTTAGGAAGCATCGCTATCACTAGTGGAGGTGATGGAAATCCAGTTGAGCTATTTCAAATCTTAAAAGATGATGCTGTGAAAGTGCTGCACTCAATATACCAGCAAATTTGGAAAACTCAGCAGTGGCCACAGGAAGGAAAAATCAGTTTTCCTTCCAATCCAAAAGAAAGGCAATGCCAAAGAATTTTCAAACTACCACACATTAGCACTCATGTCACATGCTAGCAAAGTAATGCTCAAAATTCTCCAAGCCAGGCTTCAACAGTACCTGAACCGTGAACCTCCAGATGTTCAAGCTGGTTTTAGACAAGGCAGAGGAACCAGAGATCAAATTGTCAACATCTGTTGGGTCATCAAAAAAAGCTGAGAGTTCCAGAAAAAAACATATACTTCTGCTTTATTGACTATGCCAAAGACTTTGACTGTGTGGATCATAATAAACTATGGGAAATTCTTCAAGAAATGGGAATATCAGACCACCTTCCCTGCCTCCTGAGAAATTTGTATGCAGGTCAAGATGCAACAGTTAGAACTAGACATGGAACAACAGACTGGTTCCAAAAGGGGGAAGGAGTATGTCAAGGCTGTATATTGTCATCCTGCTTATTTAACTTATATGCAAAGTACATCATGTGAAATGCTGTTCTGGATGAAATACAAGCTGGAAATAAGACTAATGAGAGAAATAGCAATAACCTCAGATATGCAGATGATACCAACCTTATGGCAGAAAGTGAAGAAAAACTAAAATTCCTCTTGATGAAAGTGAAACAGAAGAGTGAAAAAGTTGGCTTAAAACCCAACATTCAAAAAACTAAGATCGTTGCATCTGGTCCCATCACTTCATGGCAAATAGATGGGGAAAAAATGGAAACAGTGACAGACTTTATCTTTGGAGCTCCAAAATCACTGCAGATGGTGACTGCAGCCATGAAGTTAAAAGATGCTTGCTCCTTGGAAGAAAAGCTTGACCAATCTAGACAACATATTAAAAAGCAGAGATATTATTTTGCTGACCAAGGTCTGTCTCATCAAAGCTATGGTTTTTCTAGTAATCATGTATGGATGTGTGAGTTGGGCTATAGAGCAAGCTGAGCATCGAAGAATTGATGCTTTTGAAATGTGGTCTTGGAGAAGACTCTCGAGAGTCCCTTGGACTGCAAGGAAATCGAAGCAGTCAATCCTAAAGGAAATATTTATTGCAAGGACTGATGCTGAAGCTCAAATTCCAGTGCTTTGGCCACCTGATGGGAAGAACTGACTCATTTGAAAAGACCCTGATGCTGGGAAAGATTGAAGGCAGAAGGAGAAGAGGATGATGGAAGGTAAGATGGTTGGATGGTATCACTGACTCAACGGACATGAGTTTCAGCAGGCTCTGGGAGTTGCTGATAGACAGGGAAGCCTGGTATGCTGCAGTTAATGGGGTTGCAAAGAGTCGGACACGACTGAGTGAGTGCACTGAACTGAACATACATATGCATGTATATATAAATATATATTCACATGCACAATGGACTATTGTTTAGCCACAAAAATGGGTGAAATATTGAAAGCATCATGCAAAGTAAAGTAGGTTAGACACTGCAAGACAATACTGTATGAGCTCACTCTTATACAGAATTAAAAAAGAACAAACTTGTCATTATCAAAGGCTGAAGATGAAGGGAGAGGAGATTGGAGAAAGATTGTCAAAATGTAAAATCTTCATTTAGAAGTCAGTGTTCTTAGTTGCTCAGTCATGTCTGACTCTTTGTGACTCCATGGACTGTAGCCCACCAGGTGCTTCTATCCATGGAATTCTCCAGACAAGAACACTGGAGTGGGTAGCTGCTTCCTTCTCCTGGAGATCTTCCCTACCCAGGGATTGAACACAGGTCTCCCGCATTGCAGCATATTCTTTACTGTCTGAGTCATCAGTGTAATTATAACATGATAACTATAGCTAATATTGTTATGAGATAAAATATAGGATTTTTTAAGAGAGCAAATCCTAAGACTTCTATGATAAAAATTTGTTTTCCGTTTCTTTCTTATTGTATCTATTGGTGTATGTGCATGTTAACTGAACTTAATATGGTAATCAATTCACAGTACATGCAAACCAAATCACCCTTCTGTATACCTTAACATATACAGTGATATATATCAATTATTTCTGAATAAAATAAAAAAAGACCTTCAAACAAACCTAAAAGTGTGCAAGCTTTTTACAAAGAAAACTTTGAAATGTTATGAGACAGTAAAAAAAACAATTAGATGATTTATAAGTGTATGAGTCAGAACTTAATATTACAATGATAAAAAATGTTCTCCAGATAAATACAAAAATTTTAAAAATCCAAAATACATCCCAGATTTTTTTAATAGAAATAGAGTTGGTGAATTCACAATATATATAGCAATATAAAGGAATATGATCATCTAAGACAATACTGAAATCCAACAAAGTCAGAGATCTTCCTTCACCAAATTGCAATATATGCTATGAAGTTACAGCAAAGGTTCTGGTGCAAGAAGAGACAAATAAACATATGCACTAGGGAGAAACGTCCAGAAATAGATTGATACTTATGTGAACACTTGGTTTGTACCACATGTGACATTGTAGACCAATCTGGAAAGGACAATCTTTTCAAAGAATGTTTTATCAATTGGGTATTTATGTATCTATGAAGAAATTATAAAAATTATCTCCTGCCTAAAAAATAAAATTATTTTTTAAGTGAACTATAGATATGAATATGAAATTAAGCAAACATTTTCAAGAAAATAATTCAGGGAAATAATTTCATAATCCAAAGTAGGGAAAGATGACTTAAGTGAGACAAAAAGGCAGCAAATATAACGAAAAATATGGTAAATAAGACTACCTAAAACAAAAGAAAATTTTATTCTGCTCATGAATAAACATCACTAACAGAGTAAAATAGAATATTTCATTCGTATTTTTACAGTAAATGTATTATATTCATGTGAAGTAATATCATACAAAAGTAAAAATAAGAAATTAAATTATAGAAAATCATATGCTTCTCAAAAACATATTAAGGCAAAGAAATTAGCTGCTATGGAAAGCATACTGAATACATATTTCCATATGTATATTTACAAAAAGATGTGCAACATCTACAGTATTAGAAGTCAGAGGACAGTTTTTTGGGGAAAAGGAAGACAAATGTTGATTTTGGAAAGGAGAAAAGAGGGTCTTCAATGTTGTTGGCATGAATATATTTCTTAATTTGGGTAATTTTAAATGTTAATACTCTGCTACTATTTGCTAAATTCTACACCTAATGTGTTTTATACTTTTTAAATGTATTTTACTGCAATAGAATTAATAAAATATCAAGAAACTGCTATTTTCCAGACATTGTTTTGTGTCCCTTTACACATAGTAACTCATTTGTTTAACCCTCCCTGATCTCTTAAGTAGATATTATTATGCCTAATTTAAAGATGAAAACATAATTAAAGACTAGGAAGTAAAATGGAGTATTTAAGTATTGTAATGAGTAAGTTGCTGATCCAGGATGTCCATCTAGATATCTGGCTGTAAAATTTGTATTATTAACTAGAATACTTTGCTCTATTTCAAATTCGCATTTTGCATCAGTTCAGTAGCTCAGTCGTGTCTGACTCTTTGCGACCCAATGAATTGCAGCACGCCAGGCCTCCTGGTCCATCACCAACTCCCGGAGTTCACGCAGATTCACGTCCATCCAGTCAGTGATGCCATCCAGCCATCTCATCCTCTGTCGTCTCCTTCTCCTCCTGCCCCCAATCCCTCCCAGCATCAGAGTCTTTTCCAATGAGTCAACTCTTCGCATGAGGTGGCCAAAGTACTGGAGTTTCAGCTTTAGCAATTGGTGGAAAATTTTCCAGTCTTCAAATGCAACATTGTTTTATCTCCAATGGCTGCTGCTGCTGCTGCTGCTAAGTCGCTTCAGTCCTGTCTGACTCTGTGCAACCCCCAAGACCGCAGCCCACCAGGCTCCCCCGTCCCTGGGATTCTGCTGAGCATCAAATAACTCACTACAGGAGGAAGGTTTCAGGTCAAGATTTTATCAATCTATACCACCCACATATATGTAACACGCTGTGTTTATACATGCTTATTGTTTTTTTTACAACAGTATCTCAATTATATTACTTTTAATATATAAGTTTAAATTACTTATACAGTCACTAATCATATTTATATTTGAATAATTATTTTTGTATTATTTTGTATTCTGCATATGGAGCATGCCTTGAGAATATTGTTTAAAAATCAGTGCATTATGTAGTTAAAAGTTGGATGAGTCTCTCTTTCCTGATAACTCAATTTATTGAACAGGCTACCCTCAGATAAACTTAGTGACTATGTAGTTCTTTGGCCCATTTTTTGATTGGGTCGTTTATTTTTCTGGAATTGAGCTGCATAAGTTGCTTGTATATTTTTGAGATTAGTTGTTTGTCAGTTGCTTCATTTGCTATTATTTTCTCCCATTCAGAAGGCTGTCTTTTCACCTTGCTTATATTTTCCTTTGTTGTGCAGAAGCTTTTAATTTTAATTAGATCCCAATTGTTTATTTTTGCTTTTATTTCCAGAGTTCTGGGAGGTGGATCATAGAAGATCCTGCTGTGATTTATGTCTGAGAGTGTTTTGCCTATGTTCTCCTCTAGGAGTTTTATAGTTTCTGGTCTTACATTTAGATCTTTAATCCATTTTGAGTTTATTTTTGTGTGCGGTGTTAGAAAGTGATCTAGTTTCATTCTTTTACAAGTGGTTGACCAGTTTTCCCAGCACCACTTGTTAAAGAGATTGTCTCCAAAGTAGACATACGGATGGCTAACAAACACATGAAAAGATGCTCAACATCACTCATTATCAGAGAAATGCAAATCAAAACCACAATGAGGAACCACTTCACACCAGTCAGAATGGCTGTGATCCAAAAATCTGCAAGCAATAAATGCTGGAGAGGGTGTGGAGAAAAGGGAACCCTCCTACACTGTTGGTGGGAATGCAAACTAGTACAGCCACTATGGAGAACAGTGTGGAGGTTCCTTAAAAAATTACAAATAGAACTCCCTTATGACCCAGCAATCCCACTGCTGGGCATACACACCGAGGAAACCAGAATTGAAAGAGACACATGTACCCCAATGTTCATCGCAGCACTGTTTATAATCGCCAGGACATGGAAACAACCTAGATGTCCATCAGCAGATGAATGGATAAGAAAGCTGTGGTACATATACACAATGGAGTATTACTCAGCCGTTAAAAAGAATTCATTTGATTCAGTTCTGATGAGATGGATGGAACTGGAGCCAATTATACAGAGTGAAGTAAGCCAGAAAGAAAAACACCAATACAGTATACTAACACATATATATGGAATTTAGAGAGATGGCAATGACGACCCTGTATGCAAGACAGGAAAAAAGACACAGCTGTGTATAACGGACTTTTGGACTCAGAGGGAGAGGGAGAGGGTGGGATGATTTGGGAGAATGGCATTCTATCATGTATACTATCATGTAAGAATTGAATCGCCAGTCTATGTCTGACGCAGGATACAGCATGCTTGGGGCTGGTGCATGGGGATGACCCACAGAGATGTTATGGGGAGGGCGGTGGGAGCGGGGGTTCATGTTTGGGAACACATGTAAAAATTAAAGATTTTAAAATTAAAAAAAAATTAATTAATTAATTAAAAAAAAAACAGTGACTATGTTACAATAAATTATTTTGTGGGTTAATGATTCATGAAGGTTCTGGGGTTAATAAATAATATGGACCATGCTATTTTTCTATTTTTCTCAGTTGTATCTGACTCTTTGCAGTCCCATAGACTGTAGCCTGCCAGGATCCTAAGCCCATGGAATTTTCCAGGCAAGAATATTGGAGTAGGATGTCGTGTCTTTAAGTCAGGTGCCATTTCCTACTCCAGGGCATCTTCCAGACGCAAAGATCAAAGCCACTATCCCTGTGTCTCCTGCATCGGCAGGCAGATTCTTTACCACTAGTGCCACCTGTGAAGCTCATTTTTTTTTTTCCCATTAGCAAATATAAATATATTTTTTACTTATCTATGCATGTGGTTCTAGTTCCATATACCTCTGTGACTGGAGAAATAAAGCATCTACTTTTGTAATGTCATCTATATTTTGAGAAGGATGTACTAAGCTGTTTTAAAGATAACTTCATGTGATTTCAGTATTTGTAAAATCAATGCATCATATGACTGTTGTTTCAGCAAGTTGACACTAGGTGGAGATTATATTTAATTAATAATGTTTGTCTTACAAGCTGCATTTTTCAAATACAGGGTTCCCTCACTAACTGAAAGTAGAGCTGCTGCTGGTGCTGCTAAGTTGCTTCAGTCGTGTCCGACTCTGTGTGACCCCATAGACGGCAGCTCACCAGGCTCCTCTGTCCCTGGGATTCTCCAGGCAAGAATTCTGGAGTGGGTTGCCATTTACAGCAGTCCTGTGAAAACTTTCTTGAGGCAAAATGGCCTAAAGTGAAGATGTGGTTACCTTAGGACACATCTTACTAACGCATACACAAAATAAACTGAGGTAAAGCACACGTGATCACATATTTCAAAATTATGGTGGCTTGATGCTGTGATAGTAAATGTAGTTCCTGGGAAAGGAGCTTGGCATTGTCACTGTCCCTGCAAGTGTTGGCTTCCTCTATCATAGTGGCCTGCTACAAAACAGATGTTGAACACTATTTTTGCTTTTTGTCTTTTTTCTTTCCTGTAAAATCAAAAATCCTTTTGGATTTCTTTAGGTTAAGAAAAATAGGTAGTAATGTAGGTCTTTCATAAAAGTGAAGTGGTATAAACAGAATGCTCAAAAAACAGGAGATACCTGTACTTTGATTTTCAGAGAATTCTAAAACAACTATTCCTTATATATTTAATTATTTTGAATTTATTAACATGTAAATTTAAAAAATCAACAATTGACATAATTACAAATAAGTTGATTGAAAGAAAAAAAGTGTAAAAGAAAAACTGCATGACTAACCCAGCAGAACCTGTTCTGAATACTTTAAATTATGTCTGTAATCTTAGCAAAATATTTCACATCTCTGGGATTCCCTTGATGTAGAATTAAATTAGTGTTTTAAAAAGATATTTAATAGAACTATTTTGAAGGAAGAAAAATACACACACAATTAAATGAATGCTTTGACTGAATTGATGTAGTGTCTACTTACTTCTCCCTTTCCAGATCTTCCATTTTATATAATGCTCCAAATCTGACTTGTGAAACCAAATTTCAACAAAATATTCTAAAACCCACTGAACTCTACCTTTCTCTGAAGGCCTTTAATGAAAGACTGCTGCTTCTCTAGATTACTATTGGGCAAGTCTGTTAATTTAAGCATTATCTGGAAGTGTCTTAAAAAAATTATAATTCTTTAGTTCAGTTCAGTCACTCAGTCGTGTCCGACTCTTTGTGACCCCATGAATCGCAGCACGCCAGGCCTCCCTGTCCATCACCAACTCCTGGAGTTCACTCAAACTCATGTCCATCGAGTCAATGACGGCATCCAGCCATCTCATTCCCTGTCATCCCCTTCTCCTCCTGCCCCCAAACCCTCCCAGCATCAAAGTCTTTTCCAATGAGTCAACTCTTCGCATGAGGTGGCCAAAGTACTGGAGTTTCAGCTTTAGCATCATTCCTTCCAAAGAAATCCTAGGGTTGATCTCCTTCAGAATGGACTGGTTGGATCTCCTTGCAGTCCAAGGGACTCTCAAGAATCTTCTCCAACACCACAGTTCAAAAGCATCAATTCTTCGGCGCTCAGCTTTCTTCACAGTCCAACTCACATCCATACATGACTAGTGGAAAAACCATAGCCTTGACTAGATGGACCTTAGTTGGCAAAGTAATATCTCTGCTTTTGAATATGCTATCTAGGTTGGCCATAGCTTTCCTTCCGAGGAGTAAGGGTCTTGTAATTTCATGGCTATAGTCATCATCTGCTGTGATTTTGGAGCCCCAAAAGATAAAGTCTGACACTGTTTCCACTGTTTCTCCATCTATTTCCCATGAAGTGATGGGACCAGATGCCATGATCTTCGTTTTCTGAATGTTGAGCTTTAAGCCAAATTTTTCACTCTCCTCTTTCACTTTCATCAATAGGCTTTTTAGTTCCTCTTCACTTTCTGCCATAAGGGTGGTGTCATCTGCATATCTGAGGTTATTGATATTTTTCCCGGCAATCTTGATTCCAGCTTGGGTTTCTTCCAGTCCAGCGTTTCTCATGATGTACTCTGCATATAAGTTAAATAAGCAGGGTGACAATATACAGCCTTGACGTACTCCTTTTCCTATTTGGAACCAGTCTTTTGTTCCATGTCCAGGTCTAACAGTTGCTTCCTGGCCTGCATACAGATTTCTCAAGAGGCAGGTCAGGTGGTCTGGTATTCCCATCTCTTTCAGAATTTTCCACAGTTTATTGTGATCCACACAGTCAAAGGCTTTGGCATAGTCAATAAAGCAGAAATAGATGTTTTTCTGGAACTCTCTTGCTTTTTCGATGATCCAGCAGATGTTGGCAATTTGATCTCTGGTTCCTCTACCTTTTCTAAAACCAGCTTGAACATCAGGAAGTTCATGGTTCACGTATTGCTGAAGCCTGGCTTGGAGAATTTTGAGCATTACCTGACTAGCATGTGAGATGAGTGCAATTGTGCGGCAGTTTGAGCATTCTTTGGCATTGCCTTTCTTTGGAATTGGAATGAAAACTGACCTTTTCCAGTCCTGTGGCCACTGCTGAGTTTTCCAAATTTGCTGGCATATTGAGTGCAGCACTTTCACAGCATCATCTTTCAGGATTTGAAATAGCTCTCCTGGAATTTCATCACTTCCACTAGCTTTGTTCATAGTGATGCTTTCTAAGGCCCACTTGACTACACATTCCAGGATGTCTGGCTCTAGATGAGTGATCACACCATCATGATTATCTGGGTCATGAAGATCTCTTTGTACAGTTCTTCCGTGTATTCTTGCCACCTTTTCTTAATATCTTCTGCTTCTGTTAGGTCCATACCATTTCTGTCCTTTATCGAGGCCATCTTTGCATGAAATGTTCCCTTGGTATCTCTAATTTTCTTGAAGAGATCTCTCGTCTTTCCCATTCTGTTGTTTTCCTCTATTTCTTTGCATTGATCGCTGAAGAAGACTTTCTTATCTCTTCTTGCTATTCTTTGGAACTCTGCATTCAGATGCTTATATCTTTCCTTTTCTCCTTTGCTTTTCACTTCTCTTCTTTTCACAGCTATTTGTAAGGCCTCCCCAGATAGTCATTTTGCTTTTTTGCATTTCTTTTCCATGGGGATGGTCTTGATCCCTGTCTCCTGTACAATGTCACAGACCTCATTCCATAGTTCATCAGGGACTCTATCTATCAGATCTAGGCCCTTAAATCTATTTCTCACTTCCACTGTATAATCATAAGGGATTTGATTTAGGTCATACCTGAATGGTTTAGCAGTTTTCCCTACTTTCTTTAGTTTTAAGTCTGAATTTATTAATAAGGAGTTCACGACCTGAGCCACAGTCAGCTCCTGGTCTTGTTTCTGTTGACTGTAAAGAGCTTCTTCATCTTTGGCTGCAAAGAATATAATCAATCTAATTTTGGTGTTGACCATCTGTTGATGTCCATGTGTAGAGTCTTCTCTTATAATTCTTAGGTAGGTCTTATTTTGGACCACATGAAACTGAAACTGTGAAAGTGGCCCCCAAATGCTGGTATTTAAAAACATTGTTCTACAATTTAGAGTTACAGTGAGTGTTGAGAACCACTCTACTAGCACTTTAATTCAATTCTCCTAGAAGCTTCATTTTTGGGGGAACCTCCATAAGGAACTTCAGCAATGCTTTTATTAGCAAATTTACATGTGATCATATGGAGAGGGCATCCTGTATCTTATGCAGTTGATGCCCCAGTTTAGAATGCTGAAAGGCTTAGCTGAGATCACAATCATATTTATCCAAGTCATGCCAATAGTAGGGATAGGAAGTCAGAGCTGAAACTCAAAGCTTTTTCAGGAAAAAAATTGATGGTTATTTTTTTCTTACTCCATTTACATGTATGTACCACATATCCAATTCTTTTAATTGATATATTTTCCTGCTCTTTACTCTTTTCTGGAAAGATTGTTTGAAATCCTATTTTAAATACAATGGAAGCAATTAATCACTGGTTTTGCTTTATATTTAGGTTATCAAATGCTCTTTAAGACAAAATTATACAAATATATATTATAGCATAAAGGATAAATGCTTGCTTTAGTGACAGAGTGTTAAGCAAATTTCTTCATATTGTCATATTTTTCTCTTCACTTCCATTTTCAAGTGAAAATTGCTTTTCAAAAATAAAATTACCCTTAATTATATTGAAAAAATTACAAATTGAACAACTATGAGATAATAATACAATCAGATGTCAAAATGTTAAGTACTATTATTCTCACTATGTGAAAATATAAATATAAAATATTAATCTTAATTATAATAACTTTAATTTATGAACCATTGTTCATAACTTGTATTTAAAAGTCACTTTTTAAATGTTTCAAACACATAGAGCATCTCCTTAAAATAACACTGTGTATAAATTCATTATACTAGTTTATTTCAGATATGCATAAAAGATTACAAACAGAAAATACTGAAAGATTTGAGGAATTACAAGTAGTAGAAAGTATAGGATGGTGAAACCAGATTTTATGTTGTTTAACTGAATAAAACAAACTCTGGAATTTGTCCTTCTTTATAGATTACTACAAATTCCCCTATCCCAGTTCCTATTTCCTCCCAAACATCTGAGGAAAATTATCCAAAAGTTTGTCTCCTTACACAGGTGAAAGTCATTCTATTCTGCATCACTTTGAAATGAAGCCAGTGTAAAGAAATCATACCATAGAATTTCTACCAAATTAATTAATCATTTTTTATATCTTTTGGCTTTTTAAAGTATTTAAAATCCTTATTTAAATGTGAAGCAATCATTAACTTAGGGAAAAGATAAGTACAGTACAAAGTCCTTTTTCTCCTGAGACACTTAAGAAGAGATCACCAGCCCAAAATACTTTAGTTTATATTTTCCATAAACAAGGATATTATCCTATGTAACCACAATACAAGCATCAGTGTAAGAAAATTAGCATTGATATATTACTATAACCTAATCCGCAGGGCAGTGGGATTATGCTGATGGACGTTGATATACTTTCCCTGACTTCAAGAGCCAAGATATAAGGGCCAAGAATCTGTCACAATCAATGACCTTAGAGAGTACAATCTCATTCTCTGTCTTTTGGTTTAGAGGCATAGGTAACCTCCAGGGGATCTTCCAGACAGAATCCAGGTCTTCTGCATTGCAGACAGATTCTTTACCTGCTGAGTAACCAGGGAAGCCCAACCTAAATGGAGTTGCTTCAGTTTCTAATACATTACAGTTATGACTGTTCCTGGTAACATTACTTACTCCTTGGGCCTTAGAACCACCAAAATCACAGAGGCTCAATCATTGATGAGTTATTAGGTCTAATGGTGAGGAAAGCCACACTCACCCTTTTATAACACGTTCTTGGCCTTTATATCTTGGCTCTTGGAGAGATACCCATTGCTTTAAACCAAGGCTCATATCTTGTGGAATGACATGCAGTGTATGTCTTATATTAGGACATTATCTCCTAGAGGGAGGCTGCTTTTCTCTTTGCTAACATTGGAGCTGAGTCCTTAGTAAGACTGTCCACGTTTCTTTTGGTCTGGACACTTTGGAATCAGGGAAAACATATCAAGATCCATAAGCATAATCTCACGGTCCCACTTTTCTGACTATGACTTCCCTAGTGGCTCAGACATTAAGGAGTCGGCTTGTAATGCAGGAGACCCTGGTTCAATTCCTGGGCCAGGAAGATCCCCTGGAGAAGGAAATGCAACCCACTCCAGTATTCTTGCCTGGAAAACCCAATGTATGGAGGGGCCTGGCAGGCTACAGTCCATAGGGTTGCAAAGAGTTGGACACAACTGAGTGACTTCACTTCTTTACTTCATTGTCATAAAGTTGGAAAACTGTGTTGTGAAAGATAGTGTGATGTTGATGTTATTAGATAAGACATGGTGCTTATAGAAACACTTTGAACAAAGAAAGCAAAGTCCATACCTGGACATATGTCCATCTCAATAAAGAAAAAAAATGCTACTTGTTTCATGGTAGGAAGAATATAATGTGATTTCCTCAAGTTATTCCATTGAAGCAATTAGCCACTATGAGTCAATAACATCTTTCTTTCAAAGAAATGTGGAAAATTAGATGTATTGTTCAAACTTCTGCCAAAAGGATAGACTTCCTACTACCATTTTTTATAGAGTGGTGATTTTAAGATATGTGTTCAGATGCTTTGATACTCCTCTCAGTATTGGGAGATTTATGGTCCCTTCTTTGAACCTAGGAAGATTTGTGAATGATGTGTCTAGTGGAATACAGAAAAGGTAACATTATGTGACTTTTGAGGATAGATTCTACAAGGCTAAGTAACTTCTGTTTCACTCATTGAGAATATTCACTTTGAAGCCCTTAGCCACCATATTAAAACTTCAATCTTTTTCAGCCACTATGTTGCAAGAGTCATGAATAGATCTTCCAATTGACCACCTCAGGTAAGTGTATCCTTCCTGTTATTCTTGCCAAGTCAATTGGTATACAAATGAAGCCATCTTGAACATTCCAGATCAGACATTCACCAATGAGTACTGTCAGATGACCTTCATTGGCACCATACAGAACAGATGATCCAGCCAGCTTAGCCCTTCCCAAATTTCTGACCCATAAAATCATGATATGTAATAAAACAATTATTGATTTTCAGTTGTTGCACCACAGTGGATAACCGGAGTACAGAATGACCTCCTGAGTCACTTCAGCTTTAATCCACTAAAAATTCACTTTTGCTCCTACCATGCAAAATTGAAACCCACATATTTTAATATTCATTAACTAATCTTTTGGAACTCCTCACAGGCCCTTAGGCATTTTTTTAAAGCTTTGCTGAATCAGAAGTAAGTACTATGGGAATTTCAATGATGCTTGCTTGCAAATAACTTGTGACTTTGAGGGCTGAGTTCATGCTATTTTAATTAATGATGCAATGATACAACACCCCTCAACTCTTTAAAGCACTGGATCACATAACACTAAAGATGAGGAGTTGAAGTAATATGATCATGGCTTTCTCTTTTTTAGATATTCTTTCTCTGCAAAGACTCACTGGTAAACCAGTAGGGTCCAATAGAGAAAGCAGAAGTCAATGAGGCATCCAGTCACTGTTGCAAATAAACACAAAAGAGAGAAGTGAAGTAATATCCTGGTCTAATTCCTTCCCTGTCCTTTAATCACCTAAGCATCATCATTGATCAAACAAAATTATTCATTTAAGGGAGGCCATGTGATAATTCCACAGGGCTCAGTGTCCTGAGGCAGAGAATACAATCAAAACAAACAAACAAAAACTGAGAATATTAAAAAAAAAAAAAAAAAAAAAAAAAACGGAGAATATGGTTTAGCACAGTGAAGTCAATGCTATTGAACAGTACATTATATCCCTGAGTTGAAGGACATAAGAATCCATAACGCTTTGAAAAGCTACAGGCTGTTTCCAGGCATAGAGACATTTAAGAAGTATCTGTGCATGAGTACTTAAACACAATTATTAATTATTTTGTGCCAAACATTTTTTTGGGTGATACTAGAATTGAGAGTCTGTTGGGTAGCAAGGATATCAAACCAGTCAATACTATAGAAATTCAACCTTGATTATTCCTTGGAATGACTGATGCTGAAGCTGAAGCTCCAATACTTTGGCCACCTGATGTCCAACTCATTGAAAAAACCTTGATGCTGGGAAGGATTGAAGGCAGGAGAAGTGGATGACAGAGGATGAGATGGTTGGATGGAATCTTTGATTCACTGGACATGGGTTTGAGCAAACTCTATGAGATGGTGAGGGACAGGGAGACCTGGAGTGCTGCAGACCATGGGATCACAGAGCTGGACATGACGGAAGGACTGAACAACAACAAGCCATTCAACCACAACCAAAGAAGAACATTTCTAGGCTAAATAGTAGGGCTTGTGGCTGATTCTGTTGAGATCTACCTACTGTTTCCTGCCCTGTCATGGAATTTGAACTGGCAACCATTCTGTAGGCACCGCATGATTACCTAGATGCAATCTTATTGCTCATGTATTAGATCCTGTATATACAGGATACAGAGTATAACATAGCTCCAGGAAAGAAACTGTGCACCAAACCTGAATATTAGGTAAGGAAGCTTGGCTTATAAATACACTTTTGTGAACATATCAAGTAGTCTGATGTTTCTTAGGGTGATACATTTGGAAATCGGGGCTTCCCTGGTGGCTTCGAAATAAAGAAGGCACCTGCCAATGCAAGAGATGCAGGTTCAATCCCTGGGTCAGGAAGTTCCCCTGGAGAAAGAAATGGCAACCCACTAAAGTATTCTTGCCTGAAAAATCCCATGGCCAGAGGAACCTAGCAGGCTATAGTCCATGGGTTGACACAAGAGTTGGACATTATTTAGGGACTAAACAACAACAACAGCAACAATTTGGAAACAGCTCTTTTGATGATCCCTAATAAAATGCTTCCCACAATCTGGCAGTATTGCATCCTCTAGTTTCCTATAAGAATCTGGACACAGTGAAGAAATTATTTTCATTGAATAACTGCCAACTCAACGGCTCCTAGTATGCTCTGCTGAAAATATATCCTTAGCACTTTGTGAAAGCAAACTCGTGTCATAAGCTATCTATATCTCTAAACCTCCAAACCAGTCAACCGAAAGACTTCGGACACCAATGGCACTACCAGCAGTTCAGCTTATCCCAGTCTTCCCTAAACTCTCGGAGCCACAGCCTATTCAAATTAAGCATTCTTAACACCCAGATTCTTAAAGCAGATGATTATATGATTATCAAGCAGAATACCACATTTCTTTTCCTCATAGGTTTATGATAAAAAGAACTGAATTTCCAATTGAGTTTTCTCTTTTCAGTCTGGAGATTATTATAGGAAAATCTTTCAGTCCCTTTCACCATTCTCTGCACGGTAGAAACATTTTCTATTTTTATTGGAAAGAACCTAGCATTAACTATTTTTTTTACTGAGGCATGAACAGAAGCAGAGCAGAAGTAGAAGAACAAGCATGCCTTGTTTCTTATTTTATTTAACACGCCCACTTGCTAGTGCTTTTTTCTTCCCACTTCCTCCTGTGCTTCAGGAATAAAATAATAATCTGAATAAGCAGTCCATGCCTCACAAAGTCAGACTACAGTCTGATTCTTCCTGTTCTGGCTCATCTTTTGTGCATTTAGAAAATAAATTAATTTAAAAATGCACTCTATAGTCCCAGACTCTTTGTTCAGGGGATAGGTGGTAGACTTCTGTAGAAGCTAGTCATCTTTATGCAAACTTCTAGCATCATTTGCAAAAGATTTTCTGCCTTTTCAGGATTTTTCTCTGATGCTTGCATGACACTAATATACCATATATTATCTACTTTTCTCTTGTATTATGTTCAGATGGAAGAAATATGCATACAGTATTAAGTCAATAAAGTCCCAACAGTGGCACATGGGTAATTTTTCATTCACTTGTTGATACCTATGCTGAGACAGTTCTCTGCAAACTTGTGTCTTAGGAGGGGAAGGAAAAAAAAAAAAAAAAACAGAGTAGGCAAGCAAAATTGGCAATTGTCAAAACAACTGCATATGCCAGGACATTAAGAATAACCAAATAAGAAGGCCAGCAAGAGCTGGTTCAGAGTTGATTTGGTTTCATATGATTTACCTGACACTTATACCCAATCATTTCACTTGACACAGAGCACACATCCTTTGAGTACTTTAGATTATTTTGGTAATAGGAAACACAACAACAAAAGTACAGGAATGCAGCTCCATGTTCTGTAAGATTAGATAGCAACAGTTAATGGTAAATTACTCTGTCATTCTTTTTGAAATGCCTTCTATTGGGTATTTTCTGTTTATATGAACTCCATATTTCAACCAACTGAAGACAGTGCAATATTATAGTATTTAAATACTATTGAAAAATCTGCATTTAAAATGGCTTGTGTATTCCTACACATGTTATTCAAGGGCCAAACATATTTGGACATCCATCAATATGTATATACTACGATTAACTTCTTTCCCTCTCTTATAGACAAGCTTTTTACCTATATGCCATTGAGAACAATACAACTCTTCATATCAATGCATTGTACATATACTCCTAATTTAAATGTACATGTGTCTATTACTATTAAAACTAAATATCTGCTCATATGCTTTTTGAACATATGTGGTTCCTGTTTTATGAAACAGTTGTTCAAGGCTTTTAACAATTTCTGTTGGAATTTGGGCTTTTTCTAATTTGGTTTTTATATATTTCACAGTAATTGATGCTCAATGTATGTAAGTGCAAAATATTGAAATTGAGTACATAAATCAATGAGATGTCATAAACATTTTCCTTTCCTTTACATGTGTTTAAAGAACTGGACATGGAACAACATACTGGTTCCAAATAGGAAAAGGAGTACGTCAGGGCTGTATATTGTCATCCTGCTTATTTAACTTATATGCAGAGTACATCATGAGAAACGCTGGGCTGCAAGAAGCACAAGCTGGAATCAAGATTGCCGGGAGAAATATCAATCACCTCAGATATGCAGATGACACCACCCTTATGGCAGAAAGTGAAGAGGAACTAAAGAGCCTCTTGATGAAAGTGAAAGAGGAGAGTGAAAAAGTTGGCTTAAAGCCCAACATTCAGAAAACGAAGATCATGGCATCTGGTCCCATCACTTCATGGCAAATAGATAGGGAAACAGTGGAAACAGTGCCACACTTTATTTTGGGGGGCTCCAAAATCACTGCAGATCGTGACTGAAGCCATGAAATTACAAGACCCTTCCTCCTTGGAAGAAAAGTTATGACCAACCTAGATAGCATATTCAAAAGCAGAGACATTACTTTGCCAACTAAAGTCAGTCTAGTCAAGGCTATGGTTTTTCCAGTGGTCATGTATAGGTGTGAGAGTTGGACTGTGAAGAAAGCTGAGCACCAAAGAATTGATGCGTTTGAACTGTGGTGTTGGAGAAGACTCTTGAGGGTCCCTTAGACTGCAAGGAGATCCAACCAGTCCATTCTGAAGGAGATCAGCCCTGGGATTTCTTTGGAAGGAATGATGCTAAAGCTGAAACTGCAGTACTTTGGCCACCTCATGTGAAGAGTTGACACATTGGAAAAGACTCTGATGCTGGGACAGATTAGGGGCAGTAGGAAAAGGGGACGACAGAGGACAAGATGGTTGGATGGCATCACTGACTCATTGGACATGAGTTTGGGCAATCTCTGGGAGCTGGTGATGGACTGGGAAGCCTGGTGTGCTGCAATCCATGGGATGGCAAAGAGTCAGATATGACTGAGCGACTGAAATGAATTAAATGAAAGAATGGTGGTAGTGGTCGTTTAGTCACTCTGTCATGTCCTACTCTTGTGACCTCATGGACTCTAGCCCACCAGGCTATGGGATTTCCCAGACAAGAATAATGGAGTGGGTTGCCATTTCCTTCTTCAGGGGATATTCTCGATCCAAGAATCACACTCTGGTCTCCTGCACTGCAGGTGGATTCTTTACCAACTGAACTACAAGGGAAGCTCCACTTCAACAATATAGTTTTTAATTACTGATTAAACTTCTGCTGTGTACTTCTCTTTCCAGTTCAACTGAGATACCTAAGGATAAGAATGGTCCTGTTCTGTGCTCTTTCCCTAGCTCAGTGGTTCCAATTAGATGTTGTTTTTTTCAGGAGACAAACACCCTCTATATCACCAGCAAATAAAAAAATAATCATGACTGCTGGTATAGACTTTACAGAATTTTGTATATATGTATTTATTTTTTTAGGAAATTTTATTTCCGTTCAGGTGTTAACCAATTCTAATTCAAGTGCCTTTCTTTACAGCATAATACAAATTCATTAATTTGTATATGATATACACGGAATTTATTTTCCCAATACTTGATAGGAGAAAAGATAACTACATCAATGATTATCTGTAAGAGATATTTAGACATAGCTTCCTTATGTTCAGACATATTATCTTTCAAAAAGAGAAAGAATGATAAAACAAATTAGTAAAAAATTCTATAGAAAAAAAATAAGAATGAAGCACCTTAATCCTATCACATATAGATAATCATAAAAAAAGAATGTTACACTTAGAGTATCTCTACTCCATGAGTACATTTTAAAAAATGTTATGAGAAATTATTTTGGCTGTTATATATGGCTCAATTTTCTTTTGCCTATTTTATTTATTTATGCATATAGTATACATGCATTTTTATTTGAAAGCCTTCTATAAGGTAATTATATTAATATTTATCATGTTTGCGATAGAAATACAGGTATACATATGATTAAAAATCATTATAATATCTTGTTATAACACTTTAATTTGCTACCAGATATGTCAATGATTCAAATTGTATCTTTTTTCAGAATTATTTGAAAATTAAAATTATATATAAAAATATAGTTATATCTGTAATACTTCTATTCATAACATTATCATCTTTTTTCTGTTATATATTATTGACATATATAAGTAACATTAAATATTCTTCTAAATATATTCTCATCATGCCCACATCATCTATTTGTATACCTTTATGTATTTAAATATAACAACATGGAGGTGTATTGTGTCCTGTATAATTTTTAAGACTGTATACTTTGTTTTTGTGGTATGAATCATATCTTAAGCTTCTCAAAAACATATCTAATTTCATCATCTTAATAGGTGTATTAAAAATACCAGTTCAGTTCAGTTGCTCAGTCATATCTGATTCTTTGCAACTCCATGGATTGCAGCATGCCAGGCCTCCCTGTCCATCACCAACTCCTGGAGTTTACTCAGACTCATGTCCCTTGAGTCACTGATGCCATGCACCCATCTCATCCTCTGTCATCCCCTCCTCCACCTGCCTTCAATCTTTCCCAGCATCAGGGTTTTTTCAAATGAGTCAGTTTCATACATGACTACTGGAAAAACCATAGCTTTTAATAAAGGAACCTTTGTTGGCAAAGTAACGTCTCTGCTTTTTAATATGCTGTCTAGGTTGGTCATAACGTTTCTTGCAAGGAGCAAGCATCTTTTAATTTCATGGCTGCAGTCACCATCTGCAGTGATTTTGGAGCCAAAAAGATGAAGTCTGACACTGTTTCCACTGGTTCCCCATCTATTTCCCATGGAGTGATGGGACCAGATGCCATGATCTTCGTCTTTTTCACTCTCCACTTTCACTTTCATCAAGAGGCTTTTTAGCTCCTCTTCACTTTCTGCCATAAGGGTGGTGTATCAAGAGGCTTTTTAGCTCTTCTTCACTTTCTGCCATAAGGGTGGTGTCATCTGCATATCTGAGGCTATTGATATTTCTCCTGGCAATCTTAATTCCAGATTGTGTTTCTTCCAGTCCAGCGTTTCTCATGAGGTACTCTGCATATAACTTAAATAAGCAGGGTGACAATATATCGCCTTGATGTACTCTTTTTCCTATTTGGAACCAGCCTGTTGTTCCATGTCCAGTTCTAACTGTTGCTTCCTGACCTGCATACAGATTTCTCAAGAGGCAGGTCAGGTGGTCTGGTATTCCTACCTCTCTAAGAATTTTCCAGTTTGTTGTGATCCACAGAAAGGCTTTGGCGTAGTCAATAAAGCAAAAGTAGATGTTTTTCTGGAACTCTCTTGTGTTTTTGATGATCCAGTGAATGTTGGCAATTCAATCCCTGGTTCCTCTGCCTTTTCTAAATCCCAGCTGCACATCTGGAAGTTCATAGTTCATATACTTTTGAAACCTGGCTTGGAGAATTTTGAGCATTACTCTGTTAGAGTGACATGAGTGCAATTCTGAGGTAATTTGTTTTTCTTTTCTTTTTTCTTTTTTAATTTTTATTTTTACTTTATTTTACTTTATAATACTGTATTGGTTTTGCCATACATTGACATGAATCCACCATGGGTGTACATGCGATCCCAAACATGAACCCCCCTCCCATTTCCCTCCCCACAACATCCCTCTGGGTCATCCCCATGCACCAGCCCCAAACATGCTGTATCCTGCATCGGACATAGACTGGCAGATGAATGGATAAGAAAGCTGTGGTACATATACACAATGGAATTCTGAGGTAATTTGAGCATTGTTTGGCATTGCCTTTCTTTGGAATTCAAAATGCCAATTTTTTTTTTAAATATTAATTTATTTATTTTAATTAGAGGCTAATTACTTTACAATATTGTTTGGTTTTGCCATACATTGACATGAATCTGCCACAGGAGTACATGTGTTCCCCATCTTGAAACCCCCTCCCACTGCTCTCCCCATCCCATCCCTCTGCGTCTTCCCAGTGCACCAGCCCGGAACATCTTGTTTCGTGCATTGAACCTGGACTGGCAATTCGTTTCACATATGATAATATACATGTTTCAGTGCCATTCTCCCAAATCATCCCACCCTCTCCCTCTCCCTCTGAGTCCAAAAGACTGTTCTATATATCTGTGTCTCTTTTGCCGTCTCACATATAGTCTATCGTTACTATCTTTCTAAATTCCATATGTATGCGTTAGTATACTGTATTGGTGTTTTCCTTTCTGGCTTACTTCACTCTGTATCATAGACTCCAGTTTCATCCACCTCATTAGAATTAATTCAAATGTATTCTTTTTAATGACTGAATAATATTCCTTTGTGTACATGTAACACAGCTTTCTTATCCACTCATCTGCTGATGGACATCTAGGTTGCTTCCATGTCCTGGCTATTATAAACAGTGCTGCAGTGAACATTGGGGTACATGTGTCTCTTTCATTTCTGGTTTCCTCAGTGTGTATGCCCAGTGGGTTTTTAAATCTCTAAATTTAAATAAAGATTAACATTTGGCATACACCTAATTATTCCTCACCCACAAATTTCAAATGTATTAATATTATCTGCACTGTTTGCTGATTCATGTGTTTTTTTTTTTGAAGACCTAAGCTTGGGTGAATAATTTTATATGTATTAATAATTTTTTAAATTGGCTTCTATTATGTGATATCTGTTTATAGCTAGTAATATCTCTTGATCTGGTATCTGATTTTCTTATATATTAACATAGTTGCTCTAATTTTCTTTGGATTTATGCTTTCATGATATATATTGCTAACATTTTTATATTTAAAATGCTAATATTGTAGATATACAATTGGACTTGTTTTCTTTAATCTGAAAATATCTTTCCTTTATTTGGTATTATTATCAAGGTTACTTTTGTCATTTGATTAAAATCTCTTCTATTATTTTTTTTTTATTTCTTTCCTTGTCTTGTACTCTGTTTCTGTATTTCTCTACCTTTTTTTTTTTTCTGAATATTTGAGCTTTTCATTTTTTCATTTTATGTCTAGTATTGTCTTAGGAGAAGGCAATGGCAACCCACTCCAGTGCTCTTGCCTGGAGAATCCCATGGATGGAGGAGCCTGGTAGGTTGTGGTCCATGGGGTCACGAAGAGTCTGATATGACTGAACGACTTCGCTTTCACTTTTCACTCTCATGCATTGGAGAAGGAAATGGCAACCCACTCCAGTGTTTTTGCCTGGAGAATCCCAGGGACGGTGGAGCCTGGTGGGCTGCCATCTATTGTGTTGCACAGAGTCGGACACGACTGAAGTGACTTAGCAGCAGCAGCAGCTACTATTGGCTTACAATTTAACCCCCTTTTGTAATTTTGTTAGTGATTGCTCTAGGACTTTCAATATATATTTATATTTAATTAATCACAACCTATTTTTAAATAACTCTACTGCTTCATTTATAGTGTAGGGAATTTATGACTGTATAATTCCAAAATATGTTTTCCTATCTTTTGTTCTATTTTTCCCATACCATTTATAAGAATGCTCTAAAACAATAATACACTGATACACTTTTCCTTTTCAAATGTTTTTTAATATAACAAATAAAAATAAAAGAAAAATAGTTCAAATTTAATTTTGACTTTTAAGAAAGAGCTTTATTTTGTTATATCAACCAACACACGTTTTTGAAAGATGTCATAATTCTTTTATATGAAGAATTTCATTCAGTGTTTCTTACAGTTCAGCTTAATAGTATTTTTGTGTGTTTGTGAGAGAGTTTTTTTATTTTGAAAAATTTTATACCCTGCAATTTTGAAAAATAATTTTGCTGGTATGAAACACCAGGTTGACATATATTATTTTTGTTTTGTTTTTATCCTTTTGATCCTTTGCAACTATCAAATTATTATCTTCAATCTACGTAGTTTCTGATGAGAAATCTGCTTATTTTCTTGTTATTGTTCTGTATGTGACATGTTCTTTTGCTTCCTTTAAACTTCTGTCTTATATTTGATTTTCATAATTTAGGTATAATGTGTCTAAATAATCTGGTATTTTTAGATGAGTTATTTTTGATATAATTATTGTGATTTGATAAAGATATTTTCTTTTTAATTTTCTATTTCTTCTATTTGTTCTTTGTGTCCCATTTCTCTATTTTTCTCTACCTATAATTTTCTGTTTTGCTTTTATTTTTAATTTCCTCTATTATAATATAAAGTGAATTTACTCTTTTCTTTCTTTTTTTTTTTTTAGCATTTGTTTTGTTTACTGTTCTCTGAACTTCTTGGATCTGTGGTTTTTTGAAGCCTTTCATTATTTGTGGGAAATGTTGATTCATCAAGTTTTCAAACATCTTTTACTCTTTTGTATCTCTCTTCACCTTCTGGGATTCCAATTGCATACATGTTAGGCCATTTGATATTGTGTGCTAGATCTTGGGTGCTCTGCCCTGATTGTTTTCTTCTGTTGTTTGGTTGTTTCCTTATACTCTATTCTTCTTTGTTTGCTTTAGTTTGGGTAATTTCCACCAATCTAAGTTCATGTTCATGGATTATTTCCTCAGCTGTGTTGCTTACTGATAAGTTTTTTGAAGGCATTCTTCACTTCTGTTACAATAATTTTATATTTCACCTTTTCATTTCTCTATCCTTTCTGTCTCTCTGTTGAAATTCCTCATGTAGTCATGCATATTGTTCTCCTAAGGTTGTTAAGATTTTAATTTTAGTTAATTTACTAGTCTGAAGTGGAACTGGCTTTGGATATTATCATTGCCTTCCTTCATCATTGCTTTCAAATTCCTCTAGTGTCACAGTGTGCTTAACATAAGATTTGGCTTTCTAGAAAATCTTTTTCATGTTCATTTCTATCCTCAGCTTTAGGTCTTTGGTATGTGTTTGTGTCTCTACTTGTTCTTCTCTCCTCTGCAGACTGCTGTTTGTTAGCCAAGAAGAGCTAACCTGGTCTGGGTCTTGGGGAGGGAGCAGTGGAGGTTTTTTTGGTGTCCTGTCCCAGTCTCAGTCTCAGGCAGGTCTTAGGTCACTGAGTCACAGTTGTGGGGTTTTCTCAGGGAATCTAGCCTTTCTCTGGTGACTCAGATGATAAAGAATCTGCCTACAATGTGGGAAACCCGGGTTCAATCCCCTAGTGAAGGGAATGGCAACCCATTCCAGTATTCTTGACTGGGAAATCCCATGGACAGAAGAGCCAGGTGGGCTACAGCCCAGGGGGTCACAAAGAGCTGGACATTACTGAGTGACTAACACAACTCATCACTTCCCCCACACTGAGTCCTCTGATGACATGCTGAAGTTAATTTCCCCTTCCCAGGGATAAAGGACTTTCTTTTCCCCCTTTCTTCAGCTTTGGCATTCTTTTCTATTCCTTTGGTGTAACAAATTTGCTACCCTTGTCCTGTCAGTTTAAGGCTTTTTTTTACTGCTTGGAATAAAATCATCTGGGTGAGTGTTCATTCTTTTACTATAGTAGCAGCTGCTTCCCTGCTCCACAATTGTACTATGGAAGGAGATTTCTCCAATGTCTTGACTAGCTCCAGTATTTCTCATGAGAACCAAATCTCAGACATCACTGGAGAACAGCCTGGGAGTTGGTGTAAACCTTTTATGTTTTTGTCTATCAGATATCATGCTTTCATATTAACTAGCAATTGTGCAGTCTTTTAGTTCAATGGTTTTAATTATTGTTCTATCATCAAGACCTAAAAGGGTACCTGAAAAGAGTAAGTCTGTGGTAATACTTTTTAAAAATATTTGATTTAGTTCATATCTTACTGATTTCAATTAATCATATGGTTATATGAGTTTAGGTAATGTTCCTAAATATAACAATTCTAGTTTTTGTTTTATCAATAATAAACACGGTGTGTGTGTGCATGTTTGAGTGTTTATTCTAAAGAAATGTCCCAACCCAGGGATCGAACCCAGGTCTCCCACATTGCAGGCAGGTTCTTTACCAGTTGAGCCACAAGGGAAGCCTGAAAGTTATATATAGTAGATTATTTCAGCAAAATAATTTCCCCAAATTGATATTACTTGAATGTATAATAAGCACATTTAATTTTTTATAAAAGTTTTATACTGCCATATATTGTTCCAAATGACTTTAGCAATTTACTCTTCCCATCAATAATGTATTAGAGTTCCCATATACTCTTCTTTAATAGGCACTAGATATAGCTACACTGTTTAATTTTACAATCTATGCATTGACAATAATTTTTCACTTTTTTGATAAGCTTTTCCGTGACTAGCAACTTAATAAAGGTTCTTTTCATATATCCCTGATGGGTACAGTCCATGGAGTTGCAAAAAATCAGACACAACTGAGCAACTGAGCACAGCAAAGATTTTCATATATCAATTGGATACTTTCACTATTTTCTAAGGAATTCATCTTTGTAATTTTGACCCATTTTAAATGATTGTTTACTTTTTCTACAATATATTTAAAGACTTTTAAAAATGTGGGTATTTCTAACATTCTTTATTAGGTTTTTTCTTTATTTACATTCTACTTCTAACACTGAGGTAACATTTTTGTATAATTATGAAACTGTTGTAAGACTAATGTATGAGAGAGAAAGGATGGGTATGTAAGTAGACTCATTATTAATACTTGGGTAGTCAGTTATTTTAAATTATGCTAGTTGAATTAATTATAGTTCTATTGTATCTACAAAACATGCTTTTTACACTCACTTTTAAACTTTTGTCTTGCATGTGTTCACCTAGGACTTTTCATACCAGAGTTTATATCTGTTGTCAGTGGCCTTTTCAGGCAGAGATCAAAGAAAGAATATGCAATATAGATCCCAAACACAGAGAAAAGATCTAAAGCAGAGAATCAAAGAGGAGTTTCCCCTGAGATTTCATTTGCTCATTTCTTCTCACTGTGGTGAAGAATCAAAATGTTAAATTCTGAATTCTAAAAAAAAGATGAACTGAAAATCACTCTGCTGAAATTCTAACCTCCTATCAAGTTTAACATTTAGTATTCTCATGATTTTTCTATCACTCAGATTACAATCACATTACTTTCCTCTTTTATATTACTTTTGCTTACAAAAACATGTGTGTATGTTTAAGGAATTATTTGAAATATTATATTATAGTGCCATAATTTACACAAATTATTTCATTTCATTCTCATAATGATTCTGAGGTGTGAGTATATTTTTCTGCATCTTACAATTAAAAAGAAAAACATATCACAAAAGGCTAATTGACCCTTGAAAGATCACACAAGGAGTAGAATAAGAAATGTGGGACTTAAAGTTCATTTTTGTATTTTTGAGGAAAGTTATTAATAAGTATTAATTTATTCTTCTTACAGGAAGGTGACTACTGTCTACACATCAGTAACAGAGATGATATCATTTTCACTCAGAGATAAAATGCCATTTATATTCTAGATATGCTTCTACATGGTTTTTCTGGTGTAAAGATTACCAGGGTTAAGGGAACATGGCAACATTAAGTTTTAGCATAAAATTGGGTAATTGTCTTTTTATTTTAGCAATGCAAAAGAAAAATTTTATATTTATATGTCTTATATGGTCAGTTTTCCATTCAATATTGAATAGCTTCCATTTATCATCATTTCAACATACATCAATTTTTAAAAATCCATTATGTGTTGATAATGATAAACATCTTGCTGGATTATACAAGGTGTTAATACATTCCTGGTTGATTGCAGACAAAGCTTTTAAAAACTGGTTTTTAATTTAATTATTTAACAATATATTAACAAAACCTTATGTCTTCTTTTTGTGTTCTATAACATTATAATAAAAGCAGGAAAATTTCCAGATCACTTAACTATGATAGATTCTGTAAGATATATAATTATTGTTTAATTTTATAAACTTCAGTTAATGCTCACATATATATTAAATATCTCTATGACAAAATATTTTGATAGATACTGTGAAAAAATTTTAAATGTGGAATAATTGATTCCTATCTCAATGAACATAAAGTACTTTGTGAAGCACTTAGAGACACAGTGGCTTCCCTTGTGGCTCAAGTGGTAAAGAATCCGTCTGCAATGCGAGAGACCTGGGTTTGATCCCTGGGTTGGGAAGATCCCCTGGAAAAGTGAAAGGCTACCCACTCCAGTGTTCTCGCCTGGAGAATTCCATGGGCTATATATAGTCCATGGGATCACAAAGAGTCAGACATGACTGAGTGACTTCACTTCACTTTTCACTAGAAACACAGAAAAATGTAATCATTAGTCCTTAACATGTATTACACTCCCATTGTTAAAATAAAAGTCACCATCATCTGTTTCCTGATGACAATCTCCTAAATGAAAATATCAGAGGGACTCTGGTATCCATTCTAAATTTACCTTTTTCAAATTTTAGTTGCTTCTCAGATTTGAAATTTTATACATACCACTTTCTTTGACATAGAAAAATTCTATAATAGCCCACTTGAGCTGCTATAACAAAACTGCACAAACTAAATGCCATAAAAAAAATAGCAATTTATTTTATCATAACTCTGGAGGCTGGAAATCCAAGATCAAGATGCTGACAGGGCTAGTTTATGTAGAGTTCTCTCTCTTTAGCTTGCTGATGGCTACCTTCTCACTGGGCTTGCCTGGTATGTTTTTCCATGTTCAAGCACACAGAGAAAAAGAGAGATTTCTGATGTGTTTTCCTTTGCTTACAAGGACACCAATCCTATTGTTTTGGGTTCCACCTTTATGACCAAGAACAGGCTTTTGGATCCTGTGGAAGAGGGAGAGGGTGGGATAATTTGGGAGAATGGCATTGAAACATGTATAATATCATATATGAAACGAAAAAAAAAAATTCACGTTAGGGTCATCCCAAGAAAACAATACAATGGTTATGTTCTTAACCTATAGTGATAAAACAGGAACCCTAACGATGGAATCCATACATTAGTGTTTTTTACAATCTACCCAAGCGATTTCCAAAAGCAGCTGGTGCTGAGAATGTATAACGAATCTAATTTTGGTTTAGTCAAACAAGTTTAAGTTTCATTTTAAATATCCTCAGTATTTCCAAATCTTCAATCTGCCCAGTAAACCTCTGTGTAATATGTATACTGTGAATCTTAATATTATATTGACCACATTTTAATACAATTGCTTATTTGACTTCCTACTCTGCTGCCAGAACAACTCTCCTGTCATGTTCATTATTGTGTTTCAACATCCACCAAAGAGCCTAAATCTAAACTGAGAAGTCTAACAAGAAATATTTTAAAGTAAATTCAGTCATAAATGTTGAGTGAAGCAGGCAATATACACTAAGATGATATTGTTAGGTGGCTTAATTGTCTCACTGTAAGTAACAGAGCAAAATGACAACATATTTAAACACCATTATAGACTTCAAATTCAACATGAAAGAATATCATAATATTTTGCTCTTTATTGTTAATTTGACAGAAAGAAAATCATGGGCAGAGACAACAAAGAATATTTCCTTTAGTAAAAGCCTTCTTTTTAACTGCTAGAAAACGTTTCATAATTTTTAAAATAAAATCTGTTCCACAAGAAAAACTGCATTTTAATAATAATATAAAAATAAAGTTATCTAAGAATTTTATCTTGATTTTCTTAATGGATTAAACAATCAGCACTCCTATGTGATGATCAATATTGTGATGTTGCTGTATAATATCACACCTATTGTTTCTTTCTGTTTGAAATAAGACAGTGTGCTAGTTACATGTTATGCAATCTTTGATGAATAAAACAAAAGATATTAAATAAACTTATAATGTACAACTCATATAAAACCAATGACATGTTAAAATTGTAAGTGAACGTGAAAGTGAAAATCGCTCAGTCCTGTCTGACTCTTTGCAACCCCAGGAACTATACAGTCCATGGAATTTCCCAAGCTAGAATACTGGAGTGGGTAGCCCTTCCCTTCTCCAGGGGATCTTCCCAACCCAGGGATTGAACCTGGGTCTCCAGCACTGCAGGCAGATTCTTTACCAGTTGAGCCACCAGGGAATGTCTATGTAAATGTTTGTCTAATTTATTATCTTTATTATTTTTAGTAGTAGAACCTATTTACTAGCATGAATCATCCAGTTTGTTAAACATTTTATTTTGCTAATTTTAGCTTATTTACTATTCCTTTTTAATAAAAAGATGGAGTATATTAATTTTTATCACTTAAAATGCCAAGTCTATTGAATAATGTCTGTCATGAAAAATCATTTGATGTTTTCTATAAGTTTTATATATATAAATAATATATATACATATTTTATCAGAATTATTGCACTAAAATTGAATAAAGCTGTAGAAAATATTTTTCTATTTACTTCTTATGAGGCTATTATGTCAATAATTACTGTAATGAATTCACATATGACAATCTCTTCTACATTTACTTATCAGTCTAAACCTGTTAAAGTTTTCAGAAACATTTATTCTATTTCTTGAAAAGACAAGAGAAACTTTTTCCCTTTTTAAATAGAATATATATCTTCTCTTATAGCTGAAATAGGTAACTGAATAATGCTTTATGTAAATACAAATGACAAAAAGTCATATTTCACATAATATTCTTGTTTCGAGGATCCAAAAACCATGCTTTTTTGGGGGAAAAAAATGTCAGTACAACTTGACTACAATAATGATGGCTAAATCTTGCTGGGTAGATAATTACAACAAAGAAATGATAAGAAATAGGAAACAAGCACTAAGATGTATAATTAGTCACTATGAAAATTCAAAGACTAGACATGGATTATTTTGAACTGGTTGTGTTTGTAACATTTTGGAGGATAGAGTTGTAACCAATGAGGTAATGCTTATTTGGGGGAGAATTATATTTTATAATGAGACATAAAACTATGTTGATATATATGGCATGAAGGCAAAACTAGACAGCATTCCATAAAGTCTTGAAAAAAATGTAATGAGTAGGATAATAGACTCGGGATCAAATTACATTTAATCTCTTTAAAGTCCTATAAATGGAGGCAAATAAGCTCAGAGGAAAATATCCTGAAAGTGGATATATGCACTAATCAACCTTTTCCTTCTAATTACAACCTAATGGCAGATACTTGGAGGGCTAAGTAACTAAATTTCAAAATTTAAATTTCTGTTCAATAAGAGAATAATCATTGAGGGTATAAATGCAAGGTTCATAACCTTCCTGAGTCATTGTTGTTTAATGTTCATAACTTACTTAGATAATTTTGGACTATCTAGGGCTGACCTTCAGTTTTCCTTCCCAGGTATGTCCCCTTGACCTACATTAAAGAAATAATAATTTTGAATGTAAAAAAAAATTTTTTTATCAAAATAGATGAATTTAAATGTTTCAAAAAATTGTCCAAGAAGTTCTCATTTTAGTTTGTAAAATCATTCTATCACCCATTCCATAAATATTTGTCCATGATTCTATTAATATGTTAGTACAATTTGGGTACTAACACAGGGTTGAAGAAGATGAAGTTCTGGTTTTAATTACATTGTATTCCAGTAATGGAGCAGAAAATACCCTAGTCAAACATTCATTAATTATATAATTTCAGAGAGTGATTAAAACAAAACAAAAAGAAAACTAAATAATGCTGGGTAACTATTTCTTGGAGTCAGGAATTCAAGTCAGATTGGGTGATTAAGGAAAGTTTAGATGTGGAGGTGGTATCTGAGCTAAGATCTCAATAACAAAAAGGACTCATATGTGAGTTGAATTGGACTCCTGGACACAGGACATTACAGATAGAAAATATGAAGGACAAGGTTCTAAAGAGCAGGAACAAATCTAGTAACACTTAGAATTCTAGCATGGTTTAAACATATTGAAGGAAGGATTACTGGCCATTGATACAGACAGATATATCAAATATAATCTGCCCTGAGAGTAGCGAACCAAATTATCAATATCTAAGGACTAGAGGGACAAATATGTCTTCATTGGTTGTCATGAACCAGAACTACATGGTAAAGCAGTTTGTCCTCTAACCATGGCAAAGCCTGGCAATTTGTTATGAGTGTTTATATTTTACATCATGATGAGAATTTTTGATTTTATAATTTTCATGTAAAAATAAAAATAGGTCATATGTTTTACAACTCATATAGTTTATAATCTGCAATTTTGATGCTATTATAATATTCATTAGAGACACAAAACTATTCCTCTGGGAATTCATGTGGGATTGAAAAATGCAAACTGCACTCTGATAATGTGGATTGTTATGGGGCCTTTATTCTGGCACACAAGTAGAAGGGTATCGAAGGAATCTAGAATGGTTTCCCTCAGGGTTCTTTTAAACAATTTGATGTCACCAGTAATCTATGTTCTAAGGCAAGATGATGGATTGTGTTTTAGCTGATTTCTTCTTATATGAACTGAAGTTCCAAATGAATTATTAAAAAGCTTTTTTGATCTCTAATATTTCATAAGTTATGAAAATTGGATAACAACATTCTAAATGCTAAGATCTTCAGCACTAACTGGACTTGAAATACAGTCATTCTCAGAGGGTCACATTGAGCTGATAAGGTAAGCTGGAGAGGTGAGGATGTCAGACTATGAGATGAATGATTGAAAACTGCACTTTCGGCTTTAGGATTCATTTTGCCAATACTGTATATTGCTTGACTCAGAACCTGCTCCAGTATTTTCTATAGTGTTTTGTTGTGCCACAGAGCCTAGAAATAAAGGAAAGGAAAACATTTCCAATATTTTCTCAAAGCTAAGAGACACACAGGATGTGTTCTTCCATGTAGATGTTCCATGTAGACGTGAAGACAGAATTGAGCAATGTGAGATAACATTCTTCTGGGAAGAGGCCATCTCTTTACAAGTAGAGTAGCAAAAGCATATGGTTATGTAGTGGGGTTTCCAATGAACAGTTCCCACCATCAGTGAGGTTACAGGATGGCCAGTGATAAAGTATAATCATTTTTCCTGCCCAGCAGATTCAAAGATTTTTCCTTTTTCATTCTGTAAATTCTAAAACCTAATAATGTGTAAGGAATTCCTGTGTGATTAAGCTAACTAGAGTAGATTACACATCAGCAATAGAATAAAACTGTGCCTGACAAACTAGATTATGCACTAGGCAAACAATGGAAATTACCCACATATGAAAATATTAAGATGACATTAAGCTATCTTCAGTGATATCTGGAGCCAGAGGTTCAATATCTCAGCATCTTACTTTAATTCCCTCTTAGACCCTATCTATATGGTATTGCAAATTAAGCTTAAAATATCCACAAAACTTGCAATCACAAAATAAATAAAAAAGATTTTACTTTCACTCTAATACTATCAAATATCGTGAAAATGAGTGTCACTATATTAGCTACAGTTCCCAGCCCTTATCCCCAAACCCAGCACTATCGCTAGATTATGGAATAAACTGATTGATTAATACTGGACCATGTATTCACTAATGCAGCAAGAATGAACAGAGCTTCAGTTTCACTTGGATTACATATATAAGAGTAAGAAAGGGTGATTTCCCAAAAACTGTAGGTTTACCAAAAGAGGAGCATGGATGTTGGGCACAAAAAATCACACATAAACACAAGCATTCTCTTTCTCTGTTTCTGTCTCACACACATTCACATATATTCTGTTAAGGATTTTTATTTCAGAAGTGGCAAAATTCAAATATTGTTGATGAAAAATAACAAAATTAAATCACAAAGTTATTACAAAACTTAAAACACCAAGTTAAAGGTTACAAACTTTCAGTTATAAGTAAGTCTGAAGGATCTAAGGTAAAATGTGGTGATTGTATTTAATGACACTGTATTGTATACTTGAAAGTCACTGTGAGAAAAGA
Organism: Budorcas taxicolor; assembly: GCF_023091745.1. NCBI lineage: Eukaryota > Metazoa > Chordata > Mammalia > Artiodactyla > Bovidae > Budorcas > Budorcas taxicolor. Next base: position 51,574,904 of record NC_068929.1, on the reverse strand, counting down.
GCTTTAATGATTTTATCATAACAAAAACAAAATGGTGACTATATGAGGTAAAGGACAGATTAATTAACCTTATTGGGATAAATATTTCACAATAGATATGTGTGTCAAATCATTACACTGTACAATTTAAACTTGTACAATGTTTTATGCTTCAATAAGTCTGGAAAAAAATCAAAGGTTTTTATTAAAATAAAATGGTAGATCTTAGTTCATGGTTTGACCCAGAATAATTTGAAAGGCTTCAATTCTAGGAAATCATAACACCTGGAAATATCTGCTATATTGAGTTGATTATAATTGTAGTTTATGGAATCAAACATCTCTAGGTTTAAATCCTAAGTCAGTCTCTTATTAGTATATGTCCTTTAATAGTGCAATTTCAATAAGGTTTAGTTTCCTTAGTTTCAAAATGTCAATAAGAGCACTACTACTTCTGAGCTATTGTGACAGATATGTAAGGTAAAACGCTTAGGACAAATTAATTGTTAATATAGGCTATATTTTATCACCTTACTAATTATATATAATTTAGGTAGGAAAATAAATATGTTAATTGTGGAAACAAAAGGTAAAATCTCAGATAATCAAAATTTCACAAAGTTTGGTATGAAATGCTATTCTCTGAAGTTTCATATGATGGGTCGTATATATCACTAACATTTTAAATAATCATTAATTAATAGGAACAATATGACTTTATATATTAAATTTAGCAGTATCACTTGGTTAATCTCAGCAAGTAAAGATGAGGGATATAAAGTCTTCACATTTCCTCTTCAGCAATTTTTGTGGCCAAAAGAGCATTTCTACAAATCAAATATAAAGAAAAAACACTATTTGTAAGTTAGTATAAGGAAGGAAATCCCTGTGGTATGAGGATCTTAGAATATGTTATACTGTGTCTGCCCCACCAATATTATTTTGCAAGAAAATTAAACCTTAATTAACCCTATGTGACAAAATTTAATGGCTAAAGTATAAAACAACACATAACCTAGAAGTAATGCCTAAAATATAATAGGAAATGTTAATACAATTGCTATTGGCCTAGAAAATTAGTCAACACATTTCTGTTCTGATTGTGTGCTGAATTATATGAATCTAAATTCTTCACAGTCATTTTTTGGGAAATTACTTCCTTCAGTAACAGTGTGACATTAAACAAATAAAACAGAAACTCAAGTATTCATTAGGTATAGTATGATAAATAATGGAAGAGACTACCAATACACATATGCTTATAATAAAAGCTTCTTTAAAACTATATAGTTAAATAAGATACTAAAACAACAACTTACAAAAGCCACAAAATTTTATCGCTCCATCTACAACTGATCTTTCATTTATAAATCCGTATGCTATTTTAGGATCCCTTGGAGAAGGGAATGGCAACCCACTCCAGTATTCTTGCCTGAAGAATTCTGTAGACAGAGGAGCCTGGAAGGCTATAGTCCATGCATTCTCTGTCAGACATGACTGAGTGACTAACACACACACGCGTGCGCACACACACATACGCACGCTATTTTCAACATGTTGGAGAACCAAAGCTCAAAACCTTACATATTCAATTTTGAGGACAGTGTAAAACAAACAAACAAAAAATATATGTTTTATATTTGCCTAAAATGACTAATACAGACACATAAAATCTGTAAACCAAAATTATGATTTACAGTTGCAATGATACAATACCAACTCTGATTTTGCTGCACTTTCTGATACCTTAGGCACATCTCTACAGCTATTGTTTAATAAATAATTATGATAGTCATAATTATAGGAACCAAAAGCTAAAATTAATTTCTTGGCCAACTATTTTCCTTTGTAATCTTAATAATGTGGGGCCCCCTGTTCATTATTTCTTACAATAAAACTACTTCACAATGCCTTAGGTATTTGACCTATAATGATGATAATTTTCTCTTTGCCTGAGAAAATTACTTTTAATTTTAAATTTCTTTTTAGTCTTAAGGGAATGATTCACCTTGTCAATTCATTTGTTTTTGATTTCCCATTTTAATTAGTCTCAATTTAATTACAATTGATTGAGCTAAAATATCAGATAAGAAACTACCTGCCTGAAAAGGAAGATCTCATTTTCCCAATAGGATCAACAAACTCTTTAGAGATAAATATCCATACTCCTTTGTGTGTGGTTACATAAGCTTTTACATCTGTTTTTTGTATATTAAGAAAAAATGACATTTATAAAAATGATAAAATTATTCTTGAGACCAAAGTCATTTTACTCTTCTTTATTTGAAAACACTGAAACAGAGAGGAAACAGACACACACACAGGTGATTCTAATACATGAACAAGACTGAGAACTGCAAAATCCTATATCATTTGTCTTTTAGTTTCCTTCCCCCTGCTTTTCTCTAATCAAAATATACTGATAGAGTTAAACACTTTTTAAGGAAACTATAATTGCCATTAGAAATTATTAGAAAAAGTTTCAACCTGTGTTCTTTTCCCAACTGATTATAAAAAGAGCTGGCATTTCTTCTCATTTTATGTTCATCCAGATTTCTCTGTTGTACAAATGAGATTTAAGAAATTATCGCCAACAGAGTATTTTTAGAAGAAAGCCTTATTACATACTATTAATGCCATGTGGGAGATATCGATTCAGGGCAATTCTTCAAGGACAGCAACTTCTCTTTATTCCCATCTCTGTCTCATTGCCAATTTATTCATCTAATACTCATTCCCAATTGTGAATGATTATTTTCAATTTTATTATTACAGTTTTTATAAGATTCCCAAGTGATAAGTATTAAAATTTTCAGCAAATTACAATACATGAGAAGATTAGCATTTAATATCTGATTAAAACAAAACTATAACTGTAAAATTTTAATTACAACTAAAGTTGATTTTAATACTACTGAGCAATGAATATTCTTAACATTTGGTATGTTTTCCTTACTTTTCATAAAACATAAGTTTCAAATGATAAAATTTCAAAGTAATTCCCCCAAAATGTTAAAAATGATTCCTAAATTAAAGGATTTATAAATCATACAATATAATAAAAAATAGCATTTTGGTAGAATACATATGTTCTTAGAGATGATGTATTTTATGTTATATAAAATACAGAAGTTCATTGATAAATAAGTTTTTGCATTTTCATGTACCTAAATGAATGTCACATTTTGGCTCAGAAGGTAAAGAATCTTCCTGCGATGCAGGAGACCCAGATTAGATCCCTAGGTTGGGAAGATCCCATGGAGAAGGGAATGGCAACCCATTCCAGTATTCTTGCCTGGAGAACTCCATGGACAGAGGAGCCTGGCAGGTTACCTACCATTCATGAGATCACAAAGAGTTGGACACGATGAGTGATGAAGATAATTGAATGTCATGCATTTGATAGTTTTTTGGACGTATATGCACTTAATGAAATCATAACTTGAGCTTTTGAGAACATTTTGGTTGAATGCTCTTCAAACATTTATTTTTCATCATCAAACATAAAATTGGGATAAATTTCATTTTTGGAAGGTGCCATTGATTCCAAAATTATATATCGAGACATATGTTTCTAGCACATATGTTTCTAGCATGAGAAGCATAGTAATGAAAACACTAGATTAAATCTTACCCTAAGGCACCTCTTTTTTTTTTTTTTTTGGTGGGGAGAAAAATTAAATAGTGTTAAGTTTGCAAACTATTTAGCAATAATATATACTTTAAAAATTAATTATAAGACAATAGGCATAATGGTTGTTGCCAGAGCTGTGAGGAGAGGGGTACGGGAATTGCTGTTTAAAGGGTATGGAGTTTCGGTTTTGATAGATGACAAGAATTCTGGAAATAGGTTGTCCAACAATGTGAATTTACTTAACACTAGTGAAACACATACTTGAAAATGGTTGAGAGGCTAAAAGTTACATGTATCAGGAAGGGGTATTAGATAATTATGGGGGTAATCATCTTGTAACATATAAATTTATCAAAACATGCACAATATAAATTTATACAATATGATATGTCAATTGTATCCCAATAAAGCTGAATTTTTAATAATATATAAGTGAAAGTGAAGTCGCTCAGTCGTGTGCGACTCTTTGCGACCCCATGGACTGTAGCCTACCAGGTTTCTCCATCCATGGGATTTTCCAGGCAAGAATACTGAAGTGGGTTACCATTTCCTTCTCCAGGAGGTCTTCCCAACCCAGGGACTGAACCCAGGTCTCCCCCATTGTAGGCAGATGCTTTACCATCTGAATCACCAAGGAAGATAAAATAAATAATAATAATATATACATAATAATAATAATGTATATATATATATAAATGAGCCAGTATATAGTGATTAAGTGATAATGTAAAATATAAGGAGAACACTAACATATCATTGGAGAAGGATATGGCAGCCCACTCCAGTATTCTTGCCTGGAGAATGCTATGCACAGGGGAGCCTGGCAAGCTACAGTCCATGGGGTTGCAAGAGACGGACGTGACTTAGCAACTAAACCACCATCACTAAGAGTATAATCAAGGAGGCATCACAAATGCAATTGCCCTAGTGCTTATATAATTAGAAATTATATATATATATATATATATATATATACAAGAAAAACAAAGTCAAATGAATTTGACTAATTAAATTAAAAAGCAAAATCCAGACGACGAATGACTTTTTCACTATTACAGAGATCTGCATTGAGGTGATTGGCTAACACCTCAATATTAGAATATTATCTTTCTTAAAGATAATAACTCAAAAAAGTGATTGAATAACAATAAATAAAACAATAATAATGGCAGGGGAAAATGCCTTGCTGATATTTCCTTTGAGAGAATAGAAACAATGCACTTTTTCTACATGATTAATAAATGGCAGTCCACCAGAAGCCAAAAGAATTACCAAAAATTCACACTTTCTTTTTCTCTCTGGGAGGAAATTAGGAGAATGTCAGGAAAATAATTTTCTAAAATGTATTATCTCCATTACATTATTTTCCCAAAGAAAAAAGGAAAACAATAACAAATGTAGATGCCTGTGATTCACAAAGAAAATGCTCAAAAGGGTCTCAGGAAAGCTCGATATTTCACTACTGATGACACATGCAGTGTCATAGTTGCAGGAATTCCAAATTCAACTTTTGTTCCACTTCCCCATCATTAGCTAAGGCTATTATTCTCTTAAAGCTAAACTAATTCAACTTAATGAAATATTCTGATTCAAGAGATTAATCTAAAACAAAGAGGAATGTCTCATGCAATAAATATTTCCAAATGGAGGTAGAAAGTGTCAGTCTGATGATGTTATTTAGCAAAATTTAGATAGAAAATTGGAAAAAGTGAAGAAAGGCCAAAGTCACCCAGCTTAGTGCATAAATCCTCCAACTGTCTCATTTTTTCTTCCTGGAATAGACAATAAAATAAGTGAATGCATTGATAGATGCAGATTGTGTACAAGCATTCAAGTGGAAACTCCAAACAAAAAATACAAGACTGAAATACAGCAAGAGGCAGAATGAGAACAATCTAGTTCCCTATAATTGTACATATAGAAGGGCTATGGAGTCATTCTCATCCCATATGAAGAAGCCAAGAAGAATCAACATGATACTACTCATAACTATTATAGGAGAACTAAAAAATTGTCTTGCAAATAAATGTATAAAAACTTTATTTCATGAACCTTGGAAAACCGATTTTGAACAGAAAAAAATTACATAATCAAAGAAACTAAAGAGAGCTGACGTGATAGTCTACAGAATGTCATTAATTAAGAACTTGAAAAAAGAACAAAAACACATCGATGGAAAATGACACTATATCAAAAAAGTAATGAAAAACAAGAATTATTACCAGATTAATGATATTAAATAAAATAGTGAGAAACATACAAATTTATAAGAAGAAAGACATAAATGTCTTAGGTTGGAGCAAAAGTAATTGTAGCTTCAGATCATGAATTTTAAATCATTATATTAAGCTCAAAACATCCGCATTAATCAAAATAGGAATCATTACAATTAACACATTTTTGTCAATGAGAAATGAGTTTGTTTATTACTGTAGCATAAACTGTGCTATGGGATTCGACAAACTCTTGGAAAGACTTTTCTGCCTCCTGTTCATTTTGGAAGAATTTTCCCTGCACAAAGTTGTAGATATGCTTGAAGAAGTAAGTGGTAGTTGGTTGGCAAGAAGCCAAGTGAATATGGCAGCTGAGGAAAAACATTGTAGTCCAATTCATTCAGCTTTTGAGCATTGGTTGTACAATGTGCAGTCATGTATTGTCATGGAGAAGAATTGAGTCCTTTCTGTTCACCAATGCCAGCTTCAGGCATTGTAGTTTTTGGTGCACTTCATCATTTGCTGGGCATATTTCTCAGATGTAATGGTTTTGCTGGGATTCACTAAGCTGTAGTGGATCAGAGCAGCAGCAGACCACCAAACACTGACCATGACCTCTTTTTGGTGCAAGTTTGCCTTTGGGAAGAGTTTTGAAGCTTCTTCTCAGGTCAGCCACTGACCTGGCCATCACCGGTGGATCACATATCATCAAAAGTGGATCATATAAAATTCACTTTTTGTCATAGGTCACAATCCAATCAAGAAATGGTTCATTGTTGTTGTCGAATATGAGGAGACGGCACTACAAAATGATGATTTCTTTTTTTAATTGCAGTCAACTCATGAGACACCCGCTTATTGAGCTTTTTCACCTTTCCAATTTGCTTCAAATATGAAATTACTGTAGAGTGGTTGATTTGAGTTCTTGGGCAACTTCTAGTGTAATTGTAAGAGAATCAGCTTAAGTGATGCTCTCAATTGATCGTTGTCAACTTCTGATGGCCAGCCACTGCACTCCTCATTTTCAAGGCTCTCATCTCCTTTTCAAAACTTTTTGAACCACCACTACACTGTATGCTCATTAGCAGTTGCTAGGCCAAATGCATTATTGATTTTGTGAGTTGTCGCTGCTGCTTTATGGCCCATCTTGAATTCCAATAAAAAAATGTCTTCAATTTGCTTTTTTGTCTAAAATCATTACTATAGACTAAAATAAATGTAAAATAAATATCAGGTAAATAATAAATCATTAGGAAAAATTATCAAAAGAGTCGGTTCAGTTCAGTCCCTCAGTCGTGTCAAACTCTTTTCGACTCCATGGACTGAAGCATGCCATCCCTGTCCATCACCAATTCTCGGAGGTTGCTCAAACTCATGTCCATCAAGTCAGTGATGCCATCTAACCATCTCATCCTCTGTCATCCACTTCTCCTTCTGCTTTCAATCTTTCTCAGCATCAGAGTCTTTTCCAATGAGTAGGTCCTTGGCATCAGGTGGACAAAGTATCAGAGATTCGTCATCAGTCCTTGCAATGAATATTCAGGGCTGATTTTCTTTAGGATTGACTGGTTTGATCTCCTTGCAGTTCAAGGGACTCTCAAGAGTCTTCTCCAACACCACAGTTCAAAAGCATCAATTCTTTGGCACTCAGCTTTCTTTATGTTCCAACTCTCATGTCCATACATGACTACCAGAAAAAACCATAGCTTTGACTAAATGGACTTTGGTTGACAAAACATTATCATCTGCTTTTTAATATGCTGCCTAGATTGGTCATAGCTTTTCTTCCAAGGAGCAAGCATCTTTTAATTTCATGGCTGCAGTCACCATCTGCAGTGATTTTGAGGCCCAAGAAATTAAAGTCTGTGACTGTTTCCATTGTTTCCCCATCTATTTGTCATGAAGTGATGGGACAGGATGCCATGATCTTCGTTTTTTGAATGTTGAGTTTTAAGCCAACTTTTTCACTCTCCTCTTACTTTCATTAAGGGGCTTTCTAGTTCCTCTTCACTTTCTGCCATAAGGGTGGTGTCATCTGTGAATCTGAGGCTATTGATATTTCTCCTGGCAATCTTGATTCCAACTTGTGCTTCATCCAGCCCGACATTTTGCATGATGTATTATGCATATAAGTTAAATAAGCAGGGTGATAATATACAGCCTTGAAATGCTCTTTTCCCAATTTGGAGCCAGTCTGCTGTTCCATGTCCAGTTGTAACTGTTGCTTTTTGGCCTGAAAACAGATTTCTCAGGAGGCAGGTGAAGTGGTCTGGTATTCCCATTTCTTGAAGAATGTTCCAGGTTGTTGTGATCCACATAGTCAAATGCTTTGGCATAGTCAATAAAGCAGAAGTAGCCCTCTATGGGGTCGCACAGAGTCGGACATGACTGAAGTGAGTTAGTAGCAGCAGCAGCAGACTTTTTTTTCTAGAATTCTCTTGCCTTATCTATGATTCAACAGATGTTTGCAATTTGTTCTCTCGTTCCTCTGCCTTGTCTAAATCCAGCTTGAACATCTGGAATTTCCCAGTTCATTGTCTGTTGGAGCATGGCTTGGAGAATTTTGAGCATCAATTTGCTAGCATGTGAGATGAGTGCAATTGTGTGGTAACCTGGACATCCTTTGGCACTTTCTTTCTTTGGGACTGTAATGAAAACTGACCTTTTCCAGTCCTATGGCCTCTGCTGAGTTTTCCAAACTTGCTGGCCTATTGAGTGCAGCACTTTAACAGCATCATCTTTTAGGACTTGAAGTAGCTCAGCTGGAATTCCATCACCTCCACCGGTTTTGTTTATAGTGATGCTTCCTAAGACCCACATGACAAGGTGAGACATGCCCATTAAAATGAGGTATAACATGATCACACTTATTTAAGAATGTATTCCAGGATCAAAAAGCAAAGTTCAACAATACAAAATTACAATTACTTTTGCACCAACATAATAGTGATTATGACTAATATAGAGGCTGAAAATAAAGCTAAAACATATACCTTGTTCTGATAACACACGAATAAATGACATAGTACCCAAAAGGATAATTAATATATTGAAAATATTTCTACAAGAAACACTTTTCTTGTCTGACAGGATAATTAAAACACTAATAAGAGGTCACCAAAAAAAAAGGTACATGTCAATCATGATTTAATCATCATAGCTTAAATTCTAAACTTATGGGAGAAAAGAGACAGTGATGATTGATATAGCCATAGAAGCAAAGAAAGACAAAGAGAGAGATAGTGAGAGAGAGAGGAAAGAGATTAAACTATTTGGGGTTTGCAGGTGAAAAATTGGAGTACTGTAACTAAGGGAAAAGAGAAAAGAGGCATGCTTCAGAAATGTTCAGAGTATCATTTTTACAAAAAGAAATTGGTAAAATGCATATAAAATTTCTGAAGATAAAAGAGAGTAAGCTAAAAAAAAGTACAACAATATGATTTTATTTACATGAATAAGGTGCTAGTACCAAGCCTTCAAAGATTTAAGGGATAAAGATTATATTAATTATTTTAACAACACAGTGAATATATATGCTTACAAATGAAAACTGCTAATTTTAAAATTCATTTAATCTAGATATGAATATAAATAAAAGACTAAGCAATAGATTTATTTTTTAAATGCTGCTTACTATAGCAACAAGAAGATAAGAAATGGTTCAACTGAATAAATGAAAAAAAATCGAACAAAAATGAAAATAAGTGTTATACAGCATGACTGAAAGAAATAGAACCAAAATTCACAGCATGAAAATAAAAGTTTTTTAGGTAACATCAGGAAGAAACTTAAACTATAGTTATCATTCTTAAGATGAGTTGATAATGGGCAACATTATCAACTTTATTATTTTTAAAATAAAATAAAATAGATGGTAAAATGTATTACTTAAATTTATGTTACCAAAAGGAACAGTAGATACTCTGTTTTTCAAAACAATGGAAACAAATATGTATACACTATTATTAAAAAAAAATACAAAAGCAGAAAGGATTAAAATGAGAAAAGAACAGAACAAAATACAGAAATCCTCAACATATTCTCTATTTGCAACAGCATGTAATGGGATAAGTATGTCTGTGAGAAAAAAAATCCCTGATGCCCAGTTCATAAATATGAAAACTTGTTTATCTAAATTATATCCTAGAAAATATTAATGAGGAAGGATGAATTAATATCAATAAAATTAAATAAATAAAAAGCAAAGAACTGCCTTAAAGGAAAAAATATTCAAAGTTAAACTAATCTTAACACACATTTAATAACTCATAAATTATCAGGCTTGTTATACAGAAAATCTTGATAAAAATTAAAATGTAACTTCTATGAATCTGTTGCCACCAAATAATACAGGATCCATATATTTATAACAAACACAGTGGCAAGTGCAGGCACAACAAAAGGGAAGCAAATATACTCAGAAAAATAAATTAACTTCTCTTAGGTTGTGATAGATTACACAAAAACATTTATGCAAATATCCACCTGTTTAATTGCAAATATTGATGTGATCATTATATTTTGGAATCAATTTCATGAAATTAGTCATTATAATCCTTAAATATTTATCAAAAAAGTACAAGTATTAAGTTGAATAAAACATCAATAAAGAGCAGCAATGTCAGTTCACATATGTAGTACATGCTACAACTCTTTGGAACCCAGTGGACTGTAGCACACAAGGCTCCTCTGTCCATGTGATTTTCCAGGCAGGAATACAGGAGAAGATTGTCATTTCCTCCTCCAAGGGATCTTCCTGATCCAGGGATCAAACCTGTTTCTGCTGAATTTCCTGCAAATTCTTACCATTGAGCCACCAGGGGCCTTCACTGAAAGGTTTGCTTATTTGTTACCCATTTCCCTCTTATTTCTAGATAGTATTGAATTCTTATTTCTTCAAAATTGCAAGACTCCTGACTGCTAGCTACTTGCTGTAATTTTCAGATGCTCTCTATATAGTTATTTCTGCTCCTACTCACAGCACTTCAGCAAATATCTGAAGAGGAAAACCAGCTATGGCAGACTGTTCTTATTCATTGTTTCTATCAGGATCTTATTCTCCATAGGATCCAATTTTGTCTATCTTTATTCAGACACAAAATGATCTCCTGTTTCTCTTCAGCTCTCTTCCTGGGCAAAATTTTAATTCTCAGCATCTTGCATGATGTCATTGTTTGGCAAATGCCAGCAGAGAAAGTAAAATTTCAAAAAGTTAGTGTTAACTCAAGGGAATTTCACTCAGTAAAAAAATAGCCAATCTCAAAAGATTGCATGCTGTTTCATTTCTTTTATATAGCATTTTAAAATAAAAAATTAGAGATTAGTGTTTGCCAGAGGTTAGGGATGAAAGTGGGGGTGGGAGTATGTGAGAATGAAACAGAAGCAAGAGGGAGCCTTCTGTTAATGGAATAGTTTTGTCTCTTGATTGTGGTGGTAGTTATATGAACCCATACATACTATAAAATTACATAGGACTATGTGTACACATTTGTGTCTACAAATGATTACATGTAGACTTGAGAAATCTGAATAATCTCTGTGTATTATACCAATGGCAATTTTCTGTTATATTAATTTATAATTATTAAAGGTGATACTTTGGGAAACTAGGTGAAAAGTACATAAGATATACATGTATATTTTTGCAACTTCCTGTGAATCCATACTTATTTCAATATTCAGTTTTTAAAAAAGTTCATCCTCAACGAGTGTACAATTTTGTGTTCCTACCCCACTGTACTTTGCTGACAAAGGTCCAGCTAGTTAAATATATGGTTTTTCCAACAGTCATGTATAGATGTGAGAGTTGGACTATAAAGAAAGATGAGCACTGAAGAACTGATGCCTTTAAACTGTTGGAGAAGACTCTTGAGAGTCCCTTGGACTGCAAAGAGATCAAACCAGTCAATTGTAAAGGAAATCAGTTCTCAATATTCATTGGAAGGACAGATGCTGAACCTGAAACTCCAATACTTTGGCTACCTGATGTGAAGAGGCAACTCATTGGAAAAGACCCTGATGGCTGGGAAGGATTGAAAACAATAGCAGAAGGGGACAACAGAGAATGATATGGTTGGATGGCATCACTGACTTGATGGAAGTGAGTTTGAACAAGCTCCAGGGGTTGGTGATGGACAGGGAAGCCTGGCATGCTGCAGTCTGGCATCAGAAAGAGTCAGGAACAATTGAGCGAATGAACTGAACTGAAACAACAGTGTACAAGGATTCCAATTTCTTTATATCTTTGCCAACATTGTTATCTTCCTTTCTTTCTTTACTTGACCACAAACATTTTAACATGTGTGAGATGATATCTCACTGTAATTTTAATTTTTATGCCCGTGATGCTTAGTAATTGTTCAGCACAGTCTAATATACCCTTTGGCCATGTGTGCATCTTCTTTGGAGAAATAGCCATTCACGTCTTTTGCCTGTTTTTCAATCAGATGATGATGAGAAGGAGGAGGATGACAGTGATGACTTCTACTGAATTTTAAGAGATCCTTATATAGTTTGAAAATTAACCTCTTACTAGATAAATGATTTGTAAATACATTCTCCTACTTTGTAGGTTGCTCTTTCCTTCTGTTGATTGATTCTTTTGATTGCAGAAGCTTTTGTAGTTTTATTTAGCCCCACTTGTCTATTTTTGCTCTGTCACCTGTGCCTTGATAGAATATTCATGAAAATGATATGGTGGCTCCTCAAAAATTAAAATGAATTACCATATAATCCTGTAAGCCCATTGATAGGTAAAATTCCAAAAAAAGTGAAATCAGAATCTTGAGGATATAACTGCACTCCCATGTTCATCAAAATCCCCTGAAGGAGGGCATGACAACCCACTCCATTATTCTTGCCTGGAGAATCCCCATGGACAGAGTAGCCTGATGGGCTACAGTCCATGGGGTCACAAAGAATCGGACTGACTCGGCGACTAACACATACACATTTTGACATTAAACAAATTAATCTCAGTACTTTTAAAATCATATCTTATAAAGTCTACATATTAACTATGTATACTATGTTAACTAACATGTTAATTAACTGGGTCTACTATGAGTATATATCTATTTGATCGGTTATCTACTTACCTACCTACTTATCAGTCTTCAACATAATCACCATCATCTACCATCCATTCATATCTTGTAAGTTAAATAAAATGAAGATACATCGTGAGACTCTGAATGATGACTTTCTCCAGAGCATACAATCTGAGCTGGGCAATACTATCTTTAGAGGTGTGAAACATTTTCTTAGATATTATACTACAATGATGTGTGACTCTTGAGGGTTTAATCCTATTCAACAGAATTATCTTCCTTAGTTATTAATTTCATGAAGGGAGCATGACTAACAAAAATATATAAAAAGTGTTCTTTAGCAGGATGATAATGAAGAGAAAAATACTAAGAAACACAGCTCTTGAGAATAACTGACTTCTACTGTCAAGAAATTAAGTTAGAGCACCACTCTTAAAAGAGAACTGGGCAACCTGTGGGGATCTGTCAGGAGGTCCACTGGGTCAAAATGATTTTTCACAACGATATTAAGATGCTACCTAACTTTTTTACACTTACTCTCTCATGACTGCATGGTGACATTTTCTTGAAGTTACATGACATGTTATACCACAGCAGATGAAATGCAGGAGCAGATGTTACAGTTTAATGGTCTTCTATCACAACAGACCAAGGGTATTTCCACAAATATAAAACAGTACAATGTCTCACATTTATGTTCTTTGAAAATACCTTTTTCATCAAGTATGTTATTTATGTCAACATGTTTTAGGTTTTGCTACATGCAAATAAAAACTACATTTTAAAATTATACTTAAATCCTAAACAAAACTCTTTGGAGACTTCAATAATGTTTTAGAGTATAAAAGGGTGTCCTTATTCCCAGAAGTATGAGTCACTGACTGAGACTTTCAATCCCAGTCTAAAGTCAGGAATTCTGTTCTCTTGAAGGATGAGAATCTGGGAAAGAGAGAAATGCTCTATTTCAAGTTTATAGTGTAGCCTACCCTGTAGCCTTTCAAAGTTACAATTCAAAGTTAAGGAAGCTGCAGGACACTTCCTATCTCCTGGAATTTGATCTATACTTTTGTCCTAATGATCTGTCAAAATATCTGATTCCTGATCAGTGTCTCAGTCACTGCTTTTTAATTTGGAAAGAAGTGCTCCTAATATGTTGATCTTGCCCTCTGGGGTTCTCTCTGTCTGGATCTTACTTCCAGGATTCATTTATGTTTAATTTGTATTATAAATAGTATGGTTTCAAAACAGAAGTAATTAAATTATAGATATTAATTTGGAAGACATTTTAAAATAGTTCTTCACCTGAAGAAAAGGGATGTCATGGAAAATTTCTGTTTTCTACTAGAAAAGTCTGTAATAGGAGAAAAAAACAGTAAGAAAATTATAGGTACTGTGATAAAACTTTTACATGTATTGTGTCACATAGTTTTCTTAACACTATTATTAATGGCATTTTACAGGTGAAAAAAAAGAAAACTGAAATATGAAAAATATTTCCCCTCTTCTTGTTCTCCCTTCTTGCTAATGGAGACCCACTTTCTGCTCAGAGTCTTTCATTAAGGTCTACTATTCTTAATAATAAATATTTATCTAATTGGTTTAATTCCTTACTTTCATAAAAACTTGCTCTTGAATTGCTCAGTGAAAAAGGACTTACACATAAACACACACATGTTTTTTATGCCAGCAAATTTCTGTTGAAAGATAAACATACGGGCTTGGTAACTTTAGCCAGAACTAAAGAGCCTCTCGATAAAAGTGAAAGAGGAGAGTGTAAAAGTTGACTTAAAACTCAGTGTTCAAAAAAGTAAGATCATGGCATCTGATCCCATCACTTTATGGCAAATAGATGGGGAAATAATGGAAACAATGACAGACTTTATTTTGGGGGGCTCCAAAATCACTGCAGATGGTAACTGCAGCCATGAAATTAAAAGATGCTTGCTCCTTGAAAGAAAAGCTATGACAAACCTAGACAGCATACTAAAAAACAGAGACATTACTTTGCTGACAAGTGTCCATCTAGTCAAAGCTATGGTTTTTCCAGCAGTCATGTATGAATGTGAGATGTGAGAGTTGGACTATAAAGAAACTGAGCACTGAAGAATTGATGCTTTTGAATCGTGGTGTTGGAGAAGACTCTTGAGAAACTATTGGACTGCAAGGAGATCTAACCCGTTCATCCTAAAGGAAATCAGTCTTGAACATGCATTGGAAGGACTGATGATGAAGCTGAAGTTCCAATACTTTGGCCAATTAACTGAGTCATTGGAAAAGACCCTGGTGCTGAGCAAGATTGAAGGAAGCACCAGTAGAGGGCAACAGAGGATGAGATGGTTGGATGGAATCATCGACTCAATGGACATAAGTCTGAGCAAGCTTCTAGAATTGATGTTGGACAAGGAAGCCTGGCTTGCTGCAGTTCATGCAGTCGCAGATTCAGACATGACTGAGCGACTGAACTGAACTTAACTGATAACTTTAATGGACTTAATAATTTAATCATCTGATATTACTTTATTAATACTAGATCCAAGTCAATGAGATTGGGCTTTTGTGAATATAAGAAAATATATTCAAAATAAAAATGATGTGTATGAAGTGGTTCTTCTCACACCATGTATGCATGCTGCTAAGGAAGTTTCAGTTCAGTTCAGTTCAGTCGCTCAGTCATGTCCAACTCTTTGCAACCCCATGAATCACAGCACGACAGGCCTCCCTGTCCATCACCAATTCCCGGAGTTCACTCAGACTCACGTCCACCGAGGCAGTGGTGCCATCCAACCATCTCATCCTCTGTCATCCTCTTCTCCTCCTGCCCCCAGTCCCTCCCAGCATCAGAGTCTTTTCCAATGAGTCAATTCTTCGCATGAGGTGGCCAAAGTACTGGAGTTTCAGCTTTAGCATCATTCCTTTCAAAGAAATCCCAGGGTTGATCTCCTTCAGAATGGATGGTTGGATCACCTTGCAGTCCAGGGGACTCTCAAGAGTCTTCCCCAACACCACAGTTCAAACGCATCCATTCTTTGGCACTCAGCTTTCTTCACAGTCCAACTCTCACATCCCTACATGACCTCAGGGCTTCCCTGGTGGCTACGCTGGTAAAGAATCCGCTTGCAATGCGGGAGACCTGGGTTTGATCCCTGGGTTGGGAAGATCCCCTGGAGAAGGGAAAGGCTACCCACTCCAGTATTCTGGCCTGGAGAATTCCAGGGGTCACAAAGAGTCAGACACATCTGCGGAAGGAAGTTTAATCCATTGAAATTCAAGAATACATCCCCGGTAACAATACTGTGGCATGTTCCAGCATCACAAAGAAAGTCCCTTTTTCAATAAATTAATATGATAGACATAACTGTTTAAATATTTAAAATGTAAATGAAGAAGGGATTATTTTTAAATAGAGAGAAGTGGAACAAGAAAAGGACGACTTGACTTAATATTCTTTTCTGATTACTTAATACTTCTACTCTATACTTGTGAGAGGAGAGGATTCCTGTGAAAGGGGGAAGACTACTAACAGAGCACAATTAATGTTAGAGATTCCAGGAAAACATTTAATATTTATGTTTAATAAATATGAAATGTCATATAAGCTATATATTATTTAAAATTACTATAATGAAATATATCATGAGTAAGACTATGCATAAATATCTTTTTTGAAAATTGAATTAGTACATCTTCAAAGGGATAACGGTAACATACAGCATATTACAAGATATGCTTCATGCTAAGGTAGAATTATTTTAGGTATTTTTCCTAAATTAAAGTACTAGAAATTTAAGTTATTCTAAGTTATAATTAAAATATTTTATGGCAATCAAAATTTTAAGAAGATTTTGTTGTTATTGTTGTTCCATGCTAGCCACAATTTAACTGCTGTGTGACAATTTTTCATTTTAAATACAAATATATTGAGTTGAGTTGAAATATTTTAAGGATACTTTTCTTTGTAATTATTAATTCTGCTTTTTATTCATCTAGTATGGAATTTCATAAATTAAGGGAAAAGAAACCTAAAAGTATTGTCTAGGGATTCAAATTTCATAACACATACACTCTAAATAAACTTATAATTAATTGATGATTAATAGTAGTGTCAATGTAAATAGCATTAATATACATATTGCAATTAACTTCCAGTTATAGCTTAATAAGTTTCCACCAGATTCTTTATGCAAAATTTGGTTAGTTTTTAATGTACTTTACATTATTTTTTTTTAATTTGAAGTATATGCTAAGAATTAGTGTTATGTTTTACTATTTTTTTCATTTGCCCATTTCAAATGATATTTTATTTACCTAATAAATAATCAGGTCATTCTCCTACACCTATACCTTTTATTCTGATTAATTCATAAAACTATCACCACTTGCTTATTTATATTGAAAAATCTTACTGATATATATCTTTCTTAATATTATTTCTTTATTCTCTATTTTAATCAACCATCCTTGACATTGACGTCCACAGGTTTGACCTCTATGCTATTGGTTATCATGCCCTCTGGATTTAATATTTAATTATGCTCAGCTAATGGGAGATGCAGTTCCCAAGTGGCTCAGTGGTAAAGAACCCTCCTGCCAATGCAGGAGACATGGGTTCAATCTCTGGGTTGGGAAGATCCCCTGGAGAAGGAAATGGCAATACATGCCAGTATTCTTGCTGAGAAATCACATAGCCAGAGGAGCCTGGCAGGCTACAAAAAGGTTGCAAAAGAGCTGGACACAATTTAGGACTAAGCAACAATAGGAGATAGGAAAAGAGAAATCAGAGACTGAAGTACCCTGGTTCCTCTTCTAGCTGGGCCACCATCTGACAGCAGCTGCTCCCTATATCTAATGCTACAGTGATTGTTTTAGTCCTCTGCTAACCATCACCTCTAACAGATTGTGGACAACTTCATTCTAACCTCTGCATTTCAGGCCCAAGGATGATAAGGACTTCCTTCATTTCTTTCTTTGTCCTTATTAGTCCTTATCCTATGTTTTCTTAACCTTCCCATATCTTATACAGAATGTTTTCATTAAACTGTCTTCATCTACCCCCTTCTGAATATGCCATCTGTTTCCTGCTTGGATGCTGACACTTTCAACTTATCTATTGATGGGAAACAGTTTGAAGTTATATAGTAATACTGTAGCATCTAAAGTTGTCCTAGGTCAGTCAGAAATTAAGAAGTAAATATTACTTTGAAAATAATGATTAATGTCTGAAATACATTAAATATCATTAAAAAGTAAAAAAAAAAAAACACATTTTGAACATATAAAATCATATACAAGTAATCAAACATAGTCATTTCAAAATTAAAATAAAATAACCAAGAAATGCATATGTGTATGTTTTAGAACCACAACTGAATGAATAACACATTTGTTAAAAACAAAGAAATTATGACGCTCAGGTATTTATTTTCTTATGTCTGTTTCCATTCTCAAGTCAACTGTAAAATAGTTCCATTACAACTGTCATCTATAAAGTTCTTACTGATGGTAAACAGTGATCACACAGCTAAGAAATCCAAGCCTTTCTTCCATCTCTCTCTTTTCTTTTCTGTTTCTATAGCTCAGTATTTCCATTTCCACTTCCTTGCTTTCTTTTAATAACAATGCAATCTATCTTCGACATTTGGACACTGATTTTTAGTCTATATTACTGGATCATATTCCTTTTGTGTTCTGCAGGTTTTCTTTCCTAAAACTTTTTTGCTGCTACAGGGGGACTCTTTTTTCTGCTTCACTGTCTCCTTTTACATACTGTCCCTGGCTAATCTATTTTAGTGAATATCTCAAACTGAACTGTTTTTTCCAGTGATCTTTGGTGTGGTTACCAGTTTATACAATGTTAGTTTCCTCTGGCTGTTATATATAACAAAGTGCCCAAAGCTGGGTGACTTAAAATAATAAATTTATTGTCTCACAGTTCTGGAAGTTAGGAGCCCAAAATCAAGGTTTCAGAAGGGGCACATTCTCTCTGATGGTTCTAGGGGAGACGCTTTCTTACCTCTCTTAGCTCTTGGTGTTTGCCAGAAGTCCTTGGGATTCTTGACTTGCGGATGCATTGCTCCAGTCACGTGGCCATCTCCTTTCTATGTCTTCCTGTGCTCTTCCCTCTTTGCATGTCTATCTCTACATTCAAATTTCCCCTTTTAATAATGCCAGTCTTACTGGATTAAGGCCTACCTTAATGATCTCATTTTATTACAACTGTAAAACAGTATTTTTAAATAAGGTCACATTTTGAGGTAAGAATTCAGTGTGTCTTTTGGGGAGACACAATTCAATCTGTAATACAAAACTAAAATACAAACATAACATATTTTCCAGAAGATTTGGGGAGTTGAAAGGCTGGGTTGACAGAGGGGGAGTGTTTCAACTGTTTTAAGAGTTTTGTCATATACATATACACTCAAAATAAGCTGAATCCAACTTATTCAGGTAGGACAGTTTGTTTCTCATCCCCTATAAACCTATGAAATAATGTATACAATGAAATAGCATGGCTTCATATCCTATGTTTTCCTTTTTGAAATAAATTTTTCCTATAATGCCAATCATTTCATGATCCAACTGCCTAATCTATATTTTAGAAGTGTAAAGTTTATCTGGGCTTTGGCGATTATTTCTATTTCCAAATTTGGAGATTAATTTTATTTCCAATCTCAGACACAACTAATAATAATGTAATTTAGAGTAAATAACTTTCAGGCTTTTACAGGAGATCAAAAATCTATTTTTGACGATTTTTCTATTTTTTTTTTTAACAGCAACTATTTGAGCATATGCTTCAAAATGAGCTTTCACTCCTGCAGATTATATGCTTTAATTTTTACCGCAGTGGGAACTCATCACAGGCATTCTAATTCTATCTCAGAATTTACTATTTGATGTTTTCTTTAGTTGTACTGAGTTTTAAATGACTACTATATAATTATAGAACAACTACTACTTTAAAATAATTAGAAAAATGGAGTGGTTTTAGAGCAAAGTTTCTTCAGTGTAAGTTACATAGTAACTTAAGTAGGCAGACAAATATGCATAGCTTTCCCAGGAAATAGGTGATTAATTATCATACCTCAGTGTCTATCCTGGCACTCTGGTGCTTTAAGAGTTCATTTGGTTTTCTAAATTCTCTTCTTAACAAGAAGATTAAAAGGCAGATACCAGAAATTCCATCTGTTATTTAGACATTTTTAGCCCAATTTGGATATTTGGATGTTGAGAAACAAATATTAATACAGCTCCTGACAAATCTGTTTTTAAAAATATTTTAATCTTTATTTCTTAAAGCATTAAGATAATTACATGAAGGACTCCAATGGTTAAAAAAGTTATAGATGACATTTCCTTTCCTGAAAGTTTTAAAACATGGATTTCTGAGATGATTTAAATATGTATTGTTAATGGGAAAAGAGGAGAAGTAGATGACTTCTCAAGTCAATTCCCAGAAAAATAATTTCCTGTTATATGAGAGTGCTACATTTTGGTTATCTAACTAGTAAGCACATTTTCAAAAATATATTTAGTTGTGAAAATAAAAGTGAAATAAGCCTCTACTCTAAAATCTAACTTTAAATTAAAATCCATTAAAATGCTTTTGATTATATATTTTTTTCTAAGTGTAGTCAGTAATAGTATATGAGTATGGCACACGGCGGGGGGGTATGTAAGCATAGTGAGCAATTTCAGACACATGGTGAGCAGGGAAACAAACCATGCATTTAAAATATTCAGAACTTTCCGCAGTGTTCATTCATCTGAGCAGCCACAGCTCTTGAACTCTAATGATGAAGCAGGTGACCAACTACCAGGAATACTAATCTTTAATCAACCCATATTTGAAGCGTGAAATTCTCACCCCAGGAAGGTGATTAGTTAATTTAATGGGAATAGAATTGTCAAGTAGGAAATATGTATAGAAGAATAATTTAGAATATTGCTATCTGTTATTGCTCTTGCAATTTGAAGAGTAAAATGTCTCTTTATCTGGAATTTATGTAATTATTTTTCAACGAAATAATTCCAAACAGATCGATTAGGAAATGTCTCTTTTGGTAATCTTTATAGAGGCAGAATGATTGTGACTCAATTTTCTTCATATTTTTCAGAATTTTATCCTTGATTTAGGACTTTTGAGAAATATTCCCTTACAATTAATGAAATGCAACAAAGCTGAGAAGACTCCTGTTAAGTATATGATCTAATAAAGAATATATAATAACTAATATAATAACCCAACTACCAGTAAAAGACTGTCACTTTTTTTTTACAACCAATAGAAGACTGTCCTTAGGAAAAGTGCTGTAACAGGACTTATTCAAAATTTGTTTTAATGCCAAACATAAATCAACAGTTAAATTTGTAATATAATACTTTGAAAGTTAAATCACTCGCTTACTGTCTCCATAGATTTTATGGTCTGGGAAATCTTTGATGTCTGATTTGATCCCACTTAACTATAAGATTTCCACATATTTTGTGCCTGTTGTATTCCACGAGAATTATTTTAATTGTCAGAATGAAAGAAATGGTATTAATACTTCACAAGCAAGTTTACAAAATGTCCAAGCTGTGTGCCACTATTCCTGCTGCTGCTGCTGACTAAGTCACTTCAGTCATGTCCAACTCTGTGTGACCCCAGAGATGGCAGCCCACCAGGCTCCTCTGTCTCTGGGATTCTCCAGGCAAGAAGACAGGAGTGGGTTGCCATTTCCTTCTCCAGTACATGAAAGTGGAAGTGAAATTGTTCAGTCGCATCTGACTCTTAGTGACCCCATGGACTGCAGCCTACCAGGCTCCTCTGTCCATGGGATTTACCAGGCAACAGTACTGGAGTGGGTTGCCATTTCACCATTCCTGAGACCAGGTGATTTTCTCTTCCAGAATGAAAAATATTATACAATGTTAAAAATCTGGGGACTTAACATTTAAATCTGGAGAAATTTTTATTCTGTTATGAAATCTATGCAATTAATCCTATTCAGTTAAACTATAGAGCTGTTTAAACAAAGTACATTATTCATATTCTTACAATTCTTTAATTTCTTTTTTGCCTTTAATTACTTGAGTGTTGTTTTTCTTTGTTGTAGAAAATGATTCACTCATTAGAGTTCATAACTCTTATTTTTTGCTATTTTACTTTGCTAATTAACAAAAATTTTAAACTTTAATTTCCTTTAATTTCATTCTCATTTCTTAAAATAACCTGATAGACTATTTATATGTAGAATATGTGACAGAATTATATGTAGAGGATAGACTTGTTTTAAAATATTAAAGTGACACTACTGGTGTTTCTGTGAATCATTCCAACCTATTGCCATGAACATTAAATACTGATATTTCAATTTCCATTTTAAAGGTGATTGATTGTTTATGAAAGTTTTCAGGGGCTTTTGGTCTTGTAAGAAAAAAAAAAATAACTAGGCCCCAAATATCAATTTTTAAATTAAAGTCAACAATTTACACTGCTGAGAAACAAATAGGAAATCATTGGGAAAGGAAGAATAATAGCAAATTTGAATTTAGAAATGAGTCATGTTCCTGTAACTATGTGTTCAAGAGGTAAATAAAATATTTTGCTTTATAAATCACCTTTGAGTAATCAAAGTATGTAGCCTTATAAGAGTAAAACAGAAATTATGTTCCTGACATTCAGTGTGCTAATATTAGAAAAAAACTGAGTTGCTTGTATACTGTTAATATGATTTAAAAGTAAAACAATTTTACTTTCTTATAAGGATGGCATGTAAAATAAGAGTAAATTTAACCATGGTATGGTTTAACTTTTTTTGCAATTATTATAAATATCATATATAATTACATATACTTTGCCAAGCAAATCCGTGGAGCTGCAAAGTGTTAGCCATGACTGAGCATGTGTGCAGAACATATATTGACTTTAATACTCATTTCTAGTATTGAGCAGACTGCTGAGAGATTTCCTTTATGTTTACTTGAGTGGTTGTGTGTATACCTGTGCCTGTGTCAGAGAAAGGTTGAGAGTATGTGAATATGTGTGTACTATAGAGGGCTGAATAACATAATCAAACTGAAAAGAAATTAGAGTTTTTTGAATGGGTAGGTGATTAATAAAAATATATAAATATATAAGAAGTAACCAAGAAACAAAGTTCCTATGAACAACTGGGCATAATTTGCTATGGAATGTCCAGGTATTCTTTAGCTCCAAACTGAAGTTAAAGAAATCTATGTATCTTCTTTCAACATTATAAGAAAAGAAAAATAGGCTAAATGCATCAAACTTCTAAAAACTTGGGAATCAATAAAGATCACTCTTTCTGAAGGTTCTGTAATTTTCAAATTTGTACTAAGAAAAAAACAAAAACTCAGAAATGGGGAGATTATGGGGTCAATAAATATTAAGAATCTCAACTTGATCAAGTTGCCAGCCCAGAAACGGAAGTATCATCAGCTGGCTTCTGTTACTTACAGTAGATTCCATCACATAGATGCCTGGGATCAGAACAAATAGAGAAAAAACATGAGAGAGATTTGAAGCAATAGAATGTGGTTACATCCTTGTTGTCGTTGCTGTTGTTCAGTCACTCAGTCATGTCTGACTCTTTGCAACCTCACGGACTGCCGCATTCCATTATGTTCCTACATGAAGGAATTGATCACAAAGAAGGCCTGACAGCTCTGGTCACAGACAAGAAATGGATTAAGGGATAGTTTGATGACCATGTTCATTTGCATCACCTACTTTGACTCTAGAAGATTACTATCAAATGATTAAAAGAAAAAAAAAAAAAAAAAGGAGCCAGGAGAAAACTGAGGCACAACATCTGGGCACTGCTTGAGAACAGCCAACATGAGACACTGATAGTAATAAAAACAGGTATGCTGTGTAGCCTCTGAAAATTATTTTCTAGAGAAGATCCTAAAGGAGTAACATTTCCAACTGTGATTCTTTCAAGACTTCAGTCCCCAGCTGTTTTTCCCACCCATCTTATTAATTTAAAATTGACTCCAAGGAACCCAGTCTCAAAGCCCCTACATCCTATTACATGACCATCACAATGAAAACTTCTTCATACCTTGCAAGAAAATGAATAATAAACAATTCATGAAATAAACTTCTGTGCATTAATTTTTCTCACTCTGTCTTATGAAATTTTCAGGGTTCTTGTCTTTATCCTATCACCTACTCATCTATGTCTATAGTTGTTTAACCAAGCTTTTTCCTTTTTTTGGTTGAGATATTTAGAGTTTCACTAAGAATCTGGAATTTATCTGAGGTTGGGGATACATGGTGATTCAGGTCAGAACATGAAATCAGAGACTCTCCCTAAATTTTATTCCAAAAACACATATCAGAGTATAATATATGGCCTCGACTTTCCCTCACTCTATATTGAGACACAGTCAGTTTACTCGTAAGTCCACAAAGAAAACATTATAGGATTTCTAGGAACAGAACATTGTGAAACAAAGATAAGCTAAAACTGGACTTGATAAAGGAGCAGCAATCATTCTCATGGGGAGAGGGGAATGTTTGATGTTTCTGAGGTTTTCAACAGGGACCTGGATTTGTCTACACTTAGTCAAGATTACCAGGGAACAGGAATGCAAAAGTATGAAGTAAAGAGATGCCTGGAATAACAGGTAAGTTTGGCCTTAGAGTACAAAATGAAGCAAGGCAAAGGTTACAAGAGTTTTGCCAAAAGAACACATGGGTTATAGCAAACACCTTCTTCCAACAACACAAGAGACAACTCTACACATGGATGTCACCGGATGGTCAATACCAAAATTAGATTGATTATATTTTTTTGCAGCTGAAGTTAGAGAAGCTCTATTCAGTCAGCAAAAACAAGCCTGGGAGCAGACTGTGGCTCAGATCATAAGCTCCTTATTGCAAAATTCAGACTAAAATTGAAGAAAGTAGGGAAAAATATCAGACTATTCAGGTTTAACCTAAATCAAGCCCCTTATGATTATACAGTTGAAGCAACAAATAGATTCAAGGGATTCGATTTGATAGAGTACCTGAAGAACCATGGACAGAGATTTGTGATATTGTACATACAGAAGCCAGGGATCAAGACCGTCCTCAAGAAAAAGAAATGCAAAAAGGAAAAAAACAGTTGTCTAAGGAGGCCATACAAATAGCTGAAAAAAGAAGAGAAGCTAAAGGCAAGGAAGAAAAGGAAAGGTATACCCATTTGAATGCGGACCTCCAAAGAAAACGAAGGAGAGATAAGAAACCCTTCCTCAGGGATCAATGAAAAGAAATAGAGGAAAACAATAGAATAGAAAGACGAGAGATTTCTTCAAGAAAATTAGAGATACCAATGGAACATTCCCTGCAAAGGTGAGCACAATAAAGGACAGAAACTGCATGAACCTAACAGAAGCAGAAGAGGTGGCGAGAACTATATACGGAAGAACTATGCAAAAAGATCTTCATGACCCAGATAACCACAATGGTGTGATCGCTAACTTAGAGCCAGACATCCTGGAGTGCAAAGTCAAGTGGGCTTTAGGAAGCATCACTAACACATGGATATCACCAGATGGTCAACACCAAAATCAGCTTAATTATATTCTTCTCAGCCAAAGATGGAGAAGCTCTATACTGTCAGCAAAAACAAGACCAGAAGCTGGCTGTGGCTCAGATCATAAACACTTTATTGCCAAACTCAGACTTAAATTGAAGACAAGGGGGGAAAACCACTAGACCATTCAGGTATGACCTAAATCAAATCCCTTATGATTATACAGTGGAAGTGAGAATAGATTTAAGGGACTACATCTGATAGACAGAGTGCCTGACGAGCTATGGACAGAGGTTCATGTCATTGTACAGGAGACAGGGATCAAGACCTCCCTCAAGAAAAAGAAACATAAAAAAGCAAAATGGCTGTCTGAGGAGGCCTTACAAATAATTGTGAAAAGAAGAGAAGTGAAAAGCAAAGGAAAAAAGGAAAGATATAAGCGTCTGAATGCAGAGTTCCAAAGAATAGCAAGGAGAGATAAGAAAGCCTTCCTCAGTGATCAATGCAAAGAAATAGAGGAAAACAATAGAATGGGAAAGACTAGAGATCTCTTCAAGAAAACCAGAGATACCAAGAGAAAATTCCATGCAAAGATGGGCTCAAAAAAGGACAGAAATGGTAGGGACCAAACAGAAACAGAAGATATTAAGAAGAGGTGGCAAGAATACACAGAAGAACTGTACTAAAAAGATCTTCACGACCCAGATAATCACGGTGGTGTGATCACTCACACTCATCTAGAGCCAAACATCCTGGAATGTGAAGTCAAGTGGGCCTTAGAAAGCATCCCTATGAACAAAGCTAGTGGAGGTGATGGAATTCCAGCTGAGCTATTTCGAATCCTGAAAGATGATGCTGTGAAAGTGCTGCACTCAATATGCCAGCAAATTTGGAAAACTCACCAGTGGCCACAGAACTGGAAAAGGTCAGTTGTCATTCCAATCCCAAAGAAAGGCAATGCCAAAGAATGTTCAAACTACCGCACAATTGCACTCATCTCACATGCTAGTAAATAATGCTCAAAATTCTCCAAGCCAGGCTTCAGCAATACATGAACCGTGAACTTCCAGATGTTCAGGCTGGTTTTAGAAAAGGCAGAGAAACCAGAGATCAAATTGCCAACATCTGCTGGATCATCGAAAAAGCAAGAGATTTTCAGAAAAACATCTATTTCTGCTTTATTGACTATGCCAAAGCCTTTGACTGTGTGGATCACAATAAACTGTGGAAAATTCTGAAAAAGATGGGAATACCAGACCACCTGACCTGCCTCTTGAAAAACCAATATGCAGGTCAGGAGGCAACAGTTAGAACTGGACATGGAACAACAGACTGGTTCCAAATAGGAAAAGGAGTACATCAAGGCTGTATTTTGTCACCCTGCTTATTTAACTTATATGCAGAGTACATCATAAGAAATGCTGGACTGGAGGAAGCACAAGCCGGAATCAAGATTGCTGGGAGAAATATCAATAACCTCAGATATGCAGATGACACCACCCTTATAGCAGAAAGTGAAGAACTAAAGATCCTCCTGATGAAAGATGAAGAAGAGAGTAAAAAATTTGGCTTAAAGCTTAACATTCAAAAAGCTAAAATCCCAACGTCCAGTCTAATCATTATACAGCAAATAGATTCAGGAACAATGGGAACAGTTACAAATTTTTTTGGTGGGGAGGGCTTCAAAATTACTGTAGATGATGACTGCAGCCATGAAATTTAAAAAAAATAAAAAAAACAACACTTGCTTCTTGGAAGAAAAGCTATGACTAACCTAGATTCACATTAAAAAGCAGAGACAAAAAATAAAAATAAAAAATAAAGAAAAAGCAGAGACATTATTTTGCCAACAAAGGTCTGTCTAGTCAAAGCTATGGTTTTTCCAGTAGTTATGTATGGATATGAGAGTTGGACCATAAAGAAAGCTGAGCACTGAAGAATTGATGTTTTTGAGTTGAGGTGTTAAAGAAGACTCTTTAGAGTCCCTAGGACTGCAAGGAGATCCAACCAGTTCATCCTAAAGGAAATCAGTCCTGAATATTCATTGGAAGAACTGATGCTGAAGCTGAAGCTCCAATACTTTGGCCACCTGGTGCTAAGAACTGATTCATCAGAAAAGTCCCTAATGCTGGGAAAAATTGAAAGCAATAAGAGAAGAGGACAGCAGAGGATGAGATCATTGGATGACATCACTGACTCAAAAGATATGAGTTTGGTTATGCTCCTGGAGTTGGTGATGGACAGGGAAGCCTGGCATGCTGAAGTCCATGGGGTCACAAACACGACTGAGTGACTGAACTGAACTGAGTCAAGATTATGAATCAGTCTTGTTTTCCATCTCCCTTCGTAATGACCCCAGAGTGATCTCATCTGATGTTGGTGTCCTGTGAGATTATTTTTGAGAACACCAAGTGTGACCATGAATGCCAGCTGGCTCTCTGCACTATCGAGTCCTAGATGTTAGTGATTAGAAGAGCTCTTTTGTCAGGAGTTGCTATTCCTTTACTCAGTATATACCTTCTTAGCATCAGATACACTGCAATATATCAGCAATATTTTCCATAACCAAATTAGAAAGTGTAATGACTTTTTGACAAATAAACCATTAAAAATAATTTAACAGGATAGTCAGTCAAGCAAAAAGCAATCTGTGCAAAAGTATTCCAAACATTTTCCCTTATGTGTTAAAATGTACATAAAGTGAAAGTGAAGTCGTTCAGTCATGTCTGACTCTTTGCGACCCGTGGACTGTAGCCCACCAAGCTCCTCCGTCCATAGGATTCTCCAGGCAAGAATACTGGAGTGGGTTGCCATTTCCTTCTCCAGGGGATCTTCCCGACCCAGGGATCGAACCCAGGTCTCCCATATTGCAGGCAGACGCTTTAACCTCTGCACCACCAGGGAAGTCAAATGTACATAACTGTTTCACTTAATAGTTTAAATTAAGTAGGGGAAGATAGGGCTTGCCAGGTAGAGATAGTGTTAAAGAGCCCACCTACCAATGTAGGAGACATAAGAGATGTCAATTTGATCCCTGGATCAGGAAGATCCCTTGGAGAGAGGCAGGACAACCCACTCCAGTCCTCTTGCCTAAAGAATCCATGGACATAGGAGACTGGAAGGCTACAGTCCAGCACGTTGCAAAGAGTTGCACAAGACAGAAGTGGAAGCAACTTAGCAGAGCACAGGGGAAAAATAAGCTACTTTGAATTCTTTTCGGTCAAACCTCCACACAATCTGACACTCCTAGTGTTGCTTCTTACAATGATCCTTCTTCCTTGCATTACTGTAGCTTTCGTTATGTGTTCCATCTCTGGGTAAACAGTAGTCATTATGCTTTCCAAATGAATATCTCTGATCATATTATATTCATCTCTGTAATTATACAAGATATTTTTCAAGCCTTACAAATGGATTGTAAATTGGCCCTCCCTCCCACTATCTGAAATCAAAACTACCCTTCCTCTTAAATTCCTAAACCTTTCATGTGTGTATGGATGTAAAACCATTTGAAAATATGCTTCTAATCTCTGCATTCTGCTATTTTTACTCTCTCCCTTGCCTATTCTCATCTCATGTTTTTTTTTCTTCCCATCAATATATCACCTACAATTTCAAGCAAATCACAAGTTTCACATTTTATAGTTTTTAAGCAGTCTCATATCTTGCTTTTATTTCTTTCTTTCTAATTTCTTTCTTTATTTAAGGATAATTGCTCTACAGAACTGTGTTGGTTTCTGCCAAATCATCAACAGGAATCATTCCATAGTCACATCTTGCTTTTAAACTGATAGAGCAGTCATTGTTCCTAATGGGACATCATGTTATGTGTGACGCACAGATCATCTGTGTGCCTCTTATTTCTCAGTTAAATCACATATTTATTTTAGATTGGAACTGCTCATCATTCAAACATTCAAATCAAGTCTTTGGTTAAGTCTAGATACAAGTCTGCATTTTCATAGATTCTCAAAAAACCATCTTGAATGGAAATATAAACTCTATTGTTTTAATATGGAAAATGCTAAAGACTACATATTTCCATTTTGACACATTATTATGTCTTTTTCAACTTAACATGGCTTATTTAATCCTCTCATCTTATGAGTATATTGCTACATATTAATGTGTCACATCAGAAGCAAAGAAGTTTGAAAGTTGCTGTCAGCAAAAGCTTGTTCAAGTTTTGATTATTATCTCATAGTTACTGATAAACATGCTAAATAAATAACTATTTGGTGGGAAAGACTGCATGCTAATTTCCCTTACCGTGCTCTAAGAAAGCTTTCAATTTCAGAAGACAAAAGAGTAAATTAATTTTACAAATAAACTAAAAATACTGTCTAGAGATGAGACATTAAGTTAACATTTTGGGATTAACATAGCATTCATGTTCATTTTATAAAGTGTCAGGATATTATACTTCTTTGTGTGTGTGTGTGTATGGGAAATATGATGATCATGGATGTGTTCTGGGGTCATAAATAAACAAACCTTAATAACACAGGAGGTACAGGATGTTAGATATAAGGGAGACTGGAACAGCATAGATTGTCATAAAGAGTCTAGAGGAAAGGTTTGAAATGGAAACATGACTATTAGGAAGTAGAAGCAATGCCCGGGAAAAGAAGACTAGAGCCTTGTCCTGTACCAGTTAAAGGGAAATTTCACCATGAAAAGAGAACACAGAGAGTACAATCCCAAAAGAGGGCGTTCAATATCCACACACTTGAATCCTGTGAACTGTCAACAGACAGCAAAAAAGCATAGCTTATGTTCAAGAAAGTGAATTGCTTCCAAAGTAACAGTGTTTGGGGAAAATGTGGTTAGATATAGTAAGCCTATCCCTGAACTTAGCTATGGGTACAAAGAATCTTTTTTTTTTTTTTTCTAAATCATAACTCCATTGGGAAATGCCAATAGTTCAATTACACTTTTCCTCTCTGAGCAAAATCTCATTATTGTTACACGGAGTCCAGTCCTCCTTCTGTTTCCATTCATTTCCCCTGGGCCCAAAGATTTTAAACTCTTTCACATCTTCTGTTTTATTTTCTTTTTAAGTAATTCTGTTTTTGCAACACTAGATTTCTTCAACTGATGTCAAATCTTTCTTCTTCTCCAGAAAATACTGCTGTGAGTTTCTATAGATTGTGGTAGGGATTCACCATAAATAGACAAAGCATGACAAAATATCTTTTTTTTTTTTGCTAATGTATAAACACCCTTTGGGAGAAGGGAATGGCACCCCACTCTAGCATTCTTGCCTGGGAAATCCCGTGTACAGAGGAGCCTGGTAGGCTACAGTCCATGGGGTCGCTAAGAGTCGGACACAACTGAGCGACTTCACTTTCATTTTTCACTCTCATGCATTGGAGAAGGAAACGGCAACCCACTCCAGTGTTCTTGCCTGGAGAATCCCAGTGACAGAGGAGCCTGGTGGGCTTCCGTCTATGGGGTCACACAGAGTCGGACACGACTGACGCGACTTAGCAGCAAACACCTTTGTAGCAAGGCATTCTGAAAGATATCTCATGTGCCATGTTGGAAATGGTGTGTGAAACATTATATTGTGCCATCCTCAAGTTCCCTGATCCAGAGATTAAAAAAAAAAGAAAAAAAACCAGTGACCCAGGAAGGGTTTCTGTTTCTATACTTGTTCCTACAGTTGATTTACCTGATACAGTTGGCTTGTGACATCCTAAGTTTAGTACATACAAATGTATATTTGTCAGTTTGCCTCTTTCTCTTCCACATGCAAATATATGGAAGTAACTTACTGGCCAGTTCTACATACTGTTCATCATTTGATACTTAGTTTTAACATTTCTACTATGATAATTCTTTTCTTGGGGGTATTTTTTACCTTGTTATAGTATATAGTTTACATATCATCTTATTTTATTTAGTTCTTTACCAACTCTTTAGAAGATGTGTCTTACTATATATTATTTATCTTAGCACATTATACAGTTCTAAAACACACAGAGTCAGCACACAACACTATATATATACATATATATATATATATATGTATACAATTATCCTTCAATCTAGCAAAGCTTTCATCATCTAATCTATAGAGAAACACATGAACTCACCAGCAGATTAACACATATGGAAAGATAATATGCATCTCAGGATTCCCTTATGAGATCCACTCCTCGTCACGATTTTGCTGAAGAATTCATTGCCAAACTGCTAGCACAATGCTATCTCTTTAACTGCTTACTCATTTAGACCATTATGGGCCTGCAGACTGCCTATGTTGCCACGGTCAACCCAAGGAGAGTTCTTTACTGCTATTGTCAGCATTTCAATCTCAACTGAGATTATTCAGTTCAATCTCATTTTTAAACTTCAACTTTTACTAAAATTAAGACTCACAAGTGGCATCTAAAATGTTTTGCAGACACTGTGAAACAACCAGTCATTTACATATCATCATCCCAGTACAATCCAAAACTACATCTATCAAGATGCAACAGCTTAAAAACTTGGGGTGATGTTCCTTCTGAACCGGTTAGCTGAGTTTTCTAATGAAATAAAACAGTATTAAGGCTCCAGAATGTATACAATAAGGTATTTGATTTAAAAATCATGATCAAAATGAGTGAAGGAGAAGTAATTTGAAAACTGAATGTTAACTTCTTGATTCACATTATCATGACATTATGTGAAATAGCACAATAGTGATTTTATTTTTATACAAATCAATACTTATATTCTATCTTTTTAAACATCAATATTCTATGCAAGGTTTAATGTTTTGGATGTCTACCACAAAAGACATTGTTATTTCGTAATGGATACTGAAGAAGCACTTTATCACATTAAAGAAGTTACTAATTGTTCCAAAGATAAAAATAATGACTTTATGAGCTGAAAATATTTTGTACTGTTACTAATGGGTTCATTTTTAAGACAATGATATTTTTACTATAAACATTATAATCCATGTTAGAGATGGTTGATTAAAAGTATGATCTGAATTATTTTCATTCTGCTTATGTTTAATCATTGAGTTAAAAGTAATAAGAAATTCATGTTGGTTTCAATAAACAAAAATTGGTACCCAAACTTTATGCCTGTGTGCATGCTAAAGTCGTTTCAGTCATGACTGATGCTTTGGGATTCTATGGACTGTAACCCTCCATGTTCCTCTGTCCATGGGATCCTTCAGGCAAGAAGACTAGAATGGGTTGCCATGTCCACATCCAGGAGATCTTTCCAACCTAGGGATCACACCCTCATCTCTTATGTCTCCTACATTGGCAGGCAGATTCTTTGCCGTTAGCACCACTTAGGAAGCCCCTAAATTTTATAGAGACTACACAGGTTCTAATAGCATTCTCAATGAAAATATATTACCTCAATATTCCCTTATTCATCTATTAAAATATTAAATGTTTTACAAATATGTTTTTTCACTGATTCATTTCAGCCAACACTTAAAGAACACAAACCTAATCTTCCTTAGAACACTGATGGGAATCTGTCAGAAGACAGCTGGAGAAATAACTTGGTCCTCAGAGAATCATGTTAAAAAAATAAATTTAATACAAGAATAATTACCACAGTTTGGGTCAAAGTTCACATATCTCTCATTCTTACTGTATGTAACTTATGTGTAATATATTATAAAAAGTATGTAAATACGTAGTGCTGTAGTGTTCATGTACAAATTCCATAGCATTATCTCATTAGAAACACAGTGGTATTACTTGTTCTTTTAAGACATGCAAGTATTTACAAAAAATGAGTAGGATTAGACTATTTGTTAACAGCATAAATGCATTACTTTTCTTAGAGATTTTTAAATCAATTTTAAACAAAACATATTAAGTGACACTGGTAAATTTGTCCTAATAATATCTATGTATATTCAAATATTAATCACTTACTCATAGGGGTTGGGACCAAATAGTTTCAAAATTATGTTCTAAGACAGTCCTTAGAACTAGTAGTAGTTCTAAAACTACTGGTAGTAGTTTTTAAACTGGATACTTCAGAACTGTTTTAAATTTACAGAAAAATTATAAACAGAGTACCTACAGAGAGTTCCAATATACTATATACGTCATGTAATTTCCTGTTATTAACATCTTACATAGTACAGTACATTTGCTGCAGTGAAGAGAAGAATCTTGATACATTATTATTACTGACTAAGCACTATATTGTGTTTTTAAGCCAACGTCTTTTTATGTTAGAGAATTCTATTCAGAACATGACACTACATTTCACTGTCATGTCTCAGACTCCTCTGCTCTGTCATATTTTCTCAGATTTTTCTAGTTTTCATAGACTTTCACAGTTTTTTTCTTAATTAATTTATTTATTTGGAGGCTAATTACAATATTGTAAAGTTTTGTCATATATTGACATGAATCTGCCACAGGTGCACATGTGTTCC
Organism: Budorcas taxicolor; assembly: GCF_023091745.1. Lineage (NCBI taxonomy): Eukaryota > Metazoa > Chordata > Mammalia > Artiodactyla > Bovidae > Budorcas > Budorcas taxicolor. Next base: position 51,541,089 of record NC_068929.1, on the reverse strand, counting down.
CCATTCTGAACCCCCTCCCATCTCCCTCCCCATCCCATCCCTCTGGGCCATCTCAGTGCACCAGCTCCAAGCACCCTGTATCATGCATCAAACCTGGACTGGCGATCCATTTCACATATAACAATATGCATGTTTCAATGCCATTCTCCCAAACCATCACACCCTCGCCCTCTCCCACAGAGTCCAAAAGACTGTTCTATACATCTGTGTCTCTTTTGCTGTCTCACATACAGGATTATCATTAACATATTTCTGAATTCCATATATATGTACTAGTATGCTGTATTGGTGTTTTTCTTTCTTGCTTACTTCACTCTGTATAATAGGCTCCAGTTTCATCCACCTCATTAGAACTGATTCAAATGTATTCTTTTTAATGGCTGAGTAATACTCCATTGTGTACATGTACCATGGCTTTCTTATCCACTCGTCTGCTGATGGGCATCTAGGTTGCTTCCATGTCCTGGCTATAATAAACAGTGCTGAGATGAACATTGGGGGTACATGTGTCTCATCCAATTCCAGTTTCCTTGGTGTGTATGCCCATAAGTGGCATTGCTGGGTCATATGGCAGTTCTATTTCCAGTATTTTAAGGAATCTCCACGCGGTTCTCCATAGTGGCTGTACTAGTTTGCATTCCCACCAACAGTGTAAGAGGGTTCCCTTTTCTCCACACCCTCTCCAGCATTTATTGCTTGTAGACTTTTGGATCACAGCCATTCTGACTGGTGTGAAATGGTACCTCATTGTTGTTTTGATTTGCATTTCTCTGATAAAGAGCGATGTTGAGCATCTTTTCATGTGTTTGTTAGCGATCTGTATGTCTTCTTTGGAGAAATATCTATTTAGTTCTTTGTCCCATTTTTTGACTGGGTCATTTATTTTTCTGGAATTGAGCTGCAGGTGTTGCTTGTATATTTTTGGGATTAATTCTTTGTCAGTTGCTTCATTTGCTATTACTTTCTCCCATTCTGAAGGCTGTCTTTTCACCTTGCTTAGAGTTTCCTTTGTTGTGCAAAAGCTTTTAATTTTAATGAGGCCCCATTTGTTTATTTTTGCTTTTATTTCCATTATTCTGGGAGTTGGGTCATAGAGGATCCTGCTGTGATTTATGTCGGAGAGTGTCTTGCCTATGTTCTCTCCTCTAGGAGTTTTATAGTTTCTGGCCTTACATTTAGATCATTAATCCATTTTGAGTTTATTTTTTAGTATGGTGTTAGAACGTGTTCTAGTTTCATTTTTCTACAAGTTGTTGACCAGTTTTCCAGCACCACTTGTTAAAGAGATTGTCTTTTCTCCATTGTATATTCTTGCCTCCTTTGTCGAATATAAGGTGTCCATAGGTGCATGGATTTATCTCTAGGCTTTCTATTTTGTTCCATTGATCTATATTTCTGTTTTTGTGCCAGTACCATACTGTCTTGATGAATGTGGCTTTGTAGTAGAGCCTGAAGTCAGGCAGGTTGATTCCTCCAGTTCCATTCTTCTTTCTCAAGATTGCTTTGGCTATTTGAGGTTTTTTGTGTTTCCATACAAATTGTGAAATTATTTGTTGTAGCCTTGTGAAATATACAGTTGGTAGCTTGATAGGGATTGCATTGAATCTATAGATTGTTTAGGGTAGTATTCTCATTTTCACTATATTGATTCTTCTGATCCATGAACACAGTATATTTCTCCATCTATTTGTGTCCTCTTTGATTTCTTTCACCAGTGTTTTATAGTTTTCTATATATAGGTTTTTTGTTTCTTTAGATAGATATATTGCTAAGTATTTTATTCTTTTTATTGCAATGCTGAACGGATTTTTTTCCTTAATTTCTCTTTCTGTTTTCTCATTGTTAGTGTATAGGAATGCAAGGGATTTATGAGTGTTGATTTTATATCCTGCAACTTTACTATGTTCATTGATTAGTTCTAGTAATTTTCTGGTGGTGTCTTCAGGGTTTTCTATGTAGAGGATCATGTCATCTGCAAACAGTGAGAGTCTTACTTCTTCTTTTCCAATCTGGATTCCTTTTATTTCTTTTTCTGCTCTGATTGCTGTGGCCAAACCTTCCAAAACTATGTTGGATAGTAGTGGTGAGAGTGGGCACCCTCATCTTGTTCCTGACTTTAGGGGAAATGCTTTCAATTTTTCATCATTGAGGATAATGTTTGCTGTGGGTTTGTCATATATAGCTTTTATTATGTTGAGGTATGTTCCTTCTATTCCTGGTTTCTGGAGGGTTTTTATCATAAATTGATGTTGAATTTTGTCAAAGGCTTTCTCTGAATCTATTGAGATAATCACACGGTTTTTATTTTTCAATTTGTTAATGTGGTGAATTACATTGATTGATTTGTGGATATTGAAGAATCCTTGCATCCCTGGGATACAACCCCCTTGATCATGATGTATGATCTTTTTAATAAGTTGTTGGATTCTATTTGCTAGAATTTTGTTAAGGATTTTTGCATCTATGTTCATCAGTGATATTGGTCAGTAGTTTTCTTTTCTTGTGGCATCTTTGTCAGGTTTTGGTATTACGGTGATGGTGGCCTCATAGAATGAGTTTGGAAGTTTACCTTCCTCTGCAATTTTCTGGAAGAGTTTGAGTAGGATAAGTGTTAGCTCTTCTCTAAATTTTTGGTAGAATTCAGATGTGAAGCTTTCTGGTCCTGGGCTTTTATTTGCTGGAAGATTTCTGACTACAGTTTCAATTACCATGCTTGTGATGGGTCTGTTAGGATTTTCCATTTCTTCTTGGTTCAGTTTTGGAAAGTTGTACTTTTCTAAGAATTTGTCCATTTCTTCCAAGTTTTCCACTTTATTGGCATATAGTTGTTGATAGTAATCTCTTATGATTCTTTGTATTTCTGTGATGTTGGTTGTGATCTCTCCATTTTCATTTCTAATTTTATTGATTTGATTTTTCTCCCTTTGTTTCTTGATGAATCTGGCTAATGGTTTGTCAATTTTATTTAACTTCTCAAAGAACCAGCTTTTGGCTTTGATGATTTTTGCTATGGTCTCTTTTGTTTCTTTTGCATTTATTTCTGTCCTAGGTTTTAAGATTTGTTTCCTTCTATTCACGATGGTGTGATCACTCATCTAGAACCAGACATCTTGGAATGTGAAGTCAAGTGGGCCTTAGAAAGCATCACTATGAACAAAGCTAGTGGAAGTGATGGAATTCCAGTGGAGCTATTTCAAATCCTGAAAGATGATGCTGTGAAAGTGCTGCACACAATATGCCAGCAAATTTGGAAAACTCAGCAGTGGCCACAGAACTGGAAAAGGTCAGTTTTCATTCCAATCCCAAAGAAAGGCAATGCCAAAGAATGCTCATACTACCGCACAATTGCACTCATCTCACACGCTAGTAAAGTAATGCTCAAAATTCTCCAAGCTAGGCTTCAGCAATACGTGAACCATGAACTTCCAGATGTTCAAACTGGTTTTAGAGAAGGCAGAGGAACCAGAGATCAAATTGCCAACATCTGCTGGATCATGGAAAAAGCAAGAGAGTCCAGAAAACCATCTATTTCTGCTTTATTGACTATGCCAATGCCTTTGACTGTGTGGATCACAATAAACTGTGGAAAATTCTGAAAGAGATGGGAATACCAGACCACCTGACCTGCCTCTTGAGAAATCTGTATGAAGGTCAGGAAGCAACAGTTAGAACTGGATATGGAAAAACAGACTGGTTCCAAATAGGAAAAGGAATACATCAAGGCTGTATATTGTCACCCTGCTTATTTAACTTATATGCAGAGTACATCATGAGAAACACTGGACTGGAAGAAACAGAAGCTGAAATCAAGATTGCCGGGAGAAATATCAATAACCTCAGATATGCAGATGACACCACCCTTATGGAAGAAAGTGAAGAGGAGCTAAAAAGCCTCTTGATGAATGTGAAAGAGGAGAGTGAAAAAGTTGGCTTAAAGCTCAACATTCAGAAAACGAAGATCATGGCATCTGGTCCCATCACTTCATGGGAAATAGATGGAGAAACAGTAGAAACAGTGTCAGACTTTATTTTTCTGGGCTCCAAAATCACTGCAGATGGTGACTGCAGCCATGAAATTAAAAGACGCTTACTCCTTGGAAGAAAAGTTATGACCAACCTAGATAGCTTATTCAAAAGGAGAGACATTACTTTGCCAACAAAGGTCTGTCTAGTCAAGGCTATGGTTTTTCCAGTAGTCATGTATGCATGTGAGAGCTGGACTGTGAAGAAGGCTGAGTGCCGAAGAATTGATGCTTTTGAACTGTGGTGTTGGAGAAGACTCTTGAGAGTCCCTTGGACTGCAAGGAGATTTAACCAGTCCATTCTGAAGGAGATCAACCCTGGGATTTCTTTGGAAGAAATGATGCTAAAGCTGAAGCTCCAGTACTTTGGCCACCTCATGTGAAGAGTTGACTCATTGGAAAAGAGTCTGATGCTGGGAGGGATTGGGGGCAGGAGAAGAAGGGGACGACCGAGGATGAGATGGCTGGATGGCATCACTGACTCGATGGACGCGAGTCTGAGTAAACTCCGGGAGTTGGTGATGGACAGGGAGGCCTGGCGTACTGCAATTCATGGGGTCGCAAAGAGTCGGACACGACTGAGCAACTGAACTGAACTGAACTGACTAACCTTGGTGTTCTTCATTTCTTCCTTTTCTAGTTGCTTTAGGTGTAGAGTTAGGTTATTTATTTGACATTTTTTCTTGTTTCTTGAGGTAAGCCTGTATTGCTATGAACCTTCCCCTTAGCACTGCTTTTACAGTTTTCCATAGGTTTTGGGTTGTTGTGTTCTCATTTTCATTTGTTTCTATGAATATTTTGATTTCTTTTTTGTTTTCTTCTGTGATTTATTGGTTATTCAGCAGCGTGTTGTTCACAGTTTTAAAACATACTGGTAAGTTATTTTATAGAATGTCCCTCAGTTGGGATTGGTCCGGTCTCATGATTATGATTATACTGGGTTTATTTATTTAGGGAAGGAAGTTCACAGGGGTAAATTTTCATTGTCATTGTATCAGTTTTGTATAGTTACTATAAAGTTAAAGCACAGATTTTACTTGTTTTACTCTGTTTCTTTTTTTTCTATATTTCTTTGTTTTGTGGAGTGATTGATAATTATGTTAATATTAATTTATGCTTTTTTAAATTGCTTTATGCATTTATACAATTTAAAGCAATAACAAACTAATCATATTAAGTAGCAGATGATTATAGTTGAATCACTCCACAAAGCTAAGAAATATAGTAAAACAAGAAATACAGTAAAACAAGTAAAATATAAAATTGATACAATGAAATTAAAAAAAGGCCTTCTCATTTGAAGAAAAGCTATGACAAATCTAGACAGCATATTAAAAAGCAGAGAGAGTACTTTGCCAACAAATGTACATCTAGTTAAAGCTATGCTTTTTCCAGTAGTCATGTATGGATGTGAGAGTTGGACCATAAAGAAAGCTGAGCACCAAAGAATTGATGCTTTTGAACTATGGTGCTGGAGAAGACTCTTGAAAGTCCCTTGGACTGCATGAAGATTGAACCAGTCAATCCTAAAGGAAATCAGTCCTGAATATTCATTGGAAGGACTAATGCTGAAGCTGAAGCTCCAATACTTTGGCAAAGAACTGACTCACTAGAAAAGACCCTAATTGGGAAAGATTGAAGGTAGGAGGAAAAGGGGATGACAGAGGATGAGATGGTTAAATGGCATTACCGACTCGATGGACATGAGTTTGAGCAAGCTCCTAGAGTTGGTGATGGACAGGAAAGCCTGGCTTGCTGCAGTCCATGAGGTCACAGAGTCAGACACGACTGAGCAACTGAACTGAACTGATACATCTGTACAGAATTAGAATATGAATTTAAATACAACTTTCAATGATACATGTTATTGTCTTTTTACACATTAATAATAATAATGTTATTATTATTTCTCAACCCACCAATTCTGATGTCAACATCTTCTAGAAACACCTCACAGACACACTCAGAAATAATGTTTAGCATCTGAAAAACCTATGATCTAGTTAAGCTGACACATAAAATTAATTATCACATGTACTTATTTTCTACCTTATATCTTTAATGTCTATGTTCAACAGTGATTCCTGTTTTATGTGGGAATTCAGGTCCATCTTAGGCAGTTTCAAGTTCTTATCTCCTATTTCCTGCAAGGTTATGTCATTCTATAAGTGTTGATAATGTCCAAGCTTTTACTATTTGTTTAGCACCTTTCTTTCATATTTCTCTTGTTTCAGGATCTTTTTTTAAAACAGATATAAATTTAGTGTGTTATTATAATCTATTAACTGTCATTGTTTTTTGAAGTGAGAATTTTTTTTTTCTATTTGGATACACCAATATCGTGGTGTATAGCTCAAAGATCATTAGCTATTGCTATTGTTGTTTAGCCACTAAGTATTGTCCAATTTATTGCAACCCCATGGACTGCAGCACATCAGGTTCCTCTGTCCATCGAATTTCTTAGGCAAGAATACTTGGTGGGTTGCCATTCCCTTCTCCATCAGGATTTTCCTGATGCAGGGCTCAAACCTGCATCTCCTATAGTGGCAGGCAGATTCTTTAACACTGAGCCATCGGGGAGGTTTGATCATTATTAGCTATAGAACCAATTTACTTTAAAATAAATAACTTTATACACATTTATATGACATATACATACAATGGCATTATAGATTTTATTATTTATCACCATCTTTACCCACCTTTGTGGTATCTATTTGTATTTCCACCAAATATTTCTAGGCCAATCATTCTCAAACTGGAGCAATTTTTTTTTTTTTTAAAGTGAGGATTATTTGGAAAAGTCTGCATACATTTTTTGATTCTCAAGACTGAGGGGATAATATGGAGATCTCGTAGGTAGAGAACAGTGTATTAGTTGCTCAGTCATGTCCGACTGTTTGTGACCCCATTGATGGTAGCCCCCCAGGATCCTACTGGAGTAGATTGCCATTCCTTTCTCCAGGGGATCTTCCTGATCCAGGAATTGAACCCAGGTCTCAAGCATTGTAAACAGATTCTTTACCATCTGAGCCACCAGGGAATCCCAGGTAGACAACAGAGATGTGGCTAAATATTTTATAATGTGAAGACATCTCCCATAAAATAAGAATGTGGAGCAAATGTCAAAAGCCCTGTTCCAGGCACATGGAAATATTGGTCTTCTTTCTCCTCTTCCTTTGGCAAATGATATATGAAAGCAAATGCCATGTGTCACAATTTGGTAAAGTGTTGACAGTTCATAATGTAACATGCTGCTATTTCCTTCCCATAAAGTCCAATGACCAGAGAGGGATGCCCTTTTAGCTTGCATATTTAAGTGACAAAGATACGGAACAGAAATTTGGTTGTCTTAGAAAGACATGCACTTGAAATAGACAAATACTGTAAGTGAGAAAGATGTTGTTATTTTAAAATACTGAGGTTTATATTTTTTCCTATAGTGTAATCTAGGTAGGATTTTCCTGGCAGCTCAGCTAGTAAGAATCTTCCTGCCAGTTCAGGAGATGCAAGAGACATGAGTTCAATCCCAGAGTTGGGAAGCCTGGAGAAGGAATGGCAACCTGTTCCAGTATTCTAACCTGGAGAATGGACAGAGAAGCCTGGCAGGATACAGTACATGGGGTCGCAAAGAGTCAGACATGACTGAGTGAATGAAGACACACACACACACAATCTAGGCATTACCTCATATGATCTTCTAAACTTCAATTAAAATGACATTAAAATTATTGTATCCGTTCCACTAGCCATATTTTAAATTGCATGCACTTAATATCAACCATATTGTGTGCAGATAGATTATTTCAATCATTACAGAGTTTCTTTTTTGAAAAAAATGTATAGGCTTTTCTCACAGATATATCCCTCCTCTTTTTCCATTTCTGCAACTGTGCAAAACTGAAGTTCATATTAAAAATATGTGTTAGTGCAGCCTATGTGTTTGTGTGTTTAAAATGTGGTCATTTTATAAATTGATATGCATTTTGTTTTTCTCAATCAAAAGATCTCATGATTTTAAAAATAGTTCACTTTGAATTGGTATGATGTTCAAGATAAATGTTAGATTGATTATCAGCCCCTTTATACATTTACTGTGCTTTTAAGTTTGGCACTGTGTATTTTAGGGAGAATTTGGCCACTACAGATATCAATGAAGCAAACATTCTTTTATATAACGTTTAATATTTTGATTATTTCATTTGTACAGGAGATAGTCCCTGGAGTACTTTTTGGGAAAGAGCTATGTTTTTTTTTGTTGTTGTTTTTTTTATAGAATTTCTAGGCTATATTTCTTTTTTCAAAATGGTTACAGAAATTAATATTTTTACCAGTATCACAAAGGAATTTTATTCACTGAATGTTACACTGCTCAAATCAGTCTCAGTTCAGTTCAGTAAAACAGTCGTGTCCAACTGTTTGCGACTACATGAATCGCAGCACGCTAGGATTCCCTGTCCATCAGCAACTCCCGGAGTTCACTCAAACTTATGTATATTGAGTCGGTGATGCCATCCAGCCATCTCATCCTCTGTCATCCCCTTCGCCTCCTGCCCCCAATCCCTCCCAGCATCAGACTCTTTTCCAATGAGTCAACGCTTTGCATGAGGTGGCCAAAAAACTGGAGTTTCAGCATTATCATCATTCCTTCCAAGAACACCCAAGGAAGATCTCCTTTAGAATGGACTGGTTGGATCTCCTTGCAGTCCAAGGGACTCTCAAGAGTCTTCTCCAACACCACAGTTCAAAAGAATCACTTCTTCGGTGCTCAGCTTTCTTCACAGTCCAACTCTCACATCCATACATGACCACAGGAAAAATTATAGCCTTGACTAGATGGACCTTTGTTGGCAAAGTAGTCTCTGCTTTTCAATATGCTATCTAGGTTGGTCATAACTTTTCTTCCAAGGAGTAAGTGTCTTTCAATTTCATGGCTGCAGTCACCATCTGCAGTGATTTTGGAGCCCAAAAAAATAAAGTCTGACACTGTTTCTACTGTTTCCCCATCTATTTCCCATGAAGTGATGGGACCAGAGGCCATGATCATAGTTTTCTGAATGTTGAGCTTTAAGCCAACCTTTTCAGGCTCCTCTTTCACTTACATCAAGAGTCTTTTTAGTTCCTCTTCACTTTCTGCCATAAGGGGGGTGTCATCTGCATATCTGAGGTTATTGATATTTCTCCCAGCAATCTTGATTCCATCTTCTGTTTCTTCCAGTCCAGCTTTTCTCATGGTGTTCTCTGCATACAAGTTAAATAAGCAGGCTGACAATATACAGCCTTGACATACTTCTTTTCCTATTTGGAACCAGCCTGTTGTTCTATGTCAAGTTCTAACTGTTGCCTCCTGACCTGCTTATAGGTTTCTCATGAAGCAGGTTAGGTGGTCTGGTATTCCCATCTCTTTCAGAATTTTCCGCAGTATTGTGATGCACACAGTCAAAGGCTTTGGCATAGTCAATAAAGCAGAAATAGATGGTTTTCTGGACTCTCTTGCTTTTTCCATGATCCAGCAGATGTTGGCAATTTTATTTCTGGTTCCTCTGCCTTTTCTAAAACCAGCTTGAACATCTGGAAGTTCACGGTTCATGTATTGCTGAAGCCTGGCTTGGAGAATTTTGAGCATTACTTTACTAGCATGTGAGATGAGTGCAACTGTGCGGTAGTTTGAGCATTTTTTGGCATTGCCTTTCTTTGGGATTGGAATGAAAACTGGCCCTTTTCCCATCCTGTGGCCACTGGTGAGTTTTCCAGATTTGCTGGCATATTGAGTGCAGCACTTTCACAGCATCATGTTTCAGGATTCGAAATAGCTCAACTGGAATTCTATTACCTTCACTAGCTTTGTTCATAGTGATGCTTTCTAAGGCCCACTTGATTTCACAATCCAGGAATTCTGGCTCTGGGTGAGTGATCATACCATCGTGATTATTTTGGTCATGCAAATCTTTTTTGTACTGTTCTTCTTTGTATTCTGCCACCTCTTCTTAATATCGTCTGCTTTTGTTACATCCATACCATTTCTGTCCTTAATTGAGCCCATCTTTGCATGAAATGTTCCCTTGGTATCTCTAATTTTCTTGAATAGATCTCTAATCTTTCCCATTCTGTTGTTTTCCTCTGTTTATTTGCATTGATCACTGAGGAAAGCTTTTTTATCTCTCCTTGCTATTCTTTGGAACTCTGCATTCAGATGCTTATATCTCTCCTTTTCTCCTTTGCTTTTTGCTTCTCTTCTTTTCACAACTATTTGTAAGGCCTCCTCAGACAGCCATTTTGCTTTTTGGCATTTCTTTTCCGTGAGGATGGTCTTGATCCCTATCTCCTATCCCTATCTCCAATGTCACGAACCTCCATCCATAGTTCATCAGGCACTCTATCTATCAGATCTAGTCCCTTACATCTATATTCACTTCTACTGTATAATCATAAGGGATTTGATTTAGGTCATACCTGAATGGTCTAGTGGCTTTCCCCACTTTCTTCATTTAAGTCTGAATGTGGCAATAAGGAGTTCATGATCTGAGCCAAAGTCACCTCCTGGTCTTGTTTTTGCTGACTGTGTAGAGCTTCTCCATCTTTGGCTGCAAAGAATATAATCAATCCGATTTCGGTGTTGACCATCTAGTGAATTCCTTGTGTAGAGTCTTCTCTTGTGTTGTTGGAAGAGGGTGTTTGCTATGACCAGTGCATTCTCTTGGCAAAACTCTATTAGCTTTTGCCCTGCTTCATTCTGCATTCCAAGGCCAAATTTGCCTGTTACTCCAGGTGTTTCCTGACTTCCTACTTTTGCATTCCAGTCCCCTATAATGAAAAGGACATCATTTTTGTGTGTTAGTTCTAAAAGGACTTGTAGGTCTTCATAGAACCATTCAACTTCTTCAGCGTTACTGGCTGGGACATAGACTTGCATTACTGTGATATTAAATGGTTTGCCTTGGAAATGAACAGAGATCATTCTGTCTTTTTGAGATTGCATCCAAGTACTGCATTTCAGACTCTTTTGTTGACCATGATGGCTACTCCATTTCTTCTAAGGGATTCCTGCCTGCAGTAGTAGATATAATAGTCATCTGAGTTAAATTCACCCATTCCAGTCCATTTTAGTTCACTCATTCCTAGACATTTGACGTTCATTCTTGCCATATCCCGTTTGACCACTTCCAATTTGCCTTGATTCATGGACATGACATTCCAGGTTCCTATGCAATATTGCTCTTTACAGCACGGACCTTGCTTCTATCACCAGTCACATCCACAACTGGGTATTGTTTTTGCTTTGGCTCCATCCCTTCATTCTTTCTGGAGTTATTTCTCCATTGATCTCCAGAAGCATATTGGGCACCTACTCACCTGGGTAGTTCCTCTTTCAGTATCCTATCATTTTGCCTTTTCATACTGTTCATGGGGTTCTCAAAGCACGAATACTGAAATGGTTTGCCATACCCTTCTCCAGTGGACCACATTCTTTCAGACTTCTCCACCATGTCCTGCTCATCTTGCATGGCCCCACATGGCATGGCTTGGTTTCATTGAGTTAGACAAGGCTGTGGTCCTAGTGTGATTAGATTGACTAGTTTTCTGTGATTATGGTTTCAGTGTGTCTGCTCTCTGACACCCTCCTTCAACACCTACTGTCTTACTTCAGTTTGTCTTATCTTGTACATGGGGTATCTCTTCACGGCTGCTCCAGCAAAGCGCAGCTGCTGCTCCTTACCTTGGATGAGGGGTATCTCCTCACCGCCGCCCCTCCTGACCTTGAACGTGGAGTAGCTCCTCTAGGCCCTCCTGCACCCACGCAGCCACCACTCCTTGGATGTAGGGCAGCTCCTCTCACCTGCCACCTCTGACCTCGGACCTGGGGTAGCTCCTCTCGGCCTAGATGGTATTTAATATTTCGTTCTTTTCTTTGCTTTTCTCTCTGTGATTTCTAATGAATTTTGCCATTTTTGTCTTTTGGCATTTTAATATGCTTGAGAATTCAACAGTCTGTATCTTCTTTCTGTTCTTACTTGCATATTTCTAAATGTTTGTAGGAACCTTCTATAGAGTACTTCTTAATTCATGTCTGTATTTCTCTTATCTCCTTAAGTGCATGTCATCTAATCACCAATTATTGTACATTTTTGCACATAAAGACTATATTTTTATATTATAAAATATATTTGTCTTTTATTTTATAATTCACAAAATTAATGTCTTCATTATTATATGTTTTTGTTGTCAAATTCAATTATTTCACTTATGTTTAGTTTTGAGTGAATTATTTTTCAGTATTTAATTAATTTAAATATTTTAAATTAAATGTAACATATGTTTTATTTTTAAGACTTTTATATTTCAAGATCTAGTAAGTTAAGTTTAAGGTTATCCCTATAATAACTGTAGAATATTATGGGACAATAATTCTTAAAATGTAACTAATGATTATAGAGACTGTGTTTTGCTTGAGGTTATAACTTCAGATTTCTACTGTAAAATTTTTGTGTCTCTTTTCCAGTGACCAGTATGGGTTATCTTCCAAATATACCTGAGTATACTTCTCCTGGTTTTAGTGCCAACAAGCTCAGGACATGAGATGCTACTAGTGAAGATGATAGAATTGATCAGACCCATGACCTAAGCTTTGGCATTCCTTTTCAATTTCATTTTGACAGATGCTAAAAATATATTTAATGCACAACTGAACTTTTCGTTACATACTTAAATAAGCACATGATCAAAAGAAAGAACTTTAAAATGTCACTACTCTTATTATCACTCCAATGTGTGCGTGTGGATATTTTTAGTGTGACAATATCGTTTTTATTCTTTAAAGATACATTTTAAATAGTTTTAATATATAATCAAATATTCCCATATAAAATAAATTTTAGTGTTTGCCTAATATTCTACCTCATTTTTGCCAAAAAAATGTATCCAGTAACTTTTATTAGATATTTACCTGTTTCCTGAGAAATCTGTATGCATGATAAGAAGCAACAGTTAGAACTGGGCATGGTACTGGTTCAAAAATTGGGAAAGAAGTATGTCAAAACAGTATATTGTCATCATTTTTACTTAACTTATATGCAGAGTACATTATGAAAATCCCAGGCTGGATGATTCACAGGCTGGAATCAAGTTTTCTGGGAGAAATATCAACAACCTTAGATAAGCAGATGATACCACTTTAACAGCAGAAAGTGAGGAGGAACTAAAGAGCCTCTTGATGACAGTGAAAGAGGAGAGTGAAAAAGCTGGCTTAAAGCTCAACATTCAGAAAACTAAGGTCATGGCATCTGGTCCCATCACTTCAAGGCAAATAAGGAAAAAGTGGAAACAGTGACAGATATTTTTTTCCTTTGGTTCCAAAATCACTGTGGATGGTGATTGCAGCCATGAAATTAAAAGACGCTTGCTCTGTGTAAGAAAAAGCTATGACAAACCTAAACAGCATATTAAAAAGTAAAGAACATCACTTTACTGACAAAGGTCTGTATAGTCAAAGCTATGATTTTTCCAGTAGACATGTATGGATGGGAGAGTTGGGCTGGAAAGAAGGCTGAGCACCAAAGAATTGATGCTTTCATTCTGTGGTGCTGGAGAAGACTATTGAGAGTCCCTTGGACAGTAAAGAGATCAAACCAGTCAATCAAAAAGGAAATCAACACTGAATATTCATTGGAAGAACTGATGCTGAAGCTGGTGTTCCAATACTTTGGCCGCCTGATGCAATGATCTGACTCATTGGAAAAGATCCTAATGCTGGGAAAGATTGAGAGCAGGAGGAGATAGGGACAACAGAGGATGAGATGGTTAAATGGTATCACTGACTGAATGCACATGAGTTTGAGTAAACTACAGTGAAGGACAGGGAAGCCTGGCATGCTGCATTCCGTGGGGTTACAAGGAGTTAGACATGACCTAGTGACTGAACAGCAACATGATATTTTATTCTCTTTGATAAAGATATAAATTATCTGTCCATATACTTATTAACTTGAGATTAATCCCTAGATTCTGATTCCACAATTATTTTTGTGACTTTAGACAAGCATTGTTAAATTCCTTCTATAAATAATTGTGTTATATTGGCAACCTATGGTGGAAATAATTAAATGTTTTTGTCTACTTTTTTGGAACACCAGATTGGATATGTTAATAATAGTTCTTAAAAAGCAAATGCTATTGAAAGATTGTGAAAAGTAAATTCAGTTCAGTTCAGTTCAGTTCAGTCACTCAGTCATGTCTTTTAATCTTTTCCATTTCTTTCTCCCAAGAAATAAGAAATTTCTTAATATTTCTATATCTAATCTAGTACCTATTGCATTCCCTGCCACAGACTATATGCTCAATACATTTGGAATAATTTGATGTTTATGATTTTGGCCTCAAACTTGAACTAAAAAGTAGTTCTACCTTTCTTTGAATACTGAGACTGTATTGCTTATTTGCAAATCCAATTTTTTTCCCTAAAACTCGCTTATGGACCTTTAAAATTTTTTACAGAGGTTCACAGTTGTATATGGGAAATAGAAAATGAGATAGACTCCTCATATCACACAGAAACAACTTTTAATAATTTTTGACTTGTCTGATGATTACTGCAGGCTTCAAGACTAGTTCACTGACTTTTTTCAAAGCAGCCGCCTGAGTGTGCCTCTGGTATGAGACATTTTGAAGAAATGCTTCTATTAACCACTACTGCTAAAGCTTGTTCTCATCAGTCTCTGGCTTGAGACATAGTGCAATTGTCTGCTCATTTAGTCAAGCCATTGTGGCTCTCAATCATAAAGGAGGTCACTCTTTCCTAAGCCACACATGGTGAAGATTGTCTCATATCAAAAAGTGCTTGGTCTCCAATCTTACCTATCAATGCATCCGATTCACAGAAGAGCACACATACCGCAGAGATTCGTTTTATTCGCCCAACATGTGGTCAACAACTCTGTGAGTTATGCCAGGCCATTCTGTGACCAAATAATCATTCTTCAGTGTTCAGCTAACTATGGTGATTTGCCCAGAGGACCCAATTCAGTCTCACTTCTATGGCGAATTTTTTCTCAGGGAGTTCACTGGCCCTTTCCTTGAAATCACCTTGGTCAGGG
This sequence comes from Budorcas taxicolor, assembly GCF_023091745.1. Lineage (NCBI taxonomy): Eukaryota > Metazoa > Chordata > Mammalia > Artiodactyla > Bovidae > Budorcas > Budorcas taxicolor. The sequence goes on along the minus strand of NC_068929.1, from coordinate 51,525,977 downwards.
TGACCCAATTCATCCAAAGAGTTTCTTTTTCAACAAAATTTAATTACCAAGAAGCAGAATTCTGAAACCCTTGCCCTACTAGACAAATTTGCATTACTATAGTCCTTGAAAGAAAAGAAAGAAAGTTTTTGAAAGAGAAGTCACTCAGTCGTGTCCAACTCTTTGGGACCCCGTGAACTGTAGCCCACCAGGTTCCTCCATCCTTGGGATTCTCCAGGCAAGAATACTAAAGTGGGTTGCCATTTCCTTCTCCAAGGGAACTTCCTGACCCAGGGATCGAACCCAGGTCTCTTGCATTGCAGGCAGACGCTTTAACCTCTGAGCCACCAGGGGTGGGGAGAATCATGACAGCATACAGACCCACATAGACATCACAGATGTGTAAGAGTTCACAGACATCAGAATGGCTTGGTATACAGTTCACTGTGAAAATGAAATGACCTTCTTGCTTTGCAACAGGGGGTATTCACATAGTTATATCCAGGGCAAAGAGATACTTATCCAAGATGAATTAATGTTTCCATGTTTAGAAAGAAAACAATAATGTATTGCCAAAAAAAAAAAAAAAAAAAAACAAACAACCTTTTTTTGTTTAACCAATAAATAAATAAAAATCAGTTAAAAATAAAACATATATGGATATATTATATATATATATATATATATGTTTATGAGCATGTCTGCCTGAGGGCGCATGTGTTGTTCACTCATGTCTAACTCTTCATGACCTCGTGGACTGTAGCCTGTCAGGCTCCTCTGTCCATGGAATGTTCCAGGCAAGAATCCTGGAGTGGGTTGTCATTTCCTACTCTGAAAGATCTTCCCTACACAGGGATAAAACCTGGGTATCCTGAGTCTCCTGCATTGGCAGACAGATTCTTAACCACTGTGCCACCTGGAAAGCCCATATATGTATATGAGATATCATATATATAAAATATTGTGTATATAATCTTATTGTGTACTTGAAAAAGGAGTTTATTTGGTTGGTTGGAAGATAAAAGTATCACACTGAGTATTTCAGAAAATCATAATGACTGATTTTTAAGACCATTTCTAGCTGTAGGTGACTAACCTTACTTAATGGAAAATTTTGTGGGTCTGTGCCCACATTTACTTTATGCCTGTTTTTTGTCCTTCACAGTACATGGAAGTATTTTACAGCGACTCTATAAACAGGCAGCTCATCTGTTAATGGCAGTGGAAAGTTTATTAATGTATAAGTTATATAGCCTACATCCACACATATGTCATAACATGTGACAAGCCACCGTTTGTTATACAACCTTCCATGCTCATGTGTCGATTCATAGAGCAGAGGATGAATACATCAAAAATGAATTTTGTGAAAGGTTATTTTCTGATATAAGTAAATTGTTAAACTACTTAAATAAATATGTAAAGTAAGAGTGTTTATAAATTTCTTTGTCTCTCACAGTGAGCATTGGAATAATAGCTTAGTTATCATAAGTAATGGTTTCACACTATGTTAAACTGAATATTTTTCATGATTACATTTAAATAAAAAACATAGAAAGATAAACTAGATTTACAACTTTGGAAGCCAAGTGACATTGTAAACAAGGTCAGAAAAATAATATATTTCCATACTGGTAGAAGAAGAATTTTTGTTCTTTAGATACCATGTCAGGATGGTAAATTGAAACTAGTACACTGCTTGCGTAAAAGTTTAAGGACACACTTTTGATATATTAATTTTTACTCAGGTGGATGTAAGAATGCAGTAAATTTTGTGCATAAATTTTGTGGAACCTGAGGAATCTTAGTCTTTTACTCCCCTTGAAAAATAGCAGCATTCTATTCTATTACCTGTTTTCAATGGAACAAATCAATAAAAGAAGCAAAATAAAATTATGTGTTAAATGTGTTAAATCTGAACAAATTCTTAAAATATTTAATTTTGCTTTTCATGAAAAATGCTCTGTAACAATTCTAAATTAGTGTAGGTGTGTAACAAATGCTATTGTTGTTCAGTTGCTAAATTGGGGGTCTGACAAATGCTATTAGGGCTTTATTATTTGGTTTCCTTCTTTCCTGTTTTTTTTTTTTTTTGTTGTTGTTGTTGTTGTTGTTGTTTTTGTGTTTCTTCAAGTCTTTCAACTTCCACGAAGACTATGAAGTACTTTAAAGTATATTGAATAAATGTAATTGAATATATGTCATGCGTAAAACATGAAGAGCAAAATTAAGTAACAAGTAAAAGAACATAACAATAAGTCTTTTCTAAGGAAAATCTACATTTTCTTATGATGAATGGCTATTAATTATCCATTTTGAATAGGTAGCTACAGTGCTAGTCATAATAAGATCTACATTTAAAATTTTAGATTTAATATGTTTTCCAGACATATGTAGCAATCTCTTTTTTTAAATTTTCAAACAGGAAGCATGATTAAACATACATAACTGCTTTTTATTCTTTGGAAAGTATTATTTTGATGTTAAGTGTTGTTTTCTTCTAAGCTAACATATATACGTTCACTCACTTGAGACTCCTCTAACAAGAAATAAATATGTTCTTCAGAATAACAGAGATTACTGGAATTTGATTCAATTAGTTATGGTAATACAGAATGGAGAAATATTCTACAATTTAATAGTAGCTCATACTGACATTTGAATAAGAATATTTTTCTTAATATTTAATGGACCAAGTAATTCATTTTCTAGTTGCATGGTATTTTTTTCTTTTATAAATCACAACTATTTCAAAAATCAAAGATGTTAACAGTACTTTAAATGTCCCCTAGATATTATATATTTAAATTACTCACACATGCTAGTCTACACTTTATATTTCCTTTTATAGCACCTAGAAAAGTTAAACTCTTATGTGTTAATTTCATCATATTTCTCACTCTCTGACCTAAAAGTTCATTCTTCTCACCTTGCCTAAGTCATGAAGGGAAAGAACTATTTATTGCTTACTTTCAGGTGCACCAAACCTTATCACGAGTCTATCATTTTCTATGTGCTTTAAGACCTGAGTTCATTAATTACTGCATAAATGTATGAATTACTGCAAGACCAATGTAGACATATTTGTGAACAGTGTGTGGGTTTTATACTTGAAATTTTTTTTTGATATTTATATACTTGGCCAAATTTCCAATTCATATATTCAGGTGGAAGGCAGATAGGTACGATTACTCCTAATCAGAAGACTTAGGAGGTTCTTACTTAAAGCTATCTCAACAGATCATTTACTTTATATCATACCTATTCCTCACAGCTAGATCTGCAATATTCTGAACCAGTGAAGTATACGGTTTCTACTTCTTGGAATGCATTTCTACTAAAGGTTTTCTTTTTCTAATTCTCAACAAATCCTATTGCAGCTAGTACATATTCTACAATATAACATCTGATTTCTGTTTCTCCTATTTTCACCCTCAATCCATTAATTGTCTCATCATTCAGTTAAAGTAACTGGTGCTCTTTGGAGAGGAGTGGGTAGTTGATCTTCATATAGAGAAGACCAACAAGACCATAATATGCAACTGCTTTTTGGAAGGCAATAATATTTTCAAAAATTTTGGACTTATATAAAACTGAATAAAGAGATCAACCTAAAGAGGACTCCCATATATAATATTTGAAAAGTTGTGATATAAAATTTTATATGAACACATGCACACAAACACATGAACACAAAGAGTCAACTAAAATGAGTTAGTGAATGTGAAGTTTGTACAAATAAATAAAAATAAAATTGAACACTAAGTGTACCCAAATGAAGTACACGATACTTTTTACTAAGTGCACACAAATACCCTATGTGAAGTATACTACTATATTATCTAAATTATTTGTCATATATATTAAATATAAATCAGTCTAAGTTATATATATCTTATACTCAAGATTTGGTTGACTTCTAGTTTACTAGTTCTTTGTTACAAATTTTAAATGATAAAGGACAGTATTTAAGAAGAAATTGTGATTATATTTGGAAATTATTTTGTATAAGAGAATATAAACATGAAAGTATAGAGAATTCTATTAAATTAGTTTTTTTAAAACTTTGTAAAAACTACAATGCACAATGTTGACTTTTAAAATTAATTTTCTAATGATTTGGGCATTATGGATCTTTATACATATGTCTATAAAATTTGGAGATATATACTTCTTTATTTGAGTAAGTAGAAAGAGATATATCTGGTAAATTTCACACAGTCCAGATACTTCAAGAAACAGTAACATTCATATTAAAATAGGAAGAAAATAACAGTAGTCAGACACTAAAGGCAGACATAAGGAAGTTTGAAACCTGTTAGCCACCCTTAGGAGACTTTTGTGTGGATTTCATCCCCATTTTTCAGGTGATGAATCCTCTGGATTACTATAATAGTTATAATGTAGTCATGAGTTCATCTTCATATAAGACAAGAGTTTAATTGACATGGGAAGAGGTCCATATAGTAGATCCACCACTGGAAAGCATGGGAGAAGGGAGATACCAGAGCCTATACGTCTGTGTCATTCATAGAGGTGGATTTCCTCCGTGCTTTTGAATTTTTACAGACATAGGCATTCAAATGACAATGAAGTGAATGCAGTTGCCTTTGAGCTTATTCAAATACAGATTGAATACAACTGCAATGCCTGGAAAACAATAGCTGACAGAATCTGATTTTGTGCTATACAGTTAAGGCTTCCTATAATCATAGACCTGGGCTTCCAACTAATAACCAGGTGAAATTTGGAGGAAACATTATTTGCTCCCATTTATTTCATAATATATTTTGAAAGAAATATATTCAGGATTTCATCTTTACCACCCCACTGACTCTATCTTGGAAGAATTTCTCAGTAAGTTCTTAATTATGGGCACACTGAGCTCATGAGGTCCCTTTGCTTTATTCATTTCTCACTAATATATCTATTGTGAACTTTCCTTTTACTTATCATTGTCTCTGCCTTGGTTTTTGAAAAGCTACTCTCACTGAACCTTCACACGTAATACATAGATGCTTTGGTCCTCTCACTCTATATGACAACTTACTCACAAATTCTTTACCATTCTTTATCCAAAGTACTCTTTTCTAAACTCTAATAAAATGGATCCAACAGGAGTGACTCATATATATCAGCAGTTCTTATATCTAATGTTTTACTCTAACGGCAACCACAGAGCTCCTTTTCATGCTCAATATTGCTCATTAGAAGGAATATTATCTTCATCATCATCAGACAAAGAAGCCCAAAACTGGGATTCATCTGGGAAGAATAGACACTTCTCATTCTTATTTTACATACATCAATTTACTTACTTGTTTCCACATGTTTACTTTTGTAATGTTTTTCAAAACTCAGTTCTGACTTCTATTTTCTTCCTCTCACATTTCTACAGTAGATATCTAATTGTTCCCTGGACTAAAAAATAAATTCTTTACTACATTACACCCCAAACACACCTCTAACACATCATTAAATAATTTTAAATACAGTGAATAGATAAATTCACCGATTTTCATACATAAACACTTTATTTATCTTTGTAAACATTGTAATGCATAATACACCAAAACTGTTTAGTCTAATTACTAAATTTAGATACACTGAATTCTTGAATGGTACAGTTGGTATCTAGACCCAGATATATTTATTTATACATGTGGCAGCCATGAAGAAGTGTCTCTCAATTTCTGCCTGCAGAGAGTAAGGTTGATTGATGGCTCCCGCTGCTACACTCTGTAATTCATCACTGTTCACACTGAGGCCACACTTCCCACAAATTTTAGCCCATGACTCATCATGGCAGGATATAAAGTTAGCTCTGTTCTTAGGAGACATAGGACTCAACTGAGGAGTGATGCTGGCTCAGGAATGAACTTGCTGAACCCTCTCGGACCTGATTTGCCTTCTAAAATACTTTCACTCAAACTTTCTTTCTTCTCTCTTGCCTTTTTCTGCAGTCAGATCAGCAAGACAGACTAGTAGCTCTCCCAGCCTTTTCAGTATACATTTGTTTTCCCTTATTAGGCATTGCCCTTAATAAATTACACACAAGCCTTCCTTAGTTTAGGTATCTGCTTCAGAGGCTCAACACTAAAACAGAAGTGTTCCAATAATACAGGTGGTAAGATGGGAATCTGGGACTGGCTTCACACCATGCATCAGAGGTTGTGTACGGTAGATAGCTGAGGTGCTGAGTGCCCTGATTGAAGATGGTGACTCAGCTGCTAAATATTTCACTGGTTGCTATCTTGGGAAAAGTCTAGTGTTGGGGAATGCTGCAGCAGAGATGATGATTCAGGCACTCAGAAATATAGGGCACAGTGAAAGATGAGAGGACAGTGCCTATGAAGAAAACAGAACTGGCTGGTTACTGCTAAGCTATATAGGCACCATCAAAGGGATGTTAAGAAACTGAGGACAAGAAGTTAATACCAAACGTAAGAGGCAGAAGGTCATTAAAAAGCCCCTTATCTCTAGGAGTGGAAGAACAGACTGAAGGTGAGCAGCAAGCTGTGGATCTATTTATTTAAGTTGGAGATCTCCAAAATCATTTAGATGCTTAGTGCTCACAGGCCTATTATGTGAAAAATCCATATGGGGCAGGGATATGCATATTGACATATCTGTGTATGTGGATTCTCTGGACATCCAGAGTTTGCCTACCCTTCCTAATAAGAGCTAGCTAGCACTGTTCTGCAGGTAGTGGCTGCAGAAGGGAAGGTGCTGCCTCACAAGGCAAGAAGTTTTGTCCTCAGGAGTTACCCTATATCTTTTCCTGACTGCAAGGATAATGGTAGCAATGAATCCCAGAAAAACCTGCCTTGGAATGCACTGAACCTAACATAGGTAAGACACCATACACCAAGAGTTACAAAAAATAGTCATCGTGTTCAGACGGAGCCAGGAAGTTATTTTTAGGATTGATTTCTAGGGTTTTTGATCAAGGGGGCCAAAATTGTGCTAGCAAGCAACTATTTATTGATTTGGGGACTCTTTAGTAGGACATGGAGAAGGAAATGGCAACCTACTCCAGTATTCTTGCCTGGAGAATCTTGTGGACGGAGGAGCCTGGTGGGCTGCCATCTATGGGGTCACACAGAGTCAGACACAACTGAATGACTTAGCAGCAGCAGCAGCAATTAGACAGTTATCCTGGACTTTCCTGGTGGCTCAGTGGTAAAGAATCTGCCTGGAATGCAGGACAGCCTGGTTCACTCCCTGAGTCAGAAAGATCCCCTGAAGGAGGGCATGGTAACCCACTCCAGTACCCTTGCCTAGAGAATTCCATGAACAGAGGAGCCTGGTGGGCTAGAGTCCATAGGGTCACACAGAGTCGGACATGACTAAAGTGACTAAGCAGCAGCAGCAATTATCCTAGGAGAGACCTCAAAGTGTTAGAAAAAACGTTGCTATTGAGGCAGCCCTTAGAAACCTGGGAAAGGTAAATGACAAGCACTAAGTGCAGGGGGGACGTTTGCTTTGCCTTAGGAGATGGTATTGAAAAAGGAGGAAAAGAGAAGCAGGCGTACTGGAATGGATATATTATATAAGGTCAAATATTCTTCAGAGATTTATATTCCATAAGAGAGTCCAGAACACTCACCATACATCAAGAATATGGGGTGAGAGGACAGCCAAAGTACTATGGAGTTCTCCTGTGCAGAACAGGACTGACATAGAAGGGGCAGCTGGAGTTGGATGCTAGGGCTCAATAGTAATAGAGGTCAGAAGTCAGCACTTAACCACCAGGAGGCTGCAATTACTGTTATGACTGGTAAGGTCAAAAGTAAAGATAAAGGATTTAACTGACAAAATTTGTGAAGATGATTAAAGTGTGCTGCCCTGCTTGGGGCAAAATAGAGTGGTAGCCTCCATGGATGATAATTGATTTGTCACCAAGTGGCCTGCTGGTCTCCTTGAGCAATAGTGCATGTAGCATCCACAGATCAACACAGATTTCTGTTCTGACAGGCAGAACATTCACAGGCACAGTAGCTAGACTGGCCTTGGTCTATGGCAGGTCTTACTGTTGGGCCAGTGTTTAGCTTGTCTTGGCCCTTCACCGCTGTTTAGTGCACGTGTCAATAGTGTTGTTTTGCTGTACTGATACACAGATGGATTTTAAAAATTCATGACTTTATATTGATATTTCAAATTCGTATTTAGTGCTATACAACGTTTACAAAATTTCTTTGATTTTTAAGCTTGAATTTCTTTGTTCTCTTGTACTGAAAATCTAATAAGTAAGCATAATTAATTTTTTGCTATATTTATCTATCGCTACACAAATTTTCATACACACAGTTTCGAAGTAATAATGACAGTATTACTTTGAGCGGTAAGAAAGCAGAAAAAATTTTAAGATTTATTTGCAGTTTATTTAATTATAAAATATATTTGGCTGAGGATAAACTATAGAATACAGTGTTCTGAAAACATTGGAAATGATTCCTTCTCCAGAGTGGATAAGTAAACAACTTGCTATATATAGTTAGATTTATATGTTTTGATTTTTTTTCAGTTTTTAGAAATAGTCTTTTTCTTATTGATTTGATCCTGAAGGAATTCATAAACTATAGTGACTATGATTCCATACCTGAAATTTATCATCTGTATTGACTTTTAATAAACTATTTGATCAAATTATAAGCATATATTATAAGACAATATATAGGTCATATGTATATCTCAAAACAATAGGAATTTATAATTATGCAACCAACACCCAGGCTAAAAGCAAAAAAAAATACAATATTAGGAGTATCCCCAGAAATCCCTAGTGTACCTCCCCAATACCCCTCCATCCTTCCTAAACTTTATTATGATCACTACTTCTAACACCATAGAACCATAATTTTTTGCATATTTCTGATATTCAAACAGTAAATTTGAACACATAGTAAGACTCATCATATTTCTGCTGCAAATATTTATTTTTTAAATTTACTTTGCTGATAGTGTTTTTTTTAATATTTCATTATTTCTGTATATTTGTTTTGATAATGGATTATAGCTAGTTTTTTGATGTTCGTGTTTTTCAAATGCCTTTTGCTGCTAATATGTATGCATATCTTCAAATTTAGATGATAAATCTTAATGTATTACTAATTAATCATACCAATTTACAGATTCTTATTTCTTCACTTTCTTGCCAACATTTTAGAATGGCAGTCTATTTTCAATTTTCAATTTCTGCTTTATTTATGCTGTTACGGTCTCATTGAGGTTTTACTTTATATTCTCCCAGTTGGAGAAGGCAATGGCACCCCACTCCAGTACTCTTGACTGGAAAATCCCATGGACGGTGGAGCCTGATAGGCTGCAGTCCATGGGGTCGCTGAGAGTTGGACATGACTGAGTGACTTTACTTTCACTTTTCACTTTCATGCATTGGAGAAGGAAATAGAAACCTACTCCAGTGTTCTTGCCTGGAGAATTCCAGGGATGGCGGAGCCTGGTGGGCTGCCATCTATGGGGTCGCTGAGAGTCAGACATGACTGAAGCGACTTAGCATAGCATAGTGACTAAAGTAATGGAGATACTTCATATGTTTACTAGCAACTTGTATATTCCTCTTTTTGAAGTATCTGTCTAAACCTTTTTTCTAATAAGTTTTCTGTCTTTTCTGATTAATTTACAGGTATTCTTTATACCATCTGGATTAGACATGTATGGCCTATTTGTGCTACAAATATATTCTCTACCCTATGATTCTGATAGTACACAACAGAAGTCCAGAAACAGATTTCCATAGACATGGTCATGTGATTTATGACAAAGAACTATGAAAAAGGGCTGAATTTTCAATAAATAGTAGTTGATCCTTTGAATTGTGTAATGAAAACAAGAGAGAAACTTGATGCTTATATCACTTCACAAACAAAAGTTAAATCTGGGTATAAAAGTTAAAAAAAAATTACATTTCTAGAAGATAACACAAGAGAATATCTGCATAACTTTGGAGTAAGAATTGGTTATATAAATGAGATGAAAAAAACACTATCAGAAAGGAAATATCAATATATGTAACTATATTAAAATAAAAATGCCATTCACTATTTAAATGAAAGAAAGTGAAAGCAAAGTTGCTCAGTTGTGTCGGACTCTTTGCGATCCCATGGACTGTAGCCTACCAGGCTCCTTCATCCATGAGATTTTCCAGGCAAGAATATTGGAGTGGGTTGCCATTTCCTTCTCCAGGGGATCTTCCCAACCCAGGGATCAAACCCGGGTCTCCAGCATTGCAGGCAGACTCTTTCCATGTGAGCCACCAGGGAATCCTATTTAAATGAGTAAAAAGCCAAATATTCACAAGGTTCAAATTTCAGTAGACATTTTATCTTACTGTAATTATATTTCCTTTTTCCCCTCAAAAAAAAATGTATTTCTTGTTCAACATTTTTTTCAATCATTGTTCATGATTTTTCTTTCTTCTCTTTTATTATATAAAATATTGATATTTCTGTATTTTTTACAATCTTGGAAGGACTGTAATCTCTTCATATGTTTGCATTTGGAAAATCTTTAAAATGGTTCACTAACCCCTGATCAATATAATTTTTTTCAAAACTACATCTTAAGCAAGAAATTATTTTTCTCTGTCTATAACACAGAACAAATTCTATAAGAAAAGCATTAATTCCTTGTAAGTTACCAAGACCCTCAATTTCCTCAGTTGTAAATTTTTAACCTGAATTCTTATATCTTACTTTTCCTCAGTCCCTAAGTCATGTCCAATTCTTTATGACCCCAGGGAATGTAGTATGCCAGGCTCTTCTGTCCTCCATTCTCTCCTAGAATTTGCTCAAATTAATGTTCATTGAGTAGGTGATGCTATCTAATCATCTCATCCTCTGCTGCCCCTTTCTCCTTTTGCCTTCAGTCTTTGCCAACATCAGGGCTTTGCCAATGAGTTGGCTGTTCACATCAGATGGCCAGAATATTGGAGATTCAGCATCAGTCCTTCCCATGAATATGCAGGGGTGATTTCCTTTAGGATTGACTGGTTTGATCTCCTTGCAGTCCAAGGGACTCTCAAGAGTCTTCTCCAGCACCACAGTTGGAAAGCATCAATTCTTCAGTGCTCAGTCTTCTTTACAGTCCAACTCTCACATCCATACATGACTACTGGAGAAACCATAGCTTTGACCATATGGACCTTTGTTGGCAAAGTGATACACTAAGTTTGTCATAGCTTGTCTTCCAAGGAGCAAATGTCTTTTTTTTTTTTTTTTTCAAATGTCTTTTAATTTCATGACTGCAGTCGCCTTCTGCAGTGATTTTGGAGCCCAAGAAAATAAAATCTGTTACTGCTTCCACTTCCCCCCATCTATTTGCCATGAAATGATGGAACAGATACCAGATCTTCATTTCTTAAATGTTGAGTTTCGATTTTTCACTCTCGTCTTTCATCCTCAAGAGGCTCTTTAGTTCCTCTTCACTTTCTGCCATTAGAGTGGTGCTATTTGCATATCCTACGTTGTTGATATTCCTCCTGGTTATCTTGATTGCAGCTTGTGATTTATCTTTCCCAGTATTTCACATGATATCCTCTGCATAGAAGTTAAATTAGCAGGGTGACAATATATCGCTTGATGTACTCCTTTCCCAATTTGGATCCAGCCCCTTGTTCTACGTCTGGTTCTAATTGTTGCTTCTTGACCCAAATATAGGTTCCTCAGGAGACAGGTAAGGTGCTCTGGTACTCCCATTACTTTAATTTTCCACAGTTTCTTGTGATCCACAGAGTCAAAGGCTTTAGCATAATCAAAGCAGAAGTAGATGATTTTCTGGAACTCCCTTGACTTCTCCATGATCCAATGAATGTTGGAGCTTCTACTTCAGAAAAGTGTATTTGAACTTTATACTCTTTGAGCCATGGATTAGGGTTTCCTTTCCATTTAGGAGAATCACCTCATCAAAGCAAAATCTCACTACAGACAGTATATCAGTGTGCTAAGGCTGTCATAATGACATAAAACAGATTGTGTATTCTAAACAATAGAAATTTATTTTCTTGCGGTTCTGGAGCTAGAGGTCAGTGTTAAAGGCACTGACAAGGATGGTTTATTCTGAGCCCTGTCTCCTTGACTTGCAGTCAATCACTTCATGCTCACATGATATTCTCTTTTTACTTATGTGGCCAAACTTCCTCTTCTTAAAAAAACATCCATCATATCGGATTATGGCCCACCCTAATGACCTCATTTTAACTTAATTGCTTCTTTAAAGACTCTGTCTTCAAATATGGTCACTTTCTGAGGCATTAGATGATAATTCTTTAACATAATTTGTGTGTGTGTGTGTGAGGGGGCAAAAGTCAGTCCAAGACAGATGGGATATTTCATTAATTTGACCATTCTTTTTACTGACACAGTCCTTCCAGGATCTCATATGTATTATGCATACAGGAATCAGATTCCTGTCATTGCCTTACACACCCAATAACTCACTGCCATTTGTGACATACATTAAAATACTCTCCTTAGTTCTAAGGGTATATATCTCTTCCTGAAATGCTTCACCTTGAGAGATAACTACTCTGGATTTAAGACACTTTTTCATTTATGTCATTTGATTTTCATTTTATCTTGAGAAGGTTTCATACATTATGCAACAATTTTGTATTTTCACTGTATAAGATGCATATCTGCTCAGTTTAACATGTTGGTAGCTACAAAAGTGAGTACATAACTTGGAAACCATTTGGAAATATAGGTCAACATGGTTGCTAATATATTAACTGAAACAAAGCTATTCCAAAATAATATATTTAATTTAAGATTTATCTATATATCTATCATCTACCTACATATCTACTCAAGTAAAGAGGCAGTTTTTAAAGTAATGACATAAAGATATTTTTATACTCTAAGGATTAATTATGGTTAAATTGGAGAGGCTACTGGATATAAAATTAAGGCAATATAAAATTTCTCCTATGTGAATGACTCCATTGTTCTTATATTAACTTTTCATAGTAAACATCTGCAGCCTGAGTATACTTACACTGGACTTTTGTTTCTAAAATAAATTTGAATTATTTTTTCAGAATTTGCAATGTTACAAAAATGTTCATGAACCCAGTAATTCTGTGTCTAACAATATATAATGAGGTGCCAAAAGGAAAACTGTATAAACAAGTTCATTCCAGCTGCAAAATGTTTGAAAAATCCAAGTATCTTACCAATAGATTACCCATGAATAATTTATATATAGTTGTATAAATGCCATATAATTGTTAAAACAGTGATTATTTGGAAATTTTAATAGTGTGGATATAAGATTATGTAAAAAATGAGGCCATTATAATACATATATGTAAATGTTTATGTACATACATATATATATATCTTTACACACACATATACCAACTAAAATTGTCCTTGCCATCTACCTCTACAAGGATTAGGTAACTAGCCACTGCAGTCACTGACCTTCAATATACCCTGAAAAAAGTTTATGGTAGAGATCAGGAATGAGGTACTTTGTGCTCTGGGAAAAACTGACAAAACAGAACTTTGGATAATTAGATATTTTCATGAGGAGATTTTATGATTTCAAATTCTTGCATCTTCTCATACCTACAAAATCACTAAAAATCAGTAATGGAGACATCTGCTCCTCATGCCTAGCAATAATCTTCTTGTGACCAGCAGCAAGACTCTACCAAATGTGTGCTGAGGGCATGTATCCCCCTTTGCCCAAATAACATAGAAACTGACCTCCGCTCAACCTTTTCCAAGCAGTTTATCAGAGATGTCTGTAAGGCTGTCTCCTGGGCTACAGTCCTCATGTTGTCCCAAATATAACTTAACTCACAGCTCTCACATTATGCATTCTTTTCTGTTACACACATGATGGTAATGTGGGAAAGTGCACAAGATAATACATCAAAATGTAGAGGACAACACACCAAAATCTTACAAATTATTTTTGGCAGTATAATTGTGTATACATCTTTTATGAACTCTAAATTTTCTAAAGGTGTTCAATAATAACTTGAAGTAGAAAACCTGATATGCCTCAATTTGACATGACTGCTTATTCCTTTAAAATAAAATAAACAATCCATGTGTGTTATAAAATAAATGGAAGTTTTCTTTATCTACTCAACAGGTATATTACAAATAAGTGCATAGTTTTGGCAGCATGTCATAAAAATCTATTTAATTTCTGTTTTAAGCAAAGTTAAGTAAAGAGCTGACTCATTGGGAAAGACCCAGATGCTGGGAAAGATTGAAGGCAGGAGGAGAAGGGGATGACAGAGGACAAGATGACTGGATGGCATCACTGATTCAATGGACATGAATTTGAGCAAACTCTGGGAGATGGTGAAGGACAGGAAAGCCTGTCTTGCTGCAGTCAATGGGACAGCAAAGAGTTGGATACAACTGAGTGGCTGAATAATAAGAACCATTTGGGCTTCCTAGTAGCTCAGATGGTAAAGACTCCACCTGCAATGTTAGGAGACCCAGCTTTGATCCCTAGGTCTGGAAGATCCCCTAGAGAAGGAAATGTCAACCCACTCCAGTATTCTTGCCAGGAGAATTCCATCAACAGAGGAGTCACAAAATGACTCCATGGGGTCACAAAGAGTCATTCACGACTGAGTGATTAACACTAATAACAATTTATTTAAATAGGTCTAACTATACTATAGACATAGAACTAATCAGGCAAGGCAGAGGTATATGAAACATTTGACCACTCTAACAAAATGGTTACAAATACCAGGGGAATTTGTCTTTATTGACAAAAATAATTTGTTATTTAAAATTATCTATAAAATGTTGATTAGAATTACATCAGAATCACCACTGATGGAACCAATGTTTTATGCATTCTATTTTAAAACCATTGGTCAAAGTAAATCTGAGCAGAATGTACAGTGGGGCGTTGGTGGAGGGTAACGAAGCAGAGAAAAATGTGATAACTTGCTGCTTGAGACTTTTTTCCGCTGGAATTTTGTAATATTTTTGCTTCCACTGTTTCATTCAGCGAGAAGCCACTTTCCAAATATATTTAATAGTATTCTAAAATAACTCTTTTCTAGGAATCCAAAATGCCCTTGACAGCAAGAGGTAACCAAACACATTCAGACAGCTAAGATTCAATTTTAGATCTTCATGGAACATTATGACACATTATTGAAGAAAAAAAAAGAAATCTTTGCACAGTGCCAATATTCACCCAGCAAACAAGACTACTTCCATATTGGTTTTAAAAATATTGAAATAATTCCAACCTTTTGTTAAGTAGGAACTGCTTCCAGTTACCAAACCCACACATTCTGTCTGTGCCATCGTTACATTGATGGTCTTAGATCCTCCATACCACCCCACAGTTCAAAAATCACATTATTAATTCTGGATAGAGAAAGATCCTACTGGCCCACATTCCAGCACCTTGCTGAATGTCTATCCTCATTTATCGATGACTATGTGGTGTTGGAGAAGACTCTTGAGAGTCCCTTGGACTGCAAGGAGATCCAACCAGCCCATTCTGAAGATCAGCCCTGGGATTTCTTTGGAAGGAATGATGCTAAAGCTGAAACTCCAGTACTTTGGCCACCTCATGCGAAGAGTTGATTCACTGGAAAAGACTCTGATGCTGGGAGGGACTGGGGGCAGGAGGAGAAGGGGACGACAGAGGATAAGATGGCTGGATGGCATCACTGACTCGATGGACGTGAATCTGAGTGAACTCCGGGAGTTGGTGATGGACAGGGAGACCTGGTGTGCTGAGATTAATGGGATGGCAGAGAGTCAGACATGACTGAGCGATTGAACTGAAGTGAACTAATGTTGTGCTGGTGATTGAATGGTTTGGATTCCATCCCTTTTTATATGTCGTTACATAAAAATTTAAAATGTTACTTATTACTTCATACTTCAAGTTTACTTAATACTGCTTCTTTTCATTTATTTTAAAAGTTTTTCAATGTCTGTATCCCCAAATTCTATCTGCTACAAGAGATTTTCACATTTGACTCCTATTCTCCCTATGAGTTCCCTTTTTGTAATGAACCAATGTACAATCATACTCCCATTTAACTGTCTACGATAAACACCTAGTGATTTCTGTGCTGCCATAACTTACTTAAAGCAAAGGGGTTCAGCATGGAGGATAACAATTGACCCCCGGAGGGTAGAAACACATTCTGCTATTAACTGATTATGAACCATGGTAACTGGATATTTGGATGTGACAGTTGGACCATAGAGAAGTCTGAGTGACGAATTCTTGATGCTTTCGAATTGTGGTGCTGGAGAAGACTTTAGAGTCCCTTGGACAGCAAGGAGATAAAAGCAGTCAATCCTAAAGGAAATCAATCCTGAATATTCACTAGAAGGACTGATACTGAAGTTGAAGCACTGATACTTTCACCACCTGATGCGAAGAGTGGGCTTGTTGGAAAGACCCTAATGCTGGGAAAGATGGAAGGAAACAACAAAGGTAGCTGAAAGGTAAGCCCAGCTTCACAGAATTTCAGCACTAGGAACACTTTGACCTTCCTCCTGTAATATGCTACTTCTCCAGCCCACTTGTCTTCCTGGACAGCTTTTAGTCTCAGTCTTGTGAACCAGAGATCTGATTGTTCCTGAGGACTCTCCATCTTGATCTTTACTCACCAATATACAGCCTACTGAGGAGGGTATGGCAACCCACTCCACTATTCTTGCCTGGAGAAGCTCCATGGACAGAGGAGCCTGGTGGGCTATAGTCCATGGGGTCGCGAAGGGTTGGACACAGCCGAGCAACTGAGCACATCACAGTGCAGCACATAGAGCCTCCTTCTTATTTGATACTGCTGGCACTGCTTTCTATTTCCTTGGACAATTATTTGTGTTGAATTATGCCCCATCTTAAAAAAAATTAAGGTAGAAAATATGATTTTGATGATCTTGAAGTGAAAATTATTGATGATATTTATGAACTGTGATTAATCTCTCCAGTTACATAAGGAAGTTTAAATATTCAAATAAAAGAAAAAGAGAAAAAGTAATTTTTGACAATGTGAATTTAGGCTTTCACATTATCTGGGAAATGTTAATTATGGGAGAGGTGAAAAGAGCATAGGTTTACATGCTCGATATATGTGTTCTGAAAGGACGATTTAATTCATGGAATGGTGGATAACACATGTTCATGTTAGATTGCTAAATGTACTGTAACTGCATAATATACCAGTGAAAACTATATTTAATATATCCTCATTGTACATTTCAGTGTTCTTCTGATTTGTAGAAATCAATCTCTGATTTTTAGATGAATGCTGGAAGGAAGATTGATTTGCTTACACATGCATATGCCGTAGCATATCTTTTTCCAAAGTCATGATGTAGACCACAGGTTAATGACTAGCAAAGAACACCCTGTTCTGCTTTTATTCAAACTGTTAAGATATAACCTAATTTAAAAATACAGTATTATATAAAATATTTATTGATTTGATATACGTAGCTCATGAAAGCAAATATTGAAAACATAATTATCAGTAAGTATGCAAGAATTATGTGGAGAATGTAGAAATCCAAGGAAATTACATGATGTCATTACTGGAAATAATCCCATTCAAATCAAATATATTCCCATTTTTGCAGTATTTTGTTTTTAGTTTCTCTTGATAACATAACATTATGTTGGCTGACAGTGACAGATGAATATTCACATATCCTGGGCATTGGATAATATATGGTTAGGTAGAGAAAAAGACACTTCCAGTAATGTGCCTTGGGTGTGATGTGATTAAAGCCCAGTATCATGGTATAATATGAGAAGCGCTTTACAGAAACACAGATTCAACTCAGGGTCAAGAAGATCCCTTGGAAAAGCAAATGGCAACCCACTCCTGTATTCTTGCCTGGAAAATTCCGTGGACAGAAGAGCCTGGTGGAGTACAGGCCACGGGGTCACAAAGAATCAGACATGACTTAGCGACTAAACAACAAGAAGAAACATAGAGGAAACAAAGTAAGAAAGCCTTCACTCCCCCTGAATGTGTATAAATAGCTAAGAATTAATTATAAAATGCTAGTGTAGAAGTTTGATACTACTAGGAGGAGACATTTTTGGTAAAGTAATGCTGAATCACAGTCATGAAACAAAGAAATCCACAAGAGTCACTTTATCTCCATTTCACCCACCTGACTCTCTATGTCACCTGTGCAAACTGACCAAAAAGTCCATTTGAAATACAAAGGGTGAATGAATACTTATTTCCATATTTCAGGTACAATCATTGTGGACATGAGGCCTGTCCCGAGTGTATATATTTGGATAAAGAAATCTGCTTGCCTTAAGGCAGTCTTACATAGGTCACTGAGAGAAGGGAAAAGGGAATGTTGTCACATATAAAAGCCTTCAAATATTTAATGGCTTTAAAAATGCTTTCCACCAAGACTTTGGTCAAGTTCAAAGATCTTGAATTTAGAAATCCTGATCAGACTTCTTGAAGTCTGAGGATTAAAGAGATTTAGCAATAGGAGTATAAGGACGGTGGTTTAATGACAAATATTGTACAACAATTTCTGATTAGTTGCTTGGTATTTGATGATTACAATTAAAAACAAAAGTTGTGACCAGATGATTAAGAATCATAAATTTTAGGACATGTAGTCAAATTTCAGCCTATTGGTAATAGAAAGTGACTGAAAGACTTTGAGAGGATTTAAGTGATAAAAGGGGGTGATTTATAAAAATTAATCTAAGGAAAATTTGTTTGTTGAATTGGAGTGGGAAGACATTGAGGATGAAAAGGATATTCATCTTGAACACTTAGGATTTTTTTAGCTCTTTTCTTTTTTTGAATTAATGTATATATACATATATATATATATTTTTTTTTTCCTTGTACCTTTGTCCCTTATCCAGAATTTTGCCTAATTTGTCTCATTATGTTATCCTACCTTTCTATATAACTAAATAACTAACTTCAGTTTAATATTTATTTATCATCTTTAATTTTAATTATTCCCTGTCCTATTTAACAAAGTCATACATGTCTAAACAACATATAAAATACCCCTTAATCATTTGACTTATTCTCATATCATAAACATGTTTCCCTATTCTTTATCAAGCAAGCTGTTAATTTATATAGCAGATAGTAAATTAAAAGCTAAATAAAACTGACAAAGTAGTGGAAGAGTAGCCACTAATAAGTTACTATAAGACTAAACCAGTCCAGGGGCTTGCCTGGTGGCTCAGCAATAAAGAATTCACTTGCCACTGCAGGAGATATGGGTTGGATCCTTGATCCAGGAAAAGTCCATGTTCTGCAGAATAGGTAAGCCCATGAGTTCTTGTGTCCGACTGTGTGTGATCCTATGGACTGCAGCTTGCCAGGCTCCTCTGTCCATTGAATTCTCCAGGCAAGAATACTGGAATAGGTTGCCATGCCCTTCAGGGAATCTTCTCGAGCCAGGGATTGAACCCGCATTTCTTATGTCTCCTGAACTGACAGCCAGGTTCTTTACCACTAGCGCAATCTGGGAAGACTCAGCTAAGCCCTGCGCACCACAGCTATTGAGCCTGTGCTCTAGAGCCAGGGAAACACAACTATTGAGTCTATGCGTTCTAGAGCCAGGGCTTGGCTGGCTGCAAAGAAACCACTGCAAAGAGATGCCCCCGCTTACCACGACTAGGGAAAAGCCTGAACAGCAACGAAGACCAGCACACCCAATAAATAAGTAAATAAAACCATTAAAAGATTAAAAATGACTCAGTCCAGACTGAACTGTTAACAGTTCTTTAAAGGGAAATCTAAGAGAAAACATCAAACATCTTTGAATTTGTCATTCAAAAATATTCCATAAATATGGCAACTTACTTAATAATAGACCTCAATTTATTTAATTTGTAAAAATTGTTCAGATTATTATAAAATAAGGAGAATATTCAACCAAGCCAAAACAGAAGGCTATAAATTATACAGGGCCCACCAGCCAGATGTGGTTTGGTATTTTGTAGTATATCTTCATCTATGCCTATATCTATGTCAAAATATGTTGATGTTGTCTAAAATGAGAAATATATGTATATACAATCAAAAATCCAAATTCTACATGTTTTAAAAACCTTGAAATTAGCATGTAAAGGCAATGGCACTCCACTCCAGTACTCTTGCCTGGAAAATCCCATGGATGGAGGAGCCTGGTAGGCTACAGTCCATGGGGTCGCTAAGAGCCGGACAGGACTGAGCGACATCACTTTCACTTTTCACTTTTATGCATTGGAGAACAAAATGGCAACCCACTCCAGTATTCTTGCCTAGAGAATGCCAGGGATGGGGGAGCCTGGTGGGCTGCCATCTATGGGGTTGCACAGAGTCGGACACGACTGAAGCGACTTAGCAGCAGCAGCAGCAGCAGATAATATCTGCAACACAAATTTCACAGGTAATAAATACATGTCTGCAACATAAATTTTAGTTCCTGAAATGTTTATCTATATGAATCCCAGAAAACTTACTTATCTTTTAATATTAGATGTTTACACTGTATTCAGAAATTAAGATCATGGCATCTGGTCCCATCACTCCATGGGAAATAGATGGGGAAACAGTAGAAACAGGGTCAGACTTTATTTTTTGGGGCTTCAAAATCACTGCAGATGGTGACTGAAGCCATGAAATTAAAAGACGCTTACTCCTTGGAAGAAAAGTTATGACCAACGTAGATAGTATATTCAAAAGCAGAGACATTACTTTGCCGACTAAGGTCTGTCTAGTCGAGGCTATGGTTTTTCCAGTGGTCATGTATGGATGTGAGAGTTGGACTGTGAAGAAGGCTGAGCACTGAAGAATTGATGCTTTTGACCTGTGGTGTTGAAGAAGACTCTTGAGAGTCCCTTGGACTGCAAGGAGATCCAACCAGCCCATTCTGAAGATCAGCCCTGGGATTTCTTTGGAAGGAATGATGCTAAAGCTGAAACTCCAGTACTTTGGCCACCTCATGTGAAGAGTTGGCTCATTAGAAAAGACTCTGGTGCTGGGAGGGATTGGGGGCAGGAGGAGAAGGGGACGACCGAAGATGAGATGGCTGGATGGCATCACGAACTCGATGGACTTGAGTCTGAGTGAACTAAGGGAGATGGTGATGGACAAGGAGGCCTGGCGTGCTGCGATTCATGGGGTCGCAAAGAGTTAGACATGACTGAGCGACTGAATTGACTGAACTGAACTGAACTGATCCCCAATGAGGTCCTCTTTAAAAATTGACTTCTCCCAGACTCAATAAGAAGATAGCTGAGATATATCCTAAGCTTCTTAAACAGGCTGCAGGACTTAGGCACAAAGGCATGCAGTGTTTGACATGAAAATCAGGATCAGTGTATCAATAATCTCTTAATTATGGATGATGTCTTGATGTGACAAGCACCACAGCACATGATTGGAGATGCACCAGCTTGTTCAGTCTCTTAACAAGGAAGCGGAGAATCCATGCAATGATGTCTGGAGCCTGCAGACATGTGCTATTGTGTACCTTGAGAAAGACGAATATCCAGTTTCAATGTGCTTTCAATTACATGGTGCTTCATTTTTGTTAGCTGCTAAATGTTCACATGAAATTAAGTCAGTCTGGTCTGAGTGCATGCTTTTTTCCTGTCTTGGAAAATTTTTAATTAGAGTTCCACTAATAACCTTAGGAAAAAGTAACTTTTTTTGTTTGTTTGTTTTACTTTTTTGTTTAAGTGTAGTTGACTTTCAACATTATGTTAGTTTCAAGTGAAGTGCTATAAATATATATATGGAAAATAAATATGTGTATATTTATTTTTTTAATTCCTTTCCCATACAGGTTATTACAAAATACTGAGTATAGTTCCCTATGCCATACAGTAGGTCTTTGTTTATCTATTTTATATATAAAGTGACAGTTTCCTTAAACATCTGAGAAACAGTGTTTTGGAAGCATGCTTTTGCTTATCACTTCAGTTGTGTCCAAATCTATGCAGCCCTATGCTCTGTAACTTGCCAGGCTCCTGCATCCAGTGGGATTATCCAGGCAAGAATACTAGAGTGGGTTGCCATGCCCTTCTCTGGAGATCTTCCTGACTCAGGGATCAAACCTGCGACTCGTATCTCCTGCATTGGCAGTTGGGTTCTTTACCATTAGCGCCACCTACCTATCCACTGATGGGGCTTCCCAGGTGCTCTTTGGTAAAGAATCCACCTGCCAATGCAGAAGACGGGCTCAACCTCTAGTGGGGAAGATCCCATGGAGAAGGAAATGGCACCCCACTCCAGTATTCTTGCCTGGGATATCCCATGGACAGAGGAGCCTGGCAGGCTACCATCCATGGGGTCGCAAAAGGGTCAGCCATGACTTATTGACAAAATAGCAATAATACCATATTCTTATAATTATAAACTATGATAAATATGACATATTATAGCCTTGTAGCAGAATCTTTACTCATATATTCTATTGTTTGTTATTGCTAGATCCCTAGACATAGATTTACTAAGTCAAAGAAAACGTCATATGTAAATATAGTTCCCCAAGATGCCTATTGTCCATTTTAATTTGATGTTATTTTGCTTGGTATTTCCCTCCTCTTTTCCCCCAATGCTTATTCATTCTTTATCTCTCAAGTTGAAAGCTGCTTTAGCTGAAAGGCCTACCCTGAACAATTGATGAAGAGTATAGAAGAGTATATTCAGTTTGTTATGTTTATTATAGTAAACTTTATTTTTTTTCACAGCACTCCTCACGTTGTGTAAATATACATTTGTATGTACTCTTAATTTGATTGATTAATTTCTCTAAATGTAACCATTTAGAGAGTGGAAAGTCAGTTATCTTTGATTTTGCTACTCAACAGATAATCAGTGTAGGAAATATTTTAGGTCCTCAACAAGTGTCTGTTGAATAACTTCATGGCTGACTTTAAGCAAGGAGTAGACCTGCTGAGAGATAACATTATTATAACCTCTGTACTGGAGTTCAGGAATAGGATACCAGATCCTTGAAGAGCTGTGTCTTAAAAAGAAAATGGGAGAAATTTACCTTAGGGACTCTGGAGGACTTTTAAATACAGCAAGTGCTTATTAATCTTTTTCTTACATGAACTTTCTATTCCATTCGATAGTGCTGACTTTTCATTTCTAAAAATCTTTCCTTCCTTGGCTTCCCTAATTAACGATTTTATACTTTTTCCCTAAATTTTTCATCTTGGATGAACTTCTTCTTATTTAATATAACTATAAATGATTGTTAGATAGAAAAATTGCCATTATTTAAGCTCACAGATTATATATATTTCAGCATAATCAAACACTGATGCAAAGGAAATAAAAAGGCACAAATAAAAGTCAATTGAATAAAAGTCAGATGGAATAATTTTGTGCTAAAATAAATGTTTAAAATACTTAAATTTTAAAAAGGAATTTCTATTTAAAAAAGTGATTGAAATATATGGAGTTACCAGCAATATATGTAACATTAAAATAGCCTGAGCAATGCAAAGATTTTTTTTTTCAGACTATTAATTTAAATTTTGCTCTAACTTCTCCTAGAGTGTTCCAGTGAAAAGTCTTTGAAATCTAAGAAACTGAATCAATGTACTTATTTTAAGTTAATGACCTGAAGTCCAATATACTAATAGTGGCTGCTGGAATGGTAGTATTGGGAAAAAGTTTGGGCCATTTCTGACTTGAACAGAAAGGAATGTTGCCTGAGAGTTTCCCTTGCCAGCTATTCACCTTGAAGGTAATTTATAACACCTCTTACCCAGCAGCACCCAATTAATTCTAGGTGGGAGTTGACTTATAAATACTCAACTCCCTCAGTCCTCAGGGAATCACTGAGTTGTGTATTCTATGGTAGCAGATTAAGATAAAGTCACACAAAATTGTGTTTGTGATAACAGAACACAACTTTATAAAGTGCATTTTCTTGATGACTCTTTTCCCTACTGCTCACATCAGATGACCTTCACCAACAAAATAACTGAATTTCATGGAGATGCTTACTTCAAGGTCTGTTTCTGAACTAACCTAAGAACAAAGATAAAATTTCCAGCAAAATTGGGATGGGAGCATCCTAGCATGTGTTTACGTTTCTGTCATCTTCGTTTCCCTTCTAAGAAGAGAACTGGAAATGAATAACAATATTAGTTCATAACAATTCAGTAGTCCTAAGCTCTCTTTTCCAATAGAACTATTTATTAGAATATATTATATGTTGAAATATTAAGTAATTTATAGCTGATTACATTCTGTATAAAAGAATTTTTTTTTTAAACAAAGAGCTTAGATTCCTTCTGGGCCCCCAATCTTCTGTTATTAGTTTCAGAGAATAAAATGTTCTCTCCATGAAGTGTTTTTCATTGGCTCTAAAAAAGATAAGATACTAGGTAGCCAGACCATGTAACAGTTACTGAAAGTACTGTTGCTTATCATATTATGCACAGAAGCATTTAATTATAACTGCTGTCATAAGACCTTATTGAATTTTAACCTTACACATGTATGTGGATGGACCTATACTTAAATATGTGTTTTAGAATTTTTTTCAGAATCTCTGGAGTCACATTTGACAAACATAAAGAAAATTCATTATTTCTGATGGCTTACATTATGAGTAATATGTAAGAATTTAAACATACATTTTTAAAATAAATTTGAATTTATTAATTAAAGATGAATTGATTAAATGTGTTAAAGATTGCCCATCTTCTAAAACTTTCATAAATATTCATACAGTGTATATTTTCAATTGGATTGAGCTAACAGAAAAGTAAGAAATTAATAATGAAATTCTGAGGTCAGATTTTACACCGTCTATTTTATAATTTATATTTAAAATATCTTAAAGTAAAAGGAACCTACAAAGTTGATCTAAGTGAGAATGCACTTATTTTAATTTCCAAAAGAGAATGAACTGATTGGAGTCACCTTTCTCATGACTGAAGAGCCCCTCACAACTAGGAGAGGAAAATTTATATTTTACACAACAGAAATATTCCTCCTGGTGATCAGGACTATGGATTTCTATTTTTAGGTCCTGCTCAGTAGAAGATCTTGTGTTTTTAAATACATACAAGAGACGCTTATTGTTAAAAACAGTAACTGAGGATTAGGTCCTTAATTACAATATGAGGATCCACAGTCCCAGAGTCAGAATATGGTACTTAATGTAAAATAAAAATTGCACCAGCCATGTGTTAAAAACAGCAAAGAAAACTTAATCAAGACTATTGCAATAGGGGTCAACATTAGATTTAAACATTTGTGAGCTAACGGAAAAGTACTGGAGGACAAGGTAGGGTATGTGAAAAATGAAAGTGAAAGTCCCTCAGTTGTGTCCAACTCTTTGCAATTCCATGGACTAGTCCATGGGATTCTCCAGACCAGAATACTGGAGTGGATAGCTTTCCCCTTCTCCAGGGGATCTTCCCAACCCAGGGATCAAATACAGGTCTCCTGCATTGCAGGCAGATTCTTTATCATCTGAACCACCAGGGAAGTCCAAGAATACTGGAGTGGGTAGCCTGTCCCTTCTCCAGAGGATCTTCCCAAACCAGGAATTGAACCAGGGTTTCCTGCATTGCAGGCAGATTCTTCACCAGCTGAGCTACCAGGTGAGTATGATTAGGTTATCCTATGTGTGAAATGTAGCTTATCAAAATTTGGCTCCTACCATTCCTAGAGACCAGGAGGAGTAGGCGTTGTCTTTCTTCTTGATGGTATTTCAAAGGGATGATGTGCAGGGACAGAAGAAAGACATTTCTGGGTTGTAGGAGATTTACATCTTAAAAGGACAAAGACAGAATGTACAAAGACAAGTTTTCTAAAGTTAACAATCTCAGTAAGGGGAGAGCAGGGGCATAGAATAAGACATTAGAAGCCTGTGCAAAGTATAGTCTAGCACAGGAAAACTATAAGTCATCTTGGTCATTCATTATCTGTTAGAATTACACATGATATCATTTTTCACTTTTGTGATTACACACACACATATTTTGTTGTTATTACAGAGATAGTGATGTAAATTGAAATACTACTAAAGACATTATTATATCTATATTTATGTTTGGGGTATCAATTATAAAATAAATTCATATGTTATGTCAAAACAAACAAAAAAATATAAAAATTCTTCTCTGCTCCTTGGCCACCTGTCCACTCCCACTGTGCATTGTGCATCAACCAAACCTCCCCCATCAGCAGGAATACCCACTCAACCATAAGAAGCTACATTCTCCTAGCACCAACAAGACAGCTCCTTAAACAATAACATTTCCTTTTGAGCTTGTAAAAGGTCACATGACCTACCTGATGGCTGAATTATGTAAATTGTCGATAACATATCATTAATGTATATCCCTCTCTCTCAAAAAAAAAAAAATATATATATATATATATATAAACTGCATCTTGACATCTCACATATATAAACAGTTCTCAGAGCTTTCCTTTTTATCATTTATTTTTAATTGAAGTATAATTGCTTTTCAATAGTGTTTGTTTCTGCCAAACATCAGCCTGAGATATGCTCTTCCTGGATCATAATTTTCAAACTTGACTTGAATGAAATTTTCCAATTCTTTCTTAGATTGATTACTTTATGAACAAATTAATCACCAAAACTAACCACACTAGATGCTTGTTGCAGTTTTTCACAAAGTTAGGTACTCAAATGTATTTTCAGTAACAAGTGTTCTCAAATTTGCAAATTACTGGACTATTTCATCAGTTTGAAAATAAGAGGCTGCTACCTATAAACTTAGAGTTCCAGATCTTCCCCTTGACCAATCCCACACTTAAATCTTGACTTATTACTATTTGTGCTTTAATAGCAATCCATGGCCAAGGAGTCCTTCATTGCCAAATTTTTATATTAAGCTATTTGACCAATGAATCCAGCTACCAAAGCTGTGTCCTTTTCAAGGCCACCATAAACAAAATTCTAACACAGGACACTTAAGCACTGCAATATAGGCTGCTGCTAGAACCGATTATATACTCAGACAAAAAGCTGACAACATAATTAGCATGAAGAAAAAAACATTGCATTAATGTATACTTTCATTTTACCTAGTGTTATTAATGGTTCTATTAAAAGAAAAGAAAGGTTATAATATTTGTTCTCCGGGTAACTCTTTCTAAATATATAAAGAAAGGCAATGATTAGTCATTTTTATTCATTTATTATTCAGCATGTTCACTTGCCAAAGCACAAAGGCCAGAAAAGGAATTAACCTTTGCTCTTGGTTTGATAAGAATGAAACTAAAATAAGAACCACCTAGCATTAATATTGTTAAATTGAAGCTGCTGAGAAGACAGATGAAGGCTTTAAAATAACCCCAGATGGTTACTGGTATATCCTGCTCAAAACAAAGATGCCAGCCTGTTTAGTTCAAAGATCATTAGTTCCCTTATTTGACAATTTGGGATTTTACATCTCATAATGTGAGAAATGCACTGTGTTATCTAACAGAGTGTACGACCCTGGGCTAATTAAAAGGCGCACATGAGCAAGGCAGGGTGAAGCAAGGCGGCTTCATTACAAGTGGTGGTGGTTCCCTGGAGGCAGAAACATCAAAAGATTCCTGGAAGTGGTCCAAGGCATCAGTCAAAGGCAATGTGCTTCCCAGACAGCAAGGCCGCTGAGTGGGATTGCAGCACTGGGAACTGTTTAATCTGAACGTGGCTTTTAGTTTATTTGTCAGATTGTTGAAATACAAGACCTCAGAGGGAATTGAACATGCCGACAGGAACTGAATGTGACCTTTGCAGCTGACAGACCAGACTTGCTAGGGGAGGGGGTGTTTTTTTATATCTGTGTGTACTGTCACCTTTTAAATTGTAGAGTGACAGAGGAACAGGAGAGTATGGAGGCTTCCCTAATGCTGTTATTCTATTTCAAGGCCTCCTCACTTCCTGGGCTTGTACTGTATTTCTGCCCTTATGTTATATTCTAACTAGAAGCCAATATTGAAGGAGAAGCAAGGTCATGTGTTGGACAAGACTGGGGCTATAAAGAATCAGATAGGCAGCCTGAAACTCTTATAATTCAAATTCTAGGAATCTCTAGAACAGAAGTAATTTACCTTTGCACAAAGATGGATACTTGAGGATTATGGGGAAAGGTGAGCATTGTAACCTAAAAAATTTCTCAGTAGGAGAAAGCATGTTACATATATAACATCTACATAAAATAGTAATTATTAATTTATATACTATATATAATTAATATATTATATAGTATGTATTTATAATGATATATAAATAATATATATTATAATTGCTAAATATATTTATAGTAGGGACATTTATAAATTATATTTCTTTTAATAATTAACAGACTCACTGTAAAAGCCCCTGGTGCTGGGAAAGTTAGAAGGCAAAAGGAAAAGGGTGCAGCAGATGATAAGATGGTTAGATAGCATCACCAACTCAGTGCACATGAACATAAACAAACTCTGGAAGATGGTGAAGAACAGGGAAGCCTGGCATGTTGCAGTCCATGGGGTCGCAAAGTCAGACATGACTTAGTGACTGAATGCATTACAGGTGAAAAGTGTTATTCACTTAGTCCTGTCTGGCTCTTTGCAACCCCTTGGATTATAGCCTGCCAGGCTCTTCTATCCATGAAATTCTCCAGACTACTGGAGCAAGTTGTGATTCCCATCTCCAGGGGATCTTCCCAACCCAGGGATCAAACCCAAGTCTACCGCATTGCAGGCAGATTCTTTACTGTCTGAACCATCGGTGATATACACTACATTTTGTAATATTAATTACAAATAAGCATGCATACACAAAAAGAAATATGCTACAACACAAATTGATATACTGAAAAAGGAGGAAAAGTGATATTGAGAAGGCTTGTACATTTATGCACGTAGGTAATTATAATCTTCTATAGAGATACATATGTATGGAAATGTAGTGATAAAGGCAGAAAGTTAGATATTTTATCTATAATTTAAATTTTCAAAGATTTAGATTAAATTTGTAAATTTAGAAGAAGGTACAACAGGAAAAAACAAAACAAAATTATGAGAGCTGAACTATAAAGAAAGCTGAGCACTGAAGAATTGATGTTTCGAACTGTGATTCTTGAGAGTCCCTTGGACAGCAACGAGATCAAACCAGTCAATCCTAAAGGAAATCAGTCCCAAATATTTGGAAGGACTGATGCTGAAGGTGAAACACCAATATTTTGGCCACCTGATATGAAGAACTGACTCACTGGGAAAAGACCCTGATGCTGGGAACGATTGAAGGTGGGAGCAGAAGAGGATGACAGAGGATGAGATGATTGGATGGCATCACTGACTCAATGGACATGAGTCTGAGCAGGCTCCAGGAGTTGGTGATGGACAGGGAAGCCTGGCATGCTGCAATCTATGGGTTCACAAAGAGTCAGGCATGACAGAGTGACTGAACTGAAGGTTTGCCTCCTCTGGAGAGCAAATACTTAAAGGTTCTCATCGTTTCCTAAATTTCCCAGTAAAATCCAAATCTCCTCTCTCATTCATTCATTTTATTTTATTCTTTTTTCATTTGAGTGATCTCCAGAATTTTCTTTAAATTACAGATTTTTATGAAGTATAGTTAGTCTCAGCTGACCTAAAGTCATTAAAACATTCTATTTAAATGCTTTTTTAAAGAATAATTAGATGATAAAATTAAAAGTTGGTATATTTCTAATAAAAAGATACATATTTAATTTTCCTTATAAATATACACAAATATTCCATTCTTTTAATATTGGCCAGACTTTGAACATCAGAGACCATACTCATTGGAGTTCCATTGTACACTCAGAATTAGCAACCAATTTTATTTTTTAAAAATGAGGAGAGAATTTTGGTACATTCAAAAAATAATTTTGTCTCATATTCCTTCACGAGTTTCATAACTGTTCCCTCAATCACATCTTATACTTTTTAACACCATTTTGACAGTCATTACAGAGTAGCCTGGTGGGCTGCAGTCCATGGGGCTGCAAAGATTCAGACATGACTAAAGTGACTAAGCACAGCAGAGCACATACTGATTTTTGGACTTCCCAGGTGGCGTTAGTGGTAAACAACTCACCTCCCAGTTCAGGAGATGTAAGAGATGAGGGTTCGATCCCTAGGTCAGGGAGAGTCCCTGGAGGAGGGCATGGCAGCCCACTCTAGTATTCTTGCCTGAAGAATCCCATGGACAAAGAAGTCTGGCAGGTTACAGTCCATAGGGTTGCACAGTGTCTGACATGACTGAAATGACTTAGCACTCACATGTTGACTGTTATTACTTTCAAAGAAGGCAATTTTCTTATTAGAAACTCTTCTTAATAATTTTAGATGTTAACTTATTTAATTAAATCATACAATTAGAAATAGATGTGAACAGATTTGGGAACAAAACTAGCTTCCTCTTGCTAAACATGTAAGTCACCATGGGAAGAAATGTGTGGCTCAATAGAAACAGGAGCTTAGTGAGTTAAGAGCATTTTGGACATTGGCCAGAATATGTTACAGAACAGTGGTTCTCAAATGGGATTGACTTTCTTTCTCAAAGGACATTTGCCAAAGTTGGGAGACATTTTTGGTTGTCACAATTGTACAGAAAAAAGGGTGCTATTGACATCTGTTGGATAGTGGCCAGGAATCTTGCCAAACATACTACAGTGCACACAAGAGAGCCCCCAAACAAAGAACAGTTTGTCAGCTGAGATATGCTGTTATAGTGGGGACAGATAACTGCTAAATGTGTGGGTCATGTAAGAAAAAAAGATGTGGAAGGTGTTATCAATTAACATACTAGCATTTGTTTGCTTCCAGAAAAAAGTGGAGAACTCATATTTCATACTGCATAGAAAATTAATTAGGTAGTATATAGAAAATGCTGAATAAATTCTTGATCAGTGATACAGATATAGATTAGAAAATAATTTCTAACAAGACAAAGAGGAGGCATAGATAAACATCATGAGAATAAATATGAAACATATGAAAATTTAAGAAGGTAGAAAAGAGGCTTAAGTCTAGAATATGTTTCAAAAACACATCATGTAATCATTTGTGAACAAAAAGACTTTTCCATTACAAACTCTTTAAAACAATCTGAAAATACAAATTTCTAAATACTTTCTTTCAATAACAAGAAAGATTTTGAACATGTCATTTTAGTTTACAAGTGTAGGGGCAGATGCAAAATATAATTACTTGTGATTAACCAGAATTGCTGCTAAATTTAACCTTGCTTACACAGAACGCAAGCTATGTAAGAAGGTTGATTTTTTAAAAGAGATAAATTCTATTGAGTATAATTTTATACTTATAGAAATGAATAAAAATGTGACATTTATTGAAAAAATTTTTATATATTTTACATTTCCCTATTTGGTAGACCTTTCTTTTACTGGGTTTAGAAGTAATTTTTTAAATTAAGTTCATTTATGATTTTAATACTCATTATGTTGAATTATAGATATATTTTTCATAAAGCAAAAAAAATGTTATAACATAAACATTTGTACCCAATTTGTTAATATTTGTACCTAATTTGGAAAAGTGACATATTAGGAAAATGTATACATTAAGTAATCCATTCATTGTTTGCAAAGCAATGGATATGGCAACTAAGAGAATCACTATATTGGAAGAGGGATTAAACAGTCATAGCAGAAGTGTAGTTCATATTTGCTTTTCTAGTATTGGTAACAAGACAATGTCTATGTGATACTTACTGATGGAGTTTAATTTCCTTCAGTTAAATTATACTCTGTTCTGAAGGAGAGTGATTTGGGGAAATTCTTATTCAAACACATAAGCTACACCAGCAGAATGAGGAGTGCTAGGCAGAGATAAAAATTAATATTAGGAGAAATTTGAATGATTACATTTTGACACCTAACATTGGCTTTATGCCTAGCTTTTTACATGTAACACATGCACTAACAGAGGCTGGCATTCATGTTGGAAAGGGCAAAACAAACTAAGACTCAGGAGCTTTCTGATCACCTCAACATTAGTATCAAGATGCTCTTATCTTTTTATTATTACCTATAAATAACATTTTAGAGCATTTTTAATGTTCAGTTTCATAATAATTTTTTTTTCCTTTGATAGTTTTCACATTTCCCACCTCCAGTTCCATCTTAACCCTGGAACCATGGACTGAGTCTTCAAGATTGCTTATTTGCATATGTTTTAAGGTCTTTATAGGCAAGTCACTGATCTAGTAAAGCATCACAGCATCACAGCCTGATGTCAATGGGCTAGAAATGAAGACATAAAGTTACCAATTTCTGAAAAATATTCATACCCTTAAATGTTGTTTTAGTTGTAATATTTATACAGTTGTAAATGTCACATTTATTTTTAAATTTCCATTTTCTAGTATTTCCCTTTATTTATTTATTTATTTATTTTTCCTTTCAGAGAGGGGAATTGAGAGTTTTAAGCAGAAGGTGGCAAGTTAGACAATGAACTGATGCATAAAAGTTTAAGACAAGAAAAAAAAAAATGTCCTAGCATATGTAATGGATTGATTTGAAAAGTAAAAAAAAAAAAAAGAAAAGAAAAGATAAATGAAAAGCCATTGTACATAGGTAAATAAAGTTAGAGTAACCACCAGAGTCACAGAAATCAAAAAGACCTTAAGCCATAACTATCCAATCAACTAAAAAGTAAGACTTGTTAAAGTAATATTTCACAAAGGATGCTGTGAATTGGAATGTGCAGAAAAATAAGGAATAGCAAAAGAAAATCTTAGCTGACTTCAGTAAGCTATTACTTTTTTTCTGGGGGTTTCCAAGGGATATGTTCCATATGTTCTGTGTTATTTTGCATCATATACTATAAATAGTGAGAGTCCACTGGTGAACTGTCTTGACTACAGGATATTTTTACTCACTCTTGGGAAAGGCCTAAGGGAAACTCCTAAGCAGTCTGAAAGGCCTTTTTCTTTCCTTTCTCTCTAAGGTAAAACCCAGTTTTTACATGTTGTCCCCTCTATCTATGAAGCATAGTGTGACATGGTAAGAAGACCCACATGTTGCAGAAGAGATCATTGAAAATAAAAGTAAAAAAAAAAAAAAAAAAGGTGAAATTGAGCAGGAGAAAAGTCTAATCCATGTTAGAAAGGGAAAAATCTGCAGCATATATTATATTTTCTGAAGTGATGTAGAGAAGGCAATGGCAACCCACTCCAGTACTCTTGCCTGGAAAATCTCATGGACAGAGGAGCCTGGTAGGCTGCAGTCCATGGGGTCACGAAGAGTCAGACACGACTGAGCGACTTCACTTTCACTTTTCACTTTCATGTATTGGAGAAGGAAATGGCAACCCACTCTGGTGTTCTTGCCTGGAGAATCCCAGGGACGGGGAAGACTGGTGGACTGCCGTCTATGGGGTCACACAGAGTCAGACACGACTGAAGTGACTTAGCAGCAGCAGCAGAGAAAGAAAGGGCTCCCCTGATGGCTCAGATGGTAAAGAATCTGCCTGCAATGTGGGAGACCTGGGTTCAATTCTTGGTTTGGGAAGATTCCCTGGAGAAGGGAACGGCTACCCATTCCAGTATTTTGGCCTGGAGAATTCCATGGACTTAACAATCCATAAGGACTCAAAGATTCGGACATGACTAAACAATACATTGTGTGTGTGTGCGTTTGTGTGTAAAGAGAAGAAAAACGGCCCTCAGGTGGGATAGATCATAGCATCTCTGAATAACTAAATATAACATAGCAAGAACATAGAGAATGAGGAAATGAGGTATTCAGATGAATAACAAGAAGACAATATCTGACCTCCATCAATTGTTACAATTCTTAACGAAACCATTAAAAAAAAAAAAGATGATATATGAAAGTGTCTTTTAAGCTGTATTGAAGATTCCAGATGCAAAAATGCCAAGAAAAATGAGAAATAATTAAATGACTAAGTGGAATAGTGACTTGACCATAAAATAAAGTTTTAAAATGTCTTCCTAGCCTGAAGTTCACAATAGCTTAGAACGAAGTAATGGTGACATAAACTTTTTTGTTTGTTGGTTGGTTTTGTTTTTTGTGTGTGCGTGCTCAGTCACGTCTGACTCTGTGACTCTATGGACTGTGTTGGCCAGGTTCCTCTATCCATGGAATTTTCCAGGCAAGAATACTGGAGTGGGTTGCCATCTCATAAGTTAACCTTAAAAATGAATTCCAATATACATTGCTGCTGCTGCTGCTGCTGCTGCTAAGTCGCTTCAGTCATGTCTGACTCTGTGTGACCCCATAGACGGCAGCCCACCAGGCTCCCCCATCCCTGGGATTCTCCAGGCAAGAACACTGGAGTGGGTTGCCATTTCCTTCTCCAGTGCATGAAAGTGAAAAGTGAAAGTGAAGTCGCTCAGTCGTGTCTGACTCTTTACGACCCCATGGACTGCAGACTACCAGGCTCCTCTGCCCATGGGATTTTCCAGACAAGAGTACTGGAGTGGCGTGCCATTGCCAATATATATTAGGTATAGCCACATACTGTTTATTCTGGGGAGGGGGAGGTTGTGAAGGGGAATAAGGAGTTAGTGTTAAACAAGGAGAGAGTTTCACTTTAGGAAGGTGAAAAATTTGGGATATGGATGATGCTGAAAGTTGTACAACAATGTGTGTATATGTAGAGCCATTAAACTGTACAGTTAAGTATGATTAAAATAGTATGTTTTACATGGTTTAACAAAAAATTATTTAAAAAAATATAAATTTGGAGTTTGAAGTTTATTATCTTTTGGTAAAGCATTTCATTTATTACCACTGAGGCTTCCTTCATTTAAAATACACCATTATATATTTGTTGTTATTCACATATGTTAGCTTATGTCATTCACATAAATAGTAGACTTAAAATTGATATATAAGTAGTCCTAGCTTTTCTTCCTTGAATTCTAATAAAATTTCTTTGCTTTCTCACTATTGCCTAGTTCTAAAGAGTAGCAGTTAAGATAGCATCTACTAGACAATTGCAGGGGACTGTCACATCACAGAATAGAAAGAGCCTCTGTATGGGGAGAGAAACTCCATAGGTCTATTTCACGGGCAGGTTATAGAGGGGAGAGAGTGGGACAGGTAGGAGAGAAAGGCAGTTTTATGTGTTTTTAGTGAGTATAATTGTTGTGTAGTAATTAGAGGATGTAAAGAAAGAAACTTAGACAGCATATTAAAAAGCAGAGACATTACTTTACCGACAAAGGTCCGTATAGTCAAAGCTATAGTTTTTCTGTGTAGTCATGTATGGATGTGAGAGTTGGACCATAAAGAAGGCTGAGCGCTGAAGAAAACTGTGGTGCTGGAGAAGATTCTTGAGAGTCCCTTGGACAGCAAGAAAATCAAGCCAGACAAGCCTAAAGGAATCAACCTTGAAGGTTCATTGGAAGGATTGACACTGAAGCTGATGCTCCAATATTTTGTCATCTAATGTGAAGAGTGGCTCAGACGGTAAGTCTGCTACAACGTGGGAGACGTTGGTTTGATCCCTGGGTTGGGAAGATTCCCTGGAGAAGGAAATAGCAACCCACTCCAGTATTCTCTGGAGAATCCCATGGACAGAGGAGTCTGGTGGGCTGCACAGTCCATGGGGTCACAAAGAGTTGGACATGACTGAGCGACTTCACTTCTGATGTGAAGAGACGACTCATTGGAAAAGACTCTGGCACTAGGAAAGATCGAAGGAAGGAGGATAAGGGGGTGACAGAGGATGAGACAGTTGGGTGGCATCACAGACTCAATGGACATGAATTTGAGCAAACTCCATGAAACAGTGAAGGCGAGGGAAGACTTGTATGCTGAAATTCATGGGGTCACAAAGAGTCGGACATGACTTAGCAGCTAATAAAACTGTAAGGAAAGAGCAAATTAGCCAAGATGGCATGGTCAGGCCCTCTCGCCCCCTGGCCTCTCACTCTTGCCCCACGTTTTGTAAATAGTGATTATGTAAAAGTTGAGATCACTTATAGCATGGCACGTGTGTCATGAGGTACTCTCTTGGTCGCAGGCTGCTATGTGTGGTACACCCATGTGAGCCTTGCCACAAAAACCCTGGCTGCTTCTGTATTGGGGCTACATTGGAGCAACATCATGGTTATGCTATATGACATTATATTATGACTCTGTTATGGCTACTGATACTGCTGGGGCATCAGCCAGGAGAGAGGCTGTGTTATGGCTGCCATACCAGCCAGGAGAGAATAAATGTGTCTGCAGTTCCTGCAACTCCTCGAGTATCCTTCCAGACTTTTAGCTCACGCCTTGCCTACCCTGGGTACAGCGAACAGTGCAGACAGAATGAACAGTGAGACAGTTTGTGGTGTGAAGAGGATAAACAATACAACAATAAGCCCAAAGAAGAAAAATTATTTTAAGAGAGTAGCATTGACGTATATGCACTACTGTGTGCAAAATAGCTAGTGGGAAGTCGCTGTAAAAAACAGGGAGCCCAGCCTGGTTCTCTGTGATGACCTAGAGGGGTGAGCTGGGACAATGGGAGGGAGTTCAAGAGGGAGAGGATATTTGTATACTATGGCTGATTGAAGAGGAGCTAAAACGCCTCTTGATGAAAGTGAAAGAGGAGAGTGAAAAAGTTGGTTTAAAGCTCAACATTCAGAAAACGAAGATCATGGCATCTGGTCCCATCACGTCATGGGAAATAGATGGGGAAACAGACTTTATTTTTGGGCGCTCCAAAATCACTGCAGATGGTGACTGCAGCCATAAAATTAAAAGACGCTTACTCCTTGGAAGAAAAGTTATGACCAACGTAGATAGTATATTCAAAAGCAGAGACATTACTGTGCCAATTAAGGTGCATCTACTCAAGGCTATGGTTTTTCCTGTGGTCATGTATGGATGTGAGAGTTGGACTGTGAAGAGGCTGAGCACCGAAGAATTGATGCTTTTGAACTGTGGTGTTGGAGAAGACTCTTGAGAGTCCCGTGAACTGCAAGGAGATCCGACCAGTCCATTCTGAAGGAGATCAACCCTGGGATTTCTTTGGAAGGAATGATGCTAAAGCTGAAGCTCCAGTACTTTGGCTTCCTCATGTGAAGAGTTGACTCATTGGAAAAGACTCTGAAGCTGGGAGGGATTGGGGGCAGGAGGAGAAGGGGACGACCAAGGATGAGATGGCTGGATGGCATCACGGACTCAATGGACGTGAGTCTGAGTGAACTCTGGGAGATGGTGATGGACAGGGAGGCCTGGCATGCTGTGATTCATGGGGTCGCAAAGAGTTGGACACGACTGAGTGACTGAACTGAACTGATGGCTGATTCACATTTTTGTGTGGCAGAAATCAATACAACATTGTAAACTAGTTATCCTCCAATTAAAAATACAACAGATAAAAACATAAGAAGAACCAACAAAATATGTATTTTACTAGGTTATAAAGTAGATCACATATGTTTTTTATTAATTCATTAATTCTATGAATGCCTCAATCTTTACAGTCACACTTTGTTTAGATATAACTAAGTGATTGTGCTCTCTGAAGCGTCATAGGGAAAGCATTAAACAAGCAGATCTCTAATCTTGGTCAAAGGAGACTCTAGTCTCAGTTCACTGTCATCATAGGACTGTTTAGTGGTCTAATCTACAAATGCATGAGCTGTTAAATACTGTTACCTGGAAAAATGAATACATTTTACTTACCACTCTAGATTATACCATAAGTCAACTCTGTTGATGCTGATGTAAGCAATTTTCAAAACTACTACAATTTTAACAATGTAAATGATTAAATAAGATGTAATTTATAATTATAAGCATGTTCTTATTTCTTTCATAACATTATGAGACAGACATCTGATACTTGTTTAATCTGAAAAGTTACTGGAGAGTAGTATTGATATCGGTCAATTCTGGGAAATTATGTTAGTTCCAAGAAATTATGCAATGAATTACATCATCATAACATAAATTGTTCTGTGAGGTTCCATTATGTATGCATCATGTCAGTGCACAGATTGATATTGGGTTTATTTTTATTCCTTAATATCAGATATACTGTCATATAATTTAAGAAAATATTTGTCTTCTTCTGATCTTATTCATAAATATTTCATCCTACCTTAATAATGATTTTAAAGAGTTACATCAAATATCAGTCACTTTCTGACAAAATAGGTTTGAATTTATCATTATGAAAATTAATATGTATGAACATAAACATATGAAAATATATATGCTATATCTTTGAATGCATGGGTGTAATGCTATAGGCATATATATAACATATATTCATATGCATACATATATATGGAAAAATTAGTTTTCTTTTTAATTCACAGAGTCATCTCAATGTTTCCTAAGAGTCAAAATCTGCACTAACTGTTATTATGGGTCAAAATCTTGCTAAAGGAAATATTTTAATTAAATAAGAGCTACTATATATATCATTTATGGTTTGAAGCTATTACTCATCACTTGAACATTTATTTTTTCTTTGTTGTTCAAAAGTAAATCACACTTATTTTTTGTTTGCTTTTCTGTATGTTTTTCTAAGACATAATGGCAATGATATTGACATTTAAAAAGATGCATGTTTAAAATAAATATAAGGTTATATATCACAGCTTCTCAGATGACATTTCTGTGACACAGTGTCATCTTCTGATTGATTGACTGGTAGATTGTTTAATACAGGGATAGCTGAAAATATTTTTATCAAGAGACATCCTTCACTTTATTGAAACTCAGAAATATATATTTCCAGCAGTGTTGTTGGTGTCTTTTAGCTCTCACTTCCACTACCAGATTAGCTACCTTATATGTAGGACATGGAAAAGTGTGAGTATAATGTAGGAGAAATGTAACATTTATCTAAAACATGCTAAAAGACATGTAATGTGTAGTTGTTTAATTATCTATGTTACCAGAAAATTACTGATAAAAATATCAGTGAAGTTGTAATAATTGAAGTACAGATGAAAGTTTTAAAAGGTTAAGTGAACTTGACAAGAGTTAGATGGACTTTATGCAAATAAGTAAATAAATAAGGAGCTCGGGAGAGTTTACAACTAGTTCAAAGCAGGCAATTAAATGATTTTTGATGTATAGGCATTCAAAACATTTTCACTTGTATACACACCTAAGTCTCCCAAAAAAGCAAGTAAAAGGAAGTGTGAACTATGAGAATCTGAGTACTCATGTCACAAAGATTGATTCAGCATAATACTTTACATTATGGAGAAAAAACAAAATTTAATTATTTAGGAAAGTATCTCATGCAGTGATAGAGAGAATGAAGTTAATCAGATTGCCAATCAACATAATAACTACAGTATTCTCTTTCAGCCTAAAAAGTCACAATTAAATTGGCAACCAATTTAAATAAGGTGAGGAGTGAGACAATGCTTCCAGGAGGGAATTTATTTGTTTTAAAGGAAAAACAAAAGTGTGAAAAATTTGTGAGGTCCTTCTACAGCTGAAGAGGAATATTTTTGACAGTATTGAGATTGCTAAAACTTTAATCTTTCTAAAATTTTCAGCTGTTTCCTGCAATCAAAAATGCCCTGGTCCTAACAAATTCTTAAATTATGTTTCCTAATACTGACTTTTAATAATATCATTACTGACTCCTATAATTTAAAATTGTTGTTGTTGTTGATGATGCTTAGTCACTGAGTCATGTTTGATACTTTTGAGACACCATGGACTAAAGACCACCAGGCTCCACTGTCCATGGGATTTCCCAGGCAAGAATACTGGAGTGGGTTAACCATTTCCTTCCCCAGGGGATCTACTCCACCCAGGGATCAAACCCGTGTCTCCTATATTGGCAGGTGGATTGTTTTACTGCTGAGCCACTGGGGAAGCTCCATAACTTAAAATTACTAAACAAAATTTTTCACATTGCTTTAAAAATGGTAATATTTTCCTTTGCAAGATCAACTTTGAATTAGTAAATCAGTTGGCTTTTTGGATAGTGTTTATTATCTCTCAGGTATCATAAAAATCAGTAGCGGTTTAAATAGTGACAAGCCATAGCCATAGGTCTCCAGGAGCTAAACATCCAATGAAAAATTAATGTTTTGGCATCGTGCCACTATGTAATGGGCTTCCCAGGTAGTTCAGACTGTAAAGAATATGCCTAATATGTGGGAGACCCAGGTTCGCTTCCTGGGTCAGGAAGATCCCCTAGAGCAGGAAATGGAAACCCACTCCAGTATTCTTGCCTGGAGAATTCCATGGACAGAGGAACCTGGTGGGCTACAGTCCATGGGGTTACAAAAAGTCAGATATGACTGAGTGACTAACACACACACACACACACACACACACACACACACACACAATGTAATAATTATATGTGACTTCTGAGTCAGAAACTTCTGTACATTTTCCTCTCTTCGAAGTCTACAATGTCTTCATTTTCAGATAATCTCATTGATGACAGAATAATACTCTATATTCAACAATTTATTTGTCCACTGCTTTGCAATAAACACTTCATGTAATGTTTAGTTCAAAATATATCATTCTCATATTTCAGTTAGGAGAATATTAATGTATTATCTGTGTCAATCTTGTTTTCTTTTTTCTGTTTTGCACATTTTCTCATAGCTTGTTTGACAGACACTCACTATGTGTGTACTGAGTTCTCAGTTGTAGAACAAAATTTGGTAAGATGGATATGTTAACAGTAATCTGACAAAAAATAAAGATTTGGCCCATTAAAAATTTGGAATACATCTTTTAATGTACTCATCTTTCTAATTGCTCTGACATTCTAAGGGCAAAATATCTTGTAAAAGTTTCTGGTAACTACATTGCATCCTACCGGTCATAAGTATTTTCCCCTCATCATTATGGAAACATCTATGTCTGTCAGTTGTAAATTGTTTCAATACTATGGACTTGGATATTCAGTAATGACTATCAAATCTTGAGTTGCCAAGTGCTCACTTCATTTTTGTCTCCTACATATAAGCTCCACTCTGTTTTTCTTACATGACTTAAACGTTGTGCGAAAAATAAAAATTGGTCAGATAATAGTGAGAGGGATGAGGAAGCACCATGTATTTGTATTCAAATATAAAGTTTTTGAAAGTTGTTTTCACCACACTTTTTTTCTTTTTCATTTAAAACGTAATGACAGACTTGTTTGTTCAGAAATAACATATTCCTCTTTCATAATCTTTGGTGTACTGGTTACAGAAGTATTTTGCTTAAAATGTGATTGAAAATTTTTTTTTTTCCTCTGCAAAGAATGAATAAAAATGAAAAACGCCTCTTGGAGTAAATGTTAACTATCTCAGCACAGCTTTTGTATTATTACATCAAATATATGATTTTGTTTTGGAGTTCAAAGATGTAGCAATTTTCTGAATAGATATTCTCAAAATGAATTATTATTTGTTTCTGTGTGTTGCTGCATTATTATAATGGATATAAAGATATAAAACAGAGTTAATAGTGAAGCAAGAAGACAAGAAATAGAAGTGTTAAATGAATTATGGTATTAGAGTGCAATGCAAGGATAAATAATTTAAAAGGCTGGAATATTCTAATAACTGTAGGAAATATATTTAGATAAATTTTAGTAACAAATGTGGTTATACAAAAAATAGAGAGTGGCACAGAAAAAGAACTAAAAAATGAAAAAAAAAAAAAAGAGTATTGTGTTTGTGCTCTGTCGCTAAGGCTTGTCTGACTCTTTAGATCCCATGAACTATAGTCTGCCATGCTCCTCTATCCATGGGATTTTCCAGGGAAGAATACTGGAATGGTTTGCTATTTTTTTCTCCATGTGATCTTCCAGACCCAGGGATTGAACCTGGGTCTCCTACATTGCAGGTGGATTCTTTACCACTGAGCCACCAAGGAAGATCTAAAAAAAAACAATTATATTTTACATTAACAAAAATGATCGTATTTGTATAAGTAGGGGTATATTTTCTGTATCAATAAAAAGATTAAGAACTATTAAAAGCAACCAAAATGGAAACTTATCTATAGTCTTGTAAGATTCACAGAAAACTATAGAGATTAGTCTTTCAAACATAAAATTTCTATAATTGAAAGCTTTCTACTTGCTATTTATCTAATTATTATATTCAAATATCATAAAAATGTTTTTTATAGTTTATTTTTTAATTTTTATTTTTACTTTATTTTGCTTTACAATACTGTATTAGTTTTGCCATACATTGACACGAATCAGCCACGGATGTACATGAGTTTCCAATCCTGAACCCCCCTCCCACCTCCCACCCCATATCATCTCTCTGGATCATCCCCGTGCACCAGCCCCAAGCATCCTGTATCCTGTATCGAACATAGACTGGCGATTCGTTTCTTACCTGATAGTATACATGTTTCAATGCCATTTTCCCAAATCATCCCACCTCTTCCTCTCCCACAGAGTCTAAAAGTCCGTTCTATACATCTGTGTCTCTTTTCCTGTCTTGCGTAGAGGGTTATCATTACCATCTTTCTAAATTCCATATATATGTGTCAGTATACTGTATTGGTGTTTTTCTTTCTGGCTTACTTCACTCTGTATAATAGGCTCCAGTTTCAAGTGTAGTGTTTGTGCTTGAGATATGGGAATAAAAGTAGACTATGATTTATTTTTAAATTTGGTATATGAAATTAAAATAAAGTATTCAAAATATTCATCTTTTTACTCACCACTAAAATATGATAATGCTAATATGACAGGAAGTTCATGGACCTGTTCATAGATCACACAATTATTTTTTATTATATATGAGCCACAGTTAAACTTAAAATTTAAAATTAGTTAACTGTTTATGTGTGAGTGGGATGTTTCTTTTCATACTGTTTATGGGGTTCTCAAGGCAAGAATACTGAAGTGGTTTGCCATTCCCTTCTCCAGCTCAATAACCAGTTCAAACCATTAAATATCACAGTAAACCAAGTCTGTGCCCCAATCAGTAATTCTGAAGAGTCTGAGGTTGAACGGTTCTATGAGGACATGCAAGACCTTTTACAACTAACACCCCAAAAAGATGTCCTTTTCATTATAGAGGACTGGAATGCAAAAGTAGGGAGTCAAGAAATACCTGGAATAACAGGCAAATTTGGCCTTGGAGTACAGAATGAAGCAGGGCAAAGGCTAACAGAGTTTTGCCAAGAGAATGCACTGGTCATAGTAAACACCCTCTTCCAAAAACACAAGAGAAGACTCTACACATGGACATCACAAGATGGCCAACTTTGAAATCAGATTGATTATATTATTTGCAACCAAAGATGGAGAAGCTCTATACAGTCAGCAAAAACAAGACTGGGAGCTGACTGTGGCTCAGATCATGAACTCATATTGCCAAATTCAGACTGAAATTGAAGAAATTAAGGAAAATCATAAGACCATTCATGTATGACCTAAATCAAACCCCTTACGATTATACACTGGAAGTGGGAAATAGATTCAAGGGATTCGATTTGATAGATAGAGTGCCTGAAGAACTATGGATGGAGGTATGTGACATTG
The DNA here is from genome assembly GCF_023091745.1 of Budorcas taxicolor. Taxonomy (NCBI): domain Eukaryota; kingdom Metazoa; phylum Chordata; class Mammalia; order Artiodactyla; family Bovidae; genus Budorcas; species Budorcas taxicolor. Next base: position 51,482,548 of record NC_068929.1, on the reverse strand, counting down.
TACAGGAGGCAGGGATCAAGATCATCCCTGAGAAAAAGAAATGCAAAAAGGCAAAATGGTTGTCTGAGGAGGCCTTCCAAATAGCTATGAATAGAAGAGAATTAAAGGCAAAGGATAAAAGGAAAAATATACCCATTGGAATGCAGAGTTCCAAAGAATAGCAAGGAGATTTTAAAAAGCCTTCCTCAGCAATCAATGCAAAGAAATAGTGGAAAACAATAGAATGGGAAAAACCAGAGATCTCTTAAAAAAAATTAGAGATACCAAGGGAATATTTCATAAAAGATGGGCACAATAAAGGACAGACATGGTATGGACCTAACAGAAGCAGAAGATATTAAGAAGATGTGGCAAGAATACACAGAAGAACTGTACAAAAAAGATGTTCATGACCCAGATAATCACGATGGTGTGATTACTCACCTAGAGTCAGTCATCCTGGAATGTGAAGTCAAGTGGGCCTTAGAAAGCATTGCTATGAACAAAGCTAGTGGAGGTGATGGAATTCCAGTTGAGCTATTTTAAATTCTAAAAGACGATGCTGTGAAAATGCTGCACTCAATATGTCAACAAATTTGGAAAACTCAGCAGTGGCCACATGACTGTAAAATGTCAGTTTTTATTCCAATCTCAAAGAAAGGCAATGCCAAAGAATGCTCCAACTACTGCACAATTGCACTTATCTCACACACTAGTAAAGTAATGCTCAAAATTCTCCAAGCCAGGCTTGAACAGTATGTGAACCATGAACTTCCAGATGTTCAAGATGGATTTAGAAAAGTCAGAGGAACCAGAGATCAAATGGAAAACATCTGCTGGATCATTAAAAAAGTAAGAGAGTTCCAGAAATACATCTAATTATGCTTTATTGACTATGTCAAAGCTTTGATTGTGTGGACCACAGCAAAGTGTGGAAAATTCCTTAAGAGATGGGAATACCAGACCCCCTGACCTGTCTTTGATAAATCTGTATGCAGGTCAGGAGGGAACAGTCAGAACTGGACATGGAACAACAGACTGGTTCCAAATCAGGAAAGGAGTACGTCAAGGCTGTATATTTTCACCCTGTTTATTTAACTTATATACACAGGACATCATGGGAAATGCTGAGTTGGATGAAGCAAAAGCTGGGATCAAGATTACGGGGAGAAATATTAATAACCTTAGATATGCAGATGACACCACCCTTATGGCAGATAGTGAAGAAGAACTAAAGAGCCTCTTGATGAAAGTGAAAGCAGAGAGTGAAAAAGTTGGCTTAAAGCTCAACATTCAGAAAACTAAGATCATGGCATCTGGTCCCATCACTTCATGGCAAATAGATGGGGAAACAATGGAAACAGTGACAGACTTTATTTTCTTGGACTCCAAAATCACTGAAGGCATGAAATTACGAGACACTTGCTCCTTGGAAGAAAAGTTATGACCAACCTAGACAGCATATTAAAAAGCAGAGACTTTACTTTGCCAATAAAGGTCCATCTCATGAAAGCTACGTTTTTTCCAGTAGCCATGTATGGATGTGAGAGTTGGAATATAAAGAAAGTTGAGCACTTTATGTGCTTTTGAACTGTGGTACTGGAGAAGACTCTTGAGAATCCCTTGGATAGCAAGGAGATCCAACCAGTCCATCCTAAAGGAAATCAGTCCTGAATATTTATTGGAAGGACTGATGCTGAAACTGAAGCTCCAATACTTTGGCCACCTGATGCGAAGAGCTGACTCATTTGAAAAGACCCTGATGCTGGGAAAGACTGGAGGCGGGAAGAGAATGGGTAGAGAGAGGATGAGATTGTTTCATGGCATCCGTGGCTCAATGGACACGATTTTGAGTAAACTCCAGGAGTTGGTGATAGACTGAGAGGCCTGCCATGTTGCAGTCCATGCGGTTGCAAAGAGTCAGACATGACTGAGCGACTGAACTGAAAGCACTGGGATATTCCTATAAGTATTATACATTTCTTATGGAATTATGAAATGATTTAATAAACATTCCTGCCATTCCTCTCTATCTTTCTATCTATTGTTAAGATTCTACTATTTGCTTAGTTGTTAGATATTTTTATTACATATACAATTATTGTGGATTCCATAATTCTGAATTTAAAAATAATCAATTAACCGTGACTTTACAAATAATAGATTTATATTTTCTCTGTTTCCCATGATCTATCACTTCAGTTGTGTCTGATTCTTTGTGATCTCATTCGGGTGTAGCCTGCCAGGCTCCTCTGTCCATGGAAATCTCCAGGCAAGAATACTGGAGTGGGCTGCCATTTCTTTTTCCAGGGGATTTTCCCAACCCAGGAAAGGAAGCAATGTCTCTTGCATCTCCTGCTTGCCAGGTTCTTTACTACTAGTGCCACCTGGAAAATCTTATAAATATAATCTGTCCTATTCTTATTAAGAAAAATAGCATTTATGAGCCATCTGGATTGATGCCTTCATTCCTATTTCTTTAATGTATCTATTTTCCCAATCCTGTAATTTTTCACTATATGAATAGACCACAATATATTTATCAAGTTAGTATGTAAAATATATTTTTAAAAAATGTTTGCTTCCCACTTGAGCTTTTTTTAAGTTAATGATAGTGCTGTTATTGACATATTGATATTGTGTACATACCCTGTTGTGTATGTGTGTATCCTGTGGTGTGTGTATCTGTGTGTGTATCCCTTGGTGTGTGAGTGTTTGTGTGTATCCCCTAGTGTGTATGCACCACCTGGTGTGAATGTGCAAATTTGGAAAACTCAGCAATGGCCACAGGATTTGAAAATGTCAGTTTTCCTTTCAATCCCAAAGAAGGACAATGCTAAAGAATGTTCAAACTTCTGTACCATTGCACTCATTTCACATGCTAAAAAGGTTAGGCACAAAGTCTTTCAAGTTAGGCTTCAGCAGTATGTGAGGAATGAACTATAGGATGCACAAGCTGGATTTCAAAAAGGCAGAGGGACCAGAGATTAACTGCCAACATTCCCTGGATCATAGAGAAAGCAAGGGGATTCCAGAAAAACATATACTTCTGCTTTATTGACTACACTAAAGACTTTGACTGTGCAGATAACAAAAAACTGTGGAAAATTCTTAAAGAGATGGAAATGCCAGACCACCTTACTTGTTTCCTGAGAAAACTGTATACAGGTTAAGAAACAACAGTTAGAACAGTACATGGAACAATGAACGGGCTCAACTTTGAGAAAGGAGTACGACAAGGCTGTATACTGTCATCTTGCTTATTTAACTTATATGCAGAATACATCATGCAAAATTCCAGACTGAATGAATCACAAGCTGGAATCAAGAAAGCTGGGAGAAATATAAACAACCTCATATGTGCAGATGATACCACTCTAATGGCGGAAAGTGAAGTGGAGCTAAACAGCCTTTTCATGAGAGTGAAAGAGGAGAGTGAAAAAGTGGGCTTAAAACTCAACATTCAGAAAACTAAAATCATGGCTTCTGGTCCCATCACTTCATGGCAAATAGGCAAGGAAAAAGTGGAAACAGAGCCAGATTTTGTTTTCTTGGGCTACAAAATCACTGTGAATGTTCACTGCAGGCTAGAAATTAAAAGCAACTTGCTCCTTGGAAGGAAAGCTATGAAAAGCCTACACAGAGTATTAAAAAGCAGAGATATCACTTTGCTGACAAAGGTCCATCTAGTCAAAACTATCATTTTCCAGTAGTCATGTAGGGATGTGAGAGACCATGAAGGAGTCTGAGCATTGAAGAATTGATGCTTTCAAATTGTGACACTGGAGAAGGCTCTAGAGAGTCCCTTGGACTGCTAAAATATTAAACCCAGTAAATCCTAAAGGATATCAACCCTGAATATTCATTAGAAGAATTGATACTGAAGGTGAAATGTTTTAGACACCTGATGCAAAGAACTGACTCACTGAAAAAGGCTCTGATACTGGAAAAGACTGAAAGTAAAAGAAGCGGGTGGCAGAAGATTAGATTGTTAGATAGTATCACCAATTCAATGTACGTGAATTTGAGCAAACTCTGGGAGATAGTGCAAGACAGGGGAGCCTGGTGTGCTGCAGTCTATGGGGTTGAAAAGAGTCAGACACAAATTGGTGATGAACAACAACATGTGTTTTAAATGTGTGCACATTATATTTTATTTAGTAAAAAAAAAAAAATAATAATGTTGAAGGCATGACCTTCAACACATTAAAAGTCCTGATGGAAGTTTTAATATATTTGAAAGTGACAGTTTCATAGATCCTATTATTTATGCTGTGAAGATTTGGGATAGATTGTGGAAATACTTTTTCCCTGATATGTTACTTAGGACAGCCTGGGATATGCTCATTCTGTTTTTGAATGACATCTTCAAATTGCCATCAAAAATAATTTACAAGTCTCAGTACCATTACCAGTGCATTAAATTTTACATTGCTTCAGTAAACAGAATTTAAAGTGACATATCACATTGAGTTACGGAAATGTTCTTTGCAATTGTGCATCAGCGCATTGTCCAGGTGAGCCTCTTCCATGAAATATCTGACCACAGACTGTGTCCAAATTTGATCAAATTTCAGTAGCCTCAACTACCTGTTTTTTTTTTTTTTTCTCTTGAATGACCAGATCCTTTCAAATTCTGAGTATTTTGTTACTTGTATCTCTCTAGTACTTCTAATTTTATTCTGTTCACAGTGTATTTTACTATTCAAACATTCAATTTATTCAAAAGTGTTATTGTTTTCCTTCTTTGCATTTTTGTGTTTTAAGAAACACTTCCTAATTAAAACTATTTTAAAATATTTTTTAATATATCACAAAATGTTTTCTTATATTTTGTAACAAAAAAGCTGTAAGGTTTTCTTACGCATAATGTGAAATACGGACCTATGTTTTTCTATCTGATTATTCAATTGTCTCAGAATTATTGATTTTTATTCAGCTGAAGTATTAGATGCATAATTCATTACATTTTCTTATGTGCTTTATTGCTCAGTCAGGTCAGACACTTCGCAACCCCATTAACTGTAGCCTGCCAGGTTCCTCTGTCGACGGAATTCTCCAGGCAAGAATACTGGAGTGGGTTGCTATGCCCTCCTCCAGGGGATCTTCCCAACCCAGGGATTGAACCCAGGTCTCCCACATTGAAAGCGGATTCTTTACCACCTGAGCCACCATCAGTTCAGTTCAGTTCAGACACTCAGTCGTGTCCGAATACTTGCAACCCCATGAATTGCAGCACGCCAGGCCTCCCTGTCCATCACCATCTCCCGGAGTTCACTCAGACTCACGTCCATCGAGTCAGTGATGCCATCCAGCCATCTCATCCTCTGTCGTCACCTTCTCCTCCTGCCCCCAATCCCTCCCAGCATCAGAGTCTCTTCCAATGAGTCAACTCTTTGCATGAGATGGCCAAAGTACTGGAACTTTAGCTTAAGCATCACTCCCTCCAAAGAAATCCCAGGGTTGATCTCCTTCAGAATGGACTGGTCGGATGTCCTTGCAGTCCAAGGGATTCTCAAGAGTCTTCTCCAACACCACACTTCAAAAGCATCAATTCTTTGGTGCTCAGCCTTCTTCACAGTCCAGCTCTCACATCCATACATGACCACTGGAAAAACCATAGCCTTGAATAGACGCATCTTAGTTGGCAAAGTAATGTCTCTGCTTTTGAATATACTCTCTAGGTTGGTCATAATTTTTCTTCCAAGGAGTAAGCGACTTTTAATTTTATGGCTGCAGTCACCATCTGCAGTGATTTTGGAGCCCCAAAAAAGTTTGACACTGTTTCCACTGTTTCCCCATCTATTTCCCATGAAGTGATGGGACCAGATGCTATGATCTTTGTTTTCTGAATGTTGAGCTTTAAGCCAACTTTTTCACTCTCCTCTTTCCCTTTCATCAATAGGCTTTTGAGTTCCTCTTCACTTTCTGCCATAAGGGTGGTGTCATCGGCATATCTGAGGTTATTGATACTTCTCCCGGCAATCTTGATTCCAGCTTGTGTTTCTTCCAGTCCAACGTTTCTCATGATGTACTCTGAGTATAAGTTAAATAAGCATGGTAAAAATATACAGCCTTGACGTACTCCGTTTCCTATTTGGAACCAGTCTGTTGTTCCATGTCCAGTTATAACTGTTGCTTCCTGACTTGCATACAGATTTCTCAAGAGGCAGGTGGCCTGGTATTCCCATCTCTTTCAGAATTTTCCACAGTTTATTGTGATCCACACAAACAAAGGCTTTGGCATAGTAAATAAGCGAAAATAGACGTTTTCCTGGAACTCTCTTGCTTTTTCCATGATCCAGAGGATGTTGGCAATTTGATCTCTGGTTCCTCTGCCTTCTCTAAAACCAGCTTGAACATTCACGTATTGCTGAAGCCTGGCTTGGAGAATTTTGAGCATTACTTTACTAGCATGTGAGATGAGTGCAATTGTGCAGTAGTTTGAGCATTCTTTGGCATTGCCTTTCTTTGGGACAGGAATGAAAACTGACCTTTTCCAGTCCTGTGGCCACTGCTGAGTGTTCCAAATTTGCTGGCATATAGAGTGCAGCACTTTCACAGCATCATCTTCCAGGAATTGAAATAGCTCAACTGGAATTCCATCACCTCCACTAGCTTTGTTCGTAGTGATGCTTTCTAAGGCCCACTTGACTTCACATTCCAAGATGTCTGGCTCTAGATTAGTGATCACATCATCATGATTATCTGGGTCGTGAAGATCTTTTTTGTACAGTTCTTCCATGTATTCTTGCCACCTCTTCTTAATATCTTCTGCTTCTGTTAGGTCCATACCATTTCTGTCCTTATCAAGCCCATCTCTGCATGCAATATTCCCTTGGTATCTCTAATTTTCTTGAAAAGATCTCTAGTCTTTCCCATTCTGTTCTTTTCCTCTGTTTCTTTGCATTTATCGCTGAAAAAGGCTTTCTTATCTCTTCTTGCTATTTTTTGGAACTCTGCATTCAGATGCTTCTATCTTTCCTTTTCTCCTTTGCTTTTTGCCTCTCTTCTTTTCACAGCTATTTGTAAGGCCTCCCCAGACAGCCACTTTGCTTTTTTGCATTTCTTTTCCATGGGGATGGTCTTGATCCCTGTCTCCTGTACAATGTCATGAACCTCATTCCATAGTTCATCAGGCACTCTATCTATCACATCTAGGCTCTTAAATCTATTTCTCACTTCCACTGTATAGTCATAAGGCATTTGATTTAGGTCATACCTGAATGGTCTAGTGGTTTTCCCTACTTTCTTCAATTTAAGTCTCAATTTGGTAATAAGGAGCTCATGATCTGAGCCAGAGTCACCTCCTGGTCTTGTTTTTGTTGACTGTATAGACTGTCTCCATCTTTGGCTGCATAGAATATAATCATCTGATTTCAGTGTTGACCATCTGGTGATGTCCATGTGTAGAGTCTTCTCTTGTGTTGTGGGAAGAGGGTGTTTGCTGTGACCAGAGCATTTTCCTGGCAAAACTCTATTAGTCTTTGCCCTGCTTCATTCCACATTCCAAGGCCAAATTTGCCTGTTATTCCAGGTGTTTCTTGACTTCCTACTTTTGCATTCCAGTCCCCTATAAGGAAAAGGACACCTTTTTTGGGTTTTAGTTCTAAAAGGTCTTGTAGGTCTTCATAAAACCATTCAACTTCAGTTTCTTCAGCGTTACTGGTTGGGGCATAGACTTGGATAACTGTGATATTGAACGGTTTGCCTTGGAGACGAACAGAGATCATTCTGTCATTTTTGAGATTGCATCCAAGTACTGCATTTCAGACTCTTTTGTTGACAATGATGACTACTCCATTTCTTCTGAGGGATTCCTGCCCGCAGTAGTAGATATAATGGTCATCTGAGTTAAATTCACCCATTCCAGTCCATTTTAGCTTGCTGATTCCTAGAATGTCAGCATTCACCCTTGCCATCTCGTTTGACCACTTCCAATTTGCCCTGATTCATGGACCTGACTTTCCAGGTTCCTATGCAATATTGCTCTTTACAGCATCAGATCTTGCTTCTATCACCAGTCACATCCACAACTGGGTATTGTTTTTGCTTTGGCTCCATCCCTTCATTCTTTCTGGAGTTATTTCTCCACTGAGCTCCAGTAGCATATTCGGCACCTAGTGACCTGGGGAGTTCCTCTTTCGTTATCCTGTCATTTTGCCTTTTCATACTGTTCATGGGGTTCTCAAGGCAAGAATACTGAAGTGGCTTGCCGTTCCCTTCTCCAGTGGACCACATTCTGTCTGACCTCTCCACCATGACCCATCCATCTTGGTTTCATTGAGTTAGACAAGGCTGTGGTCCTAGTGTGATTAGATTAACTCGTTTTCGGTGAGTATGGTTTCAGTGTGCCCACCCTCTGCTGTCCTCTTGCAACACCTACCATCTTACTTGGGTTTCTCTTACCTTGGGCGTGGGGTATCTCTTCCGGCTGCTCCAGCAAAGCACAGCCCCTGCTCCTTACCTTGGACGAGGGTTATCTCCTTACTGCCACCGTTCCGGACCTTCCGCGTGGGATAGCTCCTCTAGGCCCTCCTGTGCCTGCACAGCCACTGCTCCTTGGGTTACCCCTCCCGGCCACCTCCTCTGGCTTCAGGCGTGGGTGGCTCCTCCCAGCTGCCGCCCCTGGCCTCGGGCACGAGGTGGCTTCTCCCAGCCGCCCTGACCTCAGACGTGGGTTAGCTCTTCCCTGCTGCCACTGACCTCGGACGCAGGGTAGCTCCTCTCGGCCACCACCCCTGACCTCCGACGCAGCATAGCTCCTCTTGGCCATTCCTGTGCCGTCGCAGCCTGGCACTCTAGGCCGCTGTCCCTGACCTCGGACGTGAGCTGGCTCGCCGCCGCTGCCTGCGCTTAGTGCGCTGGCTCGCCACCGCCGCCTGCGCTTTCTGCGCTTAGTGCGCCGGCTCGCCGCCAGCCACCGTGGAAGTCTATATTTCCTTTACTCCTTTCATTCCTACTCCAATTCTATCAGCCTAATTAATGGTACTTTTTAACAAGTCTTGATGTCTGTTTCAATTCAGTTCAGTTCAGTTGCTCAGTCGTGTCTCTTTGTGACCTCAGGAATCACAACACGCTAGGCCTCCCTGTCCATCACCAATTCCCGGAGTTCACTCAAAGTCCAACTCGAGTTGGTGATGCCATCCAGCCATCTCATCCTCTGTCGACCCCTTTTCCTCCTGCCCCCAATTCCTTCCAGCATCAGAGCCTTTTCCAGTGGGTCAACTGTTCGCATGAGGTGGCCAAAGTACTAGAGATTCAGCTTTAGCATCATTCCTTCCAAAGACCACCCAAGGCTTATGTCCTTCAGAATGGATTGGTTGTATCTCCTTGCAGTGCAAGGGACTCTCAAGAGTTTTCTCCAACACCACAGTTCAAAAGCATCAATTCTTTGGTGCTCAGCCTTCTTCACAGTCCAACTCTCACATCCATTCATGACCACTGGAAAAACCATAGCCTTGACTAGACAGACGTTTGTTGGCAAAGTAATGTATCTGCTTTTCAATATGCTATCTAGTTTGGTCATAACTTTCCTTCCAAGGAGTAAGCGTCTTTTAATTTCATGGCTGCAGTCACCATCTGCAGTGACTTTGGAGCCCCGAAAAATAAAGTCTGACACTGTTTGCACTGTTTCCCCGTCTATTTCCCATGGAGTGATGGGACCGGATGCCATGATCTTCATTTTCTGAATGTTGAGCTTTAAGCCAACTTTTTCACTCTCCTCTTTCACTCTCATCAAGAGGCTTTTTAGAATTCTACCCACCTAAGCCCCCATGGTACAAATTTGTTCGGTTATTTATATCATCTTAGTGGTGGAAATCAAACTTGCCAATTCTTCTTACCTCTTTAGCAAATATCTAGTTTAGTCCTTCTTTGACATTTAAAGAAGATTTAATAGAAATGAAACAAATATGAACAGAGGTGGTAAATATCATTTCTGTTCTTGTTTCTCAGTCACCAAGTCTAGTCTGACTCTTACTGACCGCATGGACTGTAGCATGCCAGGCTTTTCTGTCCCTCACTATCTCCTGGCATTTGCCCAATTTCATGTCCCTTGAAATGGTGATATAATATTCAAATGGAAATCTGCAGGTTTCTTAATATGCTTTTAGTAATGTATTATAAACAACTTATTATGTCATGATATATCATTTTAAAACAATGTTTTCAGTGTGAAATAATATTAAGTCATATGATAATATAAATAAATGTCTATTTTTGATGTTTAAATTGTTAATTTATTATTTTTACTTTTACTAAAATTCTTCATAGCAGAACCATAATTATCTATTTAGCATACATTTATAAAAAATAAAGTTGATGATTCAAAGAATTTAAATATGTTTCAATGTTTCTACTACACTGTAAGTTGGTGTTTAGTGCTTCCCTCATAGTTCGTTTGGTAAAGAATCCGTTTGCAATGCAGTAGACCCCAGTTCGATTCCTGGTTCTGGAAGATCCCCTGGAGAAGGTGTAGGCTACCCACTCCAGTATTCTTGGGTTGCCCTTTTAGCTCAACTGGTAAAGGATATGCCTGTAATGCAGGAAACTGGGTTCAATCCCTGGGTTGGGAAGATATCCTGTAGAAAATGTTTTAAATATACATCGTCAGATGTTCAAAGTACTGCAAGAATCCCTTAATTTATCCCTGTACTAGGCATTTGGCCACCATATGATTCATTTTCCACATAATATCCAGAAAAATTTAAAAATATCATATGTGAGGTCATGTCAAAAATCTCCTAAAATTGATACTGTCTCCCTTTTATATCCAGTGTAAAATCCAAACCTGATTACATGGCCTACAGTGACCTACCTGCTTTCATCTCTCATTATGTCTTGGGTTCTCTTCCCTTGCCTAGTCTCATGTGTTTATATATATATATATATACATATATATATATATATATATATATATGTATGTATATGTATATATACAAAAAATGCATCATCACGTCCTTTCCCCCGACAGTGTACTGTCACCAGGGACTAGTTTCATGGGATGTAATTTTTTTATGGACCAGGTAGGGGTAAAATTTTGAGATGATTCAAACATATTACATTTATTGTGCACCCATCCATAATGAAAAATAATAGATGCTACACAGAGATTGTATATGTATTTAAATAATCTGAAATGAATAAGAAAACTATGGTAATGTGTAGCCATTAAAATTAGTTTAGAATTAATCATAGGGTAAGTATTAGCAAAATGGTTTTAAAGAAAACATCTGTAACATGATACAAAATTTGAATGCATATATCAACTTATAGCATATGTATGATGTACATTATAAAAACATGATTATATGTATATAACTATATTCAGTTATACACATGTTATATATATATAAATGTATATGTATATACACATATCATGAAAACATATATCTCATCTATGAAAAAAATCTCTAGTAACATAAACTCCATTCACATCAATTACTAAATACATAGTTTCACGACAGAAAATCTGTTCCTAGAATAAAAAGCTGAAGCATTAGTTGTGGTTCTTCCTTGTGTTGTGAGATTCTGGAGGATGATTTTAAAGGGTCTATATATTTTTATTAAACTTTCTATATTATTTATAATCTGTATTTCCTTTATAATAATTTTAAATAAAATTATAAATTATCCATGATATAGTATAACATGAAATGTAAACCATAAGCTTTAATTTTTTGTTTCATCATGTATATATTGAACTGATATATTTTGCTAAGATAATAAAACATTAAAACAATAAAAGCTTTTGAAAACAGAGGGAAATTTTTTAAATTGTCATTTGATTTATGGTTGAATAGTAGTGAAAATTTAACACAGTTAAACTAATATCCACACTGATTGAATAGTATGGGTTTGAATTTGTATAATGTATTTTATACTGTGGATTGTCACAGATGCTCTATAGAAAATTTATTTATTTGCATCAACTACTGACTCTATGGTCTTCTCTTGTGGCTCAGTAGTAAAGAAACTTCCTGCCAATGCAGGAGATGCAGGAGATGCGAGTTTAATCCCTGGGTTGGGAAGATCCCGAGAAGGAAATGGCAACCCATTCCACTATTCTTGCCTGGGAAATTCCATGGACAGAGGAACCTGGGGGATCATAATCCATAGGGGTCACAAAAAGAGTCAGACATGACTTAGCAACTAAACAATAATAACTGACCCTATGACACCAAGCAGAATTGACAATGAAGCAAAGACATATATAAAAGCTTTCTGTCCTTAGATGGCTTTTATCTGATTTAGAAGGACAGATGTAGCGAAAATATAATTTCAGATATCATTACCATTATGGAATATGAAGAGATCAAAATTGCTACTAGTACATTTATGGGAGGAGAACAGGGACAAACCCAGTATTTGGAAGTGATACAATGTGGGGCTTGACATTTGTTAAATAATTAAATATTAATATATACTGGAAATAATTACTTCAAAATTAGATAGATAAATAGATATAGATAGATATATAGACATGGAGAAAAACATTCAGTTATTTTGAAAAGTTGCTAACAAGTCTTCATTCTTAGTTAAAATGTGACAGGAAAATTTGACTATTTCTCCACACTGTATTTTAATTGATATGCAACAAATATAAATAGAAAATAGAATCATTTATATATTTCTGTTTGCGCTTCTGTCTGGCCTCATAATTAGTAAACATGTTTTATCATGTCTGTCCATTATACTTAAAAATAATTTAAAGAGAAACATAATCAAATAAGTTTATCTGACAGAAAACATGGACTTATATATGACTTGAGGAAAAGTCAAAGAAAGCAGACTATTTAAATAATTTTAGTTTATTTATTCACCATATATTTTCAATTGAGAAATGAGTATAACTATGCAGAATGCAGTCAGCTTAATAAATTCTTACTTCATATAATAATTTAAGTGTAATCCTCCTTAGTGTTACTTTAAAAAGATATTGACCATAAATTGAATAAATATCAAATGAGGGATTAAAACACATTTGGTTAGGAAATGTATCAAATCTACTTATGAAAATATTGGAAATTCAATAATTTAGCCTCGTCTTTGATTATTTTAAGCAAATAAATATTTGTACATCAACACTATTGAATAATACATAGTTTAAACATCTCAAATAGCAACAGTCTAATTATCACATTGTAAGAAACTTTCTTTTATTGTAGAAGGTACTTTGCCTTGCTTCCTTGAAAATATTCTATTGCACACTTTATAAGGGAAACAACAAAGGCTACACTTAGGAGCAGATACACTCATAAAACCATGTACAGGGTACCTACCTGGAAGCCTTGCATTTTCTCCTTGTTTGTCATTATTTTAAGGCAATAATGCCTTGAAAAAATACCAAATTAAAAGTTATTGTGCGTTAATAAAGCATACACTTTCATTACCTTAAAGCCATAGTATTCTCTAGATGATGGTAATTTTCAAGATATTTTGTGTTGCCTTTCCCAACTTGTTTAGAATTAACACTATTATCGTAATGATCAGCACTTCTCCTAATTTGCAATATGCAGTTCAAGACCTTTGAAAAAACACTTGCAGTTCTGCATGTAAGGATTTTGAAAGCTGACACATCATCTGAACAACATTAAAAAGCTAACAAAACTGAAAAATCAACAACATTTCTTGAAACTATTGACTGAAAAAAATGCACAACCTAAAAGTTGAGAGTCGTGTTTTATTTGGGGAACTTATTGAGGGCTACTGGTCTGGGAAACAACCTCTCATATGGCTGTCAGGAAGGATTCCAAAGTGTTAACTGGGGAGTCAGGATATATAGGAGTTTTTGCTACAAGAAAGAAATAAAACAAAATGCAGTGAAACATCAAAAATGACTGGTAATCACGTAAATGACTGGTAATCATTAACTTGAGAAACAGCTATCTCAAGTTAATGATTTCGGTGCTTTTCTTTGTTTGGGAAGATGCAACAGTCTGGGCTCATTGAAATTATTCTTTTGATATTCACCTGTATTATCTAGGGCCAGTATTCTGTGTTTCTCAATCCTGAATTCCCCTCAGGGCATTCCTTTGGAGGTGGCTGCAGTGGCTGAGGAAATGGCAACCCACTCCAGTATTCTTGCCTGGAGAATCCCAGGGACAGAAGTGCCTAGTGGGCTGCCATCTATGGGGTCGCACAGAGTCGGACACGTCTGAAGTGACTTAGCAGTAGCAGCAGCAGTGGCTGATGGCTTGATGGGGGCTCGTTGTTTATTGTTTGCTGAAATGGCAGGCAACATTCTTTCTCCACAGATCCTTCAAAAAATGAAGACACAGAGCCAGTGCTACCTCCATGATTGGAGAGACAGACATGTTAAATACAGGTAGTTATGTTACTAGAGCAGAGACGTACAAGCAGAAGCTGGCTCAGGAAGAAGTGCGTGGGGAGGAAAACCTCAAATGCAATTGAGAAATTTCCTGGAAGCTCAGTGTTGTTGACAATTTGGTGTTTAACCGGTGGAACTCAGTCATATGGAGTCGGGGGGTGAGGAGGGGGTTCATGATATTGTGAGGTTTATTCTCAAAGTGAGCTCGCTCAGTCATGTCCGACTCTTTGCAACCCCATGGACTGTAGCCCACCAGGCTCTTCCACCCATGGGATTCTCCAGGCAAGGATACTGGAGTGGCTTGCCATTTCCTTCTCCAGGGGAACTTCCCGACCCTGGGATCAAACCCAGGTCTCCCGCATTGCGGGCAGGCGCTTTACCCTCTGAGCCACCAGGGAAGCCCCAAAGACCAACCAAATTCTCAAAGCAAATAATTGAGAAAAATCACTTCATGCGCCTAGCAGGGAGAAGGGGGAAACACCATTTTGAAACACTCAGGTTACTTGTTCTTTTTAACAAGGCCTGTCCTCTGAGTAAACTATTTACCAGAACCTAACCTGTTGGAGTATTATTGTTAGGTAGTGAGGATAGGAAACAGGAGTCCAGAATGGTGGTGGCTAAAAGACAAGGAAGGGAAAAGCCCACAAAAATAGAACAAAAGAAGGTCCAAGGACTGGAGTGAGGACCTCAGGTAGAACAAACAGCACTCCTGGCTATCCCAGTTTACATAGGGCAGGCCCAGGGGAAGGAAAAAAACAACAACAAACATTTAAAAAGAGGAGCCAAAGGGCCAGGGGTGTCTCACTCTCTCCCCCCACACTCCCCACCCTGTGCATGCTCATTCTCTCTCTCTCTCTCCTCTTCTCGCCTTTTGGGTTGGCATGCCCTCACACCTCGAGGATTTATTTCCCTTTATTTTCTAAATAAAACTGATCTGCCCGAGAACTATAACACGGACTGTCCAAGAGCTGTGACGTGCTGAGGGCTTTAAGGTCCTTCGCTTCAAATCTTTGTTGTGACTAGATGGAACCGAAGAAATTACACTCCCCTAACATTATCAAAGCCTAACTGACCTGGGGGGACATGGGGAAGGGAAATACTCACACACTATAGCCATCTTGCCCTGCTTAAAAGGAGAGAGGAAACAAAACTGAGGACCTCTTGTGAAGTTCACACTGCAGAGGCATCAGTTCAGTTCAGTTAATTTCAGTCACTCAGTCATGTCCAACTCTTTGTGACGCCATGGACTGCAGCACACCAGGCTTCCCTTGTCCATCACCAACTCCTGGAGTTTACTCAAACTCATGTCCATTGAGTCATATCCACTGAGCTCAGTTGGTAAAGGGTCTGCCTGCAATGCAAGAGACCCCAGTTCAATTCCTGGGTCAGGACGATCCGCTAGAAAAGGGATAGGCTACCCACTCCAGTATTCATGGGCTTCCCTTGTGCCTCAGCTGGTAAAGAATCCACGTGCAATGAGGGATACCTGCCTGGGTTCGATCCCTGAGTTGGGAAGATCCCCTGGAGAAGGGAAAGGCTACCCACTCCAGTGTTCTGGCCCAAACAATCCCCATGGATAGAGGAGCCTGGCGAGCTACAGCCCGTGGGGTCACAAAGAGTCGGACACGACTGAGTAACTTTCAGTCCCCCACCGCCGTATTACTAAAGGCTTTTTTATTGCAGTTCTTTTTACCCAGTATATCATGTTCTACTCTCAAGAGACAATTTTATTGTCTCTTGACAATAAAAAGGCAAACCAAAAGAAAAACAAAACAAAACAAAAGAAAACCTACTTTAAGAAGAGAGCATATCAGAAGCAGACATGGCACAGATGTGAGAATTATAAGACTAGGAATTTAAAACAATTATGATTAATTTGGACATAAAACAGATGCACATGTAAGTAGACAGATGAAAATCCTAAAGAGGAAAAATTTAAACAAAAAAAAAAGATAAAGATTAAAATAACACACACATATAGCATAATAGAAATGAAGCATGACTTGGTGAACTTATTGGTAGATCGGATACTGCTGAGCATAGAATCTCTTGAGAGATGTTGACTGAAAAAATAATAATAATGCACAACCTAAATGTTGAGAGTTATGTTTTATTTGGATGAATTTCTAAGGAATTCAAGCCTGAGAGACCACATATCAGATTGAAAGGGTTAAAATCTTACATAACCTCCTTCTCTTTCTGCCTCTGTAACTCAGCTTGCCCCTTGCAAAGTCTAGATCACATAGGTCACAAAGTCTCAGAAAGCGGGGACTTGCAATACTAGGAACAGGAGTTTATCTCACTCACCCTTGTCCTGCTCTTTGCAATTGCTTGGCCCCTGCAAACTTGTTTAATCATGCCTGTATGTGTAAGGGTCAGGCATCCCCCTCCCCATCTTGACTGCTGTTCCGCATGCACACAAAATCCCTTAGTTTAAACCAGCCTATTAACAGCTAGTGTTACCCACTATGGTTTGTCAATAAAAATTATGCAATCTCTTTGTTTGGGGCTCAGAGCTGGAGTGTTAATTCTTCTGGGTCCACCGGCATAATAAATCTGAGTTCTCCAACTCTCCGAGTGTGGTGCTTGATTTCTCGATTACTGGTTTCTACAACAAGACAACACTGAGAAAACGATTCTAAAGAGGCAAGGGTGTGAGGGAACTAAGGTATGTGGGAGTTTTTGCAACAAAAAACCAGGTGGTTGGAACATCTAAAGATTATTGTTACTAAAAGAAAACCAGATATCTCAAGTTGGGAAATGTAATTTTTTTTTTTTTGGTCAATGCTGTAGGATCGCAGAACCATTGCTTCCTGACCAGCACTCCTTGCAGTGGAAGCACAGCGGTTTAACAGCTGGATCAGCAGGGAATTCCCTAGCGCTTTTCTATGTATAGGAAGATGCAAGAATCTGGGATCACTGAGATCATTCCTCTGATATGCACCTGCACATCTGGGGCAGGTATCCTGTGCTTTCTCATTCTGAGTTTTCTCACTATGCTTCACTTGGGATGACTGCAAAGCTGATTGCTAGGTGAGCCTGGCAATGGACAGCCTAGTTGTCTCCATCCTGAGTCCCCTCTGGGCTCACTATTCTGGCGACAATAATGTATTAACAATGGTTTGATGGCAGCAGCATCCTTTGCTTACTGATATGGAAGTCAGTATTTTAATTCTCAGAGAGTTTTTTGCCTTTTTTTTTTTTTTTCCAAAAGTCGCTCAGCTCTGTCTGACTCTTTGTGACCCCATGGACTATACAGTCCATGGAATTCTCCAGCCAGAATGTGTAGCCTTTCCCTTCTCCAGGGGATCTTCCCAATCCAGGGATAAACCCTGGGCTCTCACATTGCGGGCAGATTCTTTACTAGCTGAGCCACAAGGGAAGCCCAAGAATACTGGAGTGAATAGACTATCTCTTCTCCAGTAGATCTTCCCAAACCAGGAATCAAACCAGGGTCTCCTGCATTGAAGGCAGATTCTTTACGAACTGAGCTATCAGGGAAGACCTTTCAGAGAGTATATCAAGATAATCCTGTAAAACTGAAAATCAAAGAGAATAAAAAGATTATCCTAGCCTTTGAATTATAGAATATCCAGGAAGAGTTGAACAATGTGGTAGTGGGACCAACTGCTGGAGTCCAGCTTCAGCAGCCAGGGAATCAGCCTGAAGGGGTAAGCATGTCGGCAGACGATGATGTAGCCTCTGACTCATAGTAGGACACTACATGTTTATTTCAAGCTTCAGGTTTTCTTTTATACTTTGACAAAAGCATTAAGTCAGAGGTTTGACATTTTTAGTTTCCCCCACCCAGATTTATTATCTCCAGAAATCATTGTTGCCCTACAGAGTTCCTGCTTCAGGGATTCTCTCACAATCGGCTTTACTATCTATTATCTACTTTCTCTTATGTGTCCTATACATAACTTGTGATTACTTTGTAACTCATGCCACATTCCTCATTTATTTATCTTTCTAAATCTTGTTTTCCCCTAGCATCTTAAGATCACTATCTCCTAAATAGGCTTCTAGCTATTCTTAATTATTCCTAAACCCTAAACTCAACAAATTTCCCTCGCAAACTGATCTCAGAAAACAATCCTTCCCATGGTCAAGCTGCATCCTACGTGCTCATCCTGTAACATTCTTTGTAAAGATCCTTGAACAGATGTCAATGGTTACTTTGTATAATATTTTCTGGGCACAACTGCAGAAGGCTTCCTGCTTTCTCATGCTTCTCTCAAACATCTTAACATTCTT
Source organism: Budorcas taxicolor (assembly GCF_023091745.1). Taxonomy (NCBI): domain Eukaryota; kingdom Metazoa; phylum Chordata; class Mammalia; order Artiodactyla; family Bovidae; genus Budorcas; species Budorcas taxicolor. The sequence goes on along the minus strand of NC_068929.1, from coordinate 51,463,980 downwards.
TCCAGCCAATTCAACCGAAGAAAGGAAAGGACAAGTCAGAATCACAACGCCTAACTCCTTCATCCCGGGACCGTGCCTGCAAGATGAGGAGAGGTTGGGGCCATGCCTCCATTTTGTCAGTAATGCCAAATGTGGCTCCCCATAGCAATATTAAATTCTACATTTTCAGTGACACCACACTCATTCATCATTCAATGGCTATCTTCATTTATGTGTTTTACATTTTAGGAGCTGCAGTCATATTCTGCATAAGCTAGATTGAATTTATTATTATTTTACTTTTTTAATTCTTTATTTTTATTTATTGGTTATTTTATTAGTTATCTTTTCTAAAATTCATTTTTAATTGGAGAAAAGTTGCTTTACAATGTTGTGTTGGTTTTTGCCATACAACAACATGAATTATCCATAATTATATGTATATCCCTTACCTCTAGGCTTCCTCTCCTCCGCCATTTTACCCCTCTAGGTCATCACACAGTGCCAGGAGGTCAATGTAGAGCACCAGGCTCAGACTGAATTTATTATTTAATTCTAAATTGTCCCTCATCTTATATTCCTTATTGCTTTTAATGGTTTCATAATCTTTCAAAACATCTAGGCTCTAAGTCCAATTTATCATTGTATATCTCATTCTGATCCAATCAATCATTTTTTAGCAATGTTGATTCTAGCTCTATAATATGGTTTTATTATATTTTTTCCTTTCTATTCCCAATACAAATTTTTTTAGAGGACTTTTCTTATCTCAGAATCAATACTAACAGAGAAGATTTTCTTTCTTTAATCTTTCCTCAAGAAAGTGCTATCAAAGTTTTCCTAGGAAAAAAATATATTCAAAGGCACAGTAAAGTTAAAGACACAAATTTTCCACAACTTTAACTGGACAGTCAAGGTCACCAAAGACCTGATGCAACCTCTTTGTTTGCCTTAATCCATATATTTTTGGCAAATATATCGTGTTGATTTCTTGCACATCATGTTTCCACACAATTTGCTCCAATCCCATTTCTTTCCTTCCAACCTAAATTATTTCATATTACCTTTTTTTTTTTCCAAATGAAAAATTTATTTCGGTTCCCAGAAAATAAAACAAATAAAAGCCCCTGTAAATGGACCTTTTCAGATTAAAAGCGCCTTATTATTTGCCCTATCACCATCATCATCACTTTCACCAATAAATAGAAATTACTTCTTCCTCTGAACTCACAAAATTATTTAGAATCTTTCTTGCAGTATTTGACTTTTCAAGCTAATAATAGAAATACCTGCTTACTTGTCTGGTTGTTCCATAATAGGAATAATATCTAACATATTTTATCTCCAGAAATATCTTGTACAAGGCCTTTCAAGATGAACTCAACTAATAATGGCAGAACAGAATCCTTTAGCTATGGAACAATAGATCTTGTTATAAATACAATGAACTTCAGAAAGTAATAAAATAATTTGCATTTAATTTCTACTCTATTTTTCCAAGGTCAGTCTCTCAGTACTCCTATCCTCCGCTTTATTAGTATATTTATAAGTGGCCATAAACTCTAAAAAATTTTACTTCTCTAATCAATCCTGTGTTCCTCCAAGTAATGACAGCCATAATAACTTTTCTGAAATGAAATATCCTACTAAAAAAACCTTTAAAACTTATCTCTTCCCAAATAAGACGAAAATTGTAAGCACAGCATTATGCACACTGCTTAATTAATGTGATCTGTATTATTATAGAATAAGAACACACTTCTTCCAATACATTTTCTTTGTAGCATTGAACTTTTATAAGCAGGCATTTTAAGGGAGAAGATTCATGGGAGATTGAAAAATTATTTGTGTTGAGAGTCTGAAGTTTTTAACAGGTCCAAGCTGAGGCCTTAGTAGAGAAGAGGGCTCAGAACAGCCTGTCTGAGGAGGCTGAGGCCTAAGAAAATTCCTATTAACTGTTTCTTTTTCTTAAGGGCAGGACAGTCCTTAAGAAGAAGGACTTAAGCATATAGAGAATGTGCTAATTTAAATATTATTTTGCTTTATTTAATTAATAATTAATCATTTAATATCATTTTAATATTTAGTATGTATTTAATTTAATACTACAGTCTAATAAAAGTATTTAAATTTTGTTGTATTCCTCATATGACATATTTTCCCAGGACATTCAGTTATGAATGTTTTCTTTAGAATTTCTGAAATTTGGCACTGTTTCAGAACTGCACATATTACTTTTTTCTGCATTGTGATAGTTAATGTTAAGTGTCAACTTGACTGTATTAAGGGATGCCCAGATAGCTGGCAAAGTATTATTTCTGGATGTGTCTGTGAGGATGATTCTGGAAGATATTAGAATGTGATTCAGTAGAGTAGTAATCTGCCCTCACCAATCCATGAGAACATCATCCAGTCTCTTGAGAGTCCAAATGGTACATAAAGATGAAAAGAAGGGAATTATCTTTCTTCTTGAGCTGGGATGTATATCTTTTCCGAACTTTAGACCTTGGAGTCCTGGCTCGTGGGCCTTTGGACCCTGGGACTGAAACTATCAGCCTTTCGGTTCTTAGACCTCCAGGTTGGACTGGGAGTCACACCAGTGGCTCCCCATGTCTTTGGACCTTTGTACTTAAAATCGAATTATACCACCAACTTCCCTGTGTCTCCAGCTGGCAGATGGCAGATGGTGGGACTTCTCACCCTTCATAATGGCATGAACCAATGCCTATAATAAATCTCCTCCTATATATCTATATAAATCCTATCGGTCCTGTTTCATTGGAAAACCATGAGTAATATATACATTAATTTAGAACTTTACATTTATAGTAAATTTTCAGTTTATTGATTTTGGACTTTAAACATTATTATGTTTAAAATCTTTTTGTGTGTTGCTTTTATCTTTCTTATCTCACCTGTATTATCAATAAATATAGAGAATATAAATTTTATATTTTAATAAACTATTTTGGTTAAAATATAATGTAGAATAGAATGAAAAAGGACACTTTGGCAAAAAGGTTAAAAAAATCAAGCAAATAACCAAAATAACTATAGCAGAATCAGTTGCTTTCTCTGCCCATATCTTTCGAATAATAATATCATCACTTTTAGATATTTATCAGCACATTTATCTTAAATTGTTACTTGTTGATACTTAACCATCACAATCCAATGTACTCCTATCCATTTCTGTGATTTCAATTATATATATATATATATAATTGATTTATTCTTTCACATATATTTTAATTCTATTTTCCCTCTGTATTTTTGATTATTTTTCTCTCTTTGCCCTAGTCTAGAAATTCATGCTTATCTGGCATCTAGTTCACAAATTCTCTTTTATGCTGTGGCCAATACTAAGCCAAAACAATCTATCAATTGTTTTCTTAATAACCATTGCTGTTTCAGTTCCAGGATTTACATTTAGTCTTTTTTTTATTTTTATTGTTCTATGGTATAATTCCATATTTTTCATCTACATTTAGGAACATATCATTTCCATTTATTTTTAAAATCTATTTGTGATAACTCTTTTATGTTATTTATCTTGAATTTTGTCTCTAGCATTCAGTTTTATCTATTTATTTATTATCTTGGTTTTCTTTATCATATGCCTCTACTTTTTGTTTTAATCCTAAGTTTTATGGTATGATTCAGGGTACTCCAGAGAAAATAACCGATGGGATTGGTCTATCTACAAGTCTATCATCTATCTTTAAAAAAAAAAAAAAAAATGGCACATGTAATTGTAGGTTGTAAGAACTGGCATGTCCAAAATCTTTAGAGAGTAGGCCTGCAGGCTGGAAATTCAGGTAAGAGTTGATGTTTCAGTCTTTACTTAGAATTTTCTTTTCCAGAAAACCTCAGTATTTGCTCTTAACACATTCAAGTGATTTTATGAATTCCACCCAAATTCTTGAGGGAGATATGCTTCTTTTAAAGTCAACTAACTGTAAATGTTAATCTTATCTAAAAGATAACTTCACAGCAATATCTATACTTGTGTTTGACCAAACAATTGGGCAATATACTCTAACCAAATTGACACACAAAATTAATCATTAGAATTATGTATGAAAAATAATGTTTTCAATGATGTTTTTATAATTCATAGTAAGTTAACCCTATAATCTTATAGGCAATGAGATTAAAAGATCACAACATATTGACTAGGGGCAGGGTGATTATCTTTGAATGATTCTCTGGTATTAATATAATCATACTTGAAAATCCCATGGAAAGAGGAGCCTGGGGGGCTATAGTCCATAGGTTTGCACAGAGTCAGACATGACTGAAGCAACTTAGCATGCATGCACGCACTTATATAAGAATAGCAGATATATTGTTTTTATAATTTGGTTTCTTCTCCTTGGCAACTAATGAACTCAAACTTTTATTCCCTTAGTATTGTGAAAATGGGAAACAAAACAAAACAAAACAAAACAATCTCCCTTTCAGATTTTTTTTTTTGTATCAATATTTGACATCTTAACCTTCAACAACATAATAATTTTCCAAACCCTCAAAGGGAAAACTGACTATCCTGCTCATGTTTCCATACCTCTCTTTACCCTGGGATTGTTTATCTCATAATACTTTGTTATCAGGCTCTTCCTTCCTAGGGATTCTCCAGGCAAGAGTACTAGAGTGGGTTGCCGTTTCCTCCTCTAGGGGATCTTCCCGACCTAGGGATCAAACCCAGGTCTCCTGTATTGCAGGCAGACGCTTTGCTATCTGAGCCACCAGGGAAGCCCTTGTTTATCTTAGTGGCCTCAAATACTAAAATTTTGTCTTCCCATCCCAGTGAAGATCGATGAAATTCTTTCCAAGGTCTCTGCCTCTGGGCATAACTACCCAGATTTTCAGCTTCTCACTCCATATAAAGGATAGTTAATGTCCGAATAGTTAATCCCTAAGTAGACAGTGGAACAAGTGAATATTGATTCATTTGTCTTTGGTTTCTTTCTTTTCAGATCTTGTTTCATCAAATCCATATGGCCATATCAGCTTTCCAATAGAGTTATTATTCAACAAACTTCCCATCCTTTTTCTTCTCCTCCTCCTCTTCTTTCTTCTTTTACTTGGCTTTTCTGTATGTTCTGGATAGGACTTTTGATCTATCAAATTTACTCCATCATACTGGGATTAGACATCTTTATTAAATTCTTTGCCACCCAGTTAAAATCAGAGACTATTTCAAGAAAAAGCAAATGGTCAGTAGCTTCAATGGAACCTGAAATGTTAACCAGCTGACCAAAATTAAACAATGTGTCACAGCAGTCATTGTTTTTAGCCAAAAGTTATAATTCCAAGTGTGGAGTGTTTTGAGATGAAGCCAGTGTTAGAGTGTGTTGTTGACTGTTACTCTAATAATGTATTGAACACATCATGCATTTTAGCTACAGAATGAAAGACAGTACATACTGAGAATGAAGACGAGTATTGTGGGAATAAGAACACAAGTAACTTCTTTTTCTGTTTGTGTGTGTTTTTTTTTTTTTTTTTTTTTTAATGTATTTCCCCCTAGGACTTCATGAGTAACTAAATCTAATAAATGAATCTGTAACAAAAAGTAAGTATAAGCTAACAAATATACAGTAAATGTCAACTAACTACAGTGATTGTAAGACAAAAATGTATATGCATGTACCTCAGTTTTGGATAAGTTAAAATGTGAAGTGATGTGGGTATTAAGAATCAATAAAATTAATTACACATACAACTTCCCTCACTGTGAGCTCCATCAGGATTGAAAACCTTATTTAATCCTCCATTCCACTTACTCTTTGGTCTTCTTTTCCAATTGTTTCAGAACAAAGAAAGAGAAGTGGTGCTACTTATTTCTTTTCCTTCATATCTCAATAGCTATATTAAGAATTGCATCCTTTCAACTAAACAGAGTTGTGAGCCAATAAAAGATCAAATTTGTAAGTTCCTTCTGTCCTGGAGCAAGAGAAGAAATGAAAAAAAAAAAAAAAGAGTAACAGGATTCATATCCCCCTTAGAAGAATTGTTGATCTAAAGTGCTACATTTGTTTTGAATATAATAAATTGGGCTGGTGAAATTGACTTGATTAGGAGTTACAGAAGGGAAGAAGTAAGCAGTATATTGTTTAAGACTTTTTAAAGCACAAAGGGTATCTGAAATTATAAAACATGGAATTCTAAAATATTAGCATATGTAGCATATAAATTAAAAATCACTGCCCTTTTCTAACTCAGGTTTTGAAATTTACCAAAAGCAGTAGTTTATAAATCACAGAATGAATTCAAGAAACCTAACTTGTTTGGGGCATATTTTACAAGACTCTATTTTATCCTGTTACCCAAGAAACCACTGGCATCTATCATGCTATTCTGGACATGTTTTCCTCTTTAAAGAATTCACATTTAGCCTTCTGTACCCTGAAACCTCATTATTACTACCTCAGGGACACGTTGCTTAGATTCTATGAATGCTCCCTATAAATTTTCCCTATAAGGACAATATTGTCTAAATAACAACAAATGCCAAAAGCACTCTGTAGCTTATGTTCAGTGTTGTTTGGCCAGATTCCTCAGGCTGTTGATACCACTCTACTGTAATCTATTCAACCAGAATGATTTTTTTGAATTTACAAGTCATCAAGGGACATGAATCATACTAAACTCTGGCTCATGCCTCATTTCTAAATGAGGTAGTCCTTGATCCTTATATGGCTCTGAACCAGTCTGCACTTACAAGCAAGGCGTTTTTACCCATACTTTTCTCTCAGAAAATATTGACTTCATTGAACACCTGCCAAGCCTTCTTCCCTCTCACATCCATCATCTTCTTGGAATCTCTATCCACAGAGCATATAGAAAGATGTCTTGAATTATAAAAATGGCACAAAATTGAAAGGAAATAATAATGCAAGTTTTCTGCTTCATATTTAATAATTTTGATGCCTTACATAAAGACTTGCATATAGTAACTGTTTACTAAGCTTTAATAAATTAATAAACAGTTTATTGCCAATGAAATATAGATGACCATAAAATGTTTTGCCTATTAATCATAACAAACAGGTGAAAATCAAAAAATTAGTAGATGATGAACGTGAGAGATGACAACGTATGATATTATATGAAGTCTTCCCAATTTTTTCTTTAAAATGCATATGTTAAAATGTATATTTTAAAATCTATATTCCTAAGCCTGGATGTTTTATGTTTCTGTACACGTAAACTCATACGTTACTATGTGGAATGTAGAAGGGCTCTGATTTGGGGAAATTTATAAAATAAATTTGAAAACTTATTTTCAGTCTCAATGATTGTTTTGTCATTGAGCATTGTACATGATTTATGTTTGAGATACAATTCATGCTTATAAAGAGATATTCACAATAGCAACAGATTATCTTAATTTTAAGTAATTGAGTTGAAGTGGGTTACCTGCAAATTTGCAGAAAAAATACCCTCTAAATATGGCTTTTAAGAATAGTGTTGCTTTCACTTCTCTCTGTGTTAAAGTATACGCCTCAGGTTTATCATAGCTATTCTCACACAGAGAGTAGGAATAGCAGGCCACCCATTTAATTTCAGCTTTTAATTAATGTGAAAGAATAGACTACCCTGAAACACGTGCTCAACAAAAACATCTAAATAAGCAGTGAAAAAGGGATCAGATGATTTACTGTACATGATTTGATAGAAGAAGAGTTTGGTGAATCAAAATTTCAGCTAGAGTTATTTCAGGGCCTCTGATGAAAATTAAAAAAAAAATAGGGGAAATAAATTGTCAAGGTAACTGATATAAATACTATCTAATGATCCAGAACAAAAAATTAGCAATTCAGGAGAGACTCTAATGTGCATAGGCTGAAAGATCATTAACTCTGAAACAGGATTTTTCTTTTCATATGGCATGGAGATCATTACCATCTCACACTCTGAGGTGAGGCTGTCCAGTGAAGAATACACTTATCTTGAATGCTTGAGCACTGAAGGGCTTCATTACTCCATTAGAGGGCATGCTTTATTCTGCTATTTGAATTAATCAAGAAAAGTTACTGCTAGTTTATAACTTGCATAGCACTATTTATACCAAGTAAGAACCTTTCCTTGTTCTAAAAGCAAGATTTGTTTGTTTATGGGTTCTTTATTCATGGGATTTCATTTCTATTGCCTCCTTGAATGTTCGTTTCTAAATCTGTTGCCTAAACACTTAGCCTGCTTCTAATCCTTTGCATCACTAATAACTCAGTCTTTCTAAGTCAGTGGTTCACTAAATTGCATTTATTTTTCTTTCTGAATTAAAAAAAAATACAGTATATTACACATTCTCATCATTTATTGCTTGTTCATCCTTGCTTCAAATGTATATTAGCATAATTATATTTTTCAAAATCTTAACTTTTCTTTTCAAAGACAAAGACATGAGTCTGTGAAACTACATAGTACTTGGAAACTTTATATAAAATGAATTAAGTGTCATAGAGACAATCGTCATATTTAGTATAAAGGAGAAAATTAACTATTACTATAAACTATAAAAATTTAACTATAAAAACTACTAAAAAACTATAGATTTTTATAAACTATAAAAAATTAACTATATTCCAAAATCGCTTTGCTATTAAACTTGCAACTAGGTTTAAGTCTGGTCTATGGTATAAGTCATTCTGTTTAGTGGTGCTCAGGAAGAAAAATGATATATGTTTAATTTTTATAAATAGTATATTTATAAAAAAAGCTACATGAATTTAAATTTTTACATCCACTAGCAGTATATAATAATAATATGTAATTAATTTACATCCTCATTTATTACTAAATGTTCTTAATAATTCACCTTTTGTAAACTCATACATACATAATTATAACAATATATTAAATTTAATATGTTTAATCATTAGTGTCATTCACAATATTTCTAGTCAGTTTGTCTTTATTTTCTGTCGTTATTTGCTTATAACCCATTCTCATACATTTTTATAAGTTTGTAGAAACTCTGTTTAGGAACACAAATCTCTTATTATAAGAGATATTTTCTCTCAATCTTGCATTTGTACATCCTCTATGGGGTCTTCAAATATACATAGACATACACAGACAAATTTATAGAGTAAATCAGTCAATTTTTGTCTTAACATTTGGATCTTTGCACTGATTAAAAATTATTTTAAAAAATAAGTCACTGTAAATACACTCCACTATCACATGCTTAATGGTTTTGTTAGGTAGAATAGGAAAAAGGAGTCCAGAATGGTGGTGGCTAAAAGACAAGGAAGGAAAAAACCCATGAAATTGAACAAAGGAAGGTCCGAGGAACAGAGTGAGGACCTCAAGCAAAACAAATAGCACTCCTGGCTAGCCCAGTTTACAAAGGGCAGGCCCAGGGGAAGGAGAAAAAAACACATAAAAAGAGGAGCCAAAATTGGGCCAGAGATCTTTCTCTTTGTGTCTTTTGGGTTGGCATGCCTTCATGCCTCGAGGATGTATTTTCCTTTACAAACTAAATAAAACTGAGCTGTAACAGGTAGTTGTAACACTGATCTGTCTGAGAAGTGAAACATTGGTCTGTCCATCGCTTCACATTTTTTTTTGCAATGAGATAGAAGGGAGGAAATTACAAACTCCCCTGACAGTTTTTTGAAGGTTTTTCTTTCTTTCTTTTCTTTTTTTCTTTTTTTGAGTGTAGCTCTTTAATCCATTTGAAACACATTTATGGTGGTTTGGGGTCAGAAAAAAATCTTCATCTTTCAGTATAGACAAACTATCATTTCAGAACTGTTTAATGACATGAAATGGAAAATTCTTCACGAATCATGTGTCCATACATGCATATACCTATTTCTACATTGTAAATTCTGGCTTATCTATGTCTTTGCTTCTTTTTAAATTTGTTTTACTGATTTTTTTTTTCTTTTGGTTTTTTTGTTTTACTGATATTTTTAAAGGAATTTTATCCAGTGCTAAGGAAGTGTAGGGTTAAGTTCAAAACTTTATTGATTTCTCTCCTTTAATTCCTTTCTTTCTTTAACTTGAAATATATTTATTGATGTGTCTGCTATAGGCCAGAAATACCCAACAGGAAAAAAGGTAACACTAGAAAGAAAGGAAAGAGCAATAATATAAAGAGATAAAAACAACTGAAAATTGTGGTAAGTACTATCAAATAATATCCCTATCCAGAGGATTTTGTTGCAGAAAGAGTTACTAACTTCTTTAGTAAAGTCTCTCAGTCGTGTCTGAATCTTTGCTACCCCATGGAGTATAGCCCTCCAGGCTCCTCCATCCATGGGATTTTCTAGGTAAGAATAATGGAGTGGGTTGCCATTTCCTTCTCCAGGGGATCTTCCCAAACCAGGGATCGAACCCAGCTCTCACACATTGCAGGCAGATGCGTTAACCTCTGAGCCACCAGGGAACCCAGTAACTGACTTCTTTAGTGGCATTAAATGCTTAACTTATTAATTGTAATTAAATTTATTTAAAAAATCTTTAAAAACACATATGATAAAACTTTTTTATGTTTACAATAATAGTTGTTTTGATAAGTAACTTCACACTTCCTTATTCTAATTTTACTATTTCAAATAATAATTTTGCAAACTATTTTTAAGTGCTTCAGTTCAGTTCAGTTCAGTCGCTCAGTCTTGTCTGAATCTTTGTGACTCCATGAGTTGCAGCATGGCAGGCCTCCTTATCCATCACTAACTCCCGGAGTTCACTCAAACTCTCCTCCATTGAGTCGGTGATGCCACTCAGACATCTCATCCTCTGTCGTCCCCTTCACCTCCTGCCTGCAATCTCGCCCAGCATCAGAGTCTTTTCCAATGTGTCAACTCTTCTCATGAGGTGGCCAAAGTACTGGAGTTTCAGCTTTAACATCATTCCTTCCAAAGAAATCCCAGGGCTGATCTCCTTCAGAATGGACTGGTTGGATCTCCTTGCAGTCCAAGGGACTCTCAAGAGTCCTCTCCAACACCACAGTTCAAAAGCATCAATTCTTCAGCGTTCAGCTTTCTTCACAGTCCAACTCTCACATCCATACATGACCACAGGAAAAACCATAGCGTTGACTAGACGGACCTTAGTCAGCAAAGTAATATCTCTGCTTTTGAATATACTATCTATGTTGGTCAAAACTTTCCTTCCAAGGAGTAAGCGTCTTAATTTCATGGCTGCAATCACCATCTGCAGTGATTTTAGAGCCCCAAAATATAAAGTCTGATGCTGTTTTCACTGTTTCCCCATCTATTTGCCATGAAGTGATGGGACCAGATGCCATGATCTTTGTTTTCTGAATATTGAGCTTTAAGCCAACTTTCTCACTCTCCTCTTTCACTTTCATCAAGAGGCTTTTTAGCACCTCTTCACTTTCTGCCATAAGGGTGGTGTCATCTGCATATCTGTTATTGATATTTCTCCCGGTAATCTTGATTCCAGCTTGTGTTTCTTCCAGCCCAGCGTTTCTCATGATGTACTCTGCATATAAGGTAAATAAGCAGGGTGACAATATACAGCCTTGACGCACTCCTTTTCCTATTTGGAACCATTCTGTTGTTCCATGTCCAGTTCTAACTGTTGCTTCCTGACCTGTATACAGATTTCTCAAGAGACAGGTCATGTGGTCTGGTATTCCCATCTCTTTCAGAATTTTCCGCACTTTATTGTGATCCACACAGTCAAAGGCTTTGGCATAGTTAATAAAGCAGAACTAGATGGTTTTCTGGGACTCTCTTGCTTTTTCCGTGATGCAGCGGATGTTGGCAATTTGATCTCTGGTTCCTCTGCTTTTTCTAAACCAGCTTGAATATCAGGAAGTTCATGGTTCCCGTATTGCTGAAGCCTGGCTTGGAGAATTTTGAGCATTACTTTACTAGCATGTGAGATGAGTGCAATTGTGTGGTAGTTTGAGCATTCTTTGGCATTGCCTTTCTTTGGATTGTAATGAAAACTGACCTTTTCCAGTCCTGTGGCCACTGCTGTGTTTTCCAAATTTGCTGGCATATAGAGTGCAGCACTTTCACAGCATCATCTTTCAGCATTTGAAACAGCTCAAGTGGAATTCCATCGCCTCCACTATCTTTGTTCGTAGTGATGCTTTCTAAGGCCCACTTGGCTTCACATTCCAGGATGTTTGGCTCTAGATTAGTGATCACACCATCATGATTATCTGGGTAGTGAAGATCTTTTTTGTATAGTTCTTCTGTGTTTTCTTGCCACCTCTTCTTAATATCTTCTGCTTCTGTTAGGTCCATATCATTTCTGTCCTTTATCAAGCCCATCTTTGCATGAAATGTTCCCTTGGTGTCTAATTTTCTTGAAGAGATCTCTAGTCTTTCCCATTATGTTTTTTCCCTCTATTTCTTTGCATTGATCACTGAAGAAGGCTTTTTTATCTCTTCTTGTTATTCTCAGAAACTCTGCATTCATATGCTTATATCTTTCCTTTTCTCCTTTAAATATAGAAACCATTAAATGAGTATAAAAGTTTTTTTCTACTCCTATACTATTTAAAGGGATTGCATTATGTAGTTTATTCAATGTCTTCATACTTTTCCTCCATAGTTTTTATGGACAGAATCATCATCTCAGAACTAGGAATAAAATAGCATACTATCTCTGCTGAGATTATGGAGTGTAGCTTGTCAACAACTGACTTACATCTTAAATATGAGGTGGCCTGATTATATCTTCTAAGGTTTTTAATAATCTTTATTTAAATGTTGTTCTTGGCCACTATTAAACATCACATTAATTTTCTGTGGCAAAATAACACTCCAAGCTTGTGTGTGACTTGCAACCTGAAGCTTTTTCTTGTGTACCCATGTCTACTGAGTTTATTTTTCTTTCTTTCCCACGTTCTTCAAATATTTAGAAAGTAGTATCAAGTAGTATAAAATACTGTATATTAGAGGATGGTCCAGAGTTTATATATCCTAGGAATCCACAGATTGGGCGTGCACAGTCTGTTTCCTCTAAACAATAGATCAAGCTACTATCTTTCATCACATTTGGGGTATGCTTTCTACATGATCAGTCTGTAGAAAATGGAGTTTATAAACTTTTCTGTTTCTAGTGTACATCTTACATTTACCAGGTTAGTTTGGTTTGATCACAGTTCCCTTTATTTTCCCCCCTCTCTTTGAGTGGGAAAAATAAGTAAATTATAGTTTTTATATAGACAAATGCTTAATATCATAGAATACTCATATATATATAATATAAATCAATATCTTCACATAGGTATTTTAAAAATTAAAAACATGTTTATAAATACAGTTAACACTAAGAACAATGTTACTTGTTTCATTTTTGCATACACATTTTCATTAACTTATTTTTTTTCTATTTAAACATACTTATGGGATAATGGGGTTTTACCATATCAATATATTCCAATTCTAAATTTTATTCTATTTTGCCATCTATTATCACTGCCTAGTCAATAGACTTCTTATTAACATTAGCTCTTTTAAACATTTAGATATTTCTACTTTTGAAAGCATTTTTGCTTTCTGGAACAAGTGTTCTGGCACTATCTTCTGCTTGAATACAATGCACATGTTACTGAAACCTCATAGTCTAAAATCACCACTAACAATCACAGGGCTTATGGGGAAAATGAGACTGGACAAAACCTATGCAGTTATGTAAACAGTACTAACAAAAACAATAACTGGCATCTTGGGAAATAACTGGGGCAGATTAGGCAAGCAGCACAGATTTTCTGGAAGTGGTCTTAAGGAATATTAAAACTGAACAAAAAATAATAGGGAAAAAACTGTGACTTGTGGGAAAGATAGAATCAATGCAGAGGGAAGTGATGCTCTGAGCACTGTGGAAAGTAAAACCTACCTTGAATCTAGAACTCTTCAGGGGCGGGATTATAGCTCTCCTGAGTAAACTCTGTGCAGAGACCCATTTTCTAGTTTCCAAAACAGATGAAGAGTCTCTTGTTTATGAAATAACCAAGCTTACTACTTTTTGCTGAGAGTTTAAATTGCCCCACTATTTTGCCCTTTAGTAACTCAGACATGAATCCACCCAACTGGTTTTTTTTTTAATCATTTATGCTCATAACTTTTCCCTCACTGTTAAAAATGTAGGAATAGAATTGTTTAATGGAAAGCTGATATTGCAGAAGAAAATTTCTTGCAACGCATGGAATCAGTTGCTTTAAAATAGTGTAAATATATTTATATTAATTTATTAATTAAAATATATATATTTAATTCAAAAATAAGGTTAAAGATAAAAACCTGTGAGCTTATATTTAAATTTTAAAAGGTCTGGGACCTAAATAGAAAATAGTTTGAGGATAGATGTAAAAATTCCATTATTTTCATTTTGGCAAAGCATATCATGTTTTTTTCTTTTTGGTACTGAGTTTATATTTATACTCCTAATTGTGACTTACATTTCCAAGTGCTTTAATCTGTTACAAATAAAAATTGGTTAATTTTTTCTATATCAATGCCTATTTAGATCTTTCAACCTAAACTGGGATTATACTTCATTTACTTTTATAACTCTTCAAATTTTCATTGAACAAGGCAAAACTTCTCTTAAACTCACACCAAAAATAATCAATAATGCTGATACGTTTTTTTAGTGATAGATTACCTTACTTTCCTGGAGTAAACCTTGTTTGTCCTGATTCATTGTAATTTAAGTACTAGTGCATGGTTTGATTTTCTAATATTTTATTTACATTTTGGCATTTCTTTAAAATAAGATTTATCTATAGGTTTTTTTGTGGTGAGTGATGATAGCTTTGTAAGATGTTTGGATAAAACTTTTTATAATGTCTATATTATGGAACATTTTAAATAAAATTGAAATTGCTCTATAGTCAATTTTGCTAATTTATGCTTCACTATAAAAACATCCATTTGTCTTGCTTCTAAAATGCATTTGCCCAAAGTTGCACACCATGTTATTTTACATGATTTTATTATCTTTTATATCTGTGAATATATGTTATCATTTTATCATTTTAACAATAGGCAAGCATTGGTATCAAACATTAAAAACAAACAGATATTAATATTTCACAAATATCAATTTCTGAGGTTATATTTTCATTGGTATATCAGTTTTATACATTTAGATATATTGAATATTTTAATATCCAAAAAAGAAAATAAGTCTAAATAAAAATGTAAAGTCCAACTATATAGCACTTATCTAATACAAACAACAAATATTGTAGAAACAATGCAAAGAAACCTAGACCTAGATATTTGTGACCTTGAGTAATTTACTTAATTGTCTATGTGGCTTACATAATGCTTGTCATTACAATTTAGATCTCAGTAATACCACTCGTAATATGAAAATGTTCCCTGTGGAGGGGCGTGTGTGTGTGTGTGTGTGTGTGTGTATGTCTGCATGCACATGTGCATGTGCTAAGTTACAAACTATTCAAAACAAATAATAACGTAAAATGGGCAATTAGATTTTTTTATTTATGACAGCCACTGGTTTTGTCAAATGTATAACAAAATCCTTTAGAGGTGTGACACATTTTTCCCCCTTAATAAGAGGTTTTATACCCAAGTATCCAGATCTCATTAACTCTGTCAATATGACCATGGGTACATCCTCAGTGGGAAAACTTTCCTATAATTTTCCCATTTGATTAACACCATGCATTTTCTTATTTGATTAAATACTTTAAATTGAATGAAGGACTCCAAGGAGCCCTTTTTTTGGAAAAAAAAAATTAACACTGTTATGAGTGACAGATACCATTCTTCGTTAAGCTTTAAATTTAATTTATCTGATAAAATTCTCTGTGAATGGTATTGTAGTTATGTACTGTCCAAACTTTGCAAATTATAGATTAATGAAAATGATGCGATTTTATTCTTTAAATTCCTCAAATACAGGGGAAAATCAAATACAAATTTAAAATAAATGGATACAATTAAGAAATCTTTTCTGTTTGTAATACTCTAGGTATGTTGTCTTCTATAGGACTAATGATACAGAGCTATTGATAATACCTCAATCACTGTTTATTAATGTCCAAAACAATCATTATTTGTTTCTGTCCAAATCAATCCTGATCTAGGTTTATGATAAATTAAAATAGGTCCAAGGCATGGTATTACAGTCAGCAGTCTGTGCATTCATTTAGAATTAGACGGACCTAGCTTTGAATCCAGCTTTGTCAGTTATGATCTCTGAAAGTGCAAGTGTTAGTCAGTCAGTCATTTCTGACTCGTTAAGATCCCATGGACTGTAGCCTGCCAGGCTGCTCTGTCTATGGGATTTTTCCAGGCAAGAATACTGGAGCGGGATGCTATTCCCTGTTCCAGGACAATTTCTAAGATTATGAGAAAAACATTTCTTATCTACAATCATGACATAGGGTACAGGGCTCAACACAATCTCTGTCCTTACAGAGAATCTGCCTTGATATGTAATCTACAATGGTTCCTTAGTTATTTCATCTACAAATAAAAATACTTTCAAAAACAGGAGCATTCAG
This sequence comes from Budorcas taxicolor, assembly GCF_023091745.1. Lineage (NCBI taxonomy): Eukaryota > Metazoa > Chordata > Mammalia > Artiodactyla > Bovidae > Budorcas > Budorcas taxicolor. Next base: position 51,447,521 of record NC_068929.1, on the reverse strand, counting down.
AAGCTTTTTGAAAATAATTTATATACATAATAAACATGTGATGCCTAATAGGTATCCTTATGCTTTATGCTATTTATTATTATATTGAAAAGAATGAGCATGGTAAGAATGCTTATTGTTCAGTCTGAAATGATATAACACACTTTTAAAATATTTTTCTTTAACTTATATTAGAAAATAAAAGAATTTCCTTTTTGGCTGCATGGCATGTGGGATCTTAGTTCCCTGATAAGGGATGAGACCTGTGACCCCTACAGTGGAAGCAGGGAATCTTAACCACGGGACCACAAGGGAAGTCCCTAAAAGTAGAGTTTAATAGAATAATACCTATTCCTATTGATAGAAAGAAAAAAAATCTCTGACTCTAAAAACCCTAAATTGTTAAGTTATCTTGAAAATAAACTTAAAAATTTAATCAGAGATTATTTCAGCTATTGTTGGTTTTGTTCAGTTGATTAAGTTGTGCCTGACTTTTCGCGACACCATGGACTGCAAAATGCCAGGCTTCCCTGTCCTTCATTATCTCCTGGAGTTTGCTCAAACTCATGTCCATTGAGTAGGTGATGCCATCCAACCATCTTCATCCTCTGTCATCCCATTCTTCTCCTTGTGTCAAGAATAGGCATAACTGTGAGAAACTAAAAGTTTTAATTATCTATATAAAGATTTTGTTAGTTAAATAAATCATTATGTGGTTACTAAAAGTCATAATAGTTTATAGACTAAGACTTTTTATAAATGTTTTATTCAAAGAGAAACATATTTGTTTCCCTCCCCTATACTCATAAATCTCATTTTAGTCATGCAAATCTTTATTTTAATATTATAGTTTAATACCATAATTAGGCATTTTTTATTTTAAAATAATAAATGTGATATTTTTTCAAATATATATACTCCTTTATCGATTAAACTTGGAGAAATTTGTTTTCCTTTTCTGTTAAATTTTTCTTACATGCATTTCTGTATGCAGTGGCATTAAAGTTTTATTTGTTCTGCTACAATTTTCACTAAAATTAGCAGTCTACTGTTAAAATAAGCTAAAAATTTAATCTGAAAGTGTAGGTGAATGTTCATTATTTGTCATTTAATAAAATTAACAATATGTAAAGAGGTATAGTAATTATTTGCATGTTTTAGTATACATGGTTTTGTGTGTACAGTATTTGTATGAGTTTCAGGGTATGTGTGTTTGTGTGTGTGTGTGTGTGCACACATCTGTGGGTCTATGTGTGTGTGTGTGTGTAAGAGTGGAGAGGGAAGAAGGAATATTAAACACAATTTTGTAACTGCTGACATTAAATTTCCTTTTAGACACTCAAGTGAATATATACACTTGAAAGTAGTTTAGATGGAAAATTTTTTTTGAGCACAATCTTATGTATTAATATATGGTAGTTGAAACAAAAAAAGCGCTTGGAATACATCAGGGAAATTCTAAACAGTGAGTAAAATAATGTCTGGGGAACCTAGAAACTTGAGAGTCAGGCAAGAAACAGAAACATGGAAAGCATACTAGAAAGCAACAATTCAAAAACACAGTCAGAAGATAGCACATAGTTTCTTAGAAAGAAATGGAAAAAAAAAAGCTTAAAGAGTAAGTGGCATCCTAGTTAAATGTTTTTCACAATTTTTGGGTCTACATTTTAATGACTGAAAAGGAAAGTCATTTCTTTTCAATCATCCTTCTTAGCTTCTTCTTAAGGAAACTGAAGAGAATGGTGTGCTTGGGAATTCTGCTTCATGAATACAGAAGTTTGGAACTCAGAAGTAAAACATTTAAGTTATTATTGCTTTATTCCAGGTGGCTCAGTCTATTGAAAATACAATTGTTTCAAAATTTTGTGAATTTATTTGTAATTAATTGAAATTGACACTTTGTACACAATCATAATCCTGCCTGAGACATTTAGTGCTACAGATTTAATTATGATTATTTGAGATGTACCAGGAGGTTCTGTAGGACAAAGTAATCCTTAGAAAAAACAAAGTAGGAGACATCAGACATCCTGGTTTCAAACTATATTGTAAAGCTATAGTAATCAAAAATAGTATGATACTTGAATAAAAACAGTAATGTAGATCAATGGAACAGAATAGAGAGTCCACAGATAAATTCCTGCTTATATAACCATCTAATATTTTATAAGAGAGTCAAGAACACTCAGTGGCTAAAAGTTTCTTTAACAAATGATGTGTGAAGGGTGGATAATCAGATGCAAAAATAAAATAAAATAAAATTTTACCCCTATATTACTCCATTCACAAAAATTAACTCAACATAGATGAGAGAATTAAACATAAGTTGTGTGACTATATTCCTGGGGTGGTGGTGGGGGGTGGTGGTGGGGGGGACACAGGGTAGAAGTTCCTTGACATTTTTATTTTCTGGCAATAATTATTTTGTATATAACACCAAAAGCACAAATAAGAGAAGCAAAAGTATAATATCATATTTGAAACGAGTCACCAGCCCATGTTCAATATATGATACTGGATGCTTGGGGCTGGTGCACTGGGACGACCCAGAGGGGTGATACAGGGAGGGAGGAGGGAGGGGGGTTCAGGATGGGGAACACGTGTATACCTGTGGCAGATACCTGTTGGTGTATGGCAAAACCAATACAATATTATAAAATAATTAACTTCCAATTAAATAAATTTATTTAAAAAAAAGAGAAGCAAAAGTAAATAAGAGAGACTGCATCAAGCTTAAAAGCCTCTGTACAACAAAAGACAATCATCAAAATGAAAAGGCAACCAAGGGAATGGAAGAAAATATTCACAAATCATGTATTGAGGAAAGGATTGATATAAAAGTAGAATTCATATAACTAAATAGAAAAAATATGATTAAAAATGGACAGAGGAGTTGAATAGACATTTTTCCTAAAAAAGACATCCAAATAATCAACAGGTGTAGGAAAAGACGCTTAACATTACTAATTACCAAGGAAATGCAAATTAAAACTACAATGATATATCACTTCACACTTGATAGATGTTTAGCATCAAAGAAAAAAGAAATAAGTGTTGGTAAGATGTGGAGAAAAGGGAATGCTTGTGTACCATTGGTGAGAACATAAATTGCTTCAGCAAGTATAAAAAATAGTGTGAAATTTTCCTCAAAAAATAAAAGTTCCTCAAAACAAACAAAAAAAATAGAACTACCATATGATCCCAGCTATCACACTTCTGATTGTATATCCAATGGAAATTGAATCAGGTTTTCTAAGAGATATCCACACTCCCAACTTTACTGTTGTTTTTTTCACAATATAGAAGATATGGACAAAATCCAAGCAGTGTCTCTAAAGGATGAATGGATAATTAAGATACTATATATATATGTGTGTATTAGATTATATATATATGTATTAGATTATATATATGTATTAGATTATATATATGTATTAGATCATATATATATATTATATTTGCTATTGTTCAATGGATAATGAAGATATATATAGATATATATATATTTGCTATTGCTGTTCAGACACTAAGTTGTATCTGACTTTTTGTGACCCCATGGACATGACATGCCAGGCTTCCATATCCTTCACTATCTCCTAGAGTTTGCTCAGATTCATTTCCATTGACTCAGTGATGATATCTAACTATCTTATCCTCTGGCACCATGCTTTCCTTTAGCCTTCAACCTTTCCCAGCATCAAGGTCTTTTCCATTGAGCTGGCTCAAAGTATTGAAGTTTAAACTTCATCATTAGACCTTCCAATGAATACGCAGGGGTGATTTCCTTTAGGATTGACTGGTTTGATCTCCTTGGAGTCCAAAGGACCCTCAAGAGTATTCTTCAGCACCACAGTTCAAAAGCATTAATTCTTCAGTGCTCAGCCTTCTTTAGGGTCAAACTCACATTTATGCATGACCACTGGAAAAACCATATCTCTGACTGTATGGACCTTCATTGGCAAAGTGATGTCTCTGCTTTTTTAGTATGCTGTTTAGGTTTGTCATAGCTTTCCTTCCAAGGAGAATCTTTGAATTTCATGGCTGCAGTCACCATTTGCAGTAATTTTGGAGCCCAAGAAACTAAAATCTGTCACTGTTCCCATGTTTTCCCCTTCTACTTGCCGTGAAGTGATGGACCAGATGTCATGATCTTAGTTTTATGAAAGGTGAGTTTCAAGTCAGTTTTTTCATGCTTCTCTTTCACCCTCATGAAAAAGTTATTAAGTTTTTCATTTTCTGCCATTTGAATAGTATAATTTACATATCTGAGGTTATTGATATTTTGCCCCAAAATCTTGACTCCAGCCTGTGATTCCCTAGCCCAGCATTTTGCATGATGTATGCTGTATATAAGTTAAGCAGGGTGACAATATTCAGCCTTGTTGAACTCCTTTCCCAATTTGGAACCAGTCAGTTTTTCCATGTCCAGTTCTAACTGTTGCTTCTTGACCAGCATACAGGTTTCTCAGGAGACAGGTAAGGTGGTCTGCTATTCCCATCTCTTTAAGTATTTTCCCTACGTCCTTATGATTCACAGAGTCAAAGGCTTTGGTATACTCAGTAAAGTGGAAGTAGATATTTTTCTGGAGTTCCCTGCTTTCTCTATGATCCAGTAAATGTTGGCAATTTGATCTCTGTTTCCTGTGCTTTTTCAAAACCCAGATTCAACATCTGGAAGTTCTTGGTTATACATGTGTGTGTGTGTGTGTGTGTGTGTGTGTGTGTATGGGCTTCTCTGGTGGTTCAGATGGTAATGAATCCACCTGCAATGCAGGAGACCTGGGTTCAATCCCTGGGTGGGGAAGATTCCCCTAGGAGGGCATGGAAATCCAATTCAGTATTCTTGCCTGGAAAATCCCATGGACAGAGGAGCCTGGCAGACTGCAGTCCATGGCTTCATAAGGAATCAGAAATGACTGAGCAACCAAGCACACACACACACACACACATACTTATACATACATACACATACATATATATATATATTGGGTTTCCCTTGTGGCCCAGCTGGTAAAGAATCCGCCTGCAGTGTGGGAGACCTGGGTTCAATCCCTGGGTTGGGAAGATCCCCTGGAGAAGGGAAAGGCTACCCACTCCAGTATTCTGGCCTGGAGAATTCCACGGACTATATATTCCATGGGGCCGCAAAGAGTTGGACACGACTGAGTGACTTTCATCATCATCATCATCATCATATATATATCTATATATCTATATCTATCTATCTATCTATCTATCTATCTATCTATCTATATATATATATATAGAGAGAGAGAGAGAGAGAGACAGGGACAGAGACAGAGGGACAGAAATGACAAAGAGGGAAACCATGCCATTTGATACAACATGAATAGATATCATGGGTGTTAAATGAGATAATTCAGACAGAGAAAGACAAATATTTTATAATACCTCTTATAAGTGGACTCTAAAAAGCTGAACAGATAATGGAATCATTGTTACCAGAAGTTGGAGGTTAGAAAAATATACAAGGTTGAAATTTGTAACTAATATATAAATAATTTCTGAATATCTAATGCAGAGTATACTTATTATAGTTGAGAATACTGTATTAAAATATTCAAATGTGAAACATTAGATCTTAATTATTCCCACCACAAAAAATGATAATTATGTGTTTAGAAAGAAGTGTTAACTAATATTGTGTTGGTAACTGAAACATATGAATGTGTTTCAAATCAATATGCTGTGTACCTAAACTTATAAAATGTTATATGCTGATTATATCTCAATAATTTCAAAATTTGGATCAATCACTTTGAAAGTACTTTGCTCATAACCCTTGCAGTAAGTAGGTTCTTATATCATTATCAATGTACTCATTATTTTGTATTCATTCTGGTGTATAATCTCTTTAACCTGAATATGACTTACATGCTTGCAGGCTAACTCGCTACAGTTGTGTCTGACTCTTTGCAACACTATGGACTGTAGCCCTCCAGGCTCCTCCGTCCATGGGATTCTCCAGTTAAGGATCCTAGAGTGGGTTGCCATGCATTCCTCCAGGGTATTTTCCCCACCCAGGGATCGAACCTGTGTCTCCTCTATCTCCTGCATTGGCAGGTTCTTTATCACTAGCGGCACCTGGAAAGCCCTGAACCTGAATATGAACTGACTTAGTCCCTTGATTCTAACATGTGGACTAGCTAGTTGATAGGGTGTCACTTCAGAGATTGGATTATGGAGGTCAGGATCTCTTCTGTGCTCTACTTGATGAAGTCAGCTGCCATACTGTGAAATGATCTGTGGAGAGGTTTGAGACTGGATTCCCATCAATCGCCATGAGGAATCTGAGCTCTTAGTTCAACATGTGATATATTAGACCCTGCTAGCAACTACATGGATGAGTGTGAGGTAAAATCCATTCTCAGCTGTACCTTGAAATGGCTGTGGCTTTGTGAGATACCTAAGGCAGCTGAGGACCCAACTCAGCCATGCCTGGATTCCTCACTCACAGAAAAAAATTGTGAAAAAATTTGCTATTTATTCCTCCAAGTAGCTATGTTTAGAGAAATGAATAACACAGTGATTGATAACTAGTACAGCCATTAAATATGAATAATCTTGTCATACACTCAACAAATTCATTCTAGATATGTGCTGTAAAACTATTATGCCTCATATGGACTGGGAAATTAAATAAATGGGCTATTCATGAAATGAACTTTAAAGAAAGCATAAACATAGAACAACCTGGAACCAAAAATTATGAGTAAAAACCAACAAGTTACAAAATTTACATGTATAGATGATTTTTAATTGTATATTACAACAGCAAAATATATATAATTATATGAATTATAGTAAAGATATAATATTAATCCATGGTTCAGACTTTGAGATCAGGATATTGCCTCAATGAAAGACTATTGAAAGGTCAAAGAAGGCATCATTATAATTAATAAAAGCATTATATTTTTCAAATAATATGTCATCTGCAAATATAGAAAATGCCATTAACGTTTATTATATTTTGGTAAAATATGCATAGCTATTTCTTATATTATACCTCTACTTTTCTTGTTTTAAATACTTCATAATTTTTTAAATAATATTTAATAAGGTGAAATAAAAGCATTATAAATGTAATACATTAATATTAAATTGATAAAAGTGTTACTAATATAAAATATAATGGAGATAAAAGGATTTGAATTTGGTTCAGAAAAGCAAAAAGAAGACCAAATTAGATACAGATTTTGTTTATTGTAGTACTCCAATGACAACAGGATCAACAACCATAATACATCAAATAATTTCCAAGACATTAAGCAAACAAGTCATTTATATAGAGTAATGCAAACAAATCATTTATACATCTAATGCACAGAGTGTATCTTTAAACTATGCCTTAGAGACATCTAGTAAATAGTATGAAGTAGCATAAATCTATCATATTTTGTTATTATTTGGAATAAAACTTTAAAATGACATGTAATCCACTAAAAATGGAAAATACATTATTCAACTATGTAAATCTGACATCTAGAAATATTAATAGTATTATGGTAATTAGAGAGTAACATAATTATTCAAATTTTAGTCACTTGATATGCAGTGTATTATAACAAAGATGGGCAGTCTTAGAGATTTTTTTATTGTCATTTTGTTGTGCAACATAAACTTTCCAGATTAAATATATTTTAACTAATATGTTTACTTTGACCTAGAAATTATTAAGTGAGAATGTACATAGTAGCAAAATATTCATTTGCTTTGTGTATATTTTGTCACTGTTACAAAAGTAGTTACGATAATTAAAATAATGCCTATTATTTTTATTATTTGTTTAATAAATGGGACTAAAAAAAAAACTTCAAGTTATTATTTGTGGCTATTTACAAATAAGACATAATTTGTCCACAACCAAGGGGAATAAAGCTAATTCCTAAACCTTTCATAACTTACTAGCTGATTTATGAACATTTACTTTCATAGATTTATATAAACACCTTTAACTATTAAAATGGAATTAACTCTGTGGAAAACAAAATGTAAATGTTAGTGAATCATTTATTATTTTATTGGAAGTTGCTCAGTTGTGTCTGAATCTTTGCAACTCATATTTCATGGAATTCTCCAAGCCAGAATATTGGAGTGGGTCGCATTTCCCTTCTCCAGGGGATCTTCCCAACCCAGAGGTTCAACCCAGGTCTTCTGAATTGTACAGGGATTCTTTACCAGCTGAGCCACAAGGGAAGGCCAGGAATACTGGAGCGGGTAGCCTATCCCTTCTCCAGCAGATCTTCCCAAACCAGGAATTAAACTGGGGTCTCCTGCATTGCAGGTGGGCCCTTTACCAACTGATCTGTCAGGGAAGTCTGAATCGTTTATACCTGAATATTTAAATACATTTTTGATAGCATGTATAGAAAGAAAATATGATATTGAAAATCAAAAGCAGGTAGAAATGAGAAAAGACAGAATTTGGGAGACTCGACATTATATACAAACTTTGCTTAAATTTCATTAATGACTCAATTTTTACCACATCTATCCATGAATTTTTCTGTGTAAGTTATCAGTGCTCTTCCACTGTGGGTAATTTTAATTCTCTGTCCCTGGGCTTGGTTTGTGACTTGTTGGGATCAATACGACCTGACACTAGTAGTGTCTTGAAAAGCATTAGCAAGATTAGACTCACTAGCTCTTGAGCTACTGATGTCCTCATGATAAGAACATGATATGTCTGGTCGTCCAGGGAAAAGGATGAATGACAGCTGAACCAGAGAAGCATCAGCTGAGATGCCCTAAGAAAGTTCAGCTGAGAATAGACCTCTGAGTAAATTTCAGATCCAGCCAACCACCGATAACTGAGCAAGTCCAAAATAAACTGGGCCTGAACTAGATTATCCCAGCCGTGGGAAACTCAATTTATAATAAGTAGTAGTTGATTTTAAGCTACAGGACTTTGATTTTTTTTTTAACACAATGATAATTAAATGATGTAGGCCAATTATTTTATAGAGCATTTTATGAAATAGAATCCATATAATGCATATAATCCATATTGTGTAGCTACATAAATTCATAATAAATACTATGAAAAATTCACCTTAATGTTTTCTTCCTTCAGATAATAGCATTTTGTCCTTCAAAGAACACTGTAATATATACAATTATGCTAGTGCATGAAAAAGGTCCTCCAAAGTTATATTATGACAGACATCAAAAATATATCATAAAAATATTATGAAATTGAATCATTAATTTTGTATACCTGAAGCTAACATATTGGGTTGGTGTAAAAGTATTTGCAGTTTTTCACTGTTGAAATTTGCTGTTTGATACTGGAATACATTCTTAAATAACTGTGGTTATGTTATACATCATTTTAATGCACATTTCTTGCTTTTTTTTTTTTTTTGCTAATGACATTGCCTGCTGTGTATTTTATATTCATTTTAGACTATGGAAATAATGTTAGTCAAAAATATAAATTCAAGCCATTTTTTTTATTTGAGTTCAAAATGGATTGTAATGTAGTGGAGACAACTCCCAACACCAACAACATATTTGGCCCAGGAACTGCTAATGGATATAGTGCAGTGGTGGGTCAAGAAATTTTGCATGGGAGACAAGAGACTTAAAAATGAGGAGGATATTATTTGGCCATCAGAATTTGACAATGACCAATTGAGAGAATTGTCAAAGCTGATCCTTTTGTAAGAATTTGCTGAAGAACTCAACTTGGACTATTCTACAGTCATTCAGCATTTGAAGCAAATTGTAAAGGTAAAAAAGCTGCACAAATGGGTCCTCCATGAACTGTGTGTGTATGTGTTAGTCACTCAGCCAAGTCCAACTCTTTCTGACCCTGGACTGCAGCCTGCCAGGCTCCTCTGTCCATGGGATTCTCCAGATAAGAATGTTGGAGTGGGTTGCCATTTCCTCCTCCAGGGGAATCTTCCCAACCCAAGGATTGAACCTGGTCTCCTGCATTATAGGTCAATTCTTTACTGTCTGGGCCACCTGGGGAGCCCCATAAGACAACCACAAATCAAAAAAAAATTGTCGTTTTGAAGTTTCATCTCCTCATTTTCTATGCAACCACAATGAACCATTTCTCAACCTGATTGTGATGTGCAATGAAATGTGGATATTATATGACAACTGGCGATGACTAGGTTGGTGGTTGGACTGAGAAGAAACTCCAAATCACTTCCCAAAGCCACACTTGCACCAAAAAAGTCATGGTCACTGTTTGGCGGCCTGCTGACTGCCTCATCTACTACAACTTTCTGAATCCCAGTGAAACCATTACCTCTGAGAAGTGTGGTCAGCAAATTGAGGAGATGCACTGAAACCTGCCACACCTGCGGCCAGCACAGGTTATTAGAAAGGGCCCAGTTCTCCACAGAAACACCTGACTGTACAGCACATAACCAATTCTTCAAAAGTTGAGCAAATCAGGCTAAAATGTTTTCCCTCACCTGCCGTATATACCTGATCTCTTGCCAACTAACTACCACTTCTTCAAGCATCTCAACAATTTTTTTCAGGGAAAAGCTTCCACAACCAGCAGCAGGCAGAAATGCTTTCCACGAGTTCATTGAATTACAAGGTATGGAATTCTTACACTACAGGAATAAATAAAATTATTTCTCAATGGCAAAACTGTGCTGACTGCAATGGTTCATATTTTGATTAATAAAGATGTGTTTGAGCCTAGTTATGAAGATTTAAAATTCACAGTCCAAAACCACAAGTACATTTTGCACCAATATAATATGTCAATTATACCTCAATAAAAAATAAATAAACAAATTAGAAACTAAACATAAATATTAAGCATAGATTATTATAACCAGAGAACATGAAAAAATGCAGGTGAGGAGATTAAAAATTAATTTCACTCTTTTTCTCTATTCATTGATTCTGCATGTGTGAGTGCCAAGTTTCTTCAGTTGTGTCCAACTCTGTGCAACATGGGCTGTAGCCCACCAGGATCCTCTGTCCATGGGATTCTCCAGGCAAGAATGCTGGAGTGTTTTGCCAGGCCATCCTCCAGGGGATCTTCCTGACCCAGGGATCAAACCCATGTCTCTTGCATCTCCTGCATTCCAGGCAATATAGGTAACAGTAATATAAATCATAAAGTCTCACAAGATAAATGACCATTTCCTAATCATCTTTTTATTGTTGTTTTTGTTCATGTGGAAATTTGCTTTTACCTGAATATTTTAAGGTACATTTTAAAAAATAATACTTCTAAAATTTACAATTAAAAGACAAAGTAAATGTTATACTTCTATTATATACTATTGGTGTCCTCAAGAATTTTTCAATATTTTATCTTTTATGAATTCAGGTGATAATTCCACTTGGTAATCTAAGATTTTATCTTAGGCAAAAACTTAAATGCCATTCTTCTCTGGTCAGCCTGTCTAAAATGTTAAGATCCCATTTTATAGTTCTTTCTATGTATAGACATAAAACCACCACTTATTAAGCTCAAAGATTCCCATGAGGGTGGAGGATTTGAATAGAGCAAGCTTAGATTGGTTTATCCACAGCTTGAAGTTTGCGGAATGAAATCATCTGCAAATATCTTTAATCACTCACACACATACACATCTTTCAGTTGGCCCTCAGATAAGATTTTCAGTCAGAGGACCTGCGGGTCATTACCTACATGCTCTGAACTTGCTCACAACATAGGGATAGTGGTATAATCAGACTTCTTATAAATAAGGCGCAGGGTTAAAAAAGCTAGTGTCCTGATGGTCAAACTGAAATCCTTATTGTGGCTCTGATTGCAAAACCACATAATCTCCATTTTTATGGTATTATTTTGGTTAAACTAGTCTCAGACTCACCAGGATTCATGAGGATGTGGCCTACACATGCACCATCTTTCAAAGGCAAGGTAATAACATCATATTGTAAAACGCCTGTAGAATAAGTGAGATAGTTGTAGTTATAATAGGAAAACATGACTTGCCACAACTATATATATTTCTGGCTAAAATTTCACATTGTCTTTTGCCACTAACATTCCATATATCCTACCTACTTATTTATTATATATCCTTCTATTAGAATCAATGCATGGAAGAACATTTGAAACAAGTAATCATTTAATAAATATTTGTTGAGTGAATAAACAACCAAATAGTTTTAAATTATTTTTAAAGCAGGAAAAATGAAAAATAAAGTTAGTATGAATAAAATATGCACATACTGGCATAGATTATATTCAAATATTATGTTTTTAAAGTTACAAATATTTCTATATGTTCAGCTTTACCTCTACATGTTAATGTTTGATGATTATAAAATTCTCTGGCCTCTTTTATTTCTAACATTTTTATATTTTATCTTTTTCTAAGTCAGGTTAGCATATATTCTGTGATTTATGTTTACTTCTATAAATCAATGAAATTATGAGTTTAAACTGAGATAAATTCATCTATTCATTTGCTATGAGAAGCTACATTGTTTCAAGGAATATTTAGATGTTAATATCTATGTTTTATAGACAGATTAGATGCATAAGTATTATGAACATGCAAATTTCATATAAGATTGAGGGAAATAATTGCAATAATGTTAATAAAACTGATATTCATGTCCCTAAATGTGCACTCTGGAATTAAGATGCTGACAAGAATTTATCAAATTTAGGAATTAAAAACTAGAGAAAGAGGAAATGTGATGTGTATAAGAAATTAAGATGGTCATTGTTTTCCAGTCAGTGGTGACCATTCAGATAAAGGAAGGGAAACTACCATCTTTTTGAAAAATGTAAGGAAAAGAGAAGTCACTAGAACAGAAATTTTAGTTTAGGATGATTACAAAGTAAAAGCAGCGAACGTGGATGGTTGAAGTAGAATGAAAATGCTAATTTATAAACTAGAGTAGGTAAAAAATGAAGAATATTTATTACTATGTTAGTATTTAAGATCCTTTTTCATATGTTTCAAAAGTACAATATATTTTATAGATTAATTCACTCATCATATGCATGAATGTTGATATGGTGCTCTCATAAATATAATGTGGAAATTTTCCACGTGAATCATTTTCATCAACTTTTACTGGGTGCTTAATGCAATTCTAGGATGAAGAGACAGTAATTATATTTTCCTAGTCGAAGCTATTTTCTCTATTCTGCCTTAAACAGCAATAAAATATGAACTGTGCCTTTATTCTCAATTAGCCATGCTGCCCAGTTTTCACTGGATCAGAAACAAATGGAGAAGTAGTATTATCATAAACTCTTTCTCTCTTTGTGTGTCTCCTTCTTTCTCTGCCTTTCTCTTTCTCTCTTCGCATCTTTCCATTTTTCTCATATTTATATGTAATTCAATGGGGCTTCCTCAGTGGCTCAATGGTAAAGAATCCACCTGCAAGATAGGAGCCACAAGAGACTCTGGTTCAATCCCTGGGTCGGGTAGATCCCCTGAAGGAGGGTCCAGCAACTGACTCCAATATTTTTGTCTGGAGAATCCCATGGACAGAGGAGCCTGGCAGGGCCACAGTACATAGGGTTGCAAAGAGTTGGAGCAACTTAGCACACACACAGGCAGGCATGAAATTAAATAAACACATTTTAAGAGACCTCTTAAATTGCAATTCTTCACAGATGTTTTTCTTGGCACCTATACAAAATTAAAATTAAAAAACGCTTGCTCCTTGGAAGAAATATATGAAAAACCAAAACAGCACATTGAAAAGCAGAGATATTCCTTTGCCAACAAAGGCCCATCTAGTCAAAGCTATGGTTTTTCCAGTAGTCATGTATGGTTGTGAGAATTGGACCATAAAGAAAGCTGAATGCCAAAGAATTGATGCTTATGAATTGTCGTGTTGGAGAGGACTCTTGAGAGACCCTTTGATGGCAGGGAGATTAAAGCAGTCAGTCTTAAAGGAAATTACCCGTGAATATTCATTGGAAGGACTGATGCTGAAGCTGAAGCTCCAATACTTTGGCCACCTGATGCCAAGAACTGACTCATTAGAAAAGACCCTGATGCTGGGAAAGATTGAAGACAGGAGGAGAAGGGATGACAGAGGAGGAAATGGTTGGATGGCATCACTGACTCAATGACATGAGTTTGAGTAAGCCCTGGGAGGTAGTGAAGGACAGGGAAGCCTGGCGTGCTCCAGTCCATGGGGTTGCAAAGAGCTGAACATGACTGAGTGACTAAACAATGATAAATGTAAAATCAGACTCTCAGTTTATTCTTCTCATAGCATCTTCTACTTCTCTTTTTTGAACTTGTTCTTAGTCACTAGATCGCGTAGGATTCTTGCAACACAATGGACTCTAGCCCGCCAGGCTACTCTGTCCATAGCATTTTCCAGGCAAGAATGCTGGATCAGCTTACCATTTCTTTATCCAGGGAATCTTCCAGCTCAAGGATAGAACCCGCCTCTCCTGCATAGGCAGGCGTTCTCCTGCAACCAGTTTCTTTACTGCTGAGCCACCAATATAATTTAAATTAACGGAAACATTCTGGAGATTGTTTATGTTGCTCCTTGAGGTTAGAAGAGGTCAATTTTATTACCACTATGCTTCTAACTTCATAGCAAGTAGAACTCAAGAAATACATTTTGAATGAATAAAGTTACTTACACTGCTTGAGTTTCATACTCTTTAGTTTTAAACTGGAGTTATAATATCTACATAATATGCAAAACATCAAATGTTTCAAATCATTTTTATTCTATTCACATTTATAGGTGGTGTTAATTTTTATTTTCTCAGAACTGATTTTTCTTCCTTAGTGCTATCTACAAAAATCCCATTGCTTCACTTAGGTTTGAAGCTGCATATTCTCTTGGCTATTTTCAAATACATTTCAAGAAGATGAAAATCTTCATTTTTTTCTTGCATTTGAAAAAAAGCAAATAATCATCTGCATTGTAGAACTGTTGGCATACCTTTGGCATATATGTTTTACCTTCTACTTTGATTAATAAAACATTGGTTAGTTATTTAATATTGAAAGTGAAAGTGCTCAGTCATGTCCGACATTTGTGACCCTATGGACTATACAGAACTTGGAATTCTCTAGGCCAGAATACTGGAGTGGGTAGCTTTTCCCTTCTCCAAGGAATCTTCCCAACCCAGGAATCAAACCCAGGTCTTCCATGTTACAGGCTGATTCTTTACCAGCTGAGCCACAAGGGAAGCCAAAAATTTAATATTTGTGATCCTTTAATAATATCTAATTTACCATATTACCTATGAATGTTTATAACCTTCACTTACTGCCTTCATCCTTTCCCTCTTCTTCCACATGCAGTCACTTGGAGCATAAGCAATGGTATAAACAACTATACTTGCTTACCTACCAGACATGTTTGATTTCCTCTTTTAAAAGTTTCAAATTTTGATCACTCATTTAAACTGACACTACCTTCTAACTTTGGTGTGAGGATTGAATATAAATCAGCAGACAACCAGCAGGGTAACAAGCCGTGAATTAAATGCTCAATTAAATATGGTGATGCTTCATAATGAAAAGTACTTCATTAGATGGACAGGTCATTAGCATTTGGGGCAATTGTTAAGTCTGATTTTGCTTGTTCTTATATGGATATCAAAACACACAGTGTCACAGTGAAATGACAAACCTAATATGACTTTTTTTTTTTTTTCCAGGAATAATTTCCCTCCAGGTTAGAGAGAAAATTAATGTTGAATTTTCAAATAATTACTTTAATTAAAAATAGAAAGGGCAAACAATAAAAGGAAGTTTTCATATATAAAAGAAAAAATAACTAATCATTGGATAAATTTTCAGAGTAAACAATCTTCCCGAATACAAATTGGACCTCATATTCCCAGTTTGTTTCCAGTGCAAAGTCAAAGTGTCGTATTATATTAGGTGAATAATAAGACTGCACAGCTCATTAAAGCATAAATTCATTTCTTTGCTTCTCTTGTGATATAATGTGTTTGCATTTTGCCCTGAGGACAGATACTAACATGAACATTTATCTGTAATTAAAGATTCACAGACCATTAACAGTATAGCAATTTCCATGCAGTTAAGGCAGGGAAATAAGATGTTTTAAAAATTATTTCCTATTCCATGTAAAAGTTAGCTTCTCTTTTTCAGTTTAGATTTTTTCCATTAGAGGAACTATTCCTAGATTGGCTTTCTCCAAAGTTAACATAGAAGTGTT
Organism: Budorcas taxicolor; assembly: GCF_023091745.1. NCBI lineage: Eukaryota > Metazoa > Chordata > Mammalia > Artiodactyla > Bovidae > Budorcas > Budorcas taxicolor. The sequence continues at coordinate 51,431,381 of NC_068929.1, read as the reverse complement.
CAATAATCCACTACTTTCTTTTTCTTCTCAATTATCACATAAACATTTTTTGTGATTCTGTCCTCTGTGAGGACTGCCTCAACTGATTAGAGAAATAAGTCTTAAGTCTAACTTTGTCAATCTGTATTTTGAAGGTGATCTGCTGTAGCAAAAGAAGGTGAAGATAAGGAAGTTTAATCCACAGATCCAAGGTTGAAGAGCTAATTATCAAAAGGGGAATGGGGGAACACTATTGACATAAAACTAAATATCTACAAAATATTTTCCAAGTAATATAATATTGCAGCATTCCTGGGCAATGCCTTACTAGTGGTATTAAAATGCCAGCAAATGGATACCAAAAATAAAGGGTTTATGTCAGATATCTGGGTAAAATCTGTTCTACATTCAGTTATTTAATAAAGAACAGATTATTCAGGGCAAATTTTATCTATTCTGCAGTCGTTTCTTTAGGAAATATGCATTGAATATTTACATTAGATTGAAAGCAGGAAAAATGGTACAGTGCAAAGGAGCACAGATGATGAAGATAAATTTCATGTATTAAATTTTTTTTGTCATTTTCTGTTTGATATTGAATAAGTTGTTAGCTAAGCTCTCTATTCCATGATTTGTTCCTAAAAATAGGGTGCATAACAACTGCCAGGACTCATCACTATCTAGGTTTTGTTTGTTCATAGATAGAGTCCAAATATATCTCAATCTCATGTACATTTACGTCAGTTCAAGTGAATCTGTTCCAGTCAGTAAGTTGAGAGCAGAAGTGATTAAAACTATTCCAGCTTGGCCCATAAAACTTATTTGTGCATGATTTTGTTCTTTTCCCCTACCAATATGTAAAATATAAAGAACTCTGATGAGGTTCACGACTTCAGCCACAGAATGGAAATGGCAGTGTTCCCGAATCACTGCTTGGGGAAGACGTTTTCCTACTCTACATACAATCTACTGTGATATAAGACAGAAGTATATTTTCATCATGTAAATCTACAAATATTTGAGATTTTAGATTTTTGACCCTTGCTCTGAGGTTGGGGCTCTATGATTGAACTTGACCCAGTGGAATGTAGGCAGAATTGATGGAAGACAATTCTGTGATGTAAGACGCCATCATGCCTGACTTTTAACGTACTCTGTGTACACCTCTAGATTACTCTTTCCTTGTCAAGGAGTTGTGAAGGCATATGATGAATATGGTGTTATAAAAAATACAATTTCAGAGTCTTGAGGCTTTTCTGGTGGCTCGGTGGTGAAGAATCTCCCTGCTAGTACAGGAGACATGCACTAGATCCCTGGTATAGGAAGATCCCACTTGCCACGAAGCAACTAAGTCTGTGCTTCACAACTCTCGAGCCCTGCTCCAGAGCCTGGAAGTTGCAGCCTCAGAGCCCACATGCAGTAACTGCTGAAGCTGGCATGTCCTAGAGCCCGTGTTCCACAAGAGAAGCCACCACAATGAGAGTGTACTGCAGCAAGAGAGCAGCCCCAACTGGCCACAACTATAGGAAAGCCAACGCAGCAATGAAGACCCAGCACAGCCAAAAATAAATAAAAGATAAACAGAAGTTCAGAGCCCTGAGTTACCATAGGACTCTGGTAAATCAGTCTTCACACTGGTTAGCACTGAGATTTAGGAGTCCACTTCTATGCAGCAAAAGCTGCCATCCCTGACAATGAAGATGAGGAGGAAATTTGTTATAGATGACAATATATGAAGTAGTTTTTGTGTTTTTCGAAAATTCACAACCTACTTAGGGAAATAAAAAAACTGTATATTGGGTTGGACAAAAATTTTGTTTGGGTTTTCCTGTAACATTTTATGGAAAAATCTGAATGAACATTTTGATCAACTAAGACATGTTAACTGTTTGAAAGGTATAAGATATATGTCACAGCTACATTATTATTTTTAGGGGTAATGAAATTTTGCAATATTTCACATCAGTTAAAGAGAGTGACATGAAAAAACACAAGGATTTTTTTTTTTTTTTTTAATGATGCTTCAGGGCTAGTATTTAAACTATGCAAGTACTGCTGCTGCTGCTGCTAAGTTGCTTCAGTCGTGTCCGACTCTGTGCGACCCCATAGATGGCAGCCCACCAGGCTCCTCCATCTCTGGGATTCTCCAGACAAAAATAGTGGAGTGGGTTGTCATTTCCTTCTCCAATGCATGCATACTAAATCGCTGCAGTCATGTCCAACTCTGTGCGACCCCATCGACAGCAGCACATACTTTATTTCAGTTATTTTAAAGTGAATTGTTTCCCATCAAAAAAATACTTACTGCCTATCAAAATACACAGTTCACATAAAAATCATGTTCCCTAATAGAAAATAGAAAATTTCATTTTTCAAAAAGGTAAATTCTTTGAATTTTATTTTGTCAGCTTTTTATCAAGTGGCCTTTGAAAATCTAAATCAGCTGAGCTCCTGTTAACTCCATTAAGATTTTGTACCCTGATGGCTGCTGCTGCTGAGTCGCTTCAGTCGTGTTCGACTCTGTGCGACCGCATAGAGGACAGCCCCATCCGTGGGTTTCTCCAGGCAAGAACACTGGAGTTGATTGCCATTTCCTTCTCCAATGCATGAAAGTGAAAAGTGAAAGTGAATTCTCTCAGTCATGTCTGACCCTCAGCGATCCCAGGGACTGTAGCCTATGAGGCTTCTCTGTCCATGGGATTTTCCAGGCAAGAGTACTGGAGTGGGTTGCCATTGCCTTCTCCGACCCTGACGGCTATGAGTCTTCAAATTTACTCCTGGCCTTTTCACAATTTATAATAGATGATTGGGTTTTATTTGCTTTTGTTTTTCATTAGGTGTGCTCTACAAGTTTGTTCTTTGAACAGACAACCTAGAGATGAATTTCTAGAATCTATAAAGTAATGAAAGTTAAAAATAATATTTTCACACACAAAAAAAAACATTTCTTCCATCATATGTGGTATTCTTAACAGTCATTTAAAAATAATTTCAAGTTTTCTTCTCCTATAGAATATTATAGGTATGAATTACAGATTTATCTCACCCTGGTTGGAAATGTTATTCTTCCAATTGATTTTTATCAATGGGAAAATAGCTTTAGAAACATAAATAATTCTTATTTTCAAGTCAGCATTGAAGAATGCATGACTGTTGAAAAATAAAATAAATATATTTTTAGTTCTATCATACGCCGATGTCATATGTCAATCTTTGGACATTTTTGTTATTACACTTCACACAACATTTAACAGGTAATCAGCAATATAAGATTTTCTCTGAAAAATAATTTTCTAATACATAAAATAAGACTCTGAGATATAAATATCTTTATCTAATTAAACATTTCTCATAAGAGGTAGATTCACAGTTAAAAGAACTTATCTTGAATCTTTGTTTTTTAACCACTAGGGTATGCTATTTTCATTGTTTGTTATTGTGATAATTTAACAAAGTTTCATTATAAATAGGTAATATATAAAATCTTCATAACATATTTTTCCCCTCATGGTACCAATGTCTACTTAAAAACATGCAGTTACTAAAGAAATCAGAAACGGTATCAGTGAATATCTATATTTTGTTTTCCTTCTGAATTGTTTAATATGTTTAAATCCTCAATTGTTAAAATTCTAGCAAAACTAAACAAATAGGATCTAGTCAAAATTTTTTACACAGAAAAAGAAACCATAAATAAAGTGAAAGACAACATAGTAAATAAGAGAAAATATTTGCAAAAGATACGAGCCATTTGGCCTATTAGGGGTTAATATCCATAATATATAAAAAGTCCATGGGCTTGCCTGGTGGCTCTGTTGTAAAGAATCTTCTGCCAATGCAGCAGACATGAGTTTAATCCCTGAGTTGGGAAGATCCCTGGAGAAAGAAATGGCAACACACTCCAGTATTCTTGCCTGGGAAATTCCAAGGACAGAGGAACATGGTGGGCTATAATCCATGGGGTCGTAAAAGAGAAAGTCAGACATGACTTAGCAACTAAACAACAACAACAAACAGCTCATACAATTCAACATTGAAAAGCAACATGATTAAAAACAAATTGAGACATTCAAACTTAGCAAGCCATGCAATGAGAGGCCTCATGGATTTCATGCTCTCACATTTTTTAATTAAAAAATTTTGTTTTATAGTAGAGCATACTTGATTCACAATATTGTGCTAGTATCAGGTGTAAAGGAAAGTGATTTAGTTGTACATATACATAAATCTATTGTTTTTCAGATCCTTTTCCCCATAGGTTATTATATAGTACTGAGTACAATTCCCTGTTCTATATAGTAGGCCCTTGATGGTTATCTATTTTATATATAGTAGTGTCTATATGTTAAATGTAGTTCAGTGATAAAGAATCCACCTGCCAGTGCAGGAGATGCCAGACATATTTCCCTGGGTGGGGAAGATCCAAACCTCCTAATTTACACCCCCGACCTTTTCCTTTGGTAACAATAAATTTGTTTTCAAAATCTGTGATTCTGCTTCTGTTTGTAGATAAGATAATTTGTATCACTTTTGAAATTTCCTACATAGGTGATATTATATTTTCCTTCCTTTGTCTTAGTGTGATGATTTCTAAGTTTATCCATGTTGCTGTTAATGACAATATATAATTATTTTATGGCTGAGTAATATTCCATTGTATACATGTATCATGTCTTCTTATCCATTAATCAGCTGATGATCAATTAGGTTGCTTTCATGTCTTGGCTTTTGTAAATAGTGCTATAATGAACATTGGTGGTGAGTGTATATTTTCAAAGTATGATTTTCCCTGGATATATGCCTCAGAGTGAAATTGCAAGATTATATGATATGAATGAAGTTTTATATTTTATATTTATATTTTACATGAATTCATATGATACGAATTTTTAGCTTTGTAAGGAATCTTCATACTGCTCTCAGAAATTGGCTGTACCAATTTACATGCCCAACAACAAAATAGAAGTGTTACCTTTTCTCTACATCCTCTAATGCATTTACTGTTTGCAGACTTTAATGCTGGCCATTCTGACTGGTGTGAGATGGCACATTTATTGTAGTTTTGATTTGTATTTCTCTAACAGCTAACATTTTTGAGCATATTTTCATGTGCTTTTTGGCCATTTGTATGATTTCTTTAGGACTTCCCTGGTGGCTCAGACAGTAAAGTGTTTGTCTACAATATGGGAGACCTGGGTTCAATCCCTGGTTTGGGAAGATCCCCTGGAGAAGGAAATGGCAATCCACTCCAGTACTATTGCCTGGAAAATCCCATGGAGAGAGGAGCCTGGCAGGCTACAGTCCATGGGGTTGCAAAGAGTTAGACACGACTGAGCAACTTCATTTTCACTTTCACTTTCATGGTTTCTTTGGAGAATTGTCTGTTTAGATATTCTGCTCATTTATATGTTTTTTATTTTTACTTTATTTATTTATTTTTTTAATGTTGAGCTCTGTGAGCTGTTTGTATACTTTGGAGATTAATCCCCTGTCTGTTTTACAGTTTGAAAATATTTTCTCCCATTCTACGTTGTCATCTTGTCATTTTATGGTTTGCTTTGAGGGTCAAAACTTTTAAGTTTAATTAGGTCCTATTTATTTACTTATTTTACTTCCATTGCTCTAGGAGGTACTCCAAAAAGATATTGTCGCAGTTTATATTTAAAAAAATGTGTTCTATGTTTTCCTCAAAATTTTTTATGGTATATGGTTTTATATTTAAGTCTTTAATTTTATTTAAGTTTATTTTTGTATGTGGTGTTAGAGAATGTTCTAATTTCCTTCTCTTACATGTGGCTGTCTGGTTTTCCTAGCATCATTTATTGAAGAGACTGTCTTTTTCCATTGTATATTCTTGCCTCCTTTGTCACAGATTAATTGATTATAGTTATGTGGGTTTATATCTGAGAGTTCTATTCTGTTCCTCTGATCTTATAAGTCTGTCTTTGTTCTAGAATCATATTGTATTGATGACTCTAACTTTATAGTATACTTCAAAGTTAGGGAGCTTTATCTTTCCAGCTCCATTTTTCTTTGCCAAGATTGTTTTGGTTATTCGGAGACTTCTGTGTTTCCACACAAATCTAAAAATTGTATTTGTTCCAGAGCTGCAAAAAATGTTATTGATTATTTGATAGGAATTTTATTGAATCTGTAGGTTGTCTTGGGTAATACAGTCATTTTGACAATACTGATGCTTTCAATTCAAGAATATGGTATTCCTTTTGATCTGTTTCTATCATCTTGAATTTCTTTTATCAGCATCTTGCAGGTTGTGGAGTACAAGTCTTTTGCCTCCTCAGGTAGGATTATTCCTAGTTATTTTATTATTTTCAATGAAATGGTATATGGAACAGTTTCCTTAACTTCTTTTTCTGATCTTTTATTGTTAATGTATAGGATTTCTGTGTATTAATTTTGCATTCTGCAACTTTATCAAAATCATTGATGAACTCTAGTAGTTTTCTGGCAGCATCTTTAGGATTTACTATGCATAGCAACCTGTCATCTGGAAACAATGTTTTTTCTTTTTTTCACAATTTGAATTCTTTTTATTTATTTTTCTTCTCTGCTTGCTATAGCTAGAACTTCCAAAACTATGTTGAATAAAAGTGGTGACAGTGGACAATCTTGTCTCTTTCCCCATCTTAGAAGTAATTTCAGCTTTTCTCCATTAAGTATGTTAGATGTGGGTTTTCACATATTACCTTTATTATCTTGAGGTGTGGTCACTCTATTCCCACTTTCAGGACAAGTTTTATCCTAAATGGATGTAAAATTTTGTCAAAAGCTTTTCTGGAATCTATTGAGATTAATATATGGTTTTTATTCTTCAGTATATTAATATGGTATTGATTTGTATATATTAGAGAAACCTTGCATCCTTGGCATAAATCCCACTTGATCATTATGTGTGTGTATGATGTGCATGACACTTTTAATATGTTATATATTCAGCTTGCTGTTATTTTGTTGAGGATTTTCGTATCTATGTTCATCAGTGATATTGGTCTGTAATTTTCTTTTTGTGATATCTTTGTCTGGCTTTGGTATGAGGGTGATGGTTGCCTTGTAGAAAGAGTTTGGAAGGCTCCCTCTTATGCAATTTTTTTGAAGAGTTTCAGAAGAATAATTTTTAAATTTCCTCTAATTATTTGAAAGGATTCTGTTGTGAAGCAGTCTGGTCCTGGATTTTGTTTGTTGGGAGTTGTTAAATCAGTTTCAATTTCAGTGTTTGTGATTGGTCTGTTCATATTTTCTATTTATTCTGGCTCAATTTTGGGACATTGTACTTTTCTAAGAATTTGTCCATTTCTTTTTTTTATGATGAGCATGGCTAAACGTTTACCTTTTTTTTTTCTTTTTTTTTTTTTTTTAAATACAGCTTTTAGTTTCACTGAAGTTTTCTACAATTTCCTTTGTTTTGATTTCTTCTTTCTGCTCTGATCTTTTATGATTTGTTTTCTATAGATAACTTTAAATGTTGCTTGTTCATATTCTGGCTGCTTTAGGTGTTTGGGTTTTTTATTATTTCTTGGGGTAAGATTCAGAGAAGGCAATGGCAACCCACTCCAGTACTCTTGCCTGGAGAATCCCAAGGAAGGAGGAGCCTGCTAGGCTGCAGTCCATGAGGTCTCTAGGAGTCGGACACGACTGAGCGACTTCACTTTCACTTTTCACTTTCATGTATTGGAGAAGGATATGGCAACCCACTCCAGTATTCTTGCCTGGAGAATCCCAGGAACAGAGGAGCCTGTTGGGCTGCTGTCTATGGGGTTGCACAGGGTCAGACACAACTGACACGACTTAGCAGCAGTAGCAGCAGCAGAGGCAAGATTATATTGCTGCAAAATTCCCTCTTATAACTGCTGTTACTGCATCCCATTGGTTTTGGGAGGTTGTTTTTTTTTTTTTTTTTTTTCCCCTCATTTGTCTCTAGGAATTTTTAAAATTTCCTCTTGGATTTCTTCAATGTTCTATTGGGTGTTTAGTATAACCTTATTTAAACTCAAATGTTTGTGTTTTCCATATTTTTTTTTCTTTTAGTTGACTTCTAATATCATAATGTGGTTGGAAAAGATGCTTGTTTCGATTTCAATTTTCTCATATTTACCAGTGCTTGCTTTGTGTCCCAGAATGTGATCTATCCTGGAGAATGTTCCTTGCCCAGTCTAAAAGTTTGTGTATTCTGCACCTTTTCAGATGGAATGCTCTCAATATTAATTAAGTCCATCTGACTTAACTAGTAATTTAAGGGCTGTGTATATTGGTTTTTTGTCTTGATGATCTGTACATCAGTGTAAGTGGGGTGTTGTGGTTGTTGTGTCCAGCTATGTGCGACCCCATGGACTGCAGGATGCCAGGCTTCACTGTCCATCACCATTTCCCAGAGCTAGCCCAAACTCATGTCCATTGAGTCAGTGATGCCATCCAACCATCTCTTTCTCTGTCGTCCCTTTCTCCTTTTCCCTTCAATCTTTCCTAGAATCAGAGTCTTTTCTAATGAATTGACTCTTAGCATCAGGTGCCCAAAGTACTGGAGTTTCAGCTTTGATATCAGTCCCTCTAACAAATATTCAGCATTTATTTTCTTTAGGATTGACTGGTTTGATCTTGAAGTTCAAGGAACTCTCAAGAATGTTCCCCACCATTACAGCTCTAAGGCATTCAGCCTTCTTTATGGTCCAACTTTCACATCCATACATGACTGCTGGAAAAACCATAGCTTTGACTAGATGGATTTTGTTGGCAAAATAACATCTCTGCTTTTTAATATGCTCTCCAGATTTGTCATAACATTTCTTCCATGGAGCAAGAGTCTTTAATTTAGTGGCTGCAGTCACCATCTGCAGTGATTTTGGAGCCCAAGAAAATAAATTCTGTCACTTTTCATTGTTTCCCCAACTAATTGCCATGAAGTGATGGGACCGGATGCCATGATCTTCACTTTTGAATGTGGAGTTTTAAGCCGGCTTTTTCACTCTCCTCTTTCACGTTCATCAAGATGTTCTTTAGTTCTTCTTCACTTTCTGGCATAAGAGTGGTGTCATCTTCAGATCTGAGGTTACTGATATTTCTTCTGGCAATCTTGAGTCAAGCTTGCACTTCATCCTTTCCAGCATTTCACATGATGTACACTGCATATAAGTTAAACAAACAGGGTGACAATATACAGTCTTGACATAATCTTTTCTCAATTTGGAACCAGTCCATTGTCCCATGTCAGGTTCTAACTGTTGCTTCTTGACCTGTATTCAAGTATCTTAAGAGGCAGGTTAGGTGATCTGGTATTTCCATCTCTTTAATAATTTTCCACTGTTTGTTGTGATCCACATAGTCAAAGGCTTTAGTGTAGTCAATGAAGCAGAAGTGGGTTGTTAAAGTCCCATAATAATACTATGTTTCTGTTGATTTCTCCTTTTATAGCTGCTAACAGTTGCCTTACATATTGTAGTGCTTCTATGCTGGTTGATATCTTCTTTTTGGATTATCCCTTGATCATTATGTAGTGTCCCTTTTTGTCGCTTGTAACATTCTTTACAGTCTGTTTTGTCTGCTATGAATAATGCTACTCTAGGTTTCTTTTGATTTCCATTTGCATGAAATATCTTTTTCCATTCACTTTCAGTCAGTATGTATCCCTAGATCTGATGTGTGTCTATTGTAGACAAATATATATGAGTCCTATTTTTGTATCTATTCAGCCAGCATATGTCTTTTGGTTGGAACATTTAAACCATTTACATCTAAGGTAATTATTGATTTATATGTTCTTATAGCCATGTTGTTAATTGTTTTGTATTTGTTTTTGTATGTCTTTTTTCTTGCCTTCTTATTTCATTCTCTTCCTTTTTGATTTGATAACTATCATTAGTGTTGTGTTTGGATTGCTTTTTCATTTTTTTGTTTATATCATCACTTCATGGGAAATAGACGGGGAAACAGTGGAAACAGTGTCAGACTTTATTTTTTGGGGCTCCAAAATCCCTGCAGATGGTGACTGCAGCCATGAAATTAAAAGACACTTACTCCTTGGAAGGAAAGTTATGACCTACCTAGATAGCATATTCAAAAGCAGAGTCATTACTTTGCTGATTAAGGTCCATCTAGTCAAAGCTATGGTTTTTCCAGTAGTCATGTATGGATGTGAGAGTTGGACTGTGAAGAAGGCTGAGAGCCAAATAATTGATGCTTTTGAACTGTGGTTTTGGAGAAGACTCTTGAGAGTCCCTTGGACTGCAAGGAGATCCAACCAGTCCATTCTGAAGGAGATCAGCCCTGGGATTTCTTTGGAAGGAATGATGCTGAAGCTGATACTCCAGTACTTTGGCCACCTCATGCAAGAGTTGACTCATTGGAAAAGACTTTGATGCTGGGATGGATTGGGGGCAGGAGGAGAAGGAGATGACCGAGGATGAGATGGCTGGATGGTATCACTGCCTCGATGGACATGAATGTGAGTGAACTCCAGGAGTTGGTGATGGACAGGGAGGCCTGGCGTGCTGCGATTCATGGGGTCACAAAGAGTCGGACACGACTGAGCAACTGAACTGAACTGAACTGATTGCAGATGTTTGGTTTTCAGTTACCATGAGGTTTTAACATAGCAGTCTACATACAAGTTTGTTTTAAGCTGCTGGCCTCTCAGTTTAAAATTCATTTCGAATATTCTATGTTTGTACTCTCCTCTCCTCCAATTGCCTGTTTAGATGTCATATTTGTGCATGAATGACTTCCTACCTTTACTGTATGTTTGCCTTTACCAGTGAGGATTCTCCTTCAGAATTTTCTTTTTCTAGTTTTTGACTTTCCTGGAGAAGTTCCTTTAGCATAAGTTGTAAATCTGGTTTGGTGGAACTGAATTCTCTTAGCTTTGGCTTGTCTATAAAGCTTTTGATTTTTCCTCTGATTCTGACAGAAGTCTTGCTGGGTAGACTATTTTTGCTTATAGGCTTTTTGTTTTTATCACTTTAAATATATCATGCCAATCTTTTCTGGCCTGCAAATTTTCTGCTGAGAAGTCAGTTAATAATTATATCAGTATTTCCTAGAATGTTTTTTGCTGCTTGCCTTTTGTTGATTTATTTACTCTTTGTCTTTATTTATTTATTTTTATTTTGTTTTCGATTTGATGAGTACTGTCTCTCAGTATATTCCTTCTTGTATTTATCCTGTTCAGGACTCTCTGCACATTCTGGACTTGGGTGACTGTTTCCTTTTCCATATTAGGAGACATTTCAACTATTATATTATCTCTTCAAATATTGTCTGAGATCCTTTCTATCTCTCTTCTCCTTCTGAGGTCCCTATAATGCAAATATTGCTGTATTCAGTGTTATCCCAGACGATTCTTACATTATCCTCATTTTTTTATTATTATTTTTTTAAATTTAGTTCCATTGCAGTGATTTCCACCATTGTCTTACAGCTCAGTTATCCATTCTTTCATCTTATTTTTCTATAGATTCCTTCCAGTATATTGTTCATTCAATTATTATATTATTGAATCATTTTTGATTCACCTTCTAAAAATTTCCTGTATCTTCTTGGTCTGTCCCTTCATCTTTTCCCCAAGATCTTGGGTCACCTTTATTATCACTACTCTGAATTCTCTTTCAGGTAGATTGCCTATCTCCACTTCACTTAGTTATTCTTCTGGGGTTTTCTTGTATTTTTTCATCTGGAATATATTCTTCTGTTGTATCACTTTGTGTAACTTTCTGTGTTTGTGGTATCACAGAATGCAGGACTGCAGTACCTCTTGCTTCTTGTGTATGCCCCCTGGTAGGTTGAAACTGGTCTAAGAGGTTTGGGGAGGCTTCCTGGTGCAAGGGACTATTGTCTGGCCACTGGTGGGTGGAGTTGGGCCTTGTCCCTCTGATGGGCAGGGCCATGTCAGGGAGTGTGTTTAGAAGCTCCTGTGGACTCATGAAGACTTTAAGCAGCTTTTCTGCTGCTGGGTGAGGCACCCCAGCATGGAGCCTACAGGTTGTTGGATGGGGCAGATCTGTGTCAAAACAGTGACTTCTAGAATAGTTCACTCCAATGAGTATACACACGTACCCCTCTGCCACCAGTTTCCTTGTCTCCACAGTGAGCCACAGCCACACCCTGCCTCCTGAGGAGACCATCCAAGGCCAGCAAGTTGGCCTGGCACAAGCTCCTATAAAGTAGTTGCCTTTTCCTAGGATCCCAGTGTACCACAGGACAATGTGTGTCCTCCAAGAGTTGAGTTTCTGTTTCTCCCAATCCTGTGGTGTTCCTGTGATCAAGTCCTACTGACTTTCAAAGCCAAATGCTCTAGAGGTTCCTCATCCTGATGCCAGACACTCACACAAGGGGGCTTGACGTGGGCCTCAGAATTCCTACTGGTGTGGGAGAACTGTGGTATAATTATTTTCCAGTTTGTGGGTCATCCACCTAGCAGGTATGAAATTTTCTTATATTATAAATGAACTCCTCTTACTGTCTCATTGTATCTTCTTTGTCTTTGTAAATAGAATATCTCTTTTCTAGATTCAAGTGTTTTTTTTGTTGATAGTCCTCAACAGGAGTTGTGATTTTGGTGTTTTTGTGACAGGAAATAAGCTGAGGTGTTTCTACTCTGCCATTTTTTGCTCATACCCTCTCATGTTCAAGAAGGAATTTGGTCTTGAATGAGGCACTTATAATGAAATGTGTCATTTCCATAGTGGAAAGAAATTATATTAAATAGCAAACAATTAAAAATTTAAAAACCTGAAATATAGGTGCTAAAAATGTACTTTTCAAATTATATAAATGTAAAAAATATTAAATATATTCTGGTTAGCTTCAGCAAAAAAAAAAAAAATGGCAATAACACACAATTGGAGGTAAAATGTAATTAGGAAACAGGCAGCTTTTTTCATGTAGTTATGTGTCAAATTTCTGCAATTCTTTTTTAATACACTAACAGTGAAAGTAGTAAAATAAATAAACAAAAGTACTTCTTTGATTACTGAATTATTGAAACTGTATGATGGACATGCGCTTTACTGTCAGCTTAATATGTTGATTTCCACTCATCTATAATTTAAAAACTTCTTTTAATTAACATGGGCATTTTTTAATGTTAGTGTTGGAATAATTTAATTTAGATTGTAATGCTTATTTTAAATTTTCTAATGATTTTATTTATTTACTCATCCATTTTCTTTAACATATTTGCTATTTATAAATTACTCATCTATTTGTTTAGGAAGGGAGTGTAGAATAAAAGGTAGCACTGAATAGTGAGTCATATTTAGCATTAGAAGCTAATAGACAAAATTATTCCTTAATAAGTTTCTAAAAGATAAATCCCAAAACAACCAGAGAGCAGTGCAATTTGAAGTAATGGAACTATAGAGAATTAAAGTCAGAATGAGAAACATCACAGAAAGTCCTTTTTAGTTGCTTCTTTTTCTCTCTTTTACTTTTTATTTTTTCAATTTGACTGAGACAGAAGACTAAGTTCAGGCAAATATGTATGGAAAGTTTATAGCTCCAAAGGGCAGAAATAGCACTAAGGTTTAATAGAAAATAGCTTATTTCAAGTACTTGAACAAATGTTAATGTCCAGTCACACACATTTACTCATTACTGTAGAGTTGCTTTCAGTTTCTTTAGATTATTCCATTTGTAAGTAATTCATGGATTTTAACTATTTTGAAAATAATTTAAAGAAATGGTTCATGTTATATTTGAAGTCATGTCAATTCTCGTAGATTTCATAGAATCAAATTTAGACTCAGACGATGCCTTGACACATCTGACACACACATTAAGTCCCTCAACAACTATCACTTCTCTCAGTTCACATGTCACTCAATTGATATTTATTTATCTGAAATAGATGACTGGCTTTTCAAAAATCCCAAATCTCAAACATAGAGAAAATGAGCATGAATCACAGACCAAAAAAAAAAAAAAAAAAAAAAATCACCTGCAGTGTATTTCATATTTTCCTGTTGTCTGACTGACTAAAATAATTTCCCCATGAGAGGATATATTGAAGAATTGCAGTTTTCTGGTTTTTTCTCTGCCATCTGTCTGTTTATTTCTTTAGATGATAATGAGAATGAAAAACAGGGATATTTGAGGCAAATTTAAAATATTTGCAATCTGTGGATCATTTCACTAGAGTCCTGGGGATGCTTCAGTCTTTTTCTACAGTAAATGTCTTTTAAATATTGATTTATATATATTTATTTTTTTCTCCTAAATATATGCTTATTAATTTAAATTCATTGAAAGTAAGTAGTGCTACCTCAGTTTTTCTAATATGTTACATAAGCTGAATTCACAGTAGTCATTTGTTAAATACTGTGTTATTACTGCAGGTGCAAGTATGTGGAATTAATGAATGATGTCTACAATGCAAAGTTAATTTTTGAATGATTTTTAAAAGTGTGTCATCTACATATGACATAACCAAAAGACAAAGTGCTTATATCTTCTTTGGTAATCTGCTAATTAGGTAAATAATGGTACTAGCAATATAGCGATGTTGAAAGAACAGTATATATAAACCATGCATGAGTCTTTGTAAGACCATTGTATAAGTTACTGCATCCACTCTTTTGTGTTAGGGATAGGATTATTTATCTTGTATCTTGAGCACCCGTTCAGTTACAGATAATAGAATTTACTCATTTTAAATGAATACTTCTTTTCCTATATCTTGGTGAAAAAGATAATGGAGAAACTTAGTAGTTTTATTCTTCTTTTGTCTCTTTTATAGGCTATTCTTAGACCGCAAATGACATATTTAATGAACCATTGGAAGAGACACGAGGCTCTTGATTGACCTCAGCTGAAATCCACAGCTGAATAGGACTTATTGAAAGAGAACTGTAAGGATATATTTTATAGTAAGTTCATAAATCAATTTGTAATTGTTCACATCAAAGATCACTCTCTTTGAATATGACATGTTAGAAGGAATAACTTTTGTGTCAAAAAAAATTGTGTTTCATACCTATTTTTTTCATATAACTCAAATTAATTTAATAGTAAAATCTACACTTTTACTGAAATCAGCATTGTCAGGAAGATCAGTTGTATCTGTTGTTTAGTCACTAAGCTGTGTTCACTGTTTTACAACCCCATGGGGTATAGCCCACTGGTTTCTCTGTTCATGGAATTTCCCAGGCAAGAATACTGGAGTAGTTGGCTGTTTCCTTCTCCAGGGGATCTTCTCAACCCAGGGACTGAACCTGCATCTCCTGCATTGGCAGGTGGATTCTTTACCACTGAGCCACCATGGAAACCCAGGAAGATAAGTAAAGAAAGAGAAATATTTAACACTAACTTTTCAAAGACTGTCTTTTCAACTCTATTTCAAACATATATTTCATTTAGGATCAATCAGACAAGTTATACTTTAAGACATTTTTAAAAAGTGAATTGAATAATGTTCCAGAAGCTACAAAAATAGAGCAAACATTTTGAACAAAATCATGTCTTATACAATTTCCTATTATATTTTTTTCAATCAAACTCATAGGATTAAACAAATAATCAAATTACATAAATACTGTACAATAATGAAAACGTTTCACATTTTTCTTCTATATAATACTGAATGATATAATATCTAAAATTTATAACAAAATTATATAGCTATAAGATTCCTAGACATGCATTCAGAACTCTTAATATCTTATTTGTGTACAAAATTCATTTATTGTCCACTTTCTTACTGTCCATTTTAATCAAGGTTTTCACACAGTGCATGCCTAGGTATCCAAGCAATTAGTTGCAGTTTGAGTACTGAATTGAAGAGTATCCATTGATGAAGTAAAACTAGGAATCAAAGCTTCCATCTTATATATACAATAAAAGCAAATATATCACAAATGTTTTCTACAACTGAATTTAACCAACATTTAAAAATGGGTAATCCCCTCTTCCTAGAAACTTTTCCCCAATGATATAAGTACTTAAACTCAATTTAATACTGGATATTTCCAAAGAAAATCTGCACTGGGAAGAGGTAAACAGGCAAGTAAATTTCATTCAAGACTATGACAAAAATTAGTGAGTGCTGGGGGGAGCTAATAAAGAAGTACTAGAGGACACAGTGGTTTATAGCGGGGATTGGTCAAGATGATTAAGCCTTTTATATTTGTTGATCTTAGTCTCTTAGCCTGTCATAGAGATTGGAAGATAGGAATTCTATCTTTCTTGATGATTGCCCTGCAAAGGGATAGCTTTCAGATCCTTGAGAAACAACTTCCTGAGTTATAAAACTGTCAGTAAACTTTCAAGAGACAAAATAGATGGGCAGCTGACAAAGGAACCACTTAATATATATAAATAAAAGAGATCTACAATGTATGAAAAAAAGGCTAAGGTCCATTAATCCAATGGAAAGGTGTGATTCACCCATCGGTTTCATGAATTGAATTAGTACTCAGCATCAGCACCCTTTGACTGAAGCAAGAGATGGTCTCCATGAAGAAGGACTATGCACCCACATAGTAAATGGATTCAGTGGTAGTTATTTTGCTCTTTCCCAAAGATCTGTAGTCATTTACATAGGTAACCATGCAGCAGTAAAAGGGAAATAACCCATATTTCCAGAAGTATTAGTCAGGGTGCATGCTAGCATTAATGCCCAAAGGTCAAAAGCATTGGTTAAAGTGAATAGTAAATAGTGATTAGATATAAAAGTTGAGTGCTGACCTGCTCAGTTTCATAGTAAATTCACTGATTCTATTGTCCAAACTACTGATCACTTCCCCATTGCTAAATATACAGTTTAATTTAGCATATTTAGAAGTTGAATCTTTAATCTATAGAATAAAATCATTATGGTGATCCCCAGTCAAGATAGTCAATTAAAACAATAGGCCAGGTTAGTGCCTCTCTCAAAAACTTAAGTAATAAAGAGATTATATCCTCCATTATTACATCGTATACTGACATAAAATCCTTAGAAAAAACTAGGCAAAACATGACAGAGGATAATACGTTAGCAGAACTAAGTTTGAATCACAAATGCAACACTTTTAGTGGTTGCAGTACATTTGACATAAAGTAGCACAGCCTTGGTAGTTAGTTTTTGGTCTGGCAAATATGTTTTATTGATATTGCTTTTGATGCCCATCACTAAAGAAGATATACAGTTTTAATTCACATGATATGACTATCAGTATACATTCACAGTCTTACCACATCTATCTTTAATTCTATACTCTGATACTGTACAGTCCACAGAAAGCATCTGAGAATGCCATAATGATTCACTATAGTTGTGATATTGATTAAATTATATTCAGTTATGAATAAGAGCAAGTGTTCTGGATTCCTTCTGTTCAGTTCAGTTCGGTCACTCAGTTGTGTCCGACTCTTTGAGACCCCTTGAATCACAGCAAGCCAGGCCTCCCTGTCCATCACCAACTCCCGGAGTTCACTCAGACTCAAGTCCATCGGGTTAGTGATGCCATCCAGCCATCTCATCCTCTGTCATTCCCTTCTCCTCCTGCCTCCAATCCCTTCCAGCATCAGAGTCTTTTCCAATGAGTCAACTCTTCGCATGAGGTGGCCAAAGTACTGGAGTTTCAGCTTTAGCATCATTCCTTCCAAAAGAATTCCAGGGCTGATCCCCTTCAGAATGGAGTGGGTGGATCTCCTTGCAGTCCAAGGGACTTTCAAGAGTCTTCTCCAACACCACAGTTCAAAAGCATCAATTCTTCGGTGCTCAGCCTTCTTCAAAGTCCAATTCTCACATCCATACATGATCACTGGAAAAACCACAGCCTTGACTAGACGGACCTTAGTCGGCAAAGTAATGTCTCTGCTTTTCAATATATTGTCTGAGTTGTCCATAACTTTTCTTCCAAGGAGTAAGCGTCTTTTACTTTCATGGCTGCAGTCACCATCTGCAGTGATTTTGGAGCCCAAAAAAGTAAAGTCTGGTACTGTTTCTACTGTTTCCCCACCTATTTCCCAGGAAGTGATGGGACCGGATGCCATGATCTTCGTTTTCTGAATGTTGAGCTTTAAGCCAACTTTTTCACTCTCGTCTTTCACTTTCATCAATAGGCTTTTTAGTTCCTCTTCACTTTCTGCCTTAAGGGTGGTGTCTTCAGCATATCTGAGGTTATTGATATTTCTCCTAGCAATCTTGATTCCAGCTTATGCTCTTTCCAGCCCAGCGTTTCTCATGATGTACTTTGCATATAAGTTAAATAAGCAGGGTGACACTATATAAGCAGCCTTGACATACTCCTTTTCCTATTCAGAAACAGTCTGCTGTTCCACGTCCAATTCTAACTGTTGCTTCCTGACCTGCATATACGTTTCTCAAAAGGCAGGTCACATGGTCTGGTATGCTATTCTCTTTCAGAATTTTCACTGCTTATTGTTATCCACACAGTAAAAGGCTTTGGCATAGTCAATAAAGCAGAAATAGATGTTTTTCTGGAACTCTGTTGCTTTTTCCATAATCCAGTAGATGTTGGCAATTTGATCTTTGGTTCCTCTGCCTTTTCTAAAACCAGCTTGAACATCTGGAAGTTCACAGTTTACATATTGCTGAAGCCTGGCTTGGAGAATTTTGAGCATTAGTTTACTAGGGTGTGAGATGAGTGCAATTGTGGAGTAGTTTATGCATTCTTTGGCATTGCCTTTTTTGGGATTGCAATGAAAACTGACCTTTTCCAGTCCTGTGGCCACTGCTGAGTGTTCCAAATTTGCTGGCATATTGAGTGCAGCATTTTTACAGCATCATCTTTCAAGATTTGAATTAGCTCAACTGGAATTCCATAACCTTCACTAGCTTTGTTTGTAGTGATGCTTTCTAAAGACCGCTTGACTTCACATTCCAGGATGTCTGGCTCTAGGTTAGTGATTACACCATCGTGATTATCTTGGTCTTGAAGATCTTTTTTGTACAGTTCTTCTATGTATTCTTGCCATCTCTTCTTAATATCTTCTGCTTCTGTTAGGTACATACCATTTCTGTCCTTTATCAAGCCCATCTATGCATGAAATGTTCCCTTGGTATCTCTAATTTTCTTGAAGAGATCTCTAGTCTTTCCCATTCTATTCTTTTCCTCTATTTCTTTGCATTGATGGTGAGGACGGCTTTGTTATCTCTTCTTGCTATTCTTTGGAACTCTGCATTCAGATGCTTATATCTTTCCTTTTCTCCTTTGCTTTTCACTTCTTCTTCTTTTCATAGCTGTTTGTAAGGCCTCCACAGACAGACATTTTGCTTTGTTGCATTTCTTTCCCATGGGGATGTTCTTGATCCTTGTCTTTTGTACAATGTCACGAACCTCAATCCATAATTCATCAGGCACTCTATATATCAGATCTAGGCCCTTAAATCTATTTCTCTCTTCTACTGTATAATCATAAGTGATTTGATTTACATCATACCTGAATGGTCTAGTGGTTTTCCCTACTTTCTTCAATTTAAGTCTGAATTTTGCAATAAGGAGTTCATGATCTGAGCCACAGTCAGTTCCTAGTCTTGTTTTTGTTGACTGTATAGAGCTTCCCCATCTTTGGCTGCAAAGAACATAATCAATCTGATTTCAATGTTGACCATCTGGTGGTGTCCATGTGTAGAGTCTTCTCTCGTGTTGTTGGAAGAGGGTGTTTGCTGTGACCAGTGCATTTTCTTGGCAAAACTCTATTAGTCTTTGCCCTGCTTCATTCCGCCTTCCAAGGCCAAATTTGCCTGTTATTCCAGGTGTTTCTTGACTTCCTACTTTTGCATTCCAGTCCCCTATAAGGAAAAGGACACCTTTTTTGGGTGTTAGTTCTAAAAGGTCTTGTAGGTCTTCATAGAACCATTCAACTTCAGCCTCTTCAGCGTTACTGGTCGGGGCATAGACTTGGATTACTGTGATATTGAATGGTTTGCCTTGGAAATGAACAGATATCATTCTCTCATTTTTGAGATTGCATCCAAGTACTGCATTTCAAACTCTTTTGTTGACCATGATGGCTACTCCATTTCTTCTGAGGGATTCTTGCCCGCCATAGTAGATATAATGGTCATCTGAGTTCAATTCACCTATTCCAGTCCATTTTAGTTTGCTGATTCCTAGAATGTCAACGTTCACTCTTGCCATCTCTTGTTTGACCACTTCTAATTTGGCTTGATTCATGAACCTGACATTCCAGGTTCCTATGGAATATTGCTCTTTATAGCATCGGACCTTGTTTCTATCACCAGTCACATCCACAGCTGGGTATTGTTTTTGCTTTGGCTCCATCCCTTCATTCTTTCTGGAGTTATTTCTCCACTGATCTCCATTAGCATATTGGGCACCTACTGACCTGAGGAGTTCCTCTTTCAGTATCCTATCATTTTGGCTTTTCATACTGTTCATGGGGTTCTCAAGGCAAGAATACTGAAGTGTTTTGCCATTCCTTTCTCCAGTGGACCACATTCTGTCAGACCTCTCCACCATGACCCACCCATCTTGAGTGGCCCGACAGGCATGGCTTAGTTATTTACACCTCTCCTACTCTACCACTAAGAAAGAACAATCTTTGGTAAACCTCTTTTCACATTGTAGATGTAGCATTTTTTCCACGGGGCAGTGAGTGTACAGTTCTAATCCATTTTTTGAATAAGGGGCAAGGTTTTTGCCTCTGAATTGGTCCCAAAGCAATAATGAATGCTGAAATGAGTACAATGTGGGAGAAAAGCAATCTTGCTGGATTTTATCATGTGACTCAGTAGACCACTTGAGTATTAGAAGTATCTAGGAGTATAAGATAATGTAATTTATTGTCTCCAGAATAAGGATGGATATGCACCGTGCCATATATACTTAAAGGTTATAGTCTATTTGAAAATACAGTTCCTGGCATACGACTATGCCCTGGAAGAGCTAGAGTGATTGATCTTAAGACATCAAGTGAATGTGAAACCTGATCTTCCCTTCATAAGTTAGTTTTGACCAATAATCATAAAGTTAGTTGAGAATAGCAACCATACTATCTTTCTTAAAAGTGTTATATCTGTGATTGTGTTTGAGAAGTAGTAGAGGACACAAGCTAGCTACTTGAACACATGGCCCAGAACTCCATTTTATCACCTCTTCTATAATTATGTCATTCTCTCCTCACAGAAATTGCAGTATTGAGGTATTTTAATTGAACAGCTAGTTAAAGAGGGGAAAATGGAGCTTCGGTCACAGATGTTTCACCAAGTATGTTGGTTTGAGTTGAAATGACTGGTGGGTGCACTATGCCTTCATTTGGGCTGATGATGATAAAAGACATGGATGAAGATAAATTCTCCCAAGAGACAAACTTTCAAGCAATATACTAGTTATTTAATTTTATGTGCAGAAAGAAATGTTCTCGTGTTAAAGAAATACCTGGACTCATCAACAGTAATAAATGATTTTGTTCATTTTTTAAGGGACTTGAATATATTTGGGAAATCTATTACAAGGAGTTATCTGGTAGAGAAATATGGATGACTTTAAGAGAGTAGGCATAAATGGTGAAGACTTCATATGTTAATTCCCACCAGCAAACCTACTGCAGGAAAAACATTAATGAGCAAATCAAAAGGCCAATTTAGCTAGAAGATATCAGTCAATGCTTATCCTTAAACATTCCAGTTCTTTTGCTATAGTGGCAGAAAAAAGAGCAAAGCAAGAGCCCAAGAGCACAGCTTTCCACTCAACACAGCTTATCTAACATGCTACTAACTCTTAAAATATGCTTGAAGGAGAAATAGGAAGCTCCCACTATAGTACCAATCATGGAAGAAACCACCTATGCCAGTTAGTGGCAACTTGTTTACATTTTGGCCATTCCATTTTCACAACAGGCAATGTTTTATCCTGATTTGGCGTGATACATTTTCTGAATATGGGTTTGTCATTCAAGCCTCAGCCAATAATGCTATCTCTGAGGGTTCAAATTATATTGACCCACAAACATTGAATCTTTCATTTAATTTTCTCATGACAAGGAATCCTCCTTATGGCAAGCTATACGTAGAAGAGGGAGAATGACTATATGATTTGTTACATAGTTCACCATCCAGAAGTCATAGCCTTATGAAGCAGTAGAAGAGCCACAACCTGAGAAGGTAAAATACCAAGGTGCAGAAAGTAAGGAGTGGAAACAGGAGTGACTCTGTTCACAGTTACTCCTGGTTGTCTGCTTGGTAAGTACATGCTTTTTCTTTCTGCAACTTTAGACTTTGAAAGACTAGGGATCTTCGTTCCTAGATAGACATACAGTAGGAATCTCACTAATTTTAAAACTATGGCCACTTCTGAGACACTTTGAGTAACTCAAGCAGGCAAGGGAAAAATATGTTTGTAATTTAGTTGACTTTATGGGCATTTTTGGATACTCATGTTTCTGGTTCAAATATAAATGTGCAAGTACAACAATCACTGTCCCATAAAGGAATGGTAAATAGGAAGATCATGAGCTTCAAGGATCAAGCCCTATATCACTCCAGACAAATGAACACACACACACACAGACATAAATGTGTTTTATGTCTATACATAAATGTGTATACAAAAAAGTCTGATTTAGTAACTTTTCCTAATAACTATATATTTTACTAGCCAAGTTAAATGTTTTCATTCCATTTCTCTACTTCTGGGGTATATTTTCTTAATTGTTATTGTTTGATACATTATCTTTTCGGTAGGAGCATTTTCTTTCAGGTTTTTTTTTTTTTTTTTGATATATCATAGGTTGTATATCTACATTTCAAATTTAAGTGAATATTTCAAGTCAAAATGAGTTTTTGAACAAAACCCATCATTGAAAATCTGAGAATAATGAAATCTCAATACACTGAACTATCCAGTATTATTTGCATGAAAATTTTAAATTAGATTATGTATAAGTGAGAGAAATGGAGAAGGGCATAGCAACCCACTCCAGTATTCTTGCCCAGAGAATTCCATGGACAGAGGAGCATGGTGGGCTACATTCCATGGGGTTGAAAAGCATCAGACACGGTTTAGCCACTAACACTTTCACTTTCTCATTTTCATTTTCATAAGTAAGCACAATTATTGATACTGACACAATTATGTAAAGACATAATTTCATTAATGTGTGTCTCTGCATTTCTCCCTCAAATCTATAATTAAAAAGAAAGAAAGAAAGAAAGAAAAGCAAACACCATTTCTGTTAGTTTTCTTCCTCAGTGCTGTCTCCAAAGAACTGTGTCCTGTGTCAGAAGCAGCCAAAGAGAAGGAAAAAAGGAAAAGAGACAAATAAGGCAAAATACAAAAATAAGCAACATGACCTCTATTTGTGTTCCTCAAACCTTCCCTATTCAAGCTCTTCTTCAATGAAATATCTAATATCAAACTAAAAATCGCTTTCTCCAGGTAAAAACTCATTCCTACTAGTCATTTAACAGTTAATTCAAATTCCAATGAGCTCTAGACATGCTTTTGTCCATTAATATCTGCGGTCACTGTAGGGAATGGTTTTATTTTATGGTACTTATCTCCCTTCGTGGAGAGTAGGACAGTTAGAAAAATAATTATACTGTTTATAAATTTCTATCCCTGAAAGAGAGGCTATGCATATATTTTAATAGAGAAGTAGATATTGTTAAGTCTGGAGTATTTTTATTATTTTAAGTGTTTCTGGTATATGCTTGTGTCAGTTAACACAGTCCTGGATTTAAAACACAGACAATAATATTTTTAAAAGATAAGATATTAATTTCACCTTTTCTAGACTGATGAAATATCAGTTTGGTTTATGTATCATTCTCTTAGTGAACATGCATCTTATCATGAAAGTCTTATAAACAAATATAGTTCTGACAACAGCATCTAGTTGAAACCCCCAAATCTGGGAAGCACACTCATTAGTAACCATACTTATGGAATCAGCAAGCTGTTTCCCCTATAATACCTCTGTAGAAGTTTCTTCTAACTATGTTGAGGGAAAACTTTTGAATAAAAAGTATTTTAAGAATAGTGCACATATAAATCCTACATTCAGAGGTATGTTCTGCCACATCACACTATTATACATAATCCACAGTCTACCTTTCCTGATTATCACTTCAATCAAAATTAATTAAAATATCATTCAAATTTCAATTCTGAGTTAAAGTTTATACAGTCTGAACTTCATGGATGTAGCTTTTGATAATTGTTTCTCTTTCAGTAAGATACACTTGCTACTTTCAAGTCTCATTGTAAACCATTATGGAAACTAACTTCTTCAGTAATTTTCTTTTACTTTTCAATAATCTAAATTTAAAAATGTAGAATAACCAAAGTCAACTGAGAATATTTTGTACTTTTCTAAAAATTGTCACCAATTCTACACCCAATCCTGTTTAAAACCACTAAAACTGTCTATATCTATCTATCTATCTATCTATATTTATCTATGTGGAGTTTTATATACTGGTAGCTCAGCTGGTAAAGAATCTGCCTGCAATGTGGGAGACCCTTGTTTGATTCCTGGATTGGGAAGATTCCCTACAGAAGTGATAGGCTACCCACCTTCACTAGGGATAGGATTCCCTGGTGGCTCAGATGGTAAAGAACCCACCTACAATGCCAGAGACCTGGATTTAATCCCTGAGTTGGGAAGATCGCCTGGAGGAGGGCATGGCAACCCAACATGGACAGAGGAGCCTGACAGGCTGCAGTCCATGGGGTTGTAAAGAGCCGGACACAACTGTGCTACTAAGCATCAGCACACAGCACATGTAATGCACACAACTATGGATATGTATGTACATGTACATATACACATGGATATACATATATAGTAGTATCAGAATAATTGCTCACCCTAAAGTCCCCATGCTCTAATTTCTAGAACCTGTGAATATGTTGCCTTACTTGGCAAAAGTGACTTTGCAGATGTGATTAAAATTAAGAAATGCAGAATAAGGAAGTTATTCTGGATTTTCCCAGTGGGTCCAATATAATAATCATTATAAACAGAAGAACTGAGCAGAACAAAACAGACAAGGAGATATTGCACAAAAAAGAGGCAGAAGTGAGATTTCAAAAAGAAAAGGCTTGGAGGTGTTGTCATTGGTTCTAAGAAAGAGGGACCCATATGCAAGGTCCTGACAGAGATCTCTGGAAGGTGAAGATGGTCTCCAGCTGACAATCAGCTAGGAAATGGGAGCCTCAGCCCTACAACTGAATGGGATCACATTCTGCCAACAACCTGAATGAGCTTGGAAGCAGACTATTCCCTAGTTCCAGAAAAACATCTATTTCTGCTTTATTGACTATGCCAACGCCTTTGACTGTGTGGATCACAATAAACTGTGGAAAATTCTGAAAGAGATGGGGATACCAGACCACCTAACCTGCCTCTTGAGAAATCTGTATGCAGGTCAGGAAGCAACAGTTAGAACTGGACATGGAGCAACAGACTGGTTCCAAATAGGAAAAGGAGTACGTCAAGGTTGTATATTATCACCCTGCTTATTTAACTTATATGCAGAGCACATCATGAGAAACGCTGGACTGGAAGAAACACAAGCTGGAATCAAGATTGCCAGGAGAAATATCAATAAGCTCAGATATGCAGATTTCACCACTCTTATGGCAGAAAGTGAAGGAGGAGAGTGAAAAAGTTGGCTTAAAGCTCAACATTCAGAAAACGAAGATCATGGCATCCGGTCACATCACTTCATGGGAAATAGATGGGGAAACAGTGGAAACAGTATCAGGCTTTTTTGGGGTCCAAAATCACTGCAGATGGTGACTGCAGCCATGAAATTAAAAGACGCTCACTCCTTGGAAGAAAAGTTATGACCAACCTAGATAGTATATTGAAAAGCAGAGACATTACTTTGCCAGCTAAGGTCCGTCTAGTCAAGGCTATGGTTTTTCCTGTGGTCATGTATGGGTGTGAGAGATGGACTTTGAGGAAGGCTGAGCACCGAAGAATTGATGCTTTTGAACTGTGGTGTTGGAGAAGACTCTTGAAAGTCCCTTGGACTGCAATGAGATCCAACCAGCCCATTCTGAAGGAGATCAGCCCTGGGATTTCTTTGGAAGGAATGATGCTAAAGCTGAAACTCCAGTACTTTGGCCACCTCATGCAAAGAGTTGACTCATTGGAAAAGACTCTGATGCTGGGAGGGATTGTGGGCAGGAGGAGAAGGGGACGACCGAGGATGAGATGGCTGGATGGCAACACGGACTCGATGAACGTGAGTCTGAGTGAACTCCGGGAGATGGTGATGGACAGGGAGGCCTGGCGTGCTGCGATTCATGGGGTCGCAAAGAGTTGGACACGACTGAGCGACTGAACTGAACTGAACTCCAAGAACAGTGGCCCTGTCAACACCTCCAGTTTGGTCTTGTGAGACACAAGAACTGAGAAACCACCTAGGTCATTGTGTGCCTATAATAAGTCAATACTAGATCTTAGACTTATTATTGTCACTGTTCACATTATGGGTCAAAATTGTTCTGCTGGAGCACTTCATTCTTTTATTCCTTCTCCTGAATCATGAGTATTTCTGTACTCTGCTTACTTTTAATTGGTCCTTAGTTATATTTCTACATCTAAGCATTATAGTTCAAAAATATGTGTGCCTTAGCAAATTTACTATATGTATACATTACTGACTTTTTTCCAGCCAAGGAAAAAAAAATTTTTCCCCCCAAAATTAGAAAAAACACGGGAAAGCATATGCAAGAGGCTAATATTGCTGTTTCATAATAACTGTTTTTTTTTTAATTGGAATTTGTGAATTACTTTTTTTTTGAAGTTTTTTATATAGAAAAGTGAAATCAGGTCCAAAGATATAAAGTAATAATAAACTTGAAGTCACACAACTAAAAAAATTGTCAATGTGGAATTCAATTTATCACAATCTGACTTCAAAAGGTCTTCTTTTTCAACCACTCCATAATTCTCACTCTGGAACAGAAACTGTCTTCCACTTTATTGTAATCATTGCATAATATTGTGGAGCCTAGCATAATGCTGTCCATTGAACAAGTCTTGAGTATACATTCATTTCACTGACTTGACCAGAAAAAAAAAGAGAGAGATGTCTTTTGTTTAAGGCCAAAATAGACTAAACCAACAGGCGTGATCTTCTAACATTCTGTACAGATATTATCTACCCTGAGAAACTTCCCTTAGGGTTTTTTAAAGAAAGGTTTATAATTTATATCTTTCTGCTAATTATTTGAATAATAACTATACTGACTGTTGTGAAGTACAGGAGGATAATGATTGAGAGCACACTTTTGAATCAGATTATCTTGAGTCTTGGCTCTGCTATTTAACTAACTAAACCTCATTTGTATTTGTCTATTATTTGTTCTTCTAATTCCAGCTTCCCAGGTGGCTCAGTGGTAAAGAATCTGTCTGTCAATGCAGGAAACACAGGTTCAATCCCTAGGTGGGGAAGATCCCACGAAATAGGAAATGACAACCCACTCCACTATTCTTGTGGGATAATCCCTTGGATAGAGGAGCCTGGTGGGCTAAAGTCCACGGGGTCACAAAGAGTTGGACATAACTGAGCATTTACACACATTCTTCTAATTCATGAGCTGGCAAACCCTGTGGGCTAAATCCATGAGTTGAGACATATTTGTATATCTGAAAAGTGTTTTAAATGAAAACAGAATAACATGTGACAGAGATTATACATAGCCCTTGAAGCCAAACTACTTACTAACTGGCTGTCCACGGGGAAGGAAATGGATCAGTCCCCACTCCAACTCTCCTGTGCCTTATGATTTTGTTAATCTGCTCTGATATCTGGAATATTTCTCCATATTTTCACACAGCTGGCTCCACTTTTCATTCAGATTTTACCTTAAAAATCAACTCTTTAGATAAGCTTCTCCATTCATTTCCTTTCAGATCATTTCATGTGACTTTTAAAGTATGATTTTTCATACCTATTTATGATAGCCTTTATCACACTGAGAGAGTCAATTCCTAGGCAGGTCAATAAGTCCGTGGGTCCCCAAGGGGAGAGGGGTCTGGAATTCTCAAGGAGGAAAGGACAAACTTTTTTTTCCCCCCTCTTCTACATTCCTTAGTCCTAGTCACATAAAACGTTTTTATCTTTAAGCCTGGAACTGATGATTATACAACAAACAAGTCAGTTTAAATTCTGTAATAAGGATTATATCTGCTGTGATGGACCATGAAGCAGAAGCTCCCTGGCTGTGACAAACCTCGCAGAAGCATGGCTGAGAGGAGCTACCCCAAATCCGAGGAGCAGTGGCTGTGCCGGCGCAGGAGGGCTGAGAGGAGCCACTGCATGTTCAAGGTCAGGAGGGGTGGTGGTGAGGAGATACCCCTCGTCCAAGGTAAGAGAAACCCAAGTAAGATGATAAGTGTTGTGAGAGGGCATCAGAGGGCAGACACATTGAAACCATAATCAAAGAAAAGTAGTCAATCTAATCACATGGATCACATCCTGGTCTAACTCAAAGAAACTAAGCCATGCCCACGGGGCAACCCAAGATGGGCAGATCATGGCAGAGAGGTCTGACAGAATGTGGTCCATTGGAGAAGGGAATGGCAAACCACTTCAGTATTCTTGCCATGAAAACCCCATGAACAGTATGAAAAGTCAAAGTGATAGGATACTGAAAGAGGAATTCTCCAGGTCAGTAGGTGCCCAATATGCTACTGGAGATCAGTGGAGTCTTTACTCCAGAAAGAAGGGATGGAGCCAAAGCAAAAACAATACCCAGCTGTGGATGTGACTGGTGATAGAAGCAAGGTCCGATGCTGTAAAGAGCAATATTGCATAGCATCCTGGAATGTCAGGTCCATGAATCAAGGCAAAATGGAAGTGGTCAAACAGGAGATGGCAAGAGTGAACGTCGGCATTCTAGGAATCAGTGAACTAAAATAGACTGGAACGGGTGAATTTAACTCAGATGACCATTATATCTACTACTGTGGGCAGAAATCCCTTAGAAGAAATGGAGTAGCCATCATGGTCAACAAAAGAGTCCAAAATGCAGTACTTGGATGCAATCTCAAAAATGACAGAATGATCTCTGTTCCTTTATAAGGCTTTCTGTATCTTTCTTATAATTTAATAAAACTTTATTACACAAAAGCTGTGAGCAATCAAGCCTCGTCTCTGGCCCTGGATTGAATTCTTCTCCTCTGGTGTCCAAAAATCCTGGCGTATTTTGTGGTTTAGCAACGACCTTTCAATATCATTATCAGTTTACAATAGCATCAGTCATTTACCATTTTATGATTGTATTTAAACACATCACATACATATTTTGATTACTGCTTTTTCCTTCACTTCTGTAGTCAAAGAGATCAAACACTTCTGCCTTTCCATCAGTGTATCATCATGATCTATCATGTGACCATATTTCACAAATTTACTGAAAAAACAAATATATGTATAAACATTATCTTACCCTGTGTAAATTCTCACATAACATACTTATCTTTGAGTATCCTTATAGAATGAAGGTAGTGATAAGCGACTCGGAGAATAAAATTAGGAGTTATAGCCCTGCTTGAATGATAACATTGCTATTACCTCAGAAAAGGCAATTGCTATACTCTGGTCTCATGAAGTTGACACGCTTTTTTTTTTTTTTCCAAGGTTCACTTTTCTTCAGCAATTTTTAGAAAAATTACTTTCACTCAAATATGTTCATTTCCAAAATCTCTACTTCCATTAAATAAGAATAATTGACAGAGAACTCTGTAGAAAAGTGAAGCACTGAATTATGATAATTATCCATGAAATTGCCTCAATCCTCTGTTTCCTTTGGTTAAGTAGCAAGAGCCTATACTTTCAAACTTAAGCAGCTGGTTTAAATACAACAACAACAAAAAAAAACTTGCTGTGTTTTGCTTGAGACAAAAAGTCTTCAGTATAGCTGTGTTTCATTTCAATATGATTTGGGAGTTCAGTACTATTTATAATATTTTCTTGCAATAAAACAGTGGTATTTTGTACATGGACACTCCAGTTTAAAAAGGTATGAATTTTGGGGTGTGTCATTATAAAAATTAGGAGAACTAGCTAACTTTCTTAATGTATTGTTTATTAAAGCATGAATGTGTTATTGCTATCCTAAAATACTAATAAATGATCAAATTCCCTAAAAATGTGTTCATTTCTTCCCTCACCAGTCCCAATCTCTCTCTCTCTCTTTCTTTTCTCCCTAAACAGACACAAACACACAAACATTTGCATGTATACATACAAAAATCAGATTTTGTATATGTTTTGTGTACATATGTGCTTATATAGGTTTCTAGTCTTTTGAGGGATCTTTTCTTTGGTAAGATAAGGTACAATTGTAAAACTATATTTTTACTTATTTAATGAAAAATAATGTGTGTTAACTGTTTTAACATTTCATAGAATGTCTTGCATGCAGTAAGTTTATAAATACTTATTGAATTGAATTCACTTTGTTCTTTGCATTAGTCTTCTTGGGCTACCATATCAAGAGACCATAGACTAGGTGGCTTTTTCTCAGAGCAGGACTTTGTTCTCTTGAGGCCTGCAAATGGCCACCTTCTCACCATGTCTCTCCCTTTCTCTTATAAGTCAACAGTCCTGTTAGATTAGGGTTCCAACCTTAGAAGTTCACTTACCCATAATTTCTAAAGACTATATTTCAATAAAAATGTACATCAAAAGTTTAGAACTTCACCTAAAGGGTGGTCACAATTTAGTCCACAACAGTCTCTTTTGAATAATTTTATATTTCATTATTCCAGTTTTGTTTTAAAAATAAAATTCATGGGATTTAATTTACATATTTAATTGCCTGCATTGAAAAATAGTTTCATTTAGACTGCAACTAAATGCCCATCTTTAATCTGAAAATATTTATATAAATTTTTTATATGTTCATAGTCAAAGTTATGAATATTAATACTTCTCATATTTTTTCATGATTGGCATGTGATTATTCTGAGAATAGCTTGCTTTAAATATAAAAGGTTGGAAATCTGTTCTGGAAAACAATTTTGTAGCATTTTTTAAAACATTTTATAGTTAAAAGCTCAAAAACCTTTCTCCTCTGAGTTCACAAGCTTTTTATGTAAAACAATATATTTTTTCCTCTTATCATAGTGGAAGTTTCAATCACTCTTATAATTATTTTTTCAACAATTGGTTGTGAAAATGCCAGCTCTGCAGTGGACTTCAGTTCTGTTGCTCAGTCATGTCTGACTCTGTGACTCCATGGACTGCAGCAAGTGGGGCTTCTCTGTCCATCACCAACTCCTGGACCTTGCTCAAACTCATGTCCATTGAGTCAGTGATGCCTTCCAATCATCTCATCCTCTGTCGTTCCCTTCACCTCCTGCCTTCACTGTTTCCCAGAATCAGGATATTTTCCAATGAGTCAGTTCTTTGAATCAGGTGGCCACAGTATTAGAGATTCAGCTTCAGCATCAGTCTATCCAATGAATATTCAGGATTGATTTCCTTTATGACTGATTGGTTTGATCTCCTTGCAGCCCAAGTGACTCTCAAGAGTCATCTCCAACACCACAGTCAAAAGCATCAAATCCTCAGCATTCAGCTTTCTTTATGGTTCAACTCTCTCATCCGTATATGACTGCTGGAAAAACCATAGCTTTGACTAGACAAACCTTTGTTGGCAAAGCAATGTCTCTGCTTTTTAATATGGTGTCTTGGTTGGTTATAACGTTTCTTCCAGGGAGCAAGTGTCTTTTAATTTCATGGCTGCAGTCACCACCTGCAGTGATTTTGGAGCCTAAAAAAACAAAGTCTGTCATTGATTCCTCTCTTCCCCATCTATTTGCCATGATGCAATGGGACCAGATGCCATGATCTTAGTTTTCTGAATGTTGAGTTTTAAGCCAACATTTTCACTCTCCTCTTTCACATTCAACAAGAAGCTCTTTAGTTCTTCTTCACTTTCTGCCATAAGGTGGTGTTATCTGTATATGTGAAGTTATTGATATTTCTCCCAGGAACCTTGATTCCAGCTTGTCCTTCATCCAGCCCAGCATTTTGAGTGATGTATTTTGCATATAAGTTAAATAAGCGGGGTGACATTATACAGCCTTGACGCACTCCTTTTCCTATTTGGAACCAGTCTGTTGTTCCATGTCCAGATCTAACTGTTGCTTCTTGGCCTGCATACAGATTTCTAAGAAGGCAGGTAAGGTGGTCTGGTATTCTCATCTTTTTAAGAATTTTCCACAGTGTATTATGATCCACACAGTCAAAGTCTTTGGCATGGTCAATAAAGCAGAAGTAGATGTTTTTCTGGAACTCTCGTGCTTTTTCAATGATTCAACAGATGTTGGCAATTTGATCTCTAGTTCCTCTGCCTTTTCTAAATCCAGCCTAAACATCTGGAATTTCATGTTTCACGACTGCTGAAGCCTTGCTTGGAGAATCTTGAGCATTAATTTGCTAGCATGTGAGATGAGTGCCATTGTGCAGTAGTTTGAGCACTCTTTGGCATTGCCTTTTTTTGAGATTGGAATAAAAACTGCACTTTTCCTGCCCTGTGGTCACCGCTGAGTTTTCTATATTTATTGCCATAATGAGTGGAGAACTTTCACAGCATCATCATTTAGGATTTGAAATAACTCAACTGGAATTCCATCACCTCCACTAGCTTTGTTTGTAGCAATGCTTCATAAGGCCCACTTGACTTTGCATTCTAGGATGTCTGGCTCTAGGTGAGTGATCACACCATTGCGATTTTCTGGGTCATGAAGATCTTTTTTGTATAGTTCTCTGTATTCTTGCCACCTTTTCTTAATATGTTCTGCTTCTGTTAGGTCCGTACCATTTCTGTCCTTTTTGAGCCTATCTTTGCATGAAATGTTTCCTTGGTATCTGTAATTTTCTTGAAAAGATCACTAGTCTTTCCCATTCTATTGTTTTCCTCTATTTCTTTGCCTTGATTACTGAGGAAGGCTTTCTTATCTCTCCTTAATATTCTTTGGAAATATGCATTCAAATGGGCATATCTTTCCTTTTCTCCTTTGCCTTTCAATTTCCTTCTTTTCATGACTATTTGTAAGGCTTCCTTAGAAAACCATTTTGCCTTTTTCATTTCTTTGATTTGGGGATGGGTCTTGGTCCCTGCCTCCTGTACAATGTCATGAATCATCGTCCGTTATTCTTCAGGCACTCTGTCTATCAGATCTAATCCCTTCAATCTATTTTTCACTTCCACTGTATAATCGTAAGGGCTTTGATTTAGGTCATACCTGAATGGTTTAGTGGTTGTGCCTACTTTGTTCAATTTAAGCCTGAATTTTGCAATAAGGAGTTCATGATCTGAGCCACAGTTCATTCCTGGTCTTGTTTTGCTGACTCCATCTTTGGAGTCATCTTTTTCTCCATCTTTGGCTGCAAAGAATATAATCAATCTGATTTTGGTATTGAACATCTGGTGATGTCCATGTCCAGGGTCTTCTCTTGTGTTGTTGGAAAAGGGTGTTTGCTATGACCAGTGCATTCTCTTGGCAAAACTCTATTAGCCTTTGCTCTGCTTCATTTTGTACTCCGAGGCCAAATTTGCCTGTTACTCCAGATATATCTTGGCTTCCTACTTTTGCAGTCCAGTCCCCTAAGAAGTGATCTCTAGTCTTTCCCATTCTATTGATTTCCTCTATTTCTTTGCATTGATCACTTAGGAAGATTTTATTATCTCTCCTATTATTCTTTGGAATTCTGCATTCAGACGGATACATCTTTCCTTTTCTACTTTGCCTTTAGTTTCTCTTCTTTTCTCACCCATTTGTAATGCCTCCTCGGACAACCAGTTTGCCTTTTTGCATAGGACGAAGTTGTGTTAAATAGTTTAATATTAGGTATACTGTGTAATAAATTATATAGAAATATAAATTTTATCTTCCTTATTATATCATCATGAAACTTCACTTGATTTTTTTTTAACAGAAAATACTTGAAAACGCTTTCACTAGTTGAACTCATTCATCATAAACCACTAAATTTCTTCTTTTTTGTAAGCACTTCAATTCTTTATTATGTGGCAAATTTCTAGATTCCCCTCCATTCTCAGTATTCCTTGTACATAACTTCTAGTCTTAGAAAAAATTATGGTAAACAAAACTAAATACACATTGGTGCACTCTGGCCAGAGGAAGTATAAATAGCTCCTTAAATAAAGGCCATATTATGGTATTTACAACAAATGAAACTTAGGCTAAGAAATGGTGCAGAACTTACTCAAAGTAAATGATATATTTTAAAACTTTATTCGGAACTCACCTGTATCCAAAATCACAGCTATGTGTTCTTCCTGAAATTTAGAGAATAGATAAGAAATTTTTGATACTTAGATATGTGCATCACCTAAAACCATATATATATATTTTTTTTTTCTTTTGTGAAAGAGTCTACCAAATATATTAAGAGATACAGCATGTATAAAGAATAACATTAAATAATTAAATGTGTTGTCTGTTAGAAGGAGTGATATTTCGAAATGGGTTTTAAACTGATTGCAACTGATTCCAGTCAAGCTGTCCTGCAACCCATTTTTCTCTTGTATGACAAATAGAAATCTAATTTCTACTAGCTTCAAAATTTTTGTCCTTGGAAGTAAGCATGAATCCAGAAGGCTGTGTTAAATATTTTTTAACTGAAATGAAATAGAATCAAAATGAAGTTACTTAATGCCAATGTTAGCAGACTGCAGAGACTTCTGACATGAGTCTATAAATAATCTTTGGAACAGCGCCACCAGTATAGATGGTACATATATCTCTGAAGAGCCTCTTAAGTATCCTGTTTTATATTAACTACCCATTTCTTCACTCGTTGATTTTTTTTACTTTAATTTTTGTTCAGTAGAGGCCTCACTTATCATCCTCTTGATCTCCCATCATCTTAACCTCATTTGAGTAAAAGACAATTGAAAGTGTTTTCATATAAACAGCCTTGGCTACTTGAGTTTGGATTCCTTTTTAATAAACACGATGCATGAGAATACATATCTTCCTGGGAACACACAGATAAAGACAGGCACACTTGCCATAATTTCCAGAGCATGACTTTGAGTAAGATTCACAGGGTCTAACCTTTTCCCAGTACAACTTCTACCTCTGTAGGAACCTGAGACATTACAGATGTTAGTGAACTTACGCATTCTGTGAATATATTGTCAAATTTGTTTAGTTTATTAAAATGTGTTGGTACATAATGATTGACATTGTCCTTTAAACATGACAGTGGGTAGAAGAACTAGTGTTTGAGGCAAATTATAACCCTTCTCAATCCCTGCTTCGTAATCTATAAAATCAAGAAAACAGACACATTACATTGTGTCCCCATCATGAGATGACTTAGTAATTATCAACTATTTTATTTATTATAGTGATATTGGTAAGAGAAGTACATGATAGAACACTATTAGTTTTAATAAAGATTTCTAATATTTGGCATTCAACAGCTAACATATCCTTTATTCTTTAGTCAAGGGAAGTACGGAGTACTGACAATTAGCTCAATTTGTGGGTTGATATATTAGGTTCTAAATTTCCTACTTTTATTAATTAGCCTATTTTAAAAATTTGGTATGATCTAATATGCTTGGTCAATGGATATCACCATATTTGATTCTCAAGGAAACACTGTGATTCAAGGATTCTCATACATGTTTTACAAATGTGGCTCCAAGAGGCTATGTATTCCTCAGAAGTAAATCATAAAGACACTGCACAAAAGTAGTTCTTGATATAGCTAATGAAAAAAGGTATACACAACTTCAATATCAATCACTTTAAAAAAATAATCTATAATTTTGAGAAAGACACGATACCTAGCCATATTTGTTATCTAAATACTATGATTTTTTTTAATATTGTTTTTTTTCACTCACTGACATGAAAACTTATATGTGATTTGTGCACAATGTCTTTTGTTTAAAACTTGCCCTGAACAATGAAGGTTATATTTAAAGGAAAAGTAAATATGCACTCAGTTTAAACTGCAAGATGGGAAAGGAGAACATCTGGCTTATTTCAGTGCCTTTACTGTGTAAATATGACTATAGTGGCTTACACACTATTGTTGACACCACTTTTTAAATTGCTCTTACTGATCATTACTTACAGTGTCTCCATAAGGGAGACATGTAAGAGGTGGCAGAGAGGTTTATAATAATGTTTCAAAATAATTAGTGGTAACTTTTTGAAGACCTTTAAAACAGCAGCTGAACTTAGGTTAGACTATCCTCCCTAATCTTATCAGCTGATGTTTAAAAAAAAATAAAACACACAATATAAGTACATTCTGATATCCTTAAAATAATTAGAAATGTGTTACAAGTTTTTAAGTGAAATGTTCTCTTAACCACGTACATTTATAAAAATATGTTCAAAATTTAAGGCTATATTAAATTTTTCATGACTTTTTCTGAGTGTTTTAAACACAGTAGTTAATCTTGAAATGAACTTCATTGCCATGAAGCAGTAATATACTACAGAATTTTAACTATATTGGCAAAGAACTAAATTCATTTTAGGAAGAAGTAAGATATTCATACATATATGTAGCCAAAAGTGTGAAAAATACAATCTGCTTTATACTGTCTTCTGTTATTAGATACACATATTCAAATTAAATGATCGCTGTAAAGCATGTTAAAAAAAAAAAAAAGTTGCAAACCTTAAAATATTGCCTGTGAAGCAAATTTCATGAGAGGGCAATGTGTGAGTTTTCTTGGATTTTTGTCATAATACAAAAACGAAATAAAATCTTTTTCAAAAGTACTCTCGTTTCTTATAGCATACTAGTGCATACATATAAAAATGGGCAGAAAAGGAATTGTGGTTTAGAACAATTTACAAGAAAATAATACTGCTAGAAATATATTCTTTCAATGTATTCTGGATGATTTCTATCATTGTACACGTATTGATTTTATTCTTTTAATGTTGTTCAGTTATATGAAAACCTCATTTAAGGGAATTCATAACATTAGAGATATTTTATGGGAAATAATAATATGAACCAGAACATTAGTTCAGTTTAGTTCAGTCCCTCAATTGTGTCTGAATCTTTGAGATCCCATGGACTGCACATGCCAGGGCTCCTTATCTATCACCAGCTCCTGGAGTTTACCCAAGCTCATGTCCATTGAGTCAGTGACGTCATCCACAAATCTCACCCTCTACCTGCCCCAGCATCAGGTTCTTTTTAATTGAGTCAGTTCGTCACATCAGGTGGCCAAAGTATTGGAGGTTTGGCTTCAGAATCAATCCTTCCAATGAATACTCAGGACTGATTTCTTATAGGATGAACTGGTTGGATCTCCTTGCAGTCCAAGGGACTCTAAAGAGTCTTCACACCACAGTTCAAAAGCATCAACTCTTCGTCACTCAGTTTTTTTTATAGTCCAATTCTCACCTCCATACATGACTACTGGAAAAACCGTAGCTTTGACTAGATGGACCTTTGTTGGCAAAGTAATGTCTCTACTTTTTAATATGCTGTCTAGGTTGGTCATAACTTTTCTTCCAAGGAGCAAGCATCTTTTAATTTCATGCCTGCAGTCACTAACTGCAGTGATTTGGCGCCCCCCCCCCAAAAAAAAAAGTCTCACTGATTCCATTCTTTCCCTATTTATTTGCCATGAAGTGATGGGATCAGATGCCATGATTTTAGTTTTCTGAATGTTGAGTTTTAAGTCAACTTTATCACTCTCCTCTTTCACTTTCATCAAGAAGCTCTTTAGTTCTTCACTTTCTGCCTTAAAAGTGGGTGTCATCTGCATATCTGAGGTTATTGATATTTCTCCCAGCAATCTTGAATCCAGCTTGTGCTTCTTCCAGCCCAGCATTTTGAATGATGTACTCTGCATATAAGTTAAATAAGCAGGGTGACATTATACAGCCTTGACATACTCCTTTCCCGATATGGAATCAGTCTGTTGTTCCATGTCCAGTTCTAACTGTTGCTTCCTGACCTGCACACAGGTTTCTCAAGAGGCAGGTAAGGTGTAATGATACTTTCATCTCTTTAAGAATTTTGCACAGTTTTTTGTGATCCATATGGTCAAAGGCTTTGGCATAGTCAATAAAGTAGAAATAGATGTGTTTCTGGAACTCTCATGCTTTTTTGATGATCAAACAGATGTTGGCAATTTGAACTCTGGTTCCTCTACCTTTTCTAAATCTAGCTTGAACATCTGGAAGTTCATGGTTCACATACTGCTGAAGCCTGGCTTGGAAAATTTTGAGCATTAATTTGCTAGTGTTACAGACAAGTGCCATTGTGCTATAGTTTGAGCATTCTTTGGCATTGCCTTTCTTTGGAATTGGAATGAAAACTGACTCTTTTCCATTCCTCTGGCCACTGCTGAGTTTTCCAAATTTGCTGGCCTATTGAGTGCAGCACTTTCACAGCATCATCTGTTAGGATTTGAGATAGCTCAACTGTAATTCCATCACCTCCACTAGCTTTATTCATAGTGATGCTTCCTAAGGCCCAGTTGACTTCGCATTCCGGGATGTCTGGCTCTAGGTGAGTGATCACACTATAGTGATTATCTGGGTCATGAAGATCTTTTTTGTATAGTTCTTCTGTGTATTCTTGCCACCTCTTCTTAATATCTTCTGCCTCTGTTAGGCCCATGCCATTTCTGTCCTTTATTGTGCCCATCCTTGGATGGAAATTTCCTTTGGTATCTCTAATTTTCTTGAAGAGATCACTAGTCTTTCCCACTCTATTGTTTTCCTTTATTTCTTTGCATTGACCACTGAAGAAGGCTTTTTTTATCTCTCCTCGCTATTCTTTGGAACTCTGCATTCAAATGGGTATATTTTCCTTTTCTCCTTTGCCTTTCACTTCTCTTCTTCTCATAGCTATTTGTGAGGACTCCTTAGACAACCATTTTGCCTTTTTGAATTTCTGTGTTTTGGGGGATGCTCTTGATCACTGCCTCCTATACAGTGTCACGCATCTTCATCCATAGTTCTTCAGGCATTCTGTCTTTCAGATCTAATCCCTTGAATCAATTTCTCACTTCCACTGTATAACTGTAGGATTTGATTTAGGTCATACCTGAATGGTCTAGTGTGTTTTCCCTACTTTCTTCAATTTAAGTCTGAATTTTGCAATAAGGAGTTCATGATCTGAGCCACAGTCAGCCCCCAGTCTTGTTTTTGCTGACTGTATAGAGCTTTTCCATCGAACAGAAAAAATAAAATTTTAAAAACCTCTTTACTCTAGATGCACTTTGGTGTGCATATATTTTTGTGTTTGATCAGCAGCTCATACACACCAATGTATTTTTTAGAAATTTTCCCCACTTAGTACTGTCATCTTGGCCTTACAAATGCGCAGGACTCAGACCTGACTCCTTTACTTCTTCTGTCCACAAAAATTTTTCCAAAGTGACCTGGGAGCATGAATCAAACCTGAGTCCCCTCATAGATTATCTGTGATTGACATGGGGAAATAAAAAATATTTTCCCCTAGGTTTGATGTAAGCAATATGATAATATTCAGTTGTCATCTTCACCTTTTATAATTATTACTTGGTTTTTATAGTTTAGATAATTATTGTCATAGTATCAATTATTTTAGATGATTTTACTTTCTTGATGAAATATAAGAATGCTGGCATCATTTGAATAGTTATATTGCAATTTGATTTACAGTAAAGTAAATACATCATGAATACATATTTATTTCCATTGATTTTGATGAAAAATAGATACTTCAAGAAAAATACTGTAAGCTTATAATAAGGTATCATATTGTGATAAATTCCTATTTAGTTGAAGAATCAATTTTCAGTAATTGCTTATTTGGTCATAAATCAATACTTTTTTTGGAAAATTATTCAGAGCTGAAATAAAGTACTAAAAACAGAAATACACTGTGATACCAGAAATTTAAAACAACTGAACATATGTCTCATTCTGGTTAAAAGTTTTTCAACAATTTTAATATGAGTTCAAAAGGAAAATTTGGAATGTTTATGTATATTTACTGCCTTCATTGTGTTAATATCATGGGTGTATATTTATGTTCAAAAAACATCAAAATGTATACATCAAATATGTGCATTTTTATTTATTAAGTATATTCAATAAAGCTGTAAAATACATTATGGAAATAACTTTAAAAAACACCTTAATATATTTTTAAATACATATATATATATATGAAATATATTCATGTCACCAGCTATATAAATTAATGTGCTAGTTAAGAGTAGTTCATCCTTATTTTGATATGAACATGTTTGTCATTTTTGTACATATGTTCATTAAATTAAACATTTGTTTTCTTCTCCTTTCTCATCTCCTTTTCATCTAACATGAGGTGTGTTAATTGTTTTATTTATTTATTTTGACTGTCTCAGGTCTTAGTTGTGAGGTCCTCATTGTTGTATGTGAGATCTTTCACTGTGGCCTGGTAACTCTCTAGTTGTGGCACACAGGCTCTGGAACAAACAGACTCAGTAGTTGTTGCATATTGACTCTCTGATGGTGGCACAGGGGCTTAGTTGCTACTAAACATGTGGGATCTTAGTTCCCCGGCCAGGTCTCCAAACAAAGTCCCCTGCATTACAAGGCAGATTCTTAACCACTGGACAACTAAGGAAGCTCTAAGATGTATTAATTGTAATTAGCTTTATATCTCATTATTTAAACTGCATTATATCAAAAGAGAGGGTAAATCAGCTAGAGACACAATGAACATCACTGAAAGCTAAAGATGAGACTAGCAGATTTTTCTAGGGAAAGAGTCACTGTGTTTCCCATTAATTGGGATAGTTGGATGATGTTAGGTGAAGCATGATTATCTTCTCTATTTGTAAATGAAGTATGTTTTAAGGAGATATGTGTAAGTGCCAAGTTGGCACTCATATGCTTTCAATGTGTCAACCTGGTTATGTTGGGCTACATTTCTGAGATAATTCACTTTCTAGTGTGTTTCTCATTAGGATGGGCCACAAGAGAGATTCTTGTTTTTGGTTTGGAGAACAAAGGTGAAGTAGAACTTTTAAGCATTCACATCTTAGTGAAGATATAACAGCTTATATCACTGGCAAGAGACAGGATCTGAACCCACAAGTATTTGCTTTCCTCTGGTTCTTCCTTGAAACTTTCTACATATACACTAAGTGAATATATTTAGTTCTGTTAGGAAGGGCCTATTGACCACAGGATACTTATACCATCGAGATCAGAGGCTACAAAACCAATATAGTTTTGTGCTGTGGATTTCAGTTGGTTCTTGTTCTTCCTTATCTTACATCAATTTTCCCTTCCCCACTTTTCCTTAGACCTTGACTGAAAAACCAATACAAATAAAAGAAACTTCCAGAGGCTGCTTTACCAAAATGCTTAGCTAACTCTAGCAATTACAAGATCAAATCCATGTAATAAACACAAATCTAGCAAGCAAACTAGCTAGCTATCCAAGTAGATAGATATAACTCTAATTGATAGCAGAACATTGAGTCATATCTTAACTGATGAAGTGAAGCATATAGTGAAGACCGTCAACAGAAAAAAAGTACAAGAATAAAGATGTTTCAATTCATTATACTCTATATAATTAATTACTTATGCCAAACCTATGCAGTAGATACAATGAAACACATTTTGTTCAACAAGAACTTGAGTTTTAGAAAGCATTATAAACTTATTGTCAATGGTTAAGCTAATCTTGGTGAATCCATTTCAGCTAACAATAAAATTATGATTAATCACCATCATCATTTAAAAAAACTCATTTGGCCATCCTTTACTAGAGAGGTGTTACAATTTTCTGATGCAAAAGCACTTAAGTACACATGTATTTTTCTTGTTTATGTTTTATAAAACCTGAATATACCAATGAGTTAAAAATTTGAAGGTAAATTTAAAAAGTGTGATTAGTCTGCAAAATCATTTCTTAAGCAGTTTTTTTTTTTTTTACAATGTCATTCCATTTGCCTCAACTCTTTTTTTTGTTTTAATAAAAATATATCATTTTTATTGTTAACACACAATGTTGGGGGGTTTATTTGTTTTTTAGGAAAAAAGAGCATATGGACAATTCTGTATAAAGTTCTTTATACATTTTATTTTTTTAGAAGTTTATTCAAAATGATAAATTTGAAATAAAGTTAAATATAACTAATACATTAATTGTAGGTTATTCTTGCCAAGAAAATATGATATTAATGGTATTGTGTTGGTACATATTGTTTAGCAATAGAAATAAGTAAAAGAACTATGACTTTTGTATATATTTAAATAACAAAACTATAAAAATGAATGGGTGGAATTTATGCTATAAAGTTTTATTTTACTCGGAGAAGGCAATGGCACCCCACTCCAGTACTCTTGCCTGGAAAATCCCATGGATGGAGGAGCCTGGTAGGCTGCAGTCCATGGGGTAGCCAAGAGTCAGACACGACTGAGTGATTTCACTTTCACTTTTCACTTTCATGCATTGGAGAAGGAAATGGCAACCCACTCCAGTGTTCTTACCTGGAGAATCCCAGGGACAGGGGAGTGTGGTGGGCTGCTGTCTATGAGGTTGCACGGAGTCAGACATGACTGAAGTGACTTAGCAGCAGATGCAATAAATGTTTCCTACAAATTATATTGTGATATTATAATTTATAAAATGAAAATAAGAAACAAAAATTCTCACGATTTTGGAAGTACTAGACAAATAATAGAAATTAATTAAAAATTAGATTAATACAGTCCAGAAACAGACCCATATAATTATAACCAACTAAATTTTTGACAAAAAGTAAAGACAAGAGAGAAGAAAGAACATTTTTACTAAATGGTGCTAGACTGAACATCTACATACTAAAAAAACAGGAAAAGAAAACAACTTACCTCCAAAAGAAAAAAAAAAAAAGATAGACACAGACATTACATCCTCCACAATAATTAATTCAAAATGAATTGATATAAAGTGCAAAACTGTAACTTTATAAAAGATGACTTAGGATAAAACCTAGACAATCTTATGTTTATTGCTAACTTTTTAGACACACCAAAGGCATAGCCATGAAAAACATAACTGATAACCTGGACTTTACTGAAGTAAAAAGAAAGTTATATTGTTCAAAAGACAGTGTCAAGAGAATGAGAAGAAAACCAACAGGCTTGGAGAAAAATATTTACAAAAGATATATCTGATAAGGATGGCTATCTAAAATATATAAAGAACTCTTAAAATTTAACAGTAATAAGTTAACCAACTAATTCAAAATGAGCAAAAGACCTGACAAATCACCAAAGAAGATATGCAGATAGAAATAAGTATATCAGATGTCCCATATCATATCTAATTAGAGGATTGTCAATTAAAACAATGAGAGATCACAACACTTTTTACAATGTACAAAATCCAAAACTGACAACACCAGATTCTGACAAGGATATGGAGCAACAGGAATATTTATTCATTACTAGTGAATACAAAATGGTACAGACACTATGAATGACAACCTGGAAGTTTCTTGCAAAATTCAGCTTACTCTTAGGACATGACCCAGCAATCACACACCCTAGTAATTACCCAAATGAACTGAAAATTTATATCCACACAAAAATCTGTACAAGAATGTTTGTAACAACTTTGTTCATAATTGCCAAAACTTGAAAGCAATCAAGGTGTCCTTCAGCGAGTGAATGAGTAAATAAACTGTGGTATGTTGTTCAGCTTTAAAAAGAAACAAGTTATCAAGTCATGAGAGGACACAGGAGAAGCTTAAATGTATAGTACTGAGTGAAAGAAGGCAATCTGAAAAGGCTGCATACTGAACGATTCCAACTATTATATATGACATTCTGGGAAATGAAAAACTCCAAGGAATAAAACCAACAAAGAGAAACAAAACAAAAACTCAGTAGTTCCAGGGAAGGGAAGGAGGGATGAATAGGCATAGTACAGAGGATTTTTAGGACAAACTAGTCTGATCAATTGGAGAAGGCAATGGCAACCCACTCCAGTACTCTTGCCTCGAAAATCCCATGGACGGAGGAGCCTGGTAGGCTGCAGTCCATGGGATCACTAAGAGTTGGGCACAATTGAGCGACTTCATTTTCACTTCTCACTTTCATGCATTGGAGAAGGAAATGGCAACCCACTCCAATATTCTTGTCTGGAGAATTCCAGGGACAGAGGAGCCTAGTTGGCTGCCGTCTCTGGGGTCCCACAGAGTTGGACATGACTGAAGCGACTTTGCAGCAGCAGCAGCAGCAGCAGTCTGATCGATACTATAATGACATATACATCTCATTATACATTTTTCAAAATTAATAGATTATAA
Organism: Budorcas taxicolor; assembly: GCF_023091745.1. NCBI lineage: Eukaryota > Metazoa > Chordata > Mammalia > Artiodactyla > Bovidae > Budorcas > Budorcas taxicolor. The sequence goes on along the minus strand of NC_068929.1, from coordinate 51,387,150 downwards.
AATACATTAGATTAAATCAATGTATACGTGTCAATCCTGTAGTGTAATCATCAGTTTATAAATTTACCACTGTGGTGTGGGATGTCATTGTTTGAAGGGGTTATGCATGTGTGAGGGGAGAGAATATATGGAAATATTCTGTACCATGTGCTCTATTTTGTTGTGAACCTAAGCAGCTTTAAAAAATAAAATTATTTTAAAAATTAGTAGGAAAACTACATGTAGTACACATAGTCATCATATGCATATGGCCATCAGTGAAAAACACTTATTTCTGGAAAAAAAGTATATATTGGATGCCATGATCTTAGTTTCCTTAAACTCAACATTCATAAAACTAAGATCACGACATTCAATTCCATCACTTCATGGCAAAAGGTGGGGGAAAAATGGAAACAATGACAGACTTTATTTTCTTGGGCTCCAAAATCACTGCAGATTGTGAATGAAGCCATGAAATTAAAAGGTGTTTGCTCCTTGGAAGAAAAACTGACAAACCTAGACAGCATATTGAAAAGCAGAGAGATCACTTTGCCAACAAAGGTCCATATAGTCAAACTATGGTCTTTCTAGTATTCATATAAGGATGTGAGAATTGAACCATAACAAAGGCTGAATGATGAAGAATTGATGCTTTCAAACTGTGGTGTTGAAAAAGACTCTTGAGAGTCCCTTGGACAGTAAGGAGATCAAGGCAGTCAAGGAAATCAGTCCTGAATATTCATTGAAAGGACTGATGCTGAAGCTGAAGCTTCAGTACCTTGGTCACCTGATGTGAAGGGCCGACTCATTGGAAAAGACACTGATGCTGGCAAAGATTGAGGGTAGAAGGAGAAGGGGTTGAAAGAGGATGAGATAGTTGGGTGGCATCACTGACTCAATGGACATGAAATCTGAGCAAGCTCCAGGAGCTAGTGAAGAACAGGGAAGCCTGGTGTGCTGCTGTGCATGAGGTTGCATGGAGTCTGACACAACTAAGCAACTGAATAACATACGTGTGTGTATGTTTGTGCCTTGGAACCAAAAAAAAAGGCATATAATAATATATTTAACATGAATACTATTTGATTTCCTTCTAAATCACTTTCCTCTACTTTTAATAAAACATGTATAATAAGAATGACTGAGGAAAATAAAAAAGGGCATTACTTTTTTTGCAAATCAAAATTAAGCAGATTGTGTTACAAGAGAAATAAAAGAGACAAACAAAAGCTGTATGAGAAAGGAATATTTTTGTCTGCAATAACAGAAACTGTGACTAACATTAGCTCAAATCCTAAGAAAATTTCATTGTTCAGTTGCTCAGTCACGTCTGATCTTTGCAACCCCATGGACTGTAGCACACCAGACCTCCCTGTCCCTCACCATCTCCTGAAGTTTGCCTAAGTTTATGTCCATGGCATCAGTGATGCCATCCAGCCATCTCAGTATCTGATACACTCTTCTCATTCTGCCCTCAATCTTTCCCAGCATCAGGGACTTTTCCAATGAGTCAGCTGTTCACATCAGGTGACCAAAATACTGGAGTTTCAGCTTCAGCATGAGTCCTTCCAATTAGTATTCAGGGTTGATTTCCTTTAAGATTGACTAGCTTGATCTCCTTGCTGTCCAAGGGATGCTCAGGAGTCTTCTCCAGCACAACAGTTCAAAGACATCAATTCTTTGCTGCTCTTCCTCCTTTACAGTCCAGCTCTCACAACTTTACCTGACCACTAAGATAAGAAAAATTTACTGTATCTTTAAAGAACAGTCAAGAGTTTGAGATTTTGTTATTTCCTGAGTAGTTAGTAATCTAAGGGTTTGTGGTTGCTGTTCTTGGATGTAGGTCTTCATTTCTCCTTCTCTGCTATCCTTGGGAAAGTAACCTTTTTTGTAAGCCTTTCACTCTGTGATTATGTGATAGTTATCATAGCTGCTGCTGCTGCTAAGTTGCTTCAGTCATGTCCGACTCCATGCGACCTCATAGACGGCAGCCCACCAGGCTCCCCCGACCCTGGGGTTCTCCAGGCAAGAACACTGGAGTGGGTTGCCATTTCCTTCTCCAATGCAGGAAAGTGGAAAGTGAAAGTGAAGTCGCTCAGTCGTGTCCGACTCTTAGCGACCCCATGGACTGCAGCCTACCAGGCTCTTCCGTCCATGGGATTTTCCAGGCAAGAGTACTGGAGTGGGGTGCCATTGCCTAGTTATCATAGAACCTATCCTGGCTAGAAAGAACATCCAACATGGAAAGGAAAGGAGTAGGAGAAGAAAATAATTCATTGCTAGACCAGTCATTGGAGAAGGCAATGGCACCCCACTGCAGGACTTTTGCCTGGTAAATCCCATGGACAGAGGAGCCTGGTATGCTGCAGTCCATGGGGTCACTAAGAGCTGGGCACAACTGAGCGACTTCACTTTCACTTTTCACTTTTATGCATTGGAGAGGGAAATGGCAACCCACTCCAGTGTTCTTGCCTGGAGAATCCCAGAGACAGCAGAGCCTGGTGGGCTGCCGTCTATGGGGTCACACAGAGTTGGATATGACTGAAGCTACTTAGTAGTAGTAATAGTAGACCAGTCATTAGCACAAAGAATTTAAAAAAAATCATAATTGAAGTGGAAAAATTGCAAATTATTCTATGTTTGCTTGCACATATGTTTCATCAATTTATGCTGCGTGCATGATAAGTCACCTCAGTCGTGTCTGACTCTTTGCCTCCCTATGGACCATAGCCCTCCAGGCTCCTCTGTCCATGGGATTCTCCAGGCAAAAATATTGGAGTGGGTTGCCATGCCCTCCTCCAGGGTCAATTTATGTTATTTGTTGTTAATAAGGAAGGACTGCAACAGTTATTAGTTTTCAACCAGCAGCATCTTCTCCAACATATTATAGAAATCTAGGCAAGAGTAGGTTTAAAGTATATGATTTTAGATAACACATTTTGTGTACCATTTAATTGACATAATATCAAAGTGGAGGTTCTATGTATTATGTTTATATCTAACTTTTACAAATATATTCATGGGAAATATGAAACAAGGATTTTCATTGCATATATAACTGCATTATCAGTAATGTGTGTGTGTGTGTGTATGTATGTGCACTAGGATGTATACAATTCTTTGTGACCCCCATGGAATGTAGGCCACCTGGACCCTCTGTCCATAGAGTTTTCCAAGCAAGATACTGGAGTGGACTGCCATTTCTACTCCAAGGGATCTTCCCTTCCTGACCTAGGGATTGAACCAATGTCTCTTGTGTCTTCTACATTGGTAGACAGATTCTTTGCCACTGCACCACCTTGGAAGCATTATCAATAGAGATAGGTATTAAAAATGTTAAATGCAAATGATAGGAATGAGTTCCATGAATGTAATGGTATTAAACTCATCAGAACCATATTTTATGAATCTCCTTTCTCTAAATTTCAAAGTATAATGAATTTTTTCTATAATAATCTAGTTTTAGGACTTGAACTGGATTAAGGGAACACATAAGAGAACCTCTAAGAGTGGCTTTAATTGCTATGATTTGAGATATGTTTTCACTATAATACTAATCTACTCTGCATTGTTCAGATCACTTGAAATCTTCATTATGCATCTCAAAATGTCCAATTTATACTTAGATAGAATTTAGAAACTGGCTGATTATACTTCTCCTGAATTGAAAAATTATGAGCCATCTTTTAAACTTGTGGCTAATGATATTTTCTTAAAAATTACCATTTAATTTATTTATGATTCAATCAAGTGAAGTCAGTTATAAATATAACTTAATTAATGACCTGTATTTTATCATATTGGCCTATACATGATTTTTAGTATTGTCTATTCTACACAGCTGCTTTTAAAGTATCATCAATAAACTTAGAAGAATCTACCAAGTACAATTATTGAATCATTTAATATTATTTTTAGACTAAATGTACATTAAATTGCTCTGCACTTTGAGTATCTAGAGAGCAATACTAAATCTAGTAGCACATAGGATACTCAATTTCAGGGAAAAAAAAAAAAAGGAAAAACTCAGGTTTTAAACATGAATAATGTCAGTTGGCCTTTCTTACTGTCAGGCAAACACTTTCACTAAGGAGAAGTTAAGAAATGTAAAGTATCCACCATTCTGAGAAAAAAAAAATATTTATAATTTTAAAAAATCCAGGAAGATTTACTAATATAAAGTACTACACAAAGATAAATATTTTAAAATAATTATTGTCATATTACAAAATACATGTTTTGATGGACAATGTGAGTAAAAAATAATACCTGTGAACAAAAACATTACCCATAACTTTTCAGCAGATCTTTAGAATACAATAACACTGGTGTGACAGCACTAACATCATCCTGTAATAAAAAGAGAATATAGTCTATGTACCTTATTACTTATCTTTATGTCAGTTTTATGCTCTTATTATTAATTTCAATCACTCTATGACCGTTGATTCAATGCTAATATTAATGAGGATCTGTCTAAAGTTTCAAGATACATTCAGTTCAGTTGCTCAGTCATGTCTGACTCTTTGTGACTCCATGAATCCCAGCATGCCAGGCCTCCCTATCCATCACCAACTCCCGGAGTTTACCCAAACTCATGTCCATCGAGTGGGTGATGCCATCAAGCCATCTCATCCTCTGTCATCCCCTTCTCCTCCTGCCCCAAGTGCCTCCCAGCGTCAGGGTCTTTTCCAATGAGTCAACTCTTCTCATGAGGTGGCCAAAGTATTGGAGTTTCAGCTTCGACATCAGTCTTTCCAAAGAACACCCAGGACTGATCTCCTTTAGTATGGACTGGTTGGATCTCCTTGCAGTCCAAGAGACTCTCAAGAGTCTTCTCCAACACCACAGTTCAAAAGCATCCATTCTTCAGCGCTCAGCTTTTTTTATACTCCAACTCTCACATCCATATATGACTACTGGAAAAACCATAGCTTTGACTAGACAGACCTTTGTTGGCAAAGTAATGTCTCTGCTTTTCAATATGCTATCTAGGTTGGTCATAACTTTCCTTCCAAGGAGTAAGCATCTTTTAATTTCCTAATTGCAAGATATATTAGATTGTTAAAAGTTTTTTTTTTTTAAATATATATTTTGTTCTTTTCAACTTCAGTCTTCTTTCCGTTGATTGACTCAAGTTTTGTATAAAATATTCATCCTTTCAACAACCAGTTTCTGACTAATTCAGTAAGCATATCTTTATTATTTATACTGCCCTGAATATCCAATCATTTATCTCTATAAATGAGGCCAGACAAAGGGTCATCTAGTCAAAGCTATGGTTTTTCCAGTAGTCATGTATCGATGTGAGAGTTGGGCCATAAAGAAGGTTGAGCACTAAAGAATTGATACTTTCAAACTGTGGTGCTGGAAAGGATTCTTCAGAGTCCCTTGGAGAGCAAGGAGATCAAACCAGTCAGTTCTAAAGGAAATCAACCCTGAATATTCATTGGAAGGACTGATGCTGAAGCTGAAGCTCCAATACTTTGGCCACATGATGTGAAGAGCCAACTCATTAGAAAAGACCCTGATGCTGGGAAACATTGAAGACAGTAGAAGTGGATTACAAAGGATGAGATGGTTGGATGGTATCACTGATTCAATGGGCATGAGTTTGAGCAAGCTTCAGGAGAAGGTGAAAGACAGGGAAGCCTGGCGTGCTGAGTCCATTAGGTCGCAAAGAGTCAGACACAACTGAGTGACTGAACAACAACAAAATTTGTACAAGTCAGACACAGAAAAGTAGGACTTTCTTTAATGTTAAAATTAAAAACACTAAGGTATTTATAATGTCGATAGAGATCTCTAAATTTTTATTCTTAATTTAAATATCCAGAAGACTCCATGTAATTCTATTTGTTTTATAGCAATTTTTCTAGCTAAACTTTTAAACTGTCCTCGAGGAAATTTTGCAGTCTTGGGTCAAATAAATCTGCTTTTGAGGAAGGATCATGTTGCATCACTGTGAGTTTATGGATGGTTCTCTGAATAGCCAGTTGTGTTCCTAAGAAAAGCACGTGTATTTTTAACTTTATCTTAATTTTGATGTCATATTTTCTGATATGAGTGACTGGGCTCATGCTGATGCTTTGGTGATTTGTGTATGTGTGTGTTTATTTTTGTGCTATCTTAATTTAAGCATTTCAGTAGGAATTATCAATCCAAAAATTAAATTTAATCATTTTTTTAGTTAAAAAGTATAACGTTAATTAAACATATATGCTAGAGATTTATAGACATTCAAATAAATGACACTAAAGTCCAATTTTTGCCAAATGCTCTATAACTCCATATGCGCATTTGTGTCTGAGAGTGAAAATACTGGTATTGAAAAATGTCAGTATCAATGTTAAGGCTGAAATGTTTTCCCTCCATTGTTTTGTTCCCTTTACTGCTTTACCTGAATTGTGTTGTGAGTGAAATTATCTCCAAGTTACTGCATGATTTTATGGTTTGGAGTTAAGAAAACCAGAGCTGTATCCCAGCAAACAGTAAAACAGAATTATGTAAGTCTGGCTTACTAATACAACTGTGGCTCAATACAATATCTTCCTTTTTCTTCAACAGAAATTATTCTTACTTGGAAATCAAATATTGATGGATATTTCCTTAAAAATCAACAGAGTTGTTTTTTAACTGCTTTTCCCCCCACAATGAAAACAATATGTCTTGCTACTGCTCATTCTCCTTTCTGTAATACATGTACTTTTAAAAGTATTTTGGTATAATAACTTATGAAATATGATTAATTGACATTTATTTGATACTTTATTACTATTCTTTAAATATACAGCAGAGAAAAGAAGCTAACCAATAGAATAGTTTTTTTTCTTTAATTTTTATTTAAATCAGAGTCTAGGCCATAGAGTATGTTACTATACCATATTAGTGAGACTTATTGCTCAATATTTTAAAAAGAAGACATCGGTAAATTTAATTTCTATTTTATTTTTGGATATATCTTATGTTCTTCATATTTCTTTAGATATTTGACCAAATATTTCAAATATATTTAAACAAAATGAGGTTTTAAAAATATCTAAAACATATTTTTTAACAGAACATTAACCATCTTTATTAACATGGATTTTCTTATGTTATTTCTTTTCAACTTATCTGTAATATAAATTCAGCTGAATTAAAATATAGGCTTTTGTTCAGGTTCAGGTAAAATAAATATTAATGAATTAAATTAAAATTCAGATTCAGGTGAATTAAAATATAGGCTCATGTTCCTCTATCAACAAAATCTAATTACCTCTGGTAGAAAGCCACTTTTAAACAATGCTTTAAAATTTTACATTAAAAAAGTTCTTATGAAAGAAGTACACAATTATGTTCATTATGTATATATAAATAAAAATAAAAAAATCTAAATTAATAATAATTGTAAGATGATTAAACACGATTTAACAAATTTTAAGTGCATAAAATGATGACAAGTATTCCCTATAAAATGTGTAAAAAATAATCAAGTTAAAAATTAAACATATAAACAACAATTGGATTAATGTTAATGAAAAAGTAAGTATAAAAATAAAACAAAACTACATGAACCTGAAAGAATTCCAAAGCAATATTAGGAGTGATTGCCTTTAGGTAGATGCTGCAATTTTCTTTATAATTTTAAAGTTTTGTATGAAAAATATAAATTTCTCATAAAGAGCAAAATAAAACATAAAATCAATATATATGTATGAAAAACTGAATTTCTCACCATTGTTATTATATAACTCTTTCCTATATAAATAATATTTTAAAGCTAGGGAGAGCTTATTTCATTGGCAATATTTTTAAGGATCTCATAGTCTTTTATAAAAATTTTTATTTTAATGTTTAACTTCTGTGTATAGCTTCACAATTTCTAAATATTCCCAAATGGATTTTATTTACTAAGTTATGACATCATGATTTGTGTAAAAATTATTTGAATAATTTTGTATATTTTTTCTATAAATGTGAAATCTAGAATTCAAGGAATGGTGAAATATTTTAGCTGCACAAAGAAGATAATTGTAGGATTGAAAAGGAGGGAATTCTGAGCATTTGATGTTGTGTCACAAAGATCATTTGTGACCGAATAGTGTCCAGGTTATTATTACTAGAACCTATGAAAATGGGTACCTTATAGAGCATAAAGGACACTGAAAATGTTCCTTAATTAATGGAAGAAGGCAACATAAAGACATTTTTCCTATGGCCCTCCAGATTAAACACAGCCCTCCTGACTGCTTAATTTTAGCCCAGTAAGATCCACTTAGGACTTCTGACTTACAGAATTTTGATACACTTAATTTGTGTTGCTTTAAACCATTACGTGTATGGCAATTTGTTATAGCAGCAAGGAAAACCTAACACATCATCTCACATTATAGCCAAATCAGTTAATAGGATTGCAATTTTAAAATGATTCTCCACTTTAAAAGCATTCATTGTCAGGACTAGAACCTAAATTGTTGTGTGTGTGTGTTATGTGAGCATGATGTTTGATTTCTCTATTCCATATTACTATATCATCAGTCGTGCCTGACTCTTTGCAACCCCATGGACTATATAATCCATGGAATTCTCCAGGCAAAAATACTGGAGTGGGTAGCTTTTTCCTTCTCCAGGAGAATCTTCCCAACCCAGGGATTGAATTCAGGTCTCCTGCACTGCAGGTGGATTCTTTACCAACTGAGCCACAAGAGAAGCCCATTATATATAATAGCCTATGTCATTTGATTACTGTTGTTATTTTAGTTCACAAAAAAAAGCCAACACTTAACTGATAGAATCCAAAAGGAAATGCTCAAAAGCATCACCAGTGGAAAGAAAAAAAAAAGTAATTGACAGTTTTTAACACATTTTCATTTCAGTATGATTTCAAACCTCACAGCATATGGTAATTGGTTCGTCTTGAAGTGATTTTTTTAAAATATGCACTTTTCTAAAAAGTATAGCTTCTTGAGCTGTCTGTCTTTTTAAATAAATTCACACTTTTCAAGCATATTTGTTTCCACCTACTGCATCTGATTATGGTGCCCCCCCACCCCCGCCACCGTCTACATTTGCATAGTCTGTGTGGGCTTATCTGTGGACAGGAACATGTTGTTTTCAGCTGGTGATGGGCCCAGAGAAGAGCCGTTCTTATGTCCTTTCCTGTATCAAACTTGAGAAGTTCTCACCAGAGAGGCCTAGCTTCTGCTTTATAATATACTTTTGGTGTGACCTTGACTATAAATGACATCATCCAAATTTTTAACTTCTACATAGGCTAAAATTGAGCACTCTATATTAAAAAAAAAAAAAAAAAAAAACACAAAAAAACTTCCAGAAAGCTTTTTCATTTTTTATGAAGAGAATTCAGAACATATAAAAACAAGAAGTTTTAACGAAAATTCTTACTGAAGAAAGGTTAATTAAATAAAAGCTAGTTTATATCAAGCTTGGTAGGAATGGTATTTCGAAAGACACATTTGAAAACATAACTAAACATAAGGCTACTAAAGAAGCCATGAAAGAATTGGGAAGCACTACTTATTACTTTTGAGGGAGTATTGGCAGCATCTATTATAAGCATATTTTGAAAAATACAGGGTTGTTTTCAAAATGTTATGGGGATAATTGGGTAGCTGGGATAATTTGCTGAATAAATATTGGTATTCTGTGTTTCCTTGTTTTTTTCAAAAAAAAAAAAGTCGTGAAATGGCATCATAATGAAAAGTTTGGAAAAATCAGACAAGTTTTTAAAAAGCTGCCAAAGTATAAGATAAAGTCATAACTACTGATGAAAGATGATCCAGGACTGGGTAAATATTGAGGTCAAGATATATGCAGGAATTGATACCACCTGAGTGTTGCCATTATAATTTTAAATATTTCCCAACATTAACTTTTACGGTACAACTTAATAATAAGTTAACTGATGCTTTCTATTCCTAAAAATTATGAGGTCTTGACCTTTTAAAATGCATTAAGAAAATAAAAACAAAGGATTGTCAGAGATGAAAAGTTAAAGTTATCCAAATCCAGTCATCCAAATATTTAGGGTTGTAATGATTGTGTACCTTATTACAGATATTCTAATTTCATGTGCTTTAGCTGCTGTTGATAAATGCTTTCATCCTTTTTATCTTTTTTCTTTTTGAAGTAGGAACTTTAGTAATCTTCTTGGGGTGTTCTCTAGAGAGCTTGAATTCTGATTCTACCCCTTTGTATCACCTGGAGCTCTTTAGGTAGTATGGCTTCCCAAGTGGCACTAGTGGTAAAGAATGCACCTGCCAATGTAGGATACTTAAGAGATTTGTGTTCGATCCCTGGGTCAGGAAGACCCTCTGGAAAGGAAATGGCAGTCCACACCAGTATTATTGCCTGGAAAATTCCATGGACAGAGGAGCCTGCTGGGCTCCTGCAGTCCATGGGGTCACAAAGAGTCAGACACAACTGAAATAACTTAGCATGCATGCACACTTTAGGTAATATATGACAGAAAACCCACTGAAGATGACTTTAACATCTAGAACATTAATTATCTCAGATTATAAGAAGCATATGAAAAAGATACTTCTAGGAGTGCTTAATTCAGTAAGTTAGTAATATAAGCAAGAAGTTAGCACTGTTCCTTCTTCTTGCCATGCCATCCAAATTTCCATGAAGCTGAGTTCAGTGTTGTGCATTCTTTCTCTATATATTAAAAAATAAATAAATAACTGTAGAAGCTTCAAGGACCATGTTCTTACATAAGAACTGAACAGGAATTTGGACTATGTTAATAAAATGTCTCTACAACATCCCAGACTTGTGTCTAGAATATATCTTGTTCACACTACAATCATTTGAAAAGGGGAGGATGGCTTTGATACTGTTATCAGTGATTCAATACCCATCACTTGGAGTTAAGAGACTTTCCAATGTCCCTGGAAGAATAGGATCATTAAAAGCCATTTATCGATTTAATGCAATTTCCGTCAAAATTCCAACAGTGTTTTTCACAGAAAGAGAAGAAATTATTGTAAAATTTGTATAAAATCACAAATAACATCTAATAGGCAAAGCAGGTCTGAGAATATTGGAGTCATCACACTTCCTGATTTAAAACTATGTTACAAAGCTATATTACAAAATGGTCAAAACAGAATGGTACTGGCATTAAAACAGATGCATAGACCAATGGAACATAAAAGAGAGCCCAGAACTATGCATATATGCTCAAGAATGCCAAGACCATGTAAATGGGGATAGGAAAGTTTCTTCAACAAATGGTGTTGGGAAAATTAAATATCCATATGCAAAAAGAAAAAAAAATGAATCCTTATCTTTTACTTACACAAAGTTTAACAAAAGATGGACTAAAGACATAAGTGTAAGACCCTAAAAAGTAAAACTCTTGGAAGAAAAGATTAGCTATAATCTCCCTGATATCGATTTTACAAGGATACTTTTGGATATGACATCAAAACAGAGGTGACAAAAGCAAAACTAAAAAGTGGGAGCACATGAGACAAAATATTTGCTGCACAGAAAAAACAAAAATCAACAAAGTGAAAAGGGAACCTATGGAAAAGGAGAAAATAATTGTAAGTCATTTATCTGATATGGTGTTATAAAAGCCCAAATATACAAAGGATGACTCCAAATGAATAGCAAACAAAAATCATTAAAAATGGGCAAAAGACTTGCATAGCCATTTCTCAAACACACACACACACACACGCACACACACACACACATGGCTAGCCAAGTATACGATGGCCAACATCTCTAATTATCAAGGAATTGTGATTCAAAACCATAATGAGGCATCACCTAATCTCTGTTAGGATAAGTAAGTAAGTAAGTAAGTGAAGTCGTTCAGTTGTGTCCGACTCTTTGCGACCCCATGGACTGTAGCCCGCCAAACTTCTCTGTCCATGGGATTCTCCAGGCAAGAATACTAGAGTGGGTTGCCATTTCCTTCTCCAGGAGATCTTCCCAACCCAGGGATCGAACCTGGGTCTCCTGCATTGCAGGCAGATGTTTTAACCTCTGAGCCACCAGGGAAGCCCCAAAGTGATATGAGAATAATTTTACTAATGAAATAGTACTGGAGTGGATTGCCAGTTCCTTCTCCAGTGGATCTTCCCAAACCAGGGATCGAACCCGGGTCTCCCGCATTGTAGACAGATGCTTTACCATCTGAGCCACCCAGGAAGTCCTTCTGTTAGGATGGCCATTATATAAAAGACAAGGATAACAAATATTGATGAGGGTGTGTAGAAAAGGGAGCCCTGTTACACAAATGATGGGAATGTACATTGGTATAGTCATTACGTAGAGTTTCCCAGGTGGCTCAGTGGTAAAGAACCCTCCTGACAATGCAGGAGACATGGGTTTTGTCCCTGAGTTGGGAAGATCCCCTAGAGAAGAAAATGGCAACCCACTCCAGTATTCTTGCCTGGGAAATCCTGGTGGGCTACAGTCCTTGAGGTCACAAGAGTCTGACAGGACTTAGCAACTAAATACACACAGTCATTATGAAAAATACTACAGAAGTTCTGCAAAAAATTAAAAAGTGAAATATCCTATGATACAGCAATCCCATTTCTAGGTATCTATCATAAAGAAATGAAATCTGGATCTCAAAGAGGTATTTGTACTCCCTTGTTCATTGCAGGGTTATTCACAATACCCAAGAAATAGAAACTATCTTAGTGTTCATCTACAGGTAAATGGATAAAGAGTGGTATATATACAATGGAATATTATTCATCTATGAGAAAGAAGGAAACCTTGCCTTTGTGGCAACACAAGTAGATCTCAGGGGCATTTATGCTAAGGGAAATAAGAGATACAGAAAGACAAGATGTGTATGTTCTCATTTATATGTAAAATCTAAAAAAGCTGATCTCATACAAGTATAGAGTAAAATGGTGGTTTTTAGGAGCTGAGGGTGGGTGAGTAAAATGGGAAAGCTACTGGTTAGAGGGTACAAACTTCCAGTTGTAAAATAAATACATTTTTGGGCTCTAACATATAGCATAATGACTATAGTTAACAATATTGTGCTGTATATTTTAAAGTTGAAAATAAAAGTAGAATTTAAATGTCCTCTCCACATATACCCACAAAATGATAAATATGTAAAATGATGGAACTGTTATTTAAGCTTATTGTGGTAATGAATGATTCTATAGTATATACATGTATAAAGCCATCATGCCATACACCTTAACTTTACACAAGGTTATATGTGAATTACGGGTCAATAAACTTGGACAAATAGATAACAGAGTTTGTAAAAGCAACCGTAAGCGTATGCCAGATTATTAAACACTATTTTAGCTGAATATTTCTTTTACACTTAGATTGTCTTATTCCATTGTCCTATGTTGTATATTGTTTCTACAGGAGAATGCTACTGATCTAATTGTAACTGTCATCTCATTGCAAGTTATTTAGCTTTCTTGTAATAGCTTTAGAAGATTTTCTTTAGCTGTGATATTTTGTCGTGCGCCCCATCTTTGGGTGTGCCATTTTTTTCTTGCTACAAATTTCATCAGTTGGATTTTCAATCTATAGACTCATCTCTTTCCTCTTTTTAGGATGATAACCGCAGCTTCCTCCCCCTCCAACAGAAGCTTTCTCACCTTTGTATACTGCTGCTGCTGCTAAGTCGCTTCAGTCGTGTCTGACTCTGCGATCCCATAGATGGCAGCCCACCAGGTTACCCTGTCCCCGGGATTCTCCAAGCAAGAACACTGGAGAGGGTTAGCGTTTCCTTCTCCATTGCATGAGAGTGAAAAGTGAAAGTGAAGTCGCTCAGTCGCGTTGAACTCTTAGCGGCCCCAGCCTACCAGGTTTCTCCGTCCATAAAATTTTTCCAGGCAAGAGAACTGGAGTGGGTTGTCATTGTCTTCTCTGCCTTTGTATACTACTGTTATAAAGACTGCTGTTGCTGCTGCTGCTAAGTCGCTTCAGTCGTGTTCGACTCTGTGCGACCCCTTAGACGGTAGCCCACTAGGCTCCTCCATCCATGGGATTCTCCAGGCAAGAATAGTGGATGGGCTGCCATTTCCTTATAAAGACTATCACTTTATTATTAATTATTGATGTTTCTGAATATTTTCCCACGTATGACATCTTTTTGTTAATGCCTAAGAAATTCTGGGATATTTACTTAGAGCTATTTTTTAATTTAAACTGTTTTTCTCCATAATGCCCAATCTATTCTTTTGGCTAAAGAATGGTAGGTATGTTTTCATTTTCAATATGTCAAAGTTATATGTCTTCGTTTATACCTGTGCTATTTGTCCCATGTGTATTTTCCTCTTGCAAATTTCCATATGCATTTCAAATGTGCTTATTTTTATGTCTTTTCTAATCTTTATATGGATATGGGTTCTTGTTTGGACAGTGATTCTTCTATTTCTGGAATCCATTTAGTGCTTATAATTGTGCTCTAGTTTCCATGTGTTAGTCCTTCAGTTGTGTCTGATTCTTTGTGAACCCATTGACTAGCTTACACCAGGCTCTTCTGTCCATGGAATTTTCTCTGCAAGAGTGCTGGAGTTGGTAGCCATTCCTTTCTCCAGGGGATCTTTCTGACCCAGGGATTGAGCCTGGGTCTCCCATGCTGGAAGCAGATTCTTTACCATCTGAGCCACTGAAGCCCAACTCACAACTTTCTGTGTACCTCTGATTAAAATGATCGTGGTGTTCCCTTCTGCTAGACTAAAGTTTAGACAGTCTTACTCCTGACTCTAGGTTCCTTGTCTCCCTTTTTCTAAATGCATTTGTCTTTGAAACTTTGTAATTCTAAATTGTTTCTCAGCGCTTCTGAAATATAAAGTTTTTTTTTTTTTTTCAAAACCTATTGCAAGTATAAAGAGGGAAGGGAGAAAAGCAATATAGGAATAAGAGAAAAAAGTTATTATGGAATTATATGAAATCATGTATGTGAAAATTTTGAAAACTGTAAAGCACTATATAATTGAAAGAAACTCTCATTCAATAAAAAAGAAAATAAAGAAAAAAAATGTTAGTGGAAAACCCAGGATTATTTTCTCAAGGACCGGAGGACCATTCATTTGAAATGCGATCAAGAAAGTTAGTGCTTCTCTCTCCCAGTATGTACAAGAGTGTAGGAGTTTTACTTCATTGCTGTACCTTGCTTCAAGTTGTAAACTTACCTCTTTTCATGAGGATATGAGAAAATTTACTTTCTTTTTGAATAAGGTGAATTAGCAAGCACAGGTATACAATGATCCTCTCATTGAGTTTAGCCTCTTCCTTATTGTGATCATTTTGAATAGAATCTTCCTTCCTGTTTAAATTTTATAGTGAAATATTTTTTTAATCTCCCATTTCTGTATGAATTCTTATCATTCATGATTACATCTTTTCCTTTGCCTGTTTTTCTTGAGAGTAGTTTTGTGGTCAGTTCCTAATGTCTACAATCCCATATATGTTTTTCACCAGTTTCTCTCATTATGGTTCAGTGTATGAATTTTGTTTTTAAAAATTGCTGAATTCAGGATTTATATTCATGGACACTACAGATTTGAATTATCATCCTGTTAGGACAACTCTGCTCCTTCGCTAGCCTTAAACAGCTTGCTTTTGAGCCCACAGGATGGTTTATATCTGGACTTGTCACCGTGAGTGCTCTACACATTATCAATTACTGATTGTCATTATGAATTCTGGTTAATAGGGGTATGCTTTTAAATTTTACTTTAGTTTCTCTCTCTCTCTCTCTCAGGCTAGAAGAACTAGTTTGAGTATGTGCTTCATCGAATATTTTGCCAAGAATAGCTACCTTTAGTAGATGCTTATTGGATATCATTCACTCTCCTCTTCTTATTCATAGAGTCCTATTTTTGTTTAGGAGAGCAATCTGTCCAGTTACAAATATTCACTTGTCTACATTTCCATGCAGACAATCTTCTCCATGGAACAGAATTCTAATCAACACACTTGTGATGATAATCTTTATGTAATACCACTCTTCATAAATGAAAAGAAAAAACAGAAAGATATGTCTTCCTTGACTCATCAGCCTTTTCTTTTTCCTGCTTGAAATTTAGTTCTCACCACTGGTTATGGAGCAACCAACTTGCAACCAAGAAGACAAAAATCACATTATATAGATAGCTGAAGAGTAAGTGAAAAAGAGTATGGGTCATCAATAACTTCCTCAAGCACAAATTGTCTGTAGTCCCACGGAGAGGCAAATTTCTTGAGGTCAATTTACAACATATTTTATGAGCATACATGATTTTCCCAGAGGCAAATCTATGAAATCTGAAATAAAATGGACCATGAAGATACTCCTAGAGAAATGAACTAGGGTTAACATGACTGACTAACCAAGTAATGTCCTCCACTAACAGGAGTATGTAATCTTCCTAATTCCTCACCAGAAGAATTTGATATGTGTCATGGACCAGTGATTGCTGTTGGTTTCATACTCTCCTTTTATTAGTTTTTATCTTCATCTCTCTCTATCATCACAGTTATAAACTCTTTTTACAGTATGCCAGTTTCTTGGAAATAAGCAACCTATGTTCAAAGATTTTATTTGTGATATTCATGAGAATCCACATCAGGATCAATGGAGAATGAAAAGCCTAGTAGTCTAAAGAATTTGGCCCACAATTTCAATGCAGTTATTTAATTCGATTTGAAACTTCTTTCTTGGTGAGTGTCTAAATGTCTTTCTTTTAAGAGGAGTATGTGAATACACATTAATTAGACAAAGAACTAAAGTGTTATACATGCTTTCATTTGCCCAATGGGAAGTCTTGTTATTTTTTTTTTCCTGATAAAATTAGTCTAATTAAGTTGGAGGCAGCAAAGTATCTAGTTAAAACTACTCAGATTTCTTATTCACTTATACTCAGTAGTGTTCATATGGCAAAATTCTAAAAAAGAAAAACAAAATATAAACAAGTGGGACTTCTTCAAGCTAAAAATAAATAAATAAATAAAACATCCATAGCAATGAAAATAATCAATGAAATGAAAAGGCAATCTACTGAATGAGAGAAGACATTTTCATATCATAACTCTATAAAAGGATAAGCTCCAAAATACACCACAGAACTCACATATCTCAGTCTCAAAAATTCTGCATAGACATATTTTCCAAAGAAGACATCAACATCATTAATGATCAAATAAATGGTTACTGAAACCATAGTGATATATCACCTCACCTGTGATAGAATGTCTGTTGTCAAGAAGACAAGAAATAACAAGTCTCCGCAAGGATATGGAGCAAAGGGAACACTTGTACACTGCTTGTGAGAATGCAAACTGGTTCGGCTACTATAGATAACATTATGGAGGTTTTTCAAAAATTTAAAGTAAAACTATATATGATTCAGCAGTTTACTTCTGTATATTTACCAAAAAGATAAAAAGAAAACCAGAACTCAAAAAGACACATGCACTCCAATGTTTACTGCAGTATTACTTACAATAACCAACATATAGAAACAATTTAAGCATCCATCAGTGGATGAGTGCATAAAGGCATTTCAGTGGGGCTTCCCTCATAGCTCAATTGATGAAGTATCTGTCCGCAGTGAAGGAGACCCGAGTTCAATTCCTAGGTCAGGAAGGTCCCCTGGAGATGGAAATGGCAACCCACTCCAGTATTCTTGCCTGGAGAATCCCATGAACAGAGGAGGCTACTTGTCCATGGGGTCACAAGAGTTGGACACAACTTATTGATTAAACCACCACCACCATTATTCAGCTCTGTAGAAGAATGAAATCTTTCATTTGCGACAACATGGTTGGACTTCAAAGGCATTATGTATGCAAGTAAAGTAGGAGAAGGATAAATATCATACAGTTTCTCTTATATGTAGAGTAGAATCTTTAAATTTTATCAATGAAATATCTCTATATCTATTAGATTTCAATCAGAGAAACATATGATTAATATTAAGCAACAAGACATTTTCTATATAGACTAGATCATACACAGTGTGGGAAAAACTAGAGAATTAAATGTTCAAACATAATCATAAAAATGTCCTTAGACAGCTCCAGTAAAGGGGAACAAATTGAAACTTGAAGAAAGCAGGGCATATCCAGCTGTTTTAATGATTGGGCAGGGGGGCTGATGTTGATGCCTATGGAAGTTTGGTGGTCTATAAATTTAAAACAAATTTCCTGGTGGTAGCCTTGAGAGTCACAGTTGAACTTCAAGGATGGCAATTAATCAGAAGTGATGGAAACTGAAATATGTTAAAGGAGAAAATGCATGGACAAACAGAGACCTAACTTACCACTGTGTCTTTCTCTCATTCGCTCTAACGATGAGCTTTGAGAGTGATAGTTACTGCCTCATTTTTGCCTACCAAATTCTCATGCAGATTTTTTTCTTCTGGATAATCCTAAATTGGAAATATAGCAAAATAAATTTGGGTTACAGAATATTAAAGTAACACATTATAAAACCACTAGAGTTCCCTTGAAAAAGTGACAAAGCCTTGAGAGAAACAAAAAGTTTCTTTTCCTCATTCAATCAGTTCAGACCCTCATTCATGTCTGACACTTTGCAACACCATGGATTGCAGCATGCCAGTCTTCCCTGTCCATCACCAGTTCCTGGAGCCTGCTCAACTCATGTCCATTGTGTCAGTGGCAGCATCTAAACATCTCATCCTCTGTTGTCCCCTGTTTCTCCTGCCTTCAGCATTTCTCAGCATCAGGGTCTTTTCCAATGAGTCAGTTCTTTGCATCAGGTGGCCATAGTACTACAGCTTCAACTTCAGCATCAGTCCCTCCAGTGAATATTCAGGACTGATTTCCTTTAGGATGAACTGGTTGGATCTCCTTGCAGTCCAAGGGATTTTCAAGAGTCATCTCAAACACCACAGTTCAAAAGCATCTATTCCTTGGCACTCACCTTTCATTATGGCCCAATTCTCACATCTGTACATGGCTACTTGAAAAACCATAGATTTGACTAGACAAAAATTTGTTGGTAAAGTAATGTCTGCTTTTTAATATGCTGTCTAGTTTTCTCATAGCTTTTCTTCCAAGGAGCAAGCATCTTTTAGCTTCATGGCGGCAGTAACCACCAGCAGTGACATTGGAGCCCCCCAAAATAAAGTCTTTCACTGTTTCCAGTGTTTCTCCATCTATTTGCCATGAAGAGATGGGACTGGATGCTATAATAATTTTTTTAAATATAAATTTGTTTATTTTAATTGGAGGTTAATTACAATATTGTATCAGTTTTATCATACATCAACATGAATCCGCCACGGGTGTACACGTTTTCCCCATCCTGAACCCCACTCCACCTCCCTCCCCATATCATCCCTCTGGGTCATCCCAGTGTACCAGCCCCAGGCATCCTGTATCATGCATCTAACCTGCATTGGAAATTTCTTTCACATATGATATTATACATGTTTCAATGCCATTCTCCCAAATCATCCCACCCTCGCCCTCTCCCACAGAGTCCAAAAGACTGTTCTATACATCTGTGTCTCTGTTGCTGTCTTGCATACAGGGTTATCATTACCATCTTTCTAAATTCCATATATATGTGTTAGTATACTGTATTGTTGTTTTTCTTTCTGGCTTACTTCACTGTATAATCGGCTCCAGTTTCATCCACTTCATTAGAACTGATTAAAATGTATTCTTTTTAATGGCTGAGTAATACTCCATTGTGTTGAGTTTTAAGCCATCTTATTTCACTCTCATCTTTCACCTTCATCAAGAGGTTCTTTAGTTCCTCTTCACTTTCTGCCATAAGGGTGACACCATCTCCATATCTCAGGTTACTGATATTTCTCTCAGAAATCTTGATTCCAGCTTGTGTTTCATCCAGCCCAGCATTTTGCATGACGGGCTCTGCATATAAGTTAAATAAGCAAGATTACAATATAAAGCCTTGACGTACTCATTTCACAATTTGGAACCAGTCTATTTTTTCTCATGTCTGGTCCTAACTGTTGCTTCTTGACCTGCATACAGATTTCTCAGTAGGCAAGCAAGGTAGTTAGGTACTCTCATCTCTCTAAGAATTTGTTTGTTGTGATCCACAGTCAAAGGCTTTGGCATAGTCAATCAAGCAGACGTATATGCTTTTCTGGAACTCTACTGCTTTTTCTATGATCCAACAGATGCTGGCAATTTGATCTCTTGTTCATCTGTCTTTTCTACATCCAGCTTGAACTTCTGGAAGTTCTTGGTTCAAGTACTGTTGAAGCCTCACTTGGAGAAATTCAGCATTACCTTGCTTATGTATGAGATGAGTGTAACTGTGCAGTAGTTTGAAAATTCTTTTACATTGCCTTTCTTTGGGATTGGAATGAAAACTGACCTTTTTCAGTCCTGTGGCCACTGCTGAGTTTTCCACATTTGTTGGCATATTGAGTGCACCACTTTAAACTCATCATCATTCAGTTCAGTTTAGTCACTAGTCATGTCTAACTCTTTGTACTGCAGCATGCCAGCTTCTTTGTCCATCACCAACTCTCAGAGCTTGCTCAAACTCATGTCTATTGAGTCAGTGATGCCTTCCAACCATCTCATCCTCTATTGTCCCCTTCTCTACCTGCCTTAAATCTTTCCCAGCATCAGGGTCTTTTTCAGTGAGTCAGTTCTTCGCATTAGGTGGCCAAAGTATTGGAGCTTCAGCTTCAGCATCAGTTCTTCCTCATTATTTATCAGTCGTTTTCCTCATTATTTACACTTAATTCTTCCAATCCTATCCTTCATGTCTGAAAATAAAACATAACTTCTCCAATGGTAGGATGATACCTGACATCCTTGAAATGAGAGTCACATGCCATGACAGGAAGGAAGAAAAAAGCTGCATGTGACCCTGATGACCTTACTAAAAGGTTTCACTGATTATAAATGCACACCTATAATAACTGCTAATTTAAGACAGTAGTTGTCAAATTGTCTATCATTTGCATTCTTAACTGATGCATCTAGGGAATCAAGAATTATTTACTTGACTATAAATTCAAGATCTGAATCAACATGTATCGGAGCATCAATAAACTTGTTTCAATTTTTCACAGAATATGATTGACCCATTGATACGTAGTTTTATATTTTCAGTTTCAGAGTTAGTTCTTTTATTATCTTTCAGTTCTCTTTGGATTTGTTGGATGCAATTTTTGGATTGTCTACTTCAAAGACAGGCTATTATTTTTATGACCTACATGTCTATTATTTTTTATTTCTTTAGTCTCTTTTTTTCCCCTTCTAAATTCAGTGTGATTTTCTCAAGTTTTCCTTATATGTCAAGTTTCAGTTGTTTATTTAATGATATTTTTACTATATTTATTAATGCCCCAAAACATCATTTGGCTATTCATTTTCACCCCTGTCTTTTCAGTACCTGGTTTTAAATAATTGTATTATTCTGATATCTAATTATTAAAGTTTTCTTTATAAAGCCTAAAGCCATGATCTATTTCAGTTGTTCTCATACATGAAACATTGATAGGACATTTCAATCTGTCCCACAGTTGTTTCTTTGACCATCTCAGTATGCTATGTTTATTATCCTTTTTAAATTTCATATTGATTATCATGTCATTTTATTTCATTTCACTTCACATTAGTGTAGGCCATTTTATCCACATGTCCTATTTGATACAGCTTTAATGACCTTATTGATGATTTCTGCTACTTGGGTGACACTGTATAGATAGATTCCCTCTAAGTTAAAATATGGGGGAGTTGAGTGTGAGAGGGTAAATTAACTAATACATTGCTTAGTCTGAATTATAATAATGATACTCTGTTTAGTCTGAATTATAATAATAATAATAATTATAATAATGATACCTGCATATTTTATTAAATATCATATAAGTTTTTAATATAAATTTATTTATTTTAATTGGAGGTTAATTACTTTACAATATTGTATTGGTTTTGCCATACATCAACATGAACCCACCATGGGTGTACACGTGTTCTCCATCCTGAACTCCCCTCCCACCTCCCTCCCCATACCATCCCTATGGGTCATCCCAGTGCACCAGCCCAAGCATCCTGTATCATGCATCGAACCTGGACTGGCAATTCATTTCATATATGATATTATATATGTTTCAACTTAATAGACACAACTGTGAGAATATTACCTATATCAATTGCAGAAATGGTGTCAGGATTTCTTGAATGTATTACAGATGCCTCAAAACTTGTCATGCAAGAAAATCAGCAGTGATCATTACCATCCTCCCTTTAAATTATTTATCTGCAACAGCTATTTCCTCTACTCTTCCTATAGAGGAGGGGCGATAAAAAATATCCAACCACTTACCTTTGTTCTAAACTCAGAATTATTTCAAAATTATCAGTATTTTGCCAAATAAACAATGGGGCTTCAGTTCAGTTCAGTTCAGTCACTCTGTCGTATCCGACTCTTTGCGACCCCATGAATCGCAGCATGCCAGGCCTCCCTGTCCATCACCATCTCCCGGAGTTCACTAAGACTCACGTCCATTGAGTCCGTGATGCCATCCAGGCATCTCATCTTCTGTCGACCCCTTCTCCTCCTGCCCCCAATCCCTCCCAGCACCAGAGTCTTTTCCAAGGAGTCAACTCTTCACATGAGATGGCCAAAGTACTGGAGCTTCAGCTTTAGCATCATTCCTTCCAAAGAAATCCCAGGGTTGATCTCCTTCAGAATGGACTGGTTGGTTCTCCTTGCAGTCCAAGGGACTCTCGAGAGTCTTCTCCAACACCACAGTTCAAAAGCATCAATTCTTCAGCGCTCAGCCTTCTTCACAGTCTAACTCTCACATCCATACATGACCACAGGAAAAACCATAGCCTTGACTAGACGGACCTTAGTCAGCAAAGTAATGTCTCTACTTTTGAATATGCTATCTAGGTTGGTCATAACTTTTCTTCCAAGGAGTAAGTGTCTTTTAATTTCATGGCTTCAGTCACCACCTGCAGTGATTTTGGAGCCCAATAAAATAAAGGCTGACACTGTTTCCACTGTTTCCCCATCTATTTCCCATAAAGTGATGGGACCAGATGCCATGATCTTCGTTTTCTGAATGTTGAGCTTTAAGCCAACTTTGTCACTCTCCTCTTTCACTTTCATCAAGAGGCTTTTTAGCTCCTCTTCACTTTCTGCCATAAGGGTGGTGTCATCTGCATATCTGAGGTTATTGACATTTCTCCTGGCAATCTTGAGTCCAGCTTGTGCTTCTTCCAGCCAAGTGTTTCTCATAATATATTCTGCATATAAGTTAAATAAGCAGGTGAAGTTAAAAAATGAACAAAATTAATCCAGGGTCATAGAACTAATTCATGGTGATAAATCATGGTGATAGATACAACTGAGTGAGCACATAAAATGCAATTCACTAATAGTGAAGAACAGCTATGATAAAACCAAGACATCATTTGAAAAGCAAAGACATCACTTTTCTGACAACGGTCTGTATAGTCAAAGCTATGTTTTTTTCCAGTGGTCATGTATGGATGTGAGAGTTGGACCATAAAGAAGGCTGAGCACTGAAAAATGATGCTTTTGAATTGTGGTGCTGGAAGGGACTTTCAAAAGTCCGTTGGATAACAAGGAGATCAAACCAGTCAATCCTAAAGAAATTTGACCCTGAATATTCATTGGAAGGACTGATGCTGAGCTGAAGCTCCAATACTTTGGCTACCTCATGAGAAGAGCTGACTCACTGGAGAAGACTCTGACACTGGGAAAGATTGAGGGCAGGAAGAGAAGGGAATGACAGTGGATGAGATGGTTGGATGGCACCACTGACTCAAAGGGTATAAGTTTAAGCAAACTCCAGGAGATAGTGAAAGACAGGGAAACCTGGCATGCTGCAGTCCACTGGGTCTCAAATTGTAGGACAAGGCTAAGAAACTGTACAATAATGGTGAAAAAATGTAAAATGAAACGTACTAAAGTATGATTCTTTAATATGTAAGAAGGACAGAAAACAGAAAATAGATGGTGATATGTGACACAGCAATTACATCTCCCATTGCTATTGGCACATCTTCTCTTTGACTTAAGTGTCATATTTTAGGAAATCCACTGTACTAGTCAGACTGACAATTCTTACACTTATAAATAGCATATTTTGAGAAAATGGGATGCAAAGTCCTGAATAATGCAATGGCTCTATCATTTTTTATTATTAATGCTTACTTTATACATTGCTAAAATGAATTAAGTGATTGTCATCTACCAGGCAACGGCACCCCACACCAGTACTCTTGCCTGGAAAATCCCATGGATGGAAGAGCCTGGAAGGCTGCAGTCCATGGGGTCACCAAGAGTCGGACACGACTGAGCGACTTCACTTTCACTTTTCACTTTCATGCACTGGAGAAGGAAATGGCAACCCACTCCAGTGTTCTTGCCTGGAGAATCCCAGGGATGGTGGAGCTTGGTGGGCTGCCGTCTATGGGGTCGTACAGAGTCGGACATGACTGAAGTGACTTAGCAGGCACTCCTAGAAGAACCTACTACATTATCACTGGGAAACTAGGGAAAGAAGAATCAGCCACTACAACATATGCCCTTCATCAGCTGACTTTGAAATGACTGTTAGGTATTGGTGTCAGCAAAGAAATATAAACTTTGCTAAGTTTCCTGTCTTTTAAAAATTATATTCTCACTGTATACATATATATATTTAAATACAGCCTCTAAACATGTTTAATTCACACTTAGATCCTATACTCAATGTTGGGTTAAACACTTTCTAAATAACTTCCCAGACCACCATTGGTGAAGACTGACAAAAACCATGATGATTTCAAATTTTCTCTCTCCTACTCAGAGGTTCACTTTTCGCCTTTGTTGCTCTCAGGAAGGGGGTGTCCTTTCACTTTCTCTTTTTTCTCTATTAAATAATCAAGTTTTATGTTTGGGGAAAAAAGCGTAAACAGAGCATTTCTATTTTATGTAAATTGTAGACTTGAAACACGATGCTTAATTTCTGGCCAAAACCAGGTTTAAGACAAGGTTAAAGGCTTTTGAATACTGGACTATAGACATTTATTACCTCTGCAAAAATATTCCCTACCTCCATCTCCAGGTGGTATCTGCTCTTTATTTATTACAAAATAATAGGATTCCTCTGACAGAAAAGATATACAAGAAAAGTACATTAGTAAAATTTGAACTCTATGAGCCGTAGAGGATTGGTGTACTTCTACAGCACCATTCCTTTATTCGAACTCATATTTTCATTTCCACAGAAATTCAGAAGTTTAGCTAAGTTAATCTGTTATGTCTTGGCCTTGGAAGAAAACCAAGACTACTAGCTCTCATGATATCAATAAAATATTTTTTTTTGTTTAGTGTTCTTGGAAGAGAGGAAGAAAACTCTTCAGATACCAATAGGTGAAATATAAATCCTGATATTATTAACAGAAAGATATTCTATTTGAAATAGACATGGTAAGTTGTAACATTGTATATATATAATATATATATATATAATATATATATATATATATGTTCAAGGTACTTTAAGAAATATTTTTTCGAATACAAAAGTGATCAAATAGTAAACAATAGATTGATTTAATAACATACCTTTTTTGTGTAATCCTTAATAAGATATAATGCTATATATAATCCTGGGAACTGGATTTTTTTTTTTTCTTATGAATACAAATAGAGTTTGTCATATGTTTCCTATTACCACTATGCACTATAAAGTACTGAAGGAGATATTTCAAAATGTCTGTAGATTGACTATAATCTGTTTTGAGGCGATATTATTACATAAGTAAGAACTTACTATTTATTTACTGCAACCCAAAGGTATCTGCAAGTACCTTTGCAGGTGTTCAGTAGGCAGAGTCTTACTTCACCTTATTAGTCAGTGCTAAGTAAAAAAAAAAATCAGTTTTCTCATATTTGGTCTAAATATTTTATTCAGCTTGAGAAGTTCACTTATGACTCATGGCTATCATATGAATATGTTCACACTTAAGTTCAAATTATTTCAACTTGTAAGCAATGAACAAATACAGTGGGAAGAGTTTAGGTGGCAAACTCAAAATTGCATAGCAAAGTAAAATATTTGGTGGTTTTTGTTTTTTGTTTTTGTTTTTTTTGTTTTTTTTTTCCCTAAAGGAGCAAAACAACAGGGGTGAACTCATTTTGAAATCCTGCTTTGTGCTGACAGTTGAACTATAACTATATTTCACAAACTATAGCACTCCCAAGTTACTGAAAATAAATTGATTTTCTGGAAATCTGCGACCCACAGGTTTTCAATATGGATCTTGAGCAGTCTGTCCCTAAAGTAGTTATTTCCATTTACACCTCTGACCTGCCAGTATCTTTGGTGCTACTGTAGTTTTTCATGTACTTCAAAAGCTACAGATCTGTTTCCATCCCTCTTAATCTAATATAAACTTCACATGCTTCTATCAATAAAGGCCTTCATTTTTATCCTTCTTCGATTTCATGACACCAGTGGTTCTATATTTCACAGCAAAGGGAGCAGAATGAAATTACATATCGTTCAGATTTCAGCAATATCTGGTTTATGTGATTCAGGACCTCCATACAAAGGAGAGGTCATTCTCAATATTTTAGAAGATGGCTCTTTTTAGTGATTTTATGTGATAAACCTGACAATGTGCTTGATTGGAGATGGTAAAAATATGTTTATCTTGGTGAAAATAGAAACAGTTTAAAACAATCAAGGCCTAAAATGGAAACTGTCATATAAACATAGACAATTAATAAATAAGTTGGTCAAAACCATGGAATAATATATTCAAGTCTGTACATAAGACAGCAACTGAGAAAGCAAAGTTGTCTAATTATTCTAATCTAGCAGCAACACCACCAGTGAAGTAAAAGCAAAATGCAAAAAAGCAACAGACCAAAAAGTTAACTCCCTGCCCCTCAAAAAAAAAAAATAAATAAAAAAATAAATAAAATAAAATAAATAAAAAGAAAGAAAAAAAAGAAAGAAAACTGGCAATTAGAAAATATGTCATATTACTTAAGAACAATGGCTACATTATGCCTAGAGATGAAAACATACATAAGCAAGTATATTTAACTAAAATGTTTGTTTTAAATGAATTTAAGTATTTCCTCAGAGCTTAAAATATATGAAAAATATGAAGAAAAAATAGATTTAAAGAGAAAAAAGAAAAAAATACATAAAATGGAAGTATTGCTAAAGGAAAAAAAATCAAAGAGTGATTTAAATCTTAAATGCAGCAGAAAAGAGATTAGTTGGGACATAAATTTGTACTAAAGATGGAACCTAACTATAGTCTTATTTTAAGGTATTCGAGTATGGTGGATAGTTAAGAGAGAAGAGAATCAGGGCTCAAAGGCCCAAAGGTACTACATAATTGATTTGAGTCAATGGAGATATATAAGTAATTTCAATCCTTGTATTAGGAAAGGTGGAAATAGTTGAGATGTTTCAGTCTATTGATCTGAGGCATTGTGCTATATTAACAATCTTCCATACACCTGTCAGAACCTAGAGAGAATGTTGACGTCTCAGCCACACAGGCAAAGATTCAGTCCTGGTGTGAAAGCAGAACTTTAAATATGGATTTTAACTAGAAGAGGATTTGCATATGCTATAATCCATGGGGCCAAGCAGGAGTATATTCCATGGGTATAACTGGGTAATTGACTGCCTTGGGTTCTGTAAATAGATGGAAGCTGATTTGAAAGGACAGAGACAGAAACACTACTGAGAACCTATTGCAGAATCTGAATAAATGCAAGAGCTTATGCCAGAAAGCAGGAATTAAGCCTCTTGACAATCAGGGATGTGTGAACAGGTACCAGGAATGAATCCAGATGTAAAAGCCAAAACAAGATCAACAAGAACAGCTGTCACTATAGCAAATTCAGGTAGGAGAAAAGGAGCCAGAAAACATAATGAAGCAGAATAAGGAATTCTGGTGGTAGCATTATGGGGCACTCAAGCAAAATACTCAAGAGAACTTTATATACTTCTATGTTTATGCCCTTTCATTCAGCATGTTTATACTAATAACCTACAAATGGAGCAAGCCAATGTGTCACTCTACATATAGATTTCAGGTAAAGACAACCTGATATAGAGCTCACATGCATCAAAACTTTTCAGACACTTGGTAGGGTTTATCTTGTAGATTAACCAGGTTTCACATGTAAAAGAGGCTGGGAAATCAGACAAGCTATAGGAGTAATATACAACAAAATTATTTTAAAATTTGTGTCAGATTAGTATTTTCCTACCTCAGACAGCGTATTCAAAAGCGGAGATATCACTTTGCCAACAAAGGTCCATATAGTCAAAACTATGGTTTATCCAGCAGTCCTGCACAGATGTGAGAGTTGGACCATAAAGAAGGCTGAGCACTGAAGAATTAATGCTTTCAAACTGTGGTGCTAGAGATGACTTCTGAGAGTCCCTTGGACTGCAGGGAAATCAAATCAGTCCATCCTAGAGGAAATCAGCCCTGAATATTCATTGGAAGGACTGATGCTGAAGCTGAAGCTCCAATAATTTGGCTATCTGATGTGAAGAGCTGACTCATTGGAAAAAGGCCCTGATGCTGGGAAAGACTGAGGGCAGGAGAAGGGGGTGGCATGGCAGAGGATAATGTGGTTAGATAGAGTCACCAATTCAATGAACACGGATTTGAACAAACTCTGGGAGATAGTGGAGGACTGAGGATTCGGTTGTGCCATAGTCCATGGGGTCTAAAAGAGTCAGACAAAATTTAGTGACTGAACAATAACACCTTGAAAGAAACACACAATGCTCTTGTTTGCAAACACTGTTGTAACAGTGGTATATATACTTGTGTTGTGAGTTAGATATTTCAGAAGTTAAGAAAAATATACATGATCAAAGGTTTTGGAAAACAGACATTTCTCTCCTAATAGAAATGATAAAACTCTCTTTTGTGTTATAAATCATCAAAGCAACTGAATCTTCTTTCATTCCTCTATCAAATTATCTTCTCCATATTGACAGCCAGCTAAAATCCTTTTATCCATAGAATACACAGCATAATTTTGAATGTAATCATATTTGTGTTTTAATAAAATATGGGCTTGATCACAGGGTGGGAAAGATCCCCTGTAAAAGGAAGGGGCAACCCATGCCAGTCTTCTTGCCTGGAGAATCCCATGGACAGAGGAGTCTGGCAGGCTTCTGTACATAGGATCTCAGAGTTGGGCAGGACTGAAGGGACTTAATACGCACTCCAGTATTCTTACCTTGGAAATCCCATGGACAGAGGAGCCTGGTGTTCAGACACGACTTAGCAACTAAATAACATCTTCTGTTTTACATAATAGCTAGATAGCAGTAAAGAACACTGCTACCTAGTCTGCTGCTTAATTTTTACTGATTTCAAAGTAGCCCAGAAAAGAAGTTTATTTAGTGAGTTAAATGGACATTACATAATTTTAGTGAAGCAAAATAATTTAAAGGACAACTAATATTTTAAAGTTATAACAGTTGATCAGAAAAGAACTTTTTAATTACCATAATAACTTTTTCCTGAAGTTTGGCTTACTTTGATTTAAATTAAATCAAATAATATAATATATGTCACTTCCAAAGGAGTAGAAATGTCATACCCAAAAATTGTGGAATGGGTGAAAACGAGGTTTTAAAGCAGTGAAAATGAAATAAAGTAAGAAAGGGCATAGCGAGCCCTCTATAAGTGAATCCGCAATATCCAATTTGGGGAATATCTTATTCAGTAGGTTGCTGATTACTTTCTCCAGGTTTTCATTTTCACCGTGAGCTAATGTGTTTTCACCATATACACGTTCTCTCCTCTTCACAACAGATTTCCCCATCCTGTTTTTTCCAGGAGGCCTCAACTGCCATAGAAAGGGACTTAGAAGAAAAATGCTCTTCTACAGTAAGAACAGAGACAAAAAATTGGATTGACTGCTTTTTTCTCCCATTTCCCAGAAGTCAAGGATTTCCAGGAATACTGATCCTGACTGGCTTATCAAGGCAATGGATTATGACGTTTGACTCTCAGCATTTCTCTTGTGATGCCATTCCTCTCTGGTAAGTATCCAAAAGGAAGAAACACACTCTTTTTTTTTTTTTTTTTTTTAACCTTTTTAATTATTGGAGTATAATTGCTTTACAATGCTGTGTTAGTTTCTGTTGTATAGTGAAGTGAATCAGCTATACATATACCTCTCTCCTACCTCCCTTCATTCTTAACTCAGGCTTCAACTAAAGTTAATTCTCTAGGTCCTCTTGATGTCAGGGTTGATAAACATAAATGAAGGGGATAGACATAAACAATCTATGCATAATGGACCATGGACTAATTTCTGCTTTATCCTTTCAAAACTTTCTTCTGTGTGTTGATTTTATATCCTGCCACTTTATTATATTCATTGATTAGCTCTAGTAATTTTCTGGTGGAGTCTTTAGGGTTTTCTATGTGGAGGATCATGTCATCTGCAAACAGTGAGAGTTTTACTTCTTCTTTTCCAATTTGGATTCCTTTTATTCTTTTTCTACTCTGATTGCTGTGGCCAAAACTTCCAGAACTATGTTGAATAGTACCAGTGAAAGTGGGCACCCTTCTCTTGTTGCTGACTTTAGGGAAAATGCTTTCATTTTTTCTCCATTGAGGATAATGTTTGCTGTGGGTTTGTCATATTTAGCTTTTATTATGTTGAGGTATGTTCCTTCTATTCCTGGTTTCTGGAGAGTTTTTATCATAAATGGATGTTGAATTTTAAGGTCAAAGGCTTTCTCTCCATCTATTGAGATAATCATATGGTTTATATTTTTCAATTTGTTAATATGGTGACTTACATTGATTGATTTGCAGATATTGAAGAATCCTTGCATTCCTAATCAATGAATATAGTAAAGTTGAAGGATATAAAATCAACACATAGAAATAGCTTGCATTCCTATACACTAATAATGAGAAAGTAGAAAAAGAAATTAAGGAAACAGTTTCATTCACCATTGCAATGAAAATAATAAAATATTTAGGAATATATCTACCTAAAGAAACTAAAGACCTATATATATAGAAAACTATAAAACACTGGTGAAAGAAATCAAAGAGGACACTAACAGATGGAGAAATACACCATGTTCATGGATTGGAAGAATCACTATAATGAAATGAGTATACTACCTAGAGCAATCTACAGATTCAATGCAATCCCTATCAAGCTACTAGTCGTATTTTTCACAGAGCTAGAAGAAATAGTTTCACAATTTTCGAATAGCCAAAGCAATTTTGAGAAAGAAGAATGGAACTGGAGGAATCAACCTGCCTGACTTCAGGCTCTACTACAAAGCCACAGTCATCAAGACAGTATGGTACTGGCACAAAGACAGTTATATAGATCAATGGAACAAAATAGAAAGCCCAGAGATAAATCCACATACCTATGGACACCTTATCTTTGACAAAGGAGGCAAGAATATACAATGGAGAAAATACAATCTCTTTAACAAGTGGTGCTGGGAAAACTGGTCAACCACTTGTAAAAGAATGAAACTAAAACACTTTCTAACACCATACACAAAAATAAACTCAAAATGGATTAAAGATCTAAAGAAGACCAGAAACTATAAAACTACTAGAGGAGAACATAGGCAAAACACTCTCCGACATAAATCACAGCAGGATCCTCTATGATCCACCTCCCAGAATTCTGGAAATAAAAGCAAAAATAAACAAATGGGATCTAATTAAAATTAAAAGCTTCTACACAACAAAGGAAACTATAAGCAAGTTGAAAAGACAGCCTTCAGAATGGGAGAAAATAATAGCAAATGAAGCAACTGACAAACAACTAATCTCAAAAATATACAAGCAACTTATGCAACTCAATTCCAGAAAAATAAACGACCCAATCAAAAAATGGGCCAAAGAACTAAATAGATATTTCCCCAAAGGAGACATACAGATTGCTAACAAACACATGCAAAGATGCTCAACATTACTCATTATCAGAGAAAAGCAAATCTAGACCACAATGAGATGCCATTTCACACCAGTCAGAATGGCTGTGATCCAAAAGTCTACAAGCAATAAATGCTGGAGAGGGTGTGGAGAAAAGGGAATATCCTTACACTGTTGGTGGGAATGCAAACTAGTACAGCCACTATGGAGAACAGTGTGGCGATTCCTTAAAAAACTGGAAATTGAACTGCCTTATGACCCAGCAATCCTACTGCTGGGCATACACACTGAGGAAACCAGAATTGAAAGAGACACATGTACCCCAATGTTCATAATAGCACTGTTTATAATAGTCAGGCGATGGAAGCAACCTAGATGTCCATCAGCAGACAAATGGATAAGAAAGCTGTGGTACATATACACAATGGAGTATTACTCAGCCATTAAAAATAATACATTTGAATCTGTTCTAATGAGGTGGATGAAACTGGAACAAGTTATACAGAGTGGAGTAAGTCAGAAAGAAAAACACCAATACAGTATACTAATGCATATATATGGAATTTAGAAAGATGGTAATAATAACCCTGTATGTGAGACAGCAAAAGAGACACAGATGTATAGAAAAGAATTTTGGACTCTGAGGGAGAGGGAGAGGGTGGGATGATTTGGGAGAATGGCATTGAAACATGTATACTATCATGTAAGAAACGAATTGCCAGTCTAGGTTCAATGCAGGATACCGGATGCTTGGTGCTGGTGCACTGGGATGACCCAGAGAGATGATATGGGGAGAGTGGTGGGAGGGGGTTTCAGGATTGGGAACTCATGAACACCCGTGGTGTATTCATGTCAATGTATGGCAAAACCAATACAGCATTGTAAAGTAAAATAAAAATTAATAAATAAATAAAATTTAAAGAAAAGAAAAAAAAAGAAAAAAACTTTCTTCATCGAAAGTTCAAAAGGTTTTGAGGTCCAGGTATTCCCTTGATGTATTACCACATATGTTTGAACATTTTAACTTTGTGCCTTTTTCTGTAGAATAGAAACATTATATTCTCTTTATTTCTTTGCATTGATTGCTGAAGAAGGCTTTCTTATCTCTTCTTGCTATTCTTTGGAACTCTGCATTCAGATGCTTGTATCTTTCCTTTTCTCCTTGGCTTTTCACTTTTCTTCTTTTCACAGCTATTTGTAAGGCCTCCCCAGACAGCTATTTCGCTTTTTTGCATTTCTTTTCCAAGGGGATGCTCTTGATCCCTGTCTCCTCTACAATGTCGTGAGCTTCAGTCCGTAGTTCATCAGGCACTCTATCTATCAGATCTATTCCCTTAAATCTATTTCTCACGTCCAGTCTATAATCATAATGGATTTGATTTAGGTCATACATGAATGGTCTAGTGGTTTTCCCTACTTTATTTAATTTAAGTCTGAATTTGGCAATAAGGAGATCATGATCTGAGCCACAGTCAGCTCCCAGTCTTGTTTTTGCTGACTGTATAGAGCTTCTCCATCTTTGGCTGCAAAGAATACAAGCAATATGATTTTGGTGTTGACCATCTTGTGATATCCATGTGTATAGTCTTCTCTTGTGTTGTTGGAAGTGGATGTTTGCTATGACCAGTGTTTTCTCTTAGCAAAACTCTATGATCCTTTGCCCTGCTCCATTCTGTATTCCAAGGCCAAATTCACCTGTTACTCCAGGTGTTTCTTGACTTCCTACTTTTGCATTCCAGTCCCCTATAATGAAATGGATATCTCTTTTGGGTGTTAGTTCGAGAAGGTCTTGTAGGTCTTTATAGAACCATTAAACTTCAGCTTCTTCAACATTAATGGTAAGGGCATAGACTTTGACTACCATGATATTAAATGGTTTGCCTTGGAAATGAACAAAGATTATTCTGTCATTTTTGAGATTGCACCCAAGGACTGCATTTTGGACTCTTTGTTGTCTATGATCTATGATGGCTACTCAATTTCATCTAATGGATTCTTGCCCACAGTAGTAGATATAATGGTCATCTGAGTTCAGTTCACCCATTTTAGTCTGTTTTTGTTCGCTGATTCCTAAAATGTCCACGTTCACTCTTGCCATCTCCTCTATCACCACTTCCAATTTGTCTTGATTCATGGACCTAACATTCCAGGTTCCTATGCAATATTGCCCTTTACAGCATCGGACCTAGCTTCCATCCCCAGACACATCCACAACTGGGTATTGTTTTTGCTTTGGCTCTGTCTCTTCAATCTTTCTGGAGTTATTTCTCCACCACTTATCTCCAGTAGTATGTTGTTCACCTACCGACCTGGGGAGTTCATCTTTCAGTGTCCTATCTTTTTGCCTTTTCATACTGTTTATGGGATTCTGAAGTCAAGACTACTGAAGTGGTTTGCCATTCCATTCTCCAGTGGACCACATTTTGTCTGAATTCCACCATGATCTCTTTGTCTTGGGTGGCCCTACACAAGATGGCTCATAGTTTCATTGAGTTAGACAAGGCTGTGGTCCATGTGATTAGATTGGTTAGTTTTCTGTGATTCTGGTTTCTGTCTGTCTGCACTCTGACACCCTCTGATGCCCTCTCTCAGCACCTATTGTCCTACTGGGGTTTTGCTGACCTTGGACGTGGGGTATCCCATCATGGCCCCTGCTCCTGACCTTGGATGTGGGATATATCTTCTCGACTGCTTGCCCGTCTAGGGCTGTGCAGCCCCTACTCGCTGTTCCAGCACTGTGCAGCCTATAAATAGTATCAAAATGTTTTTTTCATGTTACAAAGCAAATGGATAGTTAACTCTCCCATAATAGATAAAAAGATGGATTTATTCTATTAGATAATGTTATGAAGAGTGTGAATTTCAGTTTTATTTTTAAATATGGAAATTATCTCAATCGATTTCACGTAGCTTTTTGATGTTCTAAATTAGTCTCAAAGTCTTGATAAAGTTTTATTACATATTTCAAATACAAAAGTGTCCAAGTGTATTCCCTAATCCAGTGTGCCTTGAGTAGGTGTCAGAAAGGTATTTAAAGAACCTCATAAATAATAATAATATTTTCAAAAAAATAATTTAAGCTATTATTTAAGTTAGTTGAATATCTTGTGAATGATAGCAGGAGACACAAATTGCTATTAGCCTTCTCAAGAGCCATTTATATAGTGAATTTATTTTTAATCTCATATGCTCTTATAGACAAATAATTGTCATAAAATCATAGCTTTCAAATGACCTTATCTTACTTAGGTATCATTAAAATGTATTACCACTTACTCACCTCTAACAGAAAAAGATATCCATATTGCTGTGCACATTTATTTTTACTCATCTTGGTTTACAAAGATGGTGTGTGGGAGGGAGGTGGGAGGGTGGTTCAGGATTGGGAACACGTGTACACTCATGGCAGATTCATGTTGATGTGTGGCAAAACCAATACAATATTGTAAAGTAAAATAAAATAATAATAATAAACAAAAAAAGAAATATAATGTGGTTTCTTTTGTATATAGAAAGGAACTCATACCTCAGAATAATTTTGCAAAATTACTGCTCTAAATTAAAACTGGTGTTAAAACTGGTGAAGATTGTAAATGAAGATTGTAAATGAAGATTGTAAATGAAGATTGTAACTCTCCTGCATCAGTTATTTTATGTAATGTCTTTTCAGGATCCAAAATAATACAGGAAAATTATTCCAATCCATACTGGCCTATGCACTACGTCAGTAGTGAGTTCTTTCTTGGCAAAGGAAATAAAGTATATCTTATAACTTAAACACTCTGAAAATCCATTCTACAATAGGAAAAAAAGAAAAACCTTGCAGAACATTTGAAAGGGCATTGTAGGCAAAAATATTCTTTCTAAGCATATGCTTATATTGTCAACTTTCTATATGAATGTTGTCTTAGTCAGTTTGGGCCACTGTAACAAAACACCATAGATTAGGTAGTTTAAATAACAAATATTAATTTCTCAGTTTTTGAGGCTGGTAAGTCCAAGTTCAAGGTGCTAGCAGATTTGGTTCCTGGTGAGAGGCCTATTTCTAGATTACAGATGCCACATATATTTTCTGTGTCCTTACATTATGTAAGGACATGTGGTTTCTTCCACATCTTATTAGGACACTATTTCCACCATGGTGCTTCTTTCATCGTGATCCCATTTAAGCCAAATTACTTTCCAACTATCCTACTTCCAAATTCCATTGCATTGGGAATTAGAGTTTAGCATAAGGATTTGGGAGGGAGGCAATCCTATCACAGTAAATGAAAAAAAAAATTTTTTTTTCATGAATGTCAACACAAAGGATCCCAAATAGTCAAAATAATCTTGAGAAAGAAGAATGAAGCTGAAAGAATCAGGCTCCCTGTATTTATTTATTTTTTTAATTTTTATTTTTACTTCATTTTACTTTACAATACTGTATTGGTTTTGCCATACATTGACATGAATCAGCCATGGGTGTACATAAGTTCCCAAATATGAACCCCCCTCCCACCTCCCACCCCATACCATCTCTCTGGATCATCCCCGTGCACCAGCCCCAAGCATCCTGAATCCTGCATCAAACATAGACTGGTGATTCGTTTCTTACATTATAGTATACATGTTTCAATGCCATTCTCCTAAATCATCCCACCCTCTCCCTCTCCCTCAGAGTTCAAAAGTCCACTCTACACATCTGTATCTCTTTTTTTGTCTTGCATACAGGGTCATCATTACCATCTTTCTAAATTCCATATATATGTGTTAGTATACTGTATTGGTGTTTTTCTTTCTGGCTTACTTCACTCTGTATAATCGGCTCCAGTTTCATCCATCTCATTAGAACGGATTCAAATGTATTCTTTTTAATGGCTGAGTAATACTCCATTGTGTATATGTACCACAGCTTTCTTACCCATTCATCTGCTGATGGACATCTAGGTTGTTTCCATGGCCTGGCTATTATAAACAGTGCTGCGATGAACATTGGGGTACATGTATCTCTTTCAATTCTGGTTTCCTTGGTGTGTATGCCCAGTAGTGTCATTGCTGGGTCATAAGGCAGTTCTATTTGCAATTTTTTTTAAGGAATCTCCACACTGTTCTCCATAGTGGCTGTACTAGTTTGCATTACAGGCCAATATCACTGATGAACATTGATGCAAAAATCCTCAACAAAATTCTAGCAATCAGACTCCAACAACACATTAAAAAGATCATACACCATGACCAAGTAGGCTTTATCCCAGGGATGCAAGGATTCTTCAATATCCACAAATCAATCAATGTAATTCACCACATTAACAAATGGAAAAATAAAAGCCGTATGATTATCTCAATAGATGCAGAGAAGGCCTTTGACAAAATTCAACATCCATTTATGATAAAAACTCTCCAGAAACCAGGAATAGAAGGAACATACCTCAACATAATAAAAGCTATATATGACACATCCACAGCAAACATTATCCTCAATGGTGAAAAATTGAAAGCATTTCCCCTAAAGTCAGGAACAAGACAAGGGTGCCCACTTTTACTGCTACTATTCAACATTATTCTGGAAGTTTTGGACATAGCAATCAGAGCAGCAACAGAAATAAAAGGAATCCAAATTGGAAAAGAAGTAAAACTCTCACTGTTTGCAGATGACATGATCCTCTATATAGAAAACCCTAAAGACTGCCGGGGTCCAGCCCTGGTGGATCCAGGGTGATTGGAAGGTGGGGGCAGCGTCAGCGTCCTTGGAAAAATACGTATTTAATTACAGAGATATAGAGAGATTAGAAACGGATAGTGTAGTAGGAAAATTAATGGAGAAAAAGAGGCTGAATAGCTTGGTTTACGTGGAATAGCATCCATGCTCCAGATGGGAATTCAGCCAGAAAAACGGAGAGCAAGAAAGAAACGACATGGGGGAATCAGTCTTTCTGGAAACTGATCCGATTTCTTTATTTTGAGGTTTGCTTATATACCTTTTGTTACATATAGGGATGAATACAGAGTCACGCGGGGGTCAGAAGTCCTGACCTTTATCAAAATCAGGTGCTTCACATAAATGTATAAAAAAAGGTCTTAGGGATATTACATCATCTTCTGGCCATGAGATCTGTTGACATTTTATGATCCTTTCTTTCTGATAACCAAAAAACTTATTTTTTCCAAGGGTGTTTTTTCTTAAACCAGGCACCACCCTCCAAATAAAGTTACATTCCTATAGGGTGAGGGTGTAGTGAATTACAATCAAGAAAGGAATTTATTTAACCCAAGGTTAACATGATTAATCTTAAAGGTTAATGCTTATTTCTCCTATATGCTTAAAAGTTAAAGCTTATTTCTCCTATATGCTAGTTATATTCATTATAAGGGCAGGGAACATGGAGATTTAGCAGCAAACATCAGCCCAACAAATGAAAATCCTTTCACCAATGTTCCCCTTAAGATCTATTTAGTCTTAAGATAGTGATAAAGTTACATTTTTACATAGCAAGGACACAGTGATTTATAACAAAGTACAGTGATCTATTACAAAAGAGAAAATTCATTAACTCAAAAAGTCTAGTATTGCTGACCTTAAAAACTACTATATTTCCTTTTCTATATTCCAAATACATTGATTAATATATTCCCAGGTGCCTAAGGATATGGAGGCCTGGTGGCAATCATTGACTCAACAATGAGAAAAGCTCTATGCTAATTAAGGTTTTCAAAGTACTCCATAACTCTCTGTGCTATTTATGGTTGAGAGGTAGTAAACAATCATGTGCAAAGTGGCAGGAGTATCGATAATCCTGTCACACAAGCTAGTCTGTCAGCAGAGAGGTTTGACCTAAGACACCCTTATCACACCCAGGGTAGGGAATTAGCAGCAATTATTGGCACAAGAAATGAAAAACCCTTCACCAATATAATTCCTAACCAACCCACTATACTAATAATTTCCAACTCTCCAAAAGAATTTGCCTTTAGTAAGTCTAAAACATCTCGTGCCTCTCAGGTTGGGAGGCTGTAAACAATCACATGTGGCTGGACGAACCTATACAGGTGGGCTAGATAACCTTCAGATGAGTCCGTAAGCTGAAACACTCTTGTCACGCCCAGGAATTTTTATTGCCTTGGAGCTGCACTTTCACTCTGAGAAAAACGGTTATGGGGAAGAGCATAAAACAGACTCTGGTTTTGGGATAGATGCTCAGCAACAGGGGTTTTCCTGAGGCTTGATCATGCCTTTGCGTACGCCAAGCCTTCTTCCTCATGACCTTTGCCATGGGCGGAGTTCCTCATGCTGGCCTCTGGCAAAAGACTCCACCAGAAAATTACTAGAGCTAATCAATGAATATAGTAAAATTGCAGGATATAAAATCAACACACAGAAATCCCTTGCATTCCTATACACTAATAATGAGAAAGTAGAAAAAGAAATTAAGGAAATAATTCTATTCACCATTGCAACGAAAAGAATAAAATACTTAGGGATATAGCTACCTAAAGAAACTAAAGACCTATATATAGAAAACTATAAAACACTGGTGAAAGAAATCAAAGAGGACTCTAATAGATGGAGAAATATACCATGTTCATGGATCGAAAGAATCAATATAGTGAAAATGAGTATACTACCCAAACCAATCTCCAGATTTAATGCAATCCCTATCAAGCTACCAGCAGTATTTTTCACAGAACTAGAACAAATAATTTCAAGATTTGTATGGAAAGGCTCCCTGTATTTAAACTACATTGTAAAATTATAATCATTAAAAAGAATGGTACTGGTACAAAAATATACATATAGATCAATGGATTAGGATAGAAGTCCTAGCAAGAAACCCATGCACTTATGATAAGTTACTCTACAATGAAGGAGGCAAGGATACACAAGGGAGAAAATACAGACTCTTCAATAAGAGATGCTAGGGAAACTGTATAGCTACAGTAAAAAATGAAATTAAAATATTTCCCAACACTATATATAAATATAAACTCAACATGGGTTAAAAATCTAAATGTAAAACTGAATATCATAAAACTCCTAGAGGAAATCATAAGCAGAACACTTTTTAACATAAATTTCAGCAACACCTTTTTTAAAAATTTATCTCCTAGAGTAATGGAAATAAAAACAAAACCAAATGGGATTTAATTAAACTTAAAAATTTCGCACAAAATAGAAGGAGGAAAATATTTGCAAACCATATTACCAAAGGTGTTTAATTTCCAAAATATACAGACATCTCATATAGTTTAATATATGAAAAACATCTAATCAAAAATGGGCAGACAACCTAAATAGACATTTATCTAAAAAAGAGATACAGATGACCAAAAAAGCACATGAAAACACAGTCAATATCAATAATTAGTACAGAAATGCAAATCAAACTACAATGAGGTATCCCTCACACCAATCAGAATGGGCATCATTAAAAAGTCTGCAAATAATAAAAAAGATGGTGTGGAGAAAAGAAAACTCTCGTATACTATTGCTGGGAATGTAAATTGGTGCAGCAACTGTGGAAAACAGTATGGATTTGTCTTACAAAACTAAAACGTTGAGTTATCACATGATCCTGCAACCTCATTCCTGGGTATGTATCCAGAGGAAATTCTAACTCAAAAAATACATGCACCCCAAAGTTCATAGCAACACTATTTACATTGGCCAAGACCCAGAAGCAACTTAAATGTCCACTGAAGATGAATGAATAAAGAAAAAATAATACTCAGTCATAGAAAAGATGAAATGATGCCAAGGGCAGCAACATGGATGAACCT
Source organism: Budorcas taxicolor (assembly GCF_023091745.1). Taxonomy (NCBI): domain Eukaryota; kingdom Metazoa; phylum Chordata; class Mammalia; order Artiodactyla; family Bovidae; genus Budorcas; species Budorcas taxicolor. The sequence continues at coordinate 51,346,512 of NC_068929.1, read as the reverse complement.
AGAGATTATCATACTTGGTAAAGTCAGACACAGAAAGACAAATATCATGTGATAGCACTTGTGCAATCTTAAAAAAAAAAAGAACTTATTTACAAACAGAAATAGACTTACATAAAATAAACATGATTATCAAAGCAGGGGGTGAGAAGATAGATAAATTATGGGTTTGGGATAAATTATGGATAAATAGAAAGGACCTACTGTATAAACAAGGAACTATACTCAGTGTCTTGTAGTAACATAATGGAAAACAATCTGAAAAAGAATATATACAAAGAGACACACAAACAGCTGAACCATTCTGCTGTATACCTGAAACTAACCCAACACTGTAAAATTAAATATACTTCAAAAAATGGTCATAAAAATAAAATAGTTGCTGATCACTCTCAAGAAATATGTGAAGCAACACAGCAGAAATACCAAATAAATGTAACAAGAAAGAGATGCTAGTTATATTTATCTCTGCTTGCATTCTTTGAGAGCATAGAAACTCATTTCAGGTCAGATTTAACTTCATTTTTGCTTTGTCTGTTTTCAGATCAGAGCATCAAGGATATCTTTAGATTTGTTGTCGATTTACATCAAACTATCCTGTGTTAATATGCATGATTTTCCACTTTTCATGATTCTGAATTAACTACTCATTTTTGCTAAATACTAAAACAATATATCTCCTAGGTTAATACCTATATTCTTTAGTGTGACTGGTTATAATAATATATACACACAGAGTCATGTGTGTTTATTATAACAGGTTAATTTATTAGGACATTGAGGCACAACTATTTTAAATGAATTGCCCAATTTCATATTCAAATGAGAAATCCAGACTGCAAGCTTAAGGGTTCTTATCGCAAACTCATTACAAACATTATGTTTCCTTCAAAGCTGAAAATTCATGATTTAAGCATATTGATTTCAGAATACCTCTTCCTGGTGTTTTAAATTTAATCCCTGAGTGTTAAAATTAAAAAAAAAAAAAATTTGACACAGAAACAGTTGCATCAAAGACATTAGACTTTAACAGGTTAACAAGATATATTCACAAATATTTTCCCCTGACCTAGCATTAGACATCAACAAGTGGAAAAACAAACAAACAAACAAAAGAAAACAAGATCATAACATGACAATTTTGTTCAGAGAACTTCTTACTAAAAGAGGAGCTGCAAAACTATACTTGAAATTAATTCACTCAGCAAACATCTATTGAAGTAATATAACCCCTGGCAATTTTAGACATTTTGAATGAGGAAAACTTAAGATCTGCTGTGATTGCAAATTAGTTGATACATCATGAAAGTAGAAATAGTGCCTATTATGTTGTGCTATTGGAATGAAGAAATATTTTAGAAAAGAATCATCTGAACTGTGAGTTTTCAAAAGCTGTACACCCTAGGGATATTGAAAAATAAACTCAGTGCAATGATTACTTAGTATACAAAACATGACTGCTGACTTTAGCCCTAATAGAGAATGCTTCTACAGAACGTTAATGAAGGCCATAAGGATTTCATGTAACAATACTCTTAATTAACAATGGGAAAATCTCAAAGAATTAAATGTGATTTTTCATAAAAAAAAAATATGTTCCTTTTATTCTAACTTTTAAAATAAGCAATATTAAGTCAAATATAAACATTATTTTTTAAATGATTGGAGCAGCATGCTAATCTATATATTTATTTCAAATAAATTTAGAACCAAGTAAGAGTAAAATAATAAAAAATACTTCAAAATGAACGTAAAATCTTGTTTTGGGTTGAAACCTCTGAGGGCAAATTCAAGTCATATAAACGTAGTGTGATGTGAACTAACAGAATGTTTGATCATTATTAGTAATATACCAGGAAATCATATTAAATATTTCAGTATTGTACTCATTTTTAATAATATATGTGTATTCAACATGATAGCTAATTATATTATGTATACCCACATTGTTGATCAAGAAGCTTTTATTATTTTACCATTAATATATTTTGACAAAATGTATTGTAGGTATCTTGAAAATAACTTCATATTTTAGTAAAATTTTTAATTATTTTCAATTTTTGGTTTATCCAAAACATATAAATGTTCATCATGAAATCTAAAGTTAAGTTATAGGGAAGCCTGTGGCTCAGAGGGTAAAAGCATCTGCCTATAATGCAGGAGACCTGGGTTCGATCCTTGGGTCAGGAAGATTCCCTAGAGAAGGAAATGGCAACGCACTCCAATATTCTTGCCTGGAAAATCTCATGGACGGAAGAGTCTGATAGGACCCCTACTGTCCATGGGGTCTCAAAGAGTCGGACACGACTGAGCAACTTCACTGACACTGACATATATCTAGTACTTGGGCTTCCTGGTGACTCAAATGGTATAAAGAAAGAATCTGCCTGCAGTGTGAGAGACCTGGGTTTGATCCCTGGGTCAGGTAGATACCCTGGAGAAGGGAATGGCAACCCACTCCAGTATTATTGGCTGAAGAATTCCATGGACAGAGGAACCTGGTGGGCTATAATCCAAGAGGTCACAAAGAGTCAGAAACAATTCAGCAACTAACACAAACACACACAGATATTTTTTATTTAAAATATGTGGGTCTTTAACATTTATCTATTATATAACAAACATATATTAATTCTTTATTGTCACATTTGTATTTATCAATAATGTGAAATAACCCTACATTAACAGTGTATATTTTCAACATAAGTACCCCTTTCTCTCTTTATACATTTCTTTATTCCAGGTGTTAACAATCCCCCAAATGTATTTCTTCATTTGCAGTGTTTCAGTGCCTGCTGTAGTGACATACAATTGCAAACATCTGTACTCCTGCCCTGAAGCTTTCTCTAGTTGCAGCAGCCTGCTTGGCCACCCAAAGTTAGACTGGAAGCACCAGGAAAAAATACATTCCCAGAGAGCAGCCTTCAACAAATTACTGATTATAGTAGTTGTATAAATACATAGTATTTGTCCCTTTAGGCAGGGGGTAGCTCTGAAATGAAAATTCTAAAGTAACTTCCAGCATAGTGAGTCCCCTACATCTGAACAAGATTAGTTCTGAGAGCACATTCATATGTCCAATTTGTTTGAAAGTTCAACAAAGTTAACCTAGGTACCCCAGCTAACACAACAGGCTATATAGTATGTACTATATATGCCATATAGTATATAATATTCACTGATGATAATAATTAACAAGTGATATACCATTAATTTAAGAAAAAAAGAAGTTACTTTTACTGGACTGTGATTTTAACAGATTTTTTTACCATATGACTTAACATTTTACAAATGAAAAATCATATAGCTGATAAATTTGGTATAAATTTTACACTATCAAGGACTGAAAATTAAGCATATTCCTGTTACTGAAATATGCTGGGTATTGTATAGTTTAAAATTTAAAGCATGTGGTATTATGGAAGATTATTTCCATCTATACTGAGAGATACTCAGTATTTCAGTTTCCAAATATAATTGAAAAATTCAAAAATTTTAAACCAATAGTGTTAATTCAAGAATGATAAATTATTATACAAAATTTATGTTATACACTATTTCTAAATTCTAACACTGGTTAGTAATTGCCTGTCCCAAGTAACAAAAAACAAACAAGAAAGAACAAATCAATGATTCCCTCTCTTAAATAAATCTTAGGTCCCTCCAACATGTTGTCCAAATGATTTATAGAATTTTAAGCTCTACATCTGGATTCTGTCTTAAAGGTCTGCTAAGCTAAATCTCTCACTCTGTACATGAAGGCAATGGCCTCTAAGAAAGAAAAATGGTATCATGCAGAAGAGATCTTACTTTCTAGCTTTGTTTTATTAACTGATTTATCTTAGTAAAAACAGCCAGTAAGTGCCAACTCAAAGTCATACCTTTATGTTCTAAATCTGAGTTTATTGTTGTTTTCAGTTACTGTGTCTTATCTACAACCTATTAAGTCAAAGCATGGTTGTTTACTTTGGAAGTAACTCACACACACTCACACACACACACATACACACACACACACACACAGAGTAACATAGTAAAAGAAATCAATATTCCATAAAGCTTGTATAGAAAATATTTATGTAGATGATATGCCTTGCCTAGCAAAAGGATAGAAAAAAAGTACATTGAATGTCTTCTATGAGCTCTATGTAGCAGTACCAGTTAGGTCAAACTCATAAATAAAGCAGCATTATGTGAATAAATAAAAAGCTTCACTATCAGATTAATGTTTCTTTACCTGCCTCTTGAGAAACCTGTATACAGGTCAGGAAGTAACAGTTAGAACTGGACATGGAACAGACTGGTCCAAAGAGGAAAAGGAGTACGTCAAGGCTGTATATTGTCACCCAGCTTATTTAACTTCTATGTAGAGTACATCATGAGAAACCCTGGGTGGAAGAAGCACAAGCTGGAATCAAGATTGTCAGGAGAAATATCAATAACCTCAGATATGCAGGTGACACTACCCTTATGGCAGAAAATGAAGAGGAACTAAAAAGCTTCTTGATGACAGTGAAAGAGGAGATTGAAAAAGTTGGCTTAAAGCTCAACATTCAGAAAATGAAGATCATGGCATCTGGTCCCACCATTTCATGGGAAATAGATAAGCAAACAGTGGAAGCAGTGTCAGACTTTATTTTTCGGGCTCCAAAATCACTGCAGATGGTGACTGCAGCCATGAAATTAAAAGACGCTTACTCCTTAGAAGGAAAGTTATGACCAACCTAGATAGCATATTCAAAAGCAGAGACATTACTTTGCCAACTAAGGTCCGTCTAGTCAAGGCTATAGTTTTTCCAGTGGTCATGTATGGATGTGAGAGCTGGACTGTGAAGAAGGCTGAGCACCAAAGAGTTGATGGTTTTGAACTGTGGTGTTGGAGAAGACTCTTGAGAGTCCCTTGGACTGCAAGGAGATCCACCCACTCCATTCTGAAGGAGAGCAGCCCTGGGATTTCTTTGGAAGGAATGATGCTAAAGCTGAAACTCCAGTACTTTGGCCACCTCAAGTGAAGAGTTGACTCATTGGAAAAGACTCTGATGCTGGGAGGGATTGGGGGCAGGAGGAGAAGGGGACGACAGAGGATGAGATGCCTGGATGGCATCACCGACTCAGTGGATGTGGGTTTTTGCGAACTCCAGGAGTTGGTGATGGACAGGGAAGACCGGTGTGCTGCAATTCATGGGGTTGCAAAGAGTCGGACGCGACTGAGCGACTGAACTGAACTGAATTGAATTATTGCATTCTAGTTCTGATAAGATTGATGGCTATATTTACCATGTCTACAGTGAAATAACATTCTGTGAATCAAAAATTTACCAACACTGAGTTAAACAGAATAAAAATATTTAAAAGCAGAAAAGAAAATCATAGAACATATTCAGAGATTGATGCTTACAAAGAAAGGGGCCCTTCTAAGGAATCACAACAAGATCTCTCAGTAGAATCAGTTTACTGGCTCAGTTGTGTCTGACTCTTTGTGACCCCATGGATGAAGCATGCCAAGCTTCCCTCCCCATCACCAACTCCCAGGGCTTGCTCAAACTCATGTCTGTCAAGTAGGTGTTGCCATCCAACTTTCTCATCTTCTGTTGTCCCCTACTCCTCCTGTCTTCAATCAGGGCCTTTAGTGCTTTGCATTGCTGTCAGCCACCAACTTCCTTCATGTTCCCTTTCATTCACTAAGACTCTGAGTGTGGTTCAGTGACTTGAAGTGCCTAAACTAGAGCACTTTCTTGCATGCGGTAGTCACCCAATTGTTTGTTAACAGAATCAATGAATATAGATCATAATCTCTGGTTGTTAGCTAGTATAGGGAAGGAAACATATCAGTAACAATCTCAGTAACCATAACCTCTTTGGAGAGCATTGTGGAATATACAATTTGATCAGAGACAATGGAATCAAATCATGCTTTTGATATTTGACTGCTGAGAGTTTTTAAGCTTCATCTCTCCAGCTCCCCCTTTGTCTCACATCTGGACAAGCTGATAAGAAGATCTGGAATCTCTTTTCTTTGACACAAGTGGTAGTTTTAAACCACTCATGCCATTTGCATAGCATGGGAATGTAGCACAGCCCTACATGCAAAACATTACAGAAACCTCAAACCAGTCTCCCATTCTTACACACTTAAGCCATATTAAAACTAGCTTGAGAGCTGCCCTTATCAGGAACCTCATTATATGAGTAACAAAAGTTTGCATACTTTCTTTTTAAAAATTAATTTATTTTTAATTGCAAGATAATTGCTTTACAATATTGTGTTGCTTTCTGCCATATATCAAGATGACTTGGCTGTAGGTATGTGTGAAATGTCAACAGTCTCAAAACCTGAAACAAATTTTGAATGGGGATCCATCCTTCCCTATAGCACGACCATAGCAGACTATGGACCAGAAGATACATCTATATCCTGCTGCTTCTTAGTGCATGTGTTGAACTCACCCTAGTGCTTGCCCTTTCATTAGGATTGTCTGCTAAATTATGCTTCAAATCCCTGCTAAATACAAGTATCCTTTAAAAAAATTCCTTTGCTCACTTACATTAGTCACAGTATTCACATTTTTACCTATATCCTGTACCTCAATTGATTTATGCACAATTAGTTCTTTGCTCTATTTTGTGGTGTTTATATTTTAAAAAGCTTATTATTTTGTAAATAGAAGGCAAACATACACACATTTTAAATTTATTACTGTGTAACTATGATGCTTAATGTTATTTCTCAATTTAATGGGGACACAAGAATGCACAGATATTTGACAATGTATTATTCTGAATGTGTCTATGAAGGTGTTTTACATGAGATTAGCATTTGGATCAGACTAAGTAAAGTAATGTTCAAAATTCTCCAAGCCGGGCTTCAGCGATACATGAACCATGAACTTCCAGAAGTTCAAGCTGGTTTTAGAAAAGACAGAGGAACCAGAAATCAAATTGCCAACATCTGCTGGATCATGGAAAAAGCAAGAGAGTCCCAGAAACACATATATTTCTGCTTTATTGACTATGCCAAAGCCTTTGACTGTGTGGATCACAATAAACTGTGGAAAATTCTGAAAGAGATGGGAATACCAGGTCACTTGACCTGCCTCTTGAGAAACCTATATGCAGCTCAGGAAGCAACAGTTAGAACTGGACATGGAACAACAGACTGGTTCCAAATAGGAAAAGGAGTGCATCAAGGCTATATATTGTCACCCTGCTTATTTAACTTATATGCAGAGTACATCATGAGAAACGCTGGGCTGAAAGAAATGCAAGCTGGAATCAAGATTGTCAGGAGAAATATCAATAACCTGAGATATGCAGATGACACCACCCTTATGGCAGAAAGTGAAGAGGGGCTAAAAAGCTTCTTAATGAAAGTGAAAGTGGAGAGTGAAAAAGTTGGCTTAAAACTCAGAAAACTAAGATCATGGCATCTGGTCCCATCACTTCATGGGAAATACATGGAGAAACAATGGAAGCAGTGTCAGACTTTATTTTTTTGGACTCCAAAATCACTGCAGATGGTGACTGTAGCCATGAAATTAGAAGACACTTACTCCTTGGAAGAAAAGTTATGCCCAATCTAGATAGCATATTGAAAAGCAGAGACATTACTTTGCAAACAAAGGTCCGTCTAGTCAAGGCTATGGTTTTTCCAGTGGTTATGTATGGATGTGAGAGTTTGGCTGTGAAGAAAGCTGAGTGGTGAAGAATTGATGCTTTTGGACTGTGGTGTTGGAGAAGACTCTTGAGAGTCCCTTGGACTGCGAGGAGATCCAACCAGTCCATTCTGAAGGAGATCAGCCCTGGGATTTCTTTGGAAGGAATCATGCTAAAGCTGAAACTCCAGTACTTTGGTGACCTCATGCAAAGAGTTGACTCACTGGAAAAGACTCTGATGCTGGGAGGGATTTTGGGCAGGAGGAGAAGGGGACGACAGAGGATGAGATGACTAGATGGCATCACTGACTCAATGGACATGAGTTTGAGTGAACTCTGGGAGTTGGTGATGGACAGGGAGGCCTGGTGTGCTGCGATTCATGGGATCACAAAGAGTCAGACACGACTGAGCGACTGAACTGAACTGAACTGAGGTAAAGTAGGTTGCCCTCCCTTAGGCAGATGGGACCCATCCATCTGCTGAAGGCCTGATCAAAACAAACAAACAAACAAATGCAAGAAAGTTGATCCTTCTGCAAGTAAGAGAGAATTCCTTCTGCTTTTATCTGAAACTGAATCTCTCCTGGCCTTTGAATTCTAACTAAAACATTTTTTTTTTTTTTTCCTGGATTTCAAGCTTATCAGGACTGGAATTCCCACTAGCTCTCCTAGATATTTAGCTTGCTAACTGCAGATCTTAGAACTTGTCAGCCTCTCTATTGTGAGTACACATACAATCAGATATACATGCAAATATGGTGTTTCTTTGGTGAACTCTGAATAATTCAATACTTTTCAAATTTACTGTTGATATTGAACTTTTTTTCCTATTTTGCTCTTTATTATATTTCATGTTTACTAAATCACTTGGAAAAATTAACAGAACTAAACATTGATGAAAAAAGTGTAACTATAGAGTTGGCAGATGAGATAAAGTTATTTAAATGTCAAAATTAAGAGAGCTGAAATATAGAGACTAGTGTGTGGAAGCCATTGACTGCAGGGTTCCATATCTGATTTTTTGTAAACATTTCTATGATGCTCAGATTTGAAGGAGATTTCAAATAGGTATGCATAGTATTGAGAGCCTATTCCCTCAAAAAACCTACTGAGTACTACTGTACTAACAGCATATAGCTACTTCAGAGAAATGAATTCACTAGGATTAGGTGTCCTCCAAGTGTAATATTCCAATGATTGCTTATACAAAAACTAATATATTTCCCTATTGGTTTGTTATTTTATTTACTTCTAAGGAAAATCATGTGATGTTCCATACCATTAAAGGCCATTTTAATTAAAACCATATTAAGCTTTAATATAAAATACTGATATATTCATAGTTCTCATTAAAATGTATACATTTTAACTAAAATTTTAATTTTTCCCATTCCTTGTGATCTGCCAAGTCACATGTTATCACTATGTTGCCACAGTCATCCAGATGTTAATAACTGACTTCAGTTTTAGGAATTACTTTTACATTTGTTCAGTATTGTTACTATAATGAAAGCATTACACACAAAAAAATAGCCTTTCAAGTTTTTCACTTCACTTGGCATATATTATTCACCAATAAACTTCAACTATTTGTAGGTTTTAGGAGTAGACCATTTTCTCCACAGGAATATGGTGCTAGGTTGTTGGAATTATCAAAATAATTACTGAATTATTACCAATATTCATGAACACTCTCTTGAATCAAAATATATTTCTTATGTTAAATCACTTGTAACATAAGCTTCTGTTTAGTTTTAAGCCCATGAGAGAAGAAAAGATACATGTTTTCATTTTACATTAGCGAGAAGTAACATTTTAAAAAATGCACAGAGTCGATGCATATACTTTTCCCTATGTAAAGAGACTGACTGGGAATACAGTCACAAGATAAAAAGAATCTATGTAGTTTGGTCAAAGCTTTATTTTATCTTGTGTGCATGAGTGTGTATTCAGTTAATCACGTTCCACTGTTTGTGACTGTATGGACTGTAGCCCACAAGGCTCCTCTGTCCATGGGATTATCCAGATTGAGAGAAGGTTGAAAATGAAGTCATGAAATAATGCATTCTTATAAAAAAATTTCAATTCAGAAATGTTTAGTGTGGAAAATATGCATTCATAAATAAATATTGAAATTTAATAAGAATAATGCATATAAACACTACTTTAGCATATTAGGGAATAGATGTTTGTTTTTTTTTTTTACCATGAGATAAACAGTGAAATAAAAATTGACAGAAATAATTTTAAGTGGTTTAATCTTGACATTTTACATCACTCTACATAACTAATTTAGCACAACACGGCAGCAATTTCTGAATCATATGTAATGAAAAGCTACATACCTGAAAAGCTACTGAATCTGGCAAGGTATTTTCTTTCTCCTTTCTCCTTGAATGAGTTATAAATACTTAGAGATTCTGACTTCCTTTTTTTTTTTTTTTCCTGGCTGTTGTGGGGGGGGTGGGGGTGGTGGTGGTGGTGGTTATATGCCACAATGTAGTCGTGTGGTCTTATATCCTAGGTATCACTTTTTTTTTCCCAAAGAATGTAAAATGATTTTACTTCACTGTTTTTCAAGTTATTTTAATATTTCCTATAAATGCAGATATACAATATAAATAGAGTCACATTATGAGACATTAAAATAAAACGTCTAAATAGACTCATTCAGATATGACAGGCAGCTTTTATATGATTGCTCAAATGTATTAATTATTACTTTGGTAACAGAGTGGTGTAGTATTAAATTAATGACATGTTCTATACTCTTTCATTTACTGCATGTACCTCTAAAATGTTCTAAGTCTAAACCTTTATAAGCTACTCTGATAGCATCTCTTATTGAACATCATGATATATGAAAAACTGGAGATGGACTCTGATGATGGAAACAAGCAGCCTGTCTTATACCTTTACTCTGTAGGAATGGTCACATTCCCTATATGCTACTTTCTTTCAGAAGCTAAAACAATGATTTATTTCCTGGAACTCTAGTAAAGTTACTAACCTTATTTATTTAACTTATTTTATTTAATTTATATGCAGAGTATATCATGAGAAACACTGGGCTGGAGGAAGCAAGAACAATGATTTATTTCCTGGATTCTAGTAAAGTTACTAACCCTACTTATTTAATTTATATGCAGAGTACATCATGAGAAATGCTGGGCTGGAGGAAGCACAAGCTGGAATCAAGATTGCTGGGAGAAATAGCAAAAATCTCAGATATGTAGATGACACCACCCTTATGGCAGAAAGTGAAAAGGAACTAAGTTCAGTTCAGTTCAGTCACTCAGTCATGTCCAACTCTTTGCGACCCCATGAATTGGAGCACACCAGGCCTCCCTGTCCATCACCAACTCCCGGAGTTCACTCAGACTCACGTCCATCGAGTCTGTGATGCCATCTAGCCATCTCATCTTTAGTTGTCCCCTTCTCCTCCTGCCCCCAATCCCTCCCAGCATCAGAGTCTTTTCCAATGAGTCATCTCTTCACTTGAGGTGGCCAAAGTACTGGAGTTTCAGCTTTAGCATCAGTCCTTCCAAAGAAATCCCAGGGTTGATCTCCTTCAGAATGGAGTGGGTGGATCTCCTTGCAGTCCAAGGGACTCTCAAGAGTCTTCTCCAACACCACAGTTCAAAAGCATCAATTCTTTGGTGCTCAGCCTTCTTCACAGTCCAGCTCTCACATCCATACATGACCACTGGAAAAACTATAGCCTTGACTAGACGGACCTTAGTTGGCAAAGTAATGTCTCTGCTTTTGAATATACTATCTAGGTTGGTCATAACTTTTCTTCTAAGGAGTAAGCGTCTTTTAATTTCACGGCTGCAGTCACCATCGGCAGCGATTTTGGAGCCCCACAAAATAAAGTCTGACACTGTTTCCACTGTTTTCCCATCTTTTTTCCATGAAGTGATAGGACCAGATGCCATGATCTTCGTTTTCTGAATATTGAGCTTTAAGCCAACTTTTTCACTCTCCTCTTTCACTTTCATCAAGAAGCTTTTTAGTTCCTCTTCACTTTCTGCCGTAAGGGTAGTGTCACCTGCATATCTGAGCTTATTGATATTTCTCTCCCGGTAATTTTGATTCCAGCTTGTGCTTCTTCCAGCCCAGCGTTTCTCATGATATACTCTGTGTATAAGTTAAATAAGCAGGGTGACAATATATAGCCTTGATGCACTCCTTTTCCTATTTGGAAACAGTCTGTTGGTCCATGTCCAATTCTAACTTTTGCTTCCTGACCTGCATACAGATTTCTCAAGAGGCAGGTCAGGTGGTGTGGTATTCCCATCTCTCTCAGAATTTTCCACAATTTATTGTGATACACACTGTCGAAGGCTTTGGCATAGTCAATAAAGCAGAAATAGATGTTTTTCTGGAACCCTCTTGCTTTTTCCATGATCCACTGGATGTTGGCCATTTGACCTCTGTTTCCTCTGCCTTTTCTAAAACCAGCTGGAACATCAGGGAGTTCACGGTTCATGTATTGCTGAAACCTGGCTTGGAGAATTTTGAGCATTATTTTACTAACATGTGAGATGAGTGCAATTGTGTGGTAGTTTGAGAATTCTTTTGCATTGCCTTTCTTTGGAATTGGAATGAAAACGGACCTTTTCCAGTCCTGTGGCCACTGCTGAGTTTTCCAAATTTGCTGGCATATTGAGTGCAGCACTTTCACAGCATCATCTTTCAGGATTTGAAACAGCTCAACTGGAATTCCGTTACCTCCACTAGCTTTGTTCATAGTGATGCTTTCTAAGGCCCACTTGATAAAGAACCTCTTAATTAACGTGAAAGAGGAGAGTAAAAAAGTTGAGTTAAAGGTCAACATTCAGAAAACTAAGATCGTGGCATCTCATCTCATCACTTAATGGCAAATAGACTGGGAAATAGTGGAAACAGTGGCTGACTTTATTTCTCTGGGCTCCAAAATCATTGCAGACGATGACTGCAGCCATGAAATTAAAAGACACTTACTCCTTGGAAGGAAAGTTATGACGAATGTAGACAGCATATTAAAAAGCAGAGACATCACTTTGTCAACAAAGGTCTATCTAGTCAAGGCTATGGTTTTTCCAGTGGTCATGTATGGGTGTGAGAGTGGGGCTGTGAAGAAAACTGAGTGCCAAAGAATTGATGCTTTTGAATTGTGGTGTTGGAGAAGACTCTTGAGAGTCCCTTGGACTGCAAGGAGATCCAACCAGTCCATGCTAAAGCAGATCAGCCCTGGGTGTTCACTGGAAGGACTGATGTTGAAGCTGAAATTCCAATACTTTGGCCACCTGATGGAAAGAGCTGACTCATTAGAAAAGACCTTGATGCTGGGAAAGATTGAGGGGAGGAGGAGAAAAGGACAACAGAAGATGAGATGGTTGGATGGCATCACCGACTCAATGAACAGGAATTTGGGTGAACTTCAGGAGTTGGTGATGGACAGGGAGGCCTGGTGTGCTGTGGTTCCTGGGGTCACAAAGAGTCAGACACAACTGAGCGACTGAACTGAACTGAACTAGTAAATTACTTTGCTGTTACAGGCACAGGAACTATGTTTGATGTATATAGTTGTAAGTGGAATTTCCATCTAAACAATTAGTTAAATAAATAATTTAGAGACTATCATAAAATTTTTCGCTTTATTTCTTACAAATTAAAAATAATAAAAATGACAACGTTACACATACCAAATGTAATTCTGTGAAAATTTTCCTTCACATGAACCATTCTAAGTGTCATGGGAAGCTAGGCATGGTTGAACTACTATTGTAACTGTTACTGATACATTAGAAGTATGAGTGGAAAAGTATACAGTTGTTAGCTGGAAAAATAAACTAGGTGTAGAAACAGTTGTATTATCCTATATATTACTTTTTCAAATATCCATTTTGAAGTTTTATAATGGCTGACATCTACAAATAATGTAAAATTTTATGGAAACACAAAATAAGGATATCCTAAACAATCATATTTTATTTCAAAATATTGTCACAAATTTCTAAGCATTTTTCTTTAATTTTTAATTTTACTTTATTTTACTTTACAGTATTGTATTGGTTTTGCCATACATTGACATGAATACAAAGAAGTTTGCAATGTTCATTTGACCCACCAAAGTATTTGATAATATTTTTATCATTAACATTACTCAGAAGGGTCATTAAACTCATTAAGTGCACTTGAGATTTTCAAAGAAGCCAATGGTTTACTAAAAATTAAAACCATTTAGAACTGACGTTTTAAAACAAATGAATTCAGAATAGTCAGTACAGTGATTTAAAGAGAGATTTATGAGAAAAATAGAATTGAGCTTTAAAAATATTTTATTTTTTTCCCACAGTGAATATTGTTCAGATTTATTTCCATACTATTGTGATAATATAATCTATAAGAATAAAGTATTATTGCAGATTTCAAAATGTTTAAAGATAGAGTTAGTGCTAGTAAATTTTCTAAATTTTTACTTGAAAAAATGTTTGAAACATCCACTAGGATATTAAAATCCAGATTTACATATGTATTATTTGTGAATCTTTAGAGACCCTCTTATATTATTCTGTACCTCATAAATCTTTAGCCAATTGAGTCCCTTCACCAAAAAGCTATATATATTAATCTTCTCACAGAAATTATACTTGATAAAATTACCTATTTTGTGTCTTTCTTGTTTTTCTCTTGAATGTGCTGTCCCTTAAAAATAATTTCTCTTTCTAAAATAATGAAAAATAATTTCTTCAAATAAAGCAAATATTTAAAAATATATATTTAATTATCATTCACTAATGAATGTTACTTTTTCTAAGTATTTTCAAAAAACATTATCTCCAAACAGTGTTTGGATTAGATTTTATAAGTATCTTGCTAGTTCCTAAATCTGTGATAAAATATACATACTTCCTATATTCTGAGTCTTCAGACCTAGTTATACATCACAAGTTAAATAAAGTTAAATATAATGGGGTAGATTTCTCAAAAGCTTTTATGATGAAAATGTGACAAAAATACAGCTGTTAAGTCTTTGAGAAAATTTGACTTTGTCTCTCCTGGCTTTACAATAAAATCCCTGTTATCAGTTGAAACTTTTAAGTTTATATATCCTTCTTTATAAAATGAAAAAAATGTTATATCTCATCAGAGTTTAGCTTTTAGATGCTTGAACAAGTTTAAATTCTTTCCAGAATGTTAAAATCACAGATATGGAATTTCTAACAGATACTGAATTACTAACAGCTACATATCAAAGAGAATTTGTAGGTGTACTACCATACTCTTTTCGGAGAAGGCAATGGCAACCCACTTCAGTGTTCTTGCCTGGAGAATCCCAGGGACAGGGGACGCTGGTGGGCTGCCGTCTATGGGGTCACACAGAGTCGGACACGACTGAAGTGACTTAGCAGCGGCAGCATACTATTTTGGAAGTATCAGACTTAATCTTGGTATTCATGTTTGGAGAAATAAAAGAGAATAACTTATGGTTATTAGGCATGGTTCTCTGTTTCTCTGGTGATTAAAGTAGATAAAGCTAGAGATCTTCCAACCTATCACAATGCCTATGCACTCTATCACCTTAGGAAGTAAGCTTAATTACTGTCATTGGTAAAAAGTTATATAAATTGAAGTGAAGCGACTCATTCAAAGCGGAAAGTTACACTGAATTCAGAAGACAATAGCGTAAAAGTACACACACACACACACACACACACACAACAGAGGTAATTTAATTATTTCTTATACCACAGACTGTTTTTTTCCTACTTTTATGAATTTTTAAATATAAATTTATTTATTTTAATTGGAGCTTAATTACTTTACAATATTGTATTGGTTTTGCCATACATCAACATGTATCTGCAACAGGTATACACATGTTCCCCATCCTGAACCCCTCTCCCTCCTCCCTCCCTGTACCATCCCTCTGGGTCTTCTCAGTGCACCAGCCCCAACCATCCAGTATCATGCATTGAACCTGGACTGGCAACTCATTTCATATATGATATTATACATGTTACAATGCCATTCTCCAAAATCATCTCACCCTCTCCCTCTCCCACAGAGTCCAAAAGACTGTTCTATACCACAGACTTTTATTGTGATTCTGGCATAGTAAAAATAGAATAAAAATCTCTTAAACTATGTAATAATCAAGCATTAGAGTGGAATAAAGAAATTTTCAGTCACAGATTTTTATTCTGTGGAACATTTACATGTATATTTAAGTTCAGAGATTTCTCTCAGGAAAAGCCAAAATTAAACTCCACTTGAAGCAATTACTTGAAGTAATTCCAAAAATAATTCATCAGTGTTGAAAGACAAAAACCAAATAAACTTCTGATTTTGGTTTATAAAATAGCTGTGAAATAAAATGCAACAAGTTTAGTTTTAAATTTCATTTTTTATAGATTTTTTGATATAAATTTATTCATTTTAATTGGAAGTTAATTACTTTGCAATATTGTATTGGTTTTGCCATACATCAACATGAATCCACCACAAATTATATAGTTTTCAGAAAATCAGAAAAATAGTGATATGATATATAGGAGTGACAGAGTAAGTAATAAATAAAAGAGGAAACAGGAAACTTCATACACTGTTGTTGGAAATGTAAACTAGTGTAGCCACTATGGAAAACAGTATGGAGTTTCCCCTGTATATGAGACAGCAAAAGAGACACAGATGTATAGAACAGTCTTTTGGACTCTGTGGGAGAGGGAGAGGGTAGGATGATTTGGCAGAATGGTATTGAAACATGTATAATATCATTTGTGAAAGGAATCACCAGTCCAGTTTCTATCCATGATACAGGATGCCCAGGCTGGAGCACTGGGATGACCCAGAAAGATGAGATGGGGAGGGAGGTGGGAGGGGGGTTCAGGATGGGGAACACGTGGACACCCGTGGCAGATTCATGTTGATATATGGCAAAACCAATACAATATTGTAAAGTAATTAGCCTCCAATTAAAATAAATAAATTTATATTTAAAAAAGTTAACATGTGATCCAGCAATCCCACTCTGGGCATATATCTAAAAATGATGAAAACTCTAATTAAAAAATATACATGGACTCCAATGTCCACAGCAGCACTATTTGCAATAGATAAGACATGGAAGCAACTTAAGAGTCCATCAACAGATAAATAGATAAAGATGTGCTATATACATATATCTAGGGGTTATCATAGGGCTTCCCTGGTGGCTCAGAGTTAAAGAGCCCACCTGTGGATGAAGGAGACATGGGCTAGATTCCTGGAAGGGGAAGATCCCTTGGAGAAACATATGTCAACCCAATCCAATATTCTTGCCTGGGTAATCCCTTGGACAGAGGAGCCTGGTGATCTATAGTCCATAGGTTCACAAAAGAGTTGTACATGACTCAGCATCTAAACAACAACAAGGAGTTATCTTACTAAATGAAGTAAAGTCAGACAGAGAAAGACAGATATATGATATTACTTATATGTGGAATATAAAAAATACTGCAAAGGAACTTATTTACCAAACAGAAAAACTCACAGACACAGAAAACAAACTAATTTATGGTTACCAAAGGGGAAAGTAGGGGAAGGAAAAATTAAGAGTATGAGTTTAACAGATACACACTACTAAACATAAAGAATAAAGATTTACTGTATAGCACAGGGAACTATATACAATATCTTATAACAACCTATAATGGAAAAACAATCTAAAAATAATATACATGTATATGCATATATGTATAAACTGAATTACTTTGCTATATACCTGAAATTGGGGCTTCAAATGTGGCACCAGGGGTAAAGAGCCTGTCTGCCAAAGCAGGAGACATAGGAGACTTGAGTTCGACTCCTGGATCAGGAAGATCCCCTAGAGGAAGGCACAGCAAGACACTCCAGTGGGATCTTTAACTCTGAGCCACCAGGGAAGCCCTATGATAACCCCTAGATATATGTATATAGCACATCTCTTACCTGGAGAATCCCATGGACAGAGGAGCCTGGCAGGCTATAGTCCACAGGGTCACAAAGAGTTGGATATGACTGAAGCGACAGCAGGCATTCATGCACATGTGAAGCTAACACAGTATTGTGAAGTATAACTAAAAAAATCAGAAAGACTATTATAGATATTCTGTCAGCATTTAAATTTTGAGCTGAATGACTATCCAGGCTGAATTTTATTGCTGTTGTCTCCCAGTCATGTCTGACTCTTTGCAACCCCATGGACTGCAGCATGCCAGGCCTCCCTGTCCCTCACTATCTCCCAGAGTTTCTCAAAGTTCATATTTGTTGTACTGGTGATGCCATCCAGTCATATTATCCTTTGACGCTCTCCTCTCCTTCTGCCCTCAATTGTTGTCTGTTCACATCAGATGACCAAAATACTGGAGTTCAGCTTCAGCTTCAGCATCAGTACTTCCAGTGAATATTCGGGGTTGATTTCCCTTAAGATTGAATGGCATAACCTCCTTTCTGTTCAAGTGTCTTTCAGGAATCTTTTTCCAGCACCACAGTTCAAAGGCACCAATTATTTGGCATTCTGCCTTCCTTATGGTTCAGCTCTCACAAACGTATGTGACCACTGGGAAGACCATAGCCTTGAGTATACCAACCTTTGTTGGCAGAGTAATGTCTCTGCTTTTTGACACACTGACAAGGTTTTTCATTGCTTTCCTGCTAAACAATCCCTCCCTGATTTCATGGCTGCAGTCACCATCCACAGAGATTTTGGAGCCCAATAACAGGAAACCTGTCACTACTTCCACCATTTCCCCTTCCATTTGCCATGCAGTAATGGGGCCAGATGCAATGATCTTTTTATTATTATTAGTTTTAATATTTAGTCTTAAGTTGGCTCTTTCACTTTCCTCCTTCACCCTCATGAAGAGGCTCTTTAGTTCCTCTTCACTGTCTGCCATTAGAGTTGTATCATCTGCATTTCTGAGGTTGTTGATGTTTCTCCCACCTGTCTTGATTCAGGCTTTTCATATCCAGCCTGGCATTTCTCATGATGTGCTCAGCATATAGGTTAAACAAACAGGGTGACAACAGACAGTCCTATTGTACTCTTTTCTCCAATCTTGAAACAATCAGTTGTTCCATACAGGGTTCTAACGGTTGCTTCTTGACCTGCATACAGATTTCTCAGGAGACAGGTAAGATGGTCTGGTACTTCCATCTCTCTGAGAGCTGTCCACAGTTTGTCATGATCCACACAATCAAAGCCTTTAACAGAGATAACGAAAGAGATATCTTTCTGAAATGCCCTTGTTTTTCTATAATCCAGTGAATGTTAGTGATTTGACCTCTAGATCCTCTTATATTTCTAAACCCAGCCTGGACATCTGGAATTTCTTGGTTCACATAATGATGAAGTTTAGAATGCAAGACTTTAAGCATGAACTTACTAGCATGGGAGATGAGTGCAACTGTCTGATTGTTAGCACATTCTTTACTACCATCCTTGGGATTGAGATGGGTCAATCTCAAAAAATTGGACACAACTGAATGACTTTCACTACTACACTATATAGCATATAGGAACAAATTTAAAGGAACCATTTATAGTGGTTATATGGAAACTCAATTCATTATCATTGCTACCATGTTCAAAATAGAGTGTTAACATTTAAAAGAATAAGGAGGAAAAGCACAGTCCTGTGGCCACTGCTAGGTCTTCCAGATCTAATGACATAATGAATGCAAAACCTTGTTGGCATCATCCTTTAGGGGTTTGAATTGTTCTGCAGGAATTGCTTCATATCCACTAGCTTTATTAACAGCAGTGCTTCTTAAGGCCCACTTGACTTCACACTCCAGAATGTCTGGTTCTCAGTGGCTTACAACACCATCATAGTAATTTGGCTCATTCAGTTCAGTTCAGTTAAGTTCAGTCGCTCATTTGTGTCCGACTATTTGCCACCGCATGGACTGCAGCACACCAGGCCTCCCTGTTTATCACCAACTCCTGGAGTTTACTCAAACTCATGTCCATTGAGTCAGTGATGCCATCCAACTATCTCATCCTCTGTCATTCCCTTCTCCTCCCAACTTCAGTCTTCCCTAGCAACAGGGTCTTTCCAAATGAGTCAATTCTTCCCATCAGGTGGCCAAAGTATTGAAGTTTCAGCTTCACCATCAGTCCTTCCAGTGAACAGTAAGGAATGATTTGGATTGGTTCGATCTCCACAGTTCGAGGGACTCTCAAGACTCTTCTCCAACACCACAGTTCAATTTGGTTCATTAAGATCTTCTTCATATAGTTCTTGCATATATTATTTCCAACTCTTCCTGATCACTTCAGCGTTTACTAGGTATCTACCATTTTTATCCTTAATTGTGCTCATCTCTGAGGGGACATTCTAGGAATCAGTGAACTAAAATGAAATGGAATGGGCAAATTTAACTCAGATGACCATTATATCTAAAACTGTGGGCAGGAATCCCTTAGAAGAAATGGAGTAGCCATCATGGTCAAAAAAAGAGTCTGAAATGCAGTACTTGGATGCAATCTAAAAATGACAAAATGATCTCTGTTCGTTTCCAAGGCAAGCCATTCAATATCATGGTAATCCAAGCCTATGCCCCAACCAGTTATGCTGAAGAGGTGAAGTTGAACAGTTCTATGAAGACCTACAAGACCTTTTAGAACTAACACCCCCAAAAGATGTTCTTTTCATTATAGGGGACTGAAATGCAAAAGGAGGAAGTCAAGAAACACCTGGAGTAACAGGCAAATTTGGCCTTGGAGTATGGAATGAAGCAGGGCTAAGGCTAATAGAATTTTGCCAAGACAATTGACTGGTCATAGCAAACACCCTCTTCCAGTAACACGAGAGAAGACTCTTCCTCACCAGATGGTCAACACTGAAATCAGATTGATTATATTCTTTGCACCAAAGATGGAGAAGCTCTATACAGTCAGCAAAAACAAGACCAGGAGCTGACTGTGGCTCAGATCATGAAATCCTTAATGACAAATTCAGACTTTTAAATTGAAGAAAGTAGGGAAAACCATTAGACCATTCAAGTATGACCTAAATCAAATCCCTTATGATTATACAGTGGAAGTGAGAAATAGATTTAAGGGCCTAGATCTGATTGATAAGAGTGCCTGATGAACTATGGAATGAGGTTCATGACATCGTACAGGAGACAGGAATCAAGACCATTGCCATGGAAAAGAAATGCAAAAAAGGAAAATGGCTGTCTGAGGAGGACTTACAAATAGCTGTGAAAAGAAGAGAAGTGAAAAGCAAAGGAGAAATAGAAAGATATAAACATCTGAATGCCGAAGAATAGCAAGGAGAGACAAGAAAGCCTTCCTCAGCATTCAATGCAAAGAAATAGAGGAAAACAACAGAATAGGAAAGAATAGAGACCTCTTCCAGAAAATTAGAGATACCATGGGAATATGTCATGCAAAGATGGGCTCAAAAAAGGACAGAAATGGTATGGACCTAACAGAAGCAGAAGATATTAAGAAGAGGTGGCAAGAATACACAGAAGAACTGTACAAAAAAGAGCTTCACGACCCAGATAATCATGATGGTGTGATCACTCACCTAGAGCAAGATATCCTGGAATGTGAAGTCAAGCGGTTCTTACAAAGCATCACTATGGACAAAGCTAGTGGAGGTGCTGGAATGCCGGTTGAGCTTTTTCAAATCCTGAAAGATGATGTTGTCAAAGTGCTGCACTCAATATGCCAGCAAATTTGGAAAACTCAGAGAAAAAAGCAGAGGCCACAGGATTAGAAACGGTCAGTTTTCATTCCAATTCCAAAGAAAGGCAATGCCAAAAAATGCTCAAACTACCACACAATTGCACTCATTTCACACGTTAGTAAAGTAATGCTCAAAATTCTCCAAGCCAGGCTTCAGCAATACATGAACTGTGAACTTCCAGATGTTCAAGCTCGTTTTAGAAAAGGCAGAGGAACCAGAGATCAAATTGCCAACATCTGCTGGATCATGGAAAAAGCAAGAGAGTCCCAGAAAAACATCTATTTATGCTTTATTGACTATGCCAAAGCCTTTGACTGTGTGGATCACAATAAACTGTGGAAAATTCTGAGAGAGATCAGAATACCAGACCACCTGACCTGCCTCTTGAGAAACCTATATGCAGGTCAGGAAGCAATAGTTAGAACTGGACATGGAACAGACTGGTTCCAGATAGAAAAGGAGTATGTCAAGGCTGTATATTGTCACCCTGCTTATTCAACTTATATAAAGAGTACATCATGAGAATGCTGGACTAGAAGAAGCACAAGCTGGAATCAAGATTGCCGGGAGGAATATCAATAACCTCAGATATGCAGATGACACCACCCTTATGGCAGAAAGTGAAGAGGAGCTAAAATACCTCTTGTTGAATGTGAAAGGAGAGTGAAAAAGTTGGCTTCATGCTCAACATTCAGAAAACTAAGATCATGGTATTTGGTCCCATCACTTCACAGAAAGTACATGGGGAAACTGTCAGACTTTATTTTGGGGGGCTCCAAAATCACTGCAGATGGTGATTGCAGCCGTGAAATTAAAAGACGCTTACTCCTTGGAAGGAAAGTTATGACCAACCTAGATAGCATATTCAAAAGCAGAGACATTACTTTGCCAACAAAGGTCCATCTAGTCAAGGTTATGATTTTTCCAGTGGTCATGTATGGATGTGAGAGTTGGACTGTGAAGAAAGCTGAGTGGTGAAGAATTGATGCTATTGAATTGTGGTGTTGGAGAAGACTCTTGAGAGTCCCTGGACTGCAAGGAGATCCAACCTGTCCATCCTAAAGGAGATCAGTCCTGGTTGTTCATTGGAAGGACTGATTCTAAAGCTGAAACTCCAATACTGACCACCTGATGTGAAGAACTGACTCATTGGAAATATCCCAATGCTAGCAAAGACTGAAGGTGGGAGGAGAAGGAGAGGACATACGATGAGATGGCTGGATGACATCACCAACTCAATGGACATGAGTTTGATTAAACTCCGGGAGTTGGGGATGGACAGGGAGGCCTGGTGTGCTGCAGTCCATGAGGCTGCAAAGAGTAGGACACGACTGAGTGACTGAACTGAACTGATCCCTACTGTTATTTTATATCCTGTTTTTTTTTTTAATTTTCAATTTTACGACTAGATTTTAGATATACATAAGGATAATTAAGTGTAGCATTTATTCAGATTTTATAGTATCAACTTTTCACTGACGGTCTTAAAACACAAATTTCCTGATCTACTTGTTACCTGGTCTCCTTTCAGACAAGGGGATCTTACTAGTGACAATTTGACAAAATACAAAATTTTGTCAAATATATTCCATTATAGCTGTATAAAATATTATAACTCTAAGAAGCCCATTAATGTCACTGTTTTGTGTGACAGGAACTAATGTAGTATTGTAAGTCAATTATACTTCAAAAACAAACAAACAAACAAACAAGCTCATAGAAAAAGAGATCATATTTATGGTTAACAGAGGCAGGGATGGGAGAAAAGTTAAATGAAGGGAGTCATAAGGTCCAAGCTTCTAATTATAAGATAAATATTAGGGATGTAATATAAAACATAATAAATGTAATTACTGCTGTGTTATATAAGAAATTCGTTAAGAGTAAATTCTAATTGTTCTCACCATAAGGAAAATTTTTCTTCTTTAATTTTGTTGAGATGATGGACGTACACTAAAATTATTGTGATAATCATTTCAGGATAATTTTGTGATAATTCAAAACATGCTGTACA
Organism: Budorcas taxicolor; assembly: GCF_023091745.1. Taxonomy (NCBI): domain Eukaryota; kingdom Metazoa; phylum Chordata; class Mammalia; order Artiodactyla; family Bovidae; genus Budorcas; species Budorcas taxicolor. The sequence goes on along the minus strand of NC_068929.1, from coordinate 51,323,136 downwards.
CCTTAAACTGATATAGCGCTGTATGTCAATTGTATCTCACTGAGACTGGGAAGAAAAGAGGTGTAGCTCCCTCAGTTACGGCTTATTATAAGTCATCATACCTCAGTAAAACTATTTTTTAAGAAGAATGCTTATGCTCATTTAATTTATTGATTGATATTTGCCATCAGTCAAAAGCAGTGACCTGGTAGAAAAGTAGAATGTCCTATTGAAGACTAGTGCTTCCCAGGTGGCACTAGTGGCAAATAACTCACCTGCCAACGCAGGCAACACAAGAAACCATGAGTTCGATTCCTAGGTCATGAAGATCCCCTGGAGTAGGAAATGGCAGTCAACTCCAGTATTCTTGCCTGGAAATTTCCATGGATAGAAAATCCTGGGGAACTACAATCCATGGAGTGGAAAAGAGATTGAAGGTTCAGTTCAGTTCAGTTCAGTCGCTCAGTCGTGTCCGACTCTGTGACCCCATGAATCGCAGCACGCCAGGCCTCATTGTCCTTCACCACCTCCTGGAGTTCACTCAAACTCATGTCCATCAAATCGGTGATGCCATCCAGCCATCTCATCTTCTGTCATCCCCTTTTCCTCCTGCCTCCAATCCCTCCCAGCATCAGAGTCTTTTACAATGAGTCAACTCTTTGCATGAGGTGGCCAAAGTACTAGAGTTTCAGCTTTAGCATCATTCCTTCCAAAGAAATCCCAGGGCTGATATCCTTCAGAATGGACTGGTTGTATCTCCTTGCAGTCCAAGGGACTCTCAAGAGTCTTCTCCAATACCACAGTTCAGAAGCATCAATTCTTCAGCGCTCAGCTTACTTCACAGTCCAACTCTCACATCCATACATGACCACAGGAAAAACCATAGCCTTAACTAGACGGAACTTTGTTGGCAAAGTAATGTCTCTGCTTTTGAATACGCTATCTAGGTTGGTCATAACTTTCTTTCCAAGGAGTATGCGTCTTTTAATTTCATGGCTTCAGTCACCATCTGCAGTGATTTTGGAGCCCCAAAAATAAAGTCTGACACTGTTTCCACTTTTTCCCCATCTATTTCCCATGAAGTGATGGGACCAGATGCCATCATCTTCGGTTTCTGAATGTTGAGCTTTAAGCCAACTTTTCCTCTCTCCTCTTTCACTTTCATCAAGAAGCTTTTCAGTTCCTCTTCACTTTATGCCATAAGGGTGGTGTCATCTGCATATTTGAGGTTATTGACATTTCTCCCGGCAATCTTGATTCCAGCTTGTGCTTCTTCCAGCCCAGCATTTCTCTATGCTAACAACCGGAAGATAAAATCCTACACATCTCATGACTAGTCTACATTACATCTTATATATTTTAAACCAGTGATTGATGTATAATCTCTCTCCCCTAGGGATAGGAAGCATTGCCTTGAGAGGCATCAGGTAAATTGAGACTAAAGTCATACTGAATTTAATAATAATCAGCAGTTTTGCCTTCCACTGGAAAAGATCAGAGAACCAACAGATGAAACATCCATCACTCAAAGTAGGCTCAAATAAAAAGTTTAAGACAGACATCTAGTCACTTAGCTGAGACATTGATTTCATTTGGGGGGGGGAATGGTTTCCACTATTTACTACTATTTAATGGGGGTCAAAGAGGACTACCTTTGTGGCCCAGTTTATTCAAAGAAATGTTTCTTAGTTCTCCCTCGTAGTGTACTATTTATCAGTGTAAAATAATATAAACCAATTAGGGAAAAATCAGTAAAGACTCATATTCTATAAGAATAAAAAGTTGTGTGGGAAGGCAAAATAGTACAGCTACTATGGAGAATAGTGTGGAGCTTCCTTAAAAAACTGGAAATAGAACTGCCATGCAATCCAGCAATTCCACTGCTGGGCATGTACACCAAGGAAACCAGAATTGAAAGAGACACATGTACCCCAATGTTCACTGCAGCACTGTTTACAATAACCAGGACATGGAAGCAACCTACATGTCCATCTGCAGAGGAATGGATAAGAATGCAGCGGTATGTATACACAATGGACTATTACTCAGCTATTAAAAAGAATGCATTTCAATCAATTCTAATGAGATAGATGAAACTGGAGACTTTGCTTTACAGAGCAAAGTAAGTCAGAAAGAAAAACACCAATGCAGTATATTAACTCATATATATGGAATTTAGAAAGATGGTAATGATGACCCTATATATGAGACAGTGAAAGAGACACAGATGTAAAGAACAGACTTTTGGACTCTGTGGGAAAAGGCGAGGGTGGATGATTTGAGAGAATAGCAATGAAACACAAATATTATCATATGTGAAATAGATCACCAGTCCAGGTTCGATGCATGAGACAGGGTGCTTAGGGCTGCTGAACTGGGATGACCTTGAGGCATGGGATGGGGAGGGAGGTGGAACGGGGGTTCAGGATGGGGAACACATGTACACCCATGGATGATTCATGTGAATATATGGCAAAAACCGTCACAATATTATAAAGTAATTAGCCTTCAATTAAAATAAATAAACTTTTAAAAAAAGAATAAAAAAAAAAAGAGTAAAAGTTTGTTACCTGAGCAAGAACCCTGTATGGCTGAGTCTGTGGCAAACAGAATCAGGAGAGAACAGAATGGATGTTGGTAGAATGAACCTATATTGCAATTCAGGTTTTAAGTTTAGCATCAGAGATGGATGCCATATCAGCTATTATTCATATTTTATATTTAATAAAAGTATTTTTTCTAAAATTCTCCTTTATCTCTTATATACTTTACAGGAAAATATTCCAAAATATTTGGAAATGGGTGATATTTAATGTGTTAAGAATTAATGTTATCTGGTGGTGACATAGGAAACGATGGAACTCTTGATACCTTGGGTTGGAATCATGAAATCTCTACTCCTAGTTTTCCTATACTAACAACTTGAAGAAAGTATCTTTGGATTATTTATATTGAAATTATATATAGTATGCCACAGATGTATATATGCAGATTAGATTTTTGGAGTTTTTTTTGTTTGTTTGCTTTTGTTTTTTTTCCATCAAGGGCTATATATACAGGTCATGAATGAATTAACATTATGGATCAAACCAGTTAAAACCAACAGTCACTTAAATGGTAGGCTTGGATTTGAATTATTGACTTATTTGTTTATACAACAATTCTTCCTTTTGTATTTGTCTGAATAAATGTTTGCCCAACTATTTATGAAATTAATCTGTTAATTTAGTCGCTTACACTAAAGTAATCTGTGCATTGCACAAATTATGCTGTTAATACTTTTAATTGGCTTGGAAAGCTATATTGGCATTGTATAGAACCAATTGTAAATGAAACATAGAAGTTGTCTTTTATTTTGGAGTGGATTTATCATGTCAAAATTTATTTTAAAATATGTGAACCCATAATTATACATACATGTAAAGTGTTAAATTTGCTAAACAGCTATGTATTTCAAAAATTTCTAATTGTTAATTTTTTGAAGCTTTTTTTTTCCTTTCTGACACATTGAGAGCTACTGCTTTCCTTTCACTGCAATCTTAGCATGTATTCATCTCTTAAAGACTACACAGGTTGCTTAGCAAAGAAGTTCTGTCCTGTCAGTCCTTTATCATAGAATAAGTGATCATGTCTATCTTTACATGTAAACAATGGAAGGGCTAATCCTGCCTTGGTGTATCAAAACATTTCAATTTTGTTCCTAAATGATAAGCGGCCTTGAACAAAGAAAGGTATCTAAACCTTTTTACACATTCTGCATAAATATGAAATGTCATTTAATTGAAACAAGCTTCAGGAAAGTGGGGTTCCTGGTTGAAGAGATTAAGGCATGTTTTTTTCACACTGGTTAGAGTCAGTCAGAATTTTACCAAACCTGATCTTCTATGTCAATCGCCTCTGGTATATTCAAATTTCTCTTTACTGAAAATCAAATAAGCCTACAACATTGATACTCTAGAAGAGCACCTATGAAATATATTCAAGATTTAAGCAAAATCACAAATATTTTGAATATATTTTGGATATTTTTAAATGTTTAGGAACTTCTTTAATTAATCAGCAGCTGAATGTTAGGGAATATAATCCTCTCTCTATGTGTATATTTATATTATATTATATATATGTATATATATATATACATATATATATATACTTTTTATTTTTTTCCTATTGGAGATATTCACTGAAACTCAGTGCTTTTGTCTTGACTTAGACTGTTAACACACTCCTCTGAGAAAATAAAAATGTATCTCAAAATATAGTCTTGTTGCATTTGGCATTTCAGAAAGATATTAAAAAACCCTCAGTTCAGTTCAGTTGTTCAGTCATGTCTGACTCTTTGCAACACCATGGATGCAGCATGCCAGGCCTCCTTGTCGATCACCAACTCCCAGAGTTTACTCAAACTCATTTCCATTGAGTTGGTGATGTCATCCAACCATCTCATCCTCTCTCATCCCCTTCTCCTCCAGCTTTCAATCTCTCTCAGCCTCAGTATCTTTTCAAATGAGTCAGCTTTTCTCATTAGGTTGGCAAAGTACTGGAGTTTCACTTTAGCATCAGTCCCTCCAAAGAATATTCAGGACTGATTTCCTTTACAATGGACTGGTTAAATCTGCTTGCAGTGAAAGGGACTCTCAAGAGTTTTCTCCAACATCACGGTTGAAAAACATCAATTCTCCAGTGCTCAGCTTTCTTTATAATTCAACTCTCCAATCCATACATGACTACTGGAAAAATCATAGCTTTGACTAGACAGGCCTTTGTTGGCAAAGTAGTGTCTTTGCTTTTTTATGCTGTTTAGGTTGGTAATAACTTTTCTTCCAAGGAGCAAGTGTCTTTTAATTTCATGGCTGCAAAAACCCTAACTGTCAGGAATTGTGATCCAGACTTGATTTGAGTCCCTATGGTCAACAAATTCACCTTAGAAGATCAGATGTGCTACTCCCATTTTCCTTTGTTATCACTTTGTGTGATGAACAATTATTACCTTCAAAACTAGTATAAAGACAACATTACAAGTACTGCCCTAAATTGGATTGACATATTCGAATACCAGTTGAGCTATGTCAAATACTGAAAGATGATGCTGTGAAAGCGCTGCACTCTATATGCCAGCAAATTTGGAAGACTCAGGAGTGGCCAAAGGACTGGAAAAGGTCAGTTTTCATTCCACTCCCAAAGAAAGAAAATACCGAAGAATGCTCAAACTACTGCACAATTGCACTCATCTCACATGCTAGGAAAGCAACGCTCAAAATTCTCCAAGTCACCCTTCAGCAATATGTGAATCATGAACTTCCAGATGTTCAAGGTGGTTTTAGAAAAGGCAGAGGAACCAGAGATCAAATTGACAACATCCACTGGATCATGGAAAAAGCAAGAGAGTCCCAGAAAAACATCTATTTCTGCTTTATTGACTATGCTAAAGCCTTTGACTGTGTGGATCACAATAAACTGTGGAAAATTCTGAAAGAGATGGGAGTATTAGACTACCTGACCTGCCTCTTGAGAAATCTATGTGCAGGTCAGGAGGCAACAGTTAGAATTGGACATGGAATAACAGACTGGTTCCAAATAGGAAAAGGAGTACGTCAAGGCTGTATATTGTCACCTGCTTATTTAACTTATATGCAGAGTATATCATGAGAAATTCTGGGCTGGAAAGGGCACAAGCTGGAATCAAGATTGCTGGGAGAAATATCAATAACCTCAGATATGCAGATGACACCACTCTCATGCCAGAAAATGAAGAAGAACTAAAAAGACTACTGATAAAAGTGAAAGAGGAGAGTGAAAAAGTTGGCTTAAAGCTCAACATTCAGAGAACTAAGATCATGGTATTTGGTCCCATCACTTCATGGCAAATAGATGGAGAAACAATAGAAACAGTGTCAGACTTTTTTTTTTTTTTTTTTTGAGGGGGGGCTCCAAAATCACTGCAGATGGTGATTGCAGCCATGAAATTAAAAGATGCTTACTCTTTGGAAGGAAAGTTATGACCAACTTAGACAGTATAGTAAAAAGCAGAGACATTACTTTGCCAACAAAGGTCTGTCTAGTCAAGTGTATGGTTTTTCCAGTGGTCATGTATGGATGTGAGAGTTGGACTGTAAAGAAGGCTGAGCACCGAAAAATTGATGCTTTTGAACTGTGGTGTTGGAGAAGACTCTTGAGAGTCCCTTGGACTGCAAGGAGGTCCAACCAGTCCATCCTAAAGGAGATCAGTCCTGGGTGTTCATTGGAAGGACTGATGTTGAAGCTGAAACTCCAGTACTTTGGCCACCTGCTGCGAAGAGCTGACTCATTGGAAAAGACCCTGATGCTGGGAAAGACTGAGGGCAGGAGGAGAAGGGAACGGCAGAGGATGAGGTGGTTGGATGGCATCACCGACTCGATTGACATGGGTTTCGGTGAACTCTGGGAGTTGGTGATGATCAGGGAGGTCTGGTGTGCTGCGGTTCATGGGGTCACAAAGAGTCGAACACAACTGAGTGACTGAACTGAACTGAACTGACTTTGATTTTTCACCACCACCACATTCGATTTTTAAAGACAAATTCTCTCAACAAATTTAAGGGATTATTATATTGACAATCAATAGAGAAAGGCCTTCAGAAGTATAGTGAGTGAGAAAATACAAGTACATTTTTAATCTTTACTGATTTAAAAAAAAAAAAAAAAAGCTAGAACCTGAAGAGAGAACTAGCTTTAAAACTGAATAAGCTACAACACTACAATTATTTGTGAAATATAAATGCAATACATGATGTAACAAAAAACAACACAAGTTAAACTGAACATTTGTTTTCCTAAAAATCATGGTAATGCTATCATATGGAGTGTTCATATTCCAATTTTAATCTCACACAGATAATCTTTATCTACATATACAGAAGTCTGACTCTTTATTAAGTTTTAGGAACAATTGTATAAAATTTTTGTCGTATTTCCTAAAAAGTGAAGAGAAATGGAATCAATTTATACTCTTTTAATGAAAAATTCATGCTTTTACTTACATCAACTTAATTGCAAAATTTTAGAATTTTTAGAAACGTCATAAAACCAATGTACTATGAAGGTTCTTAACTGTTGGAGCTAATGGTGAAGTCAATTTCAATGCCCTGTTCATTGAAGATGCTGTGATTATATTAGAATCATTTATATAAAAATGTCCATTTATAGTTGTCTCAAAATTAAAAAATGGAAAACATAAGCACTCTTTCATGATGTTCTTAATGTTTCAGGTAAAAAATGAATAAAATATGAAATGCACCTAGCATCAGGGTGAAAAGATTAAGATAGCATCATCACAGTTTGTAAGAGAATTATACTAGAGGATTTATACTAGAGAGACTCTTACTCCATACACTTTTTCCCCTCTTGAAATTCATCCTATTTGTGAAAACTCAGTTGAAACTATTTCACAACAATGATATCCATTTTCAAATTCTTTCTCATCAACCTTTACATTTAAAGCCATTATATCTGAATGATATTTAATAAAATTGATATGATGTATCTAAGGAAATCTTCATTTTCATTTCTGTTTTCAAATATCTCATTAGCCGTGTAATGTTTTCTTTCTTTCTTTTTTTTTTTTTTTAATCCAAAAAGTAAAACTCAATTTGGAATAGTATTTAACTTGAAATGTACTGTGTGAGTAATGATTTTAGTAACTCCTCAAAGTCTCAATATATCATGTAGGAAGGTTTTTATGATGGCTAACACTCCATTATTTTATACAGTTCACACAATTCCCCTATCCGGTTTATAAGAGCCCTGGTGTGCTCTTTCTTTAATCATAATCCTTCTCATCAACAGAGCATCTTGCAGCTGCTTAGCTCCTTCTCATTTGTTGGGACAAGCATCATTACTGCTAAGAACTTTATAAGTCATTCTTCATTTTTAAAATAACAATGTAGGTTCAGGATTGCAAAAACTGTCATTCACTGGGTATTCTCTGATAAAGTAATGGATAAAAGGTGGCTTCAGTCACTTAGCCACTCTATCAGGAATTGTATTTTGTCTATCTGACCACTACAAAAATTACAAAGACTTCTAATATCTGAGAACAAATTTGGTCTGGTTCATTTAATCACTAAGGACTCTGCTTCACTTTAAAAATGAGAAAAATATTCCAGTGTTTTGAACAATTTCAAGTAAAGTTCTGATAAGCAAGCTCAGTGTTTTGCTGTTTGTTACAGCTTCAAAATGTTTTCCACGGTGCCTAAACACGTGGACTTTAAAATATAATCTGCAACATTACCTCATAGTTAATATCTAACCTCTAAATTTTTTTGCATATATTTCATGTGATTGTTTTGTTCAAATCCAAAATTTTTCGGCAAAATAGCTCATAAAATAACTTCAGTATACTCTCTCACTTAACTTTTGATCTTAATTTCATTATTAACTTAATGACTTCTGTACACCAGCTCAGAGATAAGCAAAAAAAAAAAAAAAAAAGTGTCACCTCCATATTTAAACCCTATACTCACCAGTTTTCACTCCCTCACAACATACTCCCACATACAACAGCCAAAAGGAAACCCATAAAATTTTACAGCATCCCTCCATAGCAACTAATTGAGCCTAGTGCACAGCTTGTTTCCTTGTTGTTGTTTGCTTGTTTTTAATAATATTATACCAAATAAGACTTCCCTCATAGCTCAGCTAGTAAAGAATCCACCTGCAATGCAGTTCAACACCTGGGTTGGGAAGATCTGCTGGAGAAGGGATAGGCTACCCACTTCTTTATTCTTGGGCTTCTCTCGTGGCTCAGCTGGTAAAGAATCTACCTGCCATGCGGGAGACCTGGGTTTGATCCCTGGGTTTGGAATACCCCTGGACAAGGGAAAGGCTACCCACTCCAGTATTCTGGCCTGGAAAATTCCATGGACTCTGTAGTCCATGGGGTCACAAAAAAATTGGACACAACTGAATGACTTTCATTACTACACTATCTAGCATATAGGAACAAATTTAAAGGAATCATTTATAGTGGTTATATGGAAACTCAATTCATTATCATTGCTACCATGTTCAAAATAGAGTGTTAACATTTAAAAGAATAAGGAGGAAAAGCACAGATAATTGAATTTGACAAAAAAAAAAGGCAAAGAATGTGAAAAAATATTTGCTGCTGTTTGTCAATTGAAAAGCATAATGTATATTGTATGACAGATAACAGGATCTGAATACATTGTACTCATGACCTACTTGAATCCTGGAACACTATAAAAAAATGAGAGCAAAATAAATATATTTTAAGGTAAAGAATAGCTGAGAGAATTTATGCTTACAACTTGTATATTTAACTCAACCATTTTGTACTTTAAAGTAGTGTATATCTTCTAGGCAATATAGTATCCAGTGTTGATTTCTTATCCAATTTAATGATTTTTATCATCTAATCAACCTGATTTTTTTGTTCAGTCACTCAATCATGTCTCACCCCATGGACTGCAGGAAGCCAGGCTTCCTTGTCCTTCTCTATCTCTGAGTTTGCTCAAAATCACATCCATTGAGTTGATGATGCCATTCAACCATCACATCTTCTGTTGCCCTCTTCTCCTCCTGCCCACAAGATTTCCCAGCATCAGGATTTTTTCCAGTGAGTCAGCTCTTTGCATCAGGTGGACAAATTATTAGAGCTTCAACTTCAGCATCAGTCTTTCCAATGAATATTCAGGGTTGATTTCCTTTAGGATTGACTGGTTTTATCTCTTTACTGTCTACAGGGCTCTCGAGAGTATTATTCAGCACCACAGTTCAAAAGCATCAATTTTTCAGAGCTCAGCTTTTTTTTATAGTCCAACTCTGACATCCATACATGACCACCAGAAAACCGTAGCTTCGACTATATGGACTTTTGTCAGCAAAGTGATGTCTCTGTGTTTTAATATGTTGTCTATATCTATCATAGCTCTTCTTCCAAGGAGAATGTGTCTTTTAATTTCATGGATGCAGGAAAGGTCCACAATGATTTTGGAGCCCAAGAAAATAAAGACTGTCACTATTTCCATTGTTTCCCCATCTATTTGCAATAAAGTGATAGGACTGAATGCCATGATCTTCGTTTCTTGAATGCTGTGTTTGAAGCCAGCTTTTTCACTCTCCTCTTTCACTTTCATGAGGAGGCACTTTAGCTCCTCTTCGCTTTCTGCCATAAGGGTGGTGTCATCTGTATATTTGGCATTATTGATATTTCTCCATGCCAACTTCATTCCAGCTTTTCCTTCATCCCAGCCCAGCATTTTGCATGATGTACTCTGCATAGAAGATAAATAAGGTGACAAGGTGACAATATTCAGCCTTGGTGTACTCCTTTCCTAATTTTGAACTAGTCCGTTGTTCCATGTCAGGTGCTAACTGTTGCTTCTTTACCTGCATACAGGCTTCTCAGGAAGCAGATAAGGTAGTCTGGTATTCCTATCTCTTTAAGAATTTTCCACAATTGTGATCCACATCATCAAATGTGAATTTGATGATTTCCCTGGGGGCTCAGCGTTAAAGAATCAGCCTGTAATGTGGGAGACCTGGGTTCAGTCCCTAGGTTGGGAAGATCCCATTGAGAAAGAAATGGCAACCTACTCCAATATTCTTGCCTGGAGAATTCCATGGACAAAGGAGCCTAGTGAGCTACAGTCCATGGGGTCATAAAGATTCAGACAGTACTGAGCATTTAACACCCTCACATCATGAAAGATTCAGTGTACTCAATGAAGCAGCTGTTTTGTCTGGTATTCCTTTGCTTTTTCTATGATCCAATGATTGTTGGCAATTTGGTCTCTGGCTCCTCTGTCTTTTCTAAATCCAGCATGTACATTCTAGAATTTCTTGGTTCATATACTGTTGAAGCCTAGCTTGAAGATTTTTAAGCATTACCTTGCTAGCCTGTGAAATGAGCATGATTATGCGGTAGCTTGAACATTCTTTAACACTGATTTTCTTTGGAATTAGAATGAAAACTGATCTTTTCCAGTCCTGTGGTCATTCCAAATTTGGTGCCATATTGAGTGCAGCACTTTCAAATCATCATCTTTAAGGATTTTGAAACCTCCACTAGCTTTATTTGCCATAATGCTTCTTAAGGCCCCCTTGACTTCACATTCCAGGATGTTTGGATCAAAGGGAGTGACCACACCATTGTGGTTATCTGAGTCATTAAGATCTTTTTTGTACAGTTCTTCTGTGTATTCTTGCCACCTCTTCTTAACCTCTTCTGTTCCTGTTAAGTCCTTGCCATTTCTGTCCTTTATTGTGCCCACCTTTGCATGAAATGATCCCTTAGTATCTCAATTTTCTTGAAACACTGTCAGTGGTATTCTTCAGGCAAGAATACTGGAATGGGTTGCCATTTCCTTCTCCAGAGGATCTTCATAACCCAGGAATGGAACCCAGGTGTCCTGCATTGCAGGAAGATTCTTTACTGAGTTATGTGGGAACCCTGGGAGAGATCTCACAGAGATCTGGTCTTTCCCATTCTATTGTTATCCTCTATTTCTTTGCATTGTTCACTTAAGCAGGCTTTTTTTTTTTTTTTTAAATCTCTCCTTGCGATTTTCTGGAACTCTACATTCAGTTGAGTATTTCTTTTCCTTATTCCTTTACCTTTTGTTATACATTTTATTCAGCTATTTTTCTCAGACAATCATTTTCCTTTTTTCATTTCTTTTTCTTGGGGATGGTTTTGGTCACAGCCTCCTGTACAATGTTATGAACCTCTGTCCATAGTTCTTCAGGAATTCTATAAGATGTAATCCCTTGAATCTCCTTGTCATTTCCAACATATAATCATAAGAGATTTGATTTAGGTCATACCTGAATGGCCTAGTAGTTTTCTCTACTTTCTTCAATTTAATTCAGAAATTTTCTATAAGGAGCTCATGATCTGAGCCACAGTTAGCTCCAGGTCTTGTTTTTGCTGACTGTATAGAGTTCTCTATCTTTGGCTGCAAATAATATAATCAATCTGATTTCAGTATTGACCATCTGGTGATGTCCATGTGTAGAGTTTTTTCTTGTATTGTTGAAAGAGGGTATTTGCTATGACCTGTGCATTCTCTTGGCAAAATTCTTAGCCTTTGTCCTGCTTCATTTTGTACTCCAACGCCAAATTTGCCTGTTACTCCAGGTATCTCTTGACTTTGTACTTTTGCATTACAGTCTACTATGATAAAAATGACATCTTTTTTGGTGTTAGGTCTTCATAGAACTGTTCAGCTTCTTTGGCCTTAGTGGTTGGGACATAAACTTGTACTACTGTGACAAGCAGTGCATATCTTAATAGCTCAACAAATTTCAGTCATTATTTGATAAAAGTATTCTTTGAAACAAAAGGAATACATACAATAAATCTCACATTTATTCTATATGTATTTATAAATACATATGGAATGCACTTCCCTTGTGGCTTAGCTGGTAAAGAATCTGCCTGCAATGTGGGAGACCTGAGTTTGATCCCTGGGTTGGAAAGATCCCCTGGAGAAGGAAAAGGTTACCCACTCCAGTGTTCTGGCCTGGAAAATTCCATGGACTGTATGGGTTCACAAATAGTTGGACATGACTGAGTGACTTTCACTTATTTATAAATATGTGTATACTATTTGTATTTTTATAAATACATGTTTAGCATATGTATATAATGACATACATAAGTACTTAAAATGGCATTTGCTTTCTATATCATGTGATAAAGAATTTAGAAACTGAAAATACAGTCTATGTTACCAGAATCTGTAAACTGAAATGCATTCTAAATAGTCTTGGTCAATGTTTGCTTAACATAAAGTTATCTGTCAGGACAAACAGATTTGTGATGTAGTGTTTCACTTAAAATTCACCAGCTAATAGATAAAAGACTAAACTACTGCTTGAGCACTGAAGAAGTAAGATGAATCTACTATTTCATACTATCCACCCTTCCATAAAATGACCACATATCCAATATTGAATGTGTCACTTCTTGAGAGATGTGCTTGAGCATTCATCCATGGAACCTAAAAAGTAAATTTTGAAATCAGTCAATGAGCCACAGATGAAGAAGGAAGCAAATTACAGAATGAGGTGTTTTTGTTTTTTTTTTTTTCCATTTCCAGAACTGAGATATATTTCCAGTACTATATTAATCATCAGTTCGAGTTTTTAAGAAGTCCTCAGTGGTATGATATTTCCAAAAGCATATTATATGTAACAGATCATTGTTTTCAACAACTACATGCGGTTGCTTTGTTGATGTAGTGAAAATTGAGTGATTCCAGTAAAACTTTATGGTAAAAAAACATAAATATTATTTTACTTTTTCATGAGTTACAAAATTTTTTGTGTGTGTTCCAATACTAATTAAATTAGACAGCTGTTTGTATTTGCTAGCATACTCAAAGTAAAAACTGTCCTCTCTTAGGTAATTCTCTTGTTAATTCCAGAAGTTCTTTTCTTTGCTGCAAAAGATTGCTACAGAAACCTAAAAAGCTTATTTTTGTCTCTTCACTTATGTAAGTATAGTTATACATTAAATATTTCTAATGGTATCATATATTAAAATGGTTTTATCTCTTTTTAATGCATGCTAAAGTCACTTCAGTTGTGTCCAACTCTGCAACCCCGTGGCCTGTAACCCACCAGACTCCTCTGTCCATGGGATTCTCCGGGCAAGAATACTGGTATGGGTTGCTATTTCCTTCTCCACTCTATTAATGGATCACTGTTATTTCCTTATCCACTCTTTATAGTGGATTACTGTTTTTTCACACAGATTATAATTTAGAATGTATTGATATTTGTATTTTTCTTTATACATTGTACTTTTTCTTGAAAATTAATCATATATATCACATTGTAAATTATATATAAAAGAAATTACTTAAATTTCATATTCTTTGAAAAATACATTGTCCTATTGAATGGTTTTTAAATAAGTAATTTATATTACTTCCAGTACATTACATCCTAACACCACCTGGGAAGTAAAATTTTCTAGAGTGTTAGCTTTCATTTTATTCTTAATGTCTGATTGATGAAATTAAGCATGCAAACTTTTAAGAAGCTAAATTAAGAGATTCATGAATAGAATAAATATTCTTTAACTGTGTCCCTTCAGATTTGTTGCAAGATGAAGCATAAAATCTAAAATAAACATTTATAACGGTTGAATTTGGGGTTTAAAATATACCACATTGCAGAAATCCATATACATACTCATTATCTAAATTTAGAATCAGAATAAATCTAAAAGTTCATTTAGTTATTCAAATCAAAGTATTTTATTTTACTTCTGAAGTAACTAACAGATATAATGGTTACGATTCCTAAGTTGTCAAAGACAGCTAGTAACTCAGTGTTTCTGACTATAAACCAAAGAATTTTCCCATAAAATATATATCTAGTAGTCTTCATACAAATATCTTTTCTTTGTAACACAGGAAGAATGTGTCGATTTTCATAACAAAAGCTACTTAACAGAGTGTGAGCAATTGTTGGTTTTGTAAATTTTAGGTTGTAAAAATGAGTCAAATATATTAAGGTGGAGAAAATAATTATTTATTTTATTTTATTTTAGATTTTAGAAGTATTTGAGTGAAAATGAATGGTTATTGATATATATGCATATGATAAAATAAATTACTACAAAACTTTGTTCTAAATAAGAAAATGATCAGTTTCAGATTAATTTCTCTATCCTTAAAATTTAAGACAGTCATTGCATAGTATGGCAATCAATAAGAATAGAAATTTATTAAATTGAAAATATGATGGATGTTGGAGTAAAAATCTGTCTAAAATTGGGCAACAGGGATATGTAAGGAGTGACAATTTTCTAATGTTGAGAGGTTTCCAAAAAAAGAAAAACACAGCAGAGGACTTGGTTAACTTCAATTGTTCCTTATTTAAAAACATTCTAAGATAGGCATATGCATTTACTTTGTGAAAAATCTCTCTTAGAATTGTAGAGATCAAAGCCACAAAACAGCTGGAAACATAAACTTATGTGAGTTAGTAAGTGACACAGTCTAATTTTCAGGAATGGAACATAAATTGCAAATTGAAAAGCCACAGGCTTTAGTGAAAATGTTCTTAAAAAATTAGGACTAACTATCACTAATTAAAGTGCAAATGTCCTTTTTTGATAAACATTTAGACTGGCTTTCTCAATCTTTATTTTACTTTTTTTTTTCTGTTTTCTATTTGGAAAAAATATATATACAATTCAAAACATTTTCCTGATTCCTGTGAACTACAATCATTGTTGCCAACTAAGTTCCAATAGTTCACTGCATTTAAGTGTCAAGTTCAGAGATGAAGTGGTAAATGCTTAACAGTGTGTACAGACAAGGATTCTGCAACATGGTCACAAACATGTACTACAAATATGTCCCTAAAGATACCTATGGCCATGCTAGTTGGTCACTAGGGAAGCAACATGATCCAGCTTCTGGGGAAATATTATCACTAGCTCATGAGATAATTTTAATCATTACAGCTATAGAAAACTACCATGTTATAATAATTCAGGTGGTTGTGTTTTGGCCTGAGTCTATCACACATTGAGACCAATGTATAAATGGTCCACACTTGTACTTATTTCATCAGATCTGCAATGCATATTCAGAAAAATCTGAAGTTATTAACTTACAGAATATCTTTCTCCTCGACTGTTCATTCTATCAGCTCATTGTCATAAGAGGGTGGGCTTACTTACAGAAAATGCCTCATGAGCCTTCCTAACAAAACAGCGAACTTGGTAGGAACAGCAAGGAATGAATTTTTATAATTTACTGCTGCATTAGAAAGTATTAACAAAAATTAGATGCATAAACAACCATTTTATTATATTTCACCATTTAGGAAGGTAAGAATCAGACTAGGTTTTGGTAGGGTAACTCGTTTGTTCAGTGCACTGTTGTTTATGGTGTAATAGCTATGTTAATCATGTGGCTTGCCAGAATTGGAGGCAAGCCTAGATGGTCTTCTTCACAAGGTTAAAGCCTTGATACATATAGCTATAAGTCTGGGCTCATGTGGGCCTCCCTCCCACTTCTTGTAGTCTCAGAACCTCTCCATATGATCTTTCCAACAAGGTAATTACACATCTAAGAGGAATTTTAGGGCTCCTACAGACCACTATTGGAGAAGGCAATGGCACCCCACTCCAGTACTCTTGCCTGGAAAATCCCATGGATGGAGGAGCCTGGTGCGCTGCAGACCATGGGAGTCGCGAAGAGTCAGACACGACTGAGCGACTTCACTTTCACTTTTCATTTTCATGCATTGGAGAAGGAAATGGCAACCCACTCCAGTGTTCTTGCCTGGAGAATCCCAGGGACGGGGGAGCCTGGTGGGCTGCCATCTATGGGATCGCACAGAGTTGGACACGACTGAAGCGACTTAGCAGCAGCAGCACAGACTACTATGGAACCTATTAGTCCTTTTATGTAAAACTAGGTCCTGAACTGAAATATTGTAATTTCATCACATTGCACAAGTCAAACATCCATACACCAGCCATCTAGGAAACAATTCACAAAAATTGTAGGCATTTGATTTTCCACAAACACACACTCTAAAATAATCATAGTAATCAATGGCAAAACTTATACTTTGATTACCCTAGCTTGATAAATAAAGACAGGTTATCTTCTTAAAGGATATAATTTTATTCATGAGGAAAAATTCTTTTGACACCTCTTTGCTTTGGGGCAGCAGTAGAGTGATAGGACATAAAGAGGATTCTTTATAAAGATTTCTTTCTTTTTTTTCCCACTCTCATAGAGGAGAAGAAAAAAAAAATTCTGTTCTATAACACTTCTTTGCAGATATATCATGCAGGGCTGGATGAAAAACAATTTGGAATCAAGGATGCTGGGAGAAATATCAACAACTTCAATATGCAAACTGTTGTTGTTCAGTCATTCAGTCATGTCCGACTCTTTGTGAACCCATGGACTGCAGTATGCCAGGGTTATCTGTCCTTCACTTATCTCCCCACATTTGTTCAAACTCATGTCCATTGAGTCGATGATGCCTTCCAACCAGCTCATCCTGGGTCGCCCCTTTCTCTTCCTGCCTTCAATCTTTCCCAGCATAAGGATCTTCTCCAGTGAGTCAGCTTTCCCATTAGGTGGTCAAAGTATTGGAGCTTCAGCCTCAGCATTAGTATTTCCTATGAATATTCAGGGTTAATTTTCTTTAGAAATGACTGGTTTGATCTCCTTGAGTGCAAGGGACTCTCAAAATTCCCCTCCAACACCACGGTTTGAAAGTATCAATTATTCAGCACTCAACTTTTTTATGGTCCAACTCTCACATCTGTACATGACTACTGGAAAATCCATAGCTTCAACCATGTCCAGATTTGTTGGCAAAATGATATCTCTGCATTTCAATACACTGTCTAGGTTTGTCATAGTTTTTATCCCAAGAAGCAACCATCTTTTAATTATGTGACTGCAGTATAAGCCAGACATCCTGTTATGTGAAGTCAAGTGGGCCTTAGGAAGCATCACTACGAACAAAGTGTAGGTGATGGAATTCCAGTTGAACTCTTTCAAATCCTAGAAGAAGATACAGTAAAAGTGCTGCACTCAATATGTCAGCAAATTTGGAAAATTCAGCAGTGGCCACAAGAATGGAAAAGGTCAGTTTTCATTCCAATTCCAAAGAAAGGCAATGCCAAAGAATGCTCAAACTACCACACAACTGCACTCATCTCACATGCTAGTAAAGTAATGCTCAAAATTCTCCAAGCCAGGCTTCAGCAATATGTGAATCATGAACTTCCAGATGTTCAAGTTGGTGTTAGAAAAGGCAGAGGAACCAGAGATCAAATTGCCAACATCTGCTGGATCACTGAAAAAAGCAAGAGAGTTCCAGAAAAACATCTATTTCTGCTTTATTGACTATGCCAAAGCCTTTGACTGTGTGGATCACAATAAACTGTAAAAAGTTCTGAAAGACATGAGAATACCAGACCACCTGACCTGCCTCTTGAGAAACCTATATGAAGGTCAGGAAGCAACAGTTAGAACTGGGCATGGAACAACAGACTGGTTCCAAATAGGAAAAGGAGTACGTCAAGGCTGTATATTGTCACCCTGCTTATTTAACTTATATGCAGTTTACATCATGAGAAACACTGGGCTGGAGGAAGCACAAGCTGGAATCAAGATTGCCAGGAGAAATATTAATAAACTCAGATATGCAGATGACACCACCATTATGGCAGAAAGTGAAGAAGAACTAAAGAGCTTCTTGATAAAATGAAACAGGAGAGTGAAAAAGTTGAGTTACAGCTCAACATTCAGAAAACTAATATCATGGCATCTGGTCCCATCATTTCATGGCAAATAGGTGGGGAAACAGTGGCTTACTTTATTTGTGGGGCTCCAAAATCACTGCAGATGGTGATTGTAGCCATGAAATTAAAAGATGCTTTCTTCTGGGAAGGAAAGTTATGACCAATGTAGACAGCATAGTAAAAAGCAGAGACATTACTTTGTGAATAAAGGTTCATCTAGTCAAGGCCATTGTTTCATCATTAGTCATATATGGATGTGAGAGTTGGACTATGAAGAAGTCTGAGAGCCAAAGAATTGATGCTTTTGAACTGTGGTGATTGAGAAGACTCTTGAGAGTCCCTTGGACTGCAAGGAGATCAAACCAATCCATCCTGTTCCACAGGTTGTTGTGATCCAACAGTCAAAGGCTTAAGGGTAGTCAATGAAGCAGAAGTAGGTGTTTTTCTTAAATTCTCATGCATTTTCTATGATCCAACAGATGTTGGCAATTTGATCTCTGGTTCCTCTGCCTCTTCTAAATCCAGCTTGTACATCTAGAATTTTTGGTTCACATACTGTTGAAAATCCTAGCTTACAGGATTCTCAGCTTTCTTGCTGGCATGTGTAATGAGTGCAACTGTGTGATAGTTTGAACATTCATTCACATTGTCCTTCATTTGGGATGGCTTCCCTGGTGACTCAGACAGTAAAGAATATGCCTGCAATGCAGGAGACCTTGGTTTGACTCCTGGATTGGGAAGATACCCTGGAGAAGGGAACAGTGACCCACTCCAGTACTCTTGCCTGGAAAATCCCATAGACTGAAGAGCCTGGTAGACTGCAGTCCATGGGTCGCTAAGGGTCGGATACAACTGAGCAACTTCACTTTCACTTTTCACTTTCATGCATTGGAGAAGGAAATGGCAACCCACTCCAGTGTTCTTGCCTGGAGAATCCCAGGGTCGGGGGAGCCTGGTGGGCTGCCGTCTATGGGGTCACATAGAGTCGGAGATGACTGAAGTGACTTAGCAGCTGCAGGTGTGTGTGTGTATATATATGTATATATATAATCGCATGTATGTATATATATAACTGTATGCATGTATATATGTGTATATATATTTTTTCTAATGCATGATTCCTATTACATAATTACAATGAATTATTCTGAAAATGCTTTGGATTAAAATTTCTCTGATTTTAAAATAATTCTCTAGTTAACTATTTTAAGACCTTCAAGCTAGTCTCTCATAAAACTTTTGCATATAGCCTCTTTTGTTTCTGATTTAAAAATGAATATCATGGCATATAAACATTAGATTAATTTTAACCTTTCAGAAATACATTTTATTTGTTATGAATATCATATAGACTATTAAACCCCAAAACACATGAGTATTAAAAATGTTCCTTACAGGGTTAGTTGGAAAGAATTATTTTATGCAATTTGTGCTCAACTGGGAAAAGCTGTGAGAAGTCAAATTGCTCTCTCCAGAGAATTTTTTCTCTTTGCCAGATAATAAATCCCACAAGATTTTAGAAATTCCCTTTATCATTATTTCTACATTCTCTTATCCTGGTGCCCCAAGAGTCTAGAACTGCTAGGGAGAATATTTCAAGTACTGAAACATGTTTTGTATAATACCACAAAACTTATCTTGTAGAAAACACTACGTATGTATGGTGTGTATGTGTGACATACACATATATTTCATATATAATCAATGTAAAAAACAGTCATTATCCTTATATATTTATATTACATATTTTAAAGAACTAGCAGATCTTTTAAGCAGATATCAAGCTCTATAATAAGCCAATAAAATCAGCACAGATACTTTTCTTATGTTAAAGTACTTATTTCTTGTATTCCTAAGAGTATCTCAGTTAACATATGAATATTTAAAACTTATTCTTTGTATGTGACAGTGTAGAATTTTCTTTGCAAAATGCCATTTAATTATATAAATTATTCTTGGGATGTGCACTCACTTTGTATACATTTGTATCATTTTTTAATATGAAGTGAAGTCATTTAGTCATGTCTGATTCGTTGAGACCCCATGGACTATAGCCTACCAGCCTCCTCCATCCATGAATTTTCCAGGCAAGAGTACTGGAGTGGGTTGCCATTTCCTTCACTGGGGGATCTTCCTGAACCAGGAATGGAACTGGGGTCTGCCACATTGCAGGCAGACACTTTACCATCTGAGCCCCAGGGAAGCCATTTTCATGAGTATAACACTTTGACATACTGCAGCTGAAAATGACAGTTAAAATGAAAATGACTAACCTTTGAAAACACAGACTGAGTATAATTAAAACAGTAGAGAGAAACAAATTGATAATTAATAACAATGTGAGAAAACATCTAGTGAAATTATTCTTGTCATTGCTGAAACATGGGCTGCCATGGTTGCAGATATAGGTTAAAAATGGGTCAAAATTAGTTTTTGTTTTGTTTGGTGGAGGAGACCTTGAAAAACAGATAATATATGTCAGCAAATGCAGATACTCTGCTCTGAGAGTCAAGTATGTTAAGGAACAAGGATCATCAGAAAAATCAAGTTATCTTTCAAGAGAATAGTCTTACAATTCTTTCAAGAGAATATTTCAAAACAGACAGAAATACATTGATTTAACTAATCAAAGCACTTGTATTAAACATTAATTAAATTTAAAACTTTGGGCAAGGTCAATTCTTATTTTAAAAGATACTTACAGAATCATTTCAATGTTTTGAAACTCCTTTTCTTCTCCTTTCCCAAATTTAAAGCTTTGGGCAAGGTCAATTCTTGTTTTAAAAAGATACTTACAGAATCATTTCAATGTTTTGAAACTCCTGTTTCTCCTCCACCAAACAAGACAAAAACTAGTTTTGACCCATTTTTAACCCTATATCTGCAACCATGGCAGCCCATGCCTCAGCAATGACAAGAATAATTTCACTAGATGTTTTCTTACATTATTATTATCAATCTGTTTCTTCTACTGTTTTAATTATACTCAGTCTGTGTTTTCAAGGTAAGTCATTTTCATTTTAACTGTCATTTTCAGCTGGCAGTATGTCAAAGTGTTATACTCATGAAAATGGCTTCCTGGGGCTCAGATGGTAAAGTGTCTGCCTGCAATGTGGCAGACCCCAGTTCCATTCCTGGTTCAGGAAGATCCCCTGGTGAAGGAAATGGCAAGTGTCCATTATTTTAATCCATCATAACTTTCATGATGCCATAGGTTGTTTCATTATCATTGTTTTCCTAGAACAAACTGAAATCTCTTTAATGTCCAGGGTTATGTTTTGCATGATAATTGTTATTCTAGGGGGTTAATTGCTATTCTAGGGCAGTATATAAGAAATAATTTAAATGACTAAATGGAGGAGTGACTAGCTGAATGAATGAATATTTTAGACTGCTCTCACATTTGAATATATTTTTTATTCAGAATATTTTAACCAAATACAGATATCTAAAACAACAGCCAGGTAGGTGATTGGGAATATTCCAATACAATTTGAAGGAAGCACAGGTAAAGCACAAAGTTGCATCTGAGGGTCAATACTGGATAAATACAGAAGAATGATAAATATATGCCATCCAACTGTACATTCATATAAAGCAGAAATATCTTTTAAATGAAAAATATTGGCTGAAGCATCAACAAGCTTAAGGTGAAGGAATAATAAATCTGGTATGGATAGGGGACTGATGCCATTATTAAAACAGAAACACTGCATTGCCCTTTCACAAAGTTAGGAAGATTCAGTTTTCTCCATTCAAAAAAGCAATTGTGTTTTAAAAATAGATATTCTATATGAGATAGATATAAAAGTTTCTTATAGTCATTTTATAAAAAATTTTAAAAAGTGTATATCATCTAGTAGTTGGCCCAATGAGGCTTTCACTAATAAGAAATTTCCAGAGGCATAGCTGGTAACACAGTACCCTGACGGTTTCTTTCTGCGATGGACTAGCCTCAGGAGTTTGATATCTTATTTCTCTGGTTGGCAAGTGAAAGAGAAATGCTAAACACCTGATTCCAAGTTATGCCAATCCCTGTGTTTGTAGGGCACACTTGGGTTTAGGGGTTAAGGATGGTTGCATCCTCATTTTCTGCATGTGCAATGTACATATTCCATTACACAAATTGTTATTAATACTTATTTCCAAACAAAGAACATCACAAAATGTATTCGTTTTGCTTAAATCACTAACATAAAGGTGACTTTTTTCCTTTGATTTTTGCTACATGTATAGATTTCAAATGTTTAAAAACTATAGGAAATCTTTTAGGCTTTCTAAGAAGTCACAAAAAGCATATATATAATTAAAATCTAAAGATTCTAAAAAGACTAAAACATCCTCAATATCATAGTATAGAAAAAAAATAATTATATTTCATTAATGTAGTGTGAATAGTAAACCTGGTGCTTAGAATATAGCATCTGAACTATCACTATTTCAAGTAGTTAGTAGAGGTGATAGTCAAGATAGTCATAGGAATACTATTAAAAATGTTATCTCAATGTTGTGATACATACTTATAACATTAGAGAGAGTTTAAAAGTACTTACAATTTTATTTTATACAACACAGAATATACTATTGATTAATGCAGATTGAAGATGATTTCCACAATAAGTAGCTAACTAGAAAATACACTGGATTTTTTCAGTGGGTTGTCAACCCAAATTATCAATATAAAGACACATTTTAATATTTCTCTAGGTTCCCATATCACTTAAAATATTTAGAAATCGAGAGAGTACTACTGAGCGTGCTTACATGCTCAATGGTGTTCGACTCTGTGTGACCCCATGGACTGCAGACTGCCAGGCTCCTCTGTCTGTGGGGTACTCCAGGCAAGAATATTGGAAAGGGTAGCCATTCTTCCAGAGGGGACCGAATCTGTCTCCTGCATGTCTTGCATTGGCAGGGGGATTCTTTACCACTGAGTCACCTGGGAAGCCCCTACTACTCACTGTATAAGGATGAAAATTAAATAGGTACCACAGTAAATATGTACAGTAATAAAGATGTATTTGTAATGCTAAATGCCATATTTTAATTGAAAAGCAATTCAGCTTTCAAATATTTTGAAATTTCACACTGTTAACCTGGAATGGTATGTTGAACATTCTTGCAGACAACGGCTTAACATCTTTCCCATAACTCAAAATATGACATATATTAAACATTAAGTGAGTAAAGGAGAATACAAAACCCAATAATGTGGTAGGATTAACTACAATTATAATGAACACAAAATGCAGATAAAGGTGAAAAGCTGCATGATTTCCTGCAACTAAGAAACATAAACTAATTTCTGGATAAAGAAATGATCGAGCATATATATATATATATATATATATATATATAAAATATGATATATTTACACATACAAACACATATACACACACATATAAAGGAATTTAGAAAGCTCTAATGGTGAGAAAATGTATCAAATAAAATTAAATAATAATTTCATTATAGGCCAAAATCTTTTATATAAAAAAAAACTCTACTGCACTGAAGTACCCCAAAATGTGTTCAGATGAAGTAACATGATTATTTTGGGTGGTAGATGATTTTTTCTTTATATTTCCTATGTTAATCATATGTTTTATAATAATAATTTCTAACAAAAATTCAGTATTTACAAAAAATCAACCTCCAATATTTGTCATTACAAATTAATGTAATTAAGGCTCAAAATTATATAGTATTTAAAGTCTAATATTATTTTAATTGTTAAACATGCTGATGAATATAATTTTTAAAAAATTAGAAAAAATTATATATTTTAGAAAGCATACAGCATCTTTACCCATAAAATGAATAAAATGATTATGATTACAATTTTTAAGAAAATATTTTTTTTTCATTTTAGACATCAACTTTTCTGACTTTTTATATCAAGAATGAAATAAATTACATTAATATACTGTCATAGCTAAATTTAGTTTCAGGTAAAAGTGAGAAAGAAGGAAAATTTAATACAAGAGAATTTGATTTGTACAAACCATCCATCATATTGTCACGCTGTAGGCAAAAGTTCTATGATAATCTCATCATTTAAAAAATCACCTCCACATAGTATATATGCCTTAGCATGTGCATGTATATTTACTAGCACAAAATATAATATTTTAAAATAACCCCTTTTAAAGAATATTTTAGTGGTATGAATGGCATCTTCTTTCTTAGTATTTTTGAAACTGAAAATCCTTACCAATGGACTACTTGGTTATAGTACATGAGAAAAAATCCCAGTGAGATCTGAAACCTTAAGAGATTTGTTCAGCTCATGGCGTATGTCATCATGACCTATCTATTTGCTGTCTTTATCAACATGGCTTTATTATTGCAGGAAATGTTACATAGAACAATAGATGCAACAATAACTGCAAATTTAGCTACTCAAATAACACAAATTATACAACTCAGAATTAAAGGTAAAGTGTTGGCTAATTTTCTCACATTCTGTAGGCCAGAATTCTTGGCCAGGCTGGCTCTATTGGATTCCTGGATTAGGGTATCACAAGGTTGAAATAAAAATCTTCAGTTGAGGCTTTTCTCAGGACACTTTGGGGAAGAGTCTGATTTCATTCATGTTGTTAACAGAATTTTGTTTCTTGCAGTTGCAGGATTGAAGTCACCATTTCCCTTATGGCTGTCAGTTGGGTGTGGCTTTCAGTTTCTAAACCAATGTGTTCCCTGTTCTGAGTCCCCCTCCATCTCAAGCCAGCAGTAGTATTTTGAATTCTTTCAGCATTTCTAATCTCTCTTACCTTCATTTATACCACAAATTTAAGAAACTCTTCTTCTAAATGGATCATATGATTACATTTGGCTGACCTGGAGAATCTCTCCTTTGATTAACCCAAAATTAACTGATTAGTAAACTTAATTATATATGCCAAAGCCCAATGCCATTATATAAGATAATCATGAGGATCATATTTCATCACATTCATAGTTACAGGGATTCTTCTGGGAAACTTTAAGGAGGCATTTTGGAATTCTACTAGTCATAAGTAAAGCTTTAAATAATTTTAGTTTCTTTTAGAAACTTCAAGGAAACTTAATATCCAAAATGGCTCAATAATGATAGCAAAGAAGTGGGACCTGAGGTATTTCCTGAGAACATCTTCATGGAAACTACTTACTCCAATATGGTCGAGAGAAAAGTATAGGAAACTATTTCCCTTCTATAAGAACAAAAAAAATGAGACTTTATGAGCCATATTTGCATCAGGAAAAGGAAAACAGCATCCCTTACAGGGCATATAGAATTTTGTGGCTTGATAACCGGTATCAGCAATAGCCAGCATCACACCTGGTAGAGAAACAAGGCAGGCAGCACCAACAGCGGCAAGAAAATAGAAATCTACAAGCCAGATAGGTCAAACTGAATTAAACTAATTCAGTGATGACTCAACAATGGAGTCCTCTGAGGATGCTCTATTGTACTAAAGCTGAGTACACAATGCAAAGAAATAGAGGAAAACAATAGAATGGAAAAGATAAGATATCTCCTCAAGAAAATTATACATACCAAGGAAATATTTCATGCAAAGATGGGCTAAATAAAGGCTGAACAGTATAGAGTAACAGAAGCAGAAGACATTTAGAAGAGCTGGTAAGAATCCACAGAACTAACCACGATGGTGTCATCAGTCACCTAGAGTCAGACATCCTGAAGTGTAAAGTCAAGTGGGACTTAAGAAGCATTACTATGAACAAAGCTAATGGAAGTAATGGAATTCCAGCTGAGATATTTCAAATCCTAAAAGATAATGCTGTTAAAGTACTGCATTCAATATGCCAGCAAATTTGGGAAACTCAGAGCGGCCATGGGACAGGAAATGGTCAGTTTTCATCCCAATACCAAATAAGAGCGATGCCAAAGAATGTTTATACTACCGCACAATGCACTCATTTCAAATGATAGCAAGGTAATGCTCAAAGTCCTTCAAGTTGAGCTTTAATGGCATGTGAACCAAGAACTTCCAGATATACAAGCTGGATTTAGAAAAAGAGGAATCAAACATCAAATTGCCAACATGTGTTGGATCATAGAAAAAGCAAAGGAATTCCCCCCCAAAAAAACTACTTTTGCTTCACTGACTATGCTAAAACTGTTGACTGTATGGATCACAACCAACTGTGGAAAATTATTAAAGAGATTGGAATACCAGACCACCTTACCTACCTCCTGAGAAACCTGTACGCAGGTCAAAAAGCAACAGTTAGAACTGGACATGGAAAAATGGACTTGTTCAAAACTGGGAAAAGAGTGTGTCAAGCCTGTATACTGTCACCCTGCTTATTTAACTTATATGTAAAATATATCATGTGAAACACTGACCTGTATGAAGCTGGAATCAAGATTACCAGGAGAAATATCAATAACCTCAGATATACGGATTATATCACCCTAATGGAAGAAAGCTAAGAGAAACTAAAGAGCCTCATGATGAAGATGAAAGACAAGAGTGAAAAAACTGGCTTTAAACTCAAGATTCAAAAAACTAAGATCATGACATCTGGTTCCATCTCTTCATGGCAAATAGATGAGGAAACAGTGGAAACAGTGACAAACTTTATTTTCTTGGGCTCCAAAATCTCTACAGATGGTGACTGCAGTAATGATATTAAAAGACACTTGCTCCTTGGAAGTAAAGCTAAGACAAATGTAGATAACTTATTAAAAAAAAAAAAAACAGAGACATGACTTTGCCGACAAATTTCTGTATAAAGATATGGTTTTTCCAGTAGTCATGTATGGATGTGAGACTGGACCATAAAGAAGGCTGAGACAAGAACTGATGGTTTTGAATTACGGTGCTGGAGACGATTCTTGAGAGTCCCTTGGACTACAAGGAGATCAAACTAGTTAGTCCTAAAGGAAATCAATCTTGAATATTCACTGGAAGAACTGATGCCGAAGCTGAATCTCCAATACTTTGGCCATCTGATCAGAAGATCCATCGCATTGGAAAAAAACCCTGATGCTTGGAAAGACTGAGGGCAGGAGGAGAAGGTGGCAACAGAGGATGAGACAGTTGAATGGCATCATCAGTTCAATGGACGTGAGTTGAAGCAAACACGGAGAGTCTGGTGGCAAAGAGTCAGAAACGACTGAGTGACTGAACAACAACAAAGTGACTAGAAAGGACAAATGAAATGGTAGTAAATATGACAGTCTGTTTACATCTTCCAAAGTGACCAGACTATGAAATGAATAATGATTAGGATATTAATCAAATCACTAGATTTAACTAAGTATATCAAACTGGAATACTTTTTCCCTTAGACAGATAGAGTAATTAAAAGTTAATATGTTTACTTATAGAAATGGCTCTTTCCTCTTTTCTAACATATGAATTTTAGAGTATAAATTATATTCCATTTTAGTTTCCAAAGATATGATAAACACATGAAAGGAAGAAAATATCTTTAAATTGTAGGTTTGGTGAACATTAAGTGCCCTTCTATCATCCTTCTTGATATCATTTACACAGCATGAGCTGCACAACTGTGTCCTCTGAAATTTAGAGAGAACAGGAAAATCCCAGGCAAGTGTTCCTTGATAAGAAAACAAATAAATATATTATCCTTGATATCAGCCACTTCCTGTTTATGTGTGTGTGTGAGTGTGTGTGTGTGTGTGTGTGTGTGTGAGAGAGAGAGAGAGAGAGAGAGAGAGAGAGAGATGTTTATAATTTCTGAAGAACTGAGGGACAGAAGTCAAAATAACTCCTGTTTAATTGTTCAGTTTAAAATGTCATGCAATTGTCATCCTTATCACCTGTGAGGAATGAAAAGGGTTGTAGGTAGTGTGGTTATTGACTAACATTTAAAGAGAAGAAATGTTCAGTGAGAAAAGATGCTCTTACAACCTTGGTCACTGCAGAAATACAGACAAATAGACATATTACAGTTAATTTATCTTTCCTCCACAGGATAGAGCAATATGTAGGAAAAAATATACCACAGTTATTTATCTTTTGCTGAGAAATATCCTCAAAATCTCTTTGTAAGAGTTTGCATAAATGAATTCATATAGTGAGAATATTTTCAAAAGTACTGCATTACCTAAAGGCCAAAGAAAGTGGGGAATTTATTTCAGTGTATCACTATATATATATATATATATATCAGTTCAGTTCAGTAGCTCAGTTGTATCTGACACTTTGCAACCCCATGAATCGCAGCACGCCAGGCCTCCAGTCCATCAGCAACTCCCGGAGTTCACTCAGACTCACGTCCATCGAGTCAGTGATGCCATCCAGCCATCTCATCCTCGGTCATCCCATTCTCCTCCTGCCCCGAATCCCTCCCAGAATCAGAGTCTTTTCCAATGAGTCAACGCTTCGCATGAGGTGGCCAAAGTACTGGAGTTTTAGCTTTTGCATCATTCCTTCCAAAGAAATCCCAGGGCTGATCTCCTTCAGAATGGACTGGTTGTATCTCCTTGCAGTCCTAGGGACTCTCAAGAGTCTTCTCTAATACCGCAGTTCAAAAGCATCAATTCTTCGGTGCTCAGCTTTCTTCACAGTCCAAATCTCACATCCATACATGACCACTGGAAAAACCATAGCCTTGACTAGACGAACATTTGTTGGCAAAGTAATGTCTCTGCTTTTAAATATGCTATCTAGATTGGGCATAACTTTTCTTCCAAGGAGTAAGCATCTTTTAATTTCATGGCTGAAGTCACCATCTGCAGTGATTTTGGAGCCCCCCAAAATAAAGTTTGACACTGTTTCTACTGTTTCCCCATCTATTTCCCATAAAGTAATGGGACCAGATACCATGATCTTAGTTTTCTGAATGTTGAGTTTAAGCCAAGTTTTTCACTCTCCTCTTTCACTTTCATTAAGAGGCTTTTTAGTTCCTCTTCACATTCTCCCATAAGGGTGGTGTCATCTGCATATCTGAGGTTATTGATATTTCTCCTGATGATCTTGATTCCAGCTTGTGCTTCTTCCAGCCCAGGGTTTCTCATGATGCACTCTGCATAGAAGTCAAATAAGCAGGGTAACAATATACAATCTCCCTTTCCTATTTGGAACCAGTCTGTTGTTTCATGTTCAGTTCTAACTATTCCTTTCTGACCTGCATATAGGTTTCTCAAGAGGCAGGTCAGGTGGTCTGGTATTCCCATCTCTTCAGAATTTTGCACAGTTTATTGTGATCCACAGTCCAAGGCTTTGGCATAGTCAATAAAGCAGAAATAGATGTTTTTCTGGAACTCTGTTGCTGTTTTCAATGTTCCAGTGGATGTTGGCAATTTGATCTCTGGTTCCTCTGCCTTTTCTAAAACCAACTTGAACATCTGAAAGTTCATGATTCACATATTGCTGAAGCCTGGCTTGGAGAATTTTGAGCATTACTTTACTAGTGTGTGAGATGAGTGTAATTGTGCTATATTTGAGCATTCTTTGGCATTTCCTTTCTTTGGGATTGGAATGAAAACTAACCTTTTCCAGTCCTGTGGCCACAGCTGAGTTTTCTAAATTTGTTGGCATATTGAGTCCAGCACTTTCACAGCATCATCTTTCACGATTTGAAATAGCTCAACTGGAATTCCATCACCTCTACTAGCTTTGCTCGTAGTGATGCTTTCTAAGACCCAGTTGACTTCACATTCCAGGATGTCTAGCTCTTGGTAAGTGATCACACCATCGTGATTATCTTGGTCATGAAGATCTTTTTTGAACAGTTCTTCTGTGTATTCTTGCCACCTCTTCTTAATATCTTCTGCTTCTGTTAGGTCCATACCATTTCTGTCCTTTTTCAAGCCCATCTTTGCATGAAATGTTTCCTTGGAATCTCTAATTTTCTTGAAGAGATCTTTAGTCTTTCCCGTTCTGTTGTTTTCCTCTGTTTCTTTTCATTTATCTCTGAAGAAGTCTTTCTTATCTCTTCTTGCTATTCTTTGGAACTCTGCATTTAGATGCTTATATCTTTCCTTTTCTCCTTGGCTTTTCGCTTCTCTTCTTTTCACAGCTATTTGTAAGTCCTCCCCAGACAGCCATTTTGCTTTTTTTCATTTCTTTTCCAAGGGGATGATCTTGATCCCTATCTCCTGTACAATGTCACGAACCTCATTCCATAGTTCATCAGGTACTCTATCTATCAGATCTAGTCCCTTAAATCTATTTCTCATTTCCACTATATAATCATAAGGGATTTGATATAGGTCATATCAAAATGGTCTAGTGGTTTTCCCTACTTTCTTCAATTTAAAAGTCTGAATTTGTCAATAAGGAGTTCATGATCTGAGTCACAGTCAGCTCCTGGTCTTGTTTTTATTGACTGTTTAGGTTAGAGCTTCTCCATCTTTGGCTGCAAACAATATAATCAATCTGATTTCGGTGTTGACCATTTGGTGATGTCCATGTTTAGAGTCTTCTCTTGTGTTGTTGGAAGAAGGTGTTTGCGATAACCAGTGCATTTTCTTGGCAAAATTCTATTAGTCTTTTCCCTGCTTCATTCCACATTCCAAGGCCAAATTTGCCTGCTACTCAAGGTGTTTCTTGACTTCTAACTTTTGCATTCCAGTTCCCTATAATGAAAAAAACATATTTTTGGGGTGTTAGTTCTAAATGGTCTTGTAGGTCTTCATAGAATCGTTCGACTTCAGCTTCTTCAGCGTTACTAGTTGGGGCATAGGCTTGGATAACTGCGATATTGAATGGTTTGCCTTGGAGATGAACAGAGATCATTTTGTCATTTTGAGATTGCATCCAAGTACTGCATTTTGGATTCTTTTGTTGACCATGATGGCTACTCCATTTCTTCTAAGGGATTCCTGCCCACAGTAGTAGATATAATGGTCATCTCAATTAAATTCACCCATTCCAGTCCATTTAAATTCTCTGATTCCTAGAATGTTGATGTTTACTCTTGCCATCTCCTTTTTGACCGCTTCCAATTTGTCTTGATTCATAGACCTGACATTTCAGGTTCCTATGCAATAATGCTCTTTACAGCATTGGACCTTGCTTCTATCACCAGTCACATCCGCATCTGGGTATTGTTTTTGCTTTGGCTCCATCCCTTCATTCTTTCGGGATATATTTCTCCACTGATCTCCAAGTAGCATATTGGGCACCTACTGACCTGGGGAGTTCCTCTTTCAGTATTCTATCATTTTGACTTTTCATACTGTTCATGGGATTCTCAAGGCAAGAATACTGAAGTGGTTTGCCATTCCCTTCTCCAGTGGACCACATTGTTTCTGACTTCTCCACCATGCCTACCTGTGTTGGGTGGCCCCACAGGGCATGGCTTAGTTTCATTGAGTTAGACAAGGCTGTGGTCCTGGTGTGATTAGATTCACTAGTTTTCTGTGATTATGGTTTCAGTGTGTCTGCCCTCTTGCAACACCTACCATCTTACTTGGGTTTCTCTTAAAGATGCTTTGATTAGGATAATATAATAAAACCAATAGAAAAAAGTAAAGTATTGCTTTTTAAAGAGAAGAGATGGGAAGAATAAAAAGGATTCAAACATACATATATATATATATATATATATCACTTTATATCACTTTATGTTTGAATCCTTTTTTATTTTTCCCATCTCTTCTCTTTGAAAAGCAATACTTTACTTTTTTCTATTGGCTTTATTGTATTATCCTAATCAAAGCATCTTTAAGAGTAAGTGAAGCTTTTGTAAAATTGATGACCTCACTATTATCTATAGCTATATCCCATTCTCCCTCTGACCTCATCAGAATACACAGCACTAAAAGTTCCACTCAGTTAAGTAATATATGTGTATATTATATATATATATATATATATATATATATATATATATCACTAAGATATTTAATCATCATAATAGTTTACACTTATGCTGTGTTTCATGTCTCTTTCACTGCCACAATACTATCAGAATGATTTAGAATTTATGTTTCTAAGGGCCTGGGGAACAAAGATGAAGTTAAAATCTCTCACTCAAAACAGCTCAAATTTTAATGTGTAAGATATAGGGAAGAGCAAGTATCCACAGGATATCTGTATATCACAAAGGCTCATGGGAGTTTGGAAGAGGGTTTATTATCTCAGTTTGGCTCACTGATTCAGAACATCTCAAAACTTGATTCAGTTTAAGACTAAATTCTAAAGAAAAACCAGGGGCTTTAAAAGTAGAAAGACATAAAAATCTCAAAGAAGAGTGTGGAAAGTAAGAAATATCATGTTTTAAAAAGTTTGTTCTTGTTGAATGATAAAACTAATGCTAGGAAGTATGTGAAATGAAGCTGAAGATAGAGGAGTAGAATAAATCATAGATTACCTTCTATGTCACAATATAAAGATTAACACAATATTATTTCAAAAGGGACTAAGAACTTCACAGAAGATGTTCAAGTAGAGAAGTGATATAATCGTATTTGTGTGTGTGCTCTCAGTCATGTTGTACTTTTTGTGACCCCACAGACTGTAGCCCACCAGTCTTCTCTGCTTATGGAATTTTCCAGACAAGAATAGTGGACTGCATTGCCATTTTCCACACCAAGGGATTTTCCTGACCCAGGGATCAAATCCAAGTCTACTGCACCTCCTGATTTGGCAGGCAGATTCTTTACCATTATGCCACCTGGAAAGACAATAATCTATTCCATTTTGCAGATACAGAGACAAAATATAGCATAGATGGTGATTAAATTAATTTGGGTTTTGAAACCAGATTGTTTCTACATAAATACCACCTCTACTACAGTTTACTCATATGTACCTGGGTAACTAAGTTGGAATCTAAATGTCTCAATTTCATAACTTTAACATAAAATTGTCATATGAATTAAATTGAGCCATGCCATGTTCAGTCGCTCAGTCGTGCCCGATTCTTTGCAACCCCATGGACTGAAATATGCCAGTTCAGTTCAGTTCAGTTCAGTTGCTCAGTCGTGTCCGACTCCTTGCGACCCCATGAATCGCAGCACGCCAGGCCTCCCTGTTCATCACCATCCTCCGGAGTTCACTCAGACTCACGTCCATCGAGTCTGTGATGCCATCCAGCCATCTCATCCTCTATTGTCCCCTTCTACTCCTGCCCCCAATCCTTCCCAGAATCAGAGTCTTTCCCAATGAGTCAACTCTTCACATGAGGTGGCCAAAGTACTGGAATTTCAGCTTTAGCATCATTCCTTCCAAAGAAATCCCAGGGTTGATCTCCTTCAGAATGGACTGGTTGGATCTCCATGCAGTCCAAGGGACTCTCAAGAGTCTTCTCCAACACCACAGTTCAAAAGCATCAATTCTTCAGCGTTCAGCCTTCTTCATAGTCCAACTCTCACATCCATACATGACCACAGGAAAAACCATAACCTTGACTAGATGGACCTTAGTCGACAAAGTAATGTCTCTGCTTTTGAATATACTATCTAGGTTGGTCATAACTTTTCTTCCAAGGAGTAAGTGTCTTTTAATTTCATGGCTGCAATCACCATCTGCAGTGATTTTGGAGTCCAAAATATAAAATCTGACACTGTTTCCACTTTTTCCCCATCTATTTCCCATGAAGTGATGGGACCGAATGCCATGATCTTCGTTATCTGAATGTGGAAATATGCCAGGCATCCCTGTTTATCATCAACTCCCAGAGTTTACCCAAACTCATCTTCATTGAGTCAGTGATGGCATCCAACCATCTCATCCTCTGTTGTCCCCTTCTCCAGCCCTCAATCTCTCCTAGCATCAAGGTCTTTTCAAATTAGTCAGCTCTTCACATCAGATGGCCAAAGTATTGGAGTTTCAGCTTCAACATAAGCCCTTCCAATGATCACCCAAGACTGATTTCCTTTACGATGGACTGGTTCAATCTCCTTGCAGTCCAAGTGACTCTCAAGAGTCTTCTGCAACAACACAGTTCAAAAGCATCAATTCTTTGGTGCTCAGCTGTCTTTATAGTCCAACTCTCATATCTATACATGACCACTGGAAAAACTATAACCTTGATTAGATGGACCTTTATTGGCAAAGTAATGTCTCTGCTTTTTAATATGCTGTCTAGGTTGGTCATAACTTTCCTTCTAAGGAGTAAGCATCTTTTAATTTCATGCTGCAGTCTTCATCTGCAGTGATTTTGAAGCCCCACAAACATAGTCAGCCACTGTTTCCACTGTTTAACTATCTATTTGCTATGAAGAGATGGAGCTGGATACCATGATTTTAGTTTTCTGAATGTTAGCTTTAAGCCAACTGTTTAACTCTCCTCCTTCACCTTCATCAAGAGGCTCTTTAGTTTTTCTTCACATTCTGCCATAATGGTGGTGTCATCTGCATATCTGAGGTTATTGATATTTCTCCCAACAATGTGATTCCAGCTTGTGCTTCATCCAGCCCAACGTTTCTCATGATGTATTCTGCATATAAGTTGAATAAGCAGGGTGACAATATACAGCCATGACATACTCCTTTTCCTATTTGGAACCAGTCTGTTGTTCCCTGACCAGTTCTAACTGTCACTTCCTGAACTGCAAACAGATTTCTCAAAAGGCAGGTCAGGTGGTCTGGTATTCCCATCTCTTTCAGAATTTCCAACAGTTTATGGGGGTTCACACAATCAAAGGTTTTGGCATAGTCAATAAAGCAGAAATAGATGAGTTTCTGGAACTTTCTTGCATTTTCGATGATCCAGTGGGTCTTGGCAATTTGATCTCTGGTTCCTCTGCCTTTTCTAAAATAATTTTGAACATCTGGGAGTTCATGATTCATGTACTGCTGAAGCCTGTCTTAGAGAATTTTGAGCATTACTTTGCTAGAGTGTGAGCTGAGTGCAATTGTGCGATAGTTTGAGCATTCTTTGGTATTGTCTTTTTGGGGAATGGAATGACAACTGACCTTTCCCAGTCCTGTGGCCTCTGCTGAGTTTTACAGATTTGCTGGCATATTGAGGGCAGCACTTTCACAGCATCATCTTTCATGTTTTGAAATAGCTCTACTGCAATTCCATCACCTCCACTAGTTTTGTTTGTAGAGATGCTTCCTGAGGCCCACTTGACTTCACGTTCCAGGTTGTCTTACTCTAGGTTAGTGATCACACTATCATGATTATCTGGGTCTTGAATATCTTTTTTGTAGACTTCTGTGTATTCTTGCCACCTCTTAATATCTTCTGCTTCTTTTAGGTCAATACCATTTTTGTTCTTCATTGAACCCATCTTTGCATGAAATGTTCCCTTTGTATCTCTAATTTTTCTGAAGATCTCTAGTCTTTCCCATTCTTTTGTTTTCCTCTATTTCTTTGCACTGATCATTGGGGAAGTCTTTCTTATCTCTCTTTGCTATTCTTTGGAACTCTGCATTCAAATGGATATATCATTCCTTTTCTCCTTTGTTTTCACTTCTCTTCTTTTCATAGCTATTTGTAAGGCCTTCTCAGACAGCCATTTTGGTTTTTTGCATTTCTTATTCTTGGGGATGGTCCATGTGTAGTCTTCTCTTGTGTTGCTGGAAGAGCATATTTACTATAACCCGTGTATTCTCTTGGGAAAATTATTAGCCATTGCCCCATTTTATTCTCTACTCCAAGGCCAAATTTGCCTGTTTCTCCATGTGTTTCTTGAATTACAATTTTGCATTCCAGTCCCCTATAATGAAAAAGACATCTTTTTCGAGTGTTAGTTCTAAAAGGTCTTGTAGGTCTTCACAGAACCGTCAACTTTAGCTTCTTCAGCATTACTGGTCAGGGCATAGACTTTGATCACCATGATATTGAATGGTTTGCCTTGGAAATGAAAAGAGATCATTCTGTCATTTTTCAGATTGCATCCAAGTACTACACTCTAGTACCACATGCCATGTAGGGCCACCCAAAATGGATGGGTCATGGTGGAGAATTCTGATAAAATGTGGTCCACTGGAGAAGGTAATGGCAAACCACTTCAGTATTCTTGCCTTGAGAACCCCATGGACAGTATGAAAAGGCAAAAATATAGGACACTGAAAGATGAACTCCCCAGGTTGGTAGGTGTCCAAAATGCTACAGGAGAAGAGTCAAGAAATAACTTCAGAAAGGATGAAGAGACAGAGCAAATGCAAAAATAACACCCAGTTGTAAATGGGACAACTGATGGAAGTAAAGTCCAATGCTATAAAGAACAATATTGTGTAGAAACTTGGAATTTTAGGTCCATGAATCAAGCTAAATTGGAAGTGGTCAAACAGGAAATGGCAAGAGTGAACATCAACATTTTAGGAATCAGTGAACTAAAATTGCCCAGAATGGGCAAATTTAATTCAGATAAACATTATATCTACTATTGAGGGCAAAAATCCTTAGACGAAATGGAGTAGCCCTCATTGTCAACAAAACAGCCCGAAATGCAGTACTTGGATGCAATCTGGAAAACAATAGAATGATCTCTGTTCTTTTCCAATGCAAACCATTCAGTATCACAGTAATTCAAGTCTATGCTCCATAAGTAATGCAAAAGAAGCTGAAAGATTCTGTAAAGACCTACAAAACCTTCTAGAACACCCAAAAAAGATGTCCTTTTCGTCATAGGGGACTGGAATGCAAAAGTAGGAAGGCAATAGTTATCTGGAGTAAAAGGCAAATTGGGCCTTGGAGTACAGAATGAAAAAGGGAAAAGGCTAAAGAGTTTTGCCAAGAGAACACACTGGTCATAGCCAAAATCCACTTCCAACAACAAAAGAAAAAACTCTACTCATGGACAACACCAGATGATCATACTAAAATCAGATTGATTATACTGTTTGGAGCCAAAGATGAAGAAGCTCTATACAGTCAGCAAAAACAAGACTGGGAGCTGATTTGTGGGGCAGATCATGAACTCATTATTGCAAAATTCAGACTTAAATTGAAGAAAGTAGGGAAAACCACTAGACCATTCTGGGATGACCTAAATCAAATCTCTTAGGATTATACAATGGAAGGGAGAAATAGATTCAAGGGATTAGACCTGATAGGTAGAGTACCTGATAAATTATGGATGAAGGTTCATGACATTGTACAGGAGGCAGTGATTGAGACTATCTCCAAGAAAAAGAAATGAAAAAAGCCAAAATGGTTGTCTGAAGAGGCCTTACAATTAGCTGAGAAAAGAAGAGAAGCTAAAGACAAAGGGGCAGAGGAAAGACATCCATCTGAATGTAGAGTTCCAAGAATAGCAAGGAGAGATAAGAGTTAAGATTCCTCAGTGATCAGAGCAAAGAAATAAAGGGAAAAATAGAAAGGGGAAGACTAGAGATCTCTTCAAGAAAGGGAATATTTCATGCAAAGATGGGCACAATAAAGGACAGAAATGGAATGGACCTAACAAAAGCAGAAGATATCAAGAAGAGATGGCAACAATACATGGAATACCTATGCAAAACAGATCTTCATGACCCAGATAATCATGAAGGTGTGATCATTCACCTAGAGCAAGACATCCTGGAATGTGAAGTCAAGTGGGCCTTAGGAAGCATCACTATGAACAAAGCTAGTGGAGGTGATGGAATTCCAGTTGAGTTCTTTCAAATCCTAAAAGACCATGCTGTTGAAAGTGCTGCACTCTATATGCCAGCAAATTTGGAACACTCAGCAGTGGCCACAGGACTGGAAAAGGTCAGTTTTCATTCCAATCCCAAAGAAAGACAATTAGAAGGAATGTTCAAACTACTGCACAATTGCACTCATCTCACATGCTAGCAAAGCAATGCTCAAAATTCTCCAAGCCAGGCTTCAATAGTATGAGCCCTGGACTTCCAAATGTTCAATCTGGATTTAGAAAAGGCAGAGGAACCAGAGAGCAAATTGTCAACATCTGTTGTATCATCAAAAAAGCAAGAGAGTTCCAAAAAACATCTATTTCTGCTTTATTGACTACACCAAAGTCTTTGACTGTGTGGATCACAAAAAAAAAAAAAAAAAAAAAAAAAAAAGAAAAGAAAAAAAAAAAGTTGAAAATTCTTCAAGATATGGGAATACCAGACCACCTTATTTGCCTAATGAGAAATCTGTATACAAGTCAAGAAGCAATAGTTAGGACTGGAAATGGAACAACTGATTGGTTCCCAAATGGAAAAGGAGCACATAAAGGCTGTATATTGTCAATCCCCTTATTTAACTTACAGAGTTAAATAAGAGTACATCATGTGAAATGCCAGGCTGGATGAAGCACAAGCTGGAATCAAGATTGCCTGGAAAAATATCAATAACCTCAGATAGGCAGATGACACCACCCTTATGATAGAAAGTGAATGGGAACTAAACAGCCTCTTGATGAAAGTGAAAGTGCAGAGTGAAAAAGTTGGCTTAAAGCTCAACATTCAGAAAACTAAGATCATGGTATCCAGTCCCATCACTTCATGGTAAATAGATGAGGAAACAGTGGAAACAGTGACAGACTTTATTTTCTTGGACTCAAAATTCGCTGCAGATAGTGACTGCAGCAATAATATTAAAAGACACTTGCTCCTTGGAAGAAAAGCTATGACCAACCGAGACAGCATATTAAAAAGTAGAGACATTACTTGGTCGACAAAGGTCAATTTAATCAAGACTATGGTTTTCCCAGTAGTGATGTATTGATGTCAGAGTAGGACTATAAAGAAAGCTGAGCACTGAAGAATTGATGCTTTTGAACTGTGGTATTGGAGAGGACTCTTGAGAGTCCCTTGGACTGCAAGGAGATCCAACCATTCCTTCCTAAAGGAAATCAGTCCTGAATATCCTTTGGAAGGGCTGATGCTGAAGCTGAAACCTCAATACTTTGTCCACTTGGTGCAAATAGCTGATTCACTAGAAAAGACCCTGATGCAGAGATAGATTGGAGGAACAGAAGTGGATGACAGGATGAGATGGTTGGATGGCATCACCGATTTGATGGACATGAGTTTGAGCAAGCTCCAGGAATTGGTCATGGACTGGGAAGACTGGCCTGCTGCATTCTATGGGGTTGCAAATAGTTAGATACTACTGAATGACTGAACTGACTGATAGAATATAGAGTATTTAGCATAATGCTTAACATCTAAGTTCTATAGATGAGTTAGCAATTTACATAGCAAAAATTGATATTATTATTATTGCACTGTCTATTATCAATATTCTTATTTTTGTATTTATTTTTAATATTGTTAAAGTGTGTAACAATACTCTTGAAGAAAAGTCAAATTTGAAGAATGTCAGTATTTTAAGAAAGAGATAATAGAATTTCTGTTAGTAGTCATTTGGGGAGAGGAAAAGATGAGTTAAAAAAATAATAAAGATGGAAAATTAGTAGTCATGGTTGTGAGAGTCAGGTTTGGTTCTTTTATTTATTATTTACTTTTTTTAAAGTACAGTTAATTAACCATATTGTATTAGTTTCAGGTGTGTAACAGTGATTTAATATTTTTACAGATTATAATCCATTTAAAGTTATTATAAGATATTCTCTACATTCTCTGTATACACAGGGATTATAGATCCTTATTTATTTTATACATAGCACTTGGTAGCTCTTAAACTCCTCCCTCCCAATCTTACTCCTCTCCCCATCACTCTCCTCTCAGGTAAGCACTAATATGCTTTCTATATCTGTGAATCTGTTTCTGTTTTGTTACATGCATTCCTTCATTTTTTAAGATTCTGCATATTTATTTTTGTTGTTCACTCACTCAGTAGTGCACAACTCTTTGTGACCACATGACCTGTAGCACACCAGGCTTTCCTGTACTTCATCGACTCCCTGAGCTTGCTCAAACTCATGTCCATTAAGTAGGTGATGCCATCCAACCATCTCATCCTTTGTTGCTTTCTTCTCCTCCTGCCTTCAATCTTTCCTAGCATTAGGATCTTTTCCAACGAGTCAGTTCTTTACATTAGGTGGCCAAATATTGGAGCTTCAACTTTAGCATCAGTTCTTTCAGTGAATGTTTAGGGTTGATTTCCTTTAGGATTGATTGGTTTGATCTCCTTGCAGTCCAAGGGACTCTCAAGAGTCTTCTCCAGCACCACAGTTCAAAAGCATCGATTCTTCAGTGCTCAGCCATCTTTATGGTCCGACTCTCACATCTGTACAAGACTACTGGAAAAAAACGTAGTTTTTACTATACGGGCATTTGTCAATGAACTGAGGTCTCTACTTTTTAATACCCTTTCTAGGTTTGTCATAGCTTTACTACCAAGGAGAAAACATAGTTTAATTTCATGGTCTTATCTGTCTGACTTATTTTATTAACCATAATAATTTCCAGGTGTACTTGTGTTGTACTTTCATTCTTTTCATGGTTTAGTATTATTTATATATAAAGTAAAGCTCAAAATTCTCCAAGTGAGGCTTCAACAATACTTGAATTGAGAATTTCCAGATGTTAAAGCTGGATTTAGAAAAGGCAGAAGAATCAGAAATCAAATAGTCAACATCCATTGGATCGTAGAAAACGCAGGAGTGTCCCAGAAAAACATCTTCTTCTGCTTTATTGACTATTCCAAAGCATTTGACTGTGTGGATCAAAACAAACTGTGGAAAATTCTCAGAGATGGGAATACCAGACCACTTTATCTGCCTCCTGAGAAATCCGTACACAGGTCAAGAAGCAACAGTTAGAAGTGGACCAGGAAAAATGGACTGGTTCCAGATTGGGAAAGGAGTATGTCAAGGCTGTATACTGTCACTTTGCTCAATTATCTAATGTGCAGAGTACATTATACAAAATGCTGGGCTGGATGAAGCACAACCTGGAATCAAGATTGCCAGGAGATATATCAATAACCTCAAATACACAGATGACACCACCCTTATGATAGAAAGTGAAGAGGAACTAAAGAGCCTCTTGCAAGTACAAGAGAAGAGTGAAAAAGCTGACTTAAAACTCAACATTCAGAAATCTAAGATCATGGCATCTAGTCCCATCACTTCACGATATAGATGGGGAAACAATGGAAACAGTGCCAGTTTTTATTTCCTTGGGCTTCAAAATCACTGCAGATGGTGACTGCAGCCACAAAATTAAAAGATGCTTGCTTCTTGGAAGAAAACCTATGACCAACCTAGACAGTGTATTAAAAAGCAGAGACACTCTTTATTGACAAAGATCCATCTAGTCAAAGCTATG
Source organism: Budorcas taxicolor (assembly GCF_023091745.1). Classification (NCBI taxonomy): domain Eukaryota; kingdom Metazoa; phylum Chordata; class Mammalia; order Artiodactyla; family Bovidae; genus Budorcas; species Budorcas taxicolor. Next base: position 51,281,808 of record NC_068929.1, on the reverse strand, counting down.
TTTTTCTCCAGTAGTTAAGTATGGATGTGAGTGTTGGATTATAAAGAAAGCTGAGTGCTGAAAAATTGATGCCTTTGAACTGTGGTGTTGGAGAAGACTTTTGAGAATCCCAGACTACATGATGATCCAATCAGTCAATCCTAAAGGAAATCAGTCCTGAATATTCTTTGGAAGGACTGATGCTGAAGCTGAAACCCCAATATTTTGGCCACTTGATGCAAAGCACTAATTCATTGGAAAAGACCCTGATGCTGGTAAAGATTGAAAACAGGAGAAGGGGACGATAGAGGATGAGATGTTCAGATGCCATAACCAACTCAATGGACATGAGTTTGAGCAAGCTCCGGGAGTAGTCGGTGATGGACAGGGAAGCTTGGCTTGCTGCATTCCATGGGGTTTCAAAGAGTTGGACATCAGTGAGTGACTGAACTGTTTATATATATATATATACACATTACTATGTATGTATGTATGTATGTATATAAACATTAGTTTCATCCATTCTTTTGCTAATGGACTTTCAGGTTACATTCATGTCTTGGCAATTGGAAATAATATTACTATAAACACTGGGGTGTGTAAATGTTTTCCAATTACTGCTTTCCTTTTCTTTGATATATACCCAGGAGAGAAGTTGCTGGATCATATGATACTTCTATTTTCACTTTTCTGGATATCTCCACATTGTTTTCCATAGTGACTGCATCAATTTACATCCCAACAAACTGTAGCAGGGCTCCCTTTTCTCCACATCCTTGCCAACATTTGCTTGATGATAGACATTTTGATAGGTGTGAGGTGACAGCTTATTGTGATTTTGATTTATATATCCCTGATGATTAATGATGCTATTACTTGTAAAAGATAAACCGAAGCATATTACAAATGTTAAAGGTTTATTTAGCAGAAATTTCTTAGAATTTGTCAGTGCCCAACCAGAAGTGGTTAGGAGCACTGTATCCATAGGAGCTCTAGGAAAATAATTACAGAGAAAAGGCAGACACAAAGTAGGAAATAATTGATTGCCTATAGCCTACAGTGTAGTTGTCTATATCTGTGATTGAATAGACCTAGGATTTGATTTCAAAACCTTGAGGCACTTACAGGTTTAGATTTTTGTTTGCTTACATAGGCCATACCAATCTAACAGCCTCCTTATTTAATTAATTTAATGATTCATGTACCTAGTTTGGGTAATTATTTGAGTACTATCTGATGAATACATTTATAAGGAGAACATTTTTAAAACTATCTTTTAGAAATCAGGGATGTAAGAGACTATGGTTATAACAACAGTACTTAGCCAACAATTATATTTATGATAAAAATGTAGAAATTTCCCCTATAGCTGTGAATTGAATTTTCCTAAATTTCTCTCACAATTTTTCACTTTGTGATTGTACTAATAAGAAGAGAGAAATGCAGGAATGTTTTTGTTAATATTTTTTCTACAATTTGATTGAACTAAACAAGAAAAAAAATTAGTGTATTTCTTCTTTAATTTATATATGTAAATATATATGTATATATATATATGTGTATATATATATATATATATATATATATATATATATATACACACACACACAGACATACACACATAAACTGCTTTTGTTTAAACATTGGAGGTAATGAGTGAGGGACAAATGTAACACTGTTAGAAAAAGGATAGTAGGTCCTAGGTAGGACTATTATGGTACATAGTCTGCTTACACTGAAAGTCTCTTAAGATTTTTGACTAGTATTCATTGTTTCCATATTAGTTTCATAGCAATAGTGCATAAAAATCAAACTCCAAATCTCAACAACTTAAAACATATTTTTGGTCATTTGTATATGGGTCAGGTATGGCCCTGATGGTTTTCCCAGGCTTACATGAGTTCAAATCTGTTCTATTTGGTTCCTTATTCTGGATTCAGGGTTATTTTTCTTTCATGGTGGATTAGAGAAACATAGAGGGGAAATCAAAGCTTACAAGTAAATTTAAAATTTCTGCTCTCATCAAAATCATTTTCAAATAAATTTGAAAAAAACAACTCACCTGGCTAAACTAACAAGATGGCAGTAAAATGCATTTCCTTCTGTTCTAGTTAGAGATGATATTCAAAAATAAACATGGGAAGGGTATCAATCTATATTTTTATAACAGGAAAGAAATGAATGATTACAAACATAATCTTTCTATGATGATTCCTCTTAGAATTTTTTAATTAATAAATAAATACAAAACAAGCTGTATTTTAAATAATTCCAAGTTTATTTTAAACAATTCCAACAATCAGTTCAGTTCAGTCACCCAGTCGTGTCCGACTCTTTGCGACCCCATGAATCGCAGCACGCCAGGCCTCCCTGTCCATCACCAACTCCCGGAGTTCACTCAGACTCGAGTCCATCAAGTCAGTGATGCGATCCAGCCATCTCACCCTCTGTCGTCCCCTTCTTCTGCCCCCAATCCCTCCCAGCATCAGAGTCTTTTCCAATGAGTCAGCTCTTTGCATGAGGTGGCCAAAGTACTGAAGTTTCAGCTTTAACATCATTCCTCCCAAAGAAATCCCAACAATAACACCCCCAAAAGATGTCATTTTCATCACAGATGACTGGAATGCAAAAGAATGTAGTCAAGAGTTACCTGGAGTTATAGGCAAATTTGGCCTCAGAGTATAAAATTAAGCATGGCAAAGGCTAACAGAGTTTTGCCAAGAGAACACACTGGTCATAGCAAACACCCTCTTCCAACAACACAAGACACGACTCTACACATGGCTATCACCAGATGGTCAATACTGAAATCAGATTGATTATATTCTTTGTAGCCGAAAATGGAGAAGTGCTATACAGTTAGCAAAAATAAGACTGGGAGCTGACTGTGGCTCAAATTATGAACTCTTTATTGCAAAATGCTGACTTGAATTGGAGAAAGTAGGGAAAACCACTAGGCTATTCAGATATGACTTAAATCAAACCCCTTATGATTATACAGAGGAAGTGACACATAGATTCAAGAGATTAGATCTGATAGAGTGCCTGAAGAAATATGGATGGAGGTTCCTAACACTGTACAGGAGGCAGTGATCAAAACCATTCCCAAGAAAAAGAAATCCAAAAAGGCAAAATGGTTGTCTGAGGAAGCCTTACAAATGGTTGTCTGAGGAAGCCTTACAAATAGCTGAGATAAGATGAGAAGCAAAAGACAAAGAACAAAAGGAAAGATATATCTATCTGAATGCGGAGTTCCAAAGAACAGCAAGGAAAGATAAGAAAGCCTTCCAAAGTAATCAATGTAAAGAAATAAAGGAAAACAACAAAATGGGAAAGACTAGAGATCTCTTCAAGAAATCAAGGAGTCATTAATGTAAAGATGAGTTCAATAAAGGACAGAAATAGTATGGACTAACAGAAGCAGAAGACATTAAGAAGAGGTGGCAAGAATACACAGAAGAACTATACAGAAAAGATCTTCATGACCCAGAAAACCATGATGGTCTGAGCACTCACTTAGAGCCAGATAGCCTAGAGTGTCAAGTGAAGTGGGCCTTAGGAAGCATCACTATGAACAAAGACAGTGGAGGTGATGGAATTCCAGTTGAGTTCTTTCAAATCCTAAAAGACAATGCACTGAAAGTGTTGCACTCAATATGCCAGCAAATTTGGAAAACTCAGCAGTGGCCACAGGACTGGAAAAGGTCAGTTTTCATTCCAATTCCAAAGAATGCTCAAACTACCACACAATTGCACTCATCTCACATGCTAGTAAAGTAATGCTCAAAATACTCCAAGTCAGGCTTCAGCAATACGTGAACCGTGAACTTCCTGATGTTCAAGCTGGTTTTAAAAAAGGCAGAGGAACCAGAGATCAAATTGCCAACATCTGCTGGATCATGGAAAAAGCAAGAGAGTTCCAGAAAAACATCTATTTCTGCTTTATTGACTACACAAAAGCCTTTGACTGTGTGGATCACAATCAACTGTGGAAAATTCTTAGAGACATGAATACCCGTCCACATTACCTACCTTGTGAGAAATCTGTATGCAGCTCAAGAAGCAACAGTTAGAACAAAACATGGAAGTCCAGACTGGTTCAAAATTGGGAAAGGAGTTTGTGAAGGCTGTACATTGTCACTCTGTTTATTTAACTTCTATGCAAAGCACAACATGATAAATGCCATGTTGGGTGAATCACAAGCTGGAATCAAGATTTCCCGAGTAATATCAATAACCTCATATATGTACATGGCACCACCTTTATGGCATAAAGCAAAGAAGAACAAAAGAGCCTCTTGAGGAAGGTGAAAGAGGAGAGTTGAAAACCTGACTTAAAACTCAACATTCAAAAAACTAAGATTATGGCATCCTTCCCATAACTTCATGGTGTACGTATGGGGAAACAATGGAAACAGTGGCTGACTTTATTTTCTGATGCTCCAAAATCACTGCAGATGGGAGTGCAGCCATGTAATTAAGACTCTTGCCTCTTTTGGGAAAAGCTATGACAAACCTGGACAGCATATTACTCCTCAAGTGAGTAGGTTCCAATTCTTAAAGCTAGCATGTAAGACAAATGGCACCAGGTGTAAAATAAACCAAGAGAAATTGATAATTCTTCTTGAAAGGTTGTGAGTAGTAAAAGAGCCAGTTTAGGAACTCCAACATTTAGGGAGTGTATGGAATAAGAGCAAATCTTACAGGAGACTGAAAAAGGCCAGAAACCCAGGGAGAGTCAGAATAGTTGGATGAGAAGAGAGAGCTCCAAAAGAGAGGGGGGAAGTGGTAATTAAAGATGAGAGTAAGAGTAATTTGAAGACAGATATTTACTAGATGTGAAAATTAGGAGTTCTTTAATGACCTAAGCAATGAAATTAATAAGAATAATTTATTGCTTTATAATTTCTGATTTTAAGTAAATAATAAAAGCCAGAAAGTTTTACAAGACAGAGATAATTAAACATTGATTAGAAAAATTAATTTTCTTGACAGCCTAAGATGACTAGAGTGCATTTGAAAACATAATTCAATCCTTTAATTTATGATGATAGGTGGGAAAAACAATTTATTTTATCTTTTGATTAAAGATTAAATCAGAGATCAGTAGTTTCCATAAAATGCTTAGTGGCTTTAAATTTCCAAAGAAATTCTGTAGGGCTAATTATTATCATTACACGTATACTTCTGCAAACAAAAATAAAACTAAGCAACACATTTCTAATATAAAACTTTTTATACTTTACTCTAAATATAATTGTTTTCCAGACAGTACTGTCACTTTCTATAACTTTAGAAATATCTAACATATTTGAAAACATATGATACATAAGTACAAACTATAAACAACATGTTATTGTTTTCTTCCTTGCTTAGGTTTATTTATAATAATAATTACTTTTATATAAAGCTGATAACATGTACTCAGAGTTGTTTTTCTAATTTATTTCTTTTCATGTGTTTTGATTCCAAGGTTACATTTTAAGAATATAATTTCATTACTAAATATTGGCGAACATTGGTTTATAACTGATTTTAAAATATTTAATATTTCTGAACTATATGTATACATAACATAATGTCCAGAAAAATATAAAAGTATAAAGTCAAATATGTATTTATGTATATATGTCATATATACAATCAACAGTTTGTTTAAAATTACATCACAATTAGTTAAAATAAGGAAAGAAACATGATTTTCCATTAGTAGTTTTGAAACAGAAATACACATCTTGATAAAGAAAACAATCTTTTAAAATTTTGATGTGCATAACATAAGTGAAACAAAGTATATCTATTTTTGAGAAATAAATATGTATATTTTAGAATCTCTGAATGTTTGAGGTACATACTTAACTTAGACATCCAAAGAAGATCCCCAAAGTGTCACTGCACATATTTTCTTTTTAATCTATAGTGAAGTATAATGCATACCAATAAAGCTTTAAAAATTCTGATGTAATGTATGTTTAGGGTTCCCTGGTGGCTTCATAGTAAAGAATCCACATGCCACTACAGGAGAAGTGGCTTTGATCCCTGGGTAGGGAAGATCTCCTGGAGAATGAAATGGCAACCCACTCCAGTATTTCTGCCTGGGAAATTCTATGGACAGAAGAGCCTAGAGGGCTTAGTCCATGAGTTTGCAAAAGAGTCAGATATGTCTTTGTGCCAGTACCATACTGTCTTGATGAATGTGGCTTTAAATTAAGTATGTTTTAAAATACTACATATAGTAGACTAATATTCCAACTCATATTAGTGTTAATATTATTACTGTTTTTGCTTAAATTTCAAAGTTCTGTTTTTCATTCTAATTCCATATTATTTATAGTTGCCTGAAACCATCAGTTAAACTAAAAATAGACTTGAAGTTTTTTTTAATAACTTAAAATTGAATTTATTTATTTACTTTTTCTTTACTTTACAATATTGTATTGGTTTTGCCATACATCAACATAGTGATACATTTTCCCCTGTTCATTTTATGGGAATACAGGAAAATGATGAAGTTAGTTATTTTTTTTTAATTTGATTGTTTTCAGATATTCCTTTTGGGTGTCATAGTATCTTGGGAATTGCTTTACATTTTTCAAAAAAGAAAACACCCTTTATTAGTCAAATTAAAATTATTACTGATTAATTATATGAAGAAATGCTTTGTGGGAAATTAAGGATATTTAACTTGACTATTTGTAAAGTTGAAGAAATAATCTTTTAACTGGAATATTCCAACGTGTTGTGAGGTCATAGCACAAAGAGATATCATAAAATTAGTTGTTTCAAAATTTGAAGTTTATGCTTTTTTAGATTCATAGGGTTATATTGTGATAACTGCTATTTTAATAAATTATTCATAACCTAATTAAGTGTACAGTGTGAATGCATCTTGCTTTCACTGAAACTTTTTCATTGGGTATTAACTAAAAATATCTTCTATTAAAAGTATTGTAGATAGATATCTTAAAACTGATAGAATTTCATAATGATACTTAATAAAGACTCACTCCTTTCTTATACTTACTGTATGAAAACCTGCAAAATAAATACCTGATACCTACAAATTAATATTTTAGTTTGAAAACAAATTAAATTAAAACAAAAATAAAGGCACTCTAAACTCAACACAGAACATTAAGTTAAATAAAAACTTTTGGAAAACACAGTTTTCATTTATTAAACTATTATGGAAAATGACTTGTTTGGAGATATAAACTATATTCACAAAATACTCATGAACAATTTCATGCATTTGCATAACAAAATTTGTTTTATATGTTGAAATCTCATAAATATTTCCTCCAAATCATAGGTTTAACAAAATGAATTTTGAAAGATACTTTATTATATAGAATTTGGGATGATGATCAGATAATACTTTAGCTTCTCCAATATAAGAAAAAGGGTTTTGTTTATCTTAAAAAAATCCATGTTTTGAAAATTATTTTTGGTTTCCTTTTTATTATGCAATCATATCTTCTGCAAAATAGAGACAAGTTTAAATATTTTCTTGCAGAATGAACTTCTATTATATCATTCTTTCATTGTATAATTGGTTAGCACTATCAGTGAAATATTGAAAACAAGTCGTGATAACTAAAACCCTTGCCTATTTCTGATCATAGGGTAAAATTATTCAGCTTTTCATTATAAATAATGTTGTGAGTTATTGGTTTTTCATAAATAATCTTCATTATGTTGAGAAAATCCTTTAATTATAAACTCCTGATTTTTTTTAAATGATGAATGGATATTGAGGTTAGTGAAATGCCATTTCTGTAACTATTTATATGACCGTATGGTTTTCTCTATTTTACTCTTCTTTTCCATGGTTAATGACATTAATTGATTTTGGATTATTAAACTGGTATTGCATTGTTAAAATAAACCCAACATGGTCATGATCTATTATCCTTTTGATATATCAAAGTATTTGATTTGCTCAGTCACTCAGTCATGTCCATTTCTCTGTGACCCCATGGAATGTAGCCCACCAGACTCCACTGTTCATGGAATTCACAGGCAAGAATACTGGAGTATATTGCCATTTCTACTCCAGGGAATATTGCTGATGCAGGGATCAAACCAATGTCTCCTGTGTCTCCTGCATTGGCAGGTAGTTTCTTCACATTGGGACATCTGAGAAGTATATATATTTTTAATTTATTTATTTTAATTGGAGGCTAATTACTTTACAATATTGTGGTGGTTTTTGCCATACATTCACACGAATATAAAACCTACAAAAATAGATCACTTGAAAATAACTTTAGTATTAAAATAAAGAGAAATCTCAATCCTATTAGAATATTTGAATGATAGAGTTTCTGTTATTTTTGAAAGAGTGGCTAAATAAAGTTGGAATAATAAAACCCATGCACATTATTGTATACAATAGAAACATCAACCTCATATGTTGTTGTTTATTCTGCTAAGTAGTGTCCAACTCTTTGTGACCCCATGGACTACAGCACGCCACATTCCTTAGTGAAGGGAAAGTGAAGTCGCTCAGTCATGTCCGACTCTTTGTGACCCCATGGACTGTAGCCTGCCAGGCTCCTCCCTCCATGGGATTTTCCGGGCAAGAGTACTGGAGTGGTTTGCCATTTCCTTCTCCAGGGGATCTTCCCGACCGAGAGATCGAACCCGGGTCTCCCGCATTCCAGGCAGATGCTTTAACCTCTGAGCCACCAGGGAAGCGGCCTCCACTATCTCTCAGAGTATGCTTAAATTTACATCCATTGAGTCAGTGATGTTATTTAACCACTTCATCCTCTGTCATCCCCTTTTCCTTTTACCATCAATCTCTCTTCCCAGTGAGTCAGCTCTTTCCATCAGGTGGCCAAAGTATTGGAGTTTTAGCTCCAGCATCAGTCCTTCTCATGAATATTTAATGTTGGTTTCCTTAAGGATTGACTGGCTTGATCTTGCTGTCCAAGGGCCTCTCAAGGGTCTTCTCCAGCACCACAGTTCAAAAGCATTGGTTTTTCAGGCTCCCTTATGGTTCAATTCACATCTGTACATGACTACTACATAATATATAATTACATTTGATTCTACACACTATACATTTAAATTATATATATATATATATAGTGCTATGTATATAATTATGTATTCATATTCTGGAGAAGGAAATGGCAACCCACTCCAGCACTCTTGCCTGGAAAATCCCATGGGCAGAGGAGCCTTTTAGGCTACTGTCCATGGGGACGGGAAGAGTCGGACATAACAGAGCAACATCACTTTCACTTTTCACTTTCATGCATTGGAGAAGGAAATAGCAACCCACTCCAGTGTTCTTGCCTGGAGAATCCCAAGGATGGGGGAGCCTGGTGAGCTGCCATCTATGGGGTCACACAGAGTTGGACACGACTGAAGCAACTTACCAGCAGCATACATATTCACATTTCTAAATATCAATAATGTATGCTTAGTTGCTCACTCATTTGCGACTCTTTGGAACCCCATGGATGGTAGCCTGCCAGGCTCCTCTATCAATGGGATTCTCCAGGCAAGAATACTGGAGTCTACTGTCACTTCCTCCTCTAGGGGATTTTACCAATCCAGGGATCAAAGCCCTGTCTCCTGCATCTCCTGCACTGCAGGCAGATTTTTTTTTTTTTTTTTTTTACCATTTTGAACATATTTGTATGAATGTTTTAACCCAATTTAAATCTGAATTTTATTTCTCACTCTACTGACCTAATGATAACATGCTCTATGTCACTGGTATTTTTTATAAATTAGAATAATTTACTAGTGACCATAAAAATTAATTGAAAATTATGCTCATAAGCCATCAGCAGTGTATCTTTAACTTTTGCTTCTTGACATTTGAATAAGTCAGCTTGTATCTGAATAACTATCCCATAATTCACCCCAATGTGTGAATATAGGCAAATAAAAAAAAAAATAACAACTGCTAAAGCATCACTTTTTCACATTAAAACTGGGACAACAAAATAATACTTTTTTTCTTTTCTTTTTTTTTTTTTTTTTTGAGAATTGATGGATAAGTGCTTACGGATATGGTAAGCATAGTCCATACTATTTATTTATTTGATTATTTTTTTTTAATTTTAATTTTACTTTATTTTACTTTACAATACTGTATTGGTTTTCCCAATACATTGACATGAATCCACCACGGGTGTACATGAGTTCCCAATCCTGAACTCCCCTCCCACCTCCCACCCCATATCATCTCTCTGGATCATCCCCATGCACCAGTCCTAAGCATCCTGTATCCTGTATCGAACATAGACTGGTGATTCATTTCTTACATGATAGTATACATGTTTCAGTGCCATTCTCCCAAAGCATCCCACCCTCTCCCTCTCCCTCTGAGTCCAAAAGTCCTTTCTATACATCTGTGTCTCTTTTGCTGTCTCACTTACAGGGTTATCATTACCATCTTTCTAAATTCCATATATATGTGTTAGTATACTGTATTGGTGTTTTTCTTTCTGGCTTACTTCACTCTGTATAATCGGCTCCAGTTTCATCCATCTCATTAGAACTGATTCAAATGTATTCTTTTTAATGGCTCAGTAATACTCCATTGTGCCTATGTACCACATATGATCCAAAAGTCTGCAAGCAATACATGCTTGAGAGGGTGTGGAGAAAAGGGAACCCTCTTACACTGTTGGTGGGAATACATACTAGTGCAGCCACTATGGAGAACAGTGTGGAGATTCCTTAAAAAATTGCAAATAGAACTGCCATATGACCCAGCAATCCCACTGCTGGGCATACACACGGAGGAAGCCAGAATTGAAAGAGACACTTGTACCCCAGTGTTCATTGTGGCACTGTTTATAATAACCAGGACGTGGAAACAACCTAGATGTCCATCAGCAGATGAATGGATAAGAAAACTGTGGTACATACTATTTTTAAGTACCCTACTTTAGTGATTTTTAGGCTTCATATTTTTTCAAACCTTTGAATTTTTTCACTTCTATATATTATTATTACAAGTATTTTTCTGTCTTCTGGCTTTTAATTTTCATGAAGTGCTAAATAAATCTGTTCAGAGCCTAGAAAATTGGTTAGTATTGACTGACCACCCAAACTTTAGGATTTCCTTCTACATGTGATTATGTACCCTAGTGATGATATGTTCATTATATATCACAGAAAACAATGATCTTAGTGGTTGGTGTGACTGTTTTAAATTGCTAATTTATACATTAAATTGCATACATATTTCTTATTTTAAAAATCTAATCTTGAGGTATCCTCCCATTTGTGAAGAGAAATTCTAGGAGATTGGAGGATAAAATGAAAAGTAAATAAAATGGCAAAAAGGGAAGGTACTCAAGGTACTCAAGGCAGTGATAAATAGAAAAGAACAGGAAAATCTGGAGCATTCACTTGCTCAGGAGATTGAAGTTAATGTCATAAAATGAAAGAACAACAACAAAAAAGAAATCTTGCCACACTAACTTCAGTCAGTCAGTTTAGTTGCTCAGTCATGTCCAATTCTTTGCAACCCCATGGACTGCAGCACACCAGGCTTCTCTGTCAATCACCAACTCCCAGAGCTTTCTCCAATTTATGTCCATAGAGTTGGTGATGCCATCCAACCGTCTCATCCTCTGCTGTCTCCTGCCCTCAATATTTCCTAGCATCAGGGTCTTGTCCAATGAGTTCTTCACATCAGGTGGCCAAAGTATTGGAGCTTCAGCTTCAGTATCACTCCCTCCAACTTATCTCAAAATGAAACTATAGCCTTTAAGTATCACAGAGTTAGTAAAATATTTATTGCTATGTGTAAATAAGGTAGAGGCTTTAATTAATTGGCAAAATCATATAATTCAAAATGTGCTGAAACACCAGTTAAATCAGATTTATAGCCACAGTTCTGATATTGATTGGCCATGGGAAGGCTATAATTTATAGTAGTACTGGTGTAAAAATGGCCTTATATTTTGGTTTTACCACCTTCTTTTCCTCTCTTCCTCTCTCAGTATCCATCTTTCTTCCCTAAATATCTTTCTTTCCATCTGTCTCTCTTCCTATTTTTCTCTCTGTCCATCCCCTAATATCCTCAAAAAAAAATTAGCAAAATATTTTTGAAATAATCCTGAATGGCACACAGATGACTACTACAGTGCATTCTATGAGTAGTTGTTTTGTGCTTTCTACTCTTCCTCTTTCAAAGCCTGTAGTGTGTACCGGTGTTGAACTAGGATAACTCCTAACTCTCTCTAACCAGTATGATTTGGTTTAACTTTGCTTCTAGAGAGTAAAGTCTCTAAACTTAAGATGTACAATATGGAAGTTATTGTTGTTCAGTCACTCAGTCATGTCCAACTATTTGCAACCCCATGGACTGCAACATGCCAGGCTTCCCTCTCCTTCAACAACACCTGGAGCTTGCTCAAACTTCCACTGAGTCAGTGATGCCATCCAACCATATTGTCCTCTGTCATCATCTTCTCCTCCTGCCTTCAATCTTTCTCAGCATCAGGGTCTTTTCCAGAATCAGTTCTTTGTATCAGTTGGCCATATATTGCAGTTTCAAGTTCAGAATCAGCCTTTCCAAAGAATAGTTAGGATTGATTTCCTTTAGAATTGACCAGTTTGATCTCCTTGCAGTCCAAGGGCCTTTTAAATACTTTTAATATTGAAATGCTTTGTACATAACTTTATGTCTTTATCCCCTGGATTAATTTTATGTTAAAAGTAAGGTGACATTTGCCAACCGAAATATGAAGTAATAATTAATGCAAACATTTACAGGAGGATTAAGACTCTAAACAAAAAATTTATTTCAGTAATTTAAAAAATAACAATGATTTTGGGACAATGAAATATATTGATTCTTGGTATAAATTAATGATATGATAAGAACTGCATAAACATAAAGAATGCATGTTGTTTTAAAAAATTAGATGAAGAAAAAAATTAGAAGGACACATTTTTCTTTTGTTTTTGTAAATGGATTAAAAATCAATTAAATAGTCTTGATAAATATAGACTTAGTAGCATTCTATGGTAGAGTTAGTACCTGTCACCCAGTCATATTCAACTCTGCAACCTTATGAACTGTAGGCTGCCAGGCTCCTCTGTTCATGGAATTTTCCAGGCAAGAATACTGGAGTGGGTAGCCATTCGCTTGTCCAGGGATCTTCCTGACCAGGGGTTGAACCCAGGTTTCCTGCATTGCAGGCAGAAGCTTTACTGTCTGAGCCACCAGGGAAGCCACATCAATTAACCATTAACTAAATGATACTTTGCAGGAGATTGAACAGCATCCTTTCAAATTCAAGGTCACATAGAAACTCAGAATGTGACTTTATTTAGAGTGAAGTCTTTGAAGATATTTTTAAGCTGCTGTAAGGGCATACAATTAAGGTGGGCTTTTACTCCAGTAACTTGTGTTTTTAGGTAAGAAAGGCAAAGGACACACAGACACAGACATACAAAGAAGAAAGCCATATGAAGACTGAGGCAGTGAATTATGTCAAGCCTTGCCAGCAAACACCAGAAGTTAGGAGAAAGAATTGTAAAAACTCTTCCTCGGAGCCTGTGGAAGAAATCAGCCCTGCAAATATCTTGATTTCAAATGTCCTACTCTCTGAACAGTGAGGGAATATATTTCCATTGTTTTATGCCTCCAAATTTACTTTACTTTGTGTAACAGCCCCAGGAAATTAATGGGATGTAATACTGTCACAATTATGTCTCTAACAAGGAAATACCTGGCTACATATTGCATAGTCCTAAATGCAATGTTGGAGAAGGCAATGGCAAGCCACTCCAGTATTCTTGCCTGGAGATTCCCACAGATAGAGGAGCCTAGAAGGCTACATCCATGAGGTCACAAGAGCTGGACACGACTTAGCAACTAAACCACCCTCAAATGCAATGTAATAATGGAGGGAAAATTACATATGTGTTCAGTTCAGTTCAGTTCAGTCACTCAGTCGTGTCTGACTCTTTGCAGCCTCATGGACTGCAGCACTATAGGCCTTCCTGTCCATCACTAACTCTTGGAGTTTGCATATGTGCATATGTATATATATGCATATATGAAAATAGGCACATAGACATTATATCAACAAAGACAAGATATCTCAAATATCAATGTTATATGAAAATAAAAAGAGCAAGAGAGTTTTCAAAATTAGAATACTATGGCTTGAGCTTGAAAGTGGGTTTAAGCTTTATCCTGAGGGATTATTAGTATTTACAAGAAGGTAGATTAGAGAAAATTTCAAGTTTGGTGCTGAAGTGAGATTAGATTGCAGTGAAGTGAATGCAGATTAAAATAGTGATTGGAACATGATTAACATATGAATGTTATGCTTACCAGTATTATGTGGTGTGATGTGGAGAAAACAAAGGTCTTAATGAGATAATAAAACTAATTTTTAAAAATTATCCTCCCTGCTCATCTTCTCTCATCTATATTAACATGCCTAAATACAATGAAGTGTTTATGACACAAATGGCATATATAACTTTTTAAGTGTTGTCAATTTTACATCACAGTATTTAATTTATGGGATATCAAGGAGAAGAGTATACATCTCAAAGAACTTTTCATTCTCTTCTAGGGAAAAAAATTAATGTATCTTTATTTGTATAGAAGACAGTCATATCATGGTAGATGCAAGTATGAACTTGATATTTTTATTTATTTGGAGATTAATTATGGTTTGAGGTTGTGCATATGGGTGCCAAGTTAGCAAGGAATGAACTTGTGATGATTAATTACTTTAATGTGTGAACTTGACTGGGAAACAGTGCCTAGATATTTAGTCAAACATTATTCTGAATGATTCTTTGAGAGTATTTTTGGATGAGGTTAACATTTAAACCTACTTTGAATAAAGCAGACTGTCCTTCACAACGTGTGTGGGATTCCAATCAGTTAAAATCCTCAACAATACCAAAGACAGACTTTTAGAGGGAAAAGATGGCATTTAGAGGGCCTTCAGACTTGAACTTCAACATGATCTCTTTCTTGAATCTCCAGTCTGCCAATCTACTCTATACAGATTTTGGGTTTGTCAGTCTTCATAAACGCATGAGCCAATTCCTTAAAATAAAATTTTCTTTCTTTTCTGTCATGCGTGTGTGATACACACACACACACACACACACACACACACACACAGACATGCACACACAGATCCTATTGGTTCCATTTCTCTGGAGAAACATAGATATAACAGGTTTATCACCTTTTACCTAGTAGGTCTGAGTAACCACCACTGCAGTCCAGTTACAGAGCTATTCTATTACCACAGAATCTCCCTTGTGTCAACCCTATAGAGTCACACAACCACTTGTTCCACCCCCACCATTCCTAATCCCTGGAAATCATAAATCTATTCTCCATCTCTATAATTTTGTTATATAAATATGATTTTACAATATCTGATCCTTTAAATTATTTCATTCATACAGTGCAATGCCTCTGAGGGTTATCCAAGCTTTACCGTGTATCAAAATTTCCTCCTTATTTTGCTGAGAATATTCTATAGTTCAGATGGATTCAGTAACAGTTTAATATGGGGTTTGCAGAATGAGATGGATAGTATTTTCTGCTCGTTATTTTTGGGATGAGTCTGAGAAGAATTGGTGACAATTCTTTTTTAAATGTTTCAGAGAATTCACTAATGTAGCCACCTCTTCCTGGACATTTTTTTTGTTTTTTGTTTTTTTCTCCTCAGAAATTACAAATGATTAATTAAGTCTCCTTACTTGTTTTCTGTGTGTTTGTATTTTCTGTGTCTTCTTGAGTCTGTTTTGGTAACTTGTTTATTTCTAGAAATATGTCCACTTTACCTAGGTTATCTAACTTGTTGGCGTATAACTATCCAGAGTATTCAATTACAATTCTGTTTCTGTAATGATCATATTTATGTCCTCACATTCATCTCAGATTTTAGCTATTTGAGGTTTATTTTCCCTAAGTAAAGCTAGTTAAAAAGTTTTAAATGATGTTAATCTTTAAAAAAATGTGATTTTTTTCTACTACTTTTCTATTTTTTAGTTAGTTTATTTATGCTCTAATCTTTATTACTTCCTTCCCTCTATTTACTGTTGTTAGTCAGTCACTCAGTTGCATCTGCCTCTTTGCACTCCCATGGACCGTAGCCTGTTCTTCACTATTTCTCAGAGTATGCTCAAACTCATGTCCGTTGAGTCAGTGATGCCATCCAACCATCTCGTCCTCTGTTGCCCCCTTCTCCTTCTGCCTTCAATCTCTCCCAGCATCAGGGTCTTTTTCAATGAGTTGGCTCTTTGCATCAGGTGGCCAAACCTATTTACGGTTAGGTTTGTTCTTTTTTTTCTTCATTCCTCTAAGGCATAAAGTTAGTTGCTGATTTGACATCTTTCAACATCTTCCAGCTTTAAATTGCTCTCTGAGCATGGTTTTTACTTTATCCCATAAAATCTAGTATGCTGTGTCTTCATTTTTATGTATCTCAAGATGTTTTACTGTTTACCTGTGATTTCTTATTTGACCTATTGACTACTTAAAGAGTGTTCTTTTTAATTTCCACATATTTGGGTGTTTTTTTTTCTTCTAGCTTTCTTTCTATTACTGATTTGCAGATTAATTGCATATTTGTAGAAGAAAATACATTGCATAATTACAATTTTTATACTTATTAGGACTTGCTTTGTGGCTTAATATATGATATTTCTTGGATAACGTTTCATGTTCATTTGAAAAGAATATATATTCTATTGTGGTTTGTTAAGCCTTATATGCTGATTTAGAACCACCTCTGTTCTACTTATATGGAGTATCTTTATTCATTATTTCAATTTCAACCTATTTTTTTAAAATATAAATTTATTTATTTTAATTTGAGGCTAATTACTTTACAATATTGTATTGGTTTTGCCATACATAAACATGAATCTGCCACAGGTATACACATGTTCCCCATCCTGAACCCCCCTCCCTCCTCCCTCCCCATACCATCCCTCTGGGTCGTCTCAGTGCACCAGCCCCAAGCATCCAGTATTATGCATCAAACCTGGACTGGCGATTAGTTTTATATATGATATTATACATGTTTCAATGCCATTCTCCCAAATCATCCCACCCTCTCCCTCTCCCTCAGAGTCCAAAACACTGTTTTATACATCTGTGTTTCTTTTGCTGTTACCATCTTTCAAAGTCCATATATATGCAATAGTATACTGTATTGGTGTTTTTCTTTCTGGCTTACTTCACTCTGTATAATCGGCTCCAGTTTCATCCACCTCATTAGAACTGATTCAAATGTATTCTTTTTAATGTCTGAGTAATACTCCATTGTGTATATGTACCACAGATTTCTTATCCATCCATCTGCTGATGGACATCTAGGTTGCTTCCATGCCCTGGCTATTATAAACAAAGGGAGTCTCTCATAGATATTATTTTGTTGGATCATATTTTGTTTCCATTCTACTAGTGATTGTCTTTCAATTTATGAGTTTAATGCATTTACATTTAAAGTAATTACTGCTAAGAGGAGTATTTCTATAATTAATTATTTGCTTTTGTTTTGTCTTATATTTCTTGCTCATTTTCTCAATTACCATCTTCCCTTGTGCTTGATTTTCTTGTAGGGTGCCTGTTTGATACTCTTCCCACTCCCTTTTTTATGTATTTTCCATACATTTCCTTTGCAGTTATTCTGGGAATTGAGTTAGTTAACATCCTAAATTTATAACAATCCTGTTCACATTGATATAATATACCTTCCATAGCATACAACTGTATTCATATAGACACACTGTACCATCTTTATGTTGTTACTGTTACAATTTATATATTCATAAACTATGTGTTCATTAACACAGATTTACAAATTTTTTGTGGATTTTTATTTTAACTATATAGTAAAAAACATAGCACTTAAAATGTAGAATAATCATACTACTTGCCTTAATATTTACCTATGTAGTTACTTATGCTATTGTTTCATTAAACACACACACACACACACACACACACTGCATAGCATCATTTTTATTGTACTGTGAGTACCCCTTTAGCATTTCTTATAGGACAGGTCTACCATTGACAAAATTTCTAAATTTTCACTTATATCTAATATCATAATTTTTCCTATAATGAAAGATATTTTAGTGGTATAGAATTCAAAATCAACAGTTTTTGTTTTTTCTCACTTTCAATATATTATACTGATGTCTTATGGCTTCCTGGTTTTCTGAAGACAAATTAACTATTAATTTTATTCAGGAACAATTGCATATGAATAATTGCTTTCAGAATCATTTATTTGAATTTCTTGAAAATGTAGATTTGTGCCTTTTATATAATTTGAGGATATGAGGCATTATTTATCTAAGTACATTTTTCTGTCCTTTTCTCTTTTTCCTTTCCTACTGAGTCACTCATTATGTATACATTGATATGTTATTGTCCCACAGATTTCTTAGGTCTGTCTTTTCTTCATTCTCTTTTCATTCTCCTCCTTAGACTGCATAATTTCAAATGGTCTTTCTTTTAAGTTCCCTGATTCTTATGTTTGTTTGAATCAGGTCTTTAAATTCTCCTGTGAGTTTCTAATTTCAGTCTTGTACTTTCCAGCTAAAAAAATTCTTTGTGGTTCCATTTTTTACATAACTTACATCTCTCTTTAAAATATTCTATTGGTTGGGTCACCAATTTTCCTTTAGATGTTCGTCAAAGCTTTCCTTCAGATTTCTGTATATATTTGAACACTTGGTTTAAAGTCTTTGTCTAGTAAATATAAAGCCTGTAATACCATTGATACAGTTTGTTTCTCTTAAATACAATTAACATACTCTCTTGCTTATTTGCACGTTTCATCTTTGGTTGTTTTTATAAACTGGACATTTCAAATAAACTAATGGGCAACTGTAGATATTATATTCTTCACATTCTAAATGCTTTTATCTGTTGCTTGCTGTAAGCTGTAGTTGTTTAACTTTTTTTTAAAATCTGTATTCTTTACTATGAATGTCATCTGAAATCTGTATTCCATTTTTAGTCTATTGACAGAAATTTCCTTGAATTCCTTGAATGCCAAGGGAGAGAGTGAGAGAAGAAAATTCTAACAAGACAAAACAAAATAAGACCTACTCTCACTCACTCTTTCCATATTGGTTCTCTGATGAAATACACATTGCCTTCTTCCATGTATATTCAGGTCATTTGCAATTATGCTTTAGTCTTCATTTCCTGCTTGAACTAAACCTAGAGATCAGACGAAGGAAAAATCTTAAAGTGTTCTTAGACCTTTATTTTTCTGAACAGGTATCTTCTGCAGAACATTCATGTCTCTAGGTAAGATGACACTAGGTAAGATGTAAGCCCTAAATTGCCCAATATACACAGGCAATTTCAAATGTCCTAATTTCAAAGTAACAAACAGCAAATGAAACAAAACTTATCCCCTAGCTTTTCTGTCTAGGCTTTTAGTTTTCTATTGTTTTCTTCTACTTTACTTTTTTTGTTTTGTTTTCTTATGAGGATCCTAGGATTACATCAGATCAACCCAAATAATCCAGAGAAAAATCTTCTCATCCAAGATCCTTAGCTTAATGATACCCACAAAACATCTTTTGCCAGGGTCCACTTCACAGAATCTGAAGATTAGAACATGAACACTAGGAAGGGTCATTATTCAGCCTACAACAATAACAATACGTGATTTCATTCTGCATAGTTACATTTTAGGTAAGTAAAACAGTGTATTACACAGATATTCTAAAGGGATTTTGGCAAAAATAACAAAATAAAACAAGTAACACTTAAACAATTGGTTTATGTTCTTTTCTTCTGTACTTACACATACTCATGGCCTTACATGACAGCTCAGTTGGTAAAGAATCCACCTACAATGCAGGAGACCTCGGTTCAATTTCTGGGTTGGGAAGATCCACTGGAGAAGGGATAGGCTACCCATTCCAATATTCTTAGTCTTCCCCTGTGGCTCAGCTGGTAAAGAATCTACCTGCAGTGTGGAAGACCTGGGTTCGATCTCTGGGTTGGGAAGACGCCCTGGAGAAGGAAAAGACTACTTACTCCAGTATTCTGCCCTGGAGAATTCAATGGACTGTATAGTCCATGGGGGTCAAAAAGAGTCAGACATGACTGAGTAACTTTCACATACATACTCATGAAAATTAATTTATATTTATCTGAGAACATATATTACTACATATATTTTAATAATTGGATTTTGCTCTTGGAAATATTTTCTTGAGGACATTTTGCCTTTCGAATAAAGAGACTAAAAGTTTTTTTTTTTAATCATTTTTTTAATTCTTTTTTTATAGTTTTTTATTTTTTTAATTTTAAAATCTTTAATTCTTACATGTGTTCCCAAACATGAATCCCCCTCCCACCTCCCTCCCCATACATCGCTGTGGGTCATCCCCATGCACCAGCCCCAAGCATGCTGTATCCTGCATCAGACATAGACTGGCGATTCAATTCTTACATGATAGTATACATGAATTCACACAGGTGATTCTCCAAATTATTTTTCTCATGTGCTACACTACACTTCTGAAAAGTATATATTTTTTTGAAGTCACTGCACTCCAGTTTTTATTTGCCAATTAATCTCTAGCAACTCATGTTATATGCCTGACAGTGTTAGCCACTAAAGGTGGCTTTTGTCTTTTATTAAATGTTCATTTTTCCATTTTTAAAGTGATTCATATTCTTTGTCTGGACATCATCAAACTATCATTCCCTAGTAAATGTCACACTTTATCATTTTTCTCATGTATTAACTGTACCTACAGTTGTATTTATATCTCCATTAATTTCATAAAATCTTTCTTGAGGTTAAATTTTAAAACATATATTCATATGATAAAAACGAATTAAATTATTCTCCCAGTTTAGATGGATGTATTGATCCTATTATATCAATGACAGTTTGTTTCTTGCACTTACTACCCCAAATAGAAAGTCTGGAATAATATTATATACTTTGTTTTTGATTACTTATCTTTTACTCCTGACTGTTAGAATGAAATGGTTTTCATTCTGAATGAGACTGTTTTCAGCTCACTAAACACTAAACAGACCTTCCCCCAACAAGACAAACACATGGGGAAAAAAAAAAAAAAAGAGAGAGGGAGAGAAGAAACACAAATTCAAGATATAAACTTCAAACATTTGAAAATGCTTTCTCTCCCAGGACATTGGATTGGGAATCTTTAGTAAAGCAAATTCAGTTAATTATTAAAAATATCCAATCCCATGGACAGAGGAGCCTGGCAGTCTACAGTCCATGGCCGGGGTGGGGTGGGGTTGCAAAGAATAGGGACATAACTGAAGTGACTCTAGAAGAAGACATTTAAGATATTTTTGTTTAGCATTTATTAATATTGATGCAAACATTATTTGAACACAAAGATATACTATTTTTTCACAAAATATTGCCAACTAGCATCAGTTCAATTCAGTTCAGTCATCCAGCCGTGTCTGACTCTTTGCAACCCCATGAATCACAGCACGCCAGGCCTCCCTGTCCATCACCAAATCCCAGAGTTTACTCAGACTCACGTCCATCAAGTCAGTGATGCCATCCAGCCATCTCATCCTCTATTGTCCCCTTCTACTCCTGCCCCCAATCCCTCCCAGCATCAGAGTCTTTTCCAATGAGTCAACTCTTTGCATGAGGTGGCCAAAGTACTGGAGTTTCAGCTTCAGCATCATTCCTTTCAAAGAAATCCCAGGGCTGATCTCCTTCAGAATGGACTGGTTGGATCTCCTTGCAGACAGTCCAAGGGACTCTCAAGAGTCTTCTCCAACACCACAGTTCAAAAGCATCAATTCTTCGGTGCTCAGCCTTCTTCACAGTCCAACTCTCACTTCCATACATGACTCCTGGAAAAACCATAGCCTTCACTAGACGGACCTTAGTCTGCAAAGCAATGTCTCTGCTTTTCAATATGCTATCTAGGTTGGTCATAACTTTTCTTCCAAGGAGTAAGCGTCTTGTAATTTCATGGCTGCAGTCACCTTCTGCAGCGATTTTGGAGCCCTGAAAAATAAAATCTGACACTGTTTCCACTGTTTCCCCATCTATTTCCCATGAAGTGATGGGACCGAATGCCATGATCTTTGTTTTCTGAATGTTGAGCTTTAAGCCAATTTTTCCACTCTCCTCTTTCACTTTCATCAAGAGGCTTTTGAGTTCTTCTTCACTTTCTGCCATAAGGGTGGTGTCATCTGCATATCTGAGGTTATTGATATTTCACCTGGCAATCTTGATTCCAAATTTTGTTTCTTCCAGTCCAGCGTTTTTCATGATACTAGCCAACTAGCATACATGATATTATTTCAGAGTATTAGAAATTACACATAAACAACTAGCATACATGATATTATTTCAGAGTATTAGAAATTACACAGAAACAAATATAAATTTAATCTCATGTTTTTAATTGTTATTTTATCTTTTTAGGAGCAATAACGCTCATTCTTGGTCAATCTATTTTGTGCATAAGAATCGCCTAGGGAGATAGTTTAAATCACAGATTTTTGAGCCCCAACCCTTAGTTTTGTGTTAGTAGATTTAATAAGGGGATATAAGGAAAGGAAATTTTTAATAAGCCATTCACATGATTCTGACATGTTAAATAAAAACCATTCAGAAAATACAATTTTACAGGATCAGATTATATGAAGTTTGATTTATGTATTTTGAAATGTATCGACAGTTTAATCTTTTTTTGAAAATGAAGAAGTATGAATTATGGTTTATCTTATGTCAGACTATTTAAAATACTCCACATTTTACAGCAAGTGAACTGTTTTGAAAAATTATTGTGTTTTTCTGCAAACTAAGGTTATGATGATTACAGTCTTCAATAAACAAGGCAAAGTATGAAGGTTACTTATTTGAGGATGGTTTTAATGGTGTTTCCAGTTTTAACTGAGCAAAGCATAGATCTAGGGTTTAGACAATTAGTCTTTGCTTATATTTTTCTTTCTTTCTTTACATTGATAATGCCATTTTTATAATTATATCATTTATTTTATGATTGAGTAGAAATGTTCTTGATGTTTCACCTTTTAAATAAGAATTTTAAGAGTATAATATGACTGTGTGTGCATCAGTGTCTCAGCCATGTCTGACTCTTTGCAACCCCATGGACTATATATAGCCCAGCAGATTCCTTGGTCCATGGAATTCTTCAGGCAAGAATACGGCAGTGGTTTGCCATTTCCTACTCCAGGGGATCCTCCCAACCCAGGAACCACATTGCAGGCAGATTCTGTACCACCTGAGCCACTTGGGAAGCCCCAATATTCCTGGAAGAATCAAAGCTGAATGACTTAGTTTGGTGATTTTAAATGTCTGTGGTCATAATTAGGGTTTTAGAAGTTCACTAGCATGTACTTTCAGTAACAATGTAGGATAGAAATGGATTTACTTTAAGCTTTTTGTTCTTCTTAAAACTTAATTTGTTATCATTAAGGTTAACATTTATTGAGGATATATTTGTTAAAGTGCAAATTATCTTTAGGAATAAATTAATTGGATTTATACATCCTTTTTATAAGATTGTTATTATTATCACCTCTATTTTCTAGATGGGGACATTGATAAAATGTACAGGTAACCATCAACATCAAATAGCTAATAATAAAATATGAAGTTAGATGTTTCTGACTTTTCTCAAATATTCTGAGGTAAACAAGCAGTACAGATTTAACCTACTTAGTTTGTATTTTTATAAACAATGGGCATATTTAAAATGAACTCTGCAAATTTCTTATACATAACTATTTTCTTTGTTTGTAGTTTTGAGGCGTATCTATAAAAATTATAAGTTAAATACATTACCTTTTGATTTTTCAATGCTTTATTTCTACAAGCAAATACTATTCTCCAGTGGTAGCTAACATTTTTGAAACTATGACTTTGTCCTTCATCTAAATGGTAAATGGTTGTCTTTTCTGCCAATCACTTTTATCTCTGCACTGTAAGCTAAAAGTGATATGGCTTATTGCAAAAGACAAGGGTCATCAGGAAAATGAATTTCAATATCCCTTGATGTGTGTGAACCACCAATTGTGAAGAAAAGCCTTGAGCATGAACAATGAGATCATAAATTCTTTTGCAATATGTTCTTTGTATAAAAGAAAAATAAGGATAAATGTAACTATGACCTAAATATGATATCATCAATAATGAAATGTATTCACCCCAAGATGAGGGGAAAAACATATTTGATATATTGAAGAGAATATATACTTTAGGTTTTATTGAAATTTATATTAAAATTTTAAAGAAACACAGGTATGAGGACATAAATTTACAATTGCATGCAGAAAAAAGTATAGGTGAAAATGATAAAAGATGGAAGCTAAATAATGATAATAATAATAATAATAATAACTTCTCCCCAAAATTATAGGCCTGAATAACATTGATCTCTTCTAAATTACTAATCCCAATTCATATTAAGAGTCATCCATTGTAACAGAATTTGTCAGATTCAGCAAAAACTGGTTGATTTGCTATTAAGACAGCTAAAATAAATAAATATATTATCATCACCGAGGTCCTATTATTGCAGCAGTGCCCCCATTCACCACTTGGATAACTCACTGAACAACAATTATAAAGTGTTTAAATGTACATGGCAGTCTCCTGAATTCTGGAGAAGAAATTCTGGAGAATTTAACAGATGTAAAATACAATAGAAAATACTCTCAATTTTGTTGGGAAGCAAAAACTTATAGGAAATTTAAAAAATGAAGATGAAAATGATTATGTTTAAATAAACATCAATAGCTTGGATAAAAATAAAAGAATAATATGTAAAAAATTTCACAGGCAAATGAGAAGCCTATAATTTGGCATGGTCAGAACTCCTATCACAAAATACATAGAAATTGAACTGCGTCAAGCAAGTTTTCAGTGCTATTTTTCCAACAATATTTGCTCCCTTCAAGTCTCACATTTTGTTAATTCTTACAACACTGAAACATTTTCATTATTATCTCATATTTGTTATGATGATCTGTGGTCAGTGATCTTCAAGAGTACTATATTAATTGTTCTGGGAGTGCTGCAAACCACATCCCTATAAAATGGTGAACTTAATTAATACACATGTGTATTTTAACCACTCCGCTGACTGGCCATTTTGCTATCTCTTTCTCTTCTCATGCTTTCCTATTCCCTGAGACACAATGGCATTGAAATTAGGTTGGCTAATAACCCTACAATGGACTCTAAGTGTTCAGGTGAAAGGAAGAGTTCTATATCTCTCATTTTAACTCAAAGGCTAGATAGGATTAAGCTCTGTGGGAAAGGTATGCTGAAATCTAAGACAGGCTGAAAATTAGCCCTCTTGTGCCAAACAGCCTAGTTATGAATGCAAAGGAAAAGTTCTTTAAGGAAATTAAAAATGCTACTCCAGTGAACACATGGATGATAAGAAAGAAAAATAGCCTACTGCTGATACTGAGAGTGCTTTAATGGTCTGGATAGAAGATCAAATCGGGCACAATATTCTCTGTTGTTGTTCAGTTACTAGGTCATGCCCAAGTCTGCAAACTCATAGACTACAGAACATCAGGCTCCCCTGTCCTCCACTATCTCCAGAGTTTTCTCAATTTCATGTCCCTTGAGTCAATGATGCTATCTAACAATCTCATCCTCTGACTTTAGGCAAAGTCTAATCTAGAGTCAAAGTCATAATTATCTTCAGTTTTATGAAGGTTATGAGAGGTGACAGATCTGAAGAAAAAAAAAAATTAAAGCAAGCAGAGGTTGAATGATATTAAAAGAAAGAAGTCGTCTCTATAAAGTACAAGATGAAGCAGAAAGTGTTAATGTAGAAACTAAGGCAAGTTATCCAGAAGATCCAGCTAAAATAATTAAACAAAGTGGATTGCTACACTAAATAAAATATTTTCAATTGGAAGAAGATACCATTTAGGAATAGCTAGAGAAGAGTCAATTCCTGCCTTCGAAGCTCCAAAGTACAGGCTGCCTCTTGTTAGGGGTTAATATAGCTCATTAAGTTGAAGTCAATGCTCATTCACCATTCTGAAGATCCTAGGATCCTTAGGAATTACACTAAATCTATCCTGATTTTGCTCTATAAATGGAATAACAAAACCTGGATGATGGTACATCTGTTTACAACATGCTCTGCTGAATATTTTAAAACCACTGTTGAGACGTACTGCTCAGGGGGAAAAAAAATTCAAAATGTTACTGCTCAATGACAATGCACCTGGTCAACCAAGAACTCTGATTCAGATACATAATTAGATTCAGGTTTTTTTCATCCCTGCTAACACAT
Source organism: Budorcas taxicolor (assembly GCF_023091745.1). Taxonomy (NCBI): domain Eukaryota; kingdom Metazoa; phylum Chordata; class Mammalia; order Artiodactyla; family Bovidae; genus Budorcas; species Budorcas taxicolor. Next base: position 51,255,522 of record NC_068929.1, on the reverse strand, counting down.
AATACAACATCCATTCTGTAGTCCATGGATCAAGGAGTAATGTTGACTTTCTAGTCTTAATATTTAAGAAATACATTTCTTAAGGCTATAGATACCATAGATAGTGATTTTTCTGAGGGATCCAGGCATAGTAAATTGAAAATCTCCTGGAAAGGATTCAGCATTCTAGATGGCATTAAGAACATTTGTGATTCCTGGGAAGAGGTCACAATATCAACAGGACTTTGGAATAAGTTGATTCCAACCCTCATGAATGACTTTGAGGGGTTTAAGATTTCAGTGGAAGAAATAACTACAGATATGATGGAAATAGCAAGAGAACTAGAATTAGAAGTGGAGCATCAAGACAGCAGTAAATTGCTGCAATCTCATGAGACAACTTTATGGATAAGGAGTTGTTTCTTATGGATAAGCAAACAATTGATTTCTGCAAACAGAATCTATTCCTGGTAAAGATGCTGTGAAGGTTACTGAAATAACAAAGAGAATTTAGAATATTACATAAACTTAGTTGATAAAGCAACAGCAGGGTTTGACAGGATTGATTCCAATTTTGCAAGAAGTTCTAGTGTGGTTAGAATGCTATTAAATAGTAGCATTAAAAGGCATGCTACTAATGTGGCAAACTTCACTGTTGTCTTATACTAAGAAATTGTCACAGTCATCCCAACCTTTAGCAACAACTACCCTCATGAGTCAGAAGCCATCAACACTGAGGCATGAGTATCTACCAGCAAAAAGGTTATGACTCAATGAAAATACAGATGATTGTTAGCATCTTTGAGAAGTAAGTTAGTTTTTAATTAAGGTATGTACATTTTTAGACATAATGTCATTGCATACTTAACTATCATATAATGTGCACATACCTTTTCCATCACTGGGAAACTAAAATATATTTTTGGTATTTTTTTCATTGTCATATTCACTCTATTGTGGTGGTCTGGAACCAAACCCACAATAGCTAAGTTATACAGGGATTAAGCCCCAGGCTTTATTTCCAGAGTTATATAGTTTCAAGCTATCTACACCAGACATAGAATTTTCATTTTTATCACTTATCTTGGCATAAGGATGGGACTTCTCTTCCCCTATATATATTTAGTTAGTTGCTTAATTAGGCTCATTAGAATTTTTTTTTTTTTTGACCAATTTAAAATCCCAAATAAGGAGACTGATACAAATTATTCTGAGAGATGACTATTTGGCCAATCATTTTCATAGAAACTTACTGCTTCTTAAACTTGTTTCTTAACAGTTCCCAGAGTAGACAATTTTTCTTTTTCTTTTTTATTTTTTTACCATCTGTGAATGGGATATATAGCATTCATGAATTGCACATGGCGATCTTATGTATATGCACTTCAACAACCTTCAGCTGTCCTAGTATGAAAATTTCTGTAAATTTTTTATATCTCCAAAGGGGATATTATCTGATCTCTGACAATCTTGTCTAAATGACAATGGCATGATTTTCACAAAAGGCATACAGAAAAGTGAGAAATAACATTTACTAAGAAGTTGTGTTGGAATATGGAAAATGCGCACCACTTTTGTTCTCAAAACAATCTTGAAAGTGAAAGTGTTAGTCACTCAATCCTGTCCAACTCTGTGTGACCCCATGGACTGCAGCCCGCCAGGCTCCTCTGTCCATGAAATTCTCCAGGCAAGAATAATGGAGTGAGTAGCCATTCCCTTCTCCAGCGGATCTTCCCAACCTAGCTATTGAACCTGGGTCTTCTGCATTGCAGGTGGATTCTTTACCAAGCCACCAAGGAAGCCCAACACAAAGGAATGAAATTTTAAAAAGATGAAATTAGATCAATGAAGCTAGAAAAAATTTTGTGCAGACGAAAAGCTTAGCAAGGTGATTTTAATTTGATACTGAAGGATCTAGAATACTAGTGTTTCTTTTTTAATTTTATTTTTATTGTTATTGTTTATCAAAACACAATGGCATATTAACTGTATTTGTTAGAACCTTTACCTTTCCATCTGTGACTACCCTCCATCATGCTTCCCATCTGTGTTTGATAGCAGAACACAATTCTGGAAACTGATAAAGTGGAAATGAAGTTGGAGTAGCATTTATTATAGATTAGGTGGAACATATTTATGTGGATCAGAATCATCTCTATCCATAGTTACACGTTTCTTATCTGTCTGTGGAAGTAATAGTCTGGTACAATTGTAATAGCCATTGTCAAAACCCAACTAAGGTCACGAAGGGACACAGTCACATTCAAGATCATGTCATGATATACATTCTATGGTATTAATTCTTGGACTTATGTAGATAATAAAAGAAAGAAAAAATATTTAGTGTTCAAAATTGAATTTAGTCTGTTTGAAATGTATTAGATGTGCAAAATTTAAAGGAACATTTGATTTTCATTTCTTGTCTAGTCAAAATAGAATATGTCTCTCAACAAAAATGTACTTCATAGCCTGATATACATATATATATGTACATAGGTATAGATACAGATATTTCACAATGTGAATTGCTTGAATGAAAAATAATTTCTGTGTTTGCAGGGCATAAAACTGCATCATTACTACAAAATGTTAATAGCTGTATCTGTTAAGTAGCATGTTCTATATATTCCAAGCTATAGAATATCATTTTAATAAATCACCAATAATGAAAGAAAACCTGGAAAAATGTTTGCTTAACTAGCAATAATGAAAATAATAAAGTAATTGATTCTTCTAGTAGGTAGCACAACTCAATGATATTCTATTCTCACTATAGAAAATGACTAAAATTTTGTTTCCGCACAAAGAGACTATCAAAAAGTACACTGACAGGCATTATTTCAGAATAAGAATACTGGATAATTTATTGATATAAATATCATTCCAGTATTCCCAATTCGTAATTGTATTTGCAGTTTTTAAGAAGGTATAACATTAGATTTATTTTCTTATTAAATCTGGAAGACCCCTCTAAATGAATAAACTTCAAGAAACAAAAAATCTACATCTATCTTTGCTTAAATCTCATTAAATTTCAACTTGTGAAGTGCAGATGGAGTTTCCAAAGGAAAAGCACAGGTTAAGGCAGTAGGGGGATCACTGAAGAAGTTGAACGCTCACTGTGAGAGTCATCTCTGAATTTGCCCTGAAAAATGCTGGACAATCATTACTTGGGATTGGTATCTTCAGCAGAGAGAGAGCAAATGATTTGCATCACAATGAATCCAAGGAAGAATAATCCACTCCATTTTCCCTGACACCAACCTCCAGCAGTTTTGAGACAGCAGATGGATAACCTTGTCTGTGTACTGGATTTTTCAGTCATTCAAGTAGTGGGAGGGCAGAACAGTTTCATGTGATTTAAAATTTTGAAGTAATGCGTATCGCTCACCCTTGAGAACCAGATTTAGACTCATTATGTGTGGGAATGTGTCCAAGACTGTGAACAATTTCTGGTTTTATATCTATGTGCCACGAGATTTTCACAGCCTCTAGTTTTAGAGCCAATTGATTTTGAGATAATAACAAAGGCTCCTTTGAAGAATTGCCATTTAGAAGTAAAAAATTTCAGAGAAACCACAGATTTGGCAAATTATAGGGAACAAGGAAGAGGCTTCATTTGGAAGGAAATCATTAAAAATTTCATAGAAAATACAGTGTGATAGGGGAGTATTTAGAAAGAATAGAGAAAGATAATGCTTAAGTTGTCTATCTCCTCAGATGCTCACATTTTATTGAAAAAAAGGTTTAGACTTGAAATATTTAAGCAAATGGTTTTCATTAATCTAACTCTCTCCTTCCCTAGATCTTGGACACTGACTGAAGCAAAACATATAATCAAACACAATAAAATCATATTCTAAATTACTAGCCACTAACCCACTGGTCCTCTGTGCTAATTTGTTATATTCTGTTTGTCTACCAATTTACTAACTGTCTTATATAATCCTTTCTTTCACTACGTCTGACTTTAAATCTCCAACACTCTCTCCTCCTTAGTATTAGCTGGTACTTTTGCTTCTATTTTAACTGATACTATAGAATAAATCAAAAGAGAATGGCTACCTGAACTATTCCATCTGTTGATATTCTGTGGTCAGATTCAATGTTTTCTCCTTCTCATACAGAGGGACTATCACTGCTCTATACTAAGGCAAACTTGTCCATTTTTTGCATTCAGCCCCATTTCTTTTCACCCATTCAAGGACTGCCCCAGAAAATGGCCCTTTCTGTCATAAGTTCCCTAAACTGATTCTATTAGTAAACAGTAATGGACTCTTGTTTACTTAAAAAAAAAAAAAAAAAAAAAAACAGAAAAAAAAAATCTTTCCATAGTATAATACTTTCCTCTATTTTCTTCATAGTTACTCCGATTTATCTTTCTTTATTTTTCTGTTCTCAAATATATCAAGTGATTTCTTACTCCAGGAGCTGCGTATGTGCTCTAAATTCAAACTGCAACCACTTCTACATGATGGTTATATGATTTTGCATCTGCATCATGTTCACTCCCTTCAGGTTTTTCTTAAAATTTCATCTTATCATGGAGGCCTTCAATGAGGATTATTTATAATACAGCACTACACCCTAGCACCCCCTACTTCATATCAAACCTAACTCTGCTTCTGCTGTATCTTTCCTCCTAATTCTTGTCCCTCTTTGACATACTGCATATTCTGAATATGGCTTTTTTATTACAGTGTGAGCTCCATGAGGATAGGAGATACTTAATATTTTAATGATACAGTTTAGCCAACGAAATATAAAATTAGAGATACAGAGAAAATGACAATTGAAAACAAAATATGTGATTTGTCAAAAAGACCAACAAATAGTACAGTGGTAAAACTACTGACTTTTCCAGTTTAATTTAGTTGCCTTTTCAGTTCAGTGGGAAACACTGTATTATCTGGGAAGTGGAATTTAAACCCAAAAGGTATGCAGCAGCATAGTTTACTTATCAGTTGAACAAAAACTTTAGTTATTAAGATCCAGTGTTCATTAGTGCATGACACAAATCGGAATACCATACATTGTTGACATGAATGTATGTGGGCAAAGCCTCTTTGGAAAGCAATACGTAGTGTCTGTTATTATATTTCTTTCAACAAACATATTCCATTTCTGTGGCAGTGCGTTACAGAAATAGGCACACGTGTATCTCTAGATATACACAAATATTTTAAAATCTTTAAAATTGATACACATATGAATTCATGTATACATGTATGAATAATATACTTAATGAGATAAAATAAATCAATAATGAACTTATTAAAAGGAAAGCTGGAAGAAAGGAAAAAAGAAGGGGAATGATTATATTCTAGCTGTGATATAGTACATCTTGAGAGATAAACCCTAAAATGTGAGGGTAGCATAGTTAATCTCAAGTAGCTTTGACTCTATAAAATGCCCATTTCTTCATACACTATACTAATGTCCACAGTTAAAAAGCTAAGCTATTCTTGAAGGTTTGCCAAATATGAGAACACAGTGTGTGGAAGCACTTTGGTTATATAATATTAGAACTTACTATGCTATCTGCAAATTTGGAAAACTCAGCAGTGGCCATAGGAAGGGAAAAGTTCAGTTTTCATTCCAATCCCAAAGAAAGGCAATGCCAAAGAATGGTCCAGTGACTGCATAATTGCACTCATCTCACAGGCTACTAAAGTGAAGCTCAAAATTTTCCAAGCCAGGCTTCAACAATACGTGAACCATGAACTTCCAGATGTTCAAGCTTGTTTAAGAAAAGGGAGAGGAAACAGAGCTCAAATTGCCAACATTCATTGGATCATCGAAAAAGCGAGAGAATTCGAAAATAATCTACTTCTGCTTTATGCCAAATACCAAAGCCTTTGACTGTGTGGATCACAATAAACTGTGGAAATTTCTTCAAGAGATGGGAATATCAGACCACCTTACCTGCCTCTTGAGAAATCTGTATGCAGGTCAGGAAGCAACAATTAGAACTGGACATGGAACAACAGACTGGTTCCAAATAGAAAAAGGAGTATGTCAAGATTGTATATTGTCACCCTGCTTATTTAACTTATATGCAGAGTACATCATGAGAAACGCTGGGCTGGAAGAAGCACAAGCTGGAATGAAGATTGCTGGGAGAAATATCAAAAAGGTCAGATATGCAGATGACATCACTCTTGTGGCAGAAAGTGAAGAAGAACTAGAGAACCACTTGAAAGTGAAAGAGGAGAGTGAAAAAGTTGGTTTAAACCTCAACATTCAGAAAACAAAGATCACAGCATCTGGTCCCATTACTTCATGGCAATAGAGGGGGAAACAGTGTAAACAGTGGCTAACTTTATTTTGGGGGACTACAAAATCACTGCAGATGGTGATTGCAGCCACAAAATTAAAAAAACACTTACTCCTTTGGAGAAAAGTTATGACCAACCTCGACAGCATATTAAAAAGCAGAGATGTTACTTTGCCAACAAAGGTCTGTCTAGTCAAGGCTACGGTTTTTCCATTGGTCATGTATGGATGTGAGTGTTGGACTATAAAGAAAGCTGAGCGCTGAAGAATTGATGCTCTTGAATTGTGGTGTTGGAGAAAACTCTTGTGAGTCCCTTGGGCTGCAAGAAGATCCAACCAGACCATCCTAAAGGAAATCAGTCCTGAATATTCTTTGGAAGGACCGACACTGAAGCTGAAACTCCAATACTTTGGCCACCTGATGCGAAGAACTGACTCATTGGAAAAGACTATGATGCTGGGAGGGATTGGGGGCAGGAAGAGAAGGGGATGACAGAGGATGAGATGGTTGGATGGCATCACCAACTCAATGGACATGAGTTTGAGTAAACTCTGGGAGTTGGTGATACACAGGGAGGCCCAGTGTGCTGTAGTCCATGAGGTCTCAAAGAATCAGACATGACTGAGAGACTGAACTGAACTGTACTGAATTGATGCTATCTTCCCTTTTCTGGCAAAGCAAGGGTTTCAGGATGAGGATCAGATTATCCTAACATCGACACCAGTCTGTGCAAGGAGCTTGCATGCTTACGTTTTGGACTTTTCAGTTATGCTATGCAATCTGATGCAGTAAAGGTTGATTCCCTGCTCTTATTTTGGAATCCACCACGGGAACTAAGGGGGAAGAAACTACTGTACATTACTGATGGAGAAGGTCAAAGTAGCAAAATTTTATTTCCAATAATACAAAAATCTTAATGTTTTTGAAGAAATTTCTTTATAAATCAATGGGTTCCAGTTTGCATCTTTATGTAACAATGTTAAAAAAAAAAAAAAAAAAAAAAAACAACTCCAGATTTGGTTCTTAAAGATGTATGTAAGTCAAGTGTTTCCAAGAGAAACAGGACCCAAAGGATTTGCTTATATAGAAATAAATTATTTTAAGGAATTGGCTTGTGCACTTATAGATATTGGCACATCCAAAATCTGCAGGGCAGGCTGGCAGGCTGGAAACTTATAAAATGCTTTAGTTGAAGTCTTAAGTCTGTTTACTGCCAAATTCCCTCTTGCTAAAGGGGAGGTCAGTCTTTAGTTCAGTAAAAGCCTGAAACTTATTGGATGAAGCCCATACACGTTATGGTAAACAATCTGCTTTACTCATAGTCCACCAATTCATGTTTATCTCATTCAAAAACCCTCTCACAGAAACATTTAGATTGTTTTGATCGACATTTGGGCTCTGTGGCCAAGCCAAGTTGTCAGGTAAATTTAAACATCACAAAAAATAAAATTAATTTACAATCTTTCTACTTTCTCAAACTCAGTAGAGAATCCACACATAGAAAAATATAAAACTGAGACTATAATGCATTTTTTTAGAATATAAATTTAAAATAACATTTTATTTTTTGTTTACTTTAAAATGATGTAAAAAAAGTCTTGACTAGGGGCACCATGAGAGAATTTTTTCCAAATATAAGAAAATCATATAACTGATTATACATTGTATGTTCAAATATGTATGTGTATGTGTTTTTGTACCAAAACAATATTCACAGATTTTCTTCACTCAGTGCTACAATTTAATTTAAAATACAGCTTTAAATGCATAGTTGCGGGCTACTGTGAATAACAACAACAACAACAAAATAGAGCTACGTAATAGACATGAGGTGTAGTGGTATTACACACAATCAGTTGGTGGATTCCATAACCTATATTGGACTTGTGTTTGCAGTAGAATGGTAAAGAGGTATAGGTATACTAGAAAATGGTATCATTTATAGTATAAATCCTCCATTTTACACAGGAAGAAATTTACCACAGACTATAAGTACATTATCTTTCCATAAACTTTTCATTGACAGAACAAGAACTAGTGTGTAAATCTATTCATACTAATCTGTGTCAGCAGAAATAAATGACAATCACGTAGGTACCCACATATGAGAGTCATAATCTTTAAAGATTTTCCTTATTTTAATTACATTTCTATACAAACAATGAAAAACTTACAGAAATTAAGTCCAGTTTTACAATATCCCAATTACATTCCTTTTCTTTTTTATTAATGTGATTATGGTAGATGCAATTTTACTAGTTCAAACGGATATCTTACCTTTGCATATAATATACATATATACAATTCCAAAAATAATTTTTGTTATTTTTTATATTTCCATATATAAATATAATAAGTAGTGTGATTTTCAGTTCAGTCGCTCAGTCAGGTCCAACTCTTTGCGACTCCAAAAACTGAAGCACGCTAGGACTCCCTGTCCATCACCAACTCCCAGAGTTCACTCAAACTCTCGTCCATTGAGTCGGTGATGCCACCCAGACATCTCATCCTCTGTCGTCCCCTTCTCCTCCTGCCCCCAATCCCTCCCAGCATCTGAGTCTTTTCCAATGAGTCATTTCTTCACATGGGGAGGCCAAAGTACTGGAGTTTCAGCTTTAGCATCAGTCCTTCCAAAGAACACCCAGGAGTGATCTCCCTTAGCATGGACTGGTTGGATCTCCTTACAGTCCAAGGGACTCTCAAGAGTCTTCTCCAACACCACAGTTCAAAAACATCAATTTTTCAGCGCTCAACTTTCTTCACAGTCCAAATCTCACATCTGTACATGACCACTGCAAAAACCATAGCCTTGAGTAGATGGACCTTTCTTGGCAAAGTAATGTCTCTGCTTTTTAATATGCTATCTAGGTTGGTCATAACTTTCCTTCCAAGGAGTAAGCATCTTTTAATTTCATGGCTGCCATCACCATCTGCAGTAATTTTGGAGCCCAGAAAAAAAAGTCTGACACTATTTCTACTGTTTCCCCATCTATTTCCCATGGAGTGATGAGGCTGGATGCCATGATCTTCGTTTTCTGAATGTTGAGCTTTAAGCCAACTTTTTCACTCTCCTCTTTCACTTTCATCAAGAGGCTTTTTAGTTCCTCTTCATTTTCTGCCATAAAGGTGGTGTCATCTGTATATCTGAGGTTATTGATATTTCTCTCGACAATCTTGATTCTAGCTTGTGCTTCTTCCAGCCAAGCGTTTCTTATGATGTACTCTGCATATAAGTTAAATAAGCAAGGTGACAATATACAGCCTTGACGGACTCCTTTTCCTATTTGGAACCAGTCTGTTGTTCCATGTCTAGTTCTAACTGTTATTTTCTGACCTGCATATAGGTTTCTCAAGAGGCAGGTCAAGTGATCTGGTATTCCCATCTCTTTCAGAATTTTCCACAGTTTATTGTGATCCACACAGTCAAAGGCTTTGGCATAGTCAATAAAGCAGAAATAGATGTTTTTCTGGAACTATCTTGCTTTTTCCATGATCCAGCACATGTTGGCAATTTGATCTCTGGTTCCTCTGCCTTTTCTAATACCAGCTTGAACATCAGGGAGTTCACGGTTCACATATTGCTGAAGCCTAGCTTGGAAAATTTTGAGCATTACTTTACTACCGTGTGAGATGAGTGCAATTTTGTGGTAGTTTGAGCATTTTTTGGCATTGCCTTTCTTTGGGATTGGAATGAAAACGGACCTTTTCCAGTAATGTGGCCATTGTTGAGTTTTCCAAATTTGCTGGCATATTGAGTGCAGCACTTTCACAGCATCATCTTTCAGGAATTGAAATAGCTCAACTGGAATTCAATCACCTCCCCTAGCTTTGTTCATAGTGATGCTTTCTAAGGCCCACTTGACTTCACATTCCAGGATGTCTGTCTCTAGGTGAACGATCACACCATCGTGATTATCTTGATTGTAAAGATCTTTTTTGTACAGTTTTTCTGTGTATTCTTGCCACCTCTTCTTAATATCTTCTGCTTCTGTTAGGTCTCCAATACTTTGGCCACCTCATGCGACGACTGACTCATTGGAAAGACCCTGATTCTGGGAGGTGTTGGGGGCAGCAGGGGAAGGGGACAACAGAGGATGCAATGGCTGGATGGCATCACGGACTTGATGGATGTGAGTCTGAGTGACTCTAGGAGTTGGTGATGTACAGGGAAGCCTGGTGTGCTGCAATTCATGGGGGTCGCAAAGAGTCGGACATGACTGAATGACTGAACTGAACTGATGGAGGGGTGGGCTGTGAATTTATCTCTCCTGTCATCGTCAATGCATCTTTTTTTAAAATTTGTGCTTCATGCAGGTGCTGTCATCCATCAACTGAAGTATTTGCCTTTGTGAAGGTATTTTCCTGCACAGTTGTTCAAACTGATGTTGCTGAGGGGACAAATGCTAGAAATTCCTATGTTGCTAGTTTGCTAACATCACTTCTCCCCTCATTTATATTATACATTACTTTTATACATTCAGCTTTTGATAAGCAGTTTTCCTCTTCGGAGTGGGGTTGCAGAGGGAGAAGGACTGTTGAATAGTGCCACCATGAACATTCACAAATGTATAGGTATTCTTTTGGAATGATCTTATGGAGCTAAAAGATAAGCATAAGCTCAGTTTTAGAAGTTGTTTTCAGAATCATTTTCAAATTTACAGTCTCACCAGCAACACATGGTAATAAATTGCATTTCCATATTGCTGCTAACACCTGGAACCGGCAGTTATTTTCATTTTAGTCATTCTTGCTTTTGTAAATTTGTAGCATTTTTGATGACTGATGAAGTTGAACATCTTTAAATATGTTTATTGTTCATTTAAATATTTTCTTATACGAAGTATTGTTTTAAGTATCTGGGCTTTTATTTTTTCTATCAGGTCATCTTTTTTATTCATTTGTGCATTTGAAAAAAAAAAGATCTAAGTACAATGATTTTTTTCTAATTTCATAGGTGGTCTTTATACTTTCTTAATTGTGACTTTTGAAGAATAGATATTGTTAATTTTATTACAACTCATTTATTTTTCCTGTTACAGTCAGTGCTTATTGCAACATTTGAAAAAGAAACCTATCCTACATCCATATCATAAAGCTATCATCCTAACCCATCTAAAATCTTTATTGTTTTAACCTTTATTATCATATGTGCAATCATTCTCAATGTACCCAAAAATAAAATTTAAATGTATATGACAAAAAATTATGGGTACATGTGTGCATGCTAAGTTGCTTCAGTCATGTCTGACTCTTTGTGACCCTATGAACTGTAGCCCATCAGGCTCCACTGTCCTTGAGATTCTACAGCTAAGTATATTGGAGTGGGTTGCCGTGCCCTCCTTCAGGGGATTTTCCGGACCCAGGGATCAAACTTGTGTCTCTTACCTCTCCTGCCTTGGCAGACAGATTCTTTACTACTAGTATCACCAATGCTAGTGCCACTAGCTGCTAAAATTAGCCAAAAATGAATAGAAATATAAAATGTCTGAAATTTGTTTTTAACAAATTTGACCTAATAGGCATTTGTAGAACACTTTATGCAAAACTGTAGTATCCACATTATTTTCAAGTGTACATGGGGTATTTAGTAAATTGACCATATGCTGAACCATAAGGAAAATGACCAACAATTTCAAAATATTAAAATCATCTGTGTTTTTCCTGACCTTAGTAGATCTAATGTAAAAATTAGCAATAAATAGATAAGGGGGAAAGGGTATGTATTTAATGAACTATCACAAATGCTTTGTCTCAGAAGACAGTTATAGTGCTGATTAGAAGGAGATCAATAGCCTTACACATATGCATGAGAAAAGATGATACAAAGACAAGAGTCAACAACATTTCATTTAAGGAAGCTAAGGAAGCAATAGGAAAATCAAATGTAAAGGAAAAAAAGATAAATTATCAAATCTGGAGCTGGAATCAATGAGAGAGAAAACAAATACGCAGCAAAGCAAATCAACAAACTTAAAAGCAGTCCATTGAAAAAGTTTATTTAATTAATATACTTAGAGTAATATGGTAAAAATAATAAGAGTAAATAAAATTACCAATATTGTTAATAAAAGAGGAATATCACACTGTATCTTATATATATATATATATATATATATATATCCATAAAGTAACAAGTGAATATTGTATACATTACACTTTATAATTTGGATAAAACAGATCTATTTCTCCAAATAATTATATTACCAAGTATGAATGAAAAAGAAATGCAAACTATGAACAATCTGGTTTCATCATTTTTAAGGATTACAAATCTGTTTTATAAAACTTTCTGTAAATAGGAAGACCAGTGATATGATAACCTCACTGATGAAATTTTCCAAACCCTTAAGGATGAAAGAGCACTAGTCTTATGCAAATTCTTTCAAAGTATAGAAAAAGTTAGGCATTCTCATTTTTCCAGGATAGTTAAACTTTATTCAAAACAAACTTGGCAATCTAATTTACATAAAAATGTCTTTCTAGTTTTGAAAATTTGACTTAAGGTTATATCATGTGTAATATTTGTTTTATAATTTCTACCTTAACTGTAGCTGAATTCTCTTTATTGTCCCTACTATTATTTGCTTTATTATCTCTCCTTTTACTCGATTAGTCACTTTTATTTTATACTTAGAAAACAGAGTAAATATTAGAGGCAACAAGGAAATGATCTTATAACTATTTTGAAAGAGAGCATAAGTATAATTTTAGAGAATGCACATATCTAAACTGAAAGAGAAGGAAGAAATCCCTTCATTTGTGAAGGGTATCATGTGCATGTACAGTATGGACAGCAAAGTTCATGCTGTGGGAGTCCATCTACCTAGAATTCAATGCTGGTCCCTAATTAACTTCCAAAGATTCAGTTTATTCATTTATAAAATGTTAGAGCTGACTTCTATTACTCATAATTATTATAAAGAAAATTAAGTGATTGTAAATTCCATAGACTAAAGTTGACTTTGATATGTTCTCGGTATTATGTATTTTAAAATGATACCTTTATTGGTAGAAGTTGTGCAGGCCGAGTTTAAGCACAGATTCAGAAAGATCTCTGTATCTCTGTAATTAAGTGCTGTGCAAAATTAGTCAACCTATAAGGGGCTCTGGATCCAATTTCTATAGAATATATTAATAGATTGCTTACAAGTGAGGCTAAGATTTGAAAGACTTTGGGCAATGACTAGTTTTGAGACAAAATGAATTTTATCATTATTAACAGTTATGCATTGAGAGTAAAGGTCCCCTGTGTGATTGAGGGCCATCAATGCCTAGTGGTGGTTTAGTCTTTAAGTAGTGTCCAACTGACGCTACCCCATGGACTAGCCTGCCAGCCTCATCTGGCCATAGGATTTTCAAGGCAAGAATACTGAAATGGATTGCCAATTCCTTCTCCAGGAGATCTTCCCAACCCAGGAATCGAACCTGGGTCTCCTACACTGCAGGCAGATTCTTTCCTGACTGAGCTACAAGAGAAGCCATGTCATATGGAAGAAAAAGGCTAAGATGATGCTTTGAATAGGTTTGCTTCTGACAATGGAGTTTCTGCTGGTTCTTCAAATTTTTATAAAGAATAAATTGAAGGATCTATTTGAGTATTGCACAAATAAAAGACTGAAAATCCCCTTCTATTTGAGCAATACTTAACAGTAATCCAGAAAACAGCATATAGATGCATAGTATGGTGACAAATATACACACAAAATTGCAGAAATGTTGTAGAATTTTGTTTCTTCTTAAGTTTCTTAAACCTCAGGGCACTAGAGTTTGTTGAGGACACTTACTTATTATTCAAGTCTCTTTGGATATTAAAAGTTTCTTCCCCTCCCCACCCCCCGCCGGCCAATAAACATGTCTCTTGAGGAACTTTCTATTTTATTTTTGTTTCTGTTTTATTTACTTACTTTTTTAATGGTATATATTGGAAAACTCAGCAGAGGCCACATGACTGGAAAAGGTAAGTTTTCATTCCAATCCCAAAGAAAGGCAATGCCAAAAAATGCTCAAACTACCGCACAATTGCACTCATCTCACACAGTAGTAAAGTAATGCTCAAAATTCTCCAAGCCAGGCTTCAGCAATACAGGAACCATGAATTTCCAGGTGTTCAAGCTTGTTTTAGAAAAGGCAAAGGAACCAGAGATCAAATTGCCAACATCCTCTGGATCACCAAAAAAGCAAGAGAGTTCCAGAAAAACATCTATTTATGCTTTATTGATTATGCCAAAGTGTGGAGGAGCTGTAAGGCTTTGAGCAAATACTGAAAATGCATTTGTTCCACTCATGACGAAGGTTGGGAGCTGGAACGAGCACAACAAAGGGTTACAAGCATTCATCGAGTGCCTGAGGCTGGGAACGGATGAGGAAGGGTCATACGCCTGGCCTTGAGGTGTTTAAAGCCTTCCTTTTGACCATCTGTTTCTTGGAGAAAGGACTGTTGTTTCATGATAAGACTCCTTTTATAGTTTCACCAAGGCTATGTTATGTCTTGGGTGATGGGAACTGTGTTTTATGCTTGAATGCTTTGATGTTTATCGAGAAAGGCTACATGCAAGTCTGCTTTATGCTCTACTCCCTGAGACCATAAAACTGTGTGGCTGATAATAAACTTTGTCGTCCACTAGAGGCTGTCCCTGAGTGTCCCTTTCAGAGCGCGGTTCTCCAAGCCTTACACCAAAACCTTTGACTGTGTGGATCACAATAAACTGTAGAAAATTCTGAAAGAGATGGGAATACCAGACCACTTGACCTGTCTCTTGAGAAACCTATATGTGGGTCAGGAAGCAATAGTTAGAACTGGACATGTAACAACAGACTGGATCCAAATAGGAAAAGGGGTACATCAAGGCTGTATATTGTCACCCTGCTTATTTAACTTATATGCAGAGCACATCATGAGAAATGCTGGGCTGGAAGAAGCACAAGTTGGAATCAAGTTTGCTGGGAGAAATATCAATAACCTCAGATATGCAGATGACACCACCCTTATGGCAGAAAGTGAAAAAGAACTAAAAAGCCTCTTGATGAAAGTGAAAGAGGAGAGTGAAAAAGTTGGCTTAATGCTCAGCATTCAGAAAACCAAGATCATGGCATCTGGTCCCATCACTTCATGGGAAATAGATGGGGAAACAGTAGAAACATAGTCACACTTTATTTTGGGGCCTCTAAAATCACTGCAGATGGTGATTGAAGCCATGAAATTAAAAGACACTTACTCATTGGAAGGAAACTTATGACCAACCTAGATAGCATATTCAAAAGCAGAGATATTACTTTGTCAACAAAGGTCCATCTAGTCAAGGCTATGGTTTCTCTACTGGTCATGTATGGATGTGAGAGTTGCACTGTGAAGAAAGCTGAGCACTGAAGAATTGATGCTTTTGAACTGTGTTGCTGGAGAAGACTCTTGCAAGTCCCTTGGACTGCATGGAAATCCAACCAATCTGTTCTAAAGGAGACCAGTCCTGGATGTTCATTTGAAGGACTGACTGAGGATGAAATACTTTGACCACCTCATGAGAAGAATTGGCTCATTGGAAAAGACCCTGATGCTGGGAGGGATTGAAGGCAGGAGGAGAAGGGAACAACAGAGGATGAGATGGCTGGAAGACATCACTGACTTGATGGACCTGGTTTTGGGTGAACCCCGGGGATTGGTGATAGACAGAGAGGCCTGGTGTGCTGCGATTCATGTGGTTGCAAAGAGTCAGACGTGACTGAGTGACTGAACTGAACTGATTCAATGAAAGGCTTGTGTAATTTTGTCTGTAACTGGGAAGAAATGCTGTCATTTGAATTTTGGTCTATGCACTGTTGTCTGTGTAGATCTGTATCTGCACTGCAGGACAGTCTGGTCAGGCCACACAGTATTTTCATTTTTGTTTTCAAAAGAGAAAAAAAGTTAAGTTGTTGCTGTCCTTGGATTCAGGAAAGTTGTTTGGTCCTCCCTTGTTGGCATACTTCACCCCCAGACTTCCTGAGTACACAGGTTCATCTTGTCTTTGGATTAAGACTGGCCATTCATTAACCTTGGTTATCTGTTTCCATTGTCCCTCTCCAGATAGCTCTCGGTAGGACACTGGCCTTCAATTTAGTGAGTGACCATCTTCATTACTCACAGAAATATGTTATTTTTGTATTAAAGAAATACTAGGAAAACTTATTAAGATTTAATCTACTGACATTCATTTTTCTCTATCTACCCATGTAGTACAGCTCTTTTACTTTGTGGCATCTATGCTTTTGTCATAAGTTCACCCTGACTGACACTAAACTGAACTGAACTGTAGTTCACCTTGACTGACACTAAACTATTTTTAGACTTTCAGTTACCTTAACACTCATCTGCCTCAGAATTTAAGTCTTCAGGTTATGTAGCCAAAACGCAACCAGTCTGTTACTGTGTGCTTCCCTTCTGACTCATATAATTTCCTGCACTCTCAAGTCAGAAGTAAAAAAGGCAGAATTTTCTTGAGAAAATAAATGCTAATTATTAATTATGTATTGAGGTCTTTCTACAAATCGTATATGATAATGCTGAACATTAAAATAGGCCTGGATTTTCAGTTCACTTCAGTTGCTCAGTCATGTCTGACTCTTTGTGACCCCATGAATTGAGGCACACCAGGCCTCCCTGTCCATCACCAATTCCCTGAGTTCACCAAAACTCATGTCCATTGAGTTGGTGATGCCAATCCGGCTATCTCATTCTCTGCCATCCCCTTCTCCACCTGCCCCCAATCCCTCCCAGCATCAGAGTCTTTTCTAATGAGTCTACCCTTTGCATGAGGTGGCCAAAGTACTGGAGTTTCAGCTTTAGTATCAGTCCTTCCAAAGAACACTCAGGACTGATCTCCTTTAGAGTGGACTGAGTGAATCTCCTTGCAGTCCAAGGGACTCTCAAGAGTCTTCTCCAACACTACAGTTCAAAAGCATCAATTCTTCGGCGCTCAACTTTCTTCACACTCCAACTTTCACATCCATACATGACCACTGGAAAAACCATAGCCTTGACTAGATGGACCTTTGTTGGCAAAGTAATGTGTCTTATGCCATCTAGGTTGGTCATACCTTTCTTTGCAAGGAGTAAGCATCTTTTCATTTCATGTCTGCAATCACCATCTGCAGTGATTTGGAGCCCAGAAAAACAAAGTCTGACACTGTTTCCACTATTTCCCCACCTATTTCCCATGAAGTGATGGGACGGGATGCCATGATCTTCGTTTTCTGGATGTTGAGCTTTAAGCCAACTTTTTCACTCTCCTCTTTCACTTTCATCAAGAGGCTTTTTAGTTCCTCTTCATTTTCTCCCATAAGGGTGGTGTCATCTGCATATCTGAGGTTATTGATATTTCTCCCGACAATTTTGATTCCAGCTTGTGCTTCTTCCAGCCAAGCATTTCTCATAATGTACTCTGCATATAATTTAAATAAGCAAGGTGACAATATACAGCCTTGACATACTCTTTTTCTTATTTGGAACCAGTCTGTTGTTCCATGTCCAGTTCTAATTGTTGCTTCCTGACCTGCATATAAGTTTCTCAAGAGGCAGGTCAGGTGGTCTGCTGTTCCATCTCTTTCAGGATTTTCCACAGTTTATTGTGATCCACACGGTCAAAGGCTTTGGCATAGTCAATAAAGCAGAAATAGATGTTTCTCTGGAGCTCTTGTTTTTTTGATGATCCAGCGGATGTTGGCAATTTGATCTCTGGTTCCTCTGCCTTTTCTAATACCAGCTTGAACATCTGGAAGTTCATGGTTCATGTGTTGTTAAAGCCTGGATTGTAGAATTTTGAGCATTACTTTACTAGCGTGTGAAATGAGTGCAGTTGTGTGGTAATTTGAACATTCTTTGGCTTTGTGTTTCTTTGGGATTGGAATGAAAGCTGACCTTTTCCAATCCTGTGGCCACTGCTGAGCTTTCCAAATTTGCTGGCATATTGAGTGCAACACTTTCACAGCATCATCTTCCAGGATTTGAAATAGCTCAACTGGAATTCCATCACCTCCACTATTTTTCTTCATAGTGATGCTTTCTAAGGCCCACTAGACTTCACATTCTAGGATGTCTGGCTCTCGGTGAGTAATCCCAGCATCGTGATTATCTTGGTTGTGAAGATCTTTTTTGTACAGTTCTTCTGTGTATTCTCACCACCTCTCAATATCTTCTGCTTCTCTTAGGTCCCTGCCATTTCTGTCCTGTATCGAGCCTATCTTTGCATGAAAATTTCCTGTGGTATCTCTAATTTTCTTGAAGAGAAAGGCCTGGCTTTTAGAAAGCTTAAATATGTAATTAAAAAAAAAAATAATGATTTTCAACAATATGTGACCATCAGTTCTTCCCGTGTTTTGTAGGGTTATACTATCAAATAAAATAATCACTGGTCACAGTGGCAGGGCTTCCCAGGTGGCTCAGTAGTAAAGAATTGCCTACCAGTGCAGGAGATTCTGGTTCAATCCCTGGATTGGGAAGATCTCCTGGAGAAATAATGGCAACCTACTCCAGTGTTCTTGCCTGGAGAATTCCACAGAGAGATGAGCCTGATGGGCTACAGTCCATGCAGTCGCACGAGTTTCAGACACAATTTAGTGACTGAATAGCAACAAGTCACAGTGGCTATTGAGTAACTGAAATGTCAATTGTTTACATTCCGATGTACTGTAAGTGGAAATTATATAATTTGAAGAATGATTAATGAAAACACAATAAATATATTTAAATGATATTTAATATTGGTTTCACATTGAAATAATTTTTATATATTTTGTGAAGTTATCTTAAAGAAATATGCCTGCCAGAAATTTAAAATTATCTATGTGGCTTACATTATGTTTATTTTGGGCAGTACTATTCTAGAAACTGAAATGAACAATCTGTGTGACTAATCTGGACATTGACTCCTCATTTTCCTTTGATTTCCTCTGAAAAATACTAATTTCTCTTGTGGCTTCATCTGGATGAATAAATACCAAAAAAAAAAAAAAAAAAAAGAAAAAGAAATAACAAGCTAGCATATATATGTGTGTATATATATATACACATATATATATTTAATTTTTATATGATTTTCATTTAAAAGTATAAATTACTTACAATATTATACTAAATTCAGATGTACAATTAGTGGTTCATTATTTTTGTTTATTACAAGATGATTACCGCTATAAGTATAGTTACCATCTGTCACCATATAAGGTTGTTACAATATTACTAACTATATTTCCTATGTTGTGCATCTTGTCCTCATGAAATATTTACATTATAACTGGAACTTTGTACCTCTTAATCCTCTTCAAATATTCTACCTATCCCCCTACCCCCTTCTTCTCTGGGAACCACTAGTCTGTTCTCTGGAACTATGATTCTGTTTCCGTTCAATTTTTGTTTGTTTGTTTCCATATATAAGTGAAATCATATGGTATTGGTCATTCTCTGTCTGACTTATTTTACTTTAGCATAATACCTACTACATCCATTCATATTGATGAAAATGGCATGATTTCATTCTTTTTAAGGATGAGTAATACCCCATTGTAAATATATATCATGCTTCTTTATCCATTCATCTACCTATGGAAACTTAGGTGACTTCCATTTCCTGATAGCTCAGTTGGTAAAGAATCTGCCTGTAATGCAGGAGACCTGGGTTCGATCCTCTGGGATGGGGAGATTCTCTGGGGAAGGGAAAGGCTACCCACTCCAGTATTCTGGCCTGGATAATTCCATGGACTTTATAGTCCATAGGCTTGCACAGAGTCGTACAGAACTAAGTGACTTTCACTTTCTGTCTCAGCTATTGTAAATAATACTAGAAATGAACATTGGGAACTTATACCTCTCTGCATTCATTAAAAAAAAAAAAAAATCCTTGAGGTAAATAGCCAGAAGTGGAATTACTGGATAGTATAATTCAGTTCAGTTCAGTCCCTAAGTCATGTTCGACTATTTGCAACCCCATGGACTGCATCACAACAGGCTTCTCTGTCTGTCACAAACTTCCAGAGCTTTCTCAAACTCATGTACATCGTGTTGGTGATGTCATCCAACCACATCATCCTCTGTCATCCCCTTCTCCTCCTGCCTTCAATCTTTCCCTGCATCAGAGTCTTTTCCAATGAGTCAGTTCTCCACATAAGGTGGCCATCTTTTTGGAGTTTCAGCTTCAGCATCAGTCCTTCCAATGAATATTCAGGACTGATTCCTTTAGGATGGACTGGTTGGATCTCTTTTCTGTCCAAGGGACTCTTAAGAGTCTTATCCAACACTACATTTCAAAGCATCAATTCTTTGGCACTCAGTTTCTTTATAGTCCAACTCTCACATTCATATTTGACTACTGACAAAACAATAGCTTTGACTAGATGGACCTTTGTCCACAAAGTAATGTCTCTGCTTTTTAATATACTATCTAGGTTAGTCATAGATTTTCTTCCAAGGAGCAGACATCTTTTAATTTCATGGCTTCAGCCACCATCTGCAGTGATTTTGGAGCCCAAGAAAATAACATCTCTCACTGTTTCCATTGTTTCCTCATCTATTCGCCATGAAGTGATGCAACTGGATGCCATGATGTTAGTTTTTTGAATCACTCACCTAGAACCAGACTTCCTGGAATGTGAATTCAAGTGGGCCTTAGGAATGAAGCTAGTGGAGGTAATGGAATTCCAGTTGAGCTCTTTCAAATTCTAAAAGATGATGACTTTAAAATGCTGCTGATGAACATAGATGCAAAAATGCTTAACAAAATTCTAGAAAAGAGAATCCAACAACTTACTAAAAACATCATGACTATCATACATCATGACCTTGTGGGCTTTATCCCAGGGATGCAAGGATTCTTCAATATCCACAAATCAATCAAAGTAAAACACCACATTAACAAATCGAAAAATATAAACCATATGATTATCGCAATAGATGCAAAGAAAGCCTTTGACAAAATTCAACATCCATTTATGATAAAAAAAACCCTCCAGAAAGCAGGAATAGAAGGAACATAACCTCAACATAATTAAAGCTATATATGACAAACAAACAGTAAACATTATCCTCAATGGTGAAAAATTGAAAGCATTTCCCATAAAGTCAGGAACAAGATGAGGGTGCCCACTCTCACCACCACTACTATTCAACATAGTTTTGGAAGTTTTGGCAACAGGAATTCGAGCAGAAAAAGAAATAAAAGGAATCCTGAAGGGAAAAGAAGAAATAAAACTCTCACTGTTTGCAGATGACATGATCTTCTACATAGAAAACCCTAAAGACTACCAGAAAACTACTAGAGCTAATCAATGAGTATAGGAAAGTTGCAGGATATAAAATCAACACAGAAATCTCTTGCATTCCTATATACTAACAATGAGAAAACAGAAAGAGAAATTAAGGGAAAAATTCCATTCACCATTGCAATGAAAAGAATCAAATACTTAAGAATATATCTACCTAAAGAAACTAAATACCTATATATAGAAAATTATAAAACACTGGTGAAAGAAATCAAAGAGGACACAAATAGATGGAGAAATATATCGTGTTTATGAATTCAGTTCAGTTCATTTCAGTCGCTCAGTCGTGTCCGACTCTTTGTGACCCCATGAATCGCAGCATGCCAGGCCTCCCTGTCCATCATCAACTCCCAGAGTTCACTCAGATTCACATCCATCGTTTATGAAATGGAAGAATCAATATAGTGAAAATGAGTACATTACCCAAAGCAATCTATAGATTCAATGCACTCCCTATCAAGCTACCAACAGTATTTTTCAGAGAACTAGAACAAATAATTTCACAAGTTGTATGGAAATACAAAAAACCTTGAATAGCCAAACCAATCTTGAGAAAGAATGGAACTGGAGGAATCAACCTGCCTGACTTCAGTCTCTACTACAAAGCCACAATCATCAAGACAGTATGGTACTGGCACAAAGAGAGAAATATAGATCAATGGAACAAAACAGAAAGCCCAGAGATAAATCCACATACCTATGGACACCGTATCTTTCATAAAGGAGGCAAGAATATACAACGGAGGAAAGACAATCTCTTTAACAAGTTGGTGCTGGAAAAACTGGTCAACCACTTGTAAAATAATGAAACTAGAACACTTTCTAACACCATATACAAAAAATAAACTCAAAATGGATTAAAGATCTAAACATTAGACCAGAAACTATGAAACTCCTTGAAGAAAATATAAGCAACATACTTTCCAACATAAATCACAGTAGGATCCTCTGTGACCCACCTCCCAGAATATTGGCAATAAAAGCAAAAAATAAACAAATGGGACCAAATTAAAATTAAAAGCTTCTGTACAACAAAGGAAACTATAAGTAATGTGAAAAGACAGCCTTCAAATGGAAGAAAATAATAGCAAATGAACCAACTAACAAAGAATTAACCTCAAAAATATACAAGTAACACCTGCAGCTCAACTGCAGAAAAATAAATGACCCAATCAAAAAATGAGCCAAAGAACTAAACAAACACTTCTCCAAAGAAGACATACAGATGGCTAACAAACACATGAAAATATGCTCAACATCACTCATTATCAGAGAAATGAAAATGAAAACCACAATGAGGTACCATTTCACACCAGTCAGAATGGCTGCTATCCAAAAGTCTACAAGCAATAAATGCTGGAGAGGTGTGGGGAAAAAGTAACCATCTTACACTGTTGGCGGGAATGCAAACTAGTACAGCCACTATGGAGAACAGTGTGGAGATTTCTTAAAAAACTGGAAATAGAACTGCCTTATAACCCAGCAATCCCAGTGCTGGGCATACACACTGAAGAAACCAGAATTGAAAGAGACACGTGTACTCCAATGTTCATTGCAGCACTGTTGATAATAGTCGGGACATGGAAGCAACCTAGATGCCCATCAACAGATGAATGGATGAGAAAGTGGTGGTACATATACACAATGGAATATTACTCAGCCATTAAAAAGAATACATTTGACTCAGTTCTAATGAGGTGGATGAAACTGGAGCCGATTATACAGAGTGAAGTAAGCCAGAAAGAAAAACACCAATACAGTATACTAATGCATATATATGGAATTTAGAAAGATGGTAACAATAACCCTTTATGTGAGACAGCAAAAGAGACACAGATGAATAGAACTGTCTTTTGGACTCTGGGAGAGGGAGAGGGTGGGATTATTTTGGAGAATGGCATTGAAACATGTATGTTATCATATGTGTAATGAATCGCCAGTCAAGGTTCGATGTGTGATACAGGGTGCTCAGGGCTGGTGCACTGGGATGACCCAGAGGGATGGAATGGGGAGGGGGGTGAGAGGGGGGTTCAGAATGGGGAACACATGTAAACCCATGGTGGATTCATGTCAATATATGGGAAAACCAATACAGTATTGTAAAGTAATTAGCCTCCAAATAAAATAAATAAATTTAAAAAATAAAATAAAATGCTGCACTCAATATGCCAGAAAATTTGGGAGACTCAACAGTGGCCACAGGGCTGGAAAAGTTCAGTTTTCATTCCAGTCCCAAAGAAAGGCAATGCAAAAAAATGTTCAAACTACCGCACAATTGGACTCATCTCACACACAAAGTAATGCTTTGCTTTGAGCAAAGTAATGCTCAAAATTCTCCAAGCCAGGCTTCAACAATATGTGAACTGTGAACTTTCAAATATTCAAGCTGGAATTAGAAATGGCGGAGAAACCAGAGCTCAAATTGCCAACATTCTTTGGATCATAGAAAAAAAACAAAAGAATTCCAAAAAAAAAATATCTACTTTTGCCTTATTGGCTACTCCAAAACTTTTGACTGTGTAGATCACAGCAAACTGTGGAAAATTCTTAAAGAGATGGAAATACCAGGCCACCTTATTTGCCCCCTGAGAAAACTGTATGCAGATCAATAAACAACAGTTAAAACTGGACATGGAACAACAGATGGGTTCCAAATTGAGAAAGGAGTACGTAGTCTGTAGATTGTCACCCTGTTTATTTAACTTATATGGAGAGTACATCTTGCTAAATGCCAGGCTGGATAAAGCACAACCTGAAATCATGATTGCTGGGAGAAATATCAAAAATCTCAGACACACAGATGACACAACCCTTATGACAGAAAGTGAAGAGGAACTAATGAGCCACTTGATGAAAGTGAAAGAGGAGAGTGAAAAAGCTGGCTTAAAACTCAACATTCAAAAAACTAATATCATGGATAGTATGTTAGTTTCATTTTTAAAAGAACCTCCATTTTTTTTTTTTTTTCATAGTGGATGCAGCAGTCTCAAAAGTGCACAAGGATTCTTTTTTCTTGATGTTCCCACCAACCCCTTTTGTTTCTAGTCTTTTTGATAATAGCCACTCTGACATGCGTGAGGTGGTAATTCATTGTGGTTTTTTTACTTGCATCTTCTAGCTAATTAGCTATGTTGAGTATCCTTCATGTTTCTGTTGGCCATCTGTATGTCTCCCTTGGAAAATTATCTCTGCTCATTTTTAAATTCTATAGTTTGTTTTTTTGAAATTGACTTGTATGTGTTCTTTATATATTTTGGATATTAACTCCTAATCAGACATATTATATTCAGGGATTTTCTCAAACAGTAGGCTGCTTTGTAATTTGATGAGATTTGCTTTCCCGTGCAAAAGCTTTTTAGTATGATGTAGTCCCCCCTGCCTTTTTTTCCCCTTTTGTGGCCTTTTCCTGAAGATGCAGATCCAAGAAAAAAAAATTTGCTAAGATATATGTCAAACAGCATACTCCTTGTTTTTTTCTAGGAGTTTTATGGTTTCAAGTCTTACTTTTAGGTTTTTAATTCATTTTTAAAATTTTCATTTATATATATATAACACCAGAAAGTAGTCTAGTTTCATTATTTTGTATGTAGTTACTCAGTTTTCACACCACCATTTATTGAAGAGACTGTCTTTTATCATATGTATATTCTTCCCTTCTAGGTCATAGAATCAGTTTAGTTCAGTCGCTCAGTTGTGTCCAACTCTTTGTGACCCCATGAACTGCAGTATGCCAGGCTTCCCTGTCCAAAACCAACACCTGGAGTTCACCCAAACCCATGTCCATCGGGTCAGTGATGCCATCCAACCATCTCATCCTCTGTCGTCCCATTCTCCTCCTGCCCTCAATCTTTCCCAGCATCAGGGTCTTTTCCAATGAGTCAGTTCTTCGCAGCAGGTGGTCAAATTAATCGGAGTTTCAGCTTCAACATCAGTTCTTCCAATGAACACCTAGGACTGGTCTCCTTTAAGATGAACTGATTGGATCTCCTTGAAGTCCAAGTGACTCACAAGAGTCTTCTCCAACCCCACAGTGTAAAAGCATCAGTTCTTTGGTGCTCAACTTTCTTTATAGTCCAACTCTCACATCCACACATGACCACTGGAAAACCATAACCTTGACTAGACAGACCTTTGTTGGCAAAGTAATGTCTTTGCTTTTTAATATGCCGTCTATGTTGATCATAATTTTCCTTCCAAGGAGTAAGCGTCTTTTAATTTCATGGCTGCAATCACCATCTGCAGTGATTTTGGAGCCCAAAAAAATAAAGTCTGACACTCTTTCCACTGTTTCCCCATCTATTTCCCATGAAGTGATGAGGCCAGATGCCACGATCTTAGTTTTCTGAATGTTGAGCTTTAAGCCAACTTTTTCACTCTCTTCTTTTACTTTCATGGAGAGACACTTTAATTCCTCTTCACTTTCTGCCATAGGGCGGTGTCATCTGCATATCTGAGGTTATTGATATTTCTCCCAGCAATCTTGATTCCTGCTTGTGCTTCCTCAAGCCCAGGGTTTCTCATGATGTACTCCGCATATAAGTTAAATAAGCAGGGTGACAATATACAGCCTTGAAGTACTCCTTTTCCTATTTGGAATCAGTTTGTTGTTCAATGTCCAGTTCTAACTGTTGCATTCTTATCTGTACACTAGTTTCTCAAGAGGCAGGTCAGGTGGTCTGGTATTCCCATCTCTTTCAGAATTTTCCACAGTTTATTGTAATCCACACTGTCAAAGGCTTTGGCATAGTCAATAAAGCAGAAATATATGTTTGTCTGGAACTCTCTTGCTCTTTTGATGATCCAGTGGATGTTGGCAATTTGATCTCTGGTTCCTCTGCCTTTTCTAAAACCAGCTTGAACATCTGCAAGTTCATGGTTCATGTATTGCTTAAAGCCTGGATTGGAGAATTTTAAACATTACTTTAGTAGCTTGTGAGATGAGTGCAATTGTGCATAGTTTGAGCATTCTCTGACATTGTGTTTCTTTGGGATTTGAATGAAAACTTGCTTTTTCTAGTCCTGTGACCACTACTGAGATTTCCAAATTTTCTGGCATATTGAGTGCAGCACTTTCACAGCATCATCTTTCAGGTTTTGAAATAGCTCAACTGGAATTCCATCTCCTCCACTAGTTTTGTTTGTAGTGATGCTTCCTAAGGCCCAATTGACTTCACATTCCAGGATGTCTGGCTCTAGGTGAGTGATCACGCCATTGTGATTATCTGGGTCATGAAGATCTTTTTTGTACACTTCTTCCATGTATTCTTGCCACTTCTTCTTTATATCTTCTGCTTCTGTTAGGTCCTTACCATTTATGTCCTTGTGCCCATATTTGCATGAAATATTTCCTTGATATTTCTAATTTTCTTGAAGAGATCTCTAGTCTTTCCCATTCTATTGTTTTCCTCTATTTCTTTGCATTGATCATGGAGGACAGCTTTCTTATCTCTCCTTGCTATTCTTTGGAACTCTGCATTCAAATGAGTATATCTTTCCTTTTCTCCTTTGCTTTTTCCCTTCCCTTATTTTCACAGCTATTTGTAAGGCCTCCTCAGACAGCCATTTTGTTTTTTTGCATTTCTTTTTCTCGGGGATGGTCTTGATTCCTGTTTCCTGTACAATGTCACGAACCTCCATTCATAGTTCATCATGCACTCTGTCTATCAGATCTAGGTCATGGTGGAGAGGTCTGACAGAATGTGGTCCACTATGGCAAACCACTTCAGTATTCTTTACTTGAGAGCCCCATGAACAGTATGAAAAGGCAAAAAGATAAGACACTGAAAGATGAACTCCCCAGAACTGTAGGTGCCCAATATACTACTGGAGATCAGTGGAGAAATAACTCCAGAAAGTATGAAGGGCTGTAGCCAAAGCAAAAAACAACATCCAGTTGTGAATGGGACTGGTGATGGAAGTGGGGTTTGATGTTGTAAAGAGCAATATTGCATAGGAACCTGGAATGTTAGGTTCATGAATCAAGGCAAATTGGAAGTGATCAAACAGGAGATGACAACAGTGAACATCAACATTCTAGTAATCAGTGAACTAAGATGGACTGGAATGGGTGAATTTAACTCAGGTGACCATTATATCTACAGGAATCCCTTAGAAGAAATGGAGTAGCCATCATAGTCAACAAAAGAGTCCAAAATGCAGTACTTGGATGCAGTCTCATAAATGACAGAATGATCTCTGTTCTTTTCCAAGGCAAACCATTCAATATCATGGTATTCCAAGTCTATACCTTGACCAGTAACGATGAAAAAGCTGAAGTTGGACAGTTCTATGAAGACCAACAAGACCTTCTAGAACTAACACCCCAAAAAGATGTCTTTTTCATTATAGGGGAATGAAATGCAAAAGTAGGAAGTCAAGAAACACCTGGGGTAACAAGCTAATTTGGCCTTAGAATACAGAATGAAGCAGGACAATGGCTAATCGAGTTCTGCCAAGGGAACACACTGGTCATAGCAAACACCCTCTTCCAACAACACAAAAAAAGACTCTACCCGTGGACATGACCAGACGGTCGACACTGAAATCAGATTGATTATGTTCTTTGCACCCAAAGATGGAGAAACTCTATACATTCAATAAAAACAAGACCGGGAGCTGACTTTGGCTGGGATCATGAACTCCTTATTGCCAAATTCAGACTGAAATTGAAGAAAGTAGGGAAAACCACTAGACCATTCAGGTGTGACCTAAATCAAATCCTTTATGACTATACAGTGGAAGTGAGAAATAGATTTAAGGGTCTAGATCTGATAGACAGAGTCCCTGATGAACTATGGATGGAGGTCATAGAATAATTGCCCTAATTCATATTATTCTAGTCTCAACTATGAGTTCAGAAATCTTATGGGCACCTGGAGTATCAGGAATTTATGTTCAAAGATTTCTTTAGATATTTATGGTTAAGTCCACTGGTAAAGGAGAATCACTTTTGGACAATTTCAGTCACGTTGTGGTTGTTGAATTTCTAAGTCATGTCAAACTCTTTTCAACTCTACTGGGCTGCAGCATGGTAGACTTCCCTGTCCTCACCACATCCCGGAGGTTTCTCAAACTCATATCCATTAAGTAGATGATGGCATCCAACCATCTCATCTCCTTTCTCATCCTATGAGTTGACTGTTTGTATCAAGTGGCCAAAGTCTTGGAGCCTCAGCTTTAGCATCAACCCATTCAGTGAATATTCAGGACTGATTCCATTTAGGATTGACTAGTTTGATCTCCTTGCAGTCCAAGGGACTCACGAGAGTTTTCTCCAACACCACAGTTCAAAAGCATCAATTCTTTGGTGCTCAGCCTTCTTTGTGGTCCAATTCTCACATGCATACATGATTACTGGAAAAACCGTATCATGACTATATGGACCTTTGTCAGCAAAGTGATGTCTCTGCTCTTTAATATGTTGTCTAGGTTTGTCATACCCATAACTTTTCTTCCAAGGAACAAGTGTCTTTTAATTTCATGGCTGCAGTCATTGAACACAGTAATTTTGGAGTCTAAGATAATAGTCTGTCACTGTTTTTCCCCATCTCTTTTCCATGAAATGATGGGGAAAGATGCCATGAACTTAATTTTTTGAATGTTGAACTTTAAGCCAGCTTTTTCACTGTGTTTTACTTCATCAAGATGCTCTTTAATTCCTATTTGCTTTCTGCCATTAGGATATTTATCACCTGCATATCTGAGGTTTTTGATATTTCTCCCAAAAATTTTCATTCCAGCTTCAGATTCATCCAGCCAAGTATTTTGTATGATGTACTCTGCATATAAGTTGAATAAGCAGGCTTACAATATACAACCTTAATGTACTCCTTTCCCAATTTGGAACCAGTCTGATTCTAACTGTTGTTTCTTGACCTGCATGCAGGTTTCTCAGGAGGCAGGTCAGGTGATCTGGTATTCCCATCCCCTTAAAATTTTTCCACAGTTTCTTGTGATATACACAGTCAAATACTTTAGGGTAGTCAATGAAGCAGAAGTTTTTCTAGAATTCTCTTGCATGTTATACAATCCAGCAGATGTTGACAATTTGATCTTTGGTTCCTCTGCCTTTTCTAAATCCAGCTTGTACATCTGGTAGTTATTGGTTCATGTACTATTGAAGCCTAGGTTGAAGGATTTTGAGCATTACCTTGCTAGCATGCAACATGAGCACATTTTTGGGGGGAGTTTGAACATTCTTTAACACTGCCCTTTTTTGAGATTGGAGTGAAAATTGACCTTTTCCTGTCCTGTGGCCACTGCTGAGTTTTTCAAATTTGTTGGCATATTGAGTGCAGCACTTCAACAGCCCATCGTTTAGGATTTTAAATAGCTCAGTAGGAATTCTACCATCTCCACTACCTTTGTTCCTAGTAATGCTTCCTTTTTTTTTTTTTAAGATGATCAAGCTGGTTTTATTTTTTTAATATAAATTTATTTATTTTAATTGGAGGTTAATTACTTTACAATATTGTATTGGTTTTGCCATACATCAATATGCATCTGCCACAGGTATACACGTGTTACCCATCCTGAACCCCCCTCCCCCTTCCCTCCCTGTACCATCCCTCTGGGTCATCTCAGTGTACCAGCCCCCAGAATACAGTATCATGCAATGAACCTGGACTGGCGATTTATGTCATATATGATATTATATATGTTTCAATGCCATTTTCCCAAATCATCCCACCCTAGCCCTCCCCCACAGAGTCCAAAAGACTGTTCAATACATCTGTGTCTCTTTTGCTGTCTTGCATACAGGGTTATCACTACCATCATTCTGAATTCCATATATATGTGTTAGTATACTGTATTGGTGTTTCTTTCTGGCTTACTTCACTCTGTATAATAGGCTCCAGTTTTATCCACCTGATTAGAACTGATTCAAATGTATTCTATTTAATGGCTGAGTATAATACTCCATTGAGTATATATACCACAGCTTTTTTATCCATCCATCTGCTGATGGACATCTAGGTTGCTTCCATGTCCTGGCTATTATTATAAATAGTGTTGCAATGAACATTGGGGTACACGTGTCTCTTTCAGTCAGCCACTATGGAGAACAGTGTGGAGATTCCTTTAAAAACAGGAAATAGAACTGCCTAGTAATTCTTCCTGAGGCCCACTTGACTTCACTTTCCAGGATGTCAGTCACATAGCCTTGAAAAAAATAAAAGAAATGAGGAAATTTTCAACTCTAGATATTTGAGCTCTTGGACCAATGCAAGAGGTCATGATTAGTGTATTTCACAACTGCTTAATTTTTTAATGAGGTAAATTTTATAAAACATTAAAATTAATCTTTAATTATGTCATTGTGTGCAATTCAGTATTACCTATATGATGCTGTGGAATAAGCACTTCTATTTTGTTCCAATATGTTAATATCTTCCTCACTCTAAACTGTTTGAAAGCAGGCAAGCTTTTGCTAATGAAAATGTTTATTTTCTTATAAGCCTGTTTGGTAGTTATAATTATAAGTAGGGTACAATTGGAGTCACACTTTAGATGTTAGAGAATTGTGTAGATACCACGCTCCTCACTGTTCCCTTTTCATACATCAAATTCTTACATTCCACTGCCTTAGGTTGTGCAAATTGTTTTTATTACAACCATCCACGGCACTGTCTATTCTGTGTAACTAAGTGGGGTTCTGGATTGGGAACACGTGTACACCCGTGGCGGATTCATGTTGATGTGTGGCAAAACCAATACAATATTATAAATTAAAAAAAAAAAAAAAAAATTAATTCTGGACCTTTAGCTTTGTGCACTGTTTCATGAGCTTGCTCTTAATACCTCTTACCTATTTCCACTCTACCTATGCACAGTTCAGATCAGTTCAGTTGCTTAGCTGCGTCTGACTCTTTGCACCCCCATGGACTGCAGCACGCCAGGTTTCTCAGTCCATCACCAATTCCCGTAGCTCGCTCAAACTCATTCCATCGAGTCAGTGATACATAGGTGATATAATCCCTATGTATTATGCTTATTTAAGGCCACTAACTATATCTTAAGTCATCAGTTTTATACATCAACACATCTAGTTTCATGTCTTCAGTACACCAGGAAAGCAGTGAACATTACTTTATGGAATGGATAAATATATATATTCTGGAGGAAATCTAAACAGAAAAACATTAAAACAAGGTGGTCATTAAGATAATTTTCAAAATAATGATATTGCTAGTTTTATTTTGAAAAATTGACGATAATGATATATTTGCTTAAAATTATCAACAATAGCATTTACATTCTTTTTTGCTTTCTGTATTGTTGAGTCTCTGCCATAATTCCCCCATGTAATATTCAATATTCCAATTGACATTTAATGAGGATACCATTTATTAAATAAAGCTGCCTAAACATTTCAGTTTTATAAACATATTTCTATTTAAATTATTATAGATATTTGCTTTCTTTTCTTCTATTTCAAAGTTCACAGAATAAAAAGAAGATGTTAAAAATAACTAACTATACTATTTATGAACAATTTATTTGAAAATGATGTTATAGAAAATGATTTCAAAATGAATAATTTTAATCCTTAGCTCCCAAAGTGAGAATAGTAAATACAATCATAAAGTGATAAAAAGGCACAAAAGCAAATTGCTTAAGGGATCACAAATTTCCTTTTAAAATACAGTATTTATTGAAATAGTATATAAAATAAAGCTAAATTGCAGGCATTTGGCATTCAAAGTATAACAAAAATTTAAATGCTATTTATAAAGGGTGCTAAATTATGAAAGTTAAAGACAGAAAGGTATCAAAGAAAATTATTACTTATTTTTTAGAGAAGTAAAATTTTTTAGGGCAATGATTTGCTGAGTTTTAAAAATGCATGCATATGAATTAAAATCATTGAATTTCAAACTCAGGAATTACAACAGAATGTGAAATTTCCTTAGAGAATCAAGGCTGAAAATTTCTAAAATTACTTTTAAAATACTTATATATATATGATAAAAATTACTTTAAAAATATTGATATACATATTTTAAGTTCATTAGTAATGGATGAATACAATCATATGAAAGCATCTTCTACACCCTCTAATTTAAGAGGATTGACTGAGAACATATTGCAGCCACTTCCTTTCATTATATGTAACAAAAGTAACAGAAAAGATAAAAACAAAAATTAAATAGATAATAGCTTTGAAAAATAGGAATTAAATGTTGGAGTTGGTAAAAGGTGAAAAGCAAGTAACAGTACACTGAAAGCTAAATGCAGCTTATTTAACATTCTCAAATAATGTTTCTATTAAAGTAGAGATTTGCATTAAGCCACATCTGATAATTTCTATATAAGTAACAAGTGCCTGGCTGATCATAACAGCAAAACCTTCTACATAGGTCAAAAAATATCCCCAAAATATACACATGACACATTAACAGGCATTCACACAAATACAGGGTCAAGAAGAGGTCATAGAAAGATGGGCTTGATGTCAATGTTAGAAGTTGTTAACTAAAGAATTGTTGTAAGCCTGGGCTTCCATGTATGTGGCTAGAACCATCCATGAGGATGAGTGATTACCCATGTTGGGAACAAAGGCACCCTATCATCAGCCCCAGAAGCATATTTCTGCCTTCATTCATGGTAAAAGGATGCTTTGATGCATCACATTTATGTACCTCCAGGAACAAATGACTCACTATTCTATCTTCTGAAAGTGCTGTCTTCAGACAGCCTTACCTTAATGTTCTTTTTTGGGTACCTCCTTGATTAAGAAGAACTAAAGAGCCTCTTGATGAATGTGAAAGAGGAGAGTGAATTATAACATCTGGTCCCATCACTTCATGGCAAATAGATGGGGAAACAGTGGAAACAGTGACAGGTTTTATTTTTTGGAGCTCCAAAATCACTGCAGATGATGACTGTGGCCATGAAATTAAAAGATGCTTACTCCTTGGGATACAAGTTATGACCAACCTAGACAGCATATTAAAAAGCAGAGACATAACTTTGCCAACAAAGGTCCATCTAGTCAGGGCTATGGTTTTTCTGGTAGTCATGTATGGATGTCAGAGTTGGCAATATATATTTCTTTCTTTCTATAAAGAAAGCTGAGTGCTGAAGAATTGATGCTTTTAAACTGTGGTGTTGGAGAAGACTCTTGAGAGTCTCTTGGGCTGCAAGGAGATCCAACCAGTCCACCCTAAAGGAAATCAGTCCTGTATATTCATTGGAAGGACTGATGTTGAAGCTAAAACTCTCATACTTTGGCCACCTGATGTGAAGAACTGACTCATCTGAAAATATCCTGATGCTAGGAAAGATTGAAGTCTGGAGAAGAAAGGGATGACAGAGGATGAGATGGTTTAATGGCATCACCAACTCAATGGACATGAATTTGAGAAACTCTGGGAGTTGGTGATGGACAGGGAGGCCTGGCATGCTGCAGCCCATGGGGTCGCCGAGAGTTGGAGACGACTCTGCGACTGAACTAAACTGAACTTGATCAAGGAAACACATTACCCATGGTCATGCTTCCTCTTCCATAAGGCCAAAATCTCACATTTAATTGATAAAGGTTAGAAAGGCCTGTTGCTTGTGCACAAACATTTTAAAGTCTTTAACATGTTTACTTTGCTCAGACTTGTATACTTTTTAACTTTTTTTTCCATTGTGTGTACTCTATAAAATGTGAAACATATTCTAAGAGTGGATAGTCGTTCTCTGATAGTGGATAGAAAGATATGTGACTGAAAGATGTGACTGGTATTCTGAAAAACTAGACTTAATGATGAGTCTAAGGCTTGTCATTTATACCAATTGTGAAAAATCAACCTTGTGACCAAGATTTACAAAGGCAAACTTATTTCCCTCAAAAGTAGTCATTCAGGAAAAGGGAAGGGGTGCTTAGAAAGGGAAATTATATGCACATTCCATTTAGAAATCTGGCTCCCCATCAGATGCCAAGCAGAATTTCATTTTATACAAACATATTAGTATTTTCCATGTAAAGCATTCCATATAGTTTTCTTTCCCTTTTTGCTTTGCAACAGTTGAAATTATATCAAATATCTGCTACACCTTTATTTCTAAATATGTTCTGACCTTATGTCACCTATGCACCATTTAGTGTTTACCTTCAGTCATTTAGCACTGCGCTTAATAGAATCCTAAATTCATACTTCCAGCAACATGAGGTAAAGTTACCTTGGACTTTTAAAGTGAAACAAGTCAGTTGAACTATATATGACGCTTCTACAATATGTCACATGCTGTAATGTGAACATACTTCACGTTTCATGCTGCCATTATGTAGAGTCATCTGTTATCTACACAATCAGATCTTTGCTAGTAAATTCTGCAAAATGTTTATTTACTATATTTGTTAATTAGGCCCCAGTAAAGTGAGAGAATCTACCCTTTAATTTAAACAAAGGGAATTTAATATAGTTATTAACAGTAGATTAGAATGATAGGGAATTGCTTAAGTGGAAGAGAAAAAGAAAACCCTAAAGAATATTTTAGGTCTGAGTGAGAGTACCTAAGAAAGTAATATAGTGAAAGGAAAAAGTTTCAGGTGGCCTGGGATTACATCAGACCTCTTTGTGGGGGGTGGTTGAAGCCCACAGAAAGGTGGAGACATTTTTCACTGTTTCTGGCCAGAACTGGTAGCTGGCAAGTGGAGACACAACTGATGGAATAATGTTATGATTCCCTAGTCGCTGCCAGTGCAGTTGCTCTAAATTTGATGGAAAGCCAGCTAAAAGCAGTTGCTAAATTCACCAGAAAGCTACCAGAAATCCTCAGGGCTGGAAGGAGTTTAATATGAGCTTGTGGAAGCTGTCACTTGGAAAATGTGGGCAAGCAATGTCCTTAGCAATGCCACTGATATCTTGCCAAATCCCTTCATGCTGAAGTGGCTCTTATCTTTGAGAACAATTCAGGTGGGGAAGAGTGTGCCTGAAGAAAATGAGGAGGTACCTCTTACTACTGGTCACAAAGATATTGCTAAATAACAACATACACTATGAGCACACCAAAACAGCCCATCCATGGGAATCAGGAAGAGAAAATCTTTTTAGCACTCATACTAATAGGATTTAACATTGTGCTGGCTATGGGGGGGAAAAAAAATTACAAGGTCCAATTCTGTTGTCACATAACAAAGAGGCAATGAGTTAATAGCTAACAGAACACTCTTGGCTATTTAGCTATCCAGCTTTCAAATGTACCATTTTATATATTTTTAAACTTCCCTAGTGAAACACATAACTCAAGACTTTCACCTAAAAACATACAGCTACATTTCTTACAAATAGAGACATTCTCACGATTTTCTCAAAATGAAAAGATGCACAGTCCCAATCTTCATTGCACCCATTATTGTGGCTTTATTGACTGTTTCACAAATTCTGTCACACTCACAGCCCTCTGAATATTTTTCATTTCAGTTTTCAGTCACTCAGTCGTGTCCAACTCTTTGAGACCCCATGAACCACAGCATGCCAGGCCTCCCTGTCCATCACCAACTCCTGGAGTTCACCCAAACCCCTGTTCATTGAGTGATATTGCCATCTAACCATCTCATCCTCTGACGTTCCCTTCTCCTCACACCTTCAATCTTTACCAGCATCAGGGTCTTTTCAAATGAGTCAGTTCTTCACATCAGGTAAGTACTGGAGTTTCAGCTTCAACATCAGTCCTTCCAGTGAACACCCAGGACTGGTCTCATTTAGGATGGACTGGTTGGATCTCCTTGCAGTCCAAGGGACTCTCAAGAGTCTTCTCCAACACCACAGTTCAAAGGCATCAATTCTTTGGTGCTCAGCTTTCTTTATAGTCCAACTCTCACATCCATACATGACCATTGGAAAAACCATAGCCTTGACTAGGTGGACCTTTGTTGGCAAAATAATGTCTCTGCTTTTTAATATGCTGTCGAGGTTGGTCATAACTTTCTTTCCAAGGAGTAAGCATCTTTTAATTTCATGGCTGCAATCACCATCTGCAGTGATTTTGGAGCCCAGAAAAATAAACGCAACCACTGTTTCCACTGTTTCCTCATCTCTTTGCCATGAAGTGATGGGACCGGATGCCATGATCTTAGTTTCGTGAATGTTGAGCTTTAAGCCAGTTTTTTCACTCTCTTCTTTCACTTTCATCAGGAAGCTCTTTTGTTCTTCATTTTCTGCCGTAAGGGTGGTGTCATCTGCATATCTGAGGTTATTGATATTTCTCCCAGCAATCCTGATTCCAGCTTGTGATTCTTCCAGCCCAGCATTTCTCATGATGTACTCTGCATATAATTTAAATAAGCAGGGGGACAATATACAGGGTAGATATTGTTAGCTAACACTAAATTGTCAGATAACCTGCAGTAAATTTTATATACTTTTTTTAATAAGAGAGAAGAAAATTTTTTCACATATATAAGTAAAACATACATATGAAAAGCAATATGAAAAGCTACTGTAATCTTTATTTCCTTAATTGAAAATAATATCTATGATTCCTTCTTCACCATCCATTCTGTATTCCCTCTACAGTCCCCCAAAACATCAACTTATTGATGGAATAGACTAAACCAAATCCAATGGAATAACCCAAATATGAGTTAAAGAATGACCCAAGTACTCAAATATCCTATCTTTGCAGGAAGGTTACTGTAATTTTCCATTTACCTTTATTACTGAGTATGGAAGAGTTAAGAGGCACCCAGAGAATGCCCTGGCTTCCAGTCATAGTGCTCTTTATTCCACTTTCTCCTTAGTAATCAAAATCAATCCCTCTATTTATTTAATGAGAGAAAGCCATTTTTCTATCTGTTGGTTTCTCTAGTATAATGAGCCAGAAATGGCTAGGTTTCATCTTACAGTTCAAGAGAATTCTTACTGTGTTCCCTGCTACCAGGGTTCTCTCCTTGGAATAATTAAACATTCAGGAAGCAAAGCAAAACTCAAAGTCACTAGAACAGAAAGAAAATTTTGCAAATTGGTTATTTGATGTAACACTAAGAGAAGCCACTTCCATTTCCTATCATTGATTTCCAGACTCATATATTGTGTCTGTGGGAAAGACAGCACCATATAAAGGTCTCTGTGAACAGATTTTATCTTTTCAGGAAATTTATCTTACAACTTTCATGTACCTGAGTCTTCATAAGTCCTTGACTGTTCAACCACAGAGGTGTCTTCTGTCCCCAGGTGTCAGTTTCTTTTAGTTCAAAATTAGTGTCTAGTAATCTCAGTAAGTTCTGACAATAGTCTCTTTCCCCAATGCCCTGTCACTCTCCTTTTCTCTTGGGGAAAGTTTGGAATAAAATTTCTAGTGTGAACTTGTGGCAAAGTTTTAGGATGCTGTTTCAAGAGGACTCAATCTCCCCTTCATTCAAGATTCTTTGTGTCTATGAATTGACTCAAATTTTGGCATTGGTTACAAAGCTACAACTCTCTACTGTGGTGACTCAAGCCAGATTTATTGGCTACTGGAACTTTGTTTTTCTGCTATAGATATCAGTGTTAATCGAGTAAAACTGTGCATCTCTTTCATCCCTAAAAGCACCTTAATAAATTAGCCAACAATAAAGATATCTGTAGGCCAAGGCATACTGATACAGTTCACCCCAAATTCCCCTTATAAGTACTTACCTGCTTTGGTGGGTAAAAGTTGTCACTTGCATTCTATTACTTTAGGATTCTGTAATCTCATTGGAATTAGGGAGCCCAACTCAATGGTACCATCCTGTACAGTTATGCCTTACATACAAACAAGAGCTACCACAGAGATTTCCATGCGTGAAGATGTTATGTACAGTATATATCAATGACTTTTTGTATGCATGCTGTTTGTTCTTGGGTCAGACTTTGTACACCTTGAACATGGTAGATTTTATTCTAGTCATGGTACTAGTGGCAACAGAATTGACTTTTTGTGGGTCCTAAGAGACATTGTCATTTTTCAAGACCGGTTGTCCCAGTGGATGTTATCACAGGGTCTTCAGGCAGAGAAAAGCTAATCTCAAACGCTGGGAAATATATTGCTTCCACTGATAATTGAGACTCAAGAGTGACTTGGGAGTTCACAGTGTCAATTTTATTTGAGCCTAACAAAATGTCTTCATCTGGTTTTAAGATCCAGTTATTTGCCAAGGAGTGACCTAAATTTTATATAAGAAATGACGTAACTGTGAATTTAACTATAGTTTAATTCTGTAACCTTCAAAATTAAGCTTTATGTTTTGTTTTAAAATATGAGCTTCGTGTTTGCAAAAATACTGGGTCATTTCAGGACTGTCATGTAGGATATTTGAACATTATTACATCATGACTGATCTGAAAATTAATGGACTTCAGTCTACTTTTTTGCTTTATCAAAGTGCTTTATCAAGTGCTATAAAAAGACTATACTCTATAACATAGTCTTAATGTTATTTCCACAAAAGTCAAATACAATAGCCATTTGGATTTCCAAGACATATGCTTCAGTTGGCAGTTATTCACAAACAGCTACTAATGGTAGCTTGATTGACTGTGATAAAATTGGTTACAAGCATTCCATTTCCTATTGGCAAGATCAGCCCTGAACACAAGCTGAATGCCATGACTAAAACAGTCCCAAAACTTCATCCTTTGGGTCAGTCTCTGGGAACCATGTCTATTATCAATTATGTTTTAGCCAGAGTTTCATAAACAGAAAGAGAACAGAAATTTTAATAAAAATAATTATTCAGTTCATTTCAGCTGCCCAGTCATGTCCGACTCTTTGCGATCCCATGAATCGAAGCACGCCAGGCCTCCCTGTCCATCACCAACACCTGGAGCTCACTCAGACTCACGTCCATCGAGTCAGTGATGCCATACAGCCATCTCATCTTCTGTCGTCCCCTTCTCCTCTTGCCCCCAATCCTTCCCAGCATCAGAGTCTTTTCCAATGAGCCAACTCTTCACATGAGGTGGCCAAAGTACTGGAGTTTCAGCTTTAGCATCATTCCTTCCAAAGAAATCCCAGGTCTGATCTCTTTCGGAATGGACTGGTTGGATCTCCTTGCAGTCCAAGGGACTCTCAAGAGTCTTCTCCAACACCACAGTTCAAAAGCATCAATTCTGCAGCGCTCAGCTTTCTTCACAGTCCAACTCTCACATCCATACACGACCATAGGAAAAACCATAACCTTGACTAGACGGACCTTAGTTGGCAAAGTAATGTTTCTGCTTTTGATTATGCTATCTAGGTTGATCATAACTATCCAGGGATTAAAATAACAGGTAAGATAAAAATATACTACTTGTCTAATAGAAAAAAAAAAAAAATAGCTCTAAATAATTCCCTAAGGCTGAAGGAATATACCCAAGAAAGTAACAGTCTTGGAAAGAAAACAAAAAAATGTTCCACAGGCTGGAATTCAGATTTCACTGGGTAGAATATGGTTAAAACTCACCAGATGGCTAAGAAACTAGCAGAGTTTGGCTATGTAAGAGTTGGTTCATAGTCTATTAGAGTGATGCGATAAACAGAGAAAGCTTTCTAGGATGCTGACAAATTGGCAACTAAGTGTGTTGTGAGAATTCCTGTTAACTTAAGAAGTCAATAGTGAAATGGGTTTTCTTATGGAAAAGTTGTCAGAAAGACACTTTTCTCTCAAGGGTATGAGAGAGGTGATCAGGAAACCATCGCTCGAATAGATCTGGATACAGAATTATGGTGCCAGTAGAACTCACTAGCTGCCTTTGGAAGTTTCAATTTATTCACAATTCTAAAGTGTTCACACAAGGTGCCATTTACCACCAGAAGCTATGTGAAAGATGAATGTATGTTTGGGGGAAATTGTTTAGGAGGATTTACCACTTGCTCCTGGCTGGAGAATGACTGCTGAAAAAAGACATCCATTCAGCATGGAAAAAACTAGATAGCATATTGGAAGAAGGAAGGTAGAAAAAATAAAGCTATAATCTCTAATGCCCCTATACTACCCTCTACCAACA
The DNA here is from genome assembly GCF_023091745.1 of Budorcas taxicolor. Lineage (NCBI taxonomy): Eukaryota > Metazoa > Chordata > Mammalia > Artiodactyla > Bovidae > Budorcas > Budorcas taxicolor. Next base: position 51,215,037 of record NC_068929.1, on the reverse strand, counting down.
AGGATAACTTTTTTCTGGACACAAAAAAGAAATATTATATGCTCCAGCTACATTGTGTTGTGCTGTTCTGTGCTAAGTCATTTCAATCATGTCTGACTCTTTGAGACCCTATAGACTGTAGCCCACCAGGCTCCTCTGTTCAAGGGATTCTTCAGGCAAGACTACTGGAGTGAGTTTCCAAGTCCTCCTCCAGGAGATCTTCCTGATCCAGGAATCGAACCCACCTCTCTTGTGTCTCCTGCATTGGCAGGCAAATTCTTTACCACTGAGCCACCTGGGAAGCCCACAGCTACATAATCAAAGAGCAAATAAAAGACCAGATTTGGAACTGAGTCAATTTATTGATAATTGGTACAATATACACTGGAGAAGGGAATGGCAACCCACTCCAGTATTCTTGCCTGGAGAATCCCCTGGATGAGCTTGGTGGGCTACAGTCCATGGGGTGGCAAAGAGTGGGACATGATTGAGCGACTTCACTTTCACTTTCTACGCTGAATAAATGTCATTTTTCAACTGTAAAAATTCTTGTTAAGTTGAAATCAATAGATAGAATTATCTTAAAATTATCCTACAATCTTAGAGTATATCTTTAAAATGTAATATGGTGGAAGTTACATCACTTTTTTTAGCCAAAGAGTCTTAGAACTTATTCATGAAGGTATGGAAATTTCTTTAACAGGTATGATTGGGTTATCAAGGCTGATTTGATTTGGCATATCTGTATCATTCTATAGGTAAGATAAATCTTAAATTATATAACTCTATGACAGGTTACTCTGATTCAATGTGGATGATTTGTTTACTTTAATTTGATTCAATTGCATGTGTTTTGTAAGAGAAAAAAAATCACATAGCTGAAATGCCCACATTTATTCTAGTAAGTACTTTGGAAGAGATAAGAGCAAAAAATTGCATTATAGAACTTACACAAGGACATTTATAAAATAGTATATATGTTTTTGAAAATAAGGTGTTTGAAACCCAGCACTCGTGATACAGAGAGACTTCACTGACAAGGACGGGTTTTAGTATAATATTTTCAGTTATACAAAATTAACACCTGTTTTATGTAACTGAAGCCATCTGTTTTTGTTTCAAGTTGGATACAGTGACTGATTCAAATAACTAGGGCAGCTAAAGATACTATAATACTCTAGATGACACCAAAACACTTTCCCACACACATGTAGTTAGAACCTAAGAATTTGTGACAGTCTATAATTAGTAGATATGTATGACTATAAGTTGTTTTATGTTTTTAAATAGGAAAAAGCTGGATAATCATCCATTTTTTGCTCAAGATTGCATTTAATATTTTCTCCCTTTGACTACCCAATGTATATGCCTGTTATGTGGTCACTTTTTTGCAAATTTTGGTAGAAAAATGATTGATATATAAATACAGTAGATCATGTAGTATTCACAGGCACACTCTGAAGTCTGTTATTGTCACTTTTTATTATATCTTTAATAGATTATCTTATTTGAATGCCATCTAATAAGCAATTGTTAGATATGGTAAAATCCATAGAAGAAGAAAAAATAACAAACATATTTTTAACAATGAAGGGAAGAAGTTTGATTTCTTAAGTGACAGAGGACTTTGGTGAATGTACGGTTAACTTCAAAGCTAATGGAAATGTTGGGAAAGCAACTAAATATAATCAATTCAGAACTCTGGAAAATGATCAAATTCACAGAAAACAAAACAAAATAAAACAAAAAACTGAACATCATCTGTCCAGGTGATACAAGAGTAAGACAGAGGCGTCTGTGATATTTTGAATTGGAGTTATTCTCATTTTTCCTCCCTCCTGGGCTCTCTGACTTGACAACCCTGAAAAGAATTTGGCCATACAATTGACAGAAAAGACTGCCCTTCTTTGAGCCCTTGTAAAAACACCACTAGCACCACTCCAAAACACGTTATTTATTTTTTTCCCTATACTTGAAGCTTCCAGGAAAAATTCTATTTCCATAATCATTGGCAATTTGATTTGATTCACTATTCAGCTCAGGAAAAACAAAAGGAAAACCTACCTATAGAGTATCACCAAAAACAGTAGAAATCACCTGGAACAACTCAGCTCTCTAAGATTTTAACTTTAATTGGGATAAATAAGATCTGGTAAAAATATTTTAAAAGTGATACTAGACAGCTAACCAATTATAGGGAATTTTGAAAAGCTTTTTTATATTCTTGGGGAATCTACAAAACTGCAGTTTTGGGAACCACTGACTATATTTCCTGCAAATACTGGAATAAGGAAAAGATCCCAGAAGCTCATTTCAGTTCAATCGTTCAATCGTGTCTGACTCTTTGTGACCCTATGAACTGCAGCATGCCAGGCTTCCCTGTCCTTCACCATCTCCTAGAAGTTGCTCAAATTCATGTCCATTGAGTTGGTGATGCCATCCAACCATCCCGTACTCTGTTGTCCTTTCTCACCCTGCCTTCGATCTTTCCTAGCATCAGGGTCTTTTCCAATGTGTCAGTTCTTTGCATCAGGTAGCCAAAGTATGGGAGCTTCAGCTTCAGCCTCAGTCTTCCAATGACTATTCAGGACTGATTTTCTTTATGATTGACTGGTTTGATCTCCTTGCAGTCCAATGGACTCTCAAGAGTCTTCTCCAAAACCATAGTTCAAAAGCATCAATTATTCAGTTCTCAGCTTTCTTTATGGTCCAACTCTCATATCCATACATGGCTACTGGAAAAACCATATCTTTGACCCAGTAGTTCACTTCTGAGTAATTTTGAGAACTACAGAAGCAAAAAGTGGAAGATAAGGCTGTCTAGTAAATGGACTGAAGTTTGAAGGTCTCTCTTCTCAGAAAGATTTCCTTGGCAAAGAGATAGAACTATAAGTAAAATAATTAAGAGAAAAATCTAAGCAATCATTGTCAGACCACTAAAGTATATTGAGACAGGGATGGTCTCTAGGAATTTAGGCTTTAATGTATGCAAGCAAACAAAAATTCTTTAAAAATCCTGGAAGAGAAATAGGCGTGGGAAGACTGTAGAGAATACAGAATCTGAAGAATTACTCCAAGAAACTCACTAACAAAATATCAATGCACAAAAATCAATAACAAGAGTCAAAAATTACAAACCATAATGTAGGATGCATAGTAAATGTGCTACAATAAATTTTTTAAAATAAACATTTTTTTTTTTTTTTTGCCAGAAATTACTAAATTGACAAAGTATGCCATCTAAGAAAGGACAAAAATTAACCAACATAAAATTTCACTGAAGAAGCACACTTTGTCTTATTAGGTGCAACTTATAAAACTTCATTTAAATAAATAAACAATGTGTAAATAATGAAAGACATGGAACAATAATGTCCTAAATAGGGAAAACAAATGAGATATAAATTGTGAGGTCAAATAGAAATTCTAAAGTTGAAAAGCACAATAATTACAATGACAAGTCCACTAAGCAAGGGACAGCAATAGATTTGAGCTGACAAAAAAGAGAAATTGTGAACTTGAAATTGCACCAGTACTATTCATACATTCCAAGGACAATAATAAAAATTAAAAAAAAGGGAGAAAAATGAACAGAGATCATTAAGCATGCCAAAATATATGTGATGGAAATCCCAGAAGGAGAAGAGTAAAAAGATAGGGCTGAAAAAAATATGAAGGAATAATAACCATAAACTTCACATATTTGATGAAAAAAATTTATCAACACATCAAAGTAGCTCAGCATAGTTCAAGTAGAATAAAATCAAAGAGATTCATCCTAGAGTTACCCTAGTCATTCTAAAAACAGGTCCGTGACAAAGAAAATCTTGAAATTGGCAAGAAAGACATGACTTACCACTTAAAAGTATTCCTCAATAAGATTAACAGCTGACTTCTCATCAGAAATCATGGAGTCAAGAGATAGTGGATGGGATGACATCCTGACAGTGCTGAAACATATATTGTCAACCAAAATTCTGTATCCAGAAAAAATTATAAAACAAAAATTCCTTGGCTTTAAAAAAAAAAAAAAAAACCCTGAGAAATATACTGCTAGAAAATCTGCTCTCACCAAAAAACAGAGTAAAATCACCAAGAAGGGAATTACAGTAATGCGTATGAAATTCTGTTTAACTCAGAAGAAGGCACTGATGGAGAAATGATGAAATGAAAAGCAAGAGGTAAGACATTCAGAAATAACAAACAGACAGAGAAATCTTACTATATAAGTAAATGTAAAATGGATTTACATCTTGGACTTTAAATGTAAATAGATTAAGCATTCAAAGTGAAACAGATTAGTAGAATTGATTTAAACAACAAAACCTGATCCACCTATAATACTTTCAGAGAGAGGCCTTTTACATCAAAATATAAAAATAGTTGAAAATAAGAATATAGGAAAAGTGTACTGAAAGAGTACTGAGATGGCTATAGTAAGATCACAGAAAATAGACTTTAAGAAGAAAATTAATACTATAGAGGAAGAAGGTTATTGAATATTAAGAAAGAAAATTATCAGGAAATTATGACAATTATAATCATTTGCACTTTACAAAAAAACTCCAAAAGACCCCAAAGTTGTTATGAAGTTGGAACCTGCAGAGCAGCATTAATGTATAATTTATTCTGATAATGCAGAATCCAGTGTAATGTGTTAGATGTTTTGTTGTTGCTCAGTATTGTCATGTCAGACTGTTTGTGATATCCCATGGATTGCAGCAAGTCAGGCTCCTCCATTCTTCACTATATCCAAGAGTTTGCACAGATTCATGTCCATTGAGTCAGTGATGCTATTTAACCATCTCATCCTCTGCTTTGCCCTTCTTCTCTGGACTTGAATATTTCCCAGCATCAGAGTCCATCCACTGAGTCAGCTCTTTGCATCAGGTGACCAAAATATTGGAGCTTCAGCTTCAGCATTAGTCCTTCTAATGAATATTCATGGTTGATTTTTTTATTTGTTCTTTTGATTTTTCAGTGCTGTATTTGCAAATTTTGCCCTGGGTTAAAATAATTGCAAATCTTGAAGGTCTTTACTCAGCCAGTTCTACAAAGACTAACTAAAAAAACGTATTATTTACACATACTAGGATTACGTATAAGATTCTCCAAAAATGTTACTGATAAGTATAACAATGAATTAACATAAAATAATTACTTGATACAGGATTAAATATGGAAAAATACAATAAACCCTTACTAGCAGCATTAACGGATAAGGCAATGGCACCCCACTTCAGTACTCTTGCCTGGGAAATCCCATGGACGGGAGTCTGGTAGGCTGCAATCCATGGGGTCGCTAAGAGTTGGACACAACTGAGTGACTTTACTTTCACTTTTCACTTTCATGCATTGGAGAAGGAAATGGCAACCCACTCCAGTGTTCTTGCCTGGAGAATCTCAGGGACTGGGGAGCCTGGTGGGCTGCTGTCTATGGGGTCGCACAGAGTCAGACACGACTGAAGCGACATAGCAGCAGCAGCAGCAGCATTAAACAAAATAAGAAAATGTTTAACAAAACAGGTAATTATTCTACATGGTAAGTTCTATAGCGAGGACTAGAAAATACGATAAATTAAGAAATTGTCCAGAGATAAACTTTTAGTAAGTGTGACTGCGTAAAGTCAGACCCCAGTCTCCTGAGTCTGTATGCTTAATTACTATTCTGTCTTCTCTCATGAACATTACATTGAAGGAAGCATGGAATTTCTCCTCTAGTGAACTTCTTTACTGAATTATACATGAGCGTAGAATACTACACTTTTTCAGTATTTTTGAGTGAAACTACAAACTACAAAATAAGAGGGTAGAAAATAATCCAAGTTCAGAAAAAAAAATCACAATAAAGGCAGATAGACTTAATGCTCTAGTACAAAATTATAGAGTCTCAAACTTCATAAAATAAAAATATTTAGTCAAATGTTTAAAGTGACATTCAGTATCAATATCAGGACATTGATTGCTAAAATAAAATGAAAAACATGCATATCAAGCAAGTAGAAGTTAAAGAAATCTAGGTAAGGTCCAGTTAGACAATAATGACAATCAGTTCAGTTCAGTTCAGTTCATTTGCTCAGTCAAGTCTGCTCCTGGAGTTCACCCAAACCCATGTCCATTGAGTCAGTGATGCCATCCAACCATCTCATCCTCTGTCGTCCCCTTTTCCTCCTGCCCTCAATCTTTCCCAGCATCAGGGTCTTTTCAAATGAGTCAGCTCTTCACATCAGGTGGCCAAAAAATTGGAATTTCAGCTTCAACATCAGTCCTTCCAATGAACACCCAGGACTGATCTCTTTCGGATGGAGTGGCTGGGTCTACTGCAGTCCAAAGGACTCTCAAGAGTCGTCTCCAACACCACAGTTCAAAAGCATAAATTCTTCAATGCTCAGCTTTCTTCACAGTCCACCTCTCACATCCATACATGACCACAGGAAAAACCATAACCTTGACTAGTTGGATCTTTGTTGACAAAGTAATGTCTCTGCTTTTTAATATGCTGTCGAGGTTGGTCATAACGTTCCTTCCAAGGAGTAAGCATCTTTTAATTTCATGGCTGCAATCACCATCTGCAGTGATTTTGGAGCCCCAAAAAATAAAGTCTGACACTGTTTCCACTGTTTTCCTATCGATTTGCCATGAAGTGATGGGACTGGATGCCATAATCTTAGTGTTCTGAATGTTCAGCTTTAAGCCAACTTTTTCATTCTCCTCTTTCACTTTCATCAAGAGACCCTTTAGCTCTTCTTCACTTTCTGCCATAAGGGTGGTGTCATCTGCATATCTGAGGTTATTGATAGTTCTCCCTGCAATCTTGATTCCAGCTTGTGTTTCTTCCAGTCCAGCGTTTCTCATGACGTACTCTGCATATAAGTTAAATAAGCAGGGTGACAATATACAGCCTTAACGTACTCTTTTTCCTATTTGGAACCAGTTTGTTGTTCCATGTCCAGTTCTAACTGTTTCATTCTTACCTGCATACAGATTTCTCAAGAGCCAGGTCAGGTGATCTAGTATTCCCATCTCTTTCAGAATTTTCCACAGTTTATTGTGACCCACACAGTCAAAGGCTTTGGCAAACTCAATAAAGCAGAAATATATGTTTTTCTGGAACTCTTTTGATTTTTTGATGATGCAGCAGATGTTGGCAACTTGATCTCTGGTTCCTATGCCTTTTCTAAAACTACCTTGTACATCTGGAAGTTCATGGTTCACTCACTGCTGATGGTTGTAGAATTTTGAGCATTATTTTAGTAGTTTGTAAGATGAGTGCAATTGTGCGGTAGTTTGAGCATTCTTTGGCATTGCCTTTCTTTGGGACTGAAACAAAAACTAACCTTTTCCAGTCCTGTGGCCACTGCTTAGTTTTCCAAATTTGCTGACATATTGAGTGCAGGACTTTCACAGCATCATCTTTCCGGATTTGAAATACCTCAACTGGTATTCTATCACCTCCACTAGCTTTGTTCGTAGTGATGCTTCCTAAGGACCAATTGACTTCACATTTCAGGATGTCTGGCTCTAGATGAGTGTGAGTGATCACACCATCATGATTATCTTCGTCCTGAAGATTTTTTGTACAGTTCTTCTGTGTACTCCTGCCACCTCTTTTTAATATCTTCTGATTCCGTTAGGTCCTTACAATTTCTTCCCTTTATTGAGCCCATCTTTGCATGAAATATTCCCTTGTTATTTCTATTTTCTTGAAGAGATGACTAGTCTTTCCCATTCTATTGTTTTCCTCTATTTCTTTGCATTGATTGCTGAGGAAGGCTTTCTTATCTCTCCTTGCTATTCTTTGGAACTCTGCATTCAAATGAGTATATCTTTCCTTTTCTCCTTTGCTTTTCACTTCTCTTCTTTTCACAGCTATTTGTAAGTCCTCCTCAGACAGCCATTTTGCTTTGTTGCATTTCTTTTTCTTGGGGATGGTCTTAATTCCTGTTCAGTGTCACAAACCTCCATCCATAGTTCATCAGGCACTCTGTCTATGAGATCTAGTCCCTTGAATCTATTTCTCACTTTCACTCTTTAGTCATAAAAGATTTGATTTAGATCATACCTGAATGGTCTAGTGGTTTTCCCTACTTTCTTCAATTTAAGCCTGAATTTGGCCATAAGGGGTTCATGATCTGAATCACAGTCAGCTCCTGGTCTTGTTTTTGCTGACTGTATAGAGCTTCTCCATTTTGGCTGCAAATAATATAATCAATCTGATTTTGATGTCTACCATCTGGTCATGTCCATGCATAGCATCTTCTCTTGTATTGTTGGAAGAGGGTGTTTGCTATTACCAGTGTGTTCCCTAGGCAAAACTCTGTTATCCTTTTCCCTGCTTCATTCTGTAGTCCAAGGCCAAATTCACCTGTCCAGGTGTTTCTTGTTATTCCAGGTGTTTTTGCATTCCAGTCCCTTATAATGAAAATGGCATCTTTTTGGGGGTGTTAGTTCTACAAAGTTTTATAGGTCTTCATAGAACCATTCAACTTCAGCTTCTTCATTACTGGTTGGGGCATAGACTTGGATTACCATGATATTTAATGGTTTGCCTTGGAAACGATCAGATATCATTCTGTCGTTTTTGAGATTGCATCGAAGAACTGCATTTCGGAGAATGGATTATGATGGCTACTCCATTTCTTTTTAGGATTCCTTCCCACAGTAGTAGATATAGTCGTCATCTAAGTTAAATTCACCCATCCCAGTCCATTTTAGCTTTATGATTCCTAGAATGTTCATGTTCACTCTTTTCACCTCCTTTTTGCCCACTTCCAATTTGGCTTGATTCATGGACCTAACATTCCTGGTTCCTATGCAATATTGCTCTTTACAGCATTGAACTCTGCTTCCATCACCAGTCCCATTCACAACTGGGTGTTGTTTTTGCTTTGGCTCCATCCATTCATTCTTTCTGGAGTTGTTTCTCCACTGATCTCCAGTAGCATGTTACGCACCTACCGACCTGGGGGGTTCATCTTTCAGTGTCCTATCTTTTTGTCTTTTTATACTGTTCATGAGGTTCTCAAAGCAAGAATACTGAAGTGGTTTTCTATTCCCTTCTGCAGTGGACCTCATTCTGTCAGACCTCTCCACCATGACCTGTCTGTCTTCAGTTCAGTTCAGTCATTCAGTCCAGTCACTCAGTTGTGTCCAACTCTTTGCGACCCCATGAATCGCAGAACACCAGGCCTCCCTGTCCATCACCAACTCCCGGAGTTCACACAGACTCGCATTCATCGAGTCCGTGATGCCATCCAGCCATCTCATCCTCGGTCGCCCCCTTCTTCTCCTGCCCCCAATCCCTCCAAGCATCAGAGTCTTTTCCAGTGAGTCAACTCTTCACATGAGGTGGCCAAAGTACTGGAGTTTCAGCTTTAGCATCATTCCTTCCAAAGAAATATCAGAGTTGATCTCCTTCAGAATGGACTGGTTGGATCTCCTTGCAGTCCAAGGGACTCTCAAGAGTCTCCTCCAACACCACAGTTCAAAAGCATCCATTCTTCATTGCTCAGCCTTCTTCACAGTCCAACTCTCACATCCTTACATGACTACTGGAAAAACCATAGCCTGGACTAGATGGACCTTAGTCGGCAAAGTAATGTCTCTGCTTTTGAATATGCTATCTAGTTTGGTCATAACTTTTGTTCCAAACAGTAAGCGTCTTTTAATTTCATTGCTGCAATCACCATCTGCAGTGATTTTTGAGCCCCCAAAAATAAAGTCTGGCTGGTCCCAAATGGCATGGCTTAGTTTCATTGAGTTATCAAGGCTGTGTTCCGTGTGATCAGATATTCTAGTTGTCTGATTGTGGTTTCAGTGTGCCTGCCCTCTGATGCCTTCTCTCACTGCCTATGTCTTACTTGGGTTTCCCTTACCTTGGATGTGGGGTATCTCTTCACAGTTGCTCCAACAAAGCTCAGCCGGTGCTCCTTACCTTGGGCTTGGGGTAGCTCCTCTCAGCCACTCCTGCACTGTCACAGCCACTGCTGCGGCTTATAATAACCATAAAATAAAATTATTTTTAAATACAGTTACACAATGATACGTGACTTAGTACACAAAGGAGATGAAACAGGTCCCTTGAGGATATTGAAGCAAGGAACATTTATGTAGGATTGGCAAACATATAATTTGGAAGAAAATCCTTTGAGAAACAATAAAAACTTAACACAAAAATCTGAACTTGTTCATAACATATGTAAAACTATGATACTTCTTTTATATACTGTAAGATATATATGAAATGGTAACTAACAATTCAACTGGTAATACACTGAATGGACAATGTCATCATTTTGAAAATGTGGTGAAACAAGTGAGATGTAACACTTTTTAACATAATATGCTAGACAAAACTATTAAATATACTTTATATATGTTTTCTGTATGGTAATAACAATTGCATAAGCTTGTTTTGTTCAACCATACAATTGCTAAAAAAAAAAAGGTTTTCATGTCCCAGATAATTATTTTCTCAATTTTAAAAACACTTCTGGTGTAATTCCTCTGGAAACAGATCATACCACATGCTACTTAGTAGATAACTAAAAGACATTTCTTTGAAATTATTTGTTGTGGAATTAGAAACAGATCTTAAAATGACAGTTTACTCTAAGCTATCTTACAGATTTTGAATAGGCATCTATAATAGAACACATTGAATCGGCTCCAGTTATTCAAGCATAGTCCATTTATTTGACATGATCATAATCTTAATGCTCAGAAGAGTGGATATATTCCCATGCATGTCACAGCTGATTAAAGCAAATCATTTGGATTTCCTCATTAACTGTTTCCAAGTCTGATATCTATGACCCAACCAAATTATTCGGGACCAGAACCCTACAACCTATTAAAATTAGTGTCCATTAAAGCTGCAATAATCTATCCAATTGCAGGTGTAATTATTATGGAATTTCAGGGACTTCGCCAAAAGTTTCCACGCACTTAAAAAAATGTCAGTTATTCAAATATTTTCATTCTCTGAAGCATGACCTATACTTTATTATTATGCTTTCAAGTGCTCTTTAAGATTTTTAAATCCAGGGTGGTAGTTATCTTACTTAAACTTGTTATATTTAGAGATAGCATGCCACATTTTATGTATACACAGGAAAATATGAAACATGGGCTAGCATGAGACAAAACATTGAATTGTGTACTTGCCATTTTAAGAGTAAGTAGGACAGCTCTGTTACTTAAGCAGTATAATTGGTCTGATACAGAATCTATTGCTAGTATTTGCATTTACCTGTGATGTGCAGAGGAGAGATTGTTAGAAATGTAACAATTGAACCATATGAATTACTTTATAAATTACCACTAAAAAAAATGAGATTAATGAAAACACTGTCAGTGGGATTGCAGACTTAGTTTCTTACTTTTAATTCTTTCTAATAGCCATTACGAACTTCATTCCCAACACTCCATTATATCTGCTTTTATATATTTAAAAATTTCTAACTGTGTCAGTCCAAAGTATATTCTGAGTATTCACTTTATGCATTGACTCAGATGATTACTATTTTCTCTTGGAAACACTCTCCTAACATTGGTTTCCAGAATACCACCACAGACTCTTAATTCTCCTTCTATGCAGTGACTGATCCTTATTATCTCCTCTGCTGCTTCCTCTAGATTTTTCAATCTCCTATTTTTGGAGTGTTCTAGTCCATGGGGTCTCTAAGAGTTGGACACAACTTCACTTTCACTTTTCACTTTCATGCATTGGAGAAGGAAATGGCAACCCACTCCAGTGTTCTTGCCTGGAGAATCCCAGGGACAGGGGAGCCTGGTGGGCTGCAGTCCATGGGGTCCCACAGAGTCAGACACGACCAAAGCAACTTAGCAGCTGCAGCAGCAGCAGGACTCATTATTTAACTCTTCTTTTCTCTTTTTTACTCATTTCCTTGGTGATCATTCACTACCAGATTTTGAAAACCATCTAAATTCAGATCACAATAAAATGTCTATATGTAGCCTTGAAGATAACTGAAAGTGAAAGTCACTCAATTGTGTCTGACTCATTGTGACCCTGGGTAGCCTTTCCCTTCTCCAGGGGAACTTCCCAACCCAGGGATCGAACCCAGGTATCCTGCATTGCAGGAAGATTCTTTACCAGCTGAGCCACAAGGGTAGCCTTAGATTTCAGTTGAAAATTTTTACTATCCAAAGTTCATTTTAACGTTCAGCACAAACTTCACATGTCCAAATATTACAACAAATTTTCTATGCTGAAGCAAAGAGAAAACAATTTTGAAAAAATACGGTAGTTACTCAGGGGCAATCAGGACATTATTGAAGCATTTAACCTTAAGTGATTTCCCACATAAAGAAAGAGGGAAAAAAATGAGAATTAGTGGCAAATTGATATGTTTCCAAACTAGATGGAAGCTCTAAGAAAATCCCAAATGGAGTTCTGGGTAGGGATGAAAACAGACATTTAAAGGGAGTGAAACCTAGATCCAGATACCCTGGAATACAAAGTCAAGTGAGCCTTAGGAAGCATCACTATAAACAAAGCTAGTAGAGGTGATAGAATTCCAGTTGAGCTATTTCAAATCCTAAAAGTTGATTCTCTTGAAGTGCTGTACTCAATATGCCAGCCAATTTGGAAAACGCAAGTGGCCACAGGACTGGAAAGATCAGTTTTCATTCCAATCTTAAAGAAAGGCAATGGCAAAGAATGTGCAAACTACCATACAGTTGCACTCATCTCACATGCTAGTAAAGTAATGCTCAAAATTCTCCAAGCCAGGCTTCAGCAATATGTGAACCATGAAATTCGAGATGTACAAGCTGGATTTAGAAAAGGCAGAGGAACCAGAGATCAAATTGCCAACATCCTCTGGATCATCAAAAAAGCAAGAGAGTTCCAGAAAAACATTGATTTCTGCTTTATTGACTATGTCAAGGATTTGACTATGTGGATCACAGTAAACTGTGGAAAATTGAAAGAGATGGGAATACCAGACCACCTGACATGCCTCTTAAGAAACCTATAGGCAGATCAGGAAGTAACAGTTAAAACTGGACATGGAACAACAAACTGGTTCCAAATAGGAAAAGGAGTACGTCAAGGCTGTATATTGTCACCCTGCTTATTTAAATTGTATGCAGAGTACATCATGCAAAATGCCAGGCTGGATGAAGCATAAGCTGGAATCAAGATTGCCAGGAGAAATATCAGTAACTTCAGATTTGCAGATGACACCACCCTTACAGCAGAGAGTGAAGAAGAAATAAAGAGCCTCTTGATGAACATGAAAGAGGAGAGTGAAAAAGTTGGCTTAAAGCTCAACATTCAGAAAACTTAGATCATGGCATCCTGTCCCATCACTTCATGGGAAATAGATGGGAAAACAGTGGAAACAATGTCAGACTATTTTTTGCGGCTCCAAAATCACTGGAGATGGTGACTGAAACCATGAAATTAAAAGATACTTACTCCTTGGAAGGAGAGTTATGAGCAACCTAGACAGCACATTAAAAAGCATAGACATTACTTTGTCAACAAAGGTCCATCTAGTCAAGACTATGGTTTTTCCAGTAGTCATGTATGGATGTGAGAGTTGGAGTATAAAGAAAGCCAAACACTGAAGAACTGATGCTTTTGAAATGTGGTGTAGGAGAAGACTCTTGAGAGTCACTTCGACTACAAGGAGATCCAACCAGTCAGGATTGATTCCCCTTAGGATTGACTGGAAGAACTGATGCTGAAGCTGATGCTCCAATACTTTGGTAAGCTGATGCTCCAATACTTTGGTCACCTGAGGGAAGAACTACTTATTGGAAGAGACCCTAATGCTGGGAAAGATTGAAGGCAGGACGAGAAGGGGACAACATAGGATAAGATGATTGGATGCTATCACTGACTTGATGGACTTGAGTTTAAGCAATCTCTGGAAGTTGGTGATGGACAGGGAAGCCTGGTGTGCTGCAGTCCATGGTGTCACAAAAAGTTGTACACGACTGATTGACTGAACTGAACTGAACTGAAGCAGGGGGAGACTTACAGCTAATTTTGTATTCAAAGTTATGTGAGACAAAAAGCGTTGCATTAAATATTTTAAAGTATTAAGAGAAAAAATGAAAATAAAATTTATCAGACAATTGAAGGAGAGAACTTAACACTGAACCTGTACTTAAAGACATGTTAAAGATTTTCAGACGGAATAAAAATAAGTCCAGAGGTTAAGGTGAAGCTGCAAAAGAAAACACAAACAGCAAAATAATGAAGAGACTCTCCAGTACCCTTTTGTGAGTTGATGTCAGCACAGGTGGAACTTCTTTCTCTGACCCATTTTATTAATGATCACTTCTTCCTGAATTATCTATGTGGCATTAGTAATGCCTATTTCCTAACCATTGACAATGTACAACAGGTGCCAAAATCTTTCCATTAATTAATTAAATCAATTATTAATCAGAGTATTTTCTAATGTTATTTATTATAATTATTAATTCAAAATGTTTAACATCAATTTGTTTATATGATTTTTTTCAGGTTTAGATTAATCTCAGACGACAATATTATACCATTTTCAAGGTAAAAATAACTATTTTCATACTCTGTGTCACCAAAGATTTTCAATGGATTTCATCAAGTATATTTTACTCCTGACTTTCCTGTTTATAGGAGTTAAGTTCATGGCTATGTGTATTTCTTGTTCTAATATAAGTTAAAATTTTAAGTTGCCATTGTGTGAGTTGAAAATCTTTGTTAACATTTTTATAGTATTGTATTTGAGAAGAATCTCTTCAGTTCAGTTCAGTCGCTCAGTCGTGTTGGACTCTTTGCGACCCCATGAATCGCAGCACGCCAGGCCTCCCTGTTCATCACCATCTCTCGGAGTTCACTCAGACTCCTGTCCATCGAGCCTGTGATGCCATCCAGCCATCTCCTCCTCTGTTGTCCCTTTCTCCTACTGCCCCCAATCCCTCCCAGCATCAGAGTCTTTTCCAATGAGTCAACTCTTCGCATGAGGTGGCCAAAGTACTGGAGTTTTAGCTTCAGCATCATTCCCTCCAAAGAAATCCCAGGGTTGATCTTCTTCAGAATGGACTGGTTGGATCTCCTTGCAGTCCAAGGGACTCTCAAGAGTCTTCTCCAACACCACAGTTCAAAAGTATCAATTCTTCGGTGCTTAGCCTTATTCACAGTTCAACTCTCACATCCATACATGACCACAGGAAAAACCATAGCCTTGACTAGATGGACCTTAGTCGGCAAAGTAATGCCCCTGCTTTTGAATATGCTATCTAGGTTGGTCATAATTTTTCTTCCAAGGAGTAAGTGTCTTTTAATTTCATGGCTGCAGTCACCATCTGCAGTGATTTTGGAGCCCGAAAAAATAAAATCTGACACTGTTTCCACTTTTGCCCCGTCTATTTCCCATGAACTGATGGGACCGGATGCCATGATCTTCGTTTTCTGAATGTTGAGCTTTAAGCCAACTTTTTCACTCTCCTTTTTCACTTTCATCAAGAGGCTTTTGAGTTCCTCTTCACTTTCTGCCATAAGGATGGTGTCATCTGCATATCTGAGGTTATTGATATTTCTCCCGACAATCTTGATTCCAGCTTGTGTTTCTTCCAGTCCAGCGTCTCTCATGATGTATTCTGCATATAAGTTAAATAAGCAGAGTGACAATATACAGCCTTGACGTACTCTTTTTCCTATTTGGAACCAGTCACTTGTTCCATGTCCAGTTCTCATTGTTGCTTCCTGACCTGCATACAGATTTCTCAAGAGGCAGGTCAGTTGGTCTGGTATTCCCATCTCTTTCAGAATTTTCCACAGTTTGTTGTGATCCACATAGTCAAAGTCTTCGGAATAGTCAATAAAGCAGAAATAGATGTTTTTCTGGAACTCTCTTGCTTTTTCCATGAACCAGCGGATGTTGGCAGTTTGATCTCTGGTTCCTCTGCCTTTTCTAAAACCAGCTTGAACATCAGGAAGTTCACAGTTCGCGTATTGCTGAAGCCTGGCTTGGAGAATGTTGAGCATTACTTTACTAGCATATGAGATGAGTGCAATTGTGCAGTAGTTTGAGCATTCTTTGGCATTGCCTTTCTTTGGGATTGGAATGAAAACTGACCTTTTCCAGTCCTGTGGCCACTGCTGAGTTTTCCAAATTTGTTGGCATACTGAGTGCAGCACTTTCACAGCATCATCTTTCAGGATTTGAAATAGCTCAACTGGAATTCCATCACCTCTACTAGCTTTGTTCGTAGTGATGCTTTCTAAGGCCCACTTGACTTCACATTGCAGGATGTCTGTCTCTAGATGAGTGATCACATCATCATGATTATCTGGTTCGTGAAAAATCTCTAGTTATGTTTTTAACTCTTGTTGGCATTAATGACCAGACATTTCTAACAAGTAACAGAATTAAGATAAATTTAATTGCAAATATGATATATTTATATACTCTTGTATATATATATATATGTTTATAAATTAATTGATTCAGTAAATATTTAAAATGCTATTGCAGCAATTCTAATATTGAATTATGAATACATATATGAAATTTGATGTTGTTTTATTTGGAAACATATATATACTAAAAATAAATGATGAATGTTTAACTTTTCTTATTATTAAGGTTTATTTAAGCATATATTTTCAATTCATATTTTCTGTCATGAATGGGTGTTATTGCCTTAAAGGAGCTCTACTCGGTTCACTGAAGAAGGAGCAAGATTAAAAATATCATTAACCTACTGACTTCTATATCAATTCATTGATCTAAACACCTTAAATATTTTACTTATTCTTTTCTGATTTCTAATGTACATGACAAGAGGAGACTATGGTTTTTGTCAGTATAACCATTGTATATTTATAAGTGTTCTATATTCTGTTTGATCTTAAAGTTGTTGAACTGTGTTTAATGTTTTTAGTCACTAAAATCTGTCTAGTTTTGTTTGATTATTCCCAAATAGATCACGTTTTTCTTTAATGGTGAACATCTTAAAAATATATTTAAATGCTGCTCTTTTTCTAGTCTTTTCATTATTAATGTATTTTGCAATGTGGGAGACCTGGGTTTGATCCCTTGGAAGGAATGATCCCCTGGAGGAGGGCATGGCAACTCATTCCTGCATTCTTGCCTGGAGAATCCCCATACACAAGGGAGCATAGACAAAGGAACCTGGTGCTACCATCCATGGGGTTGCAAAGAGTCAGAGATGACTGAACAGCTAAGCACAATATTATCTCTCAGATGGCACAAAGATCTAGTAAGACTAAATATTACATGAAATCCAGGTGTGTATTTGTACTTCAGCTCAGGCAGGTCATGGCCAAAGCCATGGGGAGAGTCATTACCTCTCTTTTGCCTGGACCAGATGAAAGAGATTTTTATTCTTTAGTTCTTCCTTTCTTCATCCTTCCTTCCCTTCCTTCCACTAAGCTTTTCTGTTGTCTCCATTTTACACAATAGCTCACTTTCAGTTTCCTTTTTGCTTTCTTAAGAACACATTTCTTTCCTGTTCCCATTTTAGCATTAAACCACTCTTTAGTTTGCAACATGTACTTTTCTGTTTAATTAGTTACCACCCACTTCAGTGCCAATGTATCTTAAGTTTTAAGTACTTATTCTCTTTTTTTATATCAAGTGCAGTTTATCCATTTCATCTCAGTTAATTAATGAATCTTTTATTACCTTCTCTTAGGAACCATGCAAATTATGTTTACAGTTATGTCAGAGAGTAAGAACTATAATACTTAATTTGATACAATGTATTTGAACAGTTTTAAGCCTGATTTGCATGTATTTCTTTGTAGCTAAATAAATAAACAAATATATATATATATATATATATATATATATATATATATATATATATACACACACACACACTTTAGGCTTTCATGCATCAATTTTGCTTCCTGGAATCTTTCTTTCCATCTATATCTCTAATAAATCTAATGAACTATATTTATATAAATATTTAAGTTAGCAGATTTATTTGTTTCATAAAGAGTTTTTGTTTAAAAGTCTATCTTTTCTGTATTGTCTCACCTTTAATATCAAAAATTGAAATTTAAATGAATATTTAATTAAATTATGATTTATATTGGGTGAGGTAAAACAATTCAGCATGACTCTGTAAGAATAATTTCAATAACTTCAATTCATAATTAATTGAATGCCATTTTAATTAAAATAAATATTTCTAAAACTTTTCAATTTTTGCTAAACAAAATATACATCAGTATTGCTTAGTTTTCTGTATTTTTCAGCAAATTAAATTTGTCATTACCAAATTATTGAACATTTATTTTAATTGTACTTATTCAATGGAAATAAATTAGTCTTCAAGTTCTATCAATAATCTATACTAGTCATAGTCCTGTTAAATACATACAGTTGTTGTAATTATTGTATACAGAAATCATATTTGCATCATATACTAGATTATATAATTTGATTTGGACAGAATATCTATTCCCTAACATTTATATTGAAATCTAATACCCATTGTGATGGTATTAGGAGTATTAAGAGGGAGAGTCTTTGGGAGGTAATTAGGTTATAAAGTGGAGCTGTTATGAATGATATTAGTGACTTTGAAAGAAGAGGACACTGAGCAATCTCATGTCTTTCTGACATGTGAAGAAGCAAAGATATGTTGTCAACATGGAAGGGAGCTCAAAGAGGGCTTTCTCCAGAGCCTAATGGTGCTCTCATGCTTATCTGGGACCTTCCAGCCTCTGTTGTTTATAAACCACCAGGTCTATGGTCCTTTGTTAAGGCAGCCCAAACTAAAACATAGTTCCTAAAAAAAATCAATCTTAGCATTTAAAAGACACATCTAATTATTTGTGATTTCCGCTATTCCAGCTGTTGTACTTTAATTTATCCTACTGTAAATGTCTGAGATATTATAAATTAGATCATAAGTATACATGCCAACATTGATGAGTAGATGACTTAAACCCTTAGGATTTAATGCACTGCAAACATTAACACTTTTTATTATTTTCCTAAATGACATTTTGAACTAAAATGAAACATTCATTTGTGCTAAGGTGAGTGTGTTTTAGACTAATCCCTGATACCTCAGCAAAACTAAAATACCTTTTTTTAAGACCTTCAATATAACAGCTAATAGTACTGCATTCTTACTTTACATTTTATTTTCTAAATAATGAAAACTGAATTCATATCACCATTTCACTTTCTCATTATTTATGACACGAAATAAAGTGGAAAATTTTAATTATGAAATATTTTATAAGGCACTTGGTTGTGTACTTTAACCTTTTTAGTATTCTGAATTTCAACAGATGGTCATTCTAGCTCTTTCCAGCAGGGGTTTGAGTTTTTAAATAGGAGAGAAATGTCCATCCAATCAAATCTGGAGTCCTGAAAAGGTCAATTTGTATAGTACATGGCAGTTGTTCTCACAATGTATTAAACATTAGCAATCTGACAGCTTATTCTTTTGACGCAGTGTAGGACAACTTTCCACACAGAAAGCTTTTAACAAGAAAGAGAAAATGAAAGTCATTTGACAATTTTCACTACAACTTTTACCAATGCACAAGTCATAGGAAGAGAACTCAAATATTTACTATTAGCTTCTTTAAAAATGTACTTTTTTTCAGGGATGAAAAGTTTCATCCAATTTTTATATTCTCATATTCTGGTATTTGTCTTGATCTATTTTTATATTTACTATTTGAATATTGACAAGGATGAATAGTATAAAGATAACATCATTCTTCACAAGAAAAAAGTGCACACTGTGGAATACACTGATAAAATAAACCAAATATATGGGAATATTGAAATTGTTCATCCTTAAAATGCAAATCAATGGACAATTGGACATTCACATGCAAAAATATGAATCTAGACAGAGGTCTTTCACTCTTCACAAATACTAACTCAAAATGCATTAGCAACCTAAATGTAAAACACAGGACTATAAAACTCAGAGAAGATAACTTTGGAGAAGAAAACATAGGAAAAAACATAGATGACCTTGGATATGATGCCTTTATAGATAAAACAAAAACAAAACCTCTCAAAAAAAGTAACTGGTAAATTGTAGAGTTGGATACACTGAGTGACTAAGCACACACACACATTGTACTTTTTTAAAATTAACAACAGCAACAACAACCCTCTGAACTGTGAAATATAATGTCAAGAGAATGAGTATACAAGTCACATACTGGGACAAACTATTTTCAAAACATGTATCTGGTAAAGATCTATAATTCAAAAACTTCAAATAACTCTTTTTTTTTTGAAAATTTATAATTTTATTTTTTTACTTTGCAATACTGTATTGGTTTTGCCATACAGTGACATGAATCCACCACAGGCGTACATAAGTTCCCAACCCTGAAACCCCGTCCCACAACCCTCCCCATATCATCTCTCTGGGTCATCCCAGTGCACCAGCCCCAAGCATCCTGTATCCTGTATCGAACCTAGAATAGAGATTCGTTTCTTACATGATAATACTATCATGTTTCAATGCCATTAAAATTCAATATGAAAACAAACAACCTGACTAAAAGATGGGCCAAAAACCTTAACCAGTACATCATGATGAAAGGGCCACATTTTACTCAATAGTTTGAAATTTACATGTAAAAAAAATGGTTGAGTCATGAACTCTTGTGATCAGATTTTTACATTGGAAAACTATTTTGGAAGCAGTGTGAAAGAGGGAATATGGAAGGAAGAACTGGGGCAAGTGATGAATCAGTGAGTCAAATAGAAGAAACTATAAAATATTTTAAAGAGATGTTGGAAGTAGTCAACACAAAATCAGGATTTTGCAGGCAAACTATTTGTGGAAGCACTTTTTAAAATGCAAAATCATGACTATTTAATTAGATGAGACAGAAAATTATTGAAAATTAGAACATAAATGATACGAATTACATTTTTAAAAAGCTGAAAATATTAAAAAAAAATACTTCGAACCTTAAATATAAACATTTTAATTACCTGCCAGACACCTCTTAATTTTGTTTTTTGCCTTTATCTTTGCCTCTTTTACTTGATTCTTTATATTTCAGTGATTTAGTAATTTCTTTCCCTACAGTGAGAATAGAGCATCAGCTCAGCCTTTCCTGTGACATCCTTTATCACAGTAATTTCATTAAAATTTTGTTATTTTTATTGTTAGCTTACTGTTAATTTCATGGATATTTTTACAATTTTTGCCAAATGAAAAGATTATACTATACTTTTTTCTTATGTGTTCTTTATTGAATTAGGGTATTAGATTTTTACATAGGTGTTATTAATCTTAAGTACTCTATGAACTCATGACACCAAGTATGAGGCGAGTATCTTATTTTCAGAAATTGGGAGGTGGTGCATGCAACTGAAGGACTCTAAATGTTGGCTTTATTATTTTCAAGAAACACCTGCTTTTTCTAGAAGTATACACACATGAGAAATGTTTGTAGGTTTAAAATGATTTCAAGTAAAAATAAAAATTTAAATTAATAAAATGATTTCAATATTTTTAGTATAAACCACTAGGAAAAATAAATATAAATTCCATGTGAAACATAGTGTAAGCAAAATGGAATAAGATGTTCTACATTGAATCTTTTATTTCTTATGTTTAAAAAAATTATTAATTTATTTATGGCTGCCATGGATCTTCTTTGTTGTGTACGGACTTTCTTCAGTTGCAGTGAGGGGGGCTACTCTCTAGTTGCAACTTGTGGGCCTCTCATTGCAGTGATTTCTCTTGTTGCAGAGCATAGGCTCTAGGGCATGAGGGCTTCAGTTGCTGTGGTGGGTGGGCTTAGTTGCCCCATGTTATGTTGGATCTTCCTGGAGCAGGGACTGAACCTGCATTTCCTGCATTGGCAGGCAGATTCTTAGCCACTGGGCCACTAGGGGAAGTCCTTCCTGTTGTTTGAAGTCTCATTACTTTTAAAATAATCTGTACCATAATAACCTGGAAGGAATTTCTCCATATTTCAAAGTTAAAATGAAATGATTCTCACTCCCATCCTATGATTCTTCCTGAACTTTATATTTTTCTGCTTTAATAGCAAAGAACCAAATGTGATTAAAATTAATCACCATTTTTTATTTATTTTATTTTTATACTACATGAAGAACTGGTAGACTATAAATGATATAGATGAATTCTCTGTTTGTGTACATGTGTTTTTGTTGTTGTTAGATCCATTAACTGATAATAATAGACTATCTACATCGGTGTCTTTTCACTTTGGTATCTTTCCACTAAGACTATTCTGAATGGTTTTGATTACTCATTCAACTTGTTAGATGGCCTTTTATATACATATATATACATGTATACACATATATGCACATACATAGATACAGATAAAATACACATATGTATATTTACATATATGTATATATATAACACATGGATATTCAAACCAATTTATTCATTATATTTATGGCATGTAATTTGCATACCATAATGTTCAGCCATCTGATAGATGCAATTCAGCAGTTTTTAGTAAATTTGTAGAGCTGTACAACCATTTGCCATGTTTGTTTCTGCAAAATAGAATGATGCACCCTTGCATGTTAGAGGAAATCTTGATGGTATTTTGTCAGTTTTGTTTTCAATTTTGACACTAGAAACATTTCCTTAATTTTTTCCCATTATAGTTTGATTTTGTTTGTTGTCATCTATGTAAATATATTCAGATTTAGATGTTTGTTATTTGAAAAATTGCCATCTTGCTTAAATGTGAGTTTTATTTTTGGATCTTTCTCTTTGGAAGTTTCATTTGCCTATTTTTAATGTCAAAAGAACATAATATTTATGTCTATTTCTTTCTTCTACTTCAAAATATTAAATAGTCTATGATATGATTAGAAATCAGTGCCAACAAACATTTATGTAACTGAAACCAAGTGTAGAGTTTGCTCTCTCACATAAAACCACTAAAGTTACAATAGTAGTAGCAGTAGTAGTAGTCACCTAGTTGTGTCTGACTCTTTGCAACCCCACAGACTATAGCCTATCAGAGTCCTCTGTCCATGGAATTCTCCAGGCAAGAATATTGGAGTGGATTGCCATTCCCTTCTCCAGAGGATCTTCCCAATCCTGGGATCAAACCTGGGTCTTCTTCATTGCAGGCACATTCTTTACCATCCGAGCTACAGAGAAGACTTTGTAGGATCTTTAAAATATTATTAATTTGTAAATAATACACAACGTTATTGGTAAAATCATTTAATATTTACTTTAAACATTAAGGCTTACACCTGTGCATTTACTGTTAAAATATTATATCTTAAGTATGTATATCTGTGATATTTTTGGTGATTGAGATTTCTTTTTGGTTAGGGATGAGTCAAATTTAAGAACAATATGATATTATTTAATGTTATTCATTTAATATTGATACTAAAGTCTTCCTTGATAGTTCAGTTGGTAAAGAATCCACCTGCAATGCAGAAGACCCTGGTTCAATTCTTGGGTCAGGAAGATCTGGTGAAGAAGGGATAGGCTACCCACTCCAGTATTCTGGGCTTCCCTTGTGGCTCAGCTGATAAAGAATCAGCCTGAAATGTGGGAGACCTGGGTTTGATCCCTGGGTTGGGAGATTCCATGGAGAAGGGAAAGGCTACTCACTTCAGTATTCTGGCCTGCAAAATTCCATGGGCTGTATAGTCCATGGGATGGCAAAGAGTCAGACACAACTGAGCAACTTTCACTTTCTTTTCACTAAGAAAACATATCAAGGGTTTATATATTTTGTAAAAAGTATCTGTAAATATTTATTCCATTTATACCTATTTTCGTGTCCAAATCTTTGCCACCCCATGGACTGTAGCCTACCAGGCTCCTCTGTTCATGGGATTTTCCAGGCAATAGTACTGGAGTGGATTGCCTTTTCCTTCTCCAGGGGATCTTCCCAACCCAGGAATTCAACCCGGGTCTCCCGCATTGTAGACAGACACTTTACCATCTGAGCCACCAGGGAAGGCCTTTATGATGTATAAAAGCATAAAATTACATGAAAATTTTCATCAATAAATGAGACAAGGCATATTGACCAATGATCTCCCTAATAACAAGACCCAAGGAACATATATGGGCTATTAAACGTTAGAAACATTTGAAAGAAGATAAGATAAGACACATTAGAAAGAAGATAATCTTGTTTTGCAATATTATATTTTCATTACTCTTAAGTATAGATTACAGAATTATCTCCCAAGGTTCCTTAAAAGGGCTTCTTTGGTGGCTCAGATGGTAAAAGCCTCTGCTTGCAATGCAGGAGGCCCAGGTTCGATCCCTGGGTTGGGAAGATCCCCTAGAGAAGGAAATGGAAACCCACTCTAGTACTCTTGCTTGGAAAATTTCATGTATGGAGGAACCTCGTAGGCTACAGTTCATGGCATTTCAAAGAGTGGGACATGACTGAGCGACTTCACTTCACTTAATATCCATAGAGACAGTGATTCTGAAGGCCTGTTTTCTCAGTTCCTTGCTATGTTTTCTTGTGATATTGTCTTCATCTCATGTTTAATTCATGTCATCCACTCATTCACATGATCATACCCTAGATTTTATTCCTAAAAACTTCACTATTCCAAATTCTAATATGCAAGAATCTTTATCATCTCTGTAATGTCTAATTCTTTGAGTGGTGTAAAAGGGTTCATGTACTCTTTAATGATCTCATGCAGTTTTATTACTTTAAATTTCATGTCCATGCTAATGAATCCAGTTTGAAGTCTACTTTTATACTTACTGCATAAACTCAAGAAATAAACCCTAAAATTCAAGACCACTTACACTACTACTGAATTAGAATATCTAAATACCGTTCGAAAACCAAACCTTTGGTCTTTCTTCCATGCGCAAGCAAGCTACTTGGCTGTCTAACCCACTTTAATAAATGGAATGGTTCTACATTTTTCTGTAGTTCTGTAATTTCTCCGTTTGGAGAAATGGAGTAGATTTCCGTTTTTCTGTGATTCTGCAATTTCTAGAGGGGGAAAAAAAGGAATGATTTAATTTTTACTGTTCTGTTTGTCTCATTCACTTGTAATCTTTTAGGAAACTGTGCAGTTGCTTTTATTCAGGATGTCAGCACTTCTAGCCACCTTCACTGTTACTACACTGCTCCTCAGTTCATTTTAGTCGCCCAGTTGTGTCCAACTCCTTGCGACCACATGGACTGCAAGACACCAACTTGCCTGTCTATCACCAACTCCCAGAGTGTGCTCAAACTCATGTCCATCGAGTCAGTGGTGCCATTCAACCATCTTATCCTCTGCCATCCCCTTCTCCTGCCTTCAATCTTTTGCAGCATCAAGGTTTTTTCTTAGGAGTCAGTTCTTCACATCAGGTGGCCAAATTATTGGAACTTCAGCTTCAACATCAGTCCTTCTAATGAATATTCAGGACTGATTTCCTTTAAGATTGACTGATTTGATCTCCTTGCTGTCCAAGGGACCATCAAGAGTCTTCTCCAACAGCATAGTTCAAAAGCATCAATTCTTCAGCGTTCAACTTTCTTTATGGTCCAACTGTCACATCCATACAAGACTACTGGAAAAACCATAGCTTTGACTATGTAGACCTTTGCCGGCAAAATCATGTCTCTGGTTTTTAATATGCCATCTATGTTTATAATGCCTTTTCTTCCAAGGTACAAGCGCCTTTTAATTTCATGGCTGCAGTCTCCATCTGCAGTGATTTTGGAGCCCAAGAAAATAAAATCTGTCACTGTTTCCATTGTTTCCCCATCTATTTGCCATGAAGTGATGGGACCAGATGCCATGATTTTAGTTTTTTCAATGTTGAGTTTTAAGCCAGCTTTTTCATTTTCCTCTTTCATTTTCATCAAGAGGTTTTTTAGTACCCTTTCCTTTTCTGCCATATGGCTGGTGTCATTTGCATATCTAAGGTTATTAATATATCTCCGTGTAAGCTCTATTGCAGCTTATGCTCCATCCAGTCTGGCATTTCACATGTCATTCTCTGCATATGAGTTAAATAAGCAAGTTGACAATGTACAGCCTTGATGTCCTCCTTTCCCAATTTGGAACCAGTTCATTGTTTCATTTTAGTTCTGACTATTTCTTCTTGACCTGCATACAGATTTCCCCAGAGGCAGGTAGGGTGATCTGATATTCCCATCTCTTTAAGAATTTTCCACAGTTTGTTTTCATCTATACAGTCAAATTTGTATGTGTGATCCACACAAGAGCTTCTCTTGTTGCTCAGTTGGTCAACAATCCACCTGCAATGTGGGAGACCTCAGTTCAATCCCTGGGTTGCAAAGATCCCCTGGAGAAGGGAAAGGCTACCCACTCCAGTATTCTGGCCTGGAGAATTCTATGGACTGGATAGTCCATGGGGTTGCGAAGAGTCAGACACAATTGAGCAACTTTCACTTTCACTTCACACAGTCAAAGACTTTAAAGCAAAAGTAGATGTTTTTTCTGGAATTCTCTTGCTTTTTTTATAATCCACCTGATGTTGGCAATTTGATCTCTGGTTCTTCTGCCTTTTCTAAATCCAGCTTGAATATCTAAAGTTCTCAATTCACATACTGTTGATGTCTAGCTTGGAGAATTTTGAGCATTACTTTGCTAGTGTCTGAGATTAGTGCAACTGTGCAATAGTTGGAACACTCTTTGACATTGCCTTTCTTTGGGATTGGAATGAAAGCTGATCTTTTCCAGTTTTGTGGCCACTGTAGAGTTTCCAAATTTGCTGGCATATTGAGTGCAGCACTTTAACAGCATCATCTTTTAGGATTTGAAATAGCTCAGCTGGAATTTGTAACAGATTTTTATCACGAGAATTATTGCAATATCTTCCTAAATGTTCTTCCTAGTCAACACTTGCCACTCTTTAAATCATTCTTAGCCCAGAGACAAACAGCTGTAAAAATATCAGGATCAGTTAAGATTAAGATTTATGAATGGCTTAAAATCTAACAGAATGTAAAAACCAACATTCTTATAATGACCTAGAATGCTCTAATTGTTTTTGCCTTGTTAGTTCTCCATTTGTTTTTGAAAACATTCTCCTTATTTCTTGGCCTCCTCAAATATATTAATCTCTTTTCTATTACTTTAAAATATGCTCCCCTTCAAAGAAATCAAGAAACTCCTACATCCTTGTCTATTCATTTCCACCTGTGTGTACCTACTGACCATACTTCTTTCCTTTCTTTCACCTAATATCACCTAGCTCAACTTGCCTGTATATGAAAACCATTAGTCCCATTTCAACTCAGCAACAGCCCCATCTTTGTTCTTGATAATCATCATGTATGAAACATGCTATTTGTCTATGTATCTTCTGTTTTCTTCTCCTATACAAGTTCAATGAGAGAAGAACTTCATGTATGTTAAAAAAATTACCTCATTAAAATTATATTCTAAATGAAACAACAGCAGCAAGAGCAAAAATCAACTAATTCAGTGATAAAAAAATATTTCAATATTTGTTTCAATATGGAGCAAATAAATGAGGGATCATGAAATATAAGATCTTTTTTTTTTTTTAGCCTAGGCATCTATGAAGAAATGATAATTGAGCTGAGAGCTGCATGATCAGAAAGGTTCATTATTTTCCAGGGGAAAACAAAAACAAGTGTAAATACCTGAACAATTGTAAGTACCTGGGCTTCCCTGATAGCTCAGTTGGTAAAGAGTCCACCTGCAGTGCAGGCACCCCCAGCTTGATTCCTGGGTCTGGCAGATCCACTGGAGAAGGGATAGGCTACCCACTCCAGTATTCTTGGGTTTCCCTCATGGCTCAGCTGGTAAAGAATCTGCTTGCAATGTGGAGACTTGAGTTCGATCCTGACCCTGCCTCTGTTGGGGTGGAAGAGTTTTACTGCTGTCCTGCCCTTAGGAAACCTTTCTTTTGAGTTTCTAGAATTTGTCAGGCTTGTGTAATTTCATCCCCTCTTCTTTTTTCTTCAGATCTGTAGTGATTGTGACTTCCTATCATTACTATTTCATGAGTGCTTCAGCATCCATCACTATATTCCTTACCCTTCTTTCATATCTCTCCAAATGGTCCTTGGGAGAATTCTATTTCCTGCAGGGTCTCAGACTGGCACAGTTGGAGATCCAACTAAACACAGACAGTTTCTTCTTAATATTTCTCAGCTTTAAGAAACTTTGTTTAGGCATATGCATAAACTAGCCTCAAAGTTTAATAAGTGGAGGAGGATACTAAGCAAGCAGATATTGGTCATTTGGTTTTCAGCTCTCTTATTGAAGACAAGAAATTAAACAACAGTAAAGAGTCACAGAGCTGAAGTATCAAACTCTGGTAAGGGCTCAACAGTGACAGTGCTAGGAAATGAAGGTAAGATTTTTTTCTTACTTCTTTACTATTGTCTGTGAGTGGAAATTTTTGACAAATGATGAAACCCATTTCTGCCTTCCCTGGTCCTATTTTGAATTAAAAAAGACAAGTTTCTCATAAATATATCTAGGGAAATATTTAATATTATATTGAAAAACAATCAGGAATCTTGAATTCTGAAGTTTTACAGAGGCAATATTTATGCAGTCTGTATTTTAAGAAATGGAGCTGCAACCTGAGCACACACACCTTTATTAAGAACAATGGCCAGGTCAGCAATATGGATATCTAAAACCAAAATAATCCAAATCCCTCTCATTATTGGAAGCACTTAAAACGTTAACTACCATTGAGAAAAACTGATTCCAACAACTGTACTTAGAAACGGGAAAGGACAACCTCTAGTGAAAAATGGTCTCAGCTACTAAATTGTGAACAGTTTGAAAAGAAAGGTGTGGTGATTTTTCAACCTTGTTAGTATTCTCAATTTATATTTAAAACATTTGAATCTTCTGCACTCCTAAATTAAATTTGTATTCATTTTAAAGTATTCTCATCTGTTTTTTTAGTAAAATGTGTATTAGTTTTAGTCATTTCTACAGCTTAAGGATTTATTATGACTCACTTGTGAACTTCTCAGATTTTGTCGGTAACTTTTGCTAATAAATTGATTTATAATAATCATTAATTCTTTGAATAAAGGTAACTATTTTATAGGAATTATAATTTAAAGTTTAAAATATTTTTACTGCAAATAATTATTACATCTAAGATAATTTACTTATCCATCTTTTCTTCTGATTAATATTGCCAGAGTTTTGTGTTTTTACCTCATCATTTACAAGTTTTAAGATTATGGATGCTGTTGAGAACCTCATTCTTCTTAAGTTGATATTCCACTGATTTCTGCTTTCATTTAGATAATTTTTATTTATTTTGGTTTATTCTTTTTTATATAAAAACATGGATTTAATTAATTTGTGATCTTATTTTCTAATTTATTCACATAAGATTTG
Organism: Budorcas taxicolor; assembly: GCF_023091745.1. NCBI lineage: Eukaryota > Metazoa > Chordata > Mammalia > Artiodactyla > Bovidae > Budorcas > Budorcas taxicolor. The sequence continues at coordinate 51,185,710 of NC_068929.1, read as the reverse complement.
TGTTAGAGATGGGTAGCTATAACAGGATTTTGTGTTTCCCTGTAGTTGTGCTCATAATGAAAAAATGTGCTTGAGAGTTAGGCATGGCCAAATTTCAGCCAGTGGAAAATGAATAGATATGAAATGTACCAATTCAAGTTCAAGAGTAGAAATGTTACATTCTATAATGCTCTCATAAAACAAAGATGTTGCATGATGTGTAGTAGAAATTATTTAGGAAGCTAGGTGTAATTTAATGAGTTCTAGAAAAAAGCAGAAACTTTGTCAAGAATACCATGATTTTATAAGCCAAGGAGTAAGTATGGACATTTTTATCAGATTAAGTAAATTCTATTTTTATTTTTTCTTTTTTTAATATAAATTTATTTATTTTAATTGGAGGTTAATTATTTTACAATATTGTATTGGTTGCCATACCTGTGGTGGATTCATGTTGATATAAAGTCTATTTTTAGTGGCACTTGTAGTTTGCAAGTCATCAACAAGATATAACAATGCTAAAAATGCATATATTCAATAAGAGAGCTTCAAAAATTAATGAAACCTCAAAACAGGAAGTATATGTAAGCATATCCACAATTACAGGAGATTTTTAAACTCTCAAAATTGATTGAAAGATCAACCAAAAAATTAACTAAGAATATACAAAATTTCCATAACTCAAATAAATGGACCAGGCTGACATTTACATAATAAGCAAGGGGTAATGGAGCTGGGGAATCCATGGTAATGGAGCTGGGGAGCAGGGATGGCGGGAGCCTGGTGGGCTGCCGTCTATGGGGTCACACAGAGTTGGACACGACTGAAGCTCGCCAGGCCTCCCTGTCCATCACCAACTCCCAGAGTTCACTGCTGCGGTTCATGGGGTCACAAAGAGTCGGACACGACTGAGCGACTGAACTGAACTGAACTGTCTGATTCTTGAGGTAGATAAAGTTATGTTTGAAAAAGGGGTTGGATTTATGTTTCTTTCATTCAAAGGTACAAAATGAGAAAAAAAAAAATCTATTTTGAAATTCCGAATTGAGGAAGTTCCCTGGTGTTCCAGTGGTTGGGACTTTGTGCTTTCATTTGACTGAGTCCAGATTCAGTCCAGGAAACTAATAGCCTACAAACCAAGAGGTGCAGCTAAAAAAGAAAAAAAGAGAGAGAGAAAGAAAAAGAAAGAAAGAAAGAAATCTCATGGTTCACATGAGATGAAATATGTTTCACATAGTGATGAAATATTTATAGAAGTAGCATGATTTTTCAGTTCTTTGAATTTGGGCTTACTGCTCAGTGATGTGGGCTGATGAAGCAAGCAGATACAATTCAATCCAATATTTCCAAAGAATATAATTATGATGTGCATTAGTCAGTTCAGAAGTTAAACTTGTCAGTCACTTGGGTCCATTAAAAAGATGCTTTATATTAATTTATGCATTGAAATTTATTCTGACAAATTTGATGATGAAAACAGTTGATAAACAAACATGTAGGACATTTCTAATGTTCACAAGATGTTTACACTTTAATATAATTAATTTTAAGAACATGAAAATATTGTTATGGAGACAATGAAGAGGAAAAATTTACTGTTTCTTTCATTAAATAAATCATCTAAAACATATATCAGTTTTCAAATCATTTAATTTTAATTTGTATTGAAGAGAGCATTATCTATTTGTATTGAAGAGAGCATTATCTATTTAATAAAATGATGAGGCGATTTTCCAAAAAATGTAGAGAAGAAAAGTAATCTTTGTTAATTGAACTTGAAAGAAATCTAATCATAAGAATAATGAACAAGTAAATTAAAAATGATCGGTTGCATTTCAGCTCTGTTTATGATACTACCTTTCCGCAGTACTTGTGTGAACTACATGTCTTCATAAGTGGGTGTATAAACCCAACTCAGTATATTTTCAGTATGCTTATTAACATGATGGAATCCGCTGATAAGTCCTTTTAATTAGCATGTGCTTGAATGACTCTTCCACTCTCTCTTTTCTATTGAATTTTAATTTTTCTTAAAATGAAATGATAACTGTTTGGAGTTCTGTAAGATAAAAGGCACAATTAACATACTCTGTACACATCCTATTCTGGTTCTTAACATCAGGAATACACACTCTCAATTACCAAATCTTTATAGTGATAAAGTAATCTAAATGAGACCACTATCCTCAAATTCATAGTGAATCTAAGATTACTTGTAAAACACACTAGTAGAAACAAATATTGTGCTAAACAAATGTACTGATTAAACAATGTTTTAACACATTTTCTGAATTCACAAAATATTTTTTGGTAGTTATTATTTTTGCTTTATCTCGTAATTGTGTGAATGATTAATGAATGGACAAATGCTTCTGTTCCATCCATGGTAATTAAATAAAATAAATACATATTTATGATAATCATGAAGCTATCAATAAGCACTTTAACTGGAAATCTGTAAATCAAATTAATACTAACCAAAAATATTTATTTTATTTCCATTTTGCTTAGGAATCATACAACAAAATCTCTTTAAAAATTGCACACATTAAATGTGGAATGTAAGATGCTATAAAATATGTGAATGTCAGATATATAGCATTAAGAAATGTTTATGGTGGTTTAGTCACCAAGTCATGTCTGACTCTTGTGAACCCATGGACTTCAGCTCACCAGGCTTCTCTGTCCATGGGATTTCCCAGGCTAGAATACTGGAGAGGGTGTCTATTTCCTTCTCCAGAGGATCTTCCTGACCCAGGGATTAAACCGGGGTCTCCTGCAATACAGGCAGGCTCTTTACCAACTGAGCTACTAAGGAATTCCCAAGAAATTTTTAAATGAGTGATATATAGGTGTTTTATACTTATTTTTTATGAATATTATTGAACACAATAATAGGAAAAGAAAACAGTGTTGTTATGTCTTTTTCTTCTTAATGTCAGAGCACATTATACTTCTTTATGTCTTCTATCTTTCTTAAATCTTCTACTGGATTTTATTTTTAAAAGACATATGGATATGTTGTATATATATTATTTTCTAACAGAGAGATAACTCCCTTTCATCTCTCTGAGAGCTGCAGTGAGATCTTTGTTCTAATTAGGAGTTTAAGTCAATACTGTCGTACACCTTCAGTTAGTTTCAATATATTGAGGACAATATATATTTTGTATTATCACTGGCTCTTCTATCCTGTAAGATTTGGGGCTTTAACAGTGAGATTTATGTTTATCTTCCAGTGCAGCCACCCTAGATTCCTACACCATCATGAACTCAGAGGAAAAATGTAGAGGTGATTGGCAGGTCTAATAATTATCTTGTATTTGAGTATCTTAGAGAATATAATATTAATATATCATATCAGTCATTTCAGTCTTAAAAGCTCTAATGGTTTCTTTTTACTCTAAAAGACTCTTGCTGTCTGTGGCAGTCCAAACTCAGGCTTAGCAAATATTCTCAGAGGTTAACAATCTCATCATCACTGTAGGACTGATATCTTTTGGACAAGATTTATTTGGACTCCCTGCATTCACAACTCTCCTGTAGTCTAACAAGGAAACAAGGAAAGCTTTTTCCAAAGCTATTGCAAAAGGAAATCTCCAGTACACTCCATCTGAGTTCAGCCCTGTGAAAACAAAAACAAAGGGCAGGGAAAGGATTTTTAAATGCCAGGTGAAAAACAGATCATGGGCCACATGTTTCCTGTTTGTGTGTGTGTGTGTGTTAAGGCGCTTCAGTTGTGTCCTACTCTTTGCGACCCTGTGGACTGTAGCCGACCAGGCTCCTCTGTCCGTGGGATTCTCCAGGCAATAATACTGGAGTGGATTGTCATGCCTTCCTCCAGGGGATTGTCCCAATCCAGGGAAAGAAGGCCCATCGCTTATATCTCTTGCATTGGCAGGCAGGTTCTTTACCACTAGTGTCACCTGGGAAGCTTGTTTTCTGATTAGATTTGCCCAAAGGAAAAATAAACTGCCATGCTAGAAAGTAGGTTTAAAACTCTGAGCAAAGCACCCAGAGAAGTTAGACTCCCACCTTTCCACAGAGTATGGGAAATGGGGAAGCTCAAACTTTCTTCATGGTTACATTTCAAAGGGATGCCCCCCATGCCCTTGAGAAAATAATCCTGCAGTGTGAAACTGGTAAGAAACTTTAAAACATATTCACACATTGAAGGACCATAAATATAATCTGCAATTACAAGTTTTCTAAAGTAAATGTTCTAAGTAAAGGGAAATGAGGACCTAGAGTCTGGAAGAAGCTTGTATAAAGATTACTTAGAGGAGGGAAATGTTAAGGTCCCCTTGGCCAAGCCCTCCTTTTGTTTTCCCATTGAACAACTTAGAAAAACTAGTTCTTACTTCACTTCAGGCAGATTTCTCTGGTTAAAGTACTAAATTAATCAACTACCTAGACTTGATGGTAAGGATAGTTGCTGGATGGTTTGAGCAGTTAGTCAGTCAGTCAGTGAGGGGAATTCTTGTGAAAAGAAAAAGTAAGATTTATGTTGGGGGCAGACTACAAAACTCAATTTCTGAGACCAGAAATCAAGTCCAGAAGATTCTTAAGTGTTGGGCTCAAAGTGTCTTTAGGATGTAAAGTACAAGCAGCAGTGATAATCCAGGTAGATATTTAAATAAAGCCCTTATGAATGGAAAAATATACAATCTGTTTCTAGTTAGTTGACCTCAGGTGGTAATTCTGGGCTGCCAAGCCCTTAGAGAGACCCAGTCATACAATATGTATGGGCCAGTCATGTGACAGTGGGTCACATGACATGGGTGCTAATTCTATTATAGCAAATAAAATGGTATTTGGAAACAACTAATCTAGTCATGCATAAATATTGTACAATTCAAGTATAAGCACACCAAATAAATTCAAAAAAGTAATATGGAAATGATGCCAATTATTAATACAACCACAAAAATTATACTTAGCACTGAAGTATTAATCAATGAAATCCAAAATATAAGATGAGTGAAGACTGCCTGTGTAAAATGGTAATACAGAAATGTTAATGTAATGTTAATTTTGTACGTTAATGTACAAAAATGATTTCTGTACATCATGTCTTCTTATACTTATACAAAAGTTATTAAATAAAAAATTTCTAGAATTCTTTACAAAGAGTTCAAAAACTGTATGAATGCAATATGAATATTAAATAAGAGCTTACTATTCAGTAGTAACTAAGATTTCAGACAAAATGATATATAATCTGGAGGAAAATGACAAGAAGACAAAGCTATACACAAATGGATTTGTAAATGTCACTCATGTATGTATAACAAATACAAGTGGAAGGGGAGAAATACATTTTCCTCTTAAAAAGTTCCAAAAGTATAAAAATGCCAATTTTATATAATCACTAAAAATTCAATAAATGTCAATCCACATCATTCTAAATTATTTTAAATGATTCAGATGAGTTGATTATAAAATGTGGAATAAGTATATATGTGGGATAGAGACGAGGGAAATCTAAAAAATATTAGAATATTATGTCTAATTATTATATATCTATAATAAACAGGTATTATATTCATATATAATTATAATAAGGATATTAATCACTATTCTAAAATCAGGTACTGATATTTATGGAAAATTGGTTGTGAAAGAGGTGGCCTTACAAATTGATATATAATGTAATATCTATAAAGTGACACTAAAGTTGCTTTCTCTTATAGAAAACAAATCAAATGCTACTTCTCAAGATACAGATAAACAAAGTTTAGATGTATTAAGGTTAATGAGAAAGAAACAAAAAGATTTTCTTTGAATAAAATAACAAATGAAATGCTTTACTTTAAAATGAAATCTTCTGTACTGAGTATATTTAGATAAAGTTAAAAACAGTAAAGAAATTGAAACACAATTTTTCACCATTTATATATGGCAGTACTTGAATCATATAAGCAATTTAAAATTATACTAAATGATTCTTCACATGTGTAGTAAAAGTATAACATCAAAAGCAAAATAAGGCAAAATATGTGAATAAAATTTTTTCAAAAGAGTATATTGATATTACCTATTAAACTATTTGAATGCAGAGTTCTAAAGAATAGCAAGGAGAGGTAAGAAAGCCTTCTTCTATGATGAGTGCAAAGAAATAGAGAAAAACAATAGAATGGTGGAGACTAGAGATCTCTTCAAGAAGCTTAGAGATATCAAGGGAACATTTCATGCAAAAGATGGACTCAAAAAAGGACAGAAATGGTATGGACCTAACAGATGCAGAAGATACTAAGAAGAGGTGGCAAGAATACACGGAAGAACTGTACAAAAAAAGATCTTCAGGACCCAGATAATCACAATAGTGTGATCTCTCACCTAAAGCCAGACATCCTGGAATGTGAAGTCAACTGGGCCTTAGGAATCATAACTACAAAGTGAGTGGAGGTGATAGAATTCCAGTTGAGCTATTTCAAATACAAAAAGATGTTGCTGGAAACGTGTTGCACTCAATATGCCAGCAATTTTGGAAAATTCAACAGTGGCCACAGGACTGGAAAAGGTCAGTTTTCCTTCCAGTCCCAAAGAAAAGCAATGCCAAAGAATGTTCAAACTACCACACAATTGCACACCTCTCACATTCTAGTAAAATAATCCTCAAAATTTTCCAAGCCAGGCTTCGACAATATGTGAAACATGAATTTCCAGATGTTCAAGCTGGATTTAGAAAAGACAGAGGAACCAAAGATCAAACTGCCAACATCTGCTGGATCATCAAAAAAGCAAGAGAGTTCCAGAAAAGTATCTATTTTTGCTTTATTGACTATGCCAAAGGCTTTGACTGTGTGGATCACTGTAAACAGTAGAAAATTCTGAAAGAGATGGGAATACCAGATCACCTGACCTGCCTCTTGAGAAATCTATATGCAGGTCAGGAAGAAACAGTTAGAACTGCACATAGAACAACAGACTTTTCCAAATAGGAAAAAAGAGTATATCAAGGCTGTATATTGTCATCCTGCTTATTTAATTTTTTTTCACTTATTTAATTTATATACAGAGTACATGATGAGAAATGCTGGGCTGAATGAATCACAAGCTGGAATCAAGATTGCCAGAAGAAATATCAATAACCTCAGATATGCAAATGATACCACACTTATGGCAGAAAGTGAAGCAGAACTAAAGAGCCTTTTGATGAAAGTGAAAGAGGAGAGTGAAAAAGCTGGCTTAAAACTCAACATTCAGAAAACTAAGATCATGGCATCTGATCCCATCACTTCATGGCAAATAGAAGGGGAAACAGTGGAAACAGTGGCAGAGTTTGTTTTTTTTTTTTTTTTTTTTGGCTCCAAAATCACTGCTGATGGTGACTGCAGCATTGAAATTAAAAGATGCTTACTCTTTGGAAGAAAAGTTATGAACAACTTAAAGAGCATATTAAAAAGCAGAGATATTAGTTTGCCAACAAATGTCCATTTAGTCAAGACTATGGCTTTTCCAGTAGTCATGTATGGATGTGAGATTTGGACTGTAAAGAAAGCTGAGCGCTGAAGAATTGATGCTTTTGAGCTGTGATGTTGGAGAAGTCTCCTGAGAGTCCCTTGGACTGCAAGGAGATCCAACCAGTCCATCCTAAAGGAAATCAGTCCTGAATATTCATTGGAAGGAGTGATGTTAAAGCTGAAACTCCATTACTTTGGCCACCATATACAAAGAACTGACTCATTTGAAAAGACCCTGATGCTGGGAAAGATTGAAGGCAGGAGGAGAAGGGGATGACAGGGTATGAGAAGGTTGGACGTCATCAGCGACTCAATGGACATGAGTTTGGGCAAACTCTGGGAATTGGTGATGGACAAGGAGGCCTGGTGTGCTGCAGCACATGGGGTCACAAAGAGTTTGACACAACTAAGTGACTGAACTGACCAAACTTAACTGATGAAAATATTAAAATTTGCATTCAAATATAACAATTGGGTATGATTTTATAGGAATCAGACTAAAGAAATAAATTTTTTCAGTTATAACTGCTTAAAATAATGGTAAATCAAGAGACTTTTCCATAATGGAAGAAACATATAAATTTGTAACACCATTGGAGAGAAAAATAACCTAGTACTATGGAATATATACTTCTCTAAAGTCTAACAGCTTCATTTCCACTTACATGCCCTATAAATGGTCTTATATATGTATACCAAGTGAAATGTTTAATAATATTTCCTGCAGTATTATTTGCATAATTCAAGAACAGGGAATAGCCATCATTCATAGAATGGAAAAAATGAAATTATTGTTGAATGAACTATATATCATTATTTATATCTGAACAAACACCTATACATCATCATGAATAAGTCTTTGTAATATACTGATGAATGTAAAAAACACTTGGAGAATAATACATCAATTGTAATTTATTGAAAATATATTAATGACAATAGCAATTAATACAATTGGTACATTCCATATACATACCTATGGAATACATAGTGATGTAATGTAATGTATAAAATATATTTTGAAGCAATACAAAAAAAATCCATGAAAGTACTCATTTCTTAAAGGAAATTTTGAATTGATAAAGAAGATAAAGAAATCTTAAATATTACTTAACTTTTTAAAATAAACTAAATAACATAAATTAAGCAAAAATGGAAAATATATACATGTTAATTCTGAATGGAATACATATTAAGGGATGTTTGCTATATTTCCCCCTTACAGCTGAACAAGATAGGTTTTACATTTCAAATGATTGAAACAAATAAAAAGAAGAAGAATATTTTGTGACATGTAAAATTTACTTAGTATCCATAAATAGATTCTTAGAGCACAGCCATGCTCACTTGGTTACATGTTGCCTCTGACTTTCTGCTAAAAAGCAGGGGTGGATAATTGTGACAGACAGAGACTGTAAGGCCTAAAGAGCTTAAAATATTTACTATTTGTCCCTTGACAGAAAAAGTTTGCCTAGTTCTGGTATAGCGACATCAAAACAAACAAACAAACATATTATAGCTAAGTGTTGCCTTCTATGATGTTCCTTCCAATACAGGTTCGAGTTTTCCTCTCATCATAAAAATGTTATACATATATACAATGGAGTATTTCTCAGCCATAAAAAGAAGGAAATAATGCCATTTTCAGCAACATGTATGCACTTAGAGATTATCATACTAAGCGAAGTAACTCGGACAGACAAAAACAAATATATGAAATATCATATATATGTAGAATCTCATTTTGAAAAAAAAAGATACAAATGAATTTATTTGTAAAACAGAAGCAGACTTACAGACATCAAAAACAAACCAATGGTTATGAAAAGGGAAACATGGAAGGGGGAGGATAAATCAGCAGCTTGGGATGAATGCATGCCTACTACTACATTCAACAAGATAGATAACTGACAACGACTTACTATATAGCACAGGGAACTCTACCCAGTATTCTGCATAATCTGCATGAGAAGAGAATCTAAAAAAGCATGAATATATGTATACATATAACTGAATCACTTTGCTGTACACGTGAAACTAAAACAACATTGTAAAACAACTCTCCTCCAATAAAATTAAAATATTAAAAATAGTTTCCCTCTCATGGCCCTATCGGAGAAGGTAACAGCAACCAACTCCAGTACTCTTGCCTGGAAAATCCCAAGAATGGAGGAGCCTGGTAGGCTGCAGTTCATGGGGTTTCTAGGAGCTGGACACGACTGAAGCGACTTAGCAGCAGCAGCATGTTTGCATTAAGGTATTTGTGTCCTTGTTCCTTCTGATAACAATGGCAGGTCAGACAGTTTATTTGAAATTCCAGTAGCTAACAGAGAGACTCCTACATAGTAGGATGTATGCATATGTATTAATGGATGGGTAAATATGAATCTTTTAATTTAGTCCCTCAGTGAGTGTCTCTGGGAATGACTTACATGTCAGTTACCAGGAGAAAGAAACATTTTTATATCTATATCTCTGTCTGTATCTATATCTATATGTACATAGGTTCAGCTGTATGACAGATGACTAATTATTTAGTATAAATTATGTGTTAAGGTTATTGCATGAAAATTACATCTCTAAATGTCTAACTTACACATGAATTGCTAAGGAAAAACACTTTCTATTTTTACATTACATGTTTAAGCTGGCGATGCACAATTATATTCAGAGTACTGTGTTTATTGAAATTCTTATTCTAAAATGCAAATAAGAAAGGTTTTGGAGATTTTTAGGAAGTTATTCAGAGCTGACAGCATGTAGGGATCATTATGCTTCCATGCTCAGTCGTTCAGTCCTGTCTGATTCTTTGTGACGCCATAGACTCTAGCCCATCAGGCTCCTTTGTCCATGGGATTTCTCAGGCAAGAATACTGAAGTGGGTTGCCATTTCCTCCTCCAGTGGATCTTCCCCTACCCAGGGGTCTAAGCTGCATCCCCTGCATATCCTGCAATAGCTGGCAGATTCTTGATCACTGAGTGACCTGGAAGCCCAGGGATCATTGTAAGAATTGATAAAATGTTGCTAATTTTTATATGTTTAAATTAATCAAGCTTTAATATTTTATTTTCATTTGCTATAGATGCTGTTTAAATTTCAGAATCGAAAATAAATAAATAAATACATTTCAAAGTCAAATTTTCTTTTAATATCTCAGATGATATATATAAAAATAATTTTTGAAGAAGAGTTTTTAACAAATTTAAAAGGATTTTTAGAAATGTCAACGGACACTTCTTTGTTATCTTTAATACCAAGAATAATACCATATTTTGGTTTTTAGCTTAGCTCTTTGCCATGAATAATTCAAGTGCCATTTCTTCTAACTCATGGACCCCAGATGAAAATGAAAGCTGACACGATTTTGTACATAACTTTCAAGCATGACATAGAAAAACTTACCCTGTTAATTCCATTTAAAAACAAACAAAAAGCTGCCAACTTATGTATGTTTAGGCTGTCTCAGAATTCTAATATCAAAGAAAAGTGTAATATTGTCTAATGGCACTTTATTTTATGTCTTCTTTCTTAATCAGATGTTTAAAAATAACTAGCTGGTATGACTGGCATTTGAAATAAGCTTATTTTATTCCCATTTATAGAACTTGTAACAATCACTTAGTCATGTGAATTAAAATTACTCCATATGTTTGACCAAAATGTTAAAAAATATCATTTCCTAAAATAAAATCATGTAGACAAATTAATATTATTTTAACACTGACTCAGTCCTTGGAAATTTTAGTAGGGTAAGCTATATTTTTGGAGGAAAATAAAATGGGTGTGTGTTCATTGGATATTTTACATTTTTAATATCAAATATAAAATAATGAATTTTGGCATGAATAAAATACATGTGCTCAAGAAAGCTGCAGTGAAATGACAAGAAACTTGAATAAATCTTAGCTGTTGAAAAATATACTCATGGATTTAAAATAGTTTAAACCAGAAACTTAAATGGAAAAAAAATTTTAAAGGGTATATTGATGTCCTTCTGAAAGTGTGAAGATTGTATGTTAACCAAAATTTATACATGTGTCCATAATAAACTGTCTCTCCAAAATAAAGAGTCTACATAAATGTTAGTTATATAGGTGTTGAAGGGTTGTACTATCAAAATTTTAACACTCGGTTCAGTTCAGTCTTTCAGTCATGTCCGACTCTTTGCGACCCCATGAATTGCAGCACGCTAGGCCTCCCTGTCCATCACCAACTCCCAGAGTTCACTCAAACTCATGTCGACTGAATCAGTGATGCCATCCAGCCATCTCATCCTCTGCCATCCCCTTCTGCTCCTGATTTAAATCTCTCCCAGCATCAGAGTCTTTTCCAATGAGTCAACTCTTCGCATGAGGTGGCCAAAGTATTGAAGTTTCAGCTTTAGCATCAGTCCATCCAAAGAATATCCAGTGCTGATCTCCTTTAGCATGGACTGGTTGGAACTCCTTGCAGTCCAAGGGACTCTCAAGAGTCTTCTCCAACACCACAGTTCAAAAGCATCAATTCTTCGGTACTCAGCTTTCTCCACAGTCGAAATTTCACATCCATACATGACCACTGGAAAAACCACAGCCTTGACTAGATGGACCTTAGTTGGCAAAGTAATGTCTTGGCTTTTCAATATGCTATCTAGGCTGGGCATAACTTTCCTTCCAAGGAGTAAGTGTCTTTTAATTTCATGGCTACAATCACCATCTGCAGGGATTTTGGAGCCCCGAAAAATAAAGTCTGACAGTGTTTCCACTGTTTCCCCATCTATTTGCCATGAAGTGATGGGACAAGATGCCATGATCTTTGTCTTCTGAATATTGAGCTTTATGCCAACTTTTCCTCTCTCCTCTTTAACTTTCATCAAGAGGCTTTTAAATTCCTCTTCACTTTCTGCCATAAGGGTGGTGTCATCTGCATATCTGAGGTTATTGATATTTCTCCCAGCAATCTTGATTCCAGCTTGTGCTTCTTCCAGTCCAGCGTTTCTCATGATGTACTCTGCATATAAGTTAAATAAGCAAGGTGACAATATACAGCCTTGACATACTCCTTTTCCTATTTGGGACCAGTCTTGTTCCATGTCCAGTTCTAACTGTTGCTTCCTGACCTGCATGTAGGTTTCTCAAGAGGCAGGTTAGGTGGTCTGGTATTCCCATCTCTTTCAGAATTTTCCACAGTTTATTATGATCCACACAGTCAAAGGCTTTGGCATAGTCAATAAAAAAGAAATAAATGGAACCCAAATTGAAGAATCCAAGAAGTAGTTGCTACTCTTGGCATGGTGCCACAAAAGTTAGGAAAATACAACAAAGAAATAAAAGAGTTCATAAGAAGATTGTGAGCTTAGAGGATTCAAGGATAGAGGTAGGCTTGAACCCTGTCTATGGTTCCTGACCCATTTTTGCTAGTTACATCTGATGGAATGTGATGAAACTGAAGATTATCTGGGAGTGATAGAAATTAGAGGCTGGAATCAGCTGTCAATGGCAAAGCCAAGTGCTTTTGCTGAGACTGAGAGCCAGCGTGGGTCAAAATGTCACTGACTGAACAAGATAAATTATCCTATAGAAAATATGACAAAAAGAGCAATGTAAATTATTTTTAGTGACACTGATTAGGCTGTCTTCAATAATTCATTTTTAACCCCTCCAAGCTACTCTCTGTCCACACTTAGTGAAGATATATGATCTCCACCATAAAAACACTGTGATCCAAACTATCTCGCAAGTTGGAGTTCAGTGGCTCTTTTATCCCTCTTGTTTTTCACGTCTTGTGTGCAGACAAGACCCCAGTCTGATTGCCCAAATCTTTGCATTTCTGCCAGGGTTGACTTTCTGTAGATACATTATTAATTATCAGTAAACCATACAGATGCAAGATGGGGGAGTAAAAGGATGTGTGCTCATTTATCCTGCAAGAACTCCAAAACTGCAGCTCCCCACTGAACAACCTTTGAAAAAGAATGTTGAATCCCACCAGAAAAAGATGCCCCATGTCGAAGGGTAAAGGAGAAGCCCCAGCAAAATGATAGGAGGGGGAAATTGCATTGAGAATCAAATCCCCTATACACCAGATATGCTAAGAGGGCTCAAGCAACCCTTGTGCACAACAAGAGCCAGAGACCACACAGAGTCTGAACCAGATCTGACTTTGAGTGTTTGAGTGTCTCCTGTGGAGGCATCGGTCTGCAGTGGCCTGACGCAGGGGCAGGGGCTCTTGTTGCAGCAGAACTGGGTCACCCAGCATGTGGCATAAGCCCTCTTGGAGGAGGTCCCATTAACCCCACCATAGAACCACCAAGATGACTACCCACAAGCTGCAGAACAATTATAACAAATGAATTCTCACACTGTTAAGAAAGTTCTGGTACTCACAACAGATTTCCAAACCTGAGGATCTGGCAAAGGGCCTGAGAACCCCCGGAGAATTTGATTTGGAGGTCAGTGGGATTTGATTACAGAACTTACTTAGGACGGGGGAAACAAACTCTTGGAGGTCACAAACAAGACCATGTGTATACCAGGACCCAGGAGAAAGGAGCAGTGATCCCACAAGACTGACCCAGACTTGGCTGTAAGTGTCCAGGAGTCTCCAGCAGAGGCGAAGGTAGACAGTGGTCTGCTGCAGGGTCAGGGGAAGTGAATACACGAATGTATGCACAAGACCTTTTGGAATGTGGGTACATGGATATAGGTAAATTGGAAGTGGCTAAACCCGAAATGGCAAGAGTGAATATTGATATCCTAGGATTCAGTGAACTAAAATGAACTGCAATGAGCAAATTTAATTGAGATGATCATTATATGTACTATTGTGGGCAAGAATCCCTTAGAAGAAATGGAGTAGCCTTCATAGTCAAAAAGAGTCTGAAAGGCATCTCTTGGGTGCAGTCTCAAAAACAACAGAATGATTTTTGTTCGTTTACAAGGCAAACCATTCAATATCAAGGTAATCCAAGCCTATGCCCCAACCACTATGCTGAAGAAGCTGAAGTTGAATGGCTCTATGAAGACCAACAAGACCTTCCAGAACTAACACTCCAAAAAGATGGCCTTTTCATCATAGGGGACTGCAAGGCAAAAGTAGAAAGTCAAGAGATACCTAGAGTACCAGGCACATTTGGTCTTGGAGTACACAATGAAGCAAGACAAAGACTAACAGAGATTTGACAAGAAAATGCACTGGTCATAGCAAACACCCTTTTCCAACAACATAAGAGAAGACTCTACACATGGACGTCACCAGATGGTCAATACTGAAATCAAATTGATTATATTCTCTACAGCCAAAGATGGAGTAGCTCTATACAGTTATTAAAAACAAGACTGGAAGCTGATTATGGCTCAGACCATAAATTCCTTACTGCAAAATCCAGACTTAAATTGAAGAAAGTAGGTCAAGAAACATTTGACCATTCAAGTATGACCTAAATTATATCCCATACAATTATACAGTGAAAGTGACAAATAGATTCAAGGGATTAGATTTGTTAGAGTGCCCAAAAACTTACAGGCAGAGGTTCGTGATTTTGTACAGGAGGCAGTGATCAAGGTCATTCCCAATAAAAAGAAATGCGAAAAAGCAAAACGGTTGTCTGAGGAGGACTTACAAATAGCTGAGAAAAGAAAAGAAGCAAAAGGCAAAGGAGGAAAGGAAGGATATCTCCATCTGAATCCAGAGTTCCAAAAAAATGGCAAGGAGAGACAAGAAAGCCTTTCTCTGTGACCAGTGCAGAAAAAAAGAGGAAAACAATACAATGAGAAAGACTAACGATCTCTTCAGGAAAATTTGAGATACCAAGGGAACATTTCATCCAAAGATGGGCTCAATAAAGGACAGAAATGGTGAGGACCTAACAGAAGCAGAAGATATTAAGAAGAAGTGTCAAGAATATACAGATGAACTGCACAAAAAAGATCTTCATGACTCAGAAACCAGGATGGTGTGATCACTCAGTAGAGTGTGAAGTCAAGTGGGCCTTAGGAAACATTACTATGAATAAAGCTAGTGGAGGTGATGGAATTCCAGTTGAGCTATTTCAGATCCTAAAAGATGATGCTGTGAAAATGTTGCATTCAATATGCCAGAAAATTTGGAAAACTCAGCAGTGGCCATAGGACTGGAAAAGCTCAGTTTTCATTCTAATCCCAAAGAAAGGCAAGGCCAAAGAAGGTTCAGACTATCATACAATTGCACTCATCTCACATGGTAGCAGAATGATTCTGAAAATTCTCCAAGCTAAGGCTTGAACAGTATGTGAACTGACAACTTCCAGATGTTCAAGCTGGATGTAGAAAATGCAGAGGAACCAGAGATCAATATCCAACATCACTGGATCATCAAAAAAAAAAAAAAAAAAAAAAAGAGAGAGAGAGAGAATTCCAGATAAACACCTACTTCTGCTTTATTGACTACACCAAAGTTTTTGATCGTGTGGATCACAATGAACTGTAAACAATCCTGAAAGAGATGGGAAATACCAGACCACCTGACCTGCCTCCTGAGAAATCTGTATGCAGGTCAAGAAGCAACAGTTGGAACCGGACAAGGAACTATGGACTAGTTCCAAATTGGGAAAGGAGTACATCAAGGCTGTATATCGTCACTATGCTTATTTAATGCAGAGTACATAATGGGAAATGCCAGGCTGGATGAAGCACAACCTGTGAGCAATATTGTCAGGAGAAATAATAACCTCAGATATGCAGATGACACCACACCTGTGGCAGAAAATGAAGAAGAACTAAACAGTCTCTTGTTGAAAATGAAAGAGGAGAGTGAAAATGTTGGTTTAAAATCCAACATTCAAAAACTAAGAAAATGTCATCCAGTCCCATCTCTTCATGGCAAATAGATGGGGAAACAATGGAAACAGTGAGAGACTTTATTTTCTTGGGCTCCATAATCACTGCTGATGGTTACTGCAGCCATGAAATTAAAAAGCACTTGCTCCTTGGAAGAAAAACTATGACAAACCTAGATAGAATATTCAAAAGCAGAGATATTACTTTGTTAACAAAGGTCCATATAGTCAGAGCTATGGTTTTCTGGTAGTCATATATGGATAGGAGAGCTGGGCCATAAAGAAAGCTGAGCACCAAAGAACTAATGCTTTTGAACTGTGGTGTTGCAGAAGACCCTCGAGAGTCCCTTGAACTGCAAGGAGATCCAACCAATCAATGAAAAGGAAATCTGTCTTAAATATTCGTTGGAAGGACTGATGCTGAAGCTGAAGCTCCAACATTTGGCCACCTGATGCAAAGAACTAACTCATTGGAAAGGACCCTGATGCTGGGAAAGATTGAAGACGGGAACAAAAGAGGACAACAGAGGATAAGATGATTGGATGGCATTACCAACTCAATGGACATGAATTTGAGCAAGCTCCAGGAGTCGGTGATGGGCAGGGAAGCCTGGCGTGTTGCAGTACACGGGGTAGCAAAGTGTCAGACACAACTGAGCGACTGAACTGAAATCATGCAGATAGCCATTTAATCACTGCATATTGTTGTCAATATTTTGAAAGCATAATATTTGCTATTGTGTGGTCAAGTATGGATCAAATATACCAGGGATGATCAGATTCCAAAATATGTCACTGGCTATGCTATTCCATATAGATGTCTAGGTTAGCTGAAGCACTACAGTGTACAAGCAAAGATGGTGATCTGCAACCATAAGAAGGTATGAAATATTGCCATTTCTAGCAATATGTGTGGACCTAGAGAATATCTTACTAAATCAAGTAAGTCAAAGACAAATATTGTATATACAATACCACATATATGGAATCTAAAAAACAATGCAAATGAAGGTATATACAAAACCAGAAACACTCATAGATACAGAGAACAACCTTATGGTTACCAAAGAGGAAAAGGTAGGAGGGAGACTAAATTAAGAGTATGGGATTACAGATACACACTTCTCTCTCTCTCTCTCTCTCTCTCTCTATATATATATATATATATATATATATATATATATAAAACATACATGTGTATGTATGTATATATATATATGTATGACTGAATCACTTTTTCATACACTTGAACTAACACAATATAGTAAATCAACTATATTCCATTTTTTTAAAAGAAAAAAAAAATGGAGGCTCTTTCAAAGAGTTGACTCATTGGAAAAGACTCTGATGCTGGGAGGGATTGGGGGCAGGAGAAGAAGGGCACAACAGAGGATGAGATGGCTGGATGGCATCACTAACTCGATGGACGTGAGTCTAAGTGAACTCCGGGAGTTGGTGATGGACAGGGAGGCCTGGCGTGCTGCAATTCATGGGATCACAAAGAGTCGGACACGACTGAGCGACTGAACTGAACTGAACTGATTCAATACATTTATGAGAAGTCTTCTGTATGTTATTTATTTTTAAAATGATGTAAAATACTGCATACTCATAAAATATTCCATGACAACACTCAGTTTGCATTTCATTCACAGTTTATGTGATGGAACAAAATGTTCCCTTTTAAAAATTGTTTCTCAATAATTTGTGAAAGTTAGAAACATAAGTATGTTCATAATTTTCCTAAAGGCTTTATATGCTACTTGACCTCATTTTTGTGTGTTATTTCATGGATGTATTTATCAACCAATATATATTTATTACTTTTGATTACTCTTAATTATTCTGCTGTGGATTTTCCTCTTTTAATTGGTAGCAGTGTCACCTGTGCACAAAGTTGGAATGAGATTCTTGCAAGTATCAAGTTAATAGATCAAAATGAAGGATAGGTTGAAATCTTTGAAATTGCTATAATTATTTGATAGCAGATGTGATAAACTCTAACCAAAAAGGCTAGGGGTTTATAACTTTTTACTAATGTACCAACTTACCATTTAAGATATAGTTTTATTTTATAGTGCTATAGATCGTTTACATTGTTATCAATGTGGCTGTTGGAATGTGTGCATGGATTTTTTTCTTTTTCCATGCATCTATAATCTAACTTTGGTAGTCTGTGATGCTTCCTTTTGTTTGACCATCAGGGTTATCTACTGGGTGGGACAACCATCAGGGTTGTCTGCTGAATGAATGATGAATTGTTATGTGATATTATATTAGGCTAAACAAATGTCTTGGAAGGATATTTTAAGTCACCTATATTTGGAAAAACTGAACCTGAACCAGATTAGTGTGTTAGAGAATAGTGGATACTAGGTATACATTCTAGCTCGAACCATTATTCTTGAGCTTGTGAAAATCTACAGTGTAACTGATCAGCAGATGAATGGATAAGAAAGCTATAGTACACATATACAATGGAGTATTACTCAGCCATGAAAAATAATACATTTGAATCAGTTATAATGAGATGGATGAAACTGGAGCTGATTATACAGAGTGAAGTAAGCCAGAAAGTAAAACACCAATATAGTATACTAACACACATATATGGAATTTAGAAAGATGGTAATGATGACCCTGTATGTGAGACAGCAAAAGAGACACAGATGTGTAGAGCAGACTTTTAGACTCTGAGGGAGAGGGAGAGGATGGGATGATTTGGGAGAATGGCATTGAAACATGTATACTATCATGTAAGAAATGAATTGCCAGTCTATGTTCGATGCAGGATACAGGATGCTTGGGACTGGTGCATGGGGATGATCCAGAGAGATGATATGGGGTGGGAGGTGGGAGGGGGGTTCATGTTTGGGAACTCATGTACACTCATGGCGGATTCATGTCAATATATGGTAAAACCAATACAGTATTGTAAAGTAAAATAAAGTAAAGATAAAAAAAAAAAAAGATATTTGGTCAAAATCATTGCTGAATTCTGAAGAGGGCAGTGAGTAATGCTCCCTTTCCTGCCTAAGTATTGGGCTTCCCTGATGTCTCAGATGGTAAATAGTCTGCCTGCAGTGTGGGATATGTGGGTTCAATCCCTGGGTTAGGAAGATCCCCTGGAGAAGGAAATGGCAACCCACTCCAGTATTCTTGTCTGGTAAATCCTTCCTAAAAATTAACCCAGTTTTAAAAGATTGACGAATAATGAAACATTGAATCCAAAGCAATACAAGATCACAGCTTGGGTTTTTGAACAGATCAAATTACTTAAATTTACTCTCAATTCTTATTGGAGGTGTGCAAGAGAAAGTGACTAACTCTGTGGAGCAGATATATTATTAACTTACTGACTCAAACTCATTCAGGCATGTTGTTGGAGATAGAAACAGCTTCTGCTTATGATTGCAAAGGCTACCTTTTCCCCAGACATTAACCTAGCCTACTTACACATAGAAGCAAGAATAGTGAAGTCTTATATTTTTATGAAGGCAGTAAGACCTGTAAACTTAGAGAATGATTCACATATATTCAGTGACTACTGTGTACAACAAGTACCTAGTATTTCACATCTATTCCACTGGGAAAATCTAAGAAACATTGAAAAGGAAGACAGAAATATTATTAGTTTAGAATCTATGCTAAAAAAGCATGAGAACTGGGATTATCATTGACTCTAATTATCCCCTATCTTCTTAAAGATATTTCCTTCTAGTACCAAGAGATTTGGTGTACACAAAATATTTGTTGCTAATGTTTCCTACTCATTTGTGGATTATATTCTTTTTATCTCTCAATGAAATTATGAGATTTTAGGTTATTGATGTTTGGAGTAACAGAATATCATCAGACTTAGACTAATACTTAATGACTCATAACAGCACAAACTTTTTAAACTATAAATGCAACTTCTTTATTCAGAATACTTTTCTCTTTGAAACCTCTTTTTACTGTGCATGCTATTCACAATTGTCATGCCAATATCCAGTATTTTAACATATCTGATCAGCAATGGATAGAGAGAGCCAAAGAAATAGAGCGAGTGGGCTTCAGAACCATAGATTTGATAAATTACTAGAATTTGCACACAGCTCTTAAATCAACTTTTATAAACTTGAGCACATCCTGTGCATGCACACACACACAGACACACAAAAACTAAACAAAAAAATACTGGCATTCCAAATATATGACATTAAAAATTAAGAAGAAACTTTATCTCTCCTGTCCTTTTCCACACTCAAAGATGGTTATTTTCATTATACTTCCCAAATATATTTCATAGCAAAAACATCTATAATGATAAAAAACATACATTATTATGTTGGTCACAAGTAAATTGGAACCTTTGGAAACATGATAAAATATTGAGAGGGGAAACCTCTCAGTATACTTGAGTTAAATAAGTCTTTGCACATATTTTCTAGAGGTAAAATTCAAATCATTAATTATGGGAAATTGCAGCAGAATATAGAGTTGACTCCTAGTCACATTCACACATTGGTATAAACATTGAGGAAGGAGAGTCATATTTTACCCATGCTACATTTTAATCTCTTGTGATTACAAAGGAAGCTGCTCAACCAACTCATGATTAAGCAGTATCAATTCTATTTTTAAAGTCATTACATATTGATCTGTAACACAACAAAATCATTTATATGCAGACTAGATGATCTAAACCTTTAACAATTTTCCTTTTCACCACAACTGCCTTAGGGTAATGGTCTGCAGGATTCTTCTTACAGTTGCTCACAGAGCCTCTTGTTAGCATCTCTTCTCTATTTGTCTTCAGTAGGACAGGTAGGCAGTTTGAAATCAGCCATGGAGTATTTTCATCGTGAAAGCTGACAAACACCCCTCCTCTATAGGAAGAGCCTGTTTTTGAGTATTTACCAGCACATTGCTGCTTAAAATCCACGTAGGAGATACAGAATCATAGTTTTAAATATTTTATTATTTAAGAGAATACATTATTTTGAACTTTATTGTGATACAAACAAACAAACTGAACTATCTTATATTTAGTCCAAGAATGACTTTAACTCTGCTGACATTTAAATATATCACATCATTCTTTCTTCTTTGAGAGCAAGTGGAAAGGCAAAGAGTGGAACTTTGTTGTGAATTTCGAACCAATTACCTCTTCATTCACTTTTATATATAGTTGCCTCTTTATAACCTTTCAAGATGCATCTCCTTGAACCAAGTCACTGTTCAGTTAATGTAATCTCTGCTTAAAATCAAATAGGCACTGATCATTTTACGGATGTTATTTTATTACTGTCAGTCGGGTCATACATTTTTCTGAAGTGAAAGTAAAAAAATAAAATTTGAAATATTTTGAAAGATAATGTTTTGGAAGTAACAATTCACTGTTGAAACCGCAATGGGATTGCTGACAAAAGATCAAGTTTGGGTCAATTAAAAAAACAATTTGCTTTTTCTCCCCTGCAACTAGGTTTTTGTTTTTGTTTTTGTTTTTCATATAGATATGAAAATGTAAAAAGTTAAGTTTTTTTTTCTTCTAGTAACTAAATAAATCTCTCTTGCAATCATCATAGAAGTAAATGTAATGTGGATTGCAGAGATAATTTATTTAAAGAGAGACATTCATTTAGAAATACAACTATATCTCAGTTGGTAATCTCTAACTAGAGTTAGGTGAAATGTTACAATTGTTCATTGCAATTATTGAACTGTGAGAAATACTAGATGCATACGCACACACAGGTATACCACTTCTTATTTCAATTCAAAATTTATAGTTTTTTAAAGGGCTTCTTTTACATGTTGAGCATGGCTAAAAAACAGAAATTAGTATCCTATTCTTGGAAGCTGTCTTAGAAGTCTCCAACTATTTAAAGTTCACAGAAATTTCTGTAAACCATTAAGTATTTATAGGATGGGGCTTCCCTGGTTAGCTCAGATGGTGAAGTGTCTGCCTACAATGTGGGAGACCCGGCTTCCATCCCTGGGTCGGGAAGATCCCCTGGAGAAGGATATGGCAACCCACTCCAGTATTCTTACCTGGAAAATCCCATAGACTTAGGATCCTGGTAGGCTACAGTCCATGGGGTTACAAAGAGTCGGACACAGCTGAGGGACTTCACTTCACTTTCACTATTTATAGGATTGTGTTTTGGGGTTATGGAGGTTAAAATATTGTAGGCTTGATTTGTCCATAACAGTAGCAAAGGATGATAATTAATGTGTATGATAGTAAAACAGGTATGTTCAGTTCACAATAACCAGGTAGAGAAAAATGGATGATGAAGACAAGAACCACAAAAACTAGATTAATTGATATCCTGAAAATATACAGCTGTAGCACTTAGGAACTGATTTCTCCTAACCAAGATTGTAGTCTAAGCCTCCATGAGAAAATTGTTCGAAGTAAATTGAACAAAAATATAGAAAATTTAAAATTCTTAGTTTGAATATTTAGCAGAAAAGTAAAATTTCAGAGCTCTAAATTCCTTGAGATTTTAATAAGATCAGGCAATCAAGAAAAACCAAGCATGAAAGAGAAAAGCCAAAATGAAAAACAATGACAGTAAATTGACCATAGAGTAGGCAATTGAAAAATAGTTTAAAACTTAAAGATTAAAAAAATATATATAAAAACTTGAATGAAGATACTCTGAGAATGTTACAAAATTATTGTATTCATAGATTATATAACATAAAACTATAAGGTAAAACTAAGATCTAATTTTTCTATCCCCAAATATTGAATTAAGAACTAGAATATAGAGCAGTCTTCACTGAAAAGTTAAATAAATTAGAAAAAAGAAAAACAGAGAGTATAAGAATATAAGAGTTATATGAGGAAATTTAAGAGATCCAATATCACAAGGGAAATGTGAAATGGAATAATTGGCTACATATGAACCAAAAACAGAAGGGAAATAATCAGAGAGAATAACATCATGAGACTTCAAACTGAAAAATGCTAAGATAGTGTCTAAAATGACTCAGGTTTAGATAAATTACCAATTTTATCTTACAATTCTTAAGATAAGGAAAACATTAAAAAGAACAAAAAATAATACACAACACAAAGAAGCCAGAAATAGAGCAGTCTTCACTGAAAGGTTAAATAAATTAGAAAAAAGAAAAACAGAGAATATGAGAATATGAGTTATATGAGGAAATTTAAGAGATTCAATATCACAAGGGAAATGTGAAATGGAATAATTGGCTACATATGAACCAAAAACAGAAGGGAAATAATCAGAGAGAAAAACATCATGAGACTTCAAACTGAAAAATGCTAAGATAGTGTCTAAAATGACTCAGGTTTAGATAAATTACCAATTTTATCTTACAATTCTTAAGACAAGAAAAATATTAAAAAGAACAAAAAATAATATACAACACAAAGAAGCCAGAAAGGCATCATGTTTGCCTTATCAATTACAAATTGTAGAAAATAATGATATATATGTTTTTAAAGAGTGATAAAGAATCTGCCTGCCAATGCAGGGGACACAGGTTTGATCCCTAGGGTCAGGAAGGTCCCCAGGAGAAGGAAATGACAATCCACTCCAGTATTCTTCTCTTGAAAATCCCACAGACAGAGGAGGTTGACAGGATATAGTCCAGCAGAGTCAGACAGGACATAGCCAGTGAATAACAATGACAACTTTTAAAGTAAAGTATATATATTCAAATAATAAATAAACCTACATTGCAAAAGGCATTTTTAGACAAGTAAGCATAGAGAAAAATTCTCTCACCTGAACCCATTTTCAAGAACTTACTTAAAAATTAATTCAGAGGAACATGGGGATAATATAAGATAAAAGAGATTGTGATATCCAGATAACAGTACTTTAAAATCAGTGAAACAGTAACAGAAAAAGGATCAACACAAAGACAGCTGGGTAGGAAACTATTTGGAAACTGGTCCCAGTGGGAGCAGGCTAGACTGTTCCAAGATAGAGGTCTCTAAGGGAAAAGAAAAATGAAAATCCCCAGTCACCAAGGAAGATATTTTGCCTAATAGCATTCAAAATTTTGAGGTTGTTATAAAACAAAGCAATTCAAAGTGAAAATAAGAGTGAAAAAGCAAAAACAAAGAAACAAACAAAAATCTCTAGGAGGTAAGAAAAAATCACCACCACCAAAAGCTTCTAATATTAAATAACTTTTCTTAGTGTGAAGCAAATAAATTGTGGCTGGCAGGATTTTAGCAAATGATAGAGACATATATTAAACTTTGTTCTTGTTTCTTCACTTAAAGGATACAGCATTAAATTCAGGAAAGTAATGTAATCATTACTCACATTTGTTTCAATGTAAGCTATATTTATATAGTAGTTGCAATATAAATGGTGTTGTAAGCTTTATGACCAAAGCACTGAAAAACTTCAAAATGAATTCTGCTATAAATGAATGTTAAAGACAGTAGCAATCTAAATATATGTGTCCTTTGCTATAATTTAGGATACAGAGGTAGGATGGGAAAACTAAAATAGTACATAAGACAAATATATCTTTAAATGTGGAGAATTCCTGGATCTGTGAAAGATTCAATTGACCAGCAACAACAAAAAGACTTTAAATATATAATTTAAATTTATAAGTGAATGCAAGGTCAAGACTTCTAAGAGCTGTAAAAGTTTATAAAACATCAGGTGCCAGTAAATATAGCATCTAATTTTAGCAAATAAGTATCAAAAATAAAATTAGAATTATGTAGATATCCACAAGAAGAAGTAAAACCAAAGAATTAAAAGGGCATGACTATGACAGTAGGACTGAAGGAAAAAAGAAAAAGCAGAAGAACATTGCTTTTCCGTTCAGTTCATTTCAATGGCTCAGCCAAGTCCTACTCCCTGCGACCCCGTGGACTGTAGCACACCGGGCCTCCCTGTCCATTGCCAATTCCAAGAGCTTACTCAAATTCATCTTCATTGAGTCAGTGATGCCATCTAACCATCTCATCCTCTGCCATCTCCTTCTCCTCCTGCCTTCAATTTTTCCCAGAATTATATCTTTTCTAATGAATCAGTTCTTCACATCAGGTGGCCAAAGTATTGGAGCTTCAACTTCAGCATCAGTCCTAACAATGAATATTCAGGACTGATTTCCTTTAGGATTGACTAGTTTAATCTCCTTGCAATCCAAGGGACTCTCAAGAGTCATCTCCAACACCACAGTTCAAAAGCATTAATTCTTCAGTGCTCAGCTTTTTTTATGGTCCAACTCTCACATCCATACATGACTACTGGAATAACCATAGCTTTGACTAGACAGACCTTTGTCAGCAGAGTAATGTCTCCACATTTTAAAATGCTGTCTAAGTTTGTCATAGCTTTTCTTTCAAGGAGCAAGCATCTTTAAATTTTATGGTTGCAGTCACCATAGTTTTGTAGTATTCTGATTTAATATTAACTATTTTTATATTCTTGAAAAAATGTTTCAGTAAGTATCTTTCCACCATTGTTCTCCATAATAGTCTCTCTTTACTTCAACCTCAGAAATATACATTCAAGTTTGAACTAATCTACAAAGATTATGTCCTGACAGATGATTTTATCACATAAAATCAAATCTTTCCATCTCATCTACAGCCTTCTTTAAACCTGAACATACTGTGCCTTTAAAATGTTATCCTCATTAACCGCATTACATGCCCATTGATCAATTCATCTCCAGTTTTACCAACTAAATACTTCTAAAAATGAAAGAATTAGGGAATTAGACTAGAATGTTGGTGAAAAATCAAATGCTCTCAATTAGTAAATACTGAAATAAAATTATAACGGGGAGAAATTGCTTAGCCTAATAAATATGTATTATTAGGATATCTATGCTTATAAATGTGTATCTACATGAGATAAATTTTATTTTTCCACTTACTTTAAAATAATTATGTATATACACATAGAAAGAATGTTGTTTTTCAGTGGTAGTTATGATAGATCTGAATCTAAGTCAAGTTCCTTACAGATATTTGCCATGACCAGTGAACGTCAAATACAAATGAATAAATACCTTATTATCAAGGAATCTATTATATTTAATCCCTGTGATCTTTTCTCCAGAGCCCATATCCCGAAGGAAAGCATCAGAAAGATACAACTGAGGAATATTCTAAAATATACCTGACCAATACTCCTCAAAATTGGCAGTCATAAAAAAAGAGGAAACGCTAAGAAACTGTCAGCCAAAAAGTGTCTGAAACAAGACCATTAAATGTCATGTGGTGTTCTGCATGAAATTCTGAAACAGAAAAAGGATATTGGCTAAAAGTGAGGCAACATGAAAAAAAATGTATGAACTTCAGTTAGTAACACTGAGTCTCTATTGTTCATTAACTGACAAATGTACCACAGCAATGTAAAATGTTAAGGATAGGGCAAATTGGGTATCAAGAGTAGAGAAATTTCTCTGTACTATCTTTGGTACTCTCTTTAAATCTAAAACTATCCTAAAAATGGAAGCTTATTTAAATATTTTTTAAAATAATGAAACTGAAAATGCACAGTGAAAAAGGTAAAAGCAAAAACATTCAGGTCAGTAGGGATATAAAAAGGTTTGTTTCAATCAAAGGTTTTTTTGTTCTTTTTTAGTAAGTGAGAGATTTCTTATGTAGAACAAATGGGATTTCAAAACATGCCCATTGTCCTTCCTGGTCATCTATGACCTATTGTAAAAGAAGTATTGTTTTGCCATCATAAGAACCAAAGATTCAGAGTAGGGAAAATGAGTTAAATCTCATCTGTCATAGTAAAATCATTCCAATTTATATTCTGACTACCATGGGCTATTTAGGCTAAATCTCAGCAAATCACCTGTATTGCATTACACATATTGCTTTTCTCATAAATAAAATGAAGATATAATGCCTATCACATAACTTTATGTTATTAGTAATTAATGGAGACATTTGATGCAAAGCAATAGGATAGTGATTAGTATATCAAATGTGTCATTTTACTATGACTTGATGAAAAACATAGAATAGTGGTTCTAGTTAAATTGCTCAATACATTAAAATGATTTAAGATGTAGTTCATTCTGTACCTCAAGAAAAATATAGCCGGTTTAATATAGTTATACTTATTTCCTGATGTTCTGCACAAAACTAAACTCATCCAAAGCAAGAGATGAGATATAAAGGGGAAAAGGTTGCATGGTCAAATATAAAAAATTAAACCAATTACTAATAAACTTAAAGCTTCATATAAGCTAAAGAAAGACTTTTATATACACTTCAACCAAGTTCATCATACATTGCTACGCTGGGTTGCAACTTACATAAAACCACATATGCGAGTGGAGTGTATAACATGAATGACTGCACAGAGCAGTCACACATTTTCTGAACGTTTTTCACCCTTTTTCTGAAACATAGCTCATAATAGTGGTCCTCAAAGCATTCTCAGAAAATTTGAATTAAAGTCACATTCTGATATCAGTATCTGTTAACTTAGACATAAATAAAATCCTACGATCTCCAAAATAGAGATACAGCACTTTTCGTTTGATCATGCTTAGCATAATTACATACAAGTTTTTAATATAGCTCCTTTCAAAATGTAAATACCTATAAATTTAAAACAATTCATAGCATAAGTTTAAAAATTTGTATCACAAAGTGAATTTCTCAGGTAACAAATGTAACCAAACTTTGTCATATAGCTATATGTGCCATAAATATTAACTGCTGCTGCTGCTGCTAAGTAGCTTCAGTCGTGTCCGACTCTGTGCGACCCCATAGACGACAGCTCACCAGGCTCTGCCGTCTCTGGGATTCTCCAGGCAAGAACACTGGAGTGGGTTGCCATTTCCTTCTCCAATGCATGAAATGTGAAAGTGAGGTCGCTGAGTCGTGTCCGACTCTTCGCGACCCCATGGACTGTGGCCTACCAGGCTTTTCCATCCATGGGATTTACCAGGCAAGAGTACGGGGGTGAGATGCCATCGCCTTCTCCTAGAAGGTAACAAAAATAAGTGAGAAGCTTAACATATATGTTTGCACACACACACACACACACACAAATACATACGCACAAAACATCAAGGAAACAAACAAAGGAGATTATAACTGGGTTAATTTAATGGGATTTAAACATTTGTGTCCATTGCTCATGAGAGAATTGTTCTTCTCAGAAGGAATGTAGGCTAGGTATTCCTATTCACCCTGGTTATATAAGAGGTATTAAGAATATGTTGAAGTGTTATATTTATAAGGCTTCCCTGGCATCTCAGATGGTAAAGAATCTGCCTGCAATGTGGGAGACCTGGGTTTGATCACTGGGTTGGGAAGATCCCCTGGATTAGGAAATGGCAACCCACTCCAGTACTCTTGCCTGGAGAATTCCATGGACCGAGGAGCCTGGAAGGTTTAGACCATGGGGTTGCAAAGAGTCGGACACGACTGAGTGGCTAACATGTGCACACATACACACACACAAACATTATGTTAACATTCTTATGGATCTACTCAGTGAATCAGTTCTTAATTTTGTGAGTGTTCTGGAATCCTTTGATAATATTATGACAGCTACTGCTGGTATAAATATCTGAGTATACAAGGCACATCCACTCAAGGCTGTAACTATGATTTCAAATGATTCATGGACTCCCTCAACCCTATTCATGATTTATGGTCCCCAGGTTTTAGTCTAAAGACTTAGCATAAAGGGCATTTTCCCATCCTGCTTAGTTAAAAAAAAAATTCTAAAAGACATTTTAAAGCCCTAACATGCACACTAATTTGAGAAATATTATTTCAGTGAATGGATGTAATAGACATTATGTAATGCATGTAGAGATATAATTTAAAACGTGTATTAAAAAGGATGGCTATAAGAGTGATATTCCCCTCAAAACACTTTATATTGAAAAAACAAAGTTATTCAATGGGAAATTCAAAAAGAGAATATGATTTTCAGCAAGAATCCAGATTTTTTAAAAATGCAGTTTTCACTGAGGTACTCAAATACCTATGACAAGAGAATAAACGAATTGGTGTAAAAGAGCAAAAGCATATGCAGTTTTATTTTGATCTAGCTTTATTTTAAATTAATATATGTTTAAATATGAAAGAGTGAAGTAAAAAGTGAAGTCGCTCATTGGTGTCTGACTCTGCAACCCCATGGACTCTAGCCCACCAGGCTCCTCTGTCTATGGGATTTTCCAGGCAAGAATACTGGAGTGCATTGCCATTTCCTTCTCCATGTTTATATATATATATATATATATATTTATATATATATACATATACATATATATATATATAATTTTTAGTAAAATTGAGCTGGCAGAATAATGATCTTAAATAAAACATCAAAATGATGTAAATTAAATATTAGGGGAAAAGTTAGTTTCATTAAAGAAATGTAAGCTTATTTCATGTTAGAAGGCAACATATAAGATACCTAGTTGAGTCACTTTGTTTTATACATGAAGAAAAAGGAAATTGAAAGTGTCTGACCCAAAGTCTAAAGTTTACAAATATGTATAGGGGCTTCCCTGGTGGCTCAGATGGTAAACAATCTGCCTGCAACATACCTGAGTTTGATCCCTGGGTAGGGAAGATCCTCTGTTGAAGGGAATGGTGATGCACTCCAGTATTCTTGCCTGGAGAATTCCATGGACAGAGGAGCCTGGTGGGCTACAGTGCATGGGGTCACAAAGAGTCAGACTTGAGAACATATATTTTATTTTATATATATTCTCCAGGGGATCTTCCAAGCCCAGGGATTGAACCTGAGTCTTCTGCACTGCAGCAGATTCTTTAACATCTGAGCCACCCATGAAGATATATAGGTAGATAGATATCACTCTGAGTTTTGTTGCAATAGTTAATAATTGAGTTAGATTTATTACTATGCTTGAAAATATGTGGATTTTGAGAAGCATTGCACTACTATCCTACTTTTCTGAAAGGGCACCACCATGGCAGTAATAGATATTGGATTTTGGATAGATTAGAAATTAGATGGTAAGTAATATTTGTGCTTGTTCAGTTGCTAAGTTGCATCCAACTCATTGTCACCTCATGGACTCTAGCCCACCAGGCCGCTCTGTCCATGGGATTTCCCAGGCAAGAATAATATCCAGGGTTGCCATTTGCTCCTCCAGGGGATGTCGCCAATCCCCCCATGATCAAACATGTGTCTACTGCAGCTCCTGCATTGTCAGATGGATTCTTCACCACTGAGCCACCCAGGAAGGCTAAGTAATATCTGTAATTGTTGTTCAGTTGCTAAGTCGTGTCTGACTCTTTGTGACCCCATGGACTGCAGCACGCCAGACTTCCATGTCCTTCACCATCTCCTGGAGTGGGTGATGCTATATTGGCAAAAAAATATTTTGTGATCATTGTCTCACTTATATTTGGTGTCCATATCTTCTACGATTTGTCATACTTGTATTTTCTCCAGAGTGTTTGATTGTAAGGACTAAGGTCCTGTGTAAAGCAGTTCAGAGAATTCTAGTATTATGGTCTTATGTGGGCTTCCCTGGTAACTCCGCGTGTAAGGACTGTCTTCAATGCAGAAGACTCTGGTTCCATTCCTGGGTTGGGAAGATCCCCGAGAGAAGGGATAGGCTACCCACTCCAGTATTCTTGGGGTTTCCTAGTAAAGAATCCGACTGCAATGTGGGAGACCTGGGTTGGAAAGGTCCCCTGGAGGAGGGCATGGCAACCCATTCTGATATTCTTGCCTGGAGAATCCCCATAGATAGAAGAACCTGGCAGGTTACAGTCCCTGAGGTCGCAAAGAGTCTGACATGACTAAGCAATTAAGCACAGCACAGCACATGTTCTTGTATGACTAAAATAAGGAATGCGTAATTATATCATGGACATTCTACACTGATGGAAGGGATACTGTCAAAATTTTTGTAAGACATAGCAACATCATTTGATTTTGTCCATTTGAGATTTTGATAAAAATTATAATCAATGAAATATGCAATTTGATTTTTCTAATAGGAAAAGAATGATATGAAACTTAGGAGTGTTAGTTTAGAATGAAGAAAAATGACTTTAAGGGATATCCTCAGTAATTATATGAAAACATTTTAAATTAAAATAAAATATTTCTTCAACATTGTTTTATGTACTAAAGACAACATCTTTTTCTGCAGAAAGTTTAAAATAAAAAGAAAAAGGAAATAGATTTCTATCTCACATCAGAATAGAAAATAGGTTAAGCTTGAGAGACATTTCTTTTTTAATTATGGAATGGATATCCCACAGAAATTTAGAATCAATGTACTTCAGCTTTATTCATTCAGCACATATAATATATAAGGCATTTTCTTAGTACAACATTTGTAAATTCCATCCTTACAGAATCCTAAGAAAAAAAGTTTGAGTCAAAAAGTAAAATCTTCAATATTGAAGATTTTTAAATAGTATATATGCATTTGATATTGTTTTCTTTTAGGTACCAATCAACTAATCTATAGTTTATTCATAAGTTGATTATTTTTTAATGATGCACAGGAGTTAGAATTTATATTTATATAACTAAAGCTAGTTCAGTCAGCAATTATTAACTGAAGAATTTCGAAGCAGTACAACAGTGCATTTATTATTGTTCTCAGATTTTGAGGCACATTTAAATCAAACATCACAATTACATATGCATGTAAATTCACATATACAAACATATGTGCTGTGTGCTTAGTCACTCAGTTGTGTCCAACTCTTTACGACCCCATGGACTGTAGCCCACCAGGGTCCTCTGTCCATGGAGATTCTCCAGGCAAAGATACTGGAGTGGGTTCTCATGTCCTCCTCCAGGGGATCTTCCCAACCCAGGGTTGGAACCCAGGTCTCCCACATTGTAGGCAGATTCTTTACCGTCTGAGCTGCCAAAGAAACCCTAAAATTATGCACTACTAAGAGCTTTACCAGTGGCTCAGCAGTAAAACAATCCACCTGTAGTGCAGTAGACACTGAGACATGGGATCGATCCCTGGGCTTGGAAAATTCCCCACAGGAGGAAATGGTAACCCACTCTAATACCTGGGCCTGGAAAATCCCATGGACAAAGGAGCCTGGCAGGCTACAGTCCATTGGGTCTCCAAGAGTAGGACAAGTTTGAGTCACTAAACCACAACAATGCACCACTAGAGAAATAGTTTTCACTCTGTGACCCGTGGAGCTCAAGAGGTATAAAAGAGTTGAGTCAAAGTAGTGAATGCAGCGGAAGATAGAAACAGAAATGACCTAATTCCACACAACTAAACTTTGCTTGACTTAGAATATCTCAGCTTGTAATGACTCCAGTTCTTTTGTTAAAATGATTTTACTGGAATCTCTTTTCTTCCATAATATTAGGATGTACTGGAGAAGGAAATGGTAACCCACTCCAGTACTCTTGCCTGGAAAATCCCTTGGACAGAGGAGCCTGGTGGGCTACAGTCCATGGGGTCACTAACAGTCAGACACAACTGAGTGACTTCACTTTCACTTTCACTTTCATGCTTTGGAGACATATATGGCAACCCACTCTAGTATTCTTGCCTGGAGAATCCCAGGGACAGAGGAGACTAGTGGGCTGCCGTCTATGGGGTCACACAGAGTCGGACATGACTGAAGCGACTTACCAGCAGCAGCATTAAGATGTACATTATTTAGATGAACAGTGAACACTTATGTGCCCACATTTAGGTCTATTTTATTTTTAGTTTAGACTAACCTATCCACCAAATATCCCAGTGCCCCCGACCATGCAGCAGGCCACCACCAACCCATGCCTCCACCAGAGACTCCTCGACACTCATGGGCAAGTTTGGGTCAGTTTCTTGTGGGGTCACTGTTCTTTTCACCTGGGTCCTGGTGTGCACAAGGTTTTGTTTGTTCCTGTCAGGAGTCTGTTTCCCCAGTCTTGGGTAAGTTCTGACAACTCAATGGTATGGTAAATGGTGAGCTCCTCCAAGAGGGCTTGTGCCATACCCAGGTCTGCTGCACCCAGGGTCCCTGCCCCTGTGGCAGGCCATTGCTGATACATACCTTCACAGGAGACACTCAAGCACTCAAAGGCAAGTCTGGCTCAGTCTGTGTGGGGTCTTTTGGTGTGCCCAAGGTTTTGTTTGAGCCCTCCACTCGTCTCTGGTGGGTATGTGGTTTGATTCTCAATGTGATTTTGCCCCTCCAACCATCTTTCTAGGACTTCTCCTTTGACCTTGGAGTTAGGATATCTTTTTTTGGTACAACCCAAAATTCTCTTGTTGATGGTTGTTCAGCAGGGAGTTGTAAATTTGGAGTTCTTGCAGGAGAAGATGAGCACATGTCTTTCTACTCCACCATCTTTAAACCTCAGTCCTGCCTCCAAACATCAAGTGACTGAATTGTCCTATAATGAATCTACTCAAAATTGCTCAGCACTGTGCAGTCACCACTCCAGGATCATGCAGCCGCCTCTCTGGACATGGAACAACACACTGGTTCCAAATCGGGAAAGGAGTACATCAAAGCTGTATATTGTTACCCTGCTTATTTAGCTTATATGCAGGATATATCATTCAAAATGCTAGGTTGGCTGAAACATGAGCTGGAATCAAGATTATTGGGAAAAATATCAATAACCTCAGATATACAGATGACACCACCCTTATGGCAGAAAGTGAAGAAGAACTAAAGAGTCTCTTCATGAAAATGAAAGAGGAGAGTGAAAAAGTTGGCTTAAAAATCAACATTCAGAAAACTAAGATTATGGCATCCGGTCCCATCAATTCATGGCAAATAGATGGAGAAACAATGGAAACAGTGACAGACTTTTGGGGGGCTCCCAAATCACTGCAGATGGTGACTGTAGCCATGAAATTAAAAGATGTTTGTTCTTTGGACGAAAAGCTATGACCAACCTAGACAGCATATTATAAGGCAGACACGTTAGTTTGCCAACAGATGTCTGTATTGTCAAAGCTATGTTTTTTCCAGTAGTCTTGTATGGATGTGTGAGTTGGACTGTAAAGCAAGCTGAGTGCGAAGAATTGATGCTTTTGAACTGTGGTGTTGGAGAAGACTCTTGAGAGTTTCTTGTACAGCAAGGAGATCCAACCAGTCAATCTTAAAGGAAATCAGTCCTCAATATTCATTGGAAGGACTGATGCTGAAGCTGAAACTCCAATACTTTGGCTACTTGATGTGAAGAACTGACTCATTGGGAAGGACCCTGATGCTAGGAAAGGTTGAAGGGAGAAGAAGGGGACAACAGAGGATGAGATGGTTGGATGGTATCAATACTCTATGGATGTGACTTTGAGTAAGCTTTGGGAATTGGTGATTGACAGAGAAGCCTGGTGTGCTGCAGTCCATTGAATTGCAAAGAATCAGATCCAACTGAGTGACTGAACTGAACTGACAATGGTTTATACACAAAATTTTTTTAAAAATTGCATAGAACTACAAAGCAGTAAGTAATTGAAAATTGTAGTTCTTATTGTAATTATTTCATTTTGGTCTTTTATTTCACATCACATCATCTATTAATCCAATAGTCTGATAGATCAATTATTCAAGTGGGTGGAGGGAGTTGGGGTATATATAAAAAGCCGTTATATAGTAAAAGGAAAGATCAAATGTCCATATTAAAATCAATTTTCCTTTGTAAAAATTGATCCATGAATTAGAAATGTATAGAATATTAAAGTAATAAAGACAACACAGTGATATTTTGCTCAGTTGGTTTGTACTATAAGCAAAAGAAAGAAACAGATTGATTATCTCAGTTGGATTATAATACATAGCTATAGAGAGAAACAGATTGAAATTGAATGGAATTTTAGCATGCCTATAGCAGAATATCTGTATACATTACATTTTTCTTATCATGTATCATGTGTGTATATATATATATATATATATATATATATATATATGGTATACACACATATGTGTACCTATATATGTATTGTATACATACATATGTGTACACATATATGAATTTATATGATATATATTACTATATATACCTCAGTAGGTATTTTACGTTTCAAGCTACTCATCTGGACATTGGAAGCAAAGAAAATTTTATTATAAATTAAAGATCTAATTCTTCAGAATAAGGCTAATTTGTTTGTTGTTCAGTTGCTAAGTCATGTCCGCTTCTTTCTGACCACCTGGACTGCAGCACCAGACTTACCTGTCCTTCACTATCTCCCAGAATTTGCTCACTCATGTGATTCGAGTAGATGATGACATCCAACCATGTCATCTGTTTTTGCCCTTTTCTCCTCCTACCCTCAATCTTTCCCAGCATCAGGGTCTTTTCCAGTGAGTCAACACTTCTCACCAGTTGGCCAAAGTACTGGAGCTTCAACTTCAGCACCAGTCTTTCCAATGAATATTCAGGGTTGATCTCCTTTAGGATTCACTGGCTTGATATCCTTGCTGTGCAAGTGTCTCTCAAGAGTCTTCTCCAGCACCACAGGTCAAGAACATTAATGTTTTGGCTTTCAGCATTCCTAACTTTCCAACTCTCACATCTATACATGACTATTGGGAAAACCATAGCTCTCATAATACAGACCTCTGTCGCCAAATTGATGTCTCTGCTTTTTAATATGCTATCTAGGTTTCTCAGAACTTTTCTTTCAAGAAGCAAGTGTCTTTTAATTTCATGGCTGCAGTTACCGTTTGCAGCAATTTTGGAGCCCAGGAAAATAAATTATCTCACTCTTTCCATTTTTTACCCATCTATTTGCCATGAAGTGATGAGGTCGGATGCCATGATCTTAGATTTTTGAATAATGAGTCTTAAGCCGTTTTTTTCACTTTCCTCTTTTACCTTCATCAAGAGGGTCTTTAGTTTTTCTTAGGATTCATCCAGCCCAGCATTTTGCATCATGTACTTTACATATAAGTTAAATAAGTTGGCTGACAATATACAGTCTTGATGCATTCCTTTCCAAATTTTGAACCAGTCAGTGTTCCATGTCTGGTTCTAATTGTTGCTTCTTAACCTGCTTACAGGTTTCTCAGCAGAAAGGTATGGTGGTCTGGTATTCCCATCTCTTGAAGAATTTTTCAGTTTGCTGTGATCCACACAGTCAGAGGCTTTAGCATAGTCTATGAAGCAGAAGTAGATATTTTTCTGTAATTCTCTTGTTTTTTTCTGTGATCCATTGATGTTGTCAGTTTAAAGAGCTAATCCCTTTATTATAAATTAAAGAGATAGTTATAAATTATTGAGCTCTCAAGGTAGTATAGTTTTCATGGTTATCAATCTAGCTATCTTTTTTTTGTTGTTGTTTTTTCCTGCATGTAGTTTGAGTAGTATATTTCTGTGTGATGCTATAGTAACTTGCTTGGATGTTAGCTGTCTGTTAACTGGATTACAGGCTACAGTCCATAGATTTGTAAGGAGTCGGACATGACTGAAGCAACTTATTTAATTATATTATTGTCTCTTGAAATCTTACTAATATGATGTTTAAACAGTTTAATACAAATATATTATTTTAAGTATATTATTGGTATTTATCACCTAGAAAGCATGTTAATAAGTAGGTTAATTTATGAAAGTATAATTGTAGAATATTTCATCTATTCTCTAAAAAATTAAGGACTTAAAAACATGAAAATCCAAATCCTTGATTTTACATATAGTTATGTTTAGGGCACTTATAGACAGTTTTCATTAATTTTAAATATTCATGCAGACATATTAAGACCAAAAATTAGTTCATAACCAAATTTTTAACCCATCTGTCCATCAACATGTTTTGCTGCTGTGTTAAAAATACATTTTCATGGATCATTTTTACTCTCCAACATCTACCAGTATTGCTTCCAAAAATATCTGACTCTTTTATTAGTAGTTCAATTGATTGCATATGTTTACATACTTTAAGTAATGAGTCTAGAACAAGAGGTTAAAAAAAAAAAAAAAGCCCTGAAGTTTCTTTTTTGTGGTTTTCTTTACTGTAATCTGCACAAACATCTTTACAGTGCCTCTTTATGTTTAAACTTCTCTAAAACTTCAAATTTCTAGTTGAAGTTTCTATTTTTGACTTCCATTTCCATTTTCTCAGGGCTTTTATTTAATCTTCTTTCAGTGTACTTCTTCCAGAAGTAAACTAATGGGTAAACATAATGTGCTTTACAACATGTGTCTATGTTAAGCTGCCCCCCTTCTTCTAAAAGCATAACTCTATTTATTTTTGAGGGAAGTTCAAATAAGAAAAAAAAAAAGATTTTGATATAATATGGAGTGAAGGCAAAATGAGCACTGAACAAGATATGTTCAGAGAAAGTATATTTTTATCAGAGGAAAAAAAAGGGACACAAACTCCTAGCAATCCTTACATTCCCAGAAACCCATATTTCCACAAAATGGAAAGAATATATTTTCATACATATATACGTTAGTGTGCTTTTTAAATAATTGCCCAAGATATTTTTGAGGATAATTGAAATTTACTAATTATTTCCAAATAACTTTTTTAAATTTTAAAAAGAATTTTAACTTACACATTTGAACTTT
Organism: Budorcas taxicolor; assembly: GCF_023091745.1. NCBI lineage: Eukaryota > Metazoa > Chordata > Mammalia > Artiodactyla > Bovidae > Budorcas > Budorcas taxicolor. The sequence goes on along the minus strand of NC_068929.1, from coordinate 51,147,997 downwards.
ATCTTCAGACAAAATAATTTCTTCTATTTTATCATTGTTGAAATTGTTCAGAAAATGTGTATGCTTTTATTTATCTTTGTGTGTTTACCTCATTGTATGAAGTAATAGCCAAGATTGTACAAGTTCAGTTCAGTCACTCAGTCGTGTCCGACTGCTTGAGACTCCATGAATCGCAGCACTCCAACCCTCCCTGTCCATCACCATCTCCCAGAGTTCACTCAGACTGACGACCATCGAGTCCGTGATGCCATCCAGCCATCTCATCCTCGGTCGTCCCCTTCTCCTCCTGCCCTCAATCCCTCCCAGCATGAGTCTTTTCCAATAACTCAACTCTTCCCATGAGGAGTCCAAAGTACTGGAGCTTCAGCTTTAGCATCATTCCTTCCAAAGAAATCCCAGGACTGATCTTCAGAAGAATGGACTGGTTGGATCTCCTTGCAGTCCAAGGGACTCTCAAGAGTCTTCTCCAACACCACAGTTCAAAAGCATCAATTCTTCGGCACTCAGCCTTCTTCACAGTCCAACTGTCACATCCATACATGACCACAGGAAAAACCATAGCCTTGACTAGACGGACCTTAGTTGGCAAAGTAATGTCTCTGCTTTTGAATATACTATCTAGGTTGGTCATAACTTTTCTTCTAAGGAGTAAGCGTCTTTTAATTTCATGGCTGCAGTCACCATCTGCAGTGATTTTGGAGCTCCCAAAAAATAAAGTCTGACACTGTTTCTACTGTTTCCCCATCTATTTGCCATGAAGTGATGGGACTGGATGCCATGATCTTCATTTTCTGAATGTTGAGTTTTAAGCCAACTTTTTCACTCTCCACTTTCATTTTCATCAAGAGTCTTTTTAGCTCCTTTTCACTTTCTGCCATAAGGGTGGTGTCATCTACATATCTGAGGTTATTGATATTTCTCTTGGCAATCTTGATTCCAGCTTGTTTCTTCCAGTCCAGCGTTTCTCATGATGTGCTCTGCGTATAAGTTAAATAAGTAGGGTGACAATATACAGCCTTGACATATTCCTTTTCCTATTTGGCACCAGTCTGTTGTTCCATGTCCAGTTCTAACTGTTGCTTCCTGACCTGCATACAGATTTCTCAAGAGGCAGGTTAGGTGGTCTGGTATTCCCATCTCTTTCAGAATTTTCCATAGTTTATTGTGATCCACACAATCAAAGGCTTTGGCATAGTCAATAAAGCAGAAATACATGTTTTTCTGGAACTCTCTTGCATTTTCCATGATCCAGCGGATGTGGGCAATTTGATCTCTGGTTCCTCTGCCTTTTCTAAAACCAGCTTGAACATCAGGGAGTTCATGGTTCACATACTGCTGAAGTCTGTCTTGGAGAATTTTGAGGATTGTACAAAGATTGTACAAACATAGGGGTAAAGCATGTGCAACTGTTTTACATTAGTCTTATGTAAATATATAGATAGTAAGATGATTTCATTCATTCTGAGTATCATCTTTATTTAGTTTTTGCCACACTGACAAATATAGTGACAGGGGAAATTATGTTCTGCTCAATATACACCCTTGTATTCATGTGTGTATGTGTATGCATGCTTCTCTATGCTTTATTTATTGGAGATATATTATAAAAAATGCTATTAGTCACACTTGAAAATAGTAGACTTCTAAAGACTTTAAAAAGGTAATATCCTTTAACATTAGTCTTGCTGTTATTAATTAGTCTAGTTGTTGTTGTTCAGTGACTGAGTCATGTCAAATTCTGTGCAACCCTATGGAGCATGCCAGGCTCCTCTGTCCTCCACTACTCCAGGAGTTTGCTCAAATTCATGCCTATTGAGTCAGTGATGCTATCTAACCATTTCATTCTCTGCCCCTTTCTTCTCCTTTTTCTTTCAATCTTTCCCAATTTTAGTCAATGAAAACTAAAACTTAGGTGAAAAGGGTTCTTGAAATGACTTCTATAGGTTGAAATCAATTTAATAGTTGATGTCCATAAAGATTTTTGAAATTCTGCAAGCTATGAATTCTAGATACAAACTTCTTTCAGAATACTCATTACAGAAATATGTATTTTTAAATATATTCTCCTATGCACAAAAACTACTATCAAAAATGTTACTTCTATATGTACATCAGTTGAATATTCATAAACAACCAGTAGTCTTATTTTTAGTGTAATTTAGTTTTTTAAAGTTGTTTTAGAGTTGGGTATAAATTGACCTTAATGTAGAGAGATCTTCACATACCTTCCACACCCACACATGTATAACCTCCCAATTTTCAATATCTCTAACGAGAGTGATATACTGGTTACAACCAATGACCCTGACAAAAGATGGTGGAGTAAAAGGATGTTTATTCATCTTCTCCTTTGAGAACTCCAAAGTTGCAACTTACTGCTGAACAACCATTGATAAGAGAAAATTGGATCCCACCAAAAAAAGATACCTCACATCCAAGAGCAAAACAGAAGACCCAACAAGATGGTAAGAGGGGTAAAATTGCATTTAGAATCAAGCCCCATAACTGCCAGAGATGCTCAGAGGGCTCAAACAAAACCTTGTGCGTACCAGTTCCCAGAGACCACACAGAGACTGAGCCAGACCTACCTCTGAGTGTTTGACTATCTCCTGTGGAGACATGGATCAGCAGTGGGGACAGGCGCTTTGGTGTCAACAGACCTGGCAGTGTTGCATGTGGCATAAATCATCTTGAAGGAGGTCACCATTAACCCCACCATAGAGTCACCAAGCAGATGACCCACAAACTGAAGAAAAATTATATGAAAGAAGTTATCACACTGTTGTAAAAGTTTTGGGGCCCACAACAGCTTCCCCAACCTGGGGATCTGGCAAAGGAACTGAGAACGCCCAAGGACTTAGATTTTGAAGGCTGCTGCTGCTAAGTTGCTGCAGTCATGCCCAACTCTGTGAGACCACATAGATGGCAGCCCACTAGGCTCCTCTGTCCCTGGTATTCTCCAGGCAAAAATACTGGAGTGGGTTGACATTTCCTTCTCCAATGCATGCCTAGTGGGGTTTGATTACAAAAATTGCACAAGACCAGGGAAACAAACTCTTGGAGGGCACAAACAGAACATTACGCACACCAGGACCCAGGAGAAAGAAGCAGTGATCCCACAAGAGACTGAGCCAAAATTGCCTATGGGTGTCCAAGGATCTCTGGTGGAGTTGGGGGTTAACAGTGTTCTGCTGTGGGGTCAAAGGCCCTGAATATAGCAGTCCTGGTAGCCACAGGGTGTGCTGGCATAAGTCTTTTTGAATTATTATTATTATTTCTGTGGAGAGAATGATCTTTGTTTAAATACTTTATTTTTCCACTTGTGGATCTCCAGTGTTTCAGCACTTTTGTTGAGAAAGCTGTTTTTTCTCCATTTTATTGCCTTGGCTTCTTTGTCTAAATCAGGTGAATATATTGATGTGGATCTATTTCTAGACTTTCGATTTCAAGATTTTTTTACACTTATTTTAACAATTAATGATGGACAGGGAAGCCTGGAATGCTGCAGTCCATGGGATCATAAAGAGTTGGAATGACAGAGCAACTGAACTGAACTAACAATTAATGTTAAATTTGTATCAGTTTCTGCTTAATTACTTGCTTAGGAGTTTCTGAGTTGTACATAGAAAATGTTTAATTTAATTCAAAAGCTATTTATGGAGTGAAAAAATCATCAAGTAGGAAGTGACATATAGTTGTCATTGACACTAGACAAACACAGTGAATTTATGAATGATTTAAGAGTTACAGTTTTACAGTGGTTTTTCCTCACTTGGCTTTCTGACAGAATTTAAAATACAGTGTAATATTTAAGTATTAACCACTAGAACCAGAAAAAATATAATGGTGCTTTTATTAGTCTTCAAAGATAAAGATTTGTGTCTCAAAGATAAACACAAGATATCTAAAAATTTCTGATTTTTTGTCAGAGATTTATTCAAAATTTCAAACAGGATGATATAGTAGCTAATACATGTTAAAAAATCTAATAATTAAATAAATCTTATTAAACTGTGATAACTTGGAAGAATATTCTAGTAATAGTTTTCAAAGAAAGTATTTTATTTGCTGAAATCTGAGCAAGAAGTAGCAAAATGATGCTTTGAGAATGTAAGTATCTCATGTAAGAATCTATTGCACAATAGCTTTCCTAATGACAAAATTAAAAGACGCTTACTCCTTGGAAGAAAAGTTATGACCAACCTAGACAGCATATTAAAAAGCAGAGACATTACTTTGCCAACAAAGGTCCGTCTAGTTAAATTATGTTTTTTTCCAGTAGTCGTGTATGGATGTAAGAGTTAGACTGTAAAGAAAGCTAGGCACTGAAGAATTGATGCTTTTGAGTTGTGATGCTGGAGAAAACTCTTGAGACTCCCTTGGACAGAAAGAAGATCCAACCAGTCAATCCTAAAGGAAATCGGTCCTGAATATGCATTGGAAGGATTGATGCTGAAGCTGAAACTCCAATACTTTGGCCGCCTGATGTGAAGAACTGACTCCTTTGAAAAGACACCGATGCTGGGAAAGATTGAAGGTGAGAAGAGAAGGGGATAACAAGATTAGATGGTTGGATGGCATCACCAACTCAATGGACATGAATTTAAGTAAACTCTGGGAGTTGATGATGGACAAGAAGACCTGGCATGCTGCAGTCTATTGGGTCACAAAGAGTCGGACATGACTGAGTGACTGAACTGAACTGAATGGAATAATTAACCTACCTTTTAAATTCATCAGAGATATCATTTTTTGTAAACATAAAATCAAAGTAAAATGCAGACAAAAGTGAGAGATGATTTTATTTTCTGCAATTCCATTTTAAGAACCAGTGTTTTATGACATATTTCATTCAAGATATTTTAAAAATTAGGAAGCACATGCAAATATTAGAAAAAGCATTAGAAAAAAAGTAATAATTTTAAGTATGCCTCTGAAAAATTTTCAGAAATAAATTTAAAAGCAGTGTACCGCCCTTCTCTCAGCAATCACAGGAATCATTTCCTGCAACTGAATCTTCAAATTTAAAATGTAAAGAATAGATTAGTCATTGTCCTGGTTATTTACAACACAGGAAACGAAGGAAGACAAAATGACTTTGTTGTTATATTATTAACATCACTAATACTGAAATTCATACAAAAGTGAATCTTTTTTGGAGTAGACATTATTAACATTCACCAGTTTAATCATTCTGCAGGGTACACAAAGAAATGCACTTTCTCTTATTTGAAATTAGGTGGCACCATTTAAATAACTCTAGAAAAGAATATTAGTGAAGGGTTGTATATAATTTCTGGCCTGAAACATTTAAATGATTGCTTGAAACATTTATTCTCTGGTTACAATAAATTCTGGGATAGCTTTTCTTTTAAGATGGCCAGCCAACAATTTCTCTCCTCCTTTTATGTTCATGCTATTCCTCTCATCTGGAGATGAACTCTATATTTTCTTCTTCTCTAGAATTTGGGTGGCCTTGTAGTTTCCTATCCTAATAAAACATAATGAAAGTGACCCTGTGACAGTTTCAGGCTTAGTCTGGAAGGCCCCTGGGTGTTTATTGCTGTCTTTTAAGCCAGAGTCCATCTAAAGAGAGTCAAACCAGACTATATGATGTAGAGAGATTGTGGACAGAGAGAGTTAGATTCAGTCCTCTAGCAGTCACTAACTGGATGTAAGAGCATGAGTGAACCAAGGCAAGACCATTGGAAAAACTACCTAGTCAACTGAAAAGCTTATGAGATAGAGTAAAGCCTTGAATTTTTTAAAGCCACTAAATTTGGGAATGGTTTTTGATGAGATAACCTATAACCTAAATAAGCCTTGAAAATGCATTTTGATATGTGGCCATCAGAAAATGGTGACTCTGTTATCAACCTACAACACAGTACTGGAAAAGGTCAGTTTTCATTCCAATCCCAAAGAAAGGCAATGCCAAAGAATGCTCAAACTACTGCACAATTGCACTCATCTCCCACACTAGTAAAGTAATGTTCAAAATTCTCCAAGCTAGGCTTCAGCAATACGTGAACCATGAACTTCCTGAGGTTCAAACTGGTGTTTGAAAAGGCAAAGGAACCAGAGATCAAATTACCAACATCTGCTGGATCATGGAAGGAGCAAGAGAGTTCCAGAAAAAAACATCTATTTCTGCTTTATTGACTATGCCAAAGCCTTTGACTGTGTGGATCACAATAAACTGTGGAAAATTCTGAAAGAGATGGGAATACCAGACCACCTAACCTGACTCTTGAGAAATCTGTATGTAGGTCAGGAAACAACAGTTAGAACTGGACATGGAACAACAGACTGGTTCCAAATAGGAAAAGGAGTACGTCAAGGCTGTATATTGTCACCCTGCTTATTTAACTTATATGCAGAGTACATTATGAGAAATGCTGGACTGGAAGAAACACAAGCTGGAATCAAGATTGCCAGGAGAAATATCAATAACCTCAGATATGTAGATGACACCACCCTTATGGCAGAAAGTGAAGAGGAGCTAAAAAGACTCTTGATGAAAGTGAAAGAGGAGAGTGACAAAGTTGGCTTAAAGCTCAACATTCAGAAAACGAAGATCATGGCATCCAGTCCCATCACACCAGGGGAAATAGATGGGGAAACAGTAGAAACAGTGTCAGACTTTATTTTTGGAAGGCTCCAAAATCACTGCAGATAGTGACTGCAGCCATGAGATTAAAAGACGCTTACTCCTTGGAAGAAAAGTTATGACCAACCTAGATAGCATATTCAAAAGAAGAGACACTCTGTATAATCGGGTGTAATATACTCAGCCATTAAAAAGAATACATTTGAATAAGTTCTAAGGAGATGGATGAAACTGGAGCCGATTATACAGAGTGAAGTAAGCCAGAAAGAAAAACACCAATACAGTATACTAACACATATATATGGAATTTAGAAAGATGGTAATGATGACCCTGTATGCAAGACAGCAAAAGAGACACAGATGTGTAGAGCAGACTTTTGGACTCAGAGGGAGAGGGAGAGGGTGGGATGATTTGGGAGAATGGCATTGAAACCTGTATACTATCATGTAAGAAATGAATTGCCAGTCTATGTCTGATGCAGGATACAGCATGCTTGGGGCTGGTGCACAGGGATGACCCAGAGAGATGTTATGGGTAGGGAGGTGGGAGGGGGGTTCATGTTTGGGAACACATGTACACCCGTGGTGGATTCATGTCAATGTATGGCAAAACCAATACAGTATTGTAAAGTAAAATAAAGTAAAAATAATTTAAAAAAAAAAAATGCAGAGACACTACTTTGCCAACTAAGGTCCATCTAGTCAAGGCTATGGTTTTTCCAGTAGTCATGTATGGATATGAGAGTTGGACTGTGAAGAAGGCTGGGCGCCGAAGAATTGATGCGTTTGAACTGTGGTGTTGGAGAAGACTCTTGAGAGTCCCTTGGACTGCAAGGAGATCCAACCAGTTCATTCTGAAGGAGATCAGACCTGGGATATCTATGGAAGGAATGATGCTAAATCTGAAGCTCCACTACTTTGGCCACCTCATGCGAAGAGTTGACTCATTGGAAAAGACTCTGATGCTCGGAGGGACTGGGAGCAGGAGAAGAAGGGGACGACCAAGGATGAGATGGCTGGATGGCATCACGGACTCGATGGACGTGAGTCTGAGTGAACTCTGGGAGTTGGTGATGGACAGGGAGGCCTGGCGTGCTGCGATCATGGGGTCGCAAAGAGTCGGACACGACTGAGCGACTGAACTGAACTGAACTGAACTGAACTCTTATCAACCTACTTTTAAAGAATAAGCTCATGTTACAGGCCACTTTCTTAGCCCCTCACCCCTTTCTAACTATTCAATAATTGAACATTTGCTTTTTAAAATCCACTTAACTTTTGGTGAGTTTTACATCAGCATTATGTAGATCACTTGGTAAAACAGAATATTGGTCTCTAAAACAAGAATTTCCAGTTCATTAGGTCTGACTTAGAGCCTGAGTTGTGCATTTCTAAATTTTCCTCAATTTCGTTGTCACTGATCTACCATTCACCCTTTGAAAACCACTTATCTAATGTATCCTGTTAAAATTATACAGGAATCTATATAATATTATAGAATCTATATAAAATATTATTTTTATATTTTATTAAATGCTTCAATTTATTCATATTGTCCAGGGGTATATTTTATCACAATGATATTTTTCTTTGGCCAAATATTTACTTTCAACATGTGTCCTTATTCTCTATTGCTGAATAACACATTCACCAAAATTTAATGATCTGAAACAATACATAGTTATTACATTGCAGTATCAGTGATTCAGAAATCTGGGTACAGCTTAGTTAGGTCCTCAATTATAATGTCTCTCAAAACTTTTCAATTGTTCTTCCAGATTACTAATCTTTCATGAAAACTCAACTAGGGAAGGTTGCTCATTGGTCAGTGGCTAAGTCGTGTCCAACTCTTTGCGACTTCGTTGACTGCAACACTTCCATGTTTTTCTCTATCTCCAGTGGCTCAAAATCATGTCCATTGATTCGGTGACGCCATCCAACCATGTTGACCTCTGTCAACCCCTTCTCCTGTGTTCAATTCTTCCCAGCATCAGGGTCTTTTTCAATGAGTTGGACCTTCACACCAGGTAGCCAAAGTTTTGGGGCTTCAGCTTCAACATCATTCCTTCCAATGAATATTCAGAGTTGATTTCCTTTAGGATTGACTGGCTTGATTTCCTTGCTTGGAAGGAGGAAAGAACACTTCCGATATACCCTCACTAACCACTCAAAAGGCCATTGACAGAATTCAGCTTCTCCTGGGCTGTTACCTGAAAGTTTCCAAGTTTCTTGCCAGTTAGAACAGAGAAAGAGAGAAAATCCAAACAAAATGAAATACACACACTTTTAAACACTAATCTTGGAAATAATCTTCATCACCTTTGCCAAATTTTTTTTTTTTTTTTTTTTTTTTTTGTCATAAGCAAATCAGTAGGCCCAGTCACACATGGGAAGCAGAGTCATCAGAGCATGAATACCAGGAGCTGGGGAACATTGTGAGTCATATCTGAAATTGACTACCACGGTGAGGTTGAGAATTCGGCAAAATATGTTAAGGTAAACATATAAAGGGGATTCCCAGGTGGCTTAGTGGTAAAGAATCCACCTGACAACCAGAAGATGCAGGTTCAATCCGTTAGAAGGATTGAATCAATCCCCTGGTGTCAGGAAAGTCCCCTGGAGAAGGAAATGGCAACCCATTCCAGTATTCTTTCCTGGGAAATCTCTTGGACAGAGGAGCCTGGAGAGCTATAGTGCTTGGGATCATAAAAGTCAGACATGATTTAGTGACTAAACAACAATGTATACCTATAAAGATGATATAAAATAACAGAAAAATGCTATGACTTTTTTTTTAAAAGAAGCAACTGTATTCTTCTACTATGATAAAGTTTTAGACCATTAGCAGAAAGAGGACTTGTTTTAAGAAGTAGCTTTTACGTATTAACAATAGAAATAATTTAACTTTTCACATAGTGTGTGACTGTTAGTTTCTAATCTAAGCTTGTTTGTCTGTGAGGATATGCATATATTTAACGCAACTAGCCTATGAATATGCACTTATATACCTTGCTCTTTTTAATGAGGAAATCTGGTTTGGAAAGGATGTTAGTCCTTTGAGTAAATTTCCTTTTGGTACATATACCCATCTTTCTTCTAATATCTGTACCTTATTTAGCCACTTGAAAGTGCCATAAGCAAAGTCCACATTGGTATACACTGGTTTTCAGTTGTCCCTAATTGATATTTTTCCCCAAAATCAAGTATATTTCTAACATAAATACATAAAAGTAGAAAAGCTAGGGAAAACATATAGTGCATTTTTCATTTTGAAAGATATTTCTGAATGTCCTGGAAGAATGTTTTACCCAATATTCCATATAATTCAGTAATGTGCAGGAGAACTGTTTACATACTTGTACACACTGTGAATATTGTAGATATTTTGTACTTGACAAAACTGATTGCCAATTACTGGCTTTCCATTGAAGGAAAATATGTATTTCTCTTATTTTAAGTGTAGCTGGTCATATTTCAACAGGATTTAGACCTTTATACATGTTTTTTGGAAACCATGTCCTTTGTTACTTTCCTCCCCCTTCCCAGACTATTAATCATTTTCTTTTTGATTTATAAAAATCCTTTAGTAAAGTTTATAAAAATATATCTTTCTCTTTTCTCAGTTTGTGTCTTGTTTTATGCTGTATCTGCATTCAGTTGAAAAGCAGAAATTTTTAAATTACAGGCATTTCAATAGTGCAATAAGAGCATTGATACCACTGAATACTTGATCTCCAGATGGCAAGTCTAATGAAGCAGTATAGTGGATCAGGATATGAACTTTCCACATTTCCTTTAACTAAGGACTTAGCTGTCCATATCAATTGGGGGGTGTGATCAGCAGGCTGCCTCCAACTGTCTGTCAGCTTACTCAGATTCTGGATCAGTTTCAAAGAGCAACCTTGTCCGAAGTCATTCTCTTCCCATAACAGCTCAAACCAGTGCTTGTTCATCTCTCCTTATACAGTAGCAGTCAGACAGTCTCCAAACTACCTGCTGGCTTGTTTAGTTGCTAAGTCATGTCCTACTCTTTTGGGACCCTATGGACTGTAGCCCGCCAGGCGCCTCTCCCCATAGGATTTCCCAGGTAAGAATACTGGAGTGGGTTGCCATTTCCTTTTCCAGGGGATCTTCCCAACTCAGGGATTGAACCTGAGTCTCCTGCATTGGCAGGAAGATTCTTTGCTACTGAGTCACCAGGGAAGCCCTTACCTTCTGGGTATAAGTTCACCTTTGGTTTGACTTCTTCCTCTGATCAACTCTACTTTCCTATCCTTTTTAAAGGTGTGAAGCTTGCACTCCCAAATTTTTTCTAAATATTTTTCTTTATTTACCGTCTTCCCCTCCCTTCCTCATTCCCTTCTTTTCTTATACCTGTCATTTGTTTGGAATTTAGTATACTTATTTTGTTTAAAAGGTGTCTCACTGCTTAATTCTGGGCAACTTTTTTTTAATAAAATTTATTTATTTTAATTGTATGTGAGACAGCAAAAGAGACACAGATGTATGGACAAATTTATTAAACATTTGTTATCATGATTTACCCTGTTATCTCATTCTTGATGACTCCAACTAGAAGTGTAGATTTGAGTTCTCCCTCTAGCCTCCATTTCTTAATTTCCTTTTTCATATTTTCTAGAGTTATTATTAGTCATAAGCATATTATTGTGTTCTATATTATTTTTTTATGTAGAATAACTGTTCAGTTCAGTTCAGTCACTCAGTCGTGTGCGACTCTTTGCGACACCATTAATTACAGCACGCCAGGCTTCCCTGTCCATCACCAATCCCGGAGTTCACTCAGACTCACGTCCATCAAGTCCGTGATGCCATGCAGCCATCTCATCCTCGGTCGTCCCCTTCTCCTCCTGCCCCCAATCTCTCCCAGCATCAGAGTCTTTTCCAATGAGTCAACTCTGCATGAGGTGGCCAAAGTATTGGAGCTTCAGCCTTAGCATTATTGCTTCCAAAGAAATCCCAGGGCTGATCTCCTTCAGAATGGACTGGTTGGATCTCCTTGCAGTCCAAGGGACTCTCAAGAGTCTTCTCCAACACCACAGTTCAAACGCATCAATTCTTCGGTGCTCAGCTTTCTTCACAGTCCAACTCTCGCATTCATACATGACTAGCTTTCTTCACAGTCCAACTCTCGCATTCATACATGACTACTGGAGATACCACAGCCTTAACTAGACGGACCTTTGTTGGCAAAGTAAGGTCTCTGCTTTTGAATATGCTATCTAGGGTTGTCATAACTTTTCTTCCAAGGAGTAAGTGTCTTTTAATTTCATGCTGCAATCACCATCTGCAGTGATTTTGGAGCCCCCAAAAATAAAGTCTGACAATGTTTCCACTGTTTCCCCATCTATTTGCCATGAAGTGATGGGACCAGATGCCATGATCTTTGTTTTCTTAATGTTCAGCTTTAAGCCAACTTTTTCACTCTCCACTTTCACTTTCATCAAGAGGCTTTTTAGTTTCTCTTCACTTTCTGCCATAAGGGTGGTTTTTCACTCATTTATACATTAACATTAAGTAAACATTAATTTAATCTCTATAAACATATATTTCACTCTTTTCCACTTGCTTTGTGAGAAGCAAGGTAAAAATAAAGTGTCAGGATAAAAATATGGGTGGAGCATAGGTTCAGAGACAGCAGATTGTAGGAAGAAAGAGATCATGTTTAAAACAATTCTTAAGTTAAGAAAAAGAGGAGATTTTACCAATGAGATACTAGAAAAGCTATGTTGACTTCTCCTGTCCTTGATAAGTTTTAAGAGAAGTAATGTCAAGTTATACATGAGTGAAAAAAAAAAAAACACAAAATTACAGTTATTCTACATACACAAAGAATATAGAAGACAATAGCATCCTATGACTGATAATAGCTCTCAATGCACACATATCCAGAAAGCAAATGAAACCTATTAACTATTATATTCAAATGCTCTAAACACAAGAAGACCTGATATTACATATTATAATAGAAGTTATATATGGTGTTTTCTTGACACTTCAGTCAAAAAAGAAATACAACTTGAATTTGTTCAAGAGTTTTGATATGATCTTTAATTTATAACTACAGCTATGGCAGGAGGATTCACTCAACACTGTTGTAAATCTCCAGAGTTTTATCTAGCAAAATACATATAAGGAAGTTAAAAGAGGGAGAGAGATAGAAAGAAGCCAAGAAAGAAATGGACATATACACTAAAACTACAGACACCTTTCAAGCAAAGAAAGTGAAAGGGTTGTTTTTGGATGATGATTCAAACACATTGCAATTCATATTTCTGTGAGGCAAACTTGAAATTAGCATACTTATTGAATTTTTGATCATATTAAGTAATTATTTAAAATATGATAAAAAAAAGTAGCCTTTATCCTTCTTTATGATTCATGGTAAAAATAAGATCATGAGATCCGGTCCCATCACTTCATGGCAAATAGTCATGAAAACAATGGAAACAGTGACAGACTTTATTTTGGGGGGCTCCAAAATGACTGCAGATGGTGACTGCAGCTATGAAATTAAAAGATGTTTGCTCCTTGGAAGAAAAGCTATGACGAGCCTAGACAGCATGTGAGAAAGCGGAGACAATACCTTGCAAACAAAGGTCCATAGCCAAAGGGGTAATTTTTTGAGTAGTTAGGTATGGATGTGAAAGTTGGACCATAAAGAAGGCTGAGTGCTGAAGAACTGTTTTTGAACTGTGGTGTTCAAAAACTCTGGAGAGTCCTTTGGACAGCAAGGAAATTAAACCAGTAAATCCTAAAGGAAATCAGTCCTGAATATTCATTGGAAGGGCTGATGCTGAAGCTGATACTCCAATACTTTGGCTGCCTGATGTGAAGACTCAACTCTAGAAAAGACCCTGATGCTGGGAAAGATTGAAGGCAGGAGGAGAAGAGGACGAAAGAGGATGAGATGGTTGGATGGCATCACCGACTCAATGAACATGTTTGAATAAGCTCCGGGAGATGGTGGACAGGGAAGCCTTGCGTGCTGCAGTCCATGGGATCACAAAGAGTCAGACATGACTGAGCAACTGAAAAACAAAATTATATGTGCCTAACTCTTCTATAATATTTGATGATTAGATGGAAAAAGGTACTGATTTCAACTCTTCATGAATTGATAATTACTAAAACTCTCCTTTGCGTATATTTTAGAAGTACTTCAGAAGACAAAGTGAATCATGAAAGTAAATAACAAAAATAAAGTGAAAAAGAAAAGCAGTGTATTTATTTTGAACGAGTGTAACACTGTCTTCTCATATGTTTAATGACTGTTGAAGGATGAGAATCTGGCAGTAAGATTATTTCATGTTATTTTTGTCTTTCCTTCCCCTACACTGCCCTCTCGTTTTATGTTTAATGATGTGAAATCATGACCGTTTATTGGGAAACTTAGGGACATAAAAATTGCTAGTTATAAAAATATATCATTAAATAAAAGCTCTGAGTCCTTTCTGTTTTGTATGTATTCTCTATTTGCGAAAAAGAGCTTTGAACATAAAACTTGGATTTATCACTACTTTTCTCAGCACATGAATAATTGAAACAATTTTGCATTTCTGAAACTATTTCCTCACCTGTACAATAGAGATATCAATATTAGCTATCTTCATCTGACAAGATTACCTTCTGGTATGAACAGGAGCATATTTAAAAATGTATGTTATACTTTGTAGTGGATAAAATGTTATCAAGCTACAATTATGTCTAGCATTAAAAAAGTATTCATGTGGTACAAAGAGTATAGTTTCTGTGGAACAAATGAAACAATATCCATGATAACCAAAATTCAACCACATTATTGACTGTAAAAATAGACAAATGGAAAACAGAACCAAGTGGAAATATAATGCCTCTTTTCAGCTGAAGAATGCATTTTTTTTTTTAATTTGTGAAGTAGAACTGATAATGACCCACCTGAAATTTATTTATAAAATTTAAAAAATTATAAGTAATTAAAAAAATTTAGATACAAAGGTAAAACTAAATTTAAACCATTATTAAATATATCTAATACTTATTTAAATTATATTAGAACAGTTTTGAATAATTAATTTATTTATTTTTTGAATAATTTTTTAAAATTATTAAAATGTAACAAATACAGTTGCTGCTAAGTCACATCAGTTGTGTCCGACTCTGCGTGACCCCATAAACAGCAACCCACTAGGCTCCCCAGTCCCTGGGATTCTCCAGGCAAGAACACTGGAGTGGGTTGCCATTTCCTTCTCCAATGAGTGAAAATGAAAAGTGAAAAAGTGAAGTCCCTCAGTTGTGTCCAACTCTTAGCGATCCCAAGTACTGAAGCCTACCAGGCTCCTCTGTTCATGGAAGTTTCCAGGCAAGAGTACTAGAGTGGATCACCAGTGCCTTCTCCAACAGTATCTGTGACCAAAGATATTTTTTCTTAATTTGCAAATACTTTCTCATAGTGATTCCCACAATATCCAACTGCAACTGAGTCAGTAGATTTAGTCACATTTCAAATGAAATATATTTGTGATAAAATATATATATTTGCTATAGTTAGCATATAGAGCTAAATCAGTAATAAAGCTAGTTTTTCAGTAATGCAAACATAATATGAAAAATATACTCTCTTCAGAAATTTTGTGGGGCATGATTTTCTATCGTATCAGTTTTTTAGTTTAGCCTATATGTATTTGATACAAAGTTTGAAATTAAGAAAATGACCTGTAAGTTGGCAATATCTTTTGAAGCAATCTTTTAAATTTAAAAAGTTCTTGCTATCATTGTAATATTTTTCTGAAATAATCATAATTTAAAATATAAACTCAGTAATTCTGAATTTAAAGTTTCATAAAGGAAATTAAAAAATAATGTATAAAAATTAACATAGAAGACTATAAAATTGTTATAGTATATCAGATTTTAAGTTGTAGTATAAGGATAATATTATCATTTATCCTCATAAATGTTAGCTGAGTAGAATTTACAATTGTATATAGATAATATAGATGCTAACTTAAATGAGCATGTATAAAATCAGATCATTAAATTTGTCAAAGATTTTCCAACCAAAGTATGTGGTGACTTTTTAAATTCATGCACTCAGAATTTGACAGCCTTTGCCTACCATAATTCATCAGTGTATGGATTCCTTATGATTTCTTATCCATAGTTAATTAAGCAGGGTGATTTTTCTCATTGGGGAAGCTGCAAGTGTTTTAAGAACTTTTATTTTGATGTGACTTTTTGCAACCAATTATGAAGTAAAAGCAAGAAGGCAGATTACAGGGTTTTGTTTTGTTTTGTTTTTTTTAAATTTTTGTATCATCTCTTCACCAAAAATTCTCCAGTTTGTTATTTTAAAAGAAAAGGGACAGAAGAGTTTGATTTTGCAATGGACAGATAATGTAACCTCCATGGATTTTCACCACAGGGAGATGTAAGCAGCTGTGAACCTGCATTCATGAGACACTAAAAAGCAATTTTGTCTGAATAAAACATCAGTGAGTATCTTGTGCTGCCCATGCTTAGCTTAGGAAAATCTTTTTTTTTTTTGATTCTGTTCCTATATCCCACAATTCTACAAGCAAAATATCTCCATTCTCTAGTTCCTATGACATATACTTTGTTAACCACTTTTATCCTAGTGTGGGCCAGCCTACAATTAAGAAACAGAATACAATGTCAGAGGAAAAGCTTACAACTGAACTTCTCTTCTAAGAGGTAATTAGGGAAAAATATGACTAGATCCAAGGTTTTTCAACATCCTATAGTAAATTAGAATATTTTTAAATGTCAGAAGTTCACTCAAATGTTTTTCCAATTACACTATTTTTCTATGAACCTTCACTACTACTCTGTAATGTGATCTGAAAAATTATTTGAGGATCAGCATTAATGCACTAAAATTAAACAAGGGAAAAAAATGAAGTTTTGTGTATACCTTTTATCTTATCTACTATTTCTCATTGCTTTTGTGGGAACAGCCCTGTCATTAGTCTATGCTTCTAAGTATTTCTGTTCATTACCAGGTGTGGTCTTTCAATGAGTGCTATGTATTCTGCTTTGTAACAGAAAATCCTAAAGATAGTAGGTTATAGACATTTGGAATCAGCAACACTGGTACTAATGGCAAAGTAATGGTACTGTTTAACATATCAATTAAAAATATAAACAAATCAAAGTAATCAATTTAAAACGAATGTTTTTAATTTGTGTGTATTTAACAACTTTAGACTGTGTATCTGTTACACTGTTTGTTGTTCAGTCACCCAGTTGTATCTGACTCTTTGTGACACCCATGAACTGCAGCATGCCTGACCTCCCTGTCCCTCACCATTTCCTGAAGTTTGCCCAAGTTCCTATGCATTGCATTGGTGATGCCATCCAGCCATCTCGTCCTCTGACACCATCTTCTCCTCCTACCCTCAATCTTTCTCCCAGCATCAGTGACTTTTCCATTGAGTCAACTGTTCACATCAGATGACCAGATTACTGGAGCTTCAGCTTCAACATCAGTCCTTCCAACCAGTATTAAGGGCCGTTTTCTTTTAAGATTGACTGGTTTGATATGCTTGCTGTCCAAAAATCTTATAGGAGTCTTCAGCACCACAGTTCGAAGGCATCAACTGTTATATATAATAAGTCAATTACTCAACAATTTGACTATATCACCTTTCAGATCAACAAGGACAAAAAAATGATCAAATGTATAAAAAGTAACTCAATATGGGGACTAGTGTTTGAAAACATTTTGTAGGGTTTTATCATAGGATTTTTAAGTAAGAGGATTAATCTATTTTTACAGAAATTATGCACAGAACAAACATTCATCCAAATTATATATAGCATACTAAGCTTGCAGGATCCTTTTGGAAGCATATAAAAAATTATGTGTTAGCCACTTAGTCGTATCCAATTGTTTGCAACCCCAATGAACTGCAATCCACCAGGTTTCTCTGTCCATGGAATTCTCCAGGCAAGAATATTGGAGTGGGTTGTCATTCCCTTCTCCAGGGAACCCAGGTTCCTGCATGGCAGATGGATTCTTTACCATCTGTGCCACCAAGAAAGCCCTAAAAGTGTATTGATTTATCATTTTATCATGTTATCATGAAAATTTAGATTTATTCTGTCCAAGTCTTCAAAATACTATGAAAAAAATCTTGAGATATTTTAAATTTTATTTTAAATATGTAAATAAAATAAGCATAGAAAGAGAAATACAATTTCTCAAATGTTCACAATTACATTATGATACAATATAATAGTTATAATAGTATAAATATTTGAGGGAAAATGGATAATGCTTAAAAATAGAAAAGAATGATCGTATCAGATAAAAGACATAATGACACATTTAAAGGAAAGCTTTTCTGAAAATAATGTGGTTTAAGTCAATGATAAAAGGTAAATTATAAGTTCTTGTAGATACCTGTTGCAGAATAAAATACCTTAGTGATTAAATATTTTATTCCACTCAGATTAAAAAGAGGACTATTCAAAAATTTAGTAATTACAGAGAAATGAAAGACAGAATGAATAATATATGAAAATATAATTCCACTTGAAACATATTAAATGATAAATATTTAATACACATACTCCAAACAGGCAAAGAAGTTCTAGTCTGTTATTTTCTTGAAGAGGAAGCCAATAGTTAATTGAGAACTATGATACAATTTCCAAATATAATCATATATCTTAAAAATATGTTGCTATTATTTTGCAGAAAATCAAATATGTACTGTTTCAAGTTTTAATAAAGGTTGTCAGACTATACAAAGCCAATTCTATAACATGTCCAAAAATATTGATAATAATTTTAAATATCTGACAATATGTAATAAAAGCTAAACTACAACTGTTCAAATCTAGAAAACAATTATTAATAATTATAAAAAATAAAATACCATTACGCATAACATCTACCTGATGTGAATGATATATTTGCCTATGATAACATATATGTATATATATAGTGTGTGTGCATATAAAAATTCTCTTTTTAAATGTTGCATGTATTTATGTGATAATTATGATACTACTCAATGTTTAATTTTAGGAAGGCAGGTTACTAAGTATTTGTGTATGACTGTTCATACTGTAAGCCTATTCTTATTTCATATGCACAGAAGTCAAATAGGCCAATTCGCTAAGATCACATCAATAGTAACCATCCACATCAATGGACGCTGTCATGGGCTCGCCTGGAATTCAGATGTGGGGGTCCTGAACCCCAGCACCTCTGGTCAAGACCTGACTGGGAGTCGGGTCTTCACTGAGGAAATCAAGTTAAGGAGAGATCACTTTCTAACACCGCACACAAAAATAAACTAAAAATGGATTAAAGATCTAAATGTAAGACCAGAAACTATAAAACTCCTAGAGGAGAACATAGGCAAAACACTCTCAGACATAAATCACAGCAGGATCCTCTATGATCCACCTCCCAGAATTCTGGAAATAAAAGCAAAAATAAACAAATGGGATCTAATTAAAATGAAAAGCTTCTGCACAACAAAGGAAAATATCAGCAAGGTGAAAAGACAGCCTTCTGAATGGGAGAAAATAATAGCAAATGAAGCAACTGACAAACAACTAATCTCAAAAATATACTAGCAACTTATGCAGCTCAATTCCAGAAAAATAAACGACCCAATCAAAAAATGGGCCAAAGAACTAAATAGACATTTCTCCAAAGAAGACATATGGATGGCTAACAAACACATGAAAAGATGCTCAACATCACTCATTATCAGAGAAATGCAAATCAAAACCACAATGAGGTACCACTTCACACCAGTCAGAATGGCTGCAATCCAAAAATCTGCAAGCAATAAATGCTGGAGAGGGTGTGGAGAAAAGGGAACCCTCCTACACTGTTGGTGGGAATGCACACTAGTACAGCCACTATGGAGAACAGTGTGGAGATTCCTTAAAAAATTGCAAATAGAACTACCGTATGACCCAGCAATCCCATTGCTGGGCATACACACCGAGGAAACCAGAATTGAAAGAGACACATGTACCCCAATGTTCATCGCAGCACTGTTTATAAAAGCTAGGCCATGGAAACAACCTAGATGTCCATCAGCAGATGAATGGATAAGAAAGCTGTGGTACATATACACAATGGAGTATTACTCAGCCATTAAAAAGAATTCATTTGAATCAGTTCTGATGAGATGGATGAAACTGGAGCCGATTATACAGAGTGAAGTAAGCCAGAAAGAAAAACACCAATACAGTATACTAACACATATATATGGAATTTAGAAAGATGGCAATGACGACCCTATATGCAAGACAGGAAAAAAGACACAGCTGTGTATAACGGACTTTTGGACTCAGAGGGAGAGGGAGAGGATGGGATGATATGGGAGAATGGCATTCTATCATGTATACTATCATGTAAGAATTGAATCGCCAGTCTATGTCTGATGCAGGATACAGCATGCTTGGGGCTGGTGCATGGGGATGGCCCACAGAGATGTTATGGGGAGGGAGGTGGGAGGGGGGTTCATGTTTGGGAACACATGTAAGAATTAAAGATTTTAAAATTTAAAAAAAAAAAAAAGAACGTGTACAAATCTTGGGGAAAAAAAAAAAAAAAAAAAGAGGAGTTTGTCAGGGAAGGTCCTGATCAACAGGGCTAACGTCCTGATGGCAAAAGAACAACAGGAGACAGATACAGATGCAGAGGGAAGACGGCGCCCTCAGGCGGACGGCAGAGGGCGGCCCCGGGAGGAACCGAGGCCACCGACCCCGGTCTGCTTGCGGTTTAAGCCTTGGTCTGTGGGGCCGTCACGGCCGCCTCCGGGCACCCACACAGAAGACCACAAAGGCATCTCTTCTTTCCCCGGGGCGGGGCGGGGGAGGGGAGGGAACTTTAAGAGGCTATTGATCACATCAATTATAGATAGAGTTTCAATGGTGTTATTCTGTTTATTTCTGAGCTGGGAGTTTTATTCAAATTTTCATAAAATTTACATTTGCACATACAGACAGCAACCTGGAAAAGTTCAAGTTGTTAATTTTTGTGTAATGTAACCAAACCACCAAAAGCTTCTGGGTGATAGTGGAGGGCAGAAGGGCCTGGCGTGCTACACTTCATGGGGTCACAGTCAGACACAACTTAGGAACTGAACTACAACACCAAAATCATCAAATATAAATTAAATGATTGAGAAGAATACAAATGCAGTAATATTTTAAAAGCTTATTTCATTTCTTGTGGGCTATTTTGCTATTAATGCCTAATTGAACTCCGGGAGTTGGTGATGGACAGGGAGGCCTGGCGTGCTGCGATTTATGGGGCCTCAAAGAGTCAGACACGACTAAGCGACTGGACTGAACTGAACTGAACTGAACTGAATTGGAAAGCATTCAGTATTGCCAATAACAATGTGAACAATGTGCTCAGTTGCATCCCCGGTGGTTCAGACAGTTAATAATCTGCCTACAGTGCAGGAGACCTGGGTTTGACCCCTGGGTGAAGAAGATCCCCTGGAGAAGGGAACGGCTACCCACTCCAACATTCTTGCCTGGAGAATTCCATGGACAGAGAAGCCTGGTTGGCTATAGTCCATGAGAACCGGACGTGGAACAATGGAATGGTTCAACGCTGAGAAAGAAATATGTCAACGCTGTGTATTGTCCACCTGGTTATTTAACTTATATGCAGAGTACATCATGCAAAATGCTGGGCTGAATGACTCACAAGATGGAATCAAGATTGCTGGGAGAAATATCAGAAATGTCAGATATGCAGATGATACCAATCTAATGGCAGAAAGCAAAGAGGAGCTAAAGAGACTCTTGAAGGTGAATGAGAAAAGTGAAAAAGCTGGTTTAAAATGCAACACTCAAAAAACAAAGATCATGGCATTTGGTCTCATTACTTCATCGCTAATAGAGGGGGAAAAAGTGGAAACAGTGACATAATTAATTTTCTTGGGCTCCACAATCACTGCAGATGGTGACTGCAGCCATGAAATTAAAAGACACTTGCCACTTGGAGGAAAACTATGACAAAATTAGACAGCATATTAAAAAAGCAGAGACAATACTGCCGACAAAGGTCCATTTGGTCAAAGCCCTGGTTTTTCAAGTAGTCGTGTATGGATGTAAGAGTTGGGCCATAAAGAAATTATAGTACTGAAGAATTGATGCTTTCAAACTGTGGGGCTGGAGAAGGCTCTTCAAAGTCCTTTGGACTGCAGGGAGAAGAAAATAAAACAGTGAATCATAAAAGAAATCAACCCTGAAAACTCATTGGAAGGAGTGGTGCTGAAACTGAAGCTCCAGTACCTTGACTACCTGATGCAAAGAGCCAACTCACTGGAAAAGATCTTGGTTCTGGGAAAGATAGAGGGTAAGAGGAGAAGGGGGCAACAGAGGATGAGATGCCTGGATGGCATCACCAACTCAATGGATATGAGTTTGAGCAGACTCCGGGAGATAGTGAAGAATAGGGAAGGCTTGTGTGCTACAGTTCTTTAGGTCTTTAGTTCTTTAGGTCTTTAGATAGTCAGATACAACTTTGCAACTGAATAGTAGCAACAACTCCATTTCTGGTTATTATAAAATATTGGTTGGGCTTCCCTGATGGCTCAGTGGTAAAGAATCAGCCTGTCAATGCAGGAGACATAGTTTTGATCCCTGGGTTAAGAAGATCCCCTGGAGAAGGAAAAGGTAACCCACTCTTGTATTCTTGCCTAGGAAATCTCATGGACAGAGGAACCTGTGGGCTAAAGTCTATGGGGTCGTAAAAGTACGGGACAGGACTTAGTGACTAAACTACAAGATGCTGGCTATATCCTTCTAGCTTATTTTAGTCATAATAGCTTGTCCCTCTTAATCTCTAGATAGCCCTATATTGCCCCCATATCTATAAATCTGCTTTTTTTGTTTCCAGTCACTAGTTTGTTGATGTTTTTGGATTCCATATGTAAATAATATCATGCATGATTTCTCTTCCTCTGGCATATTTCATAATATCCTCCAAGTCCATCTGTGTTGATACAAATGGAGAGTTTTCTTCTTTATTGCTGAGTAGTATTCCATCGTGTAAGTGTGTGTGTGTGTGTGTGTGTGTGTGTGTGTGTGTATCTTCTTTATCCATTTATCTTTTGCTTGATACTTGGGCACTTAGGGTGCTTTCATATCTTGGCAAATGTAAATAATGCCACCACTGAGTCTTAATTACTATATCATTACAATAAGTCTAGAAGTTGGGCAGTGTTAGTCCTCCAACTTGTCTCCTCCTTCAACATTATGTTGATTATATTGAGTCTTTTGCCTCTCCATATAAACTTCAGAATCAGTCATCATAAACCACAAAATAACTTAGGATTTTGGTTGGGATTGCTAAATCTATAGATCAAGTTGGAAAGAAGTGATATCCTGATAATTTTAAGTCTCTCTATCCATGTACATGGAATATCTCTCCATTCATTTACTTCTTTGAACTAATAAACCAATCTAATAAGATTGTAAGATGTATGGCTATTATACAAAATTCAGTTAATCCCTTTCCTCTATACCGGCATGAATAAGGTTTATTTCCAATTAAAACAAAATATTATTTACATTAGCACTCTCAAAATTTAAATATAACAAAATGTGTACAAAACTACAAAACTCTAGTGAATGAAATACAATAAGTAAATAGATCAGTATTCCATATTGGAAAGTTGGGGCAAGGACAACAACACTAAAATGTACATGGAAAGAAAATTCTGTACCACTGAAGAAATCTGAAATTATGAATCTTGGAGCCTCTTGTATAGTAGCTATTGGAAAAGAAGAAGAGTGACTTCACATGTCTTTAGTGGGAACATTTGACTATAGGGGAAAAGAGAAAGGTTACATTACTCTTTGAAAGAGAACAAATGATTCTGGCTCTATTGTCCCTGGAATGTGATCAAATGATTCTGGGAAAATATACACCCTCTGACTTTCAAGCACTGTTTGCCATTTAATATTACTTAATTCTGGTTGCCTATTTTCCTTTCTTAAAAATCCCTGACCATACAGAAATGTGTAAAAAATAATGTATCTTGGTTTCTTGATAGGCATATATTTGAAATGTCAAATATTTTATCAAATTGTGAGGTATGAACATATTTGCACATCTAAGCTGTAAAATATCAATGTAATTAAGCACATGAAGTATTCCATGTACAGTTAAATGCAATTCTTTGTTTAAATATATTTTTATTTTACTAGATAACTGAATCATCATGAACTTTACTCACTTTTAAGTAAGGTTGAATGAAAGAAATAGTGAAGTGAATACTGTAAAGTAAAATTTTGTACAATATTTTAGAAGAATTTTTCCAACTAAATTTCAAATTAGAGAAATATTTGTTATTGTATGTCATTATTTATAAATTAGGTAGTTATATTTGTTTATTGTATGTGTTAGTTGCTCAGTCCTGTCTCATTCTTTGCAACCACATGTTCTGTACCCTATGGACAGGCTCCTCTGTCCTTGGAATTCTCCAGGCAAGAATACTGGAGTGGGTTGCCATTGCCTTCTCCACGGGATCTTTCTGATGCAGGGATTGAATCTGCATTTCCAGGATTGCTGGCTGATTCTTTACCATCTGAGCTACCAGGGAAAACCTATTTGTCTAATAAAGGCATATATTATTTCAATGGTGAACAATTATACTCTGTAAGTGTAAGAAAGATCTTGAAAACTTTAATAGAAAGAAAAAGGCAAACATTTTTTTCTCCCCAAATCTTTTTATTTACTGTTTTGAAAAAGAAAAAAAAAATCAAGATTTAGGGGTGGGGGTGGATTTGCTTCTGCATTAATTTTTACTTTATGAAATTTAGCCTATAACACATCATTTAATAATCCCTTGAGTATTCAAGTAATTCAGATAAACATTTGATGCATTACATTGCTTCTTTAGGGAACTCTTAAAAATAACAATCTGGTGGATATCAGTTTACCTTTTGCTACAAGTTTTCTGTATATCAACAATCAGACACCTCATTTCAATAGTAAAGTTTCAGAAAGCTATTTTTACATGACTATACTAAGGCTGTATACAGAGGTGGAAGCTATATGAGTTGACATATTTCTGCAGATTAAAGAAACACTTAGTAAACCAGACATGGTTTTCTTCTACATAAAATGTTATTTATAACACAGTATCATGAATTATTTACAAGCAATGAAGTCACTTGGCAACAGGAGTAAACAGAATTGATGATGACCTTCAGTTCCCTGTACTGCAGAGAAAGCATTTCTCTCATTAGGTTCACACTGGAGAATAAAAGAAGGCTTTGCTTCATGAAAAAATCAACTTCTTCTTCCCTCAATCCGTTGATTTCACCATAGAATTCAAAATTCAAGTGTGTTATATTTAGTTTGCTTCCAAAAATAATGAAAAAAAAATTGCAAATGAGTCTAAACCTGCTTTCTTTAAGAAATCTGACAATGATCTCTATTAATACACCACTTAGAAAGATCCAAATGAGCTCTTGATCTAAAGTAAATGTCAGATAAATGTGTAGACATTTCTGCCATTATTAATGAGTCTTTAAGGGGCTGTTCATTGACTGGAGCATTAAGACTGTGAGGAAACAAATTTCCTGAAACGGTGTCAAACATTATTATAATGAGACTTTTTTCTTCTAGGCATGAATGATTGTCAGGGTGAGAGAATGCCTCTGTTTGACCTATCTTTAGTCAGGTCTCTCTGAGACTTTTCACAACTAGTTCCAACCTTGGGCTTCTGTGTCTGTTCTCATAGAGTCCAATGGGGGCAAAAATTCCACTAAATTAGTTTAGAGAGAATTATCTCCCTCAAAATCTGAACACCTTTAGTATCTGACCAAATTCCTCATTTCCTATGATCCCAACTCTAAGAATGAAGGCTCCTAAAACCAAAACTCTTTTCAGTTCAGTTCAGTTCAGTTGCTCAGTCGTGTCCGACTCGTTGCAACCCCATGAATCGCAGCACGCCAGGCTCCCCTGTCCATCACCAACTCCCGGAGTTCACTCAGACTCACGTCCATCGAGTCCGTGATGCCATTCAGCCATATCATCCTCTGTCGTCCCCTTCTCCTCCTGCCCCCAACCCCTCCCAGCATCAGAGTCTTTTCTAATTAGTCAACTCTTCGCATGAGGTGGCCAAAGTACTGGAGTTTCAGTTTTAGCATTATTCCTTCCAAAGAAATCCCAGGGTTGATCTCCTTCAGAATGGACTGGTTGGATCTCCTTGCAGTCCAAGGGACTCTCAAGAGTCTTCTCCAACACCACAGTTCAAACGCATCAATTCTTCGGTGCTCAGCCTTCGTCACAGTCCAAATCTCACATCCATACATGACCACAGGAAAAACCATAGCCTTGACTAGACGGACTTCAGTCGACAAAGTAATGTTTCTGCTTTTGAATATGCTATCTAGGTTGGTCATAACTTTTCTTCCAAGGAGTAAGCGTCTTTTAATCTCATGGCTGCAGTCACCATCTGCAGTGATTTTGGAGCCCCCCATAATTAAAGTCTGACAGTGTTTCCACTGTTTCCCCATCTATTTCCCATGAAGTGATGGGACCAGATTCCATGATCTTCATTTTCTGAATGTTGAGCTTTAAGCCAACTTTGTCACTCTCCTCTTTCACTTTCATCAAGAGGCTTTTTAGTTCCTCTTCACTTTCTGCTATAAGGGTGGTGTCATCCACATTTCTGAGGTTATTGATATTTCTCCCGGCAATCTTGATTCCAGCTTGTGTTTCCTCCAGCCCAGCGTTTCTCATGATGTACTCTGCATATAAATTAAATAAGCAGGGTGACAATATACAGCCTTGACTTACTCCTTTTCCTATTTGGAACCAGTCTGTTGTTCCATGTCCAGTTCTAACTGTTGCTTCCTGACCTGCGTACAGATTTCTCAAGAGGCAGGTCAGGTGGTCTGGTATTCCTATCTCTTTCCGAATTTTCCACAGTTTATTGTGATCCACACAGTCAAAGGCCTTGGCATAGTCAATAAAGCAGAAATGGATGTTTTTCTGGAACTCTCTGAAAAACCATAGCTTTGATGAGATGGACCTTTGTCAGCAAAGTAGTCTCTGCTTTTTATATGTTGTCTAGGTTGGTCATAATTTTCTTCCAAGGAGGAAGTGTCTTTTAATTTCATAGCTGCAGTCACAGTCTGCACTGGTTTTGGAGCCCAAGAAAATAAAGTCTATCACTGTTTCCATTGTTTCCCCATCTGCTTGCCATGAAGTGATGGGACTAGATGTCCGATTTTCATTTTTTGAATATTGAGTTTTAAGCCAGCTTTTTTACTTGCTTCATCAAGATGCTCTTTTGTTCCTCTTCTCTTTCTGCCGTAAGAGTGGTGTCATCTGCATATCTGAAGTTTCTGATATCTTTCCTGGCAGCCTTGATCCTAGCTTGTGATTCATCTAGTCTGGTATTTTGCATGATGTACTCTGCACATAAGTTAAACAAGCCTTGGCATACCCCGTTCCCAGTCCATTGTTCCATGTCCAGTTCTAACTGTGCTCTTGACCTACATACCAGTTTCTCAGAAGGCAGGTCAGGTGGTCTGGAATTCCCATCTCTTCAAGAATTTTCCACAGTTTGTTGTGATCCACACAACCACATTTAACATAGTCGTTGAAGCAGAAGTAGATTTTTTTTTTTTTTCTGGAATTCTCTTGCTTTTCCATAAGCCAACAGATGTCAGCAGTTTGATCTCTGGTTCCTCTGTCTTTTCTAAATCCAGCTTTAACATCTGGGTGTTATCTGCCTCAGAGTACTAAGTTCAAATAGTGAGGATCCGGAATGAACTTCAAAAGTTTCCTTTCTCTGAACCTATGATTCCTTTTGTTTAGGCCCTTAGGAGGTATACATTCATTAGTTCCTCTGTCTAGTCCCATTTATGACTTCTTAGAGGAGTATCAACCCACTTCAGTGTTCTTGCTTGGAGAATCCCAGGGATGGAGGAGCCTGGTGGGCTGCCGTCTATGGGGTCACACAGAGTCGGACACAACTGAAGTGACTTAGCAGTAGCAGAGGAGTATCATGATTGGATTTGTGCCTCCCAAAAGGGGAAAATAATTTTAGAATTTGATAGTCACCATCAAAGTAAATAACCAGATGAATTAAATGACACTTTAACACCTTTTATCTGTCTTGTCTCTGAGGGTTGATGATGCTGTTGTTCAGTTGCTAAGTCATGTATGACTCTTTTGCTAATTCATGTCCAACTCTGTGACTCCATGGACTGCAGCATGCCACGCTCCTCTCTCCTCCATTATCTCCCAAAGTTTGTTCAAATTCATGTTCATTGAATTAGTGATTCTATCTGACCACCTTATCCTCTGCCTCCCTCTTCTCCTTTTGCCATCAATCTTTCCCAGCATAAGGATCTTTTCCAATGAGTTGGCTCCTTGCATCAAGTGGACAAAGTATCAGAGGTTCAGCTTCAGCAAAGGCCTTCAAGTGAATGGCCACAGGACTGAGGGACTTTCACTATCACTTTCACTCTGTATATAAGTTAGATAAGCACGGTGATCATGTACAGCCTTGTCATACTCCTTTCCCAATTTTGAACCAGTCACTTGTTCCACGTCTGGTTCTAAGTGTTGCTTCTTAACCCATATGAAAGTTTCTCAGGAGACAAGTAAGGTGGTCTGGTACTCCTATCTCTTTCAGAGTTTTCCAGTTTGTTGTGATTCACACAGTCAAAGGCTTTAGATGAGTCAATGAAGCAGAAGTAGATTTTTTTTTTTTTTTAAATTCTGAAACTCCTTTGCTTTCTCCAAGATCTAGTGTATGATGGCAATTTGATTTCTGGGTCCTCTGCCCCTTCAAAATCCAGCTTGTATATCTGGATGCTCTCAGTTTATGTACTGCTGAAGCCTGGCTCAAAGGATTTTGAACATAACCCTGCTAGCATGTGAAATAAAAGCAATTGTACAATAGTTTGAATTTTCTTTGCCATTGCCCTTTTTGGGGGATTATATGAAAACTGACCTTTTCCAGTTCTGTGGGCACTGCTGAGTTTTCCAACTTTCCTGACATATTGAGTGAAGCACTTGCACAGCACCATCTTTTAGGATTTTAAATAGCTCGGTTGAAATTTCCTCGCCTCTACTAGCTTTAGTAATGCTTCTTAAGGCCCACTTGACTTCACACTCCAGGATGCCAGGCTCTAGGTGAGTGATCACACCATCATGGTTATCTGGGTCATTAAGACATTTTTTGTTCTTCTATGTATTCTCACTGACTCTTCCTTCATCTCTTCTGCTTCTGTCGCATTCTTCCTATTTCTGTCCTTTATCATGACCAAATGCATATAGAGTCATCAAAATCTCCTTCAGTCATCAAAATCTCCTTCAGGAATTTTTTTGTACAGAAGCCCTTCAAGGCATAAAGTTTCTAATAGAAGATCACAGATCCTAAGGCCTTACTATCCCTGTACTAGTCCCTGTAACACTCCCATTTTACTGGTAAGAAGATCTAAAGGCCTAGTGTTGAGATTTATCTAGGATCTCTGAGCAATATGCAGTGTCGCTATCCCTCAACATCTTGATATCCCTAACCTTTTTATGTTCTAGCATCCATTCCCACTGGAAATAAATTCTTTACTATAATTGATGTATGCAGTGCATTCCTTGGTAGTCCAGTTGATGAAAGTATATCTTACTTTCACTTGGGAAGAAAACCTACTCACCTGAAAGTAATGCCTCAGGGTTTTATAGAGAAACCTTATTTCTTACAAATCCTAAAAGGCTGATCTGGGTGATATAAAGTTTCCCTAGAGTTTTACTCTATCACAGAACGTGGATGATTTGTTTCTTTGCTGTCTTTCTCCAGACTCCTAACAGGAAGACAGTGTCCCTCTGCTACAGCTTTTAGCCTTAAAGGGAGAGAAAATGGAAAAAAAAATTTTTTTTCAGTTTGCTCAAATCCAGTTTAGATATTTAGGGCATCCGATTTAGAAAAAGAGTTGCATCTAGATTCCATGGTGTCCTAAGTTTCTCAAAATTCAAAGCTATGTATCACTTTGAGGCTTTCTCAGTCTAGTGGGTTGTTGCTGAAGGTGGGTTTCAACTTTTTCTCCTGTGGCCCAATGTCTTTATATGTTTCCCAACAGTACCAACCTTAATTCAGTTTTATGGGAAAAGCTGGACCACATAGGCTTCAAGACCTGAAAGAAGAGTTTGATGAACTCACCTACCCTTGGGCATTCCAGTTATTAAATTCATTTTTTTTCTTTTAGTGTATAAAAAGACAGGCAATGCCCCTGGGGTACTCACCCAAAATCACAGGGACTATCATTGATCCATTAGAGTATTATAGCCAACAGCTGGACCCTATGATATGGAGATAACTGTCTTGCTTAAGGCCATTACAACCTTAACCCTTTTGGTTAAGATTGAGGAGAAAATTATTGTGGGATCTCCTTTAACCATTTTTGTGTCTCATGCAGTAGAAGCTCTCCTGAATTCTCATCACATTCAGCATTTCTCTGCCAGATGTCTCCTCCTGTGTTCTTTTTTTAAGTCTTTTATATAACTCTTTTAAGTGCAGTAATTTTTACTTGCTATCTCTCTCCCTTCTCTTACCAGCAAAGTCCCTCATGACTGCTTAATCCTGGTAAGGATACATTAACAAGGCACCCCAATGTACCTGCCTCAATTGCTCCATTTGCCCAAGTTATTTACAAACCAGAGGAGCTCATTTGTGCTGTTCCTTGATATTTTAAACTATCTCCCTGGCCAATGGGTCACTGAAGAAATCAAATAAGAAATCAGAGAATACCTGTAGAAAGACAAACATAAAATGCGAAGATCTAAACTCCTCGGAACACAGAAAAATCAGTTCGAAGAGGACAGTTCTCATTATGTTCATCTTTTCTTCTCCCTAATTCAGTTAGCATTCTTTTTTTTTTTTTTTTTGGCTGTGCTGTGTCTTCTTTGCTGCATGGGCTTTTTTTTTTTTTCTCTCTAGTTGCAGCATGCAGGGGCTACTCTCTAGTTGTGGTGTCAGGGCTTCTCATTGTGGTAGCTTCTTGTTGCAGAGGACAGACTCTAAGCACACATGGGCTACAGTAGTTGCAGCACATGGGCTCAGAAGTTGCAATTCCTGGGCTCTAGAGTCCAGGCTCAACAGTTGTGGCACACGGACCTAGTTTCTCCTTAGCACATGGGATCTTCCCAAGTCAGGGATCGAACCTGTGTCTCCTGCATTGGCAGGCAGATTTTCCTCACTGAGCCACCAGGGAAGGCCCAATTGAATAATTCTCTAAATTCTTTGCCTGGCGAATGAGTTATTTCTTTTACATTAGTTGCTTTTTTTTTTTTTTTTTTTTTTTGGTTTTCAGTAGCTTTTGCTTGTTCTTTCAACTGAAACCAATTCCTCCATCTCTCATTTTGCTTAAGTTTTTCCATCTCTATAAAATTAGGTGAAATAAATTACTTCATGTGGTTTTGAAGGAGTGTCCTTGTGTGGGAGTGACCTTGTAAAGTCTGTGTGTACCCAGTGACTTTGGTGGGAGAAGTGGATCTGACTTAAGCACAAGTCCCATCTTTCCCCAGTGTGTACCGGTAGCTATCACCTTGACAGGAGGTGGGTCTGAGAAGAAGGGGCTAGAGCCAGAGCTTTCCCAGTGCCTATGAGATTCAGGGTTGGGTCCCAAGTTTCTGGAGGGGAAACCCTGTGGACACAGTCTAAGCTGGCTCTGTTGTCTTTCAGTGTGTGCCCTCTCCTCTCCCAGCACCAGCACTCTTGCTCCCAAGGGGAGCTATTGCTGGAGCAAGAGGGGCTGGCAGAGGTGCTCAGCATGGTCTCGGCATATTCTCTGACAGTCAGAGATCCAAACTACGTCTGATGCACTGCTTCTGTCAGGGCTACTATACATTGCCTGCACCCTGCTCAGATCTGCTTAAGGTTTAAATTGATGTGGGGCCCCATAGCTGAACTCATATTTTTGGCTATGGCAGCCCTCACCCCCGTTCGGAGTTGTGTCAAGTGGGACTGAGGCAGTCCTTCAGCCCAGGCTGGCGTGTGCACCTAACAGTTGCTGAAAACATTAGTGCTTTTCTTAGCCCCTCAGTACTGTCCAACTCTTTGTGATCTCGGGGACTGTAGCCCATCAGGCTCCTCTGTCTGGGGATTCTCCAAGCAAGAATACTGCAGTGGGTTGCCCTGCCTTACTCCAGGGGATCTTCCCAACCCAGGGATCAAAGCCAGGTCTCCCATATTGCAGGCAAATTCTTTCCCATCTAAGCTACCAGGGAAGCCTGAGAATGCTGAAATGGGTAGCCTATCCCTTCTCCATGGGATCTTCCTGACCCGGGAATGGAGCAGAGGTCTCCTGTATTGCAGGCAGATTCTTTACCAGTTGAGCTACCAGGGAAATCATTAAAGATTTGTGCCTTTTTTAATCTGCCTTCTCTACCTTACTTCGAGAATAAGCAAGTATGTGAATATTCTTCAGGAGTAGAGTCCTGGCTTCCCACAGCCCTCCTGTTAGGCCTACCAGTGGTCTACCCAGTCTAGGGAACTCATCTTCCTGTTGTTGAACCCTAGAGCTGGGCTGCTCCGTATATGGCTCAGACCTCTCTCTCTTCAGGAGGATTTCCATGTATGTAATACCGTCCTTGTCTGAGTCTCCTTCCTGGGTCACAGGTCCTAATTTTATGGTTTCTTTCCCTTTCCTATCTGATTCCCTCTGGTCTTTCTTACAGCCTTCATTGCATAGGACTCTCTACTAGTCTCAAGTTAGTTTTCATTGAGAATTGTTCTGTGTATAGATGTGTTTCTGTTGTCTATGTGAAGGGAAGAGAATTCTGCATCTTTCTACTCAACCATCTTGCCCCTCCCCCACCAAAAAAGACAATAAGCAATTTTAAAACATAAACTTATAAGATTTCTGTTCTTCATTGAATGTTAGTATTTCCTTAATATGTTTATTTCTCTCTTGATTGCCTGAATAATTGAAAAGAAATATATTCATATAATGTAATATAGACTATTTATGAATTTTATAAGTAGAAAAATAAGCAAATTAAAATATATTACTATAACTGATATTGTTTTCCTCTTCTCATTCAAGATCCATCAAACTGAGAGGTATAATTATTTGATGAGAAACTTCTCCATTACCTAGTACTATCCCATAATTATGATATGTTTGTGTTGCCACCAGTAATAGAAGAATTAGTTTACCCAAGCAAGAAATCAGTAACTTAGACTTCTAATTAAACTTTATTATAATGAGAAAATGCATGCATTATTGTGGACTCAATCTATTTTTCCAATAGTTCTTTAATAATTCATGTATAATTAGATATGCAAATTAAAATATCTAGTATCAAAGATTTATATTTTTATTAAAATCAATAAAAGAAGATCAAAGAAGACCTCTATAGCATTATGGATATGTAATACATGTGAAATTCATAAATACCAAAGAATATATATCAAATGTGTCATTTATTGCAAATCAATGCATGTTAAGAAATGTTATCTCATTTCATTGTGGGAATCTTGCATATATTGATTTGAGTCAACTATTTCTTCAGCAGTAACCATATTTATATATCACAAATCAGACCAGCGACAAATGCTTTGGGGCCCTGGGCAAAACAAACATCCAAGATCCCCTGATACAAACTTATTACTAATTTCAGGAAGTGACAAAGCAAGCAACTTAGTGGAGTTCATCTAAATGTTGGGCCCTTTTATAACTGTAAACATGTAAAGAGACTTAAAATCAACTCCATAATCCCTTTCATAACATACAAAATGAAAAAAGACATTTCTATTTATTATATGAAGTTAGTATTACCAGGGTTTCCCTGGTGGCTCAGATGGTAAAGAAACTGCCTGCAATGGTAAAGAAACCATTTGGAATGATCTGGGTTCAATACTAGGCCTGGGGAGACCTCATGATACCTAAATCACAAAATAAAAACAACAATCTTTATCAAAATATTAGCAATAGACTCAGTAATATATGAAAACATCATACATTATGACCAAGTGAGATTTATTCAAGGGGTATACCACTGATTAATTTTCAAAGATCCATCAATGTATTACACCATATTAATTTAAGAAGTAAAATCACATGATCATATCAAATAATTAAAAAATGATTTTGATGAAATTTAACACCCCATCCTGAAAAAAATAAACTCAGAAAATGAGAATAGAGTACAAATTCATTAACTTTATTAAGAATATTTACAAAAACTCTATAAATAGTATCATATTTAATCAGAAAAAGAACACTTTCTTCCATTCACAGACAAGTAATTGCAATCTGCTATCTATACTATTGCTTTATATAATGCTGGAAGTTTTAGCTAAAGCAACAAGGCAAGAAAGGTACACAGAAGTAAAAACTGAACACTTCTCTTCGGCGTTTCATGTAACTGTTTATGTAAAAATTCCGAAGGAACCTACAAAAATGATATTTCTAACTCATAGCTAATAACTGAGGTTAGCAGGTTATAAGATACATGATAAATATATAATAATCACTTGTATCTGTATATACTAACAATGAACTTGTGACACCAAAATTAGAATATCAATTAAAATATGTAATAAATTATGCATTTAATATATAAAATATAATTAATAATTATGTTTATAATACAAAAATAAATATTTGACAATGATGAATAAAGTGAATCAACAAATGATTGATTATATATAGATGTGTTATATATATATGTATATGTATATTTATATATATACATATACACCGCACACACAAACAGTGGATTATTATCCAGTCATTAAAAACAGAAGGAAATTATGCCATTTAAAATGACATGGATTAACCTAACCTATTATGCTTAATGAAATAAGTCAGACAGAGAAAGGGATATACTGTATATTATCATCTATAAGTGAAACCTAAAAAACAATGCAAACAAAACAAGAATAGACTCACAGATATAGAGAAGAAAATTGGTTACAAAAGAGAAAAGGGAAATGGGGAGGGGAAAGAAAAACCCACGTGATTAAGAAATACAAAATACTGTGCATAAAATAAATAAGCAACAAGGATATATTGTACAGAACAGGGAAATATAACCATTATAAGCCAGAAAGAAAAACACCAATACAGTATACTAACACATATATATGGAATTTAGAAAGATGGCAATGATGACCCTGTATGCAAGACAGCAAAAAAGACACAGATGTATATAGCGGACTTTTGGACTCAAAGGGAGAGGGAAAGGGTGGGATGATTTGGGAGAATGGCATTGAAATATGTATACTATCATGTAAGAATCGAATCGCCAGTCTATGTCCGATGCAGGATACAGCATGCTTGGGGCTGGTGCACGGGGATGATGAGATGTTATGGGGAGGGAGGTGGGAGGGGGGTTCATGTTTGGGGAGGCATGTACACCCATGGTGGATTCATGTCAATGTTTGCAAAACCAATACAGTATTGTAAAGTAAAATAAAAATTTAAATTAAAAAAATAAAATAAATAAAAATATTTTAAACACACACACACACAAGTATTTTGAAATAGCTTTAATTATAATCTATGTTTTATTAGAGCTAGGACAAATAATCCTAAAATTTATATCAAACCACTGAAGACCTCAAACTGCCAAAGCAACCTTGAGAAAAAGAAACAAAACTGGATATCTCATGCTTGCAGACTTTAGTCTATACTACAAAGCTACAGTGGCACTAAGTGGTATGCAGGTCAGGAAGCAACAGTTAGAACTGGACATGGAAAAACAGAATGGTTCCAAATAGGAAAAGGAGTACGTCAAGGCTGTATATTGTCACCCTGCTTATTTAACTTGTATGCAGAGTACAGCATGAGAAATGCTGGACTGGAAGAAACACAAGCTGGAATCAAGATTGCCAAGAGAAATATCAATAACTTCAGATATGCAGATGACACCACCCTTATGGCAGAAAGTGAGGAGGAACTAAAAAGCCTCTTGATGAAAGTGAAAGTGGAAAATGAAAAAGTTGGCTTAAAGCTCAACATTCAGAAACTGAAGATCATGGCATCCAGTCCCATCACTCCGTGGGAAATAGATGGGGAAACAGTAGAAACAGTGTCAGACTTTATTTTTTGGGCTCCAAAATCACTGCAGATGGTGACTGCCACCATGAAATTAAAAGACACTTACTCCTTGGAAGAAAAGTTATGACCAACCTAGATAGCATATTCAAAAGCAGAGACATTACTTTGCCAACTAAGGTCCATCTAGTCAAGGCTATGGTTATTCCTGTGGTCATGTATGGATGTGAGAGTTGGACTATGAAGAAGGCTGAGCACCAAAGAATTGATGCTTTTGAAATGTGGTGTTGGAGGAGACTCCTGAGAGTCCCTTGGACTGCAAGGAGATCCTACCAGTCCATTCTTCTGAAGGAGAGCAGCCCTGGGATTTCTTTGAAAGGAATGATGCTAAAGCTGAAACTCCAGTACTTTGGCCATCTCATGCGAAGAGTAGACTCATTGGAAAATACTCTGATGCTGGGAGGGATTGGGGGCAGGAGGAGAAGGGGACGACCGAGGATGAGATGGCTAGATGGCATCACGGACTCGATGAACATGAGTCTGAGTGAACTCCGGGAGTTGGTGATGGACAGGGAGGCCTGGCGTGCTGCGATTCATTGGGTCGCAACGAGTCGGACACGACTGAGCGACTGAACTGAACTCAACTGAACAAAGCTACAGTAATCAAAACATCAACCATGATCCTAGCACAAAAACAGACACATAGATCTATATAACAAAATATACATCCTGGAAATAAACCCATGCACCTATAGTCAATTAACATATGGTAAAGGAGGCAAGGATACACAATGGAGTTAAAAGAAGACTTCAATAAACGGTGCTGAGAAAAATGGACAATTACACATAAAATAATGAAATAGAATATTTTTTTCTCACACCATATACAAAAATAGAATCAAAACAGATTAAATGCCAAAATGTAAGATATGACACTATAAATCCCCTACTAGAAAACCTAGGCAGAACAGTTTGACATAAATTGTAGCAATATTCATTTTTGATCTATCTCCTAAGGCAAAAGAAACAAAAAGAAAAATAAATGGGATGTAGTTGAACTTAAAAGCTTTTCCACAGCAAAGGAAATGATCCACAAAATGAAAATACAGTCCAATAAATGGGATAAAATATTTGCAAATGATATGACTGCTAAACAGTTAATATCTCAAATATATAAACAGATCATGCAATTAGAAGAATTGGTGTAAATTAGAATAATGTAAAATGAAACAAATGTGAGAACTATTTTCATTGGAGAAATAAGCCTGCAATTATCAGGAATGTAATTATCAGTAATGTAAATATCTATATAGAATAAACAATAGAATTTATAGAAACTGATTAGAAAGTTTAACAGTATTGCTGCTTAGAAGCTCACCAGCAATAATCAAGTGGGATACATATTACAAATAAGACAACTTTCAAAATGTTAATGGTACTTACAATTTGAGCAAATTAATTTAGAAAATAAAATACAGAAGCTCTACAGAAATAAATATATTTAGCTGTTAAATGGACTACAAGTTTTATTTTATGAATAGAACATTGCACATTTTATGGTTATATGGAATTTTATAAAATGTCAGGATTTATATGTGAGCGAGTGGTTCAGTGCAAAATAATAAAAAAAATTCCACTTCTTTATTAACTCTATATATTTATTCTAAAATTTACATAGTCTCTGAATCTTCTGACAAACTCTCACCACTTGAAAAGGTCAGGATGACCAGAGTGTGTACTGCAATGTCTGAGCAAGAAATCAGGCTGTGAACAGTATGTTTGTTTACTAATGATGCAGCCTTATTTGAGGTAAGAGCATTTGCACCAGTTAACTCAGGGGCAGAAGAAATAAAGTTCATGATGAATGTTACAGTGTGGGTGAAAACTAGCTGTTGGACTCTGACTAATGATCAAAATACCCTTCTGGGTGACCCCTGTAAGTTTTTTTTATTTTTGCTATCAAATTTAACTGCTGTAATAATTAGAACTTGTAAGATGGCTGGATGGCATCACTGATGCAATAGACATGAACTTGGGCAAATTTCAGGAGATGGTGAAAAACAGGGAGGCCTGATGTGCTGCAGTCCATGAGGTTGCAGAGAGTCAGACATCATTCAGTGACTGAACAATAACAACAATCTAAAGTAACAAAATTAGAGCCAAAAGTGCTTCTAATGCAAATTCCTCCAATTGTATGTGAAGAAAGAGACAAGCAGGAAATTTTAAAATTTGTCTCAAAGGCACTGATCTAAAAATGTGACAGATTTACAGATTTGCCCTTAGAACTTCTTTCTCCTGATACCTATTTCCGTTTCTTTCCAACTAAGTAAATTGATGTTGTTTTACCTTCCTTTCATATTTTTTGTTTTGCATCCTGTCCAAGATACATATTCTCAGCTGGGGAGGCATATTAGTAACATTCTCAATCCTTTTTCTAACTATAGTTGTACTTGCCACTACTCTTGGTCTCTGGCTATTACTAGATAGTCAGACCTTCACGTGATGCAGGTAAGTTGACTTTATTGTCTGTCAAAATCTAATCAATAATGATTGAAAGGATATTTACTGAGGAGAAATTTCTTGATGCTAATAGATAACCACTTATTATTTGAAAGTATCAAATTCATCTCATTAATTTCTTCATTGATTATTTCACTCAACTTTTGTTGAATTCCTTTTGCTATGCTCAGGACTAGGCTTAAAAATATGAATAGTAAAATTCAGGAGAAAAGAAAGGTATTGAAAAGAAAAGCAAAATAAAATAAAATAAAAAAGAGAGAGAGAGACTACTCCGAAAGCTGCATTCTGTGAGAATTGAGTGATTACCTTAAATTTTTTAACCTGGATACCAAGTTTCCTTTTGCTCTTTTAACATATTAATGACAAATTTAGTGGCTTAAAACAACATAAATTTCTTATTTTACAGTTTTGTATATTAGAATTCTTACAGGGATTCCACTGGGCTAAAATCAAGGTGTCAGCAGGTCTGCATTCCTTTCTGGAAGCTAAGTAGGAAGATTCAATCAATTCACTTTCCTTTCCCAGCTTCTAGAAGCTGCTGACATTTCTTGATTCATATTCTTCCTCTATCTCCCTCCTCTAGCAGTCTTTTATCTCCTGTAATCATAATTCTCTCTCACTACAATCTGATAAACTTCTTTATATGTTAAGGTTTCATCATTGGATAATGAAAGATAATTTCCCCCATTTTAAGGTCCTTTAGTTAATCACATCCACAGACTATCTTTCACCATTCCAGGTAACATATTCATGTGTTGTGGGATAATAAATGTGGGCATTTTGAAGAGGTCATTATAAGAATCCCATAATTTGATAATAAAATATCCTCAATTGAACGGTAATTATGGTAATTATGTACCAGTTCTTAGGACTGTTGCGACCAAAGCAGAGAAATATAAACAATTAGTAATCAGTTCAGTTTCAGTTCAGTCGCTCAGTCGTGTCCGACTGGTTGCGACCCAATGAATCGCAGCACGCCAGGCCTCTCTGTCCATCACCGTCTCCCGGAGTTCACTCAGACTCAGGTCCATCGAGTACATGATGCAATCTAGCCATCTCATCCTCGGTCATCCCCTTCTCCTCCTGCCCCCAATCCCTCCCAGCATCAGAGTATTTTCCAATGAGTCTACTCTTTGCATGAGGTGGCCAAAGTACTGGAGCTTCAACTTTAGCATTATTCCTTCCAAAGAAATCCCAGGGCTGCTCTCCTTCAGAAGAATGGACTGGTTGGATCTCCTTGCAGTCCAAGGGACTCTCAGGAGTCTCCTCCAACACCACATTTCAAAAGCATCAATTCTTTGGTGCTCAGCCTTCTTCATAGTCCAACTCTCACATCCATACATGACCACAGGAATAACCATAGCCTTGACTAGATGGACCTTAGTTGGCAAAGTAATGTCTCTGCTTTTGAATGTGCTATCTAGGTTGGTCATAACTTTTCTTCCAAGGAGTAAGTGTCTTTTAATTTCATGGCTGCAGTCACCATCTGCAGTAATTTTGGAGCCCCTGCAAAATAAAGTCTGACACTGTTTCTACTGTTTCCCCATCTGCTTCCCATGAAGTGATGGGACCAGATGCCATGATCTTCGTTTTCTGAATGTTGAGCTTTAAGTCAACTTTTTCACTCTCCTCTTTCACTTTCATTAAGAGGCTTTTTACCTCCTCTTCATTTTCTGCCATAAGGGTGGTGTCATCTGCAGCTGCGCAGCCACCCAAGGAGCAGTGGCTGCATAGGCATAGGAGGGCCTAGAGGAGCTATCCCACACTAAAGGTCTGGAACAGCGGCGGCAAGGAGATACCCCTCATCCAAGGTAAGGAGCAGCAGCTGTGCTTTGCTGGAGCAGCTGTGAAGATATACCCCTCACCCAAGGTAAGAGAAACCCAAGTAAGATGGTAGGTGTTGCAAGAGGGCATCAGAGGGCAGACACACTGAAACCATACTCACAGAAAACTAGTCAATCTAATCAAACTAGGATCACAGCCTTGGCTAACTCAATGAAACCAAGCCATGCCTGTGGGGCAACCCAAGACGGTGGGTCATGGTGGAGAGATCTGACAGAATGTGGTCCACTGGAGAAGGGAATGGCAAGCCACTTCAGTATTCTTGCCTTGAGAACCCCATGAACAGTATGAAAAGGCAAAATGATAAGATACCAAAAGAGGAACTCCCAGGTCATTAGGTGCACAATATGCTACTGGAGTTCAGTGGAGAAATAACTCCAGAAAGAATGAAGGGATGGAGCCAAAGCAAAAACAATACCCAGTTGTGGATGTGACTGGTAATAGAAGTAAGATCCGATGCTGTAAAGACCAATATTGCATAGGAACCTGGAATGTCAGGTCCATGAATCAAGGCAAATTGGAAGTGGTCAAACAAGAGATGGCAAGGGTGAATGTCAACATTCTAGGAATCAGCCAAATAAAATGGATGGGAATGGGAGAATTTAATTCAGATGACCATTATATATACTACTGCAGGCAGGAATCCCTCAGAAGAAATGGAGTAGCCTTCATGGTCAACAAAAGAGTCCCAAATGCAGTACTTGCATACAATCTCAAAAATGACAGAATGATCTCTGTTCGTCTCCAAGGCAAACCATTCAATATCGCAGTTATCCAAGTCTATGCCCCAACCAGTAACGCTGAAGAAACTGAAGTTGAACGGTTTTATGAAGACCTACAAGACCTTGTAGAACTAACACCCAAAAAAGATGTCCTTTTCATTATAGGGGACTGGAATGCAAAAGTAAGAAGTCAAGAAACACCTGGAGTAACAGGCAAATTTGGCCTTGGAATGCAGAATGAAGCAGGGCAAAGACTACTAGAGTTTTGCCAAGAAAATGCACAATTAGTGACGAAAGGTTAAAAATAAAGTAGTTTATAGGTACAGTGTATTGGACTGAAATGAGACTGATCAAATATTTAGGAAGTTTTAGATACTATTGCAAAAAATAGATGCAGAACATTAGAAATTATTTGTTTTATCATTATTAGCTTTTAGTTTATTTAATGACATAGCTATAGAGTTCTTCCTTTATTACTGTTAAACTAACATAAGAGAGGGGACTAGCACAAGAATTCAGGACTAAGGAGTATATTTACAGTGTTCCTTCAGCAACTGTTTTAATATCATCTACTTTAATTGAATTTTTGAACTCTATTCATGATATTTGAAAAAAAAAAGTTTCCACTACTATAAATAAACTCTACCACCTCCTATCATTTTACCCTGTAATGATCTTGTGTAAGTTTTAGCTTAGAATGATATTTTTGTTTTTGAAAATGCAGCTGACTTTTCAGTATTTATTCAGCTGATTTCTTGCTATATACCTGGATAATTTGATTACCCTTCTGAGTACAAAACATTTAAAATAATATAATGTCAAAAATTTTCCAGCTAAATATATGGCAAAAGCTTGTTTTTAAATATATGCATTTAAATATCTGCAATTCACATATCAATAAGGTGTTTTCTTTACCACTGTAATGAATATTTGATTATAACTTCTATATTGAAGAATTGCTTTCTTAATTAAACTTAAATACTACTTCCAATACATCACAAACCTATTCTTACAGAATTAAAGATACACTTCCATGAGACAAAACAGTAGGTTTACTTTGTATTTCCTGATTCAGGCAGACATGCATGTGATTTTAGATTTCCACTTAAACCTAAAACCAGGATAAACCAACTGTTGCTCTGCATTGAACACATTAACATAGAGACCCAAGATTAAATACTTAAGATGCATTTGTTGTAGGTAAATGTCATGAAGGACAAAAATTCATGTACAGAGTGAGAGCAGGAGTGAAAGAGATGGGAAAGGTACTACTAACCTTACCGTTCTTGTGAGAATTTACTATATAATTAGCAACAATAATATATATGTTTAAGTTAACACTCTGTATTGATTTATTTTAATTTTTTTTACTTATCATAAAATTAACAAGCAGGAAAACTAAAGTAAAAATAAAAATAAACTGAAATCCAGGCTTAGAAGGAGAAGTATAAAGTCATCAATTTTTAACATTTTTGACAAAAGCCAATAGTCCCAGTTGTAATTTATAAATAAAAAACATACATGAATGCATGGCACATAAATTTGTCTATAATGTACTGACTTTAAAGTTTATTAAATGCAAGTATTAAAACAGACGGAAAAAGTGATTTATACAGCATGAAACAAACAAACAAAAAACCCAGAGCACTAAAATAGAACTTCACCTAAAATATGCTAAAAATTTCAAGCCAATATAAATGAATAAACTCAAATTTGTAAAGAAAAATTGCTTTTAGATTGATGAAATAATATAACACAAACATATATATTTGTGTCAGGGATTCATCTAAGAAATAGCATTTCAGAAGTATTCAGATTGTAATGATGATCCAAAGAGTAAAAGAATCCTCATGTCACATAATTTATAAACTAAAAATTAAAAATATAAGAATATATTTCCAGAAATATAGAAATATAGAAATATTTAAAAAAACATAATCTTTTTAGTCAATCTGACTCATTTTTGCGAACCCTGGCAAATTAAGTGATTGAAATATGCATACTATATAAAATATTAGAATTTTTGAATTAATAAATGTATATAGTAAATACAAACAAAATTATATGCCTAATTATGAGTGCAATTTTATTTTTCATACTCATGAAATATGTTGTTTCTTTCCACTAGACCACTAGGTCAAAATTCAATAAATTTTAAAATAAAAATAGTGATGACAGTTTCCAAATTCATTGTGACAAAAGTATCTGCAATTAAACTTGGTATATATAACATTATTAGCCAATCAGAAATAATATTCTTTGAAGTTTTAATAAACATATAGTATACAGGAATCAGTCGATGAAATTGAATAAATGCTTTATAAAAATTTTTCTGTAAGACATTTTTTAAAACTTAATCAGCATAATTTCCTGACTAGGAAAACATTGTTTTATAGAGAATATCTGAATATAATTCTTATTTGGAAAATATGCTAGCATAATCTTTATGTGACTTGTAGTTTGTTATAGTTCTTTAGTTGCTAAGTCATGTCAAACTCTTTGTGACCCCATGGACTATAGCCTTCCAGGTTCCTCTGTCAATGGGATTTCCCAGGCAAGGATACTGGAGTGAATTGGCATTTCCTTTGCTAGGATGTGACTTGCAGAGAGATGGACAAAAATCAGTCTTTAACTTTTAGTCCATAATCCATTGCCAGCCTATGTGTAAAAAGTCCAGTGGAGGATCAGAGAATAAGCCAGTATGTTGAAGGGAATAATAAGAATCTTAATTCAGGTTCCTATGACAAACTGCCATAAATTAGGAGGCATATAAAAAACGGAAATTTACTTCTTACAGTTCTGGAGACTGGGGTTCTAAGAACAGGGTGCAAGCATTCAGGTTCTAATGAAAGCCATCTTCTGATGCAAGCTGTTGACTACTCTTCTATCCATATTCATAGCCCAGAAAGCAGAGAGATGAGGAAAGTTCTTTCCTGACTCTCATAAGGATATAATCATATTTACAAGGTTTCCACCCTCATCACCTAAACTATTCCAATTACTTCCCAGAGGCTTCCAAAAGCATTCTCCAAATATCTGGCTGTGGGAGTTGGGTTAGTCAAGTTGAAGGAAATGTGACGGTGGTGTCAGTGTAATCCTGGGACAAAGTGTTGCATTCATATAATTTATTATGCTAATGAGCAAGGGCTGACAGGTGGGTGTCATCCACAAAGGAGATATCATTACCAAATTCCAACAACACCAGTCAAAAGAAACCTGTTTCCTTTCACCATCCATTTGATAATGCAACCACGGAGAAATTAAGAATTAAATGTACGTAAAATGGAAATTTTTTTCTTGGGGATGGTCTTGCCTCCTGTCTCCTCTACAATATCATGAACTTCCATCCATAGTTCTTCAGGCACTCTGTCTATCAGATATAGCCCTTAAATCTATTTCTTACTTTCATTGTATAATCGTTAAGGATTTGATTTAGGTCATACCTGAATGGTCTAGTGATTTTCCCTACTTTCTTCAATTTAAGACTGAATTTGGGATGAGGAGTTTATGATCTGAAGCACAGTCAGCTCCAGGTCTTATTTTTGCTGACTGTATAGAGCTTCTCCATCTTTGGCTGCAAAGAATATAATCAATCTGATTTTGGTGTTGACCATCTGGTGATGTCCATGTGTAGAGTCTTCTCTTGTATTGTTGGAAGAGGGTGTTTGCTATGGCCAGTGTGTTCTCTTGGCAAAACTCTATTAGCCTTTGCCCTGCTTAATTCTGTACTCGAAGGCCAAATTTGCCTGTTACTCCAGGTGTTTCTTGACCATCTAGTTAAGGCTATGGTTTTTCCAGTAGTCATGTACAGATGTGACAGTTGGGCTATAAAGAAAGCTGAGCACCAAAGAACTGATGCTTTAGAACTGTGGTGTTGGAGAAGACTCTTGAGAGTCCCTTGGACTGAAAGTAGATACAACCAAGTCCATCCTAAAGGAAATCAGTCCTGGGTGTTCATTGGAAGAACTGATGTTGAAGCTGAAACTCCAATACGTTGGCCACCTGATGCGAAGAACTAACTGACTGCTTTGAAAAGACCCTGATGCTGGGAAAGATTGAAGGTGGGAGGAAAAGGGGATGACAGAGGA
Source organism: Budorcas taxicolor (assembly GCF_023091745.1). NCBI lineage: Eukaryota > Metazoa > Chordata > Mammalia > Artiodactyla > Bovidae > Budorcas > Budorcas taxicolor. The sequence continues at coordinate 51,103,178 of NC_068929.1, read as the reverse complement.
TGAGATGGTTGGATGGTATCACTGACTCAATGGACATGAGTTTGAGTAAACTCTGGGAGTTGGTGATGGACAGGGAGGCCTGGCGTGCTGCATTCCATGGGGTTGCAAAGAGTTGGATACGATTGAGTGACTGAGCTGAACTGAACTGAAAATGGAAATTTACCTCTAGCTCACATAGATGATGTGGAAAACATATTGCAGGCTAAGGTCTTATTTCCCTTTACTTTCCTTCAACAAGATAATTAACCTCGGTCTTACCTTTTCTATGTGTTGTTAATGTGCTAGTTGGGCTTCCCTGATAGCTCAGATGGTAAAGAATCTACCTGCAATGTGGGAGACCCCAGTTCAATTCCTGGGTCAGGAAGATCCCCTGGAGAAGGGAAAGGCTACCTACTCCAGTATTCTGGGCTGGAAACGTCAATGGATAGTGCATGGGGTCGCAAAGAGTCAGATACAACTAAATGACTTTCACTCACTCTTCAATGTGCCAGTTGATCAGTCGTGTTTGACTTTTTGTGACCCCATGGACTGTAGCCCACCAAGCTTCTCTGTCTTTGGGATTCTCTAGGCAAGAATTTCCTTCTTCCTTTGAAGAAGGAAATGGCAACCCACTCTGGTGTTCTTGCCTGGAGAATCCCAGGGACAGGGGAGCCTGGTGGGCTGCTGTCTATGGAGTCGCACAGAGTCAGACACGACTGAAGTGACTTAGAAGCAGCAGCAGCAGGAGGAAAGAATAGTGGAGTGGGTAGCCATTCCCTTCTTCAGGGGAATCTTCTTGACCCAGGGATTGGACCCAGGTCTCCTGCATTGTGGGATGATTCTACTATCTGAGACTCCTGGGAAGCCCATTTATGTATAGAGATGTATGTAGAAAACATAATTAAATTTAAAAAATTGAAAAAAAGTTGATTTTGATTAGAACTGATCTTGGAAATAACTTTAAATGAAGTTTTCAAATACCTAAATATGTTTGGGATTTGTCTGAGAAATCAAGAGGCATGAAAACTATAGGCTGGGCTATATAAACACACATACACACATAAATACAGCTGTTTCTTGATATGCCTATCAAATCAAACCATTCAATGAAAGAGTTATAAGAAAATAGAGCATTTTAATTCAGGAATGATTAAAATGAATAAATAAAGTTTAGTATGTCAGAAAAAAAGCACAAATGAAGACAAAAAAGATAAGCTAGAAAACACTGATGTTAACCAAAAAGCAAAGTTCCTCAATATACAAACAAATTTGCATTAAAAAATTATCCTGAGGCACGAAATATGGGAACAAAGAGATCAAAGAAAAATGGATATCAATAATCAGTAAATACCTACAGTAATGCTCAACCTCTCTTGTAAATCACAAAATGCAATTTTTCATACATATATTTGAATATGTTTTAAAGTAATATTTTAGAGAAAAATTCATACTGATGCATGGTACAAACCAGCCACAATATTCTGAAATTACCTCCAATTAAATTAAAAATATTTTTTAAATGAAAACAAAAGATAATATCAAGTATTGATTATTATATGAAGAAAAAGTACTGTCATATAGTCTGTAGGTGAATAAATTAGTAAAAAATTCATGGAGAGTGATTTGGCAACATCTAAAATATTGTATTTATTTGCAAACAGTGGCTGAAATAGAAGAACAAAATATTTCTAGTTTTTTAATTACTTTAAATAAAAATAAATATTTATCAAAAAATGGATTTAATCTGGCATTTCTACATCTAAAAGATAGAATACTTTGTTCTTATTAATAAAAATTAAAGTGTTCTTTTTGTGTTCAGTTCAGTCGCTCAGTCATGTCTGACTATTTGCAACACCATGAACCACGGCACGCCAGGCCTCCCTGTCTATCACCAACTCCTAGAGTCCACCCAAACCTATGTCCATTGAGTTGGTGATGCCATCCAATTATTTCATCCTCTATTGTCCCCTTCTCCTCCTGCCCTCAATCTTTCCCAGCACCAGGGTCTTTTCCAATGAGTCAGCTCTTCGCATCAAGTGGCCAAAGTAATATATGCAAAGAATAACATATTGAATAACAATTGCAAAACATAGTGAATAATCCATTTTGTTAAACAAAAATCTGAAAATAACTTACATTTATTTCTAATCATTTTGTAAAATGAAAATAATTATAGTGTTTAAAAATTGTTTTTTTTTTTGAACTTGAGGCAGATGATACAGAGAAATAAAAAATAAAAAGATAAAAGCATTTTATAAGGAAACTTCAAATATTAATCATCATAATGTATGTGTCCCTTACCAATCAATTTACCTTGTCTCTAAAGCTTATGCTTTTGGAAATTCTTTAACTTAAATGATAGATGCCTTTAAATATGATGCTGTTATGTGGAAGTTATTTTGTATTTCACTTTATAAAGGTCAGTAAAAGAGCAATACTTTATAAATATTACTCTTATTTTGCAGCTTGTAATGATAAACATAAAATGGATATATCTGACGGTCAACCAGGTTATAATTTATAATCTTCTAATTATTAACTTTATTGCTTCTTCATATATATTATTTCCATACTATTTCTGTTCCCTGGGTTTACTGATAATAATAAAGAAATTATAGGAAAACTGTTTTCACTTTCTCTTATTCTATTCTACAAGAAGGAGATCTAAAAATAATATATATATATGTAAAATACCTATAGAGTCACCTTTAGGAATTGTATCTAATATGAAATGCCAAATGCTTGAGTTCTAATTAATTCAAATATTATAACCTTTAAGATACCTTTTGCAAATATTTAAATATTCACAATGTTTCCTTAACCTGATGTAAAGTAGGACTTCCCTGGTGGCTCAGTTGGTAAAGCCTCTGTCTACAATGCAGGAGACCCGGGTTTGATCCCTGAGTCAGGAAGATCCCCTGGGGAAGGAAATGACAATCCACTCCAGTAAATGATGTAGACACAGAAGATTAATTAATAATCAAGATTTTATTTGTTAAATAGATACTTGAAGAACTTTTCCAGTAGACTGAGATGAATGACTTGCCATAAAACAGAAATATTTGTATTCTCTTAGAGAAAACTTCTACTGTTGGGTTAGTCCATCTGATAATCAGTAAAGCCAGTCATGACACGAGGTTGTGGTGAAGAAAACTACTTCACTTATTGCTGGGTCTCAAACAAGGAGGGACTTCCCTGTGGTTCAGTGGTAAAGAATCTGCCTTTCTTGCAAGGGATCCAAGAGACTTGGGTTCAATCCCTGGGAGATCCCAAGGAAGATTCTCTGGGGAAGGGCATGGCAACCCACTCCAATATTTTTGCCTGGAGCATCCCATGGGCAGAGGAGTCTGGCAGGCTACAGTTCGTGGGGTCTCAAAGAGTCGGACACAACTGAAGCAACTTAGCACATTCACATTCAAGCAAGGAGAATGGGCATCTCATGCCCCAAACACCGGAACTACTCAATGGCTTTCAGGGGCAGGTTTTTAAAGACAATGTGAGAGAGTATCACAGGGTGTGTGATCAGTTTATGAGCAATTGTCTGATTGCTTTATTGTGAGGTAAATGGTGATGAGTCAGGGATTTCAATCATCAAACTTCTGGTTCTAACCAATCTGGGCTCTACATGCTAGTGGTAAGCATGCAGTTAATTTCTTCCACTTGGTGTGGGTTTTAGTACCTGTGAAACAGGTACTAAAAAATATAGCTCGGGATATTATCTATAGCCTTTGAGAAAGAACTAAAGTTCTCAAAGGGCTAAACTATTATCATTTTGTTTTCCTTAACTGCTTTCCTTTATCTCTGTATTTTCTCACTTCTCTGATTTAATCTATTCTTTGGAACGAAGGGGATGCTTAGAAGAATAAAGATTTTCTATGAATAGGAGGAAAGGGAGGTAGTATAGGGAATCTGTCCCAGGAATGATCCACAGAGTCTTGCTTTGTTTCATTGTCTTGTTTTGCTTCATCATATACTTCAGTTAACCTTTTATAAAGTAATTTTTTGACTCCAAACTAAGCCAAACCTAGTGTTCTTCCTACAAATTTGGGATTTTTTTTTTAAACAACCCATTTCTACAGAGGTAAAGATTTAAGACTCCAGTGTAGCAAAATTTGATCACAGCATTAGAAGACTACCAAAGTGAAGGAAATATAATAAAGGCAGAGAGGTTACAGAAATCAAGTAAAATCAGCAGTAGGATATCTGTATACTACCATAGGTTTACAGATCTTCTAGTTAGGTTGTTAGAAAAATTGTCGGCCATATCTGTCAAAATAATGAGCCTGGATTTGGATCCCTCTGAGTGTCATTTTTTTGAACAAAGAATCCTATTCTGCATCTATTTATCAGGATTAGGGGAGATAATCAGGATGGAATACCTCTAAAGCTTTTGCAGTTAAGACAATGAAAATGTTAGTCACTCAGGTGTGTCTGACACTTTGTGATCCCATAGACTGTATCCCGCCGGGCTTCTTCATCCGTGGGATTCTCCATTCACTTCTCCAGGGGATCTTCTAGACTCAAGGGTTGAGCCCTATCTCTTGCATTGCAGGCAGATTCTTTACTGTCTGAGTTACCAGGGAAGCCAAAAGTGAAGTGTTAGTTGCTCAGTTGTGTCTGACTCTTTGAAACCCTATGCACAGTAAAGTGCTAGACTTCTCTGTCCAGGGGATTCTCCAGGCAAGAATACTAGAGTAGGTTGCCATTCACTTCTCCAGGGGATCTTCCCAACCCAGGGATTGAATCCAGGTCTTCTACCTTGCAGGCAGATTATTTTCCACCTGAGTCACCAGGGAAGCCTTTATAATTTCATATGAATAAAGAGATTTTCTCAACCTATCTGGGGAATCTTTCAGAACTAATTTACTATGAAATTAATTAAACATTCTGTGGCCTGGAATTTCTCCTGGTCAATCCTATATTATTTAGGAGTTTTCAGTCCATACATATGCCATCTTCAGTCTGAAACTGATAATTCAGTGCTCATGTTGCTCAATAAATTAATATGTAGTGCTTATTCTACAAATTCCCAGTGATAATTAAAGTATTCCTAAAATTTAAAGATTAAACTTCACAGTGTAATTATCAAAGTCTCTTTCTCATATTGGTTCAGCAGCTTAAGAGAATTCAGTAAAAGGAATGGAAAATTCAAATGTGATTATTAAAAGTCAAATAAAAGTGCCAAAGCATTAAACATTTTGTAAGACAAGAATTAGAATATCATGTTATTATATAAGCTTTGTGAAGTGGCAAGTAGTAAAAGTTGTTTGATTTCCTCTTATATAAAGAGGAAAAAAAAACCTCTTAAACTGTGATACTGTAAAATTAACTTCATGATAATTCAAAAGAGTCTAAATTTTAATAATATCTAAATTTATGTGCTGTGAGAAAAAATGGATAAGACAAGAGAAAGAATGATAACCTATTTCTACCTAATAAATCTAAGAAAAAGTCAAAAGTGTGGTAGCTTCCTCAAGGGAATGAAAGCTCTCTTAGTACACTTTATATGTGAAGGAGAAAGTGAAAGGCAGAGAAAAACATGTAGCAGAAAGTATAGTCTGAATAAATCTCATATATTGTTTCCAGAACCCAGAATCCTGCCAGTGAGTACACTTTCCTGGCTAATTAGAATTAAAAAAAAAAAATGTTTTTGGTCGGGTCTAGATGATGTTAAGTGTTTCCCTGGTGGCTTACTGGTAAAATAATCTGCCTACTAATGCAGGAGATGCAGGAGGCGTTGGTTCAATCCCTGGGTCAGGAAGATCCACTGGAGTAGGAAATTGTACCCCACTCCAGTATTCCTGCCTTGAAAATATCATGGACAGAGGAGCCTGGTAGGCTACAAGCCTTGGGGTCACAAAGAGTCGGACACGACTCAGCACAAACACAAGCTGATGTTAAAAGCTGCATAGTTTCCACTATAATATGTTGCATTGGTTGTTTTCTTAACTTGAAAAGTACCTTTAATTAACTGAAAAAATAAAGAATATTTATCTCTCTTTATGTTATATCTTTGGCTTCCCAGGTGGCACAAATGGTAAAGAATCCACCTGCCAATGCAGGAGACATAAGAGATACGGGTTCGTTTCCTGGGTCGAGAAGATCCCCTGGAGTAGGGCATGGCAACTGACTCCAGTATTCTTGTCTGGAGAATCTCCATGGACAGAAGAGCCTTGGGGCCTACAGTCCATAGGGTCACACAGTTGGACATGACCAAAGTAACTTAGCATGTACACACACACACACATAATATTTTAAAAATATTAACCATTTATATAATATGCATGATATTTATATGAAATTTCATTTAGAAATAAAAGACTGGAAAAATTCCATCAAAACAGTTGACAGGGTTATTCTGTGGTGATTCAGATTAAGCATATTTTTGCTTTTCTTAAGAGTACACCCTCTTCCTTCCTTGGTCCCTGTTATGTAATTAAGCAACCCCCTCAGCTGATTCTTTATAAAAGAGGAAGGAAGAAATTAAAAAAGTAAGAAAAGGATATGGATATTAAAATGACTTCACCTTAGTGTTATAGGTTTCCTGCTTCTTTTTATTTAGTATAATCATACTATTATATAGCATCACTATCTACATTGCAAACAGATTTTTTTTAAAAATTTCTAATTTAATATGACTGGTATGAGAACAGATTCTTTATTTCACAGTTTTATGTCACAAATGTGTGATGTTGTGCTAACATGATGAAAACTTTGGAAATGTAGGTATGATCATTAATCACTGAAATGAACTATACTGTATAGACATCATCCTTAGAATTAAAAAAAAAAAAAAAGCTTCAAAACTTTTTATTCCTCAAAATGTGTACAGATTTAGTTTATAGAGCAAACTCTAGAGCTATGAAAACTGAACATAAAAATGAGTGGAAAGTTTCAAGTTACCCTATAATTTCAAAATAAAGAAAAGGCCATTAGATCAAGATCAGTGTGCCCATCTTCAAGAAATACATAGCATCATTTCTTTAACTATATTCCCCTGTGATTTGTCCCACTTAATTTTTGAATAACTAAGCAAATGAGACTTCCTCTAAACATCCTTTGGGTTATTATCTCACAGCCTCATTCTAATACTGTTAGGAATTTTGGTAGGTTATGTAACTTCTCAAGACATTTTTATACCTTGATTCAGCAAACTGTTGTTCACAGATGACTTTATTAAAAAGAAGTGTCTTGATATAGAATCAGATGATTGAAAATTCATGTGCATTTTGCATAATATTTGCCAGCTATTACCATCTTGTATAATGTGTAATTATTTCTAAGATTCATTTTCCTATACTATGATTTTACATAGTTTGTAAATAGAGTTACTGTGAACTGTCTCGTGATGACTAAAAATGGAAGGTGTGGAAGTTAAGTGCAATCAAGCAAAAAAGATTAATTAAAACAACTTGCACCCTCAGGTAGTTTTAAAAGATTATGAGCTTTTTTTTTTTTTAACTGTTTCTGTGATATGACTACTAATTGTCATAAATAGCAGTTTTGACATTCTTTAAAAAGTCACTTTAGGAAGCAGTGACCATGGGCCAAAGGCCAAATATGTATTTGGATGTACTTCATAGACACACAAACATACAGATACACACACATATAGATAGGTGCAAAATATACAGCATACATATGTATGTATATATATCTAAATATAGTCAGCTGTATTATAATAGTGTTATATGAAGTTGTCAAGTAGAGGATCTAGGTTAAAATGTAGGTTGGGACTATCTTTATATAAAATAGTATATAGAGAAATATAAATAAGTGAGAATTCCCCCAGGCATAACTATAGAATTATGGGTAAAGAAGAGGGAGCTAGAAAAAGTTTGTGGGTGTGCCATCACTGAAATAAAGGAAAAACACTAAGAGATAGTGAAGGACAGGGAAGCCTGACATGCTGAAGTTCATGGGGTTGCAGATTCATACATCACTTAGTGACTAAATAACAACAAAGGAGAATCTATCGGGAAATCAAAACAGGAGAACAGAGAGATAAGAGGGAATATCAGAGAGTGAAGTATGATGACTATCAAATGATAAGTTGATGCTAATATACACAGGTTTCAAGGGAGTGAATCTGGGCTTATATCTGCATCAGTTATAAGACATAACATAAAGTTTCTAAATGTCTGAATGCTCCATTTATATCTACTAAAAAATGAAAAGACATGATACGGATTTTAATAGCAAACTAAATATGATAATACTTTAATCCCTGTGAAACTTAAACCCATTTTATATTATTTTATTATATGTATCATTACTCCTTTAATTATATTTGTGTAATAAAAGTTAATTTGCAATGATCCAAGTGAAGAAAAAATTGTCATGGGAAAAATAGAATAATATATTCACATACAACTGAAGAAAGTAGCTTCTATTTATAAATATTTCTGTCATACACTATATGTGGTACATTATGCTTACTGTATAATGTCTGTTATCTTTAACTTCACCTCATAATCAGATCTAATAACATAGTCATATTTAACAGGAAGGACTAGCACAATTAAATTCCACTACAGACTAAATCTTGATTAAAGCATTCCAACAATTTTTGTGAAAAATATTCTGAAAATTCATCTTAAATAGCCATAGTTTGGCAGCTGAAAATTCTTTTTTTGCTTTCCATATGTAAAAGTTTGAGAATGACATATACTTAATATCTTGGTCAAGAATCATCCCATCCACTATATTACTTTTGCAAGTATGATTTCTCCAATTTTGTTTTTCTATCATTACTGCTTTGTTATTCTGTATGCCCCTATAATATTGAACATTTAAACTGAGTTAGTTCCGACCTTAAAGTAAGATGATAGAAAAGAATAGTTCAGTTAAGCTGTTTTTCAACCATCAAAAAAATAATAATAAAAGATTAAGTTTATCAATATTTTGTATGGACTTACCAGGTTACCAGGTGGCACTAGTGGTAAAGAACCTGTCTGCAATGCAGGAGACATAAGAAATGCAGGTTTGATCTCTGGGTTGGGAGGATCTCTTGGAGGAGGGCTTGGCAATCCACTTCAGGATCCTTGCCTGGAGAATCCCATGGAAAGAGGACTCTGGCAGACTATGGTCCATAGGATAACAAAGAGACAGACATGACTAAAGTGAAATAGCAGCAGCACCATTATATACACAGATTTTTTTCTTATGTAAGATTATCTTAGAATAAAATCCCATTGTATTTGTTTATACATAAAGCCAAGAAAGGTCAAATCTTTTGGAGACCTTTCCAGTCATAACCATATTATTTACATTTTTTCATTATATTAAATATTATTTTGTTTGTAGATATAAGACCAACTTGACCCCTCTATTATATTAGAGGAATGAAAATTCATCATCAGGTTAGTGAGCCAGAGGAAGGTAATGCCCATTGTTAATTTTAGTCACAGGGCAGTGCAACTTTAGACTAAGAAGATCTCATGTTTGCTACTGCGGGTGTGTGTTATCACATAAAGCACAAAGCAATGAGTTAACACAAAGTATACACATTCAATGAAAGAATATTTGGCATTCTACTTTCCATACTTTGCATACTTTGTCTTGTATTTCACCATCAAAGACTAACAAATATTACCTGTATAATTCCATAATCTATTGACATATAGATATCAGTTGAATACTTTATATTAATCACATGGAAACTAGGATCATATTGAGAACAAAATAAGGAACAGTGAATTTCAAAATCAATTTTATTACCATGCATATTGAAAATACAGTGGCTCATGAGTACTTAACTGATGTGAGGACATTAAATGTGTTACCAATGTATCATTATTTAGACTTCAAATATATTTTATTTTGACCAACTGTGTCAACCAAAAGTGTATCTAAATATCTTTTAATGTACTCATCAATTTCCAGTTTTCCACAATCCCCAGCACTCTTCTATGTATACTGATCAGTGTGCTTTTGATGAATACATCCTAGTCTCTTCTTTATAGGTATTTGAATTTAACAGCCTTATTTTTCCCCAACAAACTTGGAAGTGTAGAGATTATATGTGTACAGTCAGGTCAGAGGCACATACAGTAAATGATATAAAATTATATTTGAGTAACAAATATGGAAATATTTTCTTTAAATTACACAAACACTAAAAATAGTTGAAAAAATAATGAGCTTCAGGAAGATTGATAAGAACTATTTAAAAGTCCCACAGGGACTTAGATAAATAGTCCTGAGTTCCCATAGATTATCAATGTGATTATTTTATATCTGTATAACAAGATATTCACAGAGGCAGCAACATTTGAAGACAATATGTGAGAGCATAAGACCTATCATATTGTTTAAAAACAGGCAATAGTCTTCTTGGGCAATTAAAAAAAATGCTGGCAAATGAATTCTCTCACTTGTCAGCATGGTAAAGTACCAGAATTTTAATTTATTTCCACTTTAAAAGCCCTATTTCTAAATTCAGTCACATTGAGAAGTATTATGGATTAAAATTTCAACAGTTACATTTTTGAGAGAAACAATTCAGCTCATACTTTGTTTGGGTAAGCATACAAGAAAATGAAATAATGATTTTATAGTATTGGATCTTAAGTTTAGGTCAAAAACAGTTTATAGTAATTCATTTATAAGTATAGTTATATACTTTTGTACTTTGTGAGTGCACTGGTTGTGTGTGTGTGTGTGTGTCTGTGTCTGTGTGTGCAGTAATCAGAGAGACCATGCTAGATTCTCAATTTACAGTGTTATTATGCAGAGTTTATTTTGTAAAAATTTGATTATTATAGAACTAAATATATATGATACTTTGATTTCAAAAAATGTTATGTTTCGTAAGTTCCTTAATAAATAAGAGGTATGAAAAGCAAAGGAGAAAAGGAAAGATATACCCATCTGAATGCAAAGTTCCAAAGAATACCAAGGAGAAATAAGAAAGCCTTCTTCAGTGATCAGCGCAAAGAAATAGAGGAAAACAATAGATTAGGAAAGACTAGAGATCTCTTCAAGAAAATTAGTGATACCAAGGGAAAATTTCATGCAAAGACGGGCTTGATAAAGGACAGAAATGATATGGACCTAACAGAAGCAGAAGATATTAAGAAGAGGTGGCAAGAATACACAGAACTGTACAAAAAAGATCTTCATGACCAAGATAATCATGATGGTGTGATCACTCACTTAGAGCCAGACATCCTGGAATGTGAAACCAAATGGGTCTTAAAAGCATCACTATGAACAGAGCTAGTGGAGGTGATGGAATTCCAGTAGAGCTATTTCAAGTCCTAAAAGACGATTCTGTGAAAGTGCTGCACTCAATATGTCAGCAAATTTGGAAAACTGAGCAGTGGCCACAGGACTGGAAAAGGCCAGTTTTCATTTCAATCCCAAAGAAAGGCAATGCCAAAGAATGTTTAAACTACCACACAATTGCACTCATCTCACACAGTAGTAAAGTAATGCTCAAAATTCTCCTATGAAGGCTTCAACAACATGTGAACCATGAACTTCCAAATGTTCAAGATGGTTTTAGAAAAGACAGAGGAACCAAAGATCAAATTGCCAATATCTGTTGGATCATCAAAAAACAAGAGAGTTCCAGAAACACATCTATTTCTGTTTTATTGACTATGCTAAAGCTTTTGACTGTCTGGATCACCATAAACTGTGCAAAATTCTGAAAGAGATGGGAATACCAGACCACCTGACCTACCTCTTGAGAAATCTGTATGCATGTCAAGAAGCAACAGTTAGAACTGGACATGGAACAAAAGACTGGTTCCAAATAGTAAAAGGAGTATGTCAATGCTGCATATTGTCACCCTGCTTATTTAACTTATATGCAGAGTACATCATGAGAAACGCTGGGTGGATGAAGCGCAAGCTGGAATCAAGACTGCTGGGAGAAATATCAATAACCTCAGATATGCAGATGACATCACCTTTATGGCAGAAAATAAAGAGGGACTAAAGAGCCTATAGATGAAAGTGAAAGAGGACAATGAAAAAGTTGGCTTAAATCTCAAAATGAAGAAAACTAAGATCATATCATCTAGTCTCATCACTTCATGGCAAATAGATGGAGAAACAGTGGAAACAGTGGCAGACTTTATATTCTTGGGCTCCAAAATCACTGCAGATGGTGACTGCAGCCATGAAAGTAAAAGACACTTACTCCTTGGAAGAAAAGTTATAACCAACCTAGACAGCATATTAAAAAGCAGAGACATTACTTTACCAACAAAGTCCTTATAGTCAAGGCTATATTTTTTCCAATAGTCATGCATGGATGTGAGACTCGGACTATAAAGAAAGCTGAGTGCTGAAGAATTGATGCTTTTGAACTGTGGTGTTGGAGAAGACTCTTGAGAGTCCCTTGGACAGCAAGAAAGTCCAACAACTCAATCCTAAAGGAAATAGTCCTGAATATTCATTGGAAGGACTGACGTTGAAGCTGAAATTCCAATACTTTGGCTACCTGATGCGAAGAAATTAGTCTTTAATAAAGAAGATTCTGATGATGGGAAAGATTGAAGGTGGGAGGAGAAGGGGGCAGCAGAGGATGAAATGATTGAGTGGCATCACCGACTCAATGGACGTGAGTTTGAGTAAACTTTGGGAGTTGTTGATGTACATGGATGCCTGGCATGCTGCAGTCCATAGGGTTGCAAAGAGTCAAGACATAACTGAGTGACTGAACTGAACTGAAGTAAACTGAACAAATAAAACTTATTTCCTTTTTTCAATTCCAAGTTATTTATATTTCATTTAGATTATTTAATCCAAGTAAAAGCAAACAAACCACTTCAAAGCATAATAGAATATTATTTTTTGTATATCAAAAGGAGAAACTGAAATTTATGCAAATTACTAAATATTACCATATTTCCTTATTGATTATGTGAAATGTTTGCTTTGTGATTTAAGACTGAGGGTCAACACATTGAGAATGAGCATAGTGATTATATATATATAGTGGGGTATGTGTGTCTGCTGTAAAATTAATATATATATAATTATATATATTTAATTTACATATAATTATATAAAATGAATTTGCATATAAGTATATATAGTAAATTTATATAAATATATATAATCTTGTAAGAAAGGGAATGAAGAAATTAGTTTCCATATTAAATATAAAATATCAGTTTTAAACTAGCCCAGTACACAATGTTCTATGATTTTTAAATATGATTATTAAAGTTATATGAATTATGTGAAATTTTGAAGCTGTTGAACATATTCTCAAGAAGGAAAAAAATGAACAAATGAAAACAAACATAAACTATAACCAGAATTAAAAGTGAAAAACTGTGAAATTATTCCAGAACCCTGATCACAATAAAGTTTTTGGTAAAGATTTGTTAAATACAAAGATCTTCAATAGTTACTGTGTTGTTGTAGCCAGCCAGTTTCCCAGGTAGCTACCCTCTCTAATTAGCTGCAACAAAGCCTGCTCTTTTCTGTCTCCTGAGGTCAGTCCTCTGGTGAGAAGGGAAGCAAGGTGCACGATAGGAAACAGCTTAAGTGGAATACTGACAAGAGGGAAAAAGAAGCCAAACAAACCAAACTAAGAATCTAATTTATCTTGTGTTACCCAAGTCCCCTCCAAATCTAAAAGGGCAACTGCTCCCACATATTCAGATTTGAGAGGAAAGGATTATTTGGGGGTGGAGTGATTAGCTGGAATAAGTCCTGAAATAATGTTTCAAAATATTCTGGACTACTGTGTTCCTGATTCAGGTGGTATATTAAATGGCAGTGTGCATGTGCTTGTCCTTTGCCTTATTTGATGACATTGACAAAGCAGCCAGTCTAACAGTAAAGCTGAAGTGTCTCCAAAATGGGATGGAGGAAAGGGGAAAGGGGGAAGTCTTCAAATGTTTGAATTCATTTGACTATTTTTATAAGATGAATTGGGTTGTTTGCTATAGTCTTGATTGAAAACATATCAGTAATCATCAGTCATTGTTTTAGTAAATGTATAAAGGTCATTTGTTACAGTAGTTCAGGATATAAAAATAATGCTTATCTTTAAAACAGTAGATGGTGCTGTGAACAGATTGTCACAGGGAATTGCCAAGATATAGATCAGTTTGGAAGGTGGTGGCAGGAAATTAGAATGAGATACAGAGCAGAGTGTCAACAGCAGCAAGTGTGCATATCTGCCTTTTTTATCAGATTGCTTTTTTAAAGTGATAAAGAGGAGGCATGGATGAATAAATCTCCAGAAAATAAGAAAAGAGGAAATTCCTGTAGCATATATGTAAAATAGTATGTAGAATTGGATGCACAAAAGGAGATATCATCTGATGGAATTATGGTCAGTCTTTCCAAACCTGAACACATGCAAAACCATAATCCAATATTATATTTTTTAAATGCATATATAACATTTAAATTGATTGTATAAGGCTGTCTTTGTAATTTTCATTTATGTTTTCATATGTAAAATGATGAATATATTAAGTATATTTAAACATTCAAGTAGCTTATTCATTGTTATAATTTTATTCTTCAAGCAGGTGAAGGGAATCAGGAGCTAGTTAACACTTTGAAAATGTATGTCTCCCTGTCTAAAGAATCAAGATTTCTGGAGAAAACAATATCATAGAGGACAGCCACAGTGCAGTTAATATGTAGCCAAGATTGCTGAGAAGGTGAAGTTCATAAATCAAAATTAAGGGTACAATCAGAAAATTGAGTGAGGAAATTGTCTTTGAAGGAACTAAGTGAAAATGAGCTATTTCAAATCCTAAAACATTATGCTGTTAAAGTTCTGGACTCAATATGCCAGCAAATTTGGAAAACTCAATAGTGGCTACAAAATTGGCAAGGTCAGCTTTCATTCCAATCCCGAAGAAAGGCAAGGCCAAAGAATGTTCAAACTACGGCAAAATTGCACTCATCTCACAGACTAGCAAAGTAAAGCTCAAAATTTTTCAAGCAAGTCTTCAACAGTAAGTGAACCGAGGACTTCCAGATGTTAAAGCTGGATTTAGGAAAGGCAGAGAAACCAGAGATCGAACTGCCAACAGCCATTGCATCTTAAACAAAGCAAGAGAGTTCCAGAAAAACAGCTACTTCTGCTTTATTAACTACACCAAAGCCTTGGACCGTGTGGATCATGATAAACTGGAAAATTCTTCAAGAGATGGGAATACCAGCCACCTTACCTGCCTCTTGAGAAATCTGTATGCAGGTCAAGAAGCTAAAGTTAGAATGAGCCATGGAACAATGGGAGTGGTTCTAAATTGGGAAAGGAGTACGTCAAGGCTGTATATTGTTACCCTGCTTATTTAACTTATATGCAGAGTACATCCTGTGAAATTCCAGACTGGATGAAGCACAAGCTGAAATCAAGAGTGTGGGAAAAATATCAATAACCTCAGATATGCAAATTACACCACCTTCATTGCAGAAAGTGAAGAGGAACTTTAGAGCCTCTTGATAAAAGTGAAAGAGAGTGAAAATTATGGCTTAAAACATAATTAAAAAACAAAGATTATGGCAACTGGGCCCATTTCTTCATGGCAAATAGATGGGAAAAAAAAGGAAACAGTGTCAGAGTTTATTTTCTTGGGCTCCAAAATCACTGAAGATGGTGATTTCAGCTATGAAATTAAAAGGTGCTTGCTCCTTGCAAGAAAAGCTATGACCAACCTAGACAGCATATTAAAAAACAGAGACATTACTTTGCTGACGAATGTCCATCTAGTCAAATCTATGGTTTTTTCAGTAGTCATGTATGCATGTGAGAGTTGAACCATAAAGAAAGCTGAGCACTGAAGACTGTTGGAGAAGATTCCTGAGAGTCCCTTGGACTGCAAGGAGATCAAACAGTCAATCTTAAAGGAAATTAGTCCTGAATATTCATTGGAAGGACTGATGCTGAAGCTGAAGCTCCAACCCTTTGACAACCTGATGGGAAGAACTGACTCTGGAAAAGACCCTGATGCTGGGAAAGTTTGAAGGCAGGAGGAGAAGGGGAAGACAGAGGATGAGATGGTTGAATGTCATCACCAACACGATGGACATGAGTTTTAGGAAGCTCTGGGAGTTGTTGATGGACAGGGATTCTTGGCGTGCTGCAGTCTATGGGATTGCAAAGAGTTTGATATGAGTGAAGAACTGAACTGAACTGAACTGTGAAAATGATCTTAAATTATCTAAGGGCATGGCTTTCAAAGAAAGGACAATGACTATGAAAATAAGGAGAAAAAGAAGACAATAAAATAAGATAAAACTCTGAGATTATGAGGGCAGTAACCTGAGCAAATGCCAATTTTAACTTCTTTTTTACAAATACAGTTTCCAAAGATTTTATTTTAAATGATGGTGATGGTTATTGTTAGAAAAATGAAACTTATACTAACTAGAACTATTTTACTCTTGGTTATTCATTCTCAAGTTCTATTTTTGACTAATTTGTGGTTAATTTCACCTTCTGTTGGGGTTTTAGGTTTTATATATTTAAAAAAGATTTCTTCCATTTTTCTTGAGCTATAATTGCCATGCAACTCTGTATAAGTTTAAGGTGTGCAGCATAATAATTTGACTTACATACATCATGAAGTGATCATCACACTGCCTTTAAAGAATATCCATTATCTTATACAGATACAAAATTTAAAAATAGAAAAAAAAATATTCTTGTGATGAGAAATCTTAGTATTCAACCTCATAGCTACTTATATAACACACATATGTATCATGTCTTACATTACATTCCTAATACTATTTTATCTTATATTTAAAATTTTGTGCCTTTTTACTACCTTCGTTCGCCTCTCCCTCCCCAAGCCCCCAAGTTGTGGTAACAAGAAATCTAATTTCTTTTTTTGTTTATTTATTTGTTTGAAGTATAATACACCTACAACACTATGTTAGTTCTTTTGACATGGCATAGTAATTCAATATTTCTATACATTTTGAACTAATCAACACCAGAAGTCTAGTTATGATATGCCAGCATACAAGCATATTACATAGTTATTGGCTATTCCCCATGCTGTACATTATATACCCATGAGTCATTTATTCTGAAGCTGGAATTTGTACCTCTTAATCTCCTTCATCTATTTTATTCCTCACCCCACCTGCCTCCTTTTGGCAACTACCAGCTTTTTTTCCTTAAGTCTTTGATTCTGGTTCTGTTTTGTTACATTTATTCATTTGTTTTTATGTTTTAGATTCTACATATAAGTGAAATAATATAATAGTTGTATTCATCTGGCTTATTTCACTCAGCATAATACCTTGTAAGTTCATCCATGTTGTTGCAAATGGCAAGATTTCATTCTTTTTAATTGCTGATGCAGATAGTATTCCTTTAGTGGCATATTCTCATAGGAGTTAAATAAACTGGGTGACAATACACAACCTTGATGAACTCCTTTCCCAATTTTGAGCCAGTCCATTATTACATGTCTGGTTCTAACTGTTGCTTCTTGACTTGCATTCACATTTCTCAGGAGACAGGTTAACATGATCTGTTATTCCCATTTCTTTAAGAATTTCCCACAGTTTATTGTGATCCACACAGTCAAAATCTTTAGGATAGCCAATGAAGCAGAAATAGATGTTTTTCTGGAATTCTTTTCCTTTTTCTGTGATCCAACAGATGTTGCCACTTCTTTTTCCCATTCATCTGTTGATGAGCACTTACATTGCTTCCACTTAACTATTGTAAATAATGCTGCAATAAGTAGACGTGGATGTATTTTTTGTAATGATTGTTTTCCTTTTCCTAGGCTTAATTCTGTTTTTAATCTTTTGAAGAGCCTCTGTACTGTTTTCCTTAGTGGCTGCACCAATTTACATGTGCACAAGGGTTCTTTTTTCTTCACATTCTCAACAAAACTTGTTGTTTGTTGTCTTTTTGATAGTAGCCATTCTGACAGGTGTGATTCTGATTTCTCTGGGGTTTTGGTTTGCATTTCTCTGATGATTAGCAGTGTTTGGCTTCATTTCTTATGCCTGTTAGCCATCTGTATGTCTGCTTTGGGAAACTATCTATTCAAATCCTCAGCTCATTCTTCAAGCCAGTTGACTTAAAAAAAAAATGTTGAGTTGTCTGAATCCTTTGTATATTTTAAATATTAACACCTTATAAAATATATCCTTTGTAAAGATCTTCTCCCAGTCAGACAGTGGCCTTTTAGTTTGACAGAGTCCAAATTGTTTATTTTACCTTTTGTTTCCCTTGCCTGTGGAGATCTATCCAGAAAAGTATTTTGACCTGCTGGGGACAGTTTCAGACACGGCTTATTGTTGTGTCTGATTTATTCCAAAGCTTTCCTCACCCATGGCGAGTAGAGCCTGGATCTTAGGGTGAATGTCTTGGAACTGATGCTAGCCTGCGTCTGGGTAAGGACAATGCTCAAAGTGTCTTTGTGGCCACTGCTCAGTCACTGATGGATGTTGCTGGCTCCTGGGGTCTCTGACAGCAGGGCCCTGGGGATACTGGAGCTGATTTCTGCCCACTAGTAGATAGGGCTGTTCCCTAGGGTGGCTGATGGCAGTGTCTGTGGTGGGTAGCTCTGGATCCCATGGCTACTGCCTGAGGATACCAGGGTATTCCAAAGCTGTGGTTGGCCTGCTGGTAAGCAGGGATAGGGTCCAGGGCATCCCAGAGGTGCTGCCAGGCTACTGGTGGATTGGCTGCATCCTGAAATGGCAGGCTGTGTGGCTGCAGTCATCCTGGAGCTGTTGTTTTCCCTCTGGTGTGTGGCTATAATTCTAGCCCACTAGTGGATGAAGCCATATCCTGCTCTTTCTGACTTCAGAGCCCAAGGGTCCCAGCGCTGGTGTTGGCCTACTGGTGGGTAAGGCTGGTCCTGAGGCTTTTTCCAGTCTACTAGTGCATAGAGCTGGGTCACAGGGCCTCAAGCTGAAGGGCCTGGAGTTCCTGGACCTACTGTCTATGCAGTATTATGCAGGGCCAAGGGCTAGGCCCTCTGCTGTACAAGGCTGAGTCCTAATGGCTATGGGTTCAGGTGGTCTTAAAGTAACTGACGTGCTTCTGAGAGGGAGCTGTGTCTCCACTAGTTTCTTGGTCTAAGAGATTCCAGTACTGGTGACTAAAGTCCAGTGATGGACCAGTGACAGCACTAATAAGCTAAAGGGAGGATTCAAAATGGTGCTTTTCAACACCAGCCTCCACATTGTAATATAAGCTCCCTTAAATGGCTGTTCCAATGTTTGTGTACCCAGGGTGAGCTATGCTTGCCTGCTGCCTCTCCAGGGTACTCTTAAGATTAGCTGCTGATTCTGATCCAGGCTCTTTTCAAATCTTTGCTTCTGCCCTGGTCCTGGAACATGTGAGATTTTGTGTGTGTCCATTAAGAGTGCATTCTCTGTTTCTCTCAGTCCTCTGGTTCCCCCAGAAGTAAGCCCTGCTTTTCTTGAAGCCAAATATTCAAAGGGCTCATCTTCACAGTGCAGGACGCTCAGGCTAGGGAGTCTGATTTAGGGCTCGAACCCCTTGCTCCCTGGAGAGAGCTTCTGCAATTGTAATTATCCTCCTGTTTGTCAGACTGTGGGACCCAACTACTTTGTGTCTCATCCTCTCCGGCATTCCTTAGCACATACATGCACGCATTCTCCTATCCACATTTTTATGCTATCTTCTTCATATTTTTAGCTGTAGATTTTTTTCTTCCAGTTTTCTGATTTTTCTTATCAATTGTTGCTCCATAAATAGTAATAAATGTTGGTGTACTGTGGATGAAATGAACTCATAGTCTTCCAACTCTGACATCTTGACCACTCCATATAACTATATTTCTTCTATTTTTTAAATTATCTATAAAATAGAATTATAGATAAGTAGTTATTTTCTCTAAAATCATAGGAAATAAAATTTCACTAATTCCTAGCTACCATGGTTTAGGTAGAAAGTCAATAGTCAATTTAATTCTTCCTCTTTCAAAAATTAATTAACCTTCCCTATCCAACCCCATCTACTACCTATCCCATTAGTTACTGTATTCTGGAAATTTATCATAATGTATCTAAGAATAGAATTTACTCATATTTATTCTGCTTTGGATTTGTTGGGCTTCATAGAGTTATGAATTGGTATCCTTCATTGATTCTGGAAAATTTTCAAACATTGGCTCTATATTTTGCTTTTGACTTGCTTCTTGACATATGTAAATATACTTCGATATTTGTTAGACCCTTGCGGTATCCTTTAAAACTCTTAGTCACCTTTGTTGCTCTTAATCACTTTTATATTTTTATGTTCTTCCACACTGTAATCTAGCAATACTTGAATTTTACCTTTTTTCTAGAGCTGAGTTTGACAAAATGTGGTCCACTGGAGAAGGGAATGGCAAACCATTTCAGTATTCTTGCCTTAAGAACCCCATGAACAGTATGAAAAGGCAAAATGATAGGATACTGAAAGAGGAACTCCCCAGGTTGGTAAGAGCCCAATATACTACTGGAGATCAGTGGAGAAATAACTCCAGAAAGAAAGGGATGGAGCCAAAGCAAAAACAACACCCAGCTGTGGATGTAACTGGTGACAGAAGAAAGGTCTGATGCTGTAAAGAGCAAAACTGCATAGGAACATGGAATGTTAGGTCCATGAATCAAGGCAAATTGGAAGTGGTCAAACAGGAGATGGCAAGAGTGAACGTTAACATTTTAGGAATCAGCCAACTAAAATAGACTGGAATGGGTGAATTTATCTGTCAATTCATTGACAGATAAATAAATTGGTGGTTTATTACTTTACTCTTAACTTTTAAGTTCTTTATGTATCAAGAAAAATAGTCCTTAATTAGATATGTTATTTGCAAATATTTTCTTTTCATCCTTGGATTATATATTATTTGTCTTTAGACAATCTCAGCAAAATATAATTTATCAGTTTTTTTTAATTAATTGCACTTTTAATGTTATACCTTAAAACATCCTCAAACTCAAGGACAAAACAATTTTTCCTATTTTTCTCTCTATACATTTTGGAATTTTATATTTTATATTGATGATCTATTAAGAATTAACTTTTCATGAAAGTTGTAAAGGTCATAAAATTAATTATATAGAGCCTACATTATAGTATTCAAAAGTGCTTCACTGAATTTATTAGAGACCCTCTGGAAGAAGTCACTTTCAGCTAGGCCCTAAGATTATTTCAAAAGATAGTTATTATTAGTAACTATAGATAGTTATTATTGGTAATGATATTACTGGAGTACAATTAGTATTAATTTAATGAAACAAAGCACCATGAATTAGAGCAGGAATAAAATATGGGGTCTACTGGGATTACATATTTTTTAAATGACAGCTTAAAAGAACAGTAAGGAAACAGTATTCACTAAAATGTTAAGACAAAAGTCAAAAAGAAAAATCTAGATGATTAATATAAGATATTCAAATAAGAAATATAATAATCAAATTTTAAAAATTACTATAACAGCAAATTAAACTGAGCTCTTCAGCTCAGTTCAGTTGCTCAGTCATGTCCGACTCTTTGCGACACCATTAATTGCAGCACACCAGGCCTCCCTGTCCATTACCAACTCCCGGAGTTCACTCAGACTCATGTCCATCGAGTCCATGATGCCATCCAGCCATCTCATCCTCTGTCGTCCCCTTCTCCTCCTGCCCCCAATCTCTCCCAGCATCAGAGTCTTTTCCAATGAGTCAACTCCTCATATGAGGTGGCCAAAGTACTGTAGTTTCAGCCTTGGCATCATTCCTTCCAAAGAACATCCAGGATTGATCTCTTTTAGAATGGACCTTTTGGATCTCCTTGCAGTCCAGGGGATTCTCAAGAGTCTATGGCATTGCCTTTCTTTGTGATTGTCACTAAGAATGTGTAAATTGAGGAAACAGTGTGATATCTTTGCACGCTATTAAAATTAAACCAAAATTCAAAATGAATGAAAATATAGAATGTCAGGAAGTATTATTAGAGGGGTTATTTAATACTTATTATAAAATTAAATATAGATTTGCACACAATGTTGTAGTCACGCTCCTGGATAGTTGTGTGGAAATTATTTTCACACAACAACCTGTATGTGCATGTGTTGTTGTTATTCATTCGCTAAGTTGTGTCTTACTCTTTGTGATCCCATGAACTGCAGCATGCCAGGCTTACTTGTCCTTCACTATCTCCTAGAGTTTGCCCAAACTCATGTCCATTGAGTTGGTGATGCCATTCAACCATCTCATCCTCTCTCTTCCCCTTCTCTTGCCCTCATTCTTTCTCAGCATCAGGGTCTTTTCCAATGAGTCAGCTCATGTGCATGTTTATAGAAAATTTACTTATTAATAATAAGAAAAATCAAGCAACCAATTTATCTTTCTATAGATGCATTAAATGAACAATTGCATAGATACAGTGGAACAGCTATTTGGGAATGATATTTAAAGGTTAATATGCTTATCGTTAGTAGTGTGATTTAACACTTCAGAATCTACTATACGTGTATATTGAAGTTGGAGAAATAAGTTAGGTGGAGATTATATGGTGGGAGATAGAGTTCTCACTGAGGGAGAAGGAAGTTATGATATAGAAGGAAAAAAGACTAGACCAATCCACTTGATAATTAGAAATAGATTAGAGCCAGATACATCAAATCTGTTTAATATTAATACAAATGGCAAGATACATATACAATTATAGATATGTAGGAATGCATAGCTTAGAATGCATACATGTTATTTCCTGATTCATTCTACTGAGAGGGCTTTAAAGCAGTGACATGCCAGTAGCAGAAATCACACCCAGAACCCATTCGTTACTTTCTGCATACCATTCTCAAATAAAGAGAACCAGGAATCATTAGAGATAGCTAATTCTAGAGCTGAATAAAGTAAAACACAACGTCAATTTGGAGGATCTTGCAGTGACACAAAATAAAGATATGCTCCAAAAAGATAGGGGTATGTAACTTCTTTCTCAAAAAATAAGAATATGAACACCATATGTTTTTAAACTCCTCTTGGTTCTGACAGTTTCTGAGTTTTTCCAAACAGAAGACAGAAAAGAAAAAAAAAAATCAGAAGACAATTAATGTACCATAGATTATAACCCATAGTATAAATTAAATACACATGTTGGAACCATCTCATGGAAATAAAATATCTCCCTGAGGGATACAAGCAGAGTGAAAAATAAAATAAATTTAGGAAGACAGTCCCCAGTCAAAAATAGATAGCTGTCTCATTTCTTAGATGTTTTAGCCAAGAAATTCACAACAGAAAAAAATCTATAGCTTAAAATTAGCTGAAATAAAATTATTTTTATAATAATTTAAATATATTATGTAGCTTAATTAAATTATATATGATGCTCATCAAATATTTTGGAGCTGAAAGTTTAATGCAAGATCAGCTAAATATTAAAATGGTTTTGATCTTTAAGTGAAAGTATATTGAGAGCTTAACTTCTTTCAAAAATAAGAATATCCTTAACAATATTTGAAATACTCTGAATTCTTTAAAAACAGAATAACTGTGTTTATTTATAAAATAATATTAATCTAATAATTAGGGTGATGCTGGCAATACCCTGTATGGCTCCTGGTTATGGAAGCCTCAGTACCTTGTTCCTTGTTTGCAGAGAACAGACTCCAGCCTCCATGATTCTCCCTGAGTCCCAAAGGACAGATTCACACAGTTACTAATCAGGGAAGGGAAGGGTTGAAGAGATAAGAGAGGAGCCACCAAGAAACAGTAGAGGAGCATTCATCAGTTCAGTTCAGTTCAGTCGCTCAGTTGTGTCCGACTCTTTGTGACCCCATGAATCACAGCACACCAGGCCTCCCTGTCCATCACCAACTCCCGGAGTTCACTCAGACTCACCTCCATCGAGTCAGTGATGCCATCCAACCATCTCATCCTCGGTCATCCCCTTCTCCTCCTGCCCCCAACCCCTTCCAGCATCAGAGTCTTTTCCAGTGAATCAACTCTTCTCATGAGGTGGCCAAAGTACTGGAGTCTCAGCTTCAGCATCTTTCCCTGCAAAGATATCCCAGGGCTGATCTCCTTCAGAATGGACTGGTTGGATCTCCTTGCAGTCCAAGGGACTCTCAAGAGTCTTCTCCAACACCACAGTTCAAAAGCATCAATACTTCAGCGTTCAGCTTTCTTCACAGTCCAACTCTCACAGCCATACATGACTACTGGAAAAACCATAGCCTTGACTAGATGGACCTTAGTTGGCAAAGTAATGTCTCGGCTTTTCAATATGCTATCTAGGCTGGTCATAACTTTCCTTCCAAGGAGTAAGAGTCTTTTAATTTCATGGCTGCAGTCACCATCTGCAGTGATTTTGGAGCCCAAAAAATAAAGTCTGACCCTGTTTCTACTGTTTCCCCATCTATTTCCCATGAAGTGATGGGACCAGATGCCATGATCTTCGTTTTCTGAATATTGAGCTTTAAGTCAACTTTTTCACTCTCCTGTTTCACTTTCATCAAGAGGCTTTTTAGTTCCTCTTCACTTTCCGCCATAAGAGTGGTGTCATCTGTGTATGAGTGGTGTCATCTGCATATCTGAGGTTATTGATATTTCTCCTGGCAATCTTGATTCCAGCTTGTGCTTCTTCCAGCCCAGCATTTCTCATGATGTACGCTCCATGTAAGTTAAATAAGCAGGGTGACAATATACAGCCTTGATGTACTCCTTTTCCTATTTGGAACCAGTCTGTTGTTCCATGCCCAGTTCTAACTGTTGCTTCCTGATCTGCATATAGGTTTCTCAAGAGGTGTTTTCAAGGTACTTACTAAAGTACTTAATCATATTAAAAGTTTCAATAATAATTGATTTTTCTATTAAAATCATTTTCAAAGATCAGACATTTTGTAATGACAGGTGTTAGAATATGAGCACACATGTTTAAAACTGGGCAATCCCAATACTTCTCTGCTGCTGGTGTGTTATGTAGTTTAAATGTCACAGCATTATAAATATGTGCTTACATTTTAACACTCCATTACCAAATGTCTGATCTTTGAAAATGATTTTAATAGAAAAAAAACCTATTATTATTGAAATTTTGATATGGTAAGTACTTTAGGGGATTGCCCAAAAGTTTGTTGGGGTTACAAACTTTTGGGCCAACTCAACAGCTACTTGATGTCTATTTGTTTACAAAACTTATTATCAGTGAATACTTAAAACTGGAGTTAATTTTTCAAGTACAAATATAAAAAATGCACCTACTATAAGCAGATCATTTAAAATTTAATGTGGATTTCAGAGAACAAGGAAAGTACAGTATCTTTGAATCTTAAAACAGCAAATGACTGTTGTTTAACATCTTGTCTAAGATTTTTTGCCTCCAGGAATCATGACTCATTGAGAACAAGGTTGTCTTTTTCCTTATTTATTTATACAGATTTTTGAGAAAAGCATTTTTTTACAGTTTGTCTGAGTTAAACTTCTTGTTCTCAAAGTTACAACACAAAAAAACTTCAAAACCTAATGTTTTTGACCTCATATCTTTTTTTTTTTTTTTTCAGAACAATAAGACTAGGATATCCACAATTTGAAACCCAGTCCATTATCTACTATAGTTTATCTGTTAGTGTGTGTATGGTCATTGTGTGTGTGTGTGTGTGTGTGTGTGTGTGTGTGTGAACAGGGGTTGCTATACAGATATACAGTGAAGATAGTATAGAAAAAATACCATATAAATTGTATTAGTATTTGATGAGACTGTAGAAATTTCCTGGCTCTTTCTCTTTGTTTTATGAATGGATGAGGAAAAAGGAGACTTAAGAGCATACATTTGAATCAGTTCTAATGAGGTGGATGAAACTGGAGCTGATTATACAGAGTGAAGTTAGCCAGAAAGAAAAACACAAATACAGTATATTAACACGTATGTATGGAATTTAGAAAGATGGTAATGATGACCCTGTATGAGAGAAAGCAAAAGAGACACAGATGTATAGAACAGAATTTTGGACTCTGTGGGTGAGGGAGAGTGTGGGATGATTTGGGAGAATGGCATTGAAACATGTATAATATCATGTAAGAAACGAATCACCAGTCTAGGTTCAATGCACGATACAGGATCCTTGAGGCTGGTGCACTGGGATGACCCAGAGAGATGGTATGGGAGAGAGGTGAGAGGGAGGGTCAGGATTGAGAACTCCTGTGCACCCGTGGCAGATTCTTGTTGATGTATGGCAAAACCAATACAGTACTGTGAAATAAAATATAGCAAAAAAAAAAAAAAAAAAGGCATATGTAACAAAATGGCTCATCATAATATATTAATAGTTTCTCATTTTAATATATATTTATGTTAATTGCTTTGCAATACTTTAATCTAAAGCTCCAGGAATTGTAAGAATTTTAAGTTAGGAAATTTAGAATAACAATAGAATAACAATTGAAAGATCTACCAATATTTATCCAGATAATTGCAAAATCATTGTTCATTGTATTACATTAATTTACAATTTTGGGGACAAATTATCTCTTCCAATTTTTTTTTAACAGATACGTATTTATTTGGATGAATAAGAAAGAATAGATTTAGAGAAGTTTACTTGTGAGGAAATAAAAATATAAATGAACTGAATTATTAATATAACTTTTCTGCTGTATTATATTCCTGTCTTAAAACACATTCTAAAACTTGTCCATTCTTGTGATGTTCATTTCTTACAATGTCTGCAAAGTAAAATGTATATTTAAAAAACTGAGGAGAAGCCTTACCTTTTAATAGTGTGTTTTATTTTCTTTTATTATAAAGTAGGGGAAAAAAGGCAAGATGAAAAGCTGTTATAATGCTGAGTGGCACAATTTGGCACAATAGCTCTCAAGTTTGTAATACAGCCTACAGGGAGACTAAATACATTAGGATGTATTTATATTGACAAAAGAGTCATTGTTTGTAGTGTTGAGAAGAAGGATTCTGCCATGACCCACATAACAAATTGCTGTTGTCTGACCTCATTGAAACTAGAATCTCGTGAAGTACAACCACCAGAGCTGATGTACTGGAGATTTTTTTTTTTTTTTTTTTTTACCACAGCACTCCTGGAGGGCCATGATTATACCACCCCTTATTTCCTAGACTTCTAAAGTACTCGATAAAGACTCTTATCATCTTGATCCCAGAGCTCTTTTACTTACAAGACAGGAAAGGAAAAGCTGTGCTACCACGGAATGGCATGTTATTTTCTGAAGAGTTAAGATTACCAATGAAAGAAAGAATTCACATAAACTGAAATAAAATCCCATGTTCATGTTGCAGCCAGCAGTTTTCATTAAGAAGAAAGGTGTTTTTTTTTTTTTTTTTTTTTTCCTTCCCACTTATGCTGGCTGTATCCTTCTCACCTTGTAGAGCTGAGCAGTCAAAGAGGCCTCTGCCTTCAATTACCTCATTTCCACTTACAGCATACCTCTTACTAAAAAGCACATAATAAACTGCTTTTAATCAAAAAAAGATATAATTTGTTTCATAATGCTTTGCTGTTTCTTATGGACTTTGTCTCAAACCAGAAGTGGTTTTCTTACAATTTAGATATCTTCTATGGATTTATTTCCTATTACTATTCATTAGGAACATTAAATAAATGAGCATTTTTATGTGATTGACTGTCTTAGAAAAGAGACATTGAAAATAACTTTCCAAATGTTTCCAGGGTTAAGAACAAGTTAGTTGTAATGATTTATTTTAGGTATAATATCACTTTAAATTTTATTCCAATTAAATAAACTCACCTCGGAAAAATTACAAAATAGTTTATCCAGAATGAAAATGTAAGAACTTTTAGTACTCATTAAGTACTTTCTGCCACTGTGGCTGAGCAGGCAGTTCTATATTCACTTAGAATAGCTAAAGCCATCTTGAGTAATTTTTCTAATAGGCAATAAAGAACTGAATCTTACACATCACCAGACAGCTTAAAAGCTAAGCTCTTTAATTGTTATTCTTAATATTCCACTTAATATTTTATGGCTGAATGCAGTCAGAAAGAAAGCACTGGTTTATAATTTTCATTTTGAATATATTTTGTGCATTTCATTCTTAACGAATTGATTTTGAAAGAAGTTGTTTCATGTACTTTGTCCTAAATGCTTTAAATTATTAAAAAAACAGTGTTGGAAAAAAAATCCAGACTGATTAGTAGTCATTGAGGTTTTTCAAGGCTAAAACTCTGATATCTGAAAGGTTTTTCTCAGCATCATAACACCTTTAATGAAGGGCTGAAAAATTACACTTTGGGATCATAGATAACATCTGATAGGTGGAAATATATTTTAAAATTGTATTTGTATTTTTAGAACTGTAGAAAAAAATCCAGGCTAACGAAATAAAATTTGGAATATGAAAATAAGGCAAAAAAAAAAAAAAAACACTTAGAAGAGGGTAGCAACTTCTATTGTCCTAAAGAAACATACCTGTTATTGACTCAATTGTTTTCTCCTAAAATTCATATGTTGAGGTCCTAACGTGCAATGTGATTGTATTTGGAGATAGCATCTTAAAAAGGGTAAACTTAAATGAGGTTATAAGGGTGGAATCCAATTTCAATCTGACTGTGTTCTTACCAGAAGAGAGAGATCAGAAAGATGTATATACAGGAAAAAGGACATATGAGAACACCAAGAGAAAGTGGCCATCTGCAAGTCAAGGAGAAAAGACTCAGGAGAAACTGATACTGTTGTTGGTCTTTGATCTTGAACCTCCAGTCTCTAGAGCTATGACAAAATAAATTTACGTTTTATAAGTAACACAGTCAGTGGAAATTAGTTATGGCAGCTTGAATATATCAATACAATACCCAAGTCAAAACAGAAAAGTAGATGAATATTTTCCATAATGATTTACTTTTCTGAAGAATATGCTTAGCAAAACACATTTCATCCAAGTTGTGCCAGAATGTGCATTTCATAACTTTTCATTAAATTTTAATAAAAAATGTAGCACTGTACAAGACATGTTTACTTTACATAATTTTCCTAACATTGTAATCGTAAGTGTGGTAGGTTAAAAAAAAAAAATCACTGACATTTAGAAAAATGTTAGGAAGCAGTATGATTCTATAACTTTTTTGTGTCTCTAAAAAATAGATATTATTACTTTCTATATACCTAGCTTTTAATTAAAAATAAAAGTGACTAGCAGCTTACCTTCCTGCCTACAACTTTCAAACTTGACTTTATCTACTCTCCCTTAAAACAGGAAAATCAAGGAAGAGCTAAGTCTTAATAGCCTAAAACTTTAAAGAAAATTGCAGGGTTTTTTTTTTTTTTTTTTCTCAGTAATTGATTTAGGAATAACTATGGGAAATCTGACTGATACTGCGTGAATAAAAGTCTGTTGAGATTCCTCCAGAATTTTTTTTTTTTTTTTTGGAGGGGGATGGATTTGTTTGGTGGTGAGGGGTTTCTTTCCATTGCAAAGAACAAAGGCATGAGAAAAATTCACTTATCCCTTTTCATGTGTTTGAGTAAGAACGTGGCTGATGGAACTGTCATAGCCATCTGTGATCGTAAATGGACAAGCTTGAATGTGGAAATCCAATATGCTACTAGGAAACGAAGGAAATATAAAAGGAGCTTGGCCCTACATGCATTATTTAGTTGCTGAAATACTAATTCTGGACCTATTTAACCTCTGGATTTGATATGCATGAAAAATGCACAATCCTGAATTTTAAGCTTGGTATAATTTTTTTGAATAGGGAAGGAAATTCTGGAATAGTGAGGCAAGACTAAAATAACCTATTGAGTATTTATGTTAGTTTGCTTCTATGAAGATACACAGCATACAAATAATCTCAAAGCTCCAGTACTTCTTCCTTGCTTTGCAAGAGGTTTTTTGAAAACTCTGTGTCTTCTAATCTCTGCTAGACTCACCTGAGGTAGGCTTGATTTGGCTCAACCTATCTACTTTTTCCATAATACAGAATCAAGGAAAGGCATTACATCAGACACTTGCTCTTATGGTGGGGACCAAGAGCGAGAAGGCCGAGTTGAAATACACAATACCTTTTATATTTGGTCCTGAAGTGACCCTTTACCACTTTGACTCATAATTCATCTGTCAAACAAATCATATGGGATGAGTGTTAACTCCAACTAGGCGATAGTGAATAGTTAGGGAATTATTCTAATGAGCCACAAGAATATTATAGACGTTTGTGTGTGTGTGTGTGTGTGTGTGTGTGTGTGTGTACAGTTATAAGGAAATTAGAAAAACATTGCCTTCTTATGACTCATGAGATAATTGTAGACATTTAGCTTACACATTTATATATTATTGTAGATATATGTGTGCTCTGCATTGCTTTTGTTGAAAACACTGGTTGAACTCTGGGCTTTTCAGTAAAATAGTTGAGAAAGTAAAGGTGAATACTGATGATATTGGAAAAGTTAAATGGCAGTCTAATGGCAACAGAAGTCTAGACAAAAATAACTTAGAGGATGATGGGATCAATAGCAGAGCCAATACAAGGCAACTGAATGTCCAGGGTGTAGCCTTTGAGTAAAAGAAGAATGGATTGAAGAGAAAGTTATTAAATTACATTTTTAGGAAATTCAGGTGAACTTTCTTACATAATTTTGAGTTCCAAGTATACTTTAAGAGGGAAGAATTAAATAACATAAAGTACAATTTTAAGGCAGGCAAAATGTATCACCTACATCAAAAAAATTGATTCTACAATTATTTATTGAGTCATAATTGTGTTACAATTTTACTAGCTCCTGTGAGTATAAAGATTAAAATAAAGTATCTGCTTTATTTTCAAAGATATGACTCACATATATTTACATAATCTATGAATTTCTTACATTAGGTAGAAAAGACAGTGGAACATCAATTATAATCTATAGAAAATTTTAATAAATTATCTGTTAAATGAGCAATTTATGTATGTTTTCTATGGATTCAGATTATATGGATTGATTCCCCTTTTCAATGTACAATACATCATGTAGCATATGCAGCCATTAGCTATTAAAACATTGGTTGCTTTTAAACTATTTTGCTTGCTTAGGCAGTAATTGAAACCATTTTCATTTTCACATTTACTTATAAAAATACCTGAAAATGTTATTTCATTTGGAGATTTATAATAATCTACTTATACTTCCAGATAAATTAATTATGCATTTAACATTATGACTGATACAAATAAAATATCCAAATAGTAACCATTATGTTTAGGTATAGCCACTAGCATCCTCATTGTAAGAATGTAAGGGGAAAAAAATTGGAAATTATTTTTATTCTGGCTTCTGCATCAGATCTCATTTTGTGTCTTTTGAAAATGCAAGGTGGAATGCTATTTCTTTAGATCAGATTATCAAAAAATAAATTCTGTGACTTCTTAGTCATAATATGGTTGTTCAAATGTCTCTAATTCCAGAGTTATTTTCAATTGAAGAAAACATTGATACATGCATTATAACCTACTACAAGGGTCTCCACCATGTGTATGTGTTGAGAAGGAAAGCGATGTTTCTACCAGGCCCCCAGGGGATATTTGCCAATACTGTATACTGTCACCCTGCTTATTTAAGTTCTATGCAGAGTACTTCATGAGAAACGCTGGACTGGAAGAAACACAAGCTGGAATCAAGATTGCCGGGAGAAATATCATTAAACTCAGATATGCAGATGACATCACCCTTATGGCAGAAAGTGAAGAGGAACTAAAAAGCCTCTTGATGAAAGTGAAAGAGGAGAGTGAAAAAGTTGACTTAAAGCTCAACATTCAGAAAACAAAGATCATGGCATCCGGTCCCATCCCTTCATGGGAAATAGATGGGGAAACAGTGGAAACAGTGTCAGACTTTATTTTGGGGGGCTCCAAAATCACTGCAGATGGTGACTGCAGCCATGAAATTAAAAGATGCCTACTCCTTGGAAGAAAAGTTATGACCAACCTAGACAGCATATTCAAAAGCAGAGACATTACTTTGCTGACTAAGTTCTGTCTAGTCAAGGCTATGGTTTTTCCTGTGGTCATGTATGGATGTGAGAGTTGGACTGTGAAGAAGGCTGAGCTCCGAAGAAATGATCCTTTTGAACTGTGGTGTTGGAGAAGACTCTTAAGAGTCCCTTGGACTGCAAGGAGATCAAAACAGTCCATTCTGAAGGAGATCAGCCCTGAGATTTCTTTGGAAGGAATAATGCTAAAGCTGAAACTCCAGTACTTTGGCCTCCTCATGCGAAGAGTTGACTCATTGGAAAAGACTTTGATGCTGGGAGGGATTGGGGGCAGGAGGAGAAGGGGACGACAGAGGATGAGATGGCTGGATGGCATCACTGACTCGACGGATGTGAGTCTGAATGAACTTCGGGAGTAGCTGATGGACAGGGAGGCCTGGCGTGCTGCAATTCATGGGGTCACAGAGAGTCAGACACGACTGAGCAACTGAACTGAACTGAAAAGCACTTTTCATTGCCACAATTTTTGTGTGAGGAACATTACTGTCATCTAATATTTGGAGTCCAGGGATATAACTTAACACCCTCTTAATTGGTCTTCCCTGATAGCTCAGTTGGTAAAGAATCCTCCTGCAATGCAGGAGATCTGGGTTCAATATCTCAGTTGGGAAGATCCCCTGGAGAAGGGAAAGGCTACCAGTATTTAATAATACCACTCCAGTATTCTGGCCTAGAGAATTCCATGGACAGTATAGTCCATGAGGTTGCAAAGAGTTGGACAGGACTGAGCAACTTTCACTTTCAATACAATGCAGAGAGCTGGTCCCACAACAAAGAATTGCTGTTGCTGCTACTAAGTCGCTTCAGTCGTTTCCAACTTTGTGCAACCCCATAGGCAGCAGCCCACCAGGCTCCTCTGTCCCTGGGACTCTCCAGGCAAGAATACTGGAGTGGGTTGCCATTCCCTTTTCCAATGCATGTATGAATGCTAAGTCGCTTCAGTCCTGTCCGACTGTGTTCTACCCTATGGACAGCAGCCCACCAGGCTCTGTCCACGGGATTCTCTAGGCATGAATACTGGAGTGGGTTACCATTTCTTTCTCCACAACAAAGATTATCTATCTTCAAATGACACCAGAGCCCAGAACTGAAAAATCCTGATGGAGTAAAACTCCACCTCAATGGTAATCATTTAAATGAAATAGTATAATTAAATTTCATTGTAATACAATTCTTTAGCAAATGCTTGAAGAAGTGAAGAAGATACCAGCATCATATCTATGAAAAGATCTTTGCAGACAGAGAGATCAGCCAGTGTAAAGGCTCTAAGGTGAACAGTGTTTTTGGTTTGACAAAGCACAAAAAATAGCATTATTATTTTTCAAGTATTGGGGTGAAGAAACTTACTGAAAACGAACAGAATAATATATTCATTTTCTCTGAACCCTTTATTTTTTAGCATAATAGACTGCTCAAATTCTGCTCTGAGATTATTGAGCAAAATGGGTTGAAAGAGGGAATGAATTGAAAATAAAAATGGTATTAGAATTTTGCATGTTAATTATAGAGGACTCACATTATAAGTTAAATGTGCACATAGATAATGTGAAAATGATATCCTTCATGTAGAATATGTATTATATGAATTATATGTTCTTTAATAAATGTATTTCTAATATAAATTTATCTATAACATGTTTAGTTTGAATATACTTAATATTTTATGAATATAATATACATGTCTATGTAAATGACATAGTTATAATGCATATGAAAATTGGCATACATAATTCTTAAGTAAAATGATGCAACAAATAGATGCATAATTTCTTCAACAATATTTAAAAAACTAATTATATTACATGAACTTTCTCTGTAAGAGGGCTTCTCAGGTGATGCAGTCATAAAAATCAGCCTGCCAGTGCAGGAAACCTGAGATATGGGTTCAATCCCTGAGTGGGGAAGATCCCCTGAAGAAGGAAATGACAGCTCACTCCAGTATTCTTGCCTGGAAAATACCTTGGACAGAGGAGCCTGATGGGCTACAGTTCATGGGGTCAGAAAGAGCTGGACACAACTGAGCAACTGAGAAAGCACAGGACAGCACAATTTATATATTAGAAAATATTGAAAGATAATTTATCATTTTGGTAGGTTTATCGTGCCCATCTTTGCATGAAATGTCCCCTTGGTATCTCTAATTTTCTTGAAGAGATCTCTAGCCTTTCCCATTTTGTTGTTTTCCTCTATTTTTTGCATTGATCACTGAGGAAGGCTTTCTTGTCTCTCCTTGCTATTCTTTGGAACTCTGCATTCAGATGCTTATATCTTTCCTTTTCTCCTTTGTTTTTCACTTCTCTTCCTTTCAGAGCTATTTGTAAGGCCTCCCCAGGCAGCCATTTTGCTTTCTTGCATTTCTTTTCCATGGGGATGGTCTTGATCCCTGTCTCCTGTACAATGTCATGAACCTCAGTCCATAATTCTTCAGGCACTCTATCTATCAGATTTAGTCCCTTAAATCTACTTCTCACTTCACTGTAAAATCACAAGGAATTTTATTTAGGTCATATCTGAATGGTCTAGTGGTTTTCCCTACTTTCTTCAATTTAAGTCTGAATTTCATAATAAGGATTTCATGATCTGAGCCACAGTCCACTGGTGGTCTTGTTTTTGCTGATTGTATAGAATTTCTCCATCTTTGGCTGCAAAGAATATAATCAATCTGATTTTGGTGTTGACCATCTGGTGATGTCCATGTGTAGAGTCTTCTCTTGTGTTGTTGGAAGAGGGTGTTTGCTATGACCAATGAGTTCTCTTGGCAAAACTCTATTAGCCTTTGCCTTGCTTCATTCTGTATTCCAAGGTCAAATTTACGTGTTACCCCACGTGTTTCTTGAGTTCCTACTTTTTCATTCCAGTCCCCTTTAATGAAAAGGATATCTTTTTTGGGTGTTAGTTCTAAAAGGTCTTGTAGGTCTTCAGAGAACCGTTCAATTTCAGCTTCTTCAGTGTTACAGGTTGGAGCATAGACTTGGGTTATTTTGATACTGAATGGTTTGCCTTGGAAACGAACAGAGATCATTCAGTCATTTTTTGAGATTGCATCCAAGTACTGCATTTAGGACTCTTTTGTTGACCATGATGGCTATTCCATTTCTTCTAGGGGATTCATGCCCACAGTTGTAGATATAATGGTCATCTGAGTTAAATTCACCCATTCCAGTCCATCTTCATTCGTTGATTCCTAGAATGTCGACTTTCATTCTTGCCATCTCGTTTGACCAGTTACAATTTTCCTTGAATCATGGATCTAACATTTCAGATTCTTATGAAATATTGCTCTTTACAGCATTGGATCTTGCTTCTATCACCAGTCACATCCACAGCTGGGTATGGTTTTTGTTTGGCTCCATCGCTTCATTCTTTCTGGAGTTATTTCTCCACTGATCTCCAGTAGCATATTGAGCTCATCTCACATGCTAGTAAAGTAAATGCTTAAAATTGTCCAAGCCAGGCTTCAGCAATACATGAACCATGAACTTCCAGATGTTCAAGGTGGTTTTAGGAAAGGCAGAGGAACCAGAGATCAAATTGCCAACATCCCGCAGAATCATCAAAAGAACAAGAGAGTTCCAGAAAAACATCTATTTTTGCTTCATTGACTATGCCAAAGCCTTTGACTATGTGGATCACAATAAACTGTGGAAAATTCTGAAAGGGATGGGAATACCAGACCACCTGACCTGCCTCTTGAGAAACCTGTATGCAAGTCAAGAAGCAGCAGTTAGAACTGGA
The DNA here is from genome assembly GCF_023091745.1 of Budorcas taxicolor. NCBI lineage: Eukaryota > Metazoa > Chordata > Mammalia > Artiodactyla > Bovidae > Budorcas > Budorcas taxicolor. The sequence goes on along the minus strand of NC_068929.1, from coordinate 51,067,531 downwards.
CATGGAGCAACAGACTGGTTCCAAATAGGAAAAGGAATACATCAAGGCTGTATTTTGTCACCCTGCTTATTTAACTTATATGCAGAGTACATCGTGAGAAACACTGGGCTGGAAGAAGCACAAGCTGCAATCAAAACTGATGGGATAAATATCAATAACCTCAGATATCAATATCTATAACCTCAGATGACACCACCCTTATGGCAGAAAGTGAAGCGGAACTAAAAAGCCTCTTGATGAAAGTGAAAGAGGAGAGTGAAAAAGTTGGCTTAAAGCTCAACATTCAGAAAACTAAGATCGTGGCATCTGGTCCCATGAGTTCATGGAAAATAGACGGGGAAACAGTGGAAACAGTGCCAGATTTATTTTGGGGGGCTCCAAAATCACTGCAGATGGTGACTCCAGCCATGAAATTAAAAGATGCTTACTCCTTGGAAGGAAAGTTATGAGCAACCTAGGTAGCATATTCAAAAGCAGAGACATTACTTTGGTGACTAAGGTCCGTCTAGTCAAGGCTATGGTTTTTCCAGTAGTCATGTATGGCTTTGAGAGTTGGACTGTGAAGAAAGCTAAGCATCGAAGAATTGATGCTTTTGAACTGTGGTGTTGGAGAAGACTCTTGAGAGTCCCTTGGACTGCAAGAAGTTCCAACCAGTCCATTCTAAAGGAAATCAGTCCTGGTTGTTCATTGGAAGGACTGATACTAAAGCTGAAACTCCAGTACTTTGGCCACCTTATGCAAAGAGTTGACTTATTGGAAAAGACTCTGATGCTCGGAGTGATTGCGGGCAAGAGGAGAAGGGGACGACAGAGGATGAGATGGCAGGATGGCATCACCAACTCGGTGGACATGATTTTTTCTGAACTCCGGGAGTTGGTGATGGATGGGGAGGCTTGGCGTGGTACAATTCATGGGGTCGTAGAGTCGGACATGGTTGAGCGACTGATCTGAACTGACCTGACTGATTCTGATTTATTATAGAAAATGTTAAAAATGCTATATGAATTTTTACATCAATATAAAATTATTTGATTATGAGCATGAGCAAAGTTTTGATAATTTGTAATCAGCCAAATTCAAAATCTTGCAGACAGGATTTAAGACAATGAGAAGCAAATGGTAGATATTTCATGTATCAATTTTTAAAAAATTAGTAAAATGGTAGACAGGATATACCAAAATATATTAGGGATAAATAAAGACAAAGAAAGTAGGTTATCAGTTGGAAATCAAATGGAAATGCCAATGAACTGGAGTATCTCGTTAAGTTAATGGGTCATCCGTCTTGTCAGACGAACTTGCATGAAATTTAGAAAGGGCATAACTTCACTAAGTGATGGTTTATGTCAAAAATTTACATGTTCTGGGATATATATGGGTGTGGGTGACTGTAGTATCTGATCATAAAACATTACCAATATTTACCATAAAAATAGGAAAAATCACAATACCCACTCTTGGAAATCTGTTGGATATTGTATTGGGTGTCTTAAGAGGTCATTATAATAAAATGACCAATAAGCCAATTATATAATATGTATGCATAATATGTATACCTAAAGTAACATGCAAATATGTTGAAAATATTCTTGCTTGTCTCCACAAAAGCAATGGGCCTTTTTTTGAAGAAATAATAATAAACTTCAGCCAAGAGTTTGGATGCTTTGCTAACATATCAAGAAGAATTAAAATTTCCCATTTGACTCAGGAGTGAACTATATATTTTAGAGAGTTTTCTTTACTTGCCTGTAAATATAAGCATGTATTTCCGTATCTGTATCTTCTAGATATTTACATCAATTTCATGTTATTTCTAAACCAAAATACTTCCTTATTCATACTGGAAAGATTGTTTTATTTGTGTCTTTAATAAGTTTTTTTATTTTAGGACAATAACTGAAATGCAATGATGTTTAGGGAACATTTAAAATGACAGCATTTTACTATCTATTAGGATACTTTCAATCCCTTTAATTTCTATTTATTACCTTAATATGTCTTATGCTTTATGACTATCCATAATACATGATGTAAATTACAGTTAGCTATTGGATGAATGATTGATTCATATGTACAGACAGTTCTGTAAATCAATAATAATGTCTAGTAACTATGCAAATATTTGTAAAATGAGTGAATATAAAGACAAAACCACTTATTTTGAAATGATGAGGATAGTTCTGGCAGAATATTCTGGAAAATAAAACATATTGAAATATCCTTCTCATTTCTCTCTGTTACATTAAAATGCAATTTACCCTAAAGGAAACATCTGTTTAGAAAATCAAAATAATATAAGCAATCAACTTTCTTTTGTGTTCAACTTCCATTCAGCTGTATCATAATATAAAATCATTTTTATAATGACATGATGACTATATCTTGAATTAGTTTCCCTAGAACTTTAAGGGAGATTTCTCATTTTTTTCTGTCATTTTGAAAAATATTTAAACTAGATATATTATTTGGTGAGGGTTTAATACACTAAGATAAGTATTCATTATACTATTTGCAGCCAAATATGGGAAAACTCTATATAGTCAGCAAAAACAAGACCAGGAGCTGACTGTGGCTCAGATTATGAACTCCTTTTTTGCAAAATTCAGACTTAAACTGAAGAAAGTAGGGAAAACTGCTAGACCATTCAGGTATGACTAAATCAGATCCCTTACAGTTATGCAATGGGAATGACAAATAGATTCAAGGGATTAGATCTGATAGAGTGCTTGACGAGCTATGGACAGAGGTTCATAACATTGTAAAGGCAGCAGTGATCAATACATCCCCCAAAAGAAGAAATGCAAGAAATCAAAATGGTTGTCAGAGGAAGCTTATAAATAGATGAGAAATGAAGAAAAGTGAGAGGCAAATTAAAAAAAAAAAAAGATATATCCATATGAATTCAGAGTTCCAAAGAATAGCAAGGAAAGATAAGAAAATCTTGCTAAGTGATCAATGCAAAGAAGTGGAGGGAAACAATAGAATTGGAAAGATTAGCGAATTCTTCAAGAAAATTAAAGATATGAAAGGAACATTTCATGAAAAGATGGGTACAATAAAGGACAGAAGCGGTGTGGACCTAACAGAAGCAGAAGATATTGAGAAGAGGTAGCAAGAATACACAGAAGAACTATCCAAAAAAGGTCTTAATGACCCAGATAACACGATGGTGCTATAACTCATATAGACATCTTGGAGTTTGAAGTTCAGTGGGTCTTAGGAAGCATCACTAGGAATAAAGCTAGTGGAGGTAATGGATTCCAGCTGAGCTATTTCAAATTCTAAAAGATGATGCTTTAAAAGTGCCACACTTAATATGCCAGCAAATTTGGAAAACCAGCAGTGAACATAGGACTGGAAAAGGTCAGTTTTTCATTCCAATCGCAAAGAAAAGCAATGCCAAAGAATGTTCAAACTACCACAAAATTGCCTTAATCTCACATGCTATCAAAATAATGCTCAAAATCCTCAAAACCAGGCATCAACAGTATGTGAACTGAGAACTTCCAGACTTTAAAACTGGATTCAAAAAAGGGAGAGGAACCAGAAGTCAAATTGCCAACATGCATTGGATAATAGAAAAGCAAGATAATTAAACACACACACACACACACACACACACACACACATCTACTTCTGCTTTATTGACTACACTAAAGCCTTTGGCTGTGTGAATAACAGCAAACTGTGGAAAATTCTTAAAGTGATGTGAATACCAGACCACCTGACCTGCCTCTTGAGAAACCTATATGCAGGTCAGGAAGCAACAGTTAGAACTGGACATGGAACAATAGGCTGGTTCCAAATAGGAAAAGGAGTATGTCAAGGCTGTATATTGTCACCCTGCTTATTTAACTTATATGCAGAGTATATCATGTGAAATGCCAGACTGGTTGAAGCACAAGCTGGAATCAAGATTGCAGGAAGAAATATCAATAACCTCAGATATACAGATGACACCACCCTTACGGCAGAAAGTGAAGATGAATTAAAGAGCCTCTTGATAAAAGTGAAAGAAGAGAGTGAAAAAGTTGGCTTAAAACTCAACATTCAGAAAACTAAGATCATGGAATCTGATCCCATCACTTCATGGCAAATAGATGCAGAATGAGTGGAAACAGTGACAGACTTCATTTTGGAGTAGAAACAGTGACAGACTTCAATTTGAGGGGCTCCAGAATCACTGCAGTGATTCTGCAGTGGTGACTGCAGCCTTGAAATTTAAAAAATGCTTGGGTTTCCCTGGTGGCTCAGACAGTATATCGTCTGCTTGCAATACAGGAGACTTGGGTTTGATCCCTGGAGAAGGAAATGGCAACCCACTCCAGTATCCTTGCCTGGAAAATCCCATGGACAGAGGAGCCTGGTAGGCTACAGTCCACGGGGGTCGCAAAGCGTTGGACACAACTGAGCTACTTCACTTTCACTTTACTCCTTGTAAGAGAAACAAAGACAAACCTAGATGGCATATTAAAAAGTTGAGACTTTGTTGACAAAGGTCTATATAGTCAGAACTATGGTTTTTCTGGTAATCATGTATGGATGTGAGATTTGGACTATAAAGAAAGCTGAGTGCTGAAGAATTGATGCTTTTGAACTGTAGTGTTGGAGAAGACTCTTGAGAGTCCCTTGGACTGCAAGGAGATCCAACCAGTCCATCCTAAAGGAGATAAGTCACTGAAAAGAAATCAGTCCTGAAAATTCAATGAAATGACTGATGTTGAAGCTGAAACTCCAATACTTTGGCCATCTGATGTGAAGGACTGACTCATTAGAAAAGACGCTGATGCTGGGAAAGATTTTAAGCAGGAGGAGAAGGGGCAACAGAGGATGAGATGGTTGGATCACATCACCGACTCATTGGACATGAGCTTGAGTAAACTCTGAGAGTTTGGTGATGGACAGGGAGGCCTAGCATGCTGCAGTTCATGGGGTCACAATGAGTCTGACACAACTGGGTGACTGAACTGAACTGAACTAGGTGACTGAACTGAATTGATAAAGAAGACAATTCTGATTTACAGTAAATGATAGGACTCATACAGTTGCTTGTAAATTTTAGGCTTTAAAAAACTGTTGAAACTTCAAGAAAAAAATTTTAACATGAAAATAAAGTCAAGATTGATATATTTCACTAAGAAGCAATGCAACTATATTCCCAGGCTTTTAATTACTTCCATAGATTTGAAGTTTTATAAGCCACTATCGGTTTCCATCCCCTAAGAATTCATAAAAGACACTCTATTATCTACATTAAATAAAACATTATTTTTTATGACAGAGTGTTTGACAGAAAAGAATTTGCCCATATTTTAATTCCCTTTTTCAGTTTTGATGACAGTACAAATGAATCAGTGGCTGATTAATTTGGCATTATTGTTCAGAGATCCCTTTAAAAATTGATTTAGTTATTAACCCATGACAACCATGAAGACTGTTTCCATTCACTTCATAAACTGAACTTGACATTTATTACAAATTCAGTTGCTTTACATTGCATTTCTAATTCTACTTTTTAAATACCAAGTAGTAAATGGTATAAAATTCAACAATGCATTAGTTTATAAAGAAAACTGTTAAAATTGCTTAACCTCCTTCCCTTTCACAACACAGAAAGTTAATCTTGTTCACTTGTATCTTTTCAAACTCGATCTTTCATAAATAAAATCAATAGTTGGGAAATGAAGAATCACTTCAAAAACAGAAAATAAAGTACCAAACTATCTTTTAAAAATAATTTTTAGAAGATGTCAGAGGAATAGGATGGGGAGACCACTTTCTCCCACACAAATTAATCAAAAGATCATTTGAACGCTGAGTGAATTCCACAAAACAACCTCTGAACGCTGGCAGAGGACATCAGGCACCCAGAAAGACAGCTCATTCTCTTCCAAAGAGGTAGGACAAAATATAAAAGATAAAAAGAGAGACACAAGAATTAGGGATTGAGACCCATCCCAGAGAGGGAGTTGTGAAGGAGGAGAAGTTCCCAAACCCCAGGAAACCCTTTCACTGGTGGGTCTGTGGGGGGCTTTGGAATCTCAGAGGGCAACATATCCAGGAAGAAAACACACACACACACAGATTGCATTCCTAACCATAACTCCCAGCAGAGAAGTAACCCAGATGCTCGTGTCTGCCAGCAACGAGTGGGGGCTGAACAGGGAAGTGCGTGTTGCATGCTTAGGGGAAGGACCAGGCCTGAATGACCTCAGGATGATCTGAGGGAGCTAACCTGAGATAGCAACCCAAACTGTGGAATAGCAAGAGAGAGAAAAAAAAAAGAGAGAGAGAGAGAGAGAAAGTGAGAGATAGAACTTTTCCGTGAAAAGCTCTAACCTAAGGCACAGCAGGGCCTGTTCACAGAACAAAAGATTGAGTGAACACCAATCCCACTGGAGGCAGAGAGGCAGGCAGGAGACAGCCAGAGCTGGATGAGGACATCCATCTCAGCCCGAGAAAAGGCATCCTCCACCAAACTGTGAGCCAACTCCTAGTTGCTAACCAAATCTTCCTGGTTTCCTGGACAGTTGACATCCACCAGGAGGGTCGCAGTCAGAGATCAGCTCCACAGAGGAGACACATGGCACGCTTGAGACGGTGCTCTTGCTGCGCACCCAGGAAACCGAGGGGCTGGGACCAGGGAGGTGATAAGATGCACTGTCTACCTGGGAGAGTGCGCTTAGTAAACACCTGGTCACCTGAGCTGCTTGGACCTGGGAAGGGTACAAAACGCATACCCAACCAAGTCTGTGCCTTTGTGGCGTACCTGAGAACCTGAACCTGAGTGGCTGAGACCTGGGAAGTGCACTCAACGCAGGGCCCGCTTTAGACAGCTCCCCTGTAGAACAACCTGGAGCGTGAGCAGTGTAGGCCAGAAAAGCACACACGCCATAAGCAGGGGTAAACCCAGTGTGGCCCAGACACTGTGAGCATTTCCCACACGTGCCAGTGATATTTGTTTGCAGTGTTCCTCCCTCCCCACAGCACAACTAAACAAGTGAGCCTAAATAGTTCAGTTCAGTTGAGTCGCTCAGTCGTGTCTGACTCTTTGCGACTCCATGAATCGCAGCACACCAGGCCTCCCTGTCCATTATCAACTCCTGGAGTTCACTCAGACTCACATCCATCCAGTCAGTGATGCCATCTAGCCATCTCATCCTGTGTCGTCCCCTTCTCCTCCTGCCACCAATCCCTCTCAGCATCAGAGTCTTTCCCAATGAGTCAACTCTTCGCATGCTGCTACTGCTGCTGCTCCTGCTAAGTCACTTCAGTCGTGTCTGACTCTGTGCTATCCCATAGACAGCAGCCCACCAGGCTCCCCCATCCCTGGGTTTCTCCAGGCAAGAATAACTGGAGTGGGTTGCTGTTTCCTTCTCCAGTGCATGAAAGTGAAAGTGAAGTCACTCAGTCATGTCCGAACCTCAGGGACCCCATGGACTGCAGCCTTCCAGGCTTCTCCATCCATGGGACTTTCCAGGCAAGAGTACTGGAGTGGGGTGCCATTGCCTTCTCCGACTCTTCGCATGAGGTGGCCAAAATACTGGAGTTTCAGCTTTAGCATCATTCCCTCCAAAGAAATCCCAGGGTTGATCTCCTTCAGCATGGACTGGTTGGATCTCCTTGCAGTCCATGGGAATCTCAAGAGTCTTCTCCAACACCGCAGTTCAAAAGCATCAATTCGTCAGCACTCAGCTTTCTTTATAGTCCAACTCTCACATCCATACATGACCACAGGAAAAACCATAGCTTTGACTAGATGGACGTTTGTTGGCAAAGTAATGTCTCCGCTTTTTAACATACTGTCTAGTTTGGTCATAATTTTTTCTTCCAAGGAGCAAGAGTCTTTTAATTTCATGTCTGCAGTCACCATCTGCAGTGATTTTGGAGCCCAAAAAACAAAGTCTGACACTGTTTCCACTGTTTCCCCATCTATTTCCCATGAAGTGATGGGACCGGTTGCCATGATCTTCGTTTTCTGAATGTTGAGCTTTAAGCCAACTTTTTCACTCTCCTCTTTCACGTTCATCAAGAGGCTTTTGAGTTCCTCTTCACTTTCTGCCATAAGGGTGGTGTCATCTGCATATCTGAGGTTATTGATATTTCTCCCGGCAATCTTGATTCCAGCTTGTGTTTCTTCCAAACCAGTGTTTCTCATGATGTACTCTGCATATAAGTTAAGTAAGCAGGGTGGCAATATACAGCCTTGATGTACTCCTTAAGTAAGTCTAAATAAGTGACCACCTTCACCCCCTTGTGTCAGGGTGGAAATTAGACACTGAAGATACTTGCAAACAGAGGAAGCCAAAATAAACAAAGAAGAGAGAACCACTTTGGAAGTGACAGGTGTAACAGATTAAAACCCTGTAGTCAGCATTGACTACATTGGAATGAGCCTATAGACCTTGAGAAGTATAAGCTGGAACAAGGAACTATCTGAAACTGAAGTGACCACACACTGCCCTCAACAGCTCCAGAGAAATTCCTGGATATATTTTACTATTATCCTTTTTAAATTGTTTTTTATTTTTAAGTTCTTTATTACTCCTTTAATTTTCATTTTATAACCTACTGTTACCTTGCAAAAAAAGGACCCTATTTTTAAAGCAAATTTCATATACATATATTTTATAATTTTTGTATTTTTTAAAATATTATATTTTTGAGAGCCTAATCTCTACTCTAGATTTTGAATATTTGCTTTCTGGTATCTGTTATCAATTTTGTACCTTTAAGAATCCAATCTTCAGTACCCATTTTTACTTAGGAGTGTGATTACTGGCTTGATTGCTCTCTCCCTTTTTGACTAGCCTTTTTCTCCCCTAGGTCACCTCTACCTCCTCCTTCCCCCTTCTCTTCTCTTCCTAACTCTCTGCATCTCTTTGAGTGGTCTGGGCTATGGAGAACACTTGAGGAACTGATTACTGGTTAGATCTCTCTCTCTCCTTTTGACTCCCCCTCTTCTCCTCCTGGTCACCTCTATTTCCTTTCTCCTTCTTCTCTATGTAACTCTGTGAACCTCTGAGTGTTCCAGACTGTGGAGAACACATAGGGTATTGATTACTGGCTAGATTGCTCTCTCCCCTTTTGATTCTCCCTCTTCTCCTCCTGATCACCTCTATCTCTCTCCCCCCTTTTTTCTTCTCTAAGTAACTCTGTGAACCTCTCTGGGTGTCCCTCACTGTGGAGAATCTTTTCACCATTAACCTAGATATTTTATCATCAGTGCTGTATGGATAGAGAAGTCTTGAGGCAACTGTAAGAATAAGACTGAAAGCCAGAGGCAGAAGACTTAAATCCAAAACTTGAGAACACCAGAAAACTCCTAACTCTAGGAACATTAATTGACAAGAGCTCATCCAAAACCTCCATACCTGCACTGAAACCCAGCTCCATCCAAGAGCCAACAAGTTTCAGAGTGAGACATACCAAGCTAATTCCCCATCAACACAGGAACATAACCCTGAGCATTAAAATGCAGGCAGCCAAAAGTCACACTAAACCCAAAGACACCTCAAAACTCACTACTGGACACTTCATTGCCCCCCAGAGAGAAGAGATCTAGCTCCACCCACCAGAAAACCGAAGCAAGCTTCCTTAACCAGGAAACCTTGATAAGCCACTCATCCAACCCCACCCACAGGGAGGAACTTCCACAATAAAGAGGAACCACAAACTTCCAGCATACAGAAAGGCCATGCCAAACACAGCAATCTAAACACAATGAAAAGGCAGAGAAATATTCAGCAGGTAAAGGAACATGATAAATGCCCACCAAACCAAACAAAAGAGGAGATAGGTAGTCTACCTGAAAAAGAATTCAGAATAATGATAGTAAAATTGATACAAAATCTTGAAAACAAAATGGAGTTACAGATAAATCGTCTGGAGACAAGGATTGAGAAGATGCAAGAAATGTTTAACAAGGACCTAGAAGAAATACAAAGAGTCAATCAATAATGAATAATGCAATAACTAAAATAAAAAAACACTTTGGAGGGAACCAACAGTGGAATAACTGAGGCAGAAGATAGAATAAAGTGAGGTGGAAGAAAGAATGGTGGAAATAAATGAAGCAGAGAGAGAAAAAGAAAAAAAAAAAAGAATGAAAAGAAATGAGAATAACCTCAGTGACCTCTGAGACAATGTTAAACACCCCAACATTCGAATCATAGGAGTCCCAGAAGAAGACGACAAAAAGAAAGGACATGAGAAAATAGTTGAGGAGATAATAGTTGAAAACTTCCCTAAAATGGGGAAGGAAATAGCCACTCAAGTCCAAGAAACCCAGAGAGTCCCAAGCAGGATAAACTCAAGGCGAAACACCCCAAGACACATATTAATTAAATTAACAAAGATCAAACACAAAGAACAAATATTAAAAGCAGCAAGGGAAAAACAACAAATAACACAAGGGGATTTCCATAAGGATAATAGCTAATCTTCCAGTAGATACTCCTCAGGCCAGAAGGGAATGGTAGGACATACTTAAAGTGATGAAAGAAAAAACCTACAACCCAGATTACTGTACCCAGTGAGGATCTCATTCAAATATGAAGGAGAAATCAAAAGCTTTACAGACAAACAAAAGCTGAGAGAATTCAGCACCACCAAACTAGCTCTTCAACAAATGCTAAAGGACCTTTTCTAGACAGGAAACACAGAAAAGATTTATAAACTCAAACCCAAAACAACAAAGTAATGGCAACAGGATCATACTTCTCAATAATTACCTTAAATGAAATGAGTCGAATTCCCCAACCAAAAGACAAAGACTGACTGAATGGATACTAAATCAAAACCTCTATATATGCTGTCTACAAGAGACCCACCTCAAAACAAGGGACACATACAGACTGAAAATGAAAGGCTGGAAAAGGATATTTCATGCAAATGGAGACCAAAATAAAGCAGGAATAGCAATACTCATATCATAAAATAGACTTTGAAATAAAGGTTGTGGAAGAGACAAAGAAGGACACTACATAATGATCAAAGTATCAATACAAGAAGAAGATATAACCATAATAAATATATATGCACCCAATATAGGAGCACTGCAATATGTAAGGCAAATGCTAACAAGTATGAAAGGGGAAATTAACAGTAACACAATAATAGATGGAGACTTTAATACCCCACTCACACCTATGGACAGATCAACTAAACAGAAAATTAGTAAGGAAACACAAACTTTAAATGATACAGTGGACCAGTTAGACCTAATTGATACCTGTAGGACATTTCACCCCAAAACAATGAATTTCACCTTTTTCTCAAGTGCACACGGAAACTTCTCCAGGATAGATCACATCCTGGGCCATAAATTTAGCCTTTGTAATAAAAAAAAAAAATTGAAATAATTTCAAGCCTCTTTTCTGATCACAATGCAGTAAAATTAGATGTCAGCTACAGGAGTGAGTAGCGTTTCCCTTCTCCAGGGGATCTTCCCAACCCAGGGATTGAACCCAGGTATCCCACATTGCAGGTGAATGCTTTACCAGCTGAGCCATCAATAAAATAAGGCATATCTGTAGACTTAAAGTTTTGAGATTTGGAACCAGACATTTATTTGCTTTGTATATTACTTTGTTGTGTGTTAATAATTTCTTATTAACTATATTTATTTAAAATACATAGTTTAAAATGAGTGGGATGTGGTCTCTACGCAGAGGAGTTAATAATTTTGTGGCATAGACACACACCTATAAATAAGTAACTTTGATAAGATATGGAGACTTTTAGGATAGGAAAAAAATATCAGAGGCTGAGAAGATTAAAGTATTAGTCTCTCAGTTGTGTCCAACTCTTTGTGACCCCATAGCCCACCAGACTGTAGCCCACCAGACTGTAACCCACCAGAATACCCTGTCCATGGTATTTTCCAGGCAAGAATTCTGGAGTGGGTTGCCATTCCCTTCTCCACGGGATCTTCCTGACCCAGGGATAAAAAAGATCAAGGACCAGGCTAAATATTTTTCCACAGTAGTGCTCTATTACTTCTGGTGAGCTAAAGAGATTGTGTCTCAGCATTTATGTTTGTCTTTTGTGAACAAATTTAACCTGTGTTGATTGTACAGACTTTATCAAAAGTCTTGGCTTAGTTCTAAATTATAGAGAAGCTAAAACTAGGTTATATTGCTTCTTTATTTTATGGACTCAAAATTCACTTATGTAGCTCTTCCAAAGGTTTTCAAAAGTTTACTCTCACAATCATTACTCAGTTATCAATACAAATTGGACAAGATTCAAACTCTCTACTCAATCAAATGAATAAGATGAATACATAATTAATTTTAAAAATGGAGTATATTCCTCATGTAAGTATTAACCTTCCTGATAAGTTCACTAAATTAAAGTCAGAATATTAAAATTTGTAAAAAATGCTTCATTTAAAAATGTATTTAAATAAAGTAATGATTTTTGTTTGTGTTCATCTTGGGAATGCTGATACCTTATCTATTATTAATGTTGCCAAATCTAAAATAATGTTTATTTTCAACCTAAGTTTACAACAGTCAGGTTTACTTTGAATCTTGATTAAATATCAGGAGTAATTATCATAATAACCAAACCAACATACTGACCTCAAATAATGTACAATTTCTTTTTCACTTCTACAAAGGTCATAGTGAAGAAAATTTAAAAAAAGAGAACCTCAACGTACAAACTCCTCTTTTGAAAACTTTGACAAATTTTCACACTATATATCTTTGAAAGTATTTCAAGATAAAAATTGTGAAAATGACCTTTACTTTTATGCTTTTATTTTCTTGATGTGCTAGCTTGGATCATCATTTTATGCACTATTTATACTCCTTTTTATGGGAAATCTGACCTTTACTGGAATTTAGATATGAACAGAATACAAATGTGTAAGCACGCTTCTTATGAGCTAGAAAAAAATGAAAGGAATGATAAACAAATGAGGAGAGTGTCTGTGAAATGTGCTGTATAAAGTGTGTCTTTCACGCTAAGGTTTATAAAAGCCAATTACAATTCTGTAGCTCTCTATATTGCTTTATCAGTACATTAAAATGAAAGACGATGAGGTAAGTACCAACATGAAATATCCCTGACCAGATAAATCTTTAAAGTGAACACAGTATAGTAATTCAAAAGTTGTTTAAAAATTATACTAAACTGTACTGCATTTGAATTGCATGAACAAAGCATTAACTTCTATTTTTAAAAATGTATCATTATACATTGTTAATAATGATCTCTGAATTGGCTTTTGTACCAGTAACATAAAAGTTAGAGAACTTTACTCCTGATTGAGGGAAAAGGATCAAGGAAAAAATGACCCCAAAAAATTGACTTGTTGCATATGAAAATTGTTCCCCAAATTAAATATTATTCTCACTGAGAGGTGTTTACATTAGCAGAGATCTTAGGTCAGCCCCCAAATATATTAAAATATTAGGTTTAATACTGATGCTCTGAAACTGCATTATTTCAATCGAAATGTAGATTGTTCAATTGATTGACAATTAAATTTGAATGAGTTTTCTGGGATGGTTAAGTAATGCTTGAAAATCTTGTCTAGGATTATATTTGCAAAAATACTATATACTATGTAAACATAAACAAACAGTTTAAATGAAATCATCAGTTAACTAAATTTCCCTACTTCAGTTTTTCAGCATGGCAAAGAATCCTGTCTATTAAAATACATGCTGCTTCTCTTCATTTAATAGAAAGTATTTCACAGTTAAGTGAGATATGTCCATGTGAATAAATTCACACCAGTGGAATGCATGGCGAATAACATACGGCTGTTGTAGGCCTGTGGACTGGGAAAATAGTGATCAGAATGACCTTTACTGTGATATGTTAAAGCTGCCTGAGCAACCAGCAGAGGGTACAGCTCCTGTGGACTTAACAACTCAGATTTGCTATGGGGGAAACAAATATTTATTGTGGTTAATGATTAAACTTTTTGATTCTATTTATTACAGCTATTTGAATTACTCTAATGTATGATTAATTAGCATATGAGTCCCCAACTGACATACTCAGGTTCAGTTCAGTCACTCAGTCATGTCCAGCTGTTTGTGATCCCACGGACTGTTGCACACCAGGCTTCCCTGTCCTTCACCAACTCCCAGAGTTTACTCAAACTCATGTCCACTGAGTCGGTGATGCCATCCAACCATCTCATCCTCTGTTGTCCCCTTCTCCTCCTTCCTTCAATCTTTCTCAGGATCAGGGTCTTTTCCAATGAGTTGGTTCTTCACATCAGGTGGACAAAGTATTGGAGTTTCAGCTTCAGCATCAGTTCTTCCAGTGAATATTCAGGTCTGATTTCCCTTAGGATTGGCTGGTTGGATCTCCTTGCAGACATACTCAGGGCAAAGGAAAAATAGTTGCTATTCACCCAGTTTCTAGACTCTTTCAAAGAAAAGTGCTGCTTAAATAATTTCTCCCCACAGAATTAGAAGTTTACATTAATTAAGAAAAAATGACATTGTATTGCTGAACAAAGATATGAGCTCACGTTGAAATCAGATGCCCTGAAAAGAGCCTGTTGTGTTTAGTGATGGTAACAAAGAAATAAATTTGAACTAATGTCACTATCAAGTCATATCTTTCATTTTATTTTTATTTATTATTATTATTATTTTTTTGCTGGAGAGGGTGTGGAGGAAAGGGAACCCTCCTACACTGAGAACTACCTTATGACCCAGCAATCCCACTGCTGGGCATACACACCGAGGAAACCAGAATTGAAAGAGACACATGTACCCCAATGTTCATCGCAGCACTGTTTATAATAACCAGGACATGGAAACAACCTAGATGTCCATCAGCAGATGAATGGATAAGAAAGCTGTGGTATCTTTCATTTTAGTATCATTAATATTTCTTTTTTTAAATTATCTTCTCCATCACTAAGTAAGCAATTCATGGAGAGCAATAGTGAATATAATGTGAATCAGTTCTATTATCCCTTTTCTCTCATCCTATTTTACTTTCAAGTCACTCCTATTAATTTTCTTGTCATCTCTCTAGTAAACTTTATTGATAGGTAAATTTAGTCATAATATTTGCCTATGATTAGGATGATTGTATAGTATCCACAGACCTAATTCATGTATACTAACTTCTTTTTAAGAATCCTTGACTGTTTTAAACATCTGACCATTTAGTGCAAACAGAGCTAGATACATAAACACACATAGTATAAACATATACATAGCACATACATAAACAGTATATGGATAAATATATGTAGTATAGTATGTACGTATTTAACTTCATGATCAACATTTTTTCATGTAAACAATGTATTCAATAGGAGCCTCTCCTTCATAATTGTTTCTTATTCAAAGTTCTGGTTCTGTTTGATCTAGTGTGTCATATATTCATACTTTCTACAATTTGGTGATTTTATTTTTGTGTTTGCAACAATATTTGTTTTACTCAATTATTTGTTATTGTACATCTTTCATTTGACAGTTACTGACTGAGCAACTAGAAAACATAGTTGCCGTAATATTTGCAAAGATAGTGCTTTGGAAGAGAATAATCAGAAGAAAATGAAAAACATCAAACTCTCTTCTCTACACAGTAACTCAAACCACCCTTTAAAATTGCATTCAGATTATGTTGCTTTTCTGATCAAAACTCTATGGCTTATCATTATCACTCAGAGTAAAATTAATGGTACTTTTAATAATGTAAACTGCTATTACATGATCTTGCACTAGAATAATCCTTGCTCCCTTTACTATCTCTTTTTCCATTCGGTCAGCATTCTCCAGCCATAAACACAAACACTACCTCTGAGCCTTTGCATCTTCTAATCCTGTTTGAAATGCTCTTTCCCAGAAAGTCACAGAACTAATTCTTTGATTTCTTTTCAGGTATTTGCTGACTATATTCTTGTGGTAAGGGCTTCCTGGTCCAACATTGCAGAAAGACCACACATCATCTACAGTTCTTTCCTTCTTATCCTGTTTTATTTTACCTTCATTGCATATATTGCCACCAAATATCTCCTATGATTTGTGTATATGTCTAGTAAAAACAAAGACTTGATTTATTGATGATTTGATTGTGGTTCAGACCTGACTCTTGTGAACCCATGGACTGTATCCCACTTGGCTCCTCTGTTCATGAGATTTTCCAGGCAGGAATACTGGAATAGATTGCCATTTATCAAAAATTTTAAAGCTAAATCATAATGTATACAGGCTTAAAAAATATTTGTTGAAACTGAGAATAAATGTAAGAGAAATATTAAATATACTATTGAATATGTGTATCTGAAAATACAGTGAAAAATTCAAATTTGAAACTTGAGAGACATACGCATATAGAACTCTGAAACTACCAGCTGGAAGAGAACAAATGAAGCCTGCAAGTTAATTAAACATGCCATGCTAAAGAAATGTTTTTGTAGATAAGGTTATAGTATGTTCTTAACAGACAAACATTTGCAAAGTTGATCTCTTATGAAAGTTACTCCTGCTTATGCAAAGAGTCGGACATGACTGAGTGACTGAACAGAATTGATGCCAACTTAAAATTTAATTGTGTATTAACAAGGCTTTTCTCAGTTACATAGGCAATAAAAATGAAGTTGATCTTGCAGCTAATTACTTAATTTAATTGTGGTGTGAATTCAACTAAACGTGTCTTGGAAAGTGGCACAAGCTAACCTTATCAGGCATAGCCAGCTAAAAGTGTTTTGACATCATTTACTTCTAAGTCCTGTGTCCTAGAAAAAATGGTTGAAGATTAAGTTTAGGAATCTGAAAGTTAATTTCTTCTTCCTCCTTTTGCTATAATTTTGATTTGGGAAAAAATATTGTAAGGCTATATGAACTTTACTTTCTTATAACGTATTTATGCTATTTTACCAAGTATAAGTCAACCAAGCATATGTTCTCTTTAGCATTGGATTTAGTGTCATAAATATAACTTCATCAGGCATTATTCCTCTCCATCTAAATTATTTTATAACATATTTTATTTAATGAGATCACTTGTCAAAAACCTTACAATCAGCTTTCATCTTTAGAGCAGAGAAATTTTATTTGATGCATATATAATTTCACTGACAATGATTAAGTATGAGAAAGTTAAAATCAAATGCTATGAAAGAAAAACAATAAGGTATGACTGAAAAATAGTTGAACTTTTATTCATTAAAAGTTAAATTCCCATACTTTCATAAACTTGCATAATACAAATAAACATTCATATGGAGTTTAAGCTCCATACATAAATTCAAGTCTTTGGATTTATCCAATGTAAATCACATGGCATTTTTGGGGAGCAGCTTTTAAGTATTTTTTTTTTTTTTAATTTAAAGGGGGCTGGAAAATTTAATTTGCAATTATATGTGGAGACTTCTCTCAATTTCAATGAACAGTTACCGTGTAGGTATTTATCTCTGAGTTCAGTTGATAGTTTGATAAAAACTCTCCCATTTAGAGAAAGAAATTGTCTTTATCATTTCATTTTTAGTGCTCAAGTTCTACTTGGACATTGGTCTTTTTTTTTTTTTCTTTCATTTATTATCCTCGCAATGACATTTTTCTCTTTAAATGTATTTTTATGAAAATTGCTTATTAAAAAGTCCATTACTTTCTTTAAAATTCTTTAAACCTCAAGACAATTAAGGAATTATTGACATGGATTATTCACTGCTGAATGGAGTTCTTTCAAATTGAGTTAAAACAACACTTGTCCAAAATCTTTAAATCATACTGAGTCAAAAAAGTCCTGAATTAGTATAGCCTATGTATAGATGGGTTTTGTTA
Organism: Budorcas taxicolor; assembly: GCF_023091745.1. NCBI lineage: Eukaryota > Metazoa > Chordata > Mammalia > Artiodactyla > Bovidae > Budorcas > Budorcas taxicolor. The sequence continues at coordinate 51,049,756 of NC_068929.1, read as the reverse complement.
TTGTCTATATTTTCCTAAATAAGTTTTAAGGTTGGAGAGATTAAGTATTTAAGAACATTGTGATAGTTTAATGCATTTCTATCTCTTTTTGCCCGTATAATTTTTACAAAATCAAGGCAAGATGTTACCATAAAAGAAGTTATAGAATTGGAAAAAGAAAGAAATATGTGCTTCTTAATGGAGGAGGGAAGTGGAGTAGAGTTGAATAGCGTTGAATAAAAATTGTTATTGAAAGTCAACTCTGCTTGTAACTGACAGAAAACAAAACCCCACAAAATATAATAACTGAAATTGTGCTTTACTAAACTACAAGTATTGACATTAATTAAAAAAAAAATCTTGAGTTTTCAACACTATTCTTTCAAACCCTTTTCTTTTCTCCTAATAAAATAAACCTTAATTTATTATATAGAGGTTTCTGCTAATATTTTTCTTTGCAGGTTCTCTCAGATAAAGTGCTCAACATTTTTGAACATTATTTCTCCTGACTTCGAAATACTAAAATGATATGTAAATATTTCATATGTCGCTCACTGTTTCATTAAGCTAAACTTTTCCTGTGCAAAGAATAGTAGACTTTTTACCACACCTTAGTAGTTTGAGTGATTTGAGGTAATCTGTATTGATTTGGTCAAAAAAGAAAACAATGCCAGCACTTGAGAGTAAATCATTTCTCACTGAAATTATGTAGCTATGGTTAAGGATTTTTTAGAGCGCCAAAGATGTTAGTTTAGTGTGAGTATAATAGACTGATCTAAAGTGAATGCTTAATTTAAATGTGTATCTATAGTTAGCCATGGATATATATGTTGGATGGACATGAAAAATTCAGCTTAAAGCAAAAACAAAAGTAAATAAGCAAACAGAATCATGAAGATCAAAATATAATGTTTCTATTGTTTAAGAGAAAATCATTAAAAACTTTTAAGGTCATATTGAAATATTATAGAAGGTTATACTTATTTAGCCAGAAATAATCTTTGATTAAAACCATAGTATTTACTCCTTGGGCTATGATTAAATTGTGAAGCATGTTGGCATAATTTAAAATGAAGGTTTTGCTACTCAGCAACAGCAGAGAATTATTAATTGCAAAGCCTTCGCATTTCTGCCCTATCAGCACAAGTCACAAGTTAATCAGCTGATTAGAACAAGAATCAAGGCCAAATAGAAAAATAATTTCTCCCTAGCTGTAATAGAACATATATTTTTAGTGAAAGGTAGCTATTGAATGTGGAGAAGGCAATGGCAACCCATTCCAGTACTTTTGCCTGGAAAATCCCATGGATGGAGCAGCCTGGTAGGCTGCAGTCCATGGAGACGCTGAGAGTTGGACACGACTGAGCGACTTCACTTTCACTTTTCACTTTCATGCATTGGAGAAGGAAATGGCAACCCATTCCAGTGTTCTTGCCTGGAGAATCCCAGGGACAGGGGAGCCTGGTGGGCTGCTGTCTATGGGGTCGCACAGAGTTGGACACTACTGAAGCGATTTAGCAGCAGCAGCAACAGCAACTATTGAATGATCCTTATCATGACTAAAATTCAGTTTTAATGTGAATGCCTATCACCAGTTTAGTGAGCCACCATTTTGTTAGCTTATCAACTTTTTGTTCTGTGAATATGCTTCCTTTTAATTGTGTTCAACATCTATGTCTTATAGCATTCTGCTCTACTAAATACCTTCTAGTTTTCCTGAGTAAGTGACAGAGATACAAATGATGCATACCCATTGCTTAAATCAGAAAACTGGAAAAATATTTTGTTCTTCATAATTAGATACAGTTCAAAATTTAGACAAACATTTTCTCATGAATATTTCTTTTTGTCATACTTTTTCTGTTATACAAGTAAGTGCATCCAAAATATTATTGAATAAAATAATTGAATTGTATTAGCTACTTTTTGTGTGATTTTAATTTTACCAAAGTATCTTCATGCTTAGTAAAGAAGACATGATTTGATTTTTATATCTGTTTATACAGATATTAATGCCTTAAGCTTGCTGTATCCATCAGTGTATATTTTAAACAGGTTAAATTGTTTTACACAAAATGTAAGAAATATCTAATTATGCAACTGAATATAGTTTCAATTTTCATTTCAATTTGACATTAATTTAATAAAAAGTGTCTTGGATGAACTGGATATATTACTGCTAAAATCTTTAAGCTGAAAATTTAAAAAAAGAGTGAAGGGAAATATTTCCTTTCAAACTTTTATTCATTTATTTATCTTATATCTGATTTTAAAAAGCTGTAAATAAAATATTTTAAAATTCTACTATCCTTTAATGACCTTTCTCATTTAATAACTTTCTTGTTCATATAATATAGTAACCTATTTTTAAATAGCTTCAAAGTAGATATGTTGGAAATTAGAAAATTGAGATGCATGTGATAGTTTTCAAAATGTGTATTTATTGAGTATAATTCATGGGCATTTAACAAAAATATTATAAAATAGGTGATCAAATGGTATGTTAATCATATAATAAATTAAAAAATGGCTAACATTAAATGCAATGTCTTTAACAAGCCTATCTAACTTAGCCAAAATATCTTCAGTTTGAATATGGATGTATTCTTTGTGCTAGCAGTTCTGATATAAGCCTCTATTGTGAAACTTTTTTGTTGGTTATTTTTACTGTATTCAAATGGCAATGATGCCTCATATGTGTTCTATTACACTGAACCCTACTAATGTCATAGACAAAACACATATGTCAAACTACTTTAAACAAACCAAAAAATATGTCCAAATCCTTGATGAACACTCTAGTTTAAACATCATAGAAGGGTGTAGATTAATTTATTTATCATGCTGAGTGCGTGCTATAAGTTAAATGCCCATGCATGAGTGCATGCTAAGTTGCTTCGGTTGTGTCTGATTCTTTGCAACCCTGTGGACTATAACCCATCAGGCTCCTCTGTCCATAAGATTCTCCAGGCAAGAATACTGAAGTGGGTTGCCATTTCTTTCTCCAAAAGATCTTCCTGACCTAGGGATCAAAATTGCATCTCCTAAGTTTCCTGTATTGGCAGGTAAGTTCTTCACCACTAGATACATTTATATGGAAATAAATTTTAGTAAAAATTATCTCATTACTTTTTTCACAATAGTAACACTGAGAAACACCAAATTAAAAAAAAAATTCTAAGTTTTAGTTTCAAACACATCATTTAAATAGAATATGTTAGAATATATGATTGATTGTAATTTGAAAGAGCCTAGTAAACAGCCTAGCAGAGAAACTTTTATTACTGAAGCTAATAATTATATCTATTACATTTAATATCAGCTTTGGAGCTATTTCTGAATCACTGTGGAAAAATAGATGATGTGGAAAGTGCTGATATCTTTGGTTTTGTTTCTTCAGGTTCTTAAGTCATGGAAGTAACAGCAGGAATGAGAAAAACAAGTCAATGATATAATAAAGGGGTAACAAACTGTATCTAATGGACTAGTTAATTAATAGGATATGCAGACCACAAGGTCTCTGCCAGAAATAAGCATGATCATGTTATGGGCAGACGAGTTATCCCCCAAATCAAATGCTGAATTGCAAATTTTACTACTTAAGAATATGAACTGTATTTGGGAATAAGGTCTTTAAAAAGATAATCTAGCTAAGAAGAGCCCTATACATCATGTCTAGTGTCCTTCTAAGTAAAGAGGCAAGACCATGTGATGACACAGAGAAAAAAACAGCCACATATTAGCCAAAAAGAGAAATAAGCTTCACAAAACAACATTACCATCAGCTTAATCTCAAATTTTCAGCTCCCCGAAGTGTGAGAAAATAAATATGTTTTTAAGCCACCTGTGGTATTTTGTTACAGATCCCCTAGAAATCTAATATGCTCTTATTTCAATTTCATTTGAAGCAATAATGCAAAGTATCTTTTGTTTTTCTATAGACATATATGGGGGCTTCCCAGGTGGCACTATAGTGGTAAACTGCCTACCTGCCAGTGCAGGAGAAATAAGAGACACAAGTTCAATCCCTGGGTTGGGGAGATCCCCTAGAGGAGGGCATGGCAACTCACTCCAGTATTCTTGTCTAGAGAATTCCATGGACAGAGGAGCCTGGCGGGCTATGGTCCATAGGGTCACAAAGAGTCAGACACGACTGAAGTGACTTTGCACACACACACATAGACATATATATTATCATAATTCAAATCCAGTTTTCTCTGGCTTAATCAAATTGATTCTTCCTTGAGAGCATTTATGTGAAATAAAACATTTTATTTAATTTTAATGGGAGAAATGAAACATTTCATCTCGAGATACTCATACAGTTTTCATATGTAAAAACATATTGATTATGCAAACATATTTTATGTAAGTAAAAAATGATAAGAATAAATTAATACTGTCTCTACATAAAATACATTATCAAGAAGAACTTTTATACTTTCCCTAGTAGAGCCAAAAGACCAGAGTGCCTGATAGTTAATAGAAAATAAAGATGGATATATTTTTCTTTCAAAGATGCACTCTTCTTACTCAATTATACTAAACAATTTTCAAACTTCTGAAGACATGTGGATAATTCATATTTACAAAAAATTAACACAGAAAATAATTTAGGACAAAACAGAGAGTGAATTTAAAGGCCTTCAAAATCTGGAAAACAGCAAACATTCAAACATATAGAAAAAGAATTATGTAAACATTAACATTTCTTGCTTGTCATCTTCATGCAGAGCAAAAATTTGAGAATCCATTTGATTTTCTTTTATTATATAGACTACTATGTTGAATAAATTGCAGTATCTTTTCCTAAAACAGTAATAAATGAAAAGTTTCTTTTATTATTTAGTGTGTTTTGAGGTAAAAAATGTTCTAATTTTTTTTTTAATTTTTATTTTTACTTTATTTTACTTTACAATACTGTATTGGTTTTGCCATACATTGACATGAATCCACCATGGGTGTACATGCGTTCCCAAACATGAACTCCCCTCCAACCTCCCTCCCCATAACATGTTTCTGGGTCATCCCCGTGCACCAGCCCCAAGCATGCTATATCCTGCATCGGATATAGACTGGCGATTCAATTCTTACATGATAGTATACATGTTTCAATGCCATTCTCCCAAATCATCCCACCCTCTCCCTCTCTCTCTGAGTCCAAAAGTCCGCTATACACATCTGTGTCTTTTTTGCTGTCTTGCATACAGGGTCATCATCACCATCTTTCTAAATTCCATATATATGTGTTAGTATACTGTATTGGTGTTTTTCTTTCTGGCTTGCTTCACTCTGTATAATCGGCTCCAGTTTCATCCATCTCATCAGAACTGATTCAAATATATTTTTTTAATGGCTGAGTAATACTTCATTGTCTATATGTACCACAGCTTTCTTATCCATTCATCTGCTGATGGACATCTAGGTTGTTTCCATGTCCTGGCTATTATAAACAGTGCTACGATGAACATTGGGGTACATGTGTCTCTTTCAATTCTGGTTTCCTCTGTGTGTATGCCCAGCAGTATAATGCCCTGATACAGTGCAATAAGACAGTATGGTAACTTTGGTGCATTGTAAAATAAAGCCTCATCTCTTGACTCGAATTTGTCTCATTGAATTTTCTATGTCAAAGCCATAAATACAGGAAATTAAAGTTCCTCATGCCAGAAATACCAAGGAGATTATCATTTTTGCTAATGTGTACTAGCCAGGAAAAGAAGGATTATGAATATAAATAGATCTTAAGGGAGTTGAAGAAGACACAATGTCTCATTGTGTTGAAATATAAAGCTAAAGTAGAAAAGGATTTTATATCATGTGGACAGTCAATTATGAGTCAGAAGTCTTCACTTCAGTGAGAAGGTTTAGAATAAACCTTATTAATTTAGATATACTTCTGTGGAGTTTGGGCATGAAAGTAGTTTACCTTGAATGAGATGAAAATATCAGAAATTAATTGATTTACTATTTAGGAATGGGAATATTCTGGTAAGTAAAGGTGCTAGAATGACTAAATAAAATCTAATACTCTATCTTGCTGACATTTAGTGAGTGGGTCCAGAGGATGTGTGCATGCATGCTCACTCATGTCTGACTCTTTGTGACTGCATGGACTATGGCCCACCAGGCTCTTCTGTTCCAGGAATTTTTCAGGCAAGAATATTGCAGTGGGTTGCCATTTCCTAATCCAGGTGATCTTCCTGACCCAGAGATTGAAACCGTGTCTCCTGTGTCTCCTGTATTGGCATTGGCAGATGGATTCTTGCATTACAGGAAGGTGGTAAATAATACATTATCAAGGTAGGTCCCTACCTTGCTACTTTATTACTTTATATCTTTAAAAAGCTTAGTGGTAGCTTCCTCTGTAGGTTCTGATTGGAGGTAAGAGATGTTTATATGAAATCATAAGTGTGAAAGTAAAAGTTGAGATTTAAAGGGCCCAGCAACAGAATTAATAATTAAAGGCAAAGTTAATGGTATTATTATAATGGGCACAATATCAGAGTTAATAATCTAGGTATCTCAATCAGCAGGTGTTTGTGGGAAAGATGCTTATTTGTTGTCTATTTTATATATAATAGTGTGTGTATGTCAATCCCCATCACCCAACTTACCCTCCCCTCATTACTTTTTCTCCCCACTGGTCACCATAAGTTTGTTTTCTACAACTGTGACTCTATTTCTCTTTGTAAATAATTTCACTTGTATCATATTTTGTAGATTCCATATCTCAGTGATATCATGTGATATTTGTCTTTTTCTGACTTGCATCACTCAATATGACAATCTCTAGGTCTATCCATGTTACTACAAATGGCATTGTCTCATTCATTTTTATGGATGAGTAATATTCTATGGTATATATGTGCATGTCTCTTTTTCCATTCCTCTATCTATAGACATTTAGGTTGCTTCCATATCTTGGCTGTTGTAAATAGTTTTGCAGTGAACTTTGGGGTGCATGTATCTAATGCAGAATCTTTTAAACTAACAGATCTATATGAACTGGATAGCTACATGTTAAAGAATGAAATGTAACCCTTACATCATACTTTATATATAAGTTAACTGGACAAAAGTAGATCAAACAGTTGAATGAAAGAACTAATACTAACATTTTTTAGAAGGAAACATAGGGTATATCTTCATGATCCTGAATTTGACAAAAGATTTTCAGATTTGATACCAAAAACATTAGCAACAGAATTAAAAACAGAAAAATTAGATACTATCAATATTAAAATAGTTTGTCATTCAAGGGACATCGAGAAAATAAAAAGACAATAATCAAAATTGCAAAAGTTGTTTGCACATCACATATCTAGTAAGGTAATTTTATCCAAAACAGACAGATGATTATGATAGACAGATATAGAAACGAGTACAAAAATATATACTCTTGCAACTGTGCAATGAAAAGACAAATAATAATGGGAAAGCAAACCTGAATAGACATGTCTTTAAAGAAGATTAAATGTCCAATTAATACATGTATATATGCCTGATATTATTAGTTCTTAGAGAAATGCAGAAGAAAACCACAGTGAGATAGCACTTCTTAACCAGTAAGATGGCTGGAATCTTCAACTCTGGATTATTAGCCATTGTTGTACAAAGACAACTGATGCTCTCTCCAGCTTTCTTCTTTTTAAATGCAAATTTTAATATTAACTAGGAATATTTAACCAGGGAGTAAAAATCTCTCTGGTTTCTTGAAATAGGTTAACCTTCTTGAATGGTTTTAGTTTTGGCTACTTGTTTTCATTCTGTATATCTGCATTAATACCTCAAAGATATTGTGGGTTTATTTCCAGAACACTGTGATAAAGCAAATATAGCAATAAAGGAAAACACACGAATCCTTTGGTTTCCCAGTGCAAATACAAGTCATTTTTACACTATGCTATAGCCTATTGTGTGCAATAGCAATATATCTAAAAAATTAAAATATCTTAATTAAAAAACACTATTACTAAAAAACAGTTGCTATCATCTGCTAATTCACGGTTGCCATAAACCTTCAATATGTAAAAATAAAATATTTGTAAAGCTCTATAAAGGGATGGAGAAGTAAAATGAAGTGTTCCTGTATCTAGTATCTTTCTGCCATCTGTCATAAGCAACCTACTGTCTATGATTAAAGCCCAAAAAGCATCTTTTAAAAAATGTTTGTTTAGAGCCTCATAACCAGATGCAATTTAAATATATTGTCAAATAATTACCACTTCAAATTATGTATCATTTTATCAAAATAGGATCTAATGATACCCCTTTACCTTTTATTGTTCTCACACAGGACCAAAGAAATTGCTTGGAGTATCTAATAACTGGCATGCACTGCTATCACAGGATATTTAGAAAGGAATACATTTAACCCAATTTGAAAGGCAATGAGCATACTAGTAAGAGACACAGGATCCATCCCTGGGTTGAAAGATCCCCTGGAGGAAGGCACAGCAACACACTCCAGTATTCTTTCCTGGTGAATCTACAATGGAGACTGGTGGGCTACAGTCCAGAGGGTTGTGAAGAGTTGGGCACAACTGAAGCGACTTAGAAGCCACTCACAAGTATACTAGCCCATTTGTGCCTTTGTCTATGTGTGTGTGTGTGTGTGTGTGTGTGTGCATGCACACTCTCCTCCATTCTGTACTTTCTTATATTTTAATTAATTAGTATTAATAGTTTAAATAAAATATTCTATTTTATTAAAAATGAAATTTTGGAAATAAAAACTGTAGAACAACTTCTGGCATTGTAAATTGATTTTCTCCAACTTTTATCGATACAGTTAAGAAAAAATTTTCCACTTCAGTGTATTGTACTTCAGAACAATATAAAATATACTTGTCTTGTCAACAGTGTTGTTTATTCCTATCATTAAAGACAAAATAAGATGAAATGTACTGTATTTTCATTCAAGGTTTCTGTAATTTAATTTAATTAATGATTGTGTATTTGGATTTCCAATTTTTGTATAGCTTTTCATGTTATATAGCAAGCTTATTTTTATAACTGACTGCTTTTATTGAAAGTAAAGTGAATAAAGATAAATATGATGTTCACCACACAATTATACTGATTTAAATGGGCCCAACTGGTGCCTAAAATTTTGCAAATTAAGAGTATCACCTATACATATTATTTCACATTCATGTAGGCACTAGATTGCATTCTGATAGATGACCAATACATGCTAAATAGAAATTGGATTTTGTTAGACTAGCTATGAAAATTTTAGGGTAAAGAACTTTATGAGCAGTATTGAATTTCTCCTAAATTATATCAACATATCATCACTAGTGTATGCAAACTCTCTCACATACTTTCATTATTTTTTTTTTATTCTCTTCCATACCTATGCTCCACATCCACTATTTCACCTACTACATTTTTAATGCATTTGTTTTCACTTAATGTTATATTTTTAATATTCATGAAGAATGATGTATGTATAATGTATAATGTTCATTTATAGCTCCTAACTTATAATTTATGTTCTTTGATGGTTATGTTTATAAAATTATATACCACATTTTACCTATATATATATATACCATATATATATACCACATTTTACCCATCTATATCCCAACGATGAACACATAGATTGCCACCAACTTCCTACTATGACAGATAATACTTAATAATCAGGCTGTATATGTATGCTTGATAATCAATTAATTTGACTTAATTGATAATTATAGAATGCTCCACACAAGCATAGCAGAATACACATTCTCAGTTTTGCAAGACTTTTGATCAGTGAGAGAACACCATAGATATGTTTTATTTTAATTTAAATTTTATTTTTTTACTTTACAATACTGAATTGGTTTTGCCATACATTGACATGAATCCACCACAGGTGTACAGGTTTCCCATCCCTGAACCCCTCTCCCACCACCCTCTCCATATCATTTCTCTGGGTCATCCTAGTGCACCAGCCCCAAGCATCCTGTATCCTGTATCGAACCTAGACTGGCACTTCATTTCTTATATGATAGTATACATGTTTCAATGCCATTCTCCCAAATCATCCCACCCTCTCCTTCTCCCACAGAGTCCAAAAGTCTGTTCTTTACATCTGTGTCTCTTTTGCTGTCTCACATATACGGTTTTAATTACCATCTTTCTAAATTCCATATATATGTGTTAGTATACTGTATTGGTGTTTTTCTGTCTTACTTCACTCTGTATAATCGGCTCCAGTTTTATCCACCTCATTCGAACTGATTCAAATGTATTCTTTTTAATGGCTGAGTAATACTCCATAGTGTATATGTACCACAGGTTTCTTATCCATTTGTATTGAATGAATAGAGTTGAATTTGGTTCTGGGAATTTACTCAAAATTTTAAATTCTTAGAAATTTCCTAGAAAGCAAGTTTTTAGAAAGTTCCTGAGATCTTATTAAGGATGAATATTCCTTGACTGCCTGACCTGTTTTCCTTAGAAATGTTTATTCCCTGAATTGTAACATAAGCTGAAGGGCTGAAGGCTGACGTCTACATTCCCTGCTCTGTCATCCTCTACCTAGAGTCATAGAAAGTCATAGTATGGTAGTTATGTTCGTTCCCTTCTTTGGTTTTCACATGACCAACAGCCCTGAAGTTCAGTTCAATTGAATTAGTGTTGTATCCTAATTCCCTGTGAACAAGCTATGTTCATGAAATGTCGGCCATAAATATTTTACTCTTCTGTCAAGAATGTTGTTTGGGGCCTTAAATGAAAAAATAATTTCAGGATGTTATTACTGATCTTTCCCGGCAGTCACAGGGCACAGACACTCTTAGATATCTCTGTATGTAAGCTCATTTAGCCTTATTGCTAGGGCTTTGAACTTTATGGTGAGAATAATGCTACTTTTCATCATCATGAACTACAACAATGATTATTCAGGCTTTAGATTTTTCTTCACTTACTGAAATTTTAAAATGTAAAGAAGAAAAAGACTCAATTTACAGTTCTATATCCAGTAAAAATACTAAGGTTAAGCAAAATAGAGCAGACCACTTAATAGAAAGGATAAAATAAGCCTGAAATGTAGGGAATGATGTAAAATTACCAGGACAGTAAAAACATTTGAAAGAATGACTCCAAGGTATTTAGTCAAAAGAAATGAAAATGTTTTACAAAAAACCTCTGTGTACCAACATTTCTATATGTTGAATAGTGGCCCACGTCATGTTATAGATCTAATGATTAACAAAGGAATAGATTTAAAAAGAAAAACTGTAATATTCCATATCCTAAATCACCACTCAGCAGGCTGAGGGAGACACAAGAATTCTCAGAGGAAAAAATAAAAAATATATATATTTTTTAAATTACACTTCACAGATATACATTTTATATGTTAATAATTCATCATCCTATCTCTCTTTATCTATGGAAGTCTGCTCATTATGCTTTTCACTCTGATATGGCTTGCTGTTTTAAGTAAGTTTTCTGTTCCAGACTAGAAGTAGCCCAACAGCAGGATGTGAATTGTTATCCAGGACCTACATTTGAGCTTTTTGTCTTGAAAATCTGAGATAGATTTGGGAGAACGAATCGAACATAGTGTTGTGTAAAGACCCTGTATCAGTCAGTATAATGATTACAATGCAAAAGAAAAACAAAGGTGAAAACTATGTAAAAACAAAGGTAAAAACACACAAAACAACAACAACAAAAAATGAATGTCAAGATTTAAGAATTGACTCACTTCCAAGATTTCTATTCATGTTTTATTTGCACATTGTATTAGTCTGTTCAGGCTGCCACAGCAAAATACTGCAGACAGAGTGGGTTAAACAGTAAAAATTTATTTCCTACAGCTCTGGATGCTAGCAAGTTCAAATCAAGGCATCAGCTAATTGGATTCCTTGTGAGACTCTCTTCCTGGCTTGTATATGCTGGTCATCTTCTTACTGTGTCCTCACATGGAGGTTAGAGAGAAGCCAAGTGTCTCTTCCTCCTCTTATAAGGGTACTTGACCTATTAAGTTAAAACTTTACCCTTATGCCCTCATTAGACCTTTAATCACCTCTTCACAGTCTCTATCTCCAATTCAGTCATTAGGAGAGTTGGCGCTTCAACATATAAATTTTAGGGAAACGCAAGTTGATCTGTAGTACGCATAATCCAGTATTTTCTTTGTATATAATCATTTGTGTTTATTGCAAGCTTCCTTTAAAAATGAATTATTGTATGTGTTTTTACACTCCCTGGTTTCAAGATTAATTAATTAATTGTTATTTTGTCTTCTTTTAATATGTGGGACTAATTTGGGCCATTTTATCCACTTAAACAAACCTATTATTCCATGTCAGGTTCTTAGGTACCATATTATACTTGGGCCTGAAATACACAGTTGATCTAGAAAGTGTTCCATTATCCAGTCTCAATTCTGTAAGTTCTTAGAAAGCTTCTATAGTCCTTGGGCTCCAAAATCACTGCAGATGGTGACTGCAGCCATGAAATTAAAAGACGTTTACTCCTTGGAAGAAAAGTTATGACCAACCTAGATAGCATATTGAAAAGCAAAGACATTACTTTGCTGACTAAGGTCCGTCTAGTCAAGACTATGGATTTTCCTGTGGTCATGTATGGATGTGAGAGTTGGACTGTGAGGAAGGCTGAGCGCCAAAGAATAGATGCTTATGAACTGTGGTCTTGGAGAATACTCTTGAGAGTCCCTTGGACTGCAAGGAGATCCAACCAGTCCATTCTTCTGAAGGAGATCAGCCCTGGGATTTCTTTGGAAGGAATGATGCTAAAGCTGAAACTCCAGTACTTTGGCCACCTCATGGGAAGAGCTGATTCATTGGAAAAGACTCTGATGCTGGGAGGGATTGGGGGCAGGAGGAGAAGGGGCCGACAGAGGATGAGATGGCTGGATGGCATCACTGACTCGATGGACATGAGTGTGAGTGAACTCTGGGAGTTGGTGATCGACAGGGAGGCCTGGCATGCTGTGATTCATGGGGTCACAAAGAGTCGGACATGACTGAGTGACTGAAATGAACTGAAAGTCTTAATTTGTGATTCAGCTCTAGTAAAATACAGAAGCAGACTTTTTAAAAGGAATTGAAAAGATTTTCTGACACAATAATGCTGCATAACAGTCTATCTAAAATCTCAGTCACTTATAACAGTACGTATTCTCTTCTGCTTGTGAATCTGTTCATTGTTCGTTCCATTTTCTACCAAGATGGGCCAGGTTTAGCCATCTCAGTTTGCTTCACTCACATGTCTGCTGTCAGCTGGAAAGTTTGCTGAGGACAATTTGGGGTAGAAGGGACTCAACTAGTATGAGGTTCACTTATCTTAGTTGCATGCGGTCTCATACCCAGCAAACTGGACAGGCTTTGATTTTTTGCAGGGGCAGAATTGATATAGTTTCTTTTCATGTCTCTGCTTGTGTTACATTTACTCTGTTCCATTGGCCAAAGCAAGTCACAGGGCAGAGCTCAGATCACGCCATAAAGAGTTGCCATTAATAGAACCAAGCTACTATAAGAGACACTTTCAGAAATCTTAAATGCTGGACCTTTGATTTTGGTGGGATAAATTGCTTTGCATGTGATTAAATACTAAGTGATAATTTTCCTAAAATATTATATGAGTTTCTAATGGGTAAATATAAAGAAGCAGTTATCAATTTACTATTCAACTACAGGAGCATAAAATATGCATTTAATTTTAAAATGTTAGTATTCTAAATTGGGCTTCCCTTGTGGCTCAGGGAGTAAAGAGTCTGCCTGCAGTGGGGGAGACCCAGTTTCGATCCCTGGGTTGGGAAGATCCCCTGGAGAGGGAAACAACAACCCACTGCAGTATTCTTGCCTGGAAAATCCCATGGACAGAGGAGCATGGCAGACTACAGTCCATTGGGTCACAAAAAGTCAGACACGACTGAGCCACTTCACTTTCTTTAGGGCTTCCCTGATGGTTTATCTGGTAAAGAATCCTCCTGCAATGCTGGAGACCTGGGTTCAATCCCTGGGTTGGGAAGATTCCCCTGGAGAAGGGAATGGTTACCGACTTCAGTATTCTTGCCTGGAGAACCCCATGGACGGAGAATCCTGTCAGGCTACAGTCCATGGGTCACAAAGAGTTTGACACACGACTGAGTGACTAACACACATTCTAAAAATTAGCAGTCTTTATAATTTAGAGCAGATTTAGTTTTATAAGAAAACTCAACAGAAAATGCAAAGCGTTCCTGCTCAGATGCTCCCTTGCCCTCAGTTTGTCCTAGTTAACATATCACATTGGTACAGTATGTTTGTTAAAACTAAGCCAGTATTAATGTATTAGTATTAGCAAATGTAGACTTCCCTGGTGGCTCAGAGAGTAAAGCGTCTGCCTACAATGCGGGAGATCCGGGTTCGATCCCTGTGTAGGGAAGATATCCTGGAGAAGGAAATAGCAACGCACTCCAGTGGAAAATTCCATGGACGGAGGAGCCTGATAGGCTACAGTCCATAGGGTTGCAAAGAGTCGGACATGACTGACCGACTTCAATCAGTTCAATTAACAAATGTCCATAATTACATTTGGATACACTTTTCATGTTTCACAGATCTATGGGTTGTGCTAAATCTATAGTATCTTATATCTGCTATAGAATTATGTGGAATATTTTGAGTGCCTAAAAATCCCTGGGGCTTCCCTAGTGGCTCAGTGGTAAAGAATCTGCCTGCCAATGTAGGAGATGTGGGTTCAATTCCTGGGTCAGGAAGATTCCCTTGAAAAGGAAGTGACTACCCACTCCAGGAGTTTTCCCTGGGAAATCCCTTGGACAGAGGAGCCAGGAGGGATAAAATCTATGGGGTCCAAAAGAGTCAGACAGAACTCAGTAACTAAACATCAACAAAAACAAAAATCTCTGCATTCCACCTATCTATCCTTCCTATCTCCAGCAGAACTCCTGGCAACCACTGATAGTCTCATTTTACCTATAGTTTTGCCTTTTCCAAAATGTCATATAATCGTTGGCATACAGTATGCCATCATTTCTGACTGGCTTAGCAGCATGTGTTTAAGTTTCTTCCAGGTCTTTTTGTAGTTTGACAGCTTATTTCTTTTTTAATAATGCCTATTTCTTTCTATGTGGACCCCAGTTTATTTATCAATTCAGTTATTGCAAGACATCTTTGTTGTGTTCAGTTTTTGCAAATATGAATAAATCTGCTATGAACATTCATGTGCAGGTTTATGTGGATATACATGTTTAACTCATTTGAGTAAATATCTAATAGTGCATTGCCAGATCATGTAGTAAGGGCATGTTTATTTTTGCAAGAAGTTGCCAAAGTGACTGTACCATTTTATATTCCCACCAGTGAAGAATGAGAATTCTTATTACTGTATACCTCATCATCATTTGATACCGTCTGTGTTTTGGATTTTGGCTGTTTTATAGGTATGTAATACTATCTCTTTGTTGTATATGTTTAGTTTTTAACACTTTTAAATCTTATGTGTTCAACTGATGTCTTGCTCTTTGTACTAAATTGTGCTAACTCTACCTGGGGTCACATGCTTATGAATACTAAGAACCAGATAGTCTTAATTTTAGGAAATATAAGGAAACTGATTCTGAATTATTTTGGATTCAATACCTTTTTTTTTCTACACAGCATCTGTCATATGCTTTATGAATATTCAGTCATTTCCACCAATAAATAGGCCAAAATGTAACAGACAATGTGCTAGGTAATGAATAAATAAAGAAAAATAAAACAGAAAAATCAAAGTGACAAAAAATAAGTCTTCCTATCTGATAAACCTATTCTCCACCGCTTAGTAGCAGAAAAAAAAAAAGAGAGAGAGAGAGAGAGAGAATTTATTTTTCTCTGGAGAGGTTTATCTAAAATATGTGATCATGGGAAAAAAGTCATAAAATTGTAAGACTCCCTCTCTCTCATAAAAGATCCAACTAGATACACTAAATAATTCCAAACAAATCAATAGATGCTCTCAATCTAATAGAATTAATTTTCTTCTTTTCACAAACTTATGTGCTACTCATAACTAGATATTTATAAAAATCAATATTTATTTTTAATAGATCTGAGCATAATACTATCAGTATGTCACTTTAAAAAATATCCCTACTTAAATAGTACTGACAACTTAGAAAACTGGCTAAGATTTATTATAGAACTAAATAATAAATAATTGAAATTTCTATAATGAATTCAGTGGGATGCCAAATAATAAAATTATCTTTGAAGCAATTGTAATAGAGAAAGCCATATTCTTAACCAGAAATTTTCTTAAGCCAAAACTTCCAGAAATAAATGTCTTAATTAAAAATATAAATATATAAACACACGGCATGTAACTAAAAGGTGTAACAAGAAGTATGTGAAAAAGTTCCTCACTGCTAATTTTATACCATTTTATGCTCTAACTGTGATTTTCAAACTGGATTGCATTTAACTTATCAATCACATTATTAGTTTAATGGGTTGTGTCCTGAATTTTAAAAATGGAATAAAATAATCAATATTAGAACAGTGATTAATATAATAAATACATAAGATTGTTCCATTTGATATCTCTTTATGAATTTATTATATATAATATACTTTTAACCATCGGCATAAACAAAAATGAAAACTGTTATTTAGCTGTTACCACATATAACTTAATGAAGTGCTATTAACACTGTAAGAAAACCATCTTTGCCTCTCTTGTGAGGATATTTAAGGATATAGTTCACAGTTTTATTGGCTCTATTTAATTTTGAATTATATCCCTATTAAGTTTGCTGAGATATTTTAGAAAATTGCTAGGGAGTTCTCACAGAAGCAGTTGATTCACTAAATAAAATAAGCAAAAAATACAATCAACAGATAGGAGAGAATAATTCAAAAAACTAAAATACTAATAAATAAACAAAATATTAATAATTTAAAAGTAAAAATGCATGCTTAACCATATGTGGCATGTCACTGTTAAATAAAATTAACATTAGAAACTAGATTTAAACATGCTCACATGCATATGTATAGTACTGCACTGCCAATAAACAAATGCTAGATCGAAGCCATGGAGTGTATTGTAATAACATCACATATAAACATGTATTATCTTCATATCACCATGATTTTAAAATGAGTTTATAAAATTTAGCTCATGATTGAAATCTCATTTTCTTTCTAACTTGCTCTTGGGCTCACATTTTTGCTAAACTGTTTCAGTTTTATATCTGTGAGTTAATGCATATTAATTCTATGTGCAAATCAAGGTGTGAGGAGTTGTTTTAGGACTGGCCTTTAGCAAACTATGACCTATTGACCTAATCCATGGCCTGGCCTGTTTTTATTTGAACATCCAAATGATTACTTATGTATTGTCTATGGTTACTTCCACTCTACAATATCAGAATTGAATAGTTGCAACACAGACTATGTGTGGTTAGGAAAACATAAATATTTATTACTAAACCCTTTATGGAATAAATTTGCCAACTTGTTATCTAAAAGCCAGAAATGAAGAGAAGCATAAGGTAAGTTAGATACCTTCAGGATCTCTGTGTTTAGATAAAAAATCAGTAAAAAAAATATATTTTCACTAAGAGAAAATATATAATGAAATGGAATGTGTTTAATAAAGGATATAAAGTGAAAGTGTTGGTTGCTCAGTTGTGTCTGACTCATTGCAACCCCATGGACTGTAGCTTGCTGGCTCCTCTGTCCATGGAATTTTCCAGACAAGAATACTTCAGTGGGTTACCATTCTCTTCTCTAGGGAATCTTCTCAGCTCAGGGATTGAAACCTGGTCTCCTGCATTGCAGGCAGATTCTTAACCATCTGAGCCACCAGCGTGAATGTGAAAGTCACCCAGTTGTGTCTGACTTTTTGTGACCCCAAGGACTATACAGTCCATGGAATTCTTCAGGCCAGAATACTGGAGTGGGTAGCCGTTCCCTTCTCCAGGGGATTTTCCCAACCCAGGGATTGAACCCAGGTCTCCCATATTGCAGGTGGATTCTTTACCAGCTGAGCCACAAAGGAAGCCCACGGAAGCCCATAAAAGATGTAGGTAGTTGGCAAATGCAAGTTACCTAGGGATGGTTCCTGAAAGGCTTCCAGCAAAAGTGATAATCAAATTTTGTCTTAAAATTTGTTAATGTGAATTACTGTTATTTTTTTCTTTTATCAACATGCTTTTCCTGTTAAAGGAAGTGATTAAGATTGTTTTCCCATGGTAAGATTAAGTCTGATATTATGTGCAAAACAACAGACTTCCTAAGAATTTTCTTTTGACTATTTAGCGGTTATATAGGTCATTCATTTTAGTTGAAATGTAATATACATTAAATGAATAATCACATTTTAATTATTTGGATGAGATAAATATTCATTATGTGAGTAACCTATGGTTTGATGAGTTGTTCTAGTCCAAGTTTTGCTCTCATGAGCTATTTCATGGCTCCCTTAGTACATATGCAATCATTTATTTTAAGTGTAAACTAGAGGTGCAGTTGAGGCATCTGATTTACAAATATATGTCTTTACAAACTCTTTTCTGAGAACTACAGTGAATATATTTTTGAGAAAGTAATAAATTTTTTATATCATTTAGCTATTAAGGTAATCAGGTATGTGTTATCACACAATTTTGATCATGTGTCATACTTCCTGCCAAAGGGGAAACATACAGTTGAAGACAGAATTAAAAAGGTTAATCGGCTGACTTTAACAGAGAAGATTATCCTGAATTATCTACAACATATCTCCAATTATCTGCAATTCAAATGTAATCACAAAGGCCTTTTGCCTGTGGAAATAGTAGGCAAGAGAGTCAGAGTGGGAGTGATGGGATATAAGACAGACCTAATGGGACAATGCTGTCCTTAAAGATGGAAGGCAGTCATGAACTGAGGGATGGAGGCAACTTCCAGAAGCTGTAAAGAAAAAAAAAAAAAAAAAACTCTTCTAGCACCTCCAGATAGAAATGTAACCCTGCACCATTTTAATTCATCCCTGTGAGACCCACTTCATAACTTCTGATCTTCAGAACTATTAAGTAATAAATATATATATATATATTGTTTAAGCCATTAAGTTTGTGGTAATTTTTTAAACAGAAGCAGTAGGAGACTAACATATGTTTTTTTTTTTTTTATTTTTACAAATTAAATGTTTATAAAAATTTATCTGATAATTATTTTGTTTTGAATTTTTCTAATTGTTAGCGAGACTGAAATGCAAATGTGTATTGGCCATATGTGAATGGCAATCCACTCCAGTATTCTTGCCTGGAGAATTCCGTGAACAGAGAAGCCTGGCAGGCTACAGTCCGTGGGTTTGCAGAGTCGGACACGACTAAACAACTAACACATACAGTCCATGGAATTCTCTAGTCTAAAATACTGGAGGGGTAGTCTTTCCCTTCTCCAGGGGATCTCCCTAACCCAGGGATCAAACTCAGGTCCCCAGCATTGCAGGCAGTTTCTTTACCAGCTGAACCAGTCTGTAATGTGACTGAACATCCAAGAATTGATCTAACATGAATAGATTAGATAGAGACTTAACATTTGGTATTAGAGAAATCAGTCAGATTTGGATCAATTTTCCCACCTATTAAGAAAATACCAATGCTAATAACAGGACAAAATATTGTTGGAGGGAATAATTCCAGGAATTACAAATCCTTTCACATCTAAACAAGAAGTATAGGTAATCTGATTGCTTGGACAAGGGCAAGGACTGGACCACATTTTATTTCTGGCAAAGGCAGCTGCATATGTGTCTGTGCTCATATACTCAGCTGTCTCTGACTCTTTGCAACCCCATGGACTGTAGCCCACCATTTTCCTATGTCCATGGAATTATCTAGCAAAGAATACTGGAGTAGCTTGCAATTTCATGTTCCAGGGGATCTTCCTGACCCAGGGCTCAAACACATCTCCTGCTTGGCAGGCAGATTCTTTACCACAAGCACTACCTGGGATGCCAAAGGTTAACTACAGGGACAAAGTAAGTTTGTTTTTTTTGTTGTTGTTGTTTTAATTCCTGAACCTGTACACACTTGCTATGGTATGGTATTTTCCATTCTACATTGAAAAACAATGGAATAGCCTTATAAAACCAGCAAACCTCATGTGAAAATTAATCCATTGAATTTGGAATCATTTAATTTTGTCTTAATGGATGAGAATATGAGATATATGAGAATATGCTCTTTGTAAGTGAAACTGGTAAAATAGGACTGCTGGTGTTGGCAAGTCTGTTCATATTTTACAGGAATACTTAAGGGAGAGAAATGTGTTAACGTATTAATATATTTGACATGAAATCTGCACTGACTGTTTTTCTTCAGCCTATTATTTCTCTTTTTATTTATCTTTATTTAAATTTTTTAAAAAGTGTGAGGGTAACAGGCAGGAATGTCAGGGGTCTCCAAACAGGAAACAAGCTGCAAGTGTCAGACTTTTCTTTTTAAAAAATCTCTTCCTTAAGCATCAAGAGGAAACAAACTCTCCATGGAAATATTTCTCTTAAGCTATTAATGAAACTATGTATTTGCTTTGGAATTTGCCTTTCTTCAAAATGGCTCTACCTAAAACTAACATTTTTGCTTTTCTCACATCTTGGGCTGATAATAGCTCAACAAACCAGTAATCATATCAGTTGTTTTACGGCTGGGGGATGACACACCTTGTGCTGTCCTATCTCAAATATGCATACTGTAGGAGAGGGGCCTGGTGAAACTCCCTCAGCCTTGAGGTGTCTCTCTTATCTAATTAATAGCTTTCTAACAGATATAAAACAGCTTGCTAATACTAGCAGGGGGGGCACTCTCCCTTCTCTTTTTGATGTCTATGTTAGAAGCTTTCTCTGTCTCTTTTAATACTTTAATAAAATTCTGCTATACAAAAGCTCTTGAGTGATCAAACCTGGTCCCTGATCCCAAAGTTAAATCTTCTTCTTTGGAGATCATGTATCTGACACTGTTCACCATAAGCTGTCAAAAATATTGCTTAGTAATCTAATCAAAGTGATATATATTGAAATCATGATTATCTTAGAAATTAGGTAAACTCACTATATATCCTGTGAAAAATTTAAGTTTAAATTCCTTTATATCTCGTAAGGAAATCACAGTTAAAACCACCCAACTGGCATATTTTAAAATATTTCATTTGTCAGGATAATTTGAAAAGTCAATGATATATATAAAGGCAGCTATAGCTCTAGGAAACTTAGATTATGTTTTTCAGTTTATCAACAATAATAAAATCAATGTCTTCATATAAATTCAATGATCTAAATAGACAAAGGAAAAAAAATATTCCACTTCTACATAGACTAATTCCAGCTTCACAAGGCCCTTTCACTCAGGAATAAAGACACTGTCTTCTACCCTTTCTCTGCGGCCATGTCATTTAATCTAACTAAACTAAATTTACAAGAAATAAAATTTGTAATACCTGAAGTCAATTTAGAAATAATTTTATTTTACAGGTGAGAAAATTTATACTACTTGAAAGCTTTGTGGTTATAAAAAAGTGTTTTAAAATGAATTTATTATGGAACTAGTCCAAAGAAATTGTCCCCCAAAAAGGACAATTTGTGAAAGCATCACTCTTTTTCTACTGTTAGATATAATTTCTTCATGGATTAAACATAAATTGATTTCACATGAAAGAATATGCTCATTCCCAATATCATTAACTTGATTGGGTAGAGAACATTAAAAACCATATATTGAACCATCCATTCTACCTCCATGAAAGCATCAAAACTCAGCTTTCCTACTTCACCTTTCTATTTTTTTAGTGCAAGATGATTCCCAAATACCTCTCTATTCTCATCTTGTTTTCTTTGTGAGTCTTCCCTTTACCTTTGCCACCCAACTGAAACTGTATGCCATACAGTAGTGCTGCAGTCCTTTCCAATGAAATTTGTTTTATCATTCAGTTTCACATGTGACAGGACATGAAATGGATTACTCATTTTATTTTTTTTTTCTTGACACTTTTTCTTTTCTCTTCCTTTAAAAAGAAGCAAGATTTGGGTGACAATTAAATAATACATCACAGAGTCAAACAGAGACAAATATCCCTATAGGCTTAAATATTTTTTAGGACGGTTTATTACATGAGGGATGTGTATATTCAACTTGATTCCTAAGTTTGAATAATTTTCATAAAGTTATAAAATAAAAAACATTCATCTAATCTAATCAAAAGATAGGTGATATATACAATTAAATTTTTATACCATTTCTGGATCGAATATTTCTTGACACATCCCATAATAGTCTTCTTATTTAAAAGAAGGAAAATTGTGAAAGATATAAAGAAAACAATAATTATAAATATTGATAATAGTCAAAATGTAGATCAGAGACTCATTGGAAGAGCCCCTGATGCTGGGAAATATTGAAGGCAAGAGAAGAAGGGGATGACAGAGGATGAGATGGTTGGATGTTATCACCGACTCAATGGACATGGGTTTGAGTAAGCTCCGGGAGTTGGTGATAGACAGGGAGGCCTGGAATGCTGCAGTCCATGGGGTCACAAAGAGTTGGATGTGACTGAGGCACTGAACTGAACTGCTGCTGCTGCTACTGCTAAGTCACTTCAGTCGTGTCTGACTCTGTGAGACCAGATAGATGGCAGCTCACCAGGCTCCTCTGTCCACAGGATTCTCTAGGCAAGAATACTGGAGTAGGGAACTGAACTGAACTTCCTTTATCTGAAAATCACTCGACAGGATCATGATTATAAGAATCTTCAGAACTGATCTAAATTTTGACTGTTCTTAATTAATTTACAGTGACATTCTTACAATTACTATCTTCCTTATATCTTTCAAACTTCCTTCTTTTAAATAAGAAGACTATTATGGGATGTGTCAATAAATATTCGATCCAGCAATGGTATAAAATTTTAATTGTCTATATCACCTATCCTTTGATTAAAGTATTTTTATTTTATAACTTTTAATTATTCAAACTTAGAAATCAAGATGAATACACACATCCCTAATGTAATAAAATTTCCTAAAGAATATTCAAGCCTATAGAGATATTTGTCTCTGTTTGACTTTGTCCTTTATCAAGCCCAACTTTGCATGAAATGTTCCCTTGTTCTCTCTAATTTTCTTGAAGAGATCTCTAGTCTTTCCCATTCTGTTGTTTTCCTCTATTTCTTTGCATTGATCACTGAAGAAGGCTTTCTTATCTCTTCTTGCTATTCTTTGAAACTCTGCATTCAGATGCTTATATCTTTCTTTTCTCCTTTGCTTTTCACCTCTCTTCTTTTCAGAGCTATTTGTAAGGCCTGCCCAGACAGCCATTTTGGTTTTTTGCATTTCTTTTCCATGGGAATGGTCTTGATCCCTGTCTCCTGTACAATGTCACGAACCTCAGTCCATAGTTCATCAGGCACTCTCTCTATCAGAACTAGGTCCTTAAATCTATTTCTCACTTCCACTGTATAATCATAAGGGATTTGATTTAGGTCATACCTGAATGGTCTAGCGGTTTTCCCTACTTTCTTCAATTTAAGTCTGAATTTGACAATAAGGCATTCATGATCTGAGCCACAGTCAGCTCCTGGTCCTGTTTTTGATGACTGTGTAGAGCTTCTCCATCTTTGGCTGCAAAGAATATAATGAATCTGATTTCGGTGTTGACCATCTGGTGATGTCCATGAGTAGAGTCTTCTCTTGTGTTCTTGGAAAAGGGTGTTTGCTATGACCAGTGCATTTTCTTGGCAAAACTCTATTAGTCTTTGCCCTGCTTCATTCTGCATTCGAAGGCCAAATTTGCCTGTTACTCCAGGTGTTTCTTGACTTCCTACTTTTGCATTCCAGTCCCCTATAATGAAAGGGACCTCTTTTTTGGGTGTTATTTCTAAAAGGTCTTGTAGGTCTTCATAAAACCATTAAACTTCAGTTTCTTCAGCGTTACTGGTTGGGGCATAGACTTGGATAACTGTGATATTGAATGGTTTGCCTTGGAGACAAACAGAGATCATTCTGTCGTTTTTGAGATTGTATGCAAGCACTGCATTTGGGACGCTTTTGTTGACCATGATGGCTACTCCATTTCTTCTGAAGGATTTCTGCCCGCAGTAGTAGATATAATGGTCATCTGAGTTAAATTCACCCATTCCAGTCCATTTTAGTTCTCTGATTCCTAGAATGTTGACATTCATCCTTGCCATCTCTTGTTTGACCACTTCCAATTTGCCTTGATTCATGGACCTGACATTGCAGGTTCCTATGCAATATTGCTCTTACAGCATTGGATCTTGTTTCTATCACCAGTCACATCCACAAGTGGGTATTGTTTTTGCTTTGGCTCCATCCCTTCATTCTTTCTAGAGTTATTTCTCCACTGATCACCAGTAGCATACTGTGCACCTAATGACCTGGGGAGTTCTTCTTTTGGTATCCTATCATTTTGCCTTTTCATACTGTTCATGGGGTTCTCAAGGCAAGAATACTGAAGTGGTTTGACATTCCCTTCTCCAGTCGACCAGGCTCTGTCAGACCTCTCTACCATGACCCGCCCGTCTTGGGTGGCCCCATAGCCACGGCTTGGTTTCATTGAGTTAGACAAGGCTGTCTTCCTAGT
This sequence comes from Budorcas taxicolor, assembly GCF_023091745.1. Taxonomy (NCBI): domain Eukaryota; kingdom Metazoa; phylum Chordata; class Mammalia; order Artiodactyla; family Bovidae; genus Budorcas; species Budorcas taxicolor. Next base: position 51,025,176 of record NC_068929.1, on the reverse strand, counting down.
GTGGTTAGATTGACTAGTTTTCTGTGAGTATGGTTTCAGTGTGTCTACCCTCTGATGCCCTCTTGCAACACCTACCATCTTCCTTGATCAAGGACAGAAATGTTTTGGACTTAACAGAAGCAGAAGATATTAAGAAGAGGTGGCAAGGATACATGGAAGAACTATACAAAATGGATCTTCACGACCTAAATAATCATGATGATGTGATCACTAATATAGAGCCAGACATCTTGGAAAGTGAAGTCAAGTGGGCCTTAGATAGCATCACTATGAACAAAGCTAGTGGAGGTGATGGAATCCCAGTGGAGCTGTTTCAAATCCTGAAAGATGATGCAGTGAAAGTGCTGCAATCAATATGCCAGCATATTTGGAAAACTCAGCAGTGGCCACAGGACTGGAAAAGCTCAGTTTTCATTCCAACCCCAAAGATAGGCAATGCTAAAGCATGCTCAAAATACCGCACAATTGCACTCATCTCACATGCTAGTAAAGGAATGCTCAAAATTCTCCAAGCCAGGCTTCAGCAATATGTGAACCGTGACCTCCCTGATGTTCAAGCTGGGTTTAGAAAAGGCAGAGGAACCAGAGATAAAATTGCCAACATATGCTGGATCATGGAAAAAGCAAGAGAGTTCCAGAAAAACATCTATTTCTGCTTTACTGACTATGCCAAAGCATTTGACTTTGTGGATCACAATAAACTGTGGAAAATTCTGAAAGAGATGGGAATACCAGACCACCTGACCTGCCTCTTGAGAAATCTGTATGCAGGTCAGGTAGCAACAGTTAGAGCTAGACATGTAACAACAGGCTGGTTTCAAATAGGAAAAGGAGTACGTCAAGGCTGTATATTTTCACCCTGCTTATTTAACTTATATACAGAGTACATCATGAGAAATGCTGGGCTGCAAGGAGCACAAGCTGGAATCAAGACTGCCGGGAGAAATATCAATAACCTCAGATATGCAGATGACACCACCCTTATGGCAGAAAGTGAAGAGGAACTCAAAAGCCTCTTGAGGAATGTGAAAGAGGAGAGTGAAAAAGTTGGCTTAAAGTTCAACATTCAGAAAATGAAGATCATGGCATCCGGTCCCATCACTTCATGGGAAATAGATGGGGAAAAAGTGGAAACAGTGTCAGACTTGATTTTTTTGGGCTACAAAATCACTGCAGATGGTGACTGCAGCCATGAAATTAAAAGACACTTACTCCTTGAAGAAAAGTTATGACCAACCTAGATAGTATATTCAAAAGCAGAGACATTACTTTGCCGACTAAGGTCCATCTAGTCAAGGCTATGGTTTTTCCTGTGGTCATGTATGGATGTGAGAGTTGGACTGTGAAGAAGGCTGAGCGCCAAAGAATTGATGCTTTTGAACTGTGGTGTTGGAGAAGACTCTTGAGAGTCCCTTGGACTGCAAGGAGATCCAACCAGTCCATTCTGAAGATCAACCCTGGGATTTCTTTGGAAGGAATGATGCTAAAGCTGAAATTCCAGTACTTTGGCCACCTCATGGGAAGAGCTGATTCATTGGAAAAGACTCTGATGCTGGGAGGGATTGGGGGCAGGAGGAGAAGGGGACGACCGAGGATGAGATGGCTGGATGGCATCACGGACTTGATGAACGTGAGTCTGACTGAACTCCTGGAGATGGTGATGAACAGGGAGGCCTGGCGTGCTGTGATTCATGGGGTCGCATAGAGTTGGACACGACTGAGCGACTGAACTGAACTGAACTGAACTGTTTGACTTTGTGATGTATTATTTGATTATCACCCAAATGTTAGTTTTTTGCTTTTTCTTTGACAAAAATGATAACCAAACACCCCTCTCTCCAAAGCCTGATGTCAATCCTGTGAAAGATATTAATCAGTTTTGTAAAAGTAAGCAAATTCATTTCAGCACTACTTTGAAAATAACTTTGAATGTGCTGTAATTAGTATTGTGTTACAATTAGTATTCATGGTTGAGGAGATACAGTGAACAATACAATAGATAAATACTGTGTGCATCTATGTTAATAGGATGTGTTTTGCTTTTCAACAAACAAGATAATAGTCTTCACCTAAAATTAAATGCCATTTCCTCCATAATATGAAAAAGTAGTGACAAATAATACTAAAGCATCCATAGCAAAATGTAAACCATTTGGAGGAGGCAGATTTGTTGCCCTGAATTTATAATATTTGAAGTTGAAAAGAAATGGAATGTGTTAAAATAGTAATAGAATTTATATACTTTTAATGGACTTATTTATAATATAAATTAAATTTTAAAAGCTTGGTAATTTGTCCTTGTGAATGCTTTAAATTGTGTATTATTTTTTAGGAAAAATATTGATCAAGTCCTTGTGAAATATTTTTATTATACCCCAAAAAAGAATTTTTCTTTCATTCACATTTTGGTAGTGTTGGTTTCTATAATAAACTAATCATTATTTTTTAGTTGTATTATTCAACAGATGAATTCTTTATTTGACAATTTGCCTGAAAGCTCTCCTATAAGCTTCAGGCAATATTTGTGCATTTGCCAAATAAAATGGTGTCTGCAACCTGAGGAAGAGATTCCCTCAACTCTCTTTATGTATTAATATGGCTGCAGAATCTGTGAATAGTGAGATTCTTGTTTGATTACAAAGCATCAGGATAGAAAAACATCCTACAAGTCTTTTAAATGTCCAATCAGATTCCTTATAAAAATTTCTGTACCTAAGTGAACGCTTTTATTATGTTCAGCTTGTTGTGTTTAATAGTCTTTATGTGTTATTTATCACTTATTGTTGAAGTGAAGTGAAGTTGCTCAGTCGTGTCCGACTCTTTGCCACACCATGGACTGCAGCCTGCCAGGCTCCTCTGTCCATGGGATTTTCCAGGCAAGAATACTGGAGTGGGTTGCCATTTCCTTCTCCAGGGGATCTTCCCAACCCAGGGATTGAACCCAGGTCTCCCGCATTGTAAGCAGATGCTTTTACCGTCTGAGCCACCAGGGAAGTCCATCACTTTTGTTACACCTGTGTAAATGATCATATACAAACTGAAATGAGACCAGTGGAGTGAGTGTGTATGTACATAACCAAGAACAATCTTTCAAGATTATATGTAGTTACAAAGGGGCAAAGAAGCGGTTAAGAAAAAAATTTCCCAAACTTTGAAATAAAAAGCCAGAAATGTGCAGAAGTATAACTAGAAGTAATATAAGAAATTTACTTCTACATAACATTTTTTTTTTACTAGTATCTATGGTTGACAAATTTTCTTTTACAGTTTTTAAGGAAAAGTTGTTATTAAAAACTTAGGTATATAGTATAAGGAGGCTCTTACATATCTTACTGAGAAACTGATTAATAAGTCTACTTTATGATTCCTGAGTTCAAAAAAAATACCTACATTTGAATTTGCTTTTTATTAGAGCCCACACACTTTCAAATTACATATAAATTTGTAAATTTCTTTTGAGTTGAAAAATGAATTCCAGAGACTAAAATGTGTTGCCCTTCAGTTTTATTTACTAGCAAATTCATTTCAGCATTCCTTTTTCAGACTATTTAAAACTCTGTACATTAGAGTCATTTATTAAATAAAAACTTTTTTGAGATGTAATTCTTGTACATTGAAATCAGTCACTTAAATTATATAACTCAATGTTTTACAGCAAATCCAGAGAGTTTTAAAATCATTGCAATTTTAAAATGTTTTTTTATCCCCAATAGAAACACTGTACACTTTAACATTTTAACTTTACATTCCATCTGTCATTCCCCCAGTCCTAGACAGAGTCTACATTATTTCTTTATAGATTTACCTATTCTAGACATTTCAAATGAAAGAAGTCATAAAGTATGTCTATTTTTTAAACTCACTTCTTTCACTTAGCACAGCATTTTCTTGGTTCATTTTCTGATGTAGCTGTCAGTACTTCATTCCTTTTTATACCTGAATTTGAACCAGCTACCCTGTTTTATGGGTTCCATTGTTAATTACTTAGCAGAACAAATATTTTATGTGTTCATTCGCTTATTTATTAAAGTCATGTCCTTTGTTTTGTAATTACTGTGCATGTAAATATGCATTAACAAGCATTTTTATTGTTTTCAATTTTTTGATTTTCAAAATTGCTTTGTGTTTTAAAGAATGGAAATAGATGCATAATGCCAAAGAAATCTTGTACTAAATGTATTGAAACAAAATGAAAACCAACAAATGCATATCATTTTTAGAAAGCATAAATATAAGAAAAAATCAAGAATAAACTGTTTATATCAGAAAAAACAGTATTCAAAAAATTTAGTGTATGGTCAAATAATTGATTGAAACATACTTACTATAGTTCTATATGACCTTGTGAAATAAGAAAGAAATGTCAAGTTCACATTTAGGTACACTTTAATTTTTATTCATTTTGTTCATTAGGAACATCTAAAAGGCATTTGACATTATTTGTATTTTTGCAGCTGTTTTCATTAATTCATACCAAACTGCGCTTTCCTTGTAGCTCAGTTGGTAAAGAATCAGCTGGCAATGCAGGAGACCAGGGTTCGATTCCTAAGTTGGAAAGATCCCCTGGAGAAGGAAATGGCAACCCACTCCAGTATTCTTGCCTGGAGAATCCCATGGACAGAGGAACCTGGCAGGCTACTGTCCGTAAGGTTGCAAGAGTCGGACACGACTTAGTGACTAAAGCACGAAACTGTGAAATGTGCTGATTTTACCATGACCAGTGCATGAAATCAGTTGTCAAACTGCTTGATATAGTGGCTTCTTACCAAAAAGGCTATAAATGAAAGATGTACTGTGAAATGACAAATACTTTTCTTGTGTGTGTGTATATATATATATAGAGAGAGAAAAGTTTTTTCATGAATATTAGATTACTAGAAATAAACATGGGTGTTTTAATTCTATGTGAGTGAAAAAATGTTATGACATTAGACTTGGGTATGGAATTTGGATTGCAGTAAATTTCACTCTAAATGAATTTGTTTTGTTTAGTTTTGCTTTGTTTACTAGTCATAGGGTTTCACTATCACTAAGTTAATGTATTAGACTTTTAAAAACTTTTATTCTTTCTACGATTTATTTATATCTCCTTTTTACCAATGTCTATATCTAATTATAAATATATATGATATTTCTAATTTAAAAGTTATATGCTTAAAAGTGATGCACACCGAAAAAGTGATGCACAGGTAAGATCAAATGTACATTCTGATTCTTGTCTCCTGATCTGAATTATTTATTCAGTATATTAATATTTAGCTGTATATTTATATTTAATATTTAGTTAATGTTGAGTTATTATTCAGACAGGTCAAAGTGTTTTTACCCTTTGTGTATTTATATAACCTATTTTCAAAAACAGTATAAGGTAGACTTATTCAGATTATTTGCTAATGTATCTGCATATTTTATGTGGAAGCATATAAATAATTGTCTCATATTTCCACATTTGTTTTAATAGCTGCATGCTTTAATGTAATTAGAATTCTTGCCAAGAAATTTTCTAACAATTTTCCTTATTAAGTTTTACATTAGACACGCTTATATGAGGCAAGTGTTTTGCAATTATTGAAGTGTTGTTTATTAGACATATTTTTTTTTTCACACAGTTAAATGTGTTAATGAAAAGACAAGTGAGACACTGAAATTAGGTTGGGTCCTGGTAATCAATGATGTTTATTAATTTTGTTAGCTAACAGGTCAGGATGGATTGTATTATTTTTGTTACTAAAAATGATAAATGTTCCTGGAATGTATTCTTAAATTTAATTTGAGATTTCTTCCCTTTCAGGTGTACCTGACACTAGATATCAAAACTTCTTTTTCACTAAGTGGTGAGTCTTCCATTCGTGGGAAATGAAATGAATGTTAAACTAAATGTCCTTCCTATTTAAAGTTTTCCACCTGGCAGAATAAATATTAATAAGACTAGTCTTTTAAAATAAAACTTTAGAAAAAAGCAATTAAAATGAATTATAGAAACATAAAGCCAAGAATTTTTCTTGGTTACTAAATGTCGGGAGACTTGGTAGTTGAAAAAAATCTTAAATTCCCCTAACCTTTTATGTCACTGATGACATTAGCTCTAGCAGAAAAATATAGTAGTTATAGAAGTGTATTATATTTTCTCCAAAATGTACTATAGCATTGCATATTGATAACTGTGTCAAATTGTCTTAGCCACATGATACAAGATTTCTGCATACACACAGACCCTCGCCTGCCACACACACATACACGTCTGAGTGTAGCCTATGCTTATCATTTTGCAGATTGCCCAATTGTGATTTTTGCTACTCACAAAAATGTGCTTATTTGTAGCTCCAAAATATTTGTGTTACTTTCATGTTCATTCATTTGTGGACACAGGTAGTGAGGTGAAAATTTTGAGTCATTCATGGGCATAAGTGTTCCCAGTTAAGGCAATGCTCTGCTCTTGTTTCAAACTTCATACAAGTACCCGCTTCATCGTTTATTGGTCTATGTAGTGCTACTTTTATTTTCATTTTTAAGAGTTTTCTTGTTGTTGTTAATAATTCCACAATTTAAAATGGACACTGTGAATAGTTCTGAAGTGTTGTATAGTGTGCTGTTAAACACAAAGAGGATGTGATGAGCCTTACTAAAAAAATACATGTATTTGATGTTTCACTCAGGCATAGATTAAAGTGCTGTCATCTGCTCTGTTACTGAATGAACAATATATGATGTCTTTAAACAGAAACACACATTAAATAAGACTATGTATTGATGAATTGATAAAAATGTTGAGATCAGATGTCAAAACTTGTATTTTCCCTAGAAACAGAGATTCAGTATATGCTAAATCAGTGTTTATGTTGATATTATAGAACATAACTACTGCAAATATCAGGATTTGACTATATAGGTATTTGGTGTTGTTTAGTCACTAACTCTTACTTAATTCTTTTCCAACCTCATGGACTGTAGTCTACCAGGCTCCTCTGTCCATGAGACTCCCCAGGCAAAAATGCTAGAGTGGGTTGACGTTTCGTTCTTCAGGGGATCTTCCTGACCTGGGGATAGAACCTGCATCTCCCACATTAGCAAGCAGATTCTTTATAAGTGAGCCACCAGAAAGAATCTCCTATATAAGTATGTAATTGTGTACATACGCATGTAGACACAAATGTATACACATGTATAAATATTTATTATATAAAATATATTTTTCTAAGTGTAGATTTTTAAGGATTAAATATTCTTTTAAATTTAGGGAATTTTACAAGACAATAGTTTATCAATATTGAAAATATATTTGCAACATAGTCCAATGTATTCATTTTTCTTTATTTAAAGTGATATCACAACTTATTTAAATCACAATAATTTTATTTTGCTTTCAAATTTACCAATCATCAGAAAATTATACATTGTGTAATAATTCATACTTTATATATACATATTATGAGTTATACTTAACTTTTATTTGCAGTTTTCAAAATGTGGTATTGTCAAACATGATATTATTTATTCTCAATTATTGACTAATGGGTATGTTCCTTATAGCAGCAAAATGAATATCATAAACAAAGTGTAAAAATGTACAAAAAGTTTAGTATTCGTGTTTCTTACAGAAGATTCTTCAGAAGACTGATATTGAAATTGGTAGACATGAGTACTGTAGAGCATACTTTTTATGACAGTCTTCTAGTGCAGTTCTACAACATGTTACCATTAAACATAAATAGAGAACAATAGTCTTACTGACTTCTATGGGCATATCAGGGGACGAAAGTATATACAAATACACTTTAACATACCTGTGGGACTTAAGTGTTGTCGCTGTGTGTATGTAATCTTTCAGATTAATAATCCAGGACCTAGAGCCATGATATATTGAGTATTTCATCTCTGTGTGTTTTTAATACGTCTTTGACAAAAGATAGCATTGCTAAGAGACTTTCTATAATCCAGGACCTCTTCTAATTTTATTACTGTGTAATGGGTCTCTGTGAGTAGGTAATCCTTAGACCGTCACTGGAAGGTTATAGCTGTTACTGATGCTCATAAAAATGATTAATTACTGCAAAATAAAAATAAAAGCTACGGAGTATATTTTCAAGTTATAGAGTTAATTAACAAAGTCTGCTGCTGCTACTGCTGCTAAGTCGCTTCAGTCGTGTCAGACTCTGTGTGACCCCACAGACGGCAGCCCACCAGGCTCCTCCGTCCCTGGGATTCTCCAGGCAAGAACACTGGAGTGGGTTGCCGTTTCCTTCTCCAATGCATGAAAGTGAAAAGTGAAAGTGAAGTCACTCAGTCGTGTCCGACTCTTAGCGACCCCATGGACTGTAGCCTACCAGGCTCCTCCGTCCATGGGATTTTCCAGGCAAGAGTACTGGAGGGGAGTGTCATTGCCTTCTCCATAACAAAGTCTGGATTATAGAAATTAGAGTTGCAAGGTAGGGTTTTGAATTGTTCCATATGTGGTCCTTACTATGAACTAAGAACATTTTTATTCTCAAACTGAATTAGATATTCACATAAAGATCTCTCCAGAATTGAAAAAAAAATGTCAGAAAGATTAAGTAACTTGACTGATTTTATTAGAGAATCAACTGTGAAGCAAGGATTTAAATGGCACCCCACTCCAGCACTCTTGCCTGGAAAATCCCAGGGACAGAGGAGCCTGGTGGGCCGCAGTCCATTGGGTCATGAAGAGTCGGACTTGACTGAGCGACTTCACTTTCATTTTTCACCTTCATGCATTGGAGAAGAAAATGGCAGCCCACTCCAGTGTTCTTGCCTGGAGAATCCCAGGGACAGGGGAGACTAGTGGGCTGCCGTCTATGGGGTTGCACAGAATCGGACACAACTGAAGAGACTTAGCAGCAGCAGCAGCAGCAGAAATCTGGCATCAGAGCTCACATTTTAATCATTAAGCTACTTATTTCATTCTCATAGTAGGTGAAGTGTTGCTCTTTATCGTGTTAAACTACAGATAACTAGATATATTATTTTAATAATTTTAAGTGTACCATTCAGTGGCATTAAGTACATTCACATTTTTTGCAACTCTTACTTCTATTCATTCCCAGAAAGTATTCATAAAAATAAATAAATAAAAGGAGTTCTTTTATTTGTGCTCAAAATCCACAGTTGCATTGCATTTCCAACATAGTAGCATGTCTTTAAATATGTATACCTATGGCTGATTCATGTTGAGGTTTGACAGAAAACAGCAAAATTCTGTAAAGCAATTATCCTTCAATAAAAATAAATTAATTAAAAATGTGTAAAACAAATTTGAGTGATAAAAACTAGAATGCTTGAAATCATATGTGGGCAATACTAACAAATGAAAACAGAATTTGATAATATAAAATGCTATAATTTCTATTTATTTCCATTTTAATTGCATAATTCTAGTTTAACCACAATACCCAAAATGGATTTTTATCACAGTAGTATTTAATTCTATTCTTTAGCTTTACCAAGAACTTGTCATTTCTGTTTACATGCAAATTGTGTTTATATAGTGAAAATGAATATAATTAGACTGTGAAATAGGTAGCCATACTATATTTTTTGAGAAAAGAAACACCCACTTTTTTACAGAAAGACATAAGAAACCTTAGACAAATTGAAACAGGTATATTTGTCAAGTAAAGTATTTGCGGTTGTGTGTGTTTGAATACTGATCAACTTCTTTCCTAGAGATTGAAAAGAACAATGGGATTTCTTTAGCTTATGTGAAATAAAAAATTATTTCTGAGTCAAGTTTCTCTTGCTCAAGTATTATCTCTGTCAAAACATTTCAACTGGAAGAAATCACTCATGTTTTTTGAAATAGTTTCTTCTTTTCCTCAAATTATAATCACATAGAAATTTGTTAGCTTGAAAAGTATACCACTGAAGATAAAACTTCAGTGCAGTTCAGTCACTCAGTCGTGTCCGACTCTTGGCAACCCCATGAACTGCAGCACACCTTCCTGTCTATCACCAACTCCTGGAGTTTACACAAACTCATGTCCATTGAGTCGGCGATGCCATCCAGCCATCTCATCTTCTGTTGTCACCTTCTTCTCCTGCCCTCAATCTTTCCCAGCATCAAAGTCTTTTCAAACGAGTCAACTCTTCGTATCAGGTGGTCAAAGTGTTGGAGTTTCAGCCACAGAATCAGTCCTTCCATTGAAGACCCAGCACTGATCTCCTTTACAATGGACTGGTTGGACCTCCTTGCAGTCCAAGGGACTCTCAAAAGTCTTCTCAAACACGATAGTTCAACAGCATCAATTCTTTGGCACTCACGTTTCTTTATAGTCCAACTCTCACATCTATACACGACCACTGGAAAAACTAAAGCCTTGACTAGATGGATCTTTGCTGGCAAAGTAATGTCTCAGCTTTTTAATATGCAATCTAGGTTGGTCATAACTTTTCTTCCAAGGAGCAGGTGTCTTTTAATTCATGGCTACAATCACCATCTGCAGTGATTTTGGATTCCATAAAAAATAAAGTCAGCCACTGTTTCTCCATCTATTTGCCATGAAGTGATGGGACCAGATGCCATGATCTTAGTTTTCTGAATGTTGAACTTTAAGCCAACTTTTTCATTCTCTTCTTTCAGTTTCATCAGGAGGCTCTTTATTTCTTCTTCACTTTCTGACATCAGAGTGGTATTATCTGCATATCTGAAGTTATTGATATTTCTCCCAGTAATATTGATTCCAGCTTGTGCTCCTTGCAGCCCAGCATTTCTCATGATGTACTCTGCATATAAGTTAAATAAGCAGAGTGACAATATACAGCCTTGACTTACTCCTTTTCCTATTTGAAATCAGTCTGTTGTTCCATGTCCAGTTCTAACTGCTGCTTCCTGACCCACATATAGGTTTCTCAAGAGGCAGGTCAGGTGGTCTGGTATTCCCATCCGTTTCAGAGTTTTCCACAGTTTATTGTGATCTACACAGCCAAAGGCTTTGGCATAGTCAATAAAGCATAAATAGATGTGTTTCTGGAACTCTCTTTCTTTTTCAGTGATCCAGTGGATGTTGGCAATTTGATCTCTGGTTCTTCTGCCTTTTCTAAAAGCAGCTTGAACATCTGGACGATCACGGTTCTCTTATTGCTGAAGCCTGGCTTGGAGAATTTTGAGCATTACTTTACTAGCATGTGAGATTAGTGCAACTGTGCAGTAGTTTTAGCCTTCTTTGGAACTTGCTTTCTTCAGTAAGTTTCAGAAATAATAGCTTTAAAAATATAATTTAATTCCCATAAGCACATATACAGTTTTCAAGGTTGATACCACAAATAGAAAACTGAAAAATACATTGATCATTTTACTACTGAAACATATGTACTGAGTCACCTCTTCAGAGACATCTTTCTTACAAATAATGATAAACTGATCCCCATATATATATTTTTTTTTCCATTAAGTACTTGGTTAAATTTTCTTCAATTTTTGTTTCAAAAAATTTTCAACAAATATACTTGCAATGATTATATTTAATTATTTTCATTTTGTCTGTTGTCATTAGGCTTCCCCAGTGGCTTAGTGGTAAATAATCCACCTGCAACGCAGGAGAATCAGGTTTGACCCCTGGGTTGGGAAGGTCCCCTGGAGCGGGGCATGGCAACCCAATATGTTATTCTTGCTTGGAGAATCCCATGGGCAGAGGAGTCTGGTGGGCCACAGTCCACAGGGTCGCACAGAGTCAAACACGACTGAAGAGACTTAGCACACATATACTGTTGTCATTAGACTTTATAATATCAGATATTGTCACAATTTAATTTAGATGACATCCATTTAATTGGCCTTAGCTTTTGGTATAAGTATTGTGATACAAAATACCTGATACAATTTATTATGTAGATTTCTTTTAGCCCTTAGCACCAGGGGAGTATCCCAGGACTGTGTAACATGTTTCTTCATTTTGAATTAAGCTAGGAGCATAAGACAGTACATTTTCCTCGGAACAGCTTAGGAGAAGTTCTTCAGGATTTATTCACGGATTCAAGTGGGATTTTGTGGCAAGAAGAGCAAACACATTCATCTGTTTAGAGAAGTTTTCTGGGCAATTTGCATCATCTCCCTGTGTCCTCCATTTTACTTCCTCATCAGATGTTTCTTGAGTCCTTAAAAACACTGCTGTGGTTAAATTTTCTTTTTCTGCAGCTTCCAGATTCCATTGACCAGCAGAAGTGATAGAGACATTTCCAATATGCAGTCATATTTTAAATTATGATTTAAGGATCAAGCTTTCACAGAATATTCTGGGTAGAGAGTTGATAATAAAATGATAAGTACAGAACTCTCCCAATAGTGACATGCACCCTCTGGTTCAAACTGAGCAGGTGGGGTTTTGCAAATGCTTCAGGTGGGAAACATGAGATAGTGCTCCAAGTGTAAACTACAAAAGTGAAGACAACAGATTCCTGCTTCCATGGAAGTTCATAAATTATAAACATTTTAAGTCAAAAATATGGCACAGTGAAAGACAGTCTTAAAACTTGGGTCAATCTGCAATGAAACCACCATTTCCCAGCTAATAGTGTATATAGCTTTATTTAGGATGTCAGGCCAGAAAGAAACTTAGTCATTTTAACGCCACAGCATGGATAGTATACACATGGATATCCAACTCTCATAATACTCCAGTTTTCACAGGAGGCAAGATAAAATATTTCGGAATAAAACACTGATGACTTATGAGAAATCATTAAAATGACTGTATTTCTTTATTAATTTCAGTTACTAGTATTCTAAAAAAAAAAATAATACCTTGTCATAATGTTAATGCTTTTCTTGTCAAGAAAGTAGCTTAATAGCTCCTTAATATTATTTCATTCTTAGTGATAATGAAATACATATTTATATTAATTTATATAGAAGTGACCAAAAACTACTGAAACCAGGGATTTGATGCTATCAAATAGTAGCAGTATATGAGGATGTCAGCTAAGCAAACAAAAAATATTAGTATAAAACTTTATGGAAGGTATTTTTTAAGAGGCAAAAAAAATAAATATTTTTGAATCCTTGATAATATCATCTTCATAAATATCTTTAAAAAATATAAAATTATGCAGAATTTAATGTTAACATTGTTAAAGGCTCCTTAACAATATAATTGTTATGTAGATTTGAAAAGAATTAATAAAAGGAATTTTCAATAGTTTGATACAAGAAGATAGTCCATGATATTATGTTTTCTTAAAAATAAGCTATCCCTCTTAATGCGAGATTGAATATTTTATATTGCCCTCAGTTCCATTCAGTTTAGTTCAGTCCCTCAGTAGTGTCCAACTCTTTGCAACCCCATGGACTGCAGCACACCAAGGTTCCCTGTCCATTACCAATTTCTGGAGCTTACTCAAACTCATGCCCATCGAGTCAGTGATGCCATGCAACCAACTCATCCTCTGTCACCACCTTCTCCCCCTGCCTTCTAACTTTCCGACCATCAAGGTCTTTTCTAATGAGTCAGTTCTTTGCATCAGGTGGCAAAAGTATTGGAGTTTCAGCTTTAGCATCAGTCCTTCCAATGATTATTCAGGACTGATTTCTTTTAGGATTGACTGGTTTGATCTCCTTGTAGTCCAAAGGAGATCAGTGTTGAACACAGTTCAACAACATCAGTTCTTTGGCACTCAACCTTTTGTATGGTCCAACTCTCACATCCATATATGACTACTGGAAAAACAATAGTTTTGACTAGATGGACCTTGGTTGGCAAAGTAATGTCTCTCTTTTGAATATGCTGTCTAGGTTTGTTATAGCTTTTCTTCCAAGGAGCAACCATATTTTAATTTCATGGCTGCAATTAACATCTGCAGTGATTTTAATTACTGCAAGAAAAGGAGACCAAGAAAGGAAAGTCTGTCACTATTTCCATTGTTTCCCCATCTATTTGCCATGAAGTGTTAGGACTGGATGCCATGATCTTTGAACCCTACAATAATACATTTTGATATATCTAGAAATTGATATAGAATAAACTGCTTGCCATGAGCATAGTTATGAAAGCAAAAACAGCAATCATAGCTCCCCTGATCATTGTGTAATGGGCAGAAGGAATGTAACAAATTCAGAAACAGAAGTTAAAGTACAGGGCAGTGGGTTACCTGTGGTCATATAGTGGAAGACTAGGTCATAGACCTTCAGGTTGGAGAATATAAAGACCTAGTCCTCCATGAGGTCATATCTTTGACAATGTCCTTATAAAGTGTGAATTTCATGATTGCAGGCCTGATAGCTATACAATTTGTGGGGAAGACTATGAAAAAAAAAAAAAGAGTAGTATAACATGGAAAGAAAAAAATTAGGTAATAAGGATGCTTTCATACAATGAGAATTCTAATTACAAAATTTTAAAAGTTAGCAATTAACATAAAAAATTGCAGAAAAATAGAAGTTTTAAAACTATCATTTAATTCTTTCACAAAACTCTATAATCATTTCTTTCCTTCATTTTTTGGCTTCATACTTTTTGATCATCTGCCCAAATAACAAAAATGAAAACAAAAAGACAGGTCACAGTTATCATATTGATACTTTGATTTTCTCAGAATAATCAACCTGGGAATTCTCTAGCAGTCCAATGGTTAGAACTCCAGGCATCCACTGAAAATATGTGATAAGTGGACAGAAATTGGCCTATATATGATAGTATGCTGAATTCAAAAGGGAAAAATTAAAACATTGAAATGATGCTTAATGCTTATTTGGACATCATCTAATTATTAAGAACATACATGTATATATGGAAGTATTTTTGATATGCACAACTCACTGGTCTTACTTTGTTTTTTATTTATTTATTTATTTCTCTTTATTTTTATTGTATTTATTTATTTTTTACTTTACAATATTGTATTGTTTTTAACAGCATTAGGAGTATTTGGTATGTGCTTAATGTGGTGCTTAAAATAATAATATTATGAATGACAGAAGCTTACATAATGCACATTCTTTGATTGTCAGACTTTATTCTGACATTCACCAATTAAGATTCATCCATTGGAGGTTTCCTCACTAATATCTTGAGCAGGTTATTCCTGACATCACCACCCCTCACAAAAAAAAAAAAAAAAAAAAAAAAAATTACAACCATTCAGTAACAAGACATCACTGAGAGAAACCACTGAGAGAACACAAGCATGAGGCTGAAGCACCCCCTGCCCCATAGAGACAGACTTCATTATAAGGGTAAGAGAGGCAACTACCATATTGCTTATCCCCCCAGACTGATGCAACACCACTCGAGAGGTCTCCTGTGAGCCTCCAGGGTTCCTCTAGTGGTGAAAGAGAACCCGGGAATGATCACCAACTCCCCCAGACATTCTTGGTCAATTTATGGGAGACTCTACTTTGACCTTACACCATAGAGATGACAGGAGAATCTGCAGAGGCTCACCAATGAGAATCTGATTTGATGGAGAAGTGGGGAGGTTCTTGCAGCATCCAGCAAATCAATCTTTGCAAATCAAATTCACTTGTCACGCCCAGGTAGTAATCCCATCAGTGGCTTTACTCATCTGCAGAACCAGCTCAGAAGCACATTCTGACCAGGGAACTCAGCAGGGCGCAGATATGCCTGATTCAAGTCTTCGGATGAAGAGTTTTGCAAAACTTGGTTTGCTTTTGCCCAGATAAGGAGCTGAATTATTGACCACCCACTGTGGAGAGAACTCTTGATTGTCCCTTGGACTGCAAGGATATAAAACCAGTTAATCCTAAAGGAAATTAACCCTGAATATTCATTGGAAGGACTGATGCTAAAGCTGAAGCTCCAGTACTTTGGTCACTCACTGGAAAAGACCCTGATGCTGGGAAAGATTGAAGCAAGGAGAAGAAGGGATGACAGAGGAAAATAATTCATGACCAAAACAGGAAGTCTGTCCAAGAAATAATAACCATAAAAGTATCCTAGATTTGAAATATGCAATGACTGAACTGAATAATTCAGTACTGCTTCAAAAGAACCTTGATCATGCAGAAGAACTGATGACCTTGAAAACAGGACTTTTGTAATTATATAGTCAGGAGCAAAAAGAATGAAAAAGAGTGAAGAAATCCTATGGGAATTACAGAAAATTAGAAAAGAAAACCCCACAATATTTGCATTTATGGAAATTCAGAAGAAAAAGACAAAGGGACATAAATTATATCTAAAGCAATACTGGCTGAAAACTTTTCAAATCTGGGGAGAGAAAGGAACACCCAGATCAATAGGGTCCAAAAGATCTCAAATAGTTTGAGCTGAAATAGGGCCACAGCAAGACACAATATAATCAAATTTTCTAAAGACAAAAAGTAATTTTAAAATCAGCAAGAAAAATAAGAGAAGATACATAAAAGGAAAACCTGCAAGACTATGGGAGGATTTCTTTGCAGAAACTTTGGGCCAGAAGAGAATGGGATGACATAGTCTGAAAAATTTTGAACAAAAATGAACCTCAATCAAGAATTCCAAAACCAGTAAAGGTGACCTTCAATAAGTAAAGACTTTCCTGAACAAAGAAAAGTTGAGGGAGTTCATTACCACCAGACTCTGCCTTATAAGAAATGCTGAATGAAATTCACTGAGTGGAAGTAAAATAACACAAATTTATATATTCAAAAATACAAGGTAATTTAAATCTCTCTGACAAACCAACAAACAGATGAAAAAAACTCATAGGAAAATAGATGACACTCAGATTTTTGGTTACCAGGCACTGAGGGTAGGGAAAGGGTAAACTAGAAGAAGGTGGTCAAAACATACAAACTTTTTTATGATAATACTCAGTTCAGTTCTGTCACTCAGTCATGTCCATCTCTTTGCAACCCTATGAATCGCAGCACGCCAGGCCTCCCTGTCCATCACCATATCCCGGAATTCACTCAAACTCACATCCATCAAGTCGGTGATGCCATGCCATCTCATCCTCTGTTGTCCCCTTCTCCTGCTGCCCCTAATTCCTCCCAGCATCAGAGTCTTTTCCAGTGAGTCAACTCTTTGCATGAGGTGGCCAAAGTACTGGAGTTTCAGCTTTAGCATCATTCTTTCCAAAGAACACCCAGGACTGATCTCCTTTAGAATGGACTGGTTGGATCTCCTTGCAGTCCAAGGGACTCTCAAAAGTCTTCTCCAACACCACAGTTCAAAAGCATCACTTCTTCAGCGCTCAGCTTTCCTCACAGTCCAACTCTCACATCCATACATGACCACAGGAAAAACCATAGCCTTGACTAGACGGAACTTTGTTGGCAAAGTAATGTCTCTGCTTTTGAATATACTATCTAGGTTGGTCATAACGTTTCTTCCAAGGGATAAGCATGTTTTAATTTCATGGCTGCAGTCACCATCTGCAGTGATTTTGGAGCCCAAAAAAATCAAGTCTGACACTGTTTCCACTGTTTCCCCATCTATTTCCCATGAAGGGATGGGACCAAATGCCAGGATCTTTGTTTTCTGAGTGTTGAGCTTTAAGCCAACTTTTTTACTCTCCACTTTCACTTTCATCAAGAGGTTTTTAGTTCCTCTTCACTTTCTGCCATAAGGGTGGTGTCTCCTGCATATCTGAGGTTATTTATATTTCTCCTGGCAATCTTGATTCCAGCTTGTGCTTCTTCCAGCCCAGCATTTCCCATGATGTACTCTGCATATAAGTTAAATAAGCATGGTGACAATATACAGCCTTGATGTACTCCTTTTCCTATTTGGAACCAGCCTGTTGTTCCATGTCCAGTTCTAACTGTTGCTTCCTGACCTGCATATAGGTTTCTCAAGAGGCAGGTCAAATGGTCTGGTATTCCCATCCCTTTTAGAATTTTCCACAGTTTATTGTGATCCACACAGTTAAAGGCTTTGCCATAGTCAATAAAGCAGAAATATATGTTTTTTCTGGAACTCTCTTGTTTTTTTGATGATAATATTAATGTATGATATATAAGAAAATTGCTGTTAGAGTAAATGCTAAGAGTTTTCTCCCCAAGGAAAACACATTTTTTTTCTTTTTTTCCTTTTATCATACCTATATGAGAAAGTGGATGTCCATTGAATTTATTGTGGTAATCAATTCACAATATAAATAAATTAAATCATTGTTCTGTATACTTTAAAGTTATGTACTAATGTATGCAAATTATTTCTCAATAAAACTAGAAAATATATTTGTCTATTAATACTCATCCATTAAGATATTTACAAATTTTCCATTATGAAAAATACCTGTACGCCTATCTATACTAGGAAATAGATTGGCAGAATAAATTTGAACTTTTAGAAATAATTGAATTGTTATTTTTTAATGAAGAAGATTATAATATCCTACTTTATATTCTTCTTCAAAACTCTAGTACATTTTTTTAGTAATTGGACATTTTCAAGTAAAGTGCTGAGAGAAATCTGTACTTTATCAAAGTAATTCTTTCTGTTTGCCTAATTGCTACATGGAAGTAATGGGAATATTTTAACCAGCAGCTTTCTACTTTGAAAATACGTATTTTGATCATCTGTTATGTTATATTAACTTTTCTACCAATATTAACATTCTTAATATAGATGATTTTTCTGGTCTCTGACTTCGAGGATTTGTAAATATTTTATACTGGTGGCAAAGGTCTACACTACAGTGAGAGGGATAAAAACAATCAAGAAGCAATCACAAATTTATTTAGCAGATTCATGTTACCCAGTTTTACATTCCAAGAGAAAACTTTCTCTGTTCAATTGATACCATTGGCAGTAACTTTTTTTTTTTTTTTTTTTCCTCCAGAGTTGTTATGCTGAACAAAAAGAACATTGCTTAGGAGTTTATTGGAGACTGAACGCCTTGATTTGAAAAAATGTCATCTACAGTAACTGACAGTTTTTGAAAATAATGACTTCCACAAATACCGTCCAGTTCAGTTCAGTTCAGTTCAGTCGCTCAGTCGTGTCCGACTGTTTGCGACCCCAGGAATCGCAGCACGCCATGCCTCCCTGTCCATCACCATCCCCCGGAGTTCACTCAGACTCACGTCCATCGAGTCCATGATGCCATCCAGCCATCTCATCCTCGGTCATCCCCTTTTCCTCTTGCCCCCAATCCCTCCCAGCATCAGAGTCTTTTCCAATGAGTCAACTCTTCGCATATTAGTCTAATAAATACCATATCATCCTCATTTCAAAATCTAATGTTTGGGCTTATGTATATGTGTGTGAGCCTTTGTGTATGTGTACACATCCATAGAGACATTTTAGTTATGTCAATGACCTATGAGTAGACACTCATTGTCTTGGAATATGAGAGTATGAGATTTATATTCTTTAACAATCAAATATTGCAAAGCACTTTATTACCCAGCACACATCACTAAGGAATAGGTCAAATAATTTACATGTTAGATTCATTAAAAACACACACACACACAATCAGTAGCTGAAATATCCTCTTTTGGGGTTCCAAAATCTCTGCAGATGGTGACTGCAGCCATGAAATTAAGACACTAAATTAAGAGACTTACTCCTTGGAAGAAGAGTATAACTAACCTAGATAGCATATTAAAGAGTAGAGACATACTTTGCCAAAAAAGGTCCATCTAGTCAAGGCTATGGTTGTTCCAGTGATCATGTATGGATTTGAGAGTTGGACTATAAAGAAAGCTGAGAATTGAAGAATTCATGCTTTTGAACTGTGATGTTGGATAAGACTCTTGCGAGTCTCTTGGACTGCAAAGAGATCTAACTAGTCCATCTTAAAGGAGATTAGTCCCTAATGTTCATTGGAAGGACTGATGTTCAAGCTGAAACTCCAATACTTTGGCCACCTGATGTGAAGAACCAACTCATTAAAAAAGACCCTGATACTGGGAAAGATTGAAGGCGGAGGAGAAGGGAATGACTGAGATGGTTGGATGACATCACTGACTCAATGGACATGAGTTTGAGTAAAGTCCGGGAGTTTGTGATGGACAGGGAGGCCTGGCATGCTGCAGTCCATGGGGTTGCAGAGTCAGACATGACTGAGTTACTGAACTGAGCTGAACTGGAGCTGAAATCTCCAGTCTCTAAGCCACAGAATTCTTAATTAAGAAATGTTATTGTAGAGCAGAATGGCTCTGATCAAGATTCAGGGACAACAAAGGATATATAATCCCTCATACCTTGACAGAAGGGACAATATTATCTGACATCTCAGGCCCCAAAGAACAGATAGTAAGGTCTGGTTCTGAAACAGCTTGGATAGGGTTGAAAACCCATCCTCATTTGCACAATTCAAAAGGATGTTATTTGGGATAACAATTAGGTTAAACAAGAGACATACAATTAGAAACTCAAATACATAGCCAACTTAATGGCCTATTTAGCAACCTGGTCATGGGAAATCATTGCTGAAAACTGAAGTGTCCATGAGATAACTTACATATAGAAGATGTAACAACAGGTATGGTCTCAGGCAAGTTTTTTGTATCCCTACTTTTAGATCTAAATGAATTTGCTTTATCTGTAATGCAGGAATATAACTGAGATGCTAGAAGATAGATAAATAGATGATTAATTTCTTGATGTTAATGTAACAAAGTACTACAACCTAGATGACTTAAAATAACAGAGCATTATTTGCTTACAGTTAATGGAGGCTTGATTTCTGAAATCAAAAGTTGTCAGTGTTGGTTTTTTAAAGTATGTGAGGGATAATGCATTCCATGACACTCTCTTAGCTTCTGGTGGTTTAGGAGTAACCTTTTCTGTTCCTTAGCTTATAGGCATTTCACTCCAGTCTTTCACCTTTACATGGTATTCTCCCTGTATCTCTTCAAGTTGACTCCCTCTATGATGTCTGTCTATGTTCATATTTTTATTTTTTAATAAGGATATAGATAAAATTAGATTAAAGCCACCTTAATAACTTAATTTTAACTTACTATCTCTGTATAAACCTCCATTCAAAAAGGTCACTTTTTGAGGAAATGAAGATTAGGGCTTCAAAGCAACTTTCTTGAAGGAAAAATTCAACAAATAATAGACATATATAGATATGTTCAGTTCAGTTCAGTAACTCAGTCATGTCCGATTCTTTGCAACCCCATGAATCACAGCACTCCAGGCTTCCTTGTCTATTACCAACTCCCAAAGTTCACTCAAACTAATGTCCATCAAGTTGGTGATGCCATCCAGCCATCTCATCCTCTCTTGTTCCCTTCTCCTCCTGCCCCCAATCTCTCCGAGCACCAGTCTTTTCCAATGAGTCAAATCTTCCCATGAGGTGGCCAAAGTATAGAGTTTCAGCTTCAGCATCAGTCCTTCCAATGAACACCCAGCACTGATCTCCTTTAGGATGGACTGGTTGGATCTCCTTGCAGTCCAAGGGACTTTCAAGAGTCTTCTCAAACACCACAGTTCAAAAGCACCGACTCTTTGATTTTCAGCTTTCTTTATAATTCAACTCTCACATCCATACATGACTACTGGAAAAACCATAGCCTTGACTAGAAGGATCTTTTTTGGCAAATAATATCTCTGCCTGTACATTGTCACCCTGCTTATGTAACTTATATGCAGAGTACATCATGAGAAATGCTGGACTGGAGGAAACACAAGCTGGAATCAAGATTGCCGGGAGAAATATCAATAACCTCAGGCATGCAGATGACACCACCCTTATGGCAGAAAGTGAAGAGGAACTAAAAAGCCTCTTGAGGAAAGTGAAAGAGGAGAGTGAGAAAGTTGGCTTAAAGCTCAACATTCAGAAAATGAAGATCATGGCATCCAGTCCTATCACTTCATGGGGAATAAATGGAGAAACAGTAGAAACAGTGTCAGACTTGATTTTTATGGGCTCCAAAATTACTGCAGATGGTGACTGCAGCCCTGAAATTAAAAGATGCTTATCCCTTGGAAGAAAAGTTATGACCAACCTAGATAGCATATTCAAAATCAGAGATATTACTTTGCCAACAAAGGTCTGTCTAGTCAAGGCTATGGTTTTTCCAGTGGTCATGTATGGATGTGACAGTTGGACTGTGAAGAAGGCTGAGCATTGAAAAAGTGATGCTTTTGAACTGTGGTGTTGTAGAAGACTCTTGAGAGTCCCTTGGACTGTAAGGAGATCCAACCAGTCCATTCTGAAGGAAATCAACTCTGGTATTTCTTTGGAAGGAGTGATGCTAAAGCTGGAACTCCAGTACTTTGGCCACCTCATGCAAAGATTTGATTCATTGGAAAAGACTTTGATGCTGGAAGGGACTGGGGGCAGGAGGAGAATGGGACCACAGAGGATGAGATGGCTAGATGGCATCGCTGACTCGATGGACGTGAATCTGAGTGAACTCCAGGAGATGGTGATGGACAGGGAGGCGTGCTGTGATTCATGGGGTCGCAAAGAGTCGGACATGACTGACCGACTGAGCTGAACTGAAGTGAATATCTCTGCTTTTCAATATGCTCTCTAGGTTGGTCATAACTTTTATTCCAAGGAGTAAGCGTCTTTTAATTTCATGGCTTCAATCACCTTCTGTAGTGATTTTAGAGCCCATAAAAATAAAGTCTGACACTGTTTCCCCATCTATTTCCCATGAAGTGATGGAACCAGATGCCATGATCTTCATTTTCTGAATGTTGAGGTTTAAGCCAACTTTTTTGCTCTCCTCTTTCACTTTCATCAAGAGGCTTTTTAGTTCCTCTTCACTTTCTGCCATAAGGGTGGTGTCACCTGCATATACGAGGTTATTGATATTTCTCCCAGCAATCTTGATTCCACCTTGTGCTTCTTCCAACCCAGTGTTTCTCATGATGTATTCTGTATATAAGTTAAATAAGCAGGGTGACAATATACAGCCTTGATGTACTGCTTTTTCTATTTGGAACCAGCCTGTTGTTCCATGTCCAGTTCTAACTGTTGCTTCCTGACCTGCATATATGTTTCTCACAAGACAGGTCAGGTAGTCTGGTATTCCCATCTCTTGAAGAATTTTCCACAGTTTATTGTGATCCACACAATCAAAGGCTTTGGCATAGTCAATAAAACAGAAATAGATGTTTTGCTGGAACTCTCTTCATTTTTCCATGATCCAGTTAATGTTGGCAATTTGATCTCTGGTTCCTCTGCCTTTTCTAAAACCAGCTTGAACATCTGGAAGTTCATGGTTCATGTATTGCTGAAGCCTGACTTGGAGAATTTTGAGCATTACTTTACTAGCATGTGAGATTAGTGCAATTGTGTGGTAGATTGAGGATTCTTTGGCATTGCCTTTCTTTGGGATTGGAATGAAAACTGACCTTTTCCAGTTCTGTGGCCACTACTGAGTTTTCCAAATTTGCTGGCATATTGAGTGCAGCACTTTCATAGCATCATCTTTCAGAATTTGAAATATCTCAACTGGAATTCCATCACCTCCACTATCTTTGTTCATAGTGATGCTTTCTAAGGCCCACTTGACTTCACATTCCAGGATGTCTGGCTCTAGGTGAGTGATCACTCCATCGTGATTATCTGAGTTGTGAAGCTCTTTTTTCTACAGTTCTCCTGTGTATACTTGCCAACTCTTCTTATTATGTTCTACTTCTGTTAGGTCCATATGATTTCTTTCCTTTATTGAGCCATAGATAGGTAGATAATATTAAAAAGGGGACATAAACATTTATTTTATAGGATATTCTTTTATATATATATATTTTTTTACAAATGGCAGTGACATCAACCTCATTAACTTTGTATTTAAGACATTAAAATATTAGTCCTCAAAATAAAAGGAGACTAGTACTTTTCTTTATTATATATGCAACATATTATTTCACTTTTGATGAATTAAAGTTACAAATTATAGTGTAGAGGAAAATGGTATGGAAGGAAAATTCTGTAATTCTTTCAACATATTAAACCATGTGATAAACTTAATAGTAACTTGAGTGTATACTAACTCACACTGAGTGAGTTAAACCTGTGAGAATATATATCATTCCAGTCATTTTGTGGAGAAGGCAATGGCAATCCACTCCAGTACTTTTGCCTGGAAATTCCCATGGACGGAGAAGGCTGGTAGGCTGCAGTTCATGGGGTTGTGAAGAGTCAGACACGAATGAGAGACTTCACTTTCACTTTTCCCTTTCATGAATTGGAGAAGAAAATGGCAACCCACTCCAGTGTTCCTGACTGGAGAATCCCAGGGATGGCAGAGCCTGGTGGGCTGCTGTCTATGGGGGTTGCACAGAGTCAGACATGACTGAAGTGAGTTAGCAGCAGCAGCTGCCAGTCATTTTGTAAAGAAATGCTGTAAATATATTTTTTAAAAAATAGGAAATATTCACACCAGTCAGAATGTCTGCGATCCAAAATTCTACAAGCAATAAAATGCTGGAGAGGGTGTGGAGAAAAGTGAACCCTCTTACACTGTTGGTGGGAATGCAAACTAGTACAGCCACTATGGAGAACAGTGTGGAAATTCCTTAAAAACTTGAAATAGAACTGCCTTATGACCCAGTAATCCCACTGCTGGGGATACACACTGAGGAAACCAGAATTGAAAGAGACACGTGTACCCCAATGTCCATTGCAGCTCTGTTTATAATAGCCAAGACATGGAAGCAACCTAGATGTCCATCAGCAGATGAATGGATAAGAAAGCTGTGGTACATACACACAATGGAATATTACTCAGCCATTAAAAAGAATACATTTGAATCAGTTCTAAAGAGGTGGATGAAACTGGAGCCGATTATACAGAGTGAAGTAAGCCAGAAAGAAAAACACCAATACAGTATACTAACACATATATATGGAATTTAAAAAGATGGCAATGATGACCCTGTATGTGAGACAGCAAAAGAGACACAGATGTATAGAATAGACTTTTGGACTCTGTGGGAGAGGGAGAGGGTGGGATGATTTGGGAGAATGGCATTGAAACATGTATACTATCATGTAAGAAATGAATCGCCAGTCTAGGTTCGATGCAGGATACAGGATGCTTGGGGCTGGTGCACTGGGATGACCCAGATAGATGATATAGAGAGGGAGGTGGGAGGGGGCGTTCAGGGTTGGGAACTCATGTACACCTGTGGTGGATTCATGTTGATGTATGGTAAAACCAATACAGTATTGTAAAGTAAAGTAAAGTAAAATGAAAAAAAAAAAAAATTATTCCTGAAAAAAAAAAAAAAAAGAAATAATCAGTATCCTCAAGAAAAACAAAGATATTCAATGAAAATGAAATTCAATGAAAATCTTAGAATGGAGTGCCAAGGATTTTGCAGTTTATGACATACGTTATCAAAGCTTATGGGAGATTTTAAGTAGGAGACAATTTTAGAAAATCAAATCTATATTTAAGATATATGAATGGTTATAGAAAACTTTTTCCTAGAAATAACCTAGAGATAAGAACAAGCTAACAATGTTTTAGATGATACCTTCTTTTCCAATAAGTGGTTACAGTGGAATTGATATTAACAGCCTTTGATAACTGATCACATGTGGTAAATGGAGAAGGAAGAGGAAACAAAAATCCTAGACCTCACCCTATCCCAGTCCATAGGGTAGCAAATAGTCGACAGGACTGAAGCAACTTAGCACGAATGCACACCCTATCCAAAACTTAACCTACCCAGGTGGTTCAGCGCTTTCCCATTTTAAAAAAGTAAATAAATAAATAAAGATAAAACTGAAATTCTGGAATTCAAAAGCATTTAGTTCCCAAAATTCTTGAGAGTTTTTATTTTTATTTTTATTCTCCTCTTTCCCTTCTTTTATCCCTTCTTTTTTCCTTTCTTCTTCCTCTCCTTTTCCTTCTTCTCCTCCTAATTCTCCTAACTATGAAGGAAAGCAACTTTTCAATAATAAAATAAAAAAAGAAAAGAAAAACTAGAAGTAGGGGGAAAATGAAAAGACATAGGTAGTTTTAAAATATCCTTTGGTAGCAAGAAAAATGTTTTATGTGATTCAGAGTGCTTGAGAGTATAACTAGGCACTGAGAGCCAGCATGACAAACTCTAAAGAAGGAAGAAGACCTATCGATATAAGAACTATATGATATAAAACGCCCAAAATGGAAGGTGTGAAGAAAACGAAGAAAAAGGCTTTGTGACTAACTCCATAACTATGGTTTTAAGAAGCAAGTATACTAGAAAATCATGTGTGCATGTGTGCTTAGATGGGTGCATCTCTTTGCAACACCATGGACTGTAGCCAGAGAGGCTCCTCTGTCCATGGGATTTTCCAAACAAGGACACTGAAGTGGGTTGCCATTTCCTCCTCCAGGGGATCTTCCCGACCCAGGGATAGAACTTGTGTCTCTGTCTCCTGCATTTGCAGGCAGATTCTTTACTAATGCACCACCTGGGAAACTGAATAGAAAAGCAAGGGAACTTAGTTTATGTATGGAGGGTAATTTTGATTTTAACTTATATTACCTTATGGTGTTTTTTTTTTTTTTTTCTGAAAGGTTTCTTTTACTGAAAAATATATTTTAAAAATCTATTTTTAATTCCTTCTCATAACAAAACAAAAGAAAACCCTCACATGTTTAGAAACCTCTTCAGGTTGATTACTTTGCTATTCATTTCCCAGAGTGGCATATTCTCACTTAGTAACTAATCCCCATGACCAAAGAGAAAGGAAAGTTAAATTCAAATGCATGAGATAAATGTTAAACCTTAGTCAAAGTCATATAAATAATTTGGATTCATCTTGTGAAGCATCACTTTCTATTTTTTTTATTTGCTTTTCTGTAAGTAGTATTTAAAAATTTCAAATACTTTAAAAAATTAAACATTTTAAAACATTTAAAAATTTTTAAACATTTTAATCATTATTACAAGCGTTAAACGTTTGTAGATTTTTTTCTATACCTAGCTAGTATTAACAATATAAACTTTTTAAAATTATTGTTATAAGGTCACCTCAAAACTTCCTCTTCATTTTCTTTTTTATATATGTCTTTTTTTCCTCATAAATTTTATTTTGTGTTAGAGTCCTTTGTCAAGTATTTTCTGCAAGTGAGTTGCATCTCAGTGTAGACTTTGAATACTTGCATTCTACAAGTATTTTCTTTCCCCTCCCACCCCCAACACAGAAAAGGTGAAATATCTTTTAAAAAGTAATACTATCTTAACATGACATATGATTCCTGGGTAGAGAGTTTTTACATATCTTCCTTGAACTTCTGGTGTTAGAGATGACAAGTTTAATACATTTGAATATTTTACTTTCTAAGTGAATTTTCAGTCAGGAAGCTTAAAAGATTTTGTTCCCTTTCCTGTAAATTCTTAGAATTCAGACAATTTACTGGTCTATGTATAGGTGATTAGCTCCTTTTTTCCCTTCAAATTTGCTATTTTCTTAGTAAACTTTTATAATTTTTAGATTCAAATATTTCTTCAACCAAGGGTAGCCTTCTTTATTATTTCTTAAAATAATGTTTCTCTTCTTTTTCAGAACAGTTATTACATGAATCATAGTTCATGTAGTTTTGTTTCACGGTTACTGTGGACTGGAATAATTTATGAAAACAAAAACTTTTATTCTGTGAAACATCAACTATTTACAATAAATTATGCATATACTGGGCTTTGTTGTGATTTGTAAAATTTTATCCCCATATTTACAGAGAAAAATATCTAGCAAGATAGAAGAATTTATATATTCTTGGTAGCTTGCATCATTTATTATTTACCATAGTAGAAGCATTATTCAGTAAACATTAAAATTGATTAAAAAATGCATCTGTGGTTATAATGGAATATTATGTTAACATACATTTCTAAGGGGCTTGCCAGTAGTACCAGTGATAAAGAACCCACCTGCCAATTCAGGATACTTTATTTTGGGGGGCTCCAAAATCACTGCAGTTGGTGACTGCAGCCATGAAATTAAAAGATGCATACTCCTTGGAAGGAAAGTTATGACCAACCTAGACAGTATATTGAAAAGCAGAAATATTACTTTGTCAACCAAGGTCCATCTAGTCAGGGCTATGGTTTTTCCAGTGGTCATGTATGGATGTGAGAGTTGGACTGTGAGGAAAGCTGAGTGCCGAAGAACTGATGCTTTTGAACTGTGGTGTTGGAAAAGACTCTTGAGAATCCCTTGGATTGCAAGGAGGTCCAACCAGTCCATCCTAAAGGAGATCAGTCCTGGGTGTTCATTTGAAGGACTGATGCTGAAGCTGAAACTCCAATACTTTTGCCATCTCATGGGAAGAGTTGAGTCATTGGAAAAGACCCTAATGCTGGGAGAGATTGGGGGCAGGAGGAGAAAGGGACAACAGAGGATGAGATGGCTGGATGGCATTACCGACTCAATGGACATGAGTTTGAGTCAACTCCAGGAGTTGGTGATGGACAGAGAGGCCTGGCGTGCTGTGATTCATGGGGTCGCAAAGAGTCGGACACGACTGAGCAACTGAACTGAACTGAACTGAAGAGACATGGGTTCAGTTGCTGGGTGGGGAAGATCCCCTGGAGAAGTAAATGGTGACCCACTCCATTATTCTTTCCTGGAGAATTCCATGGACTGAGGAGCCTGGTGGACTACAGTCCATAGGTTTGCACAGTGTCAGACACCACTGAAGCAACTTAGCACATATGCTTCCAACTGATGTATCTTTTCCTCTTCATTTATTTTCATGAATGACTGTAACATGAAATATCACATTTTTAAGATTATCAATATATGATCTAATCTTTACTGTGAACTAATCAGTATATAGTTTTTATCATCAGGAGTAGGCACTCAAATACAAAAAATAGTGATAAATCCATACTAGTAATTCCATAACACTGATTTATGCAAATGTGCTCTAGTGTACATTTAACAGAAAATTAATATAAGTTAACAGATTAGCACAATGAGATGTCACTTCATATCCATCTTAACAGCTATTATCGAAAACAAGTAATAAATGTGGTTGAGGATGCACTTAATAATAGTTTATTATTTTTGAGTATGAAATCAAGGTGTAGCAATGAAATTATTTGCCTATGAATATTTCTTCCTTCTTTAAATGTAGTTTTTTTCTTTTACATTTTTTAGATAACCGTGCATTTCTCTTACTCTTTGAAATTTAAGAAACAAGCTAAAAATATTCTCTGGATTTCCATATGTTCAATGTGGTTAACATATTTTGAGTGGAGGTGGGGGGCATCTCTTATCACAATTATTAATCTGGATACACACTTCCAGCTCATTGAAGTGAGCAGGAAAAACTCTAAGATATCTTACTGGCTCTTAAAGTTTCCCACCATAAATCACATATACCTTCCAGTTACATTTCAAAATGCAAATAAATCCTATTTGCACCTAGCTCCAAAGGGAACAGTGAAGTACAATTCTACCACTTTCCAAGAGGAAAGTTGAAAATACACAGGAAATGTCAGTAAGGCTCTCAACAATATGTAATACTTTTCTCTGTATAGTTCCTATTTTTTTTTTTTTTTCCAACGTAACTGTGCTTTGCTCAATTTTCTTGTTGACATATATACTATTATTCATTTTGTTCTACTTTTTGATCATTTGTGATATGCTAATCTCTGTACTAATATCTCCATAAGTAGTGCCTCTTGCTTTGTGTTACAAACGTTTCCTGGTGCAATGTAATACAAGGAGTCAGGGGAATATAGATTAAAGCACAAACATATATACAAACTCTTATTGGGATTAACACCATGACCATTCCTTGATTGTAACTCAGCCAGTAACCATTTTTATCATGCTTTGTCTAATTATTTAATCCCCTTGGCTTCAATTTTATCAATAAATGAGGACAATAATTACAACTTTCTTAGCACTTAGCTTAATAAATGTAAATTGTTATCGCCACTATTAATACACTAAAACACATATAATGAGCTTTTTGATGTTATATTTTCAAATGTGTTAATGAATTGACATAAAATATTACAATATATTATTTGAAAAGTCAACTTTGTGTATTTTTGATTTATTATTCCTTCTAATGCTGACTGTTTATTCTTATAGTGCTTCTCAAGTGTTAGCATATTGAATAATCAGATGAGAAGAATTTTTTAATAATTCAAATTACCTAGTTCTATCCTCTGCAATTATGATTCAGTAGACTGAGTGGGCTCCAGATAGTTGGATATTTTGCAATTTCTCTAGAGGAAGTATCTAGAGATATATATTTTTTTAAAAAGCTACACTAAAACTGAAAAATACAGTGGCCCTTTTTTGTGTATATCATTTATATTCCTTCATATTGCACAAACTTATTAGGTTTTGAAAGATTTCCTTGCATTTCAAAAGCATATATGACTCATAATATGTGCTATAAACTTGTTTTGCTATTTATGAAGTAGAAAACATTAGGAAACGCTATAGAGTGCATAAAATCAATAAAAGGTTATGAGAATCTTTTGAGCTAGAAAATAGTCCAGAGAGCACAAAGCAATATTAATTAACACTTAAAAGGAAATAAAAGTTTAGATGAATGTTTTAATTTAATCCAAATGTTAAAATTTGCAAATGTAGAGAAAGATTGGGGGGAAAGCTATAACATAATGAAATCTACTAGAAACTACTTAATTTGAACTAGGCTTATTACATGAGGACCTGAATTGATTGTTTCATTTACTTTTATTAAAGATATTGTAAATTACTTCATTCTTTATCAACAATAGTTTGCAATACAATTTACTATATACATGAAATTTTATCTCATATCAGAAGCTTGTTAAAAATCTTACTTTACCAGTTAGTGAAATACCATTTCTTCTATACAGATTCAGTTACTCTTGCTTTTCTGGAAAATTTTAAGTTTATAAAACCATTGCTTACAGAAAATAATATAAATCAATTGCATGTCTACACACATATCTTTGGCACTTATCATGTTCCAACACCTACTGCTGTTAAGATGCAAAACCAAGTTTGGATGTTCCAATGAAAAAACAAGTAAGAACCCGAAAATTCACCCAGAAGGTAAGTTTCTGCACAAAGCTTTAATTTAGGTATATTTGACTCTGAAGTCTATGGTCTAATCTAAACTAAATACCTGGATTTTCCAGGTGGAGTGGTGGTAAAGAATCTGCCTGTCAGTTTAGGAAATGCAAGAGACACAGGTTTGATCCCCAGGTTGGGAAGAAGCCTGGAGTAGGAAATGGCAAATCACTCCAGTGTTCTTGCCTGGAAAATTCCATGGACAGAGGGACCTGGCAGTCTACTGTCTAAGGGATCACAAAAGTTGGACATGAATGAGCAATTGAGCACACACTGAAATGATGCCTATCATGTATTGAAGACTTGCACGTATTATTTTAAAAGATTCATGATGGAAGGATAAAGAGGCAGACACTAAATCTTAGAAATGCTCACTATCTACCTCTGGAAAGCCCCACCGCTGTGCCCTATCCAACTGCTGTCAACTATTCCACTCTCCCACCAGGTAGTATCACATTCTTTCTTAGATTCATTTTTCATATAGTATCTCCCAGAACTAGCTCAACTTATCATTAAGTGCCAGCGTATAAATTATCTACCTATTCTAACCTGTATCAGAAGCCAGAGGAGGAAATAAGTACAATTAAAAGAAGGCAGTTCAGTTTAGTTGCTCAGTCATGTCCAACTCTGTGATCCCAAGGACTGCAGCACACCAGGATTCCCTGTCCATGCAATTCTCCAAGCAAGAATACTGGAAAGGGTTGCCATTTCCTTCTCCAGGGGATTTTCCTGACACAGGAATTGAACCAAGATCTCCTTCATTGCAGGAAGATTCTTACTGACTGAGCTACTATCTTTTAGTTATTGTCAAAGAACAACAAATTAATGGCATAGTGCTTTGGTCTCTCTTACATTACTGGTTATAGTAAAATCTAGTATCGTTCTTATTACCAACACAGTAACTATTAGTAAAAATCACACATGCATTTATATCAGCTATCTATTACAATAACAATGTTGTGTAACACACCATCCCGAATTCAATGACTTAAACACAGTAATTTTGAACTCTCACAGAACTGTTGATCAGTGATTTAGGCAGGTTAGTTCTTCTGGTTTTGTCTGGTCTCCATTGCATTGCTGCTATCTGGAATATGCTGGCTGGGGTTACTTCTCTGTTTCAGGTGTCTCCCATGTTACTACTATGGACTAGTGTGGTGAAGGCAGATTTACCACTGCAAGCAAGCCCAGTCTTGAAAGTGTCTTTCAGACCTACATTTACATCCTACTCTCAAACATTGCACTGGTCCACAAACCTGTTACATGTCTGAACTCAGAATCAAGGGGGAGGGAAATAATCGCAATTCGTTTATCAACATTAACTTGAAAACCACCTGTCAAAAAATATGGATGCCAGAGAATGTGAAGTATCCACGTCTTTAAAGCAATTAATCTGGGCTTCCCTGGTGGCTCAGTAGGTAAAGAATCTGCCTGCAATGCAGTGGACCTGGATTCGATCCTTGGGTTGGTAAGATCCCCTGGAGAAAGGAATGGAAATCCACTCCAGTATTCTTGCCTCGAAAATCCTATGGGCAGACAAGCCTGGTGGGCTACGATCCATGGGGTCGCAAACAGTTGGACATGATCGAGTACCTAAAACACACAAAGAAATTAATCTACCACACTCCTTGATGCAGGCATTCATATACATGAATTTTTCCTACAGATGTACTTGGATCTGTGGGAGATGATCTAGGTATAATAAAACTTAGCAAAATATTCTTTAAAGCAGAAAACTTAGATATGTACTTGTACATGTGGGACATAATCTAGGTATAACAATATTTACTGAAATATTGTTAAAGTAGAAAACCAAGGTATGTCTGGGCTTCCCTGGTGGTTCAGTAGGTACAGAACCTGCCTGCAAGGCAGGAGACCCAGGTTCAATCCCTGGGTTGGGAAGATCCCCTGAGGAAGGGAATGGCAAACCTCTCCGATATTCTTGCCTGGAGAATTTCATGGACAGAGGAGTCTACAGTGATATGTATTTAAATGTAAGTACATTTGAATACATGTATGTATGTATGTATGTAAACACATACAGTATATCTATAGTCCTTGGGGTCCCAAAGAGTCAGACATGACTGAGTGACTAACATATACAAGGTATGTCTAGCATAAAAAGTATCATGCATTAGTAGGGGCATGTTAAATAGCTACAAACATTCAAAAGGAATATCTGCAGGTACTGAAAATTATTTACATGAAAAAAATGCTTTTAAGTAAAAAAGCAATATACAAAACAGAGTAGTATATGATACTATATTTTAACTCAGTAAAATATGTTTAGAAATGTCTGAAAGAACAGTAATTAAGTGCTAACTATGTATGGATGGTGGACATTGTAGAGGAAGAAGAGAGTTTAGCAACTGAAGTTTTTGTAACCTTACTATGCACAAGGTACCTTTTTGTCTTTTCAAAATTCTGTGCCATAGGCATATATTACCTATTTCATTTATTAGCCATTTGTTTACATAATAAGTTAATGACTATTTTTTGTATTTTACATTAATTAATAAAAGGGCAATTGTGTAATAACTAATTCCAAGTAGGAATTAGTTATTATGTACACATGTACATATCACCAATATGTTTTCCAATCTTCAAATTATTTCATTCTGAATTAAGATAAATGTGCTATATAGAATAGAAAGATTTCTCAAAATATGTACATTTCATGTAATTTATATGAACTGCAACAATTTGGTATGTCTAATACTTTAGTTAATGAATATGTCTTGTGAACTTTCTCAATTGATTATTTAGATAATTTTTCCTATATTTAGTTTTGCAAATAAAATGACAACTCCTCTTAAAGAAAGAGGCAGTATGTTTTCTTCTGTCCTTTGTGTTGTTGCTGAGAATGAGAAGCAAAAGTAGTTTACATATTTTTAGTCCTTCTTTGTATTCTATACCACAAGTTGTTGATTTTGAATTATTCTGACTTTTTGCAGTTTGATATTAGTACATACATACAATATTTCTTAAACTTTCCTTAACAAACACAACTTTTTTTCTTGTTAAAACAGAAGTGGTAAAGGGATAGATTATATAGTTTTTTATTTCCAATTTGTTTGATCACTTTATATAAATTATTTTATATTTTAATATACAAAAATAAAATTTAATATGTGAATCACATTAGAAAAATTTTTGGCTAGAAAAAATTGATGTTTTTAAGATGGAAGTATTTTAACAATATAAATTTAAATTGTAGTGTATGTGCCTTTGTGTATTAATATGCATACTATCAGGGACATCTACTTATTTTTCATAAATATGTGAATATTTTGTTTCATCTTTGGGGACAAAATCAGTGTATTACATTCAGATAATAAAATAATAATTCAAAGGGAACGAATATCTATTGACCTTGGTTCCAGAATTTATAATGAATATAATTTGCTAACATAAATGACTTTCAGGATCTGACTTTTCGAAATGAATAACATAAACTATTACAACTGGTGTTAAAATTTAAAGATGTTTTATGTTTGCTTTAAAATGGAAAATAAAGAATAATAAATTTAGGAAAAAGATATATAAAGGACTGAAGTGAAAAAAATAAAATAAAAACCTTAAATAAGTAAAAGCAAACATGAGATTGGAAAAGTTATACTAACTTCCAAACAAGGCATTGCATTTTTTTATTTGTCATTTTTTTCCCTAAGAGTTTAACTTCAAATTTATTTTAGTGAAAGCTGCAACTGAAATTGACCTTTTCAACATTACTTAATTTATATGGAAAGGGAGTTTGCAAGCACACAAAATCAAAGATTCCATTAGAAGCTAATGATAGACTGCTTCATTGAATCTATATGTGTCCCTATAAATCAATTACATTATAGAATTTCTGAGTTCAACAAAAGCTGACCTTTAGTGACCTTTATCTAGTGTCATGTACACAATGTCCTTACATTCCTACCCAGATGATAATAGATATCATCAGATCTTAATGAAAATAACATTTCTCTGTATTCAGTAATTAGCTAGTAAAACCAATTAGTTGAGGACCTACAAAACTAGTGTTAAAGGTGATTAAGCCTAGTTAATGATTACAAAAATAATTATACTTCCACAGTGAACTTCAGAATTATAATTGGACTGTCTATCCCAGTTAATTAGATAATTAGCACACCAAGACTTTTGGAAAACTTTGAGCAATTGGAAAGTGCATTCTCTTGAAATTTCCCATTTAGTTGTGCTCTTTGGGGTAATTTGATATCACAAATCTTCTAAAGTTAAGAGAAGACTGTGTAATTTTCATTTTTCACAATAATTAGCAGTTATCCAGTTAATGCTATTGCTATTAGTTTATTTCCCTTCCAAACCAGATTTGATCAAAAAAGCAATAAACTTCAACCAAAAGTCCAAACTAACATTAGGTGAATTTATTGGTCAAGTACCCCTAGCAATAGAGTAAATTATAAAACATTACATTTTAGCCACGTCTTTAAGTGATACAAATGCAAAATAGAACATTTATACTCAGCAATTTAATTACAATATCTATGAAAAATGATCTTTATTCTGATAATGTTGACTGTTAAGAGCTTTTTATTTCACAAGCATTTATTTAGGATTACTGTACTCTAAGAAAACAATTTTCATATTCACACTTTAAAATGCTAAAAAAATATACATCTTATCAATTCAGTATTTTTTCTATCAATTTAAGGCCAGAGTGTGAAGAAATAGCACACTAGAGGGGCTTGGTATGGTCAGCTTGAATCATATTCTTTTGGTGAGTGACTTACACATGTACACACACCCATGTACAAATAATGAAAAATAAAACCTCTACTCTGATAAGGCATCTTTTTGAAATATGATCACTTATTCACAAATTATTTCACTCAATTAATGGGTCATCTTAAAGAATAAAAAACAATCATGTATTTTATACTGATACTAATTTGCTATAATACTAACACTCTGCCCCAACACACATATAAACCTTAATAACTGTGTTAAAATAAAGCTCTCTGTGTAGAAGAAAATCAGAATTATTGCAGTTAGAATCCCATAGAGTTTGATATTTAAAAGTTATTCACAGTTCATATATTAAGGAGGGAATAATATTTTTTGATAAACATCCATTTAAAGACGTTCATATCCAGTGGGTGGTAATATATGACAGAAATTAAGCATTATAATATCTAGTTATTGTTTCACTCAGCTCAACTGCTGAAGAATCCTCTTGCAATGCTGGAGAAGTCTGTGCTATTCCTTAGTTGGGAAGATCCCCTGGAGAAAGGATAGGCTACCCACTCCAGTATTCTTGGGTTTCCTTGGTGGCTCAGGGAAAGAATGGTAAAGAATCTACCTGCAATGCAGGATATCTATCTGTGTTTGATCCCTGGGCTGGGAAGGTCTCCTGGAGAAGGGAACAGCTACCCACTCCAATATTCCTGCCTGAAGAATTCCATGGACAGAGTAGCCTGGCAGGCTATAGTCCATGAGGTTACAAAGAATTGGACATAACTGGGAGACTTTCACTTCGCTTTCATCTATTTATTGAAACCTCTTTGATAGAGTTTGTATTAATTAGTTATTCAGGTCTTCTTTGAGAAGGAAGAGCTCATGAACTGCCGTTGATAGTTTTTACCAACAGAAATCCAAATGTTGCTAAGCCATCGGGATTCTTAGAATAAAGAGGATTCAAGCCCACTTACAGCCAGAGGCACCATTAACATATGGTCATTCTGGGTTCTTTCAGGAAAACAGCCACTGCAAAAATGAGGGGAATACAGGGTAAACATTAGGAATAAGGGTATCCATAGATGGGGAGGACCTGGGAGAATGAGGCAGCCAGTAGAATAGAGCATTTGAGCGCTGGGGCACAAAGAGGAAATGAACTTGGGCAAATTACACCAAGACTTTTAAAAGACATTTAGGGAGAATTCTAGAAAGTCTCTCCAAGAAGAAAGGGAATGCAAAGTGGTAAAAAGTGAGCCAGATGCCATTGTCCCTTAACACAGCAGTCTCCAGAAACAAATATTTTCTTCTTTTCTTCCATCTTCCAAATTTCCCTCTCACAGCAAATTCTAACCCTGAACCATACAGGAAAATTCTAACACTGACCATATTAGAAAGTGATTTTTGAAAATATAGTTTCCTCTTTTTGAAAAATATGAGGCGATAGTTAATTATAGACAATCCAGCATGATGTTGTTGTTGTTCAGTCTGAAAGTGGTGAACAACTCTTTGCACCCCATGGACTATAGCATGCACAGTTGCACAACTGTGCACAACTACTACACAATTACACTAATTTCACAGACTAGCAAAGTAATGCTCAAAATTCTCTAACTGAGGCCTCAAAACTACTTGAAAGGAGAATTTCCAGATGTTCAAGCTAGATTTAGAAAAGGCAGAGGAACCAGAGATCAAATTGCCAACATCCTCTGGATCATAGGAAAAGCAAGAGAATTCCAGAAAAACACCTACTTCTGCTTTATTGACTACACCAAACCCTTTGATAGTGTGGATCACAACAAACTGTGAACAATTCTTAAAGAGATGGGAATACCAGACCACCTTACTTGCCTCCTGGGAAACCTATATGCAGATCAAAGAGCAACAGTTAGAGCCAGACATGGAACAACAGACTGGTTCCAATTTGGGAAAGGAGTATGTCAAGACTGTATATTATCACCCTGCTTATTTAACTTATATGCAGAGCACATCAAGTGAAATGCCAGACTGGATGAAGCACAAGCTAGAATCAAGATTGCCAGGATAAATATCAATAACTTGACATACAAAAATAACACCTCTTTTATGGCAGAAAGTGAAGAGGAACTAGTCTCTTAGTGAAGGTGAAAGAGGAAAGTGAAAAAGCTGGCTTAAAACTCAACATTCAAAAAACTAAGATCATGGCATCTGGTCCCATCACTTCATGGCAAATAGATGGGGAAACAATGTAAACATTGACAGTCTTTATTTTCTTGGGCTCTAAATTCAGTGCAGATGATGACTGCAGGCATGAAATTAAAAGATGCTTGCTCCTTGGAAGAAAAGCTATGACCAACTTAGACAACATATTAAAAAGCAGAGACATAACTTTGCCTACAAAGATCCATATAGTCAAAGCTGTAGTTTTTCCAGTAGTCGTGTATGTATGTGAGAGTTGGACTATAAAGAAAGCTGAGTGCTGAAGAATTGATGCTTTTGAATTGTGGTGTTGGAGAAGACTCTTGAGAGTCCCTTGGACTGCAAGATGAAACCAGTCAGTGCTAAAGAAAATCAGTCTTGAATATTCACTGGAAGGACTGATGCTTAAGCTGAAACTCCAGTACTTTGGCCACCTGATGGGAAGAACTGATTCAATAGAAAAGACCTTGATGGTGGGCAAGATTGAAAGCGGGAGGAGAAGGGGATGGCAGAGGATGAGATGGTTAGATGGAATCACTGACTCAATGGACATGAGTTTGAGCAAGCTCCAAGAGATGGTGAAGGACAGGGAAGCCTGTTGTGCTGGAGTCCATGGGGTAGCAAATAATTGGACATGGCTGAGCAACTGAACTACAAATAATTACAGAATTGTTCATGGAATTCATTGATTACAAATTGGAACAAGCTACTTGTTACTTTTAAATGTCACATGACAGTATACCTACGATATTGTTTTTAAAAATGTGCATGCCTTTCTACTACCAGAAATTTTCATTTAAGTATAAGAAATTGGAGACTTTCAATGCAAACAAAATACAGTATTATTATTCAGAAAATAGTTAAGGAATAATTATGAGACAGGAAATGTTAACACATTACTTATGATAAACAAAACAGACAAAAATCCTCACCCCAAGAAGCTTAATTCTTAGTGGGAATAAAATTTCAGCAAAGATCACTGAAACTTAAGAGAAGCAAAAAATCCCAATATTCTGTGGCATCTCTGTAAACTAACATTGATGTTGCTGGGCTCCTCTCACACTTATTTGTTATGCTGAACCCGCAGCACACTGCTGGAATAAGGGGAATAGTATTGATTTTTAATTTCCTCTAGGAACTGTCCAAAACTGCTTTTTAAAATTGTATTTGATTATGAACATCCCAAACACAGAAAATAATAGCAAAATTCACTTGTTAAAAGAAATCTTAACATTTTTCAACACTTGCTTCAATTTTTTTTCAAGAAATAAAGTATTAAGATATACTCAATCTTCCATTACTCTTTCTTGATACCATCATTATACACCTTGATAAATCAAACACTCTCTGGTACTTGGGTAATACCTCTTTCATGAGCTAATGTATATAACTTTATACACACACACACACACACACACACGCATTCCTGAGAAGGGAACGGCAACCCACTCCAGTATTCTTGCCTGGTGAATTCCATGAACAAAAAAGCCTGGCAGGCTACCATTCACAGGGTTAAAGAGTCGGACACAACTATGCGACTAACACTTTCACTTTCATATATATGTATGAAGACTCCCAAAGTTGTTCACCTAGGGTACACACACTCAAACACTCCTACTTGTATATAAGATATATCTATGCTGACATATGTAGTCATCGTTCATTGATTTAATTCATTTGCATGCATATAACACAATATATACCTAATATCTTATTTTATGAGAATTTAGGTTATCTAGATTTCTCAAGGACACATATTCTTATATTGAACATCTTGAGTGAATGTGTTAAATATTTCTACAGAGTATTTTTCCAGGAATAGAATCACTCTCTTTTATGGCATTTACATATTTGATTCAATATAATAAATCAAAATTTCTAACAATTTTTAAGAACCTGTGTTTGAACCAAAAGTATAAATGTATTCATTTTCCCCATATTCTTACTAAGGTAGAGTTAAAATCTTTAAACTCTCAAAAATATGCCACATCTATGAAAATGAAATATTTTAATGTAAAATGCCATTGCCTTGATTACCAGTGAGACTAAGCATTTTTAATAATTTCATTGGACACTTTTTTCTTCAATTCTGAATAGTCTGTCATATCCATCATCCAGTGCTCTATTACATTGCATTTCTGTTCTGACTGATTAATTAGAGTTCGTTATTTATTCCAGAAAAAGATAACCACTTTCACTTTACCACAGAGTAATCAGTCTTTAGGAGCATCATATTAAATCTATGGATAGAGATGAATTTCTTAACTAAAACTTCTGAGAGTTTTTGGCCTGCGTTCACTTTCTTAATCCATTGCATCAGTAGAGTCTCATCCTGCCGTATATGAAAATCATCTGGGAGGCTTTTAAAAATAACATGTCCTCTTCTGAGACTTTGGTTCAATTGATCTGCAGTAGGGCAGGGGCATTAACGCTGCCTAGATGTTTTCCCAGATGATTTCAATGTGAGCTCTTAGTTGATCATCTCTATATTCACTGTAGACAGATCCTTCACTTATTATGCTGAAGAAAAATTAATGCAGAAAAATCAACTGCAGAAAAATTCAGCCCCAAGCTAAGTTATTAGCCAAGATATTCCAAGTCCCAATTTTCTCCTATTCCACCATCACCTTCTCCCAGAATCTATGATATCGCCTGGCTTTTCAGGATCCTGGCTTTCTAGTCAGCCCTTGCCAATGACACTTTTTAATTCTCCTTTGAGAAGCTATTCTTAGTGAGTAATGAAGCTCATAAACTTGTTCAACTTTTCCTTTATACCCTTTCAGCATATAGAGCTGTATGTTCCATATATACAATACAATTTTGAATCTTGAATATTCTTTTGTATCAAGTGGGCTCTGATACTATGTCACTCTCTTTACTAGACCCAGCCCTGAAATGACCACCTGCTCCATCTTTTACCCTGCTAATGATCAGAATCAGAACACACCAAAATTCGATACTTCCATTTTCATTACTGCAATTGACTAAATGGAAACATCCGGTACTGTTCCATCTCCTAAGATGATATAACGATTCTACAATATTAAAAAAAAAAATACCAATAATAAGCCTTTCCTGTGGTTGAATGAGTATGCTGCTAAGTTGCTACTGCTAAGTTGCTTCAGTCGTGTCCGACTCTGTGCAACCCCACAGACTCTGCCGTCCCTGGGATTCCCCAGGCAAGAACACTGGAGTGGGTTGCCATTTCCTTCTCCAATGCATGAAAGTGAAAAGTGAAAGTGAAGTCGCTCAGTCGTGTCCGACTCTTCGTGACCCCATAGACTGCAGCCCACCAGGCTCCTCCGTCCATGGGATTTTCCAGGCAAGAGTACTGGAGTGGGGTGCCATTGCCTTCTCCGAATGAATATAGTATCAAGCAAATAAGGACTATTTTATATGACATCTCAGTCTCCAGTTCAATCTCGGTTCTGCCTGATATTTTCAAATTCATGTGGTTGTGGATATTATAATTACATGGAAATAGCAGAACAAAAATTTAATAATAATTATAATTAAAGAATCATGGCCAGTGTAATAACTCTGACTTTGTTTATTACTAACACAAACAAGATACATTTATCATCTTTTCAGAAGACATACTGATATTGGCTCTATGTGTCACTCGGCTCCCAAATTTCTTTTCTATCTACCTCTTCTAGCCCTGCTTCAGTTCCACCATGCTGCTTGTCTAGTATACTTCCTGCATTACTTTTCCATTTCTTTAGTCTTTCTTATTGTTATGTACTGATTGTTTACACCCCCCCAAAGCCTCATATGTTAAAATTCTAACCCCAATCTATGTCTCTGGAGGTGGGAACTTTGGAAAGTAA
Source organism: Budorcas taxicolor (assembly GCF_023091745.1). NCBI lineage: Eukaryota > Metazoa > Chordata > Mammalia > Artiodactyla > Bovidae > Budorcas > Budorcas taxicolor. Next base: position 50,983,579 of record NC_068929.1, on the reverse strand, counting down.
TTAGGTAATGAGAGTGGAACCCTCATGAATGAGATGAATGATATAAATGGGATTAGTGTCCTTATTAAAGGGACCCCAGAGTGCTCTTCCTTCATCTTCCCACCCTGTAGGATACATGGAGGAGTCAGGGATCTGCAACCAGAAAGAAGACCCTCACCAGGACCTGGCCATGCTGGCTCCCACTTCTAGTATTCTTGTCTGGAGAATTCCATGGACAGAGGAGCCTGGAGGGCTATAGTCCAAAGGTTTGCAAAGAATCAGACATGAGTAAGCAACTAGCATAGTGTATAAAAAACCTGTTATATGAATTTATATAATAAGAGCAATTGTTTTATACAGATTGATTCATGATAACTACACAAATAAATATATTCTGAAATATGAAGTTATATATTAAACTGTTTCCATGTATAATTTATCTTGAAGGCTCTTTCTGTGCTGCATTATAATGAAATGTATTTGGAAAATTAATTAAATTAAATTGGTTATAATTAAAATTGTTATAAGTGGCTATAACAAATATAAAAATGAAACAAAATCACTAAAAGTGGCATAATATTAATTCAGAGTAATGAATAAGTTACACTTGTTTAAAAATTCAGTGACTGCTTTATTATTTAGCTTATTATTTAGTGCAATCCACCATGGACAAATACATTTTCTCTTTAGATAAAAAGCACACACTTATGAATTAATCAAAGAAGAAGTATTTATTTGGAACCTTCATTGAATCAAGCAGACATTCTTGAAGTTAATAAAAAGTTTTGAAGTTCTGCATGATTTCTCCCTTTAAGCAGTTCACCAATCATTTAGAGAGTGTGATAATGTAAATCCTGCATCTTTTCTGGCAGTCTGAGATTAGTCTTTTGACCATTCTTGGTGCTAGTGATAAAGAATGCAGGACACACAAGAGATGCAGGTTGGATCCTTGGGTTGGGAAGATCCCCTGGAGAAGGGCATGGCAACCCACCACAGTATTCTTGCCTGGAGAACCCCATGGACAGAGGAACCTGGTCACAAAGAGTCAGATATGACTAAAGGGACTTAGAACATCCTCCTCATTTTTGCCTTTTCCCCCACAGTATAAGCCTATTCATCATTTGGCTGGTAGCCTTGAAACCAAAATCATTTCCCACAAACCAGCAGCATTGGCATCATGTGAGTGGTTTACAGGAAATAGAAAATCTTGGAGCTGCTCCAGATTCCCAGAACCAGTATGTCCACTTAAGCAGGCTTCCCAGGTGACTGCAAGCTGCTTAAAATGTGAGAATCACTGGTTCCACATATGCATATTCCCTGCCTTATATTTAATTTCTAACCCAGATATCTAGCCCAGATATCCAACTCTCCTACTCATGAAGACTTTCACTGACTAAAATCACTAAAAGATTTTTTTTCTTCTGTTGATTACAGACTAAGTGCTTTTCTCCATCTCTTTCTCTCTCTGCTGTAATGTCAGTTGTCCTCTAAGAACAGTACTTCCTTTTTGCTTCTCCAATTAGCTGTTGTGTCGTTTCTTCCTCCCACTAACATGGACCTTGTACTCAGTAATGGAGAGCACAACTTAGTGTCTTCTACTTTGTTGCCATCTCCAAACTACTGCCATTCTGTTCTCTCATCAACATATGTGAGCTTTTTGGGAGCACACAACATAAAACAAAATCAGACCCATGGGTATTTTATCCTACATTGGAAGATTAGCTCATACATTCAATTGCCTGCAAAGTCAATTGGCTATTATAGTGGAGATATCAGAATAGCTTAAAGGCATCTGTCAAGTTTTATTCTACTCAAAGCTTTTAAAAGCTTCAGTTTTCAATGTTTGCTACTTCTAAGGTCCTATAATAATGGCATTCATTCTAAACCTTGATCTGGTGGCTGATGCTGGAGCAATAGCAGTAGTTCTAGCAACTATCCTTCCAAGAAGACAAATCCTGGCCTAACCAACCATTTAAGTCAGCCTAAAGGACTCACAATAGCTTACTAATCAGTAATTGGGATCCCAGGCTTCTTACCAGATAACTGTTCTTTTTATTTTGGGTAATAGTAACATCCTGAACAACTCTCAAATGTCATGAAGTCCACTCAACTTGAGCACAGGGAAAAATCACCCAAGCAAGGTGTATCAACATACCTCTCTTCTGTAGACTGGGCTGCATCTTACCGGGGATTTGCCCCTCCACTAAGAATTATTGTATTCTTTTATAATCATGTTTTATAGAAAGCAGAATGCTGTATGATTAAGAATACTGAAGAAGATTGAGTAGAAGTGAGCTGAGGAGTGTGGGTACAGGTTTAAAAATGTCTTCAATCTTCTAGCTTAAGTGATACTTATACTCACATAAATAAAATTGCAGCATTCATTGTTAATATAGGCCCTAACATTCCCTCCTTGTCTTGACTATTATAATATTCATTACAGATACAAATTATTTTAATTTTTGCACTTTTAGAAAATCTCTAAATTAATAATGAATAATCCATCAATGAATAATGTCCAATCTTTTCAACAATCATTAGGTAATCCTAAAGAGTTTTTTAACATGTTTCTAAAAATTGAAGTAGAATATTAGTTTATCTATAATATTATTTTACAGATGTACAGTTCAGTGATTCACAATTTTAAAAAATTATACTCCATTTATAGTCATCAAATATTGGCTATATCCCCTGTGTTATAAAGTATATCCTTATAATTTATCTTATATATAATAGTATGTACTTCTTAATCACCTATCTCCAAATTGCCCCTCCCCACTTCACTCTCTACAATGGTAAGTACTTTTTTGTTTTCTGTGAGTCTGCTTCTTTTCTGTTATACTCACTAGTTTGTTGTGTTTTTAGATTTTGCATGTAAGTGATATCATACAGTATTTGTCTTTATGACTTATTTCACTTAACATAGTATCCCCAAGTGCATCCATGTTGTTACAAATGGCTACATTTCATCCTTTATTATGGCTGAATAGTATTGTGTGTGTGTGTGTGTGTGTGTGTGTGTGTGTGTGTTCTTTAACCATTCTTCTGCTGATGGACACTTAGGTTGCTTCTATGTCTTGGCAATTGTAAATAATGTGGCTATCACCATTGGGATACATGTATCTTTTTGAATTAGTGGTTTGCTTTTTTCAGATATGTACCAAGGGGTGAAACTGCTGAGTCATCCGTAGTTCTAGTATTAGTTTTTTGAGAAAACTCCACAATGTTTCCCACTGTGCCGATGCCAAGTTACATTCTCACCAACAGTGTGCAAGAGTTCCCTTTTCTATACATCCTCACCAACATTTATTACTTGTGTTCTTTTCAATAATAGCTATTCTGATGGATGAGAAGTGATATCTCATGTTCTTTTGATTGTCAGTTCCCTGGTTATTAGTAATGCTAAGCATCTTTTCATGTGACTGTTGGTCATCTGCATTTCCTCTTTGGAAGAATATCTGTTCAGGTCTTCCACTCATTTTTAGTTGTTGTTGTTGTTTTTAAGCTGTGCTGAGTTGTGTGAATTGTTTGTACATTTTTAATATTAACCCTTTATCAGTAATATAAATATCATATAAATTGTCAAATGTTTTGACCCACTTAGCAGGTTGTCTTTTTGTTTGCTATTGGTTTTGTTTACTGTTTAAAAGCTTTTAAGATTAATTAGCTCCCATTTCTTTATTATGGACAAAGATGAGGTAATACTGAAATTTAATAGTTACTAGCAATCTCCCTTCAAAAATGCTGGAAGAGACCAGGCTAGTTCATATTGTTACTCTATGCAATCAACTGACAAAGAACTTTAACAAAAGGGACCCCAAGTGATGCCCTGTATGAGACATATATTTCCCAGTTTACCATTGTGTGCTATTCAGCTTGTCTTATTATGGTTAATTTTAGTGTTATATACCATCCATTTCATAAAGGGCTGCCCTAGTTGCTGCTAGTTTATGGAATCTTATGTTTATGTATCTAAGTGACAGATACATAAAATTGATCAACATGACCTTTCTTTCCACCTCTAATTTTAGAAAGTATTGTTTTTAACTCTCTTATGGTTCTTCCAGAGACTTGACACATTGGTATGCCCATCTACTTGGACACTCTGAGAAATATATTTCCAACTTCAAATTGACTTTATGCTGGAATTATCTGTGCTCTCTGTTCCACTATATTAATTTGCACTGCTTGTGTACCAATATAATCATATAAATAAGAGTCTTTGGATACAGGATCTGTTTACCTTATGCAAAGAGGCAGTTGGGGCTAGGTATATGGTCAGATCTTTAAACATAGTTCTCATATATAAGCTTCCCCAGTGGCTCAGATGGTAAAGCATTTGCCTGCAATTGTGGGAGACCCGGGTTCAATCCCTGGGCTGGGAAGATTCCCTGGAGAAGGAAATGGCAACCCACTCCAGTACTTTTGCCTGGAAAATCCCATGGAAGGAGGAGCCTGGTAGGTTATAGTCCATGTAGTCGCAAAGAATCAGATACGACTGAGCAATTTCACTTTCACTTTTCACTTTCTTATATATTGGGTCCTAATGAATTTGTCACTGGTTGCATGTTATGGATTTATATGTGTTTATAACTCATACTTGCTCCATATACATGACGAAAAGAAATCTAGAGTATTCATTTCAATATCCAGTTAACCTGATTAATAATATATCATTGATTTAAGACATCAGGTTGGCAACTAGTAGAATTTAATCAGTGGTCCAGTTTGGATTCCTTCCATATAAATTATAGCACAGAGACAGAGTGTTAATATGAGTTTGATTTAAGACAAAGAAGGGGGATTGCTATCACTAAGATACCAATAAAACTTGGGCTTTTATACCAGGTGCATCGGTAGTGAAAATGATGCATTTGCTAAATTCACCACTGTGTAGAGCCTGCTTATGTCTGAGGTTATGGCTTTTTCAAGTTATAATAATGGCTAATATGGGTTCGTAATATTATGAATACCTGACCTATATGCCAGTGGTTCACAGTGAGTTCATATGTCCTATATGGTCACTTAATTGATCTACTTAGAATGTTAAAAGCAGTGATTATGGCACAGAACAACCTTTATTTTCCCCTTGAAATTCCTTAGTGCTTTAACTGAATTTGATTGTTGTATGATAATAAAAGATCAAGAGAATTATTTGTCACCTTGGGACTCATTGTGGAACTATTTCCATAAGGGAATTTGAATTAAAAATTGCATGTGACAATTTTGAGCTCAGTTATCATTACACACTGAGCAAGGTAAAAATTAGATTTTTTCCTTGCATATATAACTTGCTTGATATTGCCTTTCAGTGTTGATGAGAAACTTAAAATTATTTCTGATGTTCTTAAACAGGCTGGATTTTTTTCACTAATTGCAATCCCTGGTAGTACAGGCGTCAGATCTCAAATCTGTGATAGACCTATGGTTCATATTCTTCTGAATATGAACCATCAGATTTTACTACCATCAGTAAACAAAGAATGTCTAAATTCCCAAGAAATCTGTCACCAAATATAAATTTCAGAATGCAGAAACCTTAAATACATCTTTCAATTCCAGGGAGCTTCCCTGATGGCTCAGCAGTAAAGAATCTGCCTTCAGTGCAGGAGACTTGGATTGGATCCCACTGTTGGGAAGATCCTGTGGAGAAGGAAGTGACAACCCACCCTAGTAATCTTGCCTGGGAAACCCCATGGACAGAGGAGCCTTAGGCGCTACTCTCTTGTTGTGGTGTGTGGGCTTCTTATTGTGGTGGCTTCTCATGTTATGGAGCACAGGCTCTAGGGTGCACAGGTTTCAGTAGTTGTGGCTCCTGGGAAACTAGAGTCCAGTTCAGTTCAGTCACTCAGTCGTGTCTAACTCTTTGCGACCCCATGAATCACAGCACGCTAGGCCTCTCTGTCCATCACCATCTCCCGGAGTTCACTCAGACTCACGTCCATTGAATCCGTGATGCCATCCAGCCATCTCATCCTCGGTCGTCCCCTTCTCCTCCTGCCCCCAATCGCTCCCAGCATCAGTCTTTTCCAATGAGTCAACTCTTTTGTGTCACACGGGCTCGGTTATTCCGCTGCATGTGGAGTCACTGCGGACCAGGGATTGACCAGTGTCTCCTGCACTGGCAGGCAGATTCGTTACCACTGAGCCACCAGGGAAACGCCACATGTGCATCTTTTAAATTTAATATTATTCTCTTGGTATTTTATTAATAACAGCTTGATTTACTAGCTGGAAATGTGGAGTTGCTACCTATAATTGATTTTCTATTTGTTTGCTGCGGCTGTTGCTAAGTCGCTTCAGTCGTGTCCGACTCTGTGTGACCCCATAGACGGCTGCCCACCAGGCTTCCCCGTCCCTGGGATTCTCCAGGCAAGAATACTGGAGTGGGTTGCCATTCCCTTCTCCAGTGCATGAAAGTGAAAAGTGAAACTGAAGTCGCTCAGTCGTGTCCGACTGTTAGCGACCCCATGGACTGCAGCCTACCAAGCTCTTCCGCCGTGGGATTTTCCAGGCAAAAGTACTGGAGTGGTTTTCCATTGTCTTCTCCATTCTATTTGTCTACCTAACCTTTATACCAAGTTTTATTATGCTGTGAATCAAATAAAAAAGGTGGTTTAAAACTCAGCATTCTAAAAATGAGGATTATGGCATCTGGTCCCATCACTTCATTGTAAATCAATGGGGAAACAATGGAAACAGTGGAAGACTTTATTTTCCTGGCCTCCAAAATCACTGCAGAAGGTAACTGTAGCCATGAAATAAAGAATGCTTGCTCCTTGGAAGAAAATCTATGACTAACCTAAACAGCATATTTAAAAGCAGAGACATTACTTTGCTGACAAAAGTCTGTCTAGTCAAAGCTATGGTTTTGCCAGTAGTTGTGTATGGATGTGAGTGTCAGACTATAAAGAAAGCTGAGTGCTTAAGAACAGATGTTTTTGAACTGTGATGTTGGAGAAGACTCTAGAGAATCCCTTGGACTGCAAGCAGATCCAACCAGTCAATCTTAAAGGAAATCAGTCCTGAATATTCATTAGAAGGCCTGATGTTGAAGCTCTAATAATTTGGCCACCTGATGCAAATAACTGACTCATTAGAAAAGACCCTGATGCTTGGAAAGGTTGAAGGCAAGAGCATAAGGGGATGACAGAAGATGAGATGGTTAAACGGCATCACCCACTCAATGGACATGAATTTGAGCAAGCTCCGGGAGCTGGTGATGGACAGGGAAACCTGGTGTGCTGCATTCTATAGGGTTGCAAACTCAAACACAACTGAACGACTGAATTGAACTGAAAATATATATTCTCTAGAGCAGAATCCAATCACTGGGAAATAAATGTTCTCTTTTTTTTAATGAAAAACAAACAAAAACATTTTACTAATATTCACCACAAGTCTTGTGGGCCATTCAGGACATTTTCCTCCTCCCAGGTAATTATAAATCTTAACATGGGCATGTGATGGACAATAGCCCCTTGGGTGTAAGTTATATTCTACTTAATGATTTGGAGACTACCCCTTAATTTCCTTTTTTTCTTAACTTTCTCAAACTTCACATATTAAAAAAAAGAGTGGGATATTAATAGCACAATATTATATTAGTTTCAGGTATACAGCTTAATTAGATATTTGCATATACTGTGAAATGATCACAACAATCAGTCTGGTTAACATGCATTGCCACACATAGTATTTGTCTTGTGCTGAGAGATTTGAAGGTCTATTCTCTTAGCAACCTTCAGACATGCACTACAGTATTATTAACTATGCTGTTTAAATATCACATCTTTGATAGAGAGCCAAGGCTTTTACAATGTACTTAGCTCCAGAGTAAATTTGAATCAGTTTTGTCAAATTTCAGGTGACCATGAACTGATCGTTTAGACATGAGTTTTGTCCCTTGCCAATGCCTTTCAGGATGGCTCAACATTCTATTTCTCAAGGTCAGGGTCATAGGTATCTACTCACAGTCCTGATAATTGTGAGGTAGATTAAAAACCTTTGTATTAGCCTTGGTCAGCAGATCATAGAGGTTATTTCATTAAAATATTGGTAAGGTTTGTGAAATGTAGGATGTTGCTGCATGTTTTGTAGTCATAACTCTATCCCATTCTGCTGTTTATTTTTCATGAGTATTGGTGAAAGATGGAGGCATTTCCAAGGAATGTACCCAGCTTGTGAGGGTCAGAGCAGAGCTTTTGCTTATCATCAAGTGTTCTGCTTCTGATATTACAAGGATGTGACCAGATAAAATGGAATAATACTCACTTCACACATTGGAACTGACAAGATGTAAGCCCCCACCCCATTATTCTCCTGTACTCTCACGGTCATCACTTACACCCATGCTTATTTTGCTACTGACTGGTATATCATGCAATAACAAATGCATAAAATTTTCTTTTACACTTAATTGTTTTTTGTCTTTAATGAAATTTCAATGGAGAATAATATAAACGCTATTAAGCAACACTGTTCTTTGAGATTCTTTTTGAATTTGTTGTCATCTTAAAAGACCCAGAGGGATGGTATGGGGAGGGAGGAGGGAGGGGGTTTCAAGATGGGGAACACGTGTAAACCTGTGGCAGATTCATGTTGATGTACGGCAAAACCAATACAATATTGTAAAGTAACTAACCTCCAATTAAAATAAACAAATTTATATTTTTAATAAAACAGCATTTTTTAGTTCACAGAGTTTCATAACAGAGTCTACTGGCAAAGGACACTGACAGGACTGTGATAAGTTAGGTGTCACTTGTTTACTTTCCTTGAAAATTTTTACACCTGTGAAGAAGTGACTGGGAAAAAATGCATTTAGTAGTCAACTTTTGAGAACATTTCATCAAGGAATAGAAATAAACTCTGTTATAATGTGGATATATAAGAAAATTTTCTTCTCTTGGCATCCCAGATGGTGCATTGTTAAAAAAGAAAATTAAACAAAGTTGTATGCATGCTAAGTCACTTTAGTTAAGTCTGACTCTGTGACCTTATGGACTATAGCCCACCTGGCTCCTGTGTCCATGGGATTCTTCAGGCAAGAACAGAGAAGGCAATGGCACCCCACTCCAGTACTCTTGCCTGGAGAATCACGTGGATGGAGGAGCCTGGTAGGCCGCAGTCCAAGGGGACGCGAAAAGTCAGACACGACTGAGCTACTTCACTTTCACTTTTCACTTTCACACATTGGAGAAGGAAATGGCAACCCACTCCAGTGTTCTTGCCTGGAGAATCCCAGGGACGGGGGAGCCTGGTGGGCTGCCCTTTATGGGGTCAAATAGAGTCGAACACGACTGAAGCGACTTGCTATTTCCTAGTGAACCCTAAAATAAAACTTAACTGAAATATCCTGAATTTTATTACTTTGATGGCCAACTGATGTGTTTCTATTTCCTGTTTTTCCCCTTACATATTCAGCACTGATCTCTAGTTAGTTATCTCTCTCATGGAGAGAATATTGGCTGAATTATCAGTATTTAGTCTAACAAATGAATTTAATTTTTTTGAGGGAGTAAAATAACTGGAAGAAGCCAGAATATATACTAAATGTGAGGTAAATGTGTGTGGGGGTGATTGATTAATATTTCCAAAAAAATATCCCTAAGGCTGCAAATGATTCTGTAGATTCTTTATGTATTTTTTATGGTGTTTGTATGTGAAGGAGAATATTGGATTTCTTTGCATTTTTATTATTGAACTCTTGTCTCTTCCACTAATGTGCCAGGAAAAAGGGCAGATTATATCAAATTATGAGCAATTTTGCCTGATGATAGACTGTAATTTTATGTTCTGTTAGAAATTTCTGAAGCAGGTCAATATTTCTGTCCAAAAATTATCTGTTCAATGCATGTAATTTTATATACCCTCTCTCCCTTTTCCTCTTTCTCTCTCTCTTTCTCTCTGTCTATCTCTCTTTGCTGGCATGGTAGAAATTCCATTATTATTTTCATTTTTTATTTCTTTATTTTAGAGATCTGAGTTCTACAGGTCTTAAGTAAAGCAAATTTGTTGGGAAGTTCTGTTTGATTCTTGATGTAATTTTGACATAGAGACACATGTGCTCTCTGAAGTCTATAGGTTTAATTAGAGATATCATATGCTTAATTCAATTTGCAATCTCAATAATTTAAGACTGTGCCACTTGGCATGTAAATGTATGATTCATATTGCTGTTTCCTGACCTAAGACATTGCCTAAATAACAGTGTCTGCATTCATACTGTTGTTTCAGTAGTGTCCAACTCTTTGCAATCCCACTATAGCCCACCAGGCTCCTTTGTCCATGGGATTCTCCAATCAAAGTACTGGAGTGGTTGCCTTGGAGTGGAGTGGCCATGCCCCCTCCAGGCAATCTCCCCAAGCCAGGGATTGAACCTGCATCTCCTGCATTGGCTAGAGGATTCTTTACCACTAGCACCTCCTGGGAAGCCCTGTAAATGCAGTGTTAATCATTCAGTCATGTCCAATTCTTTGAGACCCCATGGACTGTAATCCTCCATATTTCTCTGTCCATGGAATTCTCCAGGCAAGAATACTGGAGTGGGTAGCCGTTCCCTTCTGTAGGTATATTCCCAACCCAGGGATCAGACACTGGTCTCCGGCATTGTGGGCAGATTTAGTACCATCTGAACCACCAGGGAAGTCCATAAATAACAGTGGATAGAGGTAAAATAAAATATTTAATTGTTTCCAGTTTAATTACATTTCCCTCCACTGCTATTAGAAATAAATTTCTAGATTAGAAGAATAGAAAGCAGCCTATCAAATACTTTATCATAAACAGCATTTATAATAATAAGAATTTGGGGGAAACTATGCTTAAGAAAAGGAATTGAGGTCACCCAGAAAATATTCACATTGTCAGAGTTCATGGCTGAAGCAAGTAAGGTTTAATAAATGTAAAGTATATTATGCCTCAGCTCGTGTTCATACTAAGCCTAAAAAGCACTTTTAATATATTTCCAGAAGGAAAGATCATGATATCTTTGTAGTGGTTTTTAGCATGGAAAACTTATCAGTTGTATTGACTTACTAAGCAATACTTAGTCCGTTAGTCTTTTAACAAAGGATATTTGATCAATATTAGCAAAATCATTTAAATCACGTTATAATTATCTGTTATATTTTCTCATGAATTAATATATTTATTAAGTATATGAATATAACAATACCATTAATATCAATATATGACTGCTTGTGTTTTAATTATTCTGTTATGATTTTACTGTAGAATATCCTAAATAGAGTGAAGGGTTCTTTTGAGGGGGTTTTAGCACAAAAACATTTACACTTATAATTTGATAGATTCCAACAATTGATATCCAAAGTACAATGCAGCATTATCTGACAATAGAGAAAAATGTTTGTATATATATATATTTGTACATATATATTAGTATTCAAGCATTCATATATGCACATGCATGCTCAGTTGTGTCTGATTCTTTGGAAACCCCTAAAAACTGTAGCCTGTCATGCTCCTCTGCCCATGGGATTCTCCAGGCAAGAATACTGGAGTGGATTGCCATTTCCTACCCCAGTGTATCCTCCAGGCATCTTCCCAACCCAGGGATCAAACCTGTAGTCACTTATGTTTCCTGCATTGGCAGGTGGATTCTTTAACACTGAGCCACCTGGAAAGCCCTAGTACACAAGCAAATTTAACTAAATTAAACCTCTTGAGGAAGACTTTGTGGAGGGAAACAATGATAGGTGCAAAACATGGTGGTATCAACTAGGAAACTAACCCAGAAGTTTGAAAAGAAAACTTGAAAAACCTGAAAGAAAAAACACTGAAGAGAGAGAGAGAAAAAAGAAAACAACACAAAGTGTTGTTAAATTACCATGGAGGAGAGATGTGACAAAATAAATAAGATTAAAAAAAAAATTCTAGAAAATTTTTTATTAAAAATTGAAATTATTATTGGATAAAAACTGAAAATAAGTTATTGGCATCAAAAAATGATATTGTGTACAGTGCCAAGGGCTTACCTGGTGGCTCAGATGCTAAAGAATCTGCCTGAAGTGCAGGAGACTTGGATTTGATCCCTGGGTCAGGAAGATGCCCTGAAGAAGGAAATGGCTACCTACTCCAGTATTATTGCCTAAAGAATTTCTTGGATAGAGGAGCCTAATGGGCTACATAGGGTAACAAAGAGTCAGACATGGCTGAATGACTAACACTTTCACTTTTTGGCAGTTAGATTAGCAGAGTCAAGTCCAGAAGACTTAAGTAAAAAACTTACTCTTTCTTACCTCTTTCAAACAAAAATGTAAAAATTAAGAAGAGGAGAAGTAAAACAAGGACAAAGAGTAAAGATGAGGAGTAAGAGGAAAAAGAAAATAAATCAGCTTTGAAAAACATACAGCTTGTCAGTGAAGAGTAGGAGTAAAAGGAAATGTCAGTTACTGTTTTAAATAGAGCATTTCCTAAGATTTGAAGTTCAGTTCAGTTCAGTCGCTCAGTCATGTCTGACTCTTTGTTACCCCATGGACTGCAGCCCACCATGCTTCCCTGTCCTTCACTATCTCGCTGAGTTTACTCAAACTCTTGTCCGTTGAGTCAGTGCTATCATCCAATCATCTCATCTTGTCATCCCCTTCTCCCACCTTCAATCTTTGCCAGCATCAGGTTCTTTTCCAGTTAGTCAGTTCTTCACATCAGGTGGCCACAGTATTGGAACTTCAGCTTCAGCATCAGTCCTTTCAATGAATATTGAGGACTGATCTCCTTTAGTATGGACTGGTTGGATCTCCTTGCAGTCCAAGGGACTCTCAAGAGTCTTCTCTAACACCACAGTTCAAAAGCATTAATTCTTTGGTGCTCAGCTTTCTTTACAGTCCAACTCTCACATCCATACATGACTACTTGAAAAACTAAAGCTTTGAAGTTAACAACTGCTAATAATTATTATTGGTTTATATACAGTTTGTTTTCTTACATTATAAAATGGATTATTTTATCTCTAACCATACCTTGAAAGTTTGACTCCCAGTTCTGCCAAGTGATCAACACTAGAAAATATAGAAGTGCATGTAATTATATGATCTAGAAAATATGTTACACACATTATATTTCTGATCTATCACTTTATTACTATAATAATATAATATTTAAATATACAAGTATTTCAGTCTACATTAGGTAAACATGAATAACTACAGAATGGTTATCCTTTTTTTTTAATATGGAAATAGACACTCCTATGACTTTCTATTATTAAACGTTCCAGTATTCAATAATGAGTCTAAGAGTAAAAGTTCTCATTTTCTCAAGCCCAATTATATTTTTAGAATTTAGAATGAGCAGTAACAAATTTGGAATCTGCTTTCATAAAGCCCTGGACTAGAGTCACTGCTGAAATGAAATGAAACATGAAAGAGAACAACATATAAAGATTTTCAGGATACAATTTTCTCTATTATTCAGTTCAGTCACACAGTTGTGTCCGACTCTGCAGCCTCATGAATTGCAGCACACCAAGCCTCCCTGTCCATCACCAACACTCGGAGTTCACTCAAACTCACATCCATTGAGTCGGTGATGCCATCCAGCCATCTCATCCTCTGTCGTCCCCTTCTCCTCCTGACCCCAATCCCTCCCAGCATCAGGGTCTTTCCCAATGAGTCAACTCTTCACATGAGGTGGCCAAAGTACTGTAGTTTTACCTTTAGCATTGTTCCTTCCAAAGAACACCCAGGGCTGATCTCCTTCAGAATGGATTGGTTGGATCTCCTTGCAGTCCAAAGGACTCTCAAGAGTCTTCTCCAACACTACAGTTTAAAAGCATCAATTCTTTGGTGCTCAGCTGTCTTCACAGTCCAACTCTCACATCCATATATGACTGCTGGAAAAACTATAGCCTTGACTAGATGGACCTTTGTTGGCAAAGTAATGTCTCTGCTTTTGAATATGCTATCTAGGTTGATCATAACTTTTCTTCCAAGGAGTAAGGTCTTTTAATTTCATGGCTGCAATCACCATCTGCAGTGATTTTGGAGCCCCCCGAAATCAAGTCTGACACTGTTTCCACTGTTTCCCCATCAATTTTCCATGAAGTGATGGGACCAGATGCCATGATCTTGTAAATTAATTATATTTTAAAGATTAATATTGGTAATTCCAACAATTTAAGATATCTCTTGACAATTATTCATGGTAAATAAAATAGATGGGGAAAAATAGTGTGAATTTCAAAGAAAATTAAAAATTATATACATGAATATAAAATACACATATATATTTATTTGTACTATGTATATAAGGGCTTCTCTGGTAGCTCAGCTGATAAAGAATCTGCATTGCAGGAGAGCCCAGTTTGATTCCTGGGTTGGAAAGATCCACTGGAGAAGGAGTAGGCTACCCACTCCAGTATTCTTGGGTTTTCCTAGTGGCTGAGCTGGTAAAGAATCTGCCTGCAATGGGAGAGACATGCATTCAATTCCTTGGTTGGAAAGATCCCCTGGAGAATGGAACAGCTACCCACTCCAGTATTCTGGCCTGGAGAATTTCATTGACTGTATAGTCCATGGAGTCACGAAGAGTCAAATGTGATCGAGCAACTTTCACTTTGGACTTTCTTGGTGGCTCAGATGGTAAAGTCTGCCTGCAGTATGGGATACCCAGGTTCCATCCCTGGGTCAAAAACTTCCCCTAGAGAAAGAAATGGCAGTTCATTTCAGTATTCTTGCCTGGAAAATCCCATGGATGGAGGAGTCTAGCAGGGTACAGTCCATGGGGTCATGAAGAGTGGGGCATGAATGAACGACTTCACTTTCTTTTTTTTCTTTATGTATACAATATTACAATACTTACAGGACTGTTCTGATTAAAGTTTATCCAATTGTCTTTTAAATTAAGGTATAACTGTCCTACAATATTATATTAGTTTCAAATGTACAACATAGTAATTCCACATTTATATGCATTACAAGATAATTAGCACAATGTTTAGCTACCATCTCTACCATGTAAAGCTAGTACAATATTATTTATTGTATTCTACATGTTGTAAATTACAACCCCATGATTTATTTATAACTGGAAGATCGCAACTGAATCTCTTGATCCTCTTCACCCATTTTGCACACCTCCCAACTGTGTTCCCTTCTGGTCCCACGAGTTCAGTCTCTATATCTTTGAGTGTGGTTTTGTTTTGTTTTCATTTTTATATACCATATATAAGTGAAGTCATAGGCTATTTGTCTTTCTCCATCTGATTTATTTTACTTAGCATAATAATCTTAAGGTCCATAAATATTAGTAAAATTTCATTCTTCTAATGGCTGAGTTATATTTCATTATGTATGTAAATATGTGTGTGTGTGTGTGTGTGTGTGTGTGTGTGTATTTGTGTGTGCCACATCTTATTTATCTCTTGATGGAAGCTTAGCCTGCTTCCATGTCTTGGCTATTATAAATAATGCTGCTATGAACATTGGGGTTCATTGAACACTGAAATGTGTTTGTTCATTTTCTTAATAAATAACTAGAATTGGAAATGCTGAATTATATGATAACTCCATTTTTAATATTTAGAGGAATATCCATAATGTTTTCTATAAAGACTGTACAAATTTGCATTCCTATCAACAGCACATGAGGATTCCCATTTTAGACCTTCTTGCCAACACTTATTGTTTCTTATCTTTTTGATGTTAGTCATTCTGACAGGTGTGAGGTAACATCTCATTATGATTTTGATAGGCATTTCCCTGATGATTAGATATGTTGAACATGTGCCTGTTGGCCATGTATATATCTTCTTCGGGAAAAACAAAAACAAAGACAAAAACAAAAAAAACTGTTCAGGTTCCCTTCCTATGTTTTATAATGTGTTGCATGAGTTTCTATATATCTTTATATAATTTAAATGCTAACCCCATATTAAACATATGGTTGGCATCTCCTCATAGAGGAGTTTTATTTATTTACTTATCTATTTATTATTTAGATACCTCCAGACTGTGGGCCACCATGCTGGAGGCAGGGTTTTGAAGAGTGTCTTTCTCTCTTTCCAACCTGCCTTGATGTGGCCCTTTTATCCTTTGTTGTGGAGCAAGTATTCCACTAGTTCTTCAGCTCTTTTCAGAGGAATTTCTTCCATATACACTTGTACATTTGCTGTGTCCATGGGAAGATGTGCGTTTAGGGCATTCTTATGCCAGTATCTTGAACTGCCTTCTCAAATAAGGTATTTATTTTAATGTTACAGTTGTTTTCTTAATTTTACTGTTAACTGTGAAGTACATTTTTACAAATATATCTGTCATAGGCATAAAAAAATTGACTTTTAAGTAACATTACAGATTTCCAGATATATTGCATGCATTAGTGGATCAGTTCAATTCACTCAGTTGTTTTCAATGCTTTGCGACCTCATGGACTGCAGCATGCCAGGCTTCCTTGTCCATCAGCCAGAGCTTTCTCAAGCTCATGTCTGTCAAGTGGGTGATGCCATCCAACCATTTTATCCCCTCTGCTCCCATTCTCCTCCTGCCTTCAATCTTTCCCAACTTCAGAATCTTTTCCAAAGAGTTAGCTTTTTGCATCAGGTGGCCAAAGTATTGGAGCTTCAACTTCAGCATCAGCCCTTCCAATGAATAATGAAGACTGATTTCCTTTAGGATTGACTGGTTTATCTCCTTGCCGTCCAAGAGACTCTCAAGAGACTTCTCCAACATAACAGATCAAAGGCATCAGTTCTTCAGTGCTCAGCTTTCTTTATGGTCCAACTCTCACATCCATACATGACTACTGGAAAAACCATAGCTTTGTCAATAAAGTAATGCCTCTGCTTTTTAATATGCTATTTAGGTTGGTCACAGTTTTTCTTCCAAGAAGCAAGCGTTTTTTAATTTCATGGCTGTAGTCACCATCTTCAGTGATTTTGGAGCCCAGGAAAATATAATCTCTCCTTATTTCCATTGTTTCCCCATCTACTTGCCATGAAGTGACGGGACTGGATGCCATGATATGCGTTTCTTTGAATGTTGAGTTTTAAGCCAATTTTTTCACTCTTTTCTTTCACTTTCATCAAGAGGCTTTTTAGTTCCTCTTTTCATTCTGCCATAAGGGTAGTGTGATTAGCATATCTGAGATTATTGATATTTCTCCCAGTAGTCTTGATTCCAACATTAGTATATACAAACTAAATTAATTCTAATGCAACTTCCATTCAGGATAGAGGACAATTCAGTACAGCTGTGTCTCTAGGAATTATTTTCCTTCAGTGACTACCAATGCAATGATAATTCCAAAATTTATACTCCCAGTCAACAAAATTATGTAATCTCAAGAACTTCATGTTGGGGTGTATTGGACATTTTCAAGTAGGCTACACACATCTTACGTTTTACATCTTCCTAGTCCATATCCATCTTTAATGTCTAATTTATATCCTGGTGGATGACACTTAAGATACACCCAGCTAAACAAACAAGAAAACAAGAAGACATCTTACATTCTCTCCTTTATATATTTTTTTCAAGTTCATTATAATCAAGTTGATAATTCAGTCTCTTAATTTTTTATTGTCTTTGCCTAAAGACCCCGATGCTGGGAGAGATTGAAGGCAGGAGGAGAAGGGGACAACAGAGGATGAGATGGTTGGATGGCATCACCAACTCAATGGAGATGAGTTTGAGTAAACTCCTGGAGTCGGTGATGGACAGGGAAGCCATCTGTGCTACAGTCCAGGGGTTGCAAAGAGAGATTAAGAAAAAAGAAAGCTTATTCTAGTCAGCATCAAAGACTTATTATGAGAGTCAGAAACTGTTTGGAGAAAAAGCTGAAAGCTACCTGGACATCACAAAGTGGTAATTTGAGAGTATATAATTAAATGAAACAAAACCCTGAAATGTTATTTGAGATTTTTTTTTTTTTTTTTTTTTTTTTTTTAGGAATTGTAGTTAATGAGTATTAGGCAATAGATCAGTTCAGTTCAGTCACTCAGTCTTGTCCAACTCTTTGCGATCCCATGGAGTGCAGGATGACAGGCTTCCCTGTCCATCACCAACACCCGGAGTTTACTCAAACTCGTGTCCATTGAGTTGGTGATGCCATCCAACCATCTCATCCTCTGTCGTCCCTTTCTCCTCCTGCCTTCAGTCTTTCCCAGCATCAGGGGCTTTTCAAATGAGTCAGTTCTTCTCATCAGGTGGACAAAGTATTGGAGTTTCAGCTTCAACATCAGTCCTTCCAATGAATATTAAGGACATCATAAAGAGGTAATTTGAGAGTATATAATTAAATGAAGCAAAATCCTAAAATGTTACTTGAGTTTTTTTTTTTTTTTTGAGACATTGTAGTTAATGAGTATTAGGCAATAGATAAGCTACCTTCACCTAAAACAAATATACAGAAGTAAAAGTCTTGAGGAAACTGAATCTGAGTGGTATTAAGAAAATCCAGTATTCACTGATAAGTGGAAACAAATTCAAACCTAGTGCTCTGTAATACTGAAGTCTATCTTGCTTACAATGAGTTATTTTATCTTTAGTAATACAGGGCACCTAGTTGAAATCTAGAGGAGGTTGAGGCTTATTATTGAAGCCCAGAAATCTAGGTAACTCTCTATCAAAATAACTAATGATCAATTCCAGTGAGAAAACCCACATTTAGTGTCTGTTCCTGAGTGTGTGTACTTACACATTGACACTCAACAACTAATCTGTTACCATTCAATATACTGAAAGTCTGACAAGTAAGACATTAAGCCAAGATTGCCTCAGAAGGTGCATAGTACTAAGAAAATTCAGAGATGACCTTGAAAAGTTTTAGAAAATAATTTCTATGATCTTGGCTCCAAATTTAATTCTGCCTTTAACTAATTATTTCTCTGAATAAGTCTCCAATATTCTAGGACACAGTTACCACATTTTCTAAGTGAAAAAGTAAGTCTAGGTAGCTTTTAGGATACTCTCATTAATATAAATCTGTGATGATATAAAATATAGAAAAATAAATATTTAATTTGAAAATGAAATGACTGGTTCAATTAAGTCTAAAATGAATGTTAAAATATGACAAAATTTAGAGTATAGTTTGGTAGATGTTTAATACTTGGATAACAGATTTTTCATGAACTATGTGGTTAAAGAAGAGGTTTCCCTGGTGGCTCAGATGGTAAAGAAGCTGCCTTCAATGCAGGAAACCTGTGCATGATCCCTGGGTCAGGAAGATCCTTTGGAGATGGGAAAGGTTACCCACTCTGGTGTTCTTGCCTGGAGAATCCCAGGGACAGAGGAGCCTGGTGGGCTACTGTCCATGGGATTACAGAGAGTTCCACATGATGAAGCGACTAATAAACACACATGATTAAAGAAATTTGACAGATTAGAAAACCATTGTATGGATAATTACATATATAAAAATATATTGACATAGGTTGTAGCCTAAAAAAGTTTAGCTAAATGATATCTGACATAACTTAGTTAGAAAGAATAAAATATCTCTGTGACAAAAATAGAATGATGACTGACAAGGCAAATTTGGGAAAGTAAGTAAGGTAGATAAAAGGAAGACACACTCATTGATGCTCTGCTGCAGCTATTCTTTCCTAAACCCACTGCTGATAATTTGAATAAATCACTAAGCTTTTGTACTTAACTTCAAAACTCATTGCAAAGTCTTTTGGAGCCTTACCAGTAGGTCAGTATTTACATATTAAAAAAAAAAAAACAAAACACACATTGTCTGTCCTTTCTCCAGTATAATCTTATGGAAAACTCTCAGCAAATTTGTCAAATTGATAAGGTATTTTTTATGTTCTTTTTCCTTCTTTGTGTTCATGTCTCATTGTCCATTAATCTTATTTCTTTAACATTCAAGAAAGCTTCCTATTTCAGGACCTATTCAACCTACCTGGGTTTGAGGTGTAAAAAGAAAGTGTTATTAAAAGTTACCTTTCTATTTTCAACATAATTCATCAAAGTTCTAATTTTGGATTTTTTTTTTTAATCATTTAACTATCATTTACAGGAAAAGGATCATTTAGTCTATGGGTGAGAATGTGCTAAATAGGTTCTGTCATATCAAACTGTTTGTGACCTTAAAGACTGTAGCCCTCCAGGTTCCTCTGTCCCTGGGATTCTTCAGGCAAGAATCCTGGAGTGGGTTGCCATTCCCTCTTCCAAAAGATCTTTCAAACCCAAGGATCAAAGGCATGTCTCTTACATCTCCTGCATTGGCAGGTGGGTTCTTTATGGCTACCTGGGAAGTCCCCATTTATTCTATACTCTAGCTAAATTTAAGGTATACATTTTAATCTTAAATCCATCCTTGTTTACTTGTCTTTTATTACAAAACTATTTTAATGATTCTATGTCAAACAATGACACAATAAAACAAAAAATACTAAAATTTTTGAAGAATTATTTGTAGCAAGAGTGCATTTCAGCCTCTCTTGAGCTATGTGGTTAATTACCTACTCAATTTAAAAGCAAATGTGATTTTAAAATTGACAATGAGTATCTGGATTTTTGTCAATATTGAAATGAGAACTTTGTAAGGTCCCTAGGAGAAGTTTTATGCACCTGTCATGGAGAAGTCATATTTGGTATTCGTTAAATGTGTTTTACTTTCTTATAGCTTCTTCAGAAAGTATAAGTTTTGTCTGTTTTTTTTTTTTTCTCTTTCAAAAACCTCAAGATCACCTTGAAAATGATTGCTCCATTTGAACCATTTGAGAAAGAAGAGCAGAGCAATTTTCCCAAGGACTAAACAGTTTCAAATGGGCTGAGATACTGATTCCAGACAGCCAAATGACCATTTAAACAGAGACGGGCGGTTGTGGAATATGAAACTAATTTGAGAAATGTGTATTTTGACATTTTTTATTATACAAGAGTCATATACCCTCTAACATTTCCTTCTTGATACCTGGAAAAGTTATTTTTGCCATAGAGATCAAAGGACAGTTAAAGAGGGAATCACATTTATATAGATTTTCAAGTGACTAAGATAAAACCAGGAATACCAAAATGGTTTAGGTGGAGGAAATGATAAATGCAGGAAAGCACTTAGCATTCGATCCTGGCCTCTCTGATCCTCTCAGAGACATCAGGAGGTGACACAAAACCAAATAACACCCAAAGCAGGAAAGAATTAGGAAATGTTTACAAGCTACACTGCAACTAAAATCAAGTTGAAATCCTTATCATAAATAAAGGATATTACTTAGCTATATAAATTTTGATCACAGCAGTTAGGCTGATTATAGTTCCTGAATATAACTCACAGAAAAAAAGTGATACACCTGTTTCCAAAATTTACAAAATTAAATATTTAATTTAATTTGATATAGCACTCTGAGAAGAGACTATATAATTTTCACTCTATAATAGAGAGATATTCTATTTCAAGAAGAACTTAAATCATGTACTATAACTTTGTTCTATCATTGATCAAACCCTTATCAGAAAATGGGGTTCTCATGAAGTCTTTTTACAAGCCAATGTTAAACATAGTTTGTAAATTCAATCTGCCAGATATCAGCCATTTTTTGTCTGTCCTTACACTCCAGCAGCAGTATAGCTCAAAACAAAAGTAGAGACCAAAACATACAAATCAAGTGAAATATTCCTGCTCTTGAGTTTTTATTACTTGATTAAATATTCCATTTTAGTGAAATAGTTGCTATATTTAGCAATTATAGTATAGCCTATATAATCCATATAATTATAGCCTGTATACTTTATACCTAGATGAGAAAATTCATTTGCAAGGTAAGCTTTGTGACATAAAATGAGTATTGATCTCAATTATTGGCACCTTCCCCCTTTAAAAATTAAAATTAAATTGTAATTAATTGTGTCTACAAACTTCTTGCCAATTATAATATTGTCAGTATATACTTTCAAGAATGTCACCTTATTATTTTTTTTTGGTTATCATTTGCAAAGCCTGCAATGCCTTTGCTTAGAGGTTATGCAAATTTTTGTTAGATATAAACCATCTCATTTCTGATTTCAGGAAGTCAACATAACCCATCTGCTGCTTTCACTTCCCAGCTGTATGCAGCAATGCCAAATTGCTCTAAGTTGAGCTTCATACTGTCTTTGTAGGCTATCTTTTACCCACTGTGCTTACATTTTCCTTGTGTAATTTCACCATAGACACAGGTGCAGATGGTATGTAAGAAGTGCAATGCTTATGGGAACATGTAATGTTAGGCTTGCAAGGCTTTTGACAGAACTTTGAGTTATAGTCCTAAGGAGTGAATTAATTTGGTGTAAGGATGGGCACTAATGCATCAAAATGGATACAGCTTTCAAAGTGAGTCATAATTTTACATCCAATCTCTATACCTATGTTCACGTCAAAAGGTCATTTACTTACATTGTTTCATTTTCAGCTTTCCCAAATAAAGGTATTGTAACTTTTCACTAATTCCTCAAGGATATTGCTTTAAAACAAAGTAGATAGACAGATAGATGCTAGATAGATGGATAGACAGAGATAAATATGGTATTTGTATATTGAGCTGCATTTGCAGTGAGTTATAGAATTAAAAAGTAGTTTTCTATATAAAATTTAGACTACCAAATATGCTTCCATTTAGTTAGTGACATTTAAAATAAGAATTGAGCAGTCAGCTAAGTTGTTATCAACAAGACCATTATAATATGCTCTGATTCCTCTAAAATGATCAAAAATCAAAATATGCTGTAAGTTTATAACCTAATAATTATCACTGAAAAGCTGCCTAGCCATCATCATTCTGCTGATCTAGCTCTTTATATAAATGTCATTAAAATTGCTTTGGTCACTAAAGTACAATTTATACACGTTAGCAGTTTTGACTGTACATGATATTCAGGACAGCCAGTTTGATACTCATTCTTCTTTTCATGTTAAAATATTTTGTCATCTTTCTAAGAAAAGCAATATTAGGAAGATTAAACAATATTAATTTAATACTTTAGTAGGGGTGTAGGAATTGGTAATCATTCAAACTTTTGAATTCTTGCCTATTTTAATAGTTCACTATAGTGACTCTTGATAATCAAAAATGTGGAATAAATATACCTCAACTAATTTTTATAAATTAGCTACATTTAATTATTATTGAAACTACAGAATTTATACATTTGTGATAGAGAAATAGTGAAACAGAGAAATAGTGATTGAATAGTGCACAAAATGAAGAAAAAGAAGTGTTCTATTACAAGTGTCAATATATTTTAATGGTCTGATTGAACTTCTGGATTTGTGTTGAAAAGACACTTTTGACGAAGTTGTAGTTTTTAATCCTGAGTTGACATGATATGCTCATGATAGTGTAATGTCAGGGAAGGTCCCTCATATCTGCATCTTGGTACTTCAAAAAAAAAAAAAAAAAAAGCAAAACAGACAGTGAGAACAAAAAGCACAAGTTTATAGACATGTCAAATATTTATCAGAATTTTGACTTGTTTGTCACTTTACAACAATTTTTCAAAAGCCTTAGATATGTATTTATTTATTTATTTATTTTTTCATGATGTTGGATTCTGTTGCCTGGGTACCACCAGAAAAAAAGCTGGGGCGATAAGGAAGAAATACACCCGTTTCCCTTTTCTCTTGTCAGTCACATCAAAGATTCAATTTTTGCTCCCCCTTTTGCTTTCTTTTTTTTTTTTTTTTCAGATTTTACTTTATTTTTTTACTTTACTATATTGTATTGGTTTTGCCATACATCAACATGAATCCGCCATGGGTGTGCACATGTTTCCAACCCTGAACACCCCTCACACCTCCCTCCCCATACCATCTCTCTGGGTCATCCCAGATATACATTTAAAATAAATGTTAGTGACTCTTCCATGTTGATCTGATGGTTAAGATTCTGAGTTTACAATGCAGGGGATGTGAGATCGGCCCCTGGTCAGGGAGCTAAGAACCCATAGGCCTCATGGTTTGTCCTAAAAATAAATAAAATAAATTTAAAAGTTAGTATGATTATGTCTAAGTTAATGTCACGGCTATTGTAAATAGCACTGCAATGAACATTGGGGTGAATGTACCTCTGAATTATGGTTTTCTCTGGATATGTGCCTGGAGTTGGGTTGCTAAATCATATGTTAGCTCTATTTATTTTTCTAAGGAACTTCTGTACTGTTTTCCAAAGTGGCCGTGCCAATTTACATTACCACCAGTGGTATAAAGGATTCCCTTTTCTCCACATCCTCTCCAGAATTTAACCTTCACAGATTGTTTAATGATGGACATTCTGAGTGGTGGGAACTGATACCTCACTGTAGTATTGATTTATATTTCTCTAATAGTTAGTGTGCCGAAGAATTGATGCTTTTGAACTGTGGTGTTGGAGAAGACTCTTGAGAGTCCCTTAGACTGCAAGGAGATCAAAACAGTCCATTCTGAAGGAGATCAGCCCTGGGATTTCTTTGGAGGGAATGATGCTAAAGCTGAAACTCCAGTGCTTTGGCCACCTCACGTGAACAGTTGACTCATTGGAAAAGACTTTGATGCTGGGAGGGATTTGAGGGCAGGAGGAGAAGGGGACGGCAGAAGATGAGATGGCTGGATGGCATCACTGACTTGATGGACGTGAATCTGAGTGAACTCCGGAAGTTGGTGATGGACAGGGAGGCCTGGCGTGCTGCGATTCATGGGATCACAGAGTCAGAAACGACTGAGCGACTGAACTGAACTGAATAGTTAGTGATCAGAAATAGAGTTACAGATGTAGAAAACAAACATGGTTATTAAGGGGTAAGTAAATTATTTTCTTTTCAGTCAGACTCTTTGAAAAACCATAAATTTCAGCAAGACAGGCACCTCTGTCCTTCACTATCTCCCAGAGTTTGCTCAAATTCATGTCCATTGAGTCACTGATGTTATCTAAAAATCTCATCCTCTATTGTCCCCTTCTCCTTTTGCCTTCAGTCTCTCCCAGCATCAGTATCTTTTTCAATGAGTTAGCTTTTCACATCAAGAGGTCAAAGTGCTGGAGCTCCAGCTTCAGCATCAGTCCTTCCAATGAACATTCTGTGTTGATTTCCTTTAGGATTGACTAGTTTGACCTCCCTGTAGCTCAAGGAATTCTCAAGAGTCTACTCCAGCATCACAGTTTGAAGCCATCTGTTCTTCAGTACTCAGCATTCTTTATGATCCAACTCTTGCATCCATATATGACTATTGGAAAAAATCATAGTTTTGACTATATGGACCATTGTCAGAAAAGTGATGTCTCTGCTTTTTCATATGCTGTCTAGGTTGTCATAGCTTTCCTTCCAAGAATTAAGTAGCTCTTAATTTCTTTGCTGCAGACACTGTCCACAGTGATTTAAGAGCCCAAGGGGGGAGAAACAATCTGTCACTATTTCCATTTCTTCTTCTCATTCTATTTACCATGAAGAGATGGGACAAGATGCCATAGTCTTCATTTTTTTTTTTTTTTAATTTTTACTTTATTTTACTTTACAATACTGTATTGGTTTTGCCATACATTGACATGAATCCACCACGGGTGTATACAAGCTCCCAATCCTGAATCCCCCTCCCACCTCCCACCCATATTTTGAATGCTGAGTTTTTAACCAGCTTTTTCATTCTCTTCTTTCATCTTTATCAAGTGGCTTTGTACTTCCCCTTCACTTTCTGCCATTAGCGTGGTATCATTTGCATATCTGAGGTTGTTGATATTTTTCCTGGCAATGTTGATTCCAGCTTGTGATTTATCCAGCCCAATATTTCCTTTGAGGTACACTGCATGTAAGTTAAATAAGCAAATTGATTGTATACAGCCTTGCTCTATTCACTCCTTTACCAATTTTAAGCCAGTCCATTATTGATGCTTTCCATTGTTTCCTCATCTATTTGCCATGAAGTGATGAGAAACGCTGGGCTGGAAGAAGCACAAGTGGAATCAAGATTGCTGGGAGAAATATCAATAACCTTGATATGAGATGACACCACCCTTATGGCAGAAAGTGAAGAGGAACTAAAAAGCCTTTTGATGAAAGTGAAAGTGGAGAGTGAAAAAGTTGGCTTAAAGCTCAACATTCAGAAAACGAAGATCATGGCATCGGGTCCTATAACTTCCTGGCAAATAGATGGGGAAACAGTGGAAACAGTGTCAGACTATTTTCTGGGGCTCCAAAATCACTGCAGATGATGACTGAAGCCATGAAATTAAAAGACGCTTACTCCTTGGAAGAAAGATTGTGACCAACCTAGATAGCATGTTGAAAAGCAGAGACATTACTTTGCCAAGAAGGTCCATCTAGTCAAGGCTATGGTTTTTCCTGTGGTCATGTATGGATGTGAGAGTTGGACTGTGAAGAAGACTGAGCACTGAAGAATTGATGCTTCTGAACTGTGGTGTTGGAGAAGACTCTTGCAAGTCCCTTGAACTGCAAGGAGATCCAACCAGTCCATTCTGAAGGAGATCAGGCCTGGGATTTCTTTGGAAGGAATGATGCTAAAGCTGAAACTCCAGTACTTTGGCCACCTCATGCGAAGAGTTGACTCATTGGAAAAGACTCTGATGCTGGGAGGGATTGGTGGCAGGAGGAGAAAGGGAAGGCAGAGGATGAGATGGCTGGATGGCATCACTGACTCGATGGATGTGAATCTGAGTAAGTTCCAGGAGTTGGTGATGGATAGGGAGGCCTGGCGTGCTGCAATTTATGGGGTCACAAAGAGTCAGACACAACTTAGCGACTGAATTGAACTGATTGGACCGGATGCTATGATCTTTTTTTTTTTTTTTTTTTTTTGAATGCTGAGTTTTAAACTAGCTTTTTCCACTCTTTTTTTTCACCTTCTGCTTCTTGACTGTGTGGATCCCAACAAACCACTGACAATTCTTAAAGAGATGGGAATACCAGATCACCTTACCCATCTCCTAAGAAACTGCATGCAGGTCAAGAAGCAATGGTTGGTACTGGGTATGGAGTAATCAGTTCAGTTCAGTTACTCAGTCATGTCCTACTCTGGTGAGAAGACGATGTGATTGGATTGCACCACCAACTCAATGGACATGAGTTTTAGCAAGCTCCAGGAGACGGTCAAGGGTGGGGTAGCCTGGTGTGCTGCAGTCCAATGGGTTTAAAAGAGTCAGACACGACTGAACAACAACTACAGAGTCAAAGGCTCTGTAGAGTCATAGTCATAGTCAATGAAGCAGAAAATGAAGTCTCTCGGTCTTGTCTGACTCTTTGAGACCCCATGGACTATAGCCTACCAGGCTCCTCGGTCCATGGGATTTTCCAGGCAAGAGAACTGGAGTGGGTTGCCATTTCCCTCTCCAGAGGATCTTCCTGACCCAGGGATCAAAATTGAGTCTCCTGCATTATAGGCAGACACTTTGCCATCTGAGCTATGGTGGCTCAGACCAGTGAATCAGAAGCAGTTCCTTTTTTGGAATTCCCTTGCTTTCTCTATGATCCAACAAATGTTGGCAATTTGATCTCTGGTTCCTCTGCCTTTTCTAAACCCAGCTTGTACACTGGAAGTTCTCAGATCATTTATTGCTAAAGCCTAGCTAGAAGGATTTTGAACAAACTTTGCTAGCATGTGAAATGAGCACAATTGTACAGTAGTTTGAATATTTGAACATTCTTTGCCATTGTGTTTCTTAGTGATATCGCATAAGGAAATGGAGGGGAAAATTGGAAGTTTGACATATATACATTAGTTATATAAATGATAACAAATAAGAATCTACTATATAGCACAGGGAACTCAACTTAATATATGTAGTGACATATATTGGAAATTAATCTAAAAAATATTTGAGATATGTATATTTGATACACTTTGCAGTACACCTGAAACTAACACAATATTGTAAATCAACACTCCAATAAAAATTTAAAAATATGTTAGGGGAAAAGGACAGCTCATAGCTTGTAAGAGTTCAACAACAATGACAAACTGCCCCTCTGTTTATAATCTTCCACCAGTCAAATCAAGACACAATGGAGTCATCAAAGTTATTGATTCAACTTTCTGCTATCATAAAATTATTCCAAAGAGGCTCTTAACTCTATAAATAAACTTTAGAGCCAATGGATACAAACTGACATATGATAATGAAAACATGATATTCAAAACTGATTATTTTACTTTGCAAAATGTCACGTTGTTACAGAAGCATTTTCTTTCAAAGAATCAGGAATCAATGTAAGTTCAACCAATTGAAAACGATTCTTTTATACTTGGATGATACTGTGTTTTTCAATTCTGACATTAACTTAATTAAAAGATATATAAATACATACACTTAAAAAAATCAAATTATCACTCAAAGAAGTCAAAACAATTTCTGACCATCAAACATAGGTAACCTTTCTTTAATGCTCTTATATATACAATGAAATACTCTTACTGGATTTATAGTTAAAAACTGATACTTTGAACCTGATGCTCTAATCATAAAATAGGGCAAACATTTTTGAACCTATGAGTCCTTTTGCATTATCATGGAAAAACATAGGTGTATATTTCATACCTTTAATAGATGAGTCATTATTTCCATTATCATTTATTGAGAGTCTATTAAGAAGGTGTTATTTTCCTTCAAAGTGGTTCTTGATTTACTGACACATAGTCCCTAATTTGTGTTTTTCTGTAGTACATAGTTAGTCTATGTAAGTTTTGTTGTTTCACTTGACACATTCAGTTGCTTAGAGAAGATTTTGAAATGCAATGATCTGCTGCATATTGGACCAACACCAGCATTCCATATGTTTGTATAGGAAGTAATTATGTCTTCATTTTCCTTAAATTATTTTCCATTTTTCATTTTAGATTTGTTAGACATTGATTGCCTTAGGTAAAAATTCATGCTTTTCATTTTGTAAATGTAAAAAAATGACATAATATTGTCTAGTGTACTTAAGTGTTAAAGAGAAGTATCACTACTAGTTGATATTTTCAGTATAATTTTGAAATTATGGAATTACAGTCATATTATTTCTAGCTTTCTGCTTTCATCTAGTTATCATAACATCTTCCAAGGTAGATATATTAATTAATGACTTTTCCTGATCAAATTTGCTTTCCCTTAACTCCATTTTCTATATCTGTCAGTTGTATTAGTATTTTGAAATAAAACTGTTCCATGGTAACCACTTTATTATCAAACTTCAAGGAGAGAAAAAGGTAAATTGTGCCTTTATAAGTCAAGAAACACCTGGAGTAACAGGCAAATTTGGCCTTGGAATACAGAATGAAGCAGGGCAAAGGCTAATAGAGTTCTGCCAAGAGAACGCACTGGTCATAGCAAACACCCTTTTCTAACAACACAAGAGAGGCTCTACACATGGACATCACCAGATGGTTGACACCAAAATCAGACTGATTATATTATTTGAAGCCAAAGATGGAGAAGCTCTATACAGTCAGCAAAAACAAGACCATGAGCAGACTGTGGCTCAGATCATGAACACCTTATTGCCAACTTCACACTGAAATTGAAGAAAGTGGAGAAAACCACTAGACTATTAAGGTATGACCTATTTCAAATCCCTTATGACTACACAGTAGAAGTGGGAAATAGATTTAAGGGACTAGATATGATAGACAGAATGCCTGATGAACTATGGATGGAGGTTAGTGACACTTTACAGGAGAGAGGAATCAAGATCATTCCCAAGAAAAAAGACATGCAAAAGGAGCAAAATGGCTGTCTGAGGAGGCCTTACAAATAGCTGTGAAAAGAAGGTAAGTGAAAAGCAAAGAGGAAAAGGAAAGATATACCCATTTGAATGCAGAGTTCCAGCGAATAGCAAGGAGAGATAAGAAACCCTACCTCAGTTATCAGTGCAAAGAAATAGAGGAAAACAACAGAATGGGAAAGACTACAGATTTCATCAAGAAAATTAGAGATTCCAAGGGAACATTTCATGCAAAGATGGGTACAATATAGGACAGAAATGGTAGGGACCTAATAGAAGCAGAAGATATTTAGAAGAGATAGCAAGAATACACAGAAAAACTATACGAAAAAGATCTTCATGACCCAGATAATCACGATGGTGTGATCACTCACCTAGAGATATCCTGAAGTGTGAAGTCAAGTAGGCCTTAAGAAGCATCACTACGAACAAAGCTAGTGGAAGTGATGGAATTCCAGTTGAGCTATTTCAAATCCTGAAAGATGATGCTGTGAAAGTGCTGCACGCAATATGACAGCAAATTTGGAAAACTCAGCAATGGCTACAGGACTGGAAAATGTCAGTTTTCATTTTATTCCCAAAGAAAGGCAATGCCAAAGAATGCTCAACATACTGCACAATTGCACTCATCTCATACGCTAGTACAGGAATGCTCAGAATTCTGCAAGACAGGCTTCAGCAGTATGTGAACCGTGAACTTCCAGATGTTCAAGCTGGTTTTAGAAAAGTCAGAAGAACCATAGTTCAAATTGCCAACATCCTCTGGATCATCAAAAAAAAACAAGAGAGTTCCAGAAAAATATCTATTTCTGCTTTATTGACTATGCCAAAGCTTTTGAGTGTGTGGATCACAAAATCCTGTGGAAAATTCTGAAAGAGATGGGAATATCAGACCACCTGACCTGCCTCTTGAGAAACCTATATGGAGGTCAGGAAGCAACACAGCTGGGCATGGAACAACAGACTGGTTCCAAACAGGAAAAGGAGTACCTCAAGGCTATATATTGTCACCTTGCTTATTTAACTTATATGCAGAGCACATCATGAGAAACGCTAGGCTGGAAGAAGCACAAGCTGAAATCAAGATTTCTGGGAGAAATGTCAATAACCTCAGATATGCAGATGACACCACCCTTATGGCAGAAAGTGAAGAGGAACTAAAAAGCCTCCTGATGAAAGTGAAAGAGGAGAGTGAAAAAGTTGGCTTAAAGCTCAACATTCAGAAAACTAAGATCATGGCATGTGGTCCCATTACTTCATGGGAAATAGATGGGGAAACAGTGGAAACAGTGTCAGATTTTTTTTTTTTTTTTTTTGAGCTCCAAAAACACTGCAGATGGTGATTGCAGCCATGAAATCACAAGATGCTTACTCCTTGGAAGGAAAGTTTAGACCAAACTCGACAGCATATTCAAAGCATATTACTTTGCCAACAAAGGTCCATCTAGTCAAGCTATAATCTTTCCAGTGGTCATGTATGGATTTGAAAGTTGGACTATAAAGAAAGCTGAATGCCAAAGAATTGATGCTTTTGAAATGTGGTGTTGGAGAAGACTCTTGGGAGTTCCTTGGACTGCAAGGAGATCCAATCAGTCCATTCTAAAGACATCAGTCCTGGGTGTTCATTGGAAGGACTGATGCTAAAGTTGGAAGTCCAATAGTTTGGCCACCTGATGCGAAGGGCTGACTCATTTGAAAAGACCCTGATTTTGGGAGGAAAAGAAGATGACGACAGAGGATGAGATGGTTTGATGGCATTACCAACTTGATGTACATGGGTTTGGGTGAACTCCAGGAGTTGGTGATGAACAGGGAGGCTTGGAGTGGTGCAGTTCATGTGGTCACAAAGTGTCAGATACGACTGAGTGACTGAACTGAACTGAACTGAACATTTGTGCAAATGTCTTGAAGAGATCTCATGGCATAATTTCATTAAATCTTTAGGAAACTGAAATATGAAATAATAGATGAATTACCTTAAATAATGTAGAATGAGTGTTATTTTTTGGAACAATAATTAAAGTAATTTATTATGCTTCTATTATTTGCTTCTAGTTCTGCCCGCAAAACCTAAAGGGAAGACTTATATAGGAATATCCAGATAATTGAATTCCTAATCTTATATGGAGTGCTACACAAAAGTCATAGGTTTAGAAATTTGTCAGTTATGCTATGAGAACTTCTGTTTAAGAAAATGTGACTATCAAAATGTTAATTTTTTTCCATTAATGAATATAAAAAAAGAAAGAACAAAAATCACAGAAAGCTATTTGAGGAAATACATGGGATAAGAGTATAACAGACAATTTGTATCAACAATTTTAATTTGCAGAAAATGTGTGGAAACTGGAGTACTTATGTTTATGGCAATTTGGCAATCTGAGCAATATGAGTAAACATCACAGTATGGTGGTTTAGTCGCTAAGTCATGTGCAACTCTTGTGATCCCATGGGACTCTAGCCTGCCAGACTTCTCTGACCATGGGATTCTCCAGGCAAGAATACTGGAGTGGGTTGCCATTTCCTTCTCCAGGGCATCTTCCCGACCCAGGGATGAAACCCAGGTCTCCTGCATTGCAGGCAGATTCTTTACTAGCTGAGCTACAAAACTATAAATGCTGGAAAAATAATATGAAAATGTTTTCCCAACACATTTTATAGTATGAAAAGAAGTGAGGGAAATGGATGAGCATTATAAAGCTTGAATTTAAAGAAGAAAGTAAACACTGAAGTTAATATCTGCCTTAGGACATTTGATAATCACCAGAAATTATATCTTGGGTTTTAATTTATCTGTATATATAGGGTATACCAAATAGATCCGAGAGGTTACACATGGTAAAATGTCAAATTACAGACTCTTCAGGAAAATTTGAACTCTTGAAAGAGATTCCATATATAAAAACTGGGCAATCTCTACTACACATAATCAGTCTCTCATTTCAGTCACTCAGTAGTGTCCAACTCTGTGCGACCCTATGAACTGCAGCATGCCAGGCCTCCCTGTCCATTACCAACTCCTGGAGTACATCCAAACCCATGTCCATCGAGTCAGTAATGCCATCAAATCAACTCATCCTCTGTCATCCCCTTCTCCTCCTGCCCCCAATCCCTCTCAGCATCAGGGTCTTTTCAAATGAGACATCTCTTCACATCAGGTGGCCAAAATATTGGAGTATTGGTTCCAACATCAATTCTTCCAATGAACATTCAGGACTGATCTCCTTTAGGATGGACTGGGTGGATCTCCTTGCAGTCCAAGGGACTCTCAAGAGTCTTCTCCAACACCACAGTTCAAAAGCATCAATTCTTCAATGCTCAGCTTCCTTTATAGTCCACCTCTCACATCCATACATGACTACTGGAAAAACCATAGGCTTGACTAGATGGACTTTTGTTGACAAAGTAATGTCCCTTTTATTTATTTCTTTCTTTTATTCTATTACTTTTTTTTTTTTTTTGTCTTTGCTTTTTAATACGCTGTCTAGGTTAATCAAAACTTTCCTTCCAAGGAGAAAGCATCTTTTAATTTCACGGCTGCAGTCACCATCTGCACTGATTTTGGAGCCCAAGAAAGTAAAGTCTGACACTCTTTCCACTGTTTCTCCATCTATTTGCCATGAAGTGATGGGACCGGATGCCATGATCTTAGTTTTCTGAATGTTGAGGTTTAAGACAACGTTTTCACTCTCCTCTTTCACTTTCATCAAGAGGCTGTTTAGCTTTTCTTCACTTTCTGCCGTCAGGGTGGTGTCATATGCATATCTGAGGTTATTGCCATTTCTCCCAGCAATCTTGAATCCAGCTTGTGCTTTATCCAACCCAATGTTTCTCATGATGTAATCTGCATATACATTAAATAAGCAGGGTGACAATATACAGCCTTCTTCATTCTCTTTGGAAAGATAGTAAATGTTTCCAGAAAATACAAAAACAGAGAACAGGATCTGAATTCATTGTGTTATCAGTTCAGTTCAGTTCAGTTCAGTCCCTCACTCGTGTCCAACTCTTTGTGACCCCATGATTCACAGCATGCTAGGCCTCCCAGTTCATCACTAACTCCTGGAGTTCACTCAAACTCATGTCCATCCAGTCCGTGATGCCATCCAGCCATCTCATCCTCTGACATCCCCTTCTCCTCCTGCCCCCAATCCCTCTCAGCATCAGAGTTTTTTCCAATGAGTCAACTCTTCGCATGAGGTTGCCAAAGTACTGGAGTTTCAGCTTTAGCATCATTCCTTCCAAAGAACACCCAGGGCTGATCTCCTTTAGAATGGACTGCCTGGATCTCCTTGCAGTCCAAGGGACTCGCAAGAGTCTTCTCCAGCACCGCAGTTCAAAAGCATTAACTCTTCAGCACTCAGCTTTCTTCACAGTCCAACTCTCACATCCCTACATGACCACAGGAAAAACCATAGCCTTGACTAGACGGACCTTTGTTCGCAAAGTAATGTCTCTGCTTTTGAATATGCTATCTAGGTTGGTCATAACTTTCCTTCCAAGGAGTAGGTGAAGGTGAAGGTGAAGGTGAAGTCACTCAGTCGTGTCCGACTCTTTGCGACCCCATGGACTGTAGCCTACCAGGCTCCTCCGTCCATGGGATTCTCCAGGCAAGAATACTGGAGTGGGTGGCCATTTCCTTCACCAGGGAATCTTCCTGACCCAGGGATCAAACCCAGGTTTCCCGCATTGGAGGCAGACGCTTTAACCTCTGAGCCACCAGGGAAGCCCCTTCCAAGGAGTTAGTGTCTTTTAATTTCATGGCTGTAGTCACAATCTGAAGTGATTTTGGAGCCCCAGAAAATGAAGTCTGATACTGTTTCTACTGTTTACCCATCAATTTCCCATGAAGTGATGGGACCAGATGCCATGATCTTCGTTTTCTGAATGTTGAGCTTTAAGCCAACTTTTTCACTCTCCTCTTTCACTTTCATCAAGAGGCTTTTTGGTTCCTCTTCACTTTCTGCCATAAGGATGGTGTCATCTGCATATCTGAGGTTATTGATATTTCTCCTGGCAACCTTCATTCCAGCTTGTGCTTCTTCCAGCCCAGCGTTTCCCATGATGTACTCTGCATATAAGCTAAATATGCATGGTGACAATATACAGCCTTGACATACTCCTTTTCTTATTTGGAACCAGTCTGTTGTTCCATGTCCAGTTCTAACTGTTGCTTCCTGACCTCCATATAGGTTTCTCAAGAGGCAGGTCTGGTGGTCTGGTATTCCCATCTCTTTCAGAATTTTCCACAGGTTTTTGTGATCTACACAGTCAAAGGCTTAGGCATAGTCAATAAAACAGAAATAGATGTTTTTCTGGAACTCTCTTGCTTTTTTGACGATCCCGCGGATGTTGGCCATTTGATCTATGGTTCTTCTGCCTTTTCTAAAACCAGCTTAAATATCTGGAAGTTCAAGGTTCACATATTGCTGAAGCCTGGCTTGGAGGATTTTGAGCATTACTTTACTAGCATGTGAGATGAGTACAATTGTGAGGTAGTTTGTACTAGTCCCTAAAACTATAATCCAATCAGATGACTTAAAGTGTTCCTGAGATAATTATGATGGCAAGAAGGTTACAGGATGACATTACTAAAGAAAAATATTTTGAGTTAAATCTTCAAAAATTAGCACAAATAAAGGAACATTGAGTCACAAAGAAACAACTAATAACCACATAAAGAAACAAACCACTGTGGACAGGAGTCAGATGAAAAAATAGAAACAGAAATATATTGTATTTGTTTAAAAATGAATTTGAAATTATAGTAGATGAACTTGAATGGTCTGATATGTTAAAATGGAAAAAAATTTCCAACAAGTGGCTGGAAACAGAAAGCTAAATTATGTTACAATATTTACATGTCATTTGGAAAATCTATCATCAGATTTAGAGATCTGTTTGAAGTTGTATCTTTTTAAATATTGCAAAATTATTATTTACATTATATTTTATAAAATTAACACATCTATGGAAAATACTACGAAAGTTTGAGAGAGTATATAACTACTCAAGAAAAATTAGTCAGACTTAGACAACAAAATAAATAAAAATTGAACAATAAGGAGACAGACACACACACATTTAGGCACATCTAATGGAGTGTGAAATTTGCTCAGTTCTGTCCAACTCTTTGCCACCCCATGGTCTCTACAGTCCATGAAATTCTCCAGGCCAGAATACTGGAGTGTGTAGCCTTTCTCTTCTCCAGGGTATATTCACAACCCAGGGATTGAACCCAGGTCTCCCACATTGCAAGTGGATTCTCTATCAGCTGAGCCACAAGGGAAGTCCTTTTTTTTTTTTTTTTTAAATCTTTTGGCAGCATTGCACAACAGGGGGTCTTAGTACCCTGACCAGGGATTGAACCCATGCTACCTGCATTGCCAGTGTGAAGTCTCAACCACTGGACCACAAGGGAAATTCCCTAATGAAGTAGAGAGAATAAAATGAGTAGTTTAAATTTAGATATAAATACATCAGTAACCAAATTAGATACAAATTAAATAAATTCTTCATTTAAAAGATTTTTTTCAGATTTATTTAAACGCAATTGCACCTATACACTGTTTATATGAATAATAGCTAAAGTATATCTTATTTTATAGAAATACATATATATAGTGAATATATATACATATATATGAAGCAATTTGGTAATAAAGACAAAGAAGATGTTGTAGCTCTACTGAAATTAAAAAGGAAAGATTTTAAGGCAGTGTTGAAAGTGTGACAGAAATTTTAATTTTCAACTCTCACACTTCTAAAATGATATCTCAAAAGAATAATTAAAATAATTGAGCTAAAAAGTTCACACCTATCATAAGTGTGTGGTTTTATGTAATTCATAGTAAAACTGAGAACATACACAATCAGTAAATATACAAGACAATATATAACAGTTGTAACATACTCATTTTCAAGCATACATGGAGACATAAATAACATTCTTGTACTTTCACAGTACGTGGTGCCATTTTTGATGCAAGTATTTCTGCGGCATTTTTACCACCTGACTAACTGGTCATAAGGCAGTTTTGTCATAAATGATAAAATTACAAAAAATATAAAAGATAATTAAAATATTATAATGAAACATGAGAAATGAATAGCAAAGCTAAAAAGACTCTTGCAAAATACAAAATAATTGAATACATTTGAAATGTGTATGGACTCATGGAAACACTGTACAAATAACTGATTATTTTTTGTGTATTAAACCTGAATACTTGTCTTCCAAAATTTCATTCATAATATTTTGTATTTTTGGGGTTTTGGTGGTTATTCTGTTTGGTTTTGATTTGTCTTATTCTTTTGATTGTTGATTTGTCTTTGTTCAGCATCACACTTTTTCTTTCTTGCTAAAATTTCTTTCTTCATTAAGAGAGATATCAGTTTCCACATACTTAAATTCATATTTGTAACTGAGCCTTGAGTTGCATTGTAAAAACCTCTATGTTCTTGTTTATTTCTTCTCATATTGTCATACCTCCACTGACAGACATTTCAAAGTTCATTGGGAGATGTCAGTTCACCTATGCTCCTTGGTCTCTTTTCTTCTAATGTAGTATGTTCAAAATAAGATACCAACTCTTGGGGTAAATCATCCTTATCTGTCAACTTGATAAAGCTATCAGTAATGTCAGTAACTGGAAGATGTGCTAATGCATTTTAATCAGTTGAAAGCAAACTGTCAAACCAAAAACGATCAACCAGTTGTTTTATCTTTCAGTGGCAAAATTTTTTTAGTGGAAATGCTGCAGCAAAAATGTTTACAGTAAAAAAAAAAAAAAGAAACAAAGAAAGAAAAAAAAAAAAAACCTTACAGCAAAAATACTGGACAGGTAGATACAACTACATATTCTATGTATTATTCCATTAAGCAAGTCTTATGTTTCAAAACATTATTCAACAAAAGTCAGGAATTTCCCTTCTGTAAAATTCCAGAGAGTAAATAGTTTCTTCTTTGCCTGACATGTGGTTTCAATTAAAACAACTCAACTCTGCTGTTTCAGTGTACAAGCAGCCATGGAAAACATGAATATCAATAGACATGACTGGGTTCTAATAAAACTTTTTTATCAGTCAGGGCTGGGATTGGATTCTGTCTGTGGAGTACTGTTGGCCAGTCTGTTATAAAGCACACATTGTGTGTGCATGCTAAATCACTTCAGTCATGTCCAAAGCTTTGAGACCCTATGAACTATAGCCTACCAAGCTCCTCTGTCCATGGAATTCTCCAGGCAATAATACTGAAGTGGCTTGTGATGTCCTCTTCCAGGGGATCTTCCAGACTTAGGAATCAGACCCACATCTCTTAAGTCTCCTCCAGTTGCAGGTGGGTTTTTTACCACTATTTCCACCAGGGAAGCCCCAAAGCAAACATTACCACATAACACTGGTAATGTGTGCCAATATAATTAAGTTAAAAAACAACATGACACTTAGTGAAAAATAGTTTAAAACTGCAACAGTTTTAATGGCCATTTTAAAATAAATCAAAGAAGATATCAAATCAAGATTGGAATACATTTAGATGTACATAAAAATGAAAATAGTAGTTTTAAAAAATATAACAAATGCTGTTGCAATAACCATTTATGAATTAAATTAAAATGTACTAAGATAAAGGCTGGAATTCAAAGGCATAAATAAAGGTGCTGGGAAAAGATTAAAACTAATGGATAATCCAAACAAGAAAGAAAGTAAATAGTTGAAACTAGAGGAGAAGGGGTGGTCCTAAGATGACAGAGGAATAGGACGGGGAGACCACTTTCTCCCTCACAAATTCATCAAAAGAACATTTCAACACTGAGCAAATTTCACAAAACAACTTCTGAATGCTGGCAGAGGACATCAGGCACCCAGCAAAGCAGATCATTGGCTTCAAAAACAGTGAAACTCTATGGGTGACCCTCAATGTGGAGAAACCTTTCATCTTTAACCTAGATGTTTTATCATCAGTGCTGTATAGATGGAGAAGTCTTGAGCATATTGTAAAAATAAAACTGAAAACCAGAAACAGGAGGCTTTAGTCCAAATCCTGAGAACATCAGATAAATCCTGAATCCAGGGAACATTATTCGATAGGCGCTCATCAAACTCCTCCATACCTACACTGAAATCAAGCACCACCCAAGGGCCAACAAGTTCCAGAGCAAGACATACCACGCAAATTCTCCAGTAACACAGGAACATACCCCTGAGCTTCAATACACAGGCAGCTAAAAACTACTCCAAAACCATTGATGTCTCATAACCCATTACTGGACACTTCATAGCCCTCTGGAGAGAAGAAATCCAGCTCCACCCACGAGAACTCCAACACAAGCCTCCCTAACCAAGAAACCTTGACAAGCCACTGATACAACCCCACCCACAGTGAGGAAGCTCCATAATAAAGGGAACTCCACAAATTCCCAGAATATAGAAAGGCCACCCCAAACACAGCTATATAACCAAGATGAAGAGACAGAGGAATACCCAGCAGGTAAAGGAACGGGAGAAATGCCCACCAAACCAAACAAAAGAGGAAGAGATAGGGAATCTACCTGAGAAAGAATTCCAAATATTGATAGTGCAAATGACCCAAAATCTTGAAATCGAAATGAAATCAGATAAATAGCCTGGAGACAAGGACTGAGAAGATGCAATAAAGGTTTAACAAGGACCTAGAAGAAATAAAAAGGGGTCAATATATAATGAATAATGCAATAAATGAGATCAGAAACACTCTGGAGGCAACAAATAGTAGAATAACAGAGGCAGAAGATAGGATTAGTGAAATAGAAGATAGAATGGTAGAAATAAGTGAATCAGACAGGAAAAAAAGAAAAACGAATTAAAAGAAATGAGGACAATCTCAGAGACCTCCAGGACAATATGAAACACTCCAACATTCGAATTATAGGAGTCCCAGAAGAAGAAGACAAAAAGAAAGACCATGAGAAAATACTTGAGGAGATAATAGTTGAAAACTTCCCTAAAATGGGGAAGGAAATAATCACCCAAGTCCAAGAAACCCAGAGAGTTCCAAATAGGATAAACTCAAGGTGAAACACCCCAAGACACATATTAATCAAATTAACAAAGACCAAACACAAAGAACAAATATTAAAAGCAGCAAGGGAAAAACAACAAATAACACACAAGGGGATTCCCATAAGGATAACTGCAGATCTTTCAAAAGAAACGCTTCAGGCCAGGAGGGAATGGCAAGACATACTTAAAGTGATGAAAGAAAATAACCTACAGCACAGATTACTGTACCCAGCAAGGATCTCATTCAAATATGAAGGAGAAATCAAAAGCTTTACAGACAAGCAAAAGCTGAGAGAATTCAGCACCACCAAACCAGCTCTCCAACAAATTCTAAAGGATATTCTCTAGACAGAAAACACAAAAAGGGCATATAAACCCGAACTCAAAACAATAAAGTAAATGGCAACAGGATCATACTTATCAATAATTACCTTAAATGTAAATGGGTTGACTGCCCCAACCAAAAGACAAAGACTGGCTGCATGGATACAAAAACAAGATCCCTATATATGCTGCCTACAAGAGACCCACCTCAAAACAAGGGACACATACAGACTAAAAGTGAAAGGCTGGAGAAAGATATTCCATACAAATAGAGACCAAAATAAAGCAGGAGTAGCAATACTCATATCTGATAAAATAGACTTTAAAACAAAGGCTGTGAAAAGAGACAAAGAAGGCCACTACATAATGATCAAAGGATCAATCCAAGAAGAAGATATAACAATTATAAATATATATGCACCCAACAGAGGAACACCACAATATGTAAGACAAATGCTAACAAGTATGAAAGGGGAAATCAACAATAACACGATAATAGTGGGAGACTTTAATACCCCACTCACACCTATGGACAGATCAACTAAACAGAAAATTAACCAAGAAATGCAAACTTATTTAAATGATACAATAGCCCAGGTAGACTTAATTGATATCTATAGGACATTTCACCCCAAAACAATGAATTTCATCTTTTTCTCAAGTGCTCACGGAACCTTTTCCAGGATAGATCACATCCTGGGCCATAAATCTAACCTTGATAAATTCAAAAAAATCGAAATCATTCCAAGCATCCTTTCTGACCATAATGCATTAAGATTAGATCTCAATTACAGGAGAAAAACTATTAAAAATTCCAACATATGGAGGCCAAACAACACGCTTCTGAATAACCAACAAATCACAGAAGAAATCAAAAAAGAAATAAAAATATGCATAGAAACAAATGAAAATGAAAACACAACAACCCCAAACCTGTGGGACACTATAAAAGCAGTGCTAAGAGAAAGTTCATAGCAATACAGGCATACCTCAAGAAACAAGAAAAAAGTCAAATAAATAACCTAACTCCACACCTAAAGCAACTAGAAAAGGAAGAAATGGAGAACCCCAGAGTTAGTAGAAGGAAAGAAATCTTAAAAATTAGGACAGAAATAAATGCAAAAGAAACAAAAGAGACCATAGCAAAAATCAACAAAGCAAAAAGCTGGTTCTTTGAAATGATAAATAAAATTGACAAACCATTAGCCAGACTTATCAAGAAACAAAGAGAGAAAAATCAAATCAATAAAATTAGAAATGAAAATGGAGAGATCACAACAGACAACACAAAAATACAAAGCATCATAAGAGACTACTATCAGCAATTATATGCCAATAAAATGGACAACGTGGAAGAAATGGGCAAATTCTTAGAAAAGTACAACTTTCCAAAACTGAACCAGGAAGAAATAGAAAATCTTAACAGACCCATCACAAGCATGGAAATTGAAACTGTAATCAGAAATCTTCCAGCAAACAAAAGCCCAGGTCCAGATGGCTTCATAGCTGAATTCTACCAAAAATTTTGAGAAGAGATAATACTTCTCCTACTCAAACTATTTCAGAAAATTGCAGAGGAAGGTAAACTTCCAAACTCATTCTATGAGGCCACCATCACCTTAATACCAAAACCTGACAAAGATGCCACAAAAAAAAAAAAAGAAAACTATAGGCCATTATCACTGATGAACATAGATGCAAAAATCCTCAACAAAATTCTAGCAATCGGAATCCAACAACACATTAAAAAGATCATACACCATGACCAAGTGGGCTTTATCCCAGGGATGCAAGGATTCTTCAATATCTACAAATCAATCAATGTAATTCACCACATTAACACATTGAAAAATAAAAGCCATGTGATTATCTCAATAGATGCAGAGAAGGCCTTTGACAAAATTCAACACCCATTTATGATAAAAACTCTCCAGAAAGCAGAAATAGAAGGAATATACCTCAACATAATAAAAGCTATCTATGACAAACCCATAGCAAACATTATCCTCAATGGTGAAAAATTGAAAGCATTTCCCCTAAAGTCAGGAACAAGACAAGGGTGCCCACTTTCACTGCTACTATTCAACATAGTTCTGGAAGTTTTGGCCACAGCAATCAGAGCAGAAAAAGAAATAAAAGGAATCCAAATTGGCAAAGAAGAAGTAAAACTCTCACTGTGTGCAGATGACATGATCCTCTACATAGAAAACCCTAAAGACTCCACCAGAAAATTACTAGAGCTAATCAATGAATATAGTAAAGTTGCAGGATATAAAATCAACACTCAGAAATCCCTTGCATTCCTATACACTCATAATGAGAAAGTAGAAAAAGAAATTAAGGAAATAATTCCATTCACCATTGCAATGAAAAGAATAAAATACTTAGGAATATATCTACCTAAAGAAACTAAAGATCTATATATAGAAAACTATAAAACACTGATGAAAGAAATCAAAGAAGACACTAATAGATGGAGAAATATACCATGTTCATGGATTGGAAGAATCAATATAGTGAAAATGAGTATACGACCCAAAGCAATCTACAAATTCAATGTAATCCCTATCAAGCTGCCTGCGGTATTTTTCACAGAACTAGAACAAATAATTTCAAGATTTGTATGGAAATATAAAAAGCCTCGAATAGGCAAAGCAATCTTGAGAAAGAAGAATGGGACTGGAGGAATCAACCTGCCTGACTTCAGGCTCTACTACAAAGCCACAGTCATCAAGACAGTATGGTACTGGCACAAAGACAGAAATATAGATCAATGGAACAAAATAGAAAGCCCAGAGATAAATCCACACACCTATGGACACCTTATCTTCGACAAAGGAGGCAAGAATATACAATGGAGTAAAGACAATCTCTTTAACAATTAGTGCTGGGAAAACTGGTCAATCGCTTGTAAAAGAATGAAACTAGATCACTTTCTAACACCGCACACAAAAATAAACTCAAAATGGATTAAAGATCTAAATGTAAGACCAGAAACTATAAAACTCCTAGAGGAGAACATAGGCAAAACACTCTCTGACATAAATCACAGCAGGATCCTCTATGATCCACCTCCCAGAATTCTGGAAATAAAAGCAAAA
Organism: Budorcas taxicolor; assembly: GCF_023091745.1. Lineage (NCBI taxonomy): Eukaryota > Metazoa > Chordata > Mammalia > Artiodactyla > Bovidae > Budorcas > Budorcas taxicolor. The sequence continues at coordinate 50,940,498 of NC_068929.1, read as the reverse complement.
ATAAACAAATGGGACCTAATTAAAATTAAAAGCTTCTGCACAACAAAGGAAACCATAAGCAAGGTGAAAAGACAGCCTTCAGAATGGGAGAAAATAATAGCAAATGAAGCAACTGACAAACAACTAATCTCAAAAATATACAAGCAACTTATGCAGCTCAACTCCAGAAAAATAAACGACCCAATCAAAAAATGGGCCAAAGAACTAAATAGGCATTTCTCCAAAGAAGACATATGGATGGCTAACAAACACACGAAAAGATGCTCCACATCACTCATTATCAGAGAATTGCAAATCAAAACCACAATGAGGTACCACTTCACACCAGTCAGAATGGCTGTGATCCAAAAGTCTACAAGCAATAAATGCCAGAGAGGATGTGGAGAAAAGGGAACCCTCTTACACTGTTGGTGGGAATTCAAACTAGTACAGCCACAATGGAAAACAGTGTGGAGATTCCTTAAAAAATTGCAAATAGAACTGCCTTATGAAGCAGCAATTCCACTGCTGGGCATACACACCGAGGAAACCAGAATTGAAAGAGACACATGTACCCCAATGTTCATTGCAGCACTGTTTATAAAAGCTAGGACATGGAAACAACCTAGATGTCCATCAGCAGATGAATGGATAAGAAAGCCATGGTACATATACACAATACACATGGTACATATACAAAATCCTGTACCATCACTTCATGGCAATACACATGGTACATATACTCAGCCATTAAAAAGAATAAATTTAAATCAGTTCTAATGAGATAGATGAAACTGGAGCCGATTATACAGAGTGAAGTAAGCCAGAAAGAAAAACACCAATACAGTATACTGACATATATATATATGGAATTTAGAAAGATGGTAATAATGACCCCGTATGTGAGACAGCAAAAGAGACACAGATGTATAGAATGGACTTTTGGACTGTAAGGGAGAGGGAGAGGGGGGATGATTTGGGAGAATGGCATTGAAACATGTATACTATCATGTAAGAAATGAAGTGCCAGTCTATGTTCGATACAAGATACAGGATGCTTGGGGCTGGTGCATGGGGATGATCCAGAGAGATGATATGGGGTGGGAGGTGGGAGGGGGATTCAGGATTGGGAGCTCGTATACACCCCTGGCGGATTCATGTCAATGTTTGGCAAAATCAATACAGTATTGTAAAGTAAAATAAAGTAAATATAAAATTTAAAAATAAATAAATAAATATATAAATAAATAATAATAATAAAGAAACTAGAGGAGAAATTAAAAACAATATAAAATTAAATGAGGCAGCCCATAAAAGTATTTATTTTAGTGAAATGTTTAGAGACAAAAGGAAAATAACTAAAGTATTTTTGCAACAAGAAGCAATAGTTAGAACTGGACATGGAGCAACAGACTGGTTCCAAATTGGGAAAGAAGAATGTCGAGGCTGCATATTGTCACCCTGCTTATTTAACTTATATGCAGAATGCATTATGTTAAATGCTAGGGTGGCTGAAGCACAAGCTGGAATCAAGATTGTTGGGAGAAATAGCAATAACCTCAGATACACAGATGACACCACCCTCATGGCAGAAAGTGAAGAACTAAGAGCCTCTTGATGAAAGTGAAAGCGAGAGTGACAAATTGGCTTGAAATTCAACATTCAAAAAACTAAGATCATGGCATCCTGTACCGTCACTTCATGGCAAATAGATGGGAAAACAATATAAACAGTGACAGCCTTTATTCTCTTAAGCTCTAAAACCACTGCAGACGGTGGCTGCAGCCATGAAATTAAAAGACGCTTGCTCCTTGGAAGAAAAGTTATGACCAACCTAGACAACATACTAAAAAACAGAGACATTACTTTGTCAACAAAGTCTGTGTAGTCAAAGCTATGATTTTTCCAGTAGTCATGTATTGTCATGAGAGTTGAACTATAAAGAAAGCTGAGTGCCGAAGAACTGATGCTTTTAAACTGTGATATTGGAGAAGATTCTTGAGTTCCTTGAATTACAAGATCAAACCAGTTGATCCTAAAGTAAATCAGTCCTGAATATTCATTGGAAGAACTGATGCTTAAGCTGAAACTCCAATATTTCGGCCACCTAATGAGAAGAACTGACTCATTGGAAAGACTCTGATGATAGCAAAGATTGCAGGAGAAGAGGACAACTGAGGATGAGATGGTTGGATGGCATGATTTACTCAATGGACATGAGTTTGAGCAAGCTCCGAGAGCTGGTGATGAACAGAGAAGCCTGGCATTCTGCAGTCCATGGCATTGCAAAGAGTCAGACTTGGTTGAGTGACTGAACAACAACAACTCATCTCAAAGGAGAAAAAATGCACATGTAACATTATCAGTGTATAATTATGAAAAAGGCTAGTAGAGGTGATGAAATTCCAGCTGAGCTATGTAAAGTTGTAAAAGATGATGCTGTGAAAGTGTTGTACTCCATATGCCAGCAAATTTGGAAAACTCAACAGTGGCCAAAGTACTAGAAAATGTCAGTTTTCATTTGATTCCCAAAGAAAGGCAATTTCAATGCATGTTCAAGTTATTGCACAATTGCACTCATTTCACACACTAGCAAAATAATACTCAAAATTCTTCAAGCAAGGCTTCAAGAGTATGTGAACTGAAAAATTCCAGATGTTCAAGCTGCATACAGAAAATCACAGGAACCAGAGATCAAATTGTCAACATCTTTTGGATCATAGAAAAAGCAAGGGAATTCCAGAAAAAACATCTACTTCTGCTTCACTGACTACCCTAAAGCTGTTGACTGTATGGATCACAACAAACTGGAAAATTCAAGAGATGCAAATACCACACCACCTTACCTGCCTCCTGAGAAATCTGTATGCAGGTCATGAAATAACAGTTATAACCAGACATGGAACAAGGGACTGGTTCCAAATTGGAAAAGAGTATGTCAAGGCTGTATATTATCACCCTGAATTGGGAAAGGAGTACCTCATGGCTGTATATTGTCACCCTGTTATTAGGAATCTCAGATATGCAGATGACACCACCTTTATGGCAGAAAGCAAAGAGGAACTAAAGAGCAACTTAATGAAGGTGAGAGATGAGAGTGAAAAAGTTGACTTAAATCTCAACATTCAAAACACTAAGATCATGGCATCTGGCCCCATCTCTTCCTTGCAAATAGTTGGGGAAACAGTGGAAACAGTGGCTGACTTTATTTCCTTGGGCTCCCAAATCACTGCAGATGGTGACTGCAGCATGAATTTAAAAGACACTTGCTTCTTGGAAGAAAAATTATGACAAACCTAAATAACATATTCAAAAGCAGAGATGTTACTTTGCCAACAATTGTCCATGTGCCAGTAGTCATGTATGGGTGTTAAGTTGGACCATTAAGAAAGCTGAGCAATGAAGAATTGATGCTTTTGAACTGTGGTGTTGCAAAAAACTCTTAAGAGTCCCTTGGAGGCAGGGCGATCAAGCCAGTCAATCCTAAAGGCAATCAGTTCTGAATATACATTAGAAGAATTGATGTTGAAGCAGAATCTCCACTTGCGGCAAAGAATGGACTCATTGGAAAAGATCCTGATTCAGGCAAAGGCTGAAGGCAGGAGGAAAAGTGGACAACAGAGGATGAGGTGAGATGGGATGGTTTGATAGTATCACCGAATCAATGGACGTTAGTTTGGGCAAGTACTGGAAGACAGTGAGGGACAGAGAATCCTGGCATGCTACAGTCCATGGGGTTGCAAAGAGTAAGACACGACCTAGCAACTGAACAACAACAAAAAGTATCAGGGAAGAAACAGAGCAGATAATCCCAACACATTGGTATATTAAAGGAAAAAAAATCACATAAAAATATATAAAGAAAGCATTCAATATTGTTCTTTATATGAAATAGAATAAAAGCCATCAAAAAAGCAAAATAGAAATAGATCAGCACAAGCCTGATAATATATGGTGAAAATATAGAAGCATTTCTTAAAAATGGTAAAGATGTCAGTTCAGTCGCTCAATCCTATCTGACTCTTTGCAACCCCATGGCCTGCCGCACGCCAGGTTTTCATGTCCATCACCAACTCTTGGAGTTTACTCAAACTCATGTCCATTGAGTCTGTGATACCATCCAACCATCTCATCCTCTGTCAGCCCCTTCTCCTCCCACCGTCAACCTTTCCCATCATCAGGGGCTTTTCCAATGAGTTGGTTCTTCACATCAGATGGTCAAACAATTGGAGTTTCAGATTCATCATCAGTCCTTCCAATGAATATTCAGAACTGATTTCCTTTAGAATTGACTGGCTGTATCTCCTTTAAGACTCTTCTCCAACATCACAGTTCAAAAGCATCAATTCTTCATTGCTCAGCTTTCTTTATAGTCCAACTCTCACATCCATACATGACTACTGAAAAAACCATAGCTTTGACTAGACAAGCTTTCGTTGGCAAAGCACTATTACTAAGTCAATTTATTGAATTAACAACTTGGGCCAGTGGGAGGAAAAAAAGAGCACCAAAGCAGGACTGCCTTTTCTGTTCTTTCCTTCTATCTCTTTTCTACCAACAGTCAGGGCAATTCTTTTGTCAATTCTCTCCTGAAACCTACCCAGATTTTTCCTCAGTTTTTTTAGAGTAAGATCCAATTTCTTTACAGTAGCCTCAGAAGTAGTTACAGAATCTGACTATCTTTTCCTCTTTAACAGCCTTACTCTGTTTCATCTATACTGACAAGTTAAGAGTCTCTCCCACTTTAAGCTATTTACAGCAACGTTTCTTTTGGACTTGGTTCCTCCAGATAGCCACTACACCCACTTATTCTTCACTGAATTTCAATCTGCAATGAGATCTTCTCTGACAGCCTTAATAATAGCAACTCCCACTGCACCATCTCCCACACTCCCATACCTTCCACCTCACTTTACTATTTCTTTTCTAGATCTATTATTATCTAACTTTATATATAGCTTATTGAGTTTTTATGTATTTTGACAAAGTGACCATCTAATGTATTATATAAGTAGCTAATTGGAATAGAGACAGTTACTATTAACAACATATCATGACAATTAGCACAAATTGAACTTGTCATAAGCAAAAGGGGCATATGGTTATTTACCCTCCGGCTTATAATCATTTTTTCCCCAGTAATATGTGTTCCTTGAAGGCAAACATCTGTCTTTGTTTACTGATGTGATTCAGGTGGCTAGAATAGTGTCTACCAAAATAAAAATTTGTTCAGTGAAGAAATAGCTGTGAATTTCCTTAGCTACAGAAAATCATACCACTCCCCATGCAAATATGCTATGTCCTTAAAAGTAATCAAATAACCTTAACTAGGTAGCAAATGGAATTTCTAACCATCCACAGAACATGAACTTTCAGTTTTTTAATAGCTAGGAATCATTTCTTCTGTGTAGACTTAAGTTTAATATGGCTTTTTATGCAACTCTCCTGAATGAACAATTTTGGATACTGACACACTGCCAGAGGGGTTTTTTTCCTATGTAATATATTTTCTTCAAATTTTAAAGTTTGCTCTCATTTCATTTAAAAGCGAGGTGGATTTTTGCAAAATGAAATGGAGAAGCAGGTGTCGGCAACTAGAATACACACAGGCTGGCAGATGCAAAACAAATAGACCAACAAAAGCATTTGGAGCCTTTACATGTTTGCCAGTCTGATGCCTTAGTGCAATTTGCAAAGTGCTCTGAGGATTGTCCTTATGTTTATTCATTGAATAAGAAATATTTGCAAATTTTTCTTTTCCCCTTGGATATGAAATTCTGTGAAATATGATAAAGTAAAAGGAACATTTGAATGACAGAATCAGCATACATATTTCTATTACAGGCAATAGAAATACTTGTGACTTTGCATCATTCAAGTGGTATATGAATATATATTTAAAAATCTACTAGTAGATACCCCTTGACACAACAACAATCAATAGAAAGCTTTGAAAATTATTTATCTTTAAATATTTTCACTGAAAATGATTGTTTTAACAATTTAAATCTAACTCCAGATGCCTACTGCTGCTGCTGCTGCTGCTGCTAAGTCACTTCAGTCGTGTCCAACTCTGTGCGACCCCATAGATGGCAGCCCACCAGGCTCCTCTGTCCCTGGGATTTTCCAGGCAAGAACACTGGAGTAGGTTGCCATTTCCTTCCCCAATGCATGAAAGTGAAAAATGAAAGTGAAGTTGCTCAGTTGTGTCCGACTCAGCGACCTCATGGACTGCAGCCTACCAGGCTCCTCCATCCATGGGATTTTCCAAGCACGAGTACTGGAGTGGGGTGCCATTGCCTTCTCCACCAGATACCTGATAGGGGGGAAAAAAAAAAAAAAAGCAACTAAAGCTATGTCTGGTAGTGAATCTCCACTGAATACTGACATTTTAAAAAATAAAACAATTGGCTATCTGTGGTCTTTGTCATGAATTTAGCTTTTAAGGGACCAAGTGATATACACAGTATATTTGGCAATATACTTCCTTACAAGTTGCTTGCCAGTGCAAGCTGTAGAGAAAACTGAGAACCTGAGATCGTCTTAATACCTGCAGAGTGTTTATTTTTCTTTTATCTACCAAACACTTGATTTATTTGCATTGCTTGAAATCCAACAGGCTGTCTACAGCTACTTTCAATCTAGAGCAGAAAATGAAAACACATTATTATAAATCTTGTACATTTACACACATATCAATATATATTACATAAACACATATACATCACACGTATTATACATACACATGAATAGATGCTAGATATATAAATTCAGATTTCCAAAACTCCATTAGTGGGAAGTTGGCTTAGACATTCATTTAGAAATAAACAAATACATTAAGTCTTTTTTATCACCTTTAAAATAAGGGCCACATGACATTGTTCCTAGATGTGTGCTGCTGCTGCTGCTAAGTTGCTTCAGTGGTGTCCAACTCTGTGCGACCCCATAGTGGCAGGTAATATAACCCTAACTATTGTCATTCTTTAGCTTCTAAAATGAGTCAGAGAATCCACCCTCAGGAAGACCTTTCTAAATTAACTTGCTAGCTAAGAGCCTCAGCTAAAATAGTTGCTGACACATTTACTGGAAAGTAATTGAACTCACTCAAGACCCACATTCACTAGGAACAGAAGATGTTTTCTTGCCCTCTCTATATAACACAGACATTTCTGGGTGTACTATCCTCATATTACACTCAGCTGTTAGCAATGATATTGTACACTTGTCTAGTGCAGTCTGTACCTCTGTAAACTCATGGAGACTTCCCCTACACAGATTTATAACCATCACAGCTTTGTCCCAAATAATGAAAAACCAGTCACAAATAACAAAATATTTCTCAGTAAACCTGGAATTCACACCACCAAGAAGTCAGTCTGACATAATAAAGAAATAATCTATTTTGTTATCAGGCAGAGGAAATTAAATCTTGATATTACTAGGGGATGGCTAAACCAACTAACTTATCCTCTCTAAGCCTTACTTAAAATACTTGAAATAAATCATAGTTTACTCTTAGCTGCTGAATATTAATTAAGTGAAGTACTTAAAATTGTTCTTACATCATCGCACACTCAGTATATGGCATATGTTACCATTCTTTTCAAAGAGCTAAAAGTTACTAGTTTATCTTAAATATTTAAATGACTAATTTTATTTAAAATATCCCAAAAGTATTTCTCTTTTTTAAAAATGCTATAAAATCAAATATATAAGGTATGGGTCTTTTGAATTTTTCTCCTTTAATACTATTAATAATAGAGAAAAGAAAAAAAATGAACTAGGGTTGGAACATAGCTAATAATTTTGCACAATTAATTATTTTTATTTTGTTCACACTGTATCGACAATTATACAAACTTTCATACTTTCTGATTAATTCACTGTTCTCCACAACCATCACATTTTTTTCTTTTGTTGAATGGTATTTTTACTAATCAAACACTTTGCTAATTATCAACTTTTATAAGTTGCTAATACAAATAAAATAATAGAAGTGGCAAAATGAGCTCAATGAATGATATCTATCATTTGATCTAATTGTAAAGATTAGCCTAATCTTAGGCTTCTTTTTTTTGTTTTTTCAAGTATGTTTTGAGCACTTTCAAATAGACTCATTTGTACATTTCAAAGTAGTATCCTAAGGTGATGCTTTTGGAGTTACTGTTCTCGTTGACACATGGCAGATGACTACTTGCAGGGTTTTGCCAAGTTTTTTATCTATTTCATAAAATTCATTTATCAAGGCAATTTTCAAACTTTCATAAAATGAAGCTCCAAGCAATTAATTAATTTGGTTTTGATTATATTTTTCATTGAATTGCTCCTAGCCAAGAAAATTTCTCTTTTGAGATAAAAAAAAGCAGTTTGATTACATTCATTCATAATTTGCATTATTGGCTTCAAAATATTGCTCTGGGTGATATTTTTATTTAGTTGTTACTCAAGGTTTTCTCCCACAAGAGACAACAACTTGCAGAATTTCTTGAAACTTCAAAGTAATAAAATCATGTTTTAATAAGTATCTAAAATAACCCACATTTTTTACTTTGACTAATAAATTGTGGCTATCATATTCTGTTCAGAAGCAGGAGCATAGTCTTTCAACTTTTAGTGATTTCTACTTAGTATGGATTTTTCCTCAGTATTTTATTGATTATAATATCACACATTGAAAATACTTTAATCACTGATACATCTGAGTTTTTAATGAATATAATCTTGAAGTATTACTTTTTAAGTGTGAAAGTATATGAAAATATAAGTGCATTAAAATATATTTGCCTTATATGAAACTCACTCAAAGATATTGAATGTATTTGTTTTACTTTTACTAAGTGTGTGGCACATTAATCAATAACCAATGATGAAGAGATAAGATTGCAAAGTGACCAACTTATTCTGAAAACCAAATGTGTTGAACTTTGAGAATCCATGCAAAATAGAATAAAAAATAGCACACTACTTTTTACTTTCTCTACTTTTAGTGAAGAGCACTAGCAGTAGAGACCAATAAATTGATTCTGTTCTGTCCCAGTTCCAGTATGATAATATCCTTTTATCTGAGTGCTCATCCTTCCAGGTTCAAAGATAAGGCTTTTTGAAAAGAATCATTCACCGGCCACCTAATTTTCTGGGCATTGTCAAGAACGTTACTATTGACTAACATGAAAATCTTGATTGGCTTGCTTGTCCTTTCATGTGGCAAAATATTTAAGAGAAAGTCAGGAAGATCCTCTGCAGGAGGAAATGGCAACGTACCCAGTATTCTTGTCAAGAAAATCCTATGGACTGAAATGCCTAGCAGAATACAGTCCATGGGGTCACAGGGTTGGACACCACTGAGAACAGATATACAGATGATAGTCGAGTTGTTAGTGTACTTCATTTAAAAATTTAATTAAGTGAGCAATTGCATACTTGTGTGATGCAGTATAATCTGATTCTATGTCACAAATTTTGGTTGTATTAATAACTCATTTTGACAACACAGTTTGGAAAAAGTGGAGCTCAGAATCATTGAAGTACACCTGTATTCTGTGAAATCTAATTAGATTAAATATTTCACCTAGGAAACTGCAACTTTTCTAAGATATTTAAATGGAATTATTACGTTGATGATCACCTATCATCTGTATTTAATTAAAATGTGAATCAACAATCATAAAGATGTTCTAATATATAAAATCCTCCAATTTGAATTAGTTATATAAAAGACACAACTCAAATGTTTCTTCATTCTATGGAAATTTTATTTTAGGAATGACAGCACTATTTTATATTTTAATAATGGATATGACTTCTTTATGACATTCACTTAACAGCAGAAATAGTCTGTGGAGACTCATTCTCTTTTGCTCACATGTCTTAACAGATGCTTTGTATGGCTTCAAAAGTTAATTTTTCCTATATATATACTTGAGAAAGTTGAGAATAGAGAGTGAAGGGGAAATGGAATAAATTTAGGCACTTTATCTTACAGAAACTTACAATAACCTATTCCAGTTAAATAATTAAGGATGTAAAGAGTGCTATGTCAATTGTACTCTTCAGTCGTTTATTACAAAATATTTAGAGCAAACCTACTGTGTTACTGACTCCTAGGCATATGAGAAAAAATAACTGACAAACTTTTTGCTCTAAAAAGCATCGCATATTGATGTTTTAAATTGCAATTGCAAACACCACAACAATTGTTTTTGGAGTCTAGATCCTGAGAGTTTTACAATAATCACTAGAGCTATAAACTAAGAATCATCTAATTTACAAGATGATAGGAATTTTATAGGAAAGTTGAGCTCAAACATCTATCCAATTTGTATATTACTACTATTATAGGTTTCACTGGCAATTCACATAATCTATATTGTCCAAATTGGGGTTTTGATTGGCTAAGGAAATATTGGTCCACAAGTGTTTGTGTGTGCATAGAGAAAGTGAAAGTCACTTAGTCGTGTCCGACTCCTTGTTACCTCGTGGACTATATACAGTCCATGGAATTCTCCAGGCCAGAATACTGGAGTGGGTAGCCTTTTCCTTCCCCAGGCAATTCTTCCCGACCCAGGGATCAAACCCAGGTCTCCCACATTGCAAGTGGGTTCTTTACCAGCTGAGCCACAAAGGAACCCCATGTGCATGTGTGCTTTTATTAAATTTCTGTTCAAGTATGCAATATCACATTTTGAGATATGTATTATTCTCCAAACAAACAAACTGAAAATATTACACATCTATGCCTCTGCAGCACCCTCACAGAGCTGAATCACAATCATTTATTAGCTAGATCACAGCACTTGGTAGTTTACTACTGTTCACTCCTCCCCAATGATTTTTTGGGATTCAGTTCCAGTATCAGAAACCTTTAATCATCAAGGCTGCCTTTGTGGTTTTTCTCATGAAAAGAGAGTCTAAAAGGAAGAAGTACACATTCTGTACCCATGCCTCATTGAAAACCATGAATTGCGAGATCAATCAGCTTCATAATTCTTGAAAATATTGATTTTGCATCTGGCTTGAATCATTCACTTATATCACCATGATAACATCTGTACACATTTGAGCTTTTGGCCTGTGTTCTGCATCATTTTCAAAGGTGAATATACAGAATTTTATTTCTTTTATTACCTTATGTTGGAAAGTTGCCACAACCAGCAGCTGAGGAACTGAGAAACTGATGGAACTGATGTCATGTCACTGAGGAACTGATGTAGTTTTAAAGCTTCCTCTCTCATTTTTAGCATATTCTCTATTCATTAGGAAGTAGTTTCTATAACTTTCTCACAAATTTACACTTTAGAGTAATTTGCCTGGGCACCATAAAAGTTTTGAGTATGTCAATGATAAAAAATATGTGCTAAACGTGATACTTCTCTCAATTCAATCATTTACATGCATCGATGTGCTATAAGTTGTGAACTAAGCCTTAAAAATATTTTTATTTTTTTTATTTTCTAATACATCTTTTTATTTATTTGTTTGTTTACTTATTTGTTAAAGTATAGTTGCTTTACAGAATTTTGTTGTTTTTTGTCAAACCTCAACATGAATCAACCATAGGTATACACATATCCCCTTTCTTTTGAACCTCCCTCCCATTTCCCTCCCCATCCCACCCCTCTAGGTTGATACAGAGCCCCTGTTTGAGTTTCCTGAGCCATATAGCAAATTCCCTTTGGCTATCTATTCTACATATGGTAATGTAAATTTCCATGTTACTCTTTCCATACATCTCACCCTCTCCTCCTCTCTCCCCATGTCCATAAGTCTAAGTCTGTTTCTCCATTGCTGCCCTGTAAATAAATTCTTCAGAATCATTTTTATAGATTGCATTCTAATACATCGTAACACTGACATATACTTTTCTTTTTATCAATAATTGTTGAAGTTCTTGTCTTAAAATGTCTATCATCTGTATGCATATTCATGATGTGTACTTACAAATGTATTAGAAAAGTATAGCTTTCTTCACTTACAGAACAGTTATTTAGGTGTACATAAATGAGAAACTCTTACATTTATAATAAAATTAGAATAAAAATTCAAGAGGCATTTTACTTAAAAATATTCTCTGTAAAGGCACCTACATCAGATATAATATTCTCAATAATTGTGATACACTTTAGGCAAATATCATGTTCTCTGTTCATCTTTGTATTTAAAATTTATGGTGCAATTTTTGCAAATAACCAAGGTATAAAAGTAAACATTTGGAAGTCAGCATATCTATTTATACATAAGACAGCCATGTAGGAATGCACTATGTGTTTGTCCTCAATAGCTCAGTTGTGTCCAACTCTTTGCGATCCCATGGACTTTAGCCTGCCGGGCTCTGCAGTCCATAGGATCTTTCAGGCAACAATACTGGAGTGGGTAGCCTTTCCCTTCTACAGGGTATCCCAGAGATGGAATCTATGTCCTCTGCACTGGCAGGTGTATTCTATACCACTGCACCACCTGGGATTCCAGAAATATATATATGCAAATTAAAGTTGCATAATGTTTTATTTAAAAAAACAAAATATGTTTATTAAATATCTACAGAATATATATAGGAGTTAATGAAAGTAAAATTAATGTACATTAAGAGAAACAATTATATCCTTTATGTATAAGACTAGGTTTCGGTAAAACCATCCTAATATGAAATGTCTCTTCAACGCTTTACCCATGTTAATTGGTTTGTTTAGCATCAAATTACTGAAATGAAGTAGTTATTTATATATTCAGAATATATTTTCTTTATTCGCTCAGTCGTGTCCGACTCTTTCCGACCCCATGGACTGTAGCCTACCAGGCTCCTCTGTCCATGGGATTTTCCAGGCAATGGTACTGGACTAGATTGCCATTTCTTTCTCCAGCAGATCTTCCTGACCCAGGGATTGAACCCAGGCCTCCCGCATTGTAGACAGACACTTTACCGTCTGAGCCACCAGGGAAGTCCTTATCAGATATATGTCTTATAAATATTTCCCCCACCTGAGGCATATCTTTTCATATTCGTAATGGTGTTGCCACCTAAAGAATGGTGGTGTCTTCTGCCTTTGCAAGGAGTAGGCCATTAGCCATTGCAATCACTAACTTCCTACACACCCTGAAAGGATTTTAACCTCGAGGTCTGGGATGAGGCACTCTGTGCTCTGGGAAAAACTGAAGCAGGCCTTTAGATAGTGAGCTATTTTTAAGGAGAAAATTTTATGAACTCTGATTCTTATATCTTCTCATACCTAGAAAAACACTAAGATCATTATTAGCAACATCTACTTCTCATGACTAGCACAGCCTTCTCCTGAGATATATTCTTGCACTTACTCCCCTCTCAAAAATTCTGTTATAGTCCTCAGTAGGTCTTCAAATAAAAGTGAACTCACAACCCTAATGATGTGTAGCTTTTGTTTTGTCTTTCTGTCAGTAGTTCCTTTTAAAGCAGAAATGTAACACATTAAAGTTCAGCTGCTCACCACTAATAAGCCAATAATTCTAGAGGTAAGTGTCTATGGGAAGGAAAGATGCTTTAATCATGAAAGCTAGCAATCTGGGGAGATGGTGGCTCCTATCCAAAGACTAAATCCAAATATTCTGCTCAACCATGACAGTTTTTAAAGGGTAAAATGGAGGGAAAATGTATAGATAGTTGAATTTACACAAAACACATATATCTAGATAAAATAGATTATAACTTTCAGTTCAGTTCAGTTCAGTCACTCAGTCGTGTTCAACTCTTTGCGACCCCATGAATCTCAGCACTCCAGGCCTCCCTGTCCATCACCAACTCCCAGAGTTCACTCAGACTCATGTCCATCGAGTCTGTGATGCCATCGAGTCTGTGATGCCATCCAGCCATCTGATCCTCGGTCGGCCCCTTCTCCTCCTGCCGCCAATCCCTCCCAGCATCTGAGTCTTTTCCAATGAGTCAACTCTTCACATGAGGTGGCCAAAGTACTGGAGCTTCAGCTTTAGCATCATTCCTTTCAACGAAATCCCAAGGTTGATCTCTTTCAGAATGGACTGGTTGGAACTCCTTGCAGTCCAACGGACTCCCAAGAGTCTTCTCCAACACCACAGTTCAAACGCATCAATTTTTCAGCGCTCAGCCTTCTTCACAGTCCAACTCTCACATCCATACATGGCCAAAGGAAAAACCATAGCCTTGACTAGACGGACCTTAGTCGGCAAAGTAATGTCTCTGCTTTTGAATGTGCTGTCTAGGTTGGTCATAACTTTTCTTCCAAGGAATAAGCGTATTTTAATTTCATGGCTGCAGCCACCCTCTGAAGTGATTTTGGAGCCCCCCAAAATAAAGTCTGACACTGTTTCTACTGTTTCCCCATCTACTTCACATGAAGGGATGGGACCAGATGGCATGATATTTGTTTTCTGAATGTTGAGCTTTAAGCCAACTTTTTCACTCTCCTCTTTCACTTTCATCAAGAGGCTTTTTAGTTCCTCTTCACTTTCTGCCATAAGGGTGGTGTCATCTGCATATCTGAGGTTATTGATATTTCTCCCAGCAATCTTGATTCCAGCCTGTGTTTCTTCCAGTCCAGCATTTCTCATGATGTATTCTGCATATAAGTTAAATAAGCAGGGTGACAGTATACAGTCTTGATGCACTCCTTTTCCTATTTGGAACCAGTCTGTTGTTCCATGTCCAGTTCTAACTGTTGCTTCCTGACCTGCATACAGATTTCTCAAGAGGCAGATCAGGTGGTCTGGTATTCCCATCTCCCTCAGAATTTTCCACAGTTTATTGTGATCCACACAGTCAAAGGCTTTGGCATAGTCAATAAAGCAGAAATAGATGCTTTTCTGGAAGTCTCTTGCTTTTTCTGTGATCCAGTGGATATTGGCAATTTGATCTCTGGTTCCTCTGCCTTTTCTAAAACCAGCTTGAACATCAGGGAGTTCACGGTTCATGTATTATTACTTTATTCAGATAAAAATATTGTTATCTATTTTAACACATAGGTATCATATAATGATGGAGAATGGAATGGCAACCCACTTCAGTATTCTTGCCTGGAGAAGTCCATGGACAGGGAAGTCTGACAGGCTACAGTCCATGTATGTTGCAAAGAGTTGGACATGACTGAGTGACTAACACACACACACATTATATGATGAAAAAGTAAAAATTTTTCAGGCTGGGAGATAATATTTGTACATCTCATATCTGGTAAAGGACTTCTGTTTAGAATATTTAAAAAAAATCAACAATTTAAGAACAAAAATCAATTAAAATGTGAACAAAAACATTGAATAAACAGTTCACCAAGGAAAACAAATGGATGGCAAAAAATGCATGCAAAATCATTAAGGGTTAAAATGCAACTTAAAATGACTATGAGATACTAAATATTTACTTGTTGTTCAGTCACTCCTTCCAGGCAAGAATACTGGAGTAGTTTGCCATTTCTCTCCCCATTGGATCTTCCCAGACCAGAGATTGAACCCATGTCTCCCACATTGGCAGACAAGTCTTTACCACTGAGCCACCATGGAAAGCTTACTTTTCGCCTATTAGAAACAAAATGAAGTCTGACAATACAAACTGTTGCCAAATACTAGTGAAGTTGTAAAAAACAAAATAAAACTATTTCTCATACACTTTTTGTCAGAATGAAAGCAATTACAGTCAATTTGAAAATCAGCTTGTCAGTTTCTTATAAAGTCAAACATATATGTATACATGGTTCTATCTAGAGGAACAAAATGTCATATGAAAACCTGTGCATGAATGCTTATAGGATCATTATTTAAATCACCAAAAAGTTGTGATAAGTTATATGTCCTTCATGACATTATCATTACCAATTATCCATTTTTGGTGGATTAAAAGGCAGTACATTCATTGTACATGTATTCAATGGGATACCATTAAGTAATAAAAGGGAGCAAAATAATGGCATAACCAGTGAAATGGGAAAACTGCAAAAAAAAGTAAAATAGCTAATCTTATATGGTTAAGTGTTATATTACTCCAGTTTTTGCAAATTTCTGGAAGATATAATTGTATAAATATGGAAAAAAGAGATCAGTGCTGTAAAGGATAAGGGATGAGCAGAGGGTTTGACTACAAAAGTGCGACATGAGGGGATTTTTGGTGATGGAATTTTCCTGTATCCTGAGTGTGATGATGGACTGCATGTATTAAAATTCATAGAATTAGATACTGACTCAAAGAAAAAGAATTACATCTTCTTTAACTAAAACTCTAATAAATCTTATTATGAAATTGACATATTTATGGTATAGAACATTAATTTATGCTTATTTCTGGAGTTATCTGCTAAAATATAAATATATATTTTGTAATGTTATTTTATATGTGATGACAGGAGTAGTATTCTGCATTAGTTATGCAAGCTCTAAATTCAGTCTATGTAGAAATTAATATATTTTGGAAGGAAAATATTGCACAGATGTCATTTTCCTCAAAAGCAGGCAAATTATGAATGTAAATAATGCACTATTTTGGTTTTGAGCTTCCAGAATCACTTGGGATCTGAAATATTGAAATGTCAACAGATTTGAGATTATTTTCTGCCATAGAGATGAATAGATTGATAGCCACTTCTTATTTTTAGCTTGCATTAATTTTCCTATTAAAGATCTGTAAGAATAAAGTTTGGCAATCACCTGTATCTATGATTATAATACCATTATGCCATACTGAAAAAGCACAATCCAAACATAAGCATGAGTTTGGTGTGACTTTTATTATGCAATAGTCTTGATATTGCTTAAGAATATGAAGATAAGGAAATTAAAGTCAGGATACAATTATATTGAAATGAAATTTGTTGAAGCAGTCTGGGTAAGATGCCAGTTTGAGAGTGGATGTTACCTGACTGAGATATTCATTAAATGATTATACAAATGTGTATGTGGTCAATAACAGCAACATATTAAAAGCTATTATAGTAGTACAAAGTAGGGCACCTACTAGGTGTAACAAAGTTTGGTCAAAGCTAAGTATGTATATCCCTTGACCTGGCTATTCATTAGTGACCAATATCAATGGTACATTGAAGAAGTTAGGAGACATGGAGTTGATAGTTAATCCATATGTTACTAAATTTCTCCATTATCCTCTTGATCAAAAATTTTATCTTATAGAAATCATTAATTTCTCATCTCATGAATTATCAACACTGTATCTTTTACTATTGCCATGAATTATTCAACCCATCAAAAAGCTAAGTACACTCTATAAATAAAATAAAACATCTTCAAACTATTATCTACAATAACTAAATTTCCTCATTTACTTATAAATGTTAATACATTAAATGGCACAAATGGATAACAGGCTATTGATCTTAATAAAATAATAAACCTTATCTGCAATGAGATGATATTAAGTGGTAGAGATTTAGGACAAAATTAGAATAATATAAAACACAAGGGTAGAGCCCCCATGAATGAGATTAGTGCCCTTTATAAGAGTTACAGTAGAGCATGCTCTCCTTGTCCGTTCTTTTCTGTGTGATGATACAGGTTTCTGAATTTTGGAATCCTAAAAAGGACCCTCACCAGAACACAGTCATGTTGGCACCCTGCACTTGTGAAAATAAATTTCTGCTGTTTATAGGGCAACTGTACATGCATGCTAAGTCACTTTAGTCATGTCCAACTCTTTGTTATCCTATGGACTGTAGCCTGACAAGGTTGCTGTCCATGGGATTCTCCAGGCAAGAATACTGGAGTGGGTTGCTCTTCCCTTCTCCAGGGAATCTTACCAACCTAGGGATCAAACCCACATCTTTCATATCTCCTGCCTTGGCAGGTAGGTTCTTTACCATTTGAACTACCTGGGAAGCTCATATAGGGCACTTAGTCTATGGTATTTCGTTACTGCATCCCAAACTGGCCAAGACACCTTATATATTGCTCTTTTTCATGAGTGTAGAATCAATAATTTTCAGAATATTTTGAACAGACTCTCTTTAAATCATCCTTTGTCCATTTTCCCCCTCTTATCTCCAAAGTCAGAGGAAAAAAACACATATAGCAAATGTATGGATGGATCAAGTTTACATTTGGATTTATTTTATGTGTAAACATCACATTATATATATATATATATTATATACATGATTATTTTGACAATAGTGAAACATAATATTTCTATAGCGATTTAAGATTAGAAATATTTTTTGTTCATCAATTTTTTCTATTACAGTAAAGTATTTTTAGGGCAGGCTAATATATTTGTGATTGGGACAGAGAAATGGCATTTGGATCTTTGCTGTCCTCTATTACAAATAAATGATTCTATAAAAGTAACCACTGAGCCTTAGGTTGTCCACTCCTAAAATGGGGAGAATTCAGAGAAAATGGGGAGGGAGGAGGGAGGGGGGTTCAGGATGGGGAACGGGTGTATCTGTGGCGGATACATGGTGATGTATGGCAAAACCAATACAATATTGTAAAGTAATTAACTTCCATTTAAAATAAATAAATTTATATTTTAAAAAATGCTAGGAAATGATCATATCAGGCCAGTATTCTGTATCAGTTGGCAGGGAGTTTTTATTTTTCTAAAGCAATCATAATGCTCCTTTTTTGAAATGCATAAAAAATTGAAGACTGTACCTTTTCATGGTTGTTCTCTGCCTCTGGTTATGAATGTAACACTTTTGAATGTTCCAGAATGACAGCCTTAAAATGAAGGGAAAAGAATGTACATGCCTAGCACATTCAGCTCTAAAATCTGATTTCTGGAAGCTCTTGATGGCCTTTCCAATACTATTAAGTTTATGTTTGCCTGGTGAGGAAAACCACCAGTCACTTCAGTCAACCACCTAGTTATCAGCTATTCTAGAAAGGAAAAAATAATAAATTGTATTCATATGTGTTTTCCCCTTCAAAACTTTGTTTTGCCATGGTACAAAATTATTCTCAATTTTGAGAAGCCTATTCATTCTGAGAACTACTATTTCATATACTTACTTGACAAGTGGCTACTTAAAATAGTATTTGTAACAGAAGAATAAGAATAATATTTGATGTACTTTTAAAACTAATATATTTCATCCATTAGGTTTTCATTAAGTAAAGTATGTATATTTATCACATTGGATCTATAATGTAGGTCATGTAAATTAGTTTTTGTTGGATACCTTAAAGCTTATGATTATGAGAGCACACTCTAAAGTTCTTAGTCACGTTACGAGTTTGCCTTCAGACTCTAAATATATGAACCTTGAATATTAGCTGAAATTTCTGAGACTTTAACAATGACTGTCTCTCAGTGCTGGGTAAACTGAGAATGTCCCTTCTTCATGTCCTCACATGACTCCTTAGTTGCTCAGATAATTTCTATTTCAGCCAATAAAATTCCCAAGTGTTTTGTTGTAGATATTTTTGCTTGCTTTGTTTATTTGCTTTGCTGCACACAACTGCTGAGGGGTTTCACCATTAGGTCAATAGTAAAGAACTACTTGCAATCCAGGAGACAAGGCTTCTATCTCTGGGTTGAGAAGATCCCTTGGAGTAGCGAATGATGGAATGAGTAGGGCTCACTTCAATATTCTTGCCTGAAAAATATCATGGACAGAGGAACCTGGTGGGTTACAGTCCATGGCATCTCAAAGAGGAGGACACAACTAAGTGTCTGAGCATGAACATCAATCACTGAGATTACCTGAAGAGAGTTCACAGTGAAAATCTGTTGGATTCCTATAACCATTATAACCTTTCTTAGTGGTTCTTTTTAAACCTCTCATCAACCTCTAGTCAAAGTTCTTTTTCAACCTCTTGACAATTTTGTCCTTAGTCTGGTTTCATGACATTAATACATTGTCTGAAGTTCTGCCAAGACACGCAGGAGTGACCTTTTTATTTGCCTCCCACCAAATATAGCCTTTTACTTGTTCTCCAATTCTTTCATATTCTTTCTTAGAGGAGTGTAGAGTACTTCCTAGATTCTTTTAGGTAAATTAGAAGACTTTTTGGAAACTAGCCAGTTTAAAACTGCATATTCTGGTCTCATTCATTACCTTTTTATGAATGCTCCATCTTTGGTGATGAATGCTAGTATTTAGTGTCTGTACTTGATGAGGCTACATGCCCCTCACCACATGTCTGTAAAGCTCTGCTGTCATGGTTCTGAGAGACTAGAAACATATTTCATTGCTTTCTCTTCCAAATGCTGATCATAAATGCTAGTCATCAGTGGCCAGATCCTATCCTCCAGGATATTTACAAAACTAGAGACAATGATAAAAGCAGCCGGGTTGCCTAAAGTGCACCAATCTCAGATCCACTAACATAGAATCCCAGAAATATTAGCTTACTGAATTTTTCAGCTGTTGGTTCATTCCAACCAGTAATGCTGGTGTGTAAAAATACAACACAATATCTCTATAAACTTATGTGATATATTACTACATTAACTTTACCCATGTTAGTGGGAGGAGCATCAGGCCAGAGTACTCAGAATTGCTTAAGGACACAGATAAAGTTTGTCTTTTTAACACACCACAAACTTCTTTGTCTGTCACATGTACTTCCCAAGTTTCTCCACAGGCCTAGGCCACTTATAAAGTTATATCAGTCATTGGATAGAGCATTTCTAGGCTAAGAAATTAAATTTTCCTTGGTTCTTAGTATCCATAGCACTTCAAGAAGCAAGTATAAATCCTCTATGGATTAAATGGAGTGCTCAAGACATATATTTATGGGTTCTCACGTGTTAAAATGTTCAAATATGACCTAATAATAAAATCTCACCAAACACAGAAGAATACAAAGTTCTATGTATGGCAATCAAAATAATCAACATATGGGAGTTTTTAGAGCCTAAAGCTCTCAAAGCCATCCACTTTAAAAATAGACTGTAAAATAACCATGTATGAAACATGTAAAGAAATAATTTTTATTGAAAAAAATGGATCAATAGGACCAGTTATCATGACCAGGAAGAAGGAAAAATAAATCAGTTTCTGGATGCAAAATTGACTCAGAGACAAATCAGTTTATGAATTAAGTCCCAGATTAGTCACAAAAAAAGGCAAATTTTAAAAATTGATAATAAATTTAAAAAGACAAACCAGAAGAGTTTGAAGGGAGAAGATTTGAAACGTGAGAGAATAATTAAATGAGAAGGATGATGGATTGAAAGGCCTAAAAGGAGAAAGAGTTTTCATTTGGAGGAATGGCATACCAATTTTTAATTGCTTAACTTTTAAAATACCAATTATGGTTAATTTCAGGTATTACTGCTAAAAATATAATTTCCAAACAAACTTGGGGGAATAAACCAATATGTAAAAAATAGCCAATATGTATTCAAAGAACATTAGTTTATTATTATTAAAATTATGTAAAATTCACCATGTAACATACTGGAGAAGAGATTTGTATGACCCTCTCAATCATTCAAGAAAAAGCATTTGGTAAAATCCAATACACGTTTATAATCAAAAATATAACAACTAGAGATAAATGTTTTATATTCCCATAAAGCTTACTACCAAAAAATAAATTCTTAGAAGTAATTGGAGGGATTTTACAAGGTTTGCTTAAAATAAATACACAAGCCAATTTCCCATCTATAAAAATGTAAAAAATGATTAACAACTTATTTTAAATGAATATATGACTATAAAAAAGTTTAACTTATCTGAATATTTCCAACAAAATACTCTCAGAAACTTTAAAAAGTATAGCATTTTATAGCATAATATTACAAATAAATTAAATTATTAAAAAATAAGCCATGCTCATGTATGGGGAAATATGTCATTTGTTAGCACATTAAACTTAGATTCAATACAGTTCTAATGAAAATCTCAATATGTGTTGTTGCAAGGAATTTGACAAAATAATTCTGGCATACATATAAATGTGTGAATACTTAAGCACAACAAAAGAAGATCAAAGAGGGAGATTTTGCTTTCCAGATTTCAATGGTTATAATGAAACTATATTAATTAGGATAATGTGATGTTAATGAACAGAACAAAACATAAAACAAGTGAAAAAGTACAATGTTAGAAACGGATAGGAACACATGAGGAAATAAGATATTGCGTAAAGCTAGAGCAACTGAACTGAACTGAACTGAAAGCTAGCACTATTGGTTAATAGAGTAAGATCAGTCATGACTTTAAAAATAGAGAAAGATTAATTGTTTCCAAATTAAAAATAATAGTAAAACTGGAAGTTTTCCTCATAAGATGTGACAATATACTAAACTTAAATATGAAGGCAAAATTATAAAAAATTTTAATCACATTAGATTATTTTTATAAACTTGGGGAAAGATGTGTTTTTACAGAAGACTTTAAAAACAGCATGAAGAAAAGATTTATCAATAGAGAAATCTTAAAATTAAAATTTTAGGTTCTTGGAAAATACTGTAAGTAAAGGAAACAGGCCAGTCACAAATGAGAGTAACTGATAGTTCCATAGAGCCACAATGCAGAGTATCTGAAAGTTTAGACCTATCCCTTTGGCTGTTGTTACAACCACAGAATTCCTTAAGGAAGGAAGCTTTACAGGACAAAATTATGACATTACATTAGGATCCTGTAAATGTACCTTGATTCTTCTTCATTCTGGTGTCTATTGACTTAGTCTCAGAGTCGAAAGTAAACTAAGATTCTAGATTATTGTCTTGATTCTGGCCTCAGTCTTCCAAATCTAAATTTGTTTGGTATAGATCATTTTAATATGAATCAAAGTAAAACTATAGCTTTCTTATTTTTCTTCCTAAGGGATCCATCATTAATTAGTGACCAAATAAGCTATGCATATTTGACTTTTCTTGAGATCTTATGGTCATCTTCTCCCTATTTGTCACCTTGCAATGACTTTATATTTACTCTGGCTTTTAAGCATCTACAGGTGAGGCAAATGTGTGGTTCAAAATCTTATTTATATTAATAAAACACAATGTTGTTCCTCAAGTAGACACAGGTTATGTGGGAATATTGATGCCTTTAGTTCTTTGTCAGTCAGACAGTGACTGAGGTAATTGGAACCTTCTGGACAGTACTCGTTAGTTATAGCAGATTTATCACTTTACCCTGGCATGCTATACCAATTGTACAAATAATATTTACAGTATATGTCATAAAATGAGAAAAACTGGAAAATAGTATGCTGGACCATCATTTATCTCACAAGTAACTGGTACTCACATGTACTGCTGAGATCAAGGAGACCATTGTAATTGTAATGCAGTCCCAGGCATTTCTGAGTGTGAGAGAGCAAAAAAAGATTTTTTTTTAATTTTTCTAAATAATTTGGGATTCCATACTCCTGTCTATTCTTTGAATAAAGTGGGAAAAGATAGTGTCTTCAAGGACACTCTCAGATGTGTTTTGGGAGACACACAGTTAATTACAAAAAAAGTAAATAATTTTTAATATTCTTCCTCTACATTGTGACAAATTGCTTCTAACCCTTGGATGCCATTTGGGATTGGCCAATCTTAGATCTAGGTTAACACACGTCAACTGTCAATCTCATGAGAATGTATTTATCTGCTAAAGTCAGTGGAGTTACTACAAATTTTCTAGCAATTGCTAAAATTTCAATTGCTACAATTTCAGCTCACTGCAAATTTGTCTTCCACTTTCCTTTTCAAGAATCCTTATAAGCACTAGTAGCAACATTACCCAATTTATCACTGATTCCTACATCACATTCTCATGTTATTTCA
The DNA here is from genome assembly GCF_023091745.1 of Budorcas taxicolor. Classification (NCBI taxonomy): domain Eukaryota; kingdom Metazoa; phylum Chordata; class Mammalia; order Artiodactyla; family Bovidae; genus Budorcas; species Budorcas taxicolor. The sequence continues at coordinate 50,916,848 of NC_068929.1, read as the reverse complement.
AGGCATGTTTGATTCTAGAGGTCCACACGCTTTGGACCATGAAGAGAACCATTAGATTTTCTATCCTACCTCATACAAATAAAACTATTTTTGCACATTTTACTTTGTAAGATGTAAAATCCCTAGGTTTTTAATATGCACCAATGATTTTTAGTTTACTTTTTGAACCCTATTCTTTTTCAACTCTTCTCCTAACATTTTCTATAGAGTACCAGTGGGAAAATGAGTTCAATTATGTAAGTTAGTATGTACCATGTGCAAATATTCAAAGAACTAAAATTTTGGTGGTCACAGCCGTACAACTACAAAACTAAGGTCACACAAATACTCTTGATGTCCCTCTCACCATAGGCATACTCTGTCTTGATATGAGCTCTGTTGTTTCAAATCATCGTTAGTTCATATGATTAGAGGAACTGCCTCATCTATCCATCAAGGGCCTTAGTGCACACTTTCTCCATTTATCACTCTCCTGTCTTTTGATGGGGCTTCCCAGGTGGCTCAGTGGTAAAGAATCTGCCTGCCAATGCAAGAGACACAGGTTCGATCCCAGGATTGGGAAGATCCGCTGGAGAAAGAAATGGCAACCCATTCAAGTATTCTTGCCTGAGAGATCACATGAACAGAGTAGCCTTGTGGGCTACAGTCCATGGGGTTGCAAAGAGATAACTTAGTGATTAAGTTGTCTTAGTCAACTTAGTCTAATAAAAATAACATGTCAAAACGATAGCATGTTTGGTAGCTTTACTTTTTGTTATTGTGTAGCCATGATCTTTAATTCTGTATTAACACAGAACTTTACAGTACAGCATCATTGATATAAAAAATCAATATGTATACTTAATTTTATTTACATTATTTATTTTTATTTCTTCTTTCATGTCTACTCTTTGTATAATATTCCTTCTTCTCAAAAACACTTTTTAATGTGCTGGTGACAGGCTTTTCCTCCTGTAAACCTCATGTCCTTATATTTATTCCATGTCACTCTGCCAGATAATCTCTGGGAGGGAAGCATGGGACACCTACCAAGTGTGGGGGTGTCCACCACACTTTCATTATTCTTTATCAAACTCTTGCTTAAAACTGACGTTTTCCTCTTTTGTAAGCTCTGACTACACGGTGGCACTTCAATTTTAAAAAGCTTCAAACCCATATTCTACACATTATTCCTCAACATATCTTATCCTTAAATAGTCCACTGCTTCTTTCTGGTGCCTTGCTCTGAAATAGTACTGACATCTTTTTAGTTATACAATGTGGTGGTTTAACATCCTTGCCCTGTAGATAAACTTCAGCCCTTATAAGAACATATTGCTCCTCATCAGATCAGAGTGGGACCGTGAAGGAAGAGATGCATTTCATAGTTGTATGAATTTTTCTTTATCAGAATCTACATCAGATCACTGAGGTTCTTTATAATATACAATACATGAAAATTAGTTTGGAATCATAACACTCTTCTTGACCCAATGACAAATATAACATCAGTGATTTATTGTATATTTTAATTCATTTTAAAGTAATATCTAGTTAAGTTGAAACTTTTGCTTTTTCTTTCATACAAAGACTAGCGTGTATATTTTTTCTCTAAGAAAAAGAAAACATAAAGAATTATAAAATATAACCAAGACTATTCTTTGGCAACTCTACAGTTCCAGTTATCCAATTCATTACCTAAGTGTGTCTTGTCTAGAAAATCCATAAAGTTTTTCTCTGTTATTTATTTTTCTTATCTCTCCTATAGGGTCTGATGATATTTCAGTGCCCAAGCAAAGAGCAACAATGAAAAAAAGTTGCCAATGTCTTTTTTGTTTTCTTTTACATTCCAATTGTATTTTCCAGATATTTAATTTTCTGCTTGAACTAACCCCAGTCAACTTTCACAGTCTTATCTTGTTCTAATTCCTTTAATGAATTCTAAGACCTGTCTAAGGCAAGCTGATTTTTATGTATGCTTATGCTTTCAGATTTTCATTTTTAATTTTTTTTTTTTCTACAAAGATACTCTTTGGTCTTGACTCATCTCCCTGAGGACACATTCCGCTTACACCTTAGAATCTACCTCAACTGACACAAAATGTTTCTTGATCCCTCAAGACCTGTGCTAAAAAAGTTTCTTCCTATTGTAAGTAAAAAAAAAAAAAAAAAAGGACTCTGACTTTTAACTCATGACTCACACTTTTCTATCCTATGCTATGTTTATTACCATCTCTCATTTAACATTTTACATTTTGACATCTGAGAAAATATAATTGCATCTGAATAACATGTATATTTCCCATAGTGTACATTGTAAAGTATTTTGTAGAATGTAATTGCATTTCTAAAAAGTATGGAAGTAGATATTTCAGTTTAATCGACCAAGGTCAAAAGTTTTGTTTTGTTTTGTTTTGTTTCCTTTTCAAAATTAGAGAAAATGATTAAAAACAAAAGGAAAAATAACTGAAAATATCTTGATTTGTTTCAAATATGGAGAGGGATAAAGATTCACCAGACAAAAATGAAAATATAATTAGTAAATTAACTAGTTATACAATTTAAAAATGATAAATGAGTACTATGACTGCTTATTAATTCTAAAAAGACAAACTGACCGTGATTTTACATGAATATAAGATAGATATTGTACATTCCCTCATATCTAACCTTGGTTTCAATCTACTAAAGAGCAATGGAAGACTCTAGATTTATCAGGGGCAAATTTACTTTGTATTACACAATGATTTTTGGCCATAAAAGAGAATAACAAGTATTTCTGTAGAGATAAGCAAGTTAAAATTACTTAGTCATAAAATATGGTTGACAAATAATGTGGTTTAGTTTTCCTAGTTACTTGTTTGACTCTTTAGTAGGAAACTCTGATTGGGTCACATAATACATTAAACATTTGTTGATAGTTCTTTTATAAGAGCAAGCAGTAATCAGGAGAAAAAAATTTCATCTAGATAATGTCACTGATTTTGTAGGCAAAGGAATTCTCATAGCTTTTTTTATACTGTGAACAATAAATTATTTTAAATATTACCATTTTATATACTTTTTATTTACAAAAAAATAAACATTTGAACAGAGCTAAAATGTGCATAGTCAGAGCATACAACTCAGTATTGGTCTGAGGGTAGACTGCAGAAACTAGATTTATCTCCACTTTCTTTTTCTTTCCTTGAAGCACTCTTATGTGCTTCTACTGTGGAAACATGGTACCAACACAGCCATGATGTTTAAAAGCATTTTTGTCAAAGCCTCCCGTATTAAATATCAGTAGTTAGATGTGACTCTAGTGCCTGCATTAGTCATACATTGTCTGAAGATGTGTTAGTAAAACATCTATTTTCACTTTAGTCCCTTGATCAACCAATTTTCTGGCTGAAGGAGCTCAGCCACACAGAATCAGTTCATAGTCTCCACAGACAGAAGGCTCCATCCATCACTGCCAGTAATGCATCCCCTCTTTGCCACTCATGTCTTTATTATATGTACCCTTCTTCACTTCATCACCCTTGTGCTCAGTTCTTCTGAGTATGATGTTATTATCATCTATTGACATGTGTCTCCCAGATACATATACACCATTCAGTCAATGCTGAAAACCTTAGAATATTGCTTTCACTAAGCATAAAGCCTAATTTGACTCATTTGCTGTTTCTGTAAGAACCAGTAAAAATTCCTATTTCCCCCTTACATTAGCAATATCTTTGATTCATAACACCTTTCCTGAAAAATTATGTAGAATTCACCCAGTCTGTGACTATTGCCTGTGTGTCCCAGTAAAATTTAAGATTTTGTGCAAACTTTTCGATTTCCCACTTCTCTTGAATCCTAACAGATTCATCTATTCTTAAAATTATATTTATTCTGTGAAAGTATGACACTTAAAATAGCTATTATGCATTTCTATAATAATACTAATTGGTGTGAAGTGGTGCTAGTGGTAAAGAATTTGCCTGCCAGTGCAGACTATGTAAGAGACAGGTGTTCAATCCGTGGGTGAGGAGGAGCCCCTGGAGGAGGAAATGACAACCGTCTCCAGTACTGTTGTCTGGGAAATCCCATGAGCAGAGGAGCCTGGCAGGCTAGTCCATCGGGTCACAAAGAATCAGACACAACTTAGCAAGTAAACAACAACAATAAGCCTAAATAAACAGAGTGTTTTGGAAGAACAATGATCTCTTGTACTCTTAGACTAACTCTTCTTCTAAGTCACATATTCATGTATTAATTTAAAAAAATTGCCTGATGGCAATATTAGAAACCCTACTTTTTTAGTGTTTGTGTTTACTTGGTATAATTTTGCCCACCAATTCAGACTTCATGAGTCTAGTATTTTAGGTAAGACTCTTACACAGATTAGTGTGCAAATCCAAAAGCAAAAGATTTAAACTCTTCTATAAATATTGACATGAATGCTATGCTTAGTTTCCTATTTTCAGGAGATCTTAAGTTATTTTGTGTGTGTTTTACATATATCATTCCATATATGGTATATTTTTTCTGCTCTTTTGTGCTAATTCTGGTATTTATAAAAGTTCTGATTTGTTCAACTCATTACCATATAGTAATATATTTCATGATGCCTTTAGTCTTATTTTTAATTAACTAGGTTTCTACATTTAATTTTATTATCTTCATATGATATCCTTGACTTTAACTTATTACCTGTGTAATCATCAGTGAGTTTATTTTACTTTCTTACATTTCTACTTTTATGGAATTTATAAAACTTAAATATTATTGGCTCATTACTTTCTCATCTTTCATTCTAGTAACTATAGTTAAATATATTTATTGCTGAGCATAGTTTTTCACTGAAGTTGCAGCAGGCTAGTTGATCTTTCAAAAGGAAGAATGACTGTATTCTTACAAATTTCATTATTGTATCATTCCTTAAAATTGGAGGATAGCTTGTCTGATGTTTAAAAATTTGCACATAATTTTCTCTTTGTGGTTCTTAAAACATTATTTCACCGTTGTCTTCTTTTGTATGTTGTAAAAAAGCTGGTGTTGACTTGATTTTTCTCTATAAGAAATAATAATTTTACTTGGATGTTGTGCATTTTTCCCTATGAATTTACAGTCTAACAGTTTTACAATGATGTGTCCTAAAATTGTCAATCATGGTACAACCTCCCTTCTTAAAGACTGAACTTTCAATATAGATATGAAAACTAAAATTAATAGCTTTAAATATTATTTCCACCACCCCCCATCCTTGTTTTGCTTGTCCTTCTTTGAGATCTCCCAAGACGGCACCTCACTCCAACACTCTGGCCTGGAAAATCCTGTGGACAGAGGAGCCTGGTAGGCTGCGGTCCATGGGGTCGCAAAGAGTCGGACACGACTAAGCAACTTCCCTTTAGGGTTAGGGGGCTTCCCTGAGAGCTCAGCTGGTAAAGAATATGCCTGCAATGCAGGAGACCCCTGTTTGATTCCTGGCTGGGGAAGATCCACTAGAGAAGGGGTAGGCTACCTGCTCCAGTAGTTTGCAGCTTCCATTGTGACTCAGCTGGTAAAGAAAGCTCCCTGGATTGAGAAGATCCCCCGGAGAAGGGAAAGGCTACCCACTTTAGTATTCTGGCCTGGAGAATTCCATGGACTGTATAGTCCTTGGGGTCTCAAAAGAGTTGGACAAGACTGAGTGACTTTCACTTAGGGTTAAATTCTGAGTGTTCTAAATATTTCACTTACTCATTTTTTTTTTGTGTGTGTGCATGTTGTTTCTATTCTCTTCACAGTGAGACATTGCTTCCTGACATTTTATAAGTCTGTCTTCCTTCTTTGTTTTGAACTGGTGATTTTCTTCAGTTAAGTTTTTCAGTTTTCTTTTCATATCTTACTATTATTTTTAAAATGAGTTTTAAAAATTGTTGATCTGTTGTGCACTTTCTTACTTACAATAGCTAGTTTAAAGATATTTATAGTAGACCATCTATTTTTTTACAGTTTTCTTCCTGCTAGCTTAGTGTTTTCATTACATGAAAATTCTGCTCCTCACTTTTTCTGTCTTATAATGTATCATTTTTACGTTTGATTTCTGACTTTTCTCATTTATTATATGTGTTGAAATTTTCATTAAGAGACACTAGCAATTATTTCTATAAATTATGTGAATTGTTTCATTAGCTAAGTTTCTTGTTTCAGGATTAATTCTGTGTGTGTACTCAGTTGCTCAGTCATGTCTGACTCTTTGTGACCTTATGGACTATAGCCCACCAGGCTCCTCTGTCCTTGGGATTCTCCAGGCAAGAATATTGGAGTGGTTTGCCATTTCATGGAGAAGGCAATGACACCCCACTCCAGTACTCTTGCCTGGAAAATCCCATGGACAGAGGAGCTTGGTAGGCTGCAGTCCATGAGGTCCCTGAGAGTTGGACAAGACTCAGTGACTTCACTTTCACTTTTCACTTTCATGCATTGGAGAAGGAAATGGCAACCCACTCCAGTGTTCTTGCTTGGAGAATCCCAGGGAAGGCAGAGCCTGGTGGGCTGCCGTCTATGGGGTTGCACAGAGTCGGACACGACTGAAGCAACTTAGCAGTTGCCATTTCATCCTCCAGGGGATCTTCCCAACCCAGGATTGAACCAGGGTCTCCTGAGGCTCCTGCACTGGAGATAGATTGTTTACCTCTGAGCCACCTGGGAAGCCCAAACTGAAGAGCATTTATTTCAATAAAATATTTCATTAGAAACAACTTTGATTTTCAGTAATGTGATGCTCTTGTTTCTGTAAGACTTTTATTTATACTACTTTATTTTCCTTTTTTTCTGTACAAAATCAACTCTGCTGTGAAAGTTGCTTCCCTTCCACCAGCACTGCCATCCTAAGGCTTCCCTCTGATCCTATCCACAGTTGAGAACATATATCAACTTTCCAGTAACCAGTGCTGTGCTCTGCTAAATCTTGCTTCTGTTCTCATTATTTTCCATTCACCATAGGAATCTTCTTTATTGGTGATAATATCTATGTCTGCAACCACTAGAATACCACTGCACTCATCTTTTTTTTTTTTCCTACTGGATTCTCTGCTCTGTTCTAAAGGCCTGCTTTCAGGAGTTTCTTTCATTTCTGCATAAACTCAAGGTCAATGGAATCTCTGTCTCCTTATCTTTCTGTAGACATGAATTGCAGCTGGATTTATTTTCTCTTTCTGTTGAATGCTATAGTTTTCAAGGATATGGATGGCAGTTTATGTAATATAGTAACTTTTGTTACTGTCATCCCTGATGACTCAGATGGTAAAGAATATGCAGGAGACTGGGGTTTCATCCCCAGGTCAGGAAGAACCCCTAGAGAAGAGAATGACAACCCTCTCCAGTATTCTTGCCTGTAGAGAAGCCTGATCGGGTACACTTTATAGGGTCGTAAAGAGTCAAATACCGCTGAGTGAGTAACACACTACATCCTAGGAAAACATCTATCCATCACTATTAGTTGTTTTGAGGGGAGAGGTAGGAGGGATAAATCTGAATAATTTTATTAAATCTTAGCAATAATTTATGCAATTGAAAGATACAAAAGAAGTTATATAAAAAGTTAAAGCATGTTTAAAGACAAAAAAGAAATGTTTCAACTTTTATATTATAGTCTTTTAAAATTCTTGCTATACCCAATTGTTTCTAGTTGTATATGAAACACTTATATTTCAGATACATAATGATGTTTGCTGCATTACCTTCATATCACACACTCTGTAAATTATTGTTCTTATAAGTAGTATACAGCCTATAAAGGGCAACAAAATTTGCCATGCTAAATTGTGTCTCTTTCAAATAAGGATAATTTTAGTTTTTTTTTTTTTAACCAGAAGTGAGGGTCATGCTGCTTGCTACTCTAAAGTCAATAGGCAAGTTTAATGGAGAAGAAACTGTGCTTTTTTTCAGAGGCTGGTAATGGGTGATGTGTGTGTGGTGATGATGGTGGTGGTGGGAGGGTGGGGGATTCCTGTCCAAAGGTTGACTCTCCCACACTAACAATCATTGGCCATAAATTTCATAGGTAGAGGGAGAGAAACGTACAGTCAGCTCTGTTAGTCATCTTGAAATTATTCATGCAGTGGTCTGATCAGCATCATCACTTTTAAGTACAGTTCATCACTTTTAAGTACCCTTTTATTTGTCAGTTCCAGGGTCAGTTTGTTCCCATTTCTTTGAGGCCAGCTCTTGAAATATGACAGCTATGTCACGGTTGCAGCCTGGTCATCTTACTTCTTCCACCTGGTGGGGCTTTTAGACTCTATAAGACTATAAGCTTTTAGACTCTAAAGACTCTATAAGCTCACAGGATATGGCTCAGGATATTATCTCTCGCCCTTGTTGGTCAGTAGGTAAATCATGTCTGACTCTTTGCTGCCCCATGGACTGCAGCACACCAGGATTCACTGTCCTTCAATATCTCCCAGAGTTTGTTAAAACTCATGTCCATTGAGTTGGTGATATTATCTAACCATCTCATCTTCTGTTGCCCCCTTCTCCTTTTGCCTTCAGTCTTTCCCAGCAGTAGGATCTTTTCCAAGAAGTTGGCTCTTTGCATTAGGTGGCCAAAGTGTTAGAGCTTCAGCTTCAGCATCAGTCCTTCCAATTAATATTCAAGGTTTATTTCTTTTTTGATTGACTAGTTTGATCTCCTTGCAGTCCAAGGGATTCTCAAGAAGCTCCTCCAGCCCAAAAATCAAAATTGTAGTTCTTCAGGTCTAAGCCTTCTTCATGGTACAACTTTCACATCTGTACATGACTACTGGAGAAACCAGAGTTTTCAATATATGGATTTTGTCAGCAAAGTGATGCCTCTCCTTTTTAATACACTGTCTAGGTTTGCATTGCTTTTCTTCCAAGGAGTGAGAGTCTTTTAGTTTCATGGCTGCAGTCATCATCCCCTTGAAAAGAAACTAAAGGTCCTTGACTTACCTTTATGACTAAATATTATTATTTAGTCTTGTTTAACTGTGTTTTTTTGTTGTTGTTGTTTTGTTTCTTCACTTTCTCACTTCTCTGATTAATTTTTTTCTTTGGCTAAAGGTTTTCCACAGACAAAAGGTATTGTAGCCACACGTTCCAGGAAACAAACTCACTCAGAAAAACAATGCAGATAGTGGAGTGCAGTTTTTTACACTGGCGGGCCCAAGGCAGAGTCTCCTCTAAGCCAAAGACCCCGACCAGCATTTGTGAAAATCTTTTATACCCCTTGTGTATGTGTCTGAACCCACCATTCCAAATTCCTTGAGACTTACATAAACAAAGGAAGAGTAAATACAATCCCAATAACTCCATCATTCATGTGTTATGTATTAAAACAGTTAAAAAAAATTGGTCAATTATCAATAAGCCCAGAGTTACACTCAGAGAGGTACAGAAAAAATTATGGCCTGTCGAGGGGCAGAGGTGATTAGTGTATGTTTTCTCTTAGGCGATGAGTAACCTGTATATGGCAGGTCATGGTGGAGAGGTCTGACAGAATGTGGTCCACTGGAGAAGGGAATGGCAAACCACTTCAGTATTCTTGCCTTGAGAACCCCATGCACAGTATGAAAAGGGGAAATAATAGGATACTGAATGAGGAACTCCCCAGGTCAGTAGGTGCCCAATATACTACTGGAGATCAGTGAAGAAATAACTCTAGAAAGAATGAAGGGATGGAGCTAAAGCAAAAATATTACCCAGCTGTGGATGTGACTGGTGATAGAAGCAAGATCCGATGCTGTAAAGAGCAATATTGCATAGGAACCTGGAATGTCAGGTCCATGAATCAAGGCAAACTGGAAGTGGTCAAACAAGAGATGGCAAGGGTGAACGTCGACATTCTAGGAATCAGAGGACTAAAATGGACTGGAATGGGTGAATGTAACTCAGATGACTACTACTGTGGGCAGAAATCCCTCAGAAGAAATGGAGTAGCCATCATGGTCAACAAAAAAGTCCAAAATGCAGTACTTGGATGCAATCTCAAAAACATGAGAATGATCTCTCTTCATTTCCAAGGCAAACCATTCAATATCACCGTAATCAAAGTCTATGCCCCAACCAGTAATGCTGAAGAAGCTGGAGTTGAACGGTTCTATGAAGACCTACAAGACCTTTTAGAACTAACACCCAAAAAAGAGGTCCTTTTCATTATAGGGGACTGGAATGCAAAAGTAGGAAGTCAAGAAATAACTGGAGTAACAGGCAAATTTGGCCTTGGAATGCAGAATGAAGCAGGGCAAAAACTAATAGAGTTTTGCCAAGAAAATGCACTGGTCATAGCGAACACCCTCTTTCAACAACACAAGAGAAGACTCTACACATGGACATCACCAGATGGTCAACACCAAAATCAGATTGATTATATTCTTTGCAGCCAAAGATGGAGAAGCTCTATACAGTCAGCAAAAACAAGACTGGGAGCTGACTGTGGCTCAGATCATGTACTCCTTATTGCCAAATTCAGACTTAAATTGAAGAAAGTAGGGAAAACCACTAGACCATTCAGGTATGACCTAAATCAAATTCCTTATGACTATACAATGGAAGTGAGAAATAGATTTAAGGGACTAGATCTGATAGATAGAGTGCCTGATGAACTAGGGACTGAGGTTCATGACATTGTACAGGAGACTGGGATCAAGACCATCCCCATGGAAAAGAAATGCAAAAAAAGCAAAATGGCTGTCTGGGGAGGCCTTACAAATAGCTGTGAAAAGAAGAGAAGCAAAAAGCAAAGGAAAAAAGGAAAGATATAATCATCTGAATGCAGAGATCCAAAGAATAGCAAGAAGAGATAAGAAAGCCTTCTTCAGTGATCAATGCAAAGAAATAGAGGAAAACAACAGAATGGGAAAGACTAGAAATCTCTTCAAGAAAATTAGAGATACCAAGGGAACATTTCATGCAAAGATGGGCTCGATAAAGGACAGAAATGGTCTGGACCTAACAGAAGCAGAAGATATTAAGAAGAGGTGGCAAGAAAACACAGAAAAACTATACAAAGAAGATGTTCATGACCAAGATAATCACGATGGTGTGGTCACTCGTCTAGAGCCAGACATCCTGGAATGTGAAGTCAATTGGGCCTTAGAAAGCATCACTACGAACAAAGCTACTGGAGTTGATGGAATTCCAGTGGAGCTATTTCAAATCCTAAAAGATGGTGCTGTGAAAATGCTGCACTCAATATGCCAGCAAATTTGGAAAACTCAGCAGTGGCCACAGGACTGGAAAAGGTCAGTTTTCATTCCAATTCCAAAGAAAGGCAATGCCAAAGAATGCTCAAACTACCGCACAATTGCACTCATCTCACACGCTAGTAAAATAATGCTCAAAATTCTCCAAGCCAGGCTTCAGCAATACATGAACTCTGAATTTCCTGATGTTCAAGCTGGTTTTTGAAAAGGCAGAGGAACCAGAGATCAAATTGCCAACATCCACTGGATCATGGAAAAAGCAAGATATCTCCAGAAAAACATCTATTTCTGCTTTATTGACTATGGCAAAGCCTGTGACTGTGTGGATCACAATAAACTGTGGAAAATTCTGAGAGAGATGGGAATACCAGACCACCCGACCTGCCTCTTGAGGAATCTGTATGCAGATCAGGAAGCAACAGTTAGTTAGAACTGGACATGAAACAACAGACTGGTTCCAAATAGGAAAAGGAGTGCATCAAGGCTGTATATGTCACCCTGCTTGTTTATCTCATATGCAGAGTACATTCTGAGTAGCGCTGGACTGGAAGAAACACAAGCTGGAATCAAGATTGCCAGGAGAAATATCAATAACCTCAGATATGCAGATGACATCACCCTTATGGCAGAAAGTGAAGAGGAACTAAAAATCCTCTTGATGAAAGTGAAAGTCTAGAAGGATAAAGTTGGCTTAAAGCTCAACATTCAGAAAACGAAGATCATGGCATCTGGTCCCATCCCTTCATGGGAAACAGATGAGGAAACAGTGGAAACAGTGTCAGACTTTATTTTTTTGGGCTCTAAAATCACTTCAGATGGTGACTGCAGCCATGAAATTACAAGATGCTTACTCCTTGGAAGAAAAGCTATGACCAACCTAGATAGCATATTCAAAAGCAGAGACATTACTTTGCCAACGAAGGTCCGTCTAGTGAAGGCTATGGTTTTTCCAGTGGTCACGTATGGATGTGAGAGTTGGACTGTGAAGAAGGCTAAGCACTGAAAAATTGATGCTTTTGAACTGTAGTGTTGGAGAAGACTCTTGTGAGACCCTTGGACTGCAAGGAGTTCCAACCAGTCCATTCTGAAGGAGATCAACCCTGGGATTTCTTAGGAAGGAATGATGCTGAAGCTGAAATTCCAGTACTTTGGCCACCTCATGCGAAGAATTGACTCTTTGGAAAAGACTGATCCTGGGAGGGATTGGAAGCAAGAGAAGAAGGGGACGACTGAGGATGAGATGGCTGGATGGCATCACTGACCTGATGGTCATGAGTCTGAGTGAACTCCAGGAATTGGTGATGGACAGGTAGGCCTGGTGTGCTGATTCATGGAGTCACAAAGAGTCAGACATGACTGAGCGATTGAACTGAACTGAACTGAACTGATCTTTTATTACAGGTGTTCTCAGCCTAGATAAAAATTCTTTTTCATACCCTCCAATTACAGCTCTGCATAACGTGATTTTTTGGTTATTCTCAAAATTCATTTGTTTGCTAGGACACTTCTCCTTCTTGCTTTCATTCAGTGTACATGTGATTGGCATTCTGGTCCATTTAAAATCTTTTATAATAAATATTTTCATAGGAAGACATTTTAGTACTATCAGTTTGTTGAGAAAGTGAATAAAATTAGATATACTACCTTACTCAACTGAATTCTAGCTATTCTTTCCTCTCTGCCCAAGAAAATTATATAATATTGAGCTGAAAAACAAGTCTATAGAAAGATGCACATGAACTAACACATGCAAAACCTTTTTGGATGTTCTTATTTTACCATTTGTTTGCGCTCACTAATTCATGTCCGACTTTGTGACCCATGGACCGTAACCAACCAGACTCTTCTGTCCATGGAATTTCCCAGGGAAGAACAATGGAGTGAGTTGCTATGACCTCTTCCAGTGGACCTTCCCAACCCAGGGATAGAACCTATGTCTCTTGCATCTCCCTCATTGATAGGTGGATTCTTTACCCCTGACTCACTGGAAAGCTCCATTTTACCTAACCGAAGTAAAATTGTTGTAACAGTAGAAGTAATCGTATATAGTAGAGTTTTTCTAACAATGGCATTAGATATTATTTGATTTCAAAATAACACTAGAAAATATTTTAAAAAGCAGTTAATAACACAGTCACATGAGGAAAGGCAAGATGGTGGAAAAGAATGATGTGTGCTCATCTTCTGTGAAAACTCTAAAATTGCAACTCATTGCTGAACAATCACTGACAGAAGAATGTTGGATTCCACCAAAAAATATACCTGATGTCCAAGGGCAAGGAAGAAGATGATAGGAGGGGTGACATTACATTTAGAATCAAACCACATCACACCAGAGATGCTCAGAGGGCTCAAAACACCTTGTGTGCACAGGACCCAGAGCCCCCACAGGAGACTGAGCCAGACCTGCCTGTGAGTGTTTGAGGGTCTCCTGCAGAGGGATGGTTCAGCAGTGGCCTGCCACTGGGACATGGGCACTGGCTGCAGCAGATCTGGAAGATGCTGTGTGTGAGCCCCACCATAGAGCCACAGAGCAGACAACCTACAAACTGGAGAACAATTATATTGAAGAAGTTTTCCCACTGTTGTGACAGTTCTAAGGCCCACGGCAGATTTCCCAGCCTGGGGATCTGCAAAGGGACTGAGAACCCCTAGGGAATTTGACTTTGAAGGCCAGTGGGATTTGATTGCAGAACTTCCACAGGACTGGGAATACAGACTCTTGGAGGGTACAAAGAAAACCTTCTGTGCACTAGGACCCAGGAGAAAGGAGCAGTAACCCCACAAAAGACTGAGCCAGACTTGCCTGCGAGTGTCCAGGAATCTCCTGTGGAGGCTTGGGTCTACGGTGGCCTGCTGCGGGATCAGGGACACTGAATGCAACAGTACTGGCATTCCCCTTTGGAAGGAGATTTCCATTATCTCCATTACCACTACCATAGTTTGGCCTCAGGCCAGACTACAGGGAGGGAAGACAGCCCCACCTATCAACAGAAAATTGGATTAAAGATTTACTGAGTATGGCCCCACCCATCAGAGTAAGAAGCAAATTCCCCACAGCCAGTCCCTCCCATATGGAAGCTTCCATGAGCCACTTATCCTTACCCATCAGAGGGCAGACAGAATGGAAACTACAGTTACTGAAAACTAACCAAACTGATCACTTAGAACACAGTGTTGTCTAACTCAATGGAAGTATGAGCCATGCCGTGTAGGGCCACCCAAAATGGATCGTCATGGTGAAGGTTTCTGACAAAACATGGTCTACTGGAGAAGGAAATGACAAACCTCTTCAGTATTCTTGCCTTGAAAACCCAATGAACCATATGAAAAGGCAAAAAGATATGACACTGAAAGATGAACTCTCCAGGTCAGTAGGTGCCCAATATGCTACTGGAGAAGAGTGGAGAAATAGCTCCAGAAAGAAAAAAGAAGCTGCGTCAAAGTGGATGCCCAGTAGTGGATGTGACTGGTGATAGAAATAAACTCCAATGTTGTAAAGAACAATATTGCCTTGGAACCTGTAATGTTAGGTCCATAAAACAAGGTAAATTGGAAGCAGTCAAACAGGAGATGGGAAGGGTGAACACTAACATTTTAGGAATCAGTGAACTAAAATGTACTGGAATGGGCAAATTTAATTCAGATGACCATTATATCTACTACTGTGAGTAAGAATCCCTTAGAAGAAATGGAGTAGCCCTCATAGTCAACAAAACAGTCTGAAATGCAGTACTTCAGTGCTATCTCAAAAAAGATAGAATGATCTCTGTTCATTTCCAAGGCAAACCATTCTCTATCAAAGTAATGCAAGTCTGTTCTCCAACCACTAATGCAGAAGAAGCTGAAGTTGAACTGTTCTATGAAGACCAACAAGACCTTCTAAAACTAACACACACACACACACACACACACACAAATGTCATTTTCATTATAGGGGACTGGAATGCAAAAGTAGGAAGTCAAGAGATACCTGGAGCAAAGGCAAGTTTGGCCATGGAGTACAAAATGAATCATGGCAAAGGCTAACAGAGCATTGCAAAGAGAGCACACTGGCATAGAAAACACACTCTTCCCACAACATGAGAGACAACTCTACACGTGGACATCACCATATGGTAAATACCAAAATCAGATGGGTCATATTCTTTGCAGCCAGAGATGGAGAAGATCTATACTTTCAGCAAAAACAAAATAAGGAACACCTGCAGCTCATATCATAAACTCATTATTGCAAAATTCAGACTTGAAGAAACTAGGGAAAGCCAGTAGGCCATTCAGGTATGATATAAATCAAATGGAAGTGACAAATAGATTAAAGGGATTAAATCTGATAGACAGTGTGCATGAAGAACCATGGACAAAGGTTTATAACATCGTACAAGAGGTGGTTACCAAAAACATCTCCAAGAAGAAGAAATGCAAAAAAGGCAAAATGGTTTTCTGAGGAGGCCTTACAGATAGTTGAGAAAAGAAAAGAAGTGAAAGGCAAAGGAGAAAAATAAAGATATATCCATCCAAATGCAGTGTTCCAAAGAATACCAAGGAGAGGTAACAAAGCTTTCCTAAGTAATCAGTGCAAAGAAATAGAGGGAAACAATAGAATGAGAAAGACTAGAGATTTTTCAAGAAAACTAGAGATAGGAAGGGAACGTTTCATGCAAAGATGAGAACAATAAAGGATAGAAACTGTATGGGCCTAAAGAAAGAGAGGATATTAAGAAGAGGTGGCAAGAATACATGGAAGAACTACAAAACAAGATCTTCATGACCCAGCTAACCATAATGGTGTGATCACTCACCTAGAGCCAGACATCCTGGAGTGTGAAGTCAAGTGGGCCTTAGGAAGCATCACTAAGAACAAAGCTAGTGGAAGTGATCGAATTCCAGTTGAGCTATTTCAAATCCTAAAAGATGATGCTGTGAAAGTGTTACACTCCATATGCCAGCAAATTTGGAAAACTCAGCAGTGGCCACAGGACTGGAAGAAGTCAGTTTTCATTCCAATCCCAAAGAAAGCTAATGCCAAAAAATGTTCAATCTACACACACAATTACACTAATCTCACACACTAGGAAAGTAATGCTCAAAATTCAACAAGCCAGGCTTCAACAGTACATGAACTGAGAACTTCCATATGTTCAAGTTGGATTTATAAAAGGCAGAGCAACCAGAGATTAAATTGCCAACATCTGCTGGATCATAGAAAAGCCAAGAGAATTCCAGAAAAACGAAAAACAAACAAAAAAACAAACAAACAAAAATTTACTTCTGCTTCATTGACTATGCTGAAGCCTTTGACTGTGTGGATCACAACAATCTGTGGCAAATTCTTAAATAGATGGAAATAACAGATCACTTTACCTGCCCCCTGAGAAGTCTGTATGCAGGTCAAGATGCAGCAGTTAGAGCCGAACAAAGAACAGTGGTCTGATTCCAAATTGGGAAAGGAGTATGTCGAGGGTGTATATAGTTACCTTGCTTATTTAACTTTAACGCAGATTATGTCATATGAAATGCTGGACTGCATGAAGCACAAGCTGCAATCAAGATTATCGGGAGAAATATCAATAACCTCAGATACACAGATGACACCACCCCTATGGCAAAAAGTGAAAAGTAACTAAAGAGCCTCTTGATGAAAATGAAAGAAGAGAGTGAAAAAGTTGGCTTAAAACTCAACATTCAAAAAATGAAAAGCATGGTGTCCAGTCTTATCACTTCATGGCAAATAGATGGAGAAACAATGGAAACAGTGAGAAACTTTTTTTTTTGAGGGTGAGGGGCTCCAAAATCACTGTAGATGGTGACTACAGTCATGAAATTAAAAGACACTTGCTCTTTGGAAGAAAAGCTATGACCAAGCTAGATACGTATTAAAAATAGAGACATTACTTTACCAGCAAAAGTCTGTCTAGTCAAAGCTATGATTTTTTTTTCCAGTAGTCATGTATGGGTATGAGAGTTGATCCAGAAAGAAAGCTGAGCACTGAAGAACTGATGCTTTTGAACTGTGGTTTTGGAGAACACTCTTGAGAATCCCTTAGATAGCAAGGAGATCATACCACTCAATCGTAAAGGAAAGCATATCTGAATATTCATTGGAAGGACTAATGCTGAAGTTGAAGCTCCAATAATTTGGCAACCTGATGTGAAGAACTAACTCAATGGAAAAGTCCATGATGTTGGGCAAGATTGAAGGCAGGATTACAAGGGGCAACAGAGAATGAGGTGGTTGGATGACATCACCAACTCAATGGACATGAATCTGAGCAAGATCTGGGAGTTGGTGATGGACAGGGAAGCCTGGAGTGCTCCAGTCCATGGAGCTGCAAAGAGTCAGTATGACTGAGCTATTGAGCTGAACTGAAAGCAGTCACCTATATACAGGTTATGCAATACACATTAAATGGATACTTAAGTCTACAGAAGGCAATATAAACCCTATATACACATTTCTGGAACTTCTAAATTTAATATCTCAAATTATAAATATTTTCATCTCTTTTTAACTTCTACTCATTAGCAAATCCCCTGTGATTTATTACATTGTGTATTCTCAATATTTCCTAAAAAAATCAATTTTTTTATTTGTTTGTGAGCTTGATTTGGACTTGTTAAAAGGTAAACTGGAGCATGGGTTTCCTGGGCAACTCAGCTGATAAAGAATCCACCTGCAATGCGGGAGACACCGTTTTGATTCTTGGGTCTGGAAGTTTCCCTGGATAAGGTATAGGCTACCCACTCCTGTATTCTTGGTCTTCCCTGGTGATTTAGATGGTAAAGAATTCACCTGCAATGTGGGAGACATGGGTTCCTTCCTTGGGTTAGGAAGTTTCCCTGGAGGAGGGCATGGCAACCGATTCCTATATTCTTGCCTAGAGAATTCCATGGACTAGGAACCTAGCAGGTTACAGTCCATAGGGTTGCAAAGAGTCAGACCTGGCTGAGCAACAAAGCACAGGACAGAAAACTGAAGCATATTAAAATGTTAAGAGATTATTTGAGCTAGGAAAATTTGAATCAGGTAGTGCCAAGCTGGAAGTGTTTAAGAGCCCTCCACCAATAACACAGGGATAAACTATATAAAGATAAGGTGGAAGTAATTAAGAAAATCAGTGATTGTCCATAGCTTAAAGTCTAGTTTGTAATTCATAACTTTGACAGACTTCAGTTCAGTTCAGTTCAGTTCAGTCGCTCAGTCATGTCTGACTCTTTGCAACCCCATGAATTGCAGCACGCCAGGCCTCCCTGTCCATCACCATCTTCAGGAGTTCACTCAGACTCATGTCCATCGAGTCCGTGATGCCATCCAGCCATCTCATCCTCAGTTGTCCCCTTCTCCTCCTGCCGCCAAACCCTCCCAGCATCAGAGTCTTTTCCAATGAGTCAACTCTTTGCATGAGGTGGCCAAAGTACTGGAGCTTCAGCTTGAGCATCATTCCTTCCAAAGAAATCCCAGGGTTGATCTCCTTCAGAATGGACTGGTTGGATCTCCTTGCAGTCCAAGGGACTCTCAGGAGTCTTCTCCAACATCACAGTTCAAAAGCATCAATTCTTCGACACTGAGCCTTCTTCACAGTCCAACTCTCACATCCATACATGACCACAGGAAAAACCATAGCCTTGACTAGACGGACCTTAGTCGGCAAAGTAATGTCTCTGCTTTTGAATATACTCTCTAGCTTGGTCATAACTTTTCTTCCAAAGAGTAAGCATCTTTTAATTTCATGGCTGCAGTCACTACCTGCAGTGATTTTGGAACCCCCAAAAATAAAGTCTGACACTGTTTCTAGTGTTTCCCCATCTATTTGCTATGAAGTGATGAGACCAGATGCCATGATCTTCTTTTTCTAAATGTTGAGCTTTAAGCCAACTTTTTCGCTCTCCTCTTTCACTTTCATCAAGAGGCTTTTTAGTTCCTCTTCACTTTCTGCCATAAGGGTGGTGTCATCTGCATATCTGAGGTTATTGATATTTCTCCTGGCAATCTTGATTCCAGCTTGTGCTTCTTCCAGTCCAACATTTCTCATGATGTACTTTGCATATAAGTTAAATAAGCAGGGTGACAATATACAGCCTTGACATACTCCTTTTCCTATTTGGCACCAGTCTGTTGTTCCATGTCCAGTTCTAACTGTTGCTTCCTGACCTGCATATAGGTTTCTCAAGAGGCAGGTCAGGTGGTCTGGTATTCCCATCTCTCTCAGAATTTTCCACAGTTTATTGTGATCCACACAGTCAAAGGCTTTGGCATAGTTAATAAAGCAGAAATAGATGTTTCTCTGGGACTCTCTTGCTTTTTCCATGATCCAGTGGATGTTGGCAATTTGATCTCTGGTTCCTCTGCCTTTTCAAAAACCAGCTTGAACATCAGGAAATTCACGGTTCTTGTATTGCTGAAGCCTGGCTTGGAGAATTTTGAGCATTACTTTACTAGCATGTGAGATGAGTGCAATTGTGTGGTAGTTTGACCATTCTTTGGCATTGCCTTTCTTTGGAATTGGAATGAAAACTGACCTTTTCCAGTCCTGTGGCCACTGCTGAGTTTTCCAAATTTGCTGGCATATTGAGTGCAGCATTTTCACAGCATCATCTTTCAGGATTTGCAACAGCTCTACTGGAATTCCATCAACTCCAGTAGCTTTGCTCATAGTGATGCTTTCTAAGGCCCAATTGACTTCACATTCCAAGATGTCTGGCTCTATATTAGTGATCACATCATCATGATTATCTGAGTGGTAAAGATCTTTTTTGTACAGTTCTTCCATGTATTTTTGCCTCCTCTTCTTAATATCTTCTGCTTCTGTTAGGTCCATATCATTTCTGTCCTTTATCAACCCCATCTTTGCATGAAATGTTCCCTTGGTATCTCTAATTTTCTTGAAGAGATTTCTAGTCTTTCCCATTCTGTTGTTTTCCTCTATTTCTTTGCAATGATTGCTGAAGAAGGCTTTCTTATCTCTTCTTGCTATTCTTTGGAACTCTGCATTCAGATGCTTATATCTTTCCTTTTTTCCTTTGCTTCTTGCTTCTCTTCTTTTCACAGCTATTTGTAAGGCCCCTCCAGACAGCCATTTTGCTTTTTTGCATTTCTTTTCCATGGGGATGGTCTTGATCCCAGTCTCCTGTACAATGTCATGAACCTCATTCCATAGTTCATCAGGCACTCTATCTACCAGATCTAGTCCCTTAAATCTATTTCTCACTTCCACTGTATAATCATAAGGGATTTGATTTAGGTCATACCTGAATGGTCTAGCGGTTTTCCCTACTTTCTTCAATTTAAGTCTGAATTTGACAATAGGGAGTACATGATCTGAGCCACAGTCAGCTCCCAGTCTTGTTTTTGCTGACTGTATAGAGCTTCTCCATCTTTGGCTGCAAAGAATATAATCAATCTGATTTTGGTGTTGACCATCTGGTGATGTCCATATGTAGAGTCTTCTCTTGTGTTGTTGGAAGAGGGTGTTTGCTATGACCAGTGCATTTTCTTGGCAAAACTCTATTAGTCTTTGCCCTGCTTCATTTCACATTCCAAGGCCAAATTTGCCTGTTACTCCAGGTATTTCTTGACTTCCTACTTTTGCATTCCAGTCCCCTATAATGAAAAGGACCTCTTTTTTGGGTGTTAGTTCTAAAAGGTCTTGTAGGTCTTCATAGAACCGTTCAACTCCAGCTTCTTCAGCATTACTGGTTGGGGCATAGACTTGGATAACTGTGATATTGAATTGTTTGCCTTGGAAAAGAACAGAGATCATTCTGTCATTTCTGAGATTGCATCCATGTATTGCATTTCAGACTCTTTTGGTTTAGATTGTGGTTTGCCTATATAGGTGTGTACAGCATTAGAGCTACCTTGTTCTAATGGGTGCTTCTTTAATTAATTTAACAAAATTCGCATCAAAGAACTTGAAGCTCAGACATCACTGACTCGGTGTACATGAGTTTAAGCAAGCTCCAGGAGTTGGTGTTGGACAGGGAATCTGGTGTGCTCTTGTCCATGGGGTGGCAAAGAGTCGGACATGACTGAATGACTGAAATGAACTGAACTGAGTTCAGAAATATTCCTACCAAATAATCTTCACACATATTAGATAGAAAACTCCCTGCCCGTCCCCCTTATTCATAAAGTTAATGTCCTATATTGAAACTTGGGAGAATCATCTGAGAATGTATTTTATATCTTTATATCTGTCTCATAGAGAAAAATCACAATTTATCTCACACAGAATATTTTTGCCATGTGTAGAAGCCTGCTCATGTAAAAATTCAAAAATACGCACATGTAAAAATATGATTGTGTTTTTACAATCACTTACCTACATGAAGCAAAGGGCCTGGTATTCAGTATTCAAAAAGCAGTAGTTATATTTGGTAAATAAATATATAAATGGATAATTTGGAAATTTATGTATAAATTCATTAAATTTATTAACAATGTTTGAAGGAAGTTTACTGTTATTCAGTGCCTAAATCATGCCTGACTGCAACCCCATAGACTGTAGCACTCCAGTGTTATCCATCCTTCACCATCTCCTTGAATTTTCTCAAACTCATGTCCATTGAGTCAGTGATACCATCTAATCATCTCATCCTCTGTTTCACCATTTTACCCCTTCCCTCAGTCTTTCCAAGAATCAGGATCTTTTCCAATGAGTCAGCTCTTTGCATCAGGTGGGCCAAAGTGTTGGAGCTTCAACTTCAGCATCAGCCCTTCCAATGAATATTCAGGTTTGATTTCCTTTGATTTTCTTTAGAATTCACTGATTTTATCTCCTTGCTGCCCAAGGGACTCTCAAGAGTCTTCTCCAACACTACAATTTGAAAGAATCAATTCTGTGGAACTCAGACTTCTTTACAGTCACACTCTCACATCTGTACATGACTACTGGAAAAAGCATAGAGTTGTTTATACAGACCTTTGTCAGCAAAGTGATGTTTCTGCTTTTTAATTTAAAAAAAGAGAGAAAGAATAGTGATGGAAAGAAGAGTTGTCTCTCATTTAGGAAAACTCAGTCACAAAATTCCTTACTCTTGCCATCTACACACTGTTACTTACTGTAGACACTTGCTGTCCACCTCTGCAAGGATTTAATCGTGTGCTGCTGCAGCTGCTGACATTCAACTGTTACTGAAAGTAGTTAAGGCTGGAGAGTAGAAATGAGAAGCTCTGTGCTCTGGTAAAACTGGCAGAACATGTCTTCAAATACATATTTTCAGGACCTGATTTTATGAGCTCAGTCTTTGCATCCACATATCTACAAAAACATTGAATCCCTTAATTGTGACATCAGCTCCTCATGACTAACAGAAATTTTTGCAAACGCTTTTGATTGCATGAACTCCTCTTTCACCAAAATCACGTATATTGAACTATCCCTTTCCCCAGACATACACCTCTTTGGAATAGTTTCTCAGAGCTATCTGAGGTGCTGGCTCCTGGGTTGCAGTCCTCCTTTTGCCTCCAATAAAACTTAACTTGCAACTTTCATTTTGTGCATATTTTAAATTCAAAACTTTCACCTTCTAGATGGTGGCCCCTTCAGTCCCTTCAGGAAAGTCTGGTACTATGAGGTATGTGCATGCTAAATCTATTTCAGTAGTGTTCCTACTCTTTTTGTTTCTATAGACTGTCACCAGACTCCTCTATCCATGAGATTCTCCAGGGAAGAATGCTGGAGTGGATTGCCATACTCTCCTTCAGGGAATCTTTCTGGCTCAGGTACTGAACCCACCTCTCCTGTGTCTGTCACACTGGCAGGCGGATTTTTATTTTTACCACTAGGGACACCTGGAACTTCATGCAAACTGATTGCAGAATCACCTAAGAAAGTGTTTGGTATTGCCCCTGTTGGTCATATTTTTTTCGTTTATCAGCTCTGCTGCTACTGCTAAGTTGTGTCAGTCATGTTCGACTCTGTGTGACCCCATAGATGGAAGCCCATGAGGCTACCTCATCCCTGGGATTCTCCAGGCAAGAACACTGGAGTGGGTTTCCATTTCCTTCTCCAATGAATGAAAGTGAAAAGTGAAAGTGAAATCGCTCAGTCGTATCCAACTCTTAGCGATCCCCCTGCAGCCTACCAGGCTCCTCCATCCATGTGATTTTCCATGCAAGAGTACTGGAGTGGATTGCCATTAAAATCCCTTTAAAAACCCTTAGAGATGACACTAGGGTTAACCAGATTATATACTCTTTCTTCTAACTAGGTATGTATCTTTTTTTTTTTCTTAAAGGTAGAATTCAGTGACTGCCTCCTTTTCCTGATAATTCAGTTCAGTTCAGTTCAGTCGCTAATTTGTGTCCAACTCTTTGTGACCAGGCCTCCCTGTCTATCCCCAGCTCCCAGAGTTCACCCAAACTCATGTCCATCGAGTCCGTGGTGCCATCCAGCCATCTCATCCTCTGTCATCCCCTTCTTCTTCTGCCCCCAATCCCTCCCTGCATCAGAGTCTTTTCCAATGAGTCAACACTTCACATGAGGTGGCCAAAGTATTGGAGTTTCAACTTTAGCATCATTCCTTCCAATGAACAACCAAGACTGATCTCCTTTAGGATAGTCTGGTTGGACCTCCTTGCAGTGCAAGGGACTCTCAAAAGCCTTCTCCAACATCACAGTTCAAAAGTATCAATTCTTTTGTGCTCAACTTTCTTCGCAGTCCAGTTCTCACATCCATACATGACCACTGGAAAAGTCATAGCCTTGACTAGACAGACCTTTTTTGCAAAGTAATATCTCTGCTTTTTAATATGCTGTCTAGGTTGGTCATAACTTTCCTTCCAAGGAGAAAGCATCTTTTAATATCATGGCTGCAATCACCATCTGAAGTGATTTTGGAGCCCCCCAAAATAAAGTCTGACAGTATTTCCGCTGTTTCCCCATCTATTTCCCATGAAGTGATGGGACCAGATGCCATGATCTTAGTTTTCTGAATGCTGAGCTTTAAGCCAACTTTTTCATTCTCCTCTTTCACTTTCATCAAGAGGCTTTTTAGTTCCTCTTCACTTTCTGCCATTGGGTGGTGTTATCTGCATATCTGAGGTTATTGATATTTCTCCCAGCAGTCTTGATTCCAGCTTGTGCTTCTTCCAGCCCAGCACTTCTCATGATGTACTCTGCATATTAGTTAAATAAGCAGGGTGACAATATACAGCCTTGACGTACTCCTTTTCCTATTTGGAATCAGTCTGATAATTAGTGCAATATACATTGTCAGTCTGTATAATTCATAAATTCTAAAAATTAAGAATAAAAAATAATTATTATTCCATTTTTAAGATCAAACCACAGTGCTAATCACTAGACATAAAAAATAATGCATTAAAATGATGCTTAAAAAATGCTGCATTTAAAACCTCATTTTAACACATCTAGCAAATATTTTCCAAAAATATCATGGCAATTCAATCTACCACAGTTAAGGAAGCAGTGTTTATTTCTCAAACTTTTCCATATTGAACATTGCAAAACTTAAAAAAAAAAAAAAGATTTTCAAGTTTTAAGTTGAAAATGACATATTGTTTTAATATATACATTTCATTATAAACCGATGAAACTTAGAAAAATTAGTTTAATCTTATCATCTACCTATTTTCCCAATCATTTTCTTAAGCTTTATTCCTATAGATTAATAACATTGTATATATTTTGCATTACAAATCCTCATTTTTAAACATTTTGATTAATTTATACTTAATATTCCGGTCCACAACTGCTGATTTTTTTCTTTTAGTATTTTTTTTAATTATTATTTTGGAAATAATTTCCCAGTAAAAGAAATGTTTCTCCTAAATTATACTTAATAAAGTTTCAATAGAATTTTCTGGACAGGAATGCTGAAGAGAGTTACATTTCCTACATCAGGGGATCCTTCCTGACTCAGGGATTGAAATGGCATTTCCTACATTGGTTGGCAGTTCACTAGTATCAATTAGGAAGCCCTTATAAAGGTTTACAAATCTTTATTTTACTAGGCCTTTGTATCCTAGCCTTTTAAAATTTTTGTTTGGCAAATATTCATCAAACAAATAGGTCATTTTCACTTTTTAAAGTATACACTCCAGTGGCTTTAAGTTAAAAACTGTTATCATACTGTATCTCCAGAATTTTTCATCTTCCCAAGCTAATTCACTGTACCCATTAAAGACAAACAAACAAACAAAAATCTTCCCATCAACTATTTCCTTCAGGCTCTGTTAACTGCCTGTCTACTTTCTGTCTCCACGAATTCTAACACTCCAGGTATCTCATATAAGTGCATCACATTAAAAAATGTTCTCTCAGTCTGACTCCAGTCCACCTGACCTACTTCCTGACAGTGGCATCAGGCCTATTCCAGCCACAGCTTTGTATCTGACAGTATGATGTTAGTGTCTAGCATTGATTGGAAGCCTGATACGTTAAACTTTCCATGACAATCCCTCAAAAAATTGCTGAATTTAACCAGATTGGTAGAGTTTGAAGATAGTCATTCAGGCCACAAATCCAATTTTGTTATTACAGTTATGTAATAAAGCACTTTGAACTCCAGCTTTATCACAGGTGGGAACAGTATCAATCATTTCAGTCACTCGGTCGCGTCCAACTCTTTGCGATCCCATGGAATGCAGCACTCCAAGCCTCTCTGTCCATCACCAACTCCCGACTCATGTCCATTAAGTTGGTGATACCATCCAACCATCTCATCCTCTGTAATCCCCTTCTCCTGCCTTCAAACTTGCCCAGCATCAGGGTCTTTCCAATGAGCCCATTCTTCGCATCAGGTGGACAAAATATTGGAGTATCAGCTTCAGCATCAGTCCTTCCAATGAATATTCAGGACTGATTTCCTTCAGGATTGACTGGTTTGATCTCCCTGTAGTCCAAGGGACTCTCAAGAGCCTTCTCCACCACCAAGCTCAAAAGCATCAATTCTTCAGTGCTTAGTTTTCTTTATGGTCCAACTCTCGTATCTGTAAATGACTACTGGAAAAAACCAGAGCTTTGACAAGGTGGACCTTTGTCAGCAAATTAACACCTCTGCTTTTTAATATACTGTCTAAGTTGGTCATAGCTTTTCTTCCAAGGAGCAAGAGTCTTTTAAATTCATGGCTGCAGTCACCATCTGTAGCGATTTTGGAGCCCTCCAAAATAAAGTCTCTCACTGTTTGCATTGTTTCCCCATCAATTTGCCATGAAGTAGTGGGACTGCATACTATAATCTTTGGTTTCCAAATGTTGAGTTTTAAGTCAGCTTTTTCACTCTCCTCTTTCACTTTCATCAAGAGGCTCTTTAGTTCTTCACTCTCTGCAATAAGGGTGGTGTCACCTGCATATCTGAGGTTATTGCTGTTTCTCCCATCAATCTTGATTCCAGCTTGTGCTTCATGCAGTCCGGCATTTCACATGATGTAATCTGCATGGTGACAATACACCCTTGAAGTACTCCTTCCCTAATTTGGAATCAGTCTGTTTTTCTATGTCCAGTTCTAACTATTGCTCCTTGACCTGCATATAGATTTCTCAGACAGCAGGTAAGGTGGTCTGGTATTCCCATCTCTTGAAGAATTTTCCACAGTTTACTGTGATCCACACAGACTGGCATAGTCAATAAAGCAGAAGTAGATGTTTTTCTGGAACTCTCTTGCTTTTTCAATGATCCAATGGATGTTGGAGATTTGATCTCTGGTTCCTCTGCCTTTTCTAAATCGAGCTTGAACAGCTGGAAGTTCACAGTTAATGTACTGCAAAGCCTGAATTGGATAGTTTTGAGCATTATTTTGCTAGCATGTGAGATGAGTACAGTTGTGTGGTAGTTTGAAGATTCTTTGGTATTGCCTTACTTTGGAATTGGAATGATGACTGACCTTTTCCAGTCCTGTGGCCACTGCTGAGTTTTCCAAATTTGATGGCATATTGAGTGTAGCACTTTCACAGCATCATCTTTTAGGATTTGAAAGAGCTCAACTGGAATTCCATCACTTCCACTATCTTTGTTCTTAGTGATGCTTTCTAAGGCTTGCTTGACTTCACATTTCAGGATATCTGGCTCTAAGTGAGTTATCACACCATCATGGTTATCTGGGTTATGAAGATCTTTTTTGCATTGCTCTTCCGTGTGTTCTTGCCACCTCTTCTTAAAATGTTCTGCTTCTTTCAGATCCAAACCATTTCTGTCCTTTATTGTGCCCATCTTTGCATGAAGTTTTCCCTTGGTATCTCTAACTTTCTTGAAGAAATCTCTAGTCTTTCCCATTCTATTTTTCTCTATTTCTTTGCTTTGATCACTGAGAAAAACTTTCTTCTCTCTTTTGCTATTCTTTGGAACTCTGAATTCAGATGGATATATCCTTCTTCTTCTCTTTGCTTTTAGCTTTTCTTTTTCTCAGCTATTTGTAAAACCCCCTTAGACAACTATTTTGCCTTTTTGCATTTCTTTTTATTGGGGTTGGTCTTATCATTGCCTCTTGTACAATGTCACTAACTTCCATCCATAGTTGTTCAGGCACTCTATCAGATCTAATCCCATGAATCTATTTGTCGCTTCCACTGTATAATCATAAGGGATTTGATTTAGCTCGTATGTGAATGGTCTAGTGGTTTTCCCTACTTTCTTCAATTTAAGTCTGAATTTGGCAATAAGGAGTTCATGATCCTTAAGAGAATAGTATATGTGATAAAGATTTTGAACTCCAACTTTATTACAGTTGTGTGTGTGTATTGGGGGGGGGGGTGGATAGCCAACATTCTAACATTTTGCAGCTATAATCCCCACAGCCTAAGAGTCAAATTTTCTTTACAATGCATGAAATGTACCCTCATGGATATAATGACAATTCTCAGAAGACAAGGAAAACTAGATACTCACAAACCTGTGATTGCTCTGGGCTCCCTGCATTTCCCCCAATAGATATCGCTCCTATAGGTCTGGTTTGTATCCTATCAAACCATTTGTCTTTGACTTCTTTAAATATTTCTTCTCAGGAGCATGCGTGCTTAGTCACTCAGTCACGTCTAAGCTTTTGTCACCCCAGGGACTGTAGCCCATCAGACTCCTCTGACCATGGGATTCTTCAGGCAAGAATACTGGAGTGGGTTGCCATTTCCTTCTCCAGGGGATCTTCCCAACCCAACCCAGCAATTGAGCCTATCTCTCCTGCATTTCAGGTGGATTCTTTATCATCTGAGCCGCCAGGAAATCCCTTAAATGTGACTTGCTATCTTCAAATGACCTGGAATCCATAATATCTTACAAAAATATTTTTAAAGTGAATGTATGTATCATATACACACATATATGCAATGATTGTTGTAATATGTTTCCATTAAAATATATGTAGACGTTCAAATGAAGTATATTTTAAAATTCTCTTCTATTTAATAATATACCTTTTATAGTTTAAAAAAAACTTCTCTTTATTTTAGAGAACAAGCCTTAGAATTGTTACCTTAAAAATCAGTTAATTTTTTTATTTCTTTTCTTAAATGTTAAATGGAGCGTCTGAATCAAAAGATTTATTTTTCTGTCAATAATTTACTTCCAGTTAAATTCAGAGCACAAAGCATCTGGATTGACTGTCAGAGTATAAGATTCCCAGCAGCTTTATCCTTTATATACTTCTTATCTCTTTGTGGAAAAGCAATATATCACAGTGAGAAGGAAGCCCTCCGGGTATAATGCTTAAGTTCTTTTGAAGGCTATATATTCACTACTTATGTAGCATTATAATATTTTCTATTCTCTATAACCATTAGCCATCTTAGAATTAAATATCATTACCTTTAAAAAACATCTTACTTTAAGATTATGTGCCTCTAATGGAATTTACTAGCAAGAGGAGAAGGGGGCAATAGAGGATGAGATCGTTGGATGCATCACTGACTTAATGAACATGACTTTGAACAAACTCTGAGAGATAGTGTAGGACAGAGACATCTGGCGTGCTGCAGTTCTTGGGGTCATAAAGAGTTGGACACAGCTTAGCAACTGAGCAACAAAAACTAGTTCATTATGGGATTCCCAGGTGGCTTGGTGATAAAGAATCTACCTGCCAGTGTAGGAGACACAGGGAGACATGGGTTTAATTACTGAGTTAGAAAGATAACCCTAGAGGTGATATGGCAATCCACTCCATTATTCTTGCCTGAGAAATCCCATGGGCAGAGGAGCCTGGTGGGCCACAATCCATGCAGTTGCATAAAGTTGGATGGAACTGAGAAACTGAGTACAGACATACATTAGTTCATTATACAGTTGTAATAAGTGATATTTCAAAAAGTAAAATAATGTAACACTCACATAATAGTGATCTAATGATAAAATTACTTTCCAATAAAAATTTCTCTCTTTAAATTTCAAGTTTTTAGAGGATATAAATAGAAAAAATGTTAAAGCTTTCTAGTATAATTAATCCACTCAGAATGTTGTCTTTTAACTAAAACTGTTAAACAAATATTCAGCTGCCAGGTGGCTCAGTGGTAAAGAATCCACCTGTCAATGCAGGAAATACAAGAGATATGGGTTCCATCCTTGGGTCGGGAAGATCTGCTGGAGGAGAAAATGGCAACTCACTCCAGTTTTCTTGCAGGGAAATTCCCATGGAGAAAGGAGCCTGGGAGGCTACAGTCCATAGCATCACAAAGAGTCGGACAAGACTGAGTGACTGAGCACCCACACGTTGAACAAAAATCAATTCAAAATAGCTAATATGGGTGAAACAGAAAGAATAGGTTTATATAGGATTTTAAACTTTAGTTTATAATTACAAATACTAGTTAACATATAAATTATGAACAACTTTCATATGTCTTGAAAATGAATAGGCAGGGTAAAATACTGGCACACCTTTTAACTTTTACTCACAAGTCAAGAAGCTAGAGCTTAAATAATAAATTAAAAATAACTCTTGCTAACTTCATATTCTTAGACTGTTAATTTAAAGACGTAGACTAGACTCAAGAAGCAGAAAAAACACAAGTTGACATATAAGATATGTAGATAGATTTTATCTAGGAGGGATGAATGTCTAACAGTGCTTTAAAAACACATTGATATAGTATTTAAATACTTCAGGAGGGTCTGATTAATATATTACAAATTTCACATGAAAATACACTTAGTAGTTTTAAGAAAAAATACGTTTCTCAATTTGATTAGAAAATTTTGTTGAATTTTTATAGAATAGAGATAGAAGGAATATTTCAGTTCATAGATCAGAGATTCATAGAGGTCAAAGTTATGTCATAAGAGACACATAAACACTTGTTTTTATTCTAACTCTAAATTAAGGAGAAGGGATATTAAACATTACTTAAAAGTAAACATTAATAAAAAATATGCCAGTTTTTATTGGTGTAATTTAGAGAAAGCAAGAGTTAAAAGAGAAAATAGAAACACAATATTACAGTCAATATGACCATACAAAAAGAACTGCTCAGTTTTTAATTTTAAATCAAGAAACAGTTTCTACAAGCAAATGCAGCAGGTACCTCATCTATGGAAACTCACAGAAGTAGAAAGAATGCGGGGGTCAGATTAGACCAGGTATCACTGCCAGTTAGCTCTGAGCAACAGAAGTGTGTGAACGCAATGAAACTAATTGAACATTAGTCTAAGAATGTACATAATGACTAGAACTTATTCACAAAGATAACACAAGCAGTGAAATTCAGAGATAAGGCAGAATGTCTGCCAGACATCAAGCTGTTATTAGAAGTGGCAGACACACAGTATGTGATTAAAGAAACCACAATAGTTGAAATAATTTACTGTGTAAATGTCAGTTGTCTGCATTTTCTTCCAGTCTGTTGGTAATGGTTTCTATCCTGACAAGGTCTTAGAAGTGGGGACCTCTAAAATTTCCTGGATCTTAACAGTCAAGTAAACTAAAGATGTGAGAGAGAAGCTTAGACACTTGACACAAACAAGTGCAACCTTTCATAAATTGGCATTGCCACATTGTGCAATTTTCCATTTATACTACTAAAACCTTTTAAGTCTTTGTCAGTTAAAATGACTGTCAACTTTGGTACAGTATCTATTCTTTTTTTTTTCACAATCTGCATAAATCTGGTTTTGCATGGCCTACAGGACAGAAGTTTATGACCAATAATTTCAACGATTTCAGAAAAATAAAAGGAAACAGAAATTGGTCAAATGACTAAACCAAAGCCCTCAATATAAATTACATATTTCAAAACTTTGAGGTGATATTTTGAATCATAATTAGGGGTGAATGAAATGCTATAATCTATCAAACACTATTTAGAAAAGTAACTTCAAATCATATTCAAAACTTCAATGATTCAAAATAATATGTAGTGCCAAAGTCATTCAGTTTTGGTATAGGTTAAAGTTTTTCTCTAATTATAGTAGATTATGGCCATAGGCGTTTGAAGAACTTATTAAAGAAAGAATACACAAGTAAGTTAGCTAAAAGACAGCTTTTCTGCAGAGTCACAAAATTGCAAGCTTTGAATTATCATTTCTATAAAAGTACACATCAGAATAGGAAGTAATCAGTTGTCATTTTACCTTAATTTCATGCTTAGGTAAATTATGTCTTCGTGAGTAAAAAATAAATTAAAAAAAAAAAAAAAGATAAAAGGGAAGAAAAAGAAACAACAATGTCTGGAAGTTTTGAAAGAATAGTCAAATTTTCAATTACACAATGCAGCTTCCCTGATGGTTCAGACTGTAAATAATCTGCCTACAGTGCAGGAGACCTGGATTTAATCCTTGGTTTGGGAAGATCCTCTGGAGAAAGAAATGGCAGCCCATTCCTGTATTCTTGCCTGCAGAATCCCATGGACAGAGTACCCTGGCAGGCTACAGTCCTTGGGGTTGCAGAGACAGGCATGACTGAGCAACTAGCAAACACACACACACACACACACACACACAGCTTGTTAGGGAAGCATAGGATTTCTGAACACTTTTTCCGTGATTTAGTACTCTATAAAATAGACACTCGTGCCTGACACTTTGCAACCCCATGGATAGTAGCTGGCAGGTTTCAAGGCAAGAGTACTGGAGTGGGTTGCCATTTCCTTCTCCACAGAATCTTCACAACCCTGGAATCGAACCCAGGTCTCTCACATTGTAGACAGACACTTTGCTGTCTGAGCCACCAGGGAAGTCATGGAAAAGAAATGCAAAAAAGCAAAATAGCTGTCTGAGGAGGCCTTAAAAATAGCTGTGAAAGAAGAGAAGTGAAAAGCAAAGGAGAAAATGAAAGATATAAGTATCTGAATGCAGAGTTCCAAAGAATAGCAAGAAGACATAAAGGAGCCTTCCTCAGCAATCAATGCAAAGAAATAAAGGAAAACAACACAATGGGAAAGACTAGAGATCTCTTCAAGAAATACCAAGAGAACCAAGGGAACATTTCATAAAAAGATGGGCTTGATAAAGGACAGAAATGGTATGGACCTAACAGAAGCAGAAGATATTAAGAAGAGGTGGCAAGAATACACAGAAGAACTATACAAGAAAGATTTTCATGACCAAGATAATCATGATGGTGTAATCACTCACCAAGAGCCAGACATCATGGAATGTAAAGTCAAGTGGGCCTTAGAAAGCATTGTTACAAACAAAGCTAGTGGAGTTGATGGAATTCCAGTGGAGCTGTTTCAAATCCTGAAAGATGATGCTGTGAAAGTGCTGCACTTATTATGTCAGCAAGTTTAGAAAACTCAGCAGTGGTCACAGGACTGGAAAAGGTTAGTTTTCATTCCAATCCCAAAGAAAGGCAATGCCAAAGAATGCTCAAACTACTGTACAATTGCACTCATCTCACACGTTAGTAAAGTAATGCTCAAAATTCTCCAAGCCAGGCTTCAGCAATACATGAACCATGAACTTCCTGATGTTCAAGCTGGTTTTAGAAAAGGCAGAGGAACCAGAGATCAAATTGCCAACATCTGCTGGATCATCGAAAAAGCAAGAGAGTTCCAGAAAAACATCTATTTCTGCTTTATTGACTATGCCAAAGCCTTTGACTGTGTGGATCACAATAAACTGTGGAAAATTCTGAAAGAGATGGGAATGCCAGACCACCTGACCTGCCTCTTGAGAAACCTATGTGCAGGTCAGGAAGCAACAGTTAGAACTGGACATGGAACAACAGACTGGTTCCAAATAGGAAAAGGCGTACGTCAAGGCTGTATATTGTCACCCTGCTTATTTAACGTGTATGCAGAGTACATCATGAGAAACGCTGTGCTGGAGGAAGCACAAGCTGGAATCAAGATTGCCAGGAGAAATATGCATATGCAGATGACATCACCCTGATGGCAGAAAGTGAAGAGGAACTAAAAAGCCTCTTGATGAAAGTGAAAGTGGAGAGGGACAAAGTTGGCTTAAAGCTCAATATTCATAAAACGAATATCATGGCATCTGGTCCCATCAATTCATGAGAAATAGAAGGGGAAACAGTGGAAACAGTGTCAGACTGGATTTTTGGGGGCTCAAAATCACTGCAGATGATGACTACAGCCATGAAATTAAAAGACGCTTACTCCTTGGAAGAAAAGTTATGACCAACTTAGATAGAGTATTGAAAAGCAGAAACCTTACTTTGCCAACAAAGGTCCATCTAGTCAAGGCTATGGTTTTTCCTGTGGTCATGTATGGATGTGAGAGTTGGACTGTGAAGAAAGCTGAGCGCCGAAGAATTGATGCTTTTGAACTGCGGTGTTGGAGAAGACTCTTGAGAGTCCCTTGGACTGCAAGGAGATCCAAACACTCCACTCTCTGAATGAGATCAGCCCTGGGTGTCCTTTGGAAGGAATGATGCTAAAGCTGAAACTCCAGGACTTTGTCCACCTCATGTGAAGAGTTGACTAATTGGAGAAGACTCTGATGCTGGGAGGGATTGGAGACAGGAGGAGAATGGGACAACAGAGGGTGAGATGGCTGGGTGGCATCTCTGACTCGATGGATGTGAGTCTGAGTGAACTCCGGGAGTTGGTGATGGACAGGGAGGCCTGGCGTGCTGCAATTCATGGGGTCGCAAAGAATCGAACACTACTGAGCAGTTGAACTGAACTGAAAATAGACAGGTTCATCCTGCCTCTGTGAATACATTTTTCCCCTTAAATGGACAGAATTTATGTATTATCATTATTTTGCTAATGTGATTTATATAAGTATGCAGAGCATTATAAAATATATATGTTATATAGAAAAAAGTCTTTTTTTTTTTTTTCTTAATCTGGTAGAGATAATTTAGAGTAGTTCACTTGGTTGAATATCTATATTATTTGAAGTTACTATCTTGAATTTACATTGGTGTATATATATATAGATACACACCTATAACACACATGTAACTTTCACTGTTTAACAACATGTACTCATCTGTTAATAACTGAAGATATAACCTTACTCACTAAAAATATTAAGATACTAATGCTAGAATATTATGGGATAGTATATAAGGAAAAAATTATATGTGCTGAGTTGTGTCTGAATCTTTATTACCCTGTTGATTGTACCCTACTAGGTTCTTGTCCATGGAATCTTCCAGTCAAGCATACTGGAATGGATTGCCATTTTTTACTCCAGAGTATCTTGCTGACCCAGGGATTGAACCTATGTCTTTTGTGTCGTCTGCATTGGCAGTCAGATTCTTTACCACTGTGCCACCTGGAAAGGTAATGTGTATAATAAAGTCAACTTCAAATTGGTACTTGCCATGGGCACTTGCCACCTTATCTACTTCTACAAGGATTAAATCATATGCTGTTGCAGCTGCTGACCTTCAATACTCACTGAAAGGAATTCAGGGTGAAGAGAAGAAATGATGCACTCTGCTTAGAGGGAAAAGCCATTCTAAATTTTCATATTGTTCTTGTCTCTGAGCACTTCTCCCATCCTCCTCCACACTCATTCAAGTTTGTTAATGCCAATCTTTGAGTATGGTCTAAATTTGAACACAGAATATTCATTGTAACTGAAGTAACATAGAACAGGTATAAAATGCTACCTTTGAGTATAATTATGTCCTTAGAAATGTCGTGTGTGTGTTGTTTGTTTGTTTGTTTGTTTGTTTTTTTGGTCTAATATCATTATTCTGTCTTCCTGTCCACTTACGGACATGGTAAAATAAAATAACATAAACAAAAGAAAAAAAAAAGGAGTAAAAGGATCTCTGCATCAGTTCTAAAAATTATGGAAGGATAATGCTTTACAAGGGACTTCCCTAGTGGCTCAGTGGTAAAAAATCTCCCTGCCAATGCAGGAGACAGGGATTCAATTCCAGCGTCACAAATATCCCCTGAAGAAGGAAATGGCAAGTCCCTCCAGTATTCCTGCCTGGGAAATCCCATGAATAGAGGGGCCTTCAGGGCTACAGTCCGTGGTGCCATAAAGAGTTTGACATGACTTAGTGACCAAACAACAATATTCACAAACACGATGTTTCTGCTAAGCTAGCTTTCCAGGTGGCACTAGTGGTAGAGAATCCACCTGTTAATACAGGAGACGTAAGAGACACAGGTTTAATCCCTGGATCTGGAAGGTCCTCTGGAGAAGGAAATGGCAATCCATTCCAGTATTCTTGCCTGGAAAATTCCATGGACAGAGGAACCTGGTAGGCTACAGTCCATGGGTTCACAGAGAGTTGAACACAACTGAGTGACTTCACTTTCTAATTGTGGATAAATTGTTTCACTTTCTATTATGGTATTAAAACTGTGTCAAACTTATATATTTATATAAATAAAAACATATATATATATAAATAAAAACTTATATATATATAAATAAAAACTATATATATATATGTGTGTGTATATATATATATATATATATATATGATGGTTGAATCATCTGAGAAGCAGGCTTCAGGATAATTTAAACATGCAACGATGTTAGAATTTGGAGAGAACTTCATAAGATTAGGTCAGCCATCTAAGTACAATTGAAATCTGAAAACATAAAAAAACTAAAAACAGATTAGGTAGAAAGTCTATAACTGCTATTTTAAATACTGTTAATCTTCTAAGTCCTGCGTCTACACATGAGCAGTAGCTTATTTCACTATTCAAAGGCAAGTATTTAACCACTGCAAGTAATAGCAAGTATTTATTAGACACGAAAGGCAATGCCAAAGAATGCTCAAACTGCTGAACACTTGCACTCATCTCACACACCAGTAAAGTAATGCTCAAAATTCTCCAAGCCAGGCTTCAGCAATACATGAACCATGAACTTCCTGATGTTCAAGCTGGTTTTGGAAAAGGCAGAAGAACCAGAGGTCAAATTGCCAACATCTGCTGGATCATCGAAAAAGCAAGAGAGTTCCAGAAAAACATCTATTTCTGCTTTATTGACTATGCCAAAGCCTTTGACTGTGTGGATCACAATAAACTGTGGAAAATTCTGAAAGAGATGGGAATGCCAGACCACCTGACCTGCCTCTTGAGAAACCTATGTGCAGGTCAGGAAGCAACAGTTAGAACTGGACATGGAACAACAGACTGGTTCCAAATAGGAAAAGGCGTACGTCAAGGCTGTATATTGTCACCCTGCTTATTTAACTTATATGCAGAGTACATCAGGAGAAACAATGGGCTGGAAGAAGCACAAGCTGGAATCAAGATTGCAAGGAGAAATATCAATAACCTCAGATACGCAGATGACACCTCCCTGATGGCAGAAAGTGAAGAGGAGCTAAAAAGACTCAATGAAAGTGAAAGAGGAGAGTGAAAAAGTTGGCTTAAAGTTCAACATTCAGAAAACGAATATCATGGCATCTGG
The DNA here is from genome assembly GCF_023091745.1 of Budorcas taxicolor. Lineage (NCBI taxonomy): Eukaryota > Metazoa > Chordata > Mammalia > Artiodactyla > Bovidae > Budorcas > Budorcas taxicolor. Next base: position 50,879,943 of record NC_068929.1, on the reverse strand, counting down.
TCCCATCACTTCATGGGAAATAGATGGGGAAACAGTGGAAACAGTGTCAGACTGGATTTTGGGGGCTCCAAAATCCCTGCAGATGGTGATTGCAGCCATGAAATTAAAAGATGCTTACTCCTTGGAAGAAAAGTAATGACCAACCTAGATAGTGTATTGAAAAACAGAGACCTTACTTTGCCAACAAAGGTCCATCTAGTCAAGGCTATGACTTTTCCTGTGGTCATGTATGGATGTGAGAGTTGGACTGTGAAGAAAGCTGAGTGCCAAAGAATTGATGCTTTTGAACTGTGGTGTTGGAGGAGACTCTTGAGAGTCCCTTGGACTGCAAGGAGATCCAAACACTCCTCTCTCTGAAGGAGATCAGTCCTGGGTGTTCTTTGGAAGGAATGATGCTAAAGCTGAAACTCCAGGACTTTGTCCACCTCATGCGAAGATCTGACTCATTGGAAAAGACTCTGATGCTGGGAGGGATTGGGGGCAGGAGGAGAAGGGGACGACAGAGGATGAGATGGCTGGATGGCATCACTAACTCGACGGACGTGAGTCTGAGTGAACTCCAGGAGCTGATGACAGACAGGGAGGCCTGGCATGCTGTGATTCATGGGGTCGCAAAGAGTTGGACACGACTGAGTGACTGAACTGATACTGATACTGGTTGAACACTGATAAAACTGCTGTATGTAATTTTGTTATATCATTTCCCGAAAGTTTATAGCTCTATGAAAAAATGTAGTCACAGAATGTACCTAATAGATGCCCCCAACCATAGTAAGCATATTTGACCCAGGTACCTGACAGCAATGATTTGGAATCCACCTCAACATTTGCACTAAATCTGCACTTCCACTTAGGAAACTCTCAGGCATTAATTAAACTCAGCAAGGCAGCTTTTGTAGACTCATTGCTGGGTCTTTTAGTTTCTTCTTCTTTTTTTTTTTTTTTCCTCACGTTTTCAGATTTCAGTTGTTTTTAGATGACTCACCTAATCTTATGAAGTTGTCTCCAAAATTTTCTCTAACATCCTTGCATGTTTAATTTATCCTGAAGCCTGCTTCTCAGATAATTCAATCAGCACAGATATATATATGCCCACATACATATGTTAAAACTGTATACATATATATATATACAGTTTTAATTCCATAATAGAAAGTATAACAATTTATCCATGATTAGAAAGTGAATTGGCTCAGTCGTGTTCAACTCTTTGTGACCCCATGGACTGTAACCTACCAGGCTCCTCTGTCCATGGGATTTTTCAGGCAAGAATACTGGAATGGGTTGCCGTTTCCTTCTTCAGAGAATCTTCCCGACCCAGGGATTGAACCTGGACCTCCCAGATTGTCAGCAGACGCTTTACCATCTGAGCCACCAAGGAAGTCCATTACTACTTGGAAAGGTACAGATGTGTGACTACACTGAGGTCCTCAAAAATGGAATCACTTGACAATCAACTTGTTACAAGAGCTGTAGAAAAGAATACTTGTGAACTGAACCTCAGGATCTCCATATAGATTGAAATGCATCCAATCTATGGCATGTGTGTGCTAAGTCACTTCAGTTGTATCTCACTCTTTGCTGTCCCGTGGGCTATAGCCCTCCAGCCTCCTCTATCCATTGGATTCTCCAGGTAAGAATACTGGAGTTGCCATTTTCTTCTCCAGAGGACCTTCCAGACTCAGAGATTGAACCTGTGTTTTTTTTTTTACGTCTCCTGTATTAACAGGTGGATTCTCTACCACTAGTGCCACCTGGAAACCTAGCTTAGCAGAAACTTTGTGTTTGTGAATATTGCTGTTGTTTGGTCATTAAGTCATGTCAAACTCTTTGTAGCACCAAGGACTGTAGCCCTGAAGGCCCCTCTATTCATGGGATTTCCCAGGCAGGAATACTGGAGGGACTTGCCATTTCCTTCTTCAGGGGATATTTGTGACCCTGGAATTGAATCCCTGTCTCCTGCACTGGCAGGCAGATTCTTTACCACGGAGCCACTAGGGAAGTTCCATGCAAAGCATTATCCTTCCATAGTTTTTAGAAATGATGTAGTGATCCTTTTACTTCTTCTTTTTCTTTTATTTATGTTATTTTATTTTACAGTGTCCATATGTGGACAGGAAGACAGCATCTTTTTAAAAGTAGGTTTATAATTTTAATGAACTGAATTGTTTGCATATATTTGCATAGATTTATTTAACATAGGTGTATCTCTAGATATTTATTCATTAAAATATTCCTTTAAGTTATATTTACTTTTCTATCCCTAGTTATTTAAAGTACCTTTTTAACAAATGAGAAAACTAAAGTTCTATTTATATGTATATTTAGCTTTTGACCTGTTGCTAACTTACATAATATTTGAAAGTTCGATAAAGCATTGAGATTTATTTTTTAAATAAAATAATATAATCTGTTTTGTTTTGTCACCTAATTAAAAGAAGATGAGCTCCTTTGGTTGTGTACCTAATGCATTCTGAGCATGTCTATGAGGTTCTAATATAATATATACCTTCCTTGTTTAAGATAATCAACTTCAAAAGAAAACGGCAACTTTTATTATAACTTAACACTTACTGCAACATATTTGAAGTTCCTTTTAATTATCAACATTGTCAATAACTCTGAATACTAAACTATCATATTGACCATTAAATCGCTACCATCACAAATAAAATGGTCGCAAGGTTAAAGGCTTGAATCTTGAAACTATACTATATATTTAGTGGATAGGTGAGGATTCCAACAAGGATAATAGGAGTCATAAATCATTGAGCTGATGGAATTTGATTGAAGAATGAAAATAAATAATGTTTTCCCTCTCTTTCATCTCTTATTTTTAATGTTTTATAACATTTATAATTATCTTAAGTATTAATCCTAGAAAACAAAAACAAATAAGGAGAAAAAAGTCAGTAGACAACCTGAGAGATTTCATTTGAACCAAGACTACCAACATCCATACAAAGCTAGGAAATTATTAGGAATCAGGAAGTGACCAACACATAGCAAACTATTATTAAACACTTTCTTACTTATTAGCATTGAGTATAGATTATACTGGATGGTAGTGTTCCTTTGGAAAAAAAAAATTCTGATACTTATTTACACCTGATCATCATTTCATTGTTTGATAAATTTTCATCTTCATTTGTGGATGAATGATCTGAGTCATTTGTGGTTCAACGGTATTTGCATTTCTGCTCCCAGTGTTTAAAAAATATAAACATTTGAATCCATTAGCAAGCTTCAATTTATGGCTTGGAAGATTGCTTTATTTTGAACAAATGCTGTTGGATAAAAATCTAATGAATTTACATAATGGAATCTATAAATGTAATGGATTAACAACATTAGTGTATTTGTTGCAGTAATTTACTTTTTCTTTTTAGATGAAAAAGAATGTTTTTAATTTTCCTTTAACAGATATTATTAATCTTGTTGACAATGTGGCTAAACATGTTGTCAGATCTATTTACCACTAACGATAAAAATGTCTTACATCTGAGCCTCTCTGAAAAAAAAAAAAGGCATATAAATTTCTCAAAGACTGTTTTGAATATAAGCAGACATATAGGAGATATTTGAAACATTCAATGAGAAATAAAAAACATTATTATATTCCACTACTTCTAAGAACTTAAAGTAAAAAATAATATCATGTCAAAACAAAATGAAAATTGTAGTTATACATTATCATATATTATTGGCCTCATATATTTTAAATATAATAACATAAGTTTAAAAGTTGCAGGCTTTGCTTTTAATAAATGAGGTTGAAAATAATTATTTTATACCCTTATTGCTATTTAGTTTTATAATAGTATATCTGTTATAATTGTATGTCATTAGAATTATGTTAATTTCATTTCAATTTTCTGAATTATGATAAATACACATTTCTATATCAAATAGTTATAGGTATCTGAAAATAATTAGAAAACCAAAAAATTCATATATATATATATATATATACACATATGACTTTAATTCTACGTGGTTGATTAAAAACAAAGTTTACCTTTGTGAGAGTCAAGACCTTAAATTATGAAATGAGTATTATTTAAAGTAAAGAAATAAAATGAAGTGGTTTAAGAAAGATGGTGGTGTTCCACTAACATATACAAATAGCAAAGAGATTTGAATGGCATAAAAAGAAGAAAGATTTTTACAATACAATAGAACTGAGGATAATACCATCACATACAGAGAAAAATGAGGCTCACCAAAAATATCAGTTCTTTCCCATTGTGACCTGAAAGATTGGGGCATTGAAATTTAGGGTTTGTAGTCTGTACAGATAATTAATTAGGAAACAATAAAACAGCTTTCGGAGACAGCAATGGCACCCCACTCCAGTACTGTTGCCTGGAAAATCCAATGGGCAGAGGAGCCTGGTAGGCTGCAGTCCATGGGGTCGCGAAGAGTCCGACACGACTGAGCGACTTCACCTTTGAAGGAAATGGCAACCCACTCCAGTGTTCTTTCCTGGAGAATCCCAGGGACGGCTGGATTGCTTCAAGACTGAAGCAACTTAGTAGCAGTAGCAGCAGCAAAACAGCTTTAATAAAGCCAAAATATATTCTAGCTTTATTACAATTTAATTCATAATTTATATCTTTAGATACTCTCTTCTGTCTCATCTTTCTGGTTCCCTGCTCTTCCTCTATTATTAAGGGATTGTGTGATTTTACTGAGTCCACCAGCAGAATCTTATTTCAGGGTTGCTGATTAGTAATATTCATTACATCAGCAAAATTCCTTTACCATGTAAGCAAGCATATTCACTGTGTCACATATTCTTGGATAGTATCTTATTTGGGGGTCATCTCTATCAAATCCCTATTAAAATACTAGTGATATTTTTTTCAAGAAAGAGGAAAAACAGCCCTGAAATTCATATGAGCCAAAGAGGACACCAAATAATTATATATTCTCAACACAATCTTGAGAAAGAACAAAACTGGATCATCACACTTTCCAATTTCAAAAGATATTACAAAACTACAGTAATGAAAACAGTATAGTGAAAGTTGCTCAGTCATATCTGACTCTGCAATCCCATGGACTGTAGCCCACCAGGCTCCTCCATCCATGAAATTCTACTGGCCAGAATACTGGAGTGGGTAGAGAAGGGATCTCCCCAATCCAGGGATTGAACCCAGGTCTCCCACATTACAGGCAGATTCCTTCCCATCTGAGCAACCAGGTGAACCCAGGAATAATAGAGTGGGTATCTATGGGGTCACACAGAGTTGGACACGACTGAAGCGACTTAGCAGCAACAGTAGCAGTAGCAGCCTATCTCTTGAGTGGATCTTCCTGACCCAGGAATTGAGCCAGGATCTCCTGAATTTCAGGCAGATTCTTTACCAGCCGAGCTACCAAGGAAGCCACAATATTGCAGGGATGTAAAGACAGATATATAGACTGAAAGAAAAGAATAGACAGCGCAGACATAAACCCATATATAAATGATGGGATGATCTACATTGGTGCCAATACTACACCATGAGGAAAGGATAGTCTCTTCAACGAATAATGTTGGGAAAACTGGATATCCATAAAAAAAGGCATAAAATAGTGCCTTATATTATACAAAATACACAAAATAGACTAAAAAAGGGGTAGAGATTCAAATGTAACACATGAAACTCTAAAACCCCTAGAAGAAAACACTCAAAGTATTCATAACACTAATCTTAGCAAAGATTTTACGGGTATGACGCTAAAAGAAGGAAAGTGAAAGTGAAGTCGCTCAGTCGTGCCCAACTCTTTGCGACCCCATGGACTGTAGCCTACCAGGCTCCTCTGTTCATGGGATTCTCCAGGCAAGAATACTGGAGTGGGTTGCCATTTCCCTCTTCAGGGGATCTTCCCGACCCAGGGATCGAACCCAGATCTCCCGCATTGCAGGCAGACGCTTTAACCTCTGAGCCACCAGGGAAGCATGACACTAAAAAGCACAATCCAAAAATAACAACAATAAACATGTGGCTACTACACAATAAGGGAAATACTGAACAAAGTGAAAGCTAACCTATTGAAATGAAAATATTTGCAAAGCACTGTGCTTCAAAACAGTCTTCTTCATCACAGAAGTCAGGTTTGGGGGATATCAAATGGGCAGTTATTTGAAGCTCTGCTTCACTACCATTTTAATAGGGCTGAGAGATGGAAACATTGAACAATGTGTTAACCTTGTGATGGAGACAATCCTCAGTGTTCTGTTGTTGTTCATTCACTCAGTCGTGTCCAACTCTTTACGACCCCACGGACTGCAGTATACCAGTGGCGTTCTAGCATGGACTAAAACTCACTGTTCCTGCATATGACCATAGTTTTAATGGAGAGAAGAAAGATTTTGCACAGGTTCTTAAAAGGAAATATTCAAATTTGTAGATATTATGAAATAGTCCTTCTGATCTCCATCTTGTCAAACACATTGTGAGCATGTTATGACAGCCTGTGGGAGCATAGGCTATCTAATGCAAGCACCACAAGTACTGAAAAATGCCCTTATGCAAGGTGTGCTGTTATTTTTTCAATGTTAATGTTTTATTGGAATGTAAATGTATCTATTGAATAGTGTACAGAAGTATCTAGCCAATGAATTTTTGCAAACTGAATGCATCTGTATAAGCACCCAGATCAACTTATAGAACTTCACCGGCATTCCAGAAGCCCTCTTGTTTTCTACTACTCCCAGACCCCAAAAAAGAAAAACATATCCCTGACATATTCCAAGTCTTAGATCTGTGAATTTATTGTCTGATCAATTTTGGACTAGTTTTACCATTGTTTCCTCAAATATGTTTTTCTGTTTCCCACTCTGTCTTCTCCTTTTAGAATTCCAATTATGCATGTATGTTAGGGCTTTTGAAGAAATCCCATTGTTAACTGATTCTCTGTTCATTATTTTCCATTCTCCTTTCTGTTAGTGGTTTTGATTTAGTTACTATTGCTACATCTTCATAATAATCCATCTTTTCTTCTATAGTGCCTAATCTGCTATTAATTTCAAACAGTATATGTTACATCTCAAATATTATAATTTTCTTCTCCAGTGATTTGATTTGTTTTATATATCTCATATCTACACTGAACATGTTCAGTCTTTTGTTTAAATTTTTAAATCTGTGGGATGAGGTTATAACATTTTTGACACCTGTTTTAGTCTTGATCTGTCTCAATTTATTTCCCTTTTCCTCATAGGGGTTATATTTTCCTGCTCATTTGCTTGTCTGGTAAGTTTTGATTACACCACAGTTATTATGAATTTTGTCCCTTGTTAGTTGCAGGATATTTTTGTGCTCTTCTAAATGCTGTTGCACTTTGTTCTGAAAGGTTGTTAAGTTAGTTGGAAATTGGTTCTTTTGAGACTTACTTTTAAAGTTCGTCTGAAGGGACTAGAACTGGCAGTAGTCTAGGGCTAATTATTCACTTCTATTGAGGCAGGGTCTTTCTGGGTGCTTGACCAACAGGCCATGGATCCTGACCTTTACTAAATCTGCTCTAATTCTTAAGGGTGGTTCTTTACCCAGACCAGGATAATTGCCTCACATACCTGCTTTGATCTATGTACTGTTGAATACTTAAGGGGACCAAGTATAGATCTTTGGACTTTTCTCACTGCATCTCTTTTCTCTGGCACTCTGCATTGCAAGCTCAAGTGTCTTTGTCTCCCTACACTCTCTGACATTGCCTTACTTAAGGAATCTGTTGTGATTTGGAAGAAGTCACTGGGTAATAAGCTGGGGCAATTGCATGGCTCACCTTGATTTCCATCTCCCAGAGATAACTGCCCTCCATTGCCTGACTGCCAGTCTTGAAATGGTTGATTTTATATATTTTCATCCTGTGTTTTTGAATTAAACTAGATTATCCTGGATGCTACTAACATGGACTACATATTTCAACCTGTAATGGAAATGCTTTCACTGAAATGCATTTAATTGTCATTTCATTGGTCTGTGTTAATACAGAAAAACCTTAAAGATAAATTTGTTTTCAATAGAATATTGTTGTCAGTGTCATCATTATAATCTTTTATATGATGACTCATATAAAATATCATAAAATCTCATTAAAAATTTCAGTTCAATAAACAGTTGGACTACTTTGTGTAACATAACTGGTATCGATATAAATAATCACTTGTGACTTTTTTCCTTCATAAAAGTACAAACCTAAATGTATGATCTGACAGATCCAAATGTCTAGTTTTTGAATGAACTCCTCATTTGACTCTAGTTTTCTGATGACTACTTTTCCCTTGTCAAAATCCTCTCAGTGACGATTGCTCAGACTAAATACACAGATAGTCTAAAACAGAAGTGTGTATAGATAGAGTGGTAGCTGTGTGTCCTTCCCTGACTTTTCTAAACTGAATTTCTTGCTTTCCTGGCTCAACAGTCCCCTCCTGATACTTTCAGACATATTCAGTTCTACATAATTAATTTCTTGTATGCCCACCAATGGAATCTGCCAGAACTCTCTTACCCTAACAGATTTTTGGATTTGGCTCTTTTCCCCAGCCATATCCTGCTGCTCCTCATCCCTTTGTATGACAGTGGCAGTACCCTGAGAGGTTGTGCCAAATGATACGCTGATGAGAGAATAATTAAAGTCATTCAATTATCAAGTGTTTATGGAAGATAAAATTTGTGCCAGCAATTGTACTGTGTTATGGAAATATGACATGGACCTGTCATATCAATGAATTTTCACAAAAATCTAAAAAACACACTGCTTTGAATGTCTTCCTTAAACAGTAGTTCATTCTGACACTGGAAAAAGGAAGTCATGGTCTTTAATTTAAAGGTTTACTTTCCAAATATCTAGAAACATGCAATCACAAGATTTACCTATAAGAAAATATATTGATGTTTCACAGATGATGGCTATAAAACATCATTTTATCAGTGTAAACTTAAGCAACAAATCTCCTATTCAAAGGGAGAATATTGATGGTTATTCCATCAATAAACTTAATAAACTTAAATATTAGTGCCATAGCTACAATAGGTTGACTAATAGTCATAACTTACAGTAATACTGGTTATATTGAATGGAAATTGGAACAGATATGTTTTAGGGTATAAGAAGGAGGAAAGAAACAGAAACTTAGACATGTTGTTATAAAGTTCTTGGTTGTCTAAGTGTTGCCTGTCAGAAAATAAGTTTTCTTTCCTCTTTTAATATTTTAAATTATGAAAATATGATACAGTTACAGGAGACTTGGAAAATACAGAACAAAGTTACATATAGTTCCACTATATGTTGCAATTATTTTTAAGTAGATAAATTAGGATTTTTAGTTGGAGTTTCAATATCAAACTCTCAAAAATTAGTAGAATAAATATACAGAAAAGTAGAAGGATATAGTAGAGATTAAAATCACTATAAACCATGTCAGCATAATTAAGATTTATGCATTTTTCACACGATAGTAGGATACAAATTCTATTCAAGTTCCTGTAGACTACAAATTAGGAGACACTGGAACATATCTGGGCACATAAAAAAAGATCTAAAACAGAAAATAATTTTTAACTTTAGAATCCTGATAACATATATATTTCCACAAATAAGACTAAAAACAATATTACCTAATTTTTTGGTTAAAAATATTCCAGTTATCTTTCTGGTTGTGAGACTGAGTAGTGAACAAGAACGAATCATCTCAGGCATCATGGATTATGCATTATAGTAGCAATAGAGCTTTCTACTTCTCTCTGTCTCTGTCTCTCTCTCTCACACACACATACACACACACATAAATATACACACACACACAGACATATATCAACAACCATTTATTTTGAATGTATATAGAATGGACAAAAACAATTTTCTCTTTTTATATGAATTTGTGAAAGTTACTCTTAAATTTTTAATAACTGGACAGCAAAGAGCTTTAAGAACATTAATGTTGATGCTGTTCTTTGAAAAATGATTTTATTCAACAATTAACTTAATAATACATTGGTTTGCATCAAGACATGCTTTCCTAGGGTTTTGTGTTTTTTTTTGACTTTATTTTTCTTTACAATACTGTATTGGTTTTGCCATACATCAACCATGAATCTGCCACAGGTGTACACGTGTTCCCAATCCTGAACCCCCCTCCCACCTCCCTCCCCATACCATCTCTCTGGGTCATCCCAGTACACCAGCCCCAAGCATCCTGTTTCCTGCATTGAACCTAGACTGGCAATTTGTTTCTTATATGATATTATATGATATTATACATGTTTCAATGCCATTCTCCCAAATCATCCCACCCCTCTCCCTCTCCCACAGAGTCCAAAAGACTGTTCTAAACGTCTGTATTTCTTTTGCTGTCTTGCATACAGGGTTATCATTACCATCTTTCTAAATTCCATATATATGTGTTAGTATAATGTATTGGTGTTTTTCTTTCTGGCTTACTTCACTCTGTATAATTGGCTCCAGTTTCATCCACTTCAGTAGAACTGGTTCAAAACTCCATTGTGAATATGTACCACAGCTTTCTTATCCATTCATCTGCTGATGGACATCTAGGTTGCATCCATGTCCTGGCTATTATAAACAGCACTGCGATGAACATTGGGATATACGTGTCTCTTTAAATTCTGGTTTCCTTGGTGTGTGTGCTCAGCAATGAGAAGCTTTCTTAGTTTTTATTGTTTCTAAATATATATATCATGATATCCTGCCATGGGTAATTCAAGATTGAATATTACCATCTGTTTTCCATGGAGTTCCCAACTACTGTCACAAAATACCTTAAACAAGATAAAAAAATACAACACCAATACATGGTTATGTCAGATATAACAACATAGACTTATTCAAATGAGATTGCTGTGCTGTGCCTAGTCACTCAGTCACATCCAACTCTTTGCCACTCCATGGACTGTAGCCTTCCAGGCTCTTCTGTTCATGGGGATTCTTCAGGCAAAAATGCTGGAGTGGGTCTCTTTTACAATGTTTTCTAAGTACATTTGTGTTTTTAAGGAAATAGGCACTCCTCACTGAGAAGGAATACCTTCTAAAAATGTATATGTCATTGAATTCCTTCAAATAAGCACATTTCGAATCACTAGTTATCTGCATGAGAAAGTAATTATTCTTCATATTTAAACAATTTCATGCAGTCTTTTGTAGCACTCAAAATACATTTCAGAAATTTGATTTCTGGGGTAAAAATAGGGCTGGTGATAGAAAAGCTGGAATCAACTAACAAGAATGAAGTGATAAAAACCGTTGGATGGCTCTGGAGTTTGGAATCAGATTGGAATGGAAAGGGAAAAATGTCTTAGAAAAAAATAATATTGAAAAGGCTTTAAAGAGTCTAACCAGAAGGAAAAGACTGATTGCATTGTTTTGTTTTGTTTTTTTTTTCTTTTTTGAACTTTTGTTTTCCTGTTCTTAACTAAAAGAAAAGGAATAATGGGCATATTAGGAATTAATACATTTGTTAAAATCAATGACTTCCACTCCTAAATCTCTCCACATTATTCCTTTCATTTTCTAAATCTCCATAGAAAGAAAGATCAAATGACAGAAATTATGGAATTAAATATAGACTTCTACTTTAAATACAATAAAAAATATTATTTTGAAGCACTGATTTTATTCCCTTTATATACATATGCAGAAGAGAGATTGCTGGATCATATGGTAGTTCAACTTTTAGTTTTTTGAGGGCTCTGCATAGTTTTTTTTTTTTAATTTTTATTTTTACTTTATTTTACTTTACAATACTGTTTTTAATAACAGTTGTACCAGGTTACATTCCAACCAACAGTGTATTGGTGATCTGTTTTCTCCACATCCTGAAAAATACTTGTCATCTTTATTATTAATAATTTATCTTTGATAATAGCCATTCTGGCAAGTATGATTTGATGTCTTGCTGTGGTTTTGATTTATTTTTCCCTGTAGTGATATTGAGCATCTTTCACATACCCACTGGCCAACTGTATGTAACTATATGAAAGGGTATGCTGCTACTGCTGCTGCTACTGAAGACACTTCAGTTGTGTCCAGCTCTGTGCGACCCTGTAGATGGCAGCCCACCAGGCTCCGCCATCCCTGGGATTCTCCAGGCAAGAACACTGGAGTGGGTTGCCATTTCCTTCTCCAATGCATGAAAGTGAAAAGTGAAAGTGAAGTCATTCAGTCGTGTCCAACTCTTCGCGACCCCATGGACTGCAGCCTACCAGGCTCCTCTGTCCATGGGATTTTGTATGCTAGTCAGCTTTACTAAACTTTTCACTCTGTATATATATATATATATATATATATATATATATATATATATAGTAGATCATAATATGTTACACTTTAAATAAAATTATAAATAGCTAGTACTTACATAGTGCTATGTGCTAGAGATGTTCTAAGCACTGTATAATAGAAGCAAGAATTTTGGTTCATTCTGCTTCCTCCTAATAAATGTATATGCCTGCAGTCTTAAATTTTTTTTATTTTAAAAATTAAATGAAAAGCAATTTAAAATAAAATAGCAAAAATAGTAGTGACATGATGCATCATTGTGATTATAATTTATTGAGATTTATTGAGTAGTTACTTATATGTCAATACATCTATTGTGGGTTTTATTACATTATTTCTTTTTCAAAATAACTGCATGAAATAAATATTAATTCGATATTACATATCAGAAAATAGGAGCTAGGACATTTAAGAAATTTGATGTAGATTCAGGAAAATTCAAGACAAGAACATAACTTTTTTTTTTTTTTTTTTTTGCCAGTGGAGATTAGATGGGGTAAGTGATTTCACCCTTTTCTTTTTGCTTTTAAGTAAGATGTTCCATGATCTGTGTTCCTGAGTTAAAAATCCTCTGATTAGAGATCATGATTATTTTTCTTTTTCTGGAAAATAAGCTAGAAATATTCCTTGAACTATGTTTCTATGTTATTTTTTTTATTAGCTATTACATCAGGCCTCAAATTTATTGCAGGAATAACATGACTTAATAGTAGATGGATTGAGTATACATAGTTTGTCTCATAATGCAAGTAGGGAATCCAGACACACTGGCTGTGACATATACTTCTTCACTGAGTGTTTAACAAGATACGATGTTCTGGACTTTTATGAAAATGTGGAGATCTCTTTGTCAGTCAACAATGGAAGGTTCACAATTGTTACTTGGCCTGACATCTAGTAATCATTCAGATTCAGGCAGGGCTTAGTATAAATATTGCCTGGTTTCTGCCTCACAGGTTCCCTGTAGAGGCTAAACATTTTGTCTGATGTCAGATAGATAATAATTTACCTTTAAAAATGATTCAGATCACTGTCTGTACCTACCTGAATGACAAAGAAAAATAATGCTTCCTAATATGGAATCAATTAGATAGTAAATATCTGATAACATGAGAGGAAGTGGAAAATTAGGGAAAGCAATCTTATTTCTTCAGTTTTATTAAAAATGTGATCTTTGATTTAATGTAGTTATATATCACTTTTTATATAACAAATAGCAGAATTTTTATAACAGACTTTTTAAAAACAAACTTTTACAAAATTTGAATTATGATTTCATCTGAATTTTTTATATTTTTGTCATGAAAAAAAATTGATATGTCCAGCTACAATTCATAAAAGTGCACCATGGAACAACTGTCTGGCAGTAGAGATTGAAATGACAAAACCAATATCCAGACAGGTAATAGTAACAAGCAGTTACTGTATAAAAAATCTCAGACACCATTTATTTTCCAAAGCCACTGGCATGGTGCAGTCCTGATTTGAGAGTAGGAATAGTGCCAGTGGTGGTCCTGAAATGGGTAAGAAGAGAGGAAGGAAAGAAATGAAATGTTTGCAAACCATGGAACAGAAGGTGGGCAAAAAAGAGGCTACAGCAACAGCAGCAAACTCAAAAATTTGGTAGTAAACTTTTTTCAGCAATGCAAAAGGGAGGAAAGGAGAGCTGGACACAGATCTAAAATGGATAAGCTATTGTCATTAAATGTCTTTAGTTTAAAATGTTCTTATTGGACAAAAAAAGCCACTTGTTAATGAGCAAGTGCATCTCCTGAATGATTGGGCTTCCCTGATGGCTTAGAGGTAAGAGAACCCACCTGCCATTGCAGGAGATGTGGGTTCATTTCCTGGGTCTGGAAGATCCCGTGGGGAAGGAAGTGGCAACCCACACCAATATTCTTGCCTGGAGAATCCCAAGGACAGAGGAGCCTGGAGGGCTACACTATCTGGGGTTGCAAAAGAGTCAGACACAGCTTAGCAACTAAACAACAGAGATCACAAACCTAAACCATCATTTCCCAAACTTATTATATATGACTTGAGAATTTTGGTAAAATATAGAATCCTGGACTCTACTCCAAAAGATTCTGAATGAGTAGGGCTTAAATAGGTTGCAATAATTTTCATTTCTAGCCAACTCAAAATTAATGTTTATTCTACCTACTAATATTAATAATTGATGTCCAGGCACTAGTCCTTGGGATCCATGAACATGTTTTGTTGTTTGGCAAAAGGAAACTTAGATTGCAAGTGGAATTAAAGTTGCTAATCATCTGGCTATAAATCAAGGAGATTATTTATATTTATCCATATTGACACAATGTGACTAAAAGTTCCTTAAATGGGAAAGAGAAAGGTAGAAGAGTCAGAACAAGAGAGAGGTGGCATCATCAGAAAGACAGGGGTGGCCATTGCTGACTTTAAAGATGGAAAGGTTAATCAGCAAAGGAATGTGAGCAGTGTCTAGAACTTGGAGAAAACAAGGAATAGATTCTTTTCTAGAACCTCCAGAAAGGAATGCATCTCTGCAGATACCTTGATTTGAGCCCAATGAGACCCATTTCTGACTTCTGACATCCAGAACTGTGAAATAATAAATTCATGTTAAGTCAGTAAGTTTATCATAATTTTTATAGTGGCAAGAGAAAACTAATAAAATAGACTATGCTTTGAATTTGAATTTCCCAGTGGACTCCTGTGGAGTGGTTTGCCCTTCCATTTCCAGGGTATCTTCCTGACCCAGGGATTGAACCTGCATCACCTTCACTGGCAGATGGATTCTTTACCACTCAGGCACTAGGGAAGCCCTAGGCTTTGAATAGCAAGGTTTTAGATATTGCAAATTTCCTATCCATGTACTTATGATTTGGAACACTGGAGAGAATCCAAGAATGTTGGTGGCGTTCATTTATCAGTAGTCTTTACTGGAAAGTACTTAATATATTCAGTATTATAATTTGCTAATTAAAATAGTGATAGTGGTATATAATCCACAATGATTAGTTATACTCTTTCAAGTTTATCTATTCAACCACAGAAGACTGTTGAAGATGAGCTGTGTTAAAAACAGAGATAGAAGAAAGTGAAAACAATATACCTTTTATATCTTCCTTTTAGGGAAATATTAAAAGCCATTTTAACATGGAAGTCTTCCAATGTACATCATTTGGACAAACTCTCTGTGTTCATCACATTTTTCCTATGTTAAAATGTCAGATGATTAAATTAAAAAGACCCTTTCTTCTTCTTCTTCTTTTTTTTTTTTTTTGACATTGGATTGGTGCCATCGATCCATACAGAGCCTTTCATAGCTATGGAATTTACAATATGCTAGTTAATGGCAAGTAATAAAAGCCTATGTATTTGGATATTCTGACTGTCAATATTCAATAAATATTCATCATTTTATGAAAAGAGAACAAGTGTTATATGTTCTAGGCTTCCCATTGATTGTATCTTGTTATCTTGTTGATTCTTCCTGACATTGTCAGTGGAATGTACACATTGTACAAAGATTGCAATGTGTACCATTGCACAATTGTACAAATTGTGCAAAAAGTCTGATGGAGGTAAATCTCACAGATACGTGCCTATAGCTGTGTGTAAGTTTCCTTGGTGGCTCAGATGGTAAAGCGTCTGTTTGCAATGTGGGAGACCCAGGTTTGATCCCTGGGTCGGGAAGACCCCCTGGAGAAGGAAATGGTAACCCACTCCAGTATTCTTGCCTGAGAATCCCCATGGACAGAGGAGCGTGGCGGGCTACAGTCCATGGGCTCGCAGAGTCGGATACGACTGAGCGACTTCAGTTTCAGCTATGTGTATAATTTAGGCAATCACAAAACTTAAACCCTGATATGCTCAGCCTTATAGTTGCAATTTGACATCATATACTTAGAATTAAAAAGAAAAGCAGAAATGGGTAGGACAGCACTTAGAGGGTGCTGACTAGAGGTGATAGACATATCTCTTCATTCTCTTTCCATTCCATGCCTGCCTTCTTTCAAATGGGCATAAAGCTAGTGACTACAATCAGAGTCCTGGAGTTTTTCTCACTCTATAAATATGTAAATCCTGAGAATACACCTCCTTGTAACATAGAAACAAAGAATATACTTCTAAGAAAGAGGCATCATCATCATCCTCGCTTTTTGTAGTATATTTTCATAATTTGTCTACCTACATTCTATGGTCATCTTCATTAATGTATGAATGTGTAAATAGATATAAGCAAAAGATAAAATATGGTACAGGTGAGAAAGATGGATTTTGTGTATGCTATCTTATCACCTTTTCTTTTATTATCCCATTGGTTAACCTTTGGAAATTTTTCCTGGACAAAGTTGTGTGCTACTTTTCTTCTCTGAGTTACCAAACTTCCTACTTTCAATTTTTCTTTGTTCTTTGGCTACAATCCTAGAAATGTCTAATACGCTTATCTACTAGATTAATATGTACTGACATTCTGTAGAATTACGGGGCTTTCATTTTTTGTCCATATTAATGAATCGGTATATAAAAGTTCCAACTAACTCTGGAGCTAGAGATATTATTTATATCACTCAAGCTTTAGATACTTCAGATCATCTTAAAAATTCCACATTATCTGTCTTCCTAAGCATATAAAGAAAATAAAAGATTTTAGAATCCATAGTAGGTTCTCCCACTTTTCCAGTAGTATCAATCACTCAGGCAACATATGATAGTATTTTAAATGGCATTCTTTAAGAGAAAAAATTCTTTAGATTCATGTCACTGAAGAATAGTTAGGCATATAAATGTCATTGAGAATAATGAAAGTAATTTGCAGTAGAGGATTATGTATGCATCTTTTTTAGATCCATTGTCACCCTGATCTTGGAAAGTTAGAACAATATTAAGACTCTATGAAACATAGAAAGGCTGACTGATTTGGAATGGAGGGTCAATAAAAAAGAGAAAATTATCCAGTAATCATTTGTTATTATTGACTCAGGTGCATGAAAGTGCAAGCGTTAGTCTTTCAGTTACATCTCCTCTTTGAGAGCCCATGGACTGTAGCCTGCCAGGCTCCTCTGCCCTTGAGATTTTCTAGGCAGGAATAGTGAAGTGGGTTTCCTTTCCCTTCTCCAGGGTATCTTACCAACCCAGGGATCAAACCTAGGTCTCCTACATGGCAGGTAGATACTTTATCATCTGAGCCACAAGGGAAGCTTAACTCAGATGTTATTCACCTAATAATTATTCATTGACTTAGTGAACACTTGTGTACTGAATGCCTATGACATGCTAAGCACTCAGTCACTCTTCTGAGTTTGAGATGGGAGAGGCAAATATAAAGGAAACTTCTTCATTCAAACATTTTATATTCACATGACAGAAGTAGCTATTAAGACATTTTGACTAAAATGTATAGGATGTGAATAGTAATTAATGGAGAAAAAAAACTCAGAAAAAAGTATAGGAAATGAAAATGCTTCTTTGAAACAGAGTGCTGTCAAGCAAGGTCTCACCAAAAAACAGAATATTTGAATAAATACATAAATTAAGTGAGGTAGTGAACCATGCAGGTAACTAAGGACATAAAATTTCATTAAAGAGAAGATCAAGTACTAATGCCTTCAGTTGGGTTATTTTTGAAATTTCCTAGTAAATGCTAGAAGACTGATATAGTAGGATGATGGAGCCAGTAAAAGTCAGAGAGGTGGGATACTCCAGATAACATGTACACCCATGGCTGATTCACGTCAATGTGTGCCAAAAACTATTAAAATATTCTAAAGTAATTACCCTCCAATTAAAAGAAATACATTATTTTTTTTTAAAAAAGGCTAGTCCATATGAAGACTTAATCAACCGCTGTAAAGACACAGAGAGACATAGAAATTTAGTCAAGGGCTTTGAACAGAGAAATGGCAGTTTATATGTAGAAGTTCTCTGGCTGCCTCTCTGGAGAATAAATTTACAGGGGAAGAAAACTGAGGTAAAGAGATACTTCGGGATAATATTGAATAGTCTAATGGGGATATGATAGTAGCTTTGGCAAGATTCTAGTACGGAAATGGATAATACATGATTAGATTCCAGAAACAGAACAAAAAAGAGTTGCTGGTATATTAAGTACAGATTATAGGAGAGAAAAAGTCAAAAATGATCAATAATTTTTGCTGAGCTACTAAAAGAATAGTCTTGACATCAACTTAGATGGAGATATGGCAAGAGGGGTAGAAGAAAAGATGTGGAGCTGCGTTTTGAATTTGCCATGTTTCAGCTGCCGGTCTGAGATGAGATTTAAGACCTTGAGTGGTGGTGGTTAGTTGCTGAGTCATGTCCAACTCTTACAACACACGGACTCTAGCTTGCCAGGCTCCTCTTTCCCTGGGATTCCACAGGCATTAAAACTGGAGTGGGTTGCCATTTCCTTCTCCAGAGGATCTTCCCAATCCAGGAATAGAACCCAGGTCTCCTGACTTGCAGGAAGATTCTTTACCGAGTGAGCTATGGGGGAAGATCCCAGTACTTTGAGTAGGCAGTTGAATGCATGAGACTGAAATTCACAGGAAAGGTTCAGGCTGAAAATATAAAATTTGAATCAGCTTACTAATGTTCTTATAAGAATGTGCCCTCAGGCCCTCCTAAAATTAACAAATCAGGGAGATAGGAAGAATTAGCAATGGAAACTAAGAAGTGAAACAACTGAATGGGAGTTTAGCTAGAAAACTGTTACATCCTAGGAGTCAAGCAGGTAAAGAGTTTCGGGTAAGATTAAAACAGAAAAGGATTCTGGATTTCACCATTTATACATTATTTATGACTCTGGTAAGGGCAATTTCAGTGGAGAGGGGATGAAACCTCACTACATGAAATTCTACAACAACAACAAAAGCTTAAGAAAAAAATTTGGAACAAGCCACAAAGACATTATTTTCATAGAGTATTTTCTCTAAAGAAAGAAGGGAACAGATTACTAGCTGGAGCTAAAGTTGTATCAATATATGGGGTCGCAGAGAGTCGAGAGTCGGATACGACTGAGTGACTGCACTTTATATGCAATGAGAATAAAAAGAAGGGAAGAAACAATATGGAAGAGAGAGTAGATAGAACATCTGCATGGATATCTTTGAGTACATGACAAAGGATGTCACAGGTGGAGCTGCTGGTCAAAGAAACGAACTTTGTTTGAAGTAGGGGACAGTCCTTTTATAGTATGTGGAGTGAAACAAGAATATATGCATAGATAAGATGGATGAAATGGGGCAGACGGATAGTTTGAAGCTTGTCAATTTTTAAATTATTATTATAGTAATTATCAGATGAGAATGAGGGAAGTGGAGTAGATGCCAATATTTTTTTTTCAAGATTTACATATAAAACCTCACTTTATATACATATTGGTTAAAGAACTGACTACCAATGTTATATCTGCTTCCCTTCTAATATATTTCTGCTTAATGATTGTTTAACATATAGGGCTTGCTTAAGAAGAAAATGATTGCAATGGAAAGAAAATAAATTTGCGAATAGAGAGGACTGACTCATTAATATCCAATATTTTCTACTTATTTACTTTGAGTTTTTTTGTGCAATTACTTAGATATATTTGAACTTTGTTTTTTATATGTAAAATGAAGATAAATGTATTCAAATATATTCATCTCATATGTTTTTTGTAAAGATTCAAAGTGTTAGAAAAAATATATTGAAATTGAAAATTTGCAAAAGAGATAACTGAGTGTTCTTCCAGTGCAGTATAAGGCTTTCATCTTCAATTGGCTTTGTATTGATTGGACCATTTTTCACCTTTAACTTCAAGGAAAGAGCATTTTAAAAATTAGATTTATTGTTCTTTAAGGTATTAATCAATTTTGTCTGTAACTCCACAATCTTAGTTTAGAATTCCTTTATTAAACTACTTATGAAGACCAAGCTTCTCAAATGCTCATTGAACTGGTTTTAACTTATTTCTGGTTCCCTCATTAATTAATCAGGTAAAAATCATTGGCTCTTTTTTTTTTTTATTTACATGAGTAAATATCAATATACAAAATGTATACTTTAACAAATATACAAAATATACAAAATGTATAGTTTAACAAATATAATGTTATAATCCCTAATTATAAATGTACAAAAGCATACTTATAATTATATAAATTATAAAATATACAAAATGTATATTAAATATATACATTTAAATATACAAAATGTATACTTTAATAAAATATACAAAATGTATACTTCAACAAATTTAATGTTATAATCCCTAGTTGAGTGTCCACATATGTTACTTTAACTCCCTACCAGCCCTTTCCCATATCTATCCCAATCACAGTTTTCTGTTCCTTTCATTGAAACAAAAATCTCAAATTCTTAAAATTCATTAAGGGCATATAGTTTAGTACTTCAGTTCAGTTCAGTTCAGTCGCTCAGTTGTGTCCAACTCTTTGCAACCCCATCAACCACAGCACTCCAGGCTTCCCTGTCCATCACCAGCTCCCAGAGTTCACCCAAACCCATGTCCATTGAGTTGGTGATGTCATCCAACCATCTCATCCTCTATTGTCCCCTTCTCCTGCCCTCAATCTTTCCCAGCATCAGGGTCTTTTCAAATGAGTCGGCTCTTCACATCAGGTGGCCAAAAGTATTGGAGTTTCAGCTTCAACATCAGTCTTTCCATTGAACACTCAGGACTGATTTCCTTTTGGATTGACTGGGTGGATCTCCTTGCAGTCCAAAGGACTCTTTATTTATTTATTTTTTTAATAACTTTTGCTCAGTTTTATTCAGACAGAAAAGTTATTTAGTGTATTTGATAGATTGAGGAGTAAAGTTATAAATAATTGTTTTATAAAAGGAGGCATTCATGAACTTTTTTTTTTTTTTTAACTTTATAATAGCGTATTGGTTTTGCCATACATCAACGTGAATCCACCATGGGTGTACATGCGTTCCCCATCCCGAACCCCCATTCCACTTCCCTCCCAGTCCCATCCCTCTTGGTCATCCCAGTGCACCAGCCCCTTAAGAGTCTTTTCCAACCCCACAGTTCGAAAGTATCAATTCTTCGGTGCTCAGTTTTCTTTATAGTCCGACTCTCACGTTCACACATGACTACTGGAAAAACCATAGCATCGACTAGATGGACTTTGGTTGGCAAAGTAATGTCTTTGCTTTTCAATATGCTGTCTAGATTGGTCATAACTTTCCTTCCAAGGAGCAAGTGTCTATTAATTTGTGGTGTCTTTGCTTTTTAATATGCTGGCTAGATTGGTCATAACTTTCCTTCCAAGGAACAAGGGTCTATTAATTTCATGGCTGCAGTCACCATCTGCAGTGATTTTGGATTCCAAATAATAATAACAATAATAAAGTCAGTTACTGTTTCCACTGTTTCCCCATCTATTTGCCATGAAGGGATAGGACCAGATGCCATGATCTTCGTTTTCTGAATCTAGAGCTTTAAGCCAACATTTTCACTCTCTCCTTTCACTTTCATCAAGAAGCTCTTTAGTTCTTTTTCACTTTCTGCCATAATGGTGGTGTCATCTGCATATCTGATGTTATTGATATTTCTCCCAGCAATCTTGATTCCAGCTTGTGCTTCTTCCAGCCCAGCGTTTCTCATGATATACTCTGCATATAAGTTAAATAAGTAAGGTGAAAATATACAGCCTTGACGTACTTCTTTTCCTATTTGTAACCAGTCTGTTGTTCCATGACCTGTTCTAATTATTGCTTCCTGACCTTCATACAGATTTCTCAAGAGCCAGGTCAGATGGTGTGGTATTCCCATCTCTTTCAGAATTTTCCACATTTGAGTACTTATTCCTACTTTTATATCTTCTTATTGTCCTAGTATTTGGATATATTTAGTTTGTACTTAAAAAGTTTGATAAATTCTGTTGACTAAATATTATAAGTTTCTAAACTGCCCCAACAAATGAATTTTGGTTTGGTAGAAATGTTACTGGATTTGGTGAATAAAAGAATTGTGCCAGAGTTTATTTGGTGAATAAATTCTGACTAGATTATTTAAATGATCATAACATCATTGCTTTATCCATAAAATAATGGAAATAAAACCTCTAAGTTTCTTTATCCAAACTGAAGTACACAATACAGTTTTCTGCTTCTTAATTGGTGCACTGACATATTATTTGAATTTTACTCTTAAAGTTCTAGAAATGTCGTATAACACTACCAATTATGGATGCTACTAAAATTGGGTACACATATTGGAATTAAATGTCCTAGTGAAAAATTCCTGAACTCTTATTTTGTGCCTGAATAAAACTCAAACTCACCAGCTCTACAATAAAGGCTCAATAAATGGTGTATCTCTCTTATTCCACCTCAGCTTCTCTTTAATGACTCCAATTTGATGCTTTTACCAGCTTCTGTTTCAGAAACCAGAATTGGGTTATAGGTCTGCTTTTGTTTATGCATAACATATGTGGTACAAGGTCTGAAATTAACATCCAATATCTTGTGCTGCCTTGAAAATCTGGTACAATTTAGAGGGCTTTAAAGTGTCTAACCAGAATATGCCCATTCCTCTTCTCTATGATTAAGGTTCTAGAGCCAAACCCTTCTCAGTTAAGCCCATTGACAGCTTAATTTCTAGGTATCAGACTTCATTTCCCTGTCAGCTGGCCGCCTTGTTCAAATAAGTCCTTCACAACACACTCCTTGTTGCTACAAACCCTGCCTCCTGCAGGCCTTGCTTGTTCACTCATTCTTAGTGCAGCCTGCATGTGGCCTTGTGTGATATAGTGTTCTCCTTTCCCTGACTGTGAGCGTATGTGACTAATAACCACCTGTCGATCTCATCTGTCCAAGGTCAGGTGTTATGTGTACCTTATAACCCAGGACAGAAATCCTCTTCTCACCAAAGGGAGAGAGATAAAAAGAGAGAGAGAAAAAAATATAAAACACATCTGTTCAAAATCAAGTTTTTTCATCCATCTATCTATAAATCCATTTATACATGCAAGAAATACTAATTAGAGTCATGCCTATATGCATCTTGGAAGGTATAAGTATCTCATCAATGCTGGACATTATGAGAATTAATTTCCTAAAAATTCCTTCTTAAGAATCTCCTAAATGTATCTTTTCTAATAGCTTTACAACTCTAAGTTAATGTGCTCCCTATAAATTTTTAAAATGCATTTTTTCATATATATGGACAAGACTAGAAGGAAATGCTTAATATCAATAACCCTATTATTAAACTTAATCACATGATAATGTGCATCAAATTGTTTTTCTTTTTTGAAATGCCACTTATTGCCCCCAAGTTGTTGTAACTTGAAAAAATGCAGCAAAATTCAAATAATATGAAAGACAACATACCAAAACACAATAAAACTAACAAAAACAAAAGAAACTTTCTGCGACATCATATTGAAAATAAAGAGATCGAAGGCAAACAGCAAACAAAGAAAGATAAATACATCACTAGAGGATGATTTATTTGAAGAAAAATAAAGTAGGGTGAGAAGATACAGAGTGACATGAGGTTCATATTTGATTTGTGGATGTTGATAAGTCTTTTTGGTTATATTTGGGATGAACTTAAGTCGTAAAATAAGGCTAGAAAATATACAAGGAAAGAGAGCTGAGCCAACACTTTAAAAAATTGCATTCTTGGCATGACCAAGGAAAACGCCAGAGGCCAGAATGTCTGGGGCAGCCGGCAGCCTTAGTGAACAGATGATGAGGTCAGAGAAGGAACCAGTGGCCAAAACACATTGGATTTAGGAACAGACTTAAGGTCTTTGGTCCTAAAAAGGGGATAAATCCATTACAGGGTTTCACCAGGGCATTGGAATGAACATACTTACATTTAAGAGAAGGAGCTGTTTGGTTTCTTATAAAGAGTAGGCTGTAGGAGTAAGACACAAAAGTAGGGAGACAAATTAGGAGTCTACTGTAATGGTCCAGGTGAAACATGATGGCAACTTGAAATGTGGTGATATTGAATTATTCTGACAAAATTGCGGATTGAATCTAACAAAAGTGACACAATTTCTTGAACGTGTCAAGAAATTTAAGAAAATTTCTTAAATGTTCCTCTTTTTGAAAGCATTGGGAGAATTGCTCTATTATTCCACCACATGTGATACACACACGCATACACAAACACACACCACACACAAGCATATATATTTAAAATATTTAGCATTATTTAGCAATAAACAAGGAATATGTTACTGAACAATTAAATACTTTTGCTCAGAGAAGTTTGGGATTTTATGCTAAGTATGAGTTTGAAATATTACAATTCAAATGTTCATATTTGTTTCACTACTTTGAAATTTTAAGAGGCCTGTTAACATAATTACTTCTTATGGTCCCTGGAGGCTTTCTCTATTAAATGCTATTAAAATATTCATTGTATTTATTTTCAAATTTATAAAACAAACTACAACAGTGAAATCTCTATTTAGAGATGCACAATAATGATACAAACTAATAAGCATGAGATGAGCTCAAGAGTCAGAAAATTGTCTAGATCATCTCTCTATTATCCATTAATAAGATATGAGTAAATCATTGACCAACCTCCCTTGACCAATATACATGAAAAATAAATACATGCTATCTGATGATTTGAATTGCAATTAATCTATAATCTATTTCCTCTACAAAGAAATCATTTTGACTTGTACATCTTTTTTTGAGATTATATGTGTGATATATTTCATAATATTACAAACATTTATATAATAATATGATTTTAAGTAAACTAATATTTTAATAAAGTTAATAACTTTAACATTTTTATAAATGGCTATTTTTTTCATGGAAAATATGCACACTCTGCTTTATAAGAATTAGCCTACTCATGTTAACAAGTGTACCATATAAATATACATTCGATATTACAATGTAGTATCTTGGGGCACCTTGAATTTGGAATAGAAACACTTTTCCTTGGATGAAAATAAATCTCTAGTATTTTTTGCAGAGAGTTCAAAATTTTATGTTGCACTAGGTAATTAAAAGTCATATTTAAAGTACACATTAAGTAAGGTTATTACCAGTCATAAACTGATATTTGAATCTTGGGAACTTGCAGAGTGTCAATAACTGGCACACAAGGCTCTGCGAAACATTTTAAATGCCAATTTTGATCAAAGTTGACAATTTGTTCATTTAGTCCTTTTCATCTCTGAGTCAGTATCTCCAAAATGTTTGGAAAAAATAAAAAAGATAAAATATCTTGAGGGAAAAGTAATAGAAAAAAAGAGTCTGGAAAATTCAAAGGGAAAATACTTAAATCATACAATTAGTTATATGTGAGAGTCATATATGAGTTATATGTGAGTAACTTGTTGAGAGGTTTTTTTTTTTTATTTAAAACTATTGCATAAATATTCTACAGTAATGTTACTGCATTATAAAGCATAATTCTGAATTATTGTTTCTTAAAATGTGTTGCCCAAATGCAAAGGAATAAATTCAACTAGAATTTTAATATTGCAGCACTCAAACATGTATCATTGGATAGCCACCATTTTCTTAGCATACATTAATTTTGCATCCTTTACATTTGAATGTCACATGATAGAAAATAGAAATGACAAAAAAGAGAAAAGACATAATTTTAGAGACATGAAACTAAATAACTGAAAGCAAAATAAATATATTAATATTTATCTGTTATTTGTCACCCAAGTGTGTAGTTCTGATCAATATTTCTATGACCATCCCAACACACACTCAATTAACAAAGAAACTAAAACAAATTTTCAAGAAATGAAGGAAACAAGTAGTAGTATTTAGCGTGATTTTTGTGGCATGTGGTATTCTAGTTCTTCAACCATGGATGGAACCCATGCCCCTTCAGTGGAAGTGCAGAGTCTTAATCATTCGACTGTCAGGGAAGTCCTGAGTTTACTACTCATTATACCTTAAGATTTTATATGGACACTCAAGATATGACTCTCCATCCATAACAACTCCTATTTATCCCATGTTTAAATGCTGAAGCCAATATATAGAAGATGTGCTTGATCATTATTTGTTATGATACTTCTTCTATCTTAGAAGACATTTGAGTACTTTGTTGAAATTCTGCTCTTTAAATCCACTAATATTCTCCATTGAAACATCATTCAAGAAGAATTAACATTTTCTATTTCAGTGCTCTGAAATTATTATTTTCCTATCTTTGGTAGAACATTGGTCTTTGTGCCATCTTGGAACCTATAGTTTCAGTGTACAGAAACTGTGTGTATTTTCACCACTTGCTTTAAATTATAGACTATTCAGAAGTTGGTTCTATATTGTATATAATCTTTGGGTCATCCATATGACCTCAATATAATTATTGTTGAGTAATACAAAAATAAACAGTTAATGTATAACATGTCTTTTGCATAATTAAAATGTGGGTATGTCCCTTGCCCCAGTGACATTTATAACCCTCAACAGAGACATACTTTTGTACGAGTGTTTCAATTGTGAATGGTGTAACATAAAACAGTCATTAATTATATTAGGGAAAAAAAGGGAAACTGTAACATAGATAAGAATTAGTTTTTAATAAATATCAACTGATCTAGGCTCAACAATTTTTATTTTAATTATGATATAAATATTGTTACATCATATTCAAAATCAAAAATTGAAAGCTCTGTATTTTAATGAACATTTTATCACATAGGAAAATAAAGCAAATATAATGTGCCCTTCATCTAAAATATACCAGCTTTTAGAAAACAGGGGCGGCAGTGAGGAGATACCCTTCGTCCAAGGTAAGGAGCAGCAGCTGCGCTTTGCTGGAGCAGCCATGAAGTGATACCCTACGTCCAAGGTAAGAGAAACCCAAACAACATGGTAGGTGTTGCAACAGGGCAGACACACTGAAACCATAATCACAGCAAACTAGTCAGTCTAATCACACTAGGACCACAGCCTTGCCTAACTCAATGAAACTAAGCCATGCCCTGTGGGGCAACAAAGTCGGGCGGGCATGGTGGAGAGGTCTGACACGATGTGGTCCACTGGAGAAGGGAATGGCAAACCACTTCAGTTTTCTTGCCTTGAGAACCCCATGAACAGTATGAAAAGGCAAAATGACAGGATACTGAAAGAGGAACTCCCCAGGTCAGTAGGTGCCGAATATGCTACTAGATATCAGTGGAGAAATAACTCCAGAAAGAATGAAGGAATGGACCCAAAGCAAAAACAACACCCAGTTATGGATGTGACTGGTGATAGAAGCAAGGTCCAATGCTGTAAAGAGCAATAATGCATAGGAACCTGGAATGTCAGGTCCATGAATCAAGGCAAATTGGAAGCGGTCAAACAGGAGATGGCAAGAGTGAACGTTGACATTCTAGGAATCAGAGAACTAAAATGGACTGTAATAGATGAATTTAACTCAGATGACCATTATATCTACTACTACGGGCAGCAATCCCTTAGAAGAAATGGAGAAGCCATCATGGTCAACAAAAAGAGTCCAAAATGCAGTACTTGGATGCAATCTCAAAAACGACAGAATGATCTCTGTTCATTTCCAAGGCAAATGATTCAATATCACAGTAATCCAAGTCTATGCCCCTACCAGTAACACTGAAGAAGCTGAAGTTGAACTGTTCTATGAAGACCTACAAGGCCTTGTAGAACTAACACCCAAAAAAGATGTCGTTTTCATTATAGGGGGCTGGAATGAAAAAGCAGGAAGTCAAGAAACACCTGGAGTAACAGGCAAATTTGGCCTTGGAATGCAGAATGAAGCAGGGCAAAGACTAATACAGTTTTCCCAAGAAAATGCACTGGTCATAGTAAACACCCTTTTCCAACAACACAAGAGAAGACTCTACACGTGAACATCACCAGATAGTCAATACCAAAATCAGATTGATTATATTCTTTGCAGCCAAAGATGGAGAAGCTCTATACAGTCAACAAAAATAAGACTGGAAGCTGACTGTGACTGAGATCATGAACTCCTTATTGCCAAATTCAGACTTAAATTGAAGAAAGTAGGGAAAACCACTAGACCATTCAGGTATGACCTAAATCAAATCCCTTATGATTATACAGTGGAAGTGAGAAATAGATTTAAGGGACTAGATCTGGTAGATAGAGTGCCTGATGAACTATGGAATGAGGTTCATGACATTGTACAGGAGACTGGGATCAAGACCATCCCCATGGAAAAGAAATGCAAAAAAGCAAAATGGCTGTCTGAGGAGACCTTACAACTAGCTGTGAAAAAAGAAAAGTGAAAAGCAAAGGAGAAAAGGAAAGGTACAAGCATCTGAAGGCAGAGTTCCAAAGAATAGCAAGAAGATAAGAATGCCTTCCTCAGATATCAATGCAAAGAAATAGAGGAAAACAACAGAATGGGAAAGACTAGAGATCTCTTCAAGAAAATTAGAGATACCAAGGGGATATTTCATGCAAAGATGGGCTCAATAAAGGACAGAAATCGTATGGACCTAACAGGATCACAAGATATTAAGAAGAGATGGCAAGAGTACACAGAAGAACTATATAAAGAAGATCTTTATGACCAAGATAACCACGATGGTGTGACCACTCACCTAGAGCCAGACATCCTGGAATGTGAAGTCAAGTGGGCCTTAGAAAGCATCTTTACGAACAAAGCGAGTGGAAGTGATGGAATTCCAGTGGACCTATTTCAAACCCTGAAAGATGCTGCTGCTAAAGTGCTGCACTCAATATGCCAGCAAATTTGGAAAACTCAGCAGTGGCCACAGGACTGAAAAAGGTCAGTTTTCATTCCAATCCCAAAGAAAGGCAATGCCAAAGAATGTTCAACTACCACACAGTTGCACTTATATCACACTCTAGTAAAATAATGCTCAAAATTTTCCAACAAGGCTTCAGCAATACATGAACCATGAACTTCCTGATGTTCAAACTGGTTTTAGAAAAGGCAGAGGAACCAGAGATCAAATTGCCAACATCTGCTGGATCATTGATAAAGCAAGAGAGTTCCAGAAAAAAACATCTATTTCTGCTTTATTGACTATGCCAAAGCCTTTGACTGTGTGGATCACAATAAACCCTGGACAATTCTGAGAGAGATGGGAATACCAGACCACCTGACCTGCCTCTTGAGAAACCTATATGCCGGTTAGGAAGCAACAGTTAGAACTGGATATGGAACAATGGACTGGTTCCAAATAGGAAAAGGAGTTTAAAGGCTGTATATTGTCACACTGCTACTTAACTTATATGTAGAGTATATCATGAGAAACGCTGGGCTGCAGGAAACAAAAGCTGGAATCAAGATTGCCAAGAGAAATATCAATAACCTCAGATATGCAGATAACACCACCCTTATGGCAGAAAGTGAAGAGGAACTAAAAAGCCTCTTGATGAAAGTGAAAGAAGACAGTGAAAAAAATTAGCTTAAACCTCGACATTCAGAAAACGAAGATCATGGCATCTGGTCCCATCACTTGGGAAATAGATGGGGAAACAGTGGAAATTGTGTCAGACTTCATTTTTGGGGGGCTCCAAAATCAGTGCAGATGGTGATTGAAGCCATGAAATTAAAATAACACTTACTCCTTGGAAGAAAAGTTATGACCAACCTAAACAGCATATTGAAAAGCAGAGACATTACTTTGCCAACAAAGGTCCTAATAGTCAAGGCTATGGTTTTTCCAGTGGTCACGTATGGATGTGAGAGTTGGACTGCGAAGAAAGTTGAATGTCAAAGAATTGATGCTTTTGCACTGTGGTGTTGGACAAGACTCTTGAGAGTCCCTCGGACTGCAGGGAGATCCAACCAGTCCATTCTGAAGGGATCAGCCCTGGGTGTTCTTTGGAGAGAAAGATGCTGAAGCTGAAACTCCAGTACGTTGGCCACCTCATGCGAAGAGCTGACTCATTGGAAAAAACTCTGATGCTGGGATGGATTGAGGGCAGGAGGAGAAGGGGATGAGAGAGGATGAGATGGCTGGATGGCATCACTGACTCAATGGATTTGAATCTGATTGAACTTCGGGAGTTGGTGATGGACAGGGAAGCCTGGCGTGCTGTGATTCATGGAGTCGCAAAGAGTCCAATATGGCTGAGTGACTGAACTGAACTGAGTGTAATTTGTTGCAAAGACCAGAATAAGGATTCCTTCTTTTCTTTCATGTAGTAGAATTTCATGCAATTTCAGTTCAGTTCAGTTCAGTCCCTTAGTCGTGTATGACTCTGTGACCCCATTGGCTGCAGCACCCCACACTTCCCTGTCCATCACCAAATCCTGGAGTTTCCTCAAACTCATATCCATTGAGACTTGGTGCCATCCAACCATCTCAACAGCTGTTGTCCCCTTCTCCTCCTGCCTTCAACCTTTCCCAGCATCAGGGTCTTTTCCAGTGAGTCAGTTCTTCACATCAGGTGGCCAAAGTATTGGACTTTCAACTTTAACATCAGTCCTTCCAATGAATATTTAGGAGTGGTTTCCTTTATGAATGAGTGGTGTGATCTCCTTGCAGACTCTCAAGAGTCTTCTCCAACACCAGAGTTCAAAAGCATCAAATCTTCATCACTCAGCTTTCTTTATAGTCCAACTCTCACATCCATACCTGACTACTGGAAAAACCATAGCTTTAACTAGCTGAACCTTTGTTGGCAAAGTAATGTTTCTGCTTTATAATATGCTGTCAAGTTTGGTCATAGCTTTTCTTCCAAGGAACAAGAGTCTTTTAATTTTATGACAGCAGTTGCCACTGGCAGTGACTTTGGAGCCCAAGAAAAAAGTCTGTCACTGTGGGTCATCCCCATGCACCAGCCCCAAGCATGCTGTATCCTACGCCTGACATAGACTGGTGATTCAATTCTTACATGATAGTATACATGTTAGAATGTTTGGGAACACATGTAAGAATTAAAGATTTTAAAATAAAAAAAAAAAAAGTCTGTCACTGTTTCCATTGCTTCCCCATCTATTTGCAATGAAGTGATGGGACTGGAGGCCACGATCTTAGTTTTCTGAATGTTGAATTTTTATTTATTTATTTATTGAAGGATAATTACTTTAGGGAATTTTGTTGTTTTCTGTCAAACCTCAACATGAATCAGCCATAAGTATACATATATCCCTTCCCTGTTGAACCTCCCTACTATCCTCCCTCTCCATCCCACCCCTATGGTTGATACAGAGCCCTTGTTTGAGCTTCCTGAGTGAGTCATACAGCAAATTCCCGCTGGCTATATTACATATGGTAATGTAAGTTTCCATGTTACTCTTTCCATATATCTCACCCTGTCCTCCCCTCTCTCCACATCCATAAGTCTTTTCTCTATGTCTGTATCTCCATTGCTACCCTGTAAATAAATTCTTCAGAACCAGTTTTCCAGATTCAGTATATGTGTGTTAGAATGCAATACTTAACTTTCTCTTTCTGACTCATGTCACTCTGTATAACAGGTTCTAGGTTCATGCTCCTCATCAGAACTGACTCAAATGTATTCCTTTTTATGGCTGAGTAATATTCCATTGTGTATATGTACCACCACTTCATTATTCATTTATCTGTTCATGGGCATCTAGGTTGCTTCCATATTCTAGCTGTTGTAAACAGTGCCGCAATGAACAATGGGTTGCATGTCTCTTTTACAACCCTGGTTTCTTCAGGGTATATGCCTAGGAGTGGGGTTACTAGGTCATATGGTAGTTTTATTCCTAGCTTTTTAAGGAATCTCCATACTGTCTTCCATAGTGGCTTTCTCCACAACCTCTCCAACATTTATTGTTTGTAGACTTTTTGATTATGACCATGCTGACCAATATGAGGTGATATCTCATTGTAGTTTTGACTTGCATTTTTCTAATAATGAGCGATGTTGAGCATATTTTCATGTGTTTGTTATCCATCTGTATGTGTTCTTTGGAGAAATGTTTGTTTAGGTCTTTTCCCCACTTTTTCATTGGGTTGTTTGTTATCCCAGTATTAGATTATATGAGCTGCTTGTATATTTTGGAAATTAATCTTTTGTCAGTTTTTTCATTTGCTATTATTTGCTTGCTTATAGTTTCCTATGCTGTGCAAAAGCTTTTAAGTTTAATCAGGTTCCATTTGTTTACTTTTGTTTTTATTTTGTTACTCTAGGAGGTGGGTCATAGAGGTTCTTGCTTTGATTTATGTCATTGAGTGATCTGCCTAAATTTTCCTCTAAGAGTTTTATAGTTTCTGGTCTTATATTTAGGTCTTTAATCCATTTTGAGTTTTTCTTTGTGTATGGTGTCAGGAAGTGTTATAATTTCATTCTTTTACATGTACCTGTCCAGTTTTCCCAGCACCATTTATTGAAGAGACTGTCTTTGCCCCATTATACATTCTTGCCTCATTTGTAAAAAATAAGGTACCCATCGTGCATGGATTTGTTTCTGAGCTTTCTGTCTTGTTCCATTGGTCTATATTTCTGTTTTTGTGCCAGTACCATACTGATACAAGGATTCTTCAATATATGCAAATCAATCAGTGTGATACACCATATTAACAAATTGAAAGTTAACCATATGATAATCTCAATAGATGCAGAAAAAGCCTTTGATAAAATCAGCACCCATTTGTGATTAAAACTCTTCAAAAAATGGACATAGAGTCACAATGGAAGCAAAGTCTCTGATATTCCCATTTCTTTAGAATTTTACACTGTTTGTTGTGATCCACTCAGTAAAAGTCTTTGCCCTAGTCAATAAAGCAGAAGTAGTTTTTCGTTTTTTGTTTGTTTTTTTTTTTTGAACTCTCTTGCTTTTTTTGATGATCCAATGAATGTTGGCAATTTGATCTCTGGTTCCTCTGCCTTTTCTAAATACAACTTGAACATCTGGAATTTCATGGCACATGCAGTGTGGAAACCTGGCTTGGAGAATTTTGAGCATTATTTTGTTAACATGTGAGATGACCACAATTGTTCAGTAGGTTGAGCATTCTTTGGCATTGCCATTCCTGGGGATTGGAGTGAAAACTAATCTTTTCCAGTTCTGTGGCCACTGCTGAGTTTTCCAAATTTGCTGGCATATTGAGTGCAATACTTTAGCAGCAGCATCTTTCAGGATTTGAAATAGCTCAACTGAAATTCCCTCACCTCCACTAGCTTTGTTAGTAGTGATGCTTTCTAAGGCCCACTTGACTTCACATTCCAGGATGTCTGGCTCTAGGTGACTGATAACACCATCGTGATTATCTGGATCATGCAGATCTTTTTTGTATAGCTTTTCTGTGTATTCTTATCACCTCTTCTTAATATCTTCTGCTTCTGTTGGGTCCATACCATTTCTGTCCTTTATTGTGCCCATATTTGCATGAAATATTCCCTTGGCATCTCGAACTTTCTTTAAAAAATCTCTAGTCTTTCCCATTTTATTGTTATCCTCTATTTCTTTGCATTGATCACTAAGGAAGACTTTCTTATCTCTCCTTGCTATTCTTTGGAACTCTGCATTCAAATGGGTATA
Organism: Budorcas taxicolor; assembly: GCF_023091745.1. Classification (NCBI taxonomy): domain Eukaryota; kingdom Metazoa; phylum Chordata; class Mammalia; order Artiodactyla; family Bovidae; genus Budorcas; species Budorcas taxicolor. Next base: position 50,846,228 of record NC_068929.1, on the reverse strand, counting down.
TCTTTCCTTTTATCCTTTGCCTTTAGCTTCTCTTCTTTTCTCAGCTATTTGTAAGACCTCATTAGACAATCATTTTGCCTTTTTGAATTTCTTTTACTTGCGGATGGTCTTGATCACTGCCTCCTGTACAATGTCATGAACCTCCATCCATAGTTCTTCAGGCACTCTCTCTATTAGATCTAAGCCCTTGACTCTATTTGTCACTTCCACTGTATAGTCATAAAGGATTTGATTTAGGTCATACCTAAATGATCTAGTGGTTTTCCGTCCTTTATTCAATGTTAAGTCTAAAATTTGCATTAAGAAGTTCATTATTGGAGCCACAGCCGGCCCCAGTCTTGTTTTTGCTGACTGTATGAAGTGTCTCCGTCTTTGGCCGCAAAGAATATAAAGAATCTGATTTCAGTATTGACCATCGGGTGATGTCCAACTGTAGAGCCTTCTCTTGTATTGTTGGAAGAAGGAGTTTGATACAACCAGTGCATTCTCTTGGCACAACTCTGTTAGCCTTCTCCCTGCTTCATTTTGTACTCCAAGGTTGGGTTTGCCTCTTACTCCATGTATCTCTTGACTTCCTACTTTTGTATTCTTGTCTCCTATATTGAAAAGAACATCTTTTGGTGGTGTTAGTTCTAGAAGGTCTTGTAGGTCTTCATCCAACCATTCAACTTCAGCTTATTCAGATTACTGGTTGGGGCATAGACTTGGATTACTGTGATATTGTATGGTTTGCCTTGGAAATGAACAGAGATCATTCTGTCATTTTTGAGATTGCACCCAAGAACTGCATTTCAGAATCTTTTGTTGAATATGAGGCCTACTCCATTTCTCCTGAAGGATTCTTGCCCACAGTAGTAGGTATACTGGGCAATTGAGTTTAATTCACCCATTTCAGTCCATTTTATTTCACTGATTCCTAAAATGTTTATGTTCACTCTTGCTATCTCCTGTTTGACCACTTCCAATTTACATTGATTGGAATGTATATTACAATACATAGATGCTTTGTCCTCACAAATCTTGAGGTTGAAATTATGTAGGGTCCCTTCTTGCTCCTTAATGTTAATTTCAGGGCATTCCTTCCCTTTTTGATTATACACTTATACAAACATAGAGTGAGAAAAACAGAACAAAATAAAACACCAGTGCTTTAGATCACATGCCATGGAATGTGCTGAACTTCTCCCTTACATTTTTTTTTTTTTTTAATATACCAAACTCTTATCTCTATCAATTTTGGAAAATAGTAGGAACTGACTTGCAGACTTATTCTATATCCCAAATCATGTCATTATTCCCTGAAAATTACATGGGTATATCTATATGGATGGATATTGATATAGCCACCCAAGTTGTATCTTGAACTGCATACCACCAATGATATTTCACTGTTCAGCATAAACAAATTTCTGTAAGTATGCTCTACACTTGCTGACTCTAAAAATATCACTTAAAAATTAGTAATTAAAACATCTCCTCAGGGTTTCCCTAGTGGATCAGATGGTAAAGCATCTGCCTGCTATGTAGGAGACCTGGGTTCAATCCCTGGGTCAGGAAGGTTTCCCTGGAGAAAGATATGGCAACCCACTCCAATACTCTTGCCTGGAAAATTCCATGGATAGAGGAGCCTGGTAGGCTGCAGTCCACGGGATCAGAGTCAGACATGATTGAGCAACTTCACACACACCCCCCCCAAAAAAAAACCCAAAACATCTCCTCAACCATTGTCTTTGAACCCACCATTCTCGTGACACTTTAATCATTAAATTTTCCTCTTCTTTTTATGCTTCTGCTGGTGTGGCAGAGATCCTCTGATCCACAAATATGTCAAATTTCCAAATAGTTTAAACTGAATTTCATTGTTTCCTTCTTCCATATTCTATAGAACAAAACAAAACAAAGCAGTTATTTGGACTCTCCTAACTTAAAATTCTCCACTGGTACCAATATATTTTGAATCTGAGAAAAGATATTTTTCTTTCTTACTTAGAATAATATGTCAAATAAAAATCATCTCGGACCAAAAAATTCAGTTGGGTTTTATAAAATTATGATTTAAGGTATTATAGACACAGGCATGCACACATATATATGCATGTGTGTGAATATATATATATATATATATATATATATATATATATATATATATCAGTTCAGTACAGTACAGTTGCTCAGTCGTGTCTGACTCTTTGTGACCCAATGAACCACAGATGCCAGAGCTCCCTGTCCATCACCAACTCCTGGAGTTCACTCAAACTCATGTCCATTGAGTCGGTGATGCCATCCAACCATCTCATCCTCTGTCGTCGCCTTCTTCTCCTGCCTTCAATCTTGCCCAGCATCAGAGTCTTTCAAATGAGTCAGCTCTTTGCATCAGGTGGCCAAAGTATTGGAGTTTCAGCTTCAACATCAGTCCATCCAATGAACACCCAGGACTGATCACCTTTAGGATGGACTGGTTGAATCTCATTGCTGTCTAAGGGACTTCCAAGAGTCTTCTCCAACACCAGAGTTTAAAGCATCAATTCTTTGGTGCTCAGCTTTCTTTAGAGTCCAACTCTTACATCCATACATAACTATTGAAAAAACCATAGCCTTGATTAGACAGACCTTTGTTGAAAAAGTAATGTCTCTGCTTTTTAGTATGCTGTCTAGGTTGGTCATAACTTTCCTTCCAAGGATTAAGCATCTTTTAATTTCATGACTGCAATCACCATCTGCAGTGATTTCAGAGCTCAAAAATATAAAGTCTGACACTGTTTCCACTGTTTCCCCATCTATTTGCCATGAAATGATGGGACCGGATGCCATGATGTTAGCTTTCCTGAATGTTGAGCTTTAAGCCAACTCTCCTCTTTCACTCTCATCAAGAGGCTCTTTAGTTCTTCCTCAGATTCTGCTGTAATGGTGGTGTCATCTGCATATCTGAGGTTATTAATATTTCTCCTGGCAATCTTGATTTCAGCTTGTGCTTCTTCCAGCCCAGAGTTTCTCACGATGTACTCTGCATATAAGTTAAATAAGCAGGGTGACAATATACAGCCTTCACGCACTCCTTTTCCTGTTTGGAACTAGTCTGTTGTTCCAGTTCTAGTTCTAACTGTTTCTTCCTGGCCTGCATACAAGTTTCTCCAGAGGCAGGTCAGGTGGTCTGGTATTCCCATTTCTTGAAGAATTTTCCACAGTTTATTATGTTCCACACAGTCAAAGACTTTGTCATAGTCAATAAGGCAGAAATAGATGTTTTTCTGGAACTCACTTCCTTTGTTGATGATCCAGTGGATGTTGGCAATTTGATCTCTGATTCCTCTACCTTTTCTAAAACCAGCTTGAACATCTGGAAGTTCATGGTTCACATATTGCTGAAGCCTGGCTTGGAGAATTTTGAGCATTACTTTACTAGCGTGTGAGATGAGTGCAATTGTGCAGTAGTTGAACATTCTTTGGCAATTGGCTTTCTTTGGAATTAGAATGAAAACTGACCTTTTCCAATCCTGTGGCCACTGCTGAGTTTTCCAAATTTGCTGACATGTTGAGTGTGGCACTTTCACAGCATCATCCATCTTTTAGGATTTGAAATAGCTCAACTGTAATTTCTTCACTTTCACTAGCTTTGTTCATAGTGATCCTTCCTAAGGCCCACTTGACTTCACATTCTAGGATGTCTGGCCCTAGGTGAGTAATGACACCATCTTGATTATCTGGTTCATGAAGTTATTTTTTGTACATGTTTTCTGTGTATTCTTGACACCTCTTCTTAATATTTTCTACTTCTCTTATATCCAGACCATTTCTGTCCTTTATTAAGCCCACTTTGCATGAAATGTTTCCTTGGTATCTCTAATTTTCTTGAAGACATCTCTATTCCTTCTTATTCATACTAATTTAAATTATTATAAAAAGTATACCTAAAGAGAAAAGAAACTTCTAGAGTTGTACCAACTGTTAACTTATTTGATACTACAATATGTAGTGCAGTAAACAGAACAAGGTGGATTACTAAATTACTTATTAAATAATTATTTCCAGTTAGACTTTAGAAACATTAAGCAAAGAAATGAACTGCCTTTTAGTTAAAATTTTTGAGTATATGATGTGAGAAAATATTAGTATTTCAAATGAAGAGCTCCTTAAGTAAACATGATCAGTCAATGATTTTTGTTTGTTTTCTGGAAATATTCTGTTTTACTGCTTCATAATATAAGTCATTTAATTATGATGTTTTATGGTTAATGTCCCTTCCCAATTTTTTCCTCTGTAGCCAATTCTCTCATTCACATGCATAATTACACATTGAAAAATTCCAAGCCATAGCAAGTTTAAGATTATTAAACTATACATCTGAGTTTTAAAAAATACTCTAGATTGACCAATTTGTCAAACAGCCACCACTACTTTCCCATTTTCAGATCTCAGCAAAAACATATGCAAATATGAAATCATCCATTTTCATGAGTAAATAGCAAATGCAATGTAATCTCTTAGTTTCACTACTCCACCTCCTCATCATCATCTCAGTGTTATCCTTAAGTATTTCAAAGTTTGAAAAATAAATTTATTTTGCATCATAGAACTCGCAATACAGAAAAGTACTTAAAGTCTGGAGTAGAATAAAAATGAGCCACAGTCAGTGCCAAAGCTGGTCTGTAAGGATTGATTTCAGATTTCACTGCCTGTCATTCTCCATTTTTAAAGATTGTTGTTATTTTTAAATTGAGGCACTGTCTCCAGAAGTTGCTATTGAAAGTCTCAGATGACACCTAGACACTAGATAATGTTTTAAAATATATATTGATTTAATATATGCAAAACATTAGAGTCCATATGTATAAATAAAACCTGCTATACTAGACATAAGTTTTCAATTCTTCCAATAATCAATATGTTCATTCCTTCATTCTTTAACTAAACAAAGTTTCAAATAGGTATACATGCTTGTTCCTATTCTACCCTGTGGTGACACTGAAATAAACATGTCATGAATTCTGCCTTCCAGAACCTGACAATCAGGAGAGAGAGATGGACAAGAGATAAATATTTATGACACTAATAATAGTCACAACAAAAGAAGCTTGGATGCTTTCCTTGAGTATGGTTTGCTTTGTCTTTACAATAGTCCTTTAACATAGGTTCAATTCTCATTCTCATATATTGGAAAATGAAACTGAAGCATAGAGATTTATCTTGCCCTAAGGGGTCACAAAGAGTTGTATACGAATGAGCAACTGACCTGACTGAACTGAAGCTGTACAATGGAGAAGGCAATGGCCACACACTCCAGTACTGTTGCCTGGATAATCCCATGGACTGAGGAGCCTGATAGGCTGCAGTCCATGGGGTCGCTAAGAGTCGGACACAACTGAGTGACTTCACTTTCACTTTTCACTTCCATGCATTGGAGAAGGAAATGACAACACATTTCAGTGTTCTTGCCTGGAGAATCCTGGGGACAGAGGAGCCTGGTGGGATATCATCTGTGGGGTCGCACAGAGTCGGACACGACTGAAGTGACTTAGCAGCAGCAGCAGCAGAGACTTAAGAAAGGAAAGAGAGTGGGAAAGGGCTCCCAAATTGTAGAAACACTCTGAGGGATGGTGTTATAGAGAATATCAAGCGGTTCAGAATTCTAGAGTATGAAAGTAGAGAAGTGGAATGGAGGGATAAGAAAGGGGAAAGTTCTGCAGAAGCAGATCTCAGAGGTTCGATCTGCCAAATCAAACAGATCATATTCCACCTTGAAGAAAACACGGAGCCCTGAAGTGTGTGTGTGTGTGTGTGTGTGTGTGTGTGTGTGTGTGTGTGTGTGTGTGTTTTCCCCCAAGGGCTGACACTGCGACATTGGTATTTTAAATGTTCACCCTGGCATTTTTGGTGAGATATTTTGAGGAGGCCAAGATGAGAAAATAAAGGAAAATCTTTTGTATATTGTTTTGTTGAAGGTGAAGTCGCTCAGTCGTGTCCGTCTCTTTGCGACCCCATGGACTGTAGCCTACCAGGCTCCTCCGTCCATGGGATTCTCCAGGCAAGAATATTGCAGTGGGTTGCCATTTCCTTCTCCAGCGGATCTTCCCGACCCAGGGATCGAACCCAGGCCTCCCACATTGGAGGCAGACGCCTTAACCTGTTGTGGTAGCAGTGTTAACTGCAATACAACATGAATGTGGGAGTTGGTAACAGAATATATTGAAAAAGGTGAAATATAGATACATTTGTAGGTATAAATTGGAAAATTTAAATGAACATGTGTTCTCGTGCTCAGAGACTAGTCCTTAAGGATAACTTCCAAGCTTTTTTCCCATGAGTCTTTGCTAAATCTTCCAAGTGAAATTAAGGCTAAAAGAGAGGTATGTAATATGGAGTTATCGGAAGGAAAAATAGTTCCTTCTGAGATGGAAAAATAATTAAAATACTGGCCATTAAGGAAAAGAATAAATAACATGTAGGAAGAAATGGTGATATTGTGGGCAAAGATAATACCATATTTAAGCAAGCTAAAAGAAAACATCTTTATTCAGGGAATAGTAAGTAAACAAGGTTGGAGTAATGGAAAATAGAAATGAGGAAGTGGTGGGTATATTTCTGTAAAGATACTTTGAGTGGAAGTTATGAAGATTTACATATCTGTTTAGGAATGTTTATATTTAGTTTTAGTTTTTTTTTTTTTTTTTCCCCCCCACAAACTGTGTCTTTTCTAATAACTGATGGTTTATCTTTGGAAATGTATAACTTTTCAGTTGAGTTCAGTCACTCAGTCATGTCCGACTCTTTATGACCCCATGAACCGCAGCCCGCCAGGCCTCCCTGTCCATCACCAACTCCCGGAGTTCACCCAAACCCATGTCCATTAAACTTTAAGCCTAACTATAACATGAAAGTAGTAATTTAAAGTTTCTTAGAAAGGATAGAATTTAAAGGTAAGAAGAGTATCATTTGCATTCTATGTGGCAAGCTTCATATTTACTACTGATGCAATAAAATATTGAAAAATAAAGAATATGAAAATCAAGAAAAATTAGGGCATAGGCTATAAACATGTAAACAGATTTTTGTTTATATACATCTATATCTATAGGTATAAAGGCACAGTTTTTGATAGAAATATGTAATGCACACACTGAAGGAATCAGGCCTTTATCATCCAATATAATATAAGGGGCCTTCAGAGTTTGGCAGCCAGGGAACCTACTGGGATACATTGTTAACTAATTGCCTCACTAGGAATGTGACACTGAAACTGAACAGTGGAGAATAAGAAGGTTTCAGTCACATGAAGAGTAGAGAGAAAAGTACTTTTAAGAAGCCATAAAAGCACATGCAAAAGCACTAAAGTAGGACAGAAGTTAGTTTGCTTATGGGATAGCAAGCAGTCCACTGAGCCTAGAGTGCAACACTAGGCAAGTTTGAATGGGCAGGGGAGGGAAGATGCAAAAATCTACATTTTATGCAATGATGAAATTTATGTCATAAGAAATGAAAGAAATAAGTCTCCCAGAAATAATCTCTCAGATTTGGAAAGAGCAAAATACTGATAAGGATATTTATAGATGTAAAAGACCTAAGAAATATAGCCATATTATGAAAATGCTCAAGGCAGTAATTTTCAACGTGGACCATACTTTTTACCTTTGAAAGTATTATCCTTTTTACTTAATTTTTTTTCTTTATTTTTAGAAATTGTATGTCACATTATGTCCTAAGGTGTGGCTGTTACCCACCACTGGCCTCTGGCAGGTAACATTTTAATGCACTGCTATAACAATGATTCTTGGCAGGAAAGTTTAAAAGCAATGAACTTCAGCTGAAAAAAGTGATGGAGATATGTTATTTTCACTTCAGGAAATTACTGAATGATACTTCAACTGAAACAATGGATGAATGAACATTATAGATACTGCCATTATTCTTCCAAAGTAATATTTTCTCAAAATATTGTTTTAAAGTTTCGATCAGCTCTGTTAAAATTGCCAAAAACTGCATTTCAAAATCAATATACACTCATAATCTAAAATTTAATAATAATGTATTCTCTTCAACCAATTTCTCTTTGCAAATTATGAGCTTTTTGCACTTTAAAACAGCTCTAATTAAATCTCACTTCAGTAATGTGTATTAGCTCTATGAATTTCTACTGCTGGGTATGACAGCTAAGGAATAATTTTAATTTCATAAAATAGTACAAATATAATGATTTCTGTGTTTTATTGGAACTCCAGGCTTGAAAGACTCAAGTGAAATTTTGTTTAAATAAAATTACACTACAATAATACTTTACATTTTAATGATGCAATCTTAAATATATATGATTCTCATCAATAATGGTACTTTTTAAAAATACAATATATATCATACAGTTGAGTATAATCAATGTGAAAGGCTTAAGACATATATGCCAGTTAGTTTAAGTTTAATTCTAAATGTGATGAGATAACAAATTCTATCAAATAAGCACAATTTGAAGAAAGCTAGCTTTATAAGAGAAGAAGCATGCCGTAGATTGGGATATTAACTATCTTCCTGTTAGCCATATTCCATTCAATTATTAGCACTTTTTAAATTAGTATACACTTTTTAAATTAGTAAATTATTAGTATTAGGATACAAAAAGTTTTATGTTGGTTAAACCTGTTTTAATCAGCATAGCAAATACTAGAAATGGTTTTAAGGGTCAATTTAAAATATCCAGCGGTTTGGATTAGCTAAAACATATAATAGTTTAAATATATTCTTCCTCCTAACTTCCAAGAGTGAAATATAAAAATCCTTCCCAGATATACTTCCCGAACTTTTGGAAATAGTAACTACACTGGTTTATAAAGTATCTTGTTTAAGAAGTTTTCAGATTCTTGCACTAAGAATCTGAAATCATCCTTTAATGCTAGAATTCTGATCTGAACACCTAGTTATCCAATCTTGAGGAAATCACTCATTAAAGAATTTAAAACAGCTATTGGCAAAACAATAAATGTTAAAGTTCTTCTTTGACATTATAATAAATTATTTGTAGCAATAATTAAATCTAAAGTGAATATCACCATGAACTGTCATTATTTAGTGATGGTCCCCAGTGGTTCAGTAGGTAAAAAATCCATCTGCAATGTGGGAGACACAGGAGACATGGGTTCAGTCTCTGGGTGCGGAAGATACCCTGGAAGAGGGCATGGCAACCCACTTCAATTTTCTTGCCTGGTAAATCCCACGGACAGAGGGGCCTGGAGGTCTACAGTCCATAGAGTTGCACAGAGTTGTACACAATGAAGCAACTCAGCATGCACACACATTATTAAAAATAATTAGAATTTTAATGTAAAAGCCAGCAATTGAGTATTCAGACATTACAAAAACACCTAATCTACCGTCAAACTTCTCTTTCTTACCTGTACAATTTTGCATTTAGCACAGGCTTTTCATTTTCTTTGTATTCTACTCTCACTCTCTTTTCAGTTACTATTCTCAAAGGAAATAATCAGTTGTATGCCTACAATAGCATAAGCCAAAATGTTGTAGGATGGAATAATTTAACTTACCTGTGCTAAACTTAAAAACAACAAATGATGTAAAATAAACAACATAAAAAATGAATTTAAAACCTAGCACACTTGTTCTTGCCACATATATAAATTTGAAAAAAACAAAAAAAAACAGCAAGACTAATCTAAGCTGTTGGGAGTCAGAATAGCAGTTACCTTTCAGGCAGTGGGTTGTGAATGAAAGGTGAGCTCAGGGCCTTCTGGATTTCAGTTAATGTTCTGTTTATTGATTAGGTTGCTGGTTACGTGCATGTGCTTTTTGTGTGTGTGTGTGAAAATTCGTTAATTTGCTTCCTTAGCATTTTTATATGTTTATATTAATTAAATGATTAAAATTGAGAAAACAAGATGAAGTTAGAAAATTAATTTCAGAAAATATAAGAATGATTTACAAAATATGGGAAAAGTAGAATTTTTTCAGGATAACAAAATGGAAACTTTTAGGAAAAATTAATGTGTGTTTGTGTGTGTGTGCATGTGTGTGTGAGTTTGTACGTGCACATGTGTATGATAATGATCCCAAGTATTTCATCCAGCAATTAAATTTTTGCTTTTTGTATCATTTAGCTTTATATTTATTAATGAATCAATGTACAAATTTCTCCTATTTTCATCCTTAGTACCTCTTTATATATCTCTGACCACTTTTCCCTACCCCATATCATTTCTCAGGTATGCTGTTACAAATGTCTAGGAAATGTAATTGCCTGGGAATAGAAATGAGTCTAACCATTTCCTCTTTTCTTCCGATTGACCTATTTTAAATATCCAAATCAAAATGACAACCATAAAATGAAGGCTCATCACACTGCTAAAATATATTCAATCATACTTACAATTGTTAGCATAAAGTCATAGTCTTAATGCTAAGTCACAGGTCCTTCCCCCATTTCACAAAACAATTTTCTTTCTGTTCTTGAAGCACTGTCTTTGTTTCAATGTCTAGAAATTATTGCTTTCCCAGTTTCTATTCTAAATTCCTTAATGAGTTATTTCTTCAAGAATGGATATGTCCTTTTACTTTCCTTTCCTGTACCCTGATGAGAGATGCTCCCTGACCTTCTCACTTCAAAAGTCCTGCTCGTTCTTCATATAGGAACTCGGTCACTTCCTCAATGGATTATCTTCCTAACTTCCCTGACTTTTGGACTAAAGCAGAGAGAAAAAGAACAGATCTTGATGATTTCTTCTCAAGAATATTCTAATTTTATATTCAGAAATTAGGGAACCAATCAAAATGGTCTTTGGCTTCTCTTGGGGTAACCATTAATATGACTGATATCAACATAGTATTAGTCATCAAAATGCAATGTCTCCTTTTAAATTTTTGGGCTGCAATGATATTGTAGGGTTCTGGAAATTAATGATAAATTATGGCTACTATGTAAGAATTCCAGAATATTTTGAGTTTTCATTCTTCAGTATATATTTTAATAACATTGCCAGAGATCCTTTCAGTTAAATATACCCATCAATATTGTCTAAGTTGTTACTGAATATCCCTTTCTCAAATATATCTGAACTTCTCTCTGAATTCATCAGACTTTATTAGGTTATGCTATATCAACATAAAAATCAAAATTCTAAGCAATAGTCACCATTAAAATTAATTTTTTTTCTCATATTACACATTGTCTGTGTTTCTGCTTCATTTGTTTTCTTCATTTGTGGGGATATATCTTAAAGATATAGCTCATGTTGGGAACATGACATTTTTAGGGCTTGGATAAGAGAGCATAGTCTTAATGACTTTTATACCTTTTACTTGGAAATGGAAAATATCACTTCTGTTAGATAAGGGAATGGACTTTCCTGGTGGCTCAGATGGTAAAGAATCTGCCTGCCTTGCAGGTGACCTTGGTTTGATCCCTGGCTTAGGGAGATCCCTAGAGAAGGAAATGGCAGCTGAGTCCAGTATTCTTACATGGAGAATCCCATGGACAGAGGAGCCTGGCAGGCTACAGTCTATGGGGTTACAAAGTCAGACACTACTGAGCTACTAACACACACACACACAGATGGGAATACCAGACAACCTTACCTGCCTCCTGAGAAACCTGTATGCAGGTCAAGAAGCAAGAGTTATAGCTGTGCATGGGATAACAGATTGGTTCAAAATTGGGAAATGAGTACAACAAGGCTGTATATTGTCAACCTGCTTATTTAAGTGATATTCACAGTACATCATGTGAAATACCTGGCTGGTTGAAGCACAAGCTGGAATCAAGATTTTTGGAAGAAATATCAACAACCTCAGATATACAGATGATACCACCCTAATGCAGAAATCAAAGAGGAACTAAAGAGCCTGTTGATGAAGGTGAAAGAGGAGAGTGAAAAAGCTGGCTTTAAACTCAACATTCAGAAAGCAAAGATCATGGCTTCTGGTCCCAACACTCCCTGGAAAGCAAATGGAGGAAAAGTGGGAATAGTGACAGACTTTGTTTTTCTGGGCTCCAAAACCACTATGGATGATGACTGCAGCCATGAAATTAAAACACACTTGCTCCTTGGAAGAAAAGCTATGACAAAACTAGACAGAATATTAAAAAAGCAGAGATATAACTTTGCTGACAAAGGTCCATATAGTCAAAGCTACAGTTTTTCCAGTAGTCATATATGGATGTGCGAGTTGGACCATAAAGAAGGCTGAGAACCAAGAGAATGGCAACCCACTCCAGTATTCTTGCCTGAAAAATCCCATGGACAGAGCAACCTGGATGGCTACAGTCCATGGGGTTGCAAAGAGTCAGACATGACTGAGTGCACACACAACAAGCAATGAAAAATTGATACTTTCAAACTGTGGTACTGGAGAAGACTCTTGAGAGCCCCTTGGATAGCAAGGAGATCAAACCAGTCAATCCTAATGGAATTCAGCTCTGAATATTCATTGGAAGAACTGATGTTGAAGCTGATGTTCCAACATTTTGGCCACCTGATGTGAACACCTAACTTTTTGGGAAAACCCTGATGGAGAGAAAGACTGAGGGCAGGAGGAGAAGGGGACTATTACAGAGGATGAGACAGTTGGATGGCATCACTGACTCAATGGACATGAGCTTGTGAAAATTTCAGGAGATAGTGAATGACAGGGAAGCCTGGTGAGTTGCATTCCATGGTGTCACACTGAGTTGGACATGACTGAGTGACTGAACAACATATGTCCTAGAGTAGGGCATGGCAACCTACTCCTATTCTTGCTTGGAGAATTCCCATGGACAGAGAATCCTGGCAGGCTACAGTCCTTGGGGTTGCAAAGAGTTGAACATGACTGAGTGACTAAGAACAAGCTTCAGTACTCTCCTATAGGAAGAGACAGGTGAGAGACACCATATAGGCTTGGTGTTAATTAGAGAGGGACAGCAAATGTATTGACAGAATAATATATTTTATTCTTCAAGCTTTGTATCTCTGATTTGACTCTGAGATGGCTGGAGGAGAAAATCACAATTCTCTTATCTGTTCGTTCAATCATAACCTTTGGTTACTAGTCTTGAATTGATTGATTCATTATTAGGTTTTTCAAGAGAGATCCAAATTTACTTACATGCTAATGTTATTCCAAGGAAAGCCATGACCACATAACCACCAAAAATGTTTATATTACTACCACAGATCCATTTTAATTATCGAAATACCCTCTAGATTCTCCAGCAAAGAAATCTGCCAGCAAGATATTTCCATGGTTGTTGAAATTTCCCTCGATGAAAATATGCATCAAAATTTTGGTATTGATTCTCTTTTCTATACTATCTTTAAAATCACAATTATGGGTTATTTGAGCCTGGCAAATATTATCTATCATTCCCAACTTCCCAAATATTTAGATACCTTTCTCTTAACATGGGATTTGGCATCCTTTTAAAGAATCCAACTACCAATTCAGGAGATGCAGGAGATGAGAATTTCATCCTCAGGTGGGGAAGATCCCCTGGAAAAAGAAATGGCACCCCACTCCAGTATTCTTGCCTGAGAAATCCCAGGAACAGAGAAGTCTGGTAGACTAAAATCCATGGTTCACAAATAGTTTGATACCACTGAGCGACCGAACATGCTTACACATACTTCTTGTACAGGTGTGTTTATAGCTTGATTCCTCTAGTCCTTGTGTATCAGGGAAGTGCCTGAGCACTGGATTCATCTTTCAGAGCTATGTATCATATAAGTACTAATATTTTTTGACATGAACTGAAAATTATTGAGAAACATTGTTCATGATTATGACAAGGCATTTCTTTTATCTTTATTTTCTTAGACTCCGGGTATTAAAACCAGGTTTGGATTAACCAATAGAAGTTCTACTTTGACAACCTACCATGCCAAAAGTCTGAGTGTGACTTCCACATATCTCACTCCTGAAGAGGTTAGAAATATTGAATTTGTTTCTCACTGCCACATAATACATCTGTGTTTAGCTCTTGATTTAAGATAAGAAATCTAAAATGGGTGTTTGTATGTGTTTGTTCTTAAGTTTTCTCTCACTTGCAAAACACTGTCACAGATCTCTCAAATTCTTCCTACAACGCACTCTGCAAAATTTTTCCTTAGTGAACACTTGATTCCAAATGATCACAGGCAATAAGTTAAAATTTCTTTCACCCCTGTGTGCCATGGTCAGCTAATTTAACATCTAAGCATCATAATAATATACTTTTATAGCCTTCTGCCTTGTCTGAGCCATTTAATTATTTCTAAATCCCCATATTTTCCTACAGTTCTCTTGCCTACAGTTCACTGTTTAATAGCAATCCATCTTCCAGGCAGGATTATGGATTATAAGTGATAAAAAGTGTTCTCAAATACTTTTTAAATGCCTAGAGAGAATTAATTAAAGCAATTGAAAGTATATTCTGAAAGACTTTTTGGAAAATGAGGGTGGGGGAATGGAAAATGAACCAAGAAAATTCCAGAGGTACAGGCAGTAGCAACTACAATAAAATCAGTCAGCTAAATAGGATCAGTGCATCCACATGAAGTGGCGTTTCATGTATTTTCTGATCATGTGCTGAATTTAATTCACTTTCCTAACTTCCCTACATGATGGCTTAAGAAATACCCCAAATTAAAATTCCTAAGGAGAAACATTGTATTTCAAGCCCATGTTACTTGCTCCTTGTCTAACATGGGATGAAGGAAAGAATGATCTAATGACTTGAGATTATGTAGAGAAAGCCTTAGATATGTCTTACAAGAAGAAAAACAAAAGAAGTAAAAAATAAGATGGGAAGAAGGATTTAATTTTCCAAAGCAAGAATATTAAATGTATGCAAAAAAAGATTTTCAAACTGTGATTTATTTAGTATTTTGTTATATAAAACTTGTGAAATTAATTGGAAATCATAGTTTTTTTAAGGAAAATGTTGAAAAATATTCAAGGATGAAATATTCATCTAAATTAAGGCTAAGTTTATATCTATTAGGATGAAAGTGCCATGCTAGAATAGATAGAGCAAATCTTTCTGAATGTGCCTTCTGAGGAGTAGTTATAATATAGGAAGGAGAAATTTTATTCTAAATTGTTTGTTTCATAATAGCAGAATTTGATTAGTTCCTGAAGGTGATTTGAATGTCTCTTCTGGGATTGGTCATTATAGTAGCATATTTTGGGAGCATAAAATGAGACCTAGTTCTTCCAGAGAAAGTAATTTAGACTTAAGTAGATTTAGGGTCCTGCTGCAGTCAACACTTTGCACACATATGTAAGGTTTAAGCAGACATTCCCTTTATCTTATACGACAAATCAATAGAAAGCTTATACCTATTTGGTTCTACAAGATATTAAAACCTTTTAATATGATTTTTGCAATCCACATTTCACTGTTTTGTTTTTGGGGAAGATATTATGCACATAGAAAATGAGGAGTAGGTGCACATTTTTAAATTCTTGAAGTTGGAGTGTTATTGAAAAAATAATTCAAATGGAATCTATCCACTCTTTAAATGCATTTTATGTTCCTAGGTGTGTTTCTGTTACCAATCCCAAAGTATGCAGACTGTTGAAAAGTATTCTTCTGTATTCAAGAATGTGTAAACAAATTGCATTTGTCTTTCCTTTGACAAATGGAAGTCTCATTCTTAAAGTACACTTGTTTCTTCAAATATTCTAAATTCACTTAAACAAATGCCCCTTATTAGGTAGGTTCTTATAATTTCAGAGATAATGCACAATCCTATTGTCTTTTGTGGAGTTATATTAATGTCATCATTATTTTAAACAAATATTTTTTACGGATTCTATCATTATTTCTTATTTATATCACTATTACTCTAATATGCTTATAATATCAGTTTAATAGACAAAACAAGAATGTGTAAATAAACAAACATGAACGCTGACTTTTTCACCATCTATATCCTTCATGAGCTGCTTTTGTTTAGATGTATAATTGTGTATCTGTGTGTATGAATGTGTGTGTATGAATGTGTGTGCACTATGAGTGTGTACATGTATTCAAATCTATGCACTAAGAGAAGAGAGATAAGAGTGTAAGGGACAAAATTCTTGTTTGAGAAATACAGCTCCTTGCTAAAAACCTATTGAGGGAATTGTTGGGTCACATGGTAGTTGTATTCCTAGTCTATTAAGGAACTTCCAAACTGTTCCCCATCAGTTTGGTTCAGCTCAGTCACTCAGTAGTGCCTGAATCTTTGGGATGCCATGGACTGCAGCACACCAGGCATCCTTGTCCATCACCAGCTCCCAGATATTGCTCAAATTCATGTCCGCCAAGTTGGTGGTGTCATCCAACCATCTCATCCTCTGTCATTCCCTTCTCTTTCTGTATTTAATCTTCCCCAGTATCAGGATTTTTCCAGTGAGTCAGTTCTTCACATCACGTGGCCAAAGTATTGGAACTTCAGCTGCAGCACCAGTCCTTCCAATAAATATTCAGGACTGATTTCCTTTAGGATAGACTGGTTGGACCTCCTTGCAATCCAAGAGACTCTCAAAAGTCTTCCCCAATGCCACAGTTCAAAAGAATCTGTTCTTTGGTGCTCCGCTTTCTTTATGGTCCAACTCTCACATCCATACATGACTACTGGGAAAACCATAGCTTTGATTAAATGGATTTTGGTAGCAAAGTAATGTCTCTGCTTTTTAAAATGATGTCTAGGTATACATGGATTCATGCTGATGTATGGCAAAACCAATACAATATTGTAAAGTAATTAACCTCCAATTAAAATTAAAAAATTATATTAAAAAATAAAATAAAATGATGTCTAGGTTTCTCATAGCTTTTCTTCCAAAAGCAAGTGTCTTTTAATTTCACGGCTGCAGTCACCATCTTCAGGGATTTTGGAGTCCAAGAAAATAAAATCTGTCACTGTTTCCATTGTTTCCTCATCCATTTGCCATGAAGAGATGGGACCGTATGTCATGATCTTAGTTTTTTGAATCTTGAGTTTAAAGCCAGTTTTTTCACTCTCCTCTTTCACCTTCAAGAGGCTCTTTCATTCCTCTTTGTTTTCTTCCATAAGTGTGGTGTCATCTGCATATCTGAGGTTATTGATATTTCTCCTGGCAATCGTGATTCCGGTTTGTGCTTCATCCAGCCCAGCAGTTTGCATGATGTACTCTGCATATAAGTTAACTAGACAGGAAGACAATATAGAGCCTTGACACACGTCTTTCCAATTTGAAACCAGTCATTTGTTCCATGTCTACTCTAATTGTTGTTTCTTGATTTGCATACAGATTTCTCAGGAGGCAGATAAGGTGTTCTTGTATTTCCATCTCTCTAAGAATTCTCTGTAATTTGTTGTCACCCACACAGTCAGAGGCTTTGGCATAGTCAATAAAGAGGAAATGTTTTTCGGGTATTCTCTTGCTTTTTCAATGATCCAACAGATGTTGGCAATTTGATTTTTGGTTCCTTTGCCTTTTTAAATTCAGCTAAATATCTTGCATTTCTTGGTTTGTGTACTGTTAAAGCTTTGCTTGAAGAATTTTGAGCATTACTTTGCTAGCATTTGAGATGAGTGCAATTGTGCAGGAGTTTGACCATTCTTTGGCATTGCCTTTCTTTTGGATTGAAATGAAAACTGATGTTTTCCAGTCCTGTAGCCACTGCTGAATCCTCGGAGTTTGCTGACATATTGAGTGTAGCACTTGAACGGCATCATCTTTTAGGATTTGGGGTAGCTCAAATGAATTTCTATCATCTCCACTAGCTTTGTTCCCAGTGATGATGCATAAGTCCCACTTAACTGCATTCCAAGACGTCTGGCTCTAAGTGAGTGATCACACCTTAGTGGCTCTCTGAGTCATGGAAATCTTTTCTGTACAGTTATTCTGTGTATTCTTGCCACATTTTCTTAATATCATCTGCTTCTGTTACGTCCATACCATTTCTGTCCTTTATTATGCTCATCTTTGCATTAAATATTCCCTTGAAAACTTTAATTTTCCTGATGAGATCTCTAGGCTTTCCCATTCTATTGCTTTTCTCTATTTCTTTGCATTGATCATTGAGGAATGCTCTCTTATCTCCCCTTGATATTCTTTGGAACTCTGTGTTCAGATGGGTATATTTTCCTTTTCTCTTTTGCCTTTCACTTCTCTTCTTTTTTCAGCTATTTGTAAGGACTCCTCGGACTACCTTTTTGCATTTCTTCTTCTTGGGGATGGTCTTGATCATGCCTCCTGTACAATGTCACAAACCTCTGATAGTGCTCCAGGTACTCTATCTATCAGATCTAATTCCTTGAAACTATTTTCCACTTTTACTGTATAATTGTAAGGGATTTGATTTAGGTCATATCTGAATTATCTCATTGTTTTCTCTACTTTCTTCAATTTATATTTGAATTTTGCAATAAGTTCATGATCTGAGCCACAGTCAGCTCCCAGTCTTGTTTTTGCTTACTGTATAAGCTTCTGTAGAAGCTTCTCCATCTTCAGCTGCAAATAATATAATTAATCTGATTTCGATATTGACCATTTGGTGATGTCTACGTATAGAGTCATCTCTTGTGTTGCTGGAAGAGGGTATGAAACAGTATGAAAAACAAAAAAAGATATGACTCTGAAAGATGAATTCCCCAGGTTGATAGGTGCCCATATGCTACTGAGAAATAACTCTAGAAAGAATGAAGAGATGGAGCCAAAGCGAAATCAAAGCCCAAGTGTTGTTGTGACTGATGATTGAAGTAAAATCCAATGAAGTAAAGAACAGTATTGCATAGGAACTTGGAATGTTAGGTCCATGAATCAAGGTAAATTGGAAGTGGTCAAACAGGAGATGGCAAATATGAACATTGACATTTTAGGAATCAGTGAACTAAAATGAACTGGAATGGGTGAACTGAATTTAGATGATCATTATATCTACTACTGTGGGAAAGAATCCCTTAGAAGAAATCTAGTTGCCTTCATAGTCAACAAAAGAATCTGAAACGAAGTTCTTGAGTGCAACCTCAAAAATGACGGAATGATCACTGTTTTATTCTAAGACAAACCATTCAATATCACAGTAATCCAAGTCTATGCCCCAACCACTAACTCTGAACACCCGCGAAGCTGAATGGTTCTATGATGACCTACAAAACCTTTTAGAATTTACAGAAAAAAAAAAATGTTCTTTTCATCATAGCTGACTGGAATGCAAAAGTAGGAATTCAAGATACCTGGAGTAACAGGTGAGTTTGGCTTTGGAGTACAAAATGAAG
Organism: Budorcas taxicolor; assembly: GCF_023091745.1. Taxonomy (NCBI): domain Eukaryota; kingdom Metazoa; phylum Chordata; class Mammalia; order Artiodactyla; family Bovidae; genus Budorcas; species Budorcas taxicolor. The sequence continues at coordinate 50,827,026 of NC_068929.1, read as the reverse complement.
CAGGGCAAAGGCTAACAGAGTCTTTCCAAGAGAATACACTGGTCATAGCAAACACCCTCTTCCAACAACTGTTCCCCATACTGGCTGTATCAATTTATGTTTCCACCAACAGTGCAAGAGGGTTTCCTTTTCTCCACACCCTCTCCAGCATTTATTGTTTGTAGATTTTTTGATGATGACCATTCTGACTGGTGTAAGGTGATAGCTCCTTATAGTTTTGACTTTCATTTCTCTAGTAATGAGAAATGTTGAACATCTTTTCATTTGCTTTCACCATCTGTATACCTTTAGAAAATGTCTGCTTAGTTCTTCCACCCATCTTTTGATTGGGCTCTTTGTTTTCATGTTGTTGAGCTGTGTAAACTGCTTATATATTCTGGAGATTGATTAATCCTTTGACAGTTATTTCAATTTCAATTATTTTCTCACATTCTGAAGGTTGTCTTTTAATCTTGTTTATTGTTTCCTTTTCTGTGCAAAAGCTTTTAAGTTTAATTAAGTCCCATTTGTTTATTTTTGTTTTTATTTCCATTACTCTAAGAGGTGGTCAGAAAGGATCTTGCTGTGATGCATGTCAAAGATTCATGCTGACATATGGCAGAGACAACCAAAATATCATAAAACAATTATCCTCCAATCTTAAAAAAAATGATTGGTTATATAAGCACTACTTTCTCAATTTGTCCCACCCTCTCCTTCCCACACTGTGTCTAGAAGTCTGTTCCCTACATCTGTGTCTCTATTCATGTCCTGAAAATAGGTTTGCCTGTACTATTTTTCTAGATTCCACATATATGTAATAATATACATTGCCATGTGTAAAACAGATAACCAGTGGAAAGCTGCTATATAACACAGGGATCCTAGCACGGCAATCTGTGATGACCTAGAAGGATGGATGAGAGGGGCAGGAGGGAGGGTCAAAAGGAAGGGGATATATGTGTGTGTACATATATAAATATGTTTATGACTGATTCATGTTATAGGGCAGAAACCAACAGAACATTGTAAAGCAATTATCCTCCAATTAAAAAAATATAAAACTGTTGGTGATATTTCAGGCTCAACTGTGAGGGCTATGCTAAGTTGCTTCAGTCATGTCTGATTATTTGAAACCCCATGGACTGTAGCCCACCAGACTCCTCTGCCCATGGGATTCTCCAGGCAAGAATACTGGAGTGGGTTGCCAGGCCCTCCACCAGGGAACCTTGTTGACCCAGGGGTTGAATCCTTGTCTGTTAACATCTCCTGCATTGGGAAGCAGGTTCTCTGCCACTAGGGCCACTTGGGAAGCCTGTAGGTTGTTACAAATGCTTTACTTGGCAAACCTCACCAGGAAAGTTGCCCTCCCCATTTCAGACTTGTCTCATAGCCTTTGAAGTGAGATTCAGTCAAAGACACAGACACCTCTGATTGATCATGTTCTTTGCATGTTTGCGTTTCTAATACAGACGGCTCTATTTCTAGGTAGATTTTTCTGAGATCATCAGCAGAGTTATTCACTCAGTCCTGTAAGGTCTGGAATGGGGTGGAAACTTTGAAGGGAAAGGGAAACTTTGAAAACACACCAAGCCACTCTAACTTAGTACCCAGTGATTTTCTACTCTTAGCACGCTCCCATGTCCCTTCTCTTAGGCCAGGGTGCATTCAAGGGCCAGAGACTTTTGTTTGGAGATACCTTGACAGTGAGACAAACCCCACCTCTTTATAATCCATCTGACTCTCCACCAGGCCATTGTTTCATAGGAAAAATAAATAAATATCAGAAAGGTTGGGGCCCTCTCTGGGTTCGGCCTCATATACTACCATGATAGTAGAAGGAAATGGCAACCCACTCCAGGACTCTTGCCTGGAAAATCCATGGACGGTCGAGCCTGGTAGGCTACAATCCATGGGGTCATGAAGAGTCAGGCACAACTGAGAATTTCACTTTGACTTTTCAGTTTCATGCACTGGAGAAGGAAACAGCAACCCACTCCAGTGTTCTTGCCTGGAGAATCCCAGGGACAGGGGAGCCTGGTGGGTTGCCGTCTATGGGGTCACACAGAGTCGGACACAGCTGACGTGATTTAGCAGCAGGGGCAGCAGCAGCACTACCATGATAAGTGATTACAAGTTTCTTTGTCCACTGTTAATTTCATTTTTTTAAAAAAATTCAAAGTTGCATCTATTGGTACTCCAACAACCAGTCAGCTCAACTCTTTCCTCAGTTCAGTTAAATTCAGTCGCTCAGTTGTGTCCGACTCTTTGTGACCCCATGAATCGCAGCACGCCAGGCCTCCCTGTCCATCAACAACTCCCAGAGTTCACTCAAACTCATGTCCATCGAGTTGATGATGACATCCAGCCATCTCATCCTCTGTCGTCCCCTTTTCCTCCTGCCCACAATCCCTCTCAGCATCAGAGTCTTTTCCAATGAGGCAACAACTCTTCACATGAGGCGGCCAAAAGTACCAGAGTTTCAGCTTTAGCATCATTCCTTCCAAACAACACCCAGGGCTGATCTCCTTTAGAATGGACTAGTTGGGTCTCCTTGCAGTCCAAGGGACTCTCAAGAGTCTTCTCCAACACCATAGTTCAAAAGCATCAGTTCTTTGGCGCTCAGCTTTTTTCACAGTCCAATTCTCACATTCATACATGACTACTGGAAAAACCATAGCCTTGACTAGATGGCCATATTTTGGCAAAGTAATGTCTCTGCTTTTGAAAATGCTATCTAGGTTGGTCATAACTTTCCTTCCAAGGAGTAAGCGTCTTTTAATTTCATGGCTGTAGTCACCATCTGCAGTGATTTTGGAGCACCCCCCCAAAAAAAAAATAAAATAAAATAAAATAAAGTCTGACACTGTTTCCCCATCTATTTCTCATGAATTGATAGGACCAGATGCCATGATCTTCGTTTTCTGAATGTTGAGCTTTAAGCCAACTTTTTGACTCTCCTCTTTCACTTTCATCAAGAGGCTTTTTAGTTCCTCTTCACTTTCTGCCATAAGGGTGGTGTCATCTGCATATCTGAGGTTATTGATATTTCTCCTGGCAATCCTGATTCCAGCTTGTGCTTCATCCAGCCCAGCATTTCTCATGATGTACTCTGCATATAAGTTAAATAAGCAGGGTAACAGTATACAGCCTTGACGTACTCCTTTTCCTATTTGGAACCAGTCTGTTGTTCCATGTCCAGTTCTAACTGTTGCTTCCTGACCTGCATATAGGTTTCTCAAGAGGCAGGTCAGGTGGTCTGGTATTCCCATTTCTTTCAGCTCTTTCCTAGCACATCTGAATTCCTGGCATGGACAAATTCAGGTTTCCTTTTTTTATTATTATTATTTTTATTTATTTTTATTTTTTTAATTGTTATTTTTACTTTATTTTACTTTACAATGCTGTATTGGTTTTGCCATACATTGACATGAATCCACCACGGGTGTACATGAGTTCCCAAACATAAACCCCCCTCCCACCTCCCTCCCCATAACATCTCTCTGGGTCATCCCCGTGTGATCCACCCCCCAGAATTCTGGAAATAAAAGCAAAAATAAATAAATGGGATCTAATTAAAATTAAAAGCTTCTGCACAACAAAGGAAAATATAAGCTAGGTGAAAAGACAGCCTTCTGAATGGGAGAAAATAATAGCAAATGAAGAAACTGACAAACAACTAATCTCAAAAATATACAAGCAACTTCTGCAGCTCAATTCCAGAAAAATAAACGACCCAATCAAAAAATGGTCCAAAGAACTAAATAGACATTTCTCCAAAGAAGACATACGGATGGCTAACAAACACATGAGAAGATGCTCAGAATCACTCATTATTAGAGAAATGCAAATCAAAACCACAATGAGGTACCACTTCACACCAGTCAGAATGTCTGAGATCCAAAATTCTGCAAGCAATAAATGCTGGAGAGGGTGTGGAGAAAAGGGAACCCTCCTACACTGTTGGTGGGAATGCAAACTAGTACAGCCACTATGGAGAACAGTGTGGAGATTCCTTAAAAAAATTGCAAATAGAACTGCCTTATGACCCAGCAATCCCACTTCTGGGCATAGACACCAAGGAAACCAGAACTGAAAGAGACACGTGTACCCTGATGTTCATCACAGCACTGTTTATAATAGCCAGGACATGGAAGCAACCTAGATGTCCATCAGCAGATGAATGGACAAATTCAGGTTTCTTGACTGATCTATCAAAGAAGACTGTGCATCAGGAAAACAATGGATGTCTCTCTCAACAAAGAAAAACAATAGAAATTATGGGAACTAGAGTGAATTATAGAATTGAGGTGACATTTAGAGAAAGCAATGGTTTTATGTGCCAAAGTAGCACAAAGCTATATTTAAAAGGGCCAATGTAAGGGGTACACTATAAAGTGATCTCAGGGTCCTACTTGGAAACTACAAAGTTTAATAAAATTTAATAAATAATCTGAGTGGAACGTGTCAGTAGAAGGGAAATACGCTTTAATCAGAAATACCAGCAATCTGGGGAGATGGTGGACTTGTGTCCAGAGACCGGTTTGGAAGATGCTGCTCAACCATGACAGTTTTTAAAGGAAAGGATTGGGAGAAGAATCTCAGTGAATCATGCAGGCAGCGCATTCTCCATCTTGTGCAGACTGGGTGACTCTCTCTTCAGATGTTATCTTCCCTCTATGATCCTTAGGATCATTCCACTATCCTGTAGGATTCCTGTAGGGGGCTTTGGAAGGTAGAGAGCTAATCATTCTTTAACTACTCATTTCTTCATTCTTGCTTCTTTTTATCTGGTAAAAGAATCAGCAGATTAGACAATGCATGGTGTATTCATTCAGGAGAGCATAAGTCAGGACTTAGTTTCAATTGTTTTAGTGATCTCATTCTTATAAATGAGGCTTTTTTGTCATTTTATTTTATTTTGCTTTTTTAAAATAAATTAATTTATTTTTAATGAGAGGATAATTGCCTTCCAATATTGTATTAATTTCTGTCATATAAAGAAGGAAACAGAAATGGGAAAAGCAGGAAGGGGCAAAAGAGCTGCTTTCAATTGCTGAATGTTAAAAATTAAATGATAACGTTTCAAAAATAGCTAAATGCCTATCACCACTAAAAAGAATACCAAGCATTCAATAGATATGTGCTCTCTTGTGTGTGTTCATATGGGTGTTTGTGTTTTACCTGAGTACATATAGTGAAAACTATTATGTCCAGTACTATTTGAATGCAGAGTTCCAAAGGACAGCAAAGAGAAATAAGAATTCCTTCCTCAGTGATCAATGCAAAGAAATAGAGAAAAGCAATAGAATGGGAAAGACTAGAGATCTCTTCAAGAAAATTAGAGATACCAAGGGAACATTTCATGCAAAGATGTGCACAATAAAGGACAAAAATGGTATAGATCTGACAGAAGCAGAAGCTGTTGAGAAGAGTTGGCAAGAATACACAGAACTATACAAAAAAGATCTTCATGACCCAGGTAACCATGATGGTGTGATCACTCAGTCAGAGCCAGACATCCTGAAATGTGAGGTCAAGTGGGCCTTAGGAAGCATCACTATGAGTAAAACTAGTGGAGGTGATGGAATTCCAGTTGAGCTATTTCAAATACTCTAAAAATTGCTGTGAAAGTGCTGCCCTCAGTGTGTCAGCAAAACTGGAAAACTCAGCAGTGGCTACAGGGCTGGAAAAGGTCAGTTTTCTTTCCAATCCCAAAAGAAGGCAATGCCAAAGAATGCTCAAACTACTGTACAATTGACACATCTCACTACCAAAGTAATGCTCAAAATTCTCCAAGCCAGGCTTCAACTGTGAACTTCCAGATGTTCAAGCTGGTTTTAGAAAAGGCAGAGGATCCATAGATCACATTGCCAACATCTGCTGGAGCATCAAAAAATTAAGAGAGTTCCAGAAAAACATCTACTTCTGCTTTGTTGATTACATCAAAGCCTTTGACTCTGTGGATAACAACAAACTGTGGAAAATTCTTAAAGAGATGGGAACACCAGACCACCTTACCTGCCTCCTGAGAAATCTGTATGCAGGTCAAGAAACAACAAGTAGAGCCAGTCATGGAACAACAGACTCATTCCAAATTGAGAAAGGAGTATATTAAGGCTGTATACTGTCACCCTGCCTATATAACTTAAATGCAGAGTACATCATGCAAACTACAGGGCTTGTTGAAACAAGAGCTGGAATCAAGATTTCTGGGAGGAATATCAATAGCTTCAGATATGCAGATGACACCACTCTTATGGAAGAAAACAAAGGGGAATTAAGAGCCTCTTGATGAAGGTGAAAGAAGAGAGTGAAAAAGCTGACTTAAGACTCAAGATTCAAAAAAAACCTAAAATTATGCCATCTGGTCCTATTACTTCATGCCAAATAGGTAGGGAAACAGTGACAGAACTTGTTTTCTTGGGCTTCAAAATCACTGCAGATGGTGACTGCACCCATAAAATAAAAAGGGTTTTGTGTCTTGGAACAAAAGCTACAACAAACCTAGACAGTGAATTAAAGTGTAGAGACACCATTTTACTGGCAAAAATCTGTGTAGTCAAAGCTGTGTTTTTTCTAGTAGTCATGTACAAATATGAGAGTTGGACCATAAAGAAGTCAGAGTACTGGATAATTGATTTTAAACTAGATGTTCCATAAAATCCAGAAAGTCCAGTGATTTAACACAATGAATGGCTATTTGTTGATCTGTCAAAGTCTGCTGACTCTTCGGAGATTCATGGATCCAGTCCATTTGTACTGTACAGCACCATCATGTAATGATGTGGTTTCCAACACACATTAGCATGGAAAGAAAAATAAAAGCATAGCTCAGCCCAGAAGCCACGCATACGATTCTTTTCTGAAGCTCTTTAGGATGAACTAGTCTCTACCGAAATTCAAGAGGTCTGAGAAGCATATCTTCCTGTGCTTCTGAAAAAGTGAGGCACACAGCTGTTGATGTACACTGATGATGTCTACAACCCTAAATCCAGATTAACTTTATATCTAAAATGGCTATCTATTGTGACTCTCAGTAATGAGTCAGGCAATCACATTCCAGACAATGCAAGACTAGAATATGAAATCATCATTCTAAATTCTCCAATTCTCACTAAGAAAAAAATACTATCTTTGTGGCTACAGGTCCAGAACACTCACTATTATGGCCTACATTTTTCTTTTCCATTGGTATTCTAGGTATGTTTTGTGGGGTCCTAGAATTGTTTGATCTGATTCAAATTGTAAAGAATAAGCTTTGTTAAACAGTGACAAACTTTATTTTCTTGGGCTCCAAAATCACTGTAGATGGTGAGTGCAGCCATGAAATTAAAAAGCTATGACCAACCTACACAGCGTATTAAAGAGCAGAGACGTTACTTTGCCAGCAAAGTCTGTCTAGTCAAAGCTATGGTTTTTCCAGTAGTCATGTATGGATGTGAAAGTTGGACTATAAAGAAAGCTGATCACCAAAGAATTGATGCTTTTGAACTATGGTTTTGGAGAAAACTCTTGAGAGTCCCTTAAGTGCAAGGAGACCCAACCAGTCAATCCTAAAGGAAATCAGTCCTGAGTATTCACTGGGGGACTGATGCTGAAGCTGAAGCTCCAATACTTTGGCCACCTGATTTGAAGAACTGTCTCTTTGGAAAATACTCGGATGCTGCAAAAGATTGAAGGCAAGAGAAGGGGATAACAGAGGATGAGATGGTTGGACAGCATCACCGACTGAATTTGAGCAAGCTCCAAGAGTTGGTGATGGACAGGGAAGACTGGTGTGCTGCAGTTTATGGGGTCACAAAGATTCGGACATGACTGAATGACTTTACTGAACTGAACTGAACTGATTATGTCCAGATTTCAGTTGGAGAAAATATTTTTATTACATTTGATTGCACTTTTCTCCTGCAATGTCCTTTTCTCCTATTTTCTTCTTTCGGGGGGATTCTTCTATCACATGGCTTCCATTCTGGTTAAGACTGTAAAGAACACACCTGCAGTGTGGGAGACCTGATTTCAATTCCTGGATTGGGAAGGTCCCTGGAGAAGGGAATAGATATACACTCCAGTATTCTGGCCAGGAGAATTTCATGGACTGTGCAGTCCATGGTATCACAGAGTATGACGCAGCTGAGCAACTTTCACTTCACTTCGATCACATGTCACTCTACCCTTATTAATTACTAATTTTATTAGTATCTGGTTTATTGTTTTTGCAATGAAGATAGGTAGACATAAAATCTCTCACACAAAATCTGGAATGTTTTCCAAGTTCCAAATATTTTGTAGTTATTTTCAGAACATAGCTTTCGGTATAAGCATTTTCATAATATTAGAAGTGTATTTCCAAAGTAAATTTTCTGAATTAGAATTGCTCTGTGAAGTGCAAAACATACGGCTTTTAGATGCAATGAAGTCATCTCTCTAGAGACCGGGTGTTTTTTGTCTCCTTCCAGGAACCCATGTGAGTGCCGTTTCCCAATAGCTTCATTAAGAATATACACAGATTTCATGCTGACAATTTAATGCATTAGGAAACTTTCTTGCTGCATGTTTTTTTATGGAAACTTTCTAATCAGATTTTTTATAGAAAAGTTCCTGGTAAATTCTGTAAGTAACAATGCTGTATAGCATGGAAAAATCTGCATTTAAAAAATACAAAAAGTCAGTGAAACAATAGCAAAAAACATCCCTGAAGGAGGCATACTCTTAAATCTATAGGAATAATGTTGCAAAATAAATAACAGGAGAAGAAAATGTAAATATTGAAATTTGGGGAAATCTGATGATTGAGGAATTGTATTCAGTGCATATTTAAACATTAATTTATTTTATTTAACTAGATTTGCATATAGTTTCTATACATCATATAAGAGCCATTTTGTACATTTTTTTTTTGTGGAATATGTTTTCATAGCTTTCATCTGTTTTACTCTCATGCTTTTGGTCTTTTTTCATCAATTTGTAAAAGCCTTTTATTCATTAAGAATTTATTCTTTAAATCTGATTTTTTTTTGGTAACTGTTTTTCCATATATAATTTAGTCAGATTTATTAATATTTTTCATTACTACCTCTAGAGTTTTAGCTAATTAGACAGTCTTCTTCTACACCAATGACACAGAGAAATCTGCCGATGTTTCCCTTAAGTGCCCATTTGATTACATTTTACATTTATATTTATAAATAATCTAAAGCTTATTATTTTGTATTATTTGAGGAATTGACCTGTTTTTTTCATGTCACTATCCTTTTATCCCAAGGTAATTTAGTTAAAAGTTCATATTTTCATTAGTAATTTAAGATTCCACCTTTCACAAATACTAATTTTCATAAGTTTTTAGCCTATTTCTGTATCTTTTATCTTTTACCATCAGTTTGTTTGTTTATGTGTCAATATTGCAGTCTTAAAAAAATAGTTAAATTATAGTTTGTTGAAATATCTTAAGGACTGGTTACACTTTCACTTCAGTGTTTTCCTACAGATTCTTGTAAGGTTTATTTCTCTTTTTTTTTAATTTAAAATATTTATTTTAATTGGAGGCTAATTACTTTACAATTTTGTATTGGTTTTGCCGTACATCAACAGCAGTTATATGCAAATAAAGTGTAAGATTTATTTCCTAAATTGAGTAAGACATTCTTTATCACCAAAATAAATATGTTGTTAATTTTATTGCAATCACATAACTTTTAAAATTTATTTAAAGACAACTGACACGTTGTAGAGGTTGAGACATGCTGACTAAGAAAGGAATGGCTTTCCATCTGTTCAACTTTACTTGAAAGTTTTTTAAGAGTATATTATAGATTGTAACTTAACTGTTTATAAGGTGTACCCTACTGATTATGTTGTTAAATCTTTTTAAATTGTACTTATTCTTTGTCAATTTGTCATATTTTTATCTGTGCATAGTGTGTTAATGTGTTTTATTTTCAGTGTTTTTCAGAAATTTATTTCTGTATAATTTCTAATGCAAATTAATCTTTCATAGGTGTTTATTGTAATATTATGATAACAGATGTTCATATTTTTTTGTCTTTTATCACTAAAAAAATGTTTCTTGACACTGTTTGTTGGTCAGAATTGTACTTTTATATTAATATTACAACCTCTACTTTATTCATAGTTTTATTCTATTGATATTTCCTTTTCTCTGTATGTGAGTATGTGTCCTTGGCCATCCTTTTATTTTGAACTTCTAATCATTTATTTATAAATGAGTCTCTTCAGAGAAAAGAGTATTACTTTATTATTCAATATGAAAGATTTTTTTTATTAGTGAGTAAAACTCAGATTTTTTATATGTTTAGTATATTATACAGTGACTATGTCATATTATTTTATTTTTAAATTTCTGTGCTTGTATGTTATATTTAATAAACTTCTTTCTTATTGTATGCAACTTTGTTATGCATTTGATGCTTACGGTATTTAGAAAGTTTAGCTGCTTTATCTTTTTATATCTTTATAATGGTCTTAATCTTCTTTAACTATTCTTCAAATATCTAGTCTATCACGTTTATATGATATAAGTTGTTTGCTACCTATTAGCTGCACATTACCTATTACCTACATATTCAAGAGTGATTAAAAAAATCCAAGAGATTTTTTTTTTTCCCCGTGTTGCTATCAAATTGGTTCAGCTCCATCAATGGAGTACTGAAGTGAGAGCTCTGGGGAGAAAAGAGGAACTCTCTAAAGATAGGAAGCATAATGATGAAGGCTGGAGAGAAAAAGTACATTTAAAATCCATGTATTGAAACTGGACAGAGGTGACAGTTGCTCAACACTGTGAAAGTTTTAAATGCCATTGGATTGTTCACTTTATAATGGTTAAAATGCTTGGGAATGGGAGTGGTTGAAAAATTGCATGTATAACATACTTGAATGTTATGTTCACAAGACAATTGCATTTAGCATTCTCTATGTATTAATTTCTCAGGGCAGTTTTGAAAAAGTGAATAGACATAGGCTTACAGGACACAATTAAGTCCAAAGTTCTTGTTTAATTCAGTCAGCATAGTGAGGTGCAGTTTCTGTTTGTTTATTTTTAATGGATAAAGTCTTTTGGGTGATATCCATCAGGATAGGGAAAGAGTTGATATGTTCTCTAGATCTCTTTCAATTTGCAGAACCCTGCATCTTTGCTACTCATTGTCATGTTTAAAAGGAACAACTCTGGTTCTCCATCTTCTTTTCTTCCAGAAGTAATTGTTTTCCCAATGCTGCCATCTCTGGGCTTTTCCAACACCCTCTCTGCTAGGTCTGTGAACTATCAAGTTTCTGACTTATATTCAAAATTGTTGCACTTAAAGTTGAATTTATTTTTTTTCTGAAAGTAGCTTTGCCTATTCTATTTAAGTTTTTTCCACTATATTCCTGTTCACTGACCTTTAAAGACTATCTTCCCCTACTCTTAATATCCACAGACTTACAAAAATGGCTCAAGTTTCAGTAGTGTTTCTTTGGGAATTTGGCATGTACTTTCATGCTTATGAGTAATTTGAAATTCAGGGTATTCCCTGTATCCCAGTAATGGAGAAGGCTTGGATAGTGTTTGATTATATTTCTATGTCTTTTTGATCTTACATTTTATTTATTTTAGAGGTCACATAGAGAGATTTAAATCAGATGGTCTCCACTTTCCTGGAGAAAAGAGAAACTCTCAATTTTAGAACATTTGAGGATTTTTTGGTAATAAAAATGCATTAGCCATGTTTGGAAAGTAATGGAAAAGGCAATGGAGAGTAAACAGTCTAAAGGAAGAGACAAAAATGAGGACATGAAAGACATAGTTGAAGAAAACATTGTCCGACCTCTGGGACACCCTGGACTGTAGCCCTCCAGGTTCCTCTGCACATGGGATTTTCCAGGCAAGACTACTGAAGTGGGTAGCCATTTCCTTCTCCAAGAAATCTTCATGACTCATGAATCGAACCCAGGTCTCCTGCACTGCAGTTGTATCCTTTGCATCTGAGCCACCAGGGAAACTCGAAGAAAACATAAGTGATATGTGTTGCAGGGAGTGAGCTCAACTCCAGGCTCTGCCTCTAGCTTTCTCTCTGTTCTATAAATGTGTTAAACTAATGATATCTAATGTTTTGTGAACAGTGGAATCTCAACAGAAGTAACTTGAAGACACATAGATTTAAGGAACCACTATAGCTAATTGTGTGTAAAAGACCCCTACTATTTATAATACATTCTTAGATGCTTCCAAACTTTTCAGTTTCTTTCCCTATAACCACATGAGATTCTTGAACTGAAGCCCTGAATCCAGCTGTGGAAAACAGAAGACCGCCAAAGCTCTTCCTCTTGTACTGTGATGTTCTTACCATATAACATTGCAGAAATCAAGAATCTCACTAAGTCATGGGTTCATTAATTTGTGCTCAATGAGGAAGATGAGATAGGAATGTCCCTTACTAATCCAGAGTAATTAGACTGTGTGGTGGTTTTATTATTAAGAAATCTATCCCATATGATCTAGTTATATGTTTTCTGAATATGTTACCCCAGTCATCTCTAAATTATATATACAGAATATTTGTACCCTTAATTCTCACTTATTCAAAAACTGTCTGTTACAAAACAGTGCTTATGCTGGGTTTCCATAAGATCATGTTATCTTTTTCTGTGAAAATATATTGGAATTCAGACATTGTTTGGGTGAATGTTGAGATTCAAATAAGTGATTAATGTGATCTCAAAGTCACTCAGAATGCCTGAAAATTTGCCAGTTTGAGTTGGCAATAGGAATCAAAGATCGAGTATGATACCCATAATAAAAATAAAATATAGAAATAGGTTATTTTTAATTTTTATTTTTACTTTATTTTACTTTACAATACTGTATTGGTTTTGCCATACATTGACATGAATCCACCATGGGTGTACATGCGCTCCCAAACATGAACCCCCCCCTCCCACCTCCCTCCCCATAACATCTCTCTGGGTGATCCCCGTGCACCAGCCCCAAGCATCCTGTATCCTGCATTGGACATAGACTGGTGATTCATTTCTTACATGACAGTATACATAGTTTTGATAACAGAAGTCAATATAATATGATGGTTAACATAATAACTTAGGAGTGAAACTGTGACACTTTGGTGGTTCTTTGAACAAAAGTAATGACGTTTTAATCAGGACTGAAACTGAGATTTCATTTTAGAAATGTAGAAATATGATTGTGATTTTAGCTGTAAGAGATTAAGAAGAAGTATATTCAAGTTTTTTAATTGGGAGACATATAATGCCACCAAAAAATCTTAAATTTCATAGTTTACCAGGTAAAATAATGTACGGTAAAAAAAAATTTTGTTTTAGAGACGTCTGAGAGATTAAAAATGAAGATAAAATGTACTATGTTTTTTATTTTCCCAACCCTCAAGGGCTTTCTGTAAGTGAGAAGGCTGGCAATTGGTTCCCAACAATGTGTCAAGAAAGTAATTAATTCATAGGACCTTTGGACCACATAGTATTACCATCTATAACAAGAGCAACAGGAGACCTTCTGTTTAGAAGATCTGTGTTGTTTTTTGTGCCTCTTGTTTTTATCTCAAGGTATAAAATTTTGTTTGAACTTGACAATTTGTTGTCCTTGCACTTCTATATGAATTCTCTACAGGAAAAAAAAAAAAGTTGCAGCACAGTATCAAAATACAATTGCTCTTTTTTTTTTCTATTTTCCTTCAAAGGTGTGAATTTAAATTCACACTATATGCACATTGCAGGTGTCAGTTAATTTTCCTAAGAAAACATTAAGAAAATATTTTATAGAGTTATACAATTTATAATTGAATATTCATAAGGATAATGAAGTAAGCAAAATAAGCAGGGGTAAGTAAAGCTGAGAAATGAAGATAAAGAAGGAAAAGGCTATCATCAAAAATAAGAAGCAATAATTAAAAACTGGCTTAAGTAGCAATATAGTCCCCTGTTACTTCAGTAACCTATTCTTGATTAGAATCACAAATTTTTCTTTTTTGTATGGTATATTATTTCTTTATTGTTCTTTTTAATTTACTTTACAATACTGTATTGGTTTTGCCATACATCAACATGAATCCGCCACGGGTGTACATGAGTTCCCAATCCTGAAGCCCCCTCCCACTTCCCTCTCTATATCATCTCTCTGGGTTATCCCAGTACACCAGCCCCAAGCATCTTTTATCCTGCATCGAACCTAGGCTGGTGATTAAATTCTTACATGATATTATACATGTTTCAATGCCATTCTCCCAAATCATCCCACCCTCTCCTTCTCCCACTGACTCCAAAAGACTGTTCTATACATCTGTGTCTCTTTTGCTGTCTCACATAAAGGATTATCATCACATTCTTTCTAAATTCCATATATATGTGTTAGTATACTGTATTGGTGTTTTTCTTTCTGGCTTACTTCACTCTGTATAATTGGCTCCAGTTCCATCCACCTCATTAGAACTGATTCAAATGCATTATTTTTAATGGCTGAGTAAATCTCCATTGTCGGAGAAGGCAATGACACCCTACTCCACTCCTTTTGCCTGGAAAATCCCATGGATGGAGGAGCCTGGTAGGCTGCAGTACATGGGGTCGCTAAGAGTCAGACTGGACTGAGCTACTTCACTTTCACTTTTCCCTTTCATGCATTGGAGAGGAAATGGCAACCCACCCCAGTGTTCTTGCCTGGAGAATCCCATGGACAGGGTAGCCTGGTGGGCTGTTGTCTATGGGGTCGCACAGAGTCGGACACGACTGAAGTGACTTAGCAGCAATGCTCCATTGTATATATCTACCACAGCTTTCTTATCCATTCGTCTGCTGATGGGCATCTAGGTTTCTTCCGTGATAAACAGTGCTGCAATGAACATTGGGGAATCACTACACTTTTTAGAATCACTAAATTTTTCAACTAAGATCATGGTGTCATTAAGAGGAAATAAAATGGTTAATGCTACTCCAAAAGATTCTTCCATCTGTACCTAAACTTGAGTTCTGGGCAAAAGAGACTAATTGAATATCATCAAATCATTAATTAATAAAAGACCCTGAGGCAAATAAAATGTATATAAAATTTGACCACACATGATACTGAAATTTGGTTTTCTGTCAAAATGCTGATAAGAGAGGATATTGAAAGGATGTTTCTCCAAGAAGCCTATGAAGACAAAAATTATTTCTACTTGCAGTCACCACATCCAAAAGGCTTTCAAATACAATGTATGAGAGGTAAAAAATGACTGGGGAGCTAATTAGCTTTATTATGATGATGGTTTGCATCAAAATGCCAGTATTAATTTAGGCTAAATCATGTCATCACCTTTTCTTTTTTCTGGACTGAATGCAAGACTATGCTCCAAAAACAAACAATCAGGCTTCCTTTGTATCCTTTTAAAAGACTAACACATAGATATATTATTTGCTGCTAATAATAAAAATGAACTAAGAAATAGTTTTTGATACCTTTCCTGTATTTTGAGCTTGTTTAGGATTCTTCCTTAAATATTCTTCAGGTAAATTCTCCAGTCCTTGTGCCAATTGGCTTCTGTGAGTTGAAACAACACATACAAAGTGTGGGGAAAGGAACTTAACTAAATCTTCCTATTGGAAAACACCTCCAATTCCCATTCCACTCTGTGTGGAACAGGTAGAATGAAAAGAACCCAGTACAAACGAAGTTTAGTCTTCTTACTATATCCTATTCTAAAAAGCCAAAACCCAGAAAGCATTGCTGTATCTATGTCACCAGGCTTCCCTGGTGACTCAGTGGTGAAAAATCTGCCTGCAATTCAGAAGACTTGGGTTCAGTCCCTGAGTTGGAAAGATCCCCTGGAGAAGGAAATGGCAACAACCCACTTCAATATTCTTGCTTGGAGAATCCCATGGACAGAGGAGCCTGGTGGGCTACAGTCCAAATGGTCATGAAAAATTGGATGCTACTGAGGCGACTAACACCTCACCATCTGTGTCACCAGTCCCTACCAGCTCTCCTCATTCCTGGGAGATAATGGGATAAACAGGAGACTAGAAATTATCGTAGATTCCAGGAGCACCTGATACCTGAAAGGGATCGCTACAGATGCCTGGTAAATATACTGTATTTCCCAAGTGCCATTTTCTTTCATTTTTCAAGTTACTTTAAAGCTTCCCATATTCCTTGAACTTAGAAAGAATGGAGTTTGCCCCAGGCAAAGGAAAATCCTTCCTCTTGTTAAATAAAACCTATCCACTGCCCACACTATACCTGGACTGTGAATTCTATCCTTATCTATTTAATCAGTCCCATTTCTCCATGAAAAGCTGCCACCTCATTAAACTTTATGTCACTTTCTCCTCCAATACTGCACACTTTTTATCTTCTATTTAGAATTAAATTTCTTGAAAAAGCATTGTCTATACTCAACTTTCCCTCACCCTATACACTTCGAACCCATTCCAAATAGACTTTTACTCTCGCAGCATTCCCTTAGTAAGCATTCTAATGTTCTACTTGTTGCAAAACATATTAGTCATTTCTCAATCCTCCTCATATTTGCTTATTTTTCTTTTCTCTCTCTCTCTATATATATATACATATGCAAACAGATTTCAGAACACTATTTCTAAATTTTTTTTTAGAAAAAAAAAAGTTTTATTTCTAAAACTTATCTTTTCTACCTGAATTACAGCCTTTTAAATCTCATCTAATTTATAGCCTTGGTGTACCATGTGCTCATAGAAAAATTCCAAATATATATTCCAAAGTTCCACTCAGAACTCTCTCATAAGTTCCCAAATGACATATCTATTAACTTCTCTATGTCTTCTGTTAGCTTCTTAGTCATCTCAAAATTATGTCCAAAATTTGTCATATTATTTGGAAAACCTGACCATTCTGAAGTCTTTCTGATCAAAGTAAATGGCAAGCTCACCTTGCCATTATAGAAAATTTGAAATCATTGAAATACAATCGCACACCATTGTATTTCACAACCAACAAAGTCCCTTGTTTTTACTTTCAAAATACAACTACTACTTACACATCCACTGACTAACAGTAAATATAAGCCATTATCATCATTCTGTTGGATGACTGTAATAGGCAGTCTCCCTGCTTTTACATGTATTCCTTTTTATATATTGCTAACCCAATAGCTAGAAGGATATTGTTAAAACAGAGGTCAGATTATGCTAATCACTACTCAAAATCTTCTAGTCTATTCCTTTCATGGTAAAAAGCAAAATCTTAAAATGATCTATAATACATAATACTTTATGTAATAGTTCTTCCTTCACTTCATGGGAAATAGATGGGGAAACAGTGGAAACAGTGTCAGACTTTATTTTGAGGGGCTCCAAAATCACTGCAGATGGTGATTGCAGCCATGAAATTAAAAGCCACTTACTCATTGGAAGGAAAGTTATGACCAACCTAGATAGCATATTGAAAAGCAGAGACATTACTTTGCCAACAAATGCCCGTCTAGTCAAGGCTATGGTTTTTCCAGTGGTCATGTATGGATGCGAGAGTTGGACTGTGAAGAAAGCTGAGCACCAAAGAATTGATGGTTTTGAACTGTGGTGTTGGAGAAGACTTTTGAGAGTCCCTTGGACTGCAAGGAGGTCCAACCAGTCCATCCTAAAGGAGATCAGTCCTGGGTGTTCATTGGAAGGACTGATGCTGAAGCTGAAACTCCAATACTTTGCCCACCTCATGCGAAGAGTTGACTCATTGGAAAAGGCCCTGATGCTGGAAGGGATTGGGGGCAGGAGGAGAAGGGGACGACAGAGGATGAGATGACTGGGTGGCATCACCAACTCGATGGACATGAGTTTGGGTAAACTCTGGGAGTAGGTGATGGATAGGGAGGCCTGGTGTGCTGTGATTCAGGAGTTGCAAAGAGTTAGACACTACTGAGCGACTGAACTGAACTGATGCACTGCAGATATATGCTTCTTTTAAGGGCTTTATTTCTGCTCTTTTGTTGATCTAAAGGACCCTTTTCCCAATATGTACATTGTTCATTTATGTACTTCTTCCAAGTTTTTCTTTCAAATGCCACATTCCCAAAAGAATATGCCTTCTTTTGCTGTTTGTCTATTGTATATATATATGACCATATAACATACCAATTTTACTAATTATTTTTAACTCACTTTCTTCAATAAAACATATACTTCATAAAGAAAGGGTTTTTGTTTTTTTTTCCCCCCTGAATGTTTTGATCCATAGTAAATATAATATTGCCTGGCATCTAACAGACCTTCTGTCTGTTTTGCTGAATGAATGAGTGAAGGCATTTCTGATATTCATGATTCCCCTTACTTAAGCTAGAAAAGAAATTATATCCTTCAAATTTGAGTGCAAAGACTTAAAAGCAAGAAAATGAATAATATAAATTCTGGTCTGAAGGTAAGAGATGACCAATGTGCCAGCTCAAAGACAGGAAGAGAGAATAAATTCTCTCATTCCAGGTTTTGTTCATTTTAGGCCTTGAATGGTTTGGATGAGACTCACCCACTTTGGGGAGGACAATCTGATTTTCTCAGTTGACCAAGAATAATCTCCTCCAGAAATACTCTCACAACCAATCAAAATACTGCTTAACCAAATACCTAGGTACTCCACACTCCCGTTAGGTTAGTACATCAAATTTATCATCATAAACATTAAAGTAAAATGTTGTATCATTGTTATGATTAATTTATAATTAAATAGGTCATTGAAATCCTCTATCTTTATTCTTCAAAGCATTGAAAAAAGCATAGTCATGTTTTATTATACCTTGTGAAAGTTTGTGTTTTATATGAATGACAATTTGTAAAGCTTTAACAACACACAAAAAATTACATACAGAATAATTTCCCCTGTTGCATTCATCACTAAGAAAAAAAAATGAAATGGTAATTGTGCTTTCTTAATACAAAAAAGCATTAAAAAGTAAGAGTCCTGATATTTAAAGGCAGTTGAAACTGTGTAGGTTATTGCTTGCAATATGCCTTTAACACTACAGCATTGCATATTGAAACTATAAGAAAGTATCTTTATTTAAACATCCATTTAAACATTCCTCAATACTTTATTTTGAAAGCTAATATAAATTGAGAGATAAAACAATAATTTGCATTCCAAATTTAAAGTAAAATAAAAAATACATACTTTTTTCCTAAGTAGACCTTTATTAAACAGTATTTTTCTAGAATTATTTCCTTGGATAATTCAAATTGTCTCAAATGTTAGGCCAACAATTATATTAATGAGTAAAAAATGTGTCTTCCCTTTATATAACATGGGTCAAAGGTTTTAGTTAAAAGTATATTTTCAAATCAAATATTAAAAACTGATCATCAGTAAAGCATTGGAAGCTAATATCGATTATAGAAATACCAAACCTGAGTTTATTCTTTGAAGAAAAAAAATAGAAATGGTGTCTTGGATGATCTTTAGTAATCTTTGACACCATCCATATTCAAACCATTTAGTAGTCCTCTTGAATTCTCTCCAAAATATATACCAAATGTGTTATTTTCCCCATTTTTAGTATTAGACAATTTATCCAGGCCAAAATCCTCATTAACCTCCACTCCCATAAGAGATTTCTAACTATCCTTGATCATACTGTTTCCCTGTAAAACAGAGCTATTAATGAGAACTAGTCTACCCCTTACCCTGGTGGCTTACAGAAAGAATGGTTTGTGATTGCTCATATCTCTATGGAAGAGCTAGATGTTTCTGATCGTCTTGACTTGGATTGGCAGAGCAGTCCTGGGCTTGGCTTAGACACACTCACATGTCTGGCAGTCACTGTGTTTGGCTAATGGAAGATAGTTTCAGCTCAGATTACTGGCTCTGTTTCATGTTTCTTCTCATGCAACCGCCTTGCCTGGGCATCTTTTCATGATGATCCAAGTGAGAGAACAGAAGTGTTCAATGCTTTTGAGACTTAGACTTAGATCTGAAATGCCACATTTCTGTCACAATCTCCTGGCCAAAATGTAGCTAGTCCAAGACAGATTTAAAAGATGGAGAAGCAGAAATGATGAGAGTTGTTGCAAAGACACATTGCAAAGAATGTAGATATAATACAGGTATTGGGAAAGTGTGGTGGAAAAGTTGGAAAACTGGAGTCAACATTGCAATCAATCTACCAAAAACTCAATAACCTACTTTCAAAACAATATCCAGATTATACTTCTAAAATATGTCAATGTACTGACCCAAACCTTTAATAACCTATTATTATATTTATAATATGTTTAAAACTCCTAATCAAGACTTACAACGTCCTTATGATATGGTTTCTGCCTTCTCTAATCTCATCTTCTATTACTCTCAACAGGGAGCTTTCCTGTGAGCTCATCTGTTTCTTCCCAGCCTGTCAAATAAAAAAAAAAAAAGTAAATATTTATTGAATATTTGCTAAATAAATTAATGGATTAATTAATATGAATGTATTTTATACTAGGATTTATCAACACATTTGTTGAAAAGACAAGTATAGCATTGGGAAGAATCCAAGATTTAGATATCATGTTACCTGCTTTTTCCTGTTTTCCTGTTATCCTTGATAGATATTAGGGGTAAAACATAATAGAGTTGAATTTAATCACATTCCACTTCACTGAATTCTGCCTCAAATTCTGCTAAGATTCAATGCACCTGAATGTCCTTACACAAACACCAATGCTGTTGGAAAACTTTATACAAAAGCAAGAGCAAGTTCTTTCTACATCCAAACATTTGAGTATTTTACATTGAGTTTCAAACTTCCATTTATCTCCATATACATTGTAGGACACTTTGCAATACAAACTTTTAGACTGAAGTCAATAATTGAAGAAAAATGCTATAAAGAATATTGAGTCAAATAGAATTACATGACAGAAAGTATTAATAAATTAGATAAAATATTACTTGTAAATGTACTGAGGTTGATAACTTTAGTGTAAATTTTCTTGTTGTTAAAGAGGGCCACAAAGTCTTCAATATTCAAATTGTTCAAAAATCATTTGTGTGTACTTGTGTGTATGTGTGTGCATGGATGTTTGTGGAACTGTGAGAGAGAGAGAGATTGAAGGAGCACATGATAAAGTGCATGTATAAATGGGTAAAACAATAATGAACTGGGTAAACATATATATTCTTTATAATATTCTTCCTTTTTGGTCTCAAAATTTCATAATTTTATGATTTTTTTTCAAAACAAAGTTATATTGTATAGTACAATAATGAATCTAGGGAAAATGTGTACCATTGTACATTGGTGTCACCTACAATATTTAAAGTATTGCATAAAATTTTATTTTCTTAGTGCCTTTTGTAGACCATTCATACATATTATAACCTAATTAAAGAGCTGTCATGTGAGTAGGACTTACTCTTTGGATTCACTTTATATCAGTGTGTATCAACAAAGACTAGGAAGGGAAAACTGAGTTATTGCTATTTTAATTACTGCTAGAGTAGTAATTGATAGCCAGATGTTATGAGACATAAAAACTTGATGTGCAGACACCTGGAATTGAAATTTGGATCTTTTCCTTCTTTACCATGTACCCAGTTGTAGTAAATGCCCTGTTTCATCTCATTGAAATATCCTGTTCTTCTATCCTAGCTTGTCTTCCTTTGCCACAAGGAAAAAAAAATTCATTCGATGTTTCCTTGTATTTTCATTAGTTATCTTTATAACATTTTTGTTTCCCAGTGGGAGTGCATTTCCCTAGTGGCATACCGAGATGCCTAGTCACTCAGTCATGTCCAGTTCTTTGTGACCACATGGACTGTAGCCCACCAGCCTCCTTTGTCCATGAATACTGAAGTGGGTTGCCATTTTCTATTTCATCCATAGCGACACTGAAGTATATATATCTGGCCAGGTTGCAACTACTGCCTTAAAGCTAATTGTACATACAGTCGAGTAAAAGTCATTCAGTTGTGTCCTACTCTTTGCGACCCCATGGACTATACAGTCCATGGATTTCTCCAGGCCAGTATACCAGAGTGGGTAGCCTTTCCCTTCTCCAGTGAATCTTCCCAACCCAGGAATCAAACTGGTGTCTTCTGCATTGCAGGCAGATTCTTTACCAACTGAACTATCAGGGAAGCCTAGGCTAGGTCTCATCTAAAGGGAGTAATGCGGTTTAAAGTGATGCAAATCATGCTTCAAAAGCTTAATAAAACCTAAAACTTGTGCTGACTTTCCTTAATAATAGAACATCAGTATCAATGCATGCATGCTCAGTCTCTCAGTCCTGTCCAACTCTCAGCTACTCCATGGATTGTAGCCCGCCAGGTTCCTCTGTCCATGGGATTTTTCAGGCAAGGATACTGGAATGGGTTGCCATTTCCTCCTCCAGGGGATCTTACTAATTCAGTGAGTGAACCCACATCTCCTATGTTTCCTGCATTACAGGTGGATTCTTTACCACTGATCCATTAGGGAAGCCCTCAATATCAATACATGTGGGTCAATATAAATGTTGAAGTCTTTGGGGAAGTATATATCACCATTTTTGAGTGATATTGTTAATTTGATACTCAAAATGTGCATAAAGTATGTACATTTTTGACCCACAAATGTAATGATAGCATCTTGTAATATATGACTTTGAATGAAAATCAATTCATATATGCTTAGTATTTCTTTAATATTCCTGGAGTATCTAAAAAACACTTAAACTTTGAAGTTTTATTTGCTGTTTACCATCAGACTCTTCTTTGGACCTCAGTCTAGCCTCTGACTTTTTTTTGTTGTCCTAGCCATTTGCTTCAATAACATCATTATCCATTACTGCCTATCCTCTTCCTTAATCTTGTCCAGGTATATCTTTGTAATCTCCATTATATTAACATCAGTTTTTTTCATCATAAGTTTTCTGCTATGTATACAATTTACATCAAATTTACTTTAATAGAAGGAAAAGTTGGAAAACACAGCTGGGAAACAGGAAGCCATGCATTGCTGGCCAAATTTTTTCTATAGGTGATTAGAGCTAACAGCATGACATAAATGTCTTCTCTATAAGACAATTGGATAGAAACATTTTTTTTGATCCTCAACTGAAGGAACTGGAGCAGAAAAGATGAAGTGGTTCCTTTTCATGCCAAATCAAGATGATCTATAGCTGAGTCAATAATAGAATTGCTGGTATATAACATATGTGCCCAAGGCATTGTCTGACCCATAAGAAAAGTTTCAGCTTGGTCTCTGACTCTTAAAATAAAGCTAGACATAAGGTTTGTTGAAATTATACAGTTGACCTGTTTAAAATAAGAAGTGATCTTATAAATCAGTCATTTTAACCTATGTCTGTGGTACATAAATTTAATAAATTTATTCTAGATAATCACTGAACATTAAGTGGAGCTTAAATCAAAGAAAAAAAGCAGCTGTTAATATTTGATTCTTAATGTAGGGTTCTTTCAATTTTCAAATATTTTGGTGCATAAAATGTATAATTAATATTATCGTGTAAACAGAGATTGTTTCCCCTATAACCTTGCAGCTTTAGTAAAGTGAAAGTGAAAGTTGTTCAGGTGCACTGGGATGACCCAGAGGGATGGTATGGGGAGAGAGGAGGGAGGGGGGGTTCAAGATGGGGAACACGTTTATACCTGTGGAGGATTCATGTTTATGTATGGCAAAACCAATACAATACTGTAAAGTAATTAACTTCCAATTAAAATAAATAAATTTATATTTTAAAAAAAGAAAGTTGTTCAGTCGTGCCGGACTCTTTGTGAACCAATGGACTGTATAGTCCGTATTCTCCAGGCCAGAATCCTGGAGGGGATAGCCTTTCCTTTCTTCAGGGGATCATCCCAACTGAGAGACTGAACGCGGGTCTCCCATATTGAAGGCGGATTTTTTACCAGCTGAGCCACAAAGGAAGCCCAAGAATACTGGAGTGGGTGGGTAGCTTATCCCTTCTCCAGCAGATCTTAAAAATCCAGGAATCAAACTGGGGTCTCCGGTATTGCATACAGGTTCTTTACCAACTGAGCTATAAGGGAAGTAGCTTTAGTAAGAAATATGTTTTTAAGAAAACAAAGGAAAAACTGACAGCATATATTTTAATGGATTTCTTTATTCCTATAATTTCAATGCCTTGACTTTGGATATAGTTGATATATGTTTATAGTCTTACATTGAAATCAGCACTTTAATTCTGTAAATTGCATAATCAAAGGTTTTATTATTCCAAATGGTAACTACTTCTAATTGTTGAGATGCACAATTGCAGTTATAAAAGGATTGAAAAGCAAACCAGTTTCTGGAAAGGGGAACATATGTTCTGCAATTTTAACTGTAATTTCAAGAGACAATGTAATATTTAATTCTTAAGCAAAGAGCTATTGAGAACTCACTATACACATATTCTATTTAGTTTCATGAAACTGGGATTTTCCAAGGATTATGAATAAATAATCAATATGGAGAGATTCTTCATAAGATCTACACAATGGAAATGATACTTTCAGTTCAGTTCAGTTGCTCAGTCATGTCCAACTCTTTGCAACCCCGTGGGCTTCAGCATGCCAGGCTTCCCTGTCCACCATCAACTCCTGGAGCTTGCTCAAACTCATGTCCTTCGAGACTGTGATGCCATCCAACCATCTTATCCCCTGTCATCCCCTTCTCCCCCTGCCTTCAATCTTTCCCATCATTAGGGTTTTTTCCAGTGAGTCAGTTCTTCCCATCAGGTGGGCAAAGTATTAGAGCTTCAGCTTCAGCATCAGTCCTTCCAACGAATATTCAAGTCTGATTTCCTTTAGGATTGACTGGTTGGATCTCCTTGCAGCTAAGGGACACACAACAGTATTTTCCAACACCACAGTTCAAAAGCAACAATTCTTTGGTGATCAGCTTTCTTTGTAGTCCAACTCTCATATCCAGATATGACTACTGGACAAACCATAGCTTTGACTAGACAGACATTTGTCAGCAAAGTATATCTCTGCTTTTTAATATACTCTCTGTGTTGGTCATAGCTTTTCTTCCAAGGAGCAAGTGTCTTTTACTTTCATGGCTACAGTCACCATATGCAGTGATTTTGGAGCCCAAGAAAATAAAGTTTGTCACTATTAAACAATAGCTTGTTCTTTACAACAATTTCAATCAGAGCTAACAATTCTAGAAACCCAGAAAACATACCTAGAATACCAATGGATAAGAAAAATGTAAGCCATAATAGTGAGTGTTCTGGATTTTCAGCTACAGAAACAACATTTTAATTAGTGAGAACTGAAGAATATAGAATGATGTATTTGTATTCTTTAATAATTTTCCACAGTTTGTTGTGATCCACAACATCAAGGCTTTGGCAAAGTCAATAAAGCACAAGTAGATGTTTGCCTGGAACTCTCTCTTTTTCGATGATACAACAGATGTTGGTAATTTGATCTCTGGTCCCCTTGCCTTTTATAAATCCAACTTAAACATATGGAGGTTCACTGTTCACATACTGTTGAAGTCTGGCTTGGAGAATTTTGAGCAATACTTTGCTAGCATGTGAGATGAGTGCAATTGTGTGGTACTTTGAGCATTCTTTGGCATTGTCTTTCTTTGGGGTTGGAATGAAAAGTGACATTTTCCAGTCCTGTGGCCACTCTTAGTTTCCAATTTGCTGACATATTGAGTTCAGCACTTTCACAGCATCATCTTTTAGGATTTAAATAGCTCAACTGGAATTCCATCACCTCCACTAGCTTTGCTCATAATGATGCTTCCTAAGGCCCACTTGACTTCACATTCCAGGATGTCTGGCTCTAGGTGAGTGATCACACCATTGTGATTATCTGGATCATGAAGTTTTTTTTTTTTTTTTTTTGGTATAGTTTTTCTGAGAAATTTGTATGCAAGTCAAGAAGAAACAGAACTGAACATGGAACAACAGACTGGTTCCAAATCAGGAAAGGAGTATGTCAGGGCTGTATATTGTCACCCAGCTTATTTAACTTATATGCAGAGTACATCATGAGAAATGCTGGACTGGATGAAGCACAAGCTGAAATCAAGTTTTCCCGTAAAATATCAATAACCTCAGATACGCAGATAACACCACTTATGGCAGAAAACAAAGAACTAAAGAGCCTCTTGATGAAACTGAATGAGGAGAGTGAAAAAGGTGGATTAAACTCAACATTCAGAAAACTAAGATCATGGCATCTGGTCCCATCACTTCATGGAAATAGACTGGGAAACAATGGAAATAGTAGCAGATTTTATTTTGAGGGGGTCCAAAATCACTGCAGATAGTAGCTGCAGCCATGACATTAAAAGATGTATGCTCCTTGAAAGAAAAATTATGACCAAATCTAGACAGCGTAGTAAAAAGCAGAGATATTACTTTGCCAACAAAGTTCCGTCCAGTCAAAGCTTTGATTTTTCCAGTAGTCATGTATGGATGTGAGAGTTGAACCATAAAGAAAGCTAAGTCCCGAAGAATTGGTGCTTTTGAACTATGGTGTTGTAGACTCTTGAGAGTCACTTGGACAGCAAGGAGATGCAACCTGTCCATCCTAAAGGAAATCAGTCATGAATATTCATTGGAAGGACTGATGCTCCAATACTTTGGCCACCAAATACAAAGAAATAACTCATTGGAAAAGATCCTGATGCTGGGAAAGATTGAAGGCAGGAGAAGGGGATGACAGAGGATGAGATGATTCGATGGCATCACTGACTCGATGGACATGAGTTTGAGTAAACTCCGGGAGTTGATGATGGACAGGGAGGTCTGATGTGCTGCAGTCCATGGGGTCTCAACTCAGTTGTGTCAGTTGGGTGTCAGTTGGGTGACACAACTGAGTGACTGAACTGAATTGATTCAAATGCTAGTGTTGTATTGGCTGGAATGTGACTGCCTGACTCATACTAGGAGTAACAGTGGATACCATTTTAGATATAGGTTAATCTAGATTTAGGATTGTAGACATCGTCATTGTTCATCAATATCTGTGTGCCTCACTTTTTAGGAAGCACAGGGAGCTATGCTTCTCAGACCGTTTGAATTTAGGTAGAGACAAGTCATCCTAAAGAGCTTTGGAAAAGAATGATATTTATAACTCTTGAGCTGAGCTATACTTTTCTTTCTATTTCCATGCTAATGTGTGCTGGGAGTCACATCATTTCATGATTGTGCTATGAAGTACACAAGAACTGGATCCATGAATCTCCAAAGAGTCAGCAGACTTTGGCAGATCAATAAATAGTCTTTTGTTGTGTTGAATCACTGGGGTTTCTGGATTTTATGGAACCTCTAGTTTAAAATCAATTCTTCGGCACTCAGTCTTCTTTACAGTCCAGCTCTCATATCTGTACATGACTACTGGAAAAACTATAGATTTGACTATACAAATTTTTACCAGCATAGTAGTGTCTCTGCTTTTTAATGCACTGTCTAGGTTTGTTGTACCTTTTCTTCCAAGGCACAAGCATTGTTTTGTTTCATGGCTGCAGTTACCATCTGTAGTGTTTTCGGAGTCCATGAAAATAAGGCCTGTCACTCTTTCCCCATCCATTTCCCATGAAGTGATAGGACCAGATGCCATGATCTTAGTTTTTTGAATCTTGAGTTTTAAGTCAGCTTTTTCACTCTCCTCTTTCACCTTCATCAAGAGTTCTTTTAATACCTCTTTGCTTTCTTCCATAAGAGTGATTTTATCTACATATCTCAGGTTGTTGATATTTCTCCTGGCAATCTTGATTCCAGTTTGTGCTTCCTCCAGCCTGGCATTTTGCATGATGTGCCCTGCATATACATTAAATAAGCAGGGTGGCAATTTAAAGACTTGGTGTATTCTTTTCCTAATTTTGAACCAGTCTGCTGTTCTATGTCCAGTTCTAACTCTGTTGCTTCTTGACCTGCATGCAGATTTTTCAGAAGGCCAGTCAGGTGGTCTGATTTTCCTATCTCTTTCAGAATTTTCTAGTTTGTTGTAATCCACACAGTCAGAGGCATTAGCATAGTCAATAAAGCAGAAGTAGATGTTTTTCTGGAATTCTCTTGCTTTTTCAATGATCCAAAAGATGTTGAACCCTAGGTTGAAGGATTTTGATTATTATCTTGCTAATATGAAATGAATGCAATTGTGCCATAGTTTGAACATTCGTTGGCACTGTCATTCTTTGAGATTGAATAGAAAACTGACCTTTTCCAGTCCTGTGGCTACTGCTGAGTTTTCCAAATTTGCTGGCTTATTGAGTGCAGCACTTTCACAGCATCATCTTTCAGGATTTGTGATAGCTCAGCTGGAATTCCCTCATCTCCACTAGCTTTGTTTGTAGTGATGCTTCCTAAGGCCCAGTTGACTTCACAGTGCAGGATTTCTGGCTCTAGGTGAGTTATCACATCATCGTGGTTATCTGAGTCATTAAGATCTTTTCATATAATTCTTCTGTGTATTCTTGCCACCTCTTCTTTATATCTTCTGCTTCTGTTAGATCCATGCCATTTCTGTCTTGTATTGTACCCACCTTTGCATGAAATATTCCCTTGGTATCTCAAATTTTCTTGAAGTGATCTCTAGCCTTCGATTTGATTTAAAAAATAAAAAGTCTAAACGTGCTGTCTTTCTTCATAGGTCTGCTCACTAGAATACTTTTAAAATTTCTTAAATTGAGTCTCTAAATTATTTGAAAGCCTTCAATTTATACGTTTATTGCATCCTCACTATATATGTGTATGTATATATTTGAAAATATATGCACTTCACATTTCCTGATCTTAAAATGGGACTATTAATATTCTCATATTAGAGATTGGTTTAACATTAAACAAATTATTGCATGACTGTTGGGTGTTTCTGCTGGCAAACTATTGGACACAATTTAGCTGGCATGATATGTTCAGGACTCTTAGCATCAACATCTGTGTAATGAAGTGGGAGGAGGTAAAAATGAGCCAAAGGAGTAGTTCAACTGCAAGGTAGTGGCAGGGCAACAGTTTCAGCCAACTACTGGAGGGAATTTTGAATTGAGAATGTCCTTGCAACCTTTTCTGTATTGAGCTGAAATCTTCAGGCCTTTATACCCCATAAGAACCTATCATTGGATATGACCTACTTGGAAAGGGAAAATGGCTGATGGGACCATGTGATTTTCACTGTTCACCACAATATGAACACATCTAAGCACATTGTAAATGCCTGCCAATTTTTTATAACAGCCAAATTTATATTCCCCTTGTTAATCCATAAATTACATTTGGGAATATACATCAAAATTAGACAAAACTGCTATAAACATAAATTAGTTGCATCAGTTAAAAAATGTAATATATTAGTGGTTCCAAAATCTCATAATTCTCACTATGAATGAGAAGTCTATAGTGGAGAAGGTAGAATTTATATCTGGCTTTTTTTCTCTTTGAAATTCCATATTCTCCTGATCTCAATAATTGCTTTTATGGCATCTTGTCTTGGGGCCAGGATAAAGTTATTTTGAAAGAAAAGAGAGAGATAAAGGGGTGGGGGAGGACAGCTTACTTCAGCTCTGTCTTCAGGGAGTATAAGGTTGGTCCTGTCACCCATGAAGCTTTTGGTGCTCATGAAGGTGAAGTCACTCAGTCGTGTCTGAATCTTTGAGACACCATGGACTGTAGCCTACCAG
Organism: Budorcas taxicolor; assembly: GCF_023091745.1. Lineage (NCBI taxonomy): Eukaryota > Metazoa > Chordata > Mammalia > Artiodactyla > Bovidae > Budorcas > Budorcas taxicolor. The sequence goes on along the minus strand of NC_068929.1, from coordinate 50,797,462 downwards.
GCTTCTCCGTCCATGGGATTCTCCAGACAAGAATATTGGAGTGGGTTACCATTTCTTTCTCCAGGTGATCTTCCCGACCCAGGGATCAAACCTGGGTCTCCCTCATTGGAGGCAGATGCTTTAAACTCTGAGCCACCAGGGAAGTCCATGGTTGATTCAGATCTATGAGATCAACCACTGGCAGTGCTCAAGACTGATATATCTCCTGCACATGGCAATTCCTATTGTCAATACTCCTTTACCCCATTTCCAGCAGCTTATCCCATTGAGACTTCTGAGCAGTAATCTTTCAGTTTCAGGCAAGCCATTGTGACTTGCTGCCTTTAAAATTTACTCGATCCAATGAATTTCCAAAAATTCACTTTGTCACTGGGAAAACTCATGCATCCTTGTGCTGAAAAGCATGAAAAGACTGATCCCAATCCAGTCCTCTCTCTCTTACTCTTCTACATTAGCTCCAGGTAGCCACTCTTCTTTGGAACTTGTCACTTGTAAGGTTTCAGAGTTTATGTCCCTGGAGTCAGTGGTAGGTGCGGCAGTGTGGTCATGCGTTCCTGTGGTCAGTTGGTCATAATGATCACCTAGTCAAGTGTCAATGGTCAAGAGACACCTTCTTCACTGTATTTATGGTTGTGGGAAGCAAACTCCACCCTTTACATAAGGCTATACTATCAGAAGGATCTTGACAACTATATTGAAGAAAATAACTTACTTATTGATTTCTCAGTTCCTTTATATTGAGTTTGAAAATGACTTAATGGTGGTAAAATCACTTTGGAGAGTCTTCATAAATAGTTTAATTACTTATATTAAAACTAGAGAGGGCAGGGACACATGGCATCACTTTTTTCAACTAGCTGTCTTTGCTTGAAACACCAGAAGACAAAGAATCTTACTTAATATTCTGTCATAGATTCTGTTTTGTTTCACAAGATATGCTTGAAGGATTGATAGTTTATAATATTTGACCTATCATTGCATTATGAAAAACATAATATTTCTGAGAATCAGACATTCTTAAATCTAGTGCAAAACAAGTGAACAGAATTACTGCAGTGAAGTGAAAGTCATTCAGTCGTGTCCGACTCTGCAACCACATGGACTATAGAGTCAATGAAATTCTCCAGGCCAGAATATTGGAGTGGGTAGCTTTTCCCTTCTCCAAGGGATCTTTCCAACCCAGGAATTGAACCTAGATCTCCCACACTGCAAGGGGATTCTTTACTAGCTGAGCCACTAGGGAAGTCCAAGAATACTGGAGCGGGTAGCCTATCCCTTCTCCAGTGGATCTTCCTGACCCAGGAATCTAACTGGTGTCTCCGGAATTGCAGGTGGATTCTTTACCAACTGCACTATCAGGGAAGCCCAATGTATATAGACTTTGATCTGGTAATTCTATTTCATTAATTTACCCCATCAGTTCAGTTCAGTTCAGTTCAGTTCAGTTGCTCAGTCGTGTCCTACTCTTTGCGACCCCATGAATCATAGCACGCCAGGCCTCCCTGTCCATCATCAACTCCCAGAGTTCACTCAGACTAACATCCATCAAGTCAGTAATGCCATCCAGCCATCTCATCCTCTGTCGTCCCCTTCTCCTCCTGCCCCCAATCCCTCCCAGCATCAGAGTATTTTCCAATGAGTCAACTCTTCTCATGAGGTGGCCAAAGTACTGAAGTTTCAGCTTTAGCATCATTTCTGCCAAAGAAATCCCAGGGCTGATCTCCTTCAGAATGGACTGGTTGGATTTTCTTGCAGTCCAAGGGACTCTCAAGAGTCTTATCCCACAGACTCGGCAGTGAGGGTGGGATGATTTGGGAGAATGGCATGGAAACATGTATAATATCATATATGAAACAAATCACCAGTCCAGGTTTGATGCATGATACTGGATGCTTGGGGCTGGTGCACTGAAAGGACCCAGAAGAATGGTATGGGAAGGGAGGAGGGAGGGGGATCCAGGCTGGGGAACACGTGTATACCTGTGGCGGATTCATGTTGATGTATGGCAAAACCAATACAATATTGTAAAGTAATTAACTCCAATTATAATAAATAAATTTATATTAAAAAAGGTCTTCTCCAACACCACAGTTCAAAAGCATCAATTCTTCAGCACTCAACTTTCTTTACAGTCCAACTATGGCATCCATACATGACCACTGGAAAAACCATAGCCTTGACTAGAGGGACCTTTGTTGGAAAAGTAATTTACCCCATCAGTTCAATTCAGTCACTCAGTCATGTCCGACTCTTGGTGACCCTATGAATCGCAGCATGCCAGGCCTCCCTGTCCATCACCAACTCCTGGAGTTCACTCAGACTCACGTCCATCAAGTCCACGATGCCATCCAGCCATCTCATCCTCTGTCGTCCCCTTCTCCTCCTGCCCCCAATCTCTCCCAGCATCAGAGTCTTTTCCAATGAGTCAATTCTTCACATGAGGTGGCCAAAGTACTGGAGTTTCAGCTTTAGCATCATTCCTTCCAAGGAAATCCCAGGGTTGATCTCCCTCAGAATGGGCTGGTTGGATCTCCTTGAAGTCCAAGGGACTCTCAAGAATCTTCTCCAACACAGTTCAAAAGCATCAATTCTTTGGTGCTCATAGAAATACTCAAATAAATTTCTAAAAAGAATTTTTGGGGATAAAAAGTTAGAGACAAATTAGTTGTTTATCAGAATGGAGATTTATTTGGTGATTTATTTTTCCAATCTACTCTAAATGGAATTTAATTCTGTACATATGCTTAGTTGCTCAGTCGTGTCTGACTCTTTTCTGTAATAAGATAATAAATTAGTTATCTATGATACTGAAAAGTGATTGTAAGGTGAAGAAAGATTCAAAATTACAAGATATAATAGAGTATTTCATTTATTTTTAAGTATCAATACATATGCATATACATATGCACATGCATATATTAGATATATATTAGATATATATTTACATGAAAATGTTTTGGGAAAATCAATAAGCAATTATTAGGGTAGATAAATCTAAGCAGATAACTCTTATTTGTAATTAAAAAAGAAAATATTTTATGTTATATAAAACAGAAATATTTAACATAATTTAAATAATATATATGACTATATGGAGTCGCTCAGTCATGTCCGACTCTTTGCAATCCCATGGACTGTAGCCTTCCAGGCTCCTCCATCCATAGTATTTTCCAGGCAATAGTACTAGAGTGGATTGCCATTTCCTTCTCCAGGGGATCTTCCTGACCCAGGGATTGAACCCGGGTCTCCCACATTGTAGACAGACGCTTAACCATCTGAGCTACCAGGGAAGTCACTATAGTGAATTATTAATACTTGTTCCATAATTTATGAAGTTATGGATATCAAGTCATTCAGTAAATATGAATTTGAAATTTACAGAAACATAAATACTGATTAAATAAATTTATAAGGTTCTAAAAGATATTAATAAAAATATTGACTGGGGTTTATAGTTTTAATAACTTCCTTAATTTTTTAAACATAATTTAATAAAATTTGTGATAAAATATAAACTATAAAATTTAAGCATATTAAAATATAAGTAAGCAGATATTATCTTTTGAATGAAACAATTATATAATTATGGAAACAGGTGATTAAAGAAAATTGTCTACCATTTCTGGCATTCAAGTTAGAAGGAAATGAATTTTGATCTCCTTATTCTGACACTCAAAAGCAAGAATAAAAATTTCTTTGTGGAAAAGTCGTCAGAAAGACAAGGACAAATGCTTACAAGGCAAAGAATCTATATAGACATTTTCCCAAAGAAGATATGCAGATAACCAAGAGGTATATGGAAAGGGCTCAACATTTCTAGCCATCAAGGACAAGCAAATCAAAACCATAATGAGATATCACCTCACACCTGTTAGAATAATTATTCTCAAAAAAAAAAAAAAAAAAAAAGAAATAACAAGTGCTGGCAAAAATATGAAGAATGTTCTGTGCATTTTTCATGGGAATGTAAACTATTACAGCTGCTATGGAAAACTGTAGACAGTTTTCTCAAAAAGTTAAACACAAATCTACCATATTATCTAGCAATCCCACTTCTGATTATATATGCAGTGGAAATGAAAATAGGATCTTGAAGAGATATCTGCACTCCCATGTTCATTGCAGCATTATTCACATTTCTAAGATATGGGTAATCTAAGTGTCCATCAATGGAAAAATGGATAAAGAAACTGTGGTTTACAAGTACAATAAAATATCAGTCAGCAATGCGAAACAAGGATATCCTACCAGGTGACTATATGAGTGGGCCTTGAGGGCATTAGGATAAGTGAAAAAGTCAGAGAAAGACAAATACTGTATGATATCACTTATGTCTGGTATTTTAAAAAAAGCAAAAGTCAGAAACAAAGAGTTGAATGGTGATTACCAGGGGCTGAGAAGAGGAGGAAAGACAGTATGTTGGTCAAAGGCACAATCTTCCAGTTAGAAGATAAGTTATGGGGATCTAATGTACAACAGGATTTCCCAGGAAGTGCCAGGGGTAAAGAATCTGCCTGCCAAAGGGTTCAATCCCCAGGTTGGAGGGATCCCCTAAGAAAGAAGTGGCAAGCCATTCCAGTATTCTTGCCTGGAAAATTCCATGGACTGAGGAGCCTGGCAGGCTACAGTTCATGAGGCCTCAAACAGCTGGACATGGTTCAGCACGCACAATATACAATAGGGTGATTACCCTGAACAAAAGTAGTATATATTCGAAATTTGGTAAGAGAGCAGATGTTTAATGTTATTACCAAAAAAGAAATGGTAATTATGTGGTATGATGGAAGTTTGCTGTGTTGGTCATTATTTGTAATACATGTGTATTAAGACATTGTACACTTTAACCTTATAGATGTTTTATATCAACTGTATCCCAACAGAACTGGAAAAACCTAAATGAAGGAAGTTGTTCTACTTTTCTTTTTCTTTCTCAAATTTTCCTGTTTGGTTTGTTGTTGGCATAAATTTGTCTACATTTTGAAGAACAGCAAGCTTCTTTCTTTTCCCCCTAGACTACAGCAGAATACAAAAAAAAAAAAAAAGGATAAAAAATTAGATTACTTGTGATGAGTGCATTTTAGAATGCCATTGAATTGAAATTGTAATGTAATTGTTTCCTTGAGGCAATGAAATGACTATGACATGTCAAAGAGTTTTCCTTGATCCCTTCAAGAAAAAAACATGAATAAAAGTATTCAGTACAAACAAATACAGTACCAGGATTAAAAATAAAAGTATATATACAAAATAAAAAGAAAATCAAGGAAAAAATATTCAGTTTTGGTAAATCTAATACATAACCTTACAGAAAAATATCTAGAAATAGATAACAGGTTTTAACTAATAATTTCTATTTTAAAAAATTCTTAGCATACTATTTACTCGTAATTAGAAATTAAATAAGTATGTCTACTACTTGCAATTTCATCCTGGATTAATTGTGTCTAAACATGAGTGTCCTATTTCCCATGTAATTTTTTTTCTTTATTTAGGGGATCTTATTTTAATAATTTATTTCTTTAAAGATAAATCCAGATGTTTTTGAGAATGAATTAGCTTCCTTTGTTTTCAAATTTTGAATGAGCATATAGTATGGGATTGTATCTCCCTGTATCCCTAGGTTTTTATTTTTTCCCTTCCTTCTCTTCCTTTTTATTTCTTTTTCCTCCTCTCTTCCCTTCCCTTCCTTTCACTCAACTTTTCTCTGCACTAACACAAAGTTACAAATGTAACATACACACATCATCAAAATTAAATCAATCTCTAGAATTCCATACTGCTAGAACAACAACAAAAACAAAGACCTATACATGAACATTTACTCTAGTAACTTTGTCCAGACAAGATTGTGGAATATAGTTCCAGTTCTTAAGACCCAGTAGGCACTGTCCCTTTACTTGTACTTGCAGCCTTCTCTTGAATTCTGTTACTACCTTTACAGAAAATCTCAGTTTTTTTTTTTTTAATAAGCATTGATTTTTACTTTCATCCAAAATAGAGAATACTTACACTGTGTGAAAAAAAAAAAAAAAAAAAAGCCCCCAGACATAGTCTCCCTTTTGCTTGGATTCCTCACAGCAAGATGGCTTCTTATATTGTAGCTCAGTACTCTGAGTGAGCATGTTCCAGAAAACTAGGGAAAAGCTGGGTCATCTTTTTTTCTTTTTTTTTTTGGGTCATCTTTTATGATGTGGTTTTGAAAGTCACACAGTGTCACCATCACCATAGTTTGTTTCTCAAAGCTGTACCTTTTGATGAAAGAATGGCTAGGGCACTGTGTAAAGAAAGCATGTGGAAAAAGAGATATTGTTTCTTCAATCTGTGAAAAATATAAGGTCTTCCACAATGGGATCATATGTTCACAGAGCCTCTCAGAATTTCCCTACAAACTCCTAATAATTTTAAAGGAAAAGAAGTGCCCGTAAATTATCAAAATTAAGAGAGATGCCTACCTGGAGGGGAAGGATGAGGTGAAAGGATAGTTAGGGAGTTTGGGATCTACATGTATGCACTGCTATGTTTAAAATGAATAATCAATAAAGACCTACTGTATAGTACAGGGAACTCTGTTCAGAGTTATGTGGCAGCCTGGATGCGAGGGGAGCTTTGGGGAGAATGGATACATATATGTGTAGAGCTGAGCCCTTTCACTGTTCACCTGAAACTATCACAACATTGCTAATCAGCTGTATTTCAATATAAAACAAAATATTTTTTCAGAGAGATGCCTGCCAATGAGGGGTATTAGAATGCCAATCTCCTCCACCGTACTTAGATCCAGTTCACTTAGGTAAGATCATCTCTCTCAATTATGCAAATGTGGTAATGTAGAAAGACGTTATTCCAGGATTATGATATTACTAAGGGATTAAATCTTCTGTTCTTATATATATCTAGTATGTAAGGCTTGTCCTTGTAGAAGATATCACCAATTTTATAAGGCTATCTTAAAATGTTCAAAGCTGACTTCTTACAAATTTCCATTCCCTAGTATCACACTATTTTCACTTTATGGTGCATATATATAAGATATAAAGCAATATACTACCACTTCTTCCTTGAATTTACAATGTTATCTCTTTATTTGAGACAAGCATCCAGTCATTTTCCTCCCTCTTGTCACAAGTGCATATTGTTGCTATGGTTCTTTAGATAATTGTCTTTCCTTTTTATTGCCCTATTTCTGGCGGACTTCCACATCACAGCTGCTGTAAGATAATATGAATGACTGCTTAGTAAAAGATAGTTTTGAAGCAGCTGACCAGGAAAATCTACTTTTGTACAGGAGTTAGAGATTCAGCAGTACCTCTAGGATCTCTCTGGAGAAAGTGAAAAGTGGCAAACTGCCTGGTTTTGTGGTACGTTTTTAAATTATAGGTGGCACTAGTGTGAAAAAGCCCACCTGCCAATGCAGGAGACATAAGAGATGGGGGTTGGATCTCTGGGTCGGGAAGATCCCCTGGAGAAGAACATGGTTACCCACACCAGTATTCTTACCTGGAGAACACCATGAACAGACGAGCCTGGCAGGCTACAGTCTATAGGTCATAAAGAGTGGGAGAGGACAGAAATGATTTAGCACGTAGGAACTCAAGTTATGTTTTTCATCAAGTCAGGAGTTAGAAAGGGATCCCTCTCTTTCTTTGTATGATAATCAAAAGATTTATTTCCCCATAAGAAAGAAAAGTAAGAAAGTAAAGTTCCCGACTCTGCAACCGCATGGACTGGAGCCTATCAGGCTCCCTCTGTCCATGGAATTTTCCAGGCAAGAGTACTGATGTGGGTTGCCATTTCCTTCTCCATTATTTCCTCATAGGGCTATAGGATTGTAAGAGATTGGTTTTTAGTCAATCTGGCATTGAAATAAGTTAAAATGTTCTTCGTAATTTTGCCTGTCCTCTGAATAAGATTACTATTTACTATTAGAAGAAAGTGCATTAGTTGTTCAGTCATGTCTGACTTTTTGTGACCCCATGGATTTGTAGCCTGCCAGGCTCCTCAGTCCATGGGATTTTCCAAGCAAGAATACTGGAGAGGGTCACCATTATTTTCTCCAGGGAATCTTCCCCACGCAGGAATTAAATCCCAGTTTCTTGCATTGCAGACAGATTCTTTACTGCCTGAGCCATAAGCAAGGACTTAAACTTGTTACTAAATGTAAACAAGGACTCATTTGTAAACTTTTGTTTACAAGTTCAGGTCACAGACATTTTAAATAATATTTGAAAATTGAAGATAGCCTATTACATAAAAATAAAATTATAAGTGGATAAAAATAAAAACTCTGTAGGCAAGATCTTTTTTTCTACACTTTGTGTGTGTGTGTGCTCAGTCGTGTCTGATGCTATGCAACCCCATGGACTGTAGCCCACCAGGCTCCTCTGTCCATGGAATTCTCCAGGCAAGAATATTGGAGTGGCGTGTCATTTCCTCCTCCAGAGGATCTTCCTGACCGAGGGTTCAAACTCATGTCTCTTGTGTCTGATGCATTGGCAGGCAGATTCTTGACCCCTGTGCCATCTGGGAAGCCTCCTTCTACACTCTGGGAGAGGTAATAAAAAGAAGTGAAGAAGTAAGAATTATAGGTTTTTTCATTAAATATTAAGAAAATGAAAAGCTAATCATCTGCCCTCTCTGGGAATTTTGAAAATGTATCTCTTTGAACATTATTATTTTAGAAAGTTTTGGTGATAGGTGAAACATAGTCTCTGAGAAAAAAAAAAAAGTCACTACAATAACATTTACATCTATAATTGGAATAATCAATGTGAATCCATATCTTTTATAAAATATTTCATCCAACTCTGTCCATATTATATGAGACTGAAGAATATCAGAGTGTCCTTGCTTTCTACTCATTCTCTATTCATCACCAGAATTTTTATTACATCTTACTACTGTCCTCTAAGAAACCATGAATGTAACTGATTTTCATGGCCCTAGGATGTAAGGAAATGCCATGTTGGATCTGGTAACACTGCTGTTAATACATGGGTGCTATAAATGATATATGTAGTATAAAGAGATAGCTTGTAACTCTCTATGCAATATTTGAAAATGTCACTTTTAACAATATTATAAGCTGTAATAATGCTGATTGCAAATGTTGAGTCTGCAAAAGACTGTGATTCCCTGGTGATGTTCAAATGAGAAAAGACAATGTAAAACGCATTGTTGTTCAGTCCCTGATTCATGTCCAATAATTTTCGACCCTATGAAGAAAGTCAGTCTTCCCTGTCCTCCACTATATCCTGGAGTGTGCTCAAAATCGTGTGCATTGAGTCAGTGATGCCACCCAACTCTCTCATCCTCTACAATCCCCTTCTCCACCTGCCTTCAATCTTTACCAGCCTCAGGGTCTTTTCCAGTGAGTCAGTTCTTCACATCAGGTGGCCAGATTATTGGAGTTTCAGCTTCAGCATCAGGCCTTCCAAAGAATATTCAGCATTGATTTCCCTTAACATTGACTGGTTTGATCTCCTTGATCTCCAAGAGACTCTCAAGAATCTTCTCCATCACCACAGTTCAAAAGTATAATTCTTTGGCACTCAGACTTGTGGAAATCCACTAGACCATTCAGGTATGACCTATATTAAATCCCTTATGACTATACAGTGGAAGTGAGAAATAGATTTAAGGGACTAGATCTGATAGAGTGCCTAATGATCTATGGATGGAGGTTTGTGACATTGTACAGGACACAGGAGTCAAGACCATCCCCAAGAAAAAGAAATGCAAAAAATCAAAATAGCTCTCTGAGGAGGCCTTACAAATAGCTGTGAAAGGAAGAGAAGTGAAAAGCAAAGGATAAAAGGAAAGATACAAGCATCTGAATGCAGAGTTCCAAAGAATAGCAAAGAGAGATAAGAAAGCCTTCCTCAGTGATCAGTGCAAAGAAATAGAAAAAAACAACAGAATGGGAAAGACTAGAGATCTCTTCAAGAAAATTAGAGATACCAAGGGAACATTTCATGCAAAGATAGGCTCAATAAGGACAGAAATGGTATGAACCTAACAGAAGCAGAAGATATTAAGAAGAGGTGGCAAGAATACACAGAAGAACGGTACAAAAAAGACCTTCACGACCCAGATAATCATGATGGTATGATCACTCACACTCACCTAGAGCCAGATATCCTGGAATGTGAAGTCAAGTGGGCCTTAGGAAGCATCACTATGAACAAAGCTAGTGGAGGTGATGGAATTCCAATTGAGCTATTTCAAATGCTAACAGATGATGCTGTGAAAGTGCTGCATTCAATATGCCAACAAATTTGGAGAACTCAGCAGTAGCCACAGGACTGGAAAAAGTCAGTTTTCATTCTAATCCCAAAGAAAGGCAATGACAAAGAATGTTCAAACTACCACACAATTGCACTCATCTCACATGCTAGTAAAGTAATGCTCAAAATTCTCCAAGCCAGGCTTCAGCAATATGTGAACCGTGAACTTCCAGATGTTCAAACTGGTTTTAGAAAAGGCAGAGGAACCAGAGATCAAATTGCCAACATCCCCTGGATTATGGAAAAAGCAAGAGAGTTACAGAAAAGCATCTATTTCTGCTTTATTGACTATGCCAAAGCCTTTGACTGTGTGGATCACAATAAACTGCGGAAAATTCTGAAAGAGATGGGAATACCAGACTACCTGACCTGCCTGTTGAGAAACCTATATGCAGGTCAGGAAACAACAGTTAGAACTGGACATGGAACAACAGACTGGTTCCAAATAGGAAAAGGAGTACGTCAAGGCTGTATATTGTCACCCTGCTTGTTTAACTTATACGTAGAGTACATCATGAGAAACACTGAGCTGGATGAAGCACAAGCTGGAATCAAGATTGCCAGAAAGATTATCAATAACCTCAGATATGCAGATAACACCACCCTGTGGCAGAAAGTGAAGAAAAACTAAAGAGCCTCTTGATGAAATTGAAAGAGGAGTGTGAAAACTTTGGCTTAAAGCTCAACATTCAGAATGCTAAGATCATGGCATCTGGTCCCATCACTTCATGGCAAATAGATGGGGATACACTGGAAACAGCGGCTGACTTTATTTTGGGGGGGGCTCTAAAATCACTGCAGATGGTAATTGCCATCATGAAATTAAAAGATGCTTACTCCTTGGAAGGAAATTTATGACCAACCTAGACAGCATATTAAAAAGTAGAGACATTACTTTGTCCACAAAGGTCTGTCTAGTCAAGGCTATGGTTTTTCCAATAGTCATGTATGGATGTGAGAGTTGGACTATAAAGAAAGCTGACTGTCAAAGAATTGATGTGTTTGAACATGATGTTGATGACTCTTGAGAGTCCCCTGGGCTGAAAGGAGATCCAACTAGTCCATCTTAAAGCCGATCAGTCCTGGGCATTCACTGGAAGGACTGATGTTTAATCTGAAATTCCAATACTTTGGCCTCCTGATGTGAAGAGCTGACACATTTGAAAAGACCCTGATGCTGGGAAAGATTGAGGGCAAGAGGAGAAGGAGATGACAGAGGATGAGAAGTTTGGATGGCATCACCGACTCAATGGACATGGGTTTTGGTGATGGACAGAGAGGCCTGGGGTGCTGCAGTTCATGGTGTTGCAAAGAGTCAGACACGACTGAGCAACTGAACTGAACTGAACTGAACTTCTTTATGGTCCAACTATCACATCCACACAAGACTGCTGGAAAAACCATAGCTTTGAACATACAGACCTTTGTCAGCAAAGTAAGTCTCTGATTTTTATATGCTATCTAGTTGGTCATAACTTTCTTTCCAAGGAGTAAGTGCCTTTTAATTTCATGGCTGCAGTCACCACCTGCAGTGATTTAGGAGCCCAAGAAAATAAACTCTCTTGACAGTTTCCATGCTTTCCCATCTACTTGCCGTGAAGGGACTGGATATCCTGGTCTTATTTTATTGAATGTTTAGTGTTCAGGCAACTTTTTCACTCTCTGTTTTCACTTTCATCAAAAGGCTCTTTAGTTCCTCTTAGGTTTATGCCCTAAGGGTGGTGTTATCTGCATATTTAAGGCTGTTGTTATTTCTCCTGGCAATCTTGATTCCAACTTGTGCTTCATCCAGCCCAGCATTTAGAGTGATGTAATCTGCATACAAGTTAAATAAGCAGGGTGAAAATATACTGCCTTGACACACTCATTTCTCAATTTTGATCCAGTCCATTGTTCCATGTCCAGTTCTAACCATTGCTTCTTGACCTACCTACAGGTTTCTCAGGAGGCAGGTAAAGTGCTCTGATATTGATTGTTTTGATCTACACACAGTCATAAAATGCATTAAAAATATATATTATGTTACTGAAGAAACATAACTAGAATAAGATACATTTATATTTTGTTTTTAAATTGTGCTTATAGTAACAAAGTATTTAAATGTTTGTTTTCTCTTTTTAATGTAATATTCCTTGCAAGACAGGAATATAAATGTAATACATGTAATTGAGCCAGCTTTATGGGCCTATGACTCCTGAAGTTGCTCAAAACCCAGTGTTTTTCTGGCCTCTGTTTTGTTCAATGTTCTGATGTCAATCTTAAAAATTCTTAATAATTTCATCTTTGAAATTTTGCTTTGCCAGCAAAATAAGAAGACTGTTTTACATGCAAGCAAGTAGAGTAAATACACACAGTACACATGTCCAAGTTCCTTGATGTCCTATTCATATACCTGATGAGCACAGGATTCTGGGAAATCTACAATGCATGGTAGTTTAGTGAGAGTCAAAGCAAATACAAGTTATACATGTTATGGTAGCATACCTTGTGTTCACTTTGAGTCTTGCTGAACTACATTGCACTGGGGGGCCATGGGGATTCTGTGCTCATTTCATTAATAACTATGACTGATAATCTACGTCACCTGTAGTCTCTAGAGACTAAACTTTCTAGGTGCAATGTTTTGTACTGATTAGCCACTAAGGCTAAATAAAAGTAAAAGTGTTAGTTGCTCAATCATATCTGACCCCATGGGCTGTATAGCCTGGCAGGCTCCTCTGTCCATGGAATTCTCCAGGCATACTCCAGGTATACTGAGTGGGCAGTCATTCCCTTTTCCAGGGGATCTTCCCAACCCAGAGATGGAAACTGGGTCTCCCACATTGCAGGCAGATTCCTCACTGTCTGAACCACCAGAGAAGCCCAATGCTGAATATCATTACATAAAAGTAAATGAAAAAATAAAGCAACCCATAGTTTCTTCTCTTTTCAAGTCCACTCATACCCATTGGTAAGCAAAAGTAGAGTGTTATGGTAGTATGTGTAATATCAAAAATTGAAATAAGCCATAGTTGAGTTAGGCTTGTACAGTGTTTCCATTTTTTTTCCTAAGAATGAAATGCATATACAAATATGAGTCACAAAACAGAATGTGTGTAATTTTAATGATTTCATGCATGCTCATATATATATATTTAAGACTGACTGCACAATGTAAGTATAAATGATCATAGTCATTCTAATTTAAAAAATTAGTTTTTCTTTAAGTAAAACAGCTTTAAGTGTTAAAGAAAAGAGCACTACAATACTTATATTAAAAGAGAGGCAGAAGAAAGGGAACAGCTATATAATTTAGATCCTTGAAATGGGCTCTTTTCCTGCTTTTTTGAATGAGAGGTCCAATGTTATCATTTTGCACTAGGTGCCACAAATTACAGAGCTGGTACTGAACACTGTAAATATAAAGATTAAAAATGTTGTGATTAAGTGTTGTTCATTCAAGCAATACAGGATTTAGCATTCAATAATTATTTGTGGTAATTAATAATATAAAAAGGCTTTGAACAGAATGCATAAAAATTATGTGAAATTTGAAACTCTCAATTATTGGTATATTAGAAAAGAAGGGAACTTTTTCAATATAAAAGAGGAAAATTAAAAAATATTAAAAACTAAGATTATTTTTAACACTAAAGACTGAATGATATCTCTTGAGCTTAGGAACAAAACAAAGATATCTATTCTTATTGATTTTATACCACATTGAAATGAAGACCTTAGCTGTTACATGAGAAAAATGATTACAGGTTATAAATATTAGAAAGGAAGGTTGAAAAATAAACTTTATTCATAGTTTTTTATAAAAGATATATTAATCTTGTATGGCATTACTAACTGACTTCTTATTTCTAATAGAATTTTTATAAAATATTTAGAACTTTCTACATTGCTGACCACTGACATGGGATGAAATATTGTCTTCCAGGTTTCTATACACATTTAAGTCTATTTCTCATGCTTCCTAAATTTTATTTCATTGTTCAACAATTTAGTCATATGGTATTATTACATGGTTTTAATATCTGAGCTTTTAAAATAATTTTGTATGTCAAGATTGAACACACCTTACTGTTTCTTTTTACATGGTTTTCTTTAACATATTTTTTATATTTAAATTTTAAATGAAATTTATGTTCAAGTTGTCATTCCAGTGAGATCGTTTTATTTTCTTAATAAAAACAACAACTGATTTATTTATTTTATTTAGGAAATTTCATTTATTGGATTTTTTCATGGAAATGTGTGTGCTAATCCCCAAATAGTTTGAACCAAGAACCTAACTATCTTGGATATTCTTGGGGAAATTTAAAATATAACATTTAAAATGACTATGAAATTGTCATTATTATAATAAGTTTATATTTTTAATACTTGTTATTCTAAGGTAAAATAAATAACAGTGTTAAATAATGTCATTTGACTTTGTTACCAGATGTCAAATATACATAAATTAATACATATACATGTAAATATATATGTTCAAAAATCAGCATTTGAAAGAAATGGAAAATATTTTCATATAAATATAAATTATTCAGCCACAAACAAAATACATCCTTGGTGCAATTGTCAGAGCTTTACATACTGTCCTAAATTTTGAATATCATTTCTGAGATAGAAACCTTAAGGACAAAAGAATAGCTATGAATAATGAGAAACAAACCTGCACAAGTGAATTATGGTTTAAACCTTGTCATGTTAATAAAAGGTGACAGGAGCATATTATGCTGCTAGATGAAGTTTCAAACTTTATTACATGATTTGATTTCACTGAGATCCATGGAGATAAAGTGAAATATTTAGTGACATCCATTTTTTTTAAACCATTTCCTCCTCAGAAACAGATCAAAGAATACAGGCATACAGTTTATTATACCTGGCACCCTAATAAAAATTCTGAATACTTGCACAATTGAATCAGTTCTCAGTTCCCTATCTATCAAAATTAGCAATTCATAAACCTAGGTAAACAAAACTTCTTACAAATACATAAATATCCTTTTAGTTAAAAAGGATAATGAGCATGACATTGAAAAGTAAGTAGAACAAATACTTTAATATGTACTGCCCTGAGCACAAATGGAGTTAACAGTCTGTCAATACATCAATTTTACTGTACTTCAACTGTAAAAGATTCAACTGTAAAAGATCATTCAAACAAGAACATAGCATTGCAGTAATACTGTTTCCCTACATTTATCTAGCCATCTTTTATGTTATTCCAACTATTTATAACTCAATATATATTTAATTTATATTCACACCTAGAAATATCCCTTTCAGTGTTCCCAGAAAAAAAAAAAAAAAGTACTGTTGATGATATATAATTTTTTTGTGTGTCCAGAGAAATAGTTCAAAATTTTTTTTTTAGAATTTACTATACAAGAGCAAAGACCTCCCTTCCTCAAATTTGTGTGTCTTATAATTCTGGACATAATATTGATTTAAGAATATGCAGCATAATCAAAAAAGTTAGCTCCAAAAATAGATAATAAAATTCACTTCCATGTTCATAAAAGTAAACATCTTCCTTCACTCCTTCCTACTCAAATCAGTGCGATTTTTATTTTCTAGCAATCTGTTTATTTAAAAATTTATTCATGATCTTATTGGTTTCCTTGGAAAAGCATTCTATTTTAATTCTTTGTGATACTAGATTCCCTAGATTTCAGATATGCTCAAGGACTTGATCAGGACACTACTATGGAAAACAAAGGATAGCCTGTGATTTATGGCAGATTATGGATTGATCAAATTTAGTTCTACATGACTAGGCTTCTGGTAAAGTTAACTGGAGCACCTGGAATAAGACAGACACATTCTTTCCTGATGGAACTGAGGAGCTGGTGATGTGAGTTAACACTAGGGTGATCCCACACATTCTTGGTATTTCACATTCTAAGCATGTGCTATTACTTAGGCCAACCTCATTTCCAAGCTCTATTACAAATCATGAGTATATCAAATTGTACCATAGTTAATTCCCATAAATCCAGCCCCTGTTCTTCTTCATTTTGTTCATGAGGTCTCCATGACTGCCATTTCATACAAGAAATTAACAAGCATCATCAGTTGTTGCCCCATCACATCTCCTATGTTCATTTTATAAAACACTCATGATAATGCACAAGTGATGATCTTATGTGACCTTGGTCAGGCAATACCTTTGGTATGCAGGATTTTTCACTGGGAATTGAAGACTAGGGAAGCATGAGACACACCTTTGTGAAGGAACCATCTGCTATTTGTGAAGGAACCAACTGCTAATAGTGAGCATATCCTCTCCACAAGTAAAAAAGAACTTATATATCATAATTCCTTCCCCTGCTACTCAACAATCTCTCTCACCTTTGTAACAACCATTTACTAGGTATATGAAAATCAGCAATTAAACTCTCTGAGTCATTTTATTTTTCAGTGACTTTTTTTTTTTTTTGTATTGAATACCAACATTAAGTAAAAGCAATTAATTTGATGCCTAGATCGGTACTCTTGTATGGCTTTCTTTTTTCCTATTCTTTTTTTCAAGCATTATGTTTTACAAGATGCATTAGAGAGCTCAGCATATTTAATTATGTCAACAATATTTATAGACACATAGTAATATGGATACAATTTAAGATAATGCTTCACCCTCATATGACAGATTATATTTTCCAAAAATTGTCACTACAATATCTCCAGTTTCTTGTGTTCTCTTTAGAACTTTGCTACTTTTCTATCAAATGGCGTAACATATGTACCTTCCTACTGAACTTTGGCATAAGTGATAAAACATGATTTCAGAGGCTAAAAGACAAGGTACCTTTTCCTGGTTGTCTCTCAGAATGCTCACTTTTGGAACCAAGTCACCAGGCTTTGAGAAACCCAAACAGTCACATGTAAGTATTCTTGATGAAGACCTAACATCAAACCACCCAACATGTGGTGGCATGAGAGTTCAAATAATTCTATATCCCATCACTGTCCCAAGAGATGTCATGTTGCTGACTTTCCCCAGTAACTCCTGCCAAAATTGTAGATCCTCGAGTTAATAAAAGACTATCATTGGCTTAAGATATTACATTCTATAGTGATTGTTATAAAGTGAAGGTAGTCTGCTTATTGGGTAATATTTTGATACTCTGAGCCTCTCACACCCTTCTATTTCCCCCTGGGGTTATATACTGCATACTTTACTGAAGTCAATTGTACAGTGATTCCAAATTTTGTTTTGCATCATTTTGTAGGTCTCCCTCTTTTTCCCATTATAAGTGAAAAATCTTCCAAATAACTTTGCTTTAGCAAACACTAACAGGATTGTTATTTTTTTTTCTTCGATGGTAAATCCGACTGCTAAAAATAGCTTTTAAAAAAGAGAATGAACATAGTATTCAGTAGACTTCTTTATTAGACACCTAATGCTTTTAAACATTAGCATACTTTCCTAAGAAACTGAAAAAAATGTTGGGGTTGATGTTGGAGAGACATTTAAGTAGTACATGCTTATGTTCCTTGGGAAATACCAAATGTGATACAGAATAATGGCTATATATTAGCAGCTTGATAGTTCCCTATTTTTTTTCCTCTTACAATCTTTTTTTTTTCTTTTTTTACTGCATTTGCATATTCCAATGTTGGTAGAGCATTCAGACCTACTCTTGGTTCATTATGTATCCTAATCTTCATGCTGACGCTAAGCTTTACTATTAAAGCATGTTGACCTCTCTCAGGAATTGATTTGCAAATATGGTTTGTGACAACTGTCTTTAATGTTCTAGAAATTTCAGGGTAGTCCTAGAGTTTTACATCTTTCAGTTTCTCATAGTTTAACCATCATCATCTACTAGCACATTGAAGACCATGTGTCTTTACTGCAATGACTCAAAGAAAACTGCCATAGACAATAGAGAAACTAATGGTCTGGGCTGTGAGCCAGAAAAACATCATTAACAAAACAGGTGGCAGACTGGATTGGACCATAGGTAGTCGTTTGCCAAACCTTCTACTGAAATAAGAACACTGTAGAAATGTTTCCATTTAATATTTGGCATCTTCACAAAGCCTAGTTTCATTTATTATTTAAGCATTCTTCTGTCTACAAAATGGTTAAAAATAAATATATGAATATATTTTAAAGGTTTAATGAGAGAGAAATCACAAAATATATATTTTAAAGTTTAGCCAGTATCACAAATACAATTTTAACTTGCAAGAAAAATTTAAAATCTTTGGAATTAAAATATGTTTGATGATGACAATTTGATGAGTATCCCAGGAGTGATCTAATGAAAGTCACTTAAACTAAACACCTGGATTCATTAGAGAAAACAGTAGCTTCTTTGGCAGGCACAAAAAATATTTCTTTGAGTTTTGTTGTAAATAGAAAAAATTGTTTTGAAATTGAAAGCATAGAGAAACATATGCTGAACTTTTACTCTAGAAATAAAAAGCAAGTTAAAGTTCGAAGTGAAACTAACAGTAATTAAAAAGTTTATTTCTTTGTTATAAATATAGTTCAAGCTTACAAGTAGTAGCCAAAATGCATGAGTTAATTAATCCAGTTAAAAGTATTTCTGGCTCACTGTTTACAAATCATGTATAAAATAAAGAACCAACCAAACAGAAACTATTTCCTTATGAAGCTTGTTTTCTGCTAGGAAGTATAGATAATAATGAAGATAAATATATGACATGTGAGGAGTATAAAATATAAGGATAAGCATATAATAATTATAGAGAAAGAGGGTATAATTTTAAATATTCTAAGATTCATGGGGTCGCAAAGAGTCGGACATGACTGAGCGACTGAACTGAACTGAACTGAAGAATCATTAATGAGAATGTTTCATTTGACAAAAGACCATGTTTTGGTTATTTGTTGTGTAAGTATTGCTGCCATTTCGTGCATTCTCAGGCATGTATCTGACTCTTTGTGACCCCATGGACTGTAGCCCTCTAGGCTCTTCTATCCATGGAAATTTCTAGGCAAGAATACCGGAGTATGTTGCCATTTCCTCCTCCAGGGGATCTTTCTGACCCAGGGATCAAATTCGCCTCTCCTGCTGTGGCTGGTGGATTCTTTACCACTGAGACACCAGAGAAGCCCTTTTACTTCCTCTAGTTCATTGTCTCCCATTTAGTTTCTGCAGGCTTGTATAATTTTAGGAATGTTGCTTGAAATTCTTTCTGGAATAAGGTAGGGTATGTAGAAATAACAGTATCTCTGGTTTCCTGTGTTCTTTTTAGAACTTTGCTACTTTATGAGCAAATAGCAGAATATATGTACCTTCTCATTAATCGACATCATAAGTGATAAAATATGATTTCTGATGCCAAAAGATAAGGTAGCTTTCCCTGCTTCTCTCTTCAGGATTCTCAAACTTGGAACCAAATTACCAGGCTTCGAGAAATACAAGGAGACTCACAGAGGTGTACTTGATGAAAACTCTTTTTAGAGGTAACAGAACCAGTTCTTTTTTTCTTTCTTTCTCTCTTTCTCTCTCTCTCAGACACTCACTCACACACACACACACACACACACACACACACACACACACCCCACTCACACATAACAGTAACAACAGGGATGCAGGAAACTTTGAGAGGTGATAGCTGAGCAACTTCACTTTCAAATTTCCCTTTCATGCATTGGAGAAGGAAATGACAACCCACTTCAGTGTTCTTGCCTGGAGAATCCTAGGGACAGAGGAGCCTGGTGGGCTTCCGTCTATGGGGTTGCACAGAGTTGGATACGGCTGATATGACTTAGCAGCAGCAGCAGCAGCAGCAGCTATGAACTTGATAATGATGACGGTTTCACAGGTATGTACTTATTTTCAAACTCATGAAGTTATAGCTATTCAATATATACAGTTTTTCACATGTCAATCAAACCTCAATGAAGTGTTTTGTTTTTTTTTTTTTTTTCTTAAAGGATGTTCCAGAAATGTGATAAATCTCAATGTTATAATTTTAGTCAATAATATTGTATTAAGGATGATTTCTTAAATTTCATAAATGCTTTGCTGTTGCTCAGTTGCTGAGTCATGTTAGGCTCTTTGCAACCCCTTGGACTGTACCATGCCAGGCCTCCCAGTCCTTCACCATCTCCTGTAGTTTGCCCAAGTTCATGTCCATTTAGTTGGTGATGCCCTCCAACCATCTCATCCTTTGCCACCTTCTTCTCCTCCTGCCTTCAATCTTTCCCAGCATCAGGGTCTTTTCCAGTGTGTCAGCTCTTTGTATTAGGTAGCCAAAGTATTGGAGCTTCAGCTTCAGCATCTGTCCTTCCAATGCATATTTAGGGTTGATTTCCTTTAGGACTCACTGGTTTGATGTCCTTGCAGTCCAGGGGACTCTCAAAAGTCTTCTTCAGCATGACAGTTTGAAAGCATCAAATTTTAATGTTTAAAATAAAGAGAGCCTCTAAGAAGTACTGACAGGAACTCTCTACTAGTTTTATAAATCTTTAAGTTCAACATTATCTCAAATATTTTTAAACGACTGTTAAAAATATAAACATTGCATTGCACATATATGTTTTATGAAGAGATAGGCTAGTAATTTAAATAATTTTTCCTATTAATTTTTTCATGATCTCCATTATGAAAAAGATATAGTACCCAAATATAAATTTGCACTGACAATACTAGCTTTGATAATAGTAAAAATGACACATAAAATAAGACCTAGTATTTTAAGATATCCCTTATGACTTAAAGTTAATCTAGTAAAATACCAACAGGTATGAGAGTTTTACCACTTTTCTATTTTTATTCACATCTGAAATTCAAGTTTTCCAACAGGGAGGGATGTTATGGTATTTGATATTGACAATAATTTTTAGCAAAATATTATTTTAAGAAAGTATCTGACTTTCTTTTAAGGAGAAGAATGTGAGTGCAACTTAAATATAATATAAATATTACCAGAACAATACAATATTGTAAAGTAATTAACCTCCAATTAAAATAAATAAATTTATATTAAAAAAATAAAAATAAAAGAGAAAAATAAAGATGTTCCTAGACATAAAAAAATATATTACCAGAACATTCTAAAAGGGTAATTAATATGTAGCTATACCTAACAGGATAAATTAATAATATATATAATATAATAAATAATCAAAATATATACTTGTTTGGTTAGCTCATTTATTTAGTTTTTTAATTCTACATACAAGATTCAACTATACTTTAAAGCTTACTTTTGCATTTCATTTTCAAGTGGCATGAATCCTCAGATAACAATATGGATAACATTACCTCATGATTTTTTCATTTTATAAACATCACAGAAAGAAAAGAAATCCCAGGGCTGATCTCCTTCAGAATGGACAGGTTGGATCTCCTTGCAGTCCAGGGGACTCTCAAGAGTCTTCTCCGACACCACAGTTCAAACGCATCAATTCTTCGGTGCTCAGGCTTCTTCACAGTCCAACTGTCACATCCATACATGACCACTTGAAAAACCATAGCCTTGACTAGACGGACCTTAGTTGGCAAAGTAATGTCTCTGCTTTTGAATATACTATCTAGGTTGGTCATAACTTTTCTTCCAAGGAGTAAGCGTCTTTTTATTTCATGGTTTCAATCACCATCTGCAGTAATATTGGAGCCCCCAAAAATAAAGTCTGACACTGTTTCCACTGTTTCCCCACCTATTTCCCATGAAGTGATGGGACCGGATGCCATGATCTTCATTTAATGACTGACAATTAGAACACAGCTGGATATTTATGTTTGTGTTCACATTTAATCTGTTGGTATGTAGCCTGTGATAAACTCCACTATGTATTCTTTAGGAACTTTGAGAAAACAAGAACTAAGCAATCATTCTTATTTTTAGGGAGATAATTTTTACCTGATAATGGTTGTTGTCCGGTTGCTAAGTTATGTCTGACTCTTTGAGATTCCTTATAGTCCATATGTGGACTCTATCCTCCACTAGTTCTGGAAGTTTACTCAAATCCATGTCCATTGAGTCAGTGATGCTATCTATCCATCTCATCTTCTGCCAGCCCCTTCTTTTGCCTTCAGTCTTTCCCATCATCAGGGTCTTTTCCAATGAGTCAGCTCTTCACATCGGGTAGCCAGAATAATAGAGCTTCAGATTCAGCAACAGTCCTTGCAATGAATATTTAGGATTGATTTCCTTTAGATTGACCAATTTGATCTATTTGTTGTTCAAGGAACTCTCAAGTATCTCCTCCAGCACCCCAGTTAGAAAGCATCAATTAATTATTTGGTGCTTGGCCTTCTTTATGGTCAAACTTTCACAACAGTACATGACACTGGAAAATCAATAGCTTTGAGTTTGCAGACCTTTATCAGTAAGGTGATATCTCTGCTTTTTAATATGTTGTCTAGGTTTGTCACAGATTTCCTTCCAAGAAGTAAGTGTCTTTTCATTTCATGGCTGCAGAGTTGCCAGAGCATGTCAAATAGTTATTGAATAAATATACTCATGTTATTATTTTAATCAACTGCTAGGATAATACATGAAAAGCTATTGGAAGCATTTCTGCAAATATGTTTATTGTATAAAGAGAGAGAATTTCATTCTTTACTACTTTATATACATATAATAATTAGCTTACACTGATTTCAGTTCACATGTAAAAGAAAATTTGTGTTTGTTATTGCATCAGCTACTGTACTAAAGAGTTAACAGCAGTTAATCGACCCTCAAAGGAAGGGTCCTCTTAAAATTAATAGAGATGGCTTAAACTACTGGGATAGATTTTGAAGGGAAGCCATATGAATAAATTTAGTGAGGGAAATAAAACTCTAAAGGCTTCTGGGAAAAAATAGCAAATTAAGTCTTGTTTGTAAGACAATATATTTTATCTGTGAAAGTAATTACGTTAACATCTCAAATGTGGCAAGAGATAGCTAAGAAGACACAGTAGAGTATATTTCATGGACAAAACACAACAGAACTCGAGTAGGCACTGAAGTGGGAGGGAATATTAAGAGTTTTGTCTTAGAGAAAAGCAGGGAGGCCAGAAATTTTCATAAATCTAAGAGGGAACACTTTTGAAATGCTGACCTACTACAGTGTCAATAAGGATGTTGTTTAGTTCACTCTTCCTCCACAAACAGTATCACAAACTTAGTGTCTCAGAACAACATGAATTTATTATCTTACAAATGTAGAATAGAGGTACTTTCCAGTACAAACAGCAAGGCTGAATTGTTTCTGGAGACTCTAGGGGGAAATTCACCTCTTTTACATTTTCAGGTTTTAGAGGCTGCCTGAATTCCTTGGCTCATGGTCCCTCTCTCCATCTTTAAAGTTTATCTCACTAACCTCTGCTTCTTTGATCACATGTACACTAAGACTCTGAACTTTCTGCCTTCCTCTTACATACTAGGATACTTCTCTCCTTTCAAGATTCTTGACTTAATTACATCTGTAAAGTCCATTTTTCCCATGGGAAGTAACATATTCACAAGTTTGAGGGATTATGACAAGAACATCTTTGGATGGCATTGCTCTGCTTAACTATTATTCCAAGTGAAATATTTGCATGTATTCTGATTAATTCAAAATATAATTAACAAACACTCATTATAAGTAAATAACTGGATAGAATCAGTAGTATCTACTGAGGCTTAAAATCTAATATTATTTCAAAATGAAAGTCTTTTTTTTAATATAAATGATTTAAATAATTAGCCAGTACATTGTTTGAATTCAGAATGATGTCTTTATCCACCTCAAAACACATATGTAACAAAATATCTTGATTGTATCAACCTACAATTAATGAGCTATATCAATTAATTGCATTTTTGATGCATAACTAGCTGCAAGAATGTATGTTTTCAGTTGTATTTTCTGTTTATCAAAAATCATATTATGTACAACAATAATTTGAGGATCCTTTCAATTAAGGCTATTTAAAGAGGCCTGAATTTAGAGTTTAGAAGAAACTTGATTAGAGAGAGACTTAAGAGAAATATATAAACAAAATATTTTAGTTACAAAAATTCATGAATAAATATTTGCAAAGCAGAAAAAATACTACGGAATATTAAACAAAAGTCCTTGGTGACTGGCATTTTCAAACATCTTCCTTATTAGACAATGCTTCTTTTATGTATAAATGAACAAAAGTATTTCCTTACCCCAGAGAAATTGTTATAGGCAGGTGTTAGCCAGGAGGGTGTAGAGTGACAAGGTAAAAATGGAGAAAGCATGTAGACATCATATTGCTTTCCCTCATATTATTATTGCTAAGAGAAACAACTATCCATTTTAAATAAAATGGATAAAGTGTAACGCATAAATATTATATTCATAAATACTGGGATAATGATTTGTCTAAATTGATTCAATATTTTTATAATTTGTGCTCTATTTAAAGTTATCATAAAATATTGGCTATATACATTCACTCTACAATGTATCTGTGTACTTTGTTTATCTTGTACATAGTAGTTTGCATTTTCTAAGCCAGTAACCCTGTCTTGCCTTTCTCCCTTTTCTCTTCTGGCTGATATCCACTAATTTGTTCTCTATATCTGTGAGTCTCTTTCAGTTTTGTTATTTTTTTTTTTCATATTCCACACGTGAGCAACAGCATTCTGTATGCGTCTTTCTCTGTCTGATTTATTTCACTAAGAATAATACCCTACAAGTCTATTCATGTTGTTTCAAATGGTAGAAACTCATTCTTTTTTTATGACATAGTAAATGCATCACTACAAACAAAGCTAGTGGGGGTGATGGAGTTTCAGCTGAGTTATTTCAAATCCTGAAAGATGATGCTGTGAAAGTACTGCGCTCAATATGCCAGCAAATTTGGAAAACTCAGCAGTGGCCACAGGAATGGAAAAGGTCAGTTTTCAAAACAACCCCAAAGAAAGGCAATGCCAAGA
The DNA here is from genome assembly GCF_023091745.1 of Budorcas taxicolor. Classification (NCBI taxonomy): domain Eukaryota; kingdom Metazoa; phylum Chordata; class Mammalia; order Artiodactyla; family Bovidae; genus Budorcas; species Budorcas taxicolor. The sequence continues at coordinate 50,772,309 of NC_068929.1, read as the reverse complement.
ATGCTTAAACTACTGCACAATTGCACTCATCTCACACACTAGTAAAGTAATATTCAAAATTCTCCAAGCCAGGCTTCAGCAATATGTGAACCGTGAACTTCCAGATGTTCAATCTGGTTTTAGAAAGGGCAGAGGAATCAAATTGCCAACATCTGCTGGATCATGGAAAAAGCAAGAGAGTTCCAGAAAAACATATATTTCTGCTTGATTGACTGTGCCAAAGCCTTTGGCTGTGTGGATCACAATACACTGCAGAAAATTCTGAAAGAGATGGGAATGCCAGACCACCTGACCTGCCTCTTGAGAAATCTATAGGCAGGTCAAGAAGCAACAGTTAGAACTGGACATGAAACAACAAGTCAAGTTAAGGCTATGGTTTTTCCTGTGGTCATGTATGGATGTGAGAGTTGGACTGTGAAGAAGGCTGAGTGTCGAAGAATTGATGCTTTTGAACTATGGTGTTGGAGAAGACTCTTGAGAGTCCCTTGGACAGCAAGGAGATCCAACCAGTCCATTCTGAAGGAGATCAACCCTGGGATTTCTTGGAAGAAATGTTGCTAAAGCTGAAGCTTCAGTACTTTGGCCACCTCATGTGAAGAGCTGACTCATTGGAAAAGACTCTAATGCTTGGAGGGATTGGGGGCAGGAGGAGAAGGGGACGACTGAGGATGAGATGGCTGAATGGCATCACGGACTCGATGGACATGAGTCTGAGTGAACTCCGGGAAATGGTGATGGACAGGGAGGCCTGGCATGCTGCAATTCATGAGGTCGCAAAGAGTCGAACACGACTGAGCAACTGAACTGAACTAACATGAAACAACAGACTGGTTCCAGATAGGAAAAAGAGTACGTCAAGGCAGTATATTGTCACCCTGCTTATTTAACTTCTATGCAGAGTACATTATGAGAAATGCTGGGCTGGAAGAAGCACAAGCTGGAATCAAGATTGCTGGGAGAAATATCAATAACCTCAGATATGCAGATGACCCCACCCTTATGGCAGAAAGTGAAGAGAAAGTAAAACGCCTCTTGATGAAAGTGAAAGAGGAGAATGAAAAAGTTGGCTTAAAGCTCAACATTCAGAAAACTAAGATCATGGCATCTGGTCCCACCACTTCATGGGAAATAGATGGGGTAACAGTGGAAACAGTGTTAGACTTTATTCTTTTTAGGCTGTAAAATCACTGCAGATAGTGATTGCAGCCATGAAATTAAAAGACACTTACTCCTCTGAAGGAAAGTTATGACCAAACTAGATATATTAAAAAGCGGAGATATCACTTTGCCAAAAAAGGTTCATCTAGTCAAGGCTATGGTTTTTCCAGTGGTCATGTATGGATGTGAGAGTTGGACTGTGAAGAAAGCTGAGCACTGAAGAATTGATGCTTTTGAACTGTGGTGTTGGAGAAGACTCTTGAGGGTCCCTTGAACTGCAAGGAGATCCAACCGGTCCATCCTAAAGGAGATCAGTCCTGGATGTTCATTGGAAGGACTGATGCTGAGGCTGAAACTCCAATACTTTGGCCACCTCATGTGAAGAGTTGACTCATTGGAAAAGACCCTGAGGCTGGGAAGGATTGAGGGCAGAAGGAGAAGGGGATGACAGAGGATGAGATGGCTGGATGGTATCACAGACTCGATGCACATGAGTTTGGGTGAACTCTGAGAGTTGGTAATGGCCAGGGAGGTCTGGTGTGCTGAGATTCATGGAGTTGCAAAGAGCTGGTTACGGTTGTGGAATTGAACTGAACTAAACTGAACTGAACATATATACAGGAGGCTTCCCTGATGGCTCAGAGGTTAAAGCGTCTGCCTGCAATGCAGGAGACCTGGGTTCGATCTCTGGGTCAGGAAGATCTCCTGGAGAAGGAAATGGCAACTCACTCCAGTATTCTTGCCTGGAGAATCCCACGGATGTAGGAGCCTGGTGGGTTACAGTCCATTGAGTCGCAAAGAGTAGGACACGACTGAGCCACTGAGCAGTATTAATATGTATGTATATATATATGTGTATATATATATGCCATATCTATATTTTCACTATTCTATTGATAGTCACTTGGGCTTCTTCTATATTTGTCTTTTTTGTAAATTACTATACATAACACTTCAACGTACATTGAGGTGCATGTATCTTTTCTAATTAGTGTTTTTATTTTTGGGGAGTGTGTACCCAGGAGTGGAATTACTAAACTATATGGCAGTTTTTTTGGTCTTTTGAAGAATCTCCATACTAAACAAATACCTCATTTTTGCATAAAGTAAAACTTTGTTTTGCATAAAGTAAAACTTTGCTATCATTTTTATTATCTAGTATGTTAAATTAGATCAATGGTATGGTTTTATTTAAAATATTAATTAAGGATTTAAATAAGGATTAAATATGAATGAACATACCTAGGTGAAAGGCAGGTTAATAATACTATGAAACACACTTCAGTAAATCTGAAAACAGGTGCAACATTATTCTTTCAATAAGTAAAATTACTACTAGAAATGAACACTGAGAATATAAATGCAACAATGATTAATTGCATGGAAACAATTATAAGATTATGAAAATTGGTAATCATTACATTATTAAATATTTGTATTTATTAGGTTATATATAAAATTATATTTTAGCAAATAGGTATGATAAAATATTTACAAATGAAGGACAATTTACATACTCAAATGACTATAGATATGGACATTTATTTCTGTCATCTATGTTAACTGAGATAAATCAAAATAAGCTAATTTTTAAGCTCTTAATAATTTTTATCCTATTTACCATTTGCTGTGGCTTATTCAGTAGTGGTAAAGCTGATGACAGACTAGGGTCACTTCTTTTTATCCATCTCATTCTTGGAGGGCTCTAAAATTGACTTGGCCACATGAGAAGAATTGACTTATTGGAAAAGACCTTGATGCTGGGAAAGATCAAAGGAAGGAGGAGAAGGAGATGATAAAGGATGAGATGGTTGGATGGCATCACTGATTTGATGGACATAAGTTTGAACAAACTCCAAGAGTTGGTGATGGACAGGGAAGCCTGGAGTGCTGCAGTCCATAGGGTCACAAAGAGTCAGGCATGACTGAGCTACTGAACTGAACTGAAAATTGACTTGAGCCCCATAACATTTTAAAAGATTGCTTTTCTGAATGAATTATTATAATAACCAGTAACCTGGTACTGGAGAAGGCAATGGCCACCCACTCCAGTACTCTTGCCTGGAAAATCCCATTGATGGAGGAGCCTGGTAGGCTGCAGTCCATGGGGTCACTGAGAGTCAGACGCAACTGAAAGAATTCACTTTCACTTTTCACTTTCATGCATTGGAGAAGGAAATGGCAACCCACTCCAGTGTTCTTGCCTGGATAATCCCTGAGATGGGGGAGCCTGGTGGGCTGCTGTCTATCAGGTCACACAGAGTCGGACAAGACTGAAGTGACTTAGCAGCAGCAGCAGCAGCAGCAGCAACAACCTGGTAGCACCATAGTTTACAGAATAAATCCACACATACACTTTGGAATGAGAGCATTTCAAGATCAGAGGTAAGTACACAGCTCAGATAATCCAGTTGTGTGTTTTTAAGGATCCAAGTCAATATTAGGATAGACTATAAGTTTCACTACAATTCGTATGTAAATAAATGTTAATTTAATCTATTAGTAAAATTCAGGGAGTCAGGATTTGATTAATTGTGTCTGTAGTATATTTACTTGATAACAAACATCTACAAATTAGATATGCAGTATCTTTACTTATTTAAATCTAATGTATACAAGAGTAGCAGATACTTATTTCAGTTACAAATTTAAGTGTGCAAGAAATATATAATTCTTTATTTTCCCATAATTAAATGTACATAGTTTTTATTCTGAATTCAACAGAGAAACAAAATACAACTTGCTCTGAGGTTTCATTTGCATTCCATGACCACTGATTGTACTGACCATGTACTTATTATTCAGTCTCTAAGTTGTGTTCAACTGTTTGTGACCCCCTGAACTGCAGCATACTAGGCTTCCCTGTCCTTCTGTATCTCCTGGAGTTTGCTTAAATTCATGTCCAATGATTCAATGATGCTATCAAACCATGTCTTCCTCAACAGCCCCCTTCTCCTTTTGCCTTCAGTCTTTGCCAGCATCAGGGTCTTTTCCAATGAGTCAATTATTTTCATCAGAAGGCCATAGTATATGAACTTCAGCTTCAGCCTCAGTCTTTCTGATGAATATTCAAGGTTGATTTGCTTTAGAATTGACTGGTTTGATCTCTTTGCTGTCCAAGGGATCCTCAAGAGTTTTCTCCTGCACCACAATTTGAAAGCATCAATTCCTTGGCACTTAGCGTTCTTTATGGTCCAACTCTCATGTCCATACATAACTACTGGAAAAACCATATATTTGACCATATAGATGTTTGTCAGCAAAATAATGTCCCTGCATTATAATATGCTATCTAGCTTTGTCATAGCTTTTCTTTACAGCAGCAAGCATCTTTTGATTTCATTGTTGCTTGTCACCATCCACAGTGATTTTGGAGCTCAAGAAAATAAAATGTCAGTGCTTCCATTTTTTCCCCTTCTAGTTGCCATGAAGTGATGGGATCAGATGCTGTGGTCTTAGATTTTGGATGCTGAGTTTTAACCCAGCTTTTTAACTCTCTTCTTTCACCCTCCTCAGAGGTTCTTTAGTTCCTCTTCATTTTCTGCCTTTAGGGTGGTATTATCTGCAAATCTGAAGCTGTTGATATTTCTCTTGGCAATCTTGATTCCAGCATGTGATTCCTCCAACCTGGCATTTCTCATAATGTACTTGCATATAAGTTATTATAAATAAGCAGGGTGACAGTAATATTTAAGTGCCAAGTCATGGGTTTGGGGTAAAAATAAATATCCTTTTTTTAACTAAATATTTGGTTTTTATAGAAATAAAGATCATAACCACACTAGTGGCATATAATACCATTATAATACAACAGTTCAACTTGAGAGTTTGCAATGGTAGCTGAAAAAGACCATATTAAAAGAAAATTAATGGGACTAACAGATGAAAATTGTAAGTAGCAACAGACTTATTCACTCAGCTCCTGAGTATTTCAAGTTTTATAGTACACATTTAAAACGATTTCTTCCATAAACATTATAAATTCAAACTGTCATATTTTTATGCATTTTGCAAGTGACACTGATTTAATGCTTATATGGTAGTGACACTCAGAACATATCCCAGTTTGAAGTTTACAACAACCACACGCTAAAACAAACACAACATGTTCTGTTTCTTTGCCCTGATAACACTTATCATTCATCTTTTCAGTTTTACTCAGCTTCTTACCCTAAATATGTTCATTTAAACTTTATTTTTAAATGGAAAATTATAGAATTATGTGAAAGATAAAAAAAAAAAAAGGTTCAATCTGATTGGTTGCCTATTGAGGAACACCCAACACCAATAGAAAAAATTAATTTGCCTTGATTGCATTATTATTATACTCTTCCTAGTTCATCAGCTACTGATAAAATAGCTAGTGGGTTATACTCAGGGCTGGATTTTTGCATTATTTCTTGTTTGTTACATGTAGAGAAATTTTTGACCTTCAATTTTTGCTTGTAAAACTCATAATTTTCATATACAGAGTCCTTAAGAGTAATTGAGCATGGTATCATGAGTATATGCATATGTCCAAACTCATCAAGTTGTATATATTAAATATGTGTAGTTTTGTGTAGAACAATTATACCTTAATAAAGCTGTAAAAAAGAGTAATTAAGCATGAATGATTCATTGTTTTTTTTCACCGAATAATTTGACGGTGGTATGATGCTTATATTTGTCATTAATATTCATTAATTATAATGTGTGATTAATTTCATTGAGAAAAATAAAGCCTAAATTTATGTTAAAGCAGACACATTTAAGTTACTCTATTTCATTTCCTCTGGTATCATTTTGCTATAAGTAATCTTTTTTTATGCAACAATAATGTTTGTTTGTTTAGCATACTGTAAATTGCTTGAATTTAATAAATTAATGAGAAAATATTAAAATTGAATACAATGTGATCATACTGCTTTATTTCCAAGAAACTCAAAAATCACAATTATGCAAAAAGCCACCTTTAAATAATGCTTGGCTCATATTATCATCATCTACTCTTCTTTTTTAGCCTACAAAGTATGAAATCTAATAATTTTATAAATTATGCTTGGAAACTTATAGTTGAATGAAAATAATTCAAAATATTATTTGATGCTTTATTCAGAATTTAAAGTCACTGTTAAGTGAAAACTGTTTATCTAATAGAGACGTGGAAAGTAAAACTTCTTGTATATATATATTTTTATTTTAATCAAGTTGACAGCTCATTTTTAAGCATTCAAATTTACTGGTTATAATTTAAAATTATTTTTTGATAAGCTAAGTCTCTGAGGTGCCAATGAGAGATTCCTAATGAAATAATAAAATTAGACTCATTTAGCTTCTCAAACGATGTTATGTAATATGTATGCAAGTGCCTGGTGTGAAAGACATACTTAATATACAAATACTCAATCATTCAGTGAAAACACTTGTCCTCTTTACGTGCTTCCTTTGAAAAGCAACACAGTAGAGATGACCTAAGAATTCTCTTCTTGTTTTAAAAGGGTTAACTGAGTGATGATAGTAGCTTAGAGCATAAAGAAACAAAAAGTAAAGAGATTTCTCAATAAAAGGAAGTATGCATCAAGAAGTATCTGATGCGAATTAGGCATGAAGTTCTTAAAAGTGATTTTATGCAATAAATATGAATATTAATCTTTCACATTATTTTAAAACAAATGCTATTGGATTATTATATTTCTGGTACTTAAAGAAGCTCATGGTTACTTCAATCATGACACGCACGGACATTTTGAACTGTTTATCTAGGCGAGTATATCTTGTTGATCTCCATATACTACCATTTCTATACAACCTTTAACTTAAAGAGCCATAGAAGACTTTGACATTAAATTTGGTTTGTATGTTATAGAGTGTATCTCTTCAACTGAAAATTGCTGTCAAGGTGTATTCAAAGTGCCAATGTGCAAGCATTGCATGAAGATTATTTTTACCATGATATTTTTCCTTAACCAACTGGCTAAAAATATCCTCTATTTTAACAAACACATTTTATGTAATAAGACTATCATTAACAATATAACACAATACTTCTTGTTTATTTTTCTGATATAAAACTGTCTTTGGGTATGGAATAATGGAATAATGTTTACTCATTGTGGGAGGATCTTTCACATTCTTAGTAAAATAATCCTAATTCTCATTTATTTAACTCAAAGTGATTAGCTCAATTTTCACTCCATCTGTGTTCTCTTGTAGCCATCTCTGTTTGCTAGACTGTATTTCAGACTATAGATTAACTACACACACTGAATTTCCAGAGTTTATTCTTCTTCTGCAGTTGGGCAGGAATCTGTTCATATAATAAATAATGCCTGCTTGTTCTGGCATCATTACAATTTTGTTGTTGTTTTAAGTAACACAGATGTTCTGTTTCAAAAACATCATGTGTACTATATGAAGAAGAGGTCACTCTGAGAAGGTCCTGGGCAAAGGCACTTCTGGAGGAGTAATTAAGGAGAATGTTTCTAAGCATACATATTATTAATACTTCTTAAATCTGGAGATTTTTTCACTCCATATAAATTCTTTACTCTAAAGAGTGTTATCTAAACAATATAGTCTGTAGAGTCTTAGAATTTGGGTTTTTTTTTTTTTTTTTAACAGACATTATTATTTTTCAAATGATTAGATAAATATAGCTATAATCTAAACCACTGATATTTTGAGAATAAATTAACCATTATTTTATTGTAAAGACAAGATGAACACAAGATATACCAAATTGGGGCTAAAGTATTTCCTGGCAAGGAAGTAAAGTCGCTCAGTCGTGTCTGACTCTTTGCGACCCGATGGACTGTAGCCCATCAGGCTCCTTGAGGTCCATGGGATTTTCCAGGCATGAATACTGGAGTGGGTTGCCATTTCTTTCTCCAAGGGATCTTCCCGACCCAGGGATCGAACCTAGATCTCCCGCATTGTAGGCCGACACTTTACTGTCTGAGCTACCAGGGAAGCCCTGGCAAGGGGGTTAAACTTAATTAAAAAAACAAGTTGTGGAACTATGTGAGGTTTTAGAGACATTGTAGATCATTCTGTGTGTTTTGACACAGTATGATGAATAGGGGAGGAGTGGAGAAGAAAGAGGGGAGAAGTGACATGAAAATAAATGATTGGATAGATAAGTTAATGTTGTATTTGTATTTTAATGTTAATCTCTAAGCGATGTATCTTTGATATCCTGATCCTCAGAGAGAACTGGTTCTTCAAGAAGTTAGAAAAGGAGTATGAGATACTAATCTTGATGTAACTGTCAAGAAAACAATTCCAAAAGATTCATCACAGTTCGGTCTACTTCTAGAGGACCGAGATATAATAGAGATATACCTATTTGTGTTGTACTCAAATTTTGAAGTTTTCTTTTACATCTATTCTGGGAACTCTTCTTCGGGAATAAACTTACATTGAAAAGAAAAGGGGGCTAAATATTTGCAGTCTTCTTTTGTGTGACATCAGAAGAGAAGTAGGCATCAAATAAAAGTATCTAAGTGGTGGGATCAGATAGTGTGTCCCAAACAAGTTCATTGCTAGAATCATCAGTTTCCCTGGTACAGAAAGACTTCATTAAATCTCTCTTAGTGAGCTTCAGTAAGCTTTAGGATATCAAAATCTACCAATCAAAAAGGAGCAATGCATTTATCATCTCACATTTTTCCTAATTCATGTTATGCTTTAGTATTACACATAGACATACAGAGCTATCTATCAATCTTTGTATCTCTTCAAAGATTTATCAGTCAAGAATATAGAGGAAAAATATCTCTCCTTATTAACTTTCTTACCACACCCTATGATTTTCATTTAACACACTATTAGATTGTGTAATTATAGCTAAACAAAGCCATCCAAATGAAGATAATCTTTTAAACTAGTTCTTAGGATTTAGATATACAATATAGCTACACATAGAAAAAATGAATTTGTTAAAACCTACTTTGGAGATGTAAATAATTGATTATAGCTACTATTTACAGTAATTGTTAAAACTCTGGAAACTTTTCCAAAAGTATATGGACTCTTTCTTGCTGTTAATTGTTTAGTCACTCATTCATGTCCAACTCTTTGCAATCTCATGGACTCTAGCCTGGCAGGCTCCTCTGTCCATGGGATTTCCCAGGCAAGAATACTGGAGTGGATTACCATTTCCTTCTCTAGCGTATCTTCCCCACCCAAGATTCAAACTGCATTTCCTTCTTTGGCAGGAGGATTCTTTACCACTGAGCCACCGTGGACTCCTTAGTGATGTCATAAAATTAGGTGACATATACAAATATAATTGGTGTCCTTCAAGTGAGCAGACAGATGCCTAAGGACAAGACTGAAAAATCTGTTTTGTATGTATCATATTAAAACAGTGATAAATGTTAGAGATACTGTTGAAGATATAACATCTCTCCTCACAATTTTTAGGAAATAAATATTATTTAATACTACCTCCCAGCTGTGACTAAAATATAAAATGTTCCTCCTTCGTATTAAATATTTCCTAATTTAATGTGAATAGTGTCTCCTGTCACTGAAATCCCCCTGTCAATATAAATAAAAATTCCACAAAAATAAATAAGCTTCAAAACCAGTACAGATTCCAAAAAGTATCCCCAAGTGCTTTCTTTCAGAGTCATAATCCTTTTAATACTTTAATTGTTGTTCATATCAAAAAATATGTGAGAAATTTAGAACCGTTTTGAGAATACAATGCAATAAATGGAAAGCAAAGCATTTGAGGAATGGAGAAAACTCTATGCTTTACAAAAGAGAAGCTAAAGTATATGGTTTTTGCATAGTCATTAAAATAATATCAATAATAATGATAAAAATAATTCATGCAAAATTATATAGATGTTTAGAAACAGCTTTAGTTTTTTAATAAAAAAATACACATTGAGTATTTATATATGTAATGCATTTTCAGATGTTTAATGCATGAAGTTCTATTGTCAGAGTAGCTTCTCTTTAGAGATAAGGAAACTAAAGCAAAAAAAAGAAAAATATTATTTGTAGAATTTATAGAATGTATTTGTAGAACATCATTTGTTGCTCCAGGACTCATAACCTGAAGTCTAGATTCAGTGCCCAATTCCTGCTATGTTGTGTTATCACTCATTGTTTTATAACATTATTTTTAAAAAACTAATACAACTTAAATATCCACAAAGAAGTAACCAGACACTTGGTAAGCCTCAGTGATATATAAGTGAAGTGACTAAAGTACAGAAGAACATATATATTAATAGAAGATTGCATGTAAACTGACTAGTCGATAAACTGATATACTTAAATATAAAACCTAAGACAACCTGAAACTCAACATTTAACTGCCAACTAAATACTAGAAAGAAGTACAATAAAGCTATTCCACTCCACAGAATTAACTGCTTTTGGTATTAATTTCAATACCTTCAAGCAGTTATGCACTACCATGGGAAAAATGGTCATATTGCAAGTGCACAAATGACTTTGAAAATTTTATGGCTTTCCTCTGCAAGACAATTTTCTCTAGTTGCCAAGATATGGTAAAAAGTTGTGTTCAGTCGTGCATTTTTGCCAAAGTAATTAAGAATTCAATGTCAAATTGTTCGAAATTAAATTGTTAATAATTTTATAAAAATGATATAAAATAATTGATCACAATCCACAAATTATGTAATCTGGTTCAAATATCTTCCTAGGTAAATTTTTACAAACATTAATTTACTTAACTTTTTTTTTTTTTTTTTTGCCTTGCAAGTAGTCCATTCTGAAGATCAGCCCTGGGACTTCTTTAGAAGGAATGATGCTAAAGCTGAAACTCCAGTACTTTGGCCACCTCATGCAAAGAGTTGACTCATTGGAAAAGACTCTGATGCTGGGAGGGATTGGGGGCAGGAGGAGAAGGGGACGACAGAGGATGAGATGGCTGGATGGCATCACTGACTCGATGGATGTGAGTTTGAGTGAACTTGGGGAGTTGGTGATGGACAGGGAGGCCTGGCGTGCTGTGATTCATGGCGTCAGAAAGAGGAGGACACAACTGAGTGACTGAACTGTACTGAAATTATAATTTAGTAATAATGCTAACAAAAGTTTAACATGCATTCACAAATATCATTTTGTGGGAATTATGGTGGTCAGCATGTGACATATTTTATGTATGTGTGAAGTGCAAGAGAGCCTTAGAACATCACATTAAGAACACATGTGGTGTGGTTTTCTTCTCATTCTCTTCAACTGTACTTAATGTGATAGAAATTTGAAATCTATGTTTATTTATTTTCATATTGTTATTATTATAAAGAAACTGAGTTTAATATACTCTCTTTGCAGTTATTTGTTTTAACACCTATTAGTTTGTTAGTTCAATCTCTCAGCCATGTCCTACTCTTTGTGACCCCGTTGACTGCAGCACGCCAGGTTTCCCTGTCCATCATACACTCTTCGAGCTAGCTAAAACGTATGTCCATCCAGTCGGTGATGTCATCCAACCATCTCATCATGTGTCGTCCCCTTCTCTCTGCCTTCAATCTTTCCCAGCATAAGGGTCTTTTCAAATGAGTCAGTTTTTCACGTCAGGTAGCCAAAATATTGAAGTTTCAGCCTCAGACCTTCCAATTAATATTCAGGACTGATTTCCTTTAGGATTGACTGGATGCATCTCCTTGCAGTCCAAGGATTCATGTTGACATATGTCAAAACCAATACAGTATTGTAAATTTAAAAAAAAAAAAAAAAAGGCTCTTCTCCAACACTACAGTTCAAAAACATCAATTCTTTAGCACTTAGCTTTCTTTATGGTCCAACTTTCACATCCACACATGACAACTGGAGAAACTATAGCTTTGCCTAGATGGAACTTTTTTGGCAAGTAATGTCTCTGATTTTAACTATGCTCTTTATACTGGTCACAGCTTTTTTCCAAGGAGCAAGAGTCTTTTAATTTCATGTCTGCAGTCACCATCTGCAATGCTTTTGAAGCCCCACAAAATAAAGTTGTCACTGTTCCCATTGTTTCTGCATCTGTTTGTCATGAACAGCTGTGACCAGATGCCATGATTGTGGTTTCCTGAATGTTGAGTTTTAAGGCAAATTTTCCAATCTTCTCTTTCACATTCATCAAGAGGCTATTTAGTTCTTCTTTGCTTTCTGCCATAATGGTGGTATCATCTGTGTATTTGAGGTTATTGATATTTCTTCTGGCAATCTTGATTCCAGCTTGCGCTTCATCCAGCCCAGCATTTCCCATGATGTACTCTGCATATAAGTTAGATAAGCAGGGTGACAATATATAGCCATGACATACGCTTCCGATTTGGAACCAGTATGTTGTTCCATGTCCGGTTCTAACTGTTGCTTCTTGACCTCCATATAGGTTTCTCAGGAGGCAAGTCAGTTGGTCAAGTATTCCCAACTCTTTAAGACTTTTCAACAGTTAATTGTGATCCACATAGTGAAAGGATTCGGAATAGTCAAAAAGAAGAAGCACATGTTTTTCTGTAACTTTCTTGTTTTTTTTGTGATCAAATGGATGTTGGCAATTTGATCTCTAGTTCGTCTGTCTTTTCTAAAACCAGTTTGAACATCTGGAAGTTCAGAGTTCATATACTCTTGAAGCCTGGCTTGGAGAATTTTGAGCATTACTTTACTAGTGCATGTTCAGTTCAGTTCAGTCACTCAGTCATGTCCGACTCTGCGAACCCATGAATCGCAGCACACCAGGCCTCCCTGTCCATCGCCAGCTCCCAGAGTTCACTCAGACTCACGTGCATCGAGTTAGTGATGCCATTCAGCCATCTCATCCTTGGTCATCCCCTTCTCCTCCTGCCCCCAATCTCTCCCAGCATCAGAGTCTTTTCCAATGAGTCAATGCTTTGCATGAGGTGGCCAGAGTACTAGAGCTTCAGCTTAGGCATCATTCCTTCCAAAGAAATCCCAGGGTTGATCTCCTTCAGAATGGACGGGTTGGATCGCCTTGCAGTCCAAGGGATCTCAAGAGTCTTCTCCAACACCACAGTTCAAAAGCATCAGTTCTTCAGCGCTCAGCCTTCTTCACAGTCCAACTCTCACAGCCATACATGACCAGTGGAAAAACCATAGCCTTGACTAGACGGACCTTTGTTGGCAAAGTAATGTCTCTGCTTTTTAATATGCTATCTAGGTTGGTCATAACTTTCCTTCCAACGAGTAAGCGTCTTTTAATTTCATGGCTGCAATCACCATCTGCAGTGATTTTGGAGCCCAAAAAAATAAGTCTGACACTGTTTCCACTGTTTCTCCATCTATTTGCCATGAAGTAATGGGACTGGATGCCATGATCTTCGTTTTCTGAATGTTGAGCTTTAATTCAACTTTTTCACTCTCTTCTCTCACTTTCATCACAAGCCTTTTGAGTTCCTCTTCACTTTCTGCCATAAGGGTGGAGTCATCTGCATATCTGAGGTTATTGATATTTCTCCCGGTGATCTTGATTTCAGCTTGTGTTTCTTCCAATCTAGCGTTTCTCATGATGTACTCTGCATATAAGTTAAATAACAGGGTGACAATATACAGCCTTGACGTACTCCTTTTCCTATTTGAAACCAGTCTGTTGTTCCATGTCCAGTTCTAACTGTTGCTTCCTGACCTGCATACAGATTTCTCAAGAGGCATGTCAAGTTGTCTGGTATTCCCATCTATTTGAGAATTGTCCAGAGTTTATTGTGATCCACACAGTCAAAGGCTTTGGCATAGTCAATAAAGCAGAAATAGATGTTTTTCTGGAACTCTCTTGCTTTTTCCATGATCCAGTTAATGTTGGCAATTTGATCTCTGGTTCCTCTGCCTTTTCTAAAACCAGCTTGAACATCAGGGAGTTCACGGTTCACGTATTGTTGAAGCATGGCTTGGAAAATTTTGAGCATTACTTTACTAGCATGTGATATGAGTGCAATTGTGTGGTTGTTTGAGCATTCTTTGGCATTGCCTTTCTTTGGGATTGGAATGAAAACTGACCTTTTCCAGTCCTGTGGCCCCAGCTGAGTTTTCCAAATTTGATGGCATATTGAGTGCAGCACTTTGACAGCATCATCTTTCAGGATTTGAAACAGCTCAATGGGAATTCTATCACCTCCACCTGCTTTGTCCGTAGTGATGCTTTCTAAGGCCCACTTGACTTCACATTCCAGGATGTCTGGCTCTAGATGAGTGATCACATCATCATGATTATCCGGGTAGTGAAGGTCTTTTTTATACAGTTCTTCCATACCATTTCTGTCCTTTATCGAGCCCATCTCTGCATGAAATGTTCCCTTGGTATCTCTAATTTTCTTGATGAGATCTCTAGTCTTTCCCATTCTGTTATTTTCCTCCATTTCTTTGTATTGATCACTGAGGAAGGTTTTCTTATTTCTCATTACTATTCTTTGGAACTCTGCATTCAGATGCTTATATCTTTCCTTTTCTCCTTTGCCTTTCTCTTCTTCGATTCACAGCTATTTGTAAGGTATCCTTAGACAACCTTTTTGCATTTCTTTTTATTGGGGATGATCCTGATCCCTGTCTCCTCTACAATGTCATGAACCTCCATCCATAGTTCATCAGGTACTTTATCTAACAGATCTAATCCCTTGAATCTACTTTATATAGTGTGTGTGTGTGTGTGTGTGTGTGTGTGTGTGTGTGCGTGTATATATTAAAGGATTTGATTTAGGTCACATCTAAATGGTCACACCTGAAGACTAGTAGGTTTTCCCTACTTTCTTGAGTTTAACTCTGAATTTTGCAATAAGGAATTCATGATCTGAGCCACAGTTTGCTCCTGGTCTTGTTTTTACTGACTATAGAGCTTCTCCACCTTTGGCTGGAAAGAATATAGCACGTATTAGACAATATTAATAAGCTTAGATTCTAGGTACTATGCTAGTTTAAATACATATATAGGCAAGCTCTTTCTAGAAAATGGCAACCCACTCCAGTATCCTGCCTGGAAAATCCCATGGACAGTGGCGTCTGACAGGCTAAAGTTCATGGACTGTAGCCTGCCCAGCACTTCTATCCATGGAGATTCTCCACGCAAGAATAATGGAGTGGGTTAACATTGCCCTTCTGTAGGGATCTTCCCCACCCAGGAATCGAAAATAGGTCTCCCTCTTCTAGATGAATTCTTTACCATCTGAGCCACCAGGGAAGCCCAAGAATACCAGAGTGCATGGCCTATCCTTTCTCAGGAGGGTCTTCCTGACCCAGGAATCAAACCGTGCCCTCCTGCATTTCAGCTTAATTCTTTACCAGTGAGCCACCAGGGAAGCCATTGCTTAACTGTCAGGGTGTAGGATATTCTCTGTTATTTGGAAAATTGTTTTAGAAAATGGTGAGTGTTAGAATAAAACAAAGTACAACCACAGATAATATCTACAAATAATTTCACATCCTTGGTGGAAAATCAGCATCTTATCATTAGCTATATCAATGAGGGATGATTTTAAAAAGCCTTGTAAAGTGTTTCTCAATACATCCCTGACTTGAGTTTCCCATATTAGTCCTAGATTACCATTTCTATTTTAATGTTTTATTTTGTAGCCAAATGAGAACGTTTACTTGCACAATCTATTATATGTTCCAGATATTCCTAGGAATAATTTAATTTTTAAATACTTTTTTAAAAATAATTGTATTTATTCATTTTTGACTGTGCTAGGTCTTCATTGCTGTGTGGGCTTTTCTCTAGTTGCAGTGAGCAAGTCTACTCTCTAGTTGTGGTGTGTGGGCTTCTTATCATGGTGGTTTCTCTTATAGAGCACAGGGTCTAGGGCAAGCAGGCCTCAGTAGTCGTATCATGTGGGCTAAATGCTAGAGGCTCCTGGGCTCTGGAGTGCAGTCTCAGTGGTTATGGTGCATGGCCTTAGTTGCTCTGCATGCGAGATCTTCCCAAACCAGAGTTGAACCAGTATCTTTTGTATTGGCAGGGAGATTCTTCACCACTGAGACAAGACAGAAGCCCCCTTTTTAAATTTTAAAAATATGAACTCAACCAAATTTGAAAACTTGCAGAATCAAAAACTTTGGACAGATAACAAATATTCTTATATGATGATCACTGCTTCAAGTTCATGCCTATCAATAGCTATTATTAGAAAATACAGAAAAATATGTCATGTGCACTATATGCTTGCACTTTTACTTCCTCTCTAGCTTTGTTTAACCCCTAAGATTCTTATATTCTTGTCATTTGGGCTAATTATATCTAAATACATTATGTCTGCTAGACTCTTAAATATTTCAATCATTTCTCTCATTAAAAAACAATTTCAGTGTTGTTTTCTTAAATTTTCATGAAGATATAAATAAAAATAGTTTGCGTGGGAAATCAGTTTACTAAAGGAACCACACTTTCGTTTTAAGTTTGAACTTATTTCATACGAATTTGTATTTTTGACATTTTTCAAAATAAGGTATAAATTAAAAAAGTTGTTTCTAGGTTATATTATTCTACTGTAACACTTAGTATGATAATCATGGTATGATAGTAAAAAATTACCATCTAAAAAATTCAAATAAAAAATGGCAAATTTTCCTTCATGCTTAATAATACAAATTCTTGTTTCCTTTACTCTTTATGTTATTGTTTAGTTACTAAGTAGGCCCAACTCTTTTGCAAGGCTCCTCTGTCCATGGGATTATCCAAGCAAGAAAACTGGAATGAGTTGTTATTTCCTCCTCCAGGGAATCTTCCCAACCCAGGGATTGAACCTGTTTTTTCTGCATTGACAAGCAGATTCTTTATTGCTGAGCTACTAGGGAAGTCCTTACTCTCTATAGTTTCACATGTACTTCCCTTTGATGATTAATTGCATCTACATAGGAATATGTCCTTGGTATTTTCCTGGATAGTCTTAGCACTGAGCAGGGACAGAATCAATGTGAACTTATCCACAAACACCATGTCATACTTGCATCAAACTGAAGATACCTTGAAATATGGACACTTGGCAAACTAAGAATGAGATCACTTTGAACTGAACTAAAACACATAACTGCTAGCCAAATTTGTGTTCAAATGTAATTTTGAAAGTTTTCAGCTACTGAAAATTCTGAAATGTCTAAAAATTCAAGACACAAGTTTCTATCTCTCTGATATTTTTCATTTACTTATGAAATAAATCACTGACAATTTAAAACATGTATTTCTGATATAGATATTCTATCTTTGAATACTGCAATCCTTTCCAGGAATAGGTGACAGAAAACTAAGACAATCTGCAAATCTTAGAAATACTTGCTCAAGTTTTCAAATAGTATTCATTAATTCATTGTGTTTCTACTAACTCTGGCAAGAAGTGATTGAAATATAATGCTAACACTGTGTCTACACAATGCTGTGATCAAGTCATAATTTTTCGTTCCCGTAAAGTTGCCCTTATTTTATTTTGGTATACACTCTGCTTCATGCTTACAAACATAGGGGAAATGAGAACTCTGGAAAATTCATCTGGAGAGATGTATTGGTTATGTACAGAAGCATTTAGGGAAAATTGGAATGATCTGTAAGTTCAGCATAATTTTCTTTGGAAAACTGATGATTCAGAAAAGCTGAAAATGAGTTTAATAGGATATGAGAAAAATCCCCCTGGAAATGGGGCATGTTTCAGTAAAAGAATATTTCCAAAGTACTGTCAATGAGAGAAAGAGCAAAGGAGACCACTGTAAAAGAATAAAGGGGTAAGAGAATGGGTCCATGGTTGAAAGCAATGGGAATACTTGAATGAGGTGTAATGGGTAGTGGGGGTGACGCACTCAGATATGATATTTTCATAGACTGCCTTCAGGGTGAGACATGGATTTGAAGGACAAGAATATGAGTTTCCCTGGTGGCTCTGTGGTAAACAATCTGCCTGCCAATGCTGGAGATGCAGGAAAGGTGAGTTCAGTCCCTGGGTCTGGAAGATCTGGTGGAGAAGGAAATGGCAACCCACTCCAGTATACTTGCCTGAAAATTCCATGGTCAGAGCAGGGTGTCTGGCCACAGTCCATGGGTTGAAAAGTCGGCCATGACTGAGCAAGCATGCAGCAATATGGCTTGAATTCAGGAGCATTGCTGGGTCATTTTGAAATGACTGCAGTTTCCTGTGCTAATGATAAAGGTAGTTGGGATCTTGTTGGAGTTAAATTAAGAGAATAGATAAATTACAAGCTATCGAGGTGATAAAATAATACATAACTCTTCCGAATTTTGGGGGTGATTTACACAATGCCTGAACTCAGCCATTTTCAGAAGTTGCTCCCTTGTCATTTACAGCTCTTTGAATTTTTGACCACAAAGCACTATGGATAAAGTTGTTTTTTAAAAATTTATTTCATATTAGTTGACTAAAATATTACAGTGAACTATTATGAAAAAAGTATAAAGTTGTAAGTTCTTTTTAAAATTATATTCTAAAATACAGTGTTTTAGCTTTCACAAAAATCCTCACATTTCAAAACTATATGAATTTCAGGCATATTGAAAAATAGTTTTGGGAGAATGGCACTGAAACATGTATACTATCATGTAAGAAATGAATCGCCAGTCTAGATTTGATACAGGATACAGGATGCTTGGGGCTGGTGCACTGAGATGACCCAGAGAGATGACATGGGGAGAGAAGTGGGAGGGGGGTTCAGGACTGGGAACTCATGTACACCCGTGGCGGATTCATGTTAATGTATGGCAAAACCAATACAGTATTGTAAAATAAAACAAAAAGTAAATAAATAAATAAATAAAAGAAAATAGTTTTAATAAAACATTTTCTTTAAAAAAAATTGATTTGTAAACTATAAATGAATGTATTAAACATGAATGTAGCACTTTTGAGTAGGTAAGTTTAACCTATGTGCCATCATTTTCATGATAACAAAGATGTCTTATAAAATACAGGTTTTTTTTTTAATGTGTTAGTGTATGTATGTATGTACTTGTGTGCATATATATATATATATATATATATATATATATGTGGAGGGGATGAATATATACATATATACATGTATACACATGCATACACATAAAACCATATGTATGCATTCAAGTTTAATTTAAAACTCACACTTTGAATCTGTCATTGTGCTTGAACTTGTTCTAGTGCTGATTTTATCCTAAAGCATTTAAACTTATGATGCTTTAAAAATTAATTAATAGTCTAAGTACGTCCATTATCATTTAAGATCTATTTTGGTTACACTTTTTAATATTCTGTTTTTGTTGCAGAGCTATTTAGACACAGCCATTTGTGGATAATAAGTCATTTATTCCTCATTAACTGTTAGGATGGATGTAGATATTCATTGCAGCCAGACAACGGACTCATTTAACTGCATACAGTACATGATTATATACCACACCAATGACTAGAATGCAAATCCCACTTCACATTTACCTCATTTTAACTTAACCATTTGCCAATAGCTCAAATCTTCTCATTTATGGCTGTGACTTTCCTTTTCTAGCTTTTCTGCAAGAATATCACTGAGTTTTATTTTTAAAAAGGAAAAAAATAAAAAGCAAGAAAAGGGAAATAGATGAATGTTTTTAATTTAGAATGATAGTTCTCTCCAGTATAACTCACATGGACCTTACAATTTGTCCATGAAACCATGCTTTCCCTGTTGAAAATTTATACCCTAGTGAGCTTAATCTTAAACCATATGAGTTTCAGGTTTTAAATGCAGAAGACCTTAACAAATCATCATAGAACTGGTCACAGTTGCAAATTTTATTTGTGCCTGCAGTGAAACTCAGGAATTTGCTACCTTCCTCCCACAAACGATAGCATACAATTTTAAATTGCATGAAGTATATTAAAATGAAAACTTATTTTTATAAAATTAGCATTTTAAAATTAGTGACTATGTGCAGAAAATGTGAATTTTTCATGATATTGCTTTTTAAAGCTATATAACAATAAATAATCAATAAAATTATGCATCAAAATAATCATGTATAGTTTATAACTAATTCTGTGTTGAAATATTACAAAAATGTAATCCATTTTAATGTGTGCTTCACTAAAATTGAATAAGCTATATTTAAGTCTCCTTATTTTAGAATTTACAGGAAGACCTAGTCAATATACATAGTATATCTCAATGTCTGCTGATAAAATAGAGAGGAAATAAAGACAACATCATCTTTTTATTTATCTTTCAAAACTGGAAAACAGATAAATCATCACATTTGTTTACTTACTAATCTTGGAAACTTTAGAAATTTTCTTAATTCAGCTACTGGCAACTATTAACTAAAGGAACAGGGTACACAAATGAATTAAGGTCTACATGCCTTGTCTGGTTTTAAAAAAATTATCTAGATGGGAATACAGAAATAAACAATCCAAACAATCTTGTTGATTCCAAAATATAAATTGTAATTTTCCATGATTATTTATCTTGATCATTGCATTCTATGTGGCTTCTGCACAGCCTTTATACAACGTGAAATTTTACTGTCATAAAGCAAAATAAGGGGTTCCCTGGTGGCCCAGTAGTAAAGAACCTGCCTGCTAATGCAAGAGATGTGGGTTTGCTCTCTGGGTTGGGAAGATCCCCTGGAGAAGGAAATGTCAACCCACTCCATTATTCTTGTTTGGTAAATTCCATGGATAGAGGAGCATGATGGGCTATAGTCCATGGGCTTGCAATGGAGTAGGACATGACTTTCTGACTAAACAACAACAACAAAGCAAAATAAACATATGAAAATGAAAATCCAAAGTGATCAGTGAGTGCAAAATTAGATCTTGCAGTCCTTACATCATTTCCTAGATCCTTCCTGTTCCCCAGAGCTATCTACATTTGCCTATTCAATTTTTAAAAAATGTTTGCTTTCTTTTTTCCTAATATGCAAAAACTCTTTTTTTAGTCATCAAATTTTATAAAAAATATATTTCAATCTCCATCTAAAAAGATGGAGGAATAGGGGAATTCTCACATATTTTATTATACTACTTTTGATTTCATTCCAGTGATCAATATGGTATATAAATATAGTTTGTTTTTTTTCAAAAGGTTAATCAAGTCATCACATTACACTTTAGTGAATATTTTGTCTTTTCTACATTGGATTAGCATTCCCTGTCATGTATGGATGTGAGAGTTGGACTACAAAGAAAGCTGAGCACTGAAGAATTGATGCTTTAAAACTGTGGTGTTGCAGAAGACTCCTGAGAGTCCCCTGGACTGCAAGGAGATCCAACCAGTCCATCCTAAAGGAAATCAGGCCTGAGTGTTCATTGGAAGGACTGATATTGAAGCTGAAACTCCAATACTTTGGCCACCTGATGTGAAGAGCTGACTCATTGGAAAAGACCCTGATGCTGAGAAAGATTGAAGGAGGGAGGAGAAGGGGATGACAGAGGATGAGATGGTTGGATGGCATCATCCACTCAATAGAGATGAGTTTGGGTAAACTCCAAGAGTTGGTGATTGACAGGGAGGCCTAGCGATCTGCAGTCCATGGGGTTGCAGAGTCAGACACGGCTGAGTGACTGAACTGAACTGAAATGAAAGTTCCAAAATGGCTTATGCCTAGTCCTGGATTTTCCATTCTATCCCATTGATCTTTATTTCCATTCCTGAATATCATGCTACTCTAACTATTAATGTTTAAAACTTACCTTAATCTGGTTAATGCCTTCTCTGCTTATTTCTACCTATTAATATCCATTTTGATTAGTCCATATATACATGCTTTGTAATACAAATGCTATTATCTTTGTTACCTTAAGAATGAAGTGAAGAGAAGTTGCTCAGTCATGTCTGACTCTTTGTGACCCCATGGACTGTAGCCTACCAGGCTTCTCCATTCATGAGATTTTCCAGGCAAGGGTATTGGAGTGGGTTACCATTTCCTTCTCCAGGGGATCTTCCTGACCCAGGACTTGAGCCAGGGTCTCCTGCACTGCAGGCAGACACTTTACCCTCTGAGCCACCAGGGAAGCCCATTATCTTTGTTACCTTAAGAATAACTATACGCAATTAAATTTACCTAACCAAATCTGCTGCAGTTCATACTTAATACATTCATTTGTTCTTTATTAACCTATGTTTAAAGGGAGAGAATGCCATATTAGAACTATATTTTAATAAACCTGAAATTCATATGTAAGTTTTGAATTAATGATCAGATTGGTTTTTATGAAAGCTAAAGAATATCTCTAAAATACAAATTTATTACTTTTTCATAGGGTTTCCCTGGTGGCTCCGTGGTGAAGAATCTGACTGCAATGAAGGAGACATGGGTTCAAACTCTGGATCAGGAAGGTTCCTTGGAGGATGAAATGGCAACCCACTTCAGTAATCTGGCCTGGAAAATCCCATGGACAAAGGAAACTGGTGAGCTGCAGTCCATGAGATTGCAAGAGTTGGACACAATTTAGCGATGAAACCACCACCATTTTTTCATAATAGTTTGTTGTATTATTTTACTCAACGGATATGGAACTAATGTAACTATAGTACTGTGGTGAAAACTCCAAAGGAAGGTTGTTCTTTTTTTTTTTTTTAATTAAACTGAACTTTTCCTTTTATTTTATTTTACTTTTTTTAATTTTTATTTTTACTTTATTTTACTTTACAATATTGTATTGGTTTTGCCATACGTTGACATGAATCCGCCACGGTTGTACATGAGTTCCCAATCATGAACCCCCCTCCCACCTCCCACCCCATATCATCTCTCTGGATCATCTCTGTGCACCAGCCCCAAGCATCCTGTATCCTGTATCAAACATAGGCTGGCGATTTGTTTCTTACATGATAGTATACATGTTTCAATGCCATTCTTTTTTTTTTTTTTAACTTTATTCTTTTATTTTTTATTTTACTTTATAATACTGTATTGGTTTTGCCATATATTGACATGAACCTGCCACGGGTGTACATGAGTTCCCAATCCTGAACCCCCCTCCCACCTCTCTCCCCATATCATCTCTCTGGGTCATCCCAGTGCACCAACCCCAAGCATTCTGTATACTGCATCGAACCTAGATGGGCGATTCATTTTTTACATGATATTATACATGTTTCAATGCCATTCTCCCAAATCATCCCACCCTCTCCCTCTCCCACTGAGTCCAAAATCTGTTCGATACATCTGTGTCTCTTTTGCTGTCTTGCATACAGGGTTATCATTATCATCTTTCTAAATTCCATATATATGTGTTAGTATACTGTATTGGTGTTTTTCTTTCTGGCTTACTTCACTCTGGATAATCGGCTTCAGTTTCATCCACCTCATTAGAATGGATTCAAATGTATTCTTTTTAATGGCTGAGTAACACTCTATTGTGTATATTTACCACAGCCTTCTTATCCATTTGTCTGCTGATGGACATCTAGGTTGCTTCCATGTCCTGGCTATTATAAACAGTGCTGCGATGAACATTGGGGTACATGTGTCTCTTTTAATTATGGTTTCCTCGGTGTGTATGCCCCGCAGTGGGATTGCTGGGTCATAAGGCAGTTCAATTTCCAGATTTTTAAGGAATCGCCACACTGTTCTCCATAGTGGCTGTACTAGTTTGCATTCCCACCAACAGTGTAAGAGGATTCCCTTTTCTCCACACCCTCTCCAGCAAGCAAATGACAGAGCAACTTAAAAAAAATGGTTACATTTAGGCAAGATACATATTTACAGTGTGTGCATGTGCGTGTGTGTATGTGTGCACGTGTATGTGTGCATGACCTGTGTGCGCCCAACTGTCCCTGGGATTTTTTCAGACAAGAATACTGGAGTGAGTTGCCAATTCTCTCTCCAGGAGATCTTCCATACCTAGGGATTAAGCCCGCATCTCTTGCATCTCATGCATTGACAGGAGTGTTCTTTACCAGCTGAGTCGTGGGGGAATTTACAGTGTGACTTGATACTATTGACATTAATCTTTATCCCCTAACTGTAGCAGTGTTTGTTAGGCTTTTTCACTGTAAGGTTACTCCCCCACCCCCCAGCTCAGCTTTTCATACTGTACCCTTTAGAAGAAATTCATTATATGCACTTCACACTTAGGGAGACAGAAGTTGTTCTCCACCTTCTTGAATAAGGAGTATTTGCATAAAATGTTTGGAATTCTCTGGTGCAGGATATTTTTCTATTTTCCCTATACATTTATTGATACTGTCACTTATTTATGTCAGTATGAAATAAAGTATATTTATCTTACACTTTGGATAATCATCTAATACTATTGTTTACCTTTCTTTTTCTATCATATAGTTCAAGCTCTGAAAAAGTGGCAGCTCTTTAAGTTGGCTTCTTTGTCTTTTATACACACCTCCATTGTTTTTGTTGTTGTTGTTCATTTGCAAAGTCACATCTGAATTTTCCTAACCACAGGTGATCTTTTTTATTTCCTGGATCAGTCCTTGAACCAACCATTTTACCAAGGAGATATGGTTCTTTTTATTGAAGAATAGAATTAGAAACCAAGATCCGGGTACCATCAGTTCAGTTCAGTTGCTCAGTCATGTCCAACTCTTTGCGACCCCATGAATCGCAGCACACCAGGCCTCCCTGTCCATCACCAACTCCCGGAGTTCACTCAGACTCACGTCCATCGAGTCAGTGATGCCATCCTGTCATCTCATCCTCTGTCGTCCCCTTCTCCTCATGCCCTTAATCCCTTCCAGCATCAGAGTCTTTTCCAATGAGTCAACACTTCGCATGAGGTGGCCAAAGTACTGGAGTTTCAGCTTCAGCATCATTCCTTCCAAAGAAATCCCAGGGCTGATCTCCTTCAGAATGGACTGGGTGGATCTCCTTGCAGTCCAAGGGATCTCAAGAGTCTTCTCCAACACTACAGTTCAAAAGCATCAATTCTTTGGCCCTCAGCTTTCTTCACAGTCCAATACTCACATCTATATATGACCACTGGAAAAACCATAGCCTTGACTAGACGGACCTTTGTTGGCAAAGTAATGTCTCTGCTTTTCAATATGCTGTCTAGGTTGGTCATAACTTTTCTTCCTAGGAGTATGTGTACATTAATACTGGACTGGCATTGCTCATGGGAACGTTCTGCTGACAGAGCAAGGAAATATATGTTTCTATCCTAACAGATGCATATACCCTTATCTACCAGTACTTGCATATGTCACCTTCCTATCTATATTGAGCCAAACATGAGTTCATACTGATGTCTTCAAATCTGATCCATTATGACTTGCCACTACAACAGTGAGAAAGCTTACTCCCACCATCCACCATCAATTAACTTGTTTCTCCAGTTTCAGTATACATATAGAGCTGTATCAAAATTGACTTCCCATCCTCACAGTAAATAAAGTATCAACTAGAATATAGTGCTTCTCTAAGATATCTTTTGCCATTAACTTGAAAACTCTACTTATTTCTGAAGTTGTTTAGCATTTATCTTGCCCCCACACCCCCTTCAATGAGGTTTCCTATATTTGTAACTCAGTTAGATTTTTTATAATTCTATGTTTTATCCTGGGATTCTCTTGACTTCCTGGTTTGTTTGTGTGTTTTTTTTTTTTTTTTTTTCATTTTAATTGCTTATGGTTTATATTCTTTAAAACTCGATGGCATTTGATAGATTCATATTGTCATGTATCCACTCTAATAGTATTATACATGAGAGTTTCACCACCCTAAAATATTGTAATGTTTTATCCACTAAACCTTCCCTGTTGATAATCTCATCTTATACATTGGCAAACACCATCTCTATAGTTTTGAGTTTTTCATAATAATGTATACTTAGAATCTTGCATCATGTAGACTTTCCAGTTCAGTTTTCTTTACTTAGCAATATGTATTTATGATTCATTCATGTTGTTCCATCTATTGATAGTTCATTTCTTTTAGTCTGGATTTCTCTGGTAACAAAAACAATTAAGTGGCTCAGATAGTAAATAATCCGCATGCAATGAGGGAGACATGGGTTTATTCCCTGGGTCGGGAAGATCCCTTGAAGAAGGAAATGGTTACCCACTCCAGTATTTTTGCCTGGAGAATTCCATGGACAGAGGAGCCTAGCAGGCTGTAGTCCATGGGCTCTCAAAGAGTTGGACATGACTGAGCGACTTTCATTTTCACTTTTATTTTAATTGCTAAATAATATTCTGTTGTGGAGATGTGCATCATTTATTCATTTACCTATGAAAGGACATCTTGATTATTTCAAGTTTCAGAGAGTTTGGGAGACTGAATAGCGCTACTGCAATCATTCGTGTTCAGGTTTTTGTATGGACATAAACTTTTAAAATATTCTGTGCAAACATACAGAAGTGTGATTATATGGTAAACTATGTTTGCTTTTGTAAGAAACTGTGAAACTCTCCAAAAAGTGGCTATATTGCTTTCATTCACATTAGTAATGAATGAAAGTTTCTGAAGCTGGGCATTTTCCCCAAGAATAGATATAATTAATTGAATTATATTAATCATTCTAATAGATGTGCTCCCCCTTGTTTTAATATACAGTTCTCTAATTATGAATGATGATGAGCATCTTTTCATACACATATTTGCCATTTGTATATCTTACTTGATGATGATTTCTTTGTTCACCTCTTAAATGGGAATATTTTTTGCTCACTTTTAATTGTGATATTAGATTTCTTAAGAGTTTTTGTTGTTGCTATTTTTTAATGGATTGATGTTTCATTTCATAAAATGCTTTCTTTGGTATCAATTAGATCATATGATTTCTTTTTTAGTCTATTGATATAGTGGATTCCTTGATTGATTTTCAAATGCCTTTTTTTTTTTTTTTGGTTACACTGGGTGGCATACAGGGTGACCATGGATGGAACTTGTGCGTGCTGCAGTGGAAACTCACAATCTTAACCTTTGGATGGTCAGGGAAGTCTCAATTTTCAAATTTTAAGTCAGACACACATGACTGAAATAAATTCAAGCTGATGGCACTGAATAATTCCTTTTACAATTTTAAATTTTAGGTGACATTTGATAATATTTTGTTGAAATTTGAAACAGCAATTAGATATTAATCTGTAGTTTTTCTTTCTTATACTATCTTTATCTCATTTGGTATTGTGGACTATTGGCCTGATAGAATAAGTTAGGAAACATTCATTATGCTTCTATCTTAAAAAAAAGGATTGTGTAGAAATTATATTGTTTTGTAGCAAATATTTGGTAGAATACAACTGTGAGACCATCTAGTCCTGATACTTTCATTTTGGGAAGGTTATTAATTACTAATACAATTTATATAATTAATAAAAGCATATTCATATTGTCTGAGTTCTTGTAGTTTATGTCTCTCATGGAATTCATACCCTTTATCATACTTTTTTATGTCCAGGAGATCAATAATAATAACCTGTTTCATTTCTGAGATAATTAATAAAGATCTCTTCTCTTGCTTAGCCTGACTAGATAGTTATAAATTTTATTGATCTTTTAAAAGATAAATCTTTCAGTTTCATTAATTTTGTTATTTTTGTTTTCAATTTCACTTATTTCTAATTTAATTTTTACAATTAATTGTCTTTTGATTGCTTTAAGCTTAACTTTTTTAACCAAAGTGGACCTTAAGTTATCAGTTTTAGATTAATATTTTCTAAATTATATACTTACCTGTTATAAAAGTTTCTCTAATTATTTATTCAACTGTATTCCACAAATTTAAATGTGCCAATTTTTAGTTTAATGTGGGTCAATTTTTTTTTCTTGAGACATTATTTGCATATGTGTTATATAATTTCCTAATATTAGAATTTTTGGCTATCTTTCTGTATTGATTTCTACTTGAATTCTATGATCTTGAGAATAATGTGTATTTTGCTGTTGCTTGACTGTGTATGATGTAAATATCAGTTGCATTAAGTTGATTAATAGTGCTATTCAGGTTAGCTTTATCCTTAACTGATTTTCCACCTGCTTGTTCTATAAACTGATAAGTGGATGTTGAATTTTTTATCTCTAATAGTGGATGTGTCTATTTCTACTTTAAATTTTGCCTCATGTGTTTTGAAGCTCTGTTGTTACATGAGTACATGCTTAAGACTGCTATATGTCCTTGGAGATTTGGCCTATTTATAATTGTGTAATACTTCTCTTGTATGTGTGGCTCGGATGGTAAAGGATTTACCTGCAATGCAAGAAACTCAGGTTCAGTCCCTGGGTTGGAGAGATCTCCTGGAGAAGGGAATGACTACCCACTCCAATATTCTTGTCTGGAGAATTCCATAGACAGAGGAGCATGGTATGCTACAGTCCGTGGGATCGTAAAAGAGTTGGACATGGCTGAGTGAGTAGCAATTTCACTTTCTCTTTCTCTCTTTGTACTAATATTTTTTTCTCTTTATGGATTCTAATTTTTCAGATAATAATGTAATTACTCCAGTTCTATTTTGATTAGAGTTGGGGGCTTCCCTGGTGACTCAGATCATAAAAAATCTCCCTGCAATAAGGAGACCTGGGTTCAATCTGAGGGTGGGGAAGATCCCCTGGAGAAGGAAATGACTTTACTAACTGTTTTTCATTTTTAATTAAGCCAGACATTCTTTGTTAATTAACTGATGTGTTTAGGCCTTTTACATTTAAAAAGTTAATTATTAGGTTATCTATCATTAGGTTAATAGCTACTACATTTAAAACTGGTGTCTATTCTTTGCATTTGTTCATTCTCTAGCTTTTCTCCTTGCCTCTTCTCTTATTTCTGCCTTCTCTGGTATGTGGGCTTCCCTGATAGCTCAGTTGGTAAAGAATCCAACAAATGACGTAATCTCTATTATGATGTCATTTGTTTAGTGGTTTTCTTTAAAATTCCAGTAAAACTTATAAATAATATATCACCTTTAAATAGCTCTATATCCATTTCTCATACAGTGTAGAAACAGTATATTACAACAGTGTATTCTCAACTTCATCTGAAATTTATAGCTTTGTTCTCACTGACATAAGTCATTCATTTATCATCACCCAATGCATTAGTATTATCTTTAAACATTTGTCATTTTTATCAATTAAGAATAATAAAAGGTTAAAAAGTCATTTTATTTTTATTTATTTCTTCTCCAACACTCTTTCTTTATGTAGGTTATGACATGTAATTGCTCTTTTCCCTGAAAATATACTTTAAATTTTTTCAGAGAGCAGGTTGTTTGCTAATTACTTCCCACATTTATTAATTTGATAAACTCTTTATTTCTCTCTTATGTGTGGATTTAATTGGATATGGAATTCTGGGTTAGTGGTGTTTTATTTCAACACTTTAATATTTTAGTGTCTCGCCTCTTTTACTTTTAAGCTTTCTGATGAACAATCCACTGTGAACTTTACCCTTATTATTTTCTGGGAAAATGCTTATTTTCCATGACTTATTTTAATGTTTTTCTCTTTGTCACTGTCTTTCTGCAATTTGAATAATATGTCTCAGTGTATTTAATATTTAATTATTCTACTCCATATTCCTGAGATTCTTAATCCAGTTTAACAATTTGTCATTAATTTTGGAAAGTTCTCAGCCATTACTTCTTCAAGTATTTTTCTTCTCCATTTCCTCTTCCTTCTCCTCCTGATATTCCAAATAAAAGTTTACTAAAGCTCTTAAAATAGTCCCACAGTTCTTAAATATTCTATTTTTGCATTTTTTGTCCTCTCACTTCCCTTTGCATGTCATTTGGGAAGTTTCTATTGAAGGACCTGCAAGCTCCCTGATTCTATTCTTGGCCTTATTCAGTCTACTGATGCATCCATCAGAGGCAATCCTCATTTCTATTACAGTGTTGTTGTACTCAAAATTTTTATCATGATCTTCTACTGTTCCTTATAGATTATATCTCTCTGCTTATATTAACCATGTGTTCTTGCCTAATTTCTACTCTTTTTATGAACATTCAGTTTAGTTCAGTCGCTCAGTTGTGTCCGATACTTTGCAACCCATGAACCAAAGCACGCCAGGCCTCCCTGCCTATCAAAAGCTCCCGGAGTTTACCCAAACTCATGTCCACTGAGTCGGTGATGCCATCCAACCATCTCATCCTCTTTCATCCCCTTCTCCTCCTGCCCTCGATCTTTCCCAGCATCAGGGTCTTTGCAAATGAGTCAGCTCTTCGCATCACGTGACCAAAGTACTGGAATTTCAATTTCAACATCAGTCCTTCCAATGAACACTCAGGACTAATCTTCTTTAGGATGGACTGGTTGGATCTCTTTGCAGTTCAAGGGACTCTCAAGAGTCTTCTGCAACACCATAGTTCAAAAGAATCAGTTCTTTGGGGCTCACTTTTCTTTATAGTCCAACTGTTACATCCATACATGACTACTGGAAAAACCAGCCTTGAATAGATGGACCTTTGTTCACAAAGTAATGTCTCTGCTTTTGAATATTCTATCTAGGTTGGTCATAACTTTCCTTCCAAGGAGTAAGCGTCTTTTAATTTCATAGCTGCAATCACATCTGCAGTGATTTTGGAGCCCCCAAAAATAAAGTGTTACACTGTTTCCACTGTTTCCCCAACTATTTCCCATGAAGTGATGGGACCAGATGCCACGATCTTTGTTTTCTGAATGTTGAGCTTTAAGCCAACTTTTTCACTCTCCCTTTCATTTACATCAAGAGGCTTTTTAGTTCCTCTTCACTTTCTGCCATGAGGGTGGTGTCATCTGCATATCTGAGGTTATTGATATTTCTCGTGGCAATCTTGATTCCAGCTTGTGCTTCTTCCAGATCAGCATTTCTCTTGATGTAATCTGCATATATGTTAAATAAGCAGGGTGACAATATATACCCTTGACGTACTCCTTTTTCTATTTGGAACCAGTCTGTTGTTCCATGTCCAGTTCTGACTGTTGCTTCCTGATATGCATATAGGTTTCTCAAGAGGCAGGTCAGGTGATCTGATGTGCCCATCTCTTTCAGAATTTTCCACAGTTTATTGTGATCCACACAGTCAAATGTTTTGGCATTGTCAATAAAGCAGAAATAGATGTTTTCCTGGAACTCTCTTGCTTTTTCCATGACCAAGCAGATGTTGGCAATTTGATCTCTGGTTCCTCTGCCTTTTCTAAAACCAGCTTGAACATCTGGAATTTCATGATTCACATATTGCTGAAGCCTGGCTTGGAGAATTTTAAGCATTACTTTACTAGCGTGTGAGATGAATGCAATTGTGTGGTAGTTTGAGCATTCTTTGGCATTGCCTTTCTTTGGGATTGGAATGAAAACTGACTTTTTCCAGTCCTGTGGCCACTGCTGAGTCTTCCAAATTTGCTGGCATATTGAGTGCAGCACTTTCACAATTTGACATAGCTCAACTGAAATTCCATCACCTCCACTACCTTTGTTCGTAGCGATGCTTTCTAAGACCCACTTGACTTCACATTCCAGGATGTCTGGCTCTAGGTGAGTGATCACACCATTGTGATTATCTTGGTTGTGAAGATATATTTTTTTAATTTAAATTTATTTATTTTAATTGAAGGCTAATTACTTTACAGTATTGTATTGGTTTTGTCATACATCAACATGAATCCACCACGGGTGTACATGTTTTCTACATCCTGAACCCCCCTCCCTCTTCCCTCCCCTTACCATCCCTCTGGGTCATCCCAGTGTACCAGCCCTAAGCATCCTGTATCCTGCATCGAACCTGGACTGGTGATTCATTTTTTATATGATATTATATATGTTTCAATGCCATTCTCCCAAATCATCTCACCCTCTCCCTCTCCCACAGTCCAAAAGACTGTTCTATATATCTGTGTCTCTTTTGCTGTCTTGCATACAGGATTATCGTTAAGACCTTTTGTACAGTTCTTCTGTGTATTCTTGCCACCTCTTCTTAATATCTTCTGCTTCTGTTAGGTCCATACCATTTCTGTCCTTTATCGAGCCCATCTTTGCATGAAATATTCCCTTGGTATCTCTAATTTTCTTGAAGAAATCTCGTCTTTCCCATTCTGTTGTTTTCCTCTTTCTTTGCATTGATTACTGAGGAAGGCTTTCATATTTCTCCTTGCTATTCTTTGGAACTCTGCATTCAGGTACTTATATTTTCATTTTCTCCTTTGCTTTTCACTTCTTTTCTTTTCACAGCTATTTGTAAGGCCTCCCCATACAGCCATTTTGCTTTTTTACATTTCTTTTCCACGGGGATGGTCTTGATCCCTGATTCCTGTACAATGTCATGAACCTCCGTCCACAGGTTGAAAGTGAAAGTGGAGTCACTCAGTCGTGTCTCACTCTTTGCGACCCATGAACTGTGACCCACCAAGCTCCTCCGTCCACGGGATTCTCCAGATAAGAATACTGGAGAGGGTTGCCATTTCCTTCTCCAGGGGATCTTCCCGACCCAGGGATCAAACTCAGGTCTCCCACATTGCAGCAGACGCTTTAACCTCTGCACCACCAGGGAAGCACTCAAATACTCCAAGTACTAACATCAAAGATTTCAAGGGAGGAAAGGACGCCAGGTTGAAAGAGGAAGAGGGAGGAGGCAGGTGGGGGCAAAAAAGGGGTGGCCTTTAGACGTCTCCTGCCACCTACAGATACCCAGGCATTATGGGACTTTTCCCTGGGCCTTCAGAGAAGGGAGGACTGGAACTTGGCCCTACCAGAAATCAGACCAGACCAGAACCAGAATTCTAGTTCTCTGCCAAGAGGAGGTGATCAGTCTCCAATCCTCAGCTCAGGCTGAGGGCCCTTTGACCAGAATCCTGTGTCCAGGACCGGGGGACTAGAAAAACAGGAAAGGATAGGAAGGGTTAAGGAGAGGAAAGAGAGAGGGAAGGGGAGAGAGGTCAACAAAGTTTCTTGTTCCTTACTGGTCGGGGCACTCTGGCCAGTTGTCCATGTCAGGAGGAGTCCAGGGACCAAAGGGTCCCAGTTGTGGCCACTGGGTCTGGTCCATTGGCAGGAAAGCTGGCCCCTGAGTACCCTGAGTGTTCAGGATGTCAGTCTCAGTGGAGAAGAATCCTGCCAGAGTCACCATTTGTTGCAGGAAGGAGGACCCCTTCCAGAGACTGAACCTGGGCTCTTGTCTAACACTCGGAAATAAATTGTCCAAGGAGACACATGTGCTGACAAAGCAAGAGATTTTATTTGGAAAGGGCACCCGGGTGGACAGCAGTAGGGTAAGGGAACCCAGGATAAGAGATTTTATATTTATCTAACTAGACATTGGGATTTGTTTACTATTTGTTATAGATGCTGTCATTGGCTTCAAATTCATCTAAAATCCTTGTTTTTGCCTCCACCGTTGATTTTTGAGCTGAACTAGCTAGAATCTTCCATAAATATACTTGAACATTGTTGATATCATAGTAAGAAGGACACTGTGGAGTAGTATTCCATAAGATTATGATTAATTCTCAGTCTTTTACTGATCGTGTGTCTTGGGGCTTTTTCCCCAACAAATAGGTCACAGTTCCTCATCCTCTTCCACACTTTTAGATGAGTCAGGAAACCTAGAGGGGCGTGGTACCAAATAATTGCCCTTTCTCCATGTACTTTATGTTTCTGGTAATACGTTTTCTAATTTATATTAAGCCTTTAGAGTATTCCTCTATTAATCCAGATCATATGCTTTTATTTTAGAATTTAAACTTATTTTTATGAAAAAAAATCTGTATTCTTGCCTATATTTATTACTATGTACTTAGGGTTCTTATTGATATTTACTGGTGTATCTTTACATTTAAATTTTCTAGTTGGTTAAAGATATGTTAGTGACACTGGTAAATGCATGTTTTATTTGGAAATTTGGCAAGTTCTTTCATTTGCTTAATTGTTTCTTTTTTGATTTTATTATTATTATTATTTTAGTTTACAATATTGTATTGGTTTTGCCATACATCAACATGAAGCCACCACAGGTGTTGATTTTCTAATTAAGAAATAAAAAATAGCACATCCCTCCTGTATTAATCTTCACAATATTTGTTTTATTTCTTTATCTTCTTTCTGGCAGATACCTCCAATGCAAATAATTCAGTGATAGTGGACACTCTTTTCTTGCTCTCAAAAAATACGTCTAATATATTAAAAAATTGTCCAATAATTATGTTTGCTGTCAGTTTTTTGTTTGTAATTATTAACAAATTCAATAATTATTTTCCAGTCTCCATCTGATAAATATTTTAAATCTTAAGTAAGTGTTGAAGTTAATAAAATATTTGTTTGCATCATTTAAGATAATTATACAACTGTGTGTTTTGTTATAGTAGTTTTAAGGTTAGCAATACTAGACTTTTTGAGTTAATGAATTTTCTCTTTTGTAATAGATCACTGTACTTTGTTATAAATCACTGTGTCCTTGCTATGTAAAAATGTAACTTTATCACTTTCTTAAGACTAAATAGATCTTAAGGGGAACATTGGTGAAAGGATTTTCATTTGTTGGGCTGATGTTTGCTGCTAAATCTCCATGTTCCCTGCCCTTATAATGAATATAACTAGCATATAGGAGAAATAAGCTTTAACCTTTAAGCATATAGGAGAAATAAGTATTAACCTTTAAGATTAATCATGTTAACCTTGCGTTAAATAAATTCCTTTCTTGATTGTAACTCACTACACCCTCACCCTATGGGAATGTAACTTTATTTGGAGGGTGGTGCCTGGTTTAAGAAAAAACACCCTTGGAAGAAATAAGTTTTTTGGTTATCAAAAAAGAAAGGATTATAAAATGTCAGCAAGTCTCATGGCCAGAAGATGATGTAAAATCCCTAAAACCTTTTTATGTGAAGCACCTGATTTTGATAAAGGTCAGGAATGCTGACCCCCGCGTGACTCTGTATTCATCCCTATGTGTATCAAAAGGTATATAAGCAAACCCAAAAATAAAGAAATGGGATCAGTTTCCTGAAAGACTGATTCCCCCATGTCGTTTCTTTCTTGCTCCCTGTTTTTCTGGCTGAATTCCCATCTCGAGCATGGATGCTAATCCACGTAAACCAAGTTATTCAGCCTCTTTTTCTCCACTAATTTTCCTACTACACTATCAGTTTCTAATCTCTCTATATATCTGTAATTAAATATGTATTTTTCCAAGGATGCCGACTCCATCCCCACCTTCGAATTCCCTGGATCCACTGGGGCTGGACCCTGGATTTTGTATTAGTTTTATGATTTATATTCTTAGGTTTTTTAATGTGAAAAGTGACTTGAATTTACAGAACAGATTTACTTGATCATGGTGTTTTACTGTTTAGCACACTGTTAAATTGAGAAGGTGTAGGTTTTAACATGTAAAAATTCAGTTATGTATTCCTCATAAGTGAAATGAGCTTCTAATTGTCCTTTACAATCACCTACATAAAATAATACAATTTCTTAGTCATTCTTTTCTAATTCTTTACTATGCACTGAATTCATACTAAGCTTATTACAGCTCTCAGTATCCAGTATACCTCTCTTTGCTTTGTGCTTCTAGGTTTGTATTTTTGTTTCCGTGTTCTGTCACTAAGTCATGTCCAACTCTGTGTGACCCCAAGGACTGCAGTGTGCCAGGCTTCCCTGTCCTTCATTATCTCGCAGAGTTTGCTCAAATTTATGATTGTTGAGTCAGTGATGCTATCTTTCTAACCATCTCATCCTCTGCTGAACCCTTTTCCTTTTCCTTTCAATCTTTCCCAGCATCAGGGGCTTTTCCAATGAGTCAGTTCTTCCCATTAGGTGATGAAACTGTTGAAGCTTCAGCTTCAGCTTCAGAATCAGTGTTTTCAATGAATATTCAGGGTGGATTTCCTTTAGGATCGACTGGTTTGATCTCCTTGCATTCCAAGGGACTCTCAAGAGTCTTCTCCAGGACCACAGTTCAAAAGCATCATGGCATTCAGCCTTTTTTTTTTTTTTTTTTTTTTTTTTTAAATTCAGCTCTCACATCCATACATGACTACTGGAAAACTCATAACCTTGACCATATGGGCCTTTGTCAGCAAAGTGATATCTCTGTCTTTTATTTTTATTATTTTTTTTTAAAGATGTACAGAGACAAATCATTTATTTTGGCATTGTTTGCAATAGCAAAAGACTGGAAATAATACAAGTAGAAAGCAATAAAAGATTTGTTATTAAAGTATGGTTGATCCACATAATGGAATATTAGGTAGTACAGAAAAGAATAATGGGAATACCTATCCACACACTCCAAATATGAAGAGATCTTTAGGATATGGTTTCGAAAGTTTGCATATATATGTATATGACACAGGCATGTTAGTTGGTACATAGTAGAAGACTCTTTAGAGTCCCTTGGACAGCAAGGAGATCAAATCAGTCAATCCTAAAGGAAATCAACCCTGAATATTCATTGATGCTGAAGCTGAAGCTCCAATACTTTGGCCACTTGATTCAAAGAGTTGACCCATTGGAAAAGACCCTGATGCTGGGAAAGATTGAGGGCAAGAGGAGAAGAGGGTGACAGAGGATGAGATGGTTGGGTGGCATCACTGACTAAATGGACATGAGTTTAAGCAAACTCCAGGAGAGAGTGAAGGACAGGGAAGCCTGGCGTGCTGCAGTTCACGGGGTCACAGAGTCATGACTTAGCAACAAAAAAATAGCAAAAGACAATAAAAAATGTTAGGTTAAAAAATGTGGAGTTGCCCTCAGCAATGAGCTGAATAGTCTTGTTGAAATGTTTGTGTAGGGCTGCAGTGGTAGATAAAGCTCCAAACACACACATTCATATACATACATGCATATAGGCATATATGGATATATGTATATATTATATACACACATGTCTGAATACAAACACATATAAATATACATGCAGCTATACACACATGTGGGCTTCCCAGATGGCTCAGTGGTAAAGAAGTGTCTGCCACTGACAATGAAGGAGATACAGGTTCAATCACTGGCCTGGGAAGATCCCCTGGAGAAGGAAATGGCAATCCCCCTAGTATTCTTGCCAGGAGAATCCCATGAACCGAGGAGCCTAGTGGGCTATAGTCCATAGGGTCACAAAGAGTTGGACATAACTTAGTGACTAAACAACAATAACACATGTACTACATAATTCTCCATTTACTAAGACAAAGCTATGCAGTCCGGCCCAGAGAGGCGTTTTATTTTGATGAATGTAGGTTAGGAGACCTCTAGAGCATTACTTATTCCTGTTTAGTTGTTCAAAGACACTGGAGGGATGAGGAATATGCTGTCTGCTACTGCTACTGCTTCTGCTAAGTCACTTCAGTTATGTCCGACTCTGTGCGATCCCATAGACGGCAGCCCACCAGGCTCCCCCGTCCCTGGGATTCTCCAGGCAAGAACACTGGATGTGGGTAATATGCTCTCTAGGTTTGTCAAAGCTTTCCTTTCAAGGAACAAGCTACTTTTAATTTCATGGATGCAGTCACTGCTTGCAGTGATTTTGGAGTCCAAGAAAATAAAATCTGTTACTGCTTCCATTTTTCCCCTTCTATCTTCTTTTTACTTTACATTTTCTTTTTTAAAAAATATCTTCAGAAGTACAGATATCAAGGATCAATTTACAATGGAACAGTAGCTGAATAAAATTCTAAAATGATTACAAACTTAACTAAATTCTGCCTATAAGGAGGCATTGTCTGATAGTAGTGCATTTTCTCATTAACACAAAGACAAGAAAGGCTGCAGATATAAAACATAATTGTGAAAGAAAACAGAATATTTGAGGCATTTCTAGTTTTAGCTAGGACGGATTTGTAAGAAATAATGGAACAGTCCCACCTAAATATTTATTCTTGAGGAGTTATATATTCTTGACATTATCCCATTTATCTTACTTCACCCAACCATACAGAAGGTAACAGAATCATGGTCTGCAATTCCTTCATGAGTGTTATCATATGATTTGGTCAAGAATGTCATATAAACATTATCTCAATAATTGTAATAAATCAAATCTAAAACTATACCAAATAAAATAGAACATAACACTTTAAATATTGTCACTGAAAAGCAGCAAGTGATGGAACTGTTTTCTGTATGAAACTAGTACTGCACATAGCAGCTTTATTCATAATTATTATACTTAAACTTTCAGGTGAAGGAGTAAAAATTTATATAAACCATCAACTGTAAATACCAAAAAAAAATGGTATTAATAGTAAATTTATAGAGGCAAAATAAATAAAGACTAATTGATTATATGAAAACATAATTTCAGACTAACTGAAACTACTTTAAACTTCAGAACTATGGCAAAATCAATACAATATTGTAAAGTAAAAAAATAAAACAAATTAAACTTCAGAACCAATTCTTACCAGATTCTTATTATCAGAAAATTTAGTGAGAAAAATTAATCTGATTATCTGTAAAATGATGTATAATGATTGTAAAGATTAATTTTTGCTGAGCTACTACTCTAAAAAATGGAAATACACACAGATAAATTCATTATGTATTTTAATTAATTCAACTATTTTCAGCTTAATTTTTACTTGTATACCTCAAATTTATCTAAGTTTCTTTTCAAAATTTGTATGCACATTTTAAATTATTTAAATTATGTTTTAATATTATTTTCAGATTAACAGACTAAATTAAACTGCAAATATTTCCTGTGTATTCATTCTTCACAGAAATATTTTTAGAAAATTTATTAGATTTCATAGTAAAATTTGACAGATGAGTTTTGTTTCAGCTATTTCTTTTCCCTTTTATCAACATATAGAAAAACAGTAAATTTACTTTTACTCTGAAATATACTTTTCAATAATTCCAACAAAATGTCAGTCAGTACATGGCACTGTTAGTGTCAACTATATTTCTGTGATGAACTGAGCTGATAAACTGATACAGGGGAAAATTTATTTGTTGTACAGACATTTGTTGGCACTAAGAAAAGAAAAAATATATCACTTTACAGGTTTGATTAACTGAGGTTATATATTTTTATGTTTTATTTCCCTTATTCAATAGTAGATATAAATAGTGGTTATGAACAATTTAGTTGACTACAGGATTAAAAATATGAGGGTTTTTTTGTGACATTGTTCTATAATGATATACCTTTTTCTCACTCAGATATTATATTCAAACTTAATGACATTCTGACATTTAATGCTTATATTAAAGATAATACATATAAAAATTTAGAAAAATTCAAGTATTATATTGAACAACAAATACTAACATTATTATTAATCCTTCTCTTTAAATAATAATATTAGTATTGGTATGTGTTAGTTGCTCAGTTGTGTCCAAGTTTGCTACCCCATGGACTGTAATCCATCAAGCTCCTCTATCCATGGGATTTTTCAGGCAAGGATACTGGAGTAGGTTGCCATTTTTCTCTTCAGAGGATAGTATTGTTATAGAAGAGTCTTATTTGAATTGCACAATGCAATCTAAATATAGTAATAGTACTGGCAAAGCAAATTAATACTCATGAGATTGTTTTTATGACATTTTAAGTAATAAGTCTGTGTGCTTATTATTGGAACATAAATAAATCCTCACTGAATATATAAGATAACAGCAAGATAATTTTTTAATTATATTCTTACAGCATATGCAGTGTTTCATGTTAATGGAGAAATGACGTCTTGACACAGATTTGAGCCCATATATTTTATGTAAGGTAAATTCTATGCAAGAATAGAGGTCATTCTTTGTACTGATATGATTATTCCTACACAACAGAAACCAATGCTCAGTAATGTTCCTAACTTCTAAAATCTCAGAATAATCTTATACCTTAAAATTGGCACAGTATGAGATTTCTGATACCTTTAACCCTTACCTTAAATATAAATTAATTACATAAGAATTATAGCTATGATGACCACATATCCTAATTTTCCCTAAAGTCTTCCCATAGAGCTATTTATTCTTTCAAAAATTCTATATTCTTCCTTTAGTCATAAATATAATTAGTATTTCTCTGCTGTTACATGTACCTTACTTGATGTTTAGAATGTTATTTCCTATTTCTTCAATGATCATATCCTGCTGATATTAATATTTGAATGTATCTATTACATAAGATAAGGGACGATGATAACAGTAACTATTATGTATACATGTGTGTTTATAACTAATCTTTATACATATGTGTGTGTATATATGTTTTTTGCTTCTACCAACTCATTTAGAGCTGAATAATTGAAAGTATTTCCTAATTAAGATACTTTAATCTGGTTCCCCAGATAAGGCAATGGCAACCCATTCCAGCACTCTTGCCTGGAAAATCCCATGGGTGGAGGAGCCTGGAAGACTGCAGAACATGGGGTCGCTGAGGGTCGGACACAACTGAGCGACTTCACTTTCAATTTTCACTTTCATGCACTGGAGAAGGAAATGGCAACCTACTCCAGTGTTCTTGCCTGGAGAATCCCAGGGACAGGGGAGACTGGCGGGCTGCCATCTCTGGGGTCGCACAGAGTCGGACACTACTGAAGCGACTTAGCAGCAGCAGCAGCAGCAGCAGCAATCTGGTTCCCACCTAATTCCCCTGACCCCAGTAATAAAAGAAAAGCAGAATTATTATCATAAGGACTTTGACTTCTAGTAACAAAACATCACGACAAGGATGAAAACTATTTTGACTTATCAGTCATATTTCTTTTTTCTCCAATGATGATTTTTTTTTTTCCTTCTGCTGACAAGAATAAAAAGTGCTTGGTTCCAACATTAAAGGACGTATTTTATTTATAACCAGGCAGGCTTGAAATTCTTCATTTTAAATCCCTGTTGAACTTTAGAGAAACCTTTAAAAACTCAATTACATTTATACTAGGATTTTACCCCAGACTTCAGAGTCCAGAATTCTAATGCTCTGGAAAAACAGCCTAATACGAAAAAGCCACAGGACCATATGAATGTCTTAGGGAACACATGTACACCAATGGCTGATTCATGTCAATGTATGGCAAAAACCACTACAATATTGTAAAGTAATTAGCCTCCAATTAAAATAAATAAATTAATTTTTTTTAAAGTCTTAGGGAGAGTTACCTCTAAGCTTTGCCAAAAATGTGGACCTGGTTCTCCTTCGGAGAAAAATTTGAATGATATTCAAATAAGAAATTTTGATTATTGCCCTACTTGAAATAATTTCATATTGGGATATCTTACTAGAGCAGGAAACGTCAACCTGCTCCAGTATTCTTGCCAGAATTTTATGGACAGAGGAGCCTGAAGGCCTAGAGTTCGTGGCGTCATAGCCAGACACGCCTGAGCGACTAACACACGTATCTTATTAGTGGACTTTAAAACAAATTCCCACTATTGTGAAGGCAATTTATAAGATTTACTTTTTTAAAATCAGTCCTCAAAGTCATGAATCAAAGTAACATTAGAGTACACTAAATAACTTCTGAGGAGGTACTTTTTTGTTAGAGGACACTTTCTAAAAGACAATTCAGCAGTCTTGAGTCCATGTGGGTGTTACACTTCATTTTATTTTTAACTAAATTCAGAAATAGAGAGAAAGTATATTCTTAATTAAGGAAGACAAGTAATTGTTGTGAGATAATTAATTATACAAATCTGACAAAGAGTATAACTAATCACACAGGAGGGCATACTTCCTCATTTATTATTTATTATAAACTTTAAATAAATAATAAGTTACATTAATTTTGCTTTAAAGAAAACAGATAAGGCTTATAATTTTAATAGTAAGACAAAAAGGTACAAATAAATAAATTGTAATCTATTAAAGTCTCATAAGACTATGCTTATTTCATAGACTATAACTAGCATTTAAAACATTCTAGTTGAGAAATCAGGTCTAAAGTTTGTCCTGAATATGCCCAAGCTTTTGATCATTAAAAAAAAAAAAAAAGCTATTCAGCATTGTCTGTCACTGAAATCATATTGGTTTTGCTAAAATGTTTCTTCCAGCTTTCCAAACTATTTTAAGAAAAACCTGAATGAACGTTTCAGCCAGTTCAATAAAAAGTACATTATAAATACAAGAAATTAAAGCATATTTAGCTCATTTAACTAATGTTTCATGATATCAGTAGTTAGGACTATTTTGTAGTCAGGAATAAGAGAGTAGTCTTTATCATTTGACTTTGTCTTCTCTCATAAACATTTATTGATGACTTGCAAGAATTTGGCAACTGAATAGTGTGTTAGCAACATATAAGTGAACATAAATTCATTCTACAATTAATTCATAATGTCATAAGAAAGACAAGTTTCCCACAAGATAATTAAAATGTGGCAGTTATTGTGATAATTATAGGTAAAGACTATTGGGAAATGTTTTTAAGGAGAAGCAAAGAAAGAAAAGTGAGAGAATATCATGTCAGTCAGTCAGTTCAGTCACTCAGTCATGTCACACTCTTTGCAATCCCATGGACTGCAGCACTCCAGGCTTCCTTGTCCATCACCAACTCCCAGAGCCTACTCAAACTCATGTGCATTGAGTCAGTGATTCAGTCAAACCATCTAATCCTCTGTCTTCCCCTTCTCCTCTCACCTTCAAACTTTCCCAGAACCAGGGTCTTTTCCAATGAGTCAGTACTTCGAATCAGGTGGCCCAAGTATTGGAGCTTCATAATCAGTCCTTCCGAAGAATATTTAGCACTGATTTCCTTTAGGATTAACTGGTTGGATCTCCATGTATTCTAAGTGACTCTCAAGAGTCTTCCCCAACACCACAGTTCAAAAGCATCAATTCTTTGGCACTCAGCTTTCTTTATAGTTCAACTCTCAAAACCATACATGAATACAGGAAAAACCATAGCTTTGATGAGATGGACCTTTGTTTGGTAAAGCAATGTCTCTGCTTTTTAATATGCTGTCTAGGTTGGTCATAGCATTTCTTCCAAGAAGCAAGCATCTTTTAATTTCATGGCTGTAGTCATCATCTGCAGTGATTTTGGATCCCCCAAAATAGAGTCTCTCACTGTTTCCATTGTGTCCTCATCTATCTGGCATAAAGTGATAGGACTGGATGCCATGATCTTACTTTTCTGAATGTTGAGATTTAAGCCAGATTTTTCACTCTCCTTTTTCGCTTTCATCCATAGGCTCTTTAGTTCTTCTTGTCTTTCTGCCATAAGAGTGGTGTCATCTGAAGATCTGAGGTTATTAATATTTCTCTGGGCAATCTTGATTCCAGCTTGTTCTCAATCCAG
This sequence comes from Budorcas taxicolor, assembly GCF_023091745.1. Taxonomy (NCBI): domain Eukaryota; kingdom Metazoa; phylum Chordata; class Mammalia; order Artiodactyla; family Bovidae; genus Budorcas; species Budorcas taxicolor. The sequence continues at coordinate 50,729,147 of NC_068929.1, read as the reverse complement.
GCTGGCATTTTGTATGATGTACTCTGCATATAAGTTAAATAAGCTGGGTGACAATATACAGTCTTGACTTACTCCTTTCCTGATTTGCAACCAGTTTGTTTTCCATGTCCAGTTTGAACTGATGCTTCCTGACCTGCATACAGATTTCTCAGGAGGAGGTCAGGTGGTCTCATATTCCCATCTCTAAGTCTTCCAGTTTTCTGTGATTCAGAGTCAAAGGCTTTGGTGTAGTCAATAAAGCAAAAGTAGATGTTTTTCTGGAACTCTCTTGCTTTTTTGATGATGTTGCAGATAATTTGCAGATGTTGGCAATTTGATCTCTGGTTCCTTTGCCTTTTTTGAAATATAGCTTGAACATCTGAAAGTTCTCAGTTCACATGCTGTTGAAGCCTGACTTGGAGACTTTTGAGCATTACTTTGCTAGTGTGTGAAATAAGTGCAATCGAGTGGTAGTTAGAACATTCTTTGTCATTGCCTTTCTTTGGGATTGGAATGAAAACTGACCTTTTCCAGTTCTGCGGCCACTGCTGAGTTTTCCAAATTTGCTGGCATATTGAGTGCAGCACTTCCCCAGCATCATCTTTTAGGACTGAAATAGCTCAACTGGAATTCCATCACCTCCACTGGCTTTGTTCATAGTGATGCTTCCTAAGGCCCACTTGACTTTGCATTTCAGGATGTCTGGCTCTAGGTGAGTCATCACATCATAACAGTTATCTGGGTCATGAAGATCTTTTTTGTATAGTACTTCTGTGTATTCTTGACATCTCTTCATAATATCTTCTGTGTCTGTCAGGTCCATATCATTTCTGTCCTTTATTGAGCCCATCTTTGCATGAAGTGTTCCCTTGGTATCTCTAATTTTCTTGAAGAGATCTCTAGTTTTTCCTATTCCATCATTTTCCTCTATTTCTTTGCACTGATCTCTGAAGAAGCCTTTCTTATCTCTCCTTGCTATTCTTTGGATCTCTGAATTCAAGAATATCTTTCCTTTTCTCCTTTGCCTCTAGCTTCTTTTCTTTTCTCAGCTATTTGTAAGGCCTCTGCAGACAACCATTTTGCATTTTTGCATTCCTTTTTCTTGGGGATGGCATTCTGTCTATCAGACCTAATCCCTTGAATTTATTTCTCACTTCCACTGTATAATCATAAGGGATTTGACTTAGATCATACCTGGATGGTCTAGTGGTTTTCCTTGCTTTCTTCAATGTAAGTCTGAATTTGTCAATAAGGAGTTCATGATCTGAGCCACAGTCAGCTCCTGGTCTTTTTTTGTTGACTGTATAGATCTTCTCCATCTTTGGCTGCACAGAATAAAATCAATCTCATTTGGTACTGACCATCTTGTGACGTCCATGTGTAGAGTCTTCTCTTGTGTTGTTGGAAGAGAGTGTTTACTATGACCAACACATTCTCTTGGCAAAACTCTGTTAGCCTTTGATCTACTTTGTTTTGTCCTCCAAGGCCAAATTTTCCTGTTACTCCAGGCATCTCTTGGTTCCAGGAATCTTATGTAAGGGTAGGTATCTAGTAGAATGATAGCACAGCTGTATATTAAGAGGTGAATACAAAGTAGCAAGGAAAAAATACGAGATAGGTAGAGCACACGGCGAAAGTAAATTTATGGATTTGGAAAACATCTTCAAGATGTATACCTGTGGTGGATACATGTTGATGTATGGAAAACCAATACAATATTGTAAAATAATTAACCTCCAATTAAAATAAATAAACATATTAAAAAAGAAGATGTCTAGGATTAGAACCTAATGTGTTCTACAGAGTTGTCAGAGATAAAGCAAAGGATGATGGTGAGAGTTTAGCAGCACCTCATATGCTCAGTTGAGAATTTCAAATTATTCTTATAATGTCAAGGGATCCCTGGAGTATTAGAAGCAGAAAAATAAAATTAAATATTAAACAGTTACTTTTTTTTCTCCTCTCTAGTTAAATGGTACAATGGATGCATTTGGAGGAAGTAAGAAAAGAGACAGAGGGTTAATCAGAAGAATTTGACGGTAGCCTAGGCATGGCTTTATAACAGAAGAATGAGCTACATTGGAAGGTCTTGGAAACAGAGAAAGCAGATTGTTTGCTAGGTTATCCCTTATATCAAATCATTATGAATTCAAGGAGTGATAATGTCATCTGATCTTCTGCAAAATGTAATTGAATGGAAAGTAAAAAGACTTTTGAAATGTAATTTTATTTTACACAGTTGTAACAGACATGTCCATACATATCTCTCAATGTTTTTTGTGGCACTCTTCCTATATTGAAAAGTGGAGTGTTATTCAATCAGTCATGTGCAATTCTTTGTGGACCCATGATTGTAGCCTGCCAGGCTCCTCTGTCCATTGAATTCTCCAGTCAAGAATACTGCTGTGGGTAAGCCATCCCTTTTCCAGGAGATTGTCCCAACCTAGGGATCAAACCTGGGTCTCCACATTGCAGGCAGATTTTTTACCATCTGAACCACCAGCTGAAAAGTTAAAAATCATATTTTCTAAGCTTCTCTTCAGATAGCTTTTCTGATTATTACTGTGGTTCTATCACACTTATTTCCACATGAAATTTGAATTCAGGACCATTACAGCAAGATGGTGGGAAATGTATGAGCCATTCAGTGGGGCTTGAGCAGTGTGAATCCAGGTCCCGTATTCACAGCAGTGACATCTGGATTTTAAGATAATTAGCAGTGTGTTTCAGGGGTCTGCAGTTAGGTTAGCAGTTTTCTGACTGAAACAGAAATGGCATATCCTTTGCTGGGTTAGCTCTGTTAAAATAAATGGTGGGAGGTGGGAGGGGGGTTCAGGATTGGGAACTCATGTACACCCGTGGCGGATTCATGTCAATATATGGCAAAACCAATACAGTATTGTAAAGTAAAATAAAGTAAAAATAAAAATAAAAAATAATAAACAAAAATAAAATAGGCAAGGTAATATTAAAAAAAAAAAGTCATTCCTAGAAATAAAGATTAAAACCATTCCTCTAATTTTGGTGATTATCATAAATATCAAACTCTGTATTAATTTTTGGTATAAAAATAGCTAGAGGGTTTGCTATTATCTGAATATGATCCTGAATTGTATATTTAGGCTAGATTCTTCTTTAGAACAGATCCCAATTTAATTTAATGCACAATGCACTCAGCTAGAAAACTAAAGTCATTGGCCTATGTTACGATTATTGTGGCCCCATGACTGAGCCTACTAGGTACAAGGACAAGTCTACTGGAAAATACTGCTAAAGTTCTGTGACCATAGTATGCTTGTCTCCCATTGCCCTTTACATTATTTTTTTTAGCCTCTTTTACCAGTGGAAATTTGTTTTAATGACTATGTCTGTAACAATCCACATGTGACCCCACAGAAAAAGACTAGGAAAAATAAAGAACTTTTTGGCTCTGTCAGCTTGTGGGCATTCAAATCAGTGCAGTGATCTTAGTCTTCCGGATAAATTAGGATATTCTTGGAGGAAAAAGAAAGAACCAATTACAGTATACTATCCAATTTCTGTCATTGATAACTTATAACAAACTTAATTCTATGATGGATATGAGATTTTTGTTTCAACTATAAGTCTGAGCTGCAAGCAACAGAAGATGACTCTTTCGAATAAGCAAAAACAGACTCACTAAAAAATAAAAAAAATTAAGTAGTTCAGATAACTGTTATGAGGAATAGAAAACAATTTTCAGGAATTGTGCCTAAAGACATATGTTAAAAGTGAGCCAAAGATAAAACCAACTGTAGTTTCACAATTGAAACTATTTATTTGTCACATACTCAATCTTGAAATCAACAGAACATAAGACTGTCGTTTCTGCTACTATCAGTATTTGATAATTTGACCATCACCCAAAACAAATGTCAGGAAACCTCTTACCACCCTTGTTTATTTCCAGACTTAAGTTTGTAGTGTTTCTGATTCAAGGATATTATTTTCCAAGTTTGTATACTAGTTACAATGATTCAAAGAATTTCTATTTCTGGATTTTAATGTGATGTGCAAGTAGTGCTGGGAATTTTCCAGTTATAGCTAAGGATATTCAATGTGTTGGGTGGCCAGAAACATGACAGATACGCATCACACTGTATATGATTAAATTGTCTTACTTACTACACTGCATATGAATATCTAATCACTGACAATAATTTACATGAATAAATTTCTGTTTAGATTAAGCATACAATACCATAAAATTATGATATTACATAATGCTAAAATGATTCTTGATATATTTCAAACCTGTATGTAATTTATGAATTTTTCAATATTGAAGTACAGAAACACAGTCATCTACATGGAAGAATACACATATAATGATGCATACAAAAATCTTAAAGCCCAATTTATTAACAGGAAAATTAATTTAAAAAATTATGTGGAAGGCCCTGGCACCAAAGGAGTAAACAAGACTTCTGATTTTATTCTCCTGGCAAACTATCCAAATCTCCTTTTGTTGGATGTACTCAGAGGTGGCCTAACACAAAAGACTCTAGGGCTCTTATAGACACATGCACTGGAGAAGCCGATAGGAATGGTGCATGTTCACTGCAGGAGCTGTAGTTCAGTCCTTGGACCAAGATCCCCCTCTCATCTGTCAACCTAATACTGAACTTTTGATGAAAGAATCTGTTTCCTACCAAAAGGAAAATCTGGGGTTTTAGAATAAGGACTCTACTTAGAAAAGCAAAGGAAGGTGATAGAAGGTTTAAAGAATGAGCCCCTCAAACTAGCTGTCCAGAACCCTTAAATTCATGCCCTGATCTCTTTGTTCTGGGGCTGGAGTGACATCTGAACTGCTCATTTATGTTTAGCTGGCATTCAGGTTTTATCCTCCAACCATCTCTCTTAGAAGAATGAGGAAACTGGGTTTACAGGAAACTGATTTTCTTTCCTGAGTGCAGGAACTGAGAGAAAATGTAAAGCAAGACTCTCCGTTTCCAATGGTTAAAAGATAACACTTTCCTGTTCCCTTAGAGGATAAGGCAATGGCACCCCACTCCAGTACTATTGCCTGGAAAATCCCACGGACGGAGGAGCCTGGGGAGCTGTAGTCCATGGGGTCGCTATGAGTGAGACTCCACTGATTGACTTCACTTTCACTTTTCACTTTCATGCATTGGAGGAGGAAGTGGCAACCCACTCCAGTATTCTTGCTTGGAGAATCCCAGGGACAGGGGAGCCTGGTGGGCTGCCGTTTATGGGGTTGTACAGAGCTGGACATGACTGAAGTGACTTAGGAGGAGCAGAAGCAGTTCCCTTAGAATTAGGCTGGTGGAGGGAGAGAGAGAGAATTCGACTCCAATTCCTCCTTGGGTTTTGATTCTGATTTTTTTCTCATTTCTCTACCAAACAGGTATGTAGTCAGGAGCAATAAGCTGACATCTGTCCAGAGGGCCAAGTTCTTTGGAAGAAAGATTAATGCTTGTAAAAATGCTGCTGTTTGCCCTGATAGTTCATAGGATCTTTCTTGCAAAACCAGTGCATATTGGTTGGAAATGGAAGACGATTCATTCGCAATTTTTAGTTCACAAGTGTACTAACATACAATGACAGGGAGTGGTAGTTTGATTTGGAGAACATGTGTATTGGGCTGAGGTTGGACTGAGAGTTGGGATTTATCTAACCTGATTATGGTAACAAGGAAACATTAACAAACGCCATTTTGGATGGTGCTAAAAATACAAAGGGAACCTTTAGATGTTGTAAATGGGTTAGGCTGCTAAAATGAGATTGAATTAGACAGGAAATAAATTTGAAAGTGGAACTTATTGAACCAGATTGTCCTTGGAGAATCGAGAAAACAAACACCTTTTAAAGCCAGATTCCTAGAAACTTTTTTGTTCACTATGGAAGCCACTCTTTATGTGTGACTTTCACATAAAAAAATAAAAATAAATTATTGAATGATTAATTGCTAAAATAAAAGTCCTTTCAAAAGTATAAAATTTATTAAAAAGGAAGCTAAAAATTGATTTATAATCCAAAAATGAGCTACATTTATTATCATATTTGATTCACATACTTAGGTTTATTGTAAATTGTAATTATGTTGTAAGGCAGTCGATCTGACTGATTGTTGAATATATCTTTTCTATGTGTGTTTTGTTTTGCTTCTTGTGGATTAGTTTGTATAGCTAAAACTGATAATTCATATCAGATATGTTTTGAAGATGTGTATGTTGCATATTGAATGCTTTCCTGGGTTTTTAGTTCAGTTTTATTTCCCATGTCTTTGCCAAATCCTGTATTTTTCCCATTTTTATGCCAAAGTGTTTCTATTTATTATTACTCTCTTTTCCACCAAAAGGAAATTTTATTGTTTTTAGTTATTATTTCCATTGTATATCACTACTAATATTTTAATATTTTAAAGATTTTTATTCAGAACTCAAGAATAATATAGGTTGTTTGACTTAACCTGTATGCATTTGTGTTAAAGAGAATTAGCAATTCAAATGTGCGCTTTAAATGTAGTCTAATAGTTTGCCCATAACCTTTGATATAAAAATCTGAAACTTATTTGTCCTTTTTAAGTTTACAGGAGTGAGCTTTCAAAATATTTTTATTTAATTGAAGGTGGTATTTAATTCTACATTTATGATAGAAGTGAGTGGGTTTCCATTGGGCATATGCCAAACTCTTCAATTTTTTATTAAGAGCATATTAACTTTATTTTTATATGTGGATGCACTTTCAACAGTCAAAAAAATTACTTTCATGCTATCTCCAGAAAATCATATCAAGCCAATATATTTCAGATTCTATGAAAGATCCTCATGTTAAAAAAGGTGATGTTTGAAAACACTGCATGACGTAGTAAAAGTGAACTTTAAAATTTATCTCCTGACATATCACTCTCCAATTTCAACCTCAGTAATAAGTATTCTGATTGGGGTGCAAATTCATTTTAAAATACTTTGCAAACATGTCCAAATTTATGCATTAAATATATGAGATTGAATACCACTAAATTGCCAATATTTGATCATTATGACCTATATAAATGACAATTATAATTTATACACATAAATAATTTATACACGTACTTTTTAAATTTATATGTGCTGTGTGTGCTTAGTCACTCCATCATGTCTGACTCTGCCACCCCGTGCATGGTAGTCTGCGAGGATTCTCTATCCATGGGGATTCTCCAGGCAAGAGTACTGGAGTGGGTTGTCATGCCCTCCTCCAGGGGATCTTCCCATCTGAGGGATCGAACCCAGGTGTCTCATTGCAGGCAGATTCTTTAGCTTCTGAGCCACCGGGTAAGCCCTTAAATACATGTGTGTGCTCAGTTACTTCAGTCGTATCCGAGTCTTGCGACCCTATGGACTATAGCCCACCAGGCTCCTCTGTCCATGGGATTCTCCAGGCAAGAATATTGGAGTGGGTTGTCATGTCCCCCTCCAGGGGATCTTCTCCACCCAGGGATCGAACCCAGGTCTCCTGCATCTTCTGCATGGCAGGCGGATTCTTTACTACTGAGCCACCTGGGAAGTCCTAAATTCATATAAGTAGTACCAATTATTTTCCTGTTTCTTAATGGTTTTTCACTCAATTCTGTCTTAATTAATTAATATTATGGCCAACTTTATAGTTAATTTGTTATATAAAATATTTAATAGACTGTAAAATATATTATTATACCAGTTCCTAATACATATACATTTATGTTATTTTATAATTTCATTTTGGTTTTGCAAACATTTCTCAATTACTATCTTTCTCCATGTTAATTTGTGCATGTATGTGGAAATGACTCTAGGGTATGTACAAAGAGATAGAATTGTTATGTATACTTATTACTACTCTCAATTATAGCTTTGAATTAAGCTTCATCACCAGAAGGCTACACATCTGGTGTGTGTAATTCCAGCACCTTGCAGAATTGCTTCGCTGAGTTATGCTTAATGTTTTGTGCCCATCATTAACAGTAGTCTCAAAGAAAGAAAAAAAAAAAAAAAAACAGCAGCATGAAATGTGTTCATGCATTCGTTGTACAAAATGCCATTGTTGCATAATCCTTTGGTGTTTTGTTGTACTTCCCATAGAAATTATAAATTATCCTTCATGATAATGCAAAAATTTCTACATGATGATGGTTATGAGTTCGATAACTGAAAGGTTTTAATATCAATGTTTCATCCTATTTTACTTTGCAAACCAAAATAACAACAGAGGTTCAAGTAAAACAATCACATCGATCCCTTAGGTGGGTAAGTTTGCCTTGCTTCACTACTTTTGTCTACACTCCTCTTATCAGAAATGTATTATGCATATGACATTTATTTAGTCAGTATTTTAGAAAGCCATGAAGTAGTTTAGGGTATTAGATTATGGATAAAATAAAAGTCTTAATATAATGCTTATCTTTTTCACTGAGATGTTAAATAGTATACTTTATACCTAGTAGAATATATTAATTATGTAAAAGAACAGTGTCATTTCTTCTTGATGATGACACAAAGAACAAACAGTATAGATAGATGAAACCAGCTTTCTGCAGGTATAACTTCATTGCAAGTGATGTGTAGTAAATTAGTTACTTATGAAAATAGTTTGCCCTCATTGCTCTCAAAGGCCCATCAATCTAAATGCAAATTAATATAATAAGAGAAAAATCTAGGAAATTTTTCTATGGTAATAACTAATGTATTTGGACATGTTCATTCAGTCTAAACAGTGACAAGTTCAAGATAAAATCTGAGTACTATTTTTTCAACATTATGAGAGGAAAATACAGAGGCTCTCTAGAAGACATGGGAATTCTGGGGGCTATAAATGTGTTTTCTAAAGTGTTCTATACTTTCTTTGGTCTTCCCTGGTGGCTCAATGGTAAAGAATCTGCCAGGCAATGCAGGGGACACAGGTTCCATCCATGGTCCAGTAAGATCCCTGAAGAAGGAAATGGCCACTCCAGTATTCTTGCCTGGAGAACCCCATAGAGGCTGGCGTGCTACAGTCTGTGAAGCAGCAAAGAGTCAGACATGACTTAGCGACTGAACAGTGGCAGCAGCATACTTTCTTTAGAAAAATCGATAACGATTAACTTCAACATTCAAGTACATATTCTGAGTACATGAAAATGCACTTCTTTGGGAGTGATGTTAGTAAAGTGGCAGAATGCAATTCTCCCTTGGGATCTAAACGGGACTGGTTATGGGACACGGATGCCAAAATCCAAAGAAGCTTAAATCCCTTATATAAGTGGTCTAGTTCAGTTGGCTCTTCTTATCTGTGGGTTTCACATCCTTGGATTCAACCAGCCCTGGATCAAGATTGCCAACTTGTGTTCATCTGCTTAAACAATAATTTGGTAACCATTTGTGAACAATAATGTCTTGGTGTGAGCTTTAGGATCCAGAAATGAATTTGAAAAACTCTGGGGAAGCCTAGGAACAAGGAGACAGGCTTTAAAAAAGCAAGCGTGTGACATTGCGGCAGGCTTTGCAAAACGGTCCTACCTATAGATCAGAAGCAGCCCCATGAACTTAGAGACCTGACTCCAATCTCACTAGACTGCAGTGTGCAACCACCCCTCCCACCAAGGGACACAGAAATAATCACCCCTATTCACATCTCTGGTAATAGGCACCATTGACCACAGACCAGACTACAGATCCTGAAGTGACCCTGCTACCTGGCTCCCCACCTACACTGTCAAGTTACCAGATGCAGTCCTTCATGGCCAGGGATTTGCAAGAAGCCTGCTCAGGGACCCAGTGGCAGCCACATACATTATTCCACTACTCCCAAATCCACTGTCTATAGACTTGATCCCAGCTGTGGTCTGGGCCCAGCAGCAGTTTCCTCTATCTGGGGATCTATCAAAAACCATGCCTACCCATATCTCTGGTAAGAAATCTACCAACTGCAGACCCAAATGTAGAGCTGAGAATAGCTGTGTGACCTGGTTCCAGCCTGATCTGATTCTGTCCCAGAGTCAGACACATGAATCTGGGTACTGGCCAAGAGGTACCTGAAAATGTGCTCAACCTCACAAATCATCAGGGGAATGCAAATCATGTTCAGAATGAGATAACCAACATACTTATTAGAATTGTCATATCAAAAGACACACGATAAGCAGACTGCTGCCATGTCCTGCACACCATCTGCCACACATAATGGGATGCACCAGAACCTTGCTTCAGACGTGTAAATTCCCCAATTAAATATCCATTAAACCAGTGATGTCTCTTTACAAAAATAAATAAATAAATAAATAAAAATAATGTGTTGACAAGGATGTGGAGAAACTGGAACACTCGTGTACTGTTGGTGAGGATATAAATTCATATAAACACTATGGGAAACTATATGGAAGTTTCTAAAAAAATTTAAAATAGAACTTTCAAAATAATCAAAAATCATACTTCTGAGTATATATCTTAAGGAGCATCTCAAAATAATATCTTGAAGAGATATCTGCACTTCCAAGTTCATTGCAACATTATTTACAATAGTCAAGACATGGAACCAAAGTATCTTTAGGCAGATGAGTAGATAAGGAATATATGCAAATACAATTAAATATTGTTCAGGCATACAAATGAAAATTTTGCCATTTGTGACAACATGCATGAGAGTTCAGTGCATTTAATTAAGTGAAGTAAATCATATGGAGAAAGACAAACACCCTACAATTTTACTTATGAGGAACTTGAATCAGAGGATCTCATAGAAAAAAGGTATAATAGTGGTTACCAGGGGTCAGGACTTGTGAGAGATGGATTAAAGTGATCAAAGGGTATGAAGTGCCAACTGTAAGATGAATAAGTTCTAGTGGTGACCATTCTGAAGAATTAAAGAGCCTCTTGATGAAAGTGAAAGAGGAGAGTGAAAAAGTTGGCTTAAAGCTCAACATTCAGAAAACTAAGATCATGGTCTCAGGTCCCATCACTTAATGGCAAATAGATGGGGAACAGTGGAAACAGTGGCTGACTTTATTTTTATGGGCTCCAAAATCACTGCAGATGGTGATTGCAGCCATGTAATTAAAAGACACTTACTCCTTGGAAGGAAAGTTATGACCAACCTAGACAGCATATTAAAAAGCAGAGACATTACTTTGTCAACAAGGGTCCATCTAGTCAAGGCTATGGTTTTTCCAGTGGTCATATATGGATGTGAGAGTTGGACTATAAAGAAAGCTGAGCACCAAAGAATCGATGCTTTTGAACTGTGGTGTTGGAGAAGACTCTTGAGAGTCACTTGGACTGCAAGGAGATCCAATCAGTCTATTCTAAAGGAGATCAGCCCTGGGTGTTCATTGGAAGGATTGATGCTGAAGCTGAAGCTCCAGTACTTTGGCCACCTGATGTGAAGAGATGACTCATTGGGAAAGACTCTGATGCTGGGAAAGATTGAGGGCAGGAGGAGAAGGGGATGACAGAGGATGAGATGGTTGGATGACATCACCGACTCAGTGAACAGGGGTTTGGGTGGACTCTGGGAGTTGGTGATGGACAGGGAGGCCTGGCATGCCACGGTTCATGGGGTTGCAAAGTGTTGGACAAAACTGAGTGACTGAACTGAACTGATGACCATTATGACCAGTGTGAGGTGATATCTCATTGGTAACTCTCTTGCACTGCTGGTGGGAATGTAAATTTCTATAGCCACTATGGAAGACAATATGATGATTCCTTTAAAAAAAATAACAATGAGACTACCACGTGACCCAGCAATTCCACTACTGGGTGTATACCCTGAGAAAACCATAATTGAAAAGACACATGTATCCCGATATTCATTGCAGCACAATTTACAATAGCTATACATGGAAGCAACCTAGATGGCCATTGACAGATTATGGATAAAGAAGCTGTGGTATCTATATACAATGGAATATTACTCAGCCATAAAAAGGAATACCTTTGAGTTGTTGCTAATAAGGTGGATGAACCCAGAGCCTATTCTACAGGGTGAGGCAAATCAGAAAAACAAATATCATATATTAATGTCTATACATGGAATCTAGAAAGATGATACTGATGAACATATTTGTAGGACAACAGTGGAGATGCAGAACTAGAGAACAGACTTATGAACATGGGATGGGGGAAGGAAAGGGTGGGATGAATGGAGAGTAGTATGGAAACATATACACTGCATGTGTAAAATAGATAGCCAGTGGGAATTTGTTGTATGATGCACGGAGCTCAAATCAGGTGCTCTGTGATAACCTAGAGGGGTGGGATGGGGTGGAAGGTGGGAGGGATGTTCAAGAGGGAGGAGACATGTGTATATCTAATTACTATTGATGTATGGCAGAAACCAACACAATATTATAAAGCAAGTATCCTTCAATTAAAAATAAATGAGTTTTTTAAAAAAGAGGAATAAGCTCTAGGAAGATGTTGTTCAGTCACTCAGTCGTGTCCGACTCTTTGCAACCTCATAGACTGCTGCATGCCAGGCTTCCCTGTCCTTCACCATCTCCTGGAGATTGTTCAAACTCATGTCTATTGAGTCACTGATGCCACCAAACCATCTCATCCTCTGTTGTCCCCTTCACCTCCTGCCTTTAATCCTTCCCAGAATCAAGGTCTTTTCTAGTGAGTTGGCTCTTTGCATCAGGAGGTCAAAGTACTGCAGTTAATGTATAACATAGTGGTTAGAGTTAACAATACTGAAGTTTATTTGTACCTGAAAGTTGCTGTGAGAGTAAACCTTAAAAGTTCTCACCCCACAGAAAAAAATTGTTAATTATATGAAGGGATGGATGTAGTAACTAACTTAATTGTGGTAGTCACTTTGCACTATACATGTCTATCAAATCATCACTTATATACCTGAAACTTATAAAATGTATGTTCGTCACATCTCAAGAAAGCTAGAGGGAACATAGCCCTGCTGACATCTTGATTTTGGAATTCTAGATTCCCGAACAATGAGTCAATACATTTCTTTTGCATTAAGCCGCTTAGTTTTTGGTACTCTATCATGGAAGCATTTAGAAACTGTCAGAAGCCTTGCTTACATAGACTATTTTTCATTCTCCTCAACCTGACCTGCTGTGTATTTAACATTGTAGATCAGCTGATATTTAATATCATAATATTCAGTGTTGCTATGTTTTGTATGATTTGACCACCAGAATATGCATGCTGGGAAGTTAATCTGTAGTATTTTATAATATTTATTTTTTGAAAATGATTGCCTATAATGTGCCAGTCACTTTTTAAGGTTTTACAGAGAAGTTATTAAAAAAATAATATTGATTATCTAAAGATTTTTGGAATCATGGCACTTTTATTAAAGTAGACTCATCGAATAATGATCCCAAAGAGATTTAACATAAACAATATGGGAAGTAAAATGAGACATGTTATCTGGTTTTGGGCATTGTATATATGCAAGTTTCTTTCTCTGACCTGATCCATATTTCTATCTAAGTTTTAATCTCTATCTCTGTGTACACACTAGCCATGTAATTAGGAGGGAAAAGAAAGAAGTCTTCATTTTAAACAGAAAAAAATAATAATTTGATGGACTTAGAAATCTATATATTCAAAGATAGTGTCACTATGCATAGTTCTCTAATAATAATATTAGAATTTCATTTGTATAGTATACACTGTAAGAAAAATTGTGATTGATTATGTAATTTCTGGAGAAAATCATAAACCTTGTATTACTATTCAGAAAAGTTAATTAAAATGCCAATAGCATTGTAGGATTTACTTTTAGAATAATCAAAAAAAAAAAAGCTAAAATTATTCTATCTTGGAGTCAGAGCTGTATCACAAGAAAATGAAAGCAATTCTAGCAACAAAATGATATCAGGACAATGAGGCATTGTAATGGTTATGTCATTATGAACTGACAGCTTTATATTAACTTTGTGAGTTCAAAAGTGTGTGATACTGCTATGTCTAAGCAAAAATACTGTTGCTCATGTAAACCTAATTTAAATCAATTTACATATCTAAGCATAAGGTATCACCTTTAATTAACAAAATATAACAGGCTTAACCATAAGCATATAAGAAGGTATGTTTTTAAAAAACTTAAACAATGTATGACTTTTACATTTTCTAAGTAAAATATCTCAGTTGGTAGAAATATCAAAAACAATAACATATTTTATAGTACTTACCATATGCCAGGCACTATTACAAACAAGACACATTTGTGTGATACTTACTTGTGTGTATGCGTGTGCATTTTACATTCAATTACCTTCACGTTTAGTTGGAAATACATTGTTCTTATTACTATTTTTCAAATTAAAAAAAAAATGTAAGTAATAGAACTTAGATTTAAACTTTAGCAATCTGGTTCCAAAAATCAGAGCTTTGAAAACTATACAAGGACAATATATACCTTAAGTAAAAGTATTTATATAAAATTGCTAAAGGTAAAAATGTATGATGCTGTTAAAAAGAAAAAAAAAAAAACTCATGGAAGATTATTTATTTCCAAATTTGGTGCATATTTATCTGGGATTCAGAGAATTGTATATGTTTTCGAGTATGAAAGAATTAAGATCAACATAAATCATATTTCCCTTACATTTTTGTTTTGTTTGGGTTTATTTGACTTGACTATAGTGATGATATACTGTCATTTTCTCCTTTTTCTCCTGCCACTTTATTCTGTGTCTTATGAACAAGGAGCAGCATAAAACACGCCTTCCCACTATGGAAATTCCTTCAAAATAAAAAGGATGTCAAAAGTAAGAGACTCTTCCATTGCTATTCCATTAAAACATGGAAGCAATATTTATGTTTGATGTTGTTGATCAGTGGCTAAGTTGTGTCTGACTCTGCCACCCCATGGACTGCAGTAGGCCAGGTTTCCTTGTCCTTCATTATCTCCATGAGTTTGTTCAAACTCATGTCCATTGAGTCAGTGATGCCATCCAATAGTCTCATCCTCTGTTCCCCCCATGTTCTCATCTTGCCCTCAGTCTTTCCCAGCTTCATAAGAAATAAAAAGAAGATTTAAATGTTTTGTTGAAAAAGATATCATTATGTTTGTCCAAAAATATTTGATGAAAAGTATCTGGCAATAAGGAATAAATAATTAAACAAATTAATCTAATTTTTAAAAGTCTGTCTTCTTTTTAAAATTTGTTTTTAAATGTTTGACAATAAAATAGAATATCAAAAAATAGTTCAATACAGTTCCCTTAGTAGGCATAATTTAACCAAAAAACACAAAAAGCAATGTTTTAAAGTTAACAAAGATCTCTAAGAAATCTATTTTTCTAGTCTTTAAATCCTGAGACAAAAATGGAATTATTACCTTTATGTTTTAAATGAGGCAACTGAAATAAGATTACCTGATAATGAAAAGATGACAATTTTTGGAGGGCTATGGTTGGACAGGATGTGGAGGAAATCTATAATGGTTCTTGTTTTTGAGCTTTATCTCGATATAAAATATTTTACTCCATATTGAACTATTACTATTTCCAATTAATTTAAAATTATACACAGAACACAATGTACAAATTAGTATTGCCTTTAAAGATTTCAGGTATCTGCCTGTTAAATTTGAATTCATATCTCTAATAGTAAATTAGAAAACTTGCTATATTAATTTTATGTTTTTAGCTATTAATTACACTGACTATATTTCAGAACTTATTTGGAAAACTTCAATTTTGCTTTTTGCGAAAATAATTTAGGATAGATCAGAGAACACTGTTTTTGTATTCTAGACACAGAAAGTCATTTTCCTAAGATGGCTATTTCAGAACAGTAATATTTGATGTATTTTACTTCTTAAGCCAATATAAATAAACATCAAAATTGATTTTATACTTTATCCCTCACAGAAATTTAATTATAGCCAGTAAAAGCAGTTCACATGTAGAGGTTAAATGAAACTATTTCTAACCTGAGGAAATATTTCACAAAATACATTTTGGTTCATCAGTCTTTCCTCCTCTTTTAAATATTCCCATAACATCAGCTTCATTTTTTTTCTAAGACTAAATAATTATAGAAAATAATTAATAGGGACACCTTCTAATTGTACCTATTACATATTTAACCCTTGTGCTCAAACTTGATTGGATAAGAAATATAATCCAGTAATCCCCAAGGAAAGTAAATACTTTACACAGCACATGGAATGTATTATACAAATATTATACTTTCTACTAGTCCTAGAATACTTGGGATTGAGTCAAAATAGGTTACTGTGTGCTCATACTAATGGTTCTGATGAAGTCATATATTTTAAGGAAGTATTAAAAATCCTTGCTCATCTATCCACATAACCTGTAAATAGTTACGGCAGAAACAGAATTGTTTAGGCACTAAAGTTGGTGCTCTGTGAAGCATAAAGTAAAAAACCATCAATAGATGACCAGAGAATAAAAGGATAAAATGAAGAATATAACATGATTAGAAATGTCCTATTAGACTAAAAGACTAGTTTAGATAGAGAAAGGTATCAAATGGAGTTGAGGACTAAACAAATGCCATTCAATCAGTAGTTTAAGGCAGAATGGAAAGGTGAAAATAATATTGCCTTAAAAATGATTATACACATGATTGTAATAATGTTTTTGGTAAGTTACAATTTTAATCTCTCACTTTTGATCTAGGTAACTTCAGATAAGTCATTTAATATTCTGATACATCTAAACTGTGATCTGTCTTGGCTAAACTCTATATTAACTTCTAACTGACATTCTCTAATCCATAAACCCAGAAAAGAGGTCATGGTCAGAGCTAATGTTGAGGTATTAATACAATTAAACTGCCAAAGTAGATAATTTAACTTGGAAGTCATGCACAATATGTCTTAAAATGATGTGAGAATATAGCCATGAAACCAATTAGAAGGAGTTTGGGAGGGTTTAGATATTAGAATAGCAGTAAAAAGACATTGTAAAGTTAGAAACCCACACTTTCTGTTAAATTTGCTACTCCCATGCCACCTCCTAGAATAAATCTCTGTAATGGTTTTGAATAATCAGTAATTCTCTGTGAATCTAGATTCAGCACAGCAGCAGAGCAGTATAGTCAATACAATCAGTACTAATAGCTTCAATGCAGAGAGTCAGAGAGGTTAACTTTTGGAAAAACAAAAACATCATCAGAAAATTCGACACAGTGGAAGGCTGCCAGGTCCCAAAGCAGAGTGGTCAATGAACATTGCCCCTGGCTCCTAGCAGCAACTTTCTCTGTGCTCAGCTTCAGAGCTTAAAGAAGATATTTAGCAGGAATGCAAGGAGATCCAACCAGTCCATTCTGAAGGAGATCAGCCCTGGGATTTCTTTGGAAGGAATGATGCTAAAGCTGAAACTTCAGTACTTTGGCCACCTCATGCGAAGAGTTGACTCATTGGAAAAGACTCTGATGTTGGGAGGGATTGGGGGCAGGAGGAGAAGGGGACAACAGAGGATGAGATGGCTGGATGGCATCACTGACTCGACGGACATGAGTCTGAGTGAACTCCGGGAGTTGGTGATGGACAGCTGGATGAATGGCATGCTGCAATTCATGGGGTCGCAGAGAGTCAGACACGACTGAGCAACTGAACTGAACTGAACTGAACTGAACACCATAGCACGTGCACAAAAGTGTGCTAAGACGCTTCAGTCGTATCAGACTCTTTGTAACACTATGGACAGTAGCCCATCAGGTTCCTCTTTCCATGGGATTCTCTAGGCAAGAATGCTGGAGTGGGTGGCCATCCTCTTCTTCAGGGGATCCTCCTGACCCAGGGATCAAACCCAGGAGATATCTCTTATGTCTCCTGCATTGGCAGGCAGGGTCTTAACCACTAGCACTACCTGGGAACCCAGTGATGGTATAAATTTCTTTAATTTGCACAGAAAATTCATATTCATTTCTATTTAAAATTAATGCTATGATTGAAAAACAAATAACTTTGTACTATTCATGACAAATATTTTGGAGAGCAATATTTGTATAATGTTATCCACTGCTGCAGAAGAAATAATTGATAGTTAAACAAATATATAATAAAATACTGTTTATATACTTTGGAATTGACAACTTGATTAATGTACATCCATCACCATGAATGGCAACATAAATGCCAGGCCACAAGTTCTGTAATTACCATAATCTTTCATAGAAGAATTATAATTAAAGAAAAGGTTGACAGCTTTCCTCACTGGAGAAATTCTAAAGTATAAGATACATCGTGCTAGACCTTAATTTTGATGCCATGCTTGCATCTATTTTATTAGTAATGGATTTATACAATGTGGGTCACAAAACAATGAAAAAAGAAACAAGAATTAATATGGAGGAGAAATATATTCCACTTGTACAACTTTCTAAGAATGTTTTAAATTCTTGAGCAACAACAGAACATCCCAAAATAAATTTTGCTGTTAATATTACATAAAATAAATTTCCTTTTTATTTTAAAGTTGAGAAGGCAGTAAGTTCAGATGAGTTGATATCAATCACCAGTAGAAAGTAAAGACTAGTAAAAAATGACATCAGATGCATAAATTAGCAGCATTACCAGTAAGTACTATCTATTGTCTATAAGCTTGAAAACAACGAATATATAATAAGTCTAGTTTCTAATGTGGTCGCCTTTTATATGATTTCCTATGGAAACTGTAATCCCAAAAATTATAGAATAAGCAACAGTTAAATAGTGGTAACAGTATTTAGTTCAGTTTATCTGTGTTTTTTCCAGGTAAGCAGTGTGAACTTAATACTCAAAGTCACACTTAATACTTAAAGTGTTACTCAAAACTGGATGAGAGGTCTAAATACTTATAATCGAAAATGCTTTAGTTCTATTTTCCACAGTGCAAACAGTCTAGGAACAACAACAATAAATTAGAAAACAGAGCAACCTGATAATTTTTTCTACATTCTATATGATGTTAAGAAGGATCTTTATGTAGGTCTCCAGTCCTCCAAATTATGGTAAAATTTTAGATCAATATATGTCTAATATCTAAAACATTCATTGACATTTATCAAGGAATCTGTGAGAAATAGGTGAAATAATCCAATGAAATTATGCTAGTATATCTACATTACATCCAAAGAAGAAACAGAGTCACAAAGTTAATAACAAAACACTACATTAAAAGGAAATAATAGAAATGAGCTTTTGCCTCTCACTTCTTGATTATATACATTGTAGAGATGAATTGGGATGATTAATGTGACTTGAAATGCTGAGATCAGAGAAAAATCTACAGCCTATTTCCATGAAATAAAATTAGCCACCCTAGGAGACCAGGTTTCTGATTATAACAAGAAGTTTTGTGATATGAAATAGTTCTGCACACGTTTGATTTAAACTGTTTTTGAAACATTCAAGTAAAAATGAAAGTAGACATTTTATATAAGTGAAGGGACCCAAAAAAATTAAAAAAAAAAAAAAATTGGGCTGGAGCTACAAGCTTCTGTGTCTTCTAGCAGGACAGTAACTGAAGCTGTGTGTGTGGACAAAGGGGCCTCCCTGGTGGTTCAGATGGCAAAAAATCTGCCTGCAATACAGGAGAGAAGTACTATACAATGAAAGAAAATCAGACCCGTTATATTGTACTAAGTCTTGATAATGGTCAGCATTATTTGGGTGGTGGAGGAGACTTATTCTGTAACAAGGACAAAGAAGGGGGACAATGGAAATAATTTGTTAAGTGAATGCAAGGAAAGAAAATATCTCAATATAAGATTTTCAACCATATCTGAAGCTGAGAAGAGTTACCCACATTTAGGAATGAACTAATACTTGAGAACATAGCTCAAGTCCGTGTTACAAGATGAGTTTAACTGGAGAAATGAGCCTAAGATCAAGAATAAGTGGGTGAGTTTAATGCAGAAGATTGCTTACCTAGGTAAACGAAAATCAGAAGTCAAATAGGATGATGCCAAAATCAAGATGGTTGTCAATAACAGAAGCTCCTACCATCCTGAGGCTACAAGAAAAAAGGGGAGAAGGAAGTTTCCCCAGCCTAGGAAGGTAAGGGAATTCATGTATGGGAATCGGGTACTGCAGTGGGCTTTTTCTAGTGAGAGTTGGAGTGACAGAGAAAACTCTGCTACTCCCAGAAGGATTGTCTGAGGTTGAGAGTTGGGAATTATAACAGACTTCAATAGTAACTAAAATTTTCAAATGTTCCTGTAATGTCAAACACTCATTGACTACAGCAGGTATTGTGTGTGTGTGTGTCTGTGTGTGCTCAGTCACTTAGTCCTGTTGGACTCTTGGTGACCCCATAGCCCACCTGGCTCCTCTGTCCATGGGATTGTCCAGGCAAGAATACTGGAGTTAATTGCCATGTCCTCCTCTGGGGGATCTTCCAGCCCCAGGTTTCAGATCGAACTCATGTCTCTTGAATCTCCTGCAATGGCAGGTAGAATCCTTATCACTAGCACCCACTGGGAAGCCCAGGAGTTATCCTAAATAATGACCATTTAGTTGGCTTCCTCCCCTCTCTTTCTTCTTACTCCTTCCCTCCTTCCTTGTGGGATAAGCTCCTAAAGATTTACTTCATTCTCAAATTTACAATCTGTAAGGCTCCTCTTTGGAGAGAAATCCCCATTGACATTTTTTGCTAAAAGTAGCCCCAAAGAGCAGACTCTCAGTATAGAATCCTTGATCTGGGTTAATTCTTGGGTGGATGGCAAGAAAAACCTGGTTGCTAGAGTGGGTGTAATAACCCAGGCCCTGCTACAGCATCATAATGATTACCTATGCAGGTATGAAAGGTGCAGGTTGATGGGAACCATTAGCTTATGTTGCACTGTGTCCCAAGTATTTGAAGAATAAAGCAATTTCACACACACCTCACTTGATAAGCTTGCATGCATTCTGTTAATAGTCATTTTTGATGTTATTGTTCAGTCACTCAGTCATATCCAATTTTGCAGATTGAAAAAAATTAGATTCAAGGGGAGTTCCATTGTAGTAAGAGGAACTGAAACCCAGGGCATCAGACTTCAGTTTGACATCACTTTGGCCCTTTGTGGTAGAGGTGAAAGTTTATCTTGCTGGTCATCACCTCTTTCACTTGTGCTTCTGTGTCCAGTGGTCAGCAAGCAGAGACCTGGAAGGTCAGGGTCAAACTCAGGGAAGCCCTGTCTGTGGAAGGGAGAGTCCTAACCCACCAACTGGTCAGGAGCAGGAAGAGTAACGTCAGGCTTGGTCTCACCATCCTCACCAAGCCAGCTGCCAGTACAGATGGTCTAGCTTGGGTCACCAGAGACCCTGGAAAATCAGTGTTCAGTCCTCCCAGGAAACTTTGTGTACAAACTTTAAATGTTACTATGTAAAATTTGTATATGTTAATCTTACCCCACCCCCACCCCCCATTAAAAATCATCCCTTTCATAAAGTATCTCTCATCATTGGTAAAAACTGTTGAAGTAGGTCATATATTATAAATACTCAAAAGGAGCATTGAGCTCCCTGGGCCTCAAAACCTCTAAAGCCTGTCTCTAGCCTTGTGGGCCATAGGGCTCCTACCACTTGAAAGAAAATCAGGGTGTCCAGAAACATCGAGGAGTGGGGGTCCAGAAACATCGAGGAGTGGGGGTCCTGAAAGCTGAGGGAGCCTTCTCAGGTGATACTTTCTTTCTTTAACACATTTTAACTATAGTTAATAATAAAACTAGGATAGATATATCAGCATTTAATTCTTTCCATTCAACGCTGAAATTGGGCTTCCCAGGTGGTGCCAGTGATAAAGAACGCTTTGCCAATGCAGAAGACATAAGAGAGGCAGGTTCAAGCCCTGGGTCAGGAAGATCCCTGGGAGGAGGGCACAGCAACCCACTCCAGTACTCTTGCCTGGAGAATCCCATGGAAAGAGAAGCCTGGTGGGCTACAGTCCATTGCATCACAAAGAATCAGACACAACTGAAATGACTTACCAGAAAAGCCTGAAACAGCATTTTCATTCTCCACCTTCATTCTCAAGGATTGGTAATTTTCTAAAACTGTTACCATTTGGGCTGACATTTTGTTTCAAGCCCAGAAGTGAAGTGTCCAGGAAACTTTCTCAAGGAGGGCTGAGTGCTAGAATGTACTCAAGAGTCACGTTCTATTTTCTTTTAATTTTATTATTATTTTTAATATATATTTATTTTAATTAGAGGTTATTACTTTACAATATTGTATTGGTTTTGCCATACATCAACATGAATCCATCACAGGTATACACGTGTTCCCCATCCTGAACCCCCCTCCCTCCTCCCTCCCCGTACCATCCCTCTGGATCGTCCCAGTGCACCAGCCCCAAGCATCCAGTATCATGCATTGAACCTGGACTGGCAATTCGTTTCATATATGATATTATACATGTTTCAATACCGTTCTCCCAAATCATTCCACCTTCTCCCTCTCCCACAGAGTCCATTTAGATTATAGTTGACACATAGCATTAGTTTTAGATGTTCAGCAAAATAATCTAATATTTGTATGTATTGCAAAATGTTTATCTGAATAAATTTTGTTAACATCCATCACAACATAATTATTTTTGCCTTGCATTGAGAAATGTTAAGGTCCACTCTCTTAGGAACTAAAAAAAAATTATTTCTATAAGGAACATTACTAAAATAAGTTAATTTATTTTATTACATTATTCGATTTTGTGCTAGGCTTCGTCCCTCCGTTGTATCTATTTGTGACCCTTTGGACTGTAGCCCACCAGTTCCCCTGCCCATGGGATTTTCTGGGCAGGAATATTGGAGTGGATTGTCATTTTCTCCAGAAGATCATTCCAATCCAGGGACTGAATCCATATGTCCTGTGTCTCCTACATTGCAGGTGAATTCTTTACTACTGAGCCACTAGGGAAGTGCCATAAATTTATGTGTAAGTTAATTAATAAATATAAATCTTTATTAAATAGATTTAGCAGAGCAGAGAAGGGATAGATCTCACACTCTTCAGTGATAGCATAGCCCAACTAAATAAATATTCCTCTTCTTTCCCACCACGACTCCGTCATTGAAAAGCCATGGACTCTTTGTTTACTGTTGGGCGTCCCATGCGGAGCTAGTGGTAAAGAATCTGCCTGCCAATGCAGGAAACATAAGAGAGGAGGGTTTGGGAAGACCCCCTAGAGTAGGAAATGGCAACTCAGTCCAGTATTCTTGCCTGGAAAATTCATAGGCAGAGGAGCCTGAAGGGCTACAGTACATGGGCCAACAATGACTTGGACATGACTGAGAGACTGAGCACACACACACACACACACATTTTCTTTTCTTTTCTTTTTGTTTACTCTAACCCTCCCAACTTCCTTTTCCTCTCTATAGAATCATTTTCCTTCTCTTGCTCTGAAGGGACTTGCAAGTGGCTAGCCATTGTAACTGACCCCTAACTGCAATTCTCTACATATCCTGAATAAAACCATCTTGGTTAGGGAAAGATCTGGCAGTTTGTTTATCTAAGGTCAATAGTTTTATATTCACTTTATTAACTTATTTTAGAATATGCTTTTGATTTTAAAACAACTATCAGTTTTATTTCAATAGGTATAAAATCACAAGGATTTTTTTATGCAATTATAAATTTATATCACTAGCAATTTAAAGTGCATTTTTACTCTGTAAGTTCCTTAACTTAATAAAAATAATTTTAATAAAACTCTGTGTTCCATCAAAATGCAAATTTTCATATTAGTAAAAAATTTGCATACATATTAACAAACTCCATTTTTTTCTTTAACATTAAATTTTTAGACCAAAATTATAACATTTACACAAACGACAGATTTTTTTCATCTTTGACAAAATGAATTCCCCAAAGTTGTAATTCGTTTGCATTATTTGATTGGAAAAAATAAAACTATTATTGAAATATTTTACCTTTCTCACTGAGAGGTCTAATGATACATATTAAACCAGTGTGTGCTCTTAGCTGTTTGTAAAGTATTTCTTGTGCTAAGGGAGCCAGTGTGAAAAATTAGTGCATGTATCTACATGTTCTATTGATGGGAGGTCAATGTTTGAATAAATGATAAAAAAGTGTAAAACATAGTAGTTTTCACAAAATCTGCTAATTATGCTGTGATATGGTTTCACATAAATGGATTAAACTCAGGTAACACCAAATTGAATATGCTTTGAGTCACTGTAGTTCCCAAAACTGTCTTGAAAGTTTAAATTTAAAGAAAGTTCATCTGCTAAGGATTACAATTAAGTTTCTCAATAGAATTAGTAAGCAATATTTAGATTCAGAAATGAAACTTGAGTCAGTTTATACAATAAAATGAAATTATCTTTTTATTGTTTTATTATAGTTTTAGCCTACAGGTCAAATCTTGGGTTAAAAATCTCAGTGATTCTTAAAGTAATGTCTAGATCTATACAGGATTAAGTTATTTTTCCTTCAGAAATTCAATAGCAGGATGATACAAATAAAACTTTTTAAAAAGCATTAGACACATCTATGTATTCACATCTCCTTTCAGTTGAGACTGTCATCTACAAATCATCACTTGCCATCTACCTCTACAAGGATTAAATTATGAGCCATTGCAGTTGCTAACCATCAACATCTCCTGAAAGGTGATTGTGGTGATCAGGAATAACAGGTTATATATTTTGGGGAAAGTGGCAGAGCAGGTCTTCAGATAGTAAGATATTTTCTGGAGAATATTTTATAATTGTTGCATTGCCTTGTATTTAGAAAAGCACTAAAATCCTTCACAGTGATGTCTGCTCCTTGTGACTAGTAACAGCCTTCACAAGACCAACAGATATCTTCTGCAAAATATGTGCTTAATCGTAATACTTCCATTTCACCAAAATCACGTATACCCTGAACTTCTCCTCTACCACTTTGGAGTAGTTTCCCAGAACTACTGAAATGCTGTCTCCTGGGATATAGTCCTCATTTTGCTCCAAATAAAGCTTAGCTCATTACAGTCACACTGCACATTCCTTTTCAGCTGTTGAGACTCTTAACCATGATCTAAAATGGTCAGATCATAGTCTCCTCTAACATTACTTTTGGGGTTAGTTTATGTGAATTTTGACTTCTTCAGAGTCATGCAAATACTTTATTTGTTCCAATCTGCTTAAAATGTTTTGGAATGCAACTCTGCAGACTGGTTTAAAGGCATTTTCTTTCTGTTAAAAGTAATTTTCTCTATCTTATAAAAATAGTTCAAAGCTATTAAAGTTTCAAACAATGAAATAAACATTTGTTTTTTTATGTGTATGTTGTCATAAAAAAATCAAAGAATAGTTCGTATTAAGTAACAGTATATTTTGTGTATTCAAAAGGTTTTCAAAATGTTTGTTCCTTTCTTAAATGAATCTTCTCTTTTATTTGCTTGTTATATTGAATCTTATAGTCTGTTTAAATTAAACCTTGTTACCAAAAAGCTCTGCTGTGCTGTGTTTTGGTTGCTCAGTCGTTTCTGACTCTTAGCGGCCCCATGAACTATAGCCCATTAGGATCTTCTGTCCATAAAATTCTCCAAGCAAGAAGACTGGAGTGAATTGCCATTTCCTTCTCCAGGGCATCTTCCTGACCCAGAGATTGAACACAAGTCTCCTGCATTGCAGACTAGAGTTCTTTACAATTGAGCCACCAGTTTCATTAAGCCATAATGGAAAAAAATATAAAATGTTATGTATATGGCTAATCACTTTTCTGTAGAGCAGAAATTTGTACAACGCTATAAATCAGCTATACTTCAATTAAAAATAAAAATTAAAATAAATTATTCCAACTTTTAGAGATTCCAGAAAATTTCACAAGTGATATGTAAATATTCTGAAGACAGTTGAAGTTAACAGAGCGAGATTATTTTTCCCAGAAATGAACTAAATTACACAGCATACAGGGTGCACACACACACACACACACACACACACACAAACATGCACACTTACTCAAATATTAGCCAAAATTATAGATTGTAAACTATGTTTATTCTTGTCAAAATTATTATTAATGTTATAATCAAGGATTAAAGTCACTGGTTGCCTCCTCAATCTCTAGTTAAGTCAAAAGTCTGTATTTTTACAAGTATAAAATCAATGAAAGTATCATAAGCTTAAACTTAGCTGTTTTCTTACTTCTTGTAGTTCAAGTATATGTAAAGTGAATCTCAGTTTCTTAACATGATTTGTTCACCTGAGTAATATTTACTTTAAAAAAGTTATATATGTTACATAATTTAATTAAACATTAAACAATAAATTCTTTCCATTCTCCATCTTAAAGAGTAATTATTTGTCTTATTTTGTACTATGTTTCTGCATTTGAGCATGAAATTTTGAAATATGAAAATTTTGAATATGAAATATGAAAAGTTTATACGAAAATCAAAATATTTATATTGTTTTCTGGAAAAATTTAATGTAGGTACAATAAAAAAGTGAAAGTGAATGTGTTAGTCACTCAGTCATGTCCAGCTCTTTTAAACCCCATGGACTATAGCCCACCAGGCATACCTATCCATGGGATTCTCCAGGGAAGAATACTGGAGTGGGTTTCCATGCCCTCCTCCAGTGGGTATTTCTGACCAAGGATTTGAACCTGGGTTTCCTATATTACAGATGGATTCTTTATCATCTGAGCCACCAAGGAAGCCCAATACAATAAGAATTATCATCAATCATTATCATTATGATTGTTAATGATTAGACATTCATTAAAACATTTTTATGTCACTGTTTATGATGATTTTTTTTTTGCTGAATGAATGTTGTTCATTATATCTTTTCATTTTTTTCTTATAGCAATTGCTTTTTCATATGTTTGTGTGGGAACTCTTCACTTTGATTCTAAATTTTAACAATTAATTCAAACAACCTTTAAAATATTTTTCTTCTTTCTATCACTGCCTTTTCCCCCTGACTCCATCTTCCCAATTTTGATTTCTATCAAGATTTCAAGTTTCCCTCATTCTCAATATCATAAATGTTTAAAAAAATACAACTGAATTTATGTATAAGAAAAAATATAGATTTTTCTAAAAGTAAAGCCTGATTTAATGCTTCATGGTTTCAGACATCCACAATTCTTCCATTCTGATGCTAAAACAAATATGCCCTAGTATGTTGTGGCATCTGTTCCCATCACTTCATGGCATATAGATGGGAAAAAATGGAAACAGTGACAGATTTTATTTTTTTGTGCTGGAAAATCACTGTGGATGGTAACTGCAGCCATGAAATTAAAAGATGCTTGTTCCTTGGAAGAAAAGCTATGAAAAACCTATACAGCATATTAAAAAGTAGAGACATCACTTTTGCTGATGATGGTCCATATAGTCAAAGCTATGTTTTTTCCAATATCACTGCAGATGGTGAATGCAGGCATGAAATAAAAGACGCTTACTCCTTGGAAGGAGAGTTATGACCAGCCTAGATAGCATACAAAAAAGCAGAGATATTACTTTGCCAACAAATGTCTGTCTAGTCAAAGTTATGGTTTTTCCAGTGGTCATTTATACATGTGAGAGTCGGACTGTGAAGAAAGCTGAGCTTTTGAACTGTGGTGTTGGAGAAGACTCTTGAAAGTCTTTTGGACTGCAAGGAGATCCAACCAGCCCACCCTAAGGAGATCAAACCTGGCTTTTCTTTGGAAGGACTGATGCTGAAGTTGAAACTCCAGTACTTTGGCCACCTCATGCAAAGAGTTAACTCATTGGAAAAGACCCTGATGTTGGGAGGGATTGGGGGCAGGAGGAGAAGGGGACGACAGAGGATGTGATGGCTAGATGGCATCACTGACTTGATGGACATGAGTTTGAGTGAACTCCGGGAGTTGGTGATGGACAGGGAGGCCTGGCGTGCTGCGATTCATGGGGTCTCAAAGAGTTGGACAAGACTGAGTGACTGAACTCAACTGAATGATGGTTTTTCCAGTAATCATGTACGGATGTGAGAACTGGACCATGGAGAAGGCTGAGTGCTGAAGAATTGATGTTTTTGAACTGTGTTGCTGGAGGAGACTCTTGAGAGTTCCTTGGACAGTAAAGAGATCAAATCAATTAATCCTACAGGAAATAAACCCTGATTATTCACTGGAAGATCTGATGCTGAAGCTAAAGTGCCAGTACTTTTGCCACCTGATGTTAAATACTGACTTATTGGAAAAGACCCTGATGCTAGGAAATATTGAGGGCAAGAGGAGAAGTGGGTGAGAGGATGAGATGTTTGAATGGCATCACCGATACAATGGACCTAAGTTGTGAACAAACTCCGGGAGATAATGAAGGACAGGAAAGCCTGGCGTGCTGCAGTTCATGGGAACACAGAGTTGGACACAAGTGAACAACAATGTTGTGATCAAAATGGAAGTATCATAGGTAACAATCACAGGATGTAGGAATAGATTTTGTAAACAAGGATGAAATGTAAACTTCACCAAAAATTCACACTCTGCCCTCCTATCATCAACATTATGTGATCTCACATCTATTCCTACCTAGAAGTGAGGGTTAAAAAATGTGTGGTTTGGTGTTCTGGGTAGGCCTGCATCTGTGGAAAACCAAAAACCTTTGTTAATAAAGAAGAAAGAAGGGGAGAGAGAGAGAGGAAGGAAAAAAAGAAATGAAGGAGGGAGGGAGGGAAGGAAAAACAGTTAAAAAGAGCAATTGGAATTCTCTGTCAATTTGGTTCCTAGTTACTTAAAAGTTTCATTTTTTCTTTTTTTAATCAGAATTATGTGTATGACATTTACTTAACTTTTTTTCATATACATTCAGATTATTCTTTCTCAATTGATGGCTTTATTTAATTAGTTTTTAATATAAATGTATGTATTTTGATTGGAGGTTAATTACTTTACAATATCGTGTTGGTTTTGCCATACATCGACATGAATCTGCCACAGGTATACACGTGTTCCCCATCCTGAATCCCCCTCCCTCATCCCTCCCCATACCATCCCTCTGGGTCATCCCAGTGAACCAGCCCCAAGCATCCCGTATCATGCTTTAAATTGCTATATTTAATATTGTCTTGCATCTGAAGTATCATTTATTCCTGATATATAGCTTCTTAATTTGGAGTGAAATATTCTTTTAATTATCTATTAATTCATTTTCTAAAATTTTTATTTAGAATTCTGTGTATCAAGCATCAAGTATGGAACTTATGTATATCCATATATAAATGCATGTATAAAGATAAATATTTAACTTAGTTTTATATGTGTTATCTTTTATGAGTTTTTTGAGTTTTGAAATAGACAATAATTTTAAAATGAATGTGAAATATTCAGAATTTATCTGAAATATATACACATATACACACAAACAAACACAAATCATGACTAATTTGTTGTCTCTACTGTTCTTTGGAGAAATTAAAAATATATTAAAAAATCAGCTAGTTTTCATATTTATTAGTATGTTGGCACCTTGTACTATTTTATGTACCTTAATTTTTACCCATGTCATCTGCATGATGCACTTCCCATTTCTAATGCTCTTTTTACCTATTTGTATTTCTGCAATTAATTTTTTGTTAATTAAATTGTTAAGTAATTATCTATTTTGCTTCAAAAACAAGCAAGCTGCTGCATTTACTTATCAAATTTATTTTGTTTTGACTCATATTATCCCTGCTGTGATGTCAGGGGAAAGAATATGAATGACACACATTGGGCTTTGTGTGATGAAGATGTATGACCCTGGGATATGAGTAGCATAGTATCTCAGTAGACATAATTGTGCCTCTTTACATCCTTAGAGAAGGAAATTATAGGTTTATTATATGTAGGTAGGCTCTTCTGCAGGCTTCCCAGGAGGCACTGGTGGGAAAGCAATGCTTGTCAATGCAGGAGATAGAAGAGACATGGGTTCAATCCCTGAGTTGAGAATATATCCTGGAGAAGGAAATGGCAACCCATTCCAGTATTCTTCCCTGGAGAATCCTACAGAGAGAAGAGTTTGACAGGCCACACAGTCCATGGTGTCGCAAAAGAGTCAGACACAACTGAGTGACTAAGCAACAACCACAAATTCTTTTTGCAGGGGGGCAGACACTGGAATTCCCTTGAGAATGTAAATTCTTTCAAGATTATTTTGAATGTTTAAATTTTCCCATGATTCCCCTTTGCTGAAGGGTGATCAGGAGGGGGAGGGAGGTGGATTGTGCTAGATACATTTTATATTATAGACCACATCATTTGAGCCTCAGTGGGCAAAATGTTTTTTAAAAAAAAAACAAAACTGAAGATTTTAATGAAAAACTCTAAAATATGATGTGGAAGATGGCACATAGAAAAAGAAAACTGAGATCTACATAGGTCAATCAGATGGCAAATTGTAGCATACAATAGGAAGATTATGTTTCTCTTATATGCCTAACTCAAAGAACATTGTGTCAACTCAAGGAAGTTCAAATTGATAGCAAAGAATCTAATAGTGAACACCATCAGCAGAGAAGCAAGAAAAAAATCCTTGATATAAGAGCAGAGAGTTGCTACAAAAAATACTTGCATGCAGGAAACAAAACAACAGTAACAAAAAAATGCCAACAAGAGGCTCTAGGTGTGTGTTTTATTACCTCAAGAGGTAGTGGCCAAAAAAAACAAAACAAAACTGTGACATATTTGCTGCTCTTAATAAAGAGAAGTGAGGTCTTTGTGAACTCATGAACACAGGCTGCAGACTGTTTTGATTAAGTGTGGCAGAAGTGATGCCAAGTGACATCCAAGGAAAGATTAGAAAAAGCCTTACAGCTTGGCCTTTTGACAAGCTGGCACTATTGGAAGAGTGACTCTCTGAACAGGGTGCTCAAACTCTCCTTCTCTGGCCTCCATGCCAGACCATGAGAAGTTCAAGCCACATAGAAAAGCCACATGTAAGTATTCTGATCAGAGGTATTAGCTGAGTTTAGCCAGAGAGTAATCCCAACCCAAGCATCAGATATTTAAAAAAAAGAAAAGAAAGAAACAGCTTCAAGTTTATTCAAGCCCTTACTTTCTGTGTCACTCCTTGATTACCAGATGAAGCTCCAGACATTGTGCAGCAGGAACAAGCTGCTAATATGTCTGTTGCGTCCTCTCTAAATCCCTGATGAGAGAAACCATGACCATAATCAAAGAATGTTTTATACCTCTAAATTTGGGTAATTTGTAATGCAAAAAAGTAACAGAACAAATATGAGGTAGCCAGGATAGAAATTTTTGCAATAGGCTGAGGACAGAAAGAATACTTGGAGCCTAAGAACAGGAAACTTGCATTATTAATATGCATACTTACCTTGGGGCTTCCCAGGGGTGCTAGTGGTAAAAAACCCACCTGACAATGCAGGAGATAGGAGATGCCTTCGGATCCCTTGGTCAGGAAGATTTCCCTGGAAGAGGGAATGGCAATTCACTCCAGTATTCTTGCCTGGAGAATCTCATGGACAGAGGAGCCTAGTGGGCTACAATCCATGGGCTTGCAAGAGTTGGAAGTATCTTAGCACCAGCAGCAGCAGCATATTTACCCTTTTATGTCTATTTTGAAATTCTGTCATAGATCTAAATATATGATAGATAGATAGATAATAGATAGATAGATAATAGACAGATGCTGTCAGGTAGATAACACTCATTTGAAGTAAATACATTTATGAGTGTGTTATTTGCTCAGTCATATCTGACTATTTGTGACCCCTGGCCTGTAGCCCACCAGTCTCCACTGTTCATGGAGTTCTCCAGCCAAGAACACTGGATTGGGTTGCTATTCCTTTCTCCAGGGGATCTTCCAAACCCAGGGATTGAACGCATGCCTCCTGAATTGCAGAAAGATTCTTTACCATCTGAGCCACCAGGGAAGCCTTGTGATCTATAATATATGCCAAATGTTCCTGTGGATTTTTCAACAGGTAATATTAGTTTGCTTTTTTAACAAGACAGAAAATAAGTGAAAGATTTCTTTTTAGAAAATTATTAACTCTTTTAAGAAAATTTGATGAGTAGCTAATGTGTTAATCTTTAATATATTATTTCCAAATATTAGATGTAGCTATCACTTAAAAAGTTTGTTATACTAAAAGTATATTTCAGGAAACAAATTGACAGATTAAAATTAGATATAATATGTTGACACTTTAATATTAATTACATAATTTTAAGCATTAGTTCTGCAATATTCAAATAATTCAAATATTTAGTGTTGCTTTGTTTCCATAAGTTTACCAAGGTATAGTAAAATTAGAATTACACATATGCTGTGATTCAGTTTCATTAATATGTTTGTTATTGTTGTTGTTCAGTTGCTAAGTCATGTTCAACATTTTGTTACTACTTGGACTGCAGCGTGCCAGGCTTTCCTGTCCTTCACTATCTCCCAGAGTTTGCTCACACTCATGTACATTGAGTCAGTTATGCCAATTAATCCTCTGTTGCTCCCTTCACCTCTTGTCCTCAATCTTTCCCAGCATCAGGGTTTTTTCCAAAGAGTCAGTTCATCTCATCAGGTGGCCAAAGTATTGGAGCTTCAGCTGCAGCATCAGTCCTCCCAAGGAATATTCAGGGTTGATTTCCTTTAAGACTGACTGTTTTGATCTCCTTGCAATCCAAGGAACTCTCAAGAGTCATCTCAAGCACCACAATTCAAAAGCATCAATTCTTCAGCACTCAGCCTTCTTTATGGTTGAACTCTTACATCCATACATGATTACTGTAAAAACCATAGCTTTGACTACACAGAACTTTTTTGGCAAAGTGAAGTCTCTGCTTTGTCTTAGCTTTCGTTCCAAGGTGCAGGCGTCTTAGAATTTCCTGACTGCAGTCATGGTCTGCAGTGAATTTTGAGCCCAAGAAAATAAAATCTGTCACTACTTCTAATTTTTCCCCTTTGTTTGGCTATGAAATGATGGGACCAGATGTCATGATCTTAGTTTATTGAACGTTGAGTTTCAAGCCAGATTTTTCACTCTCCTTTTCACCCTTATCAGGAGGCTCTTTAGTTCCTCTTCACTTTCTGCCATTAATGTGGTATTATCTGCATATCTAAGGTTGTTGATATTTGTCCTGGCAATCTTAATTCCAGTTTGTGATTCATCCAGCCAGCATTTCTCATGATGCACACTGCATTTAAGATAAATAAGATGGGTGACAATGTATAGCCTTGTCATAATCCTTTCCCAATTTTGAACCAGTCTTTCGTACCACGTCCAGTTCTAATTATTGTTTCTTGATCCACATACAGGATTCTCAGAAGACAGGTAAGGTTGCCTGGTATTCCCATTTGTTTCAGAATTATCCACAGTTTGTTGTGATGCACAGAGTCAAAGGCTTTAGTGTAGTAAATTAAGTAAATGTTTTGCTGAAACACCCTTACTTTTGTCCATGGGATTTCCCCAACAAGAATACTGGAATGGATTGCCATGTCCTCCTCTGGGGCTTCTTCCCAACTGAGGGATCGAACCCATGTCTCCTGCATTGCAGGATTCTTTACCACACCACCACCCTTGCTCTGTATACATTCAATGAAGTACTATTGGATATGAGAAGGAAGGAAATCCTGGCATTATCCAGAGCATGGAAGTTCCTTGAGGGCACTATGATAAGTGGATTAAGTCAGACTAAGAATAACAAATACTGTATTATCTCACTTATATGTGGAATAATAATAATAATAAATGTTCAGAGAATAGAGTAGAGTGACAGTTACCAGGGGCTGGGATTGGGGAGATACAAAGATATTTGTCAAAAAGTAAAAACTTCCAAGTAATAATATTAAGAAGTTCTGAGACTCTATTTTAATATATTTTTAAAAGTGGCTAAAACAGCAGATCTTAAATGTTTTCCTCAAAAAAAAGTAATCATATGACATTATGAATGTTTTTAAGAAATTCACAGATAAGTATTTTTTTCATATAAATATATGAAAATATTTTACAGTTTAATCATACACAATATTATATGTCAACAATATGTAAACAAAGCTGAAGGAAAAGATTAGGTTATAAAGAGACTATGGCTTCTATACTGTGAGCAGTCTTGCTACTTATCTGGATATGTAGCCAGAATGTTCTATAAGTACTGCATAGTAAAGACCAGAAGAAAGTTTTCTACCAGCACACAGTTTGGAACTGAGACTCAAGTCCATCACGTTCAAAAGGAAATTGGTTCAGTTCAGTCGCTCAGTCATGTCCAGCCAGTCAATTGTAAAGGAAATCAGCCCTGAATATTCATTGGAAGAACTGATGCTGAAGCTGAAGCTCTAATAATTTGGCCATCTGATGCGAAGAGCTGACTCACTGGAAAAGACCCTGATGCTGGGAAAGATTGAAGGCAGGAGGAGCAGGGGATGACAGAGGATGAGTTGGTTGGAGGGCATCAGGAACTCGATGCACATGAGATTGAGCAAACTCTGAGAGTTGGTAATGGACAGGGAAGCTTGACGTGCTGCATCCCATGAGGTCACAAAGAGTTGGACACGACTGACTAAACTGAATTTTGTGATTTACTCATTCATCTTTCTTCTGCTCTCTTTTGTTGTGCAGATAACTTATGCTTATTTATATATTTCCCATTTATTTTTGTCTTTATTCCTTCCTACACATTTGAACTTCCATCTGGTATCCTTTAACTTGAGAATGAAAATTATATATATATACACACATATATATATATACATATATATATATACTGTAATGAAGTCCTAGTTGAGACAAGTTAAATTACATTTTCTTAAATTTACTTTTTAAATGTATTTAGTTTGTCTTCATTTTTTTATGGTTATTTTTTTCCAGGGTATAAATTCCTAGGTTTACTGCTTATATATATAAGTTTAATATAGATTATATATAATATATTATATTATATATAAAACTTTATACTTATATATTAATATGTATTATATAATATATAATTATATATCTATATATACATATACTGTAATGAAATTCTAGTTGAGACAAGTTAAATTACATTTTCTTAAATTTACTTTTTAAATGTATTTAGTTTGTCTTCATTTTTTTTATGGTTATTTTTTTCCAGGGTATAAATTTCTAGGTTTACAGCTTATTTTGATTTCAGCACATAGTTTTCTTTCTTTGCTTTTGCTCTGATGAAACTTTAGGTAACATTTTTTTTTTCATTCTTTTTAATGTGTCTTTCCCCCCAAGCCCAACCATTTCTATGATTTCCTTTTTATATTTAGCTCTCAGCCTTTTAATTTTGATGTACCTCATTTTATTTTCTTTGCATTTATCATGTTTTGAATAGAATGAGCTTCTTGGATCCCTGAGTTGAAACACTAACAACATTTTGGAAAAATTCTTGGCCACTGTCTCTCCAAATATGTCTTGTATCCAATTTTCTCTCTGCTCTCCTCCCAGATCTCCAATCACATGCATACTAGAATATTTTATATTTGCTACAGATGTTGGATATTCTGTTTACATTTACTGAATTGTTTTAAATTCCTCTTCATTGACATAATGTAGAAACTAGCTTTAAGTTGGCTGATCTACTTTTTCTTCTGTTGCATCTAACCCATTGTGAATTTACTCATGGATTGCTTTTACTAACATTATGAAATTTTTCAGTTCTAATATTTCCATTTGCTTCTTTTTATAGCTTCCATTTCTACATTGAAAAATCACTATCTTTTTATGCATTTATCATTTTTCCAGGAGGTGGTTTACTTTATATTTTTCATACTTTAAAGGTTTTATTACCCTAAAATCTTTTTCCATCAGGACATTTTTCTCTTGATTGTGAGTATATGTTTGTGGTTCTTAGTAATTGCACAATCTTCTTTGTATGTGGGGCAATATCTAAAACAAAACAAAACAAAATACTGGATGATGGTATAAATAATATGATTTCCAGAAAAAGGCATACTTCATATTCTATCTAGATGCTAGCGTGTATGACCAATATATAGTCAGTAGCTTAGAAACATCTGGACGTTTTATAGCTATTGTTAGATTCAGTTCACTAACTTCAAACATTTTGAGGGCATAATTAAGCCCTATCTTCAGTAGAAATTGGATCTAATGAAATCTAAGTATCTTATGCTGATTTACAGTTCTGATATAATTGTTCTCTATTATGGGGGGGGGGGGGGTCCTTTTTGTTTTGCAACCGGGTGCCAGGATTTGTTTTTGTTTTCTGGGGGCGGGGGGTGTTGTTTCTGTTGATATTTTCTATGTCCTCTACTCCTGTCCCAATTTTTAGATTTCTCAAATCCCTCTCCTTACCACACTTGCTGGTCCATGGTAGTTGGCTGACAGTGTAGGCCATTCTTTTTCAGGGAATATATGTCTGTGTCCTCCTTTTCTGTCCAAAATACTGAGTCTCATGTAGCTGCTTTGTACGCCGGGATGCCTTTTATACCTTTTGGGGCACCCGTTTCAACTCCACTTCCTGGTTCCCAGCTATTGGCATCCCCTTCATATTTATTATACTCGCTGAAGATGGTCAGGGTGTGTATTTGCATGTAGGAGGAGATTCACTTAATAACTGGAGATACTCAGAATCCTACTTCATCTTGCTGGCTTACGTCTGGCCATTAAGTGTCTCTATATTTCTTTTTCTTTCTTTTCTCTTGTGTGTTCACTTATTATTCTGTTATGTTTCCAGAATGAACATAACTCGGGTATGTTTCTCCTACAAAAGACAATTCTTTATTTGGACTTACTTTATTTAGATTTTCATATGTTTAGTGCTCTGACAGGAAGGAGAGGGTTATGATTTTTAACTTATAATAACTGATCTTATTGTTCTGGTGAGAGTAATGGTCATTTGTAACAATCCTAATGAGATAAAAAAATAAATATTATATTTAATAAACATTTCATTTTAATTTACTTGCAAAGAAAAACATCAAACGCTGATTTAATTGTTCTGTTTCTTCTTTTTTTCTTTTGGCCACACCACAGGGCCTGTGGTCTTTCCGTCACCAGGGGTCAAACTTATGCTTTCTGCAGTGGAACTGCAGTCTTAACCACTGGACGAGGGAAGTCCACTGTCATTACTTTTCTTTTTTTTTTTATCTTTTAAAGATTTTTTGATGCTCTGTTTCTCCATTTGCAATTCTGTAGCACTTGAAAAGTTTAATTTTCAACATAGGAGTAACTTCTTAAAATGAATTATAACACTTTCAGTGTAATAAATGGATCATTTAAGTTCTCAATTTATACATTCAGTTTTACTTTGCTAGGTGCTTTTTCCTAATATTTTTCTATGATATTTTAGCCTGTATATAAATCTGAAATTCAAATATTGACACTATTGGTAGAAATATCCAAAAATTAAGCCAATTCACAATTATATTTACAAGGAATTCCCTCTAAAAATGGTAATGTAAAGAAAAAAAAATCAAGTCATGGTAAAGAAGTCAAATATAAAGCTTAGCAGAAAAAAATTCTTCTTTATTGCAAATATTTGCATTTTTAACAACAGGCTAAAATTAGTTAAAAGGACTAATGTAGTTTTCTTAGTTTTCTATTTCACTCCTTTACATTTTTTTTTTTTTTTTTAATTTGAGAAAATTTGTGGTGGTATTTACCAGAGAAGCATATGTGTACACTTTAGGATACTGGTAAAGTATGAAGATTCTGAGAAGTTTGTGAAAGTAAAATATTGGTTTTAAAGGTTTTTTTCTTTTATGAATACATTAATGTTTTCTATCTTTACTATGCATGGAATTTTGAAGAAACCCTGATGAAAAAGAATATGTGTGTATGCATTTTAATTAAGCTATTTTATTCCATTTTATTTCAAATGTATACAACACTTTTCAAACAGATGCATCAAATATTAAAATCTTTCCAAACCTTTTCTATTTCTATTTTCCTTTTTGCTAAATCATTGTAGATTTCAAGACCTTTCATTCCTAAATTATCTGACATGTATCTTTCAGAAAAAAAGGACATTAGTTCCTATGTAATGATAACAAAATTACTACAAATTACTTTCAAAATCAATAGTGATACAACAGTACAATCAAACAAAATCCCCAGCTGGCTTCACCATTTTTCTTTTATTTATTTTTTTTCAATTCAGTCTCATACATTGCACATTTCTATAAAGTCTCTTTTAACCCCTTCAGGTTAAACCATTCCCACTGCTTCTCTCTATTCTTTATGGCCTTAAACTTTTGAAGAGTCCAGACCAGTTACCCTAGAATATGTTTTGCATTGCCAATTTATCTCTGTCTTTGATTTCATTCTGGTCAGTAATTTCTAGGAAGAGCATTAAATAGATGATGCCTTTCACTCCTGCTTTATGACATTCTAGGAAGTTGTTCAGTATTAACGACAGAAAATTTGATCAAAATTTGATCAAAAGGAGGAGAATGATAGATTTCATTCTTATAAGGATATATTTTAATGTGCAATTAAAAATAAATTATAGGGTGATTTTCTGAAACTGTATAAGTGGGCTGTTCCTCAAAAACATTCACACTATGAATTTAGCATATCTTGATTATTTTTGCCTGAATTTTTGCTTGATAATCTTTGCTTTAAATTACCTAAAAAATGTTGATTTTAAAAATGTTATTTGCTATACATTTATTAAGTTTCTCCACTCTATACTCTCTCTTTCTTCATGGATTCAATTAATTTTTTAGTTAATTCAATTTGCTATAATTTATTAGTGTCATGATTATTTTTTATATTCAAATTGTCCTCAACATGATCAATTAAAGTCACTTCTATTTAGTGTTATATCTCACTTTTTTTTTTTTTTTGGAAAATGCTATTGAGATATGAAAAGGCAAAAAGAATAGTGTATAAACAATTTTATTTATTGATAAGTTTTTACAAGGGGAATGAATATTTTAATCTGTTAACCAGGTTAAGAAAATATATTTTATAAAATCTCTGCAGTTCTCTTAATGTCTCCTCACAAATGCAGTCCCTACAGGGAGCCATGGTCCTGACTTTCAGGTTTTCAGGATGGTCAGAAAAAGCTATTCCATTTCCCAGGCCTGGTATTTATTCTTCTTACCAGGAAAAACAAATGCAAAAGTCATTTGGTCATAAAAACTCTTGTTTGGAATTAATTATTCATAATACTCCTACATGTCAGTAATTGCTATTATCTCACTTTTCATCATCTATATAACAGATATCAAATGCAAAGATAAATGCAAATGAATTGTGAAATCTCATTTTTAAGGGTCTGTGTGGTACCACTCTTGAGACCATATGCTGACCTAACCAGGCCCTATCATAAAAGCAGAAGTTAAGCTAGTTATCTCAAATTTAAGAGGTTAATGTGAGGATGGGATATATAAGCTGTTGGACAAAGAAATATGAAACAGGGACACAGAGAATACTGAACTAATAACTTCGGGAAGAAGTACCTCCTTGCTGTGACAAAGAAGAAAGCTTAGGGGTATTAGAATCTAGAAACTTGGATAGATATAACATTTCATTTAAACTGTCAACTTGACTAGGTTATGGAATGACTAGGTGTTGGTCAAATACAACGCTGAGTGTTTTGTAAGAATGCTTAAGGATGACCTTAATATTTAAGTGGGGGCTTCCTTGGTGTCTCATTGGTAAAGAATCTGCCTGACAATACAGGAGATGCAGGTTTGATTCCTGGGTCAGGAAG
The DNA here is from genome assembly GCF_023091745.1 of Budorcas taxicolor. Lineage (NCBI taxonomy): Eukaryota > Metazoa > Chordata > Mammalia > Artiodactyla > Bovidae > Budorcas > Budorcas taxicolor. The sequence continues at coordinate 50,689,667 of NC_068929.1, read as the reverse complement.
ATCCCCTGGAGAAAGAAATGGCAACCCAGTTCAGTACTCTTGCCTGTGAAATCCCATAGACAGAGAAGGCTGGCAGGCTATAGTCCATCCATAGGGTTGCAGAAAATTGTTGGACATGACTTAGCGACTAAACAACAAAAACAACATTTAAGTTAATAGACTGAAGAAAGCTGACTGCCTTTCCCAGTATGGGTGGATTTCATACAATTAGTTAAATATCTGATCAGAAAAAACCCTGAGAAACAGGGAATTCCTCCCATGTGACTTCCTTGAACTGGGATATTTGTCTTTTTCTGCCTTCAGACTCAAATTGAAACATCAGCTGTCCCAACTACACCCTTGGATCTCCTGGGTATTAGTCCCTTGGACTCATGTTGAAACTCAGACATGGGCTTTCCTGGATCTCCAGCTTGCTGAATGCAAATCTGGGGGTTGTCCACTTCCATCATTTATATATATATATATATATATATATATATATATATATATATATACTTTCTCCTATATATAGGAAGGTTCTGTTAATGGAAGTAAAAAAAAAAAAAAAAGCTGAAGGTGTTAACTTACAGCCATTGTGTGGGTGAAGAGCCATCTCTGTGGCTAGTCTCATAGGAAAGCAAACACACAGGATGGAGCAAGTCCTTTCTGCTTCTTCTGTCTTCTAGTCTCCTTCAGTGATTTCCTTGTATTAAAACCTAACAAAGTCAACTGGTAACAAGAGAAATAACATCTTCGGAGACAAAGTAGTAATATCAGAGTAGCTTAATAATCTTAGCTTCTGACATTGTAGATTAGATTTGTTAAAATTGAATCTTATATAAATGGAATCGTGTAGAACATACAGTATGTACTATTTTGCATTTTTTGCATATTATTTACATTTAATTCAATTTTATTTAATATTGACAAATACTTATTTTTTGACAATATTTATATTGATTTCACTTAGGGTAAATCAACTAGCCTTTAATTTTCTATCTGTAATTTCTGAGATGGTCTTAAAAACAACTTCTGATGCCTAATATTATTTTATATTTAAAATAAATTTCAGATTCTTGTTTCTTATAGTTACACCTTTTTTAATGAATATATTTACACTTGAGAACTAAAATATTTAATTCTTCTCTGGATTGTATTGAAAATATGCTGTTATTTCAACATTTCAAAATTTTCACTACATTGTTAATAAAAAATTCTGAAATAAACAGTAAAGGTCTCTGAAACAAATCTTAAACTAATGGGACAAATATATCATATATCAATTTTTAAAGTTTTGGTCAATAAAATGAAAAAGTATTAAAATATTTTTAGACCTATAAGTGTCATTCAAAAAAAGATATAGTTTCCATAGTTTTTCCTACATTAATCTTCAGGATGTGTGTGTGTGTGTGTGTGTGTGTGTGTGTGTGCGCACGCGCGCATATTCAGTCAATCGTGTCTGACTCTTTGTGGCCCCATGGACTGTGTCTTGCCAGCCTTCTCTAACCATGGGATTTTCCAGGCAGGAATACTGGCATGGGTTGCCATTTCCTCCTCCAATAATCAGGATATTATCTCAAATTTGTTAATATGAACACTGTCTTTCTGTGTTTTCCAGGCTACAAACTGACTATATCATCCATTCTCTATTCAGTTTCACACTTCTCATTAGAGATAGGAATTTTTCATTAGAGATCAACACTGACTGCTTCAATTGCTAGTTTAAAAAACTTTATTATTATTCTTTATTATCAATGAAATAAATTCAATAATTTTCATTAAGAAATAGTAACAAACTACGGTTTTTGAGTGCTTGAGTTCAATGTTTGAAAGGTTTTGCAAGAATTATTGTTCATTTTGTTTAGTAGATACAGTCATTATCCTTATTATATAAATGAAGAAGAGGATTAGGTAAGATAAATGATTTTCCAGAAACACATAGGTGGCACCTAGGAATTTATCCATATTTTCCAAATCTAGAGCCCCAGCTTGTCCATTTCCAGGACTGTTACATTCTAAGTCAATGTTCTTCCCAAAATAGCCAAATGTGTCTATTTATATTTACAATTTTATGCATAGTCTCCCAGCTAAAAATGAAATCATAAATTTAATGCTACACAGATGGTCCTAACTTTTCTTTCTACCTTTCCAAAATGTTGACTACTTATCCTTTTTAGGTTCTATTTCTTTTTAAAACTCTCTTTAAATATGCTAACCAAAAGGTTACTTTCTTCTTTCAAAGTGATGAAAATTTCTCATAACTCAAGCTTAAATCCACTCCAGTATTCTTGCCTGGAGAATCCCATGGACGGAGAAGCCTAGTAGGTTATAGTCCATGGGGTCGCAAAGAATTGGACACGACTGAGCGACTTCACCTTCACCTGCACCAGGCTTAGAAGCTTTCCACCATTCCATCCTGATTATAATTTGTATATGGAAAATAATTTGAAATGTTAATCCTTGTCTCAGATGTGTCTCATGATCATGTTTCCTTGGTTTTTTTTTTTTTTTTTTTTTTTTTTTTACTATGCTGCTTAGCCCATGGGATCTTAGTTGAACCCTCCCCCTGCATTGGAAGCAGTGTTATAATCACTGGACTGCTGAAGAAGTCCATGATCATTTTTTATTTTTATTTTTTTAACCACTGCTTGATAAACATCTTTTCTCTACCCGTCCCTCTATTAAACCCCAGTAGAAATCTATTTTCCATCTGGGAAAGTGTCCTGTTCAACATTTGAGCAGAGTATTTTCTATCTATGAATTCTCTCTCTTGCCATGTGGAAATGAAGTTAGATAAGACTGTGTTTCACATCAAAGTTGTATTTGCCTTATAACCATTTGCTTTGTGAATGGCACACACAGGAAGCTTAATGCTTCCATGGAGGGGGGAAATTAATGGGACTATTAGAGTTACAAAACTTGCCAGACACAGTCCTTCACAACAAACCCTCTGTATAGTAAATCAAGTTTAACTTTATTTTATGTCCCTCCCATGGAAAATCTTAAGGTGCCCTTCCAGACAGTAATGCTTATCTGCAAAGCAGCACGATGCTATGGAAGTCTTATTTTCCTCAAGGTCTCTGAGCATTTGAAAATAGACTTATATATTGGCTGAATATCTACATCCTTCTATTATTTGCATTATTTTATTTTTCACTGCAATTACTAACACAGGTGGAATCACTAAAAAAGCAAGATGATTTCCACAGCAAGGGGCAAGAAGGTGAAAAACAGGGCAATGTTTGAACAGCCAACTTATTCAGTTTCTAGTTTTTGCATATAACAATCTGGTTCTCCAGCCATAAACAATTTTGTTTTTGATGCATTATTTTTGGGGGTCTTTGCTGGCGGTTCAGAAGGTAAAGAATCTGCCTGCAATGCAGGAGCCTGGGTTTGATATCTGGGTTGAGTAGATCCTCTGGAGAGGGGACTGGCAACCCCTTCAGTATTCTTGCCTTGGAAATTCCATGGACAGAGGAGCCTGATGGGCTACAGTCCATTTTCATCCAGTCTCTAAACCTAACAAGACACTCTCTGTTTAAGAATTTCCACTAAGGTAGTAAAATAAAGTGAAAGTGAAAGTTGCTCAGTTTTGTTCTACTCTTGCAAGCCCATGGACTATAAAATCCATGGAATTCTCCAAGCAAGAATACTGGATACCCCTCACTTCAGGCTGATTCCTTACCAGCTGAGCCATAAGGGAAGCCCAAGAATACTGGAGTGGGTAGCCTATTCCTTCTCCAGCGGATCTTTCTGGCCCAGGAATCAGACCAGAGTCTCCTGCATTGCGGGCAGATTCTTTACCAACTGAGTTACCAGAGAAGCCACTAAGGAAAATGGATCAGAAATAAGGCTGCTCTATGAGCAGTATCTACCTTGTATAATAATCAGATGGAATTTCTTATCTTCTTCTTTTCAGGCTTCTGGACTATATATACCAGGTTGGAGAAGAGAAATGGGTGCTGATTAGTCATATATGTGTTTGCCTAGTTGGAATGTCATCAAACAATTTATTTTTTTATATTTTTTCCAGGGTATATTTCTTTTATTTTTTTTTCAAACAATTTTTATTCTCTGATTTCCAAGTCTCCTCTGCCTTACTCATGCTTGGTTAAGTTTTCTTTAGCTTTGATCTGTACAGACCTGGGAGCTTTCAATGGGAATATTTTGCCATGAACTCCCAAAGAAAAGTAAATTCTCATCTCTAAACTCATAACAGATATCTTAGAATTAAACGCACCATTTATTTAGAAAGGGCTTTCCTCGTGGTTCAGACAGTAAAAAATCTGGCTGTGATATAGATCCAGGTTCAATCCCTGGGTTGGGAAAAATCCCCTGGAATATCTAACCACTCCAGTACTTGTGTAAGACACACTTCGTTTTTTAAGCTTCTGCTCTTCTACAGAGTTTAGTCTCCTCTAAGGCAGATTATATTAGTGGTCAAGAATATACCTGCAAGACACAGGAGACACAGGTTTGATCCCTGGGTAGGGACAATCCCCTGGAGGAGGGCATGAAAACCCACTCCAGTATTCTTGCCTGGAGAATCCCAAGAAAAGAGAAGCCTGGTAGGCTACAGTCCATGAGGTTGCAGAGTTAGACGTGAATGAAGCAACATAGCATGCAGCATAGTCTGGCTTCAGGTAGCCATGCTACAGATGATAAATGGACATAATCCTGGTGAAATGCCAGAGTCTATTGGTGCTAGAATATTGTTTCATACCCCAAAAACAGTATGAAAAAGAAGAAAAAAAGACATGACACTGAAAGATGAACTCCCCAGGTTGGTAGGTGTCTAATATGATACTGGAATAGGGCAGAAAAATAGCTCCAGAAGGAATAAGAGACTGAGACAAAGTGGAAACAATGCCCAGTGGTAAATGCATGTGGTGGTGAAAATTAAGTCCAATGCTATGAACAACAATATTGCATAGGAACCTGGTATGTTAGGTCTATGAATCAAAGTAAATTGGAAGTGGTCAACCAAGAGATGGAAAGAGTAAACAGCAATATTTTAAGAATCAATGAACTAAAATGGATTGGAATGGGAGAATTTAATTCAGATGACCATTATATCTACTACTGTGGGCAAGAATCCCTTAGAAGTGGAGCAGCCATCATAGTCATGTCAATGTATGGCAAAACCAATACAGTATTGTAAAGTAAAAATAAGTAAATAAAAATAATAAAAATGGTGTAAAAAAAAAAAAAAAAGAGAGTCCACAATGCAGTATTTGGCTGCATTCTCAAAAATAATGAAATGATCTCTGTCTGTTTGCAAGGCAAATCATTCAATATCACAGTAATCCAAGTCTATGCTCCAGCAACTAATGTTACAGAAGCTGAATTTGAATGGTTCTATAAAGGGCTCCCCTTGTGGTTCAGAGGTTAAAGCATCTGCCTCGAATGCAGGAGACTCGGGTTTGATCCCTGGGTTGGGAAGATTCCCCTGGAGAAGGAAATGGTAACCCACTCCAGTATTCTTGCCTGAAGAATCCCATGGACGGAGAAGCCTGGTAGGCTACAGTCCATGGGGTCGCAAAGAGTCAGACACGACTGAGCGACTTCACTATTCACTATACCATGAAGACCTAAGGGAATATTTCATGCAAAGATGGGCTCGATAAAGGACAGAACTGGTACGGACCTAACAGAAGCAGAAGATATTAAGAAGAGGTGGAAGAATACACAGAAGAACTGTACACAAAAGACCTCCATGACCCAGGTAATCACGATGGTGTGATCACTCACCTAGAGTCAGACATCCTGGGATGTGAAGTCAAGTGGGCCTTAGAAAGCATCACTGCGAACAGAGCTAGTGGAGGTGATGGAATTCCAGTTGAGCTATTTCAAATCCTGAAAGATGTTGCTGTGAAAGCGCTGCACTTAATATGCCAGCAAATTTGGAAAACTCAGCAGTGGCCACAGGACTGGAAAAGGTCAGTTTTCATTCCAATCCCAAAGACAGGCAATGCCAAAGAATGCTCACTACAGTGCAATTGCACTCATCTCACACACTAGTAAAGTAATACTCAAAATTCTCCAAGCCATTTGTTTATTTTTGCTTTTATTTCCAATATTCTGGGAGGTGGGTCATAGAGGATCCTGGCAAATGAAGCAACTGACAAACAAATAATCTCAAAAATATACAAGCAACTCCTGCAGCTCAAGTCCAAAAAAATAAATGACCCAGTCAAAAAATAGGCTATAAATTAAATAGACCTTTCTCGAAAGAAGACACACATATGGCTAACAAACACATGAAAAAATGCTCAACATCACTCGCTATCAGAGAAATGCAAATCAAAACCACAGTGACGTACCATTTCATGCCAGTCAGAATGGCTGTGAACCAAAAGTCTACAAGCAATAACTGCCGGAGAGGGTGTGGAAAAAAGGGAACCATCTTACACTGTTGGTAGGAATGCAAACTAGCACAGCCACTATGAAGAACAGTGTGGAGATTCCTTAAAATACTGGACATTGAACTGCCTTATGACCCAGCAATCCCACTTCTGGGCATAAACACAGAGGAAACCAGAATTGGAAGAGACACATGTACCCCAATGTTCATTGCAGTACTGTTTATAATAGCCAGGACATGGAAGCAATGTAGATGTCCGTTAGCAGATTAATGGATAAGAAAGCTGTGGTACATATACACAATGGAGTCTTACTCAACCATTAAAAAAATACATTTGAATCAGTTATAATGAGGTGGATGAAACCAGAGCCTATTATACAAAGTGAAGTAAGCCACAATTAAAAACACCAATACAGTATACTAATGCATATATATGGAATTTAGAAAGATGGTAACAATAACTCTGTATTCGAGACAGCAAAAGAGACACAGATGTATAGAACAGTCTTTTGGACTCTGTGGGAGAGGGAGAGGGTGGGATGATTTTGGAGAATGGTATTGAAAGATTTATAATATCATATATGAAATGAATCACCAGTCCAGGTTCAATGCATGATACTGGATGCTTGGAGCTGATGCAGAGATGACCGAGAGGGATGGTACGGGGAGGGAAGAGGGAGGGGGGTTCAGGATGGGGAACACGTGTATACCTGTGGTGGATTCATGTTGATATATGGCAAAACCAATACAATATTGTAAAGTAATTAACCTCTGATTAAAATAAATAAATTTATATTTAAAAAAGATATTCTCCAAGCCAGGCTTCAGTAATACGTGAACCAAGAATTTCCAGATGTTCAAACTGGTTTTAGGAAAGGCAGAGGAACCAGAGATCAAATTGCCAACATCCGCTGGATCATTGAAAAGGCAAAAGAGTTCCAGAAAAACATATATTTCTGCTTTATTCCCTATGTAAAGCCTTTGGCTGCGTGGATCACAATAAACTGTGGAAAATTCTGAAAGAGATGGGAATATCAAATCACCTGACCTGCCTTTTGAGAAACCTATATGCAGGTCAGGAATCAACAGTTAGAACTGGACATGGAACAACAGACTGGATGAGAAATGCTGGGCTGGAAGAAGCACAAGCTGGAATCAGGATTGCCGAGACAAATATCAATAACCTCAGAAATGCAGATGACATCACCCTTATGGAAGAAAGTGAAGAGGAACTAAAAGGCCCCTTGATGAAGGTGAAAGAGGAGAGTGAAAAAGTTGGCTTAAAGCTCAGCATTCAGAACACTAAGATCATGGCATTTGGTCCCATCACTTCCTGGCAAATAGATGGGGAAACAGTGGAAACTGTCAGACTTTATTTTGGGGGGCTCCAAAATCACTGCAGATGGTGATTGTAGCCATGAAATTAAAAGACGCTTACTACTTGGAAGGAAAGTTATGACCAACCTAGATAGTATATTCAAAAGCAGAGACATTACTTTGCCAACAAAGATCCATCTAGTCAAGGGCTATGGTTTTTGCAGTGGTCATGTATGGATGTCAGAGTTGGACTGTGAAGAAAGCTGAGCGCCGAAGAATTGATTCTTCTGAACTGTGGTGTTGTAGAAGACTCTTAAGAGTCCCTTGGACTGCAAGAAGATCCAACCTGTCCATCCTAAAGAGATCAGTCCTGGGTGTTCATTGGAAGGAATGATGCTAAAGCTGAAACTCCAGTACTTTTGCCACCTCATGCAAAGAGTTGACTCGTTGGATAAGACCCCGATGCTGGGAGGGATTGTGGGCAGAAGGAGAAGGGGACGACAGAGGATGAGATGGTTGGATGGCATCACCGACTCGATGGACATGAGTTTGAGTGAACTCCGGGAGTTGGTGATGGACAGGGAGGCCTGGCTTGCTGCAATTCATAGGGTCGCAAAGAGTCGAACACTACTGAGTGACTGAATTGAACTGACTGATCTGAACTGACAGAAAAATGAAACATTCACCCTGATTCTTATGGAGATAGAAGAAAGTGAACTGAGTAGCTGAGGTATTGCCAAATATGTTTGAAAGTATTTTAAATAGTTTGGAACTAAACTTATATTAATTACCAGGCATAGGGAAAAAAAAGAAGGCAATAAATTAGAAATGTCATTACTGTCTTATATTTATATATTTTGCTTATGATCCTTAATATTTTGTTTTTTAAACAATTTTACATCAAGATTTCACATCACATTAATATTGGTGTATACTTGAAGTAAAGCACTAAAAAAAAAATTAATATGCCAAGAGGTTTATGGACTTTCCTTGTGGCTTAGATGGTAAAGTATCTGCCTGCAATGAAGAACAACCAGGTTTGATCCCTGGGTCAAGAAGATTCACTGGGGAAAGGAATGGCTACCCATTCCAGTGTTCGTGCCTGGAAAATTCCATGGACAAAGGCTAACAGTTTATAGTCCATGGATCTCAAAGAGTTGGACATGCCTGAGTGATTATCACTTTCAATTTCCTGGAGGGTTATAGTTTCCCTCAATATTTTCACAGCACAATCCCCATTTATTCAAATTAACAAGTGGTTATATTTCAAAATTAATTATAAATAATTATAGTTAACATATAGTTAATATCTCAAGACTCTCTTGAATTGCATAATCTAGTTTAAATAACAAAAAAGCGTGATTTTAATCATTAATGAGTTAATAGCTGTATTTTATAATATGACTAAAAATATTTTTCAGTCTACCATCATCAGTGACAAAGATAATACCAGTTGCATCTTAGATTAAGCTGAACATATGTCAAGGCTTTCAGACTCTTTTCTTCATTTACATACAGTCTACAGACAGTTCACAGCTAAAGAATCATGCGCAAAGATAGTAACATCATAATTCAGGGCTTAACTGATTTTGCTGGAAATCCCCCTGTTAGTACTGTCATTTCATGCTTGAATATTTTGAATTATATTCTATAGAAATGTTTCTTATAGTTTTAATTAACCCATAATTTTTGCTTATCATTATTACTAGATAAATGATAAGCCTCTAGAATCTTACAATTCAAATGTACATTTAAGTAGAGAATATAATTAATATCAAGCTAAACATACCTATGAATGACATTATCCAAATGAATCATTATTATTTAAAATAAATATACTTCTGTAAAAAATACACTTCTGTAGAGTAAAATATCCAAATTAGATCCTATATTAGAAACATTTTTTATTTTAAAAATACTTGATTTATGTACCTAGCCTTGACACCAAATTGGCAAATGTAGTTTTTAAGCTACCTTCCTGTGCATGCTGAGTCACTTCAGCTGTGTCTGACTCTTTGTACCCCTATGGACTATAGCCTGTCAGGCTCCTCTGTCTGTGGGATTCTCCAGGCAAGAATACTAGAGTGGGTTGCCATGCTCTCTTCCAGGGAGTCTTCCCAACACAGCATGGAACTCACATCTCCTGTGTCTCCTGCACTACAGGTGGATAGGCTTCCCTGGTAGCTCAGGAGGTAAGGAATCCACCTGCAATGCAGGAGACCCGAATGCCATCCCTGAGCTGGGAAGATGCCCTGGAGAAAATAGTGGCTACCTATTCCAGTATTTTTGAATGGAGAATCTCATGGACTGTATAGTCCATGGGTCTCAAAGAGTAGGACAAGACTGAGAGACTTTTACTTTCACTTTCTTTACACACCGAGCCACTTGGGAAGCCATTTTGAGCTCCTTCAGTTCAGTTCAGTTCAGTTCAGTCGCCCAGTTGTGTCCGACTCTTTGCGACCCCATGAAGAGCAGCACTCCAGGCCTCCCTGTCCATCACCAACTCCCGGAGTTGAGTCACTGATGCCATCCAGCCATCTCATTCTCAGTCATCCCCTTCTTCTCCTGCCCCCAATCCCTCCCAGCATCAGAGTCTTTTCCAATGAGTCATCTCTTCACATGAGGTGGCCAAGTACTGGAGCTTCAGCTTTAGCATCATTCCTTCCAAAGAAATTCCAGGGCTGATCTCCTTCAGCATGGACTGGTTGGATCTCCTTGCAGTCCAAGGGACTCTCAAGAGTCTTCTCCAACACCACAGTTCAAAAGAATCAATTCTTCAGTACTCAGCCTTCTTCACAGTCCAACTCTCTCATTCATACATGACCACAGGAAAAACCATAGTCTTGACTAGACAGACCTTAGTTGGCAAAGTAATGTCTCTGCTTTTGAATATGCTATCTAGGTTGGTCATAACTTTTCTTCCAAGGAGTAAGCATCTTTTAATTTCATGGCTGCAGTCACCATCTGCAGTGATTTTGGAGCCCCAAAAAATAAAGTCTGACACTGTTTCCACTCTTTCCCCATCAATTTCCCATAAAGTGATGGGACCATATGCTTGACCATAATAGCTTGTTCTTTCTTTCTTTTTCTTTCTTTTTTTTTTTTTTTTTTTGGCATTAATTTTTTTTTAAGTTAAGATATTGTAAATTTAATCTGTGAAAATCTATAGTATAGAATTTTAAACAATTGATACAAATAAATGTATTGTCACTTGTGTGCATTGTGTGTGTGTAGTATGAGTATTCTGTATTGAGCATTTTTTCCAGCACCTATGGTTTGGTTAAAAAGAAAACAAAACATAGGTAGTGATGAGAAAACATTGTATTATAATTTAAGCTTTGGCTGTTCAGTCACTCAGTCATGTCCCCATGGACATGGGACACTCTTTGTGGCCCCATGGACTGCAGCCTATCAGGCTTCCCTGTCTTTAACCATCTCCTGGAGTTTGCTCAAACTTTTGTCCATTGAACCAGAGATGCCATCCAACCATCTTATCCTCTGCCATCTGCTTTTAGCTTATCTCTATTTTTCATTCTTGTGGTGGGTTGATCAGCTTAGTACTCTTCTAATAATGTCTTGGTTTCAGAGCAAATGCAACAGTGAAAACAAAATGTTAGAGTTCCCAATGACAAGTTGGAGTCTTCACAGTGAAGAACCTTTTCAACCTCAGTAAATGTCATCTACATTGAAGCTACTCACAAACTATTAAACTTAGGTAAACATAAACATCTCCCCTAAATTATCGTAGTGATAATTTTCACAGAAGCCTGAGGAAGCCAATGCATGCCCTCTGCATGACAGAAGGTAGAGAAGTAGAAACTTCTGTTTCAAAGGAAGACAAACCTTTCCCAACTGCTTCATTACCAATGAACCCAATTGTCTATTATTATTTCTGAGAGCCTATAGACACAGATGTTGTGCTGAAATGAGTCCACTTCTGCTTAACTGTGTTAATTAATTCTTTGATGTTCATGCCAACTTGTATTTAATAAAGGCTATAAGAAAAATTGTCTTATTGCCAAGTTGAGGCTTAAATTGAAGAAAGTAGGGAAAACCACTAGACTATGCAGGTATGACCTAAATCAAATCCCTTATGATCATACAGTGGAAGTGAGAAATAGATTCAAGGGACTAGATCCCTTGATCCCTTATTATTATTTTTTTTGAGGGGTGGGGGGCAGGCAGAGGAGGGCAATGAGGCATGTGGAAAGATTGAAGGCAGGAGGAGAAGGGGAAACAGGGGATGAGATGGCTGGATGACATCAATGACTCTATGGAAATGAATTTTAGCAAGCTCTGAGATTTGGTCATGGACAGGGAAGCCTGATGTGCTGTAGTCCATGGCTTGGCAAAGAGTCGTACTCGACTGAGACTGAATTGATACTGGAGTAGGAAATGGCAACTCATTCTAATATTCTTGCATGAGAACACCATGAACAGAATGAAAAGCCAAAAAGATAGGCTGGAGAAGATAAGCCCACAAGGTTGGAAGGTGTCTAGTAAGCTACTAGGGAAGAGTGGAGGTCATTAATAATAGCTCCAGAAAGAATGATGTGGCTGTGCCAAAGCGGAAATGATGCTCAGTTGTGGATGTGTCAGTTAACAGTCCCTTGTTGAGAGACTGCAAGATCAACCAGTCAATCCTAAAGGAAATCAACCCTGAATATTCACTGAGAGGACTGCTGCTGAAGCTGATGCTCCAATATTTTGGCCACCTGATGTGACAGGCCAACTCATTGGGAAACACCCTGATGCTGTGAAAGGCTGAAGGCAAAATGAGAAGAGAACAGCAGAGCATGAGATAGTTAGATAGCATCAGTGAATAATGGACATGAATTTATGCAAACTCCAGGAGATAGTGGATGGCAGAAGAGACTAGCATGCTGCGGTCCACAGGATCACAAAGAGTCAGACACAGCTGAATGTCTGAACAATAACTTCAGTATATTGGAATACTATTTATCAATGGAAAGCTGTGAACTACTCATACATTCCAAAGCATTTATGACCCCGTAATACTGGGTAAAACAAACCAGGTAGGAGAATCTGTAGTGTTCAATTCCATTTACATGAAACTGTAGAGGAGGGCATTAAAGTATAGTCTCAGAAAGTATATCAATGATTACTTTGGACTGGGGGGAAAAAGCATGGGAAAAGTTTTGAAGGTTATAAAAATGCTTTCTACTTTGATAGGATGGGTACATAGGAATACAGGTAATATCATAGTATATGATATGATTTTATCATTAAAAACACGCACTTAAAATGGATGTCATTTCTTAAATGTAAATTAAGCCTCAATAAAGTTGCTTTAAAATTTTAAAAAGTACCAGTATTTATTCATACCTCACTATGTTTCACTGTATCGTGGCTTTGCATATATTCTTTTTCTTTCATTTGGCAACTCTGAGGGGTGTTAAAAGTTATTTTAATGTTGCAATTTTTTAGCATCTTATTTTCAACGTGCTTTGATTATCATAAATTACATAAGTAGGAGTAAAATGTTTAAGTCAATCCCATATTTCCATTTGTACACTAGTAATAGAATAATAGTTTGAAAACTAGCATTTTAATAGAATTACTGTGATGATCCAGAAAGATGATATGGGGTGGGAGGTGGGAGGACGGTTCATGTTTGGGAACTCATGTACACCCGTGGTGGATTCATGTCAATGTATGGCAAAACCAATACAGTATTGTAAAGTAAAATAAAGTAAAAATAAAAGTTAAAAAAAAATAAAGATGCTTGGGAAAAACAAACAAACAAACAAAAAACCTATTCTTTTCTATTGCCACTAAGTAGTAGTCTTTTCGATCTGTTTTATAGGCTACTTAATTTAACTGCCATAAATTTTTGATGAAGATTCCTGCCTATAGAGAGGAATTTTACCAATGCAACATATTTTTAGAATTATCTCAATTAGAATGTTTTCAATAATTGTTTAGCAACTGAATTCTCAGGAGAAAGGGGATATTTTATTTTAGTCAGCAATCAACAAGTATTTATTGAGCTCTCACAGGATGTCTTTTGTCGCACTAAGCAAATTTATCACTTCCTAAGCAGTACCTATGAAACTTGGGGATATATTCCCAAAGTTGCTGTTTAACACATTTCATGACATTAATTATATAAGAATGAAACAAAAGAGAAGAAATTAGCATTCCCATGTAAGATTTACCATTTTTATAGTATAGTATATGCTTTCAGAGTAATATCTCCCTTTTGAGTAAGTTGATGTATTGTATCATGAACATTATCATGCATATATCAGAAATTGATATAAACTTTAAATAAAAACTTCTTGAGAAATATTTCTGCCATCCTTGTATATTTCTATGAATAAATAAATGGGAGAAAAGATATTGAGGCAAACAACAATTTTATTGTCTATTTAGTTCCTATAAACTGCCTAAATGCAACATCCTTTTCAATACTTAATTCTGTGTTGCAAATTCCAAGTTATGAAATCAAACTTCTCAAGACTTCAGTCCTTTGGTTCTCCTCCACCACAACAGTGACTTCCTCATTCATCCATCAGTCACCACCTAGAGGCCCATACCACAGATTAATTTTGGAGCATGTATTTGATATTAGCTACTTTACAAACATATAAAAGCAAAACAATGTTATGAGTCATTCACAGTGTCATTTGGAACATCACTTGATAGTTTGGGATGAAGAAATACAGTCATTCAGACCTGTGCACACATGTGCATACATAAAATCCTGAAATTTCAGAAACATTTTTTACTTAAACCTAAAATTATTTATTGCCTGGTATTTTAAGTGCAATTTTATCCAAATTATAACTCTTTAGTTTCCTCCTAAGTTTTCAACAAGAAAGTGATATATAAACTCAAAATTGTTCCCTAAAGTATGATTTATATCACCATACTTCTTAAATTCTAAAACATTATGCGAGGAATAAGAGGCAATGGATAGACGAATGATTATTTGAAAGTAAACCCAAACTGCTTTGTACTTCTTTTGTGAATGTTCTAAGTAAAAAGATTACAAATGCATATTTTGCTGATCTTTAGTATATTTACTCTACATTTAGTACAAATAAAAATAACAATTTAAAATGAAAACATTATACCTACTTTATTTTTTTTCCACTTTATACTTGTTTAAGTGAAATAATACAGCAAAAAAAAAAAAAAAAATACTTAAAGGAAAACAATACACATACTATTTATATGCAATGTTCAGCCCCTATCGCTCAAGAGAAGGAATAGAGGAATGTTATTATTCCTGTTAGAAGGAGGAATGCATTCATTTCTATGAGTGGTTGACTTCAGGGTAAGTTACAATTTAAAATTTCCCACTGGGTTAATGGCAGGTACCAAAAGTTCAGAAGAGCATTAGTAATTACTTTTCCCCAAAGCAGAGATTTATCAGGAACATCATGCAGTTCAGCATTACGCATATCCTCTTCTTTTCAATTGTGGCTTAAAATGCTTGCAATTTAATGTTTCTTTTCCTAAGACACTCAAAGACCCTGTCATACTCAAATTGGTTTCTTTGGCTATTTCAAGTTACATTTTTTTTCTTTTTTTTCTTATTATTGTGCTTCTTTGTGAAATGTATTAACTACCATTGGTAGAAAAGGTGATGATCATTTCTCTGATCTATGTGTAGGTTGTATGTGTAGCAGACTTCTCTGGATGGAACTAGTCAGAGTATGTTTAGTGTTAGAAATTGTGTAAATCTTCTCACAGGCTGTCATTCTAAAATTTTAGGGACTATTGTTAAGTACTTCCTAAGTATACCAACCTAAATCTTTGAGATGATTTGCAACTTCAATCCACTGACATCTCAGAAAATTCTATATTAGTCTTTTTTCTTTCTTCCTGAGATCTTTGACACTGGCTCTGTGGCTTCCTATTCCCTTGGACTGTTGATTTTTCTCTCTGCCCAGGTCTCTATTTTCCCTAAGGCAGCTTCACACTCATTGTGTTTCCATAATCACTTTGCTGAACTGGAGCAAATCCTTTACTTCCTGGCCTTTACTTTACCATTACAAAGACAATAGTTTGGAAATGGTCCTAAGTGCTTACTATCTCACAGTTATTTTAATTATCTATTTATTTATTTCTCATTATAGACTTCCCAGACTTCCTCACAGGACTCTGGGGACAAAGAGTGGAAGAGGAGCCAGAACAGAGGATTAGAGAAGTAGCAATATCCATGATGTGCTTAAAAACCAAGCTCTGCTTTACTTGAAGAGGACTGATGCTGAAGTCAAAGCTGCAATACTTTGGCCACATGATTTGAAGAGCTAACTCATTGGAAAAAAACTCTCATGCCAGCAAAGACAGAGCAACTGAAGAGGGTGACAGAGGATGAGATGGTTGAATGGCATCACTGACTCAATGGACATGAGTTTGAGCAAACTCAGGGAGATGGTGAAGGACAGGAAAGCCTGGCACACTGCAGTCCATGGGGTCACAAAGAATCAGACACTACTGAGCTACTGAATAACAGGTGCCTGAGTTATTTCTGCCTGACAAGTGAATTCCTGACCTTGACAACCCCAGGTTTTCTATGTGAATAGAGATAAAGGCCTTGGCTTTTTACACATACTGAGCAAGATGGCCTTCACTTTCCCCAGGCTGGACTGAACTCTAAACAGATTTCCTCCTGATCAGAGGCCTTTGACCTTCCTTTTTTAGAGCATTCATTTTTGAAAATTCACCAGTGTAAATACTGTGCCTTGGAGAAGTAAATCTTTTTCCACTCTCTTGCCAGTTTTACAATCAGCACAATTCCTCCCCCGCCACCCACTGCCCCCAAGGATCTCAGGGCCATTGCATTAAAATGTAATCATCAAGGAAGATAAAGATACCTATATCCCTATCTTGGTGAAAAGGTAGGTGTCTCATTTTGGTAAGTGTCATTTAGCAGAAACAAAGTGACCCATGCAATGCAATAATTGCTGAATAAATTATTTTAGAAAGAGTCCCAGGTTTGTTTGTTTGTTTTTTTTTTTTACATCATCTATCATTTATTTATGCATTTTTAGTGGAATATAATTACTTTACAATGCTGTATTAATTTCTGCTGTGCAACATTGTGAATCAGCCATATGTATATGTATATCCCCTTATTAAAAACATTTTTTATTTGAAGGATAATTGCTTTACATAATTTTGTTGTTTTCTGTCAAACCTCATCATGAATCAGCCACAGGTATACATATATCCCCTCCCTTTTGAACCTATCTCCCATCTCCCTTTCCCTCGCACCCCTCTAGGTTGATACAGAGCCCCAGTTTGAATTTCCTGAGCCATACAGTGGATTCCTATTGGCTATCTATTTTACATATAGTAATGTAAGTTTCCACGTTATTCTTTCCATATATCTCACCCTCTCCTCCCCTTTCCCTATGTCCATAAGTTTATTCTCTATGTCTGTTTCTCCAAATAAATTCTTCAGTACCATTTTTCTAGATTCCATATATGCATTAGTACACGATGTTTATCTTTCTCTTTCTGACTTACTACACTCTGTATAATAAGCTCTAGGATCATCCACCTCATTAGAACTGACTCAAATGCATTCCTTTTTATGGCTGAATAATATGCCACTGTGTATATGTACCACAACTTCTTTATCCATTTCTCTGTCGATGGACTTCTAGGTTGCTTCCATGTGCTAGTTATTGTAAATAGTGCTGCAATGAACAATGGGATACATGTGTCTTTTTCAATTTTGGTTTCTTCAGGGTATATACCTAGGAGTGGGATTGCTGGGTCATATGGTGGTTTTATTCCTAGTTTTTTAAAAGAAATCCCCATGCCGTCTTCCACAGTGGCTGTATCAACTTACATTCCCATATACAGTGCAAGAACAGTCCCTTTTCTCCATATCCTCTCTAGCATTTATTGTTTGTAGACATTTTGATGTTGGCCATTGTGACTGGTGTGAGGTGACATCTTATTGTAGTTTTGATTTGCATTTCTCTCAGTCCTGGGTGTTCATTGGAATGATTGATGCTAAAGCTGAAACTCCAATACTTTGGCCACCTCATGCAAAGAGTTGACTCATTGGAAAAGACTCTGATGCTGGGAGGGATTGGAGGCAGGAAGAGAAGGGGATGACAGAAGATGAGATGGCTGGATGGCATCACCGACCAGATGGACATGAGTTCGGGTGAACTCCGGGAGTTGGTGATGGACAGGGAGGCCTGGCATGCTGTAATTCATGGGGTCGCAAAGAGTCAGACACTACTGAGTGACTGAACTGAACTGAACTGAATAATGAGTGATGTTGAGCATCTTTTCATATGTTTGTGATGTGATGTGAAGCCATCTATATATCTTCTTTGGATAAATGTGTGTTTAGGCCTTTTCCTCAGTTTTTTTTTTTTTTTTTTTTTTAATATAAATATATTTATTTTAATTGGAGGTTAATTACTTTACAGTATTGTATTGATTTTGCCATACATCAATATGAATCCACCACAGTTATACACATGTTCCCCATCCTGAACCCTCCTCCCTCCTCCCTCCCCGTAACATCCCTCTGGGTTGTCTCAGTGCATCAGCCTCAAGCATCCAGTATCATGCATCAAACCTGGACTGGTGACTCGTTTCATACGTAATATTATACATGTTTCCATGCCATTCTCCCAAATCATCCCACCCTCTCCCTCTCCCACAGAGTCCAAAAGACTGTTCTATACATCTGTGTCTCTTTTGCTGTCCCGCATACAGGGTTATCGTTACCATCTTTCTAAATTCCATATATATGCGTTAGTATACTGTATTGGTGTTTTGCTTTCTGACTTACTTCACTCTGTATAACAGGCTCTGGTTTCATCCACTTCACTAAAGCTGATTCAAATGTATTCTTTTTAATGGCTGAGTAATACTCCATTGTGTATATGTACCACAGCTTTCATTGGGTCATTTATTATTCTGGAATTGAGTTGTATGAGCTTCTTGTATATTTTGAAAATTAATCCTTTGTCAGTTGTTTCATTTGCTATTATCTTCTCCCATTCCAAGGGTTGTCTTTTCACTTTGCCTATAGTTTCCTTTGCTGTGCAAAAGCTTTTAAGTTCCATCAGGTCCCCCTTGTTTACCTTTGTTTTTATTTCCCTTACTCTAAGAAGTGGGTCATAGAGGATCTTGCTTTGATTTATGTCATCGAGTGTTCTGCTTATGTTTTTCTCTAAGAATTTTATAGTTTCTGGTCTTATATTTAGGTCTTTAATCCATTTTGAGTTTATCTTTGTGTGCAGTGTTAGGAAGTGTTCTGCATGTAAAAGTGTTCTTTTAAATGTAGCTGTCCAATTTTCTCAGCACCATTTATTGAAGAGGTTGTCTTTGTTCCATCGTATATTCTTGCCTCCTTTGTCAAATATAGGGTATCCATAGGTGCACGGATTTATTTATGGGCTTTCTATCTTCTTTCATTGGTCTATATTTCTGTTTTTGAGCTAGTACCGTATTCTCTTGATGACTGTAGCTTTGTAGTATAATCTAAAGTCAGAAAGATTGATTCCTCCAGCTCCATTTTTCTTTCTCAAAACTGTTTTGGCTATTCCTGGTCTTTTGTCTTTCCATATGAATGGTGAAAATTTTTGTTCTGGTTCTGTGAAAAATGCCATTGGTAATTTGATAGGGATCACATTGAATCTGTACGTTTCATAGCATAGTCATTTTCACAATATTGATTCTTCCTACCCAGGAACATGGAATACCCCTCCAAATGTTTATGCTGTCTCTGATTTCTTTCATCAGTGTCTTATAATTTTCTGTGTACAGTTCTTTTGTTTTCTTAGGTAAGTTTATTCCTAGGTGTATATTTTTCTTTTTATTGTAATGGAGAATGGGATTGTTTCCTTAATTTCTCTTTCTGATTTTTCATTGTTAGTATATAGGAATTCAAGTGATTTCTCTGTATTGATTTTGTATTCTGCAATTTTTCTAAATTCACTGATTAGCTTTAGTAATTTACTGATACTACCTTTAGGATTTTCTATGTACAGTGTCATGCCATCTGCAAACAGTGAGAGCTTTACTTCTTTTCTGATCTGGATTTTGTTTATTTCTTTTTCCTCTCTGATTGCTATAGTAGGAGTTCCAGACTTTGTTGAATAATAGTGGGGAAAGTGGACACCCTTGTGTTGTTCCCAATCTTAGGGGGAATGCTTTCAGTTTTTCATCATTGAGAATAATGTTTGCTGTAAGCTTATCATATATGGTTTTTACTATGTTGAGGTAGATACGTTCTCTGACCATTTTTTGAAGAGTTTTAATCATAAATGGGTGCTGAATTTTGTCAAAGGCTTTTTCTGTATCTATTGAGATTATCATATGGTTTAAATCTTTCAATTTGTTAATATGGTGTATCACATTAATTGATTTGCAAATACTGAAGAATCTTTGCATCCCTGGAATAAACTCAAGTGAATTTTTGTGCATGAGCTTTTTGATGTGTTGCTGAATTCTGATTGGTGAAATTTTGTTGAGAGTTTTCCATCTATGTTAATCAGTGGTATTGGCCTGTAGCTTTCTTTTTTGTGTGAGTGCTGTCTTTGTCTGGTTTTGGTATCAGGGTTATGATGGGCTCATAGAATGAGTTTGGAAGTTTTCCTTCCTCTGCAATTTTTTTGTAAGAATTTTAGAAAGATAGGCATTAACTCTTCTCTAAATGTTTAATAAAATTCTCCTGTGAAGCCATCTGGTCCTGGGCTTTTGTTTTTTGAGAGATTTCTGATCAAAGATTCAATTTCAGTGCTTGTAATTGGGTTGTTCATAAATTCTATTTCTTCTGGGTTCAGTCTTGGAAGACTGAACTTTTCTAAGTATCAGTCCATTTCTTCCAGGTTATCCATTTTATTGTCATATAGTTTTCATAATAGTCTCTTATAAACCTTTGGATTTCTTGTCTGTTGTAACCTCTCCTTTTTCATTTCTAACTTTGTTGATTTGATTCTTCTCTCTTTTTTTAATATTCTCAAAGGACCAACTTTTAGTTTTGTTAATCTTTACTATTGTTTATTTCATTTCTTTTTCATTTATTTCTACTCAGATCTTTATAATTTCTTTACTTCTGCTAGTTTTGGAGTTTCTTTGTTCTTTTTTCCAGTTGTTTTAGGTGTAAAGTTATTTTGTCTATTTGATGTTTTGATGTTTTTCTTGTTTCTTGAGGTAGGATTGTATTGCTATAAACTTCCCTCTTAAAATTGCTTTTCCTGCATCCCATAGGTTTTGAGTCATCATGTTTCCATTGTCATTTGTTTCTAGAATTTTTTTTTTTTTATTTCCCTTTTGAGTTCTTCAGTAACCTGTTGGTTATTCAGAAATGTATTCTTTAATCTCTATATGTTTGTGTGTTTTTTACAGTTTTTTCTTGTAATTGATATCTAGTCTCATAGTGTTGTGGTCAGAAAAGATGCTTGATATGGTCTCAATTTTCCTAAATTTACTGAGGTTTGATTTATTACCCAAGATGTAGTCTCTTCTGGAGAATGTTCCATGTGCACTTGAGAAAAAGATGTATTCTGCATTTGTATGAAATATCCTGAAGATTCCAATGAGATCCATCTCACATTATGTATCATTTAAAACTGGTGTCCCTTATTAATTTTCTGTTTTGATAATCTGTCCATTGGTGTGAGTGGGATGTTAAACTCTATTAATTGTAAAAGTAACTATTATTGTGTTTTTGTCAATTTCTCCTTTTATGTCTGCTAGTGTTTGTCTTATTTATTGAGGAGCTCCTATGTTGGGTGCATAGATATTTACAACTGTTATGTTTTCCTCTTAGATTCATCCCTTTATCTTTATATAGTGTCCTTCTTTATCTCTTGTAATATTCTTTATTTTAAGGTCTATTTTGTCTGATATGAGGATTGCTTGGGTTTCTTGTAGACAGCGTATGTATGGGTCTTGTTTTTTGTATCCATTCAGCCAATCTGTGTCTTTTGGTAGAAGCATTTAATCTATTTACATTTAAAGTAATTATTTATATATATGTTCCTATTGCAATTTTCTTAATTGTTTGAGATTTGATTTTGTAGATCTTTTTCTCTTCTTGTATTTCTTTACTATATAAGTCCCTTTAACATTTTTTGTAAAGTTGGTTTGGTGGTACTGAATTTTCTTAACTTTTGCTTCTTTGAAAAGCTTTTAATTTCTACGTCAGTTTTGAATGAGATCTTTGCTAGGTACACCAATCTTGGTGGTAGGTTTTTCCCTGTCAGTAAATATATCCTGCCATTCCCTTGTGGCCTGCAGAGTTTCTGCTGAAAGATCAGCCGTTAAATATATGGTGTTTCCCTTGTGTGTTACTTGTTGCTTTTCCCTTGGTGCTTTTAATATGCTTTCTCTGTGTTTAATCTTTGTTAGTTTGGTCAGTATGTGTTCTGGCCTGTTTCTCCTTGGGTTTATCCTATATGAGACTCTGCACCTCTTGGACTTGATTGACTATTCACTTTTCCATGTTGGGGAAATTTTCAACTATAATCTATTTAAAAACTTTCTCATACCTTTTCTTTTTCTCTTCTTTTTCTGGTACCTCTATAATTTGAATGTTGGTGCATTTGAAATTGTCCCAGAGGTCTCTCAGACTGTCCTCAGTTCTTTTCATTCTTTTTGCTTTACTCTGCTCTTCAGAAATTATTTCCACCATTTTATCTTCCACCATTTTATCTTCCATTTTATCTTCTTCTTATACTTCCAATAAGCATATATATATACTTATTGTGTTTGAGGTCTCCTTTTCCCAGGCCTCAAGGTTGAATTCTTTCTTCTTTTAGTTTTATGCCCTCCTATGATCCAGTAGTTTGTGTAAGCTTTGTATAGGGTGATATTTGTGCTGAGGTTTTTGCTTGTTTGAGAGAGAAGTACTTGTCATCCACCTTCTCCTCCACCATCTTGTTCTCCAAGTCCCTATTTTTTAGGCTAGACATTTAAAAGTACTTGAATTATTATTGCATATCATAGCTATATATTTTAATAGATATTTAATAACACATACTCTACTACCCCTGTAATAATAACAATTATATATATATAACAATATAATTTTATTTAATTTTATATACACACACACACACATATATATATATATATATATATATATATATATATATATATATAATTCTTTACTCAAAGTTGAATATGGTATTATTTTAATGTGGCCAACTGAAGTGGTAATCAACCAATGGAAAATCAATCTCCACCACTGAAATAACATTTGAAAGTTGGGGAAAGAATGTGTTAACATGGACAGTGGAAATTTTGGAGAAAAAATACTATATCCTACCTATGGACAATTTCAAATGCATATCTTCTTTATTTAGAAGATACTTTAAAAAGTGTCTTGCCTCTGGATTTTTTCTCACCATCTCCCATACAAATAACAGAGATTCTAGTAGTTCAATCTGAATGAGAGAAAATGGCAACAGTATAGAATCACTTATATGAGCAGTTAGTGTCATTCTTTATACATTTATGTACTAGGCCCAATAATAGGTATCTATCTTTAAAAGTTAATGTCAATGAGACGACTTGAGATTCTTTTTAGAATTAGGGATAAGCTTGTATTCGGAGGCATACAGTCAGAGCAAGTGAGAATCATACTGGTGTCCAAGATATCCAGCCAGTTCATTTCAGTCACTGAGTTGTGTCTGACTCTTTGCAACCATATGGACTGTGGCATGTCAGGCTTCCCTGCCCATCACCAAGTCCTGGAGCTTTCTCAAACTCATGCCCATTAAGTCGATGGTGCCATCCAACCCTTTCATCCTCTCTCCCAAGGCAAGGATTATTTCCAGGCCTTCCATGGAAATAATACTTCCTTCAAAGTATGCTCAAGTCTTGTACATTACATGGCATAGTATTTGCATATGACCTAGGCATATTCTCATGTATACTTAAAATAATCTCTAGACTACTCCTAATGCCTTATACAATGAAAATGCTATGTATATATTTGCCAGTGTGAGTCAAATAGAAATTTTACTTTTGGGAAGTTTTTGGCATTTTACTAATTATTTTTATCCACAGTTTATTCAATCCACAGATGTCAAACCCATAGATATGGGAGGCTGACTGTATAACTCTTTAGGATTTTATCTGACTTTGGTGAATAATTACTGTACTGGGGAAAAGGTATATTTGGGATAGAGGAGAGTATAAAATGGTGATGTTTAGGAATACCATCCTATTTTTATACTTCCTAAGTGGAAAAGATCAGTATGGAAAAAATGAAGAAAGAACCTATATTACAAAGCTTCATTTTGCTCCAAAATCACTGCAGACATGACTGCAGCCACAAAATTAAAAGATACTTGCTCCTTGGAAGAATAACTATGACAAACCCAGACAGTGTATTAAAAAGTAGAGATATCACTTTGCTAACAAAAGTCCTTAGAGTCAAAGCTATGGTTTTTCCAGTGCTCATGTATGGATATGAGAGTTTTACTATTTAGAAGGATGAGTGCTGAAGAATTGTTACTTTCAATCTGTGGTGTTGGAGAAGACTCTTGAGAGTCCCTTGGATAGCCAGGAGATCAAGCCAGTCAATCCTAAAGGAAATCAACCCTGAATATTCATTGGGAGGACTGATGTTGAAGCTGGAGCTCCAATACTTTGGCCACCTGATTCAAAGAACTGACTCTTTGGAAAATGTCCTAATGTTGGGAAAGATTTAGGGCAAGAGGAAAAGGGGATGACAGAGGATGAGATGGTTGGGTTGGCATCACTGACTCAATGGACATGAGTTTGTACAAGCTCCTGGAGATAGTGAAGGACAGGGAACCCTGGCATGCTGCGGTTCATGGGATGGCAAGTGTCGGCCATGACTTAGTGACTGAATAACAAAAGCAATAACAAAGAAATGAATAATGGAAATGACCATGTGTTGTTGTTGTTGCCTAGTTTCTAAGTTGTGTCAGACTCTTTGCAACCCTATAGACTGTACCGCTTCAGGCTCCCCTGTCCATGGAACTTCCCAGACAAAAATACTGAAGTAGATTGCCATTTTGTTCTCTATGGCATCTTCCAGACCAAGGTGTGAAACCCATTTCTCTTGTATCTCCAACACTGGCAGTCAGATTTTTTTTACCACTGAGTTTCCTGGGAAGATCACATCTCCTTGTAGTTAAGAGCAATGTACACTGTGGATGTTACTCTGCTTTTGATTATGGCTTCTTCATTTACTTCTTCATAAGTTGTCTTGAACTCCTTTCATCTCAATATGTTTATTTATAAAATGGAATGGAAAAGGAAGTTACTTATAATTGTGAGAGGACTTGCAGATTCACTCACAGGATCAGAGAAACTATGTGCAAGCTTCCCTTCCAGGTGCCTCTTCAGAAACACATAGCAAGAAGTCAACTACAGCTAAAATGTCATCTCTGTTACTGTGGCATATAAAACAAGCATGTTGACCAGATTGCAATTTCTACTATCACCAGATAGACACCATTCTGAAACCTGGCAACCATCAGAAGCATGAACTGCTGCTCAGTGTAAAACCTAACTCCATTTCACTGCTCACATATTCACAAAACAGAAGTTCTATACTGAGTTTCTTTATTCATCTTTTCCCTTTTGAAGAGAAGTCTCATATAGGTACATCTGATTGTCAGTTCTAGCTGCAAATGGAGCTGGAAATATGTCTTGATTTCTTTTCCAGGATGACAGCACTCACAACATAAAGACTTCCCCACACATACAAGGGTATTCAAAAGGCAGTAATCCCTTCTTTCATATTAAACTTCCAATAGCTCAGTTGGTAAAGAATCCATATTCAATGCAAGAGACCTTGGTTTGATTCCTGGGTCAAGAATACTTGATGGAGAAGGGATAAGCTACCCAATCCAGTATTCTTGGGCTTTCCTTATGCCTCAGTTCAGTTCAGTTCAGTTCAGTCGCTCAGTCGTGTGTGACTCTTTGCGACCCCATGAATCGCAGCACGCCAGGCCTCCCTGTCCATTACCAACTCCCGGAGTTCACTCAGAGTCGCATCCTGGTAAAAATTCCACCTGCAGTGTGGGAGACTTGGGTTTGATCCCTGGGTTTGGAAGATCCCCTGGAGAAGGGAAAAGCCACCCACTCCAGTATTCTGGCCTGGAGAATTCCTTGGACTGTATAGTCCACGGGGTCACAAAGAGTTGGACACGACTGTGTGGGACTCACTTTCATTTCACTTTTCCAATAAACAGCATAAATCTAAACAAAATGACAAATATGTATATGTATATATATACATACATGTACTATATGGGCTTCCCAAGTGCGGCTAAAGGACTTGCCTGTCAATGAAGGAGACATAGGAGATGTTGGTTCATCCCCATGGGATTTGAAGATCCCATGGAGGACAGCATAGCAACCCACTCTAGTATTCTTGCCTGGAGAATCTCTTGGACAAAGCAGTCTTGTGTCCATGGTTTACGGGATTGCAAACAGCTGGACATGACTGAAGGAGCTAAGCATGCACACATACCTATTATACATACATCTTGGAGTGTGAAGTCAAACGGGCCTTCTGAAGCCTCACTATAAACAAAGCTAGTGGAGATGATGAAATTCCAGCTGAAGTATTTCAAATCCTAACAGCTGATGCTGTTAAAAGGCTGCACTCAATATGCCAACAAACTTGAAAAACTCAGCAGTAGCCACAAGACTGGAAAAAGCCAGTTTTCATTCCAGTCCCAAAGAAGGGCCACACAATTTCACTTATTTCACATGCTGGCAAGGTCATGCTCAAAGTCCTCCAAACTAGGCTTCAAAGTATGCAATCCTAGAATCTGGAGATGTACAAACTGGATTAAGAAAAGGCAGAGGATCCAGAAATCCAATGGCAACATCATTTGAGTTACAGTAAAAGGAAGAGAATTCTAGAAAAAAAAAATTTTTTTCTTCTACTTCTTTGACTTCACTAAAGCTTTTGACTGTGTGAATCACAACAAACTGGAAAATTCTTCAAGAGTTGGGAATATCAGACAATCTTACCTGCCTCCTGAGAAGCCTGTTTGCAGATAAAGAAGCAACAGTTAGAACCAAACATGGAATGCCAGACTGCTTCAAACTTGGGAAAAGAGTGTGTCAAGGATGTATATTGTCAGCCTGTTTATTTAACTTATATGTAGGTATATCATGTGAAATGCCAGGTTTGATGAATATCAAGCTATAATCAAAATTGCCCAGAGAAATATCAATAACCTCAGATATGCAGATGACACCAAGCTTATGGCAGAAATTGAAGAGGAACTGAAGAGCCTCTTGATGAAGGTGATAGAGGAGAGTAAAAAATCTGGCTTAAATCTCACGATTCAAAAACTAACATCATGGCATCCAGTCCCATCACTTCATGGTGAATAGATGGAGAAACAATGGAAAGGGTGAGAGACTGTTTACTTGGGCTCCAAAATCACTGCAGATGGTGATGGAAACCATGAAATTAAAAGACATTTGCTCTTTGGAAGAAAGGTATGGCAAACCTAGATAGCATATTATAAAGCAGAGAAATTACTTTGCTGATAAAGATCCATCCAGTCAAATCTATGGTTTTTCCAGTAGTCTGTATGAATGTGAGAGCTGGACCATAAAATAAGCTGAACACCAAAGAACTGATGCTTTTGAACTATGGTGATGGAGAAAACTCCTGAGAGTCCCTTGGACTGCAAGGGGATCAAATTAGCAATCCTAAAGGAAATCAATCCTGAATATTCATTGGAAGAACTGATGCTACAGTTCCAATACTTTGGCCACCTCATGTGAAAAGCTGACCCATTGGAAAAGACACTGATGTTAAGACAAATAGAAGGCAGTAGCAGAAGGGGACAACAGTGGGTGAGATGGTTGGATAGCATCACTGACTCAATGGACATGAATTTGAGTAAGCCTGTGAAGGACAGGGAAGCCTGGCATGCTACAATACCTGGGGTCACAACAAGTCAGACATAACTGCATGAATGAACAACAACAAACAACAGCAACATTATACATACATGTATATATAGCTACAAATATACACGCATGCATATTATATTTCTATTCCTGCTATAACAAATTATCAAAATTTAGTGGTTTGAAACAACACAAATTTATTATCTTATTATGATCATGGAGTTTTATTGGGCAACATCCAAGGTGTCAGCAAGGTTGTGTTCCCTCTGGAAACTATAGAACAGATATACAGCACTTCTTTTTCTCTCTATTCTATATGCTAAGCACTTTTGTGATTATATTTATATTAATTATATATAATTATATAATATATTATATTATATTCCAGGATAATCCTCTTATCACAAAGTTCTTATTAGAATCATATTTCTGAAATTTCTCTTATAATATAAGGTAATATAGTCACAGACTCCAGGTATTAAAATGCTAACATTTTATAAGGGGAATATTTTATATGCATCCATATATATTAGACTATATATTTTTAAAGCACAAATCTGCAATCTGGAGGCATTTAATTCTTTGTGTGGAGAATCTAATTCTTGCATAAAAGTTAAACATTTGAAGAAGTATGTTAGATTTTTAAGTCCACAGGTGCTGTGGAGTAAATGACTGCTCTAGGAAACTGAAAGTTCCACTCTTAAATAAGCATTAGTTTTTTCATATTATTTAAATGTTAGAAGAGATATTATGAGAGAAATGTGCCCCAATTTTGGATACTAGAATAAAATGCATGTAAAATATATAATAGCATAAATATTGACCCTAAAGAAAATGTAATAGACAAGTATTTCATTTACAAAAATGTATGTTTATCATATTTTAAAATAGAAAAATTCAGACACAACTGAGTGACTGAACTGAACTGAAAGTAAAGAAAAAGAAAATCAGATAATTCTACAAGACACTCTATTTTGTGTATGTGTATATGTGTGAGCATGTGTGTGTGTTATGTCATTTCAGTCACATCTGACTCTTTGCATCCCTATGAATCATAGCCCGCCAGGCTCCTATGTCCATGGGATTCTTCAGACAAGAATACTGGAGTGAATTGCCATGCTCTTCTCCAGGGAATCTTCCCAACCCAGGGATGGAACCTGCATCCCTTATATCTCCTGCATTGGCAGTGATTTCTTTACTACTAGTGCCACGTGGGAAGCCTACATATGTGTGTATCTATATATATTTTCTCAGGAATATTTAAAAGTGGAAGTATATAATATCTTCTTCATTATTTTAATGACAGAGGTGATAACTTTTATTGGTACTTCTTACTTTTCCTTTTATTTTATTTTTCCCTATTCCATATCTTTTTCCTTTTCTTTCTTCTTCTTCTTTTTTTTTTTTTTTTACTTTACAATATTGTCTTGGTTTTTGCCATATATCAACATGAATCCACCACGGTGTACAAGTTTTCCCCATCCTGAACCTCCCCTCCCATCTCCCTCCCTACACCATCCCTCTGGGTCATCCCAATGCACCAGCCCCCCGAGCATCCTGTATCATGCATCAACCCTGGTCTGGCGATTTGTTTCGCATATGATATTACACAGGTTTCAATGACATTCTCCTAAATAATCCCACCCTCGCCCTCTCCCACAGAGTCCAAAAGACTGTTCTATACATCTGTCTCTTCATTTTTAATGAATTTCACTTGTCTGTTTACTAGAACAAATTTACACAGTTTTCCCAGTGTTTAATAAGCCATAATTCCTTTGAAAAAATTATATATGATAAATATGTAAACAAGCCCATTTTCATTTCATAAGAGCTATTAAAACTGTTAAGATTATAAGGAACCCATCTGTTACTATTAAAAATTAGTTCTTAATTCTTCAAAAAAATATAGGTGAATAACTTTAGAATATCTCAAATGGTTTAAAAAAAAGCAATCTAAAACTCAACAGGCAAAGGAAGCAATTTAACTAACCTTCAAATTAAACAATAGTAAATTTCAGATTGTGTACAAAATTACCTATTTTGCATATGTAATTACATGTTTTTGCATCATTAGATGTAACTTTGGAATTTATCCCTAGGACTGGTCTATTTTTATTGAAAATATAAATATATGAGTATTGTACTAATGTTACCAAGCCTCAGCTTTCCTTCAAAATATACTGCTGTCATCATTTTCCTTTCAATTAAAAGCGATGGATTCATTTTTTTTTCTGTCATCTTAAAATTCATATTCTGCATTTCCCCTCAAGCAAAACCTTTTCCCCCATTTATTAACAATAAAGTTTTCAGTGTGGTTATAGATTCCGGTCTCCAGCATTGCAGGCAGACCCTTTACTGTCTGAGCCACAGGTAAGCCCCTCTATAGACTCTATCCAGGGTGTTTAATAGTAAATTTGTTACTTAGTTGTAATCAATGTATGTTTTAAACTATTTCAATGAAGCAATGTTACCAATTTGCCTTGTATTAGCTTGGTGCAAAATAAATTGCGGTTTTGCACTGTTGAAATTTGCCATTTGATATTGGAATGCATTCCTAAATAAATGTGATTATGTTATACATCATTTTAATGAAAATTTCTCATTTTATGTTTCTTCGATAATGACTTATTATTGCTGTTTATTTTAAAGAAAAGATGCTAGACACCGAAAATTCAAGTGATTTTTTTTTAAAAATTCGAGTTTAAAACGGGTCATAAAGGATCAGAGACAACTCAAAACATCAACAATGCATTTGGCCAAGGAAGTGCTAATCAACATACAGTGCAGTGGTGGTTCAAGAAGTTTTCCAAAGGAGATGGGAACCTTGAAGATGAGGAGCTCAGTGGCTGGGCATCAGAAGTTGGGAACAATTAATTGAGAGCAATCATCGAATCTGATCTTCTTACAACTACAGGAGGAGTTGCTGAAAAACTGAATCTTGACCATTCTATTGTCATTTGGCCTTTGAAAAAGATTGGAAAGGAGAAAAATCTCAATAAGTGGGTTCCTCAGGAGCAGATTGCAAATCAAGAAAATCATAATTTTGAAGTGACCCCTTCTCTTATTCTATGCAACAACAATGAACAATTTCTAGATCAGATTGTGACCTGAAATGAAATGTGGATTTTATATATCAGCAATGACCAGCTCAGTGGTTGGACTGGGAAGAAATCCCAAGGCACTTCCCAAAGCCAGACTTGCAACAAAAAATGTTCATGGTCACTGTGTGTTGGTCTGCTGCCCATCCGACCCACTACAACTTTCCGAAACCTGGTGAAACCATTACATCTGAGAAGTGTGCTCAGCCAATCAATGAGATGCACCAAAAACCTCAACATCTGCAGCCAGCATTGATCAAAAGAAAGGGCCCAGTTCTTCTCCATGATAATGTCTGACCAACCACACATTGCACAACCAATGCTTCAAAAGTGAATGAATTACTTTACAATATTGTATTGGTTTTGCCATACATCAACATGAATCTGCCACAGGTATACGTGTGTTCACCATCCTAAACCCCTCCCTCCTCCTTCCTCGTACCATCCCTCTGTCCAATTAAAATAAATAAATTTATATTTTAAAAAATTAAAAAAGTGCAAAAATTTTTTTAAAAAAAGTTAATGAATTGGGCTATGAAGTTTTGCCTCACCTTCCATATTCACCTGACCTCTTGTTAACCAATTACCACTTCTTCAAGTATCTCAAAACTTTTTGCAAAGAAAATGTTTCCACAACCAGCAGAAGGAAGAAAATGCTTTCCAAGAGTTTATTGAATCCTGAAAAACAGATTTTTATGCTACAGGAATGAACGAACTTATTTCTCAGGGGCAAAATATGTTGATTGTAATTGTTCTTATTTTGGTTAATCAAGATATATTTAAGCTGAATTACAAACCACTCCAGTATTCTTGCCTGGAGAGTCCCATGTGCAGAGATGCTTGGCAGGCTATAGTCCATAGGGTCACTCAGAGTCAGACATGACTGGAGAGACTTAGCATGCATGCCTATAATGATTTAATATCCATGGTCCATGGACCATGCATGCTAAGTCTCTTCAAAATCACAATTACTTTTGTACCAACCTAGTAAACATTAAAATCAGTGATTCTAAAATAAAAATGGAAACAGTGGCAGATTTTATTTTCTTGGGCTCAAAAATCGTGGTGGACAGTGAATGCAGTCATGAAATTAAAAGATTCTTGGACCTTGGAAGAAAAGTTATGACAAACCTCACAGCATATTCAAAAGCAGAGACATCACTTCGCTAACAAACGTCCATATAGTCAAAGCTATGGTTTTTTGAATAATCATGCGATCATGCATGGGTATGAGATTTGGACCATAAAAAAGGCTGAGTGCCTAAGAACTGATGGTTTCATATTATGGTGCTGGAGAAGACTCTTGAGACTCTCTTGGACTGCAAGGAAATCAAACCAGTTAATCCTAAAGGAAATCAGTCCTGAATATTCACTGAAAGGACTGATGTTGAAACTAGAACTTCAATACTTTGGCTACCTGCTGCAAAGAGCCAACTGATTGGGAAAGCCCCTAATGTTGGGAAAGACTGAAGGCAAGAGTAGAAGTGGGCGACAGAGGATGAAAAAGTTGGATGGCATCACCAATTCAATGGATGTGAGTTTGAGTCAACAGTGAGACAATGAAGGACAGGGAAGCCTGGCATGCTGCAGTCCATGCCACCTCAAAGACTCTCACATGATTTAGTAACTGAGCAACAACAAATCTGGTTTCAACTGATAATCACTTAAGAAGTTTTAAATAGATATCTGTACTTAGGTCCTCCCCACAAAGTTTACAACTTAATTATTCTGGGGAATGTCATAACACTTTCCACATTTTAAAAATTCTCCAGGTTCTTCTAGTTGCTGCCTAGGTACAAAACTTGGAAGGAAGCTCTGAGTATCTTAAGACCTGGAGTTTAAAAATTCCCTTCTATCCCAAATACACTGTCACTTGTTTGAAATCAACTATAACCAATTCTGAAAATGGCTTAATAAATTAGATATACATCTCTTAATTTACAGAAAAACACAAGTACTAAAAACACTTAAGTATTTTGTTCAGAGTCATACATCCTTCCCAGGTGGCTCAGTGGTAAAGAATCCGCCTGCTAATGCAGGAGATACAAGAGACTTGGTTTTAATCCCTGAGTCGAGAACATCCCTGGAGTAGGAAATGGCATCCCACTCCAATATTCTTGCCTGGAAGATTTCATGGACAAAGGTGCCCAGTGGGCTAGAGTCCACTGGGTCTCAAACAATCAGACATGACTGAGCGACTAAGCACACACACACACTCAGAGTCATACATCCAATCATGTTAAAAGCCAAAATCTTTAGAAAGGTGTTTCAGATTACAGTATTCATCCTCTTCAATTTTCTATTCTGGAGAGGCTGACGCACTCTTAGAGATTTAGGAGCTATTAAAATGCATGTTGAATTATTTCCCTTGACATATTTATGCTAATACATTTAAGTATAGGCAATATTCACTTGTCACCAAATTCAATGCAAAATGAAGATATTCAAATATAGAATAGTACTAAAAATTTAGAATAAACTTTAGAGGATATTGTCTATTTTGCATACTGCTGCTGCTGCTGCTGAGTCGCTTCAGTAGTGTCCGACTCTGTGCGACCCCATAGACGGCAGCCCATCAGGCTCCCCGGTCCCTGGGATTCTCCAGGCAAGAACACTGGAGTGGGTTGCCATTTCCTTTACTAAAACGTATACACGTAACGTATATATATACACTTTCATGTATATATATGAAAGTGAAAGTAAAAGTCGCTCAGTCCAACTTTTTGCCACCCCATGGACTATATAGTTCTCCAGGCCAGAATACTAGGGCGGGTAGCTTTTCCTTTCTCCAGAGGATCTTCCCAACCCAGGCATCCAACCCAGGTCTCCCACACTACAGACTGATTCTTCACCAACTGAGCCACCAGGGAAGCTCCAAACATTTGGGCCTGCCCTGGTAAAGAATCTGCATGCCAATGCAGGAGACTTGGGTTTCATCCCTGGGTTAGGAAGATCTCCTGGAGTAGGAAATTCCATGGACAGAAGAGACTGGTAAGCTACAGTCCATGGCATCTCAAAAGAGTCAGACAGGACTTAGCAACCAAACAACAACTATAAATAAAATATAAATATACATATAACAACTATGTGAAAGTGTTAGTTGCTGAGTCATGTCCAACTCTTTACGACCCCATAGACTGTAGCTGGCCAGGCTCCTCTGTCCATGGAATTCTCCAGGCAAGATTACTGGAGTGGGTAGCCATTCCATTCTCTAGAAGTTCTTCCTACCTAGGAATGGAACCCGGATCTCCAGCATTGCAGGCAGATTCTTTACCATCTGAGCCACCAAGGAATCTCATATAACAGCTATAAATAACTATAAACAACAACAATTATAACCAACAATATATATAAACACATATGTATTTAAAATTGACATTAAAACATTGCTACAAAGGTAAGGACATTACAGAATATCCATTTCTACTCCTCATGTATGCTGTCAACACGATAATTTGTCTCATGGAATCGGTACCACACAACATTCAGGAGATAACGCACTCCACCACTTTTAATTTTTGTATTGTTTATAATGTTCAACATAAAAATATAATTCCAAAAGTATCTCAATGTTTAACTGAATAGAAACTTAAATTTTGATTATTTTAAAATTATTTAAAGTATTATCAAAAGCAAGTATTTCTTTATTTTAGATAATTACAAAGATCCATCATGGAAAAAGCAAGAGAGTTCCAGAAAAAAACATCAATTTCTGCTTTATTGACTTTGCCAAAGCCTTTGACTGTGTGGATCACAATAAACTGTGGAAAATTCTAAAATAGATGGGAATACCACATCACCTGACCTGCCTCTTGAGAAGTCTATATGGAGGTCAGGAAGCAACAGTTAGAACTGGACATGGAACAACAGACTGGTTCCAAATAGGAAAAGGAGTATGTCAAGACTGTATATTGTCACCCTGCTTATTTAACATATGCAGACTACATCATGAGAAACGCTGGGCTGCAAGAAGCACAACCTGGAATTAAGACTGCCATGAGAAATATCAATAACCTCAGAAATGCAGATGACACCACCCTTATGGCAGAAAGTGAAGAGGAAGTAAAAAGCCTTCTGATGAAAGTGAAAGAGAAGAGTGAAAAAGTCGGCTTAAAGCTCAACATTCAGAAAACTAAGATCATGGCATCTGGTCACATTACTTCATGCGAAGTAGATAGGGAAACAGTGTAAACAGTGTCAGACTTTATTTTGGGGGGCTCCAAAATCACTGCAGATGGTGATTGTAGCTGTGAAATTAAAAGACGCTTACTCCTTGGAAGGAAAGTTGTGACCAACCTAGACATCATATTAAAAAGTAGAGACATTACTTTGTCAGCAAAGGTCCATCTAGTCAAGGCTATTGTTTTTCCAATGGTCATGTATGGATGTGAGAGTTGGACGGTGAAGAAAGCTGAACGCCAAGGAATTGATGCCTTTTTTTTCTTTTCTTTCTTTTTTCTTTTTTTTTTACTTTACAATATTGTATTGGTTTTGCCACACATCAACATGAATCCGCCATGGGTGTACACAAACTGTGATGTTAGAGAAGACTCTTGAGAGTCCCTGGATTGCAAGGAGATCCAACCAGTCCATTCTAAAGGAGATCAGTCCTGGTTGTTCTTTGGAAGGAATGATGCTAAAGCTGAAACTCCAGTACTTTGGCCACTTCATGCGAAGTGTTGACTCATAGGAAAAGACTCTGATGCTTCGAGGGGTTGGGGGCAGGAGGAGAAGGGGACGACACAGGATGAGATGGCTGGATGTCATCACGGACTTGATGGACATGAGTTTGATTGAACTCCGGGAGTTGGTGATGGACAGGGAGGCCTGGCCTGCTGCAGTTCATGGGGTTGCAAAGAGTCAGACAAGACAGACTGACTGAGCTGAACTGATCTCTATAATGGGTTATGGATTGAACTATAGTCATGGAATATGAAGTTTGAATATATTTAGTGAGTTAATTTACCAAATATCTGTTGCATTTCTTTCATGATAACGTGAGGAGGATCTTTCTAAAATTTTTGTAAATTTGTACATTATTCCAATGTAATCAAGGATCTCAGAGAGAGACCAGTAAAGGAGAAAGACTAGAAGCTGACAATGGTAGCAAGTTTTAAATTCTGACACTGACATTGTGTTTAGAACAGCCATGATGTTGTTTTTCATCTTTCAAATTCTGCCTTATTTTTCTTTCAAAGTGTATGGTTCTCCTATTGTTGTATAGATAGGAATATCTGGTGTTTTATTTGCCTTCCCTATATAAAATGTTTGGAGTAGTTATGGGTAAATTTATTTAGACTAAACTACAGTTAACCATTATTTAAGCGGTGAGTAAATGTTGCATGTTAATTATTTTGTAAATGTGATACACTGTCACACTGTTTTGTTTGTTTGTTTATTTTATTTTGCTTTTAGGCTTCATATAAGAAGGTGGGTCTATATTTTAAATAAGTATAATTTTTTCTAATTTACAAACTAGTTGTTTTTATTAATATAAATGAGAGACTGAAGAGTTGAAGAAAATTAGATAATTATAAAAATTTTTGAATATAATAAGATGAAAAACTTGTCTGATTGTAGGAATGAATTAAAGTTAGTAGCAGTTCAGCTTTTTGTAAGATCTCATTTTAAAAGAAGACTAAATAACCATTTTTACTACATGTGGTTTTAATCAGTGTGATATAATTTTCAGTTCCTTTGATTAAAGAGTACATTCTCAGCTTTTAGGTGTTACCTATTTGTTCAGAAGCCATAGAAACACTCTGACTTAACTGGCTTAAGTACAATTTTTGACTCACTTAATTAGCTTCTCTAGAGTTGCTAATAACCATACAGCCTTAACTGTGAACCATGTAATTATTTTGACATTAATTCTCTCCCTGGGATATCTTACTCTTGATGTCATCATTTCTCTGCTTCAATTTCCGGCTGGTAATTTTACAACTGTAAGGAAAATATTACTAGCAGACATGTATGAATATTATATATATTAAAATTTTGTGGTATAAATAGGTGTTGACTTTTATTCTCACTCTCATAACACCTATATTCTCTATAATATCTGAAAAGTTTACACAAAAAGGAGGTGAGAAGACTAATTATGTACCTTGAAGAAAGGTGAGTCAATGTCAAGTCTATCAAAACATACGTGATTACTTTTTAGTTTGGTTTAATTATTTATATTAAATTACAAAGAAGTTGAAATAGCAAAAACACGGCTTAGATATTTTTTTATTAACCTAAACGAAATCCTCATTCTTTGGAAATATATATGTATATTTGAGAGAAAGAGAGAGAGAAAAAAAAAATAGGGCGAGAGACAGAAAGAGAGACAGATTGTGAATGGTAAAACAAACAAAAACGGTAAACATTTTTTGGTTAATATATCAGACTAATACTGCAGCACAGAGTTAGCTTACTCCAAAGGCATTAAAATATATTTATTTCAAATTCATTAAAATAAAAATGTATTAACACCAACCACACACAAAGAAATGAAGCTCGCTAAATGCTGATGAATGCAGACTCACTGAATTCTGAAATAAAGCTGTTCGGTCAGGGTAGAGCTGTAACCCTACTCCCAACCTCAAAAATCATAGTATTCAATCACAAATTCTTTAAATTTTCAGTAAAATCCCAAATCCAAGAGAGGAATCTGGCAGTCTGAGTTATCAGTCCTTCTACTTGGAAAAGTCCAATTCTTCTTTGATCTTCCACCTCTATGTTTTGTAGAATCTCCGCACACAGCAAACACTATCGATACGGCTTTTGCACACCCTGGTAAATCTATTCTTCCCTGAGGGCTGTCAAAAAGAATCACTTTAGTCAGTCCAAAACCACATCTCATTTAGATTTCCTGCTTTCATTTGTTGGCATTCTAATCCCCTGAGTGTGATTAGGTCAAGTGTGAGCTACAGTTATTTCCCACTCCTTTCTACCTAACAATCACACAGCATCTGCTCTGAGAACACAATGGCTAATCATCTTTTCCCCTGTTTGCATTGGCCACTAAAAGGAGCCCCATTGCCAATTGTAGCACCATGGTCCCAGGTATTTTTGACCCCTCTGGAACCTCCAGTCCATGAATAAAAGCAACTTTATTTTCCTCCCTCAATTCTAGGGTCTCAACCTGTCCTTCGCTACCCAGATAAATTTCTATTATTATAGCCAGTCATCATAATCATCCTCCCTTGCATTTCTCTCTGTTTTTCACTTGTTTGGAAAAAAAAATCACACTATGAAAATATACAGTATCTACTTTGTCTCAACTTTCATTAATGAAGGTCTTCAGAATGTTGAAAAATGCACTTTAAATTCAAAATCTAGAACTTGAAGTGGATATTCATATTTCCAGGCATGTTGGCTATATGTTTATAGTGTATTAATTTTATCCTGTCTTTTATAAATATTTTACTTTTCTTCTCTCCTCAGCTGACCAAAATAACCTATTCTGCCCTTTTTCTAAATTTATAACCTTATTTTTATTAAGAAAGCTATAGCACTTGAAAGAGAACTTTTCCATATTCCTCTGTAATATCAGCATACTTCCAACTCATGTAATTTGTTTTCCTACCAACTTATTATATATGAGCCATTCGTGATCCTCTTTACAGCTAATGTCCCAACTCAAGCATTAATTTGTTTACCTTTATGTCTACTTACAAATATAGCCCAGGTATTTGTTCTTATCAAAGTAAAAGAGGAGAAGAATGTGAAGGAAGAGGCAGGTAAAAAGCTAACAAGAAAAAGAAGTGATGATGGTGGGGGTGAGGGGAGGAGAAAAGATATATGCATGCATGCGTGTTCTGTTGCGTTCAACTCTTTGTGACCTCATGGACTATAACCCACCAGGTTCCTCCCAGTCCATGGGATTCTCCAGGCAAGAATACTGGAGTGGATTGCCATGTTCTCCTCCAGAGGATCTTCCTGAGCCAGGGATGGAACCTGCATTTCCTGCATTGGCAGGTGGATTCTTTACCACTATGCCACATAGGAGGCTCTGGAGAAAAAGATGAAGATGAAAAAAATAAGAGGAAAAATTCTTTTCTAATCCCGAGTTGTCAAGTTTACTCTCCCTACTTCAAAGGAAACTTACTTCTCAAATTAATAAATTTGACAGTCCCAGACTTATTATGGTTCAATTTGTAATTCCTTTTTTTTTTTAACCTTTATGATGGTATGAAAGCTATATACAGTTAATTGAAACTTCACTTTGAATTTTGATACTTTCCCAGGCTTGCCATATGCTTTATGATACCGGGCAGAAGCTGCTGTAACTCCCAGTCAGCCCCACAGTCACTATACTAAATAACCACTAGGCTCACAGCCATTCTTTACCCAGACAACCATTCTGTTTTTCACTTTCAGTGTAAGCATATTAAGTGCATCTTGGGAAGAAACATTATTTACAGCATCCAAGATATGGAAGCAGCCTAAGTGTTCATTATGTATAGATAAAGAATACACACACACACACATACAATGGATCATTTGCCACAGAAAGGAATAAAACTCTGTCATTTTTAAGTGGATGAACCTAGAGTATTTTATACTTAGTGAAGTAAATCAAAGGGAGAAAGACTAACACTGTATGTTTTCACTCAAATGCTGATTAAAAAAAAAAACTAATACAAGCTAATATATATAACAAAACAAAAACAGACTCACAGACACAGAGAACAAACTAGTGGTTACTGTAGGAAGAGGGAAGGTGGGAGGGGCAAGGCAGTGGTAAAGCATTAAGAAAATACAAACTACTCTGTAAATTATATAACAAGGCCATTAAAAAGCAGAGACATTACTTTGCTAACAAAAGTCTGTCTAGTCAAAGCTTTGGTTTTTCCACTAGTCATGTATGGATGTGAGAGTCGGACTGTAAAGTAAGCTGAGCACCAAAGAATTTATGTTTTTCAACAGTGGTGTTGGAGAAGGCTATTGAGAGTCCCTTGGAGAGCAAGGAGATCCAACCAGTCCATCCTAAAGGAAATCAGTCTTGAATATTCATTGGAAGGACTGATGCTGAAGCTGAAACTCCAATACTTTGGCCACCTGATATGAAGAACTGACTCATTTGAAGAGACCCTGATACTGAGAACGATTGAAGGCAGGAGAAGAAGGGGCCAACAGAGGATGAGATGGTTGGATGGCATCACCTGTTTAATGGATATGAGTTTGCATAGCTCCGGGATTTGGTAATGGACAGGGAAGCCTGGTGTACTGCAGTCCATGGGATTGCTAAGAGTTGGACACTATTGAGTGACTGAACTGAACTGATTGTGCAGCATAGGGAAATATAGCCATTATTTTCCAATAACTTTAAATACTGAAGGGTCTTCCCTGGTGGCTCAGTTGGTAAAGTGTCTGGCTGCAATGTGGGAGATCCAGGTTCAATCCTTGGGTAGTGAAGATCCCCTGGAGAAGGAGATGGCAACCCACCCCAGTATTCTTGCTTGGAGAATTCCATGGACAGAGGAGCCTGGGGGGCTACGGTCCCTTGGGTCACAAAGAGTTGGAGACGACTAAGTGACTAACAGTTTCACTTTCACTTTAGATACTGAATCATTAGGTTGTATACCTGAAACTAATAAAATATTGTAAGTCAATTTTACTTCAAGAAAAAAATGCATTTTTTACATATGTTTTCACTTTATGATGAGTTTATCAGGACAGCCCAATTGCAAGTTGAGAAAGATCTGTATACACAGTGTCTTCAATTTCTCATCTTCTGTTCTCTATTTAAACACTTTTTCCTACACTAAGCAAGCTAATCTGCTTTTGTCAAAGTCATCCAAATGATATCTATGTTGTTGTATCCAAGAGTCAATTCTTAGTTCTTAGTTCACCTAACCCAAGAACAACAGTTGTCAAAGTTAATAACACACTCCTTAATAAAATGTAATCTCCAGGATAGCACATTCTATTACTTTTTCTCCCATTTCATTGTCTGCCTTCCTCAAAGTCTGCTTCATTGGTTATTCACCTTTTCCAGATGTCTTTAAATTTTTAGTACCCTATGACTTTGTTGTGTTCTTAACTATCTGTGCTGAGTCCATGGTCGATGTTGAACTGATACACTCTCAAACCTTAAACAAGTTTTTACACAACAACTTTCAATTTTATATCTTTAGCACAGACCTCTCTCCTGAAGTCAATACCATATATCCAACCTCTTCGGTGAATTCTCCTCTTACAGACCAATCTAGCTTTTCTAATTTAACAAGCCTAAAATGGAGCTCTGATATTTTGCCCCTAATCTTATCCAACCACAGTCTTTCCTATTACATTTTATGGCCACTCTCTTTCTCCTAGTTAGAGCTTCCCTTGAATCCTTTCTCACTCATTCAGTTCATTTCTCAAAGCCTAGCATTCAGCCACTTTCCACTCTGCTTTTTGCTTCCTTGATGGAGCTTGTTGCCATAATCTCTCAGAAATACAGCTACAGCTTTCTTCTACGTAGTCTTTCTGCTTTCATTTTTGACCAATTCCCAAAATCTCTTCTCAGCAAAATAGAGTGATTCTTTTAAAGTCTAAATCTGATGATATTTATGCCTCTATTTAGAATCCTCCCCAAACTTCTCATTTTACTCAGAGTAAAATCGCAGTTATTTATATAATTTAAAAAGGCCATTATGATCCCCAAACAGGATCTTTTTCTAATCTAACCCCCACTATTGGCTTTTGCTCTTCAACTAGTTTTGGTAAACTCCTAATATAAAGATTTATGCTCCCTATTTCTTCACCTTGACACCTGCATAAATAGGTCCTTCACTTCCTTTATACCTTCACTCAATGTCAGTTTCTCAAAGAAGAGCACTCTAACTTCTGTCTTGACCTGACACTTAAAAGTCCAATTCACTTTACCTAGTCTATGCCCCCAGAGGACTAATTACTTTCATAACATTATATCATAGCTCTATGATTTATACTCCATATCCTTCCCATAGAATTAAAAATTGATAGGGAGCATTGCTTTTCTGATTGGTTGCATGTTCTATGCATCAGTGTCTGATACTGTAAGAGTCAACATTTGCTAAGCAACAAACAAAACTGATTCTCATTTGTTGTCTGTAACATGCTCTCTCTCCTTTTACTCTTAGGATTTTCTGTTTATCCTTAATGCATTGAGGTTATTACAATAACTACTTATTTATTGTTGCTAAAGTGTGTATGAATTAGTTATTACATTGCTGTTGTTGTAGCCTGAAATGGTACATAGCAGGTTCTTTAATTCTATAGATGCATCACTTTGATGATACAAAACTTGAGGCCTCTATTTCTTTTGTGGGATTCCCTGGTAGCTCAAAAGGTAATGGTAAAGAGTCTGCCCAGTGTAATGTGGGAGACCTGGGTTCAATTCCTGGGTGGGGAAGATCCCCTGAAGAAGGAAATGGCAACCCACTCTACTATTCTTGCCTGGAAAATTCCATGAATGGAGGAGCCTGGCAAGCTACAGTCCATGGGGTTGCAAAGAGACAGGATTGAGTGACTTCATTTATTTCTTTCATGTTTTCTGTTTTCCATTCTCAGTATTCTTTCTTTTAGAACTCTGATTAAAAATATTTAGAAGTTTGGGGTTGATGCTATTACTTTAAAGTTTTTCACATTCCCCTTCCTTCTTTCGTTTGGACTATGCTGTAATATAGTTTAACATATAGATTTTTGTTTACTGTGTCCCCTTTACCCTTCATCTTACAGAGTTGTTTCTGCTTTGTCCATTTCATTATTGATTATTTTAATTTCCCAGATTTCTGAGATTTCCTGTTTTAAAAGAAATTTATATTTGACACCATCTCCTATTCTTTTATATGGCTTTTTCCATCTCAAATTTGTCTAAGAATTTAAATATATGAGTTTTATGGTTTATTTTGTAAATGATGTTCTTTTTATCTTTTTTTGCAGGTACTATATTTTCTATTTGTTTATATCTAAAAGAAATCCTTTAGATGAATTGTTACTGTTCATTGAGTTCATGTATGTCTAAGAGTTAGAAAAGAATCTCACCTGGATAAGTTCTGGATTGTGTGCCTCCCTCCCAGGAATCAAAAATGAGCTAAATCAAACTCCATTATGGGCATTTCTATTCTGTGCTACATTGAGGAACCTGAGGCCCACTTTTTTTTA
This sequence comes from Budorcas taxicolor, assembly GCF_023091745.1. Lineage (NCBI taxonomy): Eukaryota > Metazoa > Chordata > Mammalia > Artiodactyla > Bovidae > Budorcas > Budorcas taxicolor. The sequence goes on along the minus strand of NC_068929.1, from coordinate 50,646,914 downwards.
GGACATTTTCTGATACATTTTGAAGGATAGTTAAATATCACAGTCGAGAGTATTGGTCATTTGATTGCCAGCTCTGTGCATTATGATCACAAGAGAAAAGATAAATACGATGAAACCCTGGGGTTATCATCTGCAGATTTTTTTTTAATTTAGTTTATTTAATATATATATTTTTTTCCCATTCCATGTAATTGGGGGGCAGATTTTCTAAAATAACAATACAAATACAGGAATAAAAATTAAAACATGAGAAATTTTAAAAATCTACATACTGATTCTTAATACTCATGACCTATTTACCTCTGATAATTTAACAGATACATAAACAAATGTGGCTGATATTTCATAGATTAAGCTTAGAACTTGATCTTATTTATAATAACAGAAAATCAAATATAGAAAAATTAGCCAAATTGATATGAAGAAATAAGCATTAGTGCTATGTTACTATGTTGGAGATTTTAGTTGGAAAATTTGTCGTGAAGACAATGTTTAAAACTAGAATATAGATAGTTTATTATGAAAAATTATGTGTACTTGCATCCAAAACTATTGATGCTTACTTGAGTTAACTTATTGATTTATACAGTTTATCAAATTTTATTCATTTTATTTTTTACTTGAAACTTAGTTTTTTAAACAATTGATGTACTACAGGCACTGTTCTGGGCTTCCCTGGTGACTCAGATGGTAAAGAATCAGCCTGCAATGAAGGAGGCTGATTCAGTCTGGGTTCAATCCCTGGATTGGGAAGATCCCCTTGAGAAGGTAATAGCTACTCACTCTGGTATTCTTGCCTGAAGGATTTCATGGACATTGGAGCCTAGTGGACTACAGACTATGGAGTCTCAAGGAGACAGGACTGAGGGACTTACACACACAGAACAGGCACTCTTTTATTATGTACTGGTGATGAAATTGAAACTTTTCTCATACAGCTACATTTTAAGAGAGTAATGACAAACCTTCCTCCCAACCATGTTGCTGATTTTAGGGTTTATGTTTCAGTGTTGCTATAACAGTTGTTGATTCTGATAATTATTTGAATGATATAATGAAAGATATGATCATTACTTGAAAAAAAGATAAATGATGACAAATTCATTTTCCCTTAATTATTGAATTGTCGTCTCAAGCAGATAAAATTAATAGAATAATCAAGTGGGCTCATTGTTTATGTCCAACACGGTCCATAATTATATACTAATTTTATAATAGAATAAATTTTGTGCAAATCAAACAAAAGAGGCTTCTGTGAAATTAATCTAACAATTTCCAATAAATCTGTATGTTAAATCTGGAGTCAAAAAAGGCAACCAATTTGGCTATCTTGATAGCATTCTTGAAGCATAAAAGAGAGTGAAAAGAGTAATGTTTAGAACAAAATAAAGCTGTAAAGACAGAGGTACTTCTATTTTAATGTAGTTAAATATTCAGCTAAATTGATTCTTCTAATGCTTGTTCTCTCCAAGATTTTTTCAAACAAATAATAGGAACACCTTGAATATGGTCTCATATGATCACATTGTGTTTAAGAGTCTGTTCTCTGGTGTCACAGTCTTAGGTACTGGGAATTCTAAGGCAGAATTCTAACTGTAACCCCCAATGATACATCCCTTGTGTAAATCTTTCTCTCTTTTATTGTGAATGAAATTTACAAACATGACTAGATGTCGCTCCATGAATATGCTACATTACATGGCAAAAAGAAATTTACAGGTTTATTCAAAGCTGTTATTTAAATTTAAATTATGAGATTATTTGGGTGAAGGTCTGTCTAGTTGAAGCTATGGTCTTTCCAGTAGTCATGTATGAAAGTGAAAGCTGAACCATAAAGAAAGCTGACTGTTGAAGAATTGATGCTTTTGAACCTTGGTGTTGAAGACTATTGGAAGTCTCTTAAACTACAAGGAGATCAAACGAGTCAGTCTCAAAAGAAATCAATTCTGAATATGCATTGGAAGGACTGATGCTGAAGCTGAAGCTCCAATACTTTGGCCACCTATTTCAAAGAACTGACTCATCAGAGAAGACCATGATGCTGGGAAAGATTGAAGGCAGGAGGAGAAGGGGATGCCTGAAGATGAGATGGTTGGATGGCATAACCAACTCAATGGACATGAGTTTAAGCAAGTTCTGGGAGATGGTGAAGGACAGGGAAACCTGGGGTGCTGCAGTTCATGGGGTTGCAAAGAGATGGACAGGACTGAGTGACTGAACAATGATCTATTCATAAAGTCATTTAAAAGCAGAGTGTTCTCTGGCTGGTGACAGAAAGAAAATGAGAGAGAGAAAGAGTGAGAAGATGCATCACCGCTGCTGACTCTAAAGGTGGAGTGGGCCATGTGAGAAGGACTACAAGCCACCTCCAGGAGTGGAGAGTGGCCTCTAGCTCACAGCTAAACAAAAAACGCAAAACCAAAACCAACCAACCAAAAAGGCAACTCAGATTTACAGCCAGCAGCAAGGGGATTCTACTAACAATCTAACTGAAGCACATTCTCAGAGCCTCCAGGCAAAGCCTGGCCCTGCCGATACTTTGATTTCAGCCTGTCAGACCCTAAGAGAACCCAGTCCTGCTAATCTGATCCTGACATTGCCTTCTTCCTTTAAGTTTGTGATAAATAGTTCTGGGCAATTGAAAACCAATACAGGTGTGAATCCAGCTCCTGTCACTTTCCTGAATATACAACAGGGCAACTTAGAAGGAATAATTTCTAGTTAATGTATTTCAAGAGTTGGCCAAAAAGTGTATTTATTTTTTTTCTCCCTAGGATGGCTCTAGTAATGCTTAGTTGCCTTTAACTTAATTCAAACAACTACTGTCACAGTTAGACCAACATAAAGCAACACTTGACAAACATTGTCCAAAATTCATCAACAGAAAATTATAATATTCTATCAGGATTATACACAAGACTGCAGGTTTCTCCAATGACCAGGCAAAAACTGTCACTGCCTGGAAATTCAGATTCATTCACTGTAGGTATCAGACAGTGCACCTTCAAACTTTCAATTATTTTGGTTTTTGCAAAATTCCTTTAATGGAAAAAATGTCAATTCCCTGGAAGACTATTAAAAAACACCTAGAACAGTTCTTTGTTCAAAAAGATAAAAAGTTTTGGGAAGATGGAATTATGAAGTTTACATGAAAAATGGCAGAAAGCAATGGAACAAAATGGAGAGTATATTATTCAATAAAGTTCTTGGTGAAAATGAAATATATGTCTTCTATTTTTACTTTAAAACCAAACTCTACAGCCAAGCTGATGCGAGAGGGGATCAATGGTTAAAATGCATAGCATAATGCTGGAACATTGCACAATAATTAAAATTAGTGAGTAAGAAACACACTACTTTATTTTGAGTGAATCATTTCTTACACAAATAAAACAATTTTAAACTACTGACTTAAAATTATTTTAATGTTGAAGTGAAGTGAAGTTGTTCAGTCATGTCCGACTCTTTGCTACCCCATGGGCTGTAGCCCACCAGGCTCCTCTGTCCATGGGATTTTCTAGGCAATAGTCCTGGAGTGGATTGCCATTTCCTTCTCCAGGGGATTTTCCCAACCCAGGGATTGAACCCAGGTCTCCCGCATTGTAGACAGATGCTTTATCGTCTGAGCCACCAGGGAAGTCTATTTTAATGTTAAACATTTCCTATTCCATTGGTAAACTAACATACATTTAATTAGCTTTTATTAAATCAGTAGTAGTATTTAGTGCTAATCACAACCACATCTAAGTCCCAGAGGAGCCCCTCATTATATGAATAGCATAGATTATAATAACAGAAACAAATAATACTGACATAAAAATGCACCAAAAAGGAATTTATCGATGCATACACTAGCATGGAGAGCTTCTTGTATATTAACTTACTCAGTTCTCACAATCCATGTATTGACCTCGAAGAGTCATACAAAGTGTTAAAAGATAAACTGAGTCATATTTAAACCTTTCAAAGTTGGTTTCCACATTTATCAATTAGAATTGTGTGTTAGTTGTTCAGTCATATCTGACTCTTTGTGACCCCATGCACTGTAGCCAGCCAGGCTCCCCATAGATGGAATTCTCCAGGCAAGAATATTGGAGTGGGTTGCCTTGCCCTCCTCCAGGGGATCCTCCAAAGTCAGGGATCAAACCAAAGTCTCCCACACTGCAGGCAGATTCTGTACCATCTAAGCCATCAGGGAAGCCTAGGTATCAATTATAATTGAGCAAGATCAAACCAGAAATCATTAGGTGTTCTTCATATACAGCATTTGGGGAGAGACTTTTGCAGAGAACAGTGGGAGCACAGTTGTGTTGTGCTTACTTGCTCAGCTGTGTCCGACTCTTTGCAACCCCATGAACGGTAGCAACTAGACTCCTCTATCCCTAGGATTCTCTAGGCAAGAACACTGGAGTGGGTTGTCATGCTCCCCCTCCAGGAGATCTTTCAAACCCAGAGATCGAACTTAGGTGCTCCACATTCCATGTGGATTCTCTACCACCTGAGCCAGCAGGGAAGCCCAGGAATACAGGAGTGGGTAGCCTATCCATTCTTCAGGGGATTTTTCCATCTCAGGAATCATACTGGGGTCTCCTTCATTGCAGGCGGGTTCTTTACCAGCTGAGCTACTAGGGAAACTATTGCTTGGCTATAGATTAAAGCTGGGTTGGCTGTTTGTGATTGGTTGTCCTTATATTTAAATTTTGTAACATTAAGGCATTTCCAGGTTTAGATTTTTGTTTGCTTATGACTATTGTCAATACCTTAGAAGCTGGTTTTAGAAAAGGCAGAGGAACCAGAGATCAAACTGCCAACATCCTCTGGATCATCAAAAAAGCAAGAGAGTTCTAGAAAAACATCTATTTATGCTTTAATGACTATGCCAAAGCCTTTAAATCTGTGGATCACAATAAACTGTGGAAAATTCTGAAAGAGATGGGAATACCAGACCACCTGACCTGCCTCTTGAGTAACCTATGTGCAGGTCAGGAATCAACAGTTAGAACTAGACATGGAACAACACACTGGCTCCAAATAGGAAAAGGAGTACTTCAAGGCTGTATATTGTCACCCTGCTTATTGAACTTTTATACAGAGTACATCATGAGAAATGCTGAGCTGGAGGAAGCACAAGCTGGAATCAAGATTGCCAGGAGAAATATCAATAACCTCAGAAATGCAGATGACATCACCCTGATGGCAGAAAGTGAAAAGGAACTAAAAAGCCTCTTGGTGAAAGTGAAAGTGGAGAGTGAAAAAGTTGGCTTAAAGCTCAACATTCAGAAAACTAAGATCATGGCATTTGGTGCCATCACTTCATGGTAAATAGATGGGGAAACAGTGGCTGACTTTATTGTTTTGGGCTCCAAAATCACTGCAGATCGTGATTGCAGCCATGAAATTAAAAGACACTTACTCCTTGAAAGGAAAGTTATGAACAACCTAGACAGCATATTAAAAAACAGAGACATTGCTTTGTCAACAAAGGTCCAACTAGTCAAGGCTATGGTTTTCCCAGAGGTCATGTATGGATTTGGGAGTCAGACTGTGAAGAAAGCTGAGTGCTTAAGAATTGATGCCATTGAACTGTGGTGTTGGAGAAGACTCTTGAGAGTCCCTTGGACTGCAAGGAAATCCAATCAGTCCATCCTAAATGTAATCAGTCCTGGGTGTTCATTGGAAGGACTGATGTTGAAGCTGCAATTCCAGTACTTTGGTGACCTGATGTGAAGAGCTGACTCATTTGAAAAGACTCTAATGCTGTGAAAGATTGAGGGCAGGAGAAGTTAATGACAAAGGATGAGATGGTTGGATGACATCACTGACTCAGTGGACATGGATTTGGGTTGACTCCAGGAGTTGGTGATGGACAGGGAGGCCTGGTGTGCTGCAGTTCATGGGGTCACAAAGAGTCGGACATGACTGAGCAACTGAACTGAACTGACTGAATACCTTAGAGCCACACCAGTCTAATGGCCTCCTTGTTTAATTAATTCTTACCATAGTGAGTACTCTTAGATTTTATTTTTTGTTTCTTTTGGTATGTTTGTTTGTTCCTTTTTTAATGAACAAACTTAGAAGCAGATAGTTGAATAAGTTGCACAACATTGTAGAGAGGTGAGTTTTGAACTCATGTAATTCAACATGGTTTAGAGACTCTGTTTATCGGACCCGACTGAAGCGACTTAGCAGCAGCAGCAGCAGCAGCAGCAGCAGCATGTATACTGATGCTCATGCAGGTGAAACTTTCCCAATCATCATCACCTCATCTTAAATAGGAGACATTAACAACTTGCAGATTCTTTGAAAAAATTAGTAATATATGTGTGATATTGTGAGTCATAATTAGAAATATGTATGTCATTCTCCTGACACAGAGCTCCTAAAACTCTTAGAGTTTCCTAAGTAAGAAGAGTAACAAAAGTGTATTTTGTTAACCGTAATAAGCCCCTTTCAACCACACCTGACATCTAGAAAGCCCTTAAGGATGAAGTCTACTTGTTAGGGACACCAACCATGTGATGAGAGGGTTGGAGTTTTGAGTCCTACTTCTCCAACCTCCAGGGAGGGGAGAGGGGCTGGAAGTTGACTCAGTCACCAAAGGCCAATGATTTAATCAATCATCCCTACCTAATAAAGCCCCCATTTAGAGGCACTGGAAGAGTGGTACATCCAGAGAGGGCATGGGAATTCAGCATCCCTTTTAGATACTGTGCTCTATGTGCATCTCTTCATGTGACTGTTGTTGAGTTAGATTTTTTTATAACAAATTGGTAACTAGTAAGTAAAATGGTTTTCTCAGTTCTAAGAAACGTTCTAGCAAAGGCGGGGATTATGGGAACCTGTGACTTATAGCCTATCGGTCAGAAGCACGGATAACAACCTAGACTTGTTATTAGCATCTGAGATGGGAGAGGAGAGACTTGTGTGATGGGAACTTGTGAGATCTGATCCCATCTCAGGTAGATAGTATCAGAATTGAATTAAATTGTAGGACAACCATCTGCTACTGAAGAATTGTTTAGTATGTGAAAAATGCCCTCACATTTAGTCACCAGAGCACAGAAGTGTTGAGTGTTATATAGAGTAGAGAAAAACACAGAAAGATGTTCTTCTTGCCTTACAATGTTTTTAACACTTGCCATAGTGCCTAGCCAAATGTTGGTGCTTCACAAATATCTATAAATCATTGAAGAATAAATGTCAAAGTATTCAGTGGATGATATGATAATTGCCATAAAGAAAAGACAGTGTTAGTTGCTCAGCTGTGTACAATTCTTTGTGACCCCATGGACTATAGCCTGACAGGCTCCTCTGTTTATGGGATTCCCCAGTCAAGAATATTGGAGTGTCTCTTTTGCTGTCTTGCATACAGGGCAAACCAATACAATATTGTAAAGTAATTAACCTCAAATTAAAATAAATAAATTTATATTGAAAAAAAAAAAAGAATAATGGAGTGGGTTGTCATTTCCTTCTCCAGGGTATCTTCTTGACCCAGGGATCGAATCTGGTTTTCCTACATTGCAGACAGAGTCTTCACCAAAGGAGCCACCAGAGAAGTCCTATAAACTGATAGACACTTGAAATATATATATACAATAATATATATTGTTTTGTTGTTGTTTAGTTGCTCAGTCATGTCTGACTCGTTGTTACTCCATGGATGGTAGCCTGACAGGCTCCTCTATCCATGGGAATTTTATATATATATATATATATATATATATATATATATATATATATATATATTCTTGTATCAAATCTGACATAATCAATTAAAGTTTATATTTAAGTTCAAGAGCACATAAAATACAATGATAGTAAAATAGCTACACACCGATCTTAGAGGCTCAGTTTAGTTCTATTTTTACTAATGAACTCTATCCCCCAGTATACATATTGCTGAGTTATTTTTTCAAAGTTAAGAAGTAATACAAGGGAAAATGCTAATAATAAAGATATTTTCTGGTGAAAATATAATTTTAGCCAACACAGACATTGACCACTTGCAACAACAGTGCCTTTTCTAGCTTGAAAGAGAACTCTCGGAAAAGTTTGAGTGTAAATATGGTACAGCATAGTAGTTCAACTAGGTGAATTCCTGGTCCTACTTAATAATAATAGATGTTTTAATAAACCTAACTTTTAAAATTATTATTTCTCAAAAAATTTGTGATTTTGACATTTAACTATATTTTTACATAAATGCTTTTATTGATGCAGCATGTTATTTTTACATAAAATGTGCAATAAGCCATTTATTTAATATTTTTCCCTTATAAAGCATTAGGCTTTTCAGGTTTGTGATTATATACTCAGCATGTTTCATAAATGAATTTTGGTGTATATTTATGCCAAGTCCTGAAGTTCCTCCAAAGCATGTTTTTTTTTTTTTTTTTTTCCTAAATAGAGTTTGGAAATCTTTTCATTAATGTTCCCAGTTGCTAAGCAACACCCCCTCTTTGCTTGTTGCCATGGTTGCCCTTGAATTAGGGAGGACACAAAGCCATCTGTTTAAACCAAGACCCCTCCTCTCTCTAGAATATGAACTGTTCTGTTCATCCAGAGGCAAGATACAGTAAGTTAAATATAACATAGGGCAGAGGTATTAATGGGGGTAAAAATCCAAAATGGAAAACGTCTTTGTTTTTTTTTTCCCATTTAAAGAGTAAGCTTTTTAATAGAACATAAAATCAGCATGCTGCCAGGGTGTTATATTCACCATAGAGTGAAAGTACACTTTGGAATGATAAAGCAGAAACAAACAGTAAAATCAAGCCAAACAAAATAGCTTCAGGTATTTTAAAGTGCTGGTTTTATTTCCTTCAATTTATTTTGATTTTACTGTAAATGTACTTCTTAGAATGATATTTTTAAATATTTGAGTATGTAAATAGAATAGGCAATTTGTTTCATACCATGGAATCTAGCACCAAGTTGGTGCTAGGACAATCCTAATTAGAAATTTGGAATTTATTTTTATTTTTCTTTCTCCAAAGCAAAACTGGTACTATTTCCTGGACTCCTAATTAGGTGGTTTCAGAATATGCCTGGAGGTATGGCTTCATTGAAGTTGAAAGTTTCACCAAGTACACTTTAGAGATGCACAAACATTTATAGAGACTTCTATTCTTTTCTCAATAATTTGTTTGGCCTCATAAACTAAGTAGATGAGGTAAACTTGGAAGGTTAACAGTTTTGGAGTTTACCAGAGTGTTTTTGTAATAGGGGTGGTGCAGGCAGGACCAATAGGGCTTCCCTGATGTCTCAGGTGGTAAAAAATCTGCCTGCAATATCAGAAAACCAGATTCAATCCCTGGGTCAGGAAGATCTGCTTGAGAAGGAAATGGTTACCACCTCTAGTATTCTTGCATGGAGAGCTCCTTAGACAGAGTAAACTGATGGGCTACAGTCCATGGGGTCTCAAAGAGTCAGACTTGACTGAGCAACTAACATTAACAGGCAGAACGAATAGCCATCCTGCTCAGCTATTGGTTGGTATCACAGTGGGCACATGTCCTCCCCTTCTTCTGTATGAAAGAAATGGGAATTTGGACTGAAGGAAGATAATTCTGAAACCCTAGTCTGCCAGTTTGGGGTCAGCTAGTTTTCTGATTAAAAGTTGTTATTCCTTGCCCCAACTGGTCTCCTGATTCGTTGGCTAGTTGTGTGGTGAGCAGAGAAAGCTTTGGGATTGGTAACATTTTCAGCATGGTAAATGTGAACAATGTCTTTATTTTATTCTTTCTATTACAATATTGCCATAATTAATAACTTTGTTTTTCAGTTCAGTTCAGTTAAGTCACCCAGTCGTGTCTGACTCCTTGCAACCCCATGAACCGCAGCACGCTAGGCTTCTCTGTCCATCAGCAACTCCCGGAGTTCACCCAAATCCATGTCCATCAAGTCGGTGATGCCATCCAACCGTCTCATCCTCTGTTGTCCCCTTCTCCTGGCCTCAATCTTTCCCAGCATCAGGGACTATTTAAATGAGTCAGCTCTTGCATCAGGTGGCCAAAGAACTGGAGTTTCAGCTTCAACATCAGTCCTTCCAATGAACACCCAGGACTGATCTCCTTGAGGATGGACTGGTTGGATCTCCTTGCAGTCTAAGGGACTCTCAAGAGTCTTCTCCAACACCACAGTTCAAAAGCATCAATTCTTTTGCACTCGGCTTTCTTTATAGTCCAACTCTCACATCCGTACATGACGACAGGAAAAACCAGAGCCTTGACTAATAGTACATTTTTTGGCCAAGTAATGTCTCTGTTTTTTAATATGCTGTCTAGGTTGGTCATAACTTTCCTTCCAAGGAGCAAGTGTCTTTTAATTTAATGGCTGCAATCACCATCTGCAGTGATTTTGGAGCCCAGAAGAATAAAGTCAGTCACTGTTTCCACTGTTTCCCCATCTATTTGCCATGAAGTGATGGGACTGGATTCCATGATCTTTGTTTCCTGAATGTTCAGCTTTAACACAACTTTTTCACTCTCCTCTTTCACTTTCATCAAGAGCCTCTTTAGTTCTTCTTCACTTTCTGCTGTAAGAGTGGTGTCATATGCATATCTGATTTCATATCTATTTCTCCCAGCAAACTTGATTCCAGCCTGTGATTCCTCTAGCCCATCATTTCTCATGATGTACTCTGCATATAAGTTAAATAAGCAGGGTGACAATATACAGCCTTGATGTACTCCTTTTCCTATTTGGAACCAGATTGTTGTTCCATATCCAGTTCTAACTGTTGCTTCCTGACTTTCATACAGATTTTTCAAGAGGCAGGTCAGGTGGTCTGTTGTTCCCATCTCTTTCACAACTTTCCACAGTTTTTTGTGATCCACACAGTCAAAGGCTTTGGCATAGTCAATAAAGCATAAATAGATGTTTTTCTGGAACTCTCTTTCTTTTTCCCTGATCCAGCAGATGTTGGCACTTTGTTTTTCAGCTTTGTGCTATTGTCTATAATTTCAAAATTTCAGTTTTTGAAAAAGATTATAAAAAGTCTTGAGTTCTGTTGATCCACTTTTGCATCCTTGTCTTTCAAACATATGGAACAACAGTCTAGTTCCATATAGGAAAAGGAGTATGTCAAGGCTGTATATTGTCATCCTGCTTATATGTAGATGACACTACTGTTATGGCAGAAAGTGAAGAAGAACTAAAGAGCCTCCCGATGAAAGTGAAAGAGCAAAGTGAAAAAAGTTGGCTTAAGGCTCAACATTCAAAAAACTAAGATCATGGCATGCGGTCCCATGACTTCATGGCAAATAGATGGGGAAACAATGGACACAGTGGTAGACTTTTTATTTTGGAGGGGTTTCAAAATCGCTGCAGATGGTGACTGCAGCTGTGAAATTAAAAGATGTTTGCTCCTTGGAAGAAAAGTTATGACCAACCTAGACAGTGCATTAAAAAGCAGAGACATTACTTTGTCAACAAAGATCTGTCTAGTCGAAGCTATGGTTTTCCAGTAGTCATGTATGGATGTGAGAGTTGGACTATAAAAAAAGCTGAGCACGGAAGAATTGATGCTTTTGAACTGTGGTGTTGGAGAAGACTCTTGGGAGTCCCTTGGGCTGCAAGGAGATCCAACCAGTCCATCCTCAAGGAGATCAGTCCTGTGTGTTCATTGGAAGGACTGATGTTGAAGCTGAAACTCCAATACTTTGGCCACCTCATGTGAACAGCTGATTCATTTGAAAAGACCCTCATGCTAGGAGAGATTGAGGCTGGGAGGAGAAGGGGACTACAGAGGATGAGATGGTTGAAAGGCATCAACAACTCAGTGGATATGAGTTTGAGTAACTCTGGGAGCTGGTGATGGACAGGGAGGCCTGGTGTGCTGCTGTCCATGTGGTCGCAGAGTTGGACAAGACTGAGACCCTGAAACTAAACTGAACTTTCAAACACCTGCCAAAATGTATCAGAAACTCCATTAACTTACTTTTGGGGTTACATCTGAAAATAGCTGTTTTTCTTCTAAAGATAATATTAATGCTCAGGAACCAAGGACTTTCTGGTTACTAATATCTAACTGGATTGTAAGTGTAAGTTTAAGTGTTTGCAGAGTAATAATACTCATTTTTACTTCAGTATCAATCAGAATATATATCAATTACTATACTGCCTTGAAATAAAAGCATGAAACAAAAAAATAAAGTCAGCATTATAGTAATTTATTTTTATGACACATGTGAAAGTTGTTCAGTCATGTCTGACTCTTTGCAACCCCATGGACTATACAGTTCATGGAATTTTCCAGGCCAGAGTACTGGAGTGGGTAGCCTTTTCTTTCTCCAAGGGATCTTTCCAACCCAGGGATCGAACCGAGGTCTCCTGCATTGCAGGCGGATACTTTACCAGATGAATCACATGGGAAGTCCAATGTCTTTAATTAAATATGAACTTATCAAGGAAAAGGAAAGCATATATTTCAAGTGAAATTAGATAACAGCTAAATCTGCATGTTCATTCTCTTAACACCTTAGGCCTTTCCTCAGATTTTTAGTAATGCTTTCATGTACAAATTTCCACAATTACATTTCCTTAAACATTTGTATGTAAGATAGAATAAAACATAGTCTAGTTTAAGATCATTTTAATTGCACATGAAGCTTTATGATTTTGATCCTTTTTCAATGGTTTAGTGAATACTTTAGTGTAATGTGCTGGCCTTTTGAACTATTAGATCATTAATATCATTACTTATAGAACACAAACTTCTCAACATCTTAAAAAATAATTTCTGACTGAACTTGAAAGATATCCCACTTTACTGTGAAATTTTCTACTAATAGATGACAATGCATAATATATAACTTTTCAGATTCAGCAGTTTTTGTCTCCCTTGGTGTTATGCCACTGTCTTGTCGTGAATTTATTGTGTGGTTTGTTAATTCTTTGAGTGAAATTAAATGTTTATTAAGTTTTTGCACCTTTAATATAGAGTTTTTGAGGACTTATTACAAATCAGACCAGCATTTTACTTTACTGGTAACATTTTTTTATATTCAAAAGGAATTTGTAACTGAACACGTTGTTACCTTCATTCATCACATAAAAATGTGTTTTGATGAAGATTATAACACATGGTGTTTCTTTAAATTTTGAGATGTAGTGTTTTGACATATGTAGATTCTTATGAAACTATTCAGTTCAGTTCAGTTCAGTTCAGTCACTCAGTCGTGTCCGACTCTTTGCGACCTCATGAATTGCAACACACCAGGCCTCCCTGTCCATCACCAACTCCCGGAGTTCACTCAAACTCATGTCCATCAAGTCGGTGATGCCATCCAGCCATCTCATCTGCTGTCATCCCCTTCTCCTCCTGCCCCCAATACCTCCTAACATCAGCGCCTTTTCCAATGAGTCAAAACTTCGCATGAGGTGGCCAAAATATTGGAGTTTCAGCTTTAGCATCAGTCCTTCCAAAGAACACCCAGGACTGATCTCCTTTAGAATGGACTGATTGGATCTCCTTGCAGTCCAAGGGACTCTCAAGAGTCTTCTCCAACACCACAGTTCAAAATCATCAATTCTTCGGTGCTCAGCTTTCTTCACAGTCCAACTCTCACATCCATACATGACTACTGGAAAAACCATAGCCTTGACTAGACAGACCTTTGTTGGCAAAGTAATGTCTCTGTTTTTGAATATGCTATCTAGGTTGGTCATAACTTTCCTTCCAAGGAGTAAGAGTCTTTTTTAATTTTATGGCTGCAATCACCATCTGCAGTGATTTTGGAGATCCAGAAAATAAAGTATGACACTGTTTCCACTGTTCCTCCTTATATTTCTCCCAAAATAAAATAATAAACCTATCCATTACCTTCCAAAAGTTCTCTGAAACTCTTTTGTTTTCTTTCTTCACTTCCTCTCCTTGCCCCAAACTGCCCTTCTCCCCAGTACTGATTTCTTTTGTCATTCATTACACATTAGTTTTTATTGCCTAGAATTTACATGCACAGAATCATAAAGAATGTACTCTTTCTGTGTATCTTCTATAACACAGCATAATTATTTTGTGATTATTGCATGTTCCCACACATTTATTTCATTCATTTTTATAACTGAGCAGTATTCCATTGTATACCTCAGGGTGTTTACTCATCCACCTGTTGATGAACATTTGGGTTATTTCCAGTTGCGTGCTGTACAAGTTGCTATGAACATTTCTTTACCAGTCTTCATGCATATATATTTTCATTTCCCTTGCATTTTTCACTTAAGGTTGAAATGATGTTATATGCATGCTTAATTTCTTAAGAACAAAACAATATGTTTTCCAAAGTGATTGTACCATTTCCATTCCCATTCCCACCAGAACTGTGTGAATTTCAATTCTTATACATCCTCAACCAACATTGCAATTGTCAACCTTAAGTTTTAACCATTCTAACAGCCTTGGAAGGGATTTAAGTTTAGTTTTCATGTTTATGTCCTTACTGACTAATGATGTGGAATGCATTTTCATATGTTAATTTTGTCATCTATATGTGTTCTTTGCTAATCATGGGTAAAATATATATTGTCTACTTTCTTTATTAACTAATAGGTTAGTTATTTCCCTACTGTTGAGTTTTGATCAATTTTTTTAACATAGCATGGATACAAGCCCTTTATTATCTATGATTTGCAAATATTTTCCTCAAGTCATGTGGCTTTGGTCCTTCATTTTTTTTTGTAATTTTTTTTAATCAACATGTATCCGCCACAGGTATACACGTGTTCCCCATCCTGAACCCCCCTCTCTCCTCCCTCCCCGTACCATCCCTCTGGATCGTCTCAGTGCACCAACCCCAAGCATCCAGTATCAGACAGTCAGGAATAATACTAGTCTTTTGAAAGAAGTTTACTTCAAGGTATCTTCTAGAAGTATTTTAGTTTTAGGATTCACATTTAGGACTATGGCATATTTGAGTTAAACTTTGAATATGGTATTAGGCTAAATATGAAGCAAAATTACTTGTATTGCGATGGATATTTGAAAGTTTCAATTGAGTTAATTCAAATATATTCTCTTCATTCTCCACTTGGCATTGTGTATTTGTCAAAAATTAGTTCTTCATGCATTCTCTTTTTCTGAAATTTGTATTCCGTTTATTGATCAATTTGGATATGTTTACACCGGGACCAAAATCTTAATTAGGTTTCTATTAAATTAGTTAAAATAATTTCTTAAAATCAGGTAGTGTTAGTCCATTTTTATAAAAGTTATTAAAAGTTTTATGTTCTTTGTTCTTAGTTCATCTTTTTCAAAATTGTGAAAAGTTTTATTTTTATATGAATTTAGTTTCAACTTATCAATTTCTACCAAAATATCTACTGAGATTTTTACTGGTTACATCAAATCAACAAACTGATTACAGGATAATTAGCAATCTAACACTCTAAACCGTTTGCATAGTACAACTCTCCATTTATTTTGGTTGCTTGAAGTTGCCTCAGCAATATTTTACAGTTTACAGTGAAAGACTTTGAGACAAAGTCTGTCATATTTCTGTCAAATATTTTATCCCTAAGAATTTTGTTTCATTTATTTTAATGTTATTGTAAAAGGTGTTATTTTAAATTCCATTTTAAATATTGGTTTTTAGTATATAGAAATATGATTGATCTATATATATTGATCTTATGTTCTACAACCTTACTAAACTCATGTATTGGTTCCAGTGAAGATTCATCAATTTAATTCGACAATCTATGTAGATGATTATGTGCTCTGTAAATAAAAATTTTTTCTCCATCCTTTTGTAAAAGGAAAATCAAAATGAAGTGAGTGTTTCTAAGGGAGTTCTTTAAAATGGAGCTGGGAGGCTACTAAGGCCTCTAACTTATGTACATTTCAGCCTGCATGGAATCTTGTTTTTTGATCATTTACTGCTCTAGTGAAAACATTTAAAACATCTGCTAGAAACTAGAGATACTTGTGACCCCTACCCTAAAATAATTTATGATTTCTTTTTTCTCCTGGGACAACCTAGAGGGATAGGATGGGGAAGGATGTAGGAGAAGGGTTCAACATGGGAGGGACAGATGCACACCTATGGCTGATTTATGTTGATGTATGGCAAAAAACAAACAAACAAACAAACAAAAAACCCCACAATATTGTAAGGTAATTGGAGAATAATTACCTTACAATACTGTGATTTTTTTTTTTTTAATTTTTGCCATACATCAACATAAATCAGCCATGGAGAAGGAAATGGCAACCCATTCCAGTATTCTTGCCTGGAAAATCCCATGGACAGACGAGCCTGGTGGGCTACAGTCCATGGGGTCACAAAGAGTCGGAGACGACTGAGCAACTTCACTTTCAGCTTCACTATGCTCCAATTAAAATTAACGAATTAATTTTAAAAAATATTATTTCTTAAGGACAAATATATCCTGACATGTCAAAATTGGTCACAATGTTTTAATTTTTATTTTATTTTCTTTAAATATAAATTTATTTATTTTAATTGGAGGTTAATTACTTTACAGTATTGTATTGGTTTTGCCATACATCAACATGAATCCACCACAGGTATACATGTGTTCCCCATCCTGAAATCCCCTCCTTCTTTCCTCCCTGTACCATCCCTCTGGGTTGTCTCAGTGCACCAGCCCCAAGCATCCAGTATCATGCATGGAACCTGGACTGGTTATTTGTTTCATATATGATATTATACATATTTTAATGTCATCCTCCCAAATCACCCCACCCTCTCCCTCTCCCACAGAGTTCAAAAGACTGTTTATACATTGTGTCTCTGTTGCTGGGCTAAAGAACTAAATAGACATTTCTCCAAAGAAGACATACAGATGGCTAACAAACACATGAAAAGCTGCTCAACATCACTCATTATCAGAGAAATGCAAATTAAAACCACAATGAGGTACCATTTCATGCCAGTCAGAATGGCTGCGATCCAAAAGTTTATAAGCAATAATTTTTATTTTTAATTTATTCTCTTCCTTTTTATTTTTTTTAATTATGGAAGTATGATAACACATTTACAGGAGACTTGGAAAATACAGAAGAAAATTACATATAATTCCACTATATATTGCAATTATTTTTTTAAGTAGGCAAATTAAGATCTTCAGTTGGAGTTTCAATATCAAACTCTCAAAAATTAATAGAATGACTACACAGAAATGTAAAAGTATATAGTAGATATGAAAAGCACCATGAACCAATTCAATATAATTAAGATGTATACAGTTTCACACAACAGTTGGATACAAATTCTATTCAAATTCCCACAAACTGCAAGAGATGCTGGAACATATCCAGGGACATAAAATAAAGTGCAAAAATATCATTGTCTAAAGGTATTGAAATCATACAGAGTTTGTTCTCTTATCATTACGGAATTGTGTTAGAAATACATATCAAAAGATATTTGAAAATAACCCACGTATTTTCAAGTGCAAGGTTACATTTACCAAGAGAGATCTTTGACTTAGCTATTGAAATCCTCAAGGAGGTTAAAAGACAGAAAAAAATACAGAGGGTGATTCTAGAGAAGAAAATGTTTGAAAGAAATTAATATTAAAATGAGAAATTAAAGTTAAAGATACTTTTAAAAAACCCACATATTTGGAAATTAAATGCCCACTTTTAAATGATGTCACAACAGACAACTTTTAACAACCTGATGACTTTTTATCTTTAGAAGTCCCTGACTGTTTCTCTTTCCTGGAGCAGTCTAACCTAATCTGAACCCTCCCCACTCCACAACTTTCCTCACACCCTCTTGAATTGGAGTAAAGTACCTACAAGTGACCACTGTTCTCAATTGTCTCCTCTGTGGTCCCAGATTCTGGTGCTGACCCCTTCCATATCCAAACCACTCACATTATTGAATGACATTCCAGTTTACTTGGGTATTGTATCCTCCAGAATTTCACTTTACATTTGATAAGTCCTCTGGGATTCCTGTTCCCATTTCATTTGAATTGCTGACTTTTGCTCTGGGGACTTTATTTCCCCTTTTATACTGGTGAG
The DNA here is from genome assembly GCF_023091745.1 of Budorcas taxicolor. NCBI lineage: Eukaryota > Metazoa > Chordata > Mammalia > Artiodactyla > Bovidae > Budorcas > Budorcas taxicolor. Next base: position 50,628,916 of record NC_068929.1, on the reverse strand, counting down.
TAGTTACTCTTGAATTATGGGAAGTTTGCTCTTTAAGGGTGGAGCTACAGAGCAGTCTCTTTCTGGAACTTCTGGTGCTTTTATGTACAAAAGCTGTAGGTCTTAGCTTTGAAGGTATTTGTTTTGCTGGACTATGATTATCCAGGATGATTTATAATAAAATTAGCTCATCTAGTACTTCTTTGAAGTTTTCTAAATTAGTTTATCTGTTGAGTCAATAAGAAAAAGGATGTAAGGCAAGAATGGAAGTATATTTTAACTGATGTTGTGAAGCTTCCAAAATGTAATAATGAATCCTCTATTGTATTCCCTGAGAGAAACAAACTCAGAAGTATCTCAAAGGATTTTTAAATTGGAAAACCCCTCTGAGGTTTCAGGTTGTTTCTCTTTCACTTTTTTGTTCTCCCTCTGCTACTCCCTGTTCCTCTGAAGGTCCACTGCAATGTTCTTCTCCTTGTCATCATGTTTTTTTGAACTTACTTATTATAGCACTGAGATTAATCCCTGGAGAAGACACCACTGCATCCAATGGACTGATGGAAATTTCTATGATTGTTATGCTCATTTTTTCCCCAAAATTTGACCTGAAAGAAATAAAAAACCTTCTAGGTAGAGATTACATTTATCTCCTTGGACCTTTGAGATATAAATGTTCTACCTGGTCTAAATGCAGACGATGATGGCAGCCACAAAATTAAAGATGCTTGCTCCTTGAAAGAATAGCTGTAACAAGTTCAGTTCAGTTCAGTTCAGTCACTCAGTCGTGTCTGACTCTTTGCGACCCCATGAATCGCAGCACGCCAGGCCTCATTGTTCATCACCATCTCCCGGAGTTCACTCAGACTCATGTCCATCGAGTCCGTGATGCCATCCAGCCATCTCATCCTCGGTCGTCCCTTTCTCCTACTGCCCCGAATCCCTGCCAGCATCAGAGTCTTTTCCAATGAGTCAACTCTTTGCATGAGGTGGCCAAAGTACTGGAGTTTCAGCTTCAGCATCATTCCCTCCAAAGAAATCCCAGGGTTGATCTCCTTCAGAATGGGCTGGTTGGATCTCCTTGCAGTTCAAGGGACTCTCAAGAGTCTTCTCCAACACCACAGTTCAAAAGCATCAATTCTTCGGCGCTCAGCCTTCTTCACAGTCCAACTCTCACATCTATACATGACCACAGGAAAAACCATAGCCTTGACTAGACGGACCTTAGTCGGCAAAGTAATGTCTCTGCTTTTCAATATGCTATCTAGGTTGGTCATAACTTTTCTTCCAAGGAGTAAGCATCTTTTAATTTCATGGCTGCAGTCACCATCTGTGGTGATTTTGGAGCCCAAAAAAATAAAGTCTGCCGCTGTTTCAACTGTTTCCCCATCTATTTCCCATGAAGTGATGGGACCAGATGCCATGATCTTAGTTTTCTGAATGTTGAGCTTTAAGCCAACTTTTTCACTCTCCTCTTTCATTTTCATCAAGAGGCTTTTTAGCTCCTCTTCACTTTCTGCCATAAGGGTGGTGTCATCTGCATATTTAAGGTTATTGATATTTCTCCCGGCAATCTTCATTCCAGCTTGTGTTTCTTCCAGTCCAGCGTTTCTAATAATGTACTCTGCATAGAAGTTAAATAAGCAGGGTGACAATATAGAGCCTTGATGTACTCCTTTTCCTATTTGGAACCACTCTGTTGTTTCATGTCCAGTTCTAACTGTTGCTTCCTGACCTGCATACAGATTTCTCAAGAGGCAGGTTAGGTGGTCTGGTATTCCCATCTCTTTGAGAATTGTCCACAGTTGATTGTGATCCACACAGTCAAAGGCTTTGGCATAGTCAATAAAGCAGAAATAGATGTTTTTCTGGATCTCTCTTGCTTTTTCCATGATCCAGCGGATGTTGGCAATTTGACCTCTGGTTCCTCTGCCTTTTCTAAAACCAGTTTGAACATCAGGGAGTTCACGGTTCACGTACTGTGGAAGCCTGGCTTGGAAAATTTTGAGCATTACTTTACTAGCATGTGAGATAAGTGCAATTGTGTGGTAGTTTGAGCATTCTTTGGCATTGCCTTTCTTTGGGCTTGGAATGAAAACTGACCTTTTCCAGTCCTGTGGCTACTGCTGAGTTTTCCAAATTTGCTGGCATATTGAGTGCAACACTTTCACTGCATCATCTTTCAGGATTTGAAATAGCTCAACTGGAATTCCATCACCTCCACTAGCTTTGTTCGTAGTGATGCTTTCTAAGCCCCACTTGACTTCACATTCCAGGATGTCTGGCTCTAGATGAGTGATCACATCATCATGATTATCTGTGTCATAAAAGTATTTTTTGTACAGTTCTTCCGTGTATTCTTGCCACCTCTTCTTAATATCTTCTGCTTCTGTTAGGTCCATACCATTTCTGTCCTTTATCAAGCCCATCTCTGCATGCAATATTCCCTTGGTATCTCTAATTTTCTTGAAAAGATCTCTAGTCTTTCCCATTCTGTTGTTTTCCTCGATTTCTTAGCATTGATCACTGAAGAAGGCTTTCTTATCTCTTCTTGCTATTCTCTGGAACTCTGCATTCAGATGCTTATATCATTCCTTTTCTCCTTTGCTTTTTGCCTCTCTCTTTTTCATAGCTATTTGTAAGCCCTCCCCAGACAGCCATTTTGCTTTTTTGCATTTCTTTTCCATTGGGATGTTCTTGATCCCTGTCTCCTGTACAGTGTCACGAACCTCATTCCATAGTTCATCAGGCACTCTGTCTATCAGATCTAGGCCCTTAAATCTATTTCTCACTTCCACTGTATAATCATAAGGAATTTGATTTAGGTCATACCTGAATGGTCTGGCGGTTTTCCCTACTTTCTTCAATTTGAGTCTGAATTTGGTAATAAGGAGTTCATGATCTGAGCCACAGTCAGCTCCTGGTCTTGTTTTTGTTGACGGTATAGAGCTTCTCCATCTTTGGCTGCAAAGAATATAATCAATCTGATTTCGGTGTTGACCATCTGGTGATAGTGTATTAAAAAGCAGGGACATCACTTTGACAGCAAAGGTCTGTATCGTCAATGCTACAGTTTTTCCAGTAGTCATATACAGATGTGAGAGTTGGACCATAAACAAGGCTGAGTGAAGAAGAATTGATGTTTTTGAATTTTAGTGCTGGAGAAGACTCTTTAGAATCCCTTGGACAGCAAGGTTATCAAACGATTGAATCTAAAAGGAAATTGGCTCTAATTTTTTTTTTTTTTTTGAAGAATTTATGCTGAAGCTAAAACTCCAATATTTGGCCATCTGATGTGAACAGCTGACTCATTGGAGAAGATCCTGATGCTGGGGAAGATTGAAGACAAAAGGAAAAGGGGGTGACAGAGTATGAGATGGTTGGATAACATCACCGACTCAATGGACATGAGTTTGTACAAACTCAGGGAGATAGTGAAGGACATGGAAGCCTGGTGTGCTGTAGTTCATGGGATCACAAAGAGTTGGATATGATTTACTGACTGAACAACAAACTGGTCTCCAGGCTCTCACATTTAAACCGTCTCCAATTCCTGAGACTAAAAAAGAGAAAGAGAGGCTTGTTTGAATGCAAACTGCTAAGACAACTCTCTTGCCTAAGCACCCTCCCCCAAATTGCTGATTTTTCTGAATTAAATTATTTCAACTTTATCAAGGTCAATGACCAATTGGGTCATAATTTGGTCTATATTGGTATATGGTCCCTATGCAAATGAAATAATGTATATTCAATACTCCTTTCTCATGGTGTATTTACAGATGTCTGTTAGATCAACTGGGTTTCCCTGGTGGCTCAGAGGATTAAGAATCTGCCTGCAGTGCAGGAGACCTAGGTTAGATCCCTGGGTCAGGAAGATCCCCTGGAGAAAGGAATGGGAACCCACTCCTGTATTTTTGCCTGGAGAATCACATAGAGAGAGGAGCCTGGAGGGTTACAGTCCATGGGGTTGCAAAGAGTCAGACACAACTGAGCAACTAACACACACACATTAGATCAACTGGATTGATAGAGTTGTTCAAATCTTTTGTATCTTTATGGATTTCCTGATAATTTTGATTTAAGGACTTTGTCTCTAATACAAGTGTCTAGTGCTATGTCACTCTTAAGTGATGTTTTAGTGGCCTCACACACATTTTGATCTGGTGTATTTTCATTTTCGTTCAGTTCAAAAATCTTCCTTCTCTTTTAATCTCATTTTCACTCATTTTGGTCGATGCAAAGTGTATATTTACTACCCATAGGTTGGAGGCATTTTGAAATGTTTGTGTAATTGATCCCTAAGTTAATTGCCTTAGTCTCAGGGATTGTATGTTATATTACATGAAACCTATTAAATTCATTGAGACATGCTTTGTAACTGAGAACATGGTCTATCTTTATTAATATTCAGCAAGTCCTTCAAAAAATATGTATTATTTTAGTGTGAGGTTCTGTAAATGATGACTAAGTCATGTTGGTTGATGGTGCTGTTAAGTCTATGACAGCCTTGCTGATTTAATGCAGTATCTAGCCAGTCAGTCCTAAAGGAAATCAATCCTGGATATTCACTGAAAGAACTGATGTTGAAGCTGAAGCCCCAAAACTTTGGCCACTTGATGTGAACAGCCAACTTATTGGAAAAGACCCCTAATGTTGGGAAGGATTGACGGCAAGGGGAAAAGGGAGTGGCAGAGGGTGAGATGGTTTGATAGCATCACTGACTCAGTGGCTGTGAATTTAAACAAACTCTGGGAGATGGTGAAGGACAGGGGAGCTGGGGATGCTGTAACCGATAAGGTTGCAAAGAGGTGGACATGATTTAGTGACTGAACAACAACAAAATTTTCTATTAAGTATTTAAAGAAGGGTGTTGAAATCCCTTGAAAATATGTCTATATTTTCTTTCAGTTTTCCTGGATTTGAGTTATTGGGTTTATTTTGAAACAGTCATTAGGAACATAAATATGTTAAGTATGTTAGGTGAGGAATAATGTGAAGCATTTAGTCTGCAGCCAATTATTTCTCACTACTGAGGCAGGATTTGTGTGAATTCCAAGTGCTGTGTGAATTGTGAGGTCTGCAATTAAAGTTGGTGGCAATAGGTATTTATATCTGTGTCTCTTTTGCTGTCTCCCATTAGGGTCGTTGTTGCCATCTTTCTAAATTCCATATATATGCATTAATATACTATATTGGTGTTTTTCTTTCTGATTTATTTCCCTCTGTATAATAGACTCCAGTTTCACCTACCTCATTAGAACTGACTCAAATGCATGCCTTTTAAATAATGTTTGTCTAAAAATCTATCTGGCAAAATTAATGTTCGCAGGGAGGTAATTCTTCATTTGACCTTTCCTTCTCCTTATAGTACCTTTTAATGAGATTTTTACATTGATACTTTTATGTTCCCTATTTCCATTTGAAACCAGGTTTTCTAAGTCCTAGAGTGAAGCAAGATTCAGTATATTTTCAAATGTCACAGATCTTTCTCCTTATATTAATCTTATGTAACTTTCCAAAAACTTTTTGCTTATGTCCTGGAACTTTCTGGTGCTATTACCTAATTCCATTTTGTTCTGGCCATCCTCTTTCTTTCCAAATAGAAAAGAATGTTCATGGGTTAGTTTTAAGACTTGTATGGGATCATATCTCTGTCTGATCTTATTGTATGACCCTCACACTCACCTAGTATTGGAGAGGGTAAAAGCCTCTCATTTTCATCTAATGACTATCTTGATATTTCCCTTTTCTTAGTGCCACCAGATTGCATCTTTCTGTTCCCTTCTTCTCACTCCACAGATGTTGACACCATGTACCTCTTCTGTGTGTTGACAATTTGTCACAATTTGCTTGTATTAGGGGAGTGTTGAGATAATTTTTCTCCTAGTTTTGTTGTAACTGTTGACCCAAATATTTTTTAGTTTTGCTTTCTCCTCTTTCAATGTGAAAAGCCAGTCTGCAATTGATGTTATCTTTCCCAAATTCCCATCAATCACTTTTTAAAAATATTTATTTATTTCTGTATTTTTGGCTGTGCTGGATCTTTGTTGCTGCATTGGGTTTTGCTCTAGTTGTAGTGAGCAGGGGCTACTCTTTACTTGTGGCACATGGGGTTCTCATTGTGGTGACATCTCTTCTTTTGGAGCATGGATGTGGTTTCAGTAGTTGTGTTTCCTGAGGTCCAAAGCACAGGCTAAGTAGTTGTGGGACATGGACTTAGCTGTTCCACTGCATGTGAGATCTTCCTGGACCAGGGATTGAACCATGTCTTTTGCACTGGCAATCAGATTCTTTACCACTGAGCCACCAGGGAAGCCCCACCTTCAATCACTTTTGCTTTCTGCCATTTGTCATAGACAGACAATTCTACTTTGAAGTTTTTCATCTGGAAAACAGGTGAGGAAACTTGTTCCATTGATATCCATGTACTATTACATAATGTTTGTCATAAACATGGATAATAGTAATGTTATCTGACATAAAATGCAAGATTTATTGTCCTTTATTCCTCTTTCTGTAGTCATCAGCTACTTCCAAAGAAGAGGGTTATTTATGACAAATGTTTTGGATTGGTAAGTAACTCCTCAGAGTGTTATTAAGGCAGGGAATAAGCACAGAGCTGCAATTTCAATCCCTGGGTCATGCCCTTGGAGAAGGGCATGACAGTCCACTCCAGTATTCTTGCCTGGAGAATCCCATGGACAGAGAAGCCTGGAAGGTTACGGTCCATTGGGTCATAAAGAGTTGGACACAACTGAAGGGACTTAGCATGAACTGTTGAGAGAGAAAGTCCTTCTATTGTTAGATTTCATATAATCTTCCATCATTAAACAACTGTTAACCTCAGCATTTTCATGGGCACCTGCCTAATAGCTCACAGATTTTTGTGTTTTCTTCCTATCCACATTCAATAGAGCCTCCATTCTCATGCTTTCATAGATATCAGAAAGTTATTCTCACCCTTATTAACCTTTTTATCACCCTGTTAATCTACTTATGTCACTTTGTCTATAAAATCTGATTTCACTTATTGTAACAATGAAAATGTTAGATTTTAAGATACTGACATAAAAGTCCTGTGGGTTTTTTTTTTTTTAAATGCTCAGGTAGATCATACTATATGAGGGAAAGAATCAGGATATTAGCTCATTAAAATGAAGTGGATAATTTTAACCAGAGATTGAAGTACAAGGTTCTGTGGAAACAAAAGAACCTAACAAAAAATTCCAGTTCTTCATAATGAAAAGATTTAGGGGAGTGGCTTTATCAAAAATAGAATGGAGAATTCAATTTGTATATTTTTTATTATTATGTGGTGATATGTAGAGAAGATGTTCCTGAGATTTATCTATAAAAATCATTTAATGATAAAATCTGAGAGATTTCATTTGGGCATTTTACAAGTTTATAAAAATATAATGTGCTATTACATGGGAACATTTTAGTTTTTTGGATGTATCTTCTGAGTCTCTAGCCTAAGTAGAGTTAATTAATTTAAAGTTAATTTGCTATAGTTTTCTTGAAAATTTGGTAACTTGAAAAACTGTGATATTGAAACAAATACATTGTCATTTATTAAAATTTATAGTTAATTAAGATAAACTTATACTGTTTAAATTACTAATAATAATTATTTAATTTTGCCCTGAATTTCCACACAAGTTGGACAATAAAATAAAATATGAGAATATAGAATACATCCTCAAACCCTTAGTTGTCTGTTTCTGAGGGAAGATAGCTAAAAGGATAATTTTCATAAGTCATTTTATTGAACATTCTTTAAACTGTGCTAATACAGTAAAAAAAAAAAAAAAAAAAGTTGAAATAGAATATAAAACCAAACCAAGTAAATAAGCAAACAAACACACAACGTAAAGTAAGATGACCTCATCTAAGATTCAGTCACTCAGTCATTCCATAAATATGTATTGTACCTTACTATGTGAGAAACACTGAATATGATAACTGTTATTTATTTATTTATTTATTTGCAATGACTGAACACATATCTAAATGTGTAACTGTAAGGGATTACATAAATAACTCTGCAAATTTAAAGAAAAGTTACAAAGTACTTCAAGAAAATTTATGAATGGACCCTAACCTTGAATGGGAGGACAGGGTTGGCTTTTTTGAGGAAAATTGACTTGGAAATGAAAAAGAAAGAAGTGTATATAAATTGGACTACATAAGTGAAAACCCTAGACAGAGAGACAGGAGATTAAAGGAAGAGAGAAGACAGCATAAATGGATCATGTTGAGAAATGCAGAGAGGGAAGTGGAAGCCTCTGCTATATTAGAATTATTAAAGGTAAGCATATCTAATACTTTGAATTTTATCCTAAGAACAATGTGAAGCCATTGGTGGCTTTTAAGGATGATCAAATTTACATTTTAAGAATAGATCAGTGAAAATTCGCCCCCAATGAAGGCTGAGTAATGTCTTATCAGGCTGACCTTCTTACAGATAACAACTATAAATTCTGAACATAATATAAAATGCAGCTCGCTGAAGGGAATAGACAGTGAATAAACACAGACACTAGCAGGGAGTACATGCTCCAAGGAGATGAGCTGTATACGATGATTTGCTGTTTTTATTGGTTTTATTCCAAATAGTTACTCATAACACATTGTGATTGTTGAATATGATAACACTGGTAAAATTGTCTGGCCTAGACATTCTTATAACTATTCATTATTAAGGTTCTTAAGATAGAGTTTCTTTATCTAGATCAAATAATTTACCTTTTATAAGGGTTCAGTCTTCAAATCACGTGTATACATTTACCCCAGGTTATTCATTTTGGTAATTATTTGTAAGGGGCTTCTCTGGTGGCTAGGTGGTAAAGAATCCACCTGCAATGCAGATCTCGGTTCGATCCCTGGGTCAGGAAGAACCTCTGGAGGAGGAAATGACAACCCACTCCAATATTCTTGCCTGGGAAATCCCAGGGATAGAGAAGCCTGGCAGGCTAGAGTTGCAAAAGAGTTAAATACAACTTAGGGACTAAAGAAGAGCAGCAATTATTTATAACATCACAGTTTATATTGAAATACATCCAGTATGAAAATATTCATTTCAATAGATTACTGCAAGCTTTCCCAGTGTCTCTGAAATTTATCTCTTGTCTTTTCCACTTTGTAGATAAAAGCCTAAGTCTTAGTATGGTGCACTGTCCAACGTAATTTAATTGCAGACAAGCAGGAGAGCCACAAAATACATGTTTCCATGCTTCAAAGTCCATGCTCTTTCTTTTTTTTATTATTTTTAAAAATTTATTTAGCAACCACTTGAATATCAAGTAATTGTATGCCCATTTCAACTTTACTGATATTATCTTTTAATTAAATCACACAAATATAAGCTGTGACTTTTTCAAGCTCAAAATAAGCAAACGTAAAAGAATAGATTATATAGGAATACAGACATGTGTCTCAAAAAAGACCAAGGGAATAATTTTAAAATTTGGGATAGTGGTTACCTCTTTTCCATCCAGGGATTGAACCTGGGTCTCCTTCATTGGAGGCAGATTCTTTATCATCTGAGCCACCAGGGAAGTCTCACACCAGATAGAAGGCAGGGAAATGACTTAGGGAAAGAGCATACAGCTGATATAACAGTACTGATATCATAGTTCTTAAGTTGACAAGCATTTATTTTTTTTAAAGGATTAAAGTGTGATTTGTGCCCAAATACAAAATGAATAAAAGTAAAAGGTTTTGTTTATATCATTAAATATATAAAGGAGTCAGGAAGATATTACAGCCACATCAAGGGAGAATTCAAATTACTGCACATACATGCAGGCAGCCGGGAATGCTGAAATGAATACAGATAGTTGTAAAACTGATCAACATCCACAGGGCAAGAATCAGTTACTTTCCAGGGAACATAATTCATTGGCAGTTTTTTATGGATATGAATTTGTATTATTGTCAGTTTTCAACAACTTATAGAGTTGTTAAGTAGCTCAGGCCAAAATGATTCACTGAAGACAGAGTATACCTAGTAATCTTTTTAGCCTATTCCAAAGTCTATCATAATTTTTCTTGTGATATAAAAATTTTTCTTGTGATATAAAAGAAAACTTTTATATGTACCAAATATTAATAAAAATAGAAGAAAGTATAAAAAAGTTTCTCCATGCCTTTTCAAAGGGAGGCATTGAAGAGAAACATCTAAAGTTTCTAAATGTACTTATTGCACTATGACAGAGATCTGCTCACATGATCAATAGGCAGCTCATCAAATATAATAATATATCATTAAAAATAATTTTTATGTTGATAAAAAATATCATGTTTCTACAAACATAAAGTCATAACATAGGAAAGATTATTGGCTGTAAGTTGTGTCAAGAACCTCAAGTATAAGTGAGAATACAGAACACTCTTATTTCAGAAATTAGCCTCAGCTACTTCTAGGAAACATATGTCTTGATTTACAGTTAGATTTTGATTCTACAACTTTAGCTAGCTCAAGGTTGGCATAATTTTTACCTTGCTGTTCCTTTCTGAAATATATCTTAATTGGTCTATTTCATAACATACCATGAGATTTATATTTTAGCGAGTGTGGAAGTCAAGATGTGTATCTATGGTTAATGGTGTCCAAGATTACTAACTCTCTGCTAAAACTACATTCAGTAACTAGAAAAATTTCAATGGGTCATCTTCTATGTTAGTTCTAGGCTAGGATGGATGACCTCCAATTACTGCTATTATGAAAGAACAGTTGAGAGGAGACCTGCTCTCTTGGCAAACTATTACATTTTAATAGAGTATTGTTAATTATAGGTACAATGCTGTACCCAGACGTCTAAAACTTACTAATCTTACAAAATTTTGTGTGTGTGTATTAGTCACTCAATCATGTTGGACTCTGCGACACCATGGGAGTATAGCCCACCAGGCTCCTCTGTCCATGGGATTTTTCTGGTAAAAATACTGAAGAGGGTTGCCATTTCCTTCTCTGGGAAAACTTCTTGATCCAGCTATTGAACCCAGGGCTCCCACATTGCATGCCGACTCTTTACCGTCTGTACCTATATATATTGAACAGCATCTCCCTGTTTTTTTTTTTTTTTTTTTTTTTTTTCTCTTTTCCCATTCCTGGAACACCACCATTCTGCTTTGTTTCTGTGAATTCAATTAAAATTTTCATATAAGAGCAATTATTCAGTATTTTTCTTATGTGACAACCTTATTCCACTTAACATAATATCCTCCAGTTTCACTCATAGTATCACATATGGCAAGATTTTTTTCTCTTCCTTTTTAAAGATGAATTATGTTCCATTGAATGTATATACCCTATTTGCTCTATCCATTCATCATTGATGACATTGAAGTTACTTTCATATTTTAATTATTGTGAATAATACTGCAATGAATCTAAGAGTAGAGACTGCTCTTAGAAATTCTGATTTCAATTCTTTTGGATATAGACCCATAAATGGAATTTCTGGATCATATGGTAGTTTTGTTTTATTTTGTTTTGTTTTTTCAGTTTTTGAGAAAACCCCATACTATCTTTCATAGCAACTGTGCCTTTTTATGTACCTACCAATAGCATAAGAATGTTCCAATATCTTCACATTCTTACCAACATCTTTCTTTTGTTATTCTTTTTGCTTGATAATAGCCATTTATCAGATGGAGGTGGTACTACTTTATGGTTTTGATTTGCATTTCACTGATGATTAGTAATGTTTAGTGTGGTTTCATATACCTGCCATCAGTTGTATGTATTCTTTGGAGAAATATTTATTCAAGTAATTTTCCCTTTGTTTAAACAGGATGGTTGTGCCTATACTATTGAATAGTAGGAGATATTTATACATTTTAGAGATTAATCCCATATGAAATATATGGCTTTCATCTATGTAATAATTTTTTTTTGTTTATTTTGCTGATTGTTTCCTTTGCTGTGCAGAAGCTTTTTAGTTTGATATTGTCCCACTTGTCTATTTTTGCTCTGGTTACTTGTGTTTTTGTGTCATGCAAGACACTGTTGTCAATAACAATGTCATTAATAGTTTCCCGTAGGTTTTCTCCTAGGAATTTTGTACTTTCACATCTTACATTTAAGACTTTAATTAATTTTTATTTGATTTTAAATTTGGATGTAGAATAAGAATTCAATATTATTATTTTGCCCGTGGATGTCCAGTTTTCATGGTCTTCTCTGGTGGCTCAGACAGTAAAGAATCCACCTGGAATGAGGAAGACCTGGGTTTGATCCCTGGGTTGAGAAGATCCCCTGGAGGACGGCATGGCAATCCACTCCAGGATTCTTGCCTGGAGAATCCTCATGGACAGAGGAGCCTGGTGGGCTACAGTCAATGGGGTTGCAATGAGTCAGATATGACTGAAGCAGTTTAACATAGAGCAGATTCAGTTTTCCCACCATTAATTTTAAAAATAGCCTTTCCCTATTGTGTATACTTGGCTCTCTTGTCAAAGATCAGTTGGCCATATAAACGGGTTTACTTCTGTACTCTCTACTCTGTTCCATTGAGTAATGCATCTATTTTAATATCAGTGATCTACTGTTTTCATTACTCTAGCCTTGTAATATATTTTTGAAAACAAGAAACATTGTGCCTCCAGCTCCATTCTTTTTTGCCAAGAATGCTTTAGTTATTTGGAGTCTTTTTGTGTTTCAAAATTCACAAATCAAATACAACCACACATTAAAAGGATTATACATTGTTGTGAATTGGGATTTATCACTGGGATAAAAGGATGTTTCACTATAGGCAAATCAAGTAATGTGATATATCATATTAAAAGAATGAAGGATAAAAAGCATATGATCATCTCAATAGACTCAGAGAAATCTTTGGACAAAAGTTAACAAGTTTTCATAAGAAAACTGTGAACATGACATATTTGAAAATCTCACAACTAATATCATACTCAGTGATGAAAAACTGAAAATATATCCTCAGTGACCAAGTACAAGGCAAGGATACCCACTCTCACCACCTCTATTAAAAATAGTGCTGGAAGTCTGGGTTAGAGGAACTAGGTAAGAAAAAGAAATAATAGGCATCCAAATTGGGAAGGAACTAAAAACGTATATGTTTGCAGATGCCATAATCTGATATGTAAAAAATCCACAGAACTACTCTTTTATCTAAAGACAACCCTTGTTCATATATTGGAAGACTTAATATTATTGAAAGTGAAAAATTGAAAACAAGACATTGTCAGGTTGTATATCATCACTCTGATTATTTAACTGCTATGTAGAGTACATCATGCAAAGTGCCTGGCTGAGTGAATCACAAGTTGGAATCAACATGACCAGGAGAAATATCAACAACCTCAGATATGCAGATGATACCACTCTAATGGCAGAAAGTGAAGAGGAACTAAAAAGTCTCCTGATGAGGGCAAAAATGGAGAATGAAAAGGCTGGATTAAAACTCAGCACTCAAAAAGCTAAGATCATGTCATCCAGTCCCATCACTTCATGACAAATTGATGGGGAAAAAGTGGAAAAAGTTGCAGATTTCTTCCCCCCTGCCTTCGGTCTCCAAAACCACTGTGTAGAGTGATTGTAGCCATGAAATTAAAAGATGCTTGCTACTTGGAAAGAGAGCTATGACAAGCCTAGATAGTGTATTAAAACACAGAGACATCACTTTGCCAACAAAGGTCTGTATAGTCAAAGCTATGGTTTTTTCAGTAGTCATGTATGGATGTGAGAGTTGGACTATAATGAAGCCTGAATACCAGAGAACTGATGCTTTCTAATTGTGGTTCTGGAGAAGACTCTCAAGAGTCCCTTAGACAGCAAGGAGACTATTTAGTCAATTCTAAAGGAAATCCATCCTGAATATTCATTGGAAGGACTAATGCTGAAACTGAAGCTGAAGCTCCAATACTTTGACCACTTGATGCCAGGAGTCAACTCACTGGTAAAGACATTGATTCTGGGAAACATTGAGGGCAGGAGTAGAAGGGGACGACAGCAGATGAGATGGTTAGATGGCATCATAGAGTCAATGAACATGAGTTTGAGCAAACTCTTGGAGATAGTGAAGGATAAAGAAGCCTGGCATGCTGCAGTCTATGGGATTGCAAAGAGTCAGACATGACTTAGCAACTGAACAACAATATTGTTAAGATCTCCATCTTATCCAAATTTATCCACATGTTCAATGGTATTCACATCCAAATTCCAATGGCATTTTTCACAGAAATGAAAAAAAAAATCCTAGGCATGGATGATAATGAACATGATAAATATCCTTAATAAAATGAAATGAAAACTGAAATAGTAAACAAATATACACTTACACATAAAATAATTCATTCTTAATGTGTTGATGTGCCTCAGACAAGATTTCAAAGTATAGCTGTTTCACTTGCAAATATATGCAGTTCTGAATAATGCTAGATGATTATTTACTGAATAATTACTCAGAGATAATAGTTACTCAGAGAACATTGCTATTCAAAAATTAATTATGCCATCATTTCCTTGCAAAAATAGATTCATGCATGCTCAAAGCCCCAGGAATTGAGAGGAGAAGATGAACATTATACAAAAATATCTTTCTAGAAAATCTGTATTTCTCACATATACTGGCAAGTAAAGAATAATTGAGAGAAACTAGAGGAAATAACTAAAATGTAACATCTGTCTGATCAACATCGTCAAAGCAATGAATCATCTCTCATGGGAAATTTACAGAATCTATCTTTGTGTGGTTTTGGCATTACACTAACTCATCGGTTTCTAGATTACAATTTGAGACTTGGTATTTTTTAGAGCACATATTTGCACTAAAGTTAGAGGATTTTGTTACCTTGCTATTCATAAGATTCTGTAACCATTGAGGAATTTTTGATAGTATCTAGTGTTGTTAAATCTTAAAATAATATCACCTTATCTAGTTATAAAACTAGACAAAATTATAAAGCTAGACTTCAGTGGTTTGATTTTATAATTAGCATGAGCTATCTTAATTACTTCCAAAGTGATGTCTCTTAATTACCTGGACTGAAATTTAACCTAGTTAAACTTTCATATTAACAAAGATTAACAAAAGTCACTATCTAAAAGAAAAGAGAGAAGCAATCATTCATACTTACTATCTTGACATAAAGGTTTAGCTAAATAAGTGATCAAAGGATTAATGAAATTCATGTGAGTTAATGTATTCATCAGCATTACACAACTTACAGAAGGAAAAGATGGTCTGAAAACAAGTCTGTGTTTTGAAGTATGTACTTTTTTATAAGTAAGATTACCTTTTATATTTTGTAGAACAAAGAAATAATATTTATTTCTTTGGAGATTAAGCAAAATGATAATGTGAAAGAAGCTGGAAAACTATAAGGTAAGAATGACATTACTTCTGGATTTTCTTTTTAGAAATAACTCCCTGACTGCTCAGCTGCAATGCATGTCAATGTGGAAACAGTAAGTAGAATCTAAGAGGTTTATTGAAGATTTACATGTGTAAACCTGGAGAAAATCAAATGATACATGACAGGGTGTTAGGGGCATTGTAAGCAAAGAATAAAGATTTAGCTCTTAAAGCAAAATTAACTCAAAAATTTAATCACACCAACTGAAATGGCTAAACTACTTAGTTATTCAATCAAGTTTTGCTTTGTAAAAGCAAATAAGCTAGGTTGTGCTAAACATATAAACATTAGAGCAACTAGGGAATGCAAATGACATGATCTAAATTAACATAAAGAAATATAAACCTAAGAATATGAGGGTAATACTGAAAGGCCTCAAGAGCATACAAATTAAAAAAGTGGACAAAGCGGTTTCTTTGGAGGTAAGAAACTGGTAAGTAATATGGATGTTGAATGAAGGAATAGACTTGGAAATGATAATATTGTTGCTGTTCAGTCACCCAATAGTGTCCGACTATTTGCTACCCTATAGAGTGCAGCAGGCCAGGCCTCCTTGTGCCTCACCATTCCCCAGGGTTTGTTTAAGTTCATGTTCATTGTATCAGTGATGCCCTCCATCCATCTCATCCTCTGATGCCCTCTTCTCCTTCTTCCCTTAATCTTTCCCAGTATCAGGGACTTTTCCAATGAGTTGTCTGTTTGCATCAGGTGACCAAAATACTGGAGCTTCAGCTTCAGCATCAGTCTTTCCAGTGAATATTCAGGCTTGATCTCCCTTAAGATTGACTGGTATGTCCTCCTTGCTGTCCAAAACTTTCAGGAGTCTTTTCCAGCACCACAGTTCGAAGGCATCAACTCTTTGACCTTCTTCCTTATTTAAGGTCGAGCTCTCACAACCATATCTGACCACTGAGAAGACCATAGCCTTGATTATACAGACCTTTGTTGACAGAGTAATGTCTCCACTTTTCAACACAATCTAGGTTTTTCGCCGCTTTCCTTCCAAGAAACAATCGTCTTCTGATTTCACGGCCGCAGTCACTGTCTACAGTGATTTTGGAGACCTAGAAGAGGAAATCCGTCACTACTTTCACCTTTTCCCCTTCTATTTGCAATGCAGTAATGGGGCTGGACGCCATGAAATAAGGAACTAAAGAGTCTGTTGATGATGGTGAAGGAGGAGAGTGAAACAGCCAGAAATAATAATAGCTACCATATATTTACTACCAATATTTTCAGGTGGATCAGTGTTGCAGACCCCCATTGTGAATTTAATTTGTATTTTCCTGATTATAAACAAAACAACATACTCATATATGCTAAATGATTATTTAAAAACTATATTAACTCTTAAAGTCCACAAATAATAAATGTTGAAGTGATTGCTGAGAAAAAGGAATCTTCCTACACTGTTGTTAAGCATGGAAATTGCCACAATCACTATGGAGGTTTCCTAAAAAACTAAAAATAGAGTTACAATATGATCCAGCAATCCCACTCCTGGGAATATTCCCAGTGAAAACTCTAATTCAAAAAAGTACAAGCACCTCATTGTTCATAGAAGCCTACGTATTATCATATTAAGGAACTCAGAAAAGCAAATATCATAGGATATCACATATATGGAATCTTAAAAAAATGATACAAATGAACTTATTTACAGAGTAGAAAAAGAGTCACAGACATAGAAAACAAACTTATTACTACCAAGAGGGAAAGTAGGGGGTTAAATTAGAAGTTTGGCCATAACATATATTTTATATATATATATATATATATATATATATATATATTATATATATGAATAAATAATAACAACTTACATGTAGCTCAAGGAATAATGTTCAATATTTTTTAATAACCTGCAATAGAAAAAAAAACTGAAAAAGTACATATATCATTTTGCTGTACATATGAAACTAACACAGTATTGTAAATCAACTATGCTGGTAAGTCACTTCAGTCATGTCCGACCCTATGTGACCCCATAGACAGCAGCCCACCAGGCTCCTCTGTCTCTGGGATTCTCCAGGCAAGAACACTGGAGTGGGTTGCCATTTCCTTCTCCAATGCACAAGAGTGAAAAGTGAAAGGGAAGTCGCTTCAGTCGTGTCTGACCCTGTGCGACCTCATGGATTGTAGCCTACCAGCATCCTGCATCCATGGGATTTTCCAGGCAAGAGTACTGGAGTGGGTTGCCAATCAACTATATTTCAATTAAAATGCCACAAGCATAAATATATATATATATATATATACTCTTTAACAACCAAATATGTAAAATTATTTTGTCGTGGACCGTTGGTCTTCGCATTATTAGTAATAGGAAAAAAGAATAACAATTTTTATATTCCCACATTTTTACTATCATGTTAAATATTCTCACAGATTTTATTTTGAAATGATTCTATATCCATGGGTTTAATACATTATAAATCATTCTTTATTTGATCAAATGCAATACTTAATCCTTTAATACATAGGAATGAAGAAAATTCTTTGACTAGGACTCATGGTGTACTAATATACTTTTCTCCATAATATTCTTTTTCATATCTAGGGCAATGTTAATACAAGGATAGCAATATAGAACTTAGTGACAAAAGTATGCAATGACTTAATTTAGACTAATGTAACTAAAGCAGAACATCCTTTCACTCAACAAATAATTACCAAATTCCTAATATCTGCCAAGTGTACCTTATATAAATAGTGCAGGAATTAATAGAATTCATTTTCCATACCATCTCAGTGTAGTAACATAAATGGGCAAAAAATGCCGAGTATCTACACATTTTATTCATGTTATATAAGTATGGAAACGATGCTATAAGCTTCACATAAGAGGGACATTTAAGAAAAATTTATGAACTTAAATCTGGGAGGAGTGTGTAATAATGAAGGCAACTAGGGTATACAAAACCCACACTGTAAATTAAGAGTAGATGTTACCCTGTTAAAGCACACACAGACAAAACACCTCTTCTAGGTAAACTCAAACACTAGAAAAGTGAACTAATATTAGTGTAGGTTGGATTTGTGTTAATGAAAAGGTAATGAGTAAGCATCTCTATGGGAATATAGTAGCAGAGAGGTAAGTTATATGGTGTTCTTCTTTTTCTTTTTCTTTCTTTTTTAAATTTTTTTACAGAGTACTATATTATCCTAACAATAATCAGGTAACATTGAATATCACTGCAGTCAGGAGTCATTAGGTTGTGTAGAAAATGAGAGAATATATTTGTTAGGCTTATGATATCTAATTATCAAGTCCTACTCACTTTTTATGAAGATGTATTGGATTTACGTGTATACTCCAAAATCTAAATGCCTCCATATCTCATCACTGTAACTCTCTAATGTTCTCATCTGGCTAATTAGTTACATGAAATGTTTGCACCTAAAAAGAGGAAGCAGGTTGCCAAGGAACAGAATATTTTAAGAGGAAATTATGATATCTCTTAGTACTTGGAGTTAATGGCATGAACTAGCTGCTTAGGTAGTACATAGTGAGACATAAATCAAAGTTGGCTGAAGAATAATATATTAATGATCGAGTGGACATAAAAATATTCCAAAGTCAAAATGCTATTTAACTCATATGCTCTGGTTGGCTATACCAGTGCAGGTGTACTGGATTAGGGAAATAGCAATGTATGAGAGATTGGAAACATCTTGCATGTCCTAAATCGGGTACATAGACAACAAACTCACCTGTGAAAGGGCATTCTAAAATCACACCCAAAACTGAAGGAAACAAGCTAGACTTGCTGAGAGACTGAAAATGAGACTAGAGGAGCAACCAGAAATGAAAGAATCAGCTAAAGTTTCCTAACTGCCTTGGCAGTTTATCTTCTCTCTTAGTGATTACTTCCTTCTTCTGGGCTTTCCTTTGGCTCAGCTGGTAAAGAATCAGATTGTAATGAGGGAGACCTGGTTTGATCCCTGGATTGGGAAGATCCCCTGGAGAAGGGAAAGGCTCCCCACTCCAGTATTCCTGGCCTGGAGAATTCCATGAACTGTATAGTCCATGGGGTCGCAAAGAGGTGGACTGAGTGACTTTCACTTTCTGACTCTTTAAATATTGGCTGTCTGCATAATTAAAAAGGGAGAAACGATTTGAGGCCCCCATTATATTAAATACTACTTAATATAGTGTTTGGCACACACAGTCTGTTCATAAACATTTTTTATTTGTTCATTGTTTCTCTATACAGAATGAAAAATCCTACTCCAGTGGTCTGTATGCCTTCTGAAGCTGCATATTCATGAGAGTGACTCAAATTACTGTGACCAAATTGCAAATCACTGGTAGAGAAACACTAACCCTGTAGGAATTTCTTTGTTAATCGTCCACTCAGTCACATATGTGCAAGAATTCTTGAGAAGCAGATTTGACTGAAGGGAATGTGGAGGCATAAGAAAGGTCATATCTTTTATGTGTGAGCATGTATTTTGTATATATATTATAGTTTTATATATATATCCATATATATTGAGTTAGACAAGGCTGTGGTCCGTGTGATCAGATTGGCTAGTTGTCTGTGATTGTGGCTTCAGTCAGTCTGCCCTCTGATGCCATCTCTTAGCGCCTACCATCTAACTTGGGTTTCTCTTACGCTGGACGTGGGGTATCTCTTCACAGCTGCTCCAGCAAAGCACAGCCGCTGCTCCTTACCTTGGACATCAAGTATGAAGGTGAGAGTTGGACTATAAAGAAAGCTGAACGCTGAATAATCGATGCTTTTGAACTGTGGTGTTATAAGAGACTCTGGAGAGTCCCTTGGACTGCAAGGAAATTCAACCAGTCCATCCTAAAGGAGATCAGTCCTGGGTGTTCATTGGAAGGACTGATGTTGAAACTGCAACTCCAATACCTTGGCCACCTGATGTGAAGAGTTGACGCATTTGAAAAGACCCTGATGCTGGGAAAGATTGAGGGCAGGAGGAGAAGGGGATGACAGAGGATGAGATGGTTGGATGGCATCACTGACTCAATGGACATAGGTTCGGTTAGACTCTGGCAGTTCATGATGAACAGGGAGGCCTAGGGGGTTGCAAAGAGTCAGACACGACTGAGCGCCTGAACTGAACTGAACTGATATATATATATTTATATATATATATAAATATATATAAATGTAAAATTATATGATACACAATATAATTGTATGATTATATAATTATATATTATAATTATTTTAATTATAATATATGATTATATATCATATCATACAATTATATATTACAGTAGAGATGGTGAGCAGAGTAGGATTATTTTCTTTAATAGAGTACAAAAGCCCACTAAATTTCTGAAACGTGAAATAATATAATACAATTATTATGTACTTAGAAATGATCACTGGAGGCAATAGAATTATTTGCTGTTTGGAAAGAAGGAAACCTGAGAAGTTAGGAGGAGGGTGTTAGTATAAGCTAAAACAAACTAGATGGTGCCATTAGAAATGGAGGGAAATAAGGCATGTATGATACAGTTTATAGCAATTAGGGTGAGGTATATCATGTAATTGAAACATATCATGTAATTTAAACATATGTCAGTATATTATTGGACTAAGAATATGATAAAATATAAGGTTTAATTTAGAAACAGAAAAAAAAATCAATGCTTATAAATTCAAATAGACTTGCTTTTATGAATCAGAGATGCCATCATCACGTGTTCCTCCATGAGGCACTTCCATTCACATCTCTGAAAAATGTTGGCTCTGAGGTTAGATGTCCTCATTCATTTCAGTAATGGATTATATACTTAATCCAGTCGGTCTTTGAGACCTGTGAGGATTTCAGACACCTTAAGGAATCTTGCTTTCAACAGAACAGCTTCTGAAGTTTACTATGAGGATAATAAGATCCTGTTAGTTTAAACTACACTTTTTCTTTTTATGATTTAAACTTTGGAATTAAATAAATTGGTTTTGTATTTGACAATCTAAATAATCTATGTACCCTATTACAAGGGTTTCCCAGTTGGTGCTAGTGATAAAGCACTCGCCTGCTGATGCAGGAGATCTAAAAGACGTAGATTCGACCCATGTGTCAGGAAGAGCCCCTGGAGAGGCTGTGGCAACCCTCCAGGCCTGAAGAGTCCCATAGACAGAGGAGCCTGGCAGCCTACAGTCCATAGGGTCACAAAGAGTCAGATGTTACTGAAATAATTTAGCATGAACACAAGCACCCCATTATAAATACAACTTTACAGAAATTATTATTTTTCATTTGTATGTCTGGGAAAATTATAAAATCTATACAATATTTTATTTCTGACCCAGTAATTTTTGTATTTCTTTTAATTTCAATGAACAATAGTCAAACCTTAGCACATATGAATGCTTTATTTCCAAGAGTCCTTATGAGAAATATAAATATTCCTTCAAAGTTAAAGGGAATAAAAATTGTGAGATTTTTTATTTTTTTGCTAAATGGAAGAGCCTTTTTCATATGAAATGATATCTGCTATTACTGTATACAATGGATATTTGATATAATTAAATTTAATAGTGGCTTGAATTGGGATAGTAGAACATAGTTTATAAATATACATTTGTCATAATGCACAGAGATAATTGAAACTTTTTATTAGAGCAGTAGCTTAACCAAAATATGAATTAATCTATAATTACATGGCAATGAATACTAGGTAATGAGTAGAGTTAACTGCCCTTCTTGAAAGTAGATTCTGATAGAACTAGGGGAATTTATTTTTTTTAATTTTTTTCCCTCCAATTGTTACTTTTTTTTAATTAATTAATTTTTTTTTTTTTTTTGCCTTACAATATTGTATTGGTTTTAAAACCTGGAGGTCAGTTTGCATGTATTGGAATGAGTTTTGGATTTAAAATACAGTGGAACTAAAGAGGTTACATATTTTGGTCTTCCCTGGTGGCTCAATTGGTAAAGAATCCACTTGCAATGCAGGAGACCTG
Organism: Budorcas taxicolor; assembly: GCF_023091745.1. Taxonomy (NCBI): domain Eukaryota; kingdom Metazoa; phylum Chordata; class Mammalia; order Artiodactyla; family Bovidae; genus Budorcas; species Budorcas taxicolor. Next base: position 50,606,603 of record NC_068929.1, on the reverse strand, counting down.
GGTTCAATCCTTGGATTGGGAGGATCCCCTGGAGGAGGCATGGGAACCCATTCCAATATTCTTGCCTGGAGAAACCCATGGACAGAGAAGCCTGGTGAGCTACAGTTCATGAGGTCACAAAGAGGTGGACACAACTGAGCAACTAAGTACAGCACATATATTATCATGTATGGCAAATGAAGTTAAAGGATTGGAGAAAAAATTATACAGACTATTTCAAAATAAAACTAGCACATTTTAAAGTTATCATTTTGTGCTACCTTTGTTTTCATTCCCTGAATTATTATTCGCTCTTCAATCCTCAATTCTTTTCCATTTTGATTATCAAGAATAGTTCAAAAGTAGATTGTTGACTCCAAAAACTAAGTAAAGCAATTTTTTTTGATTAAAAGTGTTAATAACCATATATAGAATTGATCTCAGCCTGTAACAGCTTGGAGAGGGGGTTAAGTTCACAGCCAGAGATTGCGGCCTGGTTGCAGAGGTGAGGGCATCGGATCCTAACCACAAGACCAGTGGCAGTGATAAGGGCCCTGGCCCTTTGATTTTTCAAAGAATTCCTGAAAAGACAGAAAATAGTGAAAAAAGTAAAGTATTTATTAAGAGGAAAGAAAAAGTGTAGTTCATCTGGATAGACACACAGGCACACTTAGAGGTAGAGTCCCTGAGCCACACTCCTGGCAATTTGTATTAATTGTACGGGGTATTTCTTCCGGGTTTCCTTTGGTCAATCATTTTGATTTGCCTGGTTCTCATTCCATGTCTGGTATATCTCAGGATCCTCCTGAGGTAGGAGGCAGATGGCTCCCACCCTCAGGGTAAAGTAATTGGGGATTTATTCTCTATTGACCAAAACTCCATGTCAAGAATAGCAAGGCGATTGAGGCAAGGATGCTGGGCCCTGCCCAGACCATGTATTTCTCGTTCTGGAAGTCAGGAGGCCTCCCTAACCATACATATACATAAAGGCTCCTTGGAGGCCAAAGGAGAGTTATGTCAAGGGATATTTTACCCAGACACTTCTCGGTAAAATTTATCTTGATTAAGAGATCTGTGTTCACACATGTGAGGATCTTGAGATATACGAAACAGAGACTGTGAACCAGGCAAATTAAAATGATTGACCAAAGGAATCCCAGAAGAAATACCCCATGAAAGTAATTCAAACTGCCATGAGGGTGTGACTCAGCTACCCTCTCTTTCCCTGAGTCCGCCCATGTGTCCATTCACATTCACTGCACAGTTTTTCCCTCTTTATAAATACTTTGCTTGGTTCACTACTTTCTATCTTTGTGGGAATTCTCTTCTGCAAAGCCAAAAAGCTAGTGCCCTTGACTGACCACTGGTCTAATAGCTAGATCTGGTGCTTTCACCACCATGGCTCAGCCCAATCTCTGGCTGGGAACCTAAGCACTGCTCCAAGCTATTGCAGGCTGAGGCCACCCTAGATCACTCTCATGAGTGCTCAGGCATCTCTTAGCCAAGATGGAGTCTACCAAAGAGGCCTGGCATTAGTTTGCATCACTCCCCTTTGACTTCCAAGGTGCTTTTTTGTACTGGCATGGTCAGGGAGTTGTCCTGACTCAGGAATGAGAAATATGTGGTCTGGGCAGGGCCCAGCCTCCTCCTTTTTTTTTTTTTATGCTATTCTCATCTTGAAGTTTAAGCCCAAAGGAATGAATCTCCAATCACTCTACCCTTCGGAGGGGCATCTGCTTCCTGCCTCAGATGTTACTCCAAACCACTAAAATATAGCTATAATGTAGATTGACATATTACATTGACATAATTTGTCCATAACTTATAATATTAAATGATGCTTCCATATTATGTTTAAATATTTTTAGAATTTCTTATGCTTCTCTACCATTATGTACTAAATTCTGTGATATTGACAAATAGAATCAATCATTGTCTACCTCTCTACTCTATTTTAACTAAGAAATTGGAGAGTAGATCTAGAGAACAATTCATCACACGCATGTTTATTAGCCACTTTCTTATTAAGTAGAACAAATCTTATATAATCGCCTACCACAAGAAATATTTTGATGTTCTTCGATCCTTTGAAATGCCGACACTGAAGATCACTGCTAAGATAAAGACAAGTGAAATTGAAGGCGCTCAGTTGTGTCTGACTCTTTGCGACCCCGTGGACTGTAGCCTACCAGGCTTCTCAGTCCATGGGATTTTCCAGGCAAGAGTACTGGAGTGGGTTGCCATTTCCTTCTCCAAGGGATCTTCCTGACCCAGGGATCAAACCTGAGTCTCCCGCATTATAGGCAGACAGCCTCTGAGCCACCAGGGAAGCCCCAAGATAAAGACCAACACAGCATAAAATCTCAGAAAACAAAATCTACACCTTATAAACTTTCTGTAGTGGTACAAAAACAAAATGTTGAAACACATACAAAGGTAAATAAATAAATAAATAGAAAAGGAAGGAAAGGGAGTTTCATGAGCCACTTAGCCTAGGATTAATAGCTCTTTTAGATTTATTTCACTGTTCTGTGTTTGACCCTTTCAGAATTATCAGTCATTTTTGCTTTCCCAAGTTGATCTTTCAACTTTACATGTCTCTTGCCTATAAAACAATAGCACTTTACAGGCAGAAACAAAGTGAATTTGATTAAAAGTAGGAAATAGACCTGGTAAACATAAATGTTTTTATACTAATTTGAGTAAAATTGTATCATGTAAATGCTTTACCAAAGATATCAAGAATATATCCCCACATCCCTTAACTCTTCTTGAATCCTAATACTCTCTGATCAGGAGAATTCCCTTGACTTTATTTTTCCTCAAATATGATGGGCTTTACAGACTGCTTTGAATAATGATATATGACAGAAGTGATGCTTTTGAATCCTGAAACTGCATTACAAAAAATGTCATGAAGTTTCACCCTTCTCTCAGGATACTTATTCTTTGAACCCAGATGGAATTGTGGAAGGAAACTGAAACAAGGTTGTGCAGAAAAGACATGTGGAATATCCTGGTGGGTTGTTAGGATTGACAGATTAGATGAGGTTCCATCACACATCAGTTTTCAGACAATATAGTTGAAGCTGCATCCAGCTGACTCCAGTACCACGTTGTTGAGTAGAGCAGAAACAGATTACTCTGTATGTATAAATTCCTGATTAAATAATTCATAAGAGCAACCAAATATTGATTGATACTACTAAGTTTGGAGTGGATTGTTACTCATAATCCATTCAGTTCAGTTCAGTTGCTCAGTCATGTCCAACTCTTTGTAGCCCCATGGACTTGAGAATACCAGGCCTCCCTGTCCATCATCAATACCCAGAGTTTACTCAAACTCATGTTCATTGAGTTGGTGATGCCATCCAACCATCTCATCCTCTGTCATCCCTCCTGCCTTCAGTCTTTAACAGCATCAGGGTCTTTTCAAGTGAGTCAGCTTTTTGCATCAGGTGGCCAAAATATTGAAGTTTCAGCTTCAACATCAGTCCTTCCAGTGAATATTTAGGATTGATTTCCTTTAGGATGGACGAGATGGATCTCCACAGAGTCCAAGGGACTCCCAAGAGTCTTCTCCAACACCACAGTTCAAAAACATCAATTCTGCACTCAGCATTCTTTATAATCCGATTCTCATATCTATACATGACTACTGAAAGAAACATAGCCTTGACTAGACAGAATTTTTTGGCAAAGCAATGTCTCTGCTTTTGAATATGCTGTCTAGGTTGGTCATAACTTTCCTTCCAAGGAGTAAGATTCTTTTAATTTTATGGCTGCAGTCACCATCTGCATTAATTTGGGAGCCCAAAAAATAAAGTCTGACACTGTTTCCACTGTTTCCCCATCTATTTGCCATGAAGTGATGGGACCAATTGACATGATCTTCATTTTCTGAACGTTGAGCTTTAAGCCAAATTTTTCACTCTCCTCTTTCACTTTCATTAAGAGGCTCTTTAGTTCTTCTTCACTTTCTGCCATAAGATTGGTGTCCTCAGCTTATCTGAGGTTATTGATATTTCTCCCAGCAATCTTGATTCCAGTTTGTGCTTCATCCAGCCCAGCATTTCTCATGATGTACTCTCCATATAAGTTAAATAAGCAGGGTGACAATATATAGCCTTGATGTCCTCCTTTTCCAATTTGGAACCAGTCTGTTTTTCCATGTCCAGTTCTAACTGTTGCTTCCTGGCCTGCATATAGGTTTCTCAAGAGGCAGGTCAGGTAGTCTGGCATTCCCAACTCTTTCAGAATTTTCCACAGTTTATTGTGATCTACACAGTCACAGGCTTTGGCATAGTCAGTAAAGCAGAAGTAGATGTTTTTCTGGAACTCTCTTGCTTTTTTGATGATCCAGGGGATGTTGGCCATTTGATTTCTGGTTCCTCTGCCTTTTCTAAAACCAGCTTGGACATCTGGAAGTTCACGGTTCACGTATTGTTGAAGGCTGGCTTGGAGAATTTTGAGCATTACTTTACTAGTGTGTGAGATGAGTACAATTGTGTGGTAGTTTGAGCATTCTTCGGCATTGCCTTTATTTAGTTTCACATAATAGTGTGAATGAAAGCATGCTGACTGTCATATCAGTAAACAAAGGATGCTTCAGCCATCAAGCCATCACATTACCATGGCCCCCATGGTGAGCCTGAAGGAAACTCAGGATAGAAACAGGATGCCTACCATCAGCCAGTCAGTCACTGCATCCACCCCAAGTATGCACCCTGAGGACACTCAGGGTGAGAAAGCATAGGGTACTGTCCCCAGACACCTGAGATACATATCAGAATGATTTCAATGAGCTCAGAGTTTTGCACCTCTTATACATTGGAAAACACTATTCATTAACTTGACATGTATGGTTTTCTTTGGTTATGTGTAATCTATGATGCTCTCAATACCTAGTCTTTGTTACAAAATCCCCTATATATCCTGGTTCCTTCCTTCCTTCTTTGGAGATAGTTCTGAAAGACTGGTTTCCTGGTATTGAAGCTCTCAGAATGTATACTGAGTAAAACATCAGTTCAGTTCAGTTCAGTTCAGTTCAGTCACTCACTCGTGTTCGACTCTTTGCGACCCCATGAACTGCAGCACACCAGGTCTCCCTGTCCATCTGCAACATAACTGTCAGCTTTTGGGTTGCACTTTTTTTCCATTGACACTAGTAACTCTAGTGGTTTCATGTAAGAATGGTATATTTTAGATATATCACTATTAACAGTGATGTTACTTAATGCAAAATCAGATTATCCAAAAATGGTTCTGTGCTCTTAATTTGAGTTGTCTGGGGCAACATTACTTGAAGGAAACTTGTCTTCTTCTCACAGTGGGCATGTGGACAGCCTGTTTTCCATCTGTTCTGGGGCTTACACATCCTGGTAAGAGGGCCACAGTGTCCCCTCACCAAGATTTCTGGGAACTGAGTCCAGCTGATGCCAGACATCTGTTTTGTGTTTCTGGAACTTAAATCCAGAGAGGGCTAGTACAGATCATCTAATAGAACTTTTCATGGATAAACTCACTCTCATAATTGGCTTTCAATATTCAAATATGCTATTATAGCAATATTGAAAAAAGCTCGTCTACTAAGACATGTACATATACTCGATTTCTAATAAGCCGCCTGAACCCTGACAATTCTTATGCAAGTACTGGGAAAGCTGGGAATCTGTATCCTTTACTCGTTATGTGCACACTCAGTCACTTCAGTTGTGCCTGACTCTTTCTGGTCCCATAGACTGTAGCCCTCCAGGCTCCTATGTGCATGGAATTTTCTAGGTAAGAATACCAGAGTAGACTGCTATTTCCTACTCAAGAGTATCTTCCCGACCCAGAGATCAAACCTGTATCTCTTGGGTCTACTGCCTTGGAAGGCAGGTTCTTCACCACTAGCTCCACCTGGGAAGCCTTTTTATTTGTTGAATGGGTTTTAAAGATTTCTCTTTCCCCAAATTAACTGATTTATTTTTTTTAATATAAATTTATTTCTTTTAATTGGAGGTTAATTACTTTACAATATTGTATTTGTTTTGCCATACATCATCATGAATCTGCCACAGGTATACACGTGTTTCCCATCCTGAACCCCCCCTCCCCCCTCCCTCCCCGTACTATCCCTCTGAGTCGTCCCAGTCCAGGTTTGATGCATGATACTGGATAAACTGATTTCTTAATTTTTGATATGTGACAATCAGTTCAGTCAGTTCAGTTGCTCAGTCGCGTCCAACTCTTTGTGACCCCATGAACTGCAGCACACCAGGTCTCCCTGTCCATCACCAACTCCCAGAGCTTGCTCAAACTCATGTCCATCAAGTCAGTGATGCCATCCAGCCATCTCATCCTCTGTCGTCCCCTTCTCCTCCTGCCTTCAATCTTTCCCAGCACTGGGGTATTTTCCAATGAATCAGTTCTTCACATCAGGTGGCCAAAGCAATGGAGCTTCAGCTTCAGCATCAGTCTTTCCAAAGAATATTCAGGACTGATTTCCTTTATGATTGACTGGTTTGATCTCCTTGCAGACTCTCAAGAGTCTTCTCCAACACCATAGTTCAAAAGCATCAATTCTTCAGTGAACTGATTTCTGAACTTTTGTTATGTGACAATGCACAATTCCAAAAACTTGCTGCTGCACATAATTAATAGCTTAGAAGTTATTTATCTTGTAGGAAAATTAGGAAGCTCATCATCAATTATATTTTAAGATGTTTAAATTCTATGTCACATTTTAAAATGATTTAAATCATATGACTAAAAAAAAAGAAATTCAAGGGTCTAGAAAATTTAAATGATTTCATATATTGATGTTGCACCAATAAATTGATTAATACATGAATTAATTACTTAGGAATAATTTGGAAATTAGAAATAATTTAACCAGTTATTATTTAGGAGTTAATAAAGCTTTAATCATTAACTAGCTAGGAATATACAATATTCATATATCAAGTTAGCCTTAATCCATTCCAGTTATGATTATAGAAATTGTTTAATTTTCAGAATTTGTTATTTTTAATAAATATAGTTTATAGTTTCTAGTTGGCAATATTTCTTATATCTATGTGACTATTTTTTGCTGACAATTTTAAACTTGCCCCCCCTAAAAATCTCATGGCTCAGCTGTATTTATATTACTTTAACTGCATTATGCTTGTTCTGTGTATTCACCTCTGCCCTAAACTTTTCAAATACAGAAATGCTCCAAAACCAATTTTTAAAAGTCTGTCTACACTATATGTTTATCAAATCAACATATTGTGCACCTTAAATTTACAAAATGTTATATTTCAATAATATCTTAATGAATCTGAAAAAATATAAAAACCCAATAGTATGCTTTATAATATGCAGTCTTATAAGAGTTTGAATTTCATTGTTAAAAATTCATGCTAATTAGCTCAGAAACATTTGAACTTCTACTTTTATGGAAGAATATTTTCAGGGAAGAAACTATGAGTGTCAAAAGTATTAACACACATATATCCCTACTGGTTATCTATGCAGTGATAAAGCTGAAAGAGGTGAGATATATTTTCAAACTTATTAGCACTCATTGGGGTATATTCAGAATTCTGAAATATTTCTAGCAAGAATGTTTCATGATGCTGTCTCAAGTATCTAATTAAAGTGAGTTATGTACATATCAAACAGATAAAAGCAATTCCTTGACTAGTACACCAAGCCTGATACCAAAAATAGGGCTACTCTCCTTTCATTCCTCTCAGTATACAGTCTTTCATCATTGAGATATTTCCCTTGCTCCTTAGGTATTATATCTGAGCCTGAAGTCCATTATGGAGTACAAACTCCCTTCATTAGGACTCTGCTTGTGCATGAAATTCTAATGAAATATATATGTAAATTATATTATTATAATATTTATATGCATATTTCACACATATTCCAGATACCCTTTGCTAGTATATAATTTGTCATTCCTGGTGCTGACTGGTGAGGAAGAAAAAGTCTGAGATACTGTCTCCCAAGATGATGATCATTTTACATTAAGAAAAAAATATGACTATCCCCAAGATCACATTAATTTCAAGACTGATTTACAAAAAGACTATGTTAGGGGTTTTTTAGATTAACTAGTAGTTTATTTGTTTTTTACTGAACCTGTTTTCAGTGACAGACATATTAGAAAGGCAAAGCAGGTCCAAAAAGTGAGTGGCAACCAAGAATTAGGGGGAATAATAGCAAGATGTGAGAGTATACTAATATCTACTGCATGCACAATGTTAACTAAAAAGATGCATAATGTGAGAGTTGTGAGTTAAGTTTTATTTGGGCCAAAATGAGGACTCCAGCCTAGGAGACAGCATCTCAGATAGCTCTGAGAGACTGCTCTAAAAGGGTGGTAGGGGAAGGTCAATATATAGGATTTTGGTGAAGGGAGAGTTCAGTGCAATCAAGCACTTACTTTACAAGAGGTTTTCTGCTCATCCTGAGGAAGCTGATGTCACCACGAAGGGATTTAGTGCTTTTCTAGATATGAAGAGATGCAAAGATTGGGATCATGAAATCAGTTCTGGAAAATATCTATCTAAGACCTGTTCTACCAGTTTCCCTGGAACACAGAGTGAGATCCTTTACCCTGAATTACCCTCAGTGGGTGTCAAAGGTCATCAGCTGCAGCAGCATAGGGTTCAGTCTCTGCAGAGGCAGATGGCAAATGCCTTTGTTGCTGTTGTTGTCTTGGCAAGTGCCAATTCGCAGTTGACAGACAAGTGCCAATTTGTAGTTGACAACATTCTCATTAAATGTTACCATTTATGTCAATCTGAATATTTTTTTTTTCCTAAAAATACTGAGTTGTTTATTTTGCCTGTTTTCAAAACTTTTTTTAAATTTTGTATTAGGGTATAGCCAATTAACAATCTTGTGACGGTTTCAGGTGAACAGTGAAGGGACTCAGCCATACGTATACATGAATCTTCTCCCCCAAACTCCCCTCACATCGAGATTGCCTCATAGCACTGAGTAGTGTTTCATAGACTATACTGTAGGTCCTTGTCGGTTATTCAGTTTAACATAGCAGTGTGTACATGCCCAGCTAAAGGTCCCTAACTATCTCTTCCCCCTATTCCTCCCCGCTGGCAGCCATAAGTTCATTCCCTAAGTCTGTGAAATGTTTTTCTGTTTTAAAGTATTTATTTTGCTTTTGAACTGCCATGGTGGCTCAGGCTGTAAAGAATCCACCTGCAATGAAGAAGACTCGGGTTTGATCCCTGGGTTGGGAAGATCCTCTGGCAACCAGCTACAGTATTCTTGCCTGGAGAATCCATGCACAGAGGAGTCTGGAGGGCTACAGTCCATGGGGTTACAGAATCGGACATGACTGCGTGACTAACACTTATTTACTTATTTTGCTTTTACCAATCAAAGTAGAAAGGACATATTTGTGGAATACCACAATGATTGAATCCTTATTTGTCTGCCATTCTTAACAGAAGTGATTATCAGTATTCAAATATGTGAAGCAACTAAAGAAGTAAAAGAATAAGCAGATGTCTGAGAGACCACTATCTTGGGTTAAATGGTAAAGGAGAAAACAAATTTTAATACAAATCATATCAATTATATCTTATTGAGGTCTGAATCTTTCAATCATAAAATGAATCCAATTTGTTGTCTGACATGGAGAAAGGACTCTCTCCTGCTATTTAGGCAAGAATTTCCATGAAAATTCAAGTATAGTCAGCAAGATAAGAATGTGAGTAAATTCAGTACTCTGATATGTTATCAAGTGAAAACGTAAGGCTTTTCTTTTTGTGAGAGGATAATTATTACATTGAAACATGGTGGGTAAAATATTTGGTCATGTTTCCCATTTCCATTTTCCCTTTTCATACTTGCTGATCTGTATGAAACTTAAAAATACACTGTATTTTGATATGGTTCACTAAAATTTTGAGAGAAAATTTTTTTGCTCTAAAAGGGATGAGCCAAGAGGCTTTCCATAGCATGAATTATTAAAATAAAACTATACCCCCATCTAGGGGATAATCATTGTATCAAGCAATAAAATCTGATATTTGGAAACTTGGAAATAGTGTATATTTCCTAACTTAAATTTGTAAACATAATATTAACCTTGAGGAGGGCAACAAGTCAAATTCATTATAGCCAAATGAACTTGGCAGCAAATGATTGTTGGTTGGCTACAGCTATTAAAGTTGTCCTAAATTAATAATTACTTATTTTTGTCATAGAAAAATTTCAGTATAAAATTTAAGGAACAATTATTTGATACCAAATAAAATTTAGAAAGAAATATAATAAGGCACCATTGAATATATAAACTTCTAGTATCCCAATATCTCAAAACTCTTGTATGGATATAATATAGATTCGCTAGGAAAGACTCTGATGCTGGGAGAGTTTGAATGCAAAAGGAGAAAAGGGCAGTGGAGGATAAGATGTTTGGATGGCATCACAGACTCAGTGGTCATGGATCTGAGCAAACTCTGGGAGATAGTGGAGGACAGGGAAGCCTGGTATGCTGCAGCCCATGGGGTTGCAAAGAGTCAGATACGACTTAGTGACTGAACAACACCAATGGTTACATCTGTAAATATAAATTTCACTATATAATGATTATATATATGTGTACATTATATATTTACAGAAAGAATATAGAGTTTAAAATCTGCTATAAGAGATTATTAGCTTTCAATACCAGATAAGGTTAAAATATCAGATAAAGCATAAATATGTATTAAAAATACACTATGTCTGATAAAGTTACCAACTAGGTTAGGGAAGGGAAGATGCAAATCTTAAATCTGAAGTTTTGCCTTTATTCTTCTCCAGACATCTACTTTAAAGACAGAATGATTTGCAACACACCTGAAAATAATCTGAAGACTGTTCTTCTAATTACCAACTGGCTAATTAAGAGACAGTTTATTGGAAAAGCTTCAACTGTAACTCACCTTCAAGACCACAATTTACTTGCACCATACAGCCAAGATTCTGGAGAACTTATGTAATCTTAGCCATTAAGATTGTGGGATTTACATAAAAAGTAGAGCCAAGTTGGAAAAGATTGATTTGGGGTGATAAAAAACTTAATTGAAGGGCATTGCCCATTTGTCATTTCAAACAGAACTTCTGGAACTCTTCATCTAAAACTGAATACGCAGAACCGACTGGAGGAAATTCACAACTCTCAAACTAGACTTGTAGGAAAGAGAGGTGTCCTTTGATATCTCTACTTCCCTTCCTTTTCTTATTTAACTCCTTTTAACCAACTCATTTACACAATTATATTTTATGATATTATCTATTGAATCCCTCCAATAGTCAATTTAAATAGTCAGTTTTATATTTTAGTCTCTTCTACATGCCTCAGCAAAAACATAAACATTTCACTTACCTCTGTTCTTCCAACATAACCTTATGAGTTTTTTTATTAAACAATATTTATTATTTTATTGTAATTTTAAATGCATTGTTTACTGCAAAGCCAAGTGAAGTAATATTACATTTGTTTTTTATACAATGATAGTTTTGTAGTTAATTATGCCCTATGTGATTATGTACCCTATATATACTTATTTCTAATTTGTCTCTAATTATTTGATAGAATTCTGAAGAAACTGAGATTGTTTTTTGGGGGGGTCTTTTCTTCTTGATTACTATATTTTTCTGTTGTTTTCATAGGTTGATCTCTATGCTTTTATATTTTTTCTAAATCTTTCCTTCATTTCTCTTCCAGATTATATTGCCTTTTTGCTGGATATCATGTCTTCCTCTTGCCTGCTGTTATTTTTCCCTACTTTGTGTAGCATATAAGTACATGGAAAGTGAAGATTTTTGAGAACATTCAAGTCTAAAGGCAAAATATTTAAAATGACTGAATATAGAAACTAAAATTTTTCACATTGTGAAATCTCTATAAACAATTTTGATTGACAGTCATCCAACTGGCAAATTATTCTAAATCAGTTTACCCACATCATTAGTTTATCCTTTTACTTAATGAGAAATAAGTCATCCTCTGTTTATAGCTTAAACCTAGTTTAAATTTTCTTGAGGCTTTAAGAACAGATGGTAGCATCTGTTTAAAGTTGATATGGTTATTAAAGTACAGAAATACCTAAGCACTAAAGTTTTAATTCAGTTGACATCAACCCTTTGTGCATCTACAAAAAGTCTACAGAGACTTGAAAGTTATATCTACACTAGGAAAATGTAAATGCCACAAAAGTACAAAAAGGAGAGAAAGACAAAAGTTGATAGTGCATACTTTATCTAAGGCCAAAAGTTGTCGACTCAGTTTGATTCACTAAAATGGGCAGAGGAGTACAGCTGGCTGCAGTCCATGGGGTCGCAAAATCAGACATGAGTTAGTGACTGAGCCTGCAGCATGCACCTGTCATATTCTAGCAATTCTTCTTTTCTAGTAATTTCCTTTTCTTTCTTTCTTTTTCTTCTCTTTTACATCAGACATGTTTGCCATCAGTGCCTTCTGTTGTTGTTTGACTTACTTTTAGCATATACAACCAAAAGCGCTATCAACACTGTGTTACATGTAGGTTTATGAATCTCTATTAAACTCTACATAGTAAAGGTACAGAAAAGAAACTCAGGAATGCATTGGTCTACTTTATTATTAGATATATTTGATAGTTAATTGTATGGGTCAACTTGACTGTGCCATGGTAACCAAAACATTTGGTTGAATACCAGATTGGATATTATTGTGAAGAAATTTTTAAGATTACATTAACATTATATCAGTCAACTGAGTAAAGTCAAGTACCCTCCATTATGTGAGTAGGTCTCCTCCAAATAGTTGAAGGCCTTAAGAGAAAACAGATTGAAATCCTTCAAGGAAGAGGGAATTTTGTCTTCAGATTGCCATTAGACTCAAGATATAACATCAACTCTTGCCTGTGTCTCCAGCCTGTTGGCCTCCCTGGCAGATTTTGGATATGATAGCTTTCACAGTTACCTCAGCTATTTCTAAAATTTCTCTCTCTGACTATAAACATCCTATCAGTTCTGTGTCTCTGGGCATCTGTTAAGAATATAGTAGAATGAAAGTCATGTAACCAGTATAAAAGACAAAATTTAGAGATGTAGGAAATTATTCAAGAGAAGACTATTAGAGTTACAGTTTGAAACTGGATTTGTCTTCAACTTATCTCTGGAGGATAGTTATTCAGATTATTCCATATTTGAGTAGGACTTAGTTCTTAGGTTCTTGACCTCTAAATTAGATGTTTTATTGTATGACTGTTATAATTAACATGAAGGAATCACAGTATTTGACCAAAAACACTCCCTTTATGCAACAACAGAAATAGATAAATATTCATTCAGCCATTTAAATTGCACACAAATTAAAAGAATTTAGAATTATTGCATTATAATTCTGTTTTTCCATTCATTGAACAAAAATGAATGAGTGAAACAAAAGTGAGTGAAACTCTGGAGACCCTGTGAACAAATCCTCAGTTTAAGTTGATAAAATAGAAGTACATTCAAATATACTCTGAGTCAAAAGTTATAGAAATTTAATTCATTCTCCTTATTTTAAATGTGCCTTCCCAGTGACTATAATCCTTTATTAAATTGTGGATATTTATATAACTCTGTAAAATTTCTAAAGTTAAAAGTAATGCAAATTTGATTTATTCTTATAGTTTATAATTCTATCATATAATAATAAGTTAAATTAACAGAATACAATGGAATATTTGAAAAAATGTAATTGATTACTGAAACATCTTTCTGTTTGTCTGCAAACAAAATTTTTCAATTCCCCACTTAAAACTCCCACATAGACTCAACTTCACATGGCATCAAAATTAAGTTTTCTTTGTTTTGGTACCTTAACCCAAAAGAATTATCTCCCATAATCCAAAAACTATCCCCAAGCTTGTTTTATAAAATGAAAGGGCCACAGAGGAATGGTTCTCTATTGGAGACCAGAAACCAAAGGGCACACAGTTTTGTCCCAGCCAAAGTATAATTCTCCACAGTACATTGTCCATATACCTGTTAACTCATTGCTAATGAGTAACAGCCTGATTCTTTGTGATACTTGCTGATAATTCATAGGCAACACAGAATGGCTATTCATATGGAGTGTCTTCCTATGCCATTGAATGTGTGAAGAACTGAATAGGCCACTATGATGATGGGAGATTTCATTCAAAAGAACCAACAATGAGATGAGTACATTGTTATCAGTGACCAATGTTCACAGGAAAACAAAATAGTGAGATCTAAGGGTTCTTGTGGTTAAGTGGCTGGATTATGCACAGACTACAGGTTGTTTTGATCACGTATAGAGTCCAGATACAAGAATCATAAATTCCAAGATTAGTCAGATAATTTGTCAATGAAATAACTTCAGAGTCACAGAACAATGGAGGTTGAAAATCTGTGAAATGAGTGGGATTTGAATAGGAACAGTGTGAGGTCTGATAATTATTGTTCTAAGTAAGAGGGTTAAACGTGTAGACATATGACCACATGCTAATTTCTGTTATTTTTACTGTAGCCATTCCATGAGTGTGAATTGCTATCTAATTGTGATTTTGAATTATACTTCCTTAATAACCCATGATGTTGAATATCTTTTCATGTGCTTGTTAGTCTTTTGTATATCTAACTTGAAAAATGTCTGTTCTAGATTTTGTACATTTTTTGGTTGGGTTATTTGATTCTTATCTGAATTTGCAGGCTGCCAGCGGGCCCTACAAATTTTGAACATGCCAGTCCCACAATCTTCTCATAAACCATCTCCAAAAATCTTCCTATACATTTCCTATATCCTGTGGTTCGTTTCCTCTATACAACCCTGACTAATACACCTTGTATGTCATTTCTCTCTTGCTACTTGAAGATACTCTCTTTGGCTTTGACTTTCAACATAGAGTTTAAGATCATCATTCAGTTCAGTTCAGTCACTCAGTCATGTCCGACTCTTTGCGACCCCATGAATTACAGCACACCAGGCCTCCCTGTCCATCACCAACTCCCTGAGTTCACTCACACTCAAGCCCATAGAGTCAGAGATACCATCCAGCCATCTCATCCTTGGTTGTCTCCTTCTCCTCCTGCCTCCAATCCCTCCCAGCATCAGAGTCTTTTCCAATGAGTCAACACTTCGCATGAGGTGGCCAAAGTACTGGAGTTTCAGCTTTAGCATCATTCCTTCCAAAGAAATCCCAGGGCTGATCTCCTTCAGAATGGACTGGTTGGATCTCCTTGCAGTCCAAGGGACTCTCAAGAGTCTTTTCCAACACCACAGTTCAAAACCATCAATTCTTCGGTGCTCAGCTTTCTTCACAGTCCAACGTTCGCATCCATACATGTCTAATGGAAAAACCATAGCCTTGACTAGACGGACCTTAGTTGGCAAAGCAATGTCTCTGCTTTTCAATATGCTATCTAGGTTGGACATAACATTTATTTCAACGAGTAAGCGTCTTTTAATTTCATGGCTGCAGTCACCATCTGCAGTGATTTTGGAGCCCCCCAAAATAAAGTCTAACACTGTTTCCACTGTTTCCCCATCTATTTCCTATGAAGTGATGGGACTGGATGACATGACCTTCATTTTCTGAATGTTGAGTTTTAAGCCAACTTTGTCACTCTCCTCTTTCACTTTCATCAAGAGGTTTTTTAGTTCCTCTTCACTTTCTGCCATAAGGGTGGTGTCATCTGCATATCTGAGGTTGTTGATATTTCTCCTGGTAATCTTGATTTCAGCTTGTGTTTCTTCCAGTCCAGCGTTTCTCATGATGTACTCTGCATAGAAGTTAAATAAGCAGGGTGACAATATAGAGCCCTGACGTACTCCTTTTCCTATTTGGAACCAGTCTGTTGTGTCATGTCCAGTTCTAACTGTTGCTTCCTGACCTGCATACAGATTTCTCAAGAGGCAAGTCAGGTGGTCTGGTATTCCCATCTCTTGAAGAATTTTTCCACAGTTTATTGTGATCCACACAGTCAAAGGCTTTGGTATAGTCAATAAAGCAGAAATGGATGTTTTTCTGGAACTCTCTTGCTTTTTCCATGATCCAGCGGATGTTGGCAATTTGATCTCTGGTTCCTCTGCCTTTTCTAAACCAGCTTGAATATCAGGAAGTTCATGGTTCACATATTGCTCAGGCCTCGCTTGGAGAATTTTGAGCATTGCTTTACTAGCATGTGAGATGAGTGCAAATGTGTAATACTTTGAACATTCTTTGGCATTGCCTTTCGTTGGGATTGAAATGAAAACTGACCTTTTCCAGTCCTGTGGCCACTGCTGAGTTTTCCAAATTTGCTGGCATATTGAGAGCAGCACTTTCACAGCATCATCTTTCAGGATTTGAAATAGCTCAACTGGAATTCCATCACTCCTACTAGCTTTGTTCATAGTGATGCTTTCTAAGGCCTACTTGATTTCACATTCCAGGATGTTTGGCTCTAGATGAGTGATCACACCATCATGATTATCTGGGTTGAGAAGATCTTTTTTGTATAGTTCTTGCAAAGAGGAACTAAAAAGGCTCTTGATGAAAGGGAAAGAAGAGAGTGAAAAAGTTGGCTTAAAGCTCAACATTCAGAAAATGAAGATCATGGCATCCGGTCCCATCACTTCATGAGAAATAGATGGGGAAACAGTGTCAGACTTTATTTTCTGGTGCCCCAAAATCACTGCAGATGGTGACTGCAGCCATGAAATTAAAAGATGCTTACTCCTTGGAAGGAAAGCCATGATCAACTGAGATAGCATATTGAAAAGCAGAGACATTATTTTGCTGACTAAGGTCCGTCTAGTCAAGGCTATGGTTTTTCCAGTATTCACGTACGGATATGAGAATTTGACTGTGAAGAATGCTCAGCACCGAAGACTTGATGCTTTTGAAGTGTGGTGTTGGAGAAGACTCTTGAGAGCCCCTTGGACTGCAAGGAGATCCAACCAGTCCATTATGAAGGAGATCAGCCCTGGGTGCTCTTTGGATGGACTGATGTTAAAGCTGAAACTCCAGTACTTTGGCCACCTCATGCGAAGAGTTGACTCATTGGAAAAGACTTTGATGCTGGGAAGGATTGGGCGCAGGAGGAGAAGGGGACGACAGAGGATGAGATGGCTGGATGACATCACTGACTCAATGGACGTGAATCTGAGTGAACTCTGGGAGATGGTGATGGACAGGGAGGCCTGGTGTGCTGCGATTCATGGGGTTGCAAAGAGTCAGACACGACTGAGTGACTGAACTGAGCTGAACTCTCTGTATTCTTGCCCCCTCTTCTTAATGTCTTCTGCTTCTGTTAGGTCCATACCATTCCTGTCCTTTATCGAGCCCATCTCTGCATGAAATGTTCCCTTGATATCTCTAATTTTCTTGAAGAGATCTCTAGTCTTTCCCATTCTGTTGTTTTCCTCTATTTCTTTGCATTGATTGCTGAAGAAGGCTTTCTTATCTCTTTCTGCTATTCTTTGGAACTCTGCATTCAGATGCTTATATCTTTCCTTTTTTCCTTTGCTTTTTGCTTCTCTTCTTTTCACAGTTATTTGTAAGGCCTCCCCAGACAGCCATTTTTCTTTTTTGCATTTCTTTTCCATGAGGATGGTCTTGATCCCTGTCTCCTGTACAAGGTCACGAACCTCATTCCATAGTTTATCAGGCACTCTATCTATCAGATCTAAGCCCTTAAATCTATTTCTCACTTCCACTGTATAATCATAAGGGATTTGATTTAGGTCATACTTAAATGGTCTAGTGGTTTTCCCCACTTTCTTCAATTTAAGTCTGAATTTGGTAATAAGGAGTTCATGATCTGAGCCACAGTCAGCTCCTGGTCTTGTTTTTGTTGACTGTATAGAGCTTCTCCATCTTTGGCTGCAAAGAATATAATCAATCTGATTTCAGTGTTGACCATCTGGTGATGTCCATGTGTAGAGTCTTCTCTTGTGTTGTTGGAAGGGGACGTTTGCTATGATCAGTGCTTTTTCTTGGCAAAACTCTATTAGTCTTTGCCCTCCTTCATTCCACATTCCAAGGCCAAATTTGTCTGTTACTCTAGGTGTTTCTTGATTTCCTACTTTTGCATTCCAGTCCCCTATAATGAAAAGGACCTCTTCTTTGGGTGTTATTTCTAAAAGGTCTTGTAGGTCTTCATAACACCGTTCAATTTCAGCTTCTTGACGATTACTGGTTGTGGCATAGACTTGGATTACTGTGATGGTGAATGGTTTGCCTTGGAGATGAACAGAGATCATTCTGTCGTTTTTGAGATTGCATCCAAGTACTGCATTTCGGACTCTTTTGTTGACCGTGATGGCTACTCCATTTCTTCTAAGGGATTCCTGCCCACAGTAGTAGATATAATGGTCATCTGAGTTAAATTCACCCATTCCAGTCCATTTTAGTTCGCTGATTTCTAGAATGTCAGCGTTCTCTCTTGCCATCTCTTGTTTGACCACTTCCAATTTGCCTTGATTCATGCACCTGACATTCCAGGTTCATGTGCAATATTGCTCTTTACAGCATCAGACCTTGCTTCTATCACTAGTCACATCCACAGCTGGGTATTGTCTTTGCTTTGGCTCCATCCCTTTATTCGTTCTGGAGTTATTTCTCCACTGATCTCCAGTAGCATATTGGGCACCTACTGATCTGCGGCATTCCTCTTTCAGTATCCTATCATTTTGCCTTTTCATACTGTTCATGTGGTTCTCAAGGCAAGAATACTCAAGTAATTTGCCATTCCCTTTTCCAGAGGACCACATTCTGTCAGGCCTCTCCATCATGACCCGACTGTCTTGGGTTGCCCCATGGGCATGGCTTAGTTTCACTGAGTTAGACAAGGCTGTGGTCCTAGTGTGATTAAATTGACTAGTTTTCTGTGAATATGGTTTCAGTGTGTCTGCCCTCTGATGCCCTCTTGCAACACCTACCATCTTACTTGGGTTTCTCTTACCTTGGACATGGGATATCTCTCCATGGCTGCTCCAGCAAAGCACAGCCATTGCTCCTTACCTTGGATGAGAGGTATCTCCTCACCACTGCCCTTCCTCTAGGCCCTCCTGTGCCCGTGCAGCCACCACTCCTTGGACGTGGGGTTGCTCTTCCTGGCCACCGCACCTGGCCTGGGTCACAGGGTTGCAGCCAGCTGAGAGGAGCTACCCCACGTCTGAGGTCAGGGGCAGAATCTGGGAGGACCCCATGCCCGAACGGCGGCTAAGAGGAGTTACCGCATGTCCGAGGTCAGGGGCAGAGGCTGAGAGTGCCAGGCTGTGACGGCGCAGGAATAGCCAAGAGGAGCCACACTGCGTCCGAGGTCAGGGGCGGCGGCCAGGAAGATCATCGTTACTCTACTGTTTTTCTTCCTTTCATATTCTTCTGAATCTCACATAATGTGTATGCTGACAACTTGATGGTGTTCCATAAGTCTCTTAAGCTATAGTCATGTTCCTTCGTTTTATTCTTTTATTTTCTTTCATGTGCTTTGTCATTTTGTGTTGTAGTTGTAATTGTAGAGAACTGAACATAGTAGAGATTGCAATCTAATAAATTTGGAAATCAGATTCTCTCCTTCCCAGTGTTTGCTGTTGTTTTGTTGAGAACTGTAGTCATCCATTTGTTTAGTGAAATTTTCAAAACATTTTTGCAAAGTTTTTTTTTTTTTTTTTTTTTTTTGTGAAAGAATATGTTTTTGCAGAGGTGCTCCTTATTGTGCATGGTCCCTCAAATCCCTGTTTCATTATCTTTTCAGTCAGTCAGTGACCTCAGAATGATTTCCTTAAATGTCTGGATCCAAAAAGATGAGCTAAGCAAAAATGTGTTCTGCCTTTTCGAACATTTTTGATAGATCCTTTCTAAGAAGTCATTTCAGACCAGTGGGGTAGAAACAGCCTTCAGTCTGTGTCCAGTGAACCTCCAGGTTGCTTAAAACATACAACCCCATTTTTTAGGCAACATGGTCTATATGCCCACCTGGTACCAGCAAATTACATAAATAATGTAGATTGCTGGCCCCAGGAATGCCTTCTACAAGAAATCAGGGAATGACATTATTTGGTCAGTCAAGTCTGACTGTTTCTAACTCCATGACTGTAGCCCGTCAAGCATTTTTGTCCATAGAATTCTCCAGGCAAGAATGGGGATTGAGTTGCTATTTCCTGCTCCAGGAGATCTTCCTGGCCCAGGGATTGAACCCAGGTCTCCTGCATTTCAGTCAAATTCTTTAACATCTGAGCCACCAGGGAAGCCATTAAGGGAATGATAGCCACTATGTGACACATAAAAACACTCCTGGACACTCTAATTGTTAGACTAGATACCAGAGTTCTGGCATATTTTATTCTGACTGTTCTTGCCAGCTCAATAGCTGTTTCAGTGTAGGGACCAATTCTTAGAGTTTCCTCCTCCACCAAATTAAGTGATGTCATTTCATTGTTTATAACTTAGATGATTCACAATGCACTTTCTCTGAGTTTTAGTTTTAATCTGTCTTTACTATTTGTGTTCGTGTCACACATTTCCACATAAATACTTCCTTATACAAGATCTCCATGTTCCTGGGACTTTACGTCACATTCAGTTAGGTTCAGTTCAGTCTCTCAGTTGTGTCCGACTCTTTGTGACCCCATGAACCTCAGCATGCCAGGCCTCCCTGTCCATCACTAACTCCTGGAGTTTACCCAAATTCATGTCCATTGAGTCGGTGATGCCATCCAACCATCTCATCCTTTGTTGTCCCCTTCTCCTCTCGCCCTCAATCTTTCCCAGCATCATAGTCTTTTTCAATGAGTCAGCTCTTTTTCTTTGCATCACGTGGCCAAAGTATTGGAGTTTCAGCTTCAACATCAGTCCTTCCAATGAACACCTAGGACTGATCTCCTTTAGGATGGGCTGGTTGGACCTCACATTAGTTAGCATTTATTCTTCAAGGAGATCCAACTAGTCCATTCTAAAGGAGATCAGTCCTAGGTGTTCTTTGGTAGTAATGATGCTAAAGCTGAAGCTCCAGTACTTTGGCTACCTCATGCGAAGATATGACTCATTGAAAAAGACTATGATGCTGGGAAGTATTGGGGCCAGGAGGAGAAAAGGCAACAGAGGATAAGATGGCTGGATGTCATCACGGACTCGATGGACATGAGTTTCAGTGAACTCTGGGAGTTGGTGATGGACAGGGAAGCCTGGCTTGCTTCAATTCATGGGGTCACAAAGAGTCGGACACGACTGAGTGACTGAACTGAACTGAATTCTTCAAATATAAACTTTTGTTAGAATTCTGGGGTTCCTTGCTTTATAAATGACATAGCTTTCTCTCTTGTTTTTCTTTTATCACTTTCATTATCATCTAGGTGAAATGGGCAGTGATATTAATTTATTTCAGTTTAATTGCAGTTCCAAATTTTAGTCTTCACTACTGTGAGTTTTATTTTTATCTTTAGCATATTTTAATGAGAAATATTACTTTTTCAAAGCTAGAAATATGCAATACATTTAAGTTTAATAAAATATTTTGGTGCTTGAAAATATATGTAGATCATCATCTATTCATAGTAATGGTAATCGATCCAGTGAATGATACTTTTTCTGCATACATATCATTATGTAGATACACATAATAAGTCATTACAGTAATTTCTTTCAAATATGCACTTTAAGGAAGAAACTTCATTTTCAAGTATTTCATTATGATAATATAGCTGTATGAATTATCATATAATATTTTCACTATTAATATTTTCATTATTTATACTATTCATATACAGTGAAAATATTATGTGATAATTTGTACAGCTATATTATCATAATGAAACACTTGAAAATGAAGTTCCTTCCTTAAAGTGCATATTTGAAAGAAATTACTGAAAAACCTGCATGCAGGTCAGAAAGCAACAGTTAGAACTGGACATGAAGCAACAGACTGGTTCCAAATAGGAAAAGGAGTACTTCAAGGCTGTATATTGTCACCCTGCTTATTTGACTTATATGCAGAGTACAGCATGAGAAACACTGGGCTGCAAGGAGCAAAAGCTGGAATCAAGATTGCTGGGAGAAATATCAGTAACCTCAGATATGCAGATGACACCACCCTTATGGCAGAAATTGAAGAGGAACTCAAAAGCCTCTTGATGAAAGTGAAAGAGGAGAGTGAAAAAGCTGGCTTAACCTCAACATTCAGAAAATGAAGATCATAACACCTGGTCCCATCACTTCACAGGAAATAGATGGGGAAACAGTGGAAACAGTGTCAGACTTTATTTTTTGGGCTCCAAAATCACTGCAGATGGTGACTGCAGCCATGACATTAAAAGACTCTTACTCCTTGGAAGGAAAGTTATGACCAACCTAGACAGCATATTCAAAAGAAGAGACATTATTTTGCCAAGAAAGATCTGTCTAGTGTAGGCTATGGTTTTTCCAGTAGTCATGTATGGATGTGAGAGTTGGACTGTGAAGAAAGCTGAGCACCAAAGAATTGATGCTTTTGAACTGTGGTGTTGGAGAAGACTCTTGAGAGTCCCTTGGACTGCAAGGAGATCCAACCAGTCCATTCTGAAGGAGATCAACCCTGGGTGTTCTTTGGAAGGAATGATGCTGAAGGTGAAACTCCAGTACTTTGACCACCTCACACGAAGTGTTGACTCATTGGAAAAGACTCTGATGCTGGGAGGGATTGGAGGCAGGAGGAGAAAGGGACGACCAAGGATGAGATGGCTGGATGGGATCACTGACTCAATGGATGTGAGTTTGGCTGAACTCCGGAAGTTGGTGATGGATGGGGAGGCCTGGCGTGCTTCAATACATGGGGTTGCAAAGAGTCAGACACAACTGAGCAACTGGTCTGAACTGATCTTTTTCATATATAATTTATTTTGTTCTTTCCAAATAAGACAAGGATCTACTACAATCCTCAGACTTAATGAGAACACACCTCTATAATAAACACCACAGTGCTTTTTCTGTGGACACTTGTAAATTAACTACTAGATTTATGTTTAATTCATTTTCTTTTAGAAGATAAGAGATAATACAATCTTCAATTTTAGTTTATATTTAGTTGATCCTAAATTGATATTGAATTAATTTATAGCTTGATTACCTTAAAGTTAGCATTTCCATAATTCACCTGGTACTACAAGTATTTTTTTAACTTAAATTACTAATGTTACAATTTCAAGTCTTTTTTTTAATTTTTATTTTTACTTTATTATACTTTACAATACTGTATTGGTTTTGCCATACATTGACATGGCAGATGAATGGATAAGAAAGATGTGGTACATATACACAATGGAGTATTACTCAGCCATTAAAAAGAATACATTTGAATCAGTTCTAATGAATTGGATGAAACTGGAGCTGATTATACAGAGTGAAGTAAGACAGAAAGAAAAACACCAATACAGTATACTAACACATATATATGTAATTTAGAAAGATGGTAATGATAACCCTGCATACAATTTTGAGTCTTAATCTTTAGGTAAAAAATCTGCCTGCAATTCCAAAGACACAGCTTCAATCCCTGAGTTGGGAAGATGCCCTGGAGAAGGGAATGGCTATCAACTAACTCCAGTATTCTTGCCTGGAGAATTCCATAAACAGACAAATCTGGTAGGCTGCCGTCCGTGGGTTCACAAAGGGTTGCACAGGAGTGAGTGTATAACTCTTTCACTTTTTCACTAAATATTTATACAAAGAAATGATAACTAACTTCAATATATAATATAAAATTATATTTCTGTTTTTATTATTTATAAGTAGAATGGCATGTTTATAATTATTTTGAAAATATAAACTTTTGTCTCCATATACATATGGTTTAATATTTTGGGAATCAGCTGTAGAATGAAAGAGTGTGACAATAGTTAATTTTTGTACTTCTTGATATAAAATACTTACATGTCATATAATGATAAAACATATCTGAAATAACATCTCCTCGGTGGTATAAGTCATACATATTGATGGATTTGCTTGGCCAAGATAGTGTGAACTTTTCTACAAGTAGTAAAAATGATCGTGTATTTAACTACTTCAAAGTGATAAAGCTAGAATAATTTTGAGAAATAATTCTTGGACTTCCTGAATTTTATATAACTGGATTAAAAGACTTAAAGTAGTATATTAATTTAAAAAAAATTTTTGCTATGAAGATATTATTTAGTTGATATTCTCTTTTGTGTCTTAACCAACTTTTTTTTAAGTGTGGCCTTTTTTGCACAATGACAAAGTGGTGTTCCTCAGTTGATGTCATATTTTTAAGTCATAGTGGCAATTTTGTACTAAACCTTGAGGATTAATTTTCCTTGTAAAATACAAAATGCAGTTTAATATAGGGCATATGTCATTCAGAACATAGCACTTTTCTTATGAAGCAATAAAAAAGTAATTGGAGGCTGAGCAGCTTATAGATGTTCATATAAATGTATTAAAAATGAATGTGAGTCAGCTATGAACTTTTGCATTTCTTATTATAGAAACAGAAGTTGCACTCAACCATGAGGGAGGAGAGGTTTGTTTTTTTTTTTTCTTTTCTTCCAGAGAATGCTATCACACATTTAAGATCTCCTTCACCTCTGTTTCAAGAGAAATTTCATTCATAAATTTGACCAAATTGGAAAAAAAAATCATCTTACAAAATTTCTGATATAAAAGTTTTATTTAATGGTTTCTTTGAAGATATTTTTGTCACTATATGTCTTCTCAATAAAACTATATCTAAAGTGAAGAATAATCTATTATGTTCTAATCTCTTAAATTACTTGATTCCTTATAAATGTTTAAGCTGCTAGATTTTCATCACTGTGTGACAGTTTTTATGATTTTATTTTAAAAACGAACTTCCATTTACTCAAATTTGCCAAATTTATTAAATCTAAAAGTCTCTTGTTAAATGTCTGAGGATGAAATTCTTTAATGAATTAATTTTTTGTATTTTAAATTAACTTCATCATTGTTATGGAAGAGTTATCAAACTTAATAATCTTTTCAAAATAGCTATTTTCTTTGTTTCAATTTTACTATATCATACATTTCATTTATATTTTAATCAATGTATATTATTTTACTATTTCCTTATTCTGTGTTTTATTCTTGATTCAATTTTTTCCTGGCATTTTGAAGTGGAATATTTTGTCAATGATTACCTACTTACCTACCATATTTCATTTTAAATATACCCAATTGAGTCAAAAATTAAACCCTGAGCATACTGTAACTTCATCCCAAGAGATTTATATGTTATTTATTATCCTTTATTAAAGTTTTAAATATTTCTTGTAAATTTTATGTTACTTACGTGATTTATTCCAAATGGATGACTTATCTTTTTTGATATTTATTCCTATCTTAATCCACTGTAAAAAGAGAACATATTTTAACAATTTTAATAATTTATTACACCAGCATATAGTTAGTTTTGGTAAATATATCATATGTCATTGAAAACAATGGGAGTTCTTTCTTTTGTACACACTATATATAATTCAGATAATATATTCTATGTAGTTTAGATATTTTATATTCCTACTTATTAGTATTATTTTGTTTTATTCTTTTACGATCTTATCCACTCCTGAGAGATGTGTTAGTCAACAGTATGTTTAAGAATGTATTCTCATCTAATTGATTTTGTCAGTATCGGGGATATTTTTTCTGAGTGGAGGAAAACTAGATTTCATAAAGACAAAATATTGCAGGACTCACTAGGAAAATCTACAAATTATTTATTGTAGATAAAACTATTAATTAGAATACAAACCTTGAGATACAATGCAGCATTCCATAAAAGAATTGAAGATATTTGAACTAACTTCTTTTTAACAAATATTTAAATCACTTCTTATAATATTTTTCAGTGATATCTAAAATTTAGAACTTAAAGTCATTTCTTTTGGGGAGGTAAATGGTTATAAATAAACAATTAGGTATTTGATAAAATATTAAAAAATTATATGTGGCCAGTCTATTGAACAAAGTAAAACAAACTATTTATCTCATATAATGATTGAATATATTATATAACACCTAAGTAGGTGAATTAATATCTTTTACTACATATTGATAGTATAAGCTATTATTTTTTTTAAAGGAATTACATATGGGAAATAAATGGAAGTAAGCACAAAGAGTATTACAGTTACCTACTCCACCACAGATGTCTCAGAGAAGAAATAATCTAAGTCAAATCTTCTTCGAGAAAAATAATGGACCATATCAGTTTAGTTCGGTTCAGTTCAGCTCAGGTCCTCAGTCATGTCCAACTCTTTGGGACCCCATTGGCTGCAGCATGCCAGGCTTCCCTGTCCATCAACAACCCTTGGAGATGGTCACACTCATGTCCATCGAGTCAGTGATGTCATCCAATCATTTCATTCTCTGTCATCCCCTCTCCTCCCACCTTCAATCATTCCCAGCATCAGAGTCCTTTCCAACGAGTCAGTCCTTCAAATCATGTGGCCAAAGTATTGGAGTTTCAGCTTCAGCATCAGTCTTTCCAATGAATATTCAGGACTGATTTCCTTTAGAATTGACTAGTTTGATCTTCTTACAGTCCAGGGGACTCTCAAGAGTCTTCTCCAACACCACAGTTCAAAAGCATCAGTTCAGTGATCAGCTTTCTTTATAGTCCAAATCTCACATCCTGCATGGCTACTGGAAAACCCATAGCTTGACTAGATGGACCTTGGATGGCAAGGTAATCTCTCTGCTTATTAATATGCTGTCCAGGTTGGTCATAGTTTTTCTTCCAAGGAGCAAGTGTCTTTAATTTCATGGCTACAGTCACCATCTGCAGTGATTTTGGACCCCAAGAAAATAAAGTCTGTCACTGTTTACATTGTTTCCCTATCTATTTGCCATGAAGTGATGGGACTGGATGCCACAATCTTAGTTTTCTGAATGTTGAGTTTTAAGCCAGCGTTTTCACTCTCCTCTTTCACTTTCATCAAGAGGCTCTTTAGTTCTTCACTTTCTGCCATAAGGGTGGTGTCATCAGCTTATCTGAGGTTATTGATATTTCTCCTGGCAATCTTGATTCCAGCTCGCTCTTCATCCAGCATGGCATTTCACATGCTGTACTCTGTATATAAGTTAAATAAGCAGGGTGACAATATACAGCCTTGATGTACTCCTTTCCCAATTTGGAACCAGTCTGTTGTTCCATGTCCGGTTTTAACTGTTGCTTCTTGACCTGCATACAGATTTCTGAGGAGGCAGGGAAGGGGGTCTAGTATTCCCATCTCTTTAAGAATTTTCCACAGTTTGTTGTGATCTACACAGTCAAAGATTTGGTGTAATCAATAAAGCAGAAGTGGATGTTTTTCTGGAATTCTTGTGTTTTCGTTGATCCAACAGATGTTAGCAATTTGATCTCTGGTTCCTCTATCTTTTCTAAATCCAGCTTGAACATCTGAAAATTTATGTTTCACATACTGTTGAAGCCTTGCTTAGAGAATTTTGAGCAAAACTTTGTTAGCCTTTGTCCTGCTTCATTGTGTACTACAAGGCCAAATTTGCCTGGTACTCCAGGTATCTCTTGTCTTTCTACTTTTGATTTCCAGTCCCCTATGATGAAAAGGATGTCGTTTTTGGGTGGTAGTTCTAGAAGGTCTTGTAGGTCATCATAGAACTGTTCACTTTCAGATTCTTCAGCATTTTGGTTGGGGCATAAACTTGGATAACTGTGATACTGAATGATTTGCCTTGGAAATGAACAGAGATCATTCTGTTGTTTTTGAGATTGCATCCAAGTACTGCATTTCAGACTCTTTTGTTTACTATGAGGGCTACTCCATTTATTCTAAGGGATTCTTGATCACTGTTGTAGTTATAATGGTCATATGAATTAAATTCACCGTTTTGAGTCCATTTTAATTCACTGATTCCTAAAATGTTGATGTTCACTCTTGCCATCACCTGTTTGACCACTTCTAATTTACCTTGATTCATGGACCTAACATTCCAGGTTCCTATGCAGTACTTCTCTTTACAGCATTGGACTTTACTTCCATCATGGGTCACATCCAAAACTGGGTATTGTTTTCACTTTGGCTCTGTCTTTTCATTCTTTCTGGGGTTATTTCTTCACTTTTCTCCATATTGGGCACCTACTCACCTGGGGAGGTCATCTTTCATTGTCATATATATTTTGTCTTTTTATACTGTTCATGAGGTTCTCAAGGCAAGAATACTGAAGTGTTTTGCCATTCTCTTCTCCAGTGGATCACATTTTATCAGAACTCTCCATCTTGAGCGGCCCTACATGGCATGGGTCATAGGTGGCACTAGTGGCAATGAACCAGCCTGCCAGGGCAGGAGACATAAGAGATAAGGGTTTGATCTCTGGGCCAGGAAGATCCTCTGGAGAAGGGAATGGCAACCCACTCCAGTATTCTTGCCTGGAGAATTCCATGGACAGAGGCTACAGTCCATGGAACATCAAAGACTGAGCGACTAGCAACATATCAGAATTTATAATAAACATTCTAATGGTATTTACTACTGGAATGTTACTACAGGGTCTTGATTTACAAAAAGCTTTAGCAGGCATACATTTTCCATCAAGATAACCTATCATAAATATATTTGTCATTATGGTTTTATACTGTGCCTGATTAGAGAGTGAGGGATAGTCGAAAAAGCCTATTGTTTTAACTAATCAATGGCTGAAAACTATTGAAATTCTAAAATCAAAATCACTTCCTTTTGGGTAGTAATGTCAATGCTTACACTCCCCAGAACAAACATCTGTTAAGTCTCACAAATTGGATCTAAAAGTAAGAGAAAAAGGCATTTTGGTAGAGCTGTCATGTGTTGTGACAAAATTATTAAATGGTGATCTTTATGATCATCATAATTATAGCATATTCAAAAGCAGAGACATTCCTTTGCTAAGGTCCGTCTAGTCAAGGCTATGGTTTTTCCAGTAGTCATGTATGGATGTGAGAGCTGGACTGTGAAGAAGGCTGAGCGCCAAAGAATTGATGCTTTTGAACTGTGGTGTTGGAGAAGACTCTTGAGAGCCCCTTGGACTGCAAGGAGATCCAACCAGTCCTTCCTGAAGGAGATCAACCCTGGGATTTCTTTGGAAGGCATGATGCTAAAGCTGAAACTCCAGTACTTTGGCCACCTCACGCGAAGAGTTGACTCATTGGAAAAGACTCTGATACTGGGAGGGATTGGGGGCAGGAGGAGAAGGGGACGACCAAGGATGAGATGGCTGGATGGCATCACTGACTCGATGGACGTGAATCTGAGTGAACTCCGGGAGTTGGTGATGGACAAGGAGGCCAGGCGTGCTGCAATTCATGGGGTCACAAAGAGTCGGACATGACTGAGTGACTGAACTGAACTGAACTGAAGTTTAATTGGCCCATAGTTTCCTGCTACAATTCATTATTATTCAGCATCCCCTCTACTAATAATCTAATTTCAGCTAGCATTGTACCTCCAAGTGAGGCTCACTATTGTCTCTTCTTCACATAGTCTCTTCTTTATGGGTAAATTTTCAATGTATAATCAACTCAAAAACATATGTTTTATAAATGGACAACTGATGCAACTTGCCGTTGAGAGTCCTTGATAACTGTGGTCCAGGTAAAGAAACAGAATATCACCCACACTGAAGAAGCCACCCTAATTTTACATCCCGATACCTATAAACACCCTATTCCATGATGATAACAGCCATGTTGTCTTCTAGCACTATCTCAGCTTTATCTAGTTTAATATATAAACTGAATTATAAGATATGCATACTTTGTGCGATTTATTTCCTCAACATTATCTCATGAGTTATCTTTGCTGACTATATGTTTATTTTGTTAATTTTCCATCATTGAACTATCCATGAACATTTTGTCTGTTTTCAGCTATTTGTCATTATAAATAATGCTGCTCTGAACATTCTTATAATCTCAGTGTTCATGAACACTCACATGTGCCTACAAGTAGAATTATCAATCTTGAGTGAATGTATTATTAAATTTACTAAAAAGGTTTTCTTACATTGCTCTACTGATTTATACTCCCACAAGCGATGTTTGAGAGTTCCAATCATCTAACACCCAAGGCTTGTTATCATAGGCCTTTAAATTTTATTTGGGAGTATTTAGTGGTATCTTGTATTTGTTTTACTTTTCATTAATGACACCATTAGTTTCCATTGATTTGTTTTTAATTTACATTAGCACAACTTATAATAAGATGAAGCATCTTTTCAAACATTTGGTGATTTGGATATGCTGTTTAATTAAGTGCCTTTGAAAACTTCTAGCTCATTTTTCTATTTTAATGTGTTTTCCTATTGATTTGTAAAATGTTTTCATGTTTTCTGAAAAAAGTCTCCTTTAAATTTTACTCCATGATGAAGTTTTGATGTTGTCAATTTTAATGTATTTCAATTTATCAGTATTTTCTTTATGTTGAGTGTTATCTGATTTCTGTTTAAAAAATATAGTTTTTTCCCTCAGATTCATAAGTTAGCTATTTCCAAAATAAGTCTTACTATCAAACCCCCTGTATCACCCTTCATCCTGTTCACAGTGACAGTTGTTCACTCTCTTCGCTGAACCCAGGGTAGGGCAAGGCACGGGATAAGAGCTGAGAGGGAGACTGGAGGAACTCTAGGAATTGCAGACACATTTATTCTCTCCCCTGGCACTGCAGTTATAATACAGCCTCTCTCCTGGCTGACGAAGCAGCTGTAGCAGCAGCCACAACGTAACCAGAACGAAGCCATAACATAGCCATGACATCATTTCATATAAGATAATCAATATGTTGGTCCATTATAGCACCAAGGTGGCAGTAGCCAGAGCTTTCATGGTGAGGCTCCTTCAGGCTTTCCACACAAAGCAGCTCCTGACCAAGAGAGTCCCTCCTGAGGTGCATGTGCAAAGCTATAAGTGATCTCAGCTGTTACAGAAACATTTACAAAACAAGGGGGCAAGAGCTAGAGGCTGTGGACTGAGAGGCTGAAAACACCATCTTGGTCAATCTGCTCTCTTCCCACGCCACCCAATACTCAGTGGCCTCAATCAACGATATTTAATTTTGTTAACAAGTATGAGGAGAGTTAGTGTTGGCAGGGTGACACTGCTTCTCATTGCTCACATGTATTGCAGCTGTGTTGCCTGTGCTTCAGCTCAGCTGGGATGGTCCCCCAAGTGCCTCTCATCCTCCCCCTAGAACTAGAGGGCTTGCTGGTGCATCTTCTTTAGGCAGAGCAGAGTAGAAGGTGAAACAGTCACGCCTGCTAAGTGCTAAGCTTGCAACTGGTATCTTGTCACTTCCGGATCATTTAATTAACAAAGCAAGTCAAATAGTCACATCCAAAGTCAAGAGGGGAGAACAGGTGAATGTACTTCATTTATTTAAGAAAGAGAAATTGCAAAAGCATGCCAAAACTTGGGTTAGTAATTAAATATATTTCTTCAAATAGTATTCTTATATACCGTCTAATATAATACTTATTTTTAACGTTCCCTTTTAGATATAAATTCTACCTAAATCCAATTTCTGTGAAAGGTGGAAGTATGCCCCAAGTTTAATTTATGTTTCATATGGATATTGCAGTTTAGTAATTACCACTTATTGAAAAGATAGGCTTTCTTAATGCTGCTCTGAAATGCCATTTTTTAAATATCGGCCTAGTTCTGGTTTCATTATAATACATGGTGGGCTATATGTGTTTACTAGTGACAAACCATGTTAAAATTATTTAATTGTTATAGCTTTAATAATATTTGGTAGAGTAAATCTATTGTTTACATTTTTCAAGAATATTTCTACTCTTCTAGGAGCAATATATTCTGTATAAAATGTAGAATCAGATATTCAGAATCTACCAAAACACTCGATAGGGTTTTCTGATTGGGATTACATTGAATCAGCAAATAAAATTGAGGAAACTTAAATTCTCACAATGCACTGACAGTACTTTAAACAATCATCCATTGAGTTAGATTTTCATTAATGTCGTGCAATGCTGCTGCTGCGGCGGCGGCGGCGGCGGCGGCGCTTCAGTCGTGTCCGACTCTGTGCGACCCCATAGACGGGAGCCCACCAGGCTTCCCCGTCCTTGGGATTCTCCAGGCAAGAACACTGGAGTGGGTTGCCATTTTCTTCTCCAATGCGTAAAAGTGAAAAATGAAAGTGAAGTTGCTCAGTCGTGTCCAACTCTTAGCGACCCCGTGGACTGTAGCCCGCCAGGCTCCTCCATCCATGGGATTTTCCTGGCAAGAGTACCGGAGTGCGGTGCCATTGCCTTCTCCGAATGCCATGCAATAAGGCTTTCTAATTTTCTATTCAGATTCTGGCATACCTTTTGTTAGAATTTTTACATATGTATTTATCATTTTTCACTCAGTTGTATTATATCATTTTTAAGAGCTGTTTTTTATCACTGACATATATACATATATTGATTACCACTATTGGTCTTGCAACAATTAACTTTTTAGATCCATTTAAGTGAAAATTGCTCATAGATTCTTTACACTTTTTAAAGAATAGATCATACTATCTTCCAGTAATAACAATTCTTTTAAAATTTATTTTATCTTCTTTATCTTCTTCATCTACTGCTTTGACTATAGCCACTAGGGCAATGCTGAATCTTACTGGTCTCAGAAATCTGGCTATTTTGTAAAATATAAATGAATTCAATTTATTTTCCTGCTCAAAAACCCTAATGTTTTCCCATTAACAGTTAATAAAATTTAAATAGTAATGGGACTTTGGTTAGCATTAACCTTTTCTTCTACATATATCTCTTGATTAGCCATTTAATTATATTTGAAGATTTTTTTAAATTACTTTTACTTATTTTACAAATATGAGCATAGTACTCTTGGTGGGCAGTGAACATTGAACAGTTTCCTCTAACTTACTATGACCTTTCACACCTGGACGCTTAACAGTTGCTCTTTTTCCTAGTATTTTGTTTTAACTTTTGGCATGGCATTACTCTTTTTCAGAACTTTCAAAATAGCACATTTGAAGTGTACTTAAAGATAATATCTTGCATAATCATAGGGCATTGTAAACACCAGGGAAATGATGTGATTATAGTATGATTATCTGGGATACAACTTATCTGGATTTCAGCAGGTTTTACATGCACTATTTTGGGGAGTGGAATGGATGTGCCTGCAAAGTTTTGTCACAAAAATATGTTGTTGTTATTCAGTCACCCAGTTGTGCCTGTGCAACCCCATGGACTGCAACACACCACATAAATATAATGTATTTGAATAACTGCCACCATAGCAATATATAGTTTCCATGCATCAAAACATAGAAATTCCCTGACATTAATCCTTAATTGTCAAACCCTTTCGCCAATCCTAAACTCCAGCAAGCACTTATCTGTGACCATTATTATAATTTTCTGTCTTTGAGAATATTATATATGTGGACTAATTCAGTACATAACCTTTGAAATTGACTTTTTCACTCAGCATAAAGCCATTGCAATCCATTAAGTCCTCATGTGTATCAATAGTTTGTCCCTTTTTGTCCCTGAGTAGTAGTCTACTGTATGATGGTAAAGAATTAGAAGGACCTTTGGGTTGTTTTCAGTTTTAATAATTAAACCTGAAGCTGATGTGAACACCCATGTATAGCCCTTAATATGAACACTCTCCCAGTAATTTCACGTTTCTCAGGCTCTCTTCATTCTTTGAGGTCTGTAATAAAATGAAACATAATAATTAAGACATAATAATAGTATTTTTGGTTTTTCCTGGTGGCTCAGATGGTAAAGAATCCACCTGAAATGCAGGAGGCAGAGGTTCAACCCCTGCTTTGGGAAGATCTGGAGAAGGGAATGGTTACCCAGTGTAGTATTCTTGCCTGGAGAATCCCATGGACAGAGGAGCCTTGCAGGCTAGAGCCCATGGGGTCACAATTTTATGGACAGAAGAGCCTGGAAGTCTGTAGTCCGTGGGTCTTAAAGAGTTGGACACAGCTGAGCAAGTAACACTTTACTGCTTTCGAATATTTTCCCTATTGTATATTTGTATGTACATATATATTGTTGTTATTCAGTCACTAAGTAATGCCTGTGTCTTCGTGACCTCATGGACTGTAGCCTGCCAGACTCCTCTGTCCATGGGTTTTTCCAGGCAAGGATATTGGAATGGGTTGCCATTTCCTTCTCCAGGAGATCTCCCTAAACCAAGAATCGAACCTGTGTCTCCTGCATTGGCAGGCAGATTCTTTATTGCTGAGCTACCAGAGAAGCCTGCATACATATGTATATATAAAATGCTATATATGTGTTACTTTTTAACTCTTCCATTATACTATAAGTTCCATCTGGGAAAGGACTTCCATCTTATTTATCTGTGATGTACTGACACATAGGAGAATTTTTGATGTATATTATTACTACAAATATTTAAATAGTAATTTTTTTAAGTAACTGCTAAATTTTTCTTACACTTTTATAATGCATCTGTACTTTAACTCCATATATATCAGTGTTAGCTTTCATTTCCTTCTGAGCCCTTTATCTTGGTGTCACCTACTTAAAAGCAAAACATATGCTTTATGTTATTACAGATACCAAGAATTATTCCAACACTTTCTTCATATGCAGATCCATATGCCTGTTGAATAACTGCTATAATTCTAAACTTCAGTTCCTAAATAAACGTCAGTGCATTTGATGGGTGACATTGTCTTCAACTCCTCAAATGTATAATGCAATTTTGGTGAAATGTCTTTCTTGTCAAAATATTAGCTTACTATTGCTTATGCAACCTGCTGTTTTTATTTTTCTTTGAAGATTGTTATGAATAAATAATAGCAACAATGTAGACATTTAGAAATATATTCATGAAAAAATGAGGCATAACATAAAGTATATTCATAACATAAAGCATATTCATAAGACTAGAGCTT
The DNA here is from genome assembly GCF_023091745.1 of Budorcas taxicolor. Classification (NCBI taxonomy): domain Eukaryota; kingdom Metazoa; phylum Chordata; class Mammalia; order Artiodactyla; family Bovidae; genus Budorcas; species Budorcas taxicolor. Next base: position 50,571,735 of record NC_068929.1, on the reverse strand, counting down.
TAATCATATTATTTTATAGAGGCATGCAGTAAGTGATGGATGATAGTCTAGATGTGAATAAAATTTCATTTATTCTGAAATAGCTATCACTAGTTTCAGTTCAACAAAGAATATGCTAATTGTGAGGAAATACCATAAGAATTTGACATGATGCTAATGTCTCAGCTTTCTCATTTTCTATTTGAGAATAAGAACAGAATGTTTTGGGTCCTAATGACTCACACAGGAATTCACTTCCAGTTCAGGAGACCTGAGTTTAATCCCTCAGTTGGGAAGATCCCATGAAGGAGGGCATGGCAGCCCACTCCAGTATTCTTGCCTGGAAAATCCCATGGACAGAGGAGCCTGGTGAGCTGAAGCCCAAAGGGTCGCACAAAGTCAGACACGCCTGAAGTGATGTAACTCAAAGCATAGCAAGTTAACTAGAATAGAGCATGGTGCCAATAGCATCACAGGATTTTTTTTTTTTTAAACCACTTAAAGACAACGAGATTCTATGATGTAAGTAGACGAATATTGCATCTAAGACCATGCATAAGCATTTTCACCTTTAATAATACATAACCTCAAAAACTGAATTTTGTCAGAAATGCACACGTATTTTATATAATGTAGAATGGTTCAGTTCGGTTCAGTTCAGTCACTCAGCTGTGTCCGACTCTTAGCAATCCCATGAATTGCGACATGCCAGATCTCCCTGTCCATCACCATCTCCCGGAGTTCACTCAAACTCACGTCCATCGAGTTGGTGATGCCATCCAGCCATCTCATCCTCTGTCGTCCCCTTCTCCTCTTGCCCCCAATCCCTCCCAGCATCAGAGTATTTTCCCATGAGTCAACTTTTCACATGAGGTGGCCAAAGTACTGGAGTTTCAGCTTTAACATCATTCCTTCCAAAGTTGCCAAATTCTAAAAGAGCAAATGTACAAACTTCTCCCTCTGATTATGTCCTAAGTAACTTCCTCCAAAACAATTTGGAAATTATTTTTGGACTTTTCTTTGGATATACCATAGTCCTGAAGGTCAACAAATTGCAATAACTATGTCAGTTAAATGTTCCATTGGCAGTCAACTGCAATCATTTTATAACAGTGCTTCAGTATAAAAGATACCTTTCCCTTTACTATATCTGCAAACATAAATTTAAAGACTAACACCTCTAAAATCATTTCATTAGGGAAATTTGTAACTTTAATTCATTAACTTATTAAGTTAAATTTTTATTTTTTTCTTTCAATAAGTATTTATTTAGAAGTATTTATAGCCTAAGTATTCTTGTCAAGGATATTTAAAAAGAAAAAACATGGTCTCTAAAAACTCATCTTATGTGTGTATACACACATAAAGAAAGAAAGAAAAAGATCCATTGCAGGAGATCAATGTTGAGGTAATACAAACATGAAAAATGATATAACCATTAAATTTAGTAATATAAAGATTGATGACAAAGTTATGAATGAAAATTTAAATTCACTGATGTAATGTGTAATGATATGCCAGTAAGAGTCAAAAAAAGAAATCATTAGTATAGAACTTTGAAGAAATAGGATGGTAGGTAGCAGGGTATGGAAGAACAAGAAAAAAAGAAATACTTTTTGATTGAACTGTGTGTGTGTGTGTGTGTGTGTGTATGTGATTTTGCTTTTTATTTTAATAGGAAAGACTAGAACCCACTTCATCATGTGAATGCAGTTGAACTGTAAAAGGAGGGTGTTGAAAATACATTTAAGTGAGGATACACCATACCTGAGAAATTTTGTGGGTTTGGTTCTAGACATTCATGATAAAGCAAATATCATAATAAAACAAGCCACAGGAATGTACTGGTTTTCCAGTGCATATAAAAGTTATGTCTACACTACACTATAGTCTGTGAAGTATGCAATAACATTATGTTCAAAAATACACATGCCTTAATTTAAAAATACTTTATTGCTAAAATACACTAACCATAGTCTGAGCCTTCAGCAAGTTGCAATATTTTTGTTGGTGGAAAGTGTCACCTCCATGTTGATGGCTGCTGACTTTAGGATGGTGGTTGCTGCAGGCTGGGGTGGCTGTGGCAATTCCTTAAAATAAGAACATACATTTGCCACAACCATCGACTCTTCCTTTCATGAAAGTGTTCTCTGTAGCAGGCAATGCTGTTTGATAGCATTTAACTCACAGTGGAACTTCTCTCAAAATTGGAGTCAGTCCTCTCAAAATCTGCCACTGGTTTATCAACTAAGCTTATGTAATATTCTAAATCATTTGCTATCATGTTAACAGTCTTCATGGCATATTCATCACAAGTAGATTTTATCTCAAGAATCCAGTTTCTTTGCTCATCTATAAGAAGCAATTCCTCATTTTTAAAGTTGTATCATAAGATTGCAGAAATTCAGTTTCATCTTCAGGTTCCACTTCTAAACCTAGCTCTTGAATCCCTAAAAAGCAACCATGAGGTTTGGAATCCATTTCTTCCAAACTCCTGTTAATACTTATACTTTAAATACTTCCCACGAATCACACATGTTCTTAATGGTATCTAGAATGGTGATTCTTTTCCATAGAATTTTCAGTTGACTTTGCCCAGATCCATCAGATTTGTCAGCATCTATGTCAGCCTAATTTAATTCTTGATCCATGGGCTACAGATGTTGTGTTACCAGCCATAAAAATAGTGTTAATCTCCATTGGATCATAGAAAAAGTAAGAAAATTTTAAAAAGATATCTATTTCTGCTTGATTGGCTAGTCTGAAGCCTTTGATTGTGTAGATCACAATCAACTGTGGAAAACTTTTAAAGAGATGGGAATACTAGATCACTTTATCTGCCTCTTGAGAAACCTGTATGCAGGTTAAGAAGTGACAGTTGGAACCGGAAATGGAACAGTGGACTGGTTCAAATTTGGAAAAGAAATATGTCAAGGCTGTATATTGTCGCCCTACTTATTTAAGTTCTATGTAGAGTAAAGCATGCAAAATGCCAGGCTGGCTAAATCTCAAGCTGGAATCGAGACTGGGGACAGAAATATCAATAACCTCAGATATGCAGATGATACCACCGTAATGATAGAAAGTGAAGAGGAACTCAAGAGCTTCTTGATGAAGGTGAAAGAGAAGAGTGGGAAACTGGCTTAAAACTCAACATTAAAAAAGAAAAAAAAATATCATGGTATCTGGTCCCATAACTTTATGGCAGGTAGATGGAGAAAAAGTACAAACACTGACAGATTTTATTTTCTTGGGTTCTGAAATCCCTGCATATGATGACTATAGCCAAAATATTAAAAGATGCTTGCTCCTTGGAATAAAAGCTATGACAAATCTAGAGAACATATTCAAAAGCAGACACATCCCTTTGCCAACAAAGTCCATCTAGTCAAAGCTATGGTTTTTCCAGTAGTTATATATGGATGTGAGAGTTGGACCATAAAGAAGGCTGAGCACCAATGAAATGGTACTTTCAAACTGTGGTCCTGGAAAAGACTCTTGAGAGTTCCTTGGACAGCAAGGAGGTCAAACCATTCAATTCTGTAGAAAATCAATGATGAATTTCAATTGGAAGGACTGATGCTGAAATTGAAGCTCCAATACTTTGGCCACCTGATGTGAAGACCCAACTCATTAGAAAAGACTCTGATGCTGGGAAAGATTGAGGGCAAGAGGAGAAGGGATAGAGGATGAAATGGTTAGATGGCATCACCAACTTAATGGGCATCAGCTTGAGCAAACTCTGGGAGACAGTGAAGGATAGGGAAGCCTGCCCTGCTGTAGTCCATGTCTCAGCAACTGAAAAACAATACCAACAAATCTCTTTGCACATCTCCATCAGAACTCTTGGGTGACTGAGTGCATTGTCAATGAGCACCAATAGTTTTTCAGAGAATATTTTTTCTAAGTAGTAGTTCTCAGCAATGGGCTTAAAACATTCAGCGAACCATGTTATAAACAAATGTACTGTTATAAAAGCTTTGTTGTTCCATTTATAGTTCAGTGGCAGAGTATAGTTTTCATAATTAATAAGAGTCCTTGGATTTCTGAGTTGATATAGTAAGCACTGGCTTCAGTTTAAAGACACTAACTGCAGTAATCCCTGATAAAATATTTGGTCTGTCCTTTGAAGCTTTGAAGCCAGGTGCTGACTTGTCCTTTCCAGCTACGGAAGTCCTATATGACATCTTTTTCCAATAGAAAACTTTTGTCTACACTAAAAATATTTTGTTTAATATGACCACTTTTATTAGTTATATTATCTAGATCTTCTGGATAACTTGCAACAGCTTCTATATCAGTATTTACTTCACTTTGCACTTTGTGGTTATGGAGATGAATTATCTCCTTAAATCTCATAACCTCATCTCTGCTGCTGCTGCTAAGTCACTTCAGTCGTGTCCGACTCTGTGTGACCCCCATAGACAGCAGCCCACCAGGCTCCCCTGTCCCTGGGATTCTCCAGGCAAGAGTATTGGAGTGAGGTGCCATCACCTTCTCCAACCTAATCTCTGCTAGCTTCAGACTCTCAGCCTTCATAGATTTGACGAGAGTTTGGGCTTTGCTCTGACAAGGCTTTGGTTTAATGAAATGTTATAGCTGGTTTGATCTTCTCTCCAGACCACTAAAACATTATCCTTAGCAGCAATAAGGCTGTCTCATTTTCTTTTCATTTGTGAGTTCACTGGAGTAAGACTTTTAATTTCCTTCTAGAACATTTTCTTTGCATTCACAACTAGGCTAACTATTTGACACAAGAAGCCTAGCCTATCTCAGCTTTCAATACACCTCCCTCACTAAGATTAAACATTTCTAGCTTCTGGGTTAAAGTGCAAGACATGCACCTATTTCACTTGAACACTGGGAGTTATTGTAGGGTTATTAATTATCTAATTTTTATATTACTATTTCTCAGGGAAAAGGGAAGCCCAAGTAGGAGGAACCATCACTTGGTGGAGCAGGTGAAACACACATAATATTTATAATTAAATTTGCCTCCCTATATGGGCATGGTTTGAGTGGTCCCAAAAAATAATTGTAATAATAACCTCAATTTCAATAATTACAGATCACCATAACAAATATAATAATGAAAAAGCTTGAACTATTGTAAGAATTACCAAAATGTGACACAGAAACATGAACTGAGCAGATGCTGGAAAATGGTGCATCTACATTTGCTGCAGAGGTTGTCATAAATCTAGGATTTGTGAAACACACATTATCTGTGAAGTACAATAAAATGAAGCATAATGAAATGAGATACGCTTGTGATAAATATGGCTGGCTCCATCATGTGCTTATTCTATTGAAATCCTAAGCCTCCCATTTAATCAGTGCACTGAAGAAAAGCTTAAAAAAATCATTTCCTTTCTCTGTATAGAAGTTATTTTGTCCATTCTTGATTCTATCTCCATACTTTTATTATCACAATAGAATTTTCTCAAAATAGGAAACAGTAGATTTTTTGTGAGCATAAGTAATTAAGTTTAAACTTCATATTTTAGAAGTCATAACCATGTTTTTCTGATATGAAAGACGTATTAAATATCATTTATTAATATTAAATTTATTATTGATTGATGATTGGCAACCATGTATATTACAGCTTAAATGTTTAGAACTCTGGAAAGAACACAAATTCCTAAAGATGAAATATTTGTTGTGGAGTGATGAAGACATTGCATGAAACTGGAATTTAAAGTATTGTAAACTAAAATTAAAATAAATAAATAAATCATCATAATAAAAATAAAGTCATCAATCAAAGGAAAATAATTCCTGGAAACTAGCAAATAAAAAATACCATCACTCTGAAGTTAAAGAGCTAAATATCAGATCAAAGAATAAAACTCTTAAAACCTGATTATTGTCTTAAATTACATAATTTAATAGGGCTAAATCATTGATTGATTATACTATTGCAATGTCTTCTCTAAATGATGATCATTAGCTCTTCCTCAGTGTAAATGTTCTCATTACTTTATCATGTATTTGACAGCTTTACTAGTTTAACTCCTGTCAAGAACTATGCAAAGTACTATAGAAAAAAGATGACCACTATATAAGGGGATACAATAGTTAGGGAGGAATATGTATACAATCAGTTAAGCTCAATAAAATTTGCTGAGTTTAGTTACAAATGCTGCAATATATGCAATGGGAACACAGAGATTGAGCAATTACATACATGGGAAACTAGGGAATGCTTTATTGAGAAGGTAATATACAGATGTCCCCTGAGAAATCAGTAAGAAGATTTCATGGCCATTAAGAAGGAGGAAGATTAATTTTCTAGGGAAAAGAAATAGTTCATTCAATGGTATAGGGCATGAGTTGGACAAGAAGCAGAAAGGATGGTAAATTATCTTCTATGGTTCAATCATAACATTCCCATCAGAGGAATCAGCATGCAACAAAGTGAATTATAACATGCTAAAACACGGATAATGTGCTCTAAGGGCCATATACCTGTTATACATTGGGTACAACTTCCTCATTTCTGTCTTTTTCATTCAGTATCAATACCATCATTTATTTGTCTTTCTGAGGACATCTTAACCAAAATATTATAGCCAGTCTAATAAAGAGACTGTAAAGCCTTCATTTATAATTCTTATGTCTCATTGTTTAAGATAATGTATGTAAATTGAGCCCAAACAATGAATCTAGACTGCATTCATGTTTGAACTGGAAAACTCTATAATCTCATTCACTCATTGGTTCATCCATTCAATCACTCACTCATATTTATTCATTTTTTAAAAAATTTAGTCACTTCTTCAATACACTTTTATTTTTCATTTGTTGTTGTTCAGTTGCTAAGTCGAGTTTGACTTTTGCACTGAGTCATGCCAGGATTCCCTGCCCATTATCTCCCAGAGTTTGCTCAAACTCATGCCCATTGTGTTGGTGATGCAATCTCAACCATTACATTCTGTCACTCCCTTCTCCTCCTTCCCTCAATTTTTCCCAGCATCAGGGTCTTTTCCAATGAGTCAGTCTTTGCTACAGGTGCCCAAAGGATCAGCATCAGTCCTTCCTATGAATATTCAGGGTTGATTTCCTTTAGGATTGACTGATCTCCTTGCAGTCCAAGGGGCTCGCAAGAATCTTCTCCAGCATCACAGTTCAAAGGCATCAATTCTTGAGCGCTCAGCCTTATTTATTGTCCAACTCTGACATCCACACATGACTACTGGGAAAGCCATAGCTTTGACTATATGGACAATATCCCAATATATTATGCTGGGTCCATGCATAAAGAAACTAACAGAGTTAGTCCCTACCTTACAGAATTCACATGTGGGAGATGGTAGTGGGACGTGCATTCAATCAACCTTGACAAAATTAATTATTCAATTAAAATCATATTGAGTTCTACAAAGTACATGTACATGTTGTTTTACGAAAGCATAAGTGGAGCTAAACTTTCTAAACAGAGAATATTTCCCAGAGGACGACAAAATAAAGACATATTATCATAAAAGAATATGGTTCCTCTTGCAGCTGCTGTTATTAATATTTAGTTCAGACTAATTATCAGAGCATTTTATCTTCCATATGCCTAATCGCTACTCAGTTTGGCTGCATTTAGTCATAAATTTTAACACTTTTTTAAAAGCAAATGTGTTCATTTTAGATTCAGTACCACTCCCTCCTCTTGCCTGACATCTAGTGGAAGAGATTATCAGTGGGAAAATCACCAGGAGGAAATAAATGAAAAGATTAAATCACACAGGGGAAACAGCAAAGGAATTATCTTTCTGAATCTCTCTATTTTACAGAACGAGTAAGTGGCCACATTTCATTACTATAATACACTCATCTGTGCTTTAACTATATATTTTGTTATAGTTTCAATATACTCCCCTATAAAATTCCCTAGTATTTAGCTAACCATATTCTTCGCTGGTTGCCTCATTGGCAGAAAAGTAGATTTCAACTCACTAAGGCTTTCTTCTATTGCTAACCTTGAAGTATAACATGTAAATATAATTTAATGTGATTCAAATGGACTTATTCAAGCTTTTCCTAGAATATGAAGATACTATTAAATAGTGTTTAATTTTTTAACAAATTTAATTTTCAGATTCATATAAATAAGGATAAATCAACATATGGATTTCAAGGTTAAGAAATTGATTCAAATATCATACAAAACACATGCATTTTACATAGGAAGTTAACCAATGTATCACTGTAGCCAAAGTATAGAAGCAAATGTGAATAACTTAATAAGCTTAGTAACAGAGGTGAAATTTACTTCTAGGAAAATAGAGGTAGTTGTTGACTTTCATAGTCTCATTACCAATAGCTTTTTTTTGGACATATGAGATAAAACATGTAATTGATATTTGCTCTGGTATTTTAGATCCTGGAGAAGCAAATGGCAACCCATTCCAATATTCTTGCCTGGAAAATTCCATGAACAGAAGAGCCTGGTGGGCTACAGTCCATGGGGTCGCAAAATGCTGGCTACGATTGAGCGACTGAGCACATTTTTAGATCCATCATTATGTGCATGTATGCATGTGTGTGTACACAAATATGTCTGTTTGCCTTTTAAATAAAGTTTCTCTTTGTAAATAATTAATTCTATAGGCAGCGTTTAATATATACCTACAAATATTGAAATTAGAGGCTTCTCAGGGGGTTCAGTGGTAAAGAATCTGCCTCTCAAGGCAAGAGTCACAGGAGACCATGTTCAGTCTGGGGGTTGGGAAGACCCCATGGAGAAGGAAATGGCAACCCACTCCAGTATTCTTGCTTGGGGAATCCCATGGACAGAGGAGCCTAGTGGGCTACAGTCTATGGGGCCACAAAGAGTTTGACATGAATAAGCAACTAAGCACTAACAAGATTTAAAACTAAATTTTCAAATAATTTCAGATACAAATACATTCAGTTCAGTTCAGTTCAGTTGCTCAGTCATGTCCGACTCTTTGCGACCCCATGAATTGAAACACGCCAGGCCTCCCTGTCCATCACCAACTCCCAGAATCACTCAGACTCGCGTCCATCGAGTCAGTGATGCCAACCAGCCATCTCATCCTCTGTCGTCCCCTTCTTCTCCCGCCCACAATCCCTCATAGCATCAAAGTCCTTTCCAATTAGTCAACTCTTCGCATGAGGTGGCCAAAGTACTGGAGTTTCAGCTTTAGCATCAGTCCTTCCGAAGAAATCCCAGGGCTGATCTCCTTCAGAATGGACTGGTTGGATCTCCTTGCAGTCCAAGGGACTCTCAAGAGTCTTCTCCAACACCACAGTTCAAAAGTATCAATTCTTCAGCGCTCAGCCTTCTTCACAGTCCAACTATTAGTCTGTTCTATTAACAGGCTTATGCTGATTAGTGAAGCAGCAAATATGAATGTACTGATATTTCTCCTTTGAGAGCAGAAAGTCTCTTTTTATTATCTTTCATCTGTATATATTCACTATTTATACTGTTTTATCTGACTTTCCTTTTAAAATTTGATGTCTTTAGAAAACAATTATTTCATTTTGCCTATGCTTGAAGTTTTGTTTGTTTTCAATGTTATTTTGCTGTTTCTTGAGGTAAGAACTCTGAAAATGTTCTCTACGGCAGTGTGTAATAATCATAAGAAAATTATAGTCAAAAACTCTTATGAAAAAATAACTGATCAAGTAGGTTATACATAGCTAAGAGATTCTCTGTAATTGATAATTTTCTTTAACTTAAAAAAGTATTTTCGAAAACTGATGAGGCATTTTGAAAGGGAAAACATAAAGCTAATAAAATAGGAACTATTAAAAGAGAGAAATGAGAAAACGTTTAAGAGAGTTGAAGGTTACTGGAAACAAATTTTACTAAATGCCAATTACAATAGTAGACAATATCTTTAGGCTAAATAAGCAAATCTTTTGTGAAAAATACATAAAAGCCCATACAATTTTAACATTGTAGATAGCTAACATACTCACCAAATTTGAGTACCCCAATGGGGAATAATAAGGACTAATTGCCATCAACACAAAGAATCTAGCAAATTAGGTAAACATGCCTGTGAATCCATATGTTACTTAGAGGGGAAAGAAAATGACCGAGTCTGTGAAAAATACATATACTTTAAAAAATACTTAACTTAAAAAATTTGACATCAGAAATATCAAATCAAAGAAGAAATACATCAGTCCTTTTGAAGCCTACAAGCATATTGTAATTTTCTAAAATAATTTTAGCTATGTAATAGTTACAAGTAATCCCCCTATTGAACACATAGACTGCTTTGAGGGCCTTGATCCTTCTAACTGGCTTGAGAGCATGAAACTGTAACATATTAGAAATTAAACATATGTAACTTTTAATGATGTACTAAATTAATGCAAATTCCATGAAAAGATAACTTATTAATTCAATATAATTATTATACACTTGCTTCCCTAGTAGCTCAGTTAGTAAAGAATCCGCCTGCTCTCCAGGAGATTCCTGGGTCGAGAAATTCCCTTGGAGAAGGAAATGTCAACCTATTCCAGTATTCTTAGCTGGAGAATCCCATGGACAGAGTAGCCGGGCAGACTACAGTCCATGGCATCCCAAGAGTCGGACATGACTTAGCGATGAAACCACAACCACCACCACTATACACTTGTCATGTAAAGCCTTGTCTACATAAGTGTAATATGATCCGGATCCTGTGAATGACATGTTATTGTATTAAAAAAAAAAGTCAAATTTCTCTTTTAAAATGAGGAGAAATTTGATCTGGATTCAACCAGTCTGATATTTAATAAACAAACTTTAAGCTATACCTGCTTTTGCATATGCTATCTAGGTTGGTCATAACTTTCCTTCCAAGGAGTAAGCGTCTTTTAATTTCATGGCTGCAATCACCATCTGCAAAAAAAAAATAAAGTTTGACACTGTTTCCACTGTTTCCCCATCTATTTCCCATGAAGTGATGGGACCAGATGCCATGATCTTAGTTTTCTGAATGTTGAGTGGAAGGAAAGTTATGATCAACCTAGATAGCATATTGAAAAGCAGAGACATTACTTTGCCAACAAAGGTCCATCTAGTCATGACTATTCCAGTGGTCATGTATGGATGTGAGAGTTGGACTGTAAAGAAAGCTGAGCACTGAAGAACTGATGCTTTTGAACTGTCGTGTTGGAGAAGACTCTTGAGTCCCTTGGACTGCAAGGAGATCCAACCAGTCCATTCTAAAGGAGATTAGTCCTGTGTGTTCTTTGGAAGGAAAGATGCTAAAGATGAAACTCCAGTACTTTGGCCACCTTATACAAAGAGTTGACTCATTGGAAAAGACTCTTATGCTGGGAGGGATTGGGGGCAGGAGGAGAAGGGGATGACATAGAATGAGATGGCTGGATGGCATCACCGACTCGATGAACATGAGTTTGAGTGAACTCTGGGAGCTGGTGATGGACAGGGAGGCCTGGTGTGCTGCAATTCATGGGGTTGCAAAGAGTCAGACACAACTGAGCGACTGAACTGGCTCACTGAACTGAACTGACTGACTGAACCGAACTGAAGCCATACCTGTGGAGTTGAGTTTCTTAGGAATTATGTATGAAACCTTTAAAAGGAATATATTCAGGTGAAATGAAGAAAAATACTGGACATTCTTGAAGGTATAGGGTTGTGTGGATGTGTTGTCATGCTACTTTCAAGCTGTTATCTCGGATAACTTATGTACAAATGTTCTTTGCATATGAACTTCTGGATCAATCCTGATACAGGTGAACTTTGAAGGTGAGGAGTTCAGTGGAATTGCTCTAGGGAATATGTCTCACTGACCTACCTAAGTTGCTTAAATACAATCATATACTTCTATCACTTATAGTAAATCTGACATCTACCCAAACCTCAGAAAATTCACCAATACCATTCAATTTTATATATGGCATGTCTGTTAGCTTTTCAGTTGGTTGGGTTGTTCATTATCCAGTGCTAATTCTCTGCCCTTTCCTGAGAATATTTTTATTTAGATATTCATCCTTTGAAAAAAAGAACAAATAAACAATGCTTTGTCTTACATACTACAATCTGTAAGTGCTTTTTAATTGTCTGACAGAATAATGGCCAATTTCTAGATCATATTAATAAATCATAATTAGAACTGTACGGCTGATAATATCATAACTGATCATTCTATTTTGCAAGGCACCACTCGAATAAAAAGGAACACTTTAGAAATTAGCACTATGTTTAGTTGAAATATTAAAAATAGAGTACTTAAAGAATTTTTCTCAGAGAAATAATTAACAGTTTTGATGTTCAACTAATTATGAACAAACTAATCATAATATTTTTAAAAAAAATAGTAATAAAAGTGAAAAAAGAAATTTAGATTGATTTTATAAATCAACTTAATTACTAATAACCAGGAAAAATTAATAGCATTAAATAGAATCCACTTTTTATAATCCAGTCTGACTTAGAACAAATAAAGAATAATCATTGCTATTAGGAGAGTTCTATCCTGCTATATTACCAAATGCTTCTGGAGCCATTTTGTGATTTTCATTAATTTTAACCTTACTCTTATTAAAATGATAAAGACTTAACCAGCAGAAGCCAAAGCCATTATTGCATAAGATTTATATATTTAAATTCAGTTATGGCTCCGCTTATACTTCCTTAGTTTATATGGAACTGACCTCTCTCCATCCCCATTTAAGAAATATGCTATTACTAAGGGAGATAGGAGCTGATAGAGCAACTGACCGCTTGTTTATTATTAATATCGTCTCAGAAGATCCTCACACAGCCAGTGTCAAATTCAGCATTTGACAACACAGCAGCTTAATTAACTTTTTCACACATATAGAAAATGAGAGGGAGAGCATGGGTTCACAAAGATTGAAGCAAGTTAGATTTCTGAGAATCAGGTAGCAAAGAATATTGGAGACAGGCAGGTCACATTTATGGGTGTGTGTTTGTGGGGAGGAGTAAGTTATGGAGCTTTCTCAGCCCAACAATCAATACAATAGAAAGTATAAATATCAGAGAAAATTATGTGAATACTGAGTCATTCAACCTGTTCTGCTAAGAAAATGTGAAATGCCTATGCTAAAAATAAAAGATAATTCAAAAGTATTTTTACACTTTGCTGGCTTATTTTACATTGCAAAATGTCTATATTGTTTAACCTATATCGAATCTTTATTCTTTCCACTCACATTACTTTATAGCTTTTATGAACATGCTATTTGACCAATTAGTCTCTGGATATCTTGCTCTTGATCTATCAAAATTTAATCTGCAGTGAATCAATCTCTTCCTCAGTCAAATACATTTAACAAGCTTTTATCTATAACGGTTTGCTAATTAACATTCCCTCTTTTTGCCAGTGAACTACAGTTATTACGCTAAAAATATTGATTCAAAAGTCAACCACTTGCCAACCCAATTACTCCCATACTCTCTTAGGAATGTGTCTTATTGCCTATTACCAAATTAAAATTGTTGTTTTAAATGTACTATTACAGAGATGAAAATACAGAAGGGCATCATCATCTATTGATGTGTTCAGCAAATATTAGTTAACAGTACTGGTGAAACTCCATGAGACAGTGGAGGAGGGATGAACCTGGTGTGCTGCAGTCCCTGGGGTCACCAAGAGTCTCACATGATTTAATGACTGAACAACAACAAAAAACTGGTAAAACAAAGTTGAACAAGAGAGGTTGCCTATTTACCTTAGAAAGCTAACATTTAAATGAGGTGGACAGAACTTCAACAACTGGAAAGATAAATGATTTTTCATATGATAAAAAGCCTAGTATGGAGGTTCTTTAAAACATTAAAAACAGAGCTACAATGTGATCTAGCAATCCCACTCCTAGGCATATATCAAGAGGAAAACATGTTTCAAAAGGTTATATAAAAAAAAAAAAAAGGATATATGCACCTCCAATTAACTACAATAGAAAAGATATGCAAGAACCTATGCATCCATTGACAGAAGAATGGGTAAAGAAGATGTGGTACATATATGCAATGTAATGTTAGCCATTAAAAAGAATGGGATTATGTCATTTGCAGCTGCATGGAGGGACCTGGAGATTATCATAATTTTCTTACTAAGTGAAGTAAGATAGAGAGAGAAAGACAAATATCATATAATATCAAGGAGGAGAAAGGGATGACAGAGGATGAGATGGTTGAATGGCAGTAATGAATGAATGGACCTGAGTTCGAGCAAGCTCCAGGAGATGGTAAAGTACAGGGAAGCCTGGCTTGCTGCAATCCATGGGGTTGCAAAGAGTCTGAAACAACTGAGTGACTGAACAACATATGCAGAAGAAAAAAAAAAAAAAGATACAAATAAAATTAAAAAACAGAAATAGAGTCATAATTTATAGTTATAGGGAGATGGGGGATGGGTAGGGGAAGGGATAGATTGGGAGTTTGGGATTGACATTTACACACTGATATATTTGTATTACTCAGCCATTAAAAAGAAAGCATTTGAATCAGTTCTAATGAGGTGGATGAAACTGGTGCCGATATACAGAGTGAAGTAAGCCAGAAAGCAAAACACCAATACAGTATACTAACACATATATATGGAATTTAGAAAGATGGTAACAATAACCTTGTATGTGAGACAGCAAAAGAGACATAGATGTAAAGAACAGTCTTTTGGACTCTGTGGGAGAGGGCGAGGGTGGGATGATTTGGGAGAATGGTATTGAAACATGCATAATATTATATAAGAAACGAATCACCAGTCCAGGTTCGATGCAGGATACAGGAGCTTGGGGCTGGTGTACTGGGATGCCCAGAGGGATGGTATGGGGAGGGAGGTGGGAGGAAGGTTCAGGACTGGGAACACGTGTACACCAGTGGTGGATTCATGTTGGCAAAACCGATATGATATGGCAAAGTAATTAGCCTCCAATTAAACAAAATAAATTTAAATTTTTTAAAAAAGTAGATAATTAAAAAGGATCTACTGTAAAAAATGAAAAAGCACTGAGGATGAACAAACCCTGACAAGTGAATAGAGGAATTTAGGATGGTCTTAAGGATAGAGAGATAAGAAAGGTTCTCTTATACGGCAACTTTTCAGCCAAAACCTGCAGGAGAGGGGACAGTTTGTACAAGCAATCTTGATCTCTTCAAGGAACTTCAGTTCAGTTCAGTAGCTCAGTCATGTCCGACTCTCTGCGACCCCATGAATTGCAGCACGCCAGGCCTCCCTGTCCATCACAAACTCCCAGAGTTTACCTGAACTCATATCCATCGAGTCAGTGATGCCATCCAGCCATCTCATCCTCTATCGTCCATTTTTCCTCCTGACCTCAATCTTTCCCAGCATCAGAGTCTTTTCCAATGAGTCAACTCTTCTCATGAGGTGGCCAAAGTATTGTAGTTTCAGCTGTAGCATCAGTCTTTCCAATGAACACCCAGGACTCATCTCCTTTAGAATGGAGTGATTGGATCTCCTTGCAGTCCAAGGGACTCTCAAGAGTCTTCTCCAACACCACAGTTCAAAAGCATCAATTCTTTGGCACTCAGCTCTCTTCACAGTCCAACTCTCACATCCATACATGACCACTGGAAAAACCATAGCCTTGACTAGATGGACCTTTATTGGCAAAGTAATGTCTCTGCTTTTGAATATGCTGTCTAGCTTGGTCATAACTTTCCTTCCAAGGAGTAAGTGTCTTTTAATTTCACGGCTGCAATCACCATCTGCAGTGATTTTGGAGCCCCAAAAATAAAGTCTGATACTGTTTCCACTGTTTCCCCATCTACTTCCCCTGAAGTGATGGGAAAAGATGCCATTATCTTAGTTTTCTGAATACTGAGCATTAAGCCAACTTTTTCACTCTCCTCTTTCACTTTCATCAAGAGGCTCTTTAGCTCCTCTTCACTTTCTGCCACAAGAATTGTATCATCTGCATATCTGAGGTTATTGATATTCTCCTGGCAATCTTACAGAGGAGCAAACATAATATGGTTAAGAGAGAGAGTGCTAGGTGATGAGACCAGGTTGCTGCTGCTGCTGCTGCTAAGTTGCTTTAGTCGTGTTTGACTCTGTGGGACCCCATAGGTGGCAGCCCACCAGGCTCCCCGTTCCTCGGATTCTCCAGGCAAGAACACTGGAGTGGGTTGCCATTTCCTTCTCCAATGTATGAAAATGAAAAGTGAAACTGAAGTCGCTCAATAGTGTCCTATTCTTCACGACCACATGGACTGCAGCCTACCAGGCTCCTCCGTCCATAGGATTTTCCAGGCAAAAGTACAGAAGTAGGTTGCCATCCCCTTCTCTGTGGAGACCACGTTCAGTTCCATTCAGTTAAGGTCAGTCTCTCAGTCATGTCTGACTCTTTGCGACCCCATGAATCAGCACGCCAGGCCTCCCTGTCCATCACCAACTGCCGGAGTTCACTCAGACTCACATCCGTCAAGTCAGTGATGCCATCCAGCCATCTCACCCTCTGTCGTCCCTTTCTCCTCCTGCCCCCAATCCCTCCCAGCATCAGAGACTTTTCCAGTGAGTCAACTCTTTGCATGAGATGGCCAAAATACTGGAGTTGAAGCTTCAGCATCATTACTTCCAAAGAAATCCCAGGGCTGATCTCCTTCAGAATGGACTGGTTGGATCTCCTTGCAGTCCAAGCGACTCTCAAGAGTCTTCTCCAACACCACAGTTCAAAAGCATCAATTCTTCGGTGCTCAGCTTTCTTCACAGTCCAACTCTCACATCCATACATGACCACAGGAAAAACCACTGCCTTGACTAGATGGAACTTTGTTGGCAAAGTAATGTCTCTGCTTTTGAATATGCTATCTAGGTTGGTCATAACTTTTCTTCCAAGAAGTAAGCAACTTTTAATTTCATGGCTGCAATCACCATCTGCAGTAATTTTGGAGCCCCAGAAAATAAAGTCTGACAGTGTTTCTACTGTTTACCCATCTATTTCCCATGAAGTGATGGGGCCAGATGCCACGATCTTCATTTTCTGAATGTTAAGCTTTAAGCCAAATCTTTCTCTCTCCACTTTTACTTTCAAGAAGAAGAGATTGAAGGGAGAAAATTGGATTCTGTTTTGAGTGCGATGAGAAACTTATTTGTAGATTAAGCACAAGAGATCCATATTCTTATATACATTACAAAAGGACTCCTCTGAGTGTTGTATGGAAAGTTAGTAAGTGAGGGGAAAGGGCCAAAACTCTCTGTGGTACTAAATGCCCTTAAACAGATGGTTTGGGGAAGTTCTCCTTCCCCTTGGCCTCTAGTGCACTGTACAGCTTCTCTATGTCTTTTATTGTTTGATTATTAACCTTCTCCCAGTTGTCTAAGCATAAAGCTAGGGCTTCCTCTTCAATGGTTAATCAGAACAGTTTTCTAATTTTCTGACTCTTTTGCTTTATAATACTTAATATGTTTTAGTGTGTTCATCATGTATATGCAATGATGGGTCCCTTATAGGATGCACAGTTTAATGTAAACCCAAAAGAACCAATGCCATGTTTTTAATCGATTTTCAGGTAGTAAATCTCTCTCTTTTGCTCTCTAACTCTCTTTCTCATACACAGGCACACACACATGTATATCTGTGAGTGTGCATGCATAGAATATATATGTATAGAATATGTATGAAATATTTGGTTGGATTGTGCATAAGTTGGGAAAATGAATGGATATCACTCTTGCACGCCTTCAGTAGAAAAACTCTTAAGAGCTCAGCAATGTTTCTTCACATGTGTGAGATTAAGTGCAAGCATTTGGAAGGCATAACAGAAAAGGAAGCAAGTATTTAGAGAAATTTTCTCATTATCTAACTCCCAGGCAAGGAGAAAAGTTATCAGGAATAAAAAAGAAAGTAACTGTACAGAAAATATTTTTATCAGGGATTGTGAACCAAGGATATGCCTAAACATACTCATTTTCACATTTGAAATCCTTTGATATGCTTTTAACAGCATAAAGCCACTTAGAACATTTCTTTTATTGAGACATTCTAAAAAAGTCAATTATCAAAAGACTTCAACTAAATACAATGGATAGAAATACTGTTAACATAAAGAATTTAGGTGATCTCCACATATATATTTCTTTCTGCAATAAGAAATAGCTAGAAAGAAAAGATCAGATGCTTTCTCAGACAAGGTAGAACCAGTACAACTATCAAAACCTGCGAGAGAAGAATGAAGACTATGTCAAAATAGATAAAGCTCTTTAAAAAGCCTTATAATTATGAATAAATGGGGCTTCCCTGGTGGCTCAAATAATAAAGAACCTGCCTGCAAAACAGGAGACCCTCAGACAGGAATATTCCCTAGAGAAGGGAGTGGTTACCCACTCCAGTATCCTTGCCTGGAGAATCCATGGACACAGAATCCTGGCAGTCTACAGTCCATGGGGTTACAAAAATTCAGGCAAGACTAAGCTACTAACATTTTCACTTTCAGATATAAACCAGATTATGCATTTAAAAAAAAAAAGAGAGGATAAAGGAAAAGTTACTGGAAAATGGAAACATTGTTTAGAGTAACAAAGGGGAATAGGAATAATTTACAGAAGTGTTAGTATAAATGTTGGAGAAGGAATGGCAACTCACTCCAGTATTTTTGCCTGGAGAATTCCATGGACAGAGGAAGTCAGCAGGCTACAGTCCATAGAGTCACAGAGTTGGAGGTGACTGGGTGAGTAACACTTTCACTTTAGTATATATGTAACCGAAGATGGGCACAATAAAGGCCAGAAATGGCAAAAATCTAACAGAAGCAAAAGAGATTAAGAAGAAGTGCCAAGAATACATATAAGAGCTACACAAGAAAGATCAAAATGATCAGATAACTAGGATAGTGTGATCACTCACCTAGAGTCAGACATCCTGAAGTGGGAAATCAAGTGGGTCTTAGGAAGCATTACTACAAACAAAGCTAGTGGAAGTGATGGAATTTCAGCTGAGCTATTTCAAATCCTAAAAGGTGATGCTGTTTTAAGAGTTGCAGGCAACATGACAGTACATTTAGAAAACTTAGCAGTGGCCATTGGACTGGAAAATGTCAGTTTTTATTCCAATCTCAAAGAAGGGCAATGCCAAAGAAGGTTCAGTGTGCTGTGCTTAGTGGCTCAGTTATGTATGACTCTTTGCAACCCTGCTAGGCTCCTCTGTCCATGTGGATTCCCCAGCAAGAATACTGAAGTGGGTTACCATGCCTTTCTCCAGGGTATCTTCCCAACCCAGGGATCGAAGCAAGGTCTCCTGCATTGCAGGTGGATTCTTTACAGTTTGAGCCACCAGGAAAGCCCAAGAATGTTCAAACTATGGTACAATTGCACTCATTTCAGATGCTAGCAAGATTATGCTCAAAATCCCTGAAGCTAGGCTTCAGCATTATGTGAACCCGAATTGCCAGAGTTAAAGCTGTGGATGTGAGAATCTGACTATAAAGAAGACTGAGCTCCAAAGAATGATGCTTTTAAATTGTAGTGCTAGAGAAGACTTCTGAGAGTCCCTTGGATTGTACGGAGATCAAATCAATCAGTCCTAAAGGAAAGCAACTCTAAATATTCATAGGAAAGACTGATGCTGAAACTGAAGCTCCAATAGTTTGGCCACCTGATGAGAAGAGTGGTCTCACTGAAAAAGCTCTGATGCTGGGAAAGATGGAGGACAGAGAAAGAGAAGAGGGCAACGTAGGATAAGATGATTGGATAGTATTACAGACTCAATGGACATGAGTTTGAGCCAACTCTGGGAGATAATAAGGACAGGGAAGCCTGGCGGGCTACAGTTCATGCGGTCTTAAAGAACTAGAGAGGGCTTATCTATAGAACAATAGCAACAACCACTAGAAAAATATCCAAACCTTCTCTAAAAACAGAATATATTTTAAAGAAAGAGCAGCACAAGGAATTCCCTGGCTTCCAGTGATTAGGAGTCTGCACTTCCACTACTAGGGCCCAGGTTCAATCCCTGGTTGGGAACTCTGATTCTGCAAGCTGTACAACACAGTCAAAAAAAGAACAAAATTAAATTATGGAACTGAGGTTAAAAATTATTAATGTTGACAAAATAACTATAAGTAGTTTCAACTCATTGATCAAAAATATTTTCATATTGACTATCAAAGCAAAATCTAAAATAATTCTAAATGAAAGTAACACAGTTAGAGATGCTTAAAAGGTTAAAACTAGAATAATACAATAAATGAGGCAAAAATCTTTTTTTAATGATATAATCTACAAATAACAATGAAGAATGTATGTTATTATAGAGTGTCCATTATTAATTATTCATCTTGAAAACAGTACAACTCTAATTTTCATAAATCTAAATCTAAGAAATGTAAGGGAGAAAAAATAGTATCAATAGATGTCATCAATATACCTCTCTCAATCTAAATACAAAAAGTGAAGGAAAAGGTAGGATTGAGTAGGTCTAAACCACATAATCATAATAGATAGAGAATATTTTATACATAGCTATGGAACTCGGACCCTCTCATGGTTAATTTTATGTATCAATTTGGCTGAGTCATGATGCCCAAATTGTTGGGCAAACATTATTCTAAGCATTTCAGTGAGGGTGTTTTTGAATGAGATTAGCATATAAATTGGTGGGCTCTAAGTAAACAAACTGGTCTCCTTAGGGCCTCATCCAATCAGTTGGAGGTCTGGTGGAACTAAATGACTGATCCACTTTTGAATAAAAGAGAATTCTTCTGCAGATAGCTTTCAGACTTGAGTTGGAACATCAGCTACTCTGGGTCTCCAGCTTACTAGCTTACACTGTAGATTTTGGACATGCTAGTTTCTATAATTATATGAACCCAATTGCTTATAATAAATAACTTCATATAAGTATACACCCTATTGTTTCTGTTTTTCTAAAGAATTGTGACCGATAGATACCTCCAGTAAAAAGGACTACTTCTTTTTAAGAATTGTTAGAATATTCACAAACAATGAAGGAAAAATGGTTATACAATTGACCCTTGAAGAACATGGGTTTGAACTATACAGGTCCACTTTCAAATGATTTTTTTTTTTCAATGAATGCATATTATATACATAGTATCATACTATTTGTGATTGCAGTTAGTTGAATTGATGGAAATGAAATCACGGATATGAGAGGGCTCACCATAAATTATACATGGATTTTTTGAGGGTGTAGGGAGTCAGTGCCCAACTCCTGCATCATTCAAGTTTCAACTGCTCTTTAGTCTACTAATTTAATAAGTCACAGACATTAAATGATAATGAGAAAATGGAAGAATTCAAGGAAGGTGTCCCTGATCAAAGCTTTTAACATAAAGCATATGATGAAGCCATCCCTAAAAAAATTGTTGGAAGAACCTTCTAGAGAGAAGCAGAATTTGAAATTCCCTTAGATGGGCCAAAAAAAAAAAAAATCAACATTTTCTAGGAAAATATAAAATGTGTGTGGCTTGAGCACATTGAAAGGAGCAGTGACATAAAATGATAAAGTAGAAAGAGGGGGCAAGGACTATACCATATAGATCACATTGGGGAAAATAATTTATTCAAAGACTAATCATCATCATGTGTTTTTAAAATAGTCCAATAGCAAATTTCACTTGATATTTAAAAAATCATATTGTAGATAATATTTGTAGAATTAGTAAAAAATGAAGCAGACTAGTAGTTAAGCTATAGCATGTGGTGACTAGGTTAGGTTAGAAACAGTGGTTATGCAGAGAAGTGAACACATTCAAATTGTTTTGCAGTATGATCAACCAAATCTGGGCTTCCCTGGCAGCTCAGCTGGTAAGGAATCTGCCTTCAATGCAGTAGACCTGGGTTGGGAAGATCCCCTGGAGGAGGGCATGGAAACTCACTGCAGTATTCTTGCCTGGAGAATCCCCAAAGACAGAGGAGTGTGACAGGCTACAGTCTATGGGGTCACAAAGAGTTGAACAAGACTGAGAGACTAAGCACAGGACAGAACAGCAACCGAATCTATGGATTGATTAGCTTAGCTAAAGCGTCGAAAGATAAATCAAGAATAATAGAGACAAGTGCTCAGGAACTTGCTCCTCAGTGTAGTAAATTATAGTATGTTAGGTGAACATTTAGAAATAATGGATAACCAAGACTTGGGAGATCAGTTAACACATCAAAAAATATCTAAATTAATCCTAGAGTTAAACCAAAGAATGGACAATGATTATTTCATCAAAGAAATGGTGTGTATAAACACCCATTGGTTAAGATCAAATAAAATACTATGTGGCCATTACATTGAATCAGTTATAAGATGAGGCTGGAAAAATAATCAGCAGCCAATCTATAAAGGACCATATGAGGAATATTGTGGAATATGATATTCCATATATCAGATTTGTATTAGGAAATAAATGGAATATTTTATTAAGAAATATGAATATTATTCAGAAAGTAATAGATCACTCTTAGAAGTTTTTAAACTTGGGAGTGATGTGATCAGGTTTGCTTTACGAAAGACCAGAGAAAATACCATTTAAGATACATATTAGAGAAAACAATACTGAAGGGAAAGAAAAATAGATATTTGTTGTAAGAAACTAGATGGAATAACAGTAATGAAAATTAGATGAGAGACAGAGTATCATGGAGAAATTACATAATTTACCCACTGGTACATGATAAATGTCATGTGGTTTTATAAATTAAATCCCTTATCAATTAGACATTCAAACTGAGACATTTATAGGGAAAAAAAGTCAGAGACTTACTTTAAAGTAAAACAGCACAGTTGAAAAGACAGGAAATAGAATCAAAAACATGGTCAAAATGTTGAAATGCTTGGATGTGAATAGCAAGGATATAGATGCTTACTATAATTGTCTTTCCATTTTTGTTAGTGCTTTTAAATTTATTTTAAAACATTTAAAATTAGAAAAAAAAAAAGACATAGAAAAAAAAAAAGTGAGGCTATCTATGTGTCTTCTGTCTCAGCAATCTCTGATGGGAGAAGTGTATTGAGAGAATGGCTTTTGTACCCTGTAGTTGCAGCACTTTTTATGGGACTTCTCTGCACACATAATAGAGTGTGCCAGCTTTCAAAGTGGACCTGGCCTGCAATAACTGTTGCCTGTAATTACTGTGTGGATGTTTCCTCAAAGAAAGAAATCTAGGAGGAATAGGAAGTGAGTTCTTCTAATCACCATTATAATAACTTCTGAAGATTCATAATATTTCCAGTAAACCTATTTCCCTGATTAGATTAAACTTCAAAGACTTGAGAACAAGGAAATAGTGTGCTGGTTATCAAACAAGTGCTATATACATCAGTGCTTCTGCTCATTCAGGTCTGACTCTGAAATCCCATGGACTGTTGTCACCTAGGCTCCTCTGTTCATGGGATTCTCCAGGCAAGAATACTGCAGTGGGTTGCCACGTCCTCTTCCAATGCATCTTCTTGATGCAAGGATTGAACCCATGTCTTCCAAATCTCCTGCATTTACAGGACGATTCTTTGTCACTGTGCCACAAGCGAAGCTCATTATATGTCAGAGCCACTAACTGAGGTGCTGGAGAAGACTCCTGAGAGTTCCTTGGCTAGTAAGGAGATCAAACCAGTCAGTCTTAAAGGAGGTCAACCCTGAATACTCGTTGAAAGTTCCGATGATAAAGTTGAAGCACCATTATTTTGGTCATCTGATGCAAACAGCTGACTCATTGGAAAATTCCCTGATGGTAGGAGGATTGTGGGCAGAAGGAGAAGAGAGTGTCAGAGCACGAGATAGCTGGATGACATCACTGATACAGTGGATATGAATTTGGGCAAACTCTGGGAGATGTTGAGAGACAGAGAGGCCAGCCATGCTGCAGTCCATGGGGTCACAGAGTCAGACATGACTGGTGACTGAACACCAAAAACAACAATGAATAATTAGTAAATAAAAACACCTAAATCAAATAAGTTATGGGCTAGTGGCACTTTTTAAAGTAACTGCTATTACTTTAGTGCTTGCTTACTTATATTACTGAATATAATAAGAAAAATATTTCTATACATCTAATTTACAAAGATCAAACATTCATAGTTTCTTTCCACAATTAGAAACTACAGGAGGAAAGAGGTTACATAGGACATATCCTGCGAAAAACAGAGTACCTTTGAGATATTACGTATAAGATATGTGCACACAACTTTATTGAATTTTAAGGAGTAAATGGGAAAATTGGAAGACATTAAATGTGTGCATACATATATAGGATTTAATATTGCATAATTTACTATTTTATATAGATATTATCTCATCCAAAAAATGCACCTGATGGATAATACAGTTTTCAGTTATTTAAAAAAAGACTTTCAGTTTAGTTCAGTCTCTCAGTCATGTCTGACTCTTTGTGACCCCATAAACTGAAGCATGCCAGGCCTCCCTGTCCAACACCAACTCCCTGAGTCCATCCAAAACCAAGTCCATTGAGTCGGTGATGCCATCCAACCTCTCATCCTTTGTTGTTCCCTTCTCCTCCTGCCTTCAATCTTTCCCAGCATCAGGGTCTTTTCCAATGAGTCAGCTCTTCACATCAGGTGGCCAAAGTATTGGAATTTCAGCTTCAGCATCAGTCCTTCCAATGAACACTCAGGACTGATATCCTTTAGGATGGACTGGTTGGATGTCCTTACAGTCGAAGGGACTCTCAAGAGTCTTCTCCAACACCACAGTTCAAAAGCATCAATTCTTCATCGCTCAGCTTTCTTTATAGTCCAACTCTCACACCCATACATGACCACTGGAAAAGCCATAGCCTTGACTGGATGGGCTTTGTTGACAAAGTAATGTCTCTACTTTTTAATACGCTGTCTGGGTTGGTTATAACCTTCCTTCCAAGGAGTAAGCATCTTTTGATTTCATGGCTGCAATCACCAACTGTAGTGATTTTGGAGCCCAGAAAAATAAAGTCAGCCGCTGTTTCCACTGTTTTCCCATCTATTTCCCATGAAGTGATGGGACCGGGTGCCATGATCGTAGTTTTCTGAATGTTGAGCTTTAAGCCAATGTTTTCACTCTCCTCTTTCACTTTCATCAAGAGGCTCTTTAGTTCTTCTCTTTCTGCCATAATGGTGGTGTCATCTGCATATCTGAGGTTATTGATATTTTTCCCGGCATTCTTGATTCTAGCTTGTGCTTCTTCCAGCCCAGTGTTTCTCATGATGTACTCTGCATATGAGGTAAATAAGCAGGGTGACAATATACAGCCTTGATGTACTCTTTTTCCTATTTGGAACCAGTCTGTTGTTCCATGTCCAGTTCTAACTGTTGCTTCCTGACCTGCATACAGATTTCTCAAAAGGGAGGTCAAATGGTCTGGTAGTCCCATCTCTTTCAGAATTTTCCAGTTTATTGTGATCCACACAGTCAAAGGCTTTGGCATAGTCTCTAAAGCAGAAGTAGATCTTTTTCTGGAACTCTCTTGCTTTTTCGATGATACAGCAGATGTTGGCAATTTGATCTCTGGTTCCTCTTCCTTTTCTAAAACTAACTTGAACATCTGGAAGTTCACGGTTCATGTATTGTTGAAGCCTGGCTTAGAGAATATTAAACATTACTTTACTAGTGTGTGAGATGATTGCTAAATTGATAATATTCAATTTTTTAAAGGTAGAAAATTCTATTTTAATTGTTTTTCTGTATTTTTTGAAAACAGATAATACAAAAGTAGAAAAATACCCTTATAATAAATTATAAATGATACAACTATAAAGAATATAAAGTAATAAAACAGCAAATAAATTTGGTATAAACAGAATAAACCTAAGTGAAATGATTTGAAATGGAGAGAGAGAAAGAAAAAAAAAAAACACTTACTAATGATGATTTATAGGTTTATAGACATGAATGGGGCATAGAAAAGAGGAGAAATTTTCCTGGTTTGACCCATTACCACATCATAGACAACAGTATCCCCCACTACAAAAAAAAAAAAAAAAAGTCTGGAGTGAGATCATAGGAGAAAAGAGATCATGTGTCAAAGATTCATAATTGCTTCCAAAGCCAGTTGAAGAGTAAGGTATACACTGTAAATCACCAAAAAGAGCACTCTATATACAGTTTGTCATCATGATTTCCCACCTAGAATATAAACTCATCCACATTGATAGAAGCCTCACAGGATGGGAGGTAACTTAGCACAAAAATATATACAAAACTAAACAGTGGTTATCGTTTACCCTCCTCCCTCCAGGATACTGCCTCAAGCATGAAAGCTTTTGTTGAGTAAATAAAGATATAGATAGATCTATTCCTATTTCAATATTACTATTGATCAGAAAATACATCCATGATAAATGCTACAAAGAAAATGAAATGAAAAATCAAGAAAAATGCTATATGAAGGTTGTACAACAGGAACAATTTTCATGATCTTAAACAAAATTTCATGAGAATAATCACAACTCTTTATAAAGAAAATAGAATAATTTTAGAAATATATAAATAAGAAAAGAGCACTAAATATGAATGAGAATACATTATATGAAAATGCACTGAAAAGATTTAGTTAAAGAAATAGAAAGATATCCTTGGTAGTCCAGTGGCTAAAACTCCATGGTCCCAGTTCAGGGGACATGGATTCAATCCTAGGTTAGAGAACTAAATTTCATATGCTGCAACTAATGTCAATGGAAATCAAGCACAGAAGACTAAAGATCCTGGGTACTGCAAGTAAGATCTATCATGGCCTAAATATATATATATAAAGAAATAGAAAGTTCAGTTCAGTAGCTCAGTCATGTCTGACTCTGCACGGCCTAAATAAATAAAGAAATAGAAAGTTCAGTTCAGTTCAGTAGCTCAGTCCTGTCTGACTCTTTGCAACCCCATGGACTGCAGCATGCTAGGCCTCCCTGTCGATCACCAATTCCCAGAGCCTAGTCAAACTCATGTCCATTGAGTTGGTGATGCCCTACAACCACCTCATCCTCTATCACCCCCTTCTCCTCCTGCCTTCAATCTTTCCCAGCATCAAGGTCTTTTCAAATCAGTCAGTTCTTCCCATCAGGTGGCCAAAGTTTTGGGGTTTCACCTACAGCATTAGTCCTTCCAGTGAATATTCAGGATTGATTTCCTTTAGGATGGACTGGTTGGGTCTCCTTGCAGTCCAAGGGACTCTCAAGAGTCTTTTCCAACACCACAGTATATGTATTTTAATTATTGACTTCAACAAAATTAATGTCACATGTTACAGAAACAGAAGAGACTTCACTAGAAATAAATTCATGGGAGTGAAGAATATGTTTCAGAATTTGATACAAAATAGAAAAGAAATAAATAAAATTATTAGGGAAAATGATAACTCTTCAGCTAACAAAATTTGATACAAGCATAATTAATAACAAAAATAACATACAAAAATAGTTTGATATAATTTATTAATAAAAATTTTCCTTAAACAAGTGAATATAATGTGCAACATTATTTTACCAAAAATTGAAACATTTAAAATTATTTAAAAAATATAAATATACTTGGTAAATGTTAAAGTTAAGAAAATATATTTTTTTGTTGCACAAAATAGGCAATTCTCTAAAAGGACAGAATGCATTTTTGGGCCTCATGTGTTCCTAAAGTAACATTTAAATTTAGAAAACAAGAGAGAAATTTCATAGTATTTTTGAAGAAAAACCCTTCAAGGAATGCATACTATGGTGCTTTTTGTGGTTATATAGTAAAGGAAATAGATAACCAAAATCATTTTATGAAGTTATATAACAGCTTTATAAACATCAAAGGTAAACATTCTGTAATGTATGTGACTGGAGAAAGCAATGGCAACCCGCTCCAGTACTCTTGCCAGGAAAATTCCAGGGATGGAGGCGCCTGGTAGGCTGCAGTCCATGAGGTCACGAAGAGTCAGACACGACTTCACTTTCACTTTTCACTTTCATGCATTAGAGAAGGAAATGGCAACCCACTCCAGTGTTCTTGCCTGGAGAATCCCAGAGACAGCGGAGCCTCTTGGGTCCCACAGAGTCAGACATGACTGAGCGACTTAGCACAGCAGCAGCAATGTATGTGACCCGAGACACACACAGTCTGCTTTGGGTTAGCTATCTAAATTTTATAAATAAATGAAAACTGCGAATTATTTAACTGACCTCCTTGGCAAAGTGTATGCCCATTTTATTTTGATTAATAATAGCTATAATTAATATCATTTTGTGATATAGTGTTTTGGGTTGCATTTTGCCCCCTTCCATCCATCCAAGTTCACATGTTGAATTCTCTTCAACATCAGAATGTGCTGTATTTCAAAATATGGTAGGGGTAACTATTTTCAAAAGAGGTAAGAGTACGTCTTAAGTCACTAAGTCATGATTGACTCTTTTTCAAGCTCATAGACTTGTAGCTACCAGGCTCTTCTGTCCATGGAATTCTCCAAGCAAGAATACTGGAGTGGTTAACCATTTCCTTCTCCAGGGAATCTTCGCAACTCAGGGATCCCACCTGTGGCTCCATTAGCATCTCCTGCATTGCAGGCAGATTATTTTACCACTGAGCCATTGGGAAAGCCGTAAGTATATATTATAAATTGAATTTGGAGACTACAGGGAAGTATATGTCCATCAGGCAATCTTCTTAACAGCAAATTATGAAAAAAAATTTCTGTGGCTTTTTACAATGATAACAAACTTCAGAAACTGAGAGTGCTGGGGAAGGAGTCATGAAAACACAGTCAGCTCTGGAACCACAGATATTATCAGCAAATATTTCAAGGTAAGAAGTATTATCTTATTCTCATCACTGTTTCATATTGCATTAGAAATCTCTTAACTGAACCCATATTGCCAGGCTAAATGATGCTTTTCATGTTTTCTACATCATTTGGAGAGATGAAGTCAGTTATATTTATAGTCAGTTATGTTACATACTCCTAAAGTTTACCTCACTATGCATAACTGAGGTAGGGAAGAATAAGGTTGGGGCAAAATCCCCAAAATATTTTCAATGACACACACACAAAATTGACAGTGTGTGCGTATACTAAATTGCTTTAGTTATGTTTGACTCTTCATGACCCTAATGACTGTAGCCTGACAGGCTCCTCTGTCCATAGGGATTCTCCAGGCAAAAATACTGGAGTGGGTTGCCTTGCCTTCTGCCAGGGGATCTTCCAGACCCTGGGATTGAACCCAAGTCTCTTAATGTCCTGCATTGCCAGGAGTGTTCTTTACCACTAGCACCATCTGGGAAGTCCAAAGTTGACAATAACTTAATAGAAATGAGAGCACAGATTTGTACATGTTAACAGTTAAATACATGATAACAATATAGTATTCTAACTTGAAAACATCCTAAAATTTATTTGCATCAGAAGAGTTACAGCTTGTAATATAATATGAAGACATAGTGGAAGGGTTATCTGAAATCAGAACGAAAACTGCAACAGCAGGTGTGAATGGGCATGGCTTATAGCATATATGATAAAGTACAGTAATTAGTAGATGTTTGATGCTGTGTGTATTTGTATATATGTGTCTCTCTGTCTGTTTTTGTGTATTCCTAGAAGTATCTGTTCTATTGGGTGAAATTTTCTATAATCGACAATGATTTTTGCAGATGAAATCACACACAAGCAAAGGTAAAATTAGCTTTAATCTCAAAATATCCCATAATACATCAATCACTTTGGAGCAAATTCCAATAAAAAAAGATTTGTATTAAAATAGACTGTGTATAGAAAATTCATCATTCATAGACATTAAATAACACAGTAAATATGTGTGAAAACTATATTTATTATAAATATCTTTGAAAATAAGGAAAAATAGTATATAATTAAGTTAAAACAAAAGGAAACACGGTATATAAACCCACAAATGCACCCCATATTTTTCCTTTGTATTTCTGCTATCTTGTTCTCTTCATAGACATAAAGTTCTATTTCCCACTTTACATTCTCAATGAAATTTATGCAAAGAAAAATAGGGATTTCAAAATATAATACCCATTTTCCAAGAAAGATTTTAGACCTCTATATTCTTCAGAAGAGATGCATTTATTTTCTCAGTTCAGTTCAGTTCAGTTGCTCAGTCGTGTCCGACTCTTTGCGACCCCATGAATTGCAGCACGCCAGGCCTCCCTGTTCATCACCAACTCCCGGAGTTCATTCAGACTCACGTCCATCGAGTCAGTGATGCCATCTAGCCATCTCATCTTCGGTCGTCCCCTTCTTTTCCTGCCCCCAATCCCTCCCAGCATCAACGTCTTTTCCAATGAGTCATCTCTTCTCATGAGGTGGCCAAAGTACTGGAGTTTCAGCTTTAGCATCATTCCTTCCAAAGAAATCTCAAGGTTGATCTCCTTCAGAATGGACTGGTTGGATCTCCTTGCAGTCCCAGGGATTCTCAAAGAGTCTTCTCCATCACCACAGTTCAAAAGCATCAATTCTTCGGCACTCATGTAAAATGATTCAAACTTAAGTTTCTAATGACTTCTCTCTTGAAATATTTTTTGGGGATACTGATTAATATTTATGGGCATCTGTCATATTAAGCTCAGTTCAGTTCAGTCAGTCAATGGTGTCTGACTCTTTGCAACCCCATGGACTGCAGTATACCATGTTTTCCCGTACATCACCAGCTCCTGGAGTTCACTTAAACTCACGTCCATCGAATCAGTGATGCCATCCAGCCATCTCATCCTCTGTCATCCCCTTCTCCTCCTGCTCTCAATCTCTCCCAGCATCACAGTCTTTTCAAATGAGTCAGTTCTTCCCATCAGGTGGCCAAAGTATTGGAGTTTCAGCTTCTGCGTCAGTCCTTCCAATGAATATTCAGGACTGATTTCCTTTAGGATGGACTGGTTGGATATCCTTGCAGTCCAAGGGACTCTCAAGAGTCTTCTCCAACACCACAGTTCAAAGCCATCAATTCTTTGGCACTCAGCTTTCTTTATAGTCCAACTTTCTCATCCATACATGACTACTGGAAAAACCATAGCCCTGATTGGACACACCACTGTTGGAAAAGTAATGTCTCTGCTTTTTAATATTCTGTGTAGGTTGGTCTTAACTTTTCTTCCAAGGAGTAAGCATCTTTTAATTTTATGGCTACAATCACCATCTGCAGTGATTTAGGAGCCAAAAAAATAAAGTCTGTCACTGTTTCCACTGTTTCCCCATCTATTTGACATGAAGTGATGGGACCAGATGCCCTGATCTTCACTTTCTGAATGTTGAGTTTTAGGCCTACTTTTTCACTCCACCTTTCACTTTCATCAAGAGCCTCTTTAGTTCTTCTTCACTTTCTGCCATAAGGGTGGTGCCATCTGCTTATCTGAGGTTATTGATATTTCTACCAGCATTCTTGATTCCAGTTGTGCTTCAACCAGCCCAGCATTTCTCATGATATACTCTACATATAAGTTAAATGAGGAGGGTGACAATATATAGCTTTGATGTATTTCTTTTCCTATTTGCAACCAGTTTGTTGTTTGATTTCCAGTTCTGACTGTTGCTTCTTTACCTGCATAAAGATTTCTCAGGAGGCAGGTCAGGTGGTCTGGCGTTCCCATCTCATGAAAAAATTTCCCACAGTTTGTTGTGATCCACACAGTCAAAGGCTTTGGCATAGTCAATAAAGCAGAAGTAGACGTTTTTCTAGAACTCCCTTGCTGTTTTGATGATCCAACAGATGTTGGTAATTTGATCTCTGGTTCCTCTGCCTTCTCTAAATACAGCTTGAACGTCTGGAAGGTCACAGTTCACATACTATTGTAGCCTGGGTTACAGAATTTTGAGCATTACTTTACTAGCGTGTGAGATGAGAGAAAGTTTGCAGCAGTTTGAGTATTCTTGCCTGGAGAATTCCAGGGACAGAGGAACCTGAACACTGCAGTCCATGGGGTCACAAAGAGTCAGACATGACTGAGCAATTTCCACTTCACTTGAGCATTCTTTGGTATTGCCTTTCTTTCAGATTGGAATGAAAACTGATCTTTTCCAGTCCTGTGGCCACTGCTGAGTTTTCCAAATTTGCTGGCATATTGAGTGCAGCACTTTCACAGCATCATCTTTCAGGATTTGAAATAGCTCAACTGGAATTCCATCACCTCCACTAGCTTTGTTCTTAGTGATGCTTTCTAAGGCCCACTTGACTTCACATTCCAGGATGTCTGGCTCTGGGTGAGTGATCACACCATCGTGATTATCAGGGTCATGAAGATCTTTTTTGTACAGTTCTTCTATGTATTCTTATCACCTCTTCTTAATATCTTCTGCTTCTATTGGGTCCATACCATTTGTGTCTTTCACTGTGCCCATCTTTGCATGAAATGTTCCCTTCATATCTCTAATATACCTGAAAAGATCTCTAGTCTTTCCCATTCTATTGTTTTCCTCTATTTCTTTGCATTGATTGCTAAGGAAGGCTTTCTTATTTCCCCTTGGTATTCTTTGGAACTCTGCATTGAAATGGATGTATCTTTCCTTTTCTCCTTTGCCTTTCATTTCTCTTCTTTTCATAGCTGTTTATAAGGCCTCCTCAGACAACCATGTTGCTTCCTTGCATTTCTTTTTCTTGGGGATGGTCTTAATCCCTGTCATCAACTTCCGTTCATAGTACTTCAGGGACTCTGCCTATCAGATTTAATCCCTTGAATCTATTTGTCACTTCGACTGAATAGTCGTAAGGGATTTGAATCAGGTCATACCTGAATGTTCTAGTGGTTTTCTCCACTTTCTTCAATTTAAATCTGAATCTGGCAACAAGGAGTTCATGATCTGAGCCACAGTCAGTCCCCACTTGTTTTTTCTGTCTGGATAGAGCTTCTCCATCTTGGCTGCAAAACTATAATCAATCTGATATCAGTATTGACCATCTGGTGATGTCCATGTGTAGAGTCTTCTATTGTGTTGCTGGAAGAGGCTATTTGCTATGATTAGTGCATTCTCTTGGGAAAACTCTTCTAGCCTTTGCCTTGCTTCATTCTCTACTCCAATGCCAAATTTGCCAGTTACTCCAGGTATTTCTTGACTTCCTACTTTTGCATTCCAGTCCCCTATAATGAAAGAGACAGCATTTTCGGGTGTTAATTCTAGAAGGTGTTGTGAGTCTTCATAGAACAGTTCAATTTCAGCTTCTTCAGCATTATTTTTCAGGGTAATGACTTGGATTACTGTGATATTGAATGGTTTTCCTTGGAAATAAACAGAGATCTTTCTGTTGTTTTTGAGACTGTGTAGCATAATTAATATCAACAATTTGCAGTAAACATTCCCTTTCCCAAATCTTAGTAGGATGTGTGTTATTTGCTCATTTGTGTTGACTCTCTGCAGCCCCATGGACTGTAGTCTTCCAGTTTCCTCTGTTCGATGGGATTCTCCACACAAAAATACTGGAGGGGGTTGCCATGCATTCCCCAGGGAATCTTCCCAACCCAGGGATTGAACCTGGATCTCCTACATCACAGGCAGTTTCATTACCTTCCGAGCTACAAGGAAGCCCTTTCTTAGTAACATATTTCAACCAAACCCTATTTTTCTTCCAATCTTTTTTGAGAACAAGCTTGAACCACTATCCTTGGTGCTTATGCCTTGAATTAGTGTATTTCAATTTTCTATAATTAGATAATTGTGATCTCTTTTGTCTTATGATACATAGCCACCATGGTCTCTGAAGAACAAGATGGCGATAGTGGAATGGTAAGTGATTTCATGATCTAGAAGTGCTATATGTATTTCTACTCTTAACCCATTAGCTAGAATTCAATAAAAAAATTCAAATCTAACCAAAATGGAGCTGGGAAATATCATCCTTCCCTATTCCTAACCAGTATCCTTATCTCAAACACTTAGATAATTTTATTTCATTTTATTTTCAGAATTTTATTCTGACATTTTCAGAATTTAATCCCAGATATTTGATTCCAGAATTTGTCCTCTTAACTACTCTAACATTGTGATGACTCATGTTTTTATCCTCAGATCACTTATATTACTTTGAACCTATAAAACCTTTGAGGCTTCCCCAGATTGCTCAAGGTTTCCCAGGTGGTGCTAGTAGGAAAAAGCCTGCCTGCCAATCCAGAAAACATAAGAGACACAGGTTCAATCCCTGGGATGGGAAGATCCCCTGGAGAAGGAAACGGCAACCCACTCCAGTATTCTTGCCTGGAGAACCCCATGGACAGAGGAGCCTGGTGGGCTACAGTCCATGGGGTTACGAACAGTCAGACATGACTGAAGTGACTTAGCGTCAGCAGCAGATTGCTCAGCAGGTAAAGAATCCAACTACAGTGCAGGAGACACATGAGATTTAGGTTTGATTCCTGGGTCAGAAAAGCCCCTGCAGGAGGAAGATGGCAACCCACTCCACTGTTCTTGCCTGGAGATTCCCATAGACAAGGGAGCCTGGCAGGCTACAGTCCAAAGGATGGCAAGGTGTCAGGCACAACTAAGCAGGCACATAAAGCACTGAATCTAATTTGCAGAATTCTAATTGGATTTACATTTATAAGTTGATTTGTGATCAATAAATGCATTTCATTTTTAAAAAGTATTTAACTTATATTGAACATTTTTGCATTTATAGACTGGAAATTACTTAGTCAATTTGTATAAAACCTTTCATTAGACACACAGTCACGCAGCCATGTCCGACTCTTTTATGAGTCTATGGATCAACACGTTCTTCTGCCTGGAATTCTCCAGGCAAGAATACTGGAGTAGCTTGACATTCCCCATCTCCAGGAGATCTTCCCACCCCAGGGGTCGAACTCACATCTCCTGTATTTCAGGCAGATTATTTACCACTGAGCCACCTGGGCTGACCCCATGGACCAAGATCCTCTGTCCATGGGTTTCCCAAGTAAGAATACTGGCATGGGTAGTCTCTCTCATGGTATCTCTCACCAGGAGATCTTCTTGAACCAAGGATCAAACCCATGTCTCCTGAATTACAGGATTCTTTACCATCTTAGCCACCAGGGAAACCAAAAAGTAGTATTATTATGTCTTAAATATTGTGTTAAAGTACAGTACCTTATTTTATATTATAGTGTATGGTTTAATTTGCTAATACTTTTCTTTAGTTTTTATAAATTTACATAAATATTCATTTTAAAAAATTAGCTAAATATTTATTTCTTGACACTTGCATCCATAGAGGGAAAAAATATTTTCTGGCCTCACACAATTAAAACAGGCAGATTTCAGACAACAAGCTGTCTCAAGCAGAAAGTGATTGTTGAGACTTTAGCTATGCTACCCCATGGTTTTACTGCTTTGTCATACATTTTACTGAGAAAACTGGCATGCTGGTATCTGAAACTGACAGTGGCATTGTCTTGCAAGCACATACACTTCCTATATAACAGCCTAGAGAGTCACATGCAAATGTAAATTTCTTCCAACAAACCTTGTGATAAGCAGTCTCCTTCATTTCTCAGTGTCTTCTCTCTCTGTGCCCATTAAGTGAGAACCGCCCCCCACCCAAAGATTCCAAAACCGGTTCTTTTTTAGAGTGACTTGATAAATACAGATTCTGGCTTTGTCCAGGAACCCCAAAGCACTCTAACCAGAGAGAAAGAAGGTGAGACTTACTCCGTCATGTCCAACTCTTTGTGACCCCATGAACTGTAACAGGCAAATTTGGCCTTGGAATGGGGAATGAGGCAGGACAAAGACTAATAGAGTTTTGCCAAGAAAATGCACTGGTCATAGCAAACACCCTCTTCCAACAACACAAGAGAAAGCTCTACACATGGACATCACCAGATGGTCAACACTGAAATCAGACTGATTATATTGTTTGCAGCCAAAGATGGAGAAGCTCTATACAGTCAGCAAAAACAAGACCGGGAATTGACTGTGGCTCAGATCATTAACTTCTTATTACCAAATTCAGACTCAAATTGAAGAAAATAGGGAAAACCGCTAGACCATTCAGGTATGCCCTAAATCAAATCCCTTATGATTATACAGTGGAAGTGAGGAATGACGTTTGAGACACTGTACAAGAGACAGGGATCAAGACCATGCCCATGGAAAAGAAATGCATAAAAGCAAAACGGCTGTCTGGGGAGGCCTTACAAATAGCTGTGAAAAGAAGAGAAGTGAAAAGCAAAGGAGAAAAGGAAAGATATAAGCATCTGAATGCAGAGTTCCAAAGAATACCAAGAAGAGATAAGAAAGCATTCTTCAATGATCAATGCAAAGAAATAGAGGAAAACAACAGAATGGGAAAGACTAGAGATCTCTTCAAGAAAATTAGAGATACCAAGGGAACATTTTATGCAGAGATGGGCTCGATAAAGGACAGAAATGGTCTGGACCTAACAGAAGCAGAAGATATTAAGAAGAGGTGGCAAGAATACACAGAAGAACTGTATAAAAGAGATCTTCATGACCTGGATAATCATGATGGTGTGATCACTCACCTAGAGCCAGACATCCTGGAATGTGAAGTCAAGTGGGTCTTAGAAAGCATCACTACAAACAAAGCTAGTGGAGGTGATGGAATTCCAGTTGAGCTATTTCAAATCCTGAAAGATGATGCTGTGAAAGTGTTGCACTCAATATGCCAGCAAATTTGGAAAACTCAGCAGTGGCCACAGGACTGGAAAAGGTCAGTTTTCATTCCAATCCCAAAGAAAGGCAATGCCAAAGAATGCTCAAACTACTGCACAATTGCACTCATCTCACATGCTAGTAAAGTAATGCTCAAAGTTCTCCAAGCTAGGCTTCAGCAATATGTGAACCGTGAACTCCTTGATGTTCAAGCTGGTTTTAGAAGAGGCAGAGGAATCAGAGATCAAGTTGCCAACATCTGCTGGATCGTGGAAAAAGCAAGAGAGTTCCAGAAAAACATCTATTTCTGCTTTATTGACTATGTCAAAGCCTTTGACTGTGTGGATCACAATAAACTGTGGAAAATTCTTCAAGAGATGGGAATACCAGACCACCTGACCTGCTTCTTGAGAAATCTGTATTCAGGTCAGGAAGCAACAGTTAGAACTGGACATTGAACAACAGACTGTTTCCAAATAGGGAAAGGAGCACTTCGATGCTGTATATTGTCACCCTGCTTATTTAACTTATATGCAGAGTACATCATGAGAAACGCTGGACTGGAAGAAACACAAGCTGGAATCAAGATTGCCGGGAGAAATATCAATAACCTCAGATATGCAGATGACACCACCCTTATGGCAGAAAGTGACTTATGGCAGATGGTGACTGCAGCCATGAAATTAAAAGACACTTAATCCTTGGAAGAGAAGTTATGACCAACCTAGATAGCATATTCAAAAGCAGAGACATTACTTTGCCAACTAAGGTCCATCTAGTCAAGGCTATTGTTTTTCCTGTGGTCATGTATGGATGTGAGAGTTGGACTGTGAAGAAGGCTGAGCACCAAAGAATTGATGCTTTTGAACTGTGGTGTTGGAGAAGACTCTTGAGAGTCCCTTGGACTGCAAAGAGATCTAACCAGTCCATTCTGAAGGAGATCAGCCCTGGGATTTCTTTGGAAGGAATGATGCTAAAGCTGAAACTCCAGTACTTCGGCCACCTCATGAGAAGAGTTGACTCATTGGAAAAGACGTTGATGCTAGGAGGGATTGGGGGCAGGAGAAGTGGATGACAGAAGATGAGATGGCTGGATGGCATCACTGACTCGATGAATGTTAGTCTGAGTGAACTCTGGGAGTTGGTGATGGATGAGGAGGCCTGGCATGCTGCAATTCACGGCGTCGCAAAGAGTCGGACACAACTGAATAACTGAACTGAACTGAACTGAACTGTAGCCTAGCATGCTCCTCTGTATTTGGAATTCTCCAGGCCAGAATATAGAGTGGGTAGCTGTTACCTTCTGCAGAGGATCTTCCCAATCTAGGGATCAAACCCAAGTTTTTCACATTTCAGGTGTAGTCTTTTCTGTTTGAGCTACCAGATAGGCCCAAGAATACTGGAATGGCTAGCCCATCACTTATCCAGCAGTTCTTCCCAACCCATGAATCAAACCAGAGTCTCCTTCATTGCAGGCGGATTCTTTACCCACTGAGCCACCAGGGAAGCCCTAAGCAGGAAACCTAGTTAAGGTAAGTGCCCCCAGGTTGTACCTCTCTCTAGGCTAGCAGCTTGCCTCGACCTTCCCATATGTCCCCTCTGCAGGGGGCGCTCCACAGAAAGAGAGAGGCAGTGGAAAGTCCCTCAACAAAGCTGAGCGGTCCCGAGGAGATGTAAGCCTCCTGTCCGCCAACCCAGCCCCTCCGTGAGCGAGAGACAATCAGACGCGACAGGGGTTCCCTCTAAGCAGTTCTGCTTTATTGCCACAAACTCTTGGTTTACATAGGCAAGCAGGTGGGTTTTGCAAGGGACTTTCTATAGTTGCACCAATCTCGTTAAAGGTCAAATCGTCATGTGCCTTCATTATAACAGGAGTCTATGGTGATCATGCACTGTCCACGTGCACGGAAATCAAGACAGCCAATCAAAAACTGTAACATAGACCACGCCCCTATCTCTTCCACCAGGCATCATCTTCGTTTCCCACTGCAAAGCTAACCCATCTTTTTAAGGTTTCCCATTTAGGGCCCACACCCTCCAGACATACCATGTATTTCCTTCAGGCCCTGTGAGTAAAAAATTCTACATTGAAGTTTCTCTTGTGGTTTCTGCTTAACCAAGGCTTCTTTCTTGAGAAACCTGTATACAGGTCAGAAAGCAACAGTTAGAACTGGACATGGACCAACAGACTGGCTCCATATAGGAAAAGGAGCACATCAAGGCTATATATTGTCACCCTGCTTACTTAACTTATATGCAGAGTACATCATGAGAAAAGCTGGGCTGGAGGGAGCACAGGCTCAAATCAAGATTGCTGGGAGAAATATCAATAACCTCAGATGTGCAGATGACACCACGCTTATGGCAGAAAGTGAAGAAGAACTAAAGAGCCTCTTGATGAAAGTGAAAGAGGAGAGTGGAAAAGTTGGCTTAAAGATCAACATTCAGAAAATTAAGATCATGGCATCTGGCCCCATCACTTCATGGCAAATATATGGGGAAACAGTGGAAAGAGTGGTTAACTTTATTTTGGGGGGGCTCCCAAATCACTACAGACGGTGCTTGTAGCCATGAAATTAAAAGATTTCTACTCCTTGGAAGGAAAATTATAACCAACCTAAACAACATATTAAAAAGCAGAGACATTACTTTGTCAACAAAGGTCCGTCTAGTCAAGGCTATGGTTTTTCCAGTGGTCATGAATGGATGTGAGAGTTGGACTATAAAGAAAGCTGAGCACCAAAGAATTGATGCTTTTGAACTGTGTTGTTGGAGAAGACTCTTAACAGTCCCTTGGACTACAAGGAGATCCAACCAGTCCATCCTAAAGCAGATCAGTCCTGGTTGTTCTTTGGAAGGACTGATGTTGAAGCTGAAACTCCAATACTTTGGCCACCTGATGAGAACAGCTGACTCATTTGAAAAGACCCTGATGCTCAGAGGGATTGAGGGCAGGAGGAGAAGGGGACAACAGAGGATGAGATGGTTGGATGTCTTCACCAACTCAATGGACATGAGTTTGGTAAACTCCGGGAGTTGGTGATGGACAGGAAGGCATTGCATGCTGCGGTTCATGCAGTTGCTGAGAGTCGGACACGACTGAGCAGCTGAATTGAATGGAAAGCTTACCATCCTGGATCCTCTTTCACTTATTTAACAAAATCCTACGTGACATAGATCACCTACTCTTGGAGTGCAGTGGTCAGAAGAATGATAAATGATTATGATATCACAAGATCATTTCCAAATCTAGTAAAAAACTTTTCCTCAAACAGATATTATCAGTTGGTAGTAAATCCAACAGATAAATGTCTGATGAGGAATTGAAAGCTTATATAGAGCCAATATGATATTACAGAGACTATTTTTTGTCTCAAGGGTGAAGAAAATTACACTGTTAAAATGAATTTATCAGGACACATAATGGGAAAAAAATATTAATTGTTCCCTTATATGTAGCAATATTGATATAATAGCATATATGGTGCATTGGTGCCAAAGATATTTTCTTGGATTTAAGCCAGCTGGTAGATACATTTTTTTAGTAGGTAATGAAAGTGAGAGGAGAAAAGGTAAGTGACACCATGAATATACATTTAATAAGTTCCAGAACATGGTGAATTCTACCAGCTCAAATATCTTCAAGAATTCAATAACAAAGAAATATATTTATCTAAATTAAGTGATTCAAGGGACATATTGACATGATGAAATGTGGTTCTGAATAGAATCCTTGGTTGGGATAAATAAATTATAAAAAATGTTCTCAGTAAATTAGTAAAATTTAACATGAATATTAAAATATTTATATTAATACTTTATTAATGGGATTATTTTATTGTGACTGCAAAGAATGAGTTTTAATCTTCTTAAATTTAAAAAGACAACATTATTATTATTATTTTTTACTTTACAATATTGTATTGGTTTTTCCACACATCAACCTGAATCCGCCATGGGTGTACAAATAATAATAAAAAATAAAATAGGAAGGGACTCTGCCTTGTGGGGAAGGGACTCTGCCTTGTGGAGTGGCGCTGCTGCTTGGGCCGGTGGCAGACTGCAGGCTGCTGGCGTCGCGGCTGAGGAGAACGGGCGAGTGGGTTCGACCTTTCCCGTTGTGGTGTCCGCAACGATGAGTGCTGCCAGGGAGTCCCATCCGCACGGGGTGAAGCGTTCAGCCTCCCCAGACGACGATCTTGGATCTAGCAATTGGGAGGCAGCAGACTTAGGTAATGAAGAAAGAAAACAGAAGTTCTTGAGACTTATGGGAGCAGGAAAGAAAGAACATACTGGTCGTCTTGTTATAGGAGATCACAAATCCACATCTCACTTCCGCACAGGGGAAGAAGACAAGAAAATTAATGAAGAACTGGAGTCTCAATATCAACAAAGTATGGACAGTAAATTATCAGGAAGATATCGACGACACTGTGGACTTGGCTTCAGTGAGGTAGATGATCATGATGGAGAAGGTGATGTGGCTGGAGATGACGATGATGATGATTCACCTGATCCTGAAAGTCCAGATGACTCTGAAAGTGATTCAGAGTCAGAGAAGGAAGAATCTACTGAAGAGCTCCAAGCTGCTGAGCACCCTGATGAAGTGGAGGAGTCCAAAAACAAAAAAGATGCAAAAAGCAACTATAAGATGATGTTTGTTAAATCTAGTGGCTCATAACTCCCAAACACTTAGTCTTTGTATTAAAAGTAAGCCTTATTGTTATAATGCACAGTGGAGGACTGCTTATAGAGCACAGACCTTTGTATTATAATTTTTAAAAAGGCCCTTTTAAATAATTACAAAGAGTGTTTGCTTTCAGATGCCATGGGTTACACTTTTATGGGCGTGATTATAACCATTTTTGTAAAGAGTAAGAGTTGTATAAAATAAGAAATAAATACAATACTCAACTTCTTTTCATGTTAGCATCATCAACAATCTCTAATATCACCTTTTTACCCCTTCAGATACAGTTATGGGGGAAACAGTATTTTTTTGTGTGGTAGCTGTTTATCTTTTTTTGTTTCTTCATGTTTTTCTTTTGTAAATTTTTATCTGGTACTGTGATGTGTTCATGGGAAATATTCTTTTATTATACTTTCTCATAGTAGAACTATTCATCATGGATATTTCTGCTGCCAATAACAATCTAAATTAATGCTGGCAAAATATTTGGAACTTAGTTTACTCTTACTGATTCAGCTCTACTCTTTTGGACCAAAGCAACATGAGAGCAAATACTTTTCACACCTGTTAGGCTGGGGTTGCAGTTGTCATATATTTGGAATGTTATGATCCCAAGTAGTCTTTATATAATTTGAATGATATTGTATGTTAGATTTTTCTTTTAATATAAAATTGGCCAATTTTTACAGAAGAAAATTTTTCTCTGATCATTTGGTCCTATCTATTTAGGAATATGTAAAATGGAACTTTTTTTTTTTTTTAAAGGTAATATGTGACCAAAGTTAATTTCCTTCCTAATGCTTAAATAAAGAGAAAGCAGCTTCCCATATTTGGTTGTAATACCTTTATCCTCATTATCTAAAAATGAGGAACAGGCTTATTGAACAAGAATCTGAAACCAAATTCTCTTCACTTTATCCCAGTGCTGTTATCCTGATTATCTTACAAAAAGGAGTATTGCTTTGATTTTATCACTACTTCTGTTGGAGTAAGATTAGTATCTGACTACTATTATGTGGTTAATTTGTACAGCAGGTTAACACAAACTGCATTATGGGCTAGTCAATGATGTTTGAGTAATTGGGTTCAAAATCTTAATGTTTCTAAGTGATGTGTTCAAAGGCTTGAGTTAAAACTCTTTGTTTGCTGAACTGTTATACGTCTAGATGCTTAAGTATGTTAATGTGTTGGATTTTTTTTTTTTTTTAGTCCCTGTGTCATTTTGAAGTATAGAATGTGTTCGAGGAGTGTAGCAACTAGAACAGGTGATTTTTGGATTATGCAGTCCATCCTGAAATTTTTTTTAGATTTCACACCCCCAACATTTTTTTTTCTTATTTCTCACATTGTTTTATAATAGGTGTTACCCTATATAGTAAAATACTGAGTCAGTGGGTAGTAAACAGAATGTACAACGTTTAACGAATAGCATTTGGTTTAAACAAGTTTGGCTTTGTTCAGATTTCAGTTTGGCCATTGATTTTCAAATAACTAGCCTGTAGGATTGCTTATTACAACTAATTTAAGAAGTGAAAACTGATTTATGTTTAACAGTGTTATATTTTAAAAAGTATTTTTCATCAATTTATTTAAATATGCTGGGTTATTAATAAGCCTTGATTCTTATATAAATAGAAGAGCCTTGTTCTAAAATAACTACCCTGGAGGACCTTTTTTCTTCAAGTAGAGAAATTCTTACTCCAGTTCATTTATTATTGGACATTTAACAAAATTCAGGGTCGGAATAAATTTAGGTCTGTTGGACCATGTGGCCCAGTGGCCCAGCACCACATTAAATATCATGGCTGTCTTTTAAGCATGAACATTGGGTTTTTGTTTTTCTTTATTAAATTGTGGGGGAAGGGGATTAAAGGAAGACAGATACAATGCCATTTTGATACCCTACTAAAGTACCAGGAGGGAAAACAATCTGCTTTTGCGCAATGAAATATGCTATTGAGGTGAAAGTTGAGTGGCAACTTTTTCCTACTATTGATACTTTCTTACCTGAAATATACTTCTCCCAGGTGTTGATTATACTGATGTTCCAGTGATCTTTCTATTGTAAAGGTTTCCAGGAACACAGATTCCTGTGTGTATTAATAGGTAAAAGTCTTCTCATATCTGTAATTTTTTAAACCTGGAAGAATTCAAGGTATAGAAAAAAGTCTGATGTGATTGTTGTTCTGATTAAACAATGGTTTGAGAGCAAAAAAAAAAAAAAAATAAAATAAAATAAAATAAAATAAAATAAAATAAAATAAAAAGACAATAATACCTGTAAATTTATTAATGATCAAATAAGACAAATATGCATAAAGCATGCACAGAATAAATATTAATAAAATCTTATTTTAATTATGCATACAATTGTCATGGTATATATGTATCAATACGCTACTGACTCTCCTTGAAGCATGGGATTATGTATAGTTTACATTATATTTCCCCTTCTCTTTTATTCATTTGCACATTCTGATGTTTACATATTGATCATTTTTATTACAATTTATTTTATATCCAAACATAAAGAGTTAGGTACCTGGATTTCTCATAAAAATGTTTCCATCACTTTTTGACACTAATTTTGTATCTAAAAATCTTCT
The DNA here is from genome assembly GCF_023091745.1 of Budorcas taxicolor. Taxonomy (NCBI): domain Eukaryota; kingdom Metazoa; phylum Chordata; class Mammalia; order Artiodactyla; family Bovidae; genus Budorcas; species Budorcas taxicolor. The sequence continues at coordinate 50,527,981 of NC_068929.1, read as the reverse complement.
TTTTAACCATTGTGGAAAATATGACAGTAACAAATTACTAAATTCAAGTATACAAAGAGTTTGTCAATATAATTGTCTTTTTCCCTAAGCCTATCCTTTTAAAATGTTACAGAGCTTGGAGAATACAAACCCTTCATGACACGACTAAGAATGAATGATTAATTTGGGAATTCATATTAATGTTTCATAGAAATTATAGGTCACATGAATATACAAAGTGTGTATGTACTCAATGAAGCATTACTATCCAGGGATATTGAAAATTAATGGATTCCTCATCTCACTGTTTTTTAAAAAAATAAGAAGCCTGATAATTTTATAGTAACCAATAATTTTTATTTAGTTTGTGCATATGTGTGTGTTATTCCATAATACCAAGAATAAAAAGTCACTTTAAGTACTGAAAGACATTGAGGATTATTCTGTTTTGATGAAAAAACATGTTGTTTCATATACAAATAGCCTCATCAACAGTCTGCTTTCTTGTGCCTTTGAGAATTTAGATTTCAGTTTTCAGTATTAGATTGGATTGCTTTATGAATATAAAATGACAATGAACAGTTCTTCCATAAGGAGAGCCAAAGGAAACTTGTTGAGTTAGCTCATTCAGATTCAAACTTTAATTTGGGAAATCATATCACAGTGAGACTCTGTTTAATATTTTTTCTTCCCAGTTTTTTAAAAAAAGTGACCTCTCCAGAGTAAATAATAAATATCATTAAGTTAATTTGTTTAATCAATTATGTCATATACATAGTTTAAAATTCATGATAGTAACATAATCTCCATCTTGTGCAACCATTTTCTATCTTAAATATTATAAGTGTGTCTTTCATGTACAGTATGGAAGTGAAAGTCTCTCAGTCATGTCCAATTCTGCAACCCCATGGACTATAGCCTGCCAGACTTCTCTGTCCATGTGATTCTCCAGGCAGGAAAACTGGAGTGGGTTGCCATTTCTTCTCGAGAAGATCGTCAAATATTTATCAATTAGCTTTTATTCATTGCTAATTTTGCATGATATTATACTATAAAAGAATATTTTTAGATATATTCCTTCAAATGTAATGTTCCATTAAAAGACACGTTTTGCCACAATAAATATTTTACAGTATTTGTTTCTTCTACCATGTCAATGAGGGGAAAATTAATTAAAAATAATCAACTATAGACTCATATAAGTGTTGTGATTATTTCATTCTATGGTTGCCTTGTCTCATCACAAAGACCCTGTGTTTAGTGAGAAATGTTATAATTTCCACATTAAAAAAATCATGTACATAAGCAAACAAATAAAAAGTGTTAATAGAATTTACAGTGTTGACTAAGTTAAGCAGCTTTTTCAAAGTCAAATAAATATGGTAGATTACACATATCATTTTCTTAGCTTTTGCTTTTATTTTCCACATCAATTCCAAAATGATTCCCCACAAATGATACTATAATTTCATTACTTTTAAATTTTCACTGTCATGCTAAATACAAGTTAATTTACTTCAAGAAATCATAAACTCTTTTAGTGTCATATAAATATATATTTATTAAACTATAATTATGCTTCATAAATCCTAAATCAGTTTTCACAACTCTAATTGCATTTTGTTTCTTCAAGAACTTCTGTGATTATTATACAACCCATGAAATGGCTCACTACTATTTCAGATCTTCCTTTGTGATTATTTTAAATTCACTTTTTCATGTGTATTAATAAAGATTCCAGGTGTATATATGTTACTGATGTGTTTTTACTTCTTTGTTATTCTTGACTTGTATTATTCCTACACACTCAGTTCTTCTCCAGAAAGTCATCATTTTATTTTAGCAGTGTGAAAAGATTTTCCTAACTTAAATAGATCTTTAAGCCAAAAAAAGAGAGGGAGAAAATGTAGACAATCGGTTAATGTCTGGAGAATTTAGCATTCACAGGAAGCTATGAAGATAATTCTATATGAAATATTAAAGAAAGGAAGCATTAAATATTGTATATTGAAAAATGAAATGTGTAGTGCCTATATGGAAATAAAATACCAGTAATGTAATAAAAAAGGAACAAAAGTCTCTAGAAATAAAATTATTATGTGTAACAAGAGGTATATAAAGCATTTGAAGGACTCTCACCTTAAAATAAAAGCAGGTAGAATATACTTTAGTGCCTCTCAAAACTATTTTACACAACAAATGTTGTGAAGAATGAAAGTTAAGAAATTCAGTCTCCACTGCAGCAATGTTTTAAAATGTAGAAGGGAAATATGCATTTTGCTGGAAGGGCCCACTTTTCTCTTTCTGTGATAGCAACATTTTTTCTATTTAGCAATATAACTGATCCTTAACTTATCCTGGGAATGATCCTGTGTACATATGTCTTAATATGCTCAGACAGACAGAATAGTCTTTGGAAATTTGTTGGTTCATTACTTAAACATTAAGTGCTTATAGCTTGCCGTTTACACCTTCTTGAAGTGTACTGTATTAGTGGTTACTGAATGCAGAAAAATGAGTGAGGAAGCAGAAATGTTCAAACTTTTCAGAATATGCATATATATTTATACATATACAGACTTTATTTTCTTGGGATTCAAAATCACTGCAGATGGTGACTACAGCCATGAAATCAAGTGATGCTTGCTACTTGGAAGAAAAGCCATGCCCAATCTGAAAAGCATATTAAAAAGCAGAGACATTACTTTGCCAACAAGGGTCCATCTAGTCAAGGCTATGGTTTTTCCAGTAGTCATGTATGGATGTAAGAGTTGGACCATAAAGAAAGCTGAGTACTGAAGAATTGATGCTTTTGAACTGAGGTGTTGGAGAAGACTCTTGAGAGTCCCTTGGACAGCAAGGAAATCAAACCAGTCCGTCCTAAAGGAAATCAGTCCTGAATATTCATTGGAAAGACTGATGCTCAAGTTGAAACGCCAATACTTTGGCCACCTGATGCGAGGATCTGACCCATTGGAAAATACTCTGATGCTGGGAAAGATTGAAGGATGACAGAGTATAACTGACTCTATGGATATGAGTTTGACTAACCTTTGGGAGTTGATGTTAGACAGGGAAGCCTGGCATCCTGTAGTCCATGGGATCGCAAAGAGCCAGATTCAACCAAGCTACTGAACTGAACTGAACTGGTATATATTAAAAGTAGTTTCTAAATCTCACTTGTTTAAGCATCTTCTAGCCAGTTAATGCATATACTTGATTATGAAAATCAGTAATACAGGTAGTTGAATGTTTGGGGACTGAAAAAAGACCATTTTAATTCTAATGCTGTTTGGATTTCCTTTAGTATGTGATGTAGTTGACATTTCAAAATTCTCTTTTTTTTCCACATTCTGCCCGCGCCGCCCCCCCCTTTCTCCTCTTTTTCTAGCTACTGAATCACAGGCTTGTATGATAATTGCTATCCCTTTGTCTATCTCCAAATCCAGAATTTTTAGGCAGTGCTCTTCATTGGAACATTTGATAATAATAAAAACGGTCTGCAATCTGTACTGTCCAATATAACAGCCAATAGCTACGTGTGGCTATCAAACACTTCACATCTGACTGGTGCATCTGAGGAGGTTATTTTTAAATTTTACTAATCTTTATTAATTAAAAAAATTATATGTGACTAGTGACTAATGTTAGAGAAGGAAATGGCAACAAACTCCAGTGTTCTTGCCTGGAGAATACCAGGGACGGGGGAGCATGACGGGCTGCCGTCTATGCGGTCGCACAGAGTTGGACACGACTGAAGCAACTTAGCAGCAGTGACTAATGTAATCGACCGCACAGTTTTAGAAGTAATGACAATCTTTTCTATCTTTTCAAATAAGACACACTCCACAAATCACCTACTTTATTATTGTTGCTTAAATAGTCATTTTCAAAACTACTATTGCCAAGTAAGATTTTGCCACAGTTTTAGTAAGCTACACCTCTAAGTATTTGTGGCAAAGCAAAAATATAAATGTATGTTTTTTGAACTTGTAACATCCTCCATGTATTCTCATCCATAGATTTCTATATACTCTATCTCTAAAAAAGTATTTAAAGGAAGTTCATTTCTCTCCACTGTCCTCACTTCATTCAGGTCATAATAATCTACTATCCAAATGAGACTAATGGCATCCTAATAAATCTTTCTGATTCTAGTCTTAAATTCATAAAATCTATCTCAAGAATCTGCTTCTTTGACTACTATGCTAAAGCTTTGACTGTGTGGATCACAACAAATTGTGTAAAATTCTTAAAGAAATGGGGATACTAGAACACCTTACCTGCCTCCTAAGAAACCTGTATGCAGGACAAGTAGCAACAGTTAGCACCAGATATGGAACAACAGACTGGTTTAAAATTGGAAAAAGAGTATGTCAGGGCTGTATATGGTCACCCTGCTTATTTAACTTCTATGCAGAAGTGAAACGCTAGGCTGGATAAATCACAAGCTGTAATCAAGATTGCAGGGGGGGAAATCAACAACCTCAGACATGGGGATGATAATATACTAATGGCAGAAAGAGAAGAGGAACAAAAGCTCCTCTTGATGAAGGTGAAAGAAGAAAGTGAAAAATCTGGTGTAAAACTCAACATTCAAAAGAAAAAAAAAAAAAAAAGATCATGGCATCTGGTCCCATCACTGCATGGCAAATATATGGGGAAATGATGGAAACAGTGACAGACTTTATTTTTTTGGGCTCCCAAATCATTGCAGATGGTGACTGCAGCCATGAAACTGAAAGATGCTTGCCTTTTGGAATAAAAGCTATGACAAACATAGACAGTGTATTAAAATGCAGAGACAACATCTTGCCAACAAAGGTTCATATAGCCAAAGCTATGGTTTTTCCAGTAGTCCTGTAAGGATGTGAGAGTTGGACCATAAAGAAAGCTGAGTACGAAGAATTGATGCTTTCAAACTATGGTGCTGAAGAAGACTCTTGAGAGTATCTTGGACAGCAAGGAATTCAAACCAGTAAATCCTAAAGGAAATTAACTCTGAATATTCATTGAAAGGACTGATGCTGAAGCTGAAGCTCCAATATTTTGGCCATCTTATGTGAAGAGCTGACTCATTGGAGAAGACCCTGATGCTGGGAAAGATTGAGGGCAAGAGGAGAAGGGTACAGCAGAGTATGAGATGGTTGGATGACATCACTGACTCAATGAATATGAGTTTGAGCAAACTCTGGAAGACAATGAAGGACAAGGAAGCCTGGTATGCAACAGATCATGGGGTCACAAAGAGTTGGACATGACCTAGCAAGTGAACAACAACAATAAAGGAAGCCTTACAGGCTGGTGCATCATGATATGTTGTTATGGGTGTAACAACAAAATCTTCAATAATTAACATTAAGACCCTTCTGAGGGATACATTCCCAAGAGTTGGCCAACCATCAGCACATTTCTGTGTTCTCTTGGAGATATGCAAGGAGAGAGCAATTAAATATTTCCTACAATATAAAGAAAAAATCTTTGTTGTAACAGCAGCAGGCTCAGTAAAGAAAATGTGGATATTATACAAGGAATTTTTTAAATATAAAAAATCCAATCACAAAACCCAAAGAATGGCCAGCACTTTAAATGCCATTTTTATGGGTATATATTTCTGTGTAATTTTATTTGTTGGCCACCTGATATACTTTGGCCACCTGATGTGAAGAACTGATTCATTGGAAAAGACTCTGATGCTAGGAAAGATTGAAGGCAGAGGAGAAAGGATGAGACAGAGGATGAGATGGCTGGATGGCATCTCCAACTCGATGGACATGAGTTTGAGCAAGCTCTGGGAGTGAGTGATGGACAGGGAAGCCTGGTGTGCTGCAGTCCATGGAGTCACAAAAAGTCGGACATGACTGAGCTACTGAACTTATATTTGTTGGTTTATTATTATTTCCTTATATAGCTTAATCTTATCAGTTTTAATCATATTTGTTTTATTAATATATGGATATATTTTCTTTTTAAATATAAATATTTATTTTAATTGGAGGTTTGGATATATTTTCAAACAGGGCTTCCCATCTGCCTCAGGGGCAAAAAAATCCACCTACCAATGCAGGGTTGCAGGATATGCAGTTCAATCCCTGGGTTAGGAAGACCCCCTGGAGGAGGAACTGGCAACCCACTCCAGTATTCTTGCCTGGGAAATCCCATGGACAGAGGAACCTTGCAAGCTACAGTACATAGGGTGGCAAAGAGTAGGACATGACTGAACACACATTAATATTTTCAAATAACTGCTAGAATAGTCACAATTTCTAATTTAGTGTTTTCCTACTTTTGATTCAATTTAAATGTGAAGTTTAGTTTTTTATATTCAAATTATTATTACTTTGTTGATCAAGTCTGATTGAGACTTTAGATTTTGGTCTGGCATATAAGGAACTAGGAAGTCGTCACTCTATCCTGATAACAAATAAAACTGTGATCGCAGATCAGCAGCATCAATATTTTCTAGAAATGCAAATTCTTGGTCCTCTTAGTAGAACGAGCAGAAACTTTGGGGTGAGCCCAGCAACGTGTGTTTTAACAAGCCATCCTAGTAGTTGCAATGTTGGCCAAAGTGAGCAGTTTTGGACAGCTATAGATTCTTAAATTAAGACCCAGTTTTCAGAAAATGGAAGAGAAGGTAGAAAAATTAATAAAGAAATGTAAAATGAGTATGATTTTTGCCATTATGGCTCAGGATTTCCAGATGGAATAGAGGACATCTGCATGAAGAGAGAGATGAGAGTTGTTAATATGAAACTATGTAAAGAGTTTAGGAGGAGTGTTCAGAAGCTACCAGTCCAAGCCCTCTTGCTTAACCAGCTTCATTTGATAGAGCGATAGATACAAACACACAGAATGACAGAAAAATGGACAGAGTAAGAGGAGGGAAGGAAGGAAAGAGAGAGAGAGAAAGAGAAGAACAGAAAAAAAAAAGAAAGAGAAAAAGAAAAACCTGGAGAAGTATTCACTGACTCATATAAGTGAAGAGACCAAGAGCTAGTTAGATTTCAAGGCTCAGACTAGATTATCAGGTGCCTTCCTTTTTCTCTCTCTTCTTTCTGCTTTTCTCTCTTTCATGTTTCTATTTCCAGCAAGTTCCTTCCAAATGTGCCAAAATCAGCTTCTCTATGCTTTAGATCCTTAAAATCTGTCACATCTACATTCAATGCCCCCAGATGTCTCTGACACTGCAAAGACTACTATCAACCTTGTGATAACCACCACTGTGGAGGACTGGAATTCACGAAGACTAATCTGAGTAATATATCTATTCTTGTTTCGGGTGTGATTAACCACTTGAGATATATATAGTATGTATGTGTGTGTGTGTGTGTGTGTGTATATATATATATATATATATATATATATATATATATATATATAAAGATATAGATATTATTTGTCAGAAAGACATGTTCTTGGAGAGAACCTACGGTTATCTTGGAGATAACCATATGGAAGAAACGAGTTAAAGCAATGCTATAGATGACTACTCTATAAGTTTTGAGCAGATATACTTGCCCCTTGGGGAATTTTTGAGGTAGATAGTGTTTGAAGCAAAATAGTACTGGAACTCTCAGCCATGTCTGACTCTTTGCAACCCCATGGATTGTAGCCTGCCAGGCTCCTCTGTCCTTGGCATTTCCCAGGCAAGGTTACTGGAGTGGATTGTCAGTTCCTTCTCCAGAGGATCTTCCCAACTCAGGGATCGAACATGTGCCTCCTGTGTCTCCTGCATTGGCAGGCGGATTCTTTATCACTGAGCCACCTGGAAAGATATGAAGCAAAATAGACTTCATCCTTATTCTTTTGATACAACAGGTTGACTGGGTTTAGTCTCAGAAGCTTAAGCAATCATTTGGAATCAGTCTGATTCAGCAGCTTTTACAAACCTTGGTTAGGTGAGTGGATAGGATTCAGAACTATTGCAGAGAACTCAACTAAGACAGAGACTTAATAGTGTCCATTCAAATTAATGACAGTAAACATTGGTGACCTTGGTAACAGAAGCCGCAATGGATTAACCAAAAGGGAGCCAGATGGCAGTGTACTGAGAAGTGTGAATGATAAATGAGGGAGCAAGAGACAGAGGAAAGAAAATATTCTTAAAATATTCCATGGCAAAGCAAAGTTAATGAAAATAGCAGTTTTCTCAACTTAGAGGAAATATGTTAACAGTCATTATCACTATGTTGTAGAATTGCAAGTAACTATAATTTTGTTCATATGTTTCATACATTTTAAATTAACCACATTCAACATGTATCACTTTACAGTCAGAACACACACACAAAAAACATACTTTAAAAAATAAGCAATTAGGCTAAAACACCAGAATGCATGAAATTTACAATCCAGTTTCTGGCACACTTCCCAAAAGGTGAGCATCTGGATCTCCTGGAGCAAATGGAGAGTTGTGTGTTTGGCCCTGTGGCTGTGAGGTAGATCTAAATTCACAGAAGAGTTCAGGCTTATACCCTGGAGCTGTTATGGCAAACTGTACATCTAATTGACAGCTTCTCTGCTGAAAACATCAATAATCTTTCATTGTGGGCTCCAGATCTTGGGCAAGACTCTGAGGGCTCATTTCAGTAACTTATAGCTTTGCAGGTCACCTTTGCAGCAGATTTATATAAAGATCTTACAGTGGAGAGGACAGAGTGGAAGGGTGTTTGGGGATATGTTCTTACACTCTGAAAATCTAGGTTAAAATTCTTCAAAATGCATATGCACAGAGCTAGATAAATACAGTTTTTAATGTCATTTTCCATTTGTTCTTATCTAAAGTTTACTGAGTCAACTGCCAATGGAACCACTGATTTCTTAGTTTTATGTCACATAAAATTAAAGAACAATGACAAAATAAAAATGTAAAGAGAAAATCATTGAATTAAAATATCTTGATGGATATTTACATTATTTTCTTTTTTTCTAATGAAAGTAGTTTTTAGATTTACATTTATTGCAAAAGTATGGCTCATATTTGAGGGACTTAATCCCTTCATTTCCTTTTGGCAAGATTTAAACCTGCATTGTTCAGTATGTTAATCACCATTTTCATGTGGCTATTTAAATATAACAAAAATTAAAATTTAAAAAACAAATTACTTGGTCACTCTCAACACATTCTATTTACTCAATAGCCAGACATGGTTGGTGGATACTACCATACTGGATTGTATCCTGAACCTGAGATGTGGTTATTGGCTTGGCAAATTCCACTGAAATGAAACAGACAATTTCACTGTACAGCACTGTCATAGATCTGATCTGCTTGGAGATCAACTTGGATTAACGTGTTGCTAGGCATTCTAGGAGCTGGGTGGGAAGCATATCTTTTGCATTAAAGGACTCTTGTTACAGACACTACTGGTTTTCCTCAAACTATCAATGCTCATTCATTAGCTGATTCCCAATAATCAAGACTCCATTTCTCATCCTCCCTTAATGGTGAGTGTACCAAGTGACTATGAAACTGGAGCCTATTATACAAAGTGAAGTAAGCCAGAAGGAAAAACACCAATACAGTATACTAACGCATATATATGGAATTTAGAAAAATGGTAACAATAACCTTGTATGTGAGACACCAAAAGAGACACAGATGTATAGAACAGTCTTTTGGACTCTGTGGGAGAGGGAGAGGGTGGGATGATTTGGGAGAATGGCATTGAAACATGTATAATATCATACATGAAATGAATCACCAGTCCAGGTTTGATGCATGATACTGGATGCTTGGGGCTGGTGCACTGGTTCACTTTTTATTGTTGTTGTTGGTCTTGTTGATTAAGTGGACAATGATTTGGTTAATGAGAAAGTCAGTGCTCAGATTTAACTTTATAAATCTGATTTCCTTGTAGCTTCATCTGTGTACTTCTGCCCAATGATATGTATGAAAAATACATTGCACTCTTTAAAACATTTCTTTTTTTCATGAAAGTTTTTGTTTTATTATACAAAAAGGGCAGAATCAATTTGTGCATGCCATTCATGTTTTTCCTGCTCTGTTTTACCTGACAGAATTCTTCATTGATATCCAAAAGAGGACACACTTCCTTAAAATTATGAAGATAAAATTTATATGTAAAGACCAGAGTAGAAAGAAAGAAGTCTGCTTTTGAACAGCCATATATTACAAATCATTGAACAGAGTGAGAAAATTCCTTGTTCTTGGTTAAACCACTAAGTGGTATCTGATATATGCAGATGATACAACTAAATCTAAATGATACAATGACTTTTGTAGAAAAGGCCCTAGGTATGAACAGGGATTTGTGCCTGTGATGCAAGGCCACTTTAGCCCTCCAATTCTAAGATGATGTATAAAAAGGACAAGGACTTATGGCAGCAGCAGTGGAACATGCCATGCCAATAACCACATCTCAGGTCCAACTTACTCATTAGAAGCTGCAGTGCTATTATTGTTCTTGTGTATTGTACAAAGTTTCAGTCAATTATATGCCGTGTTTCCTGAGTCAAAATTCACCATTTCTGTGCTTTAGAGACTTCCATTAATCTCCTTAACCAGATCATGATTTAACATCTTACTGACTTCAGCATTCTGAACACCTCTGAAAGATTTCACCAGCAATTTCATGAATCAATTTTTTTTTAATTTCAAATAAAATTCCCTTTATTTATGAAGCTCTTTAATGAACACAGCTGGAATAGACTTGCAATAATTTAACTGTTAAACTCTGTCTGTAAAGAGAGGCTTTCTTTGCTATCCAGTGATGACATAGAAACGGGTTTGAAGTGTGGAAACACCTACTATACTTGAAGTAAAATTAAAGATAATAGTCCTAATATATGAAATATACACATAACTATGATTTAGACCATTTATTAAAAATCATCCTGCAAATTTATGACTTTTGACATTTAAAATTTTATATATTCTACCAGTAGAGTATATATGACTTAAACATTCCTCTTATTTCCATAGAGTCAAACTCTCATTCAAATATAATTTACCTACTTTAATAACTTATTTACAAAACTCAAATATATTAATAATAATAATTATTTCAATCTCACTTCCCATAGCTACCAATGTATGCAGTACGTTTTTGCAACAAAGTTTATTAGTAGTAATTTTGATATATGTATGGGAATTTCATTTAGAGAAATAATATTTAGTCTTTTTTTTTTATTTTAAAATCTTTAATTCTTACATGTGTTCCCAAACATGAACCCCCCTCCCACCTCCCTCCCCATAGCATCTCTGTGGGTCATCCTCATGCACCAGCCCCAAGCATGCTGTATCCTGCGTCAGACATAGACTAGCGATTCAATTCTTACATGATAGTATACATGATAGAATGCCATTCTCCCATATCATCCCACCCTCTTCCTCTCCCTCTGAGTCCAAAAGTCCGTTATACACAGCTGCGTCTTTTTTCCTGTCTTGCATACAGGGTCGTCATTGCCATCTTTCTAAATTCCATATATATGTGTTAGTATACTGTATTGGTGTTTTTCTTTCTGGCTTACTTCACTCTGTATAATCGGCTCCAGTTTCATCCATCTCATCAGAACTGATTAAAATGAATTCTTTTTAATGGCTGAGTAATACTCCATTGTGTATATGTACCACAGCTTTCTTATCCATTCATCTGCTGATGGACATCTAGGTTGTTTCCATGTCCTGGCTATTATAAACAGTGCTGCGATGAACATTGGGGTACATGTGTCTCTTTCAATTCTGGCCTCCCAGAATTCTGGAAATAAAAGCAAAAATAAACAAATGGGATCTAATTAAAATTAAAAGCTTCTGCACAACAAAGGAAAATATCAGCAAGGTGAAAAGACAGCCTTCTGAATGGGAGAAAATAATAGCAAATGAAGCAACTGACAAACAACTAATCTCAAAAATATACAAGCAACTTATGCAGCTCAATTCCAGAAAAATAAACGACCCAATCAAAAAATGGGCCAAGTTGCTTGTATATTTTTGAGATTAGTTGTTTGTCAGTTGCTTCATTTGCTATTATTTTCTCCCATTCAGAAGGCTGTCTTTTCACCTTGCTTATATTTTCCTTTGTTGTGCAGAAGCTTTTAATTTTAATTAGATCCCATTTGTTTATTTTTGCTTTTATTTCCAGAATTCTGGGGGGTGGATCATAGAGGATCCTGCTGTGATTTATGTCTGAGAGTGTTTTGCCTATGTTCTCCTCTAGGAGTTTTATAGTTTCTGGTCTTACATTTAGATCTTTAATCCATTTTGAGTTTATTTTTGTGTGTGGTGTTAGAAAGTGATCTAGTTTCATTCTTTTACAAGTGGTTGACCAGTTTTCCCAGCACCACTTGTTAAAGAGATTGTCTTTACTCCATTGTATATTCTTGCCTCCTTTGTCAAAGATAAGGAGGTGGGAGGGGGGTTCATGTTTGGGAACACATGTAAGAATTAAAGATTTTAAAATTAAAAAAAAAAAAAAAAAAATGGGCCAAAGAACTAAATAGACATTTTTCCAAAGAAGACATATGGATGGCTAACAAACACATGAAAAGATGCTCAACATCACTCATTATCAGAGAAATGCAAATCAAAACCACAATGAGGTACCACTTCACACCAGTCAGAATGACTGCGATCCAAAAATCTGCAAGCAATAAATGCTGGAGAGGGTGTGGAGAAAAGGGAACCCTCCTACACTGTTGGTGGGAATGCAAACTAGTACAGCCACTATGGAGAACAGTGTGGAGATTCCTTAAAAAATTGCAAATAGAACTCCCTTATGACCCAGCAATCCCACTGCTGGGCATACACACCGAGGAAACCAGAATATTTAGTCTTAAAAAGCAAAACTTAAGCCAAAATTATTCCAGAAATTGAAGAGACAGTAGAGAGGGAAAAGCATAGAAAACATATGTGAATGCACTTAAATGCCAACTTTGTAAAATAATACTGATAATGATGTACTAATAGATTAATATATATGTTATTAAAATATGTGACATTATGCTTACTAGTGGTATAAGGGTAAATAGATTTAGGGTCTTGTGGCTTTTGAAGTGCTGGTAGGATATTCCAACAGGAGAAGTGGTAAAATAAGTAATTTAAATTGTAGCACAATACTGCTTTATGTAATTATTTTTACATTGTTAACAACAAGGGCCTACTGTGTAGACAGGGAACTCTGCTCAATGTTATATGGCAGCCTGGAGGAAAAGAGGGTTTTTTTTTTGTGGGTAGGAGGAATGAGTATATGTAAATGTGTGTGTATATATATATATATATATATATATATATATATATATATATATATATATATATTTATATGTATAGCTGAGTCCCTTTGCTGTTCACCTGAAACTATCATAACATTCTTGATCATCATCTATACTCCAATATAAACTGAAAAGTTTAAAAATAAATAAATAAAACCTCATAAAACATAAAAAAAAAACATAAATAAAATACAGTACATTAAGTCAAGGATTCATGTTGTAATCTCTTCAATAAAGGCTAAAAGGATATAACAAAATGTATAATTAACAACCTAATTGACTAAAATATACGATAATAAGAGAAAGTTTCTCAATTATCTCTAGATAGTCATGAAAGGAAAGAAAATGAACAAGTCTCAGGGAGAATAAATTGGAATAAATACTGATATGGCAGATTTAAGGCTAAATATACCCATGTCTATATTAACTGAAAGTTGATAAACTGCTCCATAGCATATTTCATATTGCTCACTATTTTAGTTACTTTTTCTTGTGTCTATCTCTTATCATGTTTTCAGTTCAGTTTAATGCACATAGAGGGAATTGCTTGCTCCAGGGATGAGCAGCTTGGCCATGTGGATTTTCTTCAGCCAATAGAAAGAAACAGAAATGAAATGTAAATGTTTCAAGCCTAAGTTGTTGTTGTTGTTGTTTTTAATCAAAAGCTCCAGCTTCTCTGAAAACTTCTGATTTCTGCTCTGACAAATATGCATCAGTCTGCTGTTTCAAGAAAAAAATTAGTGATACATTAACCAGACATAAAGCAAACCTGCATTTTAGAAAGAGCAATGGAGAGTAACGAAGCCCAACGTACATTAGTAGAACCTCAGCCAGGCAGATGGATGGGCAAAAAAAACATGCTTAAGTTCTATGTCAGTGAGATTGCTAGCTATTTTTATGCAGCAAAAGGTATCTGTAACCCCCTTTATCATAGTCTCTGAAATCATTAAGGTGCTATCTAGTGAATTGTTTCTTAAAGTGTTTATAGAAAGTTTAAGGACATGGTCTGAGAGAAGTCTGATGTATCCAATCTACCTGTAATTACACTTTAAGACAGACATGCCTGTAAAATAATCATGGCTTCGCAATACAGAAAATAAATGAATACAGAGAAAAAGTCACAGTGTTTCTGAGAAAGAAAGCTTTAGAGGAAAAGTGTCATTGATCCTGGTTAAAAGAAAGTAAATATGAAACACGAAAGACATTTAGTCTCCAGTTTTTGTGTTTACCAGCAAGAAATAGATTAAGAAAGTTTACCAGATGCCAAACAGTATATATATATATATTTATATTTAATATATTATATATAATATATTATATTATATATATTATATATTATATTAAACATTATATATATATATATATATATATAAAGCTCTCTTTAAAACTGAAAAAAATAATATAATGAAAATTTAAGGTATCTCAGAGACAGAATGGAAAAATGAACTATGGAGCCACTCCCAGGAAACAGACTGTTTCCGACTTTTAGTTTGGAGACATCTGGGGACAAAAGTTGACTGTTTCCCACCAATCCTATTAATGACTATGTGTTTTCCAGTTTTTCTGAATGGAGGTGATGCTTGCCGTTAACCTTTTCCCATGTGACTATTGTTTGTGGGATATCAGTTCAGTTCAGGTCAGTCGTGTCTGACTCTTTTTGACCCCATGAATTGAAGCACGCCAGGCCTCCCTGTCCATCATCAACTCCCGGAGTTCACTCAGACTCACGTCCATCGAGTCTGTGATGACATCCAGCCTTCTCATCCTCTGTCATCCCCTTCTCCTCCCGCCTCCAATCCCTCCCAGCATCAGAGTCTTTTCCAATGAATCAACTCTTCACATGAAGTGGCCAAAGTACTGGAGTTTCAGCTTTAGCATCATTCCTTCCAAAGAACACCCAGGACTGATATCCTTTAGATGGATTGGTTGGATCTCCTTTCAGTCTAAGGGACTCTCAAGAGTCTTCTCCAACACCACAGTTCAAAACCATCAATTCTTTGGCACTCAGCTTTCTTCAAAGTCCTAACTCTCATACCTATACATGACCACTGGAAAAACCATAGCCTTGACTAAACGGACCTTTGTTGGCAAAGTAATGTCTAGCTTTTCAATATGCTATCTAGGTTGGTCATAACTTTCCTTCCAAGGAGTAAGCATCTTTTAATTTCATGGCTGCAGTCACCATCTGCAGTGATTTTGGAGCCTGAGAAAATAAAGTCTGACACTGTTTCCACTGGTTTCCCCATCTATTTGCCAGGAAGTAATGGCACCAGATGCCATGATCTTCGTTTTCTGAATGTTGAGCTTAAAGCCGAATTTTTCACTCTCTTCTTTCACTTTTATCAAGAGGCTTTTTAGTTCCTCTTCACTTTCTGCCATGAGGGTGGTGTCATCTGCATATCTGAGGTTATTGATAGTTCTCCTGGCAATCTTGATTCCAGCTTGTGTTTCTTCCAGCCCAGCGTTTCTCATGATGTACTCAACATATAAGTTAAATAAGCAGGGTGACAATATACAACCTTGACGTACTCCTTTTCCTATTTGGATCTAGTCTGTTGTTCCATGTCCAGTTCTAACTGTTGCTTCCTGACCTGCATACAGATTTCTCAAAAGGCATGTCAGATGGTCTGATATTCCCATCTCTTTCAGAATTTTCCACAGTTTATTTTTTTTTCCTTTTACTTTTTTTTTACTTTACGATACTGTATTGGTTTTGCCATACATCATGGTGATCCACACAGTCAAAGGCTTTGACATAGTCAATAAAGCAGAAATAGATGTTTTCCTGGAACTCTCTTGCTTTTTCCATGATCCAGTGGATGTTGGCAATTTGATCTTTGGCTCCTCTGCCTTTTCTAAAATTGGCTTGTACATCTGGAATTTCAAGGTTCACATATTGCTGAAGCCTGGCTTCTTGGAGAATTTAGAGCATTACTTTACTAGCATGTGAGATGAGTGCAATTGTGTGGTACTTTGAGCATTCTTTGGCATTGCCTTTCTGTGGGATTGGCATGAAAGCTGACCTTTTCCAGTCCTGTGGCCACTGCTGCATTTTCCAAATTTGCTGGCATATTGAGTGCAGCACTTTCACGGCATCATCTTTCAGGATATGAAATAGCTCAACTGGAATTTCATCACCTCCACTAGCTTTGTTCATAGTGATGCTTTCTAAGGCCCACTTGATTTCACATTCCAGGATGTCTGGCTCTGGGTGAGCGATCACACTGTTGTGATTATCTAGGTCGTGAAGATCTTTTTTGTACAGTTCTTCTGTGTATCCTTGCCACCTCTTATCTTCTGCTTCTGTTAGGTCCATACCATTTCTGTCATTTATTGAGCCCATCTTTGCATGAAATGTTCCCTTGGTATCTCTAATTTTCTTGAAGAGAGCTCTAGTCTTTCCCATTCTGTTGCTTTCCTCTATTTCTTTGCATTGATTGCTGAGGAAGTCTATCTTATCTCTTCTTGCTATTCCTTGGAACTCTGCGTTCAGATGCTTATACTTTCCTTTTCTCCTTTGCTTTTCGCATCTCTTCTTTTCATAGCTATTTGTAAGGCTACCCCAGACAGCCACTTTGCTTTCTTGCATTTCTTTTCCATGAGGATGGTCTCGATCCCTGTCTCCTGTACAATTTCATGAACCTCTGTCCATTGTTCATCAGGCACTCTGTCTATCATATTTAGTCCCTTAAATTTATTTCTCACTTCCACTGTATAATCATAAGGGATTTCATTTAGATCATACCTGAATGGTCTAGTGGTGGTCCCTACTTTCTTCAACTTAAGTCTGAATTTGGCAATAAGGAGTTCATGATCTGAGCCACATTCAGATCCCAGTCGTGTTTTTGCTGAGTGTATAGAGCTTCTCCATCATTGGTTGCAAAGAATATCATCAATCTGATTTTGGTGTTGACCATCTGGTGATGTCCATGTGTAGAGCCTCCTCTTGTGTTGTTGGAAGAGGGTATTTACTATGACCAGTGTGTTCTGTTGGCAAAACTCCATTAGCCTTTGCCCTGCTTCATTCCATTTTCCAAGGCCAAATTTGCCTGTTACTCCAGGTGTTTCTTGACTTTCTTCTTTTTCATTCCAGTCACCTATTATGAAAAAGACATCTTTTTTAGGTGTTCTAAAAGATCTTGTAGTCTTTATAGAACCATTCAACTTCTGCTTATTCAGCATTACTGGTAGGGGCATAGACTTGGATTACTATGATATTGAACGGTTTGCCTTGGAAACAAAGAGATCATTCTCTCATTTTTGAGACTGCATCCAGGTACTTCATTTTGGACTCTTTTGTTGACCATGATGGCTACTCCATTTCTTCTAAGGGATTCCTGCCCGTAGTGGTAGATATAATGGCCATCTGAGTAAAATTCACCCATTCCAATCCATTTAGTTAGCTGATTCCAAGAATGTCAACATTCACTCTTGCCATTTCCTGTTTGATCACTTTCAATTTGCCTCGATTCATGGACCTAACACTCCAGGTTCCTATGCAATATTGCTCTTTATAACATCGGACCTTGCTTCTATCACCAGTCACATCCACAGCTGGGTATTGCTTTGGCTCCATTCCTTCATTCTTTCTGGAGTTATTTCTCCACGGATCTCCAGTAGCATATTGGGCACCTACTGACCTGGGGACATCTTTTTGGGTGTTAGTTCTAAAAGGTCTCATAGGTCTTCATAAAACCGTTCAACTTCAGCTTCTTCAGTGTTACTGGTTGGGACATTGACTTGGATAACTGTGATATTGAATGGTTTGCCTTGGAGATGAACAGAGATCATTCTGTCGTTTTTGAGATTGCAACCAACTAGTGCATTTCGGACTCTTTTGTTGACCATGATGGCTACTCCATTTCTTCTAATGGATTCCTGCCCACAGTAGTAGATATAATGGTCATCTAAGTTAAATTCACCCATTCCAGTCCATTTTAGTTCGCTGATTCCTAGAATGTGGACGTTCAACCTTGCCATCTCTTGTTTAACCACTTCCAATTTGCCTTTATTTTGATTCATGTACGTGACATTCCAGGTTCCTATGCAATACTGCTCTTTACAGCACCGGATCTTGCTTCTATCACGTCACATCCACAACTGGGTATTGTTTTTGCTTTGGCTTCATCCCTTCATTCTTTCTGGAGTTATTTCTCCACTGATCTCCAGTAGCATATTAGGCACCTAATGACCTGGGGAGTTATTTTGGTATCCTATCATTTTGCCCTTTCATACTGTTCATGGGGTTCTCAAGGCAAGAATACTGAAGTGGCTTGCCATTCCCTTCTCCAGGGGACTCCGCCTTACAAAAAGCTGTGAAAAGAAAAGAGGTGAAAAGCAAAGGAGAAAAGGAAAGATATAAGCATCTGAAAGCGCAGTTCCAAAGAATAGCAAGAAGAGATAAGAAAGTCTTCTTCAGCAATCAATGCAAAGAAATAGAGGAAAACAACAGAATGGGAAAGACTAGAGATCTCTTCAAGAAAATTAGAGATACCAAGGGAACATTTCATGCAAAGATGGGCTCGATAAAGGACAGAAATGGTATGGACCTAACAAAAGCAGAAGATATTAAGAAGAGGTGGCAAGAATACACAGAACAACTGTACAAAAAAGATCTTCACGACCCAGATAGTCATGATGATGTCATCACTAATCTAGAGCCAGATATCTTAGAAAGTGAAGTCAAGTGGGCCTTAGAAAGCATCACTATGAACAAAGCTAGTTGAGCTTTGAACGAATTCCAGTTGAGCTATTTCATATCCTGAAAGATGATGCTGTGAAAGTGCTGCACTCAATATGCCAGCAAATTTGGAAAACGCAGCAGTGGCCACAGGACTGGAAAAGGTCAGTTTTCATTCCAATTACAAAGAAAGGCAATGCAAAAGAATGCTCAAACTACCACACCATTGCACTCATCTCACACACTAGCAAAGTAATGCTCAAAATTCTCCAAGGCAGGCTTCAGCAATACGTGAACCTTGAACTTCCTGATGTTCAAGCTGGTTTTAGAAAAGGCAGAGGAACCAGAGATCAAATTGCCAACATCTGCTGGATCATGGAAAAAGCTAGAGAGTTCCAGAAAAAAACATCTATTTCTGCTTTATTGACTATGCCAAAGCCTTTGACTGTGTGGATCACCAATAAACTGTTGAAAATTCTTCAAGAGATCGGAATACCAGACCACCTGACTTGCCTCTGGAGAAATCTGTATTCAGGTCAGGAAGCAACAGTTAGAACTGGACATGGAACAACAGATTGGTTCCAAATAGGAAAAGGAGTATGTCAAGGCTGTATATTGTCACCCTGCTTATTTAACTTATATGCAGAGTACATCATGAGAAATGCTGGACTGGAAGAAACACAGGCTGGAATCAAGATTGCCAGGAGAACTATCAATAACCTCAGATATGCAGATGATACCACCCTTATGGCAGAAAGTGAAGAGGAGATAAAAAGCCTCTTGATGAAAGAGAAAGGGGAGAGTGACAAAGTTGGCTTAAAGCTCAACATTCAGGAAACGAAGGTCATGGTATCTGGTCCCATCTCTTCATGGGAAATAGATGGGGAAACTGTGGAAACAGTGTCAGACTTTATTTTTGGGGGCTCCAAAATTACTGGAGATGGTGAATGCAGCCATGAAATTAAAAGACGCTTACTCCTTGGAAAAAAAGTTATGACCAACCTAGATAAAATATTCAAAAGCAGAGACATTACTTTGCTGACTAAGGTCCGTCTAGTTAAGGCTATTGTTTTTCCTGTGGTCATGTATGGATGTGAGAGTTGGACTGTGAAGAAGGCTTAGTGCTGACAAATTAATGCTTTTGAACTGTAGTGTTGGAGAAGACTCTTGAGAGTCCCTTGGACTGCAAGGAGATCCAACCAGTCCATTCTGAAGGAGATCAGCCCTGGGATTTCTTTGGAAGGAATGATGCTAAAGCTGAAACTCCAGTACTCTGGCCCCCTCATGCGAAGTGTTGACTCATTGGAAAAGACTCTGATGCTGGGAGGGATTAGGGGCAGGAGGAAAAGGGAATGACCGAGGATTAGATGACTTGATGGCATCACTGACTCGATGGATGTGAGTCTGAGTGAACTCCGGGAGTTGGTGATGAACAAGAAGGCCTGGTGTGCTGCAATTCATGGGGTCACAAAGAGCTGGACATGACTGAGTGACTGAACTGAACTGAACTGAACTGACCTGGGGAGTTCCTCTTTCAGTCTCCCATCATTTTGCCTTTTCATACTGTTCATGGGGTTCTCAAGGCAAGAATACTGAAGTGGTTTGCCATTCCCTTCTTCAGTGGACCACATTCTGTCAGATCCTTCCACCATCACCCGCTCATCTTGTGTGGCCCCATGGGCATGGCTTGGTTTCTTTGAGTTAGACAAGGCTGTGGTCCTAGTGTGATTAGATTGACTAGTTTTCTGTGAGTGTGGTTTCAGTTTGTCTGCCCTCTGATGCCCTCTTGCAACATCTACTCTCTTACTTGGGTTTCTCTTACCTTGGACGTGCGGTGTCTCTTCACGGCTGCTCCAGCAAAGTGCAGCCTCTGCTCCTTACCTTGGATTAAGGGTATCTCTTCACTTCCACCCCCCCTGACCTTGAATGTGGAGTAGCTCCTCTCGGGCCTGCTGCGCCCACACAGCCACTGCTCCTTGGATGTGGGGTGCTCCTGTTCGCCACCGCCCCCAGCCTAGGGCATTGGGTAGCTCCTCCCTGCCACCGCCTCTGACCAAAGATGTGAGGTAGCTCCTCTTGGAGGATATAAGCACATATAAATGATCGTTTTGTGTCTCAGTATTCTAAAACAAAGACAGCCAGAATCAAACATGATAAAAAAAATTACATTCCTAGTGTTTAATCAGATTTCATTACTGGATGAAAGTTTTGTGGTTTGGGAAAGAAGAAAATGTATAGATATTTTGCATTTGGGGCGGTGGTGGTTATAAATCACTATGACCAATAGGTTGAACTGCCCAATAGGTTGAACTGCAATAGGTCACTGATACAGATTCCAAACATGTGACGAAAATGGTTTAAAAAATGAGAGGGAAGACTCTCTTTGTGTCTTACCAAAAATGTATGTTTGTAAAACAAAGTGCATAGTAATACATTGAAAATATACTTAAAAGATTGTAAAAATTGGCTTTAAAAATTAGTGATCAGTTTTGAAATGCAGCAAAAACACAATCAACAAAGAAAGCAAAAAGGATAAGTTGCATTTCACTTTTAAAAATTTCTTCTCTTCTAAAGACATTATAAGAAAATTAAAAGAGTAGCCATATACTAGGGGAAAAAAAGCAAATACAAATACAGAAAAATATCTTGTTCAGAACTTGTATCAAAAATACATATGGAATTCATATTTAAAAATATGTATACTTAAGTAGGAATGAGATTTGATTGGATATTTCATCAATAAGATATATAAAGATGGAAATTAAGTATGTGAAAATATGTTCAGCATCATATATCACTAAGGGACTGCAAATTACACAACAGTGAGATACCACTACATGACTATTGCAATGGTGAAAATTCAAAACAACTGACAACATCACATGCTGGTCAGTTTATGATGCAGCAAGAATTCTTATTCATTTTTGATAAAATTCAAATGGTACCCTCACTCTGGAAGACAGTTTGGTTAGTTCTTACAAGCTAAACATGGCCTTATCATATGAACCAATAATACCATGCTAGCTATTTACCTAGCTAAGTTGAAAATTCATACCTATACAAAAATTTCCACATGGATATTTATGGTAGATTTATTCATAATTTATTCAAAATGAAAATAACAACTATATATTTAAAGAGGTGAACAGGTAAGCTGTGATATAGTCATACAATGAAGCTCTGATATATGCATACAATGAAATATTACTTGGTGACAGAAAAGAATGAGCTATTAAGCCACAAAAAGACATGGAGGAAACTTAAATGTCTACTGAAAATTGGAAAAAAAAAAAAAAGTGAGTTTGGAAAGGCTACATGGTGTATTACTTTAACTATGTAACATTGTATATGTTATCCATTTTGCGTAGTATATATGCTATGTTGCAGCTGCTAAGTCGCGTCAGTCATGTCCAACTCTGTGCGACCCCATAGAAGGCAGCCCACAAGGCTCCACCGTCCTTGGGATTCTCCAAGCAAGAACACTGGAGTGGGTTGCCATTTCTTTCTCTAATGCATGAAAGTGAAAAGTGAAAGTGAAGTCACTCAGTCGTGTCCGACCCTCAGTGACCCCATGGATTACAGCCTTCCAGGCTCCTCCATCCATGGGATTTTCCAGGCTATCCAACAATAATTTGACTATATTTCAACTGTATTCTGAAAGGGCAACACTAGACAGAATAAAAAAAGATGAGTATTTGGCAGGGGTCTCAAAAGAGCAAGCAAGTGATGAATAGGTGGAGCCCAAAGGATTTTAAAGAGAGTTAATTTCTTCTGTGTGATAATGTAATGGTGGATACATGATGCAATGGTGAATATATTAAATTTTGGCAAAACCTGCACAATGTAAAACAAAGGAGTGAACCCTAATTTAAAGTATGGATTTTAGCCAATAATAACATAACAATATTTATTCATCAATTGCAGCTAGTGTACCATCCTGATACAAGTTATTAACAACAGGGGACAATTTGAGAGCAATAGAGAGTACATGGGGACTCTCTGTACTACATTCTCAGTTTTTGTAAACCCAAAATGGATATAAAGATAGTGGCTATTACTGTTAAAAGACAATCTTTTAATATAATGTGATATGTTTCAAGGATAGATTATCACATAGTAAATGAAAACAAAGAGTTATGTAGAAACCATGGATGAATTTCACAGAAGTTTGTGAAATTAAATTACAGCATACAGATTATACACCCTTTGATTCAATTAATATGATGTGAAGACAAGAAAAACTAATCAATTAACTTGGCCTTAGTGTTATTAACTGGGATATGGCAATAGGCAAACCTTCTGTGGTTCTGGAATTATTTTCATCTTTTTTCCCCTAACTTTTTTGACGTCCTTCATAGCTCAGTTGGTAAAGAATCTGCTGCAATGCAGGAGACTCAGGTTTGATCCCTGGGTTCGGAAGAAACTCTAGAGAAGGAAATGAGAACCCACTCCATTATTCTTGCCTGGAGAATTCCATGGACAAAGGAGCCTGGAGGGCTACAGTTCACGGGGTCGCAAAAGTCAGACATGACTTAGCAACTAAACCACCACCATATATATATATGTGTGTGTGTGTGTGTGTGTGTGTGTGTGTGTGTGTATGTGTATATATATGTATACACGTATGTATGTATATATATGCAGAATAAAACTTTCAGTGATAAGATTAGTTCACTTGGGGGTATAGCTTAGTGGTAGAGCTTTTGACAGTAGATTAGCTCATTTACTCATATGACTTCAATATAAAAGGAAATCATTATTAGCCTCATTCACAAAATACAATACAGTCGATCATAGTGTCACATTTTTTTCCACCAAATTAATCATGCATAAACACCATTGAGCTTGTGGACTAGGCAGCAGTGGAGCAGAAATTAGAGGCAGCAATATAGGAGAAATAAAAAGAAAGGAGGAAAGATCTGAATTCAGACATATGATGATGAATAAAAAATAAATCAGTCATTTTACTTGTAAGTGGAATACTCTAGAGAATTTAAGCTACTCTGAATTGACAGGGCAGCTGGAGAAAAATGGCCACATTTATTTCTTTCATTACAAATTCCCTCTGTTTTCTTCTCAAAAGTGACTGGTCCTAGTCAAACACTCTTGCTGCTTATCCCCTAATATCTTCAAAAATTTAAGTTCTTATCTGAATGGCTGTTAAACTAGTGTTTAAATGAAATTTCATTGAACAACTAGATTTTGGTGATTATTATTAAACTAAACAATAGATACGCAGATGACACCTGCCTTATGGAAGAAAGTGAAGAACTAAAGAGCCTCTTGATGAAAGTGAAAGAGGAGAGTGAAAAAGTTGGTTTAAAACTCAACATTCAGAAAACTAAGATCATGGCAGCTGGGCCCATCACTTCATGGCAAATAGATGGGGAAATGGTGGAAACAGTGTCAGACTTTATTTTTGGGGTCTCCAAAATCACTGCAGATGTTGATTGCAGCCATGAAATTAAAAGATGCTTACTCCTTGGAAGGAAAGTTATGACCAATCTAGACAGCATATTAAAAAGCAGAGACATTACTTTGTCAACAAAGGTCCGCCTAGTCAAAGCTATGGTTTTGCCAGTGGTCATGTATGGATGTGAAAGTTGGACTGTGAAGAAAGCTAAGCACTGAAGAATTGATGCTTTTGAACTGTGGTATTGGAAAAGACACTGGAGAGTCCCTTGGACTACAAGGAGACCCAACCAGTCCATCCTAAAGGAGATCAGTCCTGGGTGTTCATTGGTAGGACTGAATTTGACACTGAAACACCAATATTTTGGCCACCTTATGTAAAGAGCTGATTCATTTGAAAAGTCCCCAATTTGGGGAAAGATTGAAGGCAGGGGGAGAAGGGGATGACAGAGGATGAGATGGTTGGATGGCATCACCGACTTAATGGACATGGGTTTGGGTCAACTCTGGGAGTTGGTGATGGACAAGTAGGCCCAGCAGGCTGCATTTCATGGGGTCGCAAAGAGTCAGACATGACTGAGCGACTCAAATGAACTGAACTGAAACAATAGAAGATAATGGTAAAGCATAAGAAGATGTGGTACATGTATGTAATGGAATATTACTCTGCCATAAATAAAGGATGAAATTATGCCATTTGCAGTGATATGGATACACACTATATATGTCCACGATATGGATATACACTACATGTTACCATACCAAGTGAAGTAAGCCAGACACAGAAAGTTAAATACCTGATATTGCTTATATGTGGAATCTGAAAAAAGAAAAAAAAAAAAAAGGGGTACACTTTAACTTATCTACACAACAGGCATAGAGGTACAGATTAAAAAACAAATTTACAGTTACTAAGGGAGTAGGGGGAAGAGATAATTTGAGATGGAGATTGACATATACACACTTAGGTCTTCCCTGTAGCTCAAACATTAAAGAGTCTGTCTGCAATGCAGGAGACCCGGGTTTGATCCCTGGGTTGGGAAGGTCCTCTGAAGAAGGGAATGGCAATCCACTCCAGTATTCTTGCCTGGAGAATCTAATGGACAGAGGAGTCTTGAGATCTACAGTCCGTGGTATTTCAAAGTCTTGGACATGATTGAAGCAACTAACACTTCACTACTACTGTACACACTGCTGCTGCTGCTGCTCAGTCGCTTCAGTCGTGTCTGACTCTGTGCGACCCCATAGATGGCAGCCTACCTACATATGAAATGTTGCTGTTCAGTAGCTCAGTCATGTCTGACTCCTTGTGACCCTGTGAACTGCAGCACACCAGGCTTTCCTGTCCTTTATTATCTCCTGGGGTTGTTTAAATTCATTCCATGAAGTCAATGATGCCATGTAACCATCTCATCCACTGTCACCCCCTTCTCCTCTTGTCCTGATCACCAGGGCCATTTCCAGATTGTTCACATCAGGTGGACAAAATATTGGAGTTTCGGATTCAGCATCAGCCCTTTCAATGAATATTTAGGGTTTATTTCCTTTAGGACTGACTGGTTTGACCTCCTTGCTGTCCAAGGGACTCTCAAGAGTCTTCTCTAGCACCATAGTTTGAAACCATCAATTCTTCAGCACTCAGCGTTTTTTATGGTCCAAATCTCACATTCATACATAAATACTAAAAAACCACAGCTTTGACTAGACACACCTTTATTGGCAAAGTGATGTTTCTGCTTTTTAATATATCTAGTTTTTTCATAGCTTTTCTTCCAAGGACCACTTGTCTTCTAACTTTGTGGCTGCAGTCACTATCTGCAGTGACTTTTGTAGACCAAGAAAATAAAATTTATCATTGTTTTCACTTTTTCCCCATCAATGTGCCATGAAGTGATGGGACTGGATGCCTTTTTTTTTTTTTTTCGGAATATTCAGTTTTAAGCCAGCATTTTCACTCTCCTCTTTCACCTTCCTCAAGAGGCTCCTTAATTCATCTTCATTTTCTGCCATTCAGGTGGTATTATGTGCACATATGAGGTTAAAGTTTCTCACGGCAATCTTGATTTTAGCTTGTGAGTCATCCAGCCAAGCATTTCACATGATGTACTCTACATAGAAATTAAATAAGCTGGGTGACAATATATAGCCTTGAGGTACTCCTTTCTCAATTTTGAGTCAGTCAGTTATTTCATGTCTGGTTCTAGCTGTTGTTTCTTGTCCTGCATACAGGCTTCTTAGGAGAAAGGTAAGGTGATCTGGTATTCCCATCTCTTTAAGGATTTTCCACAGTTTGTTGTGATCCACGTAGTCAAAGGATTTAACACAGTCAATGAAACAGAAGTAGTTTTTTTTTTTTTTTTTTTTTTTAATTCACTTGCTTTTTCTATGATCCAGCGGATGTTGGCAATTTGATCTCAGGTACCTCTGGCTTTTCTAAATCCAGTGTGAACCCCTTGAAGCTCTTGGTTCTCATACTTCTGAAGTCTAGTTTGAAGGAGTTTGAGCATAATTTTGCCAGTTATAGCATGAAGGTAAGGGCTTCCCTGATGGCTCAGATGGTACAGAATCCACCAGCAGTGCAGGAGACCCAGGTTCTAACCAAGGCTGGGGAGATCCCTTGGAGAAGAGACTATCCGTCCACTCCAGTATTCTTGCCTGGAGAATCTCATGCTTAAGGGAGCCTGGTGGTCTACAGTCCATGGGGTCACAAAGAGTTGGACATGACTGAGTAGCTAAGCACAGCATACACAGTGTATAGCACCGGGAACTCTACTCAGTATTCTGTAATCACCTGTATGGGAAAATAATCTAAGAAATAGGGGATATATAACATGTATGTGTATAACTGATTCATTTTGCTGTACCCGTGTAACTAACACCGAGCTGTAAATCAACCATGCTTCAATAAAAATCATAGCTTAAAAAAAGAAAAATATTTCAGGATGGAAAGCATCAATTATATTTAAAAAAAACCACCATTTTTTCACATCTAAATCTAAGCTTCTTTAGCATAATATTTAAGAGAAAACATTGAGTGCTGGAATATCTCACAGGTAGCTTTTTTTGAGACCATGCCAAAAATTAATTAAACTTTAAATGATCTTCTAAATGCTTTAATGATAAATATCATTATTAAAAATGTTCCTATACATTTAAAATAATGCTTATGAAGCATGTTTTAAAGTGTCTGCTTAGAAATTCTTGTTTCATGCTGATATATACTCTCTGGCACTTATCTATCTGTCACAGTGGAACATTGTGACATTTAGTCTGCTCTCTTGATACATGGCCTATTTGATTTGGATTTTCAAGTACCTCACCCAAATAGAATTTAGATGGTGCTTTTAATCACCATCCAGTCCTGACATCTTATTACATGATTCTGGTGAACTCTTCCTCCTCCTTTTCGATGAGTGATATATGAGGTTTTCTTATGGCAGAGAATGAAAAGATTCTTTATAAATTTCATCTTGAATAGAAGACTCCTCAGTTAATACATATTTCATAGGCTATAACACTGTAGCTGGCAATCTACCTTCTCTTGGAGGTTCCTGTCAGTTTCACATCTGGAAGTTACTTTGATGATCTCCTGTTTCATGATGCCATAATCCAAGAATTATATAGCTATACATATATGGAATGGTGGACAATTAAACATTTTATCTTTTCTCAAAATATGCCAGCAGCTTTATTTGACAGAGAACATTTAGAAAGCGATTGACAGCACAAACTAAAAGTCAGAGAGAATGAAAGAAAGTTAGCATCATGTTAAAAAAGAAATTATTACTTTGGAGTCTTGTGATAATTAACATGGAAAAATACATTATTTCCACATTGAATTTATTTGGTATGAAAAATCACTAATTTCTAAGCTGCCTGTATTAAGTATCAATACTTAATGCTAATTGTCATTATATGGTAGAATCAATGCCCAACTTAGTTTTACTTCATTCATAGTGTTTTGGCTATGGCCCTAAGTATGTAGTTGCAAATTTGTTTTCAGTTACTTTGCTATTACCCAAACATTTTAAAAATCATCCTAAAAATCCTACCAAAATGCATCTTGGTACATTTTTAAGGATTTAATGGAAACAATAGGTCATTTCATGTAACAAAATGTACTTCCAATACATTTATCAGCAAATATCATTTCTTTATACCTAATTTTAGACCTCCATAACATCATATTAAAAAGAAATCACTGGATGCTGGAATATCTAACTAGTGGTTTTCCTTGAGATTATGCCAAAAAATAAAACAAATTAGACACTACAAACACATTGATGATAAATAATGGCATTAAAAATTTCCCCACATACAAAATAATACTGATGGAGAATTGTTATTTTTACAATATTTAAATATCTGAACTTTCAATATTAAAACTTTCAACACATGACCATACTATATTCATAGAGCAAATAAAATAAAGCAAAAACAAATAAATGGGACCCTATTAAACTTAAAGACAAGAGAAACCATCAAGAAAAGACAACCTTTGAATAGGAAAATATTTGCCATTTATATGACTGATAAGCTAATATCAAAAATATATAAGCAACTCATACATCATTAAAAAAGATGAGCTGATTGAAAAATAGGTGAGAGAACTATATGGACACTTTTCCAAGGAGGAAATGCAGACAGCCAATAGGCACATGAAACATGCTCAACCTTGCTAATGACCAGGGAAATGCATCTCAAAACCATGAGATATCACTTTGTACCTGTCATGATAGCTATTATGAAAAAGAACAAAAATAAATATTGAGGATGTGGGGAAAAGATAACCTTTCTACATTGTTGGTGGAATGTAAATCAGCATAGCCAATTTGTGAACCAAAGTATGAAGGTTTTACAAAAAACTAAAAATAGACCTACCATAATAGTAGTTGTTTCAGTCACTCAGTTTTGTCCAACTGATTGTGACTCCCCATGGACAGCAGCCCACCAGGTTCCTCTGTCCATGGGGTTCTCCAGGCAAGAGTACTGGAGTGGGTTACCATTTCCTACTCAAAGACCTACCATATGACCCAGCAATTCCACTCTTGGAAATAGATCAGAAAAAAAAAAAAAAAAGCTAGTTCAAAACGATACATGCATCTCAATGTATATAGCAGTATTATTTACAATTGTGAAGATATGGAATCAATCTAGGTGCCCATCAACAGAGGAATGGATGAAGAAGACATGGTGTATATGCGGTGGAACACTACTCAGCCATTAAAAATGATGTTTTGGCAGTTGCAGCATAATCATGGGTCGACCTGAAGGGCATTATGCTAAGTGAAATAAATCAGACAGAGAAAGGCAGATACAGTATGAAATCACTTATATGTATAATCTAAATAAAAGAACAAACTCGTGAATATAACAGAAAACAAGCAGACTCAGATATAGAGAAGAAACTAGTGGTTACTAGTAGAGAGAGGGAAGGGAGGAGAACAATAAAAGTGTAGGGAATTAAAATATACAAACTATCATGTATAAAATAAACTACAAGGATATATTGAACAACGCAGAGTAAAAGCACATTATCTTATAATAGTTATAAATAAAATATAACCATTAAAATTGCGAACCACTATACTGTATACCCTGGAGAAGGGAACGGAAACCCACTCCAGTATTCTTGCCTGGAGAATCCCATGGACAGAGGAGAGCCTGGTGGGCTACTGCAGTCCATGGGGTCTCAAAGAGTTGAACACGATTTTTACTCACTCACTCATACTGTATACTTATAATTTGCATAATATATATCAGCTATACTACAATAAATAAACAGTTCCTATATTTTTGAAAGATAGCCTACGTGTATTAAAGCTCATAAAATTAAATAGTCATAATTATGTGTTCCAATCATTATGTACCAAATAACCCACATTCATATGAAGCTATAGTTCACTCATGCACCTTACAGTGAGTAATGCATTTTAGTGTCTTTTCCTTTGCCATCTTTTTTATCATTTTTGCTGAGGTTTCAGTTTAAATATTGTGCACATGTTTAATATTTTTTTCTTTTAATTGAGATTCACTACTAGTCTTTATACCATGCATACATTATTAGATATGCAAATTCCAAATATTTTCTCCTGGTTTATATCCTTTCATCCTTTTACCATTTTTTTTTTTGTTGTTGTTTGTTTGTTTAGATCATTCATCCAATCAAGAATCCAGGTGGGTCAGATGGTAAAAAAATCTGCCTGCAGTGCAGTAGATCCAGGTTCGATCCCTGGGTTGGGAAGATCTCCTGGAGAAGGCAATGACAACCCATTCCAATATACTTGCCTGGAGAATTCCATGGACAGAAGAGCCTGGCAGGCTACAGTCCATGGGGTCACACAGAGTCGGATATGACTGAGGGACTAACACTTTCTTTCTTTCATCTCATCAGTGTATATGAATACAGAACATTTAAGACGCACTTCTGCTGGTAATTCTAGAGTTTTCAAAAATATGGAATGAAGCCTTACAGCAATTCTTCAAGTTAGAGGAAAATAAGTGAATTCTTACAAGAGTCATGCAGCTTCAACTTTTCATAGAATATATTTTCTTCTAACAGAGTCCCAGACATAAATAAGGTTTGTGTTACCTTGCTAGCATGTTTTGTTTTTGGTTTTGTTTTTAATTTTCTCATTCAGTTATTGGTCTTTGCTCTACTTTTATTATAACAGTTGGGTTAAGAGGTCCCTACTCCCCTTCTCCAATCTTGCACAAATGTTAAATACTAAATGCCTAGATATTAGGGCCAATATTAGGATCAAAAACACCTAGTTTCTGTGACTTTTATTTACCAGTTTCTCCACTAACCTAATCGTCATTCTTAAAGTTTGAAATAAAAAGAAGACTCTTCATTTATTCTGTTTTTTTTTTTTAAATTTATTTTTAATATCTTTTCATTGTGGACCATTTTTAAAGTCTTTATTGAATTTGTTACTAGATTGCTTCTGTGTTATGTTTCGGATTTTTGGCCATGAGGCATATGAGATCTTATTAATAGCTCCCCAGCCAGGGATCAAAACTGCACCCCCTGCATTGGAAGGCACAGTTTTAAACACTGGATCACTAGAAGAGTCCTCTCTTT
Source organism: Budorcas taxicolor (assembly GCF_023091745.1). Taxonomy (NCBI): domain Eukaryota; kingdom Metazoa; phylum Chordata; class Mammalia; order Artiodactyla; family Bovidae; genus Budorcas; species Budorcas taxicolor. Next base: position 50,496,593 of record NC_068929.1, on the reverse strand, counting down.
TTTTTTTCATTCTTGAGCTAAGCAATACGTTTGAAATTGTTAGTATATTTTATTTAACATTATTGTGAATTTTTGTATATAAGTATATATTTTATCAATCAGACATATTGATGCTTACAGTGCTTTCTTCAATCAATTAATTATTTTTTATTTTATAACATTTATTAATGACACTTGTTTTATAACATTTGATTTTATAACATTTTTAAAAATGTATTAATTTTAAATTACATTGCAGTGTAATCAAGGACTGTTCTCTTTGTGATGCTTATTCTTATGGATTTTTAAAATAATTTCTTCATGATCAACTTTTCAGTAAATATTTTATGAATGCTACATGTAATCTCAAAAGGAAATACTAGTTTTGAGTTATTAATTGAGTCATTCAGTTGCTATATACACTTACTAAAATGTGTTTGCTTGATATATCTGACTGAAATACTTGTTCTCAAATGTTCCAATGTGATGGTGACTTGCCAACTTCATAACATTTATAAATTCTTTTGTATATACATATATATGTTTATATGGACTTCCCCAGTGACTCAGAGGCAAGGAATATCCCTGCCAATGCAGTAAATACAAGAAACGTGGGTTTAATCCCTGCGTGAGGAAGATCCCCTGGAGGAGGGCAAGGAAATCCACTCCAGTATTCTTGCATGGAGAATTCCAGGATGCAAAGAGTCAGACACAAATGAAATGGCTGAACATGCAGACACATATATGTGTATATTTGCTTTGTGTATTTTAGAGGTTAGTTTGCAATATTCATACAAAGATATAATTGCTGTAATTCTTTACCACAACTGCTCCTTTTAGTTCCTTAACTTTGTATTAATATCATTAATAACTATTTGGCAATAATTTTGTTATTAAACTCCAATAATTAAAAAGTAGAAGAACACTTAATTATTTAAATAATTATGAAATCCATCCTAATTACTAGATTTATTTTAGTATCTACAAGCATTATTATCTAAAGCATTATTGTCCTATATTTAGTGTTTCTATGTGAGATTTGTGCTTTGCTTGACATTTTTCATGGCCCTACTTTCAGCTTCCAGGGTTATCATGTTTTAGATTTGTATCACAGGTATTGCTAGATCTTTTTTAAACAACTGAATCTGAAGTTGGGTGACATTTGATGGCTGTGTTTACCCTACTTACATTAATACAACTTATTAATGTATTTAGATTTGTGTTTACTATCTCATTTTTAATAATCTGATATTCTGATGACAGTTATTATCACCATCAAACCTATGGCCTAACCATCATTTCCCCTTTAAATTAATCACATTTTGTCAACTACTACTCCTTTTAATGTCAGGATCCATATGACAGGCAGAGGCACCTGAGTAGAGAAAAAAATGTAGCCAATGCCACCTTTCCTCTTTTCTCCTAATCCTAATAAGGGCAAAGAGGCTGAAGTTCCCTCATCCCTCACAGAGGCATCAACCACAGATGGCGATAGATAGCTACAGTCTGAGGAAGGCAGGATGAGAGGGGATAACTTCATTTCTTGATGTAGATTCACTGAATAGTCAAACTGATGTCAGCATCTTCCTTTTGCCAGATTTCCACATTTTCATTTTCTTTCAACACATCACATTTTTATAATGACTATACAGCAGTATATCAAAGTAAACTTCTTCCACTGGAACTTGACAAAGTTAAGACTAATAAGACAAATTACTCTTTTCTCCAGAATCTATTCCTTCAGTGTTTCCTATCTTACAGACTGGCACATGCATGCCTGCTAAGTTGCTTCAATCACGTTTGACTCTATGTTACCCCATGGACCATAGCCCACCAGGCACTTTTGTCCATGAGGATTCTCCAGGCAAGCATACTGGAGTGGGTTGCTAAGGGATGTGACCCACCCATGGTCAAACCTGCATCTCTTATATCTCCTGCACTGGCAGGCTGGTTCTTTACCACTAGCACCACCTGGGAAGTCCATCTTACAGACTGGTACCAACATCAATTCATCCACAAGCAGAAACCAAAGTACCAATTTCTGTTACCCACTCCCATGATCTCCTAAGTCAATTTGCTACTGAGTTCAGGTCATGTTTATTCTACACTTGACTTCATCCTCCTGTCTGCATCCTGCCCTTCATTTTTGTAAATTTTCCAATTTACTCTCCACTTTCCAGCTTGTCCCCTTCATATACATCTGATATTGCTGTAAGAATACTTGCTACAAAATTCTGCATTATTTATGTCAGCCTTATTTTTAAATTACTTATGTGCCTTCCCACTTGATTTCAATATGATTTTCACATTCCTTGTCTTAAACATGTAATTCCTCAACAAACATATCTCTGTTTAGCTGTCCTTTCTAAGCCCACCTTTACTGTTCAGTTCAGTTCAGTTAAGTTGCTCAGTTGTGTCCAGCTCTTTGAGACCCCATGAATCACAGCAAGCCAGGCCCCCCTGTTCATCACCAACTCCTGGAGTTCACTCAGACTCACGTCCATCGAGTCAGTGATGCCATCCAACCATCTCATCCTCTATCGTCCCCTTCTCCTCCTGCCCCCAATCCCTCCCCGCATCAGAGTCTTTTCCAATGAGTCAATTCTTCACATGAGGTAGCCAAAGTACTGGAGTTTCAGCTTTAGCATCATTCCTTCCAGAGAACACCCAGGGCTGATCTCCTTCAGAATGGACTGGTTGGATCTCCTTGCAGTCCCAGGGATTCTCAAAGAGTCTTCTCCATCACCACAGTTCAAAAGCATCAATTCTTTGGTGCTCAGCTTAATTCACAGTCCAACTCTCACATCCCTACATGACCACTAGAAAAACCATAGCCTTGGCTAGACGGACCTTTGTTGGCAAAGTAATGTCTCTGCTTTTGAATATGCTATCTAGGTTGGTCATAACTTTTCTTCCCAGGAGTAAGCGTCTTTTAATTTCATGGCTGCAGTCACCATCTGCAGTGATTTTGGAGCCTGAGAAAATAAAGTCTGACACTGTTTCCACTGTTTCCCCGTCTGTTTGCCATTACTGTACGTGTTGACATATCTCTAGTCGTATTACAGAAATAATCACCTTCTCTGGATGTTGGATGATTTAACACTTCTGCATCTAAATATATGTTATTATTTCAAAAATAGATTATCTTTTCCTGTACTGTTTTTTATAAATTAAACTTAATCAACTCAATCTTTCTCCAAAATCCAGCATTAGCATGAATTTCTTCAAGTCTTCTTGGAAATTCTCTTCAAAGTTCCTAGATGCTCCTTTCTAATGTCTGTGCAAACTCATTTTAAATGTTGTCATTGGCTGATATTTCAGTCTCTTGTTCTAACTAGACATCAGAGTTCAGTCTTAATATATTCTTCTGAATTATCTCCCATCTGCATTGTAGAAGAAACTACTAACTGCAATGTATCTATTTTATTAATTTGGAAAAGTGGCCACAGGTATGAGCTTATAGGAAAGAAGGAAAATAAGGAGATCTAGTGCAGATATCACAGATATGTAGCTTTTTAAAGACATGTAGCTTTTTAAAGTTTTTTTGAACTTTTGGGAACCACCCAGACTCATCTCCTAAACACTATTTCCTTTATATAATTAAATGTCATCAAGCATATCCAGTTTTGAATTTACAAAAGTACTTATGAATGCATAAATGTATGCATTTTGTATATAGGTATTTCTTTGTTTTGTGAATAAGATAACAAGTACTACATAATGAGCTGTTGATGGTGGTTTAGTCTCTAAGTTGTGTCTGACCCTTGTGACCCCAAGGACTGTAGCCTGCCAGGTTCCTCTGTTAGCTTAATGATTTTGTGTTTCATTGTCTTAGTTTCCCGATTGCCACTGTAACATATTAGCACAAAATTAGTGGCATAAAAAATGCAAACTTATTTTCATAGTGTTCTGGATGTCAGGATTCCAAAAATCAAGGTGTTGACAGGGCTGCATTCTTTGTGGAGGCTCTAGGGGATAGTCTGTTTTCTTTCCTTTTCTAACTTTGAGAGGGCATCTGCACTCTTTGTCTCGTGGAACCACCTTTCACCTTTAAAATCAGCTGAGTAGAACCTTCCAATCCCCCTCTCCCCTCTTTTTTTGTTGTTTTTTTCTAACTTGAAACTTTGGGCTTTTACTCATTTAAGACCTTTATGAGTACAATGGGCCCACCTGGATAATTCACAGCAACTTTTTCATCTCAATATCCTTAACTTCATCATATATACAAAACTGTTTTATGTATTAAGGTCTTTTATGTGTTACCATGTAAGGTAACAACAGTTCAGTTCAGTTCAGTAGCTCAGTAGTGTCCAACTCTTTGTGACCTCATGGACTGCAGCATGCCAGATCTGTCTATCCATCTCTAGCTCCAGGAGTTTACTCAATTCAAGTCCATTGAGTCCATGATGCCATGCAACCATCTAATCTTCTGTCATCACCTTCACTGCACACCTTCAATCTTTCCCAGCATCAGGGTCTTTTCAAATGGGTCACCTCTTCACATCAGATAGCCAAAGTATTGGACTTTCAGCTTCTACACCAGTCCTTCCAATGAATATTCAAGACTGATTTCCTTCAAGTGGACTGGTTGGATCTCCTTGCAGGCCACCAGACTCTCAAGAGTCTTCTCCAACACCACAGTTCAAAAGCACCAATTCATCTGCGTTAAGCTTTCTTTATAGTCCTACTCTCACATCCATACATGACTACTGGAAAAACCATAGACTTGAATAGATGGACATGTGTTGGAAAAACAATGTCTCTGCTTTTAAATATGCTGTCCAGGTTGGTCATAACTTTCTTTCCAAAGAATCAGTGTCTTTTTAATTTCATGGCTGCAATCACCATCTGCAGTGATTTTGGAGCCTAATAAAATAAAGTCTATCACTATATCCACTGTTTCTCCATCTATTTGCCATGAAGTGATGGGACAGGATGCCACGATCTTAGTTTTCTGAATGTTGAGTTTTAAGCCAACTTTTTCACTCACTTCTTTCACTTTCATCAAGAGACTCTTTCGTTCTTCTTCACTTTCTGCCATAAGGGTGGTGTCATCTGCATCAGTCAGTTCAGTTCAGTCGCTCAGTCATGACCGACTATTTGCAACCCTGTGAACTGCAGCACTCCAGGCCTCCCTGGCTATCACCAATTCCTAGAGTTTACCTAAACTCATGTCCATTGAGTCAGTGATGCCATCCAACCATCTCATCCTCTGTCATCCCCTTCTCCTCCTGCCCTCAATCTTTTCCAGGATCAGGGTCTTTTCAAATGAGTCAGCTCTTCACATCAGGTGGCCAAAGTGTTGGAATCTCAGCTTCAACATCAGTCCTACCAAAGAACACCCCGGACTGATCTCCTTTAGGACGGACTGGTTGGATCTCCTTGCAATACAAATGACTCTGAAGAGTCTTCTCCAAAGCCACAGTTCAAAAGCATTAATTTTTCTGCTATCAGTCCTCTTTACAGTCCAACAATCACATCCATACATGACCACTTGAAAAACCATAGCTTTGACTAGACGGACCTTTGTTGACAAAGTAAAGTGTCTGCTTTTTAATATTCTGTCTAGGTTGGTCATAACTTTCCTTCCAAGGAGTAAGCGTCTTTTAATTTCATGGCTGCAATCAACATCTGCAGTGATTTTGGAGCCCCCCCCCCCCAATAAAGTCAGCCACTCTTTCCACCATTTCCCCACCTATTTGTCATGAAGTGATGGGACCGGATGCCATGATCTTCGTTTTCTGAATGTTGAGCTTTAAGTCAACTTTTTCACTCTCTTCTTTCAATTTCATCAAGAGACTCTTTAGTTCCTCACTTTCTGCCGTAAGGGTGGTGTCATCTGCATATCTGAGGCTATTGATATTTCTCCCGGCAATCTTGAATCCAGTTTGTGCTTCCTCCAGCCCCACGTTTCTCATTATGTTCTCTGCATGTAAGCAAAATAAGCAGGGTAACAATATACAGCCTTGACATACTCCTTTTCCTATTTGGATCAGTCTGTTGTTCCATGTCCAGTTCTAACTGTTTTTTCCTGTCCTGCATACAGGTTTCTCAAGAGGCAGGTCAGGTGGTCTGGTATTCCCATGTCTTTCAGAATTTTCCACAGCTTATTGGCATAATCAATAAAGCAGAAATAGATTTTTTTTTTTTTTGAAATCTCTTGCTTTTTTGATGATTCAGCGAATGTTGGCAATTTGATCTCTTTTTCCTCTGTCTTTTCTAAAACCAGCTTGAACATCTGGAAGTTCATGGTTCACGTATTGCTGAAGCCTGGCTTGCAGAATTTTGAACATTATTTTACTAGCATGTGAGATGAGTGCATTTGTGTGTTAGTCTGATCTTTTTCTGAACTGACCTTTTCTGGTCCAGAGGCCACTGTTGAGTTTTCCAAATTTGCTGGCATATTGAGTGCTCACTTTCATAGCATCATCTTTTAGGATTTGAAATAGCTCAACTGGAATTCTATCACCTCCACTAGCTTTGTTCATAGTGATCCTTTCTAAGGCCACTTGACTTCACATTCCAGAATGTCTGGCTCTAGATGAGTGATCACACCATTGTGACTTTTTGTGTCATGAAGATTTTCTTTGTACAGTTCTTCTGTTTATTCTTGCCACCTCTTCTTAATGTCTTCTGCTTCTGTTACGTCCATGCCATTTATGTCCTTTATTGAGCCCATATTTGCATGAAATGTTCCCTTGGTATCTCTAATTTTCTCGAAGATATCTCCACTCTTTCCAATTCTATTGCTTTCCTCTGTTTCTTTGCACTGATCACTGAGGAAGGCTTTCTTTTCTCACCTTGAATGCAGAGTTCCAAATTACAAGGTGAGAAAAGAAAGCCTTTCTTAGTGATCAGTGCAAAGAAACAGAGGAAAGCAATAGAACTGGAAAGACTAGAGATATCTTCAAGAAAATTAGAGATACCAAGGGAACATTTCATGCAAATATGGGCTCGATAAAGGACAGAAATGGCATGGACTTCCTATGCTTTTCTCTTCTCTTCTTTTCACAGATATTTGTAAGGTCTCCTCAGACAGCCACTTTGCTTTTCTGCATTTCTCTTTCTTGGGGATGTTCTTGATCCCTGTTTCCTATACAATGTCACGAACCTCCATCCATTGTTCATCCGTCACTCTGTCTATCACATCTGGTCCCTTAAATCTATTTCTCACTTTCCACTCTATAATCATAAGGGATTTGATTTAGGTCATAACTGAATGGTCTAGTAGTTTTGCCTATTTTTTTTCAATTTAAGTCTGAATTTGGCAATAAGGAGTTCATGATCTGAGCCACTGTCAGCTCCCAGTCTTGTTTTTGCTGACTGTATAGAGCTTTTCCACCTTTGGCTGCAAAGAATATAATTATTCTGATTTTGGTGTTGGTCATCTGGAGATGTCCATGTATAGACTCTTCTTTTGTGTTGTTGGAAGAGGGTGTTTGCTGTGACCACTGCATTCTCTTGGCAAAACTTTACATGCTTTTGCTCTGCTTCATTCTGTACTCCAAGGCCAAATTTGTCTGTTACTCCAGGTATTTCTTGACTTCTTACTTTTGTGTTCCAGTTCCCTATAATGAAAAGGACATCTTCTTTGGGTGTTATTTCTATAAGGTCTTGCAGGTCTTCACAGAACCGTTCAACTTCAGCTTCTTCAGCATTATTGATCTGTGCATAGACTTGGATTACTGTAATATTGAATGGTTTGCCTTGGAAATGAATAGAGATCATTCTTTCGTTTTTGAGATTGCATCCAAGTACTGCATTTTGGGCTCTTTTGTTGACTATGATGGCTCCATTTCTTCTTAGAAATTCTTGCCCACAGTAGTAGACGCAATGGTCATCTGAGTTAAATTCACCCATTCCAGTCCATTTTAGTTTCCCAATCCCTAAAATGTAGACATGCACACTTGTCATATCCTGTTTGACCATTTCCAATTTGCCTTGATACGTGGAGCTACCATTCCAGGTTGCTATGCAATATTGCTCTTTACAGCATCAGACCTTCCTTCAATCACCAGTCTCATCCCCAACTGGATGTTGTTTTTGCTTTGGCTCTGTCTCTTCATTCTTTCTGGAGTTAATTCTCCACTGATCTCCAGTAGTATATTGGGCACCTACTGACCTGGGGAGTTCTTCTTTTGGTATCCTATCATTTTGCCTTTTCCTACTGTTCATGGGGTTCTCAAGGCAGGAATACTGAAGTGGTTTGCCATTCCCTTCTCCAGTGGACCACCTTCTGTCAGACCTCTCCACCATGACCTGTCCTTCTTCTGTGGCCCTACACAGCATAGCTCATAGTTTCATTGAGTTAGACAAGGCTATGGTCCATTTGATTAGATTGGTTAGTTTTCTGTAACATATTCACAAGCAAATCCAAGTATGAGCCAGACAACCTTTCAAATGGAGAATAATTTGTCGATAGAAAAGGGCATGGCCTTACTCCCAAATTCAATGATTTAGGACTCATAATCTCTCACTAGGGTTTGTCAAGGTGCCATGGAAATTATCTCTCTGACACAGACACCTGCAATAACAATAGGTTTCTGGGTCAGAAGGCCCAAGTGGCAGGTCAGTTGCACAGCAACCTGGATTTATTACAGGGCCCTTCTTGTTCTTGGCTCAACTCAAAATTAGTAGCCTTTCAAATTATCCAGGAAGCAGATTGGAATTGGATGGACAAATGTGACATACATTGCCCTCAAAATCCATAAACATGATCCACTAAATATTGTGCCTATTTATTGATAGTGATTGTTGAAAGGGGAGATATTTTTCTTTCTCTCTAGAGCATAAGAAAAAAAAAAAAAGAAGAAGAAGAAGACCACTTGAATCCAAGATATTTCATCAGTTTTACAGATGTGTGGATATTGAGAGGTTTGCTTATGCAACTTTAGCATCCTCTATTTTACTAAAGACCTAGGATACTGGCTACTTCCTGTGTATTTGTTTTGGAATGATCATACAATCAGGACTATAATGGACCAGTGCCTTATTCTGTGCAGTATCCACACCTGTCCCTACTCCAGAATATTTTATGACAGAGAATTGGGGAGTTGATATATCTCTGAAACAAGACAAGAAAGGTATGGTCTTGTCTTTACCATGTGACAGCCAACTGCTTATGTTTTCCTTGGCTGGCAGAGATAGAGGGGGGAAAGTGCATTTCTATTTCAATAGCTGTATACCAGGTGTCAGGGTCTGTGTTAATTTTCTCCAGGGGAGGCATCGTATCTGGAAATGCAGCTGTGATTGGAATCACTACCTAATTATGTGTGTGATAATTGACTGTCATTCTCCTTGACACATCTGGCTTTACACTGTCCAAATAGGCACATTAAATGGGAATGTGGTAGAAATTAGCACTTTTGCATATTTCAGGTCATTAATGGTGGCAGTAATCTTTCTGATTCCCCTAGGGGTGTGATATTTTTGCTTTGTTTTGTTTTCTAGCAAGTCACTGTTGGGCAAGTGCAATTCCAGTGGCTCCAGTACCATAACAGTACTTTTCCCATGGGTCAGAAAAACAATGTGGGGATTTTGATAGTTATTTCTTGTTTCTGTACCCTATATGTTTGCTGTTGAGAGAAATAGCCATAGAATGGGTCTAAGATTGCACTGGCAGTGAATTGGGTCAAGGATCCACTTACTACCAGACCTCCATAACCACATCATTAGTTTCCAGAAACAGTTAAAGTCGGGGAACATTAATCCCTATAGCTAGTTAGTTAATGTTAGTCACTCAGTCATGTCTGAATGTTTGTGACCTCATTAACTGTAGCCATTCTCTTCTTCCAGGAGATCTTCCTGACCCAGGGATCAAACCTGGGTCTCTTGCATTTCAGGCAGATTCTTTACCATCTTGGCCAAAATGGAAGCCCAATAATCCCTACAAGATTTGCTATTTTCCTTCCTTCTGAGGTGGTTTGAAGAAAGATTCAGAACATATATCTGTGACCATGCTGCAACATTCTTCCTAAAGTGGATTCTAGTTTAGCCTCAGTCATGATGTTATAGGGCTATAAAGTGACTTTATCTTTGAAATGGGTTGAGGTCATGAATTTGTACTAGGATGATTCCAGTTAGGTATCTCTCTCCCAGATCTTATTATTATTTTTTTTTCTTCTTACATATGTCAATATACACCCTGTTAATTTTGAAATTTCATTCATTTCTATACTTCCCTATATCTTTGAAGATAAAACAAACAAAAAAATAACTCTCAATATTTAGTTTATGGATATAATTGTTCTATCATGTTTCTGAAGTTATAGGCTACCACCCAGCCTCTGCATATATAAAAAAAAATAAATTCCCATTTGGATCACCTCTGAGTGTCTATATATTGTGTTCCATCATCAGAACAATCTTTAAATTTTATAAATCAATGACACTATGAGGAGAATGAGATAGCCATGACCACTCACTCTTACATAGCTTCTTGGACAATGGCTTTTGGATAACTAATTGTATAAACTTGCACAGCAGTCACTTGGAAGGGAAATACTCCTTATGATGATCCTGTTTCGTTTGTGACTTGTCACTTGTTGCTGTGTCTACTAGTGGTTGCCATGTCTCCAGACCAAAATTTTCTCAACATAGGATTATTCAAAGCTGACAGTGCTTATTTCTAAACTCTGATGGCTAGATAGTCACCAAACAGGCCCTCTCTAGGACAGGAGGAATGATGGACCACTTGAACTGCAGTATCTGGGCTCAGTTTTATTTATTTCTTGTCACAGCCAATGTATCATAGAAGCCTATTCCAGAGCCCCTTTTATCCTCTTATGTCTTTGATTTTGGTATTTATTTTTCAGGCCAGAACCTTGGTTTGTCTGGATGCTTTCAATGACCCATACAGAGGAAAGTTAAGGTTAGATTCTCCCATGGTAGAGAAATGGTACCCTGTCTTACTGGTGATGACATTCAGGTTATGGGAGTGGCTACTTTGATTTCTTTGCTGCCATATATTTCACCTCTGTTACCAGTAAAATACAGTATCCTAAGGCCCTTAGGAGTACTTTTGGTTATACCCTTGGAGAATGGGAAAGACTAGAGATCTTTTCAAGAAAATTAGAGAGATCAAGGGAATATTTCATGCAAAGATGGGCTTGATAAAGGACAGAAATGGTATGGACCTAAGAGAAGCAGAAGATATTAAGAAGAGGTGGCAAGAATACACGGAAGAACTGTACAAAAAAGATCTTCATGACCCAGATAATCATGATGATGTGGTCACTAATCTAGAGCCAGACATCTTGGAATGTAAAGTCAAGTGGGCCTTAGAAACCATCATATGAACAAAGCTAGTGGAGGTGATGGAATTCCAGTTGAGCTGTTTCAAATCCTGAAAGATGATGCTGTGAAGGTGCTGCACTGTATGCCAGCAAATTTGGAAAACTCAGCAGTGGCCACAGGACTGGAAAAGGTCAGTTTTCATTCCAATTCCAAAGAAAGGCAATGCAAAAGAATGCTCAAACTACCACACGACTGCACTCATCTCACATGCTAGTAAAGTAATGCTCAAAATTCTCCAAGCCAGGCTTCAGCAATATGTGAACCATGACCTCCCTGATGTTCAAGCTGGTTTTCAAAAAGGCAGAGGAACCAGAGATCAAATTGCCAACATCCACTGGATCATGGAAAAAACAAGAGAGTTCCAGAAAAACATCTATTTCTGCTTTATTGACTATGCCAAAGCCTTTGACTGTGTGGATCACAAGAAACTGTGGAAAATTCTGAGATAGATGGGAATACCAGACCACCTGACCTGCCTCTTGAGAAATCTGTATGCAGGTCAGGAAGCAACAGTTAGAACTGGACATGGAACAACAGACTGGTTCCAAATAGGAAAAGGAGTATGTCAAGGCTGTATATCGTCACCCTGCTTATTTAACTTATGCAGAGTACATCATGATAAATGGTGGGCTGGAAGAAACACAAGCTGGAATCAAGATTGCCAAGAGAACTATCAATAACCTCAGATATGCAGATGACACCACCCTTATGGCAGAAAGTGAAGAGGAGCTAAAAGCCTCTTGATGAAAGAGAAAGAGGAGAGTGAAAAAGTTGGCTTAAAGCTCAACATTCAGAAAATGAAGATTATGGCATCTGGTCCCAACACTTCATGGGAAATAGATGGGGAAACAGTAGAAACAGTGTCAGACTTTATTTTGGGGGGCTCCAAAATCACTGCAGATGTTGATTGCAGCCATGAAATTAAAAGACGCTTACTCCTTGGAAGGAAAGTTATGACCAACCTAGATAGTTTATTCAAAAGCAGAGACATTACTTTGCCGACTAAGGTCCGTCTAGTCAAGGCTATGGTTTTTCCTATGGTCATGTATGGATGTGAGAGTTGGACTGTGAAGAAGACTGAGCGCCGAAGAATTGATGCTTTTGAACTGTGGCTTTTGAGAAGACTCTTGAGAGTCCCTTGGGACTGCAAGGAGATCCAACCAGTCCATTCTGAAGGAGATCAACCCTGGGATTTCTTTGGAAGGAATGATGCTATAGCTGAAACTCCAGTACTTTGGCTACCTCATGCGAAGAGTTGACTCATTGGAAAAGACTCTGATGCTGGGAGGGATTGGGGGCAGGAGGAGAAGGGGATGACTGAGGATGAGATGGCTGGGTGGCATCACGGACTCGATGGATGTGAGTTTGAGTGAACTCCGGGAGTTGGTGATGAACAGGGAGGCCTGGCGTGCTGCGATTCATGGGGTCGCAAAGAGTCGGACAGGACTGAGCGACTGAACTGAACTGAACTGAACTGCTAGACAATGCAAGAACCTAGCCAGGGTGCCTGGCCTTAGTGAGTACCTTCAAGTTACACCGAGGGACTGATTCTTCCAGCAAAGGAACTACCTATGCTGTCCCAAGGAGAGCATGCTATAGTTGTCTAAGTACAAACGTTAGTTCCTGTACTTAGCCTAAGTACAAATGCTTAGTCCCATTCCCTTTAGAATAAGAGAGATAACCAGACTCCTTCTCCTTCTCCCATTTTCTACAAATCCCTAGGGTACACCTAGAAGTTTTGCACAAGAAACTATCACCAAAATCAAGCCTAGATACAGGAGAGGAAATTTTAAACATTAAAAATAAATTATGTGTGTATGTGTATAATTTGGAACAATTGAAAATATTTACTAGAAGAATTTATAAAATATAAAGATAACAAGGGCACTGATTAGCTGCTGTGCATCTACAATAGAGATTCTAAATTACATTTAACATATGCCAAAAGAGGGCTTTCCTGGTAGCTCAGATGATAGAGAATCTGCCTGCAATGCAAGAGACCCAAGTTCAATCCCTTGAGAAGAGAATGGCAATCCACTTCAGTGTTCTTGCCTGGAAAATTCCACGGACAGAGAAGCTTGGCAAGTTACAGCCTATGGGGTTGCAAATAGCCAGACATAACTCAGTGACTAACACACAAAATACACCAACTGATAAGGTTTCATAGATTAATTAATCCTAGGGTTCAAGTTCAAGTTCTATCTTGGGATCTCACTGAATTTAAGCATAATGTCTCCTATAATTTGTGGAGGATGATTAACTATGTCAGAGAAAACTAAGAATACCTCACTTAACTATGGCTTTGGCTAAATCTCTCATTGTCCTATAATAGTTTATCTTGAGCATAAACAGTATGACACAATGAATACTAAGTTAAAATTGAATTAAGATCTTGACAAGCACAGATTGGTTTGCCAAAATTAGATTCTATGGACACCATAATTTAAATGGTACAATGTAAGTTATAATAGGGCCTTCAAGTATTAAAACATATTATATAAGATCTAATAATGAATTAATGGAGATTATCCTCACTGCTTCTCAATATCAAAATCCAATTTTGCCTGATCTTAGACCTAAAAAAAATATATATATATGAATGGTCCTTCATGGTGGAGTGTGTGTGTGTGCTTAGTCACTCAGTCATGTCCAATTCTTTGCGACTCCATGTACTATAGTGTGCCAGGTTCCTCTGTCCATGGGATTTTTCAGGCAAGAATACTGGAGTGGAACTGAACCCAGGTCTCCTGCATTGCAGGTGGATTCTTTACTGTATGAGCCACCAGGGGAGCCCCATGATGTATTTCTGCAAGCATAATGCTGTGATCTTATTCATTAAGTTCCCTAAACCCAGGAGTTCCCTAGTGGTCGAGTGATTAAGAATCTGCTTTCCATTGTAGGGGATGTGGGTTCAAGTCTTGGTCAGGGAACAGGATTCTACTTTCTGAGGGACAACTAAACCCATGTGGCACAAGAGAAGCCCACATACCACAACTAGGGAAAGCCCACAAGCCTCAAGTAAGACACAACACAAAAAAATAATTAAAGAAAAAGAAATAAAAAGTTCCCTAAACCCAATACCAATGTTATTAAAGTTAATAACATCAATCCAATCAGCTACTGGAAATATTTTGCTACTGTAATTAACTAATACATTCTGTTCAGTGATTATTTCAATAGCTTCTTGGTTGCAGTTCGCCTTCACCTTCAACAGGACACAATACACCTTTTTCAAACTATCCGTGTGTTGCCTTAGCAGCCTTGCCTTTGCACACAATTTTTGCAAGATTTAACTGCACCCAATTTTGTCTAGGAGCACAGGTACAAAATTGAATTGATGACTTCCTCCAAGGAGTTTGATTTCACACACTATTTTGAATCTACATGTCTAATAACTTTTAGTCCTTTTTGACTTCTGGAGGCAATATAGTCCTCATTTTAAAATTTTACTTAGCCTCATAGATGTCACTACTTAAAATCAGTCCACTATAAAAAACAATCTCTCCAACAAAGGCTCTAAAATCAGCATACAGTCTCATTTGTGCTTCCAGAGGCTCCTTCATCATAGGGACTTTAACAACCTCTTGTTGAGTTTTCTGGAGCCTCTGGACCAGCTATATGGACATACAGCTTTGATGGGCTTCTATCACAAGAAACTGTCATTATTAACCCAATGCTGTACATCACTGGAGTGAAAGTTACTGGTCACATACTGGGCTCTATTGAAAACAGAGTCTTTCATAGATGCTGAGCCTATGACCCTCTGTACCCATATGTCCATTATGCTTTGATCCATGGAAGCAGCACCCCACAAACTCTTCCAGGCTGCCAAGTCCTTCTTGATTTAGTATGAAACCAAACCTGGGAACTGAGGCATGTTCCACCTGCAGAATGGGGTGGTCTCTTCTGTTCTAAGTTTCTGGCCAGATACCACGTTCTGGAAGGGATCATTCCTCCCCAAATCCCTTGACTACCTGGAGAATCCCTTGAGATTAACTGAGTCAACAGTGGGGAAAGTTCATAGACTGTCTGAAGAGCATTGCTGTCATCATAAACATGATGGAGCTAAGTGAAACATAGCTGCTTTCCATCATTTAACAAGGATGTCCAAATAAACACTGGGACCCAAGATGATGACAAGCAGCAGTCATTTTAGTACTGGACATCAGCAAATGGCTCCATCTTGTGCATTAATACAAACTCTTGTCCCATTACAGACAGTTGTTCCCTTCAGGATAAAAATGTCTGGGAATCTCTTGTCCCACAGACATGTTAAACATAAACCAAGGTCAAAGATCTCTATGTAAACTAAGGCCACAATGTGAAGTGTCACAGTACATGCCTTATGCCTCTGTAGGCTCAGATGTTGCTAATAGTAACCAAGGCACATTTTACTTCTCTGGATACACAATGTCATGCTCTTTACAAAGGGAACGAAACTTTCATCTCCCCTCTAGGTCCCAGGCAGTTGGTTTAATTAACAGACATAAAAATTTCCTCGAACAACTCTCATTTAAACTCCAGTCTGACAAATGGTCTCTATTTGACCCAAGGCCTTAAACTGTCTGAATGCAAGACCCCTTGGCTGACTCATACCTCACACCAACTACAAAAATATATTCTCATTGCCCTTTCCTCTTTTTAAAGAGGAATATGTCTCACTGCCATGTAAATAAAGACTAGTTCTACACGGGGTCCTTAAGTAAAATTTCCTTTTATCTATGTGAATTTTTCTTCGTGCTCCCATATCACAGGCTAGAGGACAAATCAAGGGTGCATACACTCCTGGGACCTGTTACACATCCCCTGTCCATCTGCTATGGAACATGTATGAATCTAAACTTCAACCAATTAAAAAACCTCCTTAGTATTGGGGTTTAAATGAGTACTTAATTAATCCCGGCTCTCCTTCAAATTCTCTCCAAGAAACTACAGTGAGTCCTCCAGAACCATATCTACAGACAGTATAAGCTACCAAAAAGGGGGATTTAAAAATTCTGCTTTATAAGGAAAAATCACATTCATAAATAGTAATAAACTCAACATTTATATTAATTTTATTTTATTATTATTATAAAATACATAATTATAGTTATAATAAACACAGCCATTTATATTCATAATTATAAACCACACATTGATATATTACTTTCATTGGTTATAATATGTGCTGGAGAGACATCAACATCAGAAAACAAAAGTATATCAAGTCTATCTGCACAGCATGCTGTTAACTACTGGTCTTATTACTACTGGTCTGAGTGCTTTCACTTTGGGATCCAGAGGTTTCAACTCTCCAAGAAAGCCATTGTTTCAACCAAATATGGCAAATACTGTGGCCAAATGTCATCGTGTTTAGTTCATACAAGCCTTACATCCCAAAGACCTCGCTTACTTACCTGTATATGTGTGTGTGTGCTCAGTCTTGTTCGACTCTTTGTGACCCTATGGATTATAATCTGCCAGCCTCCTCTGTCCATGGAATTTTCAGCAAGAATAATGCAGTGGGTTGCCATTTCCTCCTCCAGGGAATTTTCCCAACCCGAGGAACGAACCCACATCTCTAGGGTCTCCTGCATTGGCAGGCAGATTCTTTACCACTGAGCCACCTGGGAAGCTCCTCACTTACTTATCCAACAACAAGTCACCAAAAACCAAGTGAGGCTTGGAGCCCATGGTAATTGGGTAAATTGGAGGCTACACCTGCAGACAGGATCAAAGCTCCACCAATATCTTGACTGCAGCCTTGTGGGATCCTAAGCAGCAGACCCAAGTGAACCTCTGCTCCATGGTCTTCTGAGCTATAGGACAGTGAGATATTAATTTATGTTGTTTTTACATGCTAGTTTCACGGCAAAATGTTCTGAATACAATAGACAATATAAATTATATATATATTTGTCTATTGTAATGGAAGAGATAGAATCACATTCAGAGATGGATACATTTAAAATTATTTATAGACACATACCTTGTTTAATAAACACTCCCATTTGTTTAGGTTCTCAATTACCTACAACAGGATTTACTGTGCCTAGATCAAGCAGAAAAGGTAATTTGTAAATATTTTTAAATATATTAGGAATTTCAGAGTATCCTGAAGAACTAGAGAGCTAATGTTATATTAATGCATAGCAAGATCAACACACTGGGCATTATTAACAACAGTATCAAATTTGTTGCCCAAAATTGTGTTGCTCATCAACACTATAGTTTTTTTTTTTTTTTTCAGTTCATACCAATTATTATAATTATTGGCCAATATCTCCAGTAAATATGTTTTTTATATATCAGTGGGATATTTGACAGTATCTAAGGCCTGTCATCAAAGGAACCTATAAGAATCAGCTTGGATATATATCTTAGGAAAACAATAGCCATCACAGAAGGGACTCCCCTGATGACTCAGATGGTAAAGAATCTTCCTACAATGCAGGAAACCTGAGTTCAATCCCTGGGTCAGGAAGATCCCCTGGAAGTTGAAATGGCAACCCACTCCAGTATTCTTGTCTGAAGAATTCCATGGACAGAGGAGCCTGGCAGGCTACAGTCCATACAGTTGATGGGATTGCAGAGAGTTGGACACAACTGAGTGACTAACACTTTCACTTTCAGTTACCATATAGGAAAGAGTACAAATACATGTAGGGCTTAACAAGTTTTAAAAAAAGAACATCATATTCTAACATTTCCATATAACAATAGTTAGATTAGGAGTTACTGTTAAATGTCAAAAATATAGTGAAATGTATTTCATAACATTTTGCTTTATTCTATTAAGTAAATCTTAATTTCTTCATTTTCTATCATGGTGGTGCACCTTCTTTTTAATGTGACATTCCAGAATACTCCAAACCAAACAGAATCAGAAAAAATATACAAGATTCCATTTGTGTAAACATACTTTCCTACCAGTAAAATGTGAATGATATATATAATAAAGTTTTAAAAATGATCTTAAATTTCAGATATAGTGGTTAGCTTTAGATAAATTATAGTACCTAATTATAATATTGGACAAGCATGCTCAGTCATGTCCACCTCTTTGTGACTCCATGAACAGAAGCCCACCAGGCTCCTTTGTCCATGGAATTTTCCAGACCAGGATACAAGAGAGGGTTGTCATTCCCTATACCAGCGAAATCTTCCTGACCCAGGGACCTAATCCGTGTCTCCTCTGTCTCCTGCACTAGCAGGCATTCTTTATCATTGCACCACCTGGAAGCCCAATTATAATATTAACTAACACCATAATTTTATGAAACTCAGACTCCCTGTCACAAGGCTAAAGTAATGAATACAAGTGGCTATATGTTTTAGATCTCTATACAGAAAAAAAAAAAATCTTTCAGATCTGCAGAATATTTGTTTCAAATGATTTTTATTCCTTCTTTTGAAATTCTAGCACAGCTTCTTATAACAAGAGTTGAATTATGATCATTCCACATTTTGCTTCTTAGCATAATTTAGTGCATGGTTTTCAGAACCATAATTCCTAACCATGGATTTTGCCTGTAGATTCACTTGAGAAGTGAAATACTTTGTTCATACCTATAAATAATGTATTAATAATAATAATAATGGAAACATCTAAAGGCAAAGTAAAATTTCCAAGGGAATAAATTATTAAGTGGTTGCTAATTTAGAAGTACAGAAGTCTTTCATCTTTTACTCTCTCTGGGAATAGAGCAGTGATAATGTGTCTTCTGTGGTTCAAGGATATTTAAAACAAGAAAGACAAATGATAATTTGTATGAGTGAATCTGAGTGATTATGTGAACTTGTAGGATTGTTGCTTGACTTGCAAAGAGATGGGACAGAATCTCTAAAAAGCAATAAAGCAGTTTTCAAAAATCTTAAAAAGGTGTGTAGTCTGGAAAAGAGAGTGATAACTATCTTTGCACCTGGTGAGAAGCAAACAAAAATGTACACTGTAAATTAAATTAGCAGGCGATATGTGTAAACTTAACCTGATGAAAATGACATGAGTAATCTAAAGAATGTGAGGGGTATCACAAATAACAAAATCATCTCTGTCAGGGCAATTGATGAATGCAAAGTCACTGATTTTATACATATCCTGCACAACTTTCAAATGTTACACTCAAAACTTTCTTTAGGTGTAATCCTCTTATGTTTAACATATCCCTGTGCGGGGTACAATGACAGAGCTTCATAAGCTTACTTAATTTCAGTAAAGTAGAAGCAATGATGTTGGTAGTTTCAAGTGAGTGATTACCCCATGACAATATGCTTTTGCCAAATCTTATTCTAAGAAATACTAGCATCACATTTTTTATAAGCTTTAAGTTTTATGACTCTGGAAACTTTTTAATTACATTCAGTCCCAGGCCTTGTTTTATAAGATAGGGAGAATTCTGAGATGATCTCCTATAACCTTTTTATAACTCCCTTTCCCCTGTGGCTCAGCTGATAAAGAATCCACCTGCAATGTGGGAAACCTGGGTTAAATCCCTGGGTTGGGAAGATCCCCTGGAGAAGGGAAAGACTACTCACTCCGATATTCTGGCCCGGAGAATTCCATAGACTTTATAGTCCATGGGGTTGCAAAGAGTTGGGCATGACTAAACGACTTTCACTTTTCACACTTTCACTTTCACACTGAGGGTGGGGAGAACCTATGAATATATATGATGGACTCCCATGATTAGGGTACTTATCAGTTAACTTTTGTTCATCAAATAGAAGATTATTCTGGGTGGGCCTGACCTAGTCATGTAATGTTGGAAAAAAGATGAATTTTCGAAAGATTCTCCTGTTGAAATCCAGAGGGGGGGGGCGGGGCGGAAATGGCCAGGTCACTGAACTCCACAGAGAACTGTATATGTAGGGCCTGAGTTCTACAGCTTCTGCATCTACAAGGAGATGACATCTGCCAACAATCTGAAAAGGCTCAGAATAGAACTCTCTTAGATGGGACCTCAATTCCAGCAGGTGCCTTGATTTTAGCCTTTTGAGAATCTGAATTGGGAACTCTGATAACCCATGCTAAGACTTCTGATCCATAAAAACCATGAACTAATAAAGATAATATTTTCAGCTGCTAAATGTGTAGTAATTAATCATACAGCAATAGAAGATTAATACAATAATGTCTTACAAAATAATAACTAGTGTTCTAAAAATAATGTGTAATTGCAACTACTCAATCTCCCAGTACAGTCCAGATGACTAATTTAAGTTTCTATAATGTTAAGCAAAGAAAGACAACTAAGCAAAGAGAGCAGAATGCTGTAAGATATGTGGCAAGTTGAAGGGTCAGCTCTAATCCGGTGATTCAATAATGCTGAATGTAGCCAGATATTGTATTTTTTTAAACCAACCAAAAAGCTGGTTTATTCATTTGTTTGCTTGTTTTATCCTGGAGTCAGTTGGCAGCAACATATCCCTCCTCCTTAAAAAAAAAAAAAAAAAAAAAACAGTGTTTGAGCCAAACAAAAGAAGTCAATAGGGAATCATTTTGTAACCAGCGGCATAAAGTTCAAGAAGAAATAAATTTGCTTAAACTCTCCTTTTTTCAGATATCTTTATAAATGCTTGTGCATATGTAAGCTTTTCTACCTTCTATCTCACTTACTTTTTTTTCTCTACATACATTTGTTCATAAAATAAATACGTATTGAGCACCTGCTACACAACAGATGGACACTACACAAGAAATAATGTGCAAAAACCCCAAGTATTCCAGCAGCTGTATGCATGCGATGATAATTAAAATATATAAAATGTAAATGTTCATAAGACATATAAGGGAAAACATATGATGAAATTATTGAGAAAATGCAAGATTTAAGATGTGTGCTGGGTGGAGGAGGACTGATTCATGTCCATGTACTTCATTCCACATGATTTTCTATGTGCTAGACCAATAATGGTAAAGAGAACACATTTTTTTTACTCTCAAAAGTATATTATTCTGTGAAATTGACATACAGTTTATCAAACTTTATTTGAATCATTTATGATGTGTGACAGCTTACAATAAAGTACAGGGTATAATCAAATAAACAGGATGCCAGAAGTAGACTCTCAAAATTCCTAGAATATGTGCAAACTATATTTTAGTTAGCAACTATCAATGCCTTGTTAGTTTGCTAGGCATTTTAACTAAATGACCTGGAAGTACCCTTCAGTTCTTCTGAGACTTTATGATTTAAATTGAAGATTCCACATGGTCCTGTAGGAAATATTACCAAATTTTAAATAAGAATTCAACCTGTAAAATCTGAGATCCCTGCAACATCCCATGGATCTTTGGAAAATTATTTTCCCTGTATAAACTGATATAAAGTCATGCCTATAAAGATTTTTGGTATCTGTAAGACATGGAAACAGTTTGGTTCTGAATTTTGGAACTTTCCCAAAAGCACAACATACTTAAAAATCTCCTTCTGGAGAGTAAGTATGAGACAATGGTAATCTAAGATATTTCAGAAAATGTATCCAAATTGGAGCCCCACATGTCCTCACGAGTCCTTGAACTATGTTTGGGAAAAACTGGGAGATAAAAAGGATCTAGTCTTAGTGGAATAGTCACTCCACAAAGGAGGGGAATCTCACCCAAAAGGAACCTGCTAAATCCAGGATAGAGATCAAACAGGGTTCCAATGCTAGTGAAAGCCAATAGAGGAGGCATGATGTTTATTTCAAGTGACTTAAATATCTCAGTGTCAGAGAGCTCTAGTGAAACAAAATTTATGAAAATAAATTCAGGCATCACCTTGGAAACTAAGGGCTATGTCTCTTGGTAATAAGGGTAGTAAGACAGTCTGAGAAGAAAAGAGGGGAGGCCTGGAACTGAACAAACTCTCCTGCCCCAGGTTGGTTCTTCATGTCAGAGGCACTGCAGCTGCCCAAAGAGTCATACTCTGAAGTGGCAGTCTCTACTATTATGATAGAGGAGGGAGTCATTGAGAGGCAAAGCTTAAATGCTTTCTCCCTACCTTCACCCCATCCTGAGCAACCTCTTGGAATAGTTCAGGAATATTTGATTCATTCATATATGAGTTGAAAAAATAGAGTATACCTTCTCTAGGGCTTTCCAGGTGGCTCAGTAGTAAAAAATTTGCCTGCCAATGCATAAAACGTGAGTTTGATCTCTAGGAGGAAGACCCCCTTGAGAAGGGAATGGCTACCCACTCCTGTATTCTTGCAAGGAAAATTCCATGGACACAGGGGCCTGGTGGACTACAGAGTCAGACCTAACTTAGCAACTAAACAGCAACAACATATCTTCTGTACAGTTAGAGCAACATGGAGATTGAATTGATGAGAAAAAAATACAAAGTGTAAATTGACCCTCCCCCCACAAAATATTTTTAAAATATGGAGACTTTTCTTCCAAAGATGCTCTTTGTTAGAAACCAGAAAAAAACATTTATAACTAAAATGTTTAGCAGTAAATAAATTTGCAAGTTTGATTAGAATCACAAAATTCCCTTTTCAAGATTCTACAGTGAATTGCAACCATGCTAAAAGTTCTCATGTGTTTATTCCCCCAATTTAACAGTCTTGTTTACAGTTTCTTAAACACTTTATAAGTCTTCTAAAAATACCTGAATAGTTCTCTGACTCCAAAAGCAAGGAGAAAATTACTGGCCTATTGAAAGAAGAAACAGAAGACTGAATTAAATTGCTTTTCTAAGGGGCAGCACAAAGTAATTACATAATAAGGGGTTAAGATCTGGAACAAATTTAGCAGGATATAGTAGTTAAACGTTGGACTCTAAAACCTACAATATTGGGGGATTAAGATAAAAGTAAGCCACTCATTATCTATAATTGGTCACTTTTAGAAAATAAATGAACGCTTTTTATGCTGTTACTTGGGTACAACTTGTTAAATTTTGTTTCCATGTTTAGAAATCAGTGCCAATAATTCTTAGTAGAAACAAGTTAATGATTTTTTTTTCTTTATTTAGTTTCCTGTGATAAAACTTCAAATGTAGTTTCAACTTATGATACATCTTCTACCCGGACTTGACTATGCACATAATAACATAGTTATCTGAGTTGACTTCTCAAATTGTCAGTTGATCACTGTTATTGAGTTGACTACTTCATCAGTCAGTGTTTTTCAAGCTGAAATATTTTACTGTAAGAGATCAAATGTCTTTCACATTATCTCAGTTCCTAGTAGCAAAATACAGTTAATTTATATCCCTTTTCTCTATCAGGGATGTGTGCGTGTGTGTGTGTGCAAATAAACGAGTTGCAGGTACACTCAGTCATGCCCAGCTCTTTGTGACCCCATGGACTGTGGCCCACCAGGCTCCTTTGTCCATGGAATTTTCCAGGCAAGAATACTAGAGTGGATTCTCATTTCCTTCTCCAGATAGTCTTTCTGATCCAGGAATTGAACCTACATTTCTTGTATATCCTGCGTTAGAAGGTGGGTTCTTTACCAGCTGAGCCACCAGGGAAGCCCTATCAGGGGTATGTGTACCTTATTAATCTTTCTTACCAAGGACAGTACCCTCATGATGGTAGGAGTAAAGACCTTGATCCAAATGGCTTCTTCTATGTCTTTGTTGGAATATGTGGCACAGTGAGAGGTCACAATTGCATCCCTGTGATCATGCAGTGAGGAGTCTCATTGCTTGTCCATTAATACCAGGCCCTTTTGGATGTCATGCTAACTGTCACTTCAGAAGTTCAGGTTCTTACTTTTTTCCTTCAAATGTTAGGTCTTCCTTGTGTCCTCTTTGGATGACCTCACAGTATTGAGCAGTATATTAATTCTCTCAGAAGACATGTGTCCGTCTTGTGGCATACTGGTTTCTTGTGCACTGAATCAAGGCTATGGGAGATCAAGATACCATTTGGTACTTACTGATCTAGTTACCACCTTAAGCTTGGCTTTTCTATTCCTCCAACACTCTTCTGGATCTGGTTAGGATGAAGAGTCTCAACTTATATATTCCCATGTTTTGTTTTGTTTTTCCCCTCACTATCTGGATGCCTATTAGTGCTATACTCATCTTATTTGTTTTCCTTTCATAGTCTCTCCACCCTGCCATAGCAGTAACTTTTTTTTTTTTTTTTGCTTCACCTAGTGAAAATATTGTCTACATTATAGTCTCTTTTTCTCCTACCCTACGTCTTAGTATGACACAGAAATCAGCTGACTCTAACAATGTTGGTAGAAATATAAATTGGTATATCCACTATGAAGAACAGTATGGAGGTTCCTTAAAACACTAAAAATAGAGCTATCATATAAAACTATCATAGAAAACTAAAAATAGAGCTAAACTTCAACTCTTGGCCATGTATCTGGAGGAAAACATGGTCCAAAAGGATATATGCACTCCAAGCACTCCAATATTAATTGTAGCACTGTTTACAATAGCCAAGGTATGGAAACAACCTAAATATCCACTGACAGAGAAACTGATTATTTATATATATATATATATATATATATATATATATATATATATATATATATATCAGTTCAGTTCAGTTGCTCAGTCGTGTTCAACTGTTTGTGACCCCATGAATCACAGCACCCCAGGCCTCCCTGTCCATCACCAACTCCCAGAGTTCACACAAACCCATGTCCATTGAGTCGGTGATGCCATCCAGCCATCTCATCCCCTGTCATCCCCTTCTCCTCCTGCCCCCAATCCTAGACCCTAGGCACAATGAAATATTAACCACCCATTATAAAGAAAGAAATAATGCTATTTGCAGTAACATAGATAGACCTAGAGATTGTTGTTCTTAGTAAAGTGAGTCAGGGAGAGAAGGAAAAATATCACATGATATTCCTTACAGAAAGAATCTAAGAAGAAATTATTCAAATGAGCTTATTTACAAAACAGAAACAGACTCTCAGAGAACAAACTTATGTTTGCTGGGTGTGGGAGGGGGGAGGATAGGGGAAAAGGAAATTTAGGTAATTTGGGATCAACAATTGCACATTGCTATATTTAAAATGAATAACCAATGGGCTTCTACTGTATAGCACAGTAAACACTGCTCAATGACATGTGTCAGCCTGGATGGGAAGGGAGTTTGGGCTGAATGGTTATGTGTATATTTATGGCTGAGTCCCTTTGCAAACCACCTGAAAATATCCCAATATTGTTAATTAGGAATACTCCAATGCAAAATAAAAAGGTTTTAAAAAGGAAAGAAATCAACTCTTTCAAGCTTAAGGCAGAGCAAGAAGAAGAAAAATATACTTCAACTAATTATATTTTTAAAACCCACCCAAATTCACTATTTTATCAAGATTCTCCAAATAAGTGTCAAATTTTCACTTGAAATTTCCTCACCTCGAGATTATTAGGCTCTGATAATGCATTCTTTTTTTCTTACTGTGGTAGGTTACAGTGCCCAATTCCTGTATTTAATGATAAAGTTCTGAATGGATCTGGAAGCATATGAAATAAAAGAAAACTATTAATGTCATTATAATAAATTATGTGTTCAGGGAGTAATAGTTATTAGCCATGCATTTCTTTTAAATTCAATTTGCTTCTCCTTAGTCATTCATCTTAATCAACCCACTTTAAATAATTATCAAAAAATATCTGAGCAGGCTCAATAATTCGGGATTTAGAAAGGCAATAAAGAATTTGTTAACAATGACAATTGTGATTAGTGAACAAATTATATACAATTTACTAGTGACTAACAAAGACCCAAATTAATAAATGTCAAATTATAATTTTATATATGTGCAGTTTTATTAATAACATATCACCCTTAAACACTAGTGAAGTTCTGAAAACTCTTCAGTAAGGGTAGACATTAACACTTGTTGCTCTGAGTTGCAGTGTATTCACTGATCTTTAAAACCCTTTGTGTTCAAATCACATATTGATTCAAATTTGTTATTTTTTTCCATTCAGTTCAGTTCAGGGCAGTCACTCAGTTGTGTCTGACTTACTGTGACCCCATGAATCACAGCACACCAGGCCCCCCTGTCCATCACCTACCCCAGGAGCTTATCCAGATGCATGTCCATCGAGTTGGTGATGCCTTCTAGCCATCTCATCGTCTGTCGTCCACTTCTCCTGCCCCCAATCCCTCCCAGCATAAGGGCCTTTTCCAGCTAGTCAACTCTTTGTATGAGGTGGCCAAAGTATTGGAGCTTCAGCTTTAGCATCAGTACTTACAATGGATACCCAAGACTGATCTCTTGTAGTATGGACTGGTTGGATCTCCTTGCAGTCCAAGTGATTCTCAAGAGTCTTCTCCAGCACCATAGTTCAAAAGCATTAATTCTTCAGCACTCAGCTTTCTTCACAGTTCAACTCTCACATCCATACATGACCACTGGAAAAACCATAGCCTTGACTAGATGGAACTTTGTTGACAAAGTAATGTCTCTGCCTTTTAATATGTTATCTAGATTGGTCACAAGTTTCCTCCCAAGGAGTAAGTGTCTTTTAATTTTATGGCTGCAATCATTATCTGCAGTGATTTTGGAGCACCCCAAAATAAAGTCAGTCACTGTTTCCACTCTTTCCCCATCTATTTGCAATGAAGTGATGGGACCAGATGCCATGATCTTAGTTTTCTGAATGTTGAGCTTTAAGACAACTTTTTCACTCTCCTCTTTCCCTTTAATCAACAGGCTTCTTAGTTCCTCTTCAGTTTCTGCCATAAGATGGTGTCATCTACATATCTGAGGTTATTGATATTTCTCCCGGCAATCTTGATTCCAGCTTGTGCTTCTTCCAGCCCAGCATTTCTCATGATGTACTCAGCATATAAGTTAAATAAGCTGGGTGACAATATAGAGCCTTGAATTACTCCTTTTCCTATTTGAAACCAGTCTGTTGTTCTATGTCCAGTTCTAACTGTTGCTTCCTGAGCTGCACACAGGTTTCTCAAGAGGCAGGTTAGGTGGTCTGGTATTCCCATGTCTTTTAAAATTTTTCACAGTTTCTTGTGATCCACACAGTCAAAGGCTTTGGCATAGTCAATAAAACAGAAATAGATGCTTTTCTGGAACTCTCTTGCTTTTTTGATGATACAACGGATGTTGGCAGTTTGATCTCTGGTTCCTCTGCCTTTTCTAAAACTAACTTGAACATCTGGAAGTTCACAGTTCACGTATTACTGAAGCCTGGCTTGGAGAATTTTGAGCATTACTTTACTAGCATGTGATAGGAGTGCAATTGTGTGGTACTTTGAGCATTCTTTGGCATTGCCTTTCTTTGGGATTGAAATGGAAACTGATCTTTTCCGGTCCTGTAGCCACTGCTGAGTTTTCCAAATTTGCTGGCATATTGAGTGCAGCACTTTCACAGCATCCTCTTTCAGGATTTGAAATAGCTCAACTGGAATTCCATCACCTTCACTAGCTTTGTTCATAGTGATGCTTTGTAAGGCCAACTTGACTTCACATTCCAGGATATCTGCTCCTAGTTGAGTGATCACATCACTGTGATTATTTGGGTCAAGAAAATCTTTTTTGTACAGTTCTTCTGTGTATTCTTGCTACCTCTTCTTAATACCTTCTGCTTCTGTTAGGTCCAGACCATTTCTGTCCTTTATCGAGCCCATCTTTGCATAAAATGTTCCCTTGGTATCTCTAATTTTCTTGAAGAGATCTCTAGTCTTCCCCATTTGGTTGTTTTCCTCTATTTTTTTGCAATGATCGTTGAAGAAGGCTTTCTTATCTCTTCTTGCTGTTCTTTGGAACTTTGCATTCAGATGCTTATATCTTTCCTTTTCTTCATTGCTTTTCACTTCTCTTCTTTACACAGCTATTTGTAAGCCCTCCTCAGACAGCCATTTTGCTTTTTTGCATTTCTTTTCCATGGGAATGGTCTTGTTCCCTGTCTCCTGTACAATGTCACGAACCTCCTTCCATTGTCCATCAGGGACTCTATCAGATCTAGTCCCTTAAATCTATTTCTCACTTCCACTGTATAATCATAAGTGATTTGATTTAGGTCATACCTGAATAGTCTAGTGGTTTTCCCTACTTTCTTTAATTTAAGTCTGAATTTGGCAATAAGGAGTTCATGATCTGAGCCATCTGCATAAAGCTTCTCCATTTTTAGTGACAATAAATATAATCAATCTGATTTCAGTTATGACCATCTGGTGATGTCCATGTGTAGAGTCTTCTCTTGCATTGTTGGAAGAGGGTGTTTGCTATGACCAGTGCGTTCTCTTGGCAAAACTCTATTAACTTTGCCTTGCTTCATTTCATACTCCAAGGCCAAATTTGGCTTTTATTTCAGGTTTTTCTTGACTTCCTACTTTTGCATTCTGGTGCCCTATAATGAAAAGGATATCTTTTTGGGGTGTTAGTCCTAAAAGGTCTTGTAGGTTTTCATAGAACCGTTCAACTTCAGCTTCTTCAGTGTTACTGGTTGGGGCATAGGCTTGGATTACCATTATATTGAATGGTTTGCCTTGAAACGAACACAGATCATTCTTTTGTTTTTGAGATTGCATCCAAGTATTGCATTTCAAACTCTTTTGTTGACCATGATGGCTACTCCATTTCTTCTGAGGGATTCCTGCCCACAGTAGTAGATATAATGGTCATCTGATTTAAATTCACCCTTTCCAGTCTATTTTAGTTTGCTGATTCCTAGAATGCCAACATTCACTCTTGCCATCTCCTGTGTGACCACTTCCAATTTGCCTTGATTCATGAACCTAACATTCCAGGTTCCTATGCAATGTTGCTCTTTACAGCATCAGACCTTTCTTCTATCACCAGTCACATCCACAACTGTGTATTGCTTTTGCTTTGGCTCCATCCCTTCATTCTATCTGGAGTTGTTTCTCCACTGGTCTCCAGTAGCATATTGGGCACTTACCAACCAATTACACAGTGTACTAATCTGTCCTCATTTATAGAGAGTTCACACTCTAAATATTATGCTGAATTGATAAACTTTGGTAGCCAAAAGTGTTCATTACCTTCTAGTCAATATGCATTTTTTTGCATTCAATGAAAAATAAAGCTGGATCTGGTGATTGTTCTTTGATATCAATCTGACACAAAAACCACTAACTCAGCTGCTGGCTACTGGGAATTATGTGTCCATTTGCCCCACAGTTACTTAAATTAACCCACAGAGACTAATTGTAGTAGCCTGGAAATCTGTCTTTTTATGTCTTCTGAACTTCACCTGCTTAGAACTTCTGAACAGATTAAGGTAAAGTGGATTTCATTAAGAAATTTTATGATCTGTTTTTTAAAGGAATCTCATTGAGACAATCTTTGGGCCCTAACATGTTTGTAGTAAAGCAGTATTTAGCATATCCAGAGGTTGAATTCAATTATTCAGATTGTCTTTACTCAATGTGAAATTAAATGCTTAGCATAATTTGGAAAATGTCTGACACTTGAAATATTATCATTTTAATATTTGTTGGTCTAGAGATGTGTATTTGAGCTTATATGACAATGACACTAAGTAAATAATTGAAACTTTCAATTAGTAAAATGTCTATTACATACTAAATGAGAAAATATTTTAAGTTTCTGTATTTTATTTTCTAATTCAACACTTTTGATGCCATACACAATGTACTGAATTTAAATATTTCCTGTGAATGTATATTTAAGCTCATAAATAATACAGTGCATAGTTATTTTCAGAAAAAAATAATAGTGTACATTTTGAAACCATATTTTTCACCTTTGAAATTATAAAAAATTTATTCCAATGATTTGAATCTTTTCCAAATGAAAGAAAAATATGGTAAATATAAAAATGTTCAGTTCATTTCAGTTGCTCAGCCATGTCCAACTCTTTGCAACCCCATTGACTTGCAGGATGCCAGGCTTCCCTGTTCATCACCAACTCCTGGAGCTTGCTCAAACTCATGTCCATCGATTTGGTGATGCCATCCAACCATCTCCTCCTCTGCCATCCCCTTCTTCTCCTGCCTTCAATCTTTCCCAGCATCAGGGTCTTTTCAAATGAGTTAATTATTCGCATCAGGTGGCGAAAATATTGGAGTTTCAGCTACAGCATGCATCCTTCCAGTGACTATTCAGGACTGATTTTCTTTAAGATTGACTAGTTTGATCTCCTTACAATTCAAGAGACTCTCAAGAGTCTTCTCCAACACCACTGTTCAAAAACATCAAATGGTGATTTTTATTTGTGGAACACTTTTTTTAAATATGCTTACTTATTAAATGGAAAGGATCATCTAAAATAACTAAGAAGTATTTCAAAACTAGTGACAGCTAGTGACAACTGAATATTAACATCATGCCCTGAAAATTGTTTATTTAACTTATAGTTGATCAGAAAAAAATATTTTAAGGTTATTTTTCACTCTCAAATATGCATTTAAATATATTTATAAAGTAACATTGGATATTTTTTAAAAGTTGAAAATTTATTGACAGTTCACCTGAGTAT
The DNA here is from genome assembly GCF_023091745.1 of Budorcas taxicolor. Taxonomy (NCBI): domain Eukaryota; kingdom Metazoa; phylum Chordata; class Mammalia; order Artiodactyla; family Bovidae; genus Budorcas; species Budorcas taxicolor. The sequence goes on along the minus strand of NC_068929.1, from coordinate 50,465,937 downwards.
GATTTTTTAAATGATCAATTTATATATAAAAACTATGTTAGATATTAATTGAACATAGATCTAACTCTCCAACTAAGTTTCAAATAATTTCTTATTATAGGATTCCTATACACTATTAATGATAAAATAGAAAGAGAAATTAAGGAAGCAATTCCATTCACAATTGCAGTGAAAAGAATAAAATACTTAGCAATATATCTACCTAAAGAAAGTAAAGACCTATATATAGAAAACTATAAAACACTGGTGAAAGAAATCAAAGAGGACACTAATAGATGGAGAAATATACCATGTTCATTGATCAGCAGAATCAATATAGTGAAAATGAGTATATTACCCAAAGCAATCTATAGATTCAGTGCAATCCCTATCAAGCTACCAGAGGTATTTTTCAAAGAGCTAGAGCAAATAATTTCACAAATTGTATGGAAATATAAAAAACCTCAAATAGCCAAAGAAATCTTGAGAAAGAAGAATGGAACTGGAGGAATCAACCTGCTTGACTTCAGGCTCTACTACAAAGCCACAGTCATCAAGACAGTATGGTACTAACACAAAGGCAGAAATATAGATCAATGGGACAAATTGGAAAGCCCAGAGATAAATCCACGCACCTATGGACACATTATCTTTGACAAAGGAGGCAAGAATATAAAATGGATAAAAGACAATCTCTTTAACAAGTGGTGCTGGGAAACTGGTCAACCACTTGTAAAAGAATGAAACTAGAACACTTTCTAACACCACACACAAAAATAAACTCAAAATGGATTAAAGATCTAAACGTAAGACCAGAAACTATAAAACTCCTAGAGGGGAACATAGGCAAAACACTCTCCGACATAAATCACAGCAGGATCCTCTATGACCCACCTACCAGAATACTGGAAATAAAAGCAAAAATAAACAAATGGGATCTAATTAAACTTAAAAGCTTCTGCACAACAAAGGAAACTATAAGCAAGGTGAAAAGACAGCCTTCAGAATGGGACAAAATAATAGCAAATAAAGCAACTGACAAACAACTCATCTCAAAAATATACAAGCAACTTATGCAGCTCAATTCCAGAAAAATAAATGACCCAAACAAAAAATGGGCCAAATAACTAAGCAGACATTTCTCCAAAGAAGACATACAGAAGGCTAACAAACACATGAAAAATGCTCAACATCACTCATTATCAGAGAAATGCAAATCAAGAGCACAGTGAGGTACCATTTCATGCCAGTCAGAATGGCTGCGATCCAAATGTCTGCAAACAATAAATGCTGGAGAGGGTGTGGAGAAAAGGGAATCCCCTTACACTGTTGGTGGGAATGCAAACGAGTACAGCCACTATGGAGAACAGTGTGGAGATTCCTTAAAAAACTGGAAATTGAACTGCTGTATGACCCAGCAATCCCACTGCTGGGCATACACACTGAGGAAACCAGAACTGAAAGAGACACATGTATCCCAATGTTCATCACAGCACTGTTTATAATAGCCAGGACATGGCAGCAACCTAGATGTCCATCAGCAGATGAATGGATAAGAAAGCTGTGCTACATATATACAATGGAATATTACTCAGCCATTAAAAGGAATACATTTGAATCAGTTCTAATAAGGTGAATGAAACTGGAGCCTACTGTACAGAGTGAAATAAGCCAGAAAGATAAACACTAATGCAGTTTGCTCCTGCTGCTGCTGCTAAGTGGCTTCAGTCATATCTGACTTTGTGCGACTCCATAGATGGCAGCCCACCAGGCTCCCCCGTCCCTGTGATTCTCCAGGGAAAAACACTGGAGTGGGTTGCCATTTCCTTTTCCAATGCATGAAAGTGAAAAGTGAAAGTGAAGTCACTCAGTCGTGTCCAACAGTAGCGACTCCATGCACAGCATCCTACCAGGCTCCTCTGTCCATGGGATTTTTTCTGCAAAAGTTCTGGAGTGGGGTGCCATTGCTTTCTCCACCAATACTGTATACTAACGCATATATATAGGATTTAGAAAGATGGTAACGATAACCCTGTATGTGAGACAGCAAAAGAGACACAGATGTATAGAACAGTCTTTTGGACTCTGTGGGAGAGGGAGAGGGTGAGATGATTTCGGAGAACGGCATTGAAACATGTATAGTATCATATAAGAAACAAATCGCCAGTCCAGGTTCGATGCAGGATACAGGATGCTTGGGGCTGGTGCTCTGAGGTGACCAGCGGTATGCTATGATGAGGGAGGTGGGAGGGGGGATTCAGGATGGGGAACATGTGTATACCCATTGCAGATTTATGTTGAAGTATGGCAAAACCAATACAATATTGTAAAGTAAAAAATAAAATAAAATAAAATAAAAAATCAACCTGTAGGAGTCCATGAGATCTGTATTCAAGAATTAAAAGAAATTATTTACTTTCTAAATTGTTACTGTTCTCTATTATGTAGCAGTTTATTGAAATAACAGAAACTCTACAACAAAATGATCCTTGTATAAAATGGAATACTGAAACATTTTGTGGAATAAAAGAATTTCTATAAATGTTGGAATAAAATATTTATTGTTACAGAACATTTTGCACATATTAACATCTGTTCCTGTTTGGGGAGATTTTCCTCTTGGCAAGGTAGGACCGTATCTGTTCAGTGATTTTCAACCAGCCCTGGAATGTGCATAGAACTGCTTAGAGAGCTCATCACTCTGCACCTGTTCAGGCTGCACAGCCCAAATCTAAGCTGCAGAGTGAAAGAAGAATAATATACACGTGGTGCAGTAAGCCTGCAAAAAGGAAGCTCATTATGTGTCCCTTGTTGTCAAAATTCATGACTACCCACATAATGTGATCATAAAAAGAAAAATGATCAAGTTTATAAGTGGACTCTTTAAATCCTTAGGATCACAGAGTGCTGTTAGCATTTTCTAAAGTGAATCTTTAAGTGTAATTAATTATTAACCCATGTTAAATGCTTTATATGCTACATTTTCTACTTACTCAAATAAGTCATCTTGTGACAGATAACTTCATCCATCTGCTAGGGAATGCTGGTTGCTTGCAGTAACTCCGTAGCTTCAAGTAAGCCATTTTACTATAGGTACCTGATTAATTATCTGTTCATCCTTAAAATAAAGGCTTGCTGGAGTCCAGGAAAGAGTGTGAGTCAGAAGCCAGGAGTCCAAAGTGACCCTACTTATTCACATGTCTGTCCTGGGAGATGGCATGAAAAAAGCTGATTGGGTTCAAAGTCTGAGAGAATGATATTTTACTTATATAAAGAATAGAGGCTTCCGCAGTTCCATAGATTTTCAAAGGGTACCTGTAAACTAGATAAAGGCTCTGTGCCTAAAGCATTATTTTCCCATAACCCATTTCTCAATAACAAGGAAACTGCTATTTTATTCATTTTATTGAAAATGTTTTGTTATTTTGGAAAAGTATAAATATCCAAGAAAAAATGAATGAAGTGTGTCCTATTTGAGAAGAAATCTGGCTCCTACAATCCTATTTAAATTGTCAGTCTTTGGGTAATCCACAATGGTTACCAAATAATACAATGAAATCATATATTCACAAACAAGGCCAACAAAATAAAGAGTAAAAAATAACAAAATCACTCATTAAGTGTTTCCTAACTTCCAAAGAAACTTAGACTATCCTTAACTTAATTCAATCAGAAGACTGATGCCACCAGTAGGAAGAACCAGCAAGACTTACAGAAATCTGAATATTGCTGTTGCCAGGATTTGTTTTTAATAAAATTAGCTGAAGCCTAATTTTGACAAAATTCCCCTTATGCAGCCTTCATCCTCAGAAATCCATTTTAGGATTGGTTTATGAATCCAAGTGTCTCTCAGAAGTGAGATGATTTGTTACTTAGAATAGCTCATCTCCTGCCAGTAAAAGCAATATTGGTGTTGGTGATAGGGTTTCAGGTACCACTAAAAATAATTTATCATTGGAAGATCATGGAAAAAGCTTTCAGTAAATGGAAAGTTGTGTGAGGAGAGAAGCTTTAGCTCTGAGGTATGACACTGAGTCCAAACACTAAGAATTCTGTCTGTGTCTTATCAGTTCTAACCTGTACTTCTAGTTGTTCTGTATTGTTGCTTTGCTATTAAATAAATGGATTAAAATGCTAAATAATGCATATCTGTGAACATATAAATAAAATAATAAATGATAAAATATTTGTGTACAGTATTTTAAATTATAATTAGTATGTTTTGACAAGTCAAGCACTTCCGAATATCCCTTATATTACTATCGGGTCAATGAGTTGGTTTAACTTATAATCATAAAAGTGTTTCTAGAGAACGCCCTGTGCTTTGGTGTCTAGTTTTCACTCAAGTCCTGTTCACATCACACTGTAAAATTGATGGTGATTTTGTGCAAATATGAAATTAGCATTCATAATAATTCCTTGCCAACATACCCAAAGTTCTTCAGTAAATTATCATGGCAAAGACGCCTCCAATCTGACTCATGTTCTGTTTTAGTACCTTGAAACAACAGTTCCTAAAAATGCAGCACTCTGTGATTGAAAATGCATTTTCACAGGAATTATTTTCTTTTTCAAATTAGACATGAAACAGACAGCATATGGATTATGCTTCTGCTGCTGCTAAGTTTCAGTCGTGTCTGATTCTGTGAGACCCCATGGACTGTAGCCCACCAGGCTCCTCCATCCATGGGATTTTCCAAGCAAGAGTACTAGAATGGGGTGCCATTTCCTTCTCCAGTGCATGAAAGTGAAAAGTGAAAGTGAAGTCGCTCAGTTGTGTCCGACTCTTAGCGACCCCATGGACTGTAGCCCACCAGGCTCCTCCATCCATGGGATTTTCCAGGCAAGAGTACTGGAGTGGGGTGCCATTGCCTTCTCCAATATGGATTATATAACCATGTAAATAATTTTTTAAAAAAAAATAAGGGCACTAAGGCTCACAATTGCTATTTATATAAGCCATATGAGTATTTTTTAATGCAAGAATTGGAACGTGATCTTGCAGTTCTCCCATCAGCTTTGGCCTAACTCATATTACCACACAGTTGTAACTATGGAGCTATAGAAATGGTTAACAGCACAAACCATTGTTTATGTTGCATAACACCGTAAAGACATTCACGTTCCTATTTCACTTTTATGTGCACTAATGACAGTACATATTTATTCAGCATTATCTTCATTTACAGGTGAATAGGTGAGAACACTCTCCTTTCATATGCCTCTTTTATTTTCTGCAACATTCCCTTTATGGTCTGCTGCTTTTAAAAACATGTCTATTCTGGGTATTCTCAATATCTGCTCATTTTGTAGCCATAAATTGCAATTTTTGAAAGACCCTATGGTCCTACTGTTAGCCCTTATTCCATTAATGCATATTGTGATTCCTTACTGTTAAACATATTCATAAAATCTTAGGGCATTGCTAAGGTTGAAAGTTTAAAACTTACTTTAATCTACTTAATTGGGAAGCATCACTTTGCTAATAGTATAGCTTGCTTTATTTATATGTAAACTGTAGCAGATGTTAATTTTGCTAAGACATTTCAGTAGTGTATATTTTCAACAAAAGCTGCCTATGTCAACCAATTCTTTTAGTGCTGTGTATTGATACAATGGCTGTTTTAGAGGATAATATTTCTTATCTCAAGATTTCAAATTTCTTGGATACATGACACAAAAATGTTTTCCTCTTTTATTATATAGCAAGGGTTCCAAAATGAATCACTCTCTTGTCCAGGTGTCTGACAAATTTTCTGAAGGGTACTTAAGGAGTCAGTTTGTGTGAGAATTTGTTGAAAGAATAAGAGAAATTTTTTTTTGTACATAAAATTAAAACAGGATTACATAGGAAACATGTCATTATTGATTGTATATATGAATGAAATTGAGTGTATCTCTTATAATTTTGAGGGATGTCACATTGACTTCAGAAAGCTTATGAGACATGAGATTCCAAACAGACTCTTATACAGGTAAAAGGGACATTTTCTGCACTTGTGTGATAGAGCATCAAATGGGCTGGTAGAGAAACCAGGAAACATGATAACAATCACCAAACTTAGTATGCAATGGCAGAATGTGAGACAGTTCAGTTCAGTTGCTCAGTCGTGTCTGACTCTTAGCAACCCCATGAATCGCAGCACACCAGGCTTCCCTGTCCATCACCATCCCCTAGAGTTCACTCAGACTCACGGCCATTGAGTCGGTGATGCCATTCAGCCATCTCATCCACTGTCGTCCCCTTTTGATCCCTTTTGCCCCCAATCTCTCCCAGCATCAGAGTCTTTTCCAATGAGTCAGCTCTTCGCATGAGGTGGCTAAAGTACTGGAATTTCAGTTTTAGCATCATTCCTTCCAAAGAACACCCAAGGCTGATCTCCTTTAGAATGGACTGGTTGGATCTCCTTGCAGTCCCAGGGACTCTCAAAACTCTTCTCCAACACCACAATTCAAAAGCATCAATTCTTCAGCCCTCAGCTTTCTTCACAGTCCAGCTTTCACATCCATACATGACCACTGGAAATATATAGCCTTGACTAGACGGACCTTTATTGGCAAAGTAATATCTCTGCTTTTGAATAAACTATCTAGGTTGATCATAACTTTCCTTCCAAGGAGTAAGTGTCTTTTAATTTCATGGCTGCAGTCACCATCTGCAGTGATTTTGGATCCCCAAAACATAAAATCTGACTCTGTTTCCACTGTTTCCCCATCTATTTCCCATGAAGTGATGGGACCGGATGCCATGATCTTCATTTTCTGAATGTTGAGCTTTAAGCCAACTTTTTCACTCTCCTGTTTCACTTTCATCAAGAGGCTTTTTAGTTCCTCTTCACTTTCTGCCATAAAGGTGGTGTCATCTGCATAGATGAGGTTACTGATATTTCTCCTGGCGATCTTGAATCCAGCTTGTGCTTCTTCCAGCCCAGCGTTTCTCATGATGTACTCTGCATATAAGTTAAATAAGCAAGGTGACAATATACAACCTTGATGTACTCCTTTTCCTATTTGGAACCAGTCTGTTGTTCCATGTCCAGTTCTAACTGTTACTTCCTGACCTGCATACTGGTTTCTCAAGAGGCAGGTCAGGTGGTCTGGTATTCCCATGTCTTTCAGAATTTTCTACAGTTTATTGTGATCCACACAGTCAAAGGCCTTGGCATAGTCAATAAAGCAGAAATAGATGTTTGTCTGGGACTCTCTTGCTTTTTCGATGATCCAACAGATGTTGGCAATTTGATCTCTGGTTCCTCTGCCTTTTCTAAAACCAGCTTGAACATCTGGAAGTTCATGGTTCACGTATTACTGAAGCCTGGCTTGGAGAATTTTGGGCATTACTTTACTAGCATGTGAGACGAGCATGAGAGGTAAGAAACCAATCTGAAAACCAAGTAGATGAGTAATCTTTTATAAGAAATGTGCAAGGAAATCTTTGGAATTCCAGAAGTATTTATATTACAGTTCAGTCAGTGAAATGGATACTACAATAAGTACCTTGTACAAATAGGGCTCATGAAGATATAAATTAAAATATAAATAAATAAATCAGTTATATTATTTTGCTTCTCTTTTCAAGAGTTGTAATTTTCTACCTAACACTATTTAAAAATATTGAAACCAATGAATGGAGAAATTGATCTGAATTCAACATCTATTTTGCTACCTGTTGGTATGTACACTTAAACAAGTTATTCATTTTCTATAACAGTTTATTTGCATTATAAACATTTCAGACAAGATTCAGGATGAGGGGAACATATGTACACCCATGGTTGATTCATGTCAGTGTATGGCAAAAGCCACCACAATACTGTAAGTAGCCTCAAATTAAAATTTAAAAAAAAATTAATTAAAAGAATTATTTATTATTTTTCCTCCCTGTTATGTTGTCCTCCGTGCTTCCAAGGCTCACCACAGACTCAGCAGTGAGAGTGTTTCCTGGTGTTTGGAAACTTCTCTCTTTTTAAGACTCCGTTCCCAGGATGGAGCTCTGTCCCTACCTCTTTTGTCTCTTTATTTTGTCTTTTAGATTTTTTCCTACCTCCTTTCCAAGACAACGGGCTGCTTTTCTGGGTGTCTGATGTCCTCTGCCAGCATTCAGAAGTTGTTTTGTGGAATTTACTCAGCATTTAAATGTTCTTTTGATGAATTTGTGGGAGAGAAAGTGGTCTCCCCATCCTATTCCTCTGCCATCTATGGTACAGGGAGGGAGGAGGGTGGAGGGTTCAGGATGGGGAACACGTGTATACCTGTGGCAGATTCATGTTGATATATGGCAAAACCAATACAATATTGTAAAGTAATTAACCTCCAATTAAAATTAATAAACTTATATTAAGAAAAAAAATTTAAAAGACAAGATTGCTGAATATGTTTTAAAAATATTTTCAGGGGGTCATAGTTACCTAAATCTTTGGATTTTAGCCATGTTTTTGTATTTTAGCTTTGTTACTCTAAGGAATTCTAAGCCAAAAATATCTAGCTAAGAGATGCAATAGATAAGACCCCTCCTTCCTTCTAAACAACATTAGCAGTCTTATTTAGGAGGAGTCTTAGTTACACTTTTAAAGTTGTTTAAACCAGGTCACCTAATTATTTTTCCAGGAATATTTCACCAGTATCCAGGAGAGACAAACAACAATCCAGATGCTTTAACTCTTTCCTCTCAAGTATATCCTTTCCAGTTCAATTTTGTTGTTGTTCAGTCGTTAAGTAGTATCTGACTCTTTGTGACCCCATAGACAGTAGCACATCAGGCTCCCCTTCCTTCATTATCTCCCAGAGTTTGCTCAAATTCATGTCCACTGAGTCACTGATGCTATCTAACAGTCTCATATTCTGCAGCCTCTTTGACTTTGTGATATATTTTTCTGGTTGTTGTTGACATTTACCTTACAAAATTTTCTCCAAAATCTTTTACAAAATAATAAGATAACAACCAAAAGATGCCCAGGATTTGAACATTTCAAAGGGAAATAATGATTCTTCCTACAAACAGGGCAATTTTGCCTATATGCCTTCTACCTTTCTCTTAAAGCAGACTTTCCAGCTCAGAAAATATAAGATTTACTACAAAACTAATAATAATGTCATTCACTAGAAATTATACTTGGCCCCTGATCCCAGGCACATAGCATGGTTTTTGGAAAATAAAGAATCGCAGAGCTGTCTCTGCCACTTCGTAATAGAGGAATTAATAAGACTTATTAGAAGACCCTGATGCTTGGGAAGATTGAAGGCAAGAGGAGAAGAGGGAAGCAGAGAAGGAGATGGTTAGATTGTTTCACAGACTTGATAGACATGAGTTTGAGCAAACTCTAGGAGATAATGAAAGACAGGGAAGCCTGGCATGTTGCAGTCCATGGGATTGCAAACAGTCAGACATAGTGGCTGAACAACAACAACTTAATGAAGTTAGATGAGGTAAATTTATGTCCCGACCTAATATGTCTCTGGAATAAATACTGTCAAAAATAATGTTATTGATACAATGTTTGGAGCATTAACTTTTGGAGGGATGCTTACTTAGTCTCAGGCTTAGGACCACGTGATCTGCAAGACAAGAAAAAATGATGTTTTTCATATATCCATGGGAGAAAGTTCCTTGGATGGATCAATAACCTCATAGTTTGGTGAGTTGGTTCATATTTTTGTGTCACCTTTTAGTCCACAAATGCAAAGTTTAATTTCAGGCATTCATAGAAACAGGCAGCTATGTTTTGGGATAGGACTGAAGCATCTGATTAGGTCTTAAATCTTTCTGAGTCTGCAACTCTTATTTGGAGGTCATCTACATTATCCACTTTACTTTTTCAAATTTCCCCAAAGATTTCCATTCATTCTGAGCCTATTTACTTAATTATACATAAGTGTGCTTGTCTCTATCCTAAGATCCTATGAATATTCAAATGAGGCACTAAGAATGGGAACTTGGTGTTGCCTCCGCTGCTTAAAAAAAAAAAAAGTTTCTTAACTTTGACCACTGTAAAAACTTGGTCTTTCCTCTTCTTCCAAGGCTGTGTCATCTCTACGGTGTATTGCTATTGATTTCTCAACAGTGAAGTATTCCTATATCCAGAAATTCTCATCAGTGAACCAGGTGTTCAGGTTTGTCTTGGCTGAAACAGAACCATAAGGTTCTTATCACAGAGTGATGGGAGGAAATGGTCTTTGGAAGCTTCCATCCTTGATCTTTTAGGGAGTTAATCAACCTCCTTCTGAAGGCAATAACCACCCCTTGAGTTCTGCTCCTTTGATTATGTCCTTGAATAGAACCTATCTTGTGAGTGGGCTCTGATATGCTGCTCTCTTCCTTGTTTATTAACCAAAGGCCATTTTCCCCAAACTATTGAATACAGCCTAATACTCCGCCTTCATTCACTCTCAGTGGTAGGGCAAGATCTTGGCCTTCATTCAGTCTTCTTTCAGATTCTGTGGGCTTAACTAAAGCAATAAGTTCTATACCTTATTTGAGAATCCTCTGTTATGAATCTTGATGCTCACAATTGGATTTGAATTTTTTCAGAGTAGGATATAGAGATTGAATTTGCCAAGGTGTTTAAGGAATAGGAAGGGGAGCTGGAGCTGCTCCCTTCACCAATCAAACTTTGATAATAAATTGTCAAACTCTTAATAGAAAAGTTCCATATATTTATTTTGATCACGCCATTTTTATAAGCCAAATAAACAAGTCCACACAGCTGTTCTGGCTGTCATTCCTCGCATGCCTTTTCAAGTCTCCTCATGCTTTCTGTTTTTGTGAGGTGTGGATTTTTTCTCTGAATTAGGCAGTCCATTTGAACAGTACTGGGACATGTAAAATCCTGCCTGATGAATATCACTGTGGTTTCCCAAAAGCAGGTTTCTAAGAGGCATACAAGATCAAAATGCCCAATCAATACCCCTGTCAATGGCATTAAACTAAGTTTTCCTCTATGATCATTATAAAGAAAGTATAAAGTCACTTATATTGCTAACATTTCAACCACTTCTGAAGGATTCTATTTTCGTATGGGAAAGAATAAGGCAGTGACCCCTCTCAGGGTAGTTGTGACCAATAGCTTCATTTATCTACTGCTGCAGACTAGCTGAACCCCTGGAGATGATCTTGAACCTCCAGCTGTTGTCTGAGGACAAGAATGTACCCTATCTGTTTGTGAGCTCCAGGCAGGCCCCGGAGCCAGCCTGTGGGGTCTCCAGGTCTGTCATCCCCTGTCCTGTCACATCAAAGAAGGCTCAAAGCTGAAACAGCAAATCCAATCCATCCATCAGTCCATTGAAAGGCTTTTAATCCAAACAAGTAGCCTCTGCCACACTCCCTGCTGACTCCTCCCCAGGGGTTGTATATCAGATTGTCTGTTAGCAGGTAGTATCTCCAGTTGCTGTCTATTGTTATAAAATATTGCATTGCTAAATCTGCTTTTTGCATTTCTGTGTTGTTTTTGTGCACTTCCCTGGTGGCTCAGTGGTAAAGAATCTGCCTGCCAGTGCAGGAGACGTGGGTTCTATCCCTGGTCGGGAAGATCCCCTGGAGAAGGAAATGGCAATCTGCTCTAGTATTCTTGCCTGGAGAATCCGATGGACAGAGGAGCCTTGAGGGTTACAGTCCATGTGGTTGCAAAACAGTTGGACAGAACTTAGTAAACAACAGCAGATTAGCTGGTGTATTCCTGGAAGCTCTTACCAAAAAAGCTTGCTATCTGTCAAGGGTGGATCAGCTCAAATACTACACTCCATTAAGTAGAATCACAAACTAATAATCTGATGAACCAGGGTTGCCAGTAAAATCTTAGGCAGAGCAACAGCCCTCCCAAGCAGAAAGATCAAGTGGATCCTGGTGATTGACGAAGGCCTGTGGGCTTCTTGAACAAGTCTACTCTGTTCTGTTCTGTTCTGTTCTGGAGACCAAAAGTGCCCTTCTTCATCTTTGGAAACGTTTCACTGTCACATCCTCTTTTTCAGACTGCGCTGTCTCTACTACTTAGAGGTTGGAAATCCATTTGTTAGAATTTGATCATCTGCATTTGTGTGAGGTGGATGTGGGGATTTCTGGCAGTGAGTAGGGAGAAAAATGACTCTAAAATACCTATCATGAAAAAAAAAAAAACAGGACAGAATGTAAACGAAAGAGTGATGACAACCTTTACCAAAAAAGGAACAGAAGAGATGAGATGTGAACAAAGCTCCTTTATTTCAAATAAACATGTTTTAAAAATAAATAGCTAAAACGATGTGTCTTTTGAATTTTACTTCCAAGAATATAAGTGATATAACTCACCAGGTTTCTGCTGGTATTGTTCTATGGAACAATCAAACTGTTGAAAAGAACACTCTCCCTGACACCCCGATATCCATATATTCTTTTAGGTAATAGATGATCTTTATTGGGTTACTTTGTGAATGAACACCATATTTACCCACAGCTACAAGGCTGCTTATGCCAAAGGCTTAAGAAAGCTTTCTGGTGATAGAAAGAATCTGTCCTATACATAGATTTTTCTCCCACTTCCATCTACTCGTCTTTCAGATATCTAAACTGGATTAGAGCTGTTAGCAAAAACCAAGGAATAGAGATTTTGCTACCTTTTTTTTTTTTTTTTAAGTTTTATAATGCCTAACAATCTATTTATCCAGTTACACGGATTTTCTCCAAATTCCACTGATGAGATTTCCCATGTGAATTTACCTTTATTTATGCTGATAATATTTCCCTCATACAAAAGATAAGCAGGTAGTAATTCTGTCGTCAGAGCCTCCATACATTTTCTCACCCCCACCTTTATCTTTTAAGAAGTGCTCTAACCATTATGATTTATGAGTCTGTAAAGTAATCCTGTTTAGAGTGCCACTGAAAGCTAACACAAAAATAGAATTGTCAGATCTGACTCACACAAATCAGTGACATTATCCAGCATAAAATTCTACTAATAATCTGAAAGAGGCAATCATGCAAGAAGCAAAGGCAAAGGTGGGAGAGGTCTGGCACATTCTACAGGGCTCCTTGGCATTCCCATCTCACACTGGACACATTCCCTCTGGCTCAGTGTGATAGATGAGGTCACTGAATGCAACAGGTGGGCTGCCTCCCCCAACAAAGAGAGTTTAAGTTATGAAGCATCTTTGTTTTATACCTGGATTATTTCAGGACTTGTATGACATTTTCCAAGGAGTCATGCTTCATAAATCCATGCATTCTAGGTTTGTTTAGGCTATCCTAAAATATGGCCATTCTGCTGAGACTAATCCAGAGGAAGTTCTCTCTTCCTAGCAAATATCAGAAGTTTATTTACCAATAGATAAAGATGTAAGTATATTGACAAGAAAATAAGACCAAGACACAAATCCCCTCTAAATAACTTTTCTTTTTTTCCCCCAACAGCATTCTTTTGTAACTTAGAGATATGTGGATTTCAGGCCAGCTGCTTAACTTCTACAACCCAGGATGGTTTTAGTGTTTTCTGTAATTCTAAAGTCCATATTAACAGGTAATGATGCCAGAAACTTGATGGGAAGTGAGTTTTATCCAAGAAACCTAAACTCCAAAATATATCTTCCATGTATGATGTAAGCAATGTAAAACCAAGTATAAATACATTTTTTAAAAGCTTCACATAAAATTATTTTCACAAAATATCCACCTGGGTTTTTTGATCATTTTCATCTCCATTCTTTAACTTTTACTTAATTTTATTTATTTTAACATTCAGTTCCATTTGCATTTATTCCAGTGTATGTTGTGGTATGGATCTAATTTTATCTTGTTTCAAATGACTCTCTACTTCACCAATAAAAATTTTTCTTAATTCCACTGATTTTAGATATTTTCTTTAATATGTAACAAATCATTGTAATTGGTCGATTCTATTTCTGAATTTCTATTTTATTCTATTCTGGATTTCTGTTTCTATTATTTTCCATTGGGTTTTAATATTCATTATAAACCAAGGACAAAATGTGTTTATTATGGGATGTATTAATCTACAAAGGCTGCAGTAACAAAATGCCACAAACTAGGTGGTGTAAGTAACATAAATTGATTTTTCACAGTTTTGAAGTCTATGAAGTTCAAGTTCAAGGTGGTGGCTGATTTAGTTCCTACCAAGAACTCACTTTGTGACTTGTAAATGAGCACCTTCTCTCTATTTTCTCGCAAAAGCCTTCTGTAGTACGTGTGTGTGCATGTGTGTGTGTCTATGTGTCTATGTGTGTGTGAGAGAGAAATATACAAACATTTACAAAAACCATATTACCCATATCAAAGCATTTATTAAAAAGCCACATAGGTACGATAAAGTAAATCTAATAAACACACTGTATGAGTAAAATACAAAATATGAGATATTTATTTTAAAAATAATAATAACGGATTTCCCACTCAATTAGGCGCTTCAGATGGGAGCAAAAATAAAAATAGATGGAAAATATTTTTAAAGTTAATGAATATAAAATATGTCTGAACTCATGAGACAAAATAAAATTAGAAAGAATGAAAAATAAATGGGTTAAGTAACAACTTTAAAACAATATAAAACTTTAATGAAGTAAACCAAAATGAAGCAAACATGAGGAATAATATAAAAAGTCAAATTAATTACTTAAAAATACATAAAATGAAGCTTTTAAATAAATTAAAATGAGAAACATGTCTAATATATTTATATAAGTTTGACAAACTATTCACCAATGTAATAAAAAAAACAATAATTAAAAATATAAGCAATTGCAAGGGAGAACTAAGTATTGGAATGAAAATATTTAGTATGCAAATATTTTCAAATTATTTTAAGTGTAAAATTTCCAAAACAATGCACTTCCTAAAAACAGGCCCAATGATAATATTTTAAACAGCAAATTTCCAAGGGAGAAATAGAGACTATTTTTAAAGAGTCAGCCCACAGAAATACAATGATTTAGCTCTCTTCAGAGGGAATTCTACTGAACATTCAAAAACTGTAAACCTGGACTACTTAATTCATTTATGATCCAGAGAGATGATATGGGGTGGAAGGTGGGAGGGGGATTCAGGATTGAGAGCTTGTATACACCTGTGGTGGATTCATGTCAATGTATGGCAAAACCAATACAGTATTGTAAAGTAAAATAAAGTAAAAAAAATAAAACAATACAACATACTATGCCTAGCTTCTTCTAAGCTTCTTGTGAAAAAAAAAAAAAATCCAAAACAAAAATAAAAGAAACACACAAAATTTGAACAAATAAAAACTTCCCCTCGAAAATTTGGGATCACAGCCATGTCAACACATTTGAATTTCTCTTCACTTTGAGGAATAACCTCTAATATGGTCTGAGTAATTTCAGGGAATATAGCAAAAATAAATGCAAATTTTTACTAGTAGTTTAAAGCCTTAGCTTTGCTCTTTAAGTGACTGTGTCATATAAAACAAACACATAGATGCACATAAAATAATAATAATCACATATCAATAACACATATAGTTGATAAATCTATACATCAGAGACTAATATCAAATGATAGTAGAATATTGATACAATCCAAGAACTGCAGTAATGGAATTATCTGTATAATAATATAGAAATGTTTGTTTCTTAGGATAAAATAAAAACGTGAACAAAAGGCAAGACAATAATAATATTTGTTGTTGTTTAGTCACTAAATTGTGTCTGACTCTTTGTGACCCCATGGACTGCAGCGTGCCAGGCTTCCCTGACCTTCACCATCTGCTAGATTTTGCTCAAACTCATGTCCATTGAGTCAGTGGTGCTATCCAAACATTTCATTCTGTTTCCTCCTTATCCTTCTCCCCTCAGTCTTTCACAGCCTCAGAATCTTTTCTCGTGAGTCGGGTCTTCAAATCGGAGGGCCCAAGTATTGGTACTTCAGCTTCAACAACAGTCCTTCCGGTGAGTATATTGGTGTAAAACTAAATAATACATCTTAAAAACAAAAATGGAAAATGAAATTTAAATTAAATTAAAATTTGAACATTGATGAAGATGAGGTTCAGTTCAATTCAGTTTAGTCACTCAGTCATGTCCGATTCTTTGCGACCCCATGAATCGCAGCACGCCAGGCCTCCCTGTCCATCACCAACTCGTGGAGTTCACTCAGACTAACGTCCATCAAGTCAGTGATGCAATCCAGCCATCTCATCCTCTGTCATCCCCTTTCCTCCTGCCCCCAATCCCTCTCAGCATCAGAGTTTTTTCCAATGAGTCAACTCTTCACATTAGGTGGCCAAAGTACTGGAGTTTCAGCTATAGCATCATTCCTTCCAAAGAAATCCCAGGGCTGATCTCCTTCAGAATGGACTGGTTGGATCTCCTTGCAGTCCAAGAGACTCTCAAGAGTCTTCTCCAACACCACAGTTCAAAAGCATCAATTCTTCAGCGCTCAGCCTTCCTCACAGTCCAAATCTCACATCCATACATGACCACAGGAAAAACCATAGCCTTGACTAGACCGACCTTAGTCAGCAAAGTAATGTCTCTGCTTTTGAATATGCTATCTAGGTTGGTCATAACTTTTCTTCCAAGGAGTAAGTGTCTTTTAATTTTATGGCTGCAGTTATCATCTGCAGTGATTCTGGAGCCCAAAAGAATAAAGTCTGACACTGTTTCTACTGTTTCCCCATCTATTTCCCATGAAGCGATGGGACCGGATGCCATGATCTTCGTTTTCTGAATGTTGAGCTCTAAGCCAACTTTTTCACTCTCCTCTTTAACTTTCATCAAGAGGCTTTTTAGTTCCTCTTCACTTTCTGCCATAAGGGTGATGTCATCTGCATATCTGAGGTTATTGATATTTGTCCTGGCAATCTTGATTCCAGCTTGTGTTTCTTCCAGACCAGTGTTTCTCATGATGTACTGAAGATGAGATTACTTGACTGAAATGCATAACTTAAGAAATTGCATAGTATTATTTGATGCAAAGTGAAAATGAAAGTGAATTTGCTTAGTCGTATCCGACTCTTTATGACCCCGGGAATGTAGCCTACCAGGCTCCTCCCTCCATGGGATTCTCCAGGCAAGAATACTAGAGTGGGTTGCCATTTCCTTCTCCAGGGTATCTTCCTACCCAGGATCGAACCCAGGTTTCCCACATTGCAGGCAGACACTTTAACCTCTGAGCCACCAGGGAAGAAAAAAAGTTACAAAGATTAAAATGAAAAAGTCTAAAATGCACCTAACTTGTGATACAGAGAAAATGAATAATAACAATATGGGATGTTATCTTCCAAAGAAATTATATATGCTTAAATTCAAAACATGTTAAAGTCATGCATTTTCAGACTTCAGAATCACAATGAATTTCAGACAAGCACATACAAGAAATGAAGACAGATTCATGGAAATGATTATCAAAATCATCATATAAAAGAAATATCTTAAAATATTAGCTAGCCTAATAATATTAGATTATTAAAACAGCAAAGAGAAAGAGAGATCACGTCAAATGGAACACCAGGAAGACTACTGATAGATTCCTCAGCTCAACAGTGAATGATAAAGGACTACTCTTTACCTTTGCAGTTTTGAGATTAGCGTCCAAGATGGCCCTAAGTGGTTAATAACCTGCCTACCAATGCAGGAGACATAACAAATGTGGATTTGATCCCTGGGTTGGGAAGATCCCTTGGAGGAGGGCATGGCAACCCACTCCAGTATACTTTCCTGGAGAATCCCATGGACAGAGGAGCCTGGCAGGCTATATGGTCTGTAAGGCATGCAAATTGTACCCAGAATTGAATTTTCAGCAAAGTTACTTTTAGTCATGAATATAGACATATTCAGAAAAACAAAAATTTAATTGTGGCACTTTTAACACTGACAAGAATAACTTATAAATTATGTTGTGAACTATTAACAGAACATTAGCCCACCTCTGATTTCAGCCAGACTCACACTTATAGACTGTTCCCTGTACCCTCACACTCTCTGTAACAACTGCCAGTATTAATACCAGCTTTGCTGGTTTCCGTTTCCTTTCTCCAGGCATTCTCTATGTGCTTTCTGGATGTACAGGCAAACAAACCAAGAGAACAACAGTTCCAGAGTCCACTCTCAAATAAGAGGAATAGTAGCTGGTGGACGAAAAACCAGATGATTCTGAGAGGCCCTCTATCATCTTGACCGTTTTCTAATTTTCTTGGCTCCTGGCCTGTTTTCTGGGACAGTCACCAAAATGGCCTACGTCTTCATAGTTCAGGATTTGAGGCCTCAAACAAAAATAATTGTGCTTAATGAAGGATGTTAATTAGCTTAGAAGGAAAATTTGGGATATAAGATCAGTTGAGTTACAACATTCAGGACTATGTAGGCAATTCTAATGGGCTTCCATTGTCGCTCAAGAATCTGCCTTCAGTGTAGGAGACCCAGGTTCAATCCTTGGATTGGGGTTATTGATGATGATTAAGGATAGGGGTTACATCTCAGATTAGGGAAAAGTGTTACAATTAAAGAGCAATAATCAATTATTTGATATTTTAAATAAATTTTACACTAATAATCAGTATTGGAGAAATATGTATTACCTTCTTTACTAGGTTTGTAAGCATAAAATGCTTCTTAAAGTATTTAAAGAAAATTAGTGAAGCAACGAAAATGAGAAGGAATCATTAAATGACATGAGAAATACACCTGAAGGAAAGCAAACTACTCAACTGAAAGAATAAATGGTTAAATGTTTTTTAAAAGAATTATATCTGTATGTAATGTGTACACATAAGTATATAATACAAAATGTTATTAGTACCTGTTATGTCTGGTAGTATGAAATTTCCTATTTTTTCATTTTGAAATATTCTATAATATATACGTGTTGATTATAAAATAATAATAAAAGTTATCTTGAAATGTAACAAAATTAGAAAATATTCTATTACCTATGCTATAGGATTGAGATAGTCTGTGTGTCTAAATTGGAGAACTATAATATGCCCAGGAATGTTATTTAGAATACAATTTAATGCTTATATGTAATTCTTTTTATTTAGAAGCAGTTGTATAGAAAGAAAATGGGACTCTGACTAATCTGTTTAGTCACTTGAGTTCAAACTCCCCATGATTGTTTTAGATGTAATTTGCTACAGACTTTGGAGGGGCACCAATGTGGGAACTCTTGTTCAACTGAACCCAGTGCGATTAAATGATCCCTTTCAAACAATATGGCAGCTAAGATGTGGCTATACAGAGAACATTGCTCTTCTAATGCAACTTCTTTGAAACTTCTAGAAAACATAGCAGGAACTCTACTGGAAGGAACATTTTAAATTGGAGCCATTTACAAATTGTTTATAATTTGTTTGTCTGTTTGTTTGTTTTTCCCTGAGAGCTAATGGTAAGCCATGGCCACTAGATCTAGAGAAACATATGTCTTACAAACAGAAGTTTGACCACATGGATGTGATGGTTAATTTTGTGTGTAAACTTGACTGGCCATGAGATACCCAGATTTTGGTGAAGCATTATTCTGGGTGTGTCTGTGAAAGTGTTTTTGGATGAGGTTAACATTTGAATTTACAGATTAAGTAAAGCAGATTTCCCTGCACAATATGGCTGGCCTTCATGGAATCAAATGAAGGTCTAAATAGGATAAAAAGGCTGGACTTCCTGAAAATAAGAGGGAATTTCTCCTGCCTGACTGCTTGAGATGGGATATTAGGTTTTAGATTTTTTTTTTTTTTTTTTTTGCTTTTGAATTCAAACCAGAAAATTGGCTTTTAGATTTTAAGACTGACAGCTTTCACTCTTGAATTGGTATCATTAGCTTTTTGGGTCTCTAGTTTTCCAAATGAGATTTCACCATACTCACATAAGCCAATTTATAATAAACAAATAAATGTGGCATGTGTGTGTGTAAAAATAAGTATATTCTGTTCGGATTATTTCTCAGGAGATTCCTAACATTAATTTTGGAGCTAAGAAGTGGGGAATTTGTAACACTACCAAAACTTGTGGGAGGAGCTTTGGAACTGGGTGATAGGTGGTGGCTAGAAAAATTTTGAGATGCATGTTATATATATAGACACTAAAGACAATTCTGTTGAGGTCTTAGACAGAAATGAGGAACATCTTATTGGAAATGGAGGGTAAAGCTAATTCTTGTTATTAAGTGGCAAAGAACTTAGCTGCACTGTGTTCTAGTGTTTTAGTGATGTGAGTGATGTAATTTGATATTTAGCGAAGGAAATTTGCAAGCAAAATGATGAAGGAATGGCTTGGTTCTTCCTAACTGTGTATACTAAAATACAGGAAAAAGAAAAATATAATAAGGGATTGTAAAGCAAAAAGTAAGCATAGCTTGAAGATCTGGAAAATTCTCATCCAATCCATATTGGAAACATGAGAAATGTGTTCTTTACCAAGGTTGAGGCTAAATGACCATTTGATTAAGACATTATGGGTATGAATTATGGAGTTAATCAGCAATCTCTGCAGAGACAAGTAATAAAGATGAGTTTATACCAATAGGGATACAGCCAGTTTGAACTAAAGAAGACAGAAAAAGGAGGATGAAATGAAGGAAGGCTGTCAACTTTTCTAATTCTGCAGGACCAGACCATAGAGTGACTTCACTTTCACTTTTCACTTTCATGTGTTGGAGAAGAAAAAAGCAACCAACTCCAGTGTTCTCGTCTGGAGAATCCCAGGGACTGTGGAGCCTGGTGGGCTGTGGTCTATGGGGTTGGACAGAGTCGGATTAGATTGAAGTGACTTAGCAGCAGCAGCAGCAGCAGCAGATCATAGAGCAATTTTGCTATAAATGTGTGTTATTCTTCAAAGGAAGAATAATCCAGAAGGTGATTCAGAGACCATCAGATCTTCACTCTCCCCATGGGCCTAGGGGGCAGAGTTGTTTCCTTGCTTGCTTCTGAATATAGGGCTGCCTCTGTGATTTCAAGGAGCCAGGATGCCTCAGCAGTAGGACTGTTCCTGTAAGAGCTGAAGGGGCAGCACCATCCACAGAGCTTAGGGATGACTCTGTCCCTGTCCTGAGCCTGGAGGAAAAATTTTTCATCTGAAGAGGATTATTTTCAAGTCCTAAGATCTAATGGAATTTGCCTTGCTGGGATCTAGAATTGCTTAGGACTTTTGGAATGAGTTTTATCTTAAACATGTCCATCATTATATTTTGGAAACACATAACTTGTCTAGTTTCACAGAGCTGGAGAGGAGCTTTTCCTCAGGACAATCATACTTTGATTTAGATGATACCTTTATTTTTTATTTTTTTTTAATTTTTATTTTTACTTTATTTTACTTTACAATACTGTATTGTTTTTGCCATACATTGACATGAATCCACCATGGGTGTACATGCGATCCCAAACATGAACCCCCCTCCCACCTCCCTCCCCACAACATCCCTCTGGGTCATCCCCATGCACCAGCCCCAAGCATGCTGTATCCTGCATCGGACATAGACTGGTGATTTGATTCTTACATGATAGTATACATGTTTCAATGCCATTCTCCCAAATCATCCCACCCTCTCCCTCTCCCTCTCCCTCTGAGTCCAAAAGTCCGCTATACACATCTGTGTCTTTTTTTGCTGTCTTGCATACAGGGTCATCATTGCCATTTTTCTAAATTCCATATATATGTGTTAGTATACTGTATTGATGTTTTTCTTTCTGGCTTACTTCACTCTGTATAATTGGCTCCAGTTTCATCCATCTCAACAGAATTGATTCAAATGTATTCTTTTTGATGGCTGAGTAATACTCCATTGTGTATATGTACCACAGCTTTCTTATCCATTCATCTGCTGATGGACATCTAGGTTGTTTCCATGTCCTGGCTATTATAAACAGTGCATCGCAGCACTGTTTATAATAGATGATACCTTTAAAGTTGACACTTTACCAGCTGAGCCACAAGGGAAACCCAAGAATACTGCAATGTGTACTATTCCCTTCTCCAGGGGATCTTCCCAATCCAGGAGTCAAACTGGGGTCTCCAGCTTTGCAGGCAAATTCTTTACCAACTGAGCTACCAGGGAAGCCCTAAGTTGATACTGGAAGGTGCTAAAACTTTTGGAGATGTTAGAATGAAATGAATGTGTGTTGCGTATCAGAAAGACATGAATTTTGGTGGTTCAGGGTAAGAATGCTATGCACTGAGTCATGCCCTCTCCACCCGCCCCCCACCCCAATTCGAACACTGTAGCCCTACCTCCTCCCAGTTTCCCATGCAACTTTACGGGAGATAAGGTCTCTGAAGAGGAGATTAAGGTGATGTCATAATGTTGGAGCTCTAATCTGAGCGAACTTTGCCTTTTACTAAGACAAAGAGAAACCTGAGTCCTCTCTCTTTGTTCAAGGACCAAGGAAAAGCCATGTCAGGACACAGGAAAGAAGGTGGTCATATTTACAAGTCATCATCCAGACTCAGCTGCCTGGCACCTTGACTATGGACTTCCTAGTTTCCAGTTCTGTGAGAAATTAAATTCTGTTAAATCACCCAGTCTATAGTATTTTGTTAAGTCAGCCCGAGTAGTAAAACAATGTGTTTTATATCGATGAGAATTCCCTCCCCTGATATCCAAGAAGCCTTTGACAAGGAATAATATAGCAATGGTGAGGAACAGAAAGACTCCTCAAAAATACCAATCACTCAATCACCCCAAGGAAATTTTGAAAAGCCCTGAGTACTACTGGAAATTGCTACTTACATTACTAGGTAACATTAACAAGAGCTGTCAGTGTTAGTTTCACAAGCTGCCAGGAACTCCTGTCTCCAGGAGGGTTTGACAGCCGAGAGACACTGCTGGTAGGACTAGCAATTGAGGGTCTGCAGCAGGAAATGTTTCTGTCAAGTGTGTCTGCATCTGCCAAGAGTCACTGCTGTCAGCACAGACCTTAGGGCATAACAGATCCTGTACCTTCACATTTACAGAGAAAGTAACTGGATAGTGAAGGTATTAAAAACCTATTACATGATGTAAACCTGACGAACTAGAGAGTGTTTAACTTGGAAAAGTTAGCAGTTCAGTGATGTGGTAAGTCCATTCAAATATCTGAAATAACCTGTCACAGATATGGTCTTAACTGTGTTCTACAGTTCCTCCAGAGATAAGGATAGAATGCCTGGGTGAAAGTTTCAGGAAGACAAATAATGGCTCAGTATAAAAAATATTTTTCTTTCATGATGATGTATGGCAAAACCAATACAATATTGTAAAGTAATTAACCTCCAATTAAAATAAATAAATTTATATTAAAAAAAGAAAAAACAACCAAAAAAATTTTTTTCTTTATTATTGGAACTGTCCAAAAAAAGAATCAAACTACAATGGCTTTTTTAACTTGTTAATTTGAAATAATTTTAGATTTACAAAAGAAATTGCAAAAATGTACAGAGTTGCACACATTCTTCACTCAAACTTCCCGTTAATATCTTATATAACTCAGTATATGACCTAAAGTAAAAATAATTAAACAATACTGATATAACACTATAAAGTAAACTAAATAATTTATTGGAAGTCACCTGCTTTTTCCACTGAACTCTTCTGTTTCATGGTTTAATTTAGGCTGTCACATTATATTCTGTTTTCATGAGTCAATGATTTTTAATATTTATTTAAAGCTTGTTACTGAAGGCTTTTTGTTATTAAAACTTTATTAATGCTAGCTGTTTGTCATAATAATAATTACACATTAGATAATCACAGCTATTTTGTTATAAGGCAAGATAAAATTTACATGAAGCTATTTGGAATTTTGATTGAATGCATGTTAAAATTATTAGAAATTTTAATTAAAATTAAATTTATTAAAAAAGAATGAACTTATGTAGAGTTCTAGATGCTCTGTTTTTGATGAGATTCTAGTGATAAATTAGCAATAATAAAAATGTACTGATGCACAAAATTTTGCAGGAGGCTGAGTACAAACCTCTGGATATTGGATTTTAAAGTATTAGTTCTATGCCCCAACAGGATTATAAAATAATTTCATGCTTTTACTTAAGTATCTAGTCAGGCCAACTATATCTCACCCAGGTAACCATAGGTAACATAGTTGGGGAACAGAAAACAGGTAATGAGAGGGACTTAGCCATGGTCACAGTATATTCACCTCACATTTAATACAGATAAATTGCTAATTAATACCCTGAAGTCAAGTGGGCCTTAGGAAGCATCACTATGGGCAAAACTAGTGGAGGTGATGGAATTCCAGTTGAGCTCTTTCAAGTCCTAAAAGATGATGCTGTGAAGGTGCTGCACTCAATATGCCAGCAAATTGGAAAGCTCAGCAGTGACCACAGGACTGGAAAAGGTGAGTTTTCATTTCAATCCCAAAGAAAGGCAATGCTAAAGTATATTTAAATTACTGCACACTTGCACTCATCTCATATGCTAGCAAAGCAATGCTCAAAATTCTCCAAGACAGGCTTCAACAGTACATGAACCAAGAATTTCAGATGTTCAAGCTGGATTTAGAAAATGCAGAGGAACCAGAGATCAAATTGCCAACATGTGTTGGATCGTAGAAAAAGCAAGAGAGTTCCAGAAAAACATCGACTTCTGCTTGATAGACTATGCCAAAGCCTTTGACTCTGTGGATTACAATAAACTGTGGAATATTCTGAAAGAGATGGGAATACCAGGCCACCTTATCTGCCTCCTGAGAAATCTGTATGCAAGTCAAGAAGCAACTATTAGAACCAAACATGGAACAACAGACCGGTTCCAAATTGGGAAAGGAGCATGTCAAGCCTATATACTGTCACCCTTCTTATTTAACTTATATGCAGAGTACATCATGGAAATGGCGGGCTGGCTGAAGCACAAGCTGGAATCAAGATTGCTGGGAGAAATATCAATAACCTCAGATATGCAGATGACACCAACATTATGGCAGAAAGCGAAGAGGAACTTCCGAGCCTCTTGACAAAAGAGGAGAGTGAAAAAGCTGGCTTAAAACTCAGCATTCTTAAAACTCAGCTTTCAAAAAATGAACATCATGGCATTTGTTCCATCACTTCATGGCAAATAGATGGGCGAATCATGGAAACAGTGCCAGATTTTATTTTCTTGGGATCCAAACTCACTGCAGATGGTGACTGTAGCCATGAAATTAAGAAAAGTTATGACCAACCTAGATAGCATATTAAAAAGCAGAGACATTTCTTTGTTTTCAAAGGTCCATCTACTCAAAGCTATGGTTTTTCGAGTAGTCATGTTAAGATGTTAGAGTTGGAGCATAAAGAAAACTGAGTGCTGAAGAACTGATGCTTTTGAACTTTGGTGTTGGAGAAGGCTCTTGAGAATCCCTTGGACTGCAAGGTGATCAAGCCAGTCAATCCTAAAGGAAATCAGTCCTGAGTATTAATTGGAATGATTGATGCTGAAGCTGAAGCTCTAATACTTTGGTCAATTGATGCGCAGAACTGACTCATTTGAAAAAACCCTGCTGCTGAGAAAGACTGAAGGCAAGATGAGAGGGGATGGCAGAGGATGAGATGGTTGAATGGCATCACTGACTTAATGGACATGAGTTTGAGCAAGCTCTGGGAGTATGTGATGGACAGAGAAGCCTGGCATGCTGCAGTCCATGGGTTCGCAAAGCGCTGGACATGACTGTGTGACTGAACTAAACTAAACTGAAGCCAAATTCCCTATGTTTGCATAGTTGCTCAGTCATGTCTGACTTTTTGGGATCCCATGGACTGTACCCTGTCGGGATCTTCTGTTCATGGGATTTTTTTTTTTTTTTTTCCAGGCAAGAATACTGGAATGGGTTCCATTTCCTCCTTCAAGGGATCTCCCTGACCCAAGAATCAAACTCGAATCTCCTGCACTGCAGGTGGATGCTTTATTGCTGAGCCATGGCAGAAGCCCCCAAATCCCTATATCTAGGCAATATTTTCAAAACTGCTGCATCTCCAGATGAATTTCATTTTGAAGACTCAGAGCTAGAAAGGAAATAAGCTAGTGAAACGTGAGAAGTATGTTCATATGAATTGCCTTTACTAAACTAATTTTTGTAGTACAATTTGAGAAAAACCTTATATCTTTGTGGAGGGAGATGTTTGGGTTGAGCTCTCAATTTCCTTCCTTTTTATAGACGTGTAATGGTATAGATTTGGCCTAAATGAGACTTTTGTTTTTTATATGAATGGCATAGCTTGAAGGAAATGAGTACAAGAAAACCTAGGTACTTCTCTGTTATCAAAGAAAGATACCTGGCACTTAGGAATAAAGCTTCAGATAAATTGTACTTTCTGGTCACTTGAAGTATCAGTGGTTCTGTATTTTGACTGCACATTGTGATTGTCCCAGAAATATAAAAATGTTCTGAACTAATTCATCTAGAAATGAAATACTTTGTTCATGAAAAATAATGTTTTAGCAGCTCCTTAAAATGCTGGTTAAGATTCAAAGTTTGAAATGATAAATTGTGATTTAAAATGATAAATTTCTGCTATTATATATAAAATACTATATATGAGGTAAATTAAATAAATCTTTAATCCTGAAGATTAAGAGAAGTATAGGTAGATTTCTGATTCTTATTCTGATTCTAATTTAATAGCATGTTTGCAAGTTGCTTCAGTCGTGTCTGACTCTTTGAGACCCTATAGATTGTAGCCCGCCAAGCTTCTCTGTCCCTGCAGTTCTTCAGTTAAGAATACTGGAGTGGGTTGCCCTGCCCTCCTCCAGGGGATCTTCCTGACTCAGGGATTGAACCAGCATATTTTATGTCTCCTGCATTGGCAGCTGGGTTCTTTACCACTAGCGCAACCTGGGAAGTCACTAATTTAATAAAGTGATATGAAGTAGAGAGATTTTAAGGTGTGCATGTGCGTGCATGTGTGTGTGTGTGTATACACACACATATAGATATTTCTGTGTGTATGTTTTGTTTTGTTTTTTCTCTAAGATAGACCACTGGGGAGAAATGAAAGGGGTTTGTGAATAATTACAAATATGATTCTGCATCATATACTAGGACTTTTCTAGAAAAAAGAAGAAGAATGTAACTAAGAATATGCATTTGAAATGAAATAAAACCAGATTCTTAGCCCTCACTAGATTTTTATGCCTGTTTAAGTTACTTGCACACCCATAGAGTCTGTTTTCAACCCTGTATAAGGAGAATCATAATTTTCAATTTACAAATTGGTTGAGAATTTTAAATCAGATTGTTCATATAAAATGTTTTTCAATTGTTTACATTATTTATTGCTGCTCCTGTAATCCTACCTTCTAGAATGTGACATGTGGTAAAGTCACAGGAATTTACCCCACGGCTATTTCTCAGAAGCATAGTCTCTGCTCTAGGCAAAAGAGTTTTAAATGTAATTTCAGCAAATGAGAGTGACTTTCCAAAAATCAATTTAACTATGTGCATTTATTTACAGATTGTCCCTCTTGATTCTGCTTCTTGATACATGTGATTTCTGGAGTATTGTCAAGTTACTTATAACATGAGACATACAATGAGAATCTATAGAGTGTTGGTAGGGTCAGCAGAAAAATATGATCTTTACACTAACAGCAATGTGTAGGCTCGCCATAATGTGATGAGATTTTATGAGAATTCTCATTCTGCGTTCTCAGGGGAGAGGAAGTAAGGTGGGCAAGTGTGAAGACATCTTATTTTTTTTACATTTTTATTTATTTATGTATTTTTATTTTACTTTACAATATGGTATTGGTTTTGCCATACATCAACATGAATCCACCACGGGTGTAAACGTGTTCCTTCATTTTGGCTGCACTCCATACCAGCTTTCTCTCCAAAGAACAGATTGATAAATTATAGGAAGAGCAGATTCCATGATTTCCTCCAAGTTTAGGAGCAGTGGAACTTTGGAATAATATCGCAATATGATGTTTATTTCAAGGTTGCTTGTTGAGAGGGATTAGAGTTCATATTATCTTAGAAAGATGTGGGAATTGTAAATCAATCAATTTAGGGTGGCCATTTTCCTTATTCTCACTTTTGTGGTTCTGCACTTAGTGAACTCTGACTTGCTACTTCTCATTCTCTTGATTACTCTATAGTTAAACCTGACTTGGAGGGTGATATCATGCTCATTGATGCTATTAATATATAACATACAGACATACTAAAAGTGTAATATTTCTTTAGCTATTCAAAGAATTATCAAAGTAACTTAAAATTTAAAAAGAGCAAAAACTCTGGAAAGCTAAATAATTTCTTTTAAAGATATTAATCTGTAATGATTATGGAAAGATTTTAATTTCTATAATAAGGTTAAGAGCTTTTCATGAAAGCATAAAGAAAAGAAAAAGATCTTAAATGCAGTTAACACAAGCATAAAGATACACTCCAGGCTATGGAGGAAAATCTACTTAATTTTATTGATTTTTCCTTCAGTTTAAATTCCCTGGTCCCCATAGTCTTTTATCATTTTTATCCAGGGTGAATAAGAGGTCAAAATTCAATTTTACTCTATCTTTTAGATTATCATTTATAATAATATCACAGAATATTGAATATCACTTGGTACCCATTTAAAGTTCCAATGCAAGAAACAAGTTTTAGAATTTTCCCTAGAAGAAACTACATTTCTCATACACTGCATGTAGTTTATATGTATTTTTAAACAGATAAAATCACATCTGAGGAAGAAAAGTAGTAGTAGTGTTTACTATTAGTAAGCTATGAGTGGGCCTTTTTTAGAGAAATAACAAACGTTCTTTTTAATTTTATTGTTCTACTTTTTGGCTGTGCCTCACAGCATGTGGGATCTTAGTTCCCTGATCAGGGACTGAACCCTCACGCCTTGCAATGGAAATGTCATGTCTTAACCACTGGACCACCAGGCAGGTCTCTGTGAGTGGGTTTTTTAAAGATTAAGTATCTTTTGATTTACTTTTCTAAATAATTTTAAAAAACTGTTACATTATAGAATGATAGTGATAACTCTTCCCAAGTATGCATCCTGATAGATTTCATAAAAGATTTTATGCTATTTCAAAAAATATTCCAACTGTTGTATATAAATGCATAAAAGAAATTTAAGAGAGGTACACACTTAGGTTTTACACCTTAAGTGCCTTTTCTCCTTGGTTTGTAATTACACTGTGCTGTTCCTTACTATTTGAATCATTTTCACAGGGAAGTGAATTTAAAGATTGGCAAAAATAGGCATTCCAACACACAATAAATATGCACAAAATAAATGTTACTTTTGTTGCTCATAGGTTTCAGCCTGGGGAATATTCATGAACACATTGTCTCCCTACATCTTGCTTTTATGAGTAGTCACTCTATTTGTCAGTGGTCACCAGCAAGAGTCCACAATCTCAGATTGGGGCTGGACTTTTCAGACTTGAAGGCTAGCCAAGTATCCAAGTAATTACAGCATAATTTTCCTATATACATATTTTCAGAAGTCTCTGTTTGATGAGCTATTTTACCTAGACCCAGCATTTCAGTTCTGGGGAGAAATAATTCCTATGCCATCAATGTTGTATCACTACATTACCCACTCATGTGACAGTGACTAGTCATTATATATACTCAGTCACACCACAGGTATATAATGACAGTCTTAAGGATTAGGAAAGATGGGTAATAAGAAAACACAATAACAAAAACAAAATCACATTTGATTAAAGATTGCATTCAAAGTACAAGATAGATCATCGATTTTATCATTGATTAGACTCCACACCATGTTTGCTGTAGTCTAAAAGAAGAATATCCACAATTACCTGAAAAGCCTTTAAAAAATTCTTTCCCTTTTCCAACTACATATTTTTCTGAAGATAGATTTTTTTTAAATGCCATTCAACCAAAATAACAAGGTATAACATACTGAATGTAGAAGCAGATGTGAAAATAAATCTGTCTTCAATTAAGGGAGACAAGAAAAAAGAAATGTAAACAATGCTATTCTTTTCACAATTTTTATAATGATATGTGTTTCAAATAAAAAATATGAAATTTATGTTAACATAAATTGATCTTATTATTAGTATTTTAATATTACTTCCCTGATAGCTCAGTTGGTAAAGAATCCACCTTCAATGCTGGAGACCTGGGTTCTATCCCTTGGTTGGGAGGATCCCCTGGAAAAGGGCAAGGCTACCCACTCCAGTA
This sequence comes from Budorcas taxicolor, assembly GCF_023091745.1. NCBI lineage: Eukaryota > Metazoa > Chordata > Mammalia > Artiodactyla > Bovidae > Budorcas > Budorcas taxicolor. The sequence continues at coordinate 50,435,890 of NC_068929.1, read as the reverse complement.
TTCTGTCCTGGAGAATGCCATGGATGGTATAGTCCAGTTGGTGATGGACAGGGAGGCCTGGAGTGCAATTATATAGTCCATGGGGTCACAAAGAGTCCAACATGACTGAGAGACTTTCACTTTCAATAAATATATCTGTTTCAATTTCAAATATGGTAAATATTATTAAATATACCCTACACAACCAAAAGCTCTTTGGGGTTCTCAACCATTTTTAAGAATGATAAAATTATCTGAGATGAAGAAGTTTGAGAAACACTGTCTTATAAGTAAAATCTTTAGATCTGGAAGCCAAAGATAGCATCTGCTTTACTAACACAGCCTAAAATTATAGAAAGGTCTTAGCTGGATTTTCTTTTAGAATCTCTTCTTCCATTTAATCTTTTGAGGCTCGTATCTTTTTTTTGGACAATCAGTTATTCTTTTCCTCTTATCTTAATTCTGCCAATGCAAACTTCACCTTCTCTGATATATCATTCTCTCCTTTCTGACATACTGTAGCTTCCATTTTTAAAATCTTTATGTAGGATGCAGATTTATTGTTTTTGGCTAATGGCAATGTGCATTTACAAAACTAATGCACCCCTAACAATATTGTTTTTTCCTAGTAAGAGCACTTCATATTTCACTCCTTTCATTTCCTTTTTATTTTTAAATTTATATGCCTCATTTTTAAGTTAATAGATGGGGAAACAGTGGAAACAGTAGCTGACTTTAGTTTTCTGGGCTCCAAAATCACTGCAGATGGTGATTGCAACCATGAAATTAAAATATGCTTACTCCTTGGAAGGACATTTATGACCAACCTAGATAGCATATTAAAAAGCAGAGACATTACTTTGCCAACAAAGTTCCATTTAGTCAAGGCTATGGTTTTTCCAGTGGTCATGTATGGATGTGAGAGTTGGACTATAAAGAAAGCTGAGCGCCGAAGAATTGATGCTTTTGAACTGTGGTGTTGGAGAAGACTCTTGAGAGTCCCTTGGACTGCAAGGAGATCCAACCAGTCCATCCTAAAGGAGACCAGTCCTGGGTATTCACTGGAAGGACTGATGTTGACACTCCAATACTTTGGCCACCTGATGCAAAGAGCTGACTCATTTGAAAAGATCCTGATGCTGGGAAAGATTGAGGGCAGGAAGAGAAGGGGATGACAGAGAATGAGATGGTTGGATGGCATCACTGACTCGATGGACATGGGTTTGGGTGGACTCTAGGATTTGGCTATTATAGGGAGGCCTGGCGTGCTGTGGTTCATGGGGTCGCAAAGAGTCGGACACAACTGAGTGACTGAACTGAACTAAAGATTTATAGGAGGTAAGTTTCTTTTTATTGGACCAACTATTTGAGGGAAATTTGTGTTGTAGAGAGACTAGAGCAATATTCCTAGTTGAGAGCTTCCTTATTTTAAAAATTTTGTCAGCTTCCCTGGTGCTTCAGCGATAAAGAACCTGCCTGCCAATGCAGAAGACATGGGTTTGATCCCTGATCCGGAACAATCCCTCATGCCACAGGGCAACTAAGCAAGTGTGTTACATCTACTGAACCTGTTCTCTAGGGACTGGAAGCCCACATCCCCTAGAGCCTGTGCTCTGCAACAAGAGAAGCCACTGCGATGAGAAGACCATTCACTGCAACTGGAGAGTAGCCCCTGCTTACCACAGTTACAGAAAAGACTGTGTAGCTATGAAGATCCAGCACAGCCAAAAACATTAAAAAAAGAAGATATAGTCATTACTTCTCTCTAGCCAACTGACTTGTAGTCAACTGACTTGAATCACGTCTTTAAACAATTCAGTCTTTCATTTCACTTAGAGCCATATGACAGATTGTGTTCTACAAACGTGAATTATCTGTGGTCATTTGTTTCAAACTAATCTCAATTCAAGTGAATACTCGTCATTTGCCTATAATCTCTGATTCTGCATTCAAAAACAAAAAGACTTAAGATCTGCAATAGGATGCAACAAAAAAAGTTCTCTCTAATTTTAGCTAGAGTTTGGAAACATGGTAATTTTTAATAAGTAAAATATTTTTAAGAATGTAAGTGGTCATATTAAATTTTATTCTTTAAATTTGAAAACCATTACTTTGAAAAGCTAATGCATGAAATGCATTTATCCATATTTAGAATATTAATGTATAATTCATTTTGTTCCATTTTATTTTCTATAAAACGAAACATTGTTTAAACTGCAATATTTTTAATTTTTAACTACAAAGGTCACAAAGCTTCTGTGTCAAAGTGTTATTTCAAGTTTATTTGTGGCATTTGGAACTTTTTTTTTGAACTTTTGTGATATATATACATAAAAGCATATGTATGTATATATATAGAGAGAGAGGGAGAGAGAGACGGAGAGAGAGAGAGAGATAGAGACAGGTATGTTTTATATGCACATATCTACATATAATGTTTCTTTGACCTATATGTATGTGAGCATATGGGGCTTTCCAGGTTGCTCTAGTGGAAAAGAATCCACTTGCCATCGCAGGAGCTGTAGTATACAAAGGCTCAATCCCTGGGTCAGGCAGATTCCATGGAAGAGGGCAAGACAACCCACTCTAGTACTATTGCTTAGAGAATGCCATGGACAGAGGAGCCTGGCAGGCTACAGTCCACACATGGGGTCTCAAAGAGTCAGACAAAACTGAAGCAACTCAGCATGCACAAATGTATGTATATATGTGTTAATTTTGTTTATAAAACTTAGATTTTTATATCTGCATAACAGAAAGATATATATATATATTCTATACATTTATTTAACTTATTATATCTGTGCTCTTGACTTGTGTTTAAATTTTACAAATTCAGAGAAAATGAAGAATTATATCATAGAGATTAGTAGAGTCTGAAATTACTCATTAATTTTATATAGATATCTTCATTATAAATCATCAATAATTGTCAGTTATTTGACATTTTCTTCTTTGTGAACTTGCCAGTTATACCTATACTTTTGAATAAATACTCTCATTTCTTTATTTTTCTAACAAAATCTATACAAATATCCTACCTATACCTTTCTTTCATTAAAAAATATTTTTTCCATTTCGTACTTCTGCAAAGCTTCTTCAAATACTCTCTGCTTTTTTAATCTTTATATGGCCTTAATGATGGTTCCTTGTGATTTCCTGTTAAATGTAGAACATGTTTGGTCAGTTTTTAATAATTATATTTCGCAGTCATGTGTGTAATGGCCATGTCAGATACAAATAACAAAAACCTCAAAACAACTGGAGTCTCTGACTGCTTGAGAAACCATTAACGTGGTTGGATAACATGCTCTGCCTCCTGCCGTCTTGAAGGTCATGCTGATTTTATTGATCTGGTTTGCTGTTTTTTCCCATTAACTTTCCTTTTAAAGGCAATCATGCTGAAGAAGAAGCAATATTCACTGACAGCTTTCAGCTCCACGTCACCCATGGAGATCTTTAGTTCTCTATGGTGTTTTCCTGGTTTAGGTTGCTAATGAGCTGTCTTCTTCAGGCTGATTGTCAGTTCATAACACTATACTGATTCAGCAAAACCTTCCCTAATCTCCATCTGTGTGAACTTATAAAGAATAGCTATCATTTTTCTAGAATTTCCTAGTTACTAATATCTAAAGGGCTTATGATGAGGTCCTTGACCCATTGGACTACAACTCTTCCTTAGATAAACTAAGATAGGAGGTATCTATCATGGCTTTCTGAATGTTTTCTTGCCTCATGAGCATATAAAAATAATTGATTAAAATTCATCTTATATTGTCCTTTTATAAATTCTCAAAGTAAAGAAAGAATATTTCGCTGCTATATTCATATAATTCTCAAGGGATGAGTAGATAATATAGCACATAGTCTTTAGTCTGATACAAATAAGGTATTAGTTTTAGTTATTGGAATATAATTTGTACACTAGAGCCAATTTCATGTCTGTTCATTAGAAATCTTTATATCAAAGATATGAAAACTTCTTCAAACTGTGTTAAACAACAAAGGACATTTATGAATCAAACTGCATCAAGTCTTAAGGATATTCCACTACAGTTTCTTTGTGGTTGTCCTGACTCTGTCCTTTCTTGTGTGTTGGCTTTCATCCTAGCAGCTGGTCCAGTTCATGAATGCTGTACATATTCGACTGTACAACCTAAATCTCATGCTCATCTCTGCACTGATCATTCAAAGAGAAAGGGTGAGTGGATTGGGACTAACTTAACTAGCTGAGATATGGATTTAACTTGCCTGAAACTACACAGAATTTAATATGAAGGCAAGAGTGTTGGAGAATATCTCAGCATTGCCATGGCTGAGCCACTCAAGCATTCAGTGGGAAGGAAGATGGGGTACTTCTCAGGTCTTCCCCACCATCTCCACCTGACTCTCACTCGTTCTCCCATCTTTTTTATGTGAATCTGCCTGTACAGGGGTAAAAGCATTTTACACGACTCTCTGTGCTTTCTGAATGACAAATGTCTAAATGCAAGCTCTGTGTCTTATGGAGTTTGTGGGATAATTTATGTGTGAACATATATGCTGGCATGTATGATACATTAATTTTTTGTGTTAACTTGACAGAAACACACGATGCCCAGATAGCTGGTTAAAAACTTTCTTCAGACATGTGGACACAGAGGGGAAGGGGGTTGCCCTTTCTTTCTCCAGGAGATCTTCCCAACCCAGGAATTGAACTCAGATCTCCTGCATTGCAGGCAGATTCTTTACTGACTGAGCTATGAGGGAAGTTGAGAGAAAGGGGAGCTTGGGACAAATTGAGAGAGTAGCATTGATGTATACAGACTACCATGTGTAAACTACATAGCTAGCAGGAGGAATTTGTTCTATGGCACAGGGAGCTCAGCTCAATATTCTGCAATGACCTGAAGGGGTGGGATGGGAGGAGTGGAGTGGGAGGCAGGGGATATATGTATACATACGGCTGGTTCATTTTGTTGTACAGCAGAAAGGAGGGGGGTTCATGTTTGGGATCTCATGTACACCCGTGGTGGATTCATGTCAATGTATGGCAAAACCAATACAGTATTGTAAAGTAAAATAAAGTAAAAATAAAAATTAAAAAAAAAAGACAACATTGTAAAGCAATTATGCTTTATTTATAAAATTTAAAAAAAATAAATTTCTCTGTGTGGCTGCCTGCTTTGAGAAGGTGTTAGAATTTGAATTGGGGATCTGCATAAAGCTGATGGCTTTTCCCAATGTGAGTGGGCATCATGTTCTATAAATCTGTCCTATTTAGTCTTATGTGGTCCTAAATAGAACAAAAAGGTAGAGGAAGTTCCAGTGGCACTCTTACCTGATTTTGTGAACTGGAACACTGACCAATTGTCTTCTGTTTTCTATGCTACTGATTCTCAGGATGTCAGACTCACTGGAATCTTTAACCATTTCCTTTCTAGCTTTGAGGTCTTCAAGCCACAACACACCCTTCAGCTTGCAAATGGCAGACTGTGGGACTTGGCATCCATAATTGCGTGAGCCATATCTTATTTTATATATGTATAAAATCTCTTATTGGTTGTGTTTATCTGGAAAACCCTGACTAATGTAGATACTTGTCTGTAGTCTTTAAGGATTTAGATTTGTTTTATTGTTGTTTTGCTTTGTACATTTCTGATAACCTAAATTTATAGTTTGTTCTCTTCTAGTTGATAATTTCTGCACATGAACTCATTCCTTTAGTATTTGTCCCATGAGCTTCAAATGGGAACACTTTTCTCCACTGAAAATGTGCCTCTGCTTTTGACTGCAACCAGGAGAATCATCAAAGTGGGGTTTTCTCTGATGCAATGGCTGACCTGGCTAAGTGAGCATTGTGGGTAAGGGAGAAAAAGACAGAGAATCAGAGAGACAAAGAAGGGAACCAGAGATCCAGGCTCAGGGATCTCAATTTGCTACTTGTTTGTAGATGTCACTGCTTCTCTTAATTCTGTTAATGTTTGCCCTCAAGGAGACCCACATATCCCTTACCCACAAGTCTGCCTGCTGCTTGCTTCTTGGTGCTGACAGCTCCAACTATCGTATTTAACATTCTCATGAAGAGGCAGTTCTTTGCACTTCCCTACCATTTGAGTAAACACCAACAGCTCGCAGAGTGTGGCTTTTGTAAGATTTGGTTATTTTATACTGAAGGTCTCGCAGGGTACTTCACGGTTGTTTCAAATTTGTTCACCAAGTGATATTCACATATGTGCCTATGTGCCTTCTTACTATGTGCATATGTGCCTATGTGCATATGTGACTTCTTACTTTTATCTCATCTTCATGTGCTGTTTCCATAAAGGAATACTTCTATTATACTGCTGTGCATGTGTGTGTGTGCTCGCTCAGTCGTGTTTAACTCTTTGCAACCCCAAGGACTATAGGCCACCAGACTCCTCTGTTCATGTAATTTCCCAGGCAAGAATATTGGCGTGTCCTTCTTCAGATACTTTCCTGACCCAGAGATCGAGCCCATGTCTCTTGCATGTCCTTCTTTGGCAGGTAGATTATACTGCTAGTAATATTTGTTAGAGGACTTTGATCTGAAAGTTTTTGATGTCTCTTTATATATATTGTATTAAAAATTCATAAAATCACAGAGCATATACTAAGATCATCAAACATAACATAAATGTAAATTATGTGATCAGTAACATTGTAATAAAATTTAAATGTAAGATGTATTCATGATGAATTCTGTCCTTAATTGGCTTCATCATGGATAAGATTGCTATTTTCTTCAAAAAGCATTATTTAAAGTGACACTGAACATGCAGGCTTCCCAGATGGCTCAGTGGTAAAGAATCTCCCTGCCAACGCAGGAGCCATAGGAGACTTGGGTTCAATCCCTGGGTGGGAAAGATCCCCTGGAGAAAAAAATGGCAACCCACTTCACTATTCCTACCTGAAGAATCACATGGACAGTGAAGTCTGGCTGGCTACAGTCGAAGGGGTCACAACGAGTTGGACACAACTGACTGACTAAAGAGCACAGCAAACATGCATGCATCTTTGCATTAATTCTTCATTCATGAACTGAGTGTGATATGAATCACTAAACATATGAAAGAATATGAGATTTAAAAGGGTGAGGAATTTTAATTTAAAATGTTTAGAGGGCCTCTCTACCTTAGGGTACTGGAATAAACATAGTTGTGTTTTTATTTTTTAACAACATTTATCAAGATACTCCACTCCAGTACTGTTGCCTGGAAAATCCCATGGACGGAGAAGCCTGGTAGGCTGCAGTCCATGGGGTCGCTAAGAGTCAGACACAACTGAGTGACTTCACTTTCACTTTTCTCTTTCATGCATTGGAGAAGGAAATGGCAACCCCCTCCAGTATTCTTGCCTGGAGAATCCCAGGAACAGAGGAGCCTGGTGGGCTGCCATCTATGGGGTCGCACAGAGTCAGACAGCAAGATATCTATAAGTAACTTGCATTTTGAATGATTATGACCAATTACATTTTAATTTAAATATAAAATAAACTTTATATATTTTTAGTTGTAAGAAGATTGAACAACCCAAGGTTACCAGGTCCCAAGAAATATTTATAACAACATGTAAAACCTGGGCATTGCCAGGAATTCCCTATGAGCTCAATTGACCATAATATTATGCCAAGTACTTAAATAGCAAGCTTTTTGTAACTATAGTACATAAAATAACCTAATAAGAATCAGAACCAAAGTTTAATCACAAAATTGTTTCCTTGGACAAACAATTGTTTTTAGTGAATGAAAGCTCTAGACTTGATATATTTCCCCTTTGATTTACTTTCCATAACTGCTATACTTTTGATAAAGTTTTAGAAGGCATTTTGGTAGGAGAACTCTATCAAGTCTCTTTTGCATTTCTTTGGATTTTTAAAAATGATGATACCAAACCTCACATTAGAAAAAGTGTTTTATCTAGCAAGTTAGATTTTATTGAAAACAAATGGTTTTATATTTCAAAGTTTCTACAACATTTTCAGTGGATGGACTTAGATGAACACTCTAAGTGATTTATGTTCCACAATGAATACCATGAGTACTGATGTGAATGGGCATTATGACCCAAAGACGTGATAAATGGTGAACTCACACAGATGGGCTTCAAGCATTCAGAGGTCTAGTGAGGTGTGGTGGGGCAGATAGTGGTGGTGCAGAGAAGATCTAGATTTAAATATAAAGGCACATATTTTTATTTAGGGCTTATTTGATTTATGAAAAATGTCATATGCAGAATCAAATTCGGATGAGATGTCTGGTCTCAGGCTATATGATAGGGTACAATTTGTTTTGTTTTGTTTACAAAAATGTGAATTATCCTTTGACCACCTGGTGTAAACTAGATAAGGGTAATTAATACTTTGCCAACAAAGGTCTGTCTAGTCAAGGCTATGGTTTTTCCAGCTGTCATGTATGGATGTGAGAGTTGGACTGTGAAGAAAGCTGAGCACCAAAGAATTGATGCCATTGAACTGTGGTGTTGGAGAAAACTCTCGAGAGTCCCTTGGACTGCAAGGAAATCCAACCAGTCCTTTCTAAAGGAGATCAGCCCTGGGATTTCTTTGGAAGGAATGATGCTAAAGCTGAAGCTCCAGTACTTTGGCCAACTCATGCGAAGAGTTGACTCATTGGAAAAGACTCTGATGCTGGGAGGGATTGGGGGCAGGAGGAGAAGGGGACGACAGAGGATGACATGGCTGGATGGCATCACTGACTCAATGGACATGAATCTGAGTGAACTCTGGGAGTTGATGATGGACAGGGAGGCCTGGTGTGCTGCAATTCATGGGGTCACAAAGAGTCGGACATGGCTGAGTGACTGAACTGAACTGAATACTTTCCTAAGACAGTAAACCATTCTGAATCTTCTGTGCTTGTTCTGTCCTTGTGGCTCAGCTGGTAAAGAATCTGCCTGCAATGCAGGAGATCTGGGTTCGATCCTTGGGTTGGGAAGATCCCCTGGAGAAGGGAAAGGCTACATACTCCATTATTCTTGCCTGGAGAATTCCATGGACAGAGGAGCTTGGCAGGCTATAGTCTATGGGGTCTCAAAGAGTCAGGCATGACTGAGTGATTTTCACTTCACTTCAGTACTTTCCTAAGATAATAAGCCATTCTGAAGTTTCTGTGTTTTGTTTGCAATAGGAACAAACTTTGAAAAGTTAATGCCAGGCTCTTACAAGGTTTTCCTTGAGTAAACAACACGCAGAGATGCTTTGCTAATTAGAGTCAGTATCTCTCTTTTCTTCTTTTCATTTAGAATTTACTTTTGTATGGCCAAATTGGCTAAAAATTAAATTGCTTTTAAAGAGCCAGTATATTTTACACCTCACTGGGCATTTAATAAACTGTGGTAAATTCTGAAAGAGATGGGAATACCAGACCACCTGACCTGCCTATTGAGAAGCTTGTATGCAGGTCAGGAAGCAACAACTACAACTGGACATAGGACAAAAGACTGGTTCCAAATAGGAAAAGGAGTACGTTAAGGCTGTGTATTGTCACCCTGCTTATTTAACTTATATGTAGAGTACATCATGAGAAATGCTGGGCTGGAGGAAGCACAAGCTGGAATCAAGATTGCCAGGAGAAATATCAATAACCTCAGATATGCAGATGACATTACTCTTATGCCAGAAAGTGAAAAGAACTAAAGAGCCTCTTGTTGAAAGTGAAAGAAGAGAGTGAAAAAGTTGGCTTAAAGCTCAACATTCAGAAAAAAATAAGATTGTGGCATCCAGTCCCATCACTTCATGGCGAATAGTTGGGGAAACAGTGGAAACAGTGGTTGATTTTGCTTTGGGGGGCTCCAAAATCACTGCAGATGGTGATTGCAGCCATGACATTAAAAGATGCTTACTCCTTGGAAGGAAAGTTATGACCAACCTAGATAGCATATTAAAAAGCAAAGACATTACTTTGCCAACAAAGTCCATCTAGTCAAGGCTATGGTTTTCCCAGTAGTCATGTATGGATGTGAGAGTCGGACTATAAAGAAAGCTGAGTGCAGAAGAATTGATGTTTTTGAATTGTAGTGTTGGAAAAGACTCTTGAGAGTCCCTTGGACTGCAAGGAGATCCAACCAGTCCATCCTAAAGGAGATCAGTATTGGGTGTTCATTTGGAAGGACTGATGTTGAAGCTGAAACTCCAATACTTTGGCCATTTGAGGCAAAGAGCTGATTCATTTCAAAAACCCTGATGCTGGAAAAGATTGAGGACAGGAGGAGAAGGGAACAACAGCAGATGAGATGGTTGGATGGCATCCTTGACTCAGTGAACATGGGTTTTGGTAGACTCCAGCAGTTGGTGGTGTACAGGGAGGCCTGGTTTTCTGCGGTTCATGGGGTCGCAAAAAGTAGGACACGACTGAGCACCTGAACTGAACTGAGGCATTCACGTCAAATAATAGTAATATCCTCAATACCTTATTGCAAATTTGACAGAAAATTTATTGAATATGTGATAGTATTCTTCTGGAAATACATGAATCCAGTTGTACATTTAAATTATCTTAAAATGCATTCTACTTTTTCAGTTCAGTTCAGTTCAGTCTCTCAGGCATGTCTGACTCTTTGTGACCCCATGAATCGCAGCACACCAGGTCTCCCTGTCCATCACCAGTTCCCGGAGTTCACTCAGATTCACATCCATCGAGTCAGTTAGGGTTGACATTAAGAAACATAAATGTACTACAGCAGCATCTAATTTTCTATTGTAAATATATTTATTTTATTTTATAGAAAGCTGATTATTTGAGTCAGTACATTTTAATCTGATCTGTAAAAATGAAAGCTATAGATTTCATATTTTCCACTTTGATTTCCTTTCCATAACTTTGTTATACTTTTGATAAAGTTTTAGAAGGCATTTTGATAGGAGAATTTTCTACTGCTTGATTAGAAATCATCTATGAGAATCATCACATGAGAATTTTCTCAATCCTAGAGAGACTCCTTCTTTTAAAGATTATTTATTATCAAAGGCAGCAAGAATGTTCTCAATCAGATATATCTTTATGTTTTTTCCCATATTCTCAAAACTTCAAAGAAATGATCATATTTCCATATAACTTACCATTATTTTTGCTTTTTATTAGCAATTTCTGTTATATTCTGAGAATTAAAGGTGTTGTTTTCCACTTGTTCTTAAATATTAGCCTTTTGTTTTGGTTTTGCTTTGTCTTCTTTTTGATTTTCCAAAATAGATTGAACAAACCATCTGTCAGGAAAGCTAGTATTTTTGGAAGTGTTTCATTTATTGAAAGCCTTAAACACTGTATCTAACTGCTAGTTTTGTATCAAATAATGCTGTAGGTCATATTTTCTATTATTTTGTTCAAGATATTTATGCAGTTGATGTCTTGTGGAAGTGCTTTACTAATTGTCTCTCCTATTCTCTTAATTATTACATATTGAATTTCCATGTGACTAGTACTAACATTTCCAGAATGCTTATCTTTGCCATAAATAAGGAGAAAGGTGTTTTCCTCTAATTTTATATATTCATACCTCCATCATATAGCCACCATTATGATAATAAGCCCTTTTCCCTCTTGGATGAACTTACCTAAGATCATGTGCACCAAAATAAAGGTATAGCAACTCACAAGGTGATTTATTTGTTTCCCAAGATATAATATCTAACTATCTGTGGATATCATGAGATTTTGTGGCTCATGTAACTTTTAAAAAATACTGGTACTCCCAATATATGGATTGTGTGATCTCTTTGGAGGGAATAAAGGGCAAAAATTTAAAGGAATTTAGTAGATAAATCTAATTATCAAGACATAATTAAATATGTAGCTGATAACTCTTAATTGATCTCTTGGTATTATTCAGTTGAATAATGAAGGAGTAAGCCCTCACTTTTTAAAAGACAATTTAACATACATTCCTGATAATTCAGAAATCATCCAAAATTTTTTACTAGTTTTGTTAGAGAAGGAAGAGCATTAGCGCATCAGATTAGAGACAGAGAATGTTTCTACTCAAAAACATTAGATTGTAAAGCAAATTGGTTCAAAGGAAGCACTGGAATGGGAATATGCAATCAGATAATGATCAAATACAAATATCCTGGTTCATTCTTGATTAAAATTGAAAGAAACCAGAGGCCACAAATCTCCTTAGTGTTTAATGGTAAAACTCGGAAGTAAAATTGTTTACACTATATTGTGTAAAAACTATATCAGACTAATTATTGTGCTTGGTTTCAAAGTAGAGGAGAATGTAAAAGGGTGATTACATAGGGTAACTGCAAATGAGATGAATTTCTTGAATTAAATTTATATATGTTCTATAATTGTGGTAATTAAATTGCATTTAAGTTGTTTCTTTCCGGGAAACAAGAAAAAAAAAATTTCCATGTGATATTCTGCAATTAGCTACAGAAATATGCAGAAAGATCCCATACAAAACAGCCATCACATGCAAGGGTAAAATTATTTCTATGTTTAATTTCAAATTTGCCACAGTCAATAGTGTTTGCAAGGGTGCTTATTAGGGAAAATTTATGTGAATCATTCATAAGACATCTTTGCTTTTGATGGATAACTTATTAAACATAAACTTACATTGATTATTTTATCACAATAAAAAAGACACATCTCTTTCTAGACAGAAAACATTTAGACACTGGCTTAAGTGCCTCTTGCAAGTTAAAAGAATAATAATAATAAATGAATGCTGGCTAGGTTTATACTCTCAATTAAAAAAATTTTATTTCCTTATATACCCAGCATCATATTGAGAAATATCTCCTCTATCGTTGGTTGGTTGGATAAAATTTATTATGAATAGATAATGAGTACTTATAAAATTGCAAACATGCTTGCTAAGTTCCTTCAGTCATATCCAACTCTTTTGTGACTGCATAGACTGTAGCTCTTCAGGCTTTTCTGTCCAGGAGGCTTTCCAGGCAAGAATATTGGAGTGGGTTGCCAGGCCCTTCTCTAGGACTTATTAAGTTAGAATTTATTTAATTCAATTTTTAGAAAAGCATATGTTTTTTCTCCTTTACTCTGTTAATGTGTTCAGTTATGTAAGCAAGCCGTCTTCTATGAATAACTCTCCCTGATCTTGATAGATCTGTATTTAATACATTGCTATATCATTGACCTAATATTTACATATATGCGGTATGATCTTCCTGACTGAGGAATCAAACCAGGGTCTCCTGCACTGCCCACACATTCTTTACCAGCTGAGCTACCAGGGAAGTCCAATATGCTTACATGAATATCCTTCTTTGCAGTGGTGTTCTCAGCCAGTTTGGTAGCCATGTTACAAGGACCTCATATAAGGTGAATAGATTTCCTGCTCTAGACTCTTGACCAGTTTCTGTAAGACAGTATCTGTTTCTTGAAGATTATTAAAACAGGACTGTAGAATTGTTGGACTTAATACAGTTTTGTAAATCTTTTCTTTTTCCTTAAGCCATGTGCAGTGGGTAAGGAATGTACCCCAAAACGTATATGTTCAATGGGACCTCAGAAAATGTTTTTGTTTGGAAATAGAGTATTCTGAAAATGTAACTTGTTGAGATATATTGAGTCAGTGTGGTTCTAAATTCAACGTCATTGATGTCCTTGCAATATCAGTTTAAAAGCATTAGTTTTATGGGATACAATATTAGAAAAATGCTATAACCAAATTAATTAAATACTCTCTGGAAAGTTCAGTTCAGTTCAGTCACTCAGTCATGTCTGAATCTTTGCAACCTCATGAACTGCAGCACGCATGTCTCTGTCCATCACCAACTCCCGGAGTCCACCCAAACCCACGTCCATTGTGTCAATGATGCCATCCAGCCATCTCACCCTCTGTCGTCCCCTTCTCCTCCTGCCCTCAGTCTTTCCCAGCATCAGGGTCCTTTCAAATGAGTCAGCTCTTCACATCAGATGGCCAAAGTATTGGAGTTATAGCTAAATTAGTTTCTAAAATAAAACTTCATGGTTTTCACAAAATTAAGATTATTTAAGTTAATAAAATATCTTTCTTTTAACTTAAAATATTGCCTTATTATAAGAACAGTGGTTCTTTATGTTGTTTAACATTTAAGACATATAGCTTAGACAAAATTTAACCCCTGCTCAAAGTTCATTTTTATAAATCTAATGTGTTTGGTAAACATGAGCATATAATATGTGGAAGTATATATGAGAATGTTAAATTTGATTACTGGTGGGAAAGTTGTAAATACTGGTCAAGAAAGCAAGCTATTTCTAAATAGATTTCATTATCATTTTTAAAAAGGTTATCCTAACAGTACTTTAAATTTGGGGATCTTCTATCTACTTTTCTAAAACTATGGCTCACAAAATAATACCATTACTAAGAATATTTTTTTTTAAATAAGGTGAAATTAGGTTAAGTTTCTCTTGTAATGAATAGTTATATAATTGCCTGTGACTTAACAATGATCACAACCATAAAATAAGTCAAAAATATTTAAAAACTGTGGTCAAACATGGTAAATTTCATTAATAGGTTTTGATGTATGTAGTTTAACCTAGAGCTGAGAACGATGAAAATTATCAAATAAAGTCTAGAATTTTATTCTAGCTTTGTAAAATATTTTCCAAGAAGTCTTCATAACTGTTTCAGTGGAAAACATCATGTGAAATCTTTATTGTGTAAAGGTTTCTTTAACTCACATTTTAACCTTGTCTTGGAATATAGATGATTTTTTACTAGATGTTAGACTGAGATAATCAATCCATTTCATATAAGCCATCAAGTAGTCATTAAATTGAAGCCTATCTGTTTTTCATTTTATTCTGATGTCTTAAAGTGACATTTCTTTTATCCATTTACTTTCTTTTCCTTTAGCAATTTTAGTTAATATTTCCCCCCTGACTACTTTTAGCTTCTGTCTTTGGAACTTTATCATTGTTACCTCACTATTTTTCTTTTTGTCTTGATTTCAACTAAGTTTTAGAATTGTTTTTGAACTTATATTCCAAATAATGCTTGGAGAAAAAGAATAATATTACAGTACTACACTACAACACAACAAAGCAAAAATATATCTCGATAAAGATTTCTATAGTCCAGCAATAGTATTCATCTTTTCAAAACAACATTCTATGAGAACTCATTCTCTTGAGGGAGCAATTCTAAAAAAATTTCTGCTATTGTTCCAATATTTTATTTTTTAGCAAGAAATAAGGCTACAAAAAGCCCAAATCAACTTGCATCAGCAAACAAACTACTGTGTTGTGTAAAACACAGCAAACCAGACAGTTTCTTATCCAAAACTTTCCGTTTAATAGTAAAGTAAATCCATATTTAAGTATCTGAATATTTTTTTCTAAGCATAGAAACAATTATAGCATTTTGAGAAACATGATTTTTCTTTATTAAACAAATATTAATCTAGAAGGAACAAATTCAGCATTCTGATATATATATATATATATATATATATATATATATATATATGTACTGACATTGACATTGACATTGAAGTCCCTCTGTTGTGTCCGACTCTTTGTGACCCCATCAACTGTAGCCTACCAGGCTCTTCCATCCATGGAATTTTCCAGGCAAGAGTACTGGAGTGGGTTGTCATTTCCTTCTCCAGGAATATATATGCATATACATACATACATACATATATAAATATATATATATATATGTAATACTTTACTTTTTTCTGAATGTAAGATTTTTAACTATATATGGATATGTGTATGCATGTATGCTAAGTTGCTTCAGTTATGTCCAACTCTTTGCAACCCTATGGACTGTAGCCAACCTGTCTCCCATGTCCATTGGATTTCCCAGGCAAAAATACTAGATTGGGTTGCCATGCCTTCCTCCAGGGGATCTTCCTGACCCAGGGATCAAACCCTATCTCTTATGTCTCCTGCATTGTCAGGTGGGTTCTTTACCACCAGCACCATCTGGGAAGCCTATATATGGACATATATATATATAAAGTTATGATAGTGGAAAGTGCTCATATAATTTCACATTAGATATGCATCACACATGAGTATGAACACATGCATTAAGAAAAACATGCAATAAACACATGCAAGAAAAAGGCAGTGTCCCAAGTGCCACAGAAAACTCCCGCTCTACTTTGATATGTCTGTACTCCTATACTCATTCACCCCTCAAACTCTTTGTCTCTTTTTCTCTATTATATAATCTAATATATACCCAAATTATTTTGCTAAGAATTCCCAATTAAGAGAATCTTGTGTTCTCTTGGAGGATACAACCTAATAGGAAACAATATTAATGTTAAAAAATAAGAATATAAGATGGTGACTAGTAATATTAATAAAAAATGGTAAGCACTAGGGAGGGACAGAGATTTGGGACTCTTTAAATAGGTATTTGAGAAGGATTTTTCTGAGAGCTGAGACATGCATAAGGGCAGGAATATCCATGTAAAATCTGGGGTGAAAGAATATGAGCAGAGTCAAAATTCTAAGGTGAGAACTGGTTTAACTTACTCTGAGACATACAGGAGTTAGTATGGCTAATTCAGAGTGAGCAAAGGAGCTGGGATTAAAGGTGGATTTAGCATTGCCATGGAGTATATGGATGGTCTGGGTCAGAAAGGATGAACTGGTATCAGTATGTTTGCCTTATAAAAAAATGCATCTTGTCAGATCAGGAATGATACCAAGGAGCAGTTAACAAAATTTTGCTCATGATCAGGTAGGCTTTGATTGGAGTGACAGTTGTAGATAGGAAGAGAAGTGATCAAATGTAGGCCAAATTTTGAAACTATAAAACAAAACAAAACTTTTGGTAAGTGTAAATACGCAGTGTTATGGCACAAAAAAGCTATACAGTCAATGTACTTCCTAGATACCCCGGTAGCTTCACCTCTCCCAGGTGCTGTAGAGATACAGGCACTAAGAGGCAACCCTGCTGGGTAGCTGCTTTATCCAGAGCTGTGTGTAGCTCCCTGAGCAACTGGCACCCAGGGTTCTGAGTGCTCCCATTCTGTGTGCCAGATCATTGAAATGCTAACAAAATCCACCGACTTCACATATCTGTTATGAAAAATGCTGGGTATCCATGGGATAAGAAGGCTTTATGGAAGAACAATCTGCAGTGTGCCCATGTGATAAGAACGTTCTTTGTGCTTATGTCTCATTATTCCACTGGAGATAAGGAAAAGGAATGAAGCAAAAATGTTTTCTGGTTTGAAGACAGTCCAAGTGGGTTGATTAACTAAGGTGGAAACTAGGAGGATTGCCATCTTTGAAAGAAGGACTCTTACAATAATCATTTTATTTAAAAAAAAATTTAAGTCTCAAAATAGCTATATAAATTGTCTCATCAATTCCCTCATATTCAATAGAAAAAATGTGACCCAGAAATATGAAATAATGATTTCTCCTAGGTCATGAAAATTATTGTGTCAGATTAGGATGCAGAATAGCCCTCAGTTCAGTTTCTTTCCACTGATATGCAGTATATTTTAGTTTACCATTTATCTGCCAAGGAAACATATTAGCTAATAAGTGCTTAGAAGCTAACTTCCTGGAAAACATCATGGGATGCTTTTCTTATGTACACTTATGTTTAATTCAAATTGCAAACTGCCCTTGGAAAGTAAATGATTGTGTTCTTCTCAGGTTAAGTGGTAACACTGTGACAGAGAATAATTTAAAATGTAAGCAGTTTTATTAGTTATTATGCACAGTGTAGAAGAGAGATACAATCTTGTGGATATTAACATTTTATCTTTCTCTAAGTGGAAAAATGCCTTTTCATTCTAGGGATCATATGGCATAATGAAACATACCTAGAGTTTAGAGTCAATTAAATATATGTTGGCTCATCCTTGTCTTGGGTGCACAAGAAGCTCACACACACATTCTATTCCACTGAGCCTCAGTTTCCTTTCTGCAACGTATGAATAAGTTAAAAGAGTGTTATTATGAAGGTTAAACAAGATAGCTCCTAAAAGAATGTCTAGAGCATAACATGCATTCATTAAATGTTAGTTTTAACCAATATTAGAATATAAGATGACATGCAACATGAATTTTAATTCACGAATGGTTGCTCTTTGTAAGAACCTTAAAATACCACCTATGTCTTTTCAGGCATAACTACTTTTATAGTTTTGCTTAAAGATACTGTTACATGCCTTTTTAGAAATGTGATTATTCACATTTGAATCACCAGGAGGAATGATAAAAAATAAATAAATTAATCTAGGAGATGTAAGAGTATACTTTAATGACTGTTCAGCAATTTTCCTTGGGGGAAATTTCATCATTAAACTTTCCCAGGTATTTTATCATCATCTCATGCAATTCCCTGGATAACCATATCCCTTGTTAATCCACTAATTTATTTTGAGGCTGGTCCTACTGACTCATGTCCCCAGACGTCTTTTAACTGAGTAGAAATACAGCCAGTTACAGAATTTCTCTTTACCTTTTGACATTCCTATTTTTTTTTTTTTACCTATGCTGAATATTAACATTGAAAGTGTATACGTTATGTAGATAGCATTTTAACTGAGTGAAAAATTAGGCATTTGTTAAAGTAAAAGCAACAATTTCTATACTAAACCAATAATGATTGTGTGGTTCCATCAAGGGTTTTTTTTTTTCTGGAAAATTCTGGAATATTCTATTCATATGGGTATCTAACTATTAAACAAGTATAGAGCTTTCAGATCTATGAACACCACCACCCCCAACAAATTCCTATAGAGTTGCCATGGATAATGCAAGGCGTGGGATAAAATGTTATGAATAAATAGAAAATTCTGACAGATGTTTTATTTTCCAAAATATTAAAGCTGGTGTAAAAGTAATTGAGGTTTTAGAATATGAATTTTAAATCATTATAACTAAGCTTAAACATATTTTTATTAATCAGAATAAGAACATTAAAAATCAACACATTTTGCCAATAAGAAATGTTTATTCCTATAGCATAAAAACCCACACTTTGGGATTTGACAAATTCTTGGACAGCATTTTCTGCCTCCTGCTGGTTGTGGAAATGCTTTCCCTGCAAAAAGTTGTCAAGATGCTTGAAGAAGTGGTAGTTATTTGGTGAGAGGTCAGGTGAATTTGGCAGATGAGGTAAAACTTTGTGACCCGGTTCATTCGACTTTTGAAGTGTTGATTGTGCAACAATCAGTCCAGCATTGTTGTGAAGAATTGGGTCCATTCTGTTGACCAAAGTCAGCTGCCATCATTGCTATTTGCAGTGCACCTTATAGATTTGCTGAACATACTTCTCAGACGTAATGATTTTACCCGGATTCGGGAAGCTATAGTGGATCAGATGGGCAGAGAAGATCAAACAGTGACCATGATGTTCCTTGGTGTAAGTTTGGCTTTGGGAAGCGCTTTGGAGCTTCTTCTTGGTCCTACTACTGAGCTGCTCATGACTGGTTATTGAATAAAATCTACTTTCCATTGCTTGTCATAATCTGATCTAGAAATGGTTTGTTGTTGCTGCACAGAATTAAGAGAAGATGACACTTCAAAACAACATTTTCTTTTTAATTGTCAGACAGCTCACGAGGCACCCACCCACTGAGGTTTTTCACCTTTCCAATTTGCTCCAAATGCCGAATGACCATAGAACAGTCGATGCTGAGTTCTTCAGCAACTTCATCTATAGTTGTAAGAAGATCAACTTCAAAGATGGTTCTCAATTTGTTGTTGTCAACCTCCTGTGGCCAGCCACTACTATCCTTATCTTCAAGGCTTTTGTCTTCTGTACAGAAATTATTGAGTCACCACTGCACTATATGCTTGTTAGAAGTTTCTGGGCCAAATGTATTGTTAATGTGATGAGTTGTCTCTGCCAATATATTACCCATTTTGAACTTGAATGAGAAAATCATTTGAATTTGCTTTTGTCTAATGAAAATCACTATATCAATAATTATTTTCTAATAAATAAATATAGCTGTATTTATTAAAATGAATATAAAAGTTCAAAATAAACAAAATAAACAGCAAGTAATATCATTAGTTAAAAAAAATAAAGCAAGCAAGAAAGAAAGATATCGCTAAGATGTGTCCAACTCTTGCGATCCCATGAAGCGTAGTCTGCCAGGTTCCTCTGTCCATGAGATTCCCCAGGCAAGAATCCTGGAGTGGGTTGGCATTTCCCTTTCCAGGGGGACTTCCTGACCCAGGAATTGAATCCAGGTCTCCCACATTGCAGGCAGATGCTTTACCGACTGAGCTACATGGGAAGTGAGTAAAGCAAGAAATGTGCATAACCATAGTTATTTTAGAATGTATTCAAATATCAAACAGCAAAGTTCAATGATGCAAAATCACAATTGATTTTGCACCAACCTAATACAAAACCACTTTTATGGCAGAAAGTGAAGAGGAACTAAAAATCCTCTTAATGAAAGTAAAAGAGGAGAGCGAAAAAGTTGGCTTAAAGCTCAACATTCCGAAAACGAAGATCATGGCATCTGGTCCCATCACTTCATGGGAAATAGATGGGGAAACAGTGGAAACAGTGTCAGACTTTATTTTTTGGGGCTCCAAAATCACTGCAGATGCTGATCGCAGCCATAAAATTAAAAGATGCTTACTCCTTGGAAGGAAAGTTATAACCAACTCAAATAGCATATTCAAAAGCAGAGATATTACTTTGCCAACAAAGGTCCATCTAGTCAAGGCTATGGTCCTCCCAGTGGTCATGTATGGATGTGAGAGTTGGACTCTGAGGAAAGCTGCATGCTGAAGAATTGATGCTTTTGAACTGTGGTGTTGGAGAAGATCTTGAGAGTCCCTTGGATTGCAAGGAGATCCAACCAGCCCATCCTAAAGGAGATCAGTCCTGGGTGTTCATTGGAAGGACTGATGCTGAAGCTGAAACTCCAATACTTTGGCTACCTCATGAGAAAGGTTGACTCATTGGAAACAGCTTTGGTGCTGGAAGGGATTGGGGGCAGGAGGAGAAAGGGACAACCGAGGATGAGATGGCTGGATGGCATCACCAACTCGATGGACATGAGTTTGAGTGAACTCCAGGAGTTGGTGATGGACAAGAAGGCCTGGCGTGCTGTGATTCATGGGGTCACAAAGAGTCGGACACGACTGGGCTACTGAACTGAACTGAACTGAACTGAACACAAAACCACTTTACACTGTATAAGAATACCAAAAAAGCACATGCTATAAAAACAAATATATATTGACTCAGATGGTAAAGAATGTGCCTGAAGTGCGGGAGACCCAGGTTCGATTTCTGGGTCAGGAAGATCCCCAAGAAGAGAAGGAAATGGCCTCTCAATCCAATATTCTTGCCTGGAGAATTCCATGGACAGAAGAGCCTAGGAGGCTACAGTCCATACGGTCGCAGAGAGTTGAACATGACTGAGCAACTAACAAACACACACGTGTGTGTGTATAGCTATTGTTGTTTAGTGGCTACTAAGTTATTTCCAACTCTTTCCAACTCCATGGACTGTAGCCCACCAGGCTGCTCTGTCCATAGGATTTCCCATTGAAGAATACTAGTGTGGGTTGCCATTTTCTTCTCTATGGGATCTTTCTGACCCAGAAAACAAACTTGTATCTCCTATTATATATAGATGGGAGGTGCCCCATAAATATTTGTGAAATGGATTAATAAGTGAACAAATGAAGAAATAAAACAAGTTCCATGATTTTTACAAAATATCATATTTTTATCATATATATATGTATATGTGTACAAATAAGATTATTTTTCTCAAATATGTGTGTATGTATATACACTAAAATGTATTTATTAAAATCATGGAACTAGCTTTATTTATTTTTTTTTAATTTATTAATCCACTTTATAAATACTTGAGGGATACCTTCCATTTGTCAGGTGTGTTTGAGACACTGGGAATAAAATAAAGGAAAAAGGGAAAACAGTTTCCTTAGCACAGAACCTACTAAGGGACTGATATTTATCAATGAATCACACAAACAAACATAAAATGAAGTTATTTATCAAGTGCTAGATAGATCCTTGGTGTTATGAAAATGCAGTGTAAAGAAAATTTATTGTTAGAGAGGTTAGCAAAGGATAATCTAACAAGTGATAGAACTGAAATTGTAGAATCAAAATTAATATGGCAAATGGAGGAATGAATGGAATGTTCTAAACTGAAAGAAGAGAGCATGGGCGAAGGCCCTCTGCAAACAAAGGACCTTTAAAAAGTAAAACAATGTAATAAAATAAAGTAACTGTAGTGCATCTGCAGCACCTCAATCAAGATGCAAATATATTTAGATGTAAGTAGACAGGTAAGTAGACAAATGTAAGTAGAACATGTAGTCTTGTTTTCTATTTTGATACATTTTGACATTTATTTAAGAGAAAAATGAAAATAATTAAGATACTTTAAGGAGAGGGCAATATAATCAGATCTGAATTTTGACAAGAGGACTCTACTTCTCACATAGGAAATGATTTTGTTATGGTCAGCTCTGTATATACCAGGATAATATGAATTATCCTATTGGGTTTGTGCAAGATTTCAAAGTAAGAATTATGGTAGTTGGAAATCATCAGAGTAAAGAAGAAAAACTGATAGATTCAAGGTGTATCTAAGTAACACAATGGCCAAAAATATTAAAAAATGTTGAATTTTATTTCTAGGTTGTAAAGTTTAAATATTTAAGAGAGTGTCATGTATTAAAATAAGGAATCCTGATAAAGTGTAAAAAAGGAAGGAGAGTTCTTAGGTTTTATTTCAAAGTTGTTCTTTTTAAGGTGAATAGAGACTTCAGAGAAAGTTGTCATAAAGGAATATAAGTACATAGGTAGAAGTATTAATGTGAGATAAATCTGATAAATGTAACAACTGACTAACAGGAATATTTTTATTGTGTTAAAAAGTGAAATAAGGAGACTCATGTTATACAAACAAGATTTGACAGAACCCAAAGAGGATAGAGGGGAAAAAATGAAGATCAAGAAGATGAGGCCAGTGACATTAAAAAACAAACAAACAAAACACACACACACACACACACACACACACACAAAATGAAATCAAAGAAACCAAGAAAGGTGAGGGATTCAAGAAGAGAATGGTCAGCAATATAAACTACTATAGGATTTAGAGCCATATAAGTCCTTACTAACTGATAGATGCAAAGAAATAGAGGAAAACAATAGAATGGTAAAGACTAGAAATCTCGTCAAGAAAATTAGAGATACCAAGGGAACATTTCATGTAAAGATAGCACAATAAAGGACAGAAATGATATGGACCTGACAGAAGCAGAAGATATTAAGAACAGGTGGCAAGAATACACAGGAAAACTATACCAAAAAGATGTTCATGATCCAGATAACTACAACAGTGTGATCATTCAGCTAGAGCTAGGCATCCTGCAGTGTGAAGTCAGTGGGCCTTAGGAAGCAACACTACAAAGCTAGAGGATGTTATGGAATTCCTGTTGAGCTATTTCAAATCCTAAAAAATGATGCTGTGAAAGTGCTACACTCTATATGCCAGCAAATTTGGAAAACTCAGCAGTAGCCACAGGACTGGAAAATGTTAGTTTTCATTCCAATCCCAAAGAAAAGCAATGCCAAATAACATTCAAATTATTGCACACTTGCACTTGTCTTACATGCTAGCAAAGTAATGCTCAAAATTCTCCAAGAGAGGCTTCAACAGTACATGAACCAAGGACTTCCAGATGTTCAAGCTGGATTTAGAAAAGGCAGAAGAATCAGATATCAAATTCCCAACATCTGTTGGACCATCGAGAAAGCACAAGATTTCCAGTAAAAACATCTACTTTTGCTTTATTGGCTATGCCAAAGCCTTTCACTGTGGGGATCACAACAAACTGTGGGGAATTCTTGAAGAGATGGGAATACCAGACCACCTTTCCTGCCTTCTGGGAAATCTGTATGCACATCAAGAAACAACAGTTAGAACCAGACAGGGAACAATGGGCTGGTTCCATATTGAGAAAGGAGTACGCCAAGGCTGTCTATTGTCACACTGCTTATTTAACTTCTATGCAGAGTACATCATGAAAAATGCCAGACTGAATGAAGCACAAGCTGGAATAGATTGTCAGCAGAAATATCAATAACCTGTGATATGCAGATGACACCACCCTTATGGCAGAAAGTGAAGAGGAACTAAAGAGCCATTTGATGAACATGAAAGAGGAGAGTGAAAAAGCTGACTTAAAACTTAAATTTCAAAAAATGAAGATCATGGCATCTGGCCACATCAGCTTATGGCAAATAGATGCGGAAACAATGGAAATAATGACAGACTTTATTTTCTTGGGCTCCAAAGTCATCGCAGATGGTGACTGCAGCCATGAAATTATAAGGTGCTTGCTCCTTTTAAGAAAAGCTATTACAAACCCAGAGTATTAAATAGGAGTGACATTACTTTGCTGACAAAGGTCCATCTAGTCAAAGCTATAGTTTTTGCAATAGCCATGTATGGATGTGAGAATTGGACCACAAAGAAAGCTGAGCACTGAAGAATTGATGCTTTTGAACTGTGGTATTGGAGAAGACTTTTGAGATCCCCTTCGACTGCAAGGAGATCAAACCAGTAAATCCTAAAGAAACCAATCCTGAATATTCATTGGAAGGACTGATGAAGAAACTGAAGCTCCAGTACTTTGGCTGCCTGATGTGAAGATCTGACTCATTAAAGAAGACTGATGCTGGGAAACATAGAAGGCAAGAGGAGAGTGGGATGACAGAGGATGAGATAGTTGGATGATGTCACTGGCTCAGTGGACATGACTTTGAGCAAGCTCTGAGAGTTGTTGATGGACAGGGATGCCTGGCATGCTGCAGTCAATGGGGGTGCAATTAGTTGGACATGACTGAGTGACTGTAGTGAAATCACTATTGATCATAGCAAACTATATTTTAGGGAATGCAATGGAGGAAGTCCAAATTATGGTGAGGTGAATAATGAGTGATAAAAATACTTGCAGCAACTTTTTACCAACTGGTGAAAGAAGTTGGTTAGTAGAGACACATAACTGATGTGTAAGATGCACAATAGTTCAGTTTTTTACTGTTTGTTTTATTCTATGGAAAAATAGAAAATATGTAGTATCTAATAAAATATATGAGGTCTAAGTAAGAATGTGAGAGAGATAGAAAAAACAGAAAAGTACAATCTTTCAATAACATAGGAGTTAGTAATATCACATGAAAAAGTATATGTTCAACAAGAAAGTTCTAGGAAGTGCAGGTAAACACAGGAGGAGCTTTACAGTGGAATAGCAAATCAGCAGCAAACTGCTAATACATTCCTCAAAAGACCAAACATTGTATCTTCACTAAACATTAGTCAGGCTTCTCTCCTGCCTGCAAGTTCTGAATTTTAACTTCCCCCATGTCTAGTCAAGGCTATGATTTTTCCAGTAGTCATGTATGGATGTGAGAGTTGGACTGTGAAGAAGGCTGAGCGCTGAAGAATTGATGCTTTTGAACTGTGGCATTGGAGAAGACTCTTGAGAGTTCCTTGGACTGCAAGGAGATCCAACCAGTCCATTCTGAAGGAGATCAGCCCTGGGATTTCTTTGGAAGGAATGATGCTGAAGCTGAAACTCCAGTACTTTGGCCATGTCATGCAAAGAGTTGAGTCATTGGAAAAGACTCTGATGTGGGAGGGATTGGGGGCAGGAGGAGAAGGGGACGACAGAGGATGAGATGGCTGGATGGCATCACGGACTCGATGGACATGAGTCTGAGTGAACTCCGGGAGTTGGTATGGACAGGGAGGCCTGGCGTGCTGCGATTCATGAGGTCACAAAGAGTTGGGCATGACTGAGCGACTGAACTGAACTGAACTGAATTGAACTGAACTGAACTGAACTGAAGTCTGAGCAACAGCTGAAAACTCATCTTGATGTCTGGCTAATTGAGGGAGATGCTGTTTGCGTCAGACTACACTGATCATTTCCCCTTGCTTGTGTAAATTTCCCTTATAAATTTTTGCTGACCTTTGTGATTCTTCCTCTCCTCTGCAGAGGGAGGGGCAGATTTCCCTCCGTCCTGTTGCTTCAGTCTAAAATACCCGGTGTGGATGGCTGAGAGGATAAAAAATTTGCCTTCAAAGCAGGAGTCCTGAGTTTGATCCCTGGGTTAGGAAGATCCCCTGGAGAAGGAAATGGCAACCCACTCCAGTATTCTGGCCTGGAGAATTCTACAGACAGAGGAGCCTGGCAGGCTACAGTCCATGGGGTTGCAAAGAGTCAGACATGATTAAGCAACATTCACTTCATTTTAGCACCTCTCCACACAGTATGCTGTTGCCATCTTGAATTGCAGTGTTTTGAGCAGTCCTTTTGCACAAAGTCCCACCAAGTTGGAATGAGAAGCACTAGGTGGGCCCAGTGGTTCTGTGTGGGTATCTGTAATCTTACATATTATGTATAAGGCCTTGGCACACAGACCCCTATATGCTAGGAAAACTAGACTAAGCACAAAATAATAGATTAGATGGTACATCATTACCTAGATTTCATCTTATTTTTCTGGGGGACGCCAGTGGGCTTTGTTGATGACATTTTCTTCTTGATACTTTTAAACTTCCTATTTTTTTTTTTTTTTTAAGAAAACCCGGGTTCATTAAGTTTCACTCTTTGCGCTATAAAGTTTTATGTATTTAAACATATCCAAAATGTCATATATTAACCATTACACAAAGTTCACTACCATCAAAATTCTATGTTTAAATCTCAAACATTCCTGTTTAAATCACAAACCACTGGCAATCTGTGAACCTTTTACTCACTTGATAGTTTTGCCTTTTCTAAAGACATATAATTGGCATCATACAGCAGGTAGCCTTTTTAAACCAACTTCTTTTACTTAGAAGTAGATGATTAAGGTTTGTCCACACCTTCCATGGCTTAATATTCCATTTACTGTTATTACTGAAAAGATCCAATTTTATAGATGTGCCTCAGTTTATTTATTCATTAACATAATGAATAAACAATCATTAACATGTTTATTCATTAACAAAGCAACATCTTGGTTGCTTTGATTATAAGTAAAACTGCTAAAAACATGTCCAGGGTTTTATGTGGAAATAAATTTTCAAACCACTTGTGCAAATATCTAGAAGCACAACTGCTGAAGTATGGTTAAGACTTGTTTATTTTCAAAACAAACTGTCACACTATGTTCTAAAGTGGCTACAAATTTAGCATTCCCACAGCACAGAATTTTCATGCAATTCCCTATCCTTGCCAACATTTCATAATGTCAGTTTCATTTATTTTTATTATCGCTAATATTCTATCAATAATAGGTGTAGCATGGCATCTCCTTTTTCTCACTTTGTAATTTTTCCACGACAAATTATTTTGGGTATCTTTTTATATGTATATTTTCTTTGATGTAAAGTATTTGTTCAGATTATCGGCACACCACCCTCCTGCGATTTTTAAATTAGGGTGTTTTGTTTTCTTATCTTGCAATTGAAAAGTCGTTCAGAGCTTTGGATAAAGTTCTTTATCAGATAATGGTTTTGTAACATTTGTCTTTCCTGAGGCTTGATTTTCTTTCTTTTAATAGTGATTTTCACAGAGTAAATGATTTTAAATTACTAAAGTCTAATTTCTTTATTATTATTTTTTTAATAGATCATGATTTTGGTGTTGTGTCTAAAAGCTTATTTGCAAACCTAGGTGAACCAGATTTTCTACTATGTTTTATTCTAGACTATTTATATTTTTGCATTTTAAGTTTATGATTAATCTTGAGATAATTTTGTGAGATTTATATGTTACTTGTCAAGATTAACTTTTTCTTGCATTTTGATGTCCAGTTGTTCCAGCACCGTTTTATGAATAGGCTATTTTTTTTCCTATTGTCTTTATACCTTAGTCACAAAAATTAGTAGAATATATTCGTATAGACCTATTTCTGGGCTCTCTTTTCTCCTTTAATCTAGATGTCCATTTTTTGCCAATACCACACTTTCCTTATTATTGTTGCTTTATAGTAAATTTTGATTTTGGGTAGTCTCAGTCTTGTTTGCTCTTTTTTTCACTGTTTTGTCACTATTCTAGTGTTTTTTTTTTTTCTTTCTATATAAACTTTAGACTGTTTCTATGACGAAACTTAAGACACCTCCAGATTCTGCTGATTACCCAATTCCAAATCAACTTCAAAGTTTTCAAGTATTTATTTCACTAGGACTTCACTGTAATTAAAAAGTCTGTATTAGTATACTACGTATTCCATAATGCACCACAATTTGAGTGGCTTTAAACAAAAGAGAAAAAAAAAATTGTTTGTTCTTTCATAGTTTTGGAACCTAGAAGTCCAAAATAAAATTGTTGAAATGGCCATTTTCTCTGAAGGTTCTAGGGGACTATCTTTCTTTGCCTTTTTCTAGCTTCTTGAGGTTGCAAGTGGGGAAGGAAATGGCAACCCACTCCAGTGTTCTTGGCTGGAGAATCCCAGGGACGGGGGAGCCTGGTGGGCTGCCATCTCGGGGTCGCATAGTGATGGACACAACTGAAGCGCCTTAGCAGCAACAGCAGAGGTTGCCAGAAACCATTGGTATTCCTTGGTCTGCAGATGTCTCTCTCCAATATCTGCCTTTGTTCTCACACAATATTATTTCTGTATGAAACAATATTTCTCTGTTCTTATGAAGACACTAGTCTTTGGATTAGGGATCACCATAATCCAATATGATGTCCTATTGACTTGATTACACCTCAAATAAGGTCAGATTCACAGTTACCACGGATTAGGAATTCAACATCTATTTGGGAGATACAACTTAATTCACAACACTGGGTGACAGAAATTGATGTAAATAAACCTTTTGTATGAGACTTTATGTTAATATGGTGACATTGGGATGTTTTTAATGTGTCCTGTAACTTTAAATGCGAAAGGCTTCACATTCTCAGGTGTGCTTTCTTGCCTTCCCAGGTGTACCTTGTTTTCCCCAAGGCAGCCTCTTCAATAAAGACTGAACCGTGCAACTCTTTCAACTCTCCTCCTTTGTGGAGCCCTGGTGGTACAGTGGTAAGTAGCAGGAGAGGAAACAACCTTCTGTGATACTATGATTAAGTTTCAGCATTTTAGTGAGTCTGTGCCTCTGAACTACAACCTTCACAGTATTTCTTTATCGTCTCTTCTTCTGTAGGTGAGAAAGGAAGGCCAGGAAAAGCTGGAATCAGAGAAATACCCTTCTACCAGGGAACTAAAGCTCAGGAAGTTTGGTTTCTGGAAAGTAGACCTTTGTTATGGAGAACACTTCCAACATATTTCACAATGGTTATCTTCCTCTCTTCCTGCTAGAGATATGAGGTGCATTTTTTCTTGTGTCTTGATTTGTTTAAATTCATAACCTTGTGGTGTTCTTATAGAAGAAACCCACGAAAATACTGGGTTCACCCCAAACTGCAAATCTCATGAGATTCACACTATTTAGTACACAAACTCCAGCAATTTGTCAAAATTAGTGTTTATGTATTCTGACTAGTTTATGATTCTAGCAGCTTCTGCTCCAGTTAAGCTTTATCTGCAATATTTTGTGGTTGCCTGTCTCTCTGGATTTTACTGTCAGTTTGGTGTGTGATCTTTTCTCTGATGGATTCAAGGAAAATATATTTTCTCAATTCGTTCAGAATTTTTCTTGTAAGAATGGGATTGAGAACTTCCAAGTCAGGGCTGAAATTGGAATCTTGTTGCTTTCAATTTTTGAAAGAAAGTTGAGCTGTTTATAAGATTCTTGGTTGACTAATGTTGTAAGCCCATGCCTCTGTCTCTGCATTGCCCTCTAAACTCAATTGTTTTGTTGAATAGTCAGTCTTTAATTACACTGGGTTTTTTTTAATGTTATGAGTAACTTTGCTGATTTCAAAATGTCATTGTCTTTGACTCTCAGCATTTTTACTATAACACATCCAGGTAAGATGCTGCCTTTTATCATGATTTTTCTACTTCTATCATGTTATATTGGTTGAGTTTTGAATATTCTTCTAATAAACATTCTTGTTATGAAAACAACTTACTTTCTTTTGATTTATCTTTTTTATGTATTGTTGGATTTGTCCTTTCTCTGTCTCTGTCTCTCTTTCTCTCTCTCTCTCTCTCTCTCTGTGTATATATATATATATATATATTTTTTTTTTCAGGAGATAACTTTCTGGTGCTGTCTTTGTTAGTGGTTTGTATTAATGTAGGCTACTCTGGGAGAAGGCAATGGCACCCCACTCCAGTACTCTTGCCTGGAAAATCCCATGGATGGAGGAGCCTGGTAGGCTGCAGTCCATGGGCTCGCTAAGAGTCAGACATTACTGAGCGACTTCATTTTGAATTTTCACTTTCATGCATTGGAGAAGGAAATGGCAACCCACTCCAGTGTTCTTACCTGGAGAATCCCAGGGACAGGGGAGCCTGGTGGGCTGCCGTCTATGGGGTCGCACAGAGTCGGACATGACTGAAGCGACTTAGCAGCAGCAGTAGCAGGCTACTCTGAAATCATGAAAGGCATGATAACATTTCCTTTATTCCTATTAAGAGTTTATGTAATTTTGATGTTATTCATTAAATGTTTCAAATGTTGCAACGGAGAAGATATAAAGTAGTATAGGTTTTATGGGGTGTGAGTGATTTTTAACAATTACTGTGAACCAGACAAAGTTTGTAATCTTTATTCATTGAGTCATATTTAGTTGTGCTTTTGAAAAATTAATTTTATTTTATCTGATTTTTTTTTTCCTGTGGAGTAAAACTGTTCCTAACACCCACTTATTTTCTTTCTCCACTATATAATAGTTCTTTAATATGCTGCTGTTGCCCTTATTTAATTCCTCACATTTTCTTTCCTTTTGATTGGTATTTTCCCCTAAATGTTGATATGAAGAATATATCACATAGTCAGACTTATCCCTTGTTGCATACTGCACATCCATACTTGGCTGTGTCTGACTCTTTTGTGATCTTTTTTGCATTTTTTTTCCCAGATAAAAATACTGGAGTAGGTTGTCATTTTTCCCTCCAGGGGATCTTCCCAACCCATGGATTGAACCCCCTGGCTCCTGCATTGTCAGGTGGATACTTTATCACTGAGCCACCTGGGAAGCCTATTCCTTTCCTTCCATATATCTACGCATGAAATTTCCTCTCAGCTTTTAGACTTGTATACTTTTTTGAACTATCATACTTGTTTCCTTATTTTATGAATTATCTTGTATTATTTAGAATTGTATCTTAAACTTTTATGTTTTTACATTTTAATTGGAGGATAATTACTTTATAATATTGGGATGGATTTTTGCCATGCATGAATGTGAATCCGCTATAGGTATACATGTGTTCCTTCCATCCTGAAACCCTCTCCCACCTCCCTCCCCACCCTAACCTTCCAGATTGTCAAAGAAGAGAATGATCCTATTCAACATGTTAGTATACTGCATGGGGTGATTTTTCTTTTTTTTAAATTATTACCAAGGGGAAACTGTGGTCTTATAAAATGGAGATAAGGAAGAAAAAAAACATATCTGGAATATAAGAGATCCCTTACATATCCCTTACCATGTCCTGGGATTAAAATAAATGAAAAACTTCAAAAATCCAATTTATACAGGATAGCTAATGATGGAGGCCCGTAAGATTAAGGTTTAGTTCACCTCAGCAGGCAAACATCCAGGATCAGCTGAAGTGATTAATGACAGCAAAGGGAGTATGGAATGGTAGTAAATGAAGGTAGTTATAAACACTAGGTGTAACCTCATGATCAGTTGCTGAAGTAAAGAATGAAAAATTATGAGAATTTTTTTCTTATGAATGTATGTGTGCATGCTGCTCTGTCACTCAGTTGTGTCTGACTCTTTGTGACCCTATGGATTGCACCGCACCAGGCTTCTCTGTCCATGGAATATTCCAGGCAAGAATACTAGAGTGGGTTGCCATTTTCTATTACAGGAGATCTCCCTGACCCATGGATTGAACCTGTATCTCCTGCATCTCTTGTATTGGCAAATGGATTCTTTACTATCTGAACCATGAAGGAAGCCCTATAAGTATATATAAATAAATTTTAAAAAATATATGTTTTATCTACCACAAGATATATTCTTCATAGTTTGTTTTGTCATGATATTTAAGTTATAAATGTCAAAGGAGAAGAGTAAACATTACCTGAAGATTTTGCATGCTTCTCTGAGGAAGGGATTATTATATTCTCAGTTGTATTACATTGTCATTCCTCTTTATCTGGAGATTCCTTATAGGTCAAGGAAATGTGTATGGTCTCTAATGTGAGAAGAGGTAGTCCATGATGTTTTATGTGTCATGTTGGCAAGGCTGAGGTCTCCAGTTTTCCAAATACTAGTCTAGGTGATACTGTGAAGGCATTTTGCAAAGATAATTAAAGTCCAAATCAACTAACTCCAAGTGAGATTATTATTCTAAATAATCTGGATGGGCCTGATTCCATCACTGAAAGGCCGTAAGAAGTAAATTGAGGCTTCACTGAAGAATGAATTCTGATTGTAGATTGTAGCTTTAGGTGATGCCAGAGAGTTCCAGTTTACATTTCCTGACATTCCTGACAAATCTGACTAGTACCAGTTACAACAATTGTGTGAGACCATTCATAATATATGATTATCTCCTACTGGTTTTCTTTCTCTGGTTGGTCCATGGGTGATACATATTCAGCGACCAAAAGTGGTATACTAGCTAAATACAGCCAAGTATAGAAGGAAAGTAACCAATAATTATGTATAAGCACATAGACTAAATAGAAACATAAAATGGCAATTTGAAGGATGATTTCCTGTTGCATATTGAAATCTGAAACAACATATTAAAATGAATTCCTTAAAGACATTAGATAAAACATAATCTGCAATTTCTAACAGGCAAAAGGAATAGAAAATATATTGCTGATTATTTTCTGTGTTAAATGAGTCAGACTATTTCTGTTTTCAAAGGAAAATTTCCCCTTGTGCATGTATGTGTTTGATCCCTTAAGCGAGTTAATGAGATCTTTATAATTCAAATTTTCGTGTTTTATAATGCACTCTGAATTTTACCTAGTTGTATATTAATATTTAAATGACATAAAACTTATGAAAAATTTAGAAACAGGCTTTTAATATGTTAAACCTTTTGAAACTGATGGAAAATGTTAAACTGTAATAAATATCGTGGATTCATATCATTTCTCTTTAGTTATAGACATGATAATGAACCACAAACTCTGGTAGGAATATATATAGATGTTTATATATTATTTAACACATCTTTATTAAGGGAAGAGAGTATTTTGATACATCGCCTCACCCTAAGTAAAGAAAGAAATCTACCAATAATTTTGCAGAATAAATCAAAAAATAAATTTTCACCATGTATATTCTGTATGGATTTACTTAACTTTTCTGAAGAAAAAAAAAAGCATTGGCAGATAGGCTCTCATGTTATTCATTACTAAGAAAAATGTGTAAAAGTGTATAGATGCAGTTACTTCTTTATTGTTTAAGTGTCTCTATTTCATTTGAATGATTAATTGACTTTTTTGTTTCCAAAATTATTTAATATCATGTGATTCATCTTCCCTGTCATATGTGAAGCATTCTGATTCACCTGATTTTAAAGAAACAAATGGTAAAAATAGATTATTTTTCATTCATGTATATATATTTATGTACAGATTATTTTTGGGTCTATTATGAACTGCATTCTCACAGTCTCCAGTGTCAGCAACATTTTGACTCTATTAACTTGGTTCCAGACTTGCCTAGATAAACTTGCATTTTCTTATACATTACATAAATTGATGCATTGAATTTCTAGAATAAAATGGCTCTTTACTATGAAGTTTAGAATCTTTAATGTTTGATCAATCTTTGATGTTTGATCAGGGGCCATCGTATCACACTCAAATTGCCAAATGTGTTACAGAAGGACCAAGTGACAAAGATAAAACTTGACAGACTTCATCTTTTAATTGAAGATATTAAATGCAACAACTAGATATTCAGTAGTGTACTGCTATGTTTGATCAGCATACATATCAATGTATACAATGTAGATTAATGTAAATTTCCTGGAGGTTGCTTTTATAAATACTCTGGGGATATACAACTCATTTTCTCACTTTTATATCAATATGGAGAAAAAAATAATAAAATTTAAAATTATTTCCAGTAAGTATTAAAAATAAATATTTATTTAGCTTGCTGAGTCTTTTAAAAAATATGTATAAAAATATAATACTTTGTTAGATTATGGGCTAGATGCTTAGAGAAGATATTTTATTCCCTTAAGTCCACAAAGCTACTAAATGGTTTAACCAGAATTTATAATCAATTTTTCTGTGATACCATGGGATAAATTCTTGAATGTTATTGGACTCTTTTAGTACAAACATAAATAGTTTACACACTAATATCTTAAAAATCAAATGGCAACAGCCAAAAAGAGGTAACTGTGAGCTGGGAGTAAGGGAAGGAATGAATCTAATTGAATGGGTCTCTCTCTTCTTCCTGCCCCCATTGCATGAAAGCAAAAATACACATGTGTGCACACACATGCACATGTGTACTCACACACACACACACACACACACAATCCCAGAGTTTTTAAAGTATTAATTTTAGTATTTGCTTTGTTCTGTTTAACATTAAAGATATGTGTGTGCCCACTCAGTCATATATGACTCTTTGTGACTCCATGAACTGCAGCCTGCCAGGCTGCTCTGTCATGAAATTTTCTAGGCAAGAATACTGGAGTGTGTTGCCCTTTCCTAGTCCAAAGGATCTTCCTGACCCAGGGATCGAATCCTCCTCTCTTGACTCCTGCATTGGCAGGTGGATTCTTTATCACGGAACTACTTGGGAAGCCCAAAATATGTACCACAGGGTCAAAAATCAGATGTGAAAAACAAAGGTAACATAATTTATCTATAAAAACTATTTGGATAAATCTCCAATAGCACAAAGCTACTTTTTAATTTAATATTAAATGTGTAGAAATGAATGAAACAATCAGGCAGGTGAGTAATGAAATTTGATTTCTACCAGTAAATCACGTTTCCTGAGGTTTAATTCCAAATAATGACATTGTTATATACCAATATGAAGAGAATATTTAGGACAAAAATTATATGCACATTCTGTTCTATTGGCTATAATGTGTTGTAAATAAGAAATAGAAACATCACAATGCTATGTTCCATGTAAGTACATCCTGAAGAAATAAAATCATTAGTTTCTATGGTTAATTTAGACAATATATTAACATTAAGCAGGACTTCAAAAAAAGAGGTAGACTATCTTAAGGGACATACAATTTAAGATACTAATATATAATAAAATACTTTGGCCACCTCATGTGAAGAGTTGACTCATTAGAAAAGACTCTGATGACGGGAGGGACTGGGGGCAGGAGGAGAAGGGGATGACAGAGAATGAGATGGCTGGATGGCATCACCGACTTGATGCACATGAGTTTGGGTGAACTCTGGGAGTTAGTGATGGACAGGGAGGCCTGGTGTGCTGCGATTCATGGGGATGCAAAGAGTTGGACATGACTGAGCGACTGAAACGAACTGAATATGTCCACACTACAAGGATAAAAAAAATTAATAAAAAGACATTATTTCCCACAGACTCATACCTAGCACAGTGGGGAAAAAGTGACTTGAGAGAAAAACAGAATCAACAGGAGGAAAAAGACAATTAGCATTAATTTAATATAGCTTTAATGAAATTTTTTAAAATTTTAAAGGAATGAAATAATTTACTGAATCAAGAATACAAGGAATAGTAGAGAAAGAACAGGGAGGCCTGACGTGCTGCAATTCATGGGGTCGCAAAGAGTCAGACACGACTGAGTGCCTGAACTGAACTGAATGAAAAAATTAAGAAAAATTGCAGAGAAAGGAACACTTCCAAATTCATTCCCCAATGCCACCATCATTCTGATAACCAAAACCAGACAAAGACAAGAAAAGAAAACTACAGGCCAATATCACTGATGAACAAAGATGCAAAAATCCTCAACAAAATTCTAGCAAACAATTCAACAACACATCAAAAAGTTCATATACCATAATCAAGTTGGGTTTACTCCAGAGATGCAAGGATTCTTCAATATATGCAAATCAATCAATGTGATACACCATATTAACAAACTGAATGATAAAAACCATATGATAATCTCAATAGATGAAGAAAAAGCCTTTGACAAAATTCAGCACCCATTTATGATTAAAACTCTTCAAAAAATGGGCCTAGAAGGAACTTACCTCAACACTCAGTTCAGTCACTCATTCGTGCCCAACTCTCCACGACCCCATGAATCACAACATGCCAGGCCTCCCTGTCTATCATCAACTCCTGGAATCTACTCAGGCTCATGTCCATTGAGTTGGTGATACCATCTGGCCATCTCATCCTCTGTCATCCCCTTCTCCTCCTGCCCACAGTCCCTCCCAGCATCGGGGTCTTTTCCAATGAGACAACTCTTCTCATGGGCCATATATGATAAGCCCACAGCAAACATTATTCTCAGTGGTGAAAAACTGAAATCATTGCCTCTAAGATCAGGAACAAGACATGGGTATCCACTCTCACCACTATTATTCAACATAGTTTTGAAATTCCTAGCTACAGCAATCAGAGAAGAAAAAGAATTGAAAGGAATCCAAATCAGAAAAGAAGAAATAAAGCTCTCAGTATTTGCAGATGGCATGACACTATACCTGGAAAACCCTAAAGATACTATCAGAAAATTACAAGAGCTAATCAGTGAATTTATCAAAGTTGCAGGATACAAAATCAATACACAGAAATCACGTGCATTCCTATATAGTAACAATGAAAAATCAGAAAGAGAAATAAGGAATCAATCCCACTCACCATTGCAACAAAAACAATAAAATATCTAGGAATAAATCTACCTAAGGAGACAAAAGAACTGTATACAGAAAATTATAAGCTAGTTAAGCTTAAAAGCTTTTACACAGCTAAGGAAACTATAAACAAGGTGAAATGACAGCCCTCAAAATGGGAGAAATTAATAGCAAATGAAACAACTGACAAAGGATTAGTTTCAAAAATATACAAGCAGCTCATACAAGTCAATACCAGAAAAACAAACAACACAATAAAAAAGTGGGGAAAAGACCTAAAGAGACATTTCTCCAAAGAAGACATACAGATGGCTAACAAACACATGAAAAGATGCTCAACATTGCTCATTATTAGAGAAATGTAAATCAAAACCACAATGAGAAATTACATCACACTGGTCAGAATGGCCATCATCAAAGGGCTACAATAAATGCTGGAGAGGGTGTGGAGAAAAGGTAACCCTCTTGCACTGTTGGTGGGAATGTAAATTGATACAGCCACTGTGGAAGATGGTATGGAGATTACTTTAAAAACTAGGAATAAAGTGAATATATGACTCAGCAATCCCACTCCTGGGCACATACCCTGAGAAAACCAAAGTTGAAGAAAACAATGTACCCTCAATGTTCACTGCAGCACTATTTACAATAGCTAGAACATGGAAGCAACCTAGATGTCCATCAACAGATGAATGGCAGGTTCATGTTGATGTATGGCAAAACCAATACAATATTGTAAAGTAAAAAATAAATAAATAAAATCTGAAAAAAAAAAAAGCTGTGATACACATACACAATGGAATATTATTCAGCCATAAAAAGGAACACATTTGAGTCTGTTCCAATGAGGTCGATGAACCTAGAGCCTCTTATACAGAGTGAAGTAAGTCAGAAAGAGAAAGATAAATATTGTATACTAATGCATATATATGGAATCTAGAAGGATGGTAGTGATGAATTTATTTGCAAGGCAGCAATGGAGAAACAAATGAAGAGAACAGACTTATTGACACAGAGAAGAGGGGAGGAGAGGGTGAGATGTATGGAGAGAGTAACATGGAAACTTACATTACCATATGTAAAATAGATAGCTGAAGGGAATCTGCTAAATGACTCAGAAACTCAAACAGGGGCTCTGTATCAAACTAGATGGGTGGAATGGGGAGGGAGGTTCAAGAGGGAGGGGACATACATATACCTATGGCTGATTCAACTGAGTTTGACAGAAAACAAAAAAAAAATCTGTAAAGTAATTACCTTTCAATTAAAAAGTAAATAAACTTTTTTTAAAAAAGAAACTAGGGCTAGAATAAATAGGATAATTACTGTATCTCATTTAAGTATAGATAAATTTCATGCTTTCATAAATAGGCTCAACCCTATTTTAAGCCTAATAATTTATCAAAAATATTGGAGAATGTTTTGAAATACTATGTAAAGCTGAATTTAAAGAACATTAGAATAGTAGTAATTTTTCAACATGCTCTTTAAGTTTCAGGCTGTGTTTTAGAAGGTGATGACATTTTCAGCCTGTAAATTAATGTTATTTTACTCCAATCTTTCCCATGAGTTCTTATTTCTCAATTTTTTGACAAATAACATCACTAGTATACATGCTGAGAGTGATGTCTGTGAAAATGGTGAAGATATCTGAAAATTCTGTAACAATGACAGGAAAAACTGGCAAAAACAGTCAGCTAGTCCAGAACTCTGGAAATCAGCTGAAGTCTTTCATAAAGCAGAAAATCTTTACTCTGAAAACAAAGTAATTCCAATATTAACAGTGTTTTGTGTGATGAGTTTGTTTGCCCTGTTTCTTTTCTTCAAGACTAACTACTCTAATGGCTTTGAAAACCAGCAGCCAGGTAGCCACTGAAAGTGGAAAGAACAGTGTTTCAATTCAGTTCAGTCACTCAGATGTGTCCGACTCTTTGCGACCCCATGAATCACAGCACGCCAGGCCTCCCTGTCCATCACCAACTCCCGGAGTTCATTCAGACTCACGTCCATCGAGTCAGTGATGTCATCCAGCCATCTCATCCTCTGTCGTCCCCTTCTCCTCCTGCCCCCAATCCCTCCCAGCATCAGAGTCTTTTCCAATAAGTCAATTCTTCACATGAGATGGCCAAAGTACTGGAGTTGCAGCTTTAGCATCATTCCTTCCAAAGAAATCCCAGGGGTGATCTCCTTCAAAATGGATTGGTTGGATCTCCTTGCAGTCCAAGGGACTCTCAAGAGTCTTCTCCAACACGCTTCTTCAATTAGATATGTTGAACTACATAAAAATTAAAAATATTTTTGCCTCTTATAGCACTCTGAACTGAACTGATAACACTATTAATAGTGAAAGGGCAGCAAACGAAGTAGTAGAAAATGTTTGCAAATCATATTCAATGAAGGGTTCATATCAGGAATATGTAAAGAACTCCTAAAATTCAATAGCAGCAACAATAAAAATCAAAAATAGTCAAAGTATTTGACTAAAAATTTCTCTGACTATGACATATATATGGCCTGTAGCAAAGAAAAAGATGTGTAT
This sequence comes from Budorcas taxicolor, assembly GCF_023091745.1. Taxonomy (NCBI): domain Eukaryota; kingdom Metazoa; phylum Chordata; class Mammalia; order Artiodactyla; family Bovidae; genus Budorcas; species Budorcas taxicolor. The sequence goes on along the minus strand of NC_068929.1, from coordinate 50,396,519 downwards.
CACCAGTCATTAGAGAAATGTAAATTTCTCCAAACCACCACATTCCACTTTATACTCCTTAGAAAAGCAATGAGAGAAAATCTTTTAACTATCTCTGCAGTCTTTCCTTTTTTGCAGCATTATATAGTTGGAATCAAGTAGTGTCTATCCTTAGATTGGCTTGCTTTACTTAGTAGTATGTGTCTAAAGTACCTCTATGTCTTTCCACAGCTTGATAGTTCATTTCTTTTTAATGCTGGGTAATATTTTATATTCTGGATGTAAGAAAATTTCTCCATTCACCTACTAAAGGATATGTTGATTTCTTCTAAGTTTTGGTAATTATTTATAAAGCTGTTATAAACATTCATTTATAGGCTTTTGTGTAGACATAAACTTTAAGCACATTTGGGCAAACAGCAGGGAGCACAATTTCTGGATTGGTATATCTAGTTTTGTGAAACTGCCAAACTTTTAAGGTGTTGGTAACATTTTGCATTCCTACCAATAATGAATGGTGGGTTTTCCTTGTAGCTCAATTGGTAAAGAATCTGCCTGCAGTGCAGGAGACCCAGGTTCAATCCCTGGGTCAGGAAGATCCCCTGGAGAAGGAAATGGCAACAGACTCTGATATCCTTGCCAGGAAAATCTCATGGACAGGGAAGCCTGGTGGGCTACAGTCCATGGGGTTGCAAAGAGTCTGCCACAACTGACTAACACACAATGATAAATGAGAGTTTCAATTGCTACACATGAATTATAATTTTCAATTGTCTCATTCCCTTACTTTGTACCTAGAAGACTTGAGGTTTTTATAGAAGCATTAAATTGGTAGTCAAGTTTAGTTCACATTTCTTTCTTCCCATTTTTTAGGCAGTGAATATAGTATCTTGCTCCTTCAATATTTCTTCCCTCTTGAACCACTTCCCTCTTTCCCCTTACCACCCTTCTAGGTAGTCACAGAGCACCAGGCTGAGCTCCCTGGGCTATACAGCAGCTTCCCACTACCTATCAATATTGCACATAAAAGTGAAGTGAAATCGCTCAGTCATGTCCGACTCTTCGCAACCCCATGGACTGTAGCCTATCAGGCTCCTCAGTCCATGGAATTCTCCAGGCAAGAATGCTGGAGTGGGTTGCCATTTCCTTCTCCAGGGGATCTTCCCGACCCAGGGATCGAACCCGGGTCTCCTGCATTGTAGGCAGATGCTTTACCATTTGAGCTACCAGGGAAGTCCAGTTTTACACGTAGTAGTGTATGTATGTCAATGCTACTCTCAATTTGTCCCACCCTCTCCTTCCTCCAGTGTCCACAATTCTGGTCTCTACATCTGATTCTTTATTCCTGCCCTACAAATAGGTTCATCAGTACCATTATTTTTTTTAGATTCCATATATATATATTTTAATAGGATATGTGTTTTCCTTTCTCTGACTTACTTCACTCTTGTATCACAGACTCTAGTTTCATCTGCCTCACTATAACTGATGCAAAATGGCTGAGTAATATTCCACTGTATATAGGCACCACAACTTTATTTATTTGTTGAATTAGAACACTTCCTAACAGCATACTCAAAAGAAAACTCAAAATGGATTAATAACCTAGATGCAAGTCCAGAAACTATAAAACTTTTAGAGGAAAACATAAGCAGAACACTCTGACATAAATTGCAGCAAAATCTGCTTTATCTAACCTCCTGCTAAGTCGCTTCAGTCATGTCCAACTCTGTGCGACCCCATAGACAGCAGCCATCAGGCTCCCCTGTCCCTGGGATTCTCCAGCCAAGAATACTGGAGTGGCTTGCCCTTTTCTTCTCCAATATCTAACCTCCTAGAGTAATGGAAATTAAACCAAAATTAAATAGGACCTAATTAAGCAATTATATTTTTGAAAGTCAAAGTTTTGTATATTAAAATCTTATTTAGAGAAAACAATCTGAGGCTTAGAATTTTTTTTCATTATTTTCCAGGTTTATTTCCCAATACTTTATTATTAGAAAGTAATAGAAAATGATTTTATTTTCTGGACAAATAAGAATTAGTATAGCATTCAGAAGAGTTAAAATTTGAAAGAGGAACTATAATATTCTAATGGTAGTGGTGGGTGCCTGGTTTAAATTCACATGTATACTTTAATCAAAAATCTTTATAATACTGTGGAACCACATTCTGCTGCTAGATATTAATTATTCATTTTCTTGTCCAAATGCTCTAAAAGTTTTGAGCACCTACAGTGTTAAAACAGTGTACACTTATTCTTCAAATCTTAGAGCATTTAGCACGGAGTTCAGTTTTTAGTGTTCAATATAAATATGTGTTAATGAAGTGGCTTATAAATTCAATTATAGAACAGCAGCAAGGTGATTTAATGAATACTTGGCACATGACATATTCAATTGGAGAAAAGTTTCTGCTTCTCCAGTGTTTTATCATCATGGATTACATACATATATGTGTGTACATACATATATTACATTTATATACATAACATATATTTATACTTATGATACAAATGTCAATGTAAATGTAGAGTGAAAACTGCTATATATGGAGACAAGAAAGGAGTGTTTATAGCATTTTGAGGCTGTTATGGAACTTATATCCAGGGATTCTGCTGAGTCCATAGTTCTAAGAGGGCTTCTTTCCTGCTGAGCAAGCAGTGCTTGGTGCATGCATGACTGAACTTCCTGAATAAGTGTAGCATCCTGCAGCTGTGAGTCATGGAGGTGTTCAGAGGTCTCAATCTTTGTTGATTCAAGCATCATTCATGGAAAAATTGCTCCAGTTGATTTATCGCTCTTTGTCCAGTTCCAGATTATTTTATGAATACATGTCACAAAAATCAAATAAATAAATATTATTTTAGCATTAGAAGTAACAACTTTTATACTAAAACTGTAGTTTCAGTGATTATTCTTAGGGGAAAGAAAACTGAAAAATAGCTTTTCCTTATTTTTCAGCCTTTTGCAGATTTTGAGAATCAAAGCAGTTCTCATATTCTTTATTTCTTTGCAGCAATTTTTGCAATAGAAGAAAATAAAAGCATCTGGTGAGATTCTTTGCCTCCCTGGGATTGAGTAAAATAGGAAAAAAATAAAGGCAATGATAGATGGATTTGAGAAGTATATTTTATGATTTTTTTTCTTTAAAGGAATTGGTATGTATTTGTTAAGCATTTATGGGTTCTTAATAGAAAGGCTTTTTTTACTGAAAAAAAATTTAAGAACAGAATATTCAGGTGATTCCTAGGTCAGTACATTTAGAAATACCTGATGGACCTAATTGGATGTATTTTTTCTTTGCTAATATTAACAATTTACTTTTTATTGTAGAGAAATAAATGGTATGACCATTTACCAAATATAATATCTATTTCCTTCTGGTTGGTACACAAGAATTATTGATTAATATATCCAAAATGTTTAGTAGGCATTTGGGGTTCACTTTGTTCCTCTATAGTGAATATCCTCAAAGCACAGTTGTGCTCTTATCTTAGTAAACTGGGTATATTTTTTAACTCATCATGTAGTATTACCCTATACTATTCCATGGATAGAGGAGCCTGGCAGGCTATAGTCCATGGGATTGCAAGAGTCAGACACAACTTAGTGACTAAAGCACCACCATAATATCATCTGTGCTATCTTCAAGTACAAATATAATTTCCTTCCCCAGGTCTCACTTCTTTAAACTTGTTTTCAATGTTCAATGATGCTCATTAATCATCACAGTTTATCTTTTGCCATCCTCCATGTTAATAACATCTTTAATTTCTCTATCACTGTTACTTTTTTGTATTTCCTTTACTCTCATCAGTTATTTGCATTCACTAAATACCTGAGAAATTTTCCTTATCATAAATGTGCCTTTATTTCTCTAAATAAAGCAGGTCTCCTTTTTAAATTTGACTCAACATTTCTTGGCTAAGGTAAGACATGACTACTTGGATGTCACAACCTCTCAAAACAACATACATAAAATTGAATGTATTTTATACCCTACCTCTACCATTAGGCTGTGAATTTTAAATCATTGTAACTAGACTCAGACACATCTTTATGAATCAAAATAGGAACCATTACAATCAACAAAGTTTTGCCAACAAGAAATAAGTTTGTTTATTCCTGAAGTGTAAAAATCCATGTGTCAGCATTTAACGAACTCTTGGAAAGCACTTTCTGCCTCCTGCTGGTTGTGGAAGAGTTTTCCCTGAAAAAAAAAATTGTCAAGATGCTTGATGAAGTAGTAGTCAGTTGGCAAGAGGTCATGTGAAGATTGCAGATGAGGCAAAATTTCATAACCCAATTTGTTCAAGTTTTGAAGCATTGATTGTGCATTATGTGGCTGGTCATCATCATGGAGAAGTATTGGGCCCATCTGTCCACCAATGCTAGCCACAGGCCTTATAGCTTTTGGTGCATCTCATTGACTTGCTGAGCATACTTCTCAAATGTAAACCAGGATTCAGACAGCTGTAGTGGATCAGATGGACAGCAGACCACCAAACAGTGACCATGATCTTCCTTGGTGTAAGTTTGGCTTTAGGAAATGCTTTGGAACTTCTTCTCAGTCCAGCCATTGAGCTGGTCATGACTGGTTATTGGATAAAGTCCACTTTTCATTGCACATCCCAATCTGATCAAGACATGGTTCACTGTTGTTGCATAGCAAAAAAGAAGATGACAATTCAAAATGACGATTTTTTTAAAATCAGCTCCTGAGGTCCCCACTTGTTGAGCTCTTTCATCTTTCCAATTTACTTCAAAGGCCAAATGACTGTAAGATGGTCAACGTTGAGTTCTTTGGCAACTAGTAGTTGTAAGAGAATCAGATTTGATGATGGCTCTCAGTTGGTCATTGTCAACTTCAGATGATTGGCCACTGCACTTTTCATCTTCAAGGTTCTCATCTCTTTTGCAAAACACTTGAATCACCACTGCACTGTACATTCATTAGCAGTTCCTGGGCCAAGTGCATTGTTAATGTTGTGAGATTTCTCTGCTGCTTTACAACCCATTTTGAGCTCAGAAAAATCACTTAGATTTTCTGTTTGTCTAACATCATTTCTGTAGTCATATATATATATACATATACATATACATATACATATGTATACAAATAGAAAATAATAAGTCATTAGTAAAAAATTATAAAGCAAGAAATTTGCATTAAGATGATGTATAACATAACCATATTTATTTAAGAATGTATTCTAATATCAGATGGCAATATTAAAAATGCAAAACCACAATTTTTGCACCAACCTAATATATTTTACTTCTTAAAATCCACAGAATGATCTCTTTAACCTTCTTTCTCCAGAAAGAGAGACTTTTTCTGTGTGTTATTTCCTTTTATACTTCTCATATGAGATATACAATTCATTTATTATGTATAAAATCACTTTATGTCTATTTTTTTCAGCTGATATTTGTGCCAAAGCACTGTATTTTCTAGAAAGATCAAATTAACTTTCATAAAAGTCAATATGTTCATAAAGATCTCAATATACATATATTCATACCTTTATCTTCTGAAAAGATAAAGTACAATTGGCTTTAGTTTAAATAAGAAATCGAGCTGAGAGTATTATAAAATATCATCCACAAGAAAAATAGGTTATACAGCAGAACATTTAGGTAAGCTGTTTGTTTGTTTTTAATACTTTGCTTAATAGACAAGGAAACCACAAGGTAGGGTGGGGTAGAAAGAGGAAAGGTAGAATGCCTACATACATCAGGGAAGTCAAATGAAAGATAAGAGTTTAAAAGTTTTCTGGTTCTTGGATATAGACAAGAGTGACATAGCTTATCTACCTTGATCCTGGGGAACTGATGTAAAAACCTTAGGAAATCTAGTTGGAATAGTTTCCAGGTAAGAATTTTCTTGACAGTCTTAGGAAGTTTTATGTCTGTTTGCTTGTTTTGTTTTTCTGACTCTTATAGTCTGTGGAGGGCTTCCCTTGTGGCTCAGTTGGTAAAGACTCTGCCTTGTAATAGACCTGGGTTCGATCCCTTGGTTGGGAAGATATCCTGGAGAAGGGAAAGGCTACCCACTCCAGTATCCTGGCCTAGAGAATTCCATGGACTGTATAGTTCACAGGGTCTCGAAGAGTTTGATATGACTGAGCGAATTTCACTCACATAATCTGATAAAAATTGGTTAGTAACTTTCAGCCATATGAATTAGGTTTTTAGTAGTCAATGTATGTTACTGGTACAAAGGGATCCACTGACATCAAATCAAAAGCAAGGTCAGAACAGGCTGCTGTTCCATCAAGGGATAAGTTGAACATTTCTGAGTCTCCGTCAAGGACCAGACAGGACAGGAAGTGGTCATGATCTAGTCAGCAAGCCCTGTTCCCTGTCATCACAATGTTAAAAGTGAATGTTTGTAATGTTTGTGGCCCTGTCTTTGTGAAAAGTGAGCCATTGTATAAAGAATATATTGTTTATACACAAAGTACATGTTATACAAACCCTATGATTGGTAATAACAAAAAAAGTAACACACTTTTGGAGCAAATTATGCCCTAACCTTGGTATTTTACAAGGAAACTTGAAGGTTATGTTTACTTAAACATTACCTGATAACATTTGCTGGAATTTCTCAGTTCATCCTTGTTTAACACGGGCTGCAATCCATTGTGCTGCTGCTGCTGCTGCAGCTAAATCGCTTCAGTCGTGTCCGACTCTGTCCGACCCCATAGACAGCAGCCCACCAGGCTCCGCCATCCCTGAGATTCTCCAGGCAAGAACACTGGAGTGGGTTGCCATTTCCTTCTCTATTGTAAGCAGTGCTAAACTTGTATTTCTTAGGCTTTAATTTTTAGATACGTCTATACTGGTGAGTAAAATGTACAAAAATATTAAAAATATTTTTTAAATGACTCATGGCTCTAGAATTCTTAGGGATTCTGATTCCATGTTTCTGAATCCTAAAGATTTAACCCTCTCAGCAAATGGGAAATAAATAGATTACAATGTGTGAAGTTCAAAATTGTGATTGACTCTGTTACTGTACATTTATATTTGCACTTGAGAAAACTCCAACAAAATCTAAAATCAAGCAGAGATTGAATACGTTCAGTTCTATAATTGCTGTATTTCTTGTATTATCTATAAGTAACAATGTTTTACTCATTCTTTTTTCAAGGTGCTGTATAATTTTGCTCTTCTAAATCTAAGGAAAATGCCATCACTGCTAGCACAGGATAACATGTTTCCTTAGTCTCTGCTTCCACTGTTGGACACTTACCTCTTAGCTCTTATGCTGTCTTTTTAAGTGAACACTTTATTTCTTTATTCCTTGTATTAATAATCATTTTAGTCCTCTTTTAAAATGCAAATAATCCCTCTAAGTTTTAAAAAATGACTATTTCCCTCATTTCTGTCTTTCAAGTCTCACAAAGCATCTTATGGCCCACAATAATTTTAAACAATAAAAAAATAGAATTCTAGTTTAATTAGGCTGATACCATATGAACCCACTACAAATAAATATCAGGTTAGTATTCACACATACTACTTTTAATCAGATTTAATATATATTGCAAGTAAACATATTCACAAAATCAAGTTTTCATCAATGAAATATCTACTCTTATACCTGAGAACATACCAATCATTTCCAAATTGAATGGGAAGTATTTTTACCATCTTGAGTTTTTCCTCTTCAAGCTGTGGAATTCCTCCTTTAATATCCTCTAACTTAATACTGAAATACATGGTTAACTAATCTTAAACTATTATGGATGTGATAACAAACAGGAGAAGAGAAATAATATTATGTAGAAATTATCTCAAACTAAGTTTTTATAAATTCTTACACCTATTAAAATCCTCAATTCTGAATTGGATAACATTGTTGTAGCCTCTTGTAAATCTGTTTAGTGAGCTCATTGCAATAAACTCAACCTAATCCAGCTAATGTCCTTTCCACAGTTTTCCTCAGTTTAAAATTGCATCCCTGTGTGTTCCCAAGTTTCTGTTACTATTTGCTATGTATCACATCTTATGGGTCATACTTTGTCACACACACACTCACTTATTTTTAACCTGAGTCTAATGATAGATGCAGACAACAGAAAGTGGGAGACATAATAAACCAAACAATAGATGCACTAAAATGTTCCCGTCTTTATCCTTGCAACCTGGGAATATGTCACCTGTTTATGGCAAAAGCAACTTTGTAAGTTATGACTAAGTTAAGAAACAAGATGAAATTTTATTCTGGGTTATCTGGGTGAATCTAAGAGTAAGATAGAAGGGCCAAAATCAGATAAGGAAACGTGGTGATGATGAAAATGGAGTAAGAGTTTGGAAGATGCCACACTGCTGTCTCTGAAAATGGAAAAAGAATCTCCAAGCCAATAAATATGAGAGCCCTCTAGAAGGCAGGCTTCCCTGGTAACTCAGCTGGTAAAGAATCTGCCTGCAATGCAGAAGACCCCAATTTGACTCCTGGGTCAGAAAGATCCCTGGAGAAGGAATAGTCTATCCATTCTAGTATTCTTGATCTTTCCTGGTGCCTTAGTTGGTAAAAATCCATCTGCAATGTCAGAGACTTGGGTTCAATCTCTGGGTTGGAAAGATCCCCTGGTGGAGGACATGGCAACCCACTCTAATATTCTTGTTTGGAGAATCCCCATAGACAGAGGAGCCTGGCAGACTACATCGGTGGGGTCACTAAGAGTTGGACTCAACTGAACGACTAAGTACACACACACACTAGAAGGTGAAAAAGATAAGGAAACAAATTCTCTCCTAGTACTCAGCATAAATTGTTACAGTTTGTTTATAAAAACAATATGAAACTAAGGGGATAAATCCTGAAGTTCATCAGTGTCTAATAAAGCAATTATTTCAGAGGAAGCTATAGATTTTGAGGCAAGGGAAGATTAACCTCCCTGTAGAAGGTGTCAAGAGATATTTTCATAGTTGAAGGAGGATCAGAACAATTTAGAAGTTTAAGTTCAATGGGATTTAACTATAGGTGCATCCCAATTTTCAAAATTCCACTCCTACAAAATTGATTCCCTACTTCAAAATAATGGACCTTGAATATTTTGGAATTTATTTTGTGGTATAACTTGATCCCTAGCAGGATTAAATGTAGGGCTTTATTTTCAGCAATTTTAACCGTGAAGCTATAAGAGTTTAGGATATTCAAAGAAGCAAAAGCTTGGGATTGGCAGTTAATATTATGAGTTCCTCTTTTAATCCCTAAATTCTCCAGTATATTTTAAAACAAACACCTAACCTTATTATACTGTTTATTTTGACAACATTTCTTATGGTACCAAATAATTTGTTACCTAATACCTTTTATTGTCTAATCCCTTGATTACAAGCGATGTTTTAAGTTATTGTTTTGTGAGTTTCCATGTTTTACCACAAAATATGATGTATGAACACTGTCTTTACCATTGGAAATACTGTCATAGTATCTGCAATCATATAAGATCACTGGATAAACTGTACACAATTCAAATTACCCATTTTAATGTTTTATTCCACTAGAAACATTTGCTGTACTAAATTTTATATCTGAAAACAAGAGAAGCAGAACTTGAGTGAAGAGTGAAGTTGCTCAGTCTTGTCCGACTCTTTGCAACCCCATGGACTGTAGCCTACCAAGCTCCTCTCTCCATGGGATTTTCCAGGCAAGAGTACTGGAGTGGATTGCCATTAAAGAATATATATAAAAGCATTTGTTAGAGGCATCATTGAAAGTGAAGTCACTCAGTCATGTCTGACTTTTTGTGACATCATGGACTGTAATCTGCCAGTCTCCATCCACGGGGTTTTTCAGGCAAGAGTACTGGAATGGATTGCCATTTCCTTCTCCAAGGATCTTCCCAACCCAGGGATTGAACTCCGGTCTCCTGCATTGCAGGCAGACTTTTTACCATTTGAGGTACTATCTAATCCCTGCGACATTATTGTGGATCATTAAAAATCTAGGTAAGGCTGATTTTTTTTTTTTTTTTCCATCTGCAATTACACCCGGAAATCAGTAGGGCCATCAGGAAAGAAATATAGGCACAAACTAGGGGAAGCAAGGAAATTCTTGAATATCTGAGGATTTGCTGGAACCCACAGTTCAGTTCAATTCAGTCTCTCAGTCGTGTCTGACTCTTTGTGACCCCAAGAATTGCAGCAAGCCAGGCTTCCTTGTCCATCACCAACATCCAGAGTTCACTCAGACTCATGTCCATCGAGTCAGTGATGCTATCCAGCCATCTCATCCTCTGCCGTCCCCTTCTCCTCCTGTCCCCAATCCATCCCAGAATCAGAATCTTTTCCAATGAGTCAACACTTCCCATGACGTGGTCAAAGTACTGGAGTTTTAGCTTCAGCATCATTCCTTCCAAAGAAATCCCAGGGCTGATCTGCTTCAGAATGGACTGGTTGGCTCTCCTTGCACTCCAAGGGACTCTCAAGACTCTTTTCCAACCACACAGCATCAATTCTATGGCGCTCAGCTTTCTTCACAGTCCAACTCTCACATCCATACATGACCACAGGAAAAACCATAGCCTTGACTAGACGGACCTTTGTTGGCAAAGTAATGTCTCTGCTTTTCAACATGCTATCTAGGTTGATCATAACTTTTCTTTCAAAGAGTAAGCGTCTTTTAATTTCATGGCTGCAGTCACCATCTGCAGTGATTTTGGAGCCCCAAAAAATAAAGTCTGACACTGTTTCCCCTGTTTCCCCATCTATTTCCCATGAAGTGATGGAACTAGATGCCATGATCTGCATTTTCCGAATGTTGAGCTTTAAGCCTACTTTTTCACTCTCCTCTTTCACTTTCATCAAGAGGCTTTTCAGTTGCTCTTCACTTTCTCCCATAAGGGTGGTATCATCTGCATATGTGAGGTTATTGATATTTCTCCCAGCAATCTTGATTCCAGCTTGTGTTTCTTCCAGTCCAGTGTTTCTCATGATGTACTCTGCATATAAGTTAAATAAGCAGGGTGACAATATACAGCCTTGACGGACTCCTTTTCCTATTTGGAAACAGTCTGTTGTTCCATGTCCAGTTCTAACTGATGCTTCCTGACCTGCATTTAGGTTTCTCAAGAGGCACGTCAGGTGGTCTGGTATTCCCATCTCTCTCAGAATTTTCCACAGTTTATTGTGATCAACACAGTCAAAGGCTTTGGCATAGTCAATAAAGCAGAAATAGATGTTTTTCTGGAACTCTTTTGCTTTTTCCTTGATCCAGAAAATGTTGGCTATTTGATCTCTGGTTCCTCTGTCTTTTGTAAAACCAGTTTGAAAATCTGGAAGTTCATGGTTCACATATTGCCGTAGCCTCGCTTGGAGAATTTTGAGCATTACGTCTAAACCCTCCTTAGTCTCTCAATACCTGGGTGTCACCTAGATAGAGATATTCCACAGGAAAAGATAATGCCCTTTATCATGAAGCAAAACATACACCTGGCCCCAGTATTGGATGATTTAAGAAATCCATCAGGAGGTAGAACAGCCTGGTTGCTGCCTCGCATCAATGGCAGAAGAGACAATAATGTGACCAGCTGTAAATTCTCATACTCTGCACTGACATTTTGGGATTAAAAGAGAAACATAGCTACTGTTTCTCCTCCATCTTCAACATTTCAAGCTATCTCTGTTCCCTTCTCTACAGTGAAGAGAATTCTGGGAAATGTAGTTGATTGAATATAAATCCTGCAATAGTACCCAGAATGTTGGAAACCATATAATACTATTACTGCCTATTTACTGTAGATTGGAATCAAAATTGAAGTAGTGTCCAGGTGACCACTAGTTCTACTTGAATTTGAGCCTTTAATTGTAGGGAGTTTAGGGGTTCTGCTATAAAGCTCAGCATGTTGGAGAAGAGCACTAGTGGGAGGATAGTGGGGTAGTGGTTAATCAGTTCAATTTAGTCGCTCAGTCGTGTCTGACTCTTTGCGACCCCATGAATTGCAGCATGCCAGGCCTTCCTGTCCATCACCAACTCCCGGAGTTCACTCAGATTCATGTCCATCAAGTCAGTGATGCCATCAGCCATCATCCTTTGTCGTCCCCTATTCCTCCTGCCCCCAATCCCTCCTAGCATCAGAGTCATTTCCAAAGAGTCAACTCTTTGCATGAGGTGGCCAAAGTACTGGAGCTTCAGCTTTAGCATCAGTCCTTCCAAAGAAATCCCAGGGTTGATCTCCTTCAGAATGGACTGGTTGGATTTCTTTGCAGTCCAAGGGACTCTCAAGAGTCTTCTCCAACACCACAGTTCAAAAACATCAATTTTTCAGCCCTCAGCCTTCTTCACAGTCCAACTCTCACATCCATACATGGCTACTGGAAAAAACATAGCCTTGACTAGACGGAACTTATTCAGTAGAGTAATGTCTCTACTTTTGAATATGCTGTCTAGGTTGATCATAACTTTTCTACCAAGGAGTAAGCATCTTTTAATTTCATGGCTGCAGTCATTATCTGCAGTGATTTTGAAGCTCCAAAAATAAAGTCTAACACTGTTTCCACTGTTTCCCCATCTATTTTCCATGAAGTGATGGGACTGGATGCCATGATCTTCGTTTTCTGAATGTTGAGCTTTAAGCCAAGATATTCACTCTCCTCTTTCACATTCATCAAGAGGCTTTTCAATTCCTCTTCACTTTTTGCCATAAGGATGGTGTCATCTGCATATCTGAGGTTATTAATATTTCTCCCAGCAATCTTGATTCCAGCTTGTGTTTCTTCCAGTCCAGTGATTCTCATGATGTACTCTGCATATAAGTTAAATAAGCAGGGTGACAATATACAGCCTTGACGGACTCCTTTTCCTATTTGGAACCAGTCTGTTGTTCCATGTCCAGTTCTAACTGATGCTTCCTGACCTGCATACAGATTTCTCAAGAGGCAGATCAGGTAGTCTTGTATTCCTATCTCTCTCAGAATTTTCCATAGTTTATTGTGATCCACACAGTCAAAGGCTTTGGCATAGTCAATAAAGCAAAAATAGATGTTTTTTCTGGAACTACCTTGCTTTTTCCATGACCGAGTGGATGTTGGTAATGTGATCTCTGGTTCCTCTGCCTTTTCTAAAACCAGCTTGAACATAAGGAAGTTCACGGTTCATGTATTGCTGAAGCCTGGCTTGGAGAATTTTGATCATTCCTTTACTAGCATGTGAGATGAGTGCAATTGTGCGGTAGTTTGAGCATTTTTTGGCATTGCCTTTCTTTATGATTGGTATGAAATTGACCTCTTTCAGTCCTGTGGCCACTGCTGAGTTTTCCAAATTTGCTGGCATATTGAGTGCAGCACTTTCACAGCATCATCTTTCAGGATTTGACCTCCACTAGCTTTGTTCATAGTGATGCTTTCTAAGGTCCACTTGACTTCACATTTGAGGATGTCTGGCTCTAGATGAGTGATCACACCATCGTCATTATCTGGGTCATGAAGATCTTTTTTGTACAGTTCGTCTGTGTATTCTTGCCACCTCTTCTTAATATCTTCTGCTTCTGTTAGGTCCACAAAATTTCTGTCATTTATCAAGCCCATCTTTGTGTGAAATATTCCCTTGGTATCTCTAATTTTCTTGAAGAGATCTCTAGTCTTTCCCATTCTGTTCTTTTCCTCTATTTCTTTGCACTGATTGCTGAAGAAGGCTTTCTTATCTCTTCTTGCTGTTCTTTGGAACTCTGCATTCAGATGCTTATATCTTTCCTTTTCTCCTTTTGTTTTTGCTTCTCTTGTTTTCACAGCTATTTGTAAGGCCTCCCCAGACAGCCATTTGCTTTTATGCATTTCTTTTCCATGGGGATATTCTTGATCCCTGTCTCCTGTACAATGTCATTAACCTCAACCATAGTTTATCAGGCACTCTAGCTATCAGATCTAGGCCCTTAAATCTATTTCTCACTTCCACTGTATAATCATAAGGGATTTGATTTAGGGCATACCTGAATGGTCTAGTGGTTTTCCCTACTTTCTTCAATTTAAGTCTGAATTGGTAGTAGGATTTCATGATCTGAGGCATAGTCAGCTCCCAGTCTTGTTTTTGCTGACTGTATAGAGCTTCTCCATCTTTGGCTGCAAAGAATATAATCAATCTGATTTCGGTGTTGACCATCAGGTGATGTTCATGTGTACAGTCTTTTGTATTGTTGGAAGAGGATGTTTGCTATGACCAGTGCATTTTCTTGGCAAAACTCTATTAGTCTTTTCCCTGCTTCATTCCGAATACCAAGGCCAAATTTGCCTGTTACTCCAGGTGTTTCTTGACTTCCTACTTTTGCATTCCAGTCCCCTATAATGAAAAGGACATCTTTTTTGGGTGTTAGTTCTTAAAGGTCTTGTAGTTCTTCATAGAACCGTTCAACTTCAGCTTCTTCAGCGTTACTGATGGGGCATAGACTTGGATTATCATGATATTGAATGGTTTGCCTTGGAGATGAACAGAGATCATTCAGTCATTTTTGAGATTGCATCCAAGTACTGCATTTTGGAATGTTTTGTTGACCATGATGGCTACTCCATTTCTTCTAAGGGATTCCTACCCACAGTAGTAGATATAATGGTCATCTGAGTTAAATTCACCCATTCCAGTCCATTTTAGTCGGCTTATTCCTAGAATGTCAACATTCCTCTTACCATCTCTTGTTTGACCACTTCCAATTTGCCTTGATTCATAGACCTGACATTCCAGGTTTCTATGCAATATTGCTCTTTACAGTATCGGACCTTACTTCTATCACCAGTCACATCCACAGCTGGGTATTGTTTTTTCTTTGGCTCATCCCTTCATTCTTTCTGGAGTTATTTCTGCACTCATCTCCAGTAGCATATTGGGCACTTACTGACCTGTGGAGTTCCTCTTTCAGTATCCTATCATTTTGCCTTTTCATACTGTTCATGGAGTTCTCAAGACAAGAATACTGAAGTAGTTTGCCATTCCCTTCTTCAGTGGAGCACATTCTATCAGACCCCTCCAGCATGACCCGCCTGTCTTGGGTTGCCCCACGGGCGTGGCTTAGTTTCATTGAGTTAGACAAGGCTGTAGTCCTAGTGTGATTAGATTGCCTAGCTTTCTGTGAGTATGGTTTCAGTGTGTCTGCCCTCTGATGCCCTCTTGCAACACCTACCATCTTACTTGGGTTTCTCTTACTTTGGGCATGGGGTATCTCTTCACGGCTGCTCCAGCGAAGTGCAGCCACTGCTCCACTCATATAACTACATGATTGGCACATATAACAGTTCAACAAATACTTGTTGGATGAAGGATGATTGAACATTCTAGTAATCCTGATGTTTAGCAGAATAAGAGTCTTTATTCTTCATTGCATCTTGGAATTAACTTTTATAACTTTCTCCATTCAAACACCTAATGCACTATTTCTAATATACTTGACATTGAATTTAAGTTTATCCACCTTATTATGGTGAATGTACATCTCATATTATCCAAATCACAAACTCAATGATATTTATTTGAATGTACTAATATACTCAATAAGTATTTCAAATAGTTTAAAATAGCAGAGATATGTTAGGAATCTCGAAATATATAGTGTTTTAATTTTAATATATATGAACTAAACTAATCTTTGTATTTGATTCATTCATTTTATGCTCCTTTTTGTTTACAAAATTGTTTTCAAAATTTTAAAAATCATATTGTTATATATGCAAATAATTTTACATTCACAAAATAAATTTTATATTTTAAATATTACAATGTATAATTTTTTCATTATGGATAAGATACAAATTTTAAGTTTATAACCTCACAAAATATTTACATAATAATGCTTCCTCTGTTCACATGAATGACCCAATTTAGTGCTTTCATAATTTAACATTTTGTAATAGTAGCCTTAATATTGTTTTTCTATAAATTCTGAGTTTGATATTTACACTCTATAAAGTCAAAATATGTAAAATTTTCTCAGGAGGAAACTAAAGTCAATTTGACCCTTAAATCTCATTTTATTCCTGAAACTCTAGAGATTCTAGTTAATTATTTCTTCAATTCTAATACTAATAGTATTTTCCTGAGTATATAAAATCTCCATTAATACATAAACTTGATTTGCATTTTTATAATATCTTTTGGCCTTGGCCAATCTACCATTAGTATATGTGGTAAATCTAAATGACAGCAATTTTTAAATTGCAAACCATTATGCTATTTGTAGTGATAGTCCTTAGGTCCTTTTAATAGGTTATATTTTAAATAATTCAGTTTTTTAGATAAAAGCAGTTTGATAACTAATATTCTCAGGCAATTATAAAAAAGTGTGTTCAATGAAGGCTTTGCCTGGAAGCCCATCTGCGAAACCCAATGAAGTATGTCCTTCAAAGTGAGTAAAGTCATGGTTAATGAATTTGGTGATTGTCCTAATAATTTATTTCACCTTTCTATATTCAATGATAATGGTGTAGAAGAGAAAGTATTGAATACTTAGTATGTCCCAGGAAATTTCTAATGACTTTATGTAGTAGCATGATTTAGTTCAGTTCAGTCGTTCAGTCGTGTCCGACTCTTTGCAACCCTAGGAATCGCAGCACGCCAGGCCTCCCTGTCCATCACCAACTCCCGGAGTTCACTCAGACTCACGTCCATCGAGTCCATGATGCCATCCAGCCATCTCATCCTCGGTTGTCCCCTTCTCCTCCTGCCCCCAATCCCTCCTAGCATCAGAGTTTTTTCCAATGAGTCAACACTTCACATGAGGTGGCCAAAGTACTGGAGTTTCAGCTTTAGCATCAGTCATTCCAAAGAAATCTTAGGGCTGATCTCCTTCAGAATGGACTGGTTGGATCTCCTTGCAGTCCAAGGGACTCTCAAGAGTCTTCTCCAACACCACAGTTCAAAAGCATCAATTCTTCAGCGCTCGGCCTTCTTCACAGTCCAACTCTCACATCCATATATTACCACAGGAAAAACTAAAGCCTTGACTAGAGGGACCTTAGTCGGCAAAGTAATGTCTCTGCTTTTGAATATGCTGTCTAGTTTGGTCATAACTTTTCTTCCAAGGAATAAGCGTCTTTTAATTTAATGGCTGCAGTCACCATCTGCAGTTATTTTGGAGCCCAAGAAATAAAGTCTGACACTGTTTCCACTGTTTCCCCATCTATTTCCCATGAAGTGATGGAACTGGATGCCATGATCTTCGTTTTCTGAATGTTGAGCTTTAAGCCAACTTTTTCACTCTCCGCTTTCACTTTCATCAAGAGGCTTTTTAGTTCCTCTTCACTTTCTGCCATAAGGGTGGTGTCATGTGCATATCTGAGGTTATTGATATTTTTCATTCTGGAGAAGGAAGTGATTTTGCAAGCATTACTGACCAGGGTTCTTGAACTCCTTAATCAACAGAAATTGATAAGTGATCAGACAAGAAATTCAGGCAAGGTTTTTATAAAACTTGTGCTATAGCACAAGTGAGTAAAAATAAGGAACAGGTTCCCTTTCTCCTGTGGGAGTGAGTGTGCTTGTTTTTATTGAGGGTGAGGGTAGAGTTGGGCTCAGAGATTGGGTTGGAGGGGTGGCTTAGGGTTGGCTTACCAAACCTCTTATCGATGCTGTCTGCAAGGTGCATGTGTAGTACCTTGCTTTTGTTCCAAGCACTCTATTTTTGCTTCTTTTTTTTTTGGTCATTTTGTATCTTCTTCATAATTTGGGTTGAGATGACATTTCTATCCTTGGGTCCAGGGAAGATCCCCTGGAGAAAAGCATGGCAACCCACTCCAGTATTTTTTGCCTGAAGAATTCCATGGACAGAGGAGACTGTTAGGCTACAGTCCATGGGGTGGCAGAGAGTTGGACATGATTGAGTGTACATGATCACAAACATCCACCTAATCCAATAGAATTAGTACCTTCAGAAGAAGTGAGAAATGTCAGGAATAAACATGCACAGAGGAAAGGCCACATGAGGTGAGTGAGGTAGTAATCTGAGCCAGCGAGGCCTCAGGAGAAATCAAAACTTCCACTAAATTGATATAGGTTTTTGAGCCAACAGATCTATGAGAGAACAAATTTCTTTTGTTAGGCCGCTCAGTTTTTGATTTTTGTTAGGTTCAGTTCAGTACAGTTCACTCGCTCAGTCGTGTCCGACTCTTTGCCACCCCATGACTCACAGCACATTGGGCCTCCCTGTCCATCATCAACTCCCAGAGTTCACTCAAACTCATGTCCATTGAGTTGGTGATGCCATCCAGCCATCTCATCCTCTGTCATCCCCTTCTCCTCCTGCCCCCAATCCCTTCCAGCATCAGAGTCTTTTCCAATGAGTCAACTCTTTGCATGAGGTGGCCAAAGTATTGGAGTTTCAGTTTTAGCATCAGTCCTTCTAATGAACACCCAGGGCTAATCAACCAGAATGGACTGGTTGGATCTCCTTGCAGTCCAAGGGACTCTCAAGAGTCTTCTCCAACACCACAGTTCAAAAGCATCAATTCTTTAGTGCTCAGCTTTCTTCCCAGTCCAACTCGCACATCCATACATGACCACTGGAAAAACCATAGCCTTGACTAGATCGACCTTTGTTGGCAAAGTAATGTCTCTGCTTTTCAACATGCTGTCTAGGTTGGTCATAACTTTCCTTCCAAGGAGTAAGTGTCTTTTAATTACATGGCTGCATTCACCATCTGCAGTAATTTTGGAGCCCCAAAAAATAAACTCTGACACTGTTTATACTGTTTCCCCATCTATTTGCCAGGAAGTGATGGGACCAGATGCCATGATCTTCATTTTCTGAATGTTGAGCTTTAAGCCAAGATATTCACTCTCCTCTTTCACTTTCATCAAGAGGCTCTTTAGTTCCTCTTCACTTTCTGCAATAAGGGTGTTGTCATCTGCGTATCTGAGGTTATTGATATTTCTCCTGGCAATCTTGATTCCAGCTTGTGCTTCATGCAGCCCAGCATTTCTCATGAAGGACTTTGCATGTAATTAAATAAGCAGGGTGACAATATACAGCCTTGACACACTTCTTTTCCTATTTGTAACCAGTCTGTTGTTCCATGTCCAGTTCTAACTGTTATGTTAGCCCTAGCTAATTTAATAGCTCAACATTCCTGCTCCAACTCAGGAACAGATTGATGGCTTTTCTAGCTTCAAAGCTCCCACAGGGTTAGTTAGGGCTTTGTTGTGACTACTTTGATGTCTAAATCCTAATTTTCTTTAAAGGAAATTTAGCTTCCTTTCCTATCGTCTCCTCAGCCCCACAGTGCTTGATACCAAAGCATTCCCTATTCAACCTTCAACATGCTAATACCCACCTCACTGCATGCTGATGAGAACTTCACCTGCAACAATCAGTCTTTATATGTATCCCTTCCTGGTTTATATACGTCAAAGTTTTAGTAATAAAAATGCTACAGCTTGCCAGTATAAATTATTGATAGCTTAAAAAAAATCCGAAAGTACTGATAGCTTTAGGAGAAAATTGCCTTAGTAGGAATTGGAGAAAAACTTCTAAATTACCTATGTTTTGCTTTGAAATAGGTACAGAACAATCACTCAACTAGCTTGTTGACTATTTGGTATTATATTTCTGAAAATTTGAAATATATACACATAATGTATTTCTGTATATTTTTGAAAGATATACAAAATTATGGTATATAATTTTGATACATTTGATATATTTTCTGGATATATATAGACACAATTTAAAATGCAGTTACAAATTTTCCCAAGATCACTGATTTTTAAATGCATATTGACATTTTAAAAATGTGTTTCTTGTACAACTGTATTTAATAGTAAATATTAGAAATGGTCCCCAAGTTCAATAAGAAAACTTATAACAGATTATATAACAAATTTTATAAGATATCATATAACCATGAAAGTCATTTAAAAAATAATGCTGAATGGCACAGTATTCAATCTGTATTAAGTATGTAGAATAATAACATTATGAATAAAATGTATATAACCTGTAAATACATATCAATTAAAAAGGTGTGTAAATATATATTAGTGTGAAGGTATATGTATATATATTAGCAGCAATTGACATTGAGTGGAGGATTAACAAGCAATTTATTCCTATGTGTTTTCTAAATTTTTCCAAATAATGAATATATAAAAAAGGATAGATGACCCAAAGAGAAATACCTGTACAGAAGTTAAAGAAGTCTCTTTACAGAAAGCAATGTCAAAGGTGCATTTGAACACCCAATCTCTAATAATACTCTTCTGTTGGCTGAGAGTTTTCTCCAGGGAGATCTTGGCATACTGCACTCTCTTTTGTTTCTTCTCTTCTATGACGAGGAAGTCTGATTCCCTAACTATATATATATTTAAAATTGTTTCTAACTGTAGAGAATGCTTGGCCGTTGAATGCATTCCTAAAGGTCATATCTTTGATTATCTTCTCTCAGTGCTCACTGACTGTGAGAGAGAATGTATTTTTCCTATATCTGTGGCCTCAGAGAAATCTAGACATAGCTCTGCAGCCTTTCCTAATTTTGTGACAAAAATTTCTGTCCACTTTACTCCTAGCCATATCATTCACTATGTTTCTACCACCAAGCAATGGATTATTTGCTTTCTACCATTCCAGTTCTTCATCACATCATAGAAAGTCACTGAAATATTGAAAATTGAAACTGGAGCCAATTATACAGAGGGAAGCAAGCCAGAAAGAAAAACACGAATACTGTATGCTAACACATATATATGGAATTTAGAAAGATGGCAATGATGACCCTGTACGCAAGACAGCAAAAGAGACACAGATGTGTATAGCGGACTTTTGGACTCAGAGGGAGAGGGAGAGGGTGGGATGACTTGGGAGAATGGCATTGAAATATGTATACTATCATGTAAGAATCGAATCGCCAGTCTATGTCCGATGCAGGATACAGCATGCTTGCGGCTGGTTCACGGGGATGACCCAGAGGGATGTTATGGGGAGGGAGGTTAGAGGGGGGTTCATGTTTGGGAACGCATGTACACCCGTGGTGGATTCATGTCAATGTATGGCAAAACCAATACAGTATTGTAAAGTAAAATAAAGTAAAAATAAAATTTAAAAAAAAAAAAAGTGAAAATGAAGGTTGCTCTGTTGTGTCCCATTCTTTGCCATCCATGAACTATACAGTCCGTGGAATTCTCCAGGCAAGAATACTGGAGTGAGTAGCCTTTCCCTTCTCCAGGGGAATCTTCCCAACCCAGGGATTGAACCCAGGTCTCCTACATTGCAGGCAGATTCTTTACCAGCTGAGCCACAAGGAAAGCCCATTGAAATGTCTTGACAGATGTAGGTGGAATTACAAATTAGGTGATTATGTGAAAGTGAAACTCAAAGCTCCATTGAAGGAATTATCTGTTCATATTCTGGAATGTATGGTGTTATAGCAACTGATGGGGTGAGGTTCATAAAATTCTCTAAAACAGGCTGGGCCTATTTGTCATGAAAAATCTCCAGATGCTCATATCTAAGAAAACAGTACTGTAAACTTGATAGTTGGCATGTGTTACTAAATACATCATTTTTTTTTCCTGTCTAGAATTAGGTATACCTTTAAAATAATATACTGTCCATCTTTATTCAGGTTATGCTGAGATTTGAATAAAATGTGAAACTATGTAAAATGTTTCAATGAAAAGTAAAATCTTATCTGTAGTGAAAATGTCACATGTTCTCTTTTTTTTTTCAAATTGACATTATATATCTGTATAACTGAGTATCTTATTGTAATATATGTACTCTTTATCTCCCCTCTACATTGACTCTTTCTAGTTAGTTCAAAATAGAAAATCTATTCCTTGACAAAGAATATCATCATGTTAAAACAATTTATTGTTTTGACTTAATGAATTAAGGAAATGAAACATTATTGTTTTGAGAGGAAGTCAGTTTTTTGATTCATCAAAATTTAGCATATGAAAATGTCATTACATAAATTATATGTAAATCAAGTTATCTGAAATTACCAATGAACTACTTTCAACTATATTATCTCAAGACACTCATATATAACACTTTGAAAAATGGCAATACACAAAACTCCTAGACTGCATAGTAATTCTGAAAGATGCTGATGAAATGAAAGTTTCTCTACCTATACTATGCCAAAGTTTTTGACTGTGTGGATCACAATAAACTGTTGAAAATTCTGAGAGAGATAGGAATACAAGACTACCTGATCTGCCTCTTGAGAAATCTGTATGCAGGTCAGGAAGCAACAGTTAGAACTGGACATGAAACAACAGACTGGTTCCAAATAGGAAAATGAGTACATCAAGGCTGTATATTGTAGCCCTGCTTATTTAACTTATATGCAGAACATCATGAGAAATGCTGGGCTGGATGAAGCACAAGCTGGAATCAAGATTGCAGGGAGAAATATCAATAACCTCAGAAATACAGATGACACCACCCTTATGGCAGAAAATGAAGAAGAACTAAAGAGCCCCTTGAGGAAAATGAAAGAAGAGAACGAAAATGTTGGCTTAAAGTTCAACATTCAGAAAACTAAGATCATGGCATTCGTTCCCATCGCTTCATGAAAATAGATGGGGAAACAGTGGAAACAGTGTCAGACTTTATTTTGGGGGGCTCTAAAATCACTGAAGATTGTGATTGCAGCCATGAAATTAAAAGACGGGTAATAGAAAGAAAGTCTGATGCTGTAAAGAGCAATATTGCGTAGAAACCTGGAATGTCAGGTCCATGAATCAAGGCAAATTGGAAGTGGTCTAACAAGAGATGGCAAGAGTGAACGTCGACATTCTAGGAATCAGTGAAATAAAATGGTTGGAATGGGTGAATTTAACTCAGATGACCATTATGTCTATTAACGTGGGCAGGAATCCCTCAGAAGAAATGGAGTAGTCATCATGGTCAGAAAAAGAGTCCAAAATGCAGTACTTGGATGCAATCTCAAGAACGACAGAATGATCTCTCTTCATTTCCAAGGCAAACCATTAAATATCACCGTAATCCAAGTCTATGCCCCAAACAGTAATGCTGAAGAAGCTGAAGTTGAACGGTTTTATGAAGACCTACAAGACCTTTTAGAACTAACACCCAAAAAAGATGTCCTTTTCATTATAGGGGACTGGAATGCAAAAGTAGGAAGTCAAGAAACACCTGGAGTAACAGGCAAATTTGGCCTTGGTATGTGGAATGAAGCAGGGAAAAGACTAATAGAGTTTTGCCAAGAAAATGCACTGGGCACAGCAAACACTCTTCCAACAACACAAGAGAAGACTCTCTACATGGACATCACCAGATGGTCAACACCGAAATCAGATTGATTATATTCTTTGCAGCCAAAGATGGAGAAGCTGTATACAGTCAGCAAAAATAAGACTGGGAGCTGACTGTGGCTCAGATCATGAAATCCTTATTGCCAAATTCAGACTTAAATTGAAGAAAGTAGGGAAAACTGCTAGACCATTCAGGTATGACCTAAATCAAATCCCTTATGATTATAGATTAGAAGTGAGAAATAGATTTAAGGGTCTAGATCTGATAGATAGAGTGCCTGATGAACTATGGAATGAGGTTCATGACATTGTACAGGAGACAGGGGTCAAGACCATCCCCATGGAAAAGAAATGCATAAAAGCAAAATGGCTGTCTGGGGAGGCCTTACAAATAGCGGTGAAAAGAAGAGGAGTGAAAAGCAAAGGAGAAAAGGAAAGATACAAGCATCTGAATGCAGAGTTCCAAAGAATAGCAAGAACAGATAAGAAAGCCTTCCTCAATGATCAATGCAAAGAAATAGAGGAAAACAACAGAATGGGAAAGACTAGAGATCTCTTCAAGAAAATTAGAGATACCAAGGGAACATTTCATGCAAAGATGGGCTCGATAAAGGACAGAAATGGTCTGGACCTAACAGAGCAGAAGATATTAAGAAGAGGTGACAAGAATACTTAGAAGAACTGTACAAAAAAGATCTTCATGACCCAGATAATCACGATGGTGTGACCACTCATCTAGAGCCAGACATCCTGGAATGTGAAGTCAAGTGGACCTTAGAAAGCATCACTATGAACAAAGCTAGTGGAGGTGATGGGATTCCAGTTGTGCTATTTCAAATCCTGAAAGATGATGCTGTGAAAGTGCTGCAGTCAATATGCCAGCAAATTTGGAAAACTCATCAGTAGCCACAGGACTGGGAAAGGTCAGTTTTCATTTCAATCCAAAAAAAAGGCAATGTCAAAGAATGCTCAAACTACCACACAATTGGACTCATTTCACACGCTAGTAAAGTAAGCTCAAATTTCTCCAAGCCAGGCTTCAACAATATGTGAACTGTGAACTTCCTGATGTTCAAGCTGGTTTTAGAAAAGGCAGAGGAACCAGAGATCAAATTGCCAACATCTGCTGGATCATGGAAAAAGCAAGAGTATTCCAGAAAAACATCTATTTCTGCTTTATTGACTATTCCATAGCCTTTAACTGTGTGGATCACAATAAACTGTGGAAAATTCTGAGAGAGCTGGGAATACCAGACCACCTAACCTGCCTCTTGAGAAATCTGGATGCAGGTCAGGAAGCAAAAGTTAGAATTGGACATGGAAAAACAGACTGTTTCCAAATATGAAAAGGAGTGTGTCAAGGCTGTGTATTGTCACCCTGCTTATTTAACTTATATGCAGAGTACATCATGAGAAACACTGAGCTGGAAGAAACACAAGCTGGAATCAAGATTGCCGGGAGAAATATCAATAACCTCAGATATGCAGATGACACCACTCTTATGGCAGAAAGTGAAAAGGAACTCAAAAGCCTCTTAATGAAAGTGAAAGAGGAGAGTGAAAAAGTTGACTTAAAGCTCAACATTCAGAAAACGAAGATCAGGCCATCTGGTCCCATCACTTCATGGGAAATAGATGGGGAAACAGTGGAAACAGTGTCAGACTTTATTTTTGGGGCTCCAAAATCACCACAGAAAGTGACTGCAGCCACAAAATTAAAAGACGCTTATTCCTTGGAAGAAAAGTTATGACCAAACTAGACAGCATATTCAAAAGCAGAGACATTACTTTGCCGACTAAGGTCCGTCTAGTCAAGGCTATGGTTTTTCCTGTGGTCATGTATGGATGTGAGAGTTGGACTGTGAAGAAGGCTAAGCACCAAAGAATTGATGCTTTTGAACTGTGGTGTTGGAGAAGACTCTTGAGAGTCCCTTGGACTGCAAGGAGATCCAACCAGTCCATTCTGAAGGAGACCAGCCCTTGGATTTCTTTGGAAGGACTGATGCTAAAGCTGCAACTCCAGTACTTTGGCCACCTCATGAGAAGAGTTGACTCATTGGAAAAGACTCTGATGCTGGGAGAGACTGGGGGCAGGAGGAGAAGGGGACAACCGAGGATGAGATGGCTGGATGGCATCATGGACTCGATGGACGTGAGTCTGAGTGAACTCCGGGAGATGGTGATGGACAGGGAGACCTGGCATGTCGCAATTCATGGGGTTGCAAACAGTCGGACAACTGAGCGACTGAACTGAACTCCTTGAAAGGAAAGTTATGACCAACGTAGACAGCATATTAAAAAGCAGAGTCATTACTTTGCCAGCAAAGATCCATCTAGTCAAGGCTATGGTTTTCCAGTGGTCATATATGGATGTGTGTTGGACATACAAAGAAAGTTGAACTGACTGACTATACTATGAACTAGTCTGAACTATGAACTGACTAAGAACTGACTATACTCTGAACTGACTTAACATACTATGAACCAGTCATTCTTGCAGAGCCCAATAGTTGCTTCCTCTCTCCTCTTACTTTATCAGATCCATTACATTTTTTATACTCTAATTCATGGACAATTATTTTCCATTTATGCCACTATTCAGTGGCATTAAAAAAAATAAGATCTTCCAAGGTCTCAGTTCAGTTCAGTTCCTCAGTCATGTTTGCCTCTTTGTGACCCCATGGAGAGTAGCACGCCAGGCCTCACTGTCCATTACCAACTCCCAGAGTTTACTCAAGCTCATGTCCATTATGTCAGTGATTCCATCTAACCATCTCATCCTCTATCATCCCTTTCTCATCCTACCTTCAATATTTCCCTGCATCAGGGTCTTTCAAAATGATTCAGTTCTTCCCATCAGGTGGCCAAAGTATGGGAGTTTCAGCTTCAGATTCAGTCCTTCCAGTGAACACTCAAAACTGATCTCCCTTAGAATGAACTGGTTGTATCTCCTTGCAGTCCAAGTGACTCTCAAGAATCTTCTCCAACACCACAATTCAAAAACATCAATTCTTTGGAGCTCAACTTTCTTTAGAGTCCAACTCTCACATCCATACATGTCTATGGAAAAAACCATAGATTTGACTAGACGGACCTATGTTGGCAAAGTAATGTCTCTTCTTTTTATATGCTGCCGAGGTTGGTCATAACTTTCCTTCCAAGAAGTAAGTGTGTTTTAATTTCATGGCTGCAATCACAATCTGCAGTGATTTTTGAGCCCTGCAAAAATAAATTCAGCCACTGTGTCCACTGTTTCCCCATCTATTTCCCATGATGTGATGGGATCAGATGCAGTGATCTGAGTTCTCTGAATCTTGAGCTTTAAGCCAATTTTTTCACTCTCCTCTTTCATTTTCATCAAGAGGCTCTTTAATTCTTCTTCACTTTCTGCATAAGGGTAGTGTCATGGCTCAGATGGCAAAGTGTCTGTCTGTAATGCAGGAGACTGGGTTCGATCTCTGGGTTGGGAAGATCCCCTGGAGAAGGAAATGGCAGCCCTCTTCAGTGTTTTTGCCTGGAAAGTCCCATGGGTTGTGGAGACTGGTAGGCTACCATCCATGGAGTCGCAAGGAGTTGGACACAACTGAGCCACTTCACTTTCACTTTCTTTCAGTGTCATCTGCATATCTGAGGTTATTGATCTTTCTACCAGAAATCTTGATTCCAGCCTTTGCTTAATCCAGCCCAGTGTTTCTCATGAAGGACCTTGCATATAATTAAATAAGCAGGGTGACAATATACAGCCTTGACGTACTCCTTTTCCTATTTGAAACCAGTCCTGTTGTTTCATTCCATGTCCAGTTTTAACTGTTACTTCCTGACCTGCATATAGGATTCTCAAGAGGCAGGTCAGGTGGTCTGGTATTCCCAGCTCTCTCAGAATTTCCACAGTTTATTGTGATCCACACAGTCAAAGGCTTTGACATAGTCAATAAAGCAGAAATAGATGTTTTTCTAGAACTCTCTTTCTTTTTCGATGATCCAAGGGATGTTGGCAATTTGATCTCTGGTTCCTCTGCCTTTTCTAAAACCAGCTTGACCATTTGGAAGTTCAGAGTTCACATATTATTGAAGCTTGGCTTGGAGAATTTTGAGCATTACTTTACTAGCATGTGAAATGAGTGCAATTGTGTGGTAGTTTGTGCATTCTTTGACATTGCCTTTCTTAGGGATTGGAATGAAAACTGACATTTTCCAGTCCTGTGGCCACTGCTGAGTTTTTCAAATTTGCTGGCATATTGAGTGCAGCACTTTCACAGCATCATCTTTTAGGATTTGAAATAGCTCAACTGGAATCCCATCACCTCCACTAGGTTTGTTTGTAGTGATGCTTTCTTAGGCCTACTTGACTTCACATTCCAGAATGTCTGGCTCTAGGTGAGTGATCACACCATCGTGACTCTTTGGGTTGTGAATATCTTTTTTGTATAGTTCTGTGTATTCTTGCAACTTCTTAATATCTTCTGCTTCTGTTAGGTCCATACAATTTCTGTCCTTTACTGACTCCATCTTTTCATAAAATGTTCCCTTGGTATCTCTAATTTTCTTGAGGAAATGTCTAGTCTTTCCCATTGTGTTTTTTTTTTCCCCCCTCTATTTCTTTGCACTGATCACTGAGGAATGCGTTCTTTTCTCTCCTTGCTATTCTTTGGTACTCTGCATTCAGATGCTTATATCTTTCCTTTTCTCCTTTGTTTTGCACTTCTCTTGTTTTCACAGCTATTTGTAAGGCCTCCCCAGACAGCCATTTTGCTTTTTTGCATTTCTTTTTCTTGGTGATGGTCTCCTGTACAATGTCACGAACCTCATTCCATAGTTCATCAGGCACTCTCTCTATCAGATCTAGTCCTTAATCTATTTCTCATGTCCACTGTATAATCAGAAGGGATTTTATTTAGGTCATACCTGAATGGTCTGATGGTTTTCCCTACTTTGTTCAATTTAAGTCTGAATTTGGTAATAAGGAGTTCATGATCTGAGCAACAGTCAGCTCCCAGTCTCGTTTTTGCTGACTGTATAGAGCTTCTCCATCTTTGGCTTAGAAGACTATAATCAATCTGATATCAATGTTGGCCACCTGGACAGCTCCATGTGTAGAGTCTTCTCTTGTGTTGTTGGAAAAGGGTGTTTCTGTGATGGCAACGGCGGCTCTGGAGCACTGGATCAGTGAAAGGTTGAGAGGAGATACTCGTCAATGGTCAGAGAAACCCCAATAAGATTGTAGGCACTGAGAGGGCAGACAGACTAAAATCACAATCATAGAAAACTAACCAATCTAATCACATGGGCCACAACCTTGTCTAACTCAGTGAAACTAAGCCATGCCATGTAGGGCCACCCAAGATGGCGGGTCATGTTGGAGAGTTCTGACAAGATGTGGTCCACTTGAGAAAGAAATGGCCAACCACTTCAAGTTTTCTCGCTTGAGAATCCCATGAACAGTATGAAAAGGCAAAAAGATAGGAGACTAAATGTTGAACTCCCCATTTCAGTAGGTGCCCAACATGCTACTGGAGATTAGTGAAGAAATAGCTCCAAAAATAATTAAGAGACAGAGGCGAAGCAAAAACAACATTTAGTTGTGGATGTGACTGGTGATATAAGCATTTCTGATGGTGCAAAGAGCAATATTGCATAGCAACCTGGAATGTTAGGTCCATGAATCAAGGCAAATTAGAAGTGGTTAAACAGTGAGATGGCAAGAGTGAATGTTGACACTTTAGGAATCAGCAAAATAAAATGGACTGGAATGGGTGAATTTACTCAGATGACCATTATATTTATTACTGTGGGCAAGAATCCCTTAGAAAAAATGGAGTAGCCATCATAGTCAACAAAAGAGTCTGAAATGCAGTACTTGGATGCAATCTCAGAAAAGACAGAATGATCTCTGTTTGTTTCCAATGCAAACAATTCAGTATCACAGTAATCCAAGTCTATGCCCCAATCAGTAATGCTGAAGAAGCTGAAGGTGAACAATTCTATGACGACCTACAAGACCTTCTAGAACTAACACCCCCAAAAGATATCCTTTTCATTATAAGTGATTGGAATGGAAAAGTAGGAAGTCAAGAAACACCTAGAGAACAGGCAAATTTGGCCTTGGAGTACAGAATGAAACAGGACAAAGGCTAATAGAGTTTTGCCAAGAGAACGCACTGGTCATAGCAAACACTCTCTTCCAAGTTTTAATGCATACTTAAAAAAATTTCATTGCAGTATATTTGCTTTAAAATATTGTGTATCTGCTGTACAACAAAGTGAACCACTTATGTGTGTATGTGTGTGTGTGTGTGTAACCTCACTTTTGGATTTTCTTCCTATTTAGGTCACCACAGTGTATTGAATAGAGTCCCCTCTGCTATACAGTACATTCTCATTAGTACGAACAATAAATTCTGTAGAGGCTGTGAAGATAAATGTACTCTCCTACTCTGGAATGTAAATTCATGTAAATTTTATCAAAAGAAAACGTGAACAGGTACACATTACATGTTATGGACTCAATTAGAGCAGTAGTTACTTCTCTATGCAACAGTTGTAAATATTTTATCTTAGGGATATCTAGAAGTAGATGTAGAAAATTTAAATATATAGCAATTTGAAAACCTGTTCAGGAACTAAATTAAACATTTATTTTTTCTTAATAACTATAGTTTGTTGTATTAACATTGGTACGTTAATATTTTGTTATAAGCTGTATTTCAGTATAGTCCTGAATATTCATTGGAAAGACTGATGCTGAAACTGAAACTCCAATACTTTGACCACCTGATGCGAAGAGCTGACTCATTGGAAAAGACCCTGATGCGGGGAAAGATTGAAGGCAGAAGAAGAAGGGGATGGCAGAGGATGAGGTGGTTGGATGGAATCACTGATGTCGTGGACATGAGTTTGAGTAGGTTCCAGCCGTTGATGATGGATAGGGAAGCCTGATGTGCTTCAGTCTGTGGGGTCGCAAAGAGTTAGACATGATTTAGCAACTGAACTGAACTGATACTTCAGGAATTCATTAAGAATTGGGCAAACAAAATACTACTGAAGGCACCCTAAATCATTTGCAGCCACATTTTTAAACATTGCTGTTTTGATGAAAATAGATCATTATTTAATTCCGTATAAAAAAAATAAGCTTAAGATAGATTAAAGACCTAAATGTGAGACCAGAGACGCTAAAACTCCTAGAGAAAAACAGACAGAATACTCCCTGACATAAATTATAAAAACATCTTTTTTTGTTCCATCTCCCAGAATAACGGCAATAAAAACAAAAATAAACAAATGGGACCTACTCATACTCAAAAGCTTTTGCACAGCAAAGGAAATGATAAATAGAACCCAAAGATTGGGAGAAAATATTTATAAATGATGTGACCAATAAAGGATTAATCTCCAAAATTTACATATAGCTCACGACATTTAACAGCATCAAAGCACATATTCCCCCAGAGAAGACATACAGATAGCCAATGGGCACATGGAAAGATGTTCAACACTGCTAATTATTATAGAAAGTCAAATCAAAACTACAATGAGATATCACCTCACAACAGCCAGAATGACTATGGTCAAAAAAATCCACAAGCCGTAAAAGCTGGAGAAGGTGTGGAGAAAAGGGAATCTTCCTACACTGTTAGTGGGAATGTAAATTAGTGCAGCCACCATTGAGAGCAGCATGGACATTCCTCCCAAAACATTAAATATAGAGCTACCATGTGACCCTGCAATCCGATTCCTGGACAAATGTTCGGAGAAAAACATGATCCAAAAGGACACATACAGCCCAATCTTCATTGTGTCACTGTTTACAACAGCCAAGAAAGAGACTCACAGACTTAGAAAGCAAACTTCTGGTGACTGGTGGGAAGGGATAGTTACAGAGTTTGGGATGGTCACGTACACACTGCTATATTTAAAATGGATAATCAACAAGGACATATTGTATAGCACATAGAATTCTGCTCAATGTTATGTGGCAGCCTGGGTGCGCGGGGGCGGGGGGTGGGGGGTGGGGGAGGAGAGGAGCCTGAAGGAGAAATGGATACATGTATATGTCTAGCTGAGTTGCTTTGTTGTTCAGCTAAAACTATCATAACATTTTAAATTGGCTATACCGCAATACAAAATAAATATATAAAAAAAAAAAAATTGGAGTCTTGAGAAATCATCTAGTGGTGGGGACCTCACCAAAATTAAATTTTCCCAAGATGTTTGACAACAATGAACAACCAATAGTTTATAAAATGTAAGAGCTGTGTAAACATGGATAATTCATTTTTTAAATAGGAATTCTCCCATGTTCAAAGTAGGATTATTCACATACAAACACTGATGATGTATCTTACCAAGATCAGAAAAACATGGTGTACATACTTTATTGGTATTTATGGCTATATGAAAAATCAAGTAGTGGAAGTGAGTCCAGTAATGAGTAAATGAGGGTGGATATGTAAAGAAGGAAAATATTATACTATGAATTTTATTCTTGTAAGCATGGTTGGTGTTCTAAAATGCATTCTTACCCTTGTTTATTGGTTTCATTTTCAGAAGATGAAATTTTGTTACTGCATTCACTTCTTGTATCTTTTTATGACAAGTGGAAGATGTAACTTGGAGCCAAGTGCCTTGGATAATCTCCCACAGAGAATAGATTACAGGTCGCTACCTCCTTGATGCTAATATTCCAAGACTCTTAAGAAAACCACCCTTGGAATGCAAAACTGGCAAGAAATTCATTTATCTTTTTGAAAAAATTGTATACATCTCAAAGATACAGAGGAATAACATACAAACATATTTTTAATAGAAAAAATGCTAAAAAAGAGGTTTAGTTCACTCTCCCTTTTGCATCAGAAAAATCTAAAATTTATTATTTTTAGATGTGTGTTTACCTATATGTTGTCTCCTATTATTGTTCATAACCGTTAGTAACATCTTGACTTTTCCATTATCTGTACTTCTAGTCCAACCTTTCTCAGAGTAGCTGCAGAAAAATCCAGCTGTCTAAATATCTAGCAAGCCCCTATCAAAATAAAAAGCAAAGCAGTTATCAGAATAACAATGGGATGGATTTTCTAAAAATCAATGTTTGTCTTGGAGAATTACCTTTAAATATATCATGCTAATAATGAATAATTAAGGCAGATTCTTGATTAACAACAGGATAAAATTAATTACACAAATTGTTATATCTTTATTGCTTGAATCTTGAGCTTGATATTTAATTTATTTTAAAATAGTATTTTATTTAAAAAATAACTACCAGAGGGATGGTACGGGGAGGGAGGAAGGAGGGGGCTTCAGGATGGGGAACACGTGTATACCTGTGGCAGATTCATGTTAATGTATGGCAAAACCAATATAATATTGTAAAGTAATTGACCTCCAATTAAAATAAATAAATTTATATTTTAAAAATAACTATTTAATATTATTTATTTTATTTATAATAATAAATATTTATTTAATAAAAAATAAAATAAAATATTTAAATTTTTAAAATTGGAAGAATTTACCTTCCAATATTAACTGAATAATATTAGACCTGTCTTTTGCACCCTTTGTCTGTAGGTGCTGGATTTCTATTCGTTAAAAGCTTTCCTTTTCTACATCTGTCTGTCTTTTCTGTGAGTTTTTCTTGTAAAGCCAGTACATTTTTCTTGTTTTCATCAATCACATAAGCAACATTACACTTACACACTAATCTAGGTGCTGTGGTAATTATTCTGTCTTTCCAGATAATTTTTCCTGGATGTGAAAGAAAACGATGCCCATGGCTGTTGGCAGGTGTGAAGTCTTATTAGGAGGCACTCATTGAGGTGTTCAGATTGAAATTGTAGTGTAATGTACATAGCTCTAACTGTTTTAACTCATTAAAACAAATACAAACAGTGGGCCATTTTTCACGTAAGTTAAAATCAATAGCCTTATTATGATAAGTTAATTATGTCTCCATGAATAATAGGCATTCACCTTTGTTTATCTGTCTATATTTTAGCAACAAGGGTTTACCTTCCAACATTCACTGAATAATATTAGACCTGTCTTTTGTAACCTCTGTCTGTAATGCCGGATTTCTGTCTATTAGTTAAAGGCTTTCCTTTTGTACATCTTTCTGTCTTTTCTGCTGCTGCTGCTGCTGTTAAGTCGCTTCAGTTGTGTCCGACTCTGTGCGATCCCAGAGATGGCAGCCCACCAGGCTCTCCTGTCCCTGGGATTCTCCAGGCAAAAACACTGGGGTGGGTTGCCATTTCCTTCTCCAATGCATGAAAGTGAAAAGTAAAACTGGAGTCACCCAGTCATGTCCGACTCTTAGTGACCCCTTGGACTGCAGCCTACCAGGTTCCTCCGTCTATGGGATTTTCCAGGCAAGAGTACTGGAGTGGGTTGCCATTACCTTCATTGCCACTGTCTTTTCTGAGGTAGCCTCAGAGGGGTAGCTGTTCCCCTCTGTATGCATTATTGGAAGTATAGGAAAAAAAGTAGTATAGCAAGTTAAATGTAAATTTGGTCCTTTAAGTCACTGAAACAACTCTCACTATGAATAGGGCATTAGAATAAAATATAAGAATAGTATAGTAAGGTAAAATATTGGTAGTAAGTTCTTTAGAAGACCTCCTTTCAATTGAGTTCAGTACCAGTTCAATTGAGTTCAGTATCAGTGAGTCTGGAAAACTTAGATTTCCGGTGTTTTGTGGAAGCCACAGTTTAGTCCTCCTGAGGTGCTGGCTCACATAGGAAACATGAATCCTACTAAGTATTCATTTCACATTAATAGCTTCCTGAATGAGAAGTAACACTTGAAAGGATCCCTCTCAGCATGGGGACAGTCTATCTTTCCTCTGGAACACTTTTATGTAGATGAAATCTCCCAAGAGAAATGACAGACTTCTCTATGTTGATCCTCCAGGTCCTTATGACTGTAGTTTCCAGGGAAGGGAGAAGCCCTTTTTAAATATTGGAAACAATTATGGAGCATTCAGTTAAATCAGGCCCAGGGCAGCAACTCAGACTCAATTTGTAGACATGTCAAGCATAAGTTTAAAGGGAAAAGTATATTCTTGCTTGCAGGAATTCTATACTTTGTACAAAAGCTAGTATAATAGTAAAGCTCCAGACCATTTTAACCCAATAGATTCTAGAAGCTTAGCCAATAAATCATTGAATCATTTTGTTGGGTTTTGATTTCTTTAGAGTTTGGTTCATCCATTCTATTCATACAAAGGCCTGAGGATAAAGAAATGTAATAACCAATAGGTACCAACAAACATTTATGTAACTTCTACATAGCAGGGAAAACAAAATTAATTCCTCTCTGATTCATTATGCTCTGATACCTTGAAGAAGGAATTCTATGTATTATGAGAGCTGGGACTACTGTTTGATAATCAACTTTTGAAAAGGAAAAGATAATAGGCAATTCAGGGATCGTATATAATGTAATTAGACCAAATCTCTTACCTCCCACGGGTGTTGATTCTATAAAAACAAACTGCCGCCAGGTTTCTTGTAAAGTTAATGAGGAATCTTCTGCAGGTGTCTTGGAATTGGCATATAAAGAACTCTGAAAAAAGTATTCCTCTTTAATAAGTTTTGAATAATTTCGTCTTTATGGTAGGGGCTTCCTGGGTGCCACAGTGGTAAAGAATCCTCTTGCCAGTGAAGGAAACACTAGATCTGGGTTCAATACCTGGGTTGGGAAGATACCTTGGTATAGGAAATGGCAACCAACTCCAGTATTCTTCCCTGGAAAATTCCATGGATAGAGAAGCCTGGCGGGCTACAGTCCTTAGGGTCTCAAAAATGGCAGATAAGACTAAACGACTGAAAACACCCAGAGTCTAGTTCAGTTCAGTTCAGTTCAGTCGCTCAGTCGTGTCCGACTCTTTGTGACCCCATGAATCACAGCATGCCAGGCCTCCCTGTCCATCACCATCTCCCAGAGTTCACTCAGACTCATGTCCATCGTGTCCATGATGCCATCCAGCCATCTCATCCTCGGTCGTCCCCTTCTTCTCCTGCCCCCAATCCCTCCCAGAATCAGAGTCCTTTCCAATGAGTCAACTCTTCACATGAGGTGGACAAAGTAATGGAGTTTCAGCTTTAGCATCAGTCTTTCCAAAGAAATTCCAGGGTTGATATTCTTCAGAATGGACTGGTTGGATCTCCTTGCAGTCCAAGGGACTCTCAAGAGTCTTCAACACCACAGTTCAAAAGCATCAATTCTTCGGCGCTAAGCCTTTTTCACAGTCCAACTCTCACATCCATACATGACTACTGGAAAAACCATAGCATTGACTAGATGGACCTTAGTCGGCAAAGTAATGTCTCTGCTTTTGAATATGCTATCTAGGTTGGTCATAACTTTTCTTCCAAGGAGTAAGTGTCTTTTAATTTCATGGCTGCAGTCACCATCTACAGTGCTTTAGGAGCCCCCCAAAATAAAGTCTGTTTCTACTGTTTCCCCATCTATTTCCCATGAAGTGATAGGACCAGATGCCATGATCTTCATTTTCTGAATGTTGAGCTTTAAGCCAACTTTTTCGCTCTCCTCTTTCACTTTCATCAAGAGGCTTTTTAGCTCCTCTTCACTTTCTGCCATAAGGGTGGTGTCATCTGCATATCTGAGGTTATTGATATTTCTCCTGGCAATCTTGATTCCAGCTTCTGTTTCTTCCAGTCCAGCGTTTCTCATGATGTACTCTGCATATAAGTTAAATAAGCAGGGTGACAATATACAGCCTTGATGGACTCCTTTTCCTATTTGGAACCAGTCTGTTGTTCCATGTCCAGTTCTAACTGTTGCTTCCTCACCTGCATACAGATTTCTCAAGAGGCAGATTAGGTGGTCTGTTATTCCCATCTCTCAGAATTTTCCACAGTTTATTTGTGATCCACACATCAAAGGCTTTGGCATAGTCAATAAAGCAGAAATAGATGTTTTTCTGGAATTCCCTTGTTTTTTCCATGATCCAGTGAATGTTGGCAATTTGATCTCTGGTTCCTCTGCCTTTTCTAAAACCAGCTTGAACATCAGGGAGGTTACGGTTCATGTATTCCTGAAGCCTGGCCTGGAGAAGTTTGAGCATGACTTTACTAACATGTGAGATGAGTGCAATTGTGCGATACTTTGAGCATTCTTTGGCATTGCCTTTCTTTGGAACTGGAATGAAAACTGACCTTTTCCAGTCCAGTGGCCACTGCTGAGTTTTCCAAATTTGCTGGCATATTGAGTGCATCACTTTCACAGCATCATCTTTGAGGATTTGAAACAGCTTAACTGGAATTCCATCACTTCCACTAGCTTTGTTCCTAGTGATGCTTTCTAAGGCCAACTTAACTTCACTTTCCAAGATGCCTGGCTCTACATTAGTGATCACATCATCATGATTATCTGGGTCGTGAAGATCTTCTTTGTACAGTTCTTCCATTTATTCTTGCCACTTCTTCTTAATATCTTCTGCTTCTGTTAGGTCCATACCATTTCTGTCCTTTATCGAGCCCATCTTTGCATGAAATATTCCCTTGGTATCTCTAATTTTCTTGAAGAGATCTCTAGTCTTTCCCATTCTGTTCTTTTCCTCTATTTCTTTGCACTGATTCCTGAAGAAGGCTTTCTTATCTCTTTCTGCTATTCTTTGGAACTCTGCATTCAGATGCTTATATCTTTCCTTTTCTCCTTTGCTTTTCTCCTCTCTTCTTTTCACAGCTTTTTGGAAGGCCTCCCCAGACAGCCATTTTGCTTTTTTGCATTTCTTTTCCATGGAGATGATCTTGATCCCTGTCTCCTGTACAATGTCATGATCTTCATTCCATAGTTCATCTTGTACAGGAGAGTCTAGTTACTCTGGCTTTATTGTGACAGCAATTTTAACAAAGCAAATAAAGACTGATATAGGAATTGCTTCATAAGATAATTTCCATTACTCATTGAGTTTCTTTTATTTTTCTAAATACAGGTAATTCCCTTGTGGTATCTTTTTAAAATGAATGAACATTTCTTTCTTTCTTTTTTTTCTTTTTTTCCATCAGGCACAGCTCAGATTTTTTTTCCTAGAAAAATTTTTGAGCAGTTTACAATGGTAATCATAATACAAAAATCACCAAGTTCCAATATACATGAATGATTTAATTTCAATAAGACTTTCTGTCATTTATACTTTTGAGTTTAACTTCTGCCTCCAGCACTTTCATAAAACTATTCTATGCCATTCAGAATTGTTTTTTTCATACACTGAGGGTTTATTGCAGAGAATTATACAAGATATTAAGATTTATTCAAATTCAAAAATCACTTTTGAGTTGATGACAACACTGTATTAGCTATCTACATTTCCAATTCCAGAGAGTTAGGACTACTTGATTTTTCAAATTTTTACTTCATTTTGGAGTAAAGTTGAGCAATAATGTTGTATTAGTTTCAGGTGTACAGCAAAGTGATAGATATACATGTGTCTACTCTTTGAAAATTTCTTATTAAAAATGGGTCTTCTGAGTTTGGAGTCTGTCATGTTTTAACTGTGTGTTGTTGTTGTTTTTCTTTTCTTATAACTTTGTCAGAAAAATCACTGCCTTAAAATTTTTTGTTGTTTTGCCTTTATTAAGCTCTACAATAGATTACTAATATCTAAGCAGGAAATTAGTTGTAAAACCTCTACAAACTGACCCTGAATTTTCCAAGTGACATTTTGGTTCTCATCAAAATCAAGAATTCCCTACTTTTCCAAATGTCCCCTGTTGCGTTAGACCAAAGATGCATACACATGTACTTATGTGTGTAATACTCTCTCATACTAACATCATATAATCACATGTGTATTTGGAACAGGAATATCAGACATTCTAATCAGGGTCTAATATCCTCTATTATCCCTGTGATGATCATCATCTTCTATTTCCTCAGGATGTGATTTTTTTAAGTAAGATTTAGGGAATTTGGGGAATGTTCCCTAAGTAAATATCATAAGTAGAAAACAGCACTCAATAATAATAAGCTTGATAGTGCATTGAATGCTAGATCCTGTGTACCTGTAAGATAGCTGTCAGGTAACCCACAATAGCTCAGTAGCCCATGGTAACTCAAAAGTGTGGTTTCATTTATCTTCTTGGAGGTGTTCAGACATTCCATGTACCCACACTTGCAGACGAATGGAGAAATATGTTATTTATCTCTAGTCTGCTAACAAGTTTTAAGTTATAATTTCACTAGCAGCAACTTTATCTTCATAACAAAACAAGTGGAAAGGCTTCTCGAAATCTAGAATCTCTAAAACTGAGAGAGAGACTATAGCCCACTTCAGTGGTTCAGAGTCTCTTTAGCTTCTAGAAACTAACCCAGACAAATAGAATATTGCCATGTAACTGCTCCGTTGTGGTTTTCTAGCATTCACTAAAGCTGGGACCCAATCTCTATAATACCTGCTTGTCCCTAAATTGTCTATTTGGGGTTTGTTTGCATACTTCTTTGGCTTTTTAGAAACACCTACTGCAGAATATCTGACTTGTAGATTGTAGCACTTGTTGGCTTTAGCTGACAACAGATGCCCTAAATACTTTACTTCATTCCAGCAGTACTGTAGTTTGTCTACTGACATCCTTTGCTCCTGTGGGGCAAGGGTAGTTAGCCAAGTCCAAGTATCAGTTTTGCATTGCTATTTAGTTTCCAAGGGTACCAC
The DNA here is from genome assembly GCF_023091745.1 of Budorcas taxicolor. Classification (NCBI taxonomy): domain Eukaryota; kingdom Metazoa; phylum Chordata; class Mammalia; order Artiodactyla; family Bovidae; genus Budorcas; species Budorcas taxicolor. The sequence goes on along the minus strand of NC_068929.1, from coordinate 50,357,652 downwards.
CAAATCATCTACATTGTGAATAATTCATAAATCTCTCAGGTGGGACAGCTTTCCTCAAGTTTTCCTGTAAATAACAAGAAAAAATAAGAAACCTGGAATCTGGCAAACACCTTTGCCATAAATTCTGGACTCATTTATAAGCAAACATCAACAAAACTTCAATAGTCATTCACTAGAGGAATAAGAGGATAAAAGCAGAATGTAGATCAACTATAGAGAAAAGTTTTGTAGATGATGGTACCAAAATAAAAATAGTTGCAGGGTTAGGAACTACAATATGGTTACTTAAACAGCAATTTGTTTGCTAGAGGGGTTACCACCTTGATCAAATTTACCTTCCTCTTTACTGAACATATGGACGTATTGAGTGACTTCCCATTTTACCTATCCCTCTTTTTCTAATTCTTGTGTAACTGCTTTAATTGTAATTGAGTGCTGATAAAGGATATTGTTTTACACTTGGCCGTGGCTTGTTGTTTTGTTAGCTATGTTTGTTTTACATGTCGAATTAAACAAGTATCATTATCTTCAGAGCCCAAACTGATACATTTATTTGTTGCCATTGAGGGTATTTTTCCAACATACTGTGAGAATGCCACTGCCTTACCCCCTTTTCTTTCACAAACGACAAAGTAGTCAGATAAGATGCCTTTTATTCCCCCAGGGGTCTCCATAATTACTCTATCCAGCATATAGAATACTGAGGCCTAATTTGCCTAGCCGTTGTCTTCTAAATCAGTTTACAGGTGATTGGGAGGGGAAACTATGTTCCTTAGTTAAACGGAAATATTTGTATGAAAAATACTGAAAAAAAAATAAAGAGAAAAGTGAAAAGCTGACTAAAAATACCAACAACTGATACTGATGTATCATCAGATCAAAAGTAAGAGACGTGTATGGAATAAATAGCATAGGTATGTACTAGGAATGGCAAGGTGTAAGATAGCATAAAGGAAACATGTTGAAACATATTTCACCAGTCACTGCCTCAGAGATTTCCTTCAATCCACCAATGTTAAGCCATTTGCTAGTTATTCCCTAGAAGAAGATTTTGTCCTTCTGGGATTTCCTGAATCCCTGTTGCTGCCATTTCTGTGTTTCTTGAAGTCTCTTTCTCCAATCCATTTTCCATTGTCCCAGCATCTGGCGGTAATACAGTGTTTTTTTCTTCTTTAGTTCCCTTCAAAGGATGTGCAGGAAAAGGGTTATATTGAGAATAAATAGTTCAAGCTCAGAAGCTGACACTGTATTTTAAAATTTATTTTATTTCTTCTTATCTCTATGTTGTCCCTAAACTAAGTAGCTGCTGCTAAGATTTTAAGTAATAGTCTATCTTTGCCATTTTACTCTCTTTTTCCTCATGCAAGCTTGAATAGTTGACAAGAGAACACAGGGAAGAAGAAAAAAATAAATGAGTGATAACAGCAGGTGGATGGCAGGTGAATTACGTAGGAGGCCTGGGTAGCTTGGTACTGGCATCAGCTCCACTGGCAGTCTGAATAAAAAGGGCTGATTTTCCTCCTATTGAGATAAAAACGTAGAATTTAAGGCTTCCCCCCCACCCCCAGGTTAGTATTTCCACCTAATATTTCTGTTTGCCTTCTCCAAGTGCCAAGCACAATGACTGGTCAAATTGTAGGGACACAGCCTCCTACGCAAGCTCTCAGTTATCCTCTAATCATATCTCTGTGATTCCTGCTTCCTAGCCACATGGTATGTGGATGATAAATGTTAAATCCTGGGTAATACATGAAAAGATCCCAGTGAGGTCATGAGATTCACAATTTGGGTCCTCAGAGAAAGTGGTTCATTACCAGCTAAAGATATGGTGCACCTGTCTCTTTTGGTATGGAAATGTACACATGAAGGGGCCATACATCTGAAAGATCATTGTCTCCCTCTTCCCAGGAGTTGATTTTGGGGAATGGAGGGACTAAGAGATGCAGGAGGATGAAAGAGGGAGGGAACAGTAGAGAAAAAAAGGGTTCTATGAGCAAGAAAGTAACATAAATGATCACATTTTCCCCTTCAGTGTTTCTCTTAGTATTTACTTCTGGCTATTTTTTAACTTTCCTCTTAAGATGATACTCACTCCACAAATAACAACCATTTACTTGTGACTGGTTACCTATAAATACCTTATTTATCCAAATCTGAGGCACCATCCTCTGGCTTACTGCAAGATTGGATTCATATATGTAAACCTGTTTCAAATATGATGGAGAGATATAAGTCACTTATGAAAAAGACTTGCAGAATACATTCCTGGCTTACCATATTTTTATACCATCAAAGAAAAAAAAAAAAAAACCTAGCAGTGATCTTTACAAGATGTAAGAACTTGTATTATCAATGCTTACTCCATCATATTATTTTGAACTTGTAGAGGATGTTTTGTCTGGTTCTATACTAAAGGGCCTCCTGGTGGCTCAGATGGTAAAGAATCTGCCTACAATGCGGGAGACCCAGATTCAATCCCTGGGTTGGGAAGATCCCCTGGAGAAGGAAATGGCAACCCACTCCAGTCTTCTTGCCTGTAGAATCCCATGGGCAGAAGAGCCTGATGGGCTGCAGTCCACAGAGTCTCCAGAGTCAGATGTGGCTGAGTGACTAACACTTCCACTTTCATACTAAAAGAGAAGAGAGCCAGAAGTAAGACTTTTACCTTATATTTGTGCTACCACAAGAACCTCAACTGTGGACTCGACTGTGTTTTCGACTCAGTTGAAAAACTGTCAAATTAATCCCGTTCTCATAGTTCAGTTGTTGGAGAAATATAATTAAAAATATACTGCTATCCTGACAGTACACCTATCCATAAATTTTTAAAAAGCATAAAACAGCTTTATCCCTTATAAAGTGCATCACAGGTAATCTGCTAAAGAGATTACAAAGAACAAAAGAAATCTTACCCTGTTTGTATAACCAGATCAGATACAATCTATTACACACATTTTGCCTTTTTTAGGTTATCAAATTTTATATTTTAATTATTTTAAATTTTATTTTACATAGGAGTATAGTTGATTAGCAATGTTTTGTTTCAAGTGTACAGCAAAATGATTCAGTTATACATGTATCTCTTCTTTTTTAAAATTCTTTTTCTATTTATTACAGAATATTGAGCAGAATCCCCTGTGCTATGCAGCAAGTCCTTCCTTGTTGGTAATCTATTTTAAATACAGCAGTGTGTACATGTCCATCCCAGACTCCTAATTTTTTCCTCCTCCCCACCTGTCTCCAAATTGCTACAGATGGCATTATTTCACTTTTATTAATGGCTGAATAGTATTTCATTGTATATATCTACAACATCTTTATCCGTTTCTCTATTGATAGGCATTTAGATTGCTTCCATGTCTTGCCTATCATAAACAGTGTTGCAATGAATGTTGGGGTGCATATATCCTTTGATATATATCATATTTTTTTCTGAATATTTGCCCAATTGGGGTTGCTGGATCATGTGTTTAACATTGCAGTAAATATTTTTTAACATAACCACAAGTAATGGAACTTATTTTTTGCATAAATATAAAATATATGATGAGCTTAGTGATTTTAGTAATGGAAAATTGTTCTGATTTCATGATTATGTCTTTATTATTTGAGTAAACTAAAATAGTATGTGTCTATCATTTATTATTTGCATAAAGTTAATATTGATTGATATTTAATATTTGTCAGAATCTTATGTATATTTAATATTTCATTTAATCTTACAATTAATGTTAATCTTACAATAATAAACATATTACTTCTGAATTTTATAGATAAAATTTTGGGCTGTTGAAATTTAAAAATATATATATTTCACATTGGAATATTCTTTCATGGTAGTTGATTAGTATCACAGTTAGGCAATTTATTTTAATTTTTTATATGTTATAATTCTTTCAGTGGTCAGGAATTCACATGCCAATGCAGGAGATGTGAGTTCAGTCTCTGGGTCGGGAAGATCCCCTGGAGGAAGAAAGGCAATCCACTCCATTATTCTTGCCTGGAAAATCTCATGGACAGTGGAGCCTGGTGGGCTACACTCCATGGTGCTGCAAAAAGTCACCCACGACCAAGCACATATGCATAATTCTTTAATATCCACATATATCTTTGACTAACTAGTGATTTTTTTCCTCTAACTAGTGATTATTCTTCACTACTGTGATTTTTTTTTTTTTTAAACTGAGACCAGCTGGATTGTCTCAAAAAAGAACTGGGTTACTACCATTTTGTGGTTAATCTTATATAGATAGGTGTGCTGGCGTGCTCAGTCACTTCAGTCCTATCTGACTCTGCAACTCCATGGATTGTATAGCTCGCCAGCCTCCTTTGTCCATGGGCGTCTCCAGGCAAGAAGACTGGAGTGGATTGCCATGATCTCCTCCAGGGGATTTTCTGACCCAGGAATCAATATGTAGTATATAATAAATCATGCGAAACAGTTCCAGTTTCTTTTCAGGTTACCCTAATCTTTTAGTTTCAGAAATTTGCTTAAATTGTTTTAAACTATTTTGGCTACACATGGGTTAAATGAGATATACATCAGAATGTTTGATTCATCATAAAATATATGAATATTCTCATAACATTTTCGGTGATCAATAAATGTCAGTTCCTTCTCTCTTAACTATGTCATCACTATCATCTACTCCCACAACTGACTAGTTTCATTGCAAGCTAGTCATAAAATTATACTCTGAAATCTAATAAAACTCTATTTATAGATCATCTCTCTCCAATTTAGGAACTATCACCTCCCACCTGTCAGAGTGGTTATTGTCAAAGAGATCAGACAGCAAACACTGATGAAGATATGAAGAAAAGGGAACATTCTTACAATGTTGGTGGGAATGTAAATGGATCTATAATATTTTCCAGCAATTCAACTTCTTGGTGTATATCAAGAGAAAATGAAAAACACTAATTTGAAAAGATTCATGCACCCCAGTGTTTATTGCAGCACTATTTACAATAGCCAAGAAATAGAAGCAACTTAAAGTGTCCAGCAACAGATGAATAAAAAGTATTGTTGATCTACATAGACAATAGAATATTATTCAACCATAAAAATATTTCAGTCTTGTCATTTGCAACAATATGGATGGAGGGTTTTATTATTGAAATAAGACAAAGACAAATACTTCATTTTATCACTTATAAGTGGAATCTGAAAAGTAAAAGAAATGAATATAACAAAATAGAAGCAGACTCACAGATACAGAGAACAAACTAATAGTTACCAGTGGGGAAGGGATGGGGGACAAAATAATATTTACCTCTTAAATCCCTACTCCTATATATAAACTAAGAAACAAGGATGTATTGTATAACAGTGGGATTATAGCCAATAGTTTATAAATAACTTCAAATGGTGTATGATCCATAAAAATACTGAACCACTGTGTTGTATAACTGAAACCAATGTAATATTATAAATTAACTGTAATTTTAAAAGGTTTAATGAGAGTACCATCTATTCTGAACTGCAAGAGTTCTCTGTTGACACATGGAAAGTAGGTCCAATGACGCATTGTCTGTGATTTATTCAGAAATACAGTGTCTGGTAATTTTTCCAAATAATATATATTTTTTAGTTTACTCTTTTCATTTCAAAATTATTTTAATTATTTTCTCTGTTATACTTGAACAATCCTATATGTAACAATAAACTAGGAATCTGCTGATAAAAAAAGCCTGAGATAACCATGGCCCTTCTCTTTTCCTGCAATACTCCGTTGGTGACCAGGCTGTACCTGACAAGATGCCTTGTATTTCATGAAATTCTCATGGTCCTCATGATAAAATGATCAACTCCTTCCACCTGGATATAGACCCTCAACTTCATGGTACAACTTGGTAGTTAGAATTTAATTTCATATATCTCTTGTCTTTTTGTCATAAAGATAACTGGAAGAGATAAATGTAAGGCAAGGGCACTAGCTGATTGTTTATGAGGACTTTTCCTAGGTATCAACTGCATACCATTTCTGTTTACATATATTTGGCCCATATTGAGATAGAGAATGAAATGTGGATATGTAAATATCACTCAGGAATATACCTGTAAGGGCTTCCCTGGTGGCTCAGATGGTAAAGAGCCTGCCTGCAGCTCAGGAGACCTAGGTTCTATCCCTGAGTTGGGGAGATCCCCTGGAGAAGGAAATGGCAACCCACTCCAATATTCTGGCCTGAAAAATCCCATGGGCAGAGAAGCCTGGCAGGCTACAGTCCATGGGGTCGAAAAGAGTCGGACATGACTGAGCCACTTCACTTTATACCTTGTAAGGAATTCTTTGGAAAAAGGTAGATTTGATATTTGGAGAGAACTTGGCATATTGGTCACAAAATGTGCTGACTGTTGGGTTGGACAAAAAGTTCATTCGATAAGAGGTTACAGAAAAACACAAATGAACTCTTTGGCCAACCCGATATTTCTTCTTGAAATGCCCTCTCTTATATTTTTATGACTATATTTTATTTTTTTTATTATTTATACCTTGATATGTGTGTGATCTTGTAAGAGCCCTCTCCCACTGCAGAGCAACCTGCATTTGTCATTTATGTCTTACCATATTTTTCCATATGTTATATGCAGAATATGAACCACAAACTGAAATCTTTCAATAGGGTATTTGATCAGCTACTTAATTTTTTTGTCCCTTCTTTTAAGAAGGATGACAGCATTCTAGGAGGAGAGAACTGTCTGTCTTGTTCAGAAATTCATTCCAGACCTTCAAACTGTGATTATCATGGAATAGCACCAAATAAATAAGAGTACGTTAGATAATATACATAAAATCATTTTTTCTAAATATTTTGAAACAACTTGAAAAGACTCCATGTAAACTAACACCTGCAGACAGTGATCGAAGCCATGAAATCAGGTGATTGTTTCTTGGCAGGAAAGCGATGACAAACCTAGATAGTGTGTTGAAAAGCAGAGACATTATTCTGCCAACATAGGTCTGTATAGTCAAGGTATGGTCTTCCCAGTGGTCACATACAGTTGTGCGAACTGGGCCATAAAGAAGGCAGAACACCAAAGAATTGATGCCTTCGCACTGTGGTGCTGAAGACTCCTTACAGTCCCTTGGACAGCAAGGAGATCAAATCAGTCAATCTTAAGAGAGATCAACCCTGAATATTCACTGGAAGGATTGATGCTGAAGCTGAAGCTTCAGTATTTTGATCATCTGATGCTCACAGTTAACTCATTGGGAAAGTCCCTGATACTGGGAAAGACCAAGGGCAGAAGGAGAAGAGGGGGTCAGAGGATGAGATGGTTGGATGGCATCACTGATGCAGTGAACATAAACTTGGGCAAACTCTGGGAGATGGTGATGGACTGTGAGGCCTGGCATATTGCAGTCCATGGGGTCACACAGTCAAGCACAAATGGGCAACTTAACAACAACAACAGCAACAAACTAACACCTAAGTGTTTTATCCATCTAACCACTTCAAGTATTTTGGGAATGTATTGCACTAGAAATTATAAATAATTATACTTCCATTAGAGCTTCCCTAGTGGCTCAAACAGTAATAAATCTGCAATGCAGGAGACCTGGGTTTGATCCTTGGATTGGGAAGATTATATGGGAAGAAATTCAGTGGTTTTGCATGTTCCCGCATGTGAAATAAGACTGTAAGTAAAAATATAGATGAAAGAAACCATAAAAACCATATATGATTGCTATAAAGGAAAATTGTCAGAATATTAATTCGTACACATTAGAAAATGATACTTAGAGGATAGTTAGTGCATTTTTCCATCAATCTGAAAAATTGATCTATTTCAGCATAAAGACAACAAAGGCTTAAATATAGATTTAGCCAATAGATCATTTTTCACAGTATTAAACCTGAAAACACTTTCACAAATTCTTAATGCTGCAGTACTTTTAAACAACTGTGATGCAATTAATTTCTACTGTGCACATAGGCAACCAACAACCATAGAAGCAATATTCAGGTAGTTATAAACCAAATACAGAAAGTGTGAACAAAGTTAGAATTGAAAGAAACTGGGGTAAAGGATAATCATTCTGGTTTGCATGTAAATATGTAAAGACTGAACTGTGACTCCACAACACAAATTCTTTGTTTCCAAACAAAATTAGAGATAAAAAAATTTATACAACACACACTTACCAGTCTATTTCAAGATCCCAAGAGTTATACTAACCCAGCACCATATCTCTAGATAAACTTAATTTGAAATTTGGCAATTTGGTGATTCTATGATTCCATGACCAATTTTGGAGCTTACTGTATTATGTTAACTACTGTTGTTGTTTAGTCATTAAGTCACGGCTGACTCTTTGTGTTCCCATGGACTAGAGCCCACTAGGCTCCTCTGTCCAAGGGATTTCCCAGGCAACATATTGGATTGGGTTGTCATTTCCTTCTCCAGGGTATCTTCCCAACCCAGGTTTTGAACCCATTTCTCCTGTATTGACAGGCTGCTTCTTTACTGCTGAGCCACCTGGGAAGCCCCAAGAATACTGGAGTGTGTAGCCATTCTCTTCTCCAGCAGATCTTTCTGACCCAGGAATCAAACCCCGGTCTCCCACATTGAAGGCATATTCTACCATCTGAGACACCAGGGAAGTCCATGTTAATTACTATCTTGATGCAAACTTATATTTCTTTAAGCCTGGATTTTTCATGTTTAGTTGTACCTCATTTTTTATGTTCAAGATGATAGGGACCGAGTTTCTTGCATGTCCTTCAACCTGGGTAATTCCATTATGGATTGTTGCTATAGCACATTCCCATCAGTATAGCACTTTTCTTTCAGAATTATGCTACCCTACAGTCCATATGATTCCAAGGGTGTCCCAGGTGGTGCTAGTGGTAAAAAACCCGCCTGCCAATACAAGAGACATGAGACCTTTCATTCTGTCCCTGGCTGGGAAAGATGATCTGGAGAAGGGAATGGCAACCCACTCCAGTATTCCTGCCTGGAGAATCCCATGGACAGAGGAGCCTGGCAGGTTATAGTTGCTGGGGTCACAAAGAGTTGAACACAACTGAAGGGACTTGGTATGTGTCTGATGGTCCCTATAGTCTACTTGCACTTTTGAATCTTCTTCTGATGTAATTGCTGCCAAACTGTTTTGTTTTTATTTTCCTTAATTAGGTTTTACTTTCTTAAAATGATCAAGAACATATTTTCAGATACTTTAGAATGAATGCTACAGGTTTTAGAATTTTACTACTTAAAAGAATGTGAATTCACTGTTTCAGTGGTCTATATTTTTTCCCACTACATAAATTTTGAATAAATATATATATATATATATATATATATATATATATATATATATATAATAACTCTGAACAAATTAAGGATTCTTTGTGCCTTTTTGAAGTGGGTGGTTTCTCATGACACAGCCTAGTGGGAAATGGTTCAAATTGTGGAAAGCTGCTTCTCTGGTATGTTTTGTTACAGGGCACATCGGATCATTTGCCTGGCTCTATCTTTTTGGTCACTTCCTCTAAACAAATTGGATTTTCTAGAGGAGCTTGGCCTGTATGCAGCTGATAAGTAGAGCAGCAGGCTATGCTTGCATTTGGTATTCCTCCTACAACTTTGACTTCATTCTTTTCATCCAATTTTCTGGTTGTTATGGTTTGCACTGATGATTTTCCTCTTCTGCCTCCTCTTTCCCTTTCACTCAAATACAATTTCTTGTCCCTTTCAGTGCTTGTAATAATAAGGTGCTTTGTCAAGCAATGCTAATATGCTGTCTCTAGTCATACTCCTTGAAGTGACTCATCCCACAGAAAGGCATTTTGCCTTGCTTGCCTCCCGAAATATAGATAAACAACTACAAATCTTTGGGAACCCAGATTAGAGTTTAGCATAACATACAATGCAAAATAAAGCCACATTAATTGCATTAAGGTTTTTTAAATTTCTCTCTTAGTGACCTAAAGTTGTATTCGAGGTTAGGAAATTCCTAAGAGATTTACAGATCCATGGACCATATTAATTAGGATGGAAGCACAGCAGGAGGCACTGTGTGATTGAAAGGCACAACAACAACAGACCCTCTGAATAAGAGTGCACAAAAATGAATATGGCATATCTTATCTATTGCTATAGACTTAAGGATTTTCCCCCATGTTAATAAAGTCACTGGAATGAAGAAGATATGATTTTTGGAACTGGCAATTCTGGTTATCAAACATGTTTATTTGAACTGATGAACACAGAAACATAATTTCCATCCATGAATTGAAAATACTAACTATAAACATTGTATTACTCACAATAATGTGGGGCCAATGAGGTAAAAAAAGGTTATGTATAAACCCTTTATAATCTTTATAATCCACTCCATAAGTCAAATAAATATACATTAAATATATTATAAAATCTAATTCTAAAATGTAATCAGAACAATAAGTCCAAGGAGTGCCGTGTGTGTGTGTGTGTGATGTGAATCAATCTACTACAAAAGTTAGAAATAACTAACTTCTTAAAATACTCATCTTCAATCCAGAGTAGAATTAGCTTAAAAACCACAATAATGTGCATTTTAAACTATAAAAATATACACAACAATATATCAGGAGATAAAAATTTATATTTGTTTTATGTATTTTGTTTCAGATTATGTAAAGACGGCAGCATATAATAGGAAAGATAGTTTAAATAGCTTAATCAACCATAACCAAAATATCTTACTTTTAAATTAGACAATTTTCCAAAGGCTGTAATGCCTATAGAATACTGCTATGTCAACTCTACTTTTCCTTACAAGGTACTGTTTTACTACCTGATAAATTATATCATTAAAGAAAATGACCTAGAAAATAATGCTCTTTTTTGCATGTGCTAATTTTTCCCATTGTACAGAGATGCCAAAAATAAAAATTTAGTTTATCTTAGTGTTTTAAAAGCAAATACAATTTAATCAATTTCTTCATCATGGAGAAAATCTTTAATTGGATTTTAAGCTATTTTTATTACATACTCACTGTAATTCTTTGCACCAGTATTTGAGAGAGAAATCTAGAAAAAATTATACTGATGCTTGCCCACATGCTTTTCAGGCTTTGAGAACTGCATTTTATCATTTTGAGTATTGAAATAGCTGCTAGAGCATTCCAAAAATAATAATATAAATAAAAGGACTACACAAAACAAAGAAAACCATGATTTTAAAAAATAAGATTGGGAACTCTTGTACATCCATGGCTGATTCATGTCAATGTATGGCAAAACCAATGCAGTATTGTAAAGCAAAATAAAGTAAAAATAAAAATTAAAAAAAAATAAGATTGAAAATTGTGTAAGCTTAGATTTACAAAATGCTGATTTGATACATTTATATATTGCACTTTGATTACCACCATGTGCTGTGCTTAGTTGCTTAGTCATTTCCAACTCTTCGTGACCCTAGGGACTGTAGCCCACCAGGCTCCTCTGTCCATGGGATTCTCCAAGCAAGAATACTGGAGTGGGTTGTCCTCCTCCAGGAGATGTTCCCAACCCAGGAATTAAACCCAGATCACTCTCATTGAAGGTGAATTCTTTACCATCTGAGCCACCAGGCAGGCCTGAGAATACTGAAGTGGGTAGCCTCTCCCTTCTCCAGGGGATCTTCCCAACCCAGGAATTGAACCATCCTGCATTGCAGCTGGATTCTTCACCAGCTGAGCTACCAGGGAAGCCTAATTACCACCATAGGGTTAGCTAATATCTCTATCATCTCACATAACTGTTTCCTTTCTGTGATGTGAACAATATAGGTGTAGTCTCTTAGCAACTTTGAAGTTTATAATACTGCAATGTTGTATATAATTACTACATTTATTTATCTACTAGTTGCAATTCTGTGCTCTTAAACAACATATAGCCAGGTCTCCCACCCACCAAGTCCTGGTAACCACCATTTCTATTCTGACATTTACATAAAACATATTTTTTGAAAAAAATATGTTCAAATTATAACAAAGAAAATAAATCTATAGAAGCACCGAAGAGTAGAACACTAGTCTAATTTGAAATAAGTGATATTATATCTGATGCCTGCAAGGTAAAGGAAAGGTGAATGAGTATTCAAACTATAGAGAAAGGATATACAAAATTCTTGTAGCAATAAAGGCCCATAGAGACAAGAGACTGAGGTAGCTAGAGACTAATGAATGAAGCAGAGAGTACAATGAAATTAAGTCAAGATGAAGCAAGAGCTTATGTCTGCTAGGCATGTTGAAATGCGTTCTAAATTTAATAGGGATAGAGTGAGTGAAATTAAGCTAGAGAACAACAAGAATAAATTTGCTTTTATAAAATATCAGTGCCTCTGTCATTTGGAGAAGAGAGCAGAAATGACAAGTTTAATGGCAATAAGGGGATAATTTATGAATTTATTCATCTGGTCCAGAAAATGTCTGTCAAAAGGGGCCAATTATATAAATATTTTTATGTTACATAAATTATATAACTCACATATTATACATAAATCACATCTTTTAAAACAATATGTGCTATTATTTTCAATTTAATGAAAAATGCACTTTGTGCAAATAGATTGATATGGCCAGCTTTAACAGAAACATACTTTGATAACTGAACTATATTTCATACAGATATAAATATCTAGTATTTAAATGAAAAATACATTTTTTAAAATGTACTTATCATTTTCTTTTAATGTACCCATTAGTCATATACTTGATATCACATTTCTCCTATGTAAAATATATATTTGATATAGCATAATGTAACATATACAGAAAAACAATCTTCAATATTAAAGTATTCTAATTCCCAAACCTAAGAGAACATTCTACTTGCCACATCTTGAGGAGAGTCTTACCTTCACTATGACCTGTTAATGTATTTTTAAAAGTCAAGAACAAATGCACTTACTATGCACTTAAAACATTGTCATTGTAACATTCAATAAACAATGAATTGATTTTATTTATGCAGCATATTCTGTGAAATAAAAGCAAATCTTGTCTACATAGTTAAATCAGACAGTATTGAATTTAGATATAAACTCCAAACAAGTAGTTGATAAATTTTAAAAAGTCAGTGTGTGCCTATGAGAGATTTTGATTGGGGATAAGATAAACAATATGTCTTGAAGTGGAAATGACTAAAATATATTTAAGGCATTATCGAACAGTTTTCAGTCTTTTTCCATTTTATTAAATGGGGGCCAAAAACTTGCTTTTAAAAACTGGCTAAGGCTTTACAATATTATACTTATAAAGATATAATGGGATTATGCAAAGTTAACCAAATGATAGCTATAATTAATATAGTAAAGTCCAGATTTTAATTTCTTATTTTGATTTATCCTTTTCAATACACTGTTGGAGACATATATAAAATGTATAAAGACTTTGAATATTTTTCCTGAAAACATCTCTAATATTTTACTTATCTATTCAATGTTTATAAAGTAAATGTAACCATTGGTTTTATTTTGCATCATTATTTTTCTATTCATTATAACACGCTAAATATTTATGTTCTCTGGAATTTGAGGATTCTATTTTTCAACTATATAGCTCAATATTTTTAGTTTGAAAAGTTTTGTTTTGATCCTTTGTTTTCTCCAACTGTTTCTGTGTTCAGATGTTTTCATGAAAGGAGACATTGAATTCTCCTTCCTTTCACATAAAGTTTGAATTCTTCATTGATGCATAAGCTTAAAGAAAATTTTATTAGTGAATTTAAGGATTTCACATAACTTTCCCCTTTCCTCTCTCCTTCAGCGCTGGCTCAGTGTAAAAGCTCATTTAATCCTGTCATCATGAAATTTCAGTGAGGGATAATGTGTGGTGTTACGGAGTTTTCTTTATTCTTCATTAATTTATCACAACTATTAGTACCTGGAAGTAAGGGGATCTTTCAGTATAGTGATACAAAATGTTATGCTAACAGAAGTGTTCAGTAATACCAAGGAGAAATATTTTCTTTTCTAAGTAGTCTTCACTCTAAGAATCTACTGCTGAGCATATACTTATCTGGATTCACACCCAATTAGCAGTAGGAAATTTCAAACAACAAGCCTACCTTTTTGAGTAATACAAAACCAAATTTTATAACATATAATTCTATTTGAAAAACTATATATTTAAAATTCCATGTGCCTTCATTGAACTGTTGAATGTGATAATATTTAATCTTTCTTACTAATCTAAGAAATACTTATATTCATTTATATTTAGTATTCATTTGTACTTTAAGCTCATCCCTCCTAAAAATGGTGTATAAAATGGTCTACAACACTCCTAACTGGCATTTGATATAACAAAGCATGTCCAAAAACACATTTGAAAGTTAGTCTGGAAGGACAAATAAAAATATCTTCTTGTTTAAATTTTAGTTCAATAGCAATGTCTTCATATAGCTGATACATTTATGCTATTAAAATTTTTCATCCCTCTGCAAAGCTCATTTCCTCTTCTTTGTCTATTCTGTGTAAGTCTGTCTGTCTCCAAACAAAGATACTCACATGCATATATTTTTATTACAAAAAAGATTGTGCTAAAATATTAATAATATTTCTGAACTACTGAGTCTTGACAAACATATTATCAATCAATAAATATTTATGAAAATGAAATTAAATATTTTAAAAAGTCTTCTAAATTATATTTCTGTTTTATACTATTTAAGTGGCTCAAATATAAGCTTTATTACAATTAGATTTTTAAATGGGGATTTGATTGATGTTTAAAAATTTGAACACTATTTTATTAATATTAGAAAAAAGTAATAAATCATTGCCACTTCTATATTTTCATCAACAGAATAAATAGAATTATTTTCCATTAATCACTAAGTTGTTACTTTTAAAAAAACCTGAAGTGCTGCAACTTAATCTAAAGTCCATTATTTTCCATAAGGCTGTACAGTTAATACAACAAATGTGTGTAAATACTATCATTTTTTTATCTTTATTTTTTCTTAGGTTTACATAACAATAGCTTTCTTCATTAACATGCCAATAAGACTCCTTTTTAAAACAATGAGGTACCATTTCACACCAGTCAGAACGACTGCGATCCAAAACTCTACAAGCAATAAATGCTGGAGAGGGTTTGGAGAAAAGGGAACCATCTTACACTATTGGTGGGAATGCAAACTAGTACAGCCACTATGGAGAACAGTGTGGAGATTCCTTAAAAAACTGCAAATAGAACTGCCTTATGACCCAGCAATCCCACTGCTTGGCATACACACCAAGGAAACCAGAATTGAAAGAGACATGTGTACCCCAATGTTCATCGCAGCACAGTTTATAATAGCTAGGATATGGAAGCAACCTAGATATCCATCAGCAGATGAATGGATAAGAAAGCTGTGGTGCATATACACAATGGAGTATTACTCAGCCATTAAAAAGAATACATTTAAATCAGTTCTAATGAGGTGGATGAAATCAGAGCCTATTATACAGAGTGAAGTAAGCCAGAAAGAAAAACACGAATACAGTATACTAATGCATATATATGGAATTTAGAAAGATGGTAATGTTAACCCTGTATGTGAGACAGCAAAAGAGACACAGATGTATAGAATAATCTTTTGGACTCTGGGAGAGGGAGAGGTTGGGATGATTTGGGAGAATGGCATTGAAACATGTATAATATCATATATGAAACGAATCTCCAGTCCAGGTTCAATGCATGATACTGGATGCTTGGGGCTGGTGCACTGAGACGAACCAGTGATGGTACACGGAGGGAGGAAGAAGGGAGGTTCAGGTTGGGAAACAGGTGTATACCTGAAGCAGATTCATGTTGATGTATGGCAAAACCAATGCAATATTGTAAAGTAATTAGCCTCCAATTAAAATAAATAAATTTAATTAAAAAATAAAAAATTAAACATAAAAATACCAGCATTTTATATCTTGCAAAATGTCAATCATATATATTCACTTAAATTTTGTTCTCAGCAGGATATGATTGAACATCATTCCCAATTTCTTAAACAAAAAACTCCATTGTCAGGAATTAGTGACAATAGAGTATCCTGATTATCTTTGTACCCTAGCCCCACTGCTAAGGCTTCTCTTAAAGGGGTCTCAAAACTCTAGGGTATTTGATCTTCACCTTGGGCCCTTTTCTCCATGAATTGCATAACACATAATGTCATTTACCCTCAAGGTTTTAAAATAATCTATATTTCAATGATTGCCAGATTTATTGTTATAGTCTTGTTATCTCCCATTAGTGTCAGACTCATATGTCCATTTATCTAACAAACTAATCAGATTCTTCCTTTGGAAATGTACTCAGTTCAGTCACTCAGTTATATCCGACTTTTGTGAATCCATGAACTGTAGCACGCCAGGCCTCCCTGTCCATCACCAACTCCCGGAGTTCACACAAATTCATATCCATCGAGTCGGTGATGCCATCCAGCCATCTCATCCTGTCGTCCCCTTCTCCTCCTGCCCCCAATCCCTCCCAGCATCACAGTCTTTTCCAATGAGTCAACTCTTCCCATGAGGTAGCCAAAGTACTGGAGTTTCAGCTTTAGCATTATCCTTCCAAAGAACACCCATGACTGATCTCCTTTAGAATGGACTGGTTGGATCTCCTTGCAGTCCATGGGACTCTCAAGAGTCTTCTCCAGCACCACAGTTCAAAAGCATCAATTCTTCGGAGCTAAGCTTTCTTCACAGCCCCTCTCACATGCATACATGACTACTGGAAAAACCATAACCTTGACTAGATGGACCTTTGTTGCAAAGTAATGTCTCTGCTTTTGATATGCTATCTAGGTTGGTCATAAGTTTCCTTCCAACGAGTAAGCTTCTTTTAATTTCATGGCTGCAATCACCATCTGTAGTGCTTTTGGAGCCCACAAAAATAAAGTCTGACACTGTTTCCATTATTTTCCCATCTATTTCTGATGAAGTGATGGGACCGGATGCCATGATCTTCGTTTTCTGAATGTTGAGCTTTAAGACAACTTTTTCACTCTCCTCTCTCACTTTCAGCAAGAGGCTTTTGAGTTCCTCTTCACTTCCTGCCATAAGGGTGATGTCATCTGCAAATCTGAGGTTATTGATATTTCTTCTGGCATTCTTGATTCCAGCTTGTGCTTCTTCCAGCCCAGTGTTTCTCATGATGTATTCTTCATACAAGTTAAATAAGCAGGGTGACAATATACAGCCTCGACGTGCTCCTTTTCCTACTTGGAACCAGTCTGTTGTTCCATGTCCAATTCTAACTGTTGCTTCCTGACCTGCATAGAGGTTTCTCAAGAGGCAGGTCAGGTGGTCTGGTGTTTCCATCTATCTCAGAATTTTCCACAGTTTCTTGTGATCCACACAGTCAAAGGCTTTGGCATAGTCGATAAAGTAGAAATAGACGTTTTTCTGGAACTCTCTTGCTTTTTCCATGATCCAGCGGATGTTGGCAATTTGATCTCTGGTTCCTCTGCCTTTACTAAAACCAGCTTGAACATCTGGAAGTTCACAGTTCATGTATTACTGAAGCCTGGCCTGGAAAATTTTGAGCATTACTATACTAGCGTGTGAGATGAGTGCCATTGTGCGGTAGTTTGAGCATTCTTTGGTATTGCCTTTCTTTGGGATTGGAATGAAAAGTGAACTGTTCCAGTCCTGTGGCCACTACTGAGTTTTCCAAATTTGCTGGCATATTGAGTGCAGCACTTTCACAGCATCATCTTTCAGGATTTGAAATAGCTCAACTGGAATTCCATCACCTCCACTAGCTTTGTTCATAGTGATGCTTTCTTTTTTTTTAATATAAATTTATTTATTTTAATTGGAGGTTAATTACTTTACAACATTGTATTGGTTTTGTGATACATCAACATGAATCTGCCACAGGTATACATGTGTTCCCCATCCTAAACCCTCCTTCCTCTTCCCTCCCCATACCATCCCTCTTTTTAAGGCCTACTTGACTTCACATTCCAGGATGTCTGGCTCTAAGTGAGTGATCACACCATCGTGATTATCTTGGTCGTGAATCTCTTTTTTGTACAGTTCTTCTGTGTATTCTTGCCACCTCTTCTTAATAGCTTCTGGTTCTGTTAGGTCCAGACCATTTATGTCCTTTATCGAGCCCATTCCTGCATGAAATGTTCTCTTGGTATCTCTAATTTTCTTGAAGAGATCTCTAGTCTTTCCCATTCCGTTGTGTTCCTCTATTTCTTTGCATTGATCGCTGAGGAAGGCTGTCTTGTCTCTCCTTGCTATTCTTTGGAACTCTGCATTCATTTGCTTATATCTTTCCTTTTCTTCTTTGCTTTTCACTTCTCTTCTTTTCACAGCTATATGTAAGGCCTCCCCAGACAGCCATTTTGCTTTTTTGCATTTCTTTTCCATGGAGATGGTCTTGATCCCTGTTTCCTGTGCATTGTCTTGAACCTCTGTTCATAGTTCATCAGGCACTCTATCTATCAGATCTAGTCCCTTAAATCTATTTCTCACTTCCACTGTATAATCATAAGGGATTTGATTTAGGTCATACCTGAATGGTCTAGTGGTTTTCCCTACTTTCTTCAATTTAAGTCTCAATTTGGCATAAGGAGTTCATAATCTGAGCCACAGTCAGCTACCGGTCTTGTTTTTGTTGACTGTATAGAGCTTCTCCATCTTTGGCTGCAAAAAATATAATCAGTCTGATTTTGGTACTGACCATCTTGTGATGTCCATGAATAGAGTCTTCTCTCGTGTTGTTGGAAGAGGGTGTTTGCTATGACCAGTGTGTTCTCTTGGCAAAACCCTATTAGTCTGTGCCCTGCTTCATTCTGCATTCCAAGGCCAAATTTGCCTGTTACTACAGGTGTTTCTTGACTTCCTACTTTTGCATTCCAGTCCCCTATAATGAAAAGGACATCTTTTGGGGGTATTAGTTTTAATTTTATATGTCCAAAAGAAGGTATCTTGACTTATTCCATCTACACTCCCTTGCATCAGTTCATAATTCATTCATTCTCTCATTATGGCATCAGAATTCCTCTATGGCATAAATTATCCCAAATTAATCTAATCCATGCCTGCTTTCAGCAAATTCATTCTCTTGACTGTACCTCCAAAATATTTCCCAAATGAATTTTTTCTCCCCATCTTCTCTAATACCATTTATTACAAATCAATTTTTCCCCAGTTAAACTATCCAAAAGCTTCACAATTACCTAAATTTGGCCTTTGTTTTAAACACATTTACCAATGTTTATTACATCTACAACTTGATTAAATCACCCAAAATCTTTCTACTAGTATTAAAACAAATCCAACCTTCCTGCCTACTTCTGTTTCATTGACTATGCTAAAGTCTTTGACTGTGTGGATCACAATAAACTGGAAAAATTTTCAACAGATGGAAAGACCAGACCACATTACCTGTCTCCTGTGAAACCTGTATGCAGGTCAAGAAGCAACAGTTAGAACCAGACGTGGAAGAATGGACTGGTTCCAGATTGCAAATGGAGTACATCAAGACTGTATATTGTCACCCTGCTTATTTAATTTATATTTAAAATACATTATGCAAAATGCTGGGCTAGATGAAACACAAGATGGAATCACAATCAAGATTGCCAGGAGAAATATCAATAACCTCAGATATGCGGATGACACCAACTTTATGGCAGAAAACAAAAGGGAATTAAAGAGCTTCTTGACAAAGGTAAAAGAGGAGGGTGAAAAAGCTGGCTTAAAACAGCATTCAAAAAACAAGATCATGGCATCTGGTCCCATCACTTCATGGGAAAAAGATGGGGAAACAATGGAAACAATGACACACTTCATTTTCTTGGGTTACAAAATCACTGAAGATTGTGACTGCAGCCATGAGATTAAAAGACCCTTGCTCCTTGGAAGAAAAACTATGACAAACCTAGACAGCATATTAAAAAACAGGGACATTACTTTGCTAGCAAAGGAAAATCTAGTTAAATCTATTGTTTTTCCAGTAGTCATGTATGGATGTGAGAGTTGGACCATAACGAAAGCTGAGTGCCAAAGAATGGATGGTTTTGAACCATGGTGTTGGTGAAGACTCTTTAGAGTCCCTTTGACTGCAAGGAGATCAAACCAGTCAATCCTAAAGGAGATCAGTCCTGAATGTTCGTTAGAAGGACTGATACTGAAACTCCGGTACTTTGGCCAACTGATGCAAAGAGCTGCCTCATTAGAAAAGACCCTGGTAGCTGGGAAAGATTGGAGGCAGGAAGAGAAGGGGATGACAGAGGACGAGATGGCTGGATGGCATCACCAACTCAATGGACATGAGTTTGAGGAAGGTTCACGAGATGCTGAAGGACAAGGAAGCCTGGCATGCTGCAGTCCATGGGTTTGCAAAGAGTCAGACACGACTGGGTGAATGAACAACAACAGCTTTGAAAGTGTCAACTGAAAGTGAAAATCAGTCAATTGTGTCTGACTCATGCCATGGGCTATAGTCCATAGAATTCTCCAGGCCAGAATAATGGAATGGGTAGACTTTCCCTTCTCCAGAGGATCTTCCCAACCTAGGGATCAAACTCAGGTCTCCTGTATTACAAGTAGATTCTTTACCATCTGAGCCAAAAGGGAAGCCCAACAACAGCCTTCCTGTCATGACTTAGAAATCTGATCCCTCCTTTCTCCTGCAGTGAGACCCCCTGCAACATTCCTCATTCTGTTGTAGCTATACTTTTTGTTGTTTAATTGCTCAGTTGTGTCTGATTCTTAGAGACTCCAATGACTGCAGCCCTCAAGATTTCCCTCTTTCACTATCTCCTGAAGTTTGTGCAAACTCGTGTCCACTGAGTCAATGAGGCCAACCAACCATCTTATCCTCTGTTGGACCCTTCTCCTCCTGCTCTCAATCTTTCCAGCATTACTATCTTTTCCAATGAGTCATCTCTTCTCTAACATTTGTCTTACTCATCAGTTAGTTCTGGTTTATTCCCATCCTTTGGTCTTTGTACAGATTGATCTGCATGGGAATCTATTTTCCTAGGAGGTAGGACTTGTTCTTCCTTATTATTAAGTCCTGATTTTAGATGTTGCCTTGTTACCCTTTCCATTCCATCTAAAATAACTTTCCAGTGAGTAGTTAATCATGATATTGATCACTTTTTGAAATGTTACATTTTTGTATTCTGTGAGTACTTTTCTGTATCCCCACATCTCAGACACATACTAATAAAGGAAGCTCCATTGTGGCCAAAAATGTGTGTCTTGCTCAATTTTTCATCTCCAATGCTTCCTAAAATGATTGACAGATTATAGAGAAATATTTGTAAATATTTTTCAAGTAAATATTGATGAAATGTAAACTACTTAAGCAAAATAACAGATGAACAATTTAGTTTTTTAGAAATAAATTTGCAATTCTAAATTCTGTACCTACTAGATTAATGACTTCCTTGTGCCAGGCATTACTGATAAAGTTTAGTTCAGTTGTCTCTGGCATTGATTTGTGAGCAAGATTATACCTTTATATCTCATGGTAAAGTTATCAAAGTTAACTCATTTATGGTTACACTTAATAGTAGCATTAAAAGTACTAGATACTAATTTGGTATTTCATCTATCTCTAGTGAAATTTGGCTTTAAATTTACAATGTTAAATTATTGAAAATTATTCATTTATACACATAATTTCTAAAAGCATGATTTTATGTTGATGTCATCATTAAATATGTCCAGAGTTTATTTTATGGGGAGGACTTTGATAGTGGCATGTTCTGGCTTTCTCACAATATAAAAATATTGCACATCCTAGAAAAAACTATATATATATTTAGAATGATACAATGTGAGTCATAAGCCCCTCTCTCCTTATTTTTATAGCAGCCACTTTTCAAACAGCTATTATTGATGTCATCAAGCTCATACTTCATTTTGACAGCTTAATGTAACTATCAATATAGAAATGAATAGGTCATGAAAATATTAAGAAACATTCCAGAGAACTATACATTTACCTTTTACCTGAAAACAGAAGAAACCTATAAGAAATTGCCAGTTAATATATAGATCATAAAAGGACCACACCCCTAAACAAAACCATAAAAAGCTGAGAAAAATTATAGTAGCCAAGGATGTTGATATTAACATCATTAATAATAATGTATTATTTAATTATGTTATTTAATTAAAAGTTAATTAACAAATCTAAGTTAAAACAATTTACATTTGGAATTAAAATATACCTTTGAAAATATTTTTTTCAAACTAAGGAATTTAAATTCTGTTATGACATTGTTCAAAAATCAGTTCTACGGCACTCAGCCTTCTTCACAGTCCAACTCTCACATCCATACATGACCACAGAAAAAACCATAGCCTTGACTAGACAGACCTTAGTCGGCAAAGTAATGTCTCTGCTTTTGAATATGCTATCTAGGTTGGTCATAAGTTTTCTTCGAAGGAGTAACCGTCTTTTAATTTCATGGCTGTAGTCACCATCTGCAGTGATTTTGGAGCCCCCCCCCCAAAATAAAGTCTGACACTGTTTCCACTGTTTCCCCATCTATTTCCTATGAAGTGATGGGACCGGATGCCATGATCTTTGTTTTCTGAATGTGGAGCTTTAAGCCAACTTTTTCACTCTCTTCTTTCACTTTCATCAAGAGGCTTTTGAGTTCCTCTTTACTTTCTGCCATAAGGGTGGTGTCATCTGCATATCTGAGGTTACTGATATTTCTCCCAGCAACGCCGAAGAATTGATGCTTTTGAACTGTGGTGTTGGAGAAGACTTTTGAGAGTCCCTTGGACTGCAAGATCCGAGTCCATTCTGAAGATCAGCCCTGGGATTTCTTTGGAAGGAATGATGCTAAAGCTGAAACTCCAGTACTTTGGCCACGTCATGTGAAGAGTTGACTCATTGGAAAAGACTCTGATTCTGGGAGGGATTGGGGGCAGGAGGAGAAGGGGACGACAGAGGATGAGATGGCTGGATGGCATCACTGACTCGATGGATGTGAATCTGAGTGAACTCCAGGAGTTGGTAATGGACAGGGAGGCCTGGCATGCTGCTATTCATGGGGTCGCAAAGAGTTGGACACGACTGAGCGACTGAACTGAACTGAACTGATGACACTGTGGTTTCCGTACGCATGAAAACATGCCCCTGGAATCCTCAGCAAACTTATAAGCGTGACCCAGAGTATTGAAAATTTTCAAAGGAACATAGAAATATCCCTCAAAATCATATAAACAATGATATTAAGTGGTTTGTTATTAAACTTTAGAGTAAATTTAGTAAAATCTATGCTTAAGTTCTGTTTTTCAACTGAGTATTTCCCCTTACTAGGGGTGGCCTGAAAATCTTACTGATACCCTAAGGTGGCATGAACTTAAACTATTTATAAAACTTATGTCTTGAGATAATTTTCAAAATTTGTTATAGCATAAGGCTATGAGTAATATGACCTCATTTCCAATAATTCAACTAACCTGAAAGAAGTGCATATTTATATATAATTGTTATATCTTCTTTTTGGATTGAACTTTTGATCATTATGTGTAGAATTCTTATTCCTCTCAAAATCTTAAGAAACCTAAGTGATGAAAGCAATCCTGTCTTTAAAGTTAGTGTGAGAATGTTTCTCATCAAAATTTGATTATTTTTAGGTTATATTTATCATATTTTCAATATCATTGAGCTGTATTTTTCATGGAACTTAAGGATGGAAGGAGCCTTAATGGTTTTTTAGAGTAATTGTAATTCTGCTTTATTCTTTTTTGCCATTGTTGATGAGGTACTGTTTCTGTCTTTCCCCTTGGTGGAGATAGGTTAGAACTTTGGCTATAGTGTATTGTGCATGTGTACTGTTTATATCATATATAGTCAGTAAATGTATACATGTAAGTACACTATGATAATAGGGTTATATGGTTATTGTATCTTGTCATTTATGGCAAGTCAGGTTCCAAGGTGACTGGATTTGCTGCTGCTCCCTAGGTCAGGAACACTTTCACTGGTTATAGCATTTATCTTGTGACAAAATGAGAGCAAGCCATTTTATGGTTTAAATGCATTAAATTCCATTCAATGAACATTTTTTGCATAGTGGCAAATTTGGATGTGGTATTTCTTCTATATACATCAAAGATTAGATGTTTGTAAACTGCTCTGATAGGAGAATTTGTGGTAGAGAAATTTAAGTAGATAGAGTGTAAAGGGGGCTTCCCTCATAGCTCAACTGGTAGAGAATCTGCCTGTAATGCAGGAGACCCTGGTTCAATCTTTGGATCAGGAAGATACCCGGGAAAAGGGATCGGCTACCCATACAGTATTCTTGAGCTTCCCTGGTGGTTCAGATGGTAAAGAATCCACCTAAAAATAGGGAGAACTGGATTCGATCCCTGGGTTGGGAAGATCCCCTGGAGGAGGACATGGCAACCCACTCCAGTATTCCTGCCTGGCAAATCCCCATGGACAGAGGAGCCTTGTGGGCTACAGTCTATGGGGTCGTTAAATGTCAGACATGAATGTGCGACTAAGCACAAGCACTTCACAAGCATTATGAACATTCTATCATCCCATTACTCAGTAATTTAGCAACATATTTATCAAATGCTTAATCTCAGCAAAGCTCTGTGGCTAGAGAGAAAGCTTTATACAAGCAGATACAGCAACAGCTTCTATAAGATTAATATAATAGCCTATATTCTGGCCCCACATGTGGAAGTTTGATGTTTATCCTATCATTCTTTTTAAAGCATTGTTGGTTTACAGTGACAGGACATTTTTTTTTTTCCCATACAAAGAGGATCCTTTAATATCTCATTATCTTTAAATTATTCCCACATACACACTCACTACTGAGTTTATGTGTGTCTGTATGTGTATGTATATTAATATTGTATCTCCTAGTAGGAATAATACAGCGTGAGGCTGCCTTGGTTTGTTTTCAAGTTTCACCAGGTTCACTAGTCCTGCAATCTTGACCAAGATGATAAATTTCTCAGAGACTCCATTTCCTCATCTGTGAAAAGAGGGTTATAATTGTACCTGCACTACAGAAGTAGTGTGTGAATATAAGTGTAATGTATTTGAGATGTTTATAACAACAATATTTGACATTGAGAAAGAACCCAATATATATTTGCTATGATAATAATTTTATGACTTCTATCATTTGACCCATTCCTTAGTCTTCATTATCAGAAACATATCCACAGACAGTTACTATATATAAAATTTGAATAGCTTCATAGCGTTTCATAGGGGATTCCCATATGGTTCAGTGGTAAAGAATCCACCTGCAAAGTAGGAGATGCAGGTTTGATCCCTGGGTTAAGAAGATACCCTGGGAAAAGAAATGGCAACCCACTCCAGTATTCTTGCCTGGAAAATCCCATAGAAAGAGGAGCCTGGTGGGCCATAGTCCATAGGGTTTCAAGAGTTGGACTTGAATTTACTGACTTAAAAAATATATATATTTCATAGTATGTATGTTCCATACTTTATTTGATTATTCATTTTTAAGATTTGTGACATTTTCATATAAAAAGCAACACAATGATGAACATATCTGTACATTTTCCCACAAATATGCAAGCATGATTGTAACTAGTGCATTTCATAGTTCAGAAATTTTGATAGACAAGGATGCAACTAATTTCCTCCCAAAACATTCACAACTTATTGTAGCAGAAATGTTAGCTTGTTTTTCCTGCATCACATTTTTTGTTTGCATTATTGGAATTCAGAGGATACACTATTCTTCATAGCTTTGCATTTCTTTTTCATTGAAGAATGATTAACAAAGCTTAATTTTAAAGTATGTTTTAGTGAATTTCCATATTGACATATTCCTTTATTTTTAATTTTTTTTGGAGCACAGTTGCTTTATAATGTTGTGTTAGTTTCTGCTAAACAGCAAAGTAAATCAGTTATATGTGTGTATGTGTGTGTGTGTGTCTATATATATATATGTATTTTATATATATATAATGTATATATATGTGTGTGTGTGTGTGTGTGTGTGTGTGTGTGTGTCTTAGTTGCTTAGTCATGTCCAACTTTTTCAAGCCCATAGACAGTAGCATCTGTCCATGGAGTTCTCCAGACAAGGATTTGGAGTAGGTAACTATTCCATTCTCCAGATGATTCTCCCCACCCAGGGATTCAACGTGGGTCTCCTGCATTGCAGGCAGATTCTTTACGCTTTGAGCCACCAGGGAAGCCATAT
This sequence comes from Budorcas taxicolor, assembly GCF_023091745.1. NCBI lineage: Eukaryota > Metazoa > Chordata > Mammalia > Artiodactyla > Bovidae > Budorcas > Budorcas taxicolor. The sequence goes on along the minus strand of NC_068929.1, from coordinate 50,331,497 downwards.
ATATATATATGTCAATCCCAATATCCCAACTTATCCCACCCTTCTTCAGCCCCCCTTGCTTTCCATAAATTTGTTTTCTACATTTGTGTCTCTATTTCTGCTTGACAATGTGCTCATCTGTATCATTTTTCCAGATTTATGATGTTTTTTCTCCTTCAAACTTACTTTACTCTGTATGACAGTCTAATGGTTAGACAGCCTAAACATGTCTCTGCAGATGGCACTATTTTTTTCCTCTATGACAAATTGTTGTTTACTAAGTCATGTCCGACTCTTTGAGACCTCAGAGACTGTAGCCCACCAGGCTCCTCTGTCCATGGTATTCTCCAGGCAAGGGTACTGAATTGGGTTGCCATTTCCTTCTCTGTTATGACTAATATTCCATTGTATTAAGGTGCCACCTCTTCTTTATTCATTCATCTTTGGATGGATATTTAGGATGTTTCCATGTCCTGGTTATTGTAAGTGTTGCAGCAATGAACATTGGGATGCATATATCTTTTCCAATTATGATAAAGTTGAACACTACAAAATCCTTAGAGCAAAACATGAGCAGAACATACTTTGGTCAAAAGAAATCTTGCTGCAATTTATCTCAGTCTCCTGCTGCTGCTAAGTCACGTCAGTCATATCTGACTCTGTGTGACCCCAGAGACAGAAGCCCACCAGGCTCCCCTGTCCCTGGGATTCTCCAGGCAAGATCACTGAAGTGGGTTGCCATTTCCTTCTCCAATGCATAAAAGTGAAAAGTGAAAGTGAAGTCACTCAGTCATGTCTGACTCTTAGCAACCCCATGGACTGCAGCCTCCCAGGCTCCTCCGTCCATGGGATTTTCCAGGCAAGAGTACTGGAGTAGGGTGCCATTGCCTTCTCCGTCTCCATCTCCTAAGGTAATAAAAATAAACATGAAAATATACATGAAAATGAATGAATGAGACCTAATTAAACTTAAAAACTTCTGCATAGAGATCAATATGATGAACAAAATGAAATGACAACCCTCGGAATGGAAGAAAATATTGGCAAATTAAGCAACAGAAAGGAATTAATCTCCAAAATATATAAACAATTCATGCAGCTAAATATCAACAACGACAAAGTAACCTAATCAAAGAAGATTTAAAAATATATTTTTCCAAAGAAGGCATGTAGATGGTTAAGTTCAGTTCAATTCAGTCACTCAGTTGTGTCTGACTCTGCCACACCATGGACTGCAGAATGCCAAACCTCCCTGTCCATCACCAACTCCGGAGTTTACTCAGACTCATGTCCATTAAGTTGGTGATGCCATCCAACCATCTAATCTTCTGCTTTCCCCTTCTCCTCCAAATTTCAATCTTTCCCATCATCAAGGTCTTTTCAGTTCTTTGCATCAGGTGGCCAAAGTATTGGAATTTCAGCTTCAGAATCAGCTTTTCCAATGAATATTCAGGACTGAGATCCTTTAGAATAGACTGATTGGATCTCCTTGCAGTCCAAGGGACTTCTCAAGAGTCTTCTCCAACACCTCATTTCAAAAGCATCAGTTATTTTGATGTTCAGCTTTCTTCACAGTCCAACTCTCACATTCATACATGACTACTGAAAAAAAAAAAAAAAAACATGCTTTGACTAGGCTGAACTTTGTTGGCAAAGTAATGTCTTTACTTTTTAATATGCTGTCTAGGTTGGTCATAACTTTTCTTCCAAGGAGCAAGCATCTTTTAATTTCATGGCTGCAATCACCATCTGCAGTGATTTTGGAGCCCCCCAAAATAAAATCTGACACTGTTTCCACTGTTTCCCCATCTGTTTCCCATGAAGTGAGGGGACCAGATGCCATGATTTAGTTTTCTGAATGTTGAGCTTTAAGCCAACTTTTTCACTCTCCTCTTTCATTTTCATCAAGAGGCTCTTTAGTTCTTCTTCGCTTTCTGTCATATGTGTGGTGTCATCTGCATATCTGAGGTTATTGATATTTTGCCTGGTGATCTTGATTCCAGCTTGTGCTTCATCCAGTCCAGAATTCTTCATTATACACTTTGCATAGAAGTTAAATAAGCAGGGTGAAAGCACACATCTTTGACATACTCCTTTCCTTATTTGGAGCCAGTCTATTGTTCTATGTCTAGTTCTAACTGTTGCTTCTTGATCTGCATACAAATTTCTCAGAAGGCAGGTCAGGTGGTCTGGTATTCCCATCTCTTGAAGAATTTTCCACAGTTTATTGTGATCCACACAGTCAAAGGCTTTGGCATAGTCAATAAAGTATGTAAATGTTTTTCTTAAACTCTCTTGCTCTTTTGATGATCCAGTGGATGTTGGCAATTTGATCTCTAGTTATTCTGCCTTTTCTAAAACCAGCTTGAACATCTGGAAGTTATTGTTTCATGTACTGTTGAAGCCTATCTTGGAGAATTTTGACCATTACTTTACTAGCGTGTGAGATAAGTGCAATTGTGTGGTAGTTTGAACATACTTTGGCATTGCCTTTCTTTGGGATTGGAATGAAGACTGACATTTTCCAGTCCTGTGGCCACTGCTGAGTTTTCCAAATTTGCTGACATATTGAGTGCAGCACTTTCACAGCATCATCTTTCAGGATTTGAAATAGCTCAACTGGAATTCCTTCACCTCCATGAGCTTTGTTCATAGTGATGCTTTCTAAGGCCCACTTGACTTCACATTCCAGGATGTCTGGCTCTAGGTGAGTGATCACACCATTGTGATTATCTGGGTTGTGAATATCTTTTTTGTACAGTTCTTCTGTGTATTCTTGCCACCTCTTCTTAATATCTCCTGCTTCTATTAGGTTCATACCATTTCTTTTAACCATAGAGGATTAAAAGGCAAAACCAATACAATACTGTAAAGTGATTAAACTACAATTAAAATAAATAAATTTATGTTAAAAAATAACAACATTACAGCATTTAAAAAAAGCATATGAAAAGATGCTCAGCATCACTAATTATTAAAGAAATGCAAATCAAAATATAATGCAGTATCCTCTCACATCACTCAGAAGGGCCATCAACAAAAAATCTACAAACAATACATACTAGAGATTTAAAGAAAAGGAAATCCTCCTGTACCTTTTTTGTAAGTTGTTACAGCCACTGTGGAGAACAGTATGAATTTACTCAAAAAACTGAAAATAGAACTACCATGTGACACAGCATTCCCACTACTAGATATATACCCAGAGAAATAATCCGCTCTTTAAGGGCTCTTAATTCTTCCTGCTTACCTGGCCCAATGTCCACATGTGTGCATATATGACTGTGTGTTCAGTTGTGTCTGACTCTATGAGACCCCATGAACTCTAGACTACCAGCCTCCTCTGTCCATGGGGATTCTCCAGGCAAGAATACATGCATGGAGAATACAATACAAGAATACAGGGATGGAGTGATTTGCCATGCCTTCCTCCAGGGAATCTTCTGACCCAGGGATTGAATCCATATTCTTTATCACTGTGACACCTAATTAACACAAACACAAATTTTAAATTTTCAAGAGCTCATACTAGGTTTATTTTCTATCTTTACAAAAGGCAATTATAATTTAGTGTTGGATAAAATTTATGTGTAAATTTCATTTGTAAATTTGCTTGCAAAAATTTAATTTATAAACTGTAAATTAAGAGTAGAAAATATTTATAATGCTTCAGCAAGTTTAGTCCTATGAGAATGATGGAAGGGTTTTGGGGAAAACTGTTTTCACAGAGCTTCTTAAATCACAGAAAACAATAAATTCTTAGTTAAACTTCTTGCCCTTGGGGTCTTGAGAAAATCATTTGGAATGATATGTGCAAGGGCTTATATTATGAAGGTCAGTTTAATTAAGTACTGATGTTATCCAGATGGAATATAGACATGTAAATGCATAGTATAATTAGGCATATTTGAATCAGTTCATTATATTTTAAATCATTTTGTCCCTTAGCATAGAAAATTTATAGTAAATTGTCATTTCTGTTTCAGTTCTCATTTTTCCCCATACAAATTTTTGTAATGAAAACACATACCAAGTATTCTGTTTCTTCATCATATTTTCTCATCCTCCTTGTAGTTAGCCAAAGTAATGTTTCTTATTCTGGCTAGTGAGTTCTGAATGATGATTTGTCACTTGCAGAGAGACATGGAGAAAGGTACACTCAGTTCTCTTTCTGTCTTTCCCTGTTGCAGCAACTGAGGTAGCCAACATGGTCCTGAAGTTACCATATAACGTGCTTGAATTGCTGTCAGCCTGGATCCCTGGGTCTAAAAACAGAACCCCTTGCTGAGATCTCTGTAGATTGCTTGTCACTGATGTATGACCTATTCAACCCTAAGGCATAGTCATACTTTTAAAACATGAAGTCAACTTTTTAGAGACAGAATAAATTGTAAAGGTCCTCCTTCACTGGGAAAGAGGTTAATTCCATTGTTAAATTACTAAGCAGTGTACGATGAGAGATCCTTGATTATAGGGAGTGCTATGTAGGCAGTTATGAGTAATGCAATAGGTATAGTTATTCTGTTGAAGTTTCTTCTTAAAAAATATTAACATGTTATAATTATCTAATTATCTAACAAAACTCAAAAGTACCATGTTTGACTATACTCAGCAAACTTTATCGCTTTAAATTATATGTACTAAAATCTGCTGATTACTGTATGCAGAATTTTCACTTACCAAATCTGTAAATTTCAGTTTTATTCAAATAAGAGCTTGGACAATCTTCAGAGTAATAGATTTACTTAAAAGATGACTATATATCATCTTGCTGCTGCTGCTAAGTCACTTTAGTTGTGTCCGACTCTGTGCGACCCCACAGACAGCAGACCACCAGGCTCCGCCATCCCTGGGATTCTCCAGGCAAGAACACTTGAGTGGGTTGCCATGTCCTTCTCCAGTGCATGAAAGTGAAAAGTGAAAGTGAAGTCGCTCAGTCATGTCCAACTCTTCAAGACCTCATGGACTGTAGCCTACCAGGCTCCTCTGTCCATGGGATATTCCAGGCAAGAGTACTGGGGTGGGTTGCCATTGCCTTCTCTGATATATCATTCTACAGTATAATATCTTAATCAGAACCTTGGGATAGAGTATTCTAGTTGAATTAAATATATGTTAGCTACACTCTTTCCTCAAAAAAGCATAGTGTACAAAATGACATTTAATCTCTCTGAAGTTTTTCAACCATGTATAAAGAAAAATTAAAGACTGTTCTTCATTTAACACTGTTTACTTTTACAAATCATACACAGCTATTCAGTCAAAGGTATAAGGATAGAATCAAGGAAAGGAAGGGTAAAACAAATATAAAAAATGAGGTTATGATCTTTGGGGACAGGGGTTGATAGAATTCAGTTGCATGCTATACATGTTTAAACATAATCAACACAACAGTAACAAATTGAGAAATACTGAAATTGTATGTTGGGGTTCTACAGGGAGATGATTCTATGAAATATAATGTCAAAGCTAGGATGTGAGCCTAAGAGACAAAACTTGTAGAAAAAAAGGTGTCTTAAAAACTGTCAAAGATTGCAAGTTTTCATTTGGAATAAATTCCTCCAAAACTGATCTTGTAGTAATGTCCCTTGGCCTTCATTAGTCCTAGACTTTGAATAAGATGCACTCCTGCACTGTCAACTATTGTATTTTGAATATATTTTATCATGACTTTTTATTCTACTATTAGATTCTTATCCAAAGATATATCACTTATTAGAACAATTTCCTGTTTATTGTGCTATGCAGTGCTTAGTCTTTCAACTGAGAGACTTTTTGCGAACCCATGGACTGTAGCCCATCAGGCTCCCCTGTCTGTGGGGATTCTCCAGGCAAGAATACATGCTCTCCTCTAGGGGATCCTACCAACACAAGAATTGAACCCAGCTCTCTTGCATTGCAGGTGGATTCTTTACCAACTGATCTACCATGGAAGCTTCATATCTATTATATTTGCTTAAAGTATTTTGTTGGCTACCTTGATGATTTACTTTTATATATGATTAAAGCTTCCTAGGTGGCTCAGTGATAAAGAATCCACTTGCAAATGCAAGAAACCCAGTTTTGATCCCCAGGTTGGGAAGATCCCCTAGAGGAGGAAATGGCAACCCACTCCAGAATTTTTGCCTGGAAAGTGCCATGGATAGAGTAGCCTGGCAGGATGTACATGTACATAGTCCATGGGGTTGCAAAGAATGAGGCACAACTGATCACATAACAGAGGGAAAAAAAAGATATAATATTTATAGTGAGATTTTTAATTCAGTTCCTTTAAAAGGTTGAATTGAGTAAATAATCACAAATTTTGTTAATATCCTATAATTTTGACCTTTTAAATTGCTATGTAAGGTCTAGATTTGATCACTGTAAGATTGTATAAGAGCACGTTCTTAAGCTGAAGAACATACATAATTTTTTATATTTATAAAATTAAGAAATTTTAGATTCCATTATACATTACATAGGATTTCTAGAACTTTTAAAAATACCTACCAGTTCAGTTCAGTCACTCAGTCGTGTCTGACTCTTTGCGACCCCATGAATCGCAGCACGCCAACCTTCCCTGTCCATCACCAACTCCCGGAGTTCACTCAGACTTGCATCCATCGAGTCAGTGATGCCATCCAACCATCTCATCCTCGGTCGTCCCCTTCTCCTCCTGCCCCCAATCCCTCCCAGAATCAGAGTCTTTTCCAATGAGTCAACTCTTCACATGACGTGGCCAAAGTACTGGAGTTTCAGCTTTAGCATCATTCCTTCCAAAGAAATCCCAGGGTTGATCTCCTTCAGAATGGACTGGTTGGATCTCCTTGCAGTCCAAGGGACTCTCAAGAGTCTTCTCCAACACCACAGTTCAAAAGCATCAATTATTCGGTGCTCAGCCTTCTTCAGAGTCCAACTCTCACATCCATACATGACTACTGGAAAAGGCATAGCCTTGACTAGACGGACCTTAGTCGGCAAAGTAATGTCTCTGCTTTTGAGTATAATACCTAGACTGGTCATAACTTTTCTTCCAAGGAGTAAGCGTCTTTCAATTTCATGGCTGCAGTCACCATCTGCAGTGATTTTGGAGCCCAAAAATATAAAGTCTGACACTGTTTCCACTGTTTCTCCATCTATTTCCCATGAAGTGATGGGACCGGATGCCATGATCTTCATTTTCTGAATATTGAACTTTAAGCCAACTTTTTCACTCTCCTCTTTTACTTTCATCAAGAGGCTTTTTAGTTCCTCTTCACTTTCTCCCATAAGAGTGGTGCTATTTGCATATCTGAGGTTATTGAGATTTCTCCAGGCAATCGATTCCAGCTTCTGTTTCTTCCACTCCAGCGTTTCTCATGATGTACTCTGCATAGACGTTAAATAAGCCGGGTGACAATATACAGCCTTGACATACTCCTTTTCCTATTTGGAACCAGTCTGTTGTTCCATGTCCAGTTCTAACTGTTGCTTCCTGACCTGCATACAGATTTCTCAAGAGGCAGGTTATGTGGTCTGGCATTTTATTTTATTGATGGAAAAAAGAGAAAGCAAGATATAACTTTCTTGAAAGAAACTGATTTTTTTCCTATATGCTAAATTATCAACTTACATACATATATAAGAAATATGGATTGGGCCTTTAGCAAAATATAGAACAGATTTTTTTAATCTGTGTTTTAATTTCTACTTATTTTTATACAAATTATTTATGAGGGATTGTTGTTAACTGATTTTTTTATTGAAAGTATGTTAATCATAATACTAGATCATAAAATATACATAAAACTCACTTTCAATGTAAGGTCTGTATAGTATTGTGAGCAAAATGACTTTAGATATAAGTGAGATATAGGTTTCCTTCAAACAGAGGATATGGAGTCACACTTGTAACGTTAAGCTACATAAAAACAATTGGATAACGTGCTCACAGAAGGAGATAACTTTCTCAGCACCTTACGTTTTCCATGAATGAACAACCATCATCAATACTACATATGTGGATTGGGGGTTTACAGTAGGAATGATTGGAAATTCATATTGTCTCTTTAGGTATCCTTATACCCTCCTGCCTCCTCTTGATTGGTGGGAGAATTCTGGCTTTGGCTTCACCACACATACCTAATTTGAACAAAATAGTCCAGCACTCTTCTTATAAGAGTGAATGACTTACAGACTTTTTCCTCTGTATAATTCCCTAAGAGAATAAAACTTTAATCCTCCTCGAAACAACTTACAAGTTCAAAATAAAGAGATACATACCTTTTGCTAAAGTGTGATTATAGTATGATTCATTTAGCAGGGATTCATTGTAAGATTTGGCACATTGCTAACACTTTTCTGTGTACATACACAAAAACATGAATTCTCTCAAAGAACTGTGAGCATATGAGCATGTGAATCACATAAACATTTGTTTCATCTGAGACATGGTATTGTCCATATATAGCATCATACATTACTACATATCAAAGAATGAAACCACTTCCACAAATGTTAAATGACTACACTTTGATTTAAAAATGTTAGAATATCATATGCATAGTTCAAGTACTATGCATAATGTAATATTTTGCAATTCTAGTATTGAGGCATGAAAGCAAATTAGTTCCACTTGAAATTAAAGAAAAATAACAACTTATCTTTCTTTTCTTTATATGGCTATTTTAACAATACCAAATCTAAAATGACAACAAAGCTTTCAAATCAATTCAAAAGGTTTAGAATTCAAAAGGTTTAAACCCATAAAAATCTAGCATATTCTCATAGACATTGTCCATTTTGTTTCATTGCATCATATGTTGACTGGATTACAGTGAACACATATTTTGGAATGAAAAATTAACCACAAAAATAATATTTTAGTAAATATTTAAAATTACAGAGCACCTGTCCAAAGTATTTGTACAAATCATCTTGTACTAAACTTATCAGTAGATCACCATGAAGAAAATTATGATGTCAAAATTGAGTGTCATATACACTTGATCAAGATTAGGTTATAAAAATTTTGTTTTTGGAAGATTAACTTGGTATTAGATAATCACATGACACAAAGAAAGGCTTTATGTTCTTGTTTTTAAAGCAGGTGTTACTCTTTAGTTTTTGCTGATAATGGAATATGACAAGTTTTGGATACAGTGCTTGAAGTGCTGATACAGGTCTAAAGAAATAAGGATAAAAGCATTATTATAGTAGTCTTTCAAAAATAACAAAATTCACTCAGCATTATAAAGCTTCCTTAAACAAAACTACTGCATGTCTGTAACTACATCTCCATCAGTGGGAACCATGACCTACTGCCATTTATTCAATTAGATACATTCCAGAGGTAATGGTATTCTTGAATCATTTTACTAAGCTTTCAAGCAGTACTCTTGAGAAGAATAATATGGAATCAAGAATTGCTTAAAAAATGTCTCTTTTCTTCTCTAACCATTCATCTCTGTAGGCAGGCATCAATATCTATTAAATTATCAGTGTGAGGGCTTGCTACAGATACAGTAGGATGCCTGATTTTCATTTTTTCCTCAACTTACCTCAGTTCCAAAGTTCATCAGCTCTGGGAAGTAGAGTTACTTCCCACTGAGTACTCTTTTAGTCCTTCAGCTGACTTGAATTTCTGCCATAAAAGCATAGTCATTATTCAGTGAATTAAGGCCTGCCTGTGAGCAACCCATTCTCATTCCAGCTAGTAGATTTTCATTTTAAGAGGAAGACAAGCAATGCCTTTAGATTCTCACTCCATGAAATTTCTTCTCACCATGGGTGATTATGATTGAGCTGCCATTATACATCTTTGATCACATTTGTATTCATCGTGTTATTTTGTCTTTTATAAAGAATAATTCAAATAGAAAACTTTTTTAAACCCATACTTACAAATCAATCTGAATTATGTTCATTAAAATGCTGTAACATTATTGAAGCAAACCAAATAAATGCAAATAGTGATTGACTATGCTGCTTTTAATATACTGAAAACCTTTCAACAGAAAATAGTTTTGGAGATAAAGGTTGCTATCTTTGATACTGATTTATAAACATAGTATATTATAGCTTCTAGTAAACATAACACACATGTAGAATTTTCTAATATTATATTTTGTTCTGTCTAAATTATCAGTGACAATAGTATATGGTTAAGTAATCTATAATTATAATGATAATTACCATTTCATAAATTATAAAAATTAAGAATAAGAATATTAATTAATTTTTTGTTTTTGCTTTTGCCTTTCTTAACTTTGGATACAATCAAAATGATTATATTTTTAAAGAATTCTAATCCATCACCTATTGCTCATCTGAAAATTTAAAATCAGTGTGAAGTTAAAATTAGTTCTTGATTTCTCAAGTATTTACAAAGCAACATATATATATTTTCAATTTATATTTTATATGTATTTTATTGATATTTTAGATAAACCAAAGAACAAGATAATTTAAAACAAGTATAAGTAAAACTAATTATTATCAATTAATTGGCACTTGGTAAGTAAAATTCTGTCTATAATGAAAGCAAAGAAGTGATCCGGGCACATAGTAGGTGATTAATACATATTTGGTACATTCATATTTTATTAATCATATTATAAATATTTCATATATATGATAGCCATTAGATATTTAACAATATAGTAAGGCCATGGCTGATGTTTTTTACAGAGAAGGAGATACTGAATCTACATTTATACTCAGTAAATCTATGTTTCCCACATTGATCCTCTCTTTAGAGTCAATGCTCAAAGGTTGACTTTTCTGAGCTCTTACTTTAATGCAACACTGACATTCTACCAGGGAATAAGATCAAAGAACTTGTTAGAGAGTGAATACTGGGATTAGAGATAAAAAAGTTAAGAAATCAAGGAAAAACTATGTACTTGCTATATATTAATATAAGTAACTTTCAGGGGCAGGTGCATCTTGCAATATTAGAAACTATAGACAGCATTGCATATGTTACAAATGTTTACAGGTTTGCAAAACTATGTCAAGATGTCCCTCTGTCAGAGGAACCCTTCTCTCAGGTCATTTCTCCCAATGATTTGTCCTTTCATCTTAACTCTATTCTATTTTCTAGTTTTCCAATCAAGTGCCAATCAATTGATTATAATTTGAATCTTTTTAAGTTTAGATGAACCTTTCCATTCAGTTCAGTTTCTCAGTAGTGTTCAACATTTTGCGACCCCATGGACTGCAGCACGCCAGGCTTCCCTGTCCATCATCAACTCCCAGAGCCTACACAAACTCATGTCCATCGCGTCAGTGATGCCATCCAACCATCTCATCCTCTGTTGTTCCCTTCTCCTCCTGCCTCCAATCTTTCCCAACATCAGGGTATTTTCCAATGAACTGGTTCTTCACATTACATGGCCAAAGTATTGGAGTTTCAGATTCAGCATCAGCCCTTTTTAATGAATATTCAGAACTGATTTCCTTTAAGACTGACAGGTTGTATTTCCTTGCAGTCCAAGGGACTCTCCAGTGCCTTCTCCAACACCACAGTTCAAAAGCATCCCTTCTTCTGCCTTCAGCTTTATTTATAGTCAAACCCTCACATCCACACATAACTACTGGAAAAACCATAGCATAGACTAGATGGACCTTTGTTGGTAAAGTAATGTCTTTGCTTTTTATATGTTGTCTAGGTTGGTCATAACTTTTCTTCCAAGGAGCAAGACTTGTTTAATTTCATGGCTACAGTCACCATCTGCAGTGAATTTGGAGCCCCCCAAAATAAAGTCTGTCACTGTTTCCATTGCTTTTCCCATCTATTTTCCAATAGATACAATCTCAAAAATAGATAGATAATAGATGCAATCTCAAAAATGGATGAACCTTTACTGAATTTGAACTCTGTTGTAGTGACAACACATAGGCCATTCCATACCCTTTACCATCGTGTGAGAGCTGCCTACATACACAATCCATGAATCCAGCTGTTCCTGACAGAAAATTCAAATTGAATCTCACACTAGAAAGCTGGGATAGACTGAACATCTATTTTCTGCATGGTATTGAAATATTTCTAGTTATTTTAGATGTTCTTATGAATTCCATTTATTTATCCTATAATTTAGGTATTTATTCATTAACCCAAAAAAATATGTCCTTTGCATCATAGGAGACTGGAATGTAAAAGTAGGAAGTCAAGAGATATCTGGTGTAACAGGCAAGATTTACCTTGGAATCAAAATAAAGCAGGGCAAAGGATAAGAGTTTTGCCAACAAAACGCACTGGTCATAGCAAACACCTTCTTCCAACAGCACAACTACACATGGACATCACCAGATGGTCAACACCGAAATCAGATTGATCATATTTGTTGCAGTTGAAGAAGGAGAAGTTCTATACGGTCAGCAAAAATAAGATCGAGCTGACTGTGGCTCAGATCATGAAATCATTGCAAAATTAAAACTTAAATTGAAGAAAGTATGGAAAACCACTAGATCATACAGGTATGATGTATATCAAACCTTACAATTATACAGTGGAAGTGAAAAATAGATTCAAGGGATTAGATTTGATAGACAGAATTCCTAAAAAACTGGGCAGAGGTTTGTAACATTGTACAGATGTGGTGATCAAAACCATCCATAAGAAGAAATGCAAAAAGGCAAAATGGTTGTCTGAGAGGCCTTACAAATAGCTGAGAAAAGAAGAGAAGTGAAAGGAAAAGGAGAAAAAAAAAAAAAAATATATATATATATATATATATATATATATATCCATCTGAACGCAGAGTTCCAAAGAATAGCAAGGGATGATAAGAAAGCTTTCCTCAGTAACCAATGCAAAGAAATAGAGGCAAACAATAGAATGGGACAGACTAGAGATCTCCTCAAGAAAATTAGAGATGCCATGGCAACATTTCATGTAAAGATGGGACAATCAAACTTGCCCCAACTTTTTAAAATACATTTTAAAGAAGTGGTTCTGGAACTGCTGGCTTCCATCTGTAAGAGAGAAAGAACCAGCATCCACAGCCATGGCTTTTTGCCACTGGAAGTGCCCTTCCCTGCTCTAGACAGGGGTTTATACTGACCTGCCAATGCCAAGAGACACCGAAAGTCCCTGACAGAGGAGCGGTCAGAAGTGGGAAAAATGTGTGGACCGAACTTTCCTTTCTCAGTCACTTTTTCCCGTTCTTTTTGATCATTCTATAATTACATGGGGAATTAGAACTACTAACATAATGTGTCATATCATAGACTTTCAAGGGACTTGTGATCCATGTTGTTACTATGTACATTTACTTAGACCCCATTGCTAGGAGCACGTTTGGGAGCGAGGCAGAGCTCTAGCTCTAGGAATGTCTCTCAGGCTAGAGGTCACTCTCTTGGCTGCCTGCCTCAGGGGCCAGCGACCTGAAAGTGAGTCTTTGTCACTGCTGTGTCTTCCAGCTGTGTGGATAGGAGCACTGCTGGTATGCAGTTTTTGAGGTTTTTGAGGACCATGACGTTTTTGGGGACACAGATCGGGAATTGCAGGATCTGGTCAGATTGGAAATGCAATGGGCTTCTTCTTTGGGTAGTACTAACTCCTAGTGGACCAGAGGAGGCTCTCTGATGGCTTCTGTCTCAACTCCTTAGATATTTCTTTCTGTGGAATCTGTGGAAATGAACTGGAAGGATTGGTCCTAGTAGCTCGAGGACAAAAATCACTCTTTCCTTGCTGGCCAACCCTCTACCACCTCTTTTGCTGTCACATATACTGGCGTGGTGACACTCAGAAAGGACATCTTGGTTGTTATTCATATCTTTATGGCTCACCGTTTCTACTGCAGTTAGGACTATATTCAGGAATGTACATAGGCACACATAAGATGGATGCTTCCCCTAGTATTACTAGCTTGGGAAACATTCCAGGAAAGCTAAGGGTGCAGATTTGAGTGTGAAACCTTCAGCTTCTTCCTCTCCTCTTACTTTGCCCCTGTATCAGGGGCTCCCAATTGAACAGGCTGAAAATCAGGGCACCCTTCCAGGAGGGGTTGCCTCATTCTTGGTAGAATTTCAAACAGTCCCAATTGTGTTTGAGAATATTTAGAAGATCCAAAAGTACATAGAAGCCTTTATGGGACTAACTTTACTTTATGAGCTTACTTGGAGAGATGTAATGTATGTCTTGGGACAGACGCTGACTCCTGAATCAAGAACTCGAGTTTTGGGGGAGGCCACTACTTTGGGAGATGAATGACTTGAGCATAAGGTAAGGAAAAAGAGGGAACACAAAATAGCCCTCCTTCCTACTGGGAGCCAAGCAGTCCCACAACAGAGTCACTTTATTGGATATATTCTTGAAGGACTTAAGCAAGCGCATGCTAAGACTTTAAACTATTCTAGGTTGGCTGACATAGAATAGGGAGAGAAGAAAACTCCTAGTAAATTCCTAGACAGATTATGGAAATCTCTCCACAAGTTTACTGACGTTGATCTCAAAATTACAGAGGGAGAAACTATTTTAAAAAATAGGTTTATCACTAAGTAGGCTCCAGATATCTGCTGTAAGTTATGAAAACAGGTGTTTGGACCAAATCAGTCTTTAGATAATCTGTTGCAACTGGCTCAGATGGAATATTACAATAGAGAATATGAGGATGAAAATAGACAAAAAAAAAAAAAAAGAACCAGTTGAAAGACTGAAGCCCCAACAATGGCTGTTAGATCTGCTCTGAAACAGCCTGAGAAAAATGCCCAGAGTAACCCTGGTGAAAAGGGATGGGCTTGGTATTACTGTGGAAAGGACAGGCATCTCAAGCAGGATTGCCCTCAGGCATCTAAGCCACCCCTGGCTCCAGGTCTGGTCTGCAAAAGACCATATGGAGAAGAGACTGTCCTCTGTGGTGTAGGCCCCAGGGATCAGACTCTAAAGACAATCAAGACTGAAGGTTCCTGGGGGTCCCCACAAAAGCTCCTGTCTTAATTACACGTGACAAACCCTGGGTATTAATAACTGTGGAGGGCCAACCAGTCGATTTCTTTTGGACTCTGGGGCAAATTTCTCTCTGCCCGCTAAAGCCCATGGTCTGCTTTCCTCTCCATGCACTATTGTAATTGGGCTGTCTGGGTAAGCCAAACATTTTTCAATCATTGATTTTAAGGATGCTTTCCAGAGTTAAATCTACATTAGATCATCTTCTACCTATGACTTTAAGACAATTGAAAGGATTCTTGGGAATTACAGGCTACTGCCACATTTGGATTCCAGGTTATTGGGAACTTGCCTGGCCTTTATATAACGTATAACTGAGACTCAGCAGGCCCAAACCGACAAGGTGGTTTGGTCTCTAGTTACTCAAAAGGCTTTTAAGGCTCTTCAAATTGCTCTCTTGTAGGCTCCAGCTATGAGCTTGCCCACAGGATCAGATTTTAAGTTGTTTGTTACTGAAAATAAAGGCTATGGCCACATTGCCTAAGGGTAATTATTACTATTATTTTGCTAATAGCTAAAACTCATAAGTTTATTAAGAGGTGAAATTTTACTGTACTGACTTCTCATAATGTAAGAGAGATCTTAAACTCAAACATACAGAGAAACAATGTTCAACCTTTAAGTTGCTCTGACTCAAGGGGTGTTGAAAGCTCTAGGAATGGAATATCACACTGTTCCTGGAGACCTTACTCTGGGAAAGGTTAAAAAAAAAAAAAAAAGCTAATGACATTATTAAGAGACATCTGCATAAGCTAACTCAGGAAATACAAGACAGTTGGTTTAAAGTTTTACCTGTAGCTTTAATGAGGGCTCAAGCTGTCCTTAAGAAAAAGAAACTGTCTCTATGACCAACTGTTTTTGTGCACAGATATTGTCATAGATCCTGAAGCCTTAAAATTAACTATACGACTCAGCTTTTAGCTTATAAACAGACATTACCAGGAGGTTAACTCCTGACACAGCCTTTGAGTCAAACTAGCTGTTGTTTGAGCAAGAAACCAAGATGGGCCTGAGAACCTAGGTTGGCTTGCTTCTGCTGACTCCAAAAGTAATGACTCTGCCATTTATCCTCAAGACAAAGCCTTCCTGTCTTGAGCTCATTCCTACATTGCATTCCACAGTCGACATAATTGATGGATCTGCAGAGCATTACCCTCCTCTTAAACTGAAGACTCTCCATGGTGGGTTTCTCCACTTGAGGCAAAGGACTTTCCTCAATTCTGTGATGACATCTAACAATCCTAAGATGGACTGATGTAACCATGGACATAATATAATTTTTAATTTGTATTATGTTTTAACTTGGTTTAATGACTATTGTAAGCCTCTTGATAAAAGTGAAAGTGGAGACTGAAAAAGTTGGCTTAAAGCTCAACTTTCAGAAAACGAAGATCATGGTATCAGGTCCCATCACTTCATGGGAAATAGATGGGGAAACAGGGGAA
Source organism: Budorcas taxicolor (assembly GCF_023091745.1). Taxonomy (NCBI): domain Eukaryota; kingdom Metazoa; phylum Chordata; class Mammalia; order Artiodactyla; family Bovidae; genus Budorcas; species Budorcas taxicolor. The sequence goes on along the minus strand of NC_068929.1, from coordinate 50,315,156 downwards.
ACAGTGTCAGACTTTATTTTTTGGGGCTCCAAAACCACTGTAGATGGTGACTGCAGCCATGAAATTAAAAGATGCTTACTGCTTGGAAGAAAAGTTATGACCAACCTAGATATTATATTCAAAAGCAGAGACATTACTTTGCCGACTAAGGCCCGTCTACTCAAGGTTATGGTTTTTCCTGTATGGATGTGAGAATTGGACTGTGAAGAAGGCTGAGCACTGAAGAATTGATCCTTTTGAACTGTGGTGTTGGAGAAGAGTCTTGAGAGTCCTTTGGACTGCAAGGAGATCCAACCAGTCCATTCTGAAGGAGACCAGCCCTGGAATTTCTTTGGAGGGAATGATACTAAAGCTGAAATTCCAGTACTTTGGCCACCTCATGCGAAGAGTTGACTCATGGGAAAAGACTCTGATGCTGGGAGGGATTGGGGGCAGGAGAAGAAGGGGACAACAGAGGATGAGATGGCTGGATGGCATCACGGACTCGATGGACATGAGTCTGAGTGAACTCCTAGAGTTGGTGAGGGACAGGGAGCCCTGGCGTGCTACAACTCATGGGGTCACAAAGAATCGGACAGAACTGAGTGACTGAACTGAACTGAATGACTATTTTACCTTACATCTGTAACTGTATAACAGGGTTTGTTTCTAACCATCTTGAAAGCTTTTAAGTTACAAATGGTTGTCCAGGGTCCTACGAGTACCAAAACCTCTACCAACTATTACTTGGGGCCCCCAGATCAGAGACACTCAACATGAGGGTTAGGAGAATATGTTGCCTCGACAATTAGGGACAGCATCGCATCACAGCAAGAAGTAGTTATGCAATGAAAACAATGCCCTTTTCCCTTGGCAACATAATTCTCCTAAAAGAAAAAGAGGGGATGAGAGAGTCAATTTCTAGGCAGGTTGATAAGAAGTCAGGGGTTCCCTGAGGAGGAGAAAGGGGTCTGGGATCCTCATGGAGGAGATAGGGGTCTGGAATTCTCAAGGAGGAGGACAGGACAAACTTTTTTTTTTTTTTTCCTCTACATTCCTTAGCCTTAGTCATATAAAACATTTTTTTTTCCTTTTTTTTTTTTTTCCTAGAACTGATGATTACACAACTCAGTTTAAACTCTGTACTAGGGATTATCTAACAACAGTGTATCCTGCTTGACGAGTTTCTCCTTCCTGAAAACCTTCTGACAAATGCTGATATCTTAAAATGTAAATTATGGTTGCCAGTAGTCAGTTCAGTCGCTCAGTCATGTCTGACTCTCTGCGACCCCATGAATCGCAGCACCCAAGGCCTCCCTGTCCATCACCAACTCCAGGAGCTCACTCAGACTCAGGTCCATCGAGTCCGTGATGCCATCTAGCCATTTCATCCTCGGTCGTCCCTTTCTCCTCCTGACCCCAATCCCTCCCAGCATCAGCATCTTTTCCAATGAGTCAACACTTCGCATGAGGTGACCAAAGTACTGGAGCTTCAGCTTTAGCATCAGTCCTTCCAAAGATATCCCAGGGTTGATGTCCTTCAGAATGGACTGGTTCGATCTCCTTGCAGACCAAGGGACTCTCAACATTCTTTTACAACACCACAGTTCAAAAGCATCAATTCTTCAGCGCTCAGCCTTCTTCACAGCCCAACTCTCACATCCATGATGACCACGGGAAATACCATAGCCTTGACTAGACGGGCCTTAGTCGGCAAAGTAATGTCTCTGCTTTTGAATATAATATCTAGGTTGGTCATAGCTTGTCTTCCAAGGAGTAAGTGTCTTTTAATTTCATGGCTGCAGTCACCATCTACAGTGATTTTGGAGCCCCCCAAAACAAAGTCTGACACTGTTTCCCCTGTGTCCCCATTTCCCATGAAGTGATGGGACTGGATGCCATGATCTTCGTTTTCTGAATGTTGAGCTTTAAGCCAACTTTTTCACTCTCCTCTTTCACTTTCATCAAGAGGCTTTTTAGCTCCTCTTCACTTTCTGTCATAAGGGTGGTGTTATCTGCATATCTGAGGTTATTGAGATTTCTCCTGGCAATCTTTATTCCAGCTTGTGTTTCTTCCAGTCCAGCGTTTCTCATGATGTACTCTGCATAGAAGTTAAATAAGCAGAGTGACAATATACAGCCTTGACATACTCCATTTCCTATTGGGAACCAGTCTGTTGTTCCATGTCCAGTTCTAATTGTTGCTTCCTGACCTGTATACACATTTCTCAATAGGCAGGTTAGGTGGTCTGGTATTCCCATCTCTTGAAGAATTTTCCACAGTTTATTGTGATCCACACGGTCAAAGGCTTTGGCATAGTCAATAAAGCAGAAATAGATGTTCTTCTGGAACTCTCTTGCTTTTTCCATGATCCAGCAGATGTTGGCAATTTGATCTCTGGTTCCTCTGCTTTTTCTGAAACCAGCTTGAACATCAGGGAGTTCATGGTTCACGTATTGCTGAAGCCTGGCTTGGAGAATTTTGAGTATTACTTTACCAGGGTGTGAGATGAGTGCAATTGTGTGGTAGTTTGAGCATTCTTTGGCATTGCCTTTCTTTGCGATTGGAATGAAAACTGACCTTTTCCAGTCCTGTGGCCACTGCTGAGTTTTCCAAATTTGCTGGCATATTGACTGCAGCACTTTCACAGCATCATCTTTCAGGATTTCAAATAGCTCAACTGGAATCCCATCACCTCCGCTAGCTTTGTTCATAGTGATGCTTTCTAAGGCCCGCTTGACTTCACATTCCAGGATGTCTGGCTCTAGATTAGTGATCACATCATCATGATTATCTGGGTCATGAAGATCTTTTTTGTACAGTTCTTCCGTGTATTCTTGCCACCTCTTCTTAATATCTTCTGCTTCTGTTAGGTCCAGACCATTTCTGTCCTTTATCGAGCCCATCTTTGCATGAAATGTTCCCTTGGTATCTCTAATTTTCTTGAAGTCTTTCCCATTCTGTTGCTTTCCTCTATTTCTTTGCACTGATTTCTGAAGAAGGCATTCTTATCTCTTCTTGCTATTCTTTGGAACTCTGCATTCAGATGCTTATATCTTTCCTTTTTCCTTTGCTTTTTGCCTCTCTTGTTTTCACAGCTATTTGTAAGGCCTCCCCAGACAGCCATTTTTCTTTTTTGCATTTCTTTTCCATGGGGATGGTCTTGATCCCTGTTTCCTATACAATGTCATGAACCTCATTCCATAGTTCATCAGGCACTCTACATATCAGATCTATGCCCTTAAATCTATTTCTCACTTCCACTCTATAATCATAAGGGATTTGATTTAGGTGATACCTGAATGGTCTAGCGGTTTTCCCTACTTTCTTCAATTTGAGTCTGAATTTGGTAATAAGGAGTTCATGATCTGAGCCACAGTCAGCTCCCAGTCTCGTTTTTGTTGACTGTATAGAGCTTCTCCATCTTTGGCTGAAAAGGATATAATCAATTTGATTTCGGTGTTGACCGTCTGTGATGTCCATGTGTAGAGTCTTCTCTTGTGTTTTGGGAAGAGGGTGTTTGCTATGACCAGTGCATTTTCTTGGCAAAACTCTATTAGTCTTTGCCCTGCTTCATTCCACATTCCAAGCCCAAATTTGCCTGTTACCCAGGTGTTTCTTGATCTCCTACTTTTGCATTCCAGTCCCCTATAATGAAAAGGACATCTTTTGGGGGTGTTAGTTCTAAAAGGTCTTGTAGGTCTTCATAAAACCATTCAACTTTAGTTTCTTCAGCGTTACTGGTTGGGGCATAGACTTGGATAATTGTGATATTGAATGGTTTGCCTTGGAGACGAACAGAGATCATTCTGTCTATTTTAAGATTGCATCCCAGTACAGCATTTTGGACTCTTTTGTTGACCTTTTGTTATGGGTTGTGGGAATGGTAAAATTTTTACATCCTTTAGACAGTCTTTTGACTTATTGTAATAATTAATTAAAAAAATATACAACTCCCTTGCTAACACCAGCCAGTGGGGCTCTCACCGTCACCCTTCTGATGTCTATGTCAGAAGTTTTCTCTGTCGCTTTTCACTTTAATAAAACTCTGCTACACAAAAGCTCGTGAGTAATTAAGCCTGGTCCCTGGTTCCAATGATAAGTCTTCTTTGGAGATCATGAATCTGACACTGTTCACCATAAGCCGTCAATAACAAGGGAACATTTAATGCAAAGATGGGCACAATAAAGGACAGAAACGGTATGGACCTAACAGAAGTGGAAGATATCAAGAAGAGGTGGCAAGAATACATAGAATTGTACAAAGGAAAATCTTCATGACCGAGATAGCCATGATGGTGTGATCATTCAGTTAGAGCCAGACATCCTAGAGTGCAAAGTGAAGTGGGCCTTAGGAAGTATCACTATGAACAAAGCTAGTGGAAGGTGGAGGTGACAGAATTCCAATTGAGCTATTTAAAATTCTAAAAGATGGTGCTGTGAAAGTACTGCACTCAATATATCAGCAAATTTGGAAAACTCAGTAGCTTTGGTGGTTGCTCCTTGGAAGAAAAGCTATGTCTAACCTATCCACAGGACTGGAAAAGTTCAGTTTTCATTCCAATTCCAAAGAAAAACAATGCCAAAGAATGTTCAAACCACCACACAATTGCACTCATTTCACACACTAGCAAAGTAATGCTCAACATTCTCCAAGTCAGGCTTCAACAGTACATGAACTGAGAACTTCCAGATGTTCAAGATGGATTTACAAAAGGCAGAGGAACCAGAGATCAAGTTGCCAACATCCTTTGGATCATGGAAAAAGCAAGAGAGTTCCAGAAAAACATCTACTTCTTTATTAACTACACAAAAGCCTTTGACTGTGTGGATCACAACAAAGTGTGGAAAATTCTTCAAGAAATGGGAATATGAGACCACCTGACCTGCCTTCTGATAAATCTGTACGCAGGTCAAGAAGCAACAGTTAAAACTGGACATGGAACAATGGACTGGTTCTAAATTGGGAAAGCGGTATATCAAGGCTGTATATTGTCACCTTGCTTATTTAACTAATACGTAGAATTTATCATGCAAAATACTGGTTTGGATGAAGCACAAGCTGGAATCATGATTGCCAGGAAAAATATCAATAATATCATATATGCAGACTCCACCCTTACGGCAGAAAGTGAAGAGGAACTAAAGAGCCTCTTGATGAAAGTGAAAGAGGAGAGTGAAAAAGTTGGCTTAAAACTCAGCATTCAAAAAGTGAAGATCATGGCATCCAGTCCCATCACTTCATGGCAGATAGGGAAACAATGGAAACAATGAAATTTTTTTTTTTATTTTCTAGGCCTTCAAAATCACCTCAGAAAGTGACTGCAGCCATGACATTAAAAGATGGTTGCTCCTTGGAAGAAAATCTGTGTCTAACCTATACAACAAATTAAAAAGCAGAAACATTCCTTTGCCAACAAGGGTCCATCTAGTTAAAACTATGTTTTTTCCAGTAGTCATGTACAGATGTGAAGGCCGAGCACCGAAGAATTCTTACTATTGATCTGTGGTGTTGGAAAAGACTCTTGAGAGCCCATTAGACTGCAAGGAGATCAAACTAGTCAATCCTAAAGGCAATCAGTCCTGAATATTCATTGGAAGGACTGATACTGAATCTGAAACTCTAATACTTTGACCACCTGATGCTAAGAACTGGCTCATTGGAAAAGACCCTGATGCTGCTAAAGATTCATGGGATAAAAAGGGGATGACAGAAAATGTGATAGTTGGGTGACATCATCTACTCAATGGACATGAGTTTGAGCAAGCTCCAGGAGTTGGTGATGAACAGGGAAGCCTGGTGTGCTGTAGCCCATGGGATCTCAAAGAGTCAGACATGACTGAGTGACTGAACTGAACCTACTTTGTAAAAAAGTTACTAAACCCTACATTATATCATAGAAATAACATCTATAACCATGCATACATTAATAAATAATATAATGATGCTGTTAATCTTTATGGTTTATAAATTTAGTGTGGCACAGAAATAACACATGATAAGCAAGATTATATTCACTTTTAGAAAAATGTGTGCTTTTCTTTTCAACTTTTGTTTGCTATTTGTATTAAAAAGAAAGTGATTTTAACCTTTGCAGGGGAAGTAAATCTAGGTTTACTATTTGGATTTCTTTTTTCTTTCTTTCTTTTTTTTTTTTTTGATTTCTGACTATTGGCATTCCTTACATAATTTAATGGGATGATTCCTCCTCCTGTTTTGAATAACTAAAAATGGCAAAATACTAATATGCACTCTATCCGTTAATGCAGTTATGTATTAATGCCTAATTTAAAAATATCACATTTCTACTTCAGGGCAGACACTATTTTAAGTGTTAGTGATAAAATGTGGATATGAAATCTCCTATAACCCCTGTTTTTGTGGAGTTTAAAATTCTAAAAAATCAAGTGAAATTTGTGGTTTTAAACCACATTTTAGTGAATAGGCTATATTAATTAAATACATTTCTCTGCAAACCTGAAAAAATTAGTGGTAGGACTTCTGAGACTCTTTAAAGTCAGAATGAAATGGAATATTTGTCATCCCAGTGATGCATGTTTATAGATACAGATTCTTTTTCTATGAAAAAAATGGTAATTTTCTCAGTAAATAGATTTCTAAACAGACTCTCTCAATGTTAGATACCTGAGTTGATGGTTTCAAAATATTTATTCATGGGAGCTGCCCTGCGAAATCACAGCACAAAGGAGACCAACAATTCTGCCTATTTAAACAGCAGAAACAGTTCTTTGGAGTCATATAACAAGAATGAATTCTTGCTGGAGAGGAAGTCTTGCATGCAAACAGACTTTTGGGATAATGAGTTGAATGCTAGAATACACTGAGTAGCTTTAAAAGTCATCTGTAGGCATTTAACAGACGTTTATGCTATTTAGATTTACCCCAAATTTATTTTTTTTTTAATTTTAAACTTATTGCTTCAATTGAAATAACAACAGAAGTATAGTTAACTGGTTATAAAAAGGCTTTAAGATATTTTTAATTGATGTTTCTGCAATGCCTAAAACACATTTATATAGTAAATTTTGATTTCGGGAGAAAAAATAAAGTACTCTTTTTTTTTTTTTTTCTGTAACAGATATTGCACTTTCTTCCCCAATATTCATTTTCCCTTTATTCTCTATTTAATGCATCCTATCAATATTTAATAGACAAATGACCTCCTATAATAAAAGCTGGATTTCTCATTCTCCTTTGCCCAAAAACTTGTCCTTGTGATAATTTTGATTCGAAGCTGATCTTTTATATTACTGAAAAAGTGTCTTTATTTTTATCCAGTTCTGTTATTGGACTATAAATATTTTATAATATTGTGTTAGTTTCTTTACTAACAGTGAATGAATGATATGCATACATATAAATTTGCCTCCTTAAACTGAAAGGAGAATTGCTCCCTTTTCTCTTAAATCGTCTTGAATTTTGTAAAGCAGTGAATGTGTGAACATGTTAGTCACTCTGTTGTGTCTGACTATCTGTGACCCCATGGACTGTAGACTGCCAGGCTCCTCTGTCCTTGGATTTCTTCATGCAGGACTACTGGAGGGGTTAACCATTCCCTTCTCTGGTAGATCTTTCTGACCTAGGGATAATCTGCATTGCAGGCAGATTCTTTACCACCTGGGCCAGCAGCAAATTCAGTCATATTTGATTACAATGTATAAGTTTTCTTACTGAACAAGATAAAGAATAGAAGGGGCATTTGTCCTTGATTGTCAGCCCTGAGTTGCCTATACATATGTGAGAGAGAGGGTTTGTAGTCACTCTCAGCCTAACCTAATTACCACTAATCAATACTAATCAATTACACTCTCAATACTATGAATTATAGCATATATTCATAATCCATATTGAATGATTTTCCTCAAGGTTTGGGAAAAATAGAGTAAAACATCATTGTTATTAAATTGAGTTCTCCAGAATAACACCCTAGATAAGAATTCATGTGCAAGTGATTTATTAAGAATTTGGTTCTCAGGAAAAAAAAAAAAATAGTAAGCAAAGAGGAGGGACAGGTAAACAGTAGAAAATATAGTTTGACAGTGGAAGAATGTGTTTGGCTCTAGACAGAGTCCAAGCTTCAGTGTAATCATGCAGCTGAGCAGAAATGATGCCTCAGAATTTGGTCAAAATCCAGGAAGGAGAGCTGGACATTCCTACTCCAGTAGTGCTTAGTCACTGAGGACTGGGTGTGTGGACTAAAGTCTCTGGTACAATATTCTTTTTGGTAATGACTACAGTAGTTCAAGGGCAGTTGTGGAAAAAGAATCTAGGTGCCAGACTTTAGAAGTGAGGACAGTAAAGTACGATAAATTGTTGGTCAGAAGTACCAAAAGGGATTTGTGATACAATTAAAACAGTAAAACATAATCCAGAAATCATTTCACTAAAAATAATTGTCATATATTTTGGTTTGACTATGTTCTAATTAAGAAAAAATTAACAAAATAAATCATTTATAAAGAGCAATACAAGTGTAAAAGCAACATGTACATAAATTTATAAATATATATACCAGAAATCTTCATATTGTGAAGGGTTATATTTGGTTTTTACTTTAGATCAAATAGTAAATGGTTCTCATGAATTAGTTTCAAGAATGGCAAGGTAAATCAAATATCTATGTTATAACCCATTATTAGCTCTGCCATTTTGATTTAGTTTTGTCAATGGTGATTAAAACATTACCCATTTTTTCCCAAGCAAAGTCAAAGGCAGCATGTTATTGTTGTTCAGAGGAGAAGCGTCCAACTTTTTGAGATCTCATGGACTGTAGTACATGTGGCTTCCTGTCCTTCACTGTCTCCTAGAGTATGCGCAAACTCAAGTCCATTGAGTCAGTGATGCCACTCAATCATCTTATCCTCTGTTGCCCCCTTCTTCTGTCCTTAATCTTTCCCAGCATCACAGTCTTTTCCAATGAATTAACTCTTCACCTGGCCAAAGTATTGGAGCTTCAGCATCAGTCCTTCCAATAAACAAACAGGGTTGATTTCCATTAGGATTGACTGATTTGACCTTCTTGTTGTCCAAGGGACTGTCAAGAATCTTCCCAGCACCACAGATCACAAGCATCCATACTCTGGTGCTCAACCTTATTTATGGTCCAACTCTCACATTTTGAGTATATGGATCTTTGTTGGCAAAGTGATGTCTCTACTTTTTAATACACTATCAGGGTTGGTTGTGGACTTCCCTAGAGGATCAAATGGTAAAGAATCTGCCTCTGATCCAGGAGACTCAGATTCAATTCCTGGGCTGGGAAGATCCCCTGGAGATGGAAATGGCAACTCACACCAGTATTCTTGCCTGGAGAATTCCGTGGAGAGAGGAGCCTGGTGGGTTACAGTCCATATAGTCCATGGGTCACAAAGAGTCAGACATGACTGAGCAACTAACATGCAACACTCACTCACAGGTTTGTCATAGCTTTCCTTCCAGTGAGCAATAATCCTTTAAATTCCTGGCCTCAGTCACCATCCACAGTGATTTTGGAGCCCAAGAAAATAAAATCTGTCACTGTTTCCCATTTTGCCCATCTTTTGGCCATGATCTCAGTTTTGTGAAAGTTGAGTTTTAAGCCAGCTTTTTCACTCTCCTTTTTAACCTTCGTCAAGAGGTTCTTTAGTTCCTCTTCACTTTCTGCCATTAAAGTGGTATCATCTGCATATCTGAAGTTATTGCTATTTCTACCAGCAGTCTTGATTTCAGCTTGTGATTCATGAAGCCCAGCATTTCACATGATATACTCTGTATATAAGTTTAAAAAAACAGGTAAAGATATATAGCCTTGACATATTCCTTTCCCAATTTTGGAAGTCTGTTTCTCAAGAGTATGGTATGCCCATCTCTCTCAGAATTTTCCAGTTTGTTGTGATCCACATAGTCAAAGGCTTTAGCATAATTAATGAAGCAGAAGTAGATTTTTTTTTCTGGAATTCTCTTACTTTCTTTATGATCCAAAGAATGTTGGCAATTGATCTCTGGTTCCTCTGTCTTTTCTAAATCCAGCTTGTACATCTGCAAGTTCTTGGTTCACAGACTGCTGAATCATAGCTTGAAGGATTTGAGGCATTACTTTGCTAGCATGTGAAATGAGCACAGACTTGTGGTCGTTTGAACATTCTTTGCATTGCCTTCTTTGGGGTTGGAATGAAAACTGATCTTTTCCAGTCCTTTGTCCTGACATACTGGGTGCAGCACTTTAACAGCATCATCTTTTAAGACTTGAAATGGCTCAATTAGAATCCCATCACCTCCACTAGCTTTGTTTATAGTAATGCTTTCTAAGGACCACTTGACTTCACATTCCAGGATGACTTGCTTTAGGTGACTGACCACACTATCATGGTTATCTGGGTCATTAATATAGTTCTTTTTTAATATCAGTTCAGTTCAGTTCAGTTCAGTGGCTCAGTCGTGTCTGTCTCTTTGAGACCCCATGAAACACAGCACGCCAGGCCTCCCTGCCCATCACCAACTCCCAGAGTTCACTCAGACTCGGGTCCACTGAGTCAGTGATGCCATCCATCCATCTCATCCTTGGTTGTCCCCTTCTCTTCCTGCCCCAAATCCCTCCCAGCATCAGAGTCTTTTCCAATGAGTCAACTCTTCACATGAGGTGGCCAAAGTACTGGAGTTTCAGCTTCAGCATCATTCCCTCCAAAGAAATCCCAGGGCTGATCTCCTTCAGAATGGACTGGTTCAGCGGCCGCGGCTGAGAGGAGCTACTCCACGACCGAGGTCAGGGGCAGAAGTTGGGAGGACCCCACGCCCAAGGGGCGGCGGCCGAGAGGAGCTACCCCACATCTGAGATCAGGGGCGGCAGCCAAAAGGAGTTATCCCACGTCTGAAGTTAGGGGCGGCAGCCTAGAGGAGCTATGCCGCATCCGAGGTCAGGGGCGGTGGCCCAGGGTGCCAGGCTGCATCAGCACAGGAGCAGCCGAGAGGAGCTACCCCCACCTGAGGCCAGGGGTGGCAGCCAGGAGGAGCTGCCCATGCCCAAGGCCAGGGGTGGTGGCCAGGAGGAGCAACCCCACATCCAAGGAGCAGTAGCTGAGTGGGGGCCAGAGGGCCTAGAGGAGATATTCCACGTTCAAGGTCAGGAGGGGCGGCAGTGAGGAGATACCCCTCATCCAAGGTAAGAGAAACCCAAGTAAGATGGTAGATTTTGCAAGATGGCAGACACACTGAAACCATAATCACAGAAAACTAGTCAATCTAATCACACTAGGACCACAGCCTTTTCTAACTCAATGAAACTAAGCCATGCCCTGTGGGGCCACCCAAGATGGGTGGGCATGGTGGAGAAGTCTGACAGAATGTGGTCCACTGGAGAAGGGAATGGCAAACCACTTCAGTATTCTTGCCTTGAGAACCCCATGAACAGTATGAAAAGCCAAAATGATAGGATACTGAAAGAGGAACTTCCCAGGTCAGTAGGTGCCCAATATGCTACTGGAGATCAGTGGAGAAATAGCTCCAGAAAGAATGAAGGGATGGAGTCAAGGAAAAAACAATACCCAGCTGTGGATGTGACTGGTGATAGAAGCAAGGTCTGATGCTGTAAAGAGCAATATTGCATAGGAACCTGGAATGTCAGGTCTGTGAATCAAGGCACATTGGAAGTAGTCAAACAGGAGATGGCAAGAGTGAACATCGACATTCTAGGAATTAGTAAACTAAAGTGGACTGGAATTTTTAAATATAGTTCTGTGTATTCTTGCCACCTCGTCTTAATCTCTCCTGGTACTCTTAGGATCTTACTGTTTCTGCCCTTTATTGTGCCCATCCCCACATGAAATATTCCCTTGATATCTCTTTTCTTGAAAAGATCTCTAGTCTTTCCCATTCTGTTACTTTCCTTTGTTTCTTTTCGTTGTCTATTTAAGAAGGCTTTCTTCTCTCTCTTTGCTATCTCTGGAACTCTGCATTCAGCTTTCCCTTTTCTCCCTTGCCTTTTGCTTTTCTTCTTTCCTCAACTATTTGTAAAGCTTTTTCACACACCACTTTGCCTCATTACATTTATTTTTCTTTGGGATGGTTTGGTCACTACATCCTGTATGCTATTACAAATCTCCATCCATAGTTCTTTAGGCACTCTGTCTACTAGATCTAATCCCTTGCATCTGTTCATCATCCCTACTGTATGATCATAAGGTGGTTTTCCCTGCTTTCTTAAATTTAAGCCTGCATTTTGCAATAAGGAGTTCATGATCTGATCCACAGTCAGCTCCAGGTCTTGTTTCTGCACTGTATAGGACTTCTCCACATTCAACTGAAAAGAATACAATTAATTTATTTTGGTATTGACCTTATGGTGATGTCCATGTGTAGAGTTGCTGGAAGGCGGTGTTTGCTATGATCAGTGTTCTCTCGGTAAAGCTCTTTTAGCCTTTGTCCTGGTTCATTTTGTACTGCAAGGCCAAATTTATGTGCTACTCCAGATATCTCTCGACTTCCTACTTTTCCAAATTCCTATTATAAAAATGATATTTTTTTTTTGGTGTTATTTCTAGAAGGTCTTATAGGTCTTCATGGAACCATTAAACTTCAGCTTCTTTAGCATTAGTGGTTGGGGCTTAGACTGGATTACTGTGATATTGAATGGTTTGCCTTGGAAATGACCCAAGATTATTCTGTTGTTTTTTGAGATTACACCCAAGTACTGCACTTCAGACTCTTTTGTTGACTATGAGGCCTATTCCATTTCTTCTATGGGATTCTTGCCCACAGTGCTAGATATAATAGTCATCTAGATTTAATTTACCCATTCCCATCTCTTTTAGTTTACTGATTCCTGACATGTCAATATTCACTCTTGCCATCTCCAATTTACCACTTCCAATTTACTTTAATTCATGGATTTAACATTCCAGGTTCCTATGCAATATTGTTCCTTACCACATCACACTTTACTTTCACCACCAGGCACCCCCATAAATTGAGCATCATTTTTGCTTTCGCCCAGCCTCTTAATTCTTTCTGGAGCTACTTTTCCACCCTTCCCCAGTATCATATTAGACATCTTCCAACCTGTAGGGCTCATCTTCTAGAAAACAAATGTAAATATTTTTGAAGAATATAAAAATTTTAATTAACTGAATTTATTAGCAATACTAGATATGCATCTTTGGCTAAATGAATTGTCCAAAATATACACAGAAAATGGACAAACACATAAAGAACTGTAAATAATCATGAAAGTGTAGAATGTAGTCAATGAATAAGAGTCTTGATACACCTAAGAACAAACCTGAATTACTAAAGACTATTACCAAGTGAAAAGTTAGTCTATAATAGTAGCATGAAGAAAAGAGAAAAATATGTGAATGTAAAATGTTTAATTATGTCTGAATCCTTACTTATAAATGTATAAAGTATATTTTTTCAGAAAGACAGAGCACTTATTTTATTTCTATAATTTTTGTCTTTCTTTCCATAAGAAAAAATCCTAAAACAGGAATTCTAAGAAATGACAGTACAAAATCATCTTACTAGTACTATACATTCAATATATATTTCATTCATTATCTTATGAATCCATGTTAAAATTAGCTGCAGTTGCACTGGTTCATTTGAACTTACTGACATTAAAATTTTAAAAATGTTAAAATATCAGGGAATATGTCAAAATATAATAGGGCATATAATTCAGAATTGTTTTCAACTTTGGTATCACTCATAATAGAAAAGTAATATTATCAGAAGTTTTCTTTTGAGCTTTCTTTCTATAGGTATTTTGACTCAGAGTATTTAAAAAGTTAGCAATTGACAGATATTATGGAATAATTCAGATATTTTTTCTGCATTTTAAATAGCAGATCTGCCTTAAGTCAGATGGATAATGACTGATTCAAGCCACATTTCTCCATGAACATCATAGGTATGAAATCATAATGTTCACTGTACTTTAGAGGAAAAGCATCAAGACAGAAGGAAATCACTTAATACTTTAAAGTATATGTTAAAGAAACAAGATAATTTTATTCTTCATTAACTTACTCTTTCAAACTATGCTTCAGTTACAAGTAACAAATTAAATCAATATATTAATGACAAATGTTGGTGCTTGAAAAAATATATTTGTCAAAATATAACACTATATACCTGGGGAAGGAGCTTTACTCCTGAGCATCAGTTACCATGTTTGAGAGAAAGAGAGAGAGAGAGCAAGAGAAAGAGCCTTTATACTGTTTTTGAAGGTTATATGAGATAATGAATATAACAACCTGTAATAAATACACAGTAAGTTGTAGATGGCTTTAAAAAGTGCATAATAGATGATAATATTTGGACATTTGCCTACTCTTGCTATTAATTGCTGGCATAGGACTTAAGTGTTTATTCAAACAAGGCAAAAAGCCAAACCTTCTCAAATTACTTTTTTCTCAGCCTTAGATTGGCATATTGCCGCACACTAACACCTTGAAATCTTCACCTCTTGGTAACTGAGATTTAAAATTGTATGGTAAGGAATGAATTAGTTGATGGCAAGATTAGGTTACCAAGAACACAAAAGTATCTTGTCTCCCATCTCTTTGTTTCATGTCCAGGATGAGATTTTGATTATAATACAAAATATCAAGATAAAGTGAACACACCTTTAATTTATATTCTGTTGGTCCCTATTCTTTTATCAACAAAGGTATAGTTGAATAATCAAATGAAAAAATATAAAAACTGGAACAAAATTGTCTTGGAATAATGTCTTTTTGTTTAATTATTTTTTATTTCAAATGAAACATATGTAGGAGAGTGAAAATTAAGAGAGGAAGAAAAAGAAATTATCAATATAATCTAAAGTGTCTACACTGTCTTTGAGGCCTTTTTGTTGAAAAATGCCTGTTTTAAAGGCACATGTTATAAGAAGAACCATGTTTATGAAAATGGAATGTTTATGAAAATTAGGATAAAAAGCATTCTGATTGATGAATACTTTTTTATATGTAGTACAAAGTCAATTTTCCTTTAAACTTATTTTACTTTTTTTTTCTCTTTAGTGTTTTGTTACACTAAGAATGTTATGTTATCCTAAGAATGTCACAGACACTATGCTTTTTATTCAGTAAAGTCTTCCTTGATGTTACATTCTTTGAATAAAACTACAGATATTTATTATAAATACACTTGAATGATGTTTATCATGTCCAGATTAGAGGTTTCTTATCTTTGAAAATAAGAATAAATATGCACGTAGCATCCAAATGTTTGTATGATTTATCTGTTCACCATATGACTATTACTTCAAATGCCTCTCATCCTGGACTCAATGAAGAGTTTCATATAATGTAATATATGTAATATCATTAGATAGATGATATATATATATAGAATAAGTTTTTCAAATCAACATGACCTGTTGCTCATTCTTTTCAAAGGGTTTTTAAATTTATCTTAAATTTACATATATCCCCAAAGGTTGATTAATCAAACTACAAACAGATATTTTTGAATCATCTTATTTAAAAATTTATTTAATAATTTAAATATAAAAACTGTTTCAAGATACATTTTTCAAATTCATAATATATTTTTGTAGTCATTCATATAAACGAACCTAATTTTTCTTCTCAAACACCATTCTTCTCTATATTTTACCTGCCACATCCAAAGAAATCCTTCCTATTTCAAATATATTCTCTCTATCCTACATAGATGGTACTTTTCATCTTACATAGATGGTACTTTTCATCTGCCTGATGATTTTCTGACTTAGCAGAAGTGACTTGATGACTGTTACTTTTCTATAATGTTAAATAAATTCTTTATTTGGTTATAACTGGAAGTATAGCTTCTGGTGCCCAGTGACTTGATGGCTGTTGTTTCCTTGTGAACGCATAGACAATTCTGAATGGTATGTCACAGAATATGTGGTTGATTACCATGAAAACAGTAGTTTCGATTTGAGGATATGAATGCTGGTTTAATGCTATTGTAATCATCACAAACTCACCCATGAGTATCACATATTGCTGATACAATAGCATTCAGTTCAGTCAAGTAGCTCAGTCGTGTCTGAATCTTTGCGACCCCTTGAATCACACCATGCCAGGCCTCCCTGTCCATCACCAACTCCTGGAGTTCACCCAAACTCATGCCCATCGAATCACCGATGACATCCAGCCATCTCATCCTCTGTCGTCCCCTTCTCCTCCTGCCCCCAATCCCTCCCAGCATCAGAGCCTTTTCCAATGAGTCAACTCTTCTCATGAGGTGGCCAAAGTATTGGAATTTCAGCCTCAGTATCAGTCCTTCCAATGAAAACCCAGGACTTATCTCCTTTGAGACAGACTGGTTGGATCTCCTTGCAGTCCAAGGGATTCTCAAGAGTCTTCTCCAACACCACAATTCAAAAGCATCAATTCTTCTGATAGACAGAGTGCCTGATGAACTATGGACGGAGGCTCATGACATTCTACAGGAGTCAGGGATCAAGACCATCCCCCTGGAAAAGAAATGTGAAAAAGCAAACTGGCTGTCTGGAGAGGCCTTACAAATAGCTGTGTAAAGAAGAGAAGCGAAAAGCAAAGGAGAAAAGGAAAGATATAAGCATCTGAATGCAGAGTTCCAAAGAATAGTAAGGAGAGATAAGAAAGCATTCCTCAGTGGTCAGTGCAAAGAAATAGAGGAAAACAACAGAATGGGAAAGACTAAAGATCTCTTCAAGAAAATTAAAGATACCAAGGGAACATTTCATGCAAAGATGGGCTCTCTAAAGGACAGAAATGGTATGGATCTAACAGAAGCAGAAGATATTAAGAAGAGGTGGCAAGAATACATGGAAGAACTGTACAAAAAAGATCTTCATGACCCAGATAATCATGATGGTGTGATCACTCACCTAGAGCCAGACATCCTGGAATGTGAAGTCAAGTGGGCCTTCGAAAGCATCACAACAAACAAAGCTAGGGGAGGTGATGGCATTCCAGTTGAGCTGTTTCAAATCCTGAAAGATGATGCTGTGAAAGTGCTGCACTCAGTATGCCAGCAAATTTGGAAAACTCAGCAGTGGCCACAGGACTGGAAAAGGTCAGTTTTCATTCCAATCGCAAAGAAAGGCAATGCCAAAGAATGCTCAAACTACCACACAATTGCACTCATCTCACACCCTAGTAAAGTAATGCTCAATATTCTCTAAGCCAAGCTTCAACAGTACATGAACTGAACTTCCAGATGTTCAAGCTGGTTTTAGAAAAGACAGAGGAACCAGAGATCAAATTGCCAACATCTGCTGGATCATGGAAAAAGCAAGAGAGTTCCAGAAAAACATCTATTTCTGCTTTATTAAGTATGCCAAAGGCTTTGACTATGTGGATCATTATAAACTGTGGAAAATTCTTGAAGAGATGGGAATACCAGACCACCTGACCTGCCTCTTAAGAAACCTATATGCAGGTCAGGAAGCAACAGTTAGAACAATAACATTAGCTCAGGGATATTGACCTTTAGCTGACTTTGTGATTTTGACAAGTGTTAAATTTGCAAATAAAGTGAAGAGGGAAAAAGTGCCTATTTCCATAAGGCTTGAAATTAAACAATGAATATTTTTTCCAACACTCTGGTCTACTTAAACTTATAATGGATGTTGGGTTCATGCCAGTGGGAAGATTGCAGAGATATTTTAAAGCAGTCTCTCTCCATCTGAATTTACTAACATCTCCTGTGCTTCAAATTCTGTGCCTAGCACCTAAAAGATAAAGTAAGAGTCAGCCTTTCTTCTTAGAACTTATAGAGAAATAGACAAGAAAGCAATCATGATACAGTGAAAATAAAGGTCTTTGACTGGAGAAGGACTGTGTACTAAACACAGTAAATGCCAGGGTTCCTACAAGACTGGGTTATTAAATTTTTTAACTTGATATCTAGCATATATAAAAAGGTAGTGTACATTAATTTAGCCTGCATTTTATGGGGTTGTTCTAACCACTACCTTTAATGAGCTGTGGGGAAAAGTGAGGTCTCTCACTATAACTTTTCTTTGAAGAAGGAGCAAATTACCACTCAACTATAAAAATAAGTAACTGACTTGAGTACATGTTTGGTTGCCCTAAGATCAGCTTGCACAAAAGTACTGGCTAATCATAGCACCTGAACTTCTCTCTCACATATTACATTGGTTCAGATAACACCTAAATCAGACTGAGGGTCAGCATAGCTAAGATGTGCAGTTGAAAAAAAAGCAAAACTAGGAGTCCTTGTTAAATTCACCCATTGACTGGTAACTGGACTAATCAGCTAGCTGTCTGTTGCCATTAATATGTTACCATTAATACATTTACAAAGTGATAAACATGACAATGAAAGGAAAATATATACACACAATACATTTTTAGAGAAACAAAGCAATATTTTGTGGGAAAATAATGAGCAAGGGAAATAGAGAAATTAAGAGAACCTTGACCCCCTAAAATAGGAGTGCCAAACAGGAACAAATAAAGAATCAACATCTGGGGGAGTGGGTAACTGCTGAAAACAAACTCTGGTCTTTTTTGAAACTAGCATATCCTTTACTACAAAGTAAGATGTAGTAAAGGTGAAAAAAAAGAAAAAGAGATCAAAAAGTCACACTATTTGATTTGGGAATGACAAAAATGGCTTTAATATATTTGCAGTAATTGAAAAAGAATGTCTCCTACTAAGAATTTTGACATATATTGAGAAATTCCAAAATAACCCAATTGATAAGATCATTTAAGTTCCCCTGTGAGGCATAAGTTTGAATTACGAATGGCAAAAGATATCACCTTACCCTAAAATAGAAAAGCCACAAAGGAAAAAAAAAAAAAAAAATCATTCAATACCAAGATGCTTTGTCACATAACTTCTTGCATTGACATTTATGGACTGAATTATTTTGCACATATTTCAAAAATTTTAATCTAAACAAACAACAAATACATATATTTGACACAAAATATTTTGTTGCAGTTTATGAATTCTCTCTAAAGAACTGATCTGAAAATATCTGTCTATATTATTTATACTTGGCACATTTTTGTCAATATTGCAATTTTTGCTCCATTTTTCACAACAATGAGAGCTAATTGCAATTCATGTCAGATTCTCAGTTGAAACATGAATGTTTGGGGAGGCTAAGAAATCATGACCATTCTCTTCTCTGTGCATCATTTGAGAATCAAAATAGGTCACTTGAATTTTATCAGGTTGACTTACTATAAAAATAGTTTTACAGATATAGTGTGTTTTAGCTGTTGTAGATTTTTGACATAATATGGATATTCAACATTCAACATTTAAATATATTCCAAAGGCTCTCCCAATTATGTTTTCCACTGTATAATCTGTCTGCTGTTTTGACATGGTTTTATAGGGATTACGTGAGATATGGCATATAGAGGCCTTAGAGAAAGATTACTTTTCAGCACTCAACTACTTTAGTCATAATTAGTGTCATTGTGATATATTCCTCCTTGATTATTTTAAACATGTTTTTTGCAGTATATTCCTTATTTATGTTCAATGGATAATTTTACATCTTTTAAATTTTACATTGTATAATATTTTATATTGCTATATAATCTCTCATAATGATATGAATTCTCACATTCTTGAGAGTGACTACAATGCTTTTCATGATTTTCAGTTTTATCACTTTGTGTTTATGTTCTTTGCTGTGAATTTTTTCCTGGATAATATTCTTTCCAGGAGGTGACTCTGACTCATTTTCTATGTTTGTGAGCACATATGGGTTTGGTGTGTTAATTTGTCCTAATCTTAAAATATTCTCCTGCTTTGAATCAATTTTTCCATTGGATCTGCATGGTGAGGACTGGGTGACATGTTTTCCTGCAAACATGGCTAAGGTTGAAAAAAGTTAGCTTCATCCTCTTTTGTGCATAATCCTTCCTTGACTTACAACAGGAAGTCCAGAGCTGGCTCTGAGGTACTCTATGGAAATAGCCCCAGATTCTATCTAAAATGGCTTTCAATCTGCAGCCCTGAAGTTCTGCCTTTGATATCTGCACAGTATCCATTTTACAGCTTTATTTCTCTGACATTCAGCGTTACATATTTCCTTTCTGTTCTAGTTCTGGAGGTTTTTCTTTGTTACCTTTGCATCTGGGAATATATTTTAAAGTATTTTAAATGTATTCCAATGATGCTAATGTGCTTGGATAAGTAAGATATATCTTAATACGTATTCTATCCCCTGCCTTGACTTTGAAGCTGATAAGTGTTTTCATTTTTTAATAATCAGGCATATCAAGAATTGACATGGCCTGTGAGTAGCAAATACAAAGCATAATTACGATGGTTATTCAAGAAATTGTAAGATCGGTCTCAAATTTATTGACTGCTGGAAGTATTAGGTTTAATGTCAAGATGTGAACAAATGGAATTTTAAAGAACTTAGGAATGAAATCGCTTTTTAGTGTTCTGAGACTAATCAGTTTTTAATGTAATACATCTGGAAAAAAGTGGATAATAATATCAATAATGCCAGTCATAAAAACACCTAATGCTTACTGAGTGCTGATTTGGTGCTAAATACTCTACTGACTGTTTCACATTTATCTTCTTTAATTGTTGTAGCCATCATTTCAGGAGTTATTTCTATTATACCTATTCCACAGATAAAGAAACTGAGTGCAGAAAGCTAAGTAGTTTTCCTGAGGTTGAATAGTCATATGTTGAGTATCCAGAATTCAAACTTAGCTTGATTTTAGAATTTATAGCTTTACCATCTTTCTGACAACTTAATTTAATATTAAATCATATTGATTATAATTCTGGCTTATTACATATGTTGTTTAAAATAGATCTTATTCCCGGTTCCAAAACTAGAGTGACACAGCCTTACTTTTCAAAGAATCAAATGCTCTGTCAAAAGCTGAGACTGAAATTAAAATTATTTTTAACTTCAGATGATTTATAGGCCATATGGATTATTTTCTATGTAACAATCACATAAATTATATTTTAACTTTCTATAAACATTTGTGAAAACAAATAGCATGCAACGAGCATTACAGTTTTGGAAAAATAGTTTCATTGAACAATGTTAGAAAATAGAAATATTAGTGGAAAGAGGTGCTGTTAAGAGATACCATTTATCAGAGGCTGTTTAGGGCAGTTTTTAGCCTTTTCTATAGCTAAATGACATTAAATATATCCAGTTGTCAGAGTGCCATTCTGTGGTGAATATTCTGACTGTGAGAGTTTTCCAAAGCCTGAGACTAACCATAGCAGCATTTAGATGTAGGCGTTACTGTCCACCATAGGAGGTTAGCATGCTTTTTGTTTGCTTGACATAAATCTCTGGGCAACAACAAATGAACCTCTATTCCAGCTGCTTTTCAAATGCAAGCTTTGTTCCTTTTTGGTTTTTCTAAGGCAGATGCATCACATGAAGTTGTGGGAAGAGAGACTGAGAACTCAGAAAACATTTTTTGGAGTTAATATTTCTCACTTAAAGACAGATACCATAACTGTATTGCATCAGTAACTCAAATATTCTTGACTTTTTAATTAGAGACATAAATCAAAAAATGTATAGTTATTAAAATTTAATGATTCTAATTAAATATAATTTTAATGGAATTCTTTTTGAAGCTTTTCAGAAGTTTTGATTTTTTCTCTATAAAAAGATCCATAGTTTTTGTTAAGTACTATGTATTCTAACTGATATATATGTATATATCTATACACTCCATATATGTATATACTTCATCTATATATGCATTTACACATCCATATGATTTTAATAAAACACTGAAACTTTAATCTGACAAACATAAAAGGAGGAATGTGCTATAGGCTAATATTATATACACTGCTACTTGACCCACTCTAGTATTCTTCCTGATAAACCCCATGGACAGAGAAATTTAGTGGGCTATAGTCCATGGGGTCACAAAGAATCAGACATGACTCAGCAACTAACAATTTCACTTTCACTGCTACTTGACTGTATTATTTTGCTGGTTATAATAATTTTCATCTTTTTCTGAAAATCATTCCATTATACTATCATATCAGTGATGAATAGCAACAGTTTTACCTGCCCCTTGCAAATTATTACATTTTTAAATTTACCTCTCTTTTAATCTCACATGCTAGTAAAGAAATGCTCAAAATTCTCCAAGCCAGGCTTCAGAAATACATGAACCATGAACTTCCAGATGTTCAAGCTGGTTTTAGAAAAGGCAGAGGAACCAGAGATCAAATTGCCAACATCCACTGGATCATGGAAAAAGCAAGAGAGTTCCAGAAAAACATCTATTTCTGCTTTATTGACTATGCCAAAGCCTTTAACTGTGTGGATCACAATAAACTGTGGGAAATCCTGAACGACATGGAAATACCATACCACCTGACCTGCCTCTTGAGAAATCTGTATGCAGGTCAAGAAGCAACAGTTAGGACTGGACATGAAACAACAGACTGGTTCCAAATAGGAAAAGGAGTACGTCAAGACTGTATATTGTCACCCTGCTTATTTAACTTATATGCATAGTGAGAAACCCTGGGCTGGAGGAAGCACAAGCTGGAATCAAGATTGCCGGGAGAAATATCAATAACCTCAGATATGCAGATGACACCACCCTTCTGGCAGAAAGTGAAGAGGAACTCAAAATCCTCTTGATGAAAGTGAAAGAGAGTGAAAAAGCTGGCTTAAAGCTCAACATTCAGAAAACTAAGATCATGGCACCTGTTCCCTTCACTTCATGAGAAATAGGTGGGGAAACAGTGGAAACAGTGTCAGACTTTATTTTGTGGGGCTCCGAAATCACTGCAGATGGTGATTGCAGCCATGAAATTAAAAGACGCTTACTCCTTGGAAGAAAAGTTATGACCAACCTAGATATTATACTCAAAAGCAGAGACATTACTTTGCCAACAATGGTCCGTCTAGTCAAGGCTATGATTTTTCCAGTAGTCATGTATGGATGTGAGAGCTGGACTGTGAAGAAGGCTGAGTGCTGAAGAATTTATGCTTTTGAACTGTGGTGTTGGAGAAGACTGTTGAGAGTCCCTTGGACTGCAAGGAGATCCAACCAGTCCATTCTGAAGGAGATCCACCCTGGGATTTCTTTGGAAGGGATGATGCTAAAGCTGAAACTCCAGTACTTTGGCCACCTCATGTGACGAGCTGACTCATGGAAAAAGACTTTGATGCTGGGAGGGATTGGGGGCAGGAGGAAAAGGGGATGACAGGATGAGATGGCTGGATGGCATCACTGACTCGATGACGTGAATTTGAGTGAACTCCGGGGGTTGGTTATGGACAGGGAGGCTTGGTGTGCTGCTATTCATGGAATTACAAAGAGTCGGGAACGACTGAGCAACTGAACTGAACTGAAATGAATAAGTGCAAAAGAATGATAAATGAGCACAATATCCAGCACCTATTATTATTTTGGTCCTGGCTTTAGTGGCTATGTGTCAGGTGTTTCATTGTTCCACTATTGTGTATGATGATGGCTTTTGGCCTGTATGTGCATTATCTCATTGATGTAGTTCCTATTAGTTTGAATGTCTTTCTGTAGTATATGTGTTGAATTTTGTCAAATGCCTTTTCACTGTTTGCAAAAAATTATATTTCCTCATTAGATTTATTAAAATGAGAAATATTTGCTATACATTTTCCACCATTGAACATTTTTGTATTTCTGGGATAAGCTAATTTAATCTTGTTTTAACAGTCTGCTAAATTCTGTTTAAAAATGTATTTTTTTATTAATGTCAGTAATTGAGGTTGATATATAGTTACTTCTTTTAGGGGAAAGTCCTTATTAAGTTTGAGTGAAAATGTTATACATGATTTAAAAATAATTTTGTTTCATCTAACTTAACCCTCTCTAGATCTAGACGATGTTATCACATATTAAAAACTTTATTTTTAATGGCTGAGTAAATTGATGCTTTTGAACTGCGGTGTTGGAGAAGACTCTTGAGAGTCCCTTGGACTGCGTGGAGATCCAGCCAGTCCATTCTAAAGGAAATCAGTCCTGGATGTTCTTTGGAAGGACTGATACTAAAGCTGAAATTCCAGTACTTTGGCCACCTCATGCGAAGAGTTGACTCATTGGAAAAGACCCTGATGCTGGGAGGGATTGGGGGCAGGAGGAGAAGGGGACGACAGAGGATGAGATGGCTGGATGGTATCGCTGACTCGATGGATGAGAGTCTGAGTGAACTCCGGGGGTTGGTGATAGACAGGGAGGCCTGGCGTGCTGCGATTCGTGGGGTCGCAAAGAGTCGTCAGACACGACTGAGTGACTGAATTGAATTGAATATTCCATTATGCTATGTTTGTGAGGGTGTGTGTATACACCACATCTTTATCTATTTGTCTACCAGTAGACATGTATGTTTCTTCTTCATCTTGACTAAAAGCTGCAATAAATGGTAGGGTGCATAATTCAAAGAGAAATAAATGACTCAGAATGAGAAGGATGAATACTGCATGATCACACTTATTAACTCTTACTTGCTCAATCATGTGTGACTCTTTGCCGACCCCATGAGATGTAGCCTGCCAGGCTCCTCTATCCATGGGATGTCCCAGGCAAGAATACTGGAGTGAGTTGCCATTTTCTTCTCCAGGGGCATCTTCCCAGCCCAGGTATTGAACCCAGGTCTCCTGCTTTGCAGGCAAATTGTTTATCATCTGAGCCACCAGGGAAGCTCCAGGCACTTACATGTGAGATCTAAATAAACAAATAAAGCAAACAAAATATAAACAGACACATACATACAGAGAACAAACAAATGGATGCTAGAACGGTATGGGATGAAAGGGTAGAAGAGACATGTAAAGAGGATTAAGAGGTATACATCTCCAGTTGTATAAGTCATGGGATGTCATACACAGTATAAGGAACACAGTCAATAATATTGTAATAATTTTAATATGGGGACAGATGATTATTAAAGTTATTACATAACATGATCATTTCATAATGTATGCAAGTACCAAATTCATAGGCAATATGCTGAAGTTAGCATAATATAGTTGTATGTCAACTACATTTCAATACAAAACAGTTTAAAATTCCCTTCTTTTTTGAAAGTATTAATCGAATGTTCTGAAAGTATTAATCTGAAAATTGACTTGTCTGATCTTCAAATGCTTGAGTGTTCAGGTAAAATCGCCAGGGGTTTGAAGAAGTTAGTTCTTGAAAAAAATCTGTATTTTCTCATTGTAAATAAGTCTGTTAAAAGTTTTGGTAACAAACATTTCTAGAGCATTACTCATTTTTTTGGAATTTTAAAAAATATTTTTGTGTAGAGTTAAAATATTTTATCATTTTGCCTTTTATATTTTAACCAATTCTTTAGTGGTTATTTTTAACTTTAAAAAGTTATTTACTAAGTCATGAGATTATCCATAAGTTTATCTATTATTTTTTCAAATAATAATTAACATTTTAAAAATGATATTAGTGTTAGTTTTCTTGTTTTTAAAATAATAACATAAAAATATATTTTCTTATTAATTTTGAGCTTTTAAAAATTGAGTGACAGTTATTTTGATGTTTGATCCATACTAATGTCATGTTTTCTCTCTATAAGCAGTTAATGAAATATATAAAGCAATATATAATACAGTCATACAGTCTTTGTATAGCATCTATACTATACTATATATTATAGTATATTATATGCTATACTACAGAATATAGATACTACATATCATTATAGACAATTATATAGTTATATATATATATGTGTGTATATATATAGTGTTACATATGTATATCTATAGATACATTTTACAGTAGAGTGTTAACTCACTGAGGGCTTGGGGGCTCAAACTCTGCCATTCCAAACAAAAGACTCATCTTTAACCCATTCTGGGAGATATACTATGAACCCTTGGAATTCTGCCTGAAAAGAGTGTCTTTTAAGAGTTTCTGTACTTCTACACGACTGAGTGAGTTCACTTTCACTTTTCACTTTCCTGCATTGGAGAAGGAAATGGCAACCTACTCCAGTGTTCTTGCCTGGAGAATCCAAGGGACACAGAGCCTGGTGGGCTGCCGCTTCTGGGGTCACACAGAGTCGGATGCGACTGAAGCGACTTAGCAGCAGCAGCAGTACTTCTACATAGGGACTTCCCTGGTGGCTCAGATGGTAAAGTGTCTGTCTACAATGTGGGAGACCTGGGTTCAATCCCTGGGTCGGGAAAATCCCTTGGAGAAAGAAAAGGCAATCCACTCCAGTACTATTGCCTGGAAAATCCCATGCACAGAGGAGTCTGGTAGGCTACAGTCTATGGGGTCGCAGAGAGTCAGACACAACTGACATATGGAGTCTTTGGCTATGCCATACAGTTTGTGGTAGCAATGCAATTAATGGTGAGTGTTTATTTTTGTTCACATGTGGTCTCACCTCTGCTTTATCAGCTCTCTGCAGAGAGGGGAGGGAGAGAGATGAACACTAAACAATTAATAACAGACCTGTGAATATCTAATGCCCACATCAGAAACCTCCAGTAAAATCCCTGGGCACCAGTTTCAGATGAGCATCCTTGCTTGTCAATATTGTATCATTGCAAGCAGAATTAAGTGCTGTATGCATCACTCCATGGGGAAAGGACAACTGAATACACCTGACTGGTTTCTCTCTAAGTCATATGCACCTTTGCCTTTGCTCATTTTGATTTGTGTCCTTTCACTGTAATAAACTATATTCATGAATATAGCAGCTTATCTGAGTTCCATTAGTCTTTCTAGTAAATCATTGAATGAGTATAATCTCTGACACAAGATATGATATATACATACACATTTTTCCTTTTCTATTAACTTTTCTGTCTTCTCTCTCTGTTGTCTGTTCCCCATCACACAATTTTAGTCAAAGTAATTATTGTTCTTTGTGTTTACCTTCATACTTTAAAGATAATTATAACCTTCTTGTTTTGCCATATTTACATAATTTATGGCTTCCAACTATTAAAGATATATAAAAAACTATTCTTATGGTCTATCTTCTACTTATCTTCTGTTTTTTTTACATTATTTTGACATTGGTTGGAAAAAATGCACATTCTATTGTCACACTTACACCACATTAGTTTTCCTCTTAACTCTGCAGTTCAATATACCAACACTTACTTCTGGTCTTTTGTTGCAGTTTCACAGGTTATCTTCATTGGGAGATAATCTTTCAAGAGTTTTCTTCAACAAAGCTCATTGAAACAATATTTCTTGGTATAGTTTTATAGAACTATTAAATTTATACTTGAATATAGACTGTCTAAATAAAAATTAGTACTGTCTTCCTTTTATTCACCAAATATCCTGTAGATATAGCTGAGTTTTCATTTAACTTTATTCTGTGGAAGCCTAGGTTCTTATTCTGCTTTAAAACAGCTTAGAAAACTTTGCTTGACTCTCCAAAGTGTGCTTTTTTTATACTTAATTACCATAAACTTAATTAGGATATGCTTGATATGGGCAACTGTCTTTGACTCATCGTGGTCCCATTGAAAGTCTGTGTCCCATTTGCTTAGGACTGGCATGCCCAAAGGAAAAGAACAAAACATGAAACAAAAAGAAGTAGGATATAAACTTTTCTGACATTATTAAGGAAGTTAGACCTTTCTAAATCTGTACTATTTAGGGTAAATTTCTTAGAATCAGAAAAGTATATCTTAGCAACTTAGTGCTTTGTGCTATTTTTTACTTTGAATTTTCTTTTTTCATTTTTATTTTCCTCCTACTGTCTCATCTTCTTCTTTAACTGTTTCTTCCTTTTTTGTTTTTCTTCTTTGTATTGCTGTGTAATTTTTTACAAAATTTTTTAGGCAATATTTGGCTATATTGTGTGAGGGGGAAAAAATGAAGCATTTATTACTGTTTGTGTTGAAACAGCTATTCTGTTTTGGTGTAAAGTTTTAACATAGGCATACTGGTTTCCCCAGTTAACATGTACTTTTGACAGTGGGGATGAAAACTGCATACTCTTAAAGAATATCAATACTCAATTGTAGACCATTTACTTAGAGATTATCTTTCAAGTAGGTTAAATAAGACACTTCCTTAAACAGTTGCCAGTATTAATCAATGACATTGATCAATTAAACAAATTTCATTGGGATTTATTAGGAAATGAAATCCATGACAATTTGAAAAAATAATCATTAATCAAAGGACAAAATAATTTACCTAACATACTTCAAAACAGATAGCTTAAATTGAGTTTCTCAAATCACTTTTAAAAATCATTAAAAATAAAAATATTTTAAAGTATTAAATGAAAAATATTTAATATTTAAAAATTATTATAAAGTGTACAAATGTTCTCCACCATGCACTTTATATTTGTAAACATACTTAGCTGCTCCTAAACCCATGTCTTGACATTAACATTAACTGAAATTGTACTGTGCTGATATTGTATTCTGCTGTCTTTGTCCTGATAAATTCAAATGAAAATAATTTGCATTTTAATCCTATAAAGTGTAATACTGAAATTCGCTCTTGACACAATGAAAGTGTGAAGAAATAATTTAATTTAAATGAATAAATTATTCCATTTAATATGCAAAATATGCATCATTGCCAAGTAAAAGGCAAATGACATCATTCCACACTCTATGAACAGAGATTTTTGTGGTATTCCAAATAGCAAAAGGCAATGATAAAACAAACTAATTGCACAGAATAGACATTCAAATAAAAATGATCTGATAGTCACTGATTTCCTGTTTACTCATACCCACTTGTTAAACTCAAATAAGTGTATTGATAAACATTTCATTTGTTGGTACTACTTATGGCTTGTGATAGAAAACAACTTCTAAGTGACTTAAGCAAAGTTGGAAGTTTAGTGATTTGTGAATCTAAAAGTTCCAGAGGTTCATCTGATGTGAAGAAGGCTGGAATCTCAACATCGTAAATGTCATCCAGACACTGTGCTTTTTTTATCCTTTAGTTCTATTTCAAATGTGTTGGCTGTAGTATCAGCGAAAGTTAGGCTCACATTATACAAAAGATTGTCACCAGTAGTTTCAGAAAAGAAAAAGAATAAAAAAAAAAAAAAAAAAAAAAAAAAGATGGGAATATTCTATTCAAAATAACCAGTCTCACTTTTGACCATATTGATTTATCAGACCATGATTAAACCAGGATATGTTCGCAGAAGAAAAGAAGATATTTAAGGGTAAGATCTAGATAATAGATTACAACTGAAATAAAGTGATAGATTGGCTTGAATTATTGAAATCAGAGTGGGAGAGTGTTTCATCAAGAATAGATGCTGCAAGAAAAGGTGGCATGAGCTGATCAGCCCAAATAATATGCCCCCAAAATTAAATATTCCATGAGAGGTATTCAAGGAATGACTTTTTTTTCTTTCTTTTTTTTTTTTTCTTCAGTACAACATTCTAGGTATCAAACAGATTGCTTCTTCAGTTCAGTTCAGTTCAGTTCAGTCGCTCAGTCGTGTCCAACTCTTTGCAACCCCATGAACCACAGCACGCCAGGCCTCGCCGTCCATTACCAACTCCCGGAGTCCATCCAAATCCATGTCCATTAAGTCGGTGATGCAATCCAAACATTTCATCCTCTGCCATCCCCTTTTCCTCCTGCCCTCAATCTTTCCCAGCATTAGGGTCTTTTCCGAAGAGTCAGCTCTTTGCATCAGGTGGTCAAAGTATTGTAGTTTCAGCTTCAACATCAGTCCTTCCAATGCACACACAGGACTAATCTCCTTTAGGATGGGCTGGTTGGATTTCCTTGCAGTCCAAGGGACTCTTGAGAGTCTTCTCCAACACCACAGTTCAAAAGCATCAATTTTTCAGTGCTCAGCTTTATTTATAGTCCAACTCTCACATCCATACATGACCACTGAAAAAACCATTCAGTTCAGTTCATTTCAGTCACTCAGTCGTGTCTGATTCTTTGAGACCCCATGAATTGCAGCACGCCAGGCCTCCCTGTCCATCACCAACTCCTGAAATTCACTCAGACTCATGTCCATCGAGTCAGCGATGCCATCCAGCCATCTCATCCTCTGTCGTCCCCTTCTCCTCCTGCCCCCAATCCCTCCCCGCATCCGAGTCTTTTCCAATAAGTCAACTCTGCACATGAGGTGGCCAAAATACTGGAGTTTCAGCTTTAGCATCATTCCTTCCAAAGAAATCCCAGGAGTGATCTCCTTCAGAATGGACTGGTTGGATCTCCTTGCAGTCCAAGGGACTCTCAACAGTCTTCTCCAACATCACAGTTCAAAAGCATTAATTCTTCAGCGCTCAGCCTTCTTCAGAGTCCAACTCTCACATCCATACATGACTACTGGAAAAACCATAGCCTTGACTAGACGGACCTTAGTCGGCAAAGTAATGTCTTTGCTTTTGAATATGTTATCTAGGTTGGTCATAATAGCCTTAACTAAATGGACCTTTGTTGACAAAGTAATGTCTCTGCTTTTTAATATGCTCTCTAGGTTGGTCATAACTTTTCTTCCAAGAAGTAAGCATCTTTCAATTTCATGGTTGCTATCACCATCTGCAGTGACTGCCAAAATGTAGTGTTGTCTGCATATCTGAGCTTATTGGTATTTCTCCCAGCAATCTTGATTCCAGCTTGTGCTTCCTCCAGCCCAGGGTTTCTCATGATGTACTCTGCATATAAGTTAAATCTTCAAAGCTTAGCAAATTATTGGTTATACTAGCATTGTTAAAGCAGCAATATTTATTATTCTGAAAGGATAATATTGATTAATATTTGTTAATATGATGTTTTATTATCCTTAAAATTTAAAACAAAATCATATTAACTAGCAAATGTGGAAATTACAAATGTGCATTTTTTCTATTAAGCCCAGATTGGAGAATTGAAGCAAGCAAGAAAGTACCATTTATAGTATCAAAATAATATGCTTTATTTGACTTGTATGATTTTGATATTTGTTTTATGTATTTATCCATTAACTTTAAATGAAAATTGATGGAAAGTTAGGATTTAACAAACAAGTTAGTGGATATGTAATCTAAATCCTACCAATAGTATTGACAATATGAATGCACCTGGTAGATATATTAAGTGAATAAGCAAGAAAGAGGAAGGAGACAAATACTGTATCAGTTCAGTTCAGTTCAGTCACTCAGTCATGTCCACCTCTTTGCCACCCCATTAATCTCAGCATGCCAGGCCTCCTGTCCATCACCATCTCCCAGAGTTCCCTCAAATTCAGGTCCATCGAGTAGGTGATGCCATCCAGTCATCTCATCCTCTGTTGTCCCCTTTTCCTCCTGCTCCCAATCCCTCCCAGCATCAGGGTCTTTTCCAATGAGTCAACTCTTTGCATGACGTGGCCAAGTACTGGAGATTCAGCTTTAGCATCATTCCTTCCAAAGAAATCCCAGGGTTGATCTCCTTCAGAATGGACTGATTGGATCTCCTTGCAGTCTAAGGGACTCAAGAGTCTTCTCCAACACCACAGTTCAAAAGCATCAATTCTTCGGTGCTCGGCTTTTTTCACAGTCCAAATCTCGCATACATACATGACCCCTGGAAAAACCATAGCCTTGACTAGACGGACCTTTGTTGGCAAAGTAATGTCTCTGCTTTTCAATATACTATCTAAGTTGGTCATAACTTTTCTTCCAGTGAGTAAGTGTCTTTTAATTTCATGGCTGCAATCACCATCTGCAGTGATTTTGGAGCCCCCAAAAATAAATACTGCATAATCTCACTTATATGTGAAAGATCAAAAATTCAAATTTGTATAAGTGGAATAAAATTGTTGTAACAGGGGTTTCAGGATGGAGTATATGGAGAGATATTTGTCAAAGACTATAAACATTCTTTTAGAAGATAAGCAAGTTCTGGGAATCTAACGCACAACATTTTTATTACAGTTAATTGTAATGTATCATACATCTGAAAATTGAAAGTACAACTTAAATATTTGTTTTCAGTTTTGGTGTGGTGAGACACACTGAGATAGATAACTCAGACTTTTAGAAGTGAGATTTTTGTCGAAATTATTATTTTTTAAAGTTATTTGCAATAAACACAAATAATGAAAGGTTATTAAAAGTTCTCACCACAAAAAGTGATAGCTAACTTAAAGTATCAATCACTGTGTAATTTCTAAATATATCCAATCAACAAAATGTACACCTTAAACTTGCACAGTGTTAAATGTGGAATATATATTAGTAAAGTTGTGGGAAAAGTCACCACCAATAATGCTGTAATCAACCTAGGAATGCATATATCTCCTTGAAATCCTGTTCTCCTTTTTTGTTTTTTTTTTTAGAGATATAACTAGAATTTCTTGACCATATGACCATATGGTAGATCTATTTTCAAATTTGGAGTATACTCAACAATGTTTTCCACAGTGGTTGAACCACTTTGCATTAATGGTGCTGGGAAAACTGGATCAACACAGAACAATGAAATTTCACCCCTATCAGACACTGCACACACTCTTAACTTTAAATGAATCAAAGACTTAATGAAACAAGAGGCATGTGAATGAGGCAATCTTAGATAACACACCATAAGATGAAGGTGACTTTGTTATTATATCACACCAAACAAGCAGACCTCTGAGTTGAAAACAGAGTAGCCAAAATATGACCCACTTAATAATCTGGGAACAACTTCAATATTTGTTTTCAGTTTCAGTGTGGTGAGACACACTGAGATAGATAACTCATAGACTTTTAGAAGTGATACTTTTGTCAAAATTATTATTTTTTAAAATTATTTGCAATAAACACAAATAATGAAATGTATAAAGGATATGAAATACAAAGTTCATTTTTAAACTTTAGAGTCACAGATTTAAAATCAATTTGACAACTACTTATGCATTTGTTACTCTATTTTTATGTCTTTTCTTCACCTATTTAATATAGTTATGAAGTAAATACTTAAAGTTGATTTTCCTTTCATCCATCAGTCATTCATTTATATACAATTATTAGCATATTTTCAACTGTAGAGTAGAATATAAGTTTATTGAGTAATAACTGACAGAGCTTAAAATAAAACATGGGTGAAAAAAGAGTGACAGTTATAAATAGTAGGAAATAAGTGTGCAAATCAGTCCTACAGTCTGATGAACTTGATTAATGTATAGTCGCTTTTCAGTAGATTTGCAAACGGAAAGCTTATTGGGGGGAGGGTGGAGAAATTGTAAGCCCAATGTCAGGATCTATTTGGCTTTAAGAATTTGTGATTAAAAATACTGTCTAGCTAATGAAAGTGATAGTCTTTAAGCTCTCACCAAACACACTATTTTTTAAAAAGTGTTGTGATAGCTACAAATGTTGGTGTTGCATAGAAAGAAATTGGCTGAAAATACAGCAACTATTTGGTACACTGAGAATATCTTTTTAATGTTCCCATGAAAATAAAAAATAATAATTTTTCTTAATATAAGTACATAATTACACATTAATAAAATAAAACATTAATATTTCAAATAACATTTCCACACCATGGGTTAGGAGAACATTTTAATGTTACACCCAGAAGCTAAAGATGTGAAATGGAATTGAATAGAATGCATTGTATCTCAAACTATGTATAAATTTTCATCAAACTTCATCTACATTTACTATGTATGTCTCTGAGTGTGTGTGTGTGCATATGCTTGTGTCATTTTAACACAAACTATCTTATTGTGAATTACATCAATAGTAAAAAACATTGAGGCACATGTTCTTTCATTTCCAATAAACCAACACAAAAAATAATTTCACAGTTCAGTACACAGAAACTCACAATTAACTCGATAGAGTAAATTTTCATCAAACTCCATCTACATTTACTATATATGTCTCTGAGTGTGTGTGTGCCTGTGATTGTGTCATTTTAATATAAACTACTTTATTGTGGATTTCAATGAATACTAAAACACACTGAGACACATAGTTTTTTTTTTTATTTTCATTAATACAACACACAACATTTTCATATTTCAGTACACAGAAACTCACAACGTACTTCATAGAGGAGAACTTGCACTAGCCATATTTTCTGAATGAGAGATTAGAAAGTAGCAACAAAAATAGAACTTCATTGCTCATGTAATAACCTAGTCATTTCTAACTTGGAAAAAAAAAAAAAACCTCTTAAAAGTGATTGGATCTGAGAAAAATAGCCAGGTGTTTACAACTTTGAACTAGTAATCTGTTCAAATATATAGGATATCACTTAGAAGAAAAGTTATGACCAACCTAGATAGCATATTGAAAAGCAGAGACATTACTTTGCCAACAAATGTCCATCTAGTCAAGGCTATGGTTTTTCCAGTGGTCACGTGTGGATGCAAGTGTTGGACTGTGAAGAAAGCTGAATGCCGAAGAATGATGCTTTTGAACTGTAGTGTTGGAGAAGACTCTTGAGAGTCCCTTGGACTGCAAGGAGATCCAACCAGTCCATTCTGAAGGAGATCAACCCTGGGATTTCTTTGGAAGGACTGATGCTAAAGCTGAAACTCCAGTACTTTGGCCACCTCATACAGAGCTGACTCATTGGAAAAGACTCTGATGCTGGGGGAGACTGAGGGCAGGAGGAAAAGGGGACAACAGAGGATGAGATGGCTGGATGGCATCACTGATTCGATGGATGGATGGCATCACTGACTCAATGGGCGTGAGTTTGAGTGAACTCAGGGAGATGGTGATGGACAGGGAGGCCTGGCGTGCTGCGATTCATGGAGTCGCAAAGAGTCAGGCATGACTGAGCAACTGAACTGACCTGAATCCTTAATCAGAGGAAATAAATACCAAAGTGTTTCATTGTCATAAGGTATAATTTAAAATTCCACAAAATCAATTAATTAAATTCAGTAAAGTTTAATAAATTTAAGCAAGAGACAAGATAGTGAAAAGAAAACTCTGAACGCAGAGTTCCAAAGAATAGCACAGAGAGATAAGAAAGCCTTCCTCAGCGATCAATGCAAAGAAATAGAGGCAAACAATAGAATGGGAAAGACTAGAGATCTCCTCAAGAAAATTAGAGATACCAGGGGAATATTTCATGCAAATATGGGTACAATAAAGGACAAAAATGATATGGACCTAGCAGAAGCAGAAGATATTAAGAAAGGTGGCAAGAATACACAGCACAACTA
Source organism: Budorcas taxicolor (assembly GCF_023091745.1). Taxonomy (NCBI): domain Eukaryota; kingdom Metazoa; phylum Chordata; class Mammalia; order Artiodactyla; family Bovidae; genus Budorcas; species Budorcas taxicolor. The sequence continues at coordinate 50,280,084 of NC_068929.1, read as the reverse complement.
TACAAAAAAAGTTCTTCATGATCCAGATAACCATGATGATGTGATCACTCACCTAGAGCCAGACATTCTGGAATGTGAAGTCAAGTGGGCCGTAAGAAGCATCACTATGAACAAAGCTAGTACAGGTGATAGAATTCCAGTTGAGCTATTTCAAATACTAAGAGACAATCCTGTGAAAGTGCTGCACTTAATATGCCAGCAATCTTGGAAAACTCACCAGTGACCACAGGACTGGAAAATGTCAGTCTTTATTCCAATCTCAAAGAAAGGCATTGACAAAGAATGTTAAAACTACTTCACAATTGCACTAATCTCATACACTAGCGAAGTAATTCTCAAAATTCTCGAAGCCATTCTTCAACAGTATGTGAATCGTGAAATTTCAGATGTTCAAGCTGGATTAAGAAAAGACAGAGGAACAAGAGATCAAATTGCCCACATCAGTTGGATCATTGGAAAAGCAAGAGAGTTCCAGAAAAACATCCACTTCTGCTTTATTGACTATGCCAAAGCCTTTGACTGTGTGGATCACAACAAACTGTGGAAAATTCTGAGAGAGATGGGAATACCAGACCACCTGACTTGCCTCTTGAGAAATCTGTATTCACGTCAAGAAACAACAGTTAGAACAGGACTTGGAACAACAGACTGGATCCAAATCAGGAAGGGACTATGTCAAGGCTGTTTATTGTCACCTTGCTTATTTAATATGTATGCAGAGTACATCATGTGAAATGCCAGTCTGGATAAAGCACAAGCTGGAGTCAAAATTGCCGGGAGAAATATCAATAACCTCATATATGCATTAGACACCACCCTTATGGCAGAAAGTGAAAAAGAACTAAACAGCCACTTGATGAAAGTGAAAGAGGAGAGTGAAAATGTTAGCTTAAAGCTCAACATTTAGAAAACTAAGATCATGGCATCCAGTCCCATCACTTCATGGCAAATAGATGGAGAAACAGTGGAAACAGTGACAGACTTTATTTTGAGGGGCTCCAAAAATCACTGCAGATGGTGACTTCAGCCATGATATTAAAAGATGCTTGCTCCTAGGAAGAAAAGCTATGATCAACGTAGACAGCATATTAAAAAGCAGTGACATTACTTTGCCAGCAAAAGTCCGTCTAGTCAAAGCTATGGTTTTCCAATAGTTGAACAATAAAGAAAGCTAAGTGTACAAGAATTGATGCTTTTGAACTTTGGTGTTGGAGAAGACTCTTGAGAGTCCCTTGGACTGCAAGATCAAACCATTCAATCCTAAAGATCTGTCCTGGGTGTTCATTGGAAGGACTGATGAAGCTGAAACTCCAATACTTTGGCCATCTGAAGCAAAGAGCTGACTCATTAGTAAAGACCTTGATGATGGGAAAGTATGAACGCAGGAACAGAAGGAAGAGACAGACATGAAATTGTTGGATGGCATCTTTGACACAATAGACATGACTTTGAGCAAATTATGGGAGATCGTGTGGACAGGGGAAGCCTAACATGCTGCAGTGAATGGCACTGCAAAGAGTTGGATATGCCTTAGAACGGAACAACAGTAATGAAAGTGTTAATTATTAATATTTGGAACAGCTTTAAGATGTTATGGGTAAAAAATACAAAATCAATCAAGCAAGATATTATCAATCCTTTGGATATCATTTTAGTGCATCATTTTTTATTATACTTTAAAAGATATTCCATGAAGAAAAAATACTCATTAAAATATTTAGTCTTTGAAAGGACTTTATTTTTAAACGAAGAATGAGACCTTTTAGTCCATATAGCTAATGACTTGTACATTAAACCTTACAGGTTACAGAAAACACTTGCCTATATTACCATTTTTCTTTCTCAATATTAATTTGTGTAAGAGATAATATATTACTTTAAAATAGGGTAATAAATGCTCAACTTCTATGAGATCATGGAGCTACAAAACTTTAACTTGAAACTCAAATACAAGGCTCCTAAATCTTACCTCAAAACATGGTAGCAATAGGTAATGAGGTCTTTACTGCACTAACAAAACTAGGAAACTTTTTTTTTTTAATACTTAATGCTTTGAAAACACTAAAGTGTATGGAAAACAAATGAATTTGAATTTATGGGAAAATTTTAAAAATTAGAATTGCATCTGATAAGATAGCCAGCTGAAAATTTGATTCACATTTAAATATCAAGAAAAGAATTTATTTAGTTTATACTCAAGGAATGAGTTATAATTAACATTAAAAATTATTTTTATGTGTCTTTAACAGTTGAATTCAGACAACAAAATCCAAAATCTAATTGCTAACATAGTTAAAATTGTAAAAAGAAAATTGATTGATTAAATTAATGATTCATTTATCAAAAACTCCATAAACTGTGCAAAATATACTAATTGTGACATGATATCATTTAAATAATTGAGCCTGGAATTATGTAGAAATTTTAATTTTTTTAACATCTTGGGATTTTTCACTTACCTATATGTAGATATGTAAAAGGAGTTGATGAAAATGGTACTTTGTTTGTAGAATTATGTTACTTACTGCTGCTGCTACAGCTAAGTCATTTCAGTCATGTCCAACTCTGTGCGACCCCATAGATGGGAGCCCACCAGGCTCCCCCGTCCCTGGGTTTCTCCAGGCAAGAACACTGGAGTGGGTTGCCATTTCCTTCTCCAATGCATGAAAGTGAAATGTGAAAGTGAAGTCGCTCACTCATGTCCGACCCTCAGTGAGTCCATGGACTGCAGCCTTCCAGGCTCCTCCGTCCATGGGATTTTCCAGGCAAGAGTACTGGAGTGGGGCGCCATATCCTTCTAGAGGAAATGAAAATTTAAAAAGTTAAAGTGTTAATTATTCAGTCCTGTCTGACTCTTTGCCATTTGATGGACTATGGCCTGACAGGCTCCTCTGTCCTTGGAAGTCTCCAGGCAAGAATACTGGAGTGGGCAAGAACACGAAGTGGGTAAAAATACTGGAGGGAGCAGCCATCCCCTTCTCTAAGGACTCTTCCCCACTCAGGATTTGAACCCCAGTCTCCTGCATTGCCAGCATATTCTTTACTGTCTGAGGCACCAGGGAAGCCCATTAGAAAAAATGCTTCAGTTCAAATCCTTTTTAGGTTTAGCCTATAATAAAATAATAATCAGTGATGGATGAGTGTGTTATTTAAATTCAGTGCTACTAGATTAAAGATATAAAGCTTAGTTTTCTAGTTTACTTGAATATTAACTTCCTAAAATTAAATAGAAGCTTAAAACTTAACATCATTATTGTTCTTCTCACTGTTAATTACCAAATAGTTATATTTTCTTTTATTATCCTACAATATTGATATGCAATTTTAATTGCATTCTCACCAGTCCAGGTTCAATAAATGATACTGGATGTTTGGGTCTGGTGCACTGAGGTGACCCAGAGGGATGGTACGGGGAGGGAGGAGGGAAGGGGGTTCAGAATGGGGAATACATGTATACCTGTGGCGGATTCATGTTGATGTATGGCAAAACCAATACAATATTGTATAGTAATTAGCCTCCAATTAAAATAAATAAATTTATATTTAAAAAATAATAATAAATAACAGTGCCTGTTGAGGAAATAAACTATTTTAAATATTTTCTTGTAAAAAGGAATAGCCTATAATTTCTTTCCTTTTACCTAAAATAGATCAGTAAGTTCCTACCTTTCTAAAATGAAAACTTTTATCATTAGTTCTTACCAGGTAACTCAGAATTGAATATTGATATGCATTATGAAAGATTTAATTTCTAAATTTTGTTAAATATATATATTTCCAATTAAATTTAAGAACAGATCAATATTTGCTCTATAAAAATAATAGAAATTCAGTCAAAATCAAATTAATTCAGCATTCTATTTAATGTTTAAAGCATTATCTTAGGTAAAAGTGTAATTCTATAAAATTGTATATTTCTTCCTGTTATAACTTTATAAGACAAAAATTCTCAACTTTAAAATCGAGGAAGTGCTGAAACAAGACTGATACAAATTTATAACAAAATCTCAGTTCCAAGGAACAGTTTGAGAAACTAGGTATTAAGTTTCAACTACTGTACACCGAAAACAACAGACAAACAAACAAATCCTCTTGATATAGTTTCCTCTCTATGTTTCCTACTAGCTGGAAAATAGTTCAGTAAGGCTTTAAGCATTTAAATGTTTATACTAAAGGATATAATTATACAGTCATCTGAACGAATAGCTTATAACAATACTGAAGATATATTTCTCCCACCACAGATTGGATTCTTTAAGTTTCATTTGGAACTGACAAGTAAATGCAAAATATGGCCACAAAAAAAATCTCAAACTTCAAAATATTTTAAAATAAAACTCAAATATAACATGAAATCTACAGCTGGAATCTCCATTTTTTTTTTTTTTCAGATAGAGATTTATTTCACTTTGAGGAGTATAATGGTAAACCCTGTGAAACCTATTGTTCATTATTGAAAAGCACATGAAATGTATTATCGTTTCCTGAATGAGTGTTCTTTAGAGTGCACATGCAGCATCAATGTTTTTGCTTTAAGAGTTTTCAAGAATCAAGTATATTATAGATTCTACAGTTTTATTTTCAGAGGAAAATTAGCACATGCATATATATAACTATAGCCATGTACTTCTGATTTGATTTTCTAAAGTAACCAAGAAGTTTCAGGGTAGACTAAGCATCCTGACGAATCTCAATAATTTAGGAATAGCCAAGCAATAGTAGTATACATATTCTTTCATCACAATTCTGGACTAATAATTGTTAATAGATGAAAGTATATATTTGATGGCAATAAATGGAATTTTGCTTGAATTAGTAGGCTTGCATTGGAATGAAAATTATTGATCTTTACAATTAAAATGCTTCTTGATATTTTATATTTAAATATGGGTGACATTTTATTTACTGAAAGAATCCCTTTTCCTCCTGTAACAATGTGTAATAGGAATGATGTTCAAATGTCAGCTACTCCACATCACCTCAAATGCAGGTAGCGACAATCAAATTGCTATGAATACCCCAAAAGAAAACTGTTAAATAATTAAAATATCCACTAATTTCCTTTTTATAAAATCATCTTCACATGTCAAACTTAAATAGATTTAATACCTTATGGAGAAATTGTTGAAAAACATTGGATTAATTGAATGTGCTTGTTCACACTATTGATATAATCATAATAAATTTAGCTTAATATTTTAGAAACAGGTTGGACTGGCAGAGCTGAAGTAATAATCTCCAATTTCTCTTCATGATTTTCTCTAGTCTTGTGAATCGTGTTTGTTATCATTGATATAAATGGATAATCTGAGTTTGTTGCTGTTCAGCTCCTTACAAAAGTTAGAAGGCAAAACGAGCCCATACATGAAAGTCCTTTGAACTAGCACATAATTCTCTTGGAAAATAGCATCCAAAGGAGAGAAAAATCAGCATTTGGTACCTACTCTCTCTATGTGTGCTAGTGGAGGATGAAATTTGTTCCTTTAAATAATTTTCATTGAACTGATTACCATTATCAATTTTATCTTCATAAATCTAACTTTTATCTCCTGTTCTCTATTTATACTCTTGCATTTGGTAGTGCAATGTCTCTGTCATAATACTCCATGAATGAGAATCAGAAAATAGAATCGAAATTATGAGTACCTTAAAGTGATGCAAAGTTGCTGACTTTATCCAGTCTTTAAGTGATTCAGAGATAAGTAAGCTACTCCTCCATTTTGAAATCTAGAGTTAAGTTCACACAAATTTATGTGGAAAAAAGTGACAACTGAAACATAAATAATCTTATACTGGTTCTTGAGAAAACCATCATTTTAGCAAGTTTCTGAAAGATATTCTTCTTAAAGAACACTCTATCATTACTAATTTTAATAGTCAGAGCATCCTCTTGGAGTATTGACTTTAAAAATATTGACAGGAGACAGAAAGGAGTCTTTGCCAATTTCTTTGGCTGGATAAATTCTTCAAAAGGGAGGGAAATGATTTAGTAGATATCGAGTGCAAAGCACATAATGGCAAAAGTACTAATAAGAGCATATATGAATGAAGTTTTCCAGCTTAATAATACTCAGGTTTCTAAAAATAAAATAGTTATTAAATATTACCTCATCAATACCAATTTCTATGACAAATTATCACATACCAGTCATTTCAGAATATATATATTGAAGGGTAAGTAAGGAAGTCAATTAGGAATGGGAAGAAGAAAACCTTTTAAATGCTTATATTTATTTAATAGATACTAATTAATAGCAAAAAAGGCAAATATTATGTGCTAGACATTGTTCTAAATATTTTACAAATACTTTTGCTCTTCATGTAAAACTCAATTTTTGTACTATAATCATACTCATATAACTGCTGCAATTGTGGACAAGGGGATTTAATAACTCTTGGGATCATAAAAGTCATAAGCAGAAAAGCCAAAGTTCACAGATTTATCAATAATACAATAATGCATTATTATATAGTAAAGGACCTTAGAAATTTACATTGGAATTGGAATCATGTCAATCTTTTATCCATTCTTTATAGGTAAATCTAAAAAGTATATTTGATCAAAAATTTTAAAAATTCTCTTTTATGTAATCACACGACGGAAAGTGTAAGCCTTTTTAAAGATTCAGTTCAGTTTAGTCGCTCAGTCATGTCCGACTCTTTGCGACCCCGTTAATCACAGCACGCCAGGCCTCCCTGTCCATCACCAACTCCAAGAATTCAAACTCACGTGCATCGAGTTGGTGATGCCATCCAGCCATTTCATCCTGTCATCCTCTTCTCCTGCCCCCAATCCCTCCCAGCATCAGGGTCTTTTCCAATGAGTCAAATCTTCACATGAGGTGGCCAAAGTATTGGAGTTTTGGCCTCAGCATCACTCCTTCCAACAAACATCCAGGACTGGTCTCCTTTAGAATGGACTGGTTGGATCTCCTTGTAGTCCAAGGAACTCTCAAGAGTTTTCTCCAGCATCACATTTCAAAAGCATCAGTTCTTCAGCGCTCAGCTTTCTTCACAGTCCAACTCTCACATCCATAAATGACCACTGGAAAAACCACAGTCTTGACTAGATGGACCTTTGTTGGCAAAGTAATATCTCTGCTTGCTATCTAGGTTGGTCCTAACTTTCCTTCCAAGGAGTAAGCGTCTTTTAATTTCATGGCTGCAGTCACCATCTGCAGTGATTTTGGAACCCCCAAAAATAAAGTCTGGCACTGTTTCCACTGTTTCCCCATCTATTTCACATGAAGTGATGGGACCAGATGCCATGATCTTAGTTTTCTAAATGCTGAGCATTAAGCCACCTTTTTCACTCTCCTCTTTCACTTTCATCAAGTGGCTTTTTAGTTCCTCTTCACTGGATTTCAAAAATAATACCTTAATATCAAAGCTATTAAAATATAAAGAGACAGTTTTCTTGCTTCAGGAGTAAGGATCCTTTCTATTAAAAAATTCAAAAAATAATAAAATATTATTCATGAGATTCATGTCATGGTTTAAACCACAAACTAGTAAATAGCATGAAATGAATGAAAGATAATTTGTTCTCAACCTAGACTTTATCACTTTGTGTGAAGTGGATTGTCAGATGCAAAATGAGCATCATACAAGCTTGGAATGACTTGCTAAACACCGGAAATTCATTTAGTTTCAGTTTAGTTCAGTTCCATCTCTCAGTCATGTCCAACTCTTTACGACCCCATGAACCACAGCACGCCAGGCCTCCCTGTCCATCATCAACTCCCGGAGTCCACCCAAACCCATGACAATTGAGTCGGTGATGCCATCCAACCATCTCATCCTCTGTCCTGCCCTTCTCCTCCTGCCCTCAATCTTCCCCAGCATCAGGGTCTTTTCCAAAGAGTCAGGTCTTAGCATAAGGTGGCCAAAGTATTGGCATTTCACCCTCGACATCAGTCCTTCCAGTGAACACCCAGGACTGATCTCCTTTAGGATGGACTGGTTGGATCTCCTTGCAGTCCAAGGGACTCTCAAGAGTCTTCTCCAACACCACAGTTCGAAAGCATCAATTCTTCATTGCTCAGCTTTCTTTATAGTCCAACTCTCACATCCATACATGACCACTGGAGAAACCATAGCTTTGACTAGACAGATGTTTGTTGGCAAAGTAATGTCTCTGGTTTGGTCATATCTTTCCTTCCAAGGAGTAAGTGTCTTTTAATTTCATGGCTGCAATCGCCATCTGCAGTGATTTTGGAGCCCCCAAATATAAAGTCAGCTACTGTTTCCACTGTTTTCCCATCTATCTGCCATGAAGTGATGGGATCGAATGCCATTTTTAGTTTTCTGAATGTTGAGGTTTAAGCCAACTTTTTCACTCTCCTCTTTCACTTTCATTTAGTTTAGTAATATTAAAAAATGTTTTTTGAATTTTATTCGTGAAGCTTATGTAATTTTGATATTCCAAGTTATTGCATACAGAGAAATATGAAGTTTAGATTGTTTTCCTTGCTAACTAATACTTTTCACAATTCCTGAAATATACCAGTCACAGTAAATTGGTTACCAAATCATCTGTCTTTTTTATGGAACCTAGTAAAGTCCAAAAGGCTTTGAAAATAAACTACTTTAATAGCAGACATTTTTCAATAAACATATTTGTTCAAACATTTGTTCAATATATATGTTTTGTTTATTTACCACTGTTAATTATATGCTGGAAACCACACAAGTCTCTCACATAAAGCCCTAATTTGTAATGTTTGACAATCTACATGGTGTAAATAATCATATCATAAAGGATTTCAAGCATTATCATGATGTCATTGAAAGAGGAATTGTGAAGAACGCACAGAACTGCCCCCACCCTTGGTCTTTCTTGGGGCATATCTAGCACATGCTCATGCAATTATATGAGGCACAGAGGGGAACAAAATTTTCATCAGAGCTTCTACTCCCAGGGAGACTTGAAAAAACTTTCACCTTTCTGAACAAGGCAGTGTGAATAAGTAGTTTCTAACATTTAAGTTCATTAATAATTCTTACATAAGTTATCACGATTTAACTTGAGAGTATGTTCACATAATCATTTACACATACACAAATATCCTTGATATGGTCCATACTTCAAGACATGAATATTTTCATATAATCTATTTTTACCTGAAATATGTTTCACATACCACATTGTATAAATTTAAGGTATGTAACATGTTTATATGTTACATTTATACTATAATGCAACTGTCATGGTAGCACCAATTAGCACCTCTAACACATTAAATTATTGTGAAATCTTTTAGTTATTGAAGTAATTAAATTCTAGTTTTTTAGCAAGTTTGATAATTACAATGCAATATCATCTATATTTCCTATACTGTGCTTTAGATCTGTAGGACTATTTGTTATTCCTCTTAAGTTTGTACTCTTAAACAATACCTGTCCTATGCCCCACTCCTCATCTCATGGTAATCATCATTTTACTCTGTTTTTAGAAGTCTGGATCTTTTAGATTACACATACAAGTGCTATGATACAGTTCTTATCTTTCTTTGACATCTCACTCTAGGTCCATCTATAATGTTTCAAATGGCAGGATGTCTTTCTTTCTTATATTTGCTGTATTTTTACTCATCTATTATTGAACACTTAGGTTTTTTTATTTTTTTTCCATTTCTTGCCTACTGTGAATAAAGCTATAATCAACATGGAGTGCATATATCTCCTTGAAATTCTATTCTTCTTTTTTTTAGGTATAAGTGGAATTGCACTTATACCAATTGCACTTATACCAATCTGACCATATACTTGATCTATATTTAATTTATTTAGTAAACTCCATAATATTTTCCACAGTCATTGAGCTGGTTTGCATTAATAGCATTGGGAAAATGATAAATACAAAACAATGAAATTGTACCCCTATCAGACACCACACACAATATTAACTTGAATCAAAGACTTAAATGTAAAACCTCATAAAACTCCTAGAAGAAAACTAAGGAAAGACATTCCTTGACATTAGTCTTGGCAATAAGTTTTTGAATATGTTGCTAAAAGCACAAAATAACAAACAAACAAAAAAAGCAACAAATGGGGCCACATCAAACATAAATGCCTCTGCAAAGAAAAATAAACAACAAAATGAAAAGGCAAACTACAGAATGACAGAAAATTTTTGCAAATTATATGTTGGACAAAGATTTATTATCCAAAATAATTATCTTTGAAATGGGAGAGTGCCTAAGTATTCTAGGCATTTGTGAAAGAAATAAATGACCAGATACAGTTGGAACTATAATGTTGAGCAGAAAGAAAATTATAATCCTCTTTACTGAAGTCAACCAAATTTTTGTTCACTTTCTTATTCCAGTTTTTGAAGGAATTTGGTTGATATGATAGCCTGAATAATTTTCATGCTGGCAGATATTTATGTTGATAATACAATGAATAGAAATCAGTTATCTAAAAGTGTGTGAACAGCATTAACAAATACAAGAGTGCATGATGAAATTTCAGCATGTCAAAAAGCCATTTTCTCTTATTATTGCTCTTTGAAAGGAGTAACAGCAAAAGACACATTTTGCATCCTGGAAGGATTCCTGTTATTTTTCATTAACAGAATTATCTAAGCTATTGATAAGTTTACCCTTGAATAACTGAAGAGTAAGTATTTAGGATTCACATAAACGTTATAAACTAATTAGTACATATAAATTCCAAATTTTTATATGGATATCTTCATTTGCTCTTCATTAGCATGTAATTCCTTGGCTGAAGAATAATAAGTTAAGTGGTTACCATGGGACTAAATAGTTGAAGGAGCAGTTTACCAATGATTAAACACATTATGCCTGAGGTTGTAAACTTTTTCATTAGGAAATATTTTTTGGAAGTTCAATTTCCATGTTGTTTATCTGTTTTTGTTTGGTTGGGCTTTCTGCTTTTTTTTCTTTTTTTAACCCAAGAAGAGAGCAAGATGATTCAAGTGAATGGATAGAATCTCTGTTAGAAGAGTATTGTTTCAGAATGGATTATATATAAGTTGATTAAAGCCCTTTCTGGCTCATTTCCATGATTCAGGTAGATTTGTGTCCTCAACACTAGCCACTTGAAGAGGAGAGCTAGAGTCCTATGCAATGGGTGTGGTGGTAGAAGAAGGGACAGCATGCATCATACCTCAATCCCCAAAATTCCACTAGAATTTTTAGGATAAGCTATTTAATGATCAGTGCTTATTTTAGCTCTATTAAAAAGTTAAATTTCATTTTTTTTTTCTTTGCTGCTGCTGGGGATAAAGCAATGGAAAAACAGAAAATTATCCCTATAGAGACACAGATATAAATTATATTAGGTATGCAGATGAGATCACCCATATGGCAGAAAGTGAAGAGGAACTAAAAAGCCTCTTGATAATAGTAAAAGAGAAGAGTGAAAAAGTTGGCTTAAAGCTCAACATTCAGAAAATGACGATCATGGCATCTGGTCCCATCACTCCATGGGAAATAGATGGAGAACAGTGGAAACAGTGGCAGACTTTATATTTTTGGGCTCCAAAATCACTGCAGATGGTGATTGCAGCCATGAAATTAAAAGATGCTTACTCCTTGGAAGAAAAGTTATGACCAACCTAGATAGCATATTCAAAAGCAGAGACATTACTTTGCCGACTAAGGCCCGTCTAGTCAAGGCTATGGTTTTTCCTGTAGTCATGTATGGATGTGAGAGTTGGACTGTGAAGAAGGCTGAGTGCCGAAGAATTGATGCTTTTGAACTGTGGTGTTGGAGAAGACTGTTGAGAGTCCCTTGGACTGCAAGGAGATCCAACCAGTCCATTCTGAAGGAGATCAGCCCTGGGATTTCTTTGGAAGGCATGATGCTGAAGCTGAAACTCCAATACTTTGGCCACCTCATGTGAAGAGTTGACTCATTGGAAAAGACTCTGATGCGGGGAGGGATTGGGGGCAGGAAGAGAAGGGGACGACTGAGGATGAGATGGCTGGATGGCATCACAGACTCGAGGGACATTAGTCTGAGTGAACTCCAGGAGTTGGTGATGGACAGGGAGGCCTGGCGTGCTGTGATTCATGGGGTCGCAAAGAGTCGGACACGACTGAGTGACTGAACTGAACTGAACTGAATAATATGCTGAAAAAAGAGAGAAGGGAACTGGAGTATATAAGGGTGACTCCTTTAGTTGGAGGGTCTAAAAGACATGAGTAAAATTAAAGAGTAAGCCACATAGATATATTTAGCTGGATATTCCAGAAACAACAGCAGTATGGCTTTCTGTTGATTGTTTACATGGTGTGTGTGAGGATTGGAATGAATTGGAATTGTTTACATGGTGTATATGAGGGTTGAAATGAATCAGAGTGGGAGGAAGTAGCAGATGATGAGAATAGAGAGGTTGCCAGAATTAGTTCAATTGTATGCTAAGTGGGATGGCTACAGAACCACTGACGTTTCAAATAGGAAAGTGTCAAAATATTTACATTTTTTTTTCCTTTAAAAAAAAATCAGTCTGGATGCTGAATAAGAGGAGAATAGGAGATGGGGAACAGGTGGATAGTGAGAAACAGTAAGCTATTCCAAAGGAGTATTCCAATAGAGCAGGCAAGGGAAGATGGCAGTGATAGGCATTATAAGTATAATTTGAAAGTAGAGCATCAGGACTTGCATATGTTTTGGAATATGAGAAAGCAGAGAAGGCATAGTTTTGCCAAGTTTTTTTTTGGCCTGAGTATCTGTATGATATATGGTGCATTTTAATGAAATGGAGAGCACAGAGGGAGTTGTGTTTCAGTTGTAGGGTGACTAGGTTTCTTAGGTAGGAGTGGATCAAACAGGAAAAGAATTTTAATCGTTTCTTAGTTATAATATGACTGAACAGGGTACCATGAAAATTTCTGGGCAAAGATAGTCAAAGGCAGTTTCTGGCCAAGCATTAGGGAACATAAATCACAGTGGCTTTATACAATATTTGGAACAAAATATGCAGGCACACAAACTCACATATCAAGTCGACCTCTCATTGGACGCCCTGTAAGGAATCTTTGGTCATTTTCCTCTAACATCTATGTAGAGGAATTAAAGATTTAATCACTACAGCTATGTATGTTTGACATATTACAATGTAGTTGAATAATAAAAATAATTCTATATTTATTTGTAATTGACTAGCACTATATCTGATTCCCTGTGCAGTTCTAGAATGCATATTTGCTCTTATATTTTCTAAAAAAAAAAAAAAAAAATAGTTTTTTAAACAAAGCAACTTGTATTCACTAAAACTACTTTTTATTGTTGTTTACTCACTAAGTTGTATCTTACTCTTTACAACCCCATTGAATGCAGCATGCCAAGCTTCCCTGTCTATCAATATCTCCCAGAGTTTGATCAAACTCATGTCCATTGTGTCTGTGATACCATCTCATCCTCTCTCACAGCCTTCTCCTTTTGACTTAAATCTTTCCCAAGGTCTTTTGCAGTGAGTCAGCTCTTCACATCAGGTGGTCAAAGGATTGGAGCTTCAGCTTCATCATCAGTCCTTCCAATGAATATTCAGAGTTGATTTCCTTTAGGATTGACTGGCTCAATCTCCATGCTGTCCAGGGGACTCTCAAAAGTCTTCTCTAGCACCACAGTTTGAAAGCATCAGTTTTCTGGTGCTTAGCCTTCTTTATGGTCCAGCTGTCACATCTGTACATGACAAATGGAAAAACCATAGCTTTGGCTTTTTTGGTAAAATTATATCTCTTCTCTTTAATAACCACCTAGGTTTGTCATAGCTTTTCTTTCAAGGAACAAGCGTCTTTTAATTTCATGGCTGCAGTCACTGTCTGCAGTGATTTTGGAACACCCCAAAATAAAGTCTGTTACTCTTTTCACTTTTTCCCTATCTATTTGAAATGAAATAACAGAACCAGATGCCATGATCTATTTTTTCTGAATGTTGAATTTTAAGCCAGCTTTTTCACTCTCCTCTTTCACCCTCATCAAGAGATTCTTAGGTTCCTCTAAATCTGTCATAATTGATGACACCTTTCCATGAGTAATTGTGATACAGAATGTCAGTCAATTAGTGGCAACCTCACTCTTCTGAAAGGCTGCCAGTACTTGAACTCTACACTCATATAATCCTAACAGGATAAACAGTGTCCTTATTTCAGATAGACAGTGCCCTACAGTACAGATCTGCTACTTTGACCAAGAATAAACTCAGGTTTTATTCTGATACTGAATGTTAGCCTCATTCTTTGATAAATGAAGCTTCCACCACTATTATTTTAAAGCCAATCTTTTGGAAGCATTCTATACAAACTTTGAACATGAAAGCATTATGACTGGACATCTTGGCCAAATAGAGTTTGTTTTTGTTTGTTTGTTTGTTTGTTTGTTTGTTTTACTACCAAGTAAATGTTTCTATAGCCATTTGAGTTTTCAATTATTTAAATATGCCTTGAATGCATTTTTTTATGTTAGGGTTTTTAAATGATCCCCAGCTTTGAGAGAGAGAAAACAACAAGAGTAAATGACTGACAAAAAATTTTTTCAAGAGTCTTTTCTTGAGGGTAGATTGGAAAAGTTTCAAAATTGTGATGTAACAAGATTAATTTAAAGGAAATTTCAAAAATAGAATCCAGGCATAATTTGAACAATTTTCTAGGATAGAGCCAATATCCAAAGTAAGAGAACATAGTTTTATTTTTGTAAGTGGGCTTAGGCATGTAAAAGATACTTGTTTGAAAAATTAAGTTAGAAAGGGTAATTTCTTGATGAGATTTTCATCAAGTAGGTAAACATTTTTAATAAGATCTAAAGGGTTAAAAAGTACGAAAATCAAAGAAAACTTATACTTCAAAATAAAATTACTGTTTCTTAAAAGAAAACAAGACTGATTTATCTGCTGTCCTCTGAGAACTGGAAATCTCTGGGTATGGATATCTTAGAGATTGGAAGCTTCAAGGTCATTGGGGAAAACAGAAAGGAATGTTAACTCTTGACTAAGAATCAGATGGACAGATATTAAAAATGTATAAAGTGATGCCACTCTGTAGGAGTGCCCTACTAAAATTGTAGTATTTTGGTTGTTGTAGCCTATAATTGTTGTAGCCTTCTTTTAAATTCCCAAAGGAAATATAGATACACAAAATACAGCTTTCTTACTGACATGTGTGATATTGTATCTAACCAATACTCTATTATAAATATTGGATCTCTCAAAGTGCCAAAATCACTAGTGAAATGAGAATGTTTGCTAATACTAAGTTCTTTCACATGTCCCTAAAATTGAGATCATTATTAGAAGAATACTCCTTTATTCTCTTTGACACAGCTTATGTAAGATTAATAGTAAATTCATTTATAAATGGAACTACCATTTGTAAAATAACGTGTAGGAAGTGTGTTAATAGGAATTTTAATGAATTCAAAAATTTTTCCCCACAACCAAATTTGAATTGATTTTGACCCCTTGACATTAGATACATACATTATTAATGTCTCAAGAAATAACCCAATAATTAAAAAATGACTGCAGATCTACTGACAAAAGATTCTGCACAATTATAACATTTGGATCAGAACTTATCATATTTAAGATTAAGTCTTCCCCAATTATAGCTATATTTTTTATGTGTATGAACATTTAGGTCATGCTTTACTGTGATTAACACAATAACATGGCCCATTTCAAAAATCATAGCTTATCATAGCCTATCTCTTGATCCAAGAGCCAAAGCATATTCTCTATGCCTCAGCACAATGGCTTACTGGAATAAATTAAGCATATTATCTTTAGATCTTATAGAATCATTTGCATATTTAATGGTAAATCTCAATCCTTAATAAATAAAACCACCTGCCATTTTATGCCTTGAACAGATAAAAACTCTGCTGATTAGCATGTTGGAAAGACTGCTCTTACAAAAGTTCTTGTGAAAAGAGTTGTTTAAAAAAAAAAATAAAACAGCAAAACAACTTTATAGATGCCAGGAGCCATCACGGGAGATCCCACCCATGACAAGGTCATGTGGACAGACCTGATGGGCAAGGCGAGTCAGGTCTCAAGGGGTCCTCTGTCTGAGCATCTACCCTGAAACCAAAATCTGTCTGTTTACTGTCTGCTATACTATAATCTTCTGACATTTCCACCTTTCTCTGGAAAGAGTTAACTCAGAGCTCCAGTTAACAGTCTCTGCATATAAAAAGAATGTCTCAGTTTAAACCCCTTTGATGGCTTTCTAACTTACCTGACCGGTCTGCCCAGACTTTTACAACTTGTGGATTGTTTACAGCCCCCAACCATGAGAGGCACGAAGCTTAAAACATCTTAAAGATATAGAGTCTTTTAGAGTTAAGAATTAGTTTGGTGAAGAGTTTGTTGAGTTAATGTTTGCCACTAGGCCTCCATATCCTTTATCTTTTAGGCACCTTGGAGGATATTAATCAATGTAATTGGGATGCATAAATAGGAATATAATAGTTTTGATGTTAGCAACACTAGACTTTTGAGTTAATGAATTTTCTCTTTGTTATAAATCACTGTACTTCTCTTTCTTTGCTATAAATTATTGTGTCCTTGCTATGTAAGAATGTAACTTTATTTAGTGCTTTCTGAGAGTGGCACCAGACTTTGGGAAGAACAACACTATTACCCTTATCAGAAAAGGGCTGTAAATGCTAATTGGCCTTCCGGCCAGAAGATGATGTAAATCACCTAAGACTTGTGTATACAACTAGGTATGCAGAGAGAAAGCCTGGTCTTGATAAGAGTCAGGGCTGTTGACACCGTATAATTTTATAGTATCCATTGATCTCTCTGTACAAAAAAAAGGTATAAAAAGCCTTTATGAACAATAAAGGATGGACCAGTTTCTCTGACCAGCTTCTTGAACTGGTTTCTTGGAAATCTGGCTCCCCCCATGTCGAATCTCTCTCTCTTTCTCCCTCTCCCTCCCTCTCCTTTTCAGGCTGAATTCCCATCTGGGGCATGGAGGCTCTCCGAGTATACTTACTTGCCCTGGCTTTTAAGACCTACATGAGAGGGAGCCTAAGGCAGGGCACCCTCCACTATTCAAGTGGGCGCCGGTGGCCTAATGTAGACGGTGCTATTTCCTTGTCTTGGAACTTTATTAGTTTTTCCATGTAAATCGTTATTCAGCCTCTTTTCTCCACTAAATTTCCCACTACACTATTCTTTCCTAATCTCTCTCTTATATTTCTGAATAAGTAAGTTTTTCCTTGCCTACTCCATCTCCCCTTCTAATTACCCTGGATCCACTGGGGCAGGACCCCGACACATAGATAAATTCAAATATCTCAACATAGATGCGTGGAATCTTACCTCAGTTCTATAAAAAAGCACTGGATATGGTCAGGTTGTAAAATCCATGGGGATAACTCCACAGTAAACCTAGTGGCATCAGATAATTTCACGAATGTTTTCTAAAATTGTCATGAGATAACTTTTAACAGTGTGTGTGTGTGTGTGTTTGTGTCTGTGTGAGTCTGTGTGCATGCTCAGTTGTGTCCGTCTCTTTGTGACCCTTTTGACTATAGCCCACCAGGCTACTCTGTTTATGGAATTTTTCTAATAAGAATACTGGAGTGAGTTGCCATTTCCTTCTCCTGGGGATCTTCCTAAGTCCGCAATCAAACCTAGGTCTCCTGCTTTGCAGACAGGTTCTTCATCCATTGAGCTATGAAGGAAGCCCTAAACTTTAACAATAGGAATAGATTTAAAATAATATTAAAGAAATGTCACCAGGGAAATTTTTTCTAACTTAACAGATGATATGACCATTCATGCATCAATTATATCCAATATAATCCTGAAATTGATGATAAAGGTGGAACATGGAAGTTGCTCAAAGGAACACTTCAGCATGCCTGAATGGATTTTATACATCTGCTTCTTCTGATTGTTATGATTATGTAATATTAATAATGTTTAAAATTTTATGGATATATTGAAGAAATCTCACCTCAATAAGTCTAAATATAGTTCTTGTGCTTTTTTTTATTTTTTTATTTTTGGTAAGGGTTATCTAAGAGTTGGTCATCATTAAAAATTTAGGATGGCATTTGGTGAATATTTTTCTCCATCAATATAAATAAACATGAATGTATACAAATAATTATTGAGAAAGGTTATCAACTTTTGCTTTTCATGTTAGTAAATAAATGGTTAAATGGCCAGTGTATGTCAATCAGTTGAAAAATAATTTGAAGATCATGGTTTAAACCAGGAAAAAATATTTGTCTGTCTTTCTGTACTCCCTTTTAAATCTGAGTTTTCCAGATTCAAAGAATAGGTCTAACCTGAATTATCCACCTAAATATAGGAAGAGGTAATATTAAAATTAAAAAAAGAAAGAATATTAGAAAGAAGGTAACCAAACTTGATTTAATTCTCAAGTTATTTGCTCTATCTTTATATTTGGATTTGTCAGCCAACCCTATATTCTGCATGCCACATTACCACAAGGTTAATCCTGGAACCAAACTGTATTCATTGGATTTTAGCTATTCCATGGAGATTAGAAATCCTGGCTATTACATTATTGCTCACAAACATTTGAAATGGCAAGGAAATATATATAGAGAATATACATTTTGAATAAATTAATAATGTGAGGAAACTCTCATAATAAATATTAGGTGACACATGATATTATAGGAAAAAAAACACATTAGCATATGTTAAATGTCTCAAGTGTTGGTTTGTGTGTTTAGGCCTAGGAAAATAACTAGTAACAAACATTAAAACTTCAATACTCAATATCCCTGAAACATAGTAATATAGTTGACTTTTATTATATTTTATATTTCTCTGGTTTACAATTTGTCCATGACAACCATATATTTTGTTATTAGTAGCAAATGTAAATAAAGGTATTTAAATTTAAATATAAATTTGTTATAATGATTCAGATATATTTTTGGTTTATAAATTGATACATTTCTTGTTTTAACATTAACAAATGTGCTCATAAAATATTTAATATTTTATAGCACAAGCAATTTTCAGTTATAGCAAGTGCTTGTTTTATAGTGCAAAATAAAACATGGAAAGATTTAGGTAGTTTTGCAGCCACTTAAATACTAAAAGAGCAAGATTGTATTTATTATCAGTTTCTAGTTAGCCAAACTTTAAACATTTAAAAAATTTTTGTCAGCTTGTTTTGTTGTTTTTGAACCGAAATATACGTACATAGCTAAGTATCTACATAGCTATCTATGTAGATAGATAGCTATAGATAGAATTTTGTGTGTGTGAGGGGTATTTAACCTTTATAAATGATACATTGAAGAAAACTCACCAAAGTAAACACTCTGTTGTTTAAAAAATCCCTTATGCTAAAGTTGTTTATATTTTCTAATAAAAAAATATTTTTACTATTTCACTAAAAATGATTATACATGAGCAGTTTGATACTATTAGAATCTACAAATACATATAAAAATAAAATTAAAAATCGATCTGTATGTATGGTATGGCATGCAACTTAATAAATTCAATTGTTATCAAAAATAGAATACATAGCAATTAAAAAATCAACTTCAATATTTTTCTAGAATATAAACATTTTTAGTTTTGTAGGAGGCGATTAACAGTGGTATGAGTTTGGAAGTTTGAGTTCGGATTCTAAATTGTGTGAATGTAAGAGTGAGAAGGAGATAGACAATAAGTGGTGGCAGGGAGAGAGAGAGACAATACTCTATGTGAGTGCATGTGTGTATGTGTGTGTATATGGGTGGTGGGACATCAGTATTTCACATCCAATAAGTATGAATATGTCTAAGAGTGGATGAACATGAAGTTATGTGGGTGCATGTGTGAGTGAAACAGTGCTCTGGGTATGCAAGTGTTATTCATTACACTGTTCTGTAAAAATTAAATCTGCAGCTATGGATGAAAAATGCTTCCTCTCAAAGATACACAGTGTATGTTTATATGAGAAGTTTTTTTTGTTGTTTTTTGAGTTTATTGTTGGCTGTGCTGTGAAGGGTCTTTGTTACTGTGTGTGGATTTTCTCTAGTTATGGACAGTGAAATTACTCTCTATTTGCAGTGTGCAGGATTTTCATTGTGGTGAATTCTCTTGTAGCAGAGCATGGTCTCTAGGTGCATGAGCTTCAGTAGTTGTGGCTCTTGGGCTCCAGAGCACTGACTTAGTAATTGTGGTGCATGGGCTTATTTACTCTGCAGCATGTGGGATCTTCCTAGACCAGGAACTGAACTGGTCTCCAACATTGCAACACAGATTCTTAAACCACTGGACTACCAGAGAAGATTGAGAGAGTCTTTTTAAATAAATGTGTTTAAAGCTTTAATGAAAACTTATTTGAACAAGGAATATTTGTATTTATGTAAAACATACTGATAGACTACTGAACTGGAAAGGAACATATTTTTGTAAAGAGGCGTGCATTACTGGGACATTACATGCTGAGAAACCATGTAGGCCCCATTTATCTTTCAGTGTGACTCCACAACAGAGCAGGATTTGTGGAGGCTTGGAGGTGGGTGCAGTGACTGGCTGTAAAAAACAAAGAAGTTTTACACTCATGGCTCTGTCTGAGCAGAGCAAGGGAAACAATTGTGGACATCTACAAAGGCAATGTATTGGAGATAGCTGGGACCTCTGTCAGCAGTCAACATGAGTCAAGAGCCCCCATGCTCCCCTTTGCTTCAGCATTCCCTCTTTCTGGGGGCAAGTGTCCTGGTGCTGGGAGAGGAGACATTACATGCTTAAAGGTAACAGAGTCAGCTCAGGAATGAATCTCAGAACTTCTGCTTGGGACCAGATCCTGCCCCTGATATGATGGTGACAGGCACTGAAGATAGGGGAAATCCCACCTCATACCCAGCTACAGCTCTAGCCCCTCCATCTCTAGCCCCACACTTACTAAGGGAATAGCTTCCAGTGTACCCTGAGGAATGATGTGACTTAGTTTACATCAAATCCAGCTCTCCAACCAAAGTCTTTGGTAACATGCAGTCTGTATAAGGCTGCTCCCAGATAAGAACACACTTGAAAAACACAATAGGTAAAAGTTTCAATTAAACTCATAGATAAAAAGAAGATAAACAAAAGGAAAGCTAGAGGAACTTCTCTCAATTGAAACAGTAAGAGAAAACCCCAAAGAATAGTGATATAGAAATAATTTATCAGATAAAGGATTCAAAGCATTGGTAATAAAAATGTTAACATGAATTAGGGAGAAAAGAATAGATGAACACAGTGAGAATTTTAACAAGGAACTAGAAAATATTTAAAAATATATATATATATCCAATCAGAAACAGAATTCAATGACTGGGGGGGAAAAAAAACGGAATAAATAGCAGACTAAGAGTAACACATAAGTGATCTACAAGATAGAAAAATAGAAACTATCCAATCAGACTAGTACAAAAAAAAAAAAAAAAAAAGAAAAGCAAATAAAACTTTAAGTGATCTCAGGGTAAAAATTAAGCTTAGCAACATTCATAGGGATCTGAGAGAGAAGAAATGTGAAGTGAAGCACTGTCATGTCTGACTCTTTGCTACCACATGGACTGTGGCCTATCAGGCTCCTTGGTCCATGGAATTTTCCAGGTAAGACTACTGGAGTGGGCTGCCATTTCCTTCTCCAGGGGATCTTTCCAACACAGAAATCAAACCCAGGTCCCTCACGTTGCATGCTGATGTTTTACCATCTGAGCCACAAGGGAAGCAAGAAGAGAAGAGGGATAGAAAATGTATTTGAGGAAATTATGGCCGAAATCTTTCCAAATCTAAAGAAAGAAACAGATATCCATGTAAATAAGTGTGTAGAGTTACAAACAAGATGAACACAAACAGACAGATACCAAGACATATCATAATTAAAAATGTCAAATTTAAAGAGAATTTTACAGAGATCAAGAGAAAAATAGTTATATATAGATAGATAGATAGATAGATAGATAGATAGATGGAAATTCACAAAAGGTTATCAGCTGATTTCACTGCAGAAACTTGCAGGCCAAAAAGGATCATGATATATTCAAAGGGCAGAAGGGAAAAACCTGCAATGTAGAATAACTAACCAATAAGATTATCACTTAGAATTGAAAGAGAGTTAAAGAAATGAGTTAAGAAAAAAGTTTGTGAATACTAAACCTACTCTAAAAGAAATTATAAAATTTCTCCTCTGAGTGGAAAATAAATAATAATTTATAGGAAAGGAAAAGGCACATTGGTACTTAGGAAAGGTGAATATGTATTAAGGGTGGAGGATCAAACACTTAAATATGCAATTACAAAGATTAAAATTAAGAAAATGCAAGTGTAACCACCATAAACAGTTAAGGATTAAACATGACTATATAAAATACATCAAAAACTCAAAATGTTGGTCTTTTAGAGTGTTTTTGAACTTAATGATTACGCAGCTGATATAGATCAATATATGTTCAGTTCAGTTCAGTCGATGAGTTGTGTCTAACTATTTGCGACCCCATGGACCTTAAACGTCCAGATGTTCAAGTTGTTTTTAGAAAAGGCTGAGGAACCAGAGATCAAATTGCCAATATCTGCTGGATCATCAAAAAGGCAAGAGAGTTCCAGAAAAACATCTATTTATTTCTGCTTTATTGACTATGCGAAAGTCTTTGACTGTGTGGATCACAACAAACTATGAAAAATTCTGAAAGAGATGGAAACACCAGACCACCTGACCTGACTCTTGAGAATACTGTATACAGGTCAGGAACCAACAGTTGGAACTGGACATGGAACAACAGACTGGTTCCAAATAAGAAAAGGAGTATGTCAAGGCTGTATATTGTCACCCTGCTTATTTAACTTATACGCAGAGAACATCATGAGAAACGCTGGGCTGGAAGAGGCACAAGATGGAATCAAGATTGTCAGGAGAAATATCAATAATCTCAGATATGCAGATGACACCACCCTTATGGCAGAAAGTGAAGAGGAGCTAAAAAGCCTCTTGATGAAAGTGAAAGATGAGAGTGAAAAAGTTGGCTTAAAGCTCAACATTCAGAAAACGAAGATCATGGCATCTGGTCCCATCACTTCATGGGAAATAGATGGGGAAACAGTGGAAATAGTGTCGGACTATTTTTTGGGAGCTCCAAAATCACTGCAGATGGTGACTGCAGCCATGAAATTAAAAGACGCTTACTCCTTGGAAGAAAAGTTATGAGCAACCTAGATATCATATTCAAAACCAGAGACATTACTTTGCCAACAAAGGTCCATCTAGTCAAGGCTATGGTTTTTCCTGTGGTCATGTATGGATGTGAGAGTTGGATTGTGAAGAAAGCTGAGTGCCAAAGAATTGATGCTTTTGAACTGTGATGTTGCAGAAAACTCTTGGGGGTCCCTTGGACTGCAAGGAGATCCAACCAGTCCATCCTAAAAGACATCAGTCCTGGGTGTTCATTGGAAGGACCAATGCTAAAGCTGAAACTCCAATACTTTGGCCACCTCATGCAAAGAGTTGACACATTGGAAAAGACCCTGATGCTGGGAGGGATTGGGGGCAGGAAGAGAAGGGGAAGACGGAAGATGAGATGGCTCAGTGGCATCACCGACTTGATGGACATGAGTATGAGTGAATGTTGGGAGTTGGTAATGGACAGGGAGGCCTGACATGCTGTGATTCATGGGGTTGCAAAGACTCGGACATGACTGAGTGACTGAACTGAACTGAACTGAATTTGACTGCAGCCTGCCAGGCCTCCCTGTCCATTACCAATTCTGAGAGTTACTCAAACTCATGTCCATTGAGTCGGTGATGCCATCTAATTGTCGCATCCTCTGTCATCTCCTTCTCCTCCTGCTTTCAATCTTTCCCAACATCTTGGTCTTTTCAAATGAGTCAGCTCTTTGCATCAGGGGGCCAAAGTATTGGAGTTTCAGCTTCAACATCAGTTTTTTGAATGAATATTCAGGACTGATTTCCTTTAGAATGGACAGGTTAGATCTCCTTGCAATCCGAGGGACTCTCAAGAGTCTTCTCCATCACCAGAGTTCAAAAGCATCAATTCTTTGGCACTCAGCTTTCTTCATAATCCAACTCTCACATCCATACATGACTACTGGAAAAACCATAGCTTTGACTAGATGGACCTTTGTTGAAAAAGTAATGTCTCAGCTTTTTAATATGCTCTCAAGGTTGGTCATAGCTTTTATTCCAAGGAGCAAGCATCTTTTAATTTCAATGCTGCAGTCACCATCTGCAGTGATTTTGGAGCCCAGGAAAATAAAGTCTGTCACTGTTTCCACTGTTTCCCATCTATTTGCCATGAAGTGATGGGACCAGATGCCATGATCTTATTTTTCTGAATATTGAATTTTAAGTCAAATTTTCCACTCTCCTCTTTCACTTTCTTCAAGAGGTTCTTTTGTTCTTTGCTTTCTGCCATAACGGTGGTGTCACTGGCACATCTGAGGTTATTGATGTTTCTCCCAGCAACCTTGATTACAGCTTGTGTTTTTGAACTTAATGACTACCAAGCAGATTTAGTTATAGATCAATATATGAACCACATGTTAATCATAAATTGAAAACCTGCAATAGATAAAGCAAACCTAAAAGGAAAGGAAGGAAAACATACTATTAAAGGAAATCATCAAACCCCAAAGGAAAGAAACAGTAAGATAAGAAAAGAGAGAATTACAAAAATAACCCCCCCAAAAAATAAAATGATCAAAAAAAATCAATGTTATGTAAATATCAATGGACTAAGTGTTCCAGTGAAAAGAGAAATGTTGGTTGATTTGGGAAAATAAAACACAAAAGCAGAAACTTTCTATATGCTACCTACAAAAGACTCACTGCTGAGCTAAACACACAGAGAGTGAAAGTGATAGCATGGAAAATTATATTTCATGCAAACAGAAATGACAATAAAGCAGGGGTAGTAAAATTCATGTCATATAAAACAGACTTTAAAAAAAGACTCTAAGAAAAGACAGAAGGGATTATTTCATTTATTACTATCTTTATATCATTATGTAATAATGATAAGTACCAAAAGGATATTACATGCATTAACATAAATCCACCTAACACAGGAGAACCTAAATATGTAAAGCAAATAACAGACATAGAGAAAAAGGGGCAATAATAATAGTAGTGGACTTTAACATTCCACTTATATTAATGCACAGATGACACAAACAGGAAAACAATAAGGCAAAAATGATCTTATATGTCATAATAGATTAGATGCACTTATTGTATATCCACAAGGCATTATATCCAAAAACTGAATACACATTCTTTTCAAGTGCACATGTAAAGTTCTTCAGGATAGATCATATGCTAGGGCACAAAACAACTCTCAACAAATTTAAGGAAATTGAAATTATATCAAGAATTCCCTCAGACTACAACAGTATAAAACTAAAAATCAGTTAAAGAAAAATGAGAAAAGAAAAAACATGTGGAAACTAAACAACATCCTACTAAAAATCCAATGGAGTCAATGAAGAAGTCAAGAAGGAAATCAGAAAATACCTTAATACTTTAAGAAAATAAATAAATAAACAAAATAGAAACACAACATTCCAAAATCTATGGAATGCCAAAATACACCTCTAAGAAGGAAGTTTAGGGTGATTCAAATTTTCTCAAGGGAAAAAAAAAAAAAAAAAAATCTAAAATAGCCTAACCCACAATGTAAAAGAATTTGGGGTGGGGAGAAGAAGAGAATACCACAAAGTCAGTATAATAAAGGAAATATTGAATATCAGAGAGGACACAAATAGAAAACGAAAGCAACAACAACAAAAACAGTAGAAGATATTAATGAAATCAAGAACTGGCTTTTTGAAAACAAACAAACAAAAAAACGATAAGCATTTAGTTACACTCCTCAAGAAGAAAAAGAGGACTGAAATAAAGTATGAAATGAAAGAGGAAAATTAATGATAGATACCACAGAGATGCAAAAAAGAATCTAAAAAAATACTGTGAACAGGTATATGTCAACAAACTGTACCATCTAATAGACAGATTTCTAGAAACTTAAGTCTGTCAACACTGAATCAAGAAGAAACCAATTTGAACATATGGATCAATAGTAGTGAAATTGAATTTATAATAATAATAAATGTCTCAGCAAACAAAAGTCTAAATCAGATGAATCTACCAGAAATGATAATAACTAATACTTATCCTTCTCAAACTATTCAAAAAACTGAAGAGGGGAAAACACTCCAAAATTCATTCTATAAGACTATCATGACCCTGATGACAAAACCAGACACTACCAAAAATTACAGGCTAATATTCTAGATGAATGTAGATGCAAGAATCTGCAACAAAATATTAGCAAGCCAAATAAAATAATATATAAAAAGGTTCATACACCATGATCCATTTGAATTTATTCCAGTGTTATAAGGATGGTCTCAATATTTGCAAATGAATCAACGTGAAACATCACATTAACAAAATGAAGGATAGAAATCACATGATCATCTCAGTAGAAGGAAAAAAAAACCTTTGACAAAATTAATATATTATTTTATAAATACTCAACATAGTAAAGGTCCTTTATAACAAACCCACAGCCAGCATCAACTCAATGATGAAATGCTAAAAGTCTTCCACTAAACTGGGGCTTCCCAGGTGGCACTAGTGATAAAGAGTCTGGTGTGAATGCCAAGACACAAGAGTTATGGGTTCGATTCCTGGGTTGGGAAGATCCCCTGGAGGAGGAAATGACAACCCACTCCAGTATTCTTTACTGGGAAATCCCATGGACAGAAGAGACTGGCAGGCTACTGTCAATGGGGTTGCAAAGAGTCAGACAGGACAATTTACACACACATACACATACATACACACTAAATTAAGCAACAAGACAAAGATTCTCATGCTCACCAATTCTATTTTACACAATATTGGAAATCCTAGTTATAGCAATCAGACTCAAAAATAAATTATATATATATTATGTAATTATTAGTATATCATTGCACTAGTTATTAACATATAATTATATATAATATATGAGTTATATATAATTTATTTTTGTGCCTGATATATATACACATACAGGCACCCATGTCCACCAGAATATTACTCAACCATAAAAATGAATGAAATTCTGCCATTTGCAGGAAAATGGATGGTCTTAGAGATTATGTTTAGTGAAATAAGTCTGAGGAAAAAAATACTGTATCATATTGCTTATATTTGTAGTATAAATAATTTAAAAATTGAATGTATATAGCAGTACAGAAAGAGACATACAGATGTAGGAAAAGAACTGGTGGTTACCAGTACAGAGATGGAAAATGTGAAGGACAATATAGGGGTATGGGAATTAGAGGTAGCCATTACTATGTATAAAATAGATAAGAGAAAAGAATGTATTTTACAGCACAATAAGTTACAGCTCTTATTTTATAATAACTCTTAATAGAGTATATTAAGCAAAAATACTGAATCACTACTCTGTATATTTCAAATAACTTAATATTGAAAATCAGTTCTACTTCAATAAAAATAATTTTAAAAGTGGATATTATAGCAATTAGCTGCAAAATATCACCTTGAAGCATTCTGACCGACATTGTTGAATCAAAGTAAAGAAGTATGTGTGGATTTCAAAATATATGATTCCCTTTCAGACTGTAGTATCTATATATTACTTGTGTCAACTGGAATTTCTATATTTCTCTGAGAAGTACATTTATATATTTCTGCAAGTCTCACATTATTTTGTAGAACATCTATGAAGATCTCTGATATCTGTAGGCATTCTTGTATATCAACTCTCCTGTGGATCCACAGTGTCCTGAATAATTTTCTATCATTATTTTCTAATATTTACTGGCATCATTTATTTACATAATTCTGCATATATTTATGTAACTGTATAGATAATTCAAATAAATTTCATCACATCAAGAACTCTCCCTCACCATCTTTGTATTCCAAGCCACGGAGCTTAGTACTTGGAAAACAGAAAGCATTCAAAAAAATTTTTGAGTGAATGATGAATGTCTGAACTTTCTTCCACAAATCTACTCTCATAGACAAAAGACTAATAGACACTTCATTTTTCACCAAGGTTTCCAAAAATGAAACTCAGTGTTAATAATTTCAAAATAAAAAAGCAATTTGTTATCACAATTTATGTCCTATATCATAAATCAGAAGAGTCAGCATTCAATCATAAAATTAAGGTGGTAGATATGATCTGAGACTGAGTCAAACAGGGAAAGACAAATAATGATTTTCAAGATGTGGTGAATTGTATTGCATTTAGGCAAAGAACAGGCAGTCAAAGAAAAGACAATTACTTTTTTTTCCCCTAAAGATTTGAATTCTATTAATTAATTAGTGATTTATTTTGCTTTGATGCTGCTGCTGCTGCTAAGCCGCTTCAGTTGTGTCTGACTCTGTGCTACCCCATAGACGGCAGCCCACCAGGCTCCCCCTTCCCTGGTATTCTCCAGGCAAGAACACTGGAGTGGGTTGCCATTTCCTTCTCCAATGCATGAAAGTGAAAAGTGAGAGTGAAGTCGTTCAGTCGTGTCTGACTCTCAGCGACCCCATGGACTGTAGCCCACCAGGCTCCTCCATCCATTTCTCACAAATGTTTATCTCTTACACTTTCATTTATCTCTTCTTTAAAAAAATTTAAAATATTTTAATGCCTATTGTTTAATCTGTAAAATGTGTTAAGAAAAATATGTATGTGTTTTACAGTTTTGTCAAATATTAATCTATTTCTTCTATGATTTTAATTTTTTTTTATTTTTTAAACTTTTTATTTTTTATTGAGGTATGCTTGATTAGCAATGTTGTGATAGATTCAGGTGAACAGTGAAGGGACTCAGCCATACATATACATGCATCTATTCTTTACCAATACTCTCTCCTACCCAGGCACCCTGGCATATAACATTGAGCAGAGTTCCATGTACTATACAGTAAGTCCTTATTGGTTATCTATTTTGAATATAGCAGTGTATCACTAAATTCCAACAAGTTATTTTGTAGATATCAACAAAGCAATTCTGAAGTTTATCTAGAAAGAAGATCCTTACATTCTTCCCCACTCACATACAAATACAAAACCTTACAAAGCATCACAGGCCTAAATGTAAAACACACAATTATGAAAGCCCTAGAAACCTAAAGGAAAATCTACATTAATAATAATAATATCCATTAAACTAATAACTGATAAGTTGGATTTCATGAAAATTGAAAATATTTACACTATGAAAGGATATGTCAAGAAAAGTAGAAAACAAATCAGACTTGAAAAGAATTTACAAAATATACATCTAAAAAATACTATATTGACTATATACAGAGAATGCAAAAACTCAGCAATAAGAAAGTAGATTTTAAAAATGAGCCAAAGACTTCAACATATATTTTACTAAAGTAGATATGCAGTTGGCAAAAAAACATATTAAAAATTCTGTAACTTCTTTGTTATCAGGGAAAGACCAACTTAAAATGCAATGCGATACTGCTTTACACCTATTAAACACCACCATCTGGAACACTGACAACACCAAATGCTGGTCAGGATATAAGGCAACAAGAACTCTCAGTCTTTGCTGGTATCAATGCAAAATGGAACAGATACTTTGAAAACCAGTTTGGTAATTTCTTAGAAAACTAAATATCAGTTCAGTTCAGTTCAGTCGCTCAGTTGTGCCGGACTGTTTGCGACCCCATGAATCGCAGCACGCCAGGCCTCCCTCTCCATCACCGTCTCCCAGAGTTCACTCAGATTCATGTCCATCGAGTCAGTGATGCCATCCAGCCAACTCATCCTCGGTCGTCCCCTTCTCCTCCTGACCCCTATCCCTCCCAGCATCAGAGTCTTTTCCAATGAGTCAACACTTCGCATGAGGTGGACAAAGTATTGAAGTTTCAGCTTTAGCATCATTCCTTCCAAAGAGATCTCAGGGTGGATCTCCTTCAGAATGGACTGGTTGTATCTCCTTGCAGTCCAAGGGACTCTCAACAGTCTTCTCCAACACCACAGTTCAAAAGCATCAATTTGGCACTCAGCTATCTTCACAATCCAACTCTCACATCCATACATGACCACAGGAAAAACCATAGCCTTGAATAGACGGACCTTTGTTGGCAAAGTAATGTCTCTGCTTTTGAATATACCATCTAGATTGGTCATAACTTTTCTTCCAAGGAGTAAGAAAATCTTTTAATTTCATGGCTGCAGTCACCATCTGCAGTGATTTGGGAGCCCCCAAAAATAAAGTCTGACACTGTTTCCACTGTTTCCCCATCTATTTCCAATGAAGTGATGGGACTAGATGCCATGATCTTTATTTTCTGAATGTTGAGCTTTAAGCCAACTTTTTCACTCTCCTCTTTCACTTTCATCAAGAGGCTTTTTAGTTCCTCTTCACTTTCTGCCATAAGGGTAGTGTCATCTGCATATCTGAGGTTCTTGATATTTCTCCTGGCAATCTTGATTCCAGCCTGTAAATTTATTCCAGTCCAGCGTTTCTCATGATGTACTCTGCATATAAGTTAAATAAGCAGGGTGACAATATACAGCCTTGACGTACTCCTTTTCCTATTTGAAACCAGTCTATTGTTCCATGTCCAGTTCTAACTGTTGCTTCCTGACCTGCATACAGATTTCTCAAGGGGCAGGTTAGGTGGTCTGGTATTGCCATCTCTCTCAGAATTTTCCACAGCTTATTTTGATCCACACAGTCAAAGGCTTTGGCATAGTCAATAAAGCAGAAATAAATGTTTCTCTGGAACTCTCTTGCTTTTTCCATGATCCAGCAGATGTTGGCAATTTGATCTCTGGTTCCTTTGCCTTTTCTAAAACCAGCTTGAACATCAGGGAGTTCCTGGTTCACGTATTGCTGAAGCCTGGCTTGGAGAAGTTTGAGCATTCCTTTTCTAGCATGTGAGATGAGTGCGATTGTGTGGTAGTTTGAGCATTCTTTGACATTGCCTTTCTTTGGGATTGGAATGAAAATTGACCTTTTCCAGTCCTGTGGCCACTGCTGAGTTTCCCAAATTTGCTGGCATATTGAGTGTAGCACTTACACAGCATCATCTTTCAGGATTTGAAATAGCTCAACTGGAATTCCATCACCTCCATTAGCTTTGTTCATACTGATGCTTTCTAAGGCCCACTTGACTTCACATTCCAGGATGTCCGGCTCTAGGTGAGTGATTACACCATCATGATTATCCAGGTCATGAAGATCTTTTTTGTACAGTACTTTTGTGTATTCTTGCCACCTCTTCTTAATATCTTCTGCTTCTGTTAGGCCCATACCATTTCTGTCCTTTATTGATCCCATCTTTGCATGAAATGTTCCCTTGGTTTCTCTAATTTTCTTGAAGAGATCTCTATTCTTTCCCATTCTGTTGTTTTCCTCTGTTTCTTTGCACTGATTCCTGATGAAGGCTTTCTTATCTCTTCTTGCTATTCTTTGGAACTCTGCATTCAGATGCTTATATCTTTCCTTCTCTCCTTTGCTTTTCATTCTCTTCTTTTCACAGCTATTTGTAAGGCCTCCCTAGACAGCCATTTTTCTTTTTTGCATTTCTTTTCCATGGAGATGGTCTTGATGCCTGTCTCCTGTACAATGTCACGAACCTCATTCCTTAGTTCAGCAAGCATTCTATCTATCAGATCTAGGCCCTTAAATCTATTTCTCACTTCCACTCTATAATCATAGGGGATTTGATTTAGGTCATACCTGAATGGTCTAGTGGTTTTCCCTACTTTCTTCAATTTAACTCTGACTTTGATAATAAGGAGTTCATGATCTGAGCCACAGTCAGCTCCCAGTCTTATTTTTGCTGACTGTATAGAGCTTCTCCATCTTTGGCTGCAAAGAATATAATCAATCTGATTTTGGTGTTGACCATCTGGTGATGTCCACGTGTAGAGTCTTCTCTTGTGTTGTGGGAGGAGGGTGTTTTCTACGACCAGTGCATTTTCTTGGCAAAACTATTAGTCTTTGCCCTGCTTAATTCCACATTCCAAAGCCAAATATGTTTGTTACGGTGTTTCTTGACTTCCTACTTTTGCATTCCAGTTCCCTATAATGAAAAGAACATCTTTTTTGGGTGTTAGTTCTAAAAGGTCTTGTAGGTCTTCATAATACTGTTCAACTTCAGCTTCTTCAGCATTACGGTTGGGGCATAGACTTGGATAACTGTGATATTGAATGGTTTTCCTTGGAGATGAACAGAGATCATTCTGTCATTTTTGAGATTGCATCCAAGTACTGCATTTCAGACTTTTTTGTTGATAATGGCTACTAGGATCCAACAATTGTGCACTTTGGTATTTATCCAAAAGTATTGACATTTATGTCCATATAAAATCTACACACAAATATATTCATGGTAACTTTATTCATAATTGCCAAAACTGGGAAGAACTAAATGAATGGATAAATATATTGCAGTATACGCAAACAATAAAATATTGTTCAGCACTAAAAAGAAGTGAGCTATCAAAGCCATGGAATGATATTGAAGAAACTTAAATACAAGTGAAATAATCTGAAAAAAATTATATTCTCTGTGATTCCAACTATATGACAGTAAGGTCACTGGCCCTATTCTATAAACTTGATTTAAGAATCTGTTACTATATCAAGGAAATAAAATATGTTTATTTTTTGCCTACTCTGTGATCTTTATATGCAATATCTGATTCTTACAATAATTCTTTAAAGCAGATAATACTGACTTCCATTTTACATATGAGTGATCTATAGCTCAGAGAAGTTAGGTAATTGCTTGAGGAACACAGCAGATATCTGCAAACTATATGATATTCTGCATAAGGTAAAACTATGGGGACAATAAAAAGTTAAGTGGTTTCCAGTGTTGGGTTGCCAGAATATGAACGGATGACTTTGGCAATCACAGAGGATTTTTAAGAATGAAAAAAAGCTCTGTGTGAAGGATTTATATCATCATGTATGTGTTCTAACCCATTTAACGTACAACATCAAGAGTAAAGACTCATGTAAATTATGGTTTTTGAGTATGCTGTGTCATTGTAGGTTCATTAATTGTAAAAAGAAAATTATGCTGTTCAGGATTTGATGATGGATGAATCTATGGCTGCTGCAGCTGCTGCTAAGACACTTCAGTCGTGTCCAACTCTGTGCTACCCCGTAGACTGCAGCCCACCAGGCTCCCACATCCCTGGGATTCTCCAGGCAAGAACAATGGAGTGGGGCTGCCATTTCCTTCTCCAGCGCATGAAAGTGAAAAGTGAAAGTGAAGCCACTCAGTCCGGTCAGACTCTTAGCGACCCCATGGTCTTCAGCCTATCAGGCTCCTCTGTCCATGGGATTTTCCAGGCAAGAATACTGGAGTGGGGTGCCATTGCCTTCTCTGTGAATCTATGGAGATGGGTGTATAGAGGAATTCTCTGAAACTCTCTCTGTTTTACTATGAACCAGCTCTAAAATAATATCACAAATGGATGGTGGTGTTTTTCAATTTCCAGATGTTATTTATAGCCATAGTTCAGTTGCTCAGTCATGTCCGACTCTTTGCGACCCCATGAATCACAGCACGCCAAGCCTCCCTGTCCATCACCATCTTCTGGAGTTCACTCAGACTCATGTCCAAGGAGTCCGTGATGCCATCCAGCCATCTCATCCTCGGTCGTCCCCTTCTCCTCCTGCCCCCAATTCCTCCCAGCATCACAGTCTTTTCCAGTGAGTCATCTCTTCCCATGAGGTGTTCAAAGTACTGGAGCTTCAGCTTTAGCATCATTCCTTCCAAAAAAATCCCAGGGCTGATCTCCTTCAGAATGGACTGGTTGGATCTCCTTGCAGTCTCAGGGAGTCTCAACAGTCTTCTCCAACACCACAATTCAAAAGCATCAAGTCTTCAGTGCTCAGCCTTCTTCACAGTCCAACTCTCACATCCATACATGATCACAGGAAAAACCATAGCCTTGACTAGATGGACCTTAGTCGGCAAAGTAATGTCTCTGCTTTTGAATATGCTATCTAGGTTGGTCATAACTTTTCTTCCAAGGAGTAAGCATGTTTTATTTCATGGCTGCAATCACCATCTGCAGTGATTTTGGAGCCCAGAAAAACAAAGTCTGACACTGTTTCCACTGTTTCCCCATCTATTTCCCATGAAGTGATAGGACCGGATGCCATGATCTTCGTTTTCTGAATGCTGAGCTTTAAGTCAACTTTTTCACTCTCCTCTTTCACTTTCATCAACAGGCTTTTTAGCTCCTCTTCACTTTCTGCAACAAGGGTGGTGTCATCTGCATATCTGAGGTTCTTGATATTTCTCCCGGCAATCTTGATTCCAGCTTGTGTTTCTTCCAGCCCGGTGGTTCTCATGATGTACTCTGCATATAAGTTAAATAAGCAGGGTGACAATATACAGCCTTGACGTACTCCTTTTCCTATATGGAACCAGTCTATTGTTCCATGTCCAGTTCGAATTGTTTCTTCCTGACCTGCATACAGATTTCTCATGAGGCAGGTCAGGTGGTCTGGTATTCCCATCTCTTTCAGAATTTTCCACAGTTTATTGTGATCCACACTATAGCGTTTTGCCAAGAAAATGCACTGGTCATAGCAAACACCCTCTTCCAACAACACAAGGGAAGACTCTACACATGGACATCACCAGATGGTCAACACTGAAATCAGATTGATTATATTCTTTGCAGCCAAAGATGGAGAAGCTCTATACAGTCAATAAAAACAAGACCGGGATCTGACTGTGGCTCAGATCATGAACTCCTTATTAGCAAATTCAGACTCAAATTGAAGAAAATAGAGAAAACCGCTAGACCATTCAGGTACGACCTAAATCAAATCCTTTATGATTATACAGTGGAAGTGAGAAATAGATTTAACAGCCTAGATCTGATAGATGGAGTGCCTAATGAACTATGGAATGAGGTTTGTGACATTGTACAGGAGACAGGGATCAAGACCATTCTCATGGAAAAGAAATACAAAAAAGCTAACGGCTGTCTGGGGAGGCCTTACAAATAGCTATGAAAAGAAGAGAGGCAAAAAGCAAAGGAGAAAAGGAAAGATATAAGCATCTGAATGCAGAGTTCCAAAGAATAGCAAGAAGAGATAAGAAAGCCTTCTTCAGGTATCAGTGCAAAGAAATAGAGGAAAAGAACAGAATGGGAAAGACTAGAGATCTCTTCAAGAAAATTAGAGATACCAAGGGAACATTTCATGTAAGATGGACTTGATAAAGGACAGAAATGGTCTGGACCTAACAGAAGCAGAAGATATTAAGAAGAGGTGGCAAATATACATGGAAGAACTGTACAAAAAAATCTTCACGACCCAGATAATCATGATGATGTGATCACTCATCTAGAGCCAGACACCTTGGAATGTGAAGTCAAGTGGGCCTTACAAAGCATCACTATGAACAAAGCTAGTGGAGGTGATGAAATTCCAGTTGAGCTGTTTCAAATCCTGAAAGATGAGGCTGTGAAAGTGCTGCACTCAATATGCCAGCAAATTTGGAAAACTCAGCGGTGGCCACAGGACTGGAAAAGTCAGTTTTCATTCCAATCCCAAAGAAAGGCAATGCCAAAGAATGCTCAAACTACCCCACAATTGCACTCATCTCACACTCTAGTAAAGGAATGCTCAAACTTCTCCAAGCCAGGCTTCAGCAATACGTGAACCATGAACTCCCTGAGGTTCAAGCTGGTTTTAGAAAGGCAGAGGAACCAGAGATCAAATTGCCAACATCCCCTGCATCATGGAAAAAGCAAGAGAGTTCCAGAAAAACATCTATTTATAGCTTCAGTGGTATGGAACCAAGCATATTGGAGACATTGTATCTTTACAGTCCTCAAAACCAGCTCTAATACATCATTAAAAAGTATGAGGGTAAAAAAGCCTATGCTTTACCACTCTGTGCTAACTTAGCTTTGAATAAGAATATATTTATGAAAGCAAGCTCATGAAATATTTGAAATTCAGAAACATAATTTTACTCAAACTCCAATTTTAGTATTTATCACAGATAATCTTAATTATCCCAGAACAATAAAAAAGAGTTACTAAAATTTACCTCACAATAAAAAAATTTAGGTCCAAAAGAAAAAAGAAAAAAAAGTTTTTGTGAAACTTCTTTGTAAGGTATATAGTGCTATATTTACAGATGCATAATGCCAATTGCAGAGAGTGCAAGATAGTCATATGAGGTCTAACTAAAAGTAAGATTTTTCTATATAAGAGGAGTGAAAAGGTTTGTTTAGAATCTACATATATAATATATATACATATTCTAGAATATCAGTATGAATATAAAGCATGTTGTAAAACACTGTATGGAAACCTCATGACATGACTTTATGATTCAAGCAGACGTAATGAGTTAACTATATTTTTATATATTTGGGGCTTATGAAGAGTTTGCTGATCTATTTTGCATTATTCAGACAAAGCAGTATTCTTTGCTCTTTGCTCCTGGCTTTTGGCATTGGGATCTTGAGTATGAAGGATACCCTTTAACCTTTTAAGCTGATTATCTTACTACATTTTTTTTTTTTTTTTATGACAAAGCATAAACTCACCAAGAAAATATGCGTAGGTCAGTTTTTTCATAATGTCATATTCATCCAAAGGTACTTGGAAGTTAGCAGAAACAAACTGTTCCTGAACATTTCCAAAAATACTGTCTTCCATTTATTTAACATAATTCCTCATAGTCTTGGGTTTCTAAGGTGGGCACTAGTGGTAAAGAACCCACCTAACAATGCAGGAGACATA
Organism: Budorcas taxicolor; assembly: GCF_023091745.1. Taxonomy (NCBI): domain Eukaryota; kingdom Metazoa; phylum Chordata; class Mammalia; order Artiodactyla; family Bovidae; genus Budorcas; species Budorcas taxicolor. Next base: position 50,243,333 of record NC_068929.1, on the reverse strand, counting down.
AAAGATATGAGTTCGATCCCTGGGTCAGGAAGATCCCCTGGAGGAGGGCATGGCAAAACCACTCCAGTATTCATGCCTGGAGAATCTTATGCACAGAGGAGCCTTGTGGGCTACAGTCTATAGTGTCACAAAGAGTTGGACATGACTGAAGTGGCTTAGTGTGCACTCATGCTTCATTGTGTTGACATGAAGTTGACTCTTGAACAACAGGGCTTTGAACTGAAAGAGTTCACTTATATGAAAAGTTTTTCAGAAGATTTACAGTTGACTCTCCATATTTGTTGTTGCACATCCACGGGTTAAACCAACAGTGGATCATGTCCTACATTTATGATCCTCAGTTGGTTGAAATCCTAGGATGCAGAATACACATTTTCAGGTGATCAACTGTGGTACATGAGCATTCCCAGATTTTTATATGTTCAATGGTTCCTGATCCATCCATGGACACCAAGTTCAGTTCAGTCACTCAGTTGTGTCCAACTCTTTGCAACCCCATGGATTGCAGCATGCCAGGCTTCCCTGTCCTTCACCAACTGCCAGAGCCTACTTAATCTCATGTTCATTGACTTGGTGATACCATCCAATCATCTCATCCTCTGCCATCCCTTCTCTTCTCACCTTCAATCTTTCCCAGCACCAGAGTCTTTTCCAAAGAGTAAGTTCTTTGCATCAAGTGGCCAAAGTATTGGAGTTTCAGCTTCAGCATCAGTCCTTCCAATGAATATTCAGGACTGATTTCCTTTAGGATGGACTGGTTGGATCTCCTTGTAGTGTAAGGGACTCTCCAGAGTCTTCTCCAAGACAGTTTAAAAGCACCAATTCTTTGGCACTCATCTTTTTTTATGGTCCAGCTCTCACATCCATACATGACTATCGGAAAAACCATAGCTTTGGCTAGACAGATCTTTGTTGGCAAAGTAATGTCTGCTTTTTAATATGCTATCTAGGTTGGTCATAACTTTTCTTCTAAGGAGCAAGTATCTTTTAAATTCATGGCTTACTCACCATCTGCAGTCATTTTCAAGCCCCGAAAATAAGTCTCTCAGTGTTTCCATTGTTTTCCCAACTATTTGCCATGAAGTGATGGGACCACATGCCATGATCTTAGTTTTCTGAATGTTGAGTTTTAAGCCAAATTTTTCACTCTCCTCGTTTACTTTCAAGAGGCTCTTTTGTTCTTTCTGCCATAAAGTAGTGTCATCTGCATATCTGAGGTTATTGATATTTTTCCCAGCAATCTTGATTCCAGCTTTTGCTTCATCCAGCCCAGCATTTTGCATGATGTACTCTGCATTTAAGTTAAATAAGCAAGGTGACAATATACAGCCTTGACATATTACTTTCCCAATTTAGAACCAGTCAGTTGTTCCATGTCCAGTTCTAACTGTTGCTTCCTGACTTGCATACAGATTTCTCAAGAGGCAGGTCAGGTGGTCTGGTATTCTCATCTCTTTCAGAATTTTCCACAGTTTATTGTGATCCACACAGTCAAAGTCTGTGTGGATACCAAGACACAACTATAATTCTCTCATCTTCTCATTTTGAAATGATTCCACTAGGCTGATGACATCAAGAGCCTCATGGTGTTTCCATGTTGCTGGTAACAAACAGGACAGTAAAGATTGATGAGACCCTATGCAAGTTTGCTACAGGTGAGTTTTAACCTCTTGCTGGATTCTCCATTGTTCAACAGAGACTAAATTACTAAATTTTTAGTGTTGTAAATAAAACTTTTGAGAAGATTAAAAGATAAAATTCCTGGTTTTATCTGTTTCTTGTTTGGTTTCATTTGAATATGCTTTTGAAAATGGTTATGATGAAGGACTTTTAATCATTATGATGAAAAATCAAAACTCTAAAATCAGTAAATATTTTTATGTAGAACATTTTCCTTCCGGGTTTCCTTTATAGACTTTATTGTATGATTCTTCAAAAACTTAATTAAAATATTTGAACATTATTCTGCACATATTCTATGGAAACTAGGTTTTGTTTTTTTTTTTTTCTTTTTGTTTCCTATAAAAAAGTTGAAGCATCTATATTTGGATTCTCTGCAACACCTCCCCTCTCCCACATCCACACATGCATATACAAACACTCAGCATAACACAGCTGTGAAAACACTTGGGATAGAGGGATAGTGTACGATATAGCTGGAAGTTAGTTTGTCAAAGCTACATATTGATGTGAAAGGAACATCCTATTGCTTGAAAGAATGCATTGATTATGCAAAAGGCAATTAGAACTATGAAATACATTTGATAACAATTTTCAGCTTAGAGTTTCTGGCCCTTACTATTGCTGTCAGAGACAGAGTTCTCATCAATACAGGAGGCTTATTACAGAATGTACAGGACACCTAGATTGAATCAGGGCTTTAGCTCTACCTTTTAAAATAAATGATATAATATCAAACTTTTAAGATATAAACATCGATATGGATATATATTGATATATATATTGATATATTTGATATATTGATATATTTGATATATTGATATAGTTGATATATTTGATATATTGATATATTGATATTGATATATTTGAAGTGTAGGTATTGCCAGGGATATCTTTGTTCCAAAGTCATAGGACCAAAAAATGTGTTACATGGAGAATTATTAAGAGGCATGCATAAAATCTTGGGCATTAACTCCAATGTTTTTCCTTATACCATTAATTAATGACCAAATAAGGGCTTCCCAGGTGGCTCAGTGTTAAAGAATCTGCCTGCCAATACAGGAGATGTGGGAGGAATGGGTTCAATCCCTCGATTGGGAAGATCCCCTAGAGTAGGAAATTGTACCGCCCTTCAGTATTCTTGGCTGGAGAATCCCATGGGCAGAGAGCCTGGCGTGCTGCAGTCCAGGGGATAGCAAAGAGTCTGACACAACTTAGCGACTGAGCATGCACACATGCACACAATGACTGAATAAGATATTCTCTCATATTGACACTCTATGCTTGAGAGTCTTCTCCCTTGATAGGTAAAAGACTTGTGATTGTGCACTGAAACCAGTGTGAGATTCATTTGCTTGTAGACAGCTTTAACTCTTAACTTCTGTTTCTCATCCTGTGTTCCTTGAGAGTAGTTAGAAGTGAAAGACAATTGTGCTAAATCAGATCAAATCTGTGATTTTCTACGGTAAGGAGATCACCAATTTGTTATTTTCCTAACCAGATCTCTATCTCAGGCCCTGCCAGTGCTCTTCTCTGTGTTAACATTTCTGACCATACTACAAATGCAAAACCATCAGAAGCTCAGTGTTGTTTTTTACTTAGCAAATTATCTTATCCTAAGTATGCCGTTAGATCTGTACTATGGTACTCATGTTCAAACAGTCTGCCCACATTGCTGCAAGGTGGTGTTATCTGAAAACCCACTAAACTATAATGACTGATCTTCCTCAATCACACAGCACAGTCAAGAGTTGCTTTTGTTTTGTTGATCCTTGCATATGACATTTTTGCCGAAGCTCAGTATGCTATAGTCACCAAGATTAAACAGCTTTTAACCTTGGAGGGGAGAAATAATCAAGGAATGTATACAATCAAGAAAAATTTGAGTTTATCCTTGATTGTAAGAGTAGGCTTATTATTAACCATAACAAAAAGAGTTGAGGAATTCTTCTTAGTAAAGTAGAAGATAGGCATTCTTAAAAGTGTAACAAAAATGGAAGTACTTTGTGTTAATATTTAAGGTTAATGTTTTTTTCTTTTTCTAATTATTTTTAAAAATTGAGCTACAGTTAATTTACAGTATTATTTTATTTTCAAGTGTATGTCAAAGTGATTCAGCTATGTATATATTATATGTGTGTATATATATAGACACATATACATATACATAACATTTTCCAGATTATTTTGTTATAAATGATTATTACAAGATATTAAATACAGTTATCTGTGTATTAATATATAGTAGTCCTTATTGTTTAAATATAGTAGTGTGTATGTGTTAATATAAAACTCCTAATTTAAAACAAATTCTGAATCAAAGTAAGATTAAAATTGTTTTATTAATTTTATTAGTATTTAAAATGAGTAAATACTCACATAACTAAAAGTAATCATCACTTATCTATTATTTCATTCCTAGGGCAGTAAAAAACAAATACTGTAAGGAAAATGACAATAATGTTAACTCTTCCATAAATCTGGGTCATCCAAATTTTAAAGTACTGTAGGGAAAAGCCACTACAAAATAAATTTAAAGGCTCAAGGAGAACAAATCCCAAAGGTTAGTTCCCACCAGGAAGAATAAAAATTTGCTAGGGTTTCTGGGAAGTTCAATTATAGGGACAGACAACAAGAGATTTTCAGCCAATTTGAAACTAATTCAGTATGTTCTGGAAGAAAAAGGCAGTTGCACAGATAACATCAGCTTGAAGCTAAAAGTTGTAACCTTAGGAGAGACACTAACAAATGGGCTTTATAGTTTGGGCTCCAAGCAAAGAAAGAGGATAGTGATAAAGAGAGAAACAAAGAAAGGGACAAAATTATATTCTGTCATGCTCACTCTCTACAGCTAATAAAATAAGTTGAAAATACACCAGTGATTCAAGGAACACGATATATTTTGATTATTGTAAATAAGAGGCAGTAAAATAAATCAAGGGCGTAGAAAAAGTTGTAGAAATATGACAGAAGAATAAAATCTGTTAAGTAAGAAGATATGTGTCACAAAATAATAAAATAAATGTCTGTGAATCCATTTTACAGTAGTTCCTTGTTCATTTTTGACTGTTTGTATGCCCTGTTTTGCATTTCTCTTCTGTGTTTCTTTTACTAAAACTGATCCAGATATGTGACTGTAGACATACAATTCCAAAGCAATATGTAATAACATACATAGAAATGTCTTATAATATGTTTAAAAGAAATAAAAGAAGCTATATCAGAGCATATATTTTCCAAAAAGTGGAGCATGTAGAAAAACAATGAGATCTTTACATTTGCAATATAATATTGTCAGCTTTAAGTAACTTCGACTATTCCAAATATGCTTTAAAGAACATCAATATTATGACAGAAAATAACAATTTCTACAGTATTGTAAAGTAAAATAAAGTAAAAATAAAAATTAAAAAAAAAATTGAATAGCACTTTACTTTTTGACCTACAAAAAAATGCAATTTCATAAGATTTATTCTAATACATTTTCAGCTATTCTAGTCTACATGATAAGATGAGTAAGTACATAGCACAGTTTCTAATCTTTTATTCTTAATCTATTGTTTCACTGTTTAAAAGTATAAGTTTAGTAGTATAGATGAACAGTTCTAATACTTAGAAAAATTTTAGAAATTTTGAAAGATACATATGCATAAATTAAATTTTTCCTTGATAAAAATTTATGTGGTTATTGGAAATCTTCACACGCTTAAAAAACTTAGAAGTCTCTGCTTTTTCAAAAAAGCTATAAAACATATTTTCTGAGAAGTCAGATTATTCATAGAGTTATTATTATAATAAAATATTTTTAAAGTTAATATTAATAAGATGTTTTGCATTCAGCATATAATATTTTAAAGGGCCTGTCTCCCAGGCAAACAAGGCTATATCATTTATTAAAAATTGATTTTCTGAATTATAAAATAAGTAAAATAATTTTTATTAATAGGAACACAGAAAGGTCACAGTTCACTCTTAGGCTCTTGTCATGAAGTCCAGGGAAAAGTAACCTTCCTGATTACGTTACTCTTCTGGGTATATTACACAAACCAGTGATTAGAGAGTCTCATGTTGTAGCTAGTTTGAAGCACAAGTTTCTTATTATAGTTAATATCTGCTGCCTAGAAAAGTTATGACCAACCTAGGTATTATATTCAAAAGCAGAGACATTACTTTGCCGACTAAGGTCCGTCTAGTCAAGGCTATGGTTTTTCCAGTAGTCATGTATGGATGTGAGAGTTGGACTGTGAAGAAGGCTGAGCACTGAAGAATTGATGCTTTTGAACTGTGGTGTTGGAGAAGACTCTTGAGAGTTCCTTGGACTGCAAGGAGATCCAACCAGTCCATTCTGAAGGAGATCAGCCCTGGGTGTTCTTTGGAGGGAATAATGCTGAAGCTGAAACTCCAGTACTTTGGCCACCTCATGCGAAGAATTGACTCATTGGAAAAGACTGTGATGCTGGGAGGGATTGGGGGCAGGAGGAGAAGTGGACAACAGCAGATGAGATGGCTGGATGGCATCACTGACTCGATGGACATGAGTAAACTCCAGGAGTTTGTGATGGACAAGGAGGCCTTGTGTGCTGCGATTCATGGGGTCGCAAAGAGTTGGACACGACTGAGCGACTGAACTGAACTGAGTAGAGGAACTTATGTTAGTTATTGGTAACTGTTGAAATAATAAAATAATGGGAATATTCCAGTGTCCAAAGCAATAATCATTCTGGATTTCCACCTCTATGTGATAAAATATCAAAATCTGCACTACAAGGAAGTTGCATTCTCACAGGATATAGAAAACCACTGGGAATTATTGCTTCTTTATTAAATGAGGGAATCCAGATAATGTGCAATATCATAAATTAAGTCGAACCTCAGCAATCTGAAGTCACAAGGGAAAAGAGCTGAATTCCAAAGTTACATGTGCCTCAAAGGAGAGATGAAACATGGACTGCTTCATCTTTGGTAGAGCATTGGAGGAAGAATAAAATCAGTTAAGAAAAAATTAGCTAAAAATTTATTGAAGTCCTAACGGTAAATAAAGGACTTTCCTGGTGGCTCAGTGGTAAAGAATCTGCCTGCCATTTCAGGAGATGGGTTTGATACTTGGGTCAGGAAGATCCCTTGGAGTAGGAAATGGCAACTCACTCCAGTATTTTTGTCTGGGAAATACTATGGAAAGAGAAGCCTGGTGGGTTACAGTCCATAGGGTCACAAAGAGTTGGACACAACTTAGTGACTAAATGACATGTAAATAAAATAAAGTATAATCAACTTAGGGCAGTTGCTCTCAATCTAGGGTAACGGTGCCCTTTGGGGACATTTATCAATGTCTGTACACATTTTTGTTTGTCACAGCTGTTGTAGATGTTGTGGATACACACTAAGATCTCTCCCAATAATCTCTACCCTCATGCTATCACCTCCCCAATTGTCATTAAGTGTGGATGAGACTTTTAACTCCCTTTTCACCAATAGTATGTCAGAGGTAAAGGAGTCCCCTCCAGTGACTGGTATTTATTTATTTATCATTTAAGATTCCATCTTAGCCATGGAGTGAGGGTCTCTCTTTCTTGCTGGCATTAAAGAAGTAAGTTGTTATGATGTGAATAGCATATCAAGAGAGTCACCTGGCAGGAAACTATAGGTTATCTCTACAAATTGAGGATCTATCTTACAACTATAAGGTGGTGACTGTCAAAAATCCATATGAGTTGGTAAGAGAAGCCAAGCAACTGATGAAAACACAGCCCAGCCAACATCCTGACCGTATACCTTGTGAAACTCTGAGCAGAGAACATAGTTAAACCAGGCCTAGACAACTGACCCACAGAAACTCTGAGATAGTAAAACATTCATTTAAGGCTCTGCATTTGTGATGATTTGTTATGTAGGTAATAGAAACATAATATAGAGTACTACTGGCATCTAGTGGGTAGAGATCAGGGATTTTGTTAAACATCCTAAAATGCACAGGATGGCCCCTACAACAAAGAATTATCTGCTTTGATGTGAAATAATGTCTAGATTTAGAAAATGTGGGCCAGGATAGGGACCAAAGATAATCCCTGTCCCACAGCACCACCTCTGCCTTGGAGATGCACCCTTGCAGTAGCTGATGGACTGCAACTATGAAACAGACAAAAATGACTTCCCCTGTACCTTTCCCCATACTTTAAGCTGATGGGGAAGGAGGAGCAAAGCCTCCCTCCCCTACATGGCCATAAAAATCCTTTGTTTCAAGGGAAGGGCCAGAAACAAAAATATATCTGTAAGAGCTGGAGGAAATAACACTTACCCCAGGATTCAGGCACTGCTTATGGGAGTAGCTTACAGTGAGACAGAGGGGTACCAAATCCTTGGGCTAAAGATTTTGTGCCAATTCAAAGTGGAAGTGTTAGTCACTCAGTCATGCCCAACTCTTTGTGACAACATGGACTGTAGCCCGCCAAACTCCTCTGTCCAGGGAATTCACCAGGCAAGAATACTATAGCAGGTAGCCATTCCCTTAACCAGGGGATCTTCCTGACACAGGGACTTAAAACGGGTCTCTTGCATTGCAGGCAGATTCTTCACAATCTGGGCCACTAGAAGTCTTATAATACTGGGAAGAAGCAGAAAAAATCTCTCCTGCACAAAACCAACCATAGAAAGCAGACAGAGTTTGGCTCCTGAGAGGAAGTGGTACAGGCATGCTAGGAAGGCACCATTCACAGGCCAAGGTTCTTAGAACTTGCCTATATGCTAAATAATAGGTCCCCAGAAGTGTCCAGATCTTAAATCCAGGAATCTCTGAATATGTTACCTTACTGATAAAAATAACTTTGTAATTAAATTTAGAATCTTTTGAGGAGAAAAAGCAAGAGAATTCCAGAAAAACATCTATTTCTGCTTTATTGACTGTGCCAAAGCCTTTGACTGTGTGGATCACAATAAACTGTGGAAAATTCTGAAAGAGATGGGAATACCAGACCACCTGACCTGCCTCTTGAGAAATCTGTATACAGGTCAGGAAGCAACAGTTAGAACTGGACATGGAACAACAGACTGGTTCCAAATAGGAAAAGGAGTATGTCAAGGCTGTATATTGTCACCCTGCTTATTTAATTTATATGCAGACTACATCATGAAAAACGCTGGACTGGAAGAAACACAAGCTGGAATCAAGATTGCCGGAAGAAATATCAATAACCTCAGATATGCAGATGACACCACCCTTATGGCAGAAAGTGAAGAGGAACTAAAAAGCCTCTTGATGAAAGTGAAAGAGGAGAGTGAAAAAGTTGACTTAAAGCTCAACATTCAGAAAATAAAGATCATGGCATCCGGTCCCATCACTTCATGGGAAATAGATGGGGAAACAGTGGACACAGGGTCAGACTTTATTTTTGGGGGCTCCAAAATCACTGCAGATGGTGACTGCAGCCATGAAATTAAAAGATGGTTACTCCTTGGAAGAAAAGTTATGACCAACCTAGATAGCATATTGAAAAGCAGACACATTACTTTGCTGACTAAGGTCCGTCTATTCAAGCCTATGGTTTTTCCAGTAGTCATGTATGGATGTGAGAGTTGGACTGTGAAGAAGGCTGAGCGCTGAAGAATTGCTGCTTTTGTACTGTGGTGTTGAAGAAGACTCTTAAGAGTCCCTTGGACTGCACGGAGATGCAACCAGTCCATTCTGAAGGAGATCAGCCCTGGGATTTCTTTGGAAGGAATGATGCTGAAGCTGAAACTCCAATACTTTGGCCACCTCATGTGAAGAGTTGACTCATTGGAAAAGACTCTGATGCGGGGAGGGATTGGGGGCAGGAGGAGAAGGGGACGACAGAGGATGAGATGGCTGGATGGCATCACTGACTCGATGGACGTGAGTCTGAGTGAACTCCGGGAGTTGGTGATGGAGAGGGAGGCCTGGCGTGCTTCGATTCCAGGGTCACAAAGAGTCGGACACGACTGAGTGACTGAACTGAACTGAGGGGAAAAATATCACAGTGAATGCAAATATCACAGTGAAAGGTGAGTTTAATGCAAGGGAGACATAAGAGTTGAAGATGAGAAGGCAAGGTGATGACGGAAGCTGAGTCACGAATGCAGATGGCCTCTGGATGCTGGCAAAGTTAAGGAAGTGGATTCTTTTCAAAAGACTCTAGAAAGAACTAGCCTTGATGAACTTATGGCATTAGTTCAGTAATAAGAAGTTTGAACTCAAAAACTCCAGAATTCAAATTTTAAAACATGTGGGTTGTTTTAAGGCATTGAGTTTGTGATAATGTGTTACTTTAGCAATAGGAAATCAACACAAGTTTGCACCAGAAGAATAAAGAAGATGTATTTCCTCATTGTGATACAAGTATGACTCAGTCAGCTACCAAGCAGAAGGAGGAGGGTCAGAACAGGAGAAAGACCTTTTCTGTGACAAAAGTGATTGAAGGAATAATGAGAGCTGAGGCTGTACAAGGAACACTAAGTAAAACACTCTAGCACCTCAAGTACTACACTAAGCCTATGGCAACAACAGGAAGTAAGTGAGGATTAAGATTACTACATTATTTCATATCTAAAGGAGAAGGAAATGGTAACCCACTCCAGTACTCTTGCCTGGAAAATTCCATGGATGCAGGAGCCTGGTAGGCAGCAGTCCATGGAGTCGCAAAGAGTCAGACACGACTGAATGACTTCACTTTATTTCTTTCTATAGTTCCTTTGGGAGAAGCATATTTTCTGCATCTCTTGACTGAGGACATGATTGTTAGGTTCTGCTGTTTCTTTTAAATCTAGTAGCCCATAGATATTATTTGTGTCTGTTAATTGCTCAGTCATGTACTACTGTTTGTGGCCCCATGGACTGTAGCCCTCCAGGCTCGTCTATCCATGGAATTCTCCAGCCAAGAATACTGGAGTGGGTTACCATGCTCTCCTGCAGGGGATCTTCCCAACCCAGGAATCAAACCCAAGTCCCCTGCATTGCAAGCAGATTCTTTACCATCTGAACCACCAGAGAAGCCCATATATATAGATATTTGGGAGGTTCTAAATCTCTGTTTCATAGATAATAATTCTACATTTTAACAGCATATGTCATCTTTGGAGGAGCCTATAACACTTGATTTGGAGCCTATTTCAATCAGATTTACCCAGACTTCTCCACTGGCCTACAAAGGCTGCAAAGGTGGCAAAATCAGTATATTTGGGACTGACAGATCCTCATAATCCTCACTCTGTTTCCAGGTTGGTAGCTTGCCACAAAAGGAAAACAGAATCAAGAGTGATTTTCTTCTTCACAATTGCAGAAGCACCCAGGGCTGCTTTATTTCCTCCTAACCACACTAATTGTTTTGTCTAGAATAGATGTAGTTGTTCTTTAAATCTGGAAAATAAGAGTGCTGGGGATACAATCTAGCTCCTATCTTTCCAGAAGATGCTCTCCATAAAAGTACTAATTTATTTTGCTTTGCTCATATGAGTAAGACACAGATAAATCATATCATTCTTTATTTTAAAGAAATAAATAGGCCTGTAAGAACTGAGTGTATGTATTTATCTATTCCTCTCCTCACTAAAGAGCTAATTAAAATGTCAGCAAAATAATTAAAGATTTTCCACAGAAATTTGAGAAGAGACAGCAGTAGAAAAGGTAATTCAACACATTTTTTAGAAGATAGAAAGCAACAGTGCGATTGTACCTGAATTAACAGAGGAGAGGAAGTGACAGCATAAGTCCCGCAGAAAGAAATGCTAATAAAAAAAATCATAGGCAAATAAAAAAGAAACAGTAGCCAGACATGAGTAAGTGACCAGTAATGGCCTCGTACCCACCCCACCGCCCCCCAGCCGAATCTCTATTATCTACAGAAGAGTGCAAAATCCTCGGCTATTGATTCTAATTTATTTTGGAAAACAATTGTTAGCGTAGACATCATCACATGATTTTCTTCTCCCTCTAGCACTTATACCCTAAAACATAATGTACAGAATTTTTATACTCATGTTTTGTATATTTGCTCTTTTTTGGGGGGGAGGAGGGCTTCCTTATTGGCTCAGATGGTAAAGAATCTGCTTGCAATGCAGGGGACCTGGATTCAACCCCAGGGTTGAGAAGATCCCCAGAGAAGGAAATGGCTACTCACTTCAATATTCTTGCCTGGGGAATTCTATGGACAGAGGATACAGTCCATGGGGTCACAAAGAGTCAGACACGTCTGAGTGACTAAAACACTTTCATGAACAACTTCAAAAACAGCAAACGATGAAGATGAGTCAATTGATATAAACTGGAGGATAGCATGAGGGCTGATTTTCTGATCTGTCTGAAGAGTAGTTGACACTTGCCTAACTGAAATCTCAGATCCAGGTAAAATGTAGAGAGGTGCTGGTTTCTCCTCTTACACAAAGGAAGTATTCATAAAACAAACAAACAAAAAACTTAATTAAATTAATAAATATCCAGACAGGTATACTGTTGTATACTTTTCCCTCAAAAATGAAAAATTTACCACACTGTATTGCTAAATTATGCTAGTTAATAATTCTCCAACACAGATGCACATTGACAATCATACAACTGGATTTAAATCAGAAATTTAATGCTTCACTGTTAAATATATGTGTCCTGGACAATTAAGTTTCCATCTGAAGAAATTTCTGACATGAAAGTCAAAAGAAAAATGAATAAAATAACTTAGATAAAATGGAAATAGGCCAGTAAAAATAAATAGACTAACAAAAAAGAATACATTTTGGTAGATGATGGAATTAAATGCTTTCACAAATCAGGAAAAGAATATTTTTGAAAGAAGCAGCAAGAAATAAAGAATGTCCCTAGAAATTAAGTATATTACAGGAGAAAAAGAAATTTGAAACACATTGGATAATTTTCTAGAACACTGGCCTGTAAATTCTGGTTTTTCTCTGAAGGGCCAACAAGTAAATATTTGAAGCTTTGCAGGCTATATAATATCTGTTACCACTTCTAAGCTCCACCATTTTAGAGGGAAAGCACCCATGGAAATTATTTAAACAAACAAATGAGTAGGAGACTGGGCTGAAATAAAATTTTACAAAAACAGTTAGCAGACTGAAATTGAAATTACTGACTCTTGCTATAAAGAGAATTTTTAAAAAGAAAATGATGGAAAAAGAAAGCTGGAATTGGAGCTCCAATCCTGATGGCTTAAGTGTAACTAAATATTCTAGAAAGAGAATATATCAAAAGCCAAGAGTAGATTATAAAAAAGAAAAAAATAGAATTCATTAGAATTGAAATATGCATGTCATAACACTAGGAAGAAAATTCAAAATGGATTTGTAGAATATTAAGCAGAAGTAAAAATAATGCATTGTATTTATACACCAAAATGCAGAAAGATGTTAAAATTGAATGAAAATTAAATTTTTTTAAACAGTATTTTATGATACCACATATGTAACATATACATGTATTACACTTAAACTTTACTCCTTGAATTTAAAAAATATATATTTTTCCACTCATACATTTTCATACTGAATTCTATTTTATCCTACATTGATACTTTTTATTGAAAATTTGTCCTCCATAATTTGCTAGCATATTTTGAAATGTTGTTGTTCAGTCATGTCCCATTTTTTGTGACCCCTTGGACAGGCTTCCCAGTCCTTTACACTCTCCCAGAGTTTGCTCAAACTCATGATGCTATCCAACCATCTCATCCTCTGCTGTCTCCTCCTCCTGCCCTCAATTTTTCCCGGCATCAGGGTCTTTACCAGTGAGTCAGCTCTTCACATCAGGTGGCCGAGGTATTGGAGTTTCAGATTCAGCATCAGTCCTTTCAATGAATATTCAGAGTTGATCTACCTTAGGATTGACTGGTTGGATCTCCTTGCAACACAAGGTGACTAGCACCACGTTTCTCTAGCACCACAGTTCAAAAGCTCTGTGTTTACTTTTTAATCTGTGAATGTCTCTAAGTCGTGTCAAACTGTTTACAACTCATGGACTACACAGTCCATGGAATTCTCCAGGCCAGAATATTGAGTAGCCTTTACCTTTTCCAGGAAATTGATAGCTTATGGTGAATGGTGTTGAGTTCATGATCCCTGGAGAAGATTTAGCTTTGGGACCAGGGACCAGCCTTGATCACTCTAGAGCTTTTGTGTAGCAGAGAGATAGAGAAAGCTTCTGACATAGACATCAGAAGGAGGGTGGGGAGTGCCCCCTAGCTAATCTTATCAAGACCTTATAAACTTTTTTCAGATCCACTCCCAGAATATACATCTTAAATTAACAAGATTAGAATGAAAAATAGAAAGATCTTACCAGATCCACTACACATGTTGATGTATGGCAAAACCAATACAATATTGTAAAGTAATTAACCTCCAATTAAAATAAATAAATTATATTTTAAAAATAAATAAATAAACCTATCAGAAAAAAAAAAAAAAAAAAAAGAGTGGTGGCTATGTGGGCACAGGAGGGCCAAGAGGAGCTACTCCACATTCAAGGTCAGGAAGGGCAGCGGTGAAGAGATACCCCTCATCAAGGTAAGGAGCAGCAGTTGCACTTTGCTAGAGCAGCCGTGAAGAGATACCCCAGGTCCAAGGTAAAAGAAACCCAAATAAGAGGGTAGGTGTTGCAAGACGGCATCAGAGGGCAGACACACTGAAACCATACTCATGGAAAACTAGTCAATCTAATCACACTAGGACCACAGCCTTGCCTAACTCAATGAAACTAAGCCATGCCCTCTGGGGCCACCCAAGACGTCGGGTTATGGTGGAGAGGTCTGACATAATGAGTTCCACTGGAGAAAGAAATGGCAGACCACTTTAGTATTCTTGCTTTGAGAACCCCATGAACAATATGAAAAGGCAAAATGATAGGATACTGAAAGAGGAATACCCCAGGTCAGTAGGTGCCCAATATACAACTGGAGATCAGTGGAGAAATAACTCCAGAAAGAATGAAGGGATGGAGCCAAAGCAAAAACAATACCTGGTTGTGGATGTGACTGGTGATAGAAGCAAGACTTGATGATGTAAAGAGCAATATTGCATAGGAACCTGGAATATTAGGTCCATGAATCAAGGCAAATTGGAAATGTCAAATAAGAGATGGCAAGAGTGAATGTCAACATTCTAGGCATCAGCGAACTAAAAGGAACTGGAATGGGAGAATTTAACTCAGATGATCACTATATCTACTACTGTGGGTAGGAATCCCTTAGAAGAAATGGAGCAGCCATCATGGTCAACAAAACATTCCAAAATGCAGTACTTGGATGCAGTCTCAAAAAAAAACAGAATGATCTCTGTTTGTTTCCAAGGCAAACCATTCAATATCATAGTAATCCAAATCTATGCCCCAACAAGTAACGCTGAAGAAGCTGAAGTTGAACAGTTCTATGAAGACCTACAAGACCTTGCAGAACTAACACCCAAAAAAGATGTCTTTTTCATTATAGAGGATTGGAATGAAAAAGTAGGAAGTCAAGAAACACCTGGAGTAACAGGCAAATTTGACCTTGGGGTACAGAATGAAGGAGGTCAAAGACTAACAGAATTTTGCCAAGAGAATGCACTGGTCATAGCAAACACCCTCTTCCAACAACACAAGAGAAAACTCTACACATGGACATCACCAGATGGTCAACTAAAAAACAGATTGATTATATTCTTTGCAGCCAAAGATGGAGATGCTCTATGTAGTCAGCAAAAACAAGACCGGGAGCTGACTGTGGCTCAGATCATGAGCGCCTTATTGCCAAATTCAGACTTAAATTGAAGAAAGTAGGGAAAACCACTAGACCATTCAGGTATGACCTATATCAAATCCCTTATGATTACACAGTGGAAGTGAGAAATAGATATAAGGGACTAGATCTGATAGATAGAGAGCCTGATGAACTATGGACGGAAGTTCATGACATTGTACAGGAGACAGGGATCAGGACCATCCCCATGGAAAAGAAATGCACAAAAGCAAAATGGCTGTCTGGGGAGGACTTACAAATAGCTGTGAAAAGAAGAGAAGCAAAAACCAAAGGAGAAAATGAAAGATATAAGCATCTGAATGCAGAGTTCCAAAGAATAGAAAGAAGAGATAAGAAAGCCTTCCTCAGTGGTCAATGCAAAGAAATAGAGGAAAAGAACAGAATGGGAAAGACTAGAGATCTCTCCAAGAAAATTAGAGATACCAAGGGAGCATTTCATGCAAAGATGGGCTTGATAAAGGACAGAAATGGACTGGATCTAACCAAAGCAGAAGATATTAAGAAGAGGTGGCAAGAATAAACAGAAGAACTGTACAAAAAAGATCTCCACAACCAAGATAATCACGATGGTGTGATCACTCACCTAGAGCCAGACATCCTGGAATGTGAAGTCAAGTGGGCCTTAGAAAGCATCACTACCCACGAAGCTGGTGGAGGTGATGGTATTCAGTTGAGCTATTTTAAATCCTGAAAGATGATGCTGTGAAAGTGCTGCACTCAATATGCCAGCAAATTTGGAAAAGTCAGCAGTGGCCACAGGACTGAAAAACTCAGTTTTCATTCCAATCCCAAAGAAAGCCAATGCCAAAGAATGTTCAAACTACCACACAATTGCACTCATCTCACACAGTAGTAAAGTAATGCTCAAAATTCTCCAAGCCAGGCCTCAGCAATACATGAGCCATGAACTTCCAGATGTTCAAGTTGGTTTTAGAAAAGGCAAAGGAACCAGAGATCAAATTGCCAACATCCGCTGGATCATCGAAAAAGCAAGAGAGTTCCAGAAAAACATCTCTTTCTGCTTTATCGACTATGCCAAAGCCTTTGACTCTGTGGATCACAATAAACTGGAAAATTCTGAAAGAGATGGGAATACAAGATCACATGACCCTTCTCTTGAGAAACCTGTATGCAGGTCAGGAAGCAACAGTTAGAACTGGATATGAAATAGTAGACTGCTTCCAAATAAGAAAAGGAGTACGTCAAGGCTGTATATTGTCACCCTGCTTATTTAACTTATATGCAGAGTACATCATGAGAAACACTGGGCTGGAAGAAGCACAAGCTGGAGTCAAGATTGCCGGGAGAAATATCAATAACCTCAGATATGCAGATGACACTACCCTTATGGCAGAAAGTGAAGAGGAACTAAAGAGCCTCTTGATGAAAGTGAAAGAGGAGAGTGAAAAAATTGGCTTAAAGCTTAACATTCAGAAAACTAAGATCATGGCATCTGGTCCCATCACTTCATGGCAAATAGATGGGGAAAGAGTGGAAACAGTGTCAGATTTTATTTTTTGGGGTCCCCAAATCACTGCAGATGGTAACTACAGCCACGAAATTAAAAGATACTTACTCCTTGGAAGAAAAGTTATGACCAACCTAGATAGCATATTTAAAAACAGAGACATTGCTTTGCCAACAATGGTCCATTAAGTCAAGGCTATGGTTTTTCCAGCTGTCACATATAGATGCGAGAGTTGGACTGGGAAGAAATCTGAGGGCCGAAGAATTGATGTTTTTGAACTGTGGTGTTGGAGAAGACTCTTGAGAGTCCCTTGGACTGCAAGGAGGTCCAACCAGTCCATTCTAAAGGACACAAGCCTTGGGTCTTCTTTGGAAGGAATGATGCTGAAGCTGAAACTCCAATACTTTGGCCATCTCATGTGAAGAGTTGACTCATTGGAAAAGACTCTAACGCTGGGAGGGATTGGGGGCAGGAGGAGAAGGGGACGACAGAAGATGAGATGGCTGGATGGCATCACTGACTCGATGGACGTGAGTTTAAGTGAACTCTGGGAGATGATGATGGACAGGGAGGCCTGGCATGCTGCAATTCATGGGTTTGCAAAGAGTCAGACACGACTGAATGACTGAACTGAACTGAACCAGACCCACTCCATAATATACATTTTAAGATGACAGGATTGTCAGAATGTTCTTGTCAAGAAATATGTCCTCGAACAAGATACATTATTATGTTGACTAAGACAAAGCAATGTAGAAACCAAGGTTTGTCATTTTCTCCTTGAGAGGTCCAGACCCCTTCTCCAGGGCTCCAAATCCCCTTTCTCCTTTTCAGAAACCTTGGACTTCTTATCAACCTACCTAGGAATTGACTCTCTCAGAATATTCCCAACCCAAGTATTGAACCCAGTTCTCCCGCATTGCAGGTGGACTCTTTACCAGCTGAGCCACAAGGAAGGCCCTACATTTTAATATACCCCTTTAAATATTATAAGCCACAATATTTTTCATGTTAAAAGTAAATGTGAGATTTTCTCCTCTTTACGAGAGAATTGTTTTCGCATACGTTGTAACTTATTTATATCTAATATTGACATATAATTATTACTTATGTTATGCTTCTGATTCATTTATCTTTGGAAGATTTTGTCTATTTTGTATTCTTTTAATATTACATATCATATTTTAATAGATTACTTTAAAATATTTAACCATCATTATTTTATGAAAGGAAATAGTTAATAAGCAAAATCTCTTTTTTCTTATTGAATTGTTTTTTAATGTTGAAATTAATATTTCCACAGCAATATTCATATTTAAATAATCCTGGATTTGCTTTAAATTTTTATTGTGATATATTCTAACATAAATACTTAGAATACATATAAATTATACAAAATAATCATATATTAGTAAAATAAAACTGGGGCATTTGGAGACAAGATTTTTCTATAATAAGTGGAAAATGAAAACTTTTTTTTCTCTATTTACCTCAGAATTTGATAAACATTTTTATATTATATACATTTTTAATTAATATATACCTTTAATGCTGCATATGTTTCAAATATTTTAAAAAATCCTTTTTTTCCCCCCATGTATTCATTTTTCTAGACTTCATGTTTAAATTTCTGTAAAGTTTTAAAGACACTAAATTATCTGGCAGGAAGAAATCTCTCTGGGAAGTTGATCTTTGAATTTACTGTTATATATTAGCCTGTCTTACCATTTTTTATTTTATTGACTTTTGTTAATTTGTAAGTAAAATAGCTTTCATTTTGCAGTTTTTGCTCTTAATATAATTTAGAACAACTCTTGGTACAGAAAATGAAACTACAGACCAAAATAATAAAATGGCTTAACCTTTATCACACACCTAATCAGTATATGAATCTACATTTCTTGGTTCATCGTGATCTTTTTCTGCAGCATCATGCTGCTTCTTTCAGATGTAATTTAGGGTTTTAATCCTGTAATTATAATGAAATCATTTTAGAAGCTAAAGTTTATTTTCCTTTACTCATATTTTGTGTTCTCTAGCCCGTAATGAAGTACTTATTTAATGGCTAATCTATCTGTACATCCAAAGAATATCTGCTGCTGCTGCTGCTGCTAAGTCGTTTCATTCTTGTCCGATTCTGTGCGACCCCATAGATGGCAGCCCCCTCAGGCTCCACCCTCCCTGGGATTCTCCAATGTTCTTGCCTGGAGAATCCCAGGAACGGCGGAGCCTGGAGGGCTGCCTTCTGTAGGGTCTCACAGAGTTGGACACGACCGAAGCGACGCAGCAGCAGCAGCAGCAGCAGCAGCAGATATTCTCTGGATGTATAGCAAAATACATATGATCCATAAACTTAAATGTTTTATCAATAGATGGAGAAAGTAAGCTTTAATTCAGAAGAAAATGTGTAGCAGAATGGAATGGAAAGGTAGAATTGGTCACTTGCGACTTTATTTTTCTCTTATAAAAGAGGAAATCTTTCTATCAGCACATTTTTCTATCAACACTTTTTACTAAAACAATTTGGTTATTTATAATAACTGTTTAACAGAATCATGCTGAGAGAACATGAACCATTGATATTATTTATATTCATTCTGGCTATTCATGCTGTCTTATAATTAGCTTCTACATGGGTTTAAAATTATTGCAATAATTGAACTGGAAGTAGGAGTTCATTGAGTCTTATGATAATCAGAAAGTTTAATCCATAATCCAAATGATATGATAATTACATCATTGAGATAATGAAAAATTAATCACTATTAAAGATACATAATGATAATTTTGATTAGAAAACAAATGGGACCACTAAAATTTTTGAGAGACTGCTTTATCTTCATTAAAGTATACTCCCATTTGAGTGGGAGTGTTTTTGTTTGTGAGAGAATTCAAATGATGAAATAATCACTTTGGTTTGTGTTGTTTACAGTTTGAATAACTGTTAACAATTCAAGAAATCTAATAAATTTCAAAATCTGCTATAATTTGATGGTCAATTATCACTTAATCAAATCTGATTCTGTGCATTATAACAAAATGTAAATGTTAATTTCTTTAATGTAATTGCTATTTTCAGAGGACTCTTTTTAACACTGAAATAATGAATCAATTTTATATATGGGATGAGTTTTGAATTTAATTTTGAGAAAAACAAATCAAATGACATTGTATGATAGATTATGGTTGTGATATTTGACTAAAGAAATGCATTACTTTTTGGCTCAAATTCTGTATAAAAGAAAGGCTGTTTGAATCTCATATATGTGTGCATATTTGGAGAACTGAGAGGCTCTCTGCTTTTATTTATCAAGTCTATGTGCCTTTATTGGAGAAAAAACACACAGTTCAGCAACCCATAAGGACGTTAGCTCAAGTGCAAAAAATAGCATTAAAATAGTGATTGCTATGCATGCATAAATATATTTTCATACATTTTAATAGATAAAAGATGTACCAGCTTATGTGGTTGAAGTCAAAATGGTTAAGACTGGAAGCTGAATGAGATTACAGTTATTACACAAATATCTCAGAGAAGGCAATGGCACCCCACTCCAGTACCCTTGCCTGGAAAATCCCATGGACAGAGGAGCCTGGTAGGCTGCAGTCCCTGGGGTCGCTAAGAGTCAGGCACGACTGGGCAACTTCACTTTCACTTTTCACTTTAATGCATTGGAGAAGGAAATGGCAACCCACTCCAGTGTTCTTGCCTGGAGAATCCCAGGGATGGGGGAGTCTGATGGGCTGCCTTCTATGGGGTCGCACAGAGTCGGACATGACTGAAGCAACTTAGCAGCAGCAGCAGCAGCACACAAATAAATAAATAAATAAACAAAAAAATAAATTTTCTCATTATTTCTATTGTTTCCCCATCTATTTGCCATGAAGTGATGGGACCAGATGACATGATCTCAGTTTTTTGAAATGTTGAGATAAGTCAACTTTTTCACTTTCCTCTTTCACTTTCATCAAGAGGCTCTTTAGTTCCTCTTCTCTTTCTGCCATAAGGGAGGTGTCATCTGCATATCTAAGGTTATTGATATTTCCCCAGCAATCTTAATTCCAGCTTATGCTTCATCCAGCCTGGCAATTTACATGATGTACTCTGCATAGAAGTTAAATAAGCAGGGTGACAAAATACAGCCTTGACTTACTTCTTTTTCTATTTGGAACCAGTCTGTTGTTCCATGACTGGTTCTAACTTTTGCTTCTTGACCTGCATACAGATTTCTCAGGGAGCAGGTCAGGTGGTCTGGTATTCCCATCTCTTTAAGAATTTTCCACAGTTTGTTTTGATCTACACAATCAAAGGCTTTAATGTAATCAATAAAGCATCAGTAGATTTTTTTTTTTTCTGGAATTCTCTTGCTTTTTCGATGATCCAATGGATGTTGGCAATCTGATCACTGATTCCTCTGCCTTTTCTAAATCCAGCTTGAACATCTAGAAGTTCTTGTATTATGTACTGTTGAAGCCTTGCTCAAGAATTTTGGGCATTATTTTACTAGCATGTGAAATGATTGCAAGTGTGCAATAGTTTGAGCATTCTTTGGCATTGTTTTTCTTGGCATTGAAAAGAAAACTGACCTTTTCCAGTCCTGTGGCCACTGCTGAGTTTTCCATATTTGCTGGCATACTGAGTTCAGCACTTTCACAGTATCATCTTTTAGGGTTTGAAATAATTCATCTGGAATCCCATCACCTCCCCTAGCTTTGTTCAAATGCCAGAGAAGAAATTAAGTCAAAGAAGTAGACAACTTTTGCCCATGAAATTTTATTCTTCATAAATTACCCACCTTAGAATAATTCCAGGAGAAAACTAAACTAAGAAGACTGTGTGCCCCAGTCTAATTCATTAATGAACAGAAATTATTTAGGAGTTGCATAGAGTAGTTGACTAGACCTTGAATGAGGAGGTTACCAGATGACACCATTCAACAATGATATTCGAAGTTGCCCAGTCTTGTAAGCAAGCAGTATCTACAAGTTCAGTGTTACTTATCTGCTAAACATGAAGACTTATTTGCAAACTGGGCCCATGGTTTATTTGCATTTATAACCAGTGAATTGAATAGTACCAATATACAGAAAATATGTAGAAATTCAACTGAAAAATATGATAGCCCCAGCATATTTGTTAGATACTGTTCCAAGAAACAAAACAAAAACTGGATGAAAATATTAATAGTTCCTTCATTCATAAAGTATTTAAACAATGTGGAACTCACCGATAATGAGCTGTGCATTTTAAAAAGATCACACTTCTGAAACGTGGGAAATGGAATATAGACCAATATTTACATGAAAACAGCTAAGGAAGAAATTACATTATTTCTGTTTGAAGATCATGATTTGGCTATCCAAATCTTACAAAAACTGATAAAGATAGTTGGAATCAGGAAATTAAAATTGACAAGATATACAGAATATAGTGATAGGTGGGGAATGCTAGTTGCAGTAAGCAAAAATATTATTAGAAATTCCCATATTTGTAACCTGGAAACTCAGTGGATGTTTGGTTGTTATCTATTTTGAGACAGAAAACACAGAAGAAGGGGGAAATTTGGAGTCTCAATGCTAATATAAATAATAAGTCATTTTGGATAGTTGACTCACATATTTATTGAGTCATCAAGTGGAAATTTTAAATTACTGGTTGATTGTATCAATATGTATTCAGAGTTCAGAAGCCTAGGATCAATTTTAGAATCTTGGCACCATCAAGAAGTGAATGACTTTGCCTAGAAATAGTAACTCATTGAGAAGAGTCTCCAGAGTTGGAGGCCAGATCAAATGATCTGAAAAGAGAAGTGTTAGTACAGATAGGGCAAGTTTACACTGAATGTATAGGCTAGTATAGAAAAAAGTCAGATTAGAAAACAAATATTTGAAAACTAAAGATTTGGAGAAATAAACACTAAGTATATAACACTTTAGCTTGAATTGCTTATGAAAGAGACAAAAAAAATAAAATGACAGTATGAGAGATTAATGGTGATTGAGAAGGTTTTTCTGAAATAGAAAAACAAAGCTCAAATCCTTATTAGGAAAAACAAAACAAAAACTACCACAATGGGGTCATTTAGAGATATAAGAAACAGAAAGAATCACTGGTGATAAATAAATTATTTAAGTATCTGAATCACACAGTTTGAACAATGAGTAAAGTGATGAAATAATAAAAATAAAATAAGATAATATTACTTGAAAAATAAGGGGGATCAGGACTGCTTTAAAACTTCAAAAGATTTTTACAAAAATTGAAATAAAATATTCAAAACCTAATGGGAAGGAAAGGAGTTAGGTATAAACACTGAAAATTTGAAATGTAAGGGGAGTAATACAGGAAATTTAAAATACCATAAAAACATTTTACAAATTCTTAGGCAAATAAGTTTTAATATCTCATTGAAAGAAGATGATTTCCTGGGAAATGTAAATTATAAAAATGTTTCCCAGGAGGAATCCAAATCCTCAACTGATCCTAACAGTGGAAGAATTGGGGACAGTCATCAGAGTACTATTCTCCAGACTCTAGCCCAAAGATATACATTTAATTATATTCATGTATGAATTATTTCAGCCGTTCAGGGAAAAGACACTTCTGATATGATATAAATCATACCGAACCATGATTTCTCTGTTTCTACATGTCTTGCAAACAGAGGTACTTTATTTTTTTTTAATCTTTTGTATAAGACTAACTCCTAAAGACTGAGTGGTGAACAGACTTAGGAGCTAGATTAGAGTGTCTGCTTCCAGAGCAGAGGACATTTCCATTTTTCTGTCCAGTATAATAAATATGATCTTTCTCTCTCTATGAGGCAAAGGTTGGACAGATTGCTTACAATCCTTTATAAGAATGAAGTTTCATAAACTCTGTTTCCCCAGCCGTCATTCAAACTTAATGTGTGAACAGCATCCCTGGGGCCCAGTCTAGGCACCTCCCCTCCCACCACCATGGATTTTAGGCAGTAAATTGAAAATGAAAAAAGAGAGGCCACTTTGTTGCCTTGCAGTAATAATGTTTTTTGTTCCTTATCCAGGACTTGCATGCCTTCTATTTGTTAAAGGCATTTCTGATACCACTGTAGGCTAATTTGCTAGCTAGTAAATGGATAAAATCACAAACCTTCAGAGGACTTCTCATATCTTATATGTGTTTTTCTCCTTGTGGAATCTTTTCTTTGCTTTTTCCATCCCTGGAACCCTGTCCACTTTGCCAATTACTTAACCTTGGAACCTCATTCAATCCCTTATCTGTGGATTAAATGCCCACTGTCATGCTCATAGAGAATCTTGAATATTTTATATTGGAATTTATAGCAATAGATTGTTACTTGCATTGCCAATTATAGTTTGATTACTTTCAAGTTGGAAATGATGTCTGTTTAGTTTGAAATTTAACACTTAACACAATGTCTATAATACTCACTTAGTAAAATTTGAAGAAACAATCTAAGTATCACTGTTTAATTAGTTCTACCTATTATTATCAAGGAGCAGTGGCTACACAGGCACAGGAGGGCCTAGAGGAGCTATCCCACATTGAAGACCAGGAATAGTGGCAGTAAGGAGATACCACTCATCCAAGGTAAGCAGCAGCGGCTGTGCTAAGCTGGAGCAGCCGTGAAGAGATACCCCATATCCAAGGTAAGAGAAACCCAAGTAAGATGGTAGGTGTTGCAAGAGGGCATCAGAGGGCAGACACACTGAAACCATACTCACAGAAAACTAGTCAATCTAATCACACTAGAACCATAGCCTTGTCTAACTCAATGAAACCAAGCCATGCCTGCAGGGCAACCCAAGATGGGCGGATCATGGTGGAGAGGTCTGACAGAATGTGGTCCACTGGAGAAGGGAATGGCAAACCACTTCAGTATTCTTGCCTTGAGAACCCCATGAACAGTATGAAAAGGCAAAATGATAAGATAACAAAAGAGGAATTCCCCAGGTCATTAGGTACCCAATATGCTACTGGAGATCAGTGAAGAAATAACTTCAGAAAGAATGAAGGGATGAAGCCACAGCAAAAACAATAACCAGTTGTTGATGTGACTGGTGACAGAAGCAAGATTCGATGCTGTAAAGAGCAATATTGCATAGGAACCTGGAATGTCAGGTCCATGAATCAAGGCAAATTAGAAGTGGTTAAACAAGAGATGGCAAGCGTGAACGTCGACATTCTAGGAATCAGTGAACTAAAATGGACTGGAATGGGTGAATTTAACTCAGATGACCATTATGTCTACTACTGCAGGTAGAAATCCCTCAGAAGAAATGGAGTAGCCATCATGGTCAACAAAAGAGTCCGAAAAGCAGTACTTGGATGCATTCTCAAAAATGACAGAATGATCTCTGTTCATCTCTAAGGCAAACCATTCCATATCACAGTTATCCAACTCTATGCCCCAACCAGTAACGCTGAAGAAGCTGAAGTTGAACGGTTTTATGAAGACTTACAAGACCTTTTAGAACTAACACCTCAAAAAGATGTCCTTTTCATTATAGGGGACTGGAATGCAAAAGTAGGAAGTCAAGAAACACCTGTAGTAACAGGCAAATTTGGTCTTGGAATGTGGAATGAAGCAGGACAAAGACTAATAGAGTTTTGCCAAGAAAATGCACTGGTCATAGCAAATACCATCTTCCAACAACACAAGAGAAGACTCTACACATGAACATCACCAGATAGTCAACACCGAAATCAGATTGAT
This sequence comes from Budorcas taxicolor, assembly GCF_023091745.1. NCBI lineage: Eukaryota > Metazoa > Chordata > Mammalia > Artiodactyla > Bovidae > Budorcas > Budorcas taxicolor. The sequence goes on along the minus strand of NC_068929.1, from coordinate 50,217,714 downwards.
TATATTCTTTGCAGCCAAAGATGGAGAAGCTCTATACAGTCAACAAAAACGAGACTGGGAGCTGACTGTGGCTCAGATCATGAACTCCTTATTACCAAATTCAGACTCAAATTGAAGAAAGCAGGGAAAACCGCTAGACCATTCGGGTATGACCTAAATCAAATCCCTTATGATTATAGAGTAGAAGTGAGAAATTGATTTAAGGGCCTAGATCTGATAGATAGAGTGCCTGATGAACTATGGAATGAGGTTAGTGACATTGTACAGGAGACAGGGATCAAGAGCATCCCCATGGAACAGAAATTCAAACAAGCAAAATGGCTGTCTGGGGAGGCCTTACAAACAGCTGTGAAAAGAAGAGAGGAGAAAAGAAAGGAGAAAAGGAAAGATATAAGCATCTGAATGCAGAGTTCCAAACAATAGAAAGAAGAGATAAGAAAGCCTTCCTCAGTGGTCAATGCAAAGAAATAGAGGAAAAGAACAGAATGGGAAAGACTAAAGATCTCTTCAAGAAAATTAGAGATACCAAGGGAACATTTCATGCAGGAATGGGCTCGATAAAGGGCAGAAATGGTCTGGACCTAACAGAAGCAGAAGATATTAAGAAGAGGTGGCAAGAATACATGGAAGAACTGTACAAAAAACATCTTCAAGACCCAGATAATCATGATGGTGTGATCACTAATCTAGAGCCAGACATCCTGGAATGTGAAGTCAACTGGGCCTTGGAAAGCATCTATAAGAAAATAGCTAGTGGAGGTGATGAAATTCCAGGTGAGCTATTTCAAATCCCGAAAGATGATGCTGTGAAAGTGCTGCAGTCAATATGCCAGTAAGTTTGAAACACTTAGCAGTGGCCACAGGACTGGAAAAGGTCAGTTTTCATTCCAATTCCAAAGAAAGGAAATGCCAAAAAATGCTCAAACTACCACACAATTGCACTCATCTCACATGCTAGTAAAGGAATGCTCAAACTTCTCCAAGCCAGGCTTCAGCAATACATGAACCGTGAACTCCCTGATGTTCAAGCTGGCTTTAGAAAAGGCAGAGGAACCAGAGATCAAATTGCCAACATCTGCTGGATCATGGAAAAAGCAAGAGAGTTCCAGAAAAACATCTATTTCTGCTTTATTGACTATGCCAAAGCCTTTGACTGTGTGGATCAAAATAAGCTGTGGAAAATTCTGAAAGAGATGCGAATATCAGACCACCTAACCTGCCTCTTGAGAAATCTGTATGCAGGTCAGGAAGCAACAGTTAGAACTGGACATGGAACAGCAGACTGATTCCAAATAGGAAAAGGAGTATGTCAAGCCTGTATTTTGTCATCCTGCTTATTTAATTTATATGCAGAGTACATCATGAGAAACGCTGGACTGGAAGATTCACAAGCTGGAATCAAGATTGCCGGGAGAAATCTCAATAACCTCAGATATGCAGATGACACCACTCTTATGGCAGAAAGTGAAGAGCAACTAAAAAGCCTCTTGATGAAAGTGAAAGAGGAGAGCGAAAAAGCTGGCTTAAAACTCAACATTCAGAAAACGAAGATCATGGCATCTGGTCCCATCACTTCATGGGAAATAGATGGGGAAACAGTGTCAGACTTGATTTTTGGGGGCTCCAAAATCACTGCAGATGGTGACTGCAGCCATGAAATTAAAAGACGGTTACTCCTTGGAAGAAAGGTTATGACCAACCTAGGTAGTATATTCAAAAGCAGAGACATTACTTTGCCGACTAAGGTCCGTCTAGTCAAGGCTATGATTTTTTCTGTGGTCATGTATGGATGTGAGATTTGGACTGTGAAGAAGGCTGAGCACCAAAGAATTGATGCTTTTGAACTGTCGTGTTGGAGAAGACTCTTGAGAGTCCCTTAGACTGCAAGGAGATCCAACCAGTCAATTCTAAAGGAGATCAACCCTGGCATTTCTTTGGAAAGAATGATGTTAAAGCTGAAGCTCCAGTACTTTGGCCACCTCATGCGAAGAGTTGACTCATTGGAAAAGACTCTGATGCTGGGAGGAATTGGGGGCAGAAGGAGAAGGGGACGACCGAGGATGAGATGGCTGGATGGCATCACAGACCCGATGGACATGAGTCTGAGTGAACTCCGGGAGATGGTGATGGACAGGGAGGCCTGGCGTGCTGCGATTCATGGGGTCACAAAGAGTCAGACACGACTGAGCGACTAAACTGAACTGATTATATCAATGTAGGAATTTACACTTTTGTTTTATTTTCCATAGTGTAAGATGGCTTATTCTCTCTCTCTCTCTCTCTTTTTTTTTCCTGATTGTTTATGTTTGTTTTCCCTTTATGGGAAAAGATTTATGTTTTTTTAAAGTATGTATTTGTGATGTAAAGTCTGTCAGGATCTACTGAAGTTTGAAGATTTATTTTCTTGTGTTTGTTATATTTTGTAATATGTCAGAAAATAATGTAGTATATAAGAAAATCACTAATTAGAGGAATAAGCCAAAGTGTTTTAAGTTTTCTAGGAGCTAGTTTAAAATAGTAATTTACAAATTGAGTCCTCAAAAATAATGATGATAAAAACATGAAAACTTTATGGTAATATTTTAATGATGAAGTTATCTTAAATATCCAAAAGATATTTTCATATACTAAACATGATTTAGAGGGTCTAAAGAAAAATATTAATAAAAAGATAAAAATAGAGGGCTCCACTTAAGAACTGTATTGTTAATACTTTATATTTCCTATGAATCCTTCACTTGATTTTTTTTTTTTACTCTTTTCATGTGGAAAATTCTGAAAGAGATGGGAATATCAGACCACCTAACCTGCCTTTTGAGAAATCTGTATGCAGGTCAGGAAGCAACAGTTAGAACTGGACATGGAACAACAGACTGGTTCCAAATAGGAAAGGAGTATGTCAAGGCTGTATATTGTCACCCTGCTTATTTAACTTATATGCAGAGTACATCATGAGAAACGCTGGACTGGAAGAAACCCAAGCTGGATGGCTAACAAACACATGAAAAGATGCTCAACATCACTCATTATCAGAGAAATGCAAATCAAAACCACAATGAGGTACCACTTCACACCAGTCAGAATGTCTGCGATCCAAAAGTCAGCCAGCAATAAATGCTGGAGAGGGTGTGGAGAAAAGGGAACCCTCCTACACTGTTGGTGGGAATGCAAACTAGTACAGCCACTATGGAGAACAGTGTGGAGATTCCTTAAAATATTGCAAATAGAACTGCCTTATGACCCAGCAATCCCACTCCTGGGCATACACAACAAGGAAACCAGAATTGAAAGAGACAAATGTACCCCAATGTTCGTCGCAGTACTGTGTATAATAGCCAAGACATGGAAACAACCTAGATGTCCATCAGCAGATGAATGGATAAGAAAGCTGTGATACATATACACAATGGAGTATTACCCAGCCATTAAAAAGAATACATTTGAATCAGTTCTAATGAGGGAGATGAAACTGGAGCCGATATACAGAGTGAAGTAAGCCAGAAAGAAAAACACCAATAAGTATACTAACACATATATATGGAATTTAGAAAGATGGCAATGATGACCCTGTATGCGAGACAGGAAAAGAGACACAGATACGTAGAGTGGAATTTTGGACTCTGAGGGAGAGGGTGAGGGTGGGATGATTTGGGAGAATGGCATTGAAACATGTATACTATCATGTAAGAAACGAATCGCCAGTCTATGTCCAATGCAGGATACAGGATGCTTGAGGCTGGTGCACAGGGATGACCCAGAGAAATGATATGGGGAGGGAGGTGGGAGGGGGGTTCATATTTGGGAATGCATATACACCCGTGATGGATTCATGTCAATGTATGGCAAAACCAATGCAGTATTGTAAAGTAAAATAAAGTAAAATTAAAAATTAAAAAAAAAAAGAAAGAAACAAGCTGGAATCAAGATTGCTGGGAGAAATATCAATAACCTCAGATATGCACATGACACACCCTTATGGCAGAAAGTGAAGAGGAGCTAAATAGCCTCTTGATAAAAGTGAAAGAGGAGAGTGAAAAAGTTGGCTTAAAGCTCAACATTCAGAAAATAAAGATCATGGCATCCGGTCCCATCACTTCATGGGAAATAGATGGGGAAACAGTAGAAACAGTGTCAGACTTTATTTTCTGGGGCTCCAGAATCACTGCAGATGGTGACTGCAGCCATGAAATTAAAAGACTGTTACTCCTTGGAAGAAAAGTTATGACCAACCTAGATAGTATATTCAAAAGCAGAGACATTACTTTGCCGACTAAGGTCCGTCTAGTCAAGGCTATGGTTTCTCCAGTGGTCATGTATGGATGTGAGAGTTGGACTTTGAAGAAGGCTGAGAGCCAAAGAATTGATGCTTTTGAACTTTGATGTTGGAGAAGACTCTTGCGAGTCCCTTAGACTGCAAGGAGATCCAACTAGTCCATTCTGAAGGAGATCAACCCTGGCATTTCTTTGGAAGGAATCAAGCTAACGCTGAAGCTCCAGTACTTTGGCCACCTCATGCGAAGAGTTGACTCATTGGAAAAGACTCTGATGCGGGGAGGGATTGGGGGCAGGAAGAGAAGGGGACGACAGAGGATGAGATGGCTGGATGGCATCAAGGACTCGATGGACGTGAGTCTGAGTGAACTCCGGGAGATGGTGTTGGACAGGGAGGCCTGGCGTGCTGCGATTCATGGGGTCGCAAAGAGTCGGACGTGACTGAGTGACTGAACTGAACTGAACTTTCATGATATTTAATGAAAATATACTAAAAGCTAAGTTTAGTCTTTTAAATAATATGGTCTTTAAAGAATGAGATTCTTGAATAGATTATGTAAATAAAATATTTGAAAATTTGAGAATATCAGTAATAACCAAATATCAATTATTGTCAACCTAGAGAAAATGCTTTTTCAATTGGGAATATTAAAGTCCATATAAACAGTACAGAGTTTGTTTTAAGATAAAATAAATTGCTCCTGATAATGTCAAAGTTCTATAAGTAGATTAGAGAATTATAAGAATATGATAGCAAAATCCCAGAGCTCCAGTTTGAAGTGATTCATAGGATAAAGACTATCATTGAAGATGGATATAGAAGTAAAGTAAAATAAAATGAAGTAAAATATATCAGCACAGATTTCTCTGATGTTAATGGACTCATATGATATTACCAAAATGTTTTTCAGTTTAACATCCCCATAAGGACTTTGTGTGAAAGATCCATATATAGTCACTGAATGATAATGAATGAAGTAATCCTACAGTGCACATCAGGAAGAATACTTTCCTAGAATTCCAAAAGGACACTTTACATTTGCATTGCTTAAATGATTTTAAAATCTTATGTACTCCTACACATTACAGAGAAAGTGCTGGCTTCAGGATAAGATTGAAAGCTTTAGCTCTTCTTGAACAAAAGCTTTGTCTCATATGTGTGCTCTGAGAAGCTTGTTCTCACAGGCTCCAAATTATTGGTCTCGATATTATTGACATTTTTATCCCTCCTATTTCCTCTATTGATTGTTAAACAATGGTCCCTGAACCCTATATACCCTTTGATTTATTTCTATATAGATGTAGGTAATAATCTCTCTCCCTCATTAAATTTTTAAGGAAAATCAACAGTAAAATTGCAACTGTATATATGAGATGTATAAGAAATATTTCATCATCATTCTTGAAAGATTATATTCTAAAAGCAATCAGTGTTTAAAATTTGAGTTTTTTTCATGCATTTTAAAGGTTAATATGCTCTTTAATATTTCTTCATATTTATAGAACATTTGTCCTTCCACTGAAAAATCCACATATCCATAGGGTATTGAAGAATATATATATATATATATATATATATATACACACACACTCAACTCCAAATTTTCCTAATGTTCATTATATAATTACCTGGTTGAAGCAAGAATTTCAAAAAGAGGTAACATTTTCAGTGTTCAGGTGAGGCAAGTCTTTGACTCATTTTAGGTTGTCCCCCCCCCCCCCCCCCCAGATAGCAATAGTTTGTTCAAAAATGCACTGAGGTGTATTTTAAGACCCTCACTTCACACAATATATATGTAACTTACCCAGTGGAAAAATCATTGTAAACACATCAACTCTAACAGACTGTTATCAAAATTTTACAGAGTCTAAAATCAACCTGAAAGATAATCTTTTGAAACTCAGAGGAAAATAAACACTTTAAAATTTCCTGGTCATTCTCTTTCAGTGGACAGAAAGATGTAGAATTTATCTTTAAAACCATATAGTCTCCTGTGAATCATTTCAAAAATGTATTTCCTATTGGAAGTAAGGTTTATCAAAATGAAACAAAGTTTTGAACTGTATGTTTGACAAAATTTTCTGCATTCATGCATGTTCTTACAAGGGTTATCTAATTGCAGATAGTCATTACTAACATCTCTCCTGATTCTGATATACAGGGATCCACTACCCAGAGAAGTGGGAAGCATTAAAAGTTCATCTATTTTAATTTGATCTATTTTAAAAATAATAGTTAAATGTCATCTCTGTTCCAAGCACTTTAGATACTTTACTTAATAATAATTACATTCAAGCAATTCATTCATTGTTATCTTCATTTTAGAACTGAGGAAACTACGGCTTAGAGAAGATAAATTTTTCAAGTTCTCATAGGCAATAAGTGGTGGATAGCATGCTACTGTATACAAAACAAAGGTTGTTTTTGCAAGTCTTTGCTAAAGTCTTGACATTCATGGAGCATACACTTATGGGGATGATAAACTATCATTGGTTTAGAATAGACACATGGAAACAAGTACAAAATACCTAATTTAAGAATTAGTTATTATAGGTTATTAAAAAGATATGTGTTAATATAGCTCTGAGTATTTTTCTTACTATATCTAGTGCTTAAGCAAATAATTTATCAGTGCAAATTTTTTTTCTGATCTTTGTAAACATTTCACAGAAATCATATGGAACACTTATCAAGTTCTCTGTAATGCACTACATTTGAAAATAGAGAAGCAAATAGATTTCCTTGGGTGGGAGAAGCACACTAGAATTAGTTTTCTATATGAATTAATCACATAGACATCTCTGTTCTCATCTTGAAAACTTGTGAGCTATTTTCTACAAAAAGAAATTAATAACATATAGGTAGAGGCAGCATAATATTCTGAGGAAAGCATGCCTTCAGGATCAGACAACCTAACCTGTTAGAGCTTTCAGCTTTTAATAGGAGCTTCACTAGGACAAAGTAGATATTTAGTTATAGGAAGTTACTTCTGTTTGCATGCACAGGTGTATATGTATGCCATAGTCAGTCATTGAAACAATGCCACTTCATATGTTTTCATCAAATGTTTTGGGATAAAAGGGAGAAAATATTAATATATAAAAGAGAGTGAAAATTTTATCTCATTTGTTATCAGAAACTTACTGTGGCAGTAGATGGACAGTAGATGGAAAAATAATTAAGACAAAAATTCAAGAATGTCTCATTGAATCATGAAGCAAATATACTAAGTGTTTGCTATGCTATTCACTGGGAACACGTTATACGAATGAGTGAGTTTCACCTTCAAAGAGCTCGTAACTTCAGTTATTCAGTGAGGAAGATGGCATGTGAAAGAAGCTTTGAAACTTCAAGAGGATTTTCTTAAACAGCAAAATTGAGGAAGGTCATTCCATACAAGTGAAATGAGTAAACAAAAGTTCAATATATGGCAAGTGGTTATGTATTTTGTAACACATCATAGAAGACCCTTCCTTCTCTTTTGCTCTAAGGTTACTTCTATGTATTCCTTGCAAATAGAATAATTAGAAATTTTGCACATTGTGTCCATCCAGATTATCATGTGTAGGTAGCTATTTTTTACCATATGTTGGTCCATATCAATTATACTAAAGGTAACTATCAGATGGCTATGGACATCTGACAAATTTCCATAAACTTGTTACCACCCTATTTGAACCACAAATATGCTAGAACCTATTAAACATTTAAGAAGTAAAGGAATGGATGAATATAGTTTAAAGGAGTTAGCCCCACATCAGTACAGTAAAAATAAATAGCTTCCAGGGGTAGAAAAGATGAACTCCTCAGGTCGGTAGGTGCCCAATATGTTGCTGGAGATCAGTGGAGAAATGATTCCAGAAAGAATGAAGAGATGGAGCCAAAGCAAAGATAGCACCCAGTTGTGGATGTGACAGAAGCAAGGTCTGATGCTGTAAAGAGCAATATTGCATAGGAACCTGGAATGTTATATCCATTAATCAAGGCAAACTGGAAGTGGTCAAAAAGGAGATGGCAAGAGTGAAAGTCAACAGTTACAGTTCAGTTCAGTTCAGTCACTCAGTCGTGTCCCACTCTTTGTGACCCCATGAACTGCAGCACACCAGCCCTCTCTGTCCATCACCAACTCCCAGAGTTCACTCAAACTCACGTCCATCGAGTCAGTGATGCCATCCAGCCATCTCATCCGCTGTTGTCCCCTTCTCCTCCTGCCCACAACCCCTCCCAGCATCAGAGTCTTTTCCAATGAGTCAAATTTTCGCATGAGGTGGCCAAAGTACTGGAGTTTCAGCTTTAGCATCATTCCTTCCAAAGAACACCCAGGGCTGATCTCCTTCAGAATAAACTGGTTGGGTTTCCTTGCAGACCAAGGGACTCTCAAAAGACTTCTCCAACACCACATATCAAAAGCATCAATTCTTCCGCAGTCAGCTTTCTTCACAGTCCAATTCTCACATCCATACATGACTACTTGAAAAACCATAGCCTTGACTAGACACTGAAACCATACTCACAGAAAACTAGTCAATCTAATCACACTAGTACCAAAGCCACGTTTAACTCAATGAAACCAAGGCATGCCCATGGAGAAACCCAAGATGGGCAGGTCATGGTGGAGAAGTCTGACAGAATGTGGTCCACTGGAGAAGGAAATGGCAAACCACTTCTGTATTCTTGCCTTGAGAACCCAATGAACAGTATGAAAAGGCAAAATGATAGGATACCAAAAGAGGAACTCCCCAGGTCATTAGGTGCCCAATATGCTACTGGAGATCAGTGGAGAAATACTCCAGAAAGAAAGAAGGGATGGAGCCAAAGGAAAAACAATACCCAGCTGTGGATATGACTGGTGATAGAAGCAAGATCCGAAGCTGTAAAGAGCAATATTGCATCGGAACCTGGAATGTCAAGTCTATGAATCAAGGCAAATTGGAAGTGTTCAAACAAGAGATGGCAAGAGTGAACGTCAATATTCTAGGAATCAGGGAACTAAAATGGACTGGAATGGGTGAATTTACCTCAGATGACCATTATATCTACTACTGCAGGCAGGAATCCCTCAGAAGAAATGGAGTAGCCATCACGGTCAACAAAGGAGTCCAAAATGCAGTACTTGGATGCAATCTCAAAAACGACAGAATGATCTCTGTTCCTCTCCAAGGCAAACCATTCAATGTCAAAGTTATCCAAGTCTATGCCCCAACCAGTAATGCTGAAGAAGCTGAAGTTGAACGGTTTTATGAAGACCTACAAGATCTTTTAGAAGTAACACCCCCAAAAGATGTCCTTTTCATTATAGGGGACTGGAATGCAAAAGTAGGAAGTCAAGATCACCTGGAGTAACAGGCAAATTTGGCCTTGGAATGAGGAATGAAGCAGGGCAAAGACTAATAGAGTTTTGCCAAGAAAATGCACTGGTCATAGCAAATACCATCTTCCAACAACACAAGAGAAGACTCTACACATGGACATCACCAGATGGTCAACACCAAAATCAGATTGATTATATTCTTTGCAGACAAAGATGGAGAAGCTCTATACAGTCAAAGAAAACAAGACTGGGAGCTGACTGTGGCTCAGATCATGAATTCCTTATTGCCAAATTCAGACTTAAATTGAAGAAAGTAGGGAAAACTGCTAGACCATTCAGGTATGACCTAAATCAAACCCCTTATGATTATACGGTGGAAGTGAGAAATAGATTTAAGGGCCTAGATCTGATAGATAGAGTGCCTGATGAACTATGGAATGAGATTTGTGACATTGTACAGGAGACAGGGATCAAGAAGACCATCCCCATGGAACAGAAATTCAAAAAAGCAAAATGGCTGTCTGGGCAGGCCTTACAAATAGCTGTGAAAAGAAGAGAGGTGAAAAGCAAAGGAGAAAAGGAAAGATATAAGCATCTGAATGCAGAGTTCCAAAGAATAGCAAGAAGAGATAAGAATGCCTTCTTCAGCAATCAATGCAAAGAAATAGAGGAAAACAACAGACTGGGAAAGACTAGAGATCTCTTCAAGAAAATTAGAGATACCAAAGGAACATTTCATGCAAAGATGGGCTCGATAAAGGGCAGAAATGGTCTGGACCTAACAGAAGCAGAATATATTAAGAAGAGGTGGCAAGAATACACGGATGAATTGTCCAAAAAAGATCTTCATGATGAAGATAATCATGATGATATGATCACTAATCTAGAGCCAGACATCTTGGAATGTGAAGTCTAGCGGGCCTTAGAAAGCATCACTATGAACAAAGCTAGTGTAGGGGATGGAATTCCAGTTGAGCTGTTTCAAATACTGAAAGATGATGCTGTGAAAGTGCTGCACTCAATATACCAGCATATTTGGAAAATGCAGCAGTGGCCACAGGACTGGAAAAGGTCAGTTTTCATTCCAATTACAAAGAAAGGCAATGCCAAAGAATGCTCAAACTACCACACAATTGCACTCATCTCACATGCTAGTAAAGTAATGCTCAAAATTCTCCAAGCCAGGCTTCAGCAATATGTGAACCGCGAACTCCCTGATGTTTAAGCTGGTTTTAGAAAAGGCAGAGGAACCAGATATCAAATTGCCAACATCCGCTGGATCATGGAAAAAGCAAGAGCGTTTCAGAAAAACATCAATTGTTGCTTTATTGACTATGCCAAAGCCTTTGACTGTGTAGATCACAATAAACTGTGGAAAATTCAGAAAGAGATGGGCATACCAGACCACCTGACTTGCCTCTTGAGAAATCTGTATGCAGGTTAAGAAGCAACAATTAGAACTGGACATGGAACAAGAGACTGGTTCCAAATAGGAAAAGGAGTAAGTCAAGGCTGTATATTGTCACTCTGCTTATTTAACTTATTTGCAGAGTACATCATGAGAAACGCTGGGTTGGAAGAAACACAAGCTGGAATCAAGATCACCAGGAGAAATATCAATAACCTCAGATATGCAGATGACACCACCCTTATGGCAGAAAGTGAAGAGGAGCTAAAAAGCCTCTTGATAAAAGTGAAAGAAGAGAGCGAAAAAGTTGGCTTAAAACTCAACATTCAGAAAACGAATATCATGGCATCTGGTCCCATCACTTCATGGGAAATAGATGGATCAAACAGTAGAAAGTGTCAGACTTTATTTTTGGGGGCTCCAAAATCACCGCAGATGGTGATTACAGCCATGAAATTAAAAGACGGTTAGTCCTTGGAAGAAAAGTTATGACCAATCTAGATAGTATATTCCAAAGCAGAGACATTACTTTGCCGACTAAAGTCTGTCTAGTCAAGGCTATGGTTTTTCCTGTGGTCATGTATGGATGTGAGAGTTGGACTGTGAAGAAGGCTGAGTGCTGAAAAATTGATGCATTTGAACTGTGGTGTTGGGGAAGACTCTTGAGAGTCCCTTGGACTGCAAGGAGATCCAACCAGTCCATTCTGAAGGAGATCAACCCTGGGATTTCTTTGGAAGGAATGATGCTAAAGCTGAAACTCCAGTACTTTGGCCACCTCATGTGAAGAGTTGACTCATTGGAAAAGACTGTAGGAGGGATTGGGGGCAGGAGGAGAAAGGGACGACCAGGAATGAGATGGCTGGATGGCATCACGGACTCGATGGACATGAGTCTGAGTGAACTCCGGGAGTTGGTGATGGACAGGGAGGCCTCGCGAGCTGCTATTCATCGGGTCGCAAAGAGTCGGACACGACTGAGCGACTGAACTGAACTGAACTGATAGCACAGGGAACTCTACCCAATACTGTACAATGATCTATATGGGCAAAGGATATCTTAAAAAATGATAGGCTGTATAGGCTGCTTCTCATGTAGGTCAGCTGTTAAAGAATCTGCCTGCAGTATGGGAGACCTGCATTCAATCCCTGGGTTGTGAAGGTCCCCGGGGGAGGACATGGCAACACATTTCAGTATTCTTGGCTGGTGAATTCCATAGACAGAGGAGCCTCACGAGCTGCAATCCATGGGGTCACAAAGTGTTCGATATGACTGAGTGACTAAGCACAGCACAGCATACATATATATGGTGGCATTCCTGATGACTCACACAGAAAATATTCTGCCTGCAATGAGGAAGACCCAAGTTCATCCCCTCAGTCAGGAATATCTGCTGGAGAAGAGAATGGCTAACCACTCCAGTGTTCTTGCCTAGAGAATTCCATAGACAGAGGAGCCTGGTGAGCTATTCGCATGGGGTAGCAAAGAGTTGGACATGACTGAGAAACTACCACTTTTCATATGTGTGTATGTATATATATATATATGTATATATATACACATATGTATGTTTCTATATATAAAGTGGAATCACTTCTCTGTATAGCAGAAACTAATCCAACATTGTATATCAACTATAGTTCAATAAATATTTAATTTAAAAAAAGTAAGAAGCCATGTTGCAAGAGAGCTTTAGTGACAGCCTTGTGGCAAAGGCTGTTTCAGCCTCTTAGAGCTAAGTGGAATTTGAGGCACAGTATTCCCTAAGTAAGACAACATAGGAGAATACAGCCTACCTGACCCAGTGGCCACAATCTACTGAGATCCTGAGGGGAGAACAAGGTAAGGCTGTCTCCAATTGATTCTTGACCCATAATTTTGTATTATTTTAAGCTGTCACATTCCTTAAAATATGTATGTTTTATAAGGTTTGCTAAACTTGAGAAATAAGTATTTTGATTTTTTTCAGTTTTAAAATTATGCCAAATTGTATGGTGATATCACTTCTAGATCTGTTTTAATTTAATTCACTTGCATTTCACATTTTTAATTCACATGATTTAATCAGAATTGGCTGAAACAGTGAACCAGTGCATCTGAGATGAGCAATCTATTTTTTTTAAATCTATTTTCCCTAAAATGTTCTTAATGAATATTTCCCCCATCTATTGTTCAATTCAATATTCAAGTTAGGAATTTAAACATCATACTTAAGTTGTTTCCTTGTGCTTAGAATTCTTAACAGGATTGACTGATAAATTTTTCAGATATTTTCAGTCATATTTATATAATCTCATTTTTTTTCTTCAGTAATTGATGTACAGTGTAAACAAGAATAGCAAAGAGCATTGCTCATCATTAAGTTATACAGGGATTAAGCTTTGAGCCACTGCAGTCACTGATAGATAGTGCATACTGAGAAGAAATTAAAATGATAGAAAGATGTGTGCTTTGGACAACAGGCCCCTTATCCAGTTAGATGTACACACTCAGGAAGAATTTTAATAAACCCAGATTTGTCCATCTTCTCATACATGGAAAAGAACTAAAATTATCAACTTGATATATGCTTTTTTGTGACTAATAGTAGTGTTTTATGCTTTCCTTGTGGCTCAGAGGTTAAAGCGCCTGCCTCCAATGTGGGAAACCTGGGTTTGATCCTTGGGTCAGGAAGATCCCCTGGAGAAGGAAATGGTAATGCACTCCAGTATTCTTGCCTGGAGAATCCCATGGACAGAGAAGCCTAGTAGGTTACAGTCCACGGAGTCGCAAAGCGTCTGACACGACTGAGCAACTTCACTCACTCACTCACCAAGATGTATAGTTGAAGTTGACTGCATGTACTTCCTAGCCAAAAATCATATACACTTGCTTCTCTTCCAGCTCTTCAGAGCAGTTCCCTCAGAGCTATTGAAAGACTGTCTCCCAGGCTGTAGTCTTGAGTAACTTCCCTGAATAAAACTTAAACTCAACTCTTAATTGTGCAATTTTCATCCAGTCAACAAATGAAGTGGTTGATAGATTTCCTTATTATGTTCTTAATCCTTGGACTTCTAAGTCAATCCTTATTATTCTTTCAACATATTTTTGGAATTCATGTGCTATTTTATTCGGATATTTGCTTCTGTAGTCAAATATATAAATGGTCTGGAATTTGTGTGTCTGTGCAGGTCTTATTAGGTTGTACAGTCTTTGTAAAATAAACTGATAAGCTTTGCATATTTTTCTGTGGACCAGCATAGAAAACATCTATTGTTTGAAAGATAGTTCATCTGTTAAGCTAATATCTAGAGAAGCCCAAGAATACTAGAGTGGGTAGCCTATCCCTTCTCCAGCGGATCCTCCCGACCCAGGAATCAAATCGAGATCTCCTGCATTGCAAGCAGATTCTTTACCAACTAAGCTACCAGGGAATCCCAATAGATACTTAATAATCATTAATTATCTTACATGTCAGCCTATTTGAGTTATTTTTAATGAACAATCTTAAATAATGTGGGAAGGCTTCCAGCAGATATTGGCCTTTAGCAATGTTTGTGAGTTTGGAACTCAGGGAAAGAAAATAATTAAGAATTTAAACCACAGAAGAAAAATATTCTGTTGAAATAAAGGCTTTAATCTGATACATTAAATTAAATATGAGTGTCTTCAGACAATTATATAAAAAGAGGTTGGATGATAGTAATCTAAATATAAATCTGCTAGCATACTTCTATGTGGCCTGACTTGAGTATGCTCCAGAAAATATTATTAATGTGGATTTATCAACTGGACTGTGATTGCTTAAAAGCAGCTAGTAAAGTGGTCCAAAGTAAACTATGTAAGTTAAGAAAAAATATACAATAAACTTGATTTACCTACCATGTTAGGGGTTGCAATTTCCCTTGAAGGTTCCCATTTTTTATTTTTGTGCATATGTGTGTGTGTTTGGAAGTAACACAAACACAGAACAGTATGGAGGCTCTAACAGACATGTGTAAATATTACAAGATAATACATTCATTGAGAAGGCTTGACTACTAATTGTCCTGGTGTTGAAATCAACATATGGAATCAAAATTCTAGTAGGAGCATAATTTGAAATAAAGGTTTAATGAGATTCTTATTAGCAGTAAAAGGAATGGTAGAGGTCTACGGGAGCAAGGTTAAATTTTGACTTGGAAAATAAGTTGTGAGTAGATTATGAAGCTAAATAAACAAGTTGTGTTAATTCTAAGCAACATATATTATACAAGATGACTTGACAAGGCTTCTGAGATAAGAACATCTGAGAACAAGAAGAGAAGATAAGTGTTGGAGCTGTTATGTAGAGGAGAAATCTGATTGATGAGAAGGAGAAAGGAAAAACAAAAGTGGAATTAGGGCTGGGGAAAAAAAAATCTGAACTGTGATGCAACTTGCAGGGAATAATCAGCAATCTAAATTCCAGCTGCAAACCAAGTCTTCTCTGGAGTCTTTTATTTTCTATAAGTGGAAGCATCAGCCCATCTTCTACTCTGCTGAAGGGAGAATAGCTATTGCAGGTGTATTAGGAAGTTGTAATCCCCCATCATGGTCCACTGCATCATGGTTCAATGACAGTCTTTTTTTTTTTTTTTTTTTTTTTTTTTAGCAAGTCAAATCTAAGGGTAAATATTTTGAGCCTCTAAATCCTAGGGAAAAGCTCTGGCAAGGATTATTCCTAATAAAATTTCCCTTATAGTTTTCAATTTTCAAATAGAATCTGCTTTTGTCACTGGGAAACTGAGACAAAATCCAGGTAAATGGATGCACAGACAATAGAGTTCTGCTCTGGGATATCACAACAGACTGTCTTTTTAAGAGTTTGATCAAATACAATAGGAGAAAAGAGATGTATGATGTCTAAATAAAAAGCTACCCTAAATTTTAGAAATTTATAAACAGGAATCTCATTGCTTTCCAAGTATGTTGGAAACATTTAATAGTTGAGATGTTTAAAACCAGGAATTATAGAACCCCAAACTAAGTGAGGATTTCCCTAGTGGCTCAGCAGTAAAAGAATCTTCCTTCTGAACAGGAAACACAGGTTCAATCCCTGGGGTGAGTAAATCCCCTGCAAAATAAAATGGCAGCCCACTCCAGTATTCTTACCTGGGAAATCCCATGGACAGAGAAACCTGGCAGGTTATAGTCCATGGGGTTGCAAAAAGAATCAGATATATTTAGCAGCTAAACAACAATAACAAATTAAGTGAATATCATATAACATAATATTGTATACTTCCTTAGTAAAAAGATTATTCAGTCAGTTTAGTCTCTCAGTTCTGTCCTATTCTTTGTGATCTCATGAACCACAGCACGCCAGGCCTCCCTCTCCGTTACCAACTCCCGGAGTTTACCCAAACTCATGTCCATTGAGTCAATGATGCCATCCAACCATCTCATCCTCTGTTGCCCCTTCTCCTGCCCTCAATCTTTCCCAGCATCAGAGTCTTTTCAAATGAGTCAGCTCTCGGCATCAGATGGCTGAAGTATTGGAGTTTCAGCTTCAGCATGAGTCCTTCCAATGAACACCCGGGACTGATCTCCTTTAGGATGGACTGGTTGGATCTCCTTGCAGTCCAAGGGACTCTCAAGAGTCTTCTCCAAACCACAGTTCAAAGAATCAATTCTTCAGTGCTCAGCTTTCTTTATAGTCCAACTTACACATCCATACATGACTACTGGAAAAACCATAGCCTTGACTGGACAAACTGTTGACAAAGTACTGTCTCTGCTTTTTAATATGCTGTCTATCAGGGGCGGCGGCCAAGAGGAGCTACACCATGTCCGATGTCAGGGGCAGCGGCTGAGAAGAGCAACACCACATCAAAGGAGAAGCGGCTGCACCGACACAGGAAGGCCAAGAAGGGCTATTCCAAGTTCAAGGTCAGGAGGGGTGGCCGTAAGGAGATACCCCTCATCCAAGGTAAGGAGCAGCCATTAAGAGATATCCCATGTCCAAGGTAAGAGAAACCCAAGGAAGACGGTAGGTGTTGTGAAAGGACATCAGAAGGCAGTCACACTGAAACCATAATCACAGAAAACTAGCCAGTCTGATCGCATGGACCACAGCCTTGTCTAATTCAGTGAAACTAAGCCATGCCATGTGGGCCCACCCAAGATGGACAGGTCATGCTGGAGAGGTCTGACAGAATGTGGTCCACTGGAGAAGGGAATGGCAAACCACGCCAGTATTCTTGCCTTGAGGATCCCATGAACAGTATGAAAAGGCAAAATGATGGGATACTGAAAGAGGAACTTCCCAGGTCAGTAAGTGCCCAATATGCTACTGGAGATTAGTGGAGAAATAACTCCTGAAGGATAGAAGGGATGGAGCCAAAGAAAAAACAATACCTGGTTGTGGATGTGACTGGTGATAGAAGCAAGGTCCAATGCTATAAAGAGCAATATTACATAGGAACATGGAATATTAGGTCCATGAATCAAGGCAAATTGGAAGTGGTCAAACAGGAGATGGCAAGAATAAACGTCAATATTCTAGGAATTAGCAAATTAAAATGGACTGGAATGGGTGGATTTAACTCAGATGACCATTATATCTACTACTGTGGGCAGGAATCCCTTAGAAGAAATGGAGTAGCCATGATGGTCAACAAAACATTCCAAAATGCAGTACTTGGATGCAGTCTCAAATCAGCAGAATGATCTCTGTTCATTTCCAAGGCAAACCATCATATCAGAGTAATCCAAGTCTATGTCCAACCAGTAATGCTGAAGAAGCTGAAGTTGAATGGTTCTATGAAGACCTACAAGACCTTTTAGAATTAACACCCCAAAAAGATGTCCTTTTCATTATAGAGGACTGGAATGCAAAAGTAGGAAGTCAAGAAACACCTGGAGTAACAGGCAACTTTGGCCTTGGAATGCAGGGCAAAGACTAATAGAGTTTTGCCAAGAAAATGCACTGGTCATAGCAAACACCCTCTTCCAACAACACAAGAGAAGACTCTACACCTGGACATCACCAGATGGTCAACTAAAAAACAGATTGATTATATTCTTTGCAGCCAAAGATGGAGAAGCTCTATACAGTCAGCAAAAACAAGACTGGGAGCTGACTGTGGCTCAGATCATGAGCTCCTTATTGCCAAGTCACACTTAAATTGAAGAAAGTAGGGAAAACCATCAGACCATTCACGTATGACCTAAATCAAATCCCTTATGATTTCACAGTAGAAGTGAGAAATATATGTAAGGGACTAGATCTGACAGACAAGAGTGCCTGATGAACAATGGAATGACGTTTATGACATTATACAGGAGACAGGGCTCAAGAACATCCCCATGGAAAATAAATGCAAAAAAGTAAAATGGCTGTCTGAGGATGCCTTACAAATAGGTGTGAAAAGAAGAGAAACAAAAAACAAAGGAGAAAAGGAAAGATATAAGCATCCAAATGCAGGTTTCCAAAGAATAGCAAAGAGATAAGAAAGCCTTCTTCAGCAATCAATGCAAAGAAATTGAGGAAAATAACAGAATAGGAAAGACTACAGATCTCTTCAAGAAAATTAGAAATACCAAGGGAATATTTCATGCAAAGATGGGCTTGATGATAGACAGAAATGGTATGGACCTAACAGAAGCAGAAGATATTAAGAAGAGGTGGCAAGAATAAACAGAAGAACTGTACAAAAAAGATCTCCACGACCAAGATAATCACGATGGTGTGATCACTCACCTAGAGCCAGACATCCTGGAATGTGAAGTCAAGTGGGCCTTAGAAAGCATCACTACCCACGAAGCTGGTGGAGGTGATGGTATTCAGTTGAGCTATTTCAAATCCTGAAAGATGATGCTGTGAAAGTGCTGCGCTCAGTATGCCAGCAAATTTGGAAAATTCAGCAGTGGCCACAGGACTGGAAAAGGTCAGTTTTCATTCCAATCCCAAAGAAAGCCAATGCCAAAGAATGCTCAAACTACCACACAATTGCACTCATCTCACATGCTAGTAAAGTAATGCTCAAAATTCTCCTAGCCAAGCTTCAGCAATACGTGAACTGTGAACTTCCAGATGTTCAAGCTGGTTTTAGAAAAGTCAGAGGATCCAGAGATCAAATTGCCAACATCTGTTGGATCACCAAAAAAGGGAGAGAGTTCCAGGAAAACATCTATTTCTGCTTTATTGACTATGCCAAAGCCTTTGACCATGTGGATTACAATAAACTGTGGAAAATTCTGAAAGAGATGGGAACACCAGATCACCTGACCTGCCTCTTGAGAAACCTACACGCAGGTCAGGAAGCAACAGTTAGAACTGGACAAGGTACAACAGACTGGTTCCAAATAGGAGATGGAGTACGTCAAGGTTGTATATTGTCACCCTGCTTATGTAACTTATATGCAGAGTACATCATGAGAAATGCTGGGTTGGAAGAAGCGCAAGCTGGAATCCAGATGGCTGGGAGAAATATCAATAACCTCAGATATGCAGATGACACCACCCTTATGGCAGAAAGTGAAGAGGAACTAAGAAGTCCCTTGATGAAAGTGAAAGAAGAGAATGAAAAAGTTGGCTTAAAGCTGAACATTCTGATAACTAAGATCATGACATCTGGTCCCATCACTTCATGGGAAATAGATGGAGAAACAGTGGAATCAGTGTAAGACTTCATTTTTCTGAGCCAAGAATCACTGCAGATGGTGATTGTAGCCATGAAATTAAAAGACCCTTACTCCTTGGAAAGAATGTTATGACCAAACTAGATAGCATATTAAAAAGCAGACATTACTTTGTCAACAAAGTTCTGTCTAGTCAAGGCTATGGTTTTTCCAGTGATCAGGTATGGATGTGAAAGTTGGACTGTGAAGACAGCTGAGTGCCAAAGCATTGATGCTTTTGAACTGTGGTGTTGGAGAAGACTCTTGAGAGTCCCTTAGACTGCAAGGAGATCCAACCAGTCCATCCTATAGAAGATCAGTCCTGGGTGTTCATTAGAAGGACTCAGCTGAAGCTGAAACTCCAATACATTTGCCACTTCATGCAAAGAGTTGACTAATTTGAAAAGACCCTGATGCTGGGAGGGATTCAGGGTAGGAGGAGAAGGGGATGACAGAGAAGGAGATGGTTGGATGGCATCACCGACTCAATGGACATGAGTTTGGGTAAACCTCGGGAGTTGGTGATGGATAGGGAAGCCTGGCATGCTGCAATTCATGGAGTTGCAAAGAGTTGGACTTGACTGAGCAACTGAACTGAACTGAACTAAACGGAACGGAACTAGTTTGGTCATAACTTTCTTTCCAAAGAGTACGCATCTTTTAATTTCATGGCTGCAATCACCATCTGCAGTGATTTTGGAGCCCCCAAAATTAAAGTCAGCCACTGTTTCCCTATCTATTTGCCATGAAGTGACGGGACCGGATGCCATTATCTTAGTTTTCTGAATGTTGAGCTTTAAGCCAACTTTTCCACTCTCCTCTTTCACTTTCATCAAGAGGCTCTTTAATTCTTCACTTTCTGTCATAAGTTTGGTTTCATCTGCATATCTGAGGCTACTGATATTTCTCCTGGCAATCTTGATTTCAGCTTGTGCTTCTTCTAGCCCAGCATTTCTCATGATGTACTCTGCATATAAGTCAAATAAGTGACAATATATAGCCTTGATATTCTCCTTTTCCTATTTGGAACCAGTCTGTTATCCTACTAAGAATAACCAGTGACCATGGTTTCTTTATTCTCCCTGGTTAGTCAAACTGGTTTGATTTTATACACTTGAAATGATACATATCATATATAGTTATGGCCAATGGACGGTAGTAAAAGCTAAAAATAGTAAATTTGTCAATCAAACATGTGTTTCAACATACAATGTTTATACTTCATTTCTAATGGCCATTTTATATTCATTGACATATAAAAGTGAAAGCCATGTCTGACTATTTATGACCCCATGGACTGTAGCCCACCAAATTCCTCTGTCAATAGCATTCTCAAGGCAAGAATATTGGAATGGGTTACCCTTTTCTTCTCCAAGATATCTTCCTGACCAGGGCTCAAATACAGGTTTCTCATATTGCAGGCAGATTCTCTACTCTCTGAGCCACCAGGGAAGCTGTATAAACCAAAACTAATGGATGTGTTTTATTCGTAACAAAGCTAAGTCACATTTCCTTCTTTTTATTCGATGTGACTCTGGCCTAATATTCATCCATACTCAGAGTTGCAGGTGAATACATTCTGGCTGAGTATTTTAATATGAGCCATAATCTCAGTTCCACAGAAAAATATTATTATCTATAATTTTAGATAGCAAAATTTAATTTCTGCATTAAGCTAAATTTGATGGCGAAAAAAGTATTTTCACCAATGAAGCTAAACCAAGTAAGCTGAAGTATTTATACTTTCCTTCCACTATCCAACTTTATATCCTATTCTGGAATCCTCAGCTTGCATCAAGATACTGAGATCTGTAGGCAAATGGAATTTGAGTATTTGATCATTGATTATCATTGAGTCATAATTTGTTCTTCTGTTCTGTCTTCCAAGAAGTGTCTACATAAATTTGACATTTTCAGTTTATGTTCTCTTTAGCAAATTTTCTACTCCAGAGGATGAATATCCAATCTACCTAGGTTTAGGATTGCTATATGTAATACCCCTTATTAAACACAAACATAAGGAAACAATGGATAAAGATTGGGATTTTAGGATCAAAGCATATCTGTATTAATTATGTGGTTTTAAGAACTACCTACTGCGTTATTTTATAGAAGAAATTTTTTGTGCAATATTCCTTGAGATTGGAATTCTTAAATTTCAAAATTTTCCACGTCATCTCTCATGTAATTCTACTTACTCTTCATTATTCTATAATATCTACTCTACTATTCTACTAACAAAAGTATTTCAGTATTTGCCTTTAGGGTTATTAGTAAAATAATCAAGATAAAAGATTGTTGCAAACTTCATATAGTGAAGAGAACCTCCAGATGGTCAAGAGGGATTAAGAAAAGGCAGCAGAACCAGATTAAGAAAAGGCAGCAGAACCAGAAAGCAAATTCCCAACATCTGTTGGGTCATAGACAAAGCAAAGGAATTCCAGAAAAAATTCTACTTCTGATTCATTGACTATGCTAAATTCTTTGACTGTATGAATCACATGAAATTGTGGAAAATTCTTCAAGAGTTGGGAATACAGGACCACCTTACCTACCTTCTGAGAAATCTGTATGCAGGGAAAGATGCAACAGTTAGAACTAGACATAAAACAATAGGCTGATTCCAAATAGGAAAAGGGGTACGTCAAGGCTGCATATTGCCACCCTGCTTATTTAACTTATATGCAAAGTACATCATGGGAAATGCTGGGGTGGATGAAGCACAAGCTGGAGTTAAGATTCCTGGATAAAATATCAATAACCTCAGATATGCAGATGACACCACCCTTATGAAAGAAAGTGAAGAAGAACTAAAGAGCCTCTTGATGAAAGTGAAATAGGAGAGTGAAAAAGTTGGCTTAGAACAAAGACAGAAATATAGATCAATGGACAAAATAGAAAACCCAGAGATAAATCCACACACCTATGACACCTTATCTTCAACAAAGGAGGCAAGAATATACAATGGATTAAAGACAATCTCTTTAACAAGTGGTGCTGGTAAAACTGGTCAACCACTTGTAAAAGAATGAAACTAAAACACTTTCTAACACCATGCAAAAAAATAAACTCAAAACGGATTAAAGATGTAAATGTAAGACCAGAAACTATAAAACTCCTAGAGGAGAACATAGGCAAAACACTCTCAGACATAAATCACAGCAGGATCCTCTATGACCCACCTCCCAGAATACTGGAAATAAAAGCAAAAATAAACAAATGAGATCTAATTAAAATTAAAATCTTCTGCACAGCAAAGGAAACTATAAGCAAGGTGAAAACACAGCCTTTGGAATGGGAGAAAATAATAGCAAATGAAGCAACTAACAAACAACTAATCTCAAAAATATACAAGCAACTCATGCAGCTCAATTCCAGAAAAATGAAAGACCCAATCAAAAAATGGGCCAAAGAACTAAACAGACATTTCTCCAAAGAAGACATACAGATGGCTAACAAACACATGAAAAGATGCTCAACATCATTCATTATCAGAGAAATGCAAATCAAGACCACAATAAGGTACCATTTCACACCAGTCAGAATGGCTGCAATCCAAAAGTCTACAAGAAATAAATGCTGGAGAGGGTGTGGAGAAAAGGGAACCCTCCTACACTGTTGGTGGGAATGCAAACTAGTACAGCCACTATGGAGAACAGTGTGGAGATTCCTTAAAAAACTGCAAATAGAGCTGCCTTATGACCCAGCAATCCCACTGCTGGGCATACACACCGAGGAGACCAGAATTGAAAGAGACACGTATACCCCAATGTTCATCACAGCACTGTTTATAATAGCCAGGACATGGAAGCAACCTAGATGTCCATCAACAGTTGAATGGATAAGTAGGCTGTGATACATATACACAATGGAGTATTACTTGGCCATTAAAAATACATTTGAATCTGTTCTAATGAGGTGGATGAAACTGGAGCCTATTATACAGGGTGAAGTAGGCCAGAAAGAAAAACACCAATACAGTATACTAACACATATATATGGAATTTAGAAAGATGGTAATGATAACCCTGTATGTGAGACAGCAAAAGAGACACAGATGTATAGAACAGACTTTAGGACTCTGTGGGAGAAGGAGAGGGTGGGATGATTTGGGAGAATGGCATTGAAACATGCATAATATCATGTAAGAAACGAATCACCAGTCTAGTTTTGATGCAGGATACAGGATGCTTGGGGCTGGTGCACTGGAATGACCCAGAAAGATGGTATAGGGAGGGAGGTGGGAGGAGGGTTCAGGATTGGGAACTCATGTACACCCATGGTGGATTCATGTTGATGTATGGCAAAACCAATACAGTATTGTAAAGTAAAATAAAGTAAAATTTAAAAAAAAAAAAAAAAGGGGGGGGGAGTTGGCTTAGAACTCAGCATTCAGAAAACTAAGATCATGGCATCTGGTCCCATCATTTTACAGCATATAGATGGGGAAACAGGGGAAACAGTGACAGACTTTATTTTCTGGAGCTCCAAAATCACTGAAGATGGTGACTGCAGCCATGAAATTAAAAGACGCTTGCTCCTTGGAAGAAAAAATTATGACCAACCTAGACAGTGTATTAAAAAGCAGAGACATTATTTTGCCAAAAAAAGCCCGTCTAGTCAAAGCTATGGTCTTTCCAGTAGTCATGTATGATGTGAAAGTGTGATGACCCAGAGAGATGTTATGGGGAGGGAGGTGGGAGGGGGGTTCATGTTTGGGAACGCATGTACACCCATGGGGATTCATGTCAATGTATGGCAAAACCATACAGTATTGTAAAGCAAAATAAAGTAAAAATAAAAGACAAAAAAAAAAAAACCACAAAACAAAACAACAACAACAAAAAAAGCTGAGCACTGAAGAATTGATGCTTTTGAACTGTGGTGTTGGAGAAAACTCTTGAAAGTCTCTTTGGACTGCAAGGAGATCCAACCAGTCAATCAAAAAATAAATAAATAAATAAGTCCTGAATGTTCATTGGAAAGACTGATGCTGAAGCCAAAACTCCAGTATTTTGGCCACTTGATGTGAAGAACTGACTCATTGGAAAAGACCTTGATGCTGAGAAATAGTGAAGGTGAGAGGAGAAGAGGACAACAGAGAATGAGATGGTTGGATGGCATCACAAACTCGATGGACATAAGTTTGAATAAGTTCCAGGACTTGGTGATGGACAGGGAAGCCTGGTGTGCTGCAATCCATGGTGTCATAAAGAGTCTGACACAACTGAGAGATTGAACTGAACTGATTACCTTCTCTCAAGTTATATTTGACCTTCCCTTGTAAGGTAATCGGTAAAGTGTCTGACTGCAATGCAGGAGACCTGGTTTCTATATCTGGGCCTTGAAGATCCCCTGGAGAAAGCAAAGGCAACCCACTCCAGTATTCTTGCCTGGAGAATCACATAGACAGAGGAGCCTGGCAGGCTATGGGTTGCAAATGTCAGACATGACTATGCGCACAGCACAAGTAATATCAGCGTGACATCATCTATGGGTTGTGGTTTAGTTCTTAAGTGTGTAGCACTCTTTGCAACCCCAAGGACTGTTGCGCACCAGGCTCCTCTACCCATGGGACATCCAGGAAAGAATATTGGAGTGGGCTGTCATTTCCTTCTGCAAGGGTCCTTGCTGACCCAGGGGTCGAACCCACCTCTCCTGCTTGGCAGGCAAGTTCTTTACCATTGAGCCATTTGGGAACCCATGATGCTGTCAGTAGAAGAAACCAATGTGATACACAGAATATAAGAATCTCTTTGTACTACTTGGGGAAGAGAAACAAATAACTATCTCTGAAAAAGGGAAACTTAAAAGGGTACTTCTCTTTTTGCCTAGTGAAAACAGTCCTCTCTAAAGCTTCTCTGCTGTTGATAAGAGCCAGGGATTGACACACTCTTTCTGAAAAGCACCAGAAGAGTAGGAATTTTAAACTTTGGAAACAGTGAAGACTTGCAAATATTCTAGTCTACAATTTCAAAGCAAGAGCCGCCATAAACAATACATAAATAATGTTTCTGTGTTCCAATAAAACTTTATTTTTAAGTACAGATAGCAGTAATATTACCCCACAGCTGTAGTTTGTAGACATTTGCTGTAGAGAAATATACATTTATCAGATTAATCATATTATTTCAAGTGCTATACTAGTTTGCTCTAGTAAAGAAAATGTGTTCATAAGTGCATCTCCAATGAAGAACATAACTTGATTAGGTTAAAAACTGCAGGGTCTTTCTCATGCCCTGTGATTTAAAATTTTTATTTTAGTTATTCATTTGGCCAAAAAGAAGAATTAAATGAGGTGTGCATAGAATCAAAAGACCTGCATTATTCACATTCTTTATTGTGGCCAGAATGATACTTAGTATATTCAATAACAGCTTAAACATGGGCACTAAATTGTCAAATTAATACTGACAAATTAGAATGAATACAGACAACAAAAATAGTGCACAGGCTTTTGAAATGAATATCAACTCCTCTGGTGACACTGCATTGAAAAAGATATGGATTTTTGTTACAGGTTTTACACATAAGTACAGGTGTTCAGACATTTCTACTGCAAGGTTTTTTGCTGCAGATTTAATGTTGTCAATGGGTGTATTCTGTGGGTGCTGAATATATACATTCCATCTATTTTCAGAAGATTGTTCCAGCTCCTGTACCGAAATACCCTGGCTTGTTGTGACTGGGTAATTGTGTCCTTGATATATATTCCCTTAGCCCATGGAGTAGCAGGGTCTTTGGAGGCTGGAAACATCCAGCTTCTTACCAATAGCTAAAAGAATTTTATATTTTTCATCCTTAAATGTCATACTAGTCTTTTCATTTTCTTTGGATATCATAATGTAAAAAAAAAAAAAAACCAACCATGGTGTTCAACTGCTCTTAGGGCCTGAATAAAAATACATAAGTCAATTTAGGACACCCTGGCTTATAATGAGGGGATCTTCAGTGATAGCTCCATTTATTTCCTGCATTCATTCTAGTGGACTTAATGTCATATGCTGGAATTGGGGTTAATTTGGAGTCAGTTACTTGGTTAGACAGTAATAACTCCCTTTGGGAAAGGATCAGATCAATGTTTCCCATCAACATCCATGATGCAAGAACAAAATTCCTTAAGAGCCTTGCTGAATATTTTATTCAAAGTGCTTGAAAATTTTTATGTAGGTTTGGAAATAGGACAAGATCATGATTTTTAGAGTATTGTGGTTCACGTGGTGACCAGATGTTTTCAATTCTGAAATCTTTGTCCTACTAGTTACTTGGTTACCATTGTTTAGTTACTTAGCCACCTGTTGATTTCATCCTTGGGAGCTATATATTTTCAGTGTGATCTCCACATGTCAGACCACTGTCTGGGTTCTGAATGGTCCATCTGCTCTTCTACCTTTCATAATGACCATGGTATTGTGACTTCTGTAGTTCCTGTTACCAACTGTTCATGCTAACTCTGTGTTTCCCCCATGTTGTTAGGACCATGTACTCAATTTTAATTTTTTTTTTTACCTCTAGCATTCCAAATCTAAGAAGTAAAACTATGTTTTTTAATCAGTTAAGTACTTCCCTCAGCAACTTCTCACTGGCATTGGAAAGTGTAAGTAGACAAAATAATGCCTCCCTAAAGATGTCCACATCCTAAACTCTAGAACCTATGAATATTTGATCTTATATGCTAAATGGGACTTCACAAGTATTATTACATTAAGCATCTTGAGATAGGAACATTATACTGTTTTATCCTTATCTGGGTGATCTGAATTTAAAGATCAGAGATAGAGATATTTTTAAAGCTGTGGTAAGTGGGGAACGTAATAGCAGAAGCATTTCCAGAGAAATGCTCACTGTGACTTTGAAAGTGGAAAATGAGAGCCATGAGCCACTGAATGAGCTTCCCTAGTACCTCATCTGGTAAAGAATCTGCCTGCAATGCAGGAGACTCTGGTTCAATATCTGGGTTGGAAGATCCTCTGGAGAAGTTATAGGCTGCCCACTCCAGTATTCTTGAGCCACTGAATGGGGAAAGTCTCTAGAACCTGTAAATGTCAGGGAGATGGATTCTCCCTGAGAGCATGTCCAGGAAGACACTTATCTAAATTCTGTCTTATAGAATGATAAGATAATAAATTTGTGTGGTTTAATGATATAAATTTGTGCTAATTTGTTACATCAAGAGAAAACTAGAAGGAAGCCCAAAAGGGACGTGTGTGTGTGTGTGTGTGGTGTGTGTGTGTGCATGGTCAACAATTTTTGCATGATAGTTTACTACTTACATAGACAATGAAGGGAAGAATAAACCTAAGGTGCCAACTCCCCTGATTCCTGTCCCACACACAGAAGGGAGGAAACACAAACAACAAGAGTTGAATAACTGCAACAACAGATTGTGAATCCCCTGTTGCTGAGAATCCTATTCTAGAGTGCAGATAAGTGGTTTTATATTCTGCAGTTGTATTCTGAAGTATGCAAGACAGAGCCACGCAGCTCATCAGAATCTGAGAGGTGGTGAGAAACTGCCTCATGACATCCTCACAGATGATGCACAAAGTCAATTGCAAGGTGACCTTTGAGAAACTCCTCACAGACCTTCCATCTTCTCCTGCTCTGGGAAAATCACAAGGCCTGCTACCAAGACTCAAACTGTGGTTCATCCTTTATATGTGTGGTGTATCTTGACACAAGCAAGGCACCCAGAGTGGGCAGAGCTATTGCTCTACACACTAAAGATCAGAGGCAGAAAAGCATATTTCTTTGAGACTGCTAACTCTAAGAAGTGATCATGTAAGCCTAGAAATACTGTCAGTAAGAGATAAGATTTCTGTAGAGTAAAAGTAAGAAAATAAAATTTAAAAAGGCCAAGAAACGGAGAAACAAGTCTCCATAATAAATTTATAAAATTACTCATTCTAATGGTAATATAAGCCTATTTCTTCCAGGGGGCAAAGCTATTGTTCCTTTATATATACCTAGTTTTAGTCATATGCCTTCCTCTTAGATCTAAAAATGATCATACTAACATATAAAACTAACATTATATAAAGTGATTGTATCCTCATTGATTACGAAAGACTTAAAACTACATTCAAAGATGAATTAATTTCTAATAACTTTGAAGTGTGTAATTTCTATAGATAATACTTTTAATTAGTAATATCGATCTAGTCAGCAATTAAGAGCCATATTTGAATTATCTTTTGAAGTTATAGCTTGTGAATTTAGATAAATGGTATAGTACTCAGCTGTACCTTAGATTAAATCTCTTCCCTTGCAATGAGTCAAAATTGTCTTTAACCACACCTTATTTAACTTATATGCAGAGTATATCATGAGAAACGCTGAGCTGGAAGAAGCACAAGCTGGAATCAGGATTGCCAGAAGAAATATCAATAACCTCAGATTTGCAAATGACACCACCCTTATGGCAGAAAGTGAAGAGGAACTCAAAAGCCTCTTGATGAAAGTGAAAGAGGAGAGTGAAAAAGTTGGCTTAAAACTCAACATTCAGAAAACTAAGATCATGGCATCTGGTCCCACCACTTCATGGGAAATATATGGGGAAACAGTGGAAACAGTGTCAGACTATACATATTTTTGGCTCCAAAATCACTGCAGATGTTGATTGTAGCCATGAAATTAAAAGATGCTTACTCCTTGGAAGGAAAGTTATGACCAATCTAGATAGCATATTAAAAAGCAGAGACATTATTTGCCAACAAAGGTCCGTCTAGTCAAGGCTCTGGTTTTTCCTGTGGTCATGTATGGATGTGAGAGTTGGACTGGGAAGAAAGCTGAGCACTGAAGAATTGATGCTTTTGAACTGTGGTGTTGGAGAAGACTCTTGAGAGTCCCATGGACTGCAAGGAGATCCAACCAGTCCATTCTAAAGGAGATCAGTCCTGGGCGTTCTTTGGAAGGAATGATGCTAAAGCTGAAACTCCAGTACTTTGGCCACGTCATGCAAAGAGTTGACTCATTGGAAAAGACTCTGATGCTGGGAGGGATTAGGGGCAGGAGGAAAAGGGGACGACAGAGGATGAGATAGATGGATGGCATCACCAACTCGATGGATGTGGGTTTGGGTGAACTCCAGGAGTTGGTGATGGACAGGGAGGCCTGGCGTGCTGCAATTCATGGAGTCGTAAAGAGTCGGATATGACTGAGTGACTGAACTGAACACCTTATTAGAAGGATGTTATTGAGAGCAAGTTCAATACAGTATTTGGTGTGGTACTCTTCGAAATACCACTTAAAATAAGACAGTGATTGTGTAAAATGCATGTAAAATCAGACATGAAGTTTACATGTATAGAGGACATGTTAAGTGCTTATTCAAACAATACGTAGAATTTCCAACTTTCAGTCGACTGCACACTTGGAAATGGTGATTCAAATTATTTGATAATCAATTATGAGACTTACCTAGACTGATTGTGCTGAAGAAAATTCTTTTCAAGACTATATGTTGGTAGATAAAATACCATTGATTTAATTCTTATTCCCACAGTTGCATAAAAACTGAAAATCACTGCTGAAGCTGAAACATTTTTTAAAGGATAAATATTTAAAAGTAGAGAGTTTTAAAGTTTGTGATATATGATTACTTTTCACTAAGAATCTTCTTAAGGAAGTTTTAAAAGTATTCTCAGAAGCTTTCCCTGTCCCTTTTCATACTTTAATAAAACCCTGCTATACAGTAGCTCTTGAGTGATCAAGACTGGTCCCTGATCCCAAAGCTAAATCTTCTTCTTTGGAGATCATGAATCCAACACAGTTCACCATAAGCTATCATATTAAAGAATTCCCCCATTGTAACTGACAGGACAAGGGCTTTGAAATTAAATAATAGCAAAGTAATTTAGAAGTATGTAGGATTGCATCTTCAAAATGTCACTATGCAACAATAATTTTGTGTTGAGAACTGATAAATTCAGTTGTTCACAAAGAAATAAAATGTTACTACATGTCTGAGTTTTTCTCTATGGCTCTGAAGAAAACAAGCAACTATCCCATTCACTTTTCATCTGCCTGCTCTGTGTGTGCTCAGTCACTTGTGTCTGAATCTTTGTGAGTTCATGGACAGTTGACTTTGACCTGAGAACATGACCTTTCCCCATTTATGAAGGTGGAATAGACATGATCTTCTGGATACCTGAGTATAATACTAGCTGTTGTTTTTTAGCTACTTGTATGTAATTCTTTCATAGCAATTCAAACCACTGCTGTTATATATTTACACAGTACTTATGAGAGTTTGCAAATTCTTTAAACTACAGAATGAGAAAATTGTATCCAAAAGAACCTGAAAATGGTGTCAAGTTGTAATTATCAGAAATATAGTACACCAGCCAAAAATGAAACACTGAAGACTTTAATAGAGTTAATTATATGTCTATATTTATGCTTCTTTAACAGCTTAACATTTTTTAAAAATTGGTAATGATGACAGTATGTATATTTTCACACTGAGAACATTTCTGCTAAGAACAACCATAAAAAATTATAACAGAAAAATGCATATTTCCTTCTAGTTTGTAGTCCAGATGTGGATATATATGAGGGAAAAAGAAAACTCTAAATATAATGATAAATTATATTTAAGTATTAGTAAAACATGACTGGTGTACCTCAATTGGGGTTTATTCTATTATAGATTTATGCAGTTTAAATGTTATAACATAATTGTCCTTCCAATATTAATATTTTATTTTTATTCATCAATAAGTGGAGAGTTGAATTAAAAGAAAAAAATCAAGATGAAAATCAGTTCAGTTCAGTTCACTTCAGTTGCTCAGGCGTGTCTGACTCTTTGTGACCCCATGGACTGCTACACACAAGCCTTCCCTGTCCATCATCAGCTCCTGGAGTTTACTCAAACTCATGTCCACTGAGTCGGTGATGCCATCTAACCATCTCATCCTCTGGAGTCCCCTTCTCTTCCTTCCTTCAATCTTTCCCAGCATCAGGGTATTTTCAAAAGAGTCAGTTCTTCGCATGAGGTGGCCAAAGTATTGGAGCTTCAGATTCAGTATCAGTCCTTCCAATGAATATTCAGGACAGATTTCCTTTAGGATGGACTAATTGGATCTCCTTGCAGTACAAGGGACTCTCAAGAGTTTTCTCCAACACCACAGTTCAAGGCATCAAGTCTTCACTGCTCAGTTTTCTTTATAGTCCAACTCTCACATACATACATATGATTGAAAAAAACATAGCATTGACTAGATGGAACTTTGTTGGCAAAAAATGTCTCTGCTTTTAATATGCTGTCTCGGTTGGTCGTAACTTTTCTCCCAAGGAGTAAGTGTCTTAATTTCATGGCTGCAATCACCACTTGCAGTGATTTTGGAGCCCCCAAAATAAAATCTGTCACTGTTTCCACTGTTTCCCCATCTATTTGCCATGAAGTAATGGGACCTGACGCTATGATCTTAGTTTTCTGAATGTTGAGCTTTAAGCCAAATTTTTCACTCTCCACTTTCACTTTCATCAAGAGGTTCGTTAGTTCCTTGCTTTCTGCCATAAGGGTGGTGTCATCTGAATATCTGAGGTTATTGATATTTCATCCAGTGATACTGATTCCAGTTTGTGCTTCCTCCAGCCCAGCATTTCTCATGATGTACTCTGCATATAAGTTAAATAAGCAGGGTGACAATATACAGCCTGACATGCTCCTTTCCTGATTTGGAACCAGTATGTTGTTCTATGTCCAGGTATAGTTGTTGCTTCTTGACCTGCAAACAGATTTATCAAGAGGCACGTCAGATGGTCTGGTATTCCCATCTCTTTCAGAATTTTCCACAGTTTATTGTTATCCACACAGTCAAAGGCCTTGGCATAGTCAATAAATCAGAAGTAGATGCTTTTCTGGAACTCTCTTGCTGTTTCAATGATCCAACAGATGTTGACAACTTGATCTCTGGTTCCTTTGGCTTTTCTAAAACCAGCTTAAACATCCGGAATTTCATGGTTCACTTACTGTTAAAGCCTGGCTTGGAGAATTTTGAGCATTATTTTACTAGCATGTGAGATGAGTACAATTATGTGGTAGATTGAACATTCTTTGGCATTGCCTTTCTTTGGGATGGGAATGAAAACTGACCTTTCCAGTCCTGTGGCCACTGCTGAGTTTTCCAAATTTGCTGACGTATTGAGTGCAGCACTTTTACAACATCATCTTTTAGGATTCGAAATAATCAACTGGAATCCCATCATCTCCACAGCGTTGTTCATAGTGATGTTTCCCAAGGCCCACTTGACTTCACATTCCAGGATATCTGGCTCTAGGTGAGTGATCATACCATCATAATTTTGGATCATGAAGATCTTTTAGGAATAGGTTTTCTGTGTATTCTTGCCACCTCTTCTTAATATCTTCTGCTTCTGTTAGGTCCACACCATTTCTGTCCTTTATTGTGCCCATCTCTGCATGAAGTGTTCCCTTGGTATCTCTAATTTTCTTGAAGTGATCTCTAGTCTTTCCCATTCTGTTGTTTTCCTCTATTTCTTTGCACTGATCACTGAGAAAGGCTTTCTTATCTCTTCTTGCTATTCTTTTGAACTCTGCATTCAGATGCTTGTATCTTTCCTTTTCATTATAGGGGACTGGAATGAAAAATTAGAAAGTCAAGAAACACCTGGAGTAACATTCAAATTTGGCCTTGGAGTACAGAATAAAGCAGGACAAAGGCTAATAGAATTTTGCCAAGAGAATGCACTGGTCATAGCAAACACCCTCTTCCAACAACACAAGAGAAGACTCTACACATGGACATTACCAGATGGTCAAGATAGGAATGGCAAAATACATATTTCTGGGTACCAAACATGGAGAAGGACATGGCAACCCACTCCAATATTCTTGCCTGGAGAATCCATTGGATGGAAGAACATGGCAGGCTACAGTCCACGGGGTTGCAAAAGTCAGACACGACTGAGCTATTAACACACACATGGCAAACAAAAAGTATTATGTTGGACAAAATTGATATGAAAAATAATTAATTAAATATGCCTTCTATTTAGTACTAATCAGTGTGAACATTAAAAACTTCATCCTTTAAATGTTTTATACAATATTACTTTTAAAAGTAATCGAAGTTATTTAAAATTGGAGAAATGTGTTAAGCACTGATTTGCAAAATAGAATTAAGTTGACATGGTTTCTGAATTTCTATCACTTATTCCTAAATTTAACTAGTTCTACAGTCCTTATTATATAATTAAATGGATGTATTCTCACAGCATCACATTTTGTGACTGATGACATTTCATTTGTGTTCACTAAAATTTTTGTTGTTCCCTTCTAAGTTCCCTAAAAAGGGCTGATTCTTGTATTTGTGCTGTACATAAAATTATTTTCTTAAAATCACTGAAGGGATAGGTTGTCATTTCATTTCACAATGAGTATGTAAGGTTCATCTATGTCAAGGTAAAACATAAAAGAGACAATATTATAGTGTTTATGTGGTAAATAACATAAAGTGTATCAATGTAGAAAAAGCCTATTTAAAAAACACAGGAAAACAGTGATTTTTTTAGGACCACATAAGATGAGAGGAACATTACTGCCCCCAAGTGCCTGACTCGAGATTATTGATGACAATGCCTCCTGGGGATAAGAAGTCACTGTGCAGCTCCACCTTGTTTATAGTCATGCAGAATTATTGCATTGTACCATTTCTTGCCATTGTCAAGATTTGGGGAATTAGTAAGTCTTATTGTATAATACTGACAGCTCTAACATGGATTTTTTTAAATTGTTATCTAGTTTTCATTATGGGAACATTAAAGATAAAAATCAGCATCTTGTCATTCTGAATTCACCAGTGTCCTATTTGCCCACATCTGCTGTTTTAAGGAAAAAAAATCTACAAAATAAATATTGAGATCCAATCTCAGCTTCATTACTGAAAGATTGACCCTCTGAAGGTTATGTAAATAGAAGAGACCCGTTTTAAAATTATATTTAATTCTATATCACAATTATATGATGAATATAATATGATTATCATTTGGTTGTTTAGAGCAATCATTCTTAGCAAACAGGTCACAATTAATGGAATTTTCTACCTCCTAATCTTCAACATGAATGTATGACATGAGTGTTGGACATATGGTTTAATTATGTGGCTGTCTACTCCCATTGATGTCTTGTTTAATCATAATTTAGTAACTTTAGGAGTACAAGTTTTTATAGTACTCCTAGAAGAGACTAAAGGAGAAGGCAATGGCACCCCACTCCAGTACTCTTGCCTGGAAAATCCCATGGACGGAGGAGCCTGGTAGGCTGCAGTCCATGGGGTCACAGAGTCGGACAGGACTGAGCGACTTCACTTTCACGCACTGGAGAAGGAAATGGCAACCCACTCCAGCGTTCTTGACTGGAGAATCCCAGGGATGGCTGAGCCTGGTGGGCTGCCGTCTATGGGGTCGCACAGAGTCAAACACGACTGAAGCGACTTAGCAGCAACAGCAGCAGCAGCAGCAACAGCCGCGATATGACTTACTGTGTATTGTGTTAACACACATAAATGGAAGAAAAGACCTCTAAATGTTATGGAAAATCATCTTTACGTTTAAGACAAACTGTCATTCTGTGGCTTCAGATATAACATGGTATAAAATAGAAATTCTTACTTATGAAGCCTTCTTGCTTGCAATTTATCCTGAAATGTAAACAGGTTCCTAGAGCTAACTTAGATTTTACAGAGAGTAGAAGAACATGTCAAATGATACCATGAGAAGACAATTAAATAAATCAAGAACCTATTATCGATTCCACATGAAAACTGACTTGATTCCTTCACAAAATCAATGTTGTTTTTTGGGAAAAATATTGGGTTCATTGTTCAATGTTTAGAATGACTTAAAAAGCATAGCAAAAATAAGTAACAAGGAAGGCTTGTTAAATCTCAATTTGAAGAAGAAAGTAGCTATGACCTATTTTTGAGACATCTGATTATAAACTATGCATTTTGGGATTGTTTTTAATCTTAGAAAAGATAATGTTATTGTTCCTCTGTAAGAGAAAGTTTTAGAGAGAGAGAGCATGTAAACGTGACAAAATATTATCAAATTCCTGTACGTTTAAGCATTTTAAAATGAAAAATATTAAAAATAATTTTTACTATTTCAGATATTTGAGTTGGAATTTATGGCTTTAGTTTTTCTGTGGAAATGAAATTCAAATGTATCATTTAGGTCTGCAGGATCAAAACCTATCTCAACAGACCTGTGAAGATAGGTTCACAAGGCAAAGGATGCTGTTTTTTCTCATATTTTATGTGAATGAAAGTGAAATGCATTCAAGTAATCAGAATTTGATGTTAATAAATTAATACATTCTGCATTGACAGAACAATTGATTAATAATATTTTCAACAACTCAGATTTTCAAAATCAAATACAAAATTATTCTTAAAAACTTCTTAATCTTGTCACAGTTACTTATTTATAAGCACTGTACATGTACTAAAATATATTACAATGCTATTTTGAAGGCATATGATAAGAAAAAATGTAAGATGCTTCACTTATGTAGAATAACCAAGGAAAATATACATTAATCATGACATTACTATGTCTAGTATTAGATTGTGAGGGCAAATTAATTTGAGACATTGAGTATACTTTTATTATACAAGTATGATATTCCACCAACAAAGTACATCAGAGAATGACTTGTCAGGTTAATTCTGAACTGTTCCTTTTATATAATTTAATCTTTAAAAGTCATAAGGATAAGGGCACCTTTATTATGTGTAAAGCCCAACTGATTTTTTTGCTTCTGTGGCTTAGAATTCTGTTTCTCAGTCCAAGTTCAAATCAGTTCTGACAGGGAAAGTCATCCACTCTGTCTTATCACCACTATAGTAAATCAATATCAAAGGAAATTTTTTTTTCAATACCCCACATTGATCAAATATAGTGTAAAGATTTCATAGTTTCTCTTTCTCCAGGTGTTTTGTCTCTTCTGCATGCAAATCGTTTCTTTTTCTGACAGTATGTGGCTTCAGTAACTGAGTGAATTTAGCTTACTAGTGTAGAATAAAGTATTAGCTGGCAGGCATGAAAAAAATCCATTTATAAAAGCTAAAATGGTTTTAACAAGTATAATATATTGTTATCCTCTGCCATTTCGGATTAGAATCCATTTTTAGAGTATAAATCATTCAACTTTGACTTGTCTCTAAGTATGGTCATTTAAGGGAGTTTGAAAGCTCCTGCTGCTTTCTACATTTTCTCCTACTTAATGGTTTCTCCCAAGATGGAAAAAGTAATCTGACTGGGTGAGATTCTAAAATATATATATTTTTAATAGAAAGTGGTGCATAATAGGGCTTCCTCGGTGGCTCAGCTAGTAAAGAATCTGCCTGCAATGCAGAAGACCTGGGTTGGGAAGATCCCTTGGAGAAGGAGCCAGCTACCCACTTCAGTATTCTGGACTGGAGAAGTCCATGGACTAGTCCATGGGATCGCAAAGTGTTGCCCAAGACTGAGTGATTGCATAATAAGTGGCATACAAATGTGTGATAAAAGTTAACCATCAGATATTAATAATTATCAATATATTGAATACAATGGAGAAATTTTCTATTTTCAACAGTTTCAACAGCGACAGAATCTCTTACATCAGAACAATATGCCCATTTCTCAGTACAATAATTAAAATGTATATAATATTTACTTTAAAATGCATGTTATAATTATAGAAAGCATTGTGTATGTGTTAGTTGCTCAGTCATGTTTGACTCTTTGTGACCCCATGGACTGTAACCTACCATGCTTTTCTGTCCATGGGATTCCCCAGGCAAAAAATTGGAGTGAGTTGTCATTTCCTACTCCAGGGGGTCTTCCAAAGCCACTGATTGAACTCAGGTCTCCTGCATTGCAGACCAATTTCTTACCATCTAAGCCACCAGGTAAGCCCAGGTGCCACTGCAGGAGAGGCAAGAAACATGGGTTTGATCCCTGGGTTGGGAAGATCCCCTGGAGTAGGAAATGGTAACCCACTCCCATATTCTTGCCTGGGAAATCCCATGGACAGAGGAGCCTGGTGGCTACAGTCCACTGGGTCACAAAGAGTCTTACATGAATAACTGACTAATACTAAACAACAATATTGTGCCAGGTGGGAATTCTGTTCATTGTAAACTTAGGAACCAAGCCTGACAGTACTGCCATCAGCTACAATGTTCATTTCTGTTCACTGGGAGAAAAACATGGCGGTCTCAAGTCACCAATGAAATATGCTGGCCCAGAAAAGATCCATGGTATTTCTGTTCACAGTTTACTGGCCTGGATGGTTATATTTATCCTCCCTGTACTCAATTCTATCCTGTGCCTAGTTTAGAACCACAGATATCTGACTAATGCTAGTGATTATCTTGAGGAAACAGTTTAGGGATTTATAGTAACTGCTGTAGAGAAAAAAAAGAGCTGACAAGGGAAGTACAGTATTAGAGCAGACAATCTTCACTTCCTAACATGAATCTATAAGGTTATCACTTCTTGGCAGCTTGGTGAAAGAATAGAAAAAGGATTCATTTAGAAGTATCTAGAGGAAGGATTGGAAATGAATGCAGATGGCATATGTTTGTTTGTTTGTTTGTTTTTTCCACCCCCACCCCCCGCCAGAGGTCTTGCAAAGAGAAGATTATGGTGGAAGGAAGTTCACTATATTTTAATGGAGGCATTAGAAGTGTTAAATTATGTTTGGTAGAACATGGATGAAAATGAACAGGAAGCCAGGCTTCAACAGTATGTGAACTGTGAACTTCCAGATGTTCAAGCTGGATTTAGAAAAGGCAGAATAACCAGAGATCAAATTGCCAATAACTATTGGATCATTAAAAAAAGAAAGAGAGTTCCAGAAAAATATCTATTTTTACTTTATTGACTATGCCAAAGTCTTTGACTCTGTAGACCAAAACAAACTCTGGAAAATTCTTAAAGAGATGGGAATACGAGATCACCAGACATGCCTCTTGAGAAATCTGTATGCAGGTCAGGAAGCAACAGTTAGAACTGGACATGGAACAACAGACTGGTTCAAAATAGGAAAAGGAATACATCAAGGCTGTATATTGTCACCTTGCTCATTTAATTTATATGCAGAGTACATCATGAGAAATGCTGGGGTGGATGAAGCACAAACTGGAATCCAGATTGCTGGGAGAAATATCAATAATCTCCAATATGCAGATGACACCACCCTTATGACAGAAAGTAATTAGGAACTAAAGAGACGCTTGAGGAAAGTGAAAGAGGAGAGTGAAAATGTTGGCTTAAATCTCAACATTCAGAAAACTAAGATCATGGCATCTAGTCCCATCACTTCATGGCAAATACATGGGGAATCAATGGAAACAGTAACAGACTTTATTTTTGTGGGGCACCAAAATCACTGCAGATGGTGACTGCAGCCATGAAATTAAAAGATGCTTACTCCTTGGAGGAAAAGTTATGACCAACCTAGACAGCATATTAAAAAGCAGAGACATTACTTTGCCAACAAAGGTCTATCTAGTTAAAGCTATGGTTTTTCCAGTCACATGTATGGATGTGAGAGTTGGACTATAAAGAAAACTGAGCACTGAAGAATTGATGCTTTTGAACTGTGGTGTTGGAGAAGACTCTGGAGAGTCCCTTGGACTGCAAGGAGGTCCAACCAGTCTATCCTAAAGGAGATCAGTCCTGGGTGTTCATTGGAAGGACTGATGCTAAAGCTGAAACTCCAATACTTTGGCCACTTGACATGAAGAGCTGACTAATTTGAATAGACCCTCATGGTAGAGAAGATTGAAGGCAGGAGGAAAAGGGGATGACAGAAGATAAGATGGTTGGATGAAATCAATGACTCAATGGACATGAGTTTGAATAAACTCCAGGAGTTGGTGATGAATAAGGAGGCCTGGTGTGCTGCAGTCCATGAGTCCAAAGAGTTGGACATGACTGAATGACTGAACTTAACTGAATTTGGATTAGAACGATTAGAAAGTTCTAGGGATAGGAGATTATTTGAGTATTTCTAAAATTTCCCAAATAGGCCATAATCTGTATGATAAATTATTCCTTACTTCCAAAGAAATTAGTGACTCAGAGTTGAAGTTAACTAAGTTAGCTGAGAATTCTAATAAATTTTAATGTTAGATTATTCAAACCTAATTGTAAA
Organism: Budorcas taxicolor; assembly: GCF_023091745.1. Taxonomy (NCBI): domain Eukaryota; kingdom Metazoa; phylum Chordata; class Mammalia; order Artiodactyla; family Bovidae; genus Budorcas; species Budorcas taxicolor. Next base: position 50,177,929 of record NC_068929.1, on the reverse strand, counting down.
CAGTTGCTAGAACTCGGTGATTACCTTACATTATCCCTGTCAATTGAAACCAAATCTGTAGCCTGAAGCCTTTCATTAACTCAGTCACAGGATACTTGTCCTACAAGATTTTTTGCAGTTTTAAAAATTATTTTTGTTTGACTATTCTATTTTTCATATTTTATGTTCTTTCTGTTATTGGAATATAATTGCTTTACAATGTTGTATTAGTTTCTGCTGTACAATGAAGTGACCAGACGTGAAAAGTGAAAGTGAATTCACTCAGTCGTGTCCAACTCTTTGTGACCCCATGGCCTCTAGCCTGCCAGGCTCCTCCATTATTGAATTTTCCAGGCAAGAACTCTGGAGTTGCCCTTTCCTTCTCCAGGGGATCTTTCTGACCCAGGGATAGAACTTGGGTTTCCCGCATTCCAGGCAGACTCTTAACTGTTTGAGCTACAAAGTTGTATTCGTTTCTGCTGTACAATGAGGAATGTACATATGCATATGCATATTCCTTCCTTCTTGAATCTCCTGTATTATTTATTATTTTGCCAGTTGTTCTTCCTAAAACAGTAGCCTCAAGTGTTGATCACTCACTGGGGTTTTGAACATACTGGTGATATTAGGTTTTGGTTCCAGAGAATTAAACTGTCTTACTTATTTCCACAGGGCTTCCCAGGTGGTGCTAGTGGTAAAGAACTGCCTGCCAGTGCAGGAGACTAAAAGAGATGGGTTCAATCCCTGGGTCAGGAAGATCCTCTGGAGAAGGGCATGGCAACTCACTTCAGTATTCTTGCCTGGAGAATCCCATGGACAGAGGGGCCTGATGGGCTATAGTCTATAGACTCACAAAGAGAAGGACACCACTGAAGCGACTTAGCAGACACACATACACATTTACGTTTCCTAGTACAGTGTCTGTGGCTAGTTTGCCTTCTGTGTTTCTCACCTGAATAGTCTAAGGCTTTTCTCTGTGACTTCAAATCATGTCCCTGGTTCTGAATAGGTTTCTGAATTACACTTTAGATTTATATCTAACTTGCTATTTGATTTGCTACTTTCTATGGTCAGCCTCTCAAACTGCTCCTTTCCCTTCATTTCCTGTCAAACTTAATCCCTGTTCTTTGTTACACCACATTGACTTTTATCAGACTCAAATGTTTATCTCACAGAGCAGTCATTCACATATATATGTTTCAAAAACTATGTTTTAAACCTCAAAGTAAATTCTCAACTATAACTAAAAGAGATATTCTTAATATAGTTTCATTATTAAAGGAAAGGAAAGCTTATACAAATTTAATGTACAACAGTGACTAATGATGTTTGAATAAGAAAAAATAAACATTGTATCATATATTTACCTTAAATACTGCTTTGTTTTTCTCTAAAATAGTACATTCAATATATTTCCAGAATATTGTGTCCTAAATTAATGTCTCAAATATAAAATATGGCAGTTACTTTTGTTTGGTTTTATATTTTTAACTTTATTTTCTACATTTTCTTAGATTTCTCTCTGTGTGTTTTTTAAAAATAGCACTAACCCATCACTAGGTATATGTTTACATGGGACTGATTGGTTACTAAATTTTTTAATTTATTATAATACTTATTTGGGAGTTAAAATACGTACTCACATTGGTTTTTTATATAATTTAATGCTTCAAAAATACTGTAGTTCACAAATATTGTGATGATTACAGTAAAGATGATCATATTTTAAAATTAGACACTCCCATGTGCATATAGTTTAAATACCATTTATTCTGTGCATTAGTTTTTATTGCTGCATTTTAATGGTTTTTTAAATTTGAGTAACTGCATTTCAAATTTTCCATAAACACAGAAAAATATAATGTTAGTATCATCTGATTTCTTCTTCTAAGTCATAGAGTTCACACAAATTTCAGTTTGGGGGCTTTATAATAGAAGATACTATTTGTGAGATTATCAATTGATTAGTATACAAAAACCAGTAATAATTTCTAAGCTATAAATAAGTAAAGGAAAATAAACCTCTATAAACTTATTTTTTACAGTATTCTAAATCATCTGTTCTTCAACTAATTATATATAATGAAAAAATTCACAAATAATTTGTTGGCATTGTTTATATTTAGTATTACTGACCACAATGGTGTTGTGTGGAAAAGCTTTATATTAATAATTTTTTTTTCAAATAACACCACAGCAAATATACATCTAGAGAAAAATCTCCTTTTTCCAGGTTGAAGGAATGGCTTGATTTCTGAGTATACCTAAGTATTTTCTGCTACTTGTTTTTTAAAAATAACTTTGTTACTATTTATAAATTGGATTTATTGGTGCCATAGAATTCTTTTATGAAAAAAAACCTGCCTATATTCAGGAGATAAAAGCACTAATGTGAATCCAAATGAACTAATAAAAAACTTCAAGATCTATTGTTACCTTTTGAAAAATACCAAGATATCAACAGATTTTATTCAGAAAAATTATTAATAGAATAGTTGAGAAGAGGAACACAATAACATATCTCTATCCATAAATTTATGATTTTAGTATTTTATACATAGAGGAATTGAAAGTTGCTCAACAAAATGATAACAGTGATTTTCTTGAAATGAGGAAGCAGAATAGGCAGGAGGTAATTTTTTTTTAATTTTATTATCAGTATTTTTATATTGTGAATAAATTGTTGGAGTTACTTAAACATAGCTTTTGAATTTTTTATAGAAAATATTTCCCATTAATAGTTATTTAGGGACATAAAATACAATTTCAAAATTTTCTTATTAGATAATATAACCTATAATGGTAATTTCTTGGAAAAATAAATTTATTTATTTAGGATGATATTTAGCACAGAATAAAATTTCTTACATGATCTTCTTTTTAAAAATATATTTAATGAGAAATATTCTTTTAAAAAATACTGTGATAGAAGGCAATCAATATCTCTAGGAACCCTAGCCTACTACTTTGTCAATTATTCTTCCATTTGATCCTCTTGAAAAGATATTTTTTTCTTCAATAATCCTGCATGAAGTTACCTTCAGTATTCCCCTTAATAAAATAACTTCTTTAATACCTCCTTTTTCTTAACTACAGAGTATGTAAGAAAAAATTGAACATACTGAAAATATAATTCATGTCATAGGGTTTTATAGATCAACACATATGAGACATGGTTCAGTTCAGTTCAGTTCAGTCACTCAGTCTTGTCCGACTCTTTGCCACCCCATGAATCGCACCATGCCAGGCCTCCCTGTCCATCACCAACTCCCGGAGTTCACTCAGACTCATGCCCATCGAGTCCATGATGCCATCCAGCCATCTCATTCTCAGCCGTCCCCTTCTCCTCCTGCCCCCAATCCCTCCCAGCATCAGAGTCTTTTCCAATGAGTCAACTCTTCTCATGAGGTGGCCAAAATACTGCAGTTTCAGCTTCAGCATGATTCCTTCCAAAGAAATCCCAGGGCTGATCTCCTTCAGAATGGATGGGTTGGATCTCCTTGCAGTCCAAGGGACTCTCAAGAGTCTTCTCCAACACCACAGTTCAAAAGCATCAATTCTTCGGCACTCAGCCTTCTTCACAGTCCAACTCTCACATCCATACATGACTACTGGAAAAACCATAGCCTTGACTAGACGGCCTTAGTCGGCAAAGCAATGTCTCTGCTTTTCAATATGCTATCTAGGTTGGTCATAACTTTTCTCCCAAGGAGTAAGCATCTTTTAATTTCATGGCTGCAGTCACCATCTGCAGTGATTTAAGTAGTACTAAATGATTTCTCTCTACCAAGAAATATTTTCTACTTTTTATTGCTTCACAGTGTGTAAGTTTTTAATTATTAATTATTAAGCTTTGTTGGCTTTAGGTCATTAAATTAGCTTTGTTTTAATTACAAATAAATGTTATACTGTATACTTTACAAAGTAAATATTTAAATACAAGAACTTGTCAAAGCATCTCAGACTATATCTGCACACAATTTCTCAGTATACAACTAACTGTGCTCTTCTTGCATAATCATCTGATTATTGAAATATGTGCAAGCAAATTAAAACAATCGATACATTACATTTAGCAACATGTTTGATGCAGAGACTTCGAAAAAGTTGATAAATGCTCTATTTTCAAAAAATGTGTTTGAATAGATTGAACAAGTTAATGTTTAAATTTAGGATTTCACATTAAACACAGATACCAAAAGATGAATTTCCTAATTTTTATTACTCTAATGAAAGGTTAGTTTCTAAGACATAAAAATGACTGAAAATAACTCAAAGCCCCCTAAAGCGTTCACATCAAAATATATATCATAGTAACAGAATGAGGGAACTATTATTTGCAGCTTGAAGAAACTTGAGAACATTTAACATTTGGATCCATAATTTTAAGTCTATCAAGATTTTGTGCAAAATTTAGTTCTCCTCTTTACAATGTCTAATTATTTTGCTAGTGTTGATAATTGTATTGATAACAAGGAAACATTTACAGCTCTATCAGGTAAATACAGTGTGTGAAAGACCTATGAGAAACATTTTTAAAAATTGGGAAAAAAGAGAAGTACTTTAAGAACTGCTACCCAAATCAAATGTATCTTCTACTATACTGAAATACATTTCTTTTACATACATCTATCAAGTATAATCCTGGAGTCAGGCATGGCAATCCACTCCAGTGTTCTTGCCTGAAGAATCCCATGGACAGAAGAGCCTAGCTGGCTAGGTACGGTTGCACAGAATTAGACATAACTGAAACGACTTGCAAGCAAGCAAGGATCAGGTATAATATCAGTTAAAGCATTGTTTATGAAAGCTACAACTCGTCCTTCAGAGTTTCAGAGACATTAGAAAATTTTCTTTTAGTGGCCCCAGTATATGTTTCCTTTTCCTGATGATTCTTTATTTCCAGAAATCTCGTGAATCAAGAGATCTTTAAAGATGTGTATCTTTAAGATGTGTAACTTTTTGAAATTAGAAAATCTTTAACAAATTACATAAATTCTATCACCTTATGAAATCAGCATTCAGTGACTGTAGACCCTGAGAGAAGGAATATAATGTCTCCAAGAGGACAGTCTCTAGACTGCTTGTTCAGTGATGGACCTCAGTAGTAAGACTGCATGACATGTAGTAAATTGTCAATGAATATTTTTGAATGATATGTGTAATGAAATAAGAAGAAATATTGGAGAAGCAAAAATATTATAAAAGGTGTTTAATTTATCATGAGAAATATCTCTATGAGAATAAAATTTTACTATCTAAATAAAAATTAATTCAATTACCAAATTTAACAAAAGTTAAATATTGAAGTAAATTGGAAAAGAGAAATATAATTTAATATACATAAGTTAATATCATTGTTTCATGTTGAAGAGAACTGGAGATAATATGTAAATTGCAACTTGTAATTAGTGGCATAAAAATAAAAACAGTAAAAATCAGAGAAGGCAATGGCAACCCACTCCAGTACTCTTGCCTGGAAAATCCCATGGATGGAGGAGCCTGGTAGGCTGCAGTCCGTGGGGTCGCGAAGAGTCGAACACCACCGAGCGACTTCACTTTCACTTTTCACTTTCATGCATTGAAGGAAATGGCAACCCACTCCAGTGGAGAATCCCATGGACGTGGGAGTCTGGTGGGCTGCCGTCTATGGGGTCGCACAGAGTCGGACACGACTGAAGCAACTTAGTAGCAGCAGCAGCAGCAGTAGAATAAAAAATAAAGCCATATTTATTTTCAAAACATTTTAGTGGGAAAAAACAGTGAATTATGTTATTTAAAAGAGCTATTTACATAACATTTTTATACTGAACTTTAATATTCACTTTTATTCCAAGTCTTGCATATTTTATATACAGATATTTATAATATGTAACTCTATGTGGAGAAATATGTTTCATTCAACAGTGTCAAAAATAGTTTGGTTTACTAGCAATACCTTTGCAAAGTAGTGAATATAATTCTGCCTCCACTGATGCTCTCCAGCCATAGATGTTTACCTTGCTGTCAGATTGATCTCTATGGTGGCCTTGAGAAGGTGATAATTTGTATGTTTTAAATATAGCATGGAAACATGATTTAAAGTTTCTAGAAATATGTAATCTCTTCTACAAACAAGGGAATGCATTTCACATGATGACTCTTCAATATAACTAAATAATGGGTACATTATGACAGACCAGCTTATTAATTTCTTAAAAGTAAACCATGTAGGTGATCACATCCTCAATCTTGTTTTTCTTTTTTTTTTTTTAATGCATTTTTAGCACACTTATAAGTTCACAGTAAAATTGAGATAACGTTGCAGAGATTTTCTGTACATGCCCTGTCTTTACACATGCCTGTATCCTTCATTTTCAACATAACTCTCCACAGTGGTACCTTTGTTACAATTGATGAACCTATATTGACACATGCAAAATCTGCAGTGATAAGTATCCATCGTTATAGTATCGTAGAGATTATTTTCAATGCCTTATTATTTCACAATCACAGGTGTAAAGAAAGATTATTTATATATTTACACTTTTACACATATGATAGGTATTCACTTATATGAGCTTTTAAAATATATTGATACTTCCTTAACTAGATTTTTCAACAAGCTCTTCAGTTGTTTAGAAAATAAACATGCAGGAGAGCTTCAGCATGTGGCAGCTCCAGTTCCAAAATATTTTGACAGAGATGCTCAGATTTTAATTATAGTTTATTTTAGATATCATTGACCTCAACTGTTTGTTTTAACTACACTTTCTCATTTGTGGAGAAAGACATTTACTGACAAATTTCTTTCAATTATTGAGAGGTAAATTTTCCACATCTTCAAGTGTTAATTCCCTTCTTATATTCTAGTGAATTTTGATCCAATTCTATGGTAATGCCCTTTGCTCATACTATGTAAGATATTTTATGCCCGTTAATTTTTGAACATACAAGGAAATTCCATACTCTCATAATACTATGTTCCTACATATATAAATGTTATAGTTTATATTATCTTATATCACATAACATATTTTCTCCATTTAAATTTGCATTACCAAATAATACTACAAATTCTAATTTTATTTTTAACACATAATCTATCATTTGTGTGTATGTGTATGATATCTCTCAGTAAGGTTACCATAAGTGGTTGACTATCTCCTTGTTTGTCTTAGATATCTCGTCAGCATTGTTCTGTTCTTTCATTGATTCCCTTTTTAACCTTCTCTCTTGAACTACATGGTACCTAAGTATATATTCTGAGCCCCTTTTTGATATCTACTGCACAATATGTTGGCCTCTCATGCTTGTGCTGATGTATATCTAGGGTAATCATTGTGACAACTGAAAGGTCACACTCTAAACGCAGAATCTCACAGCAGTTTTCTTAAATTCTCACTATTGCTCCTTCTTTGCCAAATTTTTTAAGAGCAGACTGTCAGCAAAACATGGCTAACATGGTGAAACTTCATGGATATGTGTCAGATATTTAAAATCTAGCATTTATTTAATTTAAAAAAAAATACTGTGAAAAGTCTATCCTTACATGCCTCTAACATATTTAATGAACCTGTCAACTATCAGGCATTTTTTTTTATAACATGTGTATAATTGACAGGTACAAGAGGCTATAGTAGCACATGTAAAACATATTATTTATAAAAAGGTTAATTATTTATATAGACAATTATAAAACCTATGTTCATTTTTATACTTGCAATATGAGTTTTTTTTTTAATAAAGGCAAATATAAAAGGGGTGATGGTCTCTCTATCTCTCTCTCTCTCTATATATATATGTATATGTATATATATACACACATACATATATACAAGAAGAAATCACTACCATTCAAAAGAAAGAAAGAAACAAAACAAAAACAAGCAAACCCAGAAACTCAGCTATCTTATGTTTGTAGAATTGCTTGATTTTATAGCAGAAAAATGAGTTGATCAGTCAAAATCGTGCTATCAGTATATACTCAGCTTTTGAGTTTGTAATTTAATTTTAGATTAAATGTCTACATACTTTGCTGTGTTGTGCTTAGCCACTCAGTCATGTCCTACTCTTTGCAACCCCATAGCTGTCAGGCTTCTCTGTCCATGGGGATTCTCCAGGCAAGAACACTGGAGTGGGTTGCCATTTCCTTCTCCAGGGGATCTTCCCCACCCAGGGATAGAACCCAGGTCTCCTACATTACAGGCAGATTCTTTACTGTCTAGGCCACCAGAGAAACCCAAGAATATTGGAGTGGATAGCCTATCCCTTCTCCAGGGGATCTTCCCAACCCAGGAATCAAACCGGGGTCTCCTGCATGGTAGGCAGACTTTTTACCAGCTGAGCTACCAGAGGAGTCCATATATCCTTTACAATGAGCCAAAGCAGTACACAAAATTTCACAATACTAGTTATGCCTTATTAATAAAGCTCTACTATTGATGACCTCAACTCTAATACTAGAAAACTTGGGCCTCTAACTTAATACAGTTTTGAAAGATATATATATATATATATATATATATATATAGGAGAAAAAGAAAGAGCCCATGTGAAGAACAGTGACCAAACTTTTGTTTCTGTCTGTTGGCTTTTTGAGGGGCACAAATCTTGAATCTTGAAGTGTGCACTGAAGCAAGGAGTTGCAGAGATAATCACATTCTTAGTCTTTCAAATTAGTGGCTTTCTCTTTGTCAAATATCTATGAAGTAATAGCTTCCAACTATTTTTGCCTTTCATTTATGTAAACCCTAAAGTTAGTGGAGAATCTTCCCAAATTTGGAGAAGTTAGTAGTGTGCCATAATTTTTGCTGTTCAGTACTGGGATAGGTATTATTTGTTGGATGTTCTTGGTTGATTTTCCCAGTTGAGTCATTATGTGTTCTTTCAATTTGTAGAATCAAGTTGCTTGGTGTGTCTCTCTCTGTCTTTCTATCTCTGTTTGGTTCCTCTCTCTTTCTCTGTTTTCTTTTTGTTTCTCTCTCCCTCTTCTTTAATTTTTTTTTTTTTTTTGGTTGCGGGGAGGTTGGTTGTTTGCTTCCGGATCCAATCCAGTATTGTGCATTAAATTGTATTGCCATGTCTCTGGCCTTTATTCTGAAAGAGTTCTGTACCACTCTTTTTGTTTCATAAAATTATTTTTTAAATTTAAATTTTTTTTATTAAAATGTAACTTTCAACATTTTTTGTTCTATAAATTTTATATAATATTTTTGTCTTCATTTTTACATTTTTCCTTTTCATCTTCTATTTTTTCTTGTTGCAATTAATTCTTTAATTTCTGTCTCTTATTTAGTCAAGGATTTTATTAACACATTTTAATTATTTTTAGTTTTGCCACCTCTGTAGATCTTCCTATTCTTCAGTCATCTCATACTAATTACTGCTTTTTTCATAGACTCCTTCTTTTTTAAATTTCCTTTTTAGTTATAAATTACTGGTTTGAGCTTCAGGTTTTTTACATATCTCTCTATTCATTCTTTGTTATTGTTCATTTCTTTGGATTCTTAATCTAATTTTTCAGTATTAATTATTCACTTATTTAATAGTACTTTCTGCTCCTTTCAAGTTTGTATAACATGATTTTCCTATAGGAGGTGATCAGAATAATTTTTTTTTTTTTCTTTCATAATCCCAGAGCTCCCTCTTTGGTTTTGTCTGTGATGTTTCTACAAAATATGGCATTTTATCTTAAATCAGCCACCTCTGTCTTTTCTCACACTTTTAACTGCACATATTTCTCTTCCTCCACTATTTCCATCTTGGCATAATTTAGATTCTATTTTCAGCAGTTTCTACTCAGTACAGGGATCTTTGTCCAGGCTAGCCAGATTTTATGAATATTATAGGTTCATAGGGCCCATATTACTTCATCTCTTGCAACCTCCTCACACTTCCTTTACCCTAATGTTAGTGCTTGTAGCATCTCTCGTTATTTCATCTTCTCACCTCCAATGGGCCCATCATCTTTCCTGTTGGGAGCATTTGACAGTTCTGTAGTTCTTTGATTCCCGTGCCTCACACACAGTTACTCTTTTTATACTGGTATGGTGGCTATCACTGGTTTACTACTACTCTTTCATGTTTGAAGTTGGTCAAGAAACTTTTTCATTTAGATGTTGTGAATGGATGTTTGGTTTTGCTATTCTGATTGCTTAGTCTCATTTTATCTGAGAATTTAGGGAGATATAAAAGGAGAAAGAAAAACTATATTGTGCCCATTAACTTCTTCTTAAAATCTCCTGTTCTATTTTTTTTAAGGCACTTGTTTTATTTTTATGATGCATGGCATGTGGGATCTTAGTTCCCTGACCAGGGATCAAACCTGTGTCCCCTACATTGGAAGGGTGGGTCTTAACCACCTGACTGTCAAGGAAGTCCCCTGTTCTATTTGAAAACCATCTTCTAAATATTTTATTCCTCCAAGCTACTAAATCTGCTTTCTGCTTTTGTCAGGATATCCAATGACATGGCTGTATTATTAACTTTGGTTCAATCTTATACAATATATTCTTTAAACACTCTTATATGTCTACTCTACATATATTCTGTATTTTCCAAAAAATAAAATAAATAAAAATTAATTTATTAATGAGAAGCCATCAATATGGTAATAAAAATGTTCAAAGAGTACTTGAAAAATTGAGTATTTATAGATATCAAAGACTGTTGGCATAAAATCACAAGGTTAGATACATACCTTTAATATCTATTTCTCAGGCAATTATAAATCTAAATACACAGGGTTCTTTTTTTAATATATAAATAGAAATCTTGAATCTCAAATTAATAGAAAGTTCCATTTTGACATGTACATTGAGAGAGTAAATAGCACATAGAATATTCCTTGAAAATCAAGTCATTCTTGTATTTACTTGATAGACAAGGGTCCAGTGTGACATCAGAAGGTCATTCAGCCATCATTTTGCTTCATCTTCAAGTTACTGAAGTATTTCTTAATAATATGTACTATGTTATGCACATTTTGTCATTAAAGAAACTGAGACAGAGAGAGACTGAATAACCCTTACCCAAGATTACATATCTTGAAAGGGTCAGAGCCAAGTTTGAAAAATCATACAGTGTGGCTCTAGAGAAATTTCTACATTAAAATATCTACACTGTGCTGCTATAATTTTACACTGAGAAACAAGACAGCATTACTGAAAAAGTGAAGTGAGAATAAGCTAAAGGAATAACAAAATCTATAATATGTAATGATTTAAAGAACAAGTTTGTTTCTTTCCCCTGTAACTGTTTAAGACAGATGATGCTAATTTTAAAGTCACTCAAATCACTGCCTCTCCAGTTTCCTGGAAGGAGAGAAGACCATGAAGGAGTACATCTGTGTGTATGGAGATTTTTATTCATCAGTCAAAGCACATCTAACTGAAACTATTTTATTAGTGATATGGTCTTATTAACTGAAGATTCCAGAGATGTATAATTTTGTGCACAAACTGGGACATGATGAACACTTTTCAAGAGCTCACAGTCTCGATAACATTTGCATATATTTACTTAAACACATCAGAGAACTTAAAATATTATTAAAGTCTTTCCATGTTCATAAATAAATATTCTTTTATTTTAATGATTTTATAGTATTTTATCACTTCAAAAATGTCTAAATATTTTTATATTTCTAATTTTGAAAATTTCTGGTCCTTCTGGATTCTGTTATTACAAAAATGCTGCAAAGAGTATCCCTATAGTTCAAGCTATAAAGCAAATTTTGAGGTTTCACACACACAAACACACACACACACACGACACACACACACACACACACACACACACACATGTGTATGTGTATCTTATATTGCATGTATCCCAGGTGGTCCTTGTGGTTAAGAATCTTCTTGCCAATGCAGGAGATATAGTAGACACGGTTCCATCCCTGTGTTGGGAAGATCTCCTGGAGGTGGGTATGGCAACCCACTCTAACATTCTTACCTGGAGAATTCCATGGACAGAAGAGCTTGGTGGGCTATAATCTGTAGGGTCACAAAGAATTGTACATGACTGAAGCGACTTAGCACACACACACATATATATCTATATATGTCCTCATTATAAATATATATATACATATGTATGTATATATACTGGAGAAGGCAATGGCACCCCACTCTGGTACTCTTGCCTGGAAAATCCATGAATGGAGGAGCCTGGTAGGCTGCAGTCCATGGGGTCGCTAAGAGTTGGACCCGACTGAGAGACTTCACTTTCACTTTTCACTTTCATGCATTGGAGAAGGAAATGGCAACCCACTCCAGTGTTCTTGCCTGGAAAATCCCAGGGACGGGGAAGTCTGGTGGGCTGCTGTCTATGGGGTTGCACAGAGTCGGACACAACTGAAGCGACTTAGCAGCAGCAGCATGTATATATACATATATATGTATGTATACATTCATATATATATGTATGCCTTCATATATATATGTATATATGTCCTCATTGAAACTACATAAGATGATTTCATATGTTCTTTGTATAACAATAAATAATATTAATTGATCTTAAAAGCTGAAACTGCTTATATTCTCATTTTATTTTATGATTAATTTAATAATGTGTTAGCTCAAGTGGTCTGAAATACAAAAAAGACAATGCACAAAAAATAGAAAGTGGATAAGAATATTATATTATTATTATTTATAACTATAATTTTTATAAATTTCAGTTTAAATTTCTCTTGTGAATTATCTTAATGGTTCTATTTCTTTATTTCTTCCTATATCCATGATTTTTACCATGTACATTTACTCTATCTATGTGAAAAATTTTACTTTTCAAAGATGCTCATCCACAATATCTCCCATCTTCCATATCTTAGCACAATGTGAGTTGCCACTTCCCAACAAAATATAAAGTCTAATTCTGCTCCAAGTAAATCAGGTCTAGCTTTATGACTTACTTGTAATCAATACAGTGCAGTGTCATATTCACTGCACTACTTCCGGGTCTCAGTCATGAAAAGTTCATGTAGCTTCTACTTGTCTCGCTTTGATTCTTTATCTAAAGAAATCACCGTGTAAACTCTAACTATTCTGGAACCATCATGCACGAGTGGTTGTATTTACCCATTAAGGTTAGCAGTGCTCACTGGGAACAAAATCGCAGGCATTTCAGCCCTAATCCAAGACTGGTTAATGCAGTCAACTTGGATCCTCTGGCTCAGCCTATCCACTGCCTGAGAACTATTCAGTCACAAAAGGCAATGTCATGTCAAGTAAGAGAATCATACAGCCAATCTAACCTATACTCTAGCTATTCAGAATCTGTGATGTATAAATACAATGCTTGTTGTGCTAAGCCCTTATAATTGGGCTTATTTTTTTATATAGCAGCACTCACTGGACCACAACACTGTCTCAGTTTGATTCCATTTGCCTTCTTTGATCACTATGTTGTCAGAGGGAAGATGTTTGACAATTGCGTACATATTCCTGTTGTTTCCGGTTCTCCTGTCATCACTGTTAGAAGGATATAACTGGGCTAGCAGACTGCTTTCATTAGCATAATAAAGAACACGGAGAGCAGTGTTGCTTGAATGAAGCTTCACCAGGTAAGCCCAGCCTAGAGAACAAACCCAGGCTACTAGCACACAAGTGAGTCCAGCATCTCATAGACCCCTCAGCAAGCCATGCCAGAATCAGCAGAGGCAAATACAATCACCTGAATTCCAGTCAATGCACAGAAGTATTTGTTTTGTAATCCAGAGATACCTGATACACAATGCTCCAACATGATTTCTCATTGAACAAACAATTATTTGAGGTTAAAGAGTTTGCTATGTTCTTTTTTTTTTTTTTCAATTGTCCACATAATCTTTAAGTATAAAAACCCCATAGACTGTAGCCCACCAGGCTCTTCTGTCCATGGAATTTTCCAGGCAAGAATACTGGAGTGGGTTGTCATTCCCTTCTCCAGGGGATCTTCCCAATCTAGGGATTGAATCCCAGTGTCCTGCACTGCAGGCAGATTCTTTACTACTAAGTCACCAGGGAAGTCCTTAAATACAATCAGTTCAGTTCAGTTCAGTCGCTCAATCATGTTGTGACTCTTTGCGACCCTATGAATCGCAGCACGCCAGGCCTCCCTGTCCATCACCAACCCCCGGAGTTCACTCAGACTCACCTCCATCGAGTCCGTGATGCCATCCAGACATCGCATCCTCCGTCGTCCCCTTCTCCTCCTGCCCCCAATCCCTCCCAGCATCAGAGTCTTTTCCAATGAGTCAACTCTTCTCATGAGATGGCCAAAGTACTGGAGGTTCAGCTTTAGCATCATTCCTTCCAAAGAAATCCCAGGGTTGATCTCTTTCAGAATGGACTGGTTGGATCTCCTTGCAGTCCAAGGGACTCTAAAGAGACTTCTCCAACACCTCAGTTCAAAAGCATCAATTCTTCGGTGCTCAGCCTTCTTCACAGTCCAACTCTCACATCCATACATGACCACTGGAAAAACCATAGCCTTGACTAGACAGACCTTAGTCGGCAAAGCAATGTCTCTGCTTTTGAATATAATACGACCCCCTAAAATATGTGTAACTATATTTGCACTGTCTTTTTAAATTAAATATTCCATTTTAAATGTGTATATATTTTCTCCAGTTTTAACAGTAAATAAATGCATATAAGAAATAATGCTCTCAATTTCATTCAAACAACAGCAATACATGTTTACTGATATAGTTAAATGGTGTTTAGGATATATACACAACAATAGCTAATTATTCTTGTTAATGCAGAGCAACAGAAGTTAGCAAAAACTGCAATCCAATCAGTGTACTATGTAAAGAAGTGTTAAGATTCACTAAAATTTGCAAAAGATTGTCCTGATAAGTAGAACCTAAATACTTACAGCTTGTGTGTGTAACATAAATATTCCATTTACGGAGAAAGGTATGGCTAAAAGATTTTTGTTTAATTTTCACTATAGACAAAATCAGTGTAATTTTGGCAAGTTTTATAGTATATATATCTAGCTTTATTTTCTGATTGCCATCTAATACCTACATTTTTTTTCCCTCTAATACATATACTATTGACAGTGTGTGATGAAGTTCAGTTCATTTCAGTCATGCAGTCATGTCTGACTCTTTGAAACACTATTGACTATAGCATGGCAGACTTCCCTGTCACCAATCTCTTGGGCCTTACTCAAATTCATGTCCATTCAATCGGTGATACCATCCAACCATCTCATATTCTGTCATCCCCTTCTCCTCCCACGTTCAATCTTTCCCAATATCAGGGCCTTTTCAAATGAGTCTGTTCTTCCCATCAGGTGCCAAAATATTGGAGTTTCAGCTTAAGCATCAGTCCTTCCAATGACTATTCTGGACTGATTTACTTTAGGATAAACTGGTTGAATCCCCTTGCAGTCCAAAGGACTCTCAAGAGTCTTCTCCAACACCACAGTTCAAAAGCATCAGTTCTTCGATGCTCAGCTTTCTTTATGGTCCAACTCTCACATTCCTACATGACTAGTGGAAAAACCGTACCTTTGACTAGATGGACTTTAGTTGGCAAGGTAATGTCTCTGCTTTTTAATATACTGTCTAGATTTTTCATAGCTTTTCTTCCAACGAGCAAGCATCTTTTCATTTCATGGCTGCAGTCACCATCTGCAATGATTTTGGAGCCCAAAAATATAGTCTGTCATGATTTCCATTGTTTCTCCATCTATTTACCATGAAATGATGGGACCAGATGCCAAGATCTTAGCTTTCTCAATGCTGAGTTTTAAGCAAACTTTTGCACTCTTTGTTTCACTTCCATCAGTTCAATTCAATTCAGTCGCTCAGTCATGTCCAACTCTTTGCGACCCCATGGACTGCATCCCGCCAGGTCTCCCTGTCCATTCCCAACACCTGGAATTTTTTCAAACTCATGTCCACTGAGTCAGTGATGCCATCCAACTATCTCATCTTCTATTGTCCCCTTCTCCTCCTGCCTTCAATCTTTCCCAGCATCAGGGTCTTTTCCAATGAGCCAGTTCTTCACATCAGGTGGCCAAAGTATTGGAGTTTCAGGTTCAGCATCAGTCCTTCCAATAAATATTCAGGACTGTGATTTCCTTAAAGATGGACTTGCATCAAGAGGTGCTTTTGTTCTTCTTTGTTTTCTGCCATAAGGGTGGTATCATCTGCATATCTGAGGTTACTGAATTTTCCCTTCACAATCTTGATTCCAGATTGTTCTTCATCCAGTCTGGCATTTTGCATAATGTATTCTGCATATAAGTTAAATAAGCAGGCTGGCAATATACAGCCTTGACATACACCTTTCCCAATTTGGAAACAGTCTGTTGTTCCATGTGTTGAGTGCAGCACTTTCACAGCATCATCTTTTAGGATTTGAAATATCTCAACTGGAATCCCATCACCTTCACTAGCTTTGTTCATAGAGATGCTTTCTAAGGCCCACTTGACTTCACACTCCAGGATGTCTGGCTCTAGGTCAGTGATCACACCATTGTGATTATCTGGGTCGTGCAGCTCTTTTTTGAACAGTTCTTCTGTGTATTCTTGCCACCTCTTCTTAATAGCTTCTGTTAGGTTCATACCATTTCTGTCCTTTATCGTGCCCATCTTTGCATGAAATTTTCCCTTGGTATCTCTAATTTTCTGAAGAGATCTCTAGCCTTTCCCATTTTTTTTTTTTTTCCCTCAATTTCTTTGCATTGATCACTTAGGAAGGCTTTCTTATCTCTCCTTGCTATTGTTTGGAACTCTGCATTCAAATGGATATATCTTTCCTTTTCTCCTTTGCCTTTAGCTTCTCTTCTTTCATCAGCTATTTATAAGGCTTCTTCAGACAACAATTTTTCCTTTTTGCATTTCTTTTTCTTGGGGATGGTCTTGATCCCTGCCTCCTGTACAATGTCACGAACCTCTGTCCATAGTTCTTCAGGCACTCTGTCTATCAGATCTAATCCCTTGAATCTATTTGTCACTTCCACTGTGTAGAAGGACGTGCACTAATCTTCTCCTGAGTAAACTCCAAAATTACAACTCACTGCTGAACAGCTGTCAACAGGAGAATATTTGATCCCACCAAAAAAAAGATACCCCACATCCAAGGGCAAAGGAGAAGCCCCAGCAAGATGGTAGGAGGGGTGAAATTCTGTTTAGAATCTAATCCCATATCCACCAGAGATGCTCAGAGGGCTCAAAGAAAACCTTGTCAGCACCAGGAGACCCCACAGAGACTGAACCAGACATACCTTTGAGTGTTTGAGTGTCTCCTGTGGAGGTATGGGTCAGCAGTGGCCTGCCACGGAGCTCTGGGTACAGCAGACTTGGGTATGGCCTAAGTCCTCTTGGAGAAGGTCACCATTAACTCCAAAATAGAGCCTCCAGAACTTACACAGGACTGGAGAAACAGACTCTTGGAGGGCACAAACAAAACCTTGTATACACCAGGACTCAGGAGAAAGGAGCAGTGACCCTACAAGAGACTAACACAGACTTGCCTGTGGGTATCCATAAGTGTCCAGCAGAGGTGTAGGTCAGTCGTGGCCTGCTGCAGGGTTGGGGGCACTGATTTCAGAGGTGGCTGCAAGGGACTTTTTGAAGAACATTACCATTATCTTCATTACCTCCACCAAAGTTTGACCTCAGGTCAAAAACAGGGAGGGAACAAAGCTCCACCCATCAACAGAAAAATGGTTTAAAGATTTACTGAGCATGGTCTGAATTTGGCAATAAGGAGTTCATGATCTGAGCCACAGTCAGCTCCTGGTCTTGTTTTTGTTGACTCTATAGAGCTTCTCCATCTTTGGCTGCAAAGAATATAATCACACTGATTTCCGTGTTGACCATCTGGTGATGCCCATATGTAGAGTCTTCTATTGTGTTGTCGGAAGAGGGTGTTTGCTATGACCAGTGCATTTTCTTGGCAAAACTCTATTAGTTTTTGTCCTGCTTCATTTCGTATTCCAAGGCCAAATTTGCCTGTTACTCCAGGTGTTTCTTGACTTCCTACTTTTGCATTCCAGTCCCCTATAATGAAAAGGACATCTTTTTGGGGTGTTAGTTCTACAAGGTCTTGTAGGTTTTCATAGAACCGTTCAACTTCAGATTCTCCAGCATTACTGGTTGGGGCATAGACTTGGATTACTGTGAAATTGAATGGTTTGCTTTGGAAACGAACAGAGATCATTCTGTCATTTTTGAGATTGCATCCAAGTACTGCATTTCGGACTCTTTTGTTGACAGTGATGGCTACTCCATTTCTTCTGAGGGATTCCTTCTCACAGTAGTAGATATAGTGGTCATCTGAGTTAAATTCACCCACTCCAGTCCATTTTAGTTCGCTGATTCCTAGAATGTCGACGTTCACTCTTGCCATCTCCTGTTTGACCACTTCCAATTTGCCTTGATTCATGGACCTGACATTCCAGGTTCCTATGCAATATTGCTGTTTACAGCATTGGATCTTGCTTCTTTCATCAGTCACATCCACAACTGGGTATTGTTTTTGCTGTGGCTTCATCCCTTCCTACTTTCTGGAGTTATTTCTCCACTGATCTCCAGTAGTGTGTTGGGCACCTACTGACCTGAGGAGTTCCTCTTTCAGTATCCTATCATTTTGCCTTTTCATACTGTTCATGGGGTTCTCAAGGCAAGAATACTGAAGTGGTTTGCCATTCCCTTCTCCAGTGGACCACATTCTGTCAGACCTCTCCATCATGCCTGCCCATCTTGGTTGGCCCCAGAGGGCATGGCTTAGTTTCATTGAGTTAGACAAGGCTGTGGTCCTAGTGTGATTAGATTGACTAGTTTTCTGTGAGTATGGTTTCAGTGTGTCTGCCCTCTGATGTCCTCTTGCAACACCTACCATCTTACTTGGGTTTCTCTTACCTTGGGCGTGGAGTACCTCTTCATGGCTGCCCCAGCAAAGCACAGTTGATGTTCCTTACCTTGGACAAAGGGTATCTCCTCATCACCAGCCCTCCCATACTTGAGGTGGAATAGCTCCTCTAGGCCCTCTGGTGCCAGCACAGCCACCACTCCTTGGACATGGGGTCGCTCCTCCTGAGCATTGACCCAGGCCTCGGGCGTGGGGCAGCTCCTCCCGGCTGCTGCCCCTGGCCTCCAGCTGCTCCTGCACTGTCACAGCCTGGCACTCTCGGCCAACTCCCCTGACCTCAGACATAGTGAAGCTCCTCTAGGCTGCCGCCTCTGACCTCGGACATGGGATAACTCCTTTTGGCTGCTGCCCCTGACCTCAGACTTGAGGTAGCTCCTTTCAGCTGCCACCCCTCAGGTGTGGGGTCCTCCCAACTTCTGCCCCTGATCTCGGATGTAGGGCAGCTCCCCTCAGCCATGCTCTGCACGTCATCACCGCCACCCACAACTGTGGCTGACTGTGGCTGACTGTGGCTGAGATCATGAACACCTTATTGTCAAATTCAGACTTAAATTGAGGAAAATAGGGAAAACCACTAGACCATTCAGGTATGACCTATATCAAATCCTTTATGACTATACAGTGGAAGTGAGAAATAGATTTAAGGGACTAGATTTGATAGATAGAATGCCTGATGAACTATGGACAGAGGTTCGTGACACTGTACAGGAGACAGGGATCAAGACCATCCCCATGGAAAAGAAATGCAAAAAAGCAAAATAGCTGTCTGAGGAGGACTTACAAATAGCTGTGAAAAGAAGAGAACCAATAAGCAAAGGAGAAAAGGAAAGATATAAGCATCTGAGTGCAGAATTACAAAGAATAGCAAGAAGAGATAAGAAAGCCTTCCTCAGCAATCAATGAAAAGAAACAGAGGAAAACAACAGAATGGGAAAGACAAGAGATCACTTTAAGAAAATTAGAAAGAGAAACACCAAGGGAACATTTCATGCAAAGATGGGCTCAATAAAGGACAGAAATGGTATGGACCTAACAGAAACAGAAGATATTAAGAAGAGGTGGCAAGAATACACGGAAGAACTGTACAAAGAAGATCTTCACAACCATGATAATCATGATGGTGTGAGCCAGACATCCTGGAATGTGAAGTCAAGTAGGCCTTAGAAAGCATCACTAGGAACAAAGCTAGTGGAGGTGATAGAATTCCAGTTGAGCTATTTCAAATCTTGGAAGATGATGCTGTGAAAGTGCTGCACTCAATATGCCAGCAAATTTGGAAAACTCAGCAGTGACCACAGGACTGGAAAAGGTCAGTTTTCATTCCAATCCCAAAGAAAGGCAATGCCAAAGAATGCTCAAACTACCACACAATTGCACTCATCTCACACACTAGTAAAGTAATGCACAAAATTCTCCACCAGGTTTCAGCAATACGTGAACCATGAATTTCCAGATGTTCAAGCTGTTTTAGAAAAGGCAGAAGAACCAGAGATCAAATTGCCAACATCTGCTGGATCATGGAAAAAACAAGAGAGTTCCAGAAAAACATCTATTTCTGCTTTATTGACTATGCCAAAGCCTTTGACTATGTGGATCACAATAAACTGTGGAAAATTCTGAGAGAGTAGGGAATACCAGACCACCTGACCTGCCTCTTGAGAAATGTGTATGCAGGTCAGGAAGCAACAGTTAGAACTGGACAAGGTACAACAGACTGATTCCAAATAGGAGATGGAGTATGTCAAGGCTGTATATTGTCACCCTGCTTATTTAACTTATATGCAGAATACATCATGAGAAACACTATCTGGAAAAAGCACAAGCTGGAATCAAGATTGCTGGGAGAAATATCAATAACCTCAGATATGCAGATGACACCACCCTTATGGCAGAAAGTGAAGAGGAGCTAAGAAGCTCCTTGATGAAAGTGAAAGAAGAGAATGAAAAAGTTGGGTTAAAGTTGAACATTCAGAAACATTCAGAAGATCATGGCATCTGGTCCCATCACTCAATGAGAAATAGATGGGGAAACAGTGGAAACAGTGGCAGACTTGATTTTGGGGGGGGCTCCAAAATCACTGCAGATGGTGATTGCAGCCATCAAATTAAAAGACGCTTACTCCTTGGAAGAAAAGTTAAGATCAACCTAGACAACATATTTAAATGCAGAGACATTACTTTGCCAACAAAGGTCCGTCTAGCTAAGGCTATGGTTTTTCCAGTAGCCATATATGGATGTGAGAGTTGGACTGTGAAGAAGGCTGAGCACCAAAGAATTGTGCTTTTGAACTGTGGTGTTGGAGAAGTCTCTTGAGAGTCCCTTGGACTGCAAGGAGATCCAACCAGTCCATTTTGAAGGAGATCAGTCCGGCGTGTTCTTTGGAAGGACTGATGCTAAAGCTGAAACTCCAGTACTTTGGTCACCTCATGCGAAGAATTGACTCATTGGAAAAGACTGATGCTGGGAGGGATTGGGGGCAAGAGGAGAAGAGGACGACAGAGGATGAGATGGCTGGATGGCATCACGGACTCGATGGACGTGAGTCTGAGGGAACTCCAGGAGATGGTGATGGACAGGGAGGCCTGGCATGATGCGATTCATGGGGTCGCAAAGAGTTGGACACGACTGAGCGACTGAACTGAACTGAGCATAATCTTGCCAGAAGATCCAGTCTTCCCCACAGTCAGTCTCTCCCATCAGGAAGCTTCCATAAGCCTCTTATCCTTATCCATCAAAGGGGAAACAATCTGAAAACAACAGTCAGAGAAAACTAATCAGACTGATCACATGGACTACAGCCTTGTCAAACTCAATTAAACTATGAGTCATGCCGTGTAGGACCACCAAATGTGGATGGGTTTTGGTGAAGAGTTCTGATAGAACGTGGTCCGCTGGAGAATGGAATGGAAAACCATTTCATTATTCTTTCATTGAGAAAACCATGAACATTATGAAAGGGCAAAAGTATAGGACACTGAAAAATGAATTCCCCAGGTCAGTAGGTACCTGATATGCTACTGGAGAAGAGTGAAGAAATAACTCCAGAAAGAATGAAGAGATGGAGCCAAAGCAAAAACAACACTCAGTTGTGGATGTGACTGGTGATGGAAGTAAAGTCTGATTCTATAAAGAGCAATATTGCATAGGAACCTGGAATGTTAGGTCCATGAATCAAGGTAAATTGGAAGTGGTTACACAGGAGATGGCAAGAGTGAACATCGGCATTTTAGGAATCAGTGAAGTAAAAAATCAGTGAAGTAAAACGGACTGGAATGAGTGAATTTAACTCAGATGACCATTATATCTACTACTGTGGGCAAGAATCCCTTAGAAGAAATAGAGTAGCCCTCATAGTCAACAAAAGAGTCTGAAATACAGTATTTGGATGCAATCTCAAAAATGACAAAATAATCTGTTTGTTTCCAAAGCAAATCATTCAATATCACAAAAATAAAAGTCTATGCCCCTACCAGTAATGCTGAAGAAGGTGAAGTTAAACAGCTTTATGAAGACTTACAAGACTTTCTAGAATTAATATCCCCAAAAAGATGTCCTTTTCATTATCAGTTCAGTTCAGTCGCTCAGTTGTGTCCGACTCTTTGCCACCCCATGAATAGAAGCACGTCAGGCCTCCCTGTCCATCACCAACTCCCAAAGTTCACTCAGCCTCACGTCCATTGACTCAGTGATGCCATCCAGCCATCTCATCCTCCGTCGTCCCGTTCTCCTCCTGCTCCCAATCCCTCCCAGCATCAAAGTATTTTCCAATGAGTCAAGTCTTCGCATGAGGTGGCCAAGGTACTGGAGTTTCAGCTTTTGCATCATTCCTTCCAAAGAAATCCCAGGGTTGATCTCTTTCAGAATGGACTGGTTGGATCACCTTGCAGTCCAAGGGACTCTCAAGAGTCTTCTCCAACACCCCAGTTCAAAAGCACAATTCTTTGGCGCTCAGCCTTCTTCACAGTCCAACTCTCACATCCATACATGACCACTGGAAAAACCATAGCCTTGACTAGACGGACCTTAGTCGGCAAAGTAATGTCTCTGTTTTGAATATACTATCTAGGTTGGTCATAACTTTTCTTCCAAGGAGTAAGCGTCTTTTAATTTCATGGCTACAGTCACCATCTGCAGTGATTTTGGAGCCCAAGAAAATCAAGTCTGCCACTGTTTCCACTGTTTCCCCATCTATTTCGCATTGAGTGATGGGACCAGATGCCATGATATTCGTTTTCTGAATGTTGAGCTTTAAACCAACTTTTTCACTCTGCTCTTTCACTTTCATCAAGAGGCTCTTTAGCTCTTCTTCACTATCTGCCATAAGGGTGGTGTCATCTGCATATCTGAGGTTCTTGATATTTCTCCCAGCAATCTTGATTCCGGCTTGTGTTTCTTCCAGTCCAGCGTTTCTCATGATGTACTCTGCATGTAAGTTAAATAAACAGGGTGACAATATACAGCCTTGACGTACTCCTTTTCCTATTTGGAACTAGTCTGTTGTTCCATGTCCAGTTCTAACTGTTGCTTCCTGACCTGCATACAGATTTCTCAAGAGGCAGATCAGGTGGTTTGGTATTCCCATCCCTTTCAGAATTTTCCACAGTTTATTGTGATCCACACAGTCAAAGGCTTTGGCATAGTCAATAAAGCAGAAATAGATGTTTTTCTGGAATTCTCTTGCTTTTTCCATGATCCAGCGGATGTTGGCAATTTGATCTCTGGTTCCTCTGCCTTATCTAAAACCAGCTTGAACATCAGGAATTTCACTTATTGCTGAAGCCTAGGGGACTGGAATGCCAAATTAGGAATTCAAGAAGTACCTGGAGTAACAGGCAAATTTGGCCTCTGAGTACAAAATGAAGCAGGGCAATGGTTAATAGTGTTTTGCCAAGAGAATGGACTGGTCATAGCAAACACCCTCTTCCAACACACAAGAGAAGACTCTACACATGGACATCACCAGATGGTCAATACCGAAAGCAGACTGATTATATTCTTTGCAGCCAAAGATGGAGAAGCTCTATACAGTTGGCAAAGATAAGACCGGAAGCTGACTTTGGCTCAGATCATGAACTCCTTATTGCTGAATTCAGACTTAAATTGAAGAAAGTAGGGAAAACAACTAGATTATCCAGTTATAACCCATATCAAATCCCTATGATTATGCAGTGGAAGTGGTGAAGTTAGGTGATTAAAAACAGTAAAGCAGGTGCAATTTCTCATAACAGGTAAACATAAAGCATGTATGATTAAGGAAAGTGGCAATTTGATCAAGAAGCTAGATCTCTTCAGCGATAAAATTCTCGCATGTAATTTGCTTTTCAAGCTTGTTACTTTATCATTTATTTTAAAAAGAGGGCAAAATCTTTCATTTTATATTGACACCCTAGAATTACAGAAGAAATCTTGACACAAATGAGAGCTAGCAATTGAAGCCACTCTTATTAATATATTAAATGATGTAAACTAAATGATCTACCTCATCCTTTTTTTTTTTTTTTTTTTGTGGCTTCATTCAGCATCAGCCATAGCATCTTAAAAGCTGCGTGAGTGGATTTGTTTTCTGGGTTTTTTTTTTTTTTTTTTAGATATATGTTGTGAAGACACTCAAAATTAGCAGTGTAGCATCTTCAGATTTAGCAGAATGAATTTATATTCCACTAAGGCTGTGTTTTCTTTTTACCTAATTCTTCAAATTTTAAATGCTCAACAGGATTGATGAGGCTATTTAACTACAAACCAAGTAGCAAGAATCAGCGTTTACATATATATTTCAATCTAGAACCACATTTTCTAATCAGACTTTAGATCACAGGATAATATAAATATATACTGTGAAAGAGACTAGATTAGAAATGAATGTATGTGATTAAATTTTAAAAAGCAAAGGCTTAGTAATTTCTTCTTTGCCATGATTCCAACCAATTTTTGTCAGTGACTAAAATAATCTGTTTGGGCATCCCTGGTAGGTCAGTAGTAAAGAATCCACCTGCCAAGTAGGGGATGTGGGTTTGATCCTTGGGCCAGGAAAATCACTTGGAGAAGGAAATGGCTTCTCACTTCAGTATTCTTGCCTGGGATTCCATGGACAGAGGAGACTGGCAGGCCACAGTCCATGGGGTCTCAAAAGAGTCAGATATGCCCTAGCAACTAAACAACAACAAATAATCCATTTGGAGCAATTGAAATCAAATTTAGAGATTGTGGTAGTATATTTAGGCTGCTATAACAAAATTCTATATACTGGATGACATAAACACAATGGTTTCTCACTGCTGTGAGGATAGTAAATCCAAGATCAAAGTGTCTGATGAAGGATTAGTTACTGGATAATAAAAGGTACCTTCTTACTCTATCCTCACATGTAGGAATGAAGGATCTCTCTGGGGCCTCTCTTACAAAGACAGTAAATCCATTCATGAGAGATTTGTCCTCATGACCTGATCACCTCCTAGAGGCTCCGCTTTCTTTTGTGAACAGAGCACATACCAATTTAACAGAATCTATCCATACTAAGTTAATTTTCTTGCAGTCCTTGATTTCCATTCTTCCATTCTAATTTATGTCATTAACCTAATCATAAAGTCTTTCTTGGAGCTTTTCTGACATTAATATCACAAGGGAAAATTCTATAGTCTGCTCTTCTAAATTTATTTTATTAGTGAGTTCTGGTTCCCTGGAAAAATTTCCTTAATGTATTATGCATTGCAACTCTATCCTCCTAAGTTGTTTGCTCAGTTTATTAACATTCAGTATATTATTATTGATATTAATTTTATAATCAATATAAGTATATATTAATATTTAGCAATATATTTTTATATAGTTCCTAAGTTAAACTAAATAGCCACTTTTGGGGAACTAATGCTTTAGAGCCATCTGATAATGAGGCTATCCATTATTTAAAAATAAACAAATCAAAATAAACACAAACAAACAAAAAATCTGCCCAAGTTATTCAAATATATAGCTGGTATAAATATTCAGAATTCTATTCTATTTCTCCTTGATTGATTCTTGCTACAGTGTTTGTAGCTAATACCTCTTCTCAGAAAAGAGAATGTAGATGGAGAAACAGAGAAATTCAATAAAAAAGAAAAATAAATGAAAGGTAAGCCTTAGATTATTTATTATGACACACTTACCTATATTTACCTATTTCCTTTCCTCTTATATTATAAGTATTAACTATGTGTTGGTTTTGATTCCTTTGCAGTGCAATCTTTATTTCAATAGTATGACTTCGAAGAATAGCGTGACTTTCCCCTCTTCATCAACTTACGATATATTATAATGCTAATGTTTATCCTAAATATAGTATGCTATGGGTTAAGCCAGTAGCTCAGCAATAAAGAATTCATCTGCAATGCAGGTAACGTGAGAGAAGCAGGCTTAATCCCTGGGTCTGGAAGATCTCCTGGAGAAAGAAATGGCAACCCACTCCAGTATTCTTGCCAGAAAAATCCCATGGACAGAGGAGCCTGGCAGGCTGTTTTTCAAAGCATTGCAAACAGTTGGACATGACTGAGTGACTGAACACACACACACATACACACACACACACCCCTATTGATTTCTAGATTTGTTGCAATTTCAAATCAACTTAATGTTCTTCCATCATTTGACAACTGTGTAATTTACAGTGAAATATTTATTATGAGCTTAGAGAACAATTCTCTTCCTATATTATTTCCTCCTTCAGAAATTTGGACTTTACTCATATGTTTTGCAATGGATAAATCAGTGTAGATAGAACTATGAAAGATGTCATCTGTTGAGCCCAGAGTGTAGCTAAAGGACACAGCTATTTTTCCTGAAAATATATAGAATGATGATTGCATGAATTTTAGTGACATTTTTATCTATTATTAGAAGAAAAGCATCTATTATTGAATTTTTACTCTTACTTTTCTGTAACTAAATTGTAAATAAATAATTTAAAAATCCATAAATATTCTGTATATTATAAAGTCCATCTAAAAACTGAGTAGGTATATCTGTAGGTAAAAATAATTTGAATATTTTTAACATATGCTTTGATTCACTGTCCTGCATTGAGAATTGTATAATTGTGGGAACATCTGCATTTAGAAAATGTATTATTTTTCCACAAATCAACAGTATTCAAATCAAAATATTTTGCATATTGTATATTTAACTTAGCAAGCTATCATACTGCGCTTCCTTGACACTCATCACAAAATGAAGTCATTTTGTTTTCTTAAAATCAAACAATTGTTGTAATTGCAGACTAGTTTATGACTATCTTCATCAAAACTATAAGTGTATTAATTGTTGAGCACATAAGCAACTTTTCACAAAGTGATTACACTGTTTAAAATATAATGAGCAGAAATGGCATTTCAACAGATAATAACATTGTTTTATTCCCCTCAAAACAAAAATAATGCTTTCTGATTCTCATTATAGATATGGAATTGTCTGTACAAAAGAAGTAGAGATCCTTTCTTTCTTTTCAAGCATACTTATCATTTTAGTTCCATAAACTTTTGAGTGCATTCTTAAGGCTATTAGTATTTGCATACCTTTTGAATCTTAAACTTTACAGTTGCATGCTTATTATATAAACATTCAAAAAACTGGTCAATTACTTAAGCCTAGTTTACATTGAGTTTTTACCTAAAATAATAACTATATGAGCTGTTATAAATCCCCAACTATCATACATGAATATATTTATAGAGCATAGAATTTCTATAATCCTATATTAGATATGAAAAAAATTAAATTTCAGGAAATCAACTAATAAATGTGAGATCCAGACTTCGAATATAAACCAGCCATGAAACAGTCTGATGTTTGTTCCACTAGACTACACTGCTTTCATCAGCTCTATCAGTGAAGGTCATGGAATGAACTTATATAATATTAACAGAATTGCATGTATAGCAACAACTATAACAACTACACTCATTTATTCATCCCCTTTTCATGTGAGGGACCTTAACTCAGCAAATTGCATTTTAATACTAAACTATGAAAAAAAAAATAGCAAAAGTTAAGTAAACCTGCCCAGGGCATTTTTAAAATAAACCATATTGGGTTTTATTATCCACGGAATTCAAATTAATTCTCCATACAGTAAATTTAATTACCTAGAATGCTATAGGGGGTATGAGAAATCTCGGTTAATTATTATATTTTCTAGAGAATATGATGATTAGCTATTTTTAAAGTCTTGGAGCCTAATAGAATTAGCCCAGTGCTAAACATATTATTATCCTTTTGAAGAGTCAGAAACTACACTGATGTAGTTTCTTACAGTACCTCAGAGTTATTATTGTGAACATGAATTGACCCTATTTAGAATGTATGGGTTTGAACAGACAGAAAATTGAGGGAGGTAGAATTCTAAATGAACTTTTTCTGAAGACAGTTGAGAGTTAATCACTGGGCCTCTAGGGTACTCTTTAACACATTTCTCTTATAATGTTAAAGAAGACTTCAGCAAGCCATTAAGACAGTTTAGTTTTCTAAGTTGGAGAAGAAAATGGTAACCTACTCCAGTATTCTTGCCTGGAGAATCTCACGGACAGAGGAGCCTGGTGGGCTGCCATCTATGGGGTTGCACAAAGTCAGACACGACTGGAGTTAGCAGCAGCAGCAGCATTTTTCTAAGTAGAGAAATTACTACCAAGGTAAACTTAGAAACTGAAAAAAATAGGATAGTTATTACTACTATATCTATACACGATTGGTTAGGATAAACTATGTACAAATATTACTCACTACTGATATAAACATTCATAAAATCATACACTGAAAGAATATAAGTCTGTACATCTCACACCATCAAAGCTTATAATACTTAGGATCTATCACTACATCTATCCATGCATATCTCTATATCAGTCTATATCTAGAACAGTCTATAGATAAATATAGATATAGATAATCTACTATCTACTTTCAGATATATAAATATACAGAGTTGGATATAGACATAGGTATAGATATATAGAGATAATTTCCTTTGTGAAAATAGTCATCAGTTAGAAAATCATCATTCCAATTAAATGATATACTGCATTTTGTCAAGACTGTAAATTAAAAGCTGACCTTTTTAGTCTGTTGGGTACACATCTAAAGTTTTTTATTATATAAATACATCAGTTGTATTATATGTAAGATAACTTTTTAATTTTCTAATTAAAGAATCAATTTATAATACATTTAAAAAGTCAAAATATGAAATGAGGAAAGAAAATAGTGACTGATCGTTTTTACTCTTTTCAAAGTTTACTTTATATACATTAAACTAATTTAAATTTTATAACAAACTTTCAGGTAGGCAAAATAACCCCCAACCTATTTTCCTAGTGAAGGCCCCTGAAACAGTTTCACAACTCTCCTATGGGTGCATCTTTCAAATAAATAGGAGTGGGGGGGGGGGGGAAATTGTTAAAGAAAGAGTCACACATTAATGGAAGGCAGAACTCTTTCCCCCTGTACATGTATCTGTTCTCCTCCAAACCCCGCTTCCATCCAGGCAACTACATAACATTGAGTAATGTTCTCTGTACTATACAGTTAGTGATCTATTTTAAATATATCAGTGTATACATGCTGGTCTCAAACTTTCTAGAGATTGTCATACTGAGTGAAATCAGACAAAGCAAAATATCGTATGATATACTTATATCAGGAATCTAAAAAGAAATGACACAAATGAACTTATCTAGGGCTTCTTTGGGCTTCCCTGGTGGCTCAGTTGGTAAAGAATCTGCCTGCAATGTGGGAGACCTGGGTTCGATCCCTGGGTTGGGAAATCCCCTGGAGAAGGAAGTGACAACCCACTCCAGTATTCTTGCCTGGAGAATCCTCATAGACAGAAGAGCCTGGTGGGCTGCAGTCCATGTGGTCACAAAGAGTCAGACACAACTGAGCAACTAAGGAAAGGGCTTTTTTATTCCCCTGTTGGCTAGTTCTGATTGCTCTCCTGTTCTGGTATAGCAAAGCTTACCAGAACCTGAGCTTGCAGATTCTGGAATCTTTTATTGCTTTGGTGTTCATTTGAAAAGGGAAAAAAATGCCCTTGTCATGGAGTTGATGGGAAGAAAAGTATACTGGAATCACCCAGATAAACACTGCGAGCTATGATCTTGTTGTATTAGGCAGACTAATTTTTACTTCTCTATTATTAGCTGTAATACTTACAATTCTCATCGTTTTTAGCCCCCCACTTTTTTCTGTCTTGAGAAAACATCACAAAGGCAAGTTGCCTTAATTTTAATTCTACTCTTTAATATTCCAAAAGCTACTAGTTTATTTTAAACCTTGTTTAATCTTACTCATCTTCTTCACTTGATCTTTTTTATAAAAATAGTTTAGTCATTTATCTCCTTTGATGTTTTAGCTCCTATTTTATAGATACATCATCTGATCTGTTGATAGTACTAAAAATAATGGCTAATGTTTATTTAGAAATTACCATTTGCCAGACATTATGCTGAACAAGGGCTCATTTAATCTGTGCAACCATATGATGTGCGTATTTATTTCATAGATGGTGCCAGGAGATTAAGTAAATTGTCTGAGGTCATAATACTCTGAAATTGTAGAGGTGACTCAACCTAGCCCATCTGAGTAGGGCCCGTGTTTTTAACCACTTTATGCACAATGATTGCTTTAAAATTCATTGCTTCTTATAGTAATTCATTTCCAACTGTCTGCATCCCTGTGATGAATTCTTTTCCTATAATTTTGTTTGTCAGATTTTGTTGATCTTGTTTTATGTTTAACCTCTGAATACAAATATGTTTTATCAGAACTATTTATGCTTCCCTTTATGGTAAAAGCCATCCTTCTTTGTTATTTTAAAGTTCTCTCAATATAGCACTCAATGTATTTCTGAGCTGTCATGGATATTTTCTTGCATTTGGTGACTGATTCACTTTAAAGCTGCAGAATTAAACTTGCTCTTAAGGAATGTTACTACAAATATTTTTATTTCAGCTCAAACCAATGCATACAGAAAGCAGTGTGGTTCTGCATATATGAGAATGAAACTAATTTATGTATCTGAGTGGATATATCTGTATTTTAATACACAAAATAACTAAGGACCAATGTTTGTTAAAAAGAAGTTTCTAGCATTCATGTAAGATATCTCCACCCTTACTATATGCCACACTGCATTCTGTGAGTATTTTTACATAAAATTGTTGAATTAATTCTGCCAGTATTATATTCCTTAAGAAAATTTTACTTATTATCTAAAGAGATTCAAAACTTGTATATAACTTAATATTTTTAGGAGTTTGTGTTAGTCTCTCAGTTATGTCTGATTCAGAAACCCCATAGACTCTAGCCCATCAGGCTCTTCTGTCCATGGAACACCCCAGGCAAGAATACTGGGGTGGTTAGCCATTATCTTCTCCAGGAGACAGGGACTGAACCTGGATCTCCACCATTGCAGGTAGACACTTTAACATATGAGCCACTGTGTTTAAAAATATCAATAAGTATCTATTGAATTAATATTGGCTTTAGACATTTACAATTTAAAATAATTTTGACTTATTACCCATCATTTTATTTCATTTAGTGACCCTTATTTATTTTGTTTGTTTGCTTGATTTGGAAGGAAAAGTTTACTCTTTTTGGAAAACAATATGCACATTTTATTTTGCAAAATGTGTTTGCAAATTTTTAAAGGATAGTATGATACAAAATACCAATAAGCAAGATGGTCTGATTTTAAATGATTTAATCTTTCTATGGAATAAGTAAGCTTATTTTTAAAAAATCTACTACAGTTGTTAACTAGATGTGTTTGAAGAGAAAATACACAGTATTCATAATCAAAAAGTTTATTTACACATTTCTTCAGTTAATAATTTTAAATATGAATATTCAAAACACTAACCAGGATTTGTCTCCAGATAGGAAATGATATATTTAAATAACTATAATTGAAATATGTATATATATATATGTGTGTGTGTGTGTGTGTGTGTGTGTGTGTGTGTGTGTGTATTATATCATGCTATTATAACATAAACTCGAAGTTCAAAAACAAAAATTATGCATCTGGTCCCATCACTTCATGGCAAAGAGAAGGAGGGAAAGTGGAAGCAGTGACAAACTTTGTTTTCTTGGACTCCAAAATCACTGCAGATGGTGACTGCAACCACAAAATTAAAAGATGGTTGCTCCTTGGGAAAAAAGCTATGACAAACCTAGACAGTATATTAAGAAGCAGAGATATCCCTTTGCCAATGAAGGTTCATATAGTAAAAGCTTTGTTTTTTTCAATAGTCATGTACAGATGTGAGAATTAGATCACAAAGAAGTCTGAGAGCTGAAGTATTGGCACTTTTGAACTGTGGTATTGGAGAAGACTCTTCAGAGTCCCTTGAAGAGCAAGGATATCAAACCAGTCAATCCTAAATGAAATTAGTCCTGAATATTCATTGGAAGGACTGATGCTGAAACTGAAGCCGCAATGCTCTGTCCACCAGGTGGGAAGAGCCAACTCATCGAAAAAGATCATGATGTCAGGAAAGATTGAAAGCAAAAGAAGAGGGCAGCAGAGGATGAGAAGGTTAAAGAGCATCACTGACAATGTACATGAATTTGAGCAAACTGCAGAAGACAGTGAAGAACAGGGAAGCCTGGTACGCTGAGTGCAAGGGGTTACAGAGTCAGAAACGACTTAGGGACTGAACCACCCCAATAAATTATGGCATAATTACACATGTAAAAGTTCAAGTATTCATAAAAACATTGCATTTTTTTGTGTTGTTTACAAAATGAATGCTATATGTTTCTAAGTAATCCCTGGCAACCTATACTTTATTCCAAAATGGTGTTATTATCAAAAGAGGTTTTAAATTTAATTATTATAATATTTGAGCTTATTTAAGGAAATTTAAAGTTAGAACTGGAATGGAACGACAGACTGGTTTCAAATAGGAAAAGGAGTACGTCAAGGCTATATATTGTCACCATGTTTATTTAACTTATATGCAGAGTACGTCATGACAAATGCTGGGCTGGAAGAAGTGCAAGCTGGAATCAAGATTGCCGGAAGAAATAT
Source organism: Budorcas taxicolor (assembly GCF_023091745.1). NCBI lineage: Eukaryota > Metazoa > Chordata > Mammalia > Artiodactyla > Bovidae > Budorcas > Budorcas taxicolor. The sequence goes on along the minus strand of NC_068929.1, from coordinate 50,145,021 downwards.
CAATAACCTCAGATATGCAGATGACACCACCCTTATGGCAGGAAGTGAAGAGGAACTAAAAAGCCTCTTGATGAAAGTGAAAGAGGAGAGTGAAAAAGTTGGCTTAAAGCTCAACATTCATGGCAGCTGGTCCCATCATTTAATGGGAACTAGATGTGGAAACAGTGTCAGACTTTATTTTTTGGGCTCCAAAATCACTGTAGATGGTGATTGCAGCCATGAAATTAAAAGATGCTTACTCCTTGGAAGGAAAGTTATGACCAACCTAGATAGCATATTCAAAAGCAGAGACATTACTTTGCCAACAAAGTTCCATCTAGTCAAGGCAGTGGTTTTTCCTGTGGTCATGTATGGATGTGAGTGTTGGACTGTGAACAAAACTGAGTGCTGAAGAATTGATCCTTTTGAACTGTGGTGTTGGAGAAAACTCTTGAGAGTCCCTTGGACTTCAAGGAGATCCAACCAGTCCATTCTAAAGGAGATAAGTCCTGCGTGTTCTTTGGAAGGACTGATGCTAAAGCTGAAACTCCAGTACTTTGGCCACCTGGTGCAAAGACTTGACTCATTGGAAAAGACTCTGATGCTGGGAGGGATTGGGGGCAGGAGGAGAAGGGGACGACAGAGAATGAGATGACTGGATGGCAACACCGACTCGATGGACAATAGTTTGGGTGAACTCCAGGAGTTGGTGATGGACAGAGAAGCCTGGCATGCTGAAATTCATGGGGTCTCAAAGAGTCTGACATGATTGAGTCACTGAACTGAACTGAAAGTTATATAATTAAATAAATTTCATCATTTTATAATTATTACAGCTTTATTCTAAAACTTTTTAAAAAGAAGAGCACGTTTGTGATCACTAACAATTTTTAGGTTAACAACTTATATTCAGATTTGTTTATACAAGTTAAACAGACATCCATAGACTAGGGACTTGTGTTTCTATGTATTCACTCCTGCTGCTGCTGAAAACAATAAAGATTTTGTGTCAGGCTTTAAAATTTTTAGAGTTTAAATTAAAATAGAAAATTTTATATTTTCTTGGAAACAACATGAGTTTGGCATTTAAAGGAAAATTTGTTTTGTTTCTAACAAATACATAGATTTCTTTTTTGCTAACCACAGGACACCATTCTTTTAGTCACCTTAAACAGCCTAATTTTCCTTGTATATATGATTATACATAAATCACATACCTATGTGTACACATTGCATAGATAGAAACAAATATGTATGCATATTTTATTAAGCTCATAATAAAACTGTCATTAAATGTGGTTAAAAGTCCTGTTACATAGATTTGTTTGTTTGCTTTTAGAGATAATTTTTACATCAAGACATGGATATGGGTATGTGCATGTACACCACTTATTTCTTAAAAAACAAATGCTATGGTTAAATCAAAAAGTTAAAATTGTATGTTGTAAAACAGAGCCAAACAGATGTTCCAAAATATCCAGATGCTTGGTGTAATTAAAATGAAACATCTGGATTATTAGCAGATTGAATATTTTTTAATTAAAATGGCTGGAGGCTTTGAAAGAATGACATTATGTTTTAAAATGACATGATTTGTTATTAACAATATGAAAGCCTAAGACTTTTGTCCAGTTACAATTTAATATGTGTTACAACAGAAGTGATATTCTGTGTACCTAGTACTCCCATATTCACTATCATTGTGCTAGATATCTGATTGCTTTATTTTCACATTGTTTCTTTAAAATACCTCAATTTAGTCCTTAGATGTAATTAAATTTAAGAATTTGTATTTTTTTTAAACTAAATATGCCAGTTAAGCTGGGCTTCCCTGGTAGCTCAGCTGGTAAAGAATCCACCTGCAATGCAGAAGACCCCAATTCAATTCCTGGATTCGGAATATTCCTTGGAGAGGGTATAGACTACCCATTCCAGTATTCTTGGTCTTTCCTGGTGGCTCAGGTGGTAAAGAATGTGCCTGCAATGCAGGAGACCTGGGTTTGATCCCTAGGTTGGGAAGATCCCCTGGAGGAAGGCATGGCAACCCACTCCAGTATTCTTGCTTAGAGAATCCCCATGGACAGAGGAGCCTGGTGGGCCACAGTCCATGGGGTCATGGAGTCAGACACAACTGAGCAACAAAGCACAACACAGCACATATCAGTTAAGCTACTTTAAATAAAATTATTTCTTGTAGTTATGTATGAATATAAATCATTGTTTATTACTGAATAAAAAACTAATGTAGATACAATTCATTCCAATACTTTAAAAATTGATTTATTTTGACTCGATTAAAACAAACAATTATATTAATGTATGTTTTTGGTTTATAATTTAATGACTGATTCATTTAGTAAAATTTTGACATTTAAAAAATAATGGTCATATATAAATATGAGCATAAAATGCCTTAAAAAATGTACTTTTAATTACTTTTGGAATAACATTTGCATTCAACTTTATTAACTCTAAACTTCATGTTTTTATATTTGAATGCTTGCTTGTGGTGTTTAATAAAATGCCTAAATTTACTGAGGAGAATAATTAAAATCCAGAAGAGTAGACTCCTAATATAGAAAATTGCAAAATTCATGGTCTTTCTTTTAAAGGACTCATATTTATTTTCAATGTGTTGTGTGATTGTTATAATTTAGGCATCTCCAATACTCTCAACATATATATATGTAAATATATATATATCTATAAAACAAAGATCATGGCATCTGGTCCCATCACTTCATGGAAAATAGATGTGGAAACATTGATATATATATATATATATATATATATATATATATATATATATATTTCAAAAAACACAATTTCATGTATTTTGTCCTCAGACAGTATATACTTAAATGCAATGAATATAATTTAGAATAAAGTCTGAGATAGATTAAATGACTCCTGATCTTCATTCACTCCCATCTCCTGTCTCCTTAAGAAAACATTTAACTTCATTTTAGCTGGGCTTTGGCTACAAGTTGGGTTGATTATTTATCCTCCCAGTTTGCCTATGGGCTCAGTCATATGACTTACTGCTACAAATGAGATATTTGTTTGTTATATGCAGCTGTTTCTATTGTGCCTCTGCCATCATGGAGAAATGGTTTCCCTGGGTAAGGATAACTGCTCCTTGATCTGGGTTCAGAGTGAACACTGTTGCTATACACTAATAGTAGCCTGCAGTGAAGAGTCAGACAGGGTCCCTGGCTAGAAGCAGAGTCTCTAAATTGGGCTTCATTTAGATTAGCTAATCTAAAGTAGATCTATAGACTCATTAACATGAGTTGTTATTATTGAATACCATTTAGTTTGGGAGATCAGTGGTCCATTATCTTTTCTCCAGTAACTAATTGATATAGGATGACTTAATTACTTTGTGTATCTATAGATATCCATGATATTGGTGTTATCGCTGAATGGTTTTAAATATATGAATTAATGACAAATTAAGTGTGTGTGTACTCAGTGATGTCTGACTCTTTGTGACCCCTTGGACTGTAGCCTAACAGTCTCCTCTGTCCATGGAGTTTTTCAGACAAGAACACTGGACTGGGTTGCCATTTCCTCCTCCAGGAGATCTTTCCAACTCAAAGATCAAACCCACATCTCCTGCGTATTCTGCATTGGCAGGCAGATTCTTTACCATTGAGCCACCTGGGAAGCCCCAATGACAAGTTAGTTTCAGCTATTAATATGAACTATATATTTACCTCCATATGGCCTGTCTTCTAAATCAATGTGAAACACATTTAACAATGCATGAGGTAGAAGAGGAAGAATTTTATCAGCTATTTGTCCAGATGTCCATAAAAAGAGAGACCATGAAGTCTTTTGTGCAAAATTTGAAAATTGTAAAGCCTTGTAGAATTTTTTAAAAAATCTTTCATTTAATTATATAAAAGAGACCATGATGACCATTCTACAGGTCAACATTTGTTTTTTAATCTTATTAATAAAATATATAATTTATGAAAACAAGCCACATCTTCCACTTACTTTTTAAACTTGGCTAAGTCTTTATCACTTTTTCTTTAAACTTTGGCCAAGTCTCAAATGGGAGAAGAATCTTGGGTGATGATTCAACTAATGTATGTTAAAGACCTAACATGATAATCAAAGAGCCACATGATAGGCAGGAACTATGAAGAGTAAACTGGCTAATTGTAATTTGAAAACTTCTGGTCAATTCTTCAATAGAATATACTAGCTGATAATTAGTTGTGTAGTATCTTGTGGACTCTGTCTATACAGAAATTGTAATAGAACAAATTGTTATTAAACAAGTTTATTGACCATAGGAGATGTAGTTGGAAAACTTGCATCTCTATCCTCAAAGAATTAAATAACTAAAGGTCTTCCTAAAAAACAATACCCCAAAAATGCAAAAAGCTATCTCTCTAAGCTAATTAGAAGACAGAGAGAAGTGGACAGTGAATTAGAGGAGGAAAATGGAATTGCTTAAACATGAAGGATACATCAAAACTTCTAATCTCTTCTGATTTATCCCAAAGAGTTGCCCTGGAGCCCTGTTGATATACTTATTATTTGAAAATATAAATATGAATAGCAAACAACGCATTCTTTCAATTTACCAGCAACATAGAAAAAGTAGAAGTAGAGTGGTGATGAGAACAAGAATCAGGTATATGGGCAGTTTTAAATACGAAAGAAAAAGAAGCTATTTTATTTTAGCATATATGTAAATGTTAAAGGCTTCTCTCATGGCTCAGTTAAATCATTCAAAAATGAAAATCAGACAGCTTTCCAATGATTGGTGCTAGATTGCTTCTCACATAATGTGTTTAACACACAGATGTCCTGCAACTGAAAACAAGATACAGGAATCAGAAGCTACTCTTCTAAAAAGTGAATTAGTATTGTGTGGGAAAACATCATTCTTCTAAGAGTGTGTCTGTGTGTGAGTGTGTATTTATGCAATCTGTCATAATTCCAGGACAGGTGGCTAAGTCTCTTATACATGGAGATATTGCCTGCTTCAAAATTAGATCCTAGATATTTTAGCTTGTGGGGTCAGTATTTCTACATGGGGCCCAGGACAGGAGCATAGGGGCTAGAAATAAACTCTTCTGTAGTCAATGCACCCATATTTAGATGTGAACATGCTTTAATAAGAAGAGGAAACATTTTCAAGTGGGAATATGTGTCTTGCTCTCCCATCTGCATTTCAATATCACCTTGACATGGGATACAAATTTTAGTTTCAGGACTTTATTACCAAGTGTGCAAAGTTCAAGGGTCTATGTTTCTGTAATGGTTGTTTTTATATACAGAGAGGCACCATACTGAATTATACTAAAGAAAAAAGGCAGAGGTGAACAAACTGGACCAATGCTTTTTTATAAAAATAATAACATAAAGGAAATTTCTGTTATATATATGTCAATTTGAGCATATTATTTTATATTTAGATCAAAATAGCCCTTCCAGCATATGAATAGAGGATTTACTTTCTTTAAGAAGCACTGCTATTCTTTAAGAGTATTGTGCATATACTTTGTTGTGTTTAAACAGGCAAGTGTATATGAACCTTGCATTTATGTATGTCTGTTTAATTTTAAAATACCTGCTGAATGACAACAAAGGTTAAAAACTTTAATCTTTATTTCACACTACACACTAAAATAAAAGTCAGATGCCAGACTATGGGCTGTCAAAGCCCTATTTTAGATGCACTCTAAAGGTTTCTGGGTTATTATATGTGCCTCCTTTCTATTACCTTGGCTCTGTCAGTTTTTAATTTAGTTGGTCTGTCCTATGGTGAGTAGCCCAACAGCGCTGTGCTTTCTTTTCTTGATTCCCTATTCCAGCCCACACCATCGTATGCAGATGATTCATTAAGCTTTTCTCAAATTTCCCAATTCAAACACAGAGCCTGAATGAGAAACCTTGGTATTTCCATCTGGGTTAAGATCAATTAACAAGATTTTGCTTCTTTTGTTAGTAAGACTCAGAGCCTGATTATAACCAAAGTAAACATAAAAGAGCACTTGGCAGTATAGATCCCTCAAAAGTATTAAAAGGCTAAATTTTCAGGAAAACAAGAAAGCAGTGTTTCTAAATTAGTCATATATATCTTGTTCAGTCATTCAATCATGTGTGACTCTTCACTATCCATGGGGTGCAGCATGCCAGGCTTCCCTCCGCTTCTCCATCTCCCAGAGCTTGCTCAAACTCACTTCCATTGAGTCGGTGATGCCAACTGACCATCTTGTCCTCTGTTGTTCCCTTCTCCTCTTGCCTTCAATATTTCCCAGCATCAGTGTTTTTTCTAATGAGTCAGCTCTTCCGGTCAGGTGAGCGAAGTATTGGAGTTTCTACTTCAGCATCAGTCCTTCCAATAAATATTCGGGGTTGATTTCCTTTAGGATTGACTTGTTTGATCTCCTTGCTGTCCGAGGGACTCTCAAGACTCTTCTCCAACACCACAGCTTAAAAGCATCAATTCTTCAGCACTCAGCTTTCTTTACAGTCTAACTCTCACATCCATACATGACCACTGGAAAAACCATACCTTTTACTAGACAGATCTTCATCAGCAAAGTAATGTCTCTGCTTTTTGGTGTGGTAAGTTTGTCATAGTTTTTCTTTCAAGGGGCAAGCATCTTTTAATTTCAAGGCTGCAGTCATGTGTTTTATATATATATATATATATATATATATATATATATATATATATATAATTCCCTGCTTTCTTTTATTTTTAAGTTGAAGTTAAATTGACATATGACATTGTATGCTTCACGTGTACAACATTTTAATTCAACATCTGTTTACACTACAAAATGATCGCCAACAATAGTCTAATTATCTTCCACTACTGTACAAATTGGAGGAGGAGATGGCAACACACTCCAGTTTCCTGCCTGGAGGATCCCCTGGACAGGAAAGCCTGGTAGGCTATAGTCCACGGGGTCGCCAAGAATCGGATACAACTGAGTGACTAACAACAACGGCCATATAATTGGCACCTCCCTGGTAGCTCAGCTAGTAAAGAATCCACCTGCAGTGTGGGAAACCTAGGTTCAATCCCTAGGTTGGGAATATCCCCTGGAGGAGAGCCTGAAAACCCACTCTGGTGTTCTTGTCTGAAGGATCCTCATGGAGAAAGGATCCTGGCAGGCTACAGTCCATGGGGTTGCAAAGAGCCAGAAACTAAGCACAGCATGGCACAGCACCATATAATTGATCCCCTTCACCCTTTTTTTCTTTATTAATATTTGACAATATAACAAATGTAGTTTTTCAAATAGCTGAATAAACCATTTTATTGATTGGATTTAAAAACATTTTCCCAAAATCCTCCCAATTCTCACTTTGTAAAAGAAACATATTCATAAAAATCATCAGTATTTTGGATATTATTATGAAAATGCAGTGTGAATAACTCATTTCTGGAGATAATGTACATGTAAGATAACAGATGAAATATGAAAATCTATTGCGTACTACTACTTACCTGGTTCCAGCTCTTCTACCTCCTATTTCTCTTCATTCTGCTTTTCCCTTTATCCTGACCCCCAAATATTTTGAGAGAGAGGACTTCAGGTTTCAGTCACAATTACTCAACTATGCTGTTTATATCCCAGGAAAAGCAATATTTAAATACATGTGAGTGGCTATGTTTTAATAAGCAAAAATTCATCAACCCTGATATTTGAAATTCAAATAATTTCCATGTGCCACTTAAAAGGAAGGATTCCCTCTTTGCTGAAATATCTTTCTTATCTTGCAGACCATGCAAATACTGGCAATGGAGAAGATTCAGCCTTCTCCGAATAGTTTGTTGATCTTCAACCTGGAAAAAAAGAAGACTCACTATGTGTACAGAAACTTTCCCACATATGTATGCTTAGTCGTTCAGTCCTTTCCGACTATTGTGACCCCAAGAAGTGTAGTCCACCAGGCTCCTCTCTTCATGGGACTCTCTGGGCAAGAATATACAGACACTTTCCCACATCCTCCAATAATTTTTTTCCTGTGGAGTACCTTGGACTCTAGACAGTGCTTTCCTACAGAATTTTTGGTGATGATGGGAATGTTTTATATCTGTTCTTATGACATGGTAGTCACTAGACATGTAAGTTAGTGGAGGTGATGGAATTCCATTTGAGCTTTTTCAAAACCTAAAAGATAATGCTGTGAAAGTGCTGAACTCAGTATGCCAGCAAATTTGGAAAACTCAGCAGTATCCACAGGACTGGAAAAGGTGAGTTTTCATTCCAGTCCCTAGGAAAGGAAATGCCAAAGAATGCTCAAACTACTGCACAATTGCACTCATCTCTCATGCTAGCAAAGTAATGCTCAAAATTCCCCAAGCAAGGCTTCAACAGTACCTGAACCGTGAACTTCCAGAGATTCAAGCTAACTTTAGAAAAGGCAGAGGAACCAGATATCAAATTGCCAACATCTGTTGGATCATGGAAAAAGCAAGAGAGTTCCAGAAAAATATCAATTTCTGCTTCATTGACTATGCCAAAGCCTTTGACTGTGTGGATCACAACAAACTGGAAAATTCTGAAAGAGATGGGAGTACCAAACCACCTGACCTGCCTTTTTGAGAAATCTGTATGCAAGTCAGGAAACAATAGTTAGAACTGAACATGGAACAGCAGACTGGTTCCAAATAGGAAAAGGAGTACGTCAAGGCTGTATATTGTCACCCTGCTTATTTAACTTATATGCAGAGTACATCATGAGAAATGCTAGGCTGGGTGAAGCACAAGCTGGGATCAAGATTACCAGGAGAAATATCAATAGCCTCAGATATGCAGATGACACTACCTTTATGGCAGAAAGTGAAGAAGAGCTAAAGAGCCTCGATGAAAATGAAAGAGGAGAGTGAAAAAGTTGGCTTAAAGCTCAACATTCAGAAAACAAAGATCATGGCATCTGGTCCCATCATTTCATGGCAAATAGATGGAGAAACAGTGGAAATAGTGGCAGACTTTATATTTTTGGGCTCCAAAATCACTGCAGATGGTGACTGCAGCATGAAATTAAAAGATGCTTACTCCTTGGAAGAAAAGTTATGACCAACAGCATATTAAAAAGCAGAAACATTACTTTGCCAACAAAGATCCATCTAGTCGAGACTATGATTTTTCCAGTGGTCATGTATGGATGTGAGAATTGGACTATAAAGAAAGCTAAGCACCGAAGAAATGATGCTTTTGAACTGTGATGTTGGAGAAGACTCTTGAGGGTCCCTTGGAGATCTCTCAAGGACATCCAACCATTCCATCCTAAAGGAAATCAGTCCTTAGTATTCACTGGAAGGACTGATGCTGAAGCTGAAACTCCAATACTTTGGCCACTTGATGTGAAGAACTGACTTATTTGAAAAGACCCTGATGCTGGGAAGATTGAGGGCAGGAGGAGAAGGGGACAACAGAGGATGAGATGATTGGATGGCATCACTGACTTGATGGAGATGAGTTTGAGTAAACTTGGGAGTTGGTGATGGACAGGGAGGCCTGGCATACTGCAGTCCATGGGATCACAAGGAGTCAGACATGACTGAGCAACTGAACTGAACTGAGACTTTTAAGGCTATTTAGCACATAGGATGTGGTTAGTATGACTTAAAAAACTGAAGTTTTAATTTATCTATAATCAATTAACAAATTTAAACTAAAAAAAGGTTTGAAGGGGAAGTCGTGGCTAGTGATTTCTTTTTCAAACAGCACATTTCTAACATCTTTCTGATTTTCAGTTGTTTCAATCATGAGTACTTGACAAGGTCTACACTTTCTAACAGTTCATGCTATTGCAGCTCTGTTATAGGTGATTTTTTTAATATTATTAGTAGAATAATAACATTTCATAACCTATTAAAAATCAACATAGAAAATTGTATTTAGTATTAAATATATGCATAAATTCTGAACATTTACATATATTATATAATTTTCACCAGAGTATATGCACAAATAGCTTTTAAGTACTCTTTGAATTAAGATATACTTGACATATTAGCTTTAGGTATACAAAATGATGGAAAATATATATATATTACAAAATAATCACCAGGACAACTCTTTCAAAAGCTACACTTTTAGCAACTTTCAAATATACAATGTAGTATTGTTAACTGTATAGTCACCATACTGTATGCATCACTTCCCCAGGACTCGTTTATATTATAACTGGAAGTTTATATCTTTTGACCATTTCACATATTTTTACCTGCTGTGGGAGTCCAGCTCCAGCAGCCAGGGATTCAACCTGAAGTGATGAATGGTGTCAGTGAATGAGACAGTGTCTCAGTTTTCTTTTGGACTGCCTATTTATTTCAAGTTTAAGATTCTCTTTTATACTTTTTCAAAAACATTAAGTCAGAGGTTTGACATGTTTAGTTCCCCCTCTCCCAGATTTATTATCTCCATAAATCATTGTTGCTCTTCAAACAGAGTTCCTGCTTCAGTGATTCTCTCAGAATCAGACTTATCATCTATTATCTACCTCCTCTAATGTGTCCTATAGTTAACTTGTGATTACATTGTAACTCATGCTACATTCCTCAGTTTACTACTTATCTTCCTAAATCCTGTTTGCCCCTAACATCCTGAGCTCACTATCTGTTAAAAAGTCTTCTAGCTATAGTGTCTCTAAAAATTATTAACTTCTATAAGCTATAGTAAAATATGCTAACTTTACATCATTCCTTAAATCTTTAACTTCTAACTATTTTAATTATTTCTAAGCCCTGAATTCAGTAAACTCCTTTGCCATAAACATTCTCCTCACAAATAGACTTCAGATAGCAATCCCTCCCATGGCCTCAAGCTACGGCCTATGTGCTCATTCTGGAACACTCTTTTGTAAAAGTCCTTAAACAAATGTCAGTGATTAATTTTATGAATTATTCTCTGAGCACAGCTGCAGAAGGCTTTGTGCCTTCTCATGCTCCTCTCAAGAACAATAAGCACCTTAATATTCCTTTTCAGTCAACTCAGCTGAGGAGAGGAAAAGACAAGTTAGAATTACAAGGCCTAACTCCTTCATCCAGGGACCCTGCCTGCCGAATGAGGAGAGGGGGCCTGGGGGCGTTCCTCCATTTTGTCAGTAATGCCTAATGTGGCTCCTGACAACCTGCCCCTCTCTGATCTTTGAAAATTAAAAATACAGAAAGTTTCAATTACTAGTAAATTATTAAGTAAATACTCATTCATAAATATATACAATGTATATCATAGCATTTTAGTATCTGTGAAATGATATAGAATTTCACTACACCTTAATAATAAATGCAATAAATGAAAATAAAGCTGCCAAGTTAAATGAATATTAAGCTTAGAAAATTTCAAAAAGGAATTACACAATTCATGCATTTATTCACAATTTACTAATTCCTTGATTCATCTAACTGGTATCTATTTAGTGTCTACTATTTTTAAGAATGCTGTTAGAAATTAGCAATATGGGGAAAAAGACAATCCTCACTTTAATTCTTTAATAACTGCAAGATAGAATACAGAAATATACAAGCATATAAATATATAATTGAACAATATTATGGAGATTTTATAGTACAAGTTATTCTCAGAAGGTAATAAAGATATAGTCAGACTATGATAGAATTTTGTTTTTATTTTTATTATTGTTTATTTTTATTCAAATATTTTCTCCTTCCTGGATGGCAGTGTGCAAGACAACTTTCCAACTGAATTGGCCCTTTGACTATAACTTGACAACCCTGTGCTAAATCAATAAACATACGTCTTGCTTAAGCCACTGCTGTTATTTTTTGATATGTTTATTAGGGAAACCTTAGCATATATTCTGTGTAATAATCCATATAGTAAAGATACACATAGAAAAAGAATAGGAAATGAGGTCAAAGACAGTTAAAAGATTTTAGGGAAAAAAGTAAACATGAGATAATATTTTAATAAACCCACATACAAATGCAGTAGTAGCGTGTGTGTTAGAAATCTAAGGTTATTAAAAAATGCACACACAGGTAGTTATCCCTGATTATGCTATTTGAATTAAAGATTTTCATCATCAAGTCAGTTAGTGTTTTAACAAGATTTATGCTAAGACTACAGCTATAAATATTTGAACTTCTATGTAAGAGTTTGAAGTTGAGAAAGTCAAGGAACTGAATAAATTTAATGGTTCAAAACTAATACATAGGGACATTAAATCTTGTCAAGTGACGAAGAACCAAGGATGGAGAGTTAGACACTGAATGACATACCAGTTCTTGGGGATGTGGGGGAAAAATTTATGTGACAGCAGAAAAATGTTATTTCTAAAAGCGTATTCCTTCTTCAAAATGTATTATCTCCCATTTTAATCAAATGGTTCATGAATTGTTTCACAAGAAAATTTCTCTGCTGAAGATGGTCTCAGAGGAAGCAGAGTCCTCCGAGGAACTTTATGTAGCATTCATGATAATTCTAAGGGGATTCTCAGGGTGGCGCTAGTGGCAAAGAATCTTCTTGCCATGCTGGAGACAAAAGAGATGACGATGTGATCCCTACGTGGGGCAGATCCCCTGGAGTATAAAAAGGCAACCCATTCCTGCCTTCTCACCTAGATAACTCAAGTTTTTCCCTTAGAAAGAGTGGATGGCACTATTTACAGAGAAATAAAAGATAAACGCTAGAAATAGAATTGGGGTCACTATTATCATAGGTTCTTTCATTAGCCATACTTATTTTGAGATACTTTGGGAGTATTTAAATAAATAAGTCAATCATACAGCTAAACATATCATTTTAAGAAACAAATCAGGAAGCATGCAACTATAGGCAGAACGTGAGAAATTTTCCAAAAAAGAAAACAGAATAAATGGTTACATGTTAGATGAAGCTTTAGCTATATCAACCAAATATAAGGTATGTGTTTCCCAGAATTTATTTGGATCTTGATTCAAATGGCTCAATTTTTGTAGAAGCAATTTCAATATATTTTGCAAAGTTGAAAAGCAAATGGGTATTTGATAATATTAAAGAATTATTATCTATTTTATTGATAATTTATTGTGTTTCCATTTTTAAAATGTATGCTAGGAACACATATGAAAGTTATTATTTGCAAAAGAATGTGAGGTCTGTAATTTTTCATGTCAATACTGTGAATAGAGAGAGGATATGGAGTTGCAGAATATCAATAAATTTTTGAAGATGCATGATGGGTGCTGTAGGTTCATTATATTAGTCCCTCTATCTTTCTGTGTATCAATATTTATGGGTTTCCCAGGTGGTGCTAGTTGTTAAGACCCCACCTGCAAACGCAAGAGAGGTAGAGATGAGGGTTCCATCCCTGGAGGAGAGCACAAAAACCCACTCCAGTATTCTTGCCTGAAGAATCCCATGGACAGAGGAGCCTGGTGGGGTACAAGCCATGAGGTTGCAAAGAGTCTGGACACAACTGAAGCGAATTAGCATACAATCACACACATAGTGACTCAGCACTCACACACACAAGATTTTTATAATGAAGTTAGATATCTGTTAAATGTGTGAACAAAGTTTTGAACAAATATTTTAAATATTATCTTCAAATAGTTGTCTATTTCCCCAAAGTCTATTTCTATTTTCCCATAAAATTGTGTACCTCATTGACATAGGAAATATTTAAAACTATTTAAATATGATACTTGTATTTAAACAATTTTCTGTCACTGTTGTTGTTCCAGTAGGAATCTAACTACTAAAATTATTTTTCTGGATTTTTTGATTTTATAATTACAGGGATACTTCATTTTATTGCTCTTTGCTTTGTTGCATTTTTCAGTTTTTTTTTTTTTTTTAACAAATTGAAGGTTCATGCCAATCTTGTATCAAACAAGTCTATTGCTGTCATTTTTTGTTATATTTATCATGGTAATCTGTGATTTTTGATGTTACTCCTATAACTCATTAAAGGCTGAGATGATAGTTAGCACTTTTTAGCAATCAAGTATTTCTTAACTTATATGCAGAGTACATCATGAGAAACGCTGGACTGGAAGAAACACAAGCTGGAATCAAGATTGCCGGGAGAAATTATCAATAACCTCAGATATGCAGATGACACCACCCTTATGGCAGAAAGTGAAGAGGAACTAAAAAGCCTCTTGATGAAAGTGAAAGAGGAGAGTGAAAAAGTTGGCTTAAAGCTCAACATTCAGAAAACGAAGATCATGGCATCTGGTCCCGTCACTTCATGGGAAATAGATGGAGAAACAGTGGAAACGGTGTCAGACTATTTTTTTTTTTGGCCTCCAAAATCACTGCAGATGGTGACTGCAGCCATGAAATTAAAAGACGCTTACTCCTTGGAAGAAAAGTTATGACCAACCTAGATAACATATTCTAAAGCAAAGACATTACTTTGCCAACTGAGGTCCATCTAGTCAAGGCTATGGTTTGTCCAGTGGTAATGTATGGAATTGATGTTTTTGAACTGTGGTGTTGGAGAAAACTCTTGAGAGTCCCTTGGACTGCAAGGAGATCCAACCAGTCCATTCTGAAGGAGATCAACCCTGGGATTTCTTTGGAAGGAATGATGCTAAAGCTGAAACTCCAGTACTTTGTCCACCTCATTCAAAGAGTTGACTCATTGGAAAAGACTCTGATGCTGGGAGGGATTTGGGGCCGGAGAAGAAGGGGACAACCAAGGATGAGATGGCTGGATGGCATCACTGACTCGATGGACGCGAGTCTGAGTGAACTCTGGGAGTTGGTGATGGACAGGGAGGCTTGACATGCTGCAATTCATGGGGTCGCAAAGAGTCAGACACGACTGAGCGACTGAACTAATTAAAGTATGTACATTATTTAGACAACGGGAGAAGCCACCTCGCGCCTGAGGCCAGGGGCAGTGACCCTGAGGAGCCACCCCAAGCCCAAGGCTAGGGACATCAGCTGGAAGGAGCCACCCACGCCTGAGGCAGGGCCTGCAGCCGGGAGGAACAACCCGAGGAGCGGTGGCTGAGCAGCACAGGAGGGCCTAGAGGAGCTATCCCACACTGAAGGTCAGGAATGGTGGCGGTAAGGAGATACCCCTCATCCAAGGTAAGGAGCAGTGGCTGTGCTTTGCTGGAGCAGCCATGAAGAGACACCACACACTCAAGGTAAGAGAAACCCAAGTAAGATGGTAGATGTTGCAAGAGGGCAGCAGAGGGCAGACACACTGAAACCATGCTCACAGAAAACTAGTCAATCTAATCACACTAGGACCACAGCCTTGTCTAACTCAATGAAACCAAGCCATGCCTGCAGGGCAACCCAAGACAGGCGGGTCATGGTGGAGAGGCCTGACAGAATGTGGTCCACTGGAGAAGGGAATGGCAAACCACTTCAGTATTCTTGCCTTGAGAACCCAATGAACAATATGAAAAAGCAAAATGATAGGATACCGAAAGAGGAACTCCCCAGGTCATTAGGTGCCCAATATGCTTCTGGAGATAAGAGGAGAAATAAACACAGAAAGAACAAAGGGATGGAGCCAAAACAAAAACAATACCCAGCTGTGGATGTGACTGGTGATAGAAGCAAGATCTGATGCTGTAAAGAGCAATATTGCATAGGAACCTGGAATGTCAGGTCCATGAATCAAAGCAAATTGGAAGTGGTCAAACAAGAGATGGCAAGGGTGAACGTCAACATTCTAGGAATCAGCAAACTAAAATGGACTGGAATGGGTGAATTTACCTCAGATGACCATTATATCTACTACTGTGGGCAGGAATCCCTCAGAAGAAATGGAGTAGCCATCATGGTCAACAAAGGAGTCCAAAATGCAGTACTTGAATACAATCTCAAAAACGACAGAATGATCTCTGTTCCTCTCCAAGGCAAACCATTCCATATCACAGTTATCCAAGTCTATGCCCCAACCAGTAATGCTGAAGAAACTGAAGTTGAACGGTTTTATGAAGACCTACAAGAACTTTTAGAACTAACACCCAGAAAAGATGTCCTTTTCATTATAGGGGACTGGAATGCAAAAGTAGGAAGTCAAGAGACACCTGGAATAACAGGCAAATTTGTCCTTGGAATGCGGAATGAAGCAGGGTAAAGACTAATAGAGTTTTGCCAAGAAAATGCACTGGTCATAGCAAACACCCTCTTCCAACAACACAAGAGAAGACTCTACACATGGACATCACCAGACGGTCAACACCGAAATCAGATTGATTATATTCTATGCAGCCAAAGATGGGAAGCTCTATAGAGTCAGCAAAAACAAGACCAGGAGCTCACTGTGGCTCAGATCATGAACTCCTTATTACCAAAGTCAGAGTTAAACTGAAGAAAGTAGGGAAAACTGCTAGACCATTCAGGTAAGCCCTAAATCAAATCCCTTATGATTATAGAGTGGAAGTGAGATATAGATTTAAGGGCCTAGGTCTGAAAGATAGAATGCTTGCTGAACTATGGAATGAGGTTCGTGCCATTGTACAGGAGACAGGGATCAAGACCATCCTCATGGAAAAGAAATGCAAAAAAGCAAAATTGCTGTCTGGGGAGGCCTTACAAATAGCTGTGAAGAGAAGAGAGGAGAAAAGCAAAGGAGAAAAGGAAGGCTATAGGCATCTAAGTGTAGATTTCCAAAGAATAGCAAGAAGAGATAGGAAAGCCTTCTTCAGCAACCAATGCAAAGAAATAGAGGAAAACAACAGATTGGGAAAGACTAGATATCTCTTCAGGAAAATTAGAGATACCAAGGGAAAATTTCATGCAAAGATGGGCTCGATAAAGGACAGAAATGGTCTGGACCTAACAGAAACAGAAGATATTAAGAAGAAGGTGGCAAGAGTACACAGAAGAACTGCACAAAAAAGATCTTCACGACCCAGATAGTCATGATGATGTGATCACGAATCTAGAGCCAGACATCTTGGAATGTGAAGTCAAGTGGGCCTTAGAAAGCATCACTACGAACAAAGCTAGTGGAGGTGATGGAATTCCAGTTGAGCTGTTTCAAATCCTGAAAGATGATGCTGCGAAAGTGCTGCACTCAATATGCCAGCACATTTGGAAAACTCAGCAGTGGCTACAGGACTGGAAAAGATCAGTTTTCATTCCAGTTCCAAAGAAAGGCAATGCCAAAGAATGCTCAAACTACCGCACAATTGCACTCATCTCACATGCAAGTAAAGTAATGCTCAAAATTCTCCAAGCCAGGTTTCAGCAATACATGAACCGTGACCTCCCTGATGTTCAAGCTGGTTTTAGAAAAGGCAGAGGAACCAGAGATCAAATTGCCAACATCTGCTGGATCACGGAAAAAGCAAGAGAGTTCCAGAAAAACCTCTATTTCTGCTTTATTGACTATGCCAAAGCCTTTGACTGTGTGGATCACAATAAACTGTGGAAAATTCTGAAAGGGATGGGAATACCAGACCACCTGACCTGTCTCTTCAGAAATCTGTATGCAGGTCAGGAAGCAACAGTTAGAACTGGACATGGAACAACAGACTGGTTCCAAATAGGAAAAGGAGTGTGTCAAGGCTGTATATTGTCACCCTGCTTATTTAACTTATATGCAGACAACATCATGAGAAACGCTGGACTGGAAGAAACACAAGCTGGAATCAAGATTGCCAGGAGAAATATCAATACCTCAGATATGCAGATGAAATCACCCTTATGGCAGAAAGTGAAGAGGAACTCAAAAGCCTCTTGATGAAAGTGAAAGAGGAGAGCGAAAAAGTTGGCTTAAAGCTCAACATTCAGAAAACGAATATCATGGCATCTGGTCCCATCACTTCATGGGAAATAGATGGGGAAACAGTGGAAACTGTGTCAGACTTTATTTTTTTGGGCTCCAGAATCACTGCAGATGGTGACTGCAGCCATGAAATTAAAAGACGCTTACTCCTTGGAAGAAAAGTTATGACCAACCTAGGTAGCATATTCAAGAGCAGAGACATTACTTTGCCGACTAAGGCCATCTAGTCAAGACTATGGTTTTTCCTGTGGTCGTGTATGGATGTGAGAGTTGAACTGTGAAGAAAGCTGAGCGCAAAGAATTGATCCTTTGAAGTGTGGTGTTGGAGAAGACTCTTGAGAATCCCTTGGACTGCAAGGAGATCCAACCAGTCCATTCTGAAGGAGATCTACCCTGGGATTTCCATGAAAGGAATGATACTCAAGCTGAAACTGCAGTACTTTGGCCGTGTCATGGGAAGAGTTGACTCATTGGAAAAGAGTCTGATGCTGGGAGGGATTGGGGGCAGGAGGAGAAGGGGACAGCAGAGGATGAGATGGCTGGATGGCATCACTGACTCAATGGACGTGAGTCTGAGTGAACTCCGGGAGATGATGATGGATAGGGAGGCCCGGAGTGCTGCGATTCATGGGGTCGCAAAGAGTCGGACACGACTGAGTACTGAACTGATTATTGCACACTTAGTAGATTGCAGTAGTGTAACATTATTTTTATATACACTAGGAAATAAAAATATTTGTGGGATTGCTTTCTTGTGATATTTGCTTTATTGCAATATCTGGAACCAAACCTACAATGTCTCAGATGTGTATTCGTATATAATTGATTTAAACAATATAGGAATACTTCAGTTAGATAAATAGCCTTTGACCCTAGAGGGGCTTTTAAAATTAATCTCTTAATGATCTCAGATTGATTGTATTTTTCTCGCTATGGGTAGGGTTGTTTTTTGGGTGGCTTATCAAGGTTTCCTGGTTAGGGAAGCTGTTTTCCTATCGGTGTTCTGGTGGGTGGAGCTGGATTTCTTCTCTCTGGAGTGCAATGAAGTGTCCAGTAATTAATTATGAGATGTCAATGGGTTTGGAGTGACTTTGGGCAGCCTGTATATTGAAGCTTAGGGCTATGTTCCTGTGTTGCTGGAGAATTTGCGTGGTATGTCTTGCTCTGAAACTTGTTGGCCCTTGGGTGTTGCTTGGTTTCAGCATAAATATGGAGGCATTTGATGAGCTCTGTCGATTAATGTTCCCTGGAGTCAGGAGTACTCTGGTGTTCTCAGGATTTGGACTTAAGCCTCCTGCTTCTGGTTTTCAGTCTTATTTTTACAGTAGCCTCAAAACTTCTCCATCTATACAGCAGCATTGATAAAACATCTAGGTTGAAGATGAAATGTTTCTCCACAGTGAGGGATACCCAGAGATGTTCAGAGTTACATGGAGAAGAGAAGAGGGAGGAATGAGACAGAGGTGGCCAGGAGGATAAAAGGGGGAATCAAAAGGAGAGAGACAAATCCAGTCAGTAATCAGTTCCCTAAGTTCCTCCACCATCTGGAACACACAAAGAGATTCACAGAGATGGGTAGAGAAGAGAAGGAGGAGGGAGGAGATAGAGGCGACCTGGTGGAGAAAAAGGAGAGTACAAAGGAGGAGAGAGCAGTCAAGCCAGTAATCTCACTTCCAAGTAAAAATGGGTACTGAAAATTGGGTTCTTAAAGGTACAAAATTGACAACAAATACCAAAAAAGCAAAGATTAAAAATCTAGAGTAGAGGTTGGATTTTCAAAAATACAATATTAAAGAAAAAAAAGTCACAAAAATTATAAAATATATATATATGAAGTTTGCTTTAAAAAATAAGGTCTCTCTTTTTTATTTTGCAAAGTAATGGTAGGTTATAAAAATGAAAATTAAAGGAGTAATAGAAGATTTAAAAGTTAAAGAAAAATAGTAAAAATATATCTAGGACTTTCTCTGGTGTTGTTGTGGGCAGTGTGGGGTCAGTTCATTTTCAGATAGTTCCTTGATCTGGCTTTTATTTCCCAAGATTGATAGACCCCTTCCTATGTAGTCGGTACTAACTATAGGGTTTTAATATATTGTACCTTCCAAGGAGGTTCCCTCTGTTTTAGCTTCTTCTGTTTACTGGTCTCTTCCTTCAATGTCTAATTTCTGCCCTGGCTCAAGGGGGCGGTGGTGGACACTTTTTTAGGCTCACTTGTTCAGTAGTGCTGTGGGGAGGGAGGGATGCTGCAAACAAATAACACTGGCATGTGCTTGCAGTGTCTCGGTCACACTGGGTTTGCTCCCGCTCACGGTGTGTGTGCTTTCCCTATCAACACTGCTTACACCGTAGGTTGCTCTGACGGAACCTGTCTGAGGCTGGCCCTAGGTTGTATGCACATCCCAGGTCTAAGCTGCTCAGGTTCAGGTACTCGGGTAGTCCTCAGAGGTGCACACTAGGTTGGGCCTCCGTTTTGTGCCCTTCCCAGGTCCAAGCAGCTCAGGTGATCAGGTGTTTGGCAAGTGCAGTTGCTGCAACTTATCACCTCCCCCACTCCTGCCACTCGGTTTTCTGGGTGTACAACCAGTGCACCTTCTCAGGTGGATGTTGACTGTCCAGAATCCCAAGAATTGGTTAGCAATGAAGCCTGCTTGCAGATTGGTAGATGATGCCTCTCTGGGGCCGTGACTGCCCTCTTCCAGCTCTGGCTGACCTCACCTGCCTGTCACCAGAGGTGGGGGATGGGCCAGTCTGCAGCTGGCAAGCTCTGCTCAGTCCTTTGTTCTATAAGCTGGCCTGACAGTTTCTTCAGTTCAATTCAGTTCAGTCGCACAGTCATATCTGACTCTTTGCAACCCCATGAATTGCAGCATGCCAGGCCTCCCTGTGCAACACCAACTCCCAGAGTATACCCAAACTCTTGTCCATGGGGTCGTTGATGCCATCCAGCCATCTCACTCTCTGTCGTCTCCTTCTCCTCATGCCCCCAAACCCTCACAGCATCAGAGTCTTTTCCAATGAGTCAACTCTTCGCATGAGGTGGCCAAAGCATTGAAGTTTCAGCTTTAGTATCATTCCTTCCAAAGAACATGCAGGACTGATCTTTAGAATGGACTGGTTGGAAATCCTTGGAGTCCAAGGGACTCTCAAGAGTCTTCTCCAACACCACAGTTTAAAAGCATCAATTATTCGGCACTCAGTTTTCTTCACAGTCCAACTCTCACATCCATACATGACCACTGGAAAAACAATAGCCTTGACTAGATGGACCTTTGATGGCAAAGTAAGATCTCTGTTTATGAATATGCTATCTAGGTTGACCATAACTTTCCTTCCAAGGAGTAAGCGTCTTTTAATTTCATGGCTGCAGTCACCATTTGCAGTGATTTTGGAGCCTGAGAAAATAAAGTCTGACACTGTTTCCCCATCTATTTCCCATGAAGTGATGGGACCAGATGCCATGATCTTCGTTTTCTGAATGTTGAGTTTTACACCAACTTTTTCGCTCTCCTCTTTCACTTTCATCAAGAAGCTTTTAAGTTCCTCTTCATTTTCTGCCATAAGGATGGTGTCATCTGCATATCTGAGATTATTGATATTTCTCCTGGCAATCTTGATTCCAGCTTGTACTTCTTCTACCCCAGCATTTGTCATGATGTATTCTGTATATGTTAAATAAGCACGGTGACAGTATACAGCCTTGACTTATTCCTTTTCCTATTTGGAACCAGTCTGTTGTTCCATATTCAGTTCTAACTGTTGCTTCCTGACCTGCACATAGGTTTCTCAAGAGGCTGGTCAGGTGGTCTGGTATTTCCATCTCTTTCAGAATTTTCCACAGTTTATTGTGGTCCACACATTCAAAGGCTTTGGCATAGTCAATAAAGCAGAAATAGATGTTTTTCTGGAGCTCTTTTACTTTTCCCTTGATCCAGCAGATATTGGCAATTTGATCTGTGGTTCCTCTGCCTTTTCTAAAACCAGCTTGAACATCAGGGTGTTCACGGTTCACGTATTGCTGAAACCTGGCTTGGAGAATTTTGTGCATTACTTTACTAGCGTGTGAGATGAGTGCAACTCTGCAGTAGTTCGAGCATTCTTTGGCATTGCCTTTCTTTGGGATTGGAATGAAAACGGACCTTTTCCAGTCTTGCGGCCACTGCTGCGTTTTCCAAATTTGCTGCCATACTGATTGCAGCACTTTCACAGCATCACTTTCCAGAATTTGAAATAGCTCAACTGGAATTCCATCACCTCTACTAGCTTTGTCTGTAGTGATGCTTTCTAAGGCCCGCTTGACTTCACATTCCAGGATGTCTGGCTCTAGGTGAGTGATCACACCATCATGATTATCTGGGTCGTGAAGACCTTTTTTGTACAGTTATTCTGTGTATTCTTGCCCCCTCTTCTTAATATCATCTGCTTCTGTTAGGTCCATACCATTTCAGTCCTTTATCGAGCCCGTCTTTGCATAAGACAGTGTCTTAGGTTAGGGCTTTTCACATGGTAGCTATCCCACAGTCTGGTTTGCTATCCCAAGTTAGTTCCTTCAGATTGCCCTCAGGGCATTCAGGCCTTGTCCTTACTCTAAGCAATGCAGCCCGCGCCTCCCTACCCAGCCCCCACTTGCTAGTGGGGGATGCAGCTGTTTGCACTGCTTCTCCACTGGGGGAGTTACTATTAGGCAGGTAATCTGTGGGTTTTAATTATTTATTTATTTTTCCTCCCGGTTATGTTGTGCTCTGTGGTTCCAAGGCTCACCACAGACTCTGCAGTGAGAGTGTTTTCTGGTGTTTGGAAACTTCTCTCTCTTTTAAGACTCCCTTCCCAGGACAGAGCTCCATCCCTACCTCTTTTGTCTTTCTTTTTGTCTTTTATATTTTTTCCTACCTCCTTTCATAGACAATGGGCTGCTTTTCTGGGTGCCTGATGTCCTCTGCTGGCATTCAGAAGTTGTTTTGTGGAATTTACTCATCGTTCAAATGTTCTTTTGATGAATTTGTGGGGGAGAAAGTGGTCTCCCCGTTCTATTCCTCCACCATCTTAGGACTGCCTCCTGATTGTACTTTTCATAATTAATGTACTTTTATTTGAATAAATTCCATGCATTGCTCTAAGACAGTATTTACCATCAATTCTAAGTAACTATTTTGTTTCTATAGATAAAAGCTGAATAATTTTCTTCACATAAATAAGGACATGGAGAGTAGCATTTAGATATTTGAATTACTTGTGAGTTTTAGGCAAAACAAAACAAAACATAGTGTTCTTTTATGGTAAAGAATCTACCTGCAATCGAGAGATGTGGGTTGGATCCCTGCATTGGGAAGATCCCTGAGAAGGGAGCAGCTACTCATTCCAGTATTCTGGCCTGGAATATTCCATGGACTGTATAGTCCATGGGGTAGCAAAGAGCTGGACATGACTGAGCAACTTTCATTTTCATCCTTTCATCATCATAATCATCACTTTACTACAAACTTTTTTTTTTCTTGTCAGCAAAAAAAGTTTATTCCTTTTAAGGACAATGAAACTACATCCCAAGCCTTAATCTAAAATGAATTATAATGATCTCTTAGTTGGCAATTGCTTTGATTCCTTCTTTAAATACATAAAAAAACAAAGAGTTGAAATTTTGACTTAAAGTCAATTGCTCTTCAATTGACTTAAAAGTCAGTGCAATTGCTATGAGGTCTTTAGAACTATTTAACATTATATTAATATCAGCAGGATTCTCAGACAGCTTTATATTCGCTCACACTTCACCTGTGTCATGGGCTGTGTTAAAGTAAGCTCTCCTTTTTGCCTATTTTAGCTTTCAAACAATTTCTCACTCTTCTGTTAAACAGTCTAACACTTTATATCTTATAACAGCTGTTTGTATTTATATCAACCTGCAATTCATTGCCTTACTTCATGGTTTTATCTTAGCATGTGGCATATGTCAGGAAAATTGCCTCTGGAGTGAAAGTACTGGCTAGATTTTGTTAAACCAGAAGCAATGCCATAGACTTTTCTTACAGGCAGCAGAGGTATTGGCACATTCAAATCCAACCTCCAACATGCTTTCTTTACTGAAATTGTAAGCCAGTCTCTGGACTTGCCTCTCTGGCTTAAAATGGAATTAGTTACCAGTCATGCAACTTTCAGACTTCCCAGGTAGCACTAGTGGTAAAGAATTCACCTGCCAATGCAGGAGATGTGAGAGATGTGGCTTCTATCCCTGAGTCCAGATTATTTCCTGGAGAAGGGCATGGCAGCCCACTCTAGTACTCTTGCCTGGAGAATCCCATGGACAGAGGAACCTGAAGGGTTACAGTCCATAGTGTCACAAAAAGTTGGACATGACTGAAGCAACTTAACGTGCATGCTCACATGCTGCTTTCACAAATCAAGATCCCCAGATAGCTTCCTAGAGCTGATCAAGCAGACCTTGGCCTCCATATTGCTAGCAGTGGTCTTCTTGCTGGGCTGCAAATAAGATCCACCTCTTAATTCAAAACACTGTTTATCCAAATATGTTTTAAGTCAATTTTGATTTGAGTTGTCTCAAAATTTTGATTTCTCCTCTTTGTGTGTGTGTGTTAATCACTCCATCGTTTCCAACTCTTTGTGACTCCATGGACTGTAGCCCGCCAGGCTCCTCTGTCCATGGGATTCTCCAGGCATGAATACCAGAATGGATTGCCATTCCCTTCTCCAGGGGATCTTCCTCACCCAGGAACTGAACCTGGGTCTTGTGAATTGCAAGCAGATTCTTTACCATCTGAGCCACCAGGGAAGCCCTTCTCTTAATGTTCTTTCAGATATCTATAATCTGATGTTAGTTATAAGCTCTTAGTTATGAAAATTCTCTCACTTGTTTTGCTGTCTAGAATCCCTCCACCACTGGAAAGATCACATAAAATACTAGTTTTTATTTCATAGATTTATCTATTTTTATAGATTATTTACAGATTTTTATAGTTTTTTTTCACAGATTTTTATCTATTTTTCTGGGCTCCAAAATCACTTCAGATGGTGACTGCAGCCATGAAATTAAAAGATGCTTACTCCTTGGAAGGAAAGTTATGACCAACCTAGATAGCATATTCAAAAGCAGAGACATTACTTTACCAACAAATGTCCATCTAGCCAAGGCTATGGTGTTTCCAGTGGTCATGTATGGATGTGAGAATTGGACTGTGAAGAAAGCTGAGCACTGAAGAATTGATGCTTTTGAACTGTGGTGTTGGAGAAGACTCTGGAGAGTCCCTTGGACTGCAAGGAGATCCAACCAGTCCATCCTAAAGGAGATCAGTCCTGGGTGTACATTGGAAGGACTGATGTTGAAGCTGAAACTCCAATACTTTGGCCACCTGATGCAAAAAGCTGACTCGTTTGAAAAGACCCTGATGCTAGGGAAGATTGAGGGCAGGAGGAGAAGGGGACAACAGAGGATGAGACGGTTGGATGGCATCACTGACTCGATGGACAGGGATTTGGGTGGACTCTGGGAGTTGGTGATGAACAGGGATGCCTGGTGTGCTGCGGTTCATGGGGTCGCAAAGAGTTGGGCACGACTGAGTGACTGAACTGACTGAACTGAACTGAGCTATTAATAATCATGATAGATAGATAGATATACAACAGAATTTCTAGTTCTTAGAAATGTAAATAAATATTCCACCTAAAGAAGACTTCAGTCCACTGGGACAGTCCTAAAATTAAGATGTTATTTCAATTATGGCTTCCCTGGTGGCTCAGAGGGTAAAGCATCTGCCTGCAATGCGGGAGACTGGGGTTCAATCCCCGGTTGGGAAGCTCCCCTGGAGAAGGAAATTGTAACTCACTCCAATATTATTGCCTGGAGAATCCCATGGACAAAGTAGCCTGGTAGGCTACAGTCCACTGGGTCACAAAGAGTTGGACACAACTGAGTGACTTCACTTTTTTTTTTTTTTTTTTCAATTATGACAGGTTCTACTTACTACACTGGGGAAATATGAAAACATATGAGAAAGGAGTTTTACCTAGTTAAGGAATGAAGTAGTACTAAACTCAATGCAGAAATTTAGATACAAAACATGAGTGACCAAAAGATGAGAGGATGAAAGCAGTTGTTACTAGGTAAGGAACAATATTATAAAGACTTTCTCAGTTGACTCAAAGTTGACAGCTTGGTTGTTCAGCAACCTATAAAGAATTCTGTATCTTTGAGAGATTTGTTTGGGAGATGTTAAGTAGCTGCCATATACATAGTATAAATTTATTTCATAGTGTTCTTAAGAAAAAAAATCAGTTGAAGTAGATAACAGAGCCATGGTCAAATGATTTCTCTAATAATCATTCTTTCCCATACTTTTAATATATAATCAATTTCATATATGTTATTTTTCCAGAGGAGAAAAATAAGCTATCACATAGAAAGCATAGCTCATAATAGGATAATTAGATAAAATAAGTTGGGAGCCATTCATATTCTCCTATTGGGAGTTTTATTTTAATCATTAGCAATTTGGCATTCTTAAAAGATGACATTTTATCTCAAAGTTAAGGACATAGGAGTCTAGAGGGGTGTCTGTAAATAAAACACTATGCAACATCAACACACTAATAAATAATTTTAAGTATAAACTCTGTTGACTACAATATTAAAATCATTTGTTTTGACGATTACTTTTAAGAATCTTAGTTTCAACTTGAAGATGAACATGTAAGCATAATGTTGTAAAGATAAATTACAAAGTTTGAAAATTACTACAACTCTAACTCTAGAATAGAAGAGCAGAAAATGCATTTAGTGAAGAGAAAATTAAACAAAAGAAACTTATCTTTCAAAACATAGGCAAAATTCAAATGCACAAGTGCAAAAAATAGTCCTGAGTTATCAGAAACAAGATGAATAGAGAGGAAAAAGTTCCATCAAAACACATTTTGAAGTGATATTCCTTTTTTTGTAAGAAATTCTACAAAAGTGGCAATTAGCAACTCTTGTTTATTGTGCAACTGCAATTCTATTTTAGTCTTGTTTGGAAGAAAGCCCAAAAGTAGAATTGCATAGTTAAGATCCTTTAAAAGAAGAGTAAGATATTTTGATAACCCTGAAAAAGCATATGTTATGCTTCAGATGACTGGATTAAATGGCTTTTTATTTAAAGCGTTTATGGAAACAAAAATAAATGTTCCACAAAGTAACAAATAGCCAAAGGGCAGATGGAGGACGTCAGCATCTAGAGAAAGGACAGACAGAATTTATGGGTCGCAATTGGCATGGAACATTACCTTAATTTTTCAGATATAAACTCAATGTTTGCAAATGACTATAAGAGCATATTTAAATGAATAACAGGTAAATTAATGTATTTTACTGGCCTAAACGTATTTTTATCTTCCAGTGTCTTTCAACATTTTCCTACGTTGAATATCTACTAAGGTTATAAAATAAGTTAATATCAAATGTATTTATTTTAAAGTTTTGACTTGAGGAAAAATGTTTTGTAGCTTTTGTAGAGTCAGATAACTAGTCATATTTGTTCCCCAAACCCACCTTATCTATACTGCATTTAAATTTCTTATGTGTGTTCAACAATGACAACAACAAAATAACCTGAAACCAGAGAATGATTATGCGACATTTCCTGGTACTTTTTAGTTCTGTCCCAGATTCAATTTACCAGTTATCTCATACATACTTCAGTTAAAAACCATAGGCTTTTTCCTGATGGCAATATTATAAAATATATATATATGTATATGTGTGTGTGTGTGTATGTATGTGTGTGTGTATATATATATATATATAAAGGCAGAGGAACCAGAGATCAAATTGCCAACATCTGCTGGATCATGGAAAAAGCGACAGAGTTCCAGAGAAACATCTATTTCTGCTTTATTGACTATGCCAAAGCCTTTGACTGTGTGGATCACAATAAACTGTGGAAAATTCTGAAAGAGATGGGAATACCAGACCACCTGACCTGCCTCTTGAGAAATCTCTATGCAGGTCAGGAAGCAACAGTTAGAACTGGACATGGAACAATAGACCGGTTCCAAATAGGAAAAGGAGTACGTTGTCGGGAGCCAGCGTGAGGAATCCCACCCGTGACAAGGTCATGCGGAAGGAAGCCTGACAAAACACAAGGACATGTTCAGCTTCAGGGATTCCCCCTGGAAATTCCTGAGCATCCACCCTCCAAGACCAGAATCTGCCTGCTTTACTGTGTTATGCTTTCCACCTACTCTTCTGTCATTAACAGGGGACTGTCCCCCCACCACCTTTTTTTGGAAAAAATTAGAGCTTTTAGATAATAAATCTCCTGGGCATAATACAAGTGTTACAATCCAAAAACCCCTCTGATGGATTTTTAGCCTGCCTGCAGGACTCCTACAGCTGCCTTGTTTGAGGCCTCCCGACTGCGGGAGGCACAGGAAGCTTAAAACATCCTAGGAATGTCGAGGCTTCCAAGGAGTCAAAATCATTAGAATAGGATTGATTAAAGGTTTCATTTGTTAAGCCAATACTTGCTGCCAAATTTTCATATCTTTTATTTTTAGGTATAGTTGGTATATAGAAAAACAGGTAGTAGACCTGGTATTAGCAACACTAGATCTTTGAGTTAAGTACTTTCTTTGTTATAACCCACTGCACCTTTGTTCTATAGGAACGTAACTTTTTTGTACTTTGAGGGTGATGCAGAGTAAAGAAAAAACACTTCTAGGGAAAAGGAGTTTTCTGGACAATTATCCAGGAAGAGAGCCATAAAAATGTTAACAAGCCTCTTGGCCAGAAGATAATGTAAACCACCTGAGAACTTTTGTATACGAGAGGGTATGTAAAAGGAAAGCCTTGTCTCAGTGAGGATCAGGACTGCTGCCCCTGCATAACTCTATTTCTTTCTGTACAACTTGGGGTATATAAGCTGATTTTGAAAAATAGTTTTTGGAGTCTTGCACCGATGCTGGGCTTCCCCATGTCGTTCTTTTCTTTTTCCGGCTGAATTCCCATTTGGAGCAGGGAAGCTCATCATGTCTACTTATTTGTCCCGGCTTCTAAGATCCGTAAGAGAGAGAGCCTAAGGCGGGGCACTCTCCGATATTCAAACGGACGCCGGTGGCCCAACGTAGATGGTGCAAGTTCCTTGTCTGGAACTTTATTGGTCTTCCACATAATCCAAGTTATTCAGCCCTCTTTCTCTACTTAATTTTCCTACTATACTATTGTTTCTTAATCTAATCTTATATTAATAAACAAATAAGTTTTTCTCACGCCAACGCCATCCCCGCTTTGAATTCCCTGGATCCACCGGGGCAGGACCCCGGCAACGTCATGGCTGTATATCGTCACCCTGCTTATTTAACATCTATGCAGAGTACATCATGAGAAACGCTGGACTGGATGAAACACAAGCTGGAATCAAGATTGCTGGGAGAAATATCAATAATCTCAGATATGCAGATGATACCACCCTTATGGCAGAAAGTGAAGAGGAACTAAAAAGCCTCTTGATGAAAGTGAAAGAGGAGAGTGAAAAAGTTGGCTTAAAGCTCAACATTCAGAAAACGAAGATTATGGCATCTGGTCCCATCACTTCATGGGAAATAGATGGAGAAACAGTGGAATCAGTGTAAGACTTCATTTTTGGGGGGCTCCAAAATCACTGCAGATGGTGACTGAAGCCATGAAATTAAAAGATGCTTACTCCTTGGAAGAAAAGTTATGACCAACCTGGATAGTATATTCAAAAGCAAAGACATTACTTTGCCAACTAAGGTCCATCTAGTCAATGCTATGGTTTTTCCAGTGGTCATGTATGGATGTGAGAGTTGGACTGTGAAGAAAGCTGAGCGCTGTAGAATTGATGTTTTTGAACTGTGGTGTTGGAAAAGACTCTTGAGAGTCCCTTGGACTGCAAGGAGATCCAACCAGTCCATTCTGAAGGAGATCTACCCTGGGATTTCCATGAAAGGAATGATACTCAAGCTGAAACTGCAGTACTTTGGCCGTGTCATGGGAAGAGTTGACTCATTGGAAAAGAGTCTGATGCTGGGAGGGATTGGGGGCAGGAGGAGAAGGGGACGACTGAGGATGAGATGGCTGGATGGCATCACTGACTCGATGGATGAGAGTCTGAGGGAACTCCGGGAGTTGATGATGGACAGGGCGGCCTGGTGTGCTGTGATTCATGGTATTGCAAAGAGTCGGACATGACTGAGCGACTGAACTGAACTGACGTGCATGTGTGTGTGTGTGTGTGTGTGTGTGTGTATATATATATATATATATATATATATATATATATATATATATATATTAGGCTTCACTTTGCTTACACCCAAAAGCAAGAGGAAATAGTCTTTAAAGCAACTGTACACATAAATGTTTATCTAATATTATTTTGGGATATGTCCAGCTTTATTTTACGTGGGGATATGTACTTATCAAGATGAGGTCATAAAAATAGTGAATCCCCTTTACTTTACAATATCTATGTCATTCTTCTTTCCCTCCTCCACCAATTTGAATTTCTAATTTTGTAGGTTTTTTTTAGTATAGTATTTTAGTTTCAGATTAATAGTAAGTCATTCTCTTAAACTTTTGAAAAAGCCCATAGCCTGTAAAAAGGAGGAAAAAACAAACAAACAACTAAAAGGAATTCTTTTATCTCTCACTAGAAGAAAATAAATACTATTAATTTTGGTAGATTTTTTTTTTCAATTTAGAAATATTTTGAACAAATGTTAAACAAACAACTCTATGGTACTGTTCCAAGGGGAACTTGCCTCTAACATCACATCTTCAACAAGACATACAGCATTACCAACATCACATCCTTCCTTGAGCCCCATTCTGATCATTATCACATCTGAGAATAACCAATATTCTGACTTCTAAACTCAAATTTTTCTGTTTACTAACTTTATTTAAATGGGATCATATTCCATGTTAATATCTGTACCTGATGCCTGGCCTACTTCACTAATATCCTTTTTTTTTTTTTTTTAGGTTCACCTAGCTATTGTTTGCTGTTTCAGGGTTCAGGTTTTTATTTGATTCCATGATATGAATTCATTGCAATGAATAAATATTTAAGTTAATTTTATATTTTCCCCTTATGAATGATGTTTCCATTAACACATGTGTACATGTTTTTAGTAAAACATGTACATATATTGTATAAACAGGGAGATTAATCATGAGGTATATGTATATTATGGTTTTTTTTAATACTGTCAAGTACAAGACATTTCCAAAATAATTGTCCCAACTTATACCCTAATCAGCATGTAAGAAGATTCCAGTTGTTTTATACCTCTACCAATACTGAGTATTAAGTGTGTCTTTCAATTAAGAAATTTTGGTAGGTCTGAGTAGTGTCTATTTATATTTTAAGTCTATGTTTCCTGTTCTTTTTGAGGACATGTTGTATAAGCATGATTTATATAGTTATTTGCCCAGCACTGTTTATTAAAAATGTCTTCCTTTACTCACTAACCTG
Organism: Budorcas taxicolor; assembly: GCF_023091745.1. Taxonomy (NCBI): domain Eukaryota; kingdom Metazoa; phylum Chordata; class Mammalia; order Artiodactyla; family Bovidae; genus Budorcas; species Budorcas taxicolor. The sequence goes on along the minus strand of NC_068929.1, from coordinate 50,113,867 downwards.
TAAATTCATTTTGTCAAATCAAGTGTCCTTAAATATTTAGGTCTGCTATAAGCTTCACATATCATTCCTGTGGTCTGCAATCTTCTCTTCTAGCAATATCACATCTTAATTATTGAGCTTTATAGAAGCTATCCAACCAATGCTTTTGAAATGCAATATAGTTGGTCAATGTACAAAAATTACTGGTGAAAATGATCAAATTTTAGGATTAGTAATTTAGATAAAGTAATAAAGTCATATCTATATTTAAATAATTACTAATTAGTAAATAAACCAGAAAATAGTCAATTTTTGTCAGAACAATTCACTGGAATGTGAGCAGATATAAAAAGTATCAGATTAAGGATTATTTCTGGGAGAGGACAAATTTACAAGGTGATTTCCATCACAGAACTTTCCCTTTGGATCTGCTCATCAATTATTATAAAGAAATATTATTAATCAAGTTTTTCAAACTCATGTCTTCAGTTTTATATGGATTTAATATCTATGTTCCTCATTTTTTAAATTTATTTTTTAAAGATTTTTTGACAAAGATCATTTTAAAAGGTGGCTTCCCTGGTGGTTCAGACAGTAAAGAATCTGCATGCAATGCAGGAAATCTCAGCTTGATCCCTGGGTCGGGAATCTTCCCTGTAGAAGGGAATGATCAAGTGGCTCAGAGAGTAAAGAATTTGCCTTTAATGCAGGAGACAGGTTGGATCCCTGGGTCAGGAAGATCACCTGGAGAAGGTTATGACAACCATTCCAATACCCATTCCTGGAGAATCCCACGGACAGAGGTGTCTGACAAGCTACAAGCCATAGAGTCGCACAGAGTCAGACACAACTGAAGGGACTTAGCAAAATACATGCATTTTTAAAGTCTTTATTAAATTTGTTATAATATTGTTTCTGTTGTTTGCGTTCTAGCTTTTTGGCAGTGAAGCATGTGGAATCTTAGCTCCTAGACCAGGGATTGAGCCTGCATCCCCTGCACTGAAGGCAAAGTCTTAACCACTACTCAGTCATTTATTTTTGAAATACCTTCCTTTCATTTCCAGATTCTTCTCTCTTACTTTTATCTTCCATGTCATGTTATGCTATTATATACAAAGAAGAGGAAACTCAAACAGTTATCCAAAGTCATACAGTGTCGTTACTGTTCAGTCACCCAGTTGTTTCCAACTTTTTGCCACCCCATGGACTGCAGCACTGCAGGCCTCAGCACCTCCCAAAGTTTGCCCAAGTTTATATCCATTGCATTGGTGATGCCATCCAGCCATCTCATCCTCTGATGCCCTCTTCTCTTTCTGCCCTCAGTCTTGCCCAGAATCAGGGACTTTTCCAATGAGTCAGCTGTTCCTATCAGATAACCAAAATACCGGAGTTTCAACTTCAGCATCAGTCCTTCCAATGAGTATTCAGGGTTGATTTCCCTTAAGATTGACTGGTTTGATCTCCTTGCTGTCCAAGGAACTCTCAGGAGCCTTCTCTAGCACCACAGCTCAAAGGCATCAAATTCTTCAGTGCTCAGCCTTCTTTATCGTCCAACTCTCACAACTGTAAGTGACCACTGGAAATGTTATAGAGTGTATTGTGTGCCAAAAATAAAATGTAAATTTAAGCATGACTAACGATGAAAGAAGCAATCTACCTTATATTTCAGAAAGGCCTTATTTTGTTCATTACTTACTTATTAGATAAATAGTAGCACTATTTTTAAGGCTTCCCAAGTGACTCAATGGCAAAGAATATGCCTGCCAATGCAGGAGATGTGCATTTGATCCCCGGATCATTAAGATCCTCTGGAGAAGGAAATGGCAACCCACTCCAGAGTTCTTTCCTGGGAAATTCCACGCAGAAAGGAGCTTGTCAGGCTACACTCATGGGATGGGAAAGAGTCAGACATGACTGAGTGGCTGAGTACAATGAATAAATGAACATTGCATGTAGAACCAAAAATGCATACATTTAATATCTTTAATTCTTATTTTTAGAGGAGATTATGTCACATTTCATTTAACATGTTAGAACCATTGACATTAAATTCCTTTTATAGGAATCTAAAATTTTATAGCACCTGGAATATAAATGATACTTGCTAATAACATTGTACAAATCATTATATTTATTCATTAAGTAATTTTAAATTGCTTTTCCTTTTATTCCTATAAAACCTATTTAAAAATTCATTTTGTAAAAAGTTTCATATTTATAAAATAATTTTTCCCATATAATAAAGGTTAGTCATTGAAGCATTATTTTACAATAAAGAAATTGAGATTAAGAACCCTTGGTAGCAGTGTTCATTACTCTGTCATGTCCAACTCTTTATGACTGCATGGACTGTAGCCCACCGGGTTCTTCTGTCAGTGGGATTCTCCAGGCAAGAATACTGGAGTGACTTGTCATTTCCTTTTTCAATCCAGGTCTCCCACATTGCAGGCCGATTCTTTACCATCTGAGCCACCAGGAAAACCCTCAGAGCTCTTAAGTTTCCATTTTGAGTAACTGTTTGTTTCAGCACCAGAATTCCAATCATTAGATGTCCATTCAGGTTTCTTACCATCTGTATTTTTCTAGTAAATCCTTGCTACAGATGATAGCAATCAGAACTTTAGACTATCCAAGGAAAAGGAGAGAAACATTTCCTCTACCTCCCAGAACTTATGAGTCAATATATTATTTCATAGTTTCATTGGTTCATACTTTCCTTTTAACTTCTAAAATGATCCAGGGGCAGTATTGTAGGTAGATGTATTTTGAACTTTTTCACAAACCGAGGGCTTTTTCTTCTTTCTATTTTCAGTTTTTTCATGATTTACATGGTTGCTTTGTTTTTATACTATTAAAAATAAAGAAATAAATAAAAGACACCTAGTTATTATATAAAGAGCTGTGAAAATGAAAGTGGAAAATTGCATTATATCTTCAGGTATATGAATGCATCTCCTTGGAGTGTTTCTTGTTTTAAATCAAGCAGGACAGGTCTCTTTTCCACTCTACTAATACTTTTTACCATTAGATTCTGTGGGGCATGAGTCTTTATCCTAATATCCATTTCCTTAAAAACCAAAAGCATCAGCAAACCTCAAGGGAAGATGCATTCTTATAAATCTAAAAATAATAATAATAAAGCATTTCTAGGATGTTTAACATACCAGAAGGAAGGTGATATACCTGTCTAGTTAACTCAATTCTACTCTATATCTTTAGTTAGCATTTTCAAACTGTTGCTAAGTTTACATTTTGCACCTGGATGTAAATCATAGTGTTTTTCACCTGAACAGCTTCTTTTGGATGGTTTCCCAGATTGGAGCCATTTATACACAAAATTGCCTTTTTGGCAGGAGAATTTCTAAGTGAAGCAAATAGTCTTGATTGGTCAGTACATAAAACTCACAAATGTACAGTTAGGAAAAGAAGAGTTGGTACTGTAATTGTCCAAAAAGCAGTTTTTGGCATTTGCAGAATGAAGTATTTTTATTTGATTCTTCTATACTAAGAAGGAGATAAGATTGTAGTTTTTATTTGGTAAATGGAATAAATCCAGTCCTTGTAATTTTCCATTCACTTTGAGATTTTTGTTGCCAAGTGCTGAGAGAGTGATACTCCAAATTGATTTGTATTCTTGCAGCTGAGCCTCACCAGGCTTTAGGAGCAAAACAAGTGCTGCTGCTGCTGCTGCTGCTGCTGCTAAGTCGTGTCCGACTCTGTGCGACCCCATAGATGGCAGCCCACCAGGCTCTGCCGTCCCTGGGATTCTCTGGGCAAGAACACTGGAGTGGGTCACCATTGCCTTCTCCAATGCATGAAAGTGAAAAAAGAAAGTGAAGTCACTCAGTCATGTCTGACTCTTCGTGACCCCATGGACTGCAGCCCACCAGGCTCCTCTGTCCATGGGATTTTCCAGGCAAGAGTACTGGAGTGGGTTGCCATTGCCTTCTCCGAAAACAAGTGCTAGCTGCCTCTATTTTGAATTTATGGATTTTTTAATATGCTGTAGGTTCTGTTTATTTGGATAAGTGAAAAAGATTGTGCAAAAGATTAGGCTACCAGTGAAGTATTTTGGCCGCCTCATGTGAAGAGTTGACTCATTGGAAAAGACTCTGATGCTGTGAGGGATTGGGGGCAGGAGGAGAAGGGGACGATGGAGGATGAGATGGTTGGATGACATCACTGACTCAATGGATGTGAGTCTGAGTGAACTCCAGGAGTTGGTGATGGACAGGGAGGCCTTGCCTGCTGCGATTCAAGAGTCAGACAAGACTGAGTGACTGAACTGAAGAGTGTTCACATATATTAAAGTTTGTCATTAAGAGTAAAGTCTTTAAATTTCATGCATTCAAATACTTGCTTGAAAGGTAGAGTCATGTGCTCAAAAGCTGTTTGTGTGGTCTCAACAGAACTCAGCTTCTTCATCCTTTATAACAAGCCAAAATATAGAAAATGCCTAATATGATATGTATGAGGGACAAATGAGGCGATAAATAGAAAGGATTAATTTCTGTTGGTGATCATAATAATATTTGCTTGTTAAGATTAGAATTTTTATATTCACATAAATCTCTTGGAGTTAACATTATGAACATTTTATAGTTTTATGCTTTTTTAAAAGCAATACAAAAAATAGAATTCAGGAATATTAAGTGACTTCTTCCTTTTCAAGTAGAGGAATGAGACCCAAAATTATAAGTCCTTGGTTCTCCATATGTGATTAAGTATAAGGATAAGCATTCAGAATTTCAGTGCTTGCTTATTTTTTTTTAAAGGCTTTGTTTTAAGATCTTGCCATACCTTGGTTTATTATTGTCAATATCATCTGTCATGCTTTTGTCTTATTATAGAACTGAACATTGTATGCACTTGATACTTTGTATGTTGTACAAGTTTTATGCCATATATTAGAATATATATTGAATATAATAGATGATATTAATTATTTACTTTTTTGCATAGGACTAAGTGAAAAATTCACTTCCAAACCAACAAATTTGATGTTCTTATTTGAACTTATTAGAATGATAGAAAAAAGTGAGAAGTTCTGGACAAATTTAAACTTATTGGTGCATTGGTAGTATGTGATACTGCAAAGAAAGGAAGCCCTCATAAGGAAGCAATTTCATAAGCAGCCTGAAAAGGGAAACATATTATCAGTGGAAAATTTATTTGAATCTATTTGAAAGATAATTTCTAGATATTATTTGTCCCATTAAAAATTTTGCTTGCTGAAAATGAGCTCCTTTTTAATGCTTTCTCGAATTCAATATGTGTCATTGATGACTCAGTTTGCTCTACTTATTTGCTTATTTGAGACATATTCAAGTATAGCTTCTATATATGTCATAATAAACACAGTCCTAGCCAAAATGGACTTGCAGTTTACTTGAGAAGACACCTATCATGATGGTTAATTTAGTGTGCTAATTTGACTAAGTTGAGGGACGACCAAGTGACTAATAAAAAATTATTTCTGAGTGTGTTAGTATGAGTGTTTCTGGGAGAAATTAGCATTTGAAACAGTAGACTGACTTAATGCCAGTGGGCGTCATCCAGTCCTTTGAGAGGCTGAATAGAATGCAGAAGACCAAATTCTCTTTTTTAGTTTAGTATTTAATAAAAAAATTATAATCCATACATTCGAGAGGCTCAACAAATTCTAAGTAGAATGTATTTAAAGACATCCGTTACTAGTCACATCATATATAAACTGTTAGAGACTTTCTTGAACACATCAAGAGAAAATGACTCTTCAGGTTTGGAAGAGAAGCAATAAGATTAATAGCAGTCCTCAGAAACTCTGAATTATTAAAATTCTTATTCTTCTTGTCATCTGGTCTACGCTAGATCTACACTTACATCGATGTATATGTCTTTATCTATATCTATGTATATGCTGAGGATGTGTTGTTAGTTCATAGTATTCATGCCTGGAGAATCCTCATGGACAGAGGAGCCTGGCAGACTACAGTCTATGGGGTCCCAAAGAGTCAGACATGAATGAGCAACTAAGCACAGAACAAAGTATATGAACCATAATACAGTGTTACTTAAGGAATGTCAGTCTTGATTTTTTTAGGAAACCTCCTGATTTAAAATCTGTGTGCTGGGTGCTAATGTAGCTAAACCATCTTTTGCTGAATTTTTACATGCTATATCATTTTCAGATTTTCCTTTCACCTTGTGTCTTATTTATTTATTTGTATATTTATATTTTAGTGTGTGCCCTATAAACAGCATTGAGTTGGGCCTTCTATTTTATCCAGTTTTTAATCTTTGTCTATTAACTGTGTGCTGTGCTCAGTCACTCAGTTCTTTCTGACTCTTTGAGACCCTTTGGACTGTAACTTGCCAGGCTCCTGTGTCCATAGGATATTCAGGCAAGAATATTGGAGTGGATTGCCATTTCCTTTTTCAAGGGATCTTCCCAACTCAGGGATCAACTGGCCTCTCCTCTCTCTTGCATTGCAGGCAGATTCTTTACCCTCTAAACCATCAGTGAAACCCTGTCTATTAACTGCAGTCTATATTAATTTTTATGCAATCATCATTATAATTCAGTCAGTTGAATTCAGTCACTTAATTGTGTCCAATTCTTTGCAACGTCATGGACTGCAGCATGCCAGGCTTCCTGTCCATCACCAACTCCTGGAGCTTGCTCAAACTCATGTCCATGGAGTCCATGATGCCATCCAACCATCTCATCCTCTGTCATCCCCTTCTCCTCCTGCATTTTACCTTTACCAGCATCAGGGTCTTTTCCAGTGAGTCAGTTGTTCACATCAGCTGGCGAAAGTACTGGAGTTTCAGCTTCAACAACAGTCCTTCCAATGAATAGTCAGGACTGATTTCCTTTAGGATTGACTAGTTTTATCTCCTTGCAGTCCAAGGGACTCTTGAGAGTCTTCTCCAACACCACAGTTCAAAACCAACCATTTTTCTGTGCTCATCTTTCTTTATGCTCCAACTCTCTCACAGATAACTACTGGAAAAACCATAGCTTTGACTAGACAGACATTTGTTGATGAAGTAATGTCTTTGATTTTTAATAAGCTGTTTAGGTTTGTCACAGCTTTTCTTCCAAGGAACAAGTGTCTTTAATTTCATGGCTGTAGTCACCATCGGTAGTGATTTTGGAACCCAAAATAATAAACTCTGTCACTGTTTCAATTATTTCCCCATCTATTTGCCATGAAGAGATGGGGCAGGATGCCATGATCTTAGTTTTTTGAATGTTGAGTTTTAAGCTAGCTTTTTCACTTTCCTTTTTCACTTAAATCAAGTGGCTTTTTGGTACTTCTTCACTTTCTGCCATAAGGGTGGTGTCATCTGCATATCTGAGGATATTGATATTTATCCTGACAATCTTGATTCCAGCTTGTGTTTCACCCAGCCCAGCGTTTCTCATGATATATTCTGCATATAAGTTAAATAAGCAGGGTGACAATATACAGCCTTTACATACTCCTTTTCAATCATTATAATTAAAGTTCAACAATTTGCTATTGATTTCTCGTCTTGCTGAATCAATAATTTATTAATTTAATCCATCTTCCCTGACATTTTTGCATTAGTCAACAATTTTAATTTCTTCTTCTACCATTTTATTATCATTTAAAAGAGAAAAATTGCAAGTATATTTTCTCAGATGATAAAATTCACAGACAGATGAAGCATCATATGATGCCCAAGTGGACTGCCAATTACATCCTCCAAAGCAGTTTTTTAATTTCTCTATGGCTAAAACACACAGTGATATTCAGTGTCACTTTCTACAAGTTTAATAATTAACTATTAGATATAATCTTTTCCATACTACTTGAATTGCTTTATCTATGTATATGGGAGCCAGAGAAGTGATTAAATAGATCAAATAATGAAGATAAAAATATTAAAAATTATGACTCATAAGAAAGCCATTTGCAATGATAAGTACATAATAAGTGCACAAAGATTTTAACATTTGGCACTTTAAATGTTTAAACTGAACTTCACAACTAAGTTCTAATTCTAAATATAACTTGTATTTTACATTGATAGGCATTTTATTAATGTTCTAGTTAAATTAATAACTTTTACAGAAATATAAGATCATCAAGGGAAATTTTTTTCTTCCCAAGGATACAGTCAAGCAAACCTGGGCCTAGATTTAAAGTTGTCTATTGGCCTAAAATACACAGCCTATTGTTATTGTTTAGTTGCTAATTCACATCAGACTCTCTTGGGACCCCATAGTCTGTAGCCTGCTAGGCTCCTCTACCAGTTTTCTAGAGGTATAAATCATTTATTGCTATAAAAACACTGTATTTTCTTGTACATGAAATCTCAGACTCAGGAAAAAATGGCTTTTTTTTTTTTTCAATTCCATGAAGTTTTGGTAATAGCTTTCTGAAAAAGCAAAAATTTTTTAATTTTGTTTCATAATTCTTCTTTTGATGAGGCAATTAATGTACATCATTTTTGTCTCTTTTAACTGTATACAAAAATTAGAATACATACTAATTTTAAAAGTATGATAAAACAGTACAGTGAAAAAGAAAGTATGATGATCTGTTCCTCAGTTTTAATCATTAATACAGAACTTGAGGTTTAAGTTCAGATTACTTCGTAGAATGTATGGGAAATAAAGTACATCACATCTCTAATAAAAACAAGAGATTATAAGATTCTTTCTCATTTTTGAAACTTAGATTACATTAAGTAAAACTGAAATGAACTCTTCCAGGGATTCATTGGGGAAGGGCATTTTAATTTTACATAATGGGGGCTTCCCTGATATCTCAGCTGGTAAAGAATCCACCTGCATTGCAGGAGACCCCAGTTTGGCACATGATTTGGTAGGATCCCCTGGAGGAAAGCATGTATTCTTGCCTAGAGAATCCCCATGGACAGAGGAGCTTGGCAGGCTACAGTCCATGGGGTCACAAAGAGTCAGACATGATTGAACAACAAAGAACAGCATAGCACAGCAAAATTGAAATGTACACTTGAGATAATATTGCAGAAAAATCTATATAAAATATCAAAATTGTTGTTTTGTGATGAATATAATACTGAAATCAGTTCACACGGTAGAAACTAGGCAAGAAAATTCATTGTGATTTTCATTGCTTTGGTGATTATTACTTGACCAATCAATATCAATTAATTCTATGGCTATGTCATCCTGAAATCATATCCATTCATAGTCATTAAACTTTTTATTATTACATATTATGATACCATTGGCAACCCACTCCAATACTCTTGCCTGGAAAATCCCATGGACGGAGGAGCCTGGTAGGCTGCATTCCATGGGGTCGGCAAGAGTTAGACATGACTGAGCGACTTCACTTTCACTTTTCACTTTTATACACTGGAGAAGGCAATGGCAACCCACTCCAGTGTTCTTGCCTGGAGAATCCCAGGGACGATGGAGCCTGGTGGGCTGCCATCTATGGGGTCGCAGAGAGTCGGACACGACTGAAGCAACTTAGCAGCAGTAGCAGCAGCATACCATTTATACACTTAGATTATATTATTGTTTCCTCTCTAGGAAAATAAGTATGTAACATCAGCAAACAATTTCCTAAATGATTGCTTCTAAGTTGAAATATCTTTATTATATTTATGAAAATTTTTACCTTGTGAATTTAAAAATTTCCATGATATAACTATACACAGCCAAATATATGCCTCCAAAATTTAGAAAAACTTTTTAAATTTGATTATTAAATGTTGAATGAACAAATATGGAGTCCTCAATAGCAAAAATAAAAAATGTCATTTAGAACTCTTTATTAGTTAAATCTGTCAAAAATAAAATAAAAATTCCAGGCAATGATAAAATGTCTATATTTAATTTACTTATTTTGCTTCACTCCTCTCTTATTGAATCTGACTAATTTATTCCTCAGCTCTAAGTATACCTGTCTATTCTTTCCACTAATGATATCAAGCTAAATTTATGATATCCCTTTTCAAATTAATGGGGAATAGATCTAAGCTTAATGCAATTACTAAGTTTGTTTTGCTTCTACATACCTTCCAATTGCAAACTGTTAGATATGGACATAGTCATAAATACAGATGTAAATGTAGACAAAGATGGCAGTGTGGACTTCAGTAAAGATGCATGTTAGGTAGCCATTTAGTAGTAGAAAAAAAATTAAAAATACAAGTGGAATTTGTTGAGCATTTATTTACAGTATCCATGAACTTTCTAAGAACTTCATCTGCTTTTATTCACTTAATTCTCAAAATATTTCTGAGCTGTGGCTATTATTATTCTTATTTTTCATAAGTGGTCTATGAGACTCTGAAGGTTTAAAATGCCCAGGCTGTTTAGCTAGAAAATGTTGGATCCCAGATTCAAACATCATCCTGTTTTCATCATAGTTATAGAACCCAAATAAAATTTAACATTTATCTGAGCCCTGAATCATTGAAAAATTATCACAAAGCTCTCAGGATAAAAATATTAATATATAGAATTTTCTCTATTGTTACCATCTTAAACACTTATTGAATAGATATTGCTTTGTTTTTGAGAAGGAAATGCAACCCACTCCAGTATTCTTGCCTGAAGAATTCCATGGACAGACGAGCCTGATGGGCTAGAGTCCATGGGGTCACAGAGAGTCAGACGTGGCTGAGTGACTAACACCACCACCACATCATTGCTTTATTTTAAGGCAACATAAAAAAACTTTCTCATATGATTTTCATATCTCAGAATATTAGAAGCAGCCAGTTAGGATACGAAATCTATTAAATAAGTCCAAATGCACTGAAAATAGGAGTGACTACTGATAACCTATCAGTGTGGGAATTTAGGAAAACTTCTCTAGTGTAGTCTTGTATGTGTGTGTGTGTGTTAGTCTCTCAATATATCAGATAAGGCAATGGCAACCCACTCCAGTGTTCTTGCCTGGAGAATCCCAGGGATGGTGGAGCCTGGTGGGCTGCCATCTATGGGGTCACACAGAGTCGGACACGACTGAAGCAACTTAGCAGCAGCAGCAGCAGCTATATATATATATATATATATATATATGCAAATATATATGTTAAGGGGGCTTCCCTGGTAGCTCAGCTGGTAAAGAATCTGCCTGCAATGTGGGTGACCTGGGTTCAGTCCCTGGGTTGGGAAGATCCCCTGGAGAAGGGAATGAGTACCCACTCCAGTATTCTAACCTGGAAAATTTCTTGGACTGTATAGTCCATGGGGTCACAAAGAGTCAGATACGATTGAGTTTCACTCACTCATTCACTCACTCATATATTAAGGGCTTCCCTGGTGGTACTAGTGATTAAAAAAAAAAAAAAAAAAAAAAGGAACCCCGCCTGACAATTCAGGAGACATAAGAGACACAGGCTCAATCCCTGGCTCAGGAAGATTCCCTGGAGGAGGACATGGCAACCCACTCCAGTATTCTTGCCTGGAGAATCCCCATGGACTGAGCAACCTGGTGGCTACAGTCTGTACAGTTGTTTGCAAAGAGTTGGACCCAACTGAAGTGACTTAGAATCCATGCACATATGTTAAACTTGAAAACTTAATACCATGAAGAATGAAAGGGTAAATATTCTTATCCTGTGGTATTTGAAGAGTTTTATGAGAAAGTCATATATATTCTTATAAGTTGTAGCTTCAGAAGCAAAATTTGGGCTAAGAAGTAGTGTAAATAGAATCATATAAGCAGATATTTTTCTAAAATCAAGCTATATATCAAAATGGAATAAGGTTTCTCAAAAATGAAGAAGTCTTCAAAAGTAGAATTCAAACACAAATTAAATAGACTATTATCAGTGATATTGTACAGAAATGTTAGGTGATCTCCAAAATGTTTATGTAAAGAATTGAATGATCTCTAAAAATGATTCTAGTTCTTTAAACCTGTAATATTTTATAATTTCTGTCCAGTGTCTATACTGAGAAAATAAAGGAAAACCTTTTATTTTCCTCTAATAACAGCTTCTTTATTGCAAATACTGTTGCATGACCTAGCTGTGACTATACAGAGTGTGTATGTACATGCAGTTTTTTGCCAAATTCTCTAGAGATATTGTAAAGACATTCAACCAAATAATAGAAAACTCTTAAACTCTGCTTCCTTGATTTTATCAATTCTTTAATATTCTCATCACTCTGATCATCGAAAATACTTGTATCTACTTTCTGTAGCAACAATTAATGTGATACACACACACACACGCACACACAGATGGAGCTACATACCTCCCTCGTTCTGATGAATGACATATCAATAGTTCCGATTTGACTTTGAGAGAATTAGATAAAAGAATTACCTGCTACTTACTGCAGAACAATTTTGTCCTTTCATTTCAAGATTAAACTGAAAACTACTTCACTTTAGGAACAATCTTATATCATGCTTTGGCACACCCTTCTACGAATGTCTTACTATGAAGGAGGCAGAGAACTGATTGGTTTGATCCTCCTTGGGTTTCAGGCAAGTACTCACATGAATCACTAGAGTTTTCTTGCCATGAAACTCTTTTTTTGCCTGAATTTTCTAATTCCCTATTAAATATAATAATCTAGTTGCTGAACTCACATTCAGGTGCTCACCTCTCGAAAGCCAATACTCAACAGACAAGTGTTGGTTAGAAAAGAAAGGCTGCTATATTCAGGAGATAAAAAACCTGGGGAGAAGGCAGACTTGTGTCCAAGAAAACCAACTCCAAACATTCTGCTAGACAATAAAAGTGTATGTGTTTTATTATTATTATATTTTTAAGTATAGTTTGTGCCTCAGATGGTAAAGAATCTGCCTGCAAGGTGGGAGACTCAGGTTTGATTTCTGTGTTGGGAAGATCCTCTGGAGAAGAAAATGGCAACCCACTCCAGTATTTTTGCCTGTAGAATTTCATGAACAGAGGAGCCTCATGGACTACAGTCCATGGGTTTGCAAAGAGTCAGACATGACTGAGAGACTAACCCTTTCACTTTTCACATTCCTAGTTGCTTTACAATGTTGGGTTAGTTTCAGGTGTTCAGCAAAGTGATTTAGTCTATGTATTTATGTGTATATGGGGCTTCTCTGGAGACTTAGTGGTTAAAGAAATCTCCTGCAATGCAGGAGATGCTGGTTTGATTCCTGGGTCAACAAGATACCCTGGAGGAGGGCATGGCAACTTACTCCAATGTTCTTGCCTAGAGAATTCCGGGGCAATAGTCCATAGGGATACAAAAAGCTGGGCACATTCGAATGACTATTATATATATATATAATAGTCATTATATATATATATGTTTCTGTAAAATTATGAACCTCTGTAAAGGGAGAAAGGTGAGGTTAATCACAGTTAGTCATTTGGGAGGGAATCAGAGTCTTCATTATCTTTCACTGTGTGAAGACTTTCTTGGGATTGGTTGGTGGTAAGGTAGCAGAATGGAAACAGTGGAGACATTGGAAACAGTGAGAGACTTTATTTTCTTGGGCTCCAAAATCATTGCAGGTGGTGACTGCAGGCAAGAAATTAAAAGACACTTGCTCCTTGGAAGAAAAACTATGATGAACCTAGACAGCATATTCAAAAGCAGACACATTACTTTGCCAACAAAGATCTGTCTAGTTAAAGCTATGGTTTTTCCAGTAGTCATGTATGCATGTGCAAGTTGGACTATAAAGAAAACTGAGTGCTGAAGAATGGATGCTTTTGAACTGTGGTGTTGGAGAAGACTCTTAAGAGTTCCCTGGACTGCTAGGAAATCAAACTAGTCAATCCTGAAGGAAATCAGTCCTGAATACTCATCGGAAGGACTGATGCTGAAGCCCAAACTCCAGTGCTTTGGCCACCTGATGCAAAGAACTGATTCACTGGAAAAGATCCTGATGCTGGGAAAGATTTTGAAGTCAGGAGGAGATATTTACAGAAAAAAAAAAAAATCCTATTTCTATTAACTGCTAGTATTATCTAGGAATACTGATAACATTTGAAAAATAAAAAGTCATCATGTAACATAACATGAACTCTGAGCTGCTAAGGAAATACACAGATGTGAATTTTCATATTGACTTTAACAATCATTTGTTAATGTAATACATTTTGGGCTTTGATCCAGGAATAACCTAGTCCTACACATGGAACTTGGCAATAACTAATATGTAAGCACCTGGAAAATTGTCTGTTTTCAAAAATTAATTTCTAGGCCCTGTAAATGAAAAGGTCTTTTGAAGCAGAAAATAGAGAAAGATATGAATGTCTGTGTGTGTGTGTCTGTGTGTGTGTGTGTACATCTCTGTTTAGAGAGGCTAGAAATAAATATTTGTAACCATTTAGATACTACTTTATTCTCTAAACAGCTAATACAAGAAGATCTTGAACTAGATACTGGCCTTTATTGAAAAAATATTTTAAAGGCTCCAAACTGTAGAACTCAAGTTAGCTCAAAGGAAGTAAGAAGAAACTTTGAGTAACAAGGGAAAGATAAATGTCAAGTTTTTGGAGAATGAGCAGGAAGTTTGCTGAAGTCAGAGGTAATTAAGATATCTAACGCTTCATATGAGTTTTACTGGTGGCTCAGACAGTAACAAATGTTTAATATAATTTTAAAATCATGATCTGGGAGCATGTGATTCAAACCTATTTTGTTGAATTCAAGTCTTCAAAATCATATAATAAACTTGACATTGCTAACTAGCATTGCCATATTGTTCTTTCCATATAAATGATATAAGATTCAGATTTCTATACATAGATGGATCTTGTATAAAGAGGAAGCATATTTGAAACTAGAGCTTCAGAAGACTGGTCATTTTGTTTTTACATACAAATTTATAAAATTCTCTAGTTAATGTTTGACTCTAGTACTTGTAAGCTCTGGTGTAATTGTTGTGTGCTACTGTGTGCTATATTTGCCCAAACTAACTTCCCTCTCTATAAAACTGTGAAGTGTAATCTTGTAACCTTTCCACCTAAGGGTGGGTGCTGTTCATCTGAATACAATTAGTGGTTTCTCTTCCTGTCCAATTCTCTTTCCTATACACAGAATTCTATCAATAACTTTAAGTAATGAAAAAACTTTTTATTTCAAATCCCTTAAACAAAAACATGAAGATTAAATTCATTATGTGTCTAATTTAATTAATATATCTTGAAAACTACTAACAAGAAAATAAATATCAACTTATTATATTTAAAAATAATTATTACACATGATATTGCTTACTGTACACAGTGACTACAGTGCTAATTCATAAAATTTGCTTTAAGTTGTCAGGATAATATGCCAGCTGAAAAAATTGTGTAGTTGTTATAATGTGAATATTTTTTAAAAAGTGCACACACATATTTATAACAGAAGATCTAATCTACAATAGAAGCTCAATCAATTAAGATAACCTCCTTTTCTAAAAATTATAAATATCAAGTCATACTCAGATTACCATATTTAAGTGAAACTTTGAGATTTATAAACACTGTTATAGCTTATATACTTATATCCTTTCTATTTTCATCTTTATTTATTTAGATTTCTAATAATGACCTGAAAAGAAATTGAGTTTGGTTAGCAGGTGACTGCTTTTTTCCTAATTACAATCTTATTCCTATAATTTCACATTTTTTCTTTTTGTCCAGAAGATGCTGCTGCTGCTGCATAGATGCTGATACAACTTTGACTAGTGCTGCTCCATAGTCTCACTGTCACATTCTCTTTGACTAAAAAAGAGATTGATGTACTTTTTTTTTCTTACTGATATTGCTGTTCATTCCACCTTCTGATTACTACAATCTTGGGAAACAAGGTATCATAAAATGTAAAGGGTATTCTAAGAAATCCATTTATGTTATCTGATCCAGGAGAGAAGCAAAAATGAAGATTGGATTAAGATGGGATCAAGCAGTGAAGATTTAGGAGTGGAAGGGTAAAGGTGATAACTGTGCATTTGCAAACACTACCAAGACCCAAAGAAATTATTTTAACTCAAAAGCTAGCACTCTACAGGAGAATACACTGTAATAAAAGAGAATGGCATGTTCTAAGAAGGGGAAAAAGAAAAGGAATATAATGATTAGATTAGGAATAAATGAAATCAGATAAGCAGTTTTCCTATTTTTGTTTATTCATGCTAAGGTATATGAAAATTAAAATATACATCTTTTTAAAAATCCACATTTTAGCTCAAGGAGCTACTATGTATGATGCTGCTCATGTATATGTTCCGTTCTTCATCTTCCAATTACAAAATTAATTAACAAAAATAACTGGAGTGGAATTCTGAGAGAGTATAGCTCTGCTTTTGCTCTGTAAAGATGAAGGCATCTTTACAGCAATGCACTAGTCCATCTCCCGATCTCCTTGTTTATATAATTGCTGACTAACCACATCTCTGTTTCCTCCACAGACACACAGAATACACCGATACACATACAAGTGAGGCTAGAATAGTATTTAACACTATATAGGTCAGGTTTACAGGCTTTTTCTTGTTTTCTTTTTTTTTTAATATGGACCATTTTTTAAAAGTCCTCATTGAATTTTTTACAATATTGTTTCCGTTGTTTATATTCTGGTGGGTTTTTTTTGGGGAGGAGGGGGAGGAGTGCAGTGAGGCATATGGAAAGATTGAAGGCAGGAGGAGAAGGGGATACAGGAGATGATATGGTTGGATGACATCACTGACTCTATGGACATGAATTTGAGCAAGCTCTGGGAGTTGATGATGGACAGGGTAGCCTGATGTGCTGCAGTCCATGGGGTCACAAAGAGTTGGACACAACTGAGCAACTGAACTGAGCTGAACTGAATGAGGCATGTGAGATCTCAGCTCCCCAACCGGGGATCAAACCCACATACTCTGCACTGGAAGGTGAATTATTAACCAATAGACCACCAGGGAAGTCTGGCCATTCAGTTTTAATGCTGTTTTCCAGTAATGCAACTTTGTGGACCATCACAAAATTTAAGTCAGATATTTAAGCTGTTTTGAAGTAAAAATGTTAGTGTGTACATTTTAAAGGTGAAATATTAGTAGTCATTTATATGTAGACAGAATGATAACAAGATTAATGATATAGGCAAGAGACATCTTCAGAACTACAGGTAACTTTGGATTCTAGACTATAAGAGATTACTTCTGGCAAAAGAATTAAAATTCCTCCTAGAACAAAATAGTTGAAGAACAATGGGAGGTTAGCAGGTAGAATTCCATATGGAGAGCTGAGTATATGAATTAAATACACTCAAACGGATAACATTTTCTTGACAAAGTATGAGGCAGGATGTTGGTTCACAACCATGGGAGTTCCAGGGTGAGGTTTGAAACTGACTCTGATAAATGGAGGGCAAGGAGAAACTAAAGAAAGAAATAGACTGCTCCTGATTGATAGGCAGCAGTTTTAATAAACAAGGGAACTTACATAAGAGACTTATCTTGGGCTCCTTCAAAATGAGTCACCTCCACAAACGCCCACCAGAACCTTAAGAATTTATATAAAGGCCTTAACTCAGTTCAGTCACCTATAAATGATCTCAAAAATACCTTGCTCTCAAGGCTGCATCCTTGAAGTACAGAAACAATGGGCAGAATGTACATTTTAAGGACTAGGTTAACAAAGCTCCCATTGCCCAGGTCCACTTTGTACTCTCCAACACAAGTTCATCTACTATATGTGGAGAATGAAGCGAGAAGACCATGTGTGGGAATTGAGGAAAAGGGCCGAGATAAAATAATCACTGCAGGATTTGACATATCAAATAACAGAACCAGTAAGCAAATACTTAGTGCTCATCTGTGGGCTTTGGTCATGAATTTTAAATGACCTTAACATAAAAATGATTGTTTTAAACATGTATGAATGAGAGTATCTTTCATAGCTGTATCTAATTTTTTTTTTCTACATCATTACCAATACTTTTAAAAAAGCATACCAGTATCTTATCTACAGCAGGTGTTTAAGATATGATAATTTTCTATGGAGATATTTACTTCTTATAAGTTAATAAATAATTTTCTTTACCATTTTTAAAAGATATAACTTATTGAAAAAACTGTGAAGGCCCTTTCAGTGCTTATCATGTTCAGTTCAGTTCAGTCGCTCAGTCATGTCTGACTCTTTGCGACCCCATGAATCACAGCACGCCAGGCCTCCCTGTCCATCACCAACTCCCAGAATTCACTCAGACTCATGTCCATCGAGTCCGTGATGCCATCCAGCCATCTCATCCATGGTCGTCCCCTTCTCCTCCTGCCCCCAATCCCTCCCAGCATCAGAGTCTTTTCCAATGAGTCAACTCTTCGCATGAGGTGGCCAAAGTATATGTTTTGCATATAACCACATGAAAAATGGGCTTCCCTGGTAGCTCAGATGGTAAAGAATCTGCCTGCATTGCAGGAGACCCAGATTCAATCCCTGTGTTGGCAAGATCCCTTGGAGAAGGGAATGGCTGCCCACTCTAGCATTCTTGACCGGAGAATGCTAGATAGAGATGGATAGAGATGCCTGGGGACGTATAGTCCATGGAGTCACAGAGAGTTGGACATGACTGAGCGACTAACACTTTTACTTTCGTATGCCAAATAGTCTTCAAATGCATTAGACATTTTACAAATTGAGGGTAGTTTAAGAATTGGTATTGATTGAAGAATTCTAGACACAACACATGACAATGTATAAACAAGCAATGTCTTCTAGTAGAGAGAAAAGAAAAAAAAAATAACCATGGAGAATATGAAAGCAGAAACTTAAATTTGAAAATAACACTGTTGAAGAAAAGAAAATAGAAAGCGGGATTAATCTGAATAGATAGAGAGTGTTATGAGCCTGAGGAAGCAAAGTTTTATTTATACAATGTTGAATTTAAAGAAAGAAGAAAACTGTTCATCTGAAAATGCAAGTACTTGTGCTACATAGGTATACTGTGAAATATACCAGTAGAAAAAAATTACTGGGAAATTTTTCTACAAATACTGCTTTATTCCCGATCTGCTTATTCTTGATATCATATTCATAGCAGAAATTGGTATTTATGAAACTTCCAACTCTATACTATTTCTATTATGATAACTTATGTCCAATAAAATGTGTGTGCTGAGAAATCATATAATACACAGTGAAATATAATGTGCCTTTAGAATTAAACACATTTACAGACATAGAATATAAATTCAATAGAGTATGTTTCTAATATTAATTTGAATACTATTTCTCTACAAAATGAATGATAGAATTAGTAATTAATAAGAGCATTTTATTTTTCTGATAGTAGTTTCCTTTTTGATTTCATCATTTTACCATGAGTATCTTTCCCAAGTCAGTGGGCATTTGAGTGTTATTTTCTTAGAATCAGGGCTTTCATTGACTACCTAAAATAGTTCAATTTATTTTAGTCAGTAATTTTCTGAACCTAAACTTTAAATGTCTTAAATGAATATATTAGTGTAAAACTATTTCTTCAGTTACTTTCTACACAAGAGCAGTGTGTCTTAGCTTAGTGTGGTTAAGCTAAGCAGGACAGATGGGCTGGAGCTGAAACTAAACTTGCACAAATACATCTGTATAGTCTTACATAAGTTACTCTTCTGTACATAAGATATCATTTTTGTAGATATATGCTTCAGAAATATTTAAAGTTGGAGAAAATGTTCATCAATAAAATATAGCTATAGTATTACTCATTTTTACTCTCTGCAAAAAAATAAACTAATTAATTAAAAGGAAGATAATGAATGTACATCACTTTAATTCTGGTAGAAAGATTTAATGAGTTAATATATGTAAAGGGCTTAGAATATTGCCTAGGAGATAATAAGTGATTAACAATTAATAGTTATTTTATTATCATTGTGAGATGTTTTCTCTTTATTTGTGCCACACTCCAGCACTAAGTTTTAGTCTTCTATCTTACTTCTGCTGTAGCTTTATCATACAAAAAACACTTTAGAGACAGGATGGGAAGATTCTTTGTATTGTAATTAGAAGGTTCTAGGAGAAGGCAATGGCACCCCACTCCAGTACTCTTGCCTGGAAAATCCCATGGATGGAGGAGCCTGGTGGGCTGCAGTCCATGGGGTCAGTACCAGTAGGACACGACTGAGTGGTTTCACTTTCACTTTTCACTTTCATGCACTGGAGAAGGAAATGGCAACCCACTCCAATGTTCTTGCCTGGAGAATCCCAGGGACAGGGGAGCCTGGTGGGCTGCCGTCTCTGGGGTCACACAGAGTCGGACATGCCTGAAGCGACTTAGCAGCAGCAGCAGCAGGAAGTGACATTAACAACATTCAGGATGAATCCAAGTTGGAAAGGAGTAGAGGCAATTTCCTAGAAATACAGATTTTGTTGATTTCATTAAACATATATCCCTCCTCTTTAAGAGTTTTTACTGGTTGCTTCATAGTTTTCATTTGATTTATAGAGTAAGATACATATAAAAATTATTTAAAACATATTGCTTGAGGATTTTCCTAGAAATTCAATTTTGTTCAAATATTTTATTATGGTTCTACTGGATACAAAATGCAGTTTTTATTAATAACTGTATATTTTAAATTAGGGAAATTATTAACACAAAATAGATATTCTCAGTTTTGATGATTTAGGGTAGGAAACTGTATTTTTTTAACTTAAAAATCTGATTTGAACTTAGAAAATCAAGGTTAGATTCTATCGCTTATTATCATTACAAGTTCAGAAATGTAAAATAATATATAGACATATCTTTAAATGTGTTTAAATTGTATTATCAAATTATTTTGAATTTATAAAGTATAATATAGTCTTAATTAATTTACTATTCATTTAAAATATTTAGGCCCTTTTTATTGGTATTGTTAATTTAATAATGTGTATATGTATATATAAATATTATGCAGTTCAATATTTTAAAGACCACATTTCAAATTCAACAATGTGCATTATGGATCAGTGCAGCTTTAACATTAAACCATGTTCTTAAAAATGCTGTGGGCTTAACTAAATAAAGGAAGGATTTTTGACTATTTATAAACTATCCATCACAGTCGCCTAACTACAATTTACTGTTCAGTTGAATAGTGAAATAATATGATTTATTATCACTTTTTTTGGGCTCCAAATCACCGCAGATGGTGACTGCAGCCATGAAATTAAAAGACGCTTACTCCTTGGAAGAAAAGTTATGACCAACCTAGATAGCATATTCAAAAGCAGGGACATTACTTTGCCGACTAGGGTCTGTCTAGTCAAGGCTATGGTTTTTCCTGTGGTCATGTATGGATGTGAGAGTTGGACTGTGAAGAAGGCTGAGCGCCGAAGAATTGATGCTTTTGAACTGTGGTGTTGGAGAAGACTCTGGAGAGTCCCTTGGACTGCAAGGAGATCCAACCAGTCCATTCTGAAGATCAACCCTGGGATTTCTTTGGAGGGAATGATCCTGAAGCTGAAACTCCAGTACTTTGGCCTCTTCATGCGAAGAGTTGACTCATTGGAAAAGACTCTGATGCTGGGAGGGATTGGGGGCAGGAGGAGAAAGGGACGACCGAGGATGGGATGGCTGGATGGCATCGCGGACTCTGGACATGAGTCTGAGTGAACTCCGGGAGTTGGTGATGGACAGGGAGGCCTGGCGTGCTGCGATTCATGGGGTCGCAAAGAGTCGGACACGACTGAGCGACTGAACCGAACTGAACTGAACTGAAGGGAAAGTGTGTTCCAGGTAGTGCTAGTGGTAAAGAACCTGCCTGCCAATGCAGGAGATGTAAGAGACATGGTTTAATCCCTGCATTGGGAAAATACCCTGGAGGAGGGCAAGGAATTCCACTCCACTGTTCTTGCCTGGAGAATCCGATGGATAGAAGAGCCTGGCAGGCTGCAGTCCGTAGGGTTGCAAAGAGTTGGACACAAGTGACGTGACTTAGCACCGCACATTAAGGTGAATGTGTTTTGCTGGTGGCTGAGCCATAAAGAATCCGCCTGCAATGCAGCAGACATAGGAGGCATGGGTTCAATCCCTGGATAGAGAAGATTTTCTGGAGGAGAGCTTGGCAACCCACTCCAGTATTCTTGCCTGGAGAATCCCATGAACAGAGGAGCATGATGGGCTACTGTTCATGGGGTCACAAAGATTCAGACACAACTGAGTAACTAAGCAGTGCCCCAATTATAACAACTACTAATAGATTTTCTCTTACTACTACATTGATTATTCACTATTTCACTTGTTTATATTGTACTTAATTTATAATTATAGTATTTGTAAAAATAAAGGAAGTATTATATTAAATTTGAAAACAGGAATTATAATAATGAAGGGAAAGTTAGTTCATGAAAATATATGTTATTAGGTTATGTATAATTAGTTGATTTATTCTATGAAATCAACTACATAATCCTGATAGGCAAAAAATAATTTAAGAAGCAGAGTCAATAACAATAATCACAATATGCAGTTAATAAAAAATAAATATGGAAAAGTCCATCTTTTCTTGGCATTGGGAGTAGGGAATAAAATTCTCTTATAAAATTTAATAAAAATATAGAGAAGACAGTGATATCAACCTGATCTCCAAAATGGGTACCATATTAAGTGATACATAATTTATTTTTATAATTCTCAGTATGACCTTATAGCCCAATAAAAATGAATACATAGAATATTTGATAGATAGCACAATGTACTTTTCTTCTTATATAATATTTCATGATTTTTCTGGTTCAGTCCAATAATATTATTTTACCAGTTTAAGTGTCAAAAATAGCTAAAAAATACCAAGCTGCATTTTTATGTCTCATTATTTTGATTATTTCGTACTAATTTCTGCTAATACTCGAGGTATTTAACCTTACTATAGATGTCAAGTATGTTAAAAATTTCCAAAGTACTTTTTTAAAAAATCAGGAGAGTTTTACCATTATAACTGTTTTTAATTCACACAATGATTCTGTTTGTACCCATACAATGATCTAACCCTTCCATGGGACAAAAACGAACATACCAAAACCATACCCCTGAACTTTTTTTTTTTTATTATTCTAAGTTATGACATAGAGAACCTAACAGAACATTGTGACATATTTTACAACATAAAATTTTAATTATTTCAGTGTACAGCTGAATAAGGAGCACAAAGACAATGAGCTGGAGAGTGTCCTTCAAATATATTTCATTGTAATTTTTAATTTTCTGATATCCTGTAGTTTTTAACTCAGAATGTTTTGTATTAATAGTAAGAAACGAACGGCTATCACTTTTATGTGATATCAAGTAAAAATTGATATTAATTTGACATAAAGAATAGAAGAATCATGGCTACAGGAGCAGTGACATCTTGTATGGAGATCTGTAGTCTCCTGAAGACTGTTACACGAGATCTTGATCAAATGTTGGCATTTTCAAAGGTCATCCAGCTCCTCACTACTAGTCAATTCCTGAATAACAGGTACTACTGGTAGTTAAACACAGCTGCAAAATTAGCTAAGGCCCTAGAGAGACACCAAGCACTTGTGACAGAAATATTCTGCATATATTTCAGAAAAAAAATTCCTGGTACCCTCAGATTAGCTATACATTCCATTTTGGTCTCCTTAAAAATTTCTGCTATAGGTTGTAGGATCAGTCATTATTTCTTTGAGGAACTGACTTGAAATTTGTCCTTTAATTAATGCATTCTACAATAACATTAAAAAAAATCTCTTTACAAATGAACTGAATCCTGTGATAATAGTATTAGATAGGGAAATATACTGATTCTTTGGAGAAGGAAATGGCAACCCATTCCAGTATTGCCTGGAAAATCCCATGGACAGAGGAGCTTGGCAGGCTACAGTCCAAAAGGTTGCAAAGAGTCGGACGCAGCTGAACATAGCACAGTATTCTATTACATGGTATATGAGAGCAGAAATCTTTGTCTGTTTAATTCAGTGCTGTATACCCAGTGCCTAGAACAACACCTCACTTAGAGGAGGAACTCACTAAGTATCAAGTAAACAAATAATGGAAAATGAAAAGAGAAATGTGGTATTGGTTACTTTTTCAACAATAAAGTTACTGAGGAACCACAAAAAACTTAGAAACAAATGTGGTTTGAAATAACATAAAGAAAAAAAATATAGACTATGGAGTTAGAAACACAGTTTCACATGCTTGTCTGTGACATCCAGCTGGAACATTGTATAAATGTTCCTCTTGATTAAGATTTTGATCTCTGGAGTGAAACTGCCTTGATCAGGATCCCAACTCCACCTCCTACTTGCTGAACAGTTATGTATAAGGTATTCTATTTTCAGGCTATAGGATTTTCAAATAAAAGATAAAAGTAGAAGTAACACTAATACTTAGCTCCTTGGGTTAATTTAGAAATTCCATGACATAATAGACTGGATAAAAAATTTGGCATTGGTAGTGAGTTGAACCATATCTCTCAAAAAATATGTTGAAGATCTAACTCTGAGTACCTTGTGAACATGACCTTGTTTGAAACAAGATCTTTGCAGAGAGGTCGAGTTGAATGCATACTAGTTAGGGCAGGTATGGTCCTGTTTATTGTTGGTTATGGATTGCTGTCCTCCAGAATTCTGAGAAAAGAAATTTTTGTCATTTTAAGCCACTTAGTTTATGGTAACTTATTCACTTCAGTTCAATTCAGATTCTCAGTTGTGTTCGACTCTTTGTGACCCCATGAACCACAGCACGCCAGGCCTCCCTGTCCATCACCAATTCCTGGTATCCACCCAAACCCATGTCCATTGTGTTGGTGATGCTATCCAACCATCTCATCCTCTGTCGTCCCCTTTTTCTCTTGCCCTCAATCTTTCCCAGCATCAGCTATCTTTCCCAGCTGACTCTTTCAAATGAGTCAGCTCTCCGCATCAGGCGGCCAAATATTGGAATTTCAGCTTCAACATCAGGCCCTCCAATGAACACCCAGAACTGATCTCCTTTAGGATGGACTGGTTGGATCTCCTTGCAGTTCAAAAAGACTCTCAAGAGTCTTCTCCAACACCACAGTTCAAAAGCATCAATTCTTCGGCACTCAGCTTTCTTCACAGTCCAACTCTCACATGCATACATGACCGCTGGAAAAACAATAGCCTTGACAAGACGAACCTTTGTTGACAAAGTAATGTCTCTGCTTTTAAATATGCTGTCTAGGTTGGTCATAACTTTTCTTCCAAGGAGAAAGCATCTTTTAATTTCATGGCTGCAGTCACCAATCTGCAGTGATTTTGGAGCCCAGAAAAATAAAGTCAGCCACTGTTTCCACTGTTTCCCCGTCTATTTGCCATGAAGTGATGGGACCGGATGCCATGATCTTCGTTTTCTGAATGTTGAGCTTAAAGCCAACTTTTTCACTCTCTTCTTTCACTTTCATCAAGAGGCTCTTTAGTTCTTCTTCACTTTCTGCCATAAGGGTGGTGTCATTTGCATTTCTGAGGTTATTGATATTTCTCCCGGCAATCTTGATTCCAACTTGTGCTTCCTCCAGCCAACATTTCTCATGATGTGATCTGCATATAAATTAAATAAGCAAGGTGACAATATACAGACTTGACATACTCCTTTTCCTATTTGCAACCAGTCTGTTGTTTCATGTCCAGTTCTAATTGTTGCTTCCTGACCTGCATATAGGTTTCTCAAGAGGCAGGTCAGGTAGTCTGGTATTCCCATCTCTTTCAGAATTTTCCACAGTTTACTGGTAACTTATTACGTTGGATCTAATATTTTAATTGCTCCATATCTTGTTTTCTTCATGGACAAAAAAATGGGGCATAATAATACCCAGCTTGCTAATATTTCTATCAGATTTTTTTTTTCAAAAGCACTTTAAATAATATATAGAATCTGCCTGCAATACAGAAGACCAGGTTCAATTCCTGGGTTGGGAAGATTCCCTTGGAGAAGGGATAAGGTACCCATTCTAGTATTCTTGAGTTTCGTTGGTGGCTCAGATGGTAAAGAATATGCCTGCAATGTGGGAGACCTGGGATCAATCTTTGGGTTGGGAAAATTCCGTGGAGGTGGGCATCACAACCCCTTCCAGTATTCTTGCCTGGAGAATCCCCATAGACAGAGCCTGGCATGCTATAGCCCATGTGGTCACACAGAGTGAGACGTGGCTGAGTAACCAAGCACAGTACAGCCCAGAAAATAGATGATCAAATATCCCTTCAAATTATTCCTGATAAATCATAAAGATATCTTTTAGAAGTAAAGTTTTGGGGAATATTTATTCATGTAAAATAAAGATAACTGGCTATTATAGGCATAACATTGTGTTTTATTCAATGCTTTAGAATGTGCAGTGTTTATTCACAACTTCCTTAATAAGCATTATTTAATATTTCTCATTGGTATCACTGGTACCAGCACACCTGCACAGAATATTTCTCTTAACCTTGATATTTTTGAGACTAATATTAACATGGGAAATATTTCAGAGGGAAAACAATTTAAAGCAAATCAAAATATTCAAAATTATGCAGACCACCCAAACTTTAAAGCATGCAATTTATTTTCTTCCTTAGGATTGATATCTAAGACAAAAAAAGCCCTCTGAATTAGAAAAGGTAATCCAGATAGATGGGTGTCCTGTTGGCCTCAGACAGCTCTGACATAAAACTCATCTCTGTTGCTGGCTTCAGGGAGGCATCTAATCACACCAGCATAATTTGTTTTCTGTAATTTTCTTCAGGATGCATGGGGTTGCTTGCAGGGTCACATTGCACAGTACACTAAATATGGCATTTCACTTGAAAAATCCCCTCTGTACTTATTTTTGTCCAAGTTTGCTTATGGCTGTTCTTCCTTCCTTCATATAATACTCAGATCTCTGGCTTTTCTTTCTTCTAGAAAGCTTCCACCTAATTTTTAATTTCTATTCAATCTCTCTTTGATTAACTAGGCCAATTTAGTCTCTGTTATTCTGTTGTCTCCATAAATGAATATTCACATTTAGCAAGAAAAATGTCTTGTTTTTTCATATATTTGGTGAATTCTTTTTTAGAAATCTCTTTCTTTCTCTCTCCTATCTCTCCAGTCTCTCTAGTCTCCTTTCTGCTTTCCCTTCTTACCCGGAAAATTTAGATTACTTTAAGAATGTTTTCAATTCCATGTTGAACCTTCACCTTTATACATCTATTTAAATCTAAAAGAGAAGTATTTTTACATTCTCTGTGGTCTAAATAAGGTATATTAGAAATGACAACAGGCTTAGATGATAATTTCTTACCACCTCTTTGAAATCAAAGATATATGATGTGTATTATCAGTCCGTTTCTCTGATCCCACATATCTCTACTTGTCCGAGAAATTAATAATTGTCAAGCATACTATAGTAAAAAATGCTAATATGTCTGATTTCTGTCTTGATGTATGTATTTCCTACTACTTTAAAATAATTAGAGTTAAAATTCAGCACACATCTATAAAAGATCTGCTGTAACGGGTGTTGTAGTAAGAATCTGGAGATAAGAGCCATTGGTGAGCTCACAAACTGTGACAGAGCAGACACATATGTAACTGAGCATCATGCAAATGATAAATGTGCATTTAAATACACATTATTTTACATTTTGATAAGGTCTTATATGTGTCAAGAGGAAGAGTGAAGAGTCATCAAGAGAACTCAAGCCAAAATGCAATATGTTAAAACACTATTCCTCTACTCACTATTTGGTACTGAGTGATTTTCTTAACATCTTTGTGCCTCACTTTGTTTATTTATAAAAATGGAGTCCTGAATAGTTTTCATTTCATGAGAGGCTGTGAATGGTAAATGCTACCTGTAAAACACTTTGATCTCTGTGGTATATTATAGGTATAAAATAAATGTGTGTTTGTTTCGGTTGATGCTGTTATCGTGATGATGATGATGATCATACTGATTACAATGAATGAAAAAAATACTGAAATTTTAACCCTTTTCAGGTCTTCTAAAGTCTTTATTTTCTTTTTTTTCTCTTTTTTTGCTCTTCATGGAGTCCCTTCCCTCTTATGAGACTGTCAAAGAAAGAAGATGCCAACATTTATTAGGAGTCTACCATGAAACAGAAACCATATTTTTATAGGTTTTATATATATATATATATATATATATATATGTATGTATGTGTGTGTATGCATTATTTATATGTATTATATATATATGGACTTCCGTGGTAGCTCAGATGGTAAAGAATTCGCCTGCAATGCAGGAGATCCCAGTTCAATTCCTGAGTCGGGAAGTTCCCCTGGAGAAGGGATAGGCTATCCATTTCAGTATTCTTGGTCTTCCCTGGTGGCTCACATGCTGTAAATAATCTGCCTGCAATGAGGGAGACCTGGGTTCGATCCCTGGGTTGGGAAGATCCCCTGGAGGAAGGCATGGCAACCCGCTCCAGTATTCTTGCCTGGAGAATCTCCATGGACAGAAGGGACTGGCTGTACAATCCATGGAGTCACAAAGAGCTGGACATGACTGAGCGACTAAGAACATATATATATATATATATATATTTATAAATATATTTTTATGTACTGGGTCTCTTACTCAAAAGATATATCTATACATATTTGTTTGTGGTTAGAGAAAAAGATTTATTATGAGCAATTACTATGAAGAAGAGTTGGCTCAGGTAATAAGGAATCAAGGAAGTTTCATAATCTGCCATCTGTAAACTGGAAACTCAGGAAAGCTTGTGGTATAATTCAGTCTGAGTTCAAATGCCTGGGAACTGGGGACCTGCTAGTGTAAATTCCAGCCTGAGGGCTGAAAAGGGAGAAGTGTTTTGTTTTAAGTCATGTAGTGAGACAGGAAGCAGAAAGGAGTGAATTCTTCCTCCTCCTTTTGCTCTATTCAAGCCTTTAGCAGACTGGATGATGTTCACCCACAGTGGGGAAGGCAGACGTACTTTCCTGGGTCTAGAGATTCAAAAGTTAATCTCATCCAGAAACAGGCACAAACAGAAATAATATTTAATCTGGGCACACCATGACTAGTCAAGCTGACACAAAATTAGCAGTTTTAATTTCTCAAAGCAATCTAATATTAAAGACAGTAATGATGAAGAAATAAACTTATCTTCCTGAGCTACACTTCAGCCATATTCTCCCCCTTCCCTGTTCTTATAAATGAAGAGCACACATGTTCTTATTTAAAAGCAGACTCTGAATCTTACTATGTTAACTATTGTCCATGTACATTTCTCCAGCCCAATAACCTCAGATCATTTGAAGCAGAATCTCTAATACTTCAAGTTTTACATGCTTGTGAATTGTCTGGAAACGTATTAAAATGAATTGGATTCTGAGTTCCTAAGTCAGGTATGACTCTTTGCAACCCAATGAACTGCAGCATGCCAGGCTTCTCTGTCCTTCACCATCGTCTGGAGTTACTCAAACTCATTTCCACTGAGTCAGTGATGTCATCCAACCATTTCACCCTCTGTTGTCCCCTTCAGTCTTATCCATCATCAGGACATTTTCCAGTGAGTCAGCTCTTCTCATTAGGTGGCCAAAGGATTGGAACTTCAGCTTCAGCATCAGTCCTTCCAATGAATATTCAGGGTTGATTTTCTTTAGAATTGACTGGTTTGATCTCCTTGAAGTCCAAGGGACTCTCAAGGTCTCCTCCAACACCACAGTTCAAAGGTATCAATTCTTGGGCACTCAGCCATCTTTATGGTTCAGCTTTCACATCCATACTTGACTACTAGAAAAATCATGGCTTTGACTATATGGATCTTTGTCAGCAAAATAATGTCTCTGCTTTTTAATTACATTAAATAAATGTTTCTGCCTGATCCATCAGAGGGTATGTGATTTCAAAGCATCTGGAGTAAGTTTAATGACATCAATATTAACATTTATGTAAGGAATTAAATCACTGAGCAGTAATGCGAGTATCCATAAAGATAGGTTTGATGCAATAAATCTAGGCAAGGTGAAGTTATAGCTAGAATAACTACATAGTAGGTATTCAATTATGATTATAGTTATCAGCCTAATCTGTGAGGACAAATAATAGCGTAACACTTGGTTTATTAGAAATTATAGTTGATAATTGGCCAGATCCTGAGCTAGTAAGTGCTTGCTGCTGCTGCTGCTGCTGCTGCTGCTAAATCGCTTCAGTCGTGTCCGACTCTGTGCAGCCCCACAGACTCCGCCGTCCCTGGGATTTTCCAGGCAAGAACACTGGAGTGGGCTGCCATTTCCTTCTCCAATGCATGAAAGTGAAAAGTGAAAGTGAAGCTGCTCACTCGTGTCTGACGCTTCGTGACCCCATGGACTGCAGCCTACCAGGCTCCTCTGTCCATGGGATTTTCCAGGCAAGATTACTGGAGTGGGGTGCCATCGCCTTCTCTGAGTAAGTGCTTAAGTATGTGTAATTAAACCATCATCTTTATTATTAACTTTGTGTCCAGAAATAAGACTGCCTTTTGATGATATTACTCACTTCTCCAGATGGTTGTCTTCCTAGATGTTCCTAGGACCATTCTCTACGGGTTCTGTTCAGGGTTAACCAAATCCTGAAATATACACATTGAATTATAATGAACCCGGGTTTAGTTTGAGGGCTTTAGGCTTTCTTCTTAGTAGTGTTCTAGTTAGTCACTTTCAAACAAGAATGAGGTGATGAAAGAAGAAAGCAATTTGTATATATGAGAGAAAATAATGAAAGTGTAATAATTTCTCACTTTCTTCCAAGGAAAATTGATCTCAATAATTGGATGAAATTTGGTTTGTTAAGTCCAATTAGTCTTCATCTTTAACATAATTAGTTTAGTGTACTTAAAAACTATTGTAAATGAATGCTAGGACACCCAAGCTTGAAACTAAACATCAGATATTTCTGATAAACTTTGTCTAAATAAGTAAATATGATCACTCATTACATGGCATCTATTTGATGTTAAGGTATGTGGGGTAGATTCAGAAATGAAGCAAAGTAAAAAATTTCCTAGGTTCTATGATGTTTTTTCAGCTACATTTTTTAAAAATGCTGCTATCTGGATAAGCATCTTGTACAAGATTATATCTGAGACAAGAACTCTACCATGATCACCTCAAAATTAGTCTTATTCTAGACATTTAAGTGTGAATGACACTTTCAGGTGATGTTCCTTTCCAGCGAGAGATTCAGTATGGTTAGCAGACAAATTGCAAGGAATCTGAGTTTACAGTATAACTATTCTTCCATGTACCTTTCAAGTCTAATATTTCCTTGTACTAATAATAATTACTTGCATACTACTTTCCTCAAAACAGAGAGAAGGGGTAATTCGTCACTAGACACGACTTGAGATAAGCTTGATATAAACCTGTAATCCTTCTTAATTTGTGAAATGACCATAATCAATTATCTCTGCTGTTGATATATCCCCAGTGATCCTTTATTTTAGATTCATAAGACAAGAGCAAGAGGGGAGCATTTGTTTATGAGATTCTTAATGCTCAGGTGCTTCATATAAACTGTAGTACTCTTCCTATCACTCATTCCACAAATGATAAAAATATGCCACATATGTTTCTCCTGAAAAATTGTGAGAAGTTGAAAATATCTTAACACCCACTGCTTTCTGATGAAGATTGGTAGTATGGAATATTTAAATGGAAGGCAGAGATACCACCAACAACAATAAGTTTTTCTCATCAGGATAAAAAAATTGAGGATTGAACACTTTTTTAGGGTCACATATTGGCTTTCAATATAGAAAATAAATCTCTCTGCTTAAAACTGAATGTAAAATGGGGAGGATGCTTGTGAAGGTCCAGGAGTTGGCTGTAAAAATGCATTATTAAATCAGTGGAAAATGAAGAAGGACTGCCATCTGAAAATTCAGCTAGGATGATGAGACTGAAAAATGATGAATACAATTTGCAATTTATGGATACAATTTATAAATACAATAATGTAGAGGATATTTCATATACCTCCAAATAATATATCTCAATATTAGGAGTAGATTTTCTAAAAGTGGTGATTGTACAAACATCCATTAACTCTGGTACTAATCTCTGGCCAATCCTCACCCCCAACACACATCTGTCTCCCTTAAAGTTTTCCTTATTTGGGTGATTATGTAACTGGAGAGAAAAATTATAATGACCCACTCCTCCAATGAGACTGAACTCAGAGTTTGCTTTCCTACCACAAGTAAGTTTTATACTTTCTGAATTACACAGGTTCTTGATATAGTGAAGTCCCTGAAGACTGGGTCAAAGTTTCTTCATGCATGATTAAAAATTCACTCATCCAGACCTTGTGAAGACTAATCTCACTCCTAATAGAACATTTTATTAGATTCTAAAAAAGGTATTCTAATCCCTAAACAACTTCAAAAACCTTGAGGAATCTCCCCCAGCAACAAAAGTGAAGAGTGAAAGTGTTTGTCACTCAGGCATGTCTAACTCTTTGTGTCCCCAAGGACTGTAGCCCACCAGGCTCCTCTGTCCAAAGATTTCTCCAGGCAAGAATACTGGAGTGGGTAGCCATTTCCTTTCCCAGGGGATTCTCCTGACTCAGGAATTGAACCCAGGTCTCCTGCATTGCAGGCAGATTCATTACCATCTGAACCATCAGGGAAAGATCTTTCCCAGCAGCAAAGTCAGAATAAAATTTGGGGAATCCTATGTGTAACAGTGGATTAATACAAGACCCCAGCACTCACACTTATTTTGGATGGGATAAAAAAAAATGAGACAAATTCATGGCTCATGAACTCCATGTTGCAGGATACATTTGATCCTTCAGTTCAGATTCTATAATAGAATTTTCACTAAAATTATATACATTATATATATATTTTTCAAAAATAGCTAACTTTGTTCATTCCTGTGCATGCCAGATTTCAAGAAGAGGCCCAGTGAACTTTACCTCCTGGTATTCACATACTATACAGCCCTCTCTGAGCTGTATAATCAACACAATATGGAAATGACAGCATAAGGTATTCAAGGCTAGGTTATAATAGACATTGTGATTTCACCTTTTTTTTTCCTTTAATATCTTTTACCAGATGCCTACTGCCTTGTGAGGACACTCAAATAGCTGAAGAGGTTCATATGGTCAGGAACTTTGGCTTCTGTCAAGAACCAGGACCAACTGATTAGACGTGAGTGAGGAACCATCCTGGAAATAGGTCCTCCAATCAGAGTTTAGCTGTTTGATGACTGAATGGCAGTTTGAACCAATTTCTTAACTACAGCTTCATGAAAGGTCCCGAACCAGGACAATCCAGCTCCTATGCACTGGGTTTTCTGACCCACAGAATCTATGTGAGATCAAATAACTGTGAGATAAAGTAAATGGATTGTGTTGAGCCATCATACTCTGAAGTGATTTATTATGTAACAAGAGACTACTCAGAGACTTCTTTCCTTATGTTTCTTTTTTTTTTTTTTCTATTTTTTACTTTACTTTTTCTTTGAATCCTAATCTTCCAGGATAAAATATGTTCTCATTGTTATTAGTCTGGGTCATGACACCCATATCACATAATCCTTACATTTAAATGTGACATACTTAGTGAAATATCTGTTTTTCAGCCTCCATTAGGAAATTTTTCTTTTGCAGTTACAGTAGGATTTCAACAGGGAGAAAAAAAAAATAGCTGAATATTTGATCCTGAGATTAATAGATGTTAGTTGAACAAATTATCTTTCTGGTTCAGTTAGGTGCTATGCTGTCTTTTAATTTTCTGTTTGAGGCTATGACTCAATAATTTGCTTTTCTGCTTATAGTATCAAAAATGTTTGTTTTATAATAACAGCTATAAAGTATCCATTACATAATTTTACAAATACCTATTGACTTTTTTTTTTTACTTTTGCATTAAGCACTGACATTTCAATTTTGACAGTTTATTTACCACATAATTAAAATGAGTAAATTTCTCATTAGGACAAAGTGAAAAGAAAATTATTGCCAGAAATTTCTCATGGAAAAAGGAATGTCATATAAGATAAACATGTATATAACATAAAATATAGTACATTAAATATTATTCACATCTGATATGAAATGTTGAGATCTTTTAAAAAATGTTTTCACACTGTTCATTCAAACTCAGTGTTAAATTATTCTAAATCTGTGGTCCATTTCTTCCTTAACTCTCAGCTTTGTTCTAAATTCCAGATTGGCATCATGATATTAATTTTCTTAATAAATATTTTCACAAGCTTAGTTTTATTGCATGTCTATTTTTTCAGTTCATGCTTGGCATTGTTTTCTTAACATTATTACTATTCTATTGTTAATTGTAGTGCTCTGTCTTCCTCAGTTGCTTGGCTGCTCACACTTTATAAGAAAGGAATTATCCCTATACCTGTTTGCATTTCCATTTCTCTTCCTATAGTGGAACAGAATTTCAACAAATTGAATCAAAAATTAAATCATAAAACTGTTTTTTCACTTTTAAGTATTTCCTAAATTTTAATTACTTGTTTATATCTTCTTTTTCTGTTGAAAAACCTTTTGTAAACATTTTTTAATAGAATCTAAATAATTAAGGGTGATTTTTTGAAGGGATTGTTATGACACAAATTAGCCTATTTTATTAATGCCAATGTTCTCTATTGTTTTATATATCTTTCTATGTTTATTCCAAAACTTCTATGGATGTAAATATTATATTTTGCTTCCTTAAAATATACATTTTAATATCTTATCTGATTATATCATTTTGTCACAATGTGTGTAGGGGTGTGTTTGTTTAACATGTTTGACATTTACCTCATTTGCTGAGTGGTCATATGTTTTGCCAAGGAAAATTTTGTGGGAAAAGAAGCTTGAGAATTTAGATATTTTTTTTCTGTATTTTATATCTGGCAAACATATCCATTTCTTGTTGGATTTAAATAAATGATACTGGAGAAAGAAAATTATCAAATCTACTTTAAATACCGAAATAATTAAAAGGAAAGAAAGTCCTGGAAGCTAGCTGTTATGTACTTTCCTATAAGTACCTTTTTTAGTAACATTGAAAGCTTAAAAATAAAGAAAATCAAGCTCAGTTGTATCTAGCTAATTTAATTGCAAGAACTTTTGCTTAAAATGAAAAAAAAAAACGAATTTAATTTGCATTTATGAATAATTAATAAGGATGTCAGAATCATCAACAATAGTTAAAAGCATTCCATGGTTCCTGAATAATAATCACTGATAAGATGTTATCATACTATAAATTTAAAATTAAAATAAATTGTTAGTCTCTCAGTTGCATCAGACTCTGTGACCCCATGGACTGTAGCCCACCAGGCTCCTCTGCCCATGGGAATTCCCAGGCAAGAATACTGGAGTGGGTTGTCATTTTTGTCATTTCCTTCTCCAGAGTATCTTACCAAACCAGGGACCAAAACAACATCTCCTGCATTGCAGACATATTCTTTGCAGATGAGACTGGGGCTTCCCGGTGGTAAAGAATCCGCCTGCCAGTGCAGGAGATACAGGTCCAATCTCTGTATTCACCTGGAGGAGGAAATGGCAACCCACTCCAGTACTCTTGTCTGAGAAATCTCATGGAGAGGAGAGCCTGGTGGGCTACAGTCCATAGGGTCACAAAGAGTCAGACATGACTGAGTGTGCAGAGGCAGATGAGATTAAAGGTACTGAGATGAGATTCTCCTGGATTTTCCAGGTGAGTACATTATAATCACAAGGCTCCTTATAAAAGGGAAGCAGAAATGTTAGAGTCAGAAAAGTAAATTTGACTAGGGAAGCCAAGAGAGTTTTGAAGGTGAAATACTGCTGGCTTTGAGAAGGAAGCAGAGTGACTTAAGGGAAGCAAGGTAGCTCTAGAAGCTAGGAAAGAACCTAGGAAAGAAGGTTGCAATACTTACTGCTGGCTTTGAGAAGAAAGAAGAGTGACTTAAGGAACCAAAGTAGCCTGTAGAAGCTAGGAAAAATGGAAATGATAATCCATTCTTTATCCCATTCATGTCCACTGATTCAATGGACATGAATTTGAGCAAACTAAGGGAGTGGGTGATGGAAAGGGGACAATCCATTTCCTTGTACCCTAGAGACTAGAAGGAACCAGATCTTCTGACAACATGCTTTTATCCCTAAGCTACTGATTTTGTACTTCTGACAGCCAAAATTGTAAGATAATATCTTTGTGTTGTTTTAAACTATTAAATGTGTGGTGATTTGTTATAGCAGCAATGTTATATATATTATATACATATATATAAAATATATGTTATATGTGTAATATGACATACATAATGTTATATATTCTTGAAGCTTGTTTTTTCTTGTTTATTTTAAACAGTTACTTTTTTTCTTATCACTATTTTCTCCTTTTATCATTTGATTAAAAATATATATTCAGTTCAGTTCAGTCGCTCAGTCATGTCCGAC
The DNA here is from genome assembly GCF_023091745.1 of Budorcas taxicolor. Lineage (NCBI taxonomy): Eukaryota > Metazoa > Chordata > Mammalia > Artiodactyla > Bovidae > Budorcas > Budorcas taxicolor. The sequence goes on along the minus strand of NC_068929.1, from coordinate 50,077,616 downwards.
TCTTGCAACCCAATGAATCGCAGCCTGCCAGGCCTCCCTGTCCATCACCAACTCCCGGAGTTTACTCAAAATTATGTTACCAATTATTATTTTGTGCAAAGAACAGTGCTAATATTGTCTGCACTTCATCACAATATTATCTTTTCAATTATGAGACCTTACATGTGAATGTGAATTTCCTCTTTTTTCTTTCTCTTATTATAACCAGCAAAAGTTTCTAACAATAGTTACTATCTTTTAATCATCTATTAATTAGAAAGAAGCATGCATATGTACATGTACTGATACATACTGATGGCTTCAACCAGAATCACCTCATAGTTAGCAAGATTTATCTGTGAAAATTGAGCATAATGATATTTTGTTGGCTCAAATATAATTTCTGATATCCTTTCTCTGTTTCCCGTCATGTTCTAACTTTTTGACTTAACCTATCACAGGCATAGAGAATATTGCTTAGAGATCAAAATAGTATAGTGCCTTAGATTAACAGATCTGCATTTAAATCAGGTTCTAACACCACTTGAAACAGTTACTCATTGCATCTAATCATCAACTTTCCTATCTGTCTAAACATGGATATATCTATCTGCTGGTAGATAGACATACAAAATGAATAACTTTTACTCCAATAATATAATATATATTTTAGGTTGTTCATTATACATAAAGCATTTACAATATCATCTGCTTATTTAGCAATAATCAATTGCCATTTTATGTATGCAAAATAATGAAAAATAGTAGCAAAGCACCTAATGAAAACTGAAAACAAAATGATAGCCAGTAGCAATCTTTCAGTATTTTTATTAAAGTGCTATTAAAAATAACATAAGTGCATAGATTACTATTAGCATTCCTTTTAATTTTATCTAATAGAATGGTGATGAGAATCAGCTGTCGCATTCTCTCTTAAACTGTCCTCATTCTAGTAAGAAAACCCTTTTACACTCAAATTTGGATCTTCTGCCTGATACATTTTAAAATGGGACATGATTCCTGAGTTTTGAAGGTTGATTGGAATCCCTCTCAAGGACAAAAGGTCAAGTGTTTTGGGGAGTCCACACTCCAGCTTGGACTAAAAGGAGATCAAACCAGTCAATCCTAAAGGAAGTCCAAAAGGAATATGTCATATTTCCTGATGATGAATATGTCATATTCCCTGACGATGAATATTTAGGATTGATGCTGAAGCTGAAACTCCAATATTTTGGTCCCCAGATACAAATAATTGACTCACTAGAAAAGACCCTAATGATGGGAAAGATTGAAGGCTGGAGAAGGGGACAACAGAGGATGAGATAGTTGGATGGCATCACAGACTTGATGGACATGAGACTGAGCAAGCTCCAGGAGTTGGTGATGGACTGGAAAGCCTGGTGTGCTTCAGACCATGGGCTCTCAAAGAGTCAGACATGACTGAGCTACTGAACTAACTAACTGACACTTCAGCATTTTTCCAAAGGTATTCATTATGCAAGGCAGTGTCGATAATTCCAAACCATCTTGAAGATGTGTGTGTGCATGCTAAGTTGCTTCAATCATGTCCAGCACTTTGTGATTCTGTGGATTGTAGTCCACCAGGATACTCTATCTGTGGGATTCTCCAGGCAAGAATACTAAAGTGGGTTGCCATGCTCTCCTCCAGGGGATCTTCCTGACCCCGGGATCAAACCTTCAATAATACATCTCCTGCATTAGTAGACAAGTTCTTTACCTTGAACACCACCTGGGAAGCCACAGTCTTAAAGATAAATTTCTTCCAGTGACTGATAAGTGTTTCTATATTAACTTAAAATAATAATGTTTGGTAGTCATTGTACTTTCATGTGCTAAAGTCTTCAATAATTTCATGGTTTGCTTTTATATTTTGTTTGTTTGCTTTTTTTAAGTTCTGGCCAGAGAAGGCTTTCTTCCTTCAGTTTTAGGTAATGGTTAAAACAGCTGGCTAGCCATATTTTAGTGAGTCACTTGGTTCTCATGATTTGTCCTAAACATAGTAGGATTGTCTAAAAAAATTGAGAAAGAAAAGCTAAACTCAAATTTATAGTGTAATGAAGCTGTGATGCTATGAATATCATTCTTTAGAAATCTTGGAAGGCTGCTTAAGAAGTCAATTCCAATTGGGAAATACATCAACATTAGGATGAATATGCCACTTATTTTTGGTTTCACAGAATTACTAAGAGGAAGTTTTAGCTTATTTTTCTAGTTGTGGCAAAAATATACCACATATCTGTGCACATAAACTGCATAGTCATGAACAGTCACAGAATTTTACAATGGTAGAAAGCAGATACTAGTAAAAAAGAGATTTTAAAGGTTATTTTAGATAACTTTACCACATACTAATCGAGGTATAATATAAAGCTATAATAATGAATAAAATGTATTGTCATCAAAATCAGATTTATCTTTGAATCTTTAGCATGCCTTTCTATAATTTGTTTGTGTAGAAGTTATTCTTAGCATTCATGTACAACTCAGTCTTAAATAACTGAACAATTATATATGATCTCTTAAATATTAACTCAAACAATGTGGAAAGGTTTCATAAATGTGCAACCCCAAATCATCATGACAACTGATAATTTCAAGACCTTTTACCTGCTAAGGTGGTTTTAGGCTGAAATGATAGGATATTTCACGAAAAATTTCTGAAAAGTAAATCTTATTCCTGTGTTATTTATCTACTTACTTAACAATACCAAGAAATCAAGGGGTAATGGATTCCAAGGATATCAGTCAATAATATTGGGATTTTTGTCAGCTTTTCTGTTATTTTTTGTCCTTTCCTTAGATGATGAGCATGGCTTTTAATCTTTAGTACTCCAAAACTATGTCTGCTAGGAGTAAGGCCAAGTCTGGTAACTCCTTTTTTCATCTTTTAGTCTATCAGACTTTTCAAAAGCTCCCAGCCTATTTCACCTTGTATTTAGCGAGCTGGAAGTAGGCCTCCTGTGTGACTCCTAGCTACAAGAGAGAAGAATTTGGCCAGTAACTTGCATTTTCAACCTGCAGAGGGATGGGCTAGACACTGGTGCAAGGAAGATTCAGGTGGGAAATGTTGATGCTTAGATAGCCAAGGAAGTCTTCTATATGTTTGACTACGGAGGCCCTAAGAGAAAGACAAATCAGTTCAAGGTCTCAGACGCACACTTACAGAGGCTTATTTGAGGATTTGGCTGGTACTAGTATTTGAGATTTGATTTTAGAGAGTGAATATATTTATAAATACATTCATATATATTTATAACTATATTATATAGATGAAATCAATTATATACATATAAAAGGACATAGAATAATTCTGCAAAAAAATGTAAGAAAATAGTATTGGCAATTTCATGACAATTTCTCAGTAACTTTCAATAGGAAAGTGTTAGAAAAGAATATACTTTAAAATGTAGGTTTTTGTGAATCCACTCTGTTTTAGCTATGCTATCTATTTAGCTCTTTGATATCAAACAAAAATGTCATTCTTTTGAATTCTAATCTCTTCACATGTGATGAAGTTAATGATACTGTTATTGGAAGATTAAAATGAAGTAAGATAAGTGAACACATAGCACAGTTACTTTCCTTTAGACAATCTTCTGGATATTTTGTTACTCCATCCTTCATCCAGCCAGCTTAATTCTTAAAAATTCTTTATTAACAAGAACTCAGTAATCTGTACCTCATAATAATCTAGTTGATGACTTAAAGTTTAGTTTGCTATATGAAAAAGTGCTTGTTTAACATAAAGGTAAAGTTTGAGGAAAAATATTTGAAGTATAAAATTCTCTGTCATGTAAATAAACTTAATTAGTAATTTCCTGAAACACATTATTTTTCCTCAAAGCACATCTGTCAATATATAGTAAATAATATTCAGAAAATCTTACTTTTTTGGTGAAAAAGGGCAAACAATGAAAAAAAATATAGTTACACCTTGGAAGGTTTATACTAACATACTAAGGCTATTGACCTACTATTTTTTTAACTCAAGTTTGAGTTTTCTTTGGGGTATATAGTCATACTTAGTGTGTTTATTAGTTTAAATATTGGAAACCATTTAAAGTTTCAAGTGGTTAATTAGCATGAAGTTATTAACCAGAAAAAAATGACATTTATGGAAAACTGTAAACACAAGAAATAAGCACAAAGGAAAGCAAACAAAAGAATGCTAAATTTTTATTGTATGGAATTATAAAAAATTGGGCAGTACCACACAGTGGGCATGACTCTTATTGTGTACTTTACACTTGTCAATGTTATCACTCTTTATTCACTTTGAATAATGATGAATACTTGCCGTCAGTTTCCCCTAACCCTCAGGATGTGATGTGTGTAATGTAGGTGACATATGGGCTAAGGTCAAATTCTATTTCATAAATCAAGAGAGTGTGCCTTTTAATTTATTCAAAATAAATAATATTTGTTTTTCTCCAACTCTGTTGTTCTAATATGTAGAATATATATTTATAACTATCTGCCTACCTCTCTACATATGTATATATACATACATATATATGAGTGAGTGAGTGAAGTCGCTCAGTCGTGTCCGACTCTTTGTGACCCCATGGACTAATAGCCTACCAGTCTCCTCCCTCCATGGGATTCTCCAGGCAAGAGTACTGGAGTGGGTTGCCATTTCCTTCTCCAGGGGATCTTCCCTACCCAGGGATCGAACCCAGGACTCCCACATTCCAGGCAGATGCATAGGTGGAAAGATGGATAAATATATTCCCACAGTAATAAAAATCTTTATTTTATTCCATAGTATTTAATCTCTAAAGTAAAATTTTAAGCAAAGTGTAAAAACTTAATTATATTAGCCATCTACATAAGACCTGAACTAAAATATGAACTATTTATAGTCTTCATTTATCCCTTTTAATGAATATTCATGTTTCATTGCATACCTATGTTTGGTTAGGGGATAACCAATATAGAGCATATACATCAAATTAGATTTTTGAAATCCCAAATTTCTTAATTTGAAACACATTTGGCCTCATGAGTTCCTAATTGTGTACTGTGGATTAGAACCACTTAACATTCATAATACTTATTTTATTTTCAAATATAATTATTACTTTTGAATTTCTTGTGATTAATTATCTCATCTGTAGAAGTCATGGTAACAGGTTAATATCTTATTTTGAAAAGAAATTACCCACATCTTACAAATATAATGAGTGCAAGTATTAACCCTTCTTTGTAAATAGGAGGCTGAGAAATTAAAAGATAAAATCACTCATCTGATATTTATTACTAGGTCACTCCTGAATCAGCTCAGTACCTTCCCCAGTGATCATACTACTGCTTTCTTCTCTGTCATCTCTCATCCCTGTAGTATTCTGTTTAGACACAAATTCTTAATCTAAGAAATTAATTCATGCTGAGATGTTTGCAGGTGACAATGGCTGGTGCACTGGGATGACCCAAAGGGATGGTACGAGGAGGGAGGTGGGAGGGGGGGTTCAGGATGGGGAACACGTGTATACTCGTAGCAGATTCATGTTGATGTATGGCAAAACCAACACAATATTGTAAAGTAATTAACCTCCAATTAAAATAAATAAATTTAAATTAAAAAATGAAAGCAACGAGGTGAAAAATAATGGAAAATAAAAAAATAAATAAAAATTTAAAAAAAGAAAACACAAATTTCATTTTAGAAGCTATTAGTTGTGTATAATATAGCAACATGACAAGTCTCACTGCCCATATTTTTAAAATGTGACTCCTTTCTTAGCACTCACCAACATGAACCCCAAATCCTATTTCTATAGCTAGTGCAAATCTATATTTCAGGATGCTACAATTTCTATTTAAAACAATAATTTGGGGATTAATTTATTAATTACTAATGAGTAATCCTGTCTTTATATAGTTGTGTAAGTTTATTCAGTAATATTTCTAAACAGAAATGTTTTCAACAAATTGAAGAACAATTAAGTTAAAAAAAGTGGTGCAGCCATTGCAATCAGTGGTAAAAAAAAATTCATGGGGAAGATGATTATTGCATTATTCATACAAATTTAAGAATCAAAGGGATTTTCTTGCTTACAATATCACCTACACATTTAACTATGTTTCCTTTAAGTAATAAAAAAGGTACCATATTTAAGTGACCTGTCAAATATGCATGTATCATATACACTGATATCTCATAATTGATTAAAACTTTTTAACCTGAAAGCAAATTACATAAATACTTCTACACTTATTGTTTATTGGGATGTTCTCCATTAATAAATTTTTGGATTGCAGATCATTCTTCTCTATGTTACAAACATAACTAAATAGTGTTATTTTTTAAATTTCAAATATAACTAAATACAGTTATACTAAATAATTTTAAATGGGTCTTTAAAAGCACATTTAAATAAGTTTTCACCATTACACCAAAAGATATTAAAACTTCAAACTTACAGAAGCCCACAGAGCAAACTAAGAATTAAATGGAAACAGGACTCACAGGGTTTCTCTGGTGGTTCAGATGGTAAAGAAGCTGCTGGCCATGTAGGAGACCAGGGCTATATCCTTGGGTTGGGAAGAACCCCTGGAGAAGGGAATGGCTAACCACTCTTGTATTCTCGCCTGGAGAATCCCATGGACAGAGGAGCCCGGAGGGCTACAGTCCATGGGGACCCAAGCAGTTGGACATGACTGAGTGACTAACATTGAATTAATTAAGAACTTAGAACCTTCTGGAGCCCACAGAGCAAATTCTGAGCTAAATGTAACTAGAACTCACCAGGAGGATCCACGCTCACAGAAGCTCTGAGAGTCCACTAGGCATCCTTTCCCATCAAGCCTGGTTCTTGCAACCGGTCCCCGCTGTTACACTGGACTGTCCTTGCTTGTCCTCATAGCCTGGCTGTTCTGACCCTTTCTGAAGCACAGAGGCTGCTGACTATCCACTGTTTTGTGTTATTAATTGAAAGTCGCACACTTGTGCGCACGTGTGCGACTTTGCGACCCTGTGAACTTTTAAAGCCTACCTGGGTTCTCCGTCCAGGAGATTCTCCAGGCAAGAATACTGGAGTGGGTTGCTATTTCCTTCTGCAGGGGATCTTCCAAACCCAGGGATCGAACCCAGGTCTGCTGCATTGCATGCAGATTCTTTACAGACTGAGCCACTTGGAAATGAGTGTAGTGGGAGCAGGAGCCAAATCCTTCTTCTCATCTTGGACCATGAGCTGGCTCACTGGCATCATTGAAGTGCCAACACTTTGGCAGCAGATTGTTAGAGAGTCTGCATTTGATAATGTTTCTCAATTACCTATAGCTACATAACAAATCACTCCAAAACATAGATGCTATAAAAAGTAAACATTTATGATCTCACATCATTTCTGAGGGTCAGGAAGCAGCCTCTCTGGGTGACTTAGCTCAATCCTTCCTAAGACTGCAGTAGGATTTGGCCAAGACTTGCCTGGGTCTGAAGGAGCCACTGACAGCCTAGCCAGGTAATACTGCCATGGCCAGAGGTGTCAGATCTTCATCATGGGGCCTCTTCACCCTATAGGACACCTCGAGTGTCCTTACAACATGGCAGCTGGGGACCCACAGCAAGTGATCCAAGAGAGCCAGGAGAAAGTCCCAGTGCTCCAGAGTCATCTGTGTCATTATACAGGTTGGCCTCACTAGGCCTGGGAGGGACCACCTGGGCCATGAATACCACGGGGCAGGCTCACTGGTGTCAGTGTGAGGCACTGACACGCCCGTTACAACTGGAGAACCAGCAGTTTCTGCACAAGCTCACACTTCCAATGTGTGGAGACTAGGAGGATTTCTGAGATGTGCTGGAGTTGGGGGCATGGAATTTTCTTCAGGGCAATGGGCTGCTTGCACCAACCAGTCCTGGAAAGGCCTCACCCAACCCTATCAGCAGATGCCCATATCATGACCCACAACCTGCTGACATGCAGGGCTATTTGAAAAGCATGGTGGTTGGTGAGCACCACTGTCCTCCCAAGGAGCTGAGGGAACCTGCTCTACCATAGGCATCTCATCCCTTCTCATCCCTTCAGCCCTATTTCAATTTTCTTTTTTACTGCTTTGGTGGGTGTGAAATGGATTTCCTAATTTTCATATGAATTTTCAAGGTTACTAATAAGACTTACTAGACATTTAGATTTCCTTTCTGTGAAATGTCTGTTTTCCTACTGCACTTTTTCTTTCTTGACCATTGTCATCCTTTATACATGTTGGGTATCAATCCTTTGCAGTTACATATGTTACTAATTAAAAAAAAAAAATGCTAAGTAAAACTATCAAATGCTGGGGAAGATGCAACTGGTAATTAACTCCTCCACCATAAGAATTCAAACCCTGAAATATGATTACTTGGTCTCACTCAATAGCCAGATTTTTCTCTGTGAAAATTTAATATCGGAATGAGGTGCAACTCCTACTGCGTAGCCAAGAACAGTCCCTTGGAGAATATTGCTTTATTGTAGACAAAGATATAAAACACTTTCTAAATTACGAAGATGTAAGGCAAATATGCAGTCCTTGCCAGTGAAGATATGTGTGTAGGTATAGGTATGTAAGATGTGTGTTTATTATTTAACAACATTTGCCTTTCCCCTTTGTGCCGAGATGGTCCCATGGAAGAGGAGCAAACCAGGCTCCATGGGAAAGACTTATTCCAGCACCTCAGGAAACTGGGATTGAGTTTTTCTCCAGCATGGCCCACTTGGACTGAGCTAAACCTCAGTGCAGGGCGGGGTGATCTCAGTATGTGAGTGTGATCAAAAAGAGAGGTGTCCTTAGAGTTTCGGGGGATGCTGCTGGGGTGATGGGAAGAAAATAGTTGAATTAACGGGAGTATTGTAGAAACTATGAACACATTTCCTGCCATAAGAATGTGCCAGACCACCTGTAAATCCGTGTGGCAGAGACACAAGCCAAGGCATTAATGGATTGGTCATGCCTCTGGGTTTTCTCTCTCTTCCCTGACTTCTTGAAGGTGGACCAATCTTCTTTGATGAGGGGGGTTCAGGATTGGGAACTCATGTACACCCGTGGCGGATTCATGTCAATGTATGGCAAAACCAATACAGTATTGTAAAGTAAGATAAAGTAAAAATAAAAATTAAAATTAAAAAAAGGCAAAAAAAAAAAATAAATAAATTCCTAGTGTTCTTGCCCAAGTAGGGTGGTTAAGTAAGGCTTTTTAAAGTAAAGGGATTTCCTGTCACTGAGGGCAGGTGAGTGCTCAAGCAAGAAAATGAATAAATAAAAGTGAGGTAATTGTATTTATATTCCAAGCTAGTAACATGGATCATTCCAGATACACTATTGACAAGGATTTTTCTACCAACTGGGTCACTTCCCTGATAGTCTTTCTCTAAATTTCTTAAATGTATTCCCACAACGCCTGCAGTTAAGCCCAATGTTTCTAGGGATATAAGAACAAAGCACACAGCCTGTCTCTGAGGAAAATGGATCCAGAGAGCAATAATGAGAGCTTTGAGAATGAGAAATCTGAGGAAAAAAAGAAAAGAGGAATCATTGTGGTGTCATAGATTCAGATATTTCAGCAGGAAATCAATGTCCAGTGACTAAACAATTTTAAGAGTTAAATTATATTTTCTGTCCTTAAGGATTATCCATAATAGTTATATAATTGTAAATATATATGTGTAAACATCATTGAGAAAATTCTGACATTGGTTACACCTGTCCTTTTTTCTGCTAAAATTATTTTCCCATTGCATTATTAATGTATTTCTTATGCATTTCCATCATCTTTGTCATAGTTACTCCCCACTGTTTCAGGAAAAAATGAAACTTCATGTTTACAAATTGATATTTCTTGATAAGAGATAAAAGTATTTGCTTAAAAAGAATTCTGTAAATTTTTTCTTAGGCTGCTTCAATTTATAAAATGCACTAAATTTTTAAATAACTTCAAGTTACATGAAATATAAAGCATCATTAAAGAGCATACTTAAATAATTGTTTGTTAATGCTAATAATATATTTGCCTGTTTTTTTTTTTTTTTTTGGTGGTTGTTTGTTTGTTTACTTTTTTAACACCAAATGATGCGAAAGGATCCTGTATATTAAGTGTTAAAAAAACACACAGTGTTTCCCTGGAGACTGGTTTTGAGACTTCACAGTTTTTTCAGTTTCCAAGTGTAGAGGATGTTATAAGTGATTCCCCAAATAAATGATCTAGTGAAGTTGTTATCAGGCAACCCTTCCAAGTTGATCCCTTACAAACGTCCTCCTGTAGCTGTGCCAATAGAACAGGACTGAGTTTGGTTCAGAAGCGAAGGAAAGCTTGAGTTTTTAATCAAAGGGTGAAGAAGTGTGACCTCAGGCTCCAAGTGCTAACTACCCCCAACAAGCTGTAGGGTGGACACTTTCTAGGGCTTAGTCAGTGAGAAGGGAAGTGAGCAGAATTCTAGTGAGGCTGGTGCAGCTGTGTTGTTCAGGCTCTGGAGTGCAGTGCCAGGTAAAGCGTATCTGCATGTGGCCCACTGCCATCTTAAATTGAGTCTCCCAGAGCTGAGGTGATGGGCACAGCTATTTGGCACTAGGAACTCTGGCCTGAAGTGCCAGGAAAAGACCTCTGTAACTGGCACCCCATGAGCAAGTGAGAATGCAAGTACAAAGGAAAATATTTTAAAAATAGGCTTTATTTTATTACCCAGATTCTACTTTTAGCTCCTAATAATTGTTAATGGGTTTACTTGGGATGATGTTCCAGAGAGAGTGTTTCCTCAAAAAGGTTGGATTGCTGAGGAAGTTGGGTCAGTGTTAGTAAAACTGAAGTTGGTGCACAAAAAAACCAAGTAGCCTTTGCCCATTACAGTAGCATTCTGAACAGAGGAACCACATTTCCTGGAGTAGAGAAGGTGTTCATCTCCATCGACTGAATGGTCTCAGTTGCCATTTAGTGACATTTGCTTTACCTTGAACAAAGGTTCCTCAGGTTTCTCTCCTCCCTGCAAGTTACTGAATTTTAACTTCTCCCAAATCTAAGCACGAGCTGAAAGCTCATCTGGGGAACTGAGTGACTGCAGAGAGAAGGCTCCACTGATCATTTCCTCTTGCTTGCACAACTTTCTGCTATAAGCTTTTACTGATTTTTTTGCCCCTTTGATAAAGAATCTGCCTACAATGCAGGAGACCCCGGTTCAATTCCTGGGTAGGGAAGATCCCCTGGAGAAGGAATAGGCTACCCACTGCAGTATTCTTGGACTTCCTTTGTGGCTCAGCTGGTAAAGAATCCACTTGCAATGCGGGAGACCTGGGTTTGATCTCTGGGTTGGAAGATCCCCTGGAGAAATGAAAGGCTACCCACTCCAGTATTGCAGCCTGGAGAATTCCATGGACTGTATAGTCCATGGGGTCTATACAAAGAGTTGGATATGACTCACCACATAAAAGAAAAGTTCTTTTTTCATTTGATTTTGAGATGCTTGTATATTTCTGAGATCCAGGAATTTTCCCTTTGTAGTAATTTTTCTGAGAAAAGTATTTCCATATTTCTGTTCAAACTTATATGTATTTGACACTACAATGTAACTTGAATTAGAAAGCAAAAAGGGAAGAATCAGTTCAGCTCAGTTCAGTCGCTCAGTCGTATCTGACTCTGCGACCCCATGAATCGCAGCATACGAGGCCTCCCTGTCCATCACCAACTCCTGGAGTTCACTCAAACTCATGTCCATCGAGTCTGTGATGCCATCCAGCCATCTCATCCTCTGTCGTCCCCTTCTCCTGCCCTCATCCCTCCCAGCATCAGGGTCTTTTCCAATGAGTCAACAATAGGAACAAATGTTTATTCTGAGAAAAAACCCAAGCTCATTTCCACAGACATTTCCCTATCCCTTATTTATGATACATCCTGCCCTGGGCCTAGTATGCTGGGCCAGGTGGAGAACTGCTTGGATTCCTCTCCATATTAGCAACTGAGAGGAACCATTTAACACTGAAAAGTTGTGGCAAAGCTTCAGTTTCTTTTTTTTTTTTTTTTCCTTTATTTTTACTGTGGTCTCCACCGTCTTGGATAAAAAGATATAAAAGCTATTTATATCTAACTATTGATCTTCATAAACAGAGGCATTGAAGAGGAACAAAAACAACTACTACAACAGAATAGTTTGTATCACATCTGAATCTATTAATTTGTGAGGAAAGGGAGATTCATATCACTCTTGGGAGATTTCAGCGATTCACTCTGTGTCATGTAGGTGCTTGACTTATGCAAAACAAACATTTACTTGCAAACAGGATTCCCAAAACATTTTTTGATTGGTTTCTAAAATAAACCTAAAAGTTTCTCTTTTGACTGATCACTTTTCATCATGACTTTATTTGGGTGGTATTACACTGGTGGGTATTAAATAAGGGCTCCCCTTATGGCTCAGCTGGTAAAGAATCCACCTGAAACTCGGGAGACCTGGCTTCAATCCCTGGGTTGGGAAGATCTCCTGGTGAAGGGAAAGGCTGTCCACTTCAGTATTCTGGCCTGGAAAATTCCATGAATGCTATGGTCCATGGGGTTGCAAAGAGTTGAACATAACTGAGCAAGTTTCGCACAAACTGGGGATCAATTCTTAACAAGCTGTGGAATGGCTGAAAAGTCATGCAAGCATATAGACATGTAAAGATTTAAGTAGGGGATTCCTTTATAGAAGTCAACAATAAATTTCTTAGATATTAATCTCTAATGCAGGAGGTGAAAAATGTACTGGTTCCATCTCATAATGGTAGAATGTGTTAGGAAAGTGTTGTGTTATTAAAGCCCAGGAAACATTCATGTTTCCTATGAAATCTTAAAAGGAAATGTATGTTTAGGATAACATAGACCAATGAATAGAAGTCAAACAGACCTGGATTAAGGTCTTAAAGTTTTCCAAGGTCTTAAACTCAAACCCTCATCTTAATATTTGATTTGCTAAAGCTTCTGTAACAAAATACCACTAACCGGGTTGTTGTTCAGTGGCTAAGTCATGTCCTATTTTTTGTGACCTCATGGACTGCAGCTCACCAGGCTTCCCTGTCCTTCACTATCTCCTGGAGCTTGCTCAAACTCATGTCCATGGAGTCAGTGATGCCATTCAATCATCTCATTCTCTGTTGCCCCTTTCTCTTCCTGAACTCAATCTTTCCCAGCATGAGGATATTTTCAAATGAATTGTCTTAGCCTTCTTTATGGTCCAGCTCTCACACCAGTACATGACTACTGGAAAACCACAGCTTTGACTATATGTACCTTTGTTAGCATAGCAATGTCTCTGCTTTTTTAATATGCTGTCTAGGTTTGTCATAGTTTTTCTTTCAAGGAGCAAATGTCTTTTAGTCCTGTATCTGCAGTAACTGTCCATGATGATTTGGGAGCCCAAGAAAATAAAATCTGCCACTGTTTCCACTTTTACCCCGTGTATTTGCCGTGAAGTGATGGGACTGGGTACCATGATCTTAGTTTTTTGAATATTGAGTTTTAAGCCAGATCTTTCACTCTCCTCTTTCACTCACCCTCATCAAGAGGCTCTTTAGTTCCTATTTCCTTTCTTCCATTAGTGCGGTATCATCTGCATATCTGAGGTTGTTGATATGTCTCCCTGCAAATAACTGGATAGATTAAGCAACAGATATTTACTGTTTCACGTTTGTAGAAGTTAAAATACAAAACCAAATTGTTGATTTTCCTTTTTCCACATTCATTTCCTTCTGAGGAATGTGAAATACTGGGGGAAATATAATTGAAAGCAAAATGCTACCCCCTAAAAAAAAAAATATAGGTTATTAGACAAAGAAAATATTTTTATTATTTATTTATTTTTGGCTGTGCTTGGGTCTTCGTTCCTCCCTGGGTTTTCTCTAGTTGTAGTAAGCGGGGTCTACTCTTTGTTTTACTGTGCGTGCGGACTTCTCACTGTTGTGGCTTCTCTTGTTGAGCATAGGCTCTAGAGTGCCAGCAGTTGTGGTGTAGGGGCTTAGTTGCTCCGTCTCGTGTGGCATCTTCCCAGATCACGGATAGAGGGCATGTTCCCTGTTGGCAGATGATTACTATCCACTGCACCACCAGGGAAGTTCCTACTTTTACTACTGAATAAGCATTCCAATACTTTGGCCACCTGATGCAAAGAGCTGACTCATTTGAAAAAACCCTGATGCTGGGAAAGGTTGAGGGTGGGAGGAGAAGGAGACAACAGAGGATGAGATGATTGGATGGCATCACCAACTCAATGGACATGGGTTTGGGTAGACTCCAGCAGTTGGTAATGGACAGGGAGGCCTGGCATACTGCAGTTCATGGGGCCACAGAGTTGGACATTACTGAGCGACTGAACTGATACTGATAATGAAGCATTAAAGCACACTACTATACTCCAACATGTAATCCCCTCAGATGTTACAAAGACAGAATTTAAAAAAAAAAATCATTTGATGTAATCATGCAGAAATAACCCATTATATACATGTTCTCAAGGTGAACAATAATTAGTCCTGAAGTAAGAGTATTGACAGCACCATTTTTCACACATAGTTTATTCCAGGCTCATCTGATAAGAGCAGACGTTATCTAACTGGCATTATGAAGACAAAAGACAAACTTTTCATATCGTTGTAACATGAGACAGCTTTGCAATTTAGAAAAAAGTATCCTTAGAGGTTAAGCTCCTACCTTACCAAAAAATCTGGGATGTTGCAGTACTATCTCTTTAGACGTATAGATTACAGAGAGATGGCTTTCAGGTTCTAAAAAAGATATTCCTGGGTCATAGAGCTGACAAAAGGCTCATTTAGTTTCTAAAAATATTTACAACATTTCAAAAAGGCAATGAAAGAACTTATACTTGCAAGTTTTCTAAAGTAAATGATCTACGAAGAGGACAGTGGAGGAAAAGTCTCCATCCTTGTTTATAAAGCATAATTAAACCCTTATTTTTAATTTCTATTTGTTCTTACAAAGGGAGCATTCTGCTCCAAGGCTCTGCGTGCTTTGCAGATGACCATCATTGTTCTGTGTTTCTTCATCATCTTCCTTCATCCTTGTCTGTTTCTGTTTCCAAATTATTGTTGTTGTTTTTTTTATAAGGACAGCAGTTGTGCTGAATTAGAATTCAATGACTTTTGTAAAGATTTCATCTTTAAATAAGGCCCCACACATAGTTTCTAACACACACACACAAATGTGGTTGCTCTTTAGTCATCAAGTTCTGTCCGACTCTTTTGTGACCCCATGGACTGTAGCCCACCAGCCTCCTCTGTCCATGGGATTCCCCAGGGAAAAATACTGAAGTGGGTTGCCATTTCCTTCTCCAGGGAATCGTCCCAACCGAGGGAATGAACCTACATCCACTACATTGGCAAGCGGATTCTTTACTGTCTGAGCCACTGGGAAGCCTCTCTCTCGTGTGTGTATATATACATATATATATATATATATTTAGGGAGGAGCAGAGTTAAATCCTTAACAGCATCATACAGCCACCTGCAAAGATAAGAGACTGAAAAAATTAGCATTACACAAAGAGAAAGAAGAAACTGGTTGCTGGCTGGAAGTTATGATCCAGCAGTAAAAGGAAAATTTTGTAGCCCATTTCCTCAGCTATAGGAAGTACAGAAAAGTGAAAAGAGAGAAAAGGAAACAATTCCAGTGCTATTTACAAAAGAACTGTCACTTTTCACATTCCTGCTACAGGAAAAGTGGAAGAAAAGAAGGGTTCTTGATCTTTCAGCACAATTTTATCAATTAGTAAAAGTAGTTTAAATAGAGATAAAGTTTAGAATTTGCACCTAAAGCCTGGAAAGATCTGCAGTTCTTTCTGTAGATTGTCTCAAAATTGCAGGCAAAAACTTAATTGATGAAATGTAATTAAGAATCAATGCTCTTACCCCAGAGTCCTGTGAAAACTATTCTGCCCTGAGGCAAGTGACCACTTGTTAGGGACAAGTATATTATAATCATCTAAGGAGAGGATTTTTATTCATTACAAGATTGTAAGTCTCCTTGTTTGATAAAACATAAATAAGTAAATTTGCCAACTTTTTATCAACCACAAACCAAGAGTTCTGTGTTTTCATATTGATATGTTATGGAAATACAATATGATGTGAAGAAACGTGAGAAACATCAATTAAATTTGCTATCCTATATGCCAGTCCCTGGTGATTAAAAGAGTATCAGAATGGAATATTTTAAATCTGCTGGAAGTACAGTTATATCACCTGAATTTTGAGTTAAGCCACGAATCATAGACCATTTGAATTAGATGCAGGGAGTGAGAATGGCGAACAGCCAAGTCTCCATTTCTTACAGCCAATTCTTGCAAGAACCATGACAAATTGTCACATTAATTCCCTGCATATGAAATCTGGAGTTTTCAGTAGCCAATGCTTTTATGTTGCTCCAAAACCTTGAGTAGAATAATTCCCACTTAAGTTCTTATGGCAATGTCAAAATTCTGGATCAAATAGAGCTATGAATGCAAGGGAAAGAAAAGTAAACATAAGTAAGAATGAGGGTCAGGGTAACAGATAAATTAGAGGAGAAAGAAGGATATGCAAGCACTAAAAGGGTTGAGATATGAAAACCATGGATTAAGAGCAAAAAAAGCAGATGAAGAGCAAACCAAAACCATTCACAATAATTCCTAAAAGAAGTTATTTCAAAGTTCAAATGGAAAGAAATCCATCTGCTTGAGATATGTATTTATTTATTTAAAAAAAACAGCATTTCCCAATTACTACATTGTTTATGGACTAAATTTAAATAATCTGGAGTAGAACACTAAATAGCATATTTTATTTTGGATTAAATTAAGTGCATTAACATTATATACTAATTTTATCATTGAAAAATACTTTTGAATCTAAATTAATTAACTATAAGTTCTCAGATATCTCACAAAAAAATAGAATTAACAATATTAAAATATACAATGTACAGTTTGATATGATATTGTATAGAATGTAACTATTATACTAAAAAAAACTGCCTGCTCTGTTTCAGATTCTTTATTCTGGTAGGTACTCCAAGTATAAAATGGTACGATATATGAGAAAGACATAAATTCAGAACAAAACAATTGACATCAAAGCATGACACAGCTCATTGTATGATTAATTTTAACAGAAATGATGGACCAGCGGAACTCAACAATCTGGTACATACAGCATACAAGAAAAAAACATATAGTATACAAAAACATGTTGAATAATAGGTTACCTGATAATGTTTCCAAGCATATAATTAAAACATAAACTCGGGATAAAGAATAATTAGCTATTTAAAAGAGTAAGTTAGTTATCCATTAATTTATTTGAATAGGTATCTGTGATTCATTATTACCTAGAGGAAGTGTGTCACAAGGCAATTTTATTAAACAATACATGCTCTGGCTTTGTAATATGTGCATGTAGATAAACACATACATACATGTATGGACACACATACATATGAATGTGTAATTTATACCTTGCTTGCTACATGAACTTAACTTTTCAAATTAAAAAATTGTTTACTTTCTAAATAAATTAATATGTAGAAAGAGGCAACATGTTCGAGCTTTAAATAGATGAGATGGTGATTTTTGCTAGCCTTCACTTCCCTGCTGAGAACTTTTTTTTAATGGTTTCTGAGGAAAGATAAAGAGGCAGTATCCCAAAGTGAGTATCTCATCTTGAGAGAGCACAAGATTATAGTTTTTAAATGATAATGTGCTTGATTTAAATTTTGGCACAGTAATGAGTTTACACCATTCCACTCTTTGGCCTTGCTTCAGTCTCTGTTTTGAAAAGGAGATATAAGGCTGTTAACAGCTAATATTGTCAGAGCAAATAATGGCAATAGAGACATCTTTTCTGAGGGATTTTGACAGAATCTGTACCATGGAAACAATCTCTCAGCAACAAAATCTAAATTGGGAAATAATCCCCAGGTCTACTTACCATTTTTGCTTCTACTTTTGTGATTTTCTTTAAGCTCTTCTAATTCCCCCCATTAAAGAAACTCCAGGGATAAAAATCTATGACTACATTAATGCAGTATTCTATTTGAATTAGAAAATCAAACTGCAGAATCAGGGCTTTGAATGTTCCCTTAGAAATAATCAAGAGTAGCACATTCATCTGAGATATGAGGAAACAAGTTCTAAGATGCCAGTGTGCATTGCCCAAGGCCAAGTAGCAAGTGACTGGCAGAGCTTCCAGGGAAATGCAGTTTTCCCTATTTCTTTGCAAAGACTATTGTACTTAAACTGTAACCAAAAAAAAAAAAGAATAAAAATTGAAGGAGTTATCCATACAATTAGGGATGAAGTATATTTTATAAAAATTGTATTAATTTTTAGAAAGCTTGATTCTTTAAAATATTTGCTTAATGATACTTTTCCATTAATACTATTTAAAATTCATGTGATTAGAAATGTGATACTTAATTTAATAAACTTCAATGTGTAGTAAATTGAGTTTTTCAATATTACATTATATATGTTATTTCTTGTAAAACACAGTAGAATAATTATATATAAGGAAATAATTATATTGTTTTCTATTGTAAAAGGAACTTGCTTTGAATTAGACCAAGACAATTTGAAAATTGAGCAATGATTTATGAGCAATCATTGGAATAAATGTTTCCTCTATAGATAGATATACCATTAACCTAAATATATTTTGTTATTTTATTTTAATTTGCTTTATTTATTTATTTTTATATAACATCTATTTTCTTATATGAAAGCTGCCATCTGTTCAAACAAACAAAAAGTTTGCAGAATCCTCTTTCAGCTTGTGCGATTCTGCACAATTGATTTCAGAATTGCTTCTGGCACCTTGCTTCTGTAGAGAAAAAGGAAGAAAAAAAAAAAGCATGTTTTTGTTAGTCTAAAACTGGAATGTTTCTAATAATTCTATAATGACTCTATCTTTGGGAAGTTATTATATATTCTATGGAGCATTATTGCTCTACATGTGTATCTGTGTACTTTTATTTAGCTATTCTCTCAGCACTATTTAATGGACATTCTATGAGCTCGTTTTGAAGTGGACCCTACTAAAATAGGTTCTTCCCTGGTGGCTCAGACGGTAAAAACCTCTGCCTACAATGCGGGAGACCCGTGTTTGATCCCTGGGTTGGGAAGATCCCCTGGAGAAGGAAAGGGCAACCCACTCCAGTGTTCTTGTCTGGAAAATACCATGGACAGAGGAGCCTGGTAGGCTACAGTCCACGGGGTCGCGAAGAGTCAGACACGACTGAGCAACTTCACTCACTTACACTACTAAAATAATTGTGAACAAAGCACACAGGGTCTGCTAAAACTTATGGGGTCCCTGTGTAATGAGATACACAGTAATCAAGCAGATATTCACACAATACACAAATATATGTAAAATACCTATCTCTGGTGAAACAGTACATGTAACACTGAATCACTAAATAAATAAATAATGGACTTTGAATGTAGCACTACTAATAAAAAACCCTACTGCCAGCACAGGACATGTAAGAGATGCGGTTCAATCCCTGGATTGGGAAGATTCCCTGGAGAAGGGCATGCCAACTCATTCCGGTATTCTTGCCTGGAGAATCCCAAGGAAAGAGGAGCCTTGTGGGCTATAGTCCATTCAGTAACAAAGAGTCAAACACACATGCAACTTTGAAATGGTGCAAGAGAAGCAGTTCTTTCAGAGAGACCAGGAAAATCTCTGGAGACGTCACTTTTATGTTAAATTGGAAGGAAAAATATAATTTGACAAAGCGGAATAACGTGTGAGGGAAAGTTATCAATGTCCCAGGCGATGGAGACAATTAAGTGCCTTTGAATGGAAGCACGTCATATTTGCAAAAATGTAACAAGGACAAAATTCCTAATATTCAGAGAGAATTGGGAGTGTATCTCAGTCAAAACTGGAAAGGCATATAAGAACCAGACCTTCTGTGTCATGTTAAATAATTTGAAAACAATGAGAATGCACTGATCTTTATTTTTAATTTAATTTTTGGGGATATGGAATAATGTAAATAAGATTAAACTTTGTGTAACTACTTCTGAATACAGAATAAATAAAATGGTTTGAAAGAGGCCAAGAAACTTGGAGGCAAATTAAAAGACTGTTGTAGAAATCCAAGCAAGATTTGGCAGTATTTTGGAAAAACAATGCAGTTTTGCATTTGGGGAAAAAAATAAAAAGGAGACACGTTTAAACAGTGTTTAGAAGAAAGCAAAATTGACAGAAATGTGGTGATGGATTAATTAAGGAAGAATGCGGGAAAATATGATATTGTGGCTTCTGGCTTATATCATTGTTGGATTCAGTTGTCATTTACTAAGACAGGGAATGGTGGAAGATAATCATTTTTGACCATAGGAAGATCGTGACTTATTTTGGTCTTGTTCAGTTTAATTTGTCTTTGAGTCAGCCAGGAAGTGATTCAAGCAGGCATGTGGATTGTAGGTCTATGGCTAAAGTATTTTATGATACAGAGTTTTATATATGGAAGCAGATTTGGCTAGAAGTAATTTTTAAAGTAATTTTGGCTGACAATATAGAACAGTTATTAAAACTGTGTTCGTCCCAACCAAATTTAATTCAATCACACTCTAAAATCCACTCTCAAATATGACTGTTATGAGAATGAGTAATATGTCCTTTATTCTGAAATTAGTGCTGATCTTTAAACTATTTAGGAACATATCTAAATTTTAAGTGAAAATTCCAATCTAATCAGGCACAAGGTATCTGAATGTAATACTCCTATATACTTAAATATTCAAGTATAGGCCAAAATAAAGTCCCTACCTCAAGAAAAGAATGTTTGATTGATTTGCTTTATTAGTGAAGATTTAGGCTTGGGAAGCACCAGAGACATTTAAGTACTTCAAGTAGATTTTTGAAGACACTTCTGCTGAAACCCTAGATATCTGTGAATGTGTAAATAGTGCAATTTGGAATATTTCTTAGATAACACGCTGTGGGAACTGTCTGATATTTAAACTTATGATAAAGGCTTCAAACTGTGTCTCTTAATACTTGATCATTGTATGAAATATCATTTGTCCCTTTAATGAAATATATAATAAGAGAATATTATGTGTAAAGCACTGGGCATACCATGAACTGTAAGACCAGTGTTATAATCTTTGAATCACTTAGTCTATCAAAGTGAGACGAAGATAAAACTAACGTGCCAGAGAGTGTTACAGGAGGAGAACAAAACTCAGAGTCAAGTAACCCAAAAGAAACGTAACCAAAAACAAAGAGTGGTAAATTCTACCCGGGGTCAACTCTACTCTACCAGTGCTTAGAGTCTTAAAAGGGTAAAATGGAGCACGCGCATGAGTGCATGAGTGCATGCCTGCATGCTAAGTCGCTTCAGTTCTGTTCAGTTCAGTCGCTCAGTCGTGTCTGACTCTTCGCGACCCCATGAATCGCAGCACGCCAGGCCTCCCTCTCCATCACCAACTCCCGGAGTTCACTCAGATTCACATCCATCGAGTCAGAGATGCCATCCAGCCATCTCATCCTCGGTCATCCCCTTCTCCTCCTGCCCCCAATCCCTCTCAGCATCAGAGTCTTCCAATGAATCAGCTCTTCTCATGAGGTGGTCAAAGTACTGGAGTTTCAGCTTTATCATGATTCCTTCCAAAGAAATCCCAGGGCTGATCTCTTTCAGAATGGACTGGTTGGATCTCCTTGCAGTCCAAGGGACTCTCAAGAGTCTTCTCCAACATCAAAGTTCAAAAGCATCAATTCTTTGGTGCTCAGCCTTCTTCACAGTCCAACTTTCACATCCATTCATGACCACTGGAAAAACCATAGCCTTGACTAGACGGACCTTATTCGGCAAAGTAATGTCTCTGCTTTTGAATACGCTATTTAGGTTGGTCATAAATTTTCTTCCAAGGAGTAAGCATTTTTTAATTTCATGGCTGCAGTTAGCACCTGCAGTGATTTTGGAGCCGAAAAAACAAAGTCTGACACTGTTTCCACTGTTTCCCCATCTACGTCCCATGAAGTGATGGGACCGGATGCCATGATCTTCGTTTTCTGAATGTTAAGCTTTAAGCCAACTTTTTGGCTCTCCTCTTTCACTTTCATCAAGAGGCTTTTTAGCTCCTCTTCACTTTCTGCCATAACGGTGGTGTCATCTGCATATCTGAGGTTATTGAGATTTCTCCCGGCAATCTTGATTCCAGCTTGGGTTTCTTCCAGTCCAGCGTTTCTCATGATGTACTCTGCATAGAAGTTAAATAAGCAGGGTGACAATATACAGCCTTGATGTACTCCTTTTCCTATTTGGAACCAGTCTGTTGTTCCATGTCCAGTTCTAACTGTTGCTTCCTGACCTGCATACAGATTTCTCAAGAGGCAGGTCAGGTGGTCTGGTATTCCCATCTCTCTAAGAATTTTCCACAGTTTATTGTGATCCACACAGTCAAAGGCTTTGGCATAGTCAATAAAGCAGAAATAGATGTTTTTCTGGAACTCTCTTGCTTTTTCCATGATCCAGTGGATGTTGGCCATTTGATCTCTGATTCCTCTGCCTTTTCTAAGTCCAGCATGAACATCAGGAAGTTCACGGTTCACATATTGTTGAAGCCTGGCTTGGACAGTTTTGAGCATTATTTTACTAGCGTGTGAGATGAGTACAATTGTGCGGTAGTTTGAGCAATCTTTGGCATTGCCTTTCTTTGGGATTGGAATGAAAACTGACCTTTTCCAGTCCTGTGGCCACTGCTGAGTTTTCCAAATGTGCTGGCATATTGAGTGCAGCACTTTCACAGTATCATCTTTCAGGAATTGAAATAGCTCCACTGGAATTCCATCACCTCCACTAGCTTTGTTCATAGTGATGCTTTCTAAGGCCCACTTGACTTCACATTCCAAGATGTCTGGCTCTAGATGAGTGGTCACACCATCGTGATTATCTGGGTCATGAAGATCTTTTTTGTACAGTTCATCTGTGTATTCTTGCCACCTCTTCTTAATATTTTCTGCTTTTGTTAGGTCCATACCATTTCTGTCCTTTATCGATCCCATCTTTGCATGAAATGTTCCCTTGGTATCTCTCATTTTCTTGAAGAGATCTCTAGTCTTTCCCATTCTGTTGTTTTACTCTATGTCTTTGCATTGATCGCTGAAGAAAGCTTTCATATTTCTTCTTGCTATTCTTTGGAACTCTGCATTCAGATGCTTACATCTTTCCTTTTCTCCTTTGCTTTTCACTTCTCTTCTTTTCACAGCTATTACTAAAGCCTCCACAGACAGCCGTTTTGCTTTTTTGCATTTCTTTTCTATCCCACTTTGAAGGTCAGGCAGGGTGGCAGTGAGGAGATATCCTTCCTCCAAGGTAAGGAGCAGTGGCTGTGCTTTGCTAGAGCAGCAGTGAAGAGATACCCCACACCCAAGGTAAGAGAAACCCAAGTAAGATGGTAGATGTTGCAAGAGGGCAGCAGAGGGCAGACACACTGAAACCATACTCACAGAAAACTAGTCAATCTAATCACACTAGGACCACAGCCTTGTCTAACTCAATGAAACCAAGCCCTGCCTGCGGGGCAACCCAAGACGGGTGGGTCATGGTGGAGAGGCCTGACAGAATGTGGTCCACTGAAGAAGGGAATGGCAAACCACTTCAGTATTCTTGCCTTGAGAACCCCATGAACAGTATGAAAAGGCAAAATAATAGGATACTGAATGAGGAATTCCCCAGATCAGTAGGTGCCCAATATGCTACTGGAGATCAGTGGAGAAGTAACTCCAGAAAGAATGAAGGGATAGAGCCAAAGCAACAACAATACCCAGTTGTGGATGTGACTGGTGATAGAAGCAAGGTCCGATACTGTAAAGAGCAATATTGCATAGGAACCTGGAATGTCAGGTCCATGAATCAAGGCAAATTGGAAGTTGTCAAACAAGAGATGGCAAGAGTGAACGTCGACAATCTAGGAATCAGCGAACTAAAGTGGACTGAATTTAACTCAGATGACCATTATATCTACTACTGTGGGCAGGAATCCCTCAGAAGAAATGGAGTAGCCATCATGGTCAGCAAAATAGTCCAAAATGCAGTACTTGCATGCAGTCTCAAAAACGACAGAATGATCTCTGTTCGTCTCCAAGGCAAACCATTCAATATCACAGTAATCCAAGTCTATGCCCCAATCAGTAATGCTGAAGAAGCTGAAGTTGAACGGTTCTATGAAGACCTACAAGACCTTTTAGAACTAACACCCCCCCAAAAAATGTCCTTTTCATTACAGGGGACTGGAATGCAAAAGTAGGAAGTCAAGAAACACCTGGAGTAACAGGCAAGTTTGGCCTTGGAATGTGGAATGAAGCAGGGAAAAGACTAATAGGGTTTTGCCAAGACAATGCACTGGTCATAGCAAACACCATCTTCCCACAACACAAGAGAAAACTCTACACATGGACATCACCAGATGATCAACACCAAAACCAGACTGATTATATTCTTTGCAGCCAAAGATGGAGAAGCTCCATACAGTCAGCAAAAACAAGACTGGGAGTTGACTGTGGCTCAGATCATGAACTCCTTATTGCCAAATTCAGACTTAAATTGAAGAAAGTAGGGAAAACCGCTAGACCATTCAGGTATGACCTAAATCAAATCCCTTATGACTATACAGTGGAAGTGAGAAATAGATTTAAGGGCCTAGATCTGATAGGTAGAGTGCCTGATGAACTATGGAATGAGGTTCGTGACATTGTACAGGAGACAGGGATCAAGACCATCCCGATGGAAAAAAAATGCAAAAAGTCACTTTAGTCTTGTCCAACTCTTTGTGATCCCATGGACCATAGCCTGCCAGACTCCTCTGTCCATGATATTCTTCAGGTAAGAATAATGGAGTTGGTTGCCTTGTCCTCCTCCAGGGGATCTTCCTGGAGGGAATCCTCCTCCAGGGATTGAACCTAGTTCTCTTACTTGTCTTACATTGACAAGCAGGTTCTTTACTACTAGTACCAGCTGGGGAGCCCTAAAAGAGAGTAAATGGTCTTATTTTGGAAAGAATTAATTTAAGTACAGTTAGTCAATTTCAGAGATGCACTCTTAGATACCTATGTCACACCTTCCCTTCTATCCTTTATCATTTAAGACTTTTGTTTCCTTGTTTCAACATAACTTTAGCTCTCTTCCACTGAAAAAATGGAACCACTGAGAAGAAAATCTCTACCTGTATTTACCACCAAAACTATCAAATCTATCTGAATGTTTTTTGTCTTCCTTCTTATGATAAATGGATCACTGTTTTCAGTCTTTCTTAAGGCAAAAATAACCACTTGTGGTTTGTATCCCTTCCCTTCTTTATCATCACTTCAGAACTTATCTCTGCTTTCTACTTCCTCTATTAGCATGATTTTGTTCTTCTGAATCATTTTCAACAAATACCTGGCTTCAATATCTCCCAACTTCAAGACTCTCCTTTGACTCTGAACTCCTTCCAATTAACATAAATTTTGTTGACTTGTCATTTGGAGAAAATGATTTAAATTTGATTTTTTAAAAAATTTTCTGGTTTAGTTTTCCCTTTCTTTTTCACAAACCATTCATTCATGCTTCATTCCCCCATGATTCCACTGACATGGTCTTGAAATCATGAATAGACCCTGAATGCCAATTTCAATGGACAGTTTGAAAACCTCATCTTTCTCAACCATCAGCAGTGTTTGACAAACTGATCTTTATTTAGATAATCATATTCAGTCTCTACACTTTTAATATGTTCTATACACTGAGGAGCTGCAAAGTCATATCTCCAGCCTAGAGTCTACTCCGTAACTCCATGAAAGTATGTCCCTATGTCTTAAAGACTTGTAGTTAGATGCCTAAAAAATACTTCAAGCTTAATGTGTAAAAAAAGTAACTTTTCATCATCTCCCAATAAACTGATACCTTCTACAGTATTCCAATTTCATGAAAATGACCCTTTTTCTTCCACTTGCCCAGATCAAATCTGGCGATTCATCCTCAAGCTATCTCCATCATATTTCATACCAATACATCAATGACATTGATGTCCATTGAAATGTACACCTTGTCTGACCACTTCTTCCCACCTTCACTGCAGCCATCCTTGTCTTTAACACCAAATTGATTCCTTGAAAATACATTGCACAATATTGCTCAAAATTTTTCAGGGTTTCCTAATGCTACTCAGACTAAATCTAAATTCCATGTGGCACTCTTTCAGCATGTATGGATCTGAGCCACAGCTCTGCTTATAACCTTATCTCTTAACTTTTCCTCTTTCTCACTTTTATTTTGACACACTGGTTTCTTGTTGTTCCAGAGATCATACCATACAAAGTCCTGTCTTGGTGACTTTGCATTTGTTTTTCTCTCTGCCTGGGAAACATTCCTCTGGTATTTTCAAGCATTTTTTTTTTCCTCTCATTTTTTTGTCTAGTGTCTGTCTGCTCAAATATTACCACATCAGAGGGACTTTTACTAATACCCTTATATAAAATAATACACATTTGCAAAAAAATACTTTTCTTGCTTAATTTGATTTATTTTCTTCATAGAACTTAATCAACCTTCCATTATACTCTTCAATATCTATATATTTGTTTTTATGTATTGATTAGAATAGAAGCTGCATCCACTAGAATATGACTATGGTAAAGTTGTCCATTTTTATTCATAGCTGTATTAACGATGCATAAATTTGAGTGTAGCACATATTAATCCCCACTATTTTCTAAATAAACAATTGACTGAAAAAATAAATGGATGAATAATAAATGAAAGGAACAATGTGGTACATTTCAGAGGTTATAGAAAACCCAAGTATGTCTAGAAATATGCAAACATTAAAATACGATTTCAGAATATAATTAAAATGTGTTTGCACAGGAACAAATTAGCATGGATAATCATTGTTCTTCCAGATAAGCAATCAATTACTGTTTTTCTATGTTTATTTATAAAACGTTAAAACTCAATTTTATTCAAGGTTTCTTGATATAAATGAGTAGTTCTGAGTGTCTGTCATATGTTTGGCATTACATTAAGTAATTGGTATACAAAAATCAATTTGGAATAGATATCATTGACTAGGGAAAATAACCATCATACGAGTTTCTATATAGGAAAATAAGTCCTATGATTGGAGAGAGTAGCTTTAAAGTACACTTAATAATCATTTCACATGGTCTTTATTGTAGGCTTTGCAGACGTAGCCATTAGATAAACTATTTACTTAAATCAGTTTTTTTTTTTTTTTAAGCATTAAAAATTTTGATATCTAAAAGGGCCCCCAAGCAGTTCTAACACTACCTCAATGGTCTTGTTTCTTCAAGCGGCACAGATTGCAAAAGTCTTTAATTATAATTTTCAAAGCATAAGCCTATATTTTTAATCATCTTATTAACAAAAACTCAGTACAAGAGTATTTTGTTTAATGCCTGTGAGTACATTTATCTAAAAACTGTGCACTACTGAATGCTGAGACATCTGTCAATGCAGATCTTAGATTATGCTGGACCATTTAAATCTTCATGGGGTGAATCATATAAAGTGAAAGATGGAAGTGTTCTTATTGCATTTCCCTCCTTCCCTGAATCTAAGCATGTCTTTGATCTTCCTTAGGAGCTGTAATTGGGACACTTTAGAATTAGTTGACCAGGAGTTTCATTGACAGGGGAGTGATTTTGTTTCCTGAAATTGTGATCATCTTTTTGTTATTTTGCAAAGCATCAATTTTTTTTTTAATCCAAATATAATGAATGGAGTCCTAAGGAAAATACATAGTGTTCTTACTGTGTAAAAAGGGGCAAAGTAGCCATACTCCAAAATAAAGTTACAAAGGGATCACAGTACACATGAGAATATCTATTTTGCATTGGTAGTATTACATGAAGTAAGATGAAGATACAGGAACAAAAGTTCACAGTAAGTGACAGAAGCAAAATCTTCAAAAAGCAAAAAGAAAGAGCAAGGGACATGCAGTGTTTATAAATTTTCACAGCAAGTAAAATGAAAGTGTAATGAAATTAATCAGTTTTACACACTGAATCATTTCAGAGAAATTTTTTGCTTACAAAATATAGAGAAATAGGCAAAAGACAGTCAAGGAAAGGAATAAAATTTGAATGAAGATGGCTCAGAAAGAAGAAAGAAGCTTATTGAAATCATTCCAAGCATCTTTTCTGACCACAATGCAGTAAGATTAGATGTCAATTACAGGAGAAAAAATATTAAAAATCCCAACATATGGAAGCTGAACAACACACTGATGAATAACCAGCAAATCACAGAAGAAATCAAAAAAGAAATCAAAATATGCATAGAAACAAATGAAAATGAAAACACAACAACCCAAAACCTATGGGACACTGTAAAAGCAGTACTAAGGGGAAGGTTCATAGCAATACAGGCTTACCTCAAGAAACAAGAAAAAAGTCAAATAAATAACCTAACTCTACACCTAAAGCAACTTGAAAAGGAAGAAATTATTAACCCCAGGGTTAGTAGAAGGAAACAAATCTTAAAAATTAGGGCAGAAATAAATGCAAAAGAAACAAAAGAGACCATAGCAAAAATCAACAAAATCAAAAGCTGGTTCTTTGAGAAGATAAATCAAATTGACAAACCATTAGCCAGACTCATCAAGAAACAAAGGAAGAAAAATCAATTCTACAAAATTAGAAATAAAAATGGAGAGATCACAACAAAAATACAAAGAGATCACAACACTGAAATACAAAGGATCATAAGAGACTATTATCAGCAACTATATACAAATAAAATGGGCAACTTGGAAAAAATGGACAAATTCTTTAAAAAGTACAACTTTTAAAATTGAACCAGGAAGAAATAGAAAATCTTAACAGACCCATCACAAGGATGGAAATTGAAACTGTAATCAGAAATCTTCCAACAAACAAAAGCCCAGGACCAGACGGCTTCACAGCTGAATTCTACCAAAAATTTAGAGAAGAACTAGAACCTATCTTACTCAAAGTATTCCAGAAAACTGCAAAGGAAGGTAAACTTCCAAACTCATTCTATGAGTCCACCATCAACCTAATACCAAAATCTGACAAAGATGCCACACAAAAAGAAAACTACAGGCCAATACCACTGATGAACATAAATGCAAAAATCCTTAACAAAATTCTAGCAACATATTAAAAATTCCAACAACATATTAAAAAGATCATACATCATGACCAAGTGGGTTTTATCCCAGGGATGCAAGGATTCTTCAATATCTGCAAATCAATCAATGCAATACACTACATTAACAAATTGAAAAATAAAAAAAATATGATTATCTCAATAGATGCAGAGAAAGCCTTTGACAAAATTCAAAATCCATTTATGATAAAAACCCTCCAGAAAGCAGGAATAGAAGGAACATACCTCAACATAATAAAAGCTATACATGGCATTATAGCAAATATTATCAAACAACAAATATTATCCTCAATGGTGAAAAATTGAAAGCATTTCCCCTAAAGTCAGGAACAAGACAAGGGTGCCCATTTTCACCACTACTATTCAACATAGTTTTGAAAGTTTTGGCCACAGCAATCAGAGCAGAAAAAGAAATGAAAGGAGTCCAGATTGGAAAAGAAGAAGTAAAACTCTCACTGTTTGCAGATGACATGATCCTCTACATAGAAAACCCTAACCACTCCACCAGAAAATTACTAGAGCTAATCAATGAATATAGTAAAGTTGCAGGATATAAAATCAACACACAGAATTCCCTTGAATTCCTAAACACTAACAATGAGAAAACAGAAAGAGAAATTAAAGAAACAATTCCATTCACCATTGTAATGAAAAGAATAAAATACTTACGAATATATCTACTTAAAGAAACTAAAGACCTATATATAGAAAACTATAAAACACTGGTGAAAGAAATCAAAGAGGACACTAATAGATCGAGAAATATACTGTGTTTATGGAGCAGAAGAATCAATATAGTGAAAATGAGTATAATACCCAAAGCAATCTATAGATTCAATGCAATCCCTATCAAGCTACCAATGGCAGTTTTCAGAGAACTAGATCAAATAATTTCACAATCTGTATGGAAATACAAAAAAACTCAAATAGCCAAAGCAATTTTGAGAAAGAAGAATGGAACTAAAGGAATCAACCTGCCTGACTTCAGGCTCTACTACAAAGCCACAGTCATCAAGAGAGTATGGTACTGGCACAAAGACAGAATTATAAATCAATGGAACAAAATGGAAAGCCCAGAAATAAATCCATGCACCTATGGATACCTTATCCTTGACAATGGAGGCATGAATATACAATGGAGAAAAGACAATCTCTATAACAAGTGGTGTTTGGAAAACTGGTCAACCACTTGTAAAAGAATGAAACTAGAATATCTTCTAACATCATACATAAAAATAAACTCAAAATGGATTAAAGATCTAAATGTAAGACCAGAAACTATTAAACTCCTAGAGGAAAACATAGGGGAAACACTCTCCAACATAAACCACAGCAAGATCCTCTATGACCCACCTCCCAGAATATTGGAAATAAAAGCAAAAATAAATAAATGGGACCTAATTAAAATTAAAAGCTTCTGCACAACAAAGGAAACTATAAGCAAGGTGAAAAGACAGCCTTCAGAATGGGAGAAAATAATAGCAAATGAAGCAACTGACAAAGAGCTAATCTCAAAAACATACAAGCAACTCTTGCAGCTCAATTTCAGAAAAATAAATGACTCAATCAAATAATGGACCAAAGAACTAAACAGACATTTCTCCAAAGAAGACATGCTGATAGCTAACAAACATGAAAAGATGCTCAACATCACTCATTATCAGAAAAATGCAAGTCAAAACCACAGTGAAGTACCATTTCATGCCAGACAGAATGGCTACTATCCAAAAGTCTACAAGCAATAAATGCTGGAGAGGGTGTGGAGTAAACGGAACCCTCTTACACTGTTGGTGGGAATGCAAACTAGTACAGCCACTATGGAGAACAGTGTGGAGATTCCTTAAAAAACTGCAAATAGAGCTGCCTTATGACCCAGCAATCCCACTGCTGGGCATACACACTGAAGAAACCAGAATGGAAGGAGACACGTGTACCCCAATGTTCATCACAGGACTGTTTATAATAGCCAGGACATGGAAGCAACCTAGATGTCCATCAGCAGATGAATGGATAAGAAAGCTGTGGTACATATACACAATGGAATGGAATATTACTCAGCCATTAAAAGGAATACATTTGAATCAGTTCTAATGAGGTGGATGAAACTGGAGCCTATTAAACAGAGTGAAGTAAGCCAGAAAGAAAAACACCAATACAGTACACTAATGCATATATATGGGATTTAGAAAGAAGGTAATGATAACCCTGTGTGTGAGGCAGCAAAAGAGAGACAGGTGTATTCAACAGTCTTTTCGACTCTGTGGGAGAGGGCGAGGGTTGGATGGTATGGGAAAATGACATTGAAACACGTAAAATATCATATGTGAAACGAATCGCCAATCCAGGTTTGATGCATGATACAGGGTGCTCGGGGCTGGTGCACTGGGATGACCCGGAGGGATGGGATGGGGAGGGATGTGGGAGGGGGATTCAGGAGGGGGAACACATGCACATCCCTGGTGGATTCAAGTCAATGTATGGAAAAACCAATACAATATTGTAAAGTAAAATTAATTAATTAATTAATTAAAAAATACATCTCAAAAGACAGAGTTTCACAAACTATCCAGGGAATATCTTGAAACAAAATTGAATATCTACACTTTTGCTATGATAGTTTTTTTTAATTTATGTAAAATATATAGTATTTAATATAAAGATAATATATTTAACATACATTTAGCCATAAACTAAGTTCTTCATACTACATTCTATATTGGGTAAATAATACAGTATATTTTGGTAGACTTAAACTGGGAACTTATGTCAATTAAAATAAGCTGAGCAAATAAATTTATGTTATTATTTTCCTATTGTCCATGGTCATCTGCATCGCTTGCTAGCATATGAGATGAATGCGATCGTGCGGTAGTTTGAGCAATTTTTGGCTTTGCCTTTCTTTAGGATTGGGATGAAAACTGACCTTTACCAGCCCCATGGCCACTGCTGACTTTTATAAATTTGCTGGCATGTTGAGTGCAGCACTCTCATAGCATCATCTTTTAGAACTTGAAAGAGCTCAACTGGAATTCCATCACCTCCATTAGCTTTGTTCCTGGTAATTCTTCCTAAAACACACTTGACTTTGCATTCCAGGATGTCTGGCTCTAGGTGAGTAGTAATCACACTGCTGTGATTATCTGGGTCATGAGGATCTGTTTTGTACAGTTCTTCTGTGTATTTTTGCCACCTCATCTTAATATCTTTCTGCTTCTGTTAGGTCCATACCATTTTTGTCCTTTATTGAGCCCATCTTTGCATGAAATGCTCCCTTGGTAGCCCTAATTTTCTTAAGGAGATCTCTAGTCTTTCCCATTCCATTATTTTCCTCTATTTCTTTTCAATGATCACTGAGGAAGGGTTTCTTATCTCTCCTTGCTATTCTTTGGAACTCTGCATTTAATTGGGTATATCTTTCTTTTTCTCCATTTCTTTTTGCTTCTCTTCTTTTCACAGCTATTTGTAAGGCTGTGAAATGAATAGTTCTAAGTGTCTCTTTGCTTTTTTGCATTTTTTTTTCCCTTGGGGATGGTCTTTCTTCCTGTCTCCTTTACAACGTCATGAACCTCTGTCCATAGTTCATTAGACACTCTGTCTATCAGATCTAGTCCCTTAAATCTATTTCTCACTTCCACTGTATAATCGGTAGGGATTTGATTTTACGTAATACCTGAATGGCCTAGTGGTTTTCCCTACTTTCTTCAATTTAAGTCTGAATTAGGCAATAAGGAGTTCATGATGTGAGCCGCAGTCAGTTCTCGGTCTTGTTTTTGCTGACTGTTTAAAGCTTCTCCATTTTTGACTGTAAAGAATATAATCAATCTGATTTTGGTGTTGACCACCAGTGATGTCCATGTGTGAAGTCTTCTTTTGTGTTGTTGCAAGACGGTGTTTGCTATGATCAGTGCATTCTATTGGCATAATTCTATTTGCCTTTGCCCAGCTTCATTCTGCACTCCAAGGCCAAATTTGCCTGTTACTCCAATGCAGATGACACCACCCTTATGGCAGAAAGTGAAGAACTAAACAGCCTCCTGATGAAAGTGAAAGAGGAGAGTGAAAAATTTGGCTCAAAGCTCAGCATTCAGAAAACGAAGATCATGACATCTGGTCCCATCACTTCATGACAAATAGATGGAGAAACAGTGGAAATAGTGGCAGGCTTTATTTTGTGGGGCTTCAAAATCACTGCAGATGGTGAGTGCAGCCATGAAATTGAAAGATGCTTGCTCCTGGGAAGAAAAGTTATGACAAACCTAGATAGCATATTAAAAAACAGAGACATTACTTTACCAACAAAAGTCTATCTAGTCAAGGCTATGTTTTTTCCAGTATGGATGGATACTGGAAAATGTATGTATGGATGTGAGAGTAATGTATGGATGTGAGAGTTGGAATATAAAGAAAGCTGAGTGCCAAAGAATTGATGCTTTTGAACTGTGGTGTTGGAAAACACTCTTAAGAGTCCCTTCGACTGAAAGGAGACCCAACCAGTCCATCCTTAAGTAAATCAGCCCTGAATATTCATTGAAAGGACTGATGTTGAAGCTGAAACTCTGATATTTTGGCCACCTGTTGCAAAGAGCTGACTCATTTAAAAAGATCCTGATGCTAGGAAAAATTGAAGGTAGGAGGAGAAGAGGATGACAGTGGATGAGGTGATTGGATGGCATCACCGACTCAATGGATATGAATTTGAGTAAACTTCAGGAGTTAGTGATGGAGAAGGAGTCCTGGTGTGCTGCAGTCCATGGGCTCTCAAAGAGTCAGACATGACTGAGCAACTGAACTGATCTGAACTGAACTGAACTGTCCATGGTTGTCATGAAATAAACCCTTTATGATGAAAAACAACTTAGTTTCATTTGGAGAATTTTTCAGTCCTGGAATTGTTGATTAATTAAATCAATATGCATTTTCTTATTTTTTCTATAAATTTTAAGTTAGCAATTTTAAATAATTATTTCATGTGCACCGACTGTCAAAGAGCCATCTGACAAGGTGAAAGTGGAATTTTGTTGTCAATTTAATGCAAGTGTTTTACTAGGAACCTGACTCATATTTATAGTGTTAGTTGATATATCATATAGTTCTAAGAATTCAGAACAAGAAAATCAGAATTTCAGGTGACAATATCAAGAGAAATATTACAGAGCCCTACATTTACTTCTGAGGTAGGTATTTGTTTTAAATGATAATGATATTATGAAAAATGTTTACTGGTTAATGCAAAAAGGCTTATTTTACATGAGATTGGAAATGATTCTATTAAGCTGATATATGCAGTAACTTCTGCATACTTTGGGGAAAACTTTTCTTTCAACTGAACTTGCAGAATCCTTTGTCTTCTTAAATAAATACATTGGAACCCTTCCTTCAATAAATGGCTATAAAATCCCATGAACCTCAAAGGATTATACTTTTGGCTCTCACTCTTTCACTCTGAAGTGTAACGGGCCAATCATTTTGCCTTGGACTTCTGATAAACTCACCACATGGGAAAAGTGTAAATTTATTCGAATCAGATCTAGGAAAAATATGACTATGGCTTTTAGTGTTCAGAGGTAAGTACATATCTCTTAGGTGTTGGAAAACAGTCTTGCCCTTACCATAACCTCTATATATTTTTTCTTCCTGCAGTATGATCTGACAGTAAAACTGAAATTGATTCAGTCCACAATCATATACATATCCGTTCAGCTTGATCACTTAAAATTGTTGTGTTTAATGGTATGTATCTAAAGAGAGAACAAATTGAATGCCCATTGCTTTCTTTTTTCATTGTCTGCTATAAGAATGTTGTAATATTTACTAGCTCTTTAGAAAATGTATTAGGACTACCCTCTCATGTGGCTTATATAGAATTAATAAATTTAACAGTATTTAAATAAATATAGTCAAAGAAAGCTATAGTTTTTTAATGAGTAGATTAAATGTTGGGTGATATGTCCATTCTCAGCACTGAAATCTGAACCCTATAATATGCTAGCATAGTGTGAGTATCTTTATTGAATATGCAGGTAATTCTTCCTACACTGGCCACAGACTATTCATAGTGTGTCTGTGAATAGATATTTCATGAAATATACTTAGAGATGTTCTGGAATCAGCTATTTCAAAGTTTCATAATTTTCTCCAAAGTTTCCATTTCAGCACTTCCCATGTAATACTCAATAGAAAACAGAAGCCTATAACTAGACACTCATTCAAGTTCTGAGATATCTAGTAGGATTGCTGAATTTGCATGAATTAGTTTCATTTTCTCCGACCTTATGCTTGGAGCTCTCTTGTATCTCATCTTCTCAGAATTTTCTCCCGTCTCAGTACTTTCCTGTGCTTTAACTCTCAGATCTTACTCAATTTTATTCTTGTTCTCTAGGAGTTTACTCTTCTCTAAGATGTTAAATCAGAAATCCTACCAGAGGCATGGTGATATGAATAATGATGTAATATCAACCCCAAGTGCAAATTGATAAATTGTCAGAATTTTTTTCCCTAGCAGTCCAACATCAGTCTGGATTCCCTTGGATAGAAACCTCATGCCAAAACTTATGCAATGAACTTGCAAAGAAAAAATAATAGCAGTGATTTTCCTGGAGACAAATTGTTGTGCTTTATCAAAAATTTCAGTATGAAAAGACAAAAAGATAGGACACCGAAAGATGAACTCCCCAGGTTGGTAGGTGCACGATATGCTACTGGAGAACAGTGGCCCATGAAAAAGAAATGCAAAAAGGCAAAATGGTTGTCTGAGGAGGCCTTACAAATAACTGAGAAAAGAAAAGAAACTAAAGGCAAAGGAGAAAAGGAAAGATATACCCGTTTGAATGCAGAGTTCCAAAGAATAGCAAGGAGAGATAAAAAAGACTTCCTCAGGGATCAGTGCAAAGAAATAGAGGGAAATGATAGAATGGGAAAGACTAGATATCTCTTCAAGAAAATTAGGGATACCAAGGGAATATTTCATGCAAAGATGGGCTCAATAAAGAACACAAATGTTTATGGACCTAACAGAAGCAGAAGATATTAAGAAGAGGCAGTGAGAATATACAGAAGAACTATACAAAAAAGATCTTCATGATCCAAATAACCATGATGGTGTGATCACTCACCTAGAGCCAGACATCCTGGAATTCAAAGTCAAGTGGGCCTTAGAAAACATCACTACAAACAAAGCCAGTGGAGGTGATGGAATTCCAATTGTGCTATTTCAAATCCTAAAGATAATGCTGTGAAAGTGCTGGACTCAATATACTATTAAATTTGGAAAACTCAGCAGTGGCCACAGGACTCGAAAAGGTCAGTTTTCATTCCAATTCCAAAGAAAGGCAATACCAAAGAATGTTCAAATCCCACACAGTTGCACTCATCTCACACGCTAGTAAAGTAATCCTAAAAATTCTCCAAGTCAGTGTTCAACAGTACGTGAAGTGTGAACTTCCAGATGTTCAACCTGGACTTAGAAAAGGCAGAGGACCCAGAGATCAAGTTACCATATCTGCTAGCTCATCAAAAAAGCAAGAGATTCCAGAAAAAAATATCTATGTCTGCTTTATTGACTACACCAAAGACTTTGACTGTGTAAATTACAAGAAACTATGGAAAATTCTACAAGAGATCGGAATACCAGACCACCTTACCTGTCTCCTGAGAAATTTGTATGCAAGTTAAGAAGCAACATTTAGAACTAAACATGCAACAGCAGACTGGCTCCAAGTCAGGAAAGGAGTCAAGGCTGTATATTGTCACCATGCTTATTTAACTTATATACAGAGCACATTATATGAGATGCTGGGTTGGATGAAGCACAAGCTGGAATCAAGATTGCTGGGGAGAAATATCAATAACCTCAGATATGCATATGACACCACCCTTATGGCAGAAAGTAAAGAAGAACTAAGGAGCCTCTTGATGAAAGTGAAAGAGGAGAGTGAAAAAGCTGGCTTAAAACTCAACATTCAGAAAACTAAGGTCATAGCATCTGGTCCCATCACTTCATGGCAAATACATGGGGAAGCAATCTAAACAGTGACAGAATTCGATGGACATGAGTCTGAGTGAACTCTGGGAGTTGGTGATGGACAGGGAGGCCTGGCATGCTGCAGTCCATGGGGTCGCAAAGAGTCAGACACAGCTGAGTGACTAAACTGAACTGATCCAAAATTTCATCAAAAATATTTAGAAAAGAAGCAAGATGGAAAAGTCCCTTTTACAATGTAGGTCTAGATCAAAGGACTAAGTGGGACCTGTAGAAGAGACTGGGAGGTATCAATGAAACTTCTTAGACATCGTGGTCTGAACTTTGTTCAGAGAATAGCTATTATTTTGGCTACTGATTCACTAAAATCATTTATCTTTCTCCCTAAAATTATATCTAGATGACAGTGCCAACTTCCCTTACACGTGGTTGTTTGTTTACATTCTGGGCACCACAATGTGGACAGGAGTTAGATGATAAAATACTTTCACGTGTTTCCCCAAAATTCCCTCCTCTCTCTTTCTTTGTCTGTCTCTGCTTCCTGGCCAAGTGCAAAGGTTGTTATAACTGTAAAATAAAATGGCCTGATTTATTTCATTTAATGGCTGTATGGAAAATCACCTTCAGTATAACCACTTTGAACTGATGAGCATTAAATGAACTTCACTTGTTAAGCCATTGGGATATGAAGGCACTTTCTTCCTTATTTGTTAACAGAAGTAATTTTTGCCTAAGAAATTCAGAGGGCATAAGATTTATACTGATGAGATACTTTGAAAAAGCTGTATTGGGGAAGCCTCCTGATACATCTGGAAAACAAATATTTGTGGGCAAAGTTCCAAGTGTATGTGTGTTTGTTTACATGTACCAGATGTGAACCACACAGAGAAAGAGATTTTTATAGCAATCTTCTTACCTCCAATTTTCTTAAGTTTTTATTATCCAAACCTGGAAAGGTCAGGACTACTAGCTACCCACTGAGGGAGGAAATGAGAGATAAGATGGACCTAAACTCTAACAAATGATCAATCCACAACACTCTGCCTTGGCTAGTTGAGAGTATTTGGTGTTAAAATGAGTTCATAGTTTCAATAATTGTGAGGAATAGAACATTCCAAAAACCTATATCTGAATTGTCGTTATTTAGCCATTAAGATATGTACAACTCTTTTGAGACCCTATAGACTATAGCCTGCCAGGCTCCTCTGTCCATGGGATTTCACAAGCAAGAATAATGGAGTGGGTTGCTATATCATTCTCCAGGGGATCTTCCCAACCTAGGGACTGAACCCATATCTCCCACATTGGCAAGTTAATTCTCTAAGACTGAGCCACCAGGGAATTGTCACCATGTTTTCAATGTTTATTCAGTTCAGTCCAGTCACTCAGTCATGTCTGACTCTTTGCGACCCCATGAATCACAGCACGCCAGGCCTCCCTGTCCATCACCATCTCCCGGAGTTCACTCAAACTCACATCTATCAAGTTTGGTGAGGCCATCTAGCCATCTCATCCTCTGTTGCTCCCCTTTCTTCCTGCCCCCAATCCCTCCCAGCATCAGAGTCTTTTCCAATGAGTCAACACTTCGCATGAGGTGGCCAAAGGCGTTTCAGCTCTAGCATCATTCCTTCCAAAGAACACCCAAGGCTGATCTCCTTCAGAATGAACTGGTTGGATCTTCTTGCAGTCCAAGGGACTCGCAAGAGTCTTCACCAACATCACAGTTCAAAATTATCAATTCTTCGGTGCTCAGCTTTCTTCACAGTCCAACTCTCACATGTGTACATGACCACTGGAAAAACCATAGCCTTGACTAGACGGACCTTTGTTGGCAAAATAATGTCTGCTTTTGAATATGCTGTCTAGGTTGGTCATAACTTTTCTTCCAAGGAGTAAGCATCTTTTAATTTCATGGCTGCAATCACCGTCTGCAGTGATTTTGGAGTCCCCCAAAATAAAGTCTGATACTATTTCCACTGTTTCCCCATCTATTTGCCATGAAGTGATGGGACCAGATGCGATGATCTTCATTTTCTGAATGTTGAGCTTTAAGCCAACTTTTCACTCTCCTCTTTCACTTTCATCAAGAGGCTTTTTATTTCTTATTAACTTGTGGCAAATTTTTACAAGATAGAAATGGATGTCTTTATCATATAAAGTCTGAACTAGTATATTGATTTGTAATTTATACTTAAACACTTCACATTTCTAATTTTCCTGCATTAAATCCAGTGGAAAAAGCAGAGTGTCATTCCAGAGGCTAACCACAGGAATTCTGCTCACATTCTAACGGTTGGTGTCAGTAATAAGGCCACACTTACTGCAAGAGACACTGAAGTATGATAGTCATTGTTCATTACCATTTGCTAAGCAAAAGATTACTACGTTGGAGGAAGACAGTAATAGATATTAGGCAAAAACCAGTAGTTACAACCATGTTTTACTACATTAATTTTTAAAAAGCAATTGAATTTGTGTTATATACCATGGGTCACCTTTCTTTAATATGCCAACTAAATAAATAGAATAAAAGATCCATTGTTTATCAATTCTCAAATTTTTATATGGAATATTGTCTTTATCTTTATCTTTCATATTTTGAATCATAGTAACATGGTTCTACTGATACTATTTCACTGATTTGTTTTTATTTTTCAGTCACTAAGTCAAGTCTTACTCTTTGTGACCTCATGGACTACAATATGCCAGACTTCCCTGTCTTATGCTATCTCCCTGAGATTGCTCAAATTTGTGACATCACCGACTTGATGGACGTGAGTTTGAGTGAACTCCGGGAGTTGGTGGTGGACAGGGAGGCCTGGTGTGCTGCAATTCATGGGGTCACAAAGATCTGGACACAACTGAGCGACTGAGCTGAACTGAGTCAGTGATACCATCCAGCCATCTCATTCTTTGTTGCTCTCTTCTCCTCCTGTCTTCAATCTTTCCCAACATCAGGGTCTTTTCCAATGAGTCAGTTCTTCACATCAGGTGGCCAAAGTATTGGAGCTTCATCTTCAGCATCAGTCCTTCCAATGAATATTCATGGTTGATTTATTTTAGGATTGACTGATTTGATCTCTTTGCTATTCAAGAGACTCTCAAGAGTCTTCTCTAGCACCACAGTTTGAAAACATAAATTCTTCAGTACTCAGACATTTTTATGGTCCTACTCTCACATTTGTACATGACTACTGGAAAAACCATAGCTTTGACTGTGCAGACCTCTCTCCGCAAAGTGATATCTCTGCTTTTTAATACTCTGTCTAGGTTTGTTAGAGCTTTTATTCACACTCATAGTAACAAAACAAAATCTCCTGTTTCCAGCTCTTGTTGCTTATAATCTTCCTGTGTTATAGCTGTATTGAGTACAGTTGTCAAGGTGACAAACAGAAAATGAATATAAGCTAGGCATTTGTTCATTGGTTGGTGTGTGTGTATGTGTGTGTGTCTGCATGTGTGTGTCTGCATGTGTGCATGGTAGTGAGAGCGTGTGATGATAAAGTTGGATTTCCAAAAAGAATTTAGGAGTATGTGACATTTCATATAAATTGTATGAGGATTGCAGTGTCACTGAGAATAATATTTAGCAAATGTCTAAAAGTTAAAATTGCTCTTAGTCTATATTTGGAGCATAATACATACATACTGTTAATTATATCCTTTTCCATAAATTGCAAAGAATTGAATTAAATTATTTAATAGTTCTATTTCTTGGTCATAGTGAAATGAGGTTGTAACACAGAGATACAACAATAATTTAGTTACTTAAAATATAGCAATTTCTTTCTCTTTCATATATTATAAATCAAGGTCAATATTACAGTCAATTGATAGTGCTGCTTCACAAAGGCATGGCACTTATTCTTTATGATCTCCAGCTCCATGAATTCTGGCTCATATGTAAGGCTAGAATACCTTCATAATATAAATGTTAATATTTAACTTATTCAAGAATGGTTTCCATCTTTAGATTCCATTATTTTATTTATTCTTAATGAAGCAGGTTTTTGGGTTGACAACAGCAAGCAGTTTAGAAACTATGACAGCTAGCTGATAAGCTATCCCTGGGTTATTATACAGTGGCTACATCTGCAAAATTTAGGGACAAACTTACTGGAGAATAATTCCAACTTAATTATTTATTAACTATGAGAACCAAAGCAAATTATCTAATTTGTGTCTGTTTACTTATACCAGAAATGCATGTCCTAGCTCAATGATAGATTGAATCAATTAATACATTTAAAAAGCTGAGAAGAGTAGCAAAGCCATAGTCAATAATCAATAAGTATTATTGACTATATTGTCCACTAAAATAATAAGCACCTTGAGGTAGGGTAACAAATAAGGTACGGTGTCATCTTTTTTGTTTACTATTCTATCTCCAATGCCCAAAGTGCCTGGTATGGAGTAAGCATCAAGATATTTCTTGAGTTAGTAAGTTTTCAGGTATTCCACTAAAATATCTTACATCGCTTATGTATTTGTGAACACAAGTTCAAAACTTAAAATATGATTTAATCTAATTGTTATAGCATAAAATTTAGTAGGGTGAATTTAATTTGAATGCTGTATCTGCCATTCCTTATAGTTTTATAATGTGTGAGTCTCATTTATCTTACTAAGAAAATAAGATTAATACAAGCACATCTCTCAAATGTTATCTGTAGGATCATATAATATGATATGCCTAAAGTGTTTAAGATGTTGCTTCAAAAATGATATAAACATTACTAGCAGTATTGTTACTAGTATCATTATGTACCATTGGGATCATCATTTGATGTGTAGGGTTCTCTTTATGCTATAGTTGCTGTGTTAACATTCACTCAGCCTACTTTATACTTATGTTGTTTTGTCTTTCATTAACTTTTAAAATGCTTGTTTCCTCAGTAGACATGTTTCATACCATTTTATATTCCATCTGCTCTCACTGGTATATGACTGCAATGAATGCCAACTGATGATTCATCCTAGTGATTTAGAGAAACAATGTTCTGTAGATATAAAATCAAGTAAGTGTTTTGTCTGTGGTGAATTACTCATGCCTTACTTCCTTAAAAGTGATATTATTTAACAGGGCTGACACTCAGTAACCTCTCAGAAATCTGGTCTCCTCCAAATATCCTCTTCATTTAAATGAATTATTTTTTGTCATCATGTCTTAGAATAGCAATACTTCTCTTAGGCTTTTGTTCACTGATCCTGTAAGCACAGGTGCTAGAAGTTTTCAAAGATTATTTTGCAGTTATGGTCTTTTTGTTGATTCTCTTGCTGACAAAGGATAACTCAGTGAGTTTGACTTTATTATTATTATTCAGTATATCCTTTTAGTGGAGACAATCCTTTGGAAAGATCTGTGTCTGCCATTTAAGTTTCTCTCTACAAAATCACTTTGAATACCCTCTTAATTTTAAGAGGTAAGGTTTTTCTAGTTTGTTCTACTCTTTGAGAACAAGGAACATTCATACCAAATATTTTCATTCAGGTAACCAACAAATATATGTAAACTAATTCCAGAGTATTGGTATGCACTATGTGTTAAAGATAAGTGAATAAGGATTTTATCTGTGTTCTCCTGTAGCCTCCGCAGTGGTGTAGTAGATGGCCATAGAAAAATAAAATGTAGCTAGTACATTCAAAGCTTATATGAAAAGGATCTAATTTATTAAATTTTTAAAGCCAAAAGGAAATATATACATCTCACCTGAAATATGAATTCAGTTAAATTTTGAACTTCATGAATGTACCATATTTTTCTGTCTGTATTTTAAGACAGCATATTACTGAGAAATAGGAGTTGTTTATTTTAGTTATATAGGATCATTCTCTCATAATTTCTACTGAAATGGTACAATGATGAATAAAGTACTATATCCCACTAAATTATTAAAATACAATATTTTTGAGAATATATTAACTTCAGACTCTAGGAATATAATAATCCTTACATTTGTTTTACAAGTTTACTAATATTAATGTTATTTTTAATTTTTTAGATGCCGCCAGGCTATTCTCCATAGTGGCGTATCAATTTATATTCCCACCAACAGTCCAAGAGGGATCCCTTTCGCCACACCTTCTCTAGCATTTATTGTTTGCAGATTTTATAATGATGGCTGTTCTGACAGGTGTGAGGTAATACCTCATTGTAGTTTTGATTTGCATTTACCTAATAATGAGCAAAATTCTCCATTCCAAGCTTCAACAGTACTTGAACTGAGAACTTCCCAGATGTTCAAGCTGAATTTAGAAAAGGTGGAAGAACCGGAGATCAAATTGCCAACATATATTGGATCATAGAAAAAGCAAGAG
This sequence comes from Budorcas taxicolor, assembly GCF_023091745.1. NCBI lineage: Eukaryota > Metazoa > Chordata > Mammalia > Artiodactyla > Bovidae > Budorcas > Budorcas taxicolor. Next base: position 50,034,183 of record NC_068929.1, on the reverse strand, counting down.
AATTCCAGGAAAAGCATCTACTTCTGCTTCACTGACAATGCTAAAATCTTTGACTGAGTAGATCACAGCAAACTGTGAAAAATTCTTCAAGAGAAGGGAATAAAAGACTATCTTACCTGCCTCCTGAGAAACTTGGATGCAGTTCAAGAAACAACAGTTAGTACTGGGCATGGAAGAACAGAAGGTTCCAAATTGGGAAAAGACTACGTCAAGGGTGTATATTGCCAACATGCTTATTTAACTTACATGCAGAGTACATCATGCAAAATGCCAGGTTGGATAAAGTACAAGCCAGAATCAAAATTGTTGTGAGAAATGTCAATGCAGATGACACCCCACCCTTATGACAGAAAGCAAAGTGAAACTAAATAGCATCTTGATGAAGATGAAAAAGAGTGAAAAAGCTGGCTTAAAACTCAACATTCAAAAAACGAAGATGATGACATCTGGTCCCATCACTTCATGGCAAATGAAAGGGGAAACAATGGAAACAGTGACAGACTTTATTTTTGGGGGACTCCAAAATTACTGCAGATGATGACTGCAGCCATAAAATTAAAGGACACTTGCTTCTTGAAAGGAAACCTATGACTAACCGAGACATCATATTAAAAAGTAGAGGCATTACTTTGCTGACAAATGTCCATATAGTTAAAGCTATGTTTTTCTAGTAGTCATGTATGGATGTGAGATTTGAACCCTAAAGAAGGTTGAGTGCTGAAGAATTGATGCTTTTGAACTGTAGTGTTGGAGAAGACTCTTGATAGTCCCTTGGACTGAAAGGAGATCAAATAAGTCAATCATAACAGGAAATCAATCCTGAATATTCATTGGAAGGACTAATGCTGAAGCTCCAATACTTTTGTCACCTGATGCAAAGAGCCAACTCATTAGAAAAGATCCGCTTCTGGGAAAGATTGAAGGTAGCAGGAGAAGGGGATAATAGAGGTCAGGATGGTTCGATGGCATCACTCACTCAATGGACATGAGTTTGAGCAATCTCCTGGAGATGGTAAAGGACAGGAAAGCCTGGCATGCTGCAGTCCATGGGGTCACAAAGAGTTGATCATGACTGAGCAACTGAACAACAACAACAATAATGAGCAATATTAAGTATTTTTTCCTGTGTTTGTTTGCTATCACATATATGCACTGTGTAAAATATAGATAGCTAGTGAGGAGTCGCTATCTATATATAGCTCTCCAATGTGTCTAGCATAGGGAGCTCAGCTCAGTTACTCTGTGATTACCTAAAGGGGTGAGATAGGAGGGTAGAAGGGAGGCTCAAGAAGGTGGGGATATACGTATACATATAGCTGATTCACTTTGTTGTACAACGGAAACTAACACAACTATTGTAAAACAATATACTCCAATTAAACAAAATGTTATTGCTCTAACACTAAGATCTAGTGCTTCTAAAATGACTTTTTTTGGTGTAGAATTTTTTTTGAGTATAGAATAATTACTTAATCATAGTTGGAACTTAAGAGTGCTCTACAATGATAGGCTTCTATACATGTAGGATAATTTTTTTTTCTTAGATCTGTTTTATTATTCAGAATGTTATTATAACTGATATAGAAGTTTGTAATGCCATCCCAGATATATGGATATGCTCAGTTGCTCAGTCATGTCCAACTTTTTGTGGTCCTATGGACTGTAGCCCTCCATGGCTCCTCTACCAATGGAATGTTCCAGGCAAGAATACTTGAGTGGGGTGCGAGTTTTTATTCCAGAGATCTTCCTGACCCCGGATCAAACCAGCATCTCTTGTCCCTCCTGCATTAGCAGTGGATTCTTTACCACTAATGCCACCTGGGAAGTCCCTTCCCAAACATATAGAATTGAAAATAAATTGCCAACTTTATTAGAAAAACTGAAATCATAAGATTAATATAGATTGACTATTCTGGTAATATGTTTTTTCAAAAATAATTTGAAATTGTCTTCTCTTCAGATTATCATTTGATTTATAACTTATATGACAATTTCTTTTAAACTCACTGAAGCAAAGTACAATCCATCAAGTAATACGTTCAGGTTGATAGGAGATAATCTGCCTTGGGTTATGACAATGCTCACCATGATTGGGTCCTTTGAAATGGGTTGACACATTTGGTATTCAGCTTGTGAAGAATCCCTTTAGGAGATTCGTGGGACACCTGTTTAGGCCAATTGACTGAGTGACCTGCTGACTGAACAGCTACTAGGTATGTATTGAACAAGTTTTAGAGTAAAGCACTATGTTAGAGTTTTCTGCCAGATGTTAGCAGAGAATTCTTATGGAACCCCCAGAATTAGAATGAGCATAACTATCTCTTCCAAGGACTGAACATGTTTGTATGGGTAACCCATGGGTGAATCTACTCAATATTTGTGGGAAATGGGCATAAAGTGCTTATATTTCTAGATATTTAGGTTCCTTTGAAAACCTCTTTAACTTCTGCTAATTAATTTCAGTGGTGCTTTTCATCTCTAGGTTTCCAGGGCTGTCAGCATTACTTATTTTGCCAGTAATGATAACGTAAAATCTTTTGAAAGCAATGCAGAGAAGTTAATAAATCATATATTCTGGACCCAGGATACATTTTGTTTGAATCCTTAATCTTATTCCTTTTAGCTCAGTGATTCTGAAAAAATAGCTCTCTGGATTTTGGTTTCCATAACTGAGGAAGAGGGATAATAATAATAATACCAATCTCATAATGTTTTCAAGAAGAATAATTGCATACACAGACATAAAATAGCACAATGCCTAGCACATAAGTTTATCCAGGAAACATTGTTTTGTTTTGTTTTGTTTTAGTGTTTTAAAAGGTATTTATTTCTTTGGTTACATCGGGTCTTAGGTGTGGCGTGGGGGATCTTTCATTTTGTCGAGGTATGAGGACTTCTCTCTAGTTGTAGCATATGCGACTTCACTTGTTGCAAAACAGGGGCTGTAGAGTGTGGGCTCCATAGTTGTGGGGCATGGGCTTAATTGGCTGCAACTTGTGAGATTTTAGTTCCCTGACAAGGGATCAAACCTGTGTCCCCTACATTGGAAGGCAGATGCTTGACCATTGGACCACCAGAGAAGTCCCTAGAATTTTATCTTGACCTATAAATAGGGAGGAAAGGAAAAGATAGAATAAGGCTTTAGCTATTTCTATTTCCTTTTATTTATTTAAAATACAAGAAGAGAGCTGAAGAAATAAGTTCAAATATTAACTTCTGGTTAATATTTTTTTAAATTTTATTGCTTTTCTAACTTTTCATTTTGTATTGGAATGTAGCCAGTTATTAGTTTACATGTATAGAGTGTCATTTCTGTTAGATAGAACTTGCACAAAAGTCTCATAATAGATCTTTTTATTGTCTTTCCAGATAAATTTTCCAGACTTCTCTGATCTGCTGTGTTGGCCTGCTCTGTTCTTTAGGATGCTAAAATCTAGTAGTGTATGACTGCATCATTGGGCTTCCATGTCTTTTAGCTGCTAAGGGTTTAGCCAATGGAAAGCACCTGGAATAGCTAAGAGGGGAGAGATGCCAAAATATTGTTGCCCCTTTCCCCTTGATATAGATGTGGTAATAGACAAATTTCTCTACCCACAGGTACTGACTAGGAATGCTATTCTAAATTCTGGTCCTGTCACATTGCTTTTCTCCATATTCTCTTTTGGAAATGGTAGAAGGTCTACTCATTGTCATTGGTCACTGGGCGCTTCATTCTCTCTTAGTTTTCTAATTCTGTCCACTCTCATGTATAACCACTTTCTTCAGTTAAACATATTTAGCATGTTGGGTGTGACATCTTTTTTGATAAATTAGATATAAAAGGAGGACAAAAATGTGTCATTAAATATTAATACCTCTGTGATGCTCACTAAGAGACTCGTAAAATGTCTTTATTCTTCAATCACCAAGCACATACTCTTGATGTAGCTTTATATGCTTAAGATTCCAGGGAAACAGAGGGATGACATGAGATTTCAGAGTTTACAGAAGATCTTCTTTATGACAAATCGATGTTTTAGCTTGCCTCCTCAATGTGCAAGGTAGGAGGTAATTTCTCCTTAGTGCCTCTACTACTTTTTTTCTATATACTAAATCACTCTAAAACTTAGCACTATAAAACAGAAGCATTTCATTTAGAACACTATTCCATGGATTGCCAATCTGGCCTAAGTTCAGTGTGTGGTCGTTTTCATATAGGCCTTGATATTGTTTTCTGGACCTGGTCCCAATTCTGGGGCATTTGCTGGAATAGCTGGATGCTCTGTTCCTATGAGTGTGACCTCTTACCCTCCAGAAGATGAGCCAGGCTTGTCCAAGCCGGGGAGGTGTAGTTCTCAGGGAGTGAGCAGAGCTCCAAGTTCTCCCTCTTGAGGTATAGGCTTGGAAGTTGTACTAATCCCTTCTTTTACATCTATTAGATTAAGTTGAAAGTCCAGTTTCAAGACATGGGGACACAGATGACTACTGTGCTTTGAAAAGTTATAGAGAATCTATGTCGAATTTTTTTTTTTTTTTCAGTCTACCATAGTCTTACCTCCCACAGTCAGATGAAGTGTTACTTCAAGAGAATCCAGTAAAATTCACACAAACAGATTGGAGGTATCTTTTAAAAAGACAATCTGGCTTCCTTTGACTCCTTCATTGGATGCTTTCTCAGCTTCTGAAAAGAGATTTGCTGTGGTGCTGTTGTCATCAAGGCAGAATAGAAAAACTGGGCCAGGAGACTTTTTAGGGAATGTCCAACATGTGTCTCCTGATTTTGAATGGTGAGCAAAATTCTGGAGGCTCTTTCTACTACTGCTTATATTTTTAAGGCTATGATACTGAAATAGCCCATGATGGTGGGAAAAGAACAAAGTTTGGAATAACTATGCCTGTGGAAAAGATGGTGGCTGCCTCTCAGTTTCTCAATCCCACTGCCTTCCCCACTTTCTCTATGACCTTAAGAGGGCAAAGAAGACTATCTCAGAACTTTTGAAATACCATAAGAAGGAGCACAGAAAGCTCAGAGAATTTGCCTGAATTGAAATCACTAATATCCCTAGAAAAGGAGATCATTAGATTTGTGAGTATGAAGACAGTTGGTCAAGTCACTAAACAATTGTAACATAATTGCCAGATATGAAGATGATTTGATGGTAAAAATTTTTATGTTGAGTTTTTTAATTCCGTTAGATGTGATATTAAACTTTTAATGTTTAAAATTGTGTCAGCACAAAAATGTGGCCATCATTGTCTTAGTGGGAATATATTTTATATTACACACAAAGTTATGGAGGTTTGAACCCTATTGTTATATGCTTGCTTCTAAAACACATGTACATGATAAAGTCCATGTGAACATCTACAACTTGGTATAGTATGAATTTTACTTAATGGTCTTAACAATAACTTTTGTAATGCTTATATTTTTAAGTATTTGTTTTCATTTTCCCTTGAAACTCCGTATGAGATGCTAATGTGAGTATGATAAAATGCATAGTCTGATATATACATATATATCAAATATATATGTTTATACTTTATCTCTTTGCCACTTGAAATTTTATAGTTGCTCCAAGGAAGTAAATTTCTAAGAAGTTTCATCAGGATTTTGATTCCAGAATTTATTTTTCCCCTTTATACTTACAGAGTTATAATATATACACAAGCATGTTCCTATTCATTACATACATTTTCAGAGCTGAAGATTTCTCCTTTGGTTATGCATATTACTGAGTAAGCTAATGATGATAGACACTTAACAAATACAAAAAAAAAAAAAAAAGAGAGAGAGAGAGAGAGAAAAGATACTGTAAAAAACATAATTTAAATAAGAGAAACAAGGTAAACCAGGGAAGGAGGCATGTTCTATCGTATTTACTGTCTCCTTGGCTACTTATTTCTCTTCTGTCAATACACATTGATAGGCTTTATTTTCACAAAGAACATTTGTCTAGAAAGATGATGAATGCTGTAAGAGAACATGAGAACTTTTATATGAGCATCATTTCAGGTCAGTCTCACTATCGTGTCCGACTCTTTGCAACCCTGTGGTCTGCAGCACGCCAGGCTTCCCTGTCCATCACCAACTCTCAGAGCTTGCTCAAACCCATGTCCATTAAGTTGGTGATGCCATCCAACCATCTCATCCTCTGTTGTCCCCTTCTCCTCCTGCTTTCAATCTTTCCCAGCATCAGGGTCTTTTCCAGTGAGTCAGTTCTTCACATCAGGAGACCAAAGTATTGGGGTTTCAGCTTCAGCATATTATTACCTAAATTTTGTCATCTTGGTTCTCTGTGGATTTGTACTTATTTTTCCAAAGTTGATTTTATTTTAATTGAGATTTGATTTTAAGTTAAAATATAATGAGGTAATTTCCCTTTCCTCATAATTGAAGCATAAGGATAAGCTGTCTCCCTTTTATCTCAAAACAGTATCCTTGTCTTAAAAAAAAATTGAAAATAATTAACATTTGAGGTTAGCCATGTATTTTTAGCTTGGGGCTTTTCTTTTTGATCACTTACATTTACTGCTTTTCTTCTTGGAACCTTGTGTGAATCTGCAAAAAGAGCTTTTCCTTCAAAGATGAGCAGAATATGCTCATAATCTTAAATTCACATCCTTCATCCCAATTCACATAGATGTTTTGCCACATATGCAGAAATATATCAACAATAGATGCTTAAAATTAAGTACACATTTGCTTTTCTTCTGAAATAGTATTTTATTTACAGGCTTCTATTGCCTGATGACATGCATATTTATTCTTAAAAGGAAGATGAATAGACTATTTAGAGAATAAATAGTACATATTTTTTGTTATGCTGCTGAAAATAGCAAATCACACTAATTAATTAATTTGTCATAAATGAACTCACAGCAAGAAGTTTAGCTCTATTAGTTTCAACTGAATTAGAGTCAGTTTTTAAATCAAAATTTTCAGGAATTCAGATCACTCTTCCATTTAACATAGATTTGCATTTAAATATCTTTCAACATTGTTTCTAAATTATTTGTTATTCAGTGAGATAAACTGATGGTTATTGCACTAAAGTTTTAATGAGTAAGGTTGAGAATACTTAATATAATTTTGGTGATAATAAGTATGAGTAGATTATTAACAACAAATGCAGAATATGATTTTTCACTATTGCTGGAAGGTTAAAGAATTCATTTCACAGACCATGAAATGGAAATAACTTCCACAATATTTTATTAACTAATGCTTAGATCTGTATAATCAACTCCACTTTTCAGAGCATGTCTCTTTTCTTAGTGATACTAGATCGACATTTCCATCTGTTCACTAGGCTAATTCAATAAATAATACCCAGGTAAGAACTAGATCATACAATGATTAGTTCTTGATAAGACGCCTTATTTCATTAAGCAAATACATCAACATCTCTGAAAATGGAACAAGTGTGACTCTGTTTGCTTCATTTTTTTAAAATAAATTATATAGTTTATTAGCATGATGGCATCGATACAGGGAAACAAGGGGTTATTTAGAGTAGTCTAAGCTTGACAAATAGCTGTTCCCATTCATTAGACAGTTGTACTTTAAAGTAGGCTTTTTCCTATGAATATTTAAATCTGAGTATATAAACACATTCAGATAATGTATGAACAGTCCTCTACATTTTCAAAATATTCCATTATATAGATGCCAACAATGACTTGGAATCAATATGTGAGCTTCTGATAATTTAGCACAATATTGTTTTAGCTATACCCTTGGCAACATTTGGAACTTTGCATCAGTGGAAAGCTGTCTCAGCACTTGAGAAATATTTGGATTTAGACAGATTTAAAACATGCTGGGAATATGGGTGTAGGGGGTGCAGAAGGGAGGGCCATCAAGGGCTAGCCTGGCTTACCTCTGTGATTTAGATGACTATGCATGGCAACAAAATAGATAAATGAAAACACATAATTTATCCAGCAACCAGAGAAAGAAGGTATGTACCTAGTGTCAGTATTGCCCGTTTCTCTTCTTTCATCCTAGTAGGAGGTGCTTAAGTTTCAGATTGCCCTCTTCAGAATTAGTATGGCTAAAGGCAGAAATGATGTACAATAACCATTCCTGGAGTTGGATTTAATTGAGTCTAGGCCCCATATTCGGTTGCTCCACAGATTAACTCAGGGTGGTCCTTCAAATATTTCAAAGCATCATGTGGAAATTTAGAAGGTAAAGGCTCAGTTTGACCTCAAATCCCTGTTCTTTCATTGTGTTTTCTCTGCCCAAATCCTGTGCAAGGAAACAGAACAAACTTCCTACTCTTACCTGCCTTCAAGTTCCTTTTAACAGAAGATTCAAAATAAACTATTTTAGCTTTTAAGGAAAAGTAAAACAGATATAAAATAGTTCTATACACATTTCCATATTACTTACTGTCAAAGGCAAAGTAATAACAGAACACACATAATTCTGCATGTTCTGATTGAAATTTCTCCCATCACATGTAATTTTCCCACCTGAGGAGAAATGACCAGCAGAAATACTGGTCACAATTTCAAATCTTAGTTTTGATTTCTGTGAGTTTTTGAAAATTATCCTAGCATTTTGCTATGTTTAAATAATTAATGGAATATGTATTGACTTATTTAATTATTTTTATAAAGTAGAGATTATAATATATATTGTAATTTAATAGTAAACTTTTCAATGATGAAAGTTTCAGTTGCTCCATCCAGCCTATCCTTGATGTTTATGCCATTAAAGAATGATAATAAAGCACCAAGACTCACTATAATTGCAAAATTAATGTTTGTTGTATGTGCTCTACTGAACTGTTTGTTTTATACTATAACAGACTATACATTTCTAATACTTTACTTTAATATATCGCAGTTTTGTTTTACTTAGCTTTTGTCAGATTTAGATGGCTTCAGTTTCAATATTATCATCATCTAGAACTTCACTGTGTAATTTTAGACACCTTCCATGTTGCAGACAGAACTTTTCAAAACCTTTAAAAGACCACTTTGAATACACACACACACACACACACACACACAAACTCACACATATACTTATTACTCAGAATACTATTCAGACATAAAAATGAATAAAATCTTCTCAACTACAACAAATGGATGGACATAGTCCTTACAAATAGCTGTGAAAAGAAGAGAAGCGAAAAGCAAAGGAGAAAAGGAAAGATACAAGCATCCGAATGCAGAGTTCCAAAGAATAACAAGAAGAAATAAGAAAGCTTTCTTCAGCGATCAATGCAAAGAAATAGAGGAAAAGAACAGAATGGGAAAGACTAGAGATTTCTTCAAGAAAATTAGAGATACTAAGGGAACGTTTCATGCAAAGATGGGCTTGATAAAGGACAGAAATGGTATGGACCTAACAGAAGCAGAAGATATTAAGAAGAGGTGGCAAGAATACACAGAAGAACTGTATAAAAAAGATCTTCATGCCCCAGATATTCACGATGGTGTGATCACTCATCTAGAGCCAGACATCTTGGAATGTGAAGTCAAGTGGGCCTTAGAAAGCATCACTATGAACAAAGCTAGTGGAGGTGATGGAATTCCGGTGGAGCTATTTCAAATCCTGAAAGATGATGCTGTGAAAGTGCTGCACTCAATATGCAAGCAAATTTGGAAAACTCAGCAGTGACCACAGGACTGGAAAAGGTCAATTTTCATTCCAATCCCAAAGAAAGGCAATGTCAAAGAATGCTCAAACTACCGCACAATTGCACTCATCTCACACGCTAGTAAAGTAATGCTCAAAATTCTCCAAGCCAGGCTTCAACAATATGTGAACCGTGAACTTCCTGATGTTCAAGCTGGACTTAGAAAAGGCAGAGGAACAAGAGATCAAATTGCCAACATCTGCTGGATCATGGAAAAAGCAAGAGAGTTCCAGAAAAACATCTATTTCTGCTTTATTGACTATGCCAAAGCCTTTGACTGTGTGGATCACAATAAACTGTGGAAAATTCCAAAAGAGATGGAATACCAGACCACCTCATCTGCCTCTTGAGAAATCTATATGCAGGTCAGGAAGCAACAGTTAGAACTGGACATGGAACAACAGACTGGTTCCAAATAGGAAAAAGAGTGTGTCAAGGCTGTATATTGTTACCCTGCTTATTTAACTTCTATGCAGAGTACATCATGAGAAATGCTGGGTTGGAAGAAGCACAAGCTGGGATCAAGATTGCCGGGAGAAATCTCAATAGCCTCAGATATGCAGATGACACCACCCTTATGGCAGAAAGTGAACAGGAACTAAAAAGCCTCTTGATGAAAGTGAAAGAGGAGAGTGAAAAAGTTGGCTTAAAGCTCAACATTCAGAAAACGAAGATCATGGCATCTGGTCCCATCACTTCATGGGAAATAGATGGGGAAACAGTGGAAACAGTGTCAGACTTTTTTTGGGGGGGCTCCAAAATCACTGTAGACAGTGATTGCAGCCATGAAATTAAAAGACGCTTACTCCTTGGAAGGAAAGTTATGACCAACATAGATAGCATATTCAAACGCACAGACGTTACTTTGCCAACAAAGGTCCATCTGGTCAAGGCTATGGTTTTTCCAGTAGTAATGTATGGATGTGAGAGTTGGACTGTGAAGAATGCTGAGTGCCAAAGAATTGATGCTTTTGAACTGTGGTGTTGGAGAAGACTCTTGAGAGTCCCTTAAACTGCAAGGAGATCCAACCAGTCCATTCTGAAGGAGATCAGCGCTGGGGGTTCTTTGAAAGGAATGATACTGAAGCTGAAACTCCAGTACTTTGGCCACTTCATGGGAAGTGTTGACTCATTGGAAAAGACTTTGATGTTGGGAGGGATTGGGAGCGGAGGAGAAGGGGACAACAGATGATGAGATGGCTGGATGGCATCACTGACTCGATGGACGTGAATCTGAGTGAACTCTGGGAGTTGGTGATGGACAAGGAGGCCTGGCGTGCTGCGATTCATGAAGTCGCAAAGAGTCAGACATAACTGAGAGACTGAACTGAACTGAACTGAACTGAGAGAGTATTAGGCTAAGTGAAATGTTGGAACGAGAAAGATAAATACTATATAGTTTGACTTTTATGTGGAATCTAAAAAATGTAAAAACAAATGAATAAATATAACAGCACAGAGTCATAGATACAGAGAACAAAAAGTCATTGCCAGAGAGGAGCGGTTTGGCTTGGTGAGTAAAGACATAGTTGAGAGAGAATGAAGTACAAGTTTCCAGTTGTAAAATAAATGAATCATCAGTATAAAGTCTAAAGTGTAGGGAATATAGTCTTTAATTACATAATATTTTCTTTTGGTGATAGGAAATAGACTTATCAAGGTGATCATTTTGAAATATTGAATCATTATTTTGTTTTATAGAAACTAATATAGTGTTACAGGTCAATTATACTTCAAAAACAAAAAATTGAATATATCAGATTGTGATTATCAGAGGCAGAAGGTGGGAAATGTGGAATTGGATGGAAGAAATGGCAACCCACTCCAGTGTTCTTGCCTGGAGAATCTCAGGGACGGGGGAGTCTGGTGCGCTGCTGTCTATGGGGTCGCACAGATTTGGACACGACTGATGTGACTTAGCAGCAGCAGCAGCAGCCAAAAAGTACAAATTTTCAATTATAAGATAAGTGCTCATGATACAATGTACAATATGATAAATATAATTAACACTGTTGTATATTACATATAAGGGACCTTGTGCATGGCCAGGCCAGCACCAGAGCCAATGAGGAGTGAGGAGTAAGAAAGAAGTGAGACCAATTTCTGGGGTCGCAAAAGGTGGGACACGATTGAGTGATTGAGCAGCAACAACATCATTACACATAAAAATTAAGGGACTAAATTTTAAGAGTTCTCATATCAAAGAAGTGGGTTTTTTTTTCGATATCTTTAATTTTGTATCTATATGAGATGACAGAAGTTCACTAAACTTATTGTGGTAATAATTTCATAAAGTATGCAACTCAAATCAGTATTCTGCACATCTTAAATGTATACAGTGCTGTATGTTAATTAATCTCAATAAAATTGGAAGACAATATAATGTTACTATAATAGAGATATAATTAAGCAATGCTAACAATAGGTAGATATATTGGCCAAGTTATTTTAAATGTGCTGAAAAGGAACAAGGAAAGCAAACTGACATGGCATATGATAATCAGGACTTAACTGTGAAGAATATATCCTCGAATGACCAGTTTGATCAGGAGAGAAGGTACCTGGATGCACTTAGTGTACAGGACAATTAATCCACCCCAATGGTGTGGTTTAATGACAGAAGGAAAGATTTCTTCAAGGACTAAAGTCGGTCCCCTACTTTTTGTACTTAAACTATTGACACAGAGTTTGGAGTTAAACTAGCAATACAGACACACAGGAAACCAAGAAAAATAGCAAGGAAACTATAAATCATACCATACACCATTTTGAGTATATTGAAATAAGTTACAGTGAAAACAGAAGCCACATTTTTGTGAAACGATATTTATAATATATATTATTTAAAACTTATTGCTATCAAAATTATATATATAATTATATATACATATTTTGATATAAATTATAAATCATATACCATATGCATGGTATACCATATACCATATACCATAAATTATATATGGTATATAGTATATATATGTGTATATATACATATATATACCATATGCATATATATATGGTATATAATATATACCAATCATATACCGTAAATATGGAGTTAAACTAGCAATACAGACACACAGAAAACCAAGAAAATTAGCAAGGAAACTATAAATCATATCATACACCCTTTTGAGTATATTAAAATAAATTACAGTGAAAACAGAAGCCACATTTTTGTAAAAGGATATTCATAATATTAATTAAAACATTACTATCAAAATTATATATAATATAAGTATATTCATTATATATAATTTTGATAGCATGAACTGGTAATTTCTGAAATGAATTGTTAATAAACATTAACTCACATAAACATTAGAGCAAGGATACTTAATTTCACTACTAAATTATTCAAGAAAATCTAGAAGAAATAATTTAAAGTATCTTGAATTTTAAATGCTGGCAATAATATGGTGATTTTTATCCATGTTTTCAACCTAAGTTAACTAGCAATATCCCATCAAACAACAGCAACAAAGAGTGCTAATCAGATGTTGGTGCATTGTTATTTTGAAAATATAGATATAAATAATTTGTGTTTCTATTCTATATAAATTGCCTTCAAGTGGTATGGTATTTGTTCTTAAAAAATATTATTACTAAGTTTATACAAATTTAAGTCAGAGAATGTTTTCTTAGATTTACTCAGTTACTTTCACCTTCATTCTACTACTGATGTGCCAGAAAATAATCATCTGAGAACAGTATAGTGATTAGGAGATTGCAAAAATAATAAAAACAGAAGAAGAGAAATGTATTTACTCCTTCTTTGTGTTGGCTTCTGTTTTGATTGGCACATTTGGTATTGATGGCCTAAAATCTCACTACCAATTTCTTTGAGAAGCAAAGATCATTGCATGTAATTTAGTTCATCGTGAAGCTTTTCAAAACCACAAGTGGAAAAATTGTTGATTTTTTAAAAGGTCTTTTCAAATAGTGACTGGTGATGATCAAACAAAATTCAGTAAACAGTACTTAGATTTAAAACTTTGCGACTCCATGAATCACAGCACACATATATATACCATATGCATATATATATGGTATATAATATATACCAATCATATACCATAAATATGGAGTTAAACTAGCAATACAGACACACAGAAAACCAAGAAAAGTAGCAAGGAAACTATAAATCATATCATACACCATTTTGAGTATATTAAAATAAATTGCAGTGAAAACAAGCCTCCCTGTCCATCACCAACTCCCGGAGTTCACTCAGACTCGCGTCCATCAAGTCAGTGATGCTATCCAGCCATCTCATCCTCGGTCGTCCCCTTCTTCTCCTGCCCCCAATCCCTCCCACACTGTCATAAATTTGAATATAATCATTTTTATTTACATTTGTTTTAATTTTCTATGCATTTATATTATTTTATGAATTAGCTATCACATCTAAATACTGAGTCTGACATTCCCCATTTGTAAAATATTTGCTGCTTTTCAATAAAGTATAAAACACTAATCCAGACACATGGGATATTTTATTGAATACAATATATGAAATACCTTTGTTACTCAAAGGTACCATTCATTGCTAGAGGAGGTTATCAAGAGGATGTGACTGTTGGTCGACCTGCACACTTGACTGGGCAACTGGAGGCTCTACATATATTCTCCACCCTTGGAAAACACCTTCCGCTCACCATCCCACACCAAGATGCTATCTTAAAAACACAGCTTTGAGAGAGTAAGATTTGATACCATCCTGAGTGAATATATGACTAGACCCAGGTAAGTCTTCTATAGAAATGTCAACGATTTTGGTGGGAGAGTGAGGAGATCTACTTATCTTACAACTGCAAACGGAGATCTCATATGTAAGATCCCTTGGTTATTAAAACTGCCACCTATTAATCTGGACTTGCTTGCCTCTTTCTTCAGTCTCTCCTTGTCTTACATGCTATGAACCAAAAAATAATTCTAGTGGAAATGAGCAGACAACAAGTAGATGACAAACAAATTGTGTATAATGTTGAATGATAGTATTTGCTGAGAAAATGTTAATGTAAGTGTGGAAAGAAGAAATGGGTTAGAAGGACTGCAGTTTTAAATACTGATAGATTGTTTAATAAGGGCTTCCCTCATAGCTCAGTCAGTGAAGAATCTGCCTGCAATGCAGGAGACCCCGGTTTGAGATTGTTTAATATAGTCCTCATCTAGAAAGTGGCATCTGACCACTTAAAGGAAGTTACTCTGTTAACTTCGTCTATATCTGGGGAAAGATTTTTCTAAAAGACTGATCAGTCAGTTCAAAGGGAAAGAGCTTAGCATTTTTTAAGGCATAACAAGAAGCCCAGAATAACTAAAGTGACATGAATTAGGGAAATAGAGAAGAATAAGATCAAAGAGATAACACGGTTCTCAAATGATATAACATTTGGGAGGACGGATTCTCACTTTGAAGAGCAGTTGATAAATTTTGAATCAAGAGATGAGATGCTCACACTTACCTAATTGAAACAAATAAGCAAAAGTAAAAAGAAATGCAATCCATTTTGACATTCAAAGTAGATGGCAGGAGCAAAACCACTTAGAAGCATATGGCAGTAGCCTATGTAAAACTTTTCTTGTTGTTCCGTCGTGTCTGACTCTTTGTGACCCCATGCACTGCAAGATATCAGTCTTCCTTTTCCTTCACTATTTCCCAGAGTTTGCTCAAACTCATGTCCATTGTGTCTAAAAGGTAAGACTTTTATACCAGGGTTATATCAGGAAGTGTGATGAAAAGTCATTATATTTTAAGTAAATTTGAAGATATATTCAATAGGATTTTCTAAAATATTGAATATGAATGAGAGGGATGAAGGATCACTATAAGGTTTTGGCCTGGGCAAGTAGATGGATCAATTGCCATCAACCTACATAAAAGAAGTACAAAATAGGACAGATTTGGGAGTGGAAACTATAAGTTAAAATCTGGACATATCTCACTTAATTAAATGCACAAGTGGAAATTTACAGTAGCTTTATATATATATATTTGGATTATAAAAGAAGAGTTAAAGATAAGCGGAAATTTGGAAATTTTCCATTTATATTTGTGATTATTGATACATCTATATCAAGATAGAGATACATATTTTATCTGTAGATAAGAACATCAACATTTAAATAGAGGGGAAAAAAGGTTCAGGCTTGGATTACTCCTAAATACAGAGTTAGAAAGAAAGAAAAGAGTAAAAAATTAGAAAAGAAAACCCCAAATAATGAAGAATCTTGGGAGCCAATTGTGGTACTTTATCCAGAATAAAGGAATAATCGACTGGGACCACTTCAACCCTGGCTAAGGTAAGATGCTGTTACTTTTTTTTTTTTCTTATTTATTAGCTTGTTTTTGTTGTTAATGACATTTTCTTTACTAAGCTTGATTTTAAGCCATTGGAATCTATTTCCTTTGTCAGATAACAGGATTGAATGTGAAAGCATTCAGATTATGTTAAAGTTCTAACAATGTAGATGGGTTCCCCTCAATGAAAAATATGACTATAGACAGATATTTTATTTTTCTGAAAATTATTGAACAATGATTAAGCTTCATATTTGGAAAATGGTTATTCAAATGGATTTTAATTTAATTCTACCTCAAGAGTAAGCAATTAATTTATTTTGTTTGAAAAGTAAGCACACGTGTTAATTTTCTTCAAATAATACCAACTCTACCATCCAAGAGAATCAAGTAATGGAAACTAATATTATCAAGTTTAATGTGTGCATTTAGTGAAATCAAATTAACCAAATTCAGTAGGGTAAATATTATCAATATTTTCCTATAGAACTTAGAAAATTTTTTACTTGTCAGTTTGGAAATTATAAAATCTGATCTTACTCTCAAAGGCATTATTTACACTGTAGGAATTTTAAGGATTACTGGAAAATTGTGGTAAGAATAGTATTACACAGACCTGGCAATTTCTTTGAATCTGACCCTCCAGTTTGTAGCAGACACAATCACATATCTATTTAAAATATGAAGTTTGTAGCTCTGTCCTTATAAAGACTCCAGTAATTTATCAGTGATTTTCAGATCAAGGAAAGGAAGAACACTAAAACTAAATTCATTATTTAATTGCTGAAAATGTAGTCAAATTAACAATTATTTATAATAGAGCTTAAAAATTTAATATGTCTTTTCTATTATCATTATGATTTTCTCACAGCAATTATAGATCACAACTGAAGCTTGGTTTATTGTGGTGTTCTTAGTATTTATAGCATGTAAAACCAGGCAGCGAATGTAACTGCCTATTCCTCTAGTTCTGATCTCACATAATCTCTTCTCTTTGAAGCAGATGTTACTCATACTGTAATTATGGCTCTCCTTAGAATGTGTTTGCTTATTGTCACTTATCCCTCTAGTAATTATAGAATAAAGTGATTATGAGGTATTAATAGATATCAAATTCATTTTTTCTGACTACCATAAGCCACTTATATAATCCTCCTCAAATATTTGTCTGATTTATGTTGGAAAATCTCTAGCAATAGGGAAAGGAATTATTTTTAAGTGAAAACTAATACTTTCTGAGCTAAAAATTTTCTGTTTTCTGGGCGATTCCAATGATAAGAAAATTTTCACATATTTTTAAAAGACCCAGTATATTTTTGTTTTCTTAGCATTAAATTAAATATTTAATATGTGTTAGCTATTGTGGTAAAGTTATTGAAATGGTGTTTGTCTTTAAATATTTTCCAATATAGTAACATAATACAATACATAACGGTCTGTTTATAATTTGGTAAGTGTTAGCTATTTTAAAAGACTTGGTAACAGACTAGTCAAAGCCAAACTTTTATATAAATTCCACCTAGGAAACACCCTGTGCATGACATTTGCTCTTCAAAGGAGTAATACAAAAGAAAGAAAAGGGAAATTCATGACACAGAAATGGTATCATGTTATCTCCTCATGAAGGTTCTTTTAGTTTAGGTTTTATTCTTCAGCCTAAACTAGGACAAGTTTTTTGTATTGCAGTCTTTCAAAATTTGCAAATGATTATTACACACAGTTTTTCCCTCTCTATTTCCCATGTCTTAGGGTGTCCATATTCTGTTTTCTGGACAATCCCAATTATTAGCAAAATTTTACATTACTTTTCTTATCTCCAATCTACATGTCACTTGTTTTTAAGATTTCCTCAAATACAATGGCTTCCAACCTCCTCAACAATATTATCAGCCAAAAAACTCCAATAATTTATTAATACCCATTTGAAATATTACCCATATAATTAATATATTCCATGAATTATCTAATCTTAAAAAGGAAAGTCAGAACTATAATTTCTCATTCTGAGAAATATACTATTATTGAAGGAAGGTTTAGATTTTTTTAGCATCAACACATTACTGACACATACTTTACTCTCAGATAAAATTCACTGGTAAGAAAGAATTTCTTACCATAAGACAGAATTTCTTACCATAAGAAAGAATTTTACAAAAATTTAGTTAATTATTCACAGATATATTTATAATATTTTATAGTCCTGTCTCACATCCTAATCAATGAGTAGACATCAGTGGCTAGATAAACACTTGTCCATATTTGAGAGCTGGAAGCAAAAAATCACAATTTGTACCAAAGTTTTTTATAGTCCCATGATATTCTAGTTCCAAATTACATGCAACAATTTAGCTGCTTTTTCCCTGAGTAAATCATGTTTTACTTTTAAAGATGTTTAAAAACTGTTAAAGCAATATCAGAAGTTCTAATAGGAATCAAATAAAATGAAATTTATTTTTATAAATATTATTTTATTTCATAAAAATATAAAAATATAAATATACATTTATAAAAATATGAATGAATTAACACAAAGACATTCTTCAACTAAATAAATATGGCAGTAATAGTCATTCCTATTTCTTTAGGGATATATTTTTTATATTAATTTACAAAGCAGTTGCACAATGTTTCATTTAATAGTAAAGGTGACTGCAAGTCAGTTAAGAAAACATTATTTATAAAGTTCTTATATCTAAGAAAAGGCACAAAAAGCCTTTCATGTATATTTTATTGATTATTGATGTGATATACTTTCCTTCAGAGATTGTTAGGCAAAGAGGGTGAACTGGTTATTATTACTTTTTAAAATCTATGTCATTCATATTCATTCACAGAAACTTACTGATTAAGCAAACTCTTACTAAGACAACACCTACGTATTGTTTGTAATTTTAACTTTTAAAAAATTTCCTCCAAGGAAGAGAATGCAGGCCACTCCATCTAGTAGCAAAGAGAGTACTTCCATCGACATCCATGAAATCATACCATACTCAATCTCGGTCACTATCATCACCTCCATACATATCAGCAAGTTTTTTAAAACGAGGCCCCCAGTCGCTGAGGTAATCATAATCTTGGTTGCAATCTGCTGTAAGAGATTCCAAAGAACTGAGGGAATCTGCTATGGAATCGTTCCCTTCATAGGCATAAGTTGCCAGTGAATCATAAGGAGGTGCACTTGGATCTGAGTCATTTTCTTTTAGTCTTCGATGGATAAAATCTTGTACGTCAATATTTTCCCACAGAGGTACAGTCCTCCTTATCTGAAAAATTGTTTCAGGCATTACATCCCTTCGAAGTTTACTATCTTCTCTTGCCTCTGGATTCCTTAAAGTGCCGATGTCAAAAGCTTGGGTATCTTCTTCCCCACCGCCTTCATCATTATAGGTCACGATGTTGTCCCGGACATCGTCTTTTGAAATTATCAGAGGTTCCTTTTTTCTTTGCCTCTTCAATGCAGCAAAAAGCACAACTAAAACTATTAACAAAAAACAACAACAACAATAACAAAAATATAACAAAGAGACAGAGAGGAAATGGTGAGTTTCAATAATTCTGGCTTAAATACAGCACACTCCTATCTTTGTGACCTTGATGTGGTAAAAGAGGTGTTAAGTTCATTTGGATATAAAGACTAACTACCCTGTGCAAATACAGCATGATTTAAGCCAAAAACTGGATGTGCTATATTGATAAAATAAAACAAAACGAAAAAAGCAGATAATACAGTGCCTTTTACTTGCTTTTGAGATTCAGTCTTCTAAAGAGCTCAGGCATTGAATAATTTTAATTATGGCTAATGCATTTAGCCAAATGAGTATATACTATCTCACTTTTCTTTAATGCACATTTGTCTCAAAATATTAAAATTCTAAAACTACAATCATTATTTTTACAAGAGAAATTGAGCACAAATTTTATGTTTTCTTAATAACTCAAGTGGATATATGCAAAACATTCAAATTTATGCATATATACACATAAATGCCTTATATGCATATGTGTGTCATGTGTATGTATGTACATGCAAATATGACACATGTAAATATGTGTCATGTGTATTGTATAGACATATGTATACACACATTATAGATATGTATGCACACATATCTATAGATATGTATACATACATATATCGTGGTTTCATCCATTCCCGTTATTGACCTGGTTTTGAAAGCCTGCTTAAAATCTGAAATATAATTCTATATGCTACAATATTAAATTCAAACTTAAACTCATCCCTACCTTCTATTCATCTTACAGAAATTATCTTGTTTCTAAGGACTTTCTTGACTTATACAGTTGTATTCAAGCTTTGAGGCTGATATGTTAATTGTGGTCCCTCTGCATACGCTATGAACCCTCCCCATATATGATGCGCCTTCTTATTTCTTTTATACTAGTGAAATTTAAACTATTATGCATATATTCAACAACAAATATTTGCAAGATAAATACATTTATAAACTAAAAATTACACTTTAAGAACGACTATTTGATTTTCAACAAAGTATGTTTTCCATTGAAAGTCTATAATTTTATACATAAGAAAAGTTAAAATTATATAAAGAAAAATTTTCCAAAGCATACTTATACATTACTGGGGAGAAATAAAAGCAAATTTTCTCTTATTTTAGGAAAGTTAAAGTTTTTTTGGTATTACTTATGTTTCACTGAAAACTAAGAAAAGTGTTGGCTCAAATTCTATCTTTCATTTTTTTCAATCTTTGTTTTGAGATTATAGAACTAATTTTCATTGAGACTGCACTTCACCTTGGCCCTGATGCCCCTATAACTACCCTTAAGGCCTGTCCAATGCTATTGTTATATTGACCAATGCACTTTCCTCAGCTTCTACTAATTGGTAGAAAGAATACAAAATATCATTAGAAATATCTTTACTCACCTGCACCAAGCAGGCTTTTGGTGTTGAGCTATATTCAGAGTCATGCTGGACACATTATAAAAAACTATCCATTAAAAATGAGACATATCTTTACTCTCTCCTATTAAAGGATAAGCATGTAAATTAAATCCAATATAGGTCTGAAATCCACCAATCTAGTGAGCTATGAATTAGAAAAAGAGGGTTCTTTCCAAGTTTAATATTGAATGAATTAATTTACATGTGTGTACTCAGTCACTCCATCATATCCAACTCTTTTCAACGCTATAGACTGAAGCCTACCAAGGTCCTCTGTCTGGGATTCTCCAGGCAAGAATATGGGAGTGGGTTGCCCTGCCCTCCTCCAGGGGATCTTCCTGACCTGGGGATTGAACCCACATCTCTCACATCTCCTGGACTGGCAGATGAGTTCTCTACCACTTGCACAACCTGGGGAGCCCAAACTAATTTATAAATTCTCTATATGTGTAACACGACAACTGTATCATCAAATTGCTTTAAGGGTTTCTTAGGTAATGTTTATGCATTTTCACATACGGCCTTTAGAATCTGCTCTGAGTATTTTCTCCTCTGCCAGGTCAAAATTACCTGTTTCTTTTCCCAACTGAGGTTATTAATCTGGGGTATGTGAATGCAATTCAGAGAAGCTAAGATAAGGAACAGGAAAAAAAAAGCATCATTATTTTTACTAATTTGTAAACTGAATGTAGCACTTCCTGTCATAAATATCAGCATAAATTGTAGTGATGGTAAGTATAGGGACTATCAAACTAATAAAAATCATAGATCCTTTATGTTAGGACATATCACAAATGATCATTAGACTTGCACTAAAACAAAGCATATATAGGCATATTTTGCTTTCCGTTTTGTTTAATTTGGATAAATATATTTCTTTTTGTTTTATTTAATAAGTTTAAATTATTATTCTAAAATGATTCATAAGTTTCATTTTCACTACCAAAGGTGTTCAAGGAGCCAAAGGGGTTAAGAAGTCCTGCCCTAGGTTTTAACCCCTGCCTTGTGTCATGGATATAAACGAAAAACTACATTTCTTCAAAGTGTGAAAGGATAAGCCTAAAATACCATGGCCCTTGTTATATCACCACCTTGCAGAGCCGACTGTCCTAACTACAGAAATATAGCAACTATGTGCAGCCGTTAGTATAAAGGCTTGAAATAATGGCAAAAGGGCTTAAGAAACTTTATAATAAAACCTTATGAATTAGAACACATTCTGACTAAAATAATAGAAAGTAATTCCATGTTAGATAATAATTGAAAGGTAAAATATAAGAAATGTATGCCCTCCATATTGCCCAGGTCAGAAAGCTGACAAACTTTTCTGAATAAAAGAGCCTTCTAGAATTTCTGCATAGAGATTTAGTTGAATAGTGTTATGATATCTAAACTTATTTTGGCAGATGAATATTATTCTCTCATATACATGTCTTTTTGTGTGTATGTTCTACATTAATATTGAAATTAAAAAAAAAACTCAAATATGCATATTTCCATCTTGTACTAAATTAGAGAAGTAGAACTATTTTAGCAAATAAAACAGCATGATATCAGTAGCACTTAGCTGAAAGGGTAAGCCCAAATTTAATCTCCATAGGGATACAAAAATATTTTACAGAGGAGTTCAAATTTCTAACAGCACATGGACACGCAGACTGCTGCTGCTGATGGTAGTAGTGTGTATGTTCAAAATCACTCTGATAAATTGTTTTTCTAAATAGTTAGACCATCATGACTGGGACAAATGTTTTCCCCTCACTTGAATCAGTTCCCCGCTGAAGTCCTGCAAGAATATCTGGCCAAAGGGATTTCATCCAGATAGGTTGAAGGGATTTGCAGTGAAAAGGAGCCAACACATATGAGCACTGGAACATACATTTGGCTAGCGCTCCTGCCCTAAGGATTCATTTTGGATGAGTATTTGATGGAGACAAGTTTAGGGGGGAATGTTTTACAGTGGAACAACCATTTAATTGAATTAAATTGTTGTCCTGTTAGGGCATACTCAAATAAAGCATTTGCAATTGGAAGCATGACTTGATTTAGAAAATATTGCTAAACTAGGTATGGCCACAATGTGATAATGATATTTTAAGAAATGAACTTAAACATTTTCTTTGGTGGATTGAAACTACATATAAAAATTTTATGAAAAAATGTCTATATTATCGTGACAACTTAAATGCGCTGGTTAATTCCATATGTGAAATACATGGTAATATTAGAAATAGTATTTGTAAAATAATCTTTTGTTTTGAGGACAATGGTTATAAATGTGAATTCTAACAAAGAATAACCTGAGTTTGACTGATAGAACACTTTCTGAATGAGTGACTGTGTAACTTATCTAACTTTCTGTACTAAAATGAAAGTATTTATCTTATACAGTTGACATAAAAATTTAATCAATTATTAAATGAAATACCCTTTGAAATATGATCATATTAGTTCACACTAAACTCTATACATATATAAAATGTACTTTAAGGTATTTATATATATCACATTATTATATCCTTGTTTTTTTGGTCTCTTGTAAGCTAGAACTATCCTTCATCAAAAATTCATTTTTTTAAATTGGAAGAACTATTTTAATAACAAGTTCAAATTCTCCCTCTTTAGCTAAAAAAAAGGAGTGTTTTTTAGTCCACAATCACTGGATAATGAAGAGAATTCCTTGAATTGAATGAGTGTATCTCAGGGGCATACTTACCAAGCAGTATGATGACACAGAGAAGGATAGCAATGAGAGCTCCAGTGCTCAGGCCAGCAGAGAGGACCAAGGCTTCGGCATTGCAGGACTGCATGTTTCCTTGATTATCACAAGCACACACACGAATGGTGAGTGTGCCAGTGCTGCTTTGAATCGGATAATCATTGTCAAAAATTAAAATTGGCAGCAAATACGTGCTCATTTTGTTGCGGCTGTACCCCTCTTTTCGAGTCATGATTCCTGCTGTATTATCTGTTTAAAAAAAAAAAAAGAAAAGTCAGATCAGTCTTTTAAATTTTGACTCAATGTTTCATAATATTTGTCTTTAAAAATGCTCTGTACCTTTATTGTCTACAATGGTGAAGTTTGGATTGAGGGGGAATTCTGGAACTGGTTCAAAAAAGAATTTGTGGCCTCGGGGAGGATCATCTTTGTCCATGACACTGACAGTCTGAATCAACTAAAACCAAAGAAAAATCAATTAAATATAGCACAAAAAGCAACTCTTGTTATTAGAAGACATTTAAAATCAGCGTTTGGGCTTTAAATATATCACTAAAACTAAACAAAAAAAAATTCCATTTTGAGAAAAATTTCCACCATTTTTTATAGCTGTAATGTAACTTATTTAATGAGGAGTAAAAAATGTCAATCAAGTCTCAGTTTGCAGGGCACCTCTATGAATCATTGTCTGCTTCCTGGCCACTATTGTATCCAAGAAAAGAAATCCAAAATTAGGTCAAGTCAATATCTTTTGCCTTTTGACTTGTTAATATATACTTCCTGTCCATTTCATTATTAACTGGTTACCAACATCTTGCCTCCACTAGACAATGATTGTTTCAAAAGCAAAGAACACAACAGATGGATTTTTTTAAAGCGGTTATCACAACCACACCTAGAGATTAAGGAAACTATAAATATAGTTTTGGAAAAATGAGCAATATGCCATATAATACCAGAAAGCAGAAGATTTTTAAGCTTTGGGGTGCCATAATTACAATGAGATTGCATATTTTATTCAAAATGTTTGCTCTTCTCTTTAATGGTAACTGCAAAATTTAGAAGAATATATGAATAAAGCCTTCTAAAGTTTTGTAATACACTGTTGAATTTGAGAAATTATAGCACCTCTCAGCTGTGCTCCCTGTAGGTCAGAGGTATGCCACAGTGGGAAGATGGAACAGCAAATGACAGGTTAGGCAGTGAAATGCTAAGTGAGCATTTTATCATGGATAAAGTACAAAGCCACACATCGGGGTGCCTGTTTTCCAGTCCTGGGTCTGCCATCTGTGTGATTTGTAATCACAGTCATTTAATTACCATTACTTTCAAATCCTCTTCTACAAAAACAAATAGTTCCACCACTTCCAGCTATCACAGTTCAACATTCTGTGATGAAGAATTAGTAGTTTTGTAGTAGTTTAATGTATTCTTCATTGTGGTTATTGTGTATTCTCTAAGTCCATACCAGGGGGCTCAGTGATAAAATACTATATAAGTGTAAAAAGTGAACATATTCAGCTTTTTCCTAAAATTACTTTAGTGATGTCTCAAATATTGCTTTATAAGATGACCTTGTAACTCTTCTACAATCTTTTTTTTATCTCACTAATATTAAAGCTTAAAACAGACAAAAGATAACTAATCTCAAACCAAAATGACCTGACTGAGCAACTGAAAGTGGCAAATGTAATCAGCAAGAAATTATTATGATTTCCTTTATATTAACACAGGTCAATTTTATTTTCTTACTTCATGTTTTAATAATATATTTTATTTATTTATTTAAAATATATTTATTTTCTTACTTCATGTTTTAATAATATATTTTCATCCCATTCATGATTATATATCACTACCAATATAATTATGAATCCAGCTAGGAACTTTTTATATATGTGATATCTATTATATACCTGGTATATAAATTAAAGCATATATTATAATTTTCATATTATATAATAGATTATATAAAATATTTTAAAATTAATATTTTTAAGATTATTGTGAGTTGTGTGGTATGGGAGATAAGGAACTGACAAGGTGAACTGACAATAGTTTTCATGAAAAAAACAAAGCTGAAGTAAATTAATGCAATGTCATTTGCCTTGGTGAAGAGGAAAAATTTTTTTTTAGTTTATAATAACTTACCTGCCCAGGTTTTGCATTTTCACAAACAAATGTTTCATAGTACATAGCCAATTCTGGAGCGTGGTCATTTATATCTAGAATTCTGATGAAGACAGGAATGTGGCTACTTTGTTTTGAGTTATCTGCAGTGAGAACATGTGTAAGATTTTAGTCTCATTTACAGAGTAGCAGTGGTATTGTTTGCCCCATTTGTAACTTAGCAACACATCATTTCTAGGGTATTCACTTTTTGATTGGATTGCTGATGTATATCTCAGCTTTCCTACATGGTTCAGGTGGAAAGCATGATAGAATGAGGAGAATATAATTGAGAGTGAATATTATTTGTAAGATATTCTTTTCTTAGACTGATTATTTTATGATTAGATCGTGTTTTATTCTACAGTAAGATGTAAAAGAAAGCCAAGTTTAAAATGAATGAATATTTGGTAATCCTTAAAATAAGTTAAAAATCCAACACACTCTAAGTAATCTCTCAGTTCTAATAATAAAATCATCCCACTCAGGAAAAAGTTTATTTAATGCTATTATTTTAAGACTTTGGTGAAAAATAATGTGCTCAGATGGATGTATTTCCAACTTACTTATTTCTGTAGCTGTGACGGTTATATTGTGCCAAGGAGTTGATTCCCTGTCGAGAGGCTTCAAAGTGAAAATAGAGCCATTTTCTGAGTGAATACTGAAAATCCGGTCCATGTCAGTATGCCGATCAACAGAGTACCTAGCAGGAAAGAGACCCATCATTCCAGGCACTGTTTTAAGATTACAGCTTATCTACCATTTCATAAAGTTAGAGGCAATTCACACAATGGTCTGATAAAGGAGACAAGTGAAATACAGATGATTTTCTTGAATTTTTATTTTGTGTAATTTTCATTTAGACAATTTGGTACATTTGACTGATTTCATTATTACTGTTCTATGATTCTGTGTACTTCAGAGTCATTATTGACATTTGTGAGTCCTTGTGGCAGTTTTTAAGTGAGTTTTTAATAGCCACTTGATTTATTTATGCTATCATAGACCTATCGCAGTACTTGAGACATATTAAACAGCCATATTAAATTTGATAAAATCAATTCCATCGGATAAATTGAAATTAAGTTGCAAATAACACATGAAAATGTGTGTCCACAGAGCCCTTATAAGTGGATATGCAGAGGCTGTTGTAAAATACATGGATCTTTAATGGTTCTCTTCAAGGATTATTTCAGCTGAATCAAATGTCCTCCTCCGCTCTCTCCCTTTCAGTTCAGTTCAGTCGTTCAGTCATGTCTGACTCTTTCCGACCCCATGAATCGCAGCACGCCAGGCCTCCCTGTCCATCACCAATTCCCAGAGGTCACTCAGACTCACATCCATCGTGATGCCATCCAGCCATCTCATCCTCTATCGTCCCCTTCTCCTCCTGACCCAATCCCTCCCAGCATCAAAGTCTTTTCCAATGAGTCAACTCTTTGCATGAGGTGGCCAAAGTACTGGAGTTTCAGCTTCAGCATCATTCCTTCCAAAGAAATCCCAGGGCTGATCTCCTTTAGAATGGACTGGTTGTATCTCCTTGCAGTCCAAGGGACTCTCAAGAGTCTTCTCCAACACCACAGTTCAAAAGCATCAATTCTTCGGCGCTCAGCCTTCTTCACAGTCCAACTCTCACATCCATACATGACCACTTGAAAAACCATAGCCTTGACTAGCCTTACTAGCCTTTGTTGGCAAAGTAATGTCTCTGCTTTTGAATATGCTATCTAGGTTGGTCATAACTTTTCTTCCAAGGAATAAGTGTCCTTTAATTTCATGGCTGCAGTCACTATCTGCAGTGGTTTTGGAGCCCCCAAAAATAAAGTTTGACACTGTTTCTACTGTTTCCCCATCTATTTCCCATGAAGTGATGGGACCAGATGCCATGATCTTCATTTTCTGAATGTTGAGCTTTAAGCCAACTTTTTCACTCTCCTCTTTCACTTTCATCAAGAGGCTTTTTAGTTCCTCTTCACTTTCTGCCATAAGGGTGGTGTTATCTGCATATCTGAGGTAATTGATATTTCTCCCGGCAATCTGAATTCCACCTTGTTCTTCTTCCAGTCCAGCGTTTCTCATGATGTACTCTGCATATAAGTTAAATAAGCAGGGTGACTTATTCAAATAAAAACTGAAATGCAAAGGGCCACAGAATACATGACTCTCTCATCAGGTATGTTTGTAAGATGTCAATCTAAACTTCATACTATTCAGTGCCTGGCAAAATAATGCCCACTTTCCTCCAATGAATGTCTATCTCCTAATCCCTGGAAGCTATACATGGTTTACTTTACATGGTAAAAGTAACTTTTCAGGTGTGATTAAGGTTAAAGACATTGAGATGGGAGATTAAACTTGATTATTTGTGTGTGTTAGTCACTCAGTCTGACTCTTTGTGACCCCATGGATTGTAGCCTGCCAGGCTTCTATGTCCATGGAATTATTCAGGCAAGTATACTGAAGTGTATTGTCATTCCCTTCTCCAGGGGATCTTCCTGACCCAGGGATTGAACCCTGGTCTCCCATATTGCAGGCAGATTCTTTGCTGTCTGAGCTACAAATTAATCCTATGAACCCTTAAAAGTTGAAGAAGAAGGCAGAAAGGTAAAATTCTAGCTTACATGAAAATCCTTTAGTTACATCAGGCCATGTTAAACTGTACTAGCTACCATTTTTGCATATTTAAAATTTCTGCTGTTGAATGTTTAATTGAGCAATGTAAGAACCTAAGTGCATCTCACATGTTAATGGAAATCTTGGTAGAACAGATTCTGATTCACTAGATCTAGTGTGTGAACAGTTATTCGGCAATTCTAACAAGGTTAGGTGAATCCAGGTTGTAAGTCCACTGACAAGGTTTTGTATAACAAGGTTATAGACCATGGGATAAACTGGTTAGAATAAGGACAGCTAAGAGAAGAACAATGGCAGAGAACTAACAGACTAATCAGCATCAAGTGGCATCTTGATTTTTCCAGGTTTCTATTAAAGACACTTAGCAAAATGAACTCCCTTTTAATCTGGTGAATTTGGGAATTAATAACAACTCCCATTATGATTCTATAATATATCCATTATTGCGCACTGACTTTGACAAAAATTAGTAATAGATATTTAGGTTTCTAATGTTGTGAAACATTGGTAATTTTTGACATATTGAATGAAAATGGATTTATGTAAAGGCTATGTTTTTATATTAGGATTATTATAATAAAATACATATAATAGTCTACTTTTATAAGAAATATGCTTAACTTAAGGGATCCATTAATAAATTCAGATTTCAAAAATAATTTAAACAGTTTAGTTTGTGATGGTACTTATGTAATTTATTCTCTGCTAAATTTTGTAAATTTATTATTTCAAATCCACAAACACAGTTCAAAGTGAGTATTTGGGCATGTGGACATATACATATTAATGTATATATATTGGATTTCATCTTAAAATAGAATAACTAAAAGCTTTGTATACTTGTTCTCAGATTTCTTTCTGTACTTCACTTCCCAGATATGAAACCAGGTCAGTTACCTCCTTGTTATCCTTTGGACATGTTGTGCAATGGACAGTAGAGCTATATGGAAATGGTAGTGTCCCATTATTTTTGCAAATGGAGTAGGAAATGGCAACCTATGCAAATATTATTGCTTGAAAATTCGATGGACAGAGGAGACTGGTGGGCTGCAGTCTGTTTGTGGATCACAGAGTTGAACATGACTGAAGTGACTGAAGACATTTTTGCAATAATTATGATTGTAATTTTTCTGCATAGCTGTGTATACATGTATGTATATATATATATTATATTATTATATATATATAATATTATATTATAATTATAATTATAATATATTATATTATATTATATATTATATTTATATTTCTTAGAGACAAAAGTTATGTTGGGTTATAACTAAAAATTCATTGTCAGCAAAGGGTCTGAGATAGTTCTTTTTTTTTTTTTTTAATAAACATTACTGTATTCAAATCAAGACTAAAAGTCATATGAAATTTTTTCTTTTTAATTTTTATTCCTTGGTGGTGGTTGTGGTTTAGTTGCTAAGTCAGGTTCAACTCTTGTGATGCCATGGTCTGTAGCCCACCAGGATTTTCCATCCATGGGATTTCCCAGGGAAAAATACTGGAGTGAGTTGCCATTTCTCCTCCATGGGATCTTCCAGAGCCAGGGATGCAACTGGAGTCTCCTGCTTTGCAAGCAGATTCTTTACTGTTGAGCCATCAGGGAAGGTCTTTTATTGTTTAAGTAGTGTTTAAATGAAGCAAGATAGAGTGTTTTCTATCTCTAGGTTTCAATTTTCCTAAAATTTAGCCCTTAATGCAGCCTGAGAGTTACTGGAATATTAAAAAAAAATGTTATTCCTAAAATACTTAGACCAAATTTTACTTATCAATACAAACAATCCTAAAAGAAAGTAAATAAAAGAGCATAACCCAATCACATCTATGTGTTGAATGAAACTCAGTTCATAATATTCACCTTTATATTTTTATCTCTATCATTGGAAAGTTCAGTAGCTAACCATAATCTGCTTATTGCTGAGTAGATCTCTGATTTCCTTCTATCATTTGCATCAGAGATCAAGAAGAAATAAAAATCTCTTTGTTCCCATTGTTACTTGCCCTAGAGATTTGTGTGAGAGTTTCTGTGATTGTGCAATAATGAATAATTCTTACATTATACATATCTAGCTTTGACTTGGCACTTGTGTGGCATCAAAATAAGTCCATGTTTCTTGCTGCCCCACTCTTAGGTTCAACCTTGAAAGGTACTGTCTTCAAGTTGAGAATTCATAAAGAAGAATCACTTTGATTATTTATAAATAGTTCACTTAAATATTAACACTGCAAACTACTGGGTGTGTATTTATAAGTTTGCCCCATTGCAAATTATATCTTGCCATTTTTCAAATCCCAGAGATAATTTTCATTTATTTAGCAATCAATGTTCTATTTTGAACACAGAATAGGATGTTCTGGTTTACCTATTAATAATAAATACACCAGAGTACAACAAATGATCAAAAGGAGGCTGGAAAACATTTAATGCGAGACAAAACTATCTCTATGCCTCAGCAGATGGTTTAATAAAACAATTTTTTATTGATCTCCTTATATTGAATTTTTAATAGTAAGTTTAAAAAATCATTGGCACGATTTTTTGAATGAATATCTTATGCAGAAACAGGAGCCAATCATATAAGCAGCAAAACAATCAAGGTCAAAAGGTCACAAGAAAGCTGAGACTGTGGAACCTAAAACCTGGTTCTAGCTTGTTTTCTTTGTTGTTGTTGTTGTTTGTTTTTCAAGTTCTACAATTAAGGATCAAACACATACATGTATATGCGTGGCTGAGTCCCTTTGCTGTTCACCTGAACCTACCACATTATTAATCAGCTATATCCCAACATAAAATAAAAAGTTTAAAAATAAATAAATAGATAACCAATAAGGACCTACTGTTGTCACAGGGAATTCTGTTTATATTCTGTAATGACCTAAATGGGAAACTTTGAAAAAGATTCGATATATTTACAGGTAGAAGAAAATGCACTTCCCTGGTGGCTCAGACTATAAAGAATCCTCTTGCAATGCTGGAGACCTGGGTTCACCCCCTGGGTTGGGAAGATCTCCTAGGAGAGGGTATAGCAACCCACTCCAGTATTCTTGCATGAAGAATCCCCATGGACAGAAGAGTCTGGCAGGTGACAGCCCATGGGGTTACAAAGAGTAAGACAGAATTGAGTAATATACTCCAACATAAAAAAAAAAAAAGATTCTTAAAAAGAAAAAGAAGCAAACACATAGAAGATCCCTGTATTTTCACCTACTATAAAAATGTTAGTTAAATTACAGATACCAGAACAAATCAATAAATCAGTAATATGCAAAAATATGTCAGGGATAGCATTCCTTTCCCTTTTCTGTATCCCAGGTATATCTTCCATTAATTCAATATACTTAGGCTGTGAGTTTGCTAATCATTTTTTTCAGCTACTGCTTTCCAGAAATGTGTCTTCCAGCTACAAATTGAAACCTTCCTTGAGAATGTGACTATACTGCTTGAACAAATAATTCATAACATTTTTTGGAAATATCAGTGACATAATTTTGAAATTATCAGTATTTTACTTTCTGTAATGAAATAAAATATTATGAAAATACTAATATATATGAAGGCACTTATTCCAGTTTATTGTAGAATTATGTACTTTACTGTGATATAACTAAATTTCTCACCAGCAAGTTTGTTTTGTACTTCTCTGCATGACTGCTGTAGAACTGATTTCTTCTAAAATTTATTGAATTTTAAATATGTTGAGCATAAAATAAGTGTGAAATGAGACAATATACTCTTTCAGAAACTGTAAAGCTATAATCAACCTTAAAACTAGTAAATCCAGAATAACTAATGAAGTGACACAGAGTTGACAACAGCTGCTAATTGTAACCAGAATCTTATTTTGCAAGTGGCAGCTGTATTTCAGAAAATATGTTTCATGGACAGATTTACTGGTGGGCGAGAATTACTTCCCAAACTTCCCTAGTAAATGTTTCTCCTAGATGTTTATCATAGCCTATTCAGGCTCTGGGGATCTATCCTTCTAAAGGATTCAGACAAACAAAAGAGTCAAATATTACAATGTTGTCTTCTGGTTGAATTACTGATCGCTTTTCACACTGTAATTGAATATCTAAAGCTTTTTTTATGCACATTTTTATGCTAACAAGATGAGTTTAATATTATATTTTCAGGCATGGCCCTATATTTTATCAGATTTGGCAGTATAATTTTAGAAGCATAATTTCAAGTTCATTTGTTCCCCAAATATTTTTCTTCCCTTTGTCACAATTCTTGACTTTATAGGTAAAACTACTGCTCATTGTTTACTTAAGATATAAGTACCCTATAAAAGTAAATATTTCTGGTAAAGCTAAGAATTTAAAAATGTATCAGCCACTTTTATATATCATAAAAAAATTGCAAGTTTTACTAGCAGTCTTTGACCAATCATTTTTTATCCTGAAATTGTATCATGTGGAAATTATCAGATATAATGTGTGAGATATAGACTCACACACTATGAGTCAGACATGACTGAGTGACTCTCACTTCACTGCATATATATGTATATATGTATATATATATATATACATATATATATATACTATATATAGATAATAGAAGTTTATTAAGAAAGGTAATAACATTAGCAAATATTTACAATTAGTAAAATATATAAACCCATAAATATTACAAGATTTCTACTTAATAATAAATAATTAGGAGATTGATAAGTTGTTTGAAAGATGAAATACTTGATGGAAGTAGAATAAATAGCACTGGTGTATCTACTAAGGGGATAATAATAGACATCTTATTTGCTGTAAAATAATCTGTGCAATACATTTTTCTAAAATGAATGGCTATAATTATATAATCTTGAAAACTTGAAAGCTTGAAAAGATATGAATGTTCTCACATATAAAATAATAGGGACTATATTTACCACCTGTTTCCACACTAAAAGCCAGATGAAATATACAAAACAATTATTTTTGAAGTATTAGATATCAGGAGACAGAGAGGGTAATTCCTGGGCAAAGAGGAAGAAATGATGCAATCTTCAAAAGTGGCTTTGGCCTGGGAGGGTTTCTAGGTAATAATGCAGGAAGTGGGAGCCCAGGTGGAGCCTGTCAATCCCTTGAGTTCAAGAGATGATTCTGAGAGTCCAAGGAGACTAACGTGGGCTACAATTTTCTGGGTAGAGGACTTCAAGGGATAGAACTTCACAGAGAACCACAGAAATATGAAAAGAATCCCACTCAACTCTTCAGCTGAGTACTGGTCAGAATACACATGAGGACAAGTAAAATCTATGGCTTCCATAGATGTAAACAATTATAGGGTCTGGCGGGAGCAAAGTTGAACTGGCATGTGTCTGGAAATAATTCTAGTTCCCACCAGCCAAAGGGGAAAATTCATCACTCATGGGGCTTTGCTGGACTACTCAGAAATGTCTTACCTGATTTATGGGGCAAAACCAGTTACAGACAAAGGGCTGCTGAAGAAAAAGCTAAAAGGTTTAAGCTATTTCAAGTAACTTAGCCACACATCTGAATACAGTTCAAGAGTATTTATAAAAATGTAAAGCTGACACGCACGAAACACAGTATAAACACAATATTTTTGTGCAATCAGAAATCACAGATAAGTATGGAATGGGAAATGTGACTGCAAACAAAAATCTGTCAACTAAAACTAACCTGGATATTACACAATTGACAGAATTAGCTGACAATGATATTTTAACAGTTATTTTAAATGTATTCTGAATATTTAACTTGGAGAAGGAAATGGCAACTCATCTCAATATTCTTGTCTAGAGAATACTGTGACAGAAAAGTCTGATAGATAATAGTCTGTACAGTCACAAAGAGATGAAAGAATAAGGATACACACACACACACACACACACACACACACATATATATTTCCTTCATAAAGCTTCTAGAAAAGAAACTACAGTCTGTGAGTTGAAACTCATCCTATAATGGGATTAAATCAGGTTAGGTATTGCAAAAAAAAAAAAAAAAGAAATAGTAAACTTTAAAAGAAAACTGAATAGGAACTATTTAAAATGACTAAGGTGAGGGAGATTAAAAAATTAGAGCACCAGTGAGCTGTGTTGCACTTTCAAGAGACCTAACATAATTAAAATTAAATGATCTGAAAGAGAGGAAGGTAGGGCAAAATTATTGAAGAAACAGTGATTGAAAAGTTTTCCAAGTCTGACAAAAGCCATAAACTCACAGATCCAAGAAGCTTAATACACTTCAAGTACAAAATATATGAAGCACATTATAGAAAGTCACATCATAATCAAATCGCTTAAAGCTTTTGACAAAATTTAAATGCATCCTAAGAAACAACTAAGTTGTTAAAACAAAAATAAACATAAAGACGTTTCAAAATATTTACTTTAGGATTTAGGAAAAAAGCAATAACTACTCTCAATCTAAAATTCTATACCCAACAAGAAAAGAATGATACCATTAAAAAAGGAAATATTGAATAATTCAAAATAAAGCACAGTATTAATCCAAACAAGGCAGAAAATAGGAATGATGAAACAAAGAAAAGAGAGCAGTTAGAAAACAAACAGCAAACAAGCATGAGGTACATAATAACTGAGATAAAAAATACACCAGAAGGAATCAACAGATTATGTGATACAGAGGAGTGGACCAGCAATCTGGAAGACAGAGTAGTGGAAATCATTGAAGACAAATAGGAAAAAGGGGAAAAAAAAGATGAAAATAAAGGAGGAAAACTTGCAAGACTTCTAGTACAACATCAAGCACATTAAGATTCATATTTTGTGGTGCAGAAGAAGAGAAACAGAGAAACAGAAAGAAAGCATATTTGAAGAGATGATAGCAGAAAAATTTCTTAACCTGAGAAAGGAAACAGGCATCTAGGCCAGGAAGCACACAGTGCAAAACAGGACCAACCCAAAGAGGACCACACCATATTGTAATGAAATGAGAAAACTAAAGAGAAGATATTAAAAGCTGGAAGGGAAAAGCAACAGATATATATAAGGGAATGCCCGTAGGCTATCAGTCAACCTTTCAACAGTTACTACACAGGACAGAAGATTTATATATTTTAAATATACTATACAGTATATTTAAAGTAATGAGAGGAAAAACCTAAAAGCGATAATATGCTCCCTGGCAAGATTTCACTGAGATTTGATGGAGACATCAAAGGTTTTTATAGGCAAGCAAAAACTAAAGAGTTCAGAACCATAAAACCAATTTAAAAAAAAATTAAAGGGATTTCTCTGAGTAAAAATGAACAGCGGAGCTAGAAATGTATAAAAAAAAATCTCATTTGTAAAGGCAACTATACAGTAGAGGTGGTGAATCAATGATGTATGACACTAGTAGAAAGGTTGAAAAGACCAAAGTAGTAAAATAATGCATATATACAAGTAGTTAAGAGATACATAAAACAAAGTAATGTAAAATATGATGTCAAAAACATTAAATGTAGAGGATATTTGTGGAGTAAAAATGCAGTGTTGGCTGTTAAAATCTGTTTGAACTTAAGACATATGCAGCTTTAAATTCATATATATATATGAATCTATAAAAATTCATATATATATATGAATCTATAAAAATTCATATATATATATGAATCTATAAAAATTCATATATATATATGAATCTATAAAAATTCATATATATATATATATATGTATGTATGAACTGATATATATAAACCTCATGGTAACCACAACCTCATGATAACTCCCAACAAACAAAAATTCAGGACCAGATGTCTTCATAGCTGAATTCTACCAAACATTGTAGGAATTAAAACCTATCCTTTTTAAACTATTACATAAAAATTTAAAGGAATGGATAACTCTGAGTGCATACTAAGAGGACAGAACCATCTTGAACCACGCAAATATCCGTAACAGATACATTCGTGCAAAAGAGAAAAGAATCCAAACAAAGACTGAAGGCAACCGTAAATTCAGAAGGCAGAAGAGAAAAGGAAGAAGAAAGGAATAGCCCTACAAAACAACCCCAAAACCATTAATAAAGTGACTGTAGGTACATAGCTATCAATAATTACCTTAAATGCAAATAGACCAAATTAAAACAAAAACAACAATACAAAACCTTTGGGACACAGTAAAAGCAGATCCAGAGGGTAGTTTATAGCAATGCAAGCTTATCTCAGTAAACAAGAAGAATCTCAGAGACAACCTAATTTTACACCTAAAGGAACTAAGGAAAAATAAAATCCAAAGTTAGTAGAAGAAAAGCAGTTATAAGGAGCAGAAATACATGAAATAGACACTAAAAAACAAGCAAACAAGGAAACAATAGGAAAGATCAACAAAACTAGGAATTAAGTCTTTGTAAAAATAAACAAAACTGGTATACTTTTAGCCAGAGTCATTGAGAAAAAAGAGAGTGGGTCCAAATTAATAAAATTTGAAATGAAAAAAGAGAAGTTACAACCCACAACACAGTCCTCAATAAAACTAGAAGAAAAAAAAATTCCTTATTATGGACAATGGAAAAGACAAATTCTGAGGGACAGAAAGCCCTGTGTTGCTTTTTGTGAAAGTTCGTCATTGAGGCTCTGCTATGTACTACTGAATTTAGTAATATTAGTTTATGAATGTGAAACCGTGTTAATTATCTCTAAAAATCAGGCCGAGAAAGCAGAATATATAAGTTAAAGAATTGGCTGTGCATTCATATCAACAATAGTTTGAATCCTCAGCCTGCTAGTTAATTGTATAGGGTCCTTGGTAAAGCTCCTTAAACTCTTTGCATCTCTATCTCTATTTATTTTTAATAATATAGATGTACATGTCAATCCTGAACTCCCAATCTCTCTCTCCCCCTGTGCTTCCCCTCGAGTAACCACAAATTTATTCTCTAGGTCTGTGAGCTTCTCTGATGGCTCAGGAAGGAAAAAATCACTTGCAGTGCATGAGACACTGGAGAGGCGAGTTCGGTCCCCGGGTTGGGATGATCCCCTGGAGAAGGAAATGCCAACCCACTCCAGGATTCTTGGAGAATTCCATGAAAGGAGGAACCTGGTGGGATATAGTCCATGGGGTCACAGAAAGTCAGACGTGACTGAGCGACTAACACACACACACACACATATGCATAACTGAATCACTTTGTCATACACCTGGAATTAATACACTATTGTTAATCAACTATGCTCTAATATAAAATAGTTTATTTAAAAAGTATAGGTGATAATGATGTACTTGCCTTATACTATTGTGATGAGATTTAAATGATCTGATACTTTGGATAGTTCCCAGTTCATAGCAAGGGCACAATAAATAGCAGTTACTTTATAGAGGAAAAGATAGACAAAATATTTGAGTCTCATCATGAATCGGATGCCATCATTTGAGTAGCAAAGCATTTTGTTGCTTATCACTTGATTCAATGAAAAGATTAAAAGCTTTGTGTAGAAAGGGGTATTAAAATGATTAAACTTAATAAAATCCTTGATGTTATCTGAATAAATAAATATCCTTGGCAACATGGAAAATCAACTTGCCTTTCTCAAGTTAATCAACATTCATTGAATTCCTATATGCAAGATATACCAAATGAATGAGAAAAGATTATTAAGAGGCTGTCTGCTTTATACTGCAGAATGCTCAGTAGTAGGGCAGTTCAGTTCAGTCGCTCAATCATGTCCGACTCTTTGCGACCCCCCTAAATAGTAGCACGCCACGCCTCCCTGTCCATCATCAACTCCTGGAGTTCACTCAAACTCACATGCATCGAGTCAGTGATGCCATCCAGCCATCTCCTCCTCTGTCGTCCCCTTCTTCTCCTGCCCCTAGTGCCTCCCAGCATCAGAGTCTTTTCCAAGTAGGGCAATAAATTGTTCTTAATCTAAAACAGTCAATATCCTGTAACTTGTCTAAAACTTTCTAACAGTGGGTGTTGTTAACTGACAAAAGGTAAAATCAATGACTTTTAAAAACATAAATGTGGAATTTTAAGCATAAATATTTGGTATCACAAATACTAGGTCTAAACGAAGGGACATCCAACACTGACTACTATGTTTTTGGAAACTGCAAAATCTATCAAGAATAGATATTTATTGAGCATTTATAGCTATTGATATCTACAGTCACTTATGCAATTTTTCCCCTTATGCATTTTTATATACATGGTAAATTATTTCTATTTCAATATTACAAAGAACACAAAAACACTCTGAACTTCCTTTTGTTACTTAAAAAGACAAATTCACATATAAGAGATGCCAAAGCCAATCAGCCACACTCAATTTCAATAAAAATAAATAAACATAATTTTGGATGTAGACCTGCTGGAACATACGTGTAGACCGCTGGAAAACTAGATTACTTATTTCATTTTAAGAGTTTTGTTTTATACAGCATGATAATGTAAAATTAATACTCTTTATGCATGATATAAAAGTATCAAATAATCTTTCATCCGTTGATATTATGTTTTTAAATTAATGTTGAACAATATACAAATATATGATTTGAACCTGAACATTTACTTAAAAGAGAAAGTTACATAAATTCTTTTGTAATTAACCTAAAACTAGCCAAATGGTTCAAGCTAAACTCTAAGTATTAAGTACAGATTAAAATTTCATGAATTGTTTCTTTATTTTAAAAATATATTAATTAACCAACAAATTAAACTCAGTGTATATTTAGTGCAAAAAATGTTGCTTTGTAAATTAACATGAATAGTTATTACATCTAAATGTAATGCCTATAATATTTAGTGTTGCTCTCATTGATTTTCTATGTATGATATATGACATGAATTGTAGGAAATTTGGGCACTCCCAATACATATTTAATTAATATTAAAACTTAAAAATTGTATAAATATAGTTCATTTTACAATGTGGTATTAGTTTCTGGTAAGCAACAAAATAGTTCAGTTTATACTACATGTCAATATATATACTCTTCTTATACATTCCCATCCATTATAGATTATTACAAGATATTGAGTATACTTCCTTTTGCTACATGGTAAGTACTTGTTGGATAATAAAATTAAATTTTAAGCGAAGTATAATTTTAGGTATTTTATTATCCTAGTCACACATTAACAAACAATATAGTATTTGTTCATTTAGTCTTCTTTGTCTTCATCAGCATAACTACCCATCATCATCCACCCATCCTATTTATCAATTTATATCACAATTACATTTATATTCTCTTTAAGCATAACTTGAGCTTCCCTGGTGGCTCAGATGGTAAAGTATCCACCTGCAATGGGGGTTCGATTCCTGAGTTGGGAAGATCCTCTGGAGAAGGGAACGGCTACCCACTCCAGTATACTGGCCTAGAGAATCCCATGGATAGAAGAGCTTGGCAGGCTATACACTCCACAGGATTAAAAAGAGTCGGACATGACTGAGTGATTTTCGCTACACTTCACTTAAGCATAATTTATGGCACATTGAAAGCTTTGAAATGGTTAATACAATCTTCAAACTTTGAGAAATTATTACACTATTCTGCACAAATATATTAATTTGTTATAGTTTCACTGTTCTCAAATATCACTACTGTCTTTACCAATCTTGTGTGTTATTAATAGAATATAGTTGATGCTTTGTTTCCCAAAAATTTTTATGTAAAATGTGCCTAGGGACTAATTTCAAAGTTATTTCATCAATTTTCCAGGTATCTCTTAATAACTTTTCAAGAAGAACATTTTTCTAGAAAATTTTATTTAGATCTCTTATTATTTGAACTATGATTTATCTAAGAAGGACAGTGAGATAAGGATTACTTCAATAACTAATGGATTAAAACATGGACACAGGAGACAGATAGCTTGAACCTCAAACCAGCTTTTCCAGTCACTAGTATTTTGGCATGTTATTTAAATGCTCAGTACTATAGTCTTATCATCTGCAGAAAGATAAAATAATAGGAGCTGCCTTGTTAAGTGTGATGTGTGTGTTTAGTTGCTCAGTCGTGTCTGACTCTCTGTGACCCCATGGACTGTAGACAGCCAGGCTTCTCTCTCCATGGAGATTCTCCAGGCAGGAATACTGGAGTGGGTTGCCATGCCTTTCTCCAGGGGATATTTTCAACTCAGGGGTTAAACCTAGGTACCCTGCATTGCAAGCAGATTCTTTACCATCTGAGCCACCAGGGAAGCCCAAAGTGTGATGAGTCAAAGGAATCAATATATCCAGAGCACTTAAAAGGCAGCACAGCTGAGTCTTTGTTACGGAAGCATTTGGTCTTATTACTGTACTTGATCACATATTGTATATATTTTTCACACAACTTGTAAATAGTGAGTAATTGTTATATATCTTCAACCTTAAGTTTTCTCAAAACACTTACTTTATTAAATTGTTCATGGCATCTGGGTCATATGCTGTCACCTGTCCAATTATGCTGCCTTCCTTTACATCTTCATCTACTTCTATCAAATAAAAGACTTTACTGAACACAGGAGGCTCATCTATATCTTCCACAGATATTTTAACCACAGCTGTGTCTTTGAAAGGTCCCAGGTGTAAGAATCGTGGATCAGGATGAGTGTTACTTGCATCCACTTTTAAAGTGTACAGCATCTTGTTTTCAAAATCTAAATTCTAAAGTGAAATGGAGTAAGAAAAATTAGTATAACATAGCAGACATAACAAGCAGAGAAAATATCAAAATGTAATAAACACCCCTCCAGTAGTTCCAGTAATTTTGGTTAAATAAGTTTCCCAATTATTTCTTCATGAGTACATCGAATAAGTTAGTACTTTTTCTATTTTTGCCTTACATGTTTATAAAGAGTAGTTGAATGTAACAGTATAACATTAATACTGATTTGCACTTATTAATACATTTTATATTTTGGTGGTCACAGGTAAATGAAATATCTAATAAATAGGCTATTTACTTATTTCTATATTATGTATTATTATTTTAAAGTTATAAAAATTTGAAATCAGCAGAAATATAAAGTTGCGATTTAGCAGGCTATTCATATAAGTTGCTTCCTTAAGTCCTACAGTTCTAAATATGTGTTTTAAAAAAAAATAATAATAATAATCTGAATGTTGTAGAAAGCAAGAATTGAACTGAATCAAACCAGTAAAATTAGTGTGATGTAATGTAGTCAATATTTAGCTGGATTATACTATGTAATATTTTACAATATTCTCCTTCACTTTAAAATTTAAGAAATCTTAAAAATGAGGGCAGAAATAAATGCAAAAGAAACAAAAGAGACCATAGCAAAAATCAACCAAGCCAAAAGCTGGTTCTTTGAAAGGATAAATAAAATTGACAAACCATTAGCCAGACTCATCAAGAAACAAAGAGAGAAAAATCAAATCAATAAAAATAGAAATGAAAATGGAGAGATCACAATAGACAACACAGAAATACAAAGGATCATAAGAGACTACTATCAGCAATTATATGCCAAAATGGAGTATTACTCAGCCATTAAAAAGAA
Organism: Budorcas taxicolor; assembly: GCF_023091745.1. Lineage (NCBI taxonomy): Eukaryota > Metazoa > Chordata > Mammalia > Artiodactyla > Bovidae > Budorcas > Budorcas taxicolor. Next base: position 49,992,364 of record NC_068929.1, on the reverse strand, counting down.
TACATTTGAATCAGTTCTAATGAGGTGGATGAAACTGGAGCCTATTATACAGAGTGAAGTAAGCCAGAAAGAAAAACACCAATACAGTATACTAACGCATATACATGGAATTTAGAAAGATGGTAACAATAACCCTGTATGCGAAATAGAAAAGAGACACAGATGTATAGAACAGTCTTTTGGACTCTGTGAGAGAGGGAGAGGGTGGGATGATTTGGGAGAATGGCATTGAAACATGTATAATATCATATAAGAAACTAATCGCCAGTCCAGGTTCGATGCAGGGTACAGGATGCTAGGGGCTGGTGTACTGGGATGACCCAGAGGGATGGTATGGGGAGGGATGTGGGAGAGGGGTTCAGGATGGGGGACACATGTACACCCATGGCAGATTCATGTTGATGTATGGCAAAACTAATACAATATTGTAAAGTAATTAGCCTCCAATTAAAATAAATTAATTTAAATTTAAAAAATAATAAAATAAAAAAATAAAATTTAAGTATCTTCCACCCTTATCTATTTTAATAGACATCACACATAAAAATGTAAACATTTGGAAATGTACATGATATAATAGTGTTGCTGTTGTTGTTCAGTCGCTAAGTCCTGTGTGACTTTTTGTGACCCTGTGGAACGCAACACACCAGGCTTCTCTGGCCTTCACTATCTCCCGGAGTTCACTCACATTCATGCCCATTGAGTCAGTGATACTATCTAACCATCTCATCCTCTGCTGCCCCTTCTCCTTTTGCCTTCAAGTTTCTCCAGCATCAGGGTCTTTTCCAATGAGTCAGCTCTTCACGTCAGGTGGCCAGAGTATTGCCATGGCAAAATAATGTCACGAAGAAATATAAAAATGACTTTGAGATTACTTGATCCTAGTTTTACTTGTTGTTTACTCTAAGCACAAGCTGTTGAAGTTTTATAGCAATTTTAAGTGTCAATGATAAAGATGCTTAACTCACTTGATGAGAAGTCACAACTATTCCCATTTATGTGAAGGACAGTAGCATAGGAAAGATGGAAGAAATAAATCCTAGGCTTTCTTACCTAAAAAGCAAAAATAAACCATAAAATGCTCAATGAAAAAATGAAGACAGCAAGAAGAAACCTGTTTGACAGTTATAATCCCTTCCTGTGTATCCTTGTCAGTGATGACATCGAACATGTCTGCTCCATCTCCTTCGGCAATGCTGTATTCCACCTCAGCATTTTCCCCCACGTCAGGGTCATTGGCTTTTATCCTTCCAAGAGGAGTTCCAAGAGGTACAGACTCAGGAGAATGAAATTGGTACGTACCTGAAAATTAAATCAAAGCTGTTTCATCTTTAGATAACAAAACTTTCATTTCCTCTGCTTTTTTTACTTAAATTAATTTTAAGTTAGGATAATTTTTCATCATACTGAGTTGCAAGCTGTCAAAATTTACAGATTTATTAAGTTGGGAAACTAATTTATAAAGGCAGAACTCTCTCATTTTGTAAATGAGAAATCTATGTTCCAGAAAGATTAAGTGGATATCTCAAGGTTATTTAGATAATAGATGGTAGTTCTGATATTAGAATCCAGAACTTTTTGACTTAAGAGGGCAGGAAAGCAATTGTTTACTGCTTATTTGAAGTGTTCAGTATTATCATTACGCATTATTCATATGCTAAATTATTTAGAAGATACATTTATTCTTATATTCTAACTTAAGGACAGAAAAAAAAAAATCCTTTCAAGACAAGTTCACAAGGAGATCCAACCAGTCCATTCTAAAGGAGATCAATCCTGGGTGTCCACTGCAAGGACTGATGCTGAAGCTTTTTGCGTCCTTATGCAAAGAGTTGACTCACTGGAAAAGACTCTGATGCTGGGAGGGATTGGGGGCAGGAGAAGAAGGGGACGACAGAAGATGAGATGGCTGGATGCCGTCACCGACTCGATGGGCATGAGTTTGAGTAAACTCCGGGAGTTGATGATGGACAGGGAGGCCTGGTGTGCTGCAATTCATGGGGTTGCAAAGAGTCAGACACAACTGAGCAACTGAACTGAACTGAAATTATTTAGAACATACATTTATTCTTGTATTCTAACTCAAGGATAGAAAAAAATAAATCCTTTCATGATGTTATTTTTTTCCTTCTTTTCTTTTTTTCTTGTTAATGTCTTTTATTGGGATATGAATGTTTCTGTCTCCTGAAATGTTTACATTGTGCTGTCACCAAAAGCATTTAAGTTTGTGAGGGTTTATTCAAGAGATAATTGGAAAATATCACAACAAATATTAATGAAAGTTAGAAACATTTTTAAACATTTAATGTGTTGATGTCTATATAAGGCCAAAGCCCTCTATGTTAATTCATTTAATTCTAACATTCATCCTCATAGAATGAAGGCAGGTATATTGTCCTCAGAGATAAGGCTCAAAGAAATCACCCTGTAAAACTGGGAAATGCAGAAGGCAAAACTAAGTCTCTCTGACTTCAAAGTCTGTTCTCTTTCCAATTTGCTTGGTTCTTAAGAAGAGAGACTTCTAAATCTAGCTACCGTGAATTTGAATTCTCATCACTGGGCAAGTTAGTCAAATTCTTTAACCCTTAATTTCCACATCTATAAAATCGAGATGATGATAGCAATTAACGCATATGTTTGTTAAGTAGATTACATGAAATTATGTCGTTACGATGCTTAGTTCATTTCTTAGTTCAAGATCATTTCTGCTATTACTGTTACAGTTTCAAACCTTATGCTAACATTATATTATATCATAGAATTATAGAGCAGCAAGTCATTTGAGAATTCATCAGATCATACTCTTTCAGTTTATATTTAAGGAAACTGACTTCAAAGTTTAGATTTATGTTAATTAAGCTTATTATTCATATCCTCAGTAAAGTTTATTTTTTAACATTTATCGTATGTATGTGTCCACCATCCAGAGCTGTATCATCAAATATTCAAATTTGATTAGCTTGAAAAAATGCTTTATTGCATTGGAATCAATGTCAGAAATTGAATGGTCAGGGTCCTTAGTAGAGCATTTCAAGAAAGGGCCCCTTATGTTTTATTTGCTGCCAAATGGAAATATTTGCAGCAGAGAATCAAAGTCTATATTTATAGGGCCTCATGGCTTGCAAAGAATCTATGGTTTAACATGCATACCTAAAAATGGCTACAACTGAAAGGCTATAGGCTGGTGTAATTACTCACAAGTAGGTAACAGATACCAGAAAATGTTTAACATAGCTCAGATGTCATCACAACCAAGGTATTCCATAAGGCTATGGGTGAATAAAAAAGAAATATGTGGCCAATTAAACTAACTGGCATTGATTTTAATATAGTATTTGATTTCAGAGACATAAAAATTTAAACAAACCTGTTTTATAATTGGCTTAATAAGGAATTATAATTTTTATGTACAAACAAGAGAACTGAGGCAAGTGACAGACATGGATTTGAAACCAAGTGGTCAGCCTTGAGAGTCCATACACATAACCAGGGAAAAGATAAGCAAAAGAACTAGATTATCATAGAAATGTTGGGAAAGCTAGGCTGGACAATTATATAACTCTTCAAGAAGTAGGAGAGGATAATTAAAGTTGCCAAAAAGAAGCTCATTTCCTTGTCTCCATTAACTACTCAATGATAAAAATGATTATAGTCACTTTGAAGTGATGCAGTATTAATAGCTCAGGCATGTCTGAATCTTTGCATGCTATGGACAGTAGACCACCAGGCTCCTCTGTCTATGGGATTTTCCAGGCAAGAATATTGGAGTGGGTTACCATTTCCTCCTCTACGGGGTCTCCCAACCAAGGATCGAACCTGCATCTCCTGCACTGCAGGTGGATTCTTCACTTTACTATGAGGGAAATTGTGACATTCTGTTGAAGGAGGATTTGTGGATTCATCAGTATGCATAAACTAGGAGCAAAAACATTTAACTGTTCACAGCGTGTTTCATAAACTTTCCACACGATATCACTGAAACCTCTCTTACTCTGGGGAAATCGAGGAGGATTGTTGTTGACATCTGTCAGAGTGATGTTGACTGTGGTGGTCCCAGAAAGTCCTCCCATCTGGCCTCCCATGTCTTTGGCTTGTATAACCACTTGATACTGCTCTCTGTTTTCTCTACTCATGTCTGGTAATGCAGTTTTTATTATACCTTTTGGAAAAAGTAGACACATATTTTGCAATTCAATCATCGAGTTTTAAAATTAAGCCATGCAAGATCCATTTTACAGAAATTAATCAGAACGTGCAGATGATAACATGTCAGTGGACCTAGATAAGTCTTTCAATCCACAACCAATTTAACATTAGTCACAGAACAGACAAAAATTCTTCCATGGGCAATTGTTTAGGAAACAGGTTTTGCTAAATCAATTTAATTACTGTTTTGATAAATCAATTTAATTACCATTTTGATTAAAAAAAAAGTAACTTTAACCAAAAAGTTTAGATGAGTCAGCTTGTTTAATATTGATGATTGTCACAATTTTTAGGTTTTGGTAATTTCTAAGATACATAATGTGTTCAATCTCTATGAAATTCTATATTTTACATCATAAATTTAAACTCAATAAATATTAGTCTCAAGGGCTAAGGATTCAAATCTTTTTAAATAATAAGAAATCTGCTTCTGTTTTCATGGAGTAAGTATTAAGAATAAATAAAAACACATTATGTAATAGATTGATTTTAAGTATATAAAAATTTAAAAATTAACTGTGTATCCAGATGTATTACATAATGAGAAAGAGGCCAAATATTAAATGTTATTACCTGATTCTGGGTCCACTGAAAAATATGGCTGTCCTTGCAATATGCTATAGACCACTTTGGCACTATTTCCATAGTTGGCGTCATCTGCATCTGTCGCAGTCACTTGTATAACTGATGTACCTACATGAATTCCCACCCAAACACAGATACTTAAATACCTGGAAATTTGAAATTATCTTTATGAAAACATATTACTGGGAATATGGTATGTTAGACCATGGTACATTTTTCAAGAAATTTGTTTAAATTATGCTGCTAAAATCACTCTTCTTTTTTTTAAATTTTAATAGTCATGAATAATATTGTTATTGGGCTATCTAAACAATCAAAAGCAAAATTTATCATGAAAGTGACTATCCACTGATTGATTGAAAATATTATGACAAAAAACAATTTTTCACTACAGTGCTCATGGAATTCTCAATTAATATGTTTATTCTTAACTGGAAGTGTGGACTCAAAGATAAATCCAACAATGAAAGCACTCTTGCTGCTTTTATTCTAATAAATGAAATATATATGGTAAATTTAATGAAAATAAAGGGGCCCTGTTTTCATGAAGAAAGAAACAAAAGACATAAAATTGCCAACATTTTTGGTATGTAAGATTTATATGTGTATTGTGTCTGTGTTTCTTTTTAAAATGTAGTTAACATTGTCATATATAATAATACCTATTGATATGCTTTGTGTTATTTTCTACATGTATGTAAATCAGTAGATATATCCTTCCAGAGTTAAGAAAGTGTATAATTGTCTCATATACAATACTATAATCTACCATTACTCTCGGTTAAATTTTATTTTGTAAAATTTCAATTATTTTCTCTTAACTTCATCACACGTCATTATTTTTAAAAGATAAAAGAACTTTAAGGGAGCTAGCTTCAGGAGCTAAATAATGTAATATATTGATGGACTTTTTCTATATTTTCTAGAACTCTATTAAGTTTCAAGGCATGATTCTCAAACTGCCAGTAAAAAAATCCTACATGTATTCCTTGACTAAAATTAGTTCGTGGAGCATTTTCTAGTATATTACATGCAGTTTTTCAAACTGTTGACTCTGATTCTTACATAGATTTTGAAATTCTTTAGAAAAAGTGAGTTCCATGTTGGCTCTGTCACCTACTTTAATATCCCGCATACATTACACAGGCAAAGCTGGTGTAATGAGTTGTAGTGAATGTTTCTCAAAATTTGTGTATATATGCAAATTATAGAAACTAATATATTGCACATTAAGATTGTACTAACAACTTTATTTTTCATCAATATTTTTGAATACATGAATTTAGCAAATATTTTTATGTTTTCTCAAAATTAATTAACATGAGAACTTGATCTCTTCCTCTTAAAGCCTCTGTTTTCCTTAGCTGCAATGGAATTTGCATATCTTGTGAGAGGACACATTGTAACTCATTCAGTCCTAGATGTACTCTTTTATCACTTAAAAAGCATCCACCTATATCTGAGTTAGACACAAGCAGAAATCTTTAAAGTGATTTCCACCCACAATAACATTCAAAAATCAATTAGACCTGTTTTTGATTTATGTTTATTTTTATATAATATTTTGTGCATATATGTTATTGTTTTCATACTTAAGGATTATTTGAAATATGAATTATTAAATGTAACCAAGATGCTAAATTAAAATTGTTAATTCATTGATTTCATAAATTTCTTTTGCTAGTAGATTCATTTTGACTGTGGCTTACATTTCATAATAAGTAAAAACACACCTCTATACTTTTGTGACACTTTTCGTATTTTTTGCTGTTAAGTTTGGTTCTGATCATTTGTTCTTTATCATGGGTATGTGATCTTTGAATCTACCCCAAACTATTTAACCTAAAAGTATTAAATAAATTAAGGAATGGAAATCAATGTGGTTAAATGCCACAAACACCCATATAAAATATTGTTCCCCTTCTCGGAATCACAGTAATAATTAGAATGTTGTTAAACACTAATGAATACTAAGAGCATATCACTAATATATTATTTATACTAGAAAAATGAACAAATGAGAAATATATAGTGTTCTGAACTTTAGGGAAAGGTCAGCTGTTTTTTTTTTTTTTTTTTTGGTTTGTTTTCTATTTCCATAAATGTAAGAATATTTCACAATTCATATTATTTAGTAATAAAATTAATTGTTTATGTACTTTTGTCCTAATTTTATAAATATTAGTTTATAAAAGACTAAAAGGGACTACATTGATTTTTATAGCCCTCTAGATTTTTGCAGCTATATGTTTCATTTATTCTCAAATGATTTAAAATAAATATTTACTTTTTTATTAAACAAATATTAAGTAAAATGTAATGAAACCTGAATGACAAATTCATGTCACTTGTTACTTGTAGGTTTTGTCCTGTGTGATGTAAAATATCCCAAGGCAAGGGCTTTTGTCTGCTTTTGTTCAATATTTTATCTCTAAAGCCCAACAGAGTTCCTAGTACAAAGTCATAACAAGATCTAACATTTACAATGCTTAACGTAGACTAGGCAGAGTTCTCAGTGCTTCATTTATATTATCATTTTATCCTCATGATAAACATGGGATGTAGACCTTGGGGCATATTGAGGTTGCTCATGATCACATGGTGATAGGATGGGATTTGAGTTAGCCAGTCTGAAGAAGCTTCAGTCTAAACACTGTACTCATATACACCTGTGGTGGATTCATGTCAATGTATGGCAAAACCAATACAGTATTGTAAAGTAAAAAAATAAAATTTAAAATAAATAAATGGCCTGTCTGGTCGTATAATTGAACACATTATTGAATCTACAGGCAGTGTAGATAGATAAGATAGAGCCCTAGATTAGGACATGAAGCATTCATTGATGAGTTAATTGTGTGATCTGTGAAAAGCTACAGATACATTCTTTGCTGGGGGCAATGGTGTGGGAGGTAAACTGGATAAGTTTTTGAGGGACCAGTTGGGGGAAATACCCAGTCAATGAGAAGCCTCCAAATTTACACAGTAGGAATTTACCTTGATGGAGATGAATGCATGCAAATATAGAAAGCTGATAGATAATCTTTAACCAAAGTATAATGGTCACAAAAAATGAAAAACAAAATATAGGAATCTGCTACAAATATCTAAATCAAAGTGTATCCTATTTTCCTTCACTATATGGCCTCATATATTACCCAGATTAGCATTCTGATCAGAAGATGCTAACGTGTTTCAGATTTCAAGAGTTAATTGAAATCATTTGGAGTTAATTGGAATCATTTGAATTCAGCTATTAACAAAAAGTTTTGTGCAGATATGTTAGATTAGTAATTGTTTTCATGCTTGAGGATTATTTGAAATATGAATAATTAAACATAACCAAGATGCTAATTTCAAATTGTTAATTCACTGATTTCATAAGATTTCTTTTGCTACCAGATTCATTTTATATTGAGGCACATGATTCTGAGAACAAAAGTGAAATATGGCTTATGATTTTGACAGAAAAAAGAGGCAGAGGGAAAAAGCATGCAGAGGATTTGTTGAGAGAGAAAAAGAAAAGACAAATGTATTAAGAAATAGCCAATAATCCCATAGAAGGGAGCACTCTAAAGGAGAACATTGGGCTACAAAATTGGAAAGGAAAATAAATTGAGAATAAAGAATTTATATGCTTTATTATCTTGGGTTTGCTGCTAAGTCGCTTCAGTCGTGTCCGAGTCTGTGCGACCCCATAGACAGCAGCCCACCAGGCTCCCCTGTCCCTGGGATTCTCCAGGCAAGAACACTGGAATGGGTTGCCATGTCCTTCTCCAGTGCGTGAAAAGTGAAAGTGAAGTCGCTCAGTCGTGTCCGATTCTTAGCGACCCCATGGACTGCAGCCAACCAGGCTCCCCCATGCATGGAATTTTCCAGGCAGGAGTACTGGAGTGGGGTGCCATCGCCTTATTAGGTTTAAGTTACCATAAAAGTTAATAGCAGATTTTCAATTATTGGGTTTAAATTAAAATCACTAATATAGTGAAAATAAGCTTACATTTAATAATAAGTTTATAATTAAATAATTATGAATTGCTTCATTTAGAGAGAAGACATTCTTTCTTATGTGATTATATTTAGGCTTTAGCTGTTAACATATGGACTACACATAACCTTACAAAGCTTCTGAATATCACCCTTTATATTTCTCTGTAAATGATAATTTGTATAGGTAAAAGTAGAGAAAAGCACATCTATAAACCTATAATGAGTTAATCTTTATTTTCCTTTAAATCAGGTAGAAGAATTACCAAAGAAAATAACAAAAAAATATATACATATATACAAGAAATATATATATATACATATATAGATAAATATATCTAAATTCTTATTGTAAAATGCAGTTTCCCCTTTCCTTATTTAGATTTAATTTTTTGAGAAATTTGAATTAAAATAAGAAAAAAATTCTACTTTCAAAGAGTCAATCTAATAAAATTAGAAGTTTCCCAAAGTATATTTTGCATAATAATCAACTATTTTATAGTAGAGAAAAATAGTAAGGTATTAAAATTATCCAGCTATCTCTTCATTTTATTAACTTTTTTTCCTTTTTAAAGATAGTATAGTAACAATTTGTCTCTGTATTTTTTTGAGCAAGTCAGTTTAATTCTTTCAGACTCATTTTTACTTATTTATTGAGTGGTAATTAAACCAAGTAGGTATCTTCCACATATATATATATGATATTTATAATATGCATATTTCTGTTTAAAAATAGATACACACACAAAGTCTATGAGTGGGGCAAGGAAGAATCAATTAGTGCAATGATGTCAATATTAGTAATAAAGAATAATAACTATCCTCTATAAAGGGGCAGGGTTCCCTGGTTAGCTCAAATGGTAAAGAATCTGCCTAATGCAGGAAACCTGGGTTCCATCCCTGGGTTGGGAACATCCCCTGGAGAAGTGCATGGCAACCCATTCCAGTATTCTTGTCTGGAGAATTACATAGGCAAAGGAGATTGACGGGCTACAGTCCATGGAATCACAAAGAATCTGACCCGACTGAATGACTAACGCTACTTCTCTCTATATAAATGGGATCAAAATTCACCTGTAGTTCTTGAATCTTTGTTTATCAGTACCATAATCTGAAACTGGAGTCATACAGCCACCACCTATACACTTCTCTCAGTTTTGTTGTAATTGTAGACATGCAGGTAATATTATTGGCAACGACCCAAATTCTCGTATTTGAGGTTTACAGTAATTAGAAATTGTACTGCCCATAATTTAAAGCTTATATAAATGACATACAGATTGCTTTACATGAAGGGCTTTTTGGACAAGATAATCTGCAAGCCTTCTCCTATGTATAAACTTATATATTCTATATTTTAATATAGGTTTGAACAAGTGAAAGTTTTGTGAAAAATAAAACAGAGAAGCACTTAGTCTAGTTCTGATCTTATCACACACCTGATAAATATTAATAGAATGTAGATGATATTAGTATTTCATCTACTACTGATGAATTAGTATTTCATCTAATTCTAATAAATTTCATCAAATTCAAAGATAGTTTTGAATTTGAATTTGGTAGACAGATTATAAAAACATATTGAGTAGAAGGTAATATCCCATTAAATAACCTAAATTAATATAGGAGAAAATACAAGTTGAGTTTAAATATAAAGAGTTTCTGATAAGTAAATTTTCTGTTTTTAAAGATGAAATAATAGTTTGGAAATTTAAAAAGTCTTTTGGTTTTAAGTCAATTATCCAAATTTATTACATTCAAATACCTCTATCATATTAATTACACTTTTTACTTCTGTGAAAGTGAAAGTGTTTGTTGCTCAGTCATGTCCAACTCTTTGCAACCTCATGGACTAGAGCCAGCCAGACTCCTCCAACCATGGAATTCTCTAAACAAGAATACGGGAGTGGGTTGCCAGGCCCGTCTCCAGATGTTCTTGACCTAGGGATCAAATCTGAGTCTCCTGCATTGCAGACAGATTCTTCACTGGCTGAGCCACTAGGGAATATACTGCCATTGAAATGGCACTCAGATTCAATGTATTTTTGCTTGAAATGAAAGGAATAGTGTCAGCAGTTTTAGACAGCTTTGCTTGCATGATTTTGCATAATTGCATATCCTATAGGTTTATATAATCTTTCTGGAGAAAAGACATGAAAGTTTTGTGCTATTGGGGCTCCCCTTGTGGCTCAAACAGTACAGAATTTGTCTGCAATGCAGGAGACCCAAGTTTGACCCCTTGGTGGGGAGATTCCCTGGAGAAGGGAATGGCAACCCACTCCAGTATTATTGCCTAGAGAATTCCGTGGAGAGAGGAGTCTGACAGGCTGCAGTCCATGGGGTTGCAAAGAGTCAGACACAACTGAGAAACTAAGTTTCACTTTTTGTATTATTATGTGTCAAAACATCTGACAACATACATACAAGAAAAAAAGAAAACAAGTTTTACAGTTGTTGAAGGGTATTAATCAAAAAACCGAACTGTAGAATGTGCATCAATAGGAAGCTGAAATGGAAAACATCATTTTAGATGTGTCTTCCCTGGTGGCTCAGACGGTAAAGCGTCTGGCTGCAATGCGGAAGACTGGGGTTCGATTCCTGGGTCGGGAAGATCCCCTGGAGAAGAAAATGGCAATCCACTCCAGCACTCTTGCCTGGAATATCCCACGGAAAGAGGAGCCTGATAGGCTACAGTCTACGGGGTCGCAAGAGTCGGACGTGACTGAGCGACTTCACTTCACTTACCTCAAATATAAGCCTACAAAGAGACATGCTGTATATCTACATTAGCCCACTGGTCGACTTTTATGGACCAACGCAGTACTTTCCATGTAACCTAACCAAGCTAACAGATATTTAAAAATCTTAAAAGAAAATACAATCACTCATATTTCATCCTAGGCTTTATGATTTCACAGGACTCCTTTCTAATTTGATTAGTGCTTTTCATATTATTGGAATTTATACCTGAAAAAGTAGATTTTTTTCCCTCCTCAGGTGAGATTTCATCTCAGTTTAGAAAAAATAAAAACTTCTTTACAAACTTTTGGTTATTCTGGCTAGATGACACACGTAATTAAAAAATAGTTAACATCAATCACTCAGCAAAGGTGTACATCAGTTTGTTTTCCTTCTTTTATTTAAGACTGACCTAGGTATTAATTACAACAATGTCAAAATTATATACTTGATTTTGAAATAATATTCAATTAAATATCAAAGTTTGAAAATCAATAGCATGTTTTTCAGTATTTTTATTAGAAATATGATTTGAGTCAGCTTTTACTATCTCATTAACAAATCTAACCTTACATATAAATATAGCTAAAAGTAGTGACCTTTACAGATAAAAATATTGCATAATAACAACAGGCATTTAAAATTATGGGCAGCCTTACAGAATGAAATGATTAGTTTCAGTTTTTAGGACTAATAAGGCCATGTGGAATATAGCTAAAATAACATGAAAAAGAATTAGAATATTGTTTATATGCTGCCAGGTTATTTGATCTTAATTCAGTTACTTAATCTTTCTGAATCCAGGGTTCCTAATGAACAGAATGGGGATTTGAAATCCTATTTTTCATGCCTATCACATGAAGTTGTTTCAATGATCAAATGAGACTATCAAAAGAAATTTGTCAAATGCAAGCATTTGTTGTTATTATGCAAAATAATGCAAGCAAAACTTTCTAAAACTGCTGACACTATTCTTTTCATTTCAGGCAAAAATACATTTAATCTGAGTGCCATTTGAATGGCAATTGAGTAGAGGTAAAGATTTGGTTGAAATTCAGTGGAATAATTGTTCTCAGTAATCATCTGAAATATCAGTTACAAAATAGCAGGAAATGTTAAGAAACACAACTGAAAATAATTAGAAGTGAGTTAGCTAACACTAATTAGTAGTTTGTTACAGCTCTTATCTTGAAAGAGATCACATCTCATTGCTGTATGTCCATAATAACTACCTTAGCAAAAAATAAAATTAAAAACTTAATTTACATGAATTAACATATACCTACCGACTCCAGACATTTCAGGAACACTGGCAGTGTACAAGTCTTTTGTGAATTTTGGTTCATTGTCATTGATATCATGAATTTTAATTATAAATTCAGATTCAGGCTCCACCTGCCTCCCGGTCTTTCTGTCTATAGCCTTGGCACGAAGAACGTAAAGGGACTTTTCTTCTCTGTCTAGTTTCTTTGCCGCATGAATATCTCCTGTGTTTTCATCTATGACGAACAGACTGCCAGCCCCATCTCCTGTTAATATGTATTTTAAATTTCCATCTCCTTTATCTTGGTCAGTGTGAAGCTTCAGGGAGGTAGAAAGGAAGAGTCTATAAATATATGCATTGTTATTACAGAAAAAATAATTTTGGCAAATATCAATTTATCTCCACATTAACATCACCAGAACAATGATTGAGGTGTTTATCTTAATTTTCATTGTGGAGAGACTAAACATTTTAATTTTATCATTCTCAAAAACACATATATATTAATTTGAAATGAAGTAAAATATTTTTTCAAAACACAGTGCTCATACAATATTTTTGAATAGAATACTACCAAGATTTAAATGTCTGGCACATTAACAAGAGAAGAATCTATTAGTCTAGATCTTAAGTATAAAATATTAATATACTCTTGATTACACTTAAAATCACTGAACTCAAAGAGATAATGTGAGGAATTTCAAACCTTATTATGATAAGTTTAGGCTATATGCCATAATTTTAGATGATTTAACTTCTCTCAGTATAATATTGCTTCCAGATACACAGGCTCTGTGTATCAGAGACTGACCAGAGATAGAATATTAATCTTAATCTCACAGATTTTTCTCTATATGACTTTAGAAGAGTACTCTTTCTACCAGAATGTTCTCATTTTTTTTTTGGAAATTGACAAATTTTATGGACATTAGAAATTTCAAGCGGTATAAAACTCACAGAGTTTTTCCATTGGCCATTTAAATAATCTTATGTGTCTTCATTCTATTCTTTCCCATCTTAAAAGTAAACTTCTTAGTACAGATTTTTTTTATCAAGTATTTAAAACAGACACATGAATCATGTATCAATATTTACAGAAGCTTGCAGTTGGAAAAATTCCTAATGGTTTTGCAAAAGTGAAAGTGTTAGTCTTTCAGTTGGGTCTGACTCTGAGAGCCCAGGGACTGTGACCCCAAAGCCTGTCAGGCTCTTCTGTCCATGGAATTCTCCAGGCAAGGATACTGGAGAGGGTAGCCATTCCCTTCTCCAGAGGGTCTTCTGGACCCAGTGATCAGATCCAGGTCCCCTGCATTACAGGTGGATTCTTTACCATCTGAGCCACAAGGGAAACAATGGTTTTTCAAACCTAACACTATTCTGTACCTTGAGTAATTTCCAGCCTATCCGCTGCTCTATTGTCCTCCGTCATTTACTTTGCAATTCCCAGTACATTCTGATTCCACCTATCTTTGGTATCTTATTCCATCTTTGAACTATTTGAGCACTTGAATCTATTTTTTATGATAGCAAAAATTACAGACTTGGGATTCATACTTTACTCTTTCTTTACTTTTAAGCTCAACATTAAAATAAATAAATGCAGACTTTTCTTCTCTGAAATATCTCCCTGCCTATTCATCTGTCTCCATCTCTATGGCTACCACCCTGCACTGATCTTATCTAGACCAATGCAGCAGTCTTCGGATTGATGACTACTTCCCTCTCGTTCTACTCCAAACAATTTTCTGTACTAAAGAAGTTGATTTTTCTACAACACAAATGTAGTCATACTACTTTTTAGCAAAAAAAAAAAAAAAAAAATCTCCAACCAGGTACAGTACATAAATATGAATCTAAAATCTTAGAAATCAGGCTTAGTCTAATGCACATTTCTGTCATAGTAGGCAAATTTTGTGTGTGTATGTGTGTGTTTAGTCTAAGGCACTTCTATTAAGAGGGGATAATATTCTTTTTTTAATAATCTTTACTTTTATTGTTTTTCTATTTGCTTGGACTCTATAGCCTTATTTATGCATTAATCATAATCTTGTTCTCATCTGCAGATGTGCTTCTGTCACCTTAATCCACTTTGCTATACATTCTATACATATCAATTGCTTTGTTTTGCCTTGTTTTGTTTTCTTCATTTCTCAGAAGGCTTGTTCCAGCTTTTATACCTGATGCTTGCAGATGTTTCTCTCACCCTTTAACACCCTTCCTCTTCTCTGCATTTTACCCTAATTAACTTTATCAAATTTCATTTAAAATTTTTATTCTTAGGGATACTTTCCTTAACTCTCTGTTCTGAAGAGTCTAGTCTAGACAGTTAAGACACTTGTGCTTAATCGTTCGGTCGAGTCCAACTTTTTGGAACCCCATGGATTGTAGCCCATCATTCTGTCCATGGGGATTCTCCAAGGCAAGAAACTAGAGTGGGTTGCCATGCCTTCCTCCAGGAGAATGGCACTGAAACATGTGTAATATCATACATGAAACGAGTCACCAGCCCAGGTTCAATGCATGATACTGGATGTTTGGGGCTTGTGCACTGGGATGACCCAGAGGGATGGTATGGGGAGGGAGGAGGGAGGGGGTTTCAGGATGGCAAACATATGTATACCAGTGGTGGATACATGTTGATGTATGGCAAAACCAATACAATATTGTAAAGTAATTAACCTCCAATTAAAATAAATAAATTTACATAAAAAAATTAAATGTGTGGGAAAATGAACCTGTATCTATCACACTGAATTATATATTAATCTACATTTAGAGTCAATCGTTTATGGAAACAATTTACTCTTCAAAGATTTTCTACTCATTCAAAATATTTTGAAGTCTAGAAAAACATTTACGTAGGATAGAAACTTTTTTTTTCTGAACGATACTATATTCAATTTTTATTTTTGCTATTTTTTAAAATGTAAATTTATTTATTTTAATTGGAGGTTAATTACTTTACAATATTGTATTGGTTTTGCCATATATCAACATGTATCTGCCACAGGTATACACGTGTTCCCCGTCCTGAATCCTCCTCCCTCCTCCCTCTCTGTACCATCCCTCTGGGTCGTCCCAGTGCACCAGCCCCAAACATCCAGTATCATGCATCATACCTGGACTGGTGATTCATTTCATATATGATATTATACATGTTTCAATGACATTCTCCCAAATCATCCCACCCTTGCCCTCTCCCAGAGTCCAAATGACTGTTCTATATATCTGTGTCTCTTTTGCTGTCTCGCATACAGGGTTGTTGTTACCATCTTTCTAAATTCCGTATATATGTGTTAGTATACTATATTGGTGTTTTTCTTTCTGGCTTACTTCACTCTGTATAATAGGTTCCAGTTTCATCCACCTCATTAGAACTGATTCAAATGTATTTTTTTGTTAATGGCTGAGTAATACTCCATTGTGTATATGTACCATTATTTTTAAATTTTCAAGGAAAATTCTGTATTATACCATGCTGTTTGGACTAAGGGTAATAACCAAAGGGAAATTAAAATATTCATAGAAATACAAAACTTTCAGAATAAATATTTTATCTTAAAATATTAAATTTTAGTTACAAAATAAATCTTTGTAATAAAACATAATATTATTTTAGTCATTCATATATTGAAATCGTTACATTCAATGATGTAATACATCATTGAAATAATTTTATTATTCTATTCCTACTTGTTCTAAACCCTGTTCCAATATTTCATAATATTCCTTGTTCTGTTAATTGAAAATTCCACTTTAAAAGAATTATTTTACACAAAATCAAACACATTTTAATGGCTTTAATTCACAATTTCATTTTAAAAATAAAAGTTTTCAAAAGTTATTCTTTGGTGAAGTGCAACAGAAACAAAAGCCACTAAATTAAATTTTTCTTCATGTACATTATTAATTTTAATTATATATTTAGAATTGATATAAATCAATAGTAAAATTTATTCTACCATAGCTTAAATATGAATGACAAAAATCAACTTCAAAATTAGCACTTTTAGGATCATGACAAAATAAAAATCTTAAAAATATTGTTTATCTATTATAAAGCAAAGCCAACATAAAATGCCTTAAGAAATGAGTACCAAATGTAATTATTTTCTCCAGACATCAACAAACCAAGTAGTCTTCACTTCCTCATCATACCTATCTTGCCTCTTCTAGACTTGAATAAATACACTGAAAGCAAAATAAATTATGGATAAATATCCCAAATGCTATTTTTTTCCAACAGTATTAGTTTTGCTCTGCTACAATATTTTTTACTTTCAAAAATTTGAAAAAATTAAACATGCACATGCAAAATAGGTTAACATTTTAAACTGAGAATTAATTTTATAAATCAATTTAAATATTTGGTTTAACATAATTCTGAATGTATCTATGAGGATACTTCTGGAAGACATTAACAACTCAGTCTGTAAACTGACTAAAATAGATTGTCCTTTCCTAAGTGGTGTCCTCATCTAAGTCTGAATAAGCCACAATTACTCTTTCTGTCCGTGGTCTTCTATTCAGATTGGAAGTTACACCATTGATTCTGGTTTTCAAGTATTTGGATTTGGACTTAAACCAGTACATCAACATTCTAAGTCTCCAGTTTGCAAACTGCAAATCTTAGGACTTTTCAGGCTCCATAATCATGGGAGCCAATTTTTACATATGTATGTTTATATGCTAATATAACACAAATACATGTTTGTCTATAATGATATATACATTGCATATATGTATACTATTTCCAGAGAAAGAATTAATGTTATGCATATTTATAATATGTATATATTATGTATATATAAATTATATTTTATGTAAATAAAATCTGTGTTTGTCTGGGTTTTCCTGAGGAAAATAAAGGGAGGAAAATAGTCTTAAGGGAGATTGGAATGTTAGAGTAGCTTTGTTATTTAACATCTACTCACCCACACTGAAAGGGTACAAAAAACATATCTCTCATCACTATTGTGTGATACAAACCTATGAGGGAGCCCAGTCATCCTTGAAGAGATTTGTTATCACTGTTTTCTGTGATACAATGGACCTGCTATCACTGAACTGGGAAACCTAAGTGCAGTGGGAGTAACTGGATCCCAGAGTGACAGAGGTTAAGCGCACTCACCTGGCAAAAGATTGGTGGCAGGGTTATCATAGTGGTCAGCTGAGTCAAACGGCAGAATAGTTTGACTCACATAGATTTATGGCACTGATTACAGTGTTAACTGATTACAGTGTTCCTAAAAGTGGATAGGATTGCTACTAAATTCATACTTAACCTATAAAAGCCAAAAAATTCAAGGTCAAGATAGCAAAGCACCAACATGAATTATAAAAACAGAATCAATCAGTTCCCGGGCTTGAGCCAACTTATAGACCCAGAGTCCCTTGAATAAAAAGGATCTCAAGTCTTCTTGAGGAAGGACCCCAGTATAAACCAAACATTTCTTATTCTTTCTCCAAGTCTTCCCCAAAAAAACCTATGCTTTTTTTTTTTTTTAAGGAGAACTGTACACTGGGGAAAAGGGAATAACTGATCATTTTGGTATTATTAGACATTGAACTGATATCAACTCCAGGAGAAGTAAAGTATCAGTGTGATCTGCCAACCCAAATAAAGGAGTATGAAACTCGGGTGACCAATGAGTTTTGCCTGCAGTTCATCTCATACTGCGCCCCATGTGTCCCCAAACCCATCTTGTGGTAAATAACACATTGTCACTTCTGGCTCATCCTACAACCAAAAAAAAATAGCACGATGGGTTAGTGGGCCTCTTCAGATTTTGGAGGCAACATATTCCTCAGTTGGGTGTTCTCTCCAAATCCATTTACCAAGTCACCTGAAAAACTGCTGGCTTTGACTATATTAGGTCTGGGCTGGTGTGCAAGCTACTCCATCACTTTGGCCATATAACCCTATCGATCCAGAAGTTCTTAAAGTAGCAGTGGCAGGTAGAGATTTTGGTTGGAGCCTGTGATAGGTGAATTGCATTACAGACCCTCCCAATTTTGGAACAAGGCCCTGCCATCCTCTGTGGATAACTAGTTTCCTTTTGAGAAAAACCTCTTGGCTTACTATGGAGGCTTACAAACTAATTTCTTAACCCACGGAGTACCAAGTGTGGTCACTGCATGGTTGCAATCTGAGATGCTCTTCACAAACTGTGTATTATCTGACCTATCGAGCCATAAAGTTGAGTGGGCATGACAGCATTCTATCCTCAAATAGAACTGGTTCATATGTGATCAGGCCTGGACATGCCCCCAAAACTCAAGTTAAGGGACAGAAAGAAGTGACCCAAATGCCCATGGTCCCCACTCCTGCTACACTGACTTCTCTACCCAGCCTGTATTTATAGCCTCATGAAAAGTTCCTTCTTCAGGTGACAGAAGAAGAAAAGTCTTGGGTCTGGTTTAAAAAGTTTTCTTCATGATTTTCAGGAATCACTGAAAGCTGGACTGTAACACTACAATCATTTTCTGAGACATCCTTATAGGACAGTGTTAAAAAGAAATATTCCCAGTGGACAGAACTTCAAGCAGTGTGTGTACTTGTGTGTCTGTATATGTATATACACACACATATATAACCTATATAATATGTTATATGTTTTCTGTTTCTCTCAAGAACTCAGAATAATACAACATTTTGAAGCAAGAATTAAAGATTTTAAAATTAAAAAAAAATAATAATAATAATTAAAAAAAAAAAATCAAAGCAAATTAATTTCTAATCACCCTTCCTTTAAAAATTAAAAATAAAAGTCTATTAATTGTTTGCTCCCTTAATTTTTGTTGAAAGTGCTTCTAAATGCAAAAGTAGGCCATATTGATCAACTCTTATAAATAATCCTTATACATTCTTAAAATTATATTTGGAATTTCCTAACATTCTGCTCAGACTTTAGTGAGGAAAGCCAAAGAGCTCTTCCTGAGAGTTGCTAAAAATAATCATTGATAACAATTACAATATATCTCTGATATTTTAATAATGTTAAAATACATCTTCAAAAATAATACATTGTGTGTCAGTCTTAACAGTGTCTTTTTGCATATTTCTTTTGGATAAAACAACTTTTTATCTTTAAATTTATTTATATTAGGTATTGGCTTCATGATTTTATGTTAATATCCAGTTCTATGGTAAATAAAATCTAAATAGAAAGTCACTGATATGCAATATATTTACACCATAAAGATTTCTAGCTTAAGCTAAAATACATTAGTTGGACTTACACTCTCATAGTAACCAAGTAAAAATCTGGACAAAATATATGAAGTTTCTGATTATAAGAACTGAAGAGCAGAGGGGAAGCATCAGATTAAGATATAAATTCACTCTAGCATTTGTTTGGGAAAAACTTTATTGTAGGGATGTGTAGCCTGTGTACAGAAATTAGCGATACTGCAGAGAAAACAGAGATCAGAATCCAGGGCTGCTATTGTGGCATGAATTTCCTGGAGAGGGTATAAAGAGGAGAGGACCAGAGAACCACAGAAGGGCCTAACCAAGGTAATTTTGTAAGATTCCTGCTAAAATTTCTAGTAGAATCTTAATCTGTACATATACAGGGAGGCAGGCCCAGAAAAAGACACTTCTGGGGACATGAGATTTTAACAGGTAGTGTCAGCCACTGCAAAGAGTGGAAAGAGATAGGAGTTTTGACACAGCCAGAATTATGCATCTTAAGTGAGTATCTTGGGCATTAAGACTTGAGAAAACCCATGCCTCCGGAGAAGGGAATGTATTCTATGAATAAAGGTGTGGCAAAGAGTCGGACACGACTGAGGAGATGAGCAACAACAAATTCAGGAGAAAAATGTTGTATATACATACACATATATATGTGCGTCTGTTTGTATCTCCATCTCAATGGAAAGAAACAATGCAGATATGTGAACTAACAAAAGTATATGTACTTAGAGAACCAATTAATATTCATGTAGTTAAAAAGAGAGGAAAAAGTATGGCAGAGAATAACTTTTAAATTCTCCAAATTAGTGATGGGCATTGGGCCATATATCCAATTTCAGTGAGTTTCAATGAAAATGATTACAAAAAATGTAAATGGGGGCACACCAAGATTAATCAATGAAAACACCTGTGGTGGATTCATGTCAATGTATGGCAAAACCAATACAGAATTGTAAAGTAAAATAAAGTAAAAAGAAAAAAAGAAAATAAATTGATGTTTCTTAATTTTTATGATTTCCTCTTTAGTTATTGAGAAGTGTACTATTAATTTGCAAATGTTTTCTTATTATTTTTATCACTTTTAATTTGATTCTATTGTAAACAAAGAGATCTTTAAAGCATCCAAAAAATAAACATATGCTCAGGGAATTAGAATTAGTGAAATGCAAAATTGTTGAGTAAAATAACCTTCCAAAATGAAGAAATAATAACATTTCAGAGAAAAATGCTGAGAGAATTCACTATAATAGGACTTTCATTTCAAAAAATACTAAGGGGATATCATATCGTTAGGCTGCATAGAATAATACTAGGTTAAATCCTTGACATAAGAAATGAGGAGCCTTGGAAAGGGAAAAATATTTGGTAAATATAAGACTTTAGACATATTCCTTAAAAATAATTGTTTGTTTAAATCTAGGACAATAACAATGTATTATGAGGTTTATACAACACAGTAAAAGTAAATTCTATAGAAATAATCGCCTAGTGTGTAAAAGTAACTGGAATTGCACTTTTACAAAGTTATAATGTTTTGTAATAATGGCATCATATTCTATTTGGATATAAATTAAGGATGGATACTTATCTTTATCTTTGTAATTGTTCTATAATCCTTAGCACAACCACTAAATAATATAAGAAGATAAGCTGAAAATATCAGAGTGAAATTTAAACTATAGGGGAGAAAAAAGGGGAAAGAGAGACAGGAACACTGTTTCATAAACAAAGGCAGGAAACAAAGAAGGAGTTAAAAAAAGAACAAGTGAAAAAAAAAAAAGAACAAGTGGAACAAATATAATACAAATAGATCAGTACATATTAACAGGCTAAAACCTCAAGTAATAAAGAGACTATGAGAATCCACTAAAAAATACTTAACTATTCGTACATTCCAACAGCCATGATTTCAATTTAACAGTACAAATACATTCAAAGTAAAGAAATAAAAACATAGGAAATAATAATTGTAGGGGTATATGTGGGGCTATATTAATACCAAACAAAATAAACTTTAAGAGATGATAAACAGGAACATTTTATAATGATAAAAAGGAATTATCTTAAAAAGATGTAACAATAACTATTGTGAATGGAACTAAAAGAAATTTTAAAACTACACGAAGGTGAAAGTCTCTTAGTCATATGTGACCCTTTGTGACCCCACGGACTATACAGTTCATGGAATTGTCCAGGCTAGAATTTTGGAGTGGGTAGCCTTTCCCTTCTCCAGGGGATCTTCCCAACCCAGAGATTGAAACCAGGTCCCCCATGTTGCAGGAGGTTTCTTTACCAGCTGAGCTACCAGGAAAGTTCGAAATATATGAAGTGCATTTCATAAAACTTAAAGAAGTAGTAGACAAATTGAAATCACAGTTGAATTTTATTATGGGAATGATCAGGTTTTATTTCTTCTATATATAATCAAAATTATGATATTTTAGAATAAATGATCCCATTGAGTCATTATGCTGTCCACATATAATTAAAACAGCAAATAACAATTTAGGCAGAAAGAATAGGTAGGTTGACTTAATGCTATACTCTCATTAATACAGAAAGTTCCCTACATACAAACAAGTTCCATTCAGACTGTGTTCTTAAGTCCTTCAAGGAGGTGAAGCATGAGTTCCACCCTTTAAATGTTGATTGAACATAGTGGCTTTCTCCCAAGAACACACTAAGGACAGGGAAAACATAGAGTATCTTTACAGAGGAGACACTGTACAAACACTAAGTCAACTAAGTTAACACTGACAGTAATGCATCATTTTGAAAGTAATACCCTTGACATGATGTGATGAAATGGCACTTTACCCCACTTTACCCCTGTGGTCTTTTTCCCCAAAACATAGTCCTAGTATAATCTTTAAAAAGAACATCAAATAAATCCTATTAGAGGAACATATTACTAAAGACATAACATGGACTCCTCAAATCTTTGGAGGTAATAAAAAATGAAGAGAGTCTGAGAAACAATCACATGACATACACAAGCCTAAGGAATATGAGGACTAAATGCAGTGTGGAAAAGATAAAATAGACTAGGTAAAAAGTTCAGTTCAGTTCAGTCGCTCAGTCATGTCGGACTCTGCAACCCCATGAATCCCAGCACGCTAGGCCTCCCTGACCATCACCAACTTCCGGAATTCACTCAAACTCATGTCCATTGAGTCGGTGATGCCATCCAGCCATCTCATCCTCTGTTGTCCCCTTTTTCTCCTGCCCTCAATCCCTCCCAGCATCAGAGTCTTTTCCAGTGAGTCAATTCTTCATATGAGGTGGCCAAAGTACTGGAGTTTCAGCTTTAGCATCATTCCTTCCAAAGAAATCCGAGGGTTGATATCCTTCAGAATGGACTGGTTGGATCTCCTTGCAGTCCAAGGGACTCTCAAGAGTCTTCTCCAACACCACAGTTCAAAAGCATCAATTGTTCAGGGCTCCAAATAAAATGTAGACTTTAGTCAATAATAATTTGTCAATATTGGTTCATTAATTGTAGGAACAACAGACTGGTTCCAAATAGGAAAAGGAGTATGTCAAGGCTATATATTGTCACCCTGCTTATTTAACTTATATGCAGAGTACATCATGAGAAATGCTGAGCTGAAAGAAGCACAAGCTGGACTCAAGTTGCCGGGAGAAATCTCAATAACCTCAGATATGCAGATGACACCACCCTTATGGCAGAAAGTGAAGAGGAACTAAAAAGCCTCTTGATGAAAGTGAAAGAGGAGAGTGAAAAAGTTGGCTTAAAGCTCAACATTCAGAAAACGAAGATCATGGCATGTCGTCCCATCACTTCATGGGAAATAGATGGGGAAACAGTGTCAGACTTTATTTTGGGGGGCTCCAAAATCACTGCAGATGGTGATTGCAGTCATGAAATTAAAAGACACTTACTCCTTGGAAGGAAAGTTATGACCAACCTAGATAGCATATTCAAAAGCAGAGACATTACTTTGCCAACAAAGGTCTGTCTAGTCAAGGCTATGGTTTTTCCTGTGGTCATGTATGGATGTGAGAATTGGACTGTGAAGAAAGCTGAGCACCAAAGAATTGATGCTTTTGAACTGTGGTGTTGGAGAAGACTCTTGAGAGTCCCTTGGACTGCAAGGAGATCCAACCAGTCTATTCTGAAGGAAATCAGCCCTGGGATTTCTTTGGAAGGAATGATGCTAAAGCTGAAGCTCCAGTACTTTGGCCACCTCATGTGAAGAGTTGACTCATTGGAAAAGACTTTGATGCTGGGAGAGATTGGGGGCCGGAAGAGAAGGGTAGGACAGAGAATGAGATGGCTGGATGGCATCACTGACTTGATGAACGTGAATCTGAGTGAACTCCGGGAGTTGGTGATGGACAGGGAGGCCTGGTGTGCTGCGATTCATGGGGTCACAAAGAGTCAGACATGACTGAGTGACTGAACTGAACTGAACTGATGCTGTAGGAGTGTAAGAGGTTAATAAAAGAGAAACTGGGTGTAAGGTATTTGAGAACTAACTGCAGTATCTTCGTATCTTTCCTGTAAATTGAAAACATATTCTAAAAATATTACAGGAAGTCCCCTACATATGAACCCTCAAGTTGTGAACTTTCCAAGATGAGAACCATTGATTCTATCCATGTCAAGCATGAGTGAAATTGTAGCTTGTCCTCCATCTCCTATTGCTGATGATCCTTCAGCTCTACAATCTCTTAACTGCTTTCCCTCTTCCCGTCAGTAACTCTTCTTGCCTGTTCATTCAAAGTCACTCCTGTTTGCCAGCTATTGTACTGCACTACTGTGCATTTCAAAGTACTATATTGTAGGATTAAAAAATGTTTTATTTATCTTTGTGTTTCTTGTGTATTACTTATGTGAATATTATTATGAACCTGCATTGTACAGTACTATGAAATAAGGGGGCTTCCCGTATGGCTCAGTGGTAAAGAATCCTCTTGCCGATGCAGAAGGCACCAGCGATGCTCGTTTAGTTCCAAGATCCCCTGAAGAAAGAAATGGCAACATACTCTAGTATTCTTGCCTGGAGAACTCTATAGACAGAGGAGTCTGGCAGGCTACAGCTAATAGGGTTGCAAAGAGTTGGACATGACTGAGTGACTGAGCAGGCATGCATGCACTATGAAACTGCTGCTGCTGCTAAGTCATTTCAGTCGAGTCTGATGCTGTGCCACCCCGTAGACGGCAGCCCACCAGGCTACCCCGTCCCTGGGATTCTCCAGGCAAGAACACTGGAGTGGGTTGCCATTTCCTTCTCCAATGCATCAAAGTGAAAAGTGAAAGTGAAGTCGCTCAGTCGTGTACAACCCTCAGTGACCCCATGGACTGCAGCCTTTCAGGCTCCTCCGTCCATGGGATTTTCCAGGCAAGAGTACTGGAGTGGGGTGCCATTGCCTTCTCCCACTATGAAACTAGCTGCATCTATATACAGTTTATTCTGATATATATATACTTGGAGCCATGAAATTAAAAGATGCTTTCTCCTTGGAAGAAAACCTAGACAACCTAGACAGCATATTAAAAAGCAGAGACATTACTAACAAAGATCTGTCTCGTCAAAGCTATGGTTTTTCCAGTAGTTATATACAGATGTGCGGGCTGAACCATAAAGAAGGCTGAGTGTCGAAGAATTGATGCTTTTGAACTGTGGTGTTGAAGAAGACTCTTGAGAGTTTCTTGGACTGCAATGGACATGAGTTTGAGGCAGCTCTGGGAGCTGGTGATGGACAGGGAGGCCTGGCGTGCTGCACTTCATAGAGTTGCAAAAAAATTGGTCATGACTGAGACTGAACTATACTTGGATATTTTAAAATACTAATTTTAGTGCTTAAAGAACAGAAAAACAAATACTAGCAAAGACATAAAACATTTGGACAGTGCTATTTACCAAATCAATACCAATAATATTTTCCTAGAATGAAATCTAATATGTGCGTAATACACATTTTTCAAATGCACGTGGGGTATTCATCACATTTTGCTATGTACTACTGTGATGAGCTGGAATTATCCAACATCCCACAGCCTGTTTACATATAATCTGTATTATATGTTTCCTCCCCTTCTCTGTATAATGTGAGGTTGCAAGGTGGTGCTAGTGGTAAAGAATGCAGGAGACATGAGAGACTAGGGTTCAGTCTCTCATTTGGGAATTTCCCCTGGAGTAGGAAATGGCATCCTGCTATAGTATTCTTGTCTGGAAAATTCCATGGACAGAGGAGCCTGGCAGGCTACAGTCTCTGGGGCCAAAAAGAGTTGTAAATATCATATACAGAGTCGATACTATCCGTATCAAAATTCCAATAAGTATTTTTAATAACAAATTGACAACTAAATTTAAAATAAGTATGAGAATGCAAAAACCGTAAGGCAGCCTAGACAGTTTTGTAAACAAAAGCAAAGATAACTTATGTTACTATATTGCAAGATTTCCTACATAACTGTGATAATGAAACCATGGAGGCATTAGAAAGACTAATAAGAACTATTATTGGAAGTAAACTCACAGATATAGTCATTTGAGTTTAGAAAAATGTGTCAATGCAATTTCATTGTGAAAATATTTTCAATACATCCTGCTATAGCAACTTGGTTATCAGTATTTAAAAAAAAATAAGAAACTCCATCTACATATCAAATCATCCATAATAATTAATTTGAGATTAAAGACATAAAAGAAATATACAAAAAAGTTCTTAATGACCCAGACAACCACAATGGTATGATTACTCGCCTAAAGCCAGACATCTTAGACTGCAAAGTTAAGTGGGCCTTAGGAAGCAACACTACAAACAAAGCTACTAGACATGATGGGATTTCAGTTGAGCTGTTACAAATTTTAAAAGTTGATGCTGTTAAAGTGCTGTGCTCAATATGCCAACAAATGTGAAAAACTCAGCAGTGTCCATAGGACCAGAAAAGATCATTTTCATTTCAATCCCAAAGAAGAGGGATGCTAAAGATATTCAAACTACTACATAATTGCACTCATTTCACATGCTGGCAAGGTAATGCTCAAAACATTCCACGCTAGGGTTCAGTTCAGTTCAGTCAGTTCAGTCGATCTGTCATGTCTCTTTGTGACCCCATGAACTGCAACACACCAGTCTTCCCTGTCCATCACCAACTCCCAGAGTTTACACAAAATCATGCCCTTTGAGTTGGTTATGCCATGTAACCATCTCATCCTTTGATATCCCCTTCTTCTCTTGCCTTCAATATTTTCAGGCATCAGGATCTTTTCAAATGAGTAAGTTCTTTGCATTAGGTGGCCAGAGTATTGCAGTTTCAGCTTCAGCATCAGACCTTCCAATGATTAGTCAGAACTGTTTTCCTTTAGGATTGACTGGTTGGATCTCCTTGCCGTCCAAGAGACTCTCAAGGTTCTCCAACACCATAGTTCAAAGTCATCAATTCTTTAGCACTCAGGTTTCTTTATACTCGAACTCTCACATCCATACACGACTACTGGAAAAACCATAGCTTTGACCAGACAGATTTTGACTTTGTTGGCAAAGTAATGTCTCTGCTTTTTAATATGCTATCTAGGTTGGTCACAGCTTTTCTTCCAAGGAGCAAGTGTCTTTAAATTTCATGGCTGCAGTCACCATCTGCAGTGATTTTGGAGCCCAAAAAGTAAAGTCTGCCACTGTTTGCACTGTTTCCCCATCTATTTCCCATGAAGTGATGGGACCAGATGCCACGATCTTAGTTTTCTGAATGTTGAGTTTTAAACCAACTTTCACTCTCCTCTTTCACTTTCATCAAGAGGCTCTTTAGTTCTTCTTCACTTTCTGCCATAAGGGTGGTGCCATCTGCATATCTGAAATTATTGATATTCCTCCCAGGAACCTTGATTCCAGCTTGCGTTTTATTCAGGTCAGCATTTCTCATGATGTACTTTGCATATAAGTTCAATAAGCAGGGTGACAATATACAGCCTTAACATACTCCTTTCCCAATTTGGAACCAGTTTGTTGTTCCATGTCCAATTCTAACTGTTGCTTCCTGACCCGCCTTCAGATTTCTCAAGAGGCAGGTCAGGTGGTCTGGTATTCCCAGCTCTTTCAGAATTTTCCACAGTTGATTGTGATCCACACAGTCAAAGGCTTTGGCATAGTCAATAAAGCAGAAGTAGATGTTTTTCTGGAACTTTCATGCTTTTTTGATAATCCAACAGATATTGACAATTTGATCTCTGGTTCCTCTGCCTTTTCTAAATCCAGCTTAAACATCTGGAAGTACATTGTTCATGTACTTTTAAAGCCTGACTTGGAGAATTTTGAGCATTACTTTGCTAGCTCGTGAGGTGAGTGCAATTGTGCAGCAGTTTGAACATTCATTGGCATTGCCTTTCTTTGGAATTGGAATGAAAACTGACCTTTTCCAGTCCTGTCACCACTGCTGAGTTTTCCAAATTTGCTGGTATACTGAGCGTAGTACTTTCACAGTATCATCTTTTAGGATTTGAAATAGCTCAACTGGAATCCCATTACCCTCATTAGCTTTGTTCATTGTGATGCTTCCTAAGGCCCACTTGACTTCACATTCCAAGATGTCTGACTCTAGGTAAGTGATCACATCATTGTGATTATCTGGGTCATGTAGATCTTTTTCGTATAGTTCTTCTTTGTATTCTTGCCAAGTCTTCTCAATATCTTCTGCTTCTGTTAAGTTCATACCATTTCTGTCCTTTATTGTGCCATCTTTGCATGAAATTTCCCCTTGATAACTCTAATTTTCTTGAAGAGAAGCTTGGCTTCAACAGTACATGAACTGAGAATCTCCAGACATTCAAGCTGACTGCAAAAAAGGCAGATGAACCAGAGATAAAATTGCCAACATCCACTGGATCATAGGTGAACCAAGAGGATTCCAGAAAAACATCAATTTCTGCTTCATTGAATATGCTAAAGCCTTCGGCTCTGTGTTTACAACAAACTGCAGAAAATTCTTAACAAGATGGTAATTCCAAAGAAAGCCAATGCAAAAGAATGTTCAAACTACTGCACAATTGCACTCCTCTCACATGCTAGTAAAGTAATGCTCAAAATTATCCAAGCCAGACTTCAGCAATACATGAACCGTGAACTCCCTGATGTTCAAGCTGGTTTTAGAAAAGGCAGAGAAACCAGAGATCAAATTGTCAACATCCGCTGGATCATGGAAAAAGCAAGAGAGTTCCAGAAAAACATTTATTTCTGCTTTATTGACTATGCCAAAGCCTTTGACTGTGTGGATCACAATCAACTGTGGAAAATTCTTCAAGAGATGGGAATACCAGACCACCTGACCTGCCTCTTGAGAAATCTGTATGCAGGTCAGGAAGCAACAGTTAGAACTGGACATGAAACAACAGACTGGTTCCAAATAGGAAAAGGAGTACGTCAAGGCTGTATATTGTCACCCTGCTTATTTAACTTATATGCAGAGTACATCATGAGAAACGCTGGACTGGAAGAAACACAAGCTGGAATCAAGATTGCTGGGAGAAATCTCAATAACCTCAGATATGTAGATGACACCACCCTTATGGCAGAAAGTGAAGAGGAGCTAAAAAGCCTCTTGATGAAAGTGAAAGAGGAGAGTGAAAAAGTTGGCTTAAAGCTCAACATTCAGAAAACGAAGATCATGGCATCCGGTCCCATCACTTCATGGGAATAAGATGGGGAAGCAGTAGAAACAGTGTCAGACTTTATTTTTTGGGGCTCCAAAATCAGTGCAGACAGTGATTGCAGCCATGAAATTAAAAGACGCTTACTCCTTGGAAGAAAAGTTATGACCAACCTAGATAGTATATTCAAAAGCAGAGACATTACTTTGCCAAAAAAGGTCAGTCTAGTCAAGGCTATGATTTTTCCAGTGGTCATGTATGGATGTGAGAGTTGGACTGTGAAGAAGGCTGAGCACCAAAGAATTGATGCGTTTGAACTGTGGTGTTGGAGAAGACTCTTGAGAGTCCCTTGGACTGCAAGGAGATCCAACCAGTCCATTTTAAAGGAGATCAACCCTGGGATTTCTTTGGAAGGAATGATGCTAAAGCTGAAGCTCCAGTACTTTGGCTACCTCATGCGAAGAGTTGACTCATTGGAAAAGACTCTGATGCTGGGAGAGATTGGGGGCAGGAGGAGAAGGGGACGACCAAGGATGAGATTGCTGGATGGCATCACGGACTCGATGGATGTGAGTCTGAGTGAACTCCGGGAGTTGGTGATGGACAGGGAGGCCTGGCGTGCTGCGATTCATGGGGTCGCAAAGAGTTGGACACGAGTGAGAGACTGAACTGAACTGAGCTGAATACCAGACCACCTTATCTGCCTTCTGAAAAATCTGTATGGATGTCAAGAATCAACAGCTAGGACCAGACATGAAATGATGGACTGTTTTCAAGTTGAAAAGCAGTACATCAAGGCTGTATACTTTCACCCTGTTTATTTAACTTATATCCAAAGTACCTCTTGCCAAAACTTGGGCTGGATAAAGCATAAGCTGGAATCAAGATTACCAGGAGAAATATCAGGTATCTCAGTTATCAGATGACACCATCCTTATGGCAGAAAGTGAAGAGGAACTGAAAAGTCTCATGATGAAAGTGAAAGAGGTGTGTGAAAACCCTGGCTTAAGACTCAACATTCAGAAAACTAAGATCATGGCATCTGGTCCTATCACTTCATGGCAAATGGATCTGACAACAAGGAAAACACTGACAGACTTTATTTCCTTGGGCTCCAAAATCACTGCAGATGGTGAGTGTAGCCTTGAAATTTAAAGACGCTTGCTCCTTGGAAGAAAAGCTATGACAAACCTAGACAAAGCCTTAAAAAGTAGAGACATTACTTTGCCAACTAAGGTCTGTAGTCAAAGCTATGGTTTTCCCAGTAGTCATGTATGGCTATGAGAGTTGGACCATAATTCCAAAGAATTGTTGTGGTGTGAGCTGTGGTGTTGGAGAAGACTCTTGAGTATTCCTTGGACTACAAGATCAAACCAGTAAATCCTAAAGGAAATCAATCCTGAATATTCATTGGAGGGACTGACGCTGAAGCTGAAGCTCCAATACTTTGACCACCTATGAGAAGAGTTGATGCAGTATAAAAGACTCTGATGCTGGGAAAGATGGAAGGCAGGAGGAGAAGGAATTACAGAGGACGAGATGGTTGGATGGCATCACCGACTCAACGGACATGAGTTTGAGCAGTCTCCAGGAGTTGGTGAAGGATAGGGAAATCTGGCTTGCTACACTCCATGGGGTTGCAAAGAGTCGGACATGACTGTGCACTGAACAGCAACACAGACACGAATGTGATAAATGGAACAACAGAAAGAAGCATATTGGAAAAAGAAACCATGGCTTTATGACACAAGGTAGGCAAATATTCTTATAAAGAAACAATAGACATCACCAATAAAGAAAATAAAACAATAATTTTGATTTAGTAGAAGCTAAAATATAGTCATCAAAAGACAATGCATTTTGATGTTATATAGTTAAATGCATACACATTAGGGTTTTGTTTTCTTGGAAAACTGTCCATTTTTATCATTAAGTATTGTTCCTATTTATTCCTGATAATAATATTGATCTGATATTGGCTGTGATTGAAACTGATAGATAATTCAAAGTTTGATTACTACTAGCTTGGAATATCTGTATCTCTTCACTTTAAACTTTCTGTATAACTTATATTTAAAGTGAGTTCATTTTAAACAACCTCTAGTGATATTTTGTATTTATTAACCATTCTCTATCAGTGGTATATTTAAGTCATTCAAACTTAGAAATTTTATTGATATAGTTTGTTTAATATTTACCATATTCACAATTATTTTATTCATGTCCCTGGTTCTTTGTTTCTTTTCTTATATGTTTAATCTTTTTCTGTCCTTTCTGGTTATATTAAATATTTTCTATATTTTCCCTCAACTCTGGAGAAATAAATTATAATCCTTTAAAAAACAGAGATGAAGTTAAATTCATATTACTCAGTGAAACAAGCCAGTCTGAAAAGATTACACACTGCAAGATTTAAATATATTTTATTCTGTAAAAAGGCAAAACTTTAGAAATAAAAATATATCAGTTGTTTCATTTGCTATTATTTTCTCCCATTCAGAAGGCTGTCTTTTCACCTTGCTTATATTTTCCTTTGTGGTGCAGAAGCTTTTAATTTTAATTAGATCCCATTTGTTTATTTTTGCTTTTATTTCCAGAATTCTGGGCGGTGGATCATAGAGGATCCTGCTCTGATTTATGTCGGAGAGTGTTTTGCCTATGTTCTCCTCTAGGAGTTTTATAGTTTTTGACAACTGACAAATAACTAATCTCAAAAATATACAAGCAACTTATGCAGCTCAATTCCAGAAAAATAAACGACCCAATCAAAAAATGGGCCAAAGAACTAAATAGACGTTTCTCCAAAGAAGACATACGGATGGCTAATAAACACATGAAAAGATGCTCAACATCACTCATTATTAGAGAAATGCAAATCAAAACCACAATGAGGTACCACTTCACACCAGTCAGAATGTCTGCGATCCAAAAATCTGCAAGCAATAAATGCTGGAGAGGGTGTGGAGAAAAGGGAACCCTCCTACACTGTTGGTGGGGATGCAAACTAGTACAACCACTATGGAAAACAGTGTGGAGATTCCTTAAAAAATTGCAAATAGAAATGCCATATGACCCAGCAATCCCACTGCTGGGCGTACACACCGAGGAAACCAGAATTGAAAGAGACACATGTACCCCAATGTTCATCGCAGCACTGTTTATAATAGCCAGGACATGGAAACAACCTAGATGTTCATCAGCAGATGAATGGATAAGAAAGCTGTGGTACATATACACAATGGAGTATTACTCAGCCGTTAAAAAGAATACATTTGAATCAGTTCTGATGATATGGATGAAACTGGAGCCGATTATACAGAGTGAAGTAAGCCAGAAAGAAAAACACCAATACAGTATACTAACACATATATATGGAATTTAGAAAGAGGGCAATGATGACCCTGTATGCAAGACAGCAAAAAAGAAACAGATGTGTATAGCGGACTTTTGGACTCAGAGGGAGAGGAGAGGGTGGGATGATTTGGGAGAATGGCATTGAAACACGTATACCATCATGTAAGAATCGAATCACCAGCCTATGTCCAATGCAGGATACAGCATGCTTGGGGCTGGTGCACGGGGATGACCCAGAGGGGTGTTGTGGGGAGAGAGGTGGGAGGGGGGTTCATGTTTGGGATCGCATGTACACCCGTGGTGGATTCATGTCAATGTATGGCAAAACCAATACAGTATTGTAAAGTAAAACAAAGTAAAAATAAAAATTAAAAAAAAAAAGTATATAACACACACACACAAAAAATATATCAGAGGTGCCAGGGTCTCAGGAAAGTAAGGGATGAATTGTGGAAGCACGTAGGATTTTCAAATTCCACTGCTTTGTATGTTAAGTGTCTTCCCAGGTGGTGCAAGTGGTAAAGAACCTGCCTGCCAATGCAGGAGACATAAGAGATATGGATTCCATATCTGGGTAAGGAAGATCCCCTGGAGGAGGGCATGGCAACCCACTCCAGTATTCTTGCCAGGAGAATCCTATAGACAGAGGAACCTGACAGGCTACAGTCCATGGTGTCACAAAGAGTCAGACATGACTGCAGCGACTTAGCAAGTACAACACACACTGTGTATGACACAGTACTGGTGGATTCTTGGATCCACCTGTCAAAACCTATAGAACTGTATGGTACAAAGAGTTAACTAATCTAAACGATGGGCTTTAGTTATTTACAATGTTACAATATTTGTTACATCAATTTTAACAAATGTGTGACACTATTGCATGATGTTAATAATAAGGTAAGCTATATGGAGTGAATGGAGAGGGAACTCTTCTTTTTAATCCATTTTCAGTAAACACAAAACTACTTTAAAAAATAAATTATTTTAATTAAAAACAAAACAACAAATACACAGTCATAAAAATCAATGTAAAGAAAATAAAAATCAAGCTATAGACTGGAATAAAATATTTGCAGAATTACATACATTAGGAAAGATCTCATCTCTATAAAATGAAATACTAGAAATCAATAAACAAAAGACAAAGAATCCAACCAATACAAAATGGATAAAAGAAAAACAGAGATTTCATAAAAGTATTGCTTGAACAGTCAATTAAATATAGAAACATTCTCAACAATGCTTCAATCTTGAATGCTTAATACTAAAATATTCCAGAACACCTGAAATTGAAACTTAAATTAACAAAGATAGGCTATGCAAAACATTATCCATAATGAAGGGTAACTTATTTTATCAGTCTGATAAACTCATTTTTCACCTTTTAATAGAGTCAATTACATACTTATCCAAAGACAGTATATGGACTCCTTGATATGTACCTATGTATGATAATGTGTACTTAAACATTTGTTTAAAATTTTTATATTGTATTCTTCATATTTATTTTATCAAATTGTTCAAAGATATTTTATTCAAAATAATCTGATCATTAATAGGAGAATTGATAAAAAATTACATATATCCATAAAATTGAACAGCACTCGGCATTTAACTAAAAGATGCTGATGCATTCAGAAATATTTATGAATTGCAAATGTAGTAAAGTAACTAAAAAATGTCAAATATGCAAATGAAACATACAAATGAACATCCTGTACAAATGTACCAGCCCCATTGTTTCAAATATTATATGGGTATGTTAAGATCTTGTTTGGAGAGTCTCAGTAGGATTGAAATAACAGCCCTAGAATGTTGTCAAGATGATGAAAAAGTCTTTTTTTAACACAAATAAAGGCATTAGAAAAGCTATTTTCCAGGAGACCAGGAATGATTGGAAATTGCCCTTAAGAGAAAATAAAGCTCTTATTATATGGATTAATTTAATAATAACTTTAACAAAGCTGCCAACAGTGGTGGCAGAGGGCTTATTCATTACAAACATAGGGGATCAGATATAATCCCTGATGGGTTTAAAGGTCAGTGACTGTATGGCTTAGAGAAACAAGCAAAGGAAGTTCAATTGTGTGAATGCTATAATAAATTTTAGGGAATAGTAGTTCATCAGAAAGAAATGTGGTCTTTACCATTGTTTTCTAATAGCCTGAATATGACAACTAAAATAATTGCAAGATTCAATTCATTGGGTTTGAATAAACAGAGGAGCAAAACTGTGCCATCCCTATTAGGTATATATAAACTGTGTAAAACACTGACACCTGGACACTAATGTCCAAAACACTTTCCTATTATTGTTGGGGTACTGTTAAATCCACAAACCAAGTGTATCCGAGAATTCACACCATAATGTTCTTCAGTTACCATCTCATCAGTCAAAAAGTATGGTACAAGGGGAAATTACTACATTAATCTCTATGACAAAGCTATACAAAGAACAAATGCTTCAAAAATAAATTTATAGAATTAAAACCAGACTTGTGTAAATGATAATTTTTCAGAATGAGAAAATATTTTTATGATCTTAATTGAAGCCACC
This sequence comes from Budorcas taxicolor, assembly GCF_023091745.1. Classification (NCBI taxonomy): domain Eukaryota; kingdom Metazoa; phylum Chordata; class Mammalia; order Artiodactyla; family Bovidae; genus Budorcas; species Budorcas taxicolor. Next base: position 49,956,854 of record NC_068929.1, on the reverse strand, counting down.
GGTTAACAAAGACCTGTGAAAACTTTGTCCAGAAAAGGAAGTAAAGTTGACTTTATGAAAATTAAACATTGAATAAAGGCTTACATCAGCATATATAAAAATCTCAAATGATTGTGGTCACTGGAGGATAAGAGTAATTGCACTGACAAAAAAATGTTAAAACAACTCTGAAGACATATGATGTTTAACAAGTTTTGCTAAGAAAGTTCCTATTTATAATATAAGTTTAAAAATCTCATTCATTGTCATCATGTTAGTATGATTAATCTTTGTAGAAAATATAACACAAAATGTAAGACAGAAAATGTGAATGTGTCTATAAAACATACAGTATGGAGATAATGACGGAGGACAGAAGATGACTAACAAATAGTTCACCTATAAAATGTTCTCTTTGATGAAGAGACACTCCTTAGGATGAAAGAACATGATCTAATCTCATTGCAAACATGCTAAGAATAGATATCTTAAAAACAAACTAATGGGATTTAATAGGAGGAGAATACTTACCTTTAAAATGCTTTACTAGACTATACCTGGTTTAGGGTTGCCTTTGGTATTAAAGAATCTATAAATAATGAAACATACTCTCTGGAAAATAGCTTGTAAGCTATATAAGTATAAATTGGAAATGCTTCATAAACTAATTACACCATGTTTTATAATGCAAGCGACTGTCCTTTTTACCTTGACCTATTCTTGAGAAGTGGGCTTGAGATGCATCCTTTAGGGATCTTGGGATCTTCACTAAGTGCCCTGCACCTTTCCCTTTGTATTTTAGCATGGATTGTATGGTGTCCTTTAAACCACCAGTAAATCTTACTAACTGTTGGGCAATATCTCTGATCTGACAATTTCCTATCTTAGCTTAGAAAGAAAAGACAATCATTTGTCATTTCTTAATCAGTGACATCCCAAGGCTATTCTCACAGATTCCATTTTTATTGATTCAAATGTGCCTACACAACTTTCATCTTCAATGCACAGGTTCAATTTAAAAAAAAAAGAAAGAAAACAATTCCCCTTAAGACTAATGTTCAGGGAATTAACCCCAAATGTGTCCATTTCTTAAGGAACAAACAGTTTAACGAAAGAATAATCAAAGTTGAACAGTGAGGCAGTTTTCAAAATAATAAACTAAAATAAATTATGTAATTAGGAAGTGTGCTATATAATTGATATTCTATGCAGTATCTATACACTGCCTGCAGTAGATTCTTCACATTAACTTCAGTGTAACCTCAGTGTTTATAGACGCTTTTATAATTCTGCTACACATTTCCTCATTTTTATTGAAAAACATTAAAGTTCATGATGCTGCTGCTACTGCTGCTAAGTCTCTTCAGTCATGTCCGAGTCTGTGCGACCCATAGACGGCAGCCCACCAGGTTCCCCCATCCGTGGGATTCTCCAGGCAAGAACACTGGAGTGGGCTGCCATTTCCTTCTCCAATTAAAGTTCATACTCAGTAATATATCAAACATTCTTCCTTAGAAAACCTGATGAGACAGTAATTTGACACATATAGGAATTATATAATTTTGATTCTATTCTTACAGATTGAATTTAAAAATTTGACTATCATTCTGTTAAATTTTTTTCTCTATTATACTTCAAAAATATTTTTAAAAGAAAACTTAGGCACCAGTGCACTGCAAATGTGCTCATAAAGCATTTTCTCCTAGACATTGCCATGGATACTACCTGAAAGAATTTGTCATTATAATAAAAGTGTCCATATCCCTGTCTTCTATTTATATTTTCTCCCTAAGTAGTTTACCTATTTGAATGTTTTTACATACCAATTTATGCGAATGGTATCACATGTAATATCTCCATGCTAATTTTTCCACTATCTTTTCAAACCTAGCATTGGAATGACTGCCTTTCATACCCATCATTTTGACAAATAGGCCATTTAAAACTTTTTTTTTTTTTGGTGTTTTATTTTATTTTATTTTTTTAATTTAATTTTATTTATTATTTTTTAATTTTTTTAATTTTAAAATCTTTAATTCTTACATGCGTTTCCAAACATGAACCCCCCTCCCACCTCCCTCCCCATAACATCTCTCTGGGTCATCCCCATGCACCAGCCCCAAGCATGCTGTATCCTGCGTCAGACATAGACTGGCAATTCGATTCTTACATGATAGTATACATGTTAGAATGCCATTCTCCCAAATCATCCCACCCTCTCCCTCTCCCTCTGAGTCCAAAACTTTATATGGCCCCATAGGAATTGCCTGTTTCTCTCTGAGTTACTCCCTCCTCCCTCATCCCTTCACTTTGCCTCTCCCAGTAGACTCCACTGTGGTCAATCGTGCAACTGATCATGACAAAGGTATTTCCGCTCTTTTTCTCTTCCCCTTCATTCAATCTGTCTTTGTCCTATGGTGACTTTTTTTTTTCTGTTAACATCTTAGTTCTGACCACTGCTGTTGATCATCTGTAGTATTTCAGTGAACCCCTAATCAGTCTTTTTGAATCTCTTTCTCCTTTAGAACCAGTTAGGTGAAAACTGCTTGGTTAAAGCACATTCATGTCTTTTCATCTTTTGATTGTGCTCAATTATACATACACACACACACACACACACACACACACACACACACACACACACACAGATAAAGGCAAAAGGTTACCATGGCTTTCAAAAACCCATGCGGCCTTGCTCTTTCTATCTACCCAGATTTATCCAGGCATTATTTCTCTCCTTGCTCACTGTAACCATACTGTCTTTCTTTATTCACCATGGATCTCAATATAATTGAGCACAATCCCTTCAGTTTGGAGTGACAGATGAATTACTGTGTCCAAAGTCATGCTAACATTTTACTGCAGAATGTTATTTAAGTCACAATTTATTGACTCTTCATCATTATTCATTAATTAACAATTTTGAACATTAATTCTTACCCTAACTAGACTTAGAGAAATTTAGAGCTGAGAAGTTTAGAGCTTTTGTCTTTTTGGTAACCACCTAATTTTTCCCATTCTTGGAAAATTAAATCACCACTCTTTGGATCTTAAATTCCACCTCCTGAGGTAAAGGTAGATAATCATAATGTTATAAAGAATAATGAATGATAATTTTTAAATTATAATAACTTAAGCAAAGGTTCATAAAATCAAATGCTGACTGTATTATGTTTGTCATTATAAATTACAAATTAAGTAACAAATTATCATGGGCTGTTAGAACATTACCATAACAAACTGTTAAACAGTTGTTATGGCTTCCCATAGTGGTAAAGAATCTGTCAGTGCAGGAGACATAAGAGATGTGAGTTTGATCCCTGGGTTGGGAGGACCCCCTAGAATAGGAAATGGCAACCCACTCCACTATCCTTTCCTGGAGAACCCCATGGATAGAGGTGCCTAGTTTGCTACAGTCCGTAGGGTCTCAGAGTCGGACACACCTGAAGGGACTTGGCATGCCAACAGTCATTGTAAACTAAAACCAAACATCAGTAGTCTATCATTCAACTATTCCGTTCTGTTGCTGCTGTAACCATTTACTATTTGTCTAATAACCTGAAGTAACACAAATTAATTCTCTTCCAATTCTTATAGTTTTCTGAGTTAAAAGTCTAAAAGGTCTAGCTAGCTTAAAATCAAGATTCCATCAATGCTGCATTCCTTCCTGGAAGATATAAGGGAGAATCCATTTTCTTGAGTTTTTAAATTTCTTTTGCTTGCTTGATTCCTTGGCTTACAAGCTTTTCTTTCATCTTCAAAACTAGCAATGGCAAGTCAAATTATCTTCATATGATATCTCTCTGAACTTTCTTTTGTGGTTGCATCTCTCTCTTTCTTTGTCCTGCCCTCTCCTTCTGACTATCAGAAGGATTCAAATTTTCTTTTGCCATACACTATACAAAAATCACAGATTCTCGGTATTAGAATATAGGCAAATTTGGGACCATCATTCTGCTTATTATATATTTTCAGGTAGAGTTTATTACACTAATTGTTCTACTGTAATATATGTATATACAAATATATATATTATAGTATATACTTACTATATAAATATGTACTGTATTATATCCTACTATATTAGTAAATATACTATTTATAGAACATACACTAAGCTACACTAAGCATTTGTAGAGTGTAGTGGTTCAACATATGTTTCTGAGAGGCAGACAGACTGGACCCAAATCCTAGGTTTGCAACTTGGTATTGTGTGACCTTAGTAAGTGACTTAACATCTCCATCTCCATAAAATCATCCTAATACCAGCAATCACTTTTAGAATTGAGGAATAAATTCATTAAAATGTAGAAAAAACTTAAAAGTTCCTAGACCAAGGTTAGTGCCCAATGAATATTAGACATAATCATAGGCATAATTCAATGAAGTTGTCCATCCATTTCCTTTTTTTAGTTTATCTGAAGACATTTAATTAACTTTTTATTCTTAATGCATAGTTTTCATATGTCCTTAAAATACTATACTGGGATAAATTGAGTAATTACTGAACATATGATTCTAAAATTTCATTAATTTGTCCTTCAGAAATATCCTTTTATTTAATTGAATTTTAATATAACTTTTACATATATTTAGTGGATTTTAATATCACATATAAAATTTTAAAAGGAATAAGCTTCCATGGAAAAGAAGTGCAAAAAAGCCAAATGGCTGTCTGGGGAGGCCTTACAAATAGCTGTGAAAAAAAGAAGAGCAAAAGGCAAAGGAGAAAAGGAAAGATATAAGCATTTGAATGCAGAGTTCCAAAGAACAGCATAGATAAGAAAGCCTTTCTCAGCGATCAATACAAAAAAAATAAAGGAAAACAACAGAATGGGAAAGACTAGAGATTTCTTCAAGAAAATTAGAGATACCAAGGGAACATTTCATGCAAAGATTGGCTTGATAAAGGACAGAAAGCAAAAGCAGAAGATATTAAGAAGACGTGGCAAGAATACACAGAAGAACTATACAAAGAAGATCTTCATGACCCAGATAATCATGATGGTGTGATCACTCACCTAGGGCCAGACATCCTGGAATGTGAAGTCAAGTGGGCCTTAGAAAGCATCACTACAAACAAAGCTAGTGGAGGTGATGGAATTCCAGTGGAGCTATTTCAAATCCTGAAAGATGATGCTGTGAAAGTCCTGCATTCAATATGCCAGCAAATTTGGAAAACACAGCAATGGCCACAGGACTGGAAAAGGTTAATTTTCATTCCAATCCCAAAGAAAGGCAATGCCAAAGAATGCTCAAACTGCTGCACAACTGCACTCGTCTCACATGCTAGTAAATAATGCTCAAAATCCTTCAAGCCAGGCTTCAACAATACGTGAACCATGAACTTCCAGATGTTCAAGCTGGTTTTAGAAAAGTCAGAGGATCCAGAGATCAAATTGCCAACATAGCTTGGATCATGGAAAAAGCAAGAGAGTTTCAGAAAAACATCTATTTTTGCCTTATTGACTATGCCAAAGGCTTTGACTGTGTGGATCACAATAAACTGTGGAAAATTCTTCAAGAGATGGGAATACCAGAGCACCTGACCTGCCTCTTGAGAAACCTATATGCAGGTCAGGAAGCAACAGTTAGAACTGGACATGGAACAACAGACTGGTTCCAAATAGGAAAAGGAGTACTTCAAGGTTGTATATTATCACCCTGCTTATTTAACATATATGCAGAGTACATCATGAGAAATGCTGGGCTGGAAGAAGCACAAGATGGAATCAAGATTGCCGGGAGAAATATCAAGAACCTCAGATATGTAGATGACACCACCCTTATGGCAGAAAGTGAAGAGGAGCTAAAAAGCCACTTGATGAAAGTGAAAGAGGAGAGTGAAAAAGTTGGCTTAAAGCTCAACATTCAGAAAATGAAGATCATGGCATCTGGTCCTATCACTTCATAGGAAATAGATGGGTAAACAGTGGAAACAGTGTTCAGACTTTATTTTTTTGGGCTCCAAAATCAGTGCAGATGGTGATTCCAGCCATGAAATTAAAAGACGCTTACTCTTTGGAAGGAAAGTTATGACCAACCTAGACAGCATATTTAAAAGCAAAGACATTACTTTGCCAACAAAGGTCCATCTAGTCAAGGTTATGGTTTTTCCTGTGGTCATGTATGGATGTGAGAGTTGGATTGTGAACAGGGCTAAGTGCCAAAGAATTGATGCTTTTGAACTGTGGTGTTGGAGAAGACTCTTGAGAGTCCCTTGGACTGCAAGGAGATCCAACTAGTCCATTCTAAAGGACCAGTCCTGGGTGTTCTTTGGAAAGAATAATGCTAATCCTGAAAATCCAATACTTTGGACACCTCATGCGAAGATTTGACCCATTGGAAAGGACTCTGATGCTGTGAGGGATTGGGGGCAGGAAGAGAAGGTGACGACAGAAGATGAGATGGCTAGATGGCATCACTGACTCGATGGACGTGAGTTTGAGTGAACTCCAGGAGTTGGTGATGGACAGGGAGGCCTGGCATGCTGCAATTCATGAGGTCACAAAGAGTCAGACACCACTGAGTGACTGAACTGAACTGAAACTTCTCTTTGAAATTTGTAATCAGTTTTGCTGAAGGAGTGATACTGAGAGCATTTTATATAGTATTAATGAGAAACTTTTACATATAATATAAATGAGAAATGGTTCTTTTAAATTTTTAAATAATTTTTATTGAAATATTTATAATGTTGTTCCCATCTCTGTGGTATAGCAAAGTGAATTGTTACACACATATAGATTTTTTAAAATATAGTTTATATATTTTTATTATGGTTTATCACAGGATATTGAATAGAGTTCCCTGTGTTATCCATCCTGTTTGCATCTGCTAATCCCAAACTCCCAGTCCTTTCCTCTTCCACTGCCTCCCCATTGGCAACTACAAGCCTGTGCTTTATGTCTGTGAGTCTGTTGCTATTTGAAAAAATGGTCTTAAAAACATGTTGGGAGTAATAAAGTCAACTTATTTTTGTTGTCAAATTGATATTCCCATAAATATTTAAATTACCTAAATATATTTTTTTCTTTGGTAGCAAATTTAATGTACACATACAGGCATGCTGCAGATTTCATGCTTTACAAATCTTATGCTTTCTCTACTTCAAATTAATTAAAACATTCTGACCCCTCTTATATTTTAAACGAAATACATTATTTTACATGTAGATTCTATTTAAAGATTATCTCAAAGTCATTCAGCTTCCCTAGCGATTCAGTTGGTAAAGAATCTGCCTGAAATGCAGGTTAGATCACCTGCAGAAGGGAATGGCAACCCACTCCAGGATTCTTGCCTGGAGAATTCCATGGACAGAGAGGCTGGCAGGCATGGGTAGTCCATGGGATGCCAAATAGGACATGACTGAGAGCCTAGACTGAGAGACTAACTTTCTTTTCACATTTCAAAGTCATTGAGACATTGAGTTTAAAAAGATAGATTACAGAAGCAAATTTAATTTCTTATTCTTTCTCACAAGCCAAATGAAATATGAAAAAAAAAATACTCAAGTGAATGAATTTAGAGTAATATTGAGAACGAAGATGAATGCATTAGCTAATTCTAGCCAAGTCCTAGAGCAGAGCAAATAAGTGGGATTTCCTAACATGATTCTGTTAAAAAAAAAAAAAAAAGAGAGAGAGACACTCAAAGCTCAGAAAAACAAAAAGAACACTCTAGTGAGGAATGGAGAAGCTTGTTTAATTTTTGCTTCATATATATATATATATATATATATATATATATACACACACATATATACACATACACTAAACCCTGAGATTAACAGAAAAGTGAAAATGAGAAGGTTGAATATTGAAGAACTTAATCAAATAATATTTTAGGCAATGGTATCATTGATTGGTTGATTTTAGTTACCCTTCTTCCCTAACCAGCATGGGGGAAAGAGGCAGTTTACATTTAGAGTGAAACAAGAGATCTAAACAAGAGATTGAAACAAGGCTTTCTAAAAAAATCAAAACTATATCTTATACTAGTCTCCCTTGATTATTTAAGGAAGCAATGATCTCCTTGTTTGCCCTTATGATTCCCACAAGTGCCTCCTGAGATAAAGCCTGTTATTCTGTAGAGTTCTTTCATATGCACAGAGGGAAAATCACCTACAAATTCAGGAATAGTGGCTATAATAACATTCATGGATATGAACAGGCAAAAATGCTAATGATAGTTTTGAAGAAAACTGGTGACTTAAAAGTAAGCAAATAAAGATTAAAAAACCGTACTCAGGAGATACTGTATCAGTACAGTGAAAACAAATTTACTTTTTAAAAATCTAAATTGTACATTTATTATATTCAGAACTTACATACACCCTAGTAAAATATTTTACTATGAAGATAAGACAATTAGAAATCCTTAAGTTATCTATTTAACAAGAACCTATGCAAAAATATTAATAAGAGTGACTGGACAAAACAATGGCCAAAATAGCATGGTGTGAATAATTAACTCAAGATTGATCAATGGCTTGAGTTTAAGAGTTAAAAATATAAAACTCTTAGAAGAAAACATAGAAGTAAATCTCTATTACCTTGGATTTGGTTGTGGACTCTTATACAGGACACCCTTACAAGCAAAAAAGAAGGCTCAGATAAATTGAATGTCATAGGTAAATAAAAATAAACAAACAAAAGCTGTTGTGCATCAAAAGACACTATCAGAAAAGTAAAAAAAAAAGTAACCTACATAATAAGAGCTTATATTTTTCAAAATATATATTTGAGAGGTGTCCAGTATTCAGACTATGTAAAGAATTCTTGTACCTAACACCAAAAGACAATACAATTAAAATTTGGGTAAAAGACTTGAATAACTTTTTTAATCAAAGATGATGTATGAAAGACCACCAAACTATGAAAAAGTTTTTGTAACATCCATAAGTTAAAAATATAATTTACCATATGCCCAGAATTTTCACTCTTAATGGCATGGCATATCCTCCCAAACTGAAAGCACATATTGAAACAAATACTTGTACCTAAATGTCCATAGCAGCACTATTTACAATAACAAAAAGTGGAACCAGATTCATTACTGGATGAATGGATAAACAAGATGGGGTATATTCATTTATGGAATATTACTCAATTATAAAAAGAAATTTAAACTGACCTCATCTACAGTGTGTTTGAACCTCAGAAATATTATTCCAAATTAAAGGAGCCAAAAATAAAAGATGACATTGAATAGATTCCAATTATACGAGGTATCCAGAACAGATTAGTGGTTGACAGGGCTGGAGGTGTGGGACTAGGTAGTGACTGCTTTGTGAATATAGGGTTTATATGGAGGGTAATATAATCGTTTTGAAACTAAATAGGAGTTATGGTTGCACACTGAAGATGAAATAAATTCCATTGAATTATATACTTCAAAATGATTGAATTTTATATTCACAGTATTTCCAAAATGTTTGTAAAGTGATGAAACATGAGAATTAGGATCCTTATACTTTTGATTTTCTTTCTCCTCTGTTATCATTAAATTTTATACTACTACATTAAGCAAAGGTATCCTAAATGCTTCCAGTGAGGAGATCACCTGCTCAGGTATGTTCTCATCAACAATTTTGGACACTAAAGGATAAAGGACTGATTGATGCTGCTCATGTTCAAGTTGAAGTTATTTTGAAAATAAATTCTATACACAGTAAAGTTATTAGTTAAACAGAGGATAAAATCAAGAAAGTTCATTCATGGACACAAGTATACCTTCCATATGGCATTATAAAACAATTAAAAAGTTTAGACATCACATTGGACTTTCCAATTGATAATATAGTTATGTGAGGCTTTACATTGAGAATGATATTGATGCATTATTGTCAGTATAAAGAAGACAACCAGTTACTTCAAAAAAAAAAAAAAAAGTAAAAGTTTCTGAAGAGTATTAGTAGTTCAATTAGGAAATAGACTGAAACTAAAAGGTAGCATGATTTTAATGACTAGTAGATATTAAGAGATGTCCCTGATAGCTCAGTTGGTAAAGAATATTCCTGCAATGCAAAAGACCCTGGTTCAATTCCTGGGTCGGGAAATTTTAAGAGAAGAAAATTCATATGATCTTGAAACATTAAAGTTTATTCATTTGTTCTTTAGGTGACATACATTTTCAAACATATAGCTCCAGTTTTAAACTGGGTATCAGCTAGTATCATCTGATCTTTTGAAATTTTAGATAAAACTTCACTGACCCTTTTTAATGTCTTCTGGAAATGCAAAGTCCTCTCCATTTAACTGAACACTTTTATCAATGATGCCTATGTTCTGTGGCTTTTACTCTTTCCCTCTTGTATGTCTTCCAGATAATCCCATTTATAACACTTTGAAGTAAAAAAAGAGAAAATTAAATAAGAAAAAAATTTAATCCACTTAATTTCAACCCAAGATAATTAATGAGCCAACCAATATACCTGAAACAGAAAACCAAACTCTGTTTGCGGAGCTGAATAACGAATTGCACAAACTCGCAAACACACAGAGTAAGTTTATTTTAGAGGATAGAGATACGAAACTCTCAGCATAGACACTGAGAGGGGGTGAAATACCTGCAAAAGTAGGAATAAAAACAGTTTATCTCTTTATTAGAATTAATCTGTTCGTTTTTGTTTGGCTCAGAGCCCGATGTACCTAATTTCTGACCAAGCAGTTAAATATCACAACGTCCAGTTTGTCGTTTTTACAGCTTCTTTGGGTTCCCAGTTTCTCAGTTTCTTCAGACATTGAGTGCCAGCCCTCAACCCTTTCTCAAGACCATTGGTCCCAGACCATTATTTAGGGACCTGCTGCTGCTAAGTCGCTTCAGACATGTCCGACTCTGTTCGACCCCATAGACGGCACCCCACCAGGTTCCCCCGTCCCTGGGATTCTCCAGGCAAAAACACTGGAGTGGGTAGGCATTTCCTTCTCTAACGCATGAAAGTGAAAAGTGAAGTTGCTCAGTCGTGTCCGACTCTTTGCAACCCCATGGACTGCAGCCTACCAGGCTTTTCCGTCCATGGGATTTTTCAGGCAAGAGTACTGGAGTCGGGTGCCATTGCCTTCTCCATTTGGGGACCAGATGTATATTTAAAAGTTAATGATCCATCTTGAATTTTCCTCCTTGATAAATTGGACAGCAGTTAATGATTGCTTTGTTCTGGATCTGAATGTTTTATGATCCTCAGACCAGCGTGGCATTCCTATGAATGCCTAGATTGGAGCAATAAGTATAGGGTCAGGCTAATGGAGCAAAGAATCGGACACGACTGAGCGACTGAACTGAACTGAATGGAACAAAACGCTTATGTGAGAAAATGAGGTGAAATTAAAAAAAAAAAAAAAAAAAAAAAACTGAGGCCCCCAACCTTACACTGACTGCCTAATAATTCTACCTTATAACTACTAACAAATCCATACAGAATTTTAACTTTGTTGTAGAAGATTATATTTATTGCATGGAAGATGTAGCAGAGTCACTTTGACCACTATACAGAAATTTAGTACTATGCATTCATTATCTTAGAGTTCCTTTTGCTATCAAAGGTAAGCTTTTGTTATGAACTTTTATTGACCTTTCATCAAAGCAGTTAGCCTTCTGTCACTAGTAGTCTCTTACCTCTGTGCTCTACTGTTGTACTATTCACCAAAATGAGCAAAAAAACTCTCAAACTTTCCTATTTCTAAAGTTTTACTCCATATCAGATCTGTTTAACAACTTTTTCTAAACAAGAATTATTTTCCTAATATAAAGAACCCTCATAAAAACTAAGTCAATATGTTTCTACAAAAAAAACTATTCTCTTTAAACAAGTTAATCTGCAGTGATTTCATGAGAGCATAAAAGTAAAAATTTACCCATGTAATTATTTACAAATATAATTACTATGAGATTTATATATATGTAAGTACTGAATAAGAATTGATGATAACTCACTAAATCATATTAGAATTAATCATTTATAATTATCAGTCATAATATAATCTACAGCATTTTGACTTTTGTCCTTTTAAAGAAATAGTGCTTAATTTGCCTAGAGGAAAACGAGCATACAATAGAACCCAAATAATTTAAATCCCTTTATAGGATAGCAGCTAATTGAGCTTCTGGCTCCAGTCCCCTTTGGAGTGCTCTCTGTTGGACTACTTTTAAGTCTGTTTTGAAGAAGTCACTTATGTCTTAGACGCCCTCAAAATATATAGAGAAAATAAGGCTAAGTACAAAGGCAGTGAATGTCGGTTCTGTCTTTTCTGGGTTGTGATGACAGCAATTATTCATTGCTGATACTTGAGCCCAAACAGAGCATTACAGACTAATTATTGCTTATAGATTGCTACAAAGATGTGACATTAACACCAAATCAATCACTCAATCATGCAATCAATAGCAACCATTAGCCTTCTTACAAATGTTTCTGAAATAGAGAAACCGAGGAACTTTTACTTCATTATTGTATATATTATCCTAGAGTGATGGACACAAATGCAAGTTGAACTTTACCATGTATCATTTGATCATTACTGCAGGTTGATAATTACTCCTTTTAAAAATGATACAGTATTTCACTTGAAATTATGAAGTGATCCCTAGAGATCACTGGAATATATATATATATACACACATTCCAGGTATCTTTTTAGGTATTAGGAACCCAACAATGAAATACATGAATGAAAATGCCTACTGAAGGGAACTTACATACTAGTAAAGATAAATCATGAAACAGTGAATGATACTCAAATGTGTTCTAAACTACACCCAACCTTTTAAATATCTATATTATTTCTTATATTCTTCTTTTATTCTTTCACTACATGCAAATTATAGACACTCCGTCTAGTCAAGGCTATGGTTTTTCCAGTGGTCCTGTATGGATGTGAAAGTTGGACTGTGAAGAAAGCTGAGCGCAGAAGAATTGATGCTTTTGAACTGTGGTGTTGGAGACGACTCTTGAGAGTCCCTTGGATTGCAAGGAGGTTCAACCAGTCCATTCTAAAGGAGATCAGTCCTGAGTGTTCATTGGAAGGACTGATGATGAAGCTGAGACCCCAATACTTTGGCCACCTGATGCGAAGAGGTGACTCATTGGAAAAGACCCTGATGCTGGGAGGGATTGGGGGCAAGAGGAGAAGGGGACGACAGAGGATGAGATGTCTGGATGGCATCACCGACTCAATGCGCATGAGTTTGAGTGAACTCCGGGCGTCGGTGATGGACAGGGAGGCCTGGCGTGCTGCCATTCATGGGGTCGCAAAGAGACGGACACGACTGAGCGACTGAACTGAACTGAACTGTGTGTCAGCAGCTGTGCAATATATTATATATACAGAGATAGAGACATAAACATTAATTTAATGGATTTACAATTTAGTGTAATGTGAAACATACAAACAAAGGAAATATAAAATGATGTTATTGAAATATATATGGAAATACGTTGAGGGAAGAGAGGGAAGATTTGAGGAAACCTTTTCTGGAATTGGTGATGTATGAGGTAATTATGAAATATGAATAGGTGTTATATCCAATTAATGGCAAACAAAAGAGATGGGAGATATTTCAGGACACTTGAAAAAAAACCAACCATTTAAAAACGCTAGAGGTATAGTTAGTTAGTTAAGTCACTCAGTCGTGTCCGACTCTTGCCACCCATGGACAGTAGCCCACCAGGCTCCTCCATCCATGGGATTCTCCAGGCAAGAATACTGGAGTGAGTTGCCATTTCCTTCTCTAGGGGATCTTCCCAACCCAGGGATCAAACCCAGGTCTCCTGCATTGCAGCCAGACGCTTTACCACCAGGCAGGTATAAGAAACATAATCTGCTCTGAAGACAGTAAGGATTTTGCTATGATTAGGCAGTCCAACCTTTGGCAGGGGAAGCACCTAGAATTCATGTTGATGTATGGCAAAACCAATACAGTATTGTAAAGTAAAAAAAAAAATAAATAATAAATAAATGATAAATGGTTAAAAAAAATAAAAAGAGTGATGGGGTCAAGTCTGGACAGGATCTCATGTCAGGCAAAATTGGATACATGTTAGTACTTTTACTTACTATGAAATGAACATGTGATGATGATAAAGAATTAAGATAACCTGTAAATATAAAAGCAAAGTGAATATAAAGATAACATCTGTCCTCACCTTATTGACATGAAATATAGTCTAATATATCAAAGGTATAAATATGCAATATTAACTGGAGCTGTCTGCCCTCCTAAAGCTTCATCTCCTGCACTTTTCTTTACTTTTTTAAAATACTAAATAATTTATCTCAGAATGCTTCTCATATAATTTAAAGTAGTTCCATTTACTCATTTTACATTGTGAGGAAATTGTTCATTCTTATGTAAGCAAAATTCAGTGAATGGATGTTCAGGTTATTCTTGTTGTCATTGGCTAGTGGTATACTAAATGCCCATATGCATATATCTTCAAATATTTCTGAGGTTGTATCTAATGGGTACATTTCTGGTGGAAGAATCACAGCATCAACTATTAACTGCTATTTTGTCTTTTGCTACTTTTGAATACTGAGAGCTGAAATAAACTTCAAATCCCTTGCCAGGTCTCAAACTTTGTCATCTTTACAAGGCTCACTGGAGAACTATATTTAATAGATGTTTTGATATTATTTTTATTATTGTGATTGAAGTGAATCTATTCTTATGTTAATTGAACAGAAAAGATTTTTGGATGATGATCATTTAAAATTTTTGAAATAACAGTGTGACAAATTACAGCAAGGAAATAAGCAAAAGCAGAGATTCCAATAAAGTGGGTTGTGAAAAACATTTAGCTTTTTCCCTTGGGTATATGCTTCTGATGTCTATGTCACTGGACTATATGAATTATGTAAACATTCATTGTAAACCTTAGATGTCATACAGCACAGTGCTAGAACTAACAGATATCAATGCATAATTGAAGAGTTTAATTATATTGTGTTAATACTTTAAAATTTAAAATTTCCTTTGCCTAATATATATTTTTCCTATTTATTTTATTGCACTTTTTCCTGTTTTATTGGCATATTTTAACACATATTTCCTGTTTTATGACATCAAGAATCTTAAATTTATATTTTTCTTGTCTTCTATTGAGTAGGATACAAATTTATATACATATATATGTATGTGAACACTACATATACATCTTTTTCAAGGTAAGTCATAGTCTCAAACTTTCTTCATCACAAAACACATTTTAAAATTTAAGTATTTCTAATAACTCTCAATTTTTAAATTAAAATGAATGTTTAAAATATAGTTAGTAAATCTTTAATTTTTAATATTTTAAGAAATGTCAGGTTTTTGCCTCAGAAGAAATATCAGAAAATTAAGCAGCCACTGACTTTTTCTCTATATGTATAATTGGAACTGTAGTTACTGACCTTAAATTACTGCTTTTTCTAATCAAACTTTTTCAAGTAGTCAGATGAGTAAGCAACTATAAGTGAAAAAGTGAAGTCGCTCAGTCGTGTCCAACTCTTTGTGACCTCATGGACACCAGGCTCCTCCGTCCATGGGATTTTCTAGGCAAGAGTACTGGAGTGGGTTGCTGTTTCCTTCTCCAGGGAACTTCCCGATCCAGGGATCGAGCCCAGGTCTCCCACATTGTAGACAGAAGATTTCCATCTGAGCCACCACTTGATCTTAGCCAAAAGGCCAAGAAGTGATTATAAAAGGCACATTATTTTATTGTAAAGAATAAGCATTATAGATTTATTTATAGTTCTTTTTTAACAAATTACCAAACCTTAGAAATATATGAGTAAAAGCAACCTTACCACACACACACACACACACACAAATACACATGACATATGTGGTTTCACATGCCATGTAAATGATTTTTCCAATATTGTACTGCTTGGATATTTACGACTAAGCTTCATTGCTCAAGTTATACCATATTTACTTGGCTAAAATAAACAGAAAAAACTAAATCATTTATTAACTAAATCATTTAGCTGCTTTGCAACAGCTCCAAAGCAGTATGACAGAATAATTGAGTACACTTTGAAGCTTTTTCATTAGTAATCTTCATTTTATGCATTCACTGAATTTTTCCATATATTTACATAGAATAAGCCTTATTTACTTCAGAAAAAACACTCACTTTTGCAAATTTGACCTTGTCTTGTATACCTGTATACATATAAATAAGATGATTTTTCTCATAAATGTTGCAAGTCCTAAAGTAATTCAAATGTCTACTGTGAACATAATAAGAATGGTCCTGGGCTGTTCACATATAATTCAAATTGAATACTGACATAAACTTTCATTTCCTCTAAATTTTCTGATCCATAGCGAGGAAAAGAATGTTACCAAGTAAAAACCTCAAAAAATGCTTCTGACATAGAAGAGGCCATTCTTATCACAATTCACACATTTCAGCTACCTTTTATTCTATGAAATTCCTTGTGACATAAATGCAAACTCTGCTTCTTTTCAGGTTTATGCAAAGCTAAAAAGAGAGTGTCTATTTCTAGCCTTGACTGAAAAGTCAGAAAAGAGAATGTGTACTCTATGATTCCAGCATTATTCACCATAAAAATGGTCAAGATGAAGCACATAACCAGGAGTGAAATGACATGAGAGAAAATTAGGATTCATTCATCAGTCATATTATATCTCATAGAATACAAGTGAAGGTTATAGCCTTGAACACATCATTTTAAATAGGCGATTTTAATACTTGGGGGAGTGTTAACTACAGCAATGTTTTATTACTCTCACTATTTTATTCCAACTTTAGAGAAATACTTGTTTAGTAGGAACAACTTGAAACAGTATTATCCATTGTGCTCTCAGTGCGTAAAATTCATTAAATATAAAAACCCATAAGTCAAAAAGAAACGAGTTTAGATTGAATCATTGTCTTATATCATATTATTTGTATATGTTGCTAAATTCAACCACATGCTTAAAATGCACTTTAACAACAGAATTTACTTTAGATTATTTGCTTACAAAGTTTAATATCCTTACAAAGAAAGCTGTTTTTATTTCTCTAACACATGTGTGTGTTCATGTGTACATATGTCTGTACTATACTAGAATCATTGAAATTGAAAGGTAATTATTTTTTAACAGCCTGCACACAAATACATACACACAGAAAGAAATACAAGTGTTCTATGATTTAAAAAAAAAAAACTCTATAAATATACAATAATATCAAAGGGAAAACAGTAACATCTACATGGCAGATGAGTATATCAATCATAAAGAGTGATATCAAATATAGACCTTTTAAATTGAATAAGACAATAATCAGGGAGTAGAATGGAGAGTATAAATTGTGGAGGGATGGGTATTAAATGGAAAAATAAAGAGTGATTATGACATGAATAGTAGTGAATATTGGGCTCCTTAGTAGCTCAGTGGTAAAGATTTCAGGAAACAATCCCTGGATTGGGAAGATCTCCTGAAGAAGGAAATGGCAACCTACTCCAGTGTTCTTGCTTGGGAAATCTCATGGACAGAAGAGCCTAGAGGGCTACAGTCCATGGGATTGCAAAAATGTCAAAGTTGATTTAGCGACTAAACAACAACACAATAGTGAATATTCAACTGTTAAGAGCTTTAAAACAATGATAATCTCAACATGTGAGCATTTTTCCTAAGTAAGAACCATGTTAAATGTTTTGGAGAGGATAACATTGTTACTCATACTTTAGAAAAAGTACTCTGATTAGGTGTAGAAAAGTAAATTGCTAGACAAGAAAAACAATCGACGGAGTAATAGGACTTGTTAGGAATTTAACAGTATAAGAAAAGATGACTAGAGACTTTTTTTTTACTTTTATTTAAATTTTTATTTTTACTTTATTTTGCTTTACAATACTGTATTGGTTTTGCCATACATTGACATGAATCCGCCACGGGTGTACATGACGTCAATGCATTGAGTTTATCATTGATGTGTCCTCTTTTTATTCCTCTTGTGCAGTTGGTTGTATTGATTTATCTTCCAAATTCATAGGTGTGGTGACATATGTGTTGCTTCTGTCAATCTTCAGTCAGAGACTTTTAAGAGACTGAAGATTGACAGAAGCAACACATATGTCACCATACCTATGAATTTGTAAGATAATACAACCAATTGCACAAGAGGAATAAAAAGAGGACACATCCATGATAAACTCAATGCATTGACATCCCTTGAATATATTTTGCATCCCTTTTCTACTGTATGCTTTTCCATGTGAAGAAAAAATATTAAAGTAATTCTTGCCAGGACTTGCAGCACATGGCCAAACACTTAAAAATGTCTTCTGCGATCGCACTTGTGATGCAGGTTGTAGGAAAGAGGAAAAAACTAAGGAATGAGAACACTGAGTCTTATTCTTAGGACTGCTAACTGCAGCACAGTAATAGTAAGTTTATATTTTTTTATCTAAGTTTGAAATTATGCCTGATCATGAGATGGGGCTTTAAGATTATTTACTCAATGTGCTCTCTATATTAACTTTATATTAACTATTAACTATTGAAACCTGACTTTTGCCCTCATGCTCTCATTGATGTACTGGTAGATTGAGCGGAGCTGTTCAAAACTTCCCTGGAAAGAAAGGTCATTTATCACTTTTTCTTTGGGGCATTTGATATGTGAATAGAAAAGCAGAAATGTGACTCTAAAATAGACTTGCTGGCCCAGACAAGACGTGAATAGAAAACACTTGCAAATGGTCACAGCAAATTTCCTTTCGAAGGTCTGAGTTCTTTTCCAGGAAGAAAACAGTGAACCACCATGTTTCTTAACATGTCAGAGAACTTTAAAATACCAAGCACGGTATTGTTTAAAGTGACATGTCACAGCAAGGAACTGATTCACACTATCACTTATGATGTAAAACATTCTGACAGTCCTAATATAATCAACCATGAAACAGAAACAATAAGTATACATTTGGGGAAAAGAGTTTACTTTGACTTAGAACACTTGAAACATTTTCAAGTCTTACACTATTATAATAATTCTTACTGGTTCATGAAACATGCATAGTCACATTATGAAGCATTTTATCAAAATCAATCTTGATATTCAGCATTTTATCCTTACAGGTAGCTGCACTGTACAAATATATCCACTGAGAAAAATTATGAATGTATGACCCCTACAGATATACAAACAGACAAAACTGCTTGATGACACAAACCACCAAGCAAAAGAGGTGGTATTGCAAAGCCTATGACTCTGAGTTAAATTTCTGTGGCCTAAACCACCACCTTATTACCAGACTTTTCCTCTGAGGGTATTTTCCAGTGATAGAGTTAGGAATATTTAGTTAGACCCCAGGCAGGAAGAAGTTAATATCACTGGGCTGAGGAGACAGTGGTTGGAGTTTGGGTTTGCCAGAGTAGACAGAAACCAGAAAGCACAATCTTAAGGTGGAGATAGTAACAGAAAATGGAACGCTCAATTCTCTGTTAACATCCCTAAGTTGATGTCTAAACTTCACATAAACAATATCTGACTTTAAGAAACAGTAGAAAATGTCAGCAAGAAGCCTAAGGAGTTGTGGATTTCATCCATAGGAAATGGAAGAGTTCAATATTGTCAAGTTATCTTGGGTTTGCAACTACATCAAACCTCCTACAGAGCTCAAGAAGAGACAAATTCTAGAAGTAATGACAAACTGAAATGATTCAGCTATACTATAAAGCAAATTGTATGATAAAACAAATTGGGTGAAATATTGATAACTGGTAAATCTTGCTGAATGATACATAGTTCTTTGTACAACTTGAGTGACCCTCCAAATGTTTGAAATTAGTAAAAATAAAGATAAAAGAAATGTACAGGGGTATTGACTGGGTGATATTTAATTTTTAGATTATTAATTAATCTTCTAACCTCTAAGCACATTGTTCTTCTTCATTTTGGTATCCTTTAATATTTCTAGCTTTCATAGTTCAACTTGAATTCATGAGAGTTACAGCTTGTTCATATCACTTGGAATTTTCTGTCTTTTTACTCTTGGTTGTTCTGGTGTTTGAGCAGTTTAAATCTACATATCCATTATGTTTATTAATTTTGTAGAATAGGGCATAAAATATGATTGTTAATTTTAAAATTTGATTAAAACAAAATCACTGGTCTAAAAAAACCAGTTACTCTCAAGCAAGATTTATAAAACACATATATGTATCAAAGTAAGATAATTGCATAGATAAACTGTTGAGAGTCAATGACACAGACAGAACTTTAAAAGCAACCAGAGAAAAATACTAATTATATAAAGGGCAACTAATGATAAGAATAATGACTGACTTCTTATTGAAAGAAATAGAATCCACAATGCAATGAAGCAAAAATTTAAAGTACTGAAAGGAAAACAAAACAGAACAAAACAAAACTCTCAGATCAGTTGAATTTCAATATTCAATGAAAATATTTTTTTCAAAAATAAAAGTGAAATAATGATGTTTTCAGATTAAAAAGAGCTAAAAAAATTTGCTTCCAGCAAACTCACACTAGAAGTAATGATAAAGGAAGTTTTTGGTTTGAAGGGAAATGATAACATACAGAAATTAAGGTCTACATGTGAAAATAAAAAGCATGGTTAGAAATGGTAACCACTTAATATAACATGATTTTTTAAAAATCTTTTGCTTTTAAATGGTAATAAAATACCTAAATAATAAAAGCAATGTATAAAGCAATTTGCAATATATACAGAAAGAAAATATATAACAAAACTAAAGTCCTACAGGCATGGGAGATTATAATGTTGTTAAGATTACTATTTTAATTATAAAGATGTTGTAAACAATTATAAAATATATAATATTGATTCCATTTATAGTATAATTTATAAGGTAGTAATTATTTTGGAGTAAAAGTGATTATAAAGTGTATTTCTTTGAAGTTTTTTCTGCTCTTTGCGATATGCAGTGTCAATTTCTCAGGACTCAGATTAATAAACACTCAATAAAAATCTATTGAGATAGCACCTGAATATTAATTTGAGTAAATATATGATGTCAAATACTTCGAGAAAATAAAGAAAAAAATCTAACACAAATTCAAAGCCCAAGGTTCACATATTGTGTATAGGAAATAAGCTGGTAAACCAAAATAATTAAAATTCTGTCATAAATACAGTTTTGATAGATGACTTCATAACTTTGACAGTAGATTCTAGCTGGGGAGAATGAAGATGGGCTTCATGTAGGAGGAAGCAGCTGATGTAGGACTTAAAGCAAAAGAGAAAGATGAGATTATGAGAAAAGATGTTAGATACTTCCTGGAAAAGGGCCTATGAAATCATCGGATAGAGGTCAAGTATTTTGAAAAGGAAAGTTTTAACTTTGCCCAGAACTTAGGCTACCTAATGATGGGAACACAGAACAAAAGCAGGAATACACAATGACATTGAACACTGAATTCTACTTAAGTAAGTTTAGGTTATTCTTCCATAGACATTTTATCTAAGAGATTGATATCATTCAAGAAACTAATGGAAGCCTACCTTATATGGCACAGGGAGCTAAGCTTGGTACTCTTTGATGACCTAAATGGATGGGAAGGGGTAAAGGGTTGGGAGGTCCAACAGGGAGGGAAGGGATATATGTATACAAATAGCTGATTCACTTTGTTATATAGCAGAAGCTAATACAACATTATAAAGCAACTATATCCCAATAAAAAAGAAATAAATAGTGTGCAACATATTTCTGAGAATTAAAAGTCAAATAAAGTCAAGTGAAAAGTCTATTCACTGTGGTGATACAGTGGTACAGGGCTGTGGTATTACAGTACTGGTGGTGAGGGGATTGGTAGTAAGAAGGAAATGACAGCACTCTATTGTAAAAGTAGATTTGTATAGAATTCAGTATGAAATAAACCTTTGTAGATTTTCCTGAGCACCTCACCTTAATGCTTAATATTTTTCTCATACGTTCTTAGTTTTAAACAACGAACCTATAAAGAGCATTTTGGGATACAATGTGTCCATAAATCAGAAGCAGCTGCTACCTGGACTGCACCATAAGTAATGACATTCTAAAACCTTTGTAAAGATCATTTATTTAGATTCAGAAAAAGCACTATAATGTTCCATAACCATTTATCAAATAGCCTTCAGGAAATTTCAGACTTTATTTCTGTCTCTGTACAAATCATACCGCCATATCCTACCTAAAAGCCTAAGAGGAAATTGCCTATCCAAGAATATTAGTTTTTATTTTCTTAGGGGAAATATCCATATTTAGTGACCACATTAACCTGTAAAAGTCCAAGACAGTTATTCCACCACCTGATACTCAATCAAATGTAAATCAGACTCCTAACCATTTGACAATCAGTACTTTTGTTTTGCTTCATTTTTGATAACACCTACATCAACAGTATCCAGCTGTAACCAAGAGTTTCATGAATGCTAAAACTCTTTTCTAGTTTATAATTTTATGATTATGTTTTGGATAATTTCAGCCATGGAATAGTACATGTTTTTGAATTAAAACTATAAATAATTGAGAGCTATTCTGTAAAAAAAGATAACTTGAATTTAGATGCTGACAATTAATAGGCAGTTCAACAATTTCCCTGAGCAAAGTAAGCATAAATATTACATATCTTTGAATTAAAATATATTGGTCAATTAAATTATATATTAAATTTATTTTATGAATACTAAAATTTTGTTCAAAAATAATAATTGTCAATAATTGATATATCTGTAAATTTATCTCTTCATGCAATAAATGTGTTTTAATAGCCAAATATTAAAGTAATAAAATTAAATTCTGCTCATTAAGTATAGACATATGGTCAATTGATTATTAACCATAAGTACAGATTTTTCAAGATCTAAACCTAATATATAAAAAATCAATTGTGTATGAAATTTCTCTACAGGAATAGTAGGAACCTTTGCTATACTTTTTCTTAAATTTACTTGAATTATTCTCTTGAGTGATATTAGTACTACCCAAGTAATTCAGTCACACATCTATTCACATTACTGAAAAATCACATGGCTATTGTTATGAATTTGTAATCTTCAAGAATAAGAACCAAAGGTTTCCCTCGTTGCAGAAAACAGAATCAGTAAACCTCAGCTTGAATTATTGTGAAAATAAAAATGCTTTTTATTTCAGCATGTCTTTTTCTCTTGCATTACAAAGACCTGAAATGACATAAAATATTCTACAACATTTCCTTATAAAAATATCCTCACAATGTATCCCTTAGTCCTCCACTACACCCTGACATTGAAAATAAATGAGCATCCCAGAATTGTGCTCTACTCATGACGAATGTGTACACTAGTTCAATAGGGATTCACATCCCATGATGTGTATGAAAACATCACAGCATGGAATTTTCTGCTTTTCATAGTGGTGGTCTAATTTCACCCCGTTAGACCAGCTTTTATTTAGGGGTGTGTGTGTGTGTGTGTGTGTGTGTGTGTTTCTTACTGTCTGCAATCCCAACACTTGGATTTATCCACATGAAATTTTAAAATTTTTTATTAGCACTTCCTAGCTACAGACTCAGCTCCCTCCTTCCATAATCCTAGAAAACAACAGGAATTTGGAGTTAAGAAATCTTAATGATGTTTTAATTTAACCTAACAAGAATCTGAAGTTTGGGAAAGTTAGTTGACTTACAACTTTTGCACTGTTACTGGATGGCACAATCAGGACTGAACCTTGTAAGCTTTGTTTGGTGTGTGTACACTTGTAGATTTATTAAATTTCACTGCTGCCATTTTGTTTGTTCTAAGACTAATTCCTTTAAATTCAGGATTGAACCCTAGATTTCACATCCAAGGATCAGATACATTTCTTTCTACAATTTTATATCAGCTATAAATTAATATATCTTATCATATACTGTGATACCTAGCTTCTGAAAAATAAGAAGGGGAAAAAAATAAAAAAAGCTTTGAAAACGTCTTACCATTAGAAGCTCCTATTCTTTCCCAATCTTGATGCATGGTAAATGCAGTGGGTCTTCACTTGGGGTATTGCCACTGCAATGGAGTCTTAAAGATTCAGTTTAAGTTTACCCGGGTCAACCAGAGCAAGGTGGTCAAAAAGACAATATGTGTTGTGTTCAAAATATTAATTTGTCATCATAACTCAAGTGTTTGACCAAGTTCAAGGGTGAGAGCTGAGCTAGTTGCATATGCAAGTGAACAATAATGTCAAATGCTAGGAGAACAGATTAGGAGAGAATTTACAGAGCCTTAAGAATAGGGCTTCCTGGATGGCTCAGGTGGTAAAGAATCCGCCACGATGCAGGAGACCTGGGTTCAATCTCTGGGTGGGGAAGATCCCCCTGGAGAAGGAAATGGCAACCCACTCCAATATTCTTGTCTGGAAAATCCCATGGACAGAGGAGCCTGGTTCCCTACAGTCCATGGGGCCGCAAAGAGTTGGACATAACTGAGTGACTGACACACAGAAAAGCTTAATAAATGCTAAGGAGTAGTTGAAATCACATTTTTATAATGAACTAAATAGATGGTGACAGCATATCTAAGAAAAGGTCTTCTTACAAAAGAGATAAAGTATTTTTTCCAAAAAGTGTTTTATTTTGTTGAAGTTTTTCTTTCATATGAGTATTGTTTCCACTGGTAATATAAAAATATTTGACACATAGTTTTGGTTTGAATATCCTCATGTGAAAAATTCTTCTATTTTAATGTGTTTTCTATTTTGGGTTCATGATCTTGTTGAAACTTGTCCACAGTCAAAGTGAGGTTTTTTTCCCAAGACAAGTGATAAAATATTTTATGAAAAGTCATTTAATAAAAGCACCCACTTCACTATTTTTTGACAGATTATAGAACTAATTAAAAATGAACAAGGAGCAAGAAGATCTAAAGCATAACATATATTTTTTAAATGTCAGTGCAGTAATGGTGATCAGTTAATTAATGTGCAATCAATATTTAGAAAGAAATATTTCTGTTTATGGCTAAAACTAAATGCTTGTAGAGGAGCCTTGATTACCTTAAGATTACTAGTATCTCTTTTTATCTGTGTCTACTCTTCTGTATCTGTGAATCTCCAAGGATGAATCCCTTTGTGCAAGGCCCATGAACTGAATGTGTCCTTTACACATTGCCTTAGGAAAAGAATCATAAGGCAATTTCAAGTCCTTGGACACAAACATTTGTCAGTTGAACTTGTAATATCCTGATGCTGGTTATTAAATATAGTGTGAAAAGTGATGTTAAATGAGGGATGTTGGAAAGTGCCATGTGACTAACCTAAGGCAAAATAAGAGGGAAAAAAGGATCAGGAATTGAAATGCATGGAGCAAAATCAGTATGACTTATGGAACCAGAGGAGAGAGATATCAAAAGAAAAGGAAATAATAGGTTTTTGATAAAAGAAGTTGCATTTGAAAAAAATATATACTGTCACATACAAAGAGTAAAGTATTAACCAAGATTTTGTCTATTTCACCAACATTTCTGATCTAATAGCGATAAGCATAACTTCTGAGATACTGGATAATTTTCATGTTTTCATTTTTGTCTGATTCTATCCTATTTGCCCGAGTTGCCAGGGAGTCAAACAATATTTATATCATTAGAGTCACCTCTAGTGTTTTGTGCCAAAAACTAAAAAAATAAATAAATACATGACTAATGGGAAATTTTATTATTAATAATTATTTGTTTTGTTTTATGCTCAGAATTTGAAACTACCTCAGCACTGGGCATAAACTGGGGATAAGTCACAGTGAAAAAAAGGAATTAGTGTATGGGTGGAATAGAATGAATGTGACTGGTAAGAGGACAATAGATAATTAGAAAATTCTGGATGGCAGAAAGAATATGTCACCTATTTCAAGACACAGCAGAAAGAGGAGTGAGGCACTAACTCTCTTTCGTCAAAACTGGATACAAAAAGGCAGTTACATATTCCCTGCTACTATTTGATCGTGATTGTTAATGAACAAGTTTTCACCTGCTGCAACTGGAATGGAATTAAGTCTGTCTAAGGGTAGTGTCTTTTTTCTAGTTCTTTTTTTTTTTTTTTTCTTTTCTTCCCTCTGCTTTAAATCCTTTGGTCTGGATTATTGGCAAGATATAGTTCATTTTGACTGATTAGGAGACAGAAACATCTAGAAGTTTTCAAATTACTTGTTTTTCATATACAGCATACTACTATTAATTACAATAAATTATTCATCAGCAGAGACTAATATATTTTAGTAACAATTGTATGTTACAGTTTTATTTGCTTTGCCTTATATAATGCATCAAATTATTTTTACTCATGACTTAATTTTTGAAGAAATTAAAAAAAAATCTTTTAGATACATGCACATGAAAGCATATCATATCTAGCTGATTAATAGTGAATTAAGTCCACAAATAGTTTATTCTTTGAGGCTTACTATGAATACTGACCTAATCTAACTACCTGAATAAATTGCATTCCCCACATTATCCTACTGAATGAATTGACAACATGATACCTCTGGATATCGCCATTAGTCAAATACTTTAATTATTAGTGACATGGAAATTTGATGTAAAAAATAGCTATTACTTTCAACTTCTAGACTTATCATATAAAAACTCTTACCTTGCCTACGTATTGTGTGTCTGTACCTGTATACTCTTCCAACAAGAAGAACTGATTCCACATCCAGCCACGCTTGGTGCGATGTAGCATTTTACCATCATCTTGTGTCAAACCCACTATCCTTCCACTTGGTAAATCACTGTTACCTTTTTCTTGAAATGGGATAGCATCAGTTGTATGATACATATAGGTCCAGATGAATAGTGATAGGCAATGATAAGTCCTCATTATCTGTGGCTTCAGCAGGAAAGCAAATTCAATGTAGTGTCCTTTTCCTCCTGAAAAGTAGTAGGAGAAAAATAGTTTATTAGACTGTGTTTCTTTTTCATATAACCTGTAACCTGCAAAACTTTTCTGAATATAATTTAGATGTATTATTTATATTATTGACATATATTTGGATATACATTAATGGATTATCATTTAAAACTTATATTGATAGTAAAGGAGAAGTGTATAGAAAAAATAAACAGAAAACAGCTGAATTACTACTACTGTAATATGACATGTAAATGTGAATATATTCATATTTTAAAATATTCATTATTTTGAAAAAAAGTAAGCTCTATAATACACCAAAGATCATATTGAGTTCCTAAAGTCCTCAAGACCAATGAAAGTTGAATATTTATTAATATATAAATGTATGTGAACAAGAATACTATTTTCTGTTCACAACCTACCAAATTTTATAAGCTGTTTCTCCTCCACCACCTCTTTCTCTCCTTTCTCTTCTCTTTTTCTTCTGTAACATGTTGAGATGTTGCCTCAAGGCAAATTAAATGATACCAAATATACTTTGGATGTGCCTTTAATTACTTAGCATTGTAAGGTTGACCCTTTACAATCAATAACTTTTTTCCCAACTATGAGTTGAGTAAGTGAGGAGAATGTGCTCTCCTCCTGTTCATTTATAATATCTTGTTTGATATTGTAAAAAAAAACACATTTATTTCAAATAATAATCATAACAAAAAGGAAAATACAAAGTTGGTATTACAAAATTAGATAGGCAGTTTTACCTATGAGATAATTTGATCCAGAATTTTGAACTGTTTTGGTATTTCAAAATTAATTTTATCTATTAGTACTTTAATTTGAGACATATATAATCTAGAACATTTGAGATGTTGTTACTGATTACAATGATTTGATAAGCAAGAAAAACCCATCTCAAACTAGTACAGGCAAAAGTAAATAAATAATTCATTAGATTATAAAATCAAGTGTGGAAAGGAGATGATGAAAGGAGTAGAGAAGCAACTGGGCACTTCCTGCTCATGAAAACTGAGAATTAGGGCCTTGGGTACTGGAGTTCTTTTTTTTTCCCTTCTCTCTCTCTCTCTCTGTCTCTCACTCTTCTCTGGCTTCAACCTAAGGCTTCTCAACCTGATAAAATCTGCAAATACATGAATTTCAGATTCAACATCTTCCAATTAAGAAAACAACTGATAGTCTTTTCTATTTTGAGTTTAAAAAACAAAAACTCCTAGAAGTGGGCTCTAATTTACCCGGCCTCGGCCAGATGTCCAGTACTAGACTATGTACCTGTGGATTTAGTTGCAGTTAAGACTTCCCTGGTTGCTTAGGTGGTAAAGTGTCTGTCTACAATGCGGGAGACCCGGGTTCGATCCCTGAGTCGGGAAGATGCTCTCCTAGAGAAGGAAATGGCAATCCACTCCGGTACTCTTGCCTGGAAAATCCCATGGACAGAGGAGCCAGGTAGGCTACAGTCCATGGGGTTGCAGAGTAGGACACAACTGAGCGACTTCACTTACTTACTTATCAAGTCATAAAAGTCATATATAGCCCTCAAGCTTGGCTTATATCTTATTATCTGAGACTTTCGGATACTTACCTGCATCATGAGGTCTCAATTACTTCTTTTATTAAAGGAGAATAATCAGTACCTGCCTCATAAAGTAATGTTATTTATTTCATTTTGAACATTTATCACAAAGTCATAGCTATTTATAATACAAAGATTAAATTTTTACAGTAGCATATACCTATGAGAACACTGAAGTGTGAAGAATTACATAATTTGACAAAATTCATACAGATAGTACAAGTTGGAGCCAGATTTTAGATTCTCAGCTTTAAACTAATTTTTACATAATACATGTAGCTTATAGTAAATCAGCACAGTGCTAGCATACAATTCCCCAACATGTTAGTGTTTTCGTTATCAGTCAAAGAGGTTTGCTCCCAATGTATACCAATATAATAAAGAATGGATACTTGCTATTGTACAGACCTTGTCCACCTATATGTACTCTAATTTCCATACCTATTATTAAAAAAAATTATTACTTAACAAAATACACATATGTAACCACAAATCTACACACTCAGAACGAGAGAAATCAAAGTCATGTTATTATTTTTTAATCTGAAAGCATGGGTGGTGATAATTATTATTGATGGGAGAAATTTTCACTTATTGAGGTATGAGAAAGTCATTCTGGCTTATACCTGACTTAAGTTGAACTTTATGCTAATTAGAAAAGCCTATCTGTGATCTATTGAACATACATTACAAATCTGTTTTAACCATTTAAGAAGAGAGTACATTTGAAAACCAAAATGGAGTAATTGTGGTTTAGTCACCCAAAATGGACATAGTTTCAGACATGTCCCTGCATCACCAAGAACTTGAATTTCCTGATTTCAGATTCAACAACACCAGTCATTCTCAAATTAACATCCTTTAGTAGCTGCAACATTATGGTTTCAAGGTCTTCCCTTTTAACTCTGCAATCATTTTGGACACCAACTTATCCTTGCTTAACAAGTATCCTTACTTCTTGTAGCTCCACTCCTAGTTCTTGATGAGCAGTTTATATAATTTTTAATGCATAAAAGTTTTTGCCTTTATCAGTCATCACCATTTTGTAGTCCAGCAAAACAATATTCAAGTTCTTGATTCAGTGTCTCTGGAGCTCTTGCGCTCCATCTGGCTCAAAGAAAACCCTTTGTTTTTCCTTACAATAGATTGTTTATTACTTCCATCAGCAACCTCATTATAGATTGTTCATTGATCATTCCTGTTGACTTTACATAGCTAGTAGTAATCTTGTAAACTACTGAAAACTGGGAAATTTAACCACAACCCATAAAACTGTGAAATTTAAGAAGAGTACAACAGCAAATAATACATGCAAAACACATCATGAAAAGTATCTAATGGTCAATAGTTTAGAATATGCCCCACATTTTATTTATCAGGGATGAAAGTGAAAGTGAAGTCATTCAGTCGTGTCCAACTCTTTGAGACCTCATGGATTGCAGCCTACCAGGCTCTTGCATCCATGGGATTTTCCAGGCAAGAACACTAGAGTGGGTTGCCATTTCCTTCTCCAGGACATCTTCCCAGAGATTGAACCTGGGTTTCCCACATTGTAGGCAGATGCTTTACTGTCTGAGTCACCAGGGAAGTCCTTTATCAGGGATGGTGTGGTAGAAAATGAGCAGCCAGAGAATCTCAAGAATAGCTTAACTCACTTTGATAAATAATCACACTTCCTTAGTAGACTACACTGGGTACCCTGTTTTCTTCCCACTGGGAGATTTCCATGAGAAATTGAAGAGCATTCTTCATTTCCTGTCATTTGTTTTGTGATATCCACTTTAGGTAGCATGTAAGTCTTTAAGCTGAAAAGTTCAGTTGTATTAGATGGAGCCAAAGACTTAGGCCAAGGCCAGCATTCCATAGGTCTCTATAATCTATCGTAAGAAATTTGCTTTCATTTCAGTGCAAAATGGAAAGTACTTGAAAGGCTTTAACATGCCATGCTTAGAAAAGACCAATTTGGCTACAGATTGGGAAACAGGTTAGAAGATAGGAAAGGATTTGGGGAAACAGTCTATCACTGTAATCCAGAAAGTGATGATGATGGCTCACAGAGAAGTGGTTTGAAGTGGACACAATCTCTGCTCATATTTCCTTTGATTCTTTAATATGGCCACATACACACACTACATGCACTGCAATTTTTGTATGCTTTGCTTCTAATGGCCTGCACCTGCTACTCTCTTTGAAGGACTTCCCTTGGTTACTGGAGCCACTTTGCCCACAGGCACAGGGAGCCTAAAGTGCCTGCAAGTTTACAAGTGTCTCTCATGGAATCCCTGAGCTACTGTTTAACAGGTGCAGAAATATTAAAAACCAACATGTTATTTGCATCCTGCAGTTCCCCTAAAGAATCATGCTGAGCCTGGACTGACTGAAATAACACCCTCACTTAGATTATTTTTCTTGTCTTGTTTTCCCACTCTCTCCCACACTTCCTGACCTGGAAGCAATCTGTTAACCAATCACTTGCACCCAAATCCTTGCCTGTTTCTGGGGAACCAAAGATCAGAGTAAAATCTTCATAGTCAATATTCAACAGAGAATGTTGATTGCATTGATTTTTTTCAGTTCAGTTGCTCAGTCATGGCTGACTCATTGCAACCCCACAGGCTGCAGCATGCCAGGCTTCCCTGTCCATCATCGACTCCCAGAGCCTGCTTAAACTCATGTCCATTGAATCAGTGATGCCATCCAACCATCTCATCCTCTCATCCCCTTCTCCTCCTGCCTTCAATCTTTCCCAGCTTCAGGGTCTTTTCCAATGAGTCAGTTTTTCATATCAGGTGGCCAAAGTATTAGAGTTTCAGCTTCAGCATCAGTCCTTGTATTGATTATAAAGTATTAAATAAAGGAGAAATAAATTATAATTCCTAGATTATTAGTTTGTGAACCAGGCAAATGATTGAACAAAATCTTGAGCCACTTGGAGTGGCATTTATATCGGGGGCTGGGGGAAGATTCATTAGAAAAATTGTTTCTTTTTTCTCCTTGTTCTTGGTCAAATGAAATCTTTTTTTTTTTTTTTTTTTTTTTTTTTTTTACTGCTACTACTAACATTTCAACATAATAATAGGAAGCAAAGTTATTCACTGGTCTACTGACTTTATATAATTTATATATTTATGTCAACCTTTTAAACTAAAGTCTTCTATAACTCCTCATAGTTTTCATATTGTAAGGAAACTGAGGCACAGAGAGTTTAACTGACTGCACAAGTTCACATAAATAGCAACAGAAAGACTGAAAACTAAAACTAGGCATTCACTTGCAGTTGGGCTCTACTGCTCCCGAAATAGACTACTTAACATCTGTGATGCTGGCAACTTACATTTATTCCAACTCGCCTTCTGTGTTGTAGGCACTGTGCTAAGTCTTTTTTCAAACAGTTTCTAAAATTCTCCTCATAACCATATTACAAGGAAAGTATGACCATACGAGAAAGACGGGTAAACTGGAACTGAAGTAACTTGTTAATATCACAGAAAGTCAGGCATGTGTGGGAAAGTAAAAGGGTCTAGGATTTGAATTCTGTTGTACTGATATCAGTGCTTCTGATATTAATTGTTCTGCTGTAAAGTAATATTACTGCTTATGCAACTTACCTGGAGGCCTCCTTTATGATCTTTAAATGCTTGCATAAATCAAGGTTTTTCCTTACTCACACTCTGACCTTGAACAATGTTACCTGGTTCATCCATAGTCAACTCCTTCTCATTATTTTCAATTTCTATGTCATATTTTGTTTTCTTTCAAAATCTTCCAAAGTAACCTTTTCAAAAATAGCTTAGCCAACTTCAGTCTCCATTGATTTCTTTCATACCATCCATATTTCTTTCATATAACTTAAAATGATTTTAATTACATATTTCATTTAGTAGATTATATGTTTATTGACAGTTTCCTCTAGTTATAATGGATGGTTGTGGGATATTTTGTGTCCTGCATGAAACAATTATTGACATACCATAGGTACTTTACTTATGTATTTGTAAAATTAACTGATTAGTTGATTCATGCCTAAACTGGATAATCCTCATTTGAGCCTGTGATCAAATATGAGATTGATGATATCTGATTGCATAAGTATCTAATAAAAATATGGAAAGAGATTAACTGGGAGGAAATGTGCTTTTTAAAAGGGTTCTGGGGGAAAAAGTCTTTAAAAAAAGAGTTCTAGTGTTTTTTCTAACAAGTAAAACTCAAGGTGCAGTGAAGTAAGACTGATATTCATAAAAGTTTGCATAACATGGGATTAAGTATGAACTTCACAAAGTGATTGGTATAAATTATAAATTATAGACTGTTTGAACAGTGAAGCCCTTTTATTAAATATCTTCTTTATTTTCCTCATGATTCTAAGTATAATTCATTCACCTTTAGGAAAAATTAATGTACCCCCTTGTGTGGCCAATTTAACATCTGTACATTCCTCAGCTCTTAAACAATAGTGCACATCATAAAGGGTTCTGTTGTATTTGTTTTTAAATTTAGCAAGCTCTTATCCCATAGGGTTTATTAAAAATTCTTCATAGCCTTTATTTATTCAATAGCAACAAGCTGATTACTAAATTTTCTATGGTTAATTATCTCTATCAGCCTAAAATGCTCTGCATTTTAATCACATTTTTGTTGATAAATAAAAACATCAGATGTATTATGAAGTATAATATTTTAAGTTTGGTTTAATCCTGATTTTGTAATCAAGGAATTGACTTGAATGTTGTTAACTTTAAAAACTGAAAATTATTTTATTATCATTCCCTTGTTCTCTTAATTATATTTCAATTGCACTTGACAAAAATGACTGTTGGCTATTTGTGAACCAAGAAAAAATGTAAATTATTGTAATTAAGTAGGATGTTCATCATACAAAATTACCAGCCAGATTTTAATTATATCATTATTTCTTATCCTTAACTCAAAGTATTTTCAAATTTCCAACCATATTTTTCAGGCAAAGTTTCTGAGATAAAATGTACACACAAAACAAGTGTATAGGATTGATTGTAGTATCTTATTTTAAGATTTGTAGTCAATAACCTACCTCCACACACATTTACATATTTATCTAAAGAAAAACAAACAAACAAAAGAAACAACAAATAAACCTCTGGGTTATGGTCATATATTCTGAATCCTTTTCCAGATGAGACATATAAGGTTTGGAGAGAGAAAGAAAACTGTTAATATTTCTGATTACCCAGTTACTCTGTGGATTTGGCAAATGGCATACATATGTTGTTTTTTCTTGGCTAGTGATCTTTCCAACACACTATTGTAGTTTATTATGCTGTTTGGTGAGATAAGTCTAACAGTTTAGCTAGTTAAATGATGCATGTACAAAGAATCAATACTATGAATGTGAATAGATATCAAAATTACAAGTCTTGTAAGTCTTGTAATCAAGGATCTATTGAATAGGGACATAGAGGATTATAAAATCTGAAGACATATAAACAATCTATTGTCAGAATCTAAGAGAAACTCTATAAGAATAATGTTCTAGATTAAAAAATAACTGATAATGGATGACTCTATGATTTCTGGAAAACACATCAACTTTCAAACAAAAGGAAATAGGCAAGGAAATTTTTCCCCAATATCAGTCCCCTAAATGGGCTGAAGAATTGATGCTTTTGAACTGTGGTGTTGGAGAAGACTCTTGAGAATCCCTTGGACTGCAAGGAGATCCAACCAGTCCATTCTGAAGGAGATCAGCCCTGGGATTTCTTTGGAAGGAATGATGCTAAAGCTGAAACTCCAGTACTTTGGCCACCTCATGTGAAGAGTTGACTCATTGGAAAAGACTCTGATGCTGGGAGGGATTGGGGGCAGGAGGAGAAGGGGACGACAGAGGATGAAATGACTAGATTGCATCACTGACTCGATGGACGTGAATCTGAGTGAACTCCGGGAGTTGGTGATAGACAGGGAGGCCTGGTATGCTGCGATTCATGGGGTCGCAAAGAGTCGGACACGACTGAGCGACTGAACTGAACTGAAATGGGATCAAAAAGATTGAAACTTACATGTGACCTTCTATTACAGATGCCCCCTTTGTAGTTGGCCAAGATACTACCGTATCTGTTCGGTTGAGGTACCCCCCTATAATATAACAAGATAAATAAAAAAGGGACATGTTAGGGGATGTTATTTTGGACATATTTTAATTGGGGGACCTGCCTTACAAGTGAATCATTTTAGTCAGGGTCAGAGATGGGAAAACTGTTAAGAGACAGTCATGTTCACAACTTGTTTAAGAAATTTGGCTAGTAAGGTGTTATTGGAATTTGATATCACAAAGAGGGACAGTTTTTGTTTCTGTGTTCTTAAACACTCGAAACTGGACAAAAAGACTTTCAAGTTGGTGTGGCAAAATGACATAACATTCAGCATAAAATTGGACTGTATTAAGACTAAGAGAAATGCACACCATTTAATTAACATAAACACATACAACAACACTTTCACCTGAGGGAAGAATAAAAAACAAAGAACAACAGTGGGTCTATGAAAATGCAGGAAATTAGATAAAGAGAAGGCTTTCCATAGGAAAGAATAATTATGCTCATATAGAAGTTAAAAGTCACCAAACTCAACACTTCTTACAACCTGTGAGCCACTTGTTTTTCTCTTCTTGCCCTTTAAATTTCTGCTGTTACATTTTTAATTCACCAATAAAGAATGAGAAGCCCTAGGCCCTCACTGTCCATACTAGTAAAAGCGGAACTCCAGAACTATGCACGGCCTAGCTAACTTACTCTTACTCTCTCTGTCTCTGTATATGTGTGTGTGTATATCTCTTTCTCCCTCAAATCCTCCTCTCCAGGAAACAGATATGTGCACTCAGGCATGCCATGTGCTTTCCAGGAGTTGTGAGAATAAACCTTTGGGCTTTTTTCTTTTTTTCCAAAGTTTTTTGAGTTTTGGTGCTGAGAGTGTTTTACAGTGTCATTGCTTATCAGTAGGCTCAGACTGGCACAAAATGTAGGTGAATGGGTAAACAAATTGGGATATACTTATATAATATTATTCAGGGGCAAAAAGAAATGAGCTATCAAGTCACTTGCAAAAAATTGAGAAAACAGATGCCTTGTGATAAGTGAAATGTTAAAATGTAGCATTCAAGTTTGAAAATATTGAATCATTAAAACTGAATGACAGTCTGGAAAAGGCAAAACTACAGACACAATAGAAAAACCAGTGGTTGCAGCGGTTTGGGAGGAAGATAATAAGGGTGAATATGTGTACAAAGGGGAACTTTTGAACAGTGACTTCTGTATGATACTACAACAGTGGCCTATGTGACATTATACATCTGTCAAAAACCCATGCAACTTTACTCAAATAATCAGCTTTAATTTATGCACTTGAAAAAAATCACTTAGGAATTGAAAACAGCAGAGGTTGAATCCAAGAAGGAATGCAGGCTACTACAAGAGAATTGAACATTAAAATAGTATGAAACCACCTGAGTGAAGGGTGGGGGAAGGGAGAGAAAGGTGCTGCTCTAAACAACTTTGGGAATGAGTCTCTAAGACTAAATAGGAAGAAACTGAACATATGCATTGCCTTCTAGCCAATAAGTTTGTTTCTTCCAAGAATATAGGTTAAGAATTATGCTGCTGTATATATATATATATATATATATATATATATATATATATATATGTATATATGTATATATACTGAAATTGAACAATTAAGTAATTGGATGGCAGATATTGGAAGTCACATTTCTCACTGCTGTTGTGAGAATTTACAGATAAACAAGGAAACGGGTCCCTTGGACTTCAGGGAGATCAAACCAGTCAATTCAAAAGGAAATCAACCCTGAATATTCACCAGAAGAACTGATCCTGAAGCTCTAATACTTTGGCCATGTGATGGGAAGAATTGACTCATTAGAAAAGACCCTGATGCTGGGAAAGATAGACAGCAAAAGGAGGGGTGGGGGATAGGCAGAGGATGAGATAGTTGGATAGCATCCCCAACTCAATGGATGTGAATTTGAGCAAACTCCTGGAGACAGTGAAAGACAGAGGAGTCCTGTGTGCTGTAGTCCATGGGGTCACAAAGAGTCAATCATGACTCAGTGACTAAACAACGAAGGAAAGGAGGACAGCATGATCCATGTGGTAACAGATTAGAATTGGAGACATCAGTGAAAACTTATGTACTTTAATGTAATCACAGATGCTTATATATTGAAATATTTATAGATATGGGTTACACATATAAATTACATGTGTATTTATTTACTTTATTAGTTGAGATGGCCTGCCAACAATACCATATAGTACCAATGAACTCACCTAGTATACTGATCTTAGTTTCTAATACCATTCCAAATTAAAGGAACTGGGGCTTCTTGGAGAAATGTCTGATTATAGAACTAGCCAAGGAAACACACAAGATAAGCCTTTCGTAGTGCCAGTAAGTGAATGGTAGTGTTAGTTGCTCAGTCCTGTCGTACTTTTTGTGACCCCATGAACTATAACCCTGCCAGACTCCTCTGTCCATGGGTTTTTCCTGACAAGAATACTGGAGTGGGTAGTTATGCCCTTTTTCAGGGGATCTTCCTGACCCAGGAACTCAGCCTGAGTTTCCCACATTGCAAGTAGATTCTTTACTGTCTGAGCCACCAAGGAAGCCAGAAAGTGAGTCAGTGCTTAAAATAACACAGACATGCATGTGTATGTATATGCACACGCACACACAGACACACACAAACACACACACACCTGAAACTTTCAGTTCAGTCAGTTCAGTCGCTCAGTTGTGTCTGACTCTTTGCGACCCCATGGACTGCATGCAGCATGCCAGGCTTCCCATTCATCAACAACTCAAACTCATGTCCTATGAGTTGGTGATGCCATCCAACCATCTTATCCTCTGTCATCCCTTTCTCTTCCTGCCTTTTCCCAGCATCAGGGTCTTTACCAATGAGTCAATTATTTGCATCAGGTGGCCAAAGTATTGGAATTTCAGCTTCAGTATCAGTCCTTCTGATAAATATTCAGGACTGATTTCCTTTAGGATTGACTGGTTTGATCTCCTTGCAGTCCAAGTGACTCTCAAGAGTGTTTTCCAACACCACAGTTCAAACATTACACCATCCACAGTCAATTCCTTTAACTCTACCCATGCCATCTTTTGGGGAGTCCCTTGTGGCTTAGTGGTAAAAAATTTGCCTGCTGTGAAGGAGGTGGAGTTCGATCCCTGGGTTGATAATATCCTCTGGAGAAGGATATGGCTACCCATTTCAGTATTCTTGCCTGGGAAATCCCTTAGACAGAGGAGCCTGTCAGGCAATAGTCCATGGGGGGGGGTCCACAAAACCGGACATGACTTAGCAACTAAGCAAAAACAACAACAAACCTTTTAAGTACTTCACATTCATTCAGTATGTTGTTTCCTGAAAATATCCTGACAGAAACACTGGGGAAAAGGTAAAAATGAACTAATTGTCTAAGAGTACAACTTACATGTAATATGAGATCATACATGAAGTCATCAAAAAATCCACTTAGTAATTCTTTCACCAAATATGTACAAAGTGCCTACTCTTTTTCTAGGTGAAAAGAACTGCAGATTCCTTAAGGAGTTTCAGTTCAGTTCAGTTCATTCACTTAGTCATGTTGGAATGTTTGTGACCCCACAGACTGCAGCCTGCCAGGCTTCCCTGTTCATAGCCAACTCTCAGAGCTTGCTCAAACTCATGTCCATCAAGTTGGTGATGGCATCCAACTATTTCACTTTCTGTTTTCCCCTTCTCCTCCTGCTTTCAATCTTGTCCATCATCAGGGTCTTTCCCAACGAGTCAGTTCTTCTCATCAGGTGGAATTTATATTCTAAGTTTATATTCCAAGAATATGTTCTACATATATAACATGAGCAAATGTGCTTATGACACATATCTGAAGAGGTTACTGAGATTACAAGTGATTTATTGAATAATATTGAATCAGGAAAATGAAATAAAATTCTATATTTCAAATTTTTAATCAGTGGAGAAAGGTGTAAATGAATTTTCTACTGGTGGTTTCATGTAAGCTTCCAGTGTCAAAATGAACATCAGAACCTGACAGAGGCAAGTTAATAAGTGTCTCACATATACTTGTCTCACTAAGTATTTCTCATTTAAGGAAGAGCACAGTGTTAAAAAGTGTCCATGTTTAAAACTATATTTGATTTTACACAGCTTTTCTCCCAAATTAGCTCTAGAAAGCAATAGTTCACACCAAACTGCTGGCCAGCTTATGTCTTAGGGTAGAGCAGGAGATTCCAGGATCAAGTGGATGGTGGGATATGCTTTGAAGTACAGAGGAGTGAAGGGAAAATTAAGTAGTTATGGAAGAACAAATTACAAAACAAATATGCAAGCATTTATACTAATTACCATATACAGATACAAATGGGAAGTTAATAGTTTAATCAAAAATTATATATTATGGATTTTAAGGGCTTTACCAGGTAAAGATTCAGACGGTAAAAATTCTGCCTGCAATGTCGGACACCTAGGTTCGATTCCTGGGTACGAAGATCAGTTGGAGGAGGGCATAGCAACCTACTCCAGTATTCTTGCCTGGAGAATCCCCATGGACTGAGGAGCCTGGCAGGTGACAGTCCATGGAGTTTCAAAGATTCAGACATGACTGAAGTGACTTAATACACATACATGGATTTTAAACAGGAATTTTAACTTCTTTGTTTCATGAATCTATCAATCTGATAACAATATTTTAATGCATGAATTAAGAAATAAGATGTATAGTATTAAAATGGAGATCAATTTTATTAAAATACAACTATTAATCTATTTTTAAAAACATTATTATAAAATATGGCTTCCTCAGTTGTGCCAGTGGTAAAGAGTCTGCCTGGCAATGCAGGAGACACAGATTCAATCCCTGCATCAGGAAGATCCACTGGGGTAGCTAATGGCAACCAACTCCAGTATTCTTGCCTGGAAAATTCCATGAACAGGGGAGCCTGGCAGGTTACAGTCCATGAGGGGAGCAAAGAATCAGACACAACTGAGCACATGCACCACATATATGCTAAAATAAGGCATATACTTAAGTAATACAATGAATAATAAGACCTAGTAGCAGATCTGATTGATTCCAAAGTTTACAAAGAAAAAATGAGCAAACATGATATTTAGAAAGTTATTTTATTTCTACTTATGATAAAGTCACAGATACCTCTAAAACTTCTGTAGATTGATACCTATAAACACAAATTTGGGATATGTTAAACTTCAGTAAGAAATTAGTATGGATAGTAATGCAATGTTTCCGAGTTTAAATGTATGGACTCCATATTTTAAAGTAACAGGGACTTAAAATTTGAAAAAAAAAAAAAGTATTTACATTGACATTACAGATGTAGGCAGAAGAGTAGAATAAACAGCAATTATGAAGAGGGATATGGGTTAATATCCTAAGCATAGAGGAACTTATTAACTAGTCTTTAT
Organism: Budorcas taxicolor; assembly: GCF_023091745.1. Classification (NCBI taxonomy): domain Eukaryota; kingdom Metazoa; phylum Chordata; class Mammalia; order Artiodactyla; family Bovidae; genus Budorcas; species Budorcas taxicolor. Next base: position 49,916,967 of record NC_068929.1, on the reverse strand, counting down.
TTTCATCATATCTGTAATAGGAATCATAAGTCTATCTTCACAGAATGTATAAAATCATGTGCATAAAGAAACCTTGAAATATAGTCAATCTGTGTTAATTAAACTCTTTCATTCAAACTGGCCTATTGATTAGGTCATTATATAATTATATTATATTAATATGCAATAAAACAGTGTGCATTTGTCTAGAAAACTTAAAATATGAGGTTTTAGAGGGTCCTTGTAAACTATCACATTAACTATTTAATAGGCATAAGCACATCCACGGCTTACTATAAGTGCTAATCTGGAATCTATAGAGGTAAATTCTATTGTGTTCCATGCAGATCTCATCAACCATACCAATCTACTTACCAGACAGCTGCTGTGATGTCTGGCTACTAACTGCCTACTGCTGCTCCCTTCTGAGAATTCTTCTGGATTGATGAGGACTATCAGGCTAGGAAGTTGTCTTCTTTTTCGTTCTCTCTCTTGCTTTGTTCCCTCCTTATACTTTCCTCCTGAGAAGCACATTTTCAATTCAACACCCATACCCAAATCCAAGTCTCAGTTACAATACTGATTCTCAGGAGCTACCTACACAATTGGTCTGAATGAGCCTTTAGCATGTTAGAAGTAATCCATTCACCTATTCTTCAAATATTGACTGGTGCCTACTGTTGCCAGGCATAGAGCATGATTCAGGTGCTTGTGGCAAACAAAAGCATACAGAAAGTGACAAACACTCTCCAATAAACACAATGAATGTGAATAACATATAGTAGATAGAAAGCATTCAGAACTATTGAAAAAAACTTAGAGCAATACAGTGGGATAAGAATATAGAGGCTGGGCAAGGGAAGGGAAGTGACATTCCAGGTTGGTCTTATTAAGAAATCATTATTTGAGTAAATATTTGAAGAAATGGAAAATATCCAATTAGATATGTGGGAGATGTTCTTTCAATCATGCACATACATGTGCATGCTAAGTTTCTTCAGTCGTGTCCGACTCTGCAACCTATGGACTGTAGCCTACAAGGATCCTCTGTCCATGGGATTCTTCAGGCAAGAATACCAGAGTGGGTTGCCATTTCATACTCCAGGGGATCTTTCTGCCTCAGGATGAAACCCGCATCTCTTATGTCTCCTGCATTAACAGGCAGGTTCTTTACCACTAGAGCCCCCTGGGAAGCCCAATCATAGTAACAGCCAAATCAAAGGTCCTATAGCAATTTTGTTGTTACTCAGGCGCTCAATCGTGCCCAACTTTTTGTGACCCTGTGGACTACAGCACCCAGGCTTCCATATCTTTCACTATCTCCCAGAGTTTGCTCAAATTCACATCCATTTTGTTGATGATCCCATCCAACAATCTCATCCTCTGTCACTCCTTTCTCCTCCTGCCCTCAGTCTTTCCCAACATCAGGGTCTTTTCCAATGAGTTGGCAATAGTGTGCCTGGTTTGTTTCAGCTGTGTCTATCTGAGAGAAATAAGGGGGGAGAGTATAGAAGAAGAGGACAGAGAAACTGAGCATGGGTGGAGGGAGGTTCTTGTAGCCCAGAGAGGAAAGCATATGAGGGAGAAGGTAATGACATCAAGCAACGTGATCAAAAATATGGGGACTGGAAGCTGTCCATTGAATTGAAATCACAATCTTCACTGTACAATTAATATTTTGCAATGCTTTTATTAGTAAATGCAGATTACATTTTACCTGGATTATTCAAATGGTCTCTAAATATGAAAAAAATCCAAGTGGTCTAGCTTTTAATTACTAGAAGGTGCTACAATCTTTCTTCCTGATGAATATATTTGCAAATGTCCTAATACCTGCAATGATTTTATGTTTCTGTAGAGTCAACCCTGAAAACTGTTTAAATGTTAAGACTCAGACTGTAACAGGTCTCATTATTTGAGGACATGGCCTCTGAAGCACAAATGCCTGGTTTCAAGTTCTAGCTAGGTGATCCTGAATGTGTTATTTAGTCATTAGTTCCCTGATTGCCCTAGTTTGAAAGTTGTATTATCATTTTTTTAGTGTTTTGTGTTACATTAGTTGATACACATCAATTAAATGGAATAGTGCCTCACTACTAGTTTGAATGGGCTAGTTAAAACAGTGATAGCATTATAGTAAAATAATAATATGTACCTCACATACACTCAGCATTTTATCATTGTTCAGTTAGTGAAGGTTGTTCTACCTCAATTTTATCAGAATTTCAGGCTGAAGGAGACCTGTTCCAATCTCTGATTCCACTTTTGCCAAGGTAGGAAAAAAGTAACTTTGCATTCAGTCTCTTAAAATCTCCACCTAGTATTGGCACACATTAATTCCATTTACTTATCATTGACCAAATCAGGTTACTTTGTCTAACTTCAAAAGTATTGGTGAAGTGCCTTCCTACAAAACACTCAGAAATATTTGGTAAGTAACAAGGATAATCATTATGATTAAAGCCCTAGCTACCAAATGTAAGTCTGATTCTTCCTTCTGGAGAAAAAATATACAAAAATACAGCTTATGGGTCATATACAGACTTGTCATCAAGTTCAAATTGAGGGAGACAGTCTGTACACCAAGTCCGGATGAAATGCCTCATGACCCAAGACCTATGAACTAAAATAGGATATCTGTTCCCCACACATGCAATAAATAGTGGTGACACAGGGGCAATACAAACATAATAAATGTTTGTTTGTTTGTTTCTTCTGAAAGCCATGGCAGTTTTGAAATCATGTTTGCATGTCCCACTATCCTGGCAGTGGGAGAATCGGGCCATTATTAGACAGTATTCTTCAGGTCTGATTCCTGAGATCGTATCCCTTGTACACTGTTCTTTGCAGCTCTTCACCTTCCAGAATTCTTTCATATCCATTGACCTCACTGACCACATCTTAAGAAAACTCCTGGACCTTGAAAATTAAAAAAAATTCTTAGTGAGCTTATGGACCATGGGGATTGATAGTCCAAATATCATTTTAACAATGAGATCTGGGTTTTTTGGCCTGGGTTGCTGGTTTGGGGCAGTACAACTATTAAAAACTAAATGTTCTTTTTCTATTAGGCTCCTTTCAATTTCATGTGCCAAGAGACACTCCATAGAGTATTTTCTGTCTATACACAATTAGATTTTCTATACTTATTTATTATTTTTACTGTTCCACATTTCTTGTTATTTGTCTACTTGATTTTAGTTTGTTTAATCTTGTTGGGTTTTTCAGGACAAGCCACACTCTTAGTGTCTTTAACATGAAAAATTTTGTCCAAGTAAAAGGATTTATTGGGAACCAAATACTTAATTGGGTCCTGAATCTTTTGCCGTAGAGTCAAGCCACACAAAATGTCTGTTCTCTTGCTCTCTGTACATCCTCAGCTAGACCAATGCCTGTTTCACTTACATTGCACTCACATGACTGACCTTCCTACATACTCCAGGGCCCAGATAATGAATGTTGGTTCTAGCTTTAGACCATAACATCTCCACCATGATAGACTATTAAATGGGTTATGAGGGGCATGCCTCTTTTTTGGTTTCACCAAACTGCCCTCAACTCCCCCTATAACTGGCAATCTCCCCTTTCCACACTGTTGTGAAGACTGCCATCATGTCCTACCCTCCATCCGCCATATATGGTGAGTTGTGGCATCAGGACCTTGGTTCAGGCATATAAGATCCCTCATCCATTAAATGGCTGATGTCTCTGATGCTGCCTCTGGGCTTTCTTTGGTGTTAAAGCTGGGCAAGTACAGGCCTTGTAGGTTTGTAGGGTACAGCCCAACATTTGCTTATATAATTCATTCAGAAGTTTAAAAAATAGAGGTATGACCATTCTCTTGATTTGCTTTTGCTATAAAAGTTTTAGTCAGCCATTTTCACACAAAATATTATTTCTCTTTTATGAAAGTTTGCATCTTCTTCTCAACCTGCTGGTACTCCATTCATGCCATCTCCTTTTCCTGCAAACAAACTGGCATTGAAAAGTAAAAGTTGCTCACTTGTGCCCGACTCTTTGCGACTCCATTAGTCTATGGAATTCTCTAGGCCAGAATACTGGAGTGGGTAGTTTTTCCCCTCTCCAGGGGTTCTTCCTAACCCAGGGTTCGAACCCAGGTCTCCAGTGTTGCAGGCAGATTCTTTGCCAGCTGAGCCACAAGAGAAGCAATAGCTCTCTGAATTTATCTATTTTTATAGTACTTGGCTGACACAGCCATAATGACAGGTACACTCTACTGATACTCTGTTTTTCCACATTTCCACTCAAGCTACAAGCTCACTGGGCCCAGAATCTACGTTCAAAGTTATCACAGGTGAGAGTTTTGCCAAATATTACACCCCTGTATGGAATGAATTTCTACATTTTGAGACTCTGACAAGGCCTTCTTGACTGCCGAATGGCCAGGCTTTAAGTCAGTGTTACAAATTGAATGGGCTGTTGTTGTTGATGATGATGTTGTTAGGACAGCATATGCATTCTGGCAAATATTTATTAACCAGTCACATTGTTCAGTGGTGGCTTGGAGACAGATGCTTATTCTTGCTCAAGATATACAACACTGTGGTTTTCCTGGGAGGCTGTGATAAACCTTGTCACCAGGAACCCAAGGCAAAAGACGTCCCATCTCCATGCCCCCAGGATTACCAAGAGAAGGAAGAAGAAACATAGGGCCTCTCAGGCTGGCCCCTAGGCTGTCCACACAGAAGAGGAACATTCACTCGCACTCATATTTTACTGTGCAAAACAAATTCCATGGTTATGTTTAAATTCAGAGGTTAGGAAGGAGGACAGTCTAACAATGTATTTGGGAGAAAGAAATCCAGAAATATTTGGTCAACAGTCTGGATGATTGCTTATGAGAGTGCTTGTTACATGTTGCATTGTGTTCACCAAAAAGATATATTCAAGTCCTCAGCTCTGGCACCTGTGGATGTGAAATTATTTGGAAATTGGGTCTGTGAAGATGTAATCAAATTAAGATGGAGTCATTCTGAATTAGTGTGGGCCTTAATCCATCACGACTGGATTATAAGAAGAAAAGAGACTAATGTAGAGAAAAAAGGGCCCTGGAAAGGCAGATATAAATATTGGAATTGTGCTGCCACCAAACAGCCTACCAGAAGCTGGAAGAGATAAAGAAGTATGCTCCACTAGAGTCTATGGAGAGAGTAGAGAACTACAAATACCCTGACTTCAGATAGCTAAGTTTCATAATTGTAAAATAATAAATTTCAGTTTTTCTTTAAGCTACCCAGTTTATTGTGCTTTGTTACAACAGCCCTAGGAAACTAATACAGTGCGAACTAAATATTAATATTTATTACCAATTTGTAAGATTTCCTTCACTATATCTGGTAAAGGTAAGAGATTTCTTTTCGATGCTTCAATATCAATGAGAATATAATATTCAGTGAAGGGAGTTAACATAAAGCATTTTTAGAACCATAAATTGGAATTGTTTCAGAAAGCTATGCTTACCTACTAGCTATCAGAGTGTAACTTTAGGTAAGACACTAACTTCTCTCTGCATCTTAGTTTCTTAATTTGTAAAACTTAATACTCATGAACTTGTTGCTAATTCTCATAAAAAGCTTAGAAAAATGCTCAATTAAGTTTAGCTATCTTTAAATTACATATGACTCTCTTTTTTCAGACTATTATTCAAAACCAGAACAGGCTTTTCCTGTCTTTATATTAAATTATCTTGCACAGAGCAGAGGAGATTAGAAGTATATGTTGATGGATTAAATACTTTAATAGACTTAAAATGCTTAATATTTAGTATATGGAATTACTTAGAGTGTATCTTAATTTCTTTTATATTTCAAATTGAAAATATAGTGTGATATTATGGAAGAAAACTATATGAGGTACTCTGATATCATTAAAATATAAAATCATATATGAAACATGGCAAATTGCATTTAAGCAATTTTTATTAAAATCTATTATTTTAAGAACATATACACAATGTCTTTTTTCAGCCCATATGAATGAAAATACCAGGAAAATTTCATTTATATTCTTGGAATGTACTATGAATTAATCTCTATCAGATCAACAATAAAGATTTCTTGGCACTGATGCCAATTTAAATGTTACTATAGCAATCACCATGGTAATGTTTTCAATTAGTGTTCACAGTCACAGCATAACATGAGTCTAATGTACCACTTGGCAGGTTCATAATGGATCTACAGATTATTTAATTTTACCAGCCAATAAAATCTAAACAGGCCAAAAAAAAAAGAAAAAGAAAAAAGCATCGACCATGTACTATCCCTAATTTTTAAATTTCAAATACTCACCAAACTTTACAAATAATCTAGTGTAAAAATACATTAGCATTGTTCCCTTGCAAACTACCTATTCAAACACAATAAAGTTACTAAGAAATTGCTTCATATGTCATTAACAGACACTGATATTAAAAATCCAGTGTTTATTTCATCTGGAAAGTTCATCTGAAAATAAACTCACGTATGATAAGTAAGTCATTATTATGAAATCTTATGGAGGGAAGGAAAATGAAGATAATAGTGTTATTTATTATTGTTATATCTAGCATTTATGAAACACATCTTATACTCCAGGCACTGTTGTAAGTGCCTCACAGTTTTGGTAATGCGTCTGTTCAGTTCACAAACAGTTCATTATCTCAATTCTAGTCCCCTGGGGTTGTGTTGCAGTGCCATCTTGAAGTTCTTTATAGCTCTTTAGCCACTGAAGTTTGAGTGGATGTGTTCTTTCTGGAAGAAAATTTATGAACTGCTAAATAATCCTGCTACTATGTTTTTCCCTTTGCCATACCAAATAGCAGGACTTTCCACTAGGACCCAAAATGAAGACCACAAGGAGCTCCCTGACATCCTCACTAGGCAAATTATAAATGAGGAGAAAAATTAAATTTTTTGTTTAAGCTCCTTGAACACCTTAGTCCTTTAGGACTGATGAATTGGTCTTAAATCACATTACAGTATCAAAATCTGCTTGATGAAGTGCTATATTATTCCTATTTTACACACAAAAAAATGAAAGTTTAGAGTGTTTAAATAAATTGCCCAAGATAAACATCCATTAGGTGATAAGGGAGAAAATTAAAATCAGCTCTGAGAGCTGACAGCTGGTATCTGATCTGGCAACTAAGAAAAGGTTATGGTTTCTTCTGCTGAGCACAAACAATTTAACAGAATACCATCACTAGATGAGCTCCCTCTATGAATGAAGTGAAGTGAAGTGAAGTCGCTCAGTCGTGTTCTACTCTTTGCCACCCCATGGACTGTAGCCTACCAGGCTCCTCTGTCCATGGGATTTTCTAGGTAATAGTCCTGGAGTGGATTGCCATTTCCTTCTCCAGGGGATCTTCCCAACCCAGGGATCGAATCTGGGTCTCCTGCATTGTAGACAGACGGTTTACCGTCTGAGCCACCAGGGAAGTCCAAGACAAAATTCTCAGTCACTAGGCACCCTCAAAATGACCAAATATCTTCCTCTCTTAGTTACTATGTCTTTATCAAAAACAACTTCAAACTGTTTTCCCAGGTACCATATAGAAAGTAACATACATGTACAGAATTGCCTCAATTTCCTGGTATTACCTAAACTAGTGTTGATCTCTGCTTTTATCAACACAGTCCAAATGTCCCATCATACCCCTAAACCCTATGACAGGCTTATCTTAACTCCCTCTGCCCAAAATATCTCTGATTTCCACATGATAGCACTATATCTTATTGCAGGAAGTTAATATGCCAAATTTTGACTAAAACTGTGTTTCTGGCTGTCCTTTAGGCATTGGACTTTTCAGTGAGAATCGAGGTTTATACCTGGGGAGTCTGGTTCTATTGTCCACCACACAACAACTATGCTGTCATTGAAACAGAGCAGTATGAATTTTGAGACTCAATGAGGTTACTTAGGTTAGTTCCTTTCTTAAGGGGTAAGATTAAAACAATATCATTGTCAAAGAAATGTTACAACTGTCAAAGAACAGTGCAGTAAAACTGGCACAAATATGACATTTTGGGGTATGTGTGTATGAGTGCATGTGTGTGTATACACGCATTTGAATTTATAAGGAAGGTTGTTAAAGAATAGACTCAGTTCTTACCTCAGTGCCCAACCTCAAGAGCAGAGGGCTGAATAAATTATACTCTCAGCTCATGGGCTGTAATTATCAGATCATACAAGGACCTTCTCTTGTTTCTTGATTTATTTTTCTATTATTCCTACCTGCCATTCTTACCTCCCCCAGTTTTCTTAAGGATTTTTCAATAAATAATATAACCTGGGAATCAAAGTGTTTTATAACAAAATTAATTAACCTCATCATGTACCCTGAGATTAGTGTAGAATCATGGTCTGATTTGGAGGAAGAATAATGGACCAAGAGTTCAAGTGACTCAATACACTAAGTCTGTACAATAAGGAACGGGATGCTAGGGAACAGCTAACTATAACAGACAACTTCAACATGTTATCTTTCACTCTACACATATTGCACATAATTAGATCTCATTTTTAAGGCACTGTAACATTAAAAATGCTAAAAATTTAGTTAGAAATACTGCACAGCCAATGAGGTTAATAAAGCTTTGAAATATTTCTTAATCCACTGAATCCCAAGCAGAGAATATTTACTATTTTCAGTTTAAATTATCATTCATGCTACATCACTTCAGTCTCACTATTAATCTTTATTAGGCTATCTTTTCTTTGCTATAAGAGAAACTCCAAGAAGTAAAAATTAAGTCAGAAATACCTTCTAAAGTCAGGCCCTATTGAGCTTCCTAGTCCTCTGACTATGGATCCTTCTCTGTAGGAAACTAGTTAAAGTAAGATATATGATAAGATCAATTTATGTTTAATTTTTTCTCTATATATTTGCCAAAGGAATATATGCCTGCTGCTTAAATAGTGTCTTTAAGTATCAGAGATATGAAATAATAAATATAATATATTCGGTTCAGTTCAGTCGCTCAGTCATGTCCAACTCTTTGCAACCCCATGGACTGCAGCATGTCAGCCCTTGCTGTCTATCACCAACTCCCGGAGTTGACCCAAACTCATGTCCATTGAGTTGGTGATGCCATCCAACTATCTCATCCTCTGTTATCCCCTTCTCCTCCCACCTTCAATCTTTCCCAGCATAAGGGTCTTTTCAAAAGAGTCAGTTCTTCGCATCAGGTGGCCAAAGTATTGGAGTTTCAGCTTCAGCATCAGTCCTTCCAATGAATATTCAGGACTGATTTCCTTTAGGATGGACTGCTTGGATCTCCTTGCTGTCCAAGGGACTTTCAGGAGTCTTCTCCAACATATTAACTAAAGCCAAGATGTCCTCAAATTTTACCTCTTAGAAAGATACTTATTACTAGATATAAATTCTAATGTATACTCTGGCTTCTTGAGCATTAATAGTGATTCCCAGAATTAATTCATGTTTCCATTGCATAGTATTATAACTACATACTCTGCCAAACACTTAACCCAGCTGTCTTTTTAAATAGGATTTTGCTTATTAAGCATATGAGGATCACCTGTGCCAACACTGAAACTCAGAACATCCAGTATATCATTATTTCCTACTAATAACAACTACTAGAACAACTAGAACAGCTACTAGAACAACTACTTCTAGTCCATGATTTCATCATCTTAATCTAATGAGACATCATCATCATCATCAGAACTAATGTAATTACATAAATTGGAGGACTGAATAAAGACAAATTCAAGGTGTACTAACATATCTTTGTATTAGTGAGATAGTCTATCCTTTTAATTTCTACATATTTTACAGGTTTTGAACAGTTTATTATTTTCCTTTATTAAACCATCTTTAGATACTGGAACATGTCAATAAATCTATAACAGACAGTACTGGTATTTGATTAGCCACTATTCATAAACTTTATCTTGGATTTTTCCAGAACACTGATGTAATATCAGGTATGGGTTTTGACCATGCACTCGAAACCCATTTCTGTTAATACAACACAGATCTGAAATCAATAGACTAGTAGATAGAGAAATGGGATGTAGTTGAGAAGGACTGTCATTCAATGAATAGATAGATAGAGATATGTACTTATCACAAAATGCTACTCTGTGTACACAAGTAGGGGATATGTACACAAAAAGGTTAAATATTGTGCACTTTAGAGTCTACCATCATTTCAGAAAAGGAATTCATTTGGCAAATAAACTTAAAACACATATGATATTTATCTTACAAGATAAGAATGGTTATCTAAGTTTAGCTATTTGTGAACTTTGAGTTTTTCAATGTTTGTGGTACAAAATCTGAGGATTTGATTCTATCTGTTGTAGGAAAAAACTTTAGGATGCTTGGCCACATAATTTTCCCCTGAGTTGTTTTTAGGTCGCTAAGTCATATCTCATTCTTTGCGACCCTATGGACTGCAGCCTGCTAGGGTTCCCTGTCCTTCACTATCTCCCAGAGTTTGCTCAAACTCATATTCACTGAGTCAGTGATACTATCTAACAATCTCATCCTCTGGCATTCCCTTATCCTTTTACCTTCATCATTCTCAGCATCACTACAAACAAAGCTAGTGGAGGTGATGGAATTTCAGTGGAGCTATTTCAAATCCTAAAAGATGATGCTGTGAAAATGCAGTACTCAGTATGCCAGCAAATTTGAAAAATCAGCAGTGGCCACAGGACTAGAGAAGGTCAGTTTTCATTCCAATCCCAAAGAAAGGCAATGCCAAAGAATGCTCAAACTACCACACAATCACACCCATCTCACATGCTAGTAAAATAATGCTCAAAATTCTCCAAGCCAGGCTTCAACAGTATGTGAACCATGAATTGTAGATGTTCAAGCTGGTTTTAGAAAAGGCAGAGGAACCAGAGATCAAATTGCCAACATCTGCTGGATCATGGAAAAAGCAAGAGAGTTGGACAAAAACATCTATGTCTGCTTTATTGACTGTGCCAAAGCCTTTGACTGTGTGGATCACAATAAACTGTGGAAAATTCTGAAAGAGATGGGAACAACAGACCACCTGACCTGCCTCTTGAAAAACCTGTATGCAGGTCAGGAAGCAACAGTTAGAACTGGGCATGGAACAACAGACTGGTTGCAAATAGGAAAACGAGTACGTTAAGGCTGTACATTGTCACCCTGCTTATTGAACTTATATGCAGAGTGCATCTTGAGAAATGCTGAGCTGGATGAAGCAAAAGCTGGAATCAAGATTGCCAGGACAAATATCAGATATGCAGATGACTCCAGCCTTATGGCAGAAAGTGAAGAAGAGATAAAGAGCCTCTTGATGAAAGTGAAAAAGAAGAGTGAAAAAGTTGGCTTAAAGCTCAGCATTCAGAAAACTACGATCATGGCATCTGGTCCAATCATTTCATGGCAAATAGATGGGGAAAGAGTGGAAACAGTGGAAGACATTATTATTTTGGGCTCCAAAATCAATGCAAATGGTGACTGCACCCATGAAATTAAAAGACACCTACTCCTTGGAAGAAAAATTATGACCAACCTAGAGAGCATATTAAAAAGCAGAGACATTACCTTGCCAACAAAGGTCCATCTAATCAAGGCTATGGTTTTTCCAGCAGTCTTGTATGAATGTGAGAGTTGGACTATAAAGAAATCTGAGCACTGAACAATTGATGCTTTTGAACTGTGGTGTTGGAGAATACTCTTGAGAGTTCCTTGGACTTCAAGGAGATCCAACAAGTCCATCCTAAAAGGAAATCAGTCCTGAGTGTTCATTGGAAGGACTGATGTTGAAGCTGAAACTCCAATCCTATGACCACCTGATGCGAAGAGCTGACTCATTGGAAAAGACCATTATGCTGGTAAGATTGAAGGCGGGAGGAGAAGGGGACGACAGAGGATGAGATGGTTGGATGACATCACCGACTCAATGGACAGGAGTTTGATGAAATTCTGGGAGTTGATGTTGAACAGGGGGACTTAGTGTGCTCCTGTCCATGGGGTTGCAAAGAGTCAAACAAGACTGAGCAACTGAATTGAACTGAACTTCTCAGCATCAGGGTCTTTTTCAATGAGTCTGCTTTTCACATCATGAGGCCAGAGTACTAGAGCTTCAGCTTCAGCTTCAGCATCAGCCCTTCCATTGAATATTTAGGATTGATTTCCTTTAAGGTTGACTGGTTTGATCTCCTGGCTGTCCAAGAGACTCTCAAGAATCTTTTCCAGCACCACAATTCAAAAGCATAAATTCTTTGGAACTCAGTCTTCTTTATGGTTGAAATAGCACATCCATACGTGACTACTGAAAAAAACACACCCTTGACTATATATACCTTTGTCAGCAAGGTGATGCTGACATCACTGTCTAGGTTTGTCATAGTTTTCCTTCCAAGGAGCTAGCATTTTTTTTTTTAAATTTCATGGCTGCAGTCACCATCCCCAGTGATTTTGGAGCCCCCCAAAATAAAATCTGTCACTGTTCCCTATTTTACCCCTTCAATTTGCCTTGAAGTGATGGCACCAGATGCCATGATCTTTGTTTATGAAAGCTGAATTCTCAGCCAGATTTTTTTAAAATTTATTTTTTTATTGAAGGATAATTCCTTTACAGGATTGTGGTTTTTTTTTTTTTTTTTTTTTCAGTCACATCTCAACATGAATCTGCCATGTGTGTGCTTAGTTGCTCAGTCATGCCCAACTCTTTGCGACCCATGGACTATAGCCCACCAGGCTCCTTTTTCCATGGATATTCTCCAGGCAAGAATACTGGAGTGGGTTGCCATGCCCTCCTCCAGGGGTATTAGCCATAGATATACATATATCCCCTCCCTTTTGAAACTCCCTCCCATCTCCCTCCCCATCCCACCCCTCTAGATTGATTCAGAGCCCCTGTTTGAGTTTCCTGAGCCATACAGCAAATTCCTGTTGGCTATCTATTTTGCATATGGTAATGTAAGTTTCCAGGTTACTCTTTCCATAAAACCCACCCTCTCTTCCCTTCTCCCTGTGTACATAAATCTGTTCTCTATGTCTGTTTCTCCACTGTTGCCCTGTAAATAAATTCTTCAGCACCATTTTTCTAGATTCCTTATATGTATGTTAGAATATGATATTTATCTTTCTTTTTTCTGATTTACTTCACTCTTTGTAATAGGTTCTAGGTTCATCCACCTCATTAGCACCGACACAAATGTGTTCCTTTTATGGCTGAGCAATATTCCATTGTGTATATGTACCATAATTCTTTATCTCTTCATCTGTCAATGGACATCTAGGTTGCTTCCATGTTCTAGCTATTGTAAATAGTGCTCAATGAACAATGGGATACATATGTCTTTTTCAAGTTTGGTTTCCTCATGGTACATGCCTAGGAGTGGTATTGCTGGGTAATATGGTAGTTTTATTTCTATTTTTCTACGGAATTTCCATACCACCTTCCATAGTGGCTGTATCAATTTACATTCCTACCAACAGTGTAAGACCACTCCCTTTTCTCCACACCCTCTCCAGCATTTATTTTTTGTAGACTTTTTGTTGATAGCCATTCTGACAGGTGTGAGGTGATATCTCATTGTAATTTTGATGTACATTTCTCTAGTAGTGAGCAATGTTGAGCATCGTTTCATGTGTTTGTTAGCCATCTGTATATCTTATTTGGATAAATGTCTGTTTAGTTATTTTGCCCACTTTTTGATTGGGTTGTTTGTTCTTCTGGTATTGAGTTATATGAGCTGCTTGTATATTTTGGAAATTAATCCTTTGTCAGTTGTTTCATTTACTATCATTTTCTTCCATCTGAGGGTCTTTTCACCTTGCCTATAGTTTCCTTTGCTGTGCAAAAGCTTTTAAGTTTAATCAGGTTCCACTTGTTTACTTTTGTTTTTGTTTCCATTACTCTATAGACTTCCCTGATGGCTCAGATGGTAAAGCATCTGTCTACAATGCAGGAGACCTGGGTTCGATCCCTGGGTGGGGAAGATCTCCTGCAGAAGGAAATGGCAACCCACTCCACTATTCTTGCCTGGAAAATCCCATGGATGGAGGAGCCTGATAGGCTACAGTCCATGAAGTCACAAAGAGTTGGACGTGACTGAGCGACTTCACTTACTTACTTACTCTATAGGAGGTGGGTCAAAGAGGATCTTGCTTTGATTTAGGTCATTGAATGTTCTGCTTATGTTTTCCTCTAAGAGTTTTATACTTTCTGGTCTTAACATTTAAGTCTTTAATCCATTTTGAGTTTATCTTTGTATATGGTATTAGGAAGTGTTCAGATTTCATTCTTTTACATGTAGCTGTCCAGTTTCCCCAGCACTGTTTATTGAAGAGGCTGCCTTTGTCCTATTGTATATTCTTGCCTCCTTTGTCAAAAATAAGTTACCAATAGGTGCATGGGTTTATTTCTGGGCTTTCTATCTTGTTCCATTGTTCTATATTTCTTGTTTTTGTGCCAGTACTATACTGTCTTGATGACTGTAGTGGCAAAGTGGACATACTTGTCTTGTTCCTGATCTAGGGAAGTGCTTTCAGTTTTTCACCACTGAGAATGTTTGCTGTAGGCTTATCATATATGGCCTTTACTATGTTAAGGTAGGTTCCTTCTATGCCCATTTTTTGAAGAGTTTTAATCATAAATCTGTACTGGATTTTGTCAAAGGCTTTTTCTGCAACTATTGAGAGTATCATATGGTTTTTAATCTTTCAATTTGTTAATATGGTGTATCACATTAATTGATTTGTGTATATTGAAGAATTCTTGCTTCCCTGGAATAAACCCATCTTGATCATGATGCATGAGCTTTTTGACATGTTGCTGGATTCTGTTTGCCAAAATTTTGTTGAGGATTTTTTCACCTGTGTTCATCAGTGATACTAGCCTGTAGTTTTCTTTTTTGGTGTTGCCTTTGTCTGGCTTTGGTATCAGGGTGATGGTGTCCTCGTAGAATGAGTTTGGAAGTGTTTCTTCCTCTGCAATTTTTGGAAAGAGTTCTAGAAGGATGGGCATTACCTCTTCTCTAAATGTTTGATAGAATTCTCCTGTGAAGTCATCTGATCCTGGGCTTTTGTTTTATGGGAGATTTTTTAAAATCACAGCTTCAATTTCAGTGCTTGTAATTGGGTTGTTCATAATTTATATTTCTTCCTGGTTCAGTCTTGGAAGATTGATCTTTTCTAAGAATCTGTCCATTTCTTCCAGGTTATCTATTTTATTGACATATAGTTGTTCATAATAATAGTCTCTTATAATCCTTTTAATTTCTGTGTTGTCTGTTGTAAACTCTCCTTTTTCATTTCTAATTTTGTTGATTTGATTCTTTTCTCTTTTTTTCTTGATGAGTCTGGCTAAAGGTTTGTCAATTTTGTTTATTTTCTCAAAGAATCAGTTTTTAGTTTACTGTTGTTTGTTTCATTTCTTTTTCATTTATCTGGTTAGATCTCTTAAGTGTACAGTTAGGTTGTCTATTTGATGTTTTTCTTGTTTCTTGAGTTAGGATTGTATTGCTATAAACTTCTCTCTTCCCACCACGATCTCCTCCCTCACATCCCCTCAATCCATCTCTCTGCAGTCAGCAGAAGCCCTTGCCCTGGGATGGCTCCAGAATCCCTAAACTCCAGCATCCAGCTTCTGCACCTTCCAGGTAGACATCCCTGTCCAGGGTATGCATGGCTGCGGCAAGGACTGTCTGATTCTCATTCCAGTTAGGCTGTCACAGATCAGCTGTTTCACATTCAGCTTTAAATGTTTCTCCTCTGACTCAGACAATTGCCTTGATGTGGGGATCTGACCCTGCTTCAATTCCCTGACCTGCTGAGGGCAGGTCCATTCTTACTAACACTCCTGTTTTTCCCCCTGGTTCCTTTGAATCCTACCAAGTTTTGCGTGGTTCTATATATTCTTTTCCATTGGTCAGGTACTCCTGTCTGCTCTCAGTTGGTGTTCTGCATGCACTTCTGTGTCTGAAGGTGTATTCCTGATGTATCCTTGAAGAGAGATCCACATCCACCTACTCCTCCGCCGTCTTGTTCTCTCTCAGCAAGTATTCAACCTCATTTAGAGGCTCTTTAGTACCTCTTCACTTTCTGCCATTAGAGTGATATCACCTGCATATCTGAGATTGTTGATATTTCTCTTTGCATTCTGAAATTCAAGAGTAACTTAAATCCATTGTGGAAATCACTTATGAAGTAAAATTCTATTTTCTTTTTCAATTAGCTGTCAAAAAATGTTTTTAAGAACCTAAATTTAGGATATGCTAACTTTTTATTTATGGAGTTTTGGTGAAATTAAGAGAAAATTAAGGCAGCATAAAGTTACAAAAATACATCATACCTTAATCCATAGAGAAGAGAGACATATTTTTTATTCATTGGAATTAATCCCTGATTGTTTTCCAAAGGGTTGAATGAAGATCATTTGGAGTTTCAGTGCCAGAGTGTTATCAAGTTCTGTCATTAATTTCTTCTCTTTGTCTCCTTCAACATGACGAGCTTCAAGCTTAATAAATATAGGAACTCATTATTTATAAACTGTTATTATCTTTGTTCTATTCTTTATTCTTTGATTTCTGACATACATGTGTCAAAGTGCTTTTATTAAAATATTTTTCTGCCAAATGTTACTTTTATCATAATACACACATTCTTTTTAGGTATATTTCATCAAGACTCATAAAGGAATACATATGACAAACTATTATGGGTCTCTTATACAGAAATAAATTGGGCCTCAGAAGGATCAAATCACTCCTCTAGGACTGGAGTTAGAGCATGACTGGGTTGGAATATGAAACCATATGATATCATTTCCAAGCACATTTTTGTAAATAAAGTCTCATTTACTTGTTTAGACCAGCCTCTGGTGCTGCCACCTAGATCAGGTTCAAATCCTGCCTAATTTTCAAAATTCCATTAGCAACCTGTGTTACCATTTTAATCTCAGAACCAATTATTTCTAACACATATGTTCTTCCTCATGATGTGTTGTGACAGAGATTATATTATCTTTGGTTTTTATAATAAAGGTTGGCATTGGTTCTAATAAGGCTGAAAGACAGTAATTCCAATTTTTGTTCATTTTTTAAAAGAAACAGTTTAAGATTCATTATCTTTCTAAAAATTATTTGAACCAATTATTATGTGACAAATGTCATAAACGAGGATAACCAAAAAAAGAAAAAAAAAGGAAAGCTATTCAAAGTGATTTGAGTCTCTGTTTATTTACAGGAGGAGATAAAGAAATTTGGTTTTCACATACTATATACAGAATGTTTCTCAAATTTATACCATCTTCACTTAACCACACAATAAGCATAAACATTTAAATATTTTTATATACACCCAAAATTAGGAGGGAAAACAGTAGAAAATACTTTTGATCTTTGGACAGTGATTAGTGACAAAATATCATTGACAAAGTTAATAGAATTATTTTTTTAGATTATCTAATTCAAAGGTGTGATTTGTCCTCATGCACAGAAAGCCTTATAAGTCATGTAGATAAAGGTTAAGTGATGGTCTTGTGATTTCTAATGAGAAATTACAAATGCTCATGGGTACTCTTTAATAATTCAATTTTCAAACATATTGGCATCTCTGAGATAATATTAGAGTAAATTGTTTATTGTTGTTGTTTAGGTGCTAAGTCATGCCCAACTCTTCTGTGATCCCATGGACTGTAGCCCGGGAGGCACCTCTGTCCATGGGATTTTCCAGGCAAGAATACTGAAGTGGGATACTACTTCTGCCTCCAGGACATCTTCCCAGCTCAGGGATCAGACCCATGTTTCCTGCATCTCCTGCATTGGCTGGCAGGTTCTTTACCACTGAGTCACCAGGGAAGCCCAAATTATTTCATTAAAAAAAAAAACAAACAACTTTTTCTATAGTCGGAGAAGAATTGAGGATTTGGGGCTTGCAAATGACAATTATTGTCAAGGTAATATCTATTGGTTAGTCAGGAGGCTGAGAGCAAAGGAAGAAGAATTCTTAGAGTCAAGTTCTGGGAAATTGCATGGACTATTTTGATTCATCAGTGAACTGCAGGACTTCCCAGGTGGCTCAGCAGTAAAGAATCTACCTGCAATGCAGATGTGAGTTCAATCCCTGAATTGGGTAGGTCTCCTGGAGAAGGAAATGTCAACTACTCCAGTATTCTTGCCTGAAGAATCCCATGGATAGAGGAGCCTGGTGGGCTATAGTCCGTGTGGTCCTAAAGAGTCTAATACAACTTAGTGAATAAATAACAACAGTGAAGTACTTTGTTGTATTTTTTCTTCCCTAATGTCTTTTGTTCCTTAACATAATCTTGTTCTTCTGTCTCTCACTAAGTGTGTGTGTGCTCAGTTGCTTCAGTCACGACCGACTCCTTGCGACTCTATGGACTGTAGCCTGCCAGGCTCCTCTGTCCATGGAATTCTACAGGCAAGAATACTGGAGTGGGTTGCTGTGCCCTCCTCCAGGGGATCTTCCCAACCCAGCGATCAAACTCATGGCTCCTGCATTGCAGGTGCATTCTTTACTGCTGAGCCAACTGGGAAACCCATCCTTCCCTAAAGGGTGTTACATTATGATTATTGATATTATTGTTAATTACTATTATGTCCTAGAATTAGTAGGGCTGAGAGAAAACAGCAGAGGCTTTTGGGGCTGAGCATTGGTCAGCTGAGAAACTTGAAGAAGGATCCTAAGCAGGTACTAATAGGTGAAACTCAGAACTTGGAAACACTCCCAGAAATTTTAAGGAAATATTTAGAGGGATAGACTCAGTTTGGTGTAATCATGAAAGCTGGAACTAGGATTAAATATAGGTTATGAAAGAAAGTCACAAATATGAAGACTGGAAAAATGAGGCTAAGAAATATAGATGAGAATAGAGATGAGAATATAAATTTGGAGATACAAGTTTTGATAGAGATTAGAAACACGTATAAGTGATATATACGCTCACGTTTTATTTGGAGAAATCATACTTTAAAATCTCAAAAATTAAGTAAATACTATTTTTTAAATGATATGTTGTAAAACTGTGTTGAAATATATCTTTAACTTTAAAATGGAGTGTTTAGTAAGTTAGCATTTAGCTATGTAAAAACATTCCAGAAATAGATTTGATTATTTGTATTATAAAAGTAATTTAGATGTTTAATTTTATGCAGGAACAATGAAAAAAGTACTGTTTCAAATCCTTGTAATTTTCATATTGCAATCTGGGCCAACCAAAAGAGGGCGCTAAAGTATTGTGCTACGTAGCTTGGTTTTATATATGGGTCAATTTCACATAGGAATTGAAGGGATGTGTTTAGATGTAAATTTAACTAGGTCTGATATTGACAAATTAACATTGATATATTATGCAAACTCTTAAAAGATTGAGTCTTATAAAAAGAGAAATCACATAATCTTCAAGTAACTTGAATCACATGATTTTTGTCTATACTTGTATGAAAGTGAAAGTGAAGTCGCTCAGCCGTGCCCGACTCTTTGCGACCCCATAGAAAGTAGCCTGCACCAAGCTCCTCCGTCCGTGGGATTTTCCAGGCAAGAGTACTGGAGTGGGTTGCCGTTTCCTTCTCCAGGGAATCTTCCCGACCCAGGGATCGAACCCAGGTCTCCCCTCATTGTAGACAGACGCTTCACCGTCTGAGCCACCAGAGAAGTCCCTATAGTTGTATAAATAAGGCCAATAACATTGAGGTTGTTTACATCACATGAATACAATTAAAATAAAACAAAATATGATGGATTTTAAAAAGGACACCAGAAGTATATATTTTACATAACCAGTGATATCATTGGCAAAGAGATCTTATATACTAATAATATGTGAGTTTTATCCGGGACAGCTACTACCCATCTTCCCCATAGACTAGGGCAAGATACCATTATTAATAAAGGTTCATTGCCAAAGAAAAATAGAGTCTGTAGTTCCTACTACAAAATGTTACTTTACAGTGGGATTAATTTATTTAGTGTATAATTTCCTTCTCCAAAACATCATAAAGAAACAAACCTCTAAGTCCAGTAGGAAATCACAAAGAGATGAAATAATTTACCTATAAATAATTAATTTTCATGTAAGTAGATTGTGAAAGCAAAGTGTTTAATTGACTATCACATACTTGTAATGTTATGCTTCCTCAAGACATTACATTGAAACAGAGGGTGTTGCCCCTTTGCAATTTGGGAGAACTTATCTTACACATTTATGCTTTTACTACTCTGATAGCACTATAAATAAAACATAGTTAAGGTTAATAAATTCTTCTAGGTTTAAATGAGGGATCTAACATCTGAAATGCCTGACATATTTTTTGACATAAACCAACGGTACGATGATATCCAAGGACAGAATTACTGAAAGATATCAATATTTAAGTCTAAAAGAAATGACTGACCTATATTTCTTTTTTTAAGTCTAGTCATTTACAAATTGAGTGTATTTTTAGAAATTCACTTGATATTAGGATTACATATTCTTTAAATGAATCCAGTTGTTATCTTTGAAACTGGGAAACTGACATACTTTCTTTTTCCCAAAGATTGAGCTGTTGTGTTAGCAAACTGTTCCATTTCAAGCAATATTTGCTACAATACAGAAATAATAAAAATAAAAATAATACACACACACACACACGTGCTTTGCTGTGCTTAGTCACTTAGTTGTGTCCAACTCTTTGGGACCCCCCTGCCCCGCTCTGCTCCTCTGTCCATGGTGAGCTCACCAGGCTCTTCTGTCCATGGGGATTCTCCAGGCAAGAATACTGGAGTGGGTTTCCATGCCCTCCTCCAGGGGATCTTCCCAACCCAGATATTGAACCTAGGTCTCCCACATTGCAGGCAGATTCTTTACCATCTGAGCCACCAAGAAAGCCCAAGGATACTGGAGTGGGTAGCCTATCCCATCTCCAGGGGATCTTCCTGACCCAGGAATCGAACTGGGGTCTGCTGCATTGCAGGTGGATACTTTACCAGCTGAGCTACCAGGGAAGTCCAAATATAAAAACACATAAATAGTGTTAAATAATTTTATAACTACAGAAACATACATATAAGTTCAATCAAATGAGTAGATTACACTATTTCAGTTATCTGAACAAAAAACAAGATAATTTCTTTAGAAAGCTATGTATTTCTACAATAAGCTATGTATAGCTTATGGTATACAATAAGTTTTATACAAATCCAAATACAATACAATAGTTGCGAATGTGCTTGAAAAAATACAATAGTTGTGAATGTGCTTGAAAAAACACAGAATGTTTAGTGCTGTAAACATGATAAATTAATACATTTCTGAATATTTTTGACAATAATAAAATTCAAATTCATATTTCTTAATGCAAAGAAAGTCTGATATCAATATGGAAAACTTAGGCAATATAGAGAATATCAACTGAACACAAACTATTACTCTAATACTAGGGTGGACATCAAAACAGAGGGATCCACATCTCAGGAAAGGCCTTCAAAAGGACCATGTATAAGAGCATAGTACCAGGTCTTTGGGTACTTTCAAACTGTTTTATTTCTATTGTTCTGTTTTTTATTTCCCCACAAGATGGAAGCTTGTTAGAGAAATAATAGAATATTAAATATTAATATAACTGTTTTCACAAATTTAATTGACTTCAGAACTGAAAAGGCCCTTAGAAGTCTTCTTATCTCCATCAATCATTTTCAAAATGAAGAAATTCCAAAGTGGTAAATGAATACAGAGTCCCTATCTCCAGTCTTTTTAGCCCCATTTCTTGTTCTTTTGACTAGATTGTAATGTAATTCCACCACATAAAATTTTAGAAGTAGTTAACCCCACTTTCATTCTTGCAGACAGCAGAGACAATTGGCATAGGCTATTTTTCCTTCTCTATATGCAGAGTTGATTAGTTTTATCCTACTCTTTCTGTAGGGTTTATAGAGAAACTCAGGCCCAACTACAGTGGTGAAATAAATGGCAGTCATTATTTATGTCTGGCTATTCATGCTTACTAATATGCCATATTTTACATGTAAAGGGTATGAATCAAAACTGATTTTTTAAAAATATAATGATTTACATTAATCAGTCATTCTTAATCACATAACTTATCCTTGGAGGCCTAGATTCTATCCTTACTTTTCTTGTCTAGGATCAGTTTAAGCAAGTTTTTCAGAGTCTTGGTATCCTTACCTAAATGTCTGTTAGATTCCTTCTTACTGTAATAGTCCCTGGTTACATTGAATCAATCTTTTCTTAATTTAAAATCTTCCTTCCAAGAGAAAGATCACATTTTATAGCATAAATTTTTTATTTAAAAATAGCATTAAAAATCATTATGACAACTTGTCCCTATTTTTATTAATAATGAAAACTGGACAAGTGTTTTTCTAAGACCAACGTATTTTTCATGCATTTCAAACATATTTTTCATCTTCCGATAATTGGGAGTTTTTTTAGTGCTCTGTGCGTTTTCAAAGTGTGATTGCTTACATAATTTTAAACAACATTTTTCAATGTTTCCAATATGTTCTTATTGTTACTCCTACTCTCTGCTGTCATGATTGATGATATGGTATTTTTAAAAGTCAGTGAAGATTTCTTTTGAAAAAATATGTTGCCTAATCAAGTAAAACCCTAGCAGGGCAAAAGCATCTTTTATATTTCATTTTCTGCTTTATTTTAAAAGTTTAGACAGGAAAAGTCCTGAAACATGTACAGAATTTTATAACTACATTTTTCCAAATACCAGGGTAAAATTCTCTAAAAACAGTATTAGAAACTGACAGTTTGAGTACTTTGTGAATATAACAAGAATAGTTGGCAAAATTAATATTTATTAAATGGCTATTATATAAGCACTTTTGAGGCAGGAGGTAGATGGCAACCCAGGGTAAAACAATGGGACATTTTTCCCCTGTGGACCAATATACCAAGATAAGAATAGCAGGACAACTGAAAGAGGAGCCTGGGCCCTGCCCAGACAGAAGATAAGAGACCATATATTTCTCATTCTCAGTCAGAAGATCTTCCTGACTACACATGTGCAGAAAGGCTCCTTGGGGTTCAAAAGGGGAGCGATGTCAATTGATACCCATAGACATCTTCAGCAGAATCCATCTTGACTAGGTGATATGTACACACACATGGGAGGATCCTGAGATATACCAAATATGGACTCTGAACCAAGCAAGTCAGAATTATTGGTCAAGAAAATATGAAAGAAATGCCTCATAAAAGTAATTCAGGCCACCACAAGGGAATGACTCAGCAGTTCTCTCTCTGAGCCCACCTGTGTGTTTGCCCACGCATATGTCTATCCACATGGACTGTACTTTTTTTTCTTGTAATAAATACTTTACTTTTTTCACTACTTTCCATCTTTGTGGGAATTCTTTTCTGCAAAGTTGAAAGGCAAAGAACCCTTATGGGGTCCAGTGACTAGGATTTGGTGTTCTCACTGCTGTGACCTGACCTCAGTCTCTGGATGGGAACCCAAGTCCTGCTTCGAGCCACTGCAAGCCAAGGCCACCAGAGATCACTTTGATGTATGCATTATCATAATCCCTCTTGCAATAATTTTAATGATTTAATTGTCCACATTTTCACCTGAGGAAATTTAAATTTAAGAAGATAAAATAAGTTTCCTGAGACCATACTGGAGGCAAGAGATAAAGCTGGTGTTTCTGACTTAAGAATCTAAGCTCTATTACAGTTAGCACTTAAGTAAATATGATGTGTTCCCTACTGTGTAGCTCAAAAGAATGGCAGGCAGATTTGCATTGGGAAAGGGAGAAGCAGGGATATAGGAAATATAAAGTTAGCATCAAATCAAAAGTTATAAATAACACACCTTCCAATATGGTATATGAATCAGTTTCATAATTAAGCAATGTAAAACTTATGGAAGGAATTATTTAGCAAAGCACAATTCACCTAATATACTTAGACCATTGTGTTTCTTTACTGAAAACATCGAATAACATTTTATGATATAATCTTAAAACTCTAAACTGTGTATGTTTTCATTTTTGTTTTACAAATCCAAATGAAATTTTAGCCAAAATGAACACAGTTTTGCAAGATAAGAAGCACATTTTCTACATGTCATTTCGGTTGAGAATCATCATTATGATTCTTTACTTTGCACAAATGTTGTAATCTTATACACGTATATTGGGTACTGTGCTGACAGGTGCTTTTAAAGAAGAGTGTCCAACCAATCCTTGATGAGGTCAAAGGTCAATTTCTCCACAAATACTTTGTATATCAGGGATCCAAGAGAATATGACTAGGATCAACTATACCAGACCACCTTACCTGCCCCCCTGAGAAACCTATATGCAGGTCAGGAAGCAACAGTTGGTACCAGACATGAAACAATGAACTAGTTCAAAATTGACAAAGCAGTATGTTAAGGCTATATATTGTCACCCTGCTTATTTAACTTCTATGCAGAGTGCACTATATGAAATGCCAGACTAGATTAAGCACAAGCTGGAATCACTATTGCTGGGAGAAATATCAACCTCAGAAATGCAGATGACACCACCCTTATGGCAGAAAGTGAAGAGAAACTGAAGAGCTTCTTGATGAAGGTGAAAGAGGAGAGTGAAAAAGATAGCTTAAAACTCAACATTCAAAAAACGAAGATCATGGCATCTGGTGCCATAACTACAAGGCAAATAGATGGGGAAAGAGTGGAAACAGTGACAGACTTTATTTTCTTGGGCTTCAAATCACTGCAGATGGTGACTACAGCCATGAAATTAAAAGATGTTTGCTCCTTGGAAGAAAAGCTATGACACACATAGACAGCGTACTAAAAAGCAGAGACATCATTTTTCCAACAAAGGTCTGTCTAGTCAAAGCTATGGTTTTTCAAGTAGTCATGTACAGATATGAGAGTTGGACCATAAAGAAGGCTGAGCACCAAAGAATTGTAGCTTTGAACTTTGGTGCTGGAGAAGACTTCAGAATCCCTTGGACAGCAAGATCAAACCAGTCAATCCTTAAGGAAATCAACCCTGAACATTCATTAGAAGGACTGACGCTGAAGCTGAAGCTCCAATATCTGGCCACTTGATGTGAAGAGCCGACTCACTGGAAAAGACCCTAATGCTGGGAAACACTGAGTGCAGGAGGAGAAGGAGACAACAGAGGATGAGATGGTTGGATGGCATCACTGACTCAATGGCCGTGAGTTTGAGCAAACTTCAGGAGACAGTGAAGGACAGGGAAGCCTAGTGTGTAGCAATCCATGGGGTTGCAAAGAGTCAGACATGACTGAGTGACTGTACAACAACAACCTAATTTGGTGGGTGCTCAAAATACTGAGCACCAACTAAAAGACTGTCTAGGATCCTGGAACAAAGAAATAAGAGAGTAATACAATTATTTCTGAAATTTTAACCACAGATCATCAAAAAAAGAGGAAATGAATAACAAAAGAGAAATTGTAAATGTGCCAGAGTGTAAAGGTAAGCATGACATATTAAAGTGATGAAAGTGGAACACGTAAGACAGCAGATCTTCAGAAGCAGAGAAAAATATCCAATCACATAATTAGACTATTTCTTTTGGAAACTCTACAGAAGTATGAAAATCATGTTCCAAACAATCACACAGATAGGATGAATCAACATTTGGAGACACTCGAGACAATTCTAGAACAGATCCCGCTGTCCTTAGTGCCTTCAAAAAGGATAGAATTTCCTTCAATATTTAGGAAAAAGGAGGATCAAACCTATTATGGAGTTCATTTTTCCCCTTTGGAGAATTGTAAAACTAACTGTCCCTCATTATAGATACAGAAATATACAGAGATATATACAGATATATATGTCCTCCTTACAATAAGATACTCTTTCCTGCCTTAGCTTCAGTGAATCTTCAACTTATAACCAGGAGAAAAAAGAGAAATAAATATTTTGGACACTAAGAATTAATATTTATGTATTCTATAGTAATTGTCTGAAATTCTTATCACTATATAAATAGTAACATTTAATAAAATCTAGCTTTGTATACATACAAAGATGACTATTATATCAGAACCATTTGTTTCATGAAGCAAGAAAAAAATGTGAGAATGCACATTGTTACCAATAGGTGAAAAATGGAAAATGTCCAGTTCACATCTTTATTATCAAGTTTATAAGCATCTAAATATACATAATATAACAATCTAATTTTTATAAGTTAAAACAATTATAATCAGAATATTATAAAAAACAGCAAAATTTATCAACATACCAGAACTTTGGAACTTGCCATTCTTTCTGTCTAAAATGATGTTTTTTTAAATGATATTTCCACTCAGAACCAATTTAAATATTACCTCTGAAAAAATCTCCTAGTTACCCTGATAAGTTCCACCCCATCCCCCTCAGTACCTCTCTACCCCACTGCCTATTTCCTTAGCATTCATCAGTACCATGTTTATCTTATTTATTATTTATATTACTCCCCAAGAAAGTTCAATCTGATGACTAGAAACACTTTGTATCATGTTTACTGCAATAAACTTAGCACTCAGAAAAGTGCTATCTGCATAGTAAATATTTAATAAATATAACTAAATAGTTTCTATGTTTTATGAATATTAACTCCATTTTACATGGATTAAGAATAAACTATCAAATCAGTCACATTCATCACAAATGCCTTCTCCGAAAGATAGCTTACAAGTTAATTTTAGTGAATGTCACAAGCTTGCAATCATTATTACCATTTTTATTTGGACTATATTTTTCAAATGATAGTAAAATTCTTATACAAGTAAACCATCTTGATAAACTCTATGCACCTTAAGGTCAAGAATGTCATTCACTTTATAGTTATTAATGTAATTCAAAGAATAAAAGGTAGAAGACCATAAATATGATAGAAAAGGAAAATTAAATACCTGGCTAAAATACGTGATGATATGAGTTACTATGAAATCTTATTACCATTGATTTAAAAGACTTTTGTAACTCATTCACATCATCAAGATCCATGTGTAATATACTCATACTAACTTGAAGCAATAAACCTTATAGTATTCAATCTATGACTGCAAATATTCTATCTTACTTTAAATATGGTATAAATTTATACCACATAATTTTTCAAAATGTAAAATATTGTCATTGTATGCTATGTCAACTTAAGAAATCACATGACAAGTATGCATATTTATATTGATAATGTTGTATGTGACTTTCAGATTTACCTTATCTAATTTCAAGAACAATGAAAGTAGTCATCAAATTAAGCTAGGTCACTCTTATGCTTTTCTACATGGAAAGTTTCAATACACTTTAAGATGTAATGAACCTGAGCAATAACATTCTTAATAATAATAACAGTGGTTGTTATAGTATCAGTAGTGTCTCTTCATAATATACTGTAATGTACGTATTGCTAATATCTTTACTCAGGAAGTTCCAAGAGCTCTGAAGCATTAAAAATCTTTCTCAACCTCATACATGAAGTATATAGTAAAGCTACTTTTATATTTTAAATGTATGACTCCAGGACTTTGCTTGCCCTTATGACCATAAAATATTACCTATCTAAACTTAGTGCTCATTGCATTTTACTACATATGAGAAAATTTGTACCCAATAAAGAAGATAACTTACCATCAAGACAGAACCTGTAAATGGAGCTGGGAAGAGACTGTATATTTACTTACACCATTAGCCAAGTGCATTTTTGCTATTATTTTGATAAACTTGTATGTTAACTACAAATATTATAACTTATAAACTGTTAAGCACATCTTTGTCAGGTCAATATGAAAACTCCATACATATCATGAAAGCTTTGGTTTTTCTTCCAGGGAACTCACACCAAATCATAAATATTTTTGTAAGGATTCCAGGATAGTTCAGATCATTTGAAATGTATACTTTAGGCCCTTTAAGGCTGTAAACATACTTTTAAGATTCATAATATGGCAGAAAAATTAAAATATATAAACCAACTGCTGAAGACTCAGATCCAAGGCTGAGAAGTACTGAAGGGAGAAGAGGTTACTGATATATATTCTTAATTTACAAGATTATAGTTTGTGGAATATATCATTAATTAAACATACTAGAGGACAGACCAAGATGGAGATTGACATGTATACACACTAATATGTATAAAGTAGATAACTAAATGTGTTCCCTGGTGTGTAGCACAGGGAACTCTTCTTAATGCCCTGAAAAGAAAGTGAAAAAAGAAAAGAAAGTGAAAGTCACTCAGTCACTTAGTCGTGTCCGACTCTTTGTGACCCCCTATGGACTATACAGTCCATACAATTCTCCAGGCCAGAAGACTGGAATGGCTAGCCTTTCCCTTCTCTGGGATCCTCCCAATCCAGGGATATGTAATGCCCTATGATGACCTAAATAGAAAAGAAATCCAAAAAAAGAGGGGTATATGTAAAAAAAAAACATTATTAAACATACTGTTGGGTAGGTGAGCAATTAAAATTTCTTATCTTTTTAGGGAAAAGAGATATGAAAGTTTTCATAAGAAGACTGGTTGAAGGACAAGACGGTAAAAGATCAATGTAAGATAGGACTAGTATTTTATCTCTCAGGATTTGGTATTTTGCCTTGTAACACAGAATTACAAATCATAAAGACATTTTTTTCTATGTACGTCTTTTGAAAGCAGTGAAGAAGAATAGCAAAACGGTCTTGGATTAACTTGGAAAGCAGCTTATAAAAGGGAGTTATAGCCCTACTTATTGTATGCTCCCTATTTCATATTAGGATTATTGATTTCAATTTTGGGATAATATCAAACAAGAGTTCAGTTTGCACAGGGCAATTGGAATGGTATAGCAGTCTATAAAACATTACTTATTTTAAACTGCAGTAACGAGGCCTGTTCACACTGAAAGTGAAGTATAGGCTAGACAATGTTTTCTTTGAATGCTTTTCTTTTAATACTATTACATAATGGTGAAATAAAAATTAATACCAAGGAAAACTAAGAATAAATAGAGACAATAAAGATAAATGTTGCCACTTATGGCAAGAGGAGATTGTCTAACAAGTGAAGCTTTTGGAAATGAAAGTGATTTCCATGTGATGGTCTTCCCAGCACATGGCCCACAGCAGCACAGAGCCTAAGACATGACGCAGATCTTCAGTGATGAATAAATTCAAAGCTAAGAAAATGAAATAATCAGCCAACGGAAAGATTAATGTCTACAACTAATCAGAAGATCTTTTTCTCCTGATGGTGAACTTAAAAGAACATAAAGGATGCATATAGGATTCTGAACAGACTTCTCAATAAACCTGCACATATTTAGAACACCACATTCTGCTATTGATGTTACGAGAAGTACTGCTTCTAAAAATACCAGCAGACTGTAAGATGGACTGTCATTTCCACTATGTGAAAATGGAACACAATCAGTTTCTTAATGTGAAAAGTTCATGGGTGTCAGTTTTGGGATTCTTGAGCAGTCAGCATGAAATACTTTTGCTAATTTGTCTCCTCACACATACACCTTATGTATATTAACTATACAAAGAACAGCCTTACCAGCTTCAAGTCCTGATTTTTCTTAATCGTTCAAAATTTTCATGCAGCTGTATGCAAGTCAGGGCTAGATTCCTGGACCTGCAGTCAAACCCACTAGTCAGTAGTACCATGTCTCTTTGTTCCTCTTATCTCCTCTTAATGAATTGTGACCTCAGTAATATTCAGCTCGGAGAAAGCAATGGCACCCCACTCCAGTATTCTTGCCTGGAAAATCCCGTGGATGGAGGAGCCTGGTAGGCTGCAGTCCATGGGGTCACTAAGAGTCGGACACGACTGAGCGACTTCACTTTCACTTTTCACTTTCACGCATTGGAGAAGGAAATGGCAACCTACTCCAGTGTTCTTGCCTGGAGAATCCCAGGGACGGGGGAGCCTGGCTGCAGTCTTTGGGCTCACACAGAGTCAGACACGACTGAAGCGACTTAGCAGCAGCAGCAATATTCAGCTCCCCATAAGGCCCATCCCCTGGAGAAGGAACTAGCAACCCACTCCAGTATTCTTACCTGCAAAATCCCATGGACAGATGAGCCTGGTGGGTTTCAGTCCATGGGATCACAAGAGTCAGACATGACTTAGCAACTAAACCACTGTCATAAGGCCCATTTCCAGTCAATTAGAAGGTAAAGTTGGGAGAAGTGGAATGGCAGCGAAGTGTTTATATCAATAAAATTGCCCATTGAATATACTGGCCAATTTTTATTAGCGTCACTTCTAAGGAGCTCCTTGAGTTAGAAAAGCTACTTTTCTATTACAGTTCACTGAATCATCTTCCTGAAAAGCAAGCCAAATTAAGGATGAAAAAGCACTTGTAGTTAAACATATTCTGTCTTGGAATTAGAGAAGGTGTAGGCGTAGGAAAAACTGAAGGTGTAGGGGTAGGTGGAAGGAGAAAAGCAGTAAACTGGGAAACAGAAATAGCAGAAAGCTAAAACTTCAATGAAAGTAATAAAGCTAAAGTAGTTAAAAGCAGCAAGAGAAATAAATTATCACAGGTCATTGCATTGGAAAAAAAAATCTGCCTTCTATGAATCACTACATATTTACATTCAATTTGGTAGAAATCAGTGGGAAACGTACAGCTCAAATGAAGTCTATTTTAGCCACCAAACAATTCAGAATTCAAGCAGAAGTGAAAGGTTAAAAGAAGATGGATGTGGATCATTTTTTTTCTCAGAGATAATAGTTATAGTTAAAGGAGAAATATATTTAACACTTTCAGCACAATACATGTCACCAAGCATATTAGAAAATTAATGCATTATATAAATTATATACTTGCATTATATATAGTTATATACTTGCTCAGTGGCTAAGTCATGTCCAACTCTTTGTGACCCCGTGGAAGGCAGCATGCCAGGTGTCCCTGTCTTACTCCATCTCCTGGAGTCCTCTCAAACTTATGTCCATTGAGTCAGTGATGCCATCCAACCATTACATCCTCTGTCACCCCCTCATTTGATGTATCTTATCAGTGAATTTATTATTGAGAACATTTTAATCACGTTAAAGACAAAAGTTCTTTACATAATCTTAACATATGCTTACTTTCCTCTATATTAAATAGGTTAAAAAGCAACTTGTAGTGGGAATTTCCTCACCGTCCAGTATTGTTGCCTGGGGAATCCCATGGACAAAGGAGCCTGGGAGGCTACAGTCCATAGGTCACAAAGAGTTGGACATGAGTGAGCAACTGAGAATGTATGCACCAGTGACCAGTGGTTTCACTATGTGCTTTCACTGCCCAGGGCAAGCTGTGTGGCATGACCAAAAAAAAAAAAAAAATTCTACTTTTAGTAAATTAACTACTTATACTTAAAATGTTTCTCATCTTGAGGATAAAGATTAATTTCACATGGGTTCCATTGATATGAGTCAAAATACTGGATGAAAAGTAATGAAAACATTAAATGATTACATTTAGAAAAATGATATAAAGCTGTAATTTTAATAAAATGTGTATCACTGATAGTTTATAAAACATCTCTTATTTGTAGAAAGTCATTGCATTGTAAGACTATGTATAGATTTCTAGTTATTTATTTTCTAAAACCTGTTTTCAAATCCATATTTTACATAAAAATATTAGTTATAAATACATAAGGAAATGTTTGTCAAAACTCACCATCTAAATTAAATTTTCATTCTGGGGTAGAATTTACTCAACACCCTTTCCATTTGGGTTGTTTACCTACATTTTTTTGTAGTTTTAGAACAGTGCAGTTTAAAATGTGTGTTAGTTGTTTAGTCGTGCCTGACTCTTTGCAATCCCATGGACTGCAGCCCACCAGGCTTAGCTATCCATGGGATTTTCTAGGCAAGGATACTGGAGTGGTTTGCCGTTTCCTTCTCCAGGGGATCTTCCCTACCCAGGGATCAAACCCGGGTCTCCCCCACTGCAGGCAGACTCTTTATCAACTGAGTTACAAGGGAAGCCCATAATTCAATAATATCATTGAAGTATAATGTGAGACATACACAGTTGACATGTTTATTGTGAAGTAAATTTTGTTCCTCCCTGAAAATGCTTAAAGCTCAATTTCAATGTAAAACTGCAATAAATACAGCTTAGTTTTGAGTGAAATGGAGAGGAATTTCTATGCCTGTGTTTAAATAAAGAGTTACAGTGACTCCAAAGATAATGCTTCATTTGTCAGCAGCAAACCATAAGAAGGTTTGGGGAGACATCAGACACCCATGATAGCATCATTATTAAATTATTATGTGTCTTTGCAATGGCAACCCACACCAGTACTCTTGCCTGGGAAATCCCATGAATGGAGGAGCCTGGTGGGCCACAGTCCATGGAGTCGCGAAGAGTTGGACACGACTGAGCAACTTCACTTTCACTTTTCACTTTCCTGCACTGGAGAAGGAAATGCCAACCCACTCCAGTATGGTTGCCTGGAGAATCCCAGGGACTGGAGCCTGGTGGGCTGCCGTCATGTCACGACTGACATGACTTAGCAGCAGCAGCAGCTACTGAGTCTGTCATTGAATCTCACTACTTTTTAGTCTCCATTCTGTCATTTGGTCTCCATCAGTTTCAGTATTCATCTTTGAGCATTTGTAATTATAAACTCAAGTAGTTTCCTGATATATATTTATTTTATTTTATTTTATTTTATTTTTTTTTTTTTTTGGTTGTTAATTATTTTTATTTTTATTTTTTTTTTTTCTTCTTTTTTTTTTTTTTTTTAATTTTAAAATCTTTAATTCTTACATGTGTTCCCAAACATGAACCCCCCTCCCACCTCCCTCCCCATAACATCTCTGTGGGTCATCCCCATGCACCAGCCCCAAGCATGCTGTATCCTGCGTCAGACATAGACTAGCGATTCAATTCTTACATGATAGTATACATGATAGAATGCCATTCTCCCATATCATCCCACCATATTTTAAAAATTCTATTAGAACAATTGCCCACTTAATTTTCTGAAATCAATTATCTAAATTTCCAAAATGGAAACTTTCTTATTTAAATAAAACAATCTTCCATATTTACCTACTGAAAGCAAAATTTAACATAAGTCTCAAGTCCAAAATAGTGAGCTTGAGACACATCATACATATATACATTCAATATATATATAGACATTTAAATATATAGATATAGATAGCATTGATTTTAAAAAATCTTCATTTTAAAGAGTTAAAAGAACTCTATAATATTAAAAATTTTAAGCTTATTATTGTTCACTATTTGTATTTCAATAGAACTCCCTATTCTAAACTGACCAAAGTTAATTTTAATTATATAAAAAATATTTATTTCCGATATGATAACATTCTTCATTGTTAATGACTGTATCAGGAACCTTAATTCTAAGCTAAACATACACGAAAGATGATTTTCATATGTATTATTGTAATAGTATTAATTATTTAGTCTTTGGAAGAGTTAAGTATTATCAGAAATATAAACCTGAATCTTACTTAATGCTCTTGTACTCAAAAAAGCATTAACTGAATTGAAAATATATATAAAATGTCACATCATCTAGATACACTGACAAGATTTAGGAGAGAAGGAAAAGTATTGCTTTTATTCTAATAGTTAAACTTATTTAAACCCTGCTCAGTGCATGCATAGTTAATTTGTAATATGCTGTTATAAAATTAACCTGGAAGTACTGGAAGTAATACACATATTTATCCTTCACTGATTTAGTAAATTATTGTATATAAGTTATATGACATAAAGCAATGGTCTTTAATCTTAGTATCACATTTGTAATATACAGAAAATTTGGATAAGCAAATAGTTAATTTACCCAATAATACAAGAAATATAAAAGGGGTATTGACACCCTCAACTATGGAAAATGACCAAATAAATCATTTAAAATTTCATCATATATTACATGCTGTTGCTATATTTTAAATAAATAATAAATATCTTATTTTCCAATAAAAATAATCTAAGTTTTAACCAATATGGCTTGAGATAGCATTAAAATTCCTACTTTATTTTCTACCCACCATATGAGTAGGTAAAGAGATTATAATTTTATGAAGTCTTCAAGAATTTTGTACATTAAACGGAAAGTGATTATTTCCAGTTATGGTTTTAAAAAATGCACGTGTAACTCTCCCTATCTAAAAAAATCAGCCATAATACATGAACTTTGTGTTTAAACTTTTCCAATATTAAAACATAGTTTTAACTCCTATTTTATCATTTGTTCATAGTATCCATGATTGCCAATAAGATAGATTTTTACTGTTTAATATTACGCCATTCTACTAATTTAAAGTCTGTAATAATTTGTACATTGAACTGATCATGTTATTCCTTTCTTTTTTTTTTCATTATATATTTTTGGGTACACAAAAACACATGCACACAGATCTACCTATATATACAGAAAAAGAAATACATACAGATGGATGTATAGATAAATATATAAAGATATAGATAGATAGCCCTGGAGGAGAGCATGGCAACCCACTCCAGAATTCTTGCATAGAGAATCCTTATGGACGGAGGGGCCTGGAGGGTTATAGTCCATGGGGTAACAGAAAGTCAGACTAAGCAACTAAGCACAGTACACAACATAGATAGATAGATAGATATTACTTTGTAATTTGACCTGTAAATGTTCTCCAGTGTTTCATTTGTGGCTTAATTACCATTACAGTGAAAAGAGATTTGAATTGTGAAGTGTTTATAACACACAGATGTTAATATTTTGAAACAGTATTTCCAGAAATTATATTAAATAATTTCAATAACCTGTTTTGCTATAAAAAAAATAGATGATAAAGAAATTATTTGTCTGAAAGAAAACACCCTTTGAAAACTTGTAGTATTGAGGGCCTAGTTCATAAAAGCACTATATTTCACAGGATATCTTTTTTCACAGGAAGTGAATTACTGGTGTTTATTTGCTTCGATTACACATTGATATGCATTGTTGTCATCCTTATTACACTTCCTTCCTGTAAATATTGTTTCTTGCTTTTTATGACTTTCCTAAGATCTTGTTTCAGTAAATGAGGAAAATGTCCACTATTCATTGGATATTCTGTTAATAATACATAAAGTGTAGTGATTTTAACATATTCCAATATAAATTCTATCAGGTGTATCTATTTCTTACATGTTTGCCTTTAAACTCAAGAATCAAATAATAACTACTAGCCACTACTATCTCCATGCTTTCCAAACTGTTAATCTCAGACAGTGATATACGGAGTAGATTTTTTAATTACTCTTACAAAACAATCATATGTTCTGGCATTTCACTGATTAATCCGAAAGACCAATAATTATCTTGCTCGTGAATAGAAATACAGAATATGAATACAACCATTCCTCCTGCAATTGATTTATAATTTAGCAAAGTGATTGAATAGGGGGAAAAAAGGAAAACCTTGAATGTCACTTTAAGAAAATATTCAGGTCTTCTCCCTTCTTCTTGTCCCCACCTTTTCTCTTAAAAATAGATTGTTGTTCAGTCCTTAAGTTGTGTCCAACTCTTTGTGACCCCATGGGCTGTAGTATAAAGACATATGTATTACACACACACACACACACATACCACAGCAACAATAACCTCATGAGATTTCCATTTGCTCTTCATAAGTAGTAAGATCCATTATTATGACTTTTATGCTTTGGGAGGTGTTTCTTGATAGTGTTAATATAAAATGTCTTGGTTAGGCTCCAGAGATCCTTCTTTTATTCAGGCACTTTGCATTCTTAATGTGGCTATAAGACCATCTCTTAGTAGTGCTAAATTTAGGGATAAGTACATTAACATATTAGGACTGCTATGAAAATGTATAAGAGTGCTATAAAGATACTCTCCTCACTGTGCATTCCTTACCTTATTTTATTGATGAGGATAATGGTAGTTCCAGGCAGAGGAATTTGAAGTGACTTATAAGGAAAAAAAAAAACTTTTTCAGGATGTTTAAAACAATCTAGTATTTTCAGCTAGTCACTCTGTGTGTGTGTGTGTGTGTATCCCTGATATGATTCTCATGACTCAACTTTCACATAATGTTCCCACGTAACGATATATTTTCACAAAATGTTGACAATTTTCATATATAATTTGACATCCTTGGTTATATAATCTGATTTTTCTAAACCTTAGTTTTCCTGTGCAACATCAGAGATGGAGGTGGTTAAAACCCCTTTTTTAAAGTTCTAGGATTTTATGTTAACACCTAAATAAGATGATGAGATGTTATAGACATTAAGAGGCTTAACGGGGGTATATTTTAAGACACAGCTCATTTTGAAAACAGATATGCAAGCTACAAAGGAAATGATTTCTTTACCTTAAGAAGTGTCTTATTCTACAATAAAATAATTTATTCATAAATTTACATTAGGTAAAAACAAAGCTAACTAAGACCAGTACCCTTTGGTACCATTTAGAATGTTTTCTTCTTTCTTAGGAAAACTTAAGTAGATAAATTAGCAAGTAAAATGCCTAAGAACCTGACTAGAGCTTTTATAATAGAAAAGAATAATATAATATATTATGTATGTTTACATACTGTAAGATATATATATATGTGTGTGTGTGTGTGTGTCCTTGAAGTCAGAGGTGAAAATATTTAAAATATCACATTGAACATTTTTAAAGTATCATACTCTTTTTTAAAAACATTAGATTTATTTATATTTTATATTTAAAATGCCTTTGAGGGGACAAAATTAGTCTTAAAGAGTATAGCAAGCTAGTGATCTAGTTTATTGAAGCATTTGTATTAACACTAAATAATTATCCATCTAGTCTGTTCACTGTCATAGAAAACAAGTTACAGCCAATGATTATTTATGACACACATGCATATTTTTTAGTTAACATAGCTTAATTTTAATTTTCTTGTGTACAATATATTTCTATATTACTCACATATTTTATGTTATGTAATTTTAAGCATTGTCCAAAGCATTCTGATAAGCTGCACCTCCAGATTGTGCAAAGATTATAGGGAATGCATGTCTGCCTTAGATCACCACTGATGTCTATAAAGAGGTAACTCAGTAAAAAAAAAAAAAAAATATCAGATGAAGTTTTGGGGCATGTACCAAAGAAAGGACCTTAAACTGACTAAACTTTGTGTGTATGAGGGTCACAGTAAAATATCAAATACCCAGTGAAATCTTTTTATGCAAGGTGACATTCAGAAGAGCGTCTGATCTAACATGTAATTTATCAAGTAGAGCAACATAACATTTAAAGACATAATTTCAAAGCTAACTTTGATACCATAATCCTTTATACATAGGCAGTGGTACAAGACATTTTTATTCCAATTATACAATGAGTACAATAATGGTGGTATAATTATGTGAAACATTTCAAAATTGTTCTTAAACTATAAATAGTATAATAAGGGGAAAATCATTTTTCTATCCTAGAAAGTAATATGATCTTAAATGATTTGCTTTTTCAGTCCTAACAAACCTTTCTGACTTAAAGTTAGTGAATTCTTTCTAAACTGATACTACTATTCTGCTTCCTCTGAAGCATTTTTTCTATTCATTATTTCCAGAATTAGATTTGCCCATATAATGAGCTTTATCTTACATTTTCTCATGTTTCAAAACAAATACAGAGATGACAGTATTTCAACACCTCAGCATATATCTATTAAGTACATACAATTATTTTGTTCTCTTCATTTTAGAAAACTTCAGTTGAATCCATAATATGTTTGACGACAAGACCACAAATACATGCTGCTCATGTTGAGTCCCATGTCTCTGCTGCTATGGGCTGGAATAGCATGTTATTTCATTTTCTTTATTTTTCAAAAAATATCTACCATTCAATCCTGTATTAATAAGTTTTGTAGTTACACAAATGATGTCTACCTTTGACATAGCACTGCCTAGGTAATGAAGCAGTGTCTCAGTCTGAAAACAGGATCCATCCTCTATTGAATACTAGAGGTTTTTAAATTGTACTTTTTTGCCAAGTTAAGAACATTGAATGATCAAGTTCATTCTTAGTTAATGGCTGAAGATGGGCAACATTCTAATTCCACAGACAAGTAGAGAGCCACATGAAGATTTCCTCCTGTCATGCAAAAGTTACCACTTTTGTCAGTTACAAAAATCACTCATTTTTATTCTACAGATTTCAAAGACCTTGTTAAAAAATCTTGATTATTAATCTCATAGATATATAACACAATACTATATTACAAGTCTCCCAGAAAAGAGTTCCAAAAGTTGATAATACAAATAAATGTGAACTTTACTACAGGTGATCACTGTTCCTTTGTGCACTTCTGTTATTTAAAATAGATTCTGAGAACATACATTGTTAACAGTATCTAAATGTAAGTGCTATAGAATATAGATAACCTTTTAGTTAAAATTCATCATGGCTTTTTAGAGATTAGCATGCTTGAAAATATAATTGATGTGAATGGTTATATTGAGCATGCAAGGTAAAAAAAAAATGCTCCATTAAGTCACTGCATTTTCCATATCACTTCAAATAAAACACACCAATTTTGCCTTTGAAACTCCCTCCTGTGGTTTTCACCCAGTCTTTATTACATTAAGATACATTTGCTCAGAATAATGGAGAACAATTATAGCCAACAGATGTACACACTCAGAATGTTGACCTGAGTGAGAACCACAAATATGTGAAGAAACATCCTTCACCAGGTAAAGTGATCACTATTATCCTGGCATCCTATGTTTATCTATATATGTGGTATTTTTATTATTTCTATGTCATTTCATTTTAATATTAAAAATAAATCACTTTTTAAGACATGATCAAGATGGCTTTATTTTTGACAGTTCTGACTCAAATTACGTAAGCAAAAGTTATGAGAAAAATAGGAGTCTATTTCAAATTAATATAATAGTACACACAAACAAAATTAATATGTGTTTCAAAGCCACCCGAATCAACGTGATGTGAAGTTTAGTTGTATTTTTTAAATAAAGCTCCATATGCAAATTTGAGCACTATAAAAAGAGCTTTGGTGGTATCAGTTTTGTAAAAGTAAAATAAGAAGCAAACATTGCAAGTTTTTTCCCTGAGCATTTTAATATCTTTTCCAAATACTAAAAAATGTACTCTTACCTGCTTTCAAATGTTGAGAGAGAATGAAAGAGCAAAATACAGCAACTAAGAGAAAAGCACTATTTGTATTACTACATTACAAGAAAGCAAAAATTAAAGAGCTTATAATGTCAAGCAAAGTATATGACATTTACCTTGTTCCGCAATGAAATTGAGTTTAGCCCTGCTCAGCGCTGACAATCCCGGTGTTGCTTCTCTCTCATTCCTTCTCTTCTCTTTTTATAGTATCTTCTCAGCCGAATCTTCCTGAATCTCAGTGTGCCTTCCTCTTACAGCGAGCATCACTTTTAACTCAGACAGGCAGGAAGCTGAAGCCAAACGAACTCTCTATCTGATTGGTTTCCATTCAGCGTTTCTGATTAATAAGAGACGTCCCTCACATAGGAAGATATTGCCGCTGATGGCGCTGCAGGGCTCCAGGTTTGGGTTGGGGACTAAAGACTCTTTAGGCACGGCGATTTGCAGGCGAATAAAGTGGGAGGGCTCAAAGAGGGCTTTGTCAAAGACTCCCATTAGAGAAAACAACCCAGTGTTTCCGTCTCCGTTAATCAGCTCTGCTTAATATGTTTGCAGTTGTGAGAGAAAGGTCACAGCATGTCTGTAACCTGTAAATCATCTGTAGCAAATATATATCACATGGACAGTGCTGATACTCAAAAGGAATTTTGTGTATACTCCCCGCAGAATTCATGACTTTCTGTTTCAATTTTAAAATTTCAAGTTTAAGAACAGAGAAAGAATCTAAATTCTACTTATCAGTGATTATGAATTTTTATGTGTCTCTGAGTTTATAGACTAAAATAATCTTTCATTAACAATAATTTAAGACATCTAATACCTTAACATGATTTTCTTAGTAAACAGAATTATTTGAAATATGATTTTAGATTTCTATAACATTTTGCTTATTATTTGCTATTCCAATTGATGTATTTTCACCTTTCTTGGAAATGTCCACATATAATTGTGACCATAGCAACATCATAAAAACTACATATTCCACCTGTTAGATTTGCTGCTGTACATTGTACAACTATTAGAGAGGGTAAACTATAACAATCAAATCCTGTTTCAGAAGAGAAGTTTCTTTAGTACTTCTGGAAATGGTACAATAAGAGAAATATTGATTTGTAGATAAATCCTTCTGAAAAGAAGTTCTAGTAATCGTTGTATGAAATGCATTGTGGGAATATGGCTCACTTTATAACGGCTCGTTAAATCACAGTAAGTAAATAGCATAAGTGCCAAAAATATCAATATTCTATTTGACGCTTCAAAGGAAAACTGACAATAGAAAATAAAAATAAAATTGCCACTTCTGCCCCCCCAGTGGTGAAGCTTATCCATGAAGTGCAGATAATAGAGCTGCCTATTTGAGCCATTGTTATTTATGTGCATTATAGAAATTCCTTTCTTAAAAGGGAAAACAAATACTTAGAAAATACAATTTCACTTGTCCCGAAATAAAATGTGACATAGCTAATGCATGATAATTTAATTAGTAGTACACAGTTTTTAAATACTTGTGAATTTGAAGTGTAGGAAATGGACATCCCCCCAGCCCCCTACCAAGAGATGGTTAGATAGCATCACCTACTCAGGGGGCATGAATTTGAGCAAACTCACCTGGAGATAATGGAGGACAGAGGAGCCTGGAGTGCTACAGTCAGTCCATGGGGTTGCAAGGAGTCTGATATGACTTAGCGACCGATGGACAACAATAAAATAGGACTTAACTTTTTTCATCTACAAATGAAGGAAGTGAAAGAAGAAATAAAGTATATTGTCCAGGACTGGATAGATCCAAGTGGTTAAGAGCAGCTTAGTGAATTTTTCACAGAGGCTAAGAGAGTTTTCTTGAGGCAAAGATACTTAATATAAAATTCACATTCTCCTTTATATTCATTTCTTCCAGGTCTACTTGTTCCTTTAAATAAACATATTATAGAAGTCTCTCTGTTAATGCTGATAAAGTAATGCTTGTAAAGTGGGAAAAAGGAACCAAACAAAATATTTTATCATAGCTTAAGGTGAATTTTCACAAATAAAAGCTTTAAATCCCTAAAGTTGCATACATTTCATTTCCCGCTGAAACCCAGCTGTAGGGGAAGGCTGTTTTGTGTGAATTCACAATCCAACAAAGCATTCTACTGCATGATTTGAAGTTATTTTTTACTGCTTCTAGAGGTGGGAGAGGGGAACTTGCCAACTAAAAAAATGGTTATTATCTTACTATCTCAGAAATCCTCTACCTTTCACTTCTTTGTCACAATGATTTGGAGCATTTGAAAAGAAAACAAGGGGCCTAAACCTTGGGATTACTGAAAATTACTTTATATTATGTGTATGCTGCTGCTGCTGCTAAGTCGCTTCAGTTGTGTCTGACTCTGATACTGGAGTGGGTTGCCATTTCCTTCTCCAACGCATGAAAGTGAAAAGTCAAAGTGAAGTTGCTCAGTCGTGCCTGACTCTTAGCGACCCCATGGACTGCAGCCTACCAGGCTCCTCAGTCCATGGGATTTTCCAGGCAAGAGTACTAGAGTGAGGTGTCATTGCCTTCTCCTTATTATGTGTATAGCTATTTTTAAGTTTTCAAATATAAGTAGAATTCTGCATCATATAAAATAGCTTTTGATACTTAGTATAATGTTTATGAATATTTAGCAAAAAGGTTTGCACAAAACCATCATCATCATTATTAACAGTAGTAGGAGTATATTTCCTTTTCTAGTAAATGTAAAATGTTATTTGAATTATTCTTTTCCGTATTACATTAGTTTGAATTAGCTTTTCTTAATTGTTTAGTACTTTAAAAGTACTACCTTATTGTAAAAAAAAAAAAAAAATTCTGCTTTTTGGTTTTTTTTTTCTTTTCTTTAGTCTTTGAATATACTGTGTCTTCATACCTGGGGACTCATCTATATAAGATGACTCAAAACAATTGACTTACTCCTGTATGATATTGTGATATAGAAGATATATAGACTCTTCATTCTGGTTTCTGGCTCCTTAAAATCATTGGAATTGCCTAAGAAGTAAGATCCAAAAGGTACCTCTTCTTAGGTTAGTGAAGTGAAGTGAAGTGAAGTGAAATGAGCTCGCTCAGTCATGTCCGACTGTAGCCCACCAGGCTCTTCCATCCATGGGATTCTCCAGGCAAGGATATTGGAGTGGGTTGCCATTTCCTTCTCCAGGGGAACTTCCCAACCCAGGGATCGAACCCGGGTCTCGAGGGCACTTTACCCTCTGAGCCACCAGCGACGCCCCTAGGTTAGTGAGGTGACTACTAAACTGCACCGAAGGATGGGGGCTGGATGACAGGAGAACTGATGCCGAAATCTCAGTCTCTGTTCACCAGTGCCAAACTGAATTTCAGAAACAGAGTTTTGAGTGAAGTAGGAAAGAATAGCTTTATTGGTTTGCCAGGCAAAGAGGGGCACAGTGGGCTTCTGCCCTCACAAAGTCCCAACCCAGGGGGATTTGGTGAGAACTTTCATGTCAATGCTTTAAGTAGAGGGATGCTGTAAAGATTGGCACTTCCCAGATGGCTCAGTGGTAAAGAATCCACCCGCCAGTGCAAGGGCCGCAGGAGACAAGGATTTGATCCCTGGGTCAGAAAGATCCCCTGAAGGAGGAAACGGCAACACATTTCAGTATTCTTGCTGGGATAGTCCCATAAACAGAGGAGTCTGGTGGGCTAAAGTTTATGGGGTTGCAAAGAACTGGACATGGTTGAAGTGACTGAGCATGCACAATCTTCTCAATGAGCTTTTCTGATTACTTAAAGACAACGTGAGTGGAGGTACATGTTTTTCTCTGGTATGAAGAATGTTAACCTCTTTGTTGTTGTTCAGTCACTCTTTGTGACCCCATGGACCTCAGCACACCAGGCTTTCTGTCCTTCAACATCTCCTGGAGTTTGCTCAAACTCATGTCCCTTAAGTCAGTGATAGCATCCAACCACTTCATTTTCTGTTGCTCCTTTCTCCTTCTGCCCTCAACTTTTCCCAGCATCAGGGTCTTCTCTAATTACATTGTTATATGATCCTTCAAGGTCGTGCCAGGACCCTACCTCAAGACAGCACTCTTTATTTCCTGGCTTGTTCTTCCATAGTCTTTGCCTCACTCTCCCTTCCTAAATTAGCAACTACTTGATTCTACCCTTTGGAACTTGGAAAAGGTCATTAAGGTTAGAGTCAACAAACAGGGGACAGAAAGATGTCCATGCTTAGGAACCCACAGGCCCCTGCTTGAGTTCAGAATATGTGATTATAGAAGTTGGAGATTTTAGTCCCACTTCCCTGATATAAGAAGGGAAGAGAAGTTGGAAATTGACTCAATGGCCAATGTCTGATGATTTAATCAATTATATCTATGTAATGAAGCCTCCAAATAATAGATGCTTTTGAATGTGGTGTTGGAGAAGACTCTTGAGATTCCCTTGGATGCAAGGAGATCCAACAGTCCATCCTAAAGGATATCAGTCCTGAGTGTTCATGGGAAGGACTGATGCTGAAGCTGAAAACTCCAATACTTTGGCCACCTGATGCAAAGAGCTGACTCATTTGAAAAGACTCTGATGCTGGGAAAGACTGAAGGTGGGAGGAGAAGGGGATAGCGGAGGATGAGATGGTTGGATGGTATCATTGACTCATTGGACATGAGTTTGGGTAAACTCCAGGAGTTGCTGATGGACAGGGAGGCCTGGTGTGTTGCAGTCCACGTGGTCGCAAATAGTCGGACACGACTGAGTGACTGAACTGAACTGAACTGAATGAAGCATCCACAGGGAAACCAAAAAGACCAGATTTGGAGAGCATCCAGGTGTTATAAAAGTGGGAATTTGAGGAGAGTGGTGTTCTTGGCTACAGCATGGCTATAGCCCATACCATGCCCTATGTATCTCTTTCACCTGGCTATTCCTGAGATCGATGTTTTCGTTGAAAAAGACATTGAAAAAGTTAAGTAGTCACTATGCTAGTTTATCTTGCACTGAAGTAGAAAAACCTTTTAAAGAATATGAATTAATGAATAAAATAAACTTTATACTCAAATGAATTTTTTAAAATACAATTTGTCCTACAACATAAAGGCATGGATATTGCACTGAGACAACTGTGAGAGGCTTCCTGTACTACAACACCACACATGGGACTATCCGGGAATTTAAGACCACTACCTGGGAAAGAATTGTTTCCTCTTTCCCAGCTAAAAAGGCTTTGCACAAGAGATTTTGCATACCACTATCATATATATCTCCAATCTCCCATGAAAATTATACTCAGGAATGGAGCAAAAATTATGAGCTATTCTTTTTCCCTAAACAACCTACTATAGTAACCCCACCATTGCTCACCTTCCTACTTGAATCAGGCCCTCTCCAGGGCTTCCCAGGTGGCTCAGTTGTAAAGAACTCACCTGAAATGCAGGAGACATAAGAGATGATGCTTCAATCCCTGAGTCAGGAAGGAGGAGGAAATGACAACCCACTCCAATAATCTTGCCTGAAAAATTCCATAGACAGAGGAGACTGGACAGCTACAGACCATGGGATCATAAAGAGAAGGACACAACTGATATGCATGCGTGCAAACGAGAGTTGAAGCTTCTCTAGTCACCTACCATCATCATGATTTGTATCACTGTGATTTGCAGTATCCCCAAATCTCATCAGAATTCCCTTGTTCCAAATATGCCCACTGGCAGATCTGTTTGACATTAGGAAATCCGTTGTATTCTCATA
The DNA here is from genome assembly GCF_023091745.1 of Budorcas taxicolor. Taxonomy (NCBI): domain Eukaryota; kingdom Metazoa; phylum Chordata; class Mammalia; order Artiodactyla; family Bovidae; genus Budorcas; species Budorcas taxicolor. The sequence continues at coordinate 49,872,178 of NC_068929.1, read as the reverse complement.
GTTTTCTTTGAACATCACTTTCAGTTCCCTGTTTTAACTCAAACCATGCTATTGTCTGAAGATTCTTCTGCATTTCATGCTTCTCACTTGAAAAATGGTGTCATTCTCATAGCCTGGAGTTCCACAGGTCTGGAGTTGGGATCAGTGATCTCCTAGCTTGTCACTGCTAGGGTAATTTTTCCTTACTTTTTTATCCCTGCTTGCCATAGATTTCATCATACCTAATTCTCCATGTTGAAATCATTTTATTAATGACCAGATGATTAATCCTCATGCATTGAAACTGAGTACTTGGTTGGCTGCTGCTTCTGCTACTGCTGTTGCTTCTTACTATTACTACTTTTCTTCTTCTTCCTATTAGTTTTAACCATCAACATCATCACTTTTTTGAAGTATGCTACTGCCTAGTCCCTTCAGTCATGTCCAACAGTATGTGACTCCATGGACTGTAACACATCAGGTTCCTCTGTCCATGGGGATTCTCCAGGCAAGAATACTGGAGTGGGGTATCCTATCCCTCTTCCAGAGGATCTTCCCCACCCAGGAACCAAATTGGGTTCTCCTGCATTATAGGCAGATTCTTTACCAGCTGAGATACGAGGGAAGTCCTTTTTGAACTACAAGTGACTTAAAATATTATATTCGTTCCAGGTGTATAGCAAAGTAATTCAGTATTTTTACAGATTATACTCCATTAAAAGCTATTATGAGACAATGGATAGGATTCTCTTTGCTATATGGTATATACTTGCAGCTTGTCTGTTTTATACATATGGCTTGTATCTGTCAATCCCATATCCCTCATTTCCACCCCCTTTACCCCTTCCCTTTCACAACCATTAATTTTATACTGTGTGTCTGTCTCTGTTTTGCATATTCATTCATTTGTATTTTATTTTAGATTCCACATATAAGTGGAATATCATGCAGTGGATATCATGCAGTATTTGTCTTTCTCTTTGGCCACCTGATACAAAGAGCTGACCCATTTGAAAAGACCCTTTATGCTGGGAAAGGTTGAAGGGAGGAGGATAAGGGGATGACAAAGGATGAGATGGTTGGATGGCATCACTGACTCAATGGACATGAATTTGTTTAAACTCTGGGAGTTGGTGATAGACAGGGAGGCCTGGAGTGCTGCAGTCCATGGGGTGGCAGAGTCAGACATGACTGAGTAACTGAACTGATGTGACTTATTTCACTAAGTATAGTTTTCTCTGAATCTATCCACATTGCTGCAAATGGCAGAATTTCAATTTTTGTGGCTGAATAATATTTCATTATATATATATATATATATATATATATATATATATATATATACACATTTTTAAAAAATCCATTCATCTATTGATGGACACTTGGGTTACTTTATTTTTTTTTTAATTTTTATTTTTACTTTATTTTACTTTGCAACACTGTATTGGTTTTGCCATACATTGACATGAATCCACCACAGGTGTACATGCGTTCCCAAACATGAACCCCCCTCCCACCTCCCTCCCCATAACATCTCTCTGGGTCATCACCGTGCACCAGCCCCAAGCATGCTGTATCCTGCATCGGACATAGACTGGCGATTCGATTTTTACATGATAGTATACATGTTACAATGCCATTCTCCCAAATCATCCCACCCTCTCCCTCTCCCTCTGAGTCCAAAAGTCCGTTATACACATCTGTGTCTTTTTTGCTGTCTTGCATATAGGGTCGTCATTGCCATCTTTCTAAATTCCATATATATGTGTTAGTATACTGTATTGGTGTTTTTCTTTCTGGCTTACTTCACTCTGTATAATCGGTTCCAGTCTCATCCATATCATCAGAACTGATTCAAATGTATTCTTTTTAACAGCTGAGTAATACTCCATTGTGTATATGTACCACAGCTTTCTTATCCATTCATCTGCTGATGGACATCTAGGTTGTTTCCATGTCCTGGCTATTATAAACAGTGCTGCGATGAACATTGGGGTACACGTGTCTCTTTCAATTCTGGTCTCCTCGGTGTGTATGCCCAGCTGTGGGATTGCTGGGTCATAAGGCAGTTCTATTTGCAATTTTTTAAGGAATCTCCACACTGTTCTCCAAAGTGGCTGTACTAGTTTGCATTCCCACCAACAGTGTAGGAGGGTTCCCTTTTCTCCACACCCTCTCCAGCATTTATTGCTTGCAGACTTTTGGATCGCAGACATTCTGACTGGTGTGAAGTGGTACCTCATTGTGCTCTTGATTTGCATTTCTCTGATAATGAGTGATGTTGAGCATCTTTTCATGTGTTTGTTAGCCATCCGTATGTCTTCTTTGGAGAAATGTCTATTTAGTTCTTTGGCCCATTTTTTGATTGGGTCGTTTATTTTTCTGGAATTGAGCTGCATAAGTTGCTTGTATATTTTTGAGATTAGTTGTTTGTCAGTTGCTTCATTTGCTATTATTTTCTCCCATTCAGAAGGCTGTCTTTTCACCTTGCTTATATTTTCCTTTGTTGTGCAGAAGCTTTTAATTTTAATTAGATCCCATTTGTTTATTTTTGCTTTTATTTCCAGAATTCTGGGAGGTGGATCGTAGAGGATCCTGCTGTGATTTATGTCAGAGAGTGTTTTGCCTATATTCTCCTCTAGGAGTTTTATAGTTTCTGGTCTTACATTTAGATCTTTAATCCATTTTGAGTTTATTTTTGTGTGCGGTGTTAGAAAGTGATCTAGTTTCATTCTTTTACAAGTGGTTGACCAGTTTTCCCAGCACCACTTGTTAAAGAGATTGTCTTTACTCCATTGTATATTCATGCCTCCTTTGTCAAAGATAAGGTGTCCATATGTGTGTGGATTTCTCTCTGGGCTTTCTATTTTGTTCCATTGATCTATATTTCTGTCTTTGTGCCAGTACTGTCTTGATGACTGTGGCTTTGTAGTAGAGCCTGAAGTCAGGCAAGTTGATTCCTCCAGTTCCATTCTTCTTTCTCAATATTGCTTTGGCTATTCGAGGTTTTTTGTATTTCCATACAAATCTTGAAATTATTTGTTCTAGTTCTGTGAAAAATATGGCTGGCAGCTTGATAGGGATTGCATTGAATTTGTAAATTGCTTTGGATAGTATACTCATTTTCACTATATTGATTCTTCCGATCCATGAACATGGTATATTTCTCCATCTATTAGTGTCCTCTTTGATTTCTTTCATCAGTGTTTTATAGTTTTCTATATATAGGTCTTTAGTTTCTTTAGGTAGATATATTCCTAAGTATTTTATTCTTTTCATTGCAATGGTGAATGGAATTGTTTCCTTAATTTCTTTTTCTACTTTCTCATTATTAGTGTATAGGAATGCAAGGGATTTCTGTGTGTTGATTTTATATCCTGCAACTTTACTATATTCATTGGGTTACTTTCTTAACTTGGCTATTGTAAGCAATGATGATATGAACATTTAGAAATTCCCTGGTGTCTCAGATAGTAAAGAATCTGCCTGTATCTTTTCAAATTAGTGTTGTTTCTTGTTTTGTTTTTTTTCCAGCTGTATACTCAGATATGGAAATGCTAGACTATATGGTAGTTCTACTTTTTAGTTTTTGGAGGAGTTTCCATATTGTTTTCCATAATGGCTGCACCAATTTACCTTTCCCCCAACAATAGGTAAGAGTTCCTTTGTTTCCACATTCTCACTAGCATTTGCTATTTTTAGGCTTCTTGATGACGGCCATTCTGACAGCTGTGAGGTAATATCTTGTTGTTTTGATTTGCATTGTTCTAATATTAGTGATATTGAACATCTTTTCATGTGCCTGCTAGCTATCTGCATTTCTTATTTGGAAAAAAATATATATATTCAGATGCTCAGATTTTTTTTTTTTTAATATTGAGTAGTATGAGCTGTTGCTACATTTGGAAATTAACTTCTTCTCTGTCATATAATTTTTAAAAAATTCTCCCATTTTGCGAATATTTTCTCCCATTTCATAAGTCATCTGTTGGGTTTTGCTATGCAAAAACTTTAAGTTTAATTAGGTCTAATTTATTTATTTTTGCTGTTAGATTTTGTTTTATGAAATAGGTCAAAATATTTGTATGACTTATATCAATGAATGTTCTGCCTATGTTTTCTTCTAAGAGTTTTATAGTTTCAGGTCTTACTTTTATGTCTTTAATCCATGTGGGGCTTATTTTTGTATATGATGTGAGAAACATTTTAATCTCATTGTTTCACAGAACTAGAACAAATAATCTTAGAATTCTTATGAGATCACAAAAGATCCTGAATTGCCAAATCAATTTTGAGAAAAAGAACAAAGTGGAAGTATTATCTTCACGGATTTCAAACTATACTACAAAGTTGCAGTAATCAAGACAGCATAATGTTGGCACAAAAAAGGACACATAGATCAATAGAACAGAAAAGGGAGTCTGAAGATAAACCCACACACGTATGGGCAATTAATCCATGACAAAGTTGGAAAGAATATACAATGGTGAAAAGACACTCTATTCAACAATTGCCATCATTTTTAATAAATTCAGCAGTCACTTTGATTATCTGCAGAACACACTGACTCCTCCTTGCTTTGATTTTCCTATTTTGATTCCTCTTTGAATCTTATGACCACCATTCTAATTCTCCTTGTGATCTCTCCCCCATTGACCTCACATCTTCTTTCAATGTTTCTCACCCCTTTGTGATTCTTACTTCTCAGCTCACTCAGGTTTGATCCCAGGGCCCATTATCAAAATTATTTCTTTGCATATTCTCTTGTTCTACTCTTGATTCATAATTGCATGTACTCTGCCCCCTCTAGTGAGCAATAAGCAATACTTTTCTAAAGTATTGAAAAATATATATATACATATAAGAGGGGGTTTACTATCATGTTTGCAGCAATGAAACATGAACCATGGACAGACTCTGGGATCTTGGATTGATGCATGTACCATGTACCAAATAATGCAGCAGAAGTAGAATTCTGGATTCATTATTCATAGTTGATCTTTGTTTTTCATCATAGTTTGAAGAACTTCAACGTTTTCCAGTCCTTATGTAGATGATGAAAATTTAGGAAGTTCTCAGAATCCTTGAAGTCTTTCCTTGGATATTCAAAAACCATGCAGAACATGAATGACTTATATGAGTCCTTTATTATTTTTTTAAAATTCTGCTTATGTTTATAATTGTCACCTGATTATCACTGTTATTATTATTGCAACTGCTACTGCTATCACTCATAATGATACAACTGATTATCATAATAACAATGACTGACTTATTCCATATTTGCATTAATAAATACAAGTATTTTACAAATATCTCAAATTTAGAAGATGAATGTTGATTTCACTTGATATAAGGATCCTGACAGTCAATGAAACTGACTTAGCTAAGCAGTTGATAGAATCAGGAGTAGAAACAAGTTCTATTTAAATTTAATGCCCATTCTGTTAAGCACTATACAGTCTCCTTCAACTGCTCATTGACAACAAAACACATTATGACTCCAGGCACTGATGGCCAAATGTAGCTGTAATATTGTGTATCCTTTGGAAAGATTTCTCATCAACAAAATGTCTATACAGCATAGAATTATACCTAAAATGTAAATTCTTACTATACATATTTTATAATATATAACTTAGGAAATGTGTATCTACATTTAGAAAAGTTTTAGTAAGGAATTAGGTTAAAAGAACACACCAATTTATAAATGATTTATAAGTATTAAGCATATTTTAAAGCTTTTTTTTCCTTCTTTTTTCTGGCTCATGAGTAAATCTTTGGAAATACTTAGAAATGCTCATCCAGATTATGTTAGTCAGATAAGTATTCTGAAAATAATGTGTTATAACAAAAATTCCCTTAACACCTACATTAGAGAAAGATATATTTTAAAAATCCCTAGATTTTTACTCATCTTTGTATCTCTTTAGCACATTAAATAAAACTAATTAGCCAGTAAATGCACTTTATATGTTTCAAACAGAATGAAAGTTTAGTAAAAAATATTATTATTTATTTTCTATTTTACTTAAGATAGTGTTGGTATAACTGGGTATATAACATCATATGCTTATCCTAAAAGTCAAACAGAGATCACTCAATAAAACTCAAATAAAAGAAAATTTCTAGTGCTATATTTTAGCATGTAACTTAAGTCACCAACACATTTAATTTTAAATACATGAGATTATATCCTGTATATTATTTTTATCATGGAAACTTTAAATTTCTTTATACTTTTTTTCCCCTTATTTTTCTTCCTCTCTGTCCATCTTTTCTTTTCAAACCCCTTCTTTCAATGTAGGTACTACAGTCTCATATACAATTTTCTGTACCTTCTGTGATCAAATTTAAAAATCTATCTATTCATATTTTAAGCTGTATATCTTTGTATCTATGCATCTATGTCTCTATCACCTATTTATATCTATCAATCACTCTACCTATTAGTGTTTTAATTAAAAATAGACCATATATTTTATTACCTTCTCAGAAACCTGCTTTACCACTTAATATATTGTGGAACATCTCTAGAAGCCAATTGATGAGCCATGCCATGTAGAGCCACCCAAGATGGAGAGTCAGGCAAAAGGTGGTCCACTGGAGAAGGTAATGAAAAACACTTAAGTATTCTTGCCTTAAGAACTCCATGAACAGTGTGAAAAAGCAAAAAAAATTGGACACTGAAATATGAACTCCTCAGGTCGGTAAGTGCCCAATATGCTACTGGAGAGCAGTAGAGAAATAACTCCAGAAAGAATGAAGAGACGGAGCCAAACCAACACCACCACCCAGTTGTAAATGTGACTGGTGACAAATGTAAAGTCCAATGCTGTAAAGAGCAATATTGCATAGGAATCTGGAATGTTAGGTCCATGTATCAAGGCAAATTGGAAGTGGTCGAACAGGAGATGACAACAGTGAACATCGACATTTTAGGAATCAGCAAACTAAAATGACTGGAATGGGTGAATTTAACTCATGTGACATTATATCTACAATTGTGGGCAAGAATCCCTAAGAAGAAACGGAGTAGCCATCATAGTCAACAAAAGGAGTCCATAATACAGTACTTGGATGCAATCTCAAAAATGACAGAATGATCTCTGTTTATTTCCAAAGCAAACCATTTAATATCACAGTAATCTAAGTCTATGCCCCAACCACTAATGCTGAAGAAGCTGAAGTTCAATGGTTCTACAAAGACTAACAAGGCTTCCAAAACTAAATGCCAAAAAAGATGTATTTTCATTACAGGTTACTCGAATGCAAAAGTAGGTAGCCAAGAAATACATGAGTAACAGGCAAATTTGGCCTTGGAGTACAGAATGAAGCAGGGCAAAGACTAGTAGAGTTTTGCCAAGAGAGCACACTGGTCATAGCAAACATCTTCTTCCAACAACACAAGAGAAGACTCTACACATAGACATCACCAGATGGTCAATACCAAAATCAGATTGATCTTATTCTTTGCAGCCAAAGATGGAGAACCTCTATACAGTCAGCAAAAACAAGACCGAGAGCTGACTGTGGCTTCAGATCATGAACTCCTTATTGCCAAATTGAGACTTAAATTGAAGAAAGTAGGGAAAACCACTAGACCATTTAGGTATGACCTAAATCGAATCCCTTTCAATTATACAGTGGAAGTGAGAAATAGATACAAGGGATTAGATCTGATAGACAGAGTGCCTGAAGAACCATGGACAGAGGTTTGTGACATGGTAAAGGAGGCAGTGACCAAGACCATCCCCAAGAAAAAGAAATGCAAAAAGGCAAAATGGTTGTCTGAGGATGCCTTACAAATAGCTGTGAAAAGAAGAGACATGAAAGGCTAAAGAGAAAAGAAAATATATACCTGGATATAGAGTTTCAAAGAATAGCAAGGAGAGATAAGAAAGCCTTCCTCAGTGATCAGTGTAAAGAAATAGAGGAAAACAATATAATGGGAAAGACTAGAGATCTTTTCAAGAAAACTACAGATACCAAGGGAACATTTCATGCAAAGATGGGCATAATAAAGGATAGAAATAGTATGGATCTAACAGAACCAGATGCTATTAAGAAGAGGTGGCAAGAATACACAGAACTATACAAAAAAGGTGTTCACAACCCAGATATTCAGGATGATGTGATCACTCACCTAGAGCCAGACTTACTGGAATGCAAAATCTAGCCGGCCTTACTAAGCAACACTATGAATAAAGCTAGTGGACTTTCAGTTGAGCTATTTTAAATCCTAAAAAAAATGATGCTGTGAAAGTGCTGCACTCAGTATGCCAGCAAATTTGGAAAGCTCAGCAGTGTCCACAAGACTGGAAAAGATCAGTTCTCATTCCAATCCCCAAGAAAGGCAATGCCAAATAATGCTCAAACTACCATTCAATTGCAATCATTTCACACGCTAGCAAAGTAATGCTCAAAATTCTCCAAGCCAGGCTTCAACATTATGTGAATTGTGAAATTCCATATGTTCAAGCTGGATTTAGAAAAGCCAGAGGAACCAGAGATCAAATTGGCAACATCCGTTGGATCATCAGAAAGGCAAGAGAGTGCCAGAAAAAAATATATATTTCTGCTTTACTGACTATACCAAAGCCTTTGACTATGTGGATCACAACAAACTGTGGAAAATTCTTCAAGAGATGGGAATACAAGATCACCTGACCTGCCTCCTGAGAAATCTGTTTGGAGGTCATAAAAGCAACAGTTACAACTGGACATGAAACAACAGACTGGTTCCAAATCGGGAAAGGAGTACACCAAGGCTGTATATTGTCACCCTGCTTATTTAACTTATATGCAGAGTACATCATGAGAAATGCTGGGCTGGATTAAGCACAAGCTGAAATCAAAATTTCTGGGAGAAATATCAGTAACCTCAGATATGTAAATGACACCATCCTTATGGCAGAAAGCAAAGATGAACTACAGAGCCACTGGATGAAAGTGAAAGAGGACAGTGGAAAGTTGGCTTAAAACTCAACATTAGGAAAACTAAGATCATGGCATCTAGTCCGATCAGTTCATGGCAAATAGATGGGGAAACAATGGAAACAGTGACAGACTTTCTTTTCTTAAGCTCCAAAATAACTGCAGATGGTGACAGCTGCCAAGAAATTAAAAGACACTTGCTTCTTGGAAGAACAGCTATGACCAACCCAGACAGCATATTATAAAGCAGAGACGTTACTTTGCCAACAAAGGTCTGTCTTGTCAAAGTTATGGCTTTTCCAGTAGTCATGTATGGATATTAGTGTAGGACTATAAAGAAAGCTGAGTGATGAAGAATTGATGCTTTTGAACTGTGGTGTTGGAGAAGACTCTTGAGAATCCCTTGGACTGCAAAGAGATCCAACCAATCCATCCTAAAGGAAATCATTCCTGAATATTCATTAGAAGCACTGATGCTGAAGCTGAAACTCAAATACTTTGGCCACCTGATTGATACGAAGACCTGACCTAATGGAAAAGACCCCGATGCTGGGAATGATTGAAGGCAGGAGGAAAAGGGGACAATCAATAATGAGATTGTTGGATGACATCACTGACCCAGTGGACATGAGTCTGAGTGAAACCCGGGAGTTGGTGATGAACAGGGAGGCCTGGCATGCTGCAGTCCATGGGGTCACAAAGAGTTGGACTCAACTGAATGACTGAACTAAGCTGAACTGAACTGATTGCTTCAAAGGTTGCTAAATATTTTATGTAATATTTATGAATTTTTAAAGTTTACATTTATATTAAATTTTCAAATGCAATTTTTGAATTTGCCTTGCTTAGTGAAACAGTACAGCCACTTGTTTTCAAGTTTCTTTTATTTACTTATTTTTGGCTATGCTGAGGTCTTAGTTCCCAGGCTAATGATTGAAGTCATTCTCCTGCAGTGGCAGCTCAGAGTCCTAACATTTGGACTGCTAGGAAATTCCCTGTTTTTAAATTTCTGAATTTTAGTGACTACACTCTTCTTTTCTGCTAATTTCTTCACTGGGATATGTTTCATTTGGATATCAGGAAGGAAGCATATGTATATATGTATTCACTTCTCAGAGTAATGCAGGCTCTATGTTTAGGTTTGAGTTTATTGATTTATAGAAGAACAAATTATAATGGCATTTGCTCTACCAAACTTGAAAAAAATATGAATTGAGAAAGTTTAATATTGAAAAGCCTGGTATTAACAGTTTAGTTACTAAAAGCAGGGATTCTTAAATCAAAGAAATTTGTCATAAACAGTATCTCAAAGCTTCAAAAGAGGAGGCTGCTCATAAAAATAACAGAAGCTGTAAAGAATTGAAAAAAGAAAATTGTTTCCTCAACAATGTATCTAATAGCTATTCTATGTGTGTCTCATGTTTTGATTTCTTTAATAGCAATTTCTAATTGGTGGTTCATAAGGATGCTTCCATCCATGCCATTAATATAAATGTCTTTCAAATCTTTCAGCTGCTAATGTCCTTTTTAACTTTTTTCTGAAATCTTTTAAAGGTAAATGTAACTTGAATTATCATTCTTTTATATTTTTAGTTTTTTTTTAAGTTTTATATATTCTTAAATTTATTTAACATTTGCAAAATTTTATATTATGTATTTTACAAAGCATATGATATGTGAACATATTCTGAAACATTTTATAATCATAGTAAACATATTATGTATTGTATAAAAATTGTAGTTAACATATTATAAGATGCTATACATATACCTTAAATGCACAGCCAAAAAAGGATTGAAAGGTCTGAGTTGAAGAGTAACTTTAAAATCATCTCCATAAATAAGCAAACCTATAAAGAATATCTTCACATACAGTACTTTGCTAGTAGCACAAAACACCAGAGTGGAAAGTTTGAGTTTCTTAAGACATGAAAGGGATAATTTATACCCTGCAAAGTGAAGGTGACCTTGAGTTTTCTTTTAAACCAATAAAAAGGAAAGACTTTTGACTCTTATAACCTGCCTGTTAGCATCTAAAACTGGTTGGAGTAACTAGATCAGTGGTGCTTGACCCTGTTCATGCATGAAAATCACCTGAGGATAGGTTTCTGATCGTGAAATTCTGACTTAGTTGTTCTAGGCTGAATACAGCCCAGATCCTGGCAGTTCCCTTGGCTTGCCTGGTGATTCCAACTTCCCAAAAAAAAGCTTGGGAGCTGATCTGAGAAAGAGCTTGCAGATTCACTCCTTGGTTAAGTTCAGGAGAGGGTCTAAGCATTTGATGTCTTGACAGCTCCAAAGACTCTAGGCTCCACTGCTTCCAACATGATATGCAGTGTTCATGATAGATGTAATTTTTCATACTTCCTTAATGAAGCCCTTATTGTTCATTCGTTTTAAATATTTGCATATACCGTTCCTTCTGCCAGGGAACTCTTACCACTTCAGCATTTTTTCTTGTAATCTTTCAAAAGAGTTTAAATGTCATCTCCTCTGTGAGGGTGTTCCTCATGCAAAGGTAATTCACCACTCCTCTTTAGATAGACAGTGGCAACCCACTCCAACACTCTTGCCTGGAAAATCCCATGGACAGAGGAGCCTGGTGGGCTGCAGTCCATGGGGTCGCTAAGAGTTGGGCACGACTGAGCGACTTCCCTTTCGCTTTTCACTTTCATGCATTGGAGAAGGAAATGGCAACCCATTTCAGTATTCTTGCCTGGAGAATCCCAGAGACAGAGGAGCCTAGTGGGCTGCCGTCTATGGAGTCGCACAGAGTCGGACACGGCTGAAGTGACTTTAGATATTACTAATGGGCAAATGTTTCTTTCTGTTTCTCAGGGAGAAATAGACCCTGCTCCCTCTATCAGAGAGCAAGTTCCTTGGAGGCTAAAATCTAGTCTTATTTACACAATGTGGCATTATCACAAGATACGTTATTACACGTCTGCCACATCAGTTCAGTTCAGTTCAGTTCAGTCGCTCAGTCGTGTCCGACTCTGCGACCCCATGAATCGCAGCAGGCCAGCCCTCCCTGTCCATCACCAACTCCCAGAGTTCACATAAACTCTTGTCCATTGGGTCAGTGATGCCATCCAGCCATCTCATCCTCTGTCGTCCCCTTCTCCTCCTGTCCACAATCCCTCCCAGAATCAGAATCTTTTCCAATGAGTCAACTCTCCACATGAGGTGGCCAAAGTACTGGAGTTTCAGCTTTAGCATCAGTCCTTCCAATGAACACCCAGGACTGATCTCCTTTAGAATGGACTGGTTGGATCTCCTTGCAGTCCAAGGGACTCTCAAGAGTCTTCTCCAACACCACAGTTCAAAAACATCAATTCTTAGGCACTCAGCTTTCTTTATAGTCCAACTTTCACATCCATATAGGACCACTGGAAAAACCATAGCCTTGACTAGATGGACCTTTGTTGGCGGAGTAATGTCTCTGCTTTCGAATATGTTATCTAGGTTGGTCATAACTTTTCTTCCAAGGAGTAAGTGTCTTTTAATTTCATGGCTGCAATCATCATCTGCAGTGATTTTGGAGCCCCCAAAAGGAAAGTGTGGCACTGTTTCCACTGTTTCCCCATCTATTTCCCATGAAGTGATAGGACCAGATGCCATGACCTTAGTTTTCTGAATGTTGAGCTTTAATCCAACTTTTTCACTCCCCTCTCACTTTCTTCAAGAGGCTTTTTAGATAGCTACCTTAAGTGACTGATGTCAAATTTGTAATTTTGACTTTTAGGAAGGACAGAAGTACACCTACAGGGACATGGCCCTGGTCTAGTTCAAACATTCTTCTGGTCCCAGTGGCCGACTTACATCATCCTATTTGACTCTGGCTATTTCTCTACTTTGGCTACTGGGTCAAGACTAAACATCTGGTTTTGCATCATTTCACTGACAGCTGAAGTCTCAGGTGCCTGGTGTTTTTACTTTGGGATTCCAGAATAACATTGAGAGCTAACATTGACTAAGCCTATGTATGGAATATTAACTCAGTTATGCCAAGTGTGGAAAAGACAAGATGATGGGGGAAAACTCACTCTTGGCATGTAGAGGAGAATGCAACACTGTTAAATGGAAAGGCTAAAGGAGAAAATGCAAATGATATTTACTGAACCTTTGCAAAATGCAACGTGATAGCACATCTCCTAACCAGTAGCAAAGCACAGTAACAAAAAATGGGGTAATAATGTCAGTAGTATTAGATTTGTGGTTTATGTAGCACACATTGTTAGAGTAGGGCAGGATTCTGCTGGGTATGTTAGTTTCATATATAATTAATTATATTTAACATGTGTATGTGTTTAAAACAATTTGAGTTATCTTTTTACAAATCCTGTGTGGCAATCTTTGTATTTTAATGTAAATGTTTAGGGACTTCCCTGGAGGCCCAGTGTTTAAGAATCCATTTTACAAAGCAAGGGACACAGGTTTGATCCCTGGTCAGGGAATTGTCCCACATGCAGCAGAGCAACTAAGCCCATTTGTGCTTCAACTACTGAAGTCCAGGGTCTCTGGAGCCCAAGCACCACAACTGCTGAGCCTGCGAGTCATAACTAGAGAGCCTGAAGCTCAGTAACAAAACATCCTGCATGACGCAACAAAGATCCCACATGCTGCAAGTAAGATCTGATGCAGCCAAATAAATCAGTAAATTGAATGTTTAGATAATTCTGCTGATGCTAAGTCACTTCAGTCGTGTCCGACTCTGTGCGACCCCATAGACAGCAGCCCACCAGGCTCCCCAGTCCCTGGGATTCTCCAGGCAAGAACACTGGAGTGGGTTGCCATTTCCTTCTCCAATGCAGGAAAATGAAAGTGAAGTCGCTCAGTCATGTCCGACCCTCAGCGACCCCATGGACTGCAGCCCACCAGGTTCCTTAGTCCATGGGATTTTCCAGGCAAGAGTACTGGAGTGGGGTGCCATTGCCTTCTTCGTGTATAGCTAATACTGCTGCTGCTGCTAAGTCGCTTCAGTCATGTCTGACTTTGTGTGACCCCATAGACGGCAGCCCACCAGGCTCTGCCATCCCTGGGATTCTCCAGGCAAGAACACTGGAGTGGGTTGCTATTTCCTTCTCCAGTGCATGAAAGTGAAAAGCGAAAGTGAAGTTGCTCAGTCGTGCCTGACTCTTAGAGACCCCATGGACTGTAGCCTACCAGGCTCCTTTGTCCATGGGATTTTCCAGGCAAGAGTACTGGAGTGGTTTTCCATTGCCTTCTAATACAGTTGAGTTCAAATCTACCATATTGCTCTTTGTTTTTGCTTGTCATTTTCTCCTTATTCTACCTTTCCTGCCATTCTTTATATTGTGCTGTCTATAGCTTTCCGAGATGTACAGTGGTAAGGAGTCTACCTGTCAATGTAGGAAATGCAGGTTTTCTCTCTGGGTCAGGAAGATCCCCTAGAGGACAAAATGGCAACCCATTCCAATATTCATGCCTGGAAAATTCCATGGACACAGAAGTCCAGCTGGCTACAGTCCATGTGGTTGCAAAGCCATTCTTTATATTAATTACTTGAAAAAATTTTCATTTATTTCATGTTCCATTTTCTACTAGCTCTTTCATTATACTGTTTGTTATGATCTCCCACTGGTTATCTTAGAAATTAAAGACACAGTTTTAACATATTAGAGACAACAATATATATTTTTTATTTCCAGAGACAGCAAATTAGTATTTTTAAAACATGTAAAACAATGGAAAATATAATTAAATAGAATAACTTCATGCACTGTGCCTACATTTTGTGCAATTGTTACCTATTCTACATTTTTTATAAAGCACAAGTATTTAGTATTACTTCACACAGTGAATAGAATTTTATATTTAGTCATGTATTTACCATTTCTAACATTGCTTATTCCTTAGATTTATCTGCTTCCATCTGAATATAACATTTCCCATAGTGGAGGTGTACTTGAAAACAAATCTCAGCTTTTGTTTTTCTGAGACTATTTTTATTTCATCTTTATTTTTGAAGGATATTTTTGCTTTCTATAGAGTTTTTTTTAACCATTCTATCTGATTTCATTACTTTTCTTTGCCCCCTGCTGAGACAAAGTTTCTGTTGAGAAGTTGATTTTCTTTCTTATTATTAATCATGAAAGATAATATTTCTTTATCTCTGGGTGATTTAAAAATTTATTCTCTCCATTTCATTCTCTGAGATTTGGTTATGTTTGTCTTACATGTCATTTTTTTCTGTTTGTTTGTATGGTTTATTTATTCACTCTCTTAAACACATGGTTTGATATCTATTTTTATATTTGAAAAATTATTTTTTTATTATTTCTTTTAAAAATTGCTTCTAGCCCATTCTCCCTCTTTCTACTTATTCTAGGACCCCAATCACATACATGTTAATTTTTGTATCATATGCTGCATTTCTCTTATATGCATTCTCTTTTTCAATTTTTTCTCTGTGTTTCAGAAAGGATATTTTCCCCTGAATAGTCCTCTAATTTCTAATCCTATTTTTTTGTTTGCTAATACCAGCTTGGTGTTAACTTATTAAACCATTTTGTCAACTATTTTCTCTACTTAAAAAGCTAATCCTCACTATTTTGATGCTTGAGCCTGTTTCAACATCCACATTGTTTTCAAGTGTAGTTCTGTTGACAGTTTCACCTCCTGAATATCACTTGACTGTTTTATCTCCTAACGTGTCTAGTTATTTTTATTGCGTACTGAACATTGTGGATAATATGTCCTGAGAATTGGGATTATACTGTCTTCTTCTGAAGGGTATTGATATTTGTTCTGATAAGCAGTCTTATCCCCATGGAGCTCCTTGATTCTACTGAAACTTGATTTTAGGCCCATGAGAGCAAATTTATTTCTGTTTGATCTTGTTCCTACTGCATTTCAGAGCTTCAGCTGAATACTTAAAATCTTCACTGTTATGTCCATTCTGACTGGATTCATATACAAATATACTTCGGCACTATGAACTCTCTGATTTTTCCATTTGACTCTGCCAGCCAGCATTTGCTCTGTCCTAGGTAGCCAAAGTTTTCCAATGAATATCTATAGTCATGAGTATCAGCAGAATTTTTATATACATTCTGAAGAAAACTTGTATGCAGTTTTTGCCTGTCTTGGGTTCTTTCTTCAAAGCTTTGTTGCCATGTCTACCTTAGTGCCCAATCTCTGTTTCATCTGTGTAGCAATATAGCTACTTTCTTTGTACACTCCATATTCCTGAGCACCTTTGGAAAACACGCCCAGGAAAAAAGCTAAGATAAATGTGAAGCTCACTTTTAATGCTTTCCTTATCTCAAGTATCATAGCCCTGAATTGGCTATTGTCCTAGAGAAAAATTGGTGTCTCAATTAAATTAACCTCAAGTAGGGAAGAGGTAATTCACAGATCTGCGACTGTTATCTTTTTCTTTTTTTCCACAGATGCCTTATGTGAATCTTTATGGTATAAAAGTCTCATCTCTTGCACACATGCCTGAATCTAAGCCATGCGCTCTTATTTTCAGGTAGCTGAATATGGCAGTTTATTTTTTACTTCCTTATGTTGGTTGGTTTCTCTGTCTAGAAAGCTTCCAATTCAATTTAGTCTCTCTCTCCCTGCCCATGCTACCTTCAGACTCAATCTACCTAAAGAAAACATACTCAACTCTCAAGAGATAGTTCAAATATAATTTTTCTTTGAACTCTTCCTCTCCAAGTTCAAGCAGAATTAAAAGCTTCTTGCTATATTTTTCAAAAGTCACTGAACATAATATATTTTTATGTTTAATATATCACATACTGGGCTATATGCTTTTGAAGCAGATCATATTTTTCCCAATTGTTTGTGTTTCTCTCTCTTCAATGGTAACATGTGCATGGAAATGAAGGTAATTAATACTTCTTAGGTAATGAAGAAATGGCCACATGAATAAAATGTGTAATAATACATTTGATTTGATAAACAATATTGATATGATATGCTTAGTGCATTAGGTAAAATATATCTGATTATTCTAACCACATTCCAAGTAAGATTAAAACAAACGATTGAGGAAGAAGAAGTTTCCATAATAGGTAGTCATGAGTTTAGTAACCAAGAGACTGTTTTTCTGAATCTAGACTCCATATTCTTTCGAGTAACCAAAGCTATTAATTCTTCATTTGAATGGAGATTTCTGCAAAATTATTATTTTAAAATATACAGATGATATATGGCAATAAAAAATAAGAGAAAAACTTTTAATTCTTTGTTATAATCCAGATTAATAGGATAGAATCATTAAAATAGATGTAATCTCTCAATTCACATATGCAGACATATACATACATTTATACATTTTTAGAAAATATGCATTACTAATTTCTTAAAATATCATCAAAATTTCAAGAAAGAAACATAACGCTTTACCAAAAATGCAATATAGGAACCACATATGTAGAATATGTTTGTATAATTTGAAGTAGTAAACTTGTGACTAATTTACCATTAAAAATTTATAGAACTGTAAACTATACAACCAAGTGATGTCTTATAAATCTTTATTACACATTACAATTATGTACACATAATTTATTACAATTTATTACAATTATGTACACATAATTTGAACCAAGATTTTCTCTGAAAGCTAAGTATGGATGATTTATATATACAAGTATAAAGTAATTATTTCATTTGAATAGCAATTTATACCATCTAGGTAAAATCATTCTTTTGTTAATCACTAACTTAGAAGTAGAACAGACACTGTGACAATGTATTTAATCAATGCAACAGTGAGACAAATTTAAGCAGAATTATACATCTCTATTTTTCTATTACTGTGAAAGTGGAATTAGGCTCCTCACTGATATTACATTAGATGATAGACTTACGTTTTCTGTTTCAAACAGATTTTATCAATTATAATTAATAAATCAAACAGTTTCCAGTTTCAGAACCCTGAGAGTTTTCTCTTGCCATTATATAATACTTCTTATTAAACCAAAAATGCAGAAATAAATTTTACAAGTGATTGTCTAAATTAAAATACCAAACACACTGAGACTACAGTTTCAATTATATCTATTTTTCAAGTAGTTGAACACAGTTTCTAAATTCTTTGTGCAGAAGTGTCACTGTCTTTCTCTTTTACTTCTTTTTATTGTTTACCCTCTTCTTTACTCAGGTTGATTTCTAGTTTGGGACACATTATTGGCAAATAGCAACTAACCATGAAATCATTTCAACTATGGTGGCAGTTTAATTTCTATGTGCAAATAGAAGAATTTCTCCAATTCCTATGTATCCCAATTTTTGTACTAAGGTACAAAATGTCACAAAATTATGTTATTCCCATACTTTGGCCACCTGATATGAAGAACTGACTCACTGGAAAAGACCCTGATGCTGGGAAAGATTGAAGGCAGGAGGAGAAGAGAGCAACAGAGAATGAGATGGTTGGAGGGCATCGTTGACTCCATGGACATGAATTTGAGCAAGCTCTTGGAGTTGGTGATGCATAGGGAAGCCTGGCATGCTTGGGGTCACAAAGAGTCAGATATGACTGAATGACTGAACTGAACTGAATCAACTATTCAGAAACTAGGAAACTAAAAATCTAGGAAAAAAATATTTTTTCATCTTACATTCTCTATAATCTTACTGAAAGGCCACAATCTATATAGAATTCTATAGAAACAGCTTCTAGGATATAGATAAAGAATGAAACTACAATAAAAATTAGTACACAAGAAAAGATGAGGTTGTATTAGCCTTATTTAGTTCTTGAAATAGCAAAATACCAAAGGGAAATATCTGCATATCTGCCTAGCTGCCTAGCTGCAGGCTGTTTTGCCCCCAAGCAAACAGGAATGCCTTTTCTTCCATATTGTATTATTTCTTTCAAAATTATATGAGACTGACCATTCAGTTCAATTCAGTTCAGTCGCTCAGTTGTGTCTGACTCTCTGCGACCCCATGAATTGCAGCATGCCAGGCCTCCCTGTCCATCACCAACTCCCAGAGTTCACTCCAACTCATGTCCATCGAGTCGGAGATGCCATCCAGCCATCTCATCCTCTGTTGTCCCCTTTTCCTCCTGCCCCCAATCCCTCCCAGCATCAGAGTCTTTTCCAATGAGTCAACTCTTCGCCTGAGGTGTCCAAAGTACTGGAGTTTCAGCTTTAGCATCATTCCTTCCAAAGAACACCCAGGACTGATCTTCTTTAGAATGGTTGGATCTCCTTGCAGTCCAAGGGACTCTCAAGAGTTTTCTCCAACACCACAGTTCAAAAGTATCAAATCTTCAGCGCTCAGCCTTCTTCACAGTCCAACTCTCACATCTATACATGACCACTGGAAAAACCATAGCCTTGACTGTTTAAATCAGATCAATTTATATATGACTATTCCTTTCTGTTGTCTTAAAGGAAACAAGCATTAAACAGTGCTCTACCAAAAAATGTTGTTAGTTTGAGGTTCTTTGTAGCAGAAATGAATAATGTGCATCAGGATGATAAAAGCCTGTCAGCAATTATTGCACACTTAACTTTGTCATGACTATTGTCATTCAGTTGAAAAACAGTTGAAATTTAATGTTCTAATGCTGTAAATTAAAAGTAAATTAGAGAAGCTAGGAAATGCTTCTTTCATTCTAGATCAGGTAAATTCTCAAAGTGGAATTTAAATTCTCATAGTGAATTTAGTTTTGAGTGTGAGCTTCTACGTTTACTGAAATCTATAACTTTCCAAAGATTTTTTTAAACAATTATGTTGAATGATCTGGTAGCCCTTTAAGTACTAAAGGGAAAACAGATGTCACTTTTTTAAAGTTTATGGTTAAAATAAATTTTATAAAATGGTTTCACATAAGTTTTGAGTCCACAAAGACCTATTTTTTTTTTAACATGTAATTGTCTACCCAAGAAATTTAGAAGGAAAAATTTCCAAAAAATCTTTATAATGTATTAAAGTGAATAATAAATTCACTCTATCTCTTCTTTCCTTGATATTTTTTGCAATTTTCTCTCTTCTCACTTCACATGTGGATAATAAAAAGAATCCCCAAACACAAAGACTGATGGATTTTCAGAGGTTGAACATGTTAAATGTTGACTATGTTTATAAATGCATATTTGAATGTGAAAGGAAGAAGCTTGTTTGCTCCCCTTAATCAAATTCTATATTTAAACAGAGGTTCTAAGATCCATGTAGTCAAAGGTATAGTTTTCTGGTAATCATGTATGAGTGTGAGAGTTGGACCATAAAGAAGGCTGAGTGCCAAAGAATTGCTGCTTTTGAACTGTGGTGCTGGAGAAGATTCTTGAGAGTCTTTTGGATTGCAAGGAGATCAAACCAGTCAATCCTAAAGGAAATCAGTCCTGAATATTCATTGGAAGGACTGATGTTGAAGCTCCAATACTTTGGCCCCTGATGTGAAGAGCTGACTCACTGGGAAAGACCCTTATGCTGGGAAAGATTGTATTCAAGAGGAGAAGGGGATAACAGAGGATAAGATGGTTGGATGGCATCATGAACTCAATGGACATGAGTTGAGCAAGCTCCAGGAGTTGGTTATGCACAGGGAAGCCTAGTATCTTGCAGTCCACAGGGTAGCAAAGAGTTGGACATTCAGTTCAGTTCAGTCACTCAGTCGTGCCTGACTCTTTGCAACCCCAAGAATTGCGGCATGCCAGGCCTCCCTATCCATCACCAACTCCTGGAGTTCACCCAAACTCATGTCCATCGAGTTGATGATGCCATCCAGCCATCTCATCCTCCATCATCCCCCTCTCCTCCTGCCCCCAATTCCTCTCAGCATCAGTCTTTTCTAGTGAGTCAACTCTTCACATGAGGTGGCCAAAGTACTGGAGTTTCAGCTTTAAAATCAGTCCTTCCAATGAACACCCAGGACTGATCTCCTTTAGAATGGACTGGTTGGATCTCCTTGCAGTCCAAGGGACTCTCAAGAGTCCTGTCCAACACCACAGTTCAAAAGCATCAATTCTTCAGTGCTCAGCTTTCTTCACAGTCCAACTCTTACATCCATACGTGACCACTGGAAAAACGATAGCCTTGACTAGATGGACATTTGTTGGCAAAGTAATGTCTCTGCTTTTGAATATGCTGTCTAGGTTGGTCATAACTTTCCTTCCAAGGAGTAAGCATCTTTTAATTTCATGGCTGCAATCACCATCTGCAGTGATTTTGGAGCCCCCAAAAATAAAGTCTGACACTGTTTCCACTGTTCCCTCATCTATCCGCCATGAAGTGATAGGACCAGATGCCATGATCCTAGTTTTCTGAATGTTGAGCTTTCAGCCAACTTTTTCACTGAGAAATTAAACTGAACTGAAATACCTTTATAAAGAATTTCATGCATACATTTTATTCACACTCTTGTTTTGCTTATATGTTTTAAGATTTTTTTTAATACTAATTTATGTATTTGGCTGTGTCGGGTCTTAGTTGCAACACGAAGGATATTGTTTGAGGCAGGTGGGCTGTTTCATTACTGTGTGTGGGCTTCTCTCTATTTGTTGCATGTAGGCTCCAGAGCTCATGGACTTTATTGCCTCATGGTATATAGTATCTTAGTACCTCTCTGATTAGGGATCAAATAGGTGTCCCCTGCATTGGAAGGCAATTCTTACCCACTGTTCCACCAGTAAAATTCCTAGATTTTTCTTAAGTATGATTATGGCATTGATTTCTTCAAGAGACTTCTGTCAGCCTTTCCTTATCTTGACTCCTGAAAGCACCAGTTTGAGACCTTGATAGCTATCTCTCACTCTCTCTCTTTTTTTATTTTTTTTTCCCCTTGATATTTTTTTCAATTGCCTTTCCTCACCTGTCCTTGTTCCTCTTTTCCCCACTCCTCTGGTCCCTTCCCTCTCTTCTCTTGTATGTAATTGTGCAACAAGCTTTTGTATTTACCTGTGATGGCTGGACATGGATGTGTGACATTACAATTCCACTGAATGGATATAGAAAAAGTTAACTATTTCTCACTGATGAACATCTAATTTCTATCTCATATTCTCCCACTACAGTTTATCAAAGTATATACCTACTCTTATCATGTTTGTTGGAATTCTAAAAGCAGATTTGATGTGTAAAGATTGTTTATACTGCCAGATATTTTCTCAAACGTTTGTCACAATTTACATTCCCACCATGCGTGACTGAATTGCTTTCCAACACTATTGCTGGTACCAGAAATTACCAAGTGTGAGTGTGTGTATGTGTACGTGTGTGGGTGCATATCTGATCAGCCATTCTGCTCTGCCTCCTAATATCAGTATTCAAATTTCATGCATGATTAAGTAAATTTAAAACAGAAAAATTAGAAGTTTGGACCTTAAAACTGGACACACCTCACTTGCCATAACCCTAAACAATATTTAGACTCTAGTTAATGTATTCAAAGTGCTGTTTTTATTTATCTATAGCTAATAGAAAGCAGTAAATAATCCACCTGCCAATACAGGAAATGTGTGAGACATGGGTTCAAATCCCTGGGTCAGGAAGATCCTCTGGAGGAGGAAATGGCACCCTAATCCAATATTCTTGCAGGATAATCCTGTGGACAGAGGAGCTTAGCAAGCTACAGCCCATAGAGTCTCAAATAGACAAATGTGACTGAGCAAACAATAGAAAGAAACCAAATGAATCCTAATTACGCATCTCATATTAACAGAAAAACAGTGGATTCCTTTTTTTCATAACTTTAGGTTTGCTTCTTTACTTATCTCCTCGATTTATTGCTTATAATTAGTAAACTGATTTTCCTATGACATGTGTTATCAAGATATTAAGCTAATTTAGGTAAAAATCATTTTTTCCCAGAGTTTTGACTATTATATGTATACTTTGACTACTATATGTATACTTTATCACATGACTGTCAGCTAGCCCTCTGGATTGATGGGGTCCAATCTGCAGATACAAATACAGAACACCAACTTAACCAAGTCATTATATAAGAGACACAGATTTTATATAACATCCACAGATTTTCATCTTGGGGATGGTGTTCTGGAACCAATAATGTCAATACCAAGGGATAACTGTATACTGAAAATGTGTTTTCATCAGTTAAGTACCACTGTAAATTACTTAGAGCCTAATCCCACTGGGGAAGTCGAAGAGACAATAAAACACCTATATAGGCATTATCCTGCTGAAAGGGAGTGAGCTACAGTATACCTCTTCTGTCTTCCTTCAGTCTTTTAGCTGAGCTCTGCTCCTGAGAAATGAGTGTCCATCCCATAGTGTTTCCAGGCTGTTGAATATGTAGCTAAGTATTCTCAGAGAAAGCATTCAGACCAGCGGTAGAAAGTTTGATAGGTGTTCAAGGAAGATGTGGCAGTAGTGATTAGACCTGGCGACTGCTACTGCTAAGTCACTTCAGTCGTGTCCAACTCTGTGAGGTCCCATGGACTGTATCCTACCAGGCTCCTCCGCCCATGGGATTTTCCAGGCAAGAGTACTGGAGTGGGGTGCCATTGCCTTCTCCAGACCTGGTGACCGAGAATTAGTAAATACCTTACATGCCTTATTTAGAAGCAGCTATGAAAAAGAGTAAGAAATATGACCCATGAAATCAAAAGCTAGTAAAGTTTCTATGCTTCTAGTGGTCTACGTTGTTTCAGGCTCTGTCCACTTTTTTAAATTTAATTTTCAGTACTAAATGATAACTCCCTATTTGTCTCTTTAAAAACTAGCCTCACTATCCAAGCAAATAAACTCAGCAAGAATCATTAGACATTTCCACTCTATTAAATTAGTATTTCATTTCTTTATTCAAAAAGTGTAATGAACTTGTTTTATGCTGGGAACTGAACTAAAATCTGAAGATACAAAAATGAATAAGACCTCCCTTGTCCTCAAGAAGATCATTCTCTAATATATAAACCAGTGAGAAAACAAAACTAGCACATGTGCTTTGTACAAGATCAATGACAAGCAGAGAAAATTATCGTGTGAAATAAATGACCTGTCACTGAATTCATGAACCAAATAATAAATTACCCATTGAATAGAGAATCAAATCAGATAATTCATCTGGCTAAAATAATTCCTTGCCTATTCCTGGCATATAAAGTAAAATTAAATTCTCCACCTAAGCCTGCAAGAAAACATGTACTCTGCTTCTTTCCCCTATTTATAATTTTTATCTAGTATTCTTAACCTTCCTAAGTATAAGGAACTCACCTCCCACTCACTCTTATTTCTCAGGAGACATAAGAGTCACAGGTTCAATCCCTGGGTCAGAAAGATAACCTGGAAGAGGAAATGGCAACCCATTCCAGTATTCTTGCCTGGATAATCCCATTGACAGAAGAGCCTGGCGGGATGTAGTCCATAGGGCCACAAAGAGTCAGACACAACTGAAGCTACGTAGCGTGCATGCACATTTCTAACCTACACTAGTCTCTTCTCAGTTTCTAGAGCCAAGCAAACTAGTTTTCCATTTTCTTTTTATAGGGTTAAAATTTTCTTTTCCTATAGCTAAGAGGAAAAATAACCAAAAAGTTCATTTGATTTTTTTCATAGAAAGATGGAAGATCTTATAGAAAACCCTAAAAGAACTTTTTGGCCCACCTAATAGCTATGCTTGATTTAGCTACATAATTTATTCCTCAAATTAAATTTCATTATCAAAGAGCTTATTTTTCTAACCACTCAACAATAGCTATAAAAATATTGGTGTTGTCTGGTTATTACTATGGTACATGAATTGACACTATTCAGGGGAACACTAGAAACTGAAGGTGGTAAACAAACAGTATGTTTCAATGTTTTTGAAAGAGAGTGGAGGACACTTTTTCAGATTAATTCTAGTAGGCCCTTTTTTTTTGTAGGAAGAGGACACCACTGATGGCATGTTCAGAATTTGACAGTTATAATTTCAGACTTTCGAAGACTGATTTGTCAGCCCAGACAAGCCTGTTATGCTAAAGTCAGAGCCTTGATAGAGAAAACATGAGACACTTAAATATGAGTTGGAAACATCTGGATGGATCACAATAAAACTATGACTCATGATTCTTCTGAACCATTAGATTCTGAAGAAGAAATGCATCCTTTGCTAATAAAAAGTAGCACTGCCAAAGGGGATCTCTTGTGCACAAGACAAGAGCTACTCTCACCCTCCTTCCTATCTTGCAGGCCTATAACAAATATTGAGGCAAAGATGTGCAAGCTGGAAATATTCTGGGACTAATGAGGGAAAGAAGAGATTACATATCAAACTAGCTAGCAAGTGGGTAGCACCAGAGGAACTGAATTTTGAGACTGTTTGATCGATGGATTTAGTACATAAAATTAAATGTGCAAGAGTTAATTGATTTGAGAACACTCTTTTGATATAGAAGATTTAACTCCCTAGCAGTGAAAGTTTTAGTCGCTCTGTCATGTCTGACTTTTTATAACCCCATGGGCTGTAACCTGCCAGACTCCTCTGTCCATGGAATTCTACAGGCAAGAATACTGAAGTGGGTAGACATTCCCTTCTTCAGGGGATCTTTCTGACCCAGGAATTGAACCCAGGTCTCCTGCATTACAGGCAGATTCTTTACTGTCTGAGCCACCAGGAAAGCCAACTTCCTAGCAGAGACCCCAGCAAGTAAGGTAAACTCACTACTAGAGAAGTTCTGAGAAGTCTGGAGTAAGTAATGGTCTATCCTGAAAGAAGTTGAAATGCTTCAGTTCTCATCTCAGATGAAGGCAAAAATGACCCAGGGATATAAGCATGCAAGAATGGACACGTTACATGTGGTCAGAAGAAACACCGGAAGATTTTGTTTCACAGGAAGGCTCAGAGAAATGACCATTTACTAAGGCCACCGGGATTATTCTGGCAAGATGATACCAGCTTCACTAAGAAGTCTGATGTTGGGTCTCTGCTGCTGGCCAGGGTTAAGTTTGGAAGATATAGTTTCTTGGCTCATTAATAGCAAAGGGTATTTTTAAGTTCTAAAGCAACTGAAGCCAGACTGTCGGCTGCCAGGAGTCAGAGGGCTTTGGTTACTTTAACAGCCTTGGCTGCTGCTGCTGCTAAGTCGCTTCAGTCGTGTCTGACTCTGTGCGACCCCATAGACGGCAGCCCACCAGGCTCCCTGGTCCCTGGGATTCTCCAGGCAAGAACACTGGAGTGGGTTGCCGTTTCCTTCTCCAATGCATAAGAGGGAAAAGTGAAAGTGAAGTCGCTCAGTTGTGTCTGACTCTTCATGAGACCATGGGATTGCAGCCCACAAGGCTCCTCTGTGCATGGGATTTTCCAGGCAAGAGTACTGGAGTGGGTTGCCATTGCCTCCTCCAACAGCCTTGGAGGAACAACCAAATAGCTTAAGGAGTTCAGCTTCAGATCATAATTCTCTATGTGATCAATCAGCCTAACTATAGACAACTGAAAAAGCTTTACCTTGTATGTCTCACAGGAAAAGATGCCCTTCCCATAGCAGATTTGGTGCACAGCTAATGCACTGCACACGTTTTTCATTAATGCCTCCGGCAGCCCAGGCACCTCTTCCTCATTCTTCTTTGTAAGCCTAATATTGAAGTAATTGAGCAAAGTGATATTCTTTGGGAGGTCCAGACAAGCAAAACTCTAAAGAGTCACGGGCCCTTCCCCAGAATGTCACAGATTAGCACCAATATTAGACTAAAGAAGACAAGGCTGATGATCTCCATCATATCTGCATTTAACTCACCAGCCTGGTTACAATGGCAACCAGATGAATCCTGGAGAATGACTGTAGACTAGGACAAGCTAAAAGAGTTTGCAGTCCTGATCTCAGATCCATGCTGAATTTAATATCATTGCTAATGTCAACTAAAAGGGCTTAAAGTCTATGACATATTTTATTGATATGGCAAATGTTTTCTTTCTATTCCAACCAGTGAAAAGGATCAAAAATATCTTGCATTCATGGAGTAGTCAACAATGTTCCTTTACTATTTTGCTCTATAGCTATGAAACTCTCCAGTTTTCCGTTCAAAATCATCTGGCTTGTCTGGACCTCCCAAAGAATATCACTTTGCTCAATTACTTCAATAATATTAGGCTTACAAAGTAGAATGAACAAGAGGTGTCTGGGCTGCCAGAAGCATTGATGAAAAATGTGTGCTTCAGAGATGAGACACAAACCTGAGAAAGTTTCACAAGTCTTCACTTCTATAAATGTAAGAGAGAAATTTTTACTTCAGAGTAAAAGAGAAACAGTTCCTGGCATCTTGCATCCTCTAATACAAAGAAGGTAGTGTGACATTTATAGGTTCTCTTGGTTTGTCAAAGCAGTACATTTCATAGCTAGTAATTCTGCTCTGATTCACAATCTAGGTGTCATGAAAGATCTGAGAAAGACCAAATGACAGTAGGTTCAGGCTATGACCCCATCGGCCCTGTTGTTTTTAACATGCAACCTGGCTGAGCCTAATGGGATTGTCAGTAACAAGAAATATTGCAATGTGGAGTTTATGAAAAAACTCTGGGAGAATTGTTAACATAGGTTCTTGAAAATCTGAAGCAAGGCCTTGGTACCTGCATCAGAGGATCATATGTTTCTTCAGAAAGTTCCTGGATACTACTGTAGGCAGCATAGATTTCTGCTTACCAAAACTGAGCTGGCTATTGCCACAGTGATGTGACAAATTAACCAGCAAAACAGACTAGTGCTAGGCTCCAAGTTGGGCTGGGGGCCCAATCTGACAAGAAAAGGTAAATATTCCAGGTGTGGATGTAGCCTTATGTCATGAAGAACCTAAGACAGCACCCATCTAGGGGCATATAGGATATCTGACCCATAGACATGGAATTCCACACAATATATCACTTAAACAGCAGACATATGCTACATAATCCAGAAGTAGATGGCTTCAGAATAGCGTACTATAGGAGCTGATGAGGTACCAGCAGTGAGGCAGTACTTTGTGAGGTTGGGATGTCATTCTCAAGGATGTAGGATACTCACAGCCTCAGAAGCATTTGAATGGAGCAGTGTTCCCAACTGGAAAGAATCCACGGGAGCTTGCCTTGGTCTACATCCTCTGCAGGTAATGCCCTGACAACTGAATCTGTTGGGAGTACTGATTTCTGAACATGTCTGCCCAAAATAGGACTCCTCTGATGGAACATCTTTGCTTTTGAATTTTCCATTGTGCTGGCTCAGACGTTCTCAGAGCTTTATTGTAACCAGAGTTCTGCCAATGTTTCAATAGTCATCAGTCATATTTCAACAGTCAAAACTGATCGACTACTGTGCATGCATGTTAAGTCGCTTCAGTCGTGTCCGACTCTGTGCAACCTCATGGACAGCAGCCCACCAGGCGCCTCTGTCCACGGGATTCTCTAGGCAGGAATACTGGAGTGGGTTGCCATTTCCTTCTCCAGACCACCTACTGTACTAGAGCAAAAAGTTCTATAGGAACTGTGCTGATATAGAAGTGTTGAAATAATCAATAATGATTGATCAATATAGAAAGAATCTTTCAAAGAACATACTCAAAATACTAAAAATTGTAAAAATTTTTATAGCAGATAAAGTTATATTAACTAAATCAAAGAAAATCACAATGAATTTAGATTGTTCAATCAAAAAATATTTAAATGAAAAGAAAAATGACCTATATTCTTAACAATTTAGTATCATCAATATTTAACAGCATCAATATTTGATAGCACTGCTCAGTTAGCATAGGCAATACCTCGTGTCTTTTCATCTACTCTTTTAATTGTGTATTTTTTTTTCTCTCTCTCTCACTGATATTCCTTTCTACTTTTTCTACCTAAATACCTGCCACTTATTTTACAGTCCTTACAATTCCATCTATCCCTTCTCCAGCTGATCTCCCCAATCCAGGAATTGAACCAGGGTCTCATGCATTGCAGGTGGATTCTTTAGCAGCTGAGCTACAGGGAAGCCTACAATCCCATCAGCAATGTAATTTTGAGTAAGATGATAAAGACCTCTAAGCTTCGGTTCTTATATTGATAAAGTATAGGTAATATTAACCCTTGTGATATTTTGAGAATCTAAGTTAAATTATAATCATTTTTCACTGGATACATTTCTTATAAAGAACTAAAGTGTAGACTCCCATGAAATATTTCAATGCAGAGTACAGGGAAAGCTTAATTTTTGAGGCAACGATAGTTGTTTTTTGGACTTGCCTTAAATAGGAAAACAACCTTTCTAGTGTTACTTATTGGGGGATAGGAATGCCAAGAGAAAGGAAAATTATGATGACAATTTTTAAGCCCTGAACTCTGAGGCAAAAGCAGCACATGCCAACAGAAATGTCCTATAAATTGCTTGAGAGATAGGAAAATAGGCCTCATGTATAATAAGGTCTGGGCCAGTTGGATGGAGGCCATAATAGTGAATATTGGGCAGTCATAATTTGGGGATGTGAATCAGTAAGAAACTTTGTGTTAAAGCATAATTAAAATCAAGTTTAATAGACTACATCAAATTTTGTTTTGTTTTGTTTTTTCCCTTGAACAGTTCTGGCTCTTGTTCATCAGTAATATAAGGTATAAATAAAGTCTTTATTTACCATGGATATAAATATGCTACTATGGAAACAAATTCAGAAAACATAATGGCTAATAATAGATGGGAAAAATTAGTTCATTGTACTTGAGGAATTTACTTAAAATAGTGGATTGCTATTGATATTAATGAAATCCACTAAAATATTTGCTTGGATAGTCGACGGGCATTAAATATTCAATGGCCATTGCAGAGAATTTGGCCTGATAATATTTAGCATCAATCAGTTGTATTGCTTTCTCATGAGCAAAAATGACACCAATAAATATGGCAATTTTATAATACACAAAGAGGATATTATATTAATTTTTTTATATTCTTGGGGTTCTTTTAAGCTCCATGATTATTCTAATATTTAATAATATAAGGATTAAATATTTGATAGTGTAAATTTTAAGAGTGAAACTGGTATGCTAAGAAAAATTTCCAATTCCTACCTGAGACATAATTTATTAAAATTAATTTCAATAAAAGTAAAACTCCAAATCATTTTTATAAACTGATCTTCCTCTTATATATCTATGTTAATAAATAAATAAATACAATTATAGTCCATAAATATAAATTTTCCTGAGCAAAAACAAAACTCTTCTAGATCATTTCCTATTTCTGATTTTCTATACCAGTATGCCTCTTGGATCCCACAGGAACAAAATCCCTGTTTCAATTGTATTCTCAATGTGCCAAAGAACACTTTTTTTCCCATGTGATTTGTTAATGGGATGTTAACAGTGAATAGTAACAAAGGTTTGCATATTCTGATTAGAATAAAGAATATCAGCAGGCTAGAATGAAATATGAATATTAATACTACAATAGACTACTAAAATAGCCTCTAATTTACACAAATAAATGTGCTTCTAAATAACTTTATGCAGACCTTTTGAAATGCTAAATTAAAATATGAAATAAACTGAATTTTCTGAAGAAACTTCTAACTTACACAATAAAATTTATTGAAAATGTCAGCATTATACCTCATGTTTGGCTGAGAGTATCTACTTCAGAGGCATGAAAAACTTGTTTATATAATGTGTATCTTAACTAAATACATTTTTCCATTACAAATCTTGGTGGTGGTGGTGATTTAGTCGCTAAGTTGTGTCTAACTCTAGCAACCCCATGGACTGTAGCCTGCCAGCCTCCTCTGTCCATGGGGATTCTCTAGGCAAGAATACTGGAGTGGGTTGCCAATTCCTCCTCTTACACAGAGTTATCAACATTAAACACAAAAATTAGTGTTACCTGATGGAAATAGTGCTCTTCCCAGTTGGCTCAGTGGTACAGAAGCCTGCCGCCAAGCAGGAGACCCAGGTTTCATACCCGAGTCGGAAAATCCCCTGGAGAATGAAATGGCAACCCACTCCAGTAACCTTGCCTGGGAAATCCCATGGACAAAGGAACTTGGTGGGCTATGGTCCATGGAGCTGCAAAGAGTCAGACACAACTTAGCAACTAAACCATAATCACAATGGGAATAGTTCCAATTGTTTTCCTTCTTATGTTATAGACTCATCAAATTGTACAAACTATTATCAATAAATGTGGATGATAGTATGCATCATTCATAGTGTGACATGCAATAGTATTCTCACTGAAGGATGTACATTAATCATTAATTTCATAGAACCAGAATCCTTTTAGTGAAGTTTGCACTTTGCTAGCAACAGGATCTACACTACTAAATTATCATTTCTCTGGACTAAAGTATTAATAAATGTACCCAATGAAAAAAAAAACATTATTGCATTTATCTCTTCAACATACACTTATTAAGTCCATAGTATGTACCAAGAACTTTGTTTGGTATCAGTTACAAGGTAGTAAACAAAATAGATATGGTCTCTTTGCTACAGATGTTATTGCTGGTGAGGAAGCCATCCTCTAAAACAGTTTTTAAACTAACTGTGGTCCTTGGACCAATCTGGCCCAGCCCCTGGTTCTTGCATAAAAATATATTTTAACACATCCAATCTATAATTCATTTATATTTTACCTAAAGCTGTTTGACTTGAAAAAGCAGAGTTGAATAGTTGAAACAAACAACATATTGTTCACAAGCCCATAATATATACTGACTCTTTAATAAAAGAAGTTTGCAAATGTTTACTCTAGAATATAAAATATATCTGGAAAACAATTCTTAGTCTATATTTTATTAAAAAAATCTTTCCCAATGTAATATAAAGAAAAAAAAACTCAAAGACTTGACACTACCCAACCTTTAAACTTATATAAAGCTAAATAGCCAACATAGTGCGATATTGGCAAAAGAATAGGAAAATAGATCAATGGAACACAACAGAAAGCCCAGAAATAGACCCACATAAATACAGTCAGCTGATCTTTGAAAAAAACAAAATGCAATACAATGGAAAACAGTCTTTTCAACAAATGGTCCTGGGACAACTGGACATCCACACGCACAAAAGTGAACCTAGACACAGACATTACATCCTTCACAAATATTAACTCAAAACGGATCACAGACCTAAATGTGAAATGAAAAAAATATAATACAAGACAGCATAGGCTAAATCCTAGGTAACCTTGGAAATGATGATTTTTCAAATACACATCAAAGACATATACTAAGAGAAAAAAATTAATAAGCTCAACTTCATCAAAATGCAGTTTTTTACTCTGTAATAGCCATTGTCAAAGGATGACAACAAGCCATAGACTAGAAAAAACATTTGCAAAAGACATACCTAATGAAGGAGACTGATAACCAAAATATTCAAAGAACCCATAAAACTCACCAATAGGAAAATGAACAATCCAATCAAAACATGGGTAAAAGACTCAAACAGATACCATTTCAAAGAGATATGCAGATGGGAAATAAGCATATGAAAAGATACTCAAGATCATAAGTCATTTAGGAATTGATATTGAAACATACCTATAAAGAAGACAAAAATCCAAAACACTGGGCAGTTTCAAATTTTGGAAAGGGTATGGAGTTACAAAACTCATTTATTTTTGGTGAAAATACAAAATGGCATAGCCATTTAGGAAGATAGTCTGGTAGTTTCTTAGTTAAACATGTTCTTATCTGTACTGCATGCACGTGTGCTATGACACTTCAGTTATGTCCAACTATTTGGGACCCAAATGATCCATCAATTGTACTTCTTGTTATTTATCCATAAAAGCTGAAAACTCATGTCTCTTCAAAAGTTTCCATATGTATGCTTACAGCAGCTTTACTCATAATTTCCAAAACTTGGAAGCAAACATGATGTCCTTAAATAGATGAATACATAAATAAATTTTGGTAGATGCAGATAATGAAATATTATTCTGTACTAAAATAAATATGATACCAAGAAATGAAAAGACATGGAAGAATCTTAAATGAGTATTACTAAGTGAAAGAAGTCAATTTGAAAATGCTACATGCTGTACATTTTCAACTATATGACAGTCTGGGTAAAGCAAACCAATGGGAATAATAAAAAGATTAATGATTGCTGGGAAGTGTCAGGAAGAAATGAATAGGCATTGTGTAAAGTAAATTGTTTGGGGTTCCATGGTGGCTCAGGCTTCCCTCCTGGCTCAGCTGGTAAAAAATCTGCCTGCAATGTGGGAGACCTGGGTTCAATCCCTGGGTTGGGAAGATCACCTGGAGAAGGGAAAGGCTACCCACTCCAGTATTCTGGCCTGGAGAATTCCATGGACTATATAGTCCATGGGGGTGCAAAGAGTCGGACATGACTGAATGACTTTTTCTTTCTTTCTCTCTTTCCCTAGTGGCTCAGATGGTAAAGAATCTGCCTGCAGTGCAGGAGACCTGGGTTCAATCCCTGGGTTAATAAGATTCACAGGAGTAGGGCATGGCAACCCACTCTAGTACTCTTGCCTGGAGAATCCTCATGGACAGAGGAACCTGGAGGGCCACAGTTCATGGAGTTGAAAGTGTCAGACATAGCTGAGCAACTAAGGACAGCACAGCACAGGATAGGATACTATAATGGTGGCTACACATCATTATATATTTGTCAAAACCTACACAATGTGCAATACCAAGAGTGAATTCTGATGTAAATTAAGGGATTTGAGTGATAATTTTTTTTTAATTTGAGAAAAAAAAAGTAGACCCAGGTAACAAGAATTACTTTGTATAAAAAGAGACTTTCTTTTTGTTGAATTATTAATAGTATACTACCAATACACTTGTAAAAATAAAGTGTTTATTTCTATTCATTGACAACTGACAGATATAATTTTAAGCCAAAGCTATCTATCACAATGTATATAAGACTTCCCAAAAAATGCATGCATAGCCCCAAACAAAAACAAAACAGACAAAAAAACAAATCACTGTCAAAGAACACTTTCAATATAAACTATTAACATGCTTATATTCATTTTGAAAATATGATGTATTTCCCTTTTATATCCATTTACCTTGTATTAGGCTGATATTTACATGATTTATAATAATTATCACTTACCGACAGTTCATTATCAACATCTATTTTGATTTGACCGCTGAGCGCTGAAGAATTGATGCTTTTTGAACTGTGGTGTTGGAGAAGACTCTTGAGAGTCCCTTGGACTGCAAGAAGACCCAACCAGTCCATTCTGAAGGATATCAACCCTGGGATTTCTTTGAAAGGAATGATGCTAAAGCTGAAACTCCAGTACTTTGGCTACCTCATGCAAAGAGTTGACTCATTGGAGAAGACTTTTATGCTGGGAGGGAGAAGGCGACGACCGAGGATGAGATGGCTGAATGGCATCATGGACTCGATGAACATGAGTCTGAGGGAACTCTGGGAGTTGGTGATGGACAGGGAGGCCTGGCGTGCTGCTATTCATGGGGTCGCAAAGAGTCAGACACGACTGAGTGACTGAACTGAACTGAACTGAACTGAATATCATTGTAGATGGTAACTGTAGCCATGAAATTAAAAGACGCTTACTCCTTGGAAGAAAAGTTATGGCCAACCTAGATAGCATATTCAGAAGCAGAGACGTTACTTTGCCGACTAAGGTCCATCTAGTCAAGGCTATGGTTTTTCCAGTAGTCATGTGTGGATGTGAGAGTTGGACTGTGAAGAAGGCTGAGCGCCGAAGAATTGATGCTTTTGAACTGTGGTATTGGACAAGACTCTTGAGAGTTCCTTGGACTGGAAGGAGATCCAACCAGTCCATTCTGAAGGAGATCAGCCCTGGGATTTCTTTGGAAGGAATAATGCTAAAGCTGAAACTCCAGTACTTTGGCCACCTCATGGGAAGAGACTCACTGGAAAAGACTTTGATGTTGGGAGGGATTGGGGGCAGGAGGAGAAGGGGACGACAGAGGATGAGATGGCTGGATGGCATCACTGACTCGATGGACGTGAGTCTGAGTGAACTCTGGGAGTTGGTGATGGACAGGGAGGCCTGGCATGCTGCGATTCACGGGGTCACAAAGAGTCCGTCATGACTGAGCGACTGAACTGAGCTGAATATCCTACCAGATTCCCTGTTGGCTCAGATGGTAAAGCATCTGCCTGCAATGCCGGAGAAGGCAATGGCACCCCACTCCAGTACTCTTACCTGGAAATTCCCATGGACGCAGGAGCCTGGTAGGCTGTAGTCCATGGGGTCGCTAAGAGTCGTACATGACTGAGCGACTTCCCTTTCACTTTTCACTTTCATGCATTGGAGATGGAAATGGCAACCCACTTCAGTGTTCTTGCCTGTAGAATCCCAGGGACGGGGGAGCCTGGTGAGCTTCTGCCTATGGGGTCACATAGAATCGGACACGACTGAAGCGACTTAGCAGCAGCAGCAGCAATGCCAGAGACCTGGGTTCGATCTCTGGGTTAGGAAGATCCCCTGGAGAAGGAAATAGCAACCCACTCCAGTACTCTTGCCTAGAAAATTCCATGGATGGAGGAGCCTGGTGGGCTAAGGACCATGGGGTCACAAAGAGTCAGACACGACTGAGCGACTTCACAACGACAAATATCCTTCCAGTCACAAAACTTTTAGTATAACCCTATTTCATGGTGACTTATTAGTTATTAGTTAAGTTATTGTAAAAACTGATTTAATATTGGAAGTAAAAATATCTTCTCCATTTGAAGAAAGGAACAGAAGTGGATAAAAAGCAAACACTTCCCTGATAGATCTTCATGACTGAATAAGGAAGTTATTTCTCTGGACTAGTCAATTATACTCTCATTAAATCTGGAAAATTATCTCATATAGTCATCATAACAATTACACTATATCCTTATGATAGAAGGAAATGGCAACCCATTCCAGTATTCTAGCTTGGAGAATCCAAAGGACAGAGGAACCTGGAGGACTACAGTCCATGGGGTCACAAGAGTTGGACAGGACTTAACAATACTAAGCACCATGGTATCATTTTACTTTTAATGATCAAGAAATAAAATACAGGGACTAGATTACATGAAAAAAAGTTATTTGCTAGTGCTTGCAGTAAGAACTATATATGTTACTCCGAGTCTCAGTAGTTCAAAAATCTCTATGCTCTTGACCACACTATTAACACTTTTATGCAGTTGGAAATTATCTTAATGATCCAATCTTTGGAAAGCTACTCTTTGGGCTAGAATTTTTTTGTAATATATATATTAAAAAATTCTAAGAATATACTATTATATTTCCCTAATTTAGATACTGCCTGAGAATTACAATGTCCATCTACTAGAGATCTCAAATAAATACATAATATAATCTGGGGGCTTTCCTGGTAGCTCAGAGGTTAAAGCGTCTGCCTGCAATGCGGGAGACCAGGGTTCGATCCCTGAGTTGGGAAGATCCCCTGGAGAAGGAAATATTCCAGAAGGACTATGATTAATTTCTCATTTCCTTAAATTTAAATTCTTGCATTATATCTTGGAATAACAGGAATAGAGGTAGTTAGATAGTACTATATCTAAAAATCTAACAATTCAGAAAATGCATAATCATATATAATGTGATCATTGAAGAAGTCTTCTTAGCTTATATGTGACAGATTTCTTTTCTTGGAGTCTTTTGAACTATCATATAAAGTCTCTAAATCTTTGAATCAACTTTTGTCTAAAAGCAGCAGAATGAGAACGATAATAATGTGACCTCCAGAGAGTTGGCCTCATCACTACACTCTACTGATTATACTTTTCACTGAACTACGGAATAAATTCAATTTTCCAATTTTCAGAATGACAAGCTATATTCTCTTTTAAAAAGATGATGAGTTTACACAATGGAAAGTCATTTTCTTGTTTTTTTTTTTTTTCTAAAGGAACTCTTTAGAGACCCTTCAAGAATATTAATATACAGAAAAATGACTAGTATCACCATTTATATGTCACCACTTTCACTTCGCATTCCTAGCTCAATGATATTAACACTGACCCCTCCACTTCACCAACCTGGGGCTTGGGTTCCCTATGTTTATTCAACAGAGAAAATTCTGAAACCAGTGTGTAATTTTTCACTGAAAATGTGCATCCAAACAAATAAAATTTAAAAAAATGGCTATCAGAAAGATTTCTACCCTGGAAAATTCCTTTCACACAAATCCAAATACAAACTCTGTTCATAATTTCTAAAGGAAGTGGAATTTAAAACATATACTACTCTAGTAAAAGTAATCTCTTTATGTTTCATATATTCATTGTACAACTTGCATGGAAATTATGCCCTTACCCTGTGTTTGATGTTTTTAGTTTCTGAAACATTAAATTATGCCTATCTATATTTTTATTGCCGCTGCTGCTGCTAAGTCGCTTCAGTCGTGTCCAAATCTGTACTTACCCCATAGACGGCAGCCCACCAGGCTCCCCCGTCCCAGGAATTCTCCAGGCAAGAACACTGGAGTGGGTTGCCATTTCCTTCTCCAACGCATGAAAGTGAAAAGTGAAAGTGAACCGGCTCAGTCGTGTCCGACTCCTACCGACCCCATGGACTGCAGCCTACCAGGCTGCTCCGTCCATGGGATTTGCCAGGCAAGAGTATTGGAGTGGGTTGCCATTGCCTTCTATTATTTCTAAAAGGCAATAGTAGGTTATTTCATTTGATTGACATAGGAAAGCTATCCAGAATTATTTCTTTTGATAATTCTATTAAATAAATGAATAAAAGATTATTTTCAAAATGCTTTAGAAACTAAATCCATCAAGTTACTTGATTTTAAAGCATTTTAAAGAAACACTTTTGCTTAATTTATAAAACACTAACAATTTTGTATTTTATATGGGGATCACTCAAAAACTAGGAAGATGTAGGAACACTTAATTTAGGTACAGATTTCCTTAAATGAGCTAAGAAGGGTCCCTCTAGTGCTTGCTGTCTCAAGGATTTATATAGACCCATTACATGGTCACATCAGCTGTATTACATAGGAGCTATTATTGGCTTCTATTTCTAGTTGATAAATTTTTACACAGAAGTTAACATCTTTTCAAGATAATACAGCTTATAATTGGCAGAAAGGGATTTGAACCCAGGAACTCTATCCCCATAATAAACCTTTTCCACCACTATATATCACTGCCTTACTCCAAATACCGGAAAAACCATTGCTGAAGAAGTATACCATGCATTTCCCAACCAGAAGTTTAAAGTGCATTTCTCGAGCCAGTGGTGGGGGTGGGGGTGGGGGGGGGGGAACTATTCAAAGTCTCATTATCAAACATTTATTGAGCAATTATTGTATGGCAGGAATGTGCCAAGGACATAGCAGTGAACCAGGTGATGCTTCAGTCCTCAGAGATCCTAGGTTTGAGAGATGCAGTCTCTATCTTCATGTTTATCCAAACCACAATCCAAAGCAAACTATTCTATCTGCCATCACCAGAGCAGGAAAGAAAAACCTGACACAGTGATATTTTTTAAAAAATCACCATCTACAATGACAGAATCTCAGCCATGACAAAATTTACAAACTAATAAATAAGCATGTCTTAAATATAAAAGATACAAAACAGTTCAGGGTTGCAATGAAAATCAAATATGTTTAGTAAGCTTTGTATATATGGAAATATTTTCTGATTTTCAATTATATTTGCTCTATCCAATACAGAGCAAAACATTCAAGAAGAAACTGAAAATCAGGGATAATATCTCTCTGCTTAAACTGAACATTTTTCTCTTGTGAGAAAATCTTTAAAAATTAAAGAAAAGCTTCTTTTATTCCTGATATTTTTGCTTAATTTTTAAGTTCCTATGACCTCCTTTCTTTATAAATATAAGCAAAACAATGGCTATATTTTTGTTATTATTGTTCAGTCTCTAAGGCATATCTGACTCTTCATGGCCCCGTGAACTGCAGCACACTAGGCTTCCTTCACTGTCCACTAAATCCTGGAGTTTGCTCAAATTCATGACTGTTGAGTCACTGATGCTACCTAATCATCTCATCCTTTGCCACCCTCTTCCCCTTTAGCCTTCAGTCTTTTCCAGCATCAGGGTCTTTTCCTATGAGTCAGCTCTCCACATCAGGAGGCCAAAGTATTGGAACTTCAGCATCAGCCCTTCCAATGAATATACAAGGTTGATTTCCTTTAGGATTGACTGGTTTGATCTCCTTGCAGTCCAAGGGACTCTCCAGAGTCTTCTCCAGTACCACAGTTGGAAAGCATCAGTTCTTCAATGCTCAGCTTTCTTTGTGGACCAACTCTCATATCTGTGCATGACCACCGGAAAAATCAAAGCTTTGACCATACAAACCTTTGCTGGCAAAATGATGTCTCTGCTTTTTAATATACTATCTAGGTTTGCCAAAACTTTCCTTCCAAGGAGTAAGCATCTTAATTTTATGGCTGCAGTCATCGTCTGCAGTGATTATGAAGTCCAAGAAAATAAAGTCTGCCACATCTTCCACTTTTCCCCTTAATATCTGCCATGAAGTGATGCGAACAGATGCCATGGTTTTAGTTTTCTGAATGTTGAGCTTCAACTCAGCTTTTTCACTCTCCTCTTTCACCCTCACCAAGAAGTTCTTTAATTCCTCTTCACTTTCTGCTATTTGAGTGGTATCATCTGCATATTTGAAGTTGTTGATATTTCTCCCAGCAATCTTGATTCCAGTCTGTGATTCAACCTGGCATTTCTCATGATGTACTCTGCACATAAGTTCAATAAGCAGGGTGACAATATATAGCCTTGACATACTCCTTCCCCAGTTTTGAACCAGTCAGTTTTCCATGTCCAGTTTTAACTGTTGCTTTTTGATCCATGTACAGGTTTCTCAGGAGACAGGTATGGTGATCTAATACTCCCATCTCTTTAAGAATGTTCCACAGTTTGTTGTTTCTATACAGTCAAAGGCTTTAGCATAGTCAATGAAGCAGAAGTGGTGGTTTTCCTGGAATTTCCTTGCTTTCTCCACAATCCAATTTATGTTGGCGTTTTGATCTCTGGTTCCTCTGCCTCTTCAAAATCCAGCTTGGACATCTCGAAGTTTTCAGTTCATGTTTTGTTGAAGCCTAACTTGAAGGACTGTGTTAGATACGAGTGAAGATTTCTATTTTTATCATATTTATATATAGTTCAGTTAAGACTCTGTCCCCACCTCTGATTGGAAATCTAGAAAATGGCCACATCTTTGCTGTGTGCAAGAACTGCTGGCCTCATAGCATGTCATTGGTTGGACTTTGGTTTCCCAAATGCTGTTTGTCTCTTGCAGTATTTTCTGTGTTGGCAGGAGTTTAATTCTAACGGTTAATAGTAGTCAGCTTTAGGATGAGGACTATTATTTTAATTGCATAAAAATCTCCATTTTTTTATTTTCAAATACATGAATTCTTATAAATCTCTAGTTCAAGGTGTATCAACATGATAGCCAGTTATATTATCAGTGTCAAATTTATGATGAATTGTCTGGAAACTCGACACCAAATTCCCCTGTGGTTGACTGTTAGCAATTACTGGGTTGAATTCCTCATGTTTCTCATATTCATATTCAGAGTCAAATAAATATTACAATATAGAATAAGAAACAAGGCAAAGGTAAATAAAAAGATCTGTCTTTTTCATAATACAGAAATACCAATGTCTATTTTCAAATAGAAACCTATTCACAAATACCTAGCAGCAATATGAAAGACTTATAAAGGTCTGAAGAAAAAAAAATTGAGTATTCATTACCTAAAGGAATATTTTATATTGCAAGAAGTATTTTTACTAAGCATAAGGGAAAGTAATCCTAGTTTCATGACATGCATTTCCATCTAACCTAAAATTATTTCTTCATTGTACAGAAAGCTTTGATAAGAAACCTTATTTTGCTTTGAAATATGTAAATTAGTAATAATTTCAGATCCAGAGTTTGAAAAATATTTCTCAATCTTGCCCTTAAAATGTTAGGTAATCAGCAATTATTTTTTAAAAAAGAAAAATTCTAACTCATAGCCTTGTACTGAAATCTTCTAAAGACTGCTTTATGAGTGAATAAAAGGTTTCTATTAATATTTGTCTTTGATTTTAACTTTATCATTACTTATTATCAAAACACCCTTATGGGCTGGGCCAACCACACTTACAGATGAAAGAGAGACCCAGAAAGGGTTACTTTTTTTTATTGAAGATCATATTGTAAAGGGCAGAATCTGGACAATTTACTGCATATTACTGAAAATGGCCAAACCAGAATGTCAGTGCTTGCAAATGGTGGAATTTCTCTTCAATCATGGTGAAAATGCAGAAGAGAAGATACAAACTAAAAGATAGCTAATATAAAGACTATAAATATAAATAGAGGGAGGAGTGTTATAAGGTGAAGTGATGTATTAAACTTTTTAAGACTCATCTTTACAAGATGAGAAAATTAAATCGTGTCAAGGGAGTTTAATTATTGACAGTACTTTCTAAAGAGACAACAACAAACCTTGTAATCACCAATTAACTAGAAAATGTGCTTATTTGAAATATATTTTGAAATATTTGAAAAATTGATCCAATATAAATTAAACTCCTAATTCAAATGTAGTACCTTGAATAAGTTTAAAGAGTGAAGTTCAGGACCTTGTTTAAGTACAAGAGAAGGAAAAAAAAAAAATGACCACCAGTAAGGACTGTGATATTTGGAATATTTGTCATTTTCTTCTGATAATGTCTTAAGAACCAACTTGGCACCATAACGTTTCCCCAATTCAAGTATTTCTTTGTAGGATCTAGTTATAGTCATGAACACACACACACACACACACACACACACAAACACAAGTGGCCAATCTGTTCTCCATATCTATCTGATGGGAGTGTATCCTCTCTTAATCAAAACTAGATTTTTAGTTCAGGCAAGTGGTTGATTCTGCTAGAAATATCTCATTCTGGGTTTACTAAATCCCGAACAGATTGCACTCTACCTAATTACCTGTCTACTGGTAACAGTATTAGATACATAAGTTTCTGTACCTAGGAATCTTAACAATGAAACAGTGACACGGTTTCCCTAATATTCTTTTTAAAAGCCTGTGTCCAAGCACCTTTATGAATATAAGACAGAAATTCTGACTGCTAGATAAATTATCCCGTTTTAATTATCAGTACATTTTTAAATATTGAACAAGCCAAACAAAACACTTGTTAGACATATGGAACTTCTTTCCACCCGTTTGTACCTGAATTAATTCTTAGGTACTCTCAGCCAGTTAACTAAGCCATCTAGAACAATGAGTCAAGTTGACTCAATTAAAAACAAAATAAAAATAAATTTCCATGGAAATAGAGAGCTGCATTCACACAAATGCCAAAATAATGTCTTATGAATAACATTATTACAATGAATACAAATGAAATCATGATTTGCCATTTGCTTAATTTGTGCTATTAAATGCTTGAGAAGAATGTCAGAAGTGTTTTTAAAAATGCTCATTAAAGTGATTTTTTATAATCATGAGGTAGAATTAATATTAAAGGATTAATATGAATTAGGCATGTAATAGGGAAGGATTGCATGGAAAATTATAAGAAGAGATAATATGACCCCAAAATATAGATTATAAATACTTTCACGAGAATGTCATTTAAGAGAATATGGTTATTGATAAAATTGAAATGCATTCTCTCTTATAAATGTATATGTAAACCTAAGGAATAAATACCAATAAATAGTTTCATATTTTTAATATTTGAAATTTAGAATATAGCAATGTACCATAGAAATGTATATTGCTATATAACCATTTATATCATGTTTTGTTTTCAAAGACACTTTATCATTAGCTATTTATAATTTATGCTTTAACAGTGTAAGGACACTTATCTTTGCAGTATTTTTAAGAAGTATTTTATATTGAAGGCATAATAAACACTCTACATGTATACATACTTTTAGTTTGTGATATTCAATGTCCATTGCCCTTGAATTTTATGAGAAATTTTTAGTCTAAAATATTCTATTCTTTATAATTTAAGAGTTTTGTT
Source organism: Budorcas taxicolor (assembly GCF_023091745.1). Classification (NCBI taxonomy): domain Eukaryota; kingdom Metazoa; phylum Chordata; class Mammalia; order Artiodactyla; family Bovidae; genus Budorcas; species Budorcas taxicolor. The sequence continues at coordinate 49,829,366 of NC_068929.1, read as the reverse complement.
TCCAGGAGGCATCTTCACAAAGAAAGTTAAAGGGAGAAGTGAAAAATTATCTGCTGAATTTGGCTCTTGTGTTTTGAAAAGCATCTTATGCAAGCTAACTCAAAATTCTTCTATCATCTGCTAGAATAACAAGCATGTTTTCACACATTGAATGTTTTAATCCTATTTGTCAGGTTGTTAGCTTGTGTTTCCAAATCTCTGATTTAAACTGGCCCGCAGAATCTCTGGTTAACTAAAGTCTAGCAAAAGGAAATGAGTCTCTGTCACCAGCCTGTTAAAAGGTCAACAAGAGTGACAGCTTCACCATCTCAATTGCAGATTTGCAGCTAAAAGCCAACTGATGTCAAGATTAAGTCAAAGCTGAGACCTCATCATAATAAACAGATTGTCAAAACAGCAAAGCACTGCATAGCTTAAAATTGGAAGCATAGGAGCCTGGCTTTGTATCAATTTGAGGACATGACAAAAAATGGGAGGGCTATCAAAAATCCAGTCTACTGCTGTGTCTTTCTAACACTACTCTTAATCTTGAAGGTTTGCTGGTCTTCCATACACAATTCCAAAGAGAAACATTGAGAGAGGAAAGACTGTGTGTTCATATGTCTCTTGTTTTCAATTATCTTATTAATTTTCATCTATGTGTTAATAAAAGGAGTAGAAACATGCAGTAGAAATTTGGCAATAGGTAATAGCAGAATCAGCAAATGGAAAATAAAATGGTAGTGGACATGAACACTTAGAAGGAAATAATTTTATTTGTGAAAGTGAAAGTCACTCAGTCATGTCCTACTGTTTGTGACCCCATGAACTATACCATCCATGGAATTCTCCAGGCCAGAATACTGGAGTGGGTAGCCTATCTCTTCTCCAGGGGATCTTTCTGACCCAGGAATCAAACCAGGGTCTCCTGCATTGCAGGAGGATTCTTTACCAGCTGAGCCACAATTTTATTTGTAGTTATTCTTAATTAAAGCTTAATTAAATTCTTAATTAAAGTTCAATCTCCAGGACAGAAACATAATTTTAGAAAGAAAAATTTTAAAAATTTTTGAATGAATGGTAGATATTGGGAATGGGCTTGTGGATCGATTTGCAGTTATAAAAGGATGGCACCATTGACACAATATGTTTGAGCAAATTTCAGGAGAAAGTGAAGGACAGGGAAGTGTGACATTATGTAGTCCTTGGGATTGCAAGGAATCAGACATGACTTAGCAACTGAACAAGAATAAATATCTTAAAATTATACAATTACAAATGAAAACTTGAGGTCATATTCTATAAATCTGAGGATACTGTGCAATGAGAAATCTTGTTATATATATATATATATATATATATATATATATATATATGTATGTGTGTGTGTGTGTGTGTGTGTATACATATATATACAGAGAGAGAGGTCATATTATGCACCAGGCTCTCTTCTAGGCTTTTGAAATAAGAGCATTAAAAAAATTCCCATCTTTATGATATTTACATTTTCATAGTTAGCTGGGAAGTGGTAAGAGTTCTATAATATATAGATGACATAATAGGAATTTGGATGGCTTCTGGGGAGATGGGGCTTGGGAAAACTGCAATTTTAAATTGAATAGAGTGTTCAGGCAGGGTTGACTGAGCAAATATGTTTGCAAAGATTGGCACAACTGTCATAAAAATCTTGACTAATAATTTTAAAACAATAACAAGATTACCTTTAAATGCATAGAAAAGAAGCATAGATGGAAAAGAGCTGGATTAATTGGCAGATATATGTTAAATTAAACAATCTAAGATATTATAATATTAATGGTAGGTGGTGGGTGTTCATTGTAAATTTCTTTCACTGTAAATTTCAGAATGTTTGACTATCTTAAAATATTAGAAAAAATATAGAAGAATTTTCTCTCTACACATATATTGTATTTAAAACCTTTGTTCCTTTCTATGTTTCTTTGCCCTTAGGCCTATACCTCTAAAAATTGCATACTAGAAAAGGTACTTTAAGCTTTATTTTGTGTTCTGTTTTGACAACTATTAAGTTACAGAAGTCATGTTTAGTTTTCTCATGTGATTTTGTATTCAGAAATTCATTTCTAAACATTAACATTTTATGTAACATTTTTTTTTGCTAAATTTCAGAACATGGATTAGCCAGAGGGGAAGCCTCAGATAAAGTAATACTGGAAGTTACATTAGAATTAATTTGTATAGCAGAAAGACAAAATCACAAACTCTAGAAATGCACTATATCTTTTTTAAAGATATACATTAATATCTTCCTAACCACTACCAAATATTAGATAATTCTTTGAACTAGAGTGACTTCAATAAGTCAAAGATAGATATTTCACATTCTAAACTCATAGTTGCTTCTTCCAGCTTATTGAATAATATCCCTAAAGTTACATGCCTATATATTGTTGTCAATTATTATGTGAATTAAAAAAAGAAAATATTATTATTATACAAATGCAGTTCTTAAAGAGACTCTAATTAAGTTGACTCTTAGTGCAAGATAATTTGTATGTTTGTCCCTAGTGCATAATAGGTGCTCACTTTTGTTAAACTACTTAAAAAGTAATTACAGGTAAAAATATGGGTTATTTAGATCCATCAAGTCAATGCATTTTTGTGTATTTCTCTCATTACTATATATATATATATATATATATATATATATATATTACACTATTATTGTGCAAAAGCAGTGTCTTCTCTTTTTTTTTTTTTTCTTCTTTCTGTGATTTTACTTTTTTCTTTCCTCCCACTCCTCCTTTTGAAACTGAAACTGAAGTCTCTCAGTTGTGTCCGACTCTTTGCGACCCCATGGACTGTAGCCTATCAGGCTCCTCCATCCACGGGATTCTCCTGGCAAGAGTACTGGAGTGGGTTGCCATTTCCTTCTCTAAGGGATCTTTCCAACCCAGGGATCAAACCCGGGTCTCCTGTACTGCAGACGGACACTTTACCATGTGAGCCACCTTTTAGCACAATAGATTTCATTATTTTTATTTATATTTATTTATTTATTTATTTATTTTTTAGATTTCACTATTTTTAAATGGAAGCTTCTCAAGAGAATATGGGGCATGATCACATTTTCGTACTTTTAGCTAAATGTCAAATTTCGTTATCCTCCTTATACCTCAATTTACTTATCATAGAAAGTGGATATTATATTGACCCTGTGAAAGACTGGTAATAAGATATAATAGAAGGATCCCTTCTAGGAATTCTGAAGGTTGGTTAATTTTACTGACTTCTATTATCAATATCATTAGAGGCATAAAAAAATTAAAAATAGCATGTTCATTATTTAAAATGGGTAAAAATGTTCTGATCTCTTCCAATATTTAAGGAAATATTACACATTAAATATACATTAATATTATCATTAGATAATAAACTAAAGCTTTGAATATGCCTAAATTCATTTAAGGTAGTGTTGGTTAAGGGCTTCCCTGGTATCTCAGATGGTAGAAAAATCTGCCTGAAATGTGCAAGACCCGGGTCTGATACCTGTGTTGGGAAGATATCCTGTAGAAGGAAATGGCTACTCACTCCAGTGTTCTTGCCTGGAAAATTCCATGGACAGAGGAACCTGATGGGCTACAGTCCCTGGGGTCACAAAGAGTTGGAAATGACTGAAGTGTTGGTAAATAGGAACTTGACAGGGTAGCAAAAGATGAGACCATACCTGGAAGTTCCTCTTAGAGGAAGAAAGCCACTTTGCCCAAGGCAAAGTCTTATTCTCAGTTCAGTTCAGTCTCTCAGTCGCGTCTGACTTTTTGTGACCCCTTGAATCGCAGCACGACAGGCCTCCCTGTCCATCACCAACTCCCAGAGTTTACCCAAACTCATGTCCATTGAGTCAGTGATGCAATCCCACCATCTCATCCTCTGTTTTCCCCTTCTACTCCTGCTCCAATCCCTCCCAGGATCAGGGTCTTTTCCAGTGAGTCAAATCTTTGGATGAAGTGGCCAAATTATTGGAGTTTCAGCTTCAGCATCAGTCTTTCCAATGAACACCCAGGACTGATCTTTAGGATGGACTGGTTGGATCTCTTTGCAGGCCAAGGGACTCTCAAGATTCTTCTCCAACACCACAGTTCAAAAGCATCAATTCTTTGGTGCTTAGCTTTCTTCACAGTCCAACTCTCACATCCATTCATTACCATTGGAAAAACCATAGCCTTGACTAGATGGACCTTTGTTGGCAGAGTAATGTCTCTGCTTTTTGATATGTTATCTAGATTGATCATAACTTTCCTTCCAAGGAGTAAGCGTCTTTTAATTTCATGGCTGCAATCACCATCTGCAGTGATTTTGGAGCCCCCCAAAATAAAGTCTGACACTGTTTCCACTGTTTCCCCATCTATTTCCCATGAAGTGATAGGACCAGATTCCATGATCTGTTTTCTGAACGTTGAGCTTTAAGCCAGCTTTTTCACTCTCCTCTCTCACTTTCATCAAGGGGCTTTTTAGTTCCTCTTCACTTTCTGTCTTATTCTCAGAGAAGCCCATATCTAGTGACTAATTCTGTTGGGGTTTTAGGTCCTGATCTCCTTGGTTTGTGATTGACATGTACACACTGATATATTTAAAACAGATAAACAACAAAGACCTACTTATACTACAGGGTGCTTACTAAGACTCTTCAGTCATGTATGACTCTTTGCAATCCTATGTACTGTAGCCCACCAAGCTCCCCTGTTCATAGGATTCTCCAGGCAAGAATACTAGAGTGAGTTGCCATGCCCTCCTCCATGGAAATCTTCTGGACCCAAGTATTGAACCCCACATCTTTTTTGTCTCCTACACTGGTACTTGGGTTCTTTACCACTAGCGCCACCTAGGACTTGAGACCTGGGAATCCGATACAACATCCCATACTACAGGGAACTCTGCTCAATATTCTACAATAATTTAAATGGGAAAAGAATTTGAAAAAGAATAGACATGTATATATAGACACATGTGTATGTATGGATGTGAGAATTGGCCATAAAGAAGGCTGAGCACCAAAGAATTGATGCTTTCCAATTGTGGTGCTAGCAAAGATTCGAGAGTCCCTTGGACTACAAGGAGATCAAGCCAGCCAATCCTAAAGTAAATCAATCCTGAATATTCATTAGAAAGACTGATGCTGAAACTAAACCTCCAATACTTTGGCCATCTGATGCAAAGAGATGACTCACTGGAAAAGACCCTGATGCTGGGAAAGGTTGAGGGCAGGAGAAAAAGGGGGTGACAGAGGCTAAGATGGCTGGATAGCCTTACCAATTCAATGGACATGAATATGAGCAGACAATGAGATACTGAAGGACAGTGAAGCCTGGTATGCTACAGTCCATGGGGTCACAAAGAGTCGGAGATGACTTAGTGACTAAACAACAAATATGCAAAATTGAATCATTTAACTGTACACATGTAACTAACACAACATTGTTAATCAATTATACTTTAATATAAAACATTTTTAAAATTGAAAAGAAAAAAACAGACTTGATTAATAGCAAAGTCCTACTGTAAATAGAGCTATATTCAGTATCCATGATAAACCATAATGGAAAAGAATGTTAAAAAAATATATATATATATAAAAATCACTCTGCTGTACAGTGTTAATTAACACAACATTGTGAATTAACTATACTTCAACAACAACAACAGAAATATCCATCCTAGATCCCAAGCGGAATTTTGGACCAGCTGAGTCTTTTATTGCTACAATATTCAAGCCCCACTCTCCATCCTGTTCAATCCTACTTCCTCTCAATACAGGCTCTTTCTGAAAATAGATCTCAGAGGATTACTTTCCCACTGACCTCAGATCCTTAGATCTTATTTTCAGAGAACTCAAGATGAAATATTCTGAACAAAACCAAAAATGTGATATTTCTAAGGATTTTTTAAAATTATTATATAACAATTGATAACTACAGTGAATTTCTATTTTATCCACAATATTGAGGGTGATGTTTGGCTGTAATTTTAACTCAGCTAGTACCAGGAGTGTGGCCTTCTTTGTTACTATAACTTCTCTAATTTCCTTATATGCATAATGTATTATTCATAGAACAAACTCATGATATAATGAACTAAATAATGTGAGAAAGAATACTTAATGACTTTTCTAACTGAGGTTAAACATTCTGAGTCAGGACATATTTTAGTAGACAAATATAGGATACATGCTCATCTTTTAATGACAGCTAGTATTCACAGATGGAATTATATAAATTGTTTGCATTTGAAAATCAATCTCAGTTTCAAGTCCAAGACAAGATGCAGAGGAAAAAAAAAAATGAGCTCCATATTTATACTCTTCAAATCAACTGAAAAAACTCTGTAACCAGTAGGTGGCTTAAGAAAAACCAATGGTGTTTACTTTTGACATGCCAGAACTTAAGGTGCATTTATGAATTCCTATTCTTAATACTTGTAAGAATAACCTTCGTAAGAAAACCTCATTGTTATGCTGTCAACATTCAACTGTAAGCTGTAAGGTCAAAGACCACATAGTTTTTTTACAGTACTAGGAAATGCAACACAAAACTAATAAGCAAAGGGAACATCAAAAGCATGTAATAAATACTACAATCTGATTGTTTGCAAAACCCAATTTTTCTCAGAAGAAGAAGCAAAAACTAGAGGTGAGCTATTACAGTATTAACTTCTTAACAAAAACCTTGCTAAATAATAGCTTCTGGAAAACTTTTGATTTTACATTTTTCTTTTCACACTATGTGATTCTGTACTCTATTTCACAGAACAATGCTCCACTGAACGCTGTCACTCTTGCAAATGGTGTGGTAGCTGTCAGTGATTTTTCAAAGAAAGCTGAAAAATATGTACATATCTTATTTTAATGTGTTCAAAACACATGGACCTTTTTGGTGTTAGGGAAGAGTAAAGAATGTGACCATAAGGTGAAGCATGTTTCATGCTGTGGCACCAAGCAGCATGAAACCTCATGCTTCATTAATGATTCTTCTTGTAGCAGCTGGCCAATGGATCATGAAAATGAATCAAAATATTAGGGATTTTTTTCTTATTCTCATTGTCTGCATTCACAAACAATTACGAGCAGTTGGAGTCTAACTTTCAGTGGATAGTATTTCAGTTCTCTGCTTTTTAACTCTATAGTTTTTTACTCTAAAATCATATGCCATAACACATGCATTTGTTACAGATAACAAACCCATTTGAAGATCTTTACGTGGAATATCTTCCAGTAAAAAATGGATATTAAGAAATATGCTTTTAAGTGGAAACCCTCAATTGTTTTGAAGTATTATAAATCAAACTACTATTATTAAAACCAAAATGAGCACAGGCATCGTGTATCTTTTACAAAAGAACAAATCAAGACTGTAAATCACAGTGGGGCTTCCCTGGTTGCTTGGATGGTAAAGACTCTGCTGACAATGCCAGAGACCTGGATTCTATCCCTGGGTCAGGAAGATGCCCTAGAGAAGGGAATGGCTACCCACTCCAGTGTTCTCAGAGCCAATGTGTGTGTGCTCAGTCATTTCAGGTATGTCCAACTGTTTGCAACCCTATGGACTATACCTTGCCAGGCTCTTCTGTCCATGGGATTCCACAGGACAGAATACTGGAGTGGGTTTCCATGCCCTCCACCAGGTGATCTTCCTGATCTAGGGATGGAACCACGGTCTCTTGCATTTTAAGCTAGATTCTTTACTGCTGAGCCACTGGGGAAGCCCCAGTAATACAATACTTAACTTTGTTTTTGAGAGTTATACTGCAATTATCTCCTCAGACCCTATAGGACTAAAAAGAACAGGAATTCAAATTTATTAATTTGATATTCTTAAGTATCTTTTATATCATGATCCATTGCTAAGAATTCTGGGGTTGGATATATGTATTCAATAGCATCTGAATGAGTATACCTTTAACATATTATGCTCCTAATAAAGAATGTCCATTGTGAAGGGGAGGGAGCCTCATTGCATCAAAAATATAAATTACTCTCATTAAAATGAGCCCTTACATTTAGTCACAGTTCCATTTCAAGGTGTTCTTGAATCACTACCAACTGCCATTTTCTTTGGTTGGGTAGTGGTTCAATATTACCTACTCTAGTCAACAATGTTAACCAAATAAATTACTTAACACTGAATTTAATTACAGAATAAAGTTCCAGTCTTATTTGTTCTTTTGAGGTACCTTTTAGACTTTCTGAATACAGTTGATGTAATTTGTATTCTCAAATCACCATAATAGTTTTAACAATCAAAATAAAACTATCTTAAAAACAGAAAATAGAACTAGTCGATCAAATAAATAACTGATGGATGGAGCTTTTACTGCAAGGAAAGTAACTTATTTAAAGAATATCTGGGATATTTTGAAAAATAATAGTTTTCCTGCAGTCTATTTTATTTATAGAGTGTTTTAATCCTTGGAAATGTCTGTCTAAACATCGATATACTCAATAAAAATAAATTTAAAAGAAATATATTGTTTAAATGGATTGAAAAATAAAACAGAAATGAAGGAAAGTTGTTACCTATTATTCTAAAGTACTGGATAATTTTATATATCATGTAATCAACCATGTGATATTCTTACTAACCAACAGACTCACTTCATACATCATTTTCTGAGGTAATCATTTTACACAGTGAAGCAGGACTACTTATTTCACTTGAATAGTTATGATTTAACTTTCATTTCTGTCAGCGTTAACCTTCTTGCCTAGATGAATCTCTCAGGTTAATTATATAGGGCAGGATTTTCCTTATTGAAAATGCCATTGAAATTTCTCAAATAATGAAAGTTAGTACAAGCCAGATGAAATCTATTAACAATCTTTCTCAAACTTCTTTCCTTCCGATTGTTTTAGTTCTTTCCTTTTTATTTTTTACTAGCATAATGTATAATTTCAAGTAATATTCCTCTGTCCTGTATTATAAAACTGTTCTTGTCAAGGTTGTCAGTGATTTGCAATATGAAAAATCTACAGACATAATACTTTTTTTTTTTTTTTAATTCTTACATGACCTACCTATGGCACTTAATGGGATGATCACAGTTTCCCTCTTGAAATACACATCCTTCCTATCTTCTGACATCATAACATTGTAAATTTCTTACCACTAACAGGACTCTTCTTTTTGCAGCCTTCTATTAATTGTGCTAGAGACACTCAGAGCTTCATTTCATATCTTGAGTATCACTACAGGGTACCTTCTTAAGCCATAAAATAATATCTATATGCAGATGCCTTCACACTGTATCCCATTACCAGAAAAGTATCCTCAGCTTCAGACTCATGTATACAATGTCCTACTGGACACCTACTCTCGTTGTCCCATACATTTCTTAAGTATGCCATGTCCAAATTTGAATTCCTAATTCTTACTGTACAAGAGCTCAGTTGCTTAAAGCAACCTACACAGTTGCTCAAGTCTAAAACTTAGGATTCACTCAATTAGTCTTATTTCTCAAGTCTCATATTGTCTTTATTTTAAAGATTTGTTAGGTCTAGCTTCAAGCATAAATATAGGTATCCAATAATAGCCCTTTTAAAACTGTTGGCACATTAGTCAAAGCATTGTTTATTATTGTCTTAACTAAAGCAATGATCAGTGTGTTCTCTTGACAAAATTATATTAGCATTTTCCCTGTTTCATTCTGTACTCCAAGGACAACTTTTCCTGTTACTCCAGGCATTCCTTGACTTCCTACTTTTGCATTTCAGTCTTCTATAATGAAGAGGACATCTTTTTACGGTGTTAGTTCTAGAAGGTCTTGTAGGTCTTCAAAGAATCATTCAACTTCAGCTTCTTCAGCATTATTGGTCAGAGACTTGGATTACTCGGATATTACTTGGATTATTTGGATTACTGTGATATTACTTTGATTATTGTGATAGCAAACACCCTCTTCCAACAACACAAGAGAAGACTCTACACATGGACATCACCTGATGGTCAGTACCAAAATTAGACTGATTATATTATTTGCAGCCAAAGATAGAAGCTCTATACAGTCAGCAAAAACAAGCCTGGGAGCTGACTGTGGCTTCAGGTCATGAACAGGATTATTACCAAATTCACACTTAAATTGAATAAAGTAGGGAAAACCACTAGGCCATTCAGGTATGATCTAATTCAAATCCCTTATGATTATACAGTGAAAGTGAGAAATAGATTCAAAGGATTAGATTTGATAGGCAGAGTGCCTGAAGAACTATGGACACAAGTTCGTCACATTGTACAGGAGGCAGTGATTAAGAACATCCCCAAGAAAAAGAAATGCAAGAAGACAAAATGGTTGTCTGAGGAGGTGTTACAAATAGCTGTGAAAAGAAGAGAAGTGAAGACAAAGTAGAAAAGGAAAAATATATCCATTTGAATGCAGACTTCCAAAGAATGGCAAAGAGAAATAAGAAACGCTTCCTCAGTGATCATTGCAAAGAAATAGAGGAAAACAACAGAATGAGAAAGACTAGAGATCTTTTCAAGAAAATTAGAATACCAAAGGAATATTTCTTGCAAAGATGGGCACAATAAAGGACAGAAATGGTATGGACCTAACAGAAGCAGAAGATATTAAGAAGAGATAGGAAGAACACACAGAAGAACTATACAACAAAGATTTTTCACTAGCAAGATAACCACGAAGGTGTGATCACTTACCTAGAGCCAGATATCCTGGAATGTGAAGTCAAGTGGGCCTTAGGAAGCATCTCTATGAACAAAGCTAGTGAAGGTGATGGAATTCCAGTTGAGCTATTTCAAATCCTAAAATATGATGCTGTAAAAGTGCTGCACTCAATGTGCCAGCAAATTTGGAACCCTCAGCAGTGGCCACAGGACTGAAAATATCAGTTTTCATTCCAATCACAAAGAAAGGCAATGCCAAGCAATGCTAAAACTACCACAGACTTGCACTCGTCTCACCCGCTAGCAAAATAATGCTCAAAATTCTCCAAGTCAAGCTTCAACATTATGTGAACCATGAACTTCCATATGCTCAAGCTGGATTTAGAAAAGGCAGAGGAACCAGAGATCAAATTGCCAATATCTATTGGATCATCAAAAAAGCAAGAGAGTTCCAGAAAAAAGACATCTACTTCTGCTTTATTGACTATGCCAAAGCCTTTGACTGTGTGGATCATAACAATCTAGAAAATTCCTAAAGAGATGGGAATACTAGACCACCTGATCTGCCTCCTTAGAAATCTGTATGCAAGTCAAGAAGCAACATTTACAGCTGGACATGGGACAACAAACTGGTTCCAAATTGGGAAAGAAGTATGTCAAGGCTGTATACTGTCACCCTGCTTATTCAAATTATATGCAGAGTACATCAGGAGAAATGCTGGGCTGGAAGAGGCACAAGCTGGAATCACAATTGCCACGAGTAATATCAATGACCTCAGATATGCAGATGACACCACCTTTATGGCAGAAAGAGAAGAACTAAAGAGCCTCTTGATGAAAGTGAAAGAGGAGAGTGAAAAAGTTAGCTTAAAACTCTACATTCAGAAAACTAAGATCATGACATCCAGTCCCATCTCTTCATGACAAATAGATGGGGAAACAGTGGAAATAGTGATAGTTTCTCTTGCTATTCTTTACTTTTTCATGCTCCAAAATCACTGCAGATGGTGACTGTAGCCATTAAATTAAAAGACGCTTGCTCCTTGGAAGGAAAGTTATTTACCAACCTAGACAGCATATTAAAAAGCAGAGACACTACTTTGCCAGCAAAGGTCCATCTAGTCAAGGCTATGGTTTTTCCAGTAGTCATGTATGGATGTGAGAGTTGGACTATAAAGAAAACTGAGTGCCAAAAAATTGATGCTTTTTTGAAGAGGACTCTTGAGACACTCTTCAACTGCAGGGATTTCCAACTAGTCCATCCTAAAGAAAATCAGTCCTGAATATTCATTGGAAGGACTGATGCTGAAGCTGAAACTCCAATACTTTGGCCACCTGATGTGAAGTACTGACTCATTTGTAAAGACCCTGATGCTGGGAGAGATTGAAGGTGGGAGGAGAAGGGGACAACAGAGGATGAAGTGGTTAGATGGCATCTTCAACTCAATGGACATGAGTTTGAGTAAACTCCAGGAGTTGGTGATGGACAGGGAGGCCTGGCATGCTGTAGTCCATGTGGTCACAGAGTTGGACACGATTGAGCAATTGAACTGAACTGAATAGAACTAACGCAATTGTCTTATAAGTGTTTTCTCTGATTTCGCTATTGCCCCTCTATATACCAATTTATTCACCACAGCCCAGTCTCATAGCTGCTTTGATTAAGATATGCCAGTTGCTTTTTTATATCGTACCTCAAATTCATTCTGTCTTTTTAAATTTGAGAGTGTTAGGCTTTGCTGCCTGAAATGTTCAACCTATTTCTTCATGTAGCAGATACCTCGTCAAGTCATACTGATACCAAGCAAGGTGCTTGGTCTTCCTCAATCAATAGAAATTGACCAGAAGTCAGACTAGAAATTCCAACAAGTGTTCATTGCAGCCCCTGTCACAGCAGTGGGGAACAAAACCGAATAACAAATCCATGGCCTGCTCCCTGAAGGGTGTACCAAGCTGCTTCCTGATGTGGGGTGAGGGCAGAGATGTGTTCTGGGGTCAGGCTGGTGAGGTGGTTTAGGTGTCTTGCCCACCCTTTTGGTGGTGTTGAGTGCAGGTTGCATGCATAGTTCCCTGCTTTTACTCCTGTGACCCCGTTTTTTACTCCTGATTCTTCAGAAGTAACAGTGGCTTGTTTGTTTGTTTGTCTTGGTCTTTTTGTATCTTGTGATTCAAACCACAAGCATGCTCCAACTGCACATGCATGCAGTTTCATCCCTTGTACATTTCTTTGCATTTCGTTGCTGGTAGAGACATCTGTCCAGGTCAAGCACTGCAGGAAAGGGCACTAGGTCCCAGCCTGTCTCAGTATCACCTACACTCATTTTATTCTGGGTACCACCATTTGAGTTTATTATTTTACATCCACTATTTTTATTACCTACCTCTCCTATTAGAATCTAAAGTATATCCCAACAGGTAACATGACTTGCTCTCAACACAATCCTCAGTCCTTGAAAAATATCTGATTAACACAATGTATCCAATATTCATTTTTCAACAAGACAAAAGAAGTATTTCATTATGTTTTCTTTATATAAACTAAAAATCACCAAGCAAGAGTTAGTAGTCCTACATGTTAATCCCTGTTCTAATAATGATTGGTTTTTCTCTTATAAATGTGTAGAAATCTCTTCACTTCTCTGTGCCTCAATTTTCCTGAGGGATTTGGTGAAATTATACATAAATTCTTCTCTAATATCTCTATCTCAGTGACTAAATGAGTCAATAAACTATAATATTTATTTTATATCTTATTTCATTTCTGCTCCCTTATATTTGAAGCATCACAGGAAAATATGAAAAAGTATACACTTAGATGAGATAGAAATACAGTGTTCATCTTTTTATTCTCTGTTTATCCTTATAGTGCAGCTCTTTCATTTTCCACAATTTTTTAGACATGCTGATGCTTAATGTCATCCCTGTTATTATAATGTGAAGTTATTTTTATCTTTCTATTCTCTAAGACTTTCTTAATAGAGAAAGTCTGCCAGTTCCCACACAGGCCTCTTTCTCAATCATTTCAAACAACCTTTCAATGATTTTTCTCAAAAATGTAAATGGAATAGTACCTTAATTGTACACAAGAAGAAGAAACTTCTGTGATGACATGATTAAAGTGTCTAGTATGTGAGAGCCTTTCTGCTGAGGGCTTTGTCCTCAGAGAATGAATTCACTCTTTTGTAAAGCTGGATACTTTCCTAACCTGTGTCATTTATCTTTTAATCCATATATTTGTTAAAGGGGGAAAAATAAAGCTTATAAAAAGAAGAAGCACTTTTTCTATTCAAGCCTATGCACTTTTTCCATTAGGTTCAGTCTTATGAGTATATGACTAAGTGGGTTCAGCCTTGGGAAAGAACAATTAACAATGTTTATCATGCTGCTATATTTCAAATTTCTGATTTGCCAGAGCTGTTTTAAAGCTACTTCTTATTAAAAGAGAATCAAGAAGCTCTTTTTCTGTTTCAAAATATTCATCAGACTAACTATGATTCACTAGCAATAAGCATTTCACATGATGCTGTAATCATTATCAAAAGATTTGATTTGAACTTACGATTGGAAGCTTCTTTTTGTTTCTCAGTTGCCAATTCTGTCATCTCCACTACCAGATATTAATCACTGTCACAGAGTATCAGATTAAAAAGTGAATGAAACAGGGAAATATATATATATATATATGTGTGTGTGTGTGTGTGTGTGTGTATGTATGTATGTATGTATGTATAATCTCCATTGCCCCACCATAAAGCAACCAGAACTTACACAGGACTGGGGAAACAAACTCTTGAAGGGTGCAAACAAACCTTGTGTACACCAGGACCCAGGAGAAAGGAGCATTGACTCCACAACAGACTGACACAGACTTGCCCATGAGTGTCACATAGTCTCCAGCAGAAGTGTGGATTAGTGGCCATGCAGGGTACCTGGCATGGGAACTTCTGAAGGAGATCTCCATGATCTTCATTCAGTTCAGTTCAGTCGCTCAGTCATGTCCGACTCTTTGCGACCCATGAAACCCAACACGCCAGGCCTCCCTGTCCATCACCAACTCCCAGAGTTCACTCAGACTCATGTCCATCGAGTCAGTGATGCCATCCAGCCATCTCATCCTCTGTCATCCCCTTCTTCTCCTGCCCCCAATCCCTCCTAGCATCAGAGTCTTTTCCAATGAGTCAACACTTCGCATGAGGTGGCCAAAGTACTGGAGCTTCAGCTTTAGCATCAGTCCTTCCAAAGAAATCCCAGGGCTGATCTCCTTCAGAATGGACTGGTTGTATCTCCTTGCAGTCCAAGGGACTCTCAAGAGTCTTCTCCAACACCAGAGTTCAAAAGTATCAATTCTTCAGCACTCAGCCTTCTTCACAGTCCAACTCTCACATCCATACATGACCACAGGAAAAACCGTAGCCTTGACTAGACGGACCTTAGTCGGCAAAGTAATGTCTCTGCTTCTGAATATACTATCTAGGTTGGTCATAACTTTTCTTCCAAGGAGTAAGCATCTTTTAATTTCATGGCTGCAGTCACCATCTGCACTGATTTTGGAGCCCAAAAAATAAAGTCTGACACTGTTTCCATTGTTTCCCCATCTATTTCCCATGAAATGATGGGACCAGATGCCATGATCTTCATTTTCTGAATGTTGAGCTTTAAGCCAACTTTTTCAATCTCTTCTTTCACTTTCATCAAGAGGCTTTTTAGTTCCTCTCCACTTTCTGCCATAAGGATGGTGTCATCTGCATATCTGAGGTTATTGATATTTCTCCTGGCAATCTTGATTCCAGCTTGTGTTTCTTCCAGTCCAGCGTTTCTCATGATGTACTCTGCATAGAAGTTAAAAAAGCAGGGTGACAATATACAGCCTTGACGGCCTCCTTTTCCTATTTGGAACCAGTCTGTTGTTCCATGTCCAGCTCTAACTGTTGCTTCCTGACCTGCATACAGATTTCTCAAGAGGCAGATCAGGTGGTCTGGTATTCCCATCTCTTTCAGAATTTTCCACAGTCTATTGTGATCCACACAGTCAAAGGCTTTGGCATAGTCAATAAAGCAGAAATAGATGTTTTTCTGGAACTCTCTGGCTTTTTCCATGATCCAGCAAATGTTGGCAATTTGATCTCTGGTTCCTCTGCCTTTTCTAAAACCAGCTTGAACATCAGGGAGTTCACAGTTCATGTATTCCTGAAGCCTGGCTTGGAGAATTTTGAGCATTACTTTACTGGTATGTAAGATAAGTGCAATTGTGTGGTAGTTTGAGCATCCTTTGGCATTGCCTTTCTTTGGGATTGGAATGAAAACTGACCTTTTTCAGTCCTGTGGCCATTGCTGAGTTTTCCAAATTTGCTGGCATATTGAGTGCAGCACTTACACAGCATCATCTTTCAGGATTTGAAACAGCTCAACTGGAATGCCATCACCTCCACTAGCTTTGTTCGTAGTGATGCTTTCTAAGGCCCACTTGACTTCACATTCCAAAATGTCTGGCTCTAGATTTGTGATCACATCATCATGATTATCTGGGTCGTGAAGATCTTTTTTGTACAGTTCTTCTGTGTATTCTTGCCACCTCTTCTTATTATCTTCTGCTTCTGTTAGTTCTATACCATTTCTGTCCTTCATCCAGCCCATCTTTGCATGAAATGTTCCCTTGGTGTCTCTAATTTTCTTGAAGAGATCTCTAGTCTTTCCAATTCTGTTGTTTTCCTCTATTTCTTTGCATCAATCGCTGAAGAAGGCTTTCTTATCCTTCTTTCTATTCTTTGGAACTCTGCATTCAGATGCTTATATCTTTCCTTTTCTCCTTTGCTTTTCACCTCTCTTCTTTTCACAGCTATTTGTAAGGCCTCCCCAGACAGCCATTTTGCTTTTTTGCATTTCTTTTCCATGAGGATGGTCTTAATCCCTGTCTCCTGTACAATGTCATAAACCTTATTCCATAGTTCATCAGGCACTCTATCAGATCTAGGCCCTTAAATCTATTTCTCACTTCCACTGTATAATCATAAGGGATTTGATTTAGGTCATACCTGAATGATCTAGCAGTTTTCCCTATTTTCTTCAATTTGAGTCTGAATTTGGTAATAAGGAGTTCATGATCTGAGCCACAGTCAGCTCCTGGTATTTTTGTTGACTGTATAGAGCTTCTCCATCTTTGGTTGCAAAGAATATAATCAATCTGATTTTGGCTTTGACTGGCCTCAGGACAAACAATAAGGAGGGAACACAGCCCCACCCATCAACAGAAATTGGATTAAAGATTTAATGGGCATGGCCCCACCCATAAGAACAAAATTCCATAAACCTCTTATCCTTATCCATCAGAGGTCAAACAGAATGAAAACCAGGATCACAGAAAACTAACCAAACTGATCACATGAAACACAGCCTTGTCTAACTCAATGAAACTCTGAAGCATGCCATGTAGGGCCACACAAGACAGGTGATTATGCAGAGTCCTGACAAAACATGGTCCACTGGAGAAGGCAATGGCAAACCACTTCAGTATTCTTGTCTTGAGAACCCCATGAACAGTATGAAAAGGCAAAAAGATAGGAAAATGAAAGATGAAGTCCTCAGGTAGGTAGATGCCTAAATTGTTACTGGAGATAAGTGGAGGAATAACACCAGAAAGCATGAAGAGACAGAACCAACACAAAAACAGCATCCAGTTGTCGATGTGACTGCTGATGGAAGAAAACACCGATTATGTAACGAGCAATATTGCATAGGAACCTGGATTGTTAGGTCCATGAATCAAGACAAACTGGAAATGGTCAAACAGGAGATGGCAAGAATGAACATTGCCATTTTAGGAATCAGTGAACTAAATGGACTGGAATGTGTGAATTTAACTCAGATGACCATTATATCTACTACTGTGTGCAAGATTCCCTTAGAAGAAATGGAGCAGCCATCAGAGTCAGCAAAAAAGTCCAAAATGCAGTGCTTGGATGCAATCTCAAAAACAACAGAATGATCCCTGTTTGTTCCCAAGGCAAACCATTCAATATCGCAGTAATCCAAGTCTATGCCCAGACCAGTAATGCTGAAGAAGCTGAAGTTTAATGGTTTTATGAACATCTACAAGACCTTCTAGAACTAACGCTGAAAAAAGATACCCTTTTCATTATAGGGGACTAGAATGCAGAAGTAGGAAGTCAAGAGATACCTGGAGTAACAGGCAAATTTGACCTTGGAGTACAAAACAAAGCAAGTCAAATGCTAACTGAATTTTGCCAAGATTACTCACTGGTCATAGTAAACACCCTCTTCCAACAGCACAAGAGAAGACTACACATGGACATCACCAGATAGTCAATACCAAAATCAGATTGATTATATGCTTTGCAGCCAAAGATGGAGAAGCTGTATACAGTGAGCAAATACAAGACCGGAAGCTGACTGTGGCTCAGATCACGAACTCCTTATTGCCAAATTCAGACTTAAATGGAAGAAAGGAGGGAAAAACCACTAGACCATCCAGGTATGATGTAAATCAAATCCCTTATGATTATACAGCAGAAGTGATAAATAGATTGAAGGGATTAGATCTAATAGGCAAAGTGCTTAAAGAACTAAGGAAGGAGGTTCATGACATTGTCCGGGAAGGGATGATTAAGATCATCCCTAAGGAAAGGAAAAATAAAAATGAAAAAGGCAGAATGGTTGTCTGAGGAAGCCTTATAAATAGCTGTGAAAAGAAAAGAAGTGAAAAGGCAAAGGAGAAAAGGAAAGATATATCCATTTGAATGCAGAGTTGGAAAGAATAGCAAGGAGAGAGAAGAAAGGCTTCCTCAGGGATCAGTGCAAAGAAATAGAGGAAAACAATAGAATGGGAAAGATTAGAAATCTCTTCAAGAAAACTTGAGATATGGAGGGAACATCTCAGGCAAAGATGGACATAACAAAGGACAGAAATGGTATGGACCTAACACAAGCCAAAGATATTAAGAAGAGATGTCAACAATACAAAGAACTATACAAACCACGATGGTATGATCACTCACCTAGAGCCAGACATCCTGGGATGCGATGTCAACTGGGCTTTAGGATGGATCACTATGAACAAAGCTAGCGGAGGTGATGGAATTCCAGTTGAGCTAATTCAAATCTTAAAAGATGATGCTGTGAAAGTGCTGCACTCAATATGCCAGCAAATTTGGAAGATGCAGCAGTGGCCACAGGATTGGAAAAGGTCAGTTTTCATTCCAATCCCAAAGAAAGGCAATGCCAAACAATGTTCAATCTACCAAACAGTTGCACTCATCTCACATCCTAGCAAAGTAATTCTCAAAATTCTCGAAGCCTGATTTCGACAGTACTTGAACCGAGAATTTCCATATGTTCAAGCTGGATTGAGAAAGGTAGTGGAACCAGAGATCAAATTGCCAACATCTGCTGGATCATGGAAAAATCAAGAGAGTTCCAGAAAAACATCTATTTCTGCTTTATTGACTATGCCAAAGCCTTTGACTATGTGGATCACAATAAGCTTTGGATAATTCTTAAAGGGATAAGAATACCAGACCATCTCCTGAGAAATCTGTATGCAGGTCAAGAAGCCACAGTTACAACCAGACATGGGACAACAGACTGGTTCCAAATCAGGAAAGGAGTACGTCAAGGCTGTATATTGTCACCCTGCTTATTTAACTTATATGCAGACTACATCATGAGAAATGCTGGGCTGGATGAAAGACAAGCTGTAATCAAGATTGCAGGGAGCAATATCAATAACCTCAGATATGCACATGACACCACCCTTATGGCAGAAAGCAAAGAGGAACTGAAGAGCCTCTTGATGAAAGGATAAGGGGAGAGTGTAAAAGTTGGCTTAAAGCTCAACATTCAGAAAACTAAGATCATGGCATCTGGTTCCATCACTTCATGGCAAACAGATGGGGAAACAATGGAAACAGCGAGAGACATTATTTTGGGGGGCTCCAAAATCACTGGCCATGAAATCAAAAGATGGTTGCTCCATGGAAGAAAAGCTATTACCAACCTAGAAAACATATTAAAAAGCAGAAACGTTACTTTACCAACAAAGGTCTGTCTAGTCAAAGCTGTTTTTTTCCAGTATTCATGTATGGATATGAGAATTGGACTATAACGAAAGCTAAGCACTGAAGAACTGATGCTTTTCAACTCTGGTGTTGGAGAAGACTCTTGAGAGTCCCTTGGACTTCAAGGAGATTCAACCAGTCAATCCTAAAGGAAATCAGTACTGAATATTCATGGGGAGGACTGATGCTAAACTGAAACTCCAATTCTTTGGCCACCTGACGTGAATAACTGACTCATCTGCAAAGACTCTGATGCTGGGAAAGTTTGAAGGTGGGAGGAGAAAGGGACGAAAGGATGAGATGGTTGGATGCTATCACTGATGAGATGAACATGAGTTTGAGATAGTTCCGGGAGTTGGTGATGGTCAAGGAAGCATAGAAAGCATATTAAAAAGCAGAGACATGACTCTGCCAACAAAGGTCCATCTAGTCAAGGCTATGGTTTTTCCAGTGGTCATATATGCATGTGAGAGTTGGACTAAGAAAGCTGAGTGCTGAAGAATTGATGCTTTTGAACTGTGGTGTTGGAGAATATTCTTTAGTCCCTTGGACTGCAAGGAGATCCAACCAGCACATTCTAAAGAAAATCAGTCCGGGTGTCCATGGGAAGGATTAGTGCTAAAGCTGAAACTCCAATATTTTAGCCACCTCGTATGAAGAGTTGACTCATTGGAAAAGACTCCGATGCTGGGAGGGATTGGGAGCAGGAGGAGAAGGGGACGACAGAGGATGAGATGGCTGGATGGCATCACCGACTCAATGGACATGGCTTGGGTGAACTCTGGGAGTTGGTGATGTACAGGGAGGCCTGGCATGCCGTGATTCATGGGGTCGCAAGGAGTCGGACACAACTGAATAACTGAACTGAACTGAAGGGAAGCCTGAGGTACTGCATTCCATGAGGTCAAAAAGAGTTGGACACGACTGAGAAACTGAACTGAACAGAGGATATCCTACATTAGGAGGAATGTATGTCTATTCTATAGTGATAAAGGGGCTTCCCTGGTGGCGCAGAGGTTAAAGCATCTGCCTGTAATGAGGGAGACCTGGGTTCGATCCCTGGTTTGGAAAGATCCCCTAGAGAAGGAAATGGCAACCCACTCCAGTGTTCTTGCCTGGAGAATCAATCCCATGGACAGAGGATCCTGGTGTCCTACAGTCCACAGGGTCGCATAGATTTGGACACGACTGAGCGACTTCACTTCACTTCATAGTGATAAAAATTTCTTTATTTGTTGTTTTTTTTGTTCTTTAGTTGCTCAGTGGTTTTTCACCCTTCTGTGACTTCATGGACCCTTGCTTGCCAGGCTATTTTGTCCGTGGGATTTTTCTGGGCAAGAACACTGAAGTGGGGTGCCATTTCCTCCTCTACAAGATCTTCCTGACCCAGGGACTGAACAGGAGTTTCTGTCTCTCCTGTAATGCAGTCAGACTGTTTACTGCTAAACCACAGGGGAAGACAAAAATTGCATACTCTTAATAATATAATGAGACAAATTTTTCTATAATGTATAGCCTTTTGTTTCTAAATAATACGAATTTCCTCTAAAGTATATGACTGATGTTCTCTTCAAAAGTGTATCACAATCATATGATATGATTACTTAGTATGCTAATTGACTTTTTTAAGTATTATCACACAGATAGTAGAGGTTAACAGCAACAAAGAAATAATAATATACAAAAACACATGTGTATTAATTCCTTCTTACAATGCAAATTGCTTAGATTTCTATTGAATATGTGTATGCTTTACACTTTTTTCCATGTTCATAAGTACACATAGACTCATACAAATTCACACAGTTTTTTTTTTTTTTTTTAATGACATGTTTAAATACATACATTTGTGTGTAGTCGCCAAGTTATGTCTGACTCTTTGCCACACCGTGGACTATAGCAGACAGAGTTCGTCTGACCATGGGATTTTTACAGGTAATACCGCAGTGGGTCCCCATTTTCTCCTCCAGAGAGTCTTCCTGACCCAAGAATCAAATCCACAATATATTTTTAATCCACTCCTTTATTGATGGATAGTTAAGTTACTTCCACATACTGACTCTTGAAAACAATGCTACAGTGAATATTGGGGTGCATGCATCTTTTCAGAGCATGACTTTCTCTGGATAAATGCTCAGGAACAGGATTGCTGGGTCATATCCATTTATAGACACATTTTCAATGTTTCTGTGGAGGGAGGTGAACTCAGCTAAAATAGAAATTTTATATTTTTTATAAATTTTTTAAATTGTGAAAATATGATAACACGTTTATAGGAGACTTGAAAAATACAGAACAAGGTTATATATAATTTTACTATATATTGCAATTATTTTAAAGTAGATAAATTAAGATTTTTAGTTGGAGTTTTAGTATCAAATTTCAAAATTTTAATAGAATGAATATACAGAGAAGTAGAAAGATACAGTAGGTGTGAAAAACACTATGAAACAATTCAACATAATTAAGATTTATACAATTTTTACACAAAAGTAGGATATAAATTCTATTCAAGTTCCCGTAGACTACAAACTAGAACACTGGAATATATACAGAGACATAAAACCAGATATAAAAATTTGATGGTATAAAGATTTTGAAATCATACAGAGTCTGTTTTCTTATCATTCTGGAATTATGTTACAGACCAATATAAAAAAATATTTGAAAATAATCCACATATTTTCAAGTGCAATGTGACATTTGCCAAGAGAGATCTTTGACTTAGCCATTGAAAGCTTCAATAAAGTTAGAAGACAAAAAAACACAGACGGTAATTAAAGAGAAGTATTTATTTGAATAAGAAAGTAATATAAAAATAAGAAATTAATATCAAAGAACTTTAAAAATCCCATGTATTTGGACATTAAATATCCACTTTTAAATGATGAGTATTACTACTAAGCCATAACAAGGAAATATAAAATATTTGTAATAGAATAACATGAAGAGAGATTTTATTAGTATTTGTTGCCTGCAGCTGAAGCTGCTCAATGCAATTAAATGCAATGTGGAGTCTTAAATAAGGCATGAAAACAAATAATGGGCTGCTGCTGCTGCTGCTAAGTCGCTTCAGTCATGTCCGACTCTGTGTGACACCATAGACGGCAGCCCACCAGGCTCCCCTGTCCCTGGGATTCTCCAGGCAAGAACACTGGAGTGAGTTGCTATTTCCTTTTCCAATGCATGAAAGTGAAAACTGAAAGTGAAGTTGCTCAGTCGTGTCCGACTCTCAGCGACCCCATGGACTGCAGCCTACCAGGCTCCTCCATCCAGGGGATTTTCCAGGCAAGAGTACTGGAGTGGGGTGCCATTGCCTTCTCCAAAATAATGAGCACTAGCATAAATTTTGTGGAATTTAAACAAAATATGTACTTTAGTTAACTGTGCTGTGCTTAGTCACTCAGTCATGTCTGACTCTGCAACCCCACGGACTGTAGTCCACCAGGCTCCTTTGTCCATGCAGATTCTCCAAGTAAGAATACTAAAGTTGGTTCCTATGCCCTCCTCCAGGGAATCTTCCCAACCCAATGATCAAACCCAGGTCTCCTACATTGCAGGCGGATTCTTTACCATCTGAGCCACCAGGGATGCCCAATAATATTGTATCATAGGCTTATTTCCTGTTTTTTTTTTCTTAAACATAGTATTTCTTTATATTCTCAGAATTGGATTAGAAGTTTCAAGCCTCATAAGCTTCATTCAAAAAAAAATCGTTTTAAAAAATAAGATAAACTTTCTAGACATTTAGTCATTAATACTAGATGTCAAAATACATGGAACTGTATCAAAGTTTTGAAAGAATATAAATTATAAATCTACCATTCCATTCATACTAAGCCAAACAAGTGGAATTAAAATGTCATAAATATTTTAACTAGGCAAAAATTAATGTTTTCTAATATATATATATTATATATATATATACACACACATACATATATAAGCTTTTCCACTACGCTTGATAAAGGCTTGAGAAAGAACATCAAAATGAAGAAAGGCTTCCCTAATGGCTCAGTGGCAAGAATTCTCCTGCCAATGCAGGATTCATGAGTTCAATTCCTGAGCCAGGAAGTTCCCACAGGCCTTGGACCAAGTAACCTGTGAGCCCCAATTATTGAACCTGCGCTCTAAAGCTTGGGAGCCACAACTCCTGAAGCCCATGCACCTTAGAGCCCATGTTCCACAACAAGAGACGCCACCAGAATGAGAAACCCATGCAATGATATCTTTGTTTTTTTCGTGAAGCTCATCAAATTTTCTAAGTTTTGTAGTTTTTAAGTGAGTCACCTTGGTTTTCATGGTATTTATTTTCATTGATGTTAATTATTCCTAATACTTTTAATGAATCAGCTAGATATATAATGTGATTTTAAAATATCAACGTGACATAAACATGAAAAAAATTTTTAATAAACAGGAATTCAGTGAACTTATTGCCTTCAATAATTATAGCATGGGATTTCTTTCTCAACTATGGTACATATGTATTTTATGTTTTTTTCTCAAATCAGTGTGACAGATACATATAAAAAACTCTAGAAACAAAAGACTTAAACTAGATTAAAACAATTTACAATACTGTCATAGAATGTTATTAAAGGAAGATTAGGAGCTTTACCATGTAAAATATAAAATAAAATTAAAATATTTATTCATTTGCTCTGCCCATTTTAAAATCTTTTTTTTTTTTTTGGTCTTGATTTATATGAACTGTTTATATACACTGAATATTAGCTCCATAATGGTCATATTATTTGCAAATATTTTCTCCCATTCATTAGGTTGTATTTTTATTTTCACAATGGTTTTCTCTAACGTGTAAAAGCTTTTAACTAGGTCACATTCATTTATTTTTGCTTTCGTTTCCTTTTCTTTAGGAGACAGATCCCCCCAAAATATTGCTGTGATTCATGTCCAAGAGTGTTCTGCTTATGTTTACCTCTGGCAGTTTTATAGTATCTGGTTTTGCATTTAGGACTTTACGCCATTTTGAGTTTAGTTTTGAGTATGATGTTATGAAATGCTCCGTTGCTCTATGTGTCTGGTTTTTGTGCCACCACCATACTGTTTTGGTTACTGTAGATTTGTAGCAGAGTCTGAGGTCAGGAAACATGATTCTTCCAGCTCTCTTAAACGCAAATGACCAACATGTATATGAAAAAATGCTTAACATTACTAGTCATCAGGGAAATGCAACTCAAAATCACAGTTAGATTCACTTCATGCCTGTCACAATGGCTATCATCAAAAAGAACACAAATAACAAATACTGGTAAAGATGTAGAGAAAAAGGAACACGTATACTGTTAGTGGAAATGTAAATTGGTATAGCCACTGTGTAAAACAGTTTGGAGATTTCTCAAAAAACTAACAATTGACCTCTCATATGACCCAGTAATTCCACTCCTGATATATATAAATGAAAAAACACTGATTTAAAAAGATACATGCATGCCTTTGTTCATAGCAGTAGTGTTTACGATTGTTAAGGTATGAAAGTAAACCAAGTTTCCATCAACAGATAAATGGGGAAAAATGATGCAGTATACATACACACACACACACAATGGAATACTACTCAGTTATAAAAAAGTAACAAACTTGAAATTTGAAGCAACACAGATAGACTTGGAGGGCATTTTGCTAGGGAAAATAAGTTCTTCTCTAAAGATAAATACTGTATGATATCACTTTATATGTAGGATCTAAAAAATACAAAAAAAATAGTGATTATATAGAAATAAAGCAGATTCAGAGATATAGAGAACAAACTAGTGGTTACCAGTGGGGAGAGGAGGGTAGGGGTGTTACAGCATTGATGGGAGGTTGGAGGTATAAGCTATTGGGTATAAAATGGGCTAGTGGATGTATGGTACAGCACAGATATAGACAGAATATAGACAATATTTGTGATAATTATTAATGGACTATAACCTTTAAAATTCATAATAAAATTAAAAAATAAATGATATAAGAAATTCTGAGCAATTCTGGGTGGAGGGGATAATCAAGCAGTCATACAAATACTGAGTATGAATGAAATACTGTTGAAATACCTCATTTTCAGTTCAGTTCAGTCACTCAGTCATGTCTGACTCTTTGTGATCCCATGAACTGCAGCACACCAGGCCTCCCTGTCCATCACCAACTCCCAGAGTCCAACCAAATCCATGTCCATTGAGTTGGTGATGCCATCCAACCATCTCACCCTCTGTTGTCCCCATCCCCTCCTCCCCTCAATCTTTCCCAGCATTAGGGTCTTTTCAAATGAGTCAGCTCTTTGCATCAGGTCGCCAAAGTATTGGAGCTTCAGCTTCAACAATTGGAAGGAGCTTCAGTCCTTCCAATGAACACCCAGGACTGATCTCTTTAGGATGGACTGGTTGGATCTCTTTGCAGTCCAAGGGACTCTCAAGAGTCTTTTCCAACGCCACAGTTCAAAAGCATCAAATCATCAGTTTAGATCTTATCAAATAGCATCAATAGCTCAGGAAAAGAAGAACTCAACATTTTACTGAGAGGTTCATAAATGCAGTTGAATTGCATTTTTATTCTGAGCCATGCTTTTGTTTAAAAATGCACACTAACTTCTTAAAATATATTACTTTAAAATTTTGTCTTAATCTAAAATGATTTTAATTAAATAAAAATTATATCATTTGAACTTTCTCCAAGATATTATTCCGTCTGTAAAAAAATTTTTCATGTTGCATTTGAAAAGAAAATTTTCATTAAACTTGAGTATTTAGCATCCTTTTTTTCATTTAATACCCACCCCTATTGGAGTATATTTGCTTTACAATATTGTTTTAGTTTCTGCTGTACAACTAAGTGAATCAGCTATATGTATACACATATACTCTCCCTCTTGGATTTTATTCCAATGCCACCCTCATCCCACCCAACCCTCTATGTCATAATAGAGCACTGATGAAATGATCTTGTGTGATGATATTTTATTCATTTATTGTTTGCCTCCACTGACCTCATCAAACCCTGTGAGAGAAGAGACTGGCTGCTTCTATCTATTGATGAATCCCTGGTGCTTAGAATTCTGCTTCACTAATTGAAGATGCTTAAGATTTTATTCAATTAATGAATTAAATATTGCTGGTGTCAGTATGCACTTTCTGTCTATAGGAACAAAGTTTCTACAAGTTAAGAAGTTATTTTTTTTATATATTGTGAATGAGAAAATTCTTTTAATTTTGCTCTTTTTAATTTGACATTTCATAAAGCTTGACATGTCTGTATTTGTTATCTTAAATGTGTATTCTGTATGCCTTCTCTTCCTCTTTCCTGTGGCTTCCATTATTTTTTTTTTAAAGTATATGCTTCATTTTGTGAAATATTTCTCAAGATAGTTCAATATCCAGTAAAGATGACTCTCTCCTCAATAACTCTATTAATATTTTTAAAATTTGATATAGGAATATGTAACTTTTGTTGGGTCTGAAAATCATACAATTCAGTACACTCCTCAAGAAAAAGAATTATAATCAGAAGCACATATGAATTTTGTATTATAAATTTCAAGAGATTATCATGTAGTTTTAAATATCTTGGATAGTATCATACATTTAGGATATGGATAAGAATATTATTATTTTAAGACACACACGTTGAAGTGATCAAGGATAAGGTTTCATGTCATGCAAAGTGCAATGTATTTTCAAGCGATTCAGAAAAGAAAAAAAAATGAAAAAGAAAGAAAGGTAGATGAAACAAGTATGGCAATCTGTCACAAAATAATGAATTTTAGTGAAGATTATGAAAGATTATATCTTTCAGAATATATTTAAGGTTAAATCTTTCACAGTAATCAGTTGGAAAATAGATGGGTATTTCTGGCTTGATGTCTCCACAAAATTAGGTAATATTGTAGTGTAAATGGAAACATTAACTTTAGCATGAAACATGACTTCAGTCCTTTAACATATATTTATTTATTATGCAAATGTTCCTGGGCACTATGCTAGATCCATAGGATAGTAACAATGAAAAAAATCAGAAATGTTCCTTTTCCTCATAAAATAATTTGCACCCAAAGTTGGGGAAACACTGAATAATCACACAAGTAAGTATTCAATTAAAAATGAAAATGTTACAAAAAAGAAAAGCTTTTTTGTGCAACAAAGGAAAATGGAGGTTGTATTAATCTAAAGCTCAGAAAATGCTATTTCAAGGAAATAGAATTTGAACTTAAAGAGGCAGAATTGATGTAGATAAAGACTAAGTAAGTTTCTGGTGGTAAACTCTTTTCCAGGCTGGAGGACAGCAATGCAAAATCCCCATAGCACAAATTAGTTGGGTTCATTTGAGAACAAAGAAATCTAGAGTGCCTGAACTATCAAAAGTAAGTAAGGAGAAAAGTGTTATAGAATGAAAGGAAATTTGGTATGCTAGACTTGAAATCATTTGAAGGCATTGTGAAGAAATGATTGAAGAGAGAGATGATGTCTACGGAGAACTGTTAAAAGGCCACTGCAGCATCCATGAAAGAATGGAGGAAAGAGTTCTATAGTAATCAGTGATGCCAACAGTAATAAACAAATAGGAATAGATATAAGAAATTTCTTTCAGTCAAAGATGACAGGACACAGTGACAGACTGGCTCTAGTAAGTACAGGAAAAGTTGTTGAGATATGAAAGTTGGATTTCAGACTTCAGAAATTGGTTGCATGGTTATTCATTATTGCAATATTGCAATTCAATATTGCATTATTCATTGATATAAGTAAAACTTGAAGGCTGACTTTTAGTAATTTAGGATAAAAATGTGTTTGCGCCATCCAAATGGATGTGTTTAACAGCCACGACTGGGTAAGTGGCATGATCCTTAGGACATAAGTCTGGGCTAGGGATAATCCTTTGGGATACATGAGCATTGAGGCTTGGATGCAAATTGTGTTCAAATTCCAATTTGAATTCTGATTTTGAGAGTTAATGACTATGTGAAGTTAGAAGATTCAGTTATCCCGTTTGATCTAAAGATTATTTAAAACAGACTTGAAATTATATGTGAGCTAAACCTGCTTTATTTTAACAATTCCTGCATGAGACAAAGCACAAATTTTTACAAAGCAAGCAGAATGACACTTAGGTTTTTGGAATTTTTGTTTTATTTGGCTTGGGTTTTGGATACAATGCAATCAATGATCAGAAAAGAGTGAGTGATTATAATCTCATTTCCGTGTGGCTGTCAGTTCTGTCTAAGGTGTAGGTGGCAGTCTGTCTCCCCAGCCAGTACCAAGGGAAACAGTGGTACATACAAAAGCAAACATGAACTTCACCACTTTGTTTTGCTTTCTAGGCCAAGCAGAGGAACAAACAAAGCAAGAGAAAATAAATTCATTTAAATATTTTGTGTATAGTACATGAACTTTATCAGTTGTCTCCTTAAATGTTAATTCATGGTCTATTTGTACTTGGTTAAATATAATTCTGGGGCTTCCCTGGTGGCTCTGATGGTAAAAAATCGGCCTGCAATGCAGGAGACCCAGGTTCAATTCCTGGGTTGGGAAGGTCCCCTGGAGAAGGGAACGGCTACCCACTCCAGTATTCTTGCCTGGAAAATTCCATGGACAGAGGAGCCTTGGCAGGCTACAAGTCCATGGGATCACGAAGAGTCATACACAATATCTAACACAAATATAATTCTATATACTTGTTTCCTAACTGTTTACATAAATTTTAAAAAGAGTAATTGCTACATTTACAGAAAGAAAAGGATGAAACACTGGGAAAGCGCGTACTATGTGCTGAATATTTGACAGAAGAAGCAGAGAAAAACATACTCTAGGAAATTGTCTCTCTATATATATATCGGTTTGGGGCCAGCTGGTGAAAGGGTAGGTGTCATAAATGACTTATTGTGCTTAGATTATCACCCTATAAAACAGTCCTAACACATAGTTGAACCAGGAACACAATCTACTCTTACGAGGAGAGTAAAAAAAATGAGTATTTCTGAGGGAAAAAAGTGTATATTTTATTTCCTGTTTTCATTCTTATCAAGCAGTACATTTCCTTTCACATTTTACACTTAGGAAAACCAGTGTAATTAACACCACATATTTATTCTTACTTCATTAGTGACATTTACACCTGCACTATTAAAAACTGTGCTAATGTTTTATTTATGATTTTTTATAGTCTTACTTATTGCCATTCACGTCATTCACATTTAACAAAGACAGGAACTAATAAAAGCTAGGTATTAGGTATTATTTATCTTTGTCCCTGGCATGATAACAGCTTTAATGAAAAAAGGAATAAAAACTTAGATGTTGGTAATTACTCCAATCACAATTACTTCACAATGCAGATGGAGTATAATGCAGTCAGTTTTTATGCTGTGTCCTTCATGTATTCACTTCACAGTGAAAAATACACAGAGCTGTCACTAAGCATAAGTCAAGCTGAACAAATGGATTTTTAATTTGCACTAGAAAATACAGTCAACCCACTGTACCTGATCTTACATGGAAGGACATTGCAAAGACATATGAGAGGTTTAAGCATTTAAACAGTGAACTCAAGGATATTTGGTGGGGGTGGGGAGGATAGGTACTTAATGTGAAGCAATATAACAACACACCCACACATCAATCAACAAGAATATTTTGCTATGAAAATTCATGCTAGAAAAGGGGCATGACAAAAGAGGTGCAGACTGAATGCAGATCAATATGCTTAAAAGGAGGCAATAATAAGTCCTAAAGAGATTAATGATTTTAGATTAAGGAACCAATCTGAAAGAGTAGAATAGTTAAGACCATGCACTTGAAAATCAGGATGGCTGATTATTGCAATCATTAATCTGTTGAATCTGATTGAGGGCAGTCACAAAAAACCCCGACAAGTTCTTTTAACAAATGGGTCTATGCTGTTTGTGACAAATGTCTATAAATCAGTGATGCATGAAAAAAAGGGCCTACACAGAACTAACCAGAACTGAAGTCTTTAACTTGAACTTGTTAAAAAAATGCTATCATAATTTTAGAACACATTTAATATATTATGCTTAAATATGTTCTTTATCAAAAGTGTGTTTCTTTTACAAAGGCAAAATGAAGATACATTATTTAAATTTCAGCTTTTTCTATCAAAATATTTCCTTAATCTTAGGATATATGGAAAAGTATGGTAGCACTGATACAAAATGCATATTAAATAAATGTGCTACTAATATAGATAAGGCAATATGGTAGGTATTCTATATATCTTATCATATTAAAATTATCTTGAAATGGATATTAGTTTCATATGCAGGTGACAAACTGGGGTTCAGAGATTTTGAGTTGCTTATTAAATGCCATGAATCTATTTTAATCCAGATTTTTGGACTTCAAGCTTAATGCTCTTTGACTTAACCCACAATTACCTTTTGAATGTGCTGAATTATGAGCTGAATTGTGCCCTTCCAAATTCGTATGTTGGAGGCTTAAACCCCAATACCTGAGAATGTGACAGTACTTGTAGATAGGGGATTAAAGAGATACTTAAGTTAACATGAAGTTGTTAAGTTAAGTTGGGACTTAATCTACTGACTGGTATTCTTTTAAGAGTGAATTTGCTGTACTAGTTTGCACACCAATACAGTATACTAACACATATATATGGAATTTAGAAAGATGGTAACGATAACCCTGTATGCAAGACAGCAAAAGAGACACAGATGTATAGAACAGACTTTTGGACTCTGTGGGAGAGGGAGAGGGTGGGATGATTTGGGAGAATGCCATTGAAACATGTATAATATCATGTAAGAAATGAATCGCCAGTCTAGGTTCGATGCAGGATATAGGATGCTTGGGACTGGTACACTGGGATGACCCAGAGAGATGGTATAGGGAGGGAGGGGGAAGGAGGGTTCAGGATTGGGAACTCATGTACACCCGTGGTGGATTAATGTTGATGTATGGCAAAACCAATAACAGTATTGTAAAGTAAAATAAAGTAAAATAAAAATAATAATAATAAAAAAGAGAGTAAATTTGTATACAAAGAGACATTAGGGATGCTCACATACTGAGGAAAAATCATGTGAGGACACAGAGCAAAGAGGATACATCTCCAAGTCAGAATGAAAGGCCATGGAATGAAACACAACCAACCTGCTGACACCTTGATCTTGGACTTGTAGCATCCAGAATTATGGGAAAAGAAATTTCTCTGTTTAAGCCACAGAGTCTATGTGTAAGCCACACAACTAACTCATTGGAAAAGATTCTGATGCTGGTAAAGATTGAGGGAAGAAAGAAAAGAGAGTGACAGAGGATGAGATGAGTGGATGGCATCAACAAATCAAATGACAAAATTTGGACAAACTCCAGGAGATGGTGAGGAACAGGGAGGCCTGGCATGCTGCAGTCCATGGGGTCACAAAGAGTCAGATATGACTTGGCAACTGAACAACTATAGTATTTTGTTATAGTGGCTCTAGCAAACTGACACCTTCAGATCCAGAAAATGGATAAAACATTCTTAAATGTTATACATTTTTACAGTCAGATAATTTTCATTTTTAGTGACAGTAGAAAGAAAACTAATCTTGAAATCCCATAGATTGAGATTGACTCTCAGCTCTCTAAACTCTTAATAACTTGGGCTACTGAACTGAACTGAATTGAACCCTTGGTTAAACAATTCATCTTTAAATTTAAAGAATTCAGTTCAGTTCAATCACTCGGTCGTGTCCGACTCTTTGTGACCCCATGGACTGCAGCATGCCAGGCTTCCCTGTCCATCCCCAACTCCTGGAGCCTACTCAAACTGATGTCCATAGAGCTGGTGATGCCGTCCAACCATCTCATCCTCTGCCATCCCCTTCTCCTCCTGCCTTCAGTCTTTCCCAGCATCAGAGTCTTTTCTAATGAGTCAGTTCTTTGCATCAGGTGGCCAATTGGATTTCAGCTTCAGCATCAGTCCTTGCAGTGAATATTCAGGACTGATTTTCTTTAGGATGGACTGGCTGGATCTCCTTGCAGTCCAAGGAACTCTCAAGAGTCTTCTCCAACACCACAGTTCAAAAGCACCAATTCTTTGGAGCTCAGATTTCTTTGTAGTCCAACTCTCACATCCATTCATGACTACCGGAAAAACCATAGCTTTGACTAGATGGACATTTGTTGGTAAAGTAATGTTTCTGCTTTCTAATATATTGTCTAGGTTGGTCATAGGTTTTCTTCCACGGAGCAAGTATCTTTTAATATCATGGCTGCAGTCACCATCTCAAGTGATTTTGGAGCCCCTCAAATCTTATACTGCAAAAGTATATTGCCTTTTCCTTACTCATTTGTCCCACTTCATGGATTCTGGTTCTAGTGAGCTGGAGCCTAGCTTTTAGCCCAAAAGAGCATATCAGTAAGTGAAGCTGGAAAATTAAGTTTTTTTCTAGAAATTATCCCTGCCTAATCCAGGTCCTCATCCCAGTGATATTTATGCACTTGCTCTCCTGTATCATATTACTCTAGGACTGTGAAGGAGAGTTTTCTATGTCATACTGTGTAAGAATATTAAACGATATTTCTGAGATGTTTATTGCCTCTTCATCTGTGAGGATCATTTTATTTCTTATGGCATTAGATGAGATTTTTGCAATGTAAATAACCTGGAATTCCAATGATTGAAATGCCAATGGTTTTTTTCTTCTTTTAAAGATTGTGTGGGTAATGTGGGAGGGAGAGAGAAACTACAACAGCCTTTACAAAAGCCTTCTTTGAAAACAATCTCCCAGATGAAAAAAGAAATTAGAAAATAAAATGAAATACAAGATGCCCAATAATGAATTTAGAAAAGGAATCATCTGTCTCAGTTTATCCCTTCCCTCGCCCCCCTTGCCAAAAAGGAAAATGCAGAATTAACACAGATGAACTTCCTGAAAGAACACAATTATTTGATCCACTTCAAGTTGATTGGAAATAGCACAATGCTATAGTTTACAAAATAGAAAGTACACAAGATGACTTATGAACACTAAAATTCACACAAAAAAAACATAGGAAACCAGAATACAGTTTTAAACACTAGCTACTCAGGATAAGTATATTAGTGGTTTTCATGCAAGTTTTGAGATTCTAACCTGTATTATATCCCTTTAGAAACTTTAAACTTAAAACGTATTTGCAGTCTTTGGAATTCAGAAGTAACTGTCTGTCAGTTACGTTATTAATCAAAATCATATAGCTATTCCTGTGGAAAATCAGGTGGCATTTATTAACTGAATATTATTCATACCTATACATTTTTAAAATAAAGAACTAAATTCAAAGAAAAAAAATGATGATTGTCCTTGTAATAGAACTCCTGAAAAAGTTAAAGCTTATAAGTTCCTAAATATGTACCACAAGAGGGAAAGTATGTAAAACATTATTGAAGCTACCTCGAATAAAATGAAAAACTATAGGAGTTAATTTTTATACTCCAATTATTGTATATATAGAAAAGGCATAAGTACATATTTGTAAATCATTTTGCTCTTCCAGGGGATCTTCCCAACCCAGGGATCAAACCCAGATCTCCCACCTTGCAGGCTGATTCTTTACTGTCTGAGCCACCATGGAAGCCCAATACAAAACAAGACTCTTCTTTAATTATAAGAAGAATAAATGCTACAAAGGATGAAATATCTCTAGAATATCTTATTAAAACCAGATAACTAACCAAATGAAAGCATGGTTATAGAGATTATAGAAATGCCAAGATTATTGAGAACCATTTCACAATTTAATTTTATGATAGAGTAAAATGAGCTCAAGCTGTGCTTTTATGTAAACTCTTAAACTTGGGTATATTTACTTGGTATAATAAAGTTTTCCAGTTACAATATGTTACATTAGTTGCTCAGTTGTGTCTAACTCTTTGCAGACCCCATGGACTGTAGCCTGCCAAGCTTCTCAGTCTGTGGGATTCTCCAAGCGAGAATACTGGAGCGGATTGCTGTTCCCTTCTCCAGAGGATCTTTCCCACCCAGGGATTGAACCCTGGTCTCCTGCACTGCAGGAAGATTCTTTGCCATCTGAGCTACAGGAAAGTGCAGTTACATATCACCATCTTAATAATTGAGAACACTGTGCTACAAAACATACAACACCATCACACTGTTTTTAACGAGGAAAATCGGGGGAGAAACATTGTTTTAAGATTTAATAATTCTGGAAATTAAAATAAAGCTAGAGTATGTACAATAGGTTGATACCATGGCACTCTAAAACGTAAGAGAGGTCAGTGATGTAGCAAAAGGAAGCCTAACGTGGGAGTTAAGCCCTGGGATCTAGTTCTAGTTCTACCATCAGTTAGGTGACGAGGACATGCTAGTTGACAGTCACACTCTTGTCATCAGAAACAGTAACAGATAACTAAGGTCCATTACAGTCTAGGCTTGTATAGCCTATTCCTACTTCAGTAAAATATATTAGTTATAAAGTTATCTCCACTTTTAATACACAAACTTCTGGTTCTAAGTTGATGATTTTAGCCTTCTAAATTTCCTCAGAATTAAAAATTATTGTACATCATGAAAAAGCAACATATACTTCTTGTAATATATCTCACTTGAACTGAAAATGAGGCATTGCCAGTAAGATATTGCATTTATGCAAGAAGAACATATCTTTATAAGGAATATGTGGCCCTTATATATGTTTGACTACATTAATGCTTAATATTCTAAGAGCATTGAAATATATAATATATACAGATTACATTTTATAAATATTAAAAACTAAATTTTTATTCTGATTTATTAGGGATATATAGCTTTTAAATGTAACTGTTTTGTTATAATTGTTTCTTTCAAGTTTTTCTATTTTGGGAAAAAAAAATCTCTCCTCCCTTATATGCTGTCTATATAATTAGATTTTGTCCTGTGCCTGAAAAAAATAGTTATTATAAATTTTAATTATCTCAATAGATATTATAGTATTTCATTGTGGATTGCATGATAAGATTTTACTTTTTAGAATGTAGTTTATTGTTCCCTACACATCCTTATCTTGTATTTGGAGGGAGGCAGAGTTTCAGGTCACTTGCTTTTCACTTGTATTCTTGCAGAAATCTTTTAAATGTTTTTTTGTGTGTGTTTTTTTACAACATTCCACATCCAAACTCTTACATTTTACTCACAGAGCTATTTCTCTTCCATTTTACTGAAAAGGCTATTTAATGAACCATGTCATTTTTCTGCTCACAAATCTCCAATGATTCCCTGATTCCTGCATCAGAGTCCAAACTCTGACCTATGGCTGTAATCGGACTCAGCACATCACTTAAGCTCTGGTTTTGTCCTTCTATCTCACCCATGACTTCCTATTCTATCCAAAATAAGATCAAACATAGTTGAATGATATTTAAAGCCTTGCTCTGCAAGCATGCAAGTGCAAACACACACACACACACACACACACACACACACACACACACACACACACACCAGTAAGGTGACCACAATCTAACCTTCTTTATTTCTCATGATACTCTTTCTTTTCCTTTTCTTTTAAGACCACAGTGAATTTCCTACCAATATCCAAATCTACTCAAAACATGTTTTCTCTGTCTCTATGTGTTTCACATTTTCATCCTTGTATCCTTACTCATCCAACTCTGGGGTTCAAAATCCCACACATACTTCAAAACGGGGTCTGTGTGCAATCCTTCTGTGACATTTGTTCTAATTATTACTGCCAGAATTTTGCTTCCATTAGACTTTTTATTTTTTTAACTAATTATTATAGCTACCACTAATTATTTTGATATCTTAGTGATAATTTCAGTTGTCTCCACAACAAATTGTAATCATTGTGAAAGCAGAAATTATTCCACACATTTTACACTTCTACAGTGTAATAATTCAAGTGTTGAATGAACAAATCTATTTCAAATACCTTTTGGAAATAAATAAAATTGAAAACAACTATGGAAACTATATGTATTTCAAAAGAACTTCTTATATTTTATTTAGAGATGAAATGATGTTAACATCAAGATGATTTATTATGAATTCACTAAAGGACTGAAGAAGGTACCAAAACTCTAGTCTTGGTTCTCATTAATTCACATAAATTCTCTCACCACTGGTTTTTACCTAGCACTCAAGATCTAGAGACACTGTGAAGGCAACATGTTGAGTACCTCAAATCCAGACCAAATGTTCTGAAAAACTGCTTTGCACCTCCATCCCTTAAATCAACTATCATAACTCTTCTCCTCCTAAATCATACAGCTCCACTGAAGGCCTGGCTTTCACATCTCTGATAAGCCAGTCCATATGTCTCCAAATTTATCACTCACTACTTCCCTAAGTGAATTCTTTACTTTAGAAAATTGATTTACTTTTCCCCATAAAATAGGCTGCAAATCCCTGGCCTGACTCCATTGTTTACTTCATTCCTGCCACCTGGAATGTCCTTGCCTTTTCTCTCCTCTCATTAAAGTTGAACTCTCCATGGAAATTTCGCTTAACTGGAGTAATCCACTGTGATATTTCTCTTCCCTGAACTCATAGAATTTATTACCTGAACTACTAATTAGTCAAACAAACTATGAGTATGCATTGTAATTCAACCCATTTTCCCATAGAAATGCTTTTTTTTCTCAAATTAATTTTTAGCAATAATTTTTAAACTTTTCTATCTACAACCTTTTCAACATGATACTTAACATGTAGCTTTAAATATATATTTGGATAAATGTAAGCATTTGCTCTAAAACATCTGAGAATAAGATTATTTCTCTTTATATTTTTATGTGCAATTTTTCAGGAGTAGCTACTGAAAATAAGACATGAACTCCATAAAAGAAGAGTTCATTGTCTAACAGTAAGAACAAATAAGTTGAAATCAAATAATGAAAGTCATAATAGTTGTGCATGCAAGCTATTCTAAAGTTAACTTGAATAAATTTCATAAGTTTGAGAAGGAGGAAATGCTTGTGAAATTTTTAAATGTGTCTACCAACATCATTTTATCAGACAAGTAAGGTGAAAAAAATAATTTGATAAGAAGTAACAAAAGTAAAACGAGAAAGGGACAAGAATAATCAAAATCAGATGGTTGTTTTGTTCAAAGACATAAGTACCTCCTCACATTATAGTGCATTGTCTGGCACATAGGTAGTCAATAACTGGTAATTGAATGAATAAAAGCATAGATTACAGGAAGTCTTTGCAGGGTGCAGATAAAATAAACTCATTGGACGACTTGTTCCAGACTCTTAAACTATATTATGTAGTTTATAACTCATCACATTCTTGTCAGATATGTATCTCCATTTTAGAGTTGGAAGACTGAAGCCCAGAGAAATGACCTTGATTAAGTTATAGGTAAGATGCAGAGTCAGGATTTATATTCAGGTTTATCTAGACCTTGATGGTTGGATGGCATCACCGACTCAATGGACATGGGTTTGGGTGAACTCCAGGAGTTGGTGATGGACAGGGAGGCATGGCGTGCTGTGGTTCATGGGGTTGCAAAGAGTCAGACATGACTGAGTGACTGAACTGGAACTGGAACTGGAATGTATCTTTACTATATATCATCTGCCTTCTCAACTTGCCATGGAATTATAAAAGAGGATCACTTATACAGGTAAATACAAACAATTAAGTCACTGTTTGCTTATATTAAGATCAAAGCCCAGAGGTAAGAGCAGATAGAAAAAAATCTGCTCTTTTTTCTATAGAAAATATCACATTGTGAAGGGCTGTGACTGCCAAGACATGAATTTTATTATTTAGACTGTGTTACCAAAATGAAGAATTTGAAGGAAATTTATGTATTTTAAACCTCACTATTCAAGTTGTATGAAAAGGACTAGTGAGGGAAGTGATTGGGATGATTGTTGCTGCTGCTGCTAATGCTAAGTTGCTTCAGTAGTGTCCAACTCTGTGCGACCCCATAGATGGCAGCCCACTAGGCTCCTCTGTCCCTGGGATTCTCCAGGAAAGAATACTGGAGTGGGTTGCCATTTCCTTCTCCAACGCATGAAAGTGAAAAATGAAAGTGAAGTCTCTCAGTCGTGCCTGACTCTTAGTGACCACATGGACTGCAGCCTACCAGGCTCCTCCATCCATATGATTTTCCAGGCAAGAGTACTGGAGTGGATACCACTGCCTTCTCTGGTGGGATGAATGGGGAGAGTAAAAAAGTTCAGAACATATAAAAAATTTAAATAGCTCTGGGAAGAAAATAATAAGGGTCTAATTAAAGTTTAGACTTCCTTGATAGCTCAGTCAGTAAAGAATCTGTCTACAGTGCAGGAGACCCGGGTTTGATCCCTGGATTGGGAAGATCCCCTAAAGATGGAAGTGGCAAACCATTCACATTGTTGCCTGGAAAATCCCATGGACAGAGGAGCCTAGCAGGCTACAGTCCATGGGATCTTAAGAGTTGGACATGACTTAGCCACTAAATCACACCACCAAATAAAAGTTAAAGTAGAAAGAAAAAAAACAGTCACGCTACTTAAGCAGCAGAGTGCATAGAATTGTGAGAGAATTTGGCTGTGACAACCCAGAACATGAATTTTAGGACAATGGCCAAATTTTAATCTATCTATGTGGCAGTAATGTCTTTAATTTAGAAAAGGACTATAGGTGGAGAGAGGTAGATTTTAGTGTTTTAAGATGTGTTAACTTATAGGGGATGATAGGATAATAAAGGACACTTCTAGGTACACTGGGGAAATGTGATCCTGTATCAAAGGAGAATAGAAATAAAAGGATCCAATGGGAGAATCAGAAGTATATAGAGAAAACATGCTTCATGATCATCTAGATTTTAGTTCTTGAATAAATTGCTAAGATACAGTCAAAGTAATAGGTAGAAATAGAGAGGTGATGATTCCATGCAAGGGAAATTGTAATATGTTTCAAGATTGAATTCCTAAACAGAGTAACTAGTAGTAATTTTAATAGAAGATGGAATGAAATTTAAAATAGAGAAGTTTTAAAGGGCATTTAGTGATTGCAGGGAAATTGTAGGAACAAAAAATCGAATGGAAAGGGTGGAGTCTATCTATAGGTAGAATGTTCTTTGAAGCAACTTGCATATAGAGAATAAACAGGGATTTGTCCAGATCGGCATTAGAAAAATGCAGAAAGAATGGAAATATAACCTCATAAGAACCAATCAGACCATAGCATGTCATCCAAAAAGAGTACATGTATAACAAATCTGATGTCTCAGTTTTCAAAAGTATGACTATTGCTTGCTAGTTCATCAATGACCAAATTTCTACAATGGATAAAAGAACTATGTTGACAATATCTTTACATCACTTATTGGGCTTCCCTGGTGGTTCAGAGGGTAAAGTGTCTGCCTGCAGTGCAGGAAACCCGGGTTCGATTCCTGAGTCGGGAAGATCCCCTAGAGAAGGAAATAGCAACCCACTCCAGTATTCTTGCCTGGAAAATCCCATGGATGGAGAAGCCTGGTAGGCTCTAGTCCATGGGGTCGCAAAGAGCTGGACACGACTGAGCGACTTCACTTCACTTCATTCTAGTAATATATTACATATGCTATGTATGCTATTGCTGTGATGTTTATATTCTTTTGGGCTGCTCAGAATCTGAACCTCCTTGCTATGTGTGGAGATTTCTTCATCTCAATTGAAGGCAGAGTCTCTAAAGACTAGGTTATAACCATTAGACCAAGACTCAGTTCTTTGCTTGAGCAAGCCATGAAGTTCCACTCAGAATCTAGTGACACGAAAAAGAAGGCACTGAAGAAATATGTATTTTTCAGTGGTGGCTGTGGTAACAAGTTCAAGTTTCCAGAGATAGCATTAGAATTGATGTATGTTATGCATTCAGTGTTGGATAGCAACTATGTTGGCAGCAGAATGAAGAGTGTTTGTACCTGTGGATGCTGCAATAATTCTTTAATATTATTTCCAGTATTAATTTGTCTCTGAAATCCCTATTTTATTTCTGTTAAAGTAGCTAAACATGGCTTAACTTACTTGAACCTAATCCATTTTTTTCTTTAAAGGTAATAGACTAATACTAGAGCAGTTTTAGGTTTACGAGAACATTGAACAGAAAGTATAGAGTCTGCATGTCCTCCTCACACCACCAAATTTCCCGCAAGGCTGGTGTAAGCCATTTACAGAATTCCTAAATGTTATTATATATTGCATAAATAAATTTCCATTACTAAATTCAACTACGTCATTGAATTCTCCTAATAAATTTGATGAGGGAACTATGAGTCAAATGTATTAATTAGCTTTCTGAAAATTAGATGGCTAAATAATTGAAAATCAAGCTTTTTACTTTGTTCTATTTTTCCAGATACTGTATTACTTCTCAAGCATATATACTTAAGCTTTTGAAATTGCATTGAATTGGAATTCTTTAACTAGAACCATTCAGAGTTCACGTCTGTCAAACCCATTTTGGTAAGTCTCGAAGAGAATTGGAAGATCAGGTCATCATAAGTGATTCATTATTGGAACAATGTCTACAAATTAAATCTGAAGCGTGTCTTCTTAATCTGAACTATATATTCTGAATTTTAAATTAAGGAATCTCAGACTCAATAAGGGTAATTATAGAGCTAAAAAAATTAGATAGCAAAAATTTCTAAGAAACTGTGTTGTGCTTGTCATTGTTTTAATTACAGAACTCAAATATTGTAAAAATGTGAAATAAAATTTATTTCTACATAATATATTAATATTTAACCTATTTGATTTAAAATGTGTATGTGTATTTTGAAAGAATTTGATTGGAGATTTAACCAAAAACCCTAACTTTTCTAAGTGTCTAATATTTAAAGATGCTACAGTTATTCTTAAAATGACAACCTCTTCAGCCACATTAGCACTTAAAATATGATTTCTTCTTTCATGATTTGCTTCAGATCTTGTGCTTCCAGAGAGATTAATCCTATAAAGGGTAGAGATATTCTAAACCTTTGACAGTTCTGCTGAACTTGTTGTTTCTCCCACTAGAGTTTTATAATAATACACTCAATTAGTTTCTTTGTCCCAGATTTCATGGAATAATTGCTAGAACTTTATCTAGTGCTTATGAGTCAGAAATGTTTATTCTTCAAAGAATGTTTTCTGAACATTTTTGTACTTTCTATGCAAAGTAAAACAAATTGAAATCAAAGCACAACTACTAGTTTCCATTTTTAAATTACTGCTCCACATTTAAGTATATAAAATACACAAGATTTTCTTATAATAATGCCCCATTCATATCCTATTAGCACAATTTTACTAGCAATTTTCTCCATTATCTTGACTAATACACATTGTTCACAATCACATGATTTTTAAGGCTGATTTTATTATTTTCAGAGACAGTTTTGTTAATAAATATTATTCACATTCATTTGCAACACCAGGTATCTTATGAATTGAATTTCAGTTAAAAAGAAAAAGAGGTCCTGATGAAACACTTCAATGGATACATACATACATTAACATCTAATCCTATTTGCATTTGTCATTCTAGAAAAAAAAAATAACAGTTGATGTTTAGTAACCCTCTATAAATAAAGATTGATTTTCAAAGCCTCAGTAAACATCCTACTCTCTTAGTAAGCAGGATGCCAATTTTATGTCATAAAATTTAATAGAAGTTTTAATTATTAATAAATGAAAAGAGTTGAGGGACCAAAATATGCCTAAATGAGGAGAAAAAAATACGATCCTATATAAAGGCATACTTGTCATTTATAAAAATAGTCTTATTAAAACTTTTTTTTTTCCATTTCAAAGAGCTAGACAAAAGAGCTACAGGAATATAAAAGCTTATCTCTTTCATTGGTGGAAAAAATTATACTAACTTGTAAAGGAAGGATATTTTAAACTTTTATAATTAACATCCATTTTTAATTAGTATCACTGTTGCTGTTAGGAAAAATGAAGACCTAGAGAGAGTTCAGAAAGAGATGAACTATCCCAGTGTAATTACCACAACTCCCAGCAGGGTCTTCTCTCATCTGATTAACACCACAGCAGGAGAGTCATTCCAGCACACAGCTAACTGCCATAATCATGAGGAACATAACACGGGTGAGAAGACTCAAAAAAGAATTTCCCTGACATGTAAAATTAAGACTCCAAACTTCTTTAAGTTGCTGTGCATGAACTCATAATTCCAAACATCTTTAGAAAATCCAAACCAACCGTAAAGCCAACCAATACTAAATACATTAAAAGACCTAAAGCTGACACTTGCAGTAAAACAAAATAGGCTATGTAAAAATGTTCCATTCCTCTCATATCAAAAAGCTATTTTAACTACTAGTTAATGTTCTGTTGTGGTACATTGGCATCTCCAATCAAGATACAGATTGCAATAATTGTTTCAATATTTGATAATCATGGATGTTACAATCAGCTTTATAGAAGATTTGAGTATTTTTCTGCTGGTGTATATTTGGAAGATTTCACAGATATTTAAATATATATTTTAAAAATCTGAGTGGCATTTCTATTAGTTATCATCACACTGCAGTTAATGTTTTGCTCCAGGTTAGTCTGGTGTTGGTGAAGGCAATGGCATCCCACTCCAGTACTCTTGCCTGGAAAATCCTATGGACAGAGGAGCCTGGTAGGCTGCAGTCCATGGGGTTGCTAAGAGTCGGGCATGACTAAGCGACTTCACTTTCACCTTTCACTTTCATGCACTGGAGAAAGAAATGGCAACCCACTCCAGTGTTCTTGCCTGGAGAATCCCAGGGACGGGGGAGTCTGGTGGGCTGCTGTCTATGGGGTTGCACAGAGTCGGACATGACTGAAGTGACTTAGCAGCAGTCTGGTGTTACTTAAAAGTCTGATCGAGAAAGTTGCTTTTTTTAAGTTATTCATTTTCATCTTTGTTTTTGTAAATTATTTGTCTTGAATATTTTTGATTATTTAACTATCAGTATTGTTCTTTAATTTTCAAGGTGACAGCTTTAATGATGTGTTGTAGGAGTGCTACCCACAATATTTAATGACAAGTGTGAAATGTACATTGGCCAGTTAGAAAAGATCCTCAACAAAATGTAATGGGCAGTGCCTAGTCCACTATATTGCTATGTATTAGCTGAGTTTTCAATATACATGCTTAGGGAGGTAAAGCTTCCTAGGCTATCATACTAAGGTATTTTTATGATATTCCCCAAACAAAAGCAGAAAACAAAATATGATAAGGTGCAATACAGATGGATTTGCTGATACTGGTGGGGGGAATCTATAGCCCCCAAACTTAGAGCAAGTTGTGACCCAAACTAGATGAAATGTTATCATTAACTTCTGTTTTCTTGGGCACTCATAACAAAGCACCACACACTGTGAAGCTTAAAATAAAAATTTATTCTCTCATAGTTCTGGAGGTTAAAAGTCCAAAATCAAGTTGTTGAGCAGACAGTGTTCCCTCTGAAATCTCAAGTGAATATTCTGTCATTTGCTCTTAGTTTCTGGTGTGGGGCAATCCTTGGGATTGCTTGGCTTGAGCTTGCAGATTAACTCCAATTTTGACTTCAATTATTACATGGCATTTTATCTGTGTGTCTATCTCTTCCCTTCTCCTTCTCTTCTCAGTCATATTGGATTAGGGCACAACTGAATTCAGAATGACCTCATCTTAGCTAATCATGTCTGAAAGTACCCTAGTTCCATATAAGATCACTTCCTGAGGTGGGGAGTACAAGTTCATTATATCATTTGAGAGACACAATTAAAGTCATAACAACTGGCTTACTAATGCAACCTTGCAAAATATATAGCTTTTAGCCATCATAGACATCTTCAGAAGATTAACAATTCTACATGTGGATATCTAATTTAATATATCACAAAGTACACAATGAATTAGTAATGATATGAAATTGCATGATGGATAGCATATGACATGAATTACTCTTAAGAATATTTCTTTTTAAAATCACACTGTAAAGTATCCTGTACAGGTCTTCAATCTTTCCATGACCACTTGGACTTACCTGAGTACTCCTATTACACAACATTATAACTAATTTTTTGAATTGCTTATCATCTTAGAAGTCTCATGGTAGGCCTCGTATGTTTCATGTTTATGAATGAATTGAAGAGAAA
This sequence comes from Budorcas taxicolor, assembly GCF_023091745.1. Taxonomy (NCBI): domain Eukaryota; kingdom Metazoa; phylum Chordata; class Mammalia; order Artiodactyla; family Bovidae; genus Budorcas; species Budorcas taxicolor. The sequence goes on along the minus strand of NC_068929.1, from coordinate 49,784,608 downwards.
TTCTTTCTTAAAAGTGCAACTACATCCTATGTGGAATGAGACAGTAAATGAAAAATAATATTATTCTGAGTCACTATAGGGAAGACTCTCCAAAAATGACAATATTATCAATAAGGAGAATTCCCATGAGAAAGAAAATAAGTGATATGGACAGATTTTAAGATCATAAGCTGTAAAAAGTATTGCTCCAGGGGAAATATATATATATATATATATATATATATATATATATATATATATATATATATAGTGTGTGTGTGTGTGTGTGTGTGTGTGTGTGTGTGTGTGTATTTTTTAAGAATCAGAAGTTATGGAGGATGCTGAATCCAAATAAGTAAAAATAGAGGAACTTAGAAAGAAGAATCATTAAGGGAGTAAAAAAGCTAAACTCCTATATGAAAACGAACTTGAAGACAGGTGGAAAAAGCATTCTTTTAAGAAAAAGATCTTCATTTTAAAGATGCTAAATTTTACCTAATTACTTTCCAAGAAAGACTAGATGCCATACTTGTTCCAAGCTATGTGACTAAGTTTTGTGATTATATGGTACACATCAACTGCAATCAGCCATGAAAACTTTAATGAGAACCCTAGCGTAGAAACAAGTAGTTTTTCAGAGGATGATGCAAATTCAAATGGAAGAAGTGCAAACTATACAGAGCAATCATCTTAGAAATGAAGAATTTTGCAAAACATCAACAGGTGTAAATCATGCATGATGATATGGAATCACACTGAAAAAATAAGCAGTCTTCTGGAGAAGAAAAATAACGATTTCTACAATGATAAATTTTTCATATATTTTGTTTTGAAACAGATTTTCACTGAAACATTTTCATAATTATGTACAGATTTCATTTCACTAAAAGAAGGCTTTAGCCATAGCTATGAACTGGGAGAACCTTTTAAAAATAACAATTTCTAAGCTTTGCTTAGAGGCATTCTGATGTAATAGGCAGAGTTAATCAATTTTGGAGTTTGATCCTTATTTTATAATTTAATGTTTATATATATTACTTCACAAATCACAACATGTTTTCTTATTTTTTAATAAGAATGGTCTGGAGACATGGGTTCAATTTTGGGCCAGGACAATCACCTGGAGAAGGAAAGGGCAATCCTCTCCAGTATCCTTGCCTGGAGAACCCCATGAAGAGAGGGTCCTGGCCGCTACGGCTCATACAGTAGTAGCAAAGAGTTGGACATGACTGAAGCAACTAGCACTCATGCATATATCATAATATGGAGTTTAAAAAATTGGGACAGGGAAAAATGTCATGGAAAATTATAAAAATATTAGGTTATTTGTTCCCAAAGTCTCCCAGATACTCCCATGCACAGTCCGTTGTTCAGAAGAAGTAGCATGGTGCTACCCAAATATAAAAAGACAGACTGTATACACCAAGTCTACTTTTACTTCTAGAAATATATTAGTTCTGGTCCATTATTTTGAGTTTTTATTCAGGAAAACCAATATTACAAATATTCACCCTTCTTTGCTTGTCTTCCATCTCAAACAATTTGCTCTGGTCCTTTACATGTGTTTCTATAAATCTCAAGTTTACTATCTTGATTTATTTCTTGCCTTGATTCAGTATTATTTATTAAGGATTCATTCAGATCTATTCTGTCTTGAGTAATCAGTAATTTTGTCTATTTTTATATAATTCTGTCTTTTACATATATGTCTTTCCTGATTTAAATCAACGTTCATTTTCTTTAACCTATATGTGTATATGTATATATGGGCTAAATAAAATGAAAGGAAAGTTGTTTCAGATCAGGAAAGAAGTACACGCATGCACGCACACACACACACCCATGACACTTAGGCTTTGTATGTCTTATTCAAGCTAAAGTTCATATTTCTAATGTATTTTGGGGAGATATTTAATTTAACTTCAAATGTCCTCTGAGTCTTCAGCTTTATGGTTCATTTATTGTTGAGATTTTCTACCAATAGAAAATCTGTATTTTGCAGAATCTGAAATTCTGTAGTATTTTTATATTGAAGTTTTGTATTTTATTCTTATTTAGAAAAAATAAACTAGGAACTATTAAAGACAGTTGCTCCTTGGAAAAAGAGCTGTGACAAACCTTGATAGTGTATTAAAAAACAGAGACATCATTTTGCCAACAAAGGTCTGGATAGTCAATGCTATAGTTTTCCCAGTAGTCATGTATGGATGTGAGAGTTGGACCATAAGGAAGGCTGAGCATCAAAGAATTGATTATTTCTAACTGTGGTTCTGGAAAAGACTCTTGAGAGTCCCTAGGACTGCAAAGAGATCAAACCAGTCAATCCTAAAGAAAATCAATCCTGAATATTCATTGGAAGGAATGATGTTGAACCTGAAGCTCCAGTACTTTGGCCATCTGATGCGAAGAGGTGACTCATTGGAAAAGACCGTGATGCTGGGAAAGATTGAGGGCAAGAGAGAATGAGATGGTTGGATGGCATCACTGACTTGATGGACATGGGTTTGGGTAGACTTCGGAAGTTGGTGATGGACAGGGAGGCCTGGCATGCTGTGGTTCATGGGATCGCAAAGAGTTAGACATGACTGAGTGGCTGAACTGAACTGAATATGAACTAGCATTCCCAGTTTATGTTCAGTATGTTTATATTTATTATTTTACTTTTTCTGAGAATGATTTTGTGTGTTTCTTGTCAGTCCTCTGCTCCTCTCTGTTCCCTTTCTTGCTTTCTGTAACCCATAGGCTGAGAATAGACATGGAAAGGTGATTGATGTTCAGATGGGATTTTTTTTTCCCCATTTTTTTGACTTAGAAATTACCTAGGGTTGTGGTGTTCTCTGTCTGCTAGCAATGTTGAAAACATGTAGATTTTTCCATTGTTTCAGAAGAATAAGAGATTCTGAATTAGACTGTTGCTCTTGCTCTCCAAGTCCAGATATCTTTACTAAGAAAATATCATCTTAATGGATGATTGAAACTGGAAGAAATTATAATATTAAGATGTAGGCATTAGAATCACACATAGTTATTAATGCTTAGCACCAGATTTGTTCCCGAGTTTCTTGCAATTGAAAATTTAATCAACTAAATTATTTTTACTCTTTATCAAGAAAAAATAGAATATTTTATACTTCAGAATAAAAAAAAAAATTTCAGCTTTCTCAGCACCTAAATCTAAAAAAAAAATTCTTACAAAATGTTTGTATATATTATGTTGAGTAACAAAATGACTAAAAATATCTGAAAGTGAAATTGTTTGCTACTTAAGGCATGTCTGACTCTCTCTGACCCCATGGACTGTAGCACACCATGCTCCTCTGTACATGGAATTTTCAAGGCAAGAATACTGGAGTGAGTAGCCATTTCCTTCTCCAGGGGATCTTCTGGACTCAGGGATTGAACCTGAGTGTCCTGCATTGCTGGAGGATTCTTTACTGTCTGAACCACCAAGGAAGCCCAAAAATGTCTAGGTCAACTCTTTCCATATTATTTATAACATAAGACTTAACTACAAGACCAAATTAAGTTAATATTTTTAAATTATATAGCAGAAATCTAATACATTGAGACACAATAATTATCTATCTTTCACTTTAAGAATACTTTGCTCTCTCATATTCCCTGCCACCTATAGATTTGTAATGGATTATGTTGAGATCTTCAAGAATAAGTCTGCTTATAACAGCTTATCTGCATATTTCTAGCTGCATCACCATAGTGATGTGTTCCTGGTTAAGGCAGTAAATCAAGTGAGCACATAATGACCTGTAGTTTCTTCAAATTTTAGGTGGGAGTTTTTTTTTCTTCTAAACTTGGATGATTTAACTAGTGGCCCTGAAATATAAACAATCATTGTGCAACCACAAAGATTCAATTTGAAACTGAAGCCAAGGGAGAAAGAAGTGAAGATAACAAATATTTCTCAAAACGACTATAGATTCCTCTCTAAAATGCTAGCATAACTCCATAAATTATCTTATTGATTATGCCATTTTAGCCTGGTTTTGTTTTTAGTTGCATTTAAAGTCATCCTGAATGAAACAATAAAAACTGTATTATATTTTGATATAATATAATATTTTAAAATATAAATATTACAGACTTAACAAAGCATAGCTAATGTAAAACAATTATTTTAAGGGACAAATAAATAAACTTCAATATTTGGATTTTTATGATAACAATCAAAATTCAAAATTATAGTCCAAAGAATATTTCTGAGTATAGTATTTTCTATAAAGTTGACTAATTTTAAACAAACTCATACATGTAAATAAACACATATGATATATGAAGCATACAAAGAAAAAAGAAAACATACAAAGAAGAAAGTAAAAAAAACTCACAAGCCAGTACATAAATCAGGAGATATAATGTAGGGCATAAGCTCTGGAGATTTAGTCTCTTAAAGAAAGATATTTACCAGTGAAGACAGATATCTAATTTTACTTGCGTTGTTTTGCCAAATATAAATTTCTAAACCACCTGCTTCCTAATAAATAGATTCTTTACTAATCTGTAAGAATGCATCCAACTGGAATGAGTTAAGAATTGTAGATAACTAGAGGCCTAGTTGTTCAGTTGCTGAGTCATATCTGACTTTTTGCCACCCTATGGACTGTAGCTCACCAGGCTCCACAGTGCATGGAATTTTCCAGGCAAGAATATTGGAGTAGGTTGCCATTTCCTTCTCCAGGGGATCTTTCTGACCCAAGGATAGAATCCATGTCTCCTGCATTGAAGGCAGATTCTTTACCACTGACCCACTGGGGAAGCCAGAGGCCGAGAGTTGAGAGATATAATTTCTGTTACTTTTGATGGTAAGACTGGATCTGGCAGCAACTTGGAGTTGGTTGCTACTGTTCAGTTACTGAGTGAGTAAGATATATCAGAGAGAGAAATTATTCTGAAAAATAGATTAAAATAGTGATCAAACACTTACATAGTTTGATGCTAAGAAGACAGAAGGATGACATGAAGAACTGAAGGGCAAGAATAAATCAAATATCTTTTATCTTCTCTTCATTTTAGAAATAAATGTGACACATATGATATTTGGATACATCCCAAACTCTGAAATATACTGATTTTTATCCAAGAAAAATATTTCATTATAATAAAACAATTTTATAATAGGCTTATTTTTTGCATTGATATACTAATATCTACAAAATTATAGCAGTTTTAAATTAATATCATTTAATTTAAATAGCACATTTGCTGTGCAACTTATTTTAATAAATGACTGAAAAAATATATACTTTACATACACAGAATACTTTACCTTAAGTTAAAATTAACTTAAATAATTCAGTGATTTTAGTAGTCTAAAATTTTTAGAAGATATTTTCAAACAGGAATTTATTATAAGAAAATATATTTTGAGGATGTTAAAAGTAATCATATTGTAGCCACATCTATTTTTCATCTAAATTTTTGAAAGTATTTGTTGAACTTAAAAAGATCCTATTTATATAGTAAGCCTTCACATTTTAGTCACTATATTTATCAGAAACAAAGAAATAAAAATTAGCCAAAGTTTTCATTCTGTTTTCTAACAATCATTCAAGCTCATAGATACCTATGTTTTTATTTTTGTCTGAATCATATCATACTGGATTAAGGGGATTCATGTTAAAACACTGGTTTGTGTATTTAGTTATATATTTTTAAGTTTGTTGTCTAAACTTATTTAGATAGAAACAGCTTCCATGGTAGCTCAACTGGTAAAGAATCCACCTGCAATGCAGAAGACCCTGGTTCAGTTCCTGGGATGGGAACATCCCCTGGAGAGGGTGTGGCAACCCACTCCAGTGTTCTTGCCTGGAGAATCGCCCCCATGAAAAGAAGTCTGGCAGGTTACATTCCACGGGGTCACAAAGAGTGGGACACAGCTGAGCCACAGTGAGGATCAAATTATTCCAGAATCCAACTGTGCACAAAAAGAGTGTTCTGTGCTGGGAGCAATTAAAAAGAACAGCTCTTTTCTTCTGTCATCCCACACATTGACAAACATTTGAAATAAAAGAATAAAACTCCTCACACATAATCAGCCAGTACAAACTGATGAAAAAATTAAATAAGATGTGTTCTGCTTAAAGACATGATCATCAATCTGTAACATACTCCACCAGTACTCATTTGTAAATGTAATGATTTAGTCAGATCATCCCATCCTCCCACACGACTCTTAAGGGGTAAAAATGAGAGTCTTAATCTTTAAATATAGTTACTTCAGCTTAATTTTTTCAGTCACAAAAAAATACAAAGGACTAAAAAGGATTTATAAGGCTTCAATAGCTGCTAAAAATACTAAACTTTTAAACAAAATTGCATATTTAGTGACTTTCTAGAACAAAATTTTAATGTCTGAAGAAAGTAAATTAATGAACAAAAGTTCAATAATTTATCATTGATTGAAGTTGAATTTGGAAGCAATAATTTTTAAAATTGAAGGGATTTTGACTATTGGTTAGTTGACAAATGCTCACTATATTCTTAACATCCACAATCCAATCAAGGGAAATTTTTTTCTTTAATTGGAGTGTCAACCAAAGCTGTTAATTGTGGTAGGCATTGTTCTTTTGATGTGACTTTAAGAAACTAGCCATGCTAATATATATACCCTCATTCTTTCTCTTTATATGTATATCATGTATTTATATGCATTGATTTTATAAACATGTGAATGTATATCTAGACCTATAGAACTCTATCTCTATTTCTATTTATCTGCTGTATCTATCTTTCTATCTAGTAGAGATTTAGTTTATACCGTTTGTCATAAGAAATGATGTGCATTGGGGGCAGGAGGAGAAGGGGACGACAGAGGATGAGATGGCTGGATGGCATCACTGACTCGATGGACGTGAATCTGAGTGAACTCCGGGAGTTGGTGATGGACAGGGAGGCCTGGAGTGCTGCGATTCATGGGGTTGCAAAGAGTCGGACATGACTGAGCGACTGAACTGAACTGAAATGAAACCACCAAAAAGCTAGGTACTTAAAAAAAGTAAATTTTGTGGATATGAGCTTGTAGACTGACTGACTGTTGACTGTTAACCTGGATTGGAAGGTCTACTGTTCAGGAGTACACTTACCCTATTGAGATTGGGTACGATTCTGTCTAATGTGTCTCTCATCTACCTTTTGGGTCAAGTAGACTAGCTTTGACATTTTTTATAGAAAAAGCTACAACATAAGAGAGAAAGTGGTGAAAGATAAGGTGAAGAGTCAGAATGGACTTTTATAATTTCTGCCTTATTCTATTGACCAAATGAGGTCCCATGGCTTAACCCAAAGTCAAGGTGAAGGGCAAGTCACTTTATCACAGGATCACACATCGTAAGGTGTGGTGCTGTGAGGTCAAAAGTGTAATAGTTTCAAGTGGATTAGAGAATTGATATGTAATGCACTCTGATTGATTTCAAATAAGTGGTTCCCAGTGCTCTGATATATAGCCATAAAAATCCAAGTTGCTTTTATTATTTGCTTCCTCAGTTTTCATAGTGTTTATTAAGAAATCAGTTTGTGTTCAATTGTAATTTACTCAAAATTTATAACAGAGATTAAAATTTAATTTTATTTTTAAGGTTCAGAGAGTGAAATGTACTTGCTTGGGAGAAAATTGACATAGACATATTAACATTCCCACAATAATAATTGTTAATAGTGAACACTCTAGCACCAAGGGAGCCTACAAGTGCATTATCTTACTTAATTCATCAAATATAGATAGTATTACTCAATAACCCTACCCTATTATCTCCCTTAGTGGGAAATAATTTCAGAGAAGAGGCTAAACAATGTTGGCTGGGTTCATATTTATAGTTAAGAATCATAAGACTTGTTTCAAAACCAAGAACTCTTTGACATCAAAACCCATGTTTTAACTGCTAGAAGGCACTAACTCCCATAAACAAAGAAACAAGCATCATCAGATGAACACCTTCAGTGAACTTTAATGTATAATACATGGGTTTAAAGTCAGCCCATGACTGACTTTCATTAGTCAATGGAATCAATTAATTAATATTACTACTGTTACCTGACTACTGTTACTATTATCTAACTACACCAAAGCCTATGACTGTGTGGATCACAACAAATTGTGGGAAATTCTTCAAGAGATTGGAATATCAGACCACCTAACCTGTCTCCTGAGAAATCTGTATGAAGTTCAAGAAGCAACAGTTAGAACTGAACATGGAATAACAGACTGGTTCCAAATCAGGAAAGGAGTACATCAAGGCTGTATATTGTCACCCTGCTTATTCAACGTATATGCAGAGTACATCATGCAAAATGCCGGGCTAGATGAAGAATAAGCTGGAATGAAGAAAACTGGGAGAAATGTCAATAACCTCTTTTATGCAGATGACACCACCCTTATGGCAGAAAGTGAAGAGGAACTAAAAAGCTTCTTAATGAAAGTGAAAGAGGAGAGTGAAAAAGTTGGCTTAAAGCTCAACATTCAGAAAACGAAGATCATGGCATCCGGTCCCATCATTACATGGGAAATAGATGGAGAAACAATGGAAACAGTGATAGATTTTATTTTGGGGGGCTCCAAAATCACTGCAGATGGTAACTACAGCCATGAAATTAAAAAATGCTTGCTTCTTGGAAGAAAGCTATGACTAAACTAGACAGCATATTAAAAAGCATAGACATTACTTTGCTGACACAGGTCAGTCTAGTCAAAGCTACAGTTTTTCCAGTAATCATGTAAAGATGTGAGAGTTGGATTATGAAGAAAACTGAGTGCCAAAGAATTGATGCTTTTGACCTGTGGTGTTGTAGAAGACTCTTGAGAGTCCATTGGACTGCAAGGAGATCAAACCAGTCCATCCTAAAGAAAATCTGTCCTGAATACTCATTGGATGAACTGATGCTTAAGCCAAAACTCCAATACTTTGGCCACCTGATGCAAAGAACCAACTCATTTGAAAAGACCCTGATGCTGGGAAAGACTGAAGGTGGGAGGAGAAGGGGACAACAGAGCTCTCATAAGATGGTTGGATGGCATCACCGACACGATGGACATGAGTTTGAGTAAACTCCAGGAGTTGGTGACGGACAGGGAAGCCTGGCTTGCTGCAGTCCACGGGGTTGCAAAGAGTCTGACATGACTGAGCGACTGAAATGAACTGAACTGAACTGAAACAGTATTATCCTAGATTTCAGGAAGCATATTTCAAATCTATCTAAGCAATTTAATGAGAAAAGCTAAGAAAATTTGATATTGTATGATGGTTATTTATCCTTTTCTCTCAGGGAGAGTGATGACTTTGGATACTAGAATCTAGTCTTTAATTGTACCCAACTGTACTTCTGTCCTTTCCATTAAAAAAAAAGAAAGAAATAATAAATCTATCTCTAAAAAATATAGAATTGGGCTTCAATTCCTTGAAGACCACTAGTTCTAACTCAAATATAGGTCACTGCCTGTATCTAGAGCCTAAAGAATTTGTACATTTAAAATGTGGGAAGAAAATGAGGGACCCAGCAAAAGAGACTGAGAAATATCAACAAGAGCATTAGAGTGAAAAGAAAATTAGGATATATCTAGAAGTTATGTAAGCAAGAAAAGGAGGGTAATAATATTAGTTAACTTATTTATAACACAGAAACAGACTCACAGATTTTGAAGAAAAACTTCAGGTTACCAAAAGGGAAGTGCTGTGGGAAGGAATAAATTGGGAATTTAGGATTGACATACACACTACTATATATATAACATATATATATATATATATATGTTATCTGTTATATATAACAGATAACAAAGAAGGACCTACTGTAAAGCACAGGAAACTCAATATTCTATAAGAGCCTATATGGGAAAAGAATCTGAAAAAGATTAAATATATGTATATGGATATCCTTGAATATTCATTGGAAGGACTGATGCTGAAGCTGAAGCTCCGATACTCTGCCCACCTGATGTGAAGAGCCAACCCATTGGAAAAGTCCCTGATGCTAGGAAAGATTGAGTGCAAGAGGAGAAGGGGGTGAGAGAGGATGAGATGGTTGGATGGCATCATCGACTCTGTGGACAATAACAGGGAAGCTGGGTGTGCTGCAGTCCATGGGATCACAGAGTCTGATGTGACTGAGCAAGTGAACAATGCAATGTATATGTATAACTAAATCACTCTTCTGTATACCTGAAAGTAACACAACCTTGTAAATACAATATGCTCTGATAAAATTTCAAAAAAAATAGAAGAGGAAAGTGATGAACCATGTTAACTACAATTGATAGAGCAGGTAAGAAATAGAATAAGAACTGATCACTAAATTTTTCATCATGTCAGTTTCAGTGACCTGGACAGATCTTATTTTTTGTTGTATAACAATATTAACCTAGAATAAGCAGCTTAAACAACACACATTGACATTGTTACATATTCACTTGAAAATGGCCACCTATGATCCACCACCTTTTGCATATTGTAATGGTTAACAGACAGGCACATTTCTCCCCAATAGACTGGACAAGGATTACACAAGGACATGATATAAAAAGGCAGTGATTATGAGGATTTCTTTTCATTCTATCCACTAGAAGGACAGTAATTGTAATGTAGCAGTAAGTAAAAAGTCTGATTTGAGCATATTTAAAAGGAAATGGGAAAGGAACTGGAAACAATGGGAATTGTCAATAAGTTCAAGGAATTTTACTGCAAATGCAGGCAAAGAAGTAGTGTTGCATCTGATAAGGAGAGTGAGATAAAATATTATTTTTTGATGAAAAACTGTGGCAATGAAAATATTTCATAGAGGAAGGATTGTATTATGTAGAAAGGAAAAAAGAAGATTGCTGAAGTAACATTCTTAAAGAGATGAGAGGAGGAGTGAAGGGATTTTTTTTAGATAGATGCAAAGATATTCCATCTATGAGATTCAACAATAATTCAGATATATTTACACAGATATTGTTGGTGAGGGTATTTTACAGAAAGAGTTTGTAGAAGGCAACTTTTATATTTTCTGATGATTCTAATATTCTTAGAGTAATAGGAAATAAAGTCATCATCTCATGGAAGTCTTTCTCAGGCTGAGAATGGATCATGCATTACTGGTGGTGAGAAGAGAGGAAGTACTGTGGATGGGAGAATAAGGAAGTGAATATCTTAGCATCTGTATTAGTTTGCTAGGGCCACCATAACAAAAAACCATAGGCTGGGAGGCTTATACAACAGAAATTTATTGTCTCATTGTTCTGTATGTTAGAAGTCCAAAATCAAGGTATCAGCCTAGTAGATTTCTTATGGGGCTATGAGTGAAGTATCCGTTTCATGCCTCTCTAGTTCATTTATAGAATGGCTGTCTTTTCCCTGTATGTTTTCACATGGCATCTTCCCTCTGTGTGTGTCTCTGTGTTCAAATGTTTCCTCTTTACAAGGATACCAATCATATTGGATTAGGGATAACTCTAATGTCCTCACTTGAACTAATTTCTATGTAAAAATATTATCTCCAAATAATATCACATTCTCAGGTACTAGGGTTTATTGCTTCAACATTATGAATTTGGGAGACATTAATTCAACTCATAAGAGAGACTTATTCTTTTATTTCTTGGTATTATAACTCATCTACCTGATATTTATGACCACCCATTTGGTGACCACTGTGGTCAGTTCATGAATTGGTGCATCATTTTTCCCTCAGACCATACCCATATGTGTGGGTAGAGATGAGAATAACCAGAGACAATTAGAATTAGCTCAGGCTACAGTTTTGCCAAGTACATTTGACTACTGAGTAAGGATAAAAGCCTATCAGGCTGCTTCTTGTGGTCCTCATATCTGTATATCTTATACTTTCAGTTTTGGCCACATTATTATTTGGACAAATACAATTTTATTGGAAGTGACATATTCAACATAGCAGTAGGATCTTTGCAAGGCTGTTGCCTCAATGTGACATAATCCCTCACTCTCTATCTTGGTGAACAAGTCCATGATATATATCAATCTTGGCTGGCTAGAGGAGAAACCAAGGCAATAATTTACACATAATGTAGGTAATATTCAAAACCTTGTTTTGGGGAATCACTAATATTTGGGCATCATCTGTTATTGCAGGATAATTTAGCGCAAACTGATGCACTCGGATGTAAGCAAGGGAACATTGGAGCAATAAATAGCCTCCATCCCTAAGCAACAGAATTGTCAAAACTGGGCAGAATATTCTCTTTTCTATGAGGAATGATTGGATTGGAGGAAAATTAATGTAAAAATAACGTACAGTACCATTAGAAATTGATAAATTGTCACAAAAAATGCATTACTTAGAAACTAGCATATGTATATATGTATATAATATTATTATTATGTATATAATATTATATATGATATTATTATAAAACACTATTTAATGATTATAAAATGTTATACTATATATGCATATATTCACTAGACTTCATATATGAAATGTTATTTGTGTTATGTTTTGGCTACTGAATCTTTACAGATGTGAGTTTTTGTAAAAATAGGATACAGGATTCACATCAACAATTGCCTTTTTTCTAAATGCTGCAGAAACCTTAAGGGAGATTTCATTAGCTTTTCTCAGACTCATTGTAAGGAATATACATCCACTCATGTTGAGCATAAAAACCTGACCCAGAGAAAGTAGTTTAGCTGTTTTATCTTGACATCTAGAACTAAAACTGTTAAATATTTAATCCATGATATTCTTATCATTATGATTTATATCTTTGTTGCATCATACATACATACACCCACTAAACTGCATTCATATGTGAACACATACATACACATATTACTATAGTAATTCCTAACTAGATAGTACTTGAACTGTCTCTGGACCTGTTCACTTATTACTTAAGTGGTCTTATTGTAATGCACAAAGAAGGAAACAATATACATGGACAACTTAAATCCCTGTCCCTGAATTTCTCACTATAAATAAGAAGTTGTCACTTTACCCAGGATAAATTCACACCATATTATGTGGCCAATCCTCTTTGAAACAACATTTTAAAATTCAGTTTTATCTGTGTTCAAATTAATAGGCTTTATTTTTAAAAACATTTTTAGGTGTATAGAAAATTGAGTAGATAATAGAGAGTTCTCCTATACCCTTAACCCACCCCAAACATAGTTTCCCTGGCTAGTAACATCTTATACTAATGTGATGCATTTGTTGCAGTTAATAACTAAATATTAATTTAGATATTAACCAAAGTACATATTTTACATCAAAGCTCACTCTTTGTGTTGTGCTTATTTATGAATTCTGACAAACACATAATGCCATGTATCCACCAGGAAGTTATAATACAGAATAGCTTCACTTACCCTAAAATCCCTGTGCTTCACTTATCTGTTCTGCCTTCCTTTCCTGACCCTCTTTGCAATCACTGATCATGTTACTATCTTTATATTTTTCCAGAGTTATATAGTCAGCATACAATTTGCATATTTTTCACACTGGTTTCTTTTACTTAGCAATATGCACTTCAGTTTCTTCCATATCTTTTGACTTGATAACTCATTTTTTTTTTTTTTTTAAATCAGAGAATGACATTCCACTATATGGATTCACCACCCTTTGTTTATCCACTCAGCAACTGCATCTCTTGGTTGGTTCAGGTTTTTTTTTTTTTTTTTTTTTTTAATAATTATAAATAAAGCTGCTATGAACATTCATATGAGGTTATTGTGTGAAACTTTAAGAAAATTTAAGGAACTAATACTGTCACATAGGCCTTAGCTTCTGATTTTTCTATCTTTTTTCTAACTATGTATATTTTTCTCTTAATAATGTCCTCTAACAAAATAATTCTATGTAGTCCCAAGACTATAGGCACTTCTGTCTGTAAACTTATATACCTGACCGTCCTTATGTATTTACTTGGCTTTTTAAATATTGACTGCTTCCTGAAAGCCATGCTCAGCAAGATTCACTAGACTCTCCAAGTTGAAGAAATTCAATTAGTTTCTATATATAGTTTTCCTTCAATCACAGTAAGTATAAGTAAAGTTATCATCCTTCCTTTAATATATGCTAATACAATATCCTAAAATAGTCATCTCTAAGGGGAAATACACATATTCAGTGAGCTTTATTATTTTATATTTCCTTAGTAAGAGAACTCAGCATAGATATGAGTACTAGGCTCTCAGCTAATATCAAAGTATTACTAGCTTCCTCTGTCATCTTCAGTGTCTTCTGCTGACTGTGTCAAATATTTCTTTTCTGAATGAATTGTAGCAAAAGAAATGAGACTCATTGGTTGATAAATCTCACACAGAGATGAACTGGTGTATAAATAGCATATACGAAACTCAACATGCATTTAATGCCACAATTCAGAAAGCTCCAGTGACAATACTTAGTAAGAGAAACCTAGAATTAATACATTGAATTCATTTGTTAATTTGAAGTAATCACTATAATTATGTGTCTATGCTACCACAATAACCTAATAATTAGTTTCCTTCAAGTGATTGTATACTTCTTCAAATAATTGTCCTTCTATAGAAGGAGTGATCTTTCCAAAAATATGTATTTTATCATGTTACACCAGCTACTAAATAAAATGCAAAGTTTTCTTGTTGCACTGAAAAGAAAAATAAGTATTTTTAACATTATCTATAAAATTTAAGTGTATTTTTTACAGTCAACATTGTTTCTTAATATGCACCTTTATTTTTAAGGTACACTGGGGTCCAAGTCGATTCAATAAAAACATTTTAACCAATTTGTTGATTTCAGTTTTGTCACTGTTGTGGTTGTTTTCTGACCATGTAAATCTTAAAATGTCTTTATTTTGCTTTTATTATTTTTACTTTTATTGAGATGATGCTTTTGAACTGTGGTGTTGGAGAAGACTCTTAGGAGTCCTTTGGACTATCAGGAGATTGAATCTGTTAATCCTAAAAGGAATCAGTCCTGAATATTCATTGGAAGGACTGTTACTGAAGCTGAAACTCCAATATTTTGGCCACCTGATGCAAAGAATTAACTCATTGGAAAAGACCTTGATTCTGGGAAAGATTGGAGGCAGGAGAAGGGAATGACAGAGGATGAGATGGTTGGATGGCATCACCGACTCAATGGACATGAGTATGAGCAAGCTCCAAGAATTGGTGATGAACAGGGAGGCCTGGAATGCTGCAGTCCATGGGGTCATGAAGAGTCAGACACAGACTGAACAACTGAACTGATATACAATATTATATAAGTTACAGGTATACAACATAGTGATTCACAATTTTTAAAGTAAATCCACATATAGCTATAAAATATTGGCTATATTCTTTGTGCTGTAAAGTATAAACTTAGTAGCTTATTTATTTTGTACATAGTAATTGGTAGGTCTTAATTCCTTGCCCCTAATTTGTTCTTCCCCTTCTGCTCTCCCCACTGTTAACTCCTAGTTTGTTATCTACATCTGTGAGTTTGTTTCTGTCTTGGATACATTCATTTTATTTTTCTTAGATTCCATATATAAGAGAGAATATTTGGTTTTATTATAAAATTTTACATTAAATAGAGCCAGTCCACAATTTTCCTGTTCCTCATTTTCTCTAAATTTTTGCCTCCATCTCATCTTCCTTCTCTAACTGTTTCCTTTCATGGTTTCAATATTTAATTAGATATTCTTACTTCTCTACTTTTTCATGTAAATGTTAGAGCCATCTTAGAAATCCCTAATAAGGATTTTAATAAAATTTCTTTGGATTCATGGATTTATTTGAGGTGAATTAATATCCTCATATGATTGAACTTTCCTAAATATATATATATTTCCCTGAACTTTCCAGGTTTGTTATCATTATTGCATTCATATGTTTTCAGGTTTTTTTATCATTATTGCATTTTTAATTAAAAATTTTACATATAAAATCTGTTAAATATATACTAATTTTCTACTATATGTCAAGATATTAATATTACTTTCCTTTTTAAAAATTGAAAAAATCCTGCTCTATGTGAAGTGCAAAAGTTTAAATTTTAATAACTTTTAGAGATACAAAAATTTTGTTATCTCATTTGAGAAATTTTTTCTATAATTTGCTTAAAATACTTTATAAGTATCAGTAATGTGAATTTACATTCCTTTTCTTCTAAATTGTAATATGAAAATACACCTATGAATAAAAACTTTTGTGAAATAACTTTTTATCAAGCCACAAAACTTATGGTCATTAAAGTATATTTTTTCAGGAGGATACAGAAAATAATTTACTAAAGTTTTAAAAATTTAGAAGGCTACTTTGTAATCTATATCAAAGAATAAGATTATTATGGTAAACTATAATAAAATGAGAAAAATATGAACTCATCCACTGGGAAACATAAAAAAAGAAAACTAAATGGAATGTGTCAAACTGAAATATGGAAAATAACTAAGACTATTTCAAATTTTCTGATTGAAATGATATCTAGCAGTCCTTATCAATGTTAAATGACTAAAATAGTGATAAATTTTTACATCAACTTTAGAAAACAAATACAATTTATTTAGCCAACATTGATAAACTTTGCATTATAAAATTGAAAATAATGTAAAATTTTCCTGTTGTGAATGAGGAAGTCAAGTTTACATAATTTCTCTGAACCTCACTTTCCATATCTCCTGCAATGAATACGAAATTACACATACCCATAAACACAAGGCCCATGGTAGCCTTTCAAGAAGTTTATTTATATTTTTATATTAAATTCTTAGTAATAGTTTTCCAAATGCCTTAGGGTATACCATAAAGAAAATAATTTTTCTCCTTGAGAAGTCAGGCACTTTATATATTTTTAGTGAAATCTAGAACTAGTTTTTCAAACTAATAAATAAATGAAAAAAACGAACAATAGTTAATGTTCACAGATTCTAATCCAGGACTCTGCAATGTATCTAGTGAACTCAAATATGAAAATCTGATATTCAATAGTGCTAGAGATTTCATGACCCTGAGATCATATGTCCTTACATCATTATTTGATTCATATGCTAAATTGATAATATTATTTGTCTTTTTGTAATCATGTTCATAATTGAGCTTGATCTATAGAGTTCATCTTTGTTTACTACTTCTGAAACTTGTAGTATTGTTATTAAAGAATCGTCATGCTTTTCCTTAATCTTCTTTTCCCTTGTGGAGAGATTTTTGTCACTAAGGTTTCTCAACAATTTAGAAGAATTTTCCAAAAATGTCAGTGTCCAAAAAGTTTGCATTTTCAGAATACTAAAAATTTTATCCATGCTTTCTTTTTGATAGAATTACAAGGAAATGGATTTTACCCTTCATGCAAGCTAACAAGTCAGCATGCCTCAATTCTATGGAAACTGACAAGAAACATGAATCTTCTGGGTCTGAGACAAATAATTATATCATTCACAGCACAGCCAATGCTAGGAATGCCGAAGTATGCAAATTTCCTTTGCCCCCAAGTCTCAGGAGGTTACACATAGGGTCAAATTAAGCCTGCACAGGTAGTATCTTGCAACTAAGGGAGTTTTCCACACAGAGGGTTATCTTGAGCTTAAGGAATCCTTCATTTCTATGGTAAACAACTTTATTTTTCGTCAAGAGAGACTTTTCTCACTTTCAAGATTTCTAGTTGCACAAACATCCAGCAGAATACAAATGACCTCGGTAAAATACTTTCAGAGCTTTCTAATCTCAGTACATTCAGATATGTAGTACAAGAAGCCCTTGCCAATTGCCTCCCAACAATAGTTTATTAAATCAATATAAATATATATATATTAAAAAATGCAGTTGTGTAGTTTTACCACTTCTGAATCTTCTATATTTTTCATAATCCAATTTTTGAATTACTGTGCCTGTTTAATAATCTTTGCAAGAGAGTAATTTGTGGTTTCAATTCTTAAAACTAATATTTTGTTTACTGTGATTATTATTATGACTTTAATTTTCTTTCTTTACCTTAATAATTCTGCTTCTATCCTACTTAAAATCTTTTTTATTGCCTTTACTGTAAAGTTCACTTTAGTTGCTATGACAAATTATTCTTCTAGAACTTTTCATTTATTATCTCTCAATCTATTATCTCTTATTCATCTCTTTCTTTTCCAACTATCTTGTAAATTCTGTCAAATATGAATTACTTGCAGTCCCTGAACATGTCATTCTCTAATTTTATTTGCCCAAGTATACTCTACTCTTGAAAGTGTCAACATTTGTTTACAACCCTTTTTTTTACATAGATCATCTTAAGGTTTTCCCTAAGTGCAGTGTCATGCTGTCTTTCACTTGACTGCACCTATAGGTACTTTATAGTCATTGAAATGACTGATGCTGAAGCTGAAGCTTCAGTAGTTTTCCCACCTGATGTGAAGAGATGATTCTTTGTAAAAGACCATTGCCGGGGTCCAGCCATGGACCTGCCTACACATCCAAGCGTGGACGGTGTAGGCGAGGAGAAACTTATGTATTTATTAATATAAGAATATAAGATTAGACTAGGGAGAAATAGTGTAGTAGGAAAATTAAGTGGAGAAAGAAGGCTGAATAACTTGGCTTGCGGGGAAGGCCAATAAAGTTCCAGACAAGGAGCTTGTGCCATCTACGTTGGGCCACCGGAGCCCACTTGAATATCGAAGGGTGCCCCGCCATAGGCTCCCTTTGGCGTGGGTCTTAAAAGCCAGGGCAAGTAAGTAGACGTGGTGAGCCGCCCTGCTCCAGATGGGAATTCAGCCTGAAATTAAAGAGGAGACACGGGGAAAACAAGTCCAGCGACTTGCCCAGCCTCTATTGTTCAGAAGGCCTTTTATACTTTTTGATTATACATAGAGATCAATGGGTAACACAAAGTTATGCAGGTTAGCACCCCAGACTCTTATCAAAACCAGGCTTTTCTCTCTGCATACCTAGTTGTATGCACAAGTCTTAGGTGATTTACATCATCTTCTGGCCAAAAGGGCCAATTAACATTTTACAGTCTTTTTTCTGATAAGGGTTTGTCAACCGGAAGACTTATTTGTGTTGATCTTCCCAAAGTCTGGTGCCACTCTCAGGAAGCACTAAATAAAGTTACATTCTTACATAGCAAAGACACAGGAGGAGTGCAGTGATATATAACAAAGAGAAAAGTAATTAACTCAAAAGTCTAGTGTTGCTAACATCAAAACTATTATATATACTTTTCCATATCCCATTTACACTGATTAACATCTTCCCAGGTGCCTAAAAGATAAAGAATATGGAGGCCTGGCAGCAATCATTGAGTCAACAGTGAAAACCCGTCACCAGTATGATTTTTAGCTCTTTAGAAAAGGCTCTGTATCTTTAAGATGCTTTTAAGCTTTGTACCTCTCGAGGTTAGGGGGCTGTAAGCAATTCACAAGCTGTAAGAGGTCCAGGGGAACCCGTTAGGCAAGCTAGAGAGCTATCAGAGGGGTTTTAACTGAAACATCCCTTTCAAATGCAGAAGACTAAAGCCCTGATTTGACTTTGTCCAGAGAATATTAGAAGAGTGGAAAAGCAGGCAGATTCTTATTTTGGTGCGGGTGCGGGGTGGATGCTCAGGAAATTCCTTGGGGAAGACCTAAAGCCTGATCACGTCCTTGCGTTTTGTCAGGCTTCCTTCTGCATGACCTTGTCACGGGCAGGATTCCTCACACTGGCCCCTGGCAGACCATGATGCTGGGAAAGAGTGAAGGCAAAAGGAGAAGGGGGCAGCAGAGAATGAGATGGTTAGACGGCATCATCAACTCAATGGACATGAATCTGAATAAATTTCAAGAGATAGTGAAGGACAGGGTAGCCTGGTGTGCTGCAATCTATGGGGTCTCAAAAAGTCAGGCACAACTTAGTGACTGAACAACAACAACATAAGTTCTTTAAGCATTTTGTAATTTCTGGTCTTGGTCCTGGGTGTTATGTCCCCAAACATGGTAAATCTATTCTTTTATTTTTTTAAAGCAATTGATACCAGCCATTTTATAATTACATTCCTTTTTTCACTCCAGCTTCATTAAAGTATATCTGACATTGAAATCATATATATTTAAGGTGTACAATTTCCCAGTGACTCAGCAGTAAGAATCCGCCTGCAATGCAGGAGACATAGTTTGATCTGTGGCTGTGGGAGACCCCCTGGAGAAGGAAATGGCAGTCCCCCCCAGTATTCTAGCCTGGGAAATAACATGGACAGAGGATTCTAGAAGGCTATAGTCCATGGCGTCACAAAAGAGTTGGACAAGACTGAGTGACTAAACAACAACAAGGTATACAACATACGCTTTTGACATATGTATACATACATCATTGAATAATTGCCACATTCAAGCTAAATAAAAACATAAATATAGATCAATGACCAGAATAGAGACACCAGAAACAAATTCATATATTTATAGTCAATTGATTTCCAGAGCTTCCCTGAAGGTCCAGTGTTTAACACAATTCCAATGAAGGCTGTGTAGATTTGATCCCTGGTGCGTAAAATAATGTCCCATATGGTACAGGGTATGATCAAAAAAAATAAATAAGTAAGGAAAAACAATATAGTCAATTGATTTTCAACAACATCTTTGAAAGGATAGTCTGCTCAATAAATAATGTTGGAAAATCTGAATATACACATGCAGAAAAATGAAATTGCATCAAATTATAAAGCAATGCATTGCAAAGTAAGTAAATCTAACTTTTCGACCATCACTGTACATCCAATGCATACTTCAATAACTGAAAAAGAAATCCAAAAAGAAATCACTGAAATAATTAAATACTTTTACTTCCACGCTGAAGATGTTAAAAAGAAATAGAGTTGACCAAAATTACATTGCCAGAATGGGAAAAGCACTAGACCATTCAGGTATGACCTAAATCAAATCCCTTATGATTATACAGTGGAAGTGAGAAAAAGATTTAAGGGCCTAGATCTGATAGACAGAGTGCCTGATGAACTATGGAATGAGGTTCATGACATTGTACAGGAGACAGGGATCAAGACCATCCCCATGGAAAAGAAATGCAAAAAAAGCAAAATGGCTGTCTGGGGAGGTCTTACAAATAGCTGTGAAAAGAAGAGAAACCAAAAGCAAAGGAGAAAAGGAAAGATAAAGCATCTGAATGCAGAGTTCCAAAGAATAGCAAGAAGGATAAGAAAGCCTTCTTCAGCGATCGATGCAAAGAAATAGAGGAAAACAACAGAATGGGAAAGACTAGAGGTCTCTTCAAGAAAATTAGAGATACCACGGGAACATTTCATGCAAAGATGGGCTCGATAAAGGACAGAAATGGTCTGGACCTAACAGAAGCAGAAGATATTAAGAAGACGTGGCAAAAATACACAGAAGAACTATACAAAAGGATCTTCACAACTCAGATAATCATGATGATGTGATCACTAATCTAGAGCCAGACATCTTGGAATGTGAAGTCAAGTGGGCCTTAGAAAGCATCACTACGAATAAAGCTAGTGGAGGTGATGAAATTCCAGTTGAGCTGTTTCAAATCCTGAAAGATGATGCTGTGAAAGTGCTGCAGTCAATATGCCAGCAAATTTGGAATACTCAGCAGTGGCCACAGGACTGGAAAAGGTCAGTTTTCATTCCAACCCCAAAGAAAGGCAATGCCAAAGAATGCTCAAACTACCGCACAATTGCACTCATCTCACATGCTAGTAAAGTAATGCTCAAATTTCTCCAAGCCAGGCTTCAGCAATACGTGAACCGTGAACTCCCTGATGTTCAAGCTGGTTTTAGAAAAGGCAGAGGAACCAGAGGTCAAATTGCCAACATCCCCTGGATCATAGAAAAAGCAAGAGAGTTCCACAAAAATATCTACTTCTGCTTTATTGACTATGCCAAAGCCTTTGACTGTGTAGATCACAATAAACTGTGGAAAATTCTTCAAGAGATGTGAATATCAGACCACCTAACCTGCCTCTTGAGAAATCTATATGCAGGTCAGGAAGCAACAGTTAGAACTGGACATGGAACAACAGACTGGTTCCAAATAGGAAAAGGAGTACGTCAAGGCTGTATATTGTCACCCTGCTTATTTAACTTCTATGCAGAGTACATCATGAGAAATGCCGGACTGGAAGAAACCCAAGCAGGAATCAAGATTGCTGGGAGAAATATCAAGAACCTCAGATATGCAGATGACACCACCCTTTGCTGGGAGAAATATCAAGAACCTCAGATATGCAGATGACACCACCCTTATGGCAGAAAGTGAAGAGGAACTCAAAAGCGTCTTGATGAAAGTGAAAAGGAGAGTGAAAAAGTTGGCTTAAAGCTCAACATTCAGAAAACTAAGATCCTGGCATCCGGCCCCATCACTTCATGGGAAATAGATGGGGAAACAGTGGAAACAGTGTCAGACTTTATTTTTTGGGCTCTAAAATCACTGCAGATGGTGACTGCAGCCATGAAATTAAAAGACGCTTACCCCTTTGGAAGAAAAGGTATGACCAACCTAGATAGCATATACAAAAGCAGAGACATTACTTTGCCGACTAAGGTCTGTCTAGTCAAGGCTGTGGTTTTTCCTGTGGTCATGTATGGATGTGAGTGTTGGACTGTGAAGAAGGCTAAGCACCGAAGAAATGATGCTTTTGAACTGTGGTGTTGGAGAAGACTCTTGAGAGTCCCTTGGACTGCAAGGAGATCCAACCAGTCCATTCTGAAGGAGATCAGCCCTGGGATTTCTTTGGAAGGAATGATGCTAAAGCTGAAACTCCAGTACTTTGGCCACCTCATGTGAAGAGTTGACTCATTGGAAATGACTCTGATTCTGGGAAGGACTGAGGCAGGAGGAGAAGGGAATGACAGAGGATGAGATGGCTGGATGGCATCACTGACTCGATGGACGTGAGTCTGAGTGAACTTTGGGAGATTGTGACAGACAGGGAGGCCTGGTGTGCTGCAATTCATGGGGTCGCAAAGAGTCAGACATGACTGAGTGACTGAACTGAACTGATCTGATGAATTTGAAAACAGAGTTCAAGTGTCTTCCTATTCATATTTCCATTTATTTTCACCTTTTTCTGATTTTACATATATATCATTATTTAAGATAATATATTATCTTGCTGGTTGAATCCTAGAAGATCCACCAGAATAAGGAAGATAAAAGTGAACAAGACGAATGATAAAATAGTATAGGAAACAAGTATATTATATAATATATAAAACACTATTTTAGGAAAAATAAGTATTTATCTACTTTACATATGATTCTAGCAGTCTTTTTGGCTTCTAATTTCTGAGTACTCATTTTTTTCAATTTACTGAAAATTAGGAAAATATTTACTTGTGGTACTATACTGATTCAACATATAGCCCTACTCTTTTTCTGTATCACTTTACCAATTTATGTATATCAACAGAGAAGGGTAAAATAAAAAGAGGAATGCGGCCGAATATCTACTGAGACAGAATCAGTATCTTAACTGTATTAATTTGAGAAATATATAAAGAAACAGAAAGAAATAACTAAATATATATCTGAAAAATATTGCAAAAAATAAACAATTAAGATTTTTAAATAGGAGAGAGGAAACATTACTATAACCAAAAAACTAGACTCACAAAAATTAGTCTAAAAATTAGACTAACAAAAAGAAAATTTTCATGTATTCTTTTGCTTTTATGCAAAAATAAATTCTAATTCTGATATTCAAATTTAAAGGTCCATACTAGTCACGACATGAAGACAAGCTTCAAGAGAAATGGCCTAAGAGTTTTAACTATGTAGACAACGTTTACTATAGATCTTATCTAAATAAACTAGGGAAAGTGGATGGTATAATACAGAAAGAAGGGGAATTCGAATCTCAACGGAAGGACGTAAATACTGCTAAGCAAAAAACTGCAAATGCATACAGTTAGACTTACATGGTTAAGGGAACGAAATTTGAAGGTAGTCATATTGGGTGTAAATCCCCCTTCTACTACCTAATATATGTTGGGTATTTACTGAAAAATTCAACTTATTATAAAATGCCAATAGAACAATAAATACTATTATCATGAAGATGAAAAAAAAGCTAATAACTTTCAGGCAATTAGAATAGTACTTGGACTATAGAATGTGCTGTATAGGTGTTTATACAATAAAATGCATCAATTCAGTTTAGTCGCTCGGTCATGTACAACTTGATGCAACCCCATGGACTGCAGCACGTGAGGCTTCCCTGTCCAACACCAACTCCCGGAGTTTACTCAAACTCATGTCCTTAGAGTCACTGATGGCATCCAACAGTCTCATCCTCTGTCAGCCGGTTCTCCTGTCAACTTCAATCTTTCCCAGCTTCAGAGTCTTTTCAAATAAGTCAGCTCTTCCCATCAGGTGGCCAAAGTATTGGCGTTTCACCTTCAATATCAGTCCTTCCAATGAAGATTCAAGATTGATATCTTTTAGGATGGATTGGTTTGATCCCCTTACAGTCCAAGGGACTTTCAAGAGTCTTCTCCAACACCACAGTTCAAAAGCATCAATTATTCAGCACTCATCTTACTTTAGAGTCCAACTATCACATCCATACATGACTACTGGAAAAACCATAGCATGACTAGATGGACCTTTGTTGGCAAAGTAATATCTCCGCTTTTTAATATGCTGTCCGGATTGGTTATAGCTTTTCTTCCAAGGAGTAAGCGTCTTTTAATTTCATGGCTGAGGTCAACATCTGCACTGATTTTGCAGCCAAAAAGAATAAAGTCTGCCACTTTAGAGCCAAAAAGAATAAAGTCTGCCACTTTGGAGCCAAAAAGAATAAAGTCTGCCAAAAAGAATAAAGTCTATTTTTTTTGGAGCCAAAACAAATAAAGTCTGTTTCCTCTATTTTCTCCATCTATTTGCCATGAAGTGATGGGACTGGATGCTATGATCTTTGTTTTCTGAATGTTGAACTCTAAAGCCAACTTTTTCACTGTCCTCTTTCACTTTCATCAAGAGGCTCTTTAGTTCTTCTTTGCTTTCTGACTTAAGGGTGGTGTCATCTACATATCTGAGGTTCTTGATATTTCTCCCAGCAATCTTGATTCCAGCTTATGCTTCATCCATCCCAGCATTTCTCATGATGCACTCTGCATATATGTTAAATAAGCAGGATGACAATATACAGCCTTGATGTACTCCTTTTCCTATTTGGAAGCAGTCTGTTGTTCCAAGTCCAGTTCTAACTGTGGCTTCCTGACCTGCATCCATATTTCTCAAGAGGCAGGTCAGGTGGTCTGGTATTCCCATCTCTTTCAGAATTTTCCAGTTTATTGTGATCCACACAGTCAAAGGCTTTGGCATAGTCAATAAAGCAGCAATAGATGTTTTTCTGGAACTCTCTTGCCTTTTTATGATCCAGTGAATGTTGGCAATTTGATCTCTGGTTCCTCTGCCTTTTCTAAAACCAGCTTGAACATCTGGAAGTTCACGGTTCACGTATTGCTGAAGCCTGGCTTGGAGAATTTTGAGCATTACTTTACTAGCATGTGAGATGAGTGCAATTATGCGGTAGTTTAAGCATTCTTTGATATTGCCTTTCTTAGGGATTAGAGTGAAAACTGACCTTTTCCAGTCCTGTGGCCACTGCTGAGTTTTCCAAATTTGCTGGCATATTGAGTGTAGCACTTTGACAACATCATCTTTTAGGATTTGAAATAGCTCAACTGGAATTCCATCCCCTCCACTAGCTTTGATCGCAGTGATGCTTCTTAAGGTCCACTTGGCTTCACATTCCAGGATGTCTGGTTCTAGGTGAGTGATCACACCATCGTGATTATCTGGGTCATGAAGGTCTTTTTTGTACAGTTCTTCTGTGTATTCTTACCACCTTTTCTTGATCTCTTCTGCTCCTGTTAGGTCCATACCATTTCTGTCCTTTATTGAACCCATCTTTGCATGAAATATTCCCTTGGTATCTCTACTTTTCTTGAAGAGATCTCCACTTTTTCCCATTCTACTTTTTCCTCTATTACTTTGGACTGATCACTGAGGAAGACTTTCTTATCTCTCCTTACTATTATCTGGAACTCTTCATACAGAAGGGTATATCTTACCTTTTCTCCTTTGCTTTTGACTTCTCTTCTTTTCACAGCTATATGTAGACCTTCTCAGAGAGCCATTTTGCTTTTTTGCATTTCTTTTTGTTGCGAATGGTCTTGCTCCCTGTCTCCTGTATAATGTCACAAATCTCCATCCATAGTTCATCAAGCACTCTGTCTATCAGATTTAGTCCCTTAAATCTATTTCTTACTTCCACTGTGTATTCATTAGGAATTTGATTTAGGTCATGCCTGCATTGTCTAGTGATTTTCCCTACTTTATTCAATTTAGCATAAGGAGTTCATGATCAAAAGCAAAAGTCAGCTCTTGGTCTTGTTTTTGCCGACTTAATTGAACTTCTCCATCTTTGACTGCAAAGAATATAATCAATCTGATTTTGGTGTTGACCATCTGCTGATGTCCACATGTAAGTCTTCTCTTGTGCTGTAGAAGCAGGTGTTTGTTATGACCAGTGCATTCTCTGGGCAGAACTCTATTAGCCTTTGCCCTGCTTCATTCTGTACTCCAAAGCCAAATTTGCCTGTTACTCCAGGTGTTTCTTGACTTCATACTTTTGCATCCCAGTCCCCTATAATGAAAAGGGCATCTTTTTTCAGTTTTAATCCTAGAAGATGCTATAGGT
Organism: Budorcas taxicolor; assembly: GCF_023091745.1. NCBI lineage: Eukaryota > Metazoa > Chordata > Mammalia > Artiodactyla > Bovidae > Budorcas > Budorcas taxicolor. Next base: position 49,757,986 of record NC_068929.1, on the reverse strand, counting down.
CTTCATAGAACCATTCCACTTCAGCTTCTTTAGCATTACTGGTAGGGGCATAGACTTCGATTACAGTGATATTGAATGGTTTGCCTTGGAAATGAACAGAGATCATTCTGTCATTTTTGAGACTGCATCCAAGTACCAGATTTCAGACTTTTTGTTGACTATGATGGCTACTCCATTTCTTCTACAGGGTTATTGCCTGCAGTAGTAGATAATGGTCACCTGAGTTAAATTCACCCATTCCAGTCCATTTTAGTTCGCTGATTCCTAAAATGCATATTGCTATACAAATAAAATATGCCTTAATGCTTAAATTTATAATTATCAGAATACAAAATCTCTAAATATTCTCTAATGGAACTTGGAGAGATAAATGAAGAAACAAAATATAGTAAAGACTGACAAAATTCTTATATTTTTAAAAGAAGAGAAAATTTTTCATTACAGGTTTTTGAGGAAAATGTCTAAAGTATGCTTTAACATTAAAATGTAAAGGTAAATGCTAAAATACAAATGACATATTGAGGTTAGCAAACTTTGGGCAGTAAGCTAATAATATTTTTTTACATAATTTTAAAGTTTTATAAAGGAAAAATATATTACCCAGACTAAATCTGGTCCAAAATGTCTAAAATATTTACTATGTGGCCATTTAAGTAAAATCTTTGTCACTCTTATATAAGAAAAGTAAAGAAAAAGCAAGTAAAATATGAAAGGAAGAAAACAATCCAATTAAGAGAGAAAATTTATAGAAAGGAGATAATAGAAAGGAGATAATTTATAGTAAATAAAAGAATACTATACATATATTCAGATATATCATTCAGTTTATTTCAGTAGCTCAGTAATGTCTGACTCCTTTCCACCCCATGGATTGCAGCAAGCCAGGCCCTCCCTGTCCATTACCAACTTCCAGAGTTTACTCAAACTCATGTCCATCTCATCAGTGATGTTATCCAACCATCTCATCCTCTGTCATCCCCTTCTCCTTATGCCTCCAATCTTTCCCAGCATGAGAGTCTTTTCCAATGAGTCGGTTCTTCACATCAGGTGGCCAAATTATTGGAGTTTCAGCTTCATCATCAGTTCTTCCAATGAATATTCAGGACTGATTTCCTTTAGGAATAACATATTTGATCTCCTGGCAGTCCAAGTGTCTCTCAAGAGTCTTCTCCAACACCACAGTTTAAAAGCATCAATTCTTTGGTCTCAGCTTTCTTTATAGTCCAACTCTTGCATCCATACATGACTACTGAAAAAAACCATAGCTTCGACTAGTTGGGCATTTGTTGGCAAAGAAATGTCTCTGCTTTCTAATATGCTGTCTAGGTTCATCATAGCTTTTCTTCCAAGAAGTAAGCATTTTTAATTTCATAGCTGCAGTCACCATCTGCAGGGATTTTGGAGTCCTCCAAAATAAAGTCTCTCACCGTTTCCATTGTTTCCCCATCTATTTGCCATGAAGTGATGGGACCAGATGCCACGATCTTCGTTTTCTGAATGTTGAGCTTTAAGCCAACTTTTTCACTCTCCACTGTCACTTTCAGCAAGAGGATTTTTGGTTCCTTTTCACTTTCTGCCATAAGGGTGGTGTCATCTGCATATGAGGTTATTGATATTTCTCCTGGCAATCTTGATTCCAGCTTGTGCTTCTTCCAGCCCAGCATTTCTCATGATGTACCCTGCATATGGGTAATAAAGAGAATATAAAAACAACTCCAAAACATAAAAATCACACAAAGATAAAATATTGTCTATAGAAAAGTCAGTTTCTAGTTTTACACAATAAAAATATGAAAGTTGTTCAAAATTAGTAAAACATCAAGTTTAATAGGGAAACAAAAGGACAGGAAACATGACTATTCACTAGAAATTTTTAAAAAATTCTATATAATGTTAAGTTTTAAGAATTTAAGAGATTTTAATGTCATTTTTATGCCCCCCAGAGGTACAAACTATTATGTATAAAGTAGGCTACAAGTTTATATTGTAAAACATAGGGAATATAGCCAATAGTTTATAATAACTATAAATGTAGTATAACCTTTCAAATTATGAATCACTGTACTATGTGCCTGTAATGTTGTATGTCAACTATATACCTCAATAAAAAATATATAACCATAAAAATAGAAAACCATAATGATTGGGCTTTAAGGAAAGTATAAATGACAAACTATTCAAGACCAAGTAGAAAACATTATATTTAAACAGTAATGAGAAAAAAAAAATCTATCCCAGGTTGATCAAAAGTTCCTCCACATACTTAAGAAAGAGATTATATTCTTTAAACATTTATAACTAGTATATTAATAGTAACTGAAATATTCTCAATTATTTCAACTTGAAAAGTATCATCCTGATAACAAATCTTATCAAGGAAACCAGTTACACCTAAGTTAAGCAATAGAAAAACTCAGCTCTGCATGTTTTTATAAAAGCTTATTTTAAATATTGAGACAAAGAAAATTTAACAGAATATTAATCAAATGTCCAAGCAAATTATATCTTAAGATTTTGTGAAAGTTCAACATTATGAGGTTTACTAAAGTATTGCTGTTACATCAGGGTTTTCCAGATGGCTTAGTGGTAAATCATCCACCTGCCATTGCAAGGGATGCAGAAGACAGGTTTGACCTCTGGGTTGGGAAAATGCCCTGGAAGAGGAAATGGCACCCCACTTCAGTATTCCTGCCTGGAAAACTCAATGGACAGAGGAGCCTGTTGGGATACAGTCCCTGGGGTCACAAAAAGCCGGACACAACTAAGCAATTAAGCGTGCTCTCTCTCTCTCTCTCTCTCTCTCTCTCACTGTCTCACACACACACATGTTATATTAATGAATTAAAGTAGAAGAGACAAAAAAGTGGTACCACAAATTAACAAATCGAAAATAAACACACCTTAGAAAGCTACTAGAGCTGACTGTATTTTGCCATTATCTACTAAAAATAGCACATTGAATTTTGCATTAGAACTGATTATACACGTAACTACTTCTCTTTCTCTAGTTTTTTTTATATAGCATGTGCATGAACATGGATGTACTTGTTCACCAAATGTCAATTACATAAATGTTCAATCATTACCTTGAGCCCTGGAACAATACAAAACTGAAAAGTCTAGTATCTATTTCTACTGGGAAAGTTAGCAACAAAAACAAATAAAAAAGTCATTTTATTTTGTTCCAAACAGATCTTCTTCTCTCCTCTGTGTACAAGTGAAGATAGGAACTTCGAGTTTTCCTGAGGTATGCCCCATAGATTATTAAGAGTTCTAACACCTTTCTTCTAGATAATCATAGTAACATATGTGACCTATAGTATTAATTTATAGTATGCTTTGGTATTCTATGATAAAATTCTGGGAAAGTGTCATATATGAAGTTGTTTTTTAATTATTTAGGGAAAATAGTGTGCGTTAATCACTACTGCAGTTTAGTTATTGAATTCTGATAGCACTCAAATAAAACAGCTTAATAAACTATTGAAATCTGGCTAAATAATTAAGGAATAATTAAGAAACAATTAACATATTAAACATGTTGACTAAATCACATAAGCTATCTGTGATAGAAATGAGACCTGGATATCAAGTTTTATGATTCCTTTCAACTGATTTTAAATTATGCATTATACGAGAGTAAGAATTTTCACATGGATAATCTCATTTAATTGTTACAACAATACTCGAAGAAAGACTTTGTTATTATTTTCATTTTATAGTATGGGATGCTGAAACTTTGGTTACTTCAGTGTTTTCTCACAATTTTACCTACTGGTTATTAGGGACAGACTTGACATCAAACAATTCAACCACATTTTGCTATCATCAGCTATTATTACTTTGGGCTAATTCATTCCATCAGTGGGTTTTAGTAAATTCTTCATGAGTTCATTCTTTCAGTCTGACAATTTGTTAAAAACAACTGTGCACATATTCTAATATTTCTGATAAAGTTTCTGCATAGAACTTTCTTAAATATTTGAAGGCAACTCCAAAGCACAATAAATAAAAGAGTGTGTGTGTAGGAACACAAGCATGAGGAAGAGTGGTTGCAGAACCTTATTTCCTGCCATCCATCTTTGGGATGAACCTAAGATCTCTTAAAGTCATTCTGATAATCAATTGGAAGCAATTCTAGAAATGTCACCAGAAACAGTACTTGTCTGTTTCTTCAGTCAAAACCCCAATCTTGCTGCGTGTAATGTGACTAAGATAATAGGATGACATTTCCAGGAGTATCAATTTGACTCTATGAACTTCTGTATGCACAGAGAGGAAACACATTCAGAGCAAGGGCTAATGGGTGAATTCCCTAGTTCTCCTTGAAGCTGACAGCCACTCTTACCTCATCCTGCCCTGGAATGTTATCTTTTTGTTTGTTTGTTTTACAGTCAGAAACTATATCAGGATGCATTAAGTATAAAACAAAAAAATATGAAACAGAAAGCAAACTAATGCAAGACTAGGCAGATTTCCATATATAAGTGTGAAGCAGCAAAAAGCAAATATAGCATCACTATCAAATGAAGTCAAGCTGCTCAAAAAACACATATTTACAAATAGGACTGTTGAAGTAGATGCTATTATGTAAGACAGAAAACTCTTTGCCAGCACATGGAGCACTCAAATTCCTCTCTCTCATACTCCATTTATTGATATGTTAATTAAAATATTTATTTATTAAGACCATTTCTTTCAGTATTTTTTCCATTTATGTAGACTTCTTTAGTGTACTGGAGAGTCATAAACCTACATTTTAGGCATGTCACTGATTCAGACTGATTTTTTTTTTTCCTAACTAATGCAAGTAAGTGGAGTATATTTTACGAATTATCTGTTATATGCTCACTTCTTAATATATGTACACTTTTAAAAGGAAAATATTCTAGATAGAGAGTTAATTTCCTTAAGCTTCTGGCAAGCAAGTATTTCCCATATCATTTTCCATTTCTCAGAGAGAAATAATGAACATTATAGAATTTAATATACATGCTTTTATTGATTTAGGAGGGGGGGAAGCTCTTAAAGAAAATAAAACTCCAAAGTATCTTATTAATATTTAATTTTTAAGTAGTAAGTATTCAGGGTTTCAATATGAAGTACAATACTTACTTTAGAGGATCAATATATATTTCTGAAATTAGCACATTTTTTCATTGTTTCTGATATTAAAGTAATGAATTACTAATATTAATACTAAATACCTACACTGCTTCCTCTGAAGAAAGAGATATTATCATGAGTACTTGTTTCTGAGAGATATTCATATGTGTGATCCCTAAAGTAATTCAATGTATGAATTCTTTGTGAAGAATAAATATGTGTTTTCTCCAGACTATTTATAACGATATATGCGGCATCTGCTTGTAACAGGTATATGGCAGATATTAAATGATATTTGTTGATCACATAAAGGAAATAGGAGAAAAGATTTATTATTGGGAGATGTAATATTTATTCTACAGAAGATTATTGTCATGTGAATGGTTTACTGAAGGCCTGCTAGAGGGACTGTCCAAGTTAACATTGAGGCACTTGCATTATCTCCCAGAAAAAAAAATTATAATGTAACTGCATCCTAATGAGACAATCCTACATTTGCCTTGGTTATGAAAAGAAATGCAATAAATTTCTATCCTAGTCATATTGGTGATATACATGAAAACAAAGTGAAAGTGAAGTCACTCAGTTGCGTCCGACTCTTTTCGACCCCATGGACTGTAGCCCACCAGGGTCCTCCATCCATGGAATTTTCCAGGCAAGAGTACTGTTTATCTGAATCTCAGGTAGTTTGTGTGAAATGGATTTTTTTTGTTGTTTTTCATGGCCATAATTTGAGTCAATTATAGCAAAGAGTCTGGGACACATACAAAAAGTGAGCTTTTGACCATATAGTCATATGTATATATAATCAATAATTTTTGGAGGCAGTAAACAGTTCTCCAATCCCAGATTTGTCTCTTGACAGCTGTGCATGTTATCTGGGCACTTAGGACATCAGAGCCTAATTTTACATATCACAAAATTCCTGGAATTTTTTTTTATATTTGCAATAGAATGATGCATCAAAACTATGTGAAAATCATCTATTGTAACTAACATATTGATAATTACCTTACACAGATATTGTATGCTTTTTTTTTTAACCACAGATGCCAGATCTTAGTTCCCCAAACAGGGATCCAACCGATGCCCACTGCAGTGGAAGCATGGAATCTTAACCACTAGAACACAAGGGAAGTCCCTGTACGTTATTCCGGTTGCTTTCATTTCCCTCACTGTCATTCCCCCTTTATTAAGAAAGACCAGAGAATGCATGATATGTATTGAGCAAGCCCAGCTATTTTTTAAATCAGTGTATGATATTAATGAATCATCAAGAAGAACTATATCAACACTGCCACTAACCCTTTGATATATGAAAAATACAATTATCTTAAGCAAGTATGAGTTTAGGAAGATCAACTATATCATATGTTGCAGGTGATAAATAATCCGAGGACAAGTTAAGAAAATAGCATTGACATATATATGCTGTGCTGTACTATTCTTAGTCACTCAGTCTTGTCCGACACCTTGTGACAGAATGGACTGTAGCCCACCGGGCTCCTCTGTCCATGGGATTTTCCAGGAAAGAATACTGGAATGGTTTCCCAACCCAAGGATCAAACCAGGTCTCCCTCATTGCATACGGATTCTTTACCGTCTGAGCCACCAGAAAGCCCAAGAATACTGGCGTGGGTAACCTATTCCTTCTCCAGGGGATCTTACTAACCCAGGAATTGAACTAATCGGGGTCTCCCACATTGAAGGTGGACTCTTTACCAATTGAGTTACCAGGGAAGCTCCCATATATATGTTATCATGTGTAAAATATATAGTTAGTAAGAAGCAGCTAGATAACACAGGCAGCCCAGCCTGGTACTCTGTGTAACCTAGAGTGTAGGGGAGAGAGGCTGAAGACGGATTTTATATATATATATATATATATATATATATATATATATATGTATGTATGTATGTATAATTATTATATAATTATATATATATGTATAATTATTATATAATTATATATATATGTATAATTATATAATTATATATATATGTATAATTATATAATTATATATATATATAAAATTGTGGCTGAATTGCATGTTGTGTGACAGAAAGCAACATAACATTACAAAGCAATTACCCTCTAATTAAAAAAAAATAAAAAATAGTAATTCCAAAAGTAAGTAAGCAATTCCAAAAGTAATAATAAATAATAACAATCTGAAGACTGGCCCATTAGGCCTCTCAAAAGCTGCACTAAACTATAGCAGATCCTAGCAAAAGGCCTTTAACTCTTCTTTCTTCCTCCCTTCCTACTTCTTTCCTCCCTTTGTTTTTTGTTTGTTTGTTGGTTTTATTCTTAGCCTATATAATGGGTGCAAGTTTCTGAATTCTGTGTATAGAAGGATATTTTGAAAAAAATAAAAAAGTATTAGCAGTTTAGGCTGAAGAGTAAACTTCCTGAGAATAAGTACCAGTCTTTACCCCCATTAATTCACATATGACCCAATGCACAATACGCTGGAAAATGACTTCACCTGATTTACCTAATCAGAAAATGTTAAGCTGTAAGGACAAAGAAATTCTTAGATCCAAATTCTGCCCCAAGCTATAAACATTTATTGTACATAAACAGTCAGAGAGACAATCACACAAACTCTTCTGTTGTTCTCAGAAGCCCCATTCTCTAGCCTGACAATCTCAGCTCACCATGCCTGCTATACACAGTTATAGCTGTATTTTGATACTTTAGAAAAATAGAGTCCTTTCTAAAATGGTGTGTAGCATAACTCACTGTGCTCACAATCTTGATTGCTATCCCCGTGTTACTAACTATTGAGTATATTTGCTGTTATCTGTCTTATTCATTGACAAATAGCAGGACCTGAACACTCTTCTTAAATAACCTTCTATTTTGAGCCCACTCATTTCACCAATGACAAGATAGCTATAAACTCAGTTATGTGAATTAACAAACACTTTCATGTAGATCATTTCTAATAGAATTTCAAATATTAAGCAATCACTATCTAGAATGCTCAGACATTATAAAGGTACTTCAAATGCTGAATTAACTCAACACAACAGACATAGAGATATTATCCTATTTTTATTAATTTTAATTTTTTGTAAAACTTTACCTTTTTAAATAGTAAATTGTGCCATCTTTTGAACGGAGAAGGCAATGGCAACCCACTCCAGTACTCTCGCCTGGAAAATCCCATGGATGGAGGAGCCTGGTAGGCTGCAGTCCATGGGGTCGTGAAGAGTCGGACATGACTGAGCGACTTCACTTTCACTTTCATGCATTGGAGAAGGAAATGGCAACCCACACCAGTGTTCTTGCCTGGAGAATCCCAGGGACGGCAGAGCCTGGTGGGCTGTCGTCTATGGGGTCGCAAAAAGTTGGACACGACTGAAGCGACTTTGCAGCAGCAGCATAGTCTATGTTCACTTATTTACTTTGTTTTCTCCATTCTACCTCAGTGGCCTGTAAAACAGACGCTTTCTCATAATGTCTCCAGTCCCTTAGGAAAATTGCAAAAACCATTCCCTTTTTACTGTTAACTTGTTAAGTTCACTTAACTCCAAGACCTTACGTGAAAGCTGCTCAGTCATGTCCGAATCTGTGTGACCCCATGGACTATAGAGTCCATGGAATTCTCCAGGCCAAAATACCACAGTGGTAGCCATTCCCTTCTCCAGTGGATCTTCCCAACCCAGGGATCGAACCCAGGTCTACTGCATTGCAGGTGGATTCGTTATCAGCTGAGCCACCAGGGAAGCCCCACTCCAAGACATTCAGTTCAGTTCAGTCCCTCAGTCATGTCCGACTCTCTGTGACCCCATGGACTGCCACACACCAGGCCTCCCTGTCCATCACCAACTCCTGGAGCCTACTCACACTCATGTCCATCCCATCAGTGATGCCATCCAGCCATCTCATCCTCTGTCATCCACTTCTTCTCCCACCTTCAATCATTCCCAGCATCAGGGTCTTTTCAAATGTGTCGGTTCTTCGCATCAGGTGGCCAGAGTATTAGAGTTTCAGCTTCAGTATCAGTCCGTCCAATGAATATTCATGACTGATTTCCTGTAGGATTGACTGGTTGGATCTCCGTGCAGTTATCTAAGGGACTCTCAAGACATTAAGGAACAATAAACAAAGTCGAAACTAGCATACATAAGACCATACAGTTTTAAATAGGTTTAGAGTGTATCAAGGTCCCTTTTCTGGAGTATCTGACTTCTTATTGAAATGATTCCTGAAAGAGTCACTGGTGTTTGCCCTTGTTGATATCTGAGGAGGAGGCTTGCCTGTGCCTTCCAGAAATCAGCTCTTTCCCTTCTTCTTAATGAAGGTCATAACTCTGCTTTTACCACCTACTTCCCCAAATGTATTAAATATAAGTATCATCCTGGGAACTGTCATGGATATCCTTATCTCCAATTCTAATCATACCAGTTTTAAGGGTCTTTTGTCTGGCTTAGTAAGGAATGTCTCTGAGGCATTTTAAAATACTAATCTGAAGAATGGATGAGTTTTATACATAGATACATTTTTCCTTCATTTTCTTTCATTGGAAAAATGGAGCTTGAGAAGATAGTGAAAATTCATTTACCTAACATTATGTACCAAACGAACACAAATTTTTAAAAATAAATTTTTACTACCTATATGAAAATTCAAGATCATTTATCATCTTTTGTACTTAGTTATTGATAAATACCTAGATCAAAACTGACACATGTTAGTCTAATCTTTTAAGTCAAATTATGAATTCCATTTTCTAATAGAGAATATTGATAAAGGAGCAGTAAGTTAGTTTGAAGTGGATACTGTATTTAACATGTTACACTGATTATACTGTGATGGATTATAAAACCTCTACACTAAGTATGACAAAGGGAAGACAAACTGCTTTAGGTTTATAATTTATCCTTTACTGACTTTATCCCGACACAATGAAACATATCACCACTTAAGATTTTCTCCAGACTATCAATCAATCAATCAATCAATAAGTGAGCCAAGGTATGACTGAAATCAGATAATTTTAAGACTGGCTTCAAAACCCATGAGTTTACAATACTCCAGCACATTTTACAATGATGACAGCAGATGATTACATAAAAGTCTATCAATAGAACCATAGGTATTTTTAATTAATAATTAAAATTTGAGCTTGTTTTCCTAAAGAATTTAATGAAATTTCAAACTTATATGCAAATATAAGATAAAAGTGGGCTTCCCTGGTAGCTCAACTTGTAAAGAATCCACCTGCAATACAGGAGACCCCGGTTTGATTCCTGGGTCGGGAAGATCCCCTAGAAAATGGACAGGCTACTACCCACTCCAGTATTCTTGGAATTCCCTGGTGGTTCAGACAGTAAAGAATCTGCCTGCAATGTGGGAGAGCTGGGTTGCGAAGAACCTCTAGAGGAGGACATGGCAACCCACTGCATGGGGAATCCTTGCCTCAAATCCCCATGAACAGAGGAGCCTGGTGAGCTACAGTCCATGGGGTCACAAAGAGTTGGACACGACTGACTAAGGTAATACAAATTTTAATATGTGTGCTAAGTTGCTCAAGATGACCAACTATTTTGCAACCCCTTGGACAGGTGCCCACCAGGATCCTGTTTCCATGGAATTTTCCAGGACACAATACTGGAATGGGTTGCCATTTCCTTCTCCAGGGATCTTCCCAATCTAAGGATCAAACTTGAGTCTCCTGTGTCTCCTGCTTTGCAGGCAGATTCTTTACTATTGTGCCATCTGGGAAGCCACTATAATATGTACTTAGACTAAATACACATGTGATTCACATTTAGTAAGAAAATAATAAATTTAAAGTTGTTATATCATTTGAAATATTTTTACTATTATTTATGTTATTAATTTCCAATTTTACCAAATAAACTTTTGTATGATTTTGTAAACTGATATTTTGCAGATATTTTTACATCATGTTTTTATTACACTTTCCTAAAACCATCATAAGAAGCTTAGTTACTTGGTCCAAAATGGGACCTTTTCATGTTTACCAGCTATTAGTGATTTACATGTACCAAATTATCTGTAAATAAAGTGTTTATGGCATCATCAAAGGAATATCTTTACAGCAAATTTTACAGTTTTTTAGATTCTGAAACTATAACCTTGATATTTTTAGTAAACTCCCCAAATATGCAACACAAATATAGATCAGAGCAAAAAACATAAATAAATAGCTCAAAAATATTTCAGAAAGTAAAAAAAAAAAAAATCCATGCTACCAATAGTCAAATCAGTAAATAATAATTATTCTTATTATGTCAACTTTATTTAAATTTAATTTTTAAAATTTATTAGTAAACTAAATCACAAAATTCTCATTTGTAGAAGTATTTTTAAAATTGAAGTAAAAAAAATACCTTTAATTATCAGAACTTCAACTCTTGCCATCTGTTTCCTAAGCAAAGTTCAAGCTAAGCACCTTGCAAATAATTTGGAAAAAGTAAAAAAGGATTTGGAGACAGAAGATTCATTTACTTATGAGTTAGGTAAGTTAGCCAAGCCAATTAGCCCCATTGAGTTTTGATTTTTTAAATTTAATAATGATTAAATGAGACATTTCCTTTGCATGTAATTTATAAACTGCTTAATGATATAAAATAGCTCCATTTAATAGAAATATACTGAGTATGACATATATAATTTTAACTTTCTAGGGGCCAATTAAAAATTTAAAAGAAACAAGGTGAAATTAATTTTGTTTTTTTAACCCCAAAATATCTCGAATGCTTCTTCCACACATCACCAATATAAAAAATATTCTTGAGATGTTTTATATACTTTTTTTTCATATTTAATATTTGCTATCCATGTGTGGGCTTCCCTGGTGGCTCAGTGGTAAAAAAAATCTGCCTAGTAATGCAGAAAATGCAAGAGATAGGGGTTTGATTTCTGGCTTGGTAAGATTCCCTGGAGGAGGAAATAGTAACCCATTCCAGTATTCTTGACTTGAAAATCCCGTGAACAGAGGAGCCTGGTTTACAGTCCACGGGGTTGCAGAAGAGTCCGAAATGACTGACTAAACAACAACAATAACAACAATTCAGTGTGTATTTTACACTTCCAGTGCATTGCAATTATGAAGAGTCACATTTTAAGTGTTCAGTGATGATAAACAGGTACAAACATTGAGTTTTACTGAGAGTGTCTTGATTAATATTATTTTCGGTTTATAACAATGGAAGATAGGCAGTATAATCTAGAACAGGACAAGATCGCACAACAGATAAGCAATTTCAAGTGAGCTAAATTTAAATCTATTAACACATAACATAAATAGTCATTTAATATACAAAATAAACATACACTGAATACATATAAAATAAGAAAAATTTCTTGATTACACATATAAATTGAAATGCGTTATACTATGTCCTGTTTTTTGGTTTGTACCCAGTAATCAAAGAAAAGTCATTTGTTTACCACTTAAGATAATGCCCAACACTTGAAGGAGAAAGAACTCAGATTCCCTCCTACAGATACCTTATCTAATAAATCTGCTGGTGGATTAGAAGGGCTATGTAGTACCCCTAGCTATATTTTCTGAGGGATACTCTTTTGCAAAATATTAGAATTATTCAAGCAATATTCATAAAGCAAGGGAAGATTATATAAGGTAGAAATTGTTCTAGAGCATTTTCTTCCTACTCTACAAGTCCCTCCAAGTTAGTACTTATAAATTTTTTTCCCCAATCCCTGCATGTGGATCATGTTTATCTATATTGTAGATTTGATAATTTGCCTGAGAGCTAGTTATGTTAGTCTAAATAATTCAACTGTTTTGTGCATGTAAGTGTAGTCTTTAAGATACATTATCTGTAAGAAAAAAAGGTTAGATCTTTTCTTCTTTCACAAATGATAAATGCCAGTAGCAATTTGTTTTGGATAAAGAAAGGTGCTTATAAATGGGAGGGGGAAACCAGATTTGAAATATTTGAATAAGTGCCTGAAAACTATTTAAATTGATTCATTGTAGGGAAATAATAATCCCATTGGTAGTTTACAGAAAAGAAAAATCACAATGACTTTATTAGGAATCATAACAGACTGCATAAATTACAACTGACTCTGAATAAATATTTTTTACATCAGTGTATTTCAAGGCTACCTATTCTTCCTACTCGTTACACACATATATGTAGCTACAGATAAGACAATATTTATACAAATGAATCTAAAATAAATATTTGGTAAAGGAAATATAATCTTTGGCAGTAAATAAGCACATTTTTTGAAAGTAAATGCATAACATCCCTTTAAGGAAAATACACCTCATTTCTGTTCAATACAATTGTTATGAAAAAGCAAAACCTATTGGCTTTTTATTTACTACTATCTGAAACATTTTTATTCCATTAATAAAGAGATCTTGTTATTTACAATTTTAATATTAATATTCTAGGTCAGAGGTATGAATCTAATTACTAAGTACTTCGAATAACATCAAACACATATGCATGTTTCTATGAATATTAGTTTAGTAGAGAGGTTTCTATTATATTAAATAAAACATTTATTTACAACATTATTTTAAATTAGTGTTACCGAATATATTAACCCATTGAATATAGAAGAAGAGAAAGACTACTAAACAGATGCATTTTTCATTTACAGGTTGACTTTCATCTGACCAACAAAATTGGCTTTCTCCAAAACTGAGTAAACATAAGAATGGGAATGAAATTGTCCCCTAGGTTTGGGGGATTATCTAAAGTAATCAGTAGCATATAGGATTAAATAAAAGTATCTTTGAATACAAAAGTATAAGGAGTGAAATTGTTGCTAGTGTTATTCTTTTTAAGATTTTCCATGAATAGTTTTAAGGAAAAAGCATGGAACTTTTAAATTTGTGGATTTTAAATGACATTCACTTATTTGAGAATAAAAAAAAGTGATGGGAATTAAAAAAAACAAAAATGAGGTTTGATTACTGTTAAGAGAAGTAATAGAATAATTTTATTTTTAAGCTTTTTATTTTATGTTAGAGTATGTACATGCATGCTTAGTTGCTCAGCTGTGTCCAATTCTTTGCAACCTCATGGACTATAACCTGCCACGCTCCTCTGTCCATGGGAATTTCCAGGCAAGAATACTGGAGCGAGTTGCCATTTCCTAGTCCAGGGGATCTTCCCAGCCCAGGGAATGAACCTCATGTTTCCTGCACCTCAATTTTTGCCTCTGCACCACCTGAGTATAGCCAATGAACAAATACTGTCATGATAGCTTCACATGAACAGCAAAGGGATTCAGCCATATGTATACATGTATCCATTCTCCCCCAAGGGCTTTCCAGGTGACAGTGAATCCACCTGGGAAATGATAATGGTAAAGAATCCACCTTCCAAAGCAGGAGATGCAGGTTTGATCCCTGGGTCAGAAAGATCCTCTTGAGGAGGAAAATGACTACCCACTCCAGTATTCTTGCCTGAAAATTTTCATGGACAAGAGGAGCCTGGTGGGCTACAGTCCATGGGGTCACAAAGAATTGGACATGACTGAGTACACACACACATTCTCCCCCAAATTTCCTTCCCGCAGAGGCTGCCACATAAACTCAGACTAGCTTTAAAGCATGTCGTCTGTAGATTACCTATTGTGGACTTTGCAATAAGATGAGGAATTTGTGACATAAGATAAATCATCTGTTCTATGTCCTTAAGTGAACTGTATATATAAAGAGTCCAAAAGTCAGAACACAGTATCACAGGGCTGATACAGAGAAATGGGTGTCAGGTGAGCCTCACTCCTTTTGAAGATTCAAGGGGAGAATCTATTCTTTGTTTCTTTCAGCTTCATGTGTCTGCGAGAATTCTTTAGTTTGTGGCTGCTCCACCCCTATTTCTGCCTCCCTGATCATATTGCCCTCTACTCTTTTATATGACATATTCTTTCACCTTCTTCTTATAAGAGGAACACTGGTAATTACATTTGGAGTGCACCAAATAATAGCCAGCATAATCTCTTCATATCAAGATTCTTAACATCTGCTAAATCTTTGCCAAATAATGGAGCATTCACTGTTTCTGTAGATTAGTATGTAAACGTTTTATACAGAGCTGTTACTCAGACTTCCATAACAACTCATCAACAGTTTAATGGTAAAGAAGTAAAAAACAAAATATTTGTTTGTCATTCATTAACTTGAAAAACAATTTTTGAAGAATATGGTGGTAAAGCACTTTTTGTATTTTTAGTGCATTTTGACCCTTAGTATGCAGTGTTTTAAAAAAATTAAATTTTGATAATAAATTTTATGAGAAATTCTCATTGTTGAGTTGAACTCCTTAACTGCTAAGTATGTTTTATGAATGTTTTTATATTGGTAAATGATAGCTTATATGTGAAAGATTTTTGCATTTATGTAATAATGCAAGATCATTAATTTTATACACACATGCATATATGGTATTAAATTCATTATGCTTTAAAATGCATTCTGGCATTTTGAGAAAACGTGAGGCATGACTGTGTTCAACAAAATTCAAGAGAGTATATTTAAAGAACTAACTGACTTTAATAGATGATTAATGAGTTGGGCAGCATCACATCTGAAGGGTTTTCTAAATGGTTATACAAAACAGGAGGTTTTAATAAGCAGAAGTATAGAGTGAGAGAGCTATTAGCAAAAGGAAAAGAAAAGATTATTTTTAGAACAGAAAATCTTCTTTTGCAGGGGAATAGAACAGCAGAACAGCATGGGTTTTATCATGCAGATAGCATCTTTTGTTCTCTGGTGTGGTATAGAAAGGGCACATATATGACACATAACCTCTTTGGTACTGACCAGAAAATTCCAAATGGTTGAGTAAGATTATATTTCTAGAGAAGATCAAAACTACAGTTACATTCGATATTAAGTCTAGGTTTGGTGGGTCTGTGATTTTCTTAACAATTCCCTTCGTTTTGATCAAAATTTTTGGCCTGAGCAGTATAATCAAAATTTAAGGTCTTAGCTTCACTCTCAGTTACAGTTCTGCTGCTGCTGATGCTGCTACTGCTACATCGCTTCAGTCGTGTCCGACTGTGTGACCCTATAGATGGAGTCACAGATAGGAGGCAGCCCACAGCCTCCTCTGTCCCTGGAATTCTCCAGGCAAAAATACTGGAATGGATTGCCATTTCCTTCTCCAATGCGTGCGTGCAGGGTAAGTCGCTTTAGTCGCATCCAACTAGTTACAGCTTTACAGCTTATTAATCCTTAGGGTGATGTGACATTTTTGCTTAATCCCTATGACATTCAAAAGTCATGGTTCCAGGTTCAAAACCCATAAATCTGTGATTCTCTTTGCTTCTTTTCTAATGTTCCAGTCTTAGGGAGATTGTTTGTCTGGGGTGAGCCACTGCAAATATCTATTTAAAACTTCTGAGATGATACAATGTGCAAAGGGAATTATTATGTTTGTAGTAAACAGAATAATTCCCAATATTTGGAGTACACTTTGAAGTTATGGTCCCCAAGACCCAAGCCAATCAAAGAAAGACCCTATTGAAGGAGTTATCTTTTTAAGCCAAGTGGCTGGCTTGCTTAATGATTATACTTAACTAAGTTTCAACTTCCCCACAAATGTCAGTCTAAGCACAGCAGCTGGTGTCGGCCACAGAACAAATACCTTCTTATTCAGGTAAAGATAATCCAGGACTATTTATATTCAAGAACAACTTTGGCCAGGAAGTTTAAGGATCTTTGCTGGGAAGCTAATGTTTTAGCAATTTGTATGCACTCCTAACAAAGCAATAGATTTATTCACAGGGATTACTGTGTCTTCCCCTTCAATCAAGGAGTTAAACAGATCTTTAGCACATATGCAGAGAGAATCTCCTACCTGAAATAAAATGTCATCCTAAATGCTTTTCAAAGATGGATGCTGTTCTTGAGATTTCTTAGAGAGTGAGGGCAAACATGATGTAGATAATTATAGATATGTCTGAACCTATGACAAGTACAGGAATCTGAAAAGGTAGCCCCCTTTGCAATGGTCTGAGAGATCAGATGATGGTGGTGTGTTTCTAGATTTCTAGACCAATGAGAAGACAAAGAAAACAACAACAACAAAAAAAAAACAGGGAGGGATGTGTTTAGCTAAGGTAGTAAGTCTTGATCCAGCATCTGGGGCAGAAGCAGTTTACCTGGATGTCAGCTACTTCTCTTGCTTGTGAGTTTGAGGTCTCCACATTTGTACAGAACCAGGTATCACGTGGATTCCTGCTTAGCTGTGAGATGTATATCCAAGGCTCAATACCTTCTAGCATTGCAACCGTGTCAGCGGTTAGTAGCACTTGGTAAGATACCTTTACAGTAGCACTTGAAAGGCTGTCTTCATTCTTAGTGATTCCCAAATCAGAAGGGTAGGGGAAAATTGGAAATACTAGTTTGGTGAGTCATTTGAGGAAACTGGAAGAATTAATGATCCAGTTCCAGTTTGCAAGTATATAACAAAACCTCACAGACAATTAACAGGACTAGAATCTGAAGCCTACAGAGGTAAAAATGTAATTTTTCTCTTTACAATTACCCCCCATGTTTTACTAAAGATAATCACAGTAAAACTAATATGTTTATATTAAACTTGACCTGAATATTTATATTCTTACATGCAGCAAGAATAGTAATTGAGTATAAATTCTTTTTAAAGACTGTTTTGCCAGAACCTTGTAGGAAAGTTCCCAGGTTTATTTTTTCTAAGCAGTTCCTTAAAGCTGCCTGATCATATCTGACCCCATGCACATCTCTTTCAGATATGACATTCTGTTCAAAACCTTGGTAGTATAGCCAATTCTATTTATGTCCTGTTTCAGTGAGAACAGATTCTTACTGAGCTTATGCAGATAAATATATTGTCATGAAAATAAGAATATTGAGAGTTTCTGAATTCTGAAGGAATTAAGTGTAGACAAAAAATAAATAGTCTGCCTTTGTTCACAAAGGTGGACTTTACGAAATTACTGTAAGTCATAGATAGCTTAAGTGAAAAAGTCTCCTTTAAGTCTAGGGGAAAAAAAGAACCACCTTCTCAGTTCATATAATCCCATGTAATTCATACTTGTTCTATTTGAATGCATTTTTTTCCATTGGTTGTCTCAACTTTGCCTGATGCTTGAGGGTTAAAGGAGCAGTGGTAATTCCAAGAAGTTTGTAAGATTTTCACAAAGACTTGTATGAGTAGCCCAGTGAAGTGGGTGTCTCAGTCACTGGAGATTGTTGATGGTATTCCTGAAGTGGGAAACACATCTTCTAAATGTCTTTGCCACTAAGAGAGCGTCAGAACTGTGGAAAGGAAAGACTTCTACCTTTCCAGAAAAAAGAAAAAATATAGATACAATAAGATGTCCACACTAAATGGAAGTTGAATGATTTCCAACTGTAAGAGAGTTCAAAGAGTCCAGAAAGAGGAGATCTGAGGCCTCTAGAAAGAAAGGTAGTTTTTGTTTGTCTTT
Organism: Budorcas taxicolor; assembly: GCF_023091745.1. Classification (NCBI taxonomy): domain Eukaryota; kingdom Metazoa; phylum Chordata; class Mammalia; order Artiodactyla; family Bovidae; genus Budorcas; species Budorcas taxicolor. Next base: position 49,739,436 of record NC_068929.1, on the reverse strand, counting down.
GTTTTTAATGCAGTATGGCCAGTGAAGAAATGCAAAAAAAAAAAAAAAAAAAAGGAAAGAAACTGAAAACGGTTTTCTTGGATGGCTCAAAGCCCCAGTTGTTCATTTAATGTATGGCTATTGTTTACCAACATCAAATTATTTGATTCAGAATCAGACTTTCTCAGTGTTGCAAGGGCATCAAGATGGCAAACATCTGGCAGTAAGGGGGTCTTTTTTTTTTTTTTTTTTTGCAGAAGTAGAATTAATGTCATGTGCATGTGCTGCAATTCTTCTCAATTCTGTTGCTACTGCTTTTGCATGAAAGTCAGCCAGGGTGCTTCCCTGATACTCGGGTTTAGTCCTTTTAGTATGAGCCTCAATTTTGATGACTGCAACTTCAGAAGGAAAGAGAATAAAGTCAGAAGATCATTTAATTTTTTGTCCATTTCTAATTGGGGTCCCAGAGGATGATATAAACATTTAAAAATAATAACTAGAATTACAGGTGATAACATCATACTAAAACATATCATGTTTCTAGGAATTCCACACAATTTTTAGAATATTTATATATTGATACAAATACACAATAAATAAGGCTTAGTATTATCATACTTTCTTATTTGACAATGCTTTCTATGTAATTTAACATCTTATATAGCCCTAATTAATTTAACAAATAAAATCTTACCTCTGAAAGAAAACCTCAGAGGTATCCTACAGATTATCATGCACCCCCCTTGAAGAGGAACTAGGTCTCTGTTTTATTGCTGAACTATTGTCATTGTCTTTCTTCTTTAACTGCTTTTCCTTTGTTTCTGCACTGCTTCACTTCTCAAGTCAGTAACTGACTGTGCCTGCTCTTTGGGACTCAGGGAAGGCCTGGGAGACTAAACCTTTTTCTATAAACAAGAAACAGGGGACTTGAAGGGGTTTTTGTACCCAGAAGGGTCCCTCAGGATCCAGCTTGGTTTCATATCAGGTATACATGAGAGAGACCCAGGAAAACTGAATAACTTTCCAAAATGGATAAAACCCTCACTTGTAATGTCATCTTTAGCTAAAGAAAAAGAGGATATCGGGGATAACATTTTTGTGTCTTCAAAGGGGAGAAAGGTAATTCACATGGACATGAAATGTTTGACAAATGTTTGTTGTACTAGGCAGAGACAATTGGACACAGAAAGGGATTTTAGCAGATTTTGCTAGATTCCTCCCTGTCTTCTGCATCTAGTTCATATTTTGGGTATCTATGGTGACAGCATCCTTCCTGGAACAGGTCCTCTAATCTACCTTCTTTAGGGTACCTAAGGAGAAAGGTCTAAGATTTTTATTGAGTCTTTAGTGCCTGAAAAATAATCATCTTAAATTAATCTGCAAATGTAATGGAATATCTGTTTGAGACTCAAATAGTTAAGTCTCATACATAATTACCCAGCTAAGATATCTCAGAGTTGAAATTGAAATCCAGGTCTAACTGCCACAAAAGACCATATTTCTGATTTAACATCATCCATTAAGATTCACTCACAGGCAATTTATCACTGTTTTAATTTGAAGACAGCTTAACTAGCAACGTGTTTCAGTTTCCATATATTCTTTGGCTAAATTTTCTCCTCTTCAGGAACAATTTACTAAAGAGAGAGGAAAATTAGATATATATTCATTTAATCTAACAGATAATAAAGGAAAAAGTATGGTAAATTCATTCTTTAATTCCATACCTAGGTTATAGATTTTTCTTATAATAATTTAATAGAATAATCTGATCTTAGTTTTCATTTTAGATATTCTGTGTTATTAATCTCAGAGGCAAACCTGGGATAAGATTCCTAACATGAGACAATAAACATTTTCAAAATGTCACAACAGATCTGGACCTGACATCATAACTGTTATTTTACCTCTTATAGGCAATCTGTTATAATGCTTTAGTTTTAAAAAACACGTCATTACCTTTATCAAGTCCCATTAAGTATTGTCAATGACTTCTGCTATTATGACTTTAATTCCATGAATGAAATGCATCTTTTAGGATTTTGTCCCTAAATTTCAAAATTAAATGCATACTTAAGTATGCATTAAAGAAATTATACCCTCCAAAATGCACTTTGAACAGCTTATTAAAGGCAGAAAAAGGAGAAATCAAGTGGCAAATAAAATCCCTACCATTACAGAGTAATGGAGATTTTATTAGCAAAAGGAGTATGACTGATTCTGGTTCTAAATATTATTATCTAAAAAGAAAGTTCTTCTAGCTCTAAGGAAAAAAATGAATAGAGATACATAATGATAAATGTTGAAATGATGAATAAATGAAGTATAAAGACCAAAAAAAAAAAAATTAGGAACACCTTTTAACACAAAATGCATTTGGACTTGTTGAAAGAAAAAAAATATGGATATTAAAATACACCAATTTCTGCACCTAAACTTATAGCCCTCTGATTTAGCAAACTATGTTTTATTACCTGCATTCTTTTATAAAGTTGATAAGATGTTTTCTCCTTCCAGAAACTCTATTTTCCAGGCAGGCCTAAATTTGAGAGCTTTACCTGAAGATGTATTACTCATCTGTCATTAAACTGCCGTCACCACAATGATGTATAGTTCCAATACATCATCAGATTGCCATCACCCCTGTGATGTATTACTTACACTGAAATAGCTGTCAGGAACAGGTGGTGGAAACTCAGCAACTTTTAATATATTCTTTTGAAAAAGATTATAAACATTTTTTTTCATGAAAAACTTCATGGTGAATAATGTTTGATTCAAAATAGAGTTTTATCTATATACTCTAGAGCATAATGTATCTCTCCTTAATTTTGGATATCCATAATTAGAATTAAAAATTGATAATACTAAAGTTTGTGAGGCTGCATATAAAAAAATTTTTAAAACAATAAATTTGTTTCATTTAAAAAGCGCTGCAAAATATGAGAATGTGCTATTCTCACTTCGAGGGAAATTTGTAGCTATTTAATAGTAAAGTCATTTCCCAAAATGTGGTGCAAATGCTTTTTCTGATTAGAAATTTTAAAAAGAATTGTCAAAATACTTTATAATCTAACTAACTTTCAAAATATTGCACATCACTTTATTTATAACTTTTCATAGATTATTTGGAGCATAAACAGTTTAGTTACTGAATTTTTCTTCAGCAAACTTGCTTCACATTGTCTGCAATTGTTTTCAGGAGACAAAATATTTTTTTGTTGTATTTAATAAGCTTGCAATTTCAAGTAAAACATAAACTGGCTCAAGTCAAGAGAGGGTTTCTAGAATTGAAATATCAGTATCATATCCTGCTGCTGCTGCTGCTAAGTTGCTTCAGTCGTATCCGACTCTGTGCGACCCCATATACAGCAGCCACCAGGCTCCACCATCCCTGGGATTCTCCAGGCAAGAACACTGGAGTGGGTTGCCATTTCCTTCTCCAAATCATATCCTAGGATTTCCTAATTCCCTAGGGAGTTTCTTCCTGTCTTATGTGCATCTGTATATTTCCTTCTTCACTTGGTAAGAAAGACCAGTTGTCCTCTATTACTCCCCTAAGTAATATCATCTCTGATGTTATGTACCTTTAAATTTATAATTCAGGTAATCATTATTTTCTATTTCTTAGCAGTTTTTTGAGTCAGAATGCCAGGGGGAGAAGCTTTATTTACTTAGGTTGAGTGTCCAGTCTAATAAAATCAAATTCAAGTGTGCCGAGATATTCATTGATAAGTAGGTGGTATGAATGAGAAAGGGTGTTCAGGAAAAAGAAAAGTCTACTATAAATCTAAATATCCACATAAACTGATTTTTTTTTCTAAATTTTCAGAATATCCAGAATAAAGTATCACAGCTCTGAAGACATCTCCAGAAAATACTTTCCAAAATTATTTTAAGTGTTACAGCTTTATTCAGATAAATAAAAGGCCTCTGAAGATTTATAATTACTTATAGCAAGGATTCACCAATTTCTTGGATACATTTTTGAAAAATAACATTTTTCCCCAAATCTATAGATTATGCCAGAAAGAACATTTTGTTCATCCATGCATCCCTAACACCGTACCTGTCATAGGCTGATTACTGAATACACATCTAATAAATGGAGGAGCAAATGGTGGAACGATGTCTGTTTAAAATTGATATCACTGCATGATAAAATTAGCATTGCATTCTAAATGTAGGAACTGATATTGGCATAGCAACAACCTTTTTGAAAATTCACTCAACAGCTGCCTTAATTGAATAAGGCAATGAACATCTGAATTTAATATTCACCATATAAAATGTCACACTCTAAAGTAGACAAGCACACACATACACACACACATAATTTATGTCAAACAATAGTACAGTGAGATCTGACTTTGGGGATTAGGAAAAATATACTCTTTTTTTTTTCACTAAAATGTAAGTAACATTTCTCCAGGAGAAAGATTTAACCTTAAACAAATGTTCCTTTGATTTGTGACAGCTAGTTTCACCTAAGATAATTGTGTAGTAGGTAAAGGAAGTAAAATTTAATATTGAATAATGTACATTTTAACTTCTATAGCAAAGCTAACTTTGGCATATTTGGGAAAACTAAAGTCAATGAAGGTTTTATACTTGGGATAAATTACAATGTAGTGTAAGACTTGAAGACCAATTATATTTATCATAGCTGACCACTAGAAATCATATGAAAGGATATAGTTAGGTAATGGTTTGGGCACACATACTGAAATTGTTACATGAAGTTAAAGCTAGGCCATGTTATTTCAACACATATTTTTATTCTTGCTTTTTATAACTGGACAAATATAAAAATGCTAAAAAGTTGTAATTTGAACATGATTTTACTTCTGTTCATTTTTACACATTTCTTAGTGAATATGGACATGACAGAAAGTATCTTTAAACTCATTTCACGTCTGAATTACAAACACCAAAATATTGGTGCTTCAAATTTGTAAAATATGCAATAAGTAAGTAATAATGATATTTCTATATTTACCAATCAGAAATAGCTAAAAGTGCACAGTTAAAAAGAGGTTTTGATAAGGCATTCTATTTAGATTTTCAAGAAATCATATGAAGTGTATTCATGTTATATTGGAATAGGTTATGTTGCTTAGATACAAGAACATCTATGTGGATTAGAAACAAATTCACCAACTGGACCAAACTGTTAAACATTTAGGTAGCTTTTACTTCAACTTTTTGAACATTTTAATACATATTTCCAGAGCAGCAGGAATAGTATCAGATGGGACCTTCTTAGACACATGAATTCTTGGGCCCAAAATGAATTTGACTCTGGGGGCAGGTACAATAATCTAGAAGCTTTTCACAGGATTCTGATTCCAGAGTTTTGGTATCACAGGTTTACAGAATTCAGATTCAACGAGACCTTAGGTTTGTTGAATGACACATTGAGGAACAAGTGTAGATCTTACACTTAGTAACAAAAACAGCAACAACAATTTTAAAAATGTGTACTTGTAGAATTATGCCAATGAGACTTAGAAGCAAATATGGAAAACAATGCTCAAGAAATACTAAGGAGTTTAATATCATTGTTTGTATAACAATTGAAATAATAGTCGTGATAAAAACTTTTGATGAAATACCTAGGGCTTTTCATTTGAATGGAGTGATAAAGTGCCAAACTCAGAACAAGATGTTCTCCTGATAAGGCTGGGATTTTTTTTTTTTTTCTTATTTTTTACTGAAATGTTTTAGATAAGTTAGTCTTCTTGCTGACCAGATTATAAATATTCTATTAATGAATATAAAGTTTCTGGAAAAAATCTATAACTGATGTTTTAATGGCTTATATTTATAGTATAGATAACTTCTAAATTTACCTGTGAACTGATAATGTTCAAGTGACCATGAATAGGAGCAATTTAGTAAGATACTCGCATCAAAATACAAAAATGCTAATATCAATAGATATTCTAATAGCTAGAAAAAATTTTTTGATAGTCTAGTTTTTAATTCATAAATATAAAGCAGAGAGCTGATTTCTTCCACTTGGAAAGTTATTTCTCATATAATTTTTATATTAACTAACCACATATCAATGGAGGTTAGTTCATATTTATGCTGCCTATAATATATAATAAAATGATTGGATTTCCTTTTTATTTATTTTTTTTTTGGATTCAAGTATTTATTCCTTTCCATAATGGAGTAAATAGAATAATGTGTTTCAGAAACTGATTTGAAAAACAATGCATTTTAATTGTAAAGTAGGACATATGTAGCTCATACAATATTCCGATATACTTCTGATGAGTTACGTGTGGCAAACTATAATCATGTTAATGTATGTCTTCCTAAAGATAAAATTTTGTCCATGGCATTATACTCATTTGTACAAAGCATTTGTATACACTTTTTTTTTTTTTAACCTATTTAGAGGTTGAAGAATAACTATCTCAGAAAACAGGATGGATTAATATTTTTCTTGCATTCATTATTTAAAAAATAAAGAGTCCTGTGAGCATGTGTATTTAACTAGGACTTTGATTAATCTTGGAGCATATCCATATTGCTAAAAGTAATAATTATAACATTGTCAATGTACATTTCATTGGGAGTTCCCTCAACATTACAATTTTTTTATACTATTTTAATACTCTGAAGAAAAGCCAAATCACCTGAAACCTGTCAGATAGAGTAAAATCCATTACCACCATGGTATTTTAGATTTCTAGCTTTGTCATTATTCGGTCACTAAGTCATGTCCGACTCTTTGCGACCACATGGACTGTTGCCTGCCAGGCTCTTCTGTCCATAGGGATTTCCAGCAAGAATCCTGGAGTGGGTTGTCATTTCCTTCTCCAGGAGATCTTCCTGGATCAGGGATCACATCTGGGTCTCCTGCATTGGCAGGCAGATTCTTTACCACTGAGCCACCGGGTAGCCTAATTTTCTTCTTTTACACAATATGATCTATATGGCTGTAAAGATTGAAATGCTAGTTGGCATAGCTCTGGCTTCCTTCATGCAAATATATTTTCTTAGATATTTTATTGTGCTACTTGAGTTCATGAACATTGCTGTAAAGAAAGAGGGCTCTGATCATTTCAGTTATTGCCAGATTATTAAGTCTCATGGAAATAAGGAAAAACAGGAAGCTTGAGGCTGTAGAATATAATCAATCTGATTTTGGTGTTGACTATCTGGTGATGTCCATGTGTAAAGTCTTCTCTTGTGTTGTTGGAAGAGGGTGTTTGCTATGACCAGTGCATTTTCTTGGCAAAACTCTATTAGTCTTTGCCCTGCTCCATTCCACATTCCAAGGCCAAATTTGCCTGTTACTCCAGGTGTTTCTTGACTTCCTACTTTTGCATTCCAGTCCCCTATAATGAAAAGGACATCTTTTTTGGGTGTTAGTTCTACAAGGTCTTGTAGGTCTTCATAAAACCGTTCAACTTCAGCTTCTTCATCATTACTGGTTGGGGCATAGACTTGGATAACCGTGATATTGAATGGTTTGCCTTGGAGACGAACAGAGATCATTCTGTCATTTTCGAGATTGCATCCAAGTACTGCATTTCGGACTCTATTGTTGACCATGATGGCTGCTCCATTTCTTCTGAGGGATTCCTGCCCGCAGTAGTAGATATAATGGTCATCTGAGTTAAATTCACCCATTCCAGTCCATTGTAGTTCGCTGATTCCTAGAATGTCAACGTTCACCCTTGCCACCTCTTGTTTGACCATTTCCAATTTACCTTGATTCGTGGACCTGACATTCCAGGTTCCTATGCAATATTGCTCTTTACAGCATCGGATCGTGTTTCTATCACCAGTCACATCCACAACTGGGTATTGTTTTTGCTTTGGATCCATCCCTTCATTCTTTCTGGAGTTATTTCTCCACTGATCTCCAGTAGCGTATTGGGCACCTACTGACCTGGGGAGTTCCTCTTTTGGCATCTTATCATTTTGCCTTTTCATACTGTCCATGGGGTTCTCAAGGCAAGAATACTGAAGTGGCTTGCCATTCCCTTCTCCAGTGGACCAAGTTCTGTCAGATCTCTCCACCATGACCTGCCCGCACAATTGCACTCATCTCACATGCTAGTAAAGTAATACTCAAAATTCTCCAAGCCAGGCTTCAGCAATACGTGAACTGTGAACTCCCTGATGTTCAAGCTGGTTTTAGAAAAGGCAGAGGAACCAAAGATCAAATTGCCAACATCCGCTGGATCATGGAAAAAGCAAGAGAGTTCCAGAAAAACATCTATTTCTGTTTTTTGACTATGCCAAAGCCTTTGACTGTGTGGATCACAATCAACTGTGGAAAATTCTGAAAGAGATGGGAATACCAGACCACCTAACCTGCCTCTTGAGAAATCTGTATGCAGGTCAGGAAGCAACAGTTAGAACTGGACATGGAATAACAGACTAGTTCCAAATAGGAAAAGGAGCACGTCAAGGCTGTATATTGTCAACCTGCTTATTTAACTTCTATGCAGAGTACATCATGAGAAACGCTGGACTGGAAGAAACACAAGCTGGAATCAAAATTGCTGGGAGAAATATCAATAACCTCAGATATGCAAGGACACCACCCTTACACAGAAAGTGAAGACGAACTAAAAAGCGTCTTGATGAAAGTGAAAGAGGAGAGTGAAAATGTTGGCTTAAAGCTCAGCATTCAGAAAACAAAGATCCTGGCATCCGGTCCCATCACTTCATGGGAAATAGATGGGGAAACAGTGGAAACAGTGTCAGACTTTATTTTTTGGGCTCCAAAATCACTGCAGATGGTGACTGCAGCCATGAAATTAAAAGATGCTTACTCCTTGGGAGAAAAGTTATGACCAACCTAGATAGTATATTCAAAAGCAGAGACATTACTTTGCCGACTAAAGTCTGTCTAGTCAAGGCTATGGTTTTTCCAGTAGTCATGTATGGATGTGAGAGTTGGACTGTGAAGAAAGCTGAGCGCCGAGGAATTGATGCTTTTGAACTGTGGTGTTGGAGAAGACTCTTGAGAGTCCCTTGGACTGCAAGGAGATCCAACCAGTCCATTCTGAAGGAGATCAGCCCTGGGACTTCTTTGGAAGGAATGATGCTAAAGCTGAAACTCCAGTACTTTGGCCACTTCACGTGAAGAGTTGACTCATTGGAAAAGACTCTGATCCTGGGAGGGATTGGGGGCAGAAGGAGAAGGGGACGACCGAGGATGAGATGGCTTGATGGCATCACTGACTCAATGGACGTGAGTCTGAGTGAACTCTGGAGATGCTGATGAACAGGGAGGCCTGGAGTGCTGCGATTCATGGGGTCACAAAGAGTCGGACATGACTGAACGACTGAAATGAACTGAACTGAATGAAGGCTGTAGGGTTCAAAGTCAAGAAGCCTATGTCCCCAGTTGATATACAACACCCTTTCCTGTTTAACTTGTCTCTTGCCAGTACATATACTTTGTTCTTTACTCTAGCTCTGCCTTCATGACATTCAATTGTTCTATTTTTGCATACACATCTCATGTATGCTCATGTGAAGTCTTTTTAAACTGAGAAATTTCATCTACTTGTAATGTGGTTACTGTTTGCTCAAGACTGCTTTGCCTCATGACTACTGCTTCTACTGCTTGTTGTTTCCTCTTAGTACTTCCTTGTGTGTTTCTACAGTTTTGTATACTCTGATCTCTCTGTTACTTTTTGTATGTCACATACTCAGACTCCTGAAGAGACACTGATTGTGAATGCTTAAAATCTAGTGTGGATCTGACCTTTTATTCAAAGACTCATGCCAGTGTATTTCAAACTATGGCCATAAGACATTAATTACAGATGTATTGGAGAACTTAAAGATTGCCAGTGAACTACATATTTTATATATGTTGTGGTTTCCAAGTTACAAAGGAGAGTTTTAATACATAATGACAAATCAAAAAAAAAATACATAATGACAAATCAGACTACACACAAAATATAATGTAGGGGATAAACAATATTAAGGAGGACATGATCATGATTAAAAGTCAACAACATTTTTCTGACCCTTACTCTAGCATACTCCTAAAGTTAATGTCTCACTCACAAATAAAGTCTCTATTATGATCAAGAAAGGACGTTAATATTAAATAGATACATCAGGGAAGTTGGCATTAAAGGCACCCTCCCTGGTTTTAGTCATATTCAAACATATAGGCATACACAAACACAGCACTCAGGATAATATTTTTAACTTGAGCATTTATTTTCAAAATCCAATAAAATTGACAATCACCTAAAGAACTGAGTAAGACAGAGTTTAACAATTTTTCATTTTCACCAGGGCAGGGTAGAACAACAAAAAAATGTTTTGGTAGTGCATGTGAGATATTCTGGATGATTTCAAGACTTTAATGAGCCATGAGTGCCCACTGCATCCACCCCTCCTCTATAAAATCATGATTAGTGTGTGTCAAGATATATTTATTTCTATGTCTGCCAAGACCATCTAACTGTAATAACTGTCATGTAGCAAAAAGAGCGTGTGTTTTGGATTTGAAATGAACTGGATTTGAATCCTTACACTAACAGGCTGTTCAGTCTTCTCTCTCAAGTAAACCCCTTTGGTTGTTGGTTGCCAGATATTATCAGATATTATTCCTAGCATGCCATTCATTGTCATTTAAGAAGAAGACTTAAAACATGATTGCATCATTTCTTCTGCCTATTCATGAACTTTCAGTGCCTCAATCTCTCCAACCACTACTTCAGAATTAACTTGTGATTAATACTGCCTACCTTGTCTACCTTCGAGGGTTGTTGAGAGAAACAAATGAGACTCACTGGAGAAGAGTGAATGCCTCCAGGAAACATAATAGCAATTCAAACACTCAGTCCATAGGCTTGGGAGAGGATCAGCCACACAGAAGCTAAATAGAAAAACAGTAATAAAAAGAACAGGCCAAAAAGACCTGAAGATTGTGAATATAATATGACCTGAATTTTCTGCTCCCTATATTAGTCAAAATTATGAAGAGTTTGTCTCAGTTATAAACGAAAACACCAAGGAAGGACAAAAGTAGAAAAAAGTTAAGAAGGTATTCAAGATAGAAAAACAGAGAAGAGCAGCTGTCAGAAAGTTGTACATTTAATTATTTTAAATGAACCTTAAGGTATATATGGATATAGTCATTCAGTAATCAGACAGTAAGGGATACAGTGTAGAGCTGAGGAGCACAGAGAGAAAATAAACAGAATGAATCAACAGAAAAGAAGAATCTCTGGAATGCTTTCAACCTATATGAGTCAAAAAATGAGTGTACAAAGAATGAAAAAGTAACATTTCATTTAAAATATGTATTGTTATATATTTATAATTTACATGTAAAGCCTATTGAATTTGGGATTTATATGGCAAGGTGAGCAATATTATAAGCATGACTATTACACATGATTTGATTAAAAAATGATAGTTAAGCTTTGAAAGATATGCAAAATTTGTGTTATTTTACTTAGTCTTTATTAATCTAGAGCCAGACATCTTGGAATGTGAAGTCAAGTGGACCTTAGAAAGCATCACTACGAACAAAGCTAGTGGAGGTGATAGAATTCCAGTTGAGCTGTTTCAAATCCTGAAAGATGATGCTGTGAAAGTGCTGTACTCAGTATGCCAGTAAATTTGGAAAACTCAGCAGTGGTCACAGGACTGAAAAAGGTCAGTTTTCATTCCAATCCCAAAGAAAGGCAATGCCAAAGAATGCTCAAACTACCGCACAATTGCACTCATCTCACACGCTAGTAAAGAAATGCTCAAAATTCTCCAAGCCAGGCTTCAGCAATATGTGAACCGCAAACTCCCTGATGTTCAAGCTGGTTTTAGAAAAGGCAGACAAACCAGAGATCAAATTACCAACATCCGCTGGATCATGGAAAAAGCAAGAGAGTTTCAGAAAAACATCTACTTCTGCTTTATTGACTATGTCAAAGCCTTTGACTGTGTGGATCACAATAGACTGTGGAAAATTCTGAAAGAGATGGGAATACCAGACCACCTGACCTGCCTCTTGAGAAATCTGTATGCAGGTCAGGAAGCAACAGTTAGAACTGGACATGGAACAACAGACTGGTTCAAAATAGGAAAAGGAGTATGTCAAGGCTGTATATTGTCAACCTGCTTATTTAACTTTTATGCAGAGTACATCATGAGAAACGCTGGACTGGAAGAAACACAAGCTGGAATCAAGATTGCTGGGAGAAATATCAATAAACTCAGATATGCAGATGACACCACCCTTATGGAAGAAAGTAAAGAGGAACTCAAAAGTCTCTTGATGAAAGTGAAAGAGGAGAGTGAAAAAGTTGGCTTAAAGCTCAACATTCAGAAAACGAAGATCATGGCATCCGGTCCCATCACTTCATGGCAAATAGATGGGGAAACAGTGGAAACAGTGTCAGACTTTATTTTTTGGGCTCCAAAATCACTGCAGATGGTGACTGCAGCCATGGAATTAAAACATGCTTACTCCTTGGAAGAAAAGTTATGACCAACCTAGATAGCATATTCAAAAGCAGAGACATTACTTTGCCGACTAAGGTCCGTCTAGTCAAGGCTATGGTTTTTCCAGTAGTCATGTATGGATGTGACAGTTGGACTGTGAAGAAGGCTGAGTGCCGAAGAATTGATGCTTGTGAACTGTGGTGTTGGAGAAGACTCTTGAGAGTCCCTTGGACTGCAAGAAGATCCAACCAGTCCATTCTGAAGGAGATCAGCCCTGGGATTTCTTTGGAAGGAATGATGCTAAAGCTGAAACTCCAGTACCTTGGCTACCTCATGCGAAGAGTTGACTCATTGGAAAAGACTATGATGCTGGGAAGGATTGGGGGCAGGAGGAGAAGGGGACCACCCAGGAAGAGATTGCTGGGTGGCATCACGGACTCGATGGACGTGAGTCTGAGTGAACTCCGGGAGATGGTGATGAACAGGGAGGCCTGGCGTGCTGTAATTCATGGAGTTGCAAAGAGTCAGACATGACTGAGTGACTGAAGTGAAGTGAACTGAATCATTACAAATAGATATGAATAAAACACAATTTTTCCCTTGTTAGAAAAAGAAATAAAATGTAGTCAGTTATTCTCTCAATGTCATAACTAATTCAGTTAAAGTGCATATATAAAATGATAGGCTCCAAAAGAAAAAACTGATGGGTGATAAACATTCTGAGTCCAAATGTAATTTAACTGTAGTAAGTCAGTCCACAGTGGAAAGTAAAATAGATTGTGAGTAACACTGATAAGAATATAAATAGAATTTTTCTTTATATGGATGAATCAGATAGTGGACTATAATTGACATTAGGTTAGAGTAGATATATTCTGGATTTTCTGAACAGGTAACCACTCTTCATCCAATTTCTGGATTATTTTATGTCTCTTCATTAAGTTCATTTAGGAGTTGTGTTTTATGTGTTTCAAATCCCATGACCCATGCTTGATTAGAACAAGGATGCTAGCAGTCATAATCTGGATTAGCGAGTTTTTAGTCTAAGGTTTTTGATATTGGGGCTAAAGAAACCTGTAGCTAATTTGACACATGTGAATTTATGCACATGATACTAATGATAGGATAGAGAGCAAATAATCACTAGCAGAAAACAACAGTGCCGAGAGAAAATTCTCAGATTTATCTTTGAATTCAGTAAAGAGCTATTGCAGGTTTTGAGAAGTGTAGCATCAGATTTCATATATATTTTAATAGGACCACCTTGTACTATGCTTTGGGCCAACTGTAGAGAATCACTGAACTGGTGGTAGGTGAAGTAGTAGTGGAGGAAGTGGGAGAATAAGTGGATTTCTGGAGTATTTTAAAGGTAAACAAGATTTCTTGATGCAATGTCTATGTTTATAAGGAAAAGAAGGGAAGTGACAGTAAACAATCTTATTGATTGGAGCAACAGGAGAGATGAAACATCAACATGAAGAGGTGGAGGTAGAGAAGGTTTTAATATGTAATCAAGATTTCCATATTGGCCATGTCAAGCATGAGCATATTCACGTCACTAGGGCTAACCTGGCTTCACCAACAATGCCCTCATTCCTTTTGAATTTTCAGCCTGCGTACAATCTTTGTGCCTGAAAGAAACTTATTCCTTCAGATGTCTGTACTTTCTTCAAGCTTTGACCTGATTGTCATTTACTCCACTTATTCAGTAATGTCTTCTCTGCCTTGACTACATATTGTTGTTCAGTCTCTCGTCATGTTCCACTCTTTGTGACTGCAAAGAGTGATCGATTGCAGCATGCCAGGCTTCGCTATGCTTCACCAACTCCTGGAGCTTGCTCAAACAAATGTTCGTTAGGTCAGTGATGCCATCCAACCATCTGGTCTTCTGTCATTCCCGTCACCTCTTTCCTTCAGTCTTTCCCAGTATCAGAATCTTTTATAATAGTCAGCTCTTTGCATCATGTGGCCAAAGTATTGGAGCTACAACTTCACTATCAGTCCATCCAGTGAATATTCAGGACTGATTTCCTTTAGGATTGACTAGTTTGATCTCCTTGCAGTCCAAAGGACTCTCAAGAGTCTTCTCCAAAACCACAGTTCAAAACCATCAATTCTTTGGTTCTCAGACTTCTTAATGGTCCAACTCTCACATCCTTACATGACTACTGAAGAAACCATAGCTTAGATTAGACAGACATTTGTCACCAAAGTCATGTCTCTGCTTTTTAATATGCTGTCTGTTAAACAGGCTTGTCATAGCTTTTCTTACAAGGAGTAAGCATCTTTTAATTTTATGGCTGCAGTCACCATTTGCAGTGATGTTGGAGCACAGGAAAATAAGTCTGTCACTTTTTCCATTGTTTTCCAAACTATTTGCCATGAGGTGATGGGACCAGATGCCATGAGCTTAGTTTTTTTATTGTTGAATTTTAAGCCAAATTTGTTGACTCTCCTCTTTCACTTTCATCAAGAGGCTCTTTAGTTCCCCTTTGCTTTCTGCCATAAGGGTTTTTTCATCTGCATATCTGAGGTTATTGATATTTCACCCAGAAAACTTGATTCCAGATTGTGCTTCATCCAGTACAGCATTCCATAGCCTTTCCATTCTTCAGGGCATCTTCCCAATCCAGGGAGTAAACCTAGGTCTCCCGCATTGCAGGTGGATTCTTTACGAGCTGAGCCACAATGCAAGCCCAAGAATACTGAAGTGGGTAACCTATCCCTTCTCCAAGGGGTCTTCCCAACCCAAGAATTGAACTGGGGTCTCTGGCATTGCAGGTTGATTCTTTACCAAGTGAACTATCAGGGAACCCCAAGGTACTCTGCATATAAGTTAAATAAGCAGGGTGACAATATATAGCCTTTACATACATTTTTCCCATCTTGGAAGAAGTATGTTGTTCCATGTTCAGTTCTAACTGTTGCTTCTTGGGCTGCATACAATTTTCTTAGGAGGCAGGTCAGGTGGTCTGGTATTCCCATCTCTTGAAGAATTTTCCACAGTTTGTTGTGATCCACACAGTCAAAGGCTTTAGTGTAGTCAATGAAGTAGAAATAGATGTTTTTCTGGAACTTTCTTCCTTTTTCTATGATACAACAGATGTTGACAATTTGATCTCCAGTTCTTCTGCCTTTCCTAAATCCAGCTTGTCCATTTGGAAGTTCTCAGTTCATGTACTGTTGAAGCCTGGCAGAGAGAGTTTTGAGCATTTCTCTGCTAGCATGTGAGATGAGTGAAATTGTGCAGTAGTTTGAACATTGTTTGGCATTGCCCTTATTTGGGATTGGAGTGAAAACTAACTTTTTCCAGTCCTGAGGCCACTGATGAGTTTTCCAGATTTGCTGGCATATTGAGTGCAACAATTTTACAGATCATCTTTTAGGCATGAAATAGCTAGCTCAACTGGCATTTCATCACCTCCACTAGCTTTGTTTGTAGTGAGACTCACTTAACTTCACACTCCAAGATGTCTGGCTTTTGGTGAGTGATCACACCATCGTGGTTATCTGGGTCATTATCTTTTTTGTATAGATCTTCTGTGTATTCTTGCACCTCTTCTTAATATCTTCTGCTTCTGTTAGGTCCATATCTTTTCTGTCCTGTATTGTGCCTCTTTGTATGAAATGTTCCCTTGCTATCTCTAATTTTCTTGACGAGATCTCTAATCTTTCCCATTCTATTGTTTTCCTCTATTTTTTGCATTGATCATTGAGGAAAGCTTTCTTTTATCCCCTTTCTGTTCTTTGGAACTCTACATTCAGACGGATATAACTTCCCTTTTTGCCCTTGCCTTTTGCTTCTCTCCTTTTCTCAGCTATTTGCAAGGCCTCCTCAGACAACCATTTTGCCTTTTTTGCATTTATGTTTCCTTGGGTGTGGATTTGATCATGGCCTCATGTACAATGTTATGAACCTTTGTCCATATTTGTTCAGGCACTCTGTCTATCAGGTCTAATCCCTTGAATCTATTTGTCACTTCCACTGATTAATCATAAGGAATTTGATTCAGGTCTTATCTGAATGGTCTAGTGGTTTTCCCTACTTTCTTCATGTAAGTCTGACTCTGAGCCACAGTCAGCTCCCGGTCTTGTTTGTGCTGTCTGCATAGAGCTTTTCCATCTTCGGCTGCAGGGAATATAATCAATCTGATTTCTGTTATTGGCCATCCAGTGATATCAAGGTGTAGAGTTGTCTCTTGTGTTATTGGAAGAGGGTGTTTGCTATAACCAGTGAGTACTCTTGGCAAAATTCTGTTAGCCTTTTTGCCATGCCTCATTTTGTACTTCAAGACCAAGCTTGCATGTTACTCGAGGTATCTCTTGACTTCCCACTTTTGCACTCCGTTTCCTTATGATGAAAAAGACATATATATATATATATATATATATATATATATATATATATATATATATATTTGGTGTTAGTTCCGGAAGGTCTTATAAGACCTTCATGCTGTTGCTGCTGCTGCTAAGTCGCTTCAATTGTGTCCGACTCTGTGCGACCCCATAGATGGCAGCCCACCTGGCTCCCCCATCCCTGGGATTCTCTAGGCAAGAATACTGGAGTGGATTGCCATTTCCTTCTCCAATGCATGAAAGTGAAAAGTGGAAGTGAAGTCATTCAGTCATGTCTGACTCTTAGCGACCCCATGGACTGCAGCCTACCAGGCTTCTCCATCCATGAGATTTTCCAGGCAAGAGTACTGGAGTGGGGTGCCATTGCCTTCTCCAATAGGTCTTCATTGAACCATTCAACTTCAGCTTCTTTGGCTTTAGTGGTTAGGGCATAGACTTGGATTACTTTGATATTGAATAATTTGTCTTGGAAATGAACAGATATCATTCTGTCATTTTTAAGATTGCACCCAAGTACTGTGCTTTGGACTCTTCTTGACTATGACAGCCTCTCCTTTTCTTCTAAAGGATTCTTGTCCACAGTAGTAGATATAATGGCCAACTAAATTAAATTCACCCATTTGTGTCCATTTTAGTTCACTAAAATATCTATATTCACTCTTGCCATCCCTTGTTTGATCACTTCCAATTTACCTTGATTCATGGACCTAACATTCCAGGTACCTGTGAAATACTGTTCTTTACAGCATTGGACTTTGCTTTCACCATTAGGCACATCCACAACCGGATGCTGTTTTCTCTTTGGCTCAGCCTCTTCATGCTTTCTGGAGCTCTTTCTCTGCTCTTCTCCAGTAGCATATTGGGCATCTATCAACTTGGGGAGTTCATCTTTCAGTGTCGTATCTTTTTGCCTGTTCATACTGTTCATGGGGTTCTCAGTGCAAGAATACTGATGCGGTTTGCCATTCCCTTCTTCAGTGGACTACGTTTTGTCCGAACTCTCCACCATGCCTCGTCTGTCTTGTGTGGCCCTACATGGCATGGCTCATAATTTCATTCAGTTAAACAAGGCTGTGATACATGTTTTCAGTTAGGTTAGTTTCCTGTGATTGTGGTTTTCATTCTGTCTACTCTCTGATGGATCAGAGTAAAAGGCTTGTGGAAACTTCCTCATGGGAGGGACTGACTGTGAGTAAAACTGGATCTTGCTCTGGTGGGCAAGGCCATGGTTAGTACATCTTTAATCCAATGTTCTGCTGATGGGTGGAGCTGTGTCCCCTCCCTGTAGTTTGGCCTGACGTCAAACTATGGTAGGAGTAACGGAGATAACTGCAACCTCCTTCAAAACGACTTATGCCAGCACACAATGGGGTTCAGAACTGTTGTAATCAGTGCCCCTAACCCTGCAATAGGCCACTGTTGACCCACACCTCTCTGGAGACTCTTGGCACTCACCTACAGGTCTGGCTCAGTCTTTTGTGGGATCAAGGCTCCTTTCTCTTGGGTCTTATTGTGCACAAGGTTTTGTTTGTACTCTCCAAGAGTCTGTTTCCCTATGTGTTTATAGTCCTTTTGCTGGATCCCTAGGTTTGTGCTTAATTCCCAACACCTACATTTATTATCCTACTTTCATAATAAAGTTGTTGTTGTTTTCTCACCTAACATTGATCTCCAAAAGAGCACTGCAGTGTTTTGTTTTGTTTTTTAATGGTTTGTATTTACTATAGGAAAATAAATCATATTTGTTTAAATTGCCTTGGGTGAAATCCAGCCTCCACTACTTTCAAGGTGTGCCTCCCAGAGCAAGTTACCAAGATTCTCTGTACTTCAGGTTTCATACCTCTAAACTCAGGATAGTAATAATAACTAATGACAGGGTTGCTGCTAAAATTTCTTGAGTATTCATTTATGTTAGGCTACACTAGCAAAAATGGCTGATAGAAAACATGAAATAAAATTCAAATAAGCAGCTTAGTTTGGAGAGTTAGGGGAATAAAAAAGATAATTCTAATAAAAATTTTGACAAGTATGAGGGAGTAGAGAAGACTCCCTCATAGAGAAGAGGTAACTTTTCCATTCCTATAGTAACAGGAAGAGAGGTAGAATCATTGGCATTATACAGAGGAAAAGACTGTTTATCAAAGATGTCAAATATAATTTATGCCTAATAAAATGCAGATTAAATATTTAAAGTAGGTCTGCCAATCAGAATAGGTAGACTACACTTCATATGACATTTCATTATGTGAAACTGACTTACACAAAGAACCCTTTTACAACGTCCTACTTATTGATGCTGGAACAATGTGAAGCATAAATAAACAAATCTCTTTGTTAGTATGCTCAGAAATAGAGGGTATAGAAGTACAAGGACTTGAGAACAAAATGAAATTGAAGATATTTAAATATTTGTCCCTTATTTTGACTGTCATGAAAACACTATATTAAATATCACTTTATGCAATTTGTAAACAGAAAGCTCAAGCAAATTGAGTTGGGAGACCAGAAGAGCAAGCCCTCACATGCTGAGACAAAAACAGCACAACAGGAAGAAGATTCCCCTTCTTTTCTGGTTGAACTCATCCAGTGAAAAGCCATGGACTCTCTATTTACTATAGCTCTCCCAACTTTATTTCCCCTCTACAAATGTGTCCTTCACTTGGCATGTGAGAACTTGCACATGGCTTCACATGTTTGCAGACTCCAAGCTGCAATTCTCCACTGATCCCCAATAAACCATCTTTGCTGGAGAAATATCTTGCAGTCTATTTGTTTGAGGTCAATATATGGTGGCTTGTACAGAGAGCAGAGAATACTCATTAAGTCTCCAGAGTTGGTGAGTAAGGGTCTGATGCTCATAATAGACCCCACTGTCATTCACAAATTTTTGGTCAGTCTTGGGGGTTAAAGGTTCTTCTTTCTCCTGGATCTGAGCTCATAGCTTTTTTGCATTTGAACCTCTCCAGGCTTTATTTCCCTGGTGGCTCAGATGAGAATCTGCCTGCAATGTGGAAGACCCATGTTCAGTCCCTGGACTGGGAAGATCCCTTGGAGAAGGGAATGGCTACCCAATCCAGTATTCTTGCCTGGAGAATCCCATGGACAGAAGAGCCTGGCTGTCTACAGTCTCTGGGGTCACAAAAACTTGGAAGACTGAGAACACATGCAGGCTTTCTTTGGGATCTGTTTAAAACTTTTATTTTTCTTGTTAAGGCCTTATTTTGTATATAAGTTCTCATTTGGTGATTTGGTCCAATCTTGAGGTCAAACTGTTTCAACTGAAGCTGTCTGGAAATGCCTTTGGTCCAATAACTCTGGAAGGGACTGCTTTAAATTAAACTGTGTTGTTTCAGACTTTGACCTAATCCTTTGAAGGGTGCATTCTCTGGAAAATGGCTGAAAATGCCTTCAACCTTTCTACTCTAGGACCAAGATGTTTTTTGTTTTGTTTTGTCTTTTTAACTTTCTGGTACTCAGGTTTGCAACCTGTTTGAAAAAGCTGTTTGTGCTGAAAATTGTTTCATCTATTAGAAAATGGTGATTTCCTCTAGAGAAAAACCTCTGAGAAATGAGATTCCAATATTCTAAATATATTTAGCATGTCCCTCTACAGAGTGTCTGATCAGTTTTATATTTAAAAACCACCATCCTTCCTCATAGGTATTTGTAACTAACCAGTCTGACCAACAGCAATTTAGACTATCAATGGCCATCATGAGGATCTTTTGAAATCCCCCAATTTAATTTCCTTTTTAACTGGATTACAATAGCTCAGAAATTTCCAGAACTGAGTGAAGTGCTTATTTCTATTGATATTTTGAGGAGTCTAAGATTGTCTTTTTGTAAAATAAGATTTTAAAATGCACTGATACAAACAAGCAAAGAACAAAAAAGTCTTGGTGCTCACCCCACAATTATAAAACAGCCCCGACTCAAAGTACTGAAACAGTCAAAGTATTGAGGATCTCTAATGAACTAAAGAGGTTTCTCAGAAACAATGCTCTTTTATTTATGCCCTTTGAGAGATACATACTCTTTGCTCCTTAATTCATCTGCCCCTAACCACTTAATTTGCTGAGACTTCTTATAGCAGTGTTATGATAGAAATACACCCAAATAAAGAAAAAAAGTTCTAGAATTTGATGGTAGTCATCCAAGTCACCAACCAGGTGAATTAAATGACTTGATGCCCTTTATTTGTTCCATCAATAACAGTACTAAAGCTGATTCTGAAAACACTAATTCTTTGTTCATATTGAGTCAGCTATCACCTTTCTCAAGGGCAAAATCTCCAACAGATATTGGCAAAATTCACAGTGCAACTCCCTTCAAGATTCAAATAAGCCCACTAAGACCTCACCCTAGAATGAACTGATATACTCTAAGTAATACATTTTTAATATCCTTCAAAGTATAAATCTCTTAATAAAATATTACAAGGCTCAAGACTTCATTTTCCCTTACACTGCCCCCCATAATACTATCCTTTAGCCAGGAGAAAACCAAAGAGTCAAATGAGGAGGTTTGTCCAGGATTTCCAAGCAATAGATAACAATATCTCTCTCGACATTCTGTTACTAATCCTACATTAGTTACTAACATCTATGTTATAATAGATGTTCTAACATCTATTCCCACTAAAGTAAGTTCTCCAAGTGTAATTGATTTATGCATTGCATTATTTAGTGATCCAGTTGATGAAGCTAGCCAGTGCCTTTTGTCTTCACTTAGATAGCAATGCTTCAGGATTTTGCTGCAAGACCTTATTTCTAACAAATCTTGAAGGCTGATATGGATGATATAAATTTCCCCAGAGGCCCTATGTTGTTGCAATATGTGGATCATCTACTTTGTTCTCCTCAAAGGTCTTCATCAGAAAACAGTTGTGAAGAGACATTAACCTTAAAGGGAGATAAAATCATCAGAGAAAAACTGCAGCTTGCCCAAACTCAGGTTCAACCTTTAGGGCATCTAATATTGAGATAAGAGCTACACCTAGATTCAGAACACACACATAAATGCCACTGTCAGATACTCTCAGGCGAGTTTGTTACTGCCAAAATTGTATTTAACGTGTCTCTCTTATTGTCAGATCTCTATATCTTAAACTAAACAATAGCAACTCCAGTCCAGTTTTACGAAGATCTGGATGACATAGCCTTCAAGGTCTGAAAGGAAAGCTTGAAGTACTCACCTCCATTGGACATCCCAGTTAAGGATTCCCCTTTTCCTTTTTGAATATGAAAAGAAATTAAATGCCCTTGAAGTAGTTCCGTAAATAACCTGGGGCCACTGTGGGCTCATAGGGTGTTAGAGCTAGGAACTAGATCCTGTGACATGGGAATATACCCTCCTTGCTTAGAGTTATTATGGACACTTATTTTGGTTAAAGCTATTAAGAAAATTAGTGTGAGATCTCCTTTAATTTTTTTATCTCATACAATGGAAGATTTCCTGAAGTTTCACCACACACATTTATTTTAAGCTTTCTCACCACATGTGTAGTCCTTTCGCTACTGTTTTCTTCTCACATAACATTTATGTTGCAATAACCTTAACTCCTAAAGGAGATCAGTCCTGGGTGTTCACTGGAAGGACTGATGCTGAAGCTGAAACTCCAATGCTTTGGCCACCTCATGTGAAGAGCTGACTCACTGGAAAAGACCTTGATGCTGGGAGGGGTTGGGGGCAGGAGGAGAAGGGGACGACAGAGGATGAGATGGCTGGATGGCATCACCAACTCGATGGACATGAGTTTGGATAAACTCTGGTATTGGTGATGGACAGGGAGGCCTACCATGCTGTGATTCATGGGCTCGCAAAGAGTCGGACATGACTGAGCGACTGAACTGAACTGAACCTTAACTCAACAATTGTTCTCCCCTCTGTCATGGGCAAAGCCCCTCACAACTACTCAATACTGACTGATTACTTCCTGACTCTGCTTTATATTCTACAGGAAATTCCATTTGGTAATGTCAGTAAATTTGGAAAATTTAGCAGTGGCCACAGGGCTGGAAAAGGTTGGTTTTCATTCTAATGCCAAAGAAAGGCAATGCCAAAGAAGGTTCAAACTACAATGCAACTGTATTCATTTCACATGTTAGCAAGGTAAAACTTCCAGATATGCTTCAGTACTATGTGAACTGAGAACTTCCAGATGTACAAGCTGGATTTAGAAAAACCAGGGGAAAAAGAGATCAAATTGCCAATATTGATTAGATTATAGGGGGGAAAAAAAAAAGAGAGAGAGAGAATTCCAGGGGGTATTGGGGGAAGAATCTGGCTTAAAACTCAACATTCAAAAAACAAACAAAGATAGCATCTGGTCCCATCACTTCATGGCGGATAGATGGGGAAATGTAGAAACTGTGACAGATTTTCTTTTTTGGGGCTCTAAAATCACTACAGATGGTGAGTGCTGCCATGAAATTAAAAATTCTTGCTCCTTGGAAGAAAAGCTATGTCAAACCTAGACAGCACATTAAAAAGCAGAGACTTTTTCCAGCAAAGGTCCATATAGTCAAACCTATGGTTTTTCCAGTAGTCATGTATGGATGTGAGAGTTGGACCCTAAAGAAGGCTGAGAGCAGAAGAACTGATGTTTTGCAGTTTGGGTGCTAGAGAAGACTTTTGAGAATTTCTTGGTGATCAAACTACTCAATCTTAAAGGAATTCAACCCAGAATATTTATTGTAAGGACTCATGCTGAAGCTGAAGTCCAATACTTTGGCCACCTGATGCAAAGAGATGACTCATTAGAAAAGAACCTGATGCTAGGAAAGATTGAAGCCAAAAGGAGAAGTGGTGGCAAAGGATAGCATCACTGACTCAGTCGACACGAATCTGAGCAAACTCCAGGAGATAGTGAAGGACAGGGAAGCCTGGCATACCACAGTTCATGGGGTCACCGGGTTGGACATGACAGCAACTGAATAGCAGCAGCAATGCTGACTTCTCGTAGTTTATGAATGTTGCTGCTGCTGCTGCTAAGTCGCTTCAGTCGTGTCCAACTCTGTGCGACCCCATAGACGGTAGCCCACTAGGCTCTCCTGTCCCTGGGGTTCTCCAGGGAAGAACACTGGAGTGGGGTGCCATTTCCTTCTCCAATTCATGAAAGGGAAAAATGCAAGTGAAGTCTCTCAGTCATGTCTGACTCTTAGTGATCCCATGGACTGCAGCCCACCAGGCTCCTCCATCCATTTGTATTTAAAAGGTGATGGCAGCAAATAATGTGTTGAGTGTTCTATTACAATTTCATTTGGCGTTGTTGAGGCAGCATCTTTGCCTATAACTACTTAGTTTCAACAGGATGAATTATGTGCTCTTATATAAGTTTGTACTTTAGCCAAGGGCAAAACTGTCAGTATTTACACTGATATTAGATATGCTTTCAGAATAGTGCATGATTTTGGAATGTTGTAAAATCTTTGATTCCAGGAAATCTTCTGAAACAGCTTTCCCAAGATATCCAGACCAAACCTGTTGGAAATTTATTGCCAAATTTGATGATGACATCGAAATTCAGATGACCTCCAATGCCAGTAGTGTAGATAAAATATAGATTTCAGATAAAATGCTTAAATATTCTCTCTCTTACTTCTGCCTATTACTTTAATGTGATCTTAATAAGTTTCCAATCTGTGCACTTTCTTTCCAGCATGAGATACTATACTCAGGAAACTTTCTTCCTGGCACTGAGGAATAAAAATCCTCTGAAAGTAGAAAACCAGACTCTTTTTTATAATTATTTATTTTTTAGTTGAAGGATAATTGCTTAATAGAATTATATTGGTTTCTGCCAAACATCAAGATGAATCAGCCATAGGTATACATATGTCTCTTCCCATCTCCTTCCCCATCCCACACCTCTAAGTTGTCACAGAGCCCCTATCAGTGATGTTTTCAGATAAACATCTTGATCAAAGGGGGGAAATGTAAAATAAACAGAAACATCAATTAAATATAATTGGTCAGACCCAAAGTGGGAGCTCCTCACTCTGCAGCAATAGTAGAATCCAACAGAAAGAAAAGAGACTCCTCTTCTTTCCTGACAAGGAATCATCCAGTGAAAAACCATGGACTCTTCTGATACTATGGCTCTCTTGACTGCCTTTATTTTTATATAAAATTTCTTCTATTTTGTTAAGAACTTGTATGTGGCTCACCATGTTGCAGAACTTGAATTGCAATTCTCGGCTGATTTCAACTAAAGCCATCTTTGAAGGAGAAGTATCTGACAGCGCTTTTGTGTTAGGTCAATATTATAGAATTTTATGAAGCACAGAAGAGTTTGTAATTAAAATAGAGTTCACAAAAGAACTATGAAATTATTAAATGATAACTCCTCTGAGTTTTTTTTTTTTTCTTTTTTCAGTCACTGAGAGATACAAAAAGTACTTGACATTTAAAATTTGGAAGCTATGGGCTATACTTTAGTGTAAGTTAATAATTGTATTCTAAATATTGCTGGCATTAAATTTGTTAAGAATTTAATCTCAAAATTAAATGCAATTGGCTATTATCCTGAGGGACAATTTACTTAGACTTTAATCAACTTCATCATTATCCTGTCACTTGCTGTGTTTTTGAATAATGACAGGATATTAAAAAAAAAAGCCCAAAATTTTATGCAAAGGTCAGAAAATAATTGGTATAGTTTTTCTTTGAAGTTGGTTTGGAAAGAATCTGTACTTTCTCTCTAACCATATACCCTATAGGGTGAGTGTTATGTGTGTGAAAGTGGTGATGACAAAAACTGGATATTTTAAAACACTTTCATTGGGAAAAAGCTAGTACTCAGGTTGCCACACTACCAAGTAATGGAGATTTGACAGCATTCTGCATTTACATTAAAAAATAAATTTCTACTATTATAAGATTTAAATGAGAGAGTACTTTTATGCTCTGTTTATTTAATTGTATTTTTACCTTAATCTGCTTCTTCTTTCTTTAAATTTAGTTCACTATACTTATTTTAATATTTGAAGGAAAGTTTTTGTAATTTATTTTCTCTTTACTAAATACATTTTCTTTAAGAATACAGACGTCTAAAATATACCCTGAGCATGTGAATGGAGACGTATCTCTGAAAATCTTCTTCTTGATAAAACAACAACAAAAGAAAAAAAAAAAAGAAAGAAAAGATTGTCTAACAACTTTTTCAGAATTCTGGAAGTTAACCAAAACTTGCATCAATCAAGGGAGCTTTATTCAATAAAGCTGAATCACAGAATATGTAAATAGTGAGTTGTGTGGTGTTTTACCTTACCCAGTTCCTACCTCCTCCTACTCAGCTCCACAGCAGCATTGAAAACCAAGGGCCATAATTACAGTGAAATCCAGAAATGCAATAGATATGGGAGGGGCAGTTGTTCAGTTGCTCACTCATTTCTGACTCTTTTGGAATCGCATAGACTTTAGCCCACTGGGCTCCTCTGTCCATGGGGATTTTCAGGCAAGAATATTAGAGTAGGTTGCCAGTTCCTTCTCCAGGAGATCATCCCAAAGCAGGGATCAAACTCATGTCTCTTACATTGGCAGATGGATTCGCTACCACTGAGCCACCAGAGGAAGTTCAGTTCAGTTCAGTCTCTCAGTTGTGTCCGACTCTGTGACTCCATGGACTGCAGCAAGCCAGGCTTCCTTGTCCATCATCAACTCCCAGAGCTTACTCAAATGCATATCCATACAGTTTGTGATGCCCACAGCCACCTCATCCTGTGTTGTCCCCTTCTCCTCCTGCTTTCAATCTTTCCCAGCATCAGGGTCTTCACAAATGAGTCAGTGTTTTGCATCAGGTGTCGAAAGTATTGGAATTTCAGCTTCAGCATCAGTCCTTCAAATGAATATTCAGGACTGATTTCTTTTCGGATGGACTGGTTGGATCTCCTTTCAGTCCAAGGGACTCTCAAGAGTCTTCTCCAACACCACAGTTCAAAAGCATTGATTCTTCAGTGCTCAGCTTTCTTTACAGTCCAACTCTCACATCCATATATGACTGCTGGAAAAGCCATAACCATAGCTTAGCAGACTAGACAGATATTTGTTGGTAAAGTAATGTCTCTGCTTTTTAATTTTCTGTCTAGGTCAGTCATAGCTTTTCTTCCAAGGAACAAGCGTCTTTTAACTTCATGGCTGCAGTCAACATCTGCACCGGGGAAGGGAGTCTGAAATCCCAGTTCCCAGATAACTGGCATTATTTAATCTGTTTGGAAGTCCCTTGAAAATAAAGACTGGCAAGTTTTCTCTTTATTTGACCAGAG
Source organism: Budorcas taxicolor (assembly GCF_023091745.1). Taxonomy (NCBI): domain Eukaryota; kingdom Metazoa; phylum Chordata; class Mammalia; order Artiodactyla; family Bovidae; genus Budorcas; species Budorcas taxicolor. Next base: position 49,712,386 of record NC_068929.1, on the reverse strand, counting down.
TTAAAGCTTGTCCAGTCTAGACAACATTTTCCCTTGTCATTGTTAAAAGTAAGCAACACCAATTATTTGACATAACAGATGCCTGAGACAATAATAACAGTTGCGTCAAGCAACAAACTGATCACAAAGTTCAGTTGAAACCTTAGGAATGATCTCTCCATAGAAGGCTTTGAAAATCTCTGCATTATTTCTGTTTTGAAAATCTTTGAAAAAATTCTGGATCGCCCACATATAAGCCTATGGCTGGTGAGCAGAACTGTGGCATATCCAGGAAAGACAAAAAAAAAAAAAAAAAAAAAAAAGCTCTAAGTTTTCAATTCTGGATGACACTAAGACTCAGTCTAAGCAGGAAGCAAAGACTGTCAACACTGTAAGATGCCTAGGCCTAGGCTTTGAAGATGTGTCCTCACATGTCCATAAAGCTGTTCTCAAAGGCAAGGAGACATTGATTCCAAGGATTTGAGGAGATATCTGTCAATTATAAGGTAATGCAGCTTTGAAAGCATTTTGAATTTACATTAAATAAATTACCAAAAAAAAAAACAACAACAACAACCAATAGAATGATCTCTGTTTGTCTCCAAGGCAAACCATTCAATATCACTGTAATCCAAGTCTATGCCCCAACCAGTAATGCTGAAGAAGCTGAAGTTGAACGGTTCTATGAAGACCTACAAGACCTTATAGAACTAACACCCAAAAAAGATGTCCTTTTCATTATAGGGGACTGGAATGCAAAAGTAGGAAGTCAAGAAACACCTGGAGTAACTGGCAAATTTGGCCTTGGAATGCAGAATGAAGCAGGGCAAAGACTAATACAGTTTTGCCAAGAAAATGCACTGGTCATAGCAAACACCCTCTTCCAACAACACAAGAGAAGACTCTACACATGGACATCACCAGATGGTCAACACCAAAATCAGATTGATTATATTCTTTGCAGCCAAAGATGGAGAAGCTCTATACAGTCAACAAAAACAAGACCAGGAGCTGACTGTGGCTCAGATCATGAACTCCTTATTACCAAATTCACATTCAAATTGAAGAAAGTAGGGAAAACTGCTAGACCATTCTGGTATGATCTAAATCAAATCCCTTATGATTATACAGTGGAAGTGAGAAATAGATTTAAGGGCCTTGATCTGATAGATAGAGTGCCTGATGAACTATGGAGTGAGGTTCGTGACATTGTACAGGAGACAGGGATCAAAACCATCCCCATGAAAAAGAAAGGCAAAAAAGCAAAATGGCTTTCTGGGGAGGCCTTACAAACAGCTGTGAAAGGAAGAGAAGCAAAAAGCAAAGGAGAAAAGGAAAAATAGAAGCATCTGAATGCTAAGTTCCAAAGAATAGCAAGAAAAGATAAGAAAGCCTTCTTAATCAATCAATGCAAAGAAATAGAGGAAAAGAACAGAATGGGAAAGACTAGAGATCTCTTCAAGAAAATTAGAGATACCAAGGGAACATTTCATGCAAAGATGGGCTCGATAAAGGACAGAAATGGTAGGGACCTAACAGAAGCAGAAGATATTAAAAAGAGGTGGCAAGAATACACAGAAGAACTGTACAAAAAAGATCTTCACGACCCGGATAATCACGATGGTGTGATCACTCACCTAGAGCCAGACATCTTGGAATGTGAAGTCAAGTGGGCCTTAGAAAGCATCACTACGAACAAAGCTAGTGGAGGTGATGGAATTCCAGTGGAGCTATTTCAAATCCTGAAAGATGATGCTGCAAAAGTGCTGCACTCAGTATACCAGCAAACTTGGAAAACTCAGCAGTGGCCACAGGACTGAAAAAGGTCAGTTTTCATTCCAATCCCAAAGAAAGGCAATGCCAAAGAATGCTCAAACTACCGCACAACTGCACTCATCTCACATGCTAGTAAAGTAATGCTCAAAATTCTCCAAGCCAGGCTTCAGGAATACATGAACTGTGAACTTCCAGATGTTCAAGCTGGTTTTAGAAAAGGCAGAGGAACCAGAGATAAAATTGCCAACATCTCCTGGATTATTGAAAAATCAAGAGTTCCAGAAAAACATCTATTTCTGCTTTATTGACTATGCCAAAGCCTTTGACTGTGTGGATCACAATAGACTGTGGAAAATTCTGAAAGAGATGGGAATACCAGTTCAAATTACCTGCCTCTTGAGAAATCTGTATGCAGGTCAGGAAGCAACAGTTAGAACTGGACTTGGAACAACAGACTGGTTCCAAATAGGAAAAGGAGGCCGTCAAGGCTGTATATTGTCACCCTGCTTATTTAACTTTTATGCAGAGTACATCATGAGAAACGCTGGGCTGGAAGAAGCACAAGCTGGAATCAAGATTGCCAGGAGAAATATCAATGATCTCAGATATGCAGATGACACCACGCTTATAGCAAAAAGTGAAGAGGAACTAAAAAGTCTCTGATGAAAGTGAAAGGGGAGAGTGAAAAAGTTGGCTTAAAGCTCAGCATTCAGAAAACGAAGATCATGGCATCTGGTCCCATCACTTCATGGGAAATAAATGGCGAAACAATGGAAACAGTGTCAGACTTTATTTTGGGGGCCTCCAAAATCACTGCAGATGGTGATTGCAGCCATGAAGTTAAATGACACTTATTCCTTGGAAGGAGAGTTATGACCAACCTAGATAGCATATTAAAAAGCAGGGACATTACTTTGCCAACAAATGTCTGTCTAGTCAAGGCTATGGTTTTTCCAGTGGTCATGTATGGATTTGAGAGTTGGACTGTGAAAAATGCTGAGCCCCAAAGAATTGATGCTCTTGAACTGTGGTGTTGGAGAAGACTCTTGAGAGTCCCTTGGACTGCAAGGAGATTCAACCAGTCCATTCTAAAGGAGATCACTCTTGGGTGTTCATTGGAAGGACTAATGCTAAAGCTGAAACTCCAATGCTTTGGCCACCTCATGCGAAGAGTTGACTCATTGGAAAAAACCCTGATGCTGGGAAGGATTGGGGGCAGGAGGAGAAGGGGACGACAGAAGGTGAGATGGCTGGATGGCATCACTGACTCGATGGACATGAGTTTGAGTGAACTCTGGGAGTTGGTGATGGACAGGGAGGCCTGGCGTGCTGCGATTCATGGGTCGCAAAGAGTCGGACACGACTGATCAACTGAACTGAACTGAGCTGAATTCTAAATAGACTAGGCAGAAGATCTACAATTGAACAGTGCCTTAACCTGTAAAATTAGTATATGACCCATCTATTTCTCTACCTGATGCATTCCACAACCTAGATTAAACTTGGAAGTGTGATGCTAAGTGAAAGAAGCCAGAAGCAATGGTTACATATTTGTAAGATATATGCCCAGCAGTAATATCCATAGAGACAGAAAGTTTATTGGTGGTTGCCAGTGCTTGAGAGGACCAAGATGAGGAGTTGGTTTCTTTGGAGGTGGTGAAAGTATTCTGGAATTAGATAGCAGTCATAGTTTCATAACTTTGAATACACTAAAACTCACAAGCTGTATAAATGATGAATTTTTGATATATGAATTAGTTTTTATTGTTCAGTTTCCTAGTGATGTCTGATTCTTTCTGACCCACGGACTGCATCACACCAGGGTTCCCTGTCCTTCACCATCTCCCGGAGTTTCCTTAAACTCATGTCCACTGAGTTAGTGATGCATCCAACCATCTTGTCCCCTGTCCTCTGCTTCTCTCCTGAATTCAATCTTTCCCAGCATTTAGCTTGCATGAGAATAGACTATATGAAGTATTTTACTTTGCCTTCATTTAAACATATCATTTTCTTTTATTTTTAAAAATATTAAATAATTGTTTTAGTTTTCCAGTGCTAATTTAATACAGAGCTACAAATGCAATTGGCTGAAACAGAACACATTCATTTTCTCAAAATCCGCTAAGTCAGAAGTTTAAGTCCTCTGCTTAGAGTTTCGCAAAGCTGGGAAGGAGTTGTCAGCAAGGTTGAGTTTTTGAAGTTTGCTAGGAGAATCTGTATTAGAGTTTATTAAAGCTGTAGGTTGTATGAAGTTGCTTGTAGTTGCAATACTGAATTTCTTATTTCCTTACAGATGGTCAGCAGAAATCTCTTAGCTTTCTAAGGTCACCTAAATTCCTTTGTCACATTACCCCTTTATCGTCAAACCCAGCAAAGCTGGGTGGAGTTCTCAAGCTTTGAAGCCCCTTGATTCCCACTTCTCCTGAATCTCTTATGTCTCCAGGTGAAGAATATACTCTACTTCTAAGGGTTGATATAATTAGATTGACTTACCCAGATAAACCAGGATAATCTCCCTGTTTTAAAGTATTAATCTTAGTGTGATCTAGAAAATCCCTTTGGGTAACATAATCACAGGTATTGAGGATTAGGGCATGGGTATCTTTGAATCCAAGCTCATTCTTCTGCATACCTTCAAGAGTTATAAATAATTTGTACAGAAATGGAAAACTTGGCTCTTAGTTATCAGTTTCAATTGCATCAGGAAATTACATAACAATGAATACATATTTATTATATCTGAGCCTATTATATTATGCAAATTATTTGTCATTTTTATTTTTAAGACAAGATTATTTCTCAGAAATTAATGTTAAAGGAATCCACTATCAGGATTACAAAATTTTATCCTATATCCTTTGAAGTTTATGAGAATGAAAAGTTACACAATAACACATTATTTTATATAATTGAGCCACATAAAATTTTCCCTTTTTCTGTTTTCACTGTTATATTTAAACTACTCTCATTGTTAACCGTGTTTCTTTTTCTTAGATGTTACTCAGATATCTTTCTCATTACTTAATTTTCTATTTTTAGTTTGTTTTTTTTTTCAAAATTATCTGTAGCATAGCCATTGAAAAGCATGAATTCTGAAGATAAAAATACATAGACTTGAATTTCAGCTTCACTAATTAGTAAAGTGGCTTGGCCAAATGACTTTTTGTGTACCAGTTTTTTCATATTTAAAGTACGGATCATATATCACCTATCTCAGACGGTAATATAATTAAATAAGTTTAATACAGATGTGTTTTATACGATCATATTGTTTTAGATATTTGCCATACACACACTCAAAACATAGAATTCCTAAGGTTGTATTTACTTTTTCAACTTTTAGAATAAATTAGAATTTAGAATAAATTTAGAATTTTTAGAATTCAATTTTATTTTTTCAGTGTTTAGAATAAATCTGAGTTCCTTTTTAATGCTGGGTTTAGCTTACTCACAGTGATTATATTTATTGATATAATGATTATATTTGCTGAATTCTCTCTCTTATCAAGGATGAAAAACTGCTGACTCTATTTTCTTCCCTCATTTTATGGGGTAAGTAAAATTGCTTTGTTCTAATTCTATTTCTTTACTTGTTTATAAATTTTACATTACTTATGTTACTTCAGGAAACAGGTACTGTTTATTGCATCAGATATCAATTACATAAATATTTTGAGTAACATACATATAGCCAGATATTGATTTTTAGTTTTGGTAGGTTAATAAAATTCAAGTCATTCAATTAGCAAAAGACTTTCTGATCCACCTTCCTCAGGAGTGCCAGACCATCTGACAACAAGTTAAGCAGGCAGTTTCCATGCAAGTCAACTTCACCATGACCTCAACAGTAGAATTTTTTATTCATACGTTGAGACAAAGTTTATCTGAACTTTTGAAGTACAGATCCCTATGAAGGAAAATCCTTGTCAGCATGATGTTAAAAAAAGAATTTTTTTTTTCATTAAACTGGCAGAAATGTTAGTAGTTTAATGTTAATTTCTCAAATACAGTAAATAAAGGGTAGTTTTACTTGATTATCTTGATTGATAACATGTGAATTTTATATTTCAAGTTGAATGCCTACTTAAAATGATGAAGGGATTGCCACTTAGCAGGCAGTTAAAAAGAAGATGATATATTTCAAACACTAAAATTTTATTTCTATGTACCATAAATGCAAAATGACTTGCAAAGTGACCTCTTTGGTACTTCTTTAGAATTCAATATTTTAAATTTATAGTAATTTGTGCTGAACAGAAAAATGAACATATTACCTTGGCAACTATATTTACATTTATTTGATTGCAGTATACTTTCTATTTTTATGAATATGTATTTATATTTTTCAGATTAAAGTATACTTGTAGGTCAGTCTTCTCACTACTTTTATAAGAAAATAATTTAAAAATTCAACATGAGTTTCTGTAACACATAATGCTGCATAAAACAGCTTTAAAGATGAATATAATTTTGGGTTATTCTGCCTTATTATCGTACTATGGAGGAGTCTGTAGCTCAGATTGAACCTTAAGGAAAAAATAAGAAGGTGGTAACTTCATATACTGTTTCCCAACCTTCATATTTGATCCTGAATTATCCTAAGGCTTCTTATGATAAGTGTGTAAAAAACATACTTTCTCACAACTGATTTCTCCACTGAATGCCTTATACTTCTTGTTCCTACTTCATCAACACTTAACTATTCCCATGACACTGTTTCTAAACCAAAAATAATATATAGATTTATCTTATGAGAAAATAATTTTATTCACCCTGAAACTGGCTTAAATGATTTTCATTTCAATGATATTGAATCTATACAAATTTAAAACTAAATATAAACTGTGGTTATATTCCTACAAACTTTTAAAACATCTTAGGTTATATTGTACTATTTTTGATTAACAATATTATAATGATTTCAGATGTACAGAAAAGTAATTCAGTTACACTTGTGTCTATTCTTTCTCAAATTATTTTCCCATTTAGATTGCTATATAATATTAAGCAGAGTTCCCTGTGTTATACTGTAGGTCCTTTCTGGTTATCCATTTTAAATGCAGCAATGTGTGAATGTCAATCTCAAGCTCCCTAAATAACCTTACCCCCACCCATCCCTCATGATAACTGTAAGTTCATTTTCTAAGTCTGTGAGTCTGTTTCTGTCTTGTAAGTAATTCATCTGTATTGTTTCTTTTTGGATTTCGCTTATAAGTGTTATGATATTTCTTTCTCTGTCTGACTTATTTCACTCAGTATGACAATCTCTCAGTCTGTCTATTTTACTGCAAATGGCATTATTTCATTCTTTTTAATGGGCTAGGAATACTTCATTGGTTATAATCTTCATTATCTTCACATCTTCATAATCCAATCCTCTGTTGACGGGCGTTTTGGTTGCTTTCATGTCTGGCTATTTTAAACAGTGCTGCAATGAATACTGGGGTGCATGTAACCTTTCAGATAATGATTTTCTTAAGATATATGCCTGAGTGGGATTCCAGGTTTATATGGTAGCTCTATTTTTAGATTCTAAGGAACCTTCATACTGTTCTACATAGTGGCTGTATCAATTTGCATTCTCACCAACAGTATAGGAGGGTTTGCTGCTCTTCACACCCTCTCTGGCATTTATTGTCTGTGGATTTTTGAATGATAACTCTTTTGACAGGTAAGAGGTGCTATCATATTATAGTTTTGATTTATATTTCTCTAATAATTAATGATGTTGAATATCTTTTCATGTGCCTCTTGTCCATCTGTATGTTTTCTTTGAAAAAATGTCTATTTAGGTATTTTATCCATTTTTTCATTGAGTTGTTTGTTTTGATGATATTAAGACACATTAGCTATTTATTCTTCAGTTCATTGATGTGGTGTATCGCATTGATTGATTTACATATACTGAAAAATCATTGCATCCCTGGGATAAACCCCACTTGATCATGGCATATGATCCTTTTAATGCATTGTTAGATTTCAATACCTAGTATTTTGTTGAGGATTTTTGTGTACATTCACCAGTGAAATTAGCTTGTGATTTTCTTTTCTTTCTTTTTTTTTTTTTTTTTGTGGTAACTTTGTGTGGTTTTCTTTTTCATGGGGATGGTCTTGATCCCTATCTCCTGTACAATGTCATGAACCTCAGTCCACAGTTTTCATCAGGCACTCTATCTATCAGATTGAGGCCCTTAAATCTATTTCTTACTTCCACTGTATAATCATAAGGGATTTGATTTAGGTCATACCTGAATGGTCTAGTGGTTTTCCCTACTTTCTTCAATTTAAGTCTGAATTTGACAATAAGGAGTTCATGATCTGAGCCACAGTCAGCTCCTGGTCTTGTTTTTGTTGACTGTATAGAGCTTCTCCATCTTGGCTGCAAAGAATATAATCAATCTGATTTCGGTGTTGACCATCTGGTGATGTCCATGTGTAGAGTCTTCTCTTGTGTTGTTGGAAGAGGGTGTTTGCTATGACCAGTGCATTTTCTTGGCAAAATTTTATTAGTCTTTGCCCTGCTTCATTCCATATTCCAAGGCCAAATTTGCCTGTTACTCCAGGTGTTTGTTGACTTCCTACTTTTGCATTCCAGTCCCCTATAATGAAAGGACATATTTTTTGGGTGTTAGTTCTAAAAGGTCTTGTAGGTCCTCATAGAACTGTTCAGCTTCAGCTTCTTCAGTGTTACTGGTTATGAGGCCTTACAAATAGCTGTGAAAAGAAGAGAATCGAAAAGCAAAGGAAAAAAGGAAAGATACAAGCATCCCAATGCAGAGTTCCAAAGAATAGCAAGAAGAGATAAGAAAGCCTTTCTCAGCAATCAGTGCAAAGAAATAGAAGAAAACAACAAAATGGGAAAGACTAGTGATCTCTTCAAGAAAATTAGAAATACTAAGGGACTATTTCACACAAAGATGGGCTCGATAAAGGACAGAAATGGTATGGACTTAACAGAAGCAGAAGATACTAAGAAGAGGTGGCAAGAATACACAGAAAACTGTACAAAAAAGATCTTCAAGATGAAGATAATAACGATGGTGTGATCACTCACCTAGAGCCACACATCCTGGAATGTGAAGTCAAGTGGGCCTTAGAAAGCATCACTACAAACAAAGTTAGTGGAGGTGATGGAATTTCAGTGGAGCTATTTCAAATCCTGAAAGATGATGCTGTGAAAGTGCTGCACTCAGTATGCCAGCAAATTTGGAAAACTCAGCAGTGGCCACAGGACTGGAAAAGGTGAGTTTTCATTCTAATCCCAAAGAAAGCCAATGCCAAAAAATGCTCAAACTACCGCACAATCACACTCATCTCACACGCTAGTAAGGTAATGCTCAAAATTCTCCAAGCCAGGCATCAGCAATACGTTTACTTGCCAAAATCTCTTTGATTATTGAAAAAGCAAGAGAGTTCCAGGAAAACCTCTACTTCTGCTTTATTGACTATGCCAAAGCCTTCGACTGTGTGGATCACAATAAACTGTGGAAAATTCTGAAAGAGAATGGAATACCAGACCACCTGACCTGTCTCTTGAGAAATCTATATGCAGGTCAGGAAGCAACAGTTAGAACTGGACATGGAACAACAGACTGGTTCCAAATAGGAAAAGGAGGCCGTCAAGGCTGTATATATTGTCACCCTGCTTATTTAAATTCAATGCAGAGTACATCATGAGAAACGCTGGGCTGGAAGAAGCACAAGCTGGAATCAAGATTGCCGGGAGAAATATCAATAACCTCAGATATGCAGATGACACCGCCCTTATGGCAGAAAGTGAAGAGGAACTAAAAAGCCTCTTGATGAAAGTGAAAGAGGAGAGTGAAAAAGTCGATTTAAAGCTCAACATTCAGATAACGAAGATCATGGCATCCGGTCCAATCACTTCATGGGAAATAGATGAGGAAACAATGGAAATAGTGTCAGACTTTATTTTGGGGGCTCTAAAATCACTACAGATGGTGACTGCAGCCATGGAGATAAAAGACGCTTATTCCTTGGAAGAAAAGTTATGACGAACCTAGATAACACATTGAAAAGCAGAGATTACTTTGCCAACAAAAGTCGGTCTAGTCAGTTCAGTTCAGTTCAGTCGCTCAGTTGTGTCCAACTCTTTGCGACCCCATGAATCGCAGCACACCAGGCCTCTCTGTTCATCACCATCTCCTGGAGTTCACTCAGATTCACGTCCATTGAGTCCGTGATGCCATCCAGCCATCTCATCCTCTGTCGTCCCTTTTCCTCCTGCCCCCAATCCCTCCCATCATCAGAGTCTTTTCCAATGAGTCAACTCTTCGCATGAGGTGGCCAAAGTACTGGAGCTTCAGCTTTAGCACCATTCCTTCCAAAGAAATCCCAGGGTTGATCTTCAGAATGGACTGGTTGGATCTCCTTGCAGTCCAAGGGACTCTCAAGAGTCTTCTCCAACACCACAGTTCAAAAGCATCGATTCTTCAGTGCTCAGTTTTCTTTACAGTCCAACTCTCACATCCGTACATGACCACAGGAAAAACCATAGCTTTGACTAGACGGACCTTAGTCGGCAAAGTAATGTCTTTGCTTTTGAATATACTATCTAGGTTGGTCATAACTTTTCTTCCAAGGAGTAAGCATGTTTTAATTTCATGGCTGCAATCACCATCTGCAGTGATTTTAGAGCCCAAAAACATAAAGTCTGACACTGTTTCCACTGTTTCCCCATCTATTTCCCATGGAGTGATGGGACCAGATGCCATGATCTTCGTTTTCTGAATGTTGAACTTTTAGCCAACTTTTTCACTCTCCTCTTTCACATTCATCAAGAGGCTTTTGAGTTCCTCTTCACTTTCTGCCATAAGGGTGGTGTCATCTGCATATCTGAGGTTATTGATGTTTTTCCCAGCAATCTTGATTCCAGCTTGTGTATCTTCCAGTCCAGCATTTCTCATATGTACTCTGCATATAAGTTAAATAAGCAGGGTGACACTTTTAGAACTAACACCCAAAGAAGATGTCCTTTTCATTATAGGGGCCTGGAATGCAAAAGTAGGAAGTCAACAAACACCTGGAGTAACTGGCAAATTTGGCCTTCTAATGCGGAATGAAGCAGGGCAAAGACTAATACAGTTTTGCCAAGAAAATGCACTGGTCATAGCAAACACCCTCTTCCAACAACACAAGAGAAGACACTACACATGGACATCACCAGATGGTCAACACCGAAATCAGATTGATTAAATTCTATGCAGCCAAAGATGGAGAAGCTCTATACAGCCAACAAAAACAAGACCAGGAGCTGACTGTGGCTCAGATCATGAACTCCTTATTGTCAAATTCAGATTCAAATTGAAGAAAGTAGGGAAAACCGCTAAACCATTCAGGTATGACCTAAATCAAATCCCTTATGATTATACAGTGGAAGTGAGAAATAGATTTAAGGGCCTCAATCTGATAGATAGAGTGCCTGATGAACTATGGAGTGAGGTTCGTGACATTGTACAGGAGACAGGGATCAAGATCATCGCCATGGAAAAGAAATGCAAAAAAGCAAAATGGCTTTCTGGGGAGGCCTTACAAATAGCTTTGAAAAGAAGAGAGACATAAAGCAAAGGAGAAAACGAAAGATATAAGCATCTGAATTCAGTCTAATCAAGGCTATGGTTTTTCCAGTGGTCGTGTATGGATGTGAGAGTTGCACTGTGAAGAAGGCTGAGCGCCGATGAATTGTTGCATTTGAACTGTGGTGTTGGAGAAGACTCTTGAGAGTCCCTTGGACTGCAAGGAGATCCAACCAGTCCATTCTGAAGGAGATCGGCCCTGGGATTTCTTCGGAAGGAATGATGCTAAAGCTGAAACTCCACTGTACTTTGGCCACCTGATGCCAAGAGTTGACTCCTTGGAAATGACTCTAATTATGGGAGGGATTGTGGGGCAGAAGGAGAAGGGGGTGACAGAGGATGAGATGGCTTGATGGCATCACTGACTCAGTGGATGTGAATCTGAGTGAACTCTGGGAGTTGGTGATAGACAGGGAAGCCTGGCATGCTGTGATTCCTGGGGTCGCAAATAGTCGGATACGACTGAGCAATTGAACTGAACTGAACAGAATTGAACTGTGTGGTTTGAGAACTAGGGTGATTGTGCCCTCACAGAATGAGTTTGGGAGTTTTTCCTATTTCGAATAGCTTCAGACATATAAAATGTTTGACAAAATTCATCCATAAAGTCATCAGATCCTGGACTTTTGTTTGCTGGCAGTTTTTAAAATACAGTCTCAATTACAATGCTTGTGATCCATCTGTTCATAATTTCTATTTCTTCTTGGTTCAGTCTTGGGAGATTTAACCAACAAAATATTTTAAAAGACATTTAATTGCAAAGAAATTACAAACCAATATAATTCCAATTCATATTGATTTCATGTATAGAAATGATTTCTGAAAATTTCTGAGATTGTTTCTGTTAATATTAATGCACTATTGATTTATGCAGAAAGTTCATTGAGTCTGGCGTTCATATACAGACTATATCAATGACACATTTCCAAAATTTTTAGTTATATTTATTATAATTTATTTATTAAGAATATTTGGTTTTCTTTTCCCATTAACTCATGTAATGTAGTACAACTTAGTATAAAATACCTGCATAATTGGTTACAACAGGTTGTAACCTATTTTTGCAGGTTACAGGTTGTGACACAGATAAGCTAGAATAATTCTATTGCTTTCGGATTGCACCAAAGTGAAAATAATTGAAAAAAATCACTTGACTCATAGATATCTCCATCTGAAGCATTGTCTTCTGCCAACTGGTGGTGGGTGGCTTAATTTGAGACACACTGAACTATCCAAAACAATCAAAACTTGATATGGATTCTATTCTGCCGTTTTCTCCTGTTATAGCATATGAGTTTCTTACCATTTTTATATATATATATAACTTTATATATAAAAAACATTATAATATATAACATTATATATGAAAACATTATAATATAAAATTATGTGTATATATATATATATATATATAAAACTAAAAAGTCGATGTAAACCTGAAAAGATTTAATCCCAGAGAAAACTGAATATAAACACACACAGACAATTATACCTAGTGGGCATGTGTATGTGTCTAGTCTGTGGCACAATGTATATCAATTCTCGCCCAAAGCAAAAATTTGACAAATGGTAGAAACTTTTATTCCTATTACCACATAAAAATGAATAGCAATGTTGTTGATTAGATAAGTATTCTTCCAACAATAATAACTTGCTAAAGATTACCCCTTCCAGAGAATAAAATACTGCAATAGAATTAAATTATGAGAATCCTTAAGAAGGGTAATTGCAAGACCTTCAAATAACCCTACAAGGGAGGTATGTTACTTAGGTTTGTATTAAGCTCTATTTACATTACACTAGAGCAATTGTGTCTATTCTACATCTAGTTAGTTCTGTAGTTCTATTAAATATAAGCATTTGAGTGTGGATGTTGTTTTTTTTTAATGATGTAGATTTTTGCATATCAATGAATGTTCAATTTTCACTGTGGCAATAGGCAGCTATACTAAAGAGTGAGATTTCTTTCATGTTTCTTGGTATTTTAAACTGATCATTACTCATATAATATGAATTGACATTTTGCTGTACGTCAAAAAACTGTTATGTCTTTATTTGCAAGACTACTATCTCTATTTCACTTTACATAATTTCTGTTTTCATATGCACATGGTTTATATTAATATCAAATATCATCATTTCCAAAAAATGATGCGAGAATTGTATTTTAATGTTTATATCTCAACATAATCTGACACAGTGAACTGCTTTGAAATATGCATCTAAAATGAACATCTCTATGGAAAGTTAAGGTGTAATTCAAACAGCTATAAGCTATCACTCATATATTTCAAAGACAAAAAAGAAATTTGGACGTTAATCCTAGGCTTCAAGAAATATGCACGCCTGTAGAAGCTATCATACAATTAAAACTCTTTAAGACGTTTTGTCTTTTGTAATTGTGGACCGTTTGGTCAAACCAAGCTTCCTCCAGAAAACCTAGACAATGCAGAGGAAAAAAATTATGTATATATTTTAATCTGCTTAAAAACATCAGAAGGTTTGAAAGGTTCAAATACCAGAGAAAAGGAAAGTCTAGAAATGGCAAGCCAACATTTGGTGCCTACATTCTCCTTAACAAAATCACCATATCTAAACTTGGAGGAGAATTTGAGAAGTTAAGTTTCTCTGAGCTAAGTACAAAAATTGAATTTCTGGGCTGCAAAAATAAAGGGACCTTGGTAAAAACAAATTTAGTTGGTTTTGAGAGCCAGTTACATAGGTACACAAAAAGTTAGCAACAAGACCCAAATCAGTTCATGCTATCTTTGCGTTAATATGAACTGCCCATAGCTTTACTGCTAGACATAAATGATACATTCTCTGGTGAAGCAGAGTATTTTTTTTGGAGGGCTGGGTCCAAGATGGTAGTATAAGAATAGCTTGAACTCACTTCCTCCTGGGAACACGGGGAATCTATCTTTTAAATAAACAATTTCTCCTGAGGGAGAACTTAGGATTGATTGAACTGCTTCTGCACAACAAATGATAGAAGAACCAGAGAGATGGGTAGGAAAGACAGAGACCATCTCAGGACCTGCAGTAGGGAGGAATACCACAGAGCGGCTTGCACACAGACTCACCTGCCATAGGTACAGGAGAAAAAAAACAGCAGTTTAAAAGGCATCTGCACTATATGTGAGGAAATCTACTTATTAAGCCTAAAAATGTCTGCTAAATGAGCAGGAAACTGCTGGGACTCACTCCAGAGTTGGAGGCACTGGAGAGTACCATTTTTTTGCCTGCCCCCTACCTTGATAGAATGGACAGGAAAAAAAAAAAAAATGTCTAGGCAGTCTTATAGGTCTGCCAGGACTATTCTAGCACACCCCAGGTCCCTGGCCCACACCAGCTCCAGCCATTCTGCCACTGTGGGCCAGGGACAAAGCTGAGGGACTCCTGGTCCATTACTTCTCTAGCTTCAGTCAGGCTGCCAGAGGCAACCAGCACATGAGTCTACATCAGGGACAATCCTCCATAAGGCTATGCCTTCAAGACCAGGAGCAGTAGTTTTGCCTAATTCGTAGTAACACACACAGAAAATTTTTAAAAATGAGTAAAAAGAGGAATATGCTCCAAATGAATGAACAAGATAAAACTCCAAGAAAAAAATGTTAATGAAATGAAGATAAATGCCCTGATTTCAAACTATAGCACAAAGCTAAAGTAATCCAAATAGTGTGGAATTATTAAAAATCAGTCACACATAAATGAAAGAGAATGGGCAGTCAAGAAAAAAATGTACATGGAAATTAATCTATGGCAAGGAAGCAAGAATATACAATGAGGAAAAACAGAATCTTCAATAAATGGTGTTGGGGAAACTGGATAGCTATGTGCAATATAATAAAACTGGATCGCTTTCTTACACCATAAACAAAATAAACTCATAATGTATTAAAGACTTAAACATGAGACTTTATTCAGATATCTCTTAGAAGAAAACATGGGAAATATACTCTGTGACATTGTTCTTAGCAATATTTCTTTGTATCTGCCTTCTCAGGTAAGGGGGAAAAAAGTAAAAAAACAAACAAACAAACAAAAAACAGATGAGATTGCATCAAACTCAAAAGCTTTGGCACAGCAAAGGAATCCAGCAATAAACAAAAAAAGGCAACCTACTGAATGGGAGAAGTTATTTGCAAATTATATGTCTGATAATGGATTAATATCCAAAATATATAAACATCACATATAACTCAATATCAGAAAACAAACAAACAACAACAACAAAATCTAACAATCTAGTTAAAAATTTGGTAGAAGATCTGAACAGGAGACATACTAATGGCCAACTGGCACATGAAAGATGCTCAACATAACTAATGATTAGGGAAATTCAAATAAAAATCACAATGAGATGACACCTTACACCTTTTCAGAATGTCTATCATCAAAAAGAACACAAATAACAAGTGCTAGCAAAATGTAGAGAAAAGAGAACACTTGTACACTGTTGATGGGAACTTAAATTGATGAAGCCACTATGGAAAACAATATGGGGGTTTCTGAATCATTTAAAAATAGAGCTACCATATAATCAAGCAATTCTCCTTCTGAGTATTTACCTAAAGAGAACAAAACAAAAACACTAATTTGAAAAGATATATGCACCTTATATTGATTGCAGCATTGTTTAAACAGCAATATATGGAAGTAACTTGAGTCCACTGATAGATAAAAGGATAAAGAAAATATTTTAAATCTATAATGGAGTATTGCTCAGCCATAAAAAAGAATGAAATCTTGCCATTTTCAATAACATGGATGCCTAGAGGGTATCATGCTAAATGAAATAAATCAAACAGAAAGGTAAATGTCATATGATTTCACTTATACAAGAAATCTGAAAAACAAAGCAAATGAACAAAGGAAACAAAACAGAAGCAGCCTGATAAAAATAGATTATGAGCTGGGAAATGACAGATGAAAGGGGCATGGGAGGATAGTAAAAATATTCTAAGGAGATTAAAAGGTAAAAATTTCTAATTATAAAATAAATAATTAAAAGTAATGTAATGTACAGCATAGGAAATATAGTCAATAATATTGTAATAACTTTGGTGAAAGATGGTAATTAGACACTGTATTGTTTTGGTGATCATTTTTATATATAAAAATATTGAATAATTATGTGGTACACCTGAAACTCATATAATATTGCAAATCAGTTATATGTTAATAAAAATTAAATCAAGCTTTAATAATTATAATTTGTCATCTAAAATGATAAAATGTTGATAAAGTTTTTAAATATTTGACCTATAACTTGGAGAAAATTTGATTATAGATTATGACAAGTGTGTGTGATTGTTACATCCAAAAGTTTTTTGATGTATAAAATATGAGTAAAAGACTAGAAAAATAAACAATGGTAATTTTGGAAATAAAAGTTAAAATTATTAATTAAAATTAAAACTCAGAATTGAGACTTCCCTGACAGTCTAGTAGTTAAGACTCCACACTTCCACTACAGAGGGCACAGGTTTGATCCCTGATCAGGGAACTAAAATTCTCACAGGCTGCAGACTATGACCAAAAAAATCCCCACCTCCCCAAATCTTAATATTCATTTAAGCACATCTAAATAGCTACTTCATATCACAGTTTTAAAAATATTTGGGAAGGAAAATTTTTAAGATTTGTATTTTAAATACTAAATTATTTTGTATTAATGGAATTAGGTGTATACACATTTTTCTCCAATAGATATATTCCATTCCTATAGTTTAGATGTTTTCTAATGCAAACATTCCATTAAACAAAATGATCAGAAAAACCTGCATTAATCACATGCTTATGTGGTTTTAAGCTCTTTACATTCTCTCTCTTCCCCTTATTTTTCTCTATTACACACAAGCAGAAACATACTAATATAACTGTCTGCAAAACATACTCATATATTTTAATACTTAAGTTTGAGGCAGTACATTGTGAATCCATTCCTTATTGTATCATTATAATAACCAGATGATAATAAATCCATTTCAGTTCTACATTATTGGGTAAATAAAGATGTATCAAATGTGAAATTATGTGGATTTAATAAAGTCATAATTTTAAAGTGAAGTAAGTTATAATGATATTCACTAGAGTAATCCCTTATATAACTGTAAGACATGTAAAGCTTTTCCACAGAACATGTAAAAATTGGAACCCAGGATACTGGCTAAGATCTTCTGAAATTAACTTAAAAACAACAAAACTAAGAAAATCTTTTGATTCAGGAAATTTCACCTGTTATTAATGAAAAGCTTCAGTTCTACTGGCCCATTATTTCTATACTTGTCTGCAGGAGTTTGAAGTAAAAGATAATTTATATATTTGTGGACATAGTTTGCTTATAGTCCTTTACTTAAAGCATTTTTATAGCTAGTTATGCTATATTTATAGGCATCTAGTTACCCATTTTATTTTTGAAAATATTATAATGAACAGTGAGTTCCTTTGCTGAAACAAGAATCCTAGGCCCAGTTGAACAATCTTTCTGTGTCCTTGAATAAGTAACTTAATAGATCTGAGCCAAAATTTTTTATCTGCAGTACGAGAGACTTCTGTCTAGCTATAAAATTTTATCACCATGAGGCAAATCATGTGATGCTTTCTGCCTCCTCAGCAACTTGCTTGATATTGTATTTTATATTCACTTATAATTCAGATGTTTACTGTGATGAAATTGAACATTTAATGCTTCAATTCAACTTTGCAAAATATGTTATAAAATGAGGTGAGCCACTTACTATAAAAAAGAAGAAAAATAAATTATCTTTTTGATGACTATTTGTATCATCTATAATTAGTTACATAAATGATAGTGTAATATCCATATAGTGCATTAACTTTGGATAAACTAAGTTTACCAAACTCAGAATTTTGTTTTGTGTTCTGACAACTGCTACTGGCTGAGATGTTGCCTGGGGATAAATTACAGCATTTGGAGTTTCATATTGTCTATAATATTGTCTAAAATGAAGGAATATTACATACCAAGCTTATCATTGCCATGATGACTTCCTGCTTTCTGAATTAAATTAGGATTATAGCTGGTACTGAAAGTAATAAAAGAGAAACCTCAATGCTTCCATAAAATAACTACTAATGTATACTCAACAGTAATGAAAATTAAAAAAAGTAAGATTTGTAAAATATAAACTATCAATCAAAAAACCCAATAACTCCTGAAAGTTTCTACCTCTGAAAAAGGAAAGGAAAAAGGAAAGCTAGAAGTCATTCATCTGTCAATTACTGTGACTTTGGTTATCAAGCTCTGAGTAACACTGTTGCTTTTAACCACTATGTTGGACTAGCTTTAGTCCAAAATTTTAAACTAGTTTTTAATTTGAGAACAGCATTTATTTTGATCTGATGCCCTAAGATGAAACATCCACTTCTACTTTGATAAACTGGAGATTATTTAAAAGAGAATGTCTGTTATGTATTGATTATTCTGAAACACGGCACCTTTAGATGAAATTTAAGCCCGAGAGGGAAAGAGAAAGATAAACAAATAGCAGCAACAACAAGAATATTATAGCAATTTCAGAAGCATTATAGATATTTTTGACTTCCCAATTCATAGACTTTTGTTTTAAATAAATTAGATGTGTGTCTTCTTGAAAGTTTGCTACTTGTTTGTTTTCTCTGCTCTTATCAGTGTTAGTTTGAAACAGGTCAAGAATGGTTTCTAAAAGATTTGTCACAATGGTGATAGACTCTCCAAAAATAAAACAAGATAAGATGAAAATTTTGATATATGAAACTACACATAAAATAACTGATCACTAAAACTATTGATCAATCATGAGTTTGTTTTATACACAGTGAAAGTGAAAGTGAAGTCGCTCAGTCGTGTCCACCTCTTTGGGACCCCATGGACTATAGCCTACCAGGCTCCTCTGTCCATGGGATTTTCCAGGCAACAGTACTGGAGTGGATTGCCATTTCCTTCTTCAGGGGATCTTCCCGACCCAAGGATCGAACCCGGGTCTCCCACATTGTAGACAGACGCTTTACCGGCTGAGCCACCAGGGAAGTAATCTATCAATAAATAATATTAACAATGGCTTAAAGGTAGAATGATAAGACTTAAAGTATTCTTAACAAAGATCCAAGTGCATTTTATAATTCTGTGACAGATGCTTATTAACTACTTTAACAAACTGTGTGAGTACCTAGGATGGACACATAACTTGTAAAACATTGTCTGTTGATTAAATTGTCTAAAAAGGTTAATGAGTCAGTTATTTGGGAGATTATATATTTATTGCAGTGTTGTTTACAATGTTATATTAGCTTCAGATATACAACATAATGATTCAATATTTTTTTAGGTTGCACTCCATTTAAAGTTATAAAATATTGGCTATATTCCCTATACAATTTATCCTTGTAACATTTATCTTAAAGATGATTATTTGCATAATTTAATAACAATTTTAAACAAAATTTCATATTGGAACTGAAATAGTTCTATCAATTTTAAGAATATGGATGTCACATTGGGGGAAATTAGTTAATTATATTTGTAAGTTTATTGTCATAAATAATATAATAGGAAGAGTCTTAGATGCTATCCTTTAGCAAGTAGATCTGCTTATGTATGGATCTAAAATGATTGTAGCAGATACTGCTGATGGAATGATCTGTATCATTTCATTCCATCTCTTACATTCACTTACAGGTGTCATACCCATTCTGGAAGCCAGAAAGAACAAGTTTCATTACCACACTCCTCTGATTTTCTTTTTGCGAGTTTGCTTTGGCCACAGAGCAGCTTGTAGGTCAGCAAGTGTAACTTCAGCAAAGTGTCAGTAAAGTGATGTTCAGGGGCAACTCTTAACCAGTGAAAGATAAGAGGATACATCTTCCAATACTCTTATCTTAAAAAGAGATTGTTCTGAAGTGTGACCCACATGATTTTCAGGATAACCCAAACAGGACTGTGCCCAGTTACTCTCAATAGTAATTCATTCATTGACACACTTTACTGGTAACCAATAGTTTCTTTCTCAGCAGCTCCCTCCTTCTCCTGCTCTTCCCAAAAGCAAACTTTGTTATTCAGTGCTACATTGTGTCCAATTCTTTGCTACCCCCATGGACTGCAGCATGCCAGGTTTCCCTGTCCTTCACCTGGAGTTTGGTCAAATTCACATCTGCTGATTTGGTGATGCCATCCAACCATTTCATTCTTGGTCACCACCTTCTCTTCCTACCTTCAGTCTTTCCCAGCATCAGGATCCTTTCCAATGAATTGGCTCTTTGCATCAGGTAGCCAAAATATTGAAGCTTCAGCTTTAGCATCAGTCCTTCCAATGAATATTCAGGGTTGGTTTCCTAAAGAAACTACCTCCACACAAATCTTTGTCTTATGATTGCTTTTGGGAGAACTTAAATTAAGGAAGTAGGGTTTATATACTAAAGGTGAAGTTGTGTGTGTTTCAGCTACACTATGTAACAAAATTTTATCTAAACTAGAAGTCTTAAGAAATATTGTATAGCTATTTTTTTTATCCTAACTTGCTATGCAGTTTTTCCCAAGCCATTTAAAAGTTTAGGTAATATACATCTTGAGCTTAAAAAAAAATGAAGTTCAGAACTGAAGACAGTAGGAATAGATGATCTCTAAAATTGTCTGCAATTCAACAGAATTATACACTAGAAAACCTCTTATCTGATGCCATTAGGACATGTAGTGCAGAAGTTAATTGAAAAGTTTGGTTAAAATGATGTATAAAAATGATACATTCACAACTTATACAGTTTGTTTTAAACCAAATGCATGCATTTTATTTCAAAATTCTTGTGTGTTTCAAAGAACTTTTGAGTGTGGGCTGCCTTATTTTCTTTATTTCATAAACCACACCCACATATTTGGAATTAAAGTAAAAAGACAATTTAAAGACCCTGTTGATAGCAGTGCTAGTTATTGCTATAATGGCAATCATATTTTAATACATAATTTTATCATATAAGCATGCTGTATACCTTTAAAAAAATGAAGACACTGATGAAGTAATTTCATTAAAGAATCCTTTCTGATTTTATATTTCCTCTATATATATCAAATGTATTTCCAATAATTAATTGAAAGGCATTTTGTGGCTTTTTGCTTATATCAGTCCTGTTAACATAGCTAAAATATAAATAAAACAATTTATTTTTTGTATATTTCATTATTTTATATACTCAGATAATATAATTAATTTAACTAAGTAACAGATACAATAAGAAAATACATCCATGCCTCTCTCTACTGACTCTTGATGAAGAAGTAGTGGGTTTATGTGTAGTTTCAAGAGTTACCACCTAGATGTATAACTTCAATATACTATATTCTGTACTCTAAATAATTTAATCCAAAAAATCTGTATTATTAGTGTTAGCTAAAGAGTTGTGTTCTCTTAAGCTTCCAAAACTTCCAGTGAGTTTCAAAGCAAAAGTTAGCACAGATTTAGTAATCTTATGACCCCAGAATCTTATAACCATCTAGATGCATAATTTCAATATATTGTGTTCTTTAGTCTGAATAATTTAATCCAATAAATCAGTTATATGAGTTAATAGTATTTCTGCTAACTTAAATTTCCCAAGCTTCAAGTTTCAAAGAAAAAGTTAGCATGACTTTAGCAATTTTGTAATTCAGGAAAATGTATGAAGCATCCACATGAGGGGCCCTTGGTTGAATTTATGCTGATATAAAGCCAAATATTCAACCAATATCTAACCTTAAAATGATATCACCAACAAATGTTTTGAAATTTTATAATAAATCACCCACTTTGGAAAATATCTAGTCACCCAAGATTCTAGGCATATCATTAATGAATATTGAAACCCAGGTTTATAAACAAGAAGATACTGAATAAACAGTTCTCTGTGTTCTTTCCTATTTGCTCTGCTCAGTGAATCCAAAATGGTAACTGCAGTTCTTAGCTGTTGTATCAACTGACTTTAGAGATTACAGTTTTGCATTATAGCCCATAAGAATAAGAGTTTATAAGCTTAGTATTGAATGGTATGTAGCCATAAAATATCATACATATGTAACTAATACAGCATGTCAAAACCAGATATATGCTTTTGAAAAGATTGAGTGGAGTAATGAAAAGTCACAAGTATAGAGGTCTATATGTTTGTGTAGGTTGCAATTTTTGACATGGTCAGGATGAATGTAACTGAGAAAATGACATTTATCAAAGATTTGAAATTGCTGAAAAGGTATATTAGTAACAATAGGTTAGACTATTCTTTAGTAACAAGAAGGAGCAAAATCTCACATGTTTAAACCAGAAAGATTAAGGTCTCATTTGATACCTATTGCAGAATGACCTGCAGCTCTTTTTTGCCTCAGTCTCATCAGAACACAGCCTGATAATGCCTCTACAATCTGGAACATAAAAATATGGAAACATGGCAAATTGTGCACTGACTTGTCAATTCTTCCAACAAAAGATGACATATGGTAATCTTGTTCCCATTTTATTGGCTGAAGCAAGTCATGTGGACAAGATAAACTGCAATGAAGCAGAACACAACCCTCCCACATATTCTTAAGTGGGAAAAATCCATCTGTGCCCTGATGGCCATCATTGAGAATGAGCAGTCCAGCCTCACACTCAGGGCTAGGACTCAGGTGAGGAGAGTAAGACAATCACCTCAAATGCAAAATGTGGGGAGGCACCAAAATTCACTAATAATGTTTTTTTTTAATAATATTTTTTAAAAACCTCAAAATTAATGCAAAAATCCATGATAAGCAAATACACACCTTTTAAATAAAGATGGTATAAGTATACCATTCTATATAGAGCCATATTAGAGCCTGAGGCAAAAGAAAAGATAAACAATAGTTTCTAATTAAAATAGTGATAATTTGTTCATCATGAAATTTTGTATTGATATCATTTATTTACAAAAATGAGTTAAAGATTTTTAATTTTCAAGATGGAGATTTGTGACACCACAGTAAATTTTGGAAAAAATAGATAACAAACATGCTTTTTAAAGACCCGTATTCTAGTAAAGGGCTTCCTAGGTGGCTCAGTGGAAAAGAACCCTCCTGTCAATGCAGGAGATGAAAGAGATACAGGTTTGATCCCAGGGTTGGTAAGATCCAGGACACAGCAACTCACTGCAGTATTCTTGCCTGGAGAATCCCATGACCAGAGAAGCCCAGCGGGCTACAGGCCATGGGGTCACAAAGAGTCAGACACGACAGAGTGACTAAATAACAATAACTGTATATTTTAGTCCTGAGACATGTATTTTACTCACCTCATTCTAGACTTAGAGTGCATATTCTGCAATAGTATTATCAAGGAAATACTAGGCATAGTGCTTTAAAATATGTATTCAGGCTTTATATTTTCTAAACTTGAATCTTATTTTCATTTTTAAGGAGTTTTTAAACAGTTGCTTAACTTTCTACTCTAGTTCAGCCTCACCTTTTTTGTAAAACAAGGTTGCACATATTCTTAAGGTCATTAAGAAGACATTTTGAAAAATATGCTTAGAACAATTTTAATAATGGCTCCTACTGTGTAAGTATATAAATACTATATGTTATTGATAGTTAAAAACAGAGGAAAAGCATAATTTTTTAATAAGATAAAGTGTACTAAAAAAAACTTTGCAAGAGAGGAAACAAAACTGGATAGCATGAACATATATTTAATGAAACATTTGTACTGCTCTTCTAAAATATTTGCATTTGTATTTTAATGTATCTTCAGAGTACTCAAACATATAATTATATAAAATCCAGGCAAAAATAAGAATGTGAATTAGTTACTAGATTCAATCAAAGCAAAATATGAAGTCATTCAGACACTTTAAGTAGACTTACTAATATTGAGAGTGTAATTGAGCATAATCAGCATCACAGAATTCAAGGTAATAGGGCAAGTATAGAAAGTATAATGATAGAATATTGTACCTTAATAATCATGCCAAAATTTGAATGTCCAATAAAAGGGATCTTCGAAATAAAGGAGTACTAGATGCATTTTAGCTATGTGATTTGAGTAGGAGGAGTTACAGTACTAAAGGAAAACCAGGTCACTGAGAAAATATTAGAACTATTGGTACAGGAAAAGGATCATAAACAGTACTTATACAGCTCAGTCTTAACAGTTCCATATTTTTCAAAAGAAATGCCTTTGGCACAGCAGTACAGAATAGTGAATGCCTTGTGCTTTATACTCAGTTTTTCTATCAATAGTGAATTATTTGGCTAAGAATCTTTCCAAAGAGTTCTATACACTATCCTGCCATAGTCACACATGTTTAAACCAAAAGGCCTTTCTATGCCACTTTGAAAACGAATTCCTGTCAGAAAGTCAATAGGCCAGGCAGAAAGAGGATCAAGTAAAATGAGATGAGAAATAAAATGATAGTTTTCGTTGGCAAAATAAAAAAGCCCATCAAAATTCAATGAGGCCTAAGAGTCATTGTAAATGATTTGAAGGAAAGCTAACACATTTGGTTCATTAAAAGTTGTTAATATAAAAGAAGGTCAGTTGAGTTTCCATAAGTGGTTACTTTGTAGATTACTTTATCTTTGAGAAAAATAAAAGGAAGAAAGGATCAGGTAGGAATGACTGTGGAGACTTGCCATGTCAGATAACTGAGAAAGTAAATTAGAAAAATATTTGAATCTAGTATGTAATTCTTTAGTTAAAGTAACATTCAAATTATTTTAATTTACAACTTTCCTGGATACCTAACATGATAATATAGCCTAGACTGCAGGGAATTTTCTATGTTTTCATTATTATTATTATTATTAATGATCATGTGTGGAATACTTGGACTTCCTTGTTAGCACAGATGGTAAAGAACCTGCTTACCATGCAGGAGACCCAGGTTTGATCCCTGGATCAGGAATATCCCCTGGAAAAGAGAATGGCTACCCACTGTAGTATTCTTGCCTGAAGAATTTCATGGGAAGACTATGAAGTAAGAAAGAGTCGGACATGACTAAGCAAATAACACTTTCACTTTCATAGAATACTTAAAATTAGCAAGGTGTGCTAAATAATGAATAAGCATTCATATATTTGATGCTCAAAATTAAGGAAGAAATTTATGGCTTTCATCTTGCATGTATATAAATTTTAGCTTGAAGTATTGATAGGACTTTCATAAAGTTACACATTTAGTAAATGTAGAAGCACTGTTCTTATCACAGCTCTGAAGGGCAAGTGTTATTTAAGACCTTCCTCTTGAGAAACCTATATGCAGGTCAGGAAGCAACACTTAGAACTGAACGTGGAATCACAGACTGGTTCCAAATAGGAAAAGGAGTACATCAAGGCTGTATATTGTCACCCTGCTTATTTAACTTATATGCAGAGTACATCATGAGAAACGCTGGGCTGGAAGCTGGAATCAAGATTGCCGGGAGAAATATCTGCCGGGAGCCAGCATGAGGAATTCCACCCGTGACAAGGTCATGCGGCAAGAGCTCTGATGGAAAGGCTAATCAGACCTCAGGTTTTCCCCCTGGAATTTCCTGAGCATCCACCCCCCCCAAAATAAGAATCTTCTTCTTTGGAGACCAAGAATGTGTCATCCAAATAAATCTTTGCACAGTAGATACTAACAAAGCAAGACAAACACTGAGTGTTTTACTACTCACTAGAAGGATCTTCCAAATTAATCTTATAGAACATTAGTACTCTGAGTTTAAGTGAGATCATTAAATTTTTCTACAGTGGCTCACACATACTGTGGCAACCAGAGAGCTTTTGATTCTTAGTGGACCTGGAGCTCTGTAAGGGGAAAATTGTTTCCAAACTTGGATCTCAAGCAGAGGCTGACATTTCCTAGAATTCTAAAATCTCCATCACTCAGAAAGGGCAAAATAAATGCCTTATTATATTAGATGGAATATACATTAAGAATTATGACAGAATTGAAAGGATTTTATAGAACTACACAAGGAAAGCCAGAATTTCAGATAATATATTGAAGAAAATTGAAGTTGCCATGAACACTGGAATATTGTATGCTTGGACTACTAGTAGTGTTTAAGTCTCAAACACAGATTTTTTTTTTTTTAATGCTTTTGTTATTGTTGTTGATGTTAGTGATGTCTAGTTAGGTTTTGTTTTATTTTATGTGTGTGTGTTTGTTTAGTTTATTATTTTAACTTTTTCATTTTTCTCAATTTTAGTTTTTGTCTTTGTAAATTCCCTAGCAAGTCTTGGTACAGATATATTTCTGACTTATATGAATCATGTCAGTGTAATGTGTGTGTTTATGAAAAACCAGATTAACAGAACTTTGGAATAAGTGGCTCAGGTGATAAAAGTGTCTTCTTGCAATGCAGGAGACATGGGTTCAATCCCTGGGTAGGGAAGATCCCCTGGAGAAGGAAATGGCAACCCACTCCAGTTGTCTCACCTGGAAAATTCTATGGATGGAGGAATCTTGTAGGCTACAGTCCATGGGGTCACAAAGAGTCAGACACAACTGAACAACTTCACTTTCATTTCACTTTCTTTGGAATAAGATGATTTAACTAGCCATATCCAGTGTAATTTTAATATCAGTCTGATATACCTTTGAAACCTTGATACTCTATTGGATTCTTAAAAATAAAATGATATTTTATGAATTGAAATCTCTGTATCATGTACCATTGTGTATTAATTATATGTCTGTACTCACCACTGGACTACGAACTCCCCAAAGTTGGAGATTAAATGATTAGTCATAAATAAATATAATTCTGACATAATATATATATATTATATATTGTAATATATTATATATTTAGTATAATTATATAAAGTTATGGTTATAAATATTTATAAATTAATGGAATAATTATAAAAATAAAAATTATATATAAATACAAAGGTAAACTATTAATACATAAATACAGAAAAAGGCAGAAATAATAATTATAGATACTTGCAATTATGTATGCTCACTTTCTTGTAAATTAGACATTAGGTACTATGTTTGGAAATTATCCTGAATTTACAATTATGCTTACCTAAATGTCTTGTTATATAGATTGTTCAAGTGGGCCACTTGATTTGGGAGGAGAAGGATATTTATTAAATACTATGGATTTTAAGACATGTAGTATCTGACAGAAAATTTGGGTTATAGGAGATGTCAACAAAGCACTATTCTTATCGTATAGTATAGATTTTGAACCCATGCCCCCTTTTTGAATTTCTGAAGCATCCAACACCTGTCAACACATGGATGTTTATCAAGAGTGGATTTGAATGGAAAAGCCATCATTCACCCTTTCGTAAAATATGAAATCTATTCATACTTATTCTTCCTAAATCCGGTCCCTTGCTTGCCAAGTAAAATGACCACATCAAAAATGATAGAAAATGATTACATTTATCAATATTAAAAGAAAAAATAAAATGAAAACATTGAAAATAAAGCTAAAAATGATAAGGAATAAAATTCTGGAAATTAAATTGTATAAAAAAGGGAAAACCATAAAAGATCAATAGGAATGAGTTAAAAACAAAATAATCTTTTTCAGGAAGATGATTTTTTAAAAAGCAGAGATTAATATTAGATATGATCTCTAGGGCAGTACTCCATGGCAAAAGGAAAGCTGGACTCTAGAATCAGATGAAATGAATCTGAAGATTCTGAACTGCCAACTTTTAACTCTTCTGACTAGAAAGGTCAGCTTTAATTTGATTAATGAGTTTTGTCCATTTTTAGTAATGAATTTCTGTTAAGTTGACGATGATAAGCACTACAGTTTTATAGCAGGTATCAGTTAAGAAGATCTTTGAATTTGCCTTGCAAAATCTCTTGAATTTTTCATCAGCAAAGAATGGTAAATAAATAACTAACTGAACATTAATTTACTTGCTTCTTTCCAGTTCTAATTTGTAGACAGCAAAATGAAAACCAGTTTGTTGATACAAGAAAACTCTATTTACATGTTCTTGTTGTCATAATAATTACTGTTGTTTTTAACTTACCCTGACAGGGAGTTGAAACTATAAAGAGAGTGATTAATAATTTGCAATGAATCAAAAACATGGATGTTGAGTATTTTGTGAACAATTTTTAGTTTAAAAACCTAGCATAATTTGCCATCACATCATTGTATTTATAATAGAAATATTATCTAAGAGGTAGTTACGTCTATTATATGTCATTATTTCCTTTGAAAATAGATTTTACTAACTCTCCAAGGTAGCTGACATTTTGATTACTTATTTTGTAGTGTTTTGTCATGTTTTTCATTTTGGTCAGCTATGAAACAGAGTATACCTGAAACTAATATCTCTGATTTTCAAGCGAAGCATATACTAATACATTTTTTAAATACATAAAATATAACTTTTGCTTGAAATGAATAGTACTGTAACCCACAATGGATCTGCCCAAGATTTCTTCCATCATATAACATTATTTAAAATTTTTTAAGTCATTTTAAAATTTTGAAGCTCTATAATTATCAGTGAAATGGAATAATCAGACTTCAACATTTCCAAGGAAAACCTCCTCCCTCTTGCTTACAAACTAAATTGAATTGAATCCCCTTCTATATTTTTCTTTCTCCAAAAAAATTCAGTTTAGGTTCTGCTTCTTAAATTGGAGATAAGGTGCTGTTGTCTTGTGAATATACAGAAACAAAGGATAAATAGAAGTTAAAAATATGATAGAAAGCTTTAGGATGCTACCAAGCCAATTATGATTTATGATGTTAAAAAATCTGGAAAAGAAGGTCAGAGAGGTGAACCTGATATGAGTATCATACTGAAAGCAGTGTTAAGGAATCAGAAAAGCTGAGCAAAGCTGAACAGAATCACAGGGCTAAAGGTTGAAGTTTTTCAATCACTAAGTTATGACAATAATTCCAGATCAAAGGTTCCCTAAAACTATATAGCACTGCTTTAAAGATCACTAATATTTAATCATCAGCTTTTAGAAAATATTATGATTAATTTCCAGAAAGGATTTAATTCTCAGAATTCACAATGTCTATCATATGTAATTTTAATTTATTACAAATATAATTTTCATACTTTTAATTTCACTTGTATTTTAAAAGTTTAATTACTACTTTAGCTATAGTTTTATTGTCTTTGCTTTTCTCTGCAATATTACCACATGCACCAACTGTTTCATTTTTAATATTATTAAATAGAATATAGGTTATATATGTGTGAAATAAAAGTATGAACATATTAGAATATTTTATACCTAACCAAAAATAGTATATTTACTAAAATAATTGCATTTAGGCAAACTATCAAGCCATTTATTTTCTTATCTCCTCTTTTTTTGTTTGTTTCTTTTTTTTTCTTTTCAATAATTTTTGGAAAACTCACAAAGTAGATTTAATATTTTATTTTCTCTATTGCTCAAATCTCAGATGCCAGAGCAATTGCTATAGATGCACTGAAATGCCTCAGTTCAGTTCAGTTCATTTCAGTAGCTCAGTCGTGTCCAACTCTTTGCGACCCCATGAATCGCAGCACTCCAGGCCTCTCTGTTCATCACCATCTCCCGGAGTGCACTCAGACTCACATCCATTGAGTCCGTGATGCCATCCAGCCATCTCATCCTCTGTCGTCCCCTTCTCCTCCTGCCCCCAATCCCTCCCAGCATCAGAGTCTTTTCCAATGACTCCACTCTTCGCATGAGGTGGCCAAAGTACTGGAGTTTCAGCTTCAGCATCATTCCTTCCAAAGAAATCCCATTGTTGATCTCCTTCAGAATGGACCAGTTGGGTCTCCATGCAGTCCAAGGGACTCTCAAGAGTCTTCTCCAACACCACAGTTCAAAAGCATCAATTCTTCAGCGCTCAGCCTTCTTCACAGTCCATCTCTCACATCCATACATGACCACAGGAGAAACCATAGCCTTGACTAGACGGACCTTTGTTGGCAAAGTAATGTCTCTGCTTTTGAATATGCTATCTAGGTTGATTATAACTTTTCTTCCAAGGAGTAAGCGTCTTTTAATTTAATGGCTGCAATCACCATCTGCAGTGATTCTGGAGCCCAGAAAATAAAGTCTGACACTGTTTCCACTGTTTCCCCATCTATTTCCCATGAAGTGATGGGACCGGATGAAATGATCTTCGTTTTCTGAATGTTGAGCTTTAGGCCAACTTTCTTGCTCTCCTCTTTCACTTTCACCAAGAGGCTTTTTAGTTCCTCTTTACTTTCTGCCATAAGGGTGGTGTTATCTGCATATCTGAGGTTATTGAAATGCCTAGATCTTGCAAAAAAAAATAGAGGAAAGCAATAGAATGGAAGAGGCTGGAGACCACTTCTAGAAAATTAGATATCTCAAGGGAATATTTTATGCAAAGATGGGCACAATAAACAACAAAAAAATATGGACCCAACAGAAGCAGAAGATATTAAGAAAAGGTGGCAAGAATACACAGAAGGAAAAAAGATCTTAATGAGCCAGATAAGCACTATGCTATGATCACTCACCTAGAGCTAGACGTCCTGGAATGCAAATTCAAATGGGCATTTGAAAGCATCACTACGAACAATGCTAGTGGAGGTGATGGAATTCCAGTTGAGCTATTTCAAATCCTAACAGATGATGCTATGAAACTGATGCACTCAACATGCCAGCAAATTTGAAAAACTCAGCAGCGGTCAAAGGACTGGAAAAGTTCAGTTTCCATTTCAGTCACAAAGGAAGACAATGCCAAAGAATGTTCAAACTACCACACAATTGTACTCATCTCACATGCCAGCAAAGCAATGCTCAAAATTCTCCAAGCAAGGCTTCAACAGTATGTGAACTTTGAATTTCCAGAAGTTCAAGCTGGATTTAGAAAAGGCAGAAGAACCAGAGATCAAATTGCCAACATCCTCTGCATAATCGAAAAAGCAAGAGAGTTCCAGAAAAACATCTACTTCTGCTCTATTGACCATGCCAAAGCCTTTGACTGTGTGGATCACAAAAAACTGTGGAAAATTCTGAAAAAGATGGGAATACCAGATGACCTGACCTGCCTCCTGAGAATTCTGTATGCAGCTCAAGAAGCAACAGGTAGAACTGGACATAGAACTGGTTCCAAATTGGGAAGGAGTACATCAAGGTTGCATATTGCCACCATGCTTATTTAACTTACATGCCGAGTACATCACGCGAAATGTTGGGTTCAATGAAGCACAAGCTGAAATCAAGACTACTGGGAAACATAAAAACCTCAGATATGCAGATGCTACCACCCTTATGGAAGAAAGTGAAGAGAAACTGAAGAGCCTCTTGATGAAAGTGAAAGGGGAGAAAGAAAAACCTGACTTAAAAGTCAACATTCAAAAATGAAGATCATGGCATCTGGTCCCAACTTCATGGCAATTGGGAAAACAATGGAAACCTTGCTGCTGCTGCTGCTGCTGCTAAGTCACTTCAGTCGTGTCCAACTCTGTGTGACCCCATAGACGGCAGCCCACCAGGCTCCCCCGTCCCTGGGATTCTCCAGGCAAGAACACTGGAGTGGGTTGCCATTTCCTTCTCCAATGCATGAAAGTGAAAAATGAAAGGGAAGTTGCTCAGTCATGTCCGACTCTTCGCAACCCCATGGACTGCAGCCCACCAGGGCCCTCTGTCCATGGGATTTTCCAGGCAAGAGTACTGGAGTGGGGTGCCATCGCCTTCTCTGAATGGAAACATTACAGACTTTATTTTCCTGGACTCTAGAATCTCTATAGAAAGTGACTGCAGCCATGAAATTAAAAGATGCTTACTCCTTGGAAGAAAAGTTATGACTAACCTAGACAGCATATTAAAAAGCAGAGGCATTACTTTGCTGACAAAGGTCAGTCTGATCAAAACTATGGTTTTTCCAGTGGTCATGTATGGATGTGAGATTTGGACTGTGAAGAAAGCTGAGTGCCGAAGAATTGATGCCTTTGAACTGTGGTGTCGGAGAAGACTCTTGAGAGTCCCTTGGATTGCAAGGAGATCAAACCAGTCCATCCTAAAGGAAATTAATCTTGAGTATTCATTGGAGGGACTGATGCTGAAGCTCCAATACTTTGGCCTGCTGATGAGATGAGCTGACTCATTAGAAAAGACCCTGATGCTGGGAAAGACTGAAGGCAGGAGGGGAAAGGGACAACAGATGATGAGATTGTTGGATGGCATCACTGACTCGATGAACATGAGTTTGAGTAAGCTCCAGGTGCTGGTGATGGACAGGGAACCTTGGCATGCTGTCACCCATGGGGTCACAAAGAGTCGGACATGACTGAGTGACTGAACTGAACTGAACTTCCTCTGTTGCATATTGACACTTAGTTATATGATTTGCTATTTAATGATAATTCTGGTGGTTATATATGTGCTATTATGTTATTATAGTCTACTTAGATGGATATTGTTCCACTTTATATAAAATGGTATAATTTACAACAGTATAATTATCTTTCCATATCTTGTAGTATTTAAGTATTGTAATATTCCTATTTTACTTCCTCATAGTTATAAGCTATATTTTAATTTTTGCTTACAGAGTTGTGTTGAAGGAAATTGGGAGAAAACACAAAAATAGTCTTTTATACTAACCCATATACTTGCCACTTCTATTATACTGGCCCTCCCTTATGTAGATCTAAGTTTTATCTGGTATCTTCTTCAACCTGAAGAACTCCCTTTAGCTTTTCTTATAGTGCAGGTCTGCTGGCAATACATTTTCTCAGCTAACCAACTGCTTCTGGTTAATTTTAATACATTTCCTTATTTTAAATAGCATGGCCTTGAACATGTGTCTTCTCTATCTTTGACTCTTTACCTATGAGTTGCCCAGGTATGTGTGTGTGTGTGTTTAGATTTGTGTGCCAGAGATTCCTAGGCTTGAGCTTATGAAATTAGGAAAATTTTGAAATGAGTATCTTCAAGTATATTTTCTGTTAATTCCAACTACATAACCATGTAAGACTTCTTGTTGAGCCCTGCACATGGTTGAGGCACTCATTTTTTCTGATCATGATGGCCCATGGTGGCTTTTTAATCATGTGCTGGAATTTGGGGTTTTCAGCTCATTTTTCTGTGTAAGGATTTCTTTTGGGAAAAACCTGAGTTTTTAGTTAAGGTTTTAGTTGCTTTAGAAGTTATTTCTGTTTGTACCTTCCTGGTGCCACAAGGCCTGACCACTCAGGGACAATTTTTTTTTTTTTTTTAATAATAATTGAGTGGCTTAACATTTACTGCTGCTACTGCTAAGTCATGTCAGTTGTGTCCAACTCCTTGTGACACCATAGACGGCAGCCCACCAGGCTCTGCCGTCCCTGGAATTCTCCAGGCAAGAACACTGGAGTGGGTTGCCATTTCCTTCTCCAATGCAGGAAAGTGAAAAGTGAAAGTGAAGTTGCTCAGTCATGTCCGACTCTTCACGACCCCATGGACTGTAGCCTACTAGGCCCCTCCATCCATGGGATTTTCCAGGCAAGAGTATTGGAGTGGGTTAGACTCATCCGACAAAGAAAATTTGTATTCCCTTTTCCATCTGAAGGCAGGCCACAGATTAGTAATCATTAATGGAGAATACTTGGCTGATTTCCCCAGTTGTCTGGCCCTAGGAGACAGTTTTATATATTTTTTCTAGTCCCTACCTTTACTGATAGTTTATTGCTTTGAGAATTCCATCTTCATGCTAATTTCAGAAATCCAACATTCTAACTGGCATTATTTCCCTGCATGCCAGTTAAAACCCCTGTCCTCACTAGTATCCAGATTGACAAACTTTCCAAAAGCATACCATACTTCCATTTAAAAAATATTATTATGGTGCCTAGTGATTTTACTTATAATTTTGCAGGTTCAGTGGTGCATTTAAAATGACATTTATACATGTCACACTTCACATGCAAGTCCTCTTAAGTGTTTTCTACTTTCATCTGCCATATTCCCTGAAAAGAAGGCCCACCTTTATCACACAACACAATGTTATAATTTGTAGTGGAGGTATTAGAGTAATTTGAGATTCAGTTATATGATAGCAGGCAAATAAATACAGGAAATGGTATTATGATTTTAGGACTCTCAGTTTCTGTCTGAATAAAATGTATTATTTATCAATTGTTGTGTTAACTCTGTAGTTGTTTTTTTAAAAATATTATTCATATTTAATGCAAATCAATTCCAGAGCATGAGAAGTTACGATGAATCATAGCATAAGTACACAGATACAGTATACAATCCAAAATAGATATATAACACTAAGGTATAAAACAAAAAGGAATGTTCATTCATACACAGAGTAGGAATTTGCAAGGGTTTACTTCTGCTAAGATCTTTTTCTTTATTTTTCATATCAGTCTATGAACATCTGGATGAACCTTTTATTTTATACCTGGTTTTCCTTTATATTTGTTAAATTTCACATTGGATTAAATTTTGACACCAACTGCAAAAAAATCTTATTTTAAAGTAAGAATAGAAAGTAGCTGTGACATTTGTCTGTTTACTCATTATCCTTATGTATTACCTTCTGTATACAACCACGGTGACACTCAAACTTAGACTTTCATATCAATAAACTTAAAACATGCAGAAAATAATAAATCTAGCAACACATTTAATAAACATTTTAATATTATTACATATGTGCTTAGTCGCTCAGTTTTGTCCAACTCATTGTAGCTAGACAGGCTCCTCTGTCCATGGGGATTCTCCAGGCAAGAATGCTGGAGTGGGTTGCTGTGCTGTCCTCCAGGGGATTTTCCCAACCCAGGGATTAAACCCAGGTCTCCCACATTGCAGAGAATTGAATCATTGATTAAAGATGGGAAATTTTATGAAATATATTTATAATTTTAATGCAGTTTTTATGAAAATCATTATTCACATACATTTTTTCACACCTACTTAAAAAATGCAGAAAAGCATTATGGAGTGTAATGATAAAATAGAAAACACACATGGAGCTTTTCAAAGAAGGTGGTGTATGCAACCCAAAGTAACATTGTATGTAACATTGCAGACTTTTCATGACTTTGCTGCTCATTATCACCCCCAGAATCACTATGTTTCCGATTTTTTTCTATTAAATGACCACTTTTCATAGATAAATCACTTTGCATTTTTCCAGACTGAAATTATTTATACTGCATTTTTAAACTTTCAATTTCTATCGTTTTAGAAGTAACAGTTCTATTTACCTACCTCACAATTTAACATGGTCTAAAAATGATTTTGAACGGGCTGTTTTCTTACCCCTCAATATTGTTCACAGGGCTTCTCACTCAGAACAGACATGACTTACACTTCAGCAGTTTTTTAAAACTTATTATATCAGAGTATAGTTGATTAACAGTGTTGTGTTAGTTTCAAATGTACAGCAAAGTTTATATACATTGCAGCATGTTCTTTGACTGTAAGACAAGTGTGATTTATAAGTATGCTATCTTAATTTACTCCTTGTAAAACCGCAGGATATCTTCATTTTTTAAAGTTATATAAATGGCAATTATACAATATTTGGAAGTGAGTGTGTTTCCTTTGTTTCTTCTTCTTTCTCTCTCTCCTCACTTAAACAATGTTAGGTGAAGCTTGAATCTTCTCTATAGCCTGAATATAGATAATTGCATTCTTATATTGTCTACACATTTTATTGTTTATGAAGAAATCTATGTAATGCCTGGAGATGATATTATCTTAGGAAGTCTATTTTTTTCTTTAAAATGTATTTAATGTGTATCAACTAGGATTGAGCATTTATATTATTTATATACATAGACAAATAATCCCCAAAACAAGAATAATCTTTATTAACATGGACCCTGAAGATTACTGACATTTTTGTTTAACAGCATCTCCTAAATATATAATATTGTTCTGTATAAATTGTGGCATGTTCACATTTTACAAGAGAGTTATAACCACTAAATTTTATTTTCAGATGTGAATTACATGCAAACAATTAATTTGCCCTTTTAAATTAGAAACAGTTTGAAACCAGATGGCAATATTATTAGAACTGGGAAGTTTGGAAACCAGATTGCAATATTACTGTAACTTGGAAAGTAACAGTTTTGTGGTTGTTGATTAGTCAATAAATCCCTGTTAGATGACTAATGAGAGGGCAAAAAATAGTATTACCAAACCCAAGTCCAGTTGCACATTCCCATTAAAGCCAGTCCACTGACACTGGGTTGTGGTGAAGGAAAAGTACTACATTTATTGCAAGCACCAAGTAAGGAGTCCAGGGAAGCTAGTGCATAAAAGACCAGAACTCCCTGAAGGTTTTCAAGGACAGGTTTATAAAGATAAAATAAGCGGAGGTGGGGGTGGTTGTGGGATATAGGATCAGTTTATGGACATTCTTTCAATTGGTTGGAGGTGAGGTAACTGGGAGTCAGCAGCATCAACCTTCCAACTGGTTTGTGGGCTATGTGCTTGTGGGCAGCATATAGTTAACTTCTTCCACCTGGTGGGGGTTTCAGTGTCTGAAAAACTGTTCAAAGGACATGGCTCAGAATATAGAAAGAACAAAAGGTCTTTGCCTTTGTTTAATGGCTAAAGTATTATTATTTTGTCTTTCTTAACTATTTTACTTCTGCATTTTATCACTTCTCAGATTAAATTTATTCTTTGACTAAAGTTTTTCTACAGACTAAAGGCAGGCAGAGGACATGAGTGAAGATCTATTTTAGGAAGGCCTCATAGGGTCTTGCTCAGTTACAGGAGAACACTATATCAAATAATTTGCACCAGTATAAGAACTATGGGTGCAATGCAAACACACAGTATCTAAATAGTGAGTTGTAGAGGAGAGGTTAACAAATTATTAAGGTTATTCAAGGAGTATTTCATGCAAAGATAAATAAATAAACCTTTGTTCATGGTGTATAAAAACTACATGTGGAACAGACCATGAAGAAGTAGTCATGACCCTTGATACTCCAACACTTTCTGACTTGATGTTAAGTGCTTATGAAACCTGACCATAACTTTTGAGTCCCTGTATTCTGTCAACAGCAAATTTTACAGCTTCACCCTGCAATCTACAGGTATAGGATAATAATTTTGTAAGTCAAATATATATATTGAAAATAAGAATTTGTTGTATACATACCAAGTTCGAGGCTTATAGGAACTACATTGAAAAAGCTCTACCAGCCTATGTAACTATGACCTTTGATTTTGCACAGCTGGTACAATTCAGGAAGCTGCACGCCTTGTACCAGGCTTCTAAATATTTCCATTGAACAGGTTTTCTCTAAAATCTGATGCAATAGATGACCCAGTTCCAAAAATCCTGTAGCCAGAATTTTTAAATCTATCTAGAGTACTTAGACTTGATAAAGAAGATCTAGTATAGACTGTTGTAGGCATAACCATTATCTTATTTCTATCTGAGAATCAGCACACATAGATCATTTATTCATATCTGTGTACCAACAGACAAGCTTTTTATCTCTGAAACCAGAGGATCAGATAATGAAGAAGGTGAGACAGTTTTAAAATAATTAAATCCACACTCTTAATCTCTTTAGATTTATTTATAATTTGAAGAAGAAAGTAAGCTGTTGGACACATGCACTAAATAACTCCAGTCTAGTGTTTACCTATCTAGAGGCAGTTTTGACTTGTGTAAAATGCTGAAATTTTATGATGGATAATTCAGCACAATATAAACACACAGTATCTAAAGAGTGAATTATGGAGGAGAGGTTAATAAATTCTGATTAAGGTTATTTAAGGAGTATTTCATGCAAAATAAATAAATAAATAAATAAACCTTTATCTGGGCCATGGTGTATACAAACTATTTGTGGAACAGAACATGAAGAAGTAGTCATGACCCTTGATACTTCAACACTTTCTGACTTGATGTTAAGTACTTATGAAACCTGACCATAACTTGGAGTTCCTGTACTCTGTCAACAGCAACTTTAAATGCAAAATACATTTGTGTTCACTGTTGTTGTGAAAATACACTTGTGTTCACTGTTGTTGTCGAATCACTAAGTCCTATCCAGCTCTTTATGACCCCATGGACTGCAGCACACCAAGCTTCCCTCTTCCTCACTATCTCCCAGAGTTTGCTCAAATTCATGTCCATTGTGCTGATGGTGACATTCAACCACACTCTGTTGTCTCCTTCTCCCCCTGCCCTCAATCTTTCCCATCATCACAGTGTTTTCCAAAGAATTGACTTTTTGCATCAGGTGGCCAAAGCATTGGAGCTTCAGCTTCAGCATCAGCCCTTCCACTGAATAGTCAGGGTTGATTTCATCTAGGATTGACTAATTTGATCTCCTTGCTGTCCAAGGGCTCTCAAGAGTCTTATCCAGCATCACAATTCAAAAGCAGCAATTCTTCAGTGCTCAGCCTTCTTTTTGGTCCAACTCACATCCGTACATGACTAAAGCATTCTAGATAATCTGTTGTGAATTATTAAAACATTAAAGAGATTTTCATTGGCTTTTGGTGGCTTTCTAGTCAACATACCATCACCTAGGAAACCAGAGGTCAAGGCAGGTTCTTTGTATTTTGCACCATTTACCATCAGTTGTGTCATACAATAATAGTTAAATTTAAAATTATTTATTCAGTATCTTACTATTTGTAAAATATACATTGGTGAATAAACATTTCTAAATAATATAAAAATTAACTTTAAAAGCCATTAATTTTTCCAATTTTCTCTTCCTCTTAAAAATACTGTCTATCCACTTACAATATTCACATTTACTTACAATTCATTGTATATCTTCAATAAACAATTCCTTTAATAATAACTTTGCATTTCCTCCCCAATATGTTTCTGAAGGTAATAAAATAATTTATATGTTGCTGTTGTGCAGTCACTAAGTCATGTCCAGCTCTTCTATTAGCAGTTAATTAGTCCCAAGCAGGAGTCTGAGATGTTTATTAAAATTTGCAAGATGTAATACTGGTTGTTCTAAGCACAAGAAGTAAGCTGAACAGCTCTATACCTGGAATAAATGTATCCTGGTAGTCATCATAATCTGGCTCTTTTCTGGATGTGCCAGATACAGACATACTAGAATCTGAAAGGTGATTACCTTTGACATTTGACTTCTGTGGGTTGGACACTAGCATACTCTACCTTCGACCTGTGTAGGTGGTACACTAGCATACTCTACCTACCTATATTTCCCTGCTCTCACATAAGCCTTTCTACCTGGGAATCAATAAGATTATCCTTGGCAAACTTGAATGAATAAGCATCTATCATCAAAGTGGTCTTCTTCAGAAAATATTTCCTCTTAAACAGATAACCCTCTTCTTTGAGCTGTCTGTGTCCGTGCTCAGTTGTGTCCGATTATTTGTAATCTCATGACTGTAGCCCACTAGCCTCCTTGGCCTATGGGATTTTCCAAGGAAGAATACTGGAGTGGGTTGTAATTTCCTACTCCAGGGAATTTTCCCAACCCAGGGATTGAAACCGTGTCTCTTGTGTCTCCTGCAATGACAAGGCTGGTTCCTCTACCACTGTTCCACGGAGGAAGTCTGAAAGCAGATAGGGAGAGCTAAACTGCCCTGAATAATACTGATGGGGAAAGTTAGAGCTCCTTTGGCAAGTTACTAAAATCTCCTAAATGTACAAATTCTTTCTTTGAGTGATTTTTATTTTTTGTTGAATTTGGAATTGGAGCTGAGATTTAAAGTTCAGGTCAGTGACGTGTATAATGGTGGATGGAACCAGCAACTCAGGAGATCCAGGAGGCAATGAAAATATCAGCCCATGTACTGGACGTGTTTGCATAAATCCAGGTTTGCACTCCCACAGTAGCTTAAAGAATTCTTCAGGTCAGTGAAGCTTAAGTAGATATCAAGAGGCAGGAATGCCTTTATTAAATTCTGGATTGTAATAAGCTGTAACAGTACTTAGTCAAATTTCTGAACCTGTGAATTCTACCATTCCAGTACAATTGCATAAAAGCATTTTGTAAAAAGACGTACTTCTGTATACTTCTATCTTCTGGCTGCAAAAGATGAGGACACAGAGCTCATGCCAAATGGAAGTCAGGGTCTGTGTAGAAGTGATGTCTGGTATAATTTTGTAATTCAAAAATCAGCAAGCACTATCATCTGTTTTTTCTGCAACATTCCCTAGCTTTGCACCTTTCTACTACTTCTTTTTTACTTAAACTTTCCATACATCTTTTTCAACTACTTGGTCAACAGTATTCTTCGATGGATGACAAAATTATCTTTTTTGTTTGTTTTTGTTGTTGCTTGATTTTATTTCACTCTGTTTCAATATTTGCAAGGACAGTTGACACCTAATCTCTGGGTAAAATATGGATTTAAGATTGTTGATTTTCCTTCTAAGCTACAGTTTACGGTGCTATAGCCTAGCTTATCTAAAATATAGGAAATCACACTACTTACATGTCAGTCCTGGCTAAAATTTGAAAATTAAAAATGTATCCCTAAAGGTGAATGCATGCCTACAAAATATATTTTAAATTTATTTCCTGTTTTTCACTATGAAAATTGCATACTGCCATCACTTTAAAAGTCAGAATTACTTTGTACGCTTTAGCAGGCATTACCTTTTAATCTATAGCTTAAAAATTGTTTTAATAAAATGTCCCATTAAAATTTAGTTGTTTTTAGTGTATATTAAATTAATAATCACCAATTCCACAGTTGCATTTTAATGAGAATTATTTTGCACACTAGCTTAATCACTTTCTAATCGTGTGGTGTTTTGCTGTTCTTTAACCCTTTGAGTTATATAAAGATCTTTCATCTGCAAAATGTTCATGAAATGATGACATTAAGATACAGTATTCTGAAGATGAAGTGAGGTAATAGTAACAGTGCAGGGCAAGAGATTGTTACAAAACATGCTCAATATCACAAGTATGCACAGTGTGGCTTATTTTCCTGAAGACTAGATGAAGATTTATTACTAAATATTATATGTCATATGGGCTTGCCAGGTGGTGCTAGTGGTAAAGAATCTGCATGCCAATGCAGGAGATGCAGGAGACAACAGAGATGTAGGTTCGATCCCTGGATTGGGAAGATCCCCTGGAGCAGCAAATGGCAACCCACTCCAGTATTCTTGCCTGGAAAATTCCACAGACTAAGGAGCCATGGACTACAGTCCATGGGTTGCAAAGAGTCAGACACAACTGAGCAACTGAGTATAGCCCATTATATGTTAAATAAAACCCTTGATGAATTTTTCAGCATCATTTTTATTGTTAAAAAATTATTATCATTTCAAATTATAAATAATAACAAACATACCCTTGGCTTTAAGATGTAGATAAGTGTTCTTCAAGCATCATTAAGACATTTCTGTTTATATAACCTAAAGAGATCATTTTATGTTTGCTCTTCAACCCACAGCTGAGCGGCAGGTGCTGTTCATGCATCATTGCTTTGGCTACTTTCATGCCCTGAAGTCCAAACCTTATGTCAATTAACTACACTCCTACACTGAAAGTCTATATTATTACAGAAGTTCTATTGGATTCACTCTGTTTCACATCATGTCTTTGCCATATCCTATAGTATTCTCCTAACATTGATGCATTTGCTCCCTGATTCCCTAGCCAAGTTATAGCTTAGCTTTTCAAATTTAAATGAAAATAAAAAATAGATCATAAAACATTAAAAATATGAAGAATGCTCAGTGAATAACTACACAGAGCAAGAGAGAGAGAAGGAGTAGAAAGAAAAGGGTTCAATTACTTTGAAATAATATATGTGCATGTGTAATTTTATGATATTTCTTGTAAGCACAAGTTAACAAAGGACAGTTGGAATCTAGTATTCTGAAATATTGTGAGTTATGTGGACACTAGCAGAATAACCCTAAGTCTGAGGTTGTGAGAAATTTTTTTTTTTTTTTATTTTGGTGATGTGTAAATTGCTGGCTGATGCTTTATGCACAATTTTTCGCAGTGTTTTCTATTTTCTCTTAAGCATAATTAATATCTCTGTATTTCAAGTTTCAATATACTTAGATTTCACATAGACACATACTTGTAAGCCTTTTGAATTTAGGTACTGAAGGCCATAGCCTCAAACACTTATCTTGATTGGCAAGGGGTTCTAATGTTTTCTTTAATAAAGAAATGATCCATTTTCAATAAATCAAGGGCATTCTACATTTGTGCTGAATTCATACAAAGTGTTTTTAGTCCTGACATTTTAAAATAATTTAAAATTTTCTTAATGTAGTACTCAGAGGAAGGCCAGAGAATCAGATATATTTCTTCAACTAATTTTTTCAACTTTTAAAAACAGTTTTATATTCAATATCACTTCTCCAAAAAGAAAAAAGAGAGAGAGAGAGAGAGAAGAAATATATACAATGAAACACAAAGAATAGTTTGCATCAAGTTGGAATTGAATATTTAGGCTTCAAAACTCATCCAAAATCTGCAGTATCAAATGGTTTTCTTGAAAGAAGAGAGGCAGTAAGGTAGACAAGCAGGTAAGAAGGACAAAACAAGGACATGAGAGTGACGGAAGAAAGAAGCATCCGTTTCTTCCTTTACTCTTTCCTACATAAAACAACGTTAAAAATCGTAAAAGTTTAGGATAGACTTTTGTTGTTGTTGTGTGTCCCAGCCACAACATACACAGGCCTTTTATTGTGCTTGCTTCTGATACAAATTTAGATACTTTACATATGTGCAAATATTAGGAATGGAAATTGAATTTCATTTCAATTATGATATTTTTTCTTATGTTTATTCTGTAAACTTAGAAAACAAAGTCTACATGAAACCTTTTGACAATTTCAATGTGAAATATCATTTTTTGAGAAAAGTTCACTCATTGATTGTTGGTCCATTGCTGGTCCATTGTCCTTTGCTGCTGCTGTTACTGCTAAGTCACTTCAGTCGTGTCCGA
Source organism: Budorcas taxicolor (assembly GCF_023091745.1). Taxonomy (NCBI): domain Eukaryota; kingdom Metazoa; phylum Chordata; class Mammalia; order Artiodactyla; family Bovidae; genus Budorcas; species Budorcas taxicolor. The sequence continues at coordinate 49,669,202 of NC_068929.1, read as the reverse complement.
CTCTGTGTCCTTAGGACCAAGTAAAGAATAAAATTAACTTTTCCTTGAAGGAAAGCTTAAGACCATCAAAGTCTTCAAGTGCTTTTCAATTATCTAGGTGTACAATTACATGTTAACAATGTGCAAAAAAAGAAATATAGCAATTAGAAATTTCAGAATTCAGCGAGTGACTTCAACTTGTGTACAAAATACTTTATAAGCATATTTATAACATATTTGAGGCTATACTTTCTTTACATATAGTATATGAGATGATATGAGGATAGTTTTACAAATAAAAAGATAAATTCTAGATTGCAAATTAATTAGTCATTTTGAAAGTATGTACCTTGACATGACGTGATGAGAATGGCACAGTACTTCTGTGGTCCCATATTCAAAACATATAATCCCAGTGTAGATATGAGAAAAATGATAGATAATCCTAACTGAAGGGCATTCTACAAAATACCTGACCAATATTCCTCACAACTGTCAAGGGCACCAAAAACAAGTCTGAGGAACTGTCACAACCAAGAAGAGTCTGCATTAAATGCAGTATGACATCCTATGTAAGATCTGGGAATAGAAAAAGATTATTAGGTGAAAAATAAGGAAATCCAAATAATATGTGGACTTCAGGTAATACCAATGTTTCAATATTGGTTCACTAATTTTAACAAATGTAACACAGTAAATGTAACATGTCAATAATTGGGACAAATGATCCCAATTTGGGATCCCAATTTGGGATTTCCCAGATATCCTCACAAATTTGCTGTAAATCTAACCTTATTACAAATTAAAACATTTATTTTTTAAATGGATGAAAGGAGACAAAAATTGAAAAACAAAATAAGACAAGAGACTTTTAAGAGACTGTTGATATAATCCAGGAAATACATGAAAGTATATGGGTTACAGTTACATCAACATACAGGGAAAGACATAGGAGGAACAGAATCACATTTTGGGGAAAAAAATGAACTTGATGTGTGGGATGGTGAAGATCATTTGAATGTTTTCAATGTGAATAACTAAAATGCTGCTGATATAATTTACTCTGATTTAGCAAATACATTAGAAAAGAAGATTATAGAAAATACTTGGCAGTTCTGTTTTGAATATATTACTATATTGCAGGTCGCATATATAGATACTCTATAAGTAATTTTCAAGAGCAAAAAAAAAATGAGTTGTATATATAATTTTTGTGACATAAGAATGCATCTGAGTCATTTTTAACAAGGTGGATAAACCTGGAACCTATTATACAATGTGAAGAAAGTCAGAAAGAGAACAACAAATATGGTATACTAACACATAATATATGGAATCTGGAAAGATGGTACTGATGAACCTATTTGCAGGGCAGGAATGGAGACTCAGACAGAGATAACAGACTTGCAGACACAGTAGGGGAACGAGTTGTTGTTGTTGTTGTTGTTCAGTTGCTAAGTCGTGTCTGACTCTTTGCGACCCCATGGACTGCAGTACAACAGGCTTTGCTGTCCTTCACTATCTCCCAGGGGAAGGAGACAGTGGGTCAAACTGAGAGAGCAGCTTGGAAACATGTACAATACCATATGTAAGACAGATAGCTAGTATGGATTTGTTCTGTGTCTTGGGGAGCTCAAACCCGTGTTTTGTGACAACCTCGAGGGGTGAGATGGAGAAGGAGGTGAGAGAGGAAGGTTTAAGAGAGAGGGGACACATATACCTATAGTTGATTCAAGTTGTTGTATGGCAGAAACCAACACAACCGTGTAAAGCAATTATACTCCAACTAAAAATAAGTAATTTTTAAGTGAAAAATATGTTATTTAAATCGTGTTATTTAATCATATCATTTAAGGAAATCATGTAGAGACAGAAAAGTAGAAAATCCACAATGAATGTCTTTGGAAACAATGCATTAGTTAGTTGCTTGGAGAAGGGAAAGGGAATCAAAAAGAAAAACGAAAGGAATAACTGAGCATGTTGAAATCTTACAAAAAAAGAAGTATCACAGAAGCTAAGTAGAAGACACATTGAATCCTGTTGTTTGTTACCGGGAAATTAAACGGTGCAATTGTTTTTTTTTAGGATGGCTCAGATGGTGAGGAATCTGCCTGCAGTGCAATAAATGTGGATTTGATTTCTGGGTCGGAAGATCCCCTGGAGAAGGGAATGGCTACCAACTCCAGAATTCTTGCCTGGAGAATTCCATGGAAAGAGGAGTCTGGCAGGTTACAGTCCACGGGATTGCAAAGAGTTGAACAGGACTAAGTGACTTTCACTTTTCACTTGGAAGAAGAGGGTCATCACTTAGTATTTCAAATTATTTTAATTTTAATTTTTACTGAAGTATTTATTTGTGCAACATTGTGCTAGTTTCAGCTATATGGCAAAGTGAGTCATTTATACACACACATATATCCACTCTTTTTTTAAGATTCTTTCCCCATGTAGGTCATACAAAATACTGAGTAGAGTTCCCTGTGCAATACAATAAGTATTTATTAATTATATATTTTACATATAATAGTATGTAAATGTCAATCCTAATTTCCCAATTTACTTCCCCCAATGTCCTCCTCTGATAACCATAAGTTTATTTATTACATCTGTAACTCTGTTTTGTAAATTAGTTCATTTTTACTTTTTTTTAGATTCCACATATAAGCTACATCATATGATATTTATCTTTCTCTGTCTGACTTACTTCATTCAATATGACAATCTCTAGGTCCAACCATGTTGCTGCAAATTGAATTATTTTGTTCTTTTTTACGGCTGAGTAATATTCTGTTGTATATATGTACCACAGTCTTCTTTATTCATTCCTCTGTCAATTGTCATTTAGGTTGCTTCCACAGCCTGGCTATAATAAATAACAGAGAACATTAGGGTGCAGACATACCTTTTAATTATAGTTTTCTCTGGATTTATGTCCAGGAGTGGGATTGCTGGCTCTATTTTTATTTTTTGCATTGTTCTCCATATTGTTCTCCATAATGGTTGTGCCAGTTTACCTTCCCACCAACAGTGTAAGAAGGCTCCATTTTCTCCACACCTTCTCCAACATTTGTTTATAGATTTTTCACTAATGGCCATTTTGGCCAGTGTGAGCTGAAACCTCATTGTAGTTTTGATTTGCATTTCTCTAATGATTAGGGATTTTGAGCATATTTTCATGTGCCTGTTGGCCATCTGTATGTCTTATTCAGAGATAACGAGACAAAATTATTTTTAAATAAATTAATACTGATATTGGGCTTCCCAGGAGGTGCTAGTGGTAAAGAACCCACCTGCCAATACAGGAGATGCAGGACATTCAAGTTTGATCCCTGTGCTGGGAAGATCCCCTGAAGGAGGGCATGGCAACCCACTCCAATATTCTTGCCTGGAGAATCCCATGAACAGAGAATCCCATGGATACTTCTGTCATGTCTGACTCTTTGTGATTCTATGGACTGTAGCCCACCAGGTTCCTCTGTCCATGGGGGTTCTTTACCCCTGGTGCCACCTGGGAAGCCCTTGAGAATAGATAGAGAGGAAAACTGTCCTTTCCTAGAAAAGAAAATGAAACAGAAAATGAACAACTCAGGAATCTGACTTATCCATACATAACCCTTTAACAGCTTTTGACTCGATTATTTGGGGTGATACTCATAGGCTAGAAACAAGATTCATGATATTTGTGGAATGTAAATAGAAAAGTGAAGCTAGCATAGTGAAACTATAGGTAAACTCTTTTGTTTCATCATCCAGTAATGAGGCTAACAAAGTAAAAGATTGTTGAGTCTGAGGTTGTTTTGGAAATTTGCATAGAAGAAAATTTCAGTTAAAAGGTGGCCAAGAATACTTAGTAAAAAGTAAAAACTAATGTCTAGATGAAAATAAATAGGTTAATGAATGGTCAATAAGGACAAGTGAGAGGATAAAGAATGAACCATAAACATAAATATATGTATATATATATTATATATATACATATATATCTGATGGTGAAGCCTGGTGGTAAGAAAAAGTTAAAAGTGGAATCTTTAGTAAGCACTAATATCAAAGAATATTTTTTGGTTTTTTGTTAGCTTTTTTAGTAAACAATGCATTCTAGAAAATATTGAGAAGAATTTAAAAAATTCTGAACTTTATATACATAAAATTTCAACAGCTGAATATGAGTATTTGAATATATACATATACATATTTATATTTATATTTGTGAAAGTATGCAGAAAAGATGCAATTCACTGAAGTTTAAAAATAAAACCTACATACACTTCAAAAATGACATAATACTTGGCATGATATTTTGGATAAAAAATTAAAACATCATATAATATAACATATTTGATGCCTTCGGTTTCCTTTCATATTTTAAGTTTTACAATGTGTTAAATACTCTCCTAAGTAGGTGAGAAGTATGTAAGCCAGGAGTGGTAGTATAAATTCGGATTAACAAATTAACAGTATTACTTGGAATTCTAAATATATTTTATATATTTTATGAATTGAAATCAAATAATTTTATAATCAAAATTTAATATTTGGGTAGACATTTTTATTTTTCTTATGAACATTTGCATAATAATAGCAAACACTTACTTCATGTCAATATGTATTCTAAACAATTTCCATGTATTTTGATATTTAATTCTCAGCACAACCCTATGAGGTAAACACTATTTCAGCTTCATTGAAAAGAAGAATTTTAGTAAGGGGCTTCCCATGGGGCACAGTGGTAAAGAATCCACCTGCCAATGCAGGATATGCAGGAAATGTGGGCTCGATCCCTGGGTCAGGAAGATCTCCTGGAGTAGGAAATGGCAACCCACTGTAATACTCTTACCTGGAAAATTCCACGGACAAACAGAGCCATGAGGTCGCAAAAAGTCTGACACAACTGAGTGACTGAACACGCACGCTCAGTCACTAAACACACAAAGTTTAGTTACTTGCTCAAGTTCACAAAGATAGCAACTGATGAAGCCAGATTCAAATCTGGATGGGAGAATTTGTTGTTCAACCACTAATCCATATATGTCAATCATCAGATATGTTTGGACCTATAGTTTGTCAGTTCTACCCACTTTTTTTAGTGAAAAGTAAATGTAAATTATTTATAAATCCATTTGTACATACATATTTATTTTGGTCACTTTGCATGTGTTATGGTGACAGCTTTCTAATAAATGAATATTAATTTAGCTGATCGGCAATGGTTATTTCCTACAATTTACACATGAACACATTTTAAATGTCCTTACAGATTGCTAGAGAAGTTAGCAAATCTAAAATAAAATTGACATGCCATCTTTGTGCAACATTGTTTGAGAAAGACATTAAATGCATTTGACAAATTTGGCATGTAGCAAAGTTTCAGAATTCTCTTGAAATGGTAGCCACAAAGAAAGTGTTTGCACCATTTGAAAGTGTGCTAGTCATGCAGTCATGCCCAGTTCTTTGTGACCTCATGGACTGTAGCCCACCAGGTCCCTCTGTCCACATAATTCTCCAGGCAAGAATACTGGAGTGGGTAGCCATTCTCTTTTCCAGGAGATCTTCCTTACCCAGAAATAGAACCTGGGTTCTCACACACTGCAAGCAGATTCTTACCCTCTGAGCCACCAGTGAAGCCCAATTTATGCTTATTAAGTGAAGAGTTATTAAAATGTAAGATTATTATTTGCATTTCTTTTGCCCTTGCTTTTACTTAGGCTCGCTTGCTCATTGATAGTCCAACCACCCCCACCACCTTACCTTTCTCTTCTCTTTTTGATTTGTTTTATAATGTTGATCTTAACTCCAGGTATAAATTGAAATTAAAAGAACTGAAATATCATAAAACATACACACTCACAAAGGTGTAACTGAATTAATAGTCATAATATTCTATATGTATTTACAAAAGGCATTTATCATGCACATTAAAAAATAACTGCCTGGTTGTTAGTCTCTAAGTCATGTCCAGCCTTGCAATCCCATTGACTATAGCTTCTCAGGCTCTTCTTTCCATGAAGATTCTCCAGGCTAGAATACTGGAATGGGTGGCCATATCCGTCTCCAAGGGATCTTCCTGACCCAGGGATCAAACCTGTTCTCCTGCATTGCAGGCAGATTCTTTACCAAATAAGGTTTGAGAGAAGTACAATAACTGCCTAGGACTTTGTAAATAATGCTGTTAAATATGACATTTCACTTCCTGATCCCGTGAAGTACATTCATCTTACATTCCATAGGATTGTGATAAAAAAAAAATAAAAATAAACATACTTCAGGTAAAATGTTTAGCCCATTATCCAGATTTAGTAATCTCTTTGAAAAGTTAGTACAGTCACTCTTATTAACCGAAAATAGTAGCTTAAGTTGTTATTTAAAGTATGGAAATAATTTAGCCCTATTACAAGAGCCCTATTACACAGGCTGATATTACTCAATTAAGTAAAACCAAAGTGTTCCAATGTCTTTTACGTTTCATATGAGCTTATATAGAACTCAAATGATGTCCCTTTAAAATAATTCCTTTAGGTGGACTAATATGATCAGGTTACTGAAAATAGGGATTGTTGACTCTGTTTTCAAATGGAGTTTCTTAGAGATTTCTTTGCAAACACCTCCAGGAAAAGAATCATTGTCAAGAGAGTAGCCTGAAGGATAACAAACAGGCAGAAATATTTGGGATTACTTTAGAAAATAGTGTGAGTGGAAGAGTTAATTGCTTAATTGACGTGAAATGAAGTGAAGTCGCTCAGTCCTGTCTGACCCTTTGCAACTTCATGGACCGTAGCCTACTAGGCTCCTCCATCCATGAGATTTTCCAGGCAAGAATATCTACATAACGCTATCTTTGGACTTTCCATTCCATATCAGAATTGGTATATCTGAAAGCATTTAATTTAGTTTAAAGAAAACTAGCTCTAACCTGAAACAATGATTGAGGGTAATTTTATGTTTTTACTTTAAAATAAAGTAATTAAATGATAAATGCCACATGATTAGCAATTTATAGAACTATGTTTTTGATCCGTTATCTACATCTTTCTTAGACTGTAAAATAAAACGAGTTTAGATCAGCATAACCTTGCTTTGGAAAACTTTCAAGTATGAAACATTCAGCATTAGTGTGTGGTTAGTAACATTAATTCACAACATACATAATTAGTAATGAAGTTTAGAAGAATTTCTTATTTTGAACTGAACTATGGACACCATTAGGAAGTATACCTTATTCAATATATCTTTGTAGGTTAAATGGAAGTGAATTTTAAAATACAAAAAATGTTATGACCTGTATTCTATATAATCTGTATATTGTACAATCACATAAACATAATGTCATATGCTATTAATTTTTTACTTTATCTATTTTAAAAACACATAGAAACTCTTAATGTATTTCATCACCTACTTTTATTTCCAAATGGCACTAGACATTGTCTAGTTTTTAACTGGAGAATTTCCTTTCTATGAAATGCTATATGAATTTGCTTGTGAATGTATACATGTTATATATATATATATATATATATATATATATATATATATGTATATAATGGAACACAGTTTGCAAAAATCAAATAACACTCAGCATAGTTACTATAAAATGGATAAAATCATTACAAAAGCTTAATAATATTATAAAGTATTCTGTTCTTAAATAAATAGTAATATTTTTGTCTTTTTAATCTGGAAACTGTTGAAATTTTGCAAATCTTATGGAAAAATTTTGTATTACAGTGTAAATGTCCTAAAAGCGAGAAACTGTATTTAGAAATTCTATTACATAAGAAATGTGAACACCTATGAGGAATTAATAGAAAATAAGCCATAGAACAGTTGAAAATAGGGTTCCCATCTTCCCCATATATAATAAATGAGATATCTAAAGCATTATTGGAGAATGCAATGGCACCCCACTCCAGTACTCTTGCCTGGAAAATCCCATGGACGGAGGAGCCTGGTAGGGTGCAGTCCATGGTAAGGGTCGGACACGACTGAGCAACTTCCCTTTCACTTTTCACTTCCATGAATTGGAGAAGGAAATGGCAACCCACTCCAGTGTTCTTGTCTGAAGAATCCCAGGGATGAGGGAGCCTGGTGGGCTGCTGTCTATGGAGTCGCACAGAGTCAGACACGACTGAAGTGACTTAGCAAAGCATTATATGTGACCGTGTGGATGAGACATTGTGTTAGATTTATGTTAGAGAACTTTCATGCAACTTATGGAACTATTCTGTGGAGATTTTCTGATCTACTCTGAAACATGGGCTACTGTTTTATTCATGAACAGATGCATAAATTTTTTCTCCTCCTTCTGTGGGATTTAAGATATTTGGAATTTCTATAGTTAATTAAAGGATGTCTAGTTTTTGGTTTGATTTTTGATATTCATTTGTGGGAAAAAAATCATGAGACTCTGAATGAATCCCAGTTGTAGGGGTGTACACTGTATTTCTTATACCAAACATCTTTTTAGGTGATTGACAAAGAATTTTCCCCAGAGAGGAATTTTTTTTCTTATTTTTCTTTCTTTAGTTGAGATTAACACAATTTTACTCCATTCTTTTGGGATCAAAGTTTAAATTACAAGCCCTTATATTTAAAAGAAAATATTGTTAATTCTAATGCAAAAATATTTGAGGCATATTCGGTGCTCAGCTATTAATACATGAATATACCCTTACCAGACCTGAGATTTTCCTCCATGGATAAAGACTGTTCAATGTGCGATGTTACTGTGTCTGTACATGTATGATAACAAGAAGTTTTTCTTCAAAGGAAATAAAGTTATTGTGCCATATGTGATTTCCAACAAAAGGAAAATTGATAATTTAAGTATAAGGTAGACAACATTTTCACATATGGGTCAGAATAGAATAGAAAGGGTAATAAAGGAGAACAATCCATTCCATCCTAAATAAAATCAGCCTTGAATATTCATTGGAATGACTGATACTGAAGCTGAAGCTCCAGTACTTTGGCCACCTGATGCAAAGAGCTGACTCATTGGAAAAGATCCTGATGCTGGGAAAGTTCGAGGACTGGAGATTGAAGGGGCAACAGAGGATGAGATGGTTGGATGGGCATCACCGACTAGATGGACATGAGTTTAAACAAAGTCCAAGGGATACTGAAGGACAAGGAAGTCTGGCATGCTGCAGCCCATGGGGTCACAAAGAGAAGGATGCAACTTATCTATTGAACAACAACAACAACACAATAAGTAAGAGCTTGAATGACACAATATATATTTCAGATGTTAATTGTGATAATTTATGAACATGGAGTCTTTTTTTTTTTTTAAGTAGACTATTTTCTCCCTACGTAGTATGATTTAGAATGCTGATGCCTAAAGTCTGAGTGAAAAGAGTAAATAATCCATTTGCTATTACTTTATTTGTGTCTTTGAAGAATGAATTGCCATTGCAAAATCTGCAATTTTATTTAAACATATCATATATTTATTTGCTTGTTAGGTAATGTAGTAATTTCTAGTATTATGGACATTTACATTCTTATTTTTATTACAAAAAATTCTTTTAGACCAAATATCATTAGTAAGTTTAGTTTTGAAAAAGTATTATCTGTAAACCTCTACTAACACACTAATTAAATCTCATCAAAAACATCCTCTAGATTTCTGGTTTCAATCACCATGTTCATTTACAATTTTTATAAAACCATGGTATGAGTAAGAAAGACATATTAAATATGTGTTCTTGCTTTCTTATTATTTAGGCAGACTATTTAATTTAATATACATTTGCATACAGAAATAACTTTACAACATCGATTTATGATAGATTTATAGCTCTGTAATTTTCTCAGTTTTATAGTTTCATATATGAAAACTCGATTATTCTTCTAACTGGACAAAAGCACGTGTATACTTAAGGAAAATGAAAAAGACTCTTGGCTTCAATTTTTGAATCATTCAGTCATTTAGCTGATAAAGAAATTATGCAGTCAGCAAATACATGGAGAATATGAACTGTGTTTTATTTTTCCAATGGAGAATTAAAGTAAATTTCTTATTAACTTATAGTTCTGACAAACTAGCACTCCAGCTGAATATTTTAGGAAGCTACAGTTTGGCTTGTTAGGAGCCTCAAAGGAAAAATAAGATCAATACTTGTCACAGCAGGAGATACTTTACTGTCAGTGGAATGTTGTAATATAGCACTAAGGATGAAAAAATACACCAACATGTCTCAGCTTGGCCTTATGTAATGAGCAGGCTTCTATGAAGAAAGCTAAATCACTTTTCCTGAGAATTTAATGCCCAGATCAAAAGGCTTAAGTGTTGCTTTGTAGTTCTATTTTCATGTCTAGTCTATTAAAAAAAAAAAAAAAAACCTGGATATATAAAATATGCCAAACATTTTGATGTGCATGTGACATAATGCCTACATTATACTGTTCATACAGTTTTTAGTGGTAGGAAAGAAATTCAGCAACCCTAAAATATCTTAAGCATCAGTGCATTCATTCTCTGAAAGCATATCATATTTGATGGTCTTTTTTTTCTCTTTCCAGCTTTCTTTCTATCCTTCCTTCCTTGCTTTAAAGATAATGTTCTTAATTTCCCCACTTTTCTTAAATGCCTGAATAAAGTTTTGAATTCTAGAAAGTATATGTATAAATATTTAAAGACTAATTATCTTAAATAAGATGTTCTTTCTCATCTACATACATTTTAATTTATGTAAAGATAGCAACAATAATTAAAGCTTATGTCACATTCTTAGGTAAGTGATCAATCAGAAGTAGACACTGAAGGTGAAGGGACTCTAAGAATGAATGATAGTAGAGGTGATGAGTGTCAATGTAAGGCCCTAGGAACATCTACAGAAGCTAGCATCTTCAGTCATGCTACTAACACTCACTTCTTAAGTTTTCTTAAGGAAAAGAGGCCTAGTGGAATCTTGAAGGAGCTGGTCCCAAATATAGGAAATGAATCTTGTTGTTGTTGTCCATTTGCTAAGTTGTGTCTCACTCCTTGCGAGCTCATGAACTGCAGCATGCCTGGCTTCCCTGTCTACTATCTCCTGGAGTGTTCTCTAATTCATGTCCATTGAGTTGACGATGTCATGTAACCATCTCATCCTTGGCCACCTTCTTCTCCTTTTGCCTTCAATCTTCCCCAGCATCAGGGTCTTTTCCAGTGAGTCAGCTCTTCGCATCACATGGCCAAAATATTGGAGTTTCAGCTTCAGCATCAGTCCGTGCTGATGGACTAATCCAGTGAGCAATGAAGGCTGATTTCCTTTAGGATTGACTTGTTTTATTTCCTTGCAGAGTTGTACCATCCAACTAACTCTACAAGAAAGAAATACTTTCCCAGTGTTTTAACTGTGGTCAAGCAAACTGCCATTCACTCCTTTGGCACTTGTGTCAGCTGCAAATAACTGACTCTGTCAAGAGCTCATCCTTCACTGTGTTGGGCCACCATAGGAAAACTCTGAGGGACCATGTGTGCTGCAGAGATCTGGGTGGGCTAGACAAGACTTTTCGGGCTCACTGCACAGTGTGACTTCTCTTGTTGCTTAATCTCTCTCTGTTCCCCCTCCACCACATATGTTGATCCCCAACAGTGCCTGGCACATGAGAATTCTTAACATATGCTCCCATCCAGCTGTTTCCCCTATCAGAGGGACAAATTGGTTTTCACTTGGTTTTAAACCTAGCTGGTTTTGTTCTCCAGCCAACCCACAAAATTACTCAGACAAATCATCACATCCTTCTTCAGGGATCAGGGCCCGATTTACACTCTTGTTACCATAAAGCTTGCCTTTCACAGCTCCTGCTTGTTCTCTCTACTCCCAAATGAAACCTCTGAGTAGCCCTGTAAGAAGCAGTGTCCTTCTCCCCCAGGCTGTGAATATATGTGGCTAGTTAACTGCTGGCAATCTCATCTGCCTGGTATTGATGAGGGGGAAAAAAAAAAGGAAAAAAAAAAACTGATTATCTCCTAGTCACTGCATTTGTGTACTATTATTAATAGCTATTTTTATAATTAATTGTCAGAAACAGACTTTAAGATGGTGGAAAACTTACTAAGATGAACAATAATATATATTGAAATTGAAGAGGAGCTCTTGATGAAGGTAAAAGAGGAGAGTGAAAAATCTGCCTTAAAATGAAACATTCAAAAAACTAAGATCATAGCATCTGGTCCAATCACTTCATGGCAAATAGACACAGAAACAATGGAAACAGTGACAGACTTATTTTCTCAGGCTCTAAAGTCACTGCAGATGGTGACTACAGCCATAAAATTAAAAGATGCTTGCTCCTTGGAAGAAAAGCTATGACAAACCTAGACAGCATATTAAAAAGCAGAGGCATTACTTTGCTGACAAAGGTCCATTTGGTTAAAACTATGGTTTTTCCAATAGTCATGTACTGATGTGAGAGCTGGACCGTAAGGAAAGCTGAGCACCAAAGAACTGATGCTTTTGAACTGCAGTGCTGTAGAAGACTCTTGAGTCCCTTGGACTGCAAGGAGATCAAACCAGTCAATCCTTAAGAAATCAACCCTAAATATTCACTAGAAGAACTGATGCTAAAGCTGAAACTCCAATACTTTGCCGCCTCATGCAAATAACTTACTCATTAGAAAAGATCCTGATGCTGGGAAAGATTGAAGTCAGGAGGAGAAGGGGATGACAAAGCATAAGTTAGCTGGATGGCACATGAGTTTGAGCAAGCTCCTGGTATTGGTGAAGGACTGGGAAGTATGGCATGCTGCAGTCCATGGGGTTGCAAACAGTGGTACACGACTAAGCAATTGAACAACAATATACTCTTAGGGCCTGAAGGGATTTCAATACCAGAGTCTGGCTCTAAAGACCTGGCTCATAAACATGGCACTGTTACTTATGCAATTAAAGTAAATTGTTAACTGCATAACTAGTGTGATTTAATTAATACCAGAAAATATAGTTAGCCATAAAGGAAAAGGCAAGCTTCAGATTTGGTTTTAACATTAAAGAACACTTAAGATTTTATATTGTAAAAATTTGTGGACACATATTAACAATGGTTACTCTGCTCTTCCTATTCTTGACTGCCAAGTTTTATGTATGGTACATTTCCTGGGAGCTGAACATTTGTGTTTCATAGTTATGCATTAATGGACCTGTCCACTTATGAATGCTTTAAAAGGCAATATTGAAAAATAAAATATTGCACAAAATTGTCTCACACTAAGAATAAAAAGATGGTAAGAAGTTTTGATGTGAAGAAACAAGAAAGTAAATAGCAGATGTTTTCTAAGAAAATTAAAAATAAAACCTCTGTGTTTTGTTAGCTAAAATGTGGAAAAAGAAGAAATGCAGAAAGAGAGGGAGGAAGAAAAGAAGGACAGAAGGAAAGGGAGAAAAGAGGGTGGGGAATAGGGAGAAAGAGGACAGAAAGAAGGCAAAAACAGGAAGAAAGAACAGAAAGAAAAGAAACAGACACAAATGAATGGACTGCTGTTGAACTCTAGTAATTCTAAACACATATCATACACATATTTGGAACAATTTTTAAGTCTTTAAGCAAAAAGTGTGTGAGGAGCAAGCTAGAAGCTGTGACCCCAGGATAGGGGTGAAATATCATATGTCTCCAGTTAGCCAATATGCCAAATGAGGCCTTGGAATGCAGCATGAGGTTCACAGGCTTTTCTACATCAACCCACTGGAAACTGAAGAGATGAAATTTGAAACTTAGACAAAGGTTTTCACAGTTGCAGAATGACAGCCAATGTAAGGCAGTAAGGATTGGACTGTGGGTGTTTTCACCCTTTAAACTAGTCCAAGGATTTCAGATGAGAGAGAACCAAGAGATGATGGAGAGTAAGAATCCAAAAATATTCATTTTATAAAAAAAAATTACATGGTCTAGCTCTGAGAGAAAAATGTGACAGCCACAGGTCAGGGTAGGAAATTCATCTTAGGTTTTTGAAACATTGTATTCCTGTTCCCTGGAGGTTCCTGCCACCTAAGTCAAGACTTAAGTTTTATTAAAAAAAAATGATATTGTAAAGGAAAATATATGAATAAATTATCAGGAAGACAAACATAGATAAGGGAGAAAATATGTGGACACCCTAAAGTGCAATTACAACTTTAATTTCTCATGATTAACTCCCTCAGAACTTGCAGTTAATACAATAATTTTTTCAGTGGAACTATTATAATTCTGAATCATCCAACATGGGCTTGTCTCTCAAATCATCTATTTTGTCATGTATTTATAGAGATATAATTTTGAATACTCAGCTCAAAAATATTAAAATACTCACTGTTGAAGAGCAGTTGAAATATGTGATTTTCAATTTCCTTTTAAACACCCCAGTGTAGCCCTTTTTATAAAGCATTCCTGGAAGAATGCAGTAGATTATGCATATAGCTAAGACAGGTCTTACTGTTTTTGTAGAGCTAAAAGAAGATTAGAGAGCACTTTCTTCAAGTCTCATGATTTGTAGATGAGGCAATTGAAGCCCATGGTCAGTACAAATTACTTAGTGTCACATTCTAGACTATTTCAGTTTAACTGTACTATCATTTTGTTGTTGTTATTGTTCAGTTGCTCAGTCATGCCTGACTCTTTGCAACCCAATAGACTGTAGCATACCAGGCTTCTCTGTCCTTCACTGTCTTCCCTAGTTTGCTCAAAGTCATGTCCTTTCAGTCAATGATACAATCTAACCATCTCAATCCACTGTCTTCCCCTTCTCCTCCTGCCTTCAGTCTTTCCCAGCATTAGGGGCTTTTCCAATGAGTCAGCTCTTCATATCAGGTAGCCAAAGTACTGGAGTTTCAGTTTCAACATCAGTCCTTCCAGTGAATAGTCAGTGTTACTTTCCTTTAGACCACAGTTAAATATATATTTTAAAGTTATAGAGACATATTTTTTAAGAAAAAAATTATAGGACAAATTTAGAGATAATGTATTTATTAGGGTTGCCTGATTTTTTTTTTCTTTTTTTGTAACTGAAAAAATTGAAACAGACCCTTTATATGTAAAAATAAAACCATACAAGTTCTATGGTCATATCACAAAGCTGTCTGATGGGGTCATGATATATTCAAATAGACATAATACACTATTTTAGCTCTTTTATATTTTATAGTACAATTAATTAGTTCAAGTAATCAAGGTCACAATCACTGTTAGCCCTGTTGACACAGAGATTAACCAGAGACACTTACTTTCCTTCCAACTTTATTGAGACATAATTAACATACAGAATTATCTAAGATAAATGATTTGACTTATCACAAGTTTAGTTAACATCCATCATCCCATATAGATACAAAATCTAAAATATAGGAAACAAATGTTTTTCTCCTTCTGATGAGAACTTTTAGGATTTACTCTTAAATTTTACATATAACACACAATAGTGTTAATTATATTTGTCATGTTGTTCATTATATCTCTAGTACTTAATTATCCTATAATAGGAAGTTTGTACCTTTTGGCTGCCTTCACTCAATTTCCTTTCACTCCCACCCTCTACCTCTTCTGGTACCAAAAATATTATCTTTTTTTCTATAAGGTTGTTTGTTTCTGACCTATAACACTGTGTTAGATCCTGGTACATAACATAATGATTCAGTATTTCTATGCATTTCAAAATGATTACCATGATAAAGTTAGCTACCGTCTGTCACCAAAGATATTATATAATTACTGGCTATATTCCCCATACTATACATTTCATACCACTAACTCACTTATTATGCAATTGGAAGTTTGTACATCTTAACTCCTTCACTTATTTCTCTCCACTCTCCCCCACCCCGTTTTGTTCGGTTTAAAGCCTACTAAGACGTATTGAAATATTTCCTTTCTGTCACAGGCATGCTTGCTACTATGCAAGTGTTTCTCTACTTCAAGCATTTCAACCCTATTCTTTACATCCTTTTACAGTTATCCCCTGAGCCTGGACACTCTCTGCTCAATTCTCCATATACTGACTCCTTGAAATCCTTCTGGGCTCAGCTTCAAAGTCATGTCCTTGGAAAAGCCCATCCAACTCTCAATCACAGTCTCCCCTCTAATGACCACTCATATCATTTGACCATCTAACTGAGCATCACTACCTGAGATTGTCATTTTCATTTATTTGGTAATTGGATCTTCTCAAAAGGAACTTGTGAGGATTCTACCAAGGAAGAGGAGATGCTTACCCTGTTCGTGCGCTTCCCTATTGAACAGATATTCTGGTATAAAATATGTCTTCAATAAATATTAGTGAATGAAATAGAAGAAGGCATCTAGGAAATCTGGAAGAAAAAGAACTGAATGGATAAGTATAAGAGCTCACATCAATTAAAATTTTATATATTTAGAAAGTTTGTAATGTATCAGATAAAGTGGTAGGTATCAAAGGGTACAGATATATGAAATAAATAGGTGATTACAGAGCCATCTCTCAAAATAGAATTTACTGATAAAAACAAGTACACACATAATTGTTATATGAATGCACAGGTGTGTAATCCTGACAAATTGAAATTGTAATGGAGTAATCACAGTTCGGGCTTCCCAGAAGGCACAGTGGTAACGAATTCACCTGCCAATGCAGGAGACACATGAGAGGCAGGTTCGATACCTGGGTCAGGAAGATTCCTTGGAGGAGAAAATGACAATCCACCACAATATTCTTGCCTGGAAAATTCCATGGACAGAAGAGCCTAGCAGATTACAGTCTACTAGGTCACAAAAGAGTTGAGAATGACTGAATACATGTAGAATCACAGTTAAGGCAGAAAAGAAAAAATAAAAATAAAAAAGGAGTCAGGTGGGCTACTAATGATCTTGTCTCGAACATGTTTCTGCAACACTGAAACCTTGAATTTTCGTTAATTGTACCATACCTAAGGACATCACCAGAGGTATTCAGTACAACACCTGCAGCTGGAAACTTACAGACTCAAAGTCTCCCCTTGTATCTATGCAATCATTTCAAACCCTTCCCAATCGTTATTTAGTAACCATCCTTCTTGCTGGTAGTCTCTCAGTTGTGTCTGACTCTTTGCAACCCCTTGGACTGCAGCACACCAGGCCTCCCTGTCTTTCTCTACCTCTGAGAGTTTGCTTAAACTCGTGTCTATTGAATGAAGAATTCAGCAATCCTCTGTTGTTGATTTTCCTCCTGCCTTCAATCTTTCCCAGCATCAGGGTCTTTTCCAATGAGTTGGCTCTTTGCATCAGGTGGCCAAAGTATTGGAGCTTCAGCTTCAGCATCAGTCCTTCCAATAAATATAGAGAGTGGATCTCCTTTAGGACTGATTGGATTGTTCAGTTCAGTCTCTCAGTCATGTCCAACTCTTTGCAACCCCATGAACTGCAGCACCAGGCCACCCTGTCCATCACCAATTCCCAGAGTTTATTCAAACTCATGCTCATTGAGTCAGTGATGCCATACAACCATCTCATCCTCTGTCATCCCCTTCTCGTCTAACCTTCAATCTTTCCCCAAATCAGAGTCTTTTCAAATGAGTCAGTTTTTCACATCAGGTGGCCAAAGTATTGGAGTTTCAGCTTCAACGTCAGTCCTTCCAATAACACTCAGGATTGATCTCCTTTAGGATGGACTAGTTGGATCTCCTTGCAGTCCAAGGGACTCTCAAGAATCTTCTCCAACATCACAGTTCAAAAGCATCAATTCTTCAGCATTCAGCTTTCTTTATAGTCCACCTGTCACATCCATACAAGACTACTGGAAAAACCATAGCCTTGACTAGATGGAAATTTGTTGGTAAAGTCATGTCTTTATTCAGCATCCAGCATTCTTTCTGGTCCAGCTCTCCATACATGACTACCATAGCTTTGGCCATATGGACCTTTATTGGCAAAGTGATGTCTCTGCTTTTTAATACACTGACTAGTTTCGTCATAGCTTTTCTTCCAAGGAGCAAGTGTCTCTTAATTTCACCCTTTCTTCTTTTAATAACTAACTTTAGTATTTTAATAACCACCCTTACTTTTTGCCAACTCCAAATACAATTCTTGATAAACATGATGTAACCAACTGTAACCTTACATTTTTTAACTTTATTATCTTCCCCCTATATTCTGTAATGCTTCTTGAGTCTTTGTCTCTCGGGTACCTAGAAAAACCAAATAAGCATCTTTCAATCATCTTGCTAAAATTTCAGTTAATGGTTATATAGGAATAATTATTCCTCAGAATGGAAAGATCAAGTATTTGACAGTTGGATTGCACCATAGGAAAATGAATAACATTTTGGCAGGAGAACAGAGTGTTAAAGAACAATGTAAGGAATGAGAGAAGATGCTGTATTGGTTTTCTATTGCTACCTTGACAAGTTGCCATATAATTAGCACTTTGTTTTTAAAAGAAAACTAATTTGTCACTTCACAGAGTCTTCTGTAGATCAAATGTCTGGGTGACCTCAACTGGTTCTTTGCTTCAGTTCAGTTCAGTTCATTCGCTCAGTCATGCCCGACTCTTTGTGAACCCATGAATCACAGCATTCCAGGCCTCCCTGTCCATCACCATCTCCCCGAGTTCACTCAAACCCATGTCTATTGAGTCAGTGATGCCATCCAGCCATCTCATCATCTCTTGTCCCCTTTTCCTCCTGCCCCCAATCCCTCCCGGCATCAGAGTCTTTTCCAATGAGTCAAGTCTTTGCACCAGGTGGCCAAAGTACTGGAGTTTCAGCTTAAGCATCATTCCTTCCAAGTAACACCCAGGGCTGATCTCCTTTAGAATGGACTGGTTGGATCTCCTTGCAGTCCAAGAGACTCTCAAGAGTCTTCTCAAACACCACAGTTCAAAAGCATCCATTCTTCAGCGCTCAGCTTTCTTCACAGTCCAACTCTCACATCCATACATGACCACTGGAAAAACCATAGGCTGGACTAGATGGACCTTTGTTGGCAAAGTAATGTCTCTGCTTTTGAATATACTATTTAGGTTGGTCATAACTTTTTCTTCCAAGGAGTAAGCATCTCTTAATTTCATGGCTGCAATCACCATCTGCAGTGATTTTGGAGCCCCAAAAAATAAAGTCTGACACTGTTTCCACTGTTTCCCCATGTATTTGCCATGAAGTGATGGGAGGTTCTTTGCTTTGGATCTCACAAAGCTGAAATCAAAGTGTCAGAAAGTTTTTGTTCCCTGTGGAAACCCTGGGGAAAAGTCTGCTCCCAAATTCATGCAGATTATTGGCAGAGTTTAAATCCTCCTGGGTATAGAACTATTTCTTCCTGTTTTTCAGTCAGGGGACCAGTCTTTGCTACTAGACACTGTCCTCATTCCTTCTCAAGCTTTCCCTGGGGCTGCCCTAAAGCAATGTCAGGTTAAATGGCTCTTAAACTTGGGATCTGTTTGACTTCCTCTTTTGTCACCTGCCAGAAAAAGCTGTTTTCAATACTTCAAGTGATTACACTGTGTTATGTAGTGGTTTGATAAGATTTCAAACACACTTGTCAGTGACAAAAAATTAAGTTGTTTTTAGGAGTGAAGTTGTTTTGATCTAAGAAGGAAGTTGTCATTTTGATATAAAAGTGTAATTGTGTCAGGATGTCATCCGGTTGCTGATAAGCTGCTGAGGGGCCACTGTTGGGGGTTTAACAATAAGAAATGATGAAGAAACAACTATGGCCGAGTGACACTTGTACACAGAGTCTGCGAGGATTATCAGTGTTTGGTAGCAAAGGCTGCATTTTGCTGATCTAAACAGCTCTCCAAAGAACTTGGGACCTTAGTTTAAGCAGTTGACAAGGTGACTCTTAGCAGCAGTGGTGAAAGACTTGCAGCCCCCTGGAAAGAGATAATCTTGCCCTTCAAACCAGTATCTTGGTTCCCTAGCAACCTGCTCTAGCAACAAGGAGCTTTTCTTTTCTCTGGCAGCTGGAAGTCAGCTCATGATTGGTTAAATGGTCTCTTCTAAGAACCTACTTGTAGAAAGGTACACCTCAAATAAATTTGAACTTTATTCTCTTTATCTCCCTCTACCTGGAACAATAGTGTAATTAATCTATCACTGGAGTATGTGATTTCTTTATTGGTTTATTAAGAAACATTACCTTATAATGCTATAGGCTTGTGAAGTCATTATAATTCCCACAGTGAAGCATGTTAAATAAAATATTGAACAAAGACAGTCTCAGTCTCTAAGTATAATTTTCTGTCAAATAAAACACATTAGGTGTACCTAGATAATCCGGGATAATTTTTCTACTTCTAAGTGAATGGTTTAGAAACTTCAATTACATCTGCAATATTCCTTTTGCCAGGGGGCATCTTCAGGAACAAATTCATGAACACAATACCAAGGACTGAAAATCACAAAAGCCAAAATTCTGGCTATGAGAACTGTGTTCCTAAAAACTCTAGAAAAATCTAAATTACTGGTCATTTGCTATGTAACTGCCCTGCCTTCCTAGTGATATATTTGATATATAAACAGTAGGAGACTAATGTACCACATAGTTTGGACCATTTTATTCCTCAGAAATTTTACATAACTTCTAAAGTAAGACACAAAATTAAAATACGAGATTTTAAAAAAACTTGACATTTGAAAGCCATATATTCCAATGTAGCAAATTATAATTCTCTTTTTCCAGTGGCCATGTATGGATGAGAGTTGGACTGTGAAGAAAGCTGAGCACCGAAGAATTGATGCTTTTGAACTGTGGTGTTGGAGAAGACTCTTAAGAGTCGCTTGGACTACAAGGAGATCCAACTAGTCCATCCTAAAAGAGACCAGTCCTGGGTGTTCATTGGAAGGACTGATGCTGAAGCTGAAACTCCAATATTTTGGCCACCTCATGTGAAGAGTTGACTCATTGGAAAAGACCCTGATGCTGGGAGGGATTGGGGCAGGAGGAGAAGGGGACGACAGAGGATGAGATGGCTGGATGGTATCTCAACTTGGTAGACATGAGTTTGAGTGAACTCCGGGACTTGGTGATGGACAGGGAGGCCTGGCGTGCTGCGATTCATGGGGTCGCAACGAGTCGGACATGACTGAGCAACTGAACTGAACTGATTATTAGAGATCATCTATTTCTCAGGGTCCAATCAAGAAGAAAAAGTTGTAACTGAAAGTCTTCCTTACCAAACATTTTAAAATGAGAGGCAAAGCCACTATATAAGCTCAAGGGAATTCCTAATTTATTTTGATTCATCTTGCCTAAGAAACTGTGAATTGACAGGACAAGTCTGCATTTTGAACTTTTGAAAAAAGTCAAGGAAGGAGCTGAGACTCATATGACAATAACAGAGTATTCTTAATATTAATTTGTGAATAAAATAATGGAAATTCTGCTGTAAACAGTTTGGCAATATAGGCCTTCTGGATTTATGAAAGTGTTAGTTGCTCAGTCATGAACAACTCCATACTGTGTAGTCTGTCAGACTCCACTGTACATGGAAATCTCCAGGCAAGAATATTGGGGTAGGTAGCCATTCTCTTCTTCAGGGAAATCTTCCCCACCTGGGGATGGAACCCGAATGTCCTGCATTGCAGACAGATTCTTAACCCTTCTGATCCATCAGGTATGAATACAATGCAATGACTTCTTAAAAAAATAAATAAACCAAGCAAATGAATGGTGTGTCACTTATTTTTGTCCAAGAAAGCCTCTGAAAGAGAGGGTTGAATTAGTGGCTATAAATCAAAGATTCAGATCATTGTAATTATATGTAGCATTAAGAAGTTGACAGACATGATGAGACCAGAAAGGTACAGTGAGTTAAAAAGAAACCATCTTAAGACTATGGCAAAGAGTTTAAATTCAATTTGTAGTAAACAGAATCCATCCAAGGAATTCAAGTAGTGATGATATGATCATATTTATACTGGAGGAGAAGGGAATGGTGTAGGAGAAGGAGAGAAAGAGATAATTCTTCCACTAATGTAATGTTTAGTTGAAGAAAGGAGTAACAGGGAGAGAATTACACAAATTACATTGTTAGTCTAGATAAGAAACGTTAAAATCCACTGTAAAATTCACTTAAAAGGAAAAATTTAACCAGAGGTTGCAACTGATTGGGACTGAGAATGAACCATTAGTTAAATAAGGAATACAGGAAAATCTTGGCGTGAGTTGGTGAGTAATGCCATTTAAAAGAAATGAACCATGTGTGAAAATTTATGGAAGGTAAAATAGTAAGTTTATTCTGGAAATGCCATGATTGAAAAGTTCAGTTCAGTTCAGTCACTCAGTCGTGTCCGACTCTTTACAACCCCATGAATTGCAGCACACCAGGCTTCCCTGTCCATCACCAACTCCCGGAGTTCACTCAAGCTCATGTCCATCAAGTCAGTGATGCCATTCAGCCATCTCATCCTCTGTTGTCTCCTTCTCCTCCTGTCCCCAGTCCCTCCCAGCATCAGGGTCTTATTCAATGAGTCAGCTCTTCGCATGAGGTGGCCAAAGTACTGGAGTTTCAGCTTCAGCATCATTCCTTGCAAAGAACACTGAGGACTGATCTCCTCTAGAATGGACTGGTTGGATCTCCTTGCAGTCTAAGGGACTCTCAAGAGTCTTCTCCAACACCACAGTTTAAAAGCATCAATTCTTTGGCACTCAGCTTTTTCACCGGAGAAGGCAATGGCACCCCACTCCAGTACTCTTGCCTGGAAAATCCCATGGATGGAGGAGCCTGGTAGGCTGCAGTCCATGGGGTCTTGAAGAGTCGGGCACGACTGAGTGACTTCCCTTTCACTTTTCACTTTCATGCACTGGAGAAGGAGATGGCAACCCACTCCAGTGTTCTTGCCTGGAGAATCCCAGGGACGGGGGAGCCTGGTGGGCTGCCGTCTATGGGGTCGCACAGAGTCGGACACGACTGAAGCGACTTAGCATCAACCAGCTTTCTTCACCGTCCAACTCTCACATCCATACATGACTACTGGAAAAACCATAGCCTTGACTAGACAGACCTTTGTTGGCAAAGTAAAGTCTCTGCTTTTGAATATGCTATCTAAGTTGGTCATAACTTTCCTTTCAAGGAGTAAGCGTCTTTTAATTTCATGGCTGCAGTCACCATCTGCAGTGATTTTGGAGCCCCCACAAATAAAGTCTGACACTGTTTCCCCATCTATTTCTCATGAAATGATGGAACCAGATGCCGTGATCTTAGTTTTCTGAATGTTGAGCTTTAAGTCAACTTTTTCACTCTCCACCTTCACTTTCATCAAGAAGCTTTTTAGTTCCTCTTCACTTTCTGCCATATGGGTGGTGTCATCTGCATATTTGAGGTTATTGGTATTTCTCCCGGCAATCTTGATTCCAGCTTGTGTTTCTTCCAGCCTAGCGTTTCTCATGATGTACTCTGCATATAAGTTAAATAAGCAGGGTGACAATATACAGCCTTGACGTACTCCCTTCCCGTTTGGAACCAGTCTGTTGTAGGTGAAATAAAAGAATAACATTAGTTCTGTGGACTGCCGAAAATTTTCATCAAGTATTAAGGGATGTCAGACTAGATATTTTTTACAGTTTTAAAAGTGATATTAAAATAACAGATAATATGACACTGCAATTTAGTTAAGTTTTCTAAACTGATTATAAGATCTCCAGTGTTAAGTTATGGAAATCTAACTTTCATCTTTAGCTGAATATCAATAGGAGTAAAGCCCAACAGAGTTATTTGGTTTCTAAGGAAGTTTGCTGTAACAAATGAAAACCAACTGGATAAAATGTAAGCTCAACAGGCAAAAAAGAATGAAACAAAAGATCTAGTTTCTTGTGATTGTATTTGGGGTAGTTGTGGTAGATATAATTGCCTGCTGAAGTTCTGAGGAGGGAAGACAAAAGTGCATTTTTTATCAGAGCAATAAAAATGGAAATTACATTTAGTGGAAAGGCACAGGGAGAAACTTGATCGCTAAAAGAATTTTATATGAAAAAAAAATAGATTTCCTGCCTTAATATCCAAAGTCAAATGGAAATTAGGATTATGTGTATTTTATTTTTAATTGCCAGTCCAGGAAAGTGAAGCTAATTCAGGCCTAACTTTCAGTAACACTCTGTTAAATTAAAGTCTTCTCCAGAATCAAAAAAAAAAAAAAAGTGTGACAAAACCCAATTTTGTGCACAATGGAAAAGGCAGCTTTTAAAAAGTGGCAGGTTGACAAATTATGAATCAATATTAAGTCACTGGGCAAAATTTTAATTAAAAATTATAGTCTTTGCTTTATTTCTTCACCATACTTTTTCTAAAGACCAGTGCATGCTAACATGAGAAAGAGTGAATTAGTACATCTTTCAGACGTAAGAGTTATCTATGAGAGCTATAAAAAAAGAAAAATTTTAATCCACAGTAACCAAATAAGTTATGTTTGCCTAAGAAATTAAGAGAATGTTATAGTAAAATTATAGGAAAAGTAATGATTCCTTCTATCCCAATGTATTTCTCTTAAAAATGCCCTCAGGGAATGTCAGCTGGGCTATCATTTACCATATCTAAAGACCAAGTTAATAAATTATTGAGTTGTTTCACAGACTTCAGTTTCCAATGCATTCTTAGATCAAGCTGCCAAATTCTCCAGGTAGTCATCATACTAAAAATATATTCCACAATCAGGGGAATCTTACAGATTGTTAGTATTTATTGGTGCAGTTTTGTTTTTGGCTAAAAGAGCCATGATAAATTCTGAAAAAAAAAAAAAGAGAGAGAATACATTTGTAGGGTTTTGGGTATTTTAAGGCAATGTAATCTATATTTCAATAATAATTATTGGTTTATTTTTTATATATTAACTTATGCTTTTTTGGTCTGTCTGAAAGTATATATCAGATATCTGCCCATCACACAAATCTAGCCATGTGTCAAGCTTGGTACCAAAAACTTTTAAGCAATTTTTGAGAAACTGGACTAAGCTAAAAGATGCTGAACAGAGCTTCTTTATAACGAAACCTAAGAAAAGCTGGACTGAACTTCATGCAGGCGTAATTGATCTGAACATTTGATGAAGAACCTTGGTGGTGTTCAGAGTCATTATTATAGTTTTGGAAAATGTTCTGATATTAAACTGTAGTAGAACTGTATTATTGGTACCATAAAGATCATAATTTGTGGTAGCATATTCTGTCCCCTTCACTGGTAACAAACGGTGTTAAGCTGCCTCTGCTCTTTTAAACGCAAGTGAGATTTAAAAGCGAAGTATCTTAAAAAGAAGCTGCAAAATTTTGTACCTTCTGTGGTGATTTAAAATTACTTTTTATTGAACTTTGTTCCCTATCACTTTGTTTTTTATCATCTAGCCTAATCTTCATTTTGTATCTTTGGAAAGAAATATCCCACAATTTGCTGCTCCTGTACCCAATTAAAAGATGCTTGCTCCTTGGAAAGAAAGCTATGATCAACCTAGACAGCATATTAAAAAGCAGAGACATCACTTCGCCAACAAAGGTCTATTTGGTCAAAGCTGTGGTTTTTCCAGTAGTCATGTATGGATGTGAGTGTTGGACTATAAAGAAGCTGAGAGCCAAAGAATTGATGCTTTTGAATTGTGGTATTGAAGAAGACTCTTGAGCGTCCCTTGGACAAGGAGACCAACCAGTATATCCTAAATGAAATCAGTCCTGAATATTCTTTGGAAGGACTGATACTGAAGCTGAAACTCTGACAGTTTGGCCACCTGATGCAAATAACTGACTCACTAGAAAAGACCCTGATGCTGGGAAAGATTGAAGGCAGGAGGAGATGGGGCTGACAGAGGATGAGATGGTTTGATGGCATCACTGACTCAATGGACATGACTTTGAGTAAGGTCAGGAGTTGGTGATGGATAGGGAAGCCTGGCGTGTTGCAGTCCATAGGTTCGCAAAGAGTTGGACATGATTGAGTGACTAAACTGAGCTCAACTGTACCCAGTTCCACCTTGCAGATATAGATGTAGGTGTAGGGGTTTCCTTCACAGCACAAAGCAATCAGCAGCCAGATACCCTACAATTTCATTCAGTTCTGACACCATCTACCTGGAGATAGCGTCAGATTCCACAGGTTGAGGGTTTGAGAGCTCAGTCCCACAAGACTGCTTCCCCCACCTTGCAGACTTCAAATGTCAGTTGCAAATCCAAGTTGTTACCTGAGCTTCTGACCAACTGACTATAAATCAGAGATTCCCATAGCCCTTTCCTTGGGTTCATTAATTTACTAGAGAGGCTCACAAAACTCAGGGAAACTATTTACTCATTAGACTCTTGGTTTACTGTAAAAGGATATCACTGATATATCCTATGAGATGCAAAGGGTAAGGTATAGAGAAGGGACAGGGAGTTTTCATGTCCCTCCAGGCATGCTGCTATCCCCAAATCTTCATATGTTCACCAACCTGGAAGCTCTCTAAACCTCATCCTTCTAGGGTTTTATGGAAACCTTGTTATATAGGCATAATGACTTAAATATTTGACCATTGGCAATTGACCCAACCTCCAGCCCTCTTTTCTCCAGTGGTCAACAGGGCATGGGAAAAGTTCCAACCCTCCAATCAGTAGTTGGATCTTCAGGCAACAGACACCATCCTTAGGCAAGGTCCAAAAGTCACCTCAGTACCATAACATTGTTAACATAAGAGAAGCTTTTATTGCTCTGTCACTTAGGAAAATCCAAGGGTTTCAGGAGTTCTATGCCAGAAAAAAGGACACACATAAAGACTACAGATATTTTTCTCATTATAAATGGAATAATCATACCACATTTTATAACACACTGGCAAACAAAGATCAGTGTCTACTTTCTCATAGGCATTTTGTGAGGTTGTCCTAAGGCATTAGTTTTAATGATGTAAGAGGCCACAGGCTGGTGGCATGAATAGAAGGCTCTAGTATATTATGATAAACATAGAAGATATGTTGCTATTAATAGCAAAGAAATAGCTGAGGATGTGTGGGTCTAACTTTGTAACAATAAAGCCAGTCAAGACTCATTATTTTCAAGTACGAATTAAGATCACACACTGGTCTGCTTATATATTATTTATTATTATTTAACAAAAAATATTTAAATAATACAGCAAGTTTCACTCCACTTGATAGATTTAACATAGTCTTTATTTGGAGCAATATTGCAAGCTGATAAAAACATTGTAAATTATTTTTCTAGGTTTTATGTTTTCCCATTAGCATTTTAATAAGCTTAATCTATGTAAGATGAAGGTTTCTTAAATTTATATTCTTTGTATAACTTATTTCTATAGATTTTTATTTAAAAGCTCAACCTTTAATTATAAGGAGACATTTATTTAACTTCCACACATTAAAGCTTATATGTTATAAATTTAAAATGCTTAGAACCTACTTTCTCCTGTCATTTTTTTTTTTTTTTCTTATTTTTGCAACTGGGTAAATATTATATGGGCTTCCCAGGTGGTTCAGTGGTAAACAAACTGCTTGTCAATGCAGGAGACATGGATTCGATCCCAGCATCAGAAAGATCCCCTGAAAAACGAAAGACAACCCACTCCAGTATTTCTGCTTGACAAGATCCATGGACAGAGGAACCTGGCGGGGCTACAGTCCATTGGGTCACAAAAGTGTTGGACACAACTCAGCAACTTAATGACAGCAACAGTGGATAGTATATAAATAGAAACTATCCAGCTGCTTATCTGAATGGTCTCCTTCTCTTAAAACGTAACTTCCAGTTTAACTTACAGCGTAAAAACAAATCATACTAATTATCAAGACAAATAGAAAGTTTGCTCAATTATTTGGTAGGTTAGAATGCTAATGGCACAGTGGAGTAAAATTTGTCACCCCCAAATGTGTCAGGCATGTAGGTTATTTCAAACTGAAAACAATCAAGGCCTAAAAGACTCAGTGAGAAACTTTGACCTTCCCCCTAACTACCTAAAAGAATTTAGGCAGAGGACCTCCTCCAGGAAGAAAGCTATCACATTAAATAACTATTATATATTGATAATATGAACTTAGTATGTAGACAGGGAGGAGCCTAGCGAAGTGTGTTTGCTAAAATTCCCCTCTCTGTCCATTGTTTTTGTATGACCTAACAAACATTTGTTACCCAGAGTTTTGTCCTTTTTTTAAAATTTCCTATGAATTGCCTTTCTTCCCTCTAAAGTCCTAAGCCCAGTCTCCTCTCAGATGGCATATAAGCCGCAATTGACTAATTTCATGGTGGGGGTCTCATATTCTCTGGAGCCCCAGTATGTATGTAACTAAATTTTATTTTTTCCCGTTAATCTGTCTCATGTCAGTTTAACTCTAAGACCAGCCAGGTAGAAGAGTTTTTTCCTTCCCCCACAGTAGCCACAGGAATGGGTACTAAATGGTTAAAAAGCAATTTCTTCCTGTTCTAGAGAGGAATCCTGGCTGCACAATAAGAGCTCCATTTTCAGATATAACCTCAATAAGGAAGTGCTTCTCTGTCACAGGTAATGTGATTTAGTCTTTCTCTTGACTACAATGTGACAGAGAAATATCACTACATAACACGGAGACACACAGAGAACACTCAAGTTGGAGAGATACACTTTTCTAAGGTTAAATATAAAACATCCAGTCAGCATTTAGCAAAACATACAGAATGAAAGCCAGCTCACCACAAAAATGAATTTATACAGCAAGACATAAAGCAAACAAAGAAGTGTTTCATTATCAAAGACAGAGTACAGGGTCGATGCATGACTTTCACAAACCTCAAATTCAGATTGCAAACATGTAACATTATTTCCAGATAACTGGACTTAATTTGTATCACAAGCCTTCATTTCTACATGATAATAGAAACTTTAATCACTTCCATGTAGACTTTGTCAAATTCAATTAGTCTAAAGTATTAAACACAGCACATTTGAGGATCTTGTATTTTCTCTCTATCTCTCACACTTTCTCAAATTGATCCCTATTCTAGGACGTTTAATTAATTCAGCCTGAGTTTTGGTACGCTGGTAGAAGAGATGTCTGTCAAGTGGGCATATTGGGTGCTAGTCTCATTTCACTGAAATTCACAATTCTGTGTGTCTACACCAGCAGTTTCCCTCAACCCTACAATTCACTGAGTTCTGGACCACACTGCTGTCTTGGGGTTCAGCATTTCATGTTCTGCCTTATTTTGCTATATGTTCCCTCTGAAAAATTTGGCAGTATTTGTGTCTAGTAGTTGTAACCTGTGAAATCACTATTTTACAAACCCCATCAATGAATTCAGATATTTTATCCCTCATAGTACCAGAACATTATTCTAACTCAGCCAACATCACTATCTCCTATTTGGCAAGGTCAGAGATGTCTCCTGGGTTGGCTGTTTTATAAAACATCTCAGTATGAAGTGTCCTCAACAACAAATTCACATTTTTCTTTGGATTCTGTCAGCTTGCCCCTGCTCTATGAAAGTGTCCTGTGGTAGATACAGGGTTTCAGTGTGTATTGGAATTATCTAAAGATCATTCTCATCAAAACTTCATAATGCCTTTTCTTTTTTCTTTTCAATCCGAAGGATCTTATTTAACATGGGATTGAAGGAGTAGCACACAAAAACGAAATGACTTTCTCAACAGTAAGCTGTTGCCAAATCTTTCTCTATTTCTTCTAGAATAAGTCTTTTTACCTAAAAACTCAGAATTTTATATATATGTACATATATATATATATATATATAATTTGTGTATAGTATATGTTTGTATATTATTGAGGAGCAGCCTCTTGCTCGGTCGTGTCTGACTCTGCAACCCCAGGCTCCTCTGTCCACGGACTTTTCCAGGCAAGAATACTGGAATGGGTAACCGTTTCCTGTTCCATGGGGTCGTCCCAACCCAGGAAGTGAACCCTGATATCCTGCATTGCAAGCAGATTCTTTACCACGTGAACCACAAGGGAAGCCCAAATTAAATATATTTGTATATTATATATTTATATTATGGACTTCCCTGGTGGCTAAGCTGGTAAAGAATCCTTCTGCAATGCAGAAGACCCAGGTTCGATCCCTGGATTAGGGAGATCCCCTGGAGAAGGGAACGGCTAACCACTCTAGTATTTTGGCCTGGAGAATTCCATGGACTGTATGGTCCATGGGGACACAAAGACTTGGACACTACCAAGCAAATTTCACTTTCAGTTTATGTGTATTATATCATATATATGTATATTATGTTATATATATATTTGTATATTATATATAACTTTATGTTTGTATATATATATATATATTTTTCTTTTATGTTTATTTTCTCCTTCCTTTTGTATTGCTGTAATTCCTTCTGAAAAAGTGAAGAAGAGGAGTCCAATAGTAACAAAGAAATTACAAAGAAATTATTAAGGATAATAGCAAAAGGCACAAAACAGTTTACACACAAAATGTTTTGCTTCTCCTGAATGATAGTGACAATATAATATCACATATATTTCTCTGTTCTGTCCGCTGAGAGGGCCTAGAAACATTATCATTCCAATAGCAACAAGCATAACCAGTGCCCAGAGCTTGATACCTAATACTGTGCATTTGCCTATGTCTTCAGTCATTTCTGATTCTTTGCAACCCCAAGGACTGCGGCCCGCCAGGCTCCTGTCTGTGAGATTCTCCAGGCAACAATGTTGGAGTGGGTTGCCATTTTTTTTTGGTTTCTGGAGAAATGACTGATTCTACGAATGGAGCAGAAACTATACAAGATGAGGCTGCAATCTGTTGGAGTGTCACACATTAAGAAAATTCAAAATAAAACAGAAAAATTCTTTATGTACATGAAAGAATCATAGAAGTCACCAACTGAAAGAGTTCTCAATGGCAAAAGAGGAAACAAATTGAACCAAGTAATTCATGGGGTCGCAAAGAGTTGGACACGACTGAGCGACTGAAATGAACTGAACTGAAAGAAACTAGTATTGAAATATGACTTTAACTAATATCCATGAGCTTATACTGATATAAATAAATTATTGAATGAAGCCATACATGAGAGAAAATAGAAAAATTTTTCATGCATAAGAATTCCGATTAAATTGTGTAGGTGCCCTCACCTCTAGGAGATGGTACCTAACTCCTCACTCCTTAACTGTGGACTATCAATAGTGATTTCCTTCTGAAGAGTATAGTGAGAAAGGAGAGACAGGAGTAACCACCATGGAGAAAGCTGACAAACGCTGCTTCAGTCAGATAACTAATGTTATCAGTGATGTAGCGTTGACACTTGTATCTCTCACATGGACTTCCCAGGTGACTCAGTGGTAAAGAATATGCCTGCTAAGGAGGAGAATCAGGTTCATTTTCTGGGTTAGGAAGATCACCTAGAGAAGGAAATGTCAACCCTCTCCAGTATTCTTACCTGGGAATTTCCATGGATAGAGGATCCTGGCAGGTGGCAGTCCAGGGGGACACAAAGAGCTGGACATAACATAGTGACTAAACAGTTAAAAACAACGATGATATTTCTCAAATGATGGG
Source organism: Budorcas taxicolor (assembly GCF_023091745.1). Taxonomy (NCBI): domain Eukaryota; kingdom Metazoa; phylum Chordata; class Mammalia; order Artiodactyla; family Bovidae; genus Budorcas; species Budorcas taxicolor. The sequence continues at coordinate 49,637,848 of NC_068929.1, read as the reverse complement.
ATACAATGGCATTTTACCTCTGTGGTTTTCCTTCAAAGCCTCTATGTCCCTATCTAATCATGAAAACACAAACATACACACATAAATTCCAGTAAAGGAACATCCTATCTACCCAGTATTCCTCACAAGTGTCTAGGTCATCAAAAACAATGAAAGTCTGAAAAAGTCTCATGGCCAAGAGTTTAAGTAGGCATGGTAAATAAATGTGATGTGGCATTCTGGATGGAAACCTGGAATAGAAAGAGAACACTTGGTTGCAAACAAAGAAACTCTGAAAACATATATATATATATATATATATATATATATATATAGCTTTAGTTAATAATAATACTTCAGTGTTGTTTCACTAATTGTACCAAATGTACCATAATGTAGGACATCAGTAGAGGAAATGTGTATGGGACATATGGTAGTTCTCAATACAATCTTCACAAAATTTTGGTACGTTGAAAATTGTTCTATAGTTAATTTTTTAAATATAAATTTATCTATTTTAATTGGATGTTAAATTACTTTACAATATTGTATTGGTTTTGCCATACATCAATGGAAGCAACCTAGATGTCCATCGGCAGATAAATGGATAAGAAAGCTGTGGTATATATACACAATGGAGTATTATTCAGCCATTAAAAATAATACATTTGAATCAGTTCCAATGAGGTGAACGAAACTGGAGCCTATTATACAGAGTGAAGTAAGCCAGAAAGAAAAACACCAATATAGTATGCTGCTGCTGCTGCTAAGTCGCTTCAGTCATGTCCAACTCTGTGCGACCCCATCGATTAGCAACCCATCAGGCTCCACCATCCCTGGGATTCTCCAAGCAAGAACACTGGAGTGGGTTGCAATTTCCTTCTCCAATGCATGAAAGTGAAAAGTGAAAGTGAAGTCTCTCAGTCATGTCCGACTCCTAGCGACCCCATAGACTGCAGCCTACCAGGCTCCTCAGTCCATGGGATTTTACTAACGCATATATATGGAATTTAGAAAGATGGTAACAATAACCCTGTATGTGAGACAGCAAAAGAGACACCGATGTATAGTTAATTTAAAAAAAAAGAAAAGAAAAGAAAAGAAATAAGGGAGGAAGGCAGGAAGACAGAGAGGAAGCAAAGAAAATTCTGATTGATTTTAAACCAAATGTATTTGTTTGCTAACACTGTAGATGACATATTGTAGTTGGGGATTTGTCACAATCTGATCACATTATGGGTCCTCAGAAACTTCTTGTTGCTCAGCTTTGCTGATCATATTATCCATGGATGTCTTCTGTCTGTTTTTGTGTGGTTCTGTGCTTGTGTGGTTCTGTGCTGCTGCCTTCCCTGTCTTTCCAGAATCAATCGTATTCTTTCACTTATTCTTTGAAACATACTGTACATGCTCAGTCACAGAGGCATTTTCGACTCTTTGAGACCCCATGGACCATAGCCCACCCTGCTCCTCTGTCCATGGGATTATATAGGCAAGAACACTGGAGTGGATTGCCATTTCCCACTATAGGGGATCTTGCAGACCCAGGGATGGAACCCACATCTCCTGAGGTTCCTGCACTGACAGGCGGTTCTTTACCACTGAGCTACCTTGGAAGTCTGAAATGTATAGCAGCTCCATTTTATTAAAACAGTTTCTAAAGCTATAGTGTGATGTGGCTTTACTCTGTACCTGGTTTTTATCAAATGTCATAGACAGTTATTCTACTGATGTTAAAGATCAGATTGTTTTATATTTTCATACAATACCACACCTCCTTGCTCATCACTAAAAATTTTTGCAACTTGATAAAACAATACACTACATTTTAGTAACATTATTCTAAAATTTTCCAACTGTTCACATATTATATTTTTAATTACTGTATAAAACTTAAAACAAGTTCATCACAATTGAACACTCTGTTGTAACCTTCTGTGTTTTTAATTTGATTCTTCCATTAATACAATTGACAAATCCTTGATATGGAGATTTCCTGATATTCAGTAAAATGGAAAAATCTAATCCAAATGTAATCATGGCAAATGGAAATATGAGACTTGAAAGAGAAGCTACAGAGGTTTTGGACATTAGTTTTTACTTTATTATCCTTGGGTTTGCTTGAACTACAGCCTTCCTATATTTTCTATAGACCTGTATGTTACTTAATGGCTACAAGTCATTGATAGAAAGAGTCCTATTATACTCCATAGTTCACTACATCTAAGTAAGCATAGGACACATTTTAGAATATATGCTTCAGAAAAGCCAGAACACCAAAACCACACTAATCTTTATGAATATTTTAGCATTCATGCAAGATAAAATGCATATTTGACATCTTATGTTCACTGAACTCCACGGCAATAGGTTCCTATTGCCATGATTAGAAAAATGAATAAAAAATAATTGCATTTTAAAATCTAGAACACCTTACACATATATTAAAACTTTATACTGTGTGTTCAAATTAATTGGGGGAATTTCAGAGCAGGCAAAGCTTCTTTCTGCTATGAACAACAGAAATAGATTCTCAAAAAGTAATTTAGCCCTAAGTGTCCCCTCATCTTGCAGTGTGCCCCATGAACTACTATCTCTTTGTTTCAGCTGTGATGGGAACAGCACTACTCCAAATTGCACAAGATAACTCTCCCATCACATAGGAGAGTCAGCCTTACAGATATATATCATTGTGTCCAAAGAGAGCTTGTGAAATAGAAATACTAGAATACACATGGATGAAAAGTGCATTAAAATTAGTGGCCCTTTACCACTCTGAATCAAATTTGTAAGACTGATGAGACATAAAAATGTTCATAAGAAATGTGATGTAATTGCAGATTTCAATAAAGCCAATGTCAGTGAAGTGTGTAAAGGAAATGAAATCATCATGTTTCTTCAGCGTTATTCACCAAAAAGTTTCTGCAAGTGAAGTAAGACTGTTCTCTAAATAAATAAGTCATCTGTTATAGAATTAACAAGTTTCAAGTTTTTTATTACGTTTCTCTTGAAAATGAAATTTGAGAATCTAAATATACTACATTTTCCCTTCACAGCCTTCAGGATGACAATCAGGGATATATAGATATTTATAGTTTTCCTCATATAAACAGGACATGTATCAAATAGTCACTGATAGGTCTTTCTTTTTCTTCTTTCCATCTAGAATGACACCCATGCAATCAGAATTACATTTCTTTCAGCACTATATCTTATTCTACCAGTCTCCTGAATTATATTTGAGAAATACTTACATTTATTTCCCTTCAGTTGTGATCCTGAAAGCTAAAACTGTCTGGATGTTGCTGGGCAGGTGGTCATAGCCAAGTCCTTGAGTAATCAGGGGCTGGCATGCATTTATTGCCTGAACTACATCCAGGTTCAAAATACTAACCAGAGAGCAGTACAAAAAGGCAAATTGAGCAGCCACATCCAGACTGAAGGTCCCCCAGGAATACTCTAAATACTCTGGTGTACCCTCACCTATCCTTGACTGTTGATAGCTTCATCATGTGGGATTATTGGTACACTGAAACAATGACGTGCTAACAGGGGATGGGAGCTATATAAATTCTGAAGCCACAACATCATCACCTTTGCAAAACACCCAGGGGGGTAAAACAAAACAAAACATATTTTGAGCCTTTTCCATTTTCCCACTAAATTGGATTATCTTTTAATATTAAGGCTTAGCAACGCTTTTGATCATTAATGTTAACAGTTTTCTTCTCAAAATCGTTTATTTAACAGAGAGTTTTTGGCAGAATTTTTAGTAAGCATGAACAGCATTTTTTAAACCTAGAAAACTGACAGATTGTACATAATTTCTTCACCACCCACAGCCACTCGAAGCAAAGCCAGTTCCAGTGCGCTGTTATTATATACACAATATTATCTGAACCGCACAAGTAGCAGTGTCAGTAGCATTCAAGGACTTCAAGATGGGTTCTGAAAAGTGAGCAGAGAGGCCCTGTTTGGGCATCAGAAGAGTAGCTGGGCTTTCAATTAACCTTACTTAACAAAAGGTAAATGAGATTCTTTAAGAAGGCATGGAGGAAATAAATGTTTCAAGGGCCAATACACTGTAATATTATGAGTGACTTTCTACTGCTACAAAGAATAATTGCAGTATGTAAAGCAATGTTTCTTACTAAAATAAATATGTATGTACAATTCATGTATATGCTTATATATATATATATATATATATATATATATAATCAGTCAGTTCAGTTCAGTCGCTCAGTTGTGTCCAACTCTTTGCAACTCCATGATTGCAGCACACCAGGCCTTCCTGTCCATCGCCAACTCCCAGAGTTTACTCAAACTCATGTCCATTGAGTCAGTGATGCCATCCAACCATCTCATCCTCTGTCATCCCCTTTTCCTCCTGCCTTCAGTCTTTCCCAGCATCAGGGTATTTTCAAATGAGTCAGTTCTTCACATCAGGTGGCCAAAGTATTAGAGTTTCAGCTTCAGCATCAGTTCTTCCAATGAATATTCAGGACAGATTTCCTTTCAGATGGGTTGATTGGATCTCCTTGCTGTCCGAGGGACTCGCAAGAGTCTTCTCCACAGCACAGTTCAAAAGCATCAATTCTTTGGTCTCAGCTTTCTTTATAGTCCAACTCTCACATACATGCATGACTACTGGAAAAAACATAGCTTTGACTAGATGGACCTTTGTTGGTAAAGTAATATCTCTGCTTTTGAATATGCTATCTAGGTTGGTCATAACTTTCCTTCCAAGGAGCAAGCGTCTTTTAATTTCATGGCTGCCATCACCATCTGCAGTGATTTTGGACTTTGTGACCTTATGGACTGTAGCCCGTCAGACTCCTCTGTCCAGAAGATTCTCCAGGCAAGAATACTGGAGTGGGTTGCCATGCCCTCCTCCAGGAGATCTTTCTGACCCAAGGATCAAATCCATGTCTCTCCATCTCCTGCATTGGTAGGCAGGTTCTTTACCACTAGTGCCACCTGGGAAGCCCCATACATAAATTCATAGACATATAAATAGTGATTATTTGTGTCCTACATGTCAGCAACAAAATCATTTGATGACTTTTTCACTCACATGCTTGTATCACCTAGATATAATTTAGTAATTTGAAGGAAATGGCAACCCACTCCAGTGATCTTGCCTGGGCTATCCCAAGGACAGAGCAGCCTGGTGGGCTACAGTCCATGGAGTCTCAAGAGCCTGACATGACTTAATGACTAAACCACAGCAAAACAACTTTACCTCTCAAATATATGAAAAAACTTACATGAGTTTAAAACATAAAAGTTAGCCCTAACACCAACAATGGCTTCATACCTATAAATGGATAAGTTTTATTGTCCTTACACTGCTTACTTGATCTTTAAGCATTTTCTCCTTTTAAACATCATTAGGGTAGTTGGTAACAGTGGCACAAATAAGATCAAACCTGTGAGTTTCTGTACAATTCTGACTACTCAGATCTGTCCATGAGACTTTCCTTAGCATTATGCTCCAAACCAATGACTTCTAGGATTGACTACAGTCTAGGCAAATAGATAATTCATTTATTTTTGGAACAAGTGATGATGGTACAGTTGTATGGGGTTTTGTTTTTTCAAGGCAATTTGGCATATTATTTTTATTTATTTATTTATTTTTACTTTACAATACTGTATTGGTTTTGCCATACATCAACATGAATCGGCCATGGGTGTACATAAGTTCCCACTCCTGAAACCCCCTCCCACCTCCCTCCCCATACCATTCCTCTGGATTATCCCAGTGCACCAGCCCCAAACATCCTGTATCCTGCATTGAACCTAGACTGGTGATTTGTTTCTTATATGATATTATACATGTTTCAATGCCATTCCCGGTGCACCAGCCCCAAGCATACTGTATCCTGCATCAAACATAGACTGGCGATTCATTTCTTATATGATATTATACATGCTTCAATGCCATTCTCCCAAATCATCCCGCCCTCTCCCTCTCCCACAGAGTCAAAAAGTCTGTTCTGTACATCTGCGTCTCTTGCTGTCTTGCATATAGGGTTATCATTACCATCTTTCTAAATTCCATATATATGTGTTAGTATACTGTATTGGTGTTTTCTTTCTGGCTTACTTCACTCTGTATAATTGGCTCCAGTTTCATCCACCTCATTAGAACTGATTCAAATGTATTCTTTTTGATGGCTGAGTAATACTCCATTGTGTTTATGTACCACAGCTTTCTTATCCATTCATCTGCTGATGGACATCTAGGCTGCTTCCATGTCCTGGCTATTATAAACAATGCTGTGATGAACATTGGGGTACATGTGTCTCTTTCTGTTCTAGTTTCCTCGGTGTGTATGCTCAGCAGTAGAATTTCTGGGTCATAAGGCAGTTCTATTTCCAGTTTGGCATGATATTAAAATGCTTAACAAACAAATACTTGAATCCCACTTCTTATGCTGTCTCAAAAAAAGATACTTGCGAATAAGTACCAAAAGTAAAGATAAGTCTCTCCAGCACAATCTTAGTATTAGCAGAAACTCTAAACCACCATCCAGAGAATTGTGGTTAAATAAAACATGGAAGCTTTACTCTATTAAGTACCTGTTAATAATAGGTAAGATAGCTCTATGAGTATTTGTCAGGAAAGTGCTCCAATACATTAATAGATATTGCAAAGTAAAATAATTGCATAATACTGAATTTCAAGCCATTCACCTCCAAATATTGCATAGTTTAATTTATGGAAGAATTTCCCCATGCAAAACCACCTTTGAACAGTAACTAAGGTTGAGATGTGAGTGATTTGTGAATAAGGTGGTTAAAGATGTTTTTCAGTTTTACTGCATATCCTGTATATAAATTTTTAACAAGAAAGTTTTTAAAAATCAGAATTCACGTGGTATTATTCATTATGTTACCATGGATAATGATGTTAAGTACATTTAAACATGTCTCTTCACCATATTGTCATTGGATATTATGGAAGCCAGCCAGCATTTTTTTTAATTAAATAAAGGAAAAATAATCTCTATGCACATATATATTTTGTAAAGTATCATATTCCTTCTACCTGAAAAAAATTAACATTTATGTGTTGTGGGTCTCTTGGGGTTAATTGTTTCCATTTTTAATTTTCTGAGACGGTTTTAATGGGTTTTTTTTTTTCACTTTTTAAAGTTATTTTCACTGGGTATAGATATTTTATCTTGAAATAGTGTTTGTTAATTCTTTCATCAGTTTAATATATTATTCCATTGTCTAATATATTACATGATAATATATCTTATATTGTTTCTGATGAAACTCTTATGCAATTATTTTATTGTTTGTATGTATGTACATATATTGGAGAAGGCAATGTCACCCCACTCCAGTACTCTTGCCTGGAAAATCCCATGGACAGAGGAGCCTGGTAGGCTGCAGTCCATGGGGTCGCGAAGAGTCGGACACAACTGAGCGACTTCACTTTGACTTTTTACTTTCATTCATTGGAGAAGGAAATGGCAACCTACTCCAGTATTCTTGCCTAGAGAATCCCAGGGATGGGGGAGCCTGGTGGGCTGCCATTTATGGGGTCGCAGAGAGTCAGACATGACTGAACCGATTTAGCAGGAGTAGCAGCAGCAGCATGTATATATATAATGTTTATTTTTCCCTCTGGCTGTCTTCAAATTAAAAAAAACATTTTGTTTTCAGCACTTTTAATATGATATATGTATGTGCATGTGTATACATATGTGTATTTTTTATGTGGTCCTCTGAACTTTTGAGAATAATGTATGTCATTAATTTTGGATAATCTGTATTCTTTTAAATATTGATTTTATTCTCACACTTCTTCTGGGATTCCAATTATATGCATATTGTGAGAAATAATACATAAATATATAGTAAATCAGTTTGCTATTCATTCCATAACCTCTGCCTACTGCTAAGCTCATGGGTGCTTTGTTCTATTTTTTTAACATTAAAAAAAATCCCTTCAGATGGAGTACTTTTTATTACTTTATTTTAAAGTTTGCTCATTGTGTCATAAATGGATGCAATGAGCAAACTTTAAAATAGAGTAATAGAAAGTACTCCATCTGAAGGGATTTTATTTTCTTGGGCTCCAAATCACTGCAGATGGTGACTGTAGTCATGATATTAAAAACACTTGCCCCTTGGAAGAAAAGCTATGACAAACCTAGACAGCATATTAAAAAGCAGAGACAAAACTCCTGACAAAGGTTCAGATGGTCAAAACTATAGTTTTTTCCAGTAGTCATGTACAATATGAGAATTGGACTGTAAAGAAGGCTGAGTGGTAAAGAACTAATGCCTTTGAATTGTGGCGCTGGAGAAGACTCTTGAGAGTCCCTTGAACAGCAAGATTAAACCAGTCAACGCTAAAGGAAATCAACTCTGCATATTCATTGAGGGACTTATAATGAAGCTGAAGTCCAATACTTTGGCCACCTAATAGGAGAAACTGACTCATTGGTAAAGACCCTAATCTGATGCTCAAGAGATTGAGAGCAGGAGGAGACAGGAGGGTGAAGTGCAACAGAGAATGAGATGGTTCGATAGTGTCACCAACTCAATGGACATGAGTTTGGGAAACTCCAGGAGATAGTGAAGGACAGGGAAACCTGGCATGCTGCAGTCCACAAAGAGGCCCAAAGAGCTGGAAACAACTTAGCTACTGAACACAGCTTGCTGCTGCTGCTACTGCTGCTGCTGCTAAATCGCTTCAGTCGTGTCCGACTTGTGCTTCCCCATAGATAGCAGCCCACCAGACTTAACCGTCCCTGAGGTTCTCCAGGCAATAACACTGGAGTGGGTTGCCATTTCCTTTTCCAGTGCATGAAAGTGAAGTGAAAGTGAAGTCGCTCAGTTGTGTCCGACTCTTTGTGACCCCATGGACTGAAGCCTACCAGGCTCCTCCATCCATGGGATTTTCCAGGCAAGAGTACAAAAATGGGTTGCCATTGCCTTCTCTGGAACACAGCTTAGTGAGGAACAAAATTGTATTCTCCCCTAAACCACTAAATGCATTCTTCATTTCTGACCTCTCTTTATCTTTATAGAATAATTTTTTATAACATTACTTATTCTATTTATGTTGATTACTTTGCCTCTTAGCAATGTTTTTGTCTTTTACTCTGCTTTTTTATTTGCCTCTCAATCTGACATCTTTTTAAAGATGGTAGATAGATCTCTACCTGAAATTGGTAAGAGGTAAGTTCCACTTATTAAGTTTTGTATGTTGAGTTCACAGTCAATGTGTTCAATGGTTGAATTTGTTTGGGGTCTGCTGTTGCTATGCTTACCCTTAGTGTACTGCAGATTGCAAATTCCTAATCTTGTTTTTAAGATGGGGTTTCCTTATCAGAGGGGATTTACGAGTGTCTGATCCACCTTCTGTTTTGGGTCTTTCTTTGCACTAAAACCTAAGAGGATTTCTCTCAGTGGTGCTCTAATTGTCTCAGCAGTATTTTGCTAGTGCTTGACCTTGAAGATTATTGGCCCAGTGATGAGGGAGCAATGCTATTTTCCTATGTTTATATGCCAAGTGGAAACTAGAAATGGCAGCAGTTTATTTTAAACTGGTTTCATTTGTTGTACTGATTCTACTATAAATCAAGTTTTGTCTTCTTTTAGAAAATGCTGTGAGTCCCTAAATGTGAATTGAGGCAGAGGGAGTTTTGCAAAATAGGTAAACAATATGAAAATACCTGGAGCAGTTATTCATGACTTTTCTCATATCTTCTGGACCTACTCACACCTACCCTGAATGCAATACGTCCATTACAAAATGGTTAGAGTTGCATAAGCCTCACCATTTGACTCAGGGAGCTCAAATGTCACATAGTCACATGAGGGGCATTCACAAATATCTGTCTTTACCAAGTCTCAATAACAAGCCTGTATTTTTTTTCTCTTTGCTCACACAGAGTAAATTTCTCTGATACCAGTGTCATGGTTTTGAATCAGAACTCTAGGGGGTCTTTGCTCCAATTTGGCTTGTTAGAGACTCCACACACATATTTATCTGTCACTGTTACCTCTACCACATCTTATCCAGTGGGTCCTATGACCCAGTGGCAGAGCGTATCCACTTCAGGCTTCCCCTGATGCAGAGCACTCACACATTTTGAGGTACACAAAGCTGTCCACCTATCAGGATATATGATATTTGGTAGTGAAGTCATTTTCCTAAGTGCTCTATGATCTGCTTCTAAAATTCATGTAGCACAAAGGAACATGTTAACACTTTTTACAAGTGGAAGAAGTTTGACATGCACCAATATGCCCTTTACCTAACAATTAGATGCTCTGAGGATGCTTCAGATTAGTGGACCTTTAAAATCTTCACTTATATAACAGAACCCAAAAGGTTCATAGAGGTTAGCTCTCACCCTCTGGTATGCATTTGCTTTACAAAGACATTTAGATCACTTGCCATAGACTGGTTGTTAGGTCTAATCCGCTTGTGTCAAGGTACTCTCCTACCCTGTGAACTCATGACAGAGCCCAGGAAGGTTTACCGAGTGATCAGGCAAAACAGAAAATATATTTAACTATGACTGACTTTCTCACAGAAAGAAGATATGCTTTTGATCTTCCCTATTGATAAAGGTTGAGAAGAGAGTATCTGTGTTATCCTTGGTACACATCAAGTACCAAAGAGCAGGTTAATCTAATCCTAGAAAGATTATATTGAGAACAGTGGCTGAAATTGGGGAAAAGATATGGTTAATATATATCAGTGCACTTTCATTTGTCATCAGTCATGTCCTGGTTTCTGCAGAGGACTGACATGGCGAGTTGAAAGCATATGAAGTAAGACCATCTCCACTGTGTTCTTCAGTGTTTAATAGTGGTGCTCACCTCTGCATTCCTCATACTTGCACTAGTGCTTCTTATTCTGATTTCCTTTCTTGACTAGAAGTGAGGGAGAAGCTTCAGGGGTTCCCACTTAACCTTCCCTATCACAATAGTCATACTCTAGGTTTCTGGAAACCACTATGAGGCTTCTGTCTGATTCTAAGTACATGTAATCCATCCAAAATTGCCATAGAGACATGATTTTATTTGAAAAAAACCCAGGACCCTCTATTCATAGCTTTATGGATCCACTGAATGTTGCAATCTATTACAGACATTTTGACATCCATTGGAAACCCTCACACATGATGACCAAGTTATCACTCATACTGAAGCCAGAATGAGTTAGGAAAAAAAAAAAAATCCTTTGTTCCAAGGCCTGCTGAAAACTTAAAAGTCTGATAAAGGGATCAGAGCAGCATAGCCACATCTGTTATGTTTTCCTGAATATCTGATGATACTCATGGAACATTTCACATTTTTCTTACAAGGAGTGATGGCAAGGTACCACAGCATGGCCTTTGTTTTTCAGAGGGTATATTGATATATCTCAAAACCTATGCCTCACCAGAAAGGAATTCTTAAGGAATACAGTGCTTGTTTTTGTGGAGACTTTATCTCTGACAAGAGATAAAGAGACTTTATCTCTCATCCCAAGGTACAGATATCTGTCACCAGATCATGTGGGTTGATTGCTACTTCCTGATCCCCAGTACTCAACAGCTTATTGATACCAACATGCCAGAGCAGTGTGATGTCCTGTAGGATGATAAGAGAGCCAAGCTCACTGCAGACTGATATGCAGCATAAAACCAGAGAGGACAATGAGCCTTGAACAACCCTTCTTTTCACTTTGGGTACACAATTTTTATTAGACAAAGAAAAGAAATATTTAACAAATCAATGACTACACAAAAGGGTAGGAGATCTCTGTTTGCTAGAGCAAAGAGACCATGTATACAGTGGCACTGATTGAAATAATTGACTGTAATTCTTTAAGATAATTTTATCTTTACAAGCAGGTTAGTTAAGCATGTACTCTATAGGATTCCCCATAATATTCTTTCAAATCATTGAGGATGGCACTGATCTCTGTCATTCTCCTTGATGACACAATTTCCTTTTTATTAATATTTTTAGAGTGCTCTTCAGCTCCAGAGTGCGTTTGCCTTCCTACCATGAGAGTGTTTAAAAAAAAAAAAAATTATGAGGATATAATGCTAGGATTTTTTCTGTGTGCTCTGAATATCTGTTAAAACTATATATTGGGCCTAAATTAAGTAGACTGGAAGCAATAATCACATAGATCATTCAAACACCACAAGTTTCCCCTCTGTTCAGAGGGCCATAGTGATACTTTCCCTCGGGCATTAACTTCAGTTCAACGTTAGTGTATGCTAATTCCCCTCAATGCATAGGATATTGGTACTTTTTACTATTTAGGTTCCATGCTAAACATCAGTATGGTGCTCAAAGTGCTCAAATATAGATTGACTAAAGTTTTAGGTGTAGAACTACTACTTCCTGTTATCCACCTCAATCTGGAATCTACTTAATTTTTGCTTTTGATAATGCTATTACACATGAGAAGTAAAGCTTTAATCACTTGTCTATATATTTTTATTCTAGAGATCTACATGCCTAACCTCAGCCAGTCTTTATTTCAAACCAAGCTGATACTTCTGTTGCTATACTGCCTATGGGAAAACCATACCCATAAAGCCACCTAGAACTTATAGTGCTACACGGCCTCTTCTGGGGAGTAGTCTGACCCATTCATTCTACAGTAAAAACAGATTTGCTCTTGGGCTGGACACTTGGAATGGAGTGACAGTCCAGAAGAAATTTAGCTTGTTTTAATTTTCCTTCAGGTAGAATGCATCAATACGCCTTTGACTAGTTAAAAAAAAAAAAAGAAGAAGAAGAAACAGTGAATAGATAATCATGTGGTAAGCTATTGTTCAGTCACTAAAATCATGTCTGACTCTGTGACACCATGGACTGTAGCCTGCCAGACTCCTATATTCTTCACTATCTCCTGAAGTTTGCTCAAGTTCAAGTCCATTGAGTCAGTGATGCTATCTAACCATCTCTCCTCTGCCACCCTCTTCTCCTTTTGCCTTCAATCTTTCCCAACATCAAGATCTTTTCCAATGAGTCGGCTCTTCCCATAAGGTGGCCAAAGTATTGGAGATTCAGCTTCAATATCAGTCCTCCCAATGAATATTCAGGGTTGATTTATTTTAGTATTGACTGGCTTGATCTCCTTGCTTGGAGTCCAAGGGACTCTCAAGAGTATTTTCTAGCACCACAATACAAAGATATCAATTCTTTGTCGCTCAGCTTTCTTTATGATCCAACTCTCACATCCATACATGACTACTGGAAAAACCATAGCTTTGACTGTGACTACATATCATGTGCTATAAGCACTAGGTTTTACATGTGAAAGTGAATAGTTGATGAACATATGTTTGTCAACTCTTTATTATGATTGTTCTTTAATTCAGTTAAATTACTGACTATTGTTTAAGAATGCAGGATAATTAATGATTTCTAATTCTTAAATATACCCAGTTCCCCTTTTCTTTCAGGTACTTGAGAGTCCATATGCAAACCTTTGAGTTGGGAGAAGATTCTAGGTCTGGTGGTTGAGCTCTGAGTGACACACATTTCCTGAAGCACTTTGTTATAGGAGAATTCTAGTTCTACTGAGACAGCCCTTGAAACTTCATGTTAAGTGGTGGCATTTTAAGAAAGCAGAATTTCCTCCAATTAGGTTTCTCTGTCATGGGCAGAAATCTTGCACTGATTTGGACATGAAATATGAGCCAGCAATCAATTTTTGGACGTTTTCTAGTACATTTTGGGCTTCCCTGATAGCTCAGATGGTAAAGAATCCACCTGAAATGTAGGAGACCTGGGTTTGATCTCTTGGTTGGGCAGATCCCCTGGAGAAAGGCATGGCAACTCACTCCAGCATTCTTGCCTAGAGAATCCCCATGGACAGAGAAGCCTAGCGGGACACTCCATGGGGTCACAAAGAGTTGGACATGACTGAGTGTCTAATCACAACACAGCACAGCACTGTACATTTTATCATCGTATAGCTTAGACTACCCTAGTTAGTTGAGTTCAACTGGCAAACATCCATAGAAAATCATGCTAGCTAAATTAAGTAAAATCAAATTTATAGAAAGGATGTTAGGGGTTAAATGGTTTGTTGGGAAACCATTTACTACCTGGAAAACACACCTGCAAATGAGTTTGAGGAGATTCTAGGGGATCCAGTTTGAAGATGAAAACCCTATGATAACAATAGCAATCTGGGTGTATGTTATAAGAAAGAGACAGTTGTTTACTTCTTGAATTATTATTTCACAATACTTTGCCAAGATCTGGGATGAAATATCATGTTATATGTTTTTCCTTGGCTTATTGAAGGTATTGGGATTTACTTTCCCAACAAGATTAAAAAATTAGAATGAGGTAGTGATTCTCCAAAAGGAAATAAGATGTCATTAGGAAGAAAATGCTGACAGATGCTTGGAAAGGGGTTAAATCTAACAGAAACTCACAACATACAGTTTTTATTTGAAAACTGGACATAGATGACTCTAGAGCCATCAGAACAGGATGGTATGCATATGGCATTAAACATGAACTTGTTAAATGCAATGTAAAGAGCCTTTCTTGTATAATCTTTTTTTTTTTTCCCTTCCAGTAGAAAGCATTGTTAAAATGTTTATGGCATTTATTAAATGTTAATTACTAGATTAGGAGAAAAAAGTCATTTTAAGGTGATTTGTTTTTTAAAAAAGATTCTGTTTTTGTGTTTGTTTTTTATCCCCAAGAATTCCTATGGTTGCAAGTATTTGTATTCTTTATTGATGGGAAACAATATAATTTAAATATTTCTCTCAAAATTTATTAGCCCAAGAATATCACAGTGATATATTTTGGTAATGCTCAGGTTTTGAATGCTGAAATTATTAAATTCTTAGTTGCTTTCATCATATTATGTTCCATAGGGACAGAACTCGTGTGAGCATTAGCTAATGAGGTTATCATTTACCTATGTGTTTCTTATTATTTTATATGCTCTGATTTTATCAAAGACTTAAATTAGAAAAAGCTGAAACACTGAAAATGGATACAGTTAATTTCTTAAAAATCTACTTTATATTGGATTTGCAATTTGTAATGTAAAAAATCTAACACAAAACTGCTTCATAAAACTTTGACTACATTACATGAAAAAAGTAACAATTTAGCTGAGTGGATTAAAACTGATTTAAAGTTATCTGAATGGACAAGTCAGTTTTTTTTTTACAGTGTATTTAGATTTTCATTTTGTACCATGGAGTAAGTGAACCTATCATTACCTCCATTCTAATATAATTTCTAAAATAATTTGGTCCTGACCAAAATTTACATAAACAGAAAATTTACAGATAAATCCTAATTTTTTTAATTTTCTCTTTATGATTTAGTATTAAAATATCATTCCTTTATAGCGAATATGATTAAGATAGACCATTGTGCAGAAAGATGGTAAATAATTAGAAAAATTATAGATCATTATAGATCAATTTTTAGAGGTAGACAATAAATAAAATGTAAAAAAAAAATGAAAAGTGAAATTGAATTAATGAATCTTTGGACTTATGGAGGAAAAATGCATCTAATGTACCTTTTCAATTTTCTTGCCTCATGTTGTTCTGGCATGTAGAACTCAACACCCAAAAGTATATTACTAAGAATCTAGTGAAAACTAGTGATACTTGAAAGGAAATTTAAATGCAAAATCCTTGGAAATACATGATACTTCAGAGGAATGCATCTCATCTTAGATTTATAATATTCATTAAGCAAATTATGTGTAAAATCCTCTTTTACCAAAATATTTAGTATCACTTTCCTTTATTTATGGGCTTCCCTGGTGGCTCAGAGGTTAAAGTGTCTGCCTGAAATGGAGGAGACCTGGGTTTGATCCCTCGGTCGGGAAGATCCCCTGGAGAAGGAAATGGCAACCCACTCCAGTATTCTTGCCTGGAGAATCCCATGGACTGAGGAGCCTGGTGGTTTATAGTTCACTTGGTCGCCAAAAGTCGGACACGACTGAACGACTTCACTTCACTTCACTTCCTTTATTTATGGTAGACAAATATACAGTACACCAATTCTATAAGGGTGTGCTTACTTCTAAAACCATTATTTAGTTTTATTTTGCATTCTGTTAAGCATATTTCTTAAAAATATAAAATTTTGTGCCATTGTTATTTTCTAGTTATAACTTTGTTCCAATTGTTCCTATTATGATCTTAGCCATAATACTACAATGAGAATAATGTGTAAGTGATACTGATTTGCCCATGTAGTAAGTTACCAAGCTCAAAGTGCTATTTTCATGTCTGAAATATTAGAAATCTCCAGGATTATGTTTATTAAAGGTATATAGTGTGCTGTTACCATATTCATTAGCTAATTTTAACAGCATCAGTCCCTTAAAATTTAACTTTTAGATGTTTTTGATCAGGTTGAAATTATACCTCTAATATATTCTTGGATGTGTTAAATAATTTCATCTCATGAAATTTTTCCATTTTTTATTTTCCAAATCTGTTATTTGCCATTCCTCATATATATATTTTATTTTTGTAGTTACACACAGTATGCATATGTATATGTAAATACACATTCAGACACACTCACTAAACACACATATACACTAACATGATGTAAATTCCTACATTTCCTACATAAATACTCATTCTCTAAAGTTGAACATTCAGGCCCTTTGAACTAAATTATTTTTTCCCCAATATACTAAGCAACACTGGGTAATAGCCAGTGACTGATTGAAATGGTTTTCTAAACTAGTCTAAGTAAATTTTCAGAAAACATATAACATCTTTTTAAACAAAAGTACCAATTTTATTGCATTTTACACTTTGCAAAAGATTATCACTAACCGTCTTCAATGTGATTTATTTTATTTTTACTGTATGTAGTAATAAGGTATTATGGTTTTTAAGAAATTTCCTTTACTATTCCTACATTAAATAAAGTTTTCCTTATTCCTCAAATGCATCTATACTTATTACTACTACTATGACCACTTAGTTTCACATCCTATCTGTTGAAATAATTCAACAAATATAGACTGAGTGGATGCTCTCAGAGAAGTGCTGTTCTAAATGTAGTAAAACGCACAGAAAATCATATATACAAGCAAATATTGAAAGGAAACATGTGCTGTGAAAATACTAGAGGAGATTAGGGGTATTAGAAAATCAGCTTCTGAGGAATGCAGACTTAATTGAGATGGTTGATGTTGGACTTATTGAAAAGGTAAAATCTGAGCAACAATTTAAGTGAGAGAGTAAGTCTTGAAGAAGCATGGAGTCTTGTAGGCAGAGGAAAGAGAAACTATAAAGATTTTGAGATAGTTCTAAGCAAGTTTCAGTTCAGTTCAGTCGCTCAGTGGTGTCTAACTCTTTGAGACCCCATGGACTACAACATGCAAGGCCCCCCTTTCCATCACCAGTTCCTGGAGTTTACCCAAACTCGTGTCCATTGAGTCGGTGTTGCCATCCAAGCATCTCATCCTCTGTCATCCCCTTCTCCTCCTGCCTTCAATCGTTCCCAGAATCAGGGTTTTTTCAAATGAGTCAGCCTTTCTCATCAGGTGGCCAAAGTATTGGAGTTTCAGCCTCAATATCAGTCCTTCCAATGAACACTCAGGACTGATTTCCTTAGGATGGACTGATTGGATCTCCTTGCAGTCCAAGGGACTCTCAAAAGTCTTCTCAACACCACAGTTCAAAAGCATCAACTCTTCAGCACTCAACTTTCTATACAGTCCAATTCTCACATCCATACATGACCACTGGAAAAACCATAGCCTTGAGTAGACAGACATTTGTTGGCAAAGCAATGTCTCTGCTTTTTAATATGTTGTCTAGGTTGGTCATAACTTTCCTTCCAAGGACTAAGTGTCTTCTCATTTCATGGCTTCAGTCACCATCTGCAGTGATTTCAGAGCCAAAAAAACAAAGTTAGCCACTGTTTCCACTGTTTCCCCAACTATTTGCCATGAAGTGATGGGACCAGATGCCATGATCTTAGTTTTCTGAATGTTGAGCTTTAATCCAACTTTTTCACTCTCCTCTTTCACTTTCATCAAGAGGCTTTTAAGTTCTTTATTTTCTGCCATAAGGGTGGTGTCATGTGCACATCTGAGGTTATTGATATTTCTCCCGGCAATCTTGATTCCAGCTTGTTCTTCTCCCAGCCCAACAGTTCTCATGATGTACTCTGCATGTAAGTTAAATAAGCAGGGTGACAATATACAGCCTTGACATACTACTTTTCTTATTTGGAACTAGTCTGTTGTTCCATGTCCGGTTCTAACTGTGGCTTTCTGACCTGCATACAGATTTCTCAAGAGGCAGGTCAGGTGGTCTGATATTCCCATCTTTTCAGAATTTATTGTTTATTTCCGAATCCACAGTTTATTGAAATCCACACAGTCAAAGGCTTTGGCATAGTCAATAAAGCAGAAATAGATGTTTTTCTGGAACGCTTTTGCTTTTTTGATGATCCAGCAGATGTTGGCAATTTGATCTCTTGTTCCTCTGCCTTTTCTAAAACCAGCTTGAACATCTGAAAGTTCACAGTTCACGTATTGCTGAAGCCTGGCTTGGAGAATTTTGAGCATTACTTTACTAGTGTGTGAGATGAGTGCAATTGTACGGTAGTTTGAGCATTCTTTGACATTGCCTTTCTTTGAGGAAGATCAAAGAATTCAGTGTGGCTGGAAAAGGATAAGTGTTAGGCAGAGTAGCTGAAAAGTGAATGTGTTAGTTGCTCAGTTGTGTCCATTCTTTGTGACCCCATGGACTGTAGCCCGCCAGGCTTCTCTGTCCATGGAATTTTGCAGGCAAGAACACTAGAGTGATTAGCCATTCCCTTCCCAAGAGAGTATTCCAGACCTAGGGATCAAACCCAGGTCTTTTGATCGTAAGCAGATTCTTTACTCTCTGAGCCCCCAGTGAAACCCAGAGTGGTTGATGATGATGTCAAAAGTGTCATTAAAGGTCCTTTGATTTTTACTGCAAGTGGATGGTAAGATGGTATTAAGAAGTTTTGAATAGTTGACCATCTTGATGCAATTCGTATTTTTAAAATGTACACCTAGCTTTCGTTTAGAAAGCAAATGATAAAGGGCAGTACCCCAATTATCTCTTGACTCTTCTTTTTTCCACTCTGATCAGCATTGTTGTTAAATTTCTTATCAACATTCTCAAGGATGACTTCAACAATTTACTACACTGTCTCCTGTTCTTGCCCTTTAAAATTCATTCTCCAAACCATGACTAAAGTAGTGTTTTTTGTTACAAATGTGGTGATATTATTTACCTTCATTACACAAACCTTTCATGATAAATTTCAAATTGTTTGACTGGCACGGAAATCTTTCATGACGAGACTTATGTATATATAAAGCACATTTTTTGCCATTTTCTGTACACACACCACTATTGACTGTTACCTAGATATCAAATACTATTGTAAGCTTCTGTACCTGGCCACATGTTTTCCCATTTATCAGAAACATTCTCTACTCTTATTAATTTTATATTGGGAGACTTTTTGCTATGTATCTGTGAATGTTATCAGATCATTGTCAAATCATTCCACACCCAGCAGTTTATGTTTGCTTGTGAACTCTCATAAGAATCTATTCAAGTCTCCATCATAGCATGCATTACATGTCATAATAATTAAAATTTTTTATTTTTATCATTTCTCTCCCTCACTGAACTGTGAAGCAGTTCCTCTCAATATTCTAAATATCTTCTCATATCTTTCACTTTTAAACCCAATTAAGTCCTTTTGAAGGCAGGAGGGGAATGGGATAAAAGAGGATGAGATGGTTGGATGGAATCACTGACTCTATGGACATGAGTTCGAGAAAGCTCCGGGAATTGGTGATGGATAGGGAAGCCTAAGGTACTGCACTCTGTGGAGTTAGAAAGAGTCAGACACGACTGAGAGACTGAATTTAAGTCCGTTTGTATGTTTTCCATATCCAAAAGTTGTAATGTTTCCATCAAGAGATATTTTATCTCCTTCATGTGGTTTGTCAATTACCCTGGACATAGTACATGATACTACACGTCTAGTGGAGTCACTATGGCTCCAAGCTTTTTGCCCTATACTCACATACTGATAAATTATTTTAATTTTTGTCGACCATTATAAAAATGTCATTTCCACTCCAGTATTTTGAATCACTCATTTGAATTAACCCACATGGTCAAAATTCTTGCACTTTGTGAAATTATGCATGCCAATTAATAACTTGATAATCCGCACTCAGATTATCATTCCTGTTGGATGTCTTATATACTACTTTTCTCCACTCACCTTTCTTCAAATGTTTTGCCTTTTGAATTATCTCTACTATATGACAAAAAACATTCACTACATTTTTTCCAGAAATCTTTTTTTCCTGTCTTCTTGAAAGATTTTATTCTCCACAAGAAAGCTAAAGCAGTAGTAGATATATTTTCAGCAAATTCATTTTCTCATTTTGTAGTAACTTTACTTTGCATCATCAGGATATACAATTTGCTTATATTAGTAAATAGTTCATTTAGTGTACAAACTTCTAGAGTCACCAGTTAAATCCTATGTGGTTCTCACAGTAATTCCAGTTATAAGCACAGTCCGTGTTTTTATTTTTGTCTTATTAATTCTTCTAAAAATTATTGATTTTAATAAGTGCTTCAGTTCAGTTCAGTCTCTTAGTTGTGTCCAACTCTGTGATCCCATGAACCATGGCATGCCAAGCCTCCCTGTCCATTACCAACTGCTGGAGTCTACCCAAAGCCATGTCCATTGAGTCCGTGATGCCATCCATGCATCTCATCCTCTGTCATCCCCTTCTCCTCCTGCCCTCAATCTTTCCCAGCATCAGGGTCTTTTCAAATGAGTCATCTCTTTGCATCAGGTGGCCAAAGTATTGGAGTTTCAGCCTCAACATCAGTCCTTCTAATGAACACCCAGGATTGATCTCCTTTAGGAGGGACTGATTTAATCTCCTTGCAGTCCAAGGGACTCTCAAGGGTCTTCAACACCACAGTTCAAAAGCATCAATTCTTCAGGGCTCAGCTTTCTTTATAATTCAACTCTCACATACATACATGACCACTGGAAAAACCATAGCCTTGACTAGATGGACCTTTGTTGGCAAAGTAATGTCTCAGCTTTTGAATATGCCACCTAGGTTGGTCATAACTGTCCTTCCAAGGAGTAAGTGTCTTTTAATTTCATGATTGCAATCAACATCTGCAGTGATTTTGGAGCCCCCCAAAAATATAGTCAGATACTGTTTCCACTGTTTCCCCATCTATTTGCCATGAAGTACTCAGATTTGAGTTTTGCTTGAAATATGGGATAGCCTAGTTCAAACCTTGGGTCCAGGAAGAGCCGCTAGAGAAGGAATCGTTACCCACTCCAGTATTCTTGCTTGGAGAATTCCATGGACAGAGGAGCCTGGTGGGTTACAGTCCATGGGTTGCAAAGAGTTAGACATGACTGAGTGACTAACACTTTCACTTTTTAACACTTAGATTTGAGTTTACTCTTTTATTCTACCTTCCTTCTCTAGTGTATTTAACACACAAAAGGTATTTAGAAGAATCATTGCTCATTAACATTCAAATTATTTCCTAAAGCTAAACTAGATGTTTAATCCTCTTCTGGCTTTCCTACTTCTTTCCTGTCAAAATATCAGTTTTTACTTTGGTTATAGCTATAGTCAAAATTCACACAGACTATCACTGGATGACACTTTAATATGTGGAGTTGTCATAATTAAAACTACTTTCATAATTAACATAGCAATGTGATACTGGGCTGCTTTCTTTGTTTTTTTTTTTTTTGTTTGTTTTTTTTGTTTTTTTTTTTGTAAAAGCCCATTTTGAAGAGAGTTATAGTTTTATAGTGAAAGTAAATTTATTTTCATAGATGCAAAAGTTCTGTTGCTGCATTTGACATTAAATACAAATGACTCTCATCTAACATACTAACCAAATGCAAGCTTGCTTATGTGTCATAAACGACATTACTGTTCAAAGGCAAAAGCCAAACTGATGGTTGGGAACTAAGTAACGAGGTGCAGAATCCACTTACCAAGAAAGATATTTAAATTTGAAAACATTAAATGGATTTTACTTCAAAAGTCATCCATTGGACATATATTAATTCCATTTTCAGGAGCATTACTTTTGAAACTAACAGCTATTTTTTCAAAATGTTAGTTAGTTATAATAAGAAAAAGGAGTCCAGAATGGTGGTGGCTAAAAGACAAAGAAGGGAAAAACCCACAAAAATATAAAAAAAGGAAGGTCAGAGGATCTGAGTGAGGACCTCAGGTAAAACAAATAGCCCTCATGGCTAGCCCAATTTACATAGGGCAGGCTCGGGGGAAGAGAAAAAAACATATAAAAAGAGGAGCTAAAATTGAACTGAGGGGCCTCTCTTCTCTTTACTTCTTTTGGGTTGACCCACCCTCACGCCTCCAAGATGTATTTTCCTTTGCTTGCCAAATAAAACTGAGCTGTAATGCTGTTCCATGCATCACTTCAGATTTTTGCTGCTGCAAATCAAAACCAAGGAAATCACACACTCCCCCAACAAAAACAATAAGCTTCAACACATTATTTAAACAGTCAAAAGTGGGTTATTAAAGTTTCATGAAGAGTTTTTAAAACTGGAAAAAAAAAGAATAATTATAATTCCATAGAAAGGTGTTACAAATAGCCTTAGCTTTTAAATGTATAATCAATACAAAAATCAGTTACTTTACTATACTACAATATCAATATAAAGTGCTACTTAATTTATTTGTTAAGGTTTGCAGAATATCTGTGTGCTCCGTGTACATGTGTGCTAAAGTTGCTTCAGTTATATCCTACTCTTTTTGAAC
Source organism: Budorcas taxicolor (assembly GCF_023091745.1). Taxonomy (NCBI): domain Eukaryota; kingdom Metazoa; phylum Chordata; class Mammalia; order Artiodactyla; family Bovidae; genus Budorcas; species Budorcas taxicolor. The sequence goes on along the minus strand of NC_068929.1, from coordinate 49,615,014 downwards.
TTATTGGACTGTAGCCATCTAGGCTCCTCTGTCCATGGTTTTCTCCAGACAAGAATACTGGAGTGGGTTGCCATGCCCTCCTCCAGGGATTCATCTCACATCTCTTATATCCCCTGCACTGGCAGGCAGATTTTTTACCATTGGTACCATTTGGTAAACCCAGAATATTTCTACCCAAATAACTGTGACAGTCCAGCTGCTATCAGCAAGTTTGTTGGTAGCCTGGGTAGTCTAGGCTGATTTTGTTTGCAGAGGCCAGATCTTGACTATGCCACAAGTAGACTCTGAAATATAACAGGCTAGCTGAGACCTGTCTTTGTAGTAAAAATCATAGTGAGAAAAGAAATGGTTTTGTTATCATAAGTGTAAAAATGCTGATGTGTCTGACAAAACATGATTGTTCTAATTTTGGACTTATTTTATTGCAAACCATATAGGATTTATTCATGATGTGACTGAAATGTGTGGGGAAGGGAAATCAAAGTCGAATCCCAACTTTTGACTTGAACAAGGGTAATGTTGTCATTTAACAACTTGTGGAAGAGTGGGAGAGGAGTGGGTTCAGTGATGAAGCGGGGCAGAATTCACCACCCCTAAATATGTCTCTTTGACATAAGGATTGTCTTCAACTAGCTATTTTTAGGAAACAGAGACACAAGGGAAGCTCTGAAATCTGAGTAGAAGTTACACATTTGTAAGATACATTTATATTTATAAGGGAAATGTCCATTTGTAAGAATATGTTACTCTGTGCCAGGAAGAGGAGCATGACTAAGTCTCTAGAAATTCTTATCAAGGAATAAGGTATTGACTTAAATCTGCATCATAATTTTGCCCTTTTTTATTGTGCTTTTCCTCGTCATCTCCCCTAATGGGTCTCCTTCCCTCAACAATATCATTTGTCTTTAGATGGAAATAGTACTTAAGGTGATGGATTGGCCTAATTCAAAGAGTTGCTAAGTATTCTTTGGTATCTTCCTTGTATATAAGAGGTATACATGTTATTAAAATTCTATTTTTCACTCCTGTGATTGTCTTTTCTCACAAGGGAGTCTGTCAAGAATTTTGAAGGCTAAAGGGAAGATTATTCTTACTTCCCTAGGATGATAAGTTTGTAAACAGTGTCGCCCATCTTTCTAATCCTACAAGGGTAAAGCCATTAGCCACACAAACCAACAGTACAACTGAAGGAGCTAAGGATATAGAATTCTATGTTTGGATATATAAGCCTCTAGATAGTTAATATGCATATCCAAGGAAAGACTTCAATGAGCTCAGATTGTTGCATTTTCCTATATATAAATGAGCTCTAAAATCATTATCTTGAGATATCCAGGTGTGTGTGTGTGTGTGCGTGTGACTAGCAACAGTCTTTTAAAAGGATGAGCCTTTTGACTACATGTATTTCCTAGTTAAAATAAAAAATTGTATATATATATATATACAGACAGACATTCCCCAACTTCTTCAGAGTAGTTCCTCAAAGCTACCTGAGAGGTTGGTGTCTGTGCTTTAGTCCTCAATAAGACACTGAATAAAATTCAACTCACAGCTCTTACACTGCACATTTTTTTCATAGGTAACAAGGTGGTAATGGCAAAATTGTTCTATTTTTACACATGTTTAGTAGAAAATGCATTGTAGACACATCAATATCAATTAGCCAGTTTATTATGAGTCGGAAATAAGATAAGGTCACACATGGAAAAATTTATTTGGGAATTATTAGTGCCTATTTAAATTAAATAGAAATTAACCTGATGTGAAGAGCTGACTGATTGGAAAAGACCATGATGCTGGAAAAGGTTGAAGACAAAAGACAGAGAATAAGATGTTGGAGGGTATCACTGATTCAATGGACATGAATTTGAGCAAACTCTGGGAGATACTGGAGGATGGGGAAGCCTGGTATGCTATAGTCCATGCGGTTGCAGAGAGTCAGACAGGGCTTAGCAACCGAACAACAACAACAAAAAGTAAAGAGAAAATTCAATGTTTTGATAAATTACTTTGGATTTGAAAAATGAGAAATGTACAAAACTCCAATAGATAAAAGAGTCAGATGTCATTAAGCCCTAATCAATGCAAATATTCAGGGAACAAATGTAATTACAGTAACTTTCAGATTAGAAGATGAGTAGCAAGTAACTATAAAGCTCTATGTTAAATTAACACAATGTCATTTTCTGATTGAATTATATTGGATTTATACAATGTTAAAAGAGAGTTTATGTTTACTGAAACTTTGGAACATACGGAATCTTAACCAAAAACAAGACTTGGTTTTAAAGACAGCCTAAGTGTAAAGCTAGCCCAAAACTAATAGAATCACTACAAATAATACAAAGTTGAAAATAGTTAATGCATAATAACATTAAATGACATACATAGACTACTTTAGAAAAGATTCTGGAACATATTAACTTTTGTCAGCAAATAAATAACATCTGTCTTAGGGGTGTGTGTGTGTGCTAAGTCACTTTAGTCATGTCGGACTCTTTGCGACCCTAGGGACTGTAGCCTGCCAGGTTCCTCTATCCATGGGGATTCTCCAGGCAAGAACACTCGAGTAGGTTGTCGCCCTCCTCCAGAGGATCTTTCCAACCTGGGGATAGTGGTGTACTGGGAAAATTAAGGAACAAAGATAAGTGAATGTATTTTCTAACTCAGACACAGCAATCTTGAACATATTACTGAAGCTTTTTATTAAAAACAAAAAAATCAACAAAGAGACCTCAATTAAATAGAGTCTGGAGGCCAGAAGTGGAAGAGATGATGATAGCAGAACCCAAAAAGAAGGAGAAACACTCCTCTTCTTTTCTGGCAAAGACTCAGTCAATGAAAACCCTGGACTCTTTCTTTACTGTAGCCCTCCCAGCTTCTTTTCCCCTCTATGAAAGTGCTCTTCTTCACTTGCTGTGTAGGGACTCACATGTGGCTCACCATGATTGTAATCCATGTTGTAATTCTCAGCTGATCCCCTCTCCGTCCCCCCCACCACACACAATCTTTCCTGTAGAATAGTCTGACAGTCTAATCGTTTTCAGTCAACATTTCGGTGCCCCATACAAAGACCCTGGTGGCTCAGACAGTAAAGCGTCTGTCTACAATGCGGGAGACCAGGGTTCGATCCCTGGGTTGGGAAGATCCCCCAGAGACGGAAATGGCAATCCACTCTAGGACTATTGCCTGGAAAATCCCATGGACAGAGGAGCCTGGTAGGCTACAGTCCATGGGATCACAAAGAGTCAGACACGACTGAGAGACTTTACTTTCACTTTACAAAAACCCTGATGCTGGGAAAGATTTAAGGCAGGAGGAGAAGGGGATGACAGAAGATAAGATGGTCGGATGGCATCACCAACTTGATGGACATGAGTTTGAGCAAGCTCTGAGAGTCGGTCTTGGACAGGGAAGCCTTGCGTGCTGCAGCCCATGGGGTTGCAAAGAGTCTAACACGACTGAGTGACTGAACTAAACTGAACTGAACAGTGACCAGGGAAGATCCCCAACAGCTCCAGGGCTGGTAAGCAAACAGGAGAAGGACCCACAATTGAGCGCATTATTACTCTATGGCCTTTCTCTCCAACTCTAGTGTTGAAGAGTAGTCTTTCTCCTGGATTTGAATGTGTGCCGTACTTGTGTTTGAAGTGATCTGGGCTTTATTTAGCATCTATTTTTAAGGTTTTATCTTTCTGTTTAAGGCCTTGTTCTATATGTGAGTACTTGTTTGTCTGATTTTGAGATCAGACTCTTACAAATGAAACTTTCTGAAAATGCCTTCAGCCCAGTTCCTCTGGGAATTAGGGCTACTTCTCTAAAACTCTGCAGGTTTTTCAGACTTTGGCCTATTTGTTGGGAAGGGGCTGTTCTCTGAATCCTGGCTGAAAAAGCCTTCATCCTGGCTCTTCTGCAACCAAGCTGTCTCCTTAGAACTGTCTGATGTTAAGCCTGCAGGCTGTTTGAATGAGCTGTTTGAGCTGTGAGCTATTTGAGCAGTTTAAAAATTGTTATTTTACTCTAGAGAAAAACTTCTGAAACATGAGATCCCATTATCTAAATATTTTCAGGGCACCACCCTTACATAAAATCCAGCCTATTTTGTGTTTTAAAGCTACATTTCTTTCTTATTCCCATTTCTAACTAAACAGGCTGACTTAACCAAAGGCAATTTAGAATATCAGTGAGGAACTTTTGAAATCCCCAAATTTAACTGCCTTAAAACTGAATTGGACTATCATAACTCAAAAATTTCCAAAACTGAGTGGAATGCTTATTTTGATTGCTATTCTAGCATGATCAGTAGTCGAAAATTGCCTCCCTGCAAAATAAGATTTTTAAGATTCGCTGAGGCAAACAATTATAAAAAAGATTAAATGGCTCCTTAAGCCCCAAGCTCTTCTTTGTCTTCTTTGTCTCAGGCTTTCCATGTGGTCCCATTTTTTTCTCCTTCCCTTATATGCCCCCTATGCCTTGTCTATACTCTCAGTTCCCACATATTAATTTTCTCCAAACTTCCCCTTTTGCTGAAACTTTCACTACTCCCTTTTCTTCAGAACCTGTTCTTTTTTAAAACTAGGCCTTCTGAGGATCCAGAAGCTAAACTCTTAATTTCTTATACTCCCTGGACTAAAGTTGAACTGTGAGTCATAGCCAAAGATTTCTCCATAGTAATCAAAAATTCTTCCATATCTGCTGAGGAATTTAATATAGCCATTCAAACATATCAACCTGGTATCTCTGACTTATATCAGCCAGTTCATATGCTTGTTGGCAAAGGTCAGGCTGAGTGTTAGATTTAAAAACTACTGGGAAAATCCTGAAGGATCTCTATAATTAGAACCAGGAGACTAGCCTCCAAACTTATGGTATGATCAGGCTTAATCACTAAGTGACTTCACTGAGTAATTCTTAGGGCTTTTTTGAGCCTATTGATTGAAACAAAATTCAGACTTGCACACGAAAATCTGATGCATCTGTTCATGATTATTATGATCAACTTTTGAATGTTTTTAAAGACAATTCTAGTTTTCCCTCAGATGTTGATATCACACAGGTAACTTTTAACTGTATGTTTATCAATGGACTCAAAGAGGATCTTTTCCTCTATTGAAAAGGACCAGGATGAAATGGGAAAAAAATGTGCACTCTTTGTTACTTGAATGAGACCTCAGTATTTTTTCAATCTGTGCACTTTTCCCCACATCTTGATCAAAGGAAGAAATGTAAAAACTAAACAGAAATAAATAAAGTTGGAAGACCAGAAGGATCTTCTCACAGTCTGCAATGACAGCAGAGTCCAATAGGAAGAAAAATACTTTTCTTTCCTCTCGAGGACTCACCCATGGAAAGCTATGAACTTCCAACTTCTGTTTAAGCCTTCCAACTTCTGTTTTCACTCTGTAAAAGCATTCTCTTTCCCTCTGTGTGGGAACTTGCACATGGCTTGCCATGGTTGCAGACTCTAAGTTTCAATTCTCTGGTGATCTCAAATAAACCCATCTTTTCTGGAGAAATACCTTGTCACTATTTCTTTTAAGTCAATACTGAATTTCAACTTATGTATGCACATTTTCTAATAGTAGGAAAAGCAATAGCTATGAAACCAACTAGTTCTTTTTAAATAAGCAAGTTATAGCATTCCTCTAAATGTTAACACAAAAACACTCCATGGGGGAATATCTAGAAAGCACGAATTTGTGTCCAGCTAGAATTAGAATGTAGCAACATCTTGGAGACAACCGGAAAGACAACACCTTAGATGTTCATGTGATCTTCATGCGGTCTACCTCTTGAAATTTGGCTCTGTGCATGGTTCTTTTGCAAGATGAGGGAGAATACTAGCTAGAATAAACACTATGGGGAAAAAAAACTTTAAAAAATATTTTGCAACTTTATCCAAAAAGATATAGTGACCTGGCTCACAAGATATATGAAGATGACACTAAACCAATGAAAGCCAAAATCAAGAAAACATTGCTAGGTTATTGAGCTAGAAAGAAATATTTTCTGCCATATTTATATAAGTAACTATAATTATCATCAGTGGGAAGTCAAAAACAATTTGAGGGAGGAGATGAACAGAATTAAAGAAACACATGGGCATATTTTTTACTGATTTATTGCCATCATGCAGATGGTCCAGGAGAATAACAACAAAACATTTGTAGTGTACCCTCGAAGCCATAGAAGGTTTCCCCCCACCTCATACTTTGATAATTAATTGTTCATTTCCTTCATGGAAAATAAATTAATATGAATATTCAAATGATAGTTCCACTGACAACATTATAAATATATGTGTAGTTTTCCACCTAACTTGACATGAACTGAGAAGAATGTATTAGGGTTTGGGAGAGGGGTTGTTTTGTGTTTTTGGAATAATAATGCAGATACTATAATTGAGATTTTCTTTCCAAAAAAAAGAAAATCTAGAAATAATACAAAAACCCAAGCAAGAGAGAAGCTTCACTCTTTATTATTAAATGTTTTCTTCTAAAATCACAAGAAAAATGTTATTGTGTTTTCTCTAAAACATAGAGTATATCAAGTGTAAGAGACTGCTTGTATAAATACATTAGGGTTTATGTGTAAAGAGATACTCTGTGGCAATAGTATGGCACTAGTACATAGATTTGCATTTCAGTGATTCTTTTGCAGAGTGATGTCTCAATTCTGATGGCATTCTCATATTTCTGGGAGAAAAAAAAAAAAACTGGATATAATTTAAAACATTTTCCTGAATGCTTTCTGCTTCATATTGATTTGTATGATTTTGTCATAGATTGAGGTCTAGAATATTTTCTGAGTAACTTTTCTTTTCTTGTACTGCATTATAATTCTACATCTGTGACAGATGGTGACAAAGTGGTCACTACAACAATTCTAGTTACCATCCATCATCACACAGCTGACCTCTGTCAATCATTTTGGCCACATCCCCAACCCACTTTTCACCTGGTAGCCACCAACCTGGTCTCTTTATCTATAAATTTGCTTTTGTTTATTTCATATTTTGTTTTTACATTTCATATATGAGTCAAATAATTTGCCTTTTTCTGTCTGACTTATTTCACATAACATAATACTTCAAGATCTATCTATATTGTTGCCAATGGTAGAATTTCATTCTTTTTTTGGTGTGATCTATTAGTGTTCACGTGTGTGTGTGTGTGTGTGTGTGTACATATATATATATATATATATATATATATAGTACTAAATTTTTGTTTGGAATCTTATTATCTCAGGCAAATATGCATTTGCTTATATTGTAAATATATGGTTTGTAAATCAGATTTGAAAATTGTTTGTAGAACCTTGTCTTGAATGTCCAAATTTAAGGAGTAATTAATTCTTTCTAAATTATTTAAGGGAGGATTAATTTTTAAAAAATAAGTAAAAACTCCAAAATGTATAAAATAGCCCAGACACCAGTCTCTCTCTGAAAAAGACAATCAAGGAAGGCCATGAAGATTGTGCTAGTGCAGATATGCCTAACTAACCACTTTATTTTTCATCCAGCCACAACAAGGAACACCACAAATCAGGGAATCAGAAAAAGTAAATAATGCCTAAGCTTAATCTAATGAAGCAAGCAATTAAGCCTTTACCACTAAGAGGAGGTTAAACTTATTGGTTATACACTTAACATATAGGCATGGAGGGAAAATGGAATTTTTCAAGTTAATCAATGATAACACTTTAGAATATTCTTTAGAATTTTATATAACTATAAAAACTACTCATTATCAATTTTTCCTGCAGTTTATAATTTTTCCCTCTGTACATGTATTTTCTTCTTTACATAACACAAAATAGCATCAATGCTGAATAGCATGATTATGTGCAATACATAAATATAACTTTTCGTACACATGTGCAGATCTAACTCAGAAATAAGGTACATAAAATTGAAAGCAAAACTGAGTGCTTTAAGAATAGAAGTAAAAAAACAAAATGGATGGAACACAAAAAAACAAGATGGAACACAGCAACAAATCAGAAATTGTGCCTCGTGTGCATGCTTAACTATTCACAGATGAAAACAGGCATTACTGCAACAGTAATCTACTTGTTGTTTGGTCATCAAGCCATATCCAACTCTTTGGTAACCCCATGGACTATATAGCCCACTAGTCTCCTCTGTCTGTGAAATTTCCCAGGCAAGGATACTGGAGCAGGTTGCCATTTCCTTCTCCAGGGGATCTTCCTGACCCAGGGATCAAACCTGTGTCTCCTCCGTTGGCAGGCAGATTCTTTACCACTGAGCCCCCAGGGAAGCTCTAATCTAACTACACTCATTTATATATAAAAAAACACAAGTTTTGCACATCACAAAGAAAAACCTTTCATTATAACACAGAAGTGATATTACCAGACAAGCATCAGTAAAGTGTATCGTCTCTTCTATTTGTTACTGTACAATGCTGTAGATAATGCAGCCCATGCAATACCCCTAAGAATGCTAGACTTCTGCACCAAGTTCAAATTCAGTATTGTTACTATATATAGTGAACCTGTGTGCACACATTCCTACGCACATATAAGCATCTGTTGTCTACCGGCATCTCTCTTCTAATTTCCCATATTCAATTCACCATGATACGTTCAAACAGACTTTGTTACCCATACTGCTTGTCTTTTATATGTTTTCTTTATCCTGGAGTAGAGCATCAACACCTAATCAGTTCTCGGAATCATCAAGCTTGAAGTGTTCTGAGCTTCATACATGTCATGAAATTCATGACAAATTCATACTTTGTGATATCTTCCAAAATTCATATGTTGAAACTCTAACCTCTGGAACTCCAGACTGTGACTGTATGGAAGATGAGACCTTTTAAGAGGTGATGATGGACAGGGAGGCCTGGCGTGCTGCAATCTGTGGGGTCACATAGAATTGGACACAACTGAGCAACTGAACTGAACTGAACATTAAGATGAGGACTTTTGGTTGGGCTTTAATCTAATTTCACTGGTGTCCTTATAAGAAGAGGAACTTTGGACTCACAAGGAGACACTGGACTTGCACACCTAAAGCTCATGTGAGAACACCATAAAAAGATGGCCACTTACAAGCCGTGGAAAGGGGCCTTAGGAGAAACCCAACTTGCTGACACCTTGATCTTGGACTCTAACCTCCAGGACTAATTTTTGTTAAGTCACACAGTCTGTGGGATTTTGTTTTGGCAGCCTGTGCAAACTAAACAGATTACTCTCATCTCTGATATTTAGTCAGCAAGTGGGTTAAGTATACTGTCTCTTCTAGTTGTTACTGTACAATGCTGTAGATAATGCAGCCCATTCAATACCCCTAAGAATGCTAGACTTCTGCACCAAGTTCAAATTGGTACTTCTGCTTATCTTTTACAATCATCTTTACCTTTCTAAGTGCCCCACAGTCATGTCTTCCTCACTGGACATCTGCGTCACAAATATCACTCATTGTCCTTCTTGCCTTGACCACCATTTATTGCATGCTATCAGAGTTTCCTGTCTATGGTACACGGCTTCTCATTCATTCATAATAGAAATATTCAATAATTCCGCATCTGCTGTGAAAACTAAGTGTCTTAACACAAAATGAGGACTCCCACTACTTATTATTATCAGCCATGTGGTACATCTAGTCTTGAACTTCAGTTTCAAATGTAATCATCAGAGAATACACATCATTTGAGACATTTATTAAAAACATAATTCCCATGCCCCTTCTCTGGAGAATCTGCTTCATTAAGTCTGGATTGTGTCTTGGGAACCTGTATTATTAACAAAGCTCCCAGGTGATTCTTATTAGCAGCCAAGTTTATAAGCCATAAAGTATAATATATTCTTGAAGTCCTTTCCCAAGACATGTACTTCACTGAGACTTACGGTACTTTACATTTCCTAAATTTAATTGGTCCTTATTGAGGAGTAAAGTAATTTATTTCAAAGCGAAGAGAGCTTGATACAGTTACTTAGATGTTACAGGGCCATCCTTATTATGCCAGTAGCAAAACTTCATTAAAATTGCTAAACATTATAATTGCTGTGCATAGGTCCTCATAATTTTATTTGGAGGTATGTGGTCAGCAAAGAAGATCAGTTAGCAAGAACACTGCATAGAGATAAGAGGAGGGGGAAAAAAGAATAGAAAGTATCTTTTACAATAGCAAAATATTCCCAACAATTAAAATACTTACCCAAAACTTTTAAATATGAATAATACTTTCTCCAGTTAAAACTGGCCATAAAACATATGGCCACAGGGAACATATGTTTGTGTGTGTGTGTGTGTGTGTGTATGCACACACACACATATGTGCAAATGCTCACCTGCATACCAGCATGTGACCTACATAAACTTGGAATTGAGATGTTTCTCTCAAATCTGTAATTCAACAGAACTGTGTAAAATCAAATTATTGCATTTTAATTAGACATCTCTAATGGTTTTTATTTTGTGAAATTTTAAATCTATTAATAAATAGCAAACTGTTATTTATGAGAGTGTTTGTTCAGTTCAGTTCAGTTCAGTTCAGTCACTCAGTCGTGTCCGACTCTTTGCGACCCCATGAATTGCAGGACGCCAGGCCTCCCTGTCCATCACCAACGCCCGGAGTTCACTCAGATTCACGTCCATCGAGTCAGTGATGCCATCCAGCCATCTCATCCTCTGTCGTCCCCTTCTCCTCCTGCCCCCAATCCCTCCCAGCATCAGAGTCTTTTCCAATGAGTCAACTCTTCGCATGAGGTGTCCAAAGTACTGGAGCTTCAGCTTTAGCATCATTCCTTCCAAAGAAATCCCAGGGTTGATCTCCTTCAGAATGTTTGTTACTTTAGCTTAATTTTAAAAACTTCAAAATAAAGAGCACAGTGGAGACAAGGTTTCTCTCCTAAACATTATCTTCCTATAGAGGGAAAAGAAAATCTGTTGCATCTTGCCTCCAAATATTAAATCTTGAAAACTCATTACCCAAACAAAAATGTTAGAAAATTATAAGAAAAGGCAAAAATTATATCCACTTCTAAAAAAGAAATCCAAATTTATTATTCAAAGTTAAACTGGAATATAGATTGCTACCACGAGGTGGCGCGAGTGGTAAAGAACCCGCCCGGCGATACAGGAGACACACAGGTTTGATCCCTGAGAGGGGACAGATAACCTGGAGGAGGAAATGCCAACCTACTCCAGTATTCTTGCCTGGAGAATCCCATGGACAGAGGAGCCTGGTGCGTGGGTTACGGTCCATAAGGTTGCAGAGTCCGACGCGACTGAAGTGACTTAGCATGCAGTAAATAACAAGAGAACAATGAAGTTATGTTGGCAGTGTTGCACTTGATGAATTATATTCTAGTGACTTACCATGAGAACATTTCTCAGCCCCAGTCTCAAATTAAGATCTGTGGAGATGATTTTGAAGTCGTCGTACTCCCTTGCAGCTTCTGCTGGTCCAAAAAGTAAATAGCAAGTCAGTCTGTAGCCTGGAACCTAGAGGCTGAAAGCTCAGAGGTTAGAGGCTGGGCACTGGCCGATCTGCTGGCTATAGAGTGATTAATATCACTCTCCTTGATTTAAGTCACTGAATCTAGGGCTGTAAATTTTGCCACAGCTCTTATTGTGGAAATAACTCACTAATTCTCTTGTTGTCTCTCTCTCTTGCCGTTTCTATCTAATTTTTAGGTAGAAACATTAGTTTCTTTAGACTTGACTGTCATTTTTTTCCTCTGAGGGTGTAAATACCTGTGCTGCTGGAAAGATTATTTACAAGCCATGCACAGCTAAATTTAGGAAAATTCTCTGGGGGTAAAAAATAATCTAGTGAATGTTGGTGGTTTAGTTGCTCTGTCGTGTCCATGGGATTCCCCAGGCAGGAACACTAGAGTGGGTTGTTATTTCTTTCTCCAGGGGATCTTCCTGACCCTGAAATCGAATCCAGATCTCCTGCATTGCAGGCAGTTTCTTTACCAACTGAGCTACAAAGGAAGCCCCAAGGGAAGTGCATGTTGGGACTTGCGTATTGCAAATACACACATACGTGTTTGTGTTTATATGTCTGGGATTACAGACAAGCCATATAAACATATTTTAAAATGCACACAAAATATATTGGAGTGAATTTTTGTATTTATTTGGGGAAAAGGAAGCATTAAGCCCACATTTAATTTTGTTTCAATTTAGAATAGTTTAAAAAACAAATTAGAGGTTTTGTATTTGTTTGCTGTTTAATTTTGTTTGGGCAGATATTAACGTATAGCTAAAAAATGATATGATGTGTAGGCTTACCATTTTGTTTTTTAATGAGAAAGTCAGTCATGCCAGTAATAAACAAATTCTGCAGTTTCTGAGAGTCTTAAGAAAATGCAAAAATTCATTTTTACATCATCAACTAGTGAGAAGCATATTTCCCTTTAAATGGGCTTACCCACTAGAAAAAAATAAAGTTTCACTGCTCTGGTGCATATCAAGTTTGCTGATATAATATCCATGCCTCTAATATCCTTAGTAAAATAGTGATGCACTGCAGTCAAATATGATCATTTTTAACACCTCTACTGTAGGCCCTGTACTTCCCAAGAGAAAACTCATGGACCTTTAAATATTCTGTTTTGATCCTGAGTTGCAGAGACTATAGAGAATTAGGGCTGATTTGGGGCTAGTGTTACTGTCTTCTTTTTCTTCTTGGCTCATTTTATATAACAAATAGGCCTGGTGTTAAAGGGAATTGAGTGACATAGGGCATTCATATCCTGGCACAGGAGACAAAGTTGATGGTGGTGGATATGGTCCACCATTTAGTAGAGGTAAAAGGTAAAAGAGTAATCCCTGCCAGTAGAGGTGGTGCTGGTTGAACTCAGGAAAGGCATGGCCCTTCGCCTGTCAGTGGATACAGTGGAGGAAATCCTGGAATTTATGAGCAATGAGTCCATGACCTTGGGTTTGAGGATGGAATTTTGTTCCAAGATCCTTGGAAATTTATTCCTATTTTTATAGCTTGTCTTAGGTCTGCTAAAGATCTGGCTATATCATGCTGATTACCTTAGCTAACACAGTAGATGTCTGCAAGCTAAAGCAACTTTTTAAACATTTTGTTGTACCTGATTTTCTCAGGAAAGTTTTATCTGTTTGTTTTTCACTTTTTACCCAGCTGAACTGAAGGATGAGTTACAAATAAAAATTACATATATATATATATATATATATTTAGCTTGGACAACATGATTTTTTAAGGTGTATAATATGATTATTAATATATGTATACATTGTGAAATGATGACCACTGTCATGTTAATTAACATATTCATCTCCTTACATAGTTATCTTTTATATATGTATGTGTGTGTGTGTGTGTGTGTCTATGTGTACACTTAAAATCTACTCTCTTAAAAATTTTCAAGTATAATATAATATTATAACTAAAATCACCATGTTGAACATTAGGTCCCCAAAACTTATTCATCTCAAAACTGGAAGGTATTATCCTTTGACCTACATCTCCCACCCACCAGATCCTGGCAACTATCTGCATTTAATAATTTGTTGATGCGTGCATGTGAAAGTAAAAGATAAAATGTAAATTTTCTCTATGTACACTTAAAAATGTCATTTTATTTTTCAAATATTTTATACATGTGCCTTTTATATTAAGAAATCCACAATTAGGTGGAAAATTACATATACAGGTATATAACGGATATTCTTCAATCAAAACTGGATCTGGAAAAAGTGTAAAGTAATAAATATAGTATCTACATATAAGCATGCACACATCCATTTGTACAGCTGGAACTCTCCAAGCACCTGACTGATGCTGTAAAGTGCAATTAAAACAAATTATTTTGAAGCTTTCTAGCTATTCTTAAAAAATAATGCTTCATTTTATTCATTTTATCATGAATCATAACATTTAGCCAATAAATTATAAAGTAATATAAATCACTTTTTACCAGGGGTTGATGAAAAAGCAGTGTATTTTTTTAGTTTGTAGAATTTCTATACTCTTTGAGCCAAAAACAAAAGAGAATAAAAATTTGGTTATGTGAGTAGGGTTTATCAAAAAAGAAATATTTTCTTTTTTATATTCTGTCTGTATAGATGCCGAAACAGATTTTCCTCCCTTGTTTGCACTAAATTTTGTAGATATTTATACTACAAAATATGAGACAGTAGTAGAGACACCCAAGGCTTCATAAGTCATTGCATTATTTGAAAAATGGTGTACAACATGACCTCTAAGACACTTTCCAATCTCAAACTTTATTAAGAATTTGAGAAATAGAAATTTACATGCCTGCATCAAAATTACAAATCTGGAAGAATAATTCTCGGAAGCTACTTCAAAACAGATACATTAAAATAACAGTTATTCATTTGATTTACATTAAGAACTAAAATATGTAAGCTCGTTCAAATCCCATTACTAAACATTTGCACACAATTTTAACAAATAGCTATCTTGATTGTTATGCCAGATCTAACAATATTTACCACTGTTTTCTTTTTACCAAAGATTTTGTCAAGTATGTACAACATGGAGAGAAAGACATGTGCTTTGGTGAATAAGATTCTATTTTAGGACACTAGGTAATAAAAAATAATATTCATTGACTACATGGATGAATATATTAATACTATTTTCTGTTTCTAAATATCACTGATTTGGAGAATTATTTCTTCTTTTTATTAGCTGACTATATATTAGCTAGTATAATTTTTTTTCTAGCAAGTTTGCCTTCATCACTCAAAATACTATGCATAAAGTTCCTGAATTCATTTTCTCTTGCACTGCTTGATATATTATTTTGTTTCTTGGACTGTTTCTAACACCTAAAAAATGAAAGCAACCAATCACATAAAGACAACCTTCATCAAAATGTCACATTTACAGACTCTGCTGAGTAATGATACTGGGAAAGCAAATCAGGATTGCTCATGAATGCAAAACTGTCATTACTTTCAGTCCTAATACTTTCTACTCTTAATTTATTTCCTTATTTAATGTTAACATTGGTTTGTGTGATTCTTTTCACTGTATATGCCGATATATAATCCTGCCATGGTGGTGTGTGATTGTATTCATAACTTATATAGAACCAGGTTAAATGTATTATGAACTCAGTGGTCTAATAGTATCCCTAGAATATCTGACATGGCTGCATTTTCCCTGCTTACAGGATATTAACATAGTCTTGCTTGCAGAAATACTAGAATGAACGAGCATTCTGAGGGGAAAAAAGTGTAATTTAGGAAAAATATGAAGGTGCCGATCTCCATGGGCTTCAAGCAATAGGAAGAGCTTTAGAAAATTAAAACATGAAAGAACAAAGTGAATTTTTTGGTGATAGTATAAATAAAGCACTTGAACATAGGGATTTGATGAAGTATGTGTAAAAACAATGTTCATTTTGTCTCTACTTCCTCTGCCTATGTTTATTTCCTCTTTTCTGGCTATTAAACTCCTTGCTATAATCAAGATTTAATAATTTATCATTTGGGTCATAAATCAAGTAATTCAATATTAAATATTTTTTTACAATCTTACAAACCTACTGATCATAATTAATGTACCTGTCTCAACCACTTTGAGATAATAATGACTTCCTTTAATATCTGATATTTAAGTAAATTTTGATAGAAATTGCTAGAAACTGATATCTGAGTTTTGAATAAGAATATCTTCAAATTTGTTTATATTGGCTATTCAAAAATATATAATATATAAATATATTCAGTTTATCTCTTTTTTTCCAAATTTTGTTTACCAATTAGATTATGAAAATGTACATTTATATCAATTTTAGTTTAAATAGTTTTCATTTGGGATTTAGTGTTAGCTCATGACTTTTAAGGAGCTTTTCAGGTGGCACTAGTGGTAAAGAACCTACCTGCCAATGCAGGAGACATAGAGCCAGATTCAATTCCTGGGTCAGGAAGATCCCCTGGATGAGGGCATGACAACCCACTGCAATATTCTTGCCTGGAGAATCCCATAGACAGAGGAGCCTGCTGGGCTAAGGTTCACAAGGTCACAAAGTCAGACACAACTGAAGTGACTTAGCTCTCACGTATGCATGATTTTGAATGGAATAGAGTTTGCCATCCCCAAACATACTTCTTTGGTATAAGGATTCTCTTGAGTTGGTTATATTTAAAATAACAGATGCAGAAGAAGCTCTAAAATCAAAGTAGAAGTTATTCTTTTATAATGGACTCGCACTTTTACAAGGGACATTGCAGTCTGGAAGGGTGACTCCCTGTCTGTACCAGTGAGAGGAGGCTAACTAAATCTATAGAAAGTCAGCTATGGAGAAGAACTTGAATCAGTGTAACAGCCTTACCCTTTTGACTGTGTTTCTCCCCCTTAACTGGCTTTCACTGTCCTGCAACCCCCAACTTCTCTTGCCTTCAGATGGAGAAGATATTTAAGGTGATGGTTTGTGTCATTATAAAGTTACTCACTTTTCCCAGATATCTTTCTTGTATATAGAGGTATAGATGCTATTAAACTTACATTTGCTTTACCATGTTAATTGTCTTTTATTACCAGGGGTTCTTGGTGAGGAACCTAGAATGGTAGAAGGAAAATTACACCTCCTCCCACCACTATGTTTTCAGTAGTCAGTTTATTAGTTTTAACAGAAATGTGAGCACTTCACCTTATATTCTGAGAAGAGCAGAAGGAGTGTTATGAAAAAGAAATGGTGAAGAAAAACAATAGTACATTATCAACAAAGTAGGATCTAGAGTAAGAAGACCCGGACTGTTGGCTGAATGGCCACTTGATAATGCTGTGGTTTTATCTCTTTGAACCAAAAGTTTTTTTATTGGTAAAATGTGAAAAGTTATAAAATCTTCCCTAACTATACATATATATCAAATATATAATATGTTAAGTCTATTCTATTGACTAAATTTTTCAAAGATAATATGTCTCAGGGATAAATATTTCTGAAGTGATTTTAAAATATTATCTTGGTAATTTTTATTTCATTTATGTGTATTTCATTATACAGTCTCTGAACATATTCATGTCTTATTAAATTTCAAATAAGATCTTCATCTCTAATTCCATTTTACAAGAAAGGGTGTAAAATTTCTATTCAATTAATTATGTCAGCTTAATCTCAATAAGCCTTTATTCAGCTCAAGGAGCCAAACTGTGTCTGAAGTCTTTTTCTTACAAATGAGCACATTTACTATTTCCTCCATTTTCCCCCTGCTGTTTCTTTCCAATAAAGTTAAATGTCCCCAGTCAATCACAGTTAAATAATTTCCTCCTAAAGTAGTCAGTATCAGTCAATTATGATAAATTAAGACTGACAAGGGATAAACCAAGGATTGATGTATGGGCAAATTGAAACAAAAGAAGGCTCCAATGGAAAGGAAGTAGTTACAAAAAGTGGAAAGTAACCCTTTATAAATTAAGAAAACAAAGTATTTTATTATAAAAATCATTGCAATTATATATATGCATGTGTGTGTATATATATATACACACACATACACAAATGCACACATGCGAATAGTTATTTTTCAATCTTCAAAATATTTCCAGCCTGATATACTGGTATAGGTTGAAAACAATAGGATATAAGCTTTGTGGTTTTTTTTTTTTTTCCATTTCCTATAAAATATATCCACTACTACAATTACTTTCACCTGTTCTTTCGTAGATGAAAAATTAATCAACTATTCTAAGAAAGAAGTGGAAAATTTTATTTGAGCCAAATTGTGGATTATAACCTGGGAACAGCCTGAGAACTGTTATAGCCATTAGAAGTTGAAACATAGCTATACAAGTTTTTTAAGGGGGCTGTACATTAAATGATATTTTATTGGCAGTTTGAGCCTGGCATGCTGCAGTCCATGGGGCTGAAGAATTGGACACAACTTAGCAACTGAACAACAACAACACAATCCATACCTAAGCCTACAAAGCCAGTAATGGGCCGCAGGTCATCATGGCCCCTTACAAGATTAAGAAGGAACATTATCTTCAAGGAGTGGTCTTGTTGGTGTTGAAGAAAGGTTGAACAGGTATTTCTATCTATGGGAAAGACTGATCGATGCAAAATGCAGATACACAAGCATAGTAAAATCTGGAGAGGAAACCAAAGGGCAGGGAATATTTTTTATGTTTAAATTTTTCTTATCTTGCCATTAAAATAAGACTTAATTTCACACTCTGGTCATCTTCTTACATACTTTACAAATAACCTTACTACTTGGACTAATTTCTTGTCTTTTTTCATATGGTTTCTTCTCAACAAGAAATCAATTTTCAAAAGATATTGTAGTTTTATGTAGAGAATCTTAACTTCAGCAGTCAAATAAAAGCTATCACCTTTTCTCTCTCCAACATGAGAGAAAAATTATCAAATGAGGTCAAAATTAGTTGCATATATGGTGTGTTTTCAAAGATGTGTTTTATGAATTATATTACTTCCTTGTACAAATAATGAAGAAATTTCATTGAATTATATAAAAGTAGAATATAATCATAACATGGATTTTACATTATGAGTAGTGATAAAGCATGGATGTTAGTATTGTGGAGTGGTTTCTGAAACTTCATACTTTGTCTTAAATTTGGTCCAACAATTGTATAAGTTTATCAGAGTTTCAGAATAGATACTGACAATCTACACCTGTACATAGGTAATCTGTAATAGATGATAATGATACCAAACATTACTGCTAAGAAAATAAAGAAAATGACTTTTTTTTAAAGAAACAATTTTGTAAGTAGAGAATTTATTAGCTGTGATTTAGCAATGAGCTTAGAAAGGCTGAAAGGTTTTAGTATACACTGATAAATATGAGTCATCAAAGGATTGTGAGTACATAAATATGATTTCTATTCCCTTTAGTATTAGCCAAAACGTATTTTAATTATGGCAATAGTTTATATGTTCATGTTTATATTTCCAAAAGCCTGAATTTTGTGTGTAATTTCAGAAATAATCTTCCTCAAAATGCTGTGAGAAATCAGTAACATCCTTTAAAAAATGAGTGAACTACATCTCAGTAAATTTATGCGCCTTCTTCTTGATCTTACTGATAATAGTCTTTTCCCCTCTGTGCAATTTATGTCATACACAATGACAGAGTTGGCTTGCCAAATTGGCATAGTGGTAAAGAATCCACCTGCAATGCAGAAGACATAGGAGACATAAGTTTGATCCATGGGTCAAGAAGATCCCCTGGAGGAGGGCATGGCAGCCCACTCCAGTATTCTCACCTAGAGAATCTCATGGACAGAGGAGCATGGAAGGCTACAATCCATAGGGTCACAACAAGTTGGACACAACTGAGTATGCCTGTATGCAGAATGACACATGCTGCTGCTAAGTCGCTTCAGTCTTGTCTGACTCTGTGTGACCCCATAGACAGCAGCCCAAAAGGCTCCTCCGTCCCTGGGATTCTCCAGGCAAGAACACTGGAGTGGGTTGCCATTTCCTTCTCCAGTGCATGAAAGTGAAAAGCGAAAGTGAACTCTCTTAGTCATGCCTGACCCTCAGCGACCCCATGGACTGCAGCCTTCCAGGCTCCTCCGTCCATAGGATTTTCCAGGCAAGAGTACTGGAGTGGGGTGCCATTGCATTCTCTGACAATGACACATAGCTGAATTTAATTCTTCTTGCCATGATTTAGAAAGGTCACAGAGAATTGGAAAGCATTCAGAGCAGAGTGACTGGGGTGATCAGGAAGGTGAGAATACAGTCATCTCTCAGTATCCACGGGTGGTTGGTTCCAGAGTCCCCATGAATACCATAATCTGCAGATGTTCTGTTTTCTCACGTAAAATTGCATAGTATAGTCTGTCACCCTTATCTGCAGATTCAAACAACTGTGCATCTTCCACAGTTAGTTGAAACTGAGTGCAAAACTCAGCTCCAGAAGGCTGTTTTTTTCAAGTAGAATGCTGGGCAAGGAGTTGGCTTTAAAAAAATATTTATTTAACTATCTACTTGCATTTTCTGTCTCCTTTTTTATTTTTTCATGGATTTTGTTGTTGTTGTTTTTGTTCAATTGCTCAGTCCTGTCCTACTCTTTGCAACCCCATGGACTGCAGCACGCCAGGCTTCCCTATCCTTCACCATCTCCCAGAGTTTGCTCAAACTCATGTCCATTGAGTCGATAATGCCATCCTACTATCTTATTCTCTGTTGCCCCCTTCTGTACTTTGTGGTAGATGGGATTCCAGTTCCCCAACCAGGGATAGCACCTGTTCCCCCTGCATTGGGAGTGTGCTGTCCCAACCACTGGTCCACTGGGAAAGTCCCATGGGAGTTTTTGGTTAATTTTTTTTAAATTTTTTAATTGGAGGAAAATTGCATTTCAATGCTGTGCTGGCTTCTGCTGCACCCTATGGGAGTTCTAAACTTACTCACATGCCACTTACTTGCCTCCATGCTGCAGAGCAACTTCATCATTCAGTCTCGCTCTCACTTGATTCCTGTTTTTGTCCTGGCTTATCAAATTCTCCTGACTCTGCCAATGTCTTTCTGGACTTTTTCCTCTTTCACCTGAAGTCTTCATGTTCTGCTGCACATATGGATAGGTCCCTATGGTAATATTATAATGAGTCTTAAACCTTAGACCCTAAATTCTCTAAAGCCTTCTTCATCAATAGAGCAGTCTTTCCTCTTGTATGAGGACATTGATCTTTTTCCTAAAGAATCTGTAATAGTCTCCCCTGAGATAGTTGTCTTGCAAAGAACTGCTGACACTTCTGAGGACCTAGTCATTACACCTCTTATTGTTTCTAGACCCTGTACCTGGATACTTAGGGAATAACTGCAAGTTTTTGCCAACTTACATTGACCCAAATCTGGAGAAAACACATACAAGAATAGAGTCCAAAGGTTCTGAATCAGAATGCTGTGTTTAGTTGCTCAGTCGTGTCCAACTCTTTGCAACCCCATGGATGGTAGCCCGCCAGGCTCCTCTGTCCATGGGGGTTCCCCAGGCAAGAATACTGGAGTGGGTTGCCATGCCCTCCTCCAGGGAATCTCCCCAATCCAGGAATTGAACCAGGGTCTCCTGCATGGCAGGAAGATTCTTTACTAGTTAATCTGAATGGAAGAACACAATAATGTTTCAGACCAATTTTATTGATAGGGATTCACTAATCAGATTCTAGGATCAATGTCTTAACTCAAAAGACTTTAATTGATTAACTGAAAGTTGGATCCAAACAGTAACTTAAACTAAACAAAGCTGTAGTGTCAGAACTTC
The DNA here is from genome assembly GCF_023091745.1 of Budorcas taxicolor. NCBI lineage: Eukaryota > Metazoa > Chordata > Mammalia > Artiodactyla > Bovidae > Budorcas > Budorcas taxicolor. The sequence continues at coordinate 49,593,788 of NC_068929.1, read as the reverse complement.
CTTGATATATCCTAGAGAAACTATTCATCGGTCCCTTTCTGTGCAAGGGGATTGTCTCCTTGGCTGTATGACAAAGCAGATGAGATTGATGCTTGAAGTGTCTATGACAAATAGGGACGTTTATGGAGATTTTGACAGGTCCCTGTTAAAGAATCACAGTCAAACATTTAGGATTTCAGAGCAATTACTCTTTGAAACTCAAGTTTCAATGGAGACTGCATGCTTGAGCATATTCCTATAAGTTATCATGTGAACTAAATACCTAAGATTTGAGGCTTCCCTGGTGGCTCAGATGGTAAAGAATCTGCCTGCAATGCAGGAGACCTGGGTTTGATCCCTGGATTGGGAAGATACCCTGGAGGAGGAAATGGTAACCCATTCTAGTATTCTTGTCTAGAGAATCCCCATGGACAGAGGAGCCTGGAGGGCTATAGTCCATGGGGTAGCAAAGAGTCAGACACGACTGAGTGAGTTAGCACACTACACACCTAAGATTTAGCAGCTTTGGCCTCATGGAGAATTTGCTAGTTAACTGAAGCAATATCCTGGAGAATGAAAAGTGTTTTCAATGGTATTGAGACAATTAGATAGCCATGAACAAAGAAATTAATTTAGACTCATATTTCACACCATATGAAAGTGTTAGTCATTCAGTTGTGTCTGACTCTTTGTGACCCCATGGACTGCAGCCCTCCAGGCTCTTCTGTCCATGGGATTCTCCAGGCAAGAAAAGTGGAGTGGGTTGTCATTCCCTTCTCCAGGGGATCTTCCCAACTCAGGAACTGAACCAGGGTCTCCTGCATTGCAGGAAGATTCTTTACTGTCTGAAACACCAGGGAAGCTGTATTTCACACCACTATTTCAAAATGCATCATACAAGTAAAAACATAATACCTTTAGAAGAAAAACTGAGATATTCCTGACCTTGGATTAAGAGTTTTTAGATACAACATCAAATGTACAATGCATAAAGGAAAAAATAATACATTAGATTTGATCAAAATTAAAAACTTGGTTTGTTCAAAGAAGTAAGCCACACCCTGGGAAGAATTATTTGTAAAGTCTTTACTTAGTCAGATTGGACTGGTATAACAGAATACCATAGAGGTGGGTGGTTTATAATCAACAGAAATTAATTTCTTACTCTTCTAAAGGCAACAAATCTAGACATAAGCAGATTTGATATACAGTGAGTGATGACTGATTGCTATCTCAGAATATATGATCAATAATTAGCACAGATACAAGGTTCTTTTCTTCTTCATCATGCAGCCTTACACTATCATGTGACATTTTCACATATATGATCTATCCACTACATGAGAAAGAAAATATACATATACATGTATTTGGTATACTGAGAACCTTCCTGGGTCATAGGTTGCTTTCTTTTCACTGTGTCTTCACTTATTGGAAAGGGTAAAAATGCTCTCTGATTTCTCTTTTATAAGGATACTAATTTCATTCATGAAGCCCATCCTCATACCCTGCTGCTGCTGCTGCTGCTGCTAAGTTGCTTCAGTCGTGTCTGACTCTGTGTGACCCCATAGACGGGGGCCCACTGTCTCTGTGATTCTCCAGGCAAGAATACTGGAGTGGGTTGCCATTTCCTTCTCCAGTGCATGAAAGCGAAAAGCAAAAGTGAAGTCGCTCAGTCGTGCCCAACTCATAGCGACCCCATGGACTGCAGCCTACCAGGCTTCCCTGTCCATGGGGTTTTCCAGGCAAGAGTACTAGAGTGGGGTGCCATTACCTTCTCCGCCTCATAGCCTAAACACCCTTAAAAGGCCCCACCTCCAAATACCATCAGATTGGGCACTAGCATTTAGCATACGAGTTTCAGGGATTGACATAAATATTTAGTCTACAGCAGAGGTATCCTAGGTACCTGGAGTCATTCTGTCCATAAAGGTTGACAGCAGAATGTCACAAGGAATAGAATATAGCAACATCTTCCACAATCATAACAGCAGATACTTAAGAAACACGTTACATTATTTTTTTGAAATAGCAGAACTTCCCAAATAACTTCCAAGTTCATGTGCAAAGGAAATAACTTTTTGTTTTTATTCTTATTGGATCCAGATGCAATCTCAATCTGAAATAAAATTTGTTCACACTTTTATGGCCTTATTAAAACTCAGTGACTGCTTCATAAAATCACACACAATAAATAAGCCTTTGTCAGACAAAATCTGGAATTAACTTGGTATGATGTATCAATAACTAAACTGATTGAGTGAATACTGATTACTATCTCAGAATATAAAATCAATAATTAACATAGATACAGATTTTTTTTAATCATGCAGCCTTACATTATTACATGGCATTCTCACATATATGATCTATCCACTACACAATATGAGAAAGGCGAAACATTGTAATGGTTCAAGAGAGACCCTCTAATTAAAAATATTTTAAGGTAATCTTTTATCTTTTCTCTTGGCAAACTAATCTCAAAGATTTCAGATATTTCCATTCTGGCTATTTGCTCCAACTGACAAAAAACATGCTATTTCTTATGACCCTCTCCACCTTTTCAAGGTGAAAAGCTTAGTGGACATTGGACTCATTTCAGGCTCAGAGTCTGTTTTAGAAGTGAGACCACTTAACGATCGCTCCTGATTGGCCTCTCTGTGACAGACTCAGAGTGAAATCAATGCTGAATGACCAGAGAACTTAAACCCAAGCTGGCAGCAGCAATCTAGTGGGCTGAGATGAAGACAGCATGTGTTCTTTCAGACCTTCCTTGCCAGCTGTGTGGAAGCATACTTCCTGTGGTTCACTGTTATCCCCAAAGCCTTTTAGAAGTGTGAATATAGGACTACAATGAGTTGAAACCTTCTATTTGAACTGATGTCTTGGAAACTTGTCTATACCAAATTTAGGTCATATTTTTTTCCAGCTTTCAGAAGGAGCAAATTAGCTGAAGATATTTTATTTTATTTATATTGTTAATGCTTATGGAGGTTTGAGTGCTCTATACTAGTCATGTCTAAGCATTGTGCGCTATATGCTTTGTGAATCACTTTTATCAAAGATAAACCATGTTGGGAATATTAAGAGAATCTCATTTCATGATCCACTTACTTGAAACTTGAAAATATCTCCTCCATGACTCATGCCCAACAGAGGTTTATAACAGCAACATGAAAAAGGAAACAGAACTGCTACACTGATGAATTGCTATACTTTGTAGCTTCGTTTGCCTATCAGAGTAAAGAAATATGCCCTAATTGACATATGATATTCCTGGACCATATACAGCATACATTTTAAAACTTATTATAAGAAAAAGACTGACAGTGAATTATAGAAAGGACATAATTTGAATAATAAAATTTTATGTATTAGGACCATCCTAATATGTTTATAAATAATTGCATACAGCTATCATTAATAAATATACTTCTTTGCACATCTTTCAGTGGGAAAATAGAGAAAGTTAGAAAATCAATGCAGGCATGATTTGCCTTAAGGAATGTTTGCAAGAATGAAAAACCTTTTAGAATACACATATTGATTACAATAATTTTCATAATCAAGTGAGGTTTCTAGTAACAGACTTAGCATTTGAATGATGCAGTTTATTTTTATGGGAATGATACTGAGGTAAAGATTTAGCTATACATCATTGCCAAAAGCAAAACAAAACAAAAAAAAAAATAGGTAAAACATAGAGTAAAATAGCTGTATCAGTTCAGTTCAGTTCAGTCGCTCAGTCGTGTCGGACTCTTTGCGACCCCATGAATCGCAGCAGGCCAGCCCTCCCTGTCCATCACCAACTCCCGGAGCTCACTCAGATTCACGTCCATCAAGTCCGTGATACCATCCAGCCATCTCATCCTCTGTCGTCCCCTTCTCCTCCTGCCCCCAATCCCTCCCAGCATCAGAGTCTTTTCCAATGAGTCAACTCTTCGCATGAGGTGGCCAAAGTACTGGAGTTTCAGCTATAGCATCATTCCTTCCAAAGAAATCCCAGGGCTGATCTCCTTCAGAATGGACTGGTTGGATCTCCTTGCAGTCCAAGGGACTCTCAAGAGTCTTCTCCAACACCACAGTTCAAAGGCATCAATTCTTTGGTGCTCAGCCTTCTTCACAGTCCAACTCTCACATCCATACATGACATAAAACAAATTCATTACTTGCTTTTTTTGGGAAATCTGAGTTATACTATTGTTGTAACAGAGTTATAGTTAAAGATAAGAATGGCACAAAATCCTTCTCAAAAATGGTTTGTTTACATGTTTGTTCTCTGCGTTTGTGTCTATTTCTGCTTTGCAAATAGAGTCATCTGTACCATTTTTGGAGATCTGACAGGGAGGCCTGGTGTGCTGCGATTCATGGGGTTGCAAAGAGTCGGACACAACTGAGTGACTGGACTGAACTGAACTGTCATATATGCATTAAGATGCGATATTTGCTTTTATCTTTCTGGCAAATGGACACCAAAGGGAGATGAAGGGGTCGGATGAATTGGGAGATTAGGATTGACATATATGCTGTACTGTGATTAGTCGCTCAGTCATGTCCAGCTCTTTGTGACCCCATAGATTGTAGCCCACCAGGCTCCTGTGTCCGCAGAATTCTCCAGGCAAGAATACTGGAATGGGTTGCCATGCCCTCCTTCAGGGGATCTTCCCAACCAGGGATCAAACCCAGGTCTTCTGCACTGCAGGTGGATTCTTTACTGTCTGAACCACCAGGGAAGCCCATATGTATACTACTATGTATAAAATAGACAATGAATGAGAACCTACCGTGCAGCATAGCACAGGGAAATTCTACTCAGTGCTTTCTGGTAACCTAAATTGGAAGGAAATTTTAAAAAGAGAGGATTTGTACATATATAGCCGATTCACTTTGCTATATAGCAGACACTAACACAACATTGTAACGGAGCTATACTCTGATAGAAATATTATAAAAATTATTTTAGGTTTTACTTTTTTAAATATTGCAGCCATCGGTCTCTTAGAGTTCTACCTAAGGAATAACTTAATGACAATTAACAGAATTTGAATTTTCTTTGCAACTCCTCTTTCCCCATGAAACCAACAAAAGTGGTTGTGTATGGTTTCACTGAAACAGAGTGAAAAAGATAGGAGGTAGGGGTCACAAAGAGTCAGACACAACTGAGCGACTAAGCACAGCACAGCACACAGGGAGCTAAAGAGAGCAGCAGCATGACTCCTCTTTAGGATATTCTGATACTGACTCAGAGGAAATGCCTAGTCCCTTCATACTTCCACCAGACTGAATCCTGCCCACTCACATCACAAGGGCTATGACAGTTGATACCATTTCCTGAAGGAAATCATGACTGACAATATATTTTTCAAGAATAGTTCAAGAAGAAACATGATCATGTTGTAAAGTGAAAAGCTGTCAACAATCTTGTTTTCTATTTTACGATCATAGTATATCAGACATACTGAATGCACCCTTAAAAATAATTGCACAAAGAATTATAAGGAAATGATTTGTATGTATTAATTACATTTAATATATATTCACTGAGTAACATTTTATACAAATATGCATGTGTGTGTGTGTGTGTTAAAAAGTAAAATGAAACTGAGTAAATCTGGAGACCTAACAAGTTTACTAAAGGATTCATGAATTTGGCAGGAGCCTCTGTCCATGGCATTTTCCATTCATGAATACTGCAGAGAGTTGCCATTTCCTGCTCCAGAGAATGTTCCCAACTGGAGGGATCAGACCCAGGTCTCCTGCATTGCAGGCAGATTTTTTTTATCATCTGAGCCACAAGGGAAGCCCGTGGTAAATAGAAAAGAGCTCCAAAGAACTATAGGGAAGGAAAGAATTTTAAGGACAGAGAGGTGCTGAGACAAGGAAGTCATAAATGAAAAAAGGATTATTTCAGTCTAGGTCACCTTCCTTTGGAGTACCAAGGCCAGTTACTCCTCTGGTGCTGACCAGGAAATTCCAAACTGCCTTGTTATGAGTACATCTTGGGGAAGATTGAAATTGCAATTAGGTAGGTATTAAGTCTTTGTTTGATAATGTGTATTTAGCTCAGTCACTTCAGTCATGTCTGACTCTTTTGTGACCCCATGGACTATAGCCTAGCAGGCTCCTTTGTCCATGGAATTTTCAAGCAAAATACTGGGAATGGGCTTCCATGCCCTCCTCCAGGGGATCTTCCTGATCCAGGGATTGAACCCTTGTCTCTATGTCGCCTGCATTGGTAGGCAAGTTCTTTATTACTAGCACCACCTGGGAAGCCTACATTTAGCACAAATGACTCTATTTTGGCCTGCTGTTTCCTTTTTTTTAATAATCCTCTGCTTTTTATCAAACTCTTGGCTTTGCTGAGAGATGTGGTCAACATTTCAGGCATTAGTACCCCTCGCAGCTACCAACTGAAGATTTTTTTTGGAGGGGGATCCTTTATGTCGTTTTCATTGGTCAAGATATTTTCTTAATCTCTGAGGCATTCTGACATTCCACTCTTAGGGAGATCAACAGCTTGGCAGTTAGTAGCTGTGAATGCACATGCATTTAAGTCTTTTGAGAGATAAACACACCAGGGATATTATTGTGATTATATTAAAAATAAGCAGGGTAGTTCTCAGTTTGGCATGACATTCCCTAAGACCCAAACCAATCAAAATCAAGTGGGTCAAAGCAAAACTTCATTCAAGGTGTTACTCCTTTAAGTTAAGTGGCTTGCTTGATGATTTTATGTAATTGAGTTTCAATACATCTGGAAGGGTTACTCTAGATACAGCAGGTAATGTTTGCTTATAGCCTGGACACCTCACTGCTTAGTTTACATATAAGCAAGGTATATCTTATTATTATGAACAACTTTGCTAGAGAGTTTAAGGATTTTCATCTTAGAAGAAGATTCTGAAATATCAAAAATTGAGGAAAGATTTCTTATTATATTTTCATTTCCATTTACTTCTAACCAGCCTAACCAGTATGACAAAGGAAGCAAATCTTGTGTCATGAAGATCTCCTGGTAGGGCCTTTCTAACTCAACAATCTAAATCAAGGGTGTCTTAGTTCATTGGTTTATTGATGACTATTGCATGTGGAGGGCTTCCCTGATGGTTCAGTGATAATGAATCTGCCAAGCAACCAGGAGTGCAGCTAAGTTGCTTCAGTTTAGTCTGACTCTATGTGATCCTATGGACTGTAGCCTCTAGGCTTCTCTGGCAACTCTTCAGGCAAGAATACTGGAGTGGATTGCCATGCCCTCCTTCAGGGGAATCTTCCTGACCCAGGAATGGAACCAGCTTCTTTTATGTCTACCTGCAAAGGCAGGCAGGTTCTTTAGATGCAGGTTCTATCCTTAGGTTGGAAAGTTCCTCTGGAGAAGGAAAGAACAACCCACTCCAGTATTCTTGCCTGGGAAATCCCATGGACAGAGGAGTCAGGGGACTTAGTCCAGAGTGTCACAAACAGCTGGACATGACTGAGCAACTAAGTATGAGCTGAAACAAGATGATTTCATGTGGAGTGAACTAATGTTTCCCAAAGAGGGTACTTTAAATAGTTAGTAAGGCTAGAAGCAATTCCTTAGGCCAAGAGTCCAGTAGTCTCAACAAGTTTAGAGATTTTAAGTTTTGGATCCCATTAGTGCTCTTAACCTTGCCTGATGATTGAGGGTGATAGGATAGTGGCAACTGCAAGAATTTTGCAAAGTTTTTGTTAAGGCTTGTACAATTTGCCCAGTTAAGTAGTTGCCTTGCTCAGTGGAGACTATGGAAGGAATATCAAAGTGAGAAACATATTTTCTAACAGTTTCTATGGCATTAGCCTGAAGCCAGGGAAGGTTTCACTCCATGCTGAAAATATACACACAGTAACAAGAACACATTGATAATCCATCCTAAGTGCTTAGCTGAATGAGGCCAATAGCAGATGTGCAAAGGGTCCAATAGGGAGAGGTTTGAGACCTCTGGGAATAGCTTTTCCAGGATTATGAACCTTGGTAGGTCAGCCTTTAGTCGTGAACTGTTTTTGAAGACTTTACAGGTCTTCCCACTATTATTTATTAATAATTTCAATAGTCAACTTAAATGTACCATGGTGAGTGAAGGAAGACAAAACCTAACAATGGGATTTGCTAGGGAGCCAGAAAGAATCAAACAGCCATCATGGCTTCCTAATTATTTAATTTATGACTATTGTTTGTCATGTAAATTCATGTAAATTCTGATTCAGAAGCAGACTGCTGGCATGTTGCAAGGACATCAAGATGGCAAAAGTCTGGCAACAAGCAGTCATTCTTTTGTAGAAGCAGAATGAACTTCATCCACACCTGCCACCTTCTGTATGGATTCTGTTTCTGCTACCTATAGCTAAAAGTCAGTCAAGGTATTTCCCTGGTACTCAGGTTCACTCTTTTAAAGCAAGCCTCAATGTTGATGACAGCAACTTCAGAAGGTGAGAAAATAGCAATAAGAAGATTGTTTACCTTTCCATTTAAGGTTGAGCCCCCAGAGGATGTAAGAAAACGCTTTTATTCCCATAACATTCCTAAATCATGCACAACCTCAAAGGTATATAGGCTATTGGTTTCCATATTAATAGTTGGTCCTGACAACCGGGCTTCTCACGTGGCTCAATGATAAGGAATCCACCTACCAATGCAAGGGTTGCAGCTTGGGTCCTAGAGTTGGGAAGATCCCTGGAGTAGGACACGGCAACTCACTGCAGTATACTTGCCTGGAAAATTCCATGGACAGAAGAGACTGGTGGGCTACAGTCCATGGGTCATGAAGAGTCGGACACAGCTGAGCACACCTGAGCACCTGACAAGTAGTGTTCTCTGGTAAGGGTGTGGAGACCTACTTGTTGGGCTGATTTAGCTTGTGGGAAGTTTCCTGTTTCAAGTAGTTTATATTGGGTAATAACAGCGAAACATCATACTATTCACGGGGTTCTAAGGCAAGAATACTGAAGTGATTTGCCATTCCCTTCTTTTAGACAGCATATTAAAAAGCAGAGATATTACTTTGCAGACAAAGGACAATACAGTATTTAAAGTTATGATTTTTCCAGTAGTCATGTATAGATGTGAGAGTTGGACCATAAAGAAGGCTGAGCACCCAAGAAGTGATGCTTCACACTGTGGTGCTGGAGAAGACTCTTGGACTGCAAGAAGATCAAACCTGTCAATCCTAAATGAAATCAACCCGAAATGTTCATTGGTAGGATTGATGCTGAGGCTGAAGTGCCAATACTTTGATCACCTGATGCGAACAGCTGACTCATTGGAAGATACTCTGATGCTGGGAAAAATTGAGGGCAGGTGGAGAAGGGGGTGACAGAGGATAAGATGTTGGGTGGCATCACTGACACAATGCACAAACTGAGCCTAACTCTGGGAGACAGTGAAGGACGGGGAAGCCTGGCATGCTACAGTCCATGGGTTGTAATGACTTAGCAACTAAATAGCAACAGAACAACCATCTTGGAATTTCCCATTTTCATTTCTATAGTATGAACCAGCAACGTACAACATTAGATAAGAATTAAAAGGGTATCTTGTAAACCAGAACCATGGCTCACAAAATGGGAGATTATTACCTCAAAGTCATGGGGACTCACCTTTATCAGGGAGAGGTAGTAAGATAGCAGGATTAAAATCATTGTCACTTTAAGATGTAAATGAGATGGTCAAGGAAGAAGGATCTCACAGAAGGTCAGCTTGCTTGCAGAGAAATGTAAGAGAGTTAAGAAAACTTTGAACAGCATTTGTAATTTGCAAATAAATATTATTTCCTTCAGTTGAACCTACTGAGTGAGGCTTCTAGAAACTTTTCAGTTACAGTGGCTGTAATCCTAAGACTGAAGATTATGTAATCATAAGCCTGAACAATTGAATTCATTTGTTTTTGTGATAGGCAATAGGCCTGGGTTTATTAGCACTTTCACAGCATCATCTTTCAGGATTTGAAATAGCTCAATAGGAATTCCATCACCTCCACTAGCTTTGTTCGTAGTGATGCTTTCTAAGGCCCACTTGACTTCACATTCCAGGATGTCTGGCTCTAGGTGAGTGATCACACCATCATGATTATCTTGGTCGTGAAGATCTTTTTTGTACAGTTCTTCTGTGTATTTTTGCCACCTCTTCTCAATATCTGCTGCTTCTGTTAGGTCCATACCATTTCTGTCCTTTATCAAGCCCATCTTTGCATGAAATGTTCCCATACTAAATATAGTTCCCTGTGCTATACAGTAAGACTTTGCTGCTTATCTATTTTATATATAGTAGTGTGTATCAGTTAATCCCAAACTCCTAATTTATCCCTCTCCCCTGCCTTCCCCTGTGGTAATCAGGAGTTTGTTTTCTATGTCTGTGAGTTGTTTCTGTTCTGTAAATAAGTTCATTTGTATCATTTTTTAAATTCCATGTATAAGTAATATGAAATTTGTCTTTGTCTGACTTACCTCACTTAGTGTGGTAATCTCTAGGTCCATCCATGTGGCTTCAGATGGCATTATATCACTCTATTCTATGGCTGAACAATATTCCAGTATGTGTGTATACGTATTTATGTCACATTGTCTTTTTCGCCATCTTTCTTTTTTTATTTTTTTACACTATTAATTTTACCCTGGAGTATAGTTGATTAACAACACTGTGTTAGTTTCAGGTGTTCAGCAAAGTGACTCAGTTATACCTGGACATGTGCCTATTCTTTTTCAAATTATGTTCTCATTTAGGTTGGCACATAATATTGAGTAGTTCCCTGTGTTATATAGTAGGCCCTATTGGTTATTTATTTTATTTTATTTTATTTTATTTTTTGTTTTTTTTTTTTATTTATTTTTTTTTTTTTTTACTTTTAAAATCTTTAATTCTTACATGTGTTCCCAAACATGAACCCCCCTCCCACCTCCCTCCCCATAACATCTCTGTGGGTCATCCCCATGCACCAGCCCCAAGCATGCTGTATCCTGCGTCAGACATAGACTAGCGATTCAATTCTTACATGATAGTATACATGATAGAATGCCATTCTCCCATATCATCCCACCCTCTCCCTCTCCCTCTGAGTCCAAAAGTCCGTTATAGACAGCTGCGTCTTTTTTCCTGTCTTGCATACAGGGTCGTCATTGCCATCTTTCTAAATTCCATATATATGTGTTAGTATACTGTATTGGTGTTTTTCTTTCTGGCTTACTTCACTCTGTATAATCGGCTCCAGTTTCGTCCATCTCATCAGAACTGATTCAAATGAATTCTTTTTAATGGCTGAGTAATACTCCATTGTGTATATGTACCACAGCTTTCTTATCCATTCATCTGCTGATGGACATCTAGGTTGTTTCCATGTCCTGGCTATTATAATCAGTGCTGCGATGAACATTGGGGTACATGTGTCTCTTTCAATTCTGGTTTCCTCGGTGTATATGCCCAGCAGTGGGATTGCTGGGTCATAAGGGAGTTCTATTTGCAATTTTTTAAGGAATCTCCACACTGTTCTCCATAGTGGCTGTACTAGTTTGCATTCCCACCAACAGTGTAAGAGGGTTCCCTTTTCTCCACACCCTCTCCAGCATTTATTGCTTGCAGATTTTTGGATCGCAGCCATTCTGACTGGTGTGAAGTGGTACCTCATTGTAGTTTTGATTTGCATTTCTCTGATAATGAGTGATGTTGAGCATCTTTTCATGTGTTTGTTAGCCATCCGTATGTCTTCTTTGGAGAAATGTCTATTTAGTTCTTTGGCCCATTTTTTGATTGGGTCATTTATTTTTCTGGAATTGAGCTGCATAAGTTGCTTGTATATTTTTGAGATTAGTTGTTTGTCAGTTGCTTCATTTGCTATTATTTTCTCCCATTCAGAAGGCTGTCTTTTCACCTTGCTGATATTTTCCTTTGTTGTGCAGAAGCTTTTAATTTTAATTAGATCCCATTTGTTTATTTTTGCTTTTATTTCCAGAATTCTGGGAGGTGGATCATAGAGGATCCTGCTGTGATTTATGTCTGAGAGTGTTTTGCCTATGTTCTCCTCTAGGAGTTTTATAGTTTCTGGTCTTACATTTAGATCTTTAATCCATTTTGAATTTATTTTTGTGTGTGGTGTTAGAAAGTGATCTAGTTTCATTCTTTTACAAGTGGTTGACCAGTTTTCCCAGCACCACTTGTTAAAGAGATTGTCTTTACTCCATTGTATATTCTTGCCTCCTTTGTCAAAGATAAGGTGTCCATATGTGTGTGGATTTATCTCTGGGCTTTCTATTTTGTTCCATTGATCTATATGTCTGTCTTTGTGCCAGTACCATACTGTTTTGATGACTGTGGCTTTGTAGTAGAGCCTGAAGTCAGGCAAGTTGATTCCTCCAGTTCCATTCTTCTTTCTCAAGATTGCTTTGGCAATTCGAGGTTTTTTGTATTTCCATACGAATCTTGAAATTATTTGTTCTAGTTCTGTGAAAAATATGGCTGGTAGCTTGATAGGGATTGCATTGAATTTGTAAATTGCTTTGGGTAGTATACTCATTTTCACTATATTGATTCTTCCGATCCATGAGCATGGTATATTTCTCCATCTATTAGTGTCCTCTTTGATTTCTTTCATCAGTGTTTTATAGTTTTCTATATATAGGTCTTTAGTTTCTTTGGGTAGATATATTCCTAAGTATTTTATTCTTTTCGTTGCAATGGTGAATGGAATTGTTTCCTTAATTGCTTTTTCTACTTTCTCATTATTGGTGTATAGGAATGCAAGGGATTTCTGTGTGTTGATTTTATATCCTGCAACTTTACTATATTCATTGATGAGCTCTAGTAATTTTCTGGTGGAGTCTTTCGGGTTTTCCATGTAGAGGATCATGTCATCTGCAAACAGTGAGAGTTTTACTTCTTCTTTTCCAATTTGGATTCCTTTTATTTATTTTATTTTTAATTTTATTTTTTTTGCTTTACAATACTGTATTGGTTTTGTCATACATTGACATGAATCCACCACAGGTGTACATGAGTTCCCAACCCTGAACCCCACTCCCATCACCCTCCCCATATCATCTCTCTGGGTCATCCCAGTGCACCAGCCCCAAGCATCCTGTATCTTGTATTGAACCTAGACTAGTGATTCATTTCTTACATGCTGGTATACATGTTTCAATGCCATTCTCCCAAATCATCCCACCCTCTCCCTCTCCCAGAGTCCAAAAGTCTGTTCTTTACAACTGTGTCTCTTTTGCTGTCTTGCATATAGGGTTATCGTTACCATCTTCTTTATCTGCTCATCCATCAATGGACATTTAGGTTGCTTCCATGTCTTGTCTACTGTAAATAGTGCTGTTATAAACATTGGCATGAGTGAATTTTTTCAAACTGTTGAGTTTTGTTTGGATATATCTCCAGGAGTGAGATTACTGGATCATATGGTGACTCTATTTTTAGTTTTTAAGGAAATTTCACCCTGTTTTCCATAGTGAGTGAATAGACCAATTTACATTCCCATCAACAGTTGAGGAGGGTTCCCTTAATCCAAACCCTCTCTGGCATTTGTTATTTGTAAACTTTTTGGTGATGGCCACTCTAATTGGTATGAGCTGATAGCTTGTTGTAGTTTTGATTTGCAGTTCTCCAATAGTTAGGTATGTTAAGCACCTTTTCACCTGTTGGCAATCTATACGTATTCTTTGAAGAAATGTCTATTTAGGTCTTCTGCTTTTTTATCATTAGGCTTTTTTTTTTTTAATATTCAGTTATATGAGCTGTTTGTATATTTTGGACATTAATACCTGTTGGTCACACTGTTTGAAAATATTTTCTCCCATTCTGTAGGTTGTCTTTTTGTTTATAGTTTCCTTTGGGTGCAAAGGCTTATACATTTTATTAGGTCACACTTGTTTATTTTTGCTTTCATTTCCTTTACCTTAGGAGAATTATTTTAGATTTTAAAAGGCCTGCTCAGGTTTATCTTCCCAAGGAAGGAATTCAGGGGTTGAAATTTTGGTAAGTTCATAGAATGAGGAACACAATATACATAAATGGAAATCCTTAGTCTGTAGTAATCAGTTAGCCCAGAAATCCATGAAGCTGTAGGCCTAGGAAATTCTTGAATTAGCTTAATTTTTTTTTGAGATGGGCTTCCCTATTGCTCAGCTGGTAAAGAATCTTCCCACAGTGCAGGAGACCTGGGTTCATTCCCTGAGTTAGGAAGATCCCCTGGAGAAGGAAAAGGCTACCCACTCTAGTATTCTGACCTGGAGAATTCCATGGATTGGAATTCCTTAATTCTATATAGTCCATGGAATCACAAAGAGTTGGACACAACTGAGTGCCTTTCACTCTATTTTTGAGATAGCTGGATTCCTTTGGCAATTAGATTATGACCTAGTTAATGAACAGTACTTAGAGATAATTGTAATTTTTCTTTAAAGAGTTTATGCTCCTTTTTAGGTAAATGCTTCAATAAATAAATGGAGTTTTTATGGACATCTCTTTGGTAACTGAGCACAAGAGGTTGTCTATGTATTTCAAATGGGTTAAATTCCCCGAGGAATTGGAGGGCACTTAAATCTTGGTGCAACATTTGGAACAGACAAGATGGAGCCTCAGAAACTCTTAAGGAATGATTGTTCAGGCCTACTGTTGATTGTTCCTAATAAAGGCAAATAGAGATTAGCTTTTAGGATCTATAGAGCTGCTGTAAAAGACTGAACAAAAGTCCACAACTGTGAACCATTTTGAATATCTTGTAATAAAAGGGCATAATGGTTTAGAAAAAAAACTGAAATGTAAAGAATAACTATATTGTTAATTGCTCTCAAGTCATGGACAAATTGCCATCCCCTCCCATTAAGTTCCCAGCCTGACAAAATTGGTCTGTTCTGGGGATGGGTAGAGGGAGTGATCGCCCCTGCACTAATGGGGCTTCCCTGGTGGCTCAGACAGGAAAGAATTCACCTGCAACATGAGAGACCTGGGTTCAGTCCCTGGGTTGGGAAGATCCCTTGGAGAAGGGTATGGCAAACCACTCCAATATTCTAGCCTGGAAAATCCCCATGGCCAGAGGAGCCTGGTGTGCTAAAGTCCATGGAGTCACAAAGAGTCGGACACAACTGAGTGACTAAACACAAACACTCCTACACTATTAGATCTTCCACTTTTGGTGACCATGGAGCGTGTATGGCCTCAGGCTTCGATGAATATTGAGGCAAATAAGAAAGAGATTTGTACAGGTTCAATACTTTCTATCATCCCAATATCAGTGTTAGAATTAGCCCACAGATTTTTGAGCAGTATGATTATTTAGAGGTTGCCTGTTGAAATTTTCCTCTTCTATATGGAGGCTAAATTACAGAGACCATAAAAGATCTGGTTCAAGTTGATCAGATGATTTGAAGGCAAGGTCTCTGTTCGAAGTCAAGTTATTAGCCCTTTTAAATTAGAACAGAGACCTCTACCTAATAGACTGGGACCATATCCCATAACAAAAACAAATGGTTTTCAGTGAAAGGTCCCAGAGTCATTTGAACTGTTTAAGAAAGGAGTTCTATTTTAACTTTATTAAATACCCCTACTACAGAAACCTTTTTTCACTCCAAGGGATTATTGTCTTATGAGAGTAGTTTTAAAGTAAAAAGTGTTAACTCCAGTATCAACTAGAATTTGGCAAGGTTTCCCATTAATTTTAACTTTAGTTTCTGCTTGACTCTTTAAGGGAATTATGGTTAACAGTTTACTAAAGAACACCTCTGAGTCCCATATGGAAGTCCTCAACTTGAAGAACTTGCTTAGGACCTTTGAAGACATTCTTCTTTCTAGGTTCCTGGTTGATTACAGATGAATCAGTCTTTGGACCATGATTTTGATGAGTGACTTCTAGAAGGATACCATGAGCCAGAGGCTCCAGATGTTATTTCAGGCTCTGGCTTTGGAGCCGTTGTAGCTGTAAGGCCAACAGCTTGGCAGATTTTTGCCTGCAGTCTATTTCCAAAGTCTTTTCAAAGTGCTCAGGTATTGTCATAAATTCAGATTGGCAACTTTTCATTCAATTTTCTGCCTTTTTATCAATCCACTATTCTCAGGAGATAATCTATTTACAAACAGGGCAGCTAGAGGAAATTAGGGCTCCTCTTCCCAGGTGGCACTAATAGTAAAGAACCAGCTTGCCAGTGCAGGAGACCTAAGAGACACAGGTTCAATCCCTCGGTAGGGAAGATCCCCTGGAGAAGGGCAAGGCAACCCACTCCAGTATTCTTGCCTGGAGAATCCCATGGACAGAGGAGCCTGGCAGGCTACAGTCCATAAGGGTCACAAAGAGTGCAACACAACTGGAGCGACTTAGCATGTATGTAGAGGAGATTAGGGTTCCCCCTGACTCAGCAGTAAAGAATCTGCCTGCAAAGCATGAGACACAGGAGATGTGGGTTCGATCCTTAGGTCAGAAAAATATCCTGGAGGTGAACATGGCAACCCACTCCAGTATTCTTGCCTGGAGAATCCCATGGACAGAGGAGCCTGGCGGGCTATAGTCTATATGGTTGCAAAGAATTGGACACCACTGAACACAAGCACGTGACAGGGCAGATTGATTGACCTGATTTATTCTATGAAACCGTGAATGCTGTAGAAGTGGGTTCTGAGCAATCTTTAAAATCTACCACAGATTCATCTTTTTTGGTTTGCATGTTTGAATAATTGACCTATCATTATAGGAAGGGAAGACCCTAGGAATGACTTATAAAAGCTCAGTTGCTATTTTGCAATATTTTTTGGTCCATTAAGGGAACATATTCAGAGAAGGCAATGTCAACCCACTCCAGTACACTTGCCTGGAAAATCCCATGAATGGAGGAACCTGGTAAGCTGCAGTCCATGGTGTCACTAAGAGTTGGACAGGACTGAGCGACTTCACTTTCACTTTTCACTTTCATGCATTGGAAAAAGGGAATGGCAACCCACTCCAGTGTTCTTGCCTGGAGAATCCCTGGGATGGGGGAGCCTGGTGGGCTGTCGTCTATGGGGTCGCACAGAGTCAGACACAACTGAAGAGACTGAGCAGCAGCAGCAGCAAAGGAACATATTGAAGATTTAAAATTTCCAATATCATCCTGGATTTTTTCCTGTTTCCTGTTTCCATTTTTGGGTTTCATTGGGTGCATAAACTGGTAAAGATCTGGAAGCCTTGGGTCATATAGTCCTTGACAGTGACTCTAAACTCTTCAAAAAACCTTTGGGTTTCCTGTTTGGTTTAGAAAATTATTAAACTATGACCCATAGTTTGATCTTTGATCAAGAGGTGAAAGATATCCATGGAGGTCCCTCTACCATTTAGGAGTTTTATTTAAAAAAAGAAAAATTATAGTGTCTTCAGAGTGAAAAGACAGTTCAGACAAAGAATTAATAAAATGTGCGTCTACAAGTAAAGAGGGAAAGAGAGGAACAACAGGAGTCAATTAGTCCTATTGTCTTTTGTATTAAGTACTTCTAGTGTCTTTAATTTTGATTAGCCTTCTATACTAAATCTTTTAATGAGATATTTTGGACTCCTAAAGTCTTTTGGAAGCTTCTGCATGCTAATTAAAATAGGTATCCCATTGTTTGTTTAATTTGGGAACCATTACTATCAAGTGAATTTCTTACATGAATAATCTTGTCTAAATGGAACATTGTCCATAATGCAATTCTAGTTTGTTTTTAGTAAGATTTTGCCATTTTTGTAGATATCTACAGCTTCTGTGCTATATTCCTGGGACATAAAATAAGCAGGTGTGCCAGGAGGTGACAGACCTGACTTTAAAATTTAAAGATTTCATTTTACTATTATATATTTATTTTAGCTAATCCTTTTTTTTTTTTTTTTTGGTTTCTCAGAGCCAAACTAAGACCTGTGTCATGTGTCTATAAGCCACCAGTGTGGGAGATGGTGTAGTGTTTTATCTGTACCTTTGGCATGGAAATATTCTTGAGATTGTATTGACCTAGTGTAATCTAATCTATTCCATGAACATTTTCTCCTAGCACAGGAGTCTTTGAGTTAGATGGTAAAAGCTCTATTAGCTCTTAAATGTTCAACCACACCCATCACTTTTTGTGGCCTCTTTGACTTCCAAGAATTCCATTAACTTTTATCCTTCAAACAGTTTCTGTCTCTAGAAAACAATACAAATAAACATGGGCATCTTAATATATTGGCTATAACCAAGTGATATTATGCCATCCTGGCCAAGAAAAGACTCTGCACTCACCACCACCAATTTCCCACCAAAGGACTTTGAACTGGAATGGGATTGAACCAGCAGACCTCAACTAATGGGAACTGTGGCCTGGGGACTCCACACAGTCAATAACAGGTCCCATTGGGATTTGAGGACAGAATTACAGGCTATGGGCTTCCATTCAAAATCCAAGAATTGCAGTCCAAAATAAAGGCTAAGAAATTGACCTCTGGGTGGAACCATTTACCAGCTCAAGCTAACTGTCTCATAAAGAAAAGCCAGTTAGATTGGGTGTTCAACATAAAGAGAATGGAGTTCAGAATTAAGAACATATCCACAGCCCACAGAAATGGTGAGAATAATGACAGTGAACACAAAAAGGTGTTTAAATTAAAAGTGACATTAAAATATCAAATATAGGAGAGGGAGCTCTCTTTGCTTTCTAGGGCTCTCATAGCAAATATTCACAACCATGGCTTAAAACAACATGAATTTATTTTCTAACATTCTGAAGTTCAGAGGTTGGCAATCAAGGGGTTGGTTGTGTTGGTTCTTTCCAGAAGCTCTTAGGAAGAATCTGTGCCATGCCTCCCTCCTAGTTTCTGGCGGCTTATAGACACATGACTTCAATTTCTGCCTCTGTCTTCACATCATTTTCCTCTGTGTGTCCTGTGTATCTTCCTTTCTGTCTCTTACAAGGACATTACCTTTGGATTTAGGATCTAGAGATACCTAATTAGTGAACATCATATTTTCATGTAAGGTTCCATATATATTCCATAATGGTACCAAGGATTAGAACTTGGAAATACAATTTGGGGGCCACTTTCCAATCCACTGTAGCAGTATACAGGGCAAAAGTAGTTTTTATAACAAAAATAAAGAAATTGCAGGGATGGAGTCACAATGCTGGATGTTCATATCCAAATCCTTATTCCCAGAAAAATGCCTTCATAATCTTAGAGATGTAGCAAAGCAGGTTTTTGGTTTTTTGTGGTCCTGAATTCATTTCCAGGATTTCATATGATTTATTTCATTAGCATTATTACTGGTGTTTCTCTTATTGTTCATTATTGCTTTGTCATTAGACAAAACTGTAATATGAAATCAGTATTCATATAGTGTCTATTACATCCCTGGAATCATGCTAAATGAAATAATCCTGTAAAGTAGATATTATTTTAAGTGCCTTTGTTCCAGACATTGGTGTTTAAGAGGCTGGACAGTTATTATCCATGAACCAGGATTTAATTCAAGGCCTGATCTGAGTCTGAATGTAATCACTATGCCATATTAGGAACACTTGGTGTTCATCATTTCAGCAGCATTAATCTTGTTTCATCTAGATTCTATGCTCTGGGATAAAAAGAAATACATTAAATATATTTTTTTAAAATATTTCATTCTGTCCCTAAAGGGAAAAAAAGTATTAGGTGTAATTAAGACCATCAAATAACACTGCTTATTTTCATAAAGCAATCTACCTGAATAATCTTCTTTAGTTTTCAAAGCCATTATGGATGCCAGTGGCAAACAACATCTAGAGAGAAATTTATTATATAATGTGTGGAGGAACTATTGTGGCTATGCCTACATAAATGTTAGGGGAAAGAACAAATATAATAGACAAAATTCTGGTCTTGGATCTGATCCTCACTGACATAACTTCTCTAAGACCTTTGGGATTCACTGAACCCTCAAGAAGTTTCCTGCTCTGCATTCACTGCTATTGTCTGCTTTGTTAAGTGGGAGTTGGAAAAGATAATATAGCCACAGTTCTTTTCATATGAATTATATTATTTTGATATTTTATGGTCAATGAGTGAATCTGAAATGTATCAGTTACTAAAAAGAGAATTATAATATTCACTGTAAGAATGCTGCTACATACATCATCCACTGTATTTCATTGCATCTCATTTTGGCAGAACTAAAAGAAAAAAAAAATTTAGTTTTATTATCCCCTTGTTCTGCTATCCCCCCAAAAATGTTTATATCCATTGAACAATAAATAATGTATGTCATATATTTTCTTGCCTTCTTAGAACTTTAATGGCAAATTTCTAAGTTTTTTCACTAATGTTACCATGGGCTTAATTTCTACATTTATGTGTGTGTTTATGCTATTTATACTGATTTTTTCAGACATGTTTTTTTTCTTTGCATTATTTTCAGTATCAGCCTAAACCCAGCAAAAGAGGCATGTACCCTGGGTCCCTCACTTCAAAGGACCCTATTCACCATCCTCCCTTTTCATGGGTGAGATCCTCAGAGCAAAGGGGATATGAACACGCATGACTCACATTTCCCTTTTAATCTACATTCCATGTACCTGTAAGTATGGGATTTCTTTCTCAGATGATCTCAAATCCATTCCCAGGGCCTATGCAGAAAAATTCTTCCTTGAGTCCATCATATGGAAAGCACAATCTAAATATACAACCAGTGTGTTTATCATTAGCCCCAAGGGGCTGATGAGAAGTAGTGTCTTGCAGAGAGTTGGACAAAGACTGATATTCGGATTTGTGTGTTCGTCCATGTTGTGTGAGGCTCCTGATGGTTTAGGGTAAAGCCAGGAGTGTTGGCCAAGGGTCTGTTATCTGGGTCTCTTTGTGCAGCCATATTTAAGGGTGGAACACTGAGCAGCCCAAGTGTGCCAACTGTGTTCTTTGTTTAGTTTTTAACTTTTAAATATATATAAACTCCCATTTGTTCTTTTGTCCTAGTTTCCACAAATAATAAGGAGAAGTATGCTTATAGCAGTGTGCATATTTTTGTAAATTTCTTTACTCCTCTACAGCATATGTAAATTTATAAAGAACCAAGATCACATTTAGGAATGGTTTTCTCTCTTCTAGGAATAAAGGCTTGTAATGGATTGCTTATCATTGATACTTCATAAGCCAATTTTATTTTTCAAACATTCATTTCTCAGTGATAACCTAGGTGGCACTAGTGGTAAAGAACCCACTCGCCAATGCAGGAGACATAAGAAATGCAGGTTCAAACTCTGGGTTGGGAAGATCTCTTGGAGGAGGAACGACAACCCACTCCAGTATTCTCACTTGGAGAATCCCTTGAACAGAGGAACCTGGCAGGCTATGGTCCATAGGGTCACAAAGAGTCAGACACAACTGAACTGACTTAGCACTAGCACTAGCATCTTCAAGAACAAAATGTTGTAAGTCTATTTATGGGTGTATTTTTGCATCTTTTTAATTATGAATTTATCATATTTTTATCACAAATTTATCAATACATTCATTAGTTAGTGAATGAAAACAAAGTATCTTATTTATCCTCCTTATGTTTGTACAAGTTTAAATATTGTTTCATTAATATTTTCCTTTATAAAAGTATGAGCCAAAAAAAATAAATAAATAAAAGTATGAGCCACAATTTTTTAACTCAATACAGTGAAGAGGGGCTCTTCTCTTCATTGGCTCAGTGGTAAAATATCTGCCTGCCAATGCAGGAGACACAGGTTCAGTCCCTGGTCTGGGAGGATCCCACATGCTGCAGAGCAACTAAGCCCATGCAATACAACTATTAGCCTGTGCCCTAGAGCCTGTCTATGTTCCACAACAAGAGAAGCCTGAGCATTGCAACTAGAAAGTAGCCCTCATTGGCCACAACTAGAGAAAAAAGCCCACACAGCAAGGATAAAACCCAGCACTGTCAAAAAATAAATAAATAAATAAATATGTTAAAGAACTTAACATGTAAAATTAGTAGGACTTGATGCTGAGATCCACCTGTTCCTTTTCCCTGGAGCAGTGCTCTGAAATGCTCAGGTTTTAGGACAAATTCCATTTCTTTCCTTGCCTCTTGAAGGAAATGTGTTAAGATTGTGCATCTTCTCCCAGTCCCACATAGGGTTGCACCAGTGGTTGAGATCCACATTTTATTTTGAAGGAAGACATTGATGGTTAATTTTAAACCTGTCTCTTAATAAGAAACAGAGTGGCCAAACCTGAAATTTAGTAGTAAAATGACCTCTTGCTATTACCAAAGGGTGACACTTCGAGAGTGGGTGTTCTTGCAGTTTTAATATTGAAATCATTGGGAATTTCATACTACAAGGTCCCTATTTTCTCTACTTCCAATTGGGTTTTCCAATCTTGTAGAGGAGACATTTTCAGAGCTGTTGTTTATTTCAAACCTGAAAACAGGATTTATATAATAAAAGTTACTGATTCTGACATGTTACTTCCTCATGTTTATATCTAAATGATTAACCTGAACCAGATAGTTTCATAAAATACTTTAATAATATTTTCAAATTGATATCCAAAATATATTTCACAGACAAGACATTGTCTTGACCATTCTTGTTTTTGCTTGACATTTAATAATCTACCTGAAATAAGCAGTTTTCAAGATCAGACACGGTATGAGAAACTGATAATCCTGGATTAGTGAAAGACTTTAAACTTTTATTTGGAAAAGGACACTAGTTTAAAATTTTTGTTCTCCAAGAGTTCTTTGCAAAGAATAGAGCAAAATTTACATAGACTATTGCCTTATTCCATCCTTACTTCTTAAATCATGCCAGAAAATGTACAGTATATAACTATGTATTAAAAATCAAATATACAATGAATTATGAATACAATATATAAATCAGAAAAGTCACTAATGATTTTATAATATACTAAATTATAAGTCTTCATTTCTCTGCTATAAGGTTTTGAGTCTATACTATGCCAGACTAGATAAATCTTACTGATTTAAGCACTAATAAATTTAAGTCAAACATCATCTAATATAAGATCTTATAGTACAAATTAAGAAGGAAACTGGTGTGTTACTCTTAAAAGAATGCATATTTAAAATAATTTGGAAGTTACATATATATGCTTAGTCATTTAGTCATGTCTAACTCTTTGCAGCCCCATGGACTGCAGTTCATCACGCTCCTCTGTCCAGAGGGATTCTCCCAGGCAAGAATATTGGAGTGGGTTGCCATGCCCTCTTCATACATACACACACACACACACACACACACACACACACACACACATTTACTATTATGTAAAGTCATTGGGTCTCACTGTTGTAAAAAAAAAAAACTGTGAAAGTAAGGTAATGTTATTTGTCATTTAGTATCTTAATGCAACACTCATGAGTTCTGGTCATTTTTCAGATATTTTATACCATATCAGTTATATAATCTATTTATGCATATATAAGATATGTATCCTGGAAAAGGAAATGGCTACCCACTCTGGTATTCTTGCCTGGGAAATCCCATGGACAGAGGAGCCTAGCAGGTGACAGTCCATGGGGTGACAAACAGTAGGACATGACTGAGCACGCACACACAATATATGTATATATGTTGTTGGTATATGTACTAAATTTAAAAAATATATTTGAAGTCACAAATAAATACAGCTAACAAGGATGTGGATAATGCTTAGATAAGAGTTGTAAGGAAATGTGACAAAATTATTAGATAAATCTCAATTTTAGAGGTGATTAAAATTTCCTTGTTGAATATTATTGCTTGTATTTTTGTAATGTTCAACTGTCACATTTACTAAACTGACCAACTCAGAATATAATAGCTTACATAAATTTTTTCTCTTAACTAAATAAGGGAATATAAAATCTATTATGTAATGAGTTATGCCTCAGTGAACTTCAAACTGGGCTTCCCTGGTGGCTCTGTGGTAAAGACTCCAACAGCTAACGCAGGAGATGCAGGAGACATGGGTTCAATCCCTGGGTTGGGAAGATCCCCTGGAGAAGGGAATGGCAGCCCACTTCAACATTCTTGACTGGGAAATCCAATGGACAGAGAAGCCTGGTGGGCTACAGTCCATGGGGATGCAAAAGAATCAGATATGACTTAGTGATTAAACAACTTCAAAATAGAATTATTGTCAAACAGTGGTAACATTTTAGGATAGGTTTATAGACATAGATATAATTAAATGTTGCATTTAATTATAAAAATAAATTTCTTTAGAGTAGTGTCCATTCTCTTATTGGAATCTAGGGAAAAATTTTTGGTTAAAATTTCTGTTTATCTGAGATAATGTATCTCAGATTATTGGATCCTGAGAAGAAAATTAAAATGTGCTTTGAAACAAGGACTTTCCAATATTATGAATCACTCTTCTGCTAAAATTTAGTTTTCATACAATAAAATATTTTTAAGATGCAAATATTGAACAAAATTTCTTACAAATATTACTTGCACAATTGATTGCATTAAGAAAGTAAACCTAGAGATTTAAGTTTACCAGCTAAAACTGGGAAATATCATTTGTTATAATATTACTTTTTCAACTTATTTTATGAATTTGTTTATGTCCGCTCTTTACCCAGAAATAATTTAAGACAACGTTTGGTGATACATAATATAAATTTGAAGAAGCTGGGGAAAAAAAGAGTAAAATATGGAAGCATGTTAAATGATTTAAAGGATAAAATAATGTAATAAAATGCATATGTAAGGAGATTACACACTTGTCAAGGATGTGCTTTGATGTAGTTCTTAGCATTCTAGCAGCAAAACAGAGATGAGAAGCCTTGTCTGTGTAACAATATGCAGAGTCCAAAAGATCAAAGCAAATCTACTTGCTCAGGAGAGATACAAGCAATCCTAAAAGCAAACAAAAAACAAAATCAGAAAGAAGGCTTATCAAAGGAAACAACCCCTATTGTGTCCTAACTATAAATAACATGACTCTTTATTTCTCTTAATGGCAATAGATTTACACAAGTGCATAATTCAACAGCAGTGATTATTGGAGAAAGAATCAGAAAAATATAATATGATGAAATTACTCAGTTTTGTGACTGCCTGAACTATTGCAGTAGATTTCAGATTATGTGGAAGAACTGATAAACAGAACAGCCTTGAAGAAATGCTCCACAAATAGACTTCTCTCAGAAGGGCCTTTGATAGATAGATATTGGGCAGGAGGGAATTTGAGATTGTATTTCCTGGTAAGAAATTGGAATAAAGCAATTCTATGCTGCCAGATAAATATTGACCTATATGCACTAACAGACAGTCAACCTCGGAATAGAGTTGACCTTCTCTTGTGGAAATTGAATAGTCTAGCCAGGATGTGTGCCTGAATGAAAGGCTATCTGACATTGGCTCAGTGGGTACTTAAATGAGTGCCTGAAGGCAGGGCAGAGATCTTTTGAACATAGCTTCTAATTTACCACAATGTACGAATGAATAGAGGACTGAGTATTCAAAACTTTTTTACATATAGCATACTCAAAATTCTTTTAACTTAAAATGTTTTAAGGCAACTGTAATTGTACAGTGTCCACAGAGCTCTGAGCAATGAAAAATAATCCTTCTTATAATAAAACTTTTATCTAATATAAAAAATTATACATTTTATCAAGGAATAGGTACAAATATAATTGCCAAATGGAACAATTATACAAAAATAGTTTAACACTGGTAGCAATCTAAAAAAATTCAGTAGAAACTTCATATTTATAGCAATTTATCTGATGTACTGAAGAGTAATGATAAAACAAATATACTAGATGTCTATTGAATCTAATTCTTAGACCATTAAAATATAGCATATGAATATCAGATATTTATATGTTTTCTCTATAGTTTTAATGCACTCAAACAATATATGTTAAAAAGAATGTTATCAAATCACTGAAGACTTCTTTTTTAAAGCTGAGATTAGAAGAGATCTTTCTGTTACCCCACAGAGTACATTCATTATTCTTGTCAAAAGCAGATTCAACTGATCAAACTGTTCCCATAGTGACAGGATAAAGAGTTGGAATAAGAATCAATTGAAAAAAAATGCAATCTTTGATGGAGCCACTGTTGAAACTTTCCCAAGTATTTAAAGAATTATACAAATCTTACACAAATACTTCCACCAAAAAATAGGGCAATTTTCCCAACTTATATGTGAGTCTAACATAACCTGATATCAAAAATTGTAGAGTATATTCCATGAAACTAAAATTTGAAACAAAATACTCTTATAAAAAATATCAGAAATTAAAATAATACATAAAAAGCATAATATTGAAAGACTACTTTACATTTGTTTCTGAAAATCAGTGAGGGTTTACAGTTTTAAAATTACTTACATTCAGTTCATTTCAGTCGCTCAGTCATGTCCGACTCTTTGCCACCCCATGAATCACAGCAGGCCAGGCCTCCCTGTCCATCACCAACTCCCGGAGTTCACACAGACTCACGTCCATCGAGTTGGTGATGCCATTCAGCCATCTCATCCATAAACAACCATCAAAGCAGGAGTGAGAGAGTACAATGCAATCATATCAACCAGTGAAGAAAAATCATTTGATACAACAACAACAATAATATATTCATGATTTGTACAAAACCTGTAAGTAAATAAAGAATATAGGAGTAGTGTCCTGATCAGGTGGTGCTAGTGGTAAAGAACCTGCCTGCCAATGCAAGAATGTAAGAGAAGCAGGTTTGATTCCTGGGTCAGGAAGATACCCTGGATGATGGCAACCCACTCCAATATTCTTGCCTAGAAAATCCCATGGACTGAGAAGAGTTAGACATGACTTAAGCGATGTAGTATGCACACAGGATATTTCCTGATTAGATAAAGGGTTGTCTAACAAATAGCATCGGAGAAGGCAATAGCACCCCACTCCAGTGTTCTTGCCTGGAAAATCCCATGGAGGAAGGAGCCTGATAGGCTGCAGTCCATGGAGTCGTTAAGAGTCAGACTGCGCAACTTCACTTTCACTTTTCACTTTTCATGCATTGGAGAAGGAAATGGCAATCCACTCCAGTGTTCTTGCCTGGAGAATCCCGGGGACAGGGGAGCCTGGTGGGCTGCCATCTATGGGGTCGCACAGAGTCAGCAGCAGCAGCAGCAGCAACAAGTGTCATATAGTGAACATGATAAGTAAAGGTAAAATATCGAAGCCTTTCTTCCAAAAGGGTCCAGACAGAAAAGCAGTGAGAAAATGGGCGGGGAAGCTCTGAGTGTCAGGAAAAGCTCAGAGAATGGTGCAATTAGACAGAGTCTGGTGGCTGTAGCCCCTGGCCTCCTTCTTAGTAGAAATCCCATCTCTAGATCTCGGGAGTTCTGTAGAGCCGACAAGGGTGTCAAGATGAGGAGGACCTCTCCCCCCCCCCCCCCCCCCCCACCCAGCGTGCCAGAGGTTCCTTTTCCTCAGGAGTCTGGGACACTTCTAATAGGCAAACCACCTGCTACTTGCCCCACCTCCCACACAGCCCCCCAAACCAATGTATGTTAATTCCAGGAAATCGAAGTGGGTTTACAGCTTTTAAATCAACATATTAACAATGATAACAACAACACAGAGTGCTGAGAAGCTAATTGAACTTGACTATCTAAAGGAAGCAATGAATCTGTCTGTGTTGTGTATTTTTCTTAAATCATAGAAAATTCACTTGTATACAATTTTTTTTTTTTTTTACTTTGAGGACACTGAAATATCAAATAGCTGGGTAACAAGACAGAAACTACATCTCCCTTTAAGTAGAGACAAATTTAAGTTGTCACATTTTTTAATGTTGCAATAATGTGTAACAGGTTACTGACTTTTTTCATAACTAGACTCCAGGAATAACAACTCTTATAACCCCAAATTCTCTGTAAGGATGTGTTTCATTGCTTAAATCAACCATATGTTTTACAGATGGTTAACTTAAAGTTTTAATACAGAGTTAGTTTCTTTTTACCTACCACAGGTTTTGGAGTACTGTAAAGGCTGATTGATTAAGCTTTCTTTCTCCAAACAGCAGATGAATAAAAAGTATGGAATAAATTGCAGGATAAGTTAAATATTAAGTCATATGGCATAACAATAATGTCCTACTTTTCTTCCTTCCAGGTAAATTTGAAAGTTCATCCTAATCATATGCATTTATAAAAGGGTGAAGACTAAGGGACCCTTAGTGGTGTGGACTAAGTGGTGTGACTCTGCACAACGATCCTCAAACCTGTGTTCTCACTCCAGAATGAGAAAAAGGTACACTCTATTGCTATATAATATTGTCTCTTCACAATTATACTGGAGAACTTAGTCAAGGTAATAAAGACATAATAAGAAATATACATTGTAAGAAATGGAAAAAAGAAATAAAATTGTCATTATTTGCAGAGAAGATGAATAGAAAACACAATAATCTTCAGATAAACTCTTACAACTGACAAAGGAATTCAGCATCCTGCAAAGTCAACATACAGACACCAACTGTACACACAGAAGCAGCAAACATTCAGAAAATAAAAATTTTTTTTAATGATACCATTTACAATGTTATGTGTGTTAGTTGCTCAGTCATGTCTGACTCCCCGTGGCCTGTAGCTTTCCAGGCTTCTCTGTCCATGATATTTCCCAGACAAGAATACTGGAATGGGTTGTCATTTCCTATTTCATGAGATCTTCCCAACCCAAGGATCAAACCCATGTCTCTCCCATTGCAGGCAGATTTTTTTTTTTTTTTTAACACCATCTGAGCCACCAGGAAAGCCCTTACAATGCTATACACAAAAGTAAATAAATGTAACATTCTGAGATATCTACATGCATACACATACACAAAATTGTTGGGAGAAATTTAAGAGCTATATAAATATAGAAATACACTGTGCACATGTAAAGGAAAACTCATGCATTTAAACATGTTAATTATTGCTATATTTATGCTAGGTAGAAATTAAATACAACCAACCTTATAGCAAATTTGTATATGTGTATGTTTAATTGGTAACTTGATTTTAAAGTATTATATGTAAAAGAAATAAGAAAACTATTCAAGGATGAGCAAATTTGAAACAATAGCACAACCTGATATCAAGAAGTATTATGAAACTAATACTTGACAACATCATATATGAAACAGACATATAGATCAGAAATCTCATATGTTCACTTAATTTATAACATATTCAGGGAAGAATAGCTTTTTCAATAAATGGTGTGAGATCAAGTGAATACATAAATTCGAAAAAAATGAAACTTGACCTCTACTTCAAACCACATACAACAATGAATTCAATGTATACTGTATATCTAAATGTGAAAAGTGAAACACTAAAGCTTTCAGAAGTTAATATAGGAAAATACTGTTATAATTTTGGTGTAAGTCAACATTTTGTAAAACATTACACAAAATTCCCTTAATCATAATAGAAAAGACTGCCAGATTGTATTATATTAAATTAATAACATTTGTTAATCTAAAGGAATCAGATCAATGTTGGAGAATATTTTTGATGTACATACAATCAACAAGGTTCTAATAGACTGAATACATATAGGGCTTCTTCAAATCACAACAAAAAACAAGTCAGTGGGAAAATGTGAGGAAAAAAAAAAGGAAAGATCTGAACCTTTCACAATGTTATTCAAATAATCAATAAGGAAATGACAAATTACTCATCTTAGATACAGAGTAAAGCAAAGGAGATCAGCCCTGGGACTTCTTTGGAAGGAAGGATGCTAAAGCTGAAACTCCAGTACTTTGGCCACCTCATGCGAAGAGTTAACTCATTGGAAAAAACCTTGATGCTGGGAGGGATTGGGGGCAGTAGGAGAAGGGGATGACAGAGGATGAGATGGCTGGATGGTATCACTGATTCGATGGACGTGAATCTGAGTGAACTCCGGGAGTTGGTAATGGACAAGGAGGCCTGGAGTGCTGCGATTAGTGGTTCGCAAAGAGTCGGACAGGATTGAGTGACTGAACTGAACTGAACTGAAAGCAAATTAAAGTCAATTGAAATGCTCACAACAGAATGTTTAAAATTTTTAAAAAGGTCAGTCACAATTGTTGCTGAAAAAGTAGAAATACAAGTATTACACACAGGAGATGAGAGCCTATATTGGTAAAAATACTTTCAGAAAACTCAGGCAATACATACTAAAGTTGAGCACATAACACTCCAAGACTTAGCTTGCTCACTTTTAGAAATATTCTCAACAACAAAAACATGTTTTATATGCATTTAAAGACATGCATGTTAATATCCCTGGCATCATTTTTAATAAGATTGCTGCATGAATAAATTGTGTAGCCAAATAATTGATCAGCAATAAAAATGGACTAAGGAAAAAGAATTTCATGTTATTAAATCGTGTTTAAAACTGCTAGGTATGTAAAAGCATATACTATGTAACAACATTTATATAAAATAAAAATGGCAAAAGTAATTTGTGATAATAGAAATCAGAAGAGTTCTCATTTTAGGGAGTTTAGGTAGTATATAGAAATATTTTGGGGGAGTTTGGTAATATTCTGATTTTTTTATCTAAGTAGTAGCACAGGTGTGTACATTTTGTGAAAACTCACTAAACTCTACATATAATATTTATATATTTCTTAATGCATATTTTAGCTTAATTAAAAGTATAACACAAATAAAATGAGGAAACATAATTGAATACAACATATTTCCTACAAAACTAATTCTTGCTATGCATCGTGCTTAGGCACTCAGCCCTGTCAGTCCCTGCGACTCTATGGATATTATCCCGCCAGGTTCTTCTGTCCGTGGGATATTTCAGGCAAGAATGCTGGAGTGGGTGGCCATTTCCTCCTCCAGCAGATCTTTCTGACCCAG
This sequence comes from Budorcas taxicolor, assembly GCF_023091745.1. NCBI lineage: Eukaryota > Metazoa > Chordata > Mammalia > Artiodactyla > Bovidae > Budorcas > Budorcas taxicolor. The sequence continues at coordinate 49,563,027 of NC_068929.1, read as the reverse complement.
GTATCAAAACTGTTTCTCCTGTGTCTCCTGCATTGGCAGACAGATTATTTTACCACTGAGCCACCTGGGAAGCCCTGGTGGCAAGTATTCCCCTCCCATGGCTCACTGGCTAATCTTGAAGGCCTGCAATCACTGACTCCATTTCTCAGGTATCATTGGAATACTATCTGTGACTCCTCTATAATACCTAAAATAGTTGGAAAATACAAACAAAAAGTCGTAATGAAGTTGAACAATAATAACAATTTTAAATTGTCCCAATCTGTGATATGCACATTACATAATAAAAATTGAAATATTAGAATAAAAGTTCAGTAAAATTAGGCACATATATTTCCAGTGTATGGTTAATCATATCATATGGGTATATGAAAAGACAGGTACTAGTAGTTTATTCAATTTCACCTTTAAATTAAAACTGATGTTAATGAAGTGAAACAACTCTTATTAAAATGCCTTTAGAATTGTCAGAAATACATATTGCTTTATCCTCAACTGCAGGTGTACTCATATTCTCATAAATGAAATCATCCATCTTTAAGCAAACCAAAATTATCTTTGCTTTAATTATTGTATATGTAACCAAAATTTGTAGATCTCTCTTTGTTCATTTTAACAGGAATGGACATTTTATAGATAAGTAAATTTCTTGGACAATTGAATATATTTTGAAATGGAAATTTTCAGTCATCCATGAAATTAAACAGTGCTTTACAAAGAAAAGAAAAGCTTTTCAGTGATGAATTCTGCCCTCCTATCTTAGATTCTCTGTTTAAATTTCCATGTCAAAATAAATAGTGTCTTATTCCAAAACAAATTCCTAGGAAGTTTTTATCTCATGCAAATTTCCTTTTTACTCTAACAGTCTCTACATGCAGTGCTTATGGTTTGACTTTTCTGGTGGGACTTCCATGCTGTGTAATTCTTCTTGCTTGCTGGTTCTTACCATATCTTGTTGACCTTCTAACACTTCGTTCCATTTTATAGTTCAGTTTTGTTATCCTAATTCAACATTTAGCAGGTGTTTAACTTTGTGGAAGGAAGGAAGAGAGGAAGGAAGAGAAGGAGGGAGGGAAGAATTAGGAGGATCACTTTCATCTTTATCAGGAGTAATATGTAATTATATTTAGCCAACTTCTTGTCCTACAAGTTGTCCCTCAGATAAATATACTGTTCATTTGCCATTTTCTGAGGTTCAGATTTTGTTGCTGGTGTTATTGTTTGTGTTTTTTTAATTTAAATATTTCTTTAATATTACGGAGGAATCATGGGGGCTAAAATAAACAGGGTGGAAAATCTGGATAGAACTAGTTTGCAAGTTTCAGTGAAAAAAACTCTGATTGTAACAGAATGGAAATGGAACTAGGTCTAATCCTCCCTAGCTACTCATTATATTTCTTTCAATCTTGTCTAGTAAGAATAAATCCACTCAATTCTTTCATTCATCTTTTAAGCCTGTGTCTTGTGTTCCAAGATCCCGCAAGAATTTTCTTTTGCTGTAGAACATATTAGGAAAGTTGTAAGTACAGATAATGTTGCTTTAGTAATATAAAGTAGTCAGATAAAAAATATATAGCTTAGAAAGTTTTACATGGTCTGATCTCAATCCTAATATATGGTTCTTTGACTGGAAAAATGTGTCTAATGTATTTGCCTGTCAGGTAGGACATAAATTTCTGAAATTTTCTTTAAATTAGAACTTTAAGTATTCAAAGCATTAATGTCCTATCTGTAAACACTCTTCTATAACCTATTTGTGAAATAAAATTTATTGTGCATTTCAGATAAATCAAATGGATATGTTGTTTTCAATCCAAAATGTCCAGAGTTATAAATCAAGATAATGTTTCAATATGATCAGAGTCAAGGAATGCAACACTTAAATTAAGGATTCCATTCCCAGGATCAAGATTAAGATCTTCTATCAGATGTAAGACAGAATTAGAAGAATTAGTAGATTTTAATGTCCCCAAATATAAAGATATAAGAGAAAATAGAATTATGAGTACTCTGCCAGTGATAATTTGATCTAAGTTAATATTAAATATATATACATATATATATGTAATTATTTGGTAGATAAAGTGAAGAGCATATACAGAGAGCATGAGGTGAGAGAGGACATCACACATTGGGGATCCCTTCATTTCTTCATGTGACTGAAATGCAGTCAGAGGAGAGACAGATAAAAGCTTCAAGAAAGAGGTAAATGAGCATTAATTAGGGGCTTTACATTCTGTTCATAATAGTATCTGAAGCACTGGAATGAAATTATTTCACGTGTTTGCTTGTCTAATATATATATGAGAGGACAGAATCAAACTTAAGAAATCATTTAGATAGGAAGTATTTTATTTTAGAATTTGAGGTTATATCTTAATATGTTTTGTTTGGTTTGCTTTACAAAATCACATATAGCAAAGAAGCTCTGTTCTAAATTGATGTTGCTTAGTAACTAGAATAATTCCAGCAATAATAATTAAAACTTTTGTTAAAGATTAACATAAGACCAGATTTTGTGCTTTGTTCAAGATACATTTATTTTAAAAATCCTGCAATTGATAGAATTAGAGTTTTATGATATAAAAGGATAAAGTTTCTGGAAAAAAATTCTTTTTAAATTATGCAACATTGTTTCCATTTAGCTATTTTTAATCACTACTGTCATGGTCTAATGAATTGGATATTCCTCTAACGTACTAATATATTTATACTGGTATAATAAAATCACATGAACAGAGGAGAAAAATTTTCCATTATAATGCAAATATATAATATTGTTTTCTACCACTTTGTGTTTCCAGGGTGAATGGACCTATAATCATGTACTGTTTCTTTCATTCATATACTTTTTTCTGTTATTACAAATTTTATTATGTACTTAAAATTTTGGTGGTGGACAAAATGTCTCATTTTGGTTACACACACACGCACGCCCACAGATGCATGCACCATGATGAAGATAAAAATTGAATAATATTGTCTCAATAATTTATCAAAGATGCATCAAGATATGGTAATTTGGAACACATTATAAAGAGGAAATCAACCCCATTAAAATAACTGTGTAGGTTCTTATTTAATTTTCAAAAAACATATGTGATTTTAAATAAGTAAACATTAAGTATTCACTTATTGAGAAATATACTAAAGTGAAAGTATAAAAGTTGTAAACCAAATTTTTTTTCCACTTACACTAAACAAAATTGCATCCTGCAATATTAGCCAGTTACACATTATTTTAATGAACTATGCACATTAGGAGAAATTATGAACATGAGGCCACATATTACAATTTACCATGTCTTTCATTGACCTTCATTGACATTTCTTCTGTGTCTTGAATACTTAATGGTCTTAGAAAGCACCTAAATGCTATCAGTGGTTCCTGTGTATGATTTTATGTGTCCTGAATGAATGCTATTTTGTTAGTCTCCTATTGCTGCTGCAAAAATCTGCAACTAACCTTGTGGCTTAAAACAGCATATATTGATTATCTTAAAGTTCTGGAGGTCAGAAGCCTGAAATAAGTCTAACTGGGGTAAATTCTAAATTTAAAAAGGGCTGTACTCCCTCTGAAGGCTGTAGGGGGAAATCTCTTTTATTCATTTTCCAGATAGATAAGGGGCCAAGGACACTTAGTGGTTTGTGGTCCCATTGCTCTCTTCAAAGCCAAGGAAGTCAGACTAAATCCTCATGCTGCTATCTCTCTGACTCTCTTTTTCTCCTCCCTTGTTCTTGCATAAGGATATATTTCATTACATTAGAACTACTTGGATAATCCCAGATAACCTCACTGTTTTAATTCACCTAATTAGCAACCTTAATCCCCTTTGCAGTCTTTATTCTCTTTGTCAGGTAACGTAACACAGTCATTGGTTCCAGAGATTAAGCTGTGGATATCTGGTGCTAGTGGTAAAGAATCGGCCTGCCAATGCATTTAAGGAGTGAAGATCCCCTGGAAAAGGGCAGGACAGGCCATTTCAGTACTCTTGCTAGGAGAATCTCCTGGACAAAGGAGCATGGTAGGCTATGATCCATAGGGTTCCACAGAGTTGGACACGACTGAAGCAACTTAGCATGCACACATCACTAAAGAAGGGAAGGGGAAGTATTTTGCTTAATAAGCCTAGCTGTGTGTGGAGAATCATTGGTAGAAGAGTAAGTGTGATTAACTAAGCATCCATCAAATAGTTATAGTGACAGTAAAACTGAAATGCTCACAATATAAAACCTCATAGTGTACCAAAATAATAAACATTATTACACTCTGTAATATACTACTTACTATAAGTTTATGATAAATGAAAGAGTTGTTATTAGATTCATGATAAATTACAGAGTTGCAATGTCCAAGCCTGAAATGACAATTTTTAAGTCACATTGCTTGTGTGATTTATCAATGTTTCAGTTTACTTATGGACTGAAATAATTCTAATTATTTTTGATTATCTTGTCACAAAGTAAACTTTTAAAAATTATCTGGATCTATTATACTCTATCCATCTACATACACATGCATGCATCTCTTAAAATTTTTACCATCTCTGTATTAACCACACATTTTCTCATAAACTTGGCAAATTAACAAGAGTTCTGACATAAAGTGAAAGAAAATCAGAATGTTTACTTATGTGTTCTGTGTGAGAGTGTACAATGGTATAAATTAGAGAAAACATTTTAGAAGTATTTTGAAGCATTGAAATTTTATATATTTTCCCATTTACTTATTAAATTACACTTGTAGAAATTTATAACAATAAAAGTGTTAATAACAGTCATCACTTATTATTGAGTATTTACTTTTGGACAGAAATAATCTAAGGCATTTACTTGTATAAACTGTTTAATTCTCAAAATGATACCATGAAATAATTTATATCACTGCCTCATTTTATGAATGAGGAATCAGGGGCACAGATAGGTTAGGGTGGTTTACTTAGGTACAAAGAGCTAATCAATAACACATATTTTTGATTCCAGACTCTGGATTCCAGAATCCTTATCACAACTGTCCCTTTTAATATAAGAAAGAGGCACGCCCAGGATGACATACATGCAAAGATCTCCTTTTCATGAAAAAATGCAAAAATTTTGTGTCAATTAATGTGAAAAGAGTTAAATATTATTCATTATAACTCCAGAAGACAATGGAATTATTTTACAGCTAGATGAAAGAAAACAGAAGACTCTACACATGACATCATCAGATAGTCAATACTGAAACCAGACTGATTATATTCTTTGTAGCCAAAGATGTAAAAGCTCTATACAGTCAGCAAAAATAAGATGAGGAGCTAATGTGGATCAGATCATGAACTCCTTATTGCTAACTTGAGACTTAAATTGAAGAAAGTAGGGAAAACCACTAGATAATTAAGGTATGACCTAAATCAAGTCCTTTATGATTATACAGTGGAAGGGACAAATAGATTCAAGGGATTAGATCTGATAAAGTGCCTGAAGAACTAGGGACAGAGGTTCGTGACATTGTATAGGAGGCAGTGATCAAGTCCATCACCAAGAAAAATAATGCAAAAAGTCAAAATGGTTGTCTGAAGGGGCCTTAAAAATAGCTGAGAAAAGAAGAGAAGCTAAAGGCAAAGGAGAAAAGGAAAGATATACCCATCTGAATGCAGAGTTCCAAAGAATAGCAAGGAGAGATAAAGAAGTCTTCCTCGGTGATCAATGCAAAGAAATAGAGGAAAGCAATAAAATGGGAAAGACTAGTGATCTCTTCCAGAAAATTAGAGATACCAAGGGAACATTTCATGCAAACAATGAATAAACAATAAAGGACAGAAATGCTATGGACCTAACAGAAGCAGCAGATATTAAGAGGTGGCAAGAATACACAGAACAACTATACAAAAAAGATCTTCATGACCCATATAACCATGATGGTGTGATCACTCACCTAGAGGCAGACATCCTGGAATGTGAAGTCAAGTGAGCATTAGGAAGCATCACTATAAACAAAGTTAATGGAGGTGATGGAATTCCAGTTGAGCTATTTCAAATCCTCAGAGATGATGCTGTGAAAGTGTTGCACTCAATATGCCAGCAAATTTGGAAAACTCAGCAGTGGCCATAGGACTGGAAAAGGTCAGTTTTCATTTCAATCCCAAAGAAAAGTAATGCCAAAGAATGTTCAAACTACCACATGATTTCACTCATCTCAGTGACGCTCGCAAAGTAATGATCAAAATCCTCCAAGCCAGGCTTCTGTAATATGTGAACTTCAAATTTCCAGATGTTCAAGCTAGATCTGGAAAAAGCAGAGGAACCAGAGATCAAATTGCCAACATCCATTGGACTATAAAAAAGCAAAAGAGTTCTAGAAAAAGATCTATTTCTGCTCCATTGACTATACCAAAGCCTTTGTCTGTGTGGATCACAACAAACTCTGTAAAATTCTTAAAGAGATGTGAATAGCAGACCACCGGACCTACCTCTTGAGAAATCTGTATGTAGGTCAAGAAGAAACAGTTAGAATGGGCATGGAACAACAGACTGGTTCCAAATCAGGAAAGGAGTACATCAAGGCTGTATATTGTCACCCTGCTTATTTAACTTATATACAGAGTAAATCATGCAAAATGCTGGGCTGGATGAAGCACAAGCTGGAATCAAGATTGCCCAGAGAAATATCAATCATCTCAGATATGCAGATGACACCTCCCATATGGCAGAAAGTAAAGAGGAACTAAAGAGCTTCTTGATGAAAATGAAAGAGGAGAGTGAAAATGTTGAGATCATGGCATTCTGCCCCATCACTTCATGCCAAATAGATGGGGAAATAATGGAAACAGTAAGAGACATTATTTTGGGGGGACTCCAAAGTCACTGCAGATGGTGATTGCAGCCATGAAATTAAAACACGTTTGCTCCATGGATGTAAAACTATAACCAACCTAGACAGCATATTGAAAAGCAGAGACATTACTTTGCCCACAAAGGTCCAACTAGTAACAGCTATGGTTTTTCAGTAGTTATGTATGAATGTAAGAGTTGGGCTATAAAGAAAACTGAATGCTGAGGAATTGCTGCTTTTGAACTGTGGTGTTGGAGAAGACTCTTGAGAGTCTCTTGGACTGCAAGGAGATCCAACCAGTCCATCCTAAAGGAGATCAGTCTTGGGTGTTCATTGGAAGGACTGATGTTCAAGCTGAAATTCTAATTCTTTGGCCATCTGATGGGAAGACCTGACTCCTTTGAAAATATCCTGATACTGGGAAAGATTGAGGGCAGGAGGAGAAGGGGACAACAGAGGATGAGATGGTTGGATGGCATCACTGACTCGATAGACATGAGTTTGAGTAAACTTCAGGAGTTGGTGAAGGACAGGGAGGCCTGACATGCTTTGGTCCATGGGGTTGCAAAGAGTTCACACAACTGAGTGACTGAACTGAACTAAACTGAAGGATAGGCACTGGCTGCTAGGTGACCCAAAGGCTTGTTTAGAGGGTTGGAGTCTCCCCATACCCCTCCCCGCCACCTCCGGACTCTGGGGAACAGAAAGGGGCTGGAAATTAAACCAATCACCAGTGGCCATTTATTTGATCAACTATGACTAGCATTAAACCCTAGAAGGAAAAGGCACAAGTTGGTAAACACATGGAGATTTGGGAAGAAACCAGTGTCTAGAAAGTTCATGGAAGACCAACGCCTCTTACCATATATTTTGCCCTATGCATTTCTTCCAATTGACTGATGTGAAGTTACAGGCTTTTTATAACAAACCAGTGATCTAGTAAGTAAAATGTTTCTCTTGAGTTCTGTGAGCCATTCTAGCAAATGAATGAAATCCAAGAAGGAGATTTTTGGGAATCCCTGATCTACAGCCAGTTCATAAGAAGTGGCTAAGAACCTGGATCTGCGATTGATTTCCTGAGTTGGAGGAGTTATTGGAACTTCCAAATTGTAACTAGTCTGTCAAAATACAGTGACGAACCGGAACTTGTAACTGAACACTAAAGTTGTGGAGATGGGCAGTCCCTTGGTATTCAGTTTAGTTCAGTTCAGTCACTCAGTCGTGCTGACTCTTTGCGACCCCTTGAATCACAGCACACCAGGCCTTCCTGTCCATCACCAAATCCTGGAGTTCACTCAGACTCACATCCATCGAGTCAGTGATGCCATCTAGCCATCTCATCCTCTGTCGTCCCCTTCTCCTCCTGCCCCCAATCCTTCCCAGCATCAGGGTTTTTTCCAATGAGTCAATTCTTCACATGAGGTGGCCAAAGTACTGGAGTTTCAGCTTTAGCATCATTCCTTCCAAAGAAAACCCAAGACTGATCTCCTGTAGAATGGACTGGTTGGACCTCCTTGCAGTCCAAGGGACTCTCAAGAGTCTTATCCAACACCACAGTTCAAACGCATCAATTCTTTGGCACTCAGCTTTCTTCACAGTCCAAATCTCACATCCATACATGACCACTGGAAAAACCATAGCCTTGACTAGACGGACCTTTGTTGGCAAAGTAATATCTCTGCTTTTCAATATGCTATCTAGGTTGGTCATAACTTTTCTTCCAAGGAGTAGGAGTCTTTTAAAAATTTCATGGCTGCAATCACCATCTGCAGTGATTTTGGAGCCCCCAAAAATAAAGTCTGACACTGTTTCCACTGTTTCCCCATCTATTTGACATGAAGTGATGGCACCAGATGCCATGATCTTCGTTTTCTGAATGTTGAGCTTTAAGCCAACTTTTTCACTCTCCTCTTTCACTTTCATCAAGACGCTTTTTAGTTCCTCTTCACTTTCTCCCATAAGGGTGGTGTCATCAGCATATCTGAGGTTATTGATATTTCTCCAGGCAATCTTGATTCCAGCTTGTGCTTCTTCCAGACCAGCATTTCTCATGATGTACTCTGCATAGAAGTTAAATAAGCAGGGTAACCAGTTCCATCACTTCATGGCAAATAAATGTGGAAACAGCATAAACAGTGGCTGACTTTATTTTGGGGGCTCCAAAATCACTGCAGATGGTGATTTCAGCCATGAGTTGAAAGACGCTTACTCCTTGGAAGAAAAGTTATGACCAACATAGACAGCATATTAAAAAACAGAGACATTACATTGCCCACACAGGTCCATCTAGTCAAGGCTATGGTTTTTCCAGTGGTCATGTATGGATGTGAGATTTGAACTGTGAAGAAAGCTGAGCACTGAAGAATTAATGCTTTTGAACCGTGGTGTTGGACAAGACTCTTGAGAGTCCCTTGGACTGCAAGGAGATCCAACCAGTCCATTCTAAAGGAGATCAGTCCTGGGTGTTCTTTGGAAGGACTGATGCTAAAGCTGAAACTCCTGTAATTTGGCCACCTCATGCAAAGAGTTAACTCATTGGAAAAGGCTCTGATGCTGGGAGGGATTGGGGGCAGGAGGAGAAGGGGATGACAGAGGATGAGATGGCTCGATGGCATCACTGACTCAATGGATGTGAGTCTGAGTGAACTCCGGGAGTTGGTGATGGACAGGGAGGCCTGGAGTGCTGCAATTCATGGGGTGGCAAAGAGATGGACACGACTGAGTGACTGAACTGAACTGAAAACTGAATTTGAAAATACATATTTTTAAAGGCAAATTATTTTCTCCAATTTACTTTTGTTATAAATCAATTCTCTCTGTCTCGGGAGCCAAATATAAGTGAGCTTTTACCATTAAAATATCTGTGGCACTTTAAGTCTTGGAGGTATTACTAAAATAAAAAATATATATATATCTCTAGTTCCAGACAATATTTTTATTTTAAATGACAAAAATTAAGCACTATTAAATAAAATAGGCAAGTTAATCATTATTCAGGATAGGAGAGTAAAGGAGACCATTATCTTGTAATACCATTCAACAAATATCCAATGAATATCTTCCTTGTGCTAAATCTATTAGGTGCTACAGATGTCAGGTAGAGATAGGCCTGATGACTGATCCACCATATAGAGCTTTCTATGAAGCAGAAGGGTCTACAGGCAATTGCAATGAAGTGTAATTAGGAATATAACAAGTACTTCCCAGAGGAAGTATAGTCTAAGTGGATAGCTCTGTGTCTAAGTAGAGAGGAAATATAGAAAGTGAAGGGAGAACACATTTTAGAACTGAAACAGGGGGGTGGTCCTAAGATGGTGGAAGAATAGGATGGGGAGACCACTTTCTCCCTCACAAATTCATCAAAAGAACATTTCAACACTGAGCAAACTCCACAAAACAACTTCTGAATGCTGGCAGAGGACATCAGGCACCGAGAAAAGCAGATCATTGTCTTCAAAAACAGGTAGAAAAAAATATAAAAGATGAAAAAAGAGACAAAGGAGGTGGGGAGGGAGCTCCATCCTGGGAAGGGAATCCCATCCCGGGAAGGGATTCTTAAGAAGAGAGGTTTCCAAACACCAGGAAACACTCTCCCTGCCGTGTCTGTGATGAGCCTTGGAAGAACAGAGGGCAACATAACAGGAAGGAAAAATAAATAAATAATTAAAACCAACAGATTACAAGCTCAACAGTAACTCCCCCAGCGGAAAAGCAGCACAGATGCCTGCATTCGCCACTAGCAAGTGGAGGCTGGGCAGGGAGGTGCGGGAGGTAAGGGCTGCAGTGCTTCTTAAGAATCGGGCAGAAACGCCCCGCGCGTAACCAGAACAAACTTGGGCTAGCAAACCAGACTGTGAGATAGCTACCACGTGAAAGGTTCAAACAGAAGACACCACCAGGACCATGCACAGAACAAAGGACGGAACGGAAATATCCGGCTGCAGACCATCCCCCGCTGGGAACAGGCAGCCAGAGCCATAAGGGCTGGAAGGGGGCAATCACAGCCCCAGAGAGACTTTACCTACCAAACTGCAAGCAGGCTTCTTTGCTAAGACTTCTGGGGGTTCTGGACAGTCACCATCTGCCTCACAAGGGGTGCCAGCAGTACACCTAGAAAACTGAGCAGCAGAGACGGGAAAGGCAATAAGTCACAGCGACTGTGCTCGCCAAACACCTGAGCTATTCGGACCTGGGAAGGGCACAAAATGCACTCCAACTGAATCTGTGCCTCTGAGGGCTACCTGAGTGCCGAACCTGAGCGACTTAGACCGGGGCAGTGCACGCAGCCTAGGGCCGGCCTCAGACGGTTCCCGGCTGAGCATCGTAGAGCCTGAGCGGTTTGTGCGCCGCAAGCAGGGGCAGGCCCAGTGGGGCTGAGACACTGTGTGCACACGACAGTGTTATTTGTTTGCAGCATCCCTCCCTCTCCACAGCGCGACTGAACAAGTGAGCCTAAAAAAAAAAAAAGGGTCCACCACCGCCCGCCTTGTGTCAGGGCGGAAATCAGACACTGAAGAGACCAGCAAACAGGAGAAGTTAAACAGAGGGAACCGCCTTGGAAGTGACCCCACGCTGCCCACAACACCAGAGAAAAGGGCAGATATATCTTTACTATTTTTAAGATCTTTTTGTTGTTATTGTTGTTGTTTTGATGTTGTTGTGTGGTTTTTTCTTCTTTTTTTTCTAACTTTTTAAAATTGTTAAGTCCTCTATTTCTCCTTTAATTTTTATTTCTATAACCTATTATTACTTTTCAAAAAAAAAAAGACCCTATTTTTTAAAGCAAAAGCCATATATAGTCTATGTGTGGTGGTTGTTATTGTTTAATAATTCTTGTGGCTTTTGGTTTTTTTTTTTTTTTTCCTTCTTCTTCTTTTCTTTAACATTGTATTTTTGAAAATCTAACCTCTACTCTAGATTTTTAATCTTTGCTTTTTGGTTTTTGTTGTCAATTTTGTACATTTAAAAACCCAAACTTCACTACCCAATTTTACCTGAGAGCAAGATTACTACCTTGACCACTCTCTCCTCCTTTGGATTCTCCTTTTTTTCCACCAGGTGGCCTCTGTCTCTTCCTTCCCTCTTCTCTTCTCTACCCAACTCTGGGAATCTCTGTGTGTTCCAGACGGTGGAGAATACCTAAGGAACTGGTTACTGGCTGGATCTGTCTCTCTCCTTTTCATTTCCCTCTTTTATCCTCCTAGCCACCTCTGTCTACTTCCTCCCTCTCCTCTTCCCTGTATAACTCCGTAAATACCTCTGAGCGGTCCAGACTGTGGAGCGCACATAAGGAAGTGATTACTGGCTAGCTTGCTTTCTCCTCTTTTGATCCCACCTCATCTCATTCCAGTCACCTCTAACTACCACTACCCCCTCCCTCTTCTTTTCTCCATGTAACTCAGTGAACCTCTCTGGGTGTCCCTCAATGTGGAGAAACTTTTCATCTTTAACCTAGATGTTTTATAATCAGTGCTGTATAGATGGAGAAGTCTTGAGGCTACTGTAAAAATAAAACTGAAAACCAGAAGCAGGAGGCTTAAGTCCAAATCCTGAGAACATCAGAGAACTCCTGAATCCAGGGAACATTAATCAATAGGAGCTCATCAAATGCCTCCATACCTACACTGAAACCAAGAACCACCCAAGGGCCAACAAGTTCCAGAGCAAGACATACCATGCAAATTTTCCAGCAACACAGGAACACACCCTTGAGCTTCAATATACAGGCAGCTCAAAGTTACTCCAAACCATTGATGTCTCATAACCCATTACTGGTCATTCCATTGCACTCCAGAGAGAAGAAATCCAGCTCCACCCACCAGAACTCCAACACAAGCCTCCCTAACCAAGAAAGATTGAGAAGCCACTGATACAACCCTACCCACAGTGAGGAAGCTCCATAATAAAGAGAACTACACAAATTCCCAGAATATAGAAAGGCCACCCCAAATGCAGCAATATAACCAAGATGAAGAGACAGAGGAATACCCAGCAGGTAAAGGAACAGGAGAAATGCCCACTAAACCAAACAAAAGAGGAAGAGATAGGGAATCTACCTGAGAAAGAATTCTGAATAATGATAGTGAAAATGATCCAAAATCTTGAAATCAAAATGGAATCACAGATAAATAGCCTGGAAACAAGGATTGAGAAGATGCAAGAAATGTTTAATAAGGACTAGAAAAAAATTTAAAAAGAGTCAATATATAATGAATAATGCAATAAATGAGATCAGAAACACCCTGGAGGCAACAAATAGTAGAATAATGGAGGCAGAAGATAGGATTAGTTAAATAGAAGATAGAATGGTAGAAATAAATGAATCAGAGAGGAAACAAGAATTAAAAGAAATGAGGACAATCTCAGAGACCTCCAGGACAATATGAAATGCTCCAACATTCGAATTATAAGAGTCCCAGAAGAAGAAGACAAAAAGAAAGACCATGAGAAAATCCTTGAAGAGATAATAGTTGAAAACTTCCCTAAAATGGGGAAGGAAATAATCACCCAAGTCCAAGAAACCCAGAGAGTTCCAAATAGGATAAACCCAAGGCGAAACACCCCAAGACACATATTAATCAAATTAACAAAGATCAAACACAAAGAACAAATATTAAAAGCAGCAAGGGAAAAACAGCAAATAACATACAAGGGGAATCCCATAAAGATTACAGCTGATCTTTCAATAGAAACTCTTCAGGCCAGGAGGGGATGGCAAGACATGCTTAAAGTGATGAAAGAAAATAATCTACAGCCCAGATTAGTGTACCCAGCAAGGATCTCATTCAAAGACAAAGGAGAAATCAAAAGCTTTACAGACAAGCAAAAGCTGAGAGAATTCAGCACCACCAAACCAGCTCTCCAACAAATGCTAAAGGATCTTCTCTAGACAGGAAACACAAAAAGGGTGTATAAACCCGAACCCAAAACAATAAAGTAAATGGCAACAGGATCATACCTATCAATAATGACCTTAAATGTAAATGGGTTGAATGCCCCAACCAAAAGGTAAAGACTGGCTGAATGGATACAAATATAAGACCCCTATATATGCTGCTTACAAGAGACCCACCTCAAAACAAGGGACACATACAGACTGAAAGTGAAGGGCTGGAAAAAGATATACCATGCAAATAGAGACCAAAAGAAAGCGGGAGTGGCAATACTCATATCCGATAAAATAGACTTTAAAACAAAGGCTGTGAAAAGAGACAAAGAAGGCCACTACATAATGATCAAAGGATCAATCCAAGAAGAAGATATAACAATTATAAATATATATGCACCCAACATAGAAGCACCGCAATATGTAAGACAAATGCTAACAAGTAGGAAAGGGGAAATTAACAATAACACAATAATAGTGGGAGACTTTAATAGTCCACTCACACCTAAGGACAGACCAATTAAATGAAAATTAACAAAGAAACGCAAACTTTAAATGATACAGTAGACCAGTTAGACCTAATTGATATCTATAGGACATTTCACCCCAAAACAATGAATTTCAACTTTTTCTCAAGTGCTCACGGAACCTTCTCCAGGATAGATCACATCCTGGGCCATAAATCTAACCTTGATAAATTCAAAAAAATCGAAATCATTCCAACCATCTTTTCTGACCATAATGCATTAAGATTAGATCTCAATTACAGGAGAAAAACTATTAAAAATTCCAACATATGGAGGCTGAACAACACGCTTCTGAATAACCAACAAATCACAGAAGAAATCAAAAAAGAAATCAAAATATGCATAGAAACTAATGAAAATAAAAGCAGTGCTAAAAGGAAAGTTCATAGCAATACAGGCATACCTCAAGAAACAAGAAAAAAGTCAAATCAATAACCTAACTCTACATCTAAAGCAACCAGAAAAGGAAGAAATGGAGAACCCCAGAGTTAGTAGGAGGAAAGAAATCTTAAAAATTAGGGCAGAAATAAATGCAAAAGAAACAAAAGAGACCATAGCAAAAATCAACAAAGCCAAAAGCTGATTCTTTGAAAGGATAAATAAAATTGACAAACCATTAGCCAGACTCATTAAGAAACAAAGAGAGAAAAGTCAAATCAATAAAATTAGAAATGAAAATGGAGAGATCACAACAGACAACACAGAAATACAAAGGATCATAAGAGACTACTATTAGCAATTATATGCCAATAAAATGGACAACATGGAAGAAATGGACAAATTCTTAGAAAAGTACAACTTTCCAAAACTGAACCAGGAAGAAAGAGAAAATCTTAACAGACCCAACACAAGCATGGAAATTGAAACTGTAATCAGAAACCTTCCAGCAAACAAAAGCCCAGGTCCAGACGGCGTCACAGCTGAATTCTACCAAAAATTTAGAGAAGAGCTAACACTTATCCTACTCAAACTCTTCCAGAAAATTGCAGAGGAAGGTAAACTTCCAAATTCATTCTATGAGGCCACCATCACCCTAATACCAAAACCTGACAAAGATGCCACAATAAAAGAAAACTACAGGCCAATATCACTGATGAACATAGATGCAAAAACCCTCAACAAAATTCTAGCAATGAGAATCCAACAACACATTAAAAACATCACATACCATGACCAAGTGGGCTTTATCCCAGGGACGCAAGGATTCTTCACTATCTGCAAATCAATCAATGTAATTCACCATATTAACAAATTGAAAAATAAAAGCCATATGATTATCTCAATAGGTGAAGAGAAGGCCTTTGACAAAATTTAACATCCATTTATGATAAAAACTCTCCAGAAAGTAGGAATAGAAGGAATATACCTCATCATAATAAAAGCTATATATGACAAACCCACAGCAAACATTATCTTCAATGGTGAAAAATTGAAAGCATTTCCCCTAAAGTCAGGAACAAGACAAGGGTGCCCACTTTCACCGCTACTATTCAACATAGTTCTGGAAGTTTTGGCCACAGCAATTGGAGCAGAAAAAGAAATAAAAGGAATCCAAATTGGAAAAGAAGAAGTAAAACTTTCACTGTTTGCAGATGACATGATCCTCTACATAGAAAACCCTAAAGACTCCACCAGAAAATTACTAGAGCTAATCAATGAATATAGTAAAGTTGCAGGATATAAAATCAACACACAGAAATCCCTTGCATTCCTATACACTAATAATGAGAAAGTAGAAAAAGAAATTAAGGAAATAATTCCATTCACCATTGCAACAAAAAGAATGAAATACTTAGGAATATATCTACCTAAAGAAACTAAAGACCTATATATAGAAAACTACAAAACACTGATGAAAGAAATCAAAGAGGACACTAATAGATGGACAAATATACCATGTTCATGGATCAGAAGAATGAATATAGTGAAAATGAGTATACTACCCAAAGCAATCTACAGATTCAATGCAATCCCTATCAAGCTACCAGCGGTATTTTTCGCAAAACTAGAACAAATAATTTCAAGATTTGTATGGAAATACAAAAAACCTCGAATAGCCAAAGCAATCTTGAGAAAGTGGAATGGAACTGGAGGAATCAAGTTGCCTGACCTCAGGCTCTACTACAAAGCCACAGTCATCAGGACAGTATGGTACTGGCACAAAGACAGAAATATAGATCAATGGAACAAAATAGACAGCCCAGAGATAAATCTGCACACATATGGACACCTTATCTTTGACAAAGGATGCAAGAATATACAATGGAGTAAAGACAATCTCTTTAACAAGTGGTGCTGGGAAAACTGGTCAACCACTTGTAAAAGAATGAAACTAGATCACTTTCTAACACCACACACAAAAATAAACTCAAAATGGATTAAAGATCTAAACATAAGACCAGAAACTATAAAACTCCGAGAGGGGAACATAGGCAAAACACTCTCTGACATAAATCACAGCAGGATCCTCTATGATCCACCTCCCAGAATTCTGGAAATAAAAGCAAAAATAAACAAATGGGATCTAATTAAAATTAAAAGCTTCTGCACAACAAAGGAAAATATCAGCAAGGTGAAAAGACAGCCTTCTGAATGGGAGAAAATAATAGCAAATGAAGCAACCGACAAACAACTAATCTCAAAAATATACAAGCAACTTATGCAGCTCAATTCCAGAAAAATAAACAGCCCAATGGAAAAAATGGGCCAAAGAACTAAATAGACATTTCTCCAAAGAAGACATATGGATGGCTTACAAACACATGAAAAGATGCTCAACATTACTCATTATTAGAGAAATGCAAATCAAGGCCACAATGAGGTACCGTTTCACACCAGTCAGAATGGCTGTGATCCAAAAGTCTGCAAGCAACAAATGCTGGAGAGGGTGTGAAGAAAAGGGAACCCTCTTACACTGTTGGTGGGAATGCAAACTAGTACAGCCACTATGGAGAATAGTGTGGAGATTCCTTAAAAAATTGCAAATAGAACTGCGTTATGACCCTGCAATCCCACTGCTGGGCATACACACTGAGGAAACCAGAATTGAAAGAGACACGTGTACTCCAATGTTCATCACAGCACTGTTTATAATAGCCAGGACATGGAAGCAACCTAGATGTCCATCAGCAGATGAATGGATAAGAAAGCTGTGGTACATATACACAATGGAGTCTTACTCAGCTATTAATAAGAATACATTTGAATCAGTTCTAATGAGGTGGATGAAACTGGAGCCAATTATACAGGGTGAAGTAAGCCAGAAAGAAAAACACCAATACAGTATACTAACACATATATATGGAATTTAGAAAGATGGTAATGATGACCCTGTATGCGAGACAGCAAAAGAGACACAGATGTGTAGAGCAGACTCTTGGACTCTGTGGGAGAGGGAGAGGGTGGGATGATTTGGGAGAATGGCATTGAAACATGTATACTATCATGTAAGAAATGAATCGCCAATCTATGTTTGATGCAGGATACAGGATGCTTGGGGCTGGTGCACGGGGATGATCCAGAGAGATGATATGGGGTGGGAGGTGGGAGGGGGGTTCATGTTTGGGAACTCATGTACACCCGTGTTGGATTCATGTCAATGTATGGCAAAACCAATACAGTATTGTAAAGTAAAATAAAGTAAAAAAAAGAAAAAGAAAAAAAAGGAACTGAAACAAAATAATACATTACTGAAGAATAAATTGTTGGTTTGAGAGTGAGGAGATGATAAGGGATCAGGCTGTCCTCTCAAAAATAGGTATTAAATATGTCTGCTACTACTACAGTCCATAATACATCAGCTCTTCCTTTAAATACTGTAGTAGCTTCCCACCCATCCTCCTATCTTCCCCTCTTTCTCCCATACAGTAGAAGGTATGAGCTTTTAAAATATATACACTGTATATAAAATACTTGATACATTTATCTGTTTAAAGCCATCCAATATTTTTTATCAAGGGCTTCCCTGATGGCTCAGCAGGTAAGGAATCTGCCTGCAATGCAGGAGACACAGGAGGCATGGGTTCAATCCCTGGGTGGAGAATATCCCCTGGAGAAGGAAATGGCAACCCACTCCAGTATCCTTGCCTGGAAAATCCCATCAACAGAGGAGCCTGGTGGGTTACAGTGCATGGAATCATAAAACATCAGACATGACTGAGCACAAGGCACATGCCATGACTTTTATCAATATGAAAGGAAATTTGGATCTTGTCTCTCAAGCAAATGACATCTCTTTCCACTACTCACTGAATTTCAACCAGAGTGATCTTTCAGTTTTTCAAAATCAGCAAGATCTTTCTTGTATAAACAAATTCAAATTTAGTTTTCCTGTAAGCTAAATCCTCTCTTCTACTGCATGTATTTGCTTGCTTGCTGACAAATATTTATCTTTTAATTATCAGTTTCAATATTTTAATTTCAACAATTCCTTCCTGGAAGCCCAGTGTAACTTTCATCTTTATTTAGCTCAATACCACCTGACCAGCACATAGGATTATGACTGACACATAGTAGGAGCTCAATAAATATTTGTTGAAGTGAATGAGTGGAGGAAAGACAAGCAATGACCAAATAAGTAATGCAGAGTTTCAAGCTTATCTGAGTGCCTTATGTAAATGGATTGGAGAATGCTTTTTTGAAAACAAACGAAAATGTAATTAGGAGACAGAGTAATCCCATTAGCCCATGTATTGAGGAAGAAATAATGGTTGACAAGTCTAGGAAGATGAACCATGATGAGGAAATACATGGTTTGAAAAATGTTATGTTGTGCTATGCTTAGTCCCTCAGTCATGTCTGACTCTTTGTGACCCATGGACTGTATAGCCTGCCAAGCTCCTCTGTCCATGGGGACTCTCTAAGTAAGACTACTAGAGTGGGTTGCCATGCTCTCCTTCAGAGAATTTTCCCAACCCAGGGATCAAACCCAGGTCTCCCACATTGCAGGTGGATTCTTTACCATCTGAGCCTCCAGGGAAACCCAAGAATACTGGAGTGGGTAGCTGTCTCTTCTCCAGGGGATCTTCTGACCCAAGAATGTAACCGGGCTCTCCTACATTGTAGGTGGATTCTTTACCAGCTGAGTTACCAGGGAAGCCTGAAGAGGTGTTATAGACATGTAATTAATAGCACTTTTTAACTGATTGGCTGTGGTTAATAAGTGAGACATAAATAACAGAATCATGGAAGATATCTGATTTCCTCCCTTAAAAACAGAGTGAATTGTGTCATTTTATTTTTTATTTGAGAAAAGAAACAAAGAAACAAATCTGATTCTTTGTGACCTCCTGAACTGCAGTATGCCAGGCTTCTCTGTCCTTCGCTATCTCTTGGAGTTTGCTCAAATTCAAGTCTTATGAGTCAGTGATGCCATCCAACTATCTCCTGCTTTGCTGCCCCATTCTCCTGCCCTTAATGTTTCCCACCATCAGGGTCTTTTCCAACCAGTTGGCTCTTTGCATCAGGTGACCATATTATTGGCAGTTTCAGCATCAGTCCTTCAATGAATATTCAAGGTTAATTTCCTTTAGGATTGACTGGTTTGATCTCCTTGCTGTCCAAGGGACTCTCAAGAGTCTTCTCTAGCATGACAGTTCAAAAGCATCAATTCTTCGGTGCTCAGCCTTCTTAATGGTCCAACTCTCACATCTGTAAATGACTACTGAAAAACCATAACTTTAACTATACAGATCTGTGTCAGCAAAATGATGTCACTGCTTTTTAATATGCTGTCTAGGTTTATTACAACTTCGCTTCCAAGGAGCAAGTGTCTTTTAATTTCATGACTGAAGTCACCATCCACAGTGATTTTGGAGACCAAAAAAATAAAATCTGTCACTCCTTCTACTTTTTCAACTTCTATTTGCCATTGACTTTTGGGACTGGATGCCAATCTTAGTTTTTTGAATGTTGAGTTTTAATCCACCTTTTTCACTCTAATCAAGAGGCTCTTTAGTTCCTCTTTGTTTTCTGCCTTTTGGTGGACGTCATCTGCATATCTGAGAAGGGCTATCTCAGAAGATCAATCTAAATAGGAGATGTGATGATGCAGTCTTTTCTGTTACATCAAATAACTGGAAGCATGCTATTAGAATGAGCTACTTGGACAAAGTGTTGAGGAGAAAGAAAATAAGATTTTTAAGATATTCAAGTGTTAAAAGAAGAAGAAGAAGAAGAAGAAGTAGGGACTGCAAAGAAAACCAGAAAAATGGCTTTGGACAAAACTAGGGGAATTTGATATCATAAATGCAAAGGATGAAAATGCCTGATGTCTGAGGATATGATCAACAGACTCGATGCAAAGTGCTCTTCAGTTGAACAGTTCATTGCATTGGCAAGATTACTGTTTAAATTAATTTTATTGGAGTATAGTTGTTTTACAATATTGTGTTAGTTTCTACTACATAGCAAAATGTATCAGACACACACACACACACATATATCCCCTCCATTTTGAAATTCCTTCCCATTCAGGTTACCATAGAGAATTAAGTAAAGATCCTTGTGATATAGACTAGGTTCTCATTAGTTATCTTTTAATACATAATATCAATAGTGTTTATTTGTAAATCCCAGTTTCCCAATTCCTCCCACCCTCAACTATCCCTCCTTGGTATCCATACATACATTTGTCTGGTTTGGTTTGCAAATAAGATCATCTGACACCACCCGTATGGCAGAAAGTGAAGAGGAACTAAAAAGCCTCTTGATGAAAGTGAAAGTGGAGAGTGAAAATGTTGGCTTAAAGCTCAACATTCAGAAAACGAAGATCATGGCATTTGGTCCCATCACTTCATGGGAAATAGATGGGGAAACAGTGGAAACAGTGTCAGACTTTATTTTTGGGCCCCCAAAATCACTGCAGATGGTGACTGCAGCCATGAAATTAAAAGACTCTTACTCCTTGGAAGAAAAGTTATGACCAACCTAGATAGCATATTCAAAAGCAGAGACATTACTTTGCCGACTAAGGTCCGTCTAGTCAAGGCTATGGTTTTTCCTGTGGTCATGTATGGATGTGAGAGTTGGACTGTGAAGAAGGCTGAGCGCTGAAGAATTGATGCTTTTGAACTATGGTGTTGGAGAAGACACTTGAGAATCCCTTGGACTGCAAGGAGATCCAACCAATCCATTCTGAAGGAGATCAGCCCTAGGATTTCTTTGGAAGGAATGATGCTAAAGCTGAAACTCCAGTACTTTGGCCACCTCATGCGAAGAGTTGACTCACTGGAAAAGACTCCGATGCTGGGAGCGATTGGGGGCAGGAGGAGACGGGGACGACCGAGGATGAGATGGCTGGATGGCATCATTGACTTGATGGACATGAGTCTGAGTGAACACCGCGAGTTGGTGATGGACAGGGAGGCCTGGCGTGCTGCGATTCATGGGGTTGCAAAGAGTCGGACATGACTGAGCTACTGAACTGAACTGAACTGAACTGATACCGTAATGGCACCTCACTCCAGTACTCTTGCCTGAAAAATCCCATGGACGGAGGAACCTGGTAGGCTGCAGTCCATGGGGTCGCTAAGAGTTGGACACGACTGAGCGACTTGACTTTCACTTTTCACTTTCATTCATTGGAGAAGGAAATGGCAACCCACTCCAGTGTTCTTGCCTGGAGAATCCCCAGGATGGGGGAGCCTGGTGGGATGCCATCTATGGGTTCGCACAGAGTTGGACATGACTGAAGTGACTTAGCAGTAGCATACCATTTTAACAGCTTTATTTCATTCTAGTTCAGTTCAGTTCATTCGCTCAGTCCTGTCTGACTCTTTGCGACTCCATGAACCACAGCCCGCCAGGCTTCCCTGTCCGTCACCAACTCTCGGAGTTTATCCAAACTCACGTCCATTGAGTTAGTGATGCCATCCAATCATCTCATACTCTGTCGTCCCCTTCTCCTCCTGCCTTCATTCTAGGAAAGTAGCAAAAATGTAGAGTTTAAGGCTGAATGGGATTAGAAACAATAGGATGAAAACAATTTTTTTCAATAACTGTACCTATGAAAGAGAAGAGAACAACAATACTAGAGAGAGAGGGTACAAAGTATTTTTTGGTGCTGAAGAGACAAGTGCATCATTAACTCTCTCTGGGAAGGATTTAATTTGGAAGGAGTAGCAGCAGAAAGTCTATAATTAAAAAAGGTACATCCCACTCCCGAGAAGGCAAGAATATTTGAGAATCTTATGATTATTAGGATTAACAATGGATTAATTAGTTCAGGAAGTGGGACAGACAGTACGGATTGATGAAAATGTAAAAGTTTAGTGGCAAGAAAATTTGTTCTGTTCCTATCTAGAGTCTTCAATTTTCTGTGAAAAGTGCAATTAATGTCACTTAGAGTGAGACAAAGTGTGCTCATCAATGGTAAAAGAAGACTAAAGTTTTGAAATAGCTACATGACACTGCACTAGAGGATGCAAATTATTAGACTGATGTTCTTTATCTGCTATGTATTTAACTAAATTCTACTTTATATTCCCACTAATTTCAAAATATTTAAAATGCTTCTATTGTGTAAATTTGCATGAACTAGAATAATTGAATATTGAAGAATAAAGAGATAATAATTTCACACACATATCTTATTCTTTCCTCCATATCCATTTGAAAAATCTAGTGGGACTGCCTAAAACTGCATTCCTCAAATGGGAGGGAGTCATAGGAAGGGGCAAGTCATGATGAGTTTGAAAGGAGCAGACTTTTGCTTTGGGATGAAGCTGACCTGTACACTTGAATAAACACGTTCAGCTGAAACTGATAGGCCTTATTTCTCCCAATGCAACTAATTATTTAATGTCAAGTCAAGCATTAAAATAGTAACATTAAATAGTTGCAGATTGCATTGATACTCTAGTTTTATTTTTACAACAGCCTTAATAGAGAAGTTAATATGTCTAATTTTGAAACACACTAAAACACTTTGAAAACATTTTCAACTTTATAATGCTGCCTAAAATGGCAACCCACTCCAGTATTCTTGCCTGGTTAACCCCATGGAAAAAGGAACCTGGGGGCTGGGGGCTGCAGTCTAGGGGATCATAAAGAGTCAGATATAAGTTAGCTAATAAACAATGAACAAAAAGATAGCTTAGACCCTGCTATACCAAGATAGCCAGAGATCTATTATTACTAGAGTTTTATCCATTTATCTAAATGTGTAAATGAGTGCTGTTTGTATTCAAGAAAGTAATGCATTATAGAATACAAAAATAACCAAATAAACCCCCAATTCTTACATATCAACTTTTTTTTGGTGAGTGCAAGAAACTCTAATGAGAAAAAAATACATCAAAATATGTTGTATTGCTTTTGTTATTATGTTTCTATACGAATCTCTTGAGAAAGTATTATTATTAACAGTAGTTATTGCTCTTGAAACCATATTGCCTTTCCAATAAAATATAATCCACATTGTCTTGAACTTTATAAAAGTAGACTGGAAACACATGCAATAATAGCACAGATATCTCTGGTTTTCCTCTCCTAAAATCACAAAAGTAATTACAACAGTTGCTGCCTGTGTAAAATCTCCCTGATAATTTTACTAAATATTTTTTTTTTCTTTCTTAAACTATTGAGTGATTTTACTTTTGGTCATTTAAAGAGTTGTGAACTAGCTTTTGGTTTTAATAGAACAGGAACAACTTTGGAAACATTTTAAGAGTGGCAGTCTCTGTATGCACATATAGTCACTTGTAGTGTATATTTTCATCATTATTTTAAAATATGCATTCCAGATTTTCTGTTATTCAGTTATGCTCAAATGACATTGAAAAGCAGACAAAGCATTCTATTCAATTCTATGAGTTAGTGACATGCAGCTTAAATAAATATATATTAGCTTCATGAAACAAGACTTTTGTAAAGTTGATGATTTTTCATTTCTTGACTAGATTACCCACTGTAGTAATCAGTTAAGATCTATTTAGGATTGGTATGATGCATCTTCAGAGTATTGGAAAAGATGTAGGTGTTTGAAATCACTTGGTGATATAAGAAATATTTACATCTTTATACATTTATATAAAATATAATTATAGATAATATATGGAAAAACTACTTTTAAATGTTTATGTTTTCTATGTAGAGAAAACAGTAGAACAATCAAACAATGTAATGTAGGCAGTTTTTATTTTAGCCCATGATGGATTCCATTATTTCTTTCAAATGAATTTGACCATTTATTTTGTTGTCATAGACCATCCTGCACTCTACTGTATTGTGTATAGTGGTAGCTATGCCCTTAAATCAGAAAGTATGTTATTCTTTTTAGAATACCCAAGTCACCACTGAAAATTATACCAGTAAAATTTTATCAGTGGCTTATGTGGAGGTCGGTAGACCTGTTTTCTATATGCCCTGAGAAATGTTTCTATTTGTTTACTTATTTCATATAATTTCTTGTTATCTAGGTTGAATCTATTTCTTTGTCTATTTCTTCTCTACTAGTATGTGCTATGAGGGCAGAGCAAGAATTCTCATCTTCGCCCAGAGAGAATCTTTTGCTGATTAGAGTTGAAGATATCAATGATTCCTGAGACAGAAGTGGAGATATAATATTGCATAAATTGGTAAATTCTTCTTCACCATAGCAGCTAATGAAACACTTTTTGTTTTACAGAAAGGAAACCAAGAAACTGAAAGACAAGCTTAGGAAAATACATGCATTTGAATGATTTAAATCATGAGAAAATAGCCTTTTTTAAAATTCACAATTACGTTTGACTGATTCTTTGCATTTTTCCCAATATTTACAATTGTTTCAGAAATGTAGAACAGATTTATAATTAAACTGTAAATTTAACACCTACAAAAATTAGGCCAAAAATAAGCTAAAAGGATTCATTTAGCTAAGGGCAGGTGTAGGGTGTTGAGTAGCATTTAAATTCTTTAAATTTGCTGAGGATAAAAAGGACAGTACCTGATGAACTATGGACAGAGGTTCATGACATGGTACAGGAGACAGGGATCAAGGCTGGTGCATGGGGATGATCCAGAGAGATGATGTGGGGTGGGAGGTGGGAGGGGGATTCAGGATTGGGAGCTTGTATACACCCGTGGCGGATTCGTGTCGATGTATGGCAGAACCAATACAGTATTGTGAAGTAAAATAAAGTAAAAATGAAAAAAAAAAAAAAAGACAATAACCAAGAAAAAGAAATGCAAAAAAGGCAAAATGGTTGTCTGAAGAGGCCTTACAAATAGCTGAGAAAAGAAGAGAAGCAAAAAGCAAAGAAGAAAAGGAAAGATACACCCATTTGAATGCAGAGTTCCAAAGAATAGCAAGGAGAGATAAGAAAGCCTTCCTTAGGGATCAATGCAAAGAAATAGAGGAAAATGATAGAATAGGAAAGACTAGTGATCTCTTCGAGAAAATTAGAGATACCAAGGGAACATTTAATGCAAAGATGGGCTCAATAACGGACAAAGATGTTATGGACCTAACAGAAACAAAAGATATTAAGAAGAGGTGGCAAGCATACAAGAAGAACTACACAAAAAACATCCTCACAACCCAGATAACCACAATGGTATGATCACTCACCTAGAGCCAGACATCCTGGAATGTGAAGTCAAGTGGGCCTTAGGGAGTATCATTATGAACAAAGCTAGTGGATGTGATGGAATTCCAGTTGAGCTATTTGAAATCTTAAAAGATGATGCTATGAAAGTGCTGCATTGACTATGCCAGCAAACTTGGAAAACTCAGCAGTGGCCACAGGACTGAAAAAGATCAGTTTTCATTCCAATCCCAAAGAAAGGCAATGCCAAAGAATGCTCAAACTACCACACAATTACATTCATCTCACACACTAGTAAAGTAATGCTCAAAATTCTCCAAGCCAAGCTTCAGCAATAGGTGAACCGTGAACTTCCAGATGTTCAACCTGGTTCTAGAAAAGGCAGAGGAACCAGAGATCAAATTGCCAGCATCTGCTGGATCATGGAAAAAGCAAGAGAGTTCCAGAAAAACATCTATTTCTGCTTTATTGACTATGCCAAAGCCTTTGACTGTGTAGATCACAATAAACTGTGGAAAATTCTGAAAGAGATGGGAATACCAGACCACCTGACCTGCCTCTTGAGAAACCTATTTGCAGTTCAGGAAGCAACAGTTAGAACTGGACATGGAACAATGGACGTGTTCCGAATAGGAAAAGGAGTATGTCAAGGCTGTATATTGTCACCCTGCTTATTTAACTTATACACAGAGTACATCATGAGAAATCCTGGGCTGGAAGAAACACAAGCTGAAATCAGGATTGCCAGGAGAAATATCAATAACCTCAGATATGCAGATGATACCACCCTATGGCAGAAAGTGAAGAAAAACTAAAGAGCCTCTTTGTGAAAGTGAAGGAGAGTGAAAAAGTTGGCTTAAAGCTGAACATTCAGAAAACGAAGATCATGGCATCCGGTCCCATCACTTCTTGGCAAATAGATGGGGAAACAGTGGCTGACTTTATATTTTTGGGCTCCAAAATCTCTGCAGATGGTGACTGCAGCTATTAAATTGAAAGATGCTTGCTCCTTGGAAGGAAATTTATGACCAAGCTAGATAGTATATTGAAAAGAAGAGAGATTACTTTGTCAACAAACGTCTGTCTTCAAGGCTATGGTTTTTCCAGTAGTCATGTATGGATGTCAGAGTCAGAGTATAAAGAAAGCTGAGTGCTAAAGAATTGATGCTTTCAAACTGTGGTGTTGGAGAAGACTCTCTTGAGAGTCCCTTGGGCTGCAAGAAGATCCAACCAGTCTATCCTAAAAGGAAATCAATCCTGGATGTTCATTGGAAGGACTGATGTTGAAACTGAAACTCCAATATTTTGGCCACCTGATGGGAGGAGCTGACTCATTTGAAAAGTCCCTGATGTTGGCAAAGATTGAAGGCAGAAGGAGAAGTGTCTACAGAAAATGAGATGGTAGATGGCATCACCGACTCAATGGACACAAGTCTGGGTAAACCTCCGGAGTTGGTGCTGGACAGGGAGGCCTGGCGTGCTGCAGTTCATGGTGTCGCAAACAGTCAGATACGACTGAGCAACTGAACTGAACTGAACTGAAATACTTTGACAGTTGCGAATATTAGCAGAGCTATTCTGTGTGAGAAAATATATATATATTTTTTAGAATTAGTACATAAAATAATTCAGTTTGCTTGATTTCAAGCCCTTTTAGCCAATATTTTATGTATAATCAGTTTACAGTGTATTTATCATTGATGGGCTAGTATACTTTTTTAAATTTTTACTCATTGTTTAAGAGCTGTATGTCAAGGGTCTACTCTTTCTAGGCTGTTGACTCTGTACTGAATTTAAAATTGTGACTGTATCTATATCTATATCTATGGGTATGTGCATGCGTGCTCAGTCACTTCAGTGTGTTAGGATATTTGTGACCCCATGGACTGTAGCCCACGAGGCTCCTCTATCCATGGGACTCTCCAGGCAAGAATACTGGAGTGGGTTGCCAGGCCCTCCTCCAGGGCATCTTCCTGATCCAGGAATCGAACCCGTGTCTCCTGAATCCTCTGCGTTGCAGGCAGAGTCTTTACTGCTGAGCCACCAGGGAAGCCCAGTGATATTCATATCTTTCTATATATCTCACCCCACAGAGCTTTAAATTTATCAGGAGAAAAGAGGGAAGGCTAATTATATAAAATCTTCTACATGTTACAGCCACCTAAGAGAACATGAAGAAAAATTATAGTATAATTTAGATGGAGGTATAAACTAAGATAGAGACCAAATTTTATTGAAAATTTGAACAAATTCTCAACATTTAAAATTGATATTAGAGAGGAAATTTTGTCTTACTGGTCTCTTTTAAAAAGCTGTAAGATGTGACGGTACTTGGAAAATACACATGTAGTACTGGTCCAATGGGTCTGAAAGCAAGCACCCCTTTTAAACAAGTGACACCTCAGCCAGATCTATGTATCCCACCATCCCATATTTATAGATTTAGAATCAGATGGATAATTGGCATTTTCATTTACTATCTAGCCAGTTAAAATACAGTTTGCATATAAAGGGATTTCCTGGTGGCTCAGATGATAAATAATCTGCCTGCAATGCAGGAGACCTGAGTTTGATCCTGGGTTGGGAAGATCCCCTGGAGGATTGCATGGCAACCCACTCGAGTATTCTTGCCCAGAGTAACCCATGGACAGAAGAGCCTAGCAGGCTACAGTCCATGGGGTCACAAAAATCTGACACAACTAATTGACTAACATTTTCACTTTACTTTTGTGTAAAAAAAATAAAAATTATACAAAGAAAGAAAACAAACAACAACAAAAAACCTTGGTCTTCTTGTATACCAGGCCTTTGTAGTTATGTATAATTCTTCTAAGGCAAGTTATTTAAAGCTTTCTGAAGGAAATGATATATAATCTGAAATCTGAAGGATGGACAGAGAAATAACAAAGGAGAATTTAGCTGTTAGGCATTTATTCTCTCAAATAATAAATACAGTTCAGTTCAGTTCAGTCATTCAGTCGTGTCTGACTCTTTGTGACCCCATAATAAATACAAGTACCCAGTATGTGGCAGGAATTGAGGTATATTGGTTTGGACATATACTTAGTCTCTGCTCTAACAGAGCTCACAGTTCACCAAGGGAAATGTATGTACCAGACTTATGACTTGGACGAGCATGAAATATGGAATTTGAACAAGTTCACTATGGCTGAAGGTAGAGCCTGAGGTTGAAAATGCTGATACATTACTTTGAACAGAAAGACAGGCTCTATGTTGAAGGCCTTATGAGTCATGTTAAGAAAATCTGACTTTATTCTCTCTTTTTTTTTTTTTTGACTTTATTCTAAAGACAGATAAATGAGAAGGCATGGCACAATTTTAGGGAACTAACACAATTGTGTGTGTGTGTGTGTGTTACACTTGATAAGGGTGTCATTAACTGCAGATTGGAGAGTTATTCAGAGAGGTGGACCATGGAAGAATATAGTCTGGTTAATTCACTGTATCATTAACATAGTGGGAGTAATTGTGGGTTGGGTTGAAGTAGTTCAGATGTCGATGATCAGGAATGAATTGAATAAAAAGCTACATGATTCAGAATAAGAATGAATGTAAAGATATTCATCTCACTTTTCTCAGTAGCTAATACACTTCCTGGTACATAGGAGACATCAGAAATGTTGTTATAAATTATTTTGTTATACACTGTCTGTGTTATAAATGTGATAGAGGAAGAAAGGTATTGAAATGGTGATGAGCATAAACTCTGGATTCAGACGGTTTGAATTCAAAATTCAGACTCTGTTGTTTATTTCAAGATTCTGCCTTCCATTAACTGTGTGACATGAGGCACATTGCTTAACTTTATTGTGCGTCAGTTTCCTCAATTGTAAAATGGAGCTTATATTGCTGCAAGGATTCAGTGTGATCCTGCATGCAAATGACTTTACGTGGTGCTAACCAAACACAGAGAGATCAAAAGTCCTGGGTCTGTCCTAATCAGCAAGATGGGCCATTGTTCTTCTCTAACCTTTGATCCAAGTGAGTACAACCTAAGAGAAATTCCAGACACCAAAAAATAGCTGGATATGAAAATACAAAGAGGGACAGTAAAAGCACAAGAGAATATGGGAGGTGTCATTACTACGAGCAAGTCTTGCAGTTCTAAGCCTCTTTGAAACAGAAAAAAAGGTGATTAAATACATCAGCTAAACTGCAGTTTCTCATGAATTGTAATGTTCAGAGTAAGAGAGAAATGTAGCAAGACTAGAAAGCCGGATTATTTTAAATTACAATTGCAATTATTTTAAATTACCTTAAAGCACAATTACAAAGGAGAAAAACTACACGAGAGGACAAATTAGAAAAGAGTACTCACGTTGATTTGTTCGTTCCCTGATAGCTCAGTTGGTAAAGAGTCTGTCTGCGTGCAGGAGATCCCAGTTCAATTCCTGGGTCTGGAAGACCCTCTGGAGAAGGGATAGGCTACCCACTCTAGTATTTTTGCCCTTCCCTTGTGGCTCAACTGGTAAAGAATCTGCCTGCAATGCTGGAGACCTGGGTTTGATCCCTGGGTTAGGAAGATCCCCTAGAGAAGGGAAAGGCTACCCACTCCGATATTCTGGCCTGGAGAATTCCACAGACTGTATAGTCCTTGGGGTCGCAAAGAGTTGGACACCACTGAGCAACTTTCACTTCACTGACTTAGATTCAAAAGATCATTTAGCTAACAAGCCAGTGAACTAAAATGCAACTCATTTTGTTTGTAGTTAATCATTGGTCTAGATAGATGAGGCCTTATGTAATAATGAGTGAAGTTTATTGAGATGTAGCAAAGTAACCGATGACGGTGGTAAAGGAGCCTCCAGTAAGATTGAAAAGAAACAATTAAAAAATTGTTGTTGTTGGTGGTGGTGTTGCTCAATCACTAAATCACATTCAACTCTTGGCCACTGCATGGATTACAGCAAACCAGGCTTCTCTGTTCTCTACTATTTCCTGGTATTTGCTCAAATGTATGTCCATTGAATTTAATAGGTTATATAACCATCTCATCCTTTGCCGCCCCCTTCTCCTCTGGCCCTCCGTCTTTCCCAGCATCAGTGTGTGTGTGTTAGTCACTCTCAGTCATGCCCAGCTCTTTGTTACCCCATGCACTGTAGCCCACTAGGCTTCTCTGTCCATGGGATTCTCTAGGCAAGAATACTGGAGTAGGTTGCCATGCCCTTCTCCAGAGGATCTTCAAACCCTGGTCTCCTGCATTGCAGGCAAATTCTTTACTGTTTGAGTTACAGGGAAGTACTAGCACCAAGGTCTCTTCCAATGAGTCAGCTCTTCACATCAAGTGACCAAAGTACTTACTGGAGGTTCAGCTTCAGCATATAAGTGGCAGAAATATTTCTGAGTGGAAAAAATTTTAATTTTTTAGATGAAGAGTTCTTCTAAAGTAAGACTTTGTCTTGACTAATGACAGCTCTTCCTTCCCCCAAGGCAGAACTTGAATCAGAGACTTGCAAATAGTTAGCTTATTTCCAAAGCAGTATTAAGGAGTGAGTGATATAGAGGGGAAAAATAAAAAGACCAATTCAATAATTAGTTAAGGGGGATGGTTTATGAAGTTGGTCACCAATTTGACAACTGATGTTTAATCCTGTGTGACATTCTGTGGAGTCTTTGTAAAAGAATATTGCAACTGTGTACAGGGATTGAGTTATTAAAGAGGAACTCTTATCCCCTGTCCACATCCATCATTGGTCAAGCATGGGTTCACCTGTGAATGGCAGTTGTGTCACTTGGAAAGTTCTAAGACTGGATGCAAGAGGCACTGTGACCATGAGCTGGTAGGGTGAACCTGTGAGGTAGGTAAAATCTACTCTGAATCAATCAATTTGACATTGGCAGTTGGGGCTAGAAGGATTTAAGTGATCTCCATGCATGCCTGCTAAGTCACTTCAGTCATATCCGATTCTTTGAGACCTAATGTAGCCTCGTGTAGCCTGCCAGTCTCTTCTGTCCATGGGATTCTCCAGGCAAGAATACTGGAGTGAGTTGCCTGCTCTCTTCTAGGGGATTTTCCTGACCCAGGGATTGAACCCACGCTTCTTGTGACTCCTGCATTGGCATGCAGGTTCTACCGAAGGAGGCTAATACAATTCCTATCATTATTAGGGAAAAGTGTCGAAGTAAAAGAATGAGGAATATATCCTGTAAGTCTTCAGTGAAGGAGGAGATTTTCTTCAGTCAATTCAAAATTTGTTTCCCTCAGATTCTCAAATGTAATAAATATTACAAGAATGGGAAGAGTTTTATTTTGCTTTATTTGTAAACCATTATTACCTAGTAATTTTATTCTCAGTAAATGAGTAAAGATTGTTTTTGTTATACTTGATATTTTTGTTGTTGTCTTTAAAATGATGATAGACATACTTATACATGAAAGGACTCAGGTATCATTAGAGTTCTATACTCCTGGAACAAGTAATTATCTAAAATTACTTTCCAGACAAGAAGGGTAGAATACAAAATGGCTCTAAAACAGTGTTGAAAAGAAGATATGAAAGAACAGGAAGTAAACACTAAGAGGAGACAGCAAATGCTATATAGTCTCATCTACTCATTTTATCCACATAGAGTACTATATTCCCTCTCCCTATTTTCTATCACAGGCAAACCATTCATTTCTTTCCTAAAGCTTGCTATTTTAAAATGTTTACGTGTATAATAGATGCATTCTTCTTAGTCTCCACTGAACCACCAGGACCAGAGTACCAAAAATATATCTTTCTTCACCATTCTACAGTCAAGAGCATGTTCATTGTGTAAAATTGGACATTTTTACTGAATTAATTAATGTATTAATTTCCAGTTAATGGCAGGGGAGAGTGAAATTGTACTCCCAAAGAGCATAAATAAATGTTCCATAAGCTCAAAGAGTCTTTGAAGTTGCTTGATTTGTTTTAGAAATTCAAGCACATTTTGAATTTTATTACCCACTCTATTCATGTTTCTACTGATTAATCAAAATAATGGTTTAATTTGCTTATCTGGAATAACATTCTTGCTTTAGTGAGATTGCAAATGTTTACTAATTAACAGTTTAGTCCCTCCAGTGCTGCATGTCTCTTTAGAAAAAAATGACAAAAATCTAGTGCAATATACTAGATAAATTCACACTTTTGAATAACAGACATGTTTTTAGCTTTTGAACAACTTTTTGAAATTTGATAAATCAGGATTTAAAGGTTCTTCTCTTCTTTTCCTGCAGAATGTGATAAGGTCTGCACTCTCATACTTGAGTATCATGAACCCCTAATCACTTGCTTGACCATAAAGCAATTTAAAATATGTGTTTCAGATATTGTCACTATGTAAAAGAGCCTTGCCATTTAGAATTTTTATATTTGTGACATGGAGCGTGAGAGTTACTTAGCTTCTGGCTGGAGAGCATTTTTCTCATTCTTTCCTGGGCATCATAAGTGAGTAGCCTTAGTAAAATCTGATTTAAATTCTGAATCTTAGCATACTTCCACATTCGGCTCTTCAAAGTGTGCAGCAATTAAAACACACACACACACATACTTATGAAATACTCAATTATCCAAATTATAAATTAATAATTATAGTGAAGAGAACCGAACAGCTTCAACTATAAGTGTACTTTGCCATTCTTATTTAACATACTCTCCCTTCCTAAAACACATATGTGATGATAAAGGAATTTAAGTAAGGCAACTCTTTCTCACGTGATACCCTCTGTGATAACAAGAGCTTAGTCATATTAATCCACTTTTCTAATTTCTTTTATCTCCTTGCTCTGCTAAAAAAAGGGGAATTCTTATTCTCTTGGATTCTGTTCTCAGTGGTTCTAAGTTTAAGATCTTACCTTCAAATCCAAAAGGGGAAAAGTCACTTAAAGTAGTTCTCTTACTTAAGTGAATTTTCATAATAATATTTTGACAAAATGAAAACAAAACCCTCAGGGGATTCTTTCCATTTTTTCCTTCATTATGAAGGTCAATTTATCAGGACTTGTTTTTCATTGACTTATTTCAATTTTATGAATTTTTTAAGAACGTACTTATCTAATATTTAAATCAATGCCATCACCTTTGTCAAGAAGAAAATAATATATTATGATGATAATTAACATACTTTATTATATCTAGCTGAGTAATAAAAATTTTCTTGTAATTCAGTTATTAAAATAATATAATTTAAGAAAATTATATTTTACGTTCATTATCTAACTGTAAAATATTAAAGAGTAGTATCATTTGTAAATATAGTATTTTGCATTGTATGTAATAATATTTTTTCTTGGTATAATCAGTTTATCATAATTTTCCATTTTATTTTTTTCTCTACTTTTCTACAACCAACCTGTGTGACATGACTTTTAACCTCAATAAATTAGCATATCTCAAAACGTAAAATTATAAGTTTACTTAAAAGTTAAATACAATCACTAAATATTTCTATGTATTCCTCTGTGTGTGTGTCTTACTTCCCATCCTTGTGAAAATAATCTTTTTTTGAGAAATATTCTCAGATACTAAACAAATATATAGATAATTCCTTGATAATTGATAATCGAAAGTCTGCTAGAAAAATACTTAAAGGTTATTTAGAATCTTTTAAAGTAATTTTTAAAGTAGTCTCGTAATTCAATTTGTAATGTTACTTCATATGGTAAGTGGTATCTTATGAGAAGATCTTGTCTTGAATCTATTATTCTTTTATAATTTATGTATTCTTTGTCTTCAAGTAATTTATATATAGAAAAAAACTGGTTCTCTCCAAACCAATTACAAACTAATCACCATACAAACAAAACCCTAAACCCAGGGGTGTAAAACAGTCCTAAATTATGCCACTAGATAATGTTCACATAATGGGCCTTCATTTTAGTTATCTAAAAGCAAATATTAACCTTTAACAATTTAAATACTGGAATTCAGTGACAGGATAAAATATTTAAAGATAGATACATATGGTTCCAGCAGACCATTGTATACTGATTATTAACTTTAGGTAACCTAAGTACTGCTGATGCTGCTAAGTCACTTCAGTTGTGTCTGACTCTCTGCGACCCCATAGATGGCAGCCCACCAGGCTCCCCCGTCCCTGGGATTCTCCAGGCAAGAACACTGGAGTGGGTTGCCATTTCTTTCTCCAATGCATGAAAGTGAAAAGTGAAAGCGAAGTCGCTCAGTCGTGTCCGACTCTTAGCAACCCCATGGACTGCAGCCTACCAGGCTCCTTCGTCCATGGGATTTTCCAGGCAAGAGCACTGGAGTGGGGGTGCCACTGCCTTCTCCCAACCTAAGTACAAACAGGTGTAAAAAGACCCGGTAACTGATCTACCTGCACAGGTGTTCAGTTCAGTTCAGTCGCTCAGTCATGTCCGACTCTTTGCGACCCCATGAATCACAGCACGCCAGGCCTCCCTGTTCATCACCATCTCCCGGAGTTCACTCAGACTCACGTCCATCGAGTCAGTGATGCCATCCAGCCATCTCATCCTTCGTCCTCCCCTTTTCCGCCTGCACCCAATCCCTCCCAGCATCAGAGTCTTTTCCAATGCATCAACTCTTCGCATGAGGTGGCCAAAGTACTGGAGTTTCAGCTTCAGCATCATTCCTTCCAAAGAAATCCCAGGGCTGATCTCCTTCAGAATGGATTGGTTGGATCTCCTTGCAGTCCAAGGGATTCTCAAGAGTCTTCTCCAACAGGACACTTCAAAAGCATCAATTCTTCGGTGCTCAGCCTTCTTCACAGTCCAACTTTCACATCCATACATGACCACTGGAAAAACCATAGCCTTGACTAGATGGACCTTTT
This sequence comes from Budorcas taxicolor, assembly GCF_023091745.1. Taxonomy (NCBI): domain Eukaryota; kingdom Metazoa; phylum Chordata; class Mammalia; order Artiodactyla; family Bovidae; genus Budorcas; species Budorcas taxicolor. Next base: position 49,527,471 of record NC_068929.1, on the reverse strand, counting down.
TTGGCAAAGTAATGTCTCTGCTTTTGAATATACATCTAGGTTGGTCATAACTTTTCTTCCAAGGAGTAAGCGTCTTTTAATTTCATGGCTGCAATCACCATCTGCAGTGATTTTGGAGCCCCCCAAAATAAAGTCTGACACTGTTTCCACTGTTTCCCCATCTATTTCCCATGAAGTGATGGGACCAGATGCCATGATCTTCGTTTTCTGAATGTTGAGCTTTAAGCCAACTTTTTCACTCTCCTCTTCCACTTTCATCAAGAGGCTTTTTAGTTCCTCTTCACTTTCTGCCATAAGGGTGGTGTCATCTGCATATCTGAGGTTCTTGAAATTTCTCCTGGCAATCTTGATTCCAGCTTGTCTTTCATCCAGTGCAGCGTTTCTCATGATGTACTCTACATAGAAGTTAAATAAGCAGGGCGACAATATAGAGCCTTGATGTACTCCTTTTCCTATTTGGAACCAGTCTGTTGTTCCATGTCCATATCAAACTGTTGCTTCCTGACCTGCATACAGATTTCTCAAGAGGCAGGTTAGGTGGTCTGGTATTCCCATCTCTTTCAGAATTTTCCACAGTTTATTGTGGTCCATACAGTCAAAGGCTTTGGCATAGTCAATAAAGCAGAAATAGATGTTTTTCTGGAACTCTCTTGCTTTTTCCATGATCCAGCGGATGTTGGCAATTTGATCTCTGGTTACTCAGCCTTTTGTAAAACCAGCTTGAACATCAGGGAGTTCACTGTTCATGTATTGCTGAAGCCTGGCTTGGAGAATTTTGAGCATTGCTTGGTGTAGTCAGTGACAAAAGAGAACCAGGATACATGTAGTTCTGACTCCATAGCCCATTTCTCTACTTAGACATGATGAGTGTTTCAGCAACTGTATGACATCATCAGTTGTCAAATGAGTACTATGTTAGCTACTATGCAAAATGGTTGACAGCTATACATTTTCAATGCTAGCTTCCAAAATGAGAAAAACCACAAATGTGGATTTAGTAAAATTAGAGCAATAACTTTAAATACTAAACAAATATACTTTTGCAGGGAAAGTAACATATCTTATGGGGAGATAATTTTGTGTATGTAATGAAGAATAGATTGAGGCATTTAGCACCCAGATTTTCAGTTCTACCACCAGTACAATGGTAAAGGCAAAAAATCAACAATATAGAAAGTAATTTACTGAAGGTGGTAACTGCACTTTGAAAATGTGGAAAATCATTTTTTAATTTGTTATTTAATTAATTTCTACACTGTAGGAGGTCCAGGAAAACCTCGTTAATTATCATTCCTCAGTAACAAATTCTAATTAATTAGAGTTTCATTTATAGTCATATTCTTCAAATGGGAATTAAAATATCATCTTTTTTTTTTTTCTTTTTTGCTATTGCTAGACTGGAGAACTCATTTCCTAAGTATGGATGAAAACTACATTTAAAAAATTCCATAGTGAAGTAAAAAAATCTCTTCTTTCACCTCCATCTCTTATATGAATATTTGGAGAATACGCTCTAGTGGTGTGTGGATACATGGTGGGAGTGAGGAAACAAGGAATAGAGAATTCCTGCTTCATAACCTTTTGTATCAGAAAAATGAATGGTTTGTATCCACTCAGATATTCTCTATAAACTTGGTAGCAATAACTAGAGCTGTACACTTTCAAAATGCATGTTACCAGATCTCATGAAATATGTGCCTCAGAGGAGAATTGTTTCAAATGATGAGCTGAGGGGCCTGACCTAGGAAATGTGTCCAGTGTAACCAAATTTGTTGCTGAAAATTCGGTAAACATCAAATGAATTCACAGAATAACCTGAAGAAGAGATTTTTAGGTTTGATTGGTCATAGAATAAGGAACTTCAATTTTATCAATCATTTTTCTTTTTTATTTAATAAAAAATACAGCAAATGCTTGACTGCTACTAACCAAAGGATAGAATTTATACCAGCTTATAAGCTAGGTTTTACTAGGCTCATCTGGTTCTTGATAGGAAATCAAAACTTCGGAGCCATTAAATTACCTGTTCAAATTATTTAGAGTAATTTAGATAAATGAAGCTTTTATTATAACCCAAGCCTACTAAATTTAAGAATCATGATTTTTATCATCATGTAATATCATTCTTGAATTTGCAATCATACTTAAATACCTTGAGAGTTTTCTTCAATGAATTTTTCAAAATAATAAGGTAGAGTTTCATACATATGCAATTTCATGCTAAAAATCTAAAGAATATAGCATTACAATTTCTTTAAAGTCCTGAACTAAGTGTCAGCAGAACATCCCGTAAGACTAAGTTGCTTAAATTATTAACACTTCAGAGGATCATTTCATTAAAATGTGATACTCAAAATAGAGTATCATTATGTTTTTCACCTACTGTTAGGAGTTATAGAGTTCCTTGCCTGTGGATTTGTATCACACTATCATTAGTTTTACTAAAGCTGGAAAGAAAATTTAAGTCCTATTTTAATTTTAATATCCTAACTCTTTATCACATGACTATAATATAGCACTAGTAAGAGTTTATAGAAGTAGTGTATGCTTTCAGGAATAAATGAATTATAATTATATTATTAGTCATAATTATGAGTTTACCAACTTAGAAATCAGTCATTTTAAGAAACATTATGAATATAGATGATCATATTTTGAAACATTATGTGAACATATTTTGCATGCAATTCCAAAATGACAAATTAGATTTTAACAGACAATTATTAAACAGAACTTGAGTATCCACAATGGTCAGGTTTAAAAAAGTACACAAAAGGATATATATAAATATGGTTAGCATATTACAAGCTGAGTTATAGTATTTTATATTCTCACATTATGAATTTTATCACATGTCTTATTATACTATAAGTGAAAAATAAAGTGGAAATTTTAGTCATTCAGTCATGCCCACCTCTTTGTGTCCCATGGACTGTGGCCCACCAGGCTCCTCTGTCCATTGAATTCTCCAGGCCAGAATACTGGAGTGGGTAGTCATTCCCTTCTCCAGGGGATCTTTCTGACCCAGGGATCAAACCTGGGTCTCTTGTATTACAGGCAGATTTTTTACCATCTGAGCCACCAGGAAAGCCCAAGAACTGGCATAATTATTAATTTGTCCATTTACTCTCTAAAGTATTAAAGAAACTTTTTAAAAAAGAGTTTATTCCAATGCTACTTAACCTACTACAGAGCACAGAAAATAAAGGAAAACTTCCCAATTAGTTTTATAATGAAATTATAACATCCTTTAAGAAAATTATCAAGAACTACACCAAAAAGAAAGCCATGTACCATGATTATTTATGAATATAAATTCAGAAATATTAAATGAAAAATAGCAAACAGAATTCAATAGAATATTGAAAAAGTTAAAAAAAAAAATTCACAACTAAATGGAGTTTTCTCTACCCCAGAAATCCAAGCATTCCGTTAGTACCAACTGTTTTAATATAATCAATCATAATAATATAAGCAAAATCACATGACAATAATTTATAATTTTATAAATTATAAAAATAAAAAATTCTATTTATGGTAAAGAATGTGAAATCAAATAATAATTGATAGGATGATATGCATTCACCCACAGATCTTTATCTAATAAAGAAACATGAAAACATTTCCTGCTAAAATTAAGCATATACGGTTTCCTGTTTCACTACTATTTAAAATAATGTAAGAAACATTTGGACAATGCAAACAGAGAAGAGAAAATATTGAATTTGAGAGGAAGAAATTAAACATATAGATGGTATGATAGCTTAAATAAGCCAATGAAAAACAGGAAAACTTACTAAAGTAATAACAAGGAAACGTACATAAAACCAATAGTTAACAAATAAGCAAACAATGCCTATCATAAAAGATAAAAATTTAGATAAAACCCTCATTTACAGTAAAAAGAACAGCAATTTAAAAAGCTGACTGGAAGTAAAATTAGAAATAAATCAATTTAAAGTAGATGTTAACATTTATAAAATTTCCCTAAACCAAAAAGATTTGAAAAAAATGAAAAAAACAGTTCTGTTTGAATAGGAGAGATCATATAATAGGTTTTATATTTTTATAGGTTAATTTACAAATTTAAAACAAAGGTCCATCTAGTCAAGGCTATGGTTTTTCCTGTGGTCATGTATGGATGTGAGAGCTGGACTGTGAAGAAGGCTGAGTGCCAAAGAATTGATGCTTTTGATCTGTGGTGTTGGAGAAGACTCTTGAGAGTCCCTTGGACTGCAAGGAGATCCAACCAGTCCATTCTGAAGGAGATCAGCCCTGGATGTTCTTTGGAAGGAATGATACTGAAGCTGAAACTCCAGTACTTTGGCCACCTCATGCGAAGAGTTGACTCATTGGAAAAGACTCTGATGCAGGGAGGGATTGGGGGCAGGTGGAAAAGGGGAGGACAAAGGATGAGATGGCTGGATGGTATCACTGACTAGATGGACGTGAGTTTGAGTGGGAGTTGGTGATGGACAGGGAGGCCTGGCGTGCTGCTATTCATGGGGTCGCAAAGAATCGGACACGACTGAGCGACTGAACTGAACTGAACACAATTTCAAATAAGGTGCTGCCATTTCCATTTTTATAGTTATTAAAATCAATTACATACTTTATTTAGAGCAACAAATATGCCTGATGAGCAATGAGAGGGAATTACTTTTTTAAGATATCAAAGGTACTATTTAGCCTCTATAATTTATGTTTTTTTCATTTTGACAACATTTTTTACAAACATATTTTATAAACACTAGATAAATTATGTACAAAAGCTAAACACAAATACATAGAAATCCCAGAAAGAACAAGATTATTTTATATAACCGTTTATAAGTATGTATCAGTTCATAAATAATGTCAAGTGACACAACAGTGGTTTCTGCTCTAACATATGAAGACCCTCATTATGAGGGTTCCCATCTTCATAATGGGAAAATTTTTTTTTAAATTTCTGAAAAACTAAAAAATCAGCAACTCAGATCTATCAGAGAATTGAGGTCACAAAACAAACTGTCACTCAGGAAACTAGGGGAAAAGGCAAATACAGAGAGTCATGATTTACCAGGAGCAGAAACCACTGAAGACAGTGACTGGCAGAAACCCTAACAATTGCTGATGAACTGCTGTAGACCAATTGTGGAACAGACTGAAAGTTAAATTCCTATAGGCCCAGTATAAAGGCAGCCCCCACAGTTTCGTTAGTTTTACTTTTGGGAACAATACCAGATTCTCACTGCAAAGATTAGAACATCCCCTTTACTTAACACTTACTCCTCAAATATTTAAGCAAATAAAGGGGGAAAGCAACCATTTTGAAAATTCTCAGGGAAAAGTAATTATTTTGAAATTCATCATATCCAACTATACAAAGGACACTTAAACAACAAGGAATAAACAATCCACATGAAAAAGACAAAATATCTGAACAGAAAGACCACTAAAGAGTACATACAGATGGCAAGCACGCTTATGAAGTGATGGTAAACATTTGTAATTAAGAAAGTGCTCATTGGAACCGCCAATTTCCAGTCCTGCATGTTGCAGGCTTTAAAGTCTTTCCTAATAACAAATAAAAGGCTGAACAAGGTGAAAAATCAACTCTTCTTAGATGTTAGAAAAGTGAGGTCACAGAGCAAACTGCCTTCCTAGAAGGTGGAGAGGCAAACAGGTAGATACAGAGAATCACAGCTTTCCAGAGAAGAAATAAGAAGCAGAGGTCTCTGCAAGAATCAATATTAAGGCAAGAAAGTCTGAACTGTGGGGATCAGTGAGACCAAGTCTGTGAGCTTAAAACTCCAACAGGACCCCTATACTTTAGTGAACTTTATTTCCTGAAGCTCTGCCAGATTTCTATGGTGAATATTGGAGAAATATTATCTTTGGCTTCCAATAGGAAGAGAAGGAAAATAACAACTATGAAGTACGTTGGGGCATTCCATTCTTCTTAGCAAGGCCTGCCCTCAAAAGGAATTATTTCACCACAGCCTGTTGGGATTTAGTCAGAGCCTCACTGACTAGGGCAAGGGAAACATCCAAAACCAGCACTTCCTGTCCAACTTTCAGCAAAATATTGCAAAGCATAATAAAGGACAAAAACAGTTTGAAGATTCAAAACAAGAATGAGGGCTAGACTCAGACATAGCAGGAATATTGGAATTATAAGACTGTGAGTTTAAAACAATTTTGGTTAAAATGTTAAGCGCTCTAATAGAAAAAAATAGACAATATGCAAGAATATGAAGATAATCTAAACAGGAGATGGAAAGAATAAGGAAGAAATTGGTAGAGATCAAAAACACTAAACAATCTTGTCTTGTCCCTGATCTTAGAAGATACGCACTCAGTTTTTCTCCATTGAAAATAATGCTTGCTGTGGGTTTAATGTATATAGTCTTTATTATGTTGAGGTAGGTTCTTTCTACGCCAATTTTCTGGAAGGTTGTTTTATTTTTTTATCATAAATGGGTGTTGAATTTTATTGAAAGCTTTCTCTTCATCTATTGAGATGATCATATGGTTTTCATCATTCAGTTTTTAATATATCACATTGATTGTTTTGTGTATACTGAAGAATCCTTGCATCCCTTTAATAAACCACACTTGATCATGGTGTATGATTCTTGCCAAGTGTTATTGGATTCTATTTGCTAGAATTTTGTTGAGGATTTTTGCATCTATGTTCATCAGTGATATGGGCCTGTAGCTTTACTTTTTTGTGATACCATTGTATGGTTTTGGTTTCAGGGTGAGGGAGGCCTTGCAGAATGAGTTAGGGAGTTTTCTTTCCTCTACCGTTTTTGGAACAGTCTGAGCAAGATAGTTGTTAGGTCTTTTCTAAACTTTAGATAGGATTCTGTGTAGGCATCTGGACCTGGGCTTTTGTTTGTTGGAAGATGTTTTCTCACAGTTTCAATTTCAGTGCTTGTGATTAGTCTGTTCATATTTTCTACTTCTTCCTGATTCAGTCTGGGAAGGTTGCACTTTTCTAAGAATTTTTCCATTACTTTAGGTTGTTCATTTTATCAGCATATAATTGCTTATTGTTTTTCAGTTGCTCTGTCGTGTCCGACTCTTTGAGACCCCATGGATTGCAGCACGCTGGGCTTCTGTGTTCTTCACCATCTCCCAGAACTTGCTCAAACTCATGTCCACTGAATCGGTGATGCCAACCATCTCATCCTCTGTAGTGCCTTTTCTCCTTCCTCAATGTTTCCCAGCATCAGGGTCTCTTTTCATGAGTCAGCTTTTCACATCAGGTGGCCAAAGTATTGAAGCTTCACCTTCAGCATCAGTCCTTCCAATGAATATTCAGGATTGATTTTCTTTAGGATTGACTGGTTTGATCTCCTTGCAGTCCAAGGGACTCTCAAGAGTCTTCTTCAACACTGCAGTTTAAAGGCATCAATTCTTAGGCACTCGGCCTTCTTTATGGTCCAACTCACACATCTATATATAAGTGCCATATATTAAGGTATATGTATATATATATACCATATATATATGGTGTGTGTGTGTGTGTATATATATATATATATATATATATTCCTTATACCTTATATACATATATACCTTATATATATATATATTCCATATATATATGGAGTCTAGAAGTACGGTACTGATGAACCTAGTAGAGAAGGGACTTATGGACACAGAAGGAGAAGGTGAGGGTGTGACAAACTGAGAAAGTAACTCTGACATTTATAGCTGATCATGTGTAAAATATACATGTTAGATAGGTAGAATAGGGAAAAGGAGTCCAAAATGGTGGTGGCTAAAAGACAAGGAAGGGAAAAGCCCACAAAAATAGAACAAAGGAAGGTCCGAGGACCAGAGTGAGGACCTCAGGTAAAACAAACAACACTCCTGGCTGGCCCAATTTACATAGGACAAGCCCAGGGAGAGAAAAACATATAAAAAAAGGAGCCAAAGCTAGCTCTTTCTCTCTCTCTCCACCCCCCTGCGCACTGGGGCACTCTTCTCTTCACATCTTTGCATTGACGTGCCCTCATGCCTTGAAGATGGATTTTCCTGCTATCTTCTAACTAAAATAGAGCTGTAACACTGAGCTGTATCACTGATTTGTCTAAGAGCTATAACATGGTCTGTTCAAGACCTGAGAGCTATAACATGGTCTATCTAAGACCCGAGAGCTGTGACACTCCGAGGGTGGCTTTAAGGTCCATCACTCTAAATCTTTGTTGCGACGAGTATACACTCGCCTGACATATAGTTAGTGGGAAGTTGCTGAATAACACCAGGAACCCAGCCTGTTGTGGGTTCCTAGATGGGTGGGATGTGGGGAAGCTCAGGAGACTCAGGAGGGAAGGGGTATATATATATACACACACAACACACATATAATTATGACTAATTTGTGTTGTTTTGTGAAAGAAACCAACACAAAACTGTAAAACAATTTTCTACCAATTAAAAGATAAATAAAATTTTAAAAATTACTAACAGAAATGGGAAATGTCTGTGATGCACTTACTAGTAGATTGGGCACAGTTGAGGAAAGAATCTCTGAGCCTGAAGATGTACCAACAGAAACTTCCAAAACTGACAGCGTAGAGAAGAGAGAGAGAGAGAAAAGGAGTAAAATATCTAAGGAATGTGGAGTAACAATAAAAACTGTAACATAACATATGATGTAACATATATATAATGCAGATATCAGACAGGAAAGGAACAGAGAAAGGAACAGAAGCAATATTTGAAGCAATAATGATGGAGAGTTTCCCTAAATTAATATCAGACACCAAACCACAGATTCATCAAGCTCAAGAACATCAGGCAAAGATAATTGCCAAGACAAAAAAATTGAAACAACTCAAAACAACTCCAAAATATAACAAAAACAACTGCACATAAACATATCATATTCAAAATGCAAAAAATCAAAGAAAAAGTATTGAGAGAAACTGAAAATTCAACAACAATTTGTTTCTGCTACCTATTAAAATCTAACAAACCTTGACAATACCAGATTCTAGCAAGAATGTAAAAACAACAGGAACTTTCATTCACTGCTGGGAGGAATGCTAAGTAAAGCAGCCACTTTGCAAGACTTTTTGATATTTTATTATAAAACTAAACACAGGCCAAGTATGATCTAGTTAAGCTCCCTAGTATTTACTGAAGTGAATTGAAAACTAATATTCACACAAAAGTCTGCCTGTGAATATTGACAATAGTTTTACACCTAGTTGCCAAAATGATAGCAGTCAACAAGTCTGATAGCATTCAACAAATTGATGAATGGAGAAACAAAATACTGTTTATATCCATACAATGGAATATTATTCAGTAATAAAAAGAATTGAACTAGCCAGCCATGACAAGATATGAAGTACATATCTAAGTGAAAGAAGCTATTATACTTTGCTAAGTGAAAGAAGCAATTTTAAAAAGGTCACTTACTGTATACTTTTAAATATGCCACATATATAAGAAGACAAAACTATGAGGATGATAAAAATATGATTTCCAGGGTTTGAGTAAGTGGAAGAGCTAAGTGAAGCACAAAGAAATTTTGGAACAGTGAAACTGTTCTATATTTAGAGAAATCAGAAATGTAGTTTGTGATTGCTTCTGGGGGAAAAAAATTGCCCCCTAAAAGGTACATAAAGAAATGCTTTTAGCTACTGATGAAGTGGTAATCATATTGCAATATATAAATACATTGAATCAACATATTATACGACTTAAGCTTACACAATTTTATGTGTCAATTATATCTAAATACAGTTCAATCACTCAGTCGTCGTGTCTGACTCTTTGTGACCCCATGGACTGCAGCACGCCAGGTTTACCTGTCCAAAACAAACATGCAAAAAATTACTTAAAACCATCTAATATACTATTGAAAATAAAAAGAAATTATCTGGAGTAAATAAAATCTTGTAAGTTTTAGCTGACATATAAGCAGACTTAGAAATTATATATATGTAAAAACTCTTCAAATGTACACATAAGATCTGTGAAATTTACTGCATGTAAATTATATTACAAATTTTAAAAAGTGAGAAAGAAAAAGAAAAAAGAGACTTGAGGGCCATATCATGTAATTATATACACAGGTACTACTTAGTTTTGCCCTCAAACTGATAAAAAGGAAATTAAAAACAGATTTATAATGTGTACTTGTGAACAATGTGTCTATATTTTCTGATATTTAAAAAGTTTTTTATTTTTGATGTGGTAATTTTATTGAGGGCATATTTCATGTTTTTTAAAAAACTGTTTTATAGAACATATGCTGGTATATTTAAACTAAAATGATTCTCTAATTACTTTCACATTAATTTACACTAGGTAGAGAAGGGAAATTGGGTGGGAATATGTATAAAAGTAGGTTGATCATTCATTGAAAATTGTTGATAGACGATTATAATATACTTTCTACATTGTATTTACTTAAAGCTTTATCTGAAAAATTAAAAATGTTCCCCAGTTTGGAATATTAGTTATATTGTAAATATAAAAAATACTTTATATTAAACCATCCTACATTCAACAAGTGTGAATAGTTGAGAAAATATAGCTCACTATCTATATCCTTTGTTTTGAATACTTCTGATCACTACAGTTAGACTTATGATCCTTCATACTCTCACTCCTGTTGAATCGAAGGCCAGTACTAGCCTTACCTAAGGACAACAAATTCTTATCCTCATAGATATTTTGCAAGGTAAATATGGACATCACTATTTACCAGTGAAGGAACTGCAGTTTAAAGCCCTCTCAAGTTTCTGCAGTTATCAATTTGTATTGGATCTTTAATTAAAATATGCAGACCACTGACTACAAAGACAGTTCAACTTCAAAATAACAATCCATTGTGGCTCTTTGTATTGTGGCCTCTTATATTTTAACTGCATTCCTTCAATTCTCCAGTAACTAATGCACAGGTGCTGAGTTGCATCTAACTCTTTGCAACCCCATGGACTGTAGCCTGCCAAGTTCCTCTGTCCCTGGGATTTCCCAAGCAAGAATATGGGAGTGGGTGCCATTTCCTTCTCCAGGGTATCTTCTCAGTCCTGGGATTGGACTCACATCTCCTGCTTGGCAGCTGGCTTCTTTATCACTGAGCCACCAGAGAGCAGGGACTTCTTTTATTACTTAAGACCTGAACAATAATAAATGTATTTCTTAATATCTTAGATTTCATCCTTACATGGCAATTTACTTTACTTCGCTATTCAACTAATCTTCCTTTAACTCGTGCTTAGCTGGCTTTTTCCTCAGTAGTACTTTTAGTGATTTTGTTTCTCAATCTTATACCAACTTGGAATTCCATACATCAGTATGCCATGACTTTCTTTTCATGTTTGAATTTTTAACAGCTGTTTGACTCTGTTTTTTTCCTATTTAGTACTTTTCTGGGTGATCTCTTTTGAAATCTATAAATCTATGATTCCAACAAGTGTGTGCTTAATAAAGGACTATTAATAATTACACACAAATACTATTGTGAGTATCTTAACAGATGTTGTTTACATCCATCATTTTATTTTTAGGAAAACCAAGAAATCATCATTTTAATTGTAATGCTAAAATAAATCCAAACCACATATCTTCTGGGAGATATAAATGCAACTGCTTTGCTTTAATTAGATATGGCACAAGACCTTTAGTATGAAGTATCTATATTTAGAAGGTTAATTATCAATTTATAAAATGACCTTGAAAAAGATGTGCCTGAATCTAGACTACAGACAGATGGGCTTTTATGGATTTTAAAGAGCAGCTTAATTGTGCTAATAAAATCTAATATGAAACAAAATGGGTTAGGTGAAATTCTTTAGTATCACTAATTATGCATATGTTAGAGGTATTAAAATTGCCATCAGACCAGGACAATTTCATTCATTTTCTCAAATTTCTGATAATGCTTATATGCTATTTTACACCATTGCTTCCATTTAGAATTAGCTGCAATACTTATAATCTATTAATGTCAAATTCAAAGATACACACTGGATTTCAGGAGGCAATAGATAAGACTCATTAACCGCTGAAAGTTTGGAGTAAGGGAGATTAGATTGACGGTTCTCAGTCCAGTTCAGTTCAGTTGCTCAGTTGCATCCGACTCTGCGACTCCATGAACTGCAGCATGCCAGGCCTCCCTGTCCATCACCAACTCTCAGTCTCAAAATGGGGCAAATATTTTTTCCTGGGGGGCTTTTGCAATATCTGGAGATATATTTGATTGTCATAATTGAGTGGGAACGTAGTTCCTACTGGCATCTAATAAGTACTGCTCATGGATCCTGTAACACATAGCACAGTTTCCCCCAGGAATTGTCTCACCCTCCTGGTGGCTCCAATGGTAAGGAATCTGCCTGCAATGCAGGAGACCCAGGTTTGATCCCTAGGTTGGGAAGAAACCCTAGGGAATGGAATGGCTACCTATTCCAGTATCTTGCCTGAAGAATTTCATGGACAGAGGAGCCGGTTGAGTTACAGTTCATGGGATCACAAAGATTTGGTCATGACTGAGTGACTAACATTTTCACTTTCAAAACATCATAAGTGTCAAGGATTACAAATCTTGGCAAGTGTTATTGTGTGTTCTCTATTCTGCCATGTAGTATTATTGCTACTCAATTCCCTTAAAACAGAATTTGCCAGTCTGTGAAATGTGACCAAAGTAATAAATATTTAGGTCTTTCCTGGTGACTCAGTGGTGAAGAATCCACCTGCCAATGCAAAAGACAGGGGTTTAATCCCCCATCCACAAAGATTCCCAAATGCTGTGGAGCAACTAAGTCTGTGCATCACAACTATTGAGCTTGTACTCTAGAGCCTGGGAGCTGCAACTACTGAGTCCATGTGCCACAACCATTGAAGCCCGTGCATCCTAGAGTCTGTGCTCTGCAGTAAAAGAAGCCACTGCAATGAGAAGCCTGGGTGTAACAACTAGAAAGTGGCCCCTGCTCACCACAACTAGACAAAAGCTCACATATCAATGAAGACCCAGCACAGCCAAAAATAAATAAAAAAAAATTTAAAAAATAAAGGGTAATGGCAAAGATTAAAGAATACCTCTGAAAAACAGCAGCTTAGTTCATATACACACAAAAAAAGAGCTCAGATAATGTCTACTATTTGTCTTCTTCCCCAAATTTTTTACTTCACTTGTATAACTTGCTATAAGCAAGACTTTCACACTCTCCACAGTCACACACACAAAAACAAGGGTATTATTTTCATCATTTACTTAAGTACCTCATAAATAAATAAGTCATTAATTCTCTATTGCTTTTTGAATCCACCATTTCTTTTCATCTATATTCTCACTTTCCTCATCAAGAGTCTGAACTTTTTCTTATCCAGGGTCATTGCAAATTTGCCTATTTCTAGTCCCTTGTATCTGAATATCAATGTCATTACTAGTCTTGCAAGGAGTCTGGGAAAAGCTCAGCTCAAATAAGATATGTGTTGGGTGGAGATTTTTACCATTCCACTAAACCAGAAGGAGGGAAACTAATCTGAATTTTGGAAACAAGTGCCTTCAATGCTGAAAAATCTTCAAAATCTAGCTGAATGACTATGTGACTTTTGATTTCCATGTAGAATGTAAAAAGCTTGAAACAGCATTATTCTTACTCTTAATAACAACAAAAGCAAACCAACACACAAAAAAACATGACAGTCAGCAAATTAATTTCCTCTTCCAGGGGATCTTCCAGACCCAGGAACTGAACTCATGTATCCTGTGTCTCCTGCATTGCAAGCGGATTCTTTACCACTGATTCACTAGGGAAGCCCTAATCAGCCAATTCAAATTTTCTTGTTTCCACAAAAAAGACAATGTCAAAGGTGACCAGCTAACCAGAAACCCAAGAAAAGATGGGTACTTCTAAACAAAAACGATGCTAGTTCAAGCTTGGTTCTAGCTACTGCTAGCCACTAGCAAGAAGAATTCTGGAAAATGTTTAATCAGTGTAAGTGACTAGGGAAATATTATAGAACCCTTTAAAGCCATATGCACTGAAGAAATTTCCAATCTCTCCCAGGCTCTTTTCCAAGGACAATAGCAGACATTCACTCAAAATCTGTGAATGGAGAAAGTCTCACTCTTGCTGCAGGATTTGAGTGAGGGTTGGGGAGACAGAGTGAACAGTGGCCACTGTGGAACTCAGATTCTTCTCCCCATCTCTCCTTTAGAACAAAGGCCTAAAGCTTCTGGAAATGACAGTGAATTACAATAGCCAATGAGATACTGAAAAAGGACAGAATTGGAAGTTTCACAATGTTAACTATCTAATGCCCAGACCTACAGTAATGTTTCATTAATCACAATAATGTAGTTGGAGTAGGTATTATCAAATACATCAATAAAAAAGAGCAGAGAATCCAGAAATAGTACTATATATACATGTTTATTGAGATTCAGTGGAATCAAATCCAATGGGAAAAAAGTTAATCTCTTCAATAGTGCTGGAAAATTCTCAAAGACACATTAAGAAAAAAATTACAACACATACACGACTTCAAAAAGGTTAACAAAAAATAGATCATTGACCTAAATTTAAAACCTAAAACCATAAATTTTCTAGAATTAATATAGGAGAAAACATTTGTGCCTTGAAGTTAGTTGAAATTATTTTCTCCATGACACTGAAAACACCATTTAAAAACTCATAGCAAATTAGAATTTATTAATATTGCCATAGTTTTTTCTTCAAAAAGCACTGGTAAGAAAATGAAAAAGAGTCAAAGGCTTGGAGAATATAATTGAAAATTGCATTCCTGCCTATGGATTATATTCAAAATAAAAAAAAAAAAACTGAAAGATAAGAAGATAAATAATTTAAAATTAGGCCGTGCTATAAAGCCAAAAAGTACTATAAAGAAAATGACTAGTCTTGAGATTTAGGTAGCACTGAAAGGGTCAATTCCCTCCATGTTTCTTGTTTATCCCTGTGGTCTATATTTTTGAATTATAATTAGGCACAAATTGGGGATGGAAGAAACAACAATCTGGAGGCAACAAAATGGAAGGTTGGATTACACATCATTGTACAGATGCTTGTACCCCAAAGGTAGCACCTTCAGTGGATAGTTCAATAGTATATAATTTCAGAAACGAAGCAGGAATTTCCAATATAACTACTGTTCTCTAGTTCATGACCTGTACTATTCAATAATAAAAAATACAAACAAAAAAAAAAGGAGATAAAACATAAGAATTTGAAGATCTAGGGGCTCTTCCCAAGCCAGGATCGAACCCAGGTCTTCCGCATTGTAGGTAGATTCTTAATGGTCTCAGCCACCTAGGAAGTCCTTATATTCGGGTAATAATTTGTAACAAAACACACATTTATAATTAGGAGCTAAAAGATCCCATGGAGAAAGGAAAGGCTACCCATTCCAGTATTGTGGCCTGGATAATTCTGTGGACTGTATAGTCCATGGGGTTGCAAGGTGTTGGACATGACTGAGTGACTTTCACTTTCAGTTTGTTTTTTTTTTCAGTGTATTATGCATATGGCACATCACAAAGATGATACAAAATGAAAAACTCAATAATTAAAAAAACCCTAGGTATACAGAAATGAAGATAATATTTAAATTAATAAACAAATGTTTTAAAAAAGAAAAAAAAAAGCTTTTGGCCACATTACACAGCTTGTGATCTTAGTTCCTTAACCAAGGATTGAACTAGGCATTCAGCATTGAAAGTGCTCAGTCCTAACCACTGGACTGCCAGGGAATTCTCTAAAATCACTTTCAATATTAATAATACATACAAAATTTGTATTAAAGCAGAAAAAGAGATATCCTCCTGTTTTGAATTTCCTAGTCCATAGTACAGGTTCTGGTGAATGAAATACAGGTTGAAACGCTTTTTAAATCCAAGTGTCAGAGAAATCTTTATTGATCATTAACTACTCCCCTTTTTCTACTGCTATGATGGAGGAGGTTGTCCCATGTGATACATTTAAAAGCTAGTGAACTCTCCAACATCCAGTGACCCAGAATTATTGATTTGCCAGAGTCCCCTGCCAACCTCTTGTGACATGGGGTATTTATAGAAAATAAATTTTTGTTATGTAAATCCACTGAGAATATTGTTATTGTAGCTATTCCTACAGTATGATGTTTCTGCTTACTAAGTTAGAATATTGGTATCAGGAACTGAGTGTTACAATTGAGAAACATCTAAATATGTGGCAATGGCTTAGAAAGTAAGATTCAAAAATGAGGAGGCTAATTTCAGACACTAAAAAGATGGTGTCACATATTATGCAGTGGTAAACTGGCTTTTTAAAAATGGATGACATTTTTTAAAAAAGAAAACATCGTAGGTTCTAGGTGAATAGGTTGGAAAGCTAAATGGAATAGTAAGTGTTCAAAGTCATTGCAAATTTTTATCAAGGTTAGACAAAAAAGAGTTCAGAAAAATTACTGTCTTATTTCAAGCAAAACTGAAAGGAATTAAAGGGATTCAGAAATTCAGGCAGTGTTGGATAAACCAATTATTTCTTTTTAAAAACAAGAAAACCCTCTTAAAATTTCCTTAGCTAATTCCAAATATGATTAGTCAATATTGTAATCTAAGCTAATGCCTAAAACATTACAAGGTAACACTTTCTTGGAGAGTCCCTTGGAGAGCAAGGAGATCAAACCAGTCAAACCTAAAGGAAACCAGTCCTGAATATTCATTGGAAGGACTGATGCTGAAACTGAAGCTTCAATACCTTGGCCACCTGACATGAAGTACTGACTCATGGAAAACACCCTGATGCTGGGAAACATTGAAGGCGGGAGGAGAATGGGGTGACAGAAGACTAAATGGTTGGATGGTGTCACCGATTCGATGGACTTGAGTTTGAGCAAGTTCTGGGAGTTGGTGATGGACAGGGAAGCCTGGCGTGCTGCAGTCTGTGGAGGTCAGAAAGAGTCAGGCACGACTGAGCAACTGAACTGAACTGAACACATTCTTATTTGCATTCAGGGAAGAAACAAACTATCCCTGTGGTCCATGGTTTTACAGTTTGCTGACTGAAGAAATTTACTTCCAGGAAGAAGAATAGGACAGCATGAATGGACAGTTTAAAAAAAAAAAAGGTGTTTTCTAAATATAACACATAAAAAACTTACTGGTGCCTATTGATTGCTTACAATGAATGGTGCCGCCGGATTCATGGTCCCTGAAGAAGATTTAACTCCAGGACCAAAGACAGGTCTCAATCACTCAGAGCTTTGTGTGCAAAATTTCATTTAAAGTGACAGAACAGAGAAAGCTTCTGACATAGACATCTGAAGTGGGTAGAAAGAGTACCCGCCTCACTAGTTTAAGTGGGACCTTACATACTTCTCAACTAGCTGCTAAGAATAGATAAAAAGAATACCTCAACATTGTAAGAGTTCCCCTAGGCCCTTTCCCAAGACATATATCCTGAGATAACTTTGGCACAAGATTAGCCAGGGAGAACAGGTTCCAGACAACGTCTCTGGGCAAGATATACCATTGCTGTGTAATCAGGGCTACAAGTCTTGAGATACAGGTTCCCAGGCAATATTTGTTACAATTATAATCATTAACATAGAGCCTAAGAAAAGCATTTCCATGAGTATAACATCATACTGTGTAATCATTAGTTCTTGACCTAAAGAAAGGTCAGTTCTCTGGTAAGATACATTGTTGCACAAGGCTCAAGGAAAGCAAGAATGAGAATGTTTGCCTCCTCCTTACAGGGCCTTGGACTGCCTGCCTAAGCTTTAACTCTTTCATTTCCTCCTGCTTTTAGGAGAATATGGTTGCCAGGGAAAGAGGTGGAAATTGTTCCATAACTTCTTCCTGCTGGAAAGGGGTGCAGACCCTAAATTATTGAGGCAACATATTTTCCTTATCCTCATATTGAGGGTCTCTGATCCAGGGGCCTTGAGTAATAGAGGAGGCAGTAGAAACTGCAAGGGCATGAACAATCACTTGTAGCTTAAATAACCAAGCCACTTAGATACAAAATTCATTATACAGTTACAGATATAAGAAGCAAACAGCAAGAATAAGATGACTACAATTATTACAGTCAAGATAGATTTCCACCAAGGAGGACTTGTAAATGAAGATTGTATCTGTGAACAGAACAGATATCTGTATCTGGAATATCAGAGGAGTCCATTTTGAAGAGTGACCAGAATCTCCAGATCATTGTTACTTGGTCTGGGAAGCCTTTGTATCCTTTAGAAAGAAGAAACTAGACAAGTAGATTAAAATGCAGAGACCAAATATCAGTAAAAGAATTATCATAATCAGCAGTCCAAGGCAAGAGAAAGTATCAGGTTACATTTGGTAGTAATTTTGATCCTGGTTTAGATAGAGCTAAACCCTGTTTATAAGAATGGAGCCATTTGGCATGTTCTTTTACATTTTGAATGTAGGTATAACAAATCCTGAACCTTAACAGACAAAATAAATCTTCTCACTTCTTTTTAGAAGAATGAGTCTGAACCCCAATGTAGACAGCTGTTTCCGGGAGACTTATAGCTATGTAGGCAGTTGTCTAAGTTTGTCCAAGTAGGCTTTAGCCTCTCATTGTGGTATCAATATATAAGCCAAAGTAGTTGTCACCATTAACAATTTTAGCATTTTTTTAGGTATGAGACGAAGCAAGAATTTGGGCTAAAGAAAATCTTTACCTGAAAATATCTAACTATCTGAAGGCCTGTTTTGCCCATTTTTCCAGGGCACAGAGTGAATGCCTAATTTCTGATTTCCATCCCGAATTTCACTCAGGAGATGTTGAAGGTCAGCAGCTGTAGTGTCCATGATTTAATCCTTGAAAGTGCCTGTTTCCAGTTGCAAGGGCCCTTTATGGCCATGATTTTGACCACAGTTTGGGGGCCATTTCATGACCATCTTGTCCCACAGTGCTGGGAAGGCTCATTCCCAGTTTTGTCGAAGATTTCACTGGTAGTCCACTCAGTGTGCTATTATTGGACTCGGCCCTGTGAGTAGCAAAATTTTCTGGACTGCACCTGTCTCGATAGTCTCTTGGTCCAGGAAAATATTCCCTGTTGTTGCTTCTTCTCATATGCAGAGTCACACCATTACACTTATGGATCTCATATGGAATTGGACACCATAATTCTATCAGTGGCTCCGTCACTCAGTGTAAGGGACAACACTTCTTGAAACAGGCAATATAGAAAACAATATAGTTAGCAGTAATAGTAAAACCATAAGTAAGAACTGAAGTTAAGAACTTCCATTAGGTATAGCCCAGTGACATCCTCAGGTCATCTGACTTAGCTTGTTAAATGACTATAGCCTGCTGTTAATCTTATGGTTGTAGACCATGGAGCATCTGATCTTTATTCAAAGACAGGTTACTGAGACAATCTTTAGAGACAAACTCAAAGTGTCCTTTGTAATAACTTAATTAAACCTCTTAGCAATGTAACATAACCACAAGGAACTGTCTCAGAAGTGAGCCTTAGTAAATACAGACCTTAATTAACAAAACTAGAACTTAATATTCAGTGAAACATAATAGATGCCATAGATCTGACATCAGTTGGGTGGATTTTTCTTTTAGAGCTCCCCAGTATCTTTTCAGATTTTTATATATGTCAGGAGACAGCCTTTTTTACCTTGAAGAGGCTGTTTAGAACCCAAGCATCTCCAATTTCTGGAGGGACACAGCAGAGAGAAAAGAAAAATGTTTTAATTTTACCCACAGGTGTAAATCACTAAATTGTTTTAAATAATCAGTAACTTAAGAAGAGCTCCTTTATATCTGAAAACAAAGATTAGAAGCCAGTAATATATTAAATAAAAAGTCATAGAAATTGTAGTCATATTTAGCAGTCTATTCAATCTCATGTTACTAATCTCCTTTGTTCTGCCATCCCTTCCCAATGACCAAAGACATCAGTGAAACAACAGTCTCCAATAAGCTCATGATTATTTTTTGCCAATGTCTGTATGACCTGTCCAGTAAAATGGGTGCCCCAATAACTGGAGATTGTAGAAAACACATTTTAACCATTTTTTCTCCATTGTGAGATATTGACCCTGAAGTCAGAAAAGGCTTTATCTTATCGAATAAAAGTGAGGTTTGTCAGGGAACCAGGAAAAGCCAAGCGGCCATCTTGGCTTTCCTATAGCCCTGACTGTTTGCTTTATAGCCAATGTTTATCCATCTTAAATTCCCTGATGAGGGGTTAATTTTTGTAGAAGCAGAATGAGCTTTGTTTATGTGTGCCATAGTCTGTTATCAAAAGCCACATTCCAAGAAAATTTTGTCTTTTATCCATGGAATTCTCCAAGCCATAACACTAGAGTGGGTAGAATTTCCCTTCTCCAGGGGATCTTCCCAACCCAGGGGTTGAACCCAGGTCTCTCTCATTGCAGGCAGATTCTTTACCAGCTGAGCTATCACAGAAGCCTTAACAGGAATGGAAAATCAAATTCCAGATTGGTACCAGCCTATATTCACTGTGAAACAATAGTTATTCACTTAATCAAAGTAACAAAGATATCAAAGGCAGTTTAATGCCTTAAGAAACTTGTATCATGCACAAAACTCTCTTCACTTGCCACCAACATTTTTTACACTTTTTGTATTCATCCCTTTATTTGCCCATTCATAAAATAGACACATGGAAGTTCAGATTTACTTCCTTTTTTCTTTATTAGAATGTAATTCCATGCCTTACACCTTTTTATTGAAAACACATGTCCTACTTTCTTTCGGCAACCATGAACTGAGCTTTGTATTATTGTTTTTTAGATTGGTAAACATAAGTCACCCGAAGCTATGTCATTTGTAAAAGTATCTTCACCATGTCTATGTTAATTAGATCAATAGACAAACATCAATACCAGGTATCAATTTAATAGTGAATATTTCCCTGTTCACACAAGCCTGAAATTCATTTTGTTTAACTTCTTTGAATTTAGAGCTCTTTGATTTGTAAGTGCTTACTTTTCTTAGACCAATTAAATAGAGCTCATTGACCAATTAGGCTTCAGCAATGTTGTACAAGGACGGAGACACACACTGAGACACACACAAATCTGGACAGACAGAAACCTAAGTTTTCCACTTGAAATTTAAAATGTCTATTTGCTTTTTTTTTATCCCCTTGACCTGAAGTTCTACCAATTTTCCCATATCTGGAGTTACAGATAGAGTGGGCTGTGTACCTCAAGGACATGATAATAGTTAACTTCAGGGTTTTTTCTAAGACATGTTTTTGTTTCTCATGCAGGATCAAAGCTCCAAAAAAAAGTATTTTATCAAGACAGTTCTTTGCTAATTGCATGTGCAAAAAGAACCAGTTTTGTAATTTCAAAAATATTTCATTGTAACCAATTTTTTCTGGAGTCTAAAGAATACCATGGCCATTCACTGCCCTAAAATGTCATCTCTCCCATTTGTATTCATAGTTTCATAGCTAAAATTTTCAAACCAGAGAGTGTTGAAGTTGGCTCTGATGACCGGGGTAGACTGACTGATAAGATGTTGTCCCAACAGGGATTGTTTCTCTACAAAGGTGAGGTCTTGTCATAAAGCAAAGAAAGCCTGTATATAAGGGAATTTTTAGGCTCTTGGGATCAAACTTATCCTATATTTTCAAGATACAATTCAAAGGGGGTGGTTCTGGAACCGCTAAGTCTCATCTGTAAGAGAGAAAAAAGCCATGCCCAGTGCCAAGGCTTTTTTCCATTGGAGGGTTTCCTCCTTGCTATAGATAGGGTAGAGACAGGTCTTCCAACTAAGCTTCCTTCCCTGGCCAGAGTTAACCTGTCTTTTACCAACGCAAGTGTCCCTTTACCATCCCTCCTCATTCTACCACTGAGGCAGGGTAGACATGCACCAGAGGTAGACCTGATGGCATCCCAGACTGATGTACAATTCCTCACCATTAGAACCTTTGCCTGATTTCTGTTCCTCCTCTGATGCCACTTGGGGTGATATAAGATAGCAAAAGAGGTGGTGAAGGGCCAGCCACCAAAGAAAAAAACAAGTGATTTTTGTTCTCAAGCTATTATGGCTAATCTTTCCAGTTCATTTCCACAGATTCCACAGAAAGAATATCAAAGGAGTTGAAACAAAAGCCAATGGAGAGCCTCCTCTGGTCCACCAAGAGCCAGTGTTACCAAAGGAAGACGTCCACTGCACTTCTAACCTGACCAAATCTTAGGATTCCCGACCTGTGTTCTGAGAAATCTCTTAGTCGCGAGCAGTGCCTCCATTCATATGGACCAGAGGTACAGCTGTTACAAGGACTCACGTACAGGTTGCTGAGGTAGGCAGCTAAGAGAGCAACTTCTAGCCTGAGAGACATTCCTGGAGCCAGAGGTCCACCCAGCTCTCGAACGTGCTCCTCTATGAAGTGCATGAAAAGACAACTCAGGTGTAACTTTTGGCTTCTAGCAAGACTAGATGCTTCAGGACTGTCAATCCAAATGTGGGGTCTCAATAATAGTACATAGTAACAGCATGGATTGCAAGTCCCTTGAAAATCTATGATTCGATAGATTAGATTAGTCATTTCAATTCCCAGGCATTTATGAAATGGTTAAAGAGACCAGGAAAAGGTGACCAAGAAAGGAAAGTTTGGTCCACATGCTTCACCCATTTCTGGTCGCTCCCCTTGCAGGGACGTTGGGCGCTTCTTGGCATTGGCAGGTTGGTATAAACCCCTGACAGGCTCCCCTTTTGGGACTGCCCTCAGTCATTATGAGACACCACAGAACTGCAAAGCTGGTCTCTAGTATTGCTTCACACTTGTTTTTGTTAGGGACCAAACGACGGTCTCTGGGACCTGAGTCATGTTTACCAAAAAGAGACAGGATATGCGCTCATCCTGGCTGGCCAATCATGTAACGCCAGCTATTCCTGTAACTGAGACAAAGAACTGCCTGTATATAAGCCGCCATACTCCTTTTTTCGGGGCTGTTGTCGGATTCTCTTGTGTGGGATGAGACTTGAGCCCTAGCGCGCTAGAGATAAACTCCCTTCTTGTTTTTGCATTACTGTGGTGGACTTGCTCTCTCGGTCGGTTCAGAGATACGGGCTCGGAGCATAACAGTTTTATGCACCTCTGGCTTTTGATCAATCACTCACACAAGCACACCATAGAGTTAGTAAAGTAGAGAACGTATTTACTAGGAGAACATAGAACTAGAGCTCCAAGCGTCCTTACCCTGAAGTTCCTGGATGAGCCCCCAAGATGATATCTTATGGTGAATGAGTCTGCCAGATTAGTAGTCTCTGAGGGACAGTTAACTCCCGGACCAAAGACAGGTCTCAGTCACTCAGAGCTTTGTGTGCAAAATTTTATTTAAAGTGACAGAACAGAAAGCTTCTGACATAGACATCAGAAGTGGGTAGAAAGAGTACCCACCTCACTAGTTTAAGCGGGACCTTATATACTTCTCAACTAGCTGCTGAGAATAGATAAAAAGAATACCTCAACGTTGTAAGAATTCCACCAGATCCTTTCCAAAGGCATACATCCTGAGATAACTGGCACAAGATTAGCCAGAGACAACAGGTTCCAGACAACATCTCTGGGTGAGATATACTATTGCTGTGTAATCTGGGTATAAGTCTTGAGAAACAGGTTCTCAGGCAAGATTTGTTACAATTATAATAATTAACATAGAGCCTAAGAAAAGCATTTTCATGAGTAAGGCATTGTGGTGTGTGATCATTAGTTCCTGACCTAAAGAAAGGCCAGTTCTTGGGCAAGATACATTGTTGCACAAGGTCTAAGGAGCGCATGAGTGAGAATGTTCTCCTCCTTAAAGGTCCTTGGACTGCCTGTCTTAACTTTAACTCTTTCACTGTGTACATTTTTACCTTTGTACTGCAACTAACACCCTCTCTCTCAAATCTGCATTCTTACCTACAATTTCAGTTCAGCTCAGTATAGTTCAGTCATGTCCAACTCTTTGAAACCCCATGAATTGCAGCACTCCAGGCCTCCCCGTCCATCACCAATTCCCGAAGTTTACCCAAATTCATGTCCATCAAGTCGGTGATGCCATCCAGCCATCTCATCCTCTGTCATCCCCTTTTCCTCCTGCCCCCAATCCCTCCCAGCCTCAGTTAATGATCTCCCAAATGTACTGATTCGAGTCTGTATTTTCTTCTACTACCTTTTTTTCTGATCTATACTGTGTGAAGAAGAAGAAGTGGAAGTTGCTCAGTCATGTCCAACTCTTTGTGATCCCATAGACTTTAGCCTGCCAGGCTCCTCTGTCCATGCAATTCTCCAGGCAAGAATACTGGAGCGGGTTGCTATTTCCTTCTCCAGGGGATCTTCCCAATCCAGGGATTGAATGCAGGTCTCCCGCATTGCAGGCATATTCTTTACCATCTGAGTCGCCAGAGAAGCCCATATTCTTGAGTCTTGGTCTATCAAACTGACGCTTTACACTAACAGATTCCACACAAGTAATCGCCACTGAGGGAGCCTTTCTTAACCTCTCTTAATGTCTTTCCCAAGATTAGCTGAGTTTCCCTCTTTATTTTATGTCACTATGATAATTTGGAATTATACTTTTTATAACACTTTACTTTTGCTACTATATTTAAAACAGGACTTTGCTTCACCAAATTTTGAGTGCCTTTGAAACCAAGTCTTCTGTCTCATAATTGTTATAATCTCAGTATCCATCATTTAGTAGACACTAAATCAACACTTGTCAATGATAGAATTAGAAATAAACAGATTTTTGTTCGATACTCAGTTGAATATAATATTAAACTCTTGACATTTTTAAATAAAAAAAATTAAGCAGCATATTTCTACCAATGATGTTTTAGAAAATGTTTTCTTCTTAGTTTATCTTTTCTACTAATAGTTTCCTTTGTTTAAGGAAGCTAATTAGTAAAGTACTTGATTTTCTTCAGTAGCCTAAAAATTTTAGATCTTCACAGTGATTTTAACATTTCAGTACTAAAAGAACTTTATTTTCTTCCTTATTACGCTGTTGATAGGATTCAATCTATCCCAATGTCCAGTTCTATAAATAGCTGTCTTTAAAAAAATCATTTGCTCTTTTCATTTAATGCTTTCTAGTTATGTATATATATGTATATGTATATGTATATGTATATGTATATGTATATGTATTTTGCCTTTTCCTAGTAACAAAGATATCTGAGATCTGGAGAGTGAGTTAGCTAGCTGAATCCAGGAGAGCTGATGGATTAGTTTCAATCTAAGTCAGAAGGGTTGAGAACTAGAAAAGACAATGTTTCAGTTCCAGTCCAAAAGCCAGAGACATAAGAAAGGCCAG
Organism: Budorcas taxicolor; assembly: GCF_023091745.1. NCBI lineage: Eukaryota > Metazoa > Chordata > Mammalia > Artiodactyla > Bovidae > Budorcas > Budorcas taxicolor. Next base: position 49,502,192 of record NC_068929.1, on the reverse strand, counting down.
TGTTTCAGTTCAAATTTGAAGTCAGGAAAACAGCCAATCATCTGATTTAAAGACTATCAGACAGAAAGAATTCTTTACTTAGAGGAAGGTAAGCTTTTTAATTATTATTATTTTTTATTTAAGCTATCAACAAATGAGGCTCATCTACATTACAGAAATGATCTATTCCACTCTCCCAATTTAAATGATAATTGTATCCAAAACACCCTCACAAAAACACCTAGAAAAATGTTTGAAGAAATGTCTGGACACTTTGTGGTCCACTCAGTGTGACACATAAAATTAACAAATACTGTGTCTATAATTACATTTGCATTATGCATATAAAGTTTCTTTCTATTATAAACATGCCGTGTGTGTGTGTGTGTGTGTGTGTGTATGTGTGTGTGTGTGTGTTAGTCATTAAGCCATGTCTGACTCTTTGTGACTCCATGAACTATAGCCCACCAGGCTCCTCTGTCCATTGAATTCTCCAGGCAAGCATACTGGAGTGGGTTGCCATTCCCTTCTCCGGGAAGCTTCCTGATTCAGGGATTGAACCAGAGTCTCCAGAATTGTGGGCAGATTTTTTACCACCAGGGAAGCCCCCAAAATGCTATAAATTATTTCAATTACAATGTTCATGTCACATTTAAAAATCTAGGGGAAGAATCTCAAGGCCATATAAGAACATGGAATGACCACGGCTGGAATCAATTGTGGAGAAGATCAGGAGATAGTTGAACAATGAATGTCAATGACTGAGTAGAAATACAGTTCAACCATGTCCCCATGGTCAGATAGAAGACAAGATATCATGTTTTTGGAGTGGCTGTTTTTATACCCATGCTGTGTCATGTTAAGTTGCTTCAGTCATGTCCAACTCTTTCCAACCCTATGGACTGTAGCCTGCCAGTCTCCCCTGTCCATGGGATTCTCCAGGCAAGAACACAGGAGTGGGTTTCTCTGCCCTCCTGCAGAGGATCTTCCCGACCCAGGGATTGAGCCCATGTCTCTTGCATCTTCTGCCTTAATAGGCAGGTTCTTTACCACTAGTGCTACCCTGGAAGCCCGTTTTTACACATTAACCCCTAAATCCATTGATTGATGAAAAAGTCAATGGGAGGTCTTTGTCATGGGAGTCGAAAATGGGTGTGTCTGATGAGTATGTGGTCTTGCTAAAGGTCACTCAGGTACCTAGGGCCCCCTGCAATTTGATCTACCCTGCTTTAGAATTCTGAATCCTTTGATTTCAGCCAGCATGTCTAATAAAGGAGGTAGAGATAACACATGGGAAATATTTGGCCAGGGCTAGAAATGACCTTTGTAATTTCTGACTTAACTTGCCACAAACTGAGTCACATGACCAGCTGTAGACAGCCTTAGAAGTGAAGTATGGCTCTGTCCAGGAAAAAAAAAAAAAATGGTTTGGAGAACAAAGGGGCAATTTCTGCCCCAAATGAGAAACAAACCACTGCAGATTTTATAGCAATGAATCAAAAAATTGAGCTAGAGTCCAGAGGGTCTCTGAAATTACTGTGAGTGGTGTATTAGATTATTTAAAGATAATACAAGGAACAAATTCAACATTAAAATTTCTCACTTGTAAAAGGATCCTCATTTATCTTCTATAAAGTATAAAATTCTCTCTATATTTTTTCAAATAGACACTTTATAAAAATTTGCCAATACATATCTATAAATAGATGAATTAACATAATTTAAAAAACTGAATATTCCTGAAAATACATAATAAATATCATGACATTTCCCCCCATAGTTTATGCCTAAGCTTTAGCAGTAATATTTTTAACCCTAAGTCAATAGAAAAAAAAAAAAATGAAGCTATGAGTTAGACTCTGATTAAAGAGTAAATCTTCTCCAAAACCTATTGGAATCAATAGGGAATTTAGAAAAAATTAATAAAAAATACACAAAACTTTTTAGGTGTCACTGAAGTCAATAAAATGAAAATTAAACTACCCAAAATGTTTGATTTTGCTATTAGAATTTGAAAAGACAATTATTAAAATAAACATTGAGCCTGAAGGGCAATCTTTAAAGGTAAATATAATTCTGAAATTGAAGAACAAGGATATAGACATGTAGAAACTGCAATAAAAACTATCATCTTTCTCAGACAAATTTTCAGTAAAATAAGAATTATATTATGCATTTATGTATGTGTGTACATGTATATCTTTTAGTTGTTAGTTTGTGCAAGTGTGTTATATATGTATATGAATATATACTATATGTATAGTAATTGGTTTAAATAACTATTACTCATGTCAGCTATAGTCTGGAATATAACCATTAATGGATAGCTTGATAAGTGCTTAATAAGTTTGTGATATTATCACCATATATTATCCAGTATAAAATATCCTTTTTAAACAAATGTTCATATTCAAAAGATATTTTAAATGTATATAGATATAGATAATAAGAATACATTTTAAATTTAAATAAATGGTCAATGAAAAGATAAAATGGCTCAGTCGTGTCTGACTCTTTGCAACCCATGGACTATACAGCCCATGGAATTCTCCAGGCCAGAATACTGGAGTGGGTTGCCTTTCCCTTCTCCAGGGTATATTCCCAACCCAGGAATAGAACCGGGGTCTCCTGCATTGCAGGCAGATTCTTTACCAACTGAGCTATCAGGGAAGCCCATAAAATGGTTAAGGTTTTTTAAATTTCTTGATAGAGTCTGACTTTTCTAAATCACTTTGTAAGTCAAAGCCATAGATACATACTATTTCTACATAGTATCATCTCTTTCCAATAAAGAGTTATGCAGCAACTCTTTATTCTCCAATAAAGAGAGTACAGCATTTTTTTAAAAAGTGTGTTTTCTCTTTAAGGATTTTCTTCCAACAATCTTCAATATTTTTCCAAGTTGTTGACATCCATTTTTATGTTTTGATTCTTGTTCTTAATCAATACTTCCTGCAAGTAAATGTTTTCACGCAATGAATAGGGCTCATGTGCCTGCTTTCACTGTTTCTTAGTTTGTTGACTAAACTGTTGAGAGTTTACAGTTGGGCAGTCACACCACCAAGTACGGCAGCCAAGTTGGCACATGCTGGGTTGATAGCAATTTTAAATGTTATTGATTGTCAGACAAAGTCAGTGATATTGAAAAGTGTAAAAACTGCCTTTAATATAGTAATATCAAGTTCTTGAAAATGAATGTATATCGTCACTGGACAATCAATTTCTTCTTTCCTCCAGTTCATAGTTTATTAATAGGGTTTAATGATAGAATAGAAGTTTATACTAAAATGTATATAGAATCATAATTTAAGGCCATGTTTCATCTCGCTGTTAGATATGATATCTTCATAAGAAAGTATCATTAAAATTATATACTTTATAGGATCAGCCACACTGCTAATGAGAAATTATTGCATTCCAGAAGGTTCACTGTGTTTGGTTACATGAAATAGTTTGTATATGAACTATGAACTGGAGGAAAGAAGAAATTGATTGTCCAGTGACAATATACATTCATTTTCAAGAACTTGATATTACTATATTAAAGGCAGTTTTTACACTTTTCAATATCACTGACTTTGTCTGACAATCAATAACATTTAAAATTGCTATCAACCCAGCATGTGCCAACTTGGCTGCCGTACTTGGTGGTGTGACTGCCCAACTGTAAACTCTCAACAGTTTAGTCAACAAACTAAGAAACAGTGAAAGCAGGCACATGAGCCCTATTCATTGTGTGAAAACAGATTCTTTTTCAATAATTGTCAGACAAATTTTTGTATTCAAGAAAAATATATTTGCGTACTCACTATATTCTAAGAAGTGCCTTGTTGTTGTTTTTTAGTTGCTAAATTGTGAAATTGTGTCTGACTGTTTGCAACCCCTTGGCCTGTAGCCCAACAGGCTCCTCTGTCCATGGGCTTTCCCAGGCAAGAATACTGGAGTGGGTTGCCACTTCCTTCTCCAGGTGATATCCTGACCCAGGGATATTCCTGACCCATGTCTCCTGCTTGACAGGCAGATTCTTTACCACTGAGCCTCCTGGGAACCCCAAGAAGTGCCTTGGTGTACACATATACGGGGATGTTCCAGAGAGATGATATGAGGTGGGAGGTGGGAGTGGGGTTCATGTTTGGGAACTCATGTACACCCGTGGCAGATTTATGTCAATGTATGGCAAAACCAATACAGTATTGTAAAGTAAAATAAAGTAAAAATAAAAATTAGAAAAAAAATTAAAAAAATAAAAAAATAATAAAATAAAATACTTTTTCTTACTTGCAAAAAAAAAAATTGGTTAAGTTTAACTTTCAGCTCTAATGTACTTTTTAGAAAATGAAGAGAACAAGAAATAATCATGTAAAAGTGCAATAAGGAATGCCATAAATGAGTAGGGAACACAGTGCAATGGGTGTGCAGAAGAGGGAATTATGAATTGTCAAGATATACAAACATTTTTAGAGCTTAAATTTATAGGACTTTGTTCAAGAAGGAACATCAATGGATAAGGCTATTCCAACCAGATGAAATAGCATAAGCCAAGACACAGAAGTAAGGATAGAAGTAGTTTGGCCCTCCTGAAATTATTCACTGCATTTAGAGAAATATTATATTAATAAAAATGATATTATATATCCATATAAGATGGTACACATCCATGTAAATATGCTAAGAGTTTCAAGCTTCATAATTGACACATGAAGCAAAAATAAACCTTTGCTGGTATTGTGAAAAATAGATTAAAGATGAAAGTATGGAAAGTTGACATTACATTATAAAAAGAACCTAAACTCAGATGATGAGGTTTAATTAAGATGCTAAATTTGGCAATAGATGTTAGAAAATAAAATGGAGAGGCATGGAGAAGATAAAATTGGTAATTAGGAAAATGGATAAGATGGAGAAAATGTTGATTAATAGCATTAATTAAAGAATAAACCCCATGATCAATGATGAGACTTTTTAAAGCTCAATGTAAGACATCTGTCTCTAAATAGATGATGATAAAAAGATATTGATAGGTGATATGTAAAGATAAAGTTGATAAGTAAATGGTAAGCACAGATGTAGATATTTGCACAGAGACATTACATACATACAATATCAATTATATATATGATATATACTGTATGCGATAAAATAGATATACAATAAAATAGTGATGATAGTGGAGCATGTTAATATAAATAACCAGTTGTTGGCACTTGGGGTATTTCAGGTTTAAGGGAAACAAGGTCCATGAGCCCCTTGACTATATATTCACACATGACATATACCTAAGAAGATCTGTGTATTACACTTTTCTAGACATAGAGAAAAAGAATACTCACTAGTACCTTTTAATCTAGCATGGCTTACATATTAGATATTATTAAAAGACTGATACTATTGAAAGTCATTAATTTAAGCAAAATGAGTTAATTATTGTTTTAAATACTTTTACTTTACCACTATCACTCTCCATGTTATCACTTAAAGTTGTTAAATCTAATCAGTCTATTTACTTACTGTTTTACACTGGAAGTAAGGCTTAATCTAATTATTATTCAACAAATGGTTTTTGACATAGCAATAGTAAAAACAATATTTTTTCACAAATAGATAATTATTCTTGTGTTATTTACTACTACAGAACTAATATAGAAACCCAGAAAAGGCAGATAAAAGGATGCCAAAGTATTTTAAAGTAAGTAATAATGAATATGCAAAATTTGCTAAAATAAAAAAGAATAAAAATATCTCCTTTGCCTCCTTTGCCTTTTGCTTCTCTTCTTTTCTCAGCTATTTGTAATCTTCCTCAGACAACCATTTTGCCTTTTTGCATTTCTTTTTCTTAGGGATGGTTTTGATCACAGCCTCCTGTACAATGTTACAAACCTCCGTCCATAGTTCTTCAGGCACTCTGTCTATCAGATTTAATCCCTTGAATCTGTTTATCACTTCCACTGTATATTCATAAGCGATTTGATTTAGGTCATACCTGAATGGCATTCTGAAGGAGATCAGCCCTGAGGTTTCTTTGGAGGGAATGATGCTGAAGCTGAAACTCCAGTACTTTGGCCACCTCATGCAAAGAGTTGACTCATTGGAAAAGACTCTGATGCTGGGAGGGATTGGGGACAGGAGGAGAAGAGGACGACAGAGGATGAGATGGCTGCATGGCATCACTGACTCGATGGACATGAGTCTGAGTGAACTTCAGAAGTTGGTGATGGACAGGGAGGCCTGGCGTGCTGCGATTCATGGGGTCGCAGAGTCGGACAAGACTGAGCGACTGAACTGAACTGAACTGAACTGAACTGAATAGCCTAGTGGTTTTCCCTGCTTTCTTAAATTTAAGCCTGAATTTTGAAATAAGGAACCACAGTCAGCTTCCAGTTTTGTTTTTGCTAACTGTGTAGAGCTTTTCTCATCTATGTCTGCAAAGAACATAATCAATCTGATTTTGATATTGACCATCTGGTGATGTCCATATGTAGAGTCATCTCTTGGGTCATTGGAGAAGGGTGTTTTTCTTGACAAAACTGTTCGCCTTTGCCATGCTTCAGTGTCTTTTAACTTCCTACTTTTGCATTGTAATCACCTGTGATGAAAAGGATTTTTTTTTGGTATTAATTCTAAAGGTTTTGTATATCTTCATAAAACTGGTCAATTTCAGCTTCTTCAGCATTAGTGGTTGGGGCATAGATTTGCATTACTGTAATGTTGAGTGGTTTGCCTTGGAAACTAACGGAGATCATTATGTTGTTTATGAGGTTGCATCAAAGTCCTGCATTTTGGACTTTTTTGTTGACTCTGAGGTCTACTCCACTTTTTCTAAGTGATTCTTGCCCATGTTCATGTGTGCTAAGTCACTTCACTTGTGTCTTTACAACTCCATGGACTGTAGGCCGCCAGGCTCCTCTGTCCAAGGGATTCTCCAGGGAAGAATATTGGAGTGGGTTGCCATTTCCTTCTCGAGGGGATCTCTCCAATTCAGGGATCAAACCTGTGTATCTTACATCTCCTGCCTTAACAAGTGGGTTATTTACTACTAGCGCCACCTAGGAAGGCATTGTTCCTCACGGTAGTAGATATAATGATCACCTGGATCCAATTCATCCATTCCTGTTCATTTTAGTTCACTGATTCCTAAGATGCTGATGTTTAATCTTGCCATCTCTTGCTTGCCTACATCCAGCTTACCTTTATTCATGGACCTAAAATTCCAGGTTCCTATGCAATAGTGTTTTTATAGTATCAGACTTTATACTTTCACCACCAAACACACCCACAACTGAGCACCATTTCTGCTTTGGCCCAGTCACTTCATTCTTTCTCGAGCTATTTGTAATTGCCCTCCACTCTTCCCCAGTAGCATATTGGACACCTTCTAACCTGGGGGCTCATCTTCCAGTGTCACACCTTTTTAGCTTTTTCATAACGTTCATGGGGTTATAGGGGCAAGAATACTGGAGTGGGTTGCCATTTTCTCCTTCAGTACTGTATTTTTATTAGGGTATAGTTACTTCACAGTGTTGTGTTAATTACTGCTGCTGCTGTTGTTTAGTCTCTAAGTCATGTCTGACTCTTTGCAAATTCATGGTCAAAGCCTGGTAGCCTGCCAGGCTACTCTGCCTGTGGGATTTCCCAGGCAAGAATACTGAAATGGGTTGCCATTTCCTTCTCCAGGGGATTTCCCCAACCCATGGATTGAACCTGCATCTCCTGAAGTGGCAAACGGATTATTTACCAGTGAGCCATTAGGGAAGCCCAGTGTCTGCTGTACAAGGAAGTGAATCAGCTATGATCTGTGCTAGGTTGCTTCAGTCGTCTCCGACTCTTTGTGACTCCATGGACTATAGCCCGCCAGTGTGACCATGGAAGTTTTCAAATAAGAATACTGAAGCATGTTGCCATGCCCTCTTCCAGGGGATCTTCCTGACCCAGGGATTGAACTCGCATCTCCTGAATTGCAGGTGGTTTCTTTAACACTGAGCCTTCGGGGAAGCTCGTGAACCAGCTATATGTATATACATATCCTTTCCCACTTGCACCTCCCTCTCCCTCTCTCCCCCATAACATCCATCTAGGTCAATACATATCACCAAGGTGAGCTCCTTGAATTATACAGTAGGTTCCTACTAGCTATCTGTTTTACACATGGCAGCACACAGAAGTCAATCCTGATCATGCTTATGGATAGTTGGGCAATAATGAAGTAGTAAACCATACAAGGCAGTGCTGGAAATCTGTGTTGCTTGAAGTGAAGATTTATTGAAAGACATCACATCAGAATTTGTAAAAGATAGAGACTCAGATTATAGTGAATAAAACTAGTCCTGTCTATTCTTGAAATAATCAGATAAGTGATGTAAACCAGAAAGGGGATGAGGAAAATTCTTAACTTACACATTATATCCATTGAATACACTCAGATCCAACTCTAATCATGATATGTGCCTGCCCAGATATCTAAAGCTTATATGTGAATCCAACTTGCTCTTATCCCCATAGATTTCCATTTATTACCAGCAACCAATAGCATGTCCTAAGAGAGTCCCTTGGACTGCAAGGAGATCCAACCAGTCCATCCTAAAGGAAATCAGTCCTGAATATTCATTGGAAGGACTGATGCTGAAGCTGCGACTCCAATACTTCGGCCACCTGCTGTGAAGAACTGACTCATTTGAAAAGACCCTGATGCTGGGAAAGATTGAAGGCAGGAGGAGAGGGGGATGACACATGATGAGAGGGTTGGATGTCATCACCGCTCAATAGATATGAGTTTGAGTAAACTCTGGGAGCTGGTGATGGACAGGGAAGCCTGGTGTACTGCAGTCCATGGGGTCACAAAGAGTCGGACACAACTGAGTGACTGAACTGAACTGAACTGAACTGAAGAGTAACAGAATTTCCAAGTGTTTTTCAAATGTCCCATAAGTCAAAAGGCAAGCTAAAGATGTTCAAACTTCAGCTCTAAGCTTTAGGCAAACATATTTTAGATGATATTCATCATTCCCTTAAAAGTCAACCATAAATTGAATAGCCCATTGCTGGATGTAAGATTACCATTAAAATGCAAATGTAGGAAATTTATGATTAGATTTATTGACCTTTAAACAATATACAATTAGAACCAGTTATATTTCATTTTTTCTAGGATATTTGTGTATAACAAATCCATAGTCTGCTATAGTCAGAAACCATTGACAGGCCACCAGCAAAATGTTAATTCGTGAGCCACAATAATGAACCTCTGGCTGAAGTAAAACCACATTTCTCCATAGATTCAGAAGAAAGAGGAGTCACTCCTGTGGACCATTTGTGCTGCATTCTCTTGGCATGTGCTGTATGCTAAATCATTTCATTTGTCTACAACTCTTTGCACCCCGTGGACTGTAGCTCACCAGGCTCCTCTGTCCAGGGATTCTCCAGGCAAGAATGCTTGAATGGATGGCCGTGTCCTCCTCCAGAGAATCTTCCCAACCCAGGAATCAAATTCTCGTCACCTGTGGCTCCTGCACTGCAGGTGGATTCTTTATCATTGAGCCAACGTGGAATGTCCTCACAGGGTAATAAAACTCGGTTTTGATTACAACATGAGTGTGTCCTTGGTCGCCCCCTTGTGGTGGACTCGATAAAGTACTCACATGTGACACTACCTCCAGATGTTCGAGGCTTTCTAGCATTTTACAGTGAAATATGATGCTGACTATAATCTTAAAAGGTTTTTCTTGAACTTTGTGCTGGTGCTTTTTTTATTTCTGAGATTAAGTATATAATTGAATAATCTGATCAAATTGTGTTATCCTATGTCCCTGGGTGAAATCTAGTCTATATCTTTATTTTCTATTACTGTTCCCCTTTTATATTTGTAGATTTTATTGTTCCTAGTAAGAGAGAGGGGCAATAGGCAGGTGTATATTCTCAATAAACCTGACAATGTGAATTAGCTCCGAAGGCCAATAAGAATGTGTCAACACACTGGTGGGTCAAATTTGCTTTGGGTCACTACTCCAGACCTCATATGGACTCTTTTTTTCTTTGTTTCCCTGAGAATCAATTTGTTTATCCCACTTACTAGCAGTTGCAGCAAGTAAGTCTTACTGATGGTGACAGCTGACATTTGGTAAGGCTATAGACACCCAGGATATAAAAGCAGCATATTTATTTCCAGTTGTCTCAGCTCTTATAGGCTATCCCAGCAGAATATTCATCCCCATCCCGGGGAACTCATGCTTCATCCATGTACTTTACCATAGACTTAAACATCATTTTTATCTTTCCCTGAACACATCTACCTAGACCAAGAGTCAGAGAAGCTGAAGGATGATCGTAGGAAAGGTGGAATATTTTAGAGGTGAGCAGTTGTGTTTTGCTTGATGTGCAAGCAGTTAAGTAGCAGAATGGGTGATCTGGGGCTTCCTTGGTGGTTCAGTGCTAAAGAATCCACCTGCCAAACAGGAGATGCAGGTTCGATGCCTGGGTCAGGAAGATCCTCTGGAGGAGGAAATGGCACCTACTCCAGTATTCTTGCCTGGAAAATCCTATGTACAGAGGAATCTGATGGACTGCAGTCCATGGGGTCACAAAGAATGAGATACATCTTAGTGACTAAACAACAATAATGAAAAAAATAAATGATCTATAAAACGGCCGTTGCTTCATTTCTTTCACATACAATCTACTCTCCATGTCCGTGGACTCTAAGAATTTAACCAACAACAGATAGACAAACTATTCCAGAATTTCCCAAAATCAAAACTTGAATTTACAGTATGGGTAATTATTTACTTTGTACTTTGTATTTACAACTATTTACATAGCATTTATATTGTATTAGGCATTATAAATAGTCCACAGGTATTTAAAATATATAAGAGGATGTACATAGGTTATATAGGCAAACACTATGCCATTTTACATGTTATTTGAGTATCCTAGGATTTTGGTATCCTTGGGGGTCTTGGAATCAATCCCCAAGACACACTGATTGAGTCTTGTATCATGCACAAGAATCTCTCTTATGATGCATCTTTATTGGAAATTAGTAGGAAAAGGATTTCAGGGAAAAGCAGTTTGGCCTAGCCAAGTGGATATATTATGAGGGCTTCCCTGGTGGCTCAGATGGTAAAGAATCTGTCTGCAATGCGGGAGATCTGGCTTTGATCCCTGGGTCTGGAAGATCCCCTGGACTCAATTATGTTTTATTGTTATTCAGTGTGCTAAAATATATGTGTTAATTAGATTTTTTTTACCTACTTAAAAGCAAACATATTTAAAAACTTCTAAGATTCCATAAATATATAGATTTGGTAAAACTTAAAATTTCTAGGAATTATTCCCTTAAACTAATATGAAAATATTCAGAGAGACTACATTTGCTAATAAATATAAAGATTTGCCAATTGGTATAATATTCCATAGAACAATTATGGGGTATTCGAAATACTTTATTGATTATAGTTCAACCATGTTAATTTACATACAAGGATTATTTTGCCTTTTTATTGCTTTTTCTTCAAATATTATCAATATTTCTTGTAATTGATATTTACTGGAAATACAATAAATCAAATTAGTATAAAAATTTACTTGTGAAAAACACTTTGTCAAATACAAAAATAAACCAGTGTCTTTGCACAATCATCTCCCTGACAGTAAACTGTTGCAATCATGTTGTCATGTTCATATTAGGTAGACAGGATTTATTCTTTAGATGATGATAACTGTATTCCAGGAATAAAACAATAACAATGCTTATATATGTTAATTGGTGAAAGAGGATGTATACATGCATATGTTTTAAGCTAATTTATTTCTGGGTTCACTTACCTTCCCATAGAAGTTTACATTTAATCTGCATTATGTTCTTCTAAATTTATATCTAAACTAGTCTTTGCATGCTCCTAAAAAATTAAATATTGAATATTTTGTTGCAGTAACAATATCAAGTAGAGTTAGACTCTGCTGTTAACACCTGTTATTATGTAGACAATCACTAAGCATACAATGATTTAATAAAGTTATTGTGTGTTTCTATGGTGATAAACAGCTTGTATAAATAGACAAAAATAGTTGAATAAGCAATAGTGTTTCTTGCATTATAAAATCTGTTACCATTACCTGTATAACTCCTTAATCTCATACATTCATCCTAAATCTTCTCAAAGTATAAAACAACTTAAAATAGACTCTTTTGTGAAACTCCGTTGGATCTGCAGCTGGTTAATTTGTTCATCTCTAGTAGTGCTGAAATAGCCCAGTGACACCTAAATGCACTCCCTGGCATACTGTGAGAGAGCTAACACATCAATTATAGATGGCTCTGTTAAACTTTCCTGGAATTATGTGTCCCAGGGAGCTAATTTATAGGACTAAAGGATTTGATATAGGTGTCGATTAAGCTGAACTTGGATTTCCCATAATTGGCAAATGTTAATTGAAATGTGCTCTCGTTTGTCAATACAATTCCAGTCTTTACTATATTAATTCCACAGTTTCCCTTGTTTCTCTTCAACAATTCACTAATAACTTTTATATAAAGTTGAATATGGTATTTCCTAGTGACACTTTTTCTCTGATAAAAGAAGGCTGTAGAAGTTTGTGCATGTAATTATTTTACTGAAAAGGAAAGAAAGTAGTTGCGCATGGCATTGGAGGGCCATGTACAATCCTGCATTATTCCAAACACCTTCTTCCCATGAATTTTGGGGGAATATTATCATATCCTGAGTCAGTACCTAAAATCACAAATGAACAGTTTTCTGGTTATCTGGATTGTAGTATAAAACTGTTACTCAAAGTTAAATGTTAAATGAGTTAGCCTTTCTACTCTCTAAAACAGGTTTTTTATTCTCTATAAAAACTATAATTTCTGCATGTATATATAATATATATGTTCTTATGAATAGAAAGCCTCTATTTAACTTTTATATTAGTTATATATAATATAGCTAATGTATAAATTATATATAATTAATCAGTGTGATTTTATAGAATTACATATGGTTAATATATATCATATTTAATATTATTATATAAATAATACATAAATCCTCCCTTAGCAAACATTTAATGGTATTTCTCACTCTATTGGGAAAATATTAATATTTCATGAGATATTTCCTTCTTGGGATAAATATTAAAAACAATCAATATCTCTTCAGGACTTATATGGGAGAAAGTCAAGTGAATCTTATAGATCAATTAATTCAAACTTTATAACAACATGTGGGATTAACACTACTAATATTCTCACTTTACAGAAAAGAGTGAAACAAAACATGGCCAACTTTACATCTGGACTTTACTAACTTTTCTGTTTCTCTCCAGAAATAATGAAGCATGATTTTAAATCATTATTAACTAGAGATTCCTGTCAATATCTCTGTGCAATATTGACTCCCTAAAAGGTCACCAGAAAACTTACTGATTAAGCAAACTAATTGATGCTTTTGAACTGTGGTGTTGGAGAAGACTCTTGAGAGTCCCTTGAACAGCAAGAAGATCCAACCAGTCCATCCTAAAGGAAATCAGTCCTGAATATTCACTGGAACCGATGCTGAAGCTGAAACTCCAATACTTCGGTCGCCTGATGTGAAGAACTGACTCATTTGAAAAGACCTTGATGCTGGGAAAGATTGAAAGCAGAAGGGGATGACAGAGGATGAGATGGTTGGATGACATCACTGATTCAATGGACATGAGTCTGAGTAAGCTCTGGGAGTTGGTGATGGACAGGGAAGCCTGGTGTACTGCAATCCATGGGGTCGCGAACAGTCGGACACCATTGAGTGACTGAACTGAACTGAAACTAGTTTTTAGACCAGTACAGGTATGGAGAACACTTTCTTGATTGAACTTCAGTGAATCTCGGAAGGGAATATCAGGGGAAGATGTACATAGGATTATCAGAGTCTAGGGCCATCTTTGTTGCTGCTCAGTTGCTCAGTCATGTCTTGACTCTTTGTGACTGAATGGACTACATACCCCTGGCTTCCCTGTCCTTCTGGTTTAAGGCAAATCTTTTATTATAAGGTGATTGGTGCTGGTAACATTTTTGACACAAAAACTTAGGACTGTAGGTACAGGCAAAAAATGACCTTAATAAGTAAACTGATAAGTTGTCTGTTTAATAAATTGTCTGATAATCAAACCTCTTACCCAGCTTAGCAAAGTGTTTCCTTTGAGAAGAGCTATTTGCCTAAATAAGTAAATTATGTTATCATATACTGGTTTATAGGATCTCCTTGAATCAAACACAGTATCTACATACTGGTGCCTAGCCCTAAGTTCATAAGCAAGAATATCTAGGGACAAAGTCAATACAAGTGGAAAGGGTAGGAGGGGTGGCGTTTGGTTCTTGGTTAAGATTGCTAGGCTGTGTTAATGCAAGCCAATTCTCAATACCTTTTACAGAAAATAAAATTTCTCATCATATCATAAGAACAAGTTCTACCTATAAAAACTTGTGGGAAATCTTGGTAATCCCTTTTGTGGAGAATTGTCCAACATGGAAGTAACTCCGATTATTAATCTAAGACTGATCTACTTAATACAATAGCCACTAGCCACATAGAACTATTTAAATTTGAACTTCAATGAATTCAAATGTAAAAGGCAATTCCTTAGTTATCCTAATTACATTTCAAGTGCTTAACAGCTACCTGTGGCTAGTAACTATCAGGTTAGATAATCCAGAATTATAGAACATTCCTATCATTAAAGAAAGTTCCATGGCACAACTTTAATCAAAGATAATTCTTCATGTTCTGAGAGTTGATTCAGAACATTTTCACCTTTAACAAAGCATAAATGTTATTCCAGGAATTTTAGAACAATAGTCTTATTTATGAATAGGTCCAATGCAATCAACTTGTAATGAAGTGGCATTTAACATTATTATTTTTCATGTGAATGTATGTTCAATTTTGTATCAAACTCACATTGGACTGTCAATTTTTCAATTCAATTTCTTGAAAAAAACCTCTTGGGTCAATGGGAAATACTTTTTTCTCTTAGTGGTTGTTTGAGAGTTCATTAGATATTTATGGGCACACTAAAAATACCACTGAGTCATTTCTGGGAAATGCAAAACTACATAAGAAGAATCCTATCATGTGCTATAAAACTTTAATATACATTAAAATTAAACACCTGTGACTTCATAGCTTTACTGTATTCCATGATAGGAAAACAAAAATTCATAAATGAGAGTAATATTTATAAGTAGTTAATTCTGCTTGATTGGCTTCTTCTAGAACAGAATAATTTAGTTGGAACTATAAGAGAGCAAACCATTTGATCCTTTGCTGTGGAATACTCCATCTTTGATATTTAACTAAACTTGAACATCTTGAAGTTCATGGAATGAACTTGATACACATGGAATGTGTATCCCAACACAGACAGACCATCTGATGAACAGTAAAAGTACTTTCTGGTCTGAGTCTGGGCTAATAATACATTATTCCATGTTCCCTATTTAAAAGAAATACTTTGAAATAGTAAGTTACCAAACCTTGTTTATTAAACATCAAAATCAATGAGTAAATTATGATAAATTAAGAAATAAATGCACTAAATTAGGACTTGTCTCATATATATATATATATGTGTGTGTGTGTGTGTGTGTTAACTATTAGCGAATTAGTTCTTAGGGCTTCCCAGCTGGCTGTGTGGTAAATAATCTGCCTGCCAAAGCAGGAACCACAGAAGAAACAGGTTCCATCCCTGGGTCAGGAAGATCCTGTGGAGGAGAAAAGGATATATTCCTCCTGGAAAATCCCATGGACAGAAGACCCTGGTGAGCTACAGCCCATGGGGTCACAAAGAGTCGGAGGCAACTAAGCACTAATTGGTTCTTAAGGCTAAGTTTACCTAGTTATAGTTTTACATTTTTATAACATTAAGTAAGTCTCTAAAAACTTAATAATATTTTCCATGGTCTCTAATAACTCCAGAATTTTAATTTAGGGCATTTTTTAAAAAGTGATCATCTTAATAAAAATACCTTACTTATACTATCTAGGGATGTGTGTTAGTTGCTCAGCCGTGCCCGACTCTTTGTGACCCCATTGACTATGCCCGCCAGGCTCCTTTGTCCATGGGATTCTCCAGGCAAAAATACTAGAGTGGGTTGCCATTTCCTCCTCCAGGGGATCTTCCCCACCCAGGGATCGAACCTGGGTCTTCCACATTGCAGGTGGATTCTTTACCGTCTGAGCCCTATACGATTTTGGTGAAGGGTGTACCTAGGGGGAGGGCATGACAACCCACTCCAGTATTTTTGCCTGGAGAATCCCAAGGACAGAGGAGCCTCGCACACTACAGGCCTTGGAGTTGCAAAGAGTCAGAGACCACTGAAATGACTGAAGCGACTGGGCACTCAAGTACACATAATATAAATTAGTGAAAGATACCTTTCCCCGGCATCACACAATGTGCACCAAAGCGGTAGAATATAAAATCAGGCAGATGAATTCACCTTGTTCTTTTAAGGGAAAATCCTACAGCCTTCTATTTAAAAACTCCTCAACTCCAGCAGATTATCCACGCCTGAGGTGTCCCGCTGGCCCCACGGTGCGCATGTGCGGTGCTAGCTGCCCCTGCCTGGTCGAGGGGCATGACGTTGGTCCTGTCTGGGCTCTGTGCCCTCTCCCAGTTCCCAGCCTCTTACGTCTCAGGCAGCACATTCAGCTGGGTTGGCTAGCATACTCGCCACAAGAAGGAGGCAGAGCTCTTCCAAATGGTGGCCCAGGGCCTGTGGCCACTTTACCCACAGATCTGCTGTCCCTGGAGCAGCAGCACGGCTCCCAAGAGTTCCACTCACAGGTGCTGGAGGATTCTGACTCCGACCTAAGATTCTCCTGATAGGCTGGTGCAGAATGGGCAAAACCACCTTCATAAGGCACCTGATGAAAAAGGGCTTCATGGGGCTGCAGTATGGGGCCAAGCATACCACTGACCCGTTCTCCACTGCCACCAGTCACAGCCTTAGGAGGACGAGGTGTCCTGCGATGTGCTCATAGAAGCCCCTGGTGGACCCCTGCCCTCCCAAGCTCATCATCTTCAGTGTTCATGAGCTGACTCATGTGTGTCCAGCTATCAGCACTGGCCGCCTCGGCCCTCCTGGGGTACTGTCTGGAGAGAAATAGCACTTTGGGGAGGTTATGACTTGTTGGAGGCCTGGAGTGGTTCACCAAGCATCTGGACTGCATCATCTTGCTCTTAGATGCTCTTCAAGTGGTAACCTCTGAAGAGTGTTCAGAAGTCATCAAGACCCGGAGGACAGTTTGTGCTGAAGTTCCAGGCCTTAAAACCCTAGCTGCTGGATATGATGGACCATATGCTGGTCAACAACGTCGCTTGACTGATGGTGATACCCAGCTCTGTGTGAAGGGTCATGCTTTGGATGGCTCCAGATCAAGCTTTTTGGGCATGACTATGGTGAGGGGTTCCAGCGAGGATACTGGTGATGCTGAGTAGGTGGTGGACAAAGACAAGCCTGCCTACAATGAGATCTACAGACTGTCACTTTTCAGTGGCCAGATCAGGAGTGCCAAAGCCAAGTAGGAGATGGTGAAGTCTGTGCTGTCTAGTACGGTCCTGGGAAAGCTCTGGAAGCTGGCTGAGGTAGACCCGAATGGGGGGTGGACAATGAGGAATTTGTCCTGGACAACCACCTCACTAAAGCCAGGCTGAAGGGCTATGAGGTGCCCACCTTCCTGCCCCCTCACCTGATCTGTCCTCCAAGCAGAAGTACCAGTGACTGGCTCTGCTGGCCCATGCCTATCATCCTGCCATCTCAGCACCCAACCGGGCAGAGACTGAGAAGACAGGAAGTGTTCCCAGTTCTCAAGGGCTCTAGACTGAGCAGCTGTTTCCTCAGCTTTTGAAAACGATAAGAAAAAAAAAAAAAAAAAAAGATAACAGTACTGAAGTACCATCTACTTACTCCTCCCTTGAAATTAATTTACTAAGAGCCAGATACTTTGAGAAACACTTTAATATGTGTCATGCCATTTCATAGTTACTAAAACTCAATGGGAAAAGTTATCCGAAATTATGGTTATGGGATTTTGACCTTCCATATCTGCTTATTGCAAAAACTATCATTACCTAATCAAACTATCAAACTAATTAAGGGTTTTCTTATCAAAGCATTGAAACAATCTCCTTACCTCAAGCAGTCCTGCATGGCTGATGTTTTCTGTAGTTATTTTTGCTGTTTGGGAATATCACGTAAATGTGTTTTCTTGTGCCTGGCTTCTTTTGTGCTTAATACTCTTGAGATTTTTCTATATTGCTGCCTGCATTGTGGTTGATCATTTCTCATTATGAAAAACAAAAATCCCATAGCATAAATAGATGCTTATCCAATTTGTTGATGGCTGTTTGGGTTGCTTTCAAGTTTTGGCTACTGTAAATTATTGGTTATATGGGGCAGAAGATGTGTGAGTTTGATTGCTAAAGAGAGAAATGTCTATTGGGGTCTTCTGTCCATTTTTTGATTGGGTTGTTTATTTGTTTGTTTTTGATATTGAGCTTCATGAGCTGTTTGTATATTTTGGAGATTAATCCCTTGTAGGTCACTTCATTTGCATATATTTTCTTACCGTCTGAAGGTTGTCTTTTCATCTTGTTTATGGTTGTCTTTGCTGTGCAAAATCTTGTAAGTTTAATTAGGTCCCTTTTGTTAATTTTTATCTTTATTTTCATCACTCCAGGAGGTGGGTCAAAAAGATTCTGCTTTGATTTCTGTCAGAGTGTTCTGCCTTTTTTTTTCCTCTAAGAGTCTTACAGTATCTGATCTTTTATTCAGGGTTTTAATTGATTTTGAGTATATTTTTGTCTATGGTGTTATGGAGTGATTGCTAAAGAGAATGAGGGAACATTTGGGGTGATGTAGTTAGTTATGCCAGTATATATATTCAGATGCTTTTTAATTATATTTCAGTAAGCTTAATAAAGTATGTTTTTCATATGGAAGAATAAGCTGTAAGACAAATATGACTGTTCCACCACCCTCCTTAAAGCACTTCAGTTATTTCCTAATATTCTTCAGGAAAATATGAAGCTTCATATCCCTTATACAGTAACTTCTCTGATCTTCTTATCTAGAGTGTCTAGAGATCCCTTTTCCTGTGAACATCGGTTCTTGATAAGGATACAAAGAAGAATTTGGGGTCTTTCTTGTTGAAAGAGAGTTTATTGAAGAAAAGGAGAGAATAGAGAGAACACTTTAAAAGAGAGGTGGGCCAGGCCAAGGAAGGCAGTGGCCCCAGAGGCCTGGAGTATAGATTTTATAAAGCAAGATTTTTGTCATAATCCAGGAGGTTGTTGATTAACAGTCTTAACTGACAGCTGCAGGTTAAATAACAGGAGGCTCTGCTATGCATGTTCTTACTATAATTCAGTCTGTTATTGTTAAATGTATGTATTCATAGAATATTTATGAAGTTTTAATGAGGCCACCAAAAGTTATCTAAGGACGTGATAGCATAAGATGTGCCCATGTAGCAGAGTGAGGAGTGTCCCTCCAGTTGGCCAGTAGGGGATTTTTCTGGTCCCCTGACCATTTTGGAGTACTGTTGGGGGTTTGTTTGGGGTAGAGTTGAAAAATCACGTGGGGGGATTAGGTGATTATTAGGCATTCAGCAAATGGGGCCGCATCTCACAGATCATGGTCTACTTCCTGCTTACCAGTTTGATTATTGCACAATTACCTGTTTTACTTTCTAACTATGCAACTTGCTAAAGTTATCTCCTTACAATACTTTCATGGCAGATAAAAAATATGTTTCTTTCCTGCACATGCTGCAATAATTTATGTCTTTATACATTCCTGGAGTGACTTTCTATTTTACTGTATTATTTATTTTTTTCCTACACCCATTTGCACAATACCATACACTTACTCCTTGAAAGGAAAGTTATGACCAACCTAGATAGCATATTCAAAAGCAGAGACATTACTTTGCCAAGAAAGGTTCATCTAGTCAAGGCTATGGTTTTTTCAGTGGTCATGTATAAATGTGAGAGTTGGACTGTGAAGAAAGCTGAGCACTGAAGAATTGATGCTTTTGAACTGTGGTATTGGAGAAGACTCTTGAGAGTCCCTTGGACTGCAAGGAGACCAAACCAGTCAATTCTAAAGGAGATCAGTCCTGGGTGTTCTTTGGAAGGAATGATGCTAAAGCTGAAACTCCAGTACTTTGGCCACCTCATGCGAAGAGTTGACTCATTGGAAAAGACCCTGATGCTGGGAGGAACTGGGGGAAGGAGGAGAAGTGGATGACAGAGGATTAGATGGTTGGATGGCGTCACTGACTCGATGGACATGAGTTTGGGTAGACTCTGGGAGTTGGTGATGGACAGGGAGGCTGGGCGTGCTGCGATTCAAGGGGTCGCAAAGAATCGGACATGACTGAATGCCTGAATTTAACTGAACTGATACACACTATTAATTATCAACATCACCATCAACAGAGCAAATAGTATCCACAACTCTTTCACTCTCAACTCTAATTGTAATTCATACTTTGGATAATGTGTTATCCAAATGTGGGATTAGATGACTGTGGTTTATGATCTCTGCTCCACTGTCCACATGGAAAATATATCAAATCTTTCTAATCCAAATATTCCTCATTACAAACTAAGGATACGATACAATAGCAGTAATTGCAGTAGTAGTAATTGATCTTATGATGTTTCACATTGAGGATTAAACAAGAAAATGAATATAGACAGTTCATCTAAATGAATGGCATATGATAAACATCTACTTACATTAGCTATTAAAAATAATGCAGGGTGGTCCTAAGATGGTGGAGAAATAGGACAGGGAGACCACTTTCTCCCCCACAAATTCATCAAAAGAACATTTAAACGCTGAGTAAATTCCACCAAACAACCTCTGAATGCCGGCAGAGGACATCTGGCACCCAGAAAAGCAGCCCATTCTCTTTGAAAGGAGGTAGGAAAAAATATGAAAGACAAAAGAGATAGGGACGGAGCTCCGTCCCAGGAAGGGAGTCTTAAAAAGAGAGAAGTTTCCAAACACCAGGAAACACTCTCACTGCTGAGTCTGTGGCAAGCCTTGGAACCACAGAGGGCAACATAACTGGGAGGAAAAATAAGTAATTAAAACCCACAGATTACGTGCCCAACGGTAACTCCCCCAGTGGAGAAGCAGCGCAGTTGCCTGCATCCGCCACTAGCAAGCGGGGGCTGGGCAGGGAGGCACGGGCTGCATTGCTTAGAGTAAGGACCCAGCCTGAATGCCCCAAGGGCAATCTGAGGGAACTAACTTGGGCTAGCAAATCAGACTGTGGGAAAGTTACCACGCGAAAAGCCCTAACCTTAGACACTGCCAGGCCCACTCACAGAACTCAGGACTGACTAGAGCTACACAAAAAACCCTAATCTAAACACCATCAGGCCCTCTCACAGAGCAAAGGACTGAACAGAGCTAGCCAGCTACAGACCATCCTCTTCCGGTGACAGACAGTGAAACCTGGAGAGGGCAATTGCGGCCCCAGAGAGACATTAACTACCAAACTGCAAGCAGGCTTCTTTGCTAACTAAGACTTCTTGGGATTCTGGATGGTCAACATCTGCCTGAGAAGGTGTGCCAGTTGTACACCCAGAAAACTGGTTGTACACCCAGAAAACTGAGGGGCAGGGAAGGGGGAGGCGATAAGTCACAGAGACTGTACTCACCAAACACCTGGTCACCTGAGATGCTCAGACCTGGGAAGGGCATAAAACATAGAGTCTGCGCCTCTGAGGACTACCCAAGTACCTGAACCCGAGTGGCTGAGACCTGGGATGTGCATGCAGCCCAGGGCCGGCCTCGGATGGTTCCCAGCAGAGCAACCTAGAGCCTGAGCAGTGTGGGCAGGGAGGGCACACACGTTGTGAGCGAGGGCAGGCCTGTTGTGGCTGAGATACTGAGAGCACAGGCCAGTGTTATTTGTTTGCAGCGTCCCTCCCTCCCCACAGCACGACTGAACAAGTGAGCCTAAAAAAGTGTCCACTACCGCCCCCTTGTGTCAGGGCAGAAATTAGACATTGAAGAGACCAGCAAACAGAAGCTAAAACAGAGGGAACCGCCTTGGAAGTGACAGGTGCAATGGATTAAAACCCTATAGTTAGTACCAACTACATAGGAAGGGGCCTATAGATCTTGAGAAATATAAGCCCGACCAAGGAACTATCTGAAAAAGAACTGACCCCACACTGCTGACAACAACACCAGAGAAAGTCCCAGGTATATTTTTACTATCACTCTTAATTTTTTATTTTTTTTAATTTTATGTACTTTATTACTCCTTTAACTTTCATTTTTATAACCTACTATTACTTTGCAAAAAAAAAAGACCCTCTTTTTTAAAGCACACTTCATATATATATATATATATTTATAATTTTTGAGTCTTTGTTTTGTTTTTTTTCTTTTCTTTAATATTGTATTTTTGAAAAATGAACCTCTATTCTAGATTATTAATCATTGCTTTTTGGTATTTGTTATCAACTTTATACCTTTAAGAACCCAATCTTCAGTACCCATTTTTACTTGGGAGTGAGATTACTGGCTTGACTGCTCTCTCCCCCTTTGGACTTTCCTTTTTTTCCACCAGGTCACCTCTATCTCCTCCCTCCCCCTTCTCTTCTCTACCCATCTCTGTGAATCTCTTTGTGTGTTCCAGATGGTGGAGAACACTTAGGGAACTGATTACTGGCTGGATCTGTCTCTCTCCTTTTGATTCCTCCCTTTATCCTCCAGGCCACCTCTGTCTCCTTCCTCCCTCTTATTTTCTCTGTATAATCCATGAACATCTCTGAATGGTCCAGACTGTGGAGCGCACATAAGGAAGTGATTACTGTCTAGCTTGCTCTCTCCTCTTTTGATTCCACCTCATCTCATTTGGGTCATCTCTAAATTCCACCTCCCTCTTCTCTTCTCCATGTAACTCTGTGAACCTCTCTGGGTGTCCCTCACTATGGAGAAACTTTTCATCTTTAACCTAGATGTTTTATCAAAGGTGCTGTATAGATGCAGAAGTCTTGAAGCTACTTTAAAAATAAGATTGAAAACCAGAAACAGGAAGCTTAAGTCCAAATCCTGAGAACACCAGAGAACTCTTGACTCCAGGGAACATTAATTGACAGGTGCTCATCAAATGCCTCCATACCTACCCTGAAACCAAGGACCACACAAGGGCCAACAAGTTCCAGAGCGAGACATACCACACAAATTCTCCAGCAACACAGGAACACAGCCCTGAGCTTCAATATACAGGCTGCCCAAAGTCATTCCAAACTGATTGACATCTCATAACTCATTACTGGACACTTCATTGCACTCCAAAGAGAAGAAATCCAGCTCCACCCACCAGAACACTGACGCAAGCTTCCCTAACCAGGAAAACTTGACAAGCCACCCGTACAACCCCACCCACAGTGAGGAAACTCCACAATAAAGAAAACTCCACAAACTGCCAGAATACAGAAAGGCCACCCCAGACACAGCAATATAAACAAGATGAAGAGAAGAGGAATACCCAGCAGGTAAAGGAACAGGATAAATGCCCACCAAACCAAACAAAAGAGGAAGAGATAGGGAATCTACCTGAGAAAGGATTCCAAATAATGATAGTGAAAATGATCCAAAATCTTGAAAACAAAATGGAATCACAGATAAATAGCCTGGAGACAAGGATTGAGAAGATGCAAGAAAGGTTTAACAAGGAGCTAGAAGAAATAAACAATAGTCAATATATGATTAATAATGCAATAAATGAGATCAAAAACACTCTGGAGGGAACAAATAGTAGAATAATGGAGGCAGATTATAGGATTAGTGAAGTAGAAGATAGAATGGTAGAAATAAATGAATCAGAGAGGAAAAAGAAAAACTAATTAAAAGAAATGACTACAATCTCAAGAGTCTTCTGGGACAATGTTAAATGCCCCAACATTCAAATCATAGGAGTCCCAGAAGAAGAAAACAAAAAGAAAGTCCATGATAAAATACTTGAAGAGATAATAGTTGAAAACTTCCCTAAAATGGGGAAGGAAATAATCACCCAAGTCCAAGAAACTCAGAGAGTCCCAAACAGGATAAACCCAAGGTGAAACTCCCCAAGACACATATTAATCAAATTAACAAAGATCAAACACAAAGAACAAATATTAAAAGCAGCAAGGGAAAAATGCCAAATAACACACAAGGGGATTCCCATAAGGATAACAGCTGATCTTTCAATAGAAACTCTTCAGGCCAAGAGGGAATGGGAAGACATACTTAAAGTGATGAAGGAAAATAACGTACAGCCCAGATTACTGAACCCAGCAAGGATCTCATTCAAATATGAAGGAGAAATCAAAAGCTTTACAGACAAGCAAAAGCTGAGAGAATTCAACACTTCCAAACCAGCTCTCCAACAAATGCTAAAGGATCTTCTCTAGACAGGAAACACAAAAAGGGTGTATAAACTCTAGCCCAAAACAATAAAGTAAATGGCAACAGGATCATACTTATCAATAATTACCTGAAACATAAATGGGCTGAATGCCCCAACCAAAAGAAAAAGACTGACTGAATGGTTACAAAAACAAGACCCCTATATATGTTGTCTATAAGATACCCACCTCGAAACAAGGGACACATACAGACTTAAAGTGAAGGGCTAGAAAAAGATATTCCATGCAAATAGAGATCAAAAGAAAGCAGCAGTAGCAATACTCATATCAGATAAAATAGACTTTAAAACAAAGGCTGTGAAAAGAGACAAAGAAGGGCACTACATAATGATCAAATGATCAATCCAAGAAGATGATATAACAGTTATATATACACCCAACATAGGAGCACTACAATATGTAAGACAAATGCTAACACGTCTGAAAGGGGAAATTAACAATAAAACAATAATAGTGAGAGACTTTAATACCACACTCACACCTATGGATAGATCACCTAACCAGAAAATTAACAAGGAAACACAAACTTCAAATGATACAATAGACCAGTTAGACCTAATTGATATCTATAGGACATTTCACCCAAAAACAATGAATTTCACTTTTTTCTCAAGCACATATGGAAATTTCTCCAGGATAGATCACATCCTGGGCCATAAATATAGCCTTGGTAAATTCCAAAAAAAAATTGAAATCATTCCAAGCATATTTTCTGACCACAAGGCAGTAAGATTAAATCTCAATTACAGGAGAAAAACTATTAAACATTCCAACATATGGAGGCTGAACAACAGGCTGCTGAGTAACCAACAAATCACAGAAGAAATAAAAAAAAAAAATCAAAATATGCATAGAAACTAATGAAAATGAAAATACAACAACCCAAAACCTGTGAGACACTGTAAAGGCAGTCCTAAGGGGAAGGTTCATAGCAATAGAGGCATACCTCAAGAAACATGAAAAAAAGTCAAATGAATAACCTAACTCTACACCTAAAGCAACTAGAAAAGGAAGAAATGAAGAAACCCAGAGTTAGTAGAAGGAAAGAAATCTTAAAATTTAGGGCAGAAATAAAAGCAAAAAAAAAAAAAAAAAGGTGACCATAGCAAAAATCAACAAAGCCGAAATCTGGTTCTTTGAAAGCATAAATAAAATTGACAAACCATTAGCCAGACTCATCAAGAAACAAAGGGAGAAAAATCAAATCAATAAAATTAGAAATGAAAATGGAGAGACCACAATAGACAACACAGAAATACAAAGGATCATAAGAGACTGCTGCTGCTAACTCGCTTCAGTCATGTCCGACTCTGTGCGACCCCATAGACGGCAGCCCACCAGGCTCCGCCGTCCCTGGGATTCTCCAGGCAAGAACACTGGAGTGGGTTGCCATTTCCTTCTCCAATGCATGAAAGTGAAAAGTGAAAGTGAAGCCCGACTCTTAGCGACCCCATGGGCTGCAGCCTACCAGTCTCCTTCATCCATGGGATTTTCCAGGCAAGAGTACTGGAGTGGGTTGCCATTGCTTTCTCCCTTAAGAGACTACTGTCAGCAATTATATGCCAATAAAATGGACAACTTGGAAGAAATGGACCAATTCTTAGAAAAATACAAGTTTTCAAAACTGAACCAGGAAGAAATAGAAAACCTTAACAGACCCATCACAAACACAGTAATTGAAACTGTAGTCAGAAATCTTCCAGCAAACCAAAGCCCAGGTCCAGACGTCTTCACAGCTGAATTATACCAAAAATTTAGAGAAGAGCTAACACCTATCCTACTCAAACTCTTCCAGAAAATTACAGAGGAAGGTAAACTTCCAAACTCATTCTATGAGGCCACCATCACCCTAATACCAAAACCTGACAAAGATGCCACAAAAAAAAAGAAAACTACAGGCCAATATCACTGATGAACATAGATGCAAAAATCCTTAACAAAATTCTAGCAATCAGAATCCAACAACACATTAAAAAGATCATACACCATGACCAAGTGGGCTTTATCCCAGGGATGCAAATATTCTTCAAAATCCACAAATTAATCAATGTAATGCTCCACATTAACAAATTGAAAAATAAAAGCCATATGAGTATCTCAATAGACTCAGAGAAAGCCTTTAACAAAATTCAACAACCATTTATGATAAAAATTCTCCAGAAAGCAGGCATAGAAGGAACGTACCTCAACATAATAAAAGCTATATATGACAAACCCACAGCAAACATTATCTTCAATGGTGAAAAATTGAAAGCATTTCCCCTAAAGTCAGGAACAAGACAAGGGTGCCCACTTTCACCACTACTATTCAACATAGTTTTGGAAGTTTTGGCCACAGCAATCAGAGCAGAAAAAGAAATAAAAGAAATCTAAATTGGAAAAGAAGAAGTAAAACTCTCACTGTTTGCAGATGACATGATCCTCTAATAGAAAACCCTAAAGACTCCACCAGAAAATTACTAGAGCTAATCAATGAATATAGTAAAGTTGCAGGATATAAAATCAACACACAGAAATCCCTTGCATTCCTATACACTAATAATGAGAAAGTAGAAAGAGAAATTAAGGGAACAATTCTATTCACCATTGCAACGAAAAGAATAAAATACTTAGGAATATATCTACCTAAAGAAACTAAAGACCTATATATGGAAAACTATAAATACTGATGAAATAAATCAAAGAGGACAGTAATAGATGGAGAAATATACCATGTTCATGGATCAGAAGAATCAATATAGTGAAAATTAGTATACTACCGAAAGCAATCTACGGATTCAATGCAATCCCTATCAAACTACCAACGGTATTTTTCACAGAGCTAGAACAAATAATTTCACAATTTGTATGGAAGTACAAAAAACCTCAAATAGCCAAAGCAATCTTGAGAAAGAAGAATGGAACTGGAGGAATCATCCTGCCTGACTTCAGGCTCTACTACAAAGCCACAGTCATCAAGACAGTATGGTACTGGCACAAAGACAGACATATAGATCAATGGAACAAAATAGAAAGCCCAGAGATAAGTCCACACACCTATGGACACCTTATCTTTGACAAAGGAGGCAAGAATATATAATGGAGAAAAGACAATCTCTTTAACAAGTGGTGCTTGGAAAGCTGGTCAACCACTTGTAAAAGAATGGAACTAGAACACTTTCTAACACCATACACAAAAATAAACTCGAAATGGATTAAATATCTAAATGTAAGACCAGAAACTATAAAACTCCTAGAGGAGAACATAGGCAAAACACTCTCCGACATAAATCACAGCAGGATCCTCTATGACCCACCTCCAAGAATATTGGATATAAAAGCAAAAATAAACAAATGTGACCTAATTAAAATTAAAAGCTTCTGCACAACAAAGGAAACTATAAGCAAGGTGAAAAGACAGCCTTCGGAATGGGAGAAAATAATAGCAAATGAAGCAACTGACAAAGAGCTAATCTCAAAAATATACAAGCAACTCCTTCAGCTCAATTCCAGAAAACTAAACGACCCAATCAAAAAATGGACCAAAGAACAAAACAGACATTTCTCCAAAGAAGATATACAGATGGCTGACAAACACATGAAAAGATGCTTAACATCACTCATTATTAGAGAAAAGCAAATCAAAATCACAATGAGGTACCATTTCACTCCAGTCAGAATGGCTGCGATTCAAAAGTCTACAAGCAATAAATGCTGGAGAGGGTGTGGAGAAAAGGGAACCCTCTTACACTGTTGGTGGGAATGCAAACTAGTACAGCCACTATAGAGAACAATGTGGAGATTCCTTAAAAAAAACTGGAAATAGAACTGCCTTATGACCCAGCAATCCCACTGCTGGGCATACTCACCAAGGAAACCAGAATTGAAAGAGACACATGTACCCAATGTTAATTGCAGCGCTATTTACAATAGCCAGGATATAGAAGCAACCTAGATGTCCATCAGCAGATGAATGGGAAAGAAAGCTGTGGTACATATACACAGTGGAGTACTACTCAGCCATTAAAAAGAATTCATTTGAATCAGTTCTAATGAGGTGGATGAAACTGGAGCCAATTATATAGAGTGAAGTAAACCAGAAAGAAAAACACCAATACAGTATACTAACACATATATATGGAGTTTAAAAAGATGGTAATGATAACCCTGTATGTGAGATAGCAGAAGAGACACAGATGTCTAGAACAGTCTTTTGGACTCTGTGGGAGAGGGAGAGGGTGGGATGATTTTGGAGAATGGCATAGAAACAGTTATAATATCATACATGAAACGAATCACCAGTCCAGGTTTGATGCATGATACTGAATGCTTGGGGCAGGTGCACCGGGATGACACAGAGGGATGGTACGGGGAGGGAGGTGGGAGGGGGGTTCAGGATGGGGAACACATGTACACCCGTGGTGGATTCGTGTTGATGTATGGTAAAACCAATACAATATTGTAAAGTAATTAACTTCCAATTAAAATAAATAAATTTATACAAAAAAGATAATGGAATAAACTGGATGAATTACCCCTCCTTCAGCTACTTTTATTCCCTTTACTTTCTTAAAACTCATTGGCATAAGCTGTTCAAACATCTGTATTGAAATTATCTCATAATGTTTCATATAGTTATATTTTTAATCTAGATTTAAACATTTCAAGTAGATATAATTTTATACACCAAGTTGCTGTCACAGTATTTGGTAAATAGTAACATCATATTCAAAAGGAGAGACATTACTTTGCCAACTAAGGTCCGTCTAGTCAAGGCTATGGTTTTTCCTGTGGTCATGTATGGATGTGAGAGTTGGACTGTGAAGAAGGCTGAGTGCTGAAGAATTGATGCTTTTACACTGTGGTGTTGGAGAAGACTCTTGAGAGTTCCTTGGACTGCAGGGAGATCCAACCAGTCCATTCTGAAGATCAGCCCTGGGATTTCTTTGGAAGGAATGATGCTAAAGCTGAAACTCCAGTACTTTGGCCACCTCATGCGAAGAGTTGACTTATTGGAAAAGACTCTGATGCTGGGAGGGATTGGAGGCAGGAAGAGAAGGGGACGACCGAGGATGAGATGGCTAGATGGCATCACTGACTCGATGGACATGAGTCTGAGTGAACTCCAGGAGTTGGTGATGGACAGCGAGGCCTGGCGTGCTGTGATTCATGGGGTCGCAAAGAGTCGGACACGACTGAGCGACTGAACTGAACTGAACATCTAAAGTAGTTTGGTGAATTATTTCAGTTGAAATAAGGAATACTTATTTTAAATACAATACTTTCCTTATAGCTAAAACAATTTGAGTGATTTTTGGCTTCATTACATAAACATATGGTGGAAGATACTTTCTGTGTATGCCTAAACCCTCTTTTTCACATCAGTCTGTCATTCTTTTATCACATTTTCATGTCAAAAATACTTTGGTGACTAACTTTTTCTCCCCAAATAAATTTACTTCTTCAGCCTTTATTTAACATTTGCTTTAAAGAAAATTTAAGCTAATGTGAGACAATTTCCTTTGAAGTCAACATTCATGAGACTGTGTGATTTTTGTTAGTTTTATTTTAGCTAGCAATAAAAATATTCTAACATACACATAACATAGACAATCCAACTGACTTTTTTGCTCTTTTCTAGAATAAAATACCTTAGTGGATTGTAATCTAATTAAAATATATTGTACAAATATCCATAATGATTTCCTATAAGACTGGTAAAATAGAAAGGACTGAAATGAGCAAAATATGTCTCTCAAAACCTTATTTATTTTGAAGAAGCCAAAGCATTGATGTTAATAGTTATGATTTTATGCTATATAGTAAACTTCACATACATATGGACTATAAAATGCATAATAATATGAATATCAATAAATAAAAACTAATATGAGTCATTTAAAATATGTAGACTGCAAATGGGTATAAGTGGCATGGATGTAATTAAACTATTATAAAATTTTAATATACTTTTAATAGTTGTTTTTTTTAAATATAGAATGAAGTAAAAGCAGTTCAGAAGCCCTGGGCAATAATAGTTACATGCACAATAGTTGTTTGGGAAATATTCATTAAATTAAAGGATAAATACATATTTTCTCTGGATAGGAATGCTGATGATGCAACATATAATCATTGATCCATATCCTAGCCAACATCTTATAAAAGCATGTATAGGATGGAGCTTCTGTTATTTCCTTGTAAAATGATCATAATAATCACTTTATTTGATTGGATAGCTGAATGAATTTATTAAAACAATGCACATGGTAAGAACTGGATGACTGTTAGTTATTGCCACAACTGTGGCTGTTACAAACACTACCATGATTTTGGCTCTGTTCTGCCTCTCTGTCCCTCAGTTTTGTTCACTATAATTGAGGTTTTAATAGCATGCTTATCTGTGGAGATTGATTGAATTAATTCATTGAATTCATTACCTTAATTCATTGAATTGAAGTAAAGAAGTTGTAAATACTTAGAGACTCTATGTAGAAGCAACAGTTAGAAGTGGACATGGAAGAATGGGCTGGTTCCAAATTGGGAAAGGAGCACATCAAGGCTGTGTATTGTTACTCTGCTTTAACTGATATGCAGAGTACATCATGCTAAATGCTGGTCTGGATAAGGCACAAGCTTGGAATCAAGATTATCAGGAGAAATATCAATAACCTCAGATATGCAGATAACACCACCCTTATGGCAAAGTGAAGAGGAACTAAAAAGCATCTTGATGAAGTTGAAAGAGGAGAGTGAAAAAGCTGGCTTAAAACTCAACATTCAAAAAATGGGGATCACAGCACCCATCATTTCGTGGTAAATAGACAACTTAGACAGCATATTAGAAAGCAGAGACATTACTTCGCCAACAAAGATCTGTCTAGTCAAAGCTATGTTTTCTCCATTAGTCATGTATGGATGTGAGAGTTGGACATAAAGAAGACTGAAGACCAGAAGAATTGATGCTTTTGAAACTGTCATGTTGGAGAAGAATCTTGAGAGTCCCTTGGACTGCAAGGATTTCAAACCAGTCAATCCTAAAGGAAATCAATCCTGAATATTCATTAGAAGTACTGATACTGAAGCTGAAGCTCCAGTACTTTGGTCACCTGATGTGAAGAGCTGACTCATTAGAAAAGACCCTGATGCTGGGAAAGCTTGACGGCAGGAGGAGAAGGGGATAACAGAGGAAGAGATGGTTGGATGACATCACCGATTCAATGGACATGAGTTTGAGCAAGCTCTGGGAGATGGTGGACAGGGAAGCCTTGCGTGCTGCAATCCATGGGGTCACAATCAGTCAAACACGACTGAGCTACTGAACAACAACAATATTACTTAACTGACTTCATCTAATGTTAATGTTTTACATTGATTTCTGAGTTCCAGTGTCCAACAAAGGGAAGCAGCCCTTATTATAGAAGTAATTGAGTGTAAAGCTGGGGAAGACATTATAATAGATGTCTGGAATATATTCTGGTTCCAGGAAGTAAGCACATAATTAGAAAGGAGGAGACAGACAGGAGGAAAAAGAGAAGGGGGAGGGAGATAGTGAAATGGAGAGGAGGTAGGAGAGAGGAGAAAATGGAGAGGAGAAGAAAGAGAGAAGGAAAATAAGAAAGAATATTGAAAGAAACCAGGAGTTACCCTGAAGGATTTCCTAGTGACAACAGCTAGAACAATTTGAGCATTGAATCAAGATGTTTTATAACAAAAAAGGCAAGAGGCTATGGTACCTATTGGAGTAGGAGACATGAAGAGCCTCTTTGTGTGAAATGGAAATAGGAAAATGTTAAAATTCATCTATGGCAAACTTTTTTTTTTTTTCTGTAATTTGCTGTTACTCAGGCAGTTCAGTCTCTCAGTTGTGTCTGACTCTTTGTGACCCCATGGACTGCAGCACACCAGGCCTCCCTGTTCTTCACCAACTTCTGGAGCTTTCTCAAACTCATGTCCATCAAGTCAGTGATGCCATCCAACCATCTCATCCTCTGTCATCCCCTTCTCCTCCTGCCTTCAATCTTTAACAGCATCAGGGTCTTTTCTAGTGAGTCAGCTCTTTGCATCAGGTGGCCAAAGTATTGGAGCTTGAGTTTCAGCTTCATTATCAATCCTTCCAATGAATATTCAGGATTGATTTCCTTTAGGATTGACAGGTTTGATCTCCTTGCAGTCCAAAGGGCTCTCAAGAGTCTTCTCCAACACCACAGTTCAAAAACATCAATTCTTTGGCACTTAACTTTCTGTGAAAGTGAAAGTCACTCAGTCGTGTCCTACTCTCCAGGCCAAAATACTGGAAGGGGTAGCCTTTCCCTTCTCCAGGGATCTTCCCAACCCAGGCATCAAACCCAGGTCTCCCGCATTGCAGGTGGATTCTTTACCAGCTGAGCCACAAGGGAAGTCCAAGAATACTCGAGTGGGTGGCCTATTCATTCTCCAGGGGATCTTCCTGACCCAGGAATAAAATTGGGGTCTCCTGCATTGCAGGTGGATTCTTTCCAACTGAGCTATGAGGGAAATCTTTCTGTAGCTGGCAATTTAAAACGTCATTTTCTGTGACTGCCTTTGCCTATGTATACCTTTGAAAGTCTTTGTTTAAATGGAGAGTGGCACTTTCCCAGTATGGGACCACTGGTATAAAATGTAGGGTTCCTATTTCACATTTACTAATCTAAAATCCAGTAAAAAAATAATCTGTGAACTCCAAATTTAGTTAATTCACATATTTTTATTAAGTGCCTATTATATGCTAGTTACTCTCAGAAGTCCCTTCCTTTACAGAGCTTGCACTGTGGTAAAAATATTTACATAGCACTTAGACAATATACAAGGTACATTTATGAATACTGCACCTGTATTAACTCATTTAATTCTTACAACAATTATAAAATAGTTAACATTAATATTTTAATTTTTCAAACTAGCAAATCAAAATTTAGCAAACGAAAAGAAGAAGAAAAAAAGAAACACTAGACCTTAAAGTATATGTGTTGACTTTATAAGTAGTCAAAAATATATTACTTTTATAAAATGGTTAATCAAAAAGTTAATTGTCACAGACTTAAAAACAGCCCTATAAATAGCATTATTTGATTTCAGTAAAAGAAGATAAAAATCAGCTCTAGTGATTACTCAATTTCCATGGAAACTAGAAACATATATTTATAGAAAACTTGATACTTTATAAATATCAAATTGTAACATTATCTGCAGATGTGCCAGTTCTGTCAAACTTTGCCAAAAATACATAACTGTTTCAAAACAAATGACTTTATGATGAAAATGGCAAAGTGAAGAATGCAATATCTCTACCTCTAATTTGTTTTATTTTTATGTAATGGAATGAGCAAAATTTCAATGTTAAATTTAAATTTAAAAAGTGACTGTGTTATATAATAGAATATATCATACTTTGCTATTAGACTCCAAATATTAAGGTTTGATAGTATTCCTTGATATTTTAAAGATAAATTTACCATAGTGCCTTTCATCATTTTGACTTTTAAAGAAGAATCACAAAAGTATTCTAACTGAAAGATACAGTTTTTACTAAACATTGGTTTTCAAATCATATTTTAATTTTGTGATGTGAAACATAGAAAGATCTTATGTATCAAATGTTGAATATTTTAGTCCTGCACTAATGAAACCTAGGAAGGGAGGTTTTTTTTTTTTTTCTCATACTTCCTTGCTATTTCCTCATTTGACAGGTACATGCTTTATGTTACTTAGTGTTATAAAGAAAAAATGATACAACATTCTTTAAGAAACAGTTTAACAGCTCAGCAGAGATAATTGTGATGCTTTTAAAAACCAGTTATTTGCATTAAAATATTTGGGTGGGGCAGTGCGATGTTAATCGTATTTGCGTCTTAAAATACCACTTATATCACGTTGTTTATAAATGCCTTTCATATTCAACTTGCCCAGGAAATAATTAATTAGTATTTATTAATGTCTAATGAAGTTATCCAGCACTCACTTTTCTCTATTTTCTATAATTAACATCACTTTAAAATATAACAAACTTTTTAATGTAATTACTCAAGCATATATGTCATTAGTTGCATTGTTTTTAATGAGATAATGGGCATAAATAAACTTTTTCTGTTTTTATACTTTAATTTTGGAATTATGTGCTCCAGTTAATCTACCTCAAGTGATTTAGCTATTATGCAACTATTCTTATTTAATATAGAAGTATTTTGCCAGGTACAATGCAACCTTATCATTGAATTATTTTTTAAACTACCCATGTCCTTTTTATTTGTGTATGCATGTTTATATCCGTTCCAACCTTTGTTGTACCAATTTGGCAGCAGAAATCCAGGTTATCAGCCTTTCTGAACTGATGAAAGTGGTCTCCTTAGCAACCGAAGCACTGTAGAATCTCTCAGAACACCTGTTCTTCCCACTCATAATTCCTGCAGCTGAGATGTATGCACTTAAAAATTGCCGTTTCATTTTGATTTTTTGCTTCCTGTGTTCGGGTTGGCTGGGGCAGTGAGAGTTTGCTGAGCTTGGCTGCTCACATAGATCAAAAGACTCAAGAGTCTACATGGTTTAGACTCATTATCGTGGTTAGCAATTAGTATTTCTTCTCCACCCTGAAAGTACTCCTCCTGTGTTTCCTTAGCAGCCAGTCCTCAGCAGCCAGTCATAGTGGTAAGATCTAGAAATCCAGCTAGGGCAGTAGACATTCTGTAAGTGCAGATGACAAAATGTGGCTCCGTTGTCACCCTCAGGCTTTTTATTCAGCCAACATTCATAATTCATTGAGCCCAGTAATATAAAAGGGCAATGTGCCTGACTGCTTACGAAAATTACTGTCATATTTTAGCTTATAAATTTTTAAAATTATTCATTTTCTTGATTGTGTAAGGTCATTCTTCTCTTTTTCTTGAAAATTTACTCGAACTTGTTCAGATGCACTGTCTGTATTAAGCCTCATGAAGAGATTTAAAGAAAGAAAAAAAAAAAAGATCGCTCATTTTCTCTTTCTTAGAACAAGTTCCTAAGAACCCTAAACTTAAGTAGTATTTTCATGTTTCATTTTAACAAGTTCTTGAACAGTTTCATTTAACTTGAGTTCTCATTTTTAAGGAACTTGTTAGGAGATTAAGTAAAATAAAGAATGAATAAAAATCATCTCTATTAACATGCAACTTTTCCTATATAGTGAAACGTCTCATAAAAAAAAAAAAAAGCTTACACAGGGAGGGGATTAAAATGAATTTCCCACAAAATGATTAATTATCCTATCAAATCTCAACGTTTTCTTCATAAACTAACATATGCTCCTAAATCATTTATTTTTCGACCTTTTTTGGTCACAATCTGATTTTGTAATTAAGTTGGTAAGTCACTTCCTCAAACAAACCTTTACTAACTAATTATTACAGGCAAATGGTTTTACATGTTCACCCAATATGAAATATCATTCTAATTAGAGGAAATAACTATTTTTCTATTAACAAGGAAAAAATGTTTAAAAAGGATTTATACTTTTATTTCTTAAAATATGCTTATTTAAGATGCTTTGAGAAACAGGTCATGTTCTTTCTAGTAGGCATTTCACTATTTGTCTGTTGAAATACAGATACTACAATCCTATGCTCTGAGAGATCCACCTATGTAAATTAAAGATGAAATATTCTGGTTTTTTTTCCCCCTCAAACACTAACATTCAACATATATCTTCCTTTTGGACATTATACCTATCCCAACATGTGCTAAAAATTCTAAGAATATAAATATTTAAACATTCCATGATGTTGTTTAGAAGCTCTTCTAATTCACTATATCATTTCTTTTGCATCTGGAAATAGACATAGCAAATTTGAGGAAGAAGTAACTTGAAAAAAAGTTAAGTTTTAGTTCTATCTTCTTTTCAACAGTTACCCATGATAAGGTACCCCTGTGGCCCTTGCTTTCTTTTCTAATATCACAGCTCTTTTCTTCCTCTTCCTCTTTTCCTTTTCCTGCCTTTCCATGTTCTTTCCAGATGACTTTGCTCTCCTAATGCAAAGAGCAAGATACTTTCTCTGTTCATAGCTCTAACCTTAGTGACTAACACAGTGTCAAACTTATAAAATTTGTCTCATTTTTACTTTCTGAAAGATCAAATAAATCCCCAGTTTTAACTATTACCTTTTACATCCAGCTACGTTCATCCAATTTTCATCTTACCTTTTAGTATCTGCCATCTAAAAGCATATGTACAGGAAGCCAGACATATTAAAGTGAGCATCCTAACACGATTGTGTGTCATAGGGGGATTCTAGCTGCTGGAAAAAATAAATCCCCACATTTTCATGGTATAACACAATAGGCATTTATTTCATTCTGATGTTATGGTGCACTGTGCCATTACAGGTTTGCAGGTAGCATTCCTGCAGGATGCCTGTGTGGTGATTTACAGACTGAGCCTCCTTCTGTTTTGTGGTTTCAGAGGCCTCCAAAGATCTCAGCATTCTATTAACTGATGGAATTGAGATAATTAGAAACATTTTAAAGTACATTTGTTTTTAGAACAGTTTTAGATTTACAGAAAAAATGAGAATATAGCACAGAGAGTTCTCATATACTTTGCACACAGTTTCTGAATTAACATTTCATATTGGTATTGTATTTGTCACAATTAACGGACTGATTCTGACACATTATTGGTGAAAATTCATGCTTCCTTCAGATTATTTAATGCCTTCTTTCTGTTTCATAACCTTACACAGGATACCACATTACATTTATTCGCATGTTTTCTTTAGGTAATTATTAGGCTTTCTTTAGGATGCAACCATATCTCAGAATTTCATTGTTTTTGATGCCCTTGACTGGTCAGGTATTTTTATAGAATACTACTCGATTGTAATTTCTATGACATTTTTCTTCTGATTACACTGGAATTCTATGAATTGTTTTAGGTGGAAGACCACAGAGATAAAAGTTTACTTCATCATGATGTCAAGAGTATTTACTAGTCACACAATTTATCACAGTTTATATTAATCACCTACCTGAGCTTCTGTTTGTCAGATTTCTCTAAAGTTACTTTTCTTCTTTTCCATTTTGTAGTCTTTGGAAGGAGATAACATGGTGCAGCTCACAGCTATAGAAAGGGAGTTTATATTCTCTCTCCTTGAGGGCAGGAGATCTACATAAATTCTTTAGAATTCTTCTGAATGAGAGATTTATCTGTTCACACATATTTACTTATGCAATTGTCTGTATCAATATGAACTAATAGAAATTTATTCTAGCCTTTGGGCTGTCTAATTCAGTTCTTCTTTATTAATGTTGCTACTCAAATTTTCCAGCTTTGGCCATTAGGTGGTCTTTTAGTTGGGTCCTGCTGCACCCCATGGATGTATTCATTAATTCATTTTGGTATTTGTTTTGGATTTCTGTGTTTGTTAGCACTTTGTTGCTATCTGTTGTTGCTCACAAGTATTACAAGCAATGCTTGTGCCAGATTCTCAGGCTTATCATGAGTATTTCCTGCCTCAGCCATTTCTTAGAAGATTCATGTTCCTTTTATTGGAGAATAGTTTTAGAAACCAAGATCTTGGTGTTAAATGTGCTTATTGCTACTGGAATGTTCTTTCTTTTAAACACTCTAAGTTGGCAAAGCAAGGAAATGTGTGTGTACATTAGCTTATGTATATACATGCCTTTCACAACACTTCTACAGTTCAGTTCAGTTCAGTCACTCAGTCGTGTCCAACTCTTTGTGACCCCATGAATCGCAGCATGCCAGGCCTCCCTGTCCATCACCAACTCCTGGAGTTCACCCAGACTCGCATCCATCGAGTCACTGATGCCATCCAGCCATCTCATCCTCTGTTGTCCCCTTCTTCTCCTGCCCCCAATCCCTCACAGCATCAGAGTCTTTTCCAATGAGTCAACTCTTCTCATGAGGTGGCCAAAGTCCTGGAGTTTCAGCTTTAGCATCATTCCTTCCAAAGAAATCCCAGGGCTGATCTCCTTCAGAATGAACTGGTTGGATCTCTTTGCAGTCCAAGGGACTCTCAAGAGTCTTCTCCAACACCACAGTTCAAAAGCATCAATTCTTTGGTGCTCAGCCTTCTTCACAGTCCAACTCTCACATCCATACGTGACCACAGGAAAAACCATAGCCTTGACTAGACGGACCTTAGTCGGCAAAGTAATGTTTCTGCTTTTGAATATGCTATCTAAGCTGCTCATAACTTTTCTTCCAAGGAGTAAATGTCTTTTAATTTCATGGCTGCAATCACCATCTGCAATGATTTTGGAGCCCCCAAAGGTAAGTCTGACACTGTTTCCACTGTTTACGCATCTATTTCCCATGAAGTGATGGGACCGGATACCATGATCTTTGTTTTCTGAATGTTGAGCTTTAAGCCAACTTTTTCACTCTCCTCTTTCGCTTTCATCAAGTGACTTTTTAGTTCCTCTTCACTTTCTGCCATAAGGGTGGTGTCATCTGCATATCTGAGTTTATTGATGTTTCTCCCGGCAATCTTGATTCCAGCTTGTGTTTCTTCCAGCCCAGAGTTTCTCATGATGTACTCTGCATATAAGTTAAATGAGCAGGGTGACAATATACAGCCTTGACGTACTCCTTTTCCTATTTGGAACCAGTCTGTTGTTCCATGTCCAGTTCTAACTGTTGCTTCCTGACCTGAATACGGATTTCTCAAGAGGCAAGTCTTAATTAAGCTAAGAACATATACAAACTAATGTCTCAGTTTTATTCTATGACAATAGGAATCTTTCAGTCCTCCTCCTCTTATTTATGAACTGCTGTGCCAGCAGTGATAGATCTTGGCTGTCATCTATTTAACTGTTCAATTTCACTACACAAGTAGAGTGGTACTATTCCTATACATTTGTGATAAATAACTTTATCAGTGCTTATAAAACTGTGTTTTTGACTTCAGTCTCGTTAAGTCAAAGTGTAATTCATACACAGTGCTATGTTCATTTCAGGTGTACATATGGTATTTTCATCTGTATATGCATTATAAGCCTGCCAGGTCAATCTGTCCATGGGATTTTCCAGGCAAGAATACTGGAGTGGGTTGCCATTTCCTCCACCAAGGTATCATCCTGACCCAGGGATCAAACTCACATCTTTTGAATCTCCTTCATTGGTAGGCAGATTCTTTAACACTATACCACCTGGGAGGCCCCCAAACATTATGAAATGATTTAGTTCATTTCAGTCACTCAGATGAGTCCGACTCTTTGCAAGCCCATGGACTGCAGAACTCCAGGCCTCCCTGTCCATCACCAACT
The DNA here is from genome assembly GCF_023091745.1 of Budorcas taxicolor. Taxonomy (NCBI): domain Eukaryota; kingdom Metazoa; phylum Chordata; class Mammalia; order Artiodactyla; family Bovidae; genus Budorcas; species Budorcas taxicolor. Next base: position 49,462,478 of record NC_068929.1, on the reverse strand, counting down.
CCTGGAGTTTACCCAAACTCACATCAATTGAGTTGGTATTGCCATCCAACCATCTCATCTTCTGTTGTACCCTTCTCCTCCTGCCTTCAATCTTTCCCAGCATCAGGATGTTTTCAAATGAGTCAGCTCTTCCCATCTGGTGACCAAAGTTTTGGAGTTTATTCCATCAGGACTGTTTCAACATCAGTCCTTCCAATGAACACCCAGGACTGATCTCCTTTAGGATGGACTGGTTGGTTCTCCTTGCAGTTCAGTGGACTCTCAGGAGTCTTCTCCAACACCACAGTTCAAAAGCATAAATTCTTCAGTGCTCAGCTTTCTTTGTAGTCTAAATCTCACATCCATACATGACTACTGGGAAAAACCTATCCTTGACTAGATGGACATTTGTTGGCAAAGTAATGTCTCTGCTTTTCAATATGGTACCTAGGTTGGTCATAACTTTCCTTCCAAGGAGTCAGTGTCTTTTAATTTCATGGCTGCAATCACCATTTGGCATTTATATTTGTATATGGTATAGGAAAGTGGTACAGATTCATTCTTTTGCATGTAGCTGTCTAGTTTTCCCAGTACCAATTATTGAAGAGATGGTCTTTTTTTGTTGTATATTCCTGCCTTCTTTGTTGTAGATTAATTCACCATAACTGTGTGAGTTTATTTCTGGGCACTCTGTTCTGTTCCACTGATCCATGTTTCTGATTTTATGTCAGTATCACACTGTCTTGATTACTATATGTTTATTTTTTAATTTGAATCAGGGAGACTGATACCTCCAGTTTTTTCCTCTTTCTGAACCTTATTGTATCTATTTGGATTCTTTTGTGGTTTCATAATAATTTTAGAATTCTTTGTTACCAGTCTGTGAAAAATGCTATTAGTATCTTGATAGAGCTTGCCTTGCAAGTGTAAATTGACTTAGTTGATATGGGCATTTTGACAGTATTAATTATTTCAATCCATGAGCATGGTTTATCTTTCCATTTATTTGTGCTGTTTTGTGTCATCAGTGTCTTATAGTTTTTAGCATATCATGTCTTTTACCTTGTTAGTTAAATTCTCATAGATATTTGATTCTTTTTTTGTGCAAGTATAGACAGTAGTTTTATTTCTCATTCTGATAGTTTGTTATTAGTGCATAGAAATGCAACAGATTTCTGTGTATTAATATTGTTTTATCCTACAACACTACAGAATTCATTTAATTGTTTTTTGGTGGAGTTTTTAGTGTTTCCTACACATAATATCAAACCATGTGCAAAGAGTGAGTTTTTATTTCTTTCTAAAGTTCCTTAGGTCAGTTGATCAGCACCTTCCTCCCTTGTCCCCACTCTCTTCAGATTGTTTTATGTATTTGGAATACACTTAGAATATTCATTGTCAGAGTCTGCTTTCTATTTTGAGATCACCCAGCATAGTAAATTATTTTTTTAATTTGCATTCATTAAGATTTATTCTTTGTGCTGTAAATTTCTCGGGGTTTTGACGAATATGTAGTATAATTTGTCTGCAATTACATTATGACAGAAAATAGTTTCAATATCCTAAATTCCCCTTTGATTCATGTATGCACCTCCTCTTCTCTTCTCCAAAGCCCCTGATAACAAGTGATCTTTTTACTGTCTTTATACTTTTGTCTTTTCTAGATGTCATATAACTGGAAAATACAGATTGTAGTCTTTTTAGACTGTGACTGTTTTCATTCTCTTAACAGTGCTTTACATATCCCAGTGCTCATATGTGTTGTATACTTTTTTCCATTAGAGTACTTAATGTATTTATTTTTATGCTTTACAAAGTTGGGTTGGTTTTTGTCATACGTATACATATGTCCCCTCCTGCAAACTCCCCACCCCACTCACCCCTCTAGATTGCCACAAAACAATCTACAGCAACACAGGTTGAGCTCCCTGTGTTATACAGAAACCTCCATCTAGCCATTTTACTTCAGTTCAGTTGCTCAGTTGTGTCCGACTCTTTGCAACCCCATGGACCGTAGCACTCTAGGCTTCCTTGTCCATCACCAAATCCCAGAGCATGCTCCAACTCATGTCCATCGGATCAGTGATCCCATCCAACCATCTCATACTCTGTTGTCCCCTTCTCCTCCCACCTTCAATCATTCCCAGTATCAGGGTCTTTAACAATGTGTCAGTTTTTTGCATCAGGTAACCAAAAGTATTGGAGTTTAAGCTTCAGCATCAGTCCTTCAAATGAATATTCAGGACTGATTTCCTTTAGGATGGACTGGTTGGATCTCCTTGCAGTCCAAAGAACTCTCAAGAGTCTTCCTTAACACCATGGTTCAAAAACTTTCTTTATGGTCCAACTCTTACATTCATACGTGACTACTGGAAAAACCAAACCTTTGATTAGATGGACCTTTGTTGGCAAAGTAATGTCTCTGCTTTTTAATACGCTATCTAGGTTGTCATAGCTTTTCTTCCAAGGGCCAAGTGTCTTTTAATTTTGTGGCTGCAGTCACCGTCTGCAGTGATTTTTCAGGCCAGGCAAATAAATTCTCTCACTGTTTCCCCATCTATTTGCCATGCAGTTCTGGAACCAGATGCCATGATCTTAGTTTTTTGAATGTTGGGTTTTGAGCCAGCATTTTCACTCTCCTCTTTTAATTTCATTGAGAGGATCTCTAGTTGCTCTTTGCTTTCAGCCATAAGGATAGTGCCATCTGTGTATCTGACATTACTGATATTTCTCCCGGCAATCTTGATTCCAGCTTGTGCTTCATCCAGCCTGGCATTTCACATGATGTAGTCTGCATAAAAGTTAAAAAGCAGAGTGACAATACACAGTCTTGATGTACTCCTTTCCCAATTCGGAACTGGTTTGTTGTTTCATGTTGAGTTCTAACTGTTGCTTCTTGACCTGAATACAGATTTCTCATGAAGCAGTTATGGTGTTCCTGTCTCTTTAAGACTTTTCCATGGTTTGTTGTCATCCACATAGTCAAAGGCTTTGGCATGGTCAATAGAGCAGAAGTAGATGCTTTTCTGGAACTCTTTTGCTTTTTCTGTGATACAACGGATGTTGGAGATTTGATCTCTGGTTCCTTTGCCTTTTCCAGATCTAGCTTGAACATCTGGAAGTTCTGGATTAAAGTATTGTTGAAGCTTGGCTTGGAGAATTTTGAGCATTACTATGCAAGTGTGTGAGATGAGTGAAATTGTGTGGTAGTTTGAACATTCTTTAGCATTGATTTTCTTTGGAATTGGAATGAAAACTGACCTTTTCCAGTCCTGTGGCCACTGCTGAGTTTTCCTAATTTGCTGGCATATTAAGTGCAGCACTTTCACAGCATCATCTTTCAGGATTTGGAATAGCTCAACTGGAATCCCATCACCTCCAATAGCTTTATTCATAGTGATGCTTTCTAAGGCCCACTTGACTTGGGACTCCAGGATGTCTTGCTCTAGGTGAGTGATCATACCGTCTTGATTATCTGGGTCATGAAGATCTTTTTTGTAGTTCTCTGTGTATTCTTGCCAATTCTTCTTAACATATTCTGCTTCTGTTAGGTCCATACAATTTCTGTTCTTTACTGTGCCCATCTTTGCATGAAATATTCCCTTGCTATCTCTAATTTTCTCGAATCGATCTCTAGTCTTTCACATTCTATTGTTTTCCTCTATTTATTTTCACTGATCACTTAGGAAGGCTTTCTTATCTCTCTCTGCTATTCTTTGGAACTCTGCATTCAAATGGGTATATCTTTCCTTTTCTGCTTTGCCTTTAGCTTCTTTTCTTTTCTTAGCTATTTGTAAGGCCTCCTCAGACAACTATTTTGCATTTTGCATTTGTTTTTCTTGGTGATGGTCTTGTGGTAATGTAAAATAGCTACCATATTATTCTCAGTTCCTCCCATCCTCTCCTTCCCCCTTGTGTCTACAAGTCTGTTCTCTATGTCTGTCTTTATTCCTGCCCTGCAAATAGGTTCATCTTTACCATTTTTTTCCTAGATTCCATATATATGTATTAATGTACAATATGTTTTTCTCTTTCTGAGGTACTTCCCTCTGTATAACAGGCTCTAGGTTCATCCAGTTCACTAGAACTGATTCAAATTTTTTTCTTTTTTATGGATAATAGTCCATTGTATACATGTACCACAGATTATTTACCCATTCATCTGTCAGTGGACATCTAGGTTGCTTCTGTCTCCTATCTATTGTAAATAGTGCTGCAGTGAACATTGGGGTTACATGTTTCATTTTGAATTATGGTTTTCTCAGAGTATATGCCTAGTAGTGGGATTGCTGGGTCATATGATAGTTTTATTCTCAATTTTTAAAGGAATCTCCATAATATTCTCCATGGTGGCTGTATCAATTTACATTTCCACCAACAGTGCAAGAGGGTTCCCATTTCTCCACATCTTCTCCAGCATTTATTGTTTGTAGATTTTTTTGATTAATGCCATTCTTACCAGTGTGAGGTGACACCTCGCTGTAGTTTTGATTTGCATTTCTCTAATAATGAGTGATGTTCAGCATTTTCTAATATGTTTATTGGCTGTCTGTAGGTCTTCTTTGGAGAAGTGTTTGTTTAGGTTTTCTGCTCAATTTATGATTGGGTTATTTGTTTTGTTTGATATTGAGCTGTATATGCTGCTTGTATATTTTGGAAATTAATCCTTTGTCAGTTGTTTTATTTGCAGTTATTTTATCCCATGCCAAGGGTTGTCTCTTAATCTTTTTATGTAGTTTCCTTTGCTGTGCAAAAGTTTTCAAATTTAATTAGTTCCCATTTGTTTATTGTTATTTGTATTTCCATAATTCTAGGAAGTGTGTCATAGAGGATCTCTCTGTGATTTATGTCAAAGAATGTTCTGCCTGCATTTTTTCTCTAAGAGTGTTATAGTTTCTGGCTTTACATTTAGGTCTTTAATCCATTTTGAGTTTATTTTTGTGTATGGTGTTAGGGAGTATTCTAATTTTATTCTTTTATATGTAGCTGTCCAGTTTTCCCAGAGCCACTTATTGAAGAGACTCTTTTCTCCATTGTATATTCTTACTCTTTTGTCAAAGATAAGGTGCCCATAGGTGCATGAGTTTATCTCTGGGCTTTCTATTAATATCTTGTTCCATTAGTCTATGGGGCTTCCTTAGTGGCTCACACATAAAGAATCTACCTTCAATGGAGGAAATCGAATTTGATCCCTGGGTCGGAAAGACACCCTGGAGAAGGAAATGACAAGCCACTCCAATATTCTTGCCTGGAGAATTCCATGCACAGAGGAGTCTGGTGGGTTACAGTTCATGGTGTCGCAAAGAATCAGACATGGCTGAGCTATTAATACCCTCCAAATTAGTCTATATTTCTGTTTAGAGTCCTTAATGTATTAGTTATAATTATCTTAAGTTTTCTCCCTAGTAATTGCAAAATATATGTCACATATGTCATATGTTTCTTTATACTTTTTTCCCTTGTCTTATAAAATGGTTGTAAATTTTTGTTGAAAGTCAAACATAATGTGTTTGGTAATAGCAATTCAGGTAAAAGACTTTTGCTGTGAAGTTTTAAGTTTCTCTGTGTAAGTATTTCATCTGGCTGTATCTATAGATACCTGAGGCTTCAAAATCCCTCTGACCTACTCTGTGCTTTCCTAAGGATTCCTTCTTAAAGGAGATCAGTGTCTTGCTGGTCTTTCAGCTGCAGTTATAGTTTTTAAACTGGAGCCCTATTGATTTGGTAATAAAGTGTAGGAGACAGGAAGCATTCTGTAATCTTATGATTAAATTATTTGTTTGCTGTTTTGGTCACACCATGTGGCTTGTGGGATCTTAGTTCCCTGACAAGGAAATGAACTTGGGCCATGGCAGTGAAAGCAGTAAGTCCTAACCAGCAGACTGCCAGAGAATTCCCTAAACTGTAGGATTTTAATGGGCCTGTGCTGTGACATTCAAACTTATCTTACCCTGCCCTCCCATACATGCTGTAGGTGGGACAGTAAGGTTAGAGAGAGTGGGTTAGCATAAATTCTCTTTTACTAACTTATATGAGGCTATGAAAAAGTATTTTTTTTCCTTGCCAAGTAAAACTTTTTCATGGAGAATGATGTGGGTAATTTCAGAATAGGTACCTTTTTCAGTCACTCTGCCAGAAACATGAGGCATTTTTCTCAGGAGTTCACCTTGAAAGCATGATGGAGTTCCTGGAGGTAAACCTGTGACTATGTGGGGATTCTTAAGACTGTGGACTGTAGAGTCTCTTACTCATACCCAAACAGACTACACTCCACTTGTAGCAGTTCATTCAGTTCCTGTACAAGTATTCTTGATAGTTTGTGGCTTCAGCATCTTCTGCTCCTAGGAAGTATATGCTGGTTGTGATTATTTGATTCATCTGTCTTCCCAGTCTTGGGAGTTGCAGCATGCCCTTGAAAGTTTCAGAAGGACAAGTTTCAAACTCTATACATTTCAGAGCTGAAACTGAAAATCCAGCATATTGTTTTTATCATTTCTGTCTAGAAGAGGCACATCACTTATGTCTATATGCAAGTGACAAGGACAGTTGACATGGCCCCAGCTAACTGCAAGCAGTCTGGGGAATGTGATTCTTGACTGGAAAAGTGCTCTAGTCATTATTTGTGAGGAGAAGTACAAGCCCTTAGTGGACAGTCTCTCATCCATGAAGTCTTTGAAGGAAATGTCAAAAATCAACATTTGTAAAGTACTTCCTGAGTTTCAACCACTATACTAGATATTTTTTATATGTGATCTTATTTGCAATAAACTGTTTAATTGATACTTTACCTTAAAATTGATAAAACTCCAAAGACTATATACTATGGAAAGTGGTTGATCTAAGTTAGAGATTTTATTGGAATTTTAGTCTAATTATGATAACATTTATAAAATTATTTGAAATTTAATAATTTATACTGGAAAATCTAATAAATATTTTTAGTTTTCTTCATTAATGAAGTTGATTTTCATATATTTGCAATTGTCTCTAAATAAATATACAATATCCTCACTCCTCCTTTTCCTAAGGAAGACTGCAATGTTTAGACCATAGCTGATTTTATAAATGCTTTGGGCCTTAAGCCACTCTCCTCACCCATCCAGAGTTCCTTTTCCTTTACGTTCATCTCTGCTATGGTGAATAATATATTTTAGCTGTAGTGCCTCTTTGTTTTTCATAAAAAGGAAATATATTCATACAGTAACTGACTTCCTTACTGAATTCAATTTTAATATTTTCTTAGTTGAATCTCCTGGGTATAACAAGTAGCCAAACATATCACCTGAAAATAATAACTGTAACATTTTCAATATTTATACACATTTTATCTCCTAGCACTTGGCAGGACATTATAAAGCAATACCAATATTAACAAGTATGCTTGTCTTTTTACACATCATTCTTTGCTGGGACCACTGCAATGACCTCATAACTAGGTCCCTGACTCCATTGTTATTCTGTACAATCAACTTCTCATGTAGGTGGTAGTGGCTTATTTAAAGTCTGTGTCATGCATTAGCTGGTCAGATCAATAGCAGCTGGAACTATGAAAGTTAATCCAACAATAATAACTGCCACCATAATGATTTCCATAGCATATAATATAGAGTATAGCTGCATAATTTTTGTTAAAATATCCCTTTTGTTTGTTTTCAGATTTTCTCGGCCCTTTGACACATCTTGCATTGCTAAAGGAATTGAGAAAATAGGAAAAGCAAATTTCTATTAACAGCTCTATTCTGTGGAGGGAAAAATTGCAAGAGTCTAGAAATATGAAATTGGGTTTCCCAACACATGGAAATCTAGCTAAAAGAGAGTTATAGGAATAGCTATCCCAATTTTATTCTTCTCTTTCTTGTCATCTGCCAACAGTTCTACTGGGAAAACTCACCTGGAAGTCAGAGGGTAACGGAGCTGTTAGATGAAGTTCAGACAGGTTAGTTTTACTTAATAATCAGTAGGAAATAGTTAAATAACATTAAGCAGAGTTTAATGTTATTTAGCCTTGTTTCTTTGTCTGGACACAGAGTCCCAATTGATGATAATAACTTGTTTTTTTTTTTTTTTTCATTTTTCTTTTAATTCTCCTGGCACCTTAGCAGAGGAGAGTACCTGAAGGGGTAACTTAATGCTTCATTTCTGCAGGATCTGAAACCCTAGTGTCCTGCATTTGTTGGATAGTGTACTTTAAACCAGTATTGTTAAACCAGTGACTCTTAATAGGTGTCTCATTAAATAATCTGGTTTTCAGATTTGGTCCCCTTTCTGTTATTATTAACATTAATATATAAAAGCAACAAGATCTTACTTTAAAATCAGCATCTATCAGTGTGGTAACCAACTTTTTCTATGTTACTTGAGACTGGAAAACAGCATTAACTTCCAATTTAACATAAAAGCAAAGCAATATGTATGGGTTAATCAATGTAATTTTCCTTTTCTAACTAAGACCTCACACCATCTGAACAAAATTGTGGGGATAGAAGCAAGCATTTAGTCAGTGAGTGATCTGAAGTTGTAATGAGAATAAGACTATTCTCAAATTCACTCTGTGTTTCATTCTTATGGTGGAATATGGCAATATATATTGGTTTTTGGTTTGAGGCATATGATGAAAACTCTCCAGGTGTCCTCCATCTGAGACTATAATAAGAACTTCAGTAGAACATTCTGCTCTTCTGTCAAGCCAGCTGATTTGTGGTGAAGGTACACTAGAAAAACCTTTAAGCTTGAATTCACTGTCCCATGGCTTTCTCCATTAAAGGAGACCTTTTGTCGGCATTCTATGATTCCAAAAATGATGATGACAGAAACACTGCAGATAATTAAGGCCAATCCGCATCCAAATAATAAGTCTGTATTTTGGAGGATAGATAGCTGCTCTGTCTATAATGGAGAGGATCCAACAAATACATCTGCTATCTGGACCCTCTAGAAATATTGTGACATGAGTGATTAAGTGTTAGCCAATGTTTTAGGGAAACTGGACACTCAGCAGGATCTTTGTTAACCCATGAATACTTCCATTTCTTTCATGACAGTAGGTTTATTTGTAGATCCTTGATCAAGGCTGAGGTGATGAGGTAAAAAGGCTAGATGGCATCTACAAAACTTGGAAACAGGTTTATTTATTTATTTTTTTAATTTTTATTTTTACTTTATTTTACTTTACAATACTGCATTGGTTTTGCCATACATTGACATGAATCCACCATGGGTGTACATGTGTTCCCAACATGAACCCCCCCTCCCACCTCCCTCCCCATAACATCTCTCTGGGTCATCCCCGTCCACCAGCCCCAAGCATCCTGTATCCTGCATCAAACATAGACTGGTGATTCGTTTCTTACATGATAGTATACATGTTTCAATGCCATTCTCTCCGATCATCCCACCCTCTCCCTCTCCCTCAGAGTCCAAAAGTCCGCTCTACACATCTGTGTCTCTTTTGCTGTCTCACATACAGGGTCATCATTGCCATCTTTCTAAATTCCATATATATGTGTTAGTATACTGTATTGGTGTTTTTCTTTCTGGCTTACTTCACTCTGTATAATCGGCTCCAGTTGCATCCATCTCATTAGAACTGATTCAAATGTATTCTTTTTAATGGCTGAGTAATATTCCATTGTGTATATGTACCACAGCTTTCTTATCCATTCATCTGCTGATGGACATCTAGGTTGTTTCCATGTCCTGGCTATTATAAACAGTGCTGTGATGAACATTGGGGTACATGTGTCTCTTTCAATTCTGGTTTCCTCGGTGTGTATGCCCAGCAGTGAGATTGCTGGGTGTTTTATTTTTAAGCTACTTTAGAATTTAGTAAATCTTGTAAAGGATCAGATAGTAAATATTTCAGATGTGCCCCACATGGTCTCTATTATAACCACTCATTTCTGTAACTCTAAGCACAAAAAACAGCCACATAGAGTACATAAATGAACAAATGTGGCTGTGTCCAGTAAAATTTAATTTATCCAAATAGATGGCATGGCAGATTCAGTCCACAGGCCAGAGTTTACCTTGATCTATTTGGTTATTGAATACTTCATGAATTTGTAAGCCAGTTAACTGATAATGGGAAAACACCAAGAGGCCAGTTTCAGCATATATATCATGAGTCTGGTCCAGAGGTGGACTGGAGCTGTCTTTGCACAGGCTCCCATGAGCCAATTATATACACTTTTTGCTATCTCCAAATGTTGACCAAGACGGGAGTATTATACCATGGAAATCAGAAAATCCAGTAGTCAGGACTTCTGATCACTACCAGCTGGGACTCTGGTTGTTGAACATGACAGCCCAGCAATGGTATCAGCCATAGCTCATGCAGTTCAATTGTCTTGAAGTCTGGTTTACCATTTGCCAGTTGTATTTTATAATGTGCAGCTTCTCTACCTGTCTAGTCATGATCAGATAGGTCAGATTATATCCTATGTATGATGTTCTGTTGTATATCTGCCTCTCCAGGTTTAGAAATTATCTGATTATTTATGTCGAACAAGATCTCATTAGGCCGCCCATCCATTTCTTTTATGCAGACCCCATTGTCAAACAGCCATGATCAGATCCCTGCTAGTCAAAAGACTATAAAAACTGTTTTGGTTCTATCACCTGTTATGATAATTAAGTTCCCATGCCTTTACTTGATAATCATAAAAACTGGCTTATATTCCAATTCCAATATTTCCAGTGTGATCTTAGAAGTGTAAAATTTTTGTGGCTTCATCCACATTTATCTCTGCCTATATAGCTTGGTGACCACTTCTTCAAAGAATTCTCTAATGCAGGGTAAAGAGGGTAACCACCAAGTATTAGAGGTTTTTTTGTTGTGTTAGTCACTTAGTCATGTCCGACTCTGACTCCATGGATTGTAGCCTACTGGGCTCCCTCTGTTGATGGAATTCTGCAGGCAAGAATAAGGGAGTGGAATAGCCATTTCATTCTGTAGGGATCTTCCTGACCCAGGGATCGAACCAGGTTTCCTACATTGCAGGCAGATTCTTTATTGTCTGAGCCACTAGGGAAGCATAGAGGTTTTTTTAGGAAGTAACTAAGCAGAACCAACATTGTTGACTCATCTCAACATTTTCCACTATCTAAACCTTATAACTTATTTCTCTATATAAAAGGCCAAGTCATCTCAGCTTTCAGCCTCCCTTACTTCAGCCATGAATCTAGACATGAAATTGGCCAATTCAAAAATTGTAAATTGCCCTCCTAGGGAAATGATTCAATACAGCCTCTGGAGGTATGTTTTTCTGTGTTATTCTCTTCTTAGTTTCTCTTAGTCAGAGTTGTGGTTGGAAAAAGCATTTTTAATGGATAACTGAGAGTTGCTTAAGAAAAGTACTATTTCAGATGTGTGGGGAGGACTCTGAAAATGGCAAGTAATGGCATAGTTCTCAGGGACATCAGTAGAAAAGATCTCTACTACTGTCGACCTGATGAGAAAGAGGGAGAGGCATTTTCTTTTAGGATGATTTCCCCATCAAGCTGTGTCATATTTAGTAGAGGACAACAGTAAACATTAGTGAAGAGAGGATAACAGGGAGGGGACCAGAGAAATAAATTTCCCAGCTTAACTAAACCCATTGATAGCCATGGTTCTAGGGAGACCACTGAGGCTGTCAATTAAAGTTAGAACTGTAAGCCACAGAGTTGATTCAAGAATAGACAAGAGTGAATTTGTAGAAGTCTAGATTCCAGGTCACAAGAAAATATCTATCATAGGTATCACATAATAGATATAAAAGTTATTCTAAGAAAACTATAAATTAAAAAGAAGAGTTAGGGAAAGAAATAGTCTCAGAAAAGCAAAGAAAAATTTTCAAAGGTGAATGATTTGGACAGTAACAACACTAGCAATAGCCACAATGATAATAACAGTTTCCACTTATTAAATATTTAATGTTTTCCAGGCACTAGGGAAATTGCATTATTTCTTAAAATGTTTGTATGTGGCATTAAATATATATTTTTTTTTAATGGTGAGGAATATATATCCCAGAGAGTTGTGTAACATTCCTAAGGTCACACAGAAAGTAAGTTAAAAGCTATTGTGTTTTCAAGTTAGACTTTTAAATATTGGATTCTTCACAGTTGAGTCAAGTGTTATGTGTAGTTAAGGAAGAAAAGATGTATAGTGTTGGATTTGACAAAGTTGCTCTTTAGTGATCATGGATTCCTGATGTTAAGCTTATGGACACCATAAGAAGTAAGAGCAGCACCGATAGATCACACATCCTCAGGAATTTGTTTTTGAACAAAGAGAAATAGGTATATTATATATATATATATATATAGGTATATTTATATATAATAGATAGGTAGTTATATAGGTATAACTATATAGGTAGTTATATAGGTATATAGGTATAGTTATATAGGTATAACTATAGTTATATATAGTTATATACCTATAGTTATATAGGTATATAGGTATATAGGTATAGTTATATAGGTATAACTATATAGGTAGTTATATAGGTATATAGGTATAGTTATATAGGTAGTCTAATAGGTATATTATATATATAGGTATATTTATATATAATATAAATACACATATATACATATATAAATACACAATGGTATTTTAAACAAGACACAAATACATATTTGAAAAGAAATAAGCTGAAATATTTTGCAAAGAAAAACTTGAAAATATTTTTGAGTGGGTGATGGATGGACAGTGCAATCTCAAATTTTGTAGACAAGATTAATTTTGGTGTACTTTCTGGAATTCTCTTGTTAAGACAGAATGAGCATTATAATGGACTTATTTATTATTTTGATTTCATTAGACATCTATTTTTTTTTTTTTTACCTTTTAGATTTTTATTAGTAGTTCTCTCTGAAGAATCAAAATAGTTAGCAAATTACTTTAGATTCATCAAGACTGTATATCCTTTGTATTTAGATCTTTAATGATGTACAACATAATACAAAACCAACCAAAGAGACTGATTTCTATGACTAGGTGTTATTCGTTGTGTTGTCCTAGAGCAGGGACTGGAGGGAGAGGCTGTTCTCCAGGGAGAACTGAGGTGGAGTTAGTGCTGGGGGACTAAATCATGGCCTGCTTTTCCCCCACTTGTGCTGGGAAGGGACAAATGATTCCTTAAACTGACAACTGCTTCCTAGAGTAGGGGGCTCTAAAATCCTGGGTAGCAGGAGATTGTAGTCCAAACCAGGCCAAAAGAAACAGGCTGGGGCAGGGAAGTGTGGTAACTGCCTGGCAGAAAAGGCAAACTCAGGGCCCCAAGGGGTAAAGGGCATTCTCTGCACCTCAGAGACATTGCAGAACCAGTGTCACACTAAGTGACATTGTTAAAAAGGGAAAGAAAGAAAACCCTGGAAGAACCTTTCAATTGCACTCAACTTGGATTAGAGGTCAGCCCACTCTTGCCGACGAGGGAACATCTAGCTCCGAAGCAGCACTGAGTCTGGCCCCACCACCTCCTCCTCCCCAGCTCCTTTTGGCAGCCGGGCCAGGTTTCAGCTGAAGCCATACAGATCCCAAAAAGACCAGAGAAGTCGATCTGGAGGGCCAAGGCGGGAAGGACACTTCTCAGGATACAAATACTTTTAATATGGAAGGAGCCAGGACAGTTCTGGGGGCATGTGCATGCCCAAATCTTACCCACTTTCTCCCCAACTCAGGACCTAGGCTTGTAGAGACTTGGCAAGCACAGTCTCCACACCTGACTTTCCACCCCCAAAAGAAAATCCGGAAGTGTGCCCCTTCTCCTTCCCCACAGGTGGGCTCCTCAGGGCCTCCTGCAGGGGTGGTTCTGTGGCAGGGCCTAGGCAGGGCCTCATCTCAGCTGGCTCCCGCCCGAGCCATGAGGTCTTCCAGAGCATTGTCCTGGTCGTTGTTGTGTAATAGCAGAACTTCCTTAATATCTTTCAGTTCAAAGCCCATTTCCTTAAATTTGCTCATTAACTGAAGAAACTCCATCATCTTTTCCTCTGAACACTGCTGCATTTCCAGAGCCTCTTCCAGCAAAAGAGGGTCAAAGCCCTTCTCACAGAGCTGTCCATGTGCAAAAAGATAGTTGAGAATCTGCTCAATATTCTCTCCTTTCTTCTTCATGGCTCTCAAGACACACTCGTATGAGTAGCCCATGCTGACCACTGTCTCCACACAGTGCCGCTCGCTGGGGGACAGCGCCTGCAGTTCAGAGTAAGCCTGGGGACAGCTGGGAGTGTTGGGCACTTGTGACACTGAGAGATTAGGAGGTGTGACCGTGGGACGTGTATTTGGAGGTGCTGATTCTTCTGTGCACACAGACAAGACAGACAGGGAAGGCGTCTGGGGAGGGGTCAGGGTTGGCATCTCTGTGCCACTGTCCAAGTTCAAAGCTGAAAGCCCAAGGGTAGGATGCCCATTGAGCTCACTGGCACTGCTTTGGGTGGAAGGCTTTAGGAAATTCCAGAACGTGCCACTGCAGAGGCAGGATGTGCTATGGAAAGTGCTTGCTATCTTGCGTGTCTTCTGACTGCTGTCATCAGAGTCAAGTTTGGGGAAGGACAAGGACTTGATATTGCTCACTGCAGGAATGGGGGGGAGGGACACTTTGGAAGACAGCGACATCTTTTCACAGTTGCCCAGCTGTGGTAAGGTTACAAAGCCATTGGGTTTGTGAAGAGGCTTGAAATCTAGGGTGGCCCGCTCCAGGGAGGCCAGGACCTCCTCCTCCTGTAGCACAGACCCAGAGCCGCCTCGAGGCAAGTTACTGTCCAATAACTGGGCCATAATGGGTCCACTGGTTCCCACCAGAATGTTTCTCAGCTCTTCCTTCTCATCAATAGTTTTTAACTCCAGATTATCAAACGGGTCTTCTTCACACTCAAAGTCAGCAGGATTGAAGTCTGCCTTTGTGTGGGGCGTGCTGAGAACTTTCTGTTTCGGGGCACTGCTGCTGACGCGAGTCGGGGTGAGGATGCTGTTGTGCTGTAAGCTGGCGAGGATGGGGTTCATAGGAGGCGGCATGGTGGCTGCACTGTGCGTCTTGGAAAAGCTCATCTTGCTGTCACCCTCTGGGCCACTCTTAGAATTCACTTTAGCTTCTGCTTCCTCAGCCTTGCACTCTGCTTCCCACTGGGCTTCTTGGATCTTCTTAAGATCTTCAGCCCACTCAATGGTTTTCTTTTCCAAGGAGAAGTCATACTGTACTTCTCTGACAACCTGCAAACAATCTGGCAAGGAGAAGCCAATAGGAAGACCAACTTTAGCTGGTGTTTTGAATTTGTCTCCTATCTTAAATGGGACATCATCAAGGTAACTGAAAGTCCCATGAGAATCTGCACCCAACTTCTTAGAAGCCATTTAGAACCTGAATGCTGCAGCCGCCATGCCAGAAGCCGAAAGGTGCTGCCGCCGACCGGCCTCCCTGGCTCGGTCCCTGCTGAGCTCCTGACGGCCCCTAGGAAGAGCGAACACTACCACCTCCAACTCTGCCCGCCCCGGGCCAGACCGTCACCGTAGTCACCCCCAGTACCACAGCCGCCATGTTGAAGTCCCCTAGACATCTATTTTTACATAAAATTTTTGTAAGCATGTCAAGTTCCTACACACAGAGATACACTATATTAGAGATAAGGATATTAAGAAATTATGCTTTTGTCTATTCCTTTTGTTTTTAATCTTAGACATCTAGAAAATATTTTTTTTATTATAATGATAGTTATATTTTGACATTGACTTTTTCTGCCTATGCTATGAACTTGTAAATTGTATTCAATTTTTACCTATGTGAAGCAAAAAAAATAAAAATTCAAATTTGGTGGTCTTGAATGTCTTTCCAAAGAGTCTGTTTAGGGTTCAAAAAGTAGAAGAAAGTAAAATAGCTTCCATGAGTTTGAAACAGTAAGTAAATCTCAACTTCTTTTTCTTGCTTATGAATGAATATATTGGTTTCCTCGTTTAATCTCATTGATGAGTTCACTTCAGCCTCCTGTGAGCATACTCACTCCTGTGAGTATAAGAGCAGTCAACTAAAAATGGTAGCTCTGAAACCATATGCTGTTCTCATGTACATTGAACCTTGACAGTGATTCTTTATTTTCTACATCAAACTATCTATAATAATGAAGAAAATAATAATCACTCACTGTCAGCGAATGCTTTTTATAAGTCAGGTACTGTTATAAATAGCATGCAAATTATTTCATCCTCACATCACCTCTCTGCAAAAAGTTCAAGTAAGATTACATCCATTTTTATAGGAACAGTACAAGATGGTTAAATAACATGCCCCAAATAGTCAGCTCAAAAGTGTTGGAGCTGCCTGGCTGTCAGTGTTCAGAGCGTGCATGATAACCATTATCTAGATATGCCACTCTAGTTGACAAAACTAAGATCCTTAACATAATCCTCATGTTTTAGTCCCTGTGTTAATCCATATGTTTGCACTGAATGGATTGAAGAAAATAGATATATAAGTCTCTCCTTTGTCTCATTTTGGAAGAACTTAGTTGTGATGTCTGTGGCATTGCTAAACTGAGTTGCAGTGAATTTCATGATCCTTGACAAGGAGTTCAACATACTTTATGATAAAATTTGAATTAAAAAGACATTGAAAATAATTTAGTTGATATTTTAACTTCAGGAAAATGAGATAATTGTTTTTATTCTTAACTGCCCTCTCCTGCCCTCCTAACTTGCCCTTATTATATTCACAAATGCACATCTGAAGGAGAAAAACATACTTACAGAAAATTAAGGGCAGAATATCTAAAGCTAAATATAACTGCCTTTTAATTTACTAAAATCAACTGAATTTTACCTGGCATTTTGACCTAGTTGTCATGCATTGTTCCTATTATAAGAAAAACATGAATTTCTGAAGATTAGTTGCCCACATGTACAGATGCCAAAAGGTGATCTTGATTTAATAAAAACATATTGTTATTTATTCAAGATTAAAACACTAAACAGAAGAAAATAATACATTATTAAATATTTATCGGCTTCCCTGGTAACTCAGTGGTAAAGCAAAACAAAAGAAAACAAAACTGGCTTCCAATACAGGAGATGCAATTTTGACCCGTGGGCTGGGAAGATCCCCTGGAGAAGGAGGTGGCAATCCACTTTAGTATTCTTGCCTGAGAAATCCCGCGGACAGAGGAGCCTGGCATCATGCAATTTAAAAAAAATGTATTTTAATCTAAGTCAATATGGTTTATGGTTTCACAGTTTTTTCATAATTACAATTTTTCAGTTTTTCTATAATTCAGAATGTTGGGTTGGTTCACTCTTTCTCATTTCTTGTTTCAACATAGCAAAGATTTGAGATGATGGATCATTTGCAGATCAAACAGGTGGGATTTTATTAAGCAGGCAACAAGGAGCATTATTTGGACAAACTAGTTATAACTTTGTTATAGCTCAACAGCAGAAAGCAGGCAGCTGGCAGTGCACTCCTGAGAGACAAGGGCAGACCAATCGGGAGAAGCCTCATCTCTCTTGACTTCCTTTTTCATACTTTATGTCTCCTTTGCTTGGAAGCTGATTCCTTAAGCCCTATGCAAATAGAGGATTCTACCAGCTCTTGCACAGTAGGCTACACCCAGGATTGGTTACTTTTATTTTTACCCTCCACATGATTCTGCCATCTTGGACTCCTTTTTCTGTTCTAACTACCTGACAAATAGAAGGTAACGAAAACAGTTTTTTAATTCAGTGTTAATTTATTGTGTTGAGATGAGCAGCAATACATTTGCAATGTGTAGCAGTTTCCCCAAAATGAATAAGAAAATGAGATTTCACACATTATTTTAAGTGGTTGAAAATAAGTAACATTTTCTTTTTGGGAAAAAAAAATCAAGTATTATTTAAAAAAAAAAGAATCAAAAGAGAAACCAGTTGCCCTGTAGATGTGATTCAAAATGCCCTGGAAATTAGAAAATCATTGTTTGTAATTGATCACATCAACATCTGTCTTCTTTAGTGCAATTTTTTTTTTTCTATTGTCAAATAGTTTTCACTCTTCTAGAAGTTAGTTGGTTTGGTAAAAAGTTACTAAAGCAAAATCTGTTAGAATCCAGAATGTTATATATTAATTACATGCAGATTTTCCAATTTTTCTCTAAGCCTGAGCAAAATTTTTTCATATTTAAAAATAAAGATAATTAAGGACATCTATAATGACTTCTAGTGTCTCTTGAATATTCATAGTTGGGTCATTATCTTTCCAAGCGCAGTAGAAACTGATTGATTCCTGAACTGCCTAGTGGGCATATTACTTTAGGCATCAACAACTAGGAAAGAACTCTAAATTGGGTTTATGCCTAATAGTGAAAACAGTACATGAAGCAATCTCTTCTTAATGTAACCTTTGCTATGAATTTCCCTATTTTAGTTGTCTTTGAGATACTAAAATTCTCATTGAGATCAACATCATTATCACTCTTTCAAATGCTTCCCTTTTTAAACTGTGAGATGCAGTAAAGGGTTAAATATACAGAAATTACTTATGCATGAAAATGTGAAGATGAACTTTTTGAACAGTTCTTCATCAGACTATAGAGACTAATATACTGTATAGCCATACTTTACAGGAGGATGATATTTTGGGTTGCAATTGTGTGTTGAGGAAATCAGTTACTTTCTAAAAATATATTTTTTACATAATGGTCTATTTAGTATTATAGATTTAAATGAAATATTTTTTAAAGAACACGTTCCACACTATTTGAAATCATCTCATAAGATTTAAAGATAAAGCCAAGAAAATCTACAAGGCATTATTAGTACTGTACTTTGGTTTAACAATTCTGAAAAAAATATTTGAAGCTAATATAAAAGTTTTAATTTACCTGTGAATTTGATCATTAGTTATAAACCAAGTATGTTTATGGCTATTTCCATTTGACTCTCTTTCCTTCACCACCCTAGACATGTGAAATATTTTGAATACATATTGCCAAATTTATATGTATTCATTCCATAAGTGTGTAACTATGTCTCCACATAGGTAAAAGTTATTCACTTTCTGGACAGTTGGATCCAACAAATGACACAAATATTAAACAATGACCATTTAAACCAATGTATACCATTACTTTGTGACATTAAAAGTCATATGTTGTATTAGGATTTCCAAAAATACCACATAGGTAAAAGTTATTCACTTTCTGGACAGTTGGATCCAACAAATGACACAAATATTAAACAATGACCATTTAAACCAATGTATACCATTACTTTGTGACATTAAAAGTCATATATTGTATTAGGATTTCCAAAAATTGATCTGAATTTTATGTTATTTTTGCTTTGCATAAAGCAATACTATTCAATATTAGTAATATTTAGTAATACTAGATATTTTGTAATACTAGACTTACAATGAAATAACAAATATTTTATTAATATTTTAATAAATCCTAATTATACATAAGATTAATGAAACAAAGGCAGAGCAGAATATGACACTTGGATAAGTTGTGAAATAAAACATTTCAAAAAATTGTGCAGGATCTCCCTATTGTTTTGATATGATAAAAAATCTATTTATTTAAGATTTATGATTCATAGTAGGCTTTAATTGCCATTAATAGTAGCTGCCATTTGTTTAATGCTTATTATTTCCAAGATGCTAAAATAAAGGTTAGATATCCATATTTCACAAGCTTTACAAAAATTCTTCATGGCATGAATTATATATTCTTTTTTATGTGAGCACTTAAGTAATTTGCCCAAGGTCACAGAGCTACTTGGTTGATTAGCCAATGCTCTAAGTTTAAATTTTAAGGTATTTCCATTATACTCTACTCTCATTGTATTGAACTTTGAAATATACATAGAAATTTTATGCCTTTATGCAATATTTATCAGAATAAAAATTGTGCTCTATATTTTAATTTATGATGTCAGCCCAAACTGAAAAATGAAATCTATGGAAGCAAGAATAATGTCTGCTTCACCTTTACATTTCCTCTAATTTTTTGAAAAGCAGCATAGAAATACTCAGAAGATACCATGTGAGGGCCAGATTGTTCCAGTTCAAATTCTAACATCTGACTCAAATTTACTTACTGGAAGTTTCAGTAATCATCTCAGTTTCCTTATTTATTAAATGAAGACAATAGAAGTGATCTCATTATATTGTTATGTGAATGCAATATTAATAATAAATACATCCAAGGCATTCAGTGTTTTTTTTTTTCTTTCATTTCAGTTCAGTTCAGTTCAGTCGCTCAGTCGTGTCCGACTCTTTGTGACCCCATGAATCGCAGCACGCCACTGACTGAAATGAACAGAGGCCTCCCTGTCCATCACCATCTCCCAGAGTTCACCCAAATCATGTCCATCGAGTTGGTGATGCTATCCAGCCATCTCATCCTCTGTCGTTCCCTTCTCCTCCTGGCCCCAATCCCTCCCAGCATCAGAGTCTTTTCCAATGAGTCAACTCTTCACATGAGGTGGCCAAAGTATTGGAGTTTGCTGTGGAAAATTCTGAAAGAGATGGGAATGCCAGACCACCTGATATGCCTCTTGAGAAACCTGTGTGGAGGTCAGGAAGCAACAGTTAGTACTGGACATGGAACAACAGACTCGTTCCAAATAGGCAGGAGTACGTCAAGACTGTATATTGTCACCCTGCTTATTTAACTTATATGCAGAGTACATCATGAGAAACACTGGGCTGGAAGAAGCACAAGCTGTAACTAAGATTGCCAGGAGAAATATCAATAACCTCAGATATGCAGATGACACCACTCTTATGGCAGAAAGGGAGGTAGAACTAAAGAGCCTCTTGATGAAAGCGACAGAGGAAAGTAAAGAAGTTGTCTTAAAGCTCAACATTCAGAAAAGTAAGATCATGGCATCTGGTCCCATCACTTCATGGCAAATAGACAGGGAAACAGTGGAAACAGTATCAGAGTTTATTCTTTTGGGGGCTCCAAAATCACTGAAGATGGTGATTGCAGACATGAAATTAAAAAAACACTTACTCCATGGAAGGAAACAACCTAGACAGCATATTAAAAAGCAGAGACATTACTTTGCCGACTAAGGTCCATCTAGTCAAGGCTATGATTTTTCCAGTAGTCATGTATTTATGTGAGAGTTGGAATATAAAGAAAGCTGAACACTGAAGAATTGATGCTTTTGAACTGTGGTGTTGGAGAAGACTCTTGAGAGTCTTCTCAAGAGTCCCTCGGACTGCAAGGAGATCCAACCAGTCCATTCTAAAGGAGATCAGTCCTGGGTATTCATTGGAAGGACTGATGCTGAAGCTGAAACTCCAATACATTGGCCACCTGACGGGAAGAGCTGACTTATTTGAAAAGACCCTGATGATGGGAAAGATTGAGGGCAGGTGGAGAAGTGCATGGCAGAGGATGAGATGGTTTGATGGCATCACCGACTCAATGGACATGAGTTTGAGTAAACTGCTGGAGTTGGTGATGGACAGGGAGGCCTGGTGTGCCGTGGTTCATGTGGTCACAAAGAGTCAGACACGACTGAGTGACTGAACTGGAACTGATGTTAAGAATGAATTGGTCTAGTGTAAACTGATGTTAAGAGAACATTGCAGGAGACTGAAACAGGGGCTCTGTATCAACCTAGAGTGGTGGGATGGGGAGGGAGATGGGAGGGAGGTTCAAAAAGGAAGGGATATATGTTTACCTGTGGCTGATTCATGTTGAGGTTTGACAGAAAAAAAAAAAAATCTGTAAAGCAATTATCCTTCAATTAAAATATAAATAACATTTTAAAAAGAGAGAACATTGATTTTTAAAGGCATATGCTTATACAATTTTCTTTCAAGTGTGTCTGAACAGATGGAAACATTGGTTGGTTATCATTCTCCCTGCTAGAGACTAGGGCTATTAAATATAGCATGAACATCTAAGCAGCACCGGTTCTCTTTCTGGGTGCTAGATTTTGAAAGCCAGAAACATGAGGCTATAACCATCCAAGCTCCACTGTGATTATCATACTTTTTAAAACAATATGAATTTACCCAGCCCCATACCCTGTATCCTCAGATATGCAGATGATACCACCCTTATGGCAGAAAGTGAAGAGGAACTAAAAAGCCTCGTGATGAAAGTGAAAGAGGAGAGTGAAAAAGTTGGCTTAAAGCTCAACATTCTGCCAAATAGATGGGGAAACAGTGGACAGTGTCAGATTTTATTTTTTTGGGTTCCAAAATCACTGCAGATGGTGACTGCCGCCATGAAATTAAAAGACGCTTACTCCTTGGAAGGAAAGTTATGACCAACCTAGATAGCATATTCAAAAGCAGAGACATTACTTTGCCAAAAAAGGTCCATCTAGTCAAGGCTATGGTTTTTCCAGTGGTCATGTATGGATGTGAGAGTTGGACTGTGAAGAAGGCTGAGTGCCAAAGAATTGATGCTTTTTAATTATGGTGTTGGAGAAGACTCTTTAGAGTCCCTTGGACTGCAAGGAGATCCAACCAGTCAATTCTAAAGGAGATCAGTCCTGGGTATTCTTTGGAAGGAATGATGCTAAAGCTGAAACTCCAATACTTTGGCCACCTCATGCGAAGAGTTGACTCATTGGAAAAGACTCTGATGCTGGGAGGGATTGAGGGCAGGAGAAGAAGGGGACGACAGAGGATGAGATGGCTGGATGGCATCACTGACTCAATGGACGTGAGTTTGAGTGAACTCTGGGAGTTGGTGATGTACAGGGAGGCCTGGCATGCTGAATTCATGGGGTCGAAAAGAGTCAGATACGACTGAGTGACTGAACTGAACTGATACCCTGTATCTCATGTTCTCTGACCAAACCAAAAGTTTTCCTCATCAAACACCTCTTTCCAACTCTCATTTCCATAACAGATGATACTTTCTGTAATATTAGCCAAACATCCCATCTTTTTTCTTTGTACATCTGAGATTTTAAAACATTAGAAGCTATACAGTCTTAGTTCTTATCTCAAACTCTGGTCATTTCAGCAGTCACAAGGCTAATACATCTAGCACATTAATTTGTGTTGCTTACTGACATTTGCTTTGACCCCATTTCTTTTGACATTTGTGATGACTCAAAACATCTATCTTCCAAGATAGTAAATTTGACTCTCTATACTATTTCACAAAAATTTCACAGTCGTTCAGCCCTCTCCCATTTAGTGCACTTCATCCATCTTTAATTTCCTGGAAGTAGTCTGTTTACCAATCTAATTTCCACTGACAATTATGTTTTCCTCAATGGAGTTATTTCTCAGCTAAATTTCAGTCAGTCTCTTTCTTTTAAGGCATCACCATTTTTCCACATTTCTGGAAAATTTCCAAGGATAAGCACTTTCCCTTGACTATGTCCAGGATGCTGAAAATTCTTAGAGAATATCTTTCAAACATGGTATCCCACAGAGAATGAGATGGTTGGATGGCGTCACCAACTCAATGGACATGAGTTTGAGAAAGAACCAGGAATTGGTGATGGACAGGAAAGCCTGACGTGCTGCAATCCATGGGGTCACAAAGAGTCCAACACGACTGAGTGACTGAACTGAACTGAACTGACTTAATCCCAAAAAAACCCTAAAGACTATTATTGTAACAGGAAAGCTTTACCTTTCTCTGTTTACTTATTTATCCCGTGCTCTACAGAGTTTATTGTACACCTTCTCCTGTCAAGCCTCCCTTGCCACATATTTCCCTTCAGCAGCCAACTCTCCATTTTGCCTTGAGACTAAAATAGATGTTACATGAAAGAAACACACATCTGTTGTTACTGCCAACCCACTGACTTATCAGCTAACCTGTTCATATTCAAGTTTTTTTAATTCACTTCTACTATTTTCAAAGTAAAATATCAATAGGTGGCTCTTCTCAGTCTAATCTAATAACTTAAATGGATCATTTTCCTAGTTGCCTCTGTATTACTCTCTTTATGTGCAGCCTCTAAGGAGTCTCTAAGGAGTCCTAGGGAGACTCGTAAGGAATCTCTAAGGAGAGACTCTCTAAGGAGTCCTTCTAATAGTATTTTAAACATGCACAATTGAGATCTCTTTTGTAAAACCCACTAATGGAAAAACAATGTAGTTGTCCTTTGATCCTGAGTTTGTCTCTGTCCACAGCCTATTCTCTCATTGTCTTCTCCACTAAAACTTTATGAAAAATGCATGCATGGCTAGTGATTACTTTCACTTGCTTTCTCACTTGCTTATTCTTAATTTCATGCTTCATAAACATGGGCATCTTGACCACATGCCTTGATGACACTGGAAAATTATTTTCAAGGCCACTAAAAGTCTTTGAATATTTAGAGAATGCTCATTGTCAGTCTTTACCTTAATTCACCTCTAAGAAGTACTCAACACCATGTCTTTTAACATAACATCATGTTCTTTGACTTTTCTGTAAACCTCTTATCACTTCCAAGCAACATCAACATATATTCAATGAGCTGGTGAAGAAAAGACTGCAGAGAAAGTTGCCTTCATATTCTGTGTTCTGTTTGTTTTTTTAAATCCTTTTTTGACAATATTTGTTGATGCTTAGTTGCTAAAAATGCTTCAGTCTCTAAGCGCTTTTGCAGAGGTATGCTCTGACATAGAATACACGTTATCTTCACTAACATACTCCTTGTTCGCCTGTATAATAACAATAATATTCTTCAACCTGTTAGCGTGAATGAATTGTTCCTCCCTTCTACCCCCAGACAAACCTTTATTTTTTATTTGTGTACATGTACAACACGAGATTATTGCTTGTTTTGTCATTCATCTACTTCCTACACAGGACTTTAAGGTATATATGGCAAATGATTCATTCACTCCTTTATTTTTGAATTCAACAAATGTTTATTGTGCCTAAGATAAGTTTTTGTATTTGTAAATAATGCAGAGCAGTGAATAAATCATACTTAGTATCTAACCTCATAATGTATTAGATGAGACATAGTCTAAGACAAATAAATGTATAAATATTTGTCTAATTTCAATTACTTTAAGTGCTCTAAAAGAAAAATACAAGACTTTATTTTAGATTAAGGGTTATATGCCTACAAATCAGTTTTCATTATTATAGGATATTATTCCAGAAAATTGTCCAAATGATTTTCATAGCTCAATGATTTAGCAAAAAATGACTGAATATATTTCTTACCATCATTGCATTTAAATATCTGCACTTCATCTCCCATGTGTTTATTATCATAGACTATGAAATGGGTTATTTTCTGTTTTACGAAAGGCAAAATGGGAAAACAAAAGAATATTAATATTGCATATTCCAAAGATTAAAGAACTGCTAAGTGATGAAGACTAGGTATGTCCTGTAGGGATTACTAAAAGGAATATAGAATAAATAGATTAAAAAAAAAAAAAAAACACTTTTGGCAGATAAAATAGCAGTCTGAAGAAACTTATACCCAGATCACTGTTACTGGGTAGGAAGAAACCAGGATACTTTAGGAGAGAGAGAGCATCCAAGTTTTCATTTTGATTATCACCCCAAATTCTTACTCATTACTGTCATCACCCATTTTTCTCAGTGATCTGAAAAAGAAAGAAAATAGGCAAGTAAAACAAAAGCAGATTAAGTCACCAGAAAGAAATGTAATATGTCTTCAGTCAAATTTTTGAGTCTTTGTATTCTCTCCAGTCCTAAGATTTAACATTGTGTATATGGCATGAATGGTTAAATACTATGCCTCTCAGGAGAGTGTGCAATGTTATTCTTACTGTGTCAGCTGGCCTGAAGGAATTCATATGAAATTAATATTCATGCTCCTTTTATGTTGACGTATATTCTGAAGGACTGAGAGGAGCCTGGGGTCAAAAACTAGGTAGTGAGTTTTATGAACTTTTCATGCAGTGTCTATTAGCATAAAGTTTTACATTTAGTTAGCTAACATATCCGGCACCTTCTACCTCTAATCAGGAAGTTTACTTAATATCTCCTATATAAAGTGTCCATTTAAAAAAAAACAAACAAAAAAAAAAAACAACTTTTCTACCTGATATGAATTTGTTGGGTTATCTGCCTAGGACCAGATTTCTGAACTGTAGTGAAATGTATTTTCTCTCATGCCATATATTTTATATAAAATGAATTCTAAACTTTTCCAGATTGTCCCAGAATTTGTAGTCCCTTTGGCTAGCATTGGTATTCTTTTATTGCTTTAAATTATAAATGTCAGATATATAAGTATGTAGTTGGAAGTTTTAGTGAAATGTTAAGAAGCTCTTTCAGATCCTTGCAGTGTGCTTGGTTAGCACATTTCATTCGAGTGTGTTTTTTCTTTTTAACTTTATTTTACTTTACAATACTGTATTGGTTTTCCCATACATTGACATGAATCCGCCACGGGTGTACATGAGTTCCTAATCCTGAACCCCCCTCACCCCTCCCACCCCATATCATCTTTCTGGATCATCCCCATGCACCAGCCCCAAGCATCCTGTATCCTGTATCGAACATAGGCTGGCGATTCGTTTCTTACATGATAGTATACATGTTTCAATGCCATTCTCCCACATCATCCCACCCTCTCCCTCTCCCTCAGAGTCCAAAAGTCCATTCTACACATCTGTGTCTCTTTTGCTGTCTCACATACAGGGTTGTCATTACCATATTTCTAAATTCCATATATACGTGTTAGTATACTGTATTGGTGTTTTTTTTTTTTTTTCCCCCCCCCCCGGCTTACTTCACTCTGTATAATCGGCTCCAGTTTCATCCATCTCGTTAGAACTAATTACATTTTGAGTGTTTTTAAATGAATATATCATAGAAAGATTTACAGGGCCAACATAAATAGGAAAGATCTTTGAAAGATTAAAATGTCAAAGGATTAACAAAATGAGTATCTGAACATTTTCCCCCTTTCTACACAAAACTCAACAATAGAAATGACCAATTTGAAATGAGTCTCTCTTTCTGACATCACGGTAAACAGTGCATAAGAGCATAGAACTCTGGTAAAAAATTGTATCTGCTCTTACAATGAGAGTTTTCAATAATCCTAGGGATTTTTGAAGATATCAATCCATGCACTTTTATTTTCTTTTAGCAATGCTCTTATATAACAACCTCAGAATAAACACACACACAAAGACAACAAAATGAAAACAAAATAAGTACACTGTAAGGCCAGACATTTTTGATCCGTTTATTAAAAGTTAAATTCTATCAAAACCATGATTTCTCTCTTTAAAAAAGCTCCTATCACTTGCTCTAGCTGGGTAGATTTACACTAACCTTAGGACCAAAGATTATCAAAGGAGAGATACTTCTATTTCCATACTTATACTCCAAAATTTGTCCCTGTATTATGAGAAAGTACTTAATTTTACTAAAGCCCATTTGCCTAGAAAGTCTTAAAATAATAACCTCTCATTCCAGGTTTAAAAGGTGCCACTTTGAAAAGAAACAACTTTGACAGATTTGCGTGATTTTTGTACCTCATATAATTCTGTTTACATAAGCATTCTATCACTCTCTATAGCTTTCTTGATTCATTTAGATAACAGAAGCCTTATGATAAATATGTGGAAAGACTTGATTTCACCAGCAGGGAAAATGTTGGGTCTTTAGAGCTTACATTGTTTAAGCTTAATGAAAAATCTTCATTTCCATTAAAAAAGATTCAGAATGAGCCTAGGGTTATTCCTAAGCAGGGAAATAAACACAACAGAAGATAACAAAATCTAAAACTGAGAGGAAATAAGTTGAAAAGATAAGGCTGTGATATAAACTAGAGATGAGCAGAAAATTGAAACACATGGAATATGATTATATTGAACAGGCTAAAATTTAGCTTTATCCTATGTTGCTGCAAAACAACAACAAAAACAAACATGCTTAACTACACAATTGTAATAACATTAGATAAATACAGAGACAATGCAAAAATACAAATATTCATAAACAATATACTTACTGATAAAACTAAAATTATCTTTGACAGAATTCTTATGAAATATGCAGTAATTACTTTCATTGTTAATGATACGGCATCAAATGTATTCAGGAAAATAAAAAAGATACCTGGGAGGCAAGTAATGCATCTGTATAGAGGTGTGGCATACAATTTAGTCACCTTGTGTAAGTATTACTCTTTTTGTTTGACTTAGATTGACAGCATAATAAGGATATTTGTAAGTGGGGTAAAATTGTACATCATTCAATCAGTCCTTTCTGAGTAGCATTTTCCCCCCACCACTGAGGTTTCAGCAAAACCCACATTCTTCTGTTTTTAATTAGTTCTAGATAATCTTATTCCTTTGCTCGTTATGCAAATTTTTGCATATTGTATACATATATATGTGTGTGTATGTGTGTCCTTGAGTTTACTTAGAATTTGGTTTATCAGTGTTTGCTTTAGGAAATGATGCAGTTTGCTTTCAGACTTGGTGAACCTATACCATATTACTATTTGAAGACAATTAAAAATCCTTGAATGAATTATAAAACTGAAATTGGTGAAGGTAATATTGATATCATTCTATGGAAGTTCAGTTGTTTAACAGATGTATGTGCCTGTAAGGGAGTTAATTTTTCCTCTGCTCAAAAACCTCCCAGAATAAATTGCCTTTGATCTGCTTGAGCAAGCAAGCATTCAGCCATAGATGTCACAAGAATTTTACTTCATCTTGCAAAGCCTCAGTGGTTTTATACTTAATAAAAGAAAAAAAAAAAGTTCAAGTTAATTTTCAGTCCGACGTTCCCCATTCAAAGCAAGTTTTCAGTAATATATTACAGAATGTCTTGCTTTAAACAATATTACTTATATATTCTATAAGATACACTATTTATATGCTCTATGCCCATCTAATCAGTTGAAATAACTAGCTATATGTACTGATAGTTTTAAACAGACTATAGTGAGGCAAACTCTACCAAAATTAATAATAACTTTAGTTTAAAATATTTTATCTTTTTATGATTATCTGTACATGAATATATCTGTAAATTTTTTAAAAACCTTTTATTTTAGTATAATTTGGATTTGTAGAAAATATACCTTTCACCCATTTTCCACTGTTTTTGGCATCTAATATCATTGTGCGCAACAACAAAGGAAGCGACTTTGGCATTTTACATTGACAGAAGTCCAGACTCCATTTGGATTTCTCTATTTTCTTCTCAATTGTCCCTTTTCTGTTCTAAGATTCCATTCAGAATACACATTACATTTAATTATTATGTTTCCTTGGACTAATATGGTATGAAACAGTCCTCAGCCATTACTTGTTTTCCACGACTTTGACCATTTTGAGGAGTAATGGGAATACTGTAGAATGTTACTCTAATTAGGCTGGTACAATTATATTTTATTTAATTCCTGTCCAAGGTAGTAAAACCATAGCATATGTGAATCTGGCAAACAATTTAGAGCCATAATTCTAGCGAGAGCAAATCATTTAGGACTATGCTAAACAAAAGTAGGTTTATTGAAGAAAATGAATGGTACATTCTTACATGTTCACCTAACACCTTTTCAAACAGTCTAAAAGAGTCTGTTATGATTAATATTGCCTGTCTTGATGGTTTTAACATGAAAGATCTCCAGAGGCATTATTGCCAGTAGATGTAACCCAATATTCACATTTTCTCATCAGTAATCCTTATATTAAAAAAATCAATAACTTATGTAATTTTAATAATATTGAAAAACAGGTAAATATGTTGCTCCTTGGTAATTTATCCAAAATGTGGTCTAAAAGCTTTGTGACATTGAATTTGGCGACAACTTCTTGACTGTGACATCAAAAACAGGCAACAAAAGAAGCAATAGAGAAATTAGATTACATCATTAAAAACTTCTGTGCAAAGAGAAAGGCAACCTATTAGAGACAATATTCACTAATCATACATCTGATGATGGGTTAATGTCAGTTCAGTTCAGTCGCTCAGTTGTGTCTGACTCTTTGCAACCCCATGAACTGCAGCATGCCAGTCCTCCCTGTCCATCACCAACTCCCGAAGTTCACTCAAACTCATGTCCATCGAGTCGGTGATGCCATCCAACCATCTCATCCTCTGTCAATAGTATGCAAAAAACTTCTACAGCTCAATTAAAAAAAAATCTCAAAAAATAGGTAAAGGACTCAAAACAGACATTTTCCAGAGAAGGTATATGAATGGCCAATAAGCAAATGAAAAGATATTCAACGTCACTAAACTTGGGAAATTAAAAATCAAAACCATGTGGAGATACTTCGTATCCACTAGGATGGCAATTATCAAAGAAAATAACAAAATAAAGCAAGAAACTAGAAGATGTTGACAAGCATATGGAGAAACTGGAAACTGTTCACCGTTGGTGGGAGTATAAAGTGGTGCAGCCACTGTGAAAAACTGGGATGATGGTTCCTCAGAAAAAATCAAACATATAATCACAATGTGATCCATCAGTTCCAACTTAGAGTATATATTCAAAAGAATTGGAAGCAGGGACTTGAACAGATATGTGTACACTCAAATTCATAGCAGAATTATTCAAAACAGTCAAAAGGTGTAAGCATCACAAATGTTCATCTACATGAATAAATAAAATGTGATATATACATACAATGAACATCATTCAGTTTTTAAAAGAAATTCAAATTTGATACATGCTACAACATGTATGAACCTCAATGGTACAGTGCTAAGTGAAATAAGCCAGACCTGCTCTCATGCTGTGCTTTGCTCAGTCACTTCAGTCATGTCTGACTCTGTGACCTATGGACTGTCCCACCAGGCTCCTCTGTTCATGGGATTCTCCAGGCAAAAATACTGGAATGGGTTGCCATGCCCTCCTCCAGGGGATCTTCCCAACCCAGGAATCGAACCCGTTTCTCTGGTGTCTGCTGTACTGCAGGCAGATTCTTTACCCACTGAGCCACCTGGGAAGCCCAAGCCAGAAATGAAAGTTCAAGTAGTGTGTGATTCCATTTATTTGAGGTACCTAGAATAGACAAACTCATAGAGAGAGAACGTAGAATTGGCTGGTGGAGGTTGGGGGGTAGGCACTGGGGAATTAATGCTGACAGAGTTTCAGCTTTGCAAGGTGAATAGAGTTCTGGAAATAGATGATGGTAATGGCTGTACAACAATGTAAGAAACTTAATGCCACCGAACTGTGCACATTAAAAATGATCAAAATGATTCATTGTACCTTATGTATATTTTACCACAGCAGAATAAACAAATAAATAAGGTTCATGAAGGAAGAACTTTGTTTGAGCATGCCCAATATTCATCAAAAATATTTGCAAGAGACCATCAGATTTTCATTTAAGTGAAGGGATGGCAAATATTTGCACTATGGGATTTCTTGGGAAAATGAAAGCTTTTAATAGAATATTCTTAAAAACCTACTATTAACAAGACCTCCTTGTAAACCTACTAATGGTATTAAGGAGTGGAGAATTCTTATCTTTAAAATGGTTTTAGCAAGATATACAATATATGTGAAGCTGGAATTACAGGAGACATAGCTAGTCATGAGGGCTCATCATGCAAACCGTTAGAAACCTGAGATGCTTCATAACTGAAATGACTCCCTATTGATCCCACATGTTTTGATAGAAAGAAACATGTCACTTATATCAGCTATATCTACAACCCAATTCATATTATTGTAGAAGAAAAAGGCACTTTATAGGCTTTTCTCTGCTGGGCATAGACTTTTCAAAAATATTTCTATAATTGTTTCATTTTCAAGTAGTATTGGGTTGTAGAGTCTGCAAGAAATCCTTTGATCTCTTGAATCTACTGGAGTTTGGTCCTGGGTAAAATCTATTATTCACATTGAGTTTTTTTTTGACAACCCCAAACCTTGTGTTATCATAGATGAATTATCCAATGAAAGAATGAATACAAATTTAGCAGAGTAAAGATTTAAACTTTTTAAAGAATGGTATAAATTGGTACTTCTAAATAGTGGTGGTGCTTGTGGTAAGTGGTGAAGAACCCACCTGCCAGTGCAAGAGACCGAAGAGATGCAGGTTTGATCCCTGGGTTGGGAAGATCCCCTGGAGGAGGGCATGGCAGTCCACTCTAGTATTCTTGCCTGGAGAATCCCATGGACAGAGGAGCCAGGTGGGCTACAGTTCATGGGGTTGCAAAGAGTTGGACACAACCGAAGTGATTTAACATAGCACCTACTAATGAAGGTAAGATTGCATCATTCAGTGTTTCCTTTTAATATCTCATGAGAATTATTCAATTCTGGTTTTAATATCTACCATGAGGACGAGAGGTTGTTAGATCTCAGCCGAAAAGAGAAATGGGGATTAAAATAATCAGGGCAGTTGAACTTGGTATGTGGATTTGGGAAAAAAGACATATACTAGCTATTAGTTGAACACTCGGAGAAGGCAATGGCATCCCTCTCCAGTACTCTTGCCTGGAAAATCCCGTGGACAGAGGAGCCTGGTGGGCTGCAGTCTCGCTAAGAGTCGAACACGACTGAGCAACTTCACTTTCAATTTTTACTCTCATGCATTGGAGAAGGAAATGGCAACCCACTCCAGTGTTTTTGCTTGGAGAATCTCAGGGACGGGGGAGCCTGGTGGGCTGCCATCTATGGGGTCACACAGAGTCGGACACGACTGAAGTAGACGCAGCAGCAGCAGCAGCAGCAGCAGCAGCAGCAGCAGCAGCAGCAGTTGAACACTCACAGCATAATTTTCCAGGTTCAGTTATCAAATAATGTCAAATAATTTTATTCTAGAATCAGTCTTCTCTGCCAAATAACAGCTTTTACCTCAAGACTTTATTGGAGGCCTGCTTTAAAATGTATGAATGCAAATGCTATCTATGTTTTAAATTGCATGAGGCTTTAGATATTTCATTAATCATCAATTAATTTAAAATATTTAAAATGTACCCAGGAATTCTTGATAAACTGTATGTTAGAAAAGTAAATCCTATTTTGTAATTTTTTTACCATAAAAATTGTTATATGAAATTCACAGTAATAACATCTGCTAAGGAAATTCAGAACGGAAGGTGGAATTTTAAATAGGCTCCTGTCAGTAATAGGAAATCTATAGGTTTTGAAAACCTCTTTATTGACCTGCCCGGTATACTAGGAAGTGAAAAAGCCTCTATACCAATGTTACAAATAAGGCAAGCAATAGAACTTTATTCTGAAATTATTTGGAAACATGAAATGGTTATTGATAATCTAAACATGGGTAGATATCAAAAAGTGAGATTAGAAAATAAAATATTATCATGATTTAATTCTTAAATGGAATAAATTATTTGTATTTAATACACATGATTATTAAAATATAATAAAGGGGAAACTTTCTTTTTGTCTTTGCACTGTCTCTACAATTTTTTCAAGAAGGAATGGTAACTTCATTGAAGCTTAATGAAAAATTTGAATATTTCTAAGAATTTTTGGTTACAGTTAGGTAATACTGTCTTTTAATAATAAAATATAATACTGTCATATGATATATTGTACTGTCATATAATAATAGGACATATTGTGAGATCCCTAACTTATAATAATAATCTCACTGAGGTTCAAGCACACAGCATCAGTTTACTAATTTCATGTGTCCAATCTCATAATTAAGACATCAATTTGCATTTGAAAAGTGACTACTAGGATTTCTCAAATAAGACATAGCTCAAATGAATTAATCTGCTTTTAGAGAATGGAGTGTGGTAGATATCCCTCTAGCTCTATATATTCCCTTTCTCACTAGAAAAATTTCACTAAAAACCAAAGCAAATGAGAAAGGTGAGAATACCCTAAAATGCATACAGTGTAAGCAACCATCAAAAGGAAGTTTATTCTCTAGTGTAACCCTACAATGACTTTATGCTGGATCAACTTAACAAACCTGAAATTAGATTTTCAAAATTATTCTTCCCTGTATAGTTCTATGTTGGAGTTGACTGCAAAAGAAATTTTCTTGACATGTGTATGACAGAGGTGGAATAGCATAAAATATCATGCTGTGAAGGTTGGAGTAAGACCAGACATGGTGGCAGCTTGCATGCACTGTCCCCAGTCTGTAACCTCATCTTGCTGGCTTGGGCCAGCATCTCAAAATGCAGCTCTTTTAGTATCCAGTAGATGTTTAACCTTCAATAGTTAAGTCCTGGACTAGGTACAGTTGTAGTTCTTTAGAGAAGGGCTCCTGTTTATCCTATCGTTTGCCTGCATCAGAGAAATTAAAAAGCATGAGAGAGAAAGAGATGAAGATGAAATGTTTCCTCACTGGGTGCAATTTGTTCTGATAGCCTTTACCTCTTGATAAAGAACCTCTTGATGAAGGTGGAAAAGGAGAGTGAAAAAGCTGTCTTAAAACTCGAAAAACAAACATCATGGCATCTGGTCCCATCACTTCATGGCAAATAGATGGAGAAAAAGTGGAAATAGTGACAGATTTTATTTTTCTGGGCCCCAAAATTGCTGTGGACTTTGACTGCAGCTGAGGATTCAGTTCAGTTCAGTTGAGTTCAGTCGCTCAGTCGTGTCTGACTCTGCGATCCCATGAATCGCAGCTCGCCAGGCCTCGCTGTCCATCACCAACTCCTGGAGTTTACCCAAACTCATATCCAGCCATCTCATCCTCTGTTGTCTCCTTCTCCTCCTGCCCCCAATCCCTCCCATCATCAGGGTCTTTTCCATTGAGTCAACTCTGCGCATGAGGTGGCCAAAGTATTTGGAGTTTCAGCTTCAGCATGAGTCCTTGCAATGAGCACTCAGGACTGATCTCCCTTAGGATGAACTGGTCGGATCTCCATGCAGTCCAAGGGACTCTCAAGAGTCTTCTCCAACACCACAGTTCAAAAGCATCAATTCTTCAGCACTCAGCTTTCTTCACAGTTCAACTCTCACATCCATATATGACCACTGGAAAAACCATAGCCTTGACTAGATGGACCTTTGTTGACAAAGTAATGTCTCTGCTTTTGAATATGCTATCTAGGTCGGTCACAACTTTCCTTCCAAGGAGTAAGCATCTTTTAATTTCATGGCTGCAATCACCATCTGCAGTGATTGTGGAGCCCTCCAAAATAAACTCTGACACTGTTTTCACTGTTTCCCCATCTATTTGGCATGAAGTGATGGGACCAGGTGCCATGATCTTAGTTTTCTGAATGTTGAGCTTTAAGCCAACTTTTTCACTCTCCTTTTTCACTTTCATTGAGAGACTTTTTAGTTCCTCTTCATTTTCTGCCATAAGGATGGTGTCATCTGCATGTCTGAGGTTATTGATATTTCTCCCAGCAACCTTGATTCCAGCTTGTGCTTCTTCCAGCCCAGAATTTCTCATGATGTACTCTGCATATAACTTAAATAAGCAGGGTGACAATATACAGCCTTGACATACTCTTTTTCCTATTTGGAACCAGTCTGTTCCAGGTCCAGTTCTAACTGTTGCTTCCTGACCTGTATATAAGTTTCTCAAGAGGCAGGTGAGGTGTTCTGGTATTCCCATCTCTTTCAGAATTTTCCACAGTTTACTGTGATCAACTCAGTCAAAGGCTTTGCTGAGGATTAAAGGATTGTTACTCCTTTGAAGGAAAGCTATGGCCCACCTAGACAGTGTATTAAAAAGCAGAGACATCACCTTGCCTGAAAAGATCCACACAGTTGAAGTTGTATTTCCAGTAGTCATTTACAGACGTAAGAATTGAAGAATTGATGCTTTCAAACTATGGTGCTAGAAAAGACTCTTGAGAGTCTCTTGGACTAGAGGGAGATCAAAGCAGTTCATCCTAAAAGAAATCAACACTGAATACTCATTGGAAGGATTGATTCTGAAGCTGAAGCTCCAATACTTCAGCTGCCTGATGTGAAGAGCTGACTTATTGTAAAAGGCCCTGATTCTGGGAAAGATTGAGGGCAGGAGGATAACAGGGTAATAGAGGATGAGGTGGTTGGATGGCATCATTGACACAATCAACATGAGTTTGAACAAACTCTGGGAGATAGTGAATGACAGGGAGGCCAGTCATGCTACGGTCCAGGGGGTTGCAAAAAGCTGGACTCGACTTAGCAACTGAACAACAACAACAATCCTTCTTCTCCATGGGTGATACAATCTCAAGAACAACTGTATTACATAAACTTCTTAACCACCTCTCACAAATGTGCATAGTCTGGTCCCTATAGTAAGCTCCTTATGTTTCACTATCATAGGCAACTTTAGATGAGCTCTTGGCAAGATGCCAGCTATGGCTCAGTTTTTCCAGTAGTCATGTATGGATGTGAGAATTGGACTATAAAGAAAGCTGAGCACTGAAGAACTGATGCTTTTGAACTGTGGTGTTGAAGAAGACTCTTGAGAGTCCCTTGGACAGCAAGGAGATCCAACCAGTCTATCCTAAAGGAAAACAATTTTACTATAATTTTGCTAATTTTACTATATTCTATGTAATAGAAGATGGCCCAAATATTTTAGATGTAACAACTCCTTTCATTCACCCTGTTACTACCATGAAGTGAAAGCTGATATTCTAGTTTAAACGGAAAGTAAATCATGGTTTCTATCTACTTCGCAGCCAATCTGGCTATAGGCTACATTTTAATATACATTGCTATGCCACTTTCTATCAATTCCAGTAAAGAATAGGGGAAATATACTCAGAACATTCTACTGTATTTTGACTTATATCTGTACAAAAACCACAGAAGGTTTTTCTTGTCTTGCATTGTTAGGGAGCTAACGTAAGAACCATGGGGGGAATGTGTCTCCCTCACTGGCATCCAGTTTAACCTTGGTGTTTCCATGGACTGGTGTCTTCATGAGGTTACAAAAGGGCTCAGTTAAGTTCTGTACTGAATTTAATAAAAGGACCTTGTAACTGTAGTGGATAAAAACTTTTTCCTCAACTCTTAGAATCCTTGGCTTGGTCTGAAAAATAATCTGGAAAAGCCAGATTAAAAGGAGAACATACATATTTTACTAAAATTTTACATATGTATCAAAAGAGAATAGAGACTTGAAAAAATGACCAGATGTGGAAGCTTTTATACCGCTTAGACAAAGAAACAATAATGTTGTGAAGAATTGACAAGACAAAGAATTTTGGACTAGGGGTAGTAAATGGTGAAAAAGTGACTAGAAAGATAAGTGTTAGTTTAACAAGGGATTTTTTTTTTCCCTAAGATTCCCTTGGTACTATGCATGGACTGATAAGAGTCTGTCCCCAGAAAAAGAATTTATTTGCTGTCTTTCTGCATTTACTGTTTCTTTTTTCTAAAAACTTTTAAAGTATAATTAATTTATAGTATTTAGGTATATAGCATGATAATTCAGCATTTTTGCAGATGATCCTCTATTATCAGATATTAGAAGATGTGCTTAGTCCCTCAGTCATATCTGACTCTTTGCGACCTCATGGACTATAGCTCACCAGACTCCTCTGTCCATGGGATTCTCCAGGCAAGAGTACTGGAGTGGATTGCCATGCCCTCCTCCAGGGGATCTTCCCCATCCAGATATTAAACCCAGGTCTCCCATAGTGCAGGTGGATTCTTTACTGTTTGAGCCACCAGGGAAGCCCCAGGTGGGCTTCTTATTAGAAGATAATGGTTAATAATTCCTTTTGCTATACAGTCTATCCTTGTTGCTTATCTATTTTATATATAGCAGTCCATGTTTGTTAATCCCATGCCCCTCATTTTCCCCTTCCTTCTTCCCTCTCCATTGGTAAACACAATTTTTTTTTCTATATCTGTGAGACTATTTCTGTCTTGAATATATGTTTGTGTTATTTTTTAGACTTCACATGTAAATGATATCATACAGTAGTCCTCCAGCTAAAAACAAATTTTATGTCAAAGGCAAATTTTGAGGTGACATGTTCTGATTTCCTTCATAAGTAAAAAAAAAACAGGGAAATTTTATCCAACCTTGCAGGCTGTTAGAACTGAAAAGTTCTGACATTCAGTCCCTTAAAAAATATACTTTTTAATTTTACATTCATTGGCCAAACAGGGAATAAGAGTGTCAGGTCCCATTCTCATTAGCTTTACCACGAATTCTAGAATGACATAGTTTAAAATGTTTTGTTGTTGTGTAGTCACTAAATCACATTTGACTCTTTTGCAACCCCGGGCTCTAATCCACCAATCTTCTCTGTCCATGGAATTCTCCAGGTAAGAGTACTGGAGTGGGTAGCCATTCCCTTCTCCAGGGGATCTTCCCAACCCGGGATTCGAACTACTGTATCCTGCATTTGCAGGTGGATTCTTTACCACTGAAACTCCAGTAAAGCTTTAACTTTTAAGGATGTCAAAATTCCTGCCAGCTTGTGATTCTCTGTATATAGAAAACTTCTGGATACAACAGATGTTGCACCTCAGGCTGACTATTTTACCATCAGCTTGGCCCCCACTTGCTTGAGTCAGAAATGCTATGAATAAACAGAATTGGCTCTAATCATCTTACTCTTACTTATGAGCTAGTCCTGCATATTCCCCCGCCAGATTCTCTAAGAAATTCTTTTTTTTTTTTTTTCTGAAATGAGAGATGAAGAAATTTTAATCATTTCTCAGTCTAGGCAGCATTGAGCAGATAGGCTCATTGAACTCTTCATTAGAAATGCTTCAGTTGCTCAGTCATAGCCGACTCTTTGCAACCCCATGGACTGTAGCATGCCAGGCTTTCCTGTCCTTCACCATCTCCTGGCGCCTGCCCAAACTTCTGTCCATTGAGTCAATGATGCCACTGGCTTCCTACTTTTCCAAACTTACTTTTTAGTCCCATTGTCTTCACTCACTTGTGAGTCTAGCATACTTTTTCCTTTCTCCTCCAGGGAGAGACCAACTTATTTTTGCTGTAGGGTCTTTACACCAGCCGTAATCTCATCGGGGAATTTTCTTCATCCACATGGTTTCATGTAACTTTTTCTTATTATATTCATCTCTGATAAATATCACCACCCAAGAGAAGTCTTCTTTGACCATGTAGTTACCATATCCCATGTTTTTAGTTTTAGTGTAACTAATGACTACATGAAAAGCCCCTGTTTGTTTTCCTTCTATTAAGTATGTCTTTTCAGCTTGACTGTAAGCTTGAAGGGAGGTAAAGTGGTGTGTGTCTTGCTCAACTTTCTTTCTCTGAACTCTAAAGTGTGCCTTGTACGTAAGAGGCATCCAGTAAAACATGTGAGTTGAATGAACTGCTCTTTTAGTTTCAGTTCAGTTTAGTCGCTCAGTCATGTCCAACTCTTTGTGACCCCATGGACTGCAGCACACCAGGCCTCCCTGTCCATCACGAATTCCCAGAGTCCACCCGAACTCATATCCATTGAGTCAGTGATGCCATCCAACCATCTCATCCTCTGTCTTCGCCTGCCCTCAATCTTTCCCAGCATCAGGGTCTTTTCAAATGAGTCAGCTCTTCCCATCAGGTGGCCAAAGCATTGAAGTTTCAGCATCATCAGTCCTACCAATGAACACCCAGGACTGATCTCCTTTAGGATGGACTGGTTGGATCTCCTTGCAGTCCAAGGGACTCTCAAGAGTCTTTTCCAACACCACAGTTCAAAAGCATCAATTCTTCCGTGCTCAGCTTTCTTTATAGTCCAACTCTCACATCCATACATGACTACTGGAAAAACCATAGCCTCGACTAGACGGACCTTTGTTGACAAAGTAATGTCTCTGCTTTTTAATATTAAAGGTACTTAAGTAAATTCAGCGAGGCCACAGGACTGTGGGGAAGTGTGTGTTCTGAATAAGTAGAATTAAACTTCTTTGTTTTTTCTATTAAAATTATTTCATAATTAAAAGACTGATGGAAGAAGTGATATTTTTAGTAAAAGTTTATTTTTTATGCCAAACCATGAATACCAAAACTGTTTATAATATATACAGTAAGATTTTTTTAACACTATCATCTTCCCTGAGTAATTGCCTTTTGAGTTAGTAGATACACACAATTAAAAATAATTTACAGTAATACTAGGAAGAACTGGCTTAGTTCATAGAGTGATTCACTTTTTGAGTTCAAATTTATGTTTATGTCAGTGGAAATGTCAAAGTATATTATGATCAAATAATCTCTTCCATCTAGTGAAATAAATATGTCAATATTTAAGTTTGGCAGGTAAATAATTAAGAAAAAATGTTTTAAGAACTATAGAACTCTTCTTCGCCCACCCACCCCGCTCAACAGGGGAAATTTTTGTTTTAAAATGTTTTGTAGAAAATCTATTCATTTCCATTTTTCATCTTATTTCAGTGTTCTTTATGAGGTCACATCTGTAAAAATCAAATTATTCATCTGAAAAGACTTTGCTAATATAGGTGATAATATATGGGAGTTTTGATTTCTTCTCCATTTTTGGTTGTCTGCTTTCTGGTTTGGAAACATATGTTGAAATTATTTAAAAAAATCTTTTTTGTATCATTTCAAATATGCAGAAATATAAAAATATTTAACTTTTAAATATTTTAATTTAAAATATTTTAAAATTTTAAAATATTTAACTTTTAAAAAATATTTAACTTTTTATATAAATTAAGGTAATTATTAGTTTTTATTTTGATGAGACATGAAAAAATGAAGAAGTTATGGTAGCACTCCTTAAATTAAGTGAAACATCATGCAGGAAAATAATTAATGCTTAATCTACCACAAGATATAATTTAAAAAGCAGATAACAAATAGCTATTTAAGCTTAAGTTAAAGTGAGAAAACAGAGTTTTAACGGCTTATCTTATTACATATCTCTTTAATTCCAGTACACAATTTTTTAAGAGTTCATCATACAATAATTTAAATATCGTGGTGTTTGGACACTTACCATTAATCAAATGAAATACACATCCCACTTTTCATTTCAAACTGTTACTGGAGATAGGTGAGGGAGGGTTGAAAAGGGCCCTACCTCATAGGCCTTGGGTCTTGGTAAGGATACAAAGAAGAATCTGGGGTCTTACCTGTGGCAAAAACAAATTTATTAAGGAAAGGATAGGAATGAGCAGAATGAACAGAAAGAACACCTCAAGGGAGAGGTGAGTCAAACCAAGAGAGGCACTGGCCCCAGAATGATGAGTTAAGGGGTTTTCAAGACAAGGCTTCTATATATTCATGCATGTAGTTCAACATGGGTTGAGAATTTTGATTGACAGTTACTAGTTACATAACAACAGGCTCTATTGTGCCTGTCTGTCCCATAATTCAGTCTGTCATGAATGTGTATATTAGATGTGTGTAAGTATAGAATATTTATGAACCCAGCTGCCTAAAGTCACTAGAGGACTTAACTGTACATCAAGAGTACATGTGCCTGAGTTGGAGAAGCCACTGTGGTTAATTTGTATCCACTGTATGCCTAGAGCCCACAGACCAGAGTTGGAAAAGTCTCTGTGGTTATTTTGTAGCATATCTATGAGCTCTCCAGGGTGGGAATCGGGTGAGTCTCAGGTAGAATTTAGAGATCTAGAAATCAGCTTGCATCCTTTTTACATGGGCCACCCCTCCTTGTTCATGCCTAACTTCCTACCTAATAAAACTACCATTTTAAAATGTGTACCCCAACCCCCAACTGATTTATTTGTTTCTTTGAAAGTTACTAGAAGTGTGAAAAATAAAGGAAGTTCCAATATAATGAAATCCAAAGTATTTTAAATTGGATTAGAAAAAAATATATTGTGATATATATATATAGAAACACAGTTGACACACAAGTGAAATCAGATTTCACATTATTTTGTTTTCAATAACAGCACTGCCACTCACAATTTTCAGCACAGAGTTATTCTCTGCCAAAGTGTTTATTTGCTTTTATTGACAGGCTAAATGTGATCATGTTCACTTCACCCCAAAATCAGCTTGTGTCAAGAGAGACCACTGAAATATTTTCTCGGTCAGAGGTGGAATTTTTAGAACATTAGTTATCAGAGATATTAGGAGAGTAAGCCTCTAGCTTCAGGTTTTGAAAATATAACTAATTTTGAACAGCAAGCTCCTTGCGACTTGGGTTATGGTTTTGTCAGATATGTCAGTGTATATGTCATTGAAATATAGAAATAATATTTGCATTCATTTAAGATAGCAATTTTGCATTTGCAAATAGCCTGTTCATAATTGAAAGTGCCTGGACACGACAATATGAAGACATTTATAAAACTTAATCACTAAGAACAGTGGTTCTTTTTATTTATTTGTGTGTGCATATAGGAAAATGGTGAATTGTTTTATTTACAATTTACAGTATATCCATTGGTATAAGAATCTATTTTCTGTTGAAATTTATTGCATTCATTATGTTATTATCCCTGTAGTAGAATCACATTGTTTTATTCAGATTAGCTCACATGGTATTGTACAACCACTTAGGATAATCTGTTTGATTTTTGGAGTTAGAGTGAAAAAAAAAAGAATAGGACAAATTTGATACAGATGGCCCAAGATAAATGTACCAGTCTGACAAATTGTGCACAGGTCACATGGGCTAACAAACACTTTGGCCAATTTTCTAGTCCACATCCAGTTTGCAGTTGGCATGCTGCAGTTGGCATAGATATGAGATACAAAGCTCTTATAGACTGCTTCCTTCTCTGATGGCTTTGCATGTAAGCAGAATAAGCTGCTGTGTTGTGGTGTGATATGTGGAGTTTTACTGTATCATTTCTAATGAGAACACAATTGTAGCTGTGGTTCATTGTCATGACAACAACATGATGCTTATATCTGAGAATCAATACTAATTCTTGAGTCTATTTCTCTGCTGCTGAAGTTTTACAGGATTATAGAGAAAGAGCATGTAGTGCTGGGTGATGTAATAGAGTGCTATTTCCAATGCAACTATTAAAAATGCTTTTTTGATATTCTTTTTTTTTTTTTTTTACACAACTAGCATCTGATGCAATAAATATGCTTCAAGCTACTGTTGACAAGGTGTGATGATAACCAAATATTAGCAGTAGAAATCTATCAGTGCCATGAGAAGCATTAGGTTACTGACTATAGCATGACATGTACAATACTATGGATATTCTGTTTAAAATCTAGTTCCAAGACTCATTTTCTCTAGCAGTCCTTGGCTATTAGTTTGCCTTTTTGGTGTGCCTCTGAAAAAGACACACTGGTCAATAAATATTGCTTATGTCTTATGACAAAATTAAGAGGCATTTTCCATTATGTGACAGGTTCTTTCAATACTGTGAAATTACAGAGTGTGGATTCTTTGTTTTATCTCTATCTATTAATTTGATTTTAAATAACATCAAAATTATACAGTGTTACTTAGGCATTTTTTTTTCTTTTTCTGGACACTGTCTGGATTGGAAATTTATAGCAATATAAGTATCAGTTCACTTCAGTTCAGGTCAGTCACTCAATCGTGTCTAACTCTTTGTGACCCCATGAATTGCAGCATGCCAGGCCTCCCTGTCCATCACCAACTCCCAGAGTTCACTCAAACTCAAGTCCATCGAGTTGGTGATACCATCCAGCCATCTCATCCTCTGTCGTTCCCTTCTCCTTCTACCCCCAATCCCTCCCAGGATCAGGGTCTTTTCCAATGAGTCAACTCTTCACATGAGGTGGCCAAAGTATTGGAGTTTCAGCTTTAGCATCATTCCTTCCAAAGAACACTCAGGACTGATCTCCCTTAGAATGGACTGGTTAGATCTTCTTGCAGTCCAAGGGACTCTCAAGAGTCTTCTCCAACACTGCAGTTCAAAAGCATCAATTCTTTGGCGCTCAGCTTTCTTCACATTCCAACTCTCACATCCATACATGACTACTGGAAAAACCATAGCCTTGACTAGACGGACCTTTGTTGGCAAAGTAATGTCTCTGCTTTTGAATATGCTATCAAGGTTGGTCGTAACTTTCCTTCAAAGTAAGCATCTTTTAATTATTATTAATATAATTTTGCATACTTAAATTTTTACTTAGATTGTAGTTGAAATGTGTCAGTTGAAAACTAAGGATATTAAAAATAACACCACAAGTGATATGCTAGGAGAGTGCTCACCAGGCAATTGGTGTTGTTTTCACTCATTTTGCTCACTTCCCTGGTGGCTTAGATG
Source organism: Budorcas taxicolor (assembly GCF_023091745.1). Classification (NCBI taxonomy): domain Eukaryota; kingdom Metazoa; phylum Chordata; class Mammalia; order Artiodactyla; family Bovidae; genus Budorcas; species Budorcas taxicolor. Next base: position 49,418,536 of record NC_068929.1, on the reverse strand, counting down.
ATAAAGCGTCTACCTACAATGTGGGAGACCTGGGTTCAATATCTGGGTCAGGAAGATCTCCTGGAGAAGGAAATGCAACCCACTCCAGTATTCTTGCCTGGAAAATCCCTTGGACGGAGGAGCCTGGTAGGCTATAGTCCATGGGGTTGCAAAGAGTCAGACACAATTGAGCAACTATTTTTAGTCACTTAGAAATATTGAAATTGCTAGAAACATAACTGCCATGTATACCTAATCAAGTCTTTCAACCTTATGTGTTGATGTCAGAATGTAATGATAAGGAACATTAATTTTTTTTATCTCCAATTTTTTAAATACAATTGTGAAATACATTTTATTTCCTGCTAAATTCAAAAGATATTTGTGTAAGTTTTGTTTTTTCTGGGAAGTAGATATGGAGAGAGAGAATTGGAGGCACAAGTATATTGAGGAATGACACCAGAAAAGGAATAAGTGATATACAGGAGTGTATGAGGAAGCCCTCATACCACAAAGCATACTTGACAGTCTCTGCCAGCCCCAAGGAGATTCTGGAGCAAAGTTCAATCTTAGATTTAATGGCTAACTAAGCCCTGAAACAAAGGACTTGTATGGTCCTTGTCCCTTGTCTGGGGGCCACTTAAGAAAGACAGGACTATAGTTACCACTGCTTTACTTAGTGATTGGCCAGAGTCTGTCCCAAGAAGGCACACCACTTAGCCAAACTCCTTAGAGCTATATGAGAGAGCATCTTCTTGAAAGGGGTCCTGTGTACATATGAGTTTTATTTTTTGTTCCTTTCTTCCTTCCTTCCTCCTCTCTGTCTCAATCATATCTAATTATAAGTTCTTACTATACTTCCTTATTTCTCTGTTTCACTTTCACTTGGTTTCATTTGCAGGAAAAAAGAAGACTTGCTACTAACTCTACTATATCTTTTCAATTAAAGCCTACAATGATTAATCATCTAAAGAGAAACTCTCCAAATGACCAAGAAAGCTAAACTACCTCACAAAGATTGTGCATTGACCAGTGAATAATGTATCATTAAGTTATAATTCTCTTGTTCTGTTTCTTTGCAACATACATTTTTAATAATGTATACATAATTTAGAGAAACCCATGAATATAGAAGCTAAATATTTGAAAAAAATTACCTGAACACATACTATTCTATCACAAATCTCACTAGTTCTAGCCATTCAAAGTTGGGAACACAGCTCTAAAATTGAAAATAATTCATGTCTTTATTACACTGCTTCGATTAAAATGTGAGCCTCATTTTTTTCAATTCAACTGAAAGTATTCTTAGAAAATAAATCAGAGAAAAGTGGTACTTGAGTTGAGACACTGATTGTAGTGGTCTCAGAAGTGAGTAATATCATCATGATATTTTTAATGCCTTCTCGCAGTGAAAATAACAAAAAAGACTTACATCATGTATATTTTGTCCAACAAAATGTTGAAACTCACCAACAATTAAAAAAAAAACCTTTCATATTATTTATCTATTTGAGATAGATAATTGGAAACAGATAGCTAGAAATGTTAAAACAAATATTTACTTCATTTAGACAAATTGTTTATGGAATTTGTATTCGTTTCTGTTAGAAAATATTTTCTAATATTTATAACTCAAAGTTTCTTGATTTATGTGTTCAAGTAGAACAGTATTTCCTCAAATAATATGTGATTTCTAGGGTGACTGAAATTGGTAGTTTTTCATGCTAAACCTCTAGTATTTTGAGTAGCACCTATTCCATATTATCTATTTAATGAATACTCACTAGGTTAATACTTTTATGAAGTCCACTTTGTGTCCAATTTTGACACATTGCTATTTTGCTTAGAATGATTAACTCAGTGTTAATGTTTTATGATTGGCCAACAACTCTGAATAACTACAGATAATACTAGACCATGTGAAGCGTTGTAATAGAGCATTCCCAAATCTCAGTGTCTTAACCTAATAAAGGTTTATTTGTTACTCATGTTATATTCCAGTACAGGTCAATTAACTCCTCTACAAATGGTAACACAAGGGCTCCATGTTACTTATTGTATTGTCACCTTCATCCCAAGTTGCCTCTTACCTGAGAAGCAGGGACAATATATCCATGTGATATTTAGCGATTATATACCCATTCTGCTCGCATTCCTTTGCCAGAAAATTTCATTGATATTGCTCTTCTACCTTCCAACAAGAGGAATGGGAAATATAATTGAGCTGTGTGCTCAAGAAAAAGGAATTGGATCTTGCTGAGGATTAATAATCACTGGACAGAAATATATTGTTCTTTGTTTTTAGAGAATTGTAATCTTTAAGTTGTTGATATTATATTTTTAAACTATAATTTCAATATAAAATATAATAAAGCTGTGTTTTCAATCCCAAGCCAGCTTAATTCTAAGAGAATCAAACACCACCCTGCTGGATAGAGGATAACATACAAAACTCAACAAATTTTGTATTTACCGTAAACCAATTAGAAAATGTAGTTTCATTTTAAAAGCTCAGTAGAGTATAGCAACAAATATAAGGGACATAGACATGAATTTAATAAATGTTATGAGTCATATGTAAAAATTATAAAATGTATTGAGGAAATTAAAAATTATTTGAGAGAGAAAGCATTTACATATATCATAAGATGCCATAAACATATCTAATGAAATCTATAGATCTGACAAATTTAATAAATACATTTAAGCTTACTCTTGAAACTTACAAGGTGATTGAAACATTTAGACAGAATATTAATGGAACCATGATTAGCAAGAAAACACTGGGACACAATGGGAAGGGCACTTGATCTACCAGATATTGCACTTTGCTATAAAGCTAATTAATCAAAGTAGAGATAGAACATGTCAATTAATCAGAATCTAGAATCTATGGATTCACATGTTTACAGGAAGTTCATATACAACTATAATAAAAGAACAAATAAATCTGGAAAGGAAAACTTTGTAAAAGCAAGTTATCTGTGTGAGTGTAGATTCTCCAGCACTCCTCAACAAAAAAGCAATTTAACTGAATAAGTTTTAGGTATGTCTGAAATATGGCTTTTCATCACCTAATGAAGATTATCACTACTTTATACAACATAATGTTGTGTATCTAACTTCAGATTATCCATTTAGTATTAGTGCTCTTTATTTACATTATCATAGCAAGTCTTGCACCAGAAACTTGTCATGTCTTTTGTAATGTGCCCACAGTTTACACACTATGCTTCAACATTCCTTAACGAATATTTATCTCCCTTAAAGGAGACATCAGAGAGAATAGTTCAGAGGTCTGTACTGTGATATTTGACTTACATATACCTCTTGGTGTTTCTGAAACTTCTTTCTTAAACAGTGAACTGAAATAACAGTGAACTGAAATAACAGTGTTTTATCATAAGGGGTAATTACATATAAAAAATAATGTAAAATAAATGAAAACTGTAAACAAATATTTTTAAATATCTATATGCTAACAGCAAGAAAATGGCATTGTTTTGTCTAAAAGTAAATTCTAATGTATATGTCTACTTAGCCATTAATTCTCAATAGTTAGATCAATTAAGAATAAAAATAAGTTTTATTTTCACTTATTCCTACTTTGAGATACTATCTTTATGTAGATTTCAGCTTCGAACCTCCATTATCTTCCTTCTGTCTAAAGAACCTACCTAAATTACCCCTCTGTTCTTGCATGTTGTCTACTTTTTCCATTAAAGTTATTAGCATATTGGTCATAAGTTTTTGTGTCTTTGTTAGTTTTGTTTTGGCTCTCCAAGTGGAAAGACTAGAGATCTCTTCAAGAAAACTAGAGATACCAAGGGAACATTTCATGCAAAGATGGGCTCAATAAAGGACAGAAGTGGTATGGACCTAACAGAAGCAGAAGATATTAAGAAGAGGTGGCAAGAATACACAGAAGAACTATACAAAAAAGATCTCCATGACCCAGATAATCACGATGGTGTGATCATTCACCTAGAGCCAGACATCCTGCAATGTGAAGTCAAGTGGGCCTTAGGAAGCATCACTACGAACAAAGCTAGTGGAGATGATGGAATTCCAGTTAAGCTATTTCAAATCCTGAAAGATGATGCTGTGAAAGTGCTGCACTCAATATGTCAGCAAATTTGGAAAACTTAGCAGTGGCCACAAGACTGGAAAAGGTCAGTTTTCATTTCAATCTCTAAGAAAGGCAATGCCAAAGAATGCTCAAACAACTGCACAATTGCACTCATCTCACATGCTAAGTAAAGTCATGCTCAAAATTCTCCAAACCAGGCTTCAACACTATGTGAACCATGAACGTCCAGATGTTCAAGGTGGTTTAGAAAAGGCAGAGGAACCAGAGATCAAATTGCCAACCTCCAATGGATCATTAAAAAGGCAAGAGAGTTCAGAAAAAAAACATCTATTTCTGCTTTACTGACTATCCCAAAGCCTTTGACTGTGTGTATCACAATAAACTGTGGAAAATTTTGAAAAAGATGGGAATCCCAGAACACCTGACCTGCCTCTTGAGAAATCTGGATGCAGGTCAGGAAGCAACATTGGAACTGGACAGGGAAAAACAGACTATTTCCAAATAGGAAAAAGGAGTATGTCAAGGCTGTATATTGTTACCCTGCTTATTTAACTTATATGCAGAGTACATCATGAGAAACGCTGGGCTGGAAGAAGTACAAGCTGGAATCAAGATTGCCAGGAGAAATATCTATAACCTCAGATATGCAGATGACACCACTCTTATGGCAGAAAGTGAAGAAGAACTTAAGAGCCTGTTGATGAAAGTGAAAGAGGAGGGTGAAAAAGTTGGCTTAAAACTCAAATTCAGAAAACTAAGATCATGGCATCCAATCCCATCACTTCATGGCAAATAGACGGGGAAACAGTGGAAACAGTGGCTGACTATTTTTTGGGGCACCAAAATCACTGCAGATGGTGACTGCAGCCAAGAAATTAAAAGACGCTTACTCCTTGGAAGGAAAGTTATGGCCAACCTAGACAGTATATTAAAAAGCAGAGACATTACTTTGCCAAGAAAGCTCCTTCTAGTCAAGGCTGTGGTTTTTCCAGTAGTCATGTATGGATGTGAGAGTTGAACTATAAAGAAAGCTGAGCTCCAAAGAATTGATGCTTTGAACTGTGGTGTTGAAAAGACTTTTGAGAGTGCCTTGGACTGCAAGGAGATAAAACCAGTCCATCTGAAAGGAGATCAGTCCTGAGTGTTCATTGGAAAGACTGATGCTGAAGCTGAAACTCCAGTACTTCGGCCACCTGATGGGAAGAGCTGACTTATTTGAAAAGACCCTGATTCTGGGAAAGATTGAAGGCAGGAGGAGAAGGGTATAACATAGGATGAGATGGTTGGATGGCATCACCAACTCAATGGACATGAGTTTGGGTGAACTCTGGGAGTTAGTGATGGACAGGGAGTCCTGGAGTGCTGTGGTTCTTGGGGTCACGAAGAGTCAGACATGACTGAGTGACTGAACTCAACTGAACTGTGCTAATTCCACCATTCTAGACACATCTGACTCTGGTTCTGATGCTTGCTCAGTTTCTTCAAAATGTTTTCTTAACCATTCATTTTGCCTTGTAATTTTTAGTTGAAAGGAGGCAAGCCATACTCTCTTAATTAAAAGAGGTTAGGACCTTTGAATTTTAGAAGGACAGAATTTATACCATAGCAGTTTTTATTTCAGTTTTTTTTTTTTTTTATCCCAACATACTTTCTCATTCAGTTCAGTTTAGTCACTCTGTCGTGTCCAGCTCTTTGTGACCCAATGAATCACAGCATGCCAGGTCTCCCTGTCCATCACCAACTCCCAGAGTTCACTCAGACTCACGTCCATCGAGTCAGTGATGCCATCCAGCCATCTCATCCTCTGTCATCCCCTTCTCCTCCTGCAGCCAATCCCTCTCAGCATCAGTCTTTTCCAATGAGTCAACTCTTCCCATGAGGTGGCCAAAGTACTGGAATTTCAGCTTTAGCATCATTCCTTCCAAAGAACACCCAGGACTGATCTCCTTCAGAATGGACTGGTTGGATCTCCTTGCAGTCCAAGGGACTATCAAGAGTCTTCTACAACACCACAGTTCAAAAGCATCAATTCTTCAGCGCTCAGCTTTCTTCACAGTCCAACTCTCACGTCCATACATGACAACTGGAAAAACCATAGCCTTGACTAGACGGACCTTTGTTGGCAAAGTAATGTCTCTGCTTTTCAATATGCTATCTAGGTTGGTTATAACTTTTCTTCCAAGGAGTAAGTGTCTTTTAATTTCATGGCTGCAATCAGCATCTGCCGTGATTTTGGTGCCCAAAACAATAAAGTCTGGCACTGTTGCTACTGTTTTCCCATCTAGTTCCCATGAAGTGATGGGACCAGATGCCGTGATCTTCGTTTTTTGAATGTTGAGCTTTAAGCAAAGTTTTTCACTCTCCTCTTTCACTTTCATCAAGAGGCTTTTTAGTCCCTCTTCAGTTTCTGCCAAAAGGGTGGTGTCATCTCCATATCTGAGGTTTTTGATATTTCTCCTGGCAATCTTGATTCCAGCTTGTGCTTCTTCCAGCCCAGCGTTTCTCATGATGTACTCTCCATATAAGTTAAATAAGCAGGATGACAATATACAGCCTTGACATACTCCTTTTCCTATTTGGAATCAGTCTGTCGTTCCATGTCCAGTTCCATCTCTTTCAGAATTTTCCACAGTTTATTGTGATCCACACAGTCAAAGGCTTTGGCATAATCAATAAAGCAGGAATAGATGTTTTTCTGGAACTCTCTTGCTTTTTCCATGGTCCAGAGGATGTTGGCAATTTGATCTCTGGTTCCTCTGCCTTTTCTAAAACCAGCTTGAACATCTGGAAGTTCACAGTTCACGTATTGCTGAAGCCTAGCTTGGAGATTTTTGAGCATTACTTTACTAGCATGTGAGATGAGTGCAATTGTGTGGTAGTTTGAGCATTTTTTGGCATTGCCTTTCTTTGGAATTGGAATGAAATCTGACCTTTTCCAGTCCTGTGGCCACTGCTGAGTTTTCCAAATTTGCTGGCATATTGAGTGCAGCACTTTCACAGCATCATCTTTCAGGATTTGAAATAGCTCACCTGGAATTCCATCACCTCCACTAGCTTTGCTACCACACACCCGAGGCCAGGGCTGGCGGCAGAAAGGAGCTACCCCATGCCTGAGGCTAGGGGCGGCCAGGAGGAGCAACCCCATGTCCAAGGAGCGGTGGCTACATGGGCACAGGATGGCCTAGAGGAGCTATTCCACGTTCAAAGTCAGGAGGGGCAGCGGTGAGGAGATACTCCTCATCCAAGGTAAGGAGATACTCCTCATCCAAGGTAAGGAGATACTCCTCATCCAAGGTAAGGAGCAACAGCTGCATTTTGCTGGAGCAGCAGTGAAGAGATACCCCATGTCCAAGTTAAGAGAAACCCAAGTAAGATGGTAGGTGTTGCAAAAGGGCATCAGAAGGCAGACTCACTGAGTCCATAATCACAGAAAACTAGTCAATCTAATCACACTAGGACCAAAGCCTTGTCTAACTCAAAGAAACTAAGCCATGCCCGTGGGTGGGTCATGGTGGAGAGGTCTGACAGAATGTGGTCCACTGGAGAAGGGAATGGCAAATCACTTTAGAATTCTTGCCTTGAGAACCCCCGTAAACAGTATGAAAAAGCAAAATGGTAGGGTACTTTCTCATTAGTCCATAAATAACTTTAGTGGGTGTTATACTGCCTCCAGGATCTTACTGTATTATGGCATAAGAACCTTCACAATATTTTCTCTACCAATATCAATTTTTCTCTTACATTTTCAATTCTGTTTTTCCTTTAATTTTTCTGGAGTTTTATGTGTTGACACTGATCTTTTGATATCTCTACATTTGTTAGCTTCATTTTATTTCAAATTACTAACTTCACCAAAATGCGATAAAGTTGTGCTGTGCTTCGTCGCACAGTCATGTCCAACTCTTTGCAGTTCCATAGGCTATAGCCCACCAGGTCCCTCTGTCCATGTAATTTTCCAGGCAAGAATACTAGAGCTGATTGTCATTTCCTACTCCAGGGGATCTTTCCAACTTAGGGATCAAATCCAGGTCAGTTGCATCTCCTCCACTAGCAGGCAGATTCTTCACCATAGCACCACTTGAGAAGCCCTGGTGTGTTAACTCTGACCCTTTGATAGAGCCACAGTTGTTAATTTCATAATTTCAAATTCCTGATTTTTTATACCAAATTTTTCATTATTTCAGTTTGTTAAAGTGGAGTGAGGTTAGATTGTTTAAACAATAGTGTAAAGTTAATTCTAGTCAGGCATTGTAATATTTAGGCAAGTAAGGGAACCTCAAATTGCTAGGAATAGAGTGTCTATTACTGTCAGTGCCTCTTAAACGATGTTCCATTGTCCATCATACCAAGCTTTCTGTTCACTAAAATATAACAATGACGATTCTTTAAAAAAAAACAACTATTGTATATATTTCATAAATTACTTATTATTCACTTTTTGTTAAATCTTAGCAGTTATTCCTTAGCAGTCAAGTCAAAAAGTATTTATTCCTTTTTTTTCTTCCTATCACAATTATTTGATGTCAAGTTGGATTTCCAACTTTTGGAATATGTATATTTTACAAATGTAACTGATTCTCCACACCACTGTAAGTTTGATTAACATATTCACAAAGCTTGAATTAGACTGTTTGCCAGGAATCAAAATCAAAATATATTTTGATATTTCAGACACTTTGAGAGGTACTTGCATCTTCAAATTTAGTTAAAGTATTTAGCCTATGGTTACTTACCATATTTTAATAAACTACTGGGTGTTATTTTGCAAATAGATCACAGAGTTAGCATTTTTCGCTTATGATATATGTGAATTTGACACTCAAGTTTCCTTTGTTTCAAAGACACTCCAGAGAACACCTTGAAAATATAGGCAATTTAAAATGAAGCTCTTCTCATAAAAAGAGAAGCTCTGAATGGACAAATCTCAATGTCATTTCAGAGTTACCAGCAATGAAAGGGGATATACTGAAGGCCTTTCCCTGTCTCAGTAGTGAAGAGAGCTGTAGGTTGGTTTACACCCTGACTGCTTCATTTACAATTCAATTAGGATGAATGTCACTGGAGGCAAATACTGTGAACAGCATTTCTAGATTCTTTTATAAAGATGCCTACCAGATAATGCAGGTTCAGTTTCAGGAGTTAGGTTCCTACGGAATTATAGGTAGGCTAGGGATAATTATAATCCTTTCGAATCGTTTAAATGCGTGCATGAAGTACTTCAAGCCAGCTTATTCGTCACTCTTGAAACACTGACAAAATGCTTAAGGGTCTACTTCTTTACTAAGGTGAAACCAAAAAAGTCACTATTCTTTAAGGTTCGGGGTAATATTGTGCCTTGGTAGGTCAATTTTTAACTGCTAGTGCTTATTATCTGTAGACAAAATCATGCATTAGTTACTGTGCTTATGCAGCATGGTGTTTTGTATGTAAACATGAAGTTACATCAGGGAGAGAAAACACACTGCTAAGATGTTAAAGTTATTAGATAGCATGCTCTTAATATTACTTTTATAAATATCATTATTCTGAAGACTGTATCTCTCCCTGAAAATTCTATTCATACTTAAGGTTACCAATACTGAGATAGTCACACTTGCGAAATAACAGCTATTGTTTGAAATTTATATATCCAATTTATTATTAGTGAAATAATATATCTACTACTAATACATCCATATTGTACTAATGTTAGTTTATTGTATAATGCACTTTCTTGCAGTAGCATATACTGGTATAACATATAGTAGATAATGTAAAATCACTTGGTGGCACAGTTTTGATAGATCAGAATTTCTCTGAACTTCCATTGGCCTTTAGTCTGACATTACAAATTATAATCAGTAGAACTTCACTGATTCTCCTGAAAGAAATTGTGAATGTTCTGAAAGTTAGACTTTTAACAGATACTTCAAAATATGTTTGTATGTTAAATGTATACTAAAAATAGTTGAAAAATTAAACAGTATCAAATTAGTTTATTTATATAAAAACTTCAATTTTTCAAATTGGAAATGAAGTTGGAGTGATTCCAGCAACTCCAGAGCTTTCTAATATCATTCCTCACCAAAGCTCAGATCACCTTTAAATGAAATGCTTATAAAAAACACTAAAGTGCTCTTAGTCATTTTCAAGCAGTATGTACAACATTGCCCAGAATTTGAACTCTTCCAGATTTTATTTCCAATAAATTTAAACTGCTTTGTATAGTGAAGTGTAATTTAAAATTATTGAAGTGCTCCCAGAGTAAAGTACCCATAAAAATGTAAAGCCTTTCAGTGATTTTAATCACTATGCACACTTTAGAATCATTTCAACACATAAAATGCTTTGATTTTTAGTTTCCATTGCTTTAATTTGAAAGTATGAAAAATGCCAAACCAAAATAGCATTTATAATCAATGAAAATTGTAAGTAACCTGAATTTCACAATTGACATAAAGAGTTGAATATGGGAAATACAACTGTTATTGATAGGGGGAAAATTAGCAACCTTTATAACAATTATCTATAATACTAATTTAAATACCCTTGTCAGACAAGATTGAATTAACTATTATAGTATGTTTCTATAATGCACCAATAGTTTACTTTTCCTATTTTACACATTCCATGTCTATGTGGAAAATTCATGGTGACTGCTTATAGATACCCAAAAGTGTTGCTGTTAAGATTTGAAAGCAATCTGAATTGGTTTAAGATTGTAAAAAAAAATGTTATTCAATTACATTTAAAAATCTTCAAAGAATGACCCATGAGGAACATAAAGCTATTTACAAATGTTGGATACCAGAAAACTCCTATTTTGATCCTAACACAGGTAATATTTTATTGTTTTAGCTAAAAACTTAGAATATTGTGTATATGAAGAAGTAGAATTGATATGATTGATAGTACAAACAATTAAGAGTGATATAATTCTGATGTTAAAGGAGGCAAATAAATAACATGCCTCTGTATGCCCAAGTTCTGAACTAAATGAGAAACTGGATCAGAAAAAGGTAGAGGTGAAATTAAATGTGCACCTTATTAGTGATTTTCTGTAGGCAAGGGGGTTTTATAATACTAGGTCTGAGAATTAAATAGAGTTATAAATGTATTTAAGGGGAAGTTAAAATCAGTTATTCCTCAGGAACCGGTGCTTTCCCAATGGGCCTGAGGGAAAAGCAGAATATATGGCCTTTCAGGCCTTTCTAGCTTTAATAAAAGGAGGAAAAAGGTTTGTATTTTTTGTGAAGAATTCTTTTCCAACTAATCAATGAGTTGAAATGAACTGACACATTTTCTGGACAGAATAAAGTTAAGAGTGGATAGATGATGAAATGTTATACTACTAAGGAAACATCAGTAATGGGATATGAGCATTCAGCCTTACTATGAGAGAATATATCAATGTAGAGCAACCTATAAATATGAATTTATCTCCACAAAAATAATAGGTCAATGTAAATTATTGTAAATAAATGTAAACAATGTAAATAAATGCCAGGAAGTCCAATGTAATATTTAAAGGTGAAATAAAGTTATATATAAAATACCTCCATTATCATTAATTATAGAAAAAGGCAAATTATATAAAATAAAATATAAAAATTTGGAAAGTCTGATAAAAATAATTTAGGTGGCAAAATTTTATCTTGGGAAAAGAAAATAAATCAAATTATTGACTAAAATATCAGAAAATTTAAAACTATAGTAAATCCACTAAATATTATTATCTATACAAAATTCAGTCTTTTCTTATACCAGCAACATGTTTAGAGAATACATGGTAAAAGCCATCTGTTTATCAATTGTGACAAATATAAAAAATTTTTTTTCTTTTAAAAGGTGTCTGTTAGATAAGACTAAAGTGTTATCAGTCAAGTCTGACTCTTTACAACCCCGTGGACTGTAGCGAGGCAGGCTCCTCTTTCCATGGGATATCCTGGCAAGAATACTGGAGTGGGTTGCCATTTCCTACTCCAGGGAATCTTTCTGACCTAGGGATCGAACCCGAGTCTCTTGCATCTCCTGCATTGTTAGCCTGATTCTTTACCAATGCGGATACCATTAGATAAACATTTACCTGAATCAAACCTAATTAGCTTTGTTTTTATGTATATATAGAATATGTCAAAACTGTATCTAAATAAAATCTGTATCTGTCTTTTTCATATGAAATTTAAGTAAACTGAACCTGTCAATTTTAAAAAAGCTAACTTTTTATTGTGTGAAATTCTAATTACATGAAGTATCAGGAAGGGGACATAACAACTTTATTTGAAATTTTCATTTATCTTATTAATGAAGACAAAGTTTCTCCCTGAAATTCTGGTTGCTCTTTAGCAGTGAAAGCCCTCTGTATTTCATGCATCATTCTAATTTCAACTATAAATTCTACAATTTAAAAAATAATGAACTAAAAACAAAACTATCAAAGAATGTTGGAATGTAAGCAAATTTGTCTTATTTTGAAGGTTGGTCAGAATTTGGAGAAGTAACTGTCATGATCATGATTTTTTACTGTTTTTCTTTCCTGTCCTGTTTCTCCCCCACTCATGGAGTAGTGAAGTATAGATAGCTATCACTCAGCATAGAAACTCTGCTGACCAAAAATACTAGCAAAGACACTTGATGAACCATAGTAGAAAATGAGATTCCAGATGGAGCTGGGAAGAAGATTCTCTGATTCTGTCTATGAACTGGCACAAATCTTAACACAATCCCTGAAACATATATTTTCATGATCCAGCTAAACAAACATAAAACACTTAAAGAAAGTTAATTTAAATTTGAACTACTATCTGCAAAAGCAAGAAAAAACTTGTAGTAATTTGTTGAACCTAGCTAGGCTGATTGCTGAAACAAATACATCAACATTCTCTAGATGGCTATAAAGAATATGTGTGTATACAATATGACATTAAATAGAATATATCACAGATATGACTTGACATTAAAAGAATTAGAAAAATATGACTGATTCTCAAGGGAAAATATAATTGTGAGCTATTAACACTGTGAAGACCCAGAGAATGGAATCATTGAAGACTTTAATGTGGGTATTTAACTATGCTTCATGATGTAAAGGAAAACATACTTGAGTTGAATGAAACAAAAATAATAATATAACTGAGATAAATAAATGGTACAAAAGAACTGGATAAAAGTTTCATAAGTAGAAAATACAGTATCTGAAATTAAAATTTCTACTAATTAACATAATAACCATAGGGAGATGACAGTGGAAAGAAACCGTGAACCTGAAGAAAGATCAATAGAAATTATCCACAAAAAAAATTGAGAATAAAGTGAAATTTTCCAGAAGAAAAATAAGTGTCTCAGAAACCTGTGGGACAGTATTAAAAAGTTTAACATATGTGTAATCTGAGTACTAGATGGGAAGACCAGGACATATTTTAAAAAATAATGTATAAAAATATCCAAATGCAGTGAATGGCATACGTTTATAACTTTAAACATCTCAGAAAATTTCAAGTGGATAAGTACCAAGGCAACCATGTTAATATTCACAAAATCAAAATGCTGAAAGACAAATAAAAATCTTTAAAACAAGTAGATAAAAATTAATGTTGATTTATGGCAAAACCAATACATGATTGTAAAGTAAAATAAAAAGAAAAAAAAGAAAATGATATATAAAGACATTTTGAATGGTGGCTCAGAAGCCATAAGACTCGAAGATAGTGATGTATCATCTTCAAAGTTTGGATGGAGAAGGAAAAAGAAAAAGAGAACAAACTCACTTTGAGAGATAGTATATGTCAAACAACGAGTTAGCATATGCAACTTAGAGTGGATATACTAAGTTCAGGAAAAAGAGACTTCAGTAAAAAATATTATCAGAGATAAAAAATATTATTTCATAGTGATAAAAGGGAAAATTCATCAGAAAAGCAAAAGTGATCAATTATGACCAACCTAGATAGCATATTGTAAAGCAGAGACATTACTTTGCCAACTACGGTCCGTCTAGTCAAGGCTATGGTTTTTCCGGTGGTCATGTATGGATGTGAGAGTTGGACTATGAAGAAAGCTGAGTGCTGAAGAACTGATGCTTTTGAACTGTGGTGTTGGAAAAGACTCTTGAGAGTCCCCTGGACTGCAAGGAGATCCAACCAGTTCATTCTAAAGGAGATCAGCCCTGGGTGTTCTTTGGAAGGAATATTGCTAAAGCTGAAACACCAGTACTTTGGCCACCTCATGCGAAGAGTCGATTCATTGCAAAAGACTGATGCTGGGAGGGATTGGGGGCAGGAGGAAAAGGGGACGACAGAGGATGAGATGTCTGGATGGCATCACTGACTCGATGGATGTGAGTTTGAGTGAAGTCGGCGAGATGGTGATGGACAGGGAGGCCCGGTGTGCTGCGATTCATGGGGTCGCAAAGAGTCGGACACGACTGAGCAACTAAACTGAACTGACTGATGTACCAAATAATGAATACTAATAACTGATGCTGAAGCTGAAGCTCCAGTACTTCGGCTACCTGATGCGAAGAACTGAATCATTGGAAAAGACCCTGATTTGGGGAAAGATTGAGAGCAGGAAGAGAAAGGGATGACAGAGGATGAGATGGTAGGATGGCATCACCGACTTGACGGACATGTGTTTAAGCAGGCTCTGGGAGTTGGCGATGGACAGGGAAACCTGGCATGCTACAGTCCATGGGGTCACAAAGAGTCAGACATGACTGAGCGACTGAACTGAATAACAAAGTCAATAATAAAAACAATAAATAAATAAAAGACATATATCTGAAGAATCCTTTGTTTTAATTTACATTTTTAGAACAATGCCTCTGAAGACTACAGAATACACATTCTTTTCAAGTGCATATGTATCTTTACCAAGATAGACCATTCACTGAACCAAAAATCTAATATTGATGAATTTAAAGGGATTTAAAGTATATGCTCTAACCACAAAGAAATATAATTAAAAGTCAGTAATTTAAGAAAGTCCCAAATATCTGGAAATTAAGGAAGTTACTTATAAATTACCTCTCAGTTAAAGAAGGAATTTCTAAATGCAAACTCCATGAAATTAGAGTTTGGTTTACACATTGCTTTGTCTCCAGCAAGGACAAAAATGTCCAGCATATAGTAAGCACTCAACAGTTATTTCCACAAGAAATGCCAAAGAAGAGAGGGACAGAAAATAATTAAGTAATGTCACCTTTTTTTGAGAAATAAATGCAGAACGGGTTGTCATAAAGGATGTAACAAAGTGTGGCATGTGCTAGGATCTCAATAGTCGTTGGTCTCTCCCTGAGGAGAGAGACAGTCTTAATGGTTAAGAATATATTTGTGCAATTTATGTCTGATGCAGGATACAGGATGCTTGGGGCTGGTGCACGGGGATGACCCAGAGAGATGTTATGGGGAGGGAGGTGGGAGGGGGCTTCATGTTTGGGAACGCATGTACACCCGTGGTGGATTCTTGTCAATGTATGGCAAAACCAATATAATATTGTAAGGTAAAATAAAGTAAAAAAAAAAAAAAAAAAAAGAATATATTTGTGAGTGAATAGCCTGGTGTCCAGCTGTTAAGACTTGGTTCTTTCACTGTTGAGAGTACCAGTTTCAATCCCCGGTCTGGTTAGGAAACTAAAATCCTATAAACCACACAGCATAGGCAAATATATATATCAGTTCAGCTCAGTTGCTGAGTCATGTCCAACTCTTTGCAACCCCATGAATCGCAGCACTCCAGGCCTCCCTGTCCATCACCAACTCAACTCCCAGAGTTTACTCAAACTCATGTCTATTGAGTCGGTGATGCCATCCAGCCATCTCATCCTCTGTTGTCCCCTTCTCCTCCAGCTCTCAATCCCTCCCAGCATCAGGGTCTTTTCCAATGAATCAACTCTTCACATGAGGTGGCCAAAGTATTGGAGTTTCAACCTCAGCATCAGTCCTTCCAATGAACACCCAGGACTGGTCTCCTTTAGGATGGACTGGTTGGATCTTCTTGCAGTCCAAGGGACTCTCAAGCGTCTTCTCCAACACTACAGTTCAAAAGCATCAATTCTCAACTCTCACGTCCATACATGACCACTGGAAAAAACCATAGCCTTGACTAGATGGACCTTTGTTGACAAAGTAATATCTCTGCTTTTTAATATGCTATCTAGGTTGGTCATAACTTTCCTTCCAAGGAGTAAATGTCTTTTAATTTCATGGCAGCAATCACCATTTTCAGTGATTTTGGAGCCCAAAAATCTACCTCTATGAAAGGCAGTACTTACAGTCTTGAAATTAAGCTCTGTTACTGACTGTACAAATCAGTATTTTCTAAAATTTCTGATTCATTAACTTCATAATATGAGAACTTAATGAATATAAGGCATAAGATTTTATTTTTGAGGTGCTTAATCTAAATGATATGTGTTAAAAATGCTCAGTACAGTGACTGGACAAAAGCAAAGAAATCAACAAATAATGTGAGTGTAAGAAAAGCATTTTTATGCCAAAAATTTAGTTTTTTGATTCCTAACATCAAAATTTGTGAGAATGTGTAAATTTTATAATCTTACTTTGGTATCTCCTATATATTTAATTTCCTTAAAAGAAAAGTTTTAAAAAAGTAATTATTTCCTTCCTATGGAGGAATTTAGAAATGATCCTTAGAGAAAGAATAATATATTATTCATATTATGATTTGTTCCATTAACAAAGGTTCTAGAAAAAAGTAATCTAATTTATAAAATAAATGCAATCTAATGATATAATAACTTTTCATAGAATAATATTTTAACAATTATGAAATTTTATGCAGTGAACAAAGCATATACTTTTTTTCTTTAGGAATGTAAATGGTATTATTAAGAAATAAGAATATAGAGGTCTGGACTTTGTTTTTGAAATAATTCAGAAGTCACAGATACAGAGAATAGAATGGTGGTTACCAGGGACGTGAAGAGGAGAAATTGTGGAGATGTTGTCTAAGGGTAAAAACTTGAAACTCTTAGATAAATAAGTTCTGGGGATCCAATGCATAGCATAGCAATTGTATTCATCAGTATGGTATTATAAACTTCAAAGTTGCTAAGAGATTAGATCTTAATTGTTCTCATAACAAAAAAAGAAGCTGTTAATTGACTTGATGGAGTTGTTAGCTAACACTGTGGTGATAATCACATTACAGTAACAGTTCAGTTCAGTCACTCAGTCGTGTCTGACTGTTTGTGATCCCATGAATCGCAGCACACCAGGCCTCCGTGTCCATCACAAACTCCCGGAGTCCACCCAAACCCATGTCCATCAAGTCGGTGATGCCATCCAGCCATCTCATCCTCTGTCGTCCCCTTCTCCTCCTGCCCCCAATCCCTCCTAGCATTAAGGTTTTCTCCAATAAGTCAACTCTTTGCATGAGGTGGCCAAAGTACTGGAGTTTCAGCTTCAACATCAGTCCTTCCAATGAACACCCAGGACTGGTCTCCTTTATGATGGACTGGTTGGATCTTCTTGCAGTCCAAGGCACTCTCTAGAGTCTTCACCAACACCACAGTTCAAAAGTATCAATTCTTTGGTGCTCAGCTTTCTTCACAGTCCAACTCTCACATCCATACATGACCACTGGAAAAACCATAGCCTTGACTAGATGGACCTTTGTTGGCAAAGTAATGTCTCTGCTTTTCAATATACTATCTAGGTTGGTCATAACTTTCCTTTCAAGGAGTAAGCATCTTTTAATTTCATGGCAGCAATCACCATCTGCAGTGATTGTGGAGCCCCCCAAAATAAAGTCTGACACTGTTTCCACTGTTTCCCCATCTATTTGCTGTGAAGTGATGGGACCAGATGCCATGATCTTCGTTTTCTGAATGTTGAGCTTTAAGCAACGTTTTCACTCTCCTCCTTCACTTTCATCAAGAGGCTTTTTAGTTCCTCTTCACTTTCTGCCATAAGGGTAATGTCATCTGCATATCTGATGTTACTGATATATAAAGTAAAGTAAAGTCACTCAGTCGTGTCCAACTCTTTGCAGCCCTATGGACTGTAGCCTACCAGGCTCCTCCCTCCATGGGATTCTCCAGGTAAGAGTACTGGAGTGGGTTGCCATTTCCTTCTCCAGGGGATCTTCCCAACCCAGGGATTGAACCCGGGTCTCCCGCATTCCAGGCAGACGCTTTAACCTCTGAGACTATCAATGTATAAATTCAGCAAGTTGTATACTTAAACTTATACAATGTTACATGGCAATTATGTTTCATTTTAAAAGATGGGGAATGCATGTATGCCTGTGGCAGATTCATGTTGATGTATGGTAAAACCAATACAATATTGTAAAGTAATTAACCTCCAATTAAAATACATATATATATATATATATATAAAGATTTGGTTATTGGCTAAAATTCAATGAGCTATTTTCCTAGGTTGTAGCATTTTTAATATAAGGTTATGGAGAAGGGGGCAACAGAGGAGGAGATGGTTGGATGGCATCATTGACTCAATGGACATGAGTTTGAGCAAACTCTGGGAGATAGTGAAGGACAGGGAAGCTTCGTGTGTTGCAGTCCATGAGGTCGCAAAGAGTCAGACACGACTGAGCGACTGAACAACAGTGATAAACAAGGCCTGATATCCAACCACAAAGAAGAAAAGAATTTAAGTTCTTATACCTCATTTTATGATATGATTCATCATCTAATGCTTAATTTTGAAGGGCCTAAAGTTCGCTAGGGCTTCCCTTGTGGCTCATTGGCAAAGACTCCACGTACAATGCAGGAGTCACATGTTCTATCCCTGGGTCTGGAAGATCCCCTCAAGAAAAATGGCAACCCACTCCAGTATTCTTGACCGAGTAATCGCAAGGACAGAGGAACCTGAAGAATGGTCTATAGTCTATGGGTTGTAAAAGAGTCGTACACAACTTATCAACTAAACAACAATAAAAGTTCACTAAGGTCATGCAGATATAAAATTGTATATACAGTACACAACTTTTCAGGTAGCTTGAGGAGAAGACATAAGGATATTTTATGTAGACTAATCTGAAGTAGTAATATGAAGTCTGGCACAAAATGCTTATCTTTAAGGAAAAAGGATTCGCTTTCAAAAATACAACATAAATTAGAGGTTGCTTGTGTGCCCAGTAGACTGCAAAGAACACAGTGGTTATTATCTAACAGCAGGCAGGTTCCATCTTTTATAAACTCGCATTTTCTTTCTCTTCTTATTGAGCAGAATAAGAATATGTGAAAACAGGAGTGTGGGAAGGGATAAACACTGTCTTATGCTTATTTTATTAATTTTAAAGTATATATTTTAAAGGTACTTTAAAGATTGATATTTTCCCCCTGATTCAGAATAGACTTCCAATGACGTCAGTGATATAAATCTATAAAATATTAATAAACTATAAAAAACATGGCCTAAAGATCCTTGAAATTGCGTTGTGATTTATTTAGTAAGATATTAAACAGTTCTGCCCATCACTCTAAGAGTCTATTGGAGAAAATAGAAAATATACTAACCTGAAATCGTTTGTAAAGTATTGTGGGAGTGGAGTATATGTATAATTCAGTCTAGAAAACCAACATCTTTTACTCAGATGCTAGTAGAAGGAAGTAAAGGGAGATTTTGGTCAAAGGAAGAGCATAAGGTAAGGAATGAAACCTGAAGAAATTATTGAGCTAGGTAAAATGCAATTACACTTCAGATTCATAAGTATGGGAAGGGGAGAACAAGGAGTGACGCTATAAAGCCATGAGATAAGAGAATGCAAGATAAAAACAGGCTTTAGTGGATGCCCTAAGAATTCCCCCCTCCCCGCCCCCCACCGAGGGCAATCGGGAAGGGCTGAAAGAATGTAAGGGGGGAAAGAATGTAATGATTTGTGTTTAGCAGAAAAGATGGTCAGTGAAATGGAGAATAGAGTGAAGTAGTAGTAAGACTTAGAATACAAAGATTAGAAAGATTAGCTGAATTTCATCAATGATAACAAAAACTATGGAAAGATGAAAATTAATATTATCAATCTAGTCTATTATTTAGAAAAATAAATGTTTCTAATTCACCAAGTGAAAGAACCAGAGAAATGGAGTTAAAAATGATTAACAATATGTATTCAGTAGTATTCCTTGATTGAACATATAGCAACTTGAGGAAAAGGAAAAATTTGAGTAGTGCTGTAAAACTTCTTGCTTGTAGACTAAGAGGATAGAAATAAGTAATATAAGAAATCACTGGAAACAGTTTTTGTGTATGTCATGAAGGAGAATGCCATTCAGAACAAATTGTATTTAAATACTTGTGATCAATGTATGGAAAAATATCTTTATGCAACAAGAATATTGTTGCTTAGTGGAACAGTCTGGACTGAACAAAAAGGCTTTGGAATGGTATGTTATCTTAAACTAGGTAAATACAGACAAATATTCTTGTTCAATTAAAAAACTATAAACTTAGATAATTTACTCATTAGAAGATAAGTAATTTTATTTTCTTACACAAAAGAAAGTGATGTATATTTGTATACACATATATGTGTTGGAGGCTTCCCTGGTGGCTCAGCAGTAAGGAATCCATTTGCAGTGCAATAGCCACAGGAGACATGGGTTCGATCCCTGGGTTGGGAAGATCCCCTGGAGGAGGGCACAGCAACCCACTCCAGTATTCTTGCCTGGAGAGCCCCATTGACAGAGGAGCCTGGCAGGCTACTGTCCATGCAGTCACAAAGAGTCAGACTTGACTGAAGTGACTTAGCATAGATATATGTGTGTGTGTGTGATGCTATTTTAAAATAATTGCTTATTTTTTTACTTATGTCCCTATTTTTATTCTGTGTTATTTTACTCACCAAAACCTATTTCTATAACAATATATAGGGACTCTTTCACAGGCACTTTTCCTTATAATTTACTAAACTTCAGAGCCAGAGATGATTGTCTCGAAAAATCAGTTATAATTCTGCCATTTTTCCTTCATATATTCCTTTGCTTTTCCCATGTTCTTTTCATATCCAAAGTAAAGTTCCTTGTAAGGCACTCAGGGTTTGTCATAATCTGTGCCCTCACTTCATATGTCACCTTCTGTTATGACGCTTTTCCAAATGCTAACTTCACTCTAGCAATGGTAATTCATTACATGATTTTACTTTGCCCTGTTCCTTCAAATCTATGTATTTTCACAGGCCCATGCCTAGTCACATTCTATCTAGTTAGTGACAATTTAACTTACATTTAAGATTTACTTTAATGTCATTACTTTCTCTGCATATTCCATGCATTTTTGACATGGCTGCCAATCCTCTTTGCTGCCAGAAATTTAAAAATATGTCTCTTGTAAAATAGAAAGAAGAGAGAATGAAAAGAAGGAGAAAGAAGACGGAGAGAAGGAGATGAAAGTAAAAGAGGAAAGCTCTGACTCTGAATTATATTGTTCATATTCAGATATGGTTTCATACTGGGATACAATAATATATATTAGTTAGATTAATGAATTACTTTTTAAAGTGATTTGATTTATAGATTTATTCTTAAGCATTTAAATAGCATTACATTGAAGAATCTATCAATTTCAAAAATAGCCTTTGCACATAGCGATGGGCCAGATTATTATATTTTATTGAAGTCTGAAGTATGAAAGATATCTAGTTCCTTCTCATTTTAACCTAGCAAAGACTATTCCACAGAATTTTTTATTATAGTATTTGTTTTATTCATCTCTCTCACCGACTGGAATTCTACTTTATTGAAAGTTGAATGTTAGAAACATCTTTATTTTTTTGCAGTTATGAGGAACCAGAGAGCCTCTTGGTGGAAGTGAAAAGGAGAGTGAAAAAGTTGGCATAAAGCTTGATATTAAAAAAACGAATATCATGGCATCCAGTCCCATTGCTTCATGACAAATATATGGGGAAAAAGTGGAAACAGTGACAGATTTTATTTTTTTGGGCTCCAAAATCACTGCAGATGGTGACTGTAGCCATGAAATTAAGACACTTGCTCCTTGGAAGAAAAGCTATGACCAACCTAGACAA
Source organism: Budorcas taxicolor (assembly GCF_023091745.1). Classification (NCBI taxonomy): domain Eukaryota; kingdom Metazoa; phylum Chordata; class Mammalia; order Artiodactyla; family Bovidae; genus Budorcas; species Budorcas taxicolor. Next base: position 49,396,473 of record NC_068929.1, on the reverse strand, counting down.
CATATTAAAAAGCAGAGGCATTACCTTGCTGACAAAGGTCCATCTAATCAAAGCTATGGTTTTTCCAGTAGTCATGTATGGATGTGTGAGAGTTGGACCATAAAGAAAGTTGAGTGCTGAAGAATTGATGCCTTTGAATTGTCGTATTGGAGAACACTCTTGAAAATTCCCTGGACTGCAAGGAGATCAAACCAGTCAATCCTAAAGAAAATCAACTCTAAATATTTGTTAGAAAGACTGATGCTGAAACTCCAATACTTTGGCCACTTGATGCAAAAAGCCCACTCATTGGAAAAGACACCAATACTGAGAAAGCTGAAAAAGATTGAGGACAAGAGGAGAAGGGAGCAACAGAGAATGGGATGATTGGATATCATGCCTGTCTCAATGGACATGAATCTTAGCAAACTCCAGGAGATAGTGAAGGACAAGAAAGCCTGGCGTGCTACAGTCCATGGGATCTAAATTGTCAGACAGGACTTAGTGACTGAGCAACAACAGCAGCAGACAAAATGGTCAGGGAATTATTAAACTGAAATTAAATGCACAAAGCATAGAAATTTAAGAAAAAGTTTTTAAAAAGTGTGTAATTTTAAAGACTAATGCATTTTAAATATTGGACCTTCCATGATGGCTTAGCGGTAATGAATCTACCTGCATTACAGGAAGCAGGAGACACAGATTCCATCCCTGGGTCAAGATGATCTCCTGGAGGAGGAAATGGCAACCTGCTCCAGTATTCTTGCCTGGAAAATCCCATGGACAGAGGAGCCTGGTGGGCTACAGTCCATGGGGTCTCAGAGTTGGACATAACTGAGGGACTGAGCACACAGCAGGGCATATTCAATATTATGGTTAGTAGGGAAGAGATAAACCTATCATCATTTACTATACCAAGATTTTGAATATATTAAGCATTTATTTTCTGTCATATGTTATACTGTCTGATATATTCAAGTGTGATTTTAATCCAGGAAACACCACCTTAAAATTTTTTCCAGGATTTTCATCATGATGATAGCAAATCATTTTCTTTTCTGGTCTTGTAGCAGTGCTCCCAAAAGGATTATATGAGAAATGTTCTCAAATAAACCACTAAAATTATATTATTTATCATATATAGATGGCAGATAATGTGTTACTCTTAGCATTCTAAATGCACATTTAACCACTTGTGTGCACACACATCAATACCAATTAAACTTAGAAATATGTAATTATTCACTTTCAAATATATCAACATTTGCCCCTGTGGTTGTTTATAATGTACTGTTGCAACAGGAATCATTTTGATACTCTAGAACTGAAGTTGAATGCAGTGTTTGTCAGCAGCTCAATAGCATTAAGTGTTGTTATGCCTCAGGTTTTCTTGGCTCAGAGTAGTGACTGGGACCTAACTGCCTTTATGGAATACTGTGTTCACTGGGATTTTTAACTGGAGATAAGTATAGTGTGACAAAAAAAAGAGGGACAAGGTAAAACCACAAAAATAGAGAGAAACTCAGTGAACATCTGAAATGTAATCTGAACTTGCATGACGGAAATGAGCTATGACATACATGTCCTTTTTCTCTGTTGTAAAACTTATGACAGGTCAGTGACCTAGACCATTTTCTATGAGTGTAAAATTCAAATATTTGGTGGCTATTTTTTATATTGATTTATTTCAAATATCTCTATTTAAATAGACTATATTACAAATTTTTCAGAATAAAATGAATTTAACCTCACATTGATTTTATTTACTATTTTGGATAGTTGGTATAATTTTTTCAGAACAGGTAGCTAAAATCCATCATCAATGTCGCACTGCAACCTCAAACATCTTCAGAATTATAGGCCTTTTTTGAAATTTCAAAATTTCACTGTGAAATTAATGTTAATATTTGCACTGCACAGCTATAACTGTACAAATAAAATTAGAAAGGCTCCAGATAATGATTTATTTAAGCTACACATATTTGTGATAGTTCCAGTTAATTAAAAGGTCTGCTAATATATCACATTCAATCTCATCAAACTATTCAAATAATAATAAACCATATTTCAGTAGAAGTTTTTGAATAGTCATATATGCAGAAAATTTATAATGTATAATATACATTATACTTTATATATAATGTATTATATATTATAAATATATACTTAAATATATTCATAGTATAATTATATATTTTAAATACTGTATAAATATACTATTATATGTATATATATACATATAATATCCTGTTACGTGTTAAATAACTTCTATAAAATACTTTTTTACTAAAGAAGCATTGTGGTTATTTGTTGGCAAAATTACCTTTTTACTAACTTATTTAGGAAAGGCTAGAAAAGTGCTTAGAGAAAAAAGTAGTTTCCTCTGTGCGCAAAGATGAAGTCAGCTATCTTTTGGAGAGTTTACCATGTTTGAGAGCTAGTGCAGTTATATTACTAGAAGAGCAAATAAAGAAACTCAGAGTCTTCATATATCGTAATACATTTGTAGTATAAATCTCTAAGATTACACTTTAGACTGAGCCACATATTCAAACTGCTGTCTATCCATTCTTCTTTGAGATTGAATGTCTCACAACTTTGACAGTCTAACTCCTTAGAAAACATTATTCTTTGGCATCAATATGTCTCACACAAAATTGAATGGCAAGTGAAAGGCTTTCCACAGTGAGATTCTGGAAAATAGTACATGAATGTGAAGGCCTTGCTCATTGCAAATCACTTGAATGGGACAGTCTTCTATAGTGACTATATTACGTATGGGAACAGAGAGGTACTGTGGAATGGGATATTATACAAGCAAGCAAGAATAAATATCCAAATATCTGGAGAAACAATTGGAAGCAATAAACACTGCAACAAATAGGAAAACAAAAGTAGAAGAAAGACCTTATTCATTACTGAGAATAAAAAATAATAGTTTAGTTGGTGACATGAGGTAAGTTGATGCATTATGGAGGTGACTACGATTGTTTGTGTAGAGGAAATATAAACAAATAGAATTTATAAAAGTAAAATGAAGAGCAGATGTTTAAATCCTTTCAGTGTGGGTTTTAAGACAGAGAGTAATAAAAGTGAGTTATAAATATAAAATATCACAATAAAATGACCCATGATGCTTTTAAAAAAGAAAACTAGAAAGACATATTTTGTAGGGATATATGCACATAGAATGTGAAATCCTAAGCACATGTTAATACTGAAATCCAGAAGCCTGAAAGACCTCGTTATAGTTTGAGAAAGAAAAGAGACCAAGAATGACTCAAGTTATTGCAACAGTTTGGTAAAAGAAATAGAATGAGGGAAAGGACGCTAAGGGAGAGCCATTGTATAATAAACAGTCTTAGGAGTGCTGCTTTATGAACTTCAAGACAGATATAGGTTTAAAGAAAAATGAAGTAATCAACTATATTCAGCATAGCTGACAGATGGAGTAAAATATGAACAAAAACTTGATCATTAAATTTGAGAATGTCATTTTCAAGCTTAGTGAAATAGTTGGCATGGGGTGGGGGCCCATTGTTGGTGAAAGCCAGATTAGAGAAAGTTAGAGAACAGTCATTGAGGGGAGACAGCAATAACTATTCTTGGAGGCATTTTCCTTCAAGAGGAGTAGAATAATGAAATGGGAACTATTGATAGGGAGGATGATGAATGTCATGACAAGAGAGGCTTTCCTTTTTTTTTTTTTTTTCTTTTCAAACATAGAAAACCAGGACAAGTGTGTATGCGATTTGAAATAATTCTATAAATAAAGGCAAATAAGGAAATGGTTATATGAATCTTACCCTTTTAAAAGGTAAATTGCATGGGATCCAGAATAGTGAATTATTAAAGTCCTATTTTAATATTAAAAATGAACAAATCAACAAGTAAATGTCTTTCAAGTTATAGGCTTCTCTGGTGGCTCAGATGGTAAAGAGTCTGCCTGCAGTGTGGGAGACCTGGGTTGGGAAGAAACCCCTGGAGAAGGAAATGGCAACCCACTCCAGTATTCTTGCCTGGAAAATCCCAGGGACAGAGGAGCCTGGCAGGCCTCATGGAGTTGCAAAGAGTCCGACTCAACTGAACAACTTCACTTTTCTAGTTATACTTTCTATAAGGCATTGTGGATCATTTTACCGTGAGATTATGTATTTATAACTTAGTTTTATTACTCTGTCTTAAGACCCACACTAAAGGGATTTAAACATTTGGTTTTAATTTTACTTTCATAGATTCTGTTTGTTTATATTTCCTCTAAACAAACAATAGTAGCCACCTCCATAGTAGATTCACTAACCTCATGTCACCAACAAAGCTATATTATTTTTTATTCTCAAAACGTCATCTCTTTATCCCACTGTCTTTCCCCTTATTTGTTGTAGTGTTTTGATGTCTTTCAGTTAGTAGATTCTAAGTATACAGTATGGTTAAAGAACTGGACAAGTTAATATGACTTTTAGTTTGAGTGGCTATTTTAAACCTCCTGAACCTTTCTTTTTTAATATTTTATTTTATAATTTTTTTTAATTTGATAGATTGAGCTATCTTTTTTTGACTGGGACTATCATTTTTGCGCCATGGACATTGTATTCTGTTAGCTATCTCCATGATTATCTGTGTGTCACTTTATCCCCTCCATCCTCTGTTTCTAATATTGAATTGATAGTGGTGCTCACCTTGCTTTTGATGTTCAAGTGCTGCCATTTGGTCTCTATGATATGAGGAATCTGTCATTCTCATTGCTGTCACAGAACAGAATTGTGTATCAACACTTCCTGCTTTCAGTCCTAAACTGCAGAAGTCAGAAACCTCTGAGATTCTCAGTGATATTCTTGTTCCATTCATGATCACATTTCTGATTATTCTGGTAAATGGAATGTCCTTTGAGGTTTACCCATGAAACTTAATCTTCCTGTAGATTTGTTGGCTTTCTGCAGTGTATCACTATAGTATATGCCCCCTTTCTCCAAGTACTTTTATTCATTTCAATTTATTCTAGATATGTAATTTACATATGACATTGTATAAGTTTATGTCTAAGTTTAAGGTGTATGATATATTGATTTAATACATTTACATATTGCAATATGATTACTATGATTACCAGCATGCTGCTACTGCTGCTGCTGCTAAGTAGCTTCAGTCATGTCCGACTCTGTGTGACCCCCATAGATGGCAGCCCACTAGGCTCCTCTGTCCACAGGATTCTCTAGGCAAGAATAGTGGAGTGGCTTGCCATTTCCTTCTCCAGGTTACCAGCATAGCTTTACCTAATTCAGATATCTGTCATAAAAATTGTTTCTTTATGTGATTAGAACATTTAAAATTTAATCTCCTAGCAATTTTGAAAATACATTGTTGTTGACTCTGATCACAGTATGTGCATTAGATCTCCAGAACTTACTTATCTTCTATTAATATTTGCAAGTTTGCATCCTTCAGCAACATCTCCAAGTATTTCAAATTGTACTCATAGTGTCTGCCATAATGGTTCTGGAATTCCTACTTCACTTGTTTTCTCTGAATTTTTAAGATCAATTCTAGTAATAAGGAACACTGTCTTTCAGAGCATTAATCAACTATTAACTTTTGTGTCCTAGGATAATGCTCCTAAAATGATAAATATTTCCTTACCAATATCTTGATGTTTTGTTCCCCTGACACAGCACTCTCAGAATCTAATCTCAATCATATCTTCTTAGTGATACGCGCTGACTTTTATTGGCTTCTATTTGGGGAGGTAATGCCTTTTCTCCCTCAGGATACTCAGCACCTCCCAAACTGTTATGTTGTACCTGTATCCTAGTTTTGTTCTGATGATCAGGGTTGGGGGAAAGTGAGGCCAGACACTGGGTAGGAAGTGTGTTTTCATATAACCAACTCTCTTCCTAGAAGTTAAACTCTGTCTTCTGGTATTTAAATGAAAGGATTTGGTTCACTTCCACAGGCTCAGGAGGTCAGGTATATCTTTTAGATTCCTGATTTTGAATTGTTTGTAACATGTCTTCATTTAAAATCACACTTTCCCATTCCTTCCCAATGAATGCCTTTTTTTTTTTTTTTTTTGATAGCCAAATATTTCCAGACTGAAAATTCAAACTTCTCAGGAATTTTCTAATAACTAAGCTGTGGGCATGATGCTGATCTTTTTCCCTTAAACTTCAAGAGTGTACTTACATGCTGCCAGGACTGCTTCTTATATTCACACTTTAGTGTTTACATTAGAAGGAATGATGCTGAAGCTGAAGCTCCAATTCTTTGGCCACCTGATGTGAAGAGTGGACTCATTGGAAAAGACCCTGCTGCTGGGAAAGATTGAAGGCAAATGGAGAAGGGGGTGGTAGAGGATAAGATCAATAGGTAGCATCAGCTATTCCATGTGCATGAAGTTAAGCAAGCTCTGGGAGATAGTAGAAGATAGAGGAGCCTGACATGCTGCAGTCCATGGGGTTGCAAAAAGTTGGACGTGACTTACTGACTGAACAACAACAATCACTCTCAGTCTCTTACCGTCTTTCTCCAGTGTATCAATTGTCCCAGTAACAGTGGCCCGATTCTGTCATCCTTATGATTACTACTTTCCCTATACTTCAAGACATCTGCTACTTTTATTGCACTAGTGCATTTTCATTCAATGGTGTACCATCTTATTTCAACACTAGTGGAAGTTTTAATAACTGCACATTTGTAACACTGCCCCTGGGCTGTGCCCCTGTATCAAGGGCTGTCCACAGTCCATCCACCACCAGTGAAGGGAAGCTCTTTTCCAACTGGTCAATGGATAATTCAGGTCAGATATTCCATTTTAGCTTTTTTATTTTTTTTTTGACCACTCCTATTTCCAACTATTATTAGCTGGATTACCCATGAAATAGCTTCTGTCAGAGAGATATTTGTATGTAGAAATATTGATGGAAAAGGTTTCCAACACTAACTGCTGTGGGGAATTAAGGAAGAAAGATTGTGCAGAGGAAGAACAGTTGGTTGCTGAATCAGTGATACAATAACTTCAGCTAGTCGCAAGGGGAGCTGCGGAACTGGCTAAACATACAGAATTGCCTGGATTGAGACAAGGAAGCCAGGACCCTTTAACCATTTATGGTCCAGTCACTGGATGTGTGTTACATACAAGGAAGGGAGTTATTTACAGAGCCAACTCGCTTCAACTATGGGCAATTTTTCAAGGAAGACTCAGCTGTGAAAAGGCAATCCCCAAGACTCTCAACAGCCAGCAGAAGAATGTTTCATTCCTGAAAGCAGGAAGCTGGGAATCCTGAGAGCAAATGATAATATTCATTTCAAGGAGCGAATCGTTACCACCTGATGCACACAATTCCCTCTCTTCACAATCACTTGTTTTCAACATTGCCTGCTTTCATTTCATGATTCCCATAAGGGATCTTATTTTATTGGTATTATTTATTCATTTATTTTGTCTCTCTACACTAGAGTATAATCTCCTTAAGAGGAAAGACCTTTATGATTTGTTCAAAGCTACATCCCCATCATTTAGAAAAGACTTCTTACACAGTATGCATGGGTTCTCAATTGCTCAGTTGTGTCTCCATCTCTTCGTGACCCTGTGGGTTGCAGCCTGCCAGGCTCCTCTGTCCATGGGATTTTCTAGACAAGAATACTGAAACAGGTTGCCACTTCCTCCTCCAGAGCATCTTCCCAACCCAGAAATTGAACGCACATCTCTTGTGTCTCCTGCATTGGCAGGCAGATTCTTTACTACCGTACCAACTGGGAAGCCCTCATTTATGGTATAATAATAACTTTTTTGTACTGATTATGACTAATACAAACATTTATACTGGAGAATAATAGGTTCTCCAGTAATATTATGCTAAGGGAGCACTAAGAGCAGTTAGGAAATTATTCAGATTAGGTTGGTTCTTAGTCTGCTCAGACTGTGCTACAAAACAGACTTCAACTACAATTTACTTTTCACAGTTCTGCTTCACTGACTACACTAAAGTCGTTGATTATGTGGATCACAACAAACAGTGGAAACTTCTTAAAGAGATAGGAATACCAGACCACCTTACTTGCCTCCTGAGAAACCTGTATGCAGTACAAGAAGCAACAGTTTGAACTGGACATAGAACAATGGACTAATCCAAAACTGGGAAAGAAGTACATCAAGGCATATTGTTACCTTGCTTATTTAATTCATATGCAAAGTACATCATGCAAAAATGCCAGGCTGAAGGAATCACAAACTGGAATCAAGATAGCTGGTAGAATTATCAACAACCTCAGATATGCAGTATTACCACTGTAATTGTAGAAAGTGAAGAGGAACAAAGGACCTCTGGATGACAGTAAAAGAGAAGAGTGAAAAAGCTGGCTTAAAAGTCAACATTCAAAAAACTAAGAGCACGGCAAACAGTCCCATCATTTAATGGCAAATAGATGGGGCAAAAAGTAGAAACAGTGACAGATTTTATTCTCTTGGGCTCCAAAATCACTGTGGATGGTGACTGAAGCCAAGAAATTAAAAGGCCTTTGCTCCTTGGAAGAAAGCTATGACAAACTTATATAGTTTATTAAAAAGCAGAGACATCACTTTGCCAGCAAAGGTCCATATATTCAAGGCTATGTTTTTTCCAGTAGTCATGTATGGATGTGACAGCTGGACCATAAAGCAGGCTGAGTGGCAAGGAACTGATGCTTTCTAACTGTGGTGTTGGAGAAGACTCTTGCCAGTCCCTTGGACAGCAAAGAGATCAAACCAGTCAATCCTAAAGGAAATCAACCCTGAATATTCACTGGAAGGACTAGTTCTGAAGCTGAAACTCCAAAACTTTGGCCACCTAATGTGAAAAGCCAGCTCATTGGAAAAGACTCTGAAGCTGGGAAAGATTGAGGGCAGGAGGAGAAGGGGACAACAGACAATGAGATGGTTGGATGGCATCACTGACTCAGCAGACATGCGTTTGAGCAAACTCAGGAAGATAATGAAGGACAGGGAACCTGACGTGCTGAAGTTCATGGGGTCACAAAACAGCAACCACCGTTACGGACTAGTTTTAATCATTTCCTCTCTGACCCAATGTTCAAATACAGTCATCTTGGGGGTTAAAACCTTAGCACATGAATTTTGAGGAGACACAGACATTCAGTCTACAATAGTTAGGTTATCATGAAGAACTTGCTGAAAGAAGATTATGGAAAAAATCTTAGTGAATAAGGCAACTTTTGTGCAGTGGTGTGATAGTTAATGTTTAAAAACTGGCTGTCAAGTTGTAGTTCTGCCATGAATGTTGGTTTATATTTTCACATGTCAGTGAGTAAAATAATAATAAAACAATGAAAATGTATGTCAGAACTGTGCTTGTTCATCAAGAATATGACTAATTTCTTTGCTAAGTTAAGTAATAGGTTTTGAATACTGGAAAAAAAAAGCATTTCATCATTTTTGTATGTATTTGTCTATATTTTAAAGTTTAATCTACTTTATTAACATTTCTTCCAACACTTTCCTAAGCCTAGATAATATGTAAAATATCAATCCAGCCCTGTCTTGTAGCATTTAATATCTTTGCTATAAATATTGCCACTACCTACCTCTCATTGAACACAGAGCTGGGAAGAGATGCATAGTAGTGCAACTTATGATTATTTTCCTCATACATAGAAAATAGATGTAAATTACCTCAAGAAATAGAAAATAGTAAAATAAAAGGGAAATGATGAGTTTTGAGTATGCATTTTTGCTACCTGCTAAGTCACTTCAGTCGTGTCCGACTCTGTGCGACCCCATAGGCGGCAGGCCACTAGGCTCCGCCATCCCTGGGATTCTCCAGGCAAAAACACTGGAGTGGGTTGCCATTTCCTTCTCCAATGCATGAAAGTGAAAAGTGAAAGTGTAGTCGCTCAGTCCTGTCTGACCCTTAGTGACCCCACGGACTGCAGCCTACCAGGCTCCTCCATCCATGGGATTCTCCAGGCAAAAGTACCGGAGTGGGGTGCTGTTGCCTTCTCCATGCATTTTTAATGGACTTTAATTATAAGTTATATAATTCAATTTTAAGCTCTTTAAAGATTGGATTACAGAGTTGCTAAAAATTTAACACCTGACCTTTACAGGTAGATATGAACTGGCTCTAGCTCAGCATTGCTTTCATGTGAGTAAGGTAATCTAGTGGGCCTGCAAAGAGTCAGTGAGGCAAGAAATGGTAAGAAGTGCATTTCAGGAGAAGGACCATGCATAAATATAATCATGCCTAGAGAAAGAAGCATGACACATTTGTTGGACTTAATCTAGTTCTATGCACATGGACTGGTATTCTTTTGGAAAATTACAAGTAGGAATTGGGTAAATCCTTAAGGAGAATGTAACATGCAAGATTGGTGTTATGGACTGAAAGTTTGTGTCCCCACCCAGATTCAAATGTTGAAACTCAAATCCCAGTGTGATGATATTTAGAGGGAGATAATTAAGTAGAGCCCTCATGGATGGGACAGGTGTCCTTATAAGAAAAAAGTCAAAGAGGTCTATAGCTCTTTTTCTGCCATTTGAGGATACAATGAGAAGTGGAAAATCCATCGCCATAAAAAGGACTAACAAAGTAACATCCTGATCTCAAACTTCCATCTTCCACAACTACAGAAATAAATTTCCATTGTTTGCAAACTACAGAGTTTATGGCATTTTGCTATAGAAGCCCAAGTTAATTAAGAGAATTGGCTAGGTTTATACTGCAGTACCAAACTGTCCCCCCAAATTAAGGGTGTTAAAACAACAAAAGTTAATTCTCACTCTTTCTCCATGTTTTATGGTGGTCAATTGGGGGACTCAGCTCATTATAATAAAATAAGTGTCAAAGCTGATGCAGTCTCTACCATATCATGCTGGAGCTTTATGGTGCTAGACTTCAGTGAACTATAATGAGGGAGAATAATGTGGAGAAATGTGCACTGGCTCTTAAATGGAGCCTGGCAGAAATGATGCATAGCACTGTCCTCATGATTAAATGGCCAAAGCCAATCATATTGGTGAATTTTATCATGGTCTTGACATTTTGAACATGTAAACTATTTATTTATGAAATGGCTATGGGAATAACTTGAATTTAACTATTCTACTGAAGTCCTGTGTTTTCAATGACTTCATAAATAGTGAAAGAATGAATCACAACTAAATCATCTCTGGTAATTGAACTCTGCTTCAGGTATATAAGAAAAGGTGAAATAGCATCCTAATCTGTACAAAGCTATTTGGAAAGACTATGGGAGCCAGGAAAATTGCACAGTCACTTTATACAGGATTTATCCAGAGCTTGAGAAAACTGCTTTGTATTTAAACACATAGTGTTTTTATTACTGTGGGGCATGTTGAAGCTGTAGTTGTAATTTAGACCAGGATATTTTCACTTGACAAACATGATATGAGTCAGAGCAATCTTCTGCAGGAAAAAATGTTTTTGATCCTTTGCCTGGGGAAGCTATGGGTAAGGAAGATGCATATTCTCTCTTATAATTTATTCTAGCTATTTTTTGTTCTTCCTTGTATGAAAGACATGCTACAAATTATTTGCTGGATATTTTCCTTATTTTTTTTCTTCTAGAGCCACTTACCATGCCATTCTACCCTTGACTTGCCCTGAGAGACTTACTCACACATTCTGGGCAAACAGATTTCTTTGTCTCTGGCTTATGGTTGGGTTTGGCCATTAACAGATAGCAAGAGATCAGAGGACAGGAGATGGGTAGGAGTGAAGTGTGAATTTTCTAGCTCACTTTCTTCCAGTTTTCCACAGATTGGTTGCATTTCTACATCAAAGGGCACAATTCCTGTGGAGATCATGTCACTTCCCTTTCCTTCTGCCTTTGAAATGATGGGGTTCCCTGGTAGCTCCACAGGCAAAGAATCCTGGTAGCTCAGCTGGTAAAGAATCCACGTGCAATGCGGGGCACCCCAATTTGTTTCCTGGGTCAGGAAGATCTGCTGGAGAAGGGATAGGCTACCCACTCCAGTATTCTTGGGCTTCAGTGGCGGCTTAGCTGGTAAAGAATCCACCTGCAACTTGGGAGACCTGGGTTTGATCCCTGGGTTGAGAAGATCCCCTGGAGAAGGGAAAGGCTACCCACTCCAGTATTCTGGCCTGGAGAATTCCATGGACTACAGTCCATGGGGTTGCAAAGAGTTGGACACGACTGAGCAACTTTTACTTTCACTTTGAAACGAAAGCTCCTTGCTTTTATTAATCTGAAATAAATGCCCATATTTTTAAATTTTAGACTCTCCACAATGACATATTTTTCTAGCCAGGCCATGACTGATACATCTTCTTAAGCATATAAATGCAACTATATCTCTGCCTAGGGGCTTCCCTGGTGGCTCAGTAGTAAAGAATTCACCAGCTAATGCAGGAGATATGGGTTCCATCCCTGGGTTGGGAAGATTTCCTGGAGAAGGAAATGGCAATCTACTCCAGTATTCTTGCCTGGGAAATCCCATGGATGGAGAAGCCTGCTGGGCTACAGTCCATGGGGTCACAAAGAGTCAGACACAACTTAGAGACTAAACAACAACAATGATATCTCTGCCTAACTATATCCCTTCACACAGCCTCGAATGCATTCCCATGCAATGGTGTGGCCACATGATGAAATCAACATGTAACTGAACTTACAAAATGCACGTCACAGTTTAAGCTATGTCTTTGCTTCTTTCCTTTTAATAGCAAATGAATTAATGAGTGTAAAAATGTTTTATAAATTTTCAAATGTGATAAGTATTATTTTCTGCAGATGATAGATGTAACTATGGGTTCCATTGCCTATAATACAAGCAGAATTCCTGCATGAATCAAACCATTAATTCTTGATGGTGCTTAATTATTATTGAACATATTTTTCTTCACAGGAGCTGTCATTTAAATGTGCTTGACAACTAGCTTGTTTATCAAAACATCCAGTCCCTTTCAAATTCTCATTTATGTTGCCTTGTGTTTACCGCTCCCATAAATTTGTATTATCAGCATATTTAATTATCCAGGCTGTTTTGGAGATTGAAAAGATGGGAGTTGATTCATCATGTGTAGCATCTCATACATCTGTCATTTCTATTCTACTGCCATTTGGTTAGTTCAGCCTCTTATTACTTCGTGTTTGGATAATTGCAATAAATTTCATACTGTTCTTGCTTCTGCACTTGTTCCCTCTATTCCAACTATAAACTCGTATCCATCTGGCAAAAAGCCACAAGATTATGTTTCTTTCCCCCTCTACCTTCCAAGAACATATGTCCCCCATATTTTCACTTGGTTTTTTCCCCCAGTTATCATTTTATCCCTTTTATTAGAACACATATTATCAATTTTCTCACTAACTGTGTGCATTTACTTCTCAAAATCTGAGTGAAATCTCACATTATTGGAAATGTTTTAGCTGGAAAACCTATAAAGCAAACCTCCCAGAATATTTATAGTTTGTAGCAGTTTTTAGGCACATCTTTTAAGGTCCAGTCAGGTAGTTATCTCATAGTAATCTTAATTTATGTAAACATCTCGAGATAAGTACATATCTCAAATACTTCTTTATCTACTTCAATAAGAAGACAGGTCCTGTTGATTTATGTAATAAATATTTATTAAGAACTTACTTTCTCCCAGGACAGTTTTTTCCATCATTTTTGGCATGCTCAGTAAAATTCTGTTGACTTATTTCTGATGAAATGAACTGATTAGTAATTTGAGACTAGAAAACTTTTTCAAATGTGCATTTTTTTTTCACATGAAGCTGCTGTGTTCCTATAAGCACTATTTCTGTTAAGTGAACACCTGGATATTGTATATCTAGTTAGCCAGTTATTTGAGTGAATAAAGTAGTCATCATGTTGAAGCAAATTCAGAGTGAGTCATGTTGATAACCATTTCACTTTGGGGAAATAAAAAGAAGAGGACAAAATTTTGTAAGTTTTTGTCATCATGTTTGTTATACATAGATGCATATAAAGCATGATCCTATCAATATAAATGAATTAACATTAAAAAATGGCCTCAATGATGATTCTTTAATCTGCATCTAAGCACTAAAGAGATACTTCATGATTTAAAAAAAAAAATTCTGACAGCCATAAAATCAATGAAAATGAATCATTTAAGTTTTGAAGATCTTTTGTGTGGTTAGAACTAAACTCTGTGCTTTGAATATATTATAAATATACTAAAAAAAGAAAACACACATAGCTTTGCAAATAAGGAGACTGTTAAATGTGTTTAAACAAAGATGTAAATACTATATAAATTCACGATGAGTTGAAATTTTACATGTGTTTATGCAGCATCACAAGCCACGTCATTTAACTTCTTAGATATCTGCAAATAAACCATATCCTATGAAGAGATTCCTAGAGTGACTTTGAGGTTGCTTAGAAAAATACGTAAAATGTATGTACCATGAAATAAAACCAATGATATATGCAATTCAGAAATATGATGCCAACACAGTGAAGCAGGAGTTAATGTGAACACAAAATATGAAATACTAAATATTTTTATTCAGTTTTATGAGTTTCCTACATTGCTAATATAGGCGAGGAATAGTATTTACTATAGAGTATAAATGAAACTAGTTGATCAGGAGAAGGCTGATTATTCTCCCTGTGCATACTAATGCTTCAGCAGACATGAATTTGAGCAAACTCTGGGAGATAGTGAAGGACAGAGGAGCCTGACATGCTACAATCCATGGGGTCACAAAGACTCAGTCACAACTTAGCTACTGAACAACAAAACACCTACCAGTTCTTACCAATTTTAGATCTAAGGTGTTCAAATACTGCTTCTTCCAAGTAGGAAACATAAAAGAAATTTAAAGCAGCACAATGTCATCCTTATTCATAGATTTTGAATAATGATCTTTACTACCTATATGATTGGGAAATTATTTACTATCTATCCAATATTAATCTAATATGGGTAAAAATCATACTCATATCTTGTGCAGTTAAAATAAAATATAAGTAATAAGTAGCCTGACAATAACTATATACAATATATATATATACTGCTGAGGCAGAAAATAAGGATTACTGATGTTTTATATCCATGACCCAGCTTGAGTTTGATTCATTCCTGGCTCTTATGTGTAAAAGAGGGATGAATTTTTTTTATCTACTTCTTAACACCTTTATCTGAGCCACTGATTCTCAATCATGAGTGGTTTTGACACCCATGGAACATTTAGCAGTGTCTGGCGATATTGATGTTTGCACGGGAGAGCTTTTCAAAACATTGAATTATCTGCCCCAAATGTTAATAGTGCTAAAATTGAGAAAGCCTGCAGTAAGCTTTTTGTTGTCTGGTTAATCAACTCTCTGCTCTTCCCCTCGATTTTATACATACTGAATATCCTGATTTTTCACTACCTCACTAACATTTACCATTTGCTCCTCCAGGAGATCTTCCTGACCCAGGGACTGAACCTGTTTCTCCTGAATTCCAGGCAGATTCTTTACCCACTGAGCCATCAGGGAAGCCCAACTCATATTTATACTCTTCTTTTGATTATATATCTTCCTAGTTTTAACCCGTTGCCTTTCTCTGAATGTTAGTGTATTTCTAAAACACTAAATGCCATTTCCTTGGAGATTAGTAATGATGTTTACTAAATTTTCATTTGCTTCACTCTGAGGTAGAGCTCTATATTAAAAAAATCTAATTCATGTAGGATTTAATAGCCTAATCGCTTGAATGGGTAATCATTTTCTCTTACATAATTTTAAATTTAGTGAGCGCCTTGTAGTATTCAAGCTGGATCAGAGGGTGTTCTTGGACCAGGAGGGTTTATTTGCTAAGATATAAGGTTTTCAGGGGCCTATTTGGGTTCAAGCTTGTTACTGATTTCTCAGGGTTCCCTAACAATAGGTTAATTCTAGTTGCAGTCACTGGCCAAGGAATTTCATTTTTTTTTTTTTAATTTTGATTTTTACTTTATTTTACTTTACAATACTGTATTGGTTTTGCCATACATTGACATGAATCCACCACGGGTGTACATGTGTTCCCAAACATGAACCCCCCTCCCACCTCCCTCCCCATAACATCCCTCTGGGTCATCCCCGTGCACCAGCCCCAAGCATGCTATATCCTGCATCGGACATAGACTGGCAATTCGATTCTTACATGATAGTATACATGTTTCAATGCCATTCTCCCAAATCATCCCACCCTCTCCCTCTCCCTCTGGTTTTTGATTATACTGGCTGTATTCTTGCAGCAGGGACTGGTCCATTTGAGAACTCAGCTCTTCTGCATAGGCAATATTTATTTTACCATTTTGGGCAGTTAAGTTGAGAAGGTAGATCCACCAAAAAAGCAACCCACTTCCTATCTTATCAATGTCTATATTCATTTTCTTCATTGACACTTAGTCTCTGAAGTACCTTGATACATACCTCTGACACTCATACATAGGAGAATAATTACAAAGCTTAAACCACCCTCTAATTAAATATTATTCATGCTAATAGGCTTATCTCCCCCCAGAAACCTTCAGACACTTAAAAAAGAATTAGAAGAGATACACACCTGAGGGAAAAATAGACAAAGTAGTATTGACTAGCCTGGGCCTACTAGTCCTACACAAAATAGATTAAATTAATGAAAGCAAAGATTCTGTATGTTATCTTTTTAATGCATTTACTTTTTTATGAATTTAGAATTAGATTTTGAAGGATATGATTCTGGATTTTGTTGATTACATATATTTGTCCACATAATTCAAAATGTTTGATTTTTCTGCAAAAGTTTACTCAAATCCCTGTGACAAGTAAGACATATTCAAATTTTGTAAAAATTACTTATTTAATAAATGGCTGCCCCACTTATACTATGACTTAGATCAGAGATAAAGCATTTTTTAAGCAAGGCAAATTATATTATCTGGTTTTTATACTTCAGATTTTAAGAAAAAGTTGACTGGAATTTTAGCTATGTCCAAAAAGTTTCACAATAGTGAGTAGTTGTTATATTTTTTTCTTACTTTGATTCTGTAAGACTTGTGCTATACATTTTCATATTTTTCACATTCTAATTACTCCTATTGTACATGTTATCACAGTATACTTGAGAAATAACTTTAGACTTTAAACATAAGCTTACTTAATACATTTTAATTTTAGTCATCATTTTAATGGAACTGCCTGCCCATAATTCCTGCTTCTTCTATAGCAAAAGTTATTGTTTTCAAAAATGGAAACTGAGGTGTTTTGCTCATATACACCAAAGTTCAAAACAGTTTTAGTTTGGAAATCAAGGATACCCAAAATATTTTTTATACTTTACTTTCAAACCTAAGGTGCTAGTGTAACTTCATAAGTATTGCAGTCTAATCATGTATTTTAAACACTTCATGTTTTCCATGTATACACCATATATGAACTATCACTTCAAATTCCATAACCTCAGTGAAGTCATTCTTTACTCATTACACTATTCAGTTCTTAAAAATAAATGTTAGTCACTGATTTTTTATGTGCCAGGTACTGTAATATGTGCTTGAAGAGAAAGTGGTAGATTAAGTTGGAAGGTTTTATCCTTAATAGAGTATGTATTTTAGTTGTCGCGGTCACATGAATGTCTCAAACAAAATCTAAATCCATTGAAAAAGGAGAGGCATTTGTAGAGGCCAGATAACCAACAACGAAGGCACAGATCATTGATTTTGTTCTTTTTTCGGGGCCACCATTTAAATAGAGTCCATTATTTAACTTAAATGTGAGACTCTTAAATTCCTTGTTTAATAAATGATATATCAAAGTCAGAGTTTATTCTATCATTTAGGAAGGAAGAAGATGATAAATCCATTTTCTTCTCTGGTTTTACAAAGGTGTTTACAAATATTTAAGTGTTTATAAAAAACATAAAATGCATTTAAAATATTATTAATATTGAAACTATAAACAAAGAAAAAGAACCAAAGAAGTACAGACATTTAGGGATTAAAGATTGCATTTTGGAAAACATTCTGACAGTCTCTGTGGAACATTTTTCTTAAAATATGTGTTTATTAAGCACTAAACTGAACAGGCTTATACATATTCATACAAATCTTCACATTTAAAAGGCAAGTAAGATTGACACGTTTGTTAATATTCTCTCCATCACTGCATCAAAACTAGCTCCTTGATGCACAGTACTCTCTGCATTTCCACAGCCACAAGAGAGAAGAGCGCTTTTTTTCTTTCTGATTTTTCTTTTGCCCTAGCAGCTTTCTCAAGCCCAAGCACTGGAATTTCATTGTTAGCTCTGCAAGAAAACCCAACCAGAAGAGCTTAGTACTAAGAATACAGAATCACAAAAGGGCAGAAAAGAATTTCAAATAAATGAGGTATGAGGCTTGCAGGGCTTTGCTCCTACATCTTTAACATATTTCTATATTGTTTCCAGGGTCATTTTGTGCTATTATAATTTGGTCATACTGTGAAACTGTAACAAACATAAATTATGCATGGTAGACATTACTCTATCTTCATGTTCGCTTAGTTAAGCAATTTTGAAGATTAATTTTTTGTGCTACACAGAAATGAGACATTCTCCAACCCACCTATTGCTGTTCATAAATAGTTTTGCAATTTCTTTCAGCATTGCTTACCATTATGTTGGATGTTCCATAGTAGTGATTGCTCTAAAGTTCCCAAATAAGACAGTATTTTATATGGTCATGTCCCCTATAATATCACCTTATTTTATCAAAGTGAGAGTTATAGAGAATGAAGTGTTTCTACAAATATAATGATTATAGTGATGTATAAATAACTCCTTTATATTTAATAATCACTAATCTGCCTATCTAAATAATGGAAGAAGATAGATAAAATTTTTAAATAAGGCAAAATCCTTTAGAACAGATTTCTACCCATGTGTAATGTTAATAACGATACCATTCTACTTCGTTTACTCATATTCGTGATTGAAAGCAAACCTTTCCTCCTAAAGGAGAAGGGGACAGCAGAGGATGAGATGGTTAAATAACATCACTGATTCAATGGACATGAATCTGAGCAACCTCTGGGAGATAGTGAAGGACAGGAAAGCCTAATGTGCTTCCGTCTATAAGGTCACAAAAGTGGGACACAGTTCAGCGGCTGAACAACAATATTTCTTTCTCTATATTCTAGTTCTGTAATTTTGTAAGGTAAAACAAGTGCGAATCATTTAAAATTAATTATTAATATTGTTCCAAGTTTGCGTTTTCATTAATTCCATGAAAATAAACATCCATGTTAAAGTAAGTTTGGAAATTGCTGGCATAAACAACTTTCTAATCTCAGTGCATCACGGAGTCTTTTTTATATGTGTCTCATGAATCTCTAAACAAGGCAATACAGCCAAAATTTTCCCGTCATATCAGAAACTCTCTTAGAATGTCATTCCGTAAACATAGACTAATAAGGTAACCAAATTATAACATGTCTACATCCCAAAGGGTCACCTAACTCTTTCTAGGAATTGATATTGCAGTCAGTTTACCAATATTCAGTATCTGCTCTTCCTCTAATCTGGTATCTGAATTTGGCTAAAGAGACTAAAGTTACTTTAGTCTCTCTGTGCCACAGTTTATTTCTTTTAATATGGGTGACTAAAAGTTTTTACCTAATATTTTAGATGCTGTTTAAATCTCAGTAATTATAACCTAGTTTTAATAGCTTTGTCTATAAACTATGTTATGCTGAAAAAACTTTACTTTTCATTTACTGCTCTTTATTTCCCCCTCAATCTCACCTAGCATTTCTGGTCCCATTGGGAATTTCATTAACTTTTTATTTTTCACTTGAAAATATCATACTCTGATATAGATATGTCCTTTACCTAAAATATAAAATATTAATCTTAGATTTTCATATTCAATATTATTTTATATGATTGATCTATTAATTTACCAAACTTTCATATGCAGTTAGGATACAAACATGCATAATATGGCATATAAATAAAACAGCAATTGTATGTTTTATATTCCTAACATAATAGATGGGCAAATAATGTGAATTTCATGAAACAGCATGTACTTTTCAAGTCTTCAGAGTATCTTAAATGAATTTTATAATGAGAATATATAAATATAATTCTATGAATTTATAATAATCATACTTGTCAAAATTATTTTTGACATCTTATTTTTGGAGTAAACATACATGCAGAAGTTCTTGAAAATGTTTTTGACTAATATTTTCATGACTTTATTAAGATTTCCACTATTAGAACATTATACAAACTCCTACAGCCAGTGATAGAATAAATATGAAGCTTGAGTCAGCAGAACATATTTAGTTCAGAGAACTAGCTGTAGTATTTTCTGTTGTAATTTTGACCATGCTTCTGATGAGAAATGAATTATATTAGCATTTTTAAATAAAATTGAATCCATAATTACCCAAAATACCATAATGCTAAGTGGAAAACAAGCTACATGTTTGGAGATAACCATTTCCTCTTCATTCACTTCTTTCTGTAAAGTAGGAAGGTTCCAATATAGCTATTAGGACATCATGGATTAATGTATTAGTAGGATTTCACTCCTAAAGTCAACTGCTGCTTCATCAAAAATTCTAGGATTTAATCCAAAAATAGTCTCTGGAATGTATACTTTTGAAGGATAAAATTACACACAAATATATTAAATTAGGCAGAGGAAATCTTTGCAATAATACTTGAAAATACAAAATATTGTTTGAAAACATGAAGAACTATATCCGTCTGTTTGCTTTTACTAAGTATATATTTTTGGCTCTTTGAAGAGTACCGAAAAGAACAAAAATGCACTATTTTCTGAAATATCTATCCTTGAAAAATCTTTTCCTTTCTATAGGTGATGAGATGAGAAACCTGATGAAAGTTGGGTGAAAGGAAACTGAAATGATATTAGTGAATGTTAATGCTCCAGCATGGAGAGATCTTGTTCATTGGCTTAGCTGTAGATTCATGGGCTCATGTGTGCACATATACTAATATTAATTATGATATATGTGTTTAGGTCATTCACGGCATCAGCAAGACAAAGCTTTAATTTGTGATTTAATACTGAACAAATAACAAAAATATTTTGCAGTAAATTCATTTATCATTCATAGAGACCAGAAACCAAATCGGGATATTATTTTAAAAAATGTTAAAGTAAGGTAGAATAAACCAAACAAACCAAGCAACAAATAGCTCACCAGCTTAATCCAAGAGTCTTTTATGCAAGTGGTATTAGAAAAATATCAAAATGTTGCTAAGAATGTTTTTTATGTTAAATATTGGTTTGGTTTATCTTCATGTGACTGGGAAAAATAGAGCTTTCTACTTCCACAATATAATTCACCCCAAGTTCTAGGAATTCTGAAATTTAATGGTAATTTTTAAATATAATTTAAAACTGTTATCTGCTAATTTAATTTTTATTTTCACTTTAAAATATGCTATTAAAATAGTTGCCTCATTCATGGTTCTGATTTTATAAATTTATAGTCAGTATCTCTCTGTTAAGAACTGTCTAGCATGGCAGCCTTCTCCTTCTAATTAAGGATCACAAAAAATCTCTTATCAATCCCTACTTACTCCAAGAAATTATTGGTTACAGAGACATTCAGGCCCTAACATTGAATCATCTTTTCTCTTTTGACATGCTAGCAGACTGGCCCCCTTACAGTCTACAAAAGACTGTCAAACATATCTGAATATCAATTAGAAAATCTCCCCACTTGTAAATATTGCCAGAATGTTCACAAATCACAGACTGTCTCAGTAATTCCTATTCTTACTGCATAAAATCTATTCTCTTTTCTAACATCTTTGACCTTGCTGAAAGAAAAGTGATGTAGGTGGCTTCTTATCTTCTACTGCAGGTTTATGAATAAACAGCATTAATTTTGTCTCATACATAGCTTTGTCTATGGCACTTATATGTTACGGGGCAAATCAGTTGGATTGTAGGAGTCAACATATTGGAAATCTTTGTAGGAAATAAGAGAGATAGTCATAATTTATGGACTGAAAGAATTGTATAAAATATGTAATGTTATACATGGCAAAAGCAAGAATCAGTGGGAACCCAGGTTAAAAAAAAGAGTTTCTGATTTTCTTTTCCAGGTCAATGATTTTTTTTTAATAAGAAATAAGTTTCCTTTAAAAGAAGTTAAATGGTGAAGATTACATAATAAGATTACATGTTTTTGAATCCTCAGTCTTGACTCAACATAGCTTATCTGAGTTAAATTATGCAAATTAACCACAATTTCTATACTTGGTTTTTCTCATCTCTAAAATTAGGACAAAATAGCTTTTCTTGCTTCATAAAATTGTGGCCTGGATTATAGACAGTATTACTTAAGTAAATCATGTATAATTGTACCAACATATAAGAACTAATCACTATTAGCAATGATGATGATAATGGTAAGAATGATTCTATGAAAATTTGATTTTAGATATAAAGGAAGAAAGTAAGCATCATTAAGATAATCTCTATTGTTATTAATAAAAGTGATAAATTATTAATTTATGGTTCTAGATTTCATTTGATAAGTCAAAATTAATTTGGATTCTGTATAGAGTGAAAAGATTCAAGTTTACAATTTAGATACTCACCTATAACTTATAATCTAATTTAATTCAGTTAGTAGTTAAATCATATAAATGCTTGTCTTTATAATGCTGCTATAGACTATTTATTTTTATGATTTCTCTGTTTCTACTCATGAGAACAAATATGGAATATGATTCAGCTTTTATGTATTTTATTTGATTAAAATTAAATTGACTTCTTTGTTACTTTCTAAAAGTGTGTAATTTAATGTTAACTTTCCCAAAAATCTTGACATATGCAAGTTTTCATGTCTTCTTTCATCTTGAAATGTTCTCAGCTTAAGTAATGATCTCATCCTTTTTACTGAGTTTATGACTGATTATAATTCCTTGAGGATTAAAAAAAAGGTTAACATTTTTTATATTCAATATGAATTATGTTACTTTCACTTTACCATTAACATAAGAAATAGCTCTTTAAGTCAAGAAAGATAATAATTTTTCACTAATCTCCTTAGGGGCACCAAGTAAGATCAACAAAGAACATTATGTTTCATTTTACACTGGGGATCCTTGAAAGGTGCATAGTTAAATGTCATCCTTTTGTAAGTAAATCATTTACAGTTTGGGAAGACAGCTTAGAGCTTCTTAAGCATGATTTACTGCCAAGACCTCTACAGTTTTTAAGGAGTCAAACCAAATGCATAGTTTATTAATACATTTTATCGGTACATTCCTATACTAAAAGTTTGCAAGAAGAGTTTGGAGACATACAAAATGAAAAAAATTTTTTAAATTTGTCCTAACTTTACCTCTCTGAGACACAAATCAATCTAATTATAAACCTAACAATTACAGATGAAACCAAAATGTTTTATGTTCATACAATATATAAATTCATATTCTCCATTTAAAACTCATGTAAAATGAATTGATTTATTCTTTTAACAAATTTTATAACTTTATTGAGATGTCAGTCAGTAAAATTACATCTCTTTTCAAGTATACATTTGAGTGTTTTTTAAATTTTATTAATGTAACGATACAAATATTAAAATGGCAACCCACTCCAGTACTCTTGCCTGGAAAATCCCGTGGACGGAGGAACCTGATAGACTACAGTCCATGGGGTCGCGAAGAGTCAGACATGACTGAGTGACTTCACTCACTCACTTCACTTACCATGATTCAATTCCAGAAATCACACCAAAAGAAAGTTGTATCAAGAAGCAATCTTGAGAGTTATAAATAAGACTGCTGTTTATAAATAAATACCAGTACAGCAGTATTAGATATTAAAATTTTGAAATGCCTTTGTACCAGGTGGTACCAATGTCTGCTCCAAGTGCCCAGAATTCTTCCTAACCTTTTCTGAGTATCCTTGTACCTCTGCCTGGTTCAGAAACAGAAGACTGGAATCTGGTAAAAAAGGAAGCATCTAGACTATTACAACAAACTTCTACTGCTCACAAGTGAGGCCAGTATTATTTTTACCGATTAGTGATAATGGTAAATGATATTAGTTCTTTCTATCTCTTCTAGAGAATTATATCTTCATTTAAAGGGATGATAGTCAGTAGGAAATCCATAGTTGTGAAAAAAATTATAACAAAAAAGTAAAAGACATTGTTATTTAAATGAGGAGTGAAAGAAGTGAGATTATTTTTGACCTTACAAAAATAAAAAAGAGCACTATAAAAAATGTATGCAGACAAGTTATATAGTCTGTAAAGTGGGCAGAGTCCTAGAAAGATGTTACCATCTATCAAAATGAACCAGAATATCTCAATGGGCCTATGACTAGGATTTACTGACAGTGAAACTTCCTATAAAGAAAAATCCACGTAGAGATGGTTTCATTGGTGATTTCTACTATGTGTTAAGGAAAAATTAACACAGGTATTCCAAACCTCTTCCAAAATTAGTGGAGAAGGAGATATTCAAAACTCATTTCATAAGACAACTATTATCTTACTATTTAAACAAGATAAAGAATTACAAGAAAGCTATAGACCAGTATAACTTATATCTACAGATAGAAAAATTCTTAACAAACTTAGCAAACCCAAACCAGAAACATTAAAAAAAAAAAATTATATACTACAGTCATGTGAGATTTATCCCCGGAATTCAAGGTTACATTAAAATAGGAAAATCAACTGATAAACTATGATATATTAGTATAATAAGGGCAAAAATGACCTGGCTATCCCAATAGATGCCTTAGAAGCATTTGACAAAATTCAGTATCTTTGCATGGTAAAAAACACTTAACGAACTAGGAGGAGTAAAGAATTTCCTCAACCTGATGATGGCCATATACTAAAATCTCATTGTTGACATCATACTTAATGGTGAAAAACTGGATTGTTTCCCACTAGAATCAAGATGCCTGCTGTCACAAAAATAAAAGACTGATAAGAGAAGCACGAGTGACGGGAGGAAGGGGTTACAAGGGAAGGAATGTAGATGATCTCCAGAAAATCAAGGAGAAAAGGAAAAGCAAGGAAACAGTTTCTCCCCTAGAGATTCCCAGTAGAACCAAACTTGTTACTTCCTTTATTTAGTCCAATTAAACTGATGTGGGACTTCTGAACTCCAGACTGTAAGATATTAATGTGTTGTTTTAAGCCACAAGTTTATACTAATTTGGTACAACATCACAGGAAACTAATGCATTCCATAACAGTATATCCCACCAAGTTTCAAAATATGAACCTTTTAAATGACCAGCCACAGCTGCAAGAATCTCATGGTATGAGAATGTGAGCTGGAAGAAAAGAGGAATGATAAAGGAAGCCTCCATACTCCTATTTCCAAAGAGCCTATATGTCACCACCATGTTCTCCAGAACAGATTATGAGCATCCGGAGAAATTGGACAGAGGCACCACTAGTTGAGATTTACAGGCAGTGCCTGGGAAGCACAGGAAGGTCTCTTGGGGTCTGAGTCATTTTAGAATCTAATTAACAGACCTAAGTAATCATTCAAGGATGAGGCTCTACACTAAGCCGAGACTGTTGAGTAATAGATGAAATGAAAAGGCTGGGTTCAGATGAAACAAGGAGATCTCAGGAAGCAAGAAACTGTCGGTTTATGATTTTGAGAACAGAACAGAATAGGAAACTTAAAAAAATTAACCTCATATTCAGGTAAATATGAACACCGCTTCATGATATTAAAGACTGGAAATAATGGTTTATGTGTTTTAAAATAGGGCATGCATTTGCTTTTAATACATATTTAGAAATATTTAACAAATATGATATCAGGAATTTGCTTCAGAATGATCTAGTGTTAAAATGGGGAAAGTGACAAATGTTTTGTATGGATGTGTTTGTGTGTGCTTGTGTGTTTGTGTAGAGGAAGTTTGGCTTTGGATTGATGGCTTTTGGGTATGTGATAATTTCACTATACTATTCTTTCTATCTTTTAGATTATTTATTTATTTATTGGGTGCACTGAGTCCTGATTGCTGCATGGGTTTTCTCTAGCTGTGGTGACCTGGGGCTACTCTCCTGTGGTGCACGGGCTTCTCATTGTGGTGCATGGGCTTCTCATTGTGGGCCTTCTCTTGTTGGAGTTCATGGGCTCTGGAACGTTGGCTCAGTATTTGTGGTGCATGGGCTTCGCAGCTCCCAGGCATGTGGGATCTTCCTGGATCGGGGATTGAACCAGTATCCCTTGCTTTGCAGGGTGAATTCCTAACCAAAGGACCACCAGGGAAGTCCATTTTTTTTTTTTTTTTTGTCCTACTTCTTATATGTCTAAAATTTCCCAGGTAAAGAAGTTAAAAAAGAAAAGAAAACTGGAAAGTCCTACTGTGCTAGTTGGACAGTGATAGCCAGGTTGTATAAACTAAACCCTCAAATGTTAGCATCTTCTACCATCAATTATTTTTAATATCTAATTGTGAACAGCAACCATAAATGATCTTTTCAAAACAGCACATATTTTACTTCAACTGTGTAATTAAGGCAATAGATCTTTTTCTATTTTCATATTTTCACTACATATCTGCTTTCCCTAAAAGCAACTGTGGTACTGATCACCTTATTTCTATTAAATAAGATGTCACTTTGACAAACCAATGTGACATGGCAATGTTCAACCACAGAATGAATAGTATGAAGGATTGACCTCTCCACAGAAAATTTTAATTAATTTAAAACCCTCAGATGAAAAATATGATCCTGTCTACTTGATGTCAAAGCAAGCAATACAGTTACTCAATTGATTTCCTTTTTAAGACACCAAACTTACATATACATGCTCAGCAATTTTTTTTTTTCCATTTCTGATATTCTGTCAGTGTATGGATCACATAAGGGAAATATTTTTAAATGTGCTCTGCGGCAAAAAACAGACCATCAACCACCTGATGGGATACATAAGTATTTAAATTAACCTGTTCCTCTAAACTGTTAATATGAAGGATTATGATTAATGGAAATGACTCTCTTACCTTAAAATAAATTTCCTTCCATAGATTAATTTAAGTAAAATTAATATATCTTTATGAGAAGGTAAAAAGAAGCCACAGACTAGGAGACAATCTTGGCAAAAAAATGTATCTGACTAAGGACTGATATTTAAAATATACAAATAATCTTTAAAACATTAAGAAAATACACAATCCGGTTTTAAAAATGAACAAAATACGTGAAAGAGACATCTCCCTGAATATGACATATGGAAGGCAAGTAAGTATAGGAAAATAAGTTCAATACCGTATATAAATCAGTTCAGTTCAGTTCAGTCACTCAGTCGTGTCCGACTGCTTGCCACCCGATGAACTGCAGCACGCCAGGCCTCCGTGTCCATCACCAACTCCCAGAGTTCACTCAGATTCATGTCCATCGAGTCAGTGATGCCATCCAGCCATCTCATCCTCTGTCATCCCCTTCTCTGCCTGCCCCCAACCCCTCACAGCATCAGAGTCTTTTCCAATGAGTCAACTCTTCGCATGAGGTGGCCAAAGTACTGGAGTTTCAGCTTTAGCATCATTCCCTCCAAAGAAATCCCAGGGCTGATCTCTTTAAGAATGGATTGGTTGGATCTCCTTGCAGTCCAAGGGACTCTCAAGAGTCTTCTCCAACACCATAGTTCAAAAGCATCAATTCTTCAGCACTCAGCCTTCTTCACAGTCCAACTCTCACATCCATACATGACTACTGGAAAAACCATTGCCTTGACTAGACGGACCTTAGTCGGCAAAGTAATGTCTCTGCTTTTGAATATGCTATCTAGGTTGGTCATAACTTTTGGGGATTGCAAATTAAAGCAAGACACCACTAGAGGATCTCATAAGAAATGTTGGGCTAGAGAAAGCACAAGCTGGAACCAAGATTGCCAGGAGAAATATCAATAACCTCACATTTGCAGATGACACCATCCTTATGGCAGAAAGTGAAGAAAAACTAAGAGCCTCTTGATGAAAGTGAAAGAGGAGAGTGAAAAATTTGGCTTAAAGCTCAGCATTCAGAAAACTAAAATCATGGCATCTGGTCCCATCATTTCACGGCAAATGGATGGGGAAACAGTGGAAACAGTGGCTGACTTTATTTTTCTGGGCTACAAAATCACTGCAGATGGTGATTTCAGCCATGAAATTAAAAGACGCTCTCTCCTTTGAAGGAAAGATAAGACCAACCTAGACAGCATATTAAAAAACAGAGACATTAATTTGCCAATAAAGCTCCACCTAGTCAAGGCTATGGTTTTTCCTGTGGTCATGTATGGATGTGAGAGTTAGACTGTGAAGAAAGCTGAGCGCCAAAGAATTGATGCTTTTGAACTGTGGTGTTAGAGAAGACTCTTGAGAGTCCCTTGGACTTCAAGGAGACCCAGCCAGTCCATCCTAAAGGAGATCAGTCTTGGGTGTTCACTGGAAAGACTGATGTTGAAGCTGAAACTCCATTACTTTGGCCACGTGATGTGAAGAGCTGACTCAATGGAAAAGACCCTGATGCTTTGAGGGAATGGGGGGCAGGCCGAGAAGGGGACGACAGAGGATGAGATGGTTGGGTGGCATCACTGACACAATGGACATGGGTTTGGGTGGACTCTGGGATTTGGTGATGGACAGGGAGGCCTGGTGTACTGTGGTTCATGTGGTCGCAAAGAGTCAGACACGACTGAGCGACTGAAGTGAACTGAACACACCTATTAGTAAATTTCTTTCTTTTTTTTTTTTTTTTCAATTTTTATTGCTGTTGCTGCTGCTAAGTTGCTTCAGTCGTGTCCGACTCTGTGCGACTCCATAGACGGGAGCCCACCAGGCTCCACTATCCCTGGGATTCTCCAGGCAAGAACACTGGAGTGGGTTCCCATTTCCTTCTCCAATGCATGAAAGGGAAAAATGAAAGTGAAGTTATTCAGTCATGTTTGACTCTTTGTGACCCCATCGACTACAGCCTTCCAGGCTCCTCTGTCCTTGGGATTTTCTAGGCAAGAGTACTGGAATGGGGTGCCATTGCCTTCTCTGAAATGTAGTCAGTTTACAATGTTGTGTTAATTCCAGGTGTACAGGAAAAAGATTCAGTCATACAAACACACGTATTTTCATACATATTCTTTTCCATTATAGGTTATTATAAGATGTTGAATATAGTTCTCTGTGCTATACAGTAGGGCCTTGTTGTGTACTTATTTTATTTATAACACTATGTATCTATTAACACCAAACTCCTAATTTATTCTTCCCCCACTCCTTTCCTGTTGGTAACCATAAGTTTGATTTCTATGTCTGTGAATCTATTTCTGTTTTGTAAATAAGTTCATCTGTATCATTGTCTTTAGATTTCACATGTAAGTGCTATCATGTGATATTTGCCTTTCTCTGACTATATTTAATATGATAATGTCTAGGTCCATACTTGTTGCTGCAAATGGCATTACTTCATTCTTTTTTATACCTGGGTAATATTCCATTGTATATATCTAGACCATCTCCAAGGAAAATAAATGCAAAAAACCAAAATGGCTGTCTGGGGAGGCCCTACAAATAGCTGTGAAAAGAAGAGAAGTGAAAAGCCAAGGAGAAAAGGAAAGATATAAGCATCTGAATGCAGAGTTCCAAAGAATAG
The DNA here is from genome assembly GCF_023091745.1 of Budorcas taxicolor. Taxonomy (NCBI): domain Eukaryota; kingdom Metazoa; phylum Chordata; class Mammalia; order Artiodactyla; family Bovidae; genus Budorcas; species Budorcas taxicolor. Next base: position 49,366,880 of record NC_068929.1, on the reverse strand, counting down.
CAAGAAGAGATAAGAAAGACTTCTTCAGTGATTATTTCAAAGAAATAGAGGAAAACAACAGAATGGGAAAGACTAGAGATCTCTTCAAAAAAACTATAGATACCAAGGGAACATTTCATGCAAACATGGGCTCGATAAAGGACAGAAATGGTATGGACTAACAGAAGCCGAAGATATTAAGAAGAGATGTAAAGAATACACAGAAAAACTGTAGAAAAAGGATCTTCATGACCCAGATAATCACGATGGTATGATCACTCATTTAGAGCCAGACATCTTGGAATGTGAAGTCAAGTGGGCCTTAGAAAGCATAACTATGAACAAAGCTAGTGGAGGTGATGGAATTCCAGCAGAGCTATTTCAAATCCTGAAAGATGATGCGGTGAAAGTGCTTCACTCAATATGCCAGCAAATTTGGGAAGCTCAGCAGTGGCCACAGGACTGGAAAAGGTCGGTTTTCATTCCTATCCCAAAGAAAGGCAATGCCAAAAAATGCTCTAACTATTGCACAATTGCACTCATCTCCCACACTAGTAAAGTAATCCTCAAAATTCTCCAAGCCAGGCTTCAGCAATACATGTACTATGAACTTCCTGATGTTCAAGCTGGTGTTAGGAAAGGCAGAGGAACCAGAGATCAAACTGCCAACATCCGCTGGATCATGGAAAAAGCAAGAGAGTTCCAGAAAAACATCTATTTCTGCTTTATTGACTATTCCAAAGCCTTTGACTGTGTGGATCACAATAAACTGGAAAATTCTGAGAGAGAGGGGAATACCAGCCCACCTAACCTGCCTCTTGAGAAATCTGTATGCAGGCCAGGAATCAACAGTTAGAACTGAACATGGAACAACAGACTGGTTCCAAATAGGAAAAGGAGTATGTCAAGGCTGTATATTGTCACCCTGCTTATTTAACTTCTATGTGGAGTACATCATGAGAAATGCTGGACTGGAAGAAACACAAGCTGGATCAAGATTGCCGGGAGAAATATCAATAACCTCAGATATGCAGATGACACCGCCCTTATGGCAGAAACTGAACAGGAGCTAAAAAGCCTTTTGATGAAAGTGAAAGAGGAGAGTGAAAAACTCTGCTTAAAGCTCAACATTCGGAAAACGAAGATCATGGCATCCTGTCCCATCTCTCCATGGGAAATAGATGGGGAAACAGTGGAAACAATGTCAAACTTTATTTTTTGGGGGCCCAAAACCACTGCAGATGGTGATTGCAGCCATGAAATTAAAAGACGCTTACTCCTTGGAAGAAAAGTCATGACCAACCTAGATAGCATATTCAAAAGCAGAGACATTACTTTGCCAACTAAGGTCCATCTAGTCAAGGCTATGGTTTTTCCTGTGGTCATGTATGGATGTGAGAGTTGGACTGTGAAGAAGGCTGAGCACTGAAGAATTGATGCTTTTGAACTGTGGTGTTGGAGAATACTCTTGAGAGTCTCTTGGACTGCAAGGATATCCAACCAGTCCATTCTGAAGGAGATCAACCCTGGGATTTCTTTGGAAGGAATGATGCTACCTCTGAAACTCCACCAACTTTGGCCACCTCATGCGAAGAGTTGACTCATTGGAAAAAACTTTGATGCTGTGAGGGATTGGAGGCAGGAGGAGAAGGGGACGACAGAGGATGAGATGGCTGGATGGCATCACTGACTCAATGAACGCGAGTCTGAGTGAACTCCGGGAACTGGTGATGGACAGGGAGGCCTGGCGTGCTGCGATTCATGGGGTCGCAGAGTCGGACATGACTGAGCAACTGAACTGAACTAAACTGAACTGATACCAGATCTTCTTTATCGATTCATTTATTATAATGACTGAAAGCAAAACACTGACAACATTAATATTGTTGAGCTTGTAGAGCAACACGAACTCTCATTTATTGCTGGTAGGAATGCAGAATACTACAGCTACTTGGGAATACAGCAATACAACCCAGCAATTCACTCATTGGTATTTATCCAAATGTGTTGAGTATCCATGTCCACAGAAAAGGCCACATATGAATGTTTCACAGCAGCCTTATTCATAATTGCCAAAACTTGGAAGGAACCAAGATATTCTTCAACAAGTAAACAAATGTGGTAGTAGTATAATGGAATATTATAATTTAGAGATAAAAAAGAAATGTTATCAACAATCAAACCAATGGAATTACCTTAAATGTATATTTCTAAGTGAAAGTAATTGGTTTAAAAATGTTACATACTGTGTGATTTCAATTATATGACATTCTGAAAAGGCAGAACTATGAAGAGAGTAAAGAGAATAGGGGCTTTAGGGGCTGGGTGATCCCATGGAGGATAGGAGATCTGTAAGGTAGTGAAACTACTATCTTGTATGATACTGTAATGGTGGAGATGTGTCATTAAACATTTATCAAAAGCTGTAGGATGTACAACACAAGGAATAAAATGTAAATTGAAGGCTTTACTTAATAACAGTATATCAATATCGTCTCATCTACTGTAACAAATGTGTTACACTAGTGGGAGAAGTTAAATAATAAGGGAAGCTAAGTGTGAGGTGGAGGACATGGGAATTTCTCTGTACTTTCCACTCATTGTACTAATTTTTGCTCTAAAATGAAATGCAAAACTTCTCTAAAAAATCTATTAATTAAGAAAGAATAATGAAGAGCATTTATTGATGCCCAAAGTGTAAGGGTCAAGGATGGGGGGAATATTAAGTATTCTCACTTGTTTTTATATGACACGATAACATAAATAAAGCTACACAGTCCTTGTATTGTTTTGCACACTGACATAACAGATATCCCTAGATTATAACATTTAATAAGGAGATGTTTTTATTTCAAATGGGATGTACAATATTGTGAACTGAAAATAACTAAGACTTGAGTCAATTTACTTCATTAACGGAAGTATTTTGAAGGTGAACAAAATTAAGGAGATAAAATATCTTAAATTGTTCAAGGAGATATAGCTCTTGCTTTCTTTTCATGAAAAACATCAATCAAAATGTGGTATAGAGGGAATCTTTATAACATCAAAGTTGTTTATAAAATCAAATGAACACTATGTTTCAATATGTTTGTACTGTTAGTGAATCTCAAAATATTTCTTTGATATGGCCATCGTTAATCATGGCCTTCAATACAGCTTTATCATTGTTGAATAATAATTTAGATTTGTATTATGTGAAATGCGTTGTCAATTAAGTCAAGTACAGAAATTCAAAGACTGTCTTGATCTGCAGATATTGGAAGATTATAAGTGACATCTACCATGAAATTTTAAAGAATGCTTTCTTTGAATATTATCTAAGAAAAAAATAACAATATGCAGAGCACATTTTCTTCCAGGAAACACACTCATAAATCACACAGTGTAGAATATAAGCACCTTTTCCAATTTTTCAATGCCAGTATCAACATTTCTATAACATTTCTAATCCCCAAAGAAATTATATATTGATATTTTAACAATTTAAAACCATTATGCAGCTTTAATTAATATCTAGCTTGTGACTACCTCTCACATTTGTAGAATATTTGAGCATTTTATAGACTGTGAAGTTTTGTATTACAAAGATAAATAAAAGATATGTTGAAGAGTTAAAACTGAGATTAATCAGTATTAATGTTTATCTGTTAATGTTTCAACAACTATCATATAGTTATGAATAACTCAATTTTCTTGCACTGAATACACACATTTACTACTTTTTTTTAAAAAAAATTTTATTTCTTTTTGGCAGTCTGTTCTCTCCTGTATATTGTAAGAACCCAGAGGCAGGGGGCATGTCTGTATAAATTACATTGTGTTACATCATGTGACATAGTCTGTGAATATAAAGTTATAATTAAATGTTGATTAAGTAAATAGTGTTTCATAAGGTGACTCACAAACTGGAATCAAGATTTCTGGGAGAAATATCTGCAATCTCAGATATGCAGATGATACCACTCTAATGGCAGTAATTAAAAAGAAACTGAAGAGCCTCTGGAAGAGGGTGAAAGAGGAGAATGAAAAAGCTGGCTTAAAACTCAACATTCAAAAAATTAAGATCATGGCATCTGGTCCCATCACTTCATGGCAAATAGAAGGGGGCAAAGTGGAAACAGTGACAGACTTTATTTTATGGGGCTCCAAAATCACTGCAGATGGTGACTGCAGCCATGAAATTAAAAGACACTTGCTCCTTGGAAGAAAAGCTATGACCAACCTAGACAGTGTATTAAAAAGGAGAGACATCATTTTGCTGACAAAGGTCTGTCTAGTCAAGGCTATGGCTTTTCCAGTAGTCATGTATAGACGTGAGAAGTGGACCATAAAGATGGTTGAGTGCTGAAAATGTGATGTTTTTGAATTGTGGTGCTGAAGAATACTCCCGAGAGTCCTTTGGGGTTCACGGAGATCAAACCAGTCAGTCCTAAAGGAAATCAACCCTAAATATTCATTGGAAGGACTGATGCTCAAGCTGAAACTCCAATATTTTGACCGCCTGATGTGAAGAGATGACTCATTGGAAAAAAAACCCTGATGTTTGGGAAAGATTGAGAGCAGATGGAGAAGGGAGTGACAGAGGATGAGACAGTTAGATGGCATCATGCACACAGTGGACATGAGTTTGAACAAACCCTGGGAGATAGTGAAGGCCAGGTGAGTCTAGTATGCTACAGTCTATGGGATCTCAGAGTCAGACACAACACAGCAACTGAACAAGAACAGGAACAAACTTGTTAATAATTTTCTTTTCTTCTTTCTCACCTTGTATTCCTTCATTTTTCTTCAGTGGAAGTATTTATATTTTTCCTGAAACAATGACTTAAAAAAAAAAAAAGATGTGTTATGAATGTAAGAATTTAAATTATTCTACTTTTTATTTCATTAAATTTGTTTCTTGTTTATATCTCCCAGGAGAAGGCAATGGCAACCCACTCCAGTACTCTTGGCTAGAAAATCCCAGGGATGGCAGAGCCTGGTGGGGCTGCCGTCTATGGGGTCACACAGAGTTGGACACGACTTAAGCAACTTAGCAGCAGCAGCAGCAGCAGTATATCTCCCAAAATGTTTATATTAATATACATTCTATCAAAGATAAAATACATGAAATTATTGGCTGAAACCTTTGCAGTGAAAAATAATAAAGCTCCTCAAATATTTCAAGATATATCATAGACTTTCAGAAACTTAACACTTCCAGAAACTAGATAAATTATTATATTTTGGCAGATAATTTTCCTTATACTAACTTATTCATTCACTTTCATGAATAACTATAATTATTATTTTCAAAAGTCAGAATAATGTATTAGTTTTTGTACAAAAACAAATTGGTATGTTATAAAGTCTCCATATCCCATTCAGTTCAGTTCAGTTCAGTTCAGTTCATTTCAGTCGCTCAGTTGGTTCTGACTCTTTGTGACCCCATGAATCGCAGCATGCCAGGCCTCCCTGTCCATCACCAACTCCTGGAGTTTATCCAAACTCATGTGCATTAAGTCGGTGATGCCATCCAGCCATCTCATCCTCTGTCATCCACTTCTCCTCCTTCCCCCAATTCCTCCCAGCATCAGGGTCTCTTCCAATGAGTCAACTCTTCACATGAAGTGGCCAAATTATTGGAGTTTCAGCTTTAGCATCAGTCCTTCCAATGAACACCAAGGACTGATCTCCATTAGGATGGACTGGTTGGATCTCCTTGCAGTCCCAGGGACTCTCAAGAGTCTTCTCCAACACCACAGTTCAAAAGCATCAATTCTTTGGCACTCAGCTTTCTTCACAGTCTAACTCTCACATCCATATATGACCACAGACAAAACCATAGCCTTGACTAGGTGGAGCTTTATTGGCAAATTAATGTCTCTGCTTTTTATTATGCTATCTATGTTGGTCATAACTTTCCTTCCAAGGAGTAAGTGTCTTTTAATTTCATGGTCATATCCCATTACCTGCCATTATTACAAACCTTTGGAGAAATTCACTTTATTCAATAGTACTTTTATGCATTTATTTTTTCAATTATGTAAAAAATATATTGTGTGCATTTACTATGTACCAGTGGGCTTCCCCAATGACCCAGTGGGCTTCCCCAATGACCCAGTGGGCTTCCCCAATGACCCAGTGGGCTTCCCCAATGGCTCAGTGGGTAAAGAATCCACCTGCAGTGCAGGAGATACGGGAGATACGGGTTCTATCCCTGGGTTGGGATGATCCCCTGGAGGATGAAATGGCACCTGACTCCACCTCATCCCCTGAAAAATCCCATGAACATAGAAGTCTGGTGGCAGATTGTCCACAGGGTGGCAAAGAGTCGGACACAACTGAGCCACTAAGCATGCATATACCTCACTTTTGGAAACATGATGAGAAAGTGATTGAGTAATAGAGAATTTTTTCTAGAACATCCAGTTCAGTAGGAAACTCAAACAAATAATTTTCTTATTAAAATGTAGTGTGAAAATATGAAAAGAGGAAATTAACCTTTTCTTAGTAAAACGAGAGAGGTCTTCAAAGCTAACACACAAAAGGTAAATTGAAGTTGCCAGGAAAATAGTAGTCTGAGTGTGTATTTAATGTTTGTGTCAATGTGTATGCGTGTATGTCTATGTCTTTGTGTTTGTGTTGTGTGTATAGGAGGGGAGATGAATTCAAAACTCAGAAACACCAGTAACAAAAGATGAGCAATTGATAGAGTTTCAGTTAAGACTGATTTAATTATTCTAAAATAAGCCTATTTTACTTTGATTCTTGTAACTTTGCCTTTGAAGAGTCAGCTGCTACCCTGGGAAGTATTTCTTCCTTATTAATCTGAATCCACTGCAATGAATCATCTCGAGTACCTTGGTGCCCATGTAATTTCCAAAAAAAGGCCTCAAAATTACTTCTATCCCACAAACTCTTCAGTATCATTCTCTCACTTCAGTATCATTCTTCAGTATCATTCTCTCACTCTCTTACATAGAAATGCAATCTTTTTCATAACTTCCTTAAATTTATGCAGGTTCTGTGATTGCCTCAATTATTATTAATAATATGGGGCAGAAGTAAGACTGTGCTGGTTTTGGGACATAGTGTTTAACAAGTCTGTCAGCTTTCACTTCCTGTGCTTGTAAGCAGGCTACTGCTAAGAAGGTCAACTACTGTGATCACAGTGTTGTGAGGAGCCAGACTCATGTGGAAGATGAGTCTTCATGTGTAGAGATTTAGAGAGGCTGAAAGGGCCAATTGTGAGTGTATGTCTGTTCTGAAAGTTGACTCTGGACCAGGCCACCCCAGCTAATGCACTGTCTATAATGCACTAATGCTGGCTAAACCCTTCCTGCATTTCTGGTCCACAAAATGGTGGGAAAAAAAAAAAAATTTAAGTCGCTATTTTTTAATTATTGTTGAATTGTAATTGATTTACTGTTAAAGCCTTTATACTTTGAGGGTGTTTCTTATATAAGATTATATAAAGAAAACAAGCTACTTGAAATTTAAAGAAACACTTTAAGTTTTCTGTTTGGCTATTAAAAGAGAGAGGGACTTCCCTGGTGGTCCCATGGTTAAGACTCTGCACTGAGCTTCCTGTGCAGGGAATCAATCCTTGATCAGGAAATTAAGATCCCACATATGCTGGGATGGAAAAAAAAGAGAGAGAGAGAGAGAGACAGTAGAGGCGTATGCATGAAATAAGTCAACATGAAAACATAAGCAGAGGCAACCCTCTGCAAGGCAGGAGAGAGACTTTAGGAAAAGGGAAACTGCTGACAGTTTGGACTTCTAGCTTCCCCACTGTGAGAAATTAATTTCTATTGTTTAAGCGACTCAGTCTGTGATATTTTGTCATGATAGCCTTAGCAAACTAATGAAAAAGTTAATATTTGTTAAATGCTCATCTCCTGCCAGAGTGTATACAAAGCATTTAATGCAGTTAATTTCATTGATTCTGTTTTTTTCTTTTTTTTTCTTGAAGTACAGTGGATTTGCAATATTATGTTAGTTTTATGTGTACAGCATAGTGAATCAGTATTTATGCAGATTAGACTCATTATAAGATATTATAAGATAATGGCTATAATTCCCTGTGCTATACAGTATTATCTTGTTGCTTATAGTAGGGTCATTGATATTTCATGAGGATTATGTCTCAGCTCTTTTATTGTTTATTTCAGATGAGAGGTGCTTGTATGACAAAGAATTATTGAAATCTATACAAATTTTATATAACAGCGGTCCCCAACTTTTTGGCACCAGGGACTGCTTTCATAGGACAGGGGGAGCGGGGAGGGGGAGGGTGGGCATGGTATCAGGATGACTCAAATGCATTATTTTATTGTGCATTTTATTTCTATTATTATTACATTGTGTTATATAATGAAACAACTGTACAACTCACCATGATGCAGAATTAGTGGAAACCCAGAGCCTGTCTTCCTGTAACTAAACAGTCCCACCTGGAGGTGATGGGCGATAGTAGAGTTTGGGCTCCTATGAGAATCTAATGCGACCACTGATCTGACAGGAGGTGGAACAGTGAGTGATAGTGAGTGACTGTAAATACAGATAAAGCTTAACTTGCTGCCTGCCCTCCTGCTGTGTAGCCGAGTTCCTAATAGGCCACAGACTGGTACTGGCCCGTGGCCCAGGGTTTGGGATTCCTTGCTATATACAATATAAAACACGGAGCAAAAAATTATTTTAATGTGAAGAGGGCAAGTGTGCAAAATTCTTCTAGGCCACTTTGAGCTCTCTTCTGGATTCATCTCTAATGTTTCTGAAAGATCTTCACCAACTATAGGGCACACATTAAATTTCACACTTCTCTTGAATTTTCTTTTCATTCTTCAAGCAGGAAAAAAAAAGGCTATTTAATTTTATTTGGGTACTTTCTGTTTATGAAAATATGTTTTGTTTCTTTACCAAACACTTATATTTTTGACAGTTGTCTATGCTTTTAGGCTTTGAACATATATTTTGTATAAAGAAATAGAGAAGGCTTTTGGACTGAGGAAAAGAATGAATATTGGGTCTATCAAAGATGTGTAACTCCTGGGGTCACTTTCCTAGAAGCGGTTTCCATTTTTATGAGGTTTTCATGAATTTATGAAGTAGTAGGGTTAGATGAGAGATGAAGGGAATAATGTTTTATTGTTGATGTTTATTTTTCCCTGCCCAAGATATTCTTTAGTAGTCCTTTCTGAATATTTTATATTTTTCCTCCCTTGCTCAAATGTTATTATCAGTGAAGTTATTCTTGGAATGCAAATGGCAAAATGCTTTGAACTATCGGCATGGATCACTGTGACTTATTCTCAAGACAAAAAATGAAAAACACAACTCCCAACTGCCTCCTCAAGTTCCCTATCACAGAATCATCTTAACTGTCTCATTAGATGAACTTTGTTTCTACACCTGGAATTACTTTGTTTTCTATGATAATGCCCCTAAGCTATTTTGTATTTATTCCTACGTTTCCTTCCTTCCAATTTCAAAAGATTCTATGTCTTTATAAAGTATTGACCCATAGTGATTCCTTGTTCTTTACATTTTCAGAAGTTCTAGGGGCTGTATTTCTGTATCATAATAATACGTTATACTTTTTTTCCCATCTTAAAACAAAATGAAATCTTTCTTAAATGTGCATTCCTTTTTTAAAATAACTGGCTGTTCAAATCCACTAAAGCATTTCTACAAATCTTTGCTTCCCCTTCTTTATTCCAAACTCATTCTTTAGTCCATTTGAATCTGGTTACTATTAAAATGACTTGACGACTAGTTGCTTCTAATTACTCGGATTAATTGGCTCATTTTGTTGCCATTTTACCTGATCTAGGAAGTATTTGGCATTATTAATAATTTACTTTGGGCTTCCCTGTTAGCACAGTCTGTAAAGAATCCACCTGCAATGAAGGAGACCTCTTAGGAGACACAGGTTTGATTCCTGGGTTGGGAGTATAGTTACTTTCAGTTCAGTTCAGTTGCTCAGTCGTGTCCGACTCTTTGCGACCCCATGAATCGCAGCACACCAGGCCTCCCTGTCCATCACCAACTCCCGGAGTTCACTCAAACTCAGGTCCATTGAGTCAGTGATGCCATCCAGCCATCTCATCCTCTGTCATCCCCATCTCCTCCCGCCCCCAATCCCTCCCAGATTCAGTCTTTTCCAATGAGTCAACTCTTTGCATGGTGGCCAAAGTACTGGAGTTTCAGCTTCACCATCATTCCCTCCAAAGAAATCCCACGGCTGATCTCCTTGAGAATGGACTCGTTGGATCTCCTTGCAGTCCAAGGGACTCTCAAGAGTCTTCTCCAACACCACCAAAAGCATCAATTTTTTGGCACTCAGCTTTCTTCACAGTCCAACTCTCACATCCATACATGACCCCTGGGAAAACCATAGCCTTGTCTAGACGCACCTTTGTTGGCAAAGTAATGTCTCTGCTTTTGAATATGCTATCTAGGTTGGTCATGACTTTTCTTCCAAGGAGTAAGAGTCTTTTAATTTCATGGCTGCAGTCACCATCTTCAGTGATTATTTTAAGGGACAGTATTATAGACTCCTTTATTTTTTCACTTACCTACCATATTTCCTATATTTTAGTCTTGTTTTACTGCTTCTTCTGTTCTGTCTCCTGTTTTTTTCATGGCCACTCTACCTGCCTACCTGTTTGGCAAGATAATGTAGAACAAAAGCAATCAGTCAGTGCCTCTGTTTGCAGGATGTGGTGGAATGCAAGAAATCAAGGTAGAATTGTTTCCCCATGGGCTTCCCAAGTAGTGCTAGTGGTAAGAACCTACTTGTCAATGCAGGATATGTAAGAGAGGCAGGTTCAATCCTGGGTCTGGAAGATGCCTTGGAGGAGGAAATGGCAACCTGCTCCAGTATTCTTGCCTGGAGAATCCCATGGACAGAGGAGTCAGGCAGGCTATAATCTATGGGGTTGCAGAGTCAGACACGACTGAAGGGACACAGCACGCAGCCTAAGGTAAAGAGTGGTTAACACAGCATATGAAATTCTGCTTGAACTTGTCTCACAACTTGTATTTCCCCATACCTCATGTACAACTCTGCGTTCTATTAAAATTCTTAATGATTATTCCAAATACCTTAGTCTTTATGCCTTTTCAGTAGGTTAGAATTCTTTCTCTACATGTCTTTTGATCCTAGCTTAGCTGTATGTTTTCTATATAACTCTTTTGACCACTGCCCTTTTATGTAGAATCTGTAACTCTGTTGACTTCACAAGGTGCAGTTTTCTCTTATGCATTATCAGATTTTTTTTTTTTTTTTTTTTTGCTTCTTGAACCCTCCAGGATCATAAAAATCTGCCCCAGTAATATTCCACCTTAAGGCAACAAAAACAGGAACAGCAGTGACAACAGTAACAGTAACCACTGAACCTTTAAAACACATTTACTCTCTGGATACCACAATCATTTCTATTACTCTATGATTTTATGTTTCCTCTTCATAGTAAAACTTCTCTAAAGATCTGTCAGCTCATTTAATATACATCCCTCTAAAGAATGACTCATATCCTTACCCTTCCAAAACTACTTTTTTTTAGATAAACCAAATCATTGTTATTATTAGATACAAGCATGCAGTTAGTCTATTGAATTGCTATTGAAATTTGAAAATGCTTACTCACAGTTTTCTAGCTCACAATTTCTACACCTAGCTCATTTAGAAAACAGCTACTAGAGCAGTGCTCATCTGTGGATTCTTCTCCCTTGCTTCTGGCAGTCACTTTCTGTCTTCTGAACTCTTGGCTTAGTGGTAGTAAAAGCTCTGCCACTGTTAGCCATGGGTTCACAGAGCATCCACTGTGGTTTTCCTAAGCCCCACTTGCATGTTTGTAATTAATCTCTATATGAAAAAATGAACCCACCTTACATGATCCTAGTGTGAGTGGGCTCTTTTTCTCCCACTGTGACTCTGACTGATCAGTGCTAAATGTCTTATCCTGGAATAAGAGGTGATTATGTGAATTTGGTGGGAGGACAGGGTCAGGGCAAAGGTATTGTAAAGGTTGGCAGAACTCTGCCAGGTCCAGGTCCAAAATACAGGGCTAAATCTGCATCTCCTTGAGCTTTCTCTGTGTTGCTTCATTCACCACTCTCCTCCCATAGATTCTGTAACAGTTTCCTGGTTTTCCTCTAGCTCAATGGCTACACCTTGTCAGTCTACTTCTATGAGCATATCCTTTATTTTATGTATTCTGAACAGGGTTTGATCCTATACTCTTTTCTTTTCTATACCTAACCCCCCCAACCCTCATGATTGCATATATTATTCTCAGATTGTGAAGACCATGTATATGGTGATAATGCCACAAACTTACACCTGCATTCCAGATCTCTATCAAGTTCCAAACAAATCTCTAACTGTATATAGCCACTAAGAGGGCTTCCCACATGGCGCTAGCGGTAAAGAACCCGCCTGCTAATGCAGGAGATGTTAGAGACACAGGTGCTATCCCTGTGTCAGGAAGATCCCCTGGAGGACAGCGTGGCAACCCACTCCAGTATTCATGCCTGGAGAATCCCAAGGACAGAATAGCCTGGCAGGTTATTATGGTCCATAGGGTCACCAAGAGTGGGACACTGAAGCAAGTTTGCATGCACAGACACATAGCCACTCAGAATGGTAAAGCCATCTTGAATTTAACATGTGCAAAATAGAATTTCCCTCCAAATCTGCCCCTCACCTCAACCTCCTCAATTAATTAAGTATCCAGTTCATACCAAAATATTGTTCCTCCTCTTTCCTCATTGCCTATATCCAACCTTCAATACATCCTAAAAGATCTGCACTTGAAATGTACCTAAGTCATCCTATCTCTCTTTATCTCTGCCATCCAAGTTAAAGTCATAGTCCTTAGTCATTTCTAATGTCATTTAATTCAATCTTTCTTGTTTCCATTTAATGCTATCAATTCATAGTCCATATAGGAAGCCAGAGTTATATTTTTTGAACTATAACTGAAGTAAAGTCACTCCCAATTTTAAAAGTGTTAGATGACTTCACAGTGAATTAATGCTAAAAATAATCTAACTTATCTTCAAATTTACCATCAACTACAAGACAGTTCTTAATTTTGCTTCTGACTATATCTTCATTATAATCTCATGCTAAAATTTCCTCTTGTTTACTAACTCCAGCACCAACAGCCTGTGTCTGTTACTTGAGCTTGCCTTCCTTCATCCTTTTCCCTCCTATTTAGGCATAGACATTGTGATTGAAGCCACACAAGTGCTCTTATGATAAAAAGTGAAACATATGCAGGTGACTAAGACCCATCTGGTGAGTTTTTTGGGGAAGGGAGATGATATGTTTGGAGCCTGATGGTGCATTAGTCCTGCACTGCCTACCACTGGCCCATGGACAGAGGAGCCTGGGGTGCTACAGTGCATAGGGTCGCAAAGAGTCACTCATGACTGTAGAATGTACACACTCCTACCACTGGACTTGTTATATGAAATAGATACCACCTGTGTGTTTCCACCAATATTACTTGTAACTGCAGTAACAATAATAAAAACAGTACATTTTGGTTTAACATACTTACACAGTTTTGACTGATAAATCTTCATTATTATGGTGTTATCTTACCTGCATTGCTGAAATTAATACAGCTTTTCAAGCTTCCTTTTGATAAGTTTTACATAGTGCCACTATTTTCACCAGATATGAGCTTAGAAAACTAGAAAGCACAGGAATTTGGAGCATGCCCTACTGCCTAGAAGGAATAAGGCTCTTCTAAAGTCTTTCCCATGATGAACAGGACTTTGTTAGGTAGAACTCTCTGGAAATCTTTCATGATGATTGCTTTCCTCTCTACTTATAGTGCCACAGAGTCTTTCCTGACTTTAACAAGTGAGAACCTAGTGGGATAGCTGCAGATAAAACCAAAGAGGAACTTCCCCACTGGACCATAAAACTGGCTCTGTGGACTTCTGAAGTTCATGTTAGTCTATATTCAGTCCCAGCAATTTCACAGTATTACCGTTTAAATGGCCTTCCAGTTTATGGCTCCAGAACTTTTGTGTATAGATCTTTGTTGTCATTTTATATATTCACCTTTCTCTCCACATTTCAGGGTGGCTGTTTGTCCTGCACCTCAATTCTCTTGCAAGTCTAAATGAAGTTATAGTGTTCCAATGTACTTAGTGTTTTTAGTTGTTTGTTTTCTTTATAATTGAAGTAATGCTGTCCAATCTCTTTGCATACCAGAGCAGAAACTGGAAGTCTGGAAGACAGATTTTTGATATTTCAGCTTCAAAGAGACCCATCACTTTATTCATATTCCCTTTGCAAGAACTACTGACATGGCCTTACCTAAATACAAATGGGTATGGAGCATATAGTCCCTGCTTAGGCAAATATTGGACTGGCCAAAAAGTTTGTCTGATTTTTTCTATAACACCTTATGAAAAACCCTGAGCAAAAGTTTTTTGGCCAATCCAGGGTTTTCTCTGTGAGGAAGAAGTGCAGATTTGGGTGGTCAAATAGATTTTCAGTCACAGACCATATAAAGGAAAAAAGAAAAGTCTTCTCTAAATGCAGGGCCTCTTTGTTTAGATATACAGGAAAATTACTGAGATACTAAATTTTGCCCTTGTCTGTTTCAGTTCTTGTGTGGTTTGTGTGTGTGTGTGTGTGTGTGTGTTTTTTTTTTTCCTAAAGATATCCTATCCTCTAATTTTTGACTTAGGTTTTATTTTTGTGCCTTCTTTTAATGTATATGATACCAATAGAGACTTTCTTTCCTTTATAACTGCATCTACTGTAAAAAGCCTGACATATTTTGAGTTTAAGGAAAATTTATTAAATACTGAATAAAATAATACAACCATATGATATTGAGTATATTTTCTTGCATGTTATAAATACATTAATATAAAATCCTGACTTAACTTCCTATATTATAACTGAGATCAATTCATTGCAATTCAGTATAGGAAATATTATCATTCAGTATTAAGATGATTATGTTAACTGTTTCTCAGAATTGAAAGTAATACCTATAAAGTTGGGCTTCCTAGGTGATGCTAGTTAAAGAACCCACCTGCCAAGGCAGGGGATGTAAGAGATCCAAGTTTGATCCCTGGGTTGGGAAGATCCCCTGGAGAAGGAAATGGCATCCCATTCAGTTATTCTTGCCTGGCAAATAGTATGGACAGAGGAGCCTGGCTGGCTACAGTCCATGGGGTCACAAAGAGTCATACATGACTGAAGCCACTTAGCACACACACCTATAAGGTTAAGTTTGAAGAAATTGGAGCTATGAATCACTATTGAAAATAAATCATAAATTTTCACTGATTTGTACATGAAAATAAATTATGCATCTTCTTTTAAATTTGTTAATGCATTCCTTTAACTTAAAATATGATATTCCATAGTTGTGTCTCTCTATATATACAGATGCATGGCTACTAAGGGTAAATAGTGTATTTCAATGCAAGTCACACTGATTTACTGCCAACTAATGGGCAACTTTTAGATGAATAAGGCTATAAATGTTTGTAAACATTGGATTCCACATAACACATCTCCTCAGGGAGCTGTTTCATGTTAATGAGCTTTATACTTTTGAATCTGTAATACCCCAAAGAACACAAAGCAATAATGCTATCATCAAAGCATAATGTGGAGCAGTTCATTCTGATAACTTAGTGAAAAAGGTCTTTTCTGTATATACAAGGCTGGATAAAGCAAATGAAATAAATTAACTTGGAGCTGGCCACAAATTATGCTGGATGATATAAGCACAGTGATATAATAAAACTGAATTATTATAACATTGTTATGCAGTAGAATACATTTACATTAACAGTGCCATATAGAAAGGACAATAGATTTGAACTCCAATGATCTATTTTAGCTTCTACTTTTCTAGTTACTAAATCTGTGTTTCAAAGTACCATACATAAATTCTGAGACCCAGTTTTCTTACCTATAAAATGTCAGTGATATGCATTTACTATTTTGTTCTCCTTTCCCAGAAAATGTTGTAGATGGAAGGATTTCACATGTAGAAATAACCAGCAACTGTTGAAAATGCAGAATCTAATTAGAGAATTCAAAGTGCCAGTTGCAGAACTGGGACATGGACATAACTGAGGAGGTTAAAATGACAGCAGTCTGTGAAGTTTTCAACAGAGAGCTCATAGACAGAAAAGAATGAAGAGATAAGGGCAGAACTTGAAACATTTCTCTCATCAACCTCTGTCATGAAATTCCATTTTGTATATCCCAATACCTACTGGCCATGTCAATGCAAATATAACACAGACACACAATAGACACAAAAGAGTGAAAGTATATTAAAATCATTAGAAACTTTCTAAACTATATTTAGAAATTAAATTTTTGTTGGTTTCTATGATCATGATCATGAGATTATGACCATTAGCAGTGCATTATCTCCAGTTAGTTCCATATATTTAGCAGTACTTACGGTGATGCTAAAGGACCATGGACATTTATCTTGATTTTACATGTTTCATGTATTTCTCATTATTATCGAATTCCTATAATTTTTCAGTTCAGTTCAATCTCTCAGTCATATCCAGCTCTTTGCATCCTCATGGACTGAAGAACACCATGCTTCCCTGTCCATCACCAAGTCCTGGAGCTTGCTCAAACTCATGTCCATGGAATTGATGATGCCATCCAACCATCTCATCCTCTGTTGTCCCCTTCTCCTCCTGCTTTCAATCTTTCCTAGCGTCAGAGTCTTTTCCAATGAGTCTGTTCTTCGCATCAGGTGGCCAAAGTATTGGGGCTTCAGCTTCAGCATCAGTCCTTCCAATGAATATTCAGGACTGATTTCCTTTAGGATTGACTGGTTTGATCTCCTTTCAGTTCAAGGGACTCTCAAAAATCTTCTCTAATACCACAGTTCAAAAGCATCAATTATTTTTAGAAAAGGTAAATAATATATGAATAAATAGAATGCAATATTCATTTATTTGATATTAAGATGTATGACTAAAGGTATATGTTATATATATTGAAATTTCATAGATTAAGCTTTTGTCATAATTGCTAGTATATATAAACGCCTAATGTATTCTAGATATTTTGAAAGAGTATATATGTTTACCAAAATATTTGAATTCATTATTCTAAATTTATAGGTTTGACCTAAGATTATACAGGTTAGGTCAATTATTGTTGATCACATGGTCCTAATTTAGTTAATTTTTTTTTTTAGTTAATTTTTAAATTCAGGCAGTTTTACCTCAGAGAGAGCATACTTTATATCTATACCATAAACTTCCTATATGTATAGTAATTCATGGAAATGGTAGAATACTAATTATTACATTCACATACGCTTATATGAACACATTTTTATTTATAAATCTGTTTTTATTCTCTAATGTACCTATATGAGAAAGTCAAAATACTTTTGCAGAAGCTAGTAACTGCATGCAGTCTGAAAACTTAGCTTCTCTTACTCTTTCTCCCTCATTGCTGACATTATTAGAACAATTCGTAATTCTTTCAAGATAATATTCAGGAAAGAAGAGAAAATGGTCTCTTTAAGAGAAGAAAAAATAGTCAGGTTTAAGGTCATATATGATGCTGCACCACAATCAAATACTCTTTTTATTCCTTTCTTCCTTTATATTTTCATAAAGCTTTTACCTAACAATTCACATACTAATGAATTTTTCACGTAGTGATTTTTTTTTTTTTTTTTTTTGCTTATGCCAGAATGAAAAGGAAAACCATTATCTGTTCAGTTTCAAGCTATGGTTAGTTATTTCCTCTACCATTTTATTCTATACAGTAGATATTTATCTTTGATCTTACTAAAGCAAAGGATGCAGAAGAAGTAACAATGGAAAATATTTGTAATCATAGTGACTTCTAGAAACCACTCTTTTACATAATATTTTGGTATAAGCAGTGGTAAGATTATTTGACCTAATTATGTGGTCCTCTACACTTTTATTTTTTACTCAAAAGTGAAAGTCACTCAGTCAAGTCCAACTCTTTGTGACCCCATGGACTATATACAGTCCAGTCCAGACTATGTAGTTTGTGGAATTCTCCAGGCCAGAATAGTGGAGTGGGTAGTCTTTCCCTCCTCCAGGATCTTTCCCAACCCAGGGATCGAATCCATTTCTCCCTCATTGCAGGAGGATTTTTCACCAGCTGATCTACCAGGGAAGCCCCAAAGGAGCTTCTGTTTTGAGTTAAAGGAAGATCAAGAAAGTAATAATTCTCCCTGAAGGACAGAGGCAAGAACACTAGAAAAAAAGAAACTGAAGAAGACAAAGACTATAGAGAAGAAGGAAGAGGAGGAAGTGAAGAAAAAAATGAGAAAAAATAAAAGGAAGAAAAATAAGGAGTTGGAAGAGAAAGGAGGAATGGCAATAGCAATAACAACAAAATGATTTATGTTTAATAAGAAAGTCACTGAACTTTCCCAGTTCCAGTTCCAGTTCAGTTGCTCAGTCATGTCCGACTTTTGCAACCCCATGAACCACAGCACTCCAGGCCTCCCTGTCCATCACCAAATGCCAGAGTCTATCCAAACCCATGTCCATTGAGTCAGTGATGCCATCCAACCACCTAATCCTCTGTCATCCCCTTTTCCTCCTTCCCTCAATCTTTCCCAGCATCAGGGTCTTTTCAAATAAGTCAGCTTGCCGGGGTCCAGCCCTAGTGGATCCAGGGTGATTCGAAGGTGGGGATGGAGTCGGTGTCCTTGGAAATAACTTATTTAATTACAGATAGAGAGGGATTAGAAAATTAGCAGAGAAAAAGAGGCTGAATAACTTGGTTTACATGGAATACCAATCACCACCTACGTAGGCCACAGGTGTCTTCCCGTTCTCCCGAAGGAGAGGAGGCACTGAGACCTCCCTGGTCCGATCTTAGAAGCCCAGGCAAAATTAGCAGGCTTGGTGGGTACCCATGCACCAGATGGGAATTCAGCCAGAAAAACAGAGAGCAAGAAAGAAGCGACATGGGGGAGTCAGTCTTTCTGGAAACTGATCTGATTTCTTTATTTTGGGGTTTGCTTATATACCTTTTGTTATACATAGGGATGAATACAGAGTCTCGTGGGGGTCAGCAGTCCTGAGCTTTATCAAAATCAGGTGCTTCACATAAATATATAAAAAAGTCTTAGTGGTTTTACATCATCTTCTGGCCATGAGACCTGCTGACATTTTATGATCCTTTCTTTCTGATAACCAAAAAACTTATTTTTTTCCAAGGGTGTTTTTTCTTAAACCAGGCACCACCCTCCAAATAAAGTTTCATTCCTATAGGGTGAGGGTGTAGTGAGTTACAATCAAGAAAGGAATTTATTTAACCCAAGGTTAACATGATTAATCTTAAAGGTTAATACTTATTTCTCCTATATGCTTAAATGTTAATAGTTGTTTCTCCTATATGTTAGTTATATTCATTATAAGGGCAGGGAATACAGAGATTTAGCAGCGAACATCAGCCCAACAAATGAAAATCCTTTCACCAATGTTCCCCTAAAGATCTATTTAGTCTTAAGGTAGTGATAAAATTACATTTTTACATAGCAAGGACACAGTGATTTATAACAAAGTACAGTGATCTATTACAAAAGAGAAAATTCATTAACTCAAAAAGTCTAGTATTGCTAACCTTAAAAACTATTATATTTCCTTTCCATTTTCCAAATGCATTGATTAATATATTCCCAGGTACCTAAGGATATGGAGGCCTGGTGGCAATCATTGACTCAACAGTGAGAAAAGCCCTATGCTAATTAAGACTCTCAAAATACTCCAAAACTCTCTGTGCTGTTTATGGTTGAGAGGTAGTAAACAATCATGTGCATAGTGGCAGGAGTATGGATAATCCTGTCACACAAGCTAGTTTGCCAGCAGAGAGGTTTGACCTGAGACACACTTGTCCCACCCAGGGCAGGGCATTAACAGCAATTAATGGCACAACAAATGAAAAACCCTTCACCAATATAATTCCTAACCAGCCCACTATACTGACAATTTCCCAAAAGAATTTGCCTTTAGTAAGTGTAAAATATCTTGTGCCTCTCAGGTTGGGAGGCTGTAAACAAGCACATGTGGCTGGAGGAACCTATACAGGCGGGCTAGATAACCTTCAGAGGAGTCCGTAAGCTGAAACACTCTTGTCATGCCCAGGAATTTTTATTGACTGGGAGCTGCACGTTTACTCCTTCTCCAAGAGAACCGGTGGGGAACAGCCCCCCGTAAAGTCAGAGGTGTAGGCGAGAGCATGAAACAGTAAAGTAGATAGACTCTGGTTTTGGGGGTAGATGCTCGGCACAGGGGGTTTCCTGAGGCTTGATCACACTTTTGCGTATGCCAAGCCTCTTTCCTCACAACCTTTGCCATGGGCGGAGTTCCACATCAGGTGGCCAAAGTATTGGAGTTTCAGCTTTAAAATCAGTCCTTCACATGTTAACAAAATGGATTACAACGATATGTTTTTTTCTAAATATTTTTGTAAATATTCACTAAAATTTTTATAAATATAGATTTTTCCTCCCTAACTACTGAATTCTCAATCTTCTGTCCATGCCTTCCAGTCATTAAACCTTACCTGAAGCCTGATGTAAAAGGAACCAAGTTGATGCAAGCCAGGCTTCTGTGGCATAGACCAGGTCAAACAGATGACAAAATGTGATGAATTCAGTACTTTTACTTCAAAGATTTTCATTTTAATTGAAGTATTTACCTTGGTACACATTAATACATAACTACTTTTTCATGTGTGGGTATACCTGCTTATTTGGAGTCATCTTAAATAGATTTTGGAAAGCACTTAATGACCTTTAAAATTGTAAGGGCAAAAACAACAAATAATTCCAAATTGTAGAACACGTAGTACCTCAACACTGTGCCCACTGATGCAGGATAAAGATTAACGATGAGTCCACCTGAAACTTTTGTTTAAGAAGTCAGTCACTGCCAAGTGAGAGGCTTATACATTTTCATTTTTTCTGTTTATATTTCCTTATCTTCTTTTTGGAAGGAATCATTCTTCTAACTTCATTGAGAATCACTGCCTCAGTTTTCTTCATGGTTTTACTAGCGATACAGGCATTCAAATATGTAATTAATTTTTAAATGATAATTCTAGCAGGCAGAACGATGCCCCTACCATGTGCTTAACCCTGGAACCTATAAACATGTTTCATTTCATGGCAAAGGGGAGATAAGTTTGCAGATGGAGTTAACTTGGTTAATCAACTAACCTTACAGTTAGGATTTTATTCTGCATTATCAAGGTGGGTCCCTTGAAATCATAAGGGCCATATGTGTGGAAGATTGAGGCAAAAATGGAGAATTAAAGAGATGGCAGCATAAGAAGAACGCAGCTTGACATAGCTAGCACTGGAATGGAGGAAGGGGCCCATGAGCTAAGGAATGTGGCTGACCTTAAGAAAATGGAAATGTCAAAGAAAGGAATACTCCTTTAGAGCCTGCAAAAGGAAAGCAGCCCTGTCAACCTTTTAGTTTTAGCCCATTGAGACCCATGTAGAACTCTTGACTTGATTCAGAATTGTAAGGTCTATTTATACTAAACAAACATATTTGTTACAATAATTTGTAATTTGTTACAATAGCAATAGAAATCTAACCGAATGACCTCTTATAAGGAAGTGTGCATGATTCAATTATAAATAGAATCACGTTATATCCATTCTAGTGTAATTTGAAACTTAAGCTCAGCATTTTTGTGAGATTCATTCATATGGATGCTTGATGCTATAGATTATTCATATTCATTACTGTATAATTTCCCATTGTCTGAATACTCCACAATATATTTACTCATTCCAATATTAATAAAGCTTTGGGATTTTTCCAATTTTGGACTTTACAAAAAAATCTGACAAACCATTCTGCAAAAAAAGAAAAAACAAAAAACTCAAGGATTCCTTAGAGAAATGGTGATTCTAGAACCAAGGCAGGAAGTAGACAAGATGATACTGCAGTAACTTGTAGTTCCAGTAAGGATTTATTTAAAAAATAAATACAGCAATGATGAGGTGTAGCAAAGGAACTTGTAAACTAAATGAAAGAGCTCCCCATGACTAATTCTGAAACAATCTGATTCTGATATAAACAAATAATTTTTTTAAATATATTGAATGCAGAAGAATTAGAAATAACCTATGGGGATATTCTGTCCTTCAAGAAGTAGGATTTAACTCCTTGCTCCTTGTGTCAGCTGTGCATGTTGAGTTTCTCCTTTTGAGTACAGTATGGAAAGGACATAATATTACCTAATGGAAAAACCTGACAAATACTACTTTGTCCAGGTGATTAAGTTCAAGAATTCAACTACAACAGTGATGCCATGTTGATAGCATGTATCCTTGATATGTTGTAATAAAACTTTACCTTCATCTATGATCCTCTGCTCTAAAACCAAAACCATGAGAAAAGCATAACCACAAGAGAAATAAACAGGTTTAATTTGAGGGACCTTCTACAAATACAAGATCATTACTTCCCCAAATTGTCAAGATCACTAAAACAGGAAAGTTTAAAAAATTCTCAAAACCAAGGGGGGAATAAAGAGATATATTGACTAAGGTTATGTGATATCTTGGGGGGAGGTGTGACTCCTGAACCAGAAAAACAAATTTAGGTTAACACTATGTGAATGGAAAGAAAATATAAATGCTATCTAAAAGTAATGTATAAGTATTTATCAATATGTTATTTATTATTCAATAACAAATGTACCTTAAGCAATAAAAACATACACCTTTCTAATATAAGGCATTAATAATAGGGAAAAGTGGGTGTGAGCTGCAAGGAAACTATATTTTTCTGTAAATTTAAAACTGTTCTAAAACAGTACAATTTGTTTATAAATCAGTCATCTTACTCCCATCTACATTTTCATCTGTGTAATATATCAAATTTCTCATATATTTGTGTATATGCATCTGAGGTCACTATGTTAAATTGATCATATGTTCATAAGAAAGCCAAAATCATATCCTCTTAATTACTATAAATTATAAGTGATGCTTGGTATTGGGTCTGACAAATTTTCTCACTTTGTAATTCTTATACATAGGGACTTGTGTATTCTGGCCCTTTGCATATTCTTATAAATTTTTGAGACTTTCTTATACCAGGGTCCATAAAAAAATCTTGTTTCAATTTTGACTTGAATTTTTTTGAATCTATAGTTCAGTTAGCAGAGAATTTACATCTTACCAGTATTATTTCCTTGTAAGAACTTGTAAGATGTTCTCTTGCTTGTTTAGGAGGTATTTTATGTCTCATAGAGGTCTTATTTATGTTTTTATCAGTTTATTTCATATGTACTTCCTATGGGTATGCTGTTGTAAAATGGCATCCTTTTAAACTAATTTTTAAAATATGTTTCATTGTTTGCAGAAATGGACCTTGTATGCTTACTTTATATCCAACAAATTTGCTATGCTCATTTTAAAATATCTAATAAATGTGTTTTCCTCTTTATTATGTTTATTAGATGAACTGGACTTAATGATTTTTTCTAATGTTTAAGAAGCCATGCATTCTTGGAGTAACTCACATGGTAATTCTATTACCCATTTTATACTTTGCTGATACTGCTTTGCTAAGAATAAGATTTTCCCATGCACTTCGTTAAGAACTTGACCTATAAGTAAGTTTATTTTCATACTGTGTTTCTTATGTTTTGGTATTAAGGTTATAAGCATAGGGGATGAGTTGGGTAGAATCTCCACTTTGCCTTTACTCTGGAATAGTGTGTTTATGTTTATGTGTGTGTGTTTGCATGTATGTATTTTAATATTCTCAGATTTGTTTTTTGTACCCTCTTATGCTGCAATTCATGGGGTTGCAAAGAGTTGGACACGACTGAGCAAATGAACTGAACTGAACTGAACTGATTTGACCTTAAAATGTAGAATTATTTAACAATTCATGTTCTTATTATATTCAATTCATTGGCATAAATAAGGATATTTACATTTACATTTGGTTTTTATTGCAGAAATTAACATCCTTAGTGACTCTAGTTGACTATGCTTGGCTCAAAATAAGTATGACCATGCCATTTTTGTAACATTCATTTCATCATGGTATGATCTTATGATTAGCCCATTTTAAATGAATTCTGTGCTTCACTGCATTATTGATGTATCTTCAAGAAAATGCTTTTGATGAATTTCAAATGATTAAAATTTGTCCTTGTGAAATTACCAAAAATAAGCTGCATGAATGGGTTCATCTGGCAATTTTTCAGTTATAATGCAAACTTAAATATCTTGCCTGTCAAGTTAACAGATAGTCATAGAAAGGAATCTGAGTACAAGAAAAAAAAAATATATGTATGTATGTGTGTGTGTATAACAATTACATATTATTTGGGAGGACATAATGTTTTTAAATGTCATGTAATGTTTGCCTGAAAAAGACAAAATTAGAATGTTTACATTTAAAGAAATAAAAATACATATATATTTTGTCATCCCCAAAATTCTCAGTGAAAGAAAATATGACTAAGACCAATGAGTACCTCTCATATAAGTGATACCAACTTTTACATGCAGCCACTGTCTTTATTTTATTGACCATGTTGCAAACACTTACATTATAAAATAGATATAACCACAATTACAAAATGTAGCAAAAGTGAGTTTCATTAAACTTTAATTAATTAAATAATTGTATTATTGGATCTTATGTTTCCCCAAGGCTATTTAATAAACCTAAATTAAATCAATATTTCCTTTTGGTTTCACTTTACATTAATGCATTAACTTTTTTTAACATACTAATAATATTCTAATATTTCAAAGTAGGCAGATGCATTGAAGCATATGATGTCAGCATTTAAACAACAAACATTTCTTCATTGTATTGATTTAGAATAAAAACATATTTTCTTGTGTGAATATACTGATTTACAAAACTAACTCAAGAAGATATGTTGAGTAACTATAAACAAAATATGCTTTTTATTATCTTCCATATCCTGAAATATTCTTCATTTAATAAGAATAGTGAATGTGACCAACATAATTTGTTCCTATGAATTTATATTAATCAGTTCTTAAAGTATATGTGAAAATAACTAATTATTCCAAGAAAATGGAGTTATTTTCTTAGTCTGTTCTGTGATTGTCTCTTAAACCATTCAAAGGAAAAGCAGATGGTGAGTGAAATTACAGTCTCCATGGTCATAGTTTATCCTTGCTCGAATAATTGTTAAGTGATATCTGGAAAAAGTACATTTATTTCTCCAGATTATTAGCAACTATATAGACTCTGTAGTTAAAAAGTGTGTAGTAGCCTTGGATGTTGAGCTAATGGAAATGGTCACTGGATAATGAGAACAAGAGACAGAGAGGAGTGATGAAGTTAGCAATTGCTTCCAATGAGAGGGAAAAACAAAAACTTATCCATTCTAAAGAGAAACACACTCAAGAAATATGAATTTAATTCTGTTTGAAGTTTACCCTACAACATATTTAAGATGTTAATTGTGTTCACTGGTGCATATGAGTCTATTATGAAACAGAAAAACCCTACCTATTTATTTATTTATTTATTTATTATTTTTATTTATTTTTCTTTTTCCTACCTATTTATTGAGACAGCTAATCTATTTATCTATGCTCATCAAGGTAACTCATTGTAGTGCTTATTAACTGCTGTGTCCCTGTAAGAATATAAAGATCAAAATATTTCAGTGTATTTGCTAGAGAAAAATGAACTTTTTAGCTGTTGATATTTTTCTCATTGTCTTAAAATACCTAATAAATAGACAGTATTTTGCGCTTTAATTGCAGATGTCTCAGTTTGGTTCAGTTCAGTCATCTCAGTCACTCAGTCCTGTCTGACTCTTGGTGACCCCATGAACTGCAGCGTGCCAGGCTTTAACTCTAGCTCCAGGGGTGCTCTTTCAGGTTCTTAGATCACTTCACCCCTGGGCCCTTCTACATAATGCTGTCTCTTAAGATCAGTTCACTTGCTCAGTCCTGTCCAACTCTTTGTGACCCCATGAACTGCAGCACACCAGACTTTCCTGTCCATCACCAACTCCTGGAGCCTACTCAAACTCATGTCCATTGAGTCGGTGATGTGATCCAACCATCTCATCCTCTGTCATCCCCTTTCCTCCTGCCTTAAATCTTTCCCAGCATCAGGCTCTTTCAAAAGAGTTAGTCCTTCGCATCAAGTGGCCAAAGTATTGAAGTTTCAGCTTCAGCATCATTCCTTCCAATGAATATTCAGGACTGATTTCCTTTAGGATAGACTGGTTGGATCTCCTTGCTGTCCAAGGGACTATCAAGGGGCTTCTCTAACACTATAGTTCAAAAGCATCAATTCTTCAGCACTCAGCTTTCTTTATAGTCCAACTCTCACATCCATAAATGACTACTACTGGAAAAATCATAGCTTTGACTATATGGACATTTGTTGGCAAAGTAATGTTTCTGCTCTTTAATATGCTATCTAGGTTGGTCATAACTTTTCTTCCAAGGAGCAGGCGTCTTTTTTAATTTCATGGCTTCAGTCACCATCTGCAGTGATTGTGGAGCCCCCTCAAAATAAAGTCTCTCACTGTTTTCATTTTTTCCCCATCTACTTGCCATGAAGTGATAGGACCAGATGTGATGATATTGATTTTTTGAATGTTGAGTTTTAAGCCAACTTTTTCACTTTCTTCTTTCACTTTCATCAAGAGGCTCTTTAGTTCTTCTTTGCTTTCTGCCATAAGGGTGGTGTCATTTGTGTATGTGAGGTTATTGATATTTCTTCTGGAAATCTTGATTCTACCTCGTGCTTCTTCCAGCCAGCATTTCACATGATGTACTCTGCATATAAGTTAAATAAGCAGGGTGATAATATACAACCTTGACATACTCCTTTCCCAATTTGAACCAGTCTGTTGTTCCATGTCTAGTTCTAACTGTTGCTTCCTGACCTGCATATAGGTTTCTCAAGAGGCAGGTCAAGTGGTCTAATACTCCCATCTCTTTAAGAATTTCCCAGTTTGTTGTGATCCACCCAGTCAAAGGCCTTGGCATAGTCAATAAAGCAGAAGTAGATGTTTTTCTGAAACTCTCTTGCTTTTATGATGATCCAAGGGATGTTGGCAATTTGATCTCTGGTTCCTGTAAATATTCATATAGACATGAATGAAGATATTAAGATAGATCATTTCTATGCCACTAATAACCAGGAAATTCTACTAATCAAAGAGGCAACAATTAACACTATGTATGTTCCTATTGAAACTTAGATAACATTTTTTATAGCTAATGTACATTTAAAATATGTAAATGTTAGTTTTTCTTTCCTAGTATATAAATATACTGTGTTAAAAAAAATTCAAATCTCTCAATAAAATGGTAGTTACTAGGACTTGTTTAGCATATACAATATTGTTGCTTAATTGCCAAGTTGTGTCTGACTTTGAGACCTCATGTGCTGAAGACGGCCAGGCTCCTCTGTCCATGTGATTTCCCAGATAAGAATACTGGAGTGGATTGCCATTTCCTTCTCCATGGGGCATATAAAAGATTTGCATTAATTATGACAGAGTGAATTTGAAATTATAGATATAATGATAAGGAGAACATTCTTGAAATAAGGAAAACAGATTACAATATTAAACATTATTTGGCAAAGAAATAAAGCTATTATTGTAAGTGAGTCTAAATTATATTCTTGTGCAAGAGCAAATGCTTATACAGTTAGACTGAACTCTTTGAT
This sequence comes from Budorcas taxicolor, assembly GCF_023091745.1. Lineage (NCBI taxonomy): Eukaryota > Metazoa > Chordata > Mammalia > Artiodactyla > Bovidae > Budorcas > Budorcas taxicolor. Next base: position 49,339,163 of record NC_068929.1, on the reverse strand, counting down.
TTTTATCCTCAGGGAAACATTGACTCAAGTTTTAATCAACAACTTTATCTAGTAGATTTTAAAATCCAATCTATAGGCAAGTTGTAGTTGACATACAGAGATGCACACACGAAGTTACAAATTGCTGCATGAAATAAATGTTTGATATAACTATTTGCCACTTTGAGATCTTTCAGGTTCTATTTAAGTGAACTATCTTGAAACTGGTCTTTCCTGTTGGCTCAGATGGTAAAAAATCTGCCTGCAATGCCAGAGACCTGGGTTCAGTCCCTTGGTCAGGAAAATCCCCTGGAGAAAGTAATGGCTACCTACTCTTCTGGTGGCTCAGACAGTAAAGAATCCATCTGCAATGCGGGAGACCTGGGTTCTATCCCTGGGTTGGGAAGATTCCCTGGAGAAGGGCATGGCAACCCACTCTAGTATTCTTGCCTGGAGAATCCCCATGGACCAAGTAGCCTGGTGGGCTACAGTCTATGACCATCACAAAGAGTCCAACATGACTGAGCGACTAAACACACCTGCTATTCCAGTATTTTTGCCTGGAGAACTCCATGAACAGAGGAGCCTGGCAGGCTACAGTCCATGAGGTTGCAAAGAATCAGACACACCTGAATGATTAGCATTGTTTTATTGTGAAGCTGTAGCTTGTCCTCTGAATCCAAAACAGTTTTTCACTCTGAATATGGATAAAATTTTTAACAATTTCATTTATCACTTAACATTGTTGACCACAATCCATTTTCAATCAGGATATATTATTAACCTGTTGTTCAGTTGCTAAGTTGTGTTCAACTCTTTGCAAACACATGGACTGCAACATACCAGCCTTCTCTGTCCTTCACTGTCTCCAGGAGTTGGCTCAAACTCATTTCCATTGAGTGGGTGATTTTGCTGCCCCATTATTAGGGTGGTGTCATTTCCATATCTGAGGTTGTTGATATTTTTCCCAGCAATCTTGATTCCAGCTTGTGAGTCATCCAGCCCAGCATTTTGAATGATGTACTCTGAATATAAGTTAAATAAGTAGGGTGACAATATTCAGCCTTGATGTACTCCTTTCCCAATTTTGAACCAATCCATTGTTCCATGTCTGGTTCTGTCACTTCTTGACCTGCCTAAGGTTTCACAGGAAGCAGGTAAGGTGGTCTGGTATGCCCATCTCTTTAGGAATTTTCCACAGTTTGTGTGATCCACACAGTCAAAGGCTTTAGCATAGCCAATGAAGCAGAAGTAGATGCTTTTCTGGAATTCTCTTGTCTTATCTATGATCCAAGGGATGTTGACAATTTGTTCTCTGCTTTGCTTCCTCTGCCTTTTCTAAATACAGCTTGTGCATCTGGAAGTTCTTGGTTCATGTACTATCAAAGCCTGCTTTGAGCAATTTTGAGCATACCTTGATATCATGTGAAATAAGCACAATTTTACTATAGTTTGAATATTCCTCAGCATTGCTTTTCTTTGGGTTTAGGATGAAAACTGACCTTTTCTAGTCCTGTGTCCTTTGCTGAATTTTCCAAACTTGCTGACTTAAAGAGTGCAGCACTTTAGCAACGTCATCTTTTAGGATTTTAAATAGCTCAGCTGCAGTTCCATCATCTCCACTAGCTTTATTTATAGTAATGCTTCCTAAGGCCCACTTGACTTCACACTCCAGGATTTATGGCCCTAGGTGAATGACCATGCCATCGTGGTTATCCGAGTAATTAAGACCTTCTTTTGGATAGTTTTTCTACGTATTCATGCCAGCTGTTTTTAATCTCTTCTGCTTCTATTAGGCCCTTGCTTTTTCTGCCCTTTATTGTGCCCATCCCTGTATGAAGTGTTCCCTTAATAGTATCACAAATTTTCTTGAGATTGCTTGTCTTTCCCATTATATTGTTTTCCTCTATTTCTTTTTTTTTTTCACTGAAGAAGGCCTTCTTATCTCTCCTTTATTAACCTAGCCTGCCATAATACAATGCTTATTTTAGAAAATAATAAAGTGAATTCATTAAGTTCTGATTTATTTTGAATTTTTTTTAAATTATCAAATTTTCATATTATAAAACTCAAGTTGTCACATAAATTTTTAATTTCTGTCATCTGATGTACTTTACTGAACAGTGTACTTAATTTTAAGAAGCTATCCTTACTTTATAAAGACTATATTACTAGAAAAGCAAAATACAGAAATGCTGGAAATTGAAAGCAAATAACTATAAGTAAACTCTGGGAGTTGGTGCTGGACAGGGAGGCCTGGTGTGCTGCCATCTATGGTGTCTCAGAGTCGGACACGACTGAACTGAACTGAACTATAAGAGGCAATTTATGATTAAAATGTTTCTGACACATTATATGAATACCTCTAAAGTTCAATTTTCATTCCAATAAATTTCTAACAAAAATACCTGATTTCTGACATTCAGTTTTTTGTGAACAGCAAAAACAAGATGTGTAAATCAGGTTGTAAAGCATTTTGTAACAAGAATATTCAATATAAAAATAATTGAAGTGAATCGACTTTTCTCTCCTGTTTTAGGTTCCTGTTTTGTTCTGCTCTGTTTTGTTTTCTGGGCTTTTAGCTGCATTATAAATCACTGTAAAATGAATCATTCTTTCATTTTCTAATGGCTTGTCTGTGGAGTTGTCCTTGGTGCTTATATTCTATTTTTAGTGCCAAGATAAAACTATGAAAAAGGAAAAATTCACCATGAAGTTGTTGGGAAAGCAGTTCCATCATTGTCTTTGGACTTTTTCTCATTCACATAAGAATAGGTGTTGGGTCCAGAACACTTTTTTATCATGCCTGACTTATCATTTTGTGGGCTAAGTCTTTCCCTGTTTCACACTCACTGTTCACTCATTTGTTTGCCTAAGCGTGTGTGTCATATGGCATCTGGTCAGTCCACTGCTGTATCTGTCTCTTACAGGGAGGGGATAAAGGCCTTCCGCTGCAGCACAAGAGCTGTGAGTGCAGGTCAGCTGCCTGAGGTTGGCAGGCTGCCTAGAGGAACCTGCTGTCCATGGGAGACTGAAGCCCACTATTGAAGCTGATCTTACTCCTCTCTTCTCCATGAGAGTCAAGCAATGTTCCTTCCGGTGTTGACATTTCCCTTGATGACTCAGATACCAAGATGCAGTAGGCAGAAGTGCTTGTCTTCCATTGCTAATAACAGGCAACTGATGCCACTTGCTCATCAGAAAGCAAGCACATGAATTAAAGTATAACTGATTTCACATATTCAGAACTAAAGTACTTATATTTATGGACATAAAATTTCTGGGAGATATGCTATATACTTCATATAATTCCACAGAAGGGTGAATTAGCTCAAGTTATTTCCTCTAATCTGTAACAACTTACAGGCACTGTTTGAGTTTCTTTAGCAGAGGGGACATAGTTAACTGATTATTGGTATCAAATAATTCTATATTTTCCTTTTTATTTTTGTTTTTGACTTCTACACACAGTCATTTTAGGCACATTTCTGTAATTCTTAAATATTTTCCCTTTTTTGTTGTCTTCATATTGCATCCTGATATCATTTTGTCCTTTAAAAATTTGATTGGATTAATAGACTTTATGTGGCTTCCCTGGTGGCTTAGTGTCTCCTGCCAATGCAGGAGACTTACGTTCGATCCCTGGGTCAGGAAGATACCCTGGAGAAGGAAATAGCAATCCACTCCAGTATCCTTGCCAGGAAACTCCATGGACAGAGGAGTCTGGTGGGCTATAGTCCATGGGGTTGCAATTTTTGCAACAGGGCTTTGTGAGTAAAGAACAACAACAAGTAGAATTAAATATGGGTAAGGATGCTTGCATGGGGAATAATTTCATATGTAGAAGGTTTATTATTAATTACTTAGTCTTTCTTTTCTAAAGAACCTTGTTATTCTGAACTGAAATAATGCTTTGTAAGATAGAAAAGGAATTGAAATAACCCTTTATATGATTGATAATGTATCCAAAATAGGTGGGTAAAAATGTTTTTCAAAATAAGGTTAATAGATAAGAAATTAGTTAAATCTGAATAGCATACAAAATAACGAAATAAATCTCATGTGGATTTAGGAATTTATCATCATCATCATAAAATATTGAACACACACACACACACACACACACACACACACACACACACATATATATATATATATATATATATATATATATATATATATGCATGTTATATATATATAACATACACAGGGCTTCCCTGAAGGCTGCTAAAGAATCTGCCTGCAATGTGGGAGTCCTGGGTTTGATCCTTGGGTTGGAAAGATCCGCTGGAGAAGGGAATGGCTACCCACTCCACTATTCTGTCCTAGAGAATTCCATGGACTGTATAGTCCATGGACTGCAAAGAGTCAGGCATGACTGAGTGACTTTCACTTTTACTCTCAAAACATGAAAGTGTATATTATATTATTTTATATGTTATTTGTATATAACATATGCATATATATTTACAGTGTAAAAAAAGACCTGTAAAATTTTAGGAAAATTTATTCTAGTTTATGAAAAGTATCATAGACATTTTGATAGGGATCACATTAAATATGTAGATTTCTTTGAGTATTATGGCCATTTTAACATTAATTCTTCCAATCAAGGACATGAGATATCTATTTCTTCATATCATCTTCAATTACTTTGATCAATGTTTTATAGTTTTCAGCATATAGGTCTTTCAAAGTAATCTGAAAAAAATGCATAACTGAATTATTTTGCTATATGGCTGAAACTAACACAATGTTGTAAATCAATTGTATTTCAATAAAGAAACCCACAGAGCATGATATCAAAATAAGATACACAAGGAAAGTTATAGATATATGACACCATAAAATTCCAACATTTTAAAATAATAAAATAAGCCCATTAACATAAATGCAACAAACATTCATTTTAGCTACTCTGATTCCTATGCCTTTACATATAAATTTTATAATAAGCTTATTTATATCTATAAAAATTTTGATATGATTTTGGTAGGAATTGAGATACATCTGTGTATCAGTTGGGAAAAAATTAACATCATTACTGTATTAAGTTGTCTGGACAACAGTATAACATATCCCAACATTTATTTAGATCTTTATTTTATTTCATCACTATTTTGTAATTTTTGGCATGCAAGTCTTGTATATGTCTTTTTCAATTTACTTTGAGACTTTTATTTTGAGAAATTATACAAATTAGTGATTGGTGTTTTTTTTCTAAGTGTTAATGCTAATATCCCCTTCATGATCACAGCCTCGTTCTCACAAAGGGGCTTGAGTAACTCAGTGAATCTATGACCCATGATGTGCAGGACCACACAAGGTGGGTGGGTCAAATTTGAAAGTTCTGATTAAGCATGGTCCACCGGAGGAAGGAATGGCAAAGCACACCAGTATTCTTGCCAAAATGTGAAAAATTCTTTTACAGATGGGAATATCAGAGCACTTTATCTGTCTCCTGATTTCCTGTATACAGGTGAAGATGCAACAGTTAGAACAATACATGGAACAACTGACTGGTTCAAAATTGGGAAAGGAGTATAACAAGGCTGTATACTTTTACCCTGTCTATTTAATATACATGCAGAGTATATCATGTGATATGACAGGCTGGATGCAACACAAGCTAAAGTCAAGTTTGCCAGGGAGAAATATCAATAACTTCAGCTACACAGATGACACTACCCTTATGGCAGAAAGGGAAGAACTAAAGAGCCTCTTGATGAAAATGAAAGAGGAGGGTGACAAAGTTTGCTTAAAACTCAACATTCAGGAAACTATGATCATGGCATCTGGTCCCATCACTTCATGGCAAATAGATGGGCAAACACTGGAAACAGTGAGAGACTATTTTGGGGGGCTCCAAAATCACTGCAGATGGTGACTGCAGCTATGAAATGAAAAGATGCTCACTCCTTGGAAGAAAAGCTATGATCAACCTAGACAGCATATTAAAAAGTAGAGATAAAACTTTGATGACAAAGGTCCATCTAATGGTTTTTCAAGCAGTCATGTACGGATGTTAGAGTTGGACATAGAGAAGGCTGAGTGTCAAAGAATCAATGTTTTTGAATTGTGGTGCTGCATAAGACTCTTGAGAGCCCTTTGGACAGCAAGGAGATCAAACCAGTCATTCCTAAAGAAAATCAACCCTGAATATTCACTGGAGGGACTGATGCTGAAGCTGAATCTCCAATATGTTGGCCACCTGATGTGAAGAACTGACTCACTGAAAGAGAGCCTGATGGTTGGAAAGATTGAAGGCAGGAGGAGAAAGGGTGACAGAGGATGAGATGGTTGGATAACGTTATCGACTCAGTGGACATGAGTTTGAGCAAACTTGAGAAATATTGAAAGACAGGGAAGTCTGTTGTGCTGCAGTCCATGAGCTAAGAAGAGTCAGCCAAGACTGAGCAACTGAGCAATAGCAAATTCCTGTAAATGGGTGCATTAACAGCAGTTTGCAGACACATGAAGACTATTCAGTTGTCTAAGATCTTGAGTTATAAACAGATCAAAGCAGACAAGCAAAAGTTTTATTCACATTAAGATGCAAAATTGAGCACTTATTTAAATTGTGTTCCCAGTCCACAAACCACAGTACGTTAACAGTAGTCAGGAATAGAATTGCTAATAGATAGCTTTGATATTTCTTATTGTTTAACACTTTCATAGGTAGCACAAAATATAAGCTTAAACTAATTCATTTCAAAATCATGGTAATAATTAGATCTATTTCTAAATGTAAAATGAATATATCAATTAAAAAGTGTACATAGTATTGATAATATATCTCACTTAAAAAAATTTTGATAAATGCTTTGGTATATAAGATAGGTATAACTTTTTCATTTAACAAGAGGGCCTTTGTATAGTGTATAAAAAGTTCTCCAAGATTTGCTAAGTAAACACTAAGTGAAAAATAATGAAAAGTTTTAGAACAGTTGTATATTGTGCTAAAACCTTTGTGAAAAGAACAGTGAGGAAATGAATATATATATAAGCAAATATATGTACTTTAAGTGAAGTATCTCTTAAAGATTGCCCAGTAAACTCATTGGGATAGTCCAAAAGAAGTAGGAGTGTGAAAGAGGTAAGCAGGAGAAATCCCTTTGTAAATTTTGAGCTGTGAGCCAGGTGTTTATTAACTTTAAAACAATAATAATAAAAATAAAATTATAAACATAAGGAAAATAATAGTTTACCCAGGGATAATAAGCATACAAACAATTGTTTATATATTTAAACACAATTAAATTCCATATCTTTTATGTTTATATTTTAACTTAATTTGGGAGACTATTAACCTGTTTTATGTAAGAAAGAACTCAATCATTATGAGTCATAAACTGTAAGAGTACTAGCTTGGAATGTTCTTTTCACATGTGGTATTGAAATCATCAAAGGGAGCATTCCATTCTCATATGATTTACATTCCATTCAAAGTTTCCAGATTTCTATTAATGTAAAGCAATTTTAGAACGCTACTAACAACTCTGACTTAATTTTATCTCATCAACTAGGCATGTACTGTTCTAAATAGTATTATCCATTCTCTCTGCCATCGCATGGTTTTACTGTATCAGAATTAAATGACTTTAATGACTTGTCATGATTTATCATCCAGAGAGTGAATAAATCTATACTTTCTATTATTAATCTCATTACTCTCATGCATGACTTGATATTATAAATTATCTTGAAAAGAAACATGTTTTGCTCATTTTTTTGTTAGCATAATGTATTAAAATATAATTCTCATGCTGAGGGAATGTGTACACATGATTAGCAATAAAAGTGTGTATTTTACATTCATTTAAATTGTACTTGAAAATATGTTCATCTTATGCATCAGGTTTTAATTGATCCAGGATCCACTTTAGTCATATGTTTATGTGTATAGCACAGCATATTTTGTGGCCTAGAGATAATACATAAGTGATGGATCAGCTTATTTATATATTTAATAAGCATATAGCCTATAGTATAGAAAGTGCTAATTAATAATAATATCATAGGCTCAAAGGGACATATGCTTTTTGCTTCTTATTAAAGTACAGTTGATTTACAAGATTGTGTTACTTTCAGACATATAGCATAGTAAATTTAGTTATACACACAAACATATATACTCTTTTTCAATTTTTTAAAAAAGATATATGCTTTAATATATATTGTTAGGTTAATTTTAGTTTTGGCTGTGTGGTTAAAGCAATCTTTACATGGGTATTGTTAGTTCAATAATTATTTTTCCAACTTACCTGCTATCTGCCATCAGTTTTTAGTATAGACACTGTGTATAGTTTGTCTATAGTTGCTTCCAAGAACAACACTATTTAATTAGCATCAAAAGCAAATGCTTGAATTGTTAATTGTGAACTTTAGATTTGCATTACACCTAAGTTGCAATGGACTTCCCTGGTGGCTCAGAAGGTAAAGCGTCTGTCTACAATGAAGGAGACCTGGATTCGATCCCTGCGTGCAGAATATCTGAAGGAAATGGCAACCCACTCCAGTATTCTTGCCTGGAAATCCCATGGATGGAGGAACCTGGTAGGCTACAGTCCACGGGGTTGCAAAAAATTTGGACATGACCGAGCGACTTCACTCACTTTCACTAAAGTTGCAACAATGGATATCCCTTATTGTATATATGCTTGTGTTAATTTAAATAAACTATTCATTTATAAATTATAGTTGAATAAAAATAAGACTAGAGGCTGAACAATGTGCAAAAACAATGAGCCTTTGTCCTAGTCCAAGCTATACACTGTAAAGCCCTGTGATCATAGAAGATTAATTAAGCTCTAAAGAGGTTGGGCAGGTTTCTCTTCTATAAGTTTACATTATACAGATCCCTTAGATAATACACATTCTATCTCTATTAGTCCTAAAATATTTTAATATTCATGCCAAAAGTAAATCTTACCTTTTTATATGATTTTTTCCATCCTTTCCCCAGCTACAAGTAAAGCATTATATTTCACCCACTCACTGTAGGACAGGGACGCCTGGCATGCTGCAGTCCATGGTTCACAAAGACTCAGACACCACTGAGTGACTGAACAAAAACAAAAGTTCTCAGATAACAGCCTGAGAGAATCAACTGCTCGTCACTTAGTATAATTAGGTGGAAGCATGGTATTATGGTTAAGAACAGGTCCTATAGCCACATTCCCAGGTTTTGATGCAGTTCTCTGACTTACTAGCTCTATGATCATGAGCAAGTTTCCTTAATCTCACTCTATTTCAATTCTCATCTATAGAGTAGGATGAAATCAAAGTACCTATTTCATAGTTTTTATGGAAACACTATTTTATATATTTATATGCATATGTTAATCACTCAGTCATGTCTAACTCTTTGTGACTCCATGTACTGTAGCTCACCAGGCTCTTCCATCCATTGAATTCTCCAGGCAAGAATACTGGAATGAGAAGCCATTGCCTTCTCCAGGAAAAATCTTAACCAATCCAGGGACTGAAATTGGGTCTCAGATATTGCAGGCCAATTCTATCTGAGCCACCAGGGAAGCCCGTATATATGAAAGTAATTACTTGGTACATATTAAGCATTATGAAAGTTATTTGTTTTTATAATCATTATTGTCACTATCATCATCACAAAAGCCTGTAAACTCACTTTGTTTACTAATATATTAGAAGCACATAGAACAATGATTTGTGTGTAGTAGTTAATAAATTTTTGTTTAGCAGGTGAATTTAGAAGTGGATGTATGACATTGTCCTTTTTCAATACCCAGAAACTTATGAGTTGACATTATCCTAATACAGAGATGACAGTGTAGTTGAGAAAGGAAAACCTGACCAAGAGGTATATAGATGTAGTATTTATAAATGATTTAATCTTAGTTCAGTGATTCATACACTCATTCATATACAGTTAATTGAGTGCCTTCAAACTCTTAAGACTAGTACATCTGATATTTCCTCCTAAAACAAAGATTAACAATATGCATAAGGAGAATTTAGCATGAAAAGAGTATCCAGTTATTTGAAACTACCCAGAGTCACCTTTGGATTATACTTTCTAACATGATTTACCTAAAAGAATTTTCCTCAGGTTTAAAATCACATCCCTTAAGATCCTGCCTTTTCTCTTCCAACAATCTTTGTAAATGTCAGAGTAATTATAGAGTTTCTCTGCATTTGAAACACTGTAATTACATTCTCTAATAGGAGCTTGTGATTTTTCAATTTCTCCTACTTGAGTTGCTTCCTCCGCTTAGCCTTGTTGTTGCTATTCAGTGGCCAAGTCATGTCTGACTCTTTGCTTATTGCATTCCAAATATACCCTGGCCCTTAGCAATCATCATTTGCATAGGAGTGGGTCAAAACGTGCTTAAAATACTAACTTGGAGAGGCAACGTTTGCACATGAAATATGGTCAAACTAAATACTACTTAAATGTATAAAATCATACCATTACATTTAAGTAGGAAGAATCACCTCACTGAACTGTCTTAAATAACATGCCTCCTAACCACCATTTTGGGTAGAACAAACCTCAAACTTTAAATGTTAAAGAGGTAGATCAAATATCCTGAGTTTTCCCTATTGACCTAATTATGGAATTTTGGAGAATAACTTCTCTAGCTGATGAAAATAAAGGGATCCAAAATGTGAGGAGACAGTAAGTCAGGTATCAGCTACCATATGCAATGGGTACTCATAATTATTTATTTATTTTTAATAAGTCTCTGAAATATGCAAGTGATTAGGTAAACAACTATTGACTACAGTTTTTAATATGTTCATTCCATTAGATATTAACAGACAAACTTGAGTGAAGTGAACATTGAGAAATAATGTGTTGAACACATGTAAATATCAGACTGCAGATGTGACGGTGTGATTTCATTAGGATAGCCTTCATTTGCTATTATTTTCTCCCATTCCGAAGACTGTCTTTTCACCTTGCTTATAGTTTCCTTTGTTGTGCAGAAGCTTTTAAAATGAAAAAATAGTAATACACTTAAAAAAAAAAAAGAATAGCCTTGTAACATGGACATAAATATTAAATAAACCACTCAGAGACATTAAGTAAATTGTCATTGTTCAATTTTGAAGTGATAATTTTACGATTGAATGCTGTGTCCTTATAACACCACCTATCCTTTCCCAATAAGTCCCATGAACAAAATATTGGCAAAACCATGTATTTAATTTTGAAAATAGAATTAGTTTTGACTTAGTGCATATTTAATACTTTAGAAGAGGATATTGGCTAGTGTATGTGAACAGTAAAAGATTAAATTATGCTTTATTGAAAAAGGATTTTTTTTTTTTTTTTGGCTGCACAAATATCTTTCTTCATTGTGTGGATGATAGACGAAAGTGAAAGTCTCTCATTTGTGTCTGACTCTTGGCAACCCCATGAATGATACAGTCCATGGAATTCTCTAGGCCAGAATACTGGAGTGGGTAGCCTTTCCCATCTTCAGGGGATCTCCTAACCCAGGGAGCGAACCCAGGTCTCCTGCATTGCAGGCGGATTCTTTACCAACTGAGCTAGCTAGCTAGATAAATCATAGACAGATGAGTGTATTAACCAGTCGAATAAATGAACATGTACCTTAGTTGCATAAAAAAGAGTTCAACCTCTTAAGGAGGTTAAAAAAACTTATTAATAAAAAATTCAGTCTTTATTTCTTGATAATCTATATGCCACACATAATTTAGTATCTAGATATGTTTGCCTCAATACATATTTGTCAAAATGTAGAGCATGCTTTCATTTATTTCATATTTCCTAGGTTAAAGTGATTTTAAACAAAGAAATTCGTCATCACATTATTTAATAATCACTGTGACCAGAATTCTACTATACTCTAAAGGATTTTAAAATAAATAGGGCAAACCTCTCACCCTAAATCACACAATCATCAAGAATACAATCAAACAATTTCAACCAACCCTCCTTATTGAAGCTTCCTTCCAGTATCTGCTAGTACCAAGGCTGTCAAAACCATTTAACTGTTGTGCTTAAGAATGTTTCTATATATAATGTAAAGTAACATAAATTGGCATAATCTACCAGTTCAATCATTTAAATACTTTTTACTGCTCCAAACTAAAAATAAGTATTTTGTGTTTCATTTCTTTAACATTTATTACATAATTAGATTATTCAGAGGTTAGCCAGGTACAGTACTTAACTTCTCATAAAATGTTGAGTGAGAGAGAGAGAGAGAAAAAAAAAAACCAATGTTGAAGAATTACCCCACAAAACCCTGCATTTGTTATAGGCAAAAGAAATGTAATGAAGAATATATATCTACACAAAAATTGAAAGAAAGTATTTAACCTGCTATGCTTCTATATCCTTTAGTCTTAATCTTGTTTCTCAGTGACTAAAGAAGTTGGCTAATAGTTTTCTTAGGTTATGTGTGAATGCTCCCTTCTATTGGTTTTCTATGAAGTCACTGTCATGACAACTTCCCTATGGATCCACCAACCTTTCCTTCCATTAAAATTGTGTCCCAGAGAAGGCGTGAAATAGGTTTACAGCCGACAGCTCATTAAACCGATAACTTTTAGGTGAGGTGTGCATTGGGATGTCTGAGGGAACACAGTTCTCTACTACTTCAAAATGCTTGAGGCTTAATCAAAAAAAGAGTAAAAAGTGTTCCAAATATTCATCTGCTAGATGATACTTAATGCATAGAAATTATTTCTAACTCAAAATGTGATTTTCTTGAATTTAACCTAAAAATTAAAAGTTAGATAAGACCAGGTCTGAGAGATTGACATAGCATCAAAAGCATGTTTCTGTGACTTCTCAGAGAATTTATTTTAAAAAATTGAATTCAAGGAATTGAATGTTACTGCAGACTCAGGAAACATCAAGGGTCACTTAAGCAAGATATCATTTTAAGAAAATTTTATTCAGTTAGAGTTAAGTTTTTTCACTTTATGAAAATCAGTTTGTCTCTTTGGACCTTGCTTTTCTCAACATTAAGTTGAGGGCACTGATTGAGACAGTCTTTTAAGACAGGTTCTAGTTCTAATAGCTTTGATTTTATATAATTTATAAGAGTCAGATATTCTATTTTAAAATGAACTATCTCTAAGCAATAATTTAAATAAAACACTATAAATCTGCTCTAAAATAATGATCCCCATAGTTTTCTTAAGTAGAGTTTTCAAGTTTTCTAAGCTGTCTTATTGAAGTGCTAAAATGGAAAAGAAATACTTTCAAATGTATTATGGGAAAATAATTCAGTATATTGTATCAGATGATGAGATAGCTATATCTTTAGAAAGCTTTATTAAGAAATTTAAAATAAAAGAAGATATTAAAGGAAGGAAATATCAATTCTAAAATAAGCTCATTCTGCACAATAATTTCCTGAATTTTAGTTGTTATAATTTCTTAATGAGTAAGTTAGAGAAAATAACTCAATGGTATAAAATGTGCAGTATTATATATACAATATATATTGTACTATATAAAATAGCATGTTTCATATGTATAACATCAGTATACATGTGAGAATGATTATAAATTTAATATAAATTAATCATTTGTATTGTATTGTATCTTTTAAATCAATAAGAAAATATTGATATGATGATACATTCTCAGAGATATTAATAAAGTTATATGACCCAAATACAAATAAATTTAAAATATAAAATTGCAGCCATTACTAATTTATCCTTAGTAGTAATAGAAATAATAACTCTTGATTTTCATTATTCCCAGGGTAATTTGTGTGCTTTCTTATATACAATTTTTCTGTTTAGATGTATCATGTGTTATAACACAGGTGTATGCATGCATGCTTGTCTCAGTCAAGTCCAGCTTTTTGCGACTCCACAGACTTCAGCCTTCCAGGTTCCTCTGTCCATGGAATTTTCCAGGCAAGAATATTGGAGTGGGTTGCCATTTCCTACTCCAGGGGATCTTCATGACCCAGGGATTGAACCTGCATCTCCTGCGACTCCAGCATTGGCAGGCAGATTCTTACTAGTGAGATACTTGAGAAGCTCATAACAAAGATGCAAAGAAATGCATGAAAAACCGTTCAGTGAATAAGCATGGTGCTGTCACCCATGTCATTCCCCAATTCATTAATTAGAAAAATCCTGTCATACACAAAAGCTCCATTGTGCTAAACCTTCACCCTTAAAATTAACATAATCTTGATTTGTATGAATTATCATGCTTATTCCATTATTGGTTTATGATCTGTATAACTAATAATTTTGTTTTTCCTGATGCTAAACTACTTATGTAAAATGCAGTTTTGATGTAAGTTATGGTGTCATTTAATACGCATCCCAGCAGTACAAAACAAGTAGTTTTCATTATGCAAATTTTGAAAGATATTTCAAGGGTATTTTCTTGGAAATTTTTCCTTGCAAACAGACTGCCTGCCTACTAGAATTCAGTAGGAATATCTAAGTTTGTATACTGAACTATGAACCAATATACATAAAAGTTTAGATGAAGAGACATTCACAGGTACTAATTTATAAAGTTATGTAATAGGAGACAAAACCAAGCAAGTTTCTTGGTAGATTAAGATTTACACTACAGTATAGTGACTAATCAATACTAACCAGCAAACACATTAAATTATATAGTAACTGAGTTCCTTATAAAATGCATCAACCAAAAGCATACATAGTAATACAAAACAAGTTCAGAAAAATCAACAAAATAAAATAAACTGGCATAAACCCCTGTCTATACAAGTACCCACCATAGAACTAGACCATTTTTAAAAGAAAGTCCAAGAAAGAAAAAAAAATCTAAATTTGAAGAAATTTATTGCCAGAATAATAAAACTGTTTCACTGAATATCAGTAAATTATAATGAACAGAAAAATAAATCAATCCAAATAAAATAGTTTTCAATATCATAAATGTATAGGTGGACAATATATGCTTGTAAATGCATCTTCATACAATGTTACACCCATATTCTCAATGCTTCAAAACTCATTTTCACTGTCCTAGTCTAAGTGAATCTCTTTATGATGCAGTTATCTTTGATAAAATCACAAATACAGTAATCATCTCCCCAAAAGATGAAACAATGCCCCTAAGGTCAATTTATTCTTACACTGATAATTATTTTGCTGATAAAAGGGACATCCTTATCTTTGGATTGTTGAAACAAATATAAGTTAGCTTTTGTTGTTGTTATTCAGTTGCTCCAGTCATGTTCAACTCTTTGAGACCCCATGGATTGTAGCACATCGGATGTCCCTGTCCTTCACTGTCTCCTGGAATTTGCTCAGACTAACGTCCATTGAATTAATGATGCTGTCTAATCATCTCAAGTTAACAACTATGAACTTATTTTTAGTGTAGATGGTAAAGGTATGGATGAGGATAAAAGAAACAAGGAAAGAACTGGTTAATATAATTACAATTATATCATGGATGAGGATAAAAGAAACAAGGAAAGAACTGGTTAATATATTTACAATTATATCCATATGAAAATAAGGCAGAGGTACAACTAATAAAATTCTAATTTCTGCCATCAGTAACATGGTTATCACTTATTTATGATATGTATGATCATACCTGCTGATTGCTACCTTTGTCTTGAATTGTGAACCCTGTTGGTCCTGTTTTGTTGCCTAATTAGGTGACCTAAGTATTCTTTCTTGACAAGTCTTAGTTATTGGCAAAATTGCTTATTAGGGTACTTTTCCATTAATGATTACAACCAGTGCATGCAAATAATAGGTGTACCCTTCATGCCCAACAAAATTTCCTCTTATCACTGATGGGTAGTAGAAATATAATTTCCTCTTGGTAGTCAGATGTTTACCTTGGTATAACACTCTCTTTGTCTGTTGGTTGACCAACATGAGGCGTTCAGAGTGGACAAGTAGTCAAGCAGACATTGTGTGTGTGTGTGTGTGTGTGTGTGTGTGTGTGCGCACGTGCACGTGCACATGCGTTTAGTTGTGTCTGAGTCTTTCCAACCCCATGGACTGCCAGGCTCTTCTGCCCATGGAATTTTCTAGGCAAGAATACTGGGATGGGTTTCCATTTCTTATTCCAGGGGATCTTACTGACCCAGTAATCGAACCTGTGTCTCTTGCGTCTTCTACATTGGCAGACGGATTCTTTACCACCTGTGCTACCTGGTGTATGATAAAGGATAATAGTAAGAGGAGTCATCCCATTTCCACCCTTTGATTTTTAGTCCTGTGAATCCTGGCTTTGGTAGAGACAACACTAAATGTTGGTCTTTGATTCTGAGCATATTGAAAAGGATTTTTCTCAGTAGGATAAAACATTACCCTCATTTTGATTCCATCACTGAATCATTAAAGATTATCCCACCATTCCTTCATATCAGCTGCCTCATCTTGATTAGGAATACAGTAAAATCATTGAATTTCATGACAAGAAGCACAATTCTGACCTTAATTTATGGTAAATGAATTCTTCAGTTAGAAGCGATGCTGTGTGACAGAAGTGTTACTGGCAGAAAAAGCAAATGCATATCCAGGCAAAATGTCTGTTTCAGTGGGAAAAATATACTACCCCTTCCATGATTGAAGTTCTCCAATGTGATCCATGTAAAACCTCATATCTAGTTGACGCCCTAGGAAGTGAGCCACAGTGTGTTTCGTGTCAAGTCTTTGCTCTGGACATGGTCATGCTCAACAGCAGCTCTAGCAACATCAGCCTTGGTCAAGGAAAGTTCATTTTACTGAGTTCATTAATAACCACCATCCTTGACAACATCATCACTTTGTTCATAGTTCAGTCACTCAGTCTTGTCCGAATCTTTGGGGCCCCATGGACTGCAGCATGCCAGGCTTCCCTGTCCATCACCAAATCCCTGAGCTTGCTCAAACTCATGCCCATTGAGTCGCTGATGCCATCCAACCATCTCATCCTCTGTCCTCCCCTTCTTCTCCTGCCTTCAATCTTTCCCATCATCAGAGGCTTTTCCAATGAGTCAGTTCTTTGCATCAGGTGGCCAGAGTATTGGAGCTTCAGCTTCAAGATCAGTCGTTTCATTGAATATTCAGGAAGCTCAATGGAAAGTGGCTAAATATGACATGGATGGAAACAGGTAGCTGGGGAAAGAGACTGATATCTGATTACCTGTGGATTATGTTATATCTGATTTGTAAGCTCTACTTCTACTTTCAATTTCAGTCATATTAACCTAAATTGTCCCAGATTATAAAACTTGGTCTCTGTAAGAGCTCACCACACACCTAGAAAAATATTCAATACATTCACACAAAAATTGTTTTCCCCTCTATTCAGCCTTTCAAATAGACCAGTATATAAATTCCATGTGGATTTTCTTTCTTTATTAAAAACTAAGCAGTTTGGCAACTGTGACGTTAACACAATTTACTAGCACTGGCGCATTGTGTATTACCTAATGGTCATGCGTTTTAATATAGAGTAACTATAGATTCTATTTTAATTTTAAGTTGTACCTTGATTTTTAGGTACTTTAGATTTTTACCTTGGAGTTTAGACTTTAAATATAACCTTGGTATTTACTGGTGCATATAGTTGGGCAACATTGATTAAGTTTACTGTCTGTGAAAGACCAGAATTACTTATATTCTAGAATCTATCAACTCTTTGAAAATTGATAGCTGTATCTTCAAATATGTTTATTTGAATATTTTCTTATATTTTGTAATGATATTTTTGTAATATTTTGTAATATTTTGATCATTATGCATAGACATTTTCTTTTTATAAATTTGGAGTATCATGTAATTAACCTTTAGAAATAATTAGCATTTCTCTTTATTGCTATCAAGTGATATTAGTGAATTGTTTCACTAAATTGCCTGTTTTTACTGATTTTCTTTTAGGAAGGGGGTAATATCAAAATTTTATACACTGCTTCTAAAGCAAAAGTTTTAACAAGTTGCTGAATTTTAAATCCTATCTAAATATGAAGACCATAGCTACAACAACAACAACAAAAAAATACGAGAGTCATAGAAATTGCTAAAATACATAGAGGAACTGTAAAATCATTGAGAAAAGGCCTTGTATTTATTGCTATCAAGCAACTTTGCAAAAATTTTAGCTTGAAAGCAAGGATGTACACGTTCAGAGACACTAATCCTCAGCTAATTTTTATTTCACCAGTTTGCCTTTTTTTCCAACAGTATTATTTCTCAGGATATTACTTTCAATTTTAAAAGTAATTTATTTTTCCAAACGTTACTGAGAAAAGTTAACAACTGAAAATATATAAATAAATAAATCCAGCTTCTCTGTGAAAATTCTCATCCTCATTCCTTAAATTAGCAAAAATAAATAAATAAATAAAAAAGATCACCATGTCTTAAATTCTGCAACCATGTTATTTTTACATTTTTACCAAGCAGCTGAGTGTCAACTCTAAAGAAAGAATTGCCTTCTCTTATAATATTACATATACCATGGTGGACAGTATAATTGCCCCACTCCTACCCCAAAGAAGACCTTGGTGTTATGTCTGGATGTGTTATAGTATTTGACGAAAAGAACTTGGAAATGCAATTAAGCATAAGGACTTCAAACTAGAGATAATATCCTTGTTTGGAGTGTATATATAATCACAAGGGTCCTTAAAAATGGGAGAGGAAGGTAGAAGAGTGGAAGAGAGAAATAGAGAAAGAGATTTGAAATAAGGAGCTTACTTTGTGATGAGAAAGCCATCTTTGAGCTGCGGTCTAGGCATTTTACAACAGGGTAACCCTACTTGCACCCAGAGTCTGGATATTTAGATATGGACCCCGCTATCGGATTCCCACCTTTTTTTTTTTTCTTCTTCTCATGATTCCTTTAAAAACAACCACTCAGAACTGAAACCATGAAAAATTAGTGACCACTGCCCCAACCACTGTATAACTCCAGTCACAGATGTTTGCTCTCCTGCTGTCTGTCTCCTGAGTGCCTGTGACATGGGACAGAGGACTGCCCTTCCCCCAGCTAATTGCATCCTGTCCAGGGATTGGTAAGTGATAAATCTTATGACTTTACTTCCTTTGGGAAAGTGTACTGAAACTGCTCCTTCCCTCAAACTGGCCAAGGTTTTCACTTCCATATTGGAAGCTTGGATATTTAGGAAGCACTGCAGAGCCCGCTGGGTGGCTTGCACATCATCATTCAGCATTGTTGACACATCAGCCGGGGAGATTCCGACACAAGATGTATTTGCTGAATTCAAAGGTGCAGGAAAGAGACCATGAGTCAAGAAATTTGAGCACCTTCTAGAAGCTGGGAATAGCCCTAAGCTGGCAGATGGCAAGAAAATATCTGCCACCTTACAAACTTAAGGAAATAAATTTTACCAACAAAGTGAATAATCAGGTAAAAAATAATAATCTCTCAGAGCTTCCAAAAAAGACATCTTGATTTTAGCTTCAGAGAACTATGTCAAGACTTCATACCTACAAATCTATAAGTTAATAAATGGGTGTTTCTTTTCTGTCACTAACAAATTTGTTATAGCAGTGACAGAAAATTAATACACGTATTTTATACCATTTTCACTTTGATGGGAGACACATCCTACTGTTATTTTTATTTTCTGTGTATTTCTTGCCTCTTCTCTGATAAATAATATGCAGTTCTGGTCACAGTACAACTGGTGGCATGGAGGAATTCTGTTCCTCTCTTTTCAATCTAAGTGTTTTAGATGTCATCAAAATCACATTTGCTATTAACCAAAGCAAATTTCTTTTTTAAAAGACAGTTTTTGAAAGACCTTTGTTGTCAAACGTGACAGAAACCATGCCAAAAAAAGAGAAATATTTAAATATTCAAAAATGTAAAAAATAAATAAATGACAAATAAAACCTCAATTCCCAACTTTCTAAAAGCAGAATTTAGGTTGAAAATACTGCCGCCCCCCCGCCAAGAGAGCATATTTTCTTAGCCAGAAGTGGCCAAGGAGGTTATAGAAAAGAACAAGAAGGTAGAGGCAAGAGTGTGGAAGGCACTGGACATGGGAGTTAGTTCCCAGGACTAATGTTGAACCTAAGAGAAATAGGATCTATGCTCAATGTAGAGGAACATGATAAACATTGACCTAATGAGATTTCAGAATTGCTATGAATCAATAAATACTGTACATCATATATATTTTTTTCCTTTTTTTTTTTTTTTTTTTAAGATAAGGTTGTCTATTATTATCACGTCTCTGTACCACCAGTGTCCTTTGTGTAAATGTCTGTGAGTGTTTGGGAGGGAAGCAGAAAATTCATGTGTAAATTTATATAAGATTAAGAGAATTCACATTCACCCTGACATATTGAACTGGCCAAAAAGTTCATCTGAATATTTTCATAAGCTCTTATAGAAAACCCCAAACTATCTTTTTGGCCAACCCAATATATAACATCATACTTTTTAAGCCTAATGCTGTAAGTGAATAAATTTGGGTGTTCTGGGAAGAAGGTGAGATTGTTTTTATATGGCAAAGTTGTAAACATTTATGGACTTGAGGGTACTGTGTGGTTATTAGGTATTATGAAGTATTATTAGGTATTATTTACTCTTTTCTTCTTACATCATCATCAAAGTGTTAACATTCTCCTCCCACTGGCAATAGACTCAGCTTTATCATTTTCTTTTGGCAATAGCATGATAGAACATGTACTGCAAGCAAGGATTTGCATTGTACTCATACAAATAATCTTGCCAATTTGATTTCCTGCTAAGATTGTGAGAAAGGCTTTACATGAAACAGACCAGAGCCACAGTCTGCAGGCGAATCTCAGCTGAGCCGCAGCAATGACAATGAGAAATAAATGCTTCTATTACAAGCCACTAGATTTTGTAGTGTTTTTCTTTGCTCAATTATTGTGGCAGTAGATAATGAATACAAACATAGTGTCTCATCTCCACATTATTTATTTGAGTTTATAGTGTTCATTGCTTGAATATGTTGACCAAATAACTTGCCCAAAGTTAGAAATGTAAAGCCTAGATTAAAACCTGGAGAACCTGACATTTGAGCCACAAAATTAGTTAATACACTGTAGTAATTCATTCCAGTATCTCGAATATTTTGTGTATCTACTCTGAGAAGCATTGGGATAAAATGAGAACTGGTTTGTACCCAAAGTTGCATTTGAGGGAATTAAAGTATCACTTAAAGAAATATGTACTAGAATAAAATAGAGGCCATTAATGTAAGTTTTCTTAAAGAGATAGTCTTACGTGCAGTCGATTTTCTTGAAAACTTAAAATATTGCATCTCCCTTAAGTTTCATATTTATTGATGCAGTTGTGTTTCTCTAGCACTGTTAGGTCTGTTTTTTCCATAGTACTTGCAGTCTTTGTTCAATTCCTTCTTCATTATGTCAAGCAGTGACCATAATGGTTTTTCAGATCTTATTTCCAAACTATTGGCCATAGACGCTCATATTTGATTGCTCTAAATGAACACAGTTCTTGGACTATTTGCTCTCTCAAAAAAAGCTATTAAATTCCTAGGACATGGATTTTCTTTTCTTGCTCTGAACCCTTTTCTATGACCAAATAACATTGAGAACTTCTGAATAAAATATTCTACAGCTAGTTGTAGTATTTTATTCTTACATTTTAAATTCATGGATAAAATTAAATTCTTTACTGATCTCTACCATCCTCAATTCTTACTGTGCAGGTAAGAGATGTCATAGGTAATATCTATAGTCTCCTAAATGCTTTATCTATATCTTCATTTATATACATACTATAGCAATACCTGTAAGAGTTTTGGAATGTGTATGTGTGTGTGTGAGTTTGCACATAACTGGACTAATATCATTGTACTATCTTCAAATATGCTTTTGACTCCTAAAAATAAGCTTAAAATTTTTCATGGCTAAGTATATCTAACCCCAGTCCCTTGTTTATAACAGTAGCAAGATATTCCATAGAATGGATATATAATAATTTATGTAAAGTTACTCATATAACTTTGAAATTTTCATTAGAAACATTGATTGGACTAATATCTTTTTATATCACCTAGAGATATAATTTCATGGCTAAAATATTTGAACTGCAAAAGATTATGTTAATTTATACCCACATGAGGTCTGGTGGCTCAGACAATAAAGAATCTGCCTATGATGCAGGAGACCCAGGTTCTCTCCCAGGGTTGGGAAGGTCCCCTTAAGAAGGGAATGGCTATCCACTGCAGTATTCTTGCTTGGAAAATTCCATGGACAGAGGAGCCTGGCGGGCTCAAAGAGCTGGACACGACTGAGTGACTAACACAGTATTCAAGGTCCCTTTATACTTCCAGACAATGGTTGGAATGTTCACATGGATTTATTTTCCAAGAATAGGTTTAATTTGCCAAGCCCAAACAATCTAAATCATTGAAGAAGACAATAAATGTTTTCCAAAGTATTCCATAATTTTCAGGACACCTCTTCCACAAAAGTGTTAACATTTCACAGCATAGTAAAGAGTGGCACTAGTTTCATTTCTTTATAAAAATACATTTTTTCTTCTTTCTTAAATTATTTTTTATTGAAGGATAATTGCTTTACATAATTTTGCTGTTTTCTGTCAAACCTCAACATGAATCAGCCATAGATATACATTTTTAAAAAGTCCTTTTTGAAATGCTTTATATCTTAAGAGTCATGATATCATTAAAGCAGAGACCTGTGAAGGTATTAGTTGTAAGGACTTGAATTCATTTTTATCTTTTATTCATTTCCCAATTGTTCAAGTGAATAGAGTTTCTGTTGGTATTGCTGTCATATTTTTTCTTTGAAATAATTGACTATACTACCAAATTGCCTCATATTATATCATAGTTTTTAAGTATTTGTTGTTAAATACACACACACACATTCACACCCCCCCACACACACATACATACCCATATGAACACCCATGATGAAAAATCACAGCAAAATGATTCTTTGTTTTCATAGGTCCTCTTATTGTTTTTCATTACAAATGACTAAAGTGAGGTGAAGAGATTAACTCAACTTTCCCAAGGTCATTCATTTAAATGGTAAGCCCTGCATCTGATTTCTAAACTTAAATTCTCAAACAGCAAGTTAAACACACCATATATAGTGTGTTGTGGTTTTCAATGGATATATAAAATATTTAATTTCTGAAAGACATCTTGGTATGTATTAGTTCATCTAGAATTTGACATTAAAATCAGGAGCAGTGGGAGATGATACGAAACTAGAAATCACAGGTTAACAGAAGAATTGTGTAGAATATATTTGTTTCTTAGACATTAAATTAAACATTAAATCCTTGTTCATTTATGTTAATAAGTTCTCCTAAATAAGAAAGGAGCAAACTCTTATTTTATAATTTTTGTGGAAGCAAATTAAACTGCATTCACTATAAAGTTAAAATAATTTGTAAAATATACTTAATTTGCAAGTTATTGCTGTCATGCTATATATTTCCTTTCCTCAATTTGGAAAAATAAAAATGTAATTTGAAAAATACTAGATTAAAAATAGGGAGATTGCTTTCAAAATCATTCAGACTCTGATTTTCTGTGATCCTAGAATACTTCTATTCCAGATCTTACATTAGTCCCAGTTTTATTGTAAAAACAGACAAACATAAACCATGATATTATATTACCATATGCCTCATATTTTTTTAACCTCAAAGCTATTTCTGATTAATTTAGTTATTTTTTTTTTTTGGTAAAGTGCAATAAAAAGCAATCCTATGATTATTTCCTAATCTATATTTCTTTCATAGGATAATGGTAGCTGGCAATATTAGATTCATTGGTATATTGACAGAAAGCCACTAAAATGCTTTAAAGTAGAAAAAAATCAATAAATCTTGATTAAGATATAATGCTAGGAAATGATTCTGCTTGGCGTTCACCTTTTAAAGTAGATTCAGGACACGTATACAGTCTATTAAAACACATGTCTGAATTGACTCTATTTATACATAGAAGCTTTCTGTAAGAGGGGAGATGGTGGTACTCGGCTCATTTTACTCATGAATATCAAAATACTCATGAATGTCTCATTTGCAGGCAGCCACAAAACAGGATGTGCACATTCCCATTGTCCCAGATCATTACACTGAGTGAACCATGCATATCCTTGAAACACTTCTGAGGAAATGAAAGAGGTGGCATTAAACCTTGATGCCCTTAGGAGATATAACAATCCATCTCAAATGACCCAGCTACAAGAACTATTCCTATCAAGGAGAAATTTGGAAAGAAACCTCTACTGAATTCATGTATGGGAAAATGTAATAATCAAGACATTTTCTCAATATAATCAGTTTCTGATTATCAAGTCTGGATCTTACTATCTATGCATATTAGAATTATGTGTAATATTTATTCATAAACATTGACTTTACATTTAATTAAGAAATGCCTGATTGATTTTAATATACTTTTATTGTTGTTAAAAAAATTATATATATAACATTCAGTTCAGTTCAGTTGCTCAGTCATGACCAAATCTTTGCGACCCCATGAATTGCAGCACGCCAGGCCTCCCTGTCCATCACCAACACCTGGAATTCACTCAAACTCACGTCCATTGAGTTGGTGATGCCATCCAGCCATCTCATCTAATGTCGTCCCCTTCTCCTCCTGCCCTCAATCCCTCCTAGCATCAGAGTCTTTTCCAATGAGTCAACTCTTTGCATGAGGTGGCCAAAGTACTGGAGTGTCAGCTTTAGCATCATTCCTTCCAAAGAAACCCCAGGGCTGATCTCCTTCAGAATGGACTGGTTGGATCTCCTTGCATTCCAAGGGACTCTCAAGAATCTTCTCCAACACCACAGTTCAAAAGCATCAATTCTTCAGTGCTCAGCTTTCTTCACAGTCCAACTCTCACATCCATACATGACTACTGGATAAAACATAGCCTTGACTAAATGGACCTTTGCTGGCAAAGTAATGTCTCTGCTTTTGAATATGCTATCTAGGTTGGTCATAACTTTCCTTCTGAGGAGTAAGCGTCTTTTAATTTCATGACTGCAGTCACCATCTACAGTGATTTTGGAGCTCCCCAAAATAAAGTCTGACACTGTTTCCCCATCTATTTGCCATGAAGTGATGGGACAAGTTGCCATGATCTTCGTTTTCTGAATGTTGAGCTTTAAGCCAACTTTT
The DNA here is from genome assembly GCF_023091745.1 of Budorcas taxicolor. Lineage (NCBI taxonomy): Eukaryota > Metazoa > Chordata > Mammalia > Artiodactyla > Bovidae > Budorcas > Budorcas taxicolor. The sequence continues at coordinate 49,314,075 of NC_068929.1, read as the reverse complement.
TCACTCTCCTCTTTCGCTTTCATCAAGAGACTTTTTAGTTCCACTTCACTTTCTGTCATCTGCATATCTGAAGTTATTGACATTTCTTCTGGCAATCTTGATTCCAGCTTGTGCTTCTTCCAGCCAAGTTTCTCATGATGTACTCTGCATAGAAGTTAAATAAGCAGGGTGACAATATACAGCCTTGATGTACTCCATCTCCTATTTGGAACCAGTCTGTTGTTCCATGTCCAGTTCTAACTGTCGCTTCCTGACCTGCATATAAGTTGCTCAAGAGGCAGGTCAGGTGGACTGGTATTCCCGTCTCTTTCAGAATTTTCCACAGTTTTCCACACAGTCAAATGCTTTGGCATAGTCAATAAAGCAGAAATAGATGTTTTTCTGGAACTCTCCACTGGAGAAGGGAATGGCAAACCACTTCAGTATTTTTTGCCTTGAGCACCCCATAAACAGTATGTAAAGGCAAAGTGATAGGATACTGAAAGAGGAACTCCCCAGGTTGGTAGGTGCCCAATATGATCGTGGAGATCAGTTGAGAAATAACTCTAGAAAGAATGAACAGATGGAGCCAAAGCAAAAACAATAGCCAGTTGTGGATGTGACGTGATAGAAGCAAGGTCCGATGCCGTAAAGAGCAATATTGCATAGGAATCTGGAATGTTAGGTCCATGAATCAAGGCAAATTGGAAGTGGTCAAACAGGATTTGGCAAGAGTGAACGTCGACATTCTAGGAATCAGTGAACTAAAATGGACTGGAATGGGTGAATTTAACTCAGATGACCATTATATCTACTACTGAGGGCAAGAATCCCTTAGAAGAAATGGAGTAGCCATCACGGTCAACAAAAGAGTCCGAAATGCAGTACTTGGATGCAGTCTCAAAAATGACAGAATGACCTTTGTTCGTTTCCAAGGCAAACCATTCAATATCACAATAATCCAAGTCTATGCCCCAACCAGAAATGATGAAGAAGTTGAAGTTGAACGGTTATATGAAGACCTACAAGACTTTTTAGAAGTAACACCCAAAAAAGATGTCCTTTTCATTATAGGGGACTGGAATGAAAAAGTAGGAAGTCAAGAAACACCTGAGGTAATAGGCAAATTTGGCCTTGGAATATGGAATGAAGCAGGGCAAAGACTAATAGAATTTTGCCAAGAGAACGCACTGGTCATATATAACATTACATTTATCATTTTTAGCATTTTAACCAAACAATATAGTGGTATCAATTACATTCACAATGTTCTGCAAACATCACCATTCTTTATTTCCAAATTGTTTTATCAACCTAAATGGAAATTATATGCCCATTAAGACACACGGAGCATCATTTTTGAAACATTCTATGAGACTAATAACAAGAAACAGATCATGGTAAAAGAAGTAAATTTTTGTAGCGAACACAGAGGAAAAATAGAATAGAAGAAAATAAAATACTTGTTGATTGTCTTCTGGTAATGGGATGCTATCCTATTTTAATTTCTAATTTTTGACAATTTTTCTCATCTTTACTGAGACATAATTGACATATAACATTGTGTAAGTTTAAAATTTAAGCATGCTGATTTGAAACAAATAAGTTGTAAAATGATTACTCCTATAGTACTAGCTACAATATACATCTTGTCACTTAATAACCATTTCCTTTCTAAAATAAGAAAATTTAAGATATACTCTCTAAGCAACTTTTAAGTACAGTTGTTCCTTGACCAGCACAAAGTTGGGGGCACTGCAGCCCCACACTGTTGAAAGTCCACATAAAACTTTACTTCTGTGTCAGCAATTCTGCATCTATGGATTCAACCAAACTCAGATTATATAGAACTGTAATATGTATATGTGTTTTAGGAACCCAATTATAAGTGCACCCATGCAGTCAATCAAGTTGTCAAGGGTCAACTGTATAAATCACAGCATCATTAATTATGGACACAATTAGATCCTCAGAACTCATTTATGTTATATCTGAAACTTTGTACCATTTAACCAACATCTCACCATTTTCCCCAAGCCTTTGATCTCTGGTAACCACAACTCTGATATTTCTTTCTATAAGTTCACCTTTTACAGATTCCATATAGTAGTGACCTCATGCAGTATTTGTCTTTCTCTGACTTATTTCACCTCACATAATACCCCCAAGGTTCATTCACATTGTTGCAAATGACAGGATTTCCTTCTTTCTTATTGCTCAATAATATACCATCATATGTATATATAGCAAATTTTCTTTATTCATTCACCCATTGACAGGTGGTTTCCATATGGCTATTGTGAATAACGTTGGGTGCACATATATTTACAGTTATTATATGTCTTGATGTATTGACACTCTGATAATCATATAACGACCTTTGTCTTATTACTCTTTTTGCCTTAAAATCTTTTTGACTGATTTAAGTATAGTTATACCTGCTCAAAAGTCAGCTGATTGTCCTATGTGGGGACATTTGTATGTAACTACTTGCTTTTTTCTTGCTACTTTTAAGATTTTCTCTTTAATTTTTGCCAATTTAATTATAAAGTGCTTTAGTGTGGGCTTCTTTGTGTTCATCTTATTTAAGATTCCCTGTACTTCCTGGACTTGGATACGTGTTTCCTTCCCCAAGTTAGGGAAATTTTCAGTAATTATTTCTTCAAAAAAAATTTTTTTTTTCTGTCACTTGCTCTTTTCTCCTTCAAGCATTCCTATAATGTTAATATAACTATGATTTATCTTAATTTAGGAATCCCTTAAACTATCCTCATTTTTGTTCTGTTTTATTTTAATATTTTGCTGTTGTAATTAGGTCAACTTTGCTACCTTGTTTTCCAGATTGCTGATCCATTCTTTTGTATCATGCAATCTGCTGTTAATATCCCTCTAGGATATTTTAAAATTTCGGTTACTGTATTTTTCAGTCTGATTTTCTTTTCTTTAATTCTGTCTTTTTGTTGATACTCTCACTGAGTTCATCCTTTCTTCTCCCTGAGTTCACTGAGCACTTTTATGTCTGTTACTTTGATCTCGTTATGAAGTAAATGACTTGTTTCCATTTAGTTTAGTTCTTTTTCTGGGAGGTTTTTGTCTTCTAATTTCATCTGGAAGTTATTCCTTTGTTTCCTCATTTTTCTAAGTCTCTGTTTTTGTTTCTACCTACTCGGTATATTAGCTACATATACAGTTCTTGAAACAGTGTCCTTATGTAGAAGGTGTCCATGGGGTCCAAAGCCAGGTACCACAGGGGTATTTCATGTGTGTGAAATCCTGTTGTGGTTGAGCTTTGTTTGCTCTGGGCTCACTGCTGGGTGGGACTTGTCCCTGGTCTATCTGTCTATGACCCCAGCTGCAACTGCTGTGGGGGTGCTGACGTCTGGGGCTGGCCCCAGGTGTGACTGGCCACGGGCCCAACCATGGCTTTGGAGGAAGGTGTGCTAGTATGTGGACTGGCTCCAGGGACAGGAGCACCTGTTTGGAGGAGCACCAGTTTCAGCTGGGGCCACCCACTGGTTGGGTGATATACAGTTGGACTGAATAAGTGGTTTGGGTGGTTCTAGTAACAAAGCAAAATGGCAAGGTAGGGCACATAGTGTTAGCCAGGTTGATGGAGAATGAAAGAAATTCCTACTGCCAGTGCCATACCTAGCAGGTGGAAAAAAAGTCAAAAAATTTAAAAAAGGCTCCATCAGTCCTTTCATTCCATGTGCTCTCTTCCCTTCTGGTATATACTCTAAAATTAGTCAAGGGATCTTCTTGTTGTATGACCTGGATGCATTTTAAGTTGCTGCCACTTCCCTAGAGCTTAGAGAGAGTGAGTTTTCATATGAGCCCTTCAAGAACAGAGTCTCAGTGTCTCAGTTTAGAATAACTCTCTCACCCAAACATGAGCTCTGCTGGTTTTCAAAGTCAGATGTTATGAGGGCTCATTGTTGCAATGTAGGTCTCCTAGGATGGGGAGCTCAACACGGGCTTGAAATGTCACTCCTCAGGTAGTACACCTCTCTGCTTCTTCTACCCATCTCGGTGTGGCCTTTTCTTTATAGGCTTAGTTGTAAAAGATCAATTCTTCTGGTCTTCAGTTGGTTCTCAGAAATAGTGATTCAATATGTAGTTGTAGATTTGTGTGCCTATGGGAAGAAGTGTCTCTTCATGGATCACACCCTTCTTGTGGTAAAGGGGCTTGCATAACTCAATGAAGCTATGAGCCAGGCTATGCAGGGCAACCCAAAATGGATGGATCATAGTGAAGAGTTCTGACAAAATGTGGTCCACTGGAGGAGGGAATGGCAAACGACTCCAATATTCTACCACATGAACATGAACAGTATGAAAAAGACAAAAAGATATTACACTGAAAGATGAGCCCCCCAGGTTAGAAGATGTCCAGTATGCCAATGGGGGAGAGTGGAGGGCAATTATTAATAGCTCCAGAAAGAATGTGGCTGGGTTTAGTTTTGGGTACATCTGGTGGTGAAAGTAAAGTCTGATGCTGTAAAGAATGATATTATATAAGAACCTGGAATATTATGTCCCTCAATCAAGGTAAATTGGACATGGTCAAGCAGGAGATGGCAAGAGTGAACATTGACATATGATAAATCAGTGAACTAAAATGGACTGGAACACAGCTGCAAAATTAGAAGACGCTTGCTCCTTAGAAGAAAAGCCATGACAAACCTAGACAGCATACTAAAAACCAAAGACATCACTTTGCCAACAAAGGTCTGTATAGTGAAAGCTATGGATTTTCCTGTAGTTATGTATGGATGTGAGACTTGGACCATAAAGAAGACTGAGTGCTGAAAAATTGATGGTTTTAAACTGTGATGCTGGGGAAGACTCTTTAGAGTCCCTTGGAGAGCAAGGAGATCAAACGAGTCTATCCTAAAGGAAATCAATCCTAAATATTCATTGGCAGGACTGATGCTGAAAATGAAGCTCCAATACTTTTAACTACCTGATGAGAAGAGTTGTCTCATTGGAAAAGACCCTGATGATGGGCAAGATTGAAAGCAGGAGGAGAAGGGGGTGGCAGAGGATGAGATGGTTAGATAGCATCACTGACTCAAGAGACAAGATTTTAACCAACTCTGGGAGATGGTGAAGCACAGGGAAGCCTAGGGTGCTACAGTCCATGGCAAAACAAAGAGTCAGATGTGACTTACTGAGTGATCAACAATAATAATGGAAGGAGGTGAGCTCAGGATCTTCCTACTCTGCCATCTTCAACCCAAAGTCCTTACACATATGATTTAAATGAAAAAATATCATATTCCTTCCTTATATTTTGCCCCCAGAACCTCTGCCATAAAAACATCTCTGCTTTGAAAATAAAATGCCAAACTTCAGAAAACAATTAAAAGGTGGATAAGTACTCCAGTGGCTATATTATTTGTATTCATCTACTAGATTTATATTTTTCCTAAATAGCTATTAAGACTCACCTGAAATAGATCTTCTCTGAAGTACAATAAAAATAATTGAATTTAAATGCTCTTATTTTTTCCCTAGTGTTATATAGGCTGTATTATGTACTATTTTTAACACCTTCCCACTTTCTGGGATAGAATAGAATAATATTTTTTTAACATAACAATGTTTCTATTTCCTTTTGTTCCAGATGAGAAAATGATAATTGCAATGAAATTTACTACATTGAAAAGGCTTCTCAGTGGCTCAGTGGTCAAGAATCCACCTGCCAATGCAGGAGATGCAGGAGATTTGGGTTCAATCCCTGGGTCATGAAGATCCCCTGGAAGAGGAAGTTGCAACCCCCTCCAGTATTCTTGCCTGGGAAATTCCATGGACAGAGGAGGCTGGCAGGCTACAGTCCATGGGGTCACAAAGAGTCAGACACGACAGAGTGAGTATGCAGGCACTACATTTAGCTGATAAATTTAAATTACCCCAGCTCTGCCCTTAAATCAATTGCTTGTGTCTTTCTTCAAGAGTGAACTCAAGAAAAGAACATATATATCACTTAGAATAAGATATCATTGATTGGTTGTGACTTTTTTGATCCCTTTACAAGACAATGTTCCTGAAAGAAGAAGGAAAGCTCTTTTTGTAAATCCAGATCAGAGACTAATGTGTTGCTCTGTGAACAAAAGGAACAAATATAGGCATTAAGATTAAACATTGGTTTAATACTGTAAGAGGGAGCAGTATGTAACTTAGACCAAATCTTTGCAAGATCTGAAGGAGTTGAAAATGTCTACCATTTATATGAAAAGTATTGTTTAAACTGAAAGGATACATTTTTTAAACTGAAAAGACTTCAGACATAATTGCTAATTGTAGAAGTTCTACCACTGCCAGCAAGGAGTTGTCTGGAGTGATGGTGTCACAAAAGATTATTTGCAGCATAGGAAAAAAAAAAAAGCAAACTCAATGTTTTTGGATATTGAAGTGCAGTGTGAATAATTTTTTAACTTCATTGTAGTGGAATAATAGCACAGGTTCATATAGGGCAATAGGTGTGGCTTTCTTAGAGTAACAATACCTCATATCCATATATATATATGTATATGTTTATATACACACACACACATATATATATATATGAAGGACTGTTTTAACATATCTTAATTATTCTGTAGAAAATTAGCAAAAGAATGAGAAACTATTTCATGATTTTTTCCATGATGCTTAAAGCCTTAATACTCCATTATTCAAATTTAGCCTAACATAACCCTAATTATATAGACATTGTTTAGTTATTCTTAAGGACTGCAAATTATAGAACCTTGAAAATTTGTCATTTTTTCTTCCAAATTACTTATTCTTCTTCCCTGAATGTTTCTAGGCTTGCTTCACATGAAAGATGTTTTAATAATATTTATTTCAACACGGTCAACTGCTCTTTCTCTTCTGGCAGAGATCTAAAAGGGTTTAAATACCCTGATGGCATCCTGCCAGGAATTAGCTGCGGGTAGAAAGATGGAAAGAATCAAAAAAGTAAACAAAGTTTCAACCCACTGAGAGTGCTGCTCCAAGCTAGGCAATAAAGACAACAGGTTTATATGCTGGTTTCTCTTCAGGGAGAGAATGTTGGACAGTTTCCTGTTGATTGATTCTCTAAATCTTTCCCTTTCATGTTCAATCTTTCCACAGTTTTTGCCACTGTTTCTACTGTTCTTTCAAGTAGGGAGTTTGATTCCCAGCAGTGCTAATATTGGTTTCTTCCTAGACAAGAAACCTATGAAAATCTTAAAGCCAATGAAATGGAATTTTAACATCATCCATTCATGTGACAAGTTTATTACGGTCTTTGAAAATTGTATTTGTGAGTTCCATTGTAGTCATCCTGTAGTAGTAGATAATGAAAAAATAGCTTAACAATTCAATTTTTATAATAAAAAGACATATGAGTAATATTTATGTGGGTTCTCTCATTTATGCCAAAGAGAAAAGCTCATGGGAAAAATTGATGAAAACCTGGATTCAGCTTTCTTAAAGGGACTCTTTCCATTTTCTGTAAGTAAATGGGGAGTATCATGGACAAAAAGATTTGTCTAAACCTAAAACAGTAGCTCTTATCACTTTGATTCATATAATCCATGTTCTTTTCATTCTTTCCAGATTTCCAGAAAGGCTTTTCCCTACAAAGTGAGAACTTTTTCTGTTAATGAAAATGCGAAAATTGCGTAACAGTTTTCAATGGTGCTTGCATTCATATGGCTCTGCTTCAAGGAGACAATGATGGTTTTGATTTTCTAACTCCTCCTTCAGTAAGTCTGTGTTGTCCCTGAAGACACCTGACAATTGTTAGTATCCCATCTCAGAACCTAGGGAAAGCCCCTGGAGTAGATATTCTTGTTTTTGTTAACTAGAGGAAGAGCTTGCAGAATAAGACGCCAGGGAGAGAACTGGGTTTCATATTAGTGTTTCACTGCCAGTATTTAGTGGCAGCATCTATGCCTAGCCTGTGTAGCCACTGAGAAAACTAAGGCGAATACAAAAAAAAAAGGAATCAGATAGCTATATCTAATTTAATTTTAGCTTTAAAATACACAAAAATCCATATTAATATAATGAAGTTAAATGCAGATATACATATACATATATTATATATATGCTGCTAAGTCGCTTCGGTCATGTCCGACTCTGTGCGACCCCACAGACGGTAGCCCACCAGGCTCCCCCATCCCTGGGATTCTCCAGGCAAGAACACTGGAGTGGGTTGCCATTTCCTTCTCCAATGCATAACAGTGAAAAATGAAAGTGAAGTCGCTCAGTCGTGTCTGACTCTTCACAACACCATGGACTGCAGCTTACCAGGCTCCTCTGTCCACGGGATTTTCCAGGCAAGAGTACTGGAGTGGGGTGCCATTGCCTTCTCCATTGTATATATATATATATGTATATATATATATACACACTTCCTAGGTGGCTCAGGGATAAAGAATCCGTCTGCCAATTCAGAAGATGAAGGAGACACAGGTTAGATCCCTGGGTTGGGAAGATTCCCTGGGAGAAGGAAATTGCAACCGACTCAAGTATTCTTGCCTGGAAAATCCCATGGACAGAGGAACCTGGCAGGTTATATATGGCCCACGGGGTCACAAAGAGTCAGACACAGCTTAGCAAATAAACAACAACTATATATATATATATACATATACACACATATTGTTTGAGAAAAATGGGCACTGAATATAAAGATAAAGGTGTTTCTAAGTTAATATAAGATGCAAATTCATATTAGTGAGCAGTACCCACTCTAACTCCCTGAAACTAGCCTACATAAGAGTAGAGTTTTTCAGGAAAGGGAAGCATGGATTTTGTAAGTCTATAAGAGCTACCCATCTTGACATTTCTTTTATCCACCCTCTTCCTCACCTTTATGTGACACCAACTATTCCCATGTGGAAAAGCAAGAGTGCATCACTGGAGCTCAGGCAGCCTCTCTACCCCTGGTTTATGAAGGGCTGAGCAGTTTAGAGTTGCCTGTAGATAACATGGCTTTATTAGGAAATACCCAGGTTCAAGTAATTTTGATGAGAGTTCTCAAGAAAGCGGCCAACAAGGGTGAGGGGCCCCATAAATCCAGTATACTACTCTGGAATGAGTCGAAGGATTATGGTCAAGAATTTTCTGCCTAATACTGCAGCATGTTAGGGAGCTCTGAAGCACAGACCACCACTGAGGACTCTGAAAACTCACAAATGCATCCCCAGGCAATTCAGAATTTGGATGCACGCTGTACAGAGAATTATAAAGAGCATGAGCTATATTCGTTATCCTTTGTTTTCTATTGCTGCTATAACAATTATTTCATATCACATATGATATGTGAATATATCATATCATATCATAAATATCACATATTTATGATCCTACAGTTATCCAGATCAGAAATCCTTATGAATATCACCAGATTGAAATTGAGGTGTCAACAGACTATCCTGGAGGCTAGAAGAGAATCTATCTTCTTGGTCATTCACACATTAGCATAATTCAGTTCTGTTTAGCAATCTGAAGTCTCTGATTCCTTACCTGCAGTCAGTGGGAGGCAGCCCATTTCTCCTAGAAGCCTTTGTGCAGCCTTCTCACATAATCCCTTGCATCTCAGAACCAGGAACTGGGCATAAAATCCTCATATTGTTTCTCTGACCTTGTTCTTTCAGGGCATCTCTGATCATAGATGGGAAAGTTTCTCTGCTTATTTGACTCACTTGATCAGATTGTGTCCACTCAGACAATCCAGGACAATCTCATTTCAAAGTCTGTCACCTTAGTCATATCTGCAAAATACCTTTTGTCATGTAAGTCTTACTGTTTTAAGATCTGAGAATTTGGGTGTGGGCATCTTTGGAAGACTGCTATTCTGTGTATCAGGAAAGTGTTAATTGCTCAGTCCTGTTCGACTCTTTGTGACCCCACAGAGCCCGACAGTCTCCTCTGTCCATGAGATTCTCCAGGCAAGAATACTGGAGTGGGTCGTTATTCCTTTCTCCAGGGGATCTTTCCAACCCTGGGATGGAACTGGGTCTCCTGCATTGCAGGCAGATTCTTTACCATCTGAGCCTCCAGAGAAACCATACCTGTTTTATTATTTCCCTTCCTCTCAGTGAACTCTGTAAAAGCCAGCAGATGGAGAGAATTATAGTGAATATATACCTATTCAGGTACTGCCAGTATCAAATTTGTTATCTGACTTGAGGAGGGAAAAATATAAATCAGGGTGAGACTAGAGTTTAACTTTGTGCTAGAAAAAGTTTTGCAATACCTCAGACTAGCCAGAAAACTTTAAGATCTGCCCAAGGTGATATTACAGGAGTGGAAAAGGGTGATTTGAGATAACCAACTGAAAGGAAGAGCTATTTATATATCCACAATAAATTCAGCCCATTTAATTAACCCATTGCACATATTTTAATATTTTTGTTTTGTGTTACATTATTGGCAGCAAGGCTGTTTAGAAATGATAGAGACTTTATACTCATTGTAAAAGATTGTTTTTCCCTTGTGCTGGGGAAAAGAGAATCTGAGCTCTTGTTCAATTGACAGCTAGTTTCAATTACATACTTTTATGAAAATTAAAAAATTTCATAAAATACAATCATAATAACCATTAATTGCCTATTTATATATTCTAGGAATTATATAAATATTTTAGATTATCATATTTATATAACCTCATGCAAATAATTGTTTTATTTTTATTTCTGCTATACAAGTGAGAGACCCAAAATTAACAAATTCTCTTAAATTACACAGGCATTAAATGACAGAAGACAAGTTGAATCTGCATTAGCTTTACTTCAAATTAAGGGTCTTGACAAGTAGAACACTTATTATTTTCTCTTATGTTTTAATAAATATATCTTTGTGAATACTCGAACAGCAGGAAAAAGTTTTATGGCAGAGTATTCTGAAAGATGACCTTATTACTTTACAGAAGTGTGAGTACAGGGAAATCTCAACAACTATGCCTGTATTTGTAAAAGAGATTAGATATAATTTTCAGACAGATGGAGTTATCAAGGAATGAAGAATATAGTGAGGACATTTTTTGAAATATCTTATAAGCTTCACTTATTTTTTTTTACATTTTTAAGAAATTTTTAAAACAGAATAATAATTATACTATATGTAAATAGAAGTTAGAAGCAATCTTCAACACAAGACCACAGTATTTGCACCTCACACCACTTTAAAATACCACTATTATATGGAGTAGTTGTGAAAACATTGTTTCCAAATGATTAGCTTACTTGAAAATTTTAAAAATTCAACTTTGCATTACATTTAAGGAAATAAATTAAAAACACACCTTGATGTAAATTTTGAAGACAAAGAAGAAATAGGCCTTTGGGCAGATGGGTGAAGGTGTAAACTAGATGGGAATAGTAAAGGAACACTTTAGGTTCACCACAAAGGGAATAATATTTTTAAAGTAAGCGGATTTATAATGCGGTTAGTAATGTACTAGGGAAAATAATACTGCTGTTACAAGAACAAACCCCAGTCTCAGCGGCTTCACATTCACTCAAAGGATTCTTATTCACACAAATTCCAATGCAGTTATTTCTTGATTTGGTGACCTTCTTTCTAGTGGTAACTCCATTGAGAGACCTTTTCTACTTCTTTTGTTAAAATGTGGAAAGGCCTCTGTTGGAAACTCCTCATAGAGTAGAAAGATGAGGAGACAACACTGATGGAAATAGTGAAGGTCTAAGGGACTAAGCATTGCATTATTTTTCCATTTAAAAAAAAAAAAAAAGATGAGGTTACCAGAACAAAAAGAATATAGCAATAGTTAAAATCTGAATAAAATCATATCAATAATTACATGTATGTCAAATACCATGGTAGAAGAGGTGGAAATTGATTCAGTTCAGTTCAGTTGCTCAGTTGTGTCCGACTCTTTGTGACCCCACAGATTGCAGCATGCCAGGCTTCCCTGTCCATCTCCAACTCCTGGAGTCCACCCAAACCCATGTCCATTGATTTGGTGATGCCATCCAACCATCGCATCCTCTGAGTTCCCCTTCTCCTCCTGCCCTCAATCTTTCCCAGCATCAGGGTCTTTTCCAATGAGTCAGCTCTTCACATTAGGTGGCCCCAGTATTGGAGTTTCAGCTTCAATATCAGTCCTTCCAATGAACACCCAGGACTGATCTCCTATAGGATGGGCTGGTTGGATCTCCTTGCAGTCCAAGGGACTCTCAAGAGTCCAACACCACAGTTCAAAAGTATCAATTCTTCTGTGATCATCTTTCTTTATAATCCAACTCTAACATCCATACATGACCACTGGGAAAACCATAGCCTTGACTAGATGGACGTTTGTTGGCAAAGTAATGTCTCTGCTTTTGAATATGCCATCAAAGTTGCTCATAACTTTCCTTCCAAGGAGTAAGCGTCCTGTAATTTCATGGCTGCAATCACCATCTGCAGTGATTTTGAAGCCCAGAAAATTAAAGTCAGCCACTGTTTCCACTGTTTCCCCATCTATTTGCCATGAAGTGATGGGACTGGATGCCATGATCTTTGTTTTCTGAATGTTGAGCTTTAAGCCAGGTTTTTCACTCTCTTCTTTCACTTTCATCAAGAGGCTCTTTCATTCTTCTTCAATTTCTGCATATCTGAGGTTATTGATATTTCTCCTGGCAATCTTGATTCCAGCTTGTGATACCTCCAGCCCAGCGTTTCTCATGATGTACTCTGCATATAAGTTAAATAAGCAGGGTGACAATATACAGCCTTCATGTGTTCCTTTTCCTATTTAGAACCAGTCTGTTGTTCCATGTCCAGTTCTAACTGTTGCTTCCTCACCTGCATACATACAGATTTCTCAAGAGGCAGGTCAGGTGCTCTGAAATACCCATCTCTTTCAGAATTTTCCACATTTTATTGTGATACACACAGTCAAAGGCTTTGGCATAGTCATTAAAGCAGAAATAGATATTTTCTGGAACTCTCTTGCTTTTTCAGTGATCCAGCAGATGTTGGTAATTTGATCTCTGGTTCCTCTGCCTTTTCTAAAACCAGCTTGAACATCTGGAAGTTCATGGTTCACATATTGCTGAAGCCTGGCTTGGGGAATTTTGAGCAATACTTTACTAGCATGTGAGATGAGTGCAATTGTGCAGTACCTTGAGCATTCTTTGGCATTGTCTTTCTTTGGGATTGGAATGAAAACTGACCTTTTCCAGTCCTGTGCCCACTGCTGTGTTTTCCGAATTTGCTGGCATATTGAGTGCAACACTTTCACAGCATCATCTTTCAGGATTTGAAATAGCTCACCTGGAATTCCATCACCTCCACTAGCTTTGTTTGTAGTGATGCTTTCTAAGGCCCACTTGACTTCATATTCCAGGATATCTGGCTCTACGTGAGTGATCATACCATCGTGATTATCTTGGCAGTGAAGATCTTTTTTGTACAGTTCTTTGTGTATTCTTGCCACCTCTTAATATCTTCTGCTTCTGTTAGGTCCATACCATTTCTGTCCTTTATCGAGCCCATGTTTGCATGAAATTTTCCCTTGGTATCTCTAATTTTCTTAAAGAGATCTCTAGTCTTTCCCATGCTGTTGTTTTCCTCTATTTCTTTGCATTGATCGCTAAGGAAGGCTTTATTCTCTCTTTGCTATTCTTTGGAAATCTGTATTCAGATGCTTATTTCTTTGCTTTTCTCCTTTGCTTTTCGCTTCTCTCTTTTTCACAGCTATTTGTAAGGCCTCCCCAGGCAGCCATTTTGCTTTTTTGCATTTCTTTTCCATGGGGATGATCTTGATCCCTATCTCCTGTACAATCTCATGAACCTCTGTCCATAGTTCATCAGGCACTCTATCTATCAGATCTAGTTCCTTAAATCTATTTTCACTTCCACTGCATAATCATAAGGGATTTGATTTAAGTCATACCTGAATGGTCTAGTGGTTTTCCCTACTTTCTTCAACTTAAGTCTGAATTTCTCAATAAGGAGCTCATGATCTGAGCCACAGTCAGCTGCTAGTCTTGGTTTTGCTTACTGTATAGAGCTTCTCCATCTTTGGCTGCAAAGAATATAATCAATCTGATTTTGGTGTTGACCATCTGGTGATGTCCATATGTAGAGTGTTCTCTTGTGTTGTTGGAAGAGGGTGTTTGCTATGACCAGTGCATTTTCTTGGCAAAACTCTGTTAGCCTTTGCCCTGCTTCATTCTGTATTCCAAAGTCAAGTTTGCCTGTTACTCCAGGTGTTTCTTGACTTCCTACTTTTGCATTCCAGTCCCCTACAATGAAAAGGACCTCTCTTTTGGGTGTTAGTTCTAAAAGGTCTTGTAGGTCTTCATAGAACCGTTCAACTTCAGTTGGGGCATAGACTTGAATTACTGTGATATTGAATGGTTTGCCTTGGAAATTAACAGAGATCATTCTGTCATTTTTGCTAAAAATACAAAAAGCAAATCTAACAGATTTGACTCATATTAGCAAATTGGAGACTTCATCATTCTTCTATGTAGCTGGCAAAACATGTAGATAAAAAGTTAAAATATATATTTAATGTTTAATTTGAACTATTTGACAGTTTTTATCACTGCAGCTGAAACTACAGAAAATATACCGTAAATGTAATGTGCTACTGCAAATTTAATGTTCTCCTCAAAAGTATACGATAGACTTTGAAACAATTATTCATTAAATTTAAAAATGTAGTGTTTAACCACAGAAGAATTAAATTAGAAATCATTGACATGAAGGAATCTGTGGGGAAAAGAAACAAATTAGAAAAATCTGAATAATAAATGGTCAAAGAGGAAATCACAGGGGAAATTAAAAATCTGTCAGATTGAATGACAATGGAAAGAAAAATTCAAAGTTAGAGCAATTTAACCCAGTGTTAAGGAGTATACTATACCTTTAACTGCTTATATAAAAATATTTTTTCAAAGTAAATGAATAAGTTTCTATCTATAGAGAGTAGGAAAAACAAAGTAAACTAAGCCCAAAGTAATTAGAAGGGAAGGTATACGAATTGACATAAAGAAATTATAATAAATAAAATTAAAATTAATAAATATATAGAGAAATTAGGTCAAAACTGATTATTTGAAAACTAATACAATCTGAACAATCTGAGAGGCTGAACAATTTTTAAGAAGTAAAGCAAGTATAAGTAATACCAGTAATGTGAAAAAAGACATACTTCTACATGTCTTATAAACTCTTTAAGGACAGTAGAATAAAAATAGACCAAATCAACACACAAAACACTAAATAATCTGAGTTGCTCAAATCTATTTTAAGAAAAGATTCTGTATTCAGAAATTTTGAATTGAAATATCAGTAAATAAAAAAAGCCATTAGACCTGTATGTCTTCACTGATGATTCCATTAAACATTTAAGGAAGAAAAAAGTATCAATACCACAGAAACTCTTTTAAAAATAAAGACCAAACTCTTCTCACCTCATTTTACAAGATTTAACCCAGGATAATGATATCAAGAGTTAACTCATTGGAAAAGACTCTGATGCTGGGAGGGATTGGGGGCAGGAGGAGAAGGGGACGACACAGGATGAGATGGCTGGATGGCTTCACCGACTCGATGGACATGAGTCTGCATGAACTCCAGGAGTTGGTGATGGACAGGGAGGCCTGGTGTGCTGCGATTCCTGGGGTCTCAAAGAGTTGGACACGACTGAGCAGCTGAACTGAACTGAACTGAATGATATCAAAATCTGACAGAAATTATAAGACCAGAAAATTACATGCAAAAAAGAATATTATATGACTCCTTGGAAAAATTCTTAACAAAATATTAGAAAATTTAATACAGAAATATATTAAAAGTATAATGCACCACAAGCAAATAGAGTTTATATCAGGAAATCAAATTGCTTGACATTAATAAAGCTAACATTATAAATAGAATAAAAATGAAAACTTATATGATAATTTCAATAGTTTAAGAAAAATTGTTTGAGAAAATTCAACATCTGTACATGCTTGAAAAATTCAAAATATGAATAGAAAAAATGTTATTCATTAGGCATATTAAAAGTATCTCATGTCAATTAATAAATCAGTGGGAAAGAACAGAAAGTTTTGAAATATATCTACATGAGTAGTCAATTTATTTGCAACAAAAGTACCAAGAAGATTGAATGGGTAAAAGGAAAGTATTTTCAACAGGTAGACTTTGGCCACCTTATGTGAAGAGCTGACTCATTTGAAAAAAACCCTGATACTGGGAAGCATTGAAGGTGGGAGGAGTGGGGTATGATGGAGGATGAGATGGTTGGATGGCATCACCGACTCAATGGACATGAGTTTAAGTAAACTCCGGGAGTTGGTGATGGACAGGGAGGCCTGGTGTGCTGCATTCCATGGGGTTGCAGAGTCGGACACGACTGAGAAACTGAACTGAATTCAGTGTTGGACTAAATGGATAAACACAATAGAAAAAGAGTGAGCTTTGAACCCTATCTCACACAATCCTCAAAAATTAAATCAAAATTAAAGACAAATACAAAGCTTAAGATTTTAGCTTTAGTATATAGGAGAGGGCTTTTCAGGTAGAGCTAGTGGTAAAGAACCCTGCCTGCCAATGCAGGAGACATAGGACACTCGAGTTCAATCCCTGAATGTGGAAGATCCTCTGGAAGAGGGTATGGCAACCCACTCTAGTGTTCTTACTTGGACAATTCCATGGACAGAGGAGCCAGAGGGGGCTATAGTCCATAGGGTTGCCAAGAATTGGACACTACTGAAGTGACTTAGCAGACACAAATATGGGAGAAAGCCTGCACAACTTTGGAGTAAGCAAAGATTTCATAGACAAAACTAACTGAATAAACAGTGCTAAATTAGAATTATTTAAATAAATGTTCGCTCATGAAAATACACCACTAAGAACTTGATAAAGGTAAATATAGATAGTGAAAACGTATTTTCTATGCATATAATATATTAATTTTTAGAATATATGAAATTAATTAAAAGTCAGTATAGATAATCCAATGTAAAATGTGTATTTGAACTGATATTTTTATAGTCATCAGCAGCATCATTATCCATAAAATGTAAATTAAAACCATAATGAGATGGTTTCATATCCACTAGCCTGTGTTTAACAATATCAAATATTGTGAAGCATATATATGGAACTCTTCTACTTTACTAGGGACAGTATAAAATGATACATTTTTTGTAAAATTATTCAGAAATTTTGTATAAATTTAAAAATCCAACTACCCTATGACCCAAAATTTCCACTTCTATATATTTGCATAAAACATATAAAAACATTCCTACAATAATACTTGTAAAAAATGTTCTTTTTTAATAAGCACCTCAAACTGTAAATAACCCAAACACCTATCAATTTCAATTAAATTGTATTCCTACAATTGTATATTTCTTAGCAATAAAAACAAAAGAAGCTAATAAGTACAGCACATGGATGGATCTCAAAAAGATTATTGCTTCAGATTCTATGTACAGGTAAGCTCATAGTGTATTTGTCTTCGACTCATTCCACTTAGCATAATGCCTTCAAGTTTCATCTATGTTGTTGCAAAAGGCAAGATTTCCTTCTTTTTAAAGGCTGAATAATATTCTGTTCTATTTTCTATTTTCTTAATCCATTTATCCAACAAAGGACATATGTTGCTTCTATGTCTTACCTACTGTAAATAATGCTGCAAGAAAAATGAGGGTGTATTTCATGTGAGTGTTTTTGTTTCTTTCAGATACATACCCAGGTGTAGAATTGTTGGATCATATGGTAGATCTATTTTTTAATTTTTAGAGGATCCTCTACCCTGTATTCCAGTACCAATTTACATTCACACCCAGAGTTCATAAAGGTTCCATTTTTCCCCTATCCTCACCAACACTTGTTAGTTTTTTGTTTTGATTACATTGATAACAATTTAATTAACAATAAAGTTAAAAAAAGAAATTTTATTGATATTTGAGCCAAACTGAGGGTTATGACCTGGGAAGCAGATTCTGAGAAAGTTCTGAGAACTGTTCCACCTGTTAGAAGTCTTAAGCACAGTCATATATATTTTTGAGACCAAAGACTGTACATCAGAATGGAAAAACAGTATTTTACAGTAAATTCACCAAGGCTGTGTAGTCTAGGTAAGACATGTGAAGAGCCAGCAGCAAGACACCATGACAACGTACAGAACTGTGAAAGAATTTTATTTGTTTGAGAAGTTACATTGCTAACATCAAAAGAAAGAAAAAAAAAAAAAAGATGATGTTTATGTTGAGCAGGCACTCCTGTCTTCAGGAGCTCTGGTTAATGTGTAATGCAGATGTGCACTGCACATTACAGAGGGAAGGAGGAGACCCAAACAAACACACCAAAAGGATTTAATGTTTGATTTTTTGCCTTGTCTTAAAATATAAAATTTGTTTAATCACCTATATGTGAAATCTAAAACACTAAAACCTCTGAACTCATAGATAGAGAGAACAGGTTGGTGGGAGGAGGAGAATGGACAACATTGGTGAAGGCAGTAAAATGGTACAAGCTTCCAGTCATAAAATAAATAAGTCCTGGGACTGTAATATACAGCATATAGACTATAGTTATATGAGTGTGCATACATATATGTTCAGTTCAGTCCAGTTCAGTCACTCAGTTGTGTCCGACTCTTTGCGACCCCATGAATCGCAGCACACCAGGCCTCCCTGTCCATCACCATCTCCCGGAGTTCACTCAGACTCACATCCATCGAGTCAGTGATGCCATCCAGCCATCTCATCCTCTGCTGTCCCCTTCTCCTCCTGTCCCCAATCGCTCCCAGCATCAGAGTCTTTTCCAATGAGTCAACTCTTCACATGAGGTGGCTAAAGTACTGGAGTTTCAGCTTTAGCATCATTCCTTCCAAAGAAATCCCAGGACTGATCTCCTTCAGAATGGACTGGTTGGATAATGAGTGTGCATACATATATGTTCAGTCACGTCCGATTCTTTGAGACCCCATGAACTGTAGCCTGCTCGGCTTCTCTGTCCATGGAATTTTCCAGGCATGGATACTGGTGTAGTTTGCCATATCTTACGCCAGGGGGTCTTCCTGACCCAGCGATTGAACCCACATCACTTGCATCTCCTTCACTGGTAGTCAGATTATCACTGCACCACCTGGGGAGCCCATAGAGTTACTAATACTATATTGTATAGTTGAAGGTTCCTATGAGAGTAGATCTTGTAAGTTCTTGTTATGGTGGGAAAAATGCAACTATGTGTAGTGATGGATATTAACTAAACATATTGTGATGATCATTTTGTAACACATACAAATATCAAATCATTAGCTGTACATCTGAAACCAAAATAATGTTTAATGTTACTTATACCTCAATTTAAAAAACATGATTTTGGCAAAAGAATCTAGTTAAAAATGAGTTTATATTTATGACTGTACTTATATGAAGCTAAAGAACAGACAAAAGAATTATATGGTGAATGAAATCAGAGCATTTTGTTTCATATATGATGAGAATTGAATAGAAAGAGGTTTATTTTCAGGAGTAAATGAACCATGGTTAGAAATACAGGGAAAAGGAAGGGCAGGAGAAAGGTAATAAAGTATATTCTTCAAGCAGAATCATGTCAGTGTAACAGAGCACAACCCTATGATCCTTGTCCCTCATCTCCTCTGCCTGCCTTTTGGCTGTGGAAAAGCTTTAGCCAAAGAAGTTTAAACAGAGAAGTGAGAACATGTGAAAACAAAGGAAAACAGTCAAAGGAGACAAAATAATAATAGTTTAGTCATTAAGCATAGTCACAGACCCTTAGTTCCTTCTCAGGGGCTATAGATAATATTCTGAGCCATATCCTGTGAGCTGTCTTTAGCTCCCACCAGGTGGAGAAGTTAACTATGTGATGACCAGGCTGTAACCATGGATGCCACAATTCTAAGAATTGGCCTCAAGAAATGGAAACCAACTGACCCTGGAACTGAAGATGTTGTCATTGTTGTTTGGTCACTAAGCAGTATCTGACGCTTTTCTGCAACTCCATGGACTGTAGCCCACCAGACTTCTCTGTCTGTGGGACTCCCCAGGCAAGAATACTGAAGTGGGCTGCCATTTCCTTTTCTAGCGGATTTTCCCAACCTACCAATTGAATCTGCACCTCCTGCATTGGCAGGCAGATTCTTTAAAACTGAGCCACCAGGGAAACCCAGGAACTGAAGATTAATTGTACTTAAAAGAATCAGAATGATGTTAGTCAGACCATCGATGACCAATGTCAAAATGACTGTCAAAGCCAACTATGCGATTCCTACAGGTAGGCCCTTCCTCAACCTATAAAATTTCTAGCTCCTTAACTTTCAGAAGGAGTTGGCTTTTGGACAGGAGTCTGCCCTACCTCCTGGTTGCCAACATCCAAAATAAAGCAAACTTTTCTTTCCACCAAGCTGGTCTCTTTGTTGGCTTTTGAGTGGTGAGCAGCAGGACCCCACTTACAGTTACAATACTATCAACATCTACTCCCCAAGCCCCAGACACTGATATCCAGCATTGAAGGTTATGTCTACTAGAAAGCAAAGACATGACTTAGTTATTACTCCCTTTATTAATTTATTGATTTGTTTGTAAAAATAATTCATAATAGAGAAAAGATGTATTGAAACTGATACATTGCTCAGCCAAAAGATATGAATGATTATTGGTGTATCAGACCTAGAAAACAACCAGCAGAGACTGAGGCAGAATAAGGGAGTGTTTGAAGACTTTTATCTTCTGGAGGAGTGCTTAGTCGCTCAGTCATGTACAACTCTTTGTGACCCCCATGGACTGTAGCCCACCAGGTTCCTCTGTCCATGGGGATTCTCCAGGCTAGAATACTGGAGTGGGTTGCCATGCTCTCCTCCAGGGGATCTTCCCAACTCAGGGATTGAAACCAGGTCTCCCACACTGCACACAGATTGTTTACCATCTGAAGCACCAGCGAAATGACATTAATCAATACCTGTCAGGTATGATCTGGTGGGGTTCAGTTGCTGGGAAAAGATAATTAAAAGTAAGATCTCCTATAAATCAACTGTTTTGCAATAAAAGTTTAAAAACAAAACAAAAAACCCAGAATCTTTTCCCAATCCAAAAAAAACTTCACAAATGTAGAAGAGAAAAAAATAAAGTTGATTATTGAAAATGCATTGAACTGAAACGTGATATGTAACAGAGGTAATGCATTAAGAGATTGCAAAGAGACAAAAAGAAATTCTGCCCTTTAATACAGCCATGAAGATACTACCCATTACATATATGTTCTCGAGTGAGAGGACTTCACACCACCATTTGTCACAAATAATTCATCCTAAATCCTGTGGAGAGACAGAAAATGAAATGGTTAGATGGCATTGACTCAATGGACATGAGTTTGAGCAAACTCTGGAAATAGTAAAGGACAGAGAAGCCTGGCATGCTGCAGTCCATGGGATTACAAAGAGTTGGGCTCAGCTGAGCAACTGAACAACAACAAATTCTATGGACTATGGGAGCAATCATCTGTGTTAGTGAATTGGCTTTATCCACCGGAAAGATGTACTTTTGCAACTTCAAGCAAGGTATCTACAGAGATTAGTCTCCTGCCTGCCCAGGTGAACTGGGAGATAAAGGCTTTATTTTTCCTGATGATCACATTTAAAAGAGATAGATAATTTGGGGTAGTAAAAATGGTAAGAAGTTTATTTAGCTTTTTTAAAAGTTTACATTCACTTCAAAGAGATAGACAAAAAATTATAATTTCAAATTTTCTAATGTAAATGCTTTAAGAAAAAGGTTGTTGTTGTTCTGTCACTGTCATGTCCATCTCTTTGCAACTCCAGAGTCAGGCAGGCTTCCCTGTCCATCATTATCTCCCAGAGTTTGCTCAAACTCATGTCCATTAAGTGGATGATGAAGAGAGGTGAACTAATATTCTTTCCCTTATTTTCCACAGGGAAAACTTTTATTTTAAATTTAAATTTTACCGTGCACAGACTCCTTTTTCCCCTCTATCTAACTTTTCATTTTTTAAAAATATTGCTAGGTAGTGCTGTAATTAAAATTTAAAGTTTACCATGTTATGTTTTCCCATTAGTTACTCAATAACTTAACACACTTGATATAAACACTTCAAAGTCTTTAACATGCCCAACAAGACCACATTTTTGTCTTTGCCTGTATTTGAGGTCTTAGCTCACTACACTTTTTCATTATCTCACTATTTTCAGTCATCTTAAAATTAAAATTTGTAATTCATAAAATTTGACAAATGATGTCTCTCCCCACTCTTTTGCTATATGGAATTTCCTTTTCCCTGCTCCTCATCTGGTGAGCTCATGTTCATCCTGAAGCCTAGCTTTCTCTGATTCCAAAACCTTAGATCACTCTTCTATACTTTTTCAAGTTACCCTCTGTTTTCTGGCCTTCTCTTATGGTTCAGCTGGTAAAGGATCCACCTGCAATGTGGGAGACATGGGTTCAATCCCTGGGTGGGATGATCCCCTGGAGAAGGAAAAGGCTACCCACTCCAGTATTCTGGCCTAGAGAATTCTATGGACTATACAGTCCATGGTGTCACAAAGAGTCAGACACGACTGAGTGACTTTCACTTTCACTTATGTTTTTCTTACTTTATACTCATTACCCAGAAGAGTTCTTAGATTATTGTGGGTGTTCAATTAATATTTGGTTAATGTAAAAGCTTTAGAATCAAATGGTCATAGTAATTATAGCTCTATTCAAAAATCTTAAACCCTCAGGAGTTGAAAACCAGAAAAAACAGGTGCAATCCATCAAAACTCATTTTAGTCATTAACTACTTTGATTTAGCATCTGCCTACACTTGTCTATAACATCAAAACTTGAATAATTTATTATCTAATAATAAAGGCATATGAAATGTAAGCTATTAATTAAAATTTAATATGGAACTTGAAATAGTTAAGCAGTTAATTGCATACATCTCATTGGGGGCATCAGAATTATTTTACTAGACTTATAGCATCAGTCATTCATGTATGGATGTGAGAGCTGGACTGTGAAGAAGGCTGAGCGCCGAAGAATTGATGCTTTTGAACTGTGGTGTTGGAGAAGACTCTTGAGAGTCCCTTGGACTGCAAGGAGATCCAACCAGTCCATTCTGAAGGAGATCAGCCCTGGGATTTCTTTGGAGGGAATGATGCTAAAGCTGAGACTCAAGTACTTTGGCCACCTCATGCGAAGAGTTGACTCATTGGAAAAGACTCTGATGCTGGGAGGGATTGGGGGCAGGAGGAGAAGGGGACGACAGAGGATGAGATGGCTGGATGGCATCACTGACTCGATGGACGCGACTCTGAGTGAACTCCGGGAGTTGGTGATGGACAGGGAGGCCTAGCGTGCTGCAATTCATGGGGTTGCAAAGAGTCGGACACGACTGAGTGACTGAACTGAACTGAACTGAACTGATAGCTTTTTAAAATTGCTTTGCCATTGGGTTTTATTCAGGTAAAATTGTCAAGTTTTCAAATTTCACAAAACTCTCCTCAACATTCTGAAACAGATGGAACTTCAAATAAACAACAATGGAGTTTCAGTAGCATAAAGCAAAACTTGGAAAGCAGCAAGGATGTAAGAAAAATAATATCCAAATCAGTGTCACCTCACAGTTAGTAACAGTCTGTCCTTCTCCCAGTGACCAATAAAAGACTTCAGTAAAAATCCTTGCCATTAAGGAAAGAAATGGACAGAACTCTGAAATGCAAGAAAAAACAAAACTAAAAACAGTTACTATGTTTGAGTAATTGCTATCTGACAAACAATGTGACCTAAATAAACAGAGGGAGAAAAGGTTTAATTAAAGTTTTTGTTCATCCCAATTTGTAGGATAGAATAAAAAAGGTTTTCAAATAGAAGTTAAAAGTTAGTTATATAAATAATCTTAGTCAAAAATTCTTTCAAAATATATCCTGCTCCCTATTAAGGGATTATTATTTCTGCCCAGCAAATATTTATTTGTTTTATTTAGATTATTATTATCATTATTATTATATGCCTCAGCAGTTTTTCTTGTCAAAAGAGCTACATAAAATAAGAAAATTACAATTGATTCAACTCCTATGGTATACTGGAACACTTTATTATATATAAATAGATGACAGAAATATAGATAAATAGATAGATCTAGATAGATGAATGGATTAATCAAATTATTTTACCATTAAAAATGATGAAATTAAAGTGCAGATATATGTATGCAAATTAACATATGGATATGGCTATGAACTAGAAGAAGGTGACTGGAACTCAGAATTCTCTAATTCTTAATTTGGTTTCCCCCCTGCCACTGCCCCTTCTGCACACATATGCACAGGTTGTAAAACAATCAAAATCACCACTTTTTAATAATGCAACTGCATTATTAATAAGGAACCTTAGGTCTTACAGTTTCTCTAATATATGATAATATTTTGATTAGAATAAAATATTCACATCACTACTCATAATATATTTTCAGTGCTCAGAGCAAAATCATAATGAGAATAGGGATTTTAAAACTTGATTACTGATTAAATTGTGCATTGAAGTGCTTTATTAATTATTCCAGAGATTTTTACTGCTTATTTATTTGGGTTTGTCTTCTTCATGTTTAGAGAGATATATTGACTTGCTCTCCTTCTCATTGCATTTGTTAGATGAGTACTAATTAGAACTCTCATTATATAGTAGAGATCAGAGAAGTTAAGTAATTTATGCAAGGTCACACAGCACCATGGTGGCAGAGCTAAGGCCAATGCACATCTAACTCCAAACCTAAAACCCATTTTGGCTACTGGCATCCTACAATGTCAGTAAATAGCATTGAGTAGATTACATAAACCTTGTGATAATGTTTATTCCATGGTTATCAAGACCCCCATCGTTCAATCTTTATTCATTTTACCTACCAATATTTTTGTTAAATCTTGCAAACTTGCTACTTGATGGTCTACTGAATGACCTTATCAAAATGCGGTTACTGATCAAATCTTTAAAAAATTGTTGAATGTCAGTATTTACCTACAAAATGGGTTAAATGTTGGTGAGGAAGCTCTAACCCACACCAGTTTTGTGAGATACTATAGGGCTTCCCAGGTGGCTCAGTGGGCAAAGAATCCACTTGAAATGCAGAAGATGCAGGAAACATGGGTTTGATACCTGGGTTGGAAAGATCCCCTGCAGGAAGGCATGGCAACCCACTCCAGTATTCTTGCCTGGAGAATTCCAAGGACAGAGGAACCTGGAGAATTACAATCCACAGGGTCGCAAAGAGTCGGACATGACTGAAGTGACTGAGCACATACACACACATGTTATCTCCTCAACAGCTATTCCTTATTATTCCTGAAGTGGAGCCTCACTTTTTGTTCTGGGGCCAGTGCATCCAGATTCATAGGATGACTCATAGTTTACCTAATCCAATAATGATATTACTCTTTTGTGCAGTGTTTGATCTTAGGAATGAGCTGTTAATTATTTCTTGCAATAGAAATATTTGTGCCCCCCCCCAAAAAAAATAGAATATTAGCAAAAAATCACATGCAGCTATCTTGGCACCATAAAGGAGACACTTTTATACACTGAGAATGGCAGAACTGAAAGATGGAAAGAGTTTGAAACCTCAACCCCTATAGCACATACTTGACCCTAATATTACTGGCTCTCCTGTCAAGTTGGTACGCTTGTAGGCAATTTTAGCCAGAACCATCCTTCAGTGATACACAAGTTTTTCAGCTAGGGAGGACAAATCATTTTTTTCACTTACAAGGTATTAGTTCAGTTGCTCAGTCACATCTGACTCTTTGCGACCCCATGGACTGCAGCACGCCAGGCCTCCCTGTCCATCATCAGCTCCTGGAGTTTACTCAAACTCATGTCCATTGAGTCGGTGATGCCATCCAACCATCTCATCCTCTGTCATCCCCTTATAGCAATAATTAAAATTGTAACCTTTTTCTAAGTACTTGTTTTTAATTATTTATTGTTGTTTCTAGGAGTACAGAAGCTAACGGTACAGATAAATCTCTTCCCTTGTGATTTTTCTTTTTCTTTTTTTTTGGTAGGGAAGAAGAAAATGGAAACCCATACCAGTATTCTTGCTTAGAAAATCCCACAGAGGAGCTTAGTGGGCTACACTCCATGGAGTCACAGTGTCTGACATGACTGAGCAACAGCGACTCACACAGGAGATAATATACAGTTAACTAAATTAACTTTACTGTATACTGATATGAATAAAATAAAATGAGTAAATGGAAAGGGAGTATGGAGGGGAGGGCAAGTCTTACTGTAGTGATAATGTCTATACAAAGGACTGGAGGAAGTATGGGAGAAAATGTATAGGTATTTGGTTGAAGGATATTCAGCCAGCAGGAGCAGCACATACAGAAGCCTTGTGGCATATTCACAGAAAGCGAGGGGTCTAGTATGGATGGATGGATGAAGATTACCAGGGAAAGTAGTAGAAATGATGTCAAAGACGTAGCAGAGAGCAGTGAGGGTGATATATACACTTGGTCTCTATTTTGCATAATAAAGGAGGACACTTATGGACTGAGCAAAAGAATGAAATGATCTATGATGTTTTGAAAGGATAATTTTGACTGTAGAATGAGTGTGGTGAAGGCAGAAGCAGAAGTATCAGGTAGGAGGATATTACAGCTGAATTACAGCTGACAAGGGAAGAGATGACTCCTCCAATTACACATCTAATCCCCAAAGAGATTTGAATATTCTTACATGTGAATTTTAAACTAAGAAGGATTTTTGATAACATTTGGAGAGGTGAAGGGATCAGCAAAAGCATTTTAAACCAGGAAATACTGATGAGTCACAGCGGTATGAATAATCATGAGATATTTGGGTGGGAAGGAGAATACTTGGTAAACTGTCCTTTAGCTCACTCAGATTGCCATAACAAATATTGCAGACTGGGTGGTTTAAACAATAGACATTTGCTCCTCTCTTTTGGTTCTGGAGGCTGAATGCTCAAGATCAGAATGCCAGCAAATTCTGTGTCTGGTGAGAAGCCTCTTCTTGGCTTACAAATGACTGCTTTCTTACTCTATTTTCTTACTATATGGTGGAGAGACAGACCTGTGGTCTTTCTTCCTGTTTGTGAAAGTTGCTAAGTGGTGATTCTTTGTAACCTCATAGACTATAGCCTGCCAGGCTTTTTATTCTTGCCATGGAATTCTCCAGGCAAGAATACTGGAGTGGGTTGCCATTTCCCTCTCCAGGGTACCTTCTTAACCCTCATATTGAACCTGGGTCTCCTGCATTGCAGGCAGACTCTTTACCATCTGAGTCATCAGGGAAGCTTCCTCTTCATAAAAGAACACTAATTCTATCACAGGGGCCCCATTCTCATGACCTCATCTGAACATTATTATTTCCACCAAAACCCCACCTCCAAATACCATAACAATGGAGGTTAGGGCTTCAACACAGACATATGAATTTTCTGGGGTATCAGGGAATCCATAATTTCAGTTCATAACAGGCTGTTTTTGAGGAATTATAATGATACACTATATAACAGTTAGTGGTGCACACAATAACAATTATCTTCACTATCAAGATGTTACTTTGCCTAGCCTTTTGCTTAATTAAACCCACCACCTATTTCAATATGATTTTTTAAATTTATTAAAAAACATTTCTTTCTTTTCCCTTCTTTTCTTGTCATCACAGCTGACCCTTCACTCCATAACTCCAAAAATGTATAGTCAAGTTGAACAATACTCTTTATAAAGTTTTGGATCACTGCAACCTGGAGATAATCCAACCTGAGCTTTAAATCTGATATGTTCCTGTAAACCTGAAAATGAAAAATCTTTAAACTCAAGCTGTTATAGTCTGAGGGACTGCTGAGCTTCTGATTGAGACATATACTAAGGCTGAAAATTGTCAATAGGCTTTATCACATGGAACTCTCAAAATTGAACCTCGTGGAGGTCCACAAAGAGACATGAAGTGCCAGGATACAAATGGACCTGCAAAACATGGCAGATATCAGAACAGATGCATGTGGCAGGTGGAAATATGTTCTGTTATGCATAATCAGAAAAGAAGAGCAGCCAATGGTGGGGGTCAGTCATACCCAGAGCAAGGGGTGACGTCCAGATGGACTGAGGCAAAGGAATTTCAGGATTGAAAGCATTTAGCCCTATGCTTACATTAATATGCAAATTAGAGAATTTTAATTGGAATATCAAATACTCAGTCTGAGAGACAAGATCAAAGAGAGGATAAAGGAAAGCTTTCTGATAGTTTGGATGAGACCCAATCCTAGTTGATTTCATGTATGTACAAATTTTAAATAATATGATGTCAGCTCTGAAAACAAAAATAGTTTTTAGATAGATTATAGGAGAAAACACAAGGTTTTAATATTATTATCATTTTCAAAGAATTGATTATAATTTTGGTTATATATTTGTTGTTTGTTGCACAGTTTGATGAGTTTCACATGACTTTTTAAAAATAAAACAATAGTGAGAAATATTAGAATAAGTTCCTCTTTTACAGACATGTTATGTAGCAGGCACTGCAATATAATTCCTTGTATTTTATCTCATGAAATCAGTGCAATACACCTGAATTTCTGGCACCATTATTCAACTTCCAAGGACAGGAAACTGAGTTTCAAAAAGTTAAGTAATTTGTCCAAGGTCACAGAGTCAGTGAGTGGTTTAAACCCAAAACCTCACCCATGCCCACTAAACCTCCCTGAATCTTAACTAATCTGCAATAGAAATGTCTTTGTGATGTCTGTGTTCATTGCGTTTGTTCTAAGCAAAACAAATGGTGACAGGAACCACAAGAGAATATTAGAGGTGAATGGAAGCTTATGAATCAAATGCAATACTGAGTCTCACAAAGAGAAAGACAGGGGACTTCAGCTTGTGTGATATGGAGGAGAGTAGACAGAAGGATATTGTAATAGTCAAACATTTAAGGATATAAATTGTAATCACTTTGATAAATTTTTCTAGGTGATTTATGTTATGGATCCTGAATTACAGGCCACCTGTCTGGTCCCAGATTAAGAAAGTAACGTCTAGAATTTGTTTCTTGTATCTCTCATTACACTTTTGGGTGATTTCTGGACTCACCCTTAGCCTTTTATTGTGATGCCCAGAAATCTGTGTTGTGACAAATAGGCCAATTCATTCTTATTTATAGGAAAGCTTATTTGAACTTCCTATCTAAAAGTTTCAAAGCATTTGTAAAAGTTTTGCAACAAATTGGTGTCTCAAGCAATTAGAATCCCAGGCTGTTCATGAGTCAGAATAATTCAAAAAGCATAATATTTGAAGAAGTTAGGAGAAATCACTGTTTTGTCATATGTTGTATGCCAAGTACCAATATGCACAAACAGTGAGTCCATAATAGGTGTCAACAGAATGAGGCCAAATCATACAGGCTGACAGAAGTTAACTGAAATGGAAAATTCTTGAGTACTTAGGCTTCCATGGTTTGAAAATGGAGCACACTGAAATTACAGGCAAGCTGAACTGAATACATCTCTCTGTGTTGTACTGAGTTTATTTTGGCCTCATATTACCTTTCATCTAGTTAGAAAAGGAAGGCTTCTTGAAAAAGTGAGATCATAGTTTTGAAAGTTGGCAAAGAGTAAGGGAAGTTGCTTCAAACATGGAACAATGGATCTTAATCTCAAGAAAATAACCGTAAGGAATGTTTCACTAAAACAAATACATTACTCACATATTGGCTAATAAAAATTAGTGGGATTAAATTTCAAAATAAAAAGAAATAAAATACATTCTTGCTATGTTTGATATTATAGTGGTATTATTTATTATGATTCTACAGTTCAATATTTCCTGATTTTATCTTTACTTTCAAATTCATGCCTAAGTTACATAAGTACTGTCTCAGAATCTATTTTAAAGTATATCTATGTCTGACATAAAGCATAATTTGTTGTGCTATCCATTTAAATTGATAATGTTATATTTCTATAATCTTTTGATTTTAGATCTTTTTCTTACTCATCTAGAGCATTAAATATTATTGAAAATTTTTTGTATTTAGTTCATTTTTCTATAGGTTACAGTAGAGAATAGTCTTGAAATTTCAGTCTTTGAAGGGCAAACTGCAAAAACAACTTGTGGTTTTCAATGTAGTAGATCATTTTTATAAACTTTTGTTTTGATGTCTTGTGGTGCAGCTGTCTGAGCATCTTGACCAGACAAAATCTTCCTCCTGCCATAAGGTCGCATTTCTCTCCTCCTTCTCTCCTTCTGCCAAAGGCTCCTGGAGTGCCGTCCTTCCTCTAAGCAGATGAAATGTGTGATCTCCTTCGAAATCGATATTAATGCCATTTCAGCCTGTGTGGAAATGAGATTAGAATTCTAAATGTTCAGAATCCAACAGCATTTAATGAAAAATGATAGGAATTATCACATACCTAGAGCTTTGAGAGGATGGAATCATATTTGCACATTATTAAAGATCTGAATAATTTAGGTTATTTTTAGATTTGAACTGCTTAGAGGATTTTAGAAAGCTCGATTTAAACTGCTTAAGAAATGTACTTTCTCGTCCTGATTTCAGCAATCTTATGTCACTTAACATTTTTTCATAAAATTGAGTGGTTTTGCTGTTACAAAATGAACATGTTTTGGACCTCAGACTAATCACAAAGAAATACTGAAATTTTAAAATAAAATTTATTTTATTCCTCTAGTAACTTTAAAACCTTTGTCAGATGAATGTTTTCCTTTGTTTCCACTCCTCCCCCTCACCAGTTATCTGGTAAAAACTACTTTTTTCTGGGTCTTGTAAGAAATATAGACTAATAGCATTGTAGTTATATGTCAGTAAACCATGAAGGTGAAAATGATTCAGTGTAATTCAAATGTACTTTTTATTTTCTCCAGTAATCTATTAATTCTAAATATTTGTTTGTTCACCTTACTAACAGATAAAATGTGAAAATGTTATGTCTCTATCTGTCTTGCGAGGACAACCTGGTGGGTAATCGGTACCCTGGATAGATTTGATATTATCATTTATGAACCATAGGTGGTGAGGCAGAAGTTTGGAGCCTGTAGGATAATATATTTTAAAATTAAAAATAATTGAAGATGAACAAAAGAATACAAGCCATATTGTCAAGAAATACAGACCACATGATCTGCCAATCCTCAGGGAAACTAGAAAACATTTTAAACCAAAAAGATATTTTCATCTAAAAAATTAAAATGAGAACAGATGAAAAAAACAAAAAACAAAGCCGAAAAGAGTAACTCCTGGTTTGTGAACATAAGTTGCTAAAATGACCAAGAATCTAAAGATAAAACTGTAGCTTTTTAAAAACCTAGTGAACGGAATAGGTAATGCTATTATAACAAAGAATTGGAGGCTATGGCTTCCTCTAACAGAATCTGTGTCTCCACTCAAGATGCTCATCACCACCTCCCTTTGCTCTTTATATCTCCTAATATTTTTTTGTTAGCAAGGTCTTCAAAATTATTGAGTTTGTGATGGAAACTTCACAAAAGATGATTGTAATCTGTTAGTCTAATTAAAATTTATTCACAAAAGCCTTTGAATCTGGAGGAATAATGACTATGTAACTTCAACTCCAAAAATAACATTTTGATATGATAATTTAGATGCCTGATTTAAAATACAGTGTTTATTTTTATTACTAATTTTTGAATTGTTTTAATTATCATGAAATGAAATGGGTTATTTTATTTCCATGTAAAGTTTGTGACTGTTATTACATGTTCAAATTCACGTCAGGATCACCACAGTTAGGTTAGGGAGCAGTCCCATCACCTCCATACACTTCTCCCACCTGTAGCCTTTGGCAATCACGACCTATTCTCAATATCCATAGTTCTACTATTTATTTTTAATAACTTAATGTAAATGAAATTATACAGTATACAGTTATTTGAGAACTGTTTGTTGCACTCAGCAAAATGTATTTGAGTTTCATCCAGGTCGTGTGTCTATCAAAAGTGTATCCACATTTATTGCTGAATAGTATTTTATGTAATTCCATTGTCCATAGTATTCCATTTGTTTATGAATTTTGTTGTTGTTGTTTAGTCACTAAATTGTGTCCTGGAGTTTGCTCAAACTCATATCCATTGATTTGGTAATGTCATCCAACCATCTCATCCTCTGTCGCCCCCTTCTTCTCCTGCCATCAATCTTTCCCAGCATCAGGGTCTCTCCAGTGAGTCAGCTCTTCACATCAGATGGCCAAAGTATGGGAGCTTCAGCTTCAGCATCATTCCTTGCAATGAATATTCAAGTTTGATTTCTTTAGGTTTGACTGGTTTGATCACCTTGCTGTCCAAGGGACTCTCAAGAATCTTCTCTAGCACCACAGTTCAAAAGCACAATTCTTTTTTTTTTTTAATTTATTTATTTATTTTGATTGGAGGCTAGTTATTTTACAATATTGTAGTGGTTTTTGCCGTACATTGACATGAATCAGCCATGGGTATACATGTGTTCCCCATCCTGAACCCTCAGGGTCATTCCAGTGCACCAGCCCTGAGCACCCTGTTTCATGCATCGAACCTGGACTGGTGATCTATTTCATATATGATAATATACATATTTCAATGTATATTATTCTCTCAAATCATCCCACCCTTGATTCTCCCACAGAGTCCAAGAGTCTGTTCTTTACATCTGTGTCTCTTTTGCCGTCTCGCATATAGGGTCATCATTACCATCTTTCTAAATTCCATATATATGCATTAATATACTGTATTGGTACTTCCCTGGTGGCTCAGATGGTAAAGCATCTGTCTACAATGCAGGAGACCGGGGTTCGATCCCTGGGTCAGGAAGATTCCCCGGAGAAGGAAATGGCAACCCACTCCAGTACTCTTGCCGAGAAAATCCCATGGATGGGGGAGTCTAGTGTCCATGGGGTGGCAAAGAGTCAGACATGACTGAGGGACTTCACTTTCACTTTCTTCTCACTGTATTGGTGTTTTCTTTCTGACTTACTTCACTCTGTATAATAGGCTCCAGTTTCATCCATATCATTAGAACTGATTAAAATTCATTCTTTTTAATGGCTGAGTAATATTCCATTGTGTATATGTACCACAGCTTTCTTATCCATTCGTCTGCTGATGGACATCTAGGTTGCTTCCATGTCCTGGCTGTGATGAACATTGGGGTACACATGTCTCTTTCAATTCTGGTTTTCTTGGTGTGTATGCCCAGAAGTGGGATTGCTGGGTTGTATGGCAGTTCTATTTACAGTTTTTTAAGGAATCTCCACACTGCTCTCCCTAGAGGCTGTACTAGTTTGCATTCCCACCAACAGTGTAAGAGGGTTCCTTTTTCTCCTCACCCTCTCCAGCATTTATTGCTTGTAGACTTTTGGATAGCAGCCATTCTGACTGGCGTGAGATGGTACCTCATTGTGGTTTAATATGCATTTCTCTGATAACGAGTGATGTTGAGCATCCCAAAGCGTAATTCTGTAGTGCTTAGCCTTCTTTGTGGTCCAACTCTCACATCTGTACACAACTACTGGAAATCCCATAGTTGGCTAGATGGATCTTTGTCAGCAAAGTGATGTCTCTGCTTTTAATATGCTGTCTTATAACTTTCCTTCCAAGGACCAAGTGTCTTTTAATTTCATAGTTGTAGTCACCATCCTCAGTTATTTTGGAGTCCAAGAAAATAAAATCTATCACTGTTTCCACTTTTTTCCCATCTATTTGCCATGAAGTGATGGGACTGGATGCCATGATCTTAGTCTTCTTAATGTTGAGATTTAAGTCAGCATTTTCGCTTTCTTCCTTCACCCTCATCAAGAGGCTCTTTCATTCCCCTTCACTTTCTGCCATTAGAGTGATATCATCTACATATCTGAGGTTGTTGATGTTTCTTCCAGCAATCTTGATTCCAGCTTGTGGGTCATCCAACCTACGCTCTTGTAAATTGTCTCCAGTTTTCAGCAATATGAATATGCTACTAATCTTCATGTAAGGTATGTATGTGTGGAACTAAGTTTACTTTAGGGTAAATACTGAGCAGTGGAATTGTTTGCTTATACTGTAACTGGATGTTTAACTTTATTTAAAAAAAAAAAAAGAAAGAATATTTTCCACAGAATGTGTGCAATTCTGAATTGTGACTAGCAGTGTCTGAGAGTTTGACTTGTTTCACATCTTCACTAATGTGTAGTATTTTGTTTGTTTGTTTGTTTGTTTGTTTGTTTTTTAGCTACTCTACTAGGCATTCACTGATATCTCAATTTAAGAAAAAATCATTTCTGTTAGGGCTGATGATGCTAAATGTCTTCTTACGTGCCTTACTTACCATCTTCACATCCTCTTGGTGAATTGTTTGTCCATATCTTTTGTCTAGTTCTTATATATATTTTTTTCTTATTTCAAGTTTAGAGTGTCTATCATATATTTTGATACACAGCATTTGTTGAATATGTTATTTGCAAATATTTTCTTCCAGTCTGTAGCTTGCTTTTTTTTTTTTTTTTTTGGCTTTTTCAAAAAGTCTTTCATAAAAGAAACCTTTTAATTTGGTTTAGTCTGGTTTGAAAGTGAAAGTGAAGTCGCTCAGTCGTGTCCGACTCTTTGCAACCCGGTGGACTGTAGCCCACCAGGCTCCTCCGTCCATGGGATTCTCCAGGCAAGAATACTGGAGTGGGTTGCCATTTCCCTTCTACAGGGGATCTTCCCGATCCAGGGATCGAACCCAGGTCCCCCGCATTGGAGGCAGACGCTTTAACCTCTGAGCCACCAGGGAAGACCACCTCTAAAAATATGGATTGTACTTTTTTGTTCCATATATAAGAATCCATCACTTGAATCCAAATCAGGTCATGAGCAGGTTTTGAGATCTTGCTGGGTGAAAGTGATTCAAGAGCCTCCTCCAGGGTCTGGCCCAAAGAGTCAGAGTTCCATTTAGAAATCACAGAGATGATTTAGTTTTTACTGGTAGGTAGGAGTCTCAGGGAGGCATGTCTGAATAGTATAGATTTTGCACAGCTGTTGTCCTACCCAAGTAGTTAGCCAGCACTTTTGTTTTAGACTTCTGTGTAAGAAGTGTAAGTGAAAGTCTTACACTTGTGTAAGACTTTTGATGTATAGAACAGTAAGTTAATAAATGTGTGCTGCTTAATGCCGTTATTTTTGATGATTTTTGCCAGAGCAGTTGAAACTAATATAGGGAGGAAAAGGCTATTCTAATCATATTGGAGAAATTGCCTCTCAGTGTATAAAATGTAAGGGAAATTATATCTCATACTCTGCACAAATATCACTTCTATGTGGATTAAGTACTAAATAAGAAACAATTAAAACTTTTCTATGAAAATGTTTCTTTAAAGAAAAATTTTTTAAAGCAATCTTGTTCGTTCAATGAAATATTATGAGATTCTCAATATCCCTACTATTTAGAAAAATAGACATGTTAAAAAGGAGTTGGTATTTAATTCTTGCAGGATTAACAATTAAAAACTATTCATCATCCTAACTGCTGACAGGAGTTTGAGATAATAGAATTTATGTGCTCTTGGTAAGCTTACAAATTGGTACAATCACCTTGGAGTTTAATTGTCATTATGTATAAATGTTGAAAATGTGAGAAACCTGGGATCTTTATACCTGTAATCAATGTTATTCCTTCACAGAAGCTTCCTTTACTGCTCCAGTCTAAATGATGTCTCTAAATAAAATATATATATATAAATAATCAAAAATTGTAATAATTAGGACAGTATTTTTATTTGATGACTAATCAATACTTCCTCAGCATTCAAATAGAATCTCAAAAAGGCTTTGTTAATATTTCTGTTTTGTTCACAATTGGATCTCCAGATCTGGCCAAATACCTAATATGTGATAAAAACAGTATATATTTGGAAAGAAAAAATAAAAAGAACTTCTCCTGGGTTTCCCCTTTATTCTTACACTGCCACTAGATTCACAGCATTCTGACACCTGGATATAGCATCAGATCCCACAGATTATGTATGGTCCCCCACTTTCAGAACCCAGTCACAAAGAGTAGGTCTTCAGGTTACCTGCATCTTCTGTTCCATCTGGCTACATATTAGAAGTTCTCATGACTCTCCCTCCTTGGAGTCCATCATCTGCTAGAATATCTCACCAGAATTCTGTGAAATATGTACTTACATATACCAGTTTATTATAAAATAAAGGATAGATTAAAGGATACTGATGAACAGCCCAATGGAATGATACATAGAGCAAAGGCTTGAGGAGTCCCAAGGGCAGGAGATCTGTTCCCAAGGAGCTAGGGCACAGCACCCACCCAGTGAATGTGTTCCCCAACCCAGAAGCTCTCTAAACCCATGCTTTGGGGATTTTTATGGAGGCTTTGTCACAGAGGCATGATCAATCATAATCTAGATCTCCAGCTCCTTTCTTCTTCTTGGAATGTGGGCTGGGGGTGGAGAGCTGTAGGACTGAAAGTTGGAAGCTGCTAATCATTCCTTCTTGTTTCTGGTGATCAGCTTCCATTCTGAAGCTATATAGGACTCATCAAGAATCACCTACAAATCTATCATTTGCTCTTGATTTTCAGCAATTAGTTTGGGCTCAGTTGAGCATTTTTGGTTGTCTCTCCTGGGTGACTCATGTGGGTACAGTCATCTGTGACTCAAATGTGACTGGATGGTCAAATATAGCTACACTACCTCTCCTGGAAATTAGCATTTGCTCCATCAGACTCTTCAACCTCATATATGAGAGTAAAAATCTTCATTTTGATTTTAGGGAATCATTCCATGAGGGCAAGCATGAAGGTAGAAAGCATAGAAATCGATAGTCATTTTATAGCTTCAAATTGATCACAACAAGTCACAAAGCCAGCCCAGGATCAAAGAGTGAGGAAATAAGCTCAATTTTCTTGATGGAAGAAACTGTAAATTTGCTTTACAAAGAGAAAGAGGAATTACTCTTGTCTTCTGTGCAACAATTTACCATACCAAAAAACTGTTATTTAAAAATATTTATTAATTATTGACATACTCTATGTAGTACTTATAAATCATGCATGCTTTGAAAATAATTGGTTTGGCAATAATTTATTTGATATTTATTAAGGTAATGCTAATTATGGTCATTTAATTTCTGTGGGAATTTATATAACTCAAGTTATATTTGAGCATAATGTGTTAATTATTAATGTGCATCATTTAAAATTATGTGATCAAATTAAACCCATTCCCAGAACTCTATATTTATGCTCCTCAATTAAAGTACTCATGTAATACATCATTTTGACTATTACATGGAGTAGTATATAAATCTTGCATTATCTGATTGCAGTGATGTTATTAATGTTCTTGGAACTCTTCAATCATTCATTAAAGGGTGTCTTAAGATGACCTAAGGTAAAAGCTTGCTTCTTTCCTCCTCTTTAAAAGTGGTAAGGAAACTGAGGGAAAGCAAGAGATGAGTACTACAGAAAGAAGGCACTATCAGCCCCACATTAGGGGCTGATTAGTCATGGACAACTAATCAGAGGCAAATCAGAGAAATGGCTCTCCTTTTCCCTTGTTGTGTTTGGAATTAGCAAATAGCAAAACTCTTTTCTCTTTACTAATGGATAACACTTTTTCAACTTTCATACATTTGGGGACATTAAAAAAGAGTTACAAATACTAGAGATAAAGTTTGCCTCAGGGCATACCAGTGGTATTATTTCTCTTTTCTAGGGCAACCCCCTACCCTAAAGTCAGCTCCTTTTTTTATAAAATAATAACGTTATTCTTTATTCTACAAAGTGGTCAATATTTTTTGTTCTCAGCAGCAAATTTTACTTCATATTCTTCTTCAGTGGGTGCGTGAAGGAGACAGTTCATTACAGATTGATGAGTAGATAAAATGACTGGATGGATGCAAAGGTAAGTGAATGGAGGAGCGGATAGACAGACTGGCAGACTATAAAAAGCAAGGAAACAATACAGATTGCATTATGACATTTTCCATTTGAAAACCATCTCATGAACCCCTCTTAGGATTAATGACATACCTTTAATTTGATATAAGTTTTCTTGAATTCTGCTTAATGACTTCCTTTGCCTCATTTGCTATCACTTACCAACATACTCTATCTCTAGCCATAATAAACAAATTGCAATTTTCCAAAGGCTTTGAGCATTTCCAAACTATGTCTATAACTTTTGCATAAGCTAAACTTCCACCTCTGTGCCTGGCCCACATTAATTGTTAGAAACTCATCTCAAGTGACACTTCATTTGATTAGCATTCCCTACAATCCCTGAACTCAGTGCCCATTGTACATCTGTGTATACACCATGTGTATAGACTTTAGCCCTATCAGGGTATGTAGACTGTAAGTTCTCAAGCTTTAATATGAAACTGAAATATCTTGGAGATTGTTAAAAGGTAGATTGCTGAGCACTGCTTTGGATATTCTCATTATTTAGACATAGTCGTTGTTTAGTTACTATGTTGTACCTGAATACATTTGCAACGCCATGGACCATATAGAGCTCACCAGGCTCTTCTGTCCATGAGATTTGCCAAGCAAGAATACTGAAGCAGATTGGCATTTCCTTCTCCAAGGAATCATCCTGATCTAGGGATCAAAACAACTGCATTGGCTGGTGGATTCTCTACTGCTGAGCCGCCTGGGAAGCCTAGATATAGTACAGAGCTTCAGTAGTTTAAATTATACTAGGAAAGACTTACCCAGATTGATGAAAACAATGTAAAATAGATAAATAGGTAAATAAAAACTGTACAGCTTTCAATGATGCCAGTGTTCTAATTGTTGGTATCCTCCAACACAGGAAACTCTCTAACTTTCAAGAGTCAAATTTTTCATTCTTAAAATGATTTCAGATGTCTCTGAGTTTATGAATACTTATTGAATATATCTGGTAATACTTCCCAGGTAGCACTAATGGTAAAAGAAACTGCCTGCCAGTGCAGGAGACAATAGAGAGGTGGGTTCAACCTCTGGGTTGGGGAGATCCCGTGGAGAAGGAGATGGCAACCCACTTCAGTATTCTTGACGAATCCCATGGGCAGAGGAGCCTGGCGGGCTGCAGTCCATAGAGTCACACAGAGTCAGACACAACTAAAGTGACCTAGGAAGCTCATAAAAATCTGACAGTGTGGAAAAGGAACTGGCATCTGTTTACTAATTAATTCAATTACACAGAAATGTGAACACAGGTATTAGGAAAATACGTTAAATAACTGCACAATAATTCCACCCTCATCCTCCTCTTGCTTTTTCCTTCTTCCTCTCTTTCTTCTTTCCTTCTCTCTCTCCATTTTCATAAGAACAAGACTACATTTAGTGATGTTGAGTATCATTTCATGTGTTTATAGACCATCTGTAAGCCTTCTTACACGACAGAAACAACTTAGCATGTATGCAAGTCTTCTATGGAGAAATGTCTCTTTAGATCTTCTGCCCATTTCTGATGGGGCTGTTTGTTTTTCTGATGTTGACCTTCTTATGTATTTTGGAGATTTAACCGCAGGGAGCCCAGCTTGGTGCTGTGTGTGGACCTAGAGGGGTAGGAGGGAAGAGAGACTGATGAGAGAGGGGGGCATATGTAAAATTATGACTGATTTACATTGTTGTATAGCAGAAATCACAACGCAATATTATAGAGCAATTTTCCTCCAATTTAAAAAAATGTAGAAAATAAAAATATATACATTTAACCATTTACATCTTTTTTTTAAATAGAAAATATGCCATAGTCATTGCACTATATTGTAGACTACAGGAAAAAATAAAGTTGACAAAAAATAAGTGATACTAGAGAAAGAAATGGCAAACCACATCAGGATTCTTGCTTTGAGAACTCCATGAACAGTATAAAAAGACAAAAACATAACACCATAAAATGAGTCACCCAGGTTGGTAGGTGTCCTATATGCTACTGGGGAAGAATCGAGAAATAGCTCCAGAAAGAGAGCTGGGCCAAAGGAGAAACAACCCTCAGTTGTGACTGTGTCTGGTGGTGAAAGTAAAGTCCGATGCTGCAGAGGACAGTAGTGCATAGAATTCTGGAATGTTAAGTCCATGAATCAAGGTAAATTGTGTGTAGTCAAGAGGAGATGGTAAGAATGAACATAGACATTTTAGGAATCAGTGAACTAAAATGGATAGGGATGAACAAATTTAAATAGACGGCCATTATATCTACTACTGTGGGCAAGAATCCCTGAGAAGAAATGGAGTAGCCTTCATTGTCAACAAGACAGTCTGAAATGCAATATTTGGGTGAAATCTCAAAAATGACATAATGATTTCAGTTTGTTTCCAAGTGCTTCCCTGATAGCTCAGTTGGTAAAGAATCTGCTTGCAATGCGGGAGACCTGGATTCGATCCCTGGGTTGGGAAGATCCCCTGGAAAAGGGAAAGTCTACCAACTTCAGTACTCTGGCCTGGAGAATTTCATACAGTGTATAGTCCATGGTGTCACAAAGAGTCAGACATGACTGAGTGACTTTCACATTCACTTTTCCAAGGGAATATTTCATGTAAAGATGGTCACAATAACGGACAGATATGGCAAGAACTTAACGGAAGCAGAAGAAATTAAGACAAGGTGGCAAGTATATAGAAGAACTGCACAAAAACAGTCTAGACAATCTTTTATGGTTGCACAGCCACGATGGTATGATCACTCACCTAGATCCAAAATGTGAAGTCAAGTGAGCCTTAGGAAGCATTACTATGAAAAAAGCTAGTGGAGATTCCACTATTGGAATTCCAGCTGAACTATTTAAAATCCTAAAAGATAATGCTGTTAAAGTGCTGCACTCAATATGCCAGCAAATTTGAAAAACTCAGCAGTGGCCACAGGATAGGAAAAGGTCATTTTTCATTTCAGTCGCAAAGAAAGGCAATGGCAAAGGAAGTCAAAAGTACCGCTCAATTGTGTTCATTTCACATGCTAGCAAGGTAATGTTCAAAATCCTTCAAGCTAGGCTTCAGCTGTTCTTGAACTAAGAACTTCCATACATACAAACTGGATTTAGAAAAGGCAGAGGAATCAGAGATCAAATTGCCAACATCCCTTGGATCATACAAAAGGCAAGGGAATTAAAAAAAATTACTTCTGCTTCCATTGACTATGTTAAAGCCTTTGACTGTGTGGATCACAACAAACTGTGGGAAATTCTTAAAGAAATGGGAATACCGTACCACCTTACCTGCCTCCTGAAAACTTGTATGCAAGTCAAGAAACAACAGTTAAAGCCAGACATGGAACAATGGACTGGTTCAAAATTGGGAAAGGAGTATGTCAACACTATGCATTATCATCCTGCTTATTTAACTTCTATGCAGATTATATCATGGGAAATGCCAGAGTGGATGAATCACAAGCTAGAATAAAGAATTCCAGGAGAAATATCAATGACTTTAGATATGCAGATGATACCACTGTAATGGCAGAAAGCAAAGAGGAACTAAAGAGCCTCTTGATGAAGGTGAAACAGGATAGTGAAAAGGCTGGCTTAGAACTCAACATTTAAAATACAAAGATCATGGCATTCAGTCCCATCACTTTATGGCAAACAGGAGGGAAAAAAAATGGAAACAGTGACAGATTTTATTTTCATGGGCTTCAAAGTCACTGCAGACCATGACTGCAGCCACGGAATTAAAAGACTCTTGGTCCTTGGAAGAAAAGTTATGACCCACCTACATAGTGTATAAAGAAGCAGAGATATCATTTTGCCAACAAAGATCCATCTAGTCAAAGCTTTGGTTTTTCCAGTAGTCATTTATCAATGTGAGACTTGGACCATGAAGAAGGCCGAGCATCAAAGAATTGATGGTTTTGAATTGTGGTGCTGGAGAAGACTCTTGAGAGTCCCTTGGACTGCAAGGAGATCAAGTCTGTCAATCCTAAAGGAAATCAACCCTGAGTATTACTTTAAAGGACTGATGCTCAAGCTGAAGCTCCAATAGTTTGGCCTATTGATGTGAAGAGCTAACTCATTGGAAAAGACCCAGATGCCTGGAAAGACTGAGAGCAAGAAGAGAAGGTGGAAACAGAGGACGATATGTTTGGCTGGCATCATTGACTCAAAGGACGTGAGTTTGAGAAAAGTCAGGGAGACAGTGAAGGAGAGGGAATCCTGTTCTGCTGCAGTTCATGGGGTCACAAAGAGTTGGGCATGATTAGAGACTGAACAACAACAACCAATAATTAAGAAGCAGAGATAGACACTATTAATATGATTATATATTTATCTATATTTTAATCTATTAATATGTATACAAATTTTATTTTGTCATTTTCCTTTAAAATTTATTATTACAAATTTTGTCAAAACTACTTGCAATGGAAATTCTGTTAACCTGATTTAATATTCTCAAAATACCACTGCAGGTCACATTAAGTTAAAAAAATTAAAAATTTAAAATATATTTGTTTTCATTTAAAAATAATTCTGTATTGAAAATGGCTGTTGACAACTTATACATTTTCACATGTGGAAGAAAATCATTTGTATAGTAAACTATGATCCTTAGAAAAAACAGTTCTAGTAAAAATTTTAAAATATATTTAAATTAGCAAATTTTTAAATATACTTGACCTAATTTTAAAATATATTTGATTTAATCAATTGGATAAAGAATGGCACCTCACTCCAGTACTCTTGCCTGGAAAATCCCATGGACGGAGGAGCCTGGTAGGTTGCAGTCCATGGGGTTGCTAAGAGTCAGACAGGACTGAGTGACTTCCCTTTCACTTTTCACTTTCATACATTGGAGAGGGAAATGGCAACCCATTCCAGTATTCTTGCCTGGAGGATCCCAGGGACAGGGGAGCCTAGTGGGCTGCTGTCTATGGGGTCTCACAGAGTCGGACATGACTGAAGACACTTAGCAGCAGCAAGACACACATATACCTTTATCATAACTGAGTTTCTTAGTACTGCTTTGTACATATTAAGTAAACCAAGGCTTATTTAACAAGATTATTTAACCATAACTTTATGGTTATTTAAATTGTTTTAATTATTCATATTTTGTACAATGCAGATATACAAATTCATATTTATCATGCAAAAGGGATTTATGAGTTTAATTTTGTACATGGTAAACCTATTCTCATGTTTATAAAGTTGTTTCATTAGGAAATAAT
Organism: Budorcas taxicolor; assembly: GCF_023091745.1. Lineage (NCBI taxonomy): Eukaryota > Metazoa > Chordata > Mammalia > Artiodactyla > Bovidae > Budorcas > Budorcas taxicolor. The sequence continues at coordinate 49,270,962 of NC_068929.1, read as the reverse complement.
GCTCAAAGTGGAAATGTTTGTCAAGTTGTGCATATAGATTTCAAGTTGATGTATATTAATAAAGTACTTTCCAGGATGATTTTTTAAAAATATTTCTACCAGAAGAAAATTACAATGCATATTTATTCTTATCTTTATTCAGGCTCCCTGGTAGTGTTCTTTTTTTATTTCGGGCACCATTACAGGTGAAATTTTGGAGAAGGAAATGGCAACCCAATCCAGTATTGCCTAGAGAATCCCATGGACAGAGGAGCCTGGTGGGCTATAGTCCATGGGGTTGCAAGAGTCAGACATGACTTAGTGACTAAACCATCACCACAGGTGAAATTTATGTTTTTAATTTATGTCTATTTTATGATTAATCATGATAAAAACATCTGTTCACATATGTGTTTGATAGTTTTTTGTGGATAGTAGTTTTTTATGTGAATTATCTGTTCATGAGTTTGACCCCATTTTTATTGAGATGACTTTCTTAACTTGATTTTCATAGTTGAAATTGGACAAGTAGATAAATGCAACAAATAAGTTAATGTTTCAGTAAGAATATTGCATTCTATTATAAAGTTTTGCTTATTAAAGTATAATAAAAGTAAAAGTTCTTTATTACTTTATAAAGTCCTTTATTATAGTAAAGTAAAAAAAAAAACAAAAAAACAAAAAACAGTTACTCTAATTTTCCATACAGAAGTCACAGTTTCCCTCTTCTTGGAAGTTTTATGATCTTCTATTTGTTGCTGTTCAGAAAATTCATAATCATGATTCTATCTATGTGCATGTCTCTTTATATATGTGTATATGTGTATGTTTTCTTTCATTGGACAATTGATGGGCCCATTTAGTATGAAAACTCATACCCTGTAGTTATACAGGGTATGAGTTACAAGCTTCCACATTTTTTTCCATTTTCTATTTCAGAAAGCCCTGTTTGTCATATATCAGAATTTATGAATTAGCAATCTAATTTCCTTACATTTTCTAACCTATTTTCTATTTCTATGTTTTCTAATCTATGTTAGTTCAGTTCAGTTCAGTCGCTCAGTCATGTCCGACTCTTTGCGACCCCATGAATCGCAGCACACCAGGCCTCCCTGTCCATCACCAACTCCCGGAATTCACTCAGACTCACATCCATCGAGTCAGTGATGCCATCCAGCCATCTCATCCTCTGTCATCCCCTTCTTCTCCAGCCCCCAATCCCTCCCAGAATCAAAGTCTTTTCCAATGAGTCAACTCTTCACATGAGGTGGCCAAAGTACTGGAGTTTCAGCTTTAGCATCATTCCTTCCAAAGAACACCCAGGGCTGATCTCCTTCAGAATGGACTGGTTGGATCTCCTTGCATTAGCCAGATATTTCTTCAATCTTATTTCCAGTTAATCTAAATTTAAATGATATGCTATCCTATTTTCTTGTTTATAAGATCCCTTTTTCTTTTTATGTCTGTTTCTATCCCCTTTCCCTCACTTTTTATCAACTCCATCCTTTGAATTATGAAAGCAGTATTTTTTCTCATCTCTTTAGGATACATGTGGGTAGTCAAAGCTGTATATTGTCACCCTGCTTATTCAACTTATATACAGAGTACATCATGAGAAACGCTGGGCTGGAAGAAGCACAAGCTAGAATCGAGCTTGCTGGGAGAAATCTCAATAACCTCAGATATGCAAAGGACACCACCCTTATAGCAGAAAGTGAAGAGGAACTAAAAAGCCTCTTGATGAAAGTGAAAGAGGAGAGTGAAAAAGTTGGCTTAAAGCTCAATATTCAGGAAACAAAGATCATGGCATCTGGTCCCATCACTTCATGGCAAATAGATGGGGAAAGAGTGGAAACAGTGTCAGATTTTTTTTTTGTGGGGGGCTTCAAAATCACTGCAGATGGTGATTGCAGCCATGAAATTACAAGACACTTACTCCTTGCAAGGAAAGTTATAACCAACCTAGATAGCATATTCAAAAGCAGAGACATTACTTTGCCAACAAAGGTCTGTCTAGTCAAGGCTATGGTTTTTCCAGTAGTCGTGTATGGATATGAGAGTTGGACTGTGAAGAAAGCTGAGCACTGAAGAATTGATGCTTTTAAACTGTGGTGTTGGAGAAGACTCTTGAGAGTCCCTTGGACTGCAAGGAGATCCAACCAGTCCATTCTGAAGGAGATCAGCCCTGGGATTTCTTTGGAAGTAATGATGCTATAGCTGAAACTCCAGTACTTTGGCCACCTCATGCGAAGTGTTGACTCATTAGAAAGACTCTGATGCTGGAAGGGATTGGGGGCAGGAGGAGAAGGGGACGACAGAGGATGAGATGGCTGGATGGCATCACTGACTCGATGGACGTGAGTTTGAGTGAACTTCCGGAGTTGGTGATGGACAGAGGCCTAGCGTGCTGCAGTTCACGGAGTCGCAAAGAGTCGGGCACGACTGAGTGACTGAACTGAGTAGTTTTAATGTTAATTTCATTTACCTCCTGTATTTTTCTTCCAATTTATCTAAGTAATATTTTGGTGTTTTTCTTTCTTTTTTTAATTTTTTTTTCTGTTACACTAACAATGTTTAAGGATTTTCTACAATATATCATGATACTTAATTCTCCAAATATAAAACTTCATGAGACTCAGAAATTCATTGAAAGCTCTGGTGGGAGTGTGTGTGTGTGTGTTAGTCACTTAGTCATGTCCAGCCATTTGTGACCCCATGGATTGTAGTCCGCCAGGCTCTTCTGTTTATGGAATTCTCCAGGCAAGAATACTGGAGTGGATTGCATGGGAGTAGAGGTGGTTTTGGAGGGGTTTTCTGTTGATCAGGAATGACTTGCTGCTTTACGAAGGACAGCAGATATCTGCATCTAGATATTCCACTTTATTCTCTTTGGGATTATGGCTACAAAGGTGATTGCACAGTCCTTTCTGGCAGCATTCTGAGAGATAATGGATTGAGATTTAAGGAAAGTGTCAGTTTACTTTTCAAGCATCTCATCACATCTCTCAAGCCCAGAAATAATATGTTTCAGGTTTTTAGGGAATAAGTCTGCCTAAGTAGGGAAGGAGAATGGGGTTTCTAAATAATCCTCATAGAGACTTTTAATAAATAATTTGTTATTAACCCCATTTCTTCCTTGCTCCTTTTGAAGTATCTGGTCCCTATAATTTCTGTGGATTAATTATCTCCTACAGTATGAAGCAGCTCACTTCTCATTCGTATCCTTCTTTATGGTATATAAAGAAGGGCTTCCCTAGTAACTCAGTTAGTAAAGAATATACCTGTAATTCAGGAGGCCTGGAGGCCTGGGTTCTATCCCTTATTGGGAAGCTCCCCTGGAGAAGGGAAAGGCTACCCACTCCAGTATTCTTTGGCTTCCCTTGTGGCTCAGCAGGTAAAGAATATTCCTACAGTATAGGAGACCTGGAGACCTGGGTTTGATCCTTAGGTTGGGAAGCTCCCTTGGAGAAGGGCAAGGCTACCTACTCCAGTATACTAGCCTGGAGAATTCCATGGACTGCGTTGTCCGTGGGGTTGCAAAGAGTTGGACACAACTGAGCGACTTTCACTACACTTTATGGTAGATATCAAAACATCTGATTTATTCTTTTCATGATTCTGTCCATTTTCATTTTCCTAAAATTAGCAGAATGTATTTTTTTTTCTCCATTCCTATTCAGTTTATCATTGGGAGCTTACATCTTATTGTTTCTTTATTGTCAGAAGGTAGGGCAGTGTGTAGACAAATGTGCTCAATACATATTGTTTATTCAAGGGTATAATTTACCCAGTTTAATTCAGCACTTGTTTTTCTTTTTATTTTCTTTCTTTGATTTTCCCTTTTTTGTTGTTGTTGTTCTTTTTGGGTAGATAGGCCGGTGCACATAGTCCTAGTTGTTAAGTATTTGACATCATTCAATAGTGCATGGTTTTGGGTTTAATTGGAAGTTTATCATTACTTTTATTGACTTTCATTTATCAAGGTCAATTCTGGGAGTTTTTGAGCTGTGCAAAATGTAAACACTGGTAAATACTTAAATATAATTGTATATATATAACTGAGCTGTTGAAAATACAAATAAGATATCAAGATAATTCATTCATAAGACAAAAATATATTTGCACTAATAACAGTAGCAAGTTAGAAAGTTAGTTTCAGACTTCTTTTGATATTCTGTTTAATATTTTATAAGACCTGCTTTTTTCCTTAGTGACTATCATTTTCATATATATACTGAGTTTCTGAATAATCCTCTGTCCTATATTTTGCTTCCTAATTATTTAACTTGTCTAAAGTTACTAGGAGATAAAATAATTTTTGCCCAACATGTATAATTATAGTTAAATTTTATTAGATAAGTGGAGGAAAAACTAAAATGTTAGCAAGTAATATATATTACTATATCAGTACAGTGTCATTTAAAATTTATAAAATGATTATAAACATATAGAAATATAGATTTTCTTAAATGCTTGCATAAAGAACATACATTTATTTACCTACACTGTTGGCAAGCCACTCCAGTATTCTTGCCTGGAGAATCCCATGAACAGAGGAACCTGGCAGGCTACAGTCCATGCAGTTGCAAAGAGTTGGACATGACTGAATGACTAACACGCACTGTTTTAGGCAAGTACCAGAATAGAATTTCTAACACCTTTTTTTTTTTTGTCAAATTTTGTATTTATTAATTAACTTTTAAATGTCTTTGTATTTTATATATTCTAAATTAATATATCCTGAAAATGGTAGAAAAATGTGGGGTATCAAAAATCTAATACACTAGTGTCATTTTAAAGTGAAAACTAAACCTATTACCTCTCTAAATTATATTTGAAAATATTCCCCTGTTTGGACATGAACTGATAATTTTGCTTTTTAAATATATCAGTATATCACTAAAGTAGCTAGTAACTGCTAATAGACATTAACATTTTGGTAGCTTATCAAAAATAGCATTTGCCCTACAGCTTTTTCATTCAGATTGCTTTAAATACATTACATAAAATTAAGTAGGATTTTATAAAATAAAAGAAAATGACAATATCTAGGTAAAATAGATTCAGCATTGAGGTGTTATTAACAAAGCTTGCTGATGGTTTATGATGTTACTTTCTATGACCTTAAATTCCATATATGTGTTTGTAATAATTTTTCTGAATTTTATTTGTCCTAAATTATCTCAAAAATACATTTTAAACATGTTTAAAATGTGATTTTTTTGATGAAGCATAACTCTAATCTTTGAATAATTTGTTTAGTGAAAATAAAAGCAAATCATGAGAGACTCATTATCCTCTTATCCAGACATCTATCAAGAGCTCTAACAGCAGTGAAGTATTTGTAGTCAAATATTAAGTTGCTGAAAGTGTTGTGCAAAGACTTGTCCTCAGATGCACCTTTTGTTGTTTAGTCGCTAAGTCGTGTCTGACCCTTTTAGACCCCATGGACTGCACCACAACAGGCTTCCCTGTCCTTCACTACCTGCTTGTGTTTGCTCAAACTCATGTCCATTGAGCCATTGATGCCATCTAACCATCTCATCCTTTGTCACCCCCTTCTCCTCCTGCCCTCCATCTTTCCCAGCATCAGGGTCTTTGCCAATGAGTTGTCTTTTCACATCAGGTGGCCCAAGTATTGGAGATTTAGCTTTAGCATCAGCTCTTCCAAGGAATACTAAGGTTTGATTTCCTTTAGGATTGCCTGGTTGATCTTCTTGCTATTCAAGAGACTCTCAAGAGTCTTCTTCAGCACCACAGTTCAAAAGCATCAATTCTTTGGTGCTCAATATTCTTTATAGTTCAACTCTCACATCCTTAAATGACTACTGGGAAAACCATAACTTTAACTGTGTATATGGATTTTTGTTTGCAAAGTGATATATCTGTTTTTTAATACATTGTCTAGATTTGTCATAGCTTTCCTTCCAAGGAGCTAGTGTCTTTTAATTTCATGGCTATAGTTACAGTCCACAGTGATTTTGATAGCTTGGTATCCTAAGGTAAAAGTACATATTATCCAAGTCTCTAGGGAGCCTTTCTGAGGCATAAATGTTGTGGTCAGTACACGTCACTCATCCTCCTTCCTTTTCGATATAGCAAGCATAATGGCTGTTCATTGTAGAGCTCCCCATGTGACAGTTGAATGCATAATTCATACACTAAGTATCAAGCTGGTTCTACTACACGCAAGTCAGTTAATTTGACAGTTTCCATTTCCTCATTTGAATACCTAGCTGTGTATATACTTCCCCCTCTTCCCCTTCCACAAGTACACAGAAAGAGAGCCCAGGACAGACTAAACTTTCATCTATATGCGGAGTCCATGTTATACAGAATTTACAGAGGTCTCATTCTCTTTATCATCAGCTCCTATCTCTCTTCAAATTCTTTCTCACTCATGGATCCTTCAAACTTGTGTTCAGACCCTGCTCAGGTCTCATAGAAGAAGCTTCTGCAACTCTAAAACCCCTTTAGATGCAAAATAATTGTTCTTTCCTTTACTGTCTAAATTTTGGGAAATCTAAATCCAGTGACTTACTTCTTAATGCCTCTCAATTTACTGTTGTTGGACTTCAGTCTCCATCTTCATTCAGTCCCCTGAAAATTCCCTCTCCGAGACCACCTTTAGTGTTGAAGGATTCCAAAATCCCTACCACTCTTCAACTTTGAAGACATTTGACATTATTGCCCATCTCCCTTCTACATACTTTGTGTTGCATTTATGATCCCTCTTTTACAGCCTAACTCTTTGTTGTGTAGCCTTTTCTTATAAATGGACTTCCCTGGTGGTTCAGGCAGTAAAGCGTCTGCCTACAATGCAGGAGACCCCGTCTTGATCCCTGGGTCAGGAAGATCCCCTAGAGAAGGAAATGGCAACCCACTCCAGTAGTCTTGCCTGGAAAATCACAAGGATGGAGAAGCATGGTAGGCTATAGTCTATGGAGTTGCAAAGAGTCAGACATGAATGAGCCACTTCACTTCACTTTTCTTATATACTATTTGTTGTGTAGTCTTTTTTATATATACTGTTTTTCCTCTGCCTACCCCATCATCTCACTTTTTCTAAAGTTATTTCTTTACTTGATATATTTACTCCTTATTGCCAATTTTAATACTTAATCATTTTTTTTGTTCTAATAAAATCTCTACCTTGAAATCCAAGCCATGATTGTTAAATTCTTTCTGACGTAGTTATTTGTATATTCTACCCATAAAGCATCTAATTTTTATTAAATAACCCACATTTATCTCCAGTGTCTAATCCTCACGTAAATTATTGAAACCAGATTATCAACTTCATGTAAGCCAGAAACATTACACTTCCTGCTGCTCAACATCTCCACATTGATTTAATTTACAAGTTCTATAGGTTCACTTCAGTTCAGTTCAGTCACTCAGTCCTGTCCAACTCTTTGCGACCCCGTGAATCGCAGCATGACAGGCCTCTCTATCCATCACCAACTCCCGGAGTTCACTCAGACTCACATCCATCAAGTCAGTGACGCCATCCAGCCAGCTGATTCTCTGTCGTCCCCTTCTCCTCCTGCCCCCAATCCCTCCCAGCATCAGAGTCTTTCCCAATGAGTCAACTCTTTGCATGAGGTGGCCAAAGTATTGGATATTCAGCTTTAGCATCATTCCTTCCAAAGAAATCCCAGGGCTGATCTCCTTTAGAATTGACTGGTTGGATCTCCTTGCAGTCCAAGGGACTCTCAAGAGTCTTCTCCAACACCACAGTTCAAAAGCATCAATTCTTCGGTGCTCAGCCTTCTTCGTAGTCCAACTGTCACATCCATACATGACCACAGGAAAAACCATAGCCTTGACTAGACGGACCTTAGTTGGCAAAGTAATGTCTCTGCTTTTGAATATGCTATCTAGGTTGGTCATAACTTTTCTTCCAAGGAGTAAGCGTCTTTTAATTTCATGGCTCCAGTCACCATCTGCAGTGATTTTGGAGCCCCCCAAAATAAAGTCTGACACTGTTTCCACTCTTTCCCCATCTATTTCTCATGAAGAGATGGGACCAGATGCCATGATCTTCATTTTCTGAATGTTGAACTTTAAGCCAACTTTTTCACTCTCCTCTTTCACTTTCATCAAGAGGCTTTTTAGTTCCTCTTCACTTTCTGCCATAAGGGTGGTGTCATCTGCATATCTGAGGTTATTGATATTTCTCTGGCAATTTTGATTCCCGCTTGTGTTTCTTCCAGTCCAGCGTTTCTCATGATGTACTCTGCATAGAAGTTAAATAAGCAGGGTGACAATATACAGCCTGACTTACTCCTTTTCCTATTTGGAACCAGTCTGTTGTTCCATGTCCAGTTCTAACTGTTGCTTCCTGAACTGCATACCGAGTTCTAAAGAGGCAGGCCAGGTAGTCTAGTATTCCCATCTCTTTCAGAAGTTTCCACAGTTTATTGTGATCCACACAGTCAAAGGCATTGGCATAGTCAATAAAGAAGAAATAGATGTTTTTCTGGAACTCTCTGGCTTTTTCCATGATCCAGGGGATGTTGGCAATTTGATCTCTGGTTCCTCTGCCTTTCCTAAAACCAGCTTGAACATCAGGAAGTTTATGGTTCACGTATTGCTGAAGCCTGGCTTGGAGAATTTTGAGCATTCCTTTACTAGCATGTGAGATGAGTGCAATTGTGCAGTACCTTGAGCATTCTTTGGCATTGTGTTTCTTTGGGATTGGAATGAAAACTGACCTTTCCAGTCCTGTGGCTACTGCTGAGTTTCCCAAATTTGCTGGCATATTGAGTGCAGCACTTTCACAGCATCATCTTTCAGGATTTGAAATAGCTCACCTGGAATTCCATCACCTGCACTAGCTTTGTTCGTAGTGATGCGTTCTAAGACCCACTTGACTCCACATTCCAGGATGTCTGGCTCTAGATGAGTGATCACATCATCGTGATTATCCAGGTCATGAAGATCTTTTTTGTACAGTTCTTCTGTATATTCTTGCCACCTCGTCTTAACATCTTCTGCTTCTGTTAGGCCCAGACCCTTTCTGTCCTTTATAGAGCCCATCTTTGCATGAAATGTTCCCTTAGTATCTCTAATTTTCTTGAAGAGATCTCTAGTCTTTCCCATTCTGTTCTTTTCTTCTATTTATTTGCATTGATTGCTGAAGAAGGCTTTCTTATCTCTTTTTACTATTCTTTGGAACTCTGCATTCAGATGCTTATATCTTTCCTTTTCTCCTTTGCTTTTCGCCTCTCTTCTTTTCACAGCTATTTGTAAGGCCTCCCCGGACAGCCATTTTGCTTTTTTGCATTTCTTTTCCATGGGGATAGTCTTGATCCCTGTCTCCTGTACAATGTCACGAACCTCATTCCATAGTTCATCAGGCACTATGTCTATCAGATCTAGGCCCTTAAATCTCTTTCTCACTTCCACTGTATAATCATAAGGGATTTGATTTAGGTCGTACCTGAATGGTCTAGCGGTTTTCCCTACTTTCTTCAATTTAAGTCTGAATTTGGTAATAAGGAGTTCACGATCTGAGCCACAGTCAGCTCCTGGTCTTGTTTTTGTTGACTGCATGGAGCTTCTCCATCTTTGGCTGCAAAGGATATAATCAATCTGATTTTGGTGTTGACCATCTGGTGATGTCCATGTGTAGAGTCTTCTCTTGTGTTGTTGCAAGAGGGCGTTTGCTATGACCAGTGCATTTTTTTGGCAAAACTCTATTTGTCTTTGCCCTGCGTCATTCAGCATTCCAAGGCCAAATTTCCCTGTTACTCCAGGTGTTTAGTCAGTATTTCTTACTAATTTTTCATTTTTTTTTTTTTTTTTTTTTTTGGTGGGGGTTCACACTACTTCCATCGTCCTTGTTTATCATAAGTGTGCCTGGGTTACAATCAAAGTCTTTTACCTTCTGCTCTGTGTTCACCGTGCTGTCCCACCACTCTACATATACAGTGTGATTTACAGCCCAAGTTTGAAAATGAATCTCTATTACTTAAAGAACTATGAAATATCTCTACTACTTTCAGGATAAAACCCAAGCACACCATGTTGGCTTCCCAATTCCTGTATGTAACTGACCCTTACGTCTTTAGCATCTTCTCTTATGACTGCTTCTTTTCCTTTTATTCTATAGACAAACAGAATTACTTATAGCTTTCCCAATGTACGTTCTTCTCTTCCATATGTCTAGGCTTTCAAATGTTATATGCACTCTTCTTAAAATAATCCAGAAATGGTCTATCTTGACTTATCATAGTTAAGTACTGTATCTAACTCAGAAATTAGTTCAGAACTTATTTATTTCTACTAGACAGAATTAAGAGAATTCCTCAGTATCATTTTTACTCTAAAAGAATATTGAATTTTCTTATTTCAGTGCCCAAACCACACTTTAATGTAACTGTCCATTGCTAGTGTGAACTTTCCATTATAGCTGTTTAAAAATATATGAGATGATTGCTCATAGCTACATACAAATGCCTGTACAAGTTAATAATTTTATAAATATTATAGAAGGGCTATATAAAATAAATAAAATATTTCTCTAAGAAAATGGTCTCCTAAAGCACTTAATGTATGGAAGAAGTAACACAGATTTATATTTCCTCCTGCTTGAGATGTTTGCTTTTCAAAACATTAGATAATAGATTTAAGTTTTCAAATGTCAGACATCAGAAAAAATATTGTTGTTTCAGTTCCTCAGTCTTGTCTGACTCTGTGACCCCATGAACTATAGCCCACCAGGCTCCTCTCTCCATGGGATTTCCTAGGCAAGAATAGTGGAGGGGGTTACCATTTCTTTTTCCAGGGGACCTCCCTGGATCCAGATTGGACCCATTGCTGCTGCATTGGTAGGCAGGTTCTTTATCACTGAACTACCAAGAAAGCTGCAGAAAGACTGTAGAAAATCCTAAATGTGTAAGAATGACTTTCACTTAAGTGGTTTATGCTTTTATTTATGTATTAAGTCTGTCTAGTTTGTAATCATTCTTTATTGAATATATTCACTTGAGGGATTTCTCTGAATGTTCAGGGTTAAGAATATGCCTTACAATGCAAGGGACACCAGTTTGGTCCCTGGTTGCAAAAGTAAGGCCTCACTTGCTGCAGAACAATTAAGCCTATGCACCACAACTACTGAACCCATGCACTCCAGAGCACACGTGCCATAACTAGAGACCCTATGTGCCACAACAAAAAATCAAGCATGCTGCGACTAAGACCCTACACAGCCAAATAAATGTATTTTTTTAAAAATTCAGTTGAAGTAAGAGTAGTTGCCCAAATTTGGTGCATTAAAATATAGATGATGGTAGGTAGGTAAATAGTTGTGGTGATTATATCTGTGTACTAGATCCCAAAATATCCTTTTCAATTTAAAATTTTTGAGTTTTTGTTTATTTGCTTGTTTGTTTGAACTAGAATACATTCAAATGGCTATTAGATAAATAGCAGTAAAATAAACACAGGTAAATCCACACATGTAGAAAAAATTTGAAAAGTTGAAACCAATTATGTGCTGTCACTCTCTCCTATCCATGTGCTAACAGTATTGTTAAAATTTATATTAATTATTTAATTTTTTTTAAAAAATATGTCATATAAACATGTAGCTTCAAACAATATATTCTTGAACTTTCTATACCTTTTAAAGTTATTTAATGGTAGTGTGTCTATACATATTTAATGAATAGATAAAAATATTATTTTCCATTATCTAGTTGGACATTTAGGTTGACTCCAAGTTTTTGCTATAAAAGTATTGCTGTTATGAATTTGTTGAACTGTCTTCAGATTTGTTTGTGCAAGGATCTCTCTTCGGTTGATATTTAGCAGTGGAATTACTGAGTTGTTTTTTATGCAAATTCCATATTTAAAGAATATTTCTTATTTTATCATACAAAAAGATAAATTATTTTCCAATGGATACAAAAAATTTATGTATTCTCCAGCAATATATGAGATTTCCATTGCTTCAGTCTGTGAAGTTATCTTTTTAGTTTTCAACCATTTCAGTTGCTGAAATTATCAGAGCTGAAAATTTTGTTCTACTGGACCATGCAGTGTGTTTTTTAATTTCTATGTTCCACATTGCTGATATTATTAGTATTATACCAGAAGATTGCTGGCTACTCAGATTTTCCTCTTCACAAAAATGACTGCCTGAGAATTTGGCATATTTTTTCTATTTCATTGTTTATTGTGATACTATAATTTAGCATGCATTCTTTATATATTTTGGGGTTCAAATCTTTACCAGTATAAAATTTGATATATTTTCTTCTGTGTAGTTAGCTGTTTTTCACTTTCTGTATATGAACTCTAATAAACTGAATTCTTAGTGAATCATGCCAATTTTTAAGGTTTATTCTTTTTTTTTTTGGTCTTTTAGGTTTTTTTTTTTTTTTTTTTTTTCTATTTTTTGTCTTTTAAGATTCCCTTTCTTTGCCTTGTTTTAGGGCTTTCTTTGCTTAGGTCATAAATGTATAACCTATAATGTAGTTTTTTTTTTTAATTAATTAATTTTGCAGCAAATTTGGAAACTCAGCAGTGGCCACAGGACTGGAAAAGGTCAGTTTTCATTCCAATTCCAAAGAAAGGCAATGCCAAAGAATGCTCAAACTACCACACAATTGCACTCATTTCGCATGCTAGTAAAGTAATGTTCAAAATTCTCCAAGCCAGTCTTCAGCAATACATGAACCATAAACTTCCTGATATTCAAGCTGGTTTTAGGAAAAGCAGAGGAACCAGAGATCAAATTGCCAACATCCGCTGGATCATGGAAAAAGCCAGAGAGTGCCAGAAAAACATCTATTTCTTCTTTATTGACTCTGCCAAAGCCTTTGACTGTGTGGATGACAATAAACTGTGGAAACTTCTGAAAGAGATGGGAATACCAGACCACCTGACCTGCCCCTTGAGAAATCTGTATGCAGTTCAGGAAGCAACAGTTAGAACTGGACATGGAACAACAGACTGGTTCCAAATAGGAAAAGGAGTGCCTCAAGGCTGTATATTGTCACCCTGCTTATTTAACTTCTATGCAGAGTACATCATGAGAAACGCTGGACTGGAAGAAACACAAGCTGGAATCAAGATTGCTGGGAGAAATATCAATAACCTCAGATATGCAGATGACACCACCCTTATGGCAGAAAGTGAAGAGGAACTAAAAAGCCTCTTGATGAAAGTGAAAGAGGAGAGCGAAAAAGTTGGCTTAAAGCTCAACATTCAGAAAACGAAGACCATGGCATATGGTCCCATCACTCCATGGGAAATAGATGGGGAAAGAGTGGAAACAGTGTCAGACTTTATTTTGGGGGGCTCCAAAATCACTGCAGATGGTGATTGCAGCCATGAAATTAAAAGACGCTTACTCCTTGGAAGAAAAGTTATGACCAACCTAGATAGCATATTCAAAAGCAGAGACATTACTTTGCCAACTAAGGTCCGTCTAGTCAAGGCTATGGTTTTTCCTGTGGTCATGTATGGATGTGACAGTTGGACTATGAAGAAGGCTGAGCGCTGAAGAATTGATGCTTTTGAACTGTGGTGTTGGAGAAGACTCTTGAGAGTCCCTTGGACTGCAAGGAGATCCAACCAGTCCATTCTGAAGGAGATCAGCCCTGGGATTTCTTTGGAAGGAATGATGCTAAAGCTGAAGCTCCAATACTTTGGCCACCTCATGTGAAGAGTTGACTCATTGGAAAAGACTCTGATGCTGGGAGGGATTGGGGGCAGGAGGAGAAGGGGACGACCGAGGATGAGATGGCTGGATGGCATCACGGACTCAATGGATGTGAGTCTGAGTGCACTCCGGGAGATGGTGATGGACAGGGAGGCCTGGTGTGCTGCTATTCATGCTGTTGCAAAGTGTCGGACACGACTGAGCTACTGAACTGAACTGAACTGAATTACTTTACAATATTGTATTGGTTTTGCCATGCATCAACATGAATCCGCCACAGGTGTACACGTATTCCCAATCCTGAACACTCCTCCCACCTCCCTCCCCATACCATCCCTCTAGGTTATCCCAGTGCACCAGCCCCAAGCATCCTGTATCCTGCATCGAACCTAGACTGGTGATTCATTTCTTATATGATATTATACATGCTTCAATGCCATTCTCCCAAATCATCCCACCCTCTCCCTCTCCCACAGAGTCCAAAAGATTGTTCTAAACATCTGTATCTCTTTTGCTTTCTTGCATACAGGGTTATCTTTGCCATCTTTCTAAATTCCATATATATGCATTAGTATACTGTATTGGTGTTTTTCTTTCTGGCTTACTTCACTCTGTATAATAGGCTCCAGTTTCATCCCCCTCATTAGAACTGATTCAAATGTATTCTTTTTAATGGCTTAGTAACACTCCATTGTATATATGTACCACAGCTTTCTTATCCATTCATCTGCTGATGGATATCTAGGTTGCTTCCATGTCCTGGCTATTATAAACTGTGCTGAGATGAACATTGGGGTACACACGTCTCTTTCAATTTTGGTTTCCTTGGTGTTTTGCCTTCTTTACTGAAGTTCTTAGTATACTTAGAACTGGCTTCTGTTTGTGAGGTAAGATAGTGTTAAATTATTTTCTTATGTGAATTACCAAGTATTCTAGTATCATTCAATAAATAGTCTTTTCCAAGTTCCATTACTTCTGTTAATCAAAGATTGGTGGCAACTTAAAAAGTTTGAGAAAGTGTTTTTAACATCGTGGCTTTGTATGCAGAGGAAGATTGAAATAGGAGGCTAAGAAATTATCCAGAAATTCTATTTTCTTTAACAGTTGATATAATATATTTAAATGAAAAATAAAACTTCTTCATTAGATGCATCTTATTTGTGCCTGAAATGTTTGTTCCATTGTTCCATTTAATTATATCATATAGTTAAAATCATTGTATACAATAGTGTTTAAAATTTAATTTAAAAGTATATGAGTGACATGGAGAAGGAAATGGCACCAGTATTCTTGTCTGGAAAATTTCATGGACAGAGGAGTAGTTCCATGGCAGACTACAGTCCCTGGAGTAGCAAAGAGTCCTACACAACTAAGCAACTAACATATATACACACATATGAGTGGTAATTCAGCATGACATTTGTATCTTAATTGGTGAGTATTTGGGTATAATTTCTACTTATATACCTTAAGTGAAAGGATTATCAAGCTCTATCTCATATGATTTTAAATAATTTTGCTAAGTTTATATGTACCAGGTTTTAATTTTAAAAAATACTGCACTATGCCTTTTTGAAAAAATGGAACCCGCATGCCAATGCAGGAGACATAGGAAATAAGACACGGGTTTGATCGCTGGATTGGGAAGATCTTTGGAGGAGGAAATGACAACCCACTGCTGTATTCTTACCTGGGAAATTCCATGGACCGAGAAGCCTGGTGGGCTACAGTCCTTGGAGTCACAATGAGTTGGACACAACTGAGTGAGTCAAGCATACATGCATTCATTAGACGAATCTATGAAATATTTTAAATACATTTTCTCTATATTTAGATATCTGTCCACTTTTCTGTGAAAGTTTTTAAAGTTTATTTAATAGGAATGGAATATCACTTTATAATAAAATTTGCTTCTAGGAAAGGAAGGAAAACAAAAAGAAATAAGAAACAATTTAACATTCTTATTTTTTTAATGATTAAAATCATTTTGAGAAGTAGATGATGCTATAAAGATAACATTAAATTTGAAAGGGAAATAAATCTCTTAGTAGAATCTGCTTCTCATTTCATGATAATTTGCATTATGTGGATTGCTGAAACTTTCCTCATTCAGTCAAGGCATCATTCAAACCCTATTTAGCAGGGTCTGCATGCAATGTAGCCAACAAAGAAGGGGATATAATCTCCTTCCTTTGACTCTAGATGCCAGCAGAAACTTGTCATCTCTGCACTTCTACCATAACCCACTGATAGAAAGCTTATACTTGTGTATTAAAGCATCCTTCTCTGTACACAGAGAAAATATCTATTTTTTAATGTTATGTATCTGTGGTGGAGTGGGATTTGTATTAGCTTATTAGTTACTTGCTAACTCAGTTTTATTTTTTGTTTGTTTGTTTGTTTCCCTTTGAATCTTGAGGTCTTCATCCCATTTTCAGATTTGCCTGCAACTTTTATCTTGTCTTCTTAATCTCATTATACTACTTATTTTCTCAATCCTTCTTTGCTATTCTTTTATGTCTCAATCTTTTTCTTCTACTTGAAACAAACCCACCTTATTTCTTTCACCTTAAAAATATTCAGCTGTAAAGTTGGTTTCTACCAGCTTCAGACTTTCATTTTACTACAACTACCTCTAGCAGACTTTTGTCAAACAGAAATGCATGTCTTTGCCAAACAAAATGTACATTTCTTTTAAAAAATGTGTTTCTTAGTCTGTTTTGTCTATTTCCCTGTTGACATTGTAAGTCTGCCAGAACAAGGCAAATTCAACATTATGTCAGGCAGTGGGTATTACTTTTCAATATGTGTATGTGCTTTTATCTGTATCTGTGTAATGTGTGTTGATGTTTAATCATTTGGATGTTAACTAAATGCTATATTTCTCCAAGGAGTATCTGCTATAGATGTTAATTATAGATAAAAGAGCAATACTATATTGAGAAAGAAGTCATTTTTGTTGATTTAAAATAGCATCATTGTCATTTGTGAAAATAGCTTGCTGTTTATTCCTGATTACCTTGAAATGGAAAAGCAGTTATATCTGTATAATTGAATGTTTCAGGTTAATTTGACTGTAAGTTGTTCAGGAGTAAATTTTAGTCATGTATCCTCAGTTTTGATTGTTTTAAGCACATGCCACTGAATTGTAGAGGGATTGAATTGGAATAGGGGAGACCCTTGCATATAAAAAGCCAACGTTCTCTAAATTTCACTCTAAGCTGAAATCAAGAAATTATATAATTTAAAATTTACGATGCTCGCTATAGAATTTATGTAGACACAGAAGGAGAAGGAAGAAAATTGGAAACAGTTCTGGTAAGTCTTCAAACCTATCTTGGGAACTGGGTTTACAGCTATCTTTGGGAAAACTGTTAGCCTTCAGCCGAGCTGAGTCATGAGCAGAGGTGATTTCAGATGTGACCTTCAAGCCCATGTTGCATCTCATGGGCTTGAAGTGAGATATTCATCTTAAGAAGCTAAAAGGACCCTTGGGAATTGAAGTCAGGATTGCAAATATTTAGACACCTTTTGGGAAGGAAGAATTTGTTATACTACACTGTGTTCTTCTGATCCTAACTTTAGAGTGTCAGAGCTTGTGTTAAGTTTTTAATGTTTAGGAGATTCTGGAAGAATGAAGAATGAATTAAAATTTTTATAAATGGAAGGATATACTTTTCATTGTTCTTATTATATTGTTTGGGCTTCCCCGATGGCTCAAGCAATAAAATGTCCACCTGCAATGCATGAGGGGCAGGAGATGCAGGTTCAACCCCAGGGTTAAGGATATCCCCTGGAGGAGGAAATAACAACCCACTCCAGTATTCTTGCTCGGGGAATCCCATGGATAGAGAATCCTGGTGAGCTACAGTACATGGAGTTGCAAAGAACTGGGCATGACTGAACACGTGATGGGTAGATGAATTAAATTTTATGGCTTTATTCATTCAAAATACATGTACTGAAAAAGTGCCATATGTTTAATTCTTCTATCAGAACTGTGAATAGAGAGTAGGAGCATGTATATACTGACTCCAAGCTTTGAGTTTTAAAATAAATGCCATAGCAAATGCTATAGCAGACATTTGTACAAGCTATGGAATAAATGAAAGTGTTTCCGTTGTCCTTGGGAAAGGTGAGAGAAATCTTCATAGAGTAAATAATGCTTGGCCTGGGCTCGAGACATTAGGGAGTTCCTTCCAAGAAGAATTGAATGTCAGACAAAGGTCTAGTAAGAGAACAAATATATGTATTAACAAAACAGTATGATGCACTTGAAAACTTCCCAGATAGGCTGAGAGACATAAGGTAGCAGATGTAAATAGTAGTAAATTATAGTGTGAATGTCATTTCTTGCCTGAGCAACAATGAGCTATTTGAACACAGGCACAGAAAAACTAGTTTTGAATTTTAGAAAGATCAGACCAGGAGGAAGGAGTAAGTATAGTTAATTTTAGCAGAATGATTTAATATAGTAAAATAAATTAAGAGATGATTTAATGTAGTCTGTATAAGAAATAATGCACTTTACAGCATCAGATCTTGCTTCTATCACCAGTCACATCCACAGCTGGGTATTGTTTTTGCTTTGGCTCCATCCCTTCATTCTTTCTGGATCTATGCCACTGATCTCCAGTAGCATATTGGGCACCTACTGACCTGGGGAGTTCCTCTTTCAGTATCCTATCATTTTGCCTTTTCATACTGTTCATGGGGTTCTCAAGGCAAGAATACTGGTTTTCCATTCCCTTCTCCAGTGGACCACATTCTGTCAGTCGTTTCCACCATGACCTGCCCGTTCTGGGATAGACTTTATTTTTTTGGGCTCCAAAATCACTGCAGTTGGTGACTGGAGCCATTAAATTAAAAGATGCTTACTCCTTGGAAGGAAAGTTATGACCAACCTAGATAACATATTCAAAAGCAGAGACATGATTTTGCCAACAAAGGTTCGTCTAGTCAAGGCTATGGTTTTTCCTGTGGTCATGTATGGATGTGAGAGTTGGACTGTGAAGAAAGCTGAGCACCGAACAATTGATGCTTTTGAACTGTGGTGTTGGAGAAGACTGTTGAGAGTCCCTTGGACTGCAAGGAGATCCAACCAGTCCATTCTGAAGGAGATCAGCCCTGGGATTTCTTTGGAAGGAATGATGCTAAAGCTGAATATCCAGTACTTTGGCCACCTCATGCGAACAGTTGACTCATTGGAAGACTCTGATGCTGGGAAGGATTGGGGGCAGGAGGAGAAGGGGACAGCAGAGGATGAGATGGCTGGATGGCATCACCGACTCGATGGACGTGAGTTTGAGTGAACTCCCGGAGTTGGTGATCGACAGGGAGGCCTGGCGTGCTGCGATTCATGGGGTCACAAAGAGCCGGACACTACTGAGCGACTGAACTGAATAGTATAAGGAATAATCATGCTGAAACACTGTGGATTGAGGGAAGCGTGCATTTATGAATGAGATCAGGAAATTTGAATATTGTAGCATCATTAATACGTGGATGGGGTAATAATAGACATGTGTCTTGGACAGTACTTTTAACTTTGTTGTCTGTGAGGTGATGGCACTTATTTTTAAATTGGAAACAATAAAAAAAAATGAAGGTTAGAGTGAAGGTGAATACCTCCTTCAATTTGTGTCCTAGGCACCTCACTTTCTATGTTTCGTTAACTGTTAACAACACTGATAATAAATTGGTCCTTACAATCTTGTTTATTTTTGGCATGTGTGGAGTTGCCATAGGTATCATAAAGATGGTTAGTGAGCTGAGTTCTTTCCATGAAATGTGAAATTTATAGCTAGTTTGAATTCTGAAATTGATATCTTACTTATTAAAAAAAAATCAAAATTCCACTATCAAGGATGTTAAATAAAGAATCCAGATTATTACCTTCCTTAAATAGAAATCACAACAGCTATCAGATACTAGAGTGTAAAGCTCTTGTTTCTTGGGAAAATGTTCAAAATAATGTTGAAAAGTCAGTTCAGTGGATCTTGTATCTCTCTCCAGAGCATGAATATGAAAAGAAATATGATGTTGGAGTGGGAAAAGATTAAGACAGTGTATAGAAAAAAGCTTTTGTAATGCTGAGTCCAAATCTTCTCCAATCCTGGAGCAAATGTTCAGAAGAAAAATCTATTTCTTCTTAAATCTAGTGAGTTGGATTTCCATTGCAACTTCTTTTCACACTTGGAATTTGCTCTCTGAGTGGGGATACATAAGTCACCAGTAAGGCTTAAGTTCAGTCAGTTCGGTCACTCAGGCGTGTCTGACTCATTGTGACCCCATGAACTGCAGCATGCCAGGCTTCCCTGTCCATCACCAACTCCCCGACATCAGTTCAGTTTAGTCGCTCAGTCATGTCTGACTCTTTGTGACCCCATGAACCACAGCAAGCCAAGCCTCCCTGTCCCTCACCAACTGGCAGAGTCTACCCAAACCAATGTCCATTGAGTCGGTGATTCTATCCAACTGTCTCATCCTCTGTTGTCCCCTTCTCCTCCTGCCCTCAATCTCTCAGGCATCAGGGCCTTTTCAAATGAGTCAGCTCTCCACATCAGGTGGCCAAAGTATTGGAGATTCAGCTTCAATGTCAGTTCTTCCAACGAACACCCAGGACTGATCGCCTTTAGGATGGACTGGTTGGATCTCCTTGCAGTCCAGGGGACTCTCAAGGGTCTTCTCCAATACCGCAGTTCAAAAGCACCAATTCTTCAGTGCTCAGTTTTCTTTATAGTCCAACTCTCACATCCACACATGACTACTGGAAAAACCATAGCCTTGACTAGATGGACTTTCATTGATAAGGTAATATGTCTCTGCTTCTTAATATGCTGTCTAAATTGGTCATAAGTTTCCATCCAAGGAGTAAGTGTCTTTTAATTTCATGGCTGCAATCACCATCTGCAGTGATTTTGGAGCCCAAAAAATGAAGTTCATCACTGTTTCCACTGTTTCCCCATCTATCTGCTGTGAAGTGATGGGACCGGATGCCACGATCTTCGTTTTCTGAATGTTGAGCTTTAAGCCAACTTTTCATTCTCCTCTTTCACTTTCATCACGAGGCATTTTAGCTCCTCTTCACTTTCTGCCATAAGGGTGGTGTCATCTGCATATATGAGTTTACTGATATTTCTCCCGGCAATCTTGATTCCAGCTTGTGCTTCTTCCAGTCCAGCGTTTTTCATGATGTACTCTGCATATAAGTTAAATAAGCAGGGTGACAATGTACAGCCTTGACGCACTCCTTTTCCTATTTGGAACCAGTCTGTTGTTCCATGTCCAGTTCTAACTGTTGCTTCCTGACCTGCATATATGTTTCTCAAGAGGCAGGTCAGGTGGTCTGGTATTGTCATCTCTTTCAGCATTTTCCACAGTTGATTGTGATCCACAGAGTCAAAGGCCTTGGCATAGTCAATAAATCAGAAATAGATGTTTTTCTGGAACTCTCTTGCTTTTTTGATAATCCAGCACATGTTGGCAATTTGATCTCTGGTTCCTCTGCCTTTTCTAAAGTCATCTTAACATCTGGAAGTTCACGGTTCATGTATTGCTGAAGCCTGGCTTGGAGAATTTTGAGGATTACTTTACTAGCATGTGAGATGAGTGCAATTGTGTGGTAGTTTGAGCATTCTTTGGCATTGCCTTTCTTTGGAATTGGATTGAAAACTGACCTTTTCCAGTGTTGTGACCAATGCTGAGTTTCCCAAATTTGCTGGCATATTGAGTGCAGCACTTTTACAGTATCATTTTTGAGGATTTGAAATAACTCCACTGGAATTCCATCACCTCCACTATCTTTGTTCGTAGTGATGCTTCCTAATGCCTGCTTGACTTCACATTCCAAGATGTCTGGCTCTAGGTGAGTGATCACACCATTGTGATTATCTGGATCATGAAGATCTTTTTTATACAGTTATGTGTATTCTTGCCACCTCTTCTTAATATCTTCTGCTTCTATTAAGTCCATACCATTTCTGTCCTTCATCAAGCCCATCTTTGCATGAAATGTTCCCTTGGTATCTCTAATTTTCTTGAAGAGATCTCTAGTCTTTTCCATTCTATTGTTTTCCTGTATTTCTTTGCATTGATTGCTGAGGAAGGGTTTCTTGTCTCTCCTTGCTATTCTTTGGAACTCTGCATTCACATGGGTATATGTTTCCTTTTCTCCTTTGCTTTTCACTTCTCCTTTTTTCACAGCTATTTGTGAGCTCTCATCAGACAGCCATTTTGCTTTTTTGCATTCCTTTTCCATGGGTATGGTCTTGATCCCTGTCTCCTGTACAATATCTCAAAACTCCATCCATAGTTCATCAGACACTCTATCAGATCTAGTCCCTTAAATCTATTTCTCACTTCCACTGTATAATCAGATAGACATGCTCTATTGGAATTGGCCTCCCTGATTTCCTTTTCTAACTAGAACGTAACCAGATTAGATTTTGCAGCATCCTTTGATGTTAGTATGACCATGTGACTGAATTCTTTTAAGTGGAATAAGAAAATAGATTTGGAGTGTGAATGCTGCTTCAAGGTTTGGTCCATGTATATCTGGGTGGTCCTCTGCTCATATTTATACTCTAAACTATTTCCTTATACTTCTTTTCTTGTAGGAATTTAGCTCTTATTGATATTGAAATTTGATTCTTAATATTTATCCCTAGTCTTTCTGATTCTAAAGTCACAGTTTTTAAGTTATGTTGGAACTACTTCTGCCTTTATTGTTGTTCTATCACTCCGTTGTTTCTGTCATTGCTAGCCCATGGACTGCACCATGCCAGGCTTCCTTGTTCTTCACTATCTCCCACAGTTTGCTCAAATTGTCCATTGAGTCAGTGTTGCTATCTAACCAATTCGCCCTCTGCCACCCTCTTTTCCTTTTGCCTTCAGTCTTTCCCATCATCAAGGTTTTTTCCCAGTGAGTCAGCTCTTTGCCTCAGTTGCCCAAAGTATTGGAGCTTCAGCTTCAGCATCAGTCCTTCCAATAAATAGTCAGGATTGATTCCCTTTAGGATTGACTGGTGTGATTTCCTTGTTGTCCAAGGGACTCTCAAGAGTCTTCTCCAGCTCTACAATTCAAAAGCATAATTCTTCAGCTCTCAGCCTTTGGTCCAACTCTCACATCTGTACATAGCTGCTGGAAAAACCATAACTTTTACTATATGGACCTTTGTTGGCAAAGTAATGTCTCTGGTTTTTAATATGCTGTCTCATAGCTTTCCTTCCAAGAAAAAAGAAAGTCTTTTAATTTCATTGCATCAGTCATCTGTTTCAACAAAAATAGAACCTACTACTTTCCTCAAATCACAGTGCCATTTTGATCCACTCCACCAACATTTCGGTGGTCCTTATTCAGACACTCCAAGTAAAGTGCTCCATCCTTCACATCCCTTTTGCTTCTTTTTTCTCTTAAGCACTGATTTTCATACTTGATTTACAGAAATTGTAGAGACTTATTCAGAATAAAAGAAAATAAAACCATAAATAAATTTTGTGAAGATTGAGGAAACAAAATTTAAACAGTCAGAGGTGATGTTCATCACTAAATGCATTAAATCTATGCTATTCAAGAAATAGGTCATATTTAGGGAAATGGAATATATCACAGCAGATAAGGTAGAGTCTATCCCTTTGTTTGTTTGTTTTTTCCATTCAGTTTTTCTTCGCTTAGGATTAAGTTTGCAAAGTGAGGATGAAATTTTATAATTTTCTGTCATCTCAAGTATACTTTCTTATTTCTCTGATAACTCAGTATTTTTAATGATATAAGTTTATAATAATATCTAGTGAGGAAAATGTCCTTAAAGTAATTGTAAATGAAGTAATAGAGATAATTGAGATAAATAGTTTGATTTTGAAATTAACAAATTGGCATTGTTCATATTAATGAAAATACTATTTTTCCACAGTGTCATTTTTCTTAAAAAGTAAGTAAATTACATTGAGTTTAAATCCTAAGGGTTCTATATACTCTTTAAAAGAATGATACTATAGAATACAATTTCAAAGGGTTGGGAGATTTTAGGTAAGACACTAGTAGAATATTTTAAAGAACATATTATTGGGACGGAAAAGTAATATTTCTATTCAAATTTACTTTCTGGTGAAGCAAGTATGCTCCAATAAAAAAATAAACATAAAAAGAAACAAATTTACTTTCTGTGTGCTACATACAAAAGTGATTGTGTTCAATTTCTGAAATCTCCTTGAGTTTAGTTAGAAGACAACCAACCTGATAGCCTTGTTTGCTTGAATGTTTGACATCAACACTGTAAGTAAAAGTGATGTTTTAGAGAATTTTCATTCAGTATTACCAACTGGAGTCTGGTGGAATATGAAAAAGATGTTTTTAAAATGGATTATCTATAAAGTATAAGGAAGAATGTTTTGGAAGACCCGACAACCCCAATGAATAATGCTTACATGAATAAGAAGCTTGATTTTTAGAGTAAAATGTCCCTATGTTTTCAGTAAATTGTTGAGCCAGACAAGGATTCTTAATTCAGAGCATATTCAGCATTTATAGAAGCCCAGTTTTGTACTCATTTCTGTTTTTGGAAATGTCTACAATGATTAGTATAAACTCTCCAAACAATTACACAGTCTGAGAACCTACAATATAAAAAATAAATAAATGGACCAAACACTTTATTTTTTTTTAATTAAAGCTAAATATACTGAAAGAGTTAAAGTGTAAGTTATTATCTGTGGCATATAATTATCCATGAAGTATTTAAATTTTCCCATTACTTTTGAAACATACTAAGTTTCAAACTGTGGTGTTGGAGAAGACTCTTGAGAGTCCCTTGGACTGCAAAGAGACCCAACCAGTCCATTCTGAAGGAGATCAGCCCTGGATATTTTTTGGAAGGAATGATGCTAAAGCTGAAACTCCAGTACTTTGGCCACCTCATGCGAACAGTTGACTCATTGGAAAAGACTCTGATGCTGGAAGGGATTGCGGGCAGGAGAAGGGGACGACAGAGGATGAGATGGCTGGATGGCATCACTGACCTGATGGATGTGAGTGTGAGTGAACTCCCGGAGTTGGTGATGGACAGGGAGGCCAGGCGTGCTGCGATTCAGGGGGTCACAAAGAGTCGGACAAGACTGAGCAACTGAACTGAACTGAACTGAAGTTGCTGCGAAAGTCTGACCATAGTGACCAAAGACAGTTCTTCATTAAATGGCACTGGAGTGTCTTAGTTAATTATGATTTCCAAGATTATCCAGGAAATTTTAAGAAATGAACTTACATAATCAAAGTGTATCCACAAAGGGCATGTTCATTAGTATGCCTACACTTCTGAATCCAGCAAGGAGCAGAGTGTGGAGGGACTCCTTCACATGGAAACCAGAGGCCTCTTGAGTCAAAATGGGGAGGGTGATGCTTGATTGCCTACAGCATCTAATCCATACCTTTGCATTTGTGTTCTTTCAGTTTTCATCCCATACTCCTATGTTCCTTTAATGTGAACTGGCTAACCCTCATGAATGAATTGAGGAAAATCTCACAGGCCATATGAAACAATGGTTTCCATCCTGTGATATGTGTACATTTGGCATCACAGGAAAACTTTTTAAAAACTCATGCACAGATTCTTTCAGTGGATTATTTTTCCAGATCCTTTACCTCTGTCTAAACTTTTTTCCTAGCATGACCTTCTTGACAACTATTTTCTTTTTCTAACCTCCTCCTTCACAATTATGCTTCTGTCATTTTCATAAGAATAAGTGCACCTTACATCCCAATAAGATGCATTGCCCTATAATGTAAAAATCTCAGGACCATTAAGCAAGGAGGTAATTATAAATATAATATCTAAGGACATCCTTATATAAGCTTTATAACCATGCCACACATCTTAATTAACTGCAATTTCAATAAAAATTATTTTATGATTAAACATGTTTAAAAGTTGTAATATATAATGTTATTATGGCCAACAATGAACCACTAATAAATGAAATGCTCTCAGGCTAGAATAAATGTTTTAATAAAGTAAAGCCTAACTGGCATAGGAAATATGTTTTAAATTATATGTAAATTATAAACAATCCAAATATACACAGTATGCTGTTTGAAATATGTATATAAACTTATGTATAAAATATTTATTGTAGGAATTCTTTGGAGAAGTGGAATTGAAATTGAAGTTCAAAGGAAAAAATGCAAAGTATATGACTTTTAAAAAGTTTATTTATTCTTTCAATGAGTGATACAGACTCAAAATTATTTGAGTAAATTCAATATATTTAGGCGGGACATAAAACTCAAATAATTTAAAATGTGGTGGGAGATACATTGTTGGTACTATTTTCATCAATGCTAAAAGTTTTAGAGGTCAACTTTAAAAATGTGTCAAGTATAAAAGATCATTTATGGTTTCAAGAGGAAAAAAAGAAAGATTCATGATCCAGAGGCTGATCTCTTTGCCAAATCTACCTGTTCTCTGTTCTCTGGTTATTATTTTAATCTTTTTTACAAACATGATGGCTTTGTAGCAGTACCTAGTGTTACTTTTTCCCATGATTGGCAAATGTGTTTAGGTTCATTTTGCAAACCTTGATATAGGTTGCAAACTCTCTTTTAATTTATACCATGAGAGGCAGGTATCTTGATTTCAACATTCTGGCATTAGTATTCTAGGTTCATCAACAACACATCTTTGACTGTCAGGAGAGAGCACCTGAACAAAGGCCACCACTGGGTCATACTTGAATTACTTTCAAAGTCCCATCTCTCATTGTTGAATAACAACTTTTCCCCACTCTCTGAAATTGTTAACTTTGTAGTTTAAATGAATATTACAATTGTTATTTAGCATGTTCTGGATAGTTTTCATCCACCAGAAAATGCTACTGATAATTACACTACTTGAATTTATGAAAAAAGTGAATCAATCATACAGAATAAATGAACATTAGCAATGAATTAGGTATTGGAGATGGAAGGTAAAAATAAATTATTTTTTAAAAGTGCAGTTTGATTTGGAGATCTAAGGAGATAAAATATGTATCCAACTCTAAAAGGGATTGAAGGATATATTCCAGGTAAGATTTTAGTAAAAAAATAAAAAAGTAACAATGTCTATCTAGTATTTATTGAATTCTACAGTTTAGTCCTTCTGTCTTATCCAACTATTTGTGACCTCATGGACTGCAGAATGCTAGGCTTCCCTGTCCATCACCAACTCCCAGAGATTGCTCAAACTCATGTCTATTGAGTCGATGATGCCATCCAACCATCTCATCCTCTGTTGTTCCCTTCATCTCCTGCTTCAATCTTTCCCAGCATCAGGGTCTTTTACCAAATATTTTATATTATTTTGGTGGTACCTGTGTTATTACTGTTTTTATTCTCTTTTATGTACATGAGAATTCTAATCTTTGAAAGATTAAATGATTTATCCAAGCTGTATGAGTTGAAGTAAAAACTCAACAAAATTAGATTTCAGACTACCTTGCCACTATGTCTTGGACAATTTACCAGTGGAGTGAAAAAGGTAAACACTGGCAGAAAGAAAGGAAAGAAAGTGATATAGTTTGCCTGGTACTGAATATTATGGATAACAGAACAATAGACATCACATCTTAAAGATGGATTGAGACTGATTTGACAATAATGCCATGAGTTTGTGATTATCAAGATCAATATGATTTCAGGCATTTACATCAAAGGGAACAGAATATCTACATTTTATAAATATGACAGACATTTTAATTTTTCTCTCCAAATACTAAGTGCTTTTCCAAAAGATTGCTATTTCATTTAAATTACTGTGTGAATCGTTAAAGGCCCAGAGTTTTATGCAACGCAAGATGTGTCTCCCTCAGGAGACACGGGTTGGATACCTGGGTTGGAAAGATACCCTGAACAAGGAAATGTCTACCCACTCTAGTATTCTCACCTGGAAAATCCCATGGACAGAGGAGCCTGGCAGGCTACAGTATCATGGGGTCACAAAGAGTCAGACATGACTTAGAGGCTGAGCATGCACACACACATTGTGTTTTATACACAGATTGTGTCTTAGTTAGTAAGTACAGTCTTTGGCTTTCATTGCCATTACCAAAAAGGATAGGAAATTACAGGAAAAAAAGCAGGCTTACTGGAGAAATAAGAAAGACAAATATTAACATAGGATTTCTCTACTCTTAGATGCTACCATATATGAGATTCTTGGAAACATACCTTTATATCTGTCTCTTCTTAAGCACTTCAATATTTATCTTTGTACTTACCAGCTACTATTTTTTTTCTTATTGAAGTGAGTTGATTTACAGTACTGTGTTAGTTTCAAGTACAGGAATTGATGATTAAGTTCTTTTTTTCCTTTTCAGATTACATTCTGTTACAGGTTATTAGATATTGACTATAATGCCATGCTCTATGCAGTACATCCTTGTTGCTGATCTGTTTTATTTATCAGTTTAGTTCAGTTCAGTCGCTCAGTCATGTCTGACTCTTTGCGACCCCATGAATTGCAGCATGCCAGGCCTTCCTGTACATCACTAACTCCCAGAGTTCACTCAAATTCATGTCCATTGTGTCGGTGATGCCATCCAGCCATCTCGTCCTCTGTCGTCCCCTTCTCCTCCTGCCCCCAATCCCTCCAAGCATCAGGGTCTTTTCCAATGAGTCAACTCTTCGCATGAGGTGGCCAAAGTTTATATATATTAATACTGTACTCTTAATTTGTCCCTTTACTTCCCTCTCCTCTTTGGTAACCATAATTTTGATTTTTATGTCTGCGAGTCTGTTTCTGTTTTGTATATAGATTTGTTTGTATTAGTTTCTTAGATTCCACATAAGAATCATATCATATAGTATTTGATTTTCATTTCACCAAGTGTAGTCTTGCCTAGGTCTATTCATGTTGCTGCAAATGGCAATATTTCATTCTTTTTTATGGCTGAGTGACGTTCCATTGTGTGTGGGTATGTGTTTGTCTGTGTCTGTATATATACCACATCATCATTTTAAGCCAATTGTCTATTGATCTGCACTTCGGTGCTTTCCATGTCTTGGCTATTGTTAATTTTACATTTAGATGCATGTATCTTTTTGAATTAATTTTTTTTTTTCTGGGCATATGTCCAAGAGTGAGATTACTGTGTCATATGGTAGTTCTATTTTTAGTTGTTTAATGAATCTCTATATTATTCAGAGTGGTTACAACAACTGATATTCCCACCAACAGGGTTGGAGGGTTCCCTTTTCTCTACACCCTTAATATTTTTTTATTTATGAACTATATGATCATGGTCATCATGACTGGTGTGAAATGATAGCCCATTGTGATTTTGATTTGCATTTTGCTAAAAATTAGCAACATTGAATACCTTATCATGTTCCTGTTAGCCATCTGTATGTTTTCTTTGGGAAAATGGCCTTTAGGTCTTCTGTGCATTTTTTAATCATTTTTTTAAAATACTGTGTTCTATGAACTGTTTGTATGTGTATGCTGCTGCTGCAAAGTTGCTTCAGTCATATCCAATTCTTTGCCAGTCCATGGACTGTAGCCCACCAGGCTCCTCTGTCCATGGGGTTCTCCAGGCAAGACTACTGGAGTGGGTTGCCATTTCCTACACCAGGGGATCTTCCCAATCCAGAGATTGAATCTTAGTCTCTATGTCTCCTGCATTCACAGGCAGGTACTTTACTGGTGGCGCTAACTGGGAAGCCCTTCTGTCTATGGATTTGCCTATTCTGGACATTTCATTTATGTGGCCTTTCTATTAATTTAAACCTTTTCTTACCACTGGATTTTATTCAAAGATTATTTCAATAAAATCCAAAGAAAGTCACTGCACTAAATCAAATTGGCACCATTTTATCATTCTACATAAAAGAAAAAACATGCTCTTTTATATACAAGGAGAAATAGGTAAATGTAATTGCTATAAAAATAAAAGAGCAAGCAGTAAAATATAATAGGAAAGGAACAGGAAAAATTTGATTGTACTTACTAAACCTTATTTAGAGCTCCCTAAAGAACAGCTATTGTTTCTTTTCTGTGGTAATCCTTCCTTGCTCATTCATGTTGCTACTCATGTAACACCTCTGTCCCAGCACTTTAATTCACAACTAAAGATTCTGTGCCAATCCCTTTACTTAACACAGTAGGAAAGCATTAACTTATACATTTCAATAATATGCAGTACTTAATTCCACTATTCTCCCATTTAAGCTCACTTTCTTAAATATTGCATAAACCAATGGTAATTTGATTTCATGTTTTTATTTAAATTATATACATTAATATCACTGAAATTAATCTCAATACAACATTTAAAAATAATTAGAAGCAGATTGGGAGTAATTTAAATTAAAACACATATCAAAATTATATGGCTTCCTAAGAAAGGCAATGGCACCCCACTCCAGTACTTTTGCCTGGAAAATCCCATGGATGGAGGAGCCTGGTAGGCTGCAGTTCATGGGGTCGCTAAGAGTCGGACACAACTGAGCGACTTCACTTTCGCTTTTCACTTTCATGCATTGGAGAAGGAAATGGCAACCCACTCCAGTGTTCTTGCCTGGAGAATCCCAGGGACAGGGAAGCCTGGTGGGCTGGCGTCCATGGGGTCGCACAGAGTCGGACACGACTGAAGCGACTTAGCAGCAGCAGCAGCAGCAAGAAAGAATAGTGTTTAGAAGTAATTACATTTAGGAAGAAAAAAGACTAATTTTTATTCTTTCTAAATTGTGGGCTATAGGTTACCATGCTACATACAAAAAGATCCTCTGAAGGAGGGCATGACCACTCACTCCAGCATTCTTGCCTGGTGATTCTTATGGACAGAGGAGCCTGGCAAGCTACAGTCCATAGCGCTGCAGATCAGACACTATTGGAGTGACTTAGCATGCACACGTGTATATTGATACATACATACATATATATATAGAGAGATATAGATATACATCCCTTTAATTCCTTTATTTTAACTTTGAATTTAATTTTGATTACTTCTTTTGCTTATCTTTAATACTTTTGGAGAATATAGATTTTATATCCTGAAACTATGCAAATATCTATGGCCCAGTTACTCTAATAATTAAAGGCTGTGTGCTGTAGTAAAAGTAAATTGACCAGTTCAAGTTAATTGACTTCTAATCTTCATTGGTACAACTGGCCGGATGTGTCACTTGATTTCTCCCAAACTGTTTCATTTCCAAAATATTAGTTCTGTATCACACTTCAGCACCTCTCAAGGGCTAATCCATTTTATCCCTCATGTGATATATAACAGAAGACATTCAAAAACATTAGATGTTCTTGAAATTCTTTGACTTTTATTTTTGTTTGTTAACCAAACTATAATATGTTGGAAAATATACATCCTTCAAACAATTTCTTGTCATATACCATAAATGAGAACTTTTCTTTTTTAGTGAAATTTCAGGGTTGGTAAGCTGCTTTCAATATTGTTAACATGCAGAAGATACTGAAAGTTCCCTTTGATTGCTATAAAAAAATGACTAAAAGTGGAAAGTATTTGTAGGGTAAGTACATAATTTGTTGCCTAAGCCAAGGTTCTTTTGAGAGGGAGATGAGGTTAATAAAACATACACCAAATAGACAGTAGTTAAATGGGAGTATCCTGGTAAATGTGAAGCATATGCTTATCCTATTTGCAAATAGGTATGTAGGCAAAAAGCAAAATAATATTACAGGAGAAAGTAGAACTTTAAAGATCACCCAACAGATGTATCGATGAGCACACAATTTGAATATTTTTTCTTAGTTCCTCAGGGAACTTTGATCTCTAGTTGAACATAGTGTTTTTTTTTTTTTTGTTGTTGTTGTTGTTGTTGTTGTTTCACATTTAAACTGTTTCCAAAAGTCACTTGCAACTGACTGTCAATGTAAGTGACTCACCCAGCATAAAGATAGCTAGTCTCTATCTGCAATAATGTTTCAAACTAACCACTCATATAAATATATTTACAATTTCCTTTACTCAGCATATATATATATGAAAAATATATATTATTTTAATTGAATTATCTTTAAAATATTTCATTATTGACACACATTAAGTGTGTTCAGATAAGTTATTTTTAATTTTTATATTATAAAAGTCATGTATGACACTGATGCTGTCACATAGAAACTTAAAAGAAAGGGTGAAATATTTACCTGTTTGTAGATAAATGAATCTGTTCAGATCATCACTCTTGGGAATTAATCCTGCATCTTCAGTCTTATTGATATGTTGTCAGCATGTTGCCAAGGAAGTGACACTCACATAATATGAATGACAAGAACCATTAATGCATTTCAAAATGTAGAATTAAGTGGTAAGGCATAATCCATTGTCTCTCATTGCTACATGGGCTAGTCATTAAAAGATATAAAGAGGCTAATTAAGAAAGACTAGGGTTAATAATAATTCCAATGTTCTTGGAGGAATTGTGCAACTTAAATTTATAAATAAATACAAAGTAGCTTCTATTCTACTTCAACACATTAATTTGGATTGGAAAGGCTAAATTACAATCCTCAGCTTTTATGTGAGCATCTTTATAAATTTTGCTCACTATCATATTTAGGCTTATATGCTAATATACTCATGTGATATATAAGAAAGAAAACTGAACCATAATATGGGAGATTATGAGGATGCTTAAAAGAAAATAATAAAAATAAATATAATTTCTATGCTAATGAGATTTAAATGTGCTCCAAAATTTAGTAGTAAAGACTTGGTGGGCTTCTTGATCAGAATATATATATTCAGTGTTTCTCCTAGCTCAAGGTATCATAGATTTTTTTTGGTAATTTCATGTTCTTATATTTGTTGCCTCAAGTAATTTTTTTCATTTTATAGTGTATTTGGACACACTAGGGACAATCAAATAAAGAAAATATAGCCTGGCTGTATTGTGTGTTAGATGATTGGAGGGAACAAATAACCAAGAAATCTTTTCCATCAATTTGTTTCTTTAATCCTGTAGTCTCAAGAGTCATATTATATGTACTGTATTTCTAAACTTTTACCAGCAGTGATTGTCTGGTGCTCTCTGGTAATGGGTTTAACTACTTCTCAAGACTAAAACTATTTTATTATCACTTAATGCTTATTGTTGTAGTGTCTTATGTGTGTCATTAGCTAGAGATGAGAAGAAACACTATTCCTGTTGGTAAAGAACTCAAAATTTCATAGGAAATCATATATACAATCAAGTCAGAAAACATTGTGATATTCATGATAATAAGGGTAGCCTAAAGAGGACAAAAAATAACTTTGCCTTAACAAATTATATTGTTCAGTGCATAGAAGCCTCTATCTGGAAAAAAGATATTTAAACCATGTAAAATCAATCAAGAACCATGATCCAAAAACTAATAATATCTACTACATATTATTGAGGGGAAACAAATAAACCCACCTATAGGGCAAAAATTATGATCACATAATGCACAGGAGAGAATATCTGAAATCCCAGTGAACATAGGAATAAATGAACTTCACTAGTAATCAGGGAACTGCAAATTAAAACAGGAAGAAGTATAATTTCTCACTTAACTGATTAGCAAAAACAATCTACCACCCACCAACAACAAAAAAGTTGACAACAGAAATGTTGCTTTACTAATACTAACTGTGGCAGTAACAAGAAGCAGAGTGACTTTCTATGCATTCCTGATGAGTTTGAAAATTACTAATTCGAGGAGCAATTTAGCAATACCACATTAAGTTGGAGAATTGCATTACCTACTCATTTAGGCTTCCCTGGTGGCTCAAATGATAATCTGCCTGCAGTGCAGGAGACCTGGGTTTGATCCCTGAGTCAGGAAGATTCTCTGGAGATAGGAACGGCAACCCTCTCCAGTATTCTTGCCTGGAGAATCCCATGGAGAGAGGAGCCTTGTGGGCTGCAGTTCATGGGGTCACAAAGAGTCAGACACGACTGATAGACTAACACTCTCACGTACGAAAAGGCAAGTACAAGATACATTTGTAATAGTTGAAAATTGCCAACAACATTAATGTCCATTAACAACAGAAGCTATATATACACAGCTGTATGCACGTGTATTTGGAATGGGAAAGTATTCCACAGTCAAGCTAAAAGAAATTTACAATGTATTTAGAGAAATGAATAGCTTAAATATAGAAACATTTTTGCTCCTGATTCCATTTATATAAAGTATTAATATATGAAAAATACTAATAATCTATTCTATCTGATCAATATATACATATGTCAGACTATAAAGAAATTCATGGAAATAATCTCTTTTTTATATTCTTAGGAATGATGCAACAAAGTATCACAAACTGAGATAAAATAACAAAAATTTATTCTCTTGCAAAACTGATAACTAGAACTCCAAACTCAAGTTGTTAGCAGGCTATGTCCCTTCCGAAAACTCTAGAGAGGAATACTTCATGTCTTCTATCTTCTGGTCATTGAACGCAGTCCTTGACATTTATTGGAACTGCATCACACCAGTTTCTGCCTTGATCATCACATGGTCTGTGTGTATTTGTATGTTTGTGTGTGTTTTTCTCCTTAAAAGGAACAAGTCATTACATTTACAGTCCACCCTAATCTCATATTAACTTGATTCAAACATCTCAAAGACCTTATTTCCCCAAAAGGTCTCATTCACGGGAAAAGGAGGTTCCTGTATCAATTTTGGGGGACACAACTGAGTCTACAATAACATGTATAAACTCCAAATTTAGAAAAGAGAGGAAGTTAGGATTTGAGAGTGACCAAGGTATTTCTAATGTTTATCATTAACTGTATGGTTATCCATTAATTGAATATACATTCATTTTATTTAGGCTGATAAAATAATTTATTGTCCAAACTAGGCCACTTCAAAGAGTGAAATGGATATGATTAACCATTACTCATAAATCACAGTCCTAAATCAGAATCATCCCTGGAAACCCAAAATGTATGAGCGTCTTAGCTTTTTTTTTTTTTCTTTTATGTTTGTAATGTTTCAGAGTATTAATATGAAGATAATTTTATTCAGATTAATTCATAACAGTGGTTCATGGGTTTTTCCAAAATGAAGAAAAATTCAGAAAAAGCACTTTGACACATACAGTCATACATCATTTGTTTCGAACCTTCATTTGTTAACTTCATAGCAAATCAAGTAATAAAAAAAACCTAAAAAAATTGTCCTGATATAAAATTTCAGAGCCAGAGTCTATTAAGTATATCAATATTCAGGGCTAACCAAGCACTATAATGCTTTGAGTATCTTTCAATTCTCTTGTCACTAGCTCTTTGTTGTTGTTGTTGTTGTTGTTAAAGACAACATTTAGGAAAAGAAATAAAGTTAAAACCTTGCTCAGACCCACAGCAGAAATGTCTGTAATAATTGATTGTTATCCCTTTAACCACAGCTTACCTTTAAGACCATTTACATAAGGAGGATACACATAAACAGGCTAGTAAATTTCCTTCTTTAAAGATCTAAGCTAGTATTTCATTTTGTATTCATATTTAACCTTCCACTATCAGTTGAAAGTGATTATTAAACAGTTAAAACTGATTATCTGGAATAAAAGAAAGCATCAGTTTCTCCATAAGTCTGTCTTAACAATTACAGGCTAAAGTTTCACTGCCTCATTTAGACTCCCAAAGCATGCAGTGCTGTATACTTAATGAATTTTGTTTAATGCAATAGTTCTTTATGTAATTTTCTATACCCATGTAAGTTTTTGAGATGATTTAGTTTAGTGTAATAATGTATTCATCCTTGTATTCTCAGGAACAATAGATAAAGTATTTTGCATAAGGAAGGTCAATAAATGTCAGATGCATATTGTTGAGTGAATACAGGTGAAAGATCACATTCAGCACAAAAGTGGGAGTCTTGTGCTTCATTTTGCTTATCTAAAGTAAGGCCATAATATATTCTTTCCATATGTATAAGGAATAACAACTTGTGCATTACTTAGAAATTTAGTATTGTTTTAGAATATAATGATGATGATTCTGAACCACAAATATAGAACCATTTGAGTTATTATCGAGTTGTTGTCTCCTTAAACATTCCTTTCACTGACTCTTCTATTAAATGAAACCTCCCATCACAGGTCAAAAATTCTCACAAACTCCAAACCTTCTCTATGGTTTGGTAATGAATTTGTTAAAGATAATGGAAATTTATCCAGATAGTTTCATCTCAGCAACATTTTATTCAACCTATTCTAGGGTTATTGTCTATATCTTTTGATATTCCTTGTGACCTCTTAGAAATATCTTACTGAGTAAGCAGACAAGGCAATTCTAGATGCTTCTAATTAGCTAGAAGTAGATCTTTGATGAGTGTATATTGGGGGAGTTCAGACAGGAGGGAAGTTGGCAGGAAGGAGAAAAAGGATATGGGAATTCAAATGATGCATTAACTCAAAATACCATCTAGTCAAAGGTTATACACTGATTGGACTTACTAAGGCTGAATGAAACAATTTAAGAAAATTGAAAGCAAGACCATAAAGCCTGTACAGAAGGCAGTCAAAGCATGGAACCTTTATATTCAATTGTTACCTTTACCAACTATGGAGAAAATCCTATATGCTTAACTTAACTGGATCATTTGTGGAGGTTTTCTGTGATGTTGGAACATGGGCACACTTAGACAAATATTTATTTATCCTTGATGGATAAATAAGAGATTTTTCGCACATGATCTGATACCATTGGGAAAGTCCTTCTCTCTCTTCTGAGTAACACTGTGAAGGTAATTTATAATTGGTCATATTTTAAATTGAAGGAATGTTTTTTTAAAGACTATTTCTATCTGAAAATGTGATATGCCTAGTTTGAGAAGGCTATAGTCATATAGATGGCTATAGCCATCTATTTACTGTATTCATTCACCTTCAAGCACATGTGCAAATGCCTTTTCAGATTTGCAGAGTGGTCATTTGAATATTACTCTCTGTCAGGAGCATATAGAAAGGAAACCTGTCTCATTTTCTTCTCCCCTGCTTTCTGATTGCTCATTAGTACTGTAACACTTTATGTATTCACACTTGTATCTGTAAAGAGGTAAGCATCCCTGATCTCAATTAAGAGCAATTACATAGATTTTTGTCTGATTTTGCTAACTGCATTTTTCTGCTAAAACCATTTTCTATATTTAGAACTTCAAAGGCTGGCCGACCTAAACTTCTTAAAGGAACATGTTTATGTGTTGAACTGAGCAATAAGCGTAGAGGTGCATTATTCTAATTATGTTGACAAGTGAATTTGTAATCAATGAATTAATTCAATTTCAGACAGCTAGAATAAAAAGTATGGCTTTACATAAAAAACTCAAGGGAAAAATATGAACTACTAAGAGCGCTGAGAATAACTAATTGGTGTTACACTTCTGACATTATTTTCAATAGCAATTTGTGTTATTTAAATGTATCCATCATCATTATCTCAATTATGTTATTGCTACATAATCATATCTCCAAATTTATGGTGAATCACAAAATTAAGTTCAATGAAATGTCTTCTGAAATGAAAAATACTTTTTTATTGTTTACCTTTTGTTGTTTTGAGGTTTGTAGATACCTTGAAATAGGTCAAATTGCATAAAAAAATATGCAGTGTGTCTTCTTTTAGTACAAAGGAAATACCAGCATGTAAAAGTTTATTCAAAAGTTTACTCACGTTTCTCTGACCATAATAGTGCCTTATATTTGAATAAAATTTGACTAAACTAATAATGACATCCATATTTTTGTGGCAAAGCTATTTCTGCACTTCTGTAAAGTGATCAGTGTGTGTGTGTGTGTGTGTGTGTGTGTATGAAGTCGCTCAGTCCTGTTTGACTCTTTGAGACCCCATGGACTGTAGCCCACCAGGCTCCTCTGTCCATGGGATTCTCCAGGCAAGAATACTGAAGTGGGTTGCCATTTCCTTCTCCAGGGGATCTTCCCAACCCAGGGATCGAACCCAGGTCTTGTGCATTGCAGGCAGATGCTTTACCCTCTGAGCCACCAGGGAAGCCAGTGCATGTCTATAAATCTACAAAGAATGAGGGTACTGCAGTTAAGGACATTTTTGTTATGATGGTTCTTGACTCTCATCTTTTTGTGGCATTGGAAACTCACAAGAAATTATCAAAAGGTTGACATAGCAGAAGATGGCACACTTCCTGGAATTGGTTGATTCATAATCTTTCTGTATTTTTTTTCATGGGTAAGAGCTGGTTAAAAAAAAATATATATATCAACACTAACTGAGTTAGTAAAATAATTCTATCACGTGTTGTGGTGCCCAGAACCCAAAGTGATCTTGAGTGTCCCATCTTCTAGCATCCACCCTTTGTATAATTTCATCCTCTGGGTTATGAGCAAAATCACTTCCTTCTAGAGTCCTTCAATTTGATTTTACATTATATAACAAATATATTAGGGCTTCCCAGGTGGTGCCAGTGGTAAAGAATCTGACTTCCATGGCAGGAGACATAAGAAACACGAGTTCAACCCTTGGGAAGGTTCCTTGGATGAGGGCATGACAACCCACTCCAGTATTCTTGCATGGAGAATCACATGGACAGAGGAATGTGGTGGGCTACAGTCCATAGGATGACAAAGAATGGGACATGACTGAAGCAACTTAGCATGCATGCATGCCTATGATTTCATTATGTTATAAATAAGACTCCATCTCAGTGACCATAATGGAATATTCTTCTTGCTGGGTTAATGAAGGAAAAGGCCATGTTGATGAAGGTCACACAAGGAAGGGAGGGTGGCTGCAAGGACCTCTGAGCAGTCTCTGGGACCTGAAGGTGACCTCCAGTCAGCAGCCAGTACAATTCAAGACTCTGTGTCATTCAGCCACAGGTAAATGGATTGTGCCAGAAATTTGAATAAGCTTGGAGGCAAACTCTTTCCTAGTCAAGCCTGTGGTTGAAAACATAGCTCAGCTGCTTTGTGAGATCCTTAGCTGAGTGCCTGCAAAAGCTGTGCCGGGACTCCTGAACCACCATGAAACAGAAAACTTGTGTTCTAAGCCACCAAGTTTGTGTTACGGTGATTGTGAAGCAATAGGAAATCAGTACACTTGTATACATAATAATTATGTGTGTGTGTTTGTGTCCATGCTAAAGTGTAACATGCGGGAGGTAATTGTTTTTGTATCATTGTTTGGTAATTGTTTTCATATCATTGTTTCATATCTTTCTTGATAATCAATGCTGCAAATGGGTTTAATTAAAAAGTTGATTCGTTTCAGTCATCATAAGGTCTATAACACCCTGAGTCCAAATAGATCTTATAAAGCTGCTTGGTGGGAGAAGGAAAATTGTAGAGTGGGAAAGGTCACATGTGTAGGGCAAATTTAGGAGCAAGCATCAAAAATATAGGCTTCCCAGGTGATGCAGTGGTAAAGAATCCGCCTGCCAATGCCAGAGATGTGGGTTCGATCCCTGGGTCTGGAAGATTCCCTGGAGCAGGAAATGAAAACCTACTCCAATATTCTTACCTGGAAAATTCCATAGGCAGAGGAGTCTGGTGAGCTGCAGTCCTTTGGATCACAAAAGATTTGGACACGATTTAGCACACACGCATATGCATCAGGAATACACCAAGTGGAACATTCAAAAGCTGCTTGGAAACTGCACTGCGCATCCACCACTCAGCCCAGACCAAACATTCAATCAGAAAATTTATGTGCCCAGTGTTCTGGAACTTCAAACTTCATGGAAAAGAATCCATTTCCTAACAATCTATTAATAAATAAACAATCTATTAAAAAATAGTGGCTAAGAATAAATTTGTATTTTAATAACTTATCAAAAACTATTTTGAACTCCCAGTAATGAAAATTAACCTACATAAAAATGTAAATTTTAAAAGTAGATTATTAATTTGAATATGATATGTTGAGATATCCAAAGATATATTTACAGATGCTAGTCTACTGAAGATCAATATATTTAAAATGTGTCCATCTCATAAACAGACTGTGAAATAAACATGGATTGGCCATCAAAGCAACATGTGTTTCCTTCAAATTAGGCTGTTTGATGCAGTAGTATCAGCTTCTATACATGATACAAGGCAGCTAAAAGTATCCTGTATAATTGAAGAATGCTGTGTTGTTGTTGCTGTTCAGTTGCTTGGTCTTATCTGATTCTTTGAGATGACATGAAATGCAGCACACTTGGCTCCTTTGTCCTCCACTGTCTCCTGGAGTTTGCTAAAATTTACGTTCATTGAGTTGGCGATGTTATCAACCATCTCATCCTCTGCCGCTGCCTTCTCTTTTTGCCTTCAATTTTTTTCTCAGCATCAAGGTCTTTTCCAGTGAATCAGTACTTCGCATCAGGTAGCCAAAATACTGGAGCTTCAGCTTCAACATCATTCTTTCCAATGAATACTCAGGGTTGGTTTCCTTTAGGATTGACTGGAAAGTGCTATAGAAAATGAATGGCCTTTGACAAACAGTATGCTTACAGTACAGCTGACCTGCTAACCAGACTGTAGAATAGCAGTTTTCTGGTGTACTTTGCATTGCAATTTTCAAGAAGAAAAACAATGAAAAGTGTGAAACTGACATTATCTATATTTTTTGCTGTTGTTGTTGGAGGAATTTCTGCCATATGTTCTGTGTTCAGTATCCACATGAATTGACCATTACTGTTTCTTTGTCTCTATCCAACTTATTGGGCCATACCAGAGCAAATCTATATACTCGGGACTCTCCCACAAGCTTTAGAGTTAAATCCACTGATCCAGTTTTTTTGATCTGTGAGTGAATGTTACAGTGGCCTTTCTGTTGATCAACTGCTTCTTTTCTTTTGTAAAAATTTCCATGAATATGTTTTGCAAATTTTCCTTTGTGAGGAAATTTACTGAATAAATTTAAATTTTCTAAAGTAAATAAATGTGAGACAGCAAAAGAGACACAGATGTATAGAACAGTCTTTTGGACTCTGTGGGAGAGGGAGAGGGTGGGATGATCTGGGAGAACGGCATTGAAACATGTATAATATCATATATGAAACGAACCACCAGTCCAGGTTCGAGGCATGATACTGGATGCTTGGTGCTAGTGCACTGAGATGACCTAGAGGGATGGTATGGGGAGAGAGGAGGGAGGAGGGTTCAGGATGGGGAACATGTGTATACCTGTGGTGGATTCATGTTGATGTACGACAAAACCAATACAATATTGTAAAGTAATTAACATCCAATTAAAATAAATAAATTTATACCAAAAAATAAAATAATAAAGTTAATGAAATATGTAGAGAGTATAAATTAAAATTTTTCAGAATCCAAAAATATTTTGATGACAGACTAAATCAAGATTTTTAAGTGAAATAAATCCATTTAATTTGTTTTATTTCTAAGTAAAATCATGTACTTTATTTGAATGAAATATATTAACTGACATCCTTGATATCATTGTAATATAAATAATAATATAAAGGAATATTAGAAAAATCTGAATAGAACAGTCATTTAATTGAACCATTACTATGGATTATCATTATAAGATAAAAAAAATTACTTATTCTTTCATGTACATTAAGGATGGATAGGCAGTTGACCATCATCTTGTGCTAGCCATATTATGTCTAAAGTAGAGTAAAACATTATAAGAATTCAAATTGTAATAAAATGTTATTAGGACCCCACTCATCCACTTAGCCCACTTCTCTAGGGACCAGGATAATGCTCTTATTTGGGGTTAATATTGAGAAAGACACAGTATGAATAAGCAAGGTCAGGAAATATGTTCTTCTTGGGAATTTCATCTTGAATGTTCACAAGGCAGTGAGATGGTCCCTGAGTCCCTTTGCTGCTGCTGCTGCTGCTAAGTCACCTCAGTTGTGTCCGACTCTGTGCGACCCCATGGACTGCAGCCTACCAGGCTCCTCCGTCCATGGGATT
Source organism: Budorcas taxicolor (assembly GCF_023091745.1). Classification (NCBI taxonomy): domain Eukaryota; kingdom Metazoa; phylum Chordata; class Mammalia; order Artiodactyla; family Bovidae; genus Budorcas; species Budorcas taxicolor. The sequence goes on along the minus strand of NC_068929.1, from coordinate 49,229,414 downwards.
TTCCAGGCAAGAGTACTGGAGTGGGGTGCCATTGCCTTCTCTGAGAGTCCCTGTAGGTATATTTTTTAAAACAGAAGACTATACTGATCTTATTGTTTCAGTGCGGTTTCCATCAAACCATGAAAATGGCCCGAAATAATGGTACAGTTCTTGGGTTTATCTTAGAGCTTCAACTAGCCATAGGAACCAGAAACATTTTTATTACCCAGAGCAACCTCTGGAACACTTGAGCTCCCTGGATTCTCTCTAGATTTGTATTAAATCTCAGGAAGTCGCAAACAAAAATTTTAAAGAATCCAATTTTTTGGTTCTCATTTAATTTTTTTCTTTTTTTATATAAATTTAATTTTAATTGGAGGTTGATTACTTTACAATATTGTATTGGTGTTGCCATACATCAACATGAATCTGCCACAGGTATACACGTGTCCCCATCCTGAACACCCCTCCTGCCTCCCTCCCCATACCATCCCTCTGGGTCGTCTCAGTGCACCAGACCCAAGCATCCAGTATCATGCATCGAACCTGGACTGGTGGTTCCTTTCATATATGATATTATACATGTTTCAATGCCGTTCTCCCAGATCATCCCACCCTTTCCCTCTCCCACAGAGTCCAAAAGACTGTTCTATACATCTGTGTGTCTTTTGCTGTAGCAAAAATAAACAAATGGGACCTAATTAAACTTAAAAGCTTCTGCACAACAAAGGTTCTCACTAATTTAAATGGGGCCTGATATATTTAGAAGGTTTCCCAAGTGGCTCAGAGGTAAAAATTTGTCTGCCAATTCAGGAGATGAAAGAGTTGCCGGTTTGGTCTCTGGGTTGGAAAGATCCCCTGGAGTAGTAAATGGCAACCCACTTCAGTATTGCCTCAAGAATCTCATGGGCAGAGGAGCCTGGCGGGTTACAATCAATGGAGTCACAATGAGTCAGATATAACTGAGCAACTGAACATGTACACACTCAATATACTAAGAAGAAAGTTGAAATAAAAGCTATTTAGACTATTTAGACACAATATCTTCTATCCTAAGAAGTACAATGCAAAATTTATATCGATAATTTGTTTTGAAATAAATATTCTAGTAACAAGATTATATTGAGTTATTCTTAGAAGTAATAATTTGAGAAACCTATAATTTAAATTGATGAGTGAGAGACTAATTGACTATTTCTCCAAATATTGTGTGGAGGAATGTTCTTAAACACTGGTTAAAGTGGATTAGATGGGTACTTTCATAAGGAATCCTATTTCTGGTGCTTTATGTTTCTTGTGATCTGAAATCTTTAAAACTTTAGTGTAGGTAGAACTTGTGAAATTGTTTAAAGGGAAAGTAGGATTCTGATTTCTTGAACATAGTAGAAAGAAAAGTTCTTGAGGGTTTAAGTTAAATAAAAGTGAAAAGTTAAAGTGAAGTTGCTCAGTTGTGTCCGAGTCTTTGTGACCTCATGCACTGTAGCCTACCTGGCTCCTCTCTCCATGGGATTTTCCAGGCAATAGTACTGGAGTGGATTGCCATTTCCTTCTCCAGGGGATCTTCCTTACCCAGGGATCGAACCCAGGTCTCCTGCATTGTAGACAGACTTTACCGTCTGAGCCACCGATTTTAAACCCTAATTCAGTAATTTTCAAGCTAAAAGATTCTAGGCAAGCTACTTAAAGTCTTGGGAATTAAGTTTCTTCATCTATGAAATGCGGATAACAAGATAAAATTACAGAGTTATCACTAGAATCACATGAGAACATGATTATGAATGACAATCACGGGCAGTAAAATCTCAATCACAGTAGAGAAATGTGGGAAATAACACAAAAGATCCATCATACTAAAAACTGAAAAGAGTTTAACTAAACTATATAAAATACATAATAAAATCCAACATAACTATTTGGAACAAAGTGAGCTCTTGGGGTTGGAACTGTTTCCTAGGTGTTTACTATCATATCTGTATTGAATTGTTTTCTATACTTGAACTAAGGTAGTGAAACATCCCACTGGAGAAGGGAATGGCAAACCACTTCAGTATTCTTTTGAGAACCTCATAAACAGTATGAAAAGGTAAAAGGACACTGAAAGATGAACTTACCAGGTTGGTAGGTGCCCACTATGCTACTGGAGATCAGTGGAGAAATAACTCCAGAAAGAGAGAAGAGCTGGATCCAAAGCAAAAACAACACCCAGTTGTGGCTGTGACTGATGGTGGAAGTAAAGTCCGATGTTATAAAGAGCAATATTGCATAGGAACCTGGAATGTTAGGTCCATGAATCAAGGCAAATTGGAAGTGGTCATACAGGTGATGGCAAGAGTGAACATAGACATTTTAGGAATCAGAGAAGTAAAATGGACTGGAATGGGTGAATTGAACTCAGATGGACATTACATCTACTACTGTGGGCAAGAATCCCTTAGAAGAAATGGAATAGTCATCGTACTCAAAAAATGAGTCCAAAATGCAGTACTTGGATGCAGTCTCAAAAATGACAGAATGATCTCTGTTCATTTCCAAGATAAACCATGAAATATCACAGTAATCCAAGTCTATGATCCAACCAGTAATGCTGAAGAAGCTGAAGTTGAATGGTTCTATGAAGACCTACAAAACCATCTAGAATTAACATCCCCAAAATATGTCCTTTTCATTATTAGGGGACTGAAATGCAAAAGTAGGAAGTCAAGAAATACCTAGAGTAACATGCAAATTCAGCCTTGGAGTATAGCATGAAGCAGGGCAAAGGCGAATAGAATTTTGCCAAAAGAATGCACTGGTCCTAGCAAACACCCTCTTACAAAAACACAAGAGAAGAGTCTACAGATGGATATCTGCAAATGATCAATACCAAAATCAGATTGATTATATTCTTTGCAGCCAAAGATGGAGAAGCTCTATACAGTCAACAAAAACAAGACCAGGAGCTGACTGTGGCTCAGATCATGAACTCCTTATTGCCAAATTCAGACTTAAGTAGGAAAAACCATTAGACCATTCAGGTATGACCTAAATAAAATCCCTTAAAATTATACAGTGGAAGTGAGAGATGGATCCAAGGGATTAGATCTGATAAAGTGCCTGAAGAACTACGGGCAGAGGTTCGTGACACTGTATAGGAGGCAGGGATCAAGACCATCCCCAAGGGGAAAAAAAAAAATGCAAAAAAGGCAAAATGGTTGTCTGAGGAGGCCTTACAAATATCTGTGAAAATAAGAGAAGCAAAAGGCAAGGAGAAAAGGAAAGATATACCCATGTGAATGCAGATTTCCAAAGAAGTCAAAAGAGAGATAGGAAAGCCTTCCTCAGTGATCAATGCAAAGAAATAGAGGAAAACAATAGAATAGGAAAAACTAGAGATCTCCTCAAGAAAATTAAAGATACAAAGGGAACATTTCAGGCAAAGATGGGCTTAATAAAGAATAGAAATGTTATGGACCTAACAGAAGCAGAAGAGGTAGGAAGAAAACCCAAAAAAACTATACCAAAAAGATCTTCACAACCCACATAATCATGATGATGTGATCACTCACCTAGAGCCAGACATCCTGGAATGTGAAATCAAGTGGGCCTTAGGAAGCATCACTGCTAACAAAACTAGTGGAGGTAATGGAATTCCAGTTGAACCGTTTCAAATCCTAAAAGATGATGCTGTGAAAGTGCTGCACTCAATATGCTGGCAAATTTGGCAAACTCAGCAGTGGCCACAGGACTGGAAAAGGTCAGTTTCCATCTCAACTTCAAAGAGACAATACCAAAGAATGTTCAAACTACCAAACAGTTGCACTCATTTCACGCACTAAAAAGTAATGCTCAAAATTCTCCAAGCCAGGATTCAACAGTACATGAAGCGTGAACTTCCTGATGTTCAAGCTGGATTTATAAAAGTTAGAGGAAACAGAGATCAAATTTCCAACATTCGTTGGATCATTGAAAAAGCACAAGAGTTCCAGAAAAACATCTATTTCTGCTTCGTTGGCTATGCCAAAGCCTTTGACTATATGGATCACAACAAAGTGTGGAAAATTCTGAAAGAGATGGGAATACAGGACCACCTAACCTGCCTCTTGAGAAATCTGTATGCAGGTCAGGAAGCAACAGTTAGAACTGGACATGAAATAACAGACTGGTTCCAAATAGGAAAAGGAGTATGTCAAGGCTGTATATTGTCACCCTATTTATTTAACTTATATGCAGAGTACATCATGAGAAACACTGGACTGGAAGAAACATAAGCTGGAATTAAGAGTGCTGGGAGAAATATCAATAACCTCAGATATGCAGATGACACCATTCTTATGGCAAAAAGTGAAGAACTAAAGAGCCTCTTGATGAAAGTGAAATATGAGAGTGAAAAAGTTGACTTAAAACTCAACATTCAGAAAACTAAGATCATGGCAACTGATCCCATCATTTCATGGCAAACAGATGGGGAAACAGTGACAGGATTTATTTTGGGGGGCTCCAAAATCACTGGAGACTGTGACCGCAGCCATGAAATTAAAAGACGCTTGCTCCTTGGAAGAAAAGTTATGACCCACCTAGACAGCATATTGAAAAGCAGAGACATTACTTTGCCAACAAAGGTCCGTCTCATCAAAGCTATGGCTTTTCCAGTAGTCATGTATGGATGTGAGAGTTGTACTATAAAGAAAACTGAGCGCTGAAATATTGGCGCTTTTGAATTGTGGTGTTGAAGAAGACTCTTGAAAGTCCCTTGGACAGCAAGGAGATCCAACCAGTCCATCCTAAAGGAAATCAGTACTGAATATTCATCAGAAGGACTGATCCTGAAGTTGAAACTCCAATATTTGACTACCTTATGCAAATTACTGACTCTTTTGAAAAGACCCTGATACTAGGAAAGATTGAGGGTGGGATGAAAAGGGGACGACAGAGGATGAGATAGTTGGATGACATCACTGACAAAGGACCTGAGTTCGAGTAAACTCTGGGGGTTGGTGATGGACAAGGAGGCTGGCGTGCTGCAGTCCATGGGGTCGCCTAGAGTCGGACACGACTGAGTGACTGACGTGAATGAAACATCAATAAATGCTATTTGTGTTGATTTATTTTAGAAATAACTTGTGATTTTACCTTTCTGATATATACATATCATATAATGAACAAAATAGTGCTGTTTTATTTCTATTGCTTAATATGATCTTTCTATTACTTATTTCTTTTGCTTAATATGATCTTAATTTTATATCTATTGCTTAACTTGAAACAAAGTATCTGTTTTATGTTTTCTGTTGATATAACATCACTTGTAAAAAATTTAGGCAAGGCCCATATTTTGTTCCATTGGTTTTTAGCAAGAAAAATGCAGCAATTAGTCCTAAGGAGCAGATAGCTAAAAGCAGATTTTGTGGGCTTCTTTAGGCTGATCACGAAAATCACAGGCATGTTGAAATAAGTTGTAAATGACTCTCTCTGAACCAGCAAGATTACTCTCAATATAAGTTTATCTTGCACCATGCCCAGTATAAAAGAAATTTAAATTTTCTCAGGAAATCAGTCTTGGTTGTTTCCTACTATGGTAGTTTGAATAATTTGCTTGCTTTCACCTTCTCTTATCTGAGAGTTTTTCCCTTGATAGAGCCCAAATGATCTTCCAAGAATACTTTGAGATAAACAATTAAAAAAATAAGAATAGAAAAAACAAGTAATAAGTAATACATACTTTTTTAAAGTACTAAAAATAAGTAATAAAACAAAGGGAGTTCATAATAATGAAATTGAAATATAAGGGTAGTATATGATGATCAGGTAAAAGTAAAATTATAAATATTGCAATTTCCTCCTATTTCATGCTATTTCTTTTCTTCAAGTTGGTGTGATTCTTTGGTCTGCATACATAGTTAATTAAGTTTGTAGATTACTCATTATTGGCTTCATGTAACTAAATGATATTCATTTTCACACTAAGTGCTAAAGTCATTTAAAATTTACTCAGATTTAACACTTGGAGGCAACACCCGGAGGATCTAAATATTCTACTTGTGCAGTGTGTGTGTGCTCAGTCTATCCTGTCACGTCAGACACTTTGCAGCTCTATGAATTGTAGCCCGCCAGGCTCCTCTGTCCATGGGATTCTCCAGGCAAGAATACTGGAGTGGGTTGTCATGCCCTCCTCCAGGGGATCTTCCCAACTCGGAAATCAAAGCTGCATCTCCTGTGTCTCCTACATTCCAGGTGGATTCTTTATGGCTGAGCCACTAGGGAAGCCCAAATTTCCTATTTACTGAAGTTTAACTGAATAAACTGGGTCTTACATCCCTTTCCAATGGGCTTCCTAAGAGTAAATTTTGTATTTGGAAAGATTTCCCCCTCCCATTTCACACATCATCCTCAGGCCCAGGCAGTCTGCTAAGAAAGCCCCAGGTCCCCTCCCTGGTGGTTGACTCTTTGAAGCTGACAAGACAGAGTTGCATGATTCCTAATACATTGGCAGCATGGTTCCCAAAGAGGAAAAACGAGACTCACACACCATTTCTTCTAAATCTATAGTTGAGAATAAATCATGTCATGTACTCAGAGATGAATGAGCAAACAAGAGGACAGAGGGGAAGAGGATTGGTGTACCAGTGTTCTCTCCAAGTGGAACGAAGCCAAGGGTAAGGAACAAATGCACTCCTGCCCAACCAGAATTGGTAGTAGACTATAAGTCTTGAGCTTGAGTGGAAAAGACCTCATTTCCCAATAAAAATTTCCTCTGTGAGTTGACCAGTTTTGCTGAATTGTGAGACTCACTTTGTGGTAATGAGGGAGCAATATAATCATTTCATCCTGAGGCACCCAAATATATGTTTTCCTTCTTTTCCTCATCCCATTATGGCAGAATATACTTAGCTAGGTGATTAAGTTCTGGTCATGGAATATTATGAGGGAGCTGGTATCTAAACTATTTAATATGTCCAAGTTCACTTATTTAGTCCATTTCCATGAGTTCAACATTTTTTTCTTCCAAAATATAAACCCCCATCTTCTGTTGTGAATGGTGAGAAATCACTTCATTGCTGAACTCAGATGTATTCATTTTCTGTTGAGTAACAAGTTACTATAGAATTAAAAAATTAAAACAAAGCCTATTTAATATCTCAGAGTTCTTAACTCAGAAGTATAGAAAAGGTCAAACGGGTTCTCTACTTAGAGTCTCCCTGACTAGTCTCTGTTTGGGGCCTTGTAAGACTCATCCTGCAGGCTCACAGGCTTAGGGTTCCCTGATGATTAGCGAAGTTGATGACTTTTTTATATACCTCGTGAACAACAGAGTGGTTCCAAATAGGAAAAGGAGTACGTCAAGGCTGTATATTGGCACCCTGCTTATTTAACTTATATGTAGAGTATATCATGAGAAATGCTGGGCTAGAAGAAGCACAAGCTGGAATCAAAATTGCTGGGAGAAATATCAATAACCTCAGATATGCAGATGACACCACCCTTATGGCAGAAAGTAAAGAGGAACTAAAAAGCCTCTTGATGAAAGTGAAAGAGGAGAGTGAAAAAGTTGGCTTAAAGCTCAACATTCAGAAAACAAAGATCATGGCATCTGGTCTCATCAATAGATAGGGAAACAGTGTAAACAGTGTCAGACTTTATTTTTTGGGCTCCAAAATCACTGCAGATGGTGACTGCAGCCATGAAATTAAAAGATGCTTACTCCTTGAAAGAAAAGTTATGACCAACCTAGATAGCATATTCAAAAGCAGAGACATTACTTTGCCAACAAAAGTCCATCTAGTCAAGGCTATGGTTTTTCCAGTGGTCATGTATGGATGTGAGAGTTGGACTGTGAAGAAAGCTGAGCGCTGAAAAATTGATGCTTTTGAACTGTGGTGTTGGAGAAGACTCTTAAGAGTTCCTTGGACTGCAAGGAGATCCAACCAGTCCATTCTAAAGGAGATCAGCCCTGGGTGTTCTTTGGAAGGAATGATGCTAAAGCTGAAACTCCAGTACTTTGGCCACCCCATGCGAAGAGTTGACTCATTGGAAAAGACTCTGATGCTGGAAGGGACGGGGGGCAGGAGAAGAAGGGGATGACAGAGGATGAGATGGCTGGATGGCATCACTGACTCGATGGACATGAGTTTGAGTGAACTCCGGGAGTTGGTGATGGACAGGGAGGCCTGGCGTGCTGTGATTCATGGGGTCACAAAAAGTTGGACACGACTGAGCGACTGAACTGAACTGAACTGAACTGAGTGATCATTTGTACATTTTCTGTAGGAAAATGCCTGTTCAAGTCTGTTGTTCATGTTTAATTGAAATATTTTCTTTTCTTTTTTTTTCTATTGAGTTGTATGAGTTCTTCATTATTTTGGATATTAACTGCTTATCAGATATATTATTTGGAAATGCCATCTCTCTTTCTGTAGGTTATCTTTTCCATTGATTAATTATTTCTTGTGCTGTGTGGAAGCTTTTGTTTTTTGATGTAACCTTCTTTTTCTTCTTGTTTTTTAGCCTGTTTTTGCCTGTGCTCTTGGTGACTTATCCAAGAAATTTTTGCCAAGACCATTATCAAAGATATGTTTCCCAGGTTTTCTTTTGGACTTATAGTTACAGGTCTTTTATTTAAGTATTCAATCCATTTTGTGTTAACTTTTGTGAGTAGTATAAGATAGGGGTCCTATTAAGCTTTATTTCTCTGGGGACCTGTGTTAACCTTTTTCCTACAATTCAGACTTTATGGACTAGTATATCTGATATGTATGATTTCTAGAAATCAGAGATCTTATGCCAGGACATTGAATAAATAAATGCTTTATTTGTGGCAATGGTTTTCTGGATGGGTTAGATTAAACAGTTTTTCTCTTCTTTCATCTAAATTCTAAAACAAGTTATAGACTGAATACTTTTCTTCTGTTTCTATAAAATAATTCATTTATGCATTTAAAGCACATTTACTGGGGTCTGACAATGTCTTAGCACTATTCTAAATGGTGGGGATTTTAAAATAATAATAGCAATGGTAACAGTAATAACAGGAGCAAAAACTATCAGTTGTAGAATCACTGATTATATGCAGTCTTCAGACATCATACTAAGCATTTTACATGCAATGGGAAAATACTCAGAGTTTCATATTTTCTTCCTTATTGAGAAAACTGAGTTTAAATGAATTTAGCAGTTTGCCAGAGGGCTTGGATGGAGGGTACAGCAAAATATTCTGTATCATTCATTACTCATATTTACATTTTTTAAACTAGGTTCTTCTCAACTCACATGGCTAAAATACCAAGATGTAATTAATGTCAAACTAAAATGCAATCACTGACCTGCTTTCTCCATATCCCCTGCACTGTGAGTCAAGAAATAAGGCTGTAGTGAGTTAAGGGATAAGTTAGCCTGAGCAAGCTAACAACCTGAATTTACTGTCTCACTGGAATTAGCTCTTTGCAGTGCATAGATGTGCATAGGGAATTTATGAACTGTACTTTGCTGATTAACTGAAGTTGTCTTTTAAGGTTTCAGGTAATTTGTTCTTTTTTGAATTGGTTTAAAGCAAATCAAAGAACTGAAGACTTGCACCCATAATTACTTATCAGTTGAAAGTAAGAGAGAAAATAAAAGAACATTTAGTTCTCCTCTTAGTCTCCATGCCCTTTCATCTCTGTCTTACTGATGTGATCCTGTTTCCTTGGACTGAGAAGGAGCTTATAAGATATTCTGCTTTCATGTAATCAACATAAAATGTGAAAGGAATCAAAACTCTTTAGTTAAAAATTGGTATGTTTTATTCCCTTGACTCAAGTTAAGCAAAGTTTAATGTAATGCTATTTCAATAGATAAATAACCAAGAATTTTCAGTTCCTTCATACAACAAATATTTATCAAACACCCATTTCTGTCCCAGGCTTCTAAATATTCAAGAAGTAAACAAAGTAGAAAAAAAAAAATTTGTTCCTGACCTCATTGAACTTACACTGTAGAAGAGAAATTGAAATGCAAGTAATTATATTAAGAAGTCAGAAGTTATAGAGAATAGCAAAACATAGAAAGGGAATAGGAAAGGCTAGCTATCTATGTGTATGTCATATTGAGGGGTTATATTTTATAAATGATGGTCAGAGAAGGCCTCACAATTAAAGCATCATTGATTAGACATCTAAAATAAGTGAAAGGGTAAATTATAAAAATATATATTCAAAGTATATTTCAAGAAGAGAAGCAAATGCTAAGGCCCTGATAGAGAAACATACTTGAGATATTCTGAGGAGGCCAATGTTGTTGGAAATAAGTGAGATGTTATAAGAGGGAGTGATATTAGAGAAATATCAGGGAACTGGGTATTGTGGGACCTTGTAGGCAATTAATTTCAAGAATATTTTCACTCAGTGAGATGAGAATCCATTGGAAAGTTTTGAGGAGAGTGAGACTTTTTTTAAGTTAATTTTTATTGGGGTATCGTTGATTTATAATGTGGTGTTTGTTTCTGCTGTACGGGGAAGTGAATCTGTTATACATATGAATATATCCACTTTTTTAGATTCCTTTCCCATAAAGGTCTTTACAGACTATTGAGTAGAGTTATCTGTGCTATACAGTGAAAGTGAAAGTGTTAGTCACTCAGTTGTGTCCCATTCTTTGTGATCCCATGGACAGTAGCCCAACAGGCTTCTCTGTCCATGGAATTCTTCAGGCAAGAATACTGGAGTGGGTAGATACCTTCTCCAGGGGATCTTCAAATCCAGGTGTCCTGCATTGAAGGCTGATTCCTCACCATCTGAGCCACCAGGGAATCCCTGGGCTAAACAATCAGTTCAGTAAGGCTTAGTCATGTCCGACTCCTTGTGACTCCATGGACTACAGCACGCCAGGCCTCCCTGTCCATCACCAACTCCTGGAGTTTACTTAAAGTCATGTCTATTGAGTCGGTGATGCCATCCAACCATCTCATCCTCTGTCGTCCCCTTTTCATCACGTCCTCAATCTTTCCCAGCATCAGGGTCTTTTCCAATAAGTCAGTTCTTCACATCAGGTGGCCAAAGTATTGGAGTTTCAGCTTCAGCATTTTTTACTCCTTCCAATGAATATTCAGGACTGATCTCCTTAAGCATGGACTGGTTGGATCTCCTTGCTGTCCAGGGGACTCTCAAGAGTCTTCTCCAACACCACAGTTCAAAGCATCAATTCTTCTGTGCTCAGCTTTCTTTATAGTCCAACTCTCACATCCATACATGACAACTGGAAAACCCATAGCTTTGACTAGACAGACCTTTGTTGGCAAAGTAACATCTCTACTTTTTAATATGCTGTCCAGGTTGGTCATAACTTTGCTTGCAAAGAGCAAGTGTCTTTTAACTTCATGGCTGCAGTCACCACCTGCAGTGATTTTGGAGCCCAAGAAAATAAAGTCTGACACTGTTTCCATTGTTTCCCCATCTGTTTGCCATGAAGTGATGGGATCATATGCCATGATCTTAGTTTTCTGAATGTTGAGTTTAAGCCAACTTTTTCACTCTCCTCTTTCACTTTCATCAAGAGGCTCTTTAGTTCTTTGCTTTCTGCCATAAGGGTGGTGTCATCTGTATATATGAGATTATTGATATTTCTCCAGACAATGTTGATTCGACTTGTGCTTCATACAGCCCAACATTTCTCATGATACAATAGATTCTTAAAAACTACTATATTAAAAAAAAACTACTTTATAGTAGATTCTTATTAGTTATCTATTTTCCTTATAGTATTGTGTATATGTTAGTCTTAGTTTCCTAATTTATCCATCCCAACTTTAGTTCCCTTTGGTAACCATGTGTTTGTTTTCTACGTCTATGAGTCTATTTCTATTTTGTAAACAAGTTCATTTGCACTGTACTTTTAATATTCCACATATAAGTGGTATCATATATTACTTGTCTTTGTCTGACTTACTTCACTCACTATGTGACCTAGACCATCTATAGGTACATTCATGTCACTGCAAATGGCATTATTTCATTCATTTTTAAGGTTGAGTAATATTTCATTTTGTGTATATACCACATCTTCTTCATCCATTCATCTGTCTATGTACACTTTGATTGCTTCTGTGAGGTCCATGTATCTTTATAAATTACAATTTTCTCTGAATATATGCCCAGGAGTGGACTTGCTGGATGATATGGTAGCTTTATTTTTTTCTCTGAATATACGCCCAGGAGTGGACTTGCTGGATGATATGGTAGCTTTATTTTTATTTGGGGAACCTCTGTTCCAGTATGGGGAACCTCTATACTGTTTTCCAAAATAGCTATACCAATTCACATTCCTACCAATAGTGTAGGAGGATTCTTTTTTCTCCACATCCTCTCCAGCATTTTTATCATTTGTAGATTTTGAATGATGGCCATTAGGACTGGTGTGAGGCGATATCTCATTGTAGTTTCAATTTGAATTTCTTTGAATTTCTCTGATAATTAGTGATGTTGAGTATCTTTCAACATGTTTTTTTTGAGGGGAGGGGCTATCTGTATGACTTCTTTGGAGAAATGCTTATTTAGGTCTTCTTCCCATTTATTTGTGATTGGGTTGTTTTTTAAAAATGTTTAGCTAAGTTGCATATACTGTTTATATATTTTAAAATAGAGTCTGTGACTGTGGTGCTGTCTGTTTTTGTTGAAGGTAGCTTTCCTATGATTATATTGATATATTGATAGCAGCAACTCTGGCCTCTGTCCACTAGATGTCAGCAGTCCCCCCCTCCAACCCGGTTTTGACTCCAGAGTCATTTTCAGACATTCCCCAGGGGAGACAAAATGACTACTAGTAAATAACCACTGTTTTAAATGGGTTACTTTAAGAAAAGAGGCTAGGGGTTGGGGGGTGGGGGGTGGGGGGTGGGATGGGGATGGAGAGGGAACAAGAGAATTCTGTAGCAACTTTATCAGTAATTCAAAAACACTATGCAGTTGTGGACTTTCATAGTACTGGACATTGGTGAGAACTGGCTGAATTCTGGGTACGTTTTGAAGATAAAGCCTTAAGTCTTAAAGAATTTGTTAATGTGGAATAAAGGCAAAGAGAATAGTCAAGATGTTTACATGTATTTGCTTTAGTCCTTACAAAATCCACACTATTATATAAATGTTTCAGCTCAGTTCAGTCACTCAGTCATGCCCGACTTTTTGCGACTGCATGAATCGCAGCATGCCAGGCCTCCCTGTCCATCACCAACTCCCGGAGTTCACTCAGATTCACGTCCATCGAGTCAGTGATGCCATCCAGCCATCTCATCCTCTGCTGTCCCCTTCTCCTCCTGCCCCCAATCCCTCCCAGCATCAGAGTCTTTTCCGATGAGTCAGCTCTTTGCATGAGGTGGCCAAAGTACTGGAGTTTCAGCTTTAGCATCATTCCTTCCAAAGTAATCCCAGGGCTGATCTCCTTCAGAATGGACTGGTTGGATCTCCTTGCAGTCCAAGGGAGTCTCAAGAGTCTTCTCCAACACCACAGTTCAAAAGTATCAATTCTTCAGCACTCAGCTTTCTTCACAGTCCAACTCTCACATCCATACATGACCAATGGAAAAACCACAGCCTTAACGAGACAGACCTTAGTCGGTGAAGTAATGTCTCTGCTTTTGAATATACTATCTAGATTGGTCATAACTTTCCTTCCAAGGAGTAAGCATCTTTTAATTTCATGGCTGCAGTCACCATCTGCAGTGATTTTGGAGCCCCAAAAATAAGAAGTCTGACACTGTTTCCACTGTTTCCCCATCTATTTCCCATGAAGTGATGGGACCAGATGCCATGATCTTCATTTTCTGAATGTTGAGCTTTAAGCCAACTTTTTCACTCTCCTTTTTCACTTTCATCAAGAGGCTTTTTAGTTTCTCTTCACTTTCTGCCATAAGGGTGGTGTCATCTGTGTTTAGGTTGTCCTCAAATATAGCTCAGTTAGAAAATTTACCATATTAATTTCAAGTCTGAAAGTTTAATTTTGAATGAATATAAATATTCCTTGGAGTTGTTGTGTACTAAGTTAAGAAAGACACAGAGGTAATAGTTTTGGGTTGGAAGTGAAAGTCGCTCAGTCTTGTCCAACTCCTTGTGACCCCATGGACTATACAGTCCCTGGAGTTCTCCAAGCCAGAATACTGGAGTGGGTAGCCTTTCCCTTCTCCAGGGAATCTTCCAAACTCAAGGTTCGAACTATGATCTCCTGCATTACAGGCAGATTCTTTACCATCTGAGTCATAAGGGAAACCCAAGAATACTGGAGTGGGTAGCCTATATCTTCTCCAAAGAATCTTCCAGACCCAGGAATCTAACTGAGTTCTCCTGCATTGCAGGTGGATTCTTTACCAACTGAGCTATCAGGGAAGCCCAGTTTGGGGGTTGAGAAGGTATAAATCAAGTTTTGGACCTGATACATTTGAGACGTTGAAATAGTGATATCCAATATGGATTTGAGCCTATGAGTTTAGAGTACAGTAGGAAAAGTCCTGAGTGGACTTACCCATTGTAGAGTCATCAGCAGACACATTAATCATCAAATGAGTATGACTGATATGAGTATTTAAATATTAAGAAGTTAGATAAGCAGGAAGCAGGTTAGGAAACAGAGAGTCTTCAGTGAGATCAGAGTTAACCAATTGCAGGTGATGTAAGGGAACATGTGAAGAAGTTGCGAAAATACCATTAATAGGAGATGAAAAAATAAAAGGTATAGAATTTATTTAGGACTGTGGAGGCTATCTGTGATCCAGTTTGATGTCTAAGTGGATTGCTGTTATGCTCATCCATTACAGTGTGTTCCAAACAGAATTAAAGAAAGGAAATAAGCACAGGGGATTTGAACATTCATTTGAAAAGTCTTGTTATAAAGAGGTGAGGGTGCATTGGGGTAAGAGTAAATGTAGAGTTGTTGTTCACTCACTCAGTGTGTCTGACTCTTTTCAACCCCATGGACTGCAGCATACCTGGTTTCCCTGTCCTTCACTATCTCCCTGAGTTTGCTCAAACTCATGTCCATTCAGTCAACTTTCAAATGTAGAAATAAATAGAATAAAGGAGATTTTTTTGTTTTAAAATGGAAGGCATTGGAATAGATGTGCATGCTGAAAGGGATGATCTAGTGGAGAGGAGAAACTGGTGCAGAGGAGAGAGGGGTAATTATTGAAGAGATAGGCTTGAGTTAACTGGAGGAGAGGCATTCAAATGTAAACAGAATTGGTGGATTTAGGTAGAATCTGAAACGTTTATCTGTGAGAAGAGGACAGAGGACTGAGCATGCGGTTAGCAAGAAAGGTAAACTGGCGTGGAGATGGAATAATTGGCAGCTCTCTTATGATTCCTATTGAGATTGGAAATAAGGTATTCAGCTGAGAGGAATGTTGCAAAAGGAGCTGGTGAAGGTTTCAGGAAATAAATGATGTAAAATAGGCCTTAAAGAGTGGGAGATTGTTCAAAAAAGTAGAGCAGGTTTTCTGGGGCCAATTAGTGTGCGTGTGTACGAGCTCGTGCGTGTGTGTAATAGTCTTCTTTTATTATAATATGCTAAGCAAATGTTTTCACATGCAGTCTGTGTTAGTTTTTCTTGGATGTTTAATCAAGTCTTCCATACATCCATTCTCTTTACGTAAACGTTTACATGGTTCTCATTTATAGCTCAATTAGAAAATTCACTGTATTAATCCTGTCTGAAAGTTTAAGTTTAAAAGGATATGAATATCCCTTGAGTTCTTCAAGAAGATCTTAAAAAGCTAGAAACAATATAGAGTAGTCATTACTTTAAAGGAAATATGACTTACAGAAGAAAAGATCATAAAATGAGGTGGATTTAGTACTAAATTATCCAAACTTCTATTGTCTTAAAAGACATAAGAAAGGCATGGAAAGTATCAAAATGGATCATTATTTTCTTGTAAGGACTTTAACCATAGTTTTTTTTTTTTTTTTTTTTTCTTTTTTTTTAAGGCCTGAGTGGCATATTTGAAATTAGTTAATTTATGGGGGTGCTTTAGTGAAGAGCTTCACTGAGTAGGTGACATTTGATCTGGATCTTAAAGAATGAATAGTAGACTATTCTGAACACATAAATTAGAAATTCGAAAGACATGCAATTTTGTGTGGAATGTGACTCTGCTTAGAACCACTTTGGAATGAAGGTAAATAGAGATAAACAGATCCATAGCCAGTAAAGATATGTTGATTCTAGACACTGCTGAAGGTATTTGAACGTTTCCTCTAGGCAATTAGCAGGTAAAACTTTTCAAGGCCTCCTGACCACTGTCAAGAATTGCATGATATGATTTCTATCTCCAAAGGTTAATGGCATGGAGAGTGGGCTGAAATGGGGATGACTGGGTACAATGAGGTCAATTGGCTGATTAATGTCCTCTGGTAGCTCCTGATGAATGACACTGTCAGTAGAGTTGGTGAAAGGAACCAGTTGTAAAGGAACCAGTTGGAGGCCTGGTGACCGGCTGAACACTGAATGAGACAATGGAGATGGTAAGTGAGACAATGGAAGAGGGGCATCTCAATAGCTTTCATCTGAAATTACTGTTCAATGATCTTCAATGAACTAGATCTAGAGGTCTTAGATTCAAGTGAGTCATATTCAAATTTCAGAGATGCTATCAAAGCATCCTCACATTTGAATACTTATGTTGTACATTCTTAAGGTGGAGAACACTTAGGTAAATATGTTTTTGACCACTGAAACAGACGTGTTTAATAAGATGTTTAAGGATTTTATCATATCTGTTTGTAGAATGGAGTTAGTTTCGATTGATCACTGAGGAAAAAGAAAATGTTTACATTTCCTTCATTCCTTATGAATCTATGAGTTATAATTTTACTTGAATATTCTGATGATTCTTTATTTTTAGATTCTACAGAGCCATCAACTTCAAAAAATAACAGTAAATGAAAGAAAAGCCTAGAGCATACAAAACATTCGTTTCTTAGCTCTGTGGCTGATAATAGCCAAACTTTTAAACTAGTAAATCCCTTCTTTGCTAGAAGGGTTAGAGCCTGATCTGGCAGTTTGTATACTAAATCCAAGGACAGTAAATTAAATAGTCTCAGAAAATTAAAAATCACTTTGGGATGGACATTCGTATTGCAATAGAACTAGGATAAATGGAACCAGGATAAATAATAGTCCATCTCTATTCTGCTAAAGATCTATCCATAGGAATTGAGCAGTATTCATTCCAATGAGACTCATGACTTTTCCCCCCCCCCCGATGGCATTAATTAAACTGACATGATTTTGTCAACTGTTAGTATTTTTTTATATCACAGCACTAAAATTATCAGATTATTAATTCTATTTACATCTTTAATTGTAACTATTTTTTTAATCACTGACAATAGACATGCTGCCAGAAATAAAAATGCTACTGAGGATTTATCATTTTATAGATCTGCATGCAAACAGTCAGACAGCTGCATTTTCACCTTCTCATCAAGCTAAGCTAAACAATCGATTTAAATTATAATCAGGATATTCTGGGACATTTTCCATAAATAATCCCTTTCAGTTAATATTATCAAAGAAATGTTTTTAATGTAACATTCAGTAAAATATGATCTTTATTTTCTTGATAATTTATACTAATACATTTAAAATTTGCCAGCATATGAAAAAGTATTCAAAATGAATATAAAATAGAATGGGATGAATTTTTCAAAGAGGAAAATTAGTTCTTTATAAAACATATCAATTCATAGGAAAGATTAATCAAGATAAATCAAGGTATATTAAAATTTTAATAATTTATTCAACCAAACAATGATGTGGTTGCCTAGATTTTGTTTTTCTTATGTATGTAATCACAGCATTAGGGGCCTTTTAAACTAATTTAAAACCTGAAAAGCTCCCTAAATAAACCAAAAAATGAAGAGAATAATCAAAATTATCTGAAAACAATGATGCTGGTTTTGTTCAATTTATTTCATGGCCTTCATATCTGCATATTTATTGTAGTGAGATGGAAATTATGACAGTTTTAACTTTTTAAATGCATTGAAGCTATAAGATATTTTTGAAAGAAATTTAAGAAAAGAGAAATAAATGGAAAGGTACACATTGCTAATGGATCAGAAGAGTTACTACTAAAGTGCTCATACTACTCAGAGCAATGTACAGATTTAATGGAATAGATGTCAAAATATACATAACATTTTTCATAAAACTAGAAAAATAACTTAAATATATATGGATCCACAGAAGATTGAATAGGCAAAACAATCTTGAGAAAGAAAACAAAAATATGAATTTTTTCCTCCTTAATTTTAAAGTATACTGCAAAGCTATAGTAATCCAAACAAGGTGCCACTGTCACAAAAATAAATACATGTAGATCAATGGAATAGAACAGAGATCCCAAAGATAAACCCTTGCACATATGGTCAATTAATCTGTGACAAAGAAGGAAAGAATGTACAGTTGGTAAAGAGACTCTTTTGCAAATGGTGTTAGGAAAATTGGACAAATACATGTAAGAGAATAAAACTAGATCATTTCTTATATCTTTTACAAAAATAAACTCAAACTAGAAGACTTAAACATAAGATTTGAAATGTATACCTTCTAGAAGAAAGCAAAGGCAGAATTCTCTTTGACATAGATCATAGCAATATTTGGAGGAATCTGTTGCAAAGCAAAAGAAGCTATGACAAAAATATATGAATGAAGCCAAATTAAATGTAGAAGCTTTTTCATAGCACAGGAAACCACTGAAAAAATGAAAAGACAACCTACTGAATGGGAGAAAATATTTGCAAATGATATGACTTTTAACAGGTTGATAGTTAAAATATGTAAACATCCACACAACTCAATATTAAAACAAACTGAATAAAAATACTTAGAAGACCTAAATAAATGTTTTTTTTAATGAAGACATATATATGACAATATGCATATGAAAATATGTTCAACATAACTAATCAAATATATCATCCTACAATGAGATCAAAACTACAGTGAGATATCACCCCACACAAGTGAAAATGGGTATTATCAAAAAGACAAGAAATAAGAAAAGTTGGCAAGGATGTGAAGAAAAGGAGATCTCCATGCACCTGAAGGTGGAAATGTAAATTGGTTCAGTCACTATGGAAAACAGGATGAGGATTTCTTAATAATAAAAAAATAGAATGACCTTAAGTTTCAGCAGTTCTTAAGGTCATTCTACTTCTGAATATTTATTAAAAATAAAAAACAGAAACACTACTTTGAAAAGATATATATGCATCCTCATGTTCATTGTAGTGTTATTTACAATAGCCAAGATAGCTTAAGTACTCACTCATAAGTGAGTGGATAAAGAAGTTATAAATACACACACACACATAATGGAATATTCAGTCAGTTAAGTTCAGTCCAACTCTTTGCAACCCCACGGACTGTAGCCTGCCAGTCACCTCTGTTGATGGAATTCTTCAGGCCAACTGTGTGAGCCACTTATGGCTCAGCTGGTAAAGAATCTGACTGCAATGTGGGAGACCTGAGTTTGATCCCTGGGTTGGGAAGATCCCCTGGAGAAGGGAAAGGCTACCCACTCCAGTATTCTGGCCTGGAGAATTCACGGACTGTACAGTCCATGGGTTTTCAAATAGTCAGACATGACTGAGTTACTTTCACTAATCCTAATTTTGGGGCTTCCCTGGTGGCTCAGACAGTAAATCGTCTGCCTGCAATGTGGGAGACCCGGGTTCGATCCCTTGGTCTGGAAGATCCCCTGGAGAAGGAAATGGCAATCCACTCCAGCACTCTTGCCTGGAAAGTCTCATGGACGGAGGAGCCTGATAGGCTACAGTCCGTGGGGTTGCAAAGACTCAGACACGACTGAGCGACTTCACTTTTACTTTTCACTTTCAGTTTTGCGACCCCAGAGACTGCAGCACACCAGGATTCCCTGTCCATCACCAACTCCCAGAAGTTTCTCAAACTCATGTTCATCTAGTCAGTGATGCCATCAAACCATCTCATCCTCTGTCATCCCCTTCTTCTGCCTTCAATCTTTCCCAGCATCAGGGTCTTTTCCAATACGTCAGTTCTTCACATCAGGTGGCCAAAATGTTGGAATTTCAGCTTCAGCATCAGTCCTTCCAATGAATATTCAGGACTGATTTCCTTTAGGACTGACTGGTTAGATCTCCCTATAGTCCAAGGGACTCTCAAGAGTCTTCTCCAACACCACAGTTCAAAAGTATCAGTTTTTCAGTGGTCAGCTTTCTTTATAGTTCAACTCTCACATCCATACATGACTATTTAAAAAACTGTAGCTTTGACTGTATGGACCTCTGTTGGCAAAGTAATGTCTCTGCTCTCTAGGTTGATCATAGATTTTCTTCCAAGGAGCAAACATCTTTTAATTTCATGGCTGCCGTCTTGAGGCTCAGCTGGTAAAAAATCTGCCTGCCATGTAGGAGACCCGGGTTTGATTCCTGGGTTGGGAAGATCCCCTGGAGAAGGGCAAGGCTACCCACTCCAGTATTCTGGCCTGGAAATTTTGTCCATGGGGTCACAAAGAGTCAAACACAATTGAGCTACTTTTATTTTCACAGTGGAATATTACTCAAAAAAGAATGAAGTCTTGTCATCTGGAACAACATGAATGGGTCTAGACCGTATTATGCTGAGAAAGACAAATGTCATATGATTTCACTTAATGGCTTAGTGGTAAAGAATCCATCTACCAATGCAGGCGTTGCAGGTTTGACCCCTGGTAGGAAAGATCCCCAGAGAAGGAAATGGAAACCCACTCCAGTATTCTGCCTGGGAAATCCCATGGGCAGGAGGAGGAGCCTGATGGGCTACAGTCCATGGGGTCCCAAAGAGTCGGATGTGACTTACTGACTAAACAACAACAGAATATAGAAAACAAAACAAACAAAACCAAACAGAAACATATTCATAGATATAGAGAGCAAACTAATGAATAATAGCAGCAAGCAAGGTGGGAGTTGTGTGAAACAGCTGAAAGGAGTTAAGAGGTAAAAAATTCCAGTTTTAAAATAAGTCATGGGGCTGTAATTTATAGTTTAGAGAATACAGTAATAATTTTGTGATATTTTTGAATGGCAACAAATATTAACTAGACTCACAGTAGTGATTATTTTGTAGTGTATATAAATGTTGAACCAGTATGTTGTAAACTTGACATTAATATAATATTTTAAGTTAAGTATGCTGCTGCTGCTGCTTAGTCACTTCAGTCACGTCTGACTCTGCACGACCCTGTGGACTACAGCCTGCCAATCTCCTTTGTCTATGGGATTCTGTAGGCAGGAGTACTAGAGTGGGTGGCCATGCCCTCCTCCAGGGAATCTTCCTGACCCAGAGATCAAACTGGAGTCTCTCTTGTCTCCTGCATTGGCAGGCAGGTTCTTTACCACTAGCACCTCGTGGGAAGTAAAGTATATAAAAATTAAAAAGAAAAATGTAGGGAAAAAAGCAATGGTTATGACATAAGTCAGGTTCTACTACTAATATTGTTTAATCATTTTTTGTTTCTTCATGAAATCTCTGAATAAAATGAGTAAAATTCATGCATCTTCAAGTTTTCTTAGAGCTAAATAACTCTATAAAACTTCAAACATGAGGTGTGGCAATTTTTGGCTGCAGAGTTAAATCTTATTTTCAAAATGCAATATATTTGTGTCAGGCTTACTTAAAATATTAAACCATTTTTGACTTTTTCATAAGTTTCTCTTTTTCATTTTAAACAGGTAGCGGGGATTTGCAATTCTTTGTGTCACAGAGTTTGAAGAGGCTCATATTAAATGAATGCTTTTTATGAATGTCCAGTTCTGTGCAGAAATAATGAAAGCTGTCCTAGAGTAGAGGAGCAGCTGTTTAGGGGAAGTTACTACAAAAAGAGAAATTTCCAGTATTTGGAAAAAGACTGTGAACTGTGACTCCCACCATCTGTGATGACATGATTCTTGATTCCTGGGTATACCTTGTTGTTGTTCAGTCGCCAACTCATGTCCAGCTCTTTGCGACCCCATGGACTACGGCACACCAGGCTTCTCTGTCCTCTACTATTGTCCAGATTTTGCTCAAACTTATGTCCATTGAGTCGGCGATGCCATCCAACCATCTCATCCTCTATCAGCTCCTTCTCCTGCCCTCGATTTTTCCCAGCATCAGGGTCTTTTCCAATGGATTGGCTCTTCACATCAGGTGACCAAAGTATTGGAGCTTCAGCTTCAGCCTCAGTCATTCCAATGAATATTCAGGGTTGATTTCCTTTAGGATTAACTGGTTTGATTTCCTTGCTGTCCAAAGGACTCTGAAGGGTCTTCTCCAGCACCACAACACAAAAGCATCAATTCTTCAGCACTCAATATGGTGCAAGTCTCGTATTCATACGTGATTACTAGAAAAAAACATCGCTTTGACTGTATGGACCTTTGTTGGTTATGCCTTAGAAAGGTGGTAAAAACTAATGGAGAAAGTTTAAAAGGCAAACCCAGGGATACTGGATGCTACATTCAGCACTTTCCTGTGTCATCAGAAAGTTATATGTATAGCTGATTCACTTTGCTATTCAGTAGAAATAAGCAACTGCACTCCAGAAAAAAAAAAAAAAATTAAAACAAATTCAAGTCCTTTTTATGACATGAAAAGAACAGTGAAACATAAAGGGTTTCTACTTCCCCCCCTGCATGAGGTGGTGTAATCTGAGGTGAAATAAACTTTATATAATATGTATAATAATACATCAGGAAATAGAAATTCTGAACAAGTCAATGCTAGTTATTTGGTATTGCATTTATTTTGACCAAGAATTAGATAGGCAAATCAAAGATCAAAAGGCAAAGACTGACAGGAAAAAACATACAAAATGTCTTGCACAATGCAGACCTGGAATTAGATACACACCCACTACTAAGTATTTAACTTTGTAACAACTAAAATGCCAATGCACCTAACCTTAGTGTTTAATTTCGCACTCTTAGAGAAATGTTCAGCTTCTTAATTTGTTTCTACAACTGTGAAATATTATGAAATATGAAATATTACATAATATTATGAGATAGATTCTGTGAAATTTTTTCTCTCCTTCAAAGATGATACTGAAAGTCTGAGCTGTAATGCCAAATGTGACTTATATTTACAAGGCTAAAACTGTGAACAGAACAAATTATTTCCTGTCTGCAAATCCTCTGGCTTTTTCTTCACCTTTCTCTTGTTTAACATACTTTTTTTCCCTTTGTTGATGGCCACACATTATTAAATATGTCCTCACATCTCCTGCATGACCAGCTATGAACATTTCCTGTCTGGAAAGCGTAACTGAGGCCTGTATAACAGGGGAAGGGGTGGGAGGACTGCAAAGTGTACATCTGTAAGAGCTACTCATTTTATATTTTATGAGTTAGGCATCAGATCTACAGTTTCCTCCCTGATTTTCACTGTGATCTTTTACACCAAGCAGTATATAAACTTTTTGAAATGAAGACAGTCACAATTCAACTGTGCTATTGTTGCCAAAAAACACAAGCCTTTAAATGTAATATGTTTGTAGTGAAAATGTCTTCTAAAATCCAGGTAGTTGACAAGTTCTTGTTTTGTAAAATTGTGAAGGAAAAGAATGACTTCCAGTATTTAACCTCATTAGCAGTGTCCATATCACAGTTAATATAATTCCACAGTTCACCCTCTTTTTATAGTTATGGTTATTGGTAGCAGGAAATATATTTTATTTGGATGTAATTGTTCTTTTGCCTCCTATGGACACACATGAGGACACAATGAAAGTTAGTTAGCAAGTATTTAAAATGTTACTTCTTTATACTTTTTAATCCGGTCTACATGTTTCAGCTTTCAAAAGCTTAAAAAGGCAGTGCAGGCAAGTAGGTTCTTTTTCTGCCGAAATGTTTGCCAGCAAAAAATTCTGTAGTTTTCAAGATTTTTTCAGCATGAGAAATCTTTTGAAAAATAGTCCTATTCTCATTTGTAGATCACAGAACTATTTTTGTTTCTTGTCCATTCTCACATTTGGATAAATCAATTTTGGTTTTGAATGCATACATAAACCACCTGGCTTGCTTTTATCCTCAGCCTAATGGGGGGATGGAATGAGACTGCCAGCAGCTTGAAGCAAATCTAGAAAGGGCTGTTCTGACAATTTCTAACTCCCGAAAATAGCACACTGCCTTGCTGATAGCGTATTCAATTTATTTAAATTGTTGTGCTGAAGGAAAATCATTTTTCCTTCTGTTGCTGTTTCCATTACTTTCAAAGTCTTTTGCCATTTGACTTGATGCATTGACTCTCAGATCCCCATCACCTTCCTAAATCCAACACTGAAAATAGATAACTTTCCCAAGAATGGAGATTTAAAATGTTTCCACAGATAAAATTAAATTATATATCCAATTAATTATTAAAATATACATATAAAACATGCATGGATAATTTTGCAAGTGGAAACAAGTTGATACTAGCAGTAGATGGGCAAATGTAAGTATTTTATGTAGAATTAGAACCCAAGCAAAATACTCAGCAGTGCTTACTGACAGAGTAACTCCTAGAGAGGGGGAAAAAGAAAAGGATGGGAATCAGTTCCCTACAGTTTTGTCAAGTATTCATCATTTGGAGTTAGAAATGATGTGTTTCCTTCAAGATTTTTAATTTATATTTTGTACTTTTAAAAAAATTTATAAATGTGTCACTTTGTTTCAGAAATGATTTAAAGTGATTTAAGTACATGCAGTATAAAAAGAGGTGTTGAAAAAATTATTTGGAAAAAAGAGTGACATGAAAAAAAAAATCAGTGAAAAAGGCAATGCCATTAGAGCACAATATACATGCTTTAGCCAAAATTTATTTGCCACATTTACTACTACTAGAGGGCTAAAAATGATCTCAGACCAATCTCAAATGTAATGCAAAGAATATGGCATATAATGCAAAGATGTCTGTTAAATAATTCATGATGATAATGAAATCAAATTTATTCCATAGGAAAAAGAGAATTACACCATTATTAAAACTAACTTCCAGTTAAAATTCAGTAAAATCAGTTCTTAATGAGTCAGAATAAAGCAGTGCACTTTTTTTTCTATTGTTGCTGAGGGTACCTACTTAATTCCACTAGTTAAAAGGTTTCATATCTCTTAACATAAGCCAGTAAAATGTGGGAGTATAGCAATTATCACAGCAACAAAAGAAACACTAAACCTCATGACACTGACTCAATAATTTTTGATATGCAGCCCTTCAGTTGATTTTGATTTATGAGTATAAGAAGATGTAGGATCACCAGCAGAGACTGTTATCTGATCACAATTTCCACCATCCCTGCTACTCCCATGAATATTAAAAGTCTTTCATAAGCATCAGTATCTGGAGGTCTCCATTCATATCTATCTGACTCATTGGCAAAGACCTTAATGCTGCAAAAGATTGAGGACAGGAGGAGAAGGGGGCAACAGAGGATGAGATGGTTGGAAGGCATCACTGATTCAATGGACATGAGTTTGAGCAAACTCTGGGAGATGGTGACTGACAGGGAAGCCAGGCATGCTGCAGTCCACGGGGTTGCAAAGAGTCAGACATGACCTAGTGACTGAACAACTACCACAACAAATTCAACTCTGGCTCTTTAATTCATTGTGATTGTCTTACCACAAAATCAAAGTCTGAGGAAAAGTAAAAAAAATCCCCAATCTCGTATTATTCCCAAAAGAAATCTCCACAGGTTTATAAAAAAAAATATAATAAGGACCCACTTTTTACCTAGTCTAGAGTAATCCTTCACAGTTTGCAGCATATATAGAATAAGTTAAATAATATACAATATTCACTTCCCACGTAGAGATGCAGTTTAAAATGTTCTGTGTTCATACCACATATGATTTCACTCAAAAATATTGTCATCTAAAGATGCTATTGCTGCTACTGCTGCTAAGTCACTTCAGTCGTGTCCGACTCTGTGTGACCCTATAGACAGCAGCCTACCAGGCTCCTCCGTCCCTGGGATTCTCCAGGCAAGAACACTGGAGTGGGTTGCCATTTCCTTCTCCAATGCATGAAAGTGAAAAGTGAAAGTGAAGTCGCTCAGTTGTGTCGGACTCTTAGTGACCTCATGGACTGCAGCCTACCCGGCTCCTCTGTCCATGGGATTTTCCAGGCGAGAGTACTGGAATGGGGTGCCATTGCCTTCTCCGAAAAATGCTGTTAGATATACCTATATCTAAACTGATCATCTGCATGTAAGGTATCCAATACTTTCACCAAAATTAGGATTTAAATCCCCAAATATGATCAATTCTACCCTGCAGTAAGTCTTCAAAATAACGAAAGAGTTCTTAATAAGAGATACTACTTCAGAGACAGTAACATGCTTTGGTTCATAGTTCTCCAACTGGGCTTCATATTAAAATCATATTATAATGTCTAGTCTCTGCTCCCAGAGACTCTGATTTAATCACCCTGAAGTAAGATGCAGTGAATTAGGTATTTTAAAAAAGCAGCTAAGGTGATTTTAATAAGCTGAGATTCACCATGTTAAACCAATCAGTTCCAGCTTACCAGGAAATTAAAACAAGTCTAGTGAGAAAGCTCCAGGCTCATAAACTAAAATGATCAGTCTGTTTTCTTAAAGTTTTCAGAGTTAAAGTCAACTACTCAGTTCTTCCAGCATTTCTTTTTTTTTTCCTGGAAATGTTGACGTGGTGAGAGAGCTATTAATAATTATGAAAATGTAAATGTGAAGTTTCAAATATCCAGCAGAAGGTAAAATTACAACACAATTGAGGAACTAAGACGTACAGGCTTTAACTTATGGAAAACAAAATATAGTTCACTAGGCAAATATTTGTCACTAGAATGAGTTCCTAATATAAATCTCTGGATTTAGTCTGAACACATCTAGAGATTTGTCCCACTTACCTGAAGAACACTTCTACATATAACAAGACAAAACCTTTGTGATCTAGAGATAGAATATCAACTTGGTTACATGAAATGGAAACATTTACAGGAATTTTGACTCAGATTGCCTGTGTTGGATTGGAAATTACTGATGAATTAGCCAAATAAAGAGGATTCTTCAAGAGAGAGATTCAAACACCAAACAATCAATAAAGACTCCTTCCATGGAGACAGTGTCAGACAATCAGAAGTCAGTCTCATGGGCCAGTCTTCAATTAAAATGAGACTGAGAAATACCTCTTTCTGAGATGACAGTTAATTAAGTGTTAGTTGCTCAGTCATACCCAGCTCTTTGCAACCCCACTGGCTGTAGCCCACTAGGCTCCTTTGTCCATGGGATTTTCCAGGCAAGACTACTTGAGTGGGTTGCCATTTCCACCTCTGAATGGATAGTAATTAAGAATGGACTCTATCAAAACCTTGATGGGACTTGTAAGGAAATAGAGCTTCCCTCATTTGGAGAAAAAAGTACATGAACTTTTTACTTAGAAATTTAGAAATATTCTCATTATGCTCAAAAATCGTAAAATCTAGACCTAATTAAATTAACCTTTAAAGTCTTTAATCTTCCTATACTTTTCTCATTGGAGAAAGACAATAAATTGAATATAGTCATTATTTTCAGAATTTTCTTTGCACATCAGTTATCAATGACATTCTTGGATAAGACAGTGTCCACTATATTCTAAAGTCAAAATTTGTATAAATTCAATAAAATTAGAGAAAAGATAAAATTTGATGGCTTTCAAGTTTTATTTTTGCTTGAGGAGAAAGAAATGAACCTCATGTATCAGTAGTTCATAGATATAAAAATGTTGAAACCTGTAAATCATATACTTTCCAGTTTATAAAATTAGAGTCAATAATACTCTCCTAAAACATGGAAATGAACTAAATAAATACAACGATTGAGTTTATCTTTAGAATAAAAATTTCAAAAATGTATCAAATTGAGAGCAAAATGATAAATTTGAAACACCATAAAAATTCATTTTCAGGAAGGAAGTATGGGATACATTCAAACTGTAGTGAAATAGCCATACAGCAAGCTATTTAAAGAATATTGATAAAGATATAACTTTTTATCAAAATAAATCCTTTTTTAACATTTTCTAACTTCCTTTCCATCCCAAATGACATGGCTTTTTTTTTTTTTTTTTTTTTTTTTTTGAATTGAGGGTCACTGAACCAACACAATATACTGATTGAATTAAAATATGGACAGGCATTTGGTTTGCTGACAGTAGATAAAATTGAATATATTTGTATTAGACGGACCAATATATGAAATCAGAATTCCTGAAGCATTGGTGACATTTAGAAAATATCTTTACTTGCCTGACAGTATGGGAAGGACAGTAGAAATTGAAATAAATATTTTTACCACTCCTCCCACACCCAAAGAAGATTTGTTTCATCTCGTGTCAGGTCACTACGTTGTATGTCTGTGTGTGTCTGTCCACGTGAGTGATTTTGAATTCATGCACACTTTTGAGGTTCTCTCTCATCTGTCCTTCCCTGACTCACCTTTTGGCAGGTTACTGCCTTGCATTGAGGAAAAACCTATTTTCTTTGGGGAAATATTCTCACCTCTGGCAGTATTCCAATCCCCATTCACTTGGTAAAGGTCTAATGGAAAATTGTAGGATGTTGTTTCTTAAATATCAAATCTGTCATGTCAGCCTATGTGCAACCACTGAAAGTTTACTAAAATTTGGGCTGTTTACTAGTCTCCTTACTGGCTTCTACTTACTGTGTTGTGTGATGAAATGAACTGTATGACTTGTCTCTCCTAAAGCATGTTTCTCTTTCTGAAGTTTATTTTATTTAGGTATTTTTGCACTGTCAGTTCTCAGATGGATTTTTTAAAAACTAATTATTTTGTGAATTTTCTGGACTAATTCAACCATTAGGACAGAAATAAGGGTCTCTTGTGACATTCTACATCCTTACAATCAGCAATTAGCAGGGGCCTGCTTTACTGCCATAGACATATGATTCTACTGATACATACTTAGTTTGAACCTTCCACACTCTTTCAGCTCAGATAATACTCCTCAGAGAATTTGAGGATTAAGGGTACCTAAATGTAACCTCATGTATTTCTTGGGACATTGTAGGAATCTTAAATAATTACAAGATTATATGACTTGAAAATTATATTTTTACTTAGGTTCATCTTGGTAACACAAGGAAAACAATTCTTGAATGTAGGCATACGGAAACTCCTGAAATTGTCTGAGGAAAGTGCCTCAAACTGTAGTTATATATTTTGAAATATTTACAAAAATTACTTGTCATAAATTTTGTAACTCCAGGAAAGAATTACAAAAAAGTAAATATTTATTAATACAGTGTGTGACTGAGAAGGAATTAACAATATGTTATAGAATCTATGTCCGATGCAGGATACAGCATGCTTGGGGCTGGTGCACAGGGATGACCCAGAGGGATGTTGTGGGGAGGGAGGTGGGAGGGGGGTTCATGTTTGGGATCACATGTACACCCGTGGTGGATTCATGTCAATGTATGGCAAAACCAATACAGTATTGTAAAGTAAAATAAAGTAAAAATAAAAATTAAAAAAAAGAAAAGAAAAGAAAATAATAAATAAGCCACAGGGATGTAACCTACAGCATAAGGAATATTGTCAATAATATTTTAATAACTTTGTTTGGAGACAGATGGTTACTAGACTTCTTGTGATCATTTCATAATCTATGCAAGTGTCAAATCACTATGTAGCACACTTGAAACTATCATAATATTGTACATCAACTATATTTCAATTAAAAAATAGGAAAATAAAAAAAGGCTGTAAACTCCAAAAAAAAAAATAAAAAATAAATAAAAGCTAACTTTTGGAAACAGATGAAAAAAGAAAAAAAAAAAGAATCAAGACATGGGCCATATACACTTGTTTTAAATTCATGATTAGTTTGTTCTCTGATTTTGTGATAGTTACCTTCACATAAATTCTTTACTTAAATCAAATTAACAAAAGAAAACAGAATGGTGTAAGGGTCATTTTGACAAGAAAATATAAAAATTATAAAAATATCTACTACAATACTTGACAATAGTTTTGGTGACTTATTAGCAATAATTGTTTTTAGTAAGACAATCTGTTTTAGAGAGGTTCACTTTGCCATCACCAGTGAACGGGTGTAAATATATTAATACAAATTATTACTAATAATTTGTAAAGATTTCTTGAATTTTTGTTTTATGTCCAACTCTGTGCTAAGTGCTTTACATAGATTACGGCATATAATTCTTGCTGCAACCTTGTCTAAAGATATCATTATCCTATTTACCAATAATGGTACTGAAAGTCAGTTTTCCAGATCAGTAATTGATGATATCAGAACTCTATTCCAAAGAGTCTCAATTCATAGCTTTTAATTTTAGGCACCATACTATCCTATTTCCTTGTTCAATATTTGCCATTACATGAAACCCATGCTTATCCTGATATTTGCTCTCATTCTTTTCATTCATATTTTACTTTATGCAGCCTTTGCAATTTCTGTACCATAGGTACATGGATAATTTATAATTCAGCTAATAAGGCTAATGATTTTTTAAATCAATGCTGCTTGCTTGCAGCTAATTTGTTGCTCATTATGCATTATTTGAAATAGAAGGAAAAACAACCTAGATATTTGTTCAGCTATCTTAGCCAGCAGCATTATTCTCTTAGAAACAAAAATCCCAAAGGATATAGTAATATTTTTGATGTAGATGAAATTAGTCTGTTGGCCTCTGATATGCTGGGAAAATTCAGAAAGACTTTTGCCTAAATTCTCCCTTAAAATCCTTAAAAAGAAATGCCAAGTGGCTATAATGGTAATAATAGGGCAGGGATCTCTGAAAATCTGTTCCACCAGAAAAGCAAAGAGAACACTAGAAAAAAATCAACTTTTTCAAACTGTGGTAAAGTTTTACCAAGGTGTTGCAATAATCTTAGAAGACTTTATTTAAGAAAAATAAACTGAATCTGCTGAGTTTAAGCAGCTAGTTTTATGGCATGTTTACTTGCCTATTCCCTTTCCATATCAGAGTTCTGTAATAACCTTGAGAACCAACAATTTTGTAGCAATAACGGTAGTCAGGAAAACAAGCATTCTAGAATTCACTAGGAGGGGCAGAACAGTTTTGAAGCTCCCCAAAAGCCTCATGTGTAGAAAGTTCACAAAAAGCCCAGCTTCAGTTTTGTGTCTCTTTTACCTGATTCAGAGTTTATAATTATTGTAAGAAACTGAATTTTCATTTGTGAGAAGAGGGTTATCAAAACAAACAATAGCAATTGCTTAACACTGCTGATTCCAGAGGAAGTGATAACCACTGGTGCAAGAGAAAACTACAACCAGAAGACTTAAAAGGAAAAGTTGGGATCTTGATATGTGTAACAGGCTTCAAAAGCTCCCATATATTCCTTGAAATTTAAAACCCATGTGCATGTGCAGGGCTGTGTTCATTCTCAGTAAAGATGTGAAAAGGCTCTGATTTCTCACTTCTGTCTTGCCTTGAAGCTCCACACTAGCAGACAGGGAAGCTTAAGACAGAATTGTAATCTGCCAGCTGGAGTTTTGAAGACATGTCCCAGCATGCACACAGAGCCTCTCAGCTAAATCTTAGTTCAAAGCATTGAGGAAGTTTTTGTCTAATAATTATCTGCCCGCTAATAAAACTAAACAGAGACTTCAGGGCACATGCAACAGAGAATATAGGATTTATAAAATCAGTTTAGGAAAGTCACAAAACACATAAGAACAGCAGCAGAAAAACATGACAGACAAGAAAAAACAAATCCCAAAGAAAAGTGAGAGATTTATTTTCAGGATGACCGCATTTTTTTATTTAAAATGTCAATTTTTCAACAACAGCAAAATGTGAGTCATGCAGAGAAATGAGGAAAATGTGCATATACACGGAACAAATGAAGTCAGTAGATGCTGTCCATTAGGAAGTCCAGATTTTGCATTTATTAGACAGATATTCCAAGTCAGTCATTTTAAATGCCTTTAAAGAATTAAAGAAAACCCATGTATAAAAAACTACAGGAAAGTATAAAAGCAATTTCACAAAAATATCAATAAAAGAGAGAAATACACTAGAAAGGCTCAATAGTATATTCGAGCCAGCAGAGTAAAGAATCAGTAAACTTGCAAGATAAATCATAAAATTAAAAATATATAATAACAAAGAACTGAAGAGTGCCTCAGAGACTTTTAGAACATGATAAAATATACAGCATATGCAAAATGGGTATACCACAAGGATAGTAGGCAGAGAAAGGCATAGAAAAATATTTGGGAAAAAATAATGTCCTAAATTTTTTTAAATTTGATTGAGTACATTATTCTACACATCAAAAAATTTCACTTGATCCAAGTTGGATACTATAGCTATTCATTTGGCTTGACTGTTGTGGGTAAAATCAAACATATCTACACCTAGACACATAATAGCAGTAGAGAAGTGACTCACCATGTACAAGTGATCCAAGGTAAGGTTAATAGTGAATTTCTCACCAATAAGTAAGAAGGCCAAAAAACCCTTTATAGCTCTTCATAGATTGATGTATTCAAAGTGCTCAAAGAAAGACTGTGAACCAAAAATTCTGTAAACAGAAAAACTATCCTAAGAAGTAAATGAAAAATTAAGTCATCCTTGTTAAACAAAACTGAGAGGATCTGTCACTAGCAGACCTGCCTTGGAAAAACAATAGAGAAGGAATACTAGAGAGTAACTTAAACACGAAGAAATAAAGAATACTAGTAAAAGTAACTGCATTGGTAAATATCAGAGTATTCTTGCCTAGAGAACCCCATAGACAGAGGAACCTGGTGGGCTAGAGTCCAAGAGTCACACAGAGTTAGACATGACCGAAGGGAGTAAGTACCCACACATGTACATACTTGTTTTTGGTATTTTGGGAGGAAACACTTTTATACTCCCATTTGATGTAACATTACTCCATGCATAAAAAACTACATAGATTGGTTTATAATGTAGAAGTATATGATATCATATAAATATTAACACAAAAGAGAGAGATAATATTGAAGTAGTTGTTTGCTCGGTTTCTCAGTCATGTCTGGCTCTTTGCAACAGCATGGACTGCAGCATGCAGGGCTTCCCTGTCCCTCATCATCTCCTGGAGCTTGCTCAAATTCACATCCATTGAGTCGTTGATGCCATTGAATCATTTCATCCTCTGTTGTCCCTTTCTACTCCTAACATCAATCGTTCCCAACATCGGGGTCTTTCTAATGAGTTGGCTCTTCACATCAGGTAGCCAAAGTATTAAAGCGTCAACTTCAGCTTCAGCATTAGTCCTTCCAATTTCCCAGATTAAGGATCAAACCTGAGCCCCCTGCAATGGAAGCTAAGAGCCTTAGCCACTGGACAAGAAAGGAAGTCCCTAAAATGGAAGTTAAGTTGCCTTCATTGGAAGTAGATTAATATAAATTAAAGTGTTAACTGTAATCCGAGTGTGTGCCTGTGTGTGCTTAGTTGCTCACTCTTGTCTGACTCTTTGCAACCCCTTGGACTGTAACCCACCAGTCTCCTCTGTCTATAGAATTCTCCAGGCAAGAACACTGGAGTGGGTAGCCATTACCCGCTTTAGAGATCCCCCTGGGGGATCTTCCCACCATGGGATCAAACCCAGGTCTCCCTCATTGCAGATGGATTCTTTACTGTCTGAGCCACCAGGAAAATCCAATCCAAGAGCAATGACTAATAAAATAATTCAAATAATAGAGTTAAAATAAAAATAAGGGATTAAAAATGTCATTGTAGAGCACATTTATTTGACACAAAGCTAGGCAGTAAGGAGGGATGAAAGTGAAAGTCACTCAGTTGAGTCTGACTCTTTGCAGCACCATGGATTATACGGTCCACAGAGTTCTCCAGGCTAGAATCCTGGAGTGGGTAGCCTTTCCCTTCCCAAGCGGATCTTCCCAATCCAGGGATTGAACCCAGGTCTCCCACATTGTGGGCAGATTCTTTACCAGCTGAGCCACAAGAGAAGCCCAAGAATGCTGGAGTGGGCAGTCTATCCCTTCCCCAGTGGAACTTCCCAATCCAGGAATCGAACCAGGGTCTCCTGCATTGCAGGCAGATTCTTTACCAATTGAGCTATTTAAAAAAAAATAAAATAAAAATATAAATGACATGTGGAAAACCATAATAAGAGAGGCTAAATCCTACCTTTTCAGCTTATCAGTTACTTTTATTATAGGTGAGGAAAAAAAATCTTCAATCAAAAGGTTGACAGATGGCTAAAAGCACTATCCAACTAAACGCTAACTACAAATAACACTAAATTCAAAGGCACAAATGTATTCAGTAAGCAAAGCTGACCAGAGGTGGCTATATAACTATTGGATAAAATAGATCCTGAGACAAAACTCATTATTAGAGATAAAGGGCATTTTATAATAAAAAGGTCAACCCATAAAAGAAGATGTAACGATTTTAGACATAAGCACCTAAACCACCAAAGCCCCCATATTTTATGAAGAAAAATTGTGAGATAGGTGAAAAAAGAAACAGTTTTTTAAAAAACAATTTGAAGGATAGTGGATACATGTATATGTATGGCTGAGTGAGTCCCTTCTCTGTTCACCTGAAACTACCACAATATTATTAATCAGCTGAATCCCAATACAAAATAACAATTAAAAAAATAAAATAGTAATTGGAGAATTCTATGACCCACCTTTAATATTGGATAAAACAAATCAGTATGGAAAGGAAAGTTATGAAAACCATTATAAACTGATTACAACTAACAACCATCCATAAAGGCTCCAACAATGGCCTATTACACATTCTTCTAAAATGCATATGAAACAGTCTTCAAGAAAAAACATATATTAGATTATAACAAAGCCTCAGTCCATTTAAAAAGATAAAAATCATATAAGATATGTTCTCTTACCACATGGAATAAAATTAGGAATAAAAAACAGATGGAAATTTGTATTCTACAAATATATGGAAATTGAACAAGACACTACTAAATAATCAATGGATAAAAGAAGAAATCACAAGGGAAATTAGAAATGGTTTGAGTTGAATGCAAACAAAACAAAACCATAATATATGTGAACTTACAGAAATGCTTAGAGTTAAATTAATAACTACATATGAATATGTTAAAAAAGAGGAAATGAATCAATAACCTAACCTTTCAAAATAAAAAATTATAAAAAGAGGAAAACATTAAAAACCTAACCAAAGCAAGCAAAATTAAAATTAATGGAAGACTGAAATTATTAACATCAGAAGAGAGACAGGTCTATTACTACCCACTTTAAAAATATGAGAAATATGTATCAAAAATATATAACTCAGATATAATGAAATTTTTCTAGAAAGATACAGCTTTTCTAAAATGATTTAAGCAGAAATATAAAATTTTAATATGTACCTATAATAAGTAAAGATATTTAATTGCTAAACAGAAAGTAGAAAGGAAGTACCAGGCCCAGCTATCTCCATTGATAAATTATTCCAATTGTTACAGGAGAATCATTGACAAATAGATGATGAGGGAATGAATCACCTAAAATTACATTTGACCATTTGATCCTGTCAATTGCCAGTAACACAGGATAAAATTTTAATTGTATTTTATGACATACAAGTCCTTCAACATCATATACATAAATATATATGTTTGTATATATATATACACACACATACACACACACACATACATATACACATATATGAGAGGTTTCCCTGATGGCTCAGATGATAAAAAAATCTTCTTGAAATGCAGGAGACCTGAGTTTGATCCCTGGGTCAGGAGATCCCCTAGAGAAGGGAATGGCAACCCATTCCAGTATTCTTGCCAGGAGAATTCCATGGACAGAGAAGCCTGGTGGGCTATAGTCCATGGAGTCCCAAAGGGTCTGATATGACTCAGCGACTAAACAACAACATATATGATATCCATTAAATACTATAATTTGAAAAAATATTTTCTTTAAAAATTATATATTTTATTTTCCCACACCATTGTAATTGATTGACCAACTGCTATTATAGTCAGATGACATGCCATCTCCTCCATTAAAATCCCCTTGTGCCACCACTAAAATTAATGACTCAAGTGTTCTGTGACACAGTAATTTAATT
The DNA here is from genome assembly GCF_023091745.1 of Budorcas taxicolor. Lineage (NCBI taxonomy): Eukaryota > Metazoa > Chordata > Mammalia > Artiodactyla > Bovidae > Budorcas > Budorcas taxicolor. The sequence goes on along the minus strand of NC_068929.1, from coordinate 49,193,366 downwards.
CTAATTACTAATAATTTCCTCTAGAGTATGTACTACAACTTTAAGAAGATAATAGTTATTCCAGAGCACTAGTAGATAGAAAGCATTGCATTTATTTTTAAATGACTAATAGCTGAGTTGCACATAAGTACATTAAAACTCTATTTGTTGAAATAAATTTAATTTCTCTTTTATGATACATATGTGGGGCTTCCCTGGTGGCTCAATCAGTAAAGAAATCACCTGCAATGCAGGAGACCAGTGTTCAACCCCTGGGTCAGGAAAACCCCTGGAGAAGGTCATGGCAACCCACTCCAGTGTTCTTGCCTGGAGAAGTCCATGGACAATGGAGCCTGTTGGGCTATAGTCCATAGGGTCACAAAGACTTAATCAGGACTGAGTGACTAACACTTTATGATGTGTGAGATATTATCAGATATAAGTAAAAGGAATAAACTAGCATCCAAATAGACTAATTCTAAACAAAACTGTAGATTTTCTTTTAGTTAGTTAAATTTTTAGAAGGTTTACATGAGTCATCATTCTCATTTTTGTTTCCAAATTTAAGTGTACATTCTGTCTGGCACAGTGTTTTACACTCTTAATTAGTATTGTAGACAACAGAAAGATACCCATTGCAACAAATTCTGGCTGGTCAGCTTAATCCCCAGAAATGGTTTAGTCCATGTTTGGGCTCCCCTAGGAGAAGACTTTTAATTGGAAGAAAAGTTATGACCAACCTAGATAGCATATTCAAAAACAGAGACAAAAACAGAGACGTTACTTTACTGACTAAGGTCTGTCTAGTCAAGGCTATGGTTTTTCCTGTGGTCATGAATGGATGTGAGAGTTGGACTGTGAAGAAAGCTGAGCACTGAAGAATTGATGCTTTTGAATTGTGGTGTTGGAGAAGACTCTTGAGAGTCCTTTGGACTGCAAGGAGATCCAACCAGTCCATTCTGAAGGAGATCAGCCCTGGGATTTCTTTGGAGGGAATGATGCTAAGGTTGAAACTCCAGTACTTTGGCCACCTCATGTGAAGAGCTGACTCATTGGAAAAGACTCTGATTCTGGGAGGGATTGGGGGCAGGAGGAGAAGGGGATGACAGAGGATGAGATGGTTGGATGACATCATTGACTCGATGGACGTGAGTCTGAGTGAACTCAGGGAGTTGGTGATGGACAGGGAGGCCTGGTGCACTGCAATTCATGGGGTCACAAGGAGTCGGACATGACTGAGTGACTGAACTGACTGACTGACTGAGGAGAAGACTCTTGAGAGTCCCTTGGACTGCAAGGAGATGCAACCAGTCCATTCTAAAGGAGATCAGTCCTGCGTGTTCATCAGAAGGACTGATACTAAAGCTGAAACTCCAATATTTTGGCCACCCATGTGAAGAGTTGACTTATTGGAAAAGACTATGATTCTGGGAGGGATTGGAGGCAGGAGGAGAAGGGGACGACAGAGGATGAGATGGCTGGATGGCATCACCGACTCGATGGACATGAGTTTGGGTAAACTCCGGGAGTTGGTGATGGAGAGGGAGGCCTGGTGTGCTGCAGTTCATTGGGTCATAAAGAGTCGGACACTACTGAGCGACTGAACTGAACTGAACTGAGTAATTTAGATAGCTTCTTGTGGGTCATAGTTTAATTGTAATGGTTCTTCTATTGTATAATAGTTGCCTTACAACCATAATTTATTACTTGAAATTTGACATTTCCTTTGCTTAAATAATTGCTTTTTGTTTTTGCCATCTTATTTTTTAACTGTGGTGTATATATTTGATATGGGTAGAATATAAACAATAAGTAAATGCAATATCAGCCCCTTAACTCAGAATATCTTCAGTTTGGAAACCATTTTGCTTCTCTCAGTTTTTAATCAGTCATAACTTGAGCCAAAATAAAAGGATACAGTTAAGCTTGTTTGAATTTACTTTTTTTCAGGAAATTCATTGTGAATAGTTATAGTAGATGAATGATTTGCCATCACATTTTCCAGATAAGTTGAAAAAGAAAAATTAAGTTTTTATAGCTTTGATTATTACAGTGTTGTGTATTTAAGATCTGCATCTCAATGTGTATTGACTTTTCATATGCCTTTAAAATGAACCATAGAGGTCTAGGGACATTTAAATAAAAATAATCATTGCCATAGAAATAAGCCACTTTGATAAGAAACTTTATTTAAATAAATTCTTTTTCTGCTCATAAGACTATGGATGTTTATACAAATTATCAGTTACCAAGTATTTTTAGAAGTCTTTTTAGATAAGTACTCTAATCAAACATGAGAAACTTATTTTTTCCCTAGCCTCTGTCTCTTGTATACTTATCTATTTCACATCCCATTTTGTTTCTCAATTTTCCCCTCCACTGTATAAAACCCACTTACAGCAAGTTGACATATTTATAAATAATGTGTAGAATATTTTCAAGTGCAAGGAGAGATAAAATAAAATATAATAAACAATCAAATCCCAGCTGCACTTCATGTCTAAACTGCTTTGCACTGCTCATCAACAAGCTTTTTGTGTCATTCAGATGGAACCCTTCTGTCACTCTCAACAATTTTATTCATTTCCCCCCCTAGATCACAGCTATAGATTATAGGGGAGTTAGCTGGAAGCCAAATGAGTGAAATATGCTTGGTTATGGTTGGTTCATTCCTTTTTTCCTCATCTCTTCTACAATTCATGAAGTGCTTTTTGAATTTTGTAAGGCAGTTTTCTGATCAGTTGGAAGTCAGCAAAAATTTAGCATTAATGAGTTCATTTCCACAAAAAATTGACTTATTACCATGCAGACTTGCAGTGTTATATGCTAGTGGTTTTATAGTAATTTTCCCTATTCTTTTATAAAGATATTCTTTTACCTGCCACATGTGCAAATAATGAGACTGGGAGACTCTTTTTATAAGTAATTGTAAGTGATAAAAACATCACTTCCATAATTCACGGTAAATTAAGAATAAAATTTTTGTACAAAAATTACGCATGATAGCTGAGAAATTTTACTAACCCTATTGTTCTTTAAAGTAAACATTATAGTGATGATATTGTTAATAATAGAATCTCACATAATAGAGGTTAATGAGTAAAATGAACTGTACAAGTATAATGTTTTTTAGTAACTATTATATAAAATGTGTGTACTCAACAGATTTAAAATCTAAGCATCTGAAAACAAATTCATAAATGAAAAATATTTCAAACAACAAATCAGACTAGCTTTAAATTTGCTTATTTTCTACTATAAATATTTATCATAATATTCAAAAGTGGATATTAACTAATAAGTTATTTTTTTTCTTTTTGCTTTAGTTCATTATCCCTGCTTGATATAACAGAAAGTAATATAAATTAAATTATTTGTCTCTAAGGAAGAGTTTTGTAAAATCATATATTTCAATTAATTCTGAGAGCTATTTTTATACTAAAGAAAAGAAAGAGAAACTTATAAATTCATCCATGATTAATATTGTCTGCTGATTGAGAAAGTAGTCAGTAAAACATGCTGTGTACCAATACAATATTTATATAAAATTAGAACTTAGATTCACTAATTTTACCTATATTGAGCATTTTAAAGGAGATTACTTTTCAATTACATTAAAAGACAGACATAAAAATCCCATTTATTTCAATTTATTAGAGGAAAGCAAACAACTCACAATAATTGTCATTTTGTAATTATTACTTTAAGTGAATAATACTTGAGAAAAATTGATTTTTATTAATATATATTCAACTCTGGCTTTAACAGTAAATGTGTTTTTCAAAACTAAATATTTATACCAATGATTTTTAGAGTACTTTTATAAAACTGCATGGAAATATTAATAATCTTTTAACAAATAAATTCTATGTTTAATCAGAATGTTTCAATCTTTCAATTTTGTAATTTTTATCTTGAATAGCAAATCCTTTTATTTTAGGAGCAAAATATTTCAAAAACCTATTTTGTTGTTGTTGTTGTTCTTATACAAATTAGTACCAACCTTCATGGAGTTTATTATGTTTGTTTGTGTTAACTTATTTTACTCTTTCAGTCATCAGTTGCAGATAGTGATAGTTTGTCATTGTTCTTTTGTTGAGCTCTATGCTCAGTTTTTCCCAATGGCTCTTTTTAATCTACTTTGAGCCTGGAAAATGTTTAATAAGACTGCAAAACTATGTTATGCTTTTTAAAAAAATTTTATAGAGGATAAATGAAGCTCTTAACTGACCTTTGCATGATCAATATTATAGGAGGGAAAGTGAAAGTGAAAGTCGCTCAGTCGTGTCCAACTCTTTGTGATTCCATGTATTATACAGTCCATGGCATTCTCCAGGTCAGAATACTGGAGTGGGTAACCTTTCCCTTCTCCAGGGGATCTTACCAACCCAGAGACTGAACCCAGGTCTCCCACATTGCAGTCAGATTCTTCACCAGCTGAGCCACAAGAGAAGCCGAAAAATTCTGGAGTAGGTAGCCTATCCCTTCTCCAGCGGATCTTCACAATCCAGAAATCGAACCGGGGTCTCCTGCATTGCTGGCAGATTCTTTACCAACTGAGGAGGAAAAATCAGAAAAAATGTTTTTTGTGCATATGTAGACTTGAGCTTTAATAACTCTCCATGTATTCCTATATGACATAAACTTTAGACTCCTTTCACATTAAAAGAATCAGCTAGGTAGATAAATGTGACTGCTGTTTTTCAGTCACTAAGTCATGTCTATCTCTTTGTGATCCCATGGACTCTAGCCCACTAGGCTCCTCAGTCCTCCACTATCTCCCAGAGTTTTCTCTAATTCATGTCCACTGAGTCGTGAATAGTGATGTTCTCTAACTGCCTTATCCTCTGCCACCCTCTTCTCCATTTGCCCTCAATGTTTCCCAGCATCATGGTCTTTTCCAATGACACAAATATAATTCTGATTATACTACCAAATATCCATTTGTCCTTTTAATCTCCATCCTTCCTTGCATATGGGTTGAAGTCTTATGATTGTGTTATGGTAAACTAGATAAGAGTCAGAATGATGGAAGACACTTTCAGAATGGATCATTAAAAAGTATTTTGTGGGTTTTCTTAATTCATCATTAACCCTGATACAGCTACTCTGGTGGTCATGTTCCTTTAATGAGAAATAGTGCTTCTCAAACTTAATGTTCATACTGCCTCCCTGGGTTCTGGTTACAAGCCAAATTATAATAAAACATACTTGTGATGGGGCTTGAGATCATTCATTTCTAGCAAGCTCTTAAATGATGCTATTGCTGCTGGTTCATAGAACCCACTTGGAGTATGAAGGTGATATTTTGCATAACTTAAGATAGTCTGAGGGTCACTAACCTCAATCTGATTTTAGATGAATAAGAAGCAAAAGTTCACTCATTTAAGCCAATGGAATATTGAGGTTTTAGTTATCTCTCATTACCTTAGTTACTAAACTGTTTCTTTTCTTAGGTTGATAATCTAGAGAGTTTGGGCTTGTATAATCTTTAAGGTACCTGTACTAACAGTCTAAAATATAACTGAATATGGACCAAAAAATGAACCTTGCCATCTCTGGACAAAATGGGCTAACAGGGACCAATTTTACCTAACAACTTATCCACTAAATAGACAAAATATCCGAGACCATGCTTTTCAAGACATTGGATATCAGGTGGTTAAGAAGCATGATTGACAAGAGATAGGGAGCAAATAAAATGAGCCTTCATTTGCCAAAGTTAACTGTTTTGAGCAAAATCCAAGCCATAAGCAGGGAGGGGAAACCCAGAAAGAGGTGGTGAGAACGCATGATGTTAAGACATGCACAGTATGATATCACTTATATGTAGACTCTAAAAAAGTCAAACTTGCAGAAACAAAACATAGAATGGTGGTTACCAGGGACTCAGAGGAGGCGGGGTACTGGGGGATTTGGGAAGTTTTTTGTCAAAGGGTGTAAACTTGCAGTTAGAAGATGAATACATTCTAGGAAAGCACATCATTGTGATCATAATTAACAGAAAATGTTATAATCACAAAACAGAAATGATAATTATGTTCCATGATAGTAGTGTTAGCTAACACTATGGTGGTCATTATATTGCAATATATAAATGTATTAAATCAACAAGTTCTACACCTTCAACTTACACAATGTTTTATGTTAGTTACATCTCAATTTTAAAAGACTTATTACTAAGCTATAATAATCAAGATAAGCAATATTTGCATGCACTGTGCTGTGCTTAGTGGCTCAGCCATGTCTGACTCATTGCGACCCCTTGGACTGTGGCCTGCCAGGCTCTTCTGTCCACTGAGACTCTCCAGGCAAGAATGCTGGAGTGGGTTGCCATGCCCTCCTCTGCCATTTGTATAAGTATTGACAAATAACTATTGCAAGAGAATACAAAATCCAGAGTTAGATTTTGAATATGAAAAAACAAATAAGTTTTACTTAGTTAACAGAGAGTCAGTGGAGAAACATTAATATTTTTAGAAGTGATACTGGAGCACTGAATATTAATGTATGATGATAAATATAAACTTTATGTATCTCACTATTTATACAAAAAATAACTTATAATGAGAAATACACCTAAATAAAAATTCCAAAATTTTCATATATCTGAGGTAAGCACATGCAAGAAGCTCCACATCATCGATATTAATAAAAGCAAATAAAAGCTCAACTGAGGTTGAACCACAAATCTATTAAAATAGCTAAAACTGAAAAGACTGATCATGTGCTTTCAAGGATATGAAATAACTAGAGCTATCATACATTGCTGGTAATAATTAAAAAATTACATTCACTTTGGAAAATGATCTGTCAGTTTCTTAAGAAGTGAAACTTCTGAGAGAAGTTAAATCACTTGTTTGTACAAAGATTTGCAAATATTTTTAATAGAAGCTTTATATGAAATAGGCAAACACTGAAAGCAATCCAAATGTCCATCAATAGGTGAATGGGTAAACTACATTATATCCACACAAGAGAATATTACTCAATAATAAAATAATGGATTAGCAGTACACACTACAATATGAATGAATCTCAGAATCGTCCTGTGGAGCACAGTCAGCCAGCATAATTCCCTGTAGATATGGGCCAGTTTTCTGTGATCAGTGAGACATTTTAGAGGTGTCCAGGCTATTATGATTGTATTCACTGTTTCTGAGGAAAAAAAAAAAATCTATCAGCACCAGGAACTTTGAAGCTCTCCCATACACATTGGACACATTGGTCACATATTAGATCAACTGGTCACCAGTATTTGTTCAAAAAAATTTTTTTTAATTTTAAAATTCTGATTGAGAAACAGGTAGAAAAACTTGACAACAAGCTACAAGAGAAAGACAAAGAAGATATAAGAAGAAATTCAATTGAGTACCATAGACTTAAAACTCATAAATCTAAACTATTTGTATGCTCGTATAAGCAAAATGTGGAGAAGGCAATGGCACCCCACTCTAGTACTCTTGCCTGGAAAATCCCATGGACGGAGGAGCCTGGTAGGCTGCAGTTCATGGGGTCGCTAAGAGTCGGACACAACTGAGCGACTTCACTTTCGCTTTTCACTTTCATGCTTTGGAGAAGGAAATGGCAACCCACTCCAGTATTCCTGCCTGGAGAATCCCAGGGACAGGGGAGCCTGATGGGCTGCCATCTATGGGGTCACACAGAGTCGGACACGACTGAAGCAACTTAGCAGTAGCATAAGCAAAATGGGGGAGGTAAATATTAGAGTCTTTTGTTTCAGAAAAACAAAACCTGGCAGCATATTGACTGAGGAACAATACTGCACAGCCTCATAAATTGAGGACCAAATTAATGACCTTGGATGATATGCTATCTCCTCCATTAAAATTCCCTTGTGCCGCCACTAAAATTAATGACTCAAGTGTTCTTTGACACAGTAATTTAAATTCTAATTACTAATAATTTCCTCTAGAGTACATATTACATCTTTAAGAAGATAATAATTACTCTATAGCACCAGTAGAAAACACTGCATTTACTTTCATCTTTCTTAAATGACTAACAGTTGAGTTGCACATAAGTACATTAAAACTCTATGTATTGAATTAAATTTAATTTCTCTTTTATGATACATGTGTGGGGCTTCCCTGGTGGCTCAATCAGTAAAGAAACCACCTGCAATGCAGGAGACCAGGGTTAATCCCTGGGTCAGGAAAACCCCTGGAGAAGGGCATGGCAACCCACTTCATTATTCTAGCCTGGAGAAATCTATGGACAGAGGAGCCTGTTGGGCTATAGTCCATGGGGCCACAAAGACGTAGACAGGACTGAGCGACTAACACTTTATGATATGTGAGATATTATCAGATATAAACAAAAGGAATAAACTAAAATACAAATAAACTAATTCTAAACAAAATTATAGATTTTCTTTTGGTTAGTTAAACTTTTAGAAGGTTTACACGAGTCATTGTTCTCATTTTTTCCCCAATTTTAATTGCACATTCTGTTAGGCAAAGTATTTTACACTCTTAATCTAGTATTATAGGCAACAGAAAGATACCCAGTGCAGCAAATTCTGGCTGGTCAGCTTAATCCCCAGAAATGGTTTGATCAATGTGGGGCTTCCCTAGTAATTTTGTTTCAGAAAAACAAAACCTAGCAGCATATTGAGTTAGGAACACTGCACAGGTTCAGGAGTTATGTACCAACTTACTGACCTTGGGTGAATGACTTAACTTTGAACTTCATTTGTCTCATATGTAAAGTGTAGAATATGACTGTGACTAAGAGTCATTTTTAAGGTCATATGGAAGAACCTGTGTACAATGTCTGACATAAAAGTTCTCAATAAATGTTAATAATTATGAAGAATCTGAGGCTCCCCTGGTGGCTCAGATGGTAAAGAATCTACCTGCAATGTAAGAGACTAGGGTTCAATCTTTGGATCAGGAAGATCCCCCTTTGGGTCAGGAGAAGGAAATGGCAACCCACTCCAGTAATCTTGCTTGGAAAATCCCATGGACAGAGATGCTGTCATGCTGCAGTCCATGGGGTTGCAAAGAGTCAGACATGACTGAGCGACTAACACTGTAAAGAAACTGGCTGCAATGCAGAACACCTGAGTTCGATCCCTGGGTCTGGAAGATCCCCTGAAGAAGGGAATGGCAACCCACTCTAGTATTCCTGCCTGGAGTACTCTCATAAACAGGGGAGCCTAGAAGGGTACAGTCTATGGGCAATCAGAGTGTCAGACAGGACTGAACAACTGGCACTTTCACTTTTCAACTTTATATTACATATTAAATAATAAATATTACAAATCCATATTCATACTTAAGTGAAATTTTGAAACTTCATAGTGATATGTATCATGTATTAAACTGTACTGTTAATGAATAACTCATTTTGATGTAAACTATCATCTTAGTAGGCATCTAAATAAACTCATTTCACGGAGAAGTAAGGGTTTCAATCTTGTGGAGTATTTTATAGCCGGTATAAAATTGCCAATTATTGCCTGCCAATTTCATAACACTGTCTGACACAATTTATTTGAGTCATAGGTATTAGTTCTAAATGCATCTTACATCCTCAACTTACATGATGAAAATTGAATTGCCATCTACATAGTGAAAGTTGAAAGTTGCTTTGGAGGAAAAAAAAAATGTCTCAGCATATTTCACTAAAGAAATTGATAGCCAACATTTTTAAAGTATTTGTTACTATGAAGTTTTGTTTACAAAAATTTAAAATTGTTTTGTCAAGCATAACAAGAGTTTATAACATTATTACATCACTAATTGTTCACACCTACATTGGGATTTGGGTTTCTCTGAAGCTCAGCTGATAAAGAATCCACCTACAATGCAGAAAACCTGAGTTTGATCCCTGGGTTGGGAAGCTCCCCTGGAGAAGGGAAAGGGTACACACTCCAGTATTCTGGCCTGGAGACCATGGACCGTATAGACCTTTGGAAACAAAGTCGTGTATTCAAAGCTATACTTTTTTCAGTGGGACTTCCCTGGTAAAGAGCCTGCCTGCAATGAGAGAGACGTGGGTTCGATCCTTGGGTCAGGAAGATCCTTTGGAGAAAGAAATGGCAACCCACTCCAGTATTGTTGTCTGGAAAAATCCCATGGATGGAGGAGGCTGGTGGGCTACAGTCCATGGGGTCGCAAAGAGTCGGACACAACTGAGAGACTTTCACTTTCATACTTTTTCCTGTAGTTCTATATGGATGTGAGAGTTGGACCATAAAGAAATCTGAGCACTGAAGAATTGATGCTTTTGAATTGTGGTGCTGGAGAAGACTCTGGACAGCAAGTAAATTAAACCAGTCACTCCTACAGGAAATCAACCCTGAATATTCATTGGAAGGACTGATGCTGAAGTTGAAGTTCCAAAATTTTGGCCACCTGAAGTGAAGAGCAGACTCATTGGAAAAGACCCTGATTCTAGGAAAGATTGAAGGCAAAAGGAGAAGGGGCTGGCAGAGGATGAAATGCTTACAAAGCATCACTGAGTCAATAGACATAAATATGAGCAAACTCCAGGAGATAGTGAAGGACAGAGGAACCTGAAATGCTTCAGTCTAGGGTGTCACAAAGAGTGTGACTTGCCTTAGCGACTGAACAGCAACAACATTTATGCTGCAAAACATTATTTTGTAGAAGACTAACCTGCTTTGTGTTTCAGGGAGTTGTGTATGCCACTTTGGACAAGATTTCTCCAGGCTATTTATTGGAGAGAATTTGTTTAAATATGTATCTTCTTTAGCTGATTTCTATTTCTGAATGAAGTATTCCAGGTTTCAGCACACTTCAACAGAAAACAGAGGGAAAATATAATACCCTAATTATTTTCTAGGAAAAAAGTTCCAAATCTTATAATTTCAAGTATAAAATCGATCAATAAAAAAACAAATAAATGATGTTTCTAGTTCTCCATATGATGTCTTATAAATAATTCATTCCTTTCATTTAAACTTTTCTTGCATTTCAGTTATTTGGTCACATATTCTTCCATGAAAACACTTACTTGTTTTTCTCCACCTTTTGCTTATTTATTTATTTATTCTTAACATTTTATTAAGGCATATTCTACACGAAACAACACATTTTATGTGTATCATTAGACTCCTTCAACAAATATATTAAATTTGTGTGACAACTACACCAATCAAGATAGAGTACAATGCTGTCACCACTGAATATGCTATCATATAATCAAATTTATGTTCACCAGCACTCGTCTGTTTCTATTATTATAGATAAATTTCAGTGGCCTAAAATTTGAAATAAATAAAGCTACAGAATGTTTATTCTTTTTTGTATGATTGTTTTCACTCAGCACAAGATTTGAAATTCATTAGTTTGATTGCTTAAATATTTTGATTTATTACTGAGTAGTATTTGAATGGATTAATATATGGAGATATGACTATCCAGTTATCTATTGATGGAATTAGGTTGTAATATTTTTCTTCTTATGATTAAGGCTCTTATGAATATTCACATATGATTAATTTTTTTTAGACAAATGTTTTCACTTGTCTTGAAAGAATACCTACAAATGAATTAATGGTAATACAACACATGTATTTACAATATTATGTGAGTTTTGTATATTCACAAGAAAGTGCCATAAAGTTATAGAAATTAATTGTACTACTTTACATTCCAAACAACAAAACGTGACTTCAAATTGGAACCTACCCTTGACAGTATCTGATATTATTATTCCTTTAAATTTTAGCCATTCTAGTATATGTTTAATAGTAGTACTTTGTGTTTCTATTTTTCAATACCTTGAAGAATAATTATAGTGAACTTTTAAATGCATGTGTTGGTAATATAAGCCATAATTTATGAAATATCTGCTCAAACGATTTTTCTAAATTTTATTTGATTTCTTCTTTTCATTGAATTGTGTTGTGTTAAATATCATGGGGCAATTTGTATCTGAGATATAGGTATGGCAAATGTTTTCTTCCAAGAAGTAGTTTTCAGCTTTATATTTTAATAGTATAAATAATTTTATAATTGCACTTAATGATATAATCAAAATACAGCTTTTTTACTTCTTAAAAATATTTTTCTTATATAATTAGTGACTTTAGGTCTTGACATATTTGCCTATTGGAAATATTTTTCTTTTGATTTTTACTAGAATTTTTTTTTGCATTTTCTTTTGTGTCAAGACTTGTTTATTGTCAAACATCAATGGTGATAATTGTCATTATCTGCTATGAGATAAGCTGGCATTAGATGGAATCAAGATTGTTGTTCCCAGAAGTTATCTTGTTTTTCTCTGCAATCACTGTCTCCCAACACCATCATCCTCGGTTGAAATGATCTGCTTGCTATTTCCCTAGATCCTTTTCTAAAAGTTCACGTAAATAGAATTATAGAAAGTACCTTTTCATCTGAGTTCTCTTACTCAATGTTATGGTTTTGAGATTCTTTCATGTTTTTATTTTTATCCATATCTCATTATATTTTATTACTGAATGGTATTCCATTGTATGGATCATCTCTTTTTATCCATTTAAATGCTGATGATAATTTAAGGTTTTCAGGGTTTTTCTATTGTGATAAAACCCCTGTGAACATTTGTGCGCATGCTTTTAATGCATACATTATTATTATTATCACTTTAAAAAAACCTCTTTACTTATTATCAGGCAATGTTGCTAGAAAATTTCCTTGTCTCCAAAGTGATGGAGGAAGGGGGTCAGGAATTAAACCATCTGCAAGCCCCTGTATCCTTGTCTTTTGAAGTAAAATGCTGACTAGAGAGTTAATGATGGGGAAATATGAAGATGTAGAAGCAAAGCATGGCTGTTGGGGCTAAGAAACTGGTAACAATTTATTTATTTATTTTTAAAATTTTATCTTAGTAATTTAATCAATAACTTTCCAAATCAGTAAGATACAGTAAGACATGGTTGAGTATCTCAAACTTGGCATACCTAAAATCTTGTCATTTTTTTCTCAAAACCAAAATCCTACTGATTTATCTATCTATTTAATTTATTTACTACATTATTGTCAAAGTCAGATGTGCTCAAAACCCTGGAATTTACCATTTTTTATTTTTCCTGTTATCTCATTTTAAACATTCAGCCAATCATACCATCCTCTCCCCTGTTCCTATCCCTTTCTTTCCATTCAAACTAGTTTCCTTTGCTACTTTTTTTAATATAAAATTATTTATTTTATTAGGAGGCTAATTACTTTACAATATTGTATTGGTTTTGCTGTACATTGACATGAATCCACAGGTGTACACGTGTTCCCCATCCTGAAAACCCCTCCCTCCTCCCTCCCCATACCATCCCTCTGGGTAATCCCAGTGCACCAACCCCGAGCATCCTGTATTATGCCTCATAGCTGGACTAGCGATTTCTTTCACATATGATAATTTACATGTTTCAATGCCATTCTCCCATATCATCCCACCCTCGCCCTCTCCCAAAGAGTCCAAAAGACTGTTCTATACATCTGTGTCTCTTTTGCTATCTTGCATACAGGGTTATCATTACCATCTTTTTAAATTACATATATATGCTTTATTATACTGTATTGGTGTTTTTCTTTCTAGCTTACTTCACTCTGTATAATCGGCTCCAGTTTCATCCACCTCATTAGAACTGATTCAAATGTATTCTTTTTAATGGCTGAGTAATACTCCCTTGGGTATATGTACCACAGCTTTCTTATCCATTCATCTGCTGATGGACATCTAGGTTGTTTTCATGTCCTGGCTATTATAAACAGTGCTGTGATAAACATTGGGGTACATGTGTCTCTTTCAATTCTGGTTTCCTCAGTGTGCATTAATGCATACATTTTCATCTCTTGTGGACAGTGAAATTTATGGGCTGTACAGTATGTGTAGACTTGAGTTATAAGAAATTGTGAGTTCTCCAGAGGGATTTGTTATGATACTCATTGGGTCTGTTGCTTGGAATGCATAGCCAGTGAACACAACAAGTACTTTCAATCAAAGGTGCATGTATATTCATGAAAGAGTGAGTGTAATCTTTCATCAGAGTGGAGTTCTACATGTGCTTACACAGTGCTCAGACATATGTTGCATGTGCCAAAATGGCAGTAATTCCCATCCTAGGAGTGGGGATTTTAGCTCTAAAATGAGACAAAGTTTTCTCTAGGTTGACAATATCTAGACACCTTGTTGAGTGAAGGTATGAGATCAAAGAAGGTCAGTATCATCATTTTTTTTGGCTCAAGGTAGTCTGGTGGTCGAGTGTTCAAGGGAAGTTTATTTACTAGAAAATGGCTCAAAAATGTATGTCAAGCTAATCTTTACCTCTGAAACAGAGCTGGGAGTCTTTGTGACTAATTTATTGGATCCCTCTATGTTATAGTTGGGGCTTCTCTTGTGGCTCAGATGGTAAAGAATCTGCCTGCAATACAGGAGACATGGGTTTGATCCCTGGATTGATCCCTGAAGATTCCCTGGAGAAGGGAATGGCTACCCACTCCAGTATTCTTGCCTGGAAAATCCCATGGACAGAGGAGCCTGGTGGGCCACAGTCCCTCAGATAACAAAGAGTCAGACACGACTGAGCAACTAACACATACCCATGCTGTGGTTATTTCTCTTGCCTGATAGTGGTAGCTTGTTCTTACATTCTTTGTTCTTTTAAACTCTTTAGTTAAACCTGTTCTCTTTCCACCTGAAACCTAGGTAGTTCACCTTTCTCCCAAATATCAATAAAGGAGACACAAAGGGGCTCCTAAATTTATGCCCTGGTACTTAACTTAGGCTTGTCTGACACGTGTTACAATTTATCTTATTGCCTGATATTCGACTTCTACAAGATATGACAGTCTGATTTAATCCTATTCCTTCTTTATTACCTTTGGACCAATTGATGTTACAGACAGAGATCTGAATGCAGATCTCAGAGAAATGCCACCTGATGCAAACATGCTTGCCTCTCTGTTCTTGGGTTCTCCTGTTGCACATGTACTCAGCTGTTCGTTTTAATAGCTTTAATATCTGTTCCCTGGTGGTTCAGTCGTAAGGACTCCACCTGCCTATGCAGGAGACAAGGGTTTGATCCTTGGTCTAGGAAGATTCCTTGAAAGAAATGGTAACCCACTGCAGTATTCTTGCCTGGTAATCCCCATGATGGAGGAGCCTGGCATGCTACAGTCCATGCAGGTGCAACAGGGTTGGACACAGCATAGCAACTGAACAACAACAACAGAGAACTAACTTCTCTAAAAATTTAATAACCTCTTTTCATCATCTTTCATTGAACTTCAATTGTTTTAATAATGGTTGATTTTTCATGAAAGCAGAAAACTTTTTGGTATGGTCTTCCATCTTATTGGTCTGGAAGGATTTTTAAGGATATTTACTTATACTGTTTGAAAAATTATCATCACTTTTCAGGAAAGAAGAGACTGTTTCCCTTTTCTTCGATTTCTGAAAAAAAATTATGTAGGATTTGTACCATTTCCTTGTCAAATGTTTTATAGAATTCATTGGTGTAGGCTTCTGGTCTTAAAGTTTATTACCTAATTTGAAAGTTATTAATGATGACTTCATTTCTCAAAATAGTTATAGGATATTCAAGTTTCCTATTTCTTAAGTCAGTGTTGCATTAAAATTTTTCATTACTAAGTCTTTATTATCCCTATAATATCTGGAGTATCTGTGATGCCCTCTTTATTTCCTAAAGTTGGTAATTTGGGGGGATACAATTATTTTCTATCTTTTAAGTTTTTTTATATTCTTTTGACATGAATCCAAATTACTTGAGTTATTTGAAATCCTCAGTGTTTGTTTGTAAATTTGTTAGTTTGCATTTACAGGAGCGATGGGTACATAGAACATTGCCCTCATAAAATATTCAATGAGTTAAGATTTTAGATGGAATAAATACACTGAGTGTTCAACAAGGTGTTTCCACTCTCACTGATTGTGAATTGAATGCCTCTCATCCTTGTATGTATTCTGGTCATTTTCTCTGTGTGTACTCCTGCTCAGTCATTAAGTTGTGTGTGACTCTGCAACTCCACAGACACTGACGTGCCAAGCTTTTCTGTCCATGGGATTTTCCAGGTAAGAGTACTGAAGTGGGTTGCCATTTCCTCCTCCAGGGGATTTTGCCAACCCAGGGATCAAGCCGATGTCTCCTGCATTCGTAGGCAGATTCTTTACCACTGGGCCACCAGGGAAGTCCGTATTTTAGGTACCAGCTTCCTATTGTTCTTAAAATTGATACTGAGAATTTAAGAATCTATTGCACTACTCACACTTGTTTGTTCTCACTCTATGAACACACAGCTTAGAAATGATCCAAAGAATCAGGTAGTCACCATACATATTTCAGAGAACAGTGTAGCTTTCACGTCTCTGATACTCTGCCCCACAAATTTCAACTGTCTTAGCCTCTTGGAATTTCAGTCTTTCTCCTCCACTGTGGAGACTACTTAGATTGGATGCCACCTTTGGCCACAATTCAGGAAGTGTCCCACAAAGAGAGGTCTGTGAAATCATAATGTTGGTCTCATTTGTTTCCCTTCTCTCAGAGATCACATTTCTGAGCTTCCTTCTAATTGCTAAATGTATGAAACATATTTTTTTGGTGGTGTTTTTTTCTTAATGACTTATCCAATTTTCTAATTCATTCCAGTTCAAGGGCAAGTCTGCTACCAGTTTCTCTGTCATGGCCAGATACAAAGGTAGAACTTCCATTTCTTAAGGACAGAAAATAACAAATATAAAATGCTTTCTTCGAAATTCCATTCACTAATTCTATGAGTTTGTGGGCATTAGCTTCAGATTTTTATACTCAGTTTTTATACTTAAAATTGTTCATATTCATGTTTATGTCATTCATACACATTATGTTGCCCAGAAAGTTTGTTTGGGGTTTTTCATAAATTTGAACTTATATTTTGGCCAACACATATAACAGCATTTTCGCATATTGACTTTCATTCACTTTTTCAGGTACAACAGCATGCTATCTAAATATTCTGTTGAACTTAAATGAAGAAGAAATTCAAAATTTAATATAACTTTCATATCATGCCTGAGTTGACTAGACAATTATCCAAGTAGATCATTGTAACCTACACTCAGGCTAGCCAGTTTGCCAGATTTTTAATTCCAGAGTTCAAACCAGGAAAATCATCAAGAAGACTGCAATTTTTTCAGTCTTTCTCTGACAGGACAAGCTTGTGAAAGGGTAAGAAACAAATATCTTCTTTACAACAAAGCAAAGAATTAATATATTCATGCTTCCTGTTTCAACCTCCTTTGCTTGTGCTCTATCAAAAAATCAAGATGGTTACTATTTACTTTCCTACTTCATATTTTATTCTATAAACAATATATATCCTGGTAATTTTATTTTAAAAAGCATTTTTTAAAAAGTAAACATATCATTGGGGACCAGTTAATTCTTTGTCACATAATTAAAATAATTTAGTAGATAACCAGAGAACCAGAAAATGTTTAATAGCTCAGTCGTGTCCGACTCCTTGTGGCCCCATGAACTGCAGCACACCAGGCTTCTGTGTCCACCACCAACTCCTGGAGTTTGCCCAGACTCATGTTGGTCGAGTCAGTGATGTAATCCAACTGTCTCATTCTCTGCTGTCCCCTTCTCCTGCTGCCTTAAATCTTTCCAAGGATCAGGGTCTTTTCCAATGAGTCAGCTCTTTGCATCAGGTGGCCAAAGTATTGGAGCTTCAGCTTCAACATCCGTCCTTCCAATGAATATTCAGGACTGATTTCCTTTAGAATGGACTGGTTTGATCTCCTTGCAGTGCAAGGGACTGTCAAGAGTCCTCTCCAAAACCACAGTTCAAAAGCATTAATTCTTCAGCACTCAGCTTTTTTCATAGCTTTAGCACCTTCATAGTGAGTTCAAAAGTTGAAATAAAAGCTATAAGTAAATCTTTCAGCTTTATGGAGTGATTGCTCAGGAAGACTGAAAGACATTAGTGGATTAATATGGAAGCTGTCCTAAGATGGCAAAGGAATAGGACAGGGAGATCACTTTCTCCCCCACAAATTCATCAAAAGAACATTTAAACGGTGAGTAAATTCCACAAAACAACTTCTGAATGCCAGCAGAGGACATAACGCACCCAGAAAAGAAGCCATTCTCTTTGAAAGGAGGTAAGAGAAAATATAAAAGACAAAAAGAGAGACAAAAGAGATAGGGATGGAGCTCCGGCCTGGGAAGGGAGTCTTAAAAAGAGAGAAGTTTCCAAACACCAGGAAACACTCTCACTGCCCAGTCTGTGGTGAGCCTTGGAACCACAGAGGGCAACATAACCAGGAGGAAAAATAAGTAATTAAAACCCACAGATTATGTGCCCAATGGTAACTCCCCTAGCGGAGAAGCAGCGCAGACGCCTGCATCCACCACTAGCAAGTGGGGGCTGGGCAGGGAGGTGTGGTCTGCATTGCTTACAGTAAGGACCACATTGCTCAGAGTAAGGAGCGGGCCTGAATACCCCAAGGGCAATCTGAGGGAGCTAACTTAGGCTAGCAAACCAGACTGTGGGATAGCTACCACGCTAAAAGCCCTAATGTAAGACACTGCCAGGCCCTCTCACAGAACAAAGGACTGATCTGAGCTAGCCGGCTGCAGACCATCCCCCTCCGGTGACAGGCAGCCAGAGCTGGAAGTGGGTAATTGCGGCCCCAGAGAGGCATTATCTACCGAACTGCAAGCAGGCTTCATTGCTAACTAAGACTTCTTGGGATTCTGGATGGTTAACATCCGCCTCAGAAGGTGAGCTGGTTGTACACCCGGAAAACCAAGCAACAGGGACGGGGGAGGCAATAAGTCGCAGCGACCGTGCTCACCTAACACCTGTTCACCTGGGTTGCTTGGGCCCGGGAAGGGCACAAACCACAGGCAACCAAGTCTGCGCCTCTGAGGACTACCCAAGTACCTGAACCTGAGTGGCTGAGACCTGGGAAGGGCATACAACCCAGGGCCGGCCTCAGACAGTTCCTGGCAGAGCAACCAAGAGCCTAAGCGGTGTAGACAGGGAAACCACACTCGCCGTGAGCCAGGGCAAACCCAGTGTGACCGAGACACTGGGAACACACACCAGTGTTATTTATTTGCAGCGTCCCTCCCTCCCCACAGTACGACTTAACAAGTGAGCCTAAAAAAGTGTCCACCACAGCCCCCTTGTGTCAGGGCGGAAATTAGATAGTGAAGAGACCAGAAAACAGAAGAAGCTAAAACAGAGGGAACCTCCTTGGAAGTGACAGGTGCAATAGATTAAAACCCTGTAGTTAGTATAGACTACATAGGAAGGGGCCTATAGATCTTGAGAAATATAAGCCAGATCAAGGAACTATCCAAAAATGAACTGACCCCACACTGCCTACCACACCACCAGAGAAAGTCCTAGATATATTTTTACTATATTTACTATCATTCTTTATTTTTTTAATTTTTTAAAAAATTTTAAGTCCTTTATTACTGCTTTATCTTTCCTTTTTATAACCTACTATTACTTTGCAAAAAAAAAAAAAGACACTATTTTTTAAAGCAAACTTCATATCTATATATATTTTATAATTTTATGACTATTTTTTCTTTAATATTGTATTTTTTAAAATCCAGCCTCTACTCTAGATTTTTAATCTTTGCTTTTTGGTATTTGCTATCAATTTTGTACCTGTAAGAACCCAAACTTCGGTACCCATTTTTACTTGGAAGCAAGATTACTGGCTTGACTGCTCTCTCCCTCTTTGGACTCTCTTTTTTCTCCACCAGGTCACCTCTATCTCCTCCCTCATGCTTCTCTTCTCTACCCAACTCTGTGAATCTCTTTGTGTGTTCTGGACGGTGGAGAACACTTGGGGAACTGATCACTGGCTGGATCTGTCTCTCCCCTTTTAATTCCCCCTTTTCTCCTCCTGGCCACCTCTGTCTCCTTCCTCCCTCTTCTCTTCTCTGTATAACTCCGTGAACATCTCTGAGCAGTCCAGACTGTGGAGTGCACATAGGAAGTGATTACTGGCTAGCTTGCTCTCTTCTCTTTTGATTCCGCCTCACCTCATCCTGGTCACTTTTATCTCCCTCCTCCCTCTTCTCCATGTAACTCTGTGAACCTCTCTGGGTGTCCCTCATTGTGGAAAAACTTTTCATCTTTAACCTAGATGCTTTATCAATGGTACTGTATAGATGGAGAAGTCTTGAGGCTACTGTAAAAATAAGACGAAAAACCAGAAGCAGGAGGCTTAAGTCCAAATCTTGAGAACACCAGAGAACTCCTGACTCCAGGGAACATTAATCAACAGGAGCTCATCAAATGCCTCCATACCTACAGTGAAACCAAGCATCACCCAAGGGCCAACAAGGTCTAGAGCAAGACATATAATGCAAATTCTCCAGCAACACAGGAACACAGCCCTGAGCTTCAATATACAGGCTGTCCAAAGTCACTCCAAACCCACTGACATCTCATAACTCATTACTGGACACTTCATTGCACTCCAGAGAGAAGAAATCCAGCTCTACCCACCAGAACACTGACACGAGCTTCCCTAACCAGGAAACCTTGACAAGCCACCTGTACAAACTCACCCACAGCGAGGAACCTCCAGAATAAAGAGAACTCCACAAACTGGCAGAATACAGAAAGGCCACCCCAAACACAGCAATATTAACAAGATGAAGAGATAGAGGAACACCCAGCAGGTAAAGGAACAGGATAAATGCCCACCAAGCCAAACAAAAGAGGAAGCGATAGGAAATCTACCTGATAAAGAATTCCAAATAATGATAATGAAAATGATCCAAAATCTTGAAAACAAAATGGAATCACAGATAAATAGCCTGGAGACAAGGATTGAGAAGATGCAAGAAAGGTTTAACAAGGACCTAGAAGAAATGAATAAGAGTCAGTATATAATGAATAATGCAATAAATGATACAAAAAAAAAAAAACACTCTGGAGGGGACAAATAGTAGAATAATGGAGGCAGAAGATAGGATTAGTGAGGTAGAAGATAGAATGGTAGAAATAAATGAATCAGAGAGGGAAAAAGAAAAACAGATTAAAAGAAATGAGGACAATCTCAGAAAACTCTGGGACAATGTTAAATGCCCCAACATTCGAATCATAGGAGTCCTAGAAGAAGAAGACAAAAAGAAGGACCATGAGAAAATACTTGAGGAGATAATAGTTGAAAACTTCCCTAAAATGGAGAAGGAAATAATCATCCAAGTCCAAGAAACCCAGAGAGTCCCAAATGGGATAAACCCAAAGCTAAACACCCCAAGACACATATTAATCAAATTAACAAAGATCAAACACAAAGAACAAATATTAAAAGCAGCAAGGGAAAAATGCCAAATAACACACAAGTGGATTCCCATAAGGATAACAACTGATCTTTCAATAGAAACTCTTCAGGCCAGGAAGGAATGGCAGGACATACTTAAAGTGATGAGAGAAAATAACCTACAGCCCAGATTACTGAACCCAGCGAGGATCTCATTCAAATATGAAGGAGAAATCAAAAGCTTTACAGACAAGCAAAAGCTGAAAGAATTCAGCACCGCCAAACCAGCTCTCCAACAAATGCTAAAGGATCTTCTCTAGACAGGAAACACAAAAACGGTGTATAAACTCTAACCCAAAACAATAAAGGAAATGGCAATGGGATCATACTTATCAATAATTACCTTAAACTTAAATGGGTTGAATGCCCCAACCAAAACACAAAGACTGGCTGAATGGATACAAAAACAAGACCCCTATATATGTTGTCTACAACAGACCCTTCTCAAAACAAGGGACACATACAGACTGAAAGTGAAGGGCTGGAAAAAGATCCCACACGAATAGAGACCAAAGGAAAGCAGGAGTAGCAATACTCATATCAGATAAAATAGACTTTAAAACAAAGGCTGTGAAAAGAGACAAAGAGGGACACTACATAATGATCAAAGGATCGATTCAAGAAGAAGATATACTAATTATAAATATATATGCACCAAACAGAGGAACACTGCAATATGTAAGACAAAGGCTAACAGGTATGAAAGGGGAAATTAACAAAAACTCAATAATAGTGGGAGACTTTAATACCCTACTCACACCAATGGATACATCAACTAAACAGAAAATTAACAAGGAAACATAAACCTTAAAAGATACAATAGACCAGTTAGACCTAATTAATATCTGTAGGACATTTCAGCCCCAAACAATGAATTTCACCTTTTTCTCAAGTGCACACCGAACCTTCTCCAGGATAGATCACATCCTGGGCCAGGCTACAAATCTAGCCTTGGTAAATTAAAAAAAAAAAAAAATGAAATCATTCCAAGCATCTTTTCTGACCACAATGCAGGAAGATTAGATCGCAATTACAGGAGAAAAACTACTAAAAATTCCAACATATGGAGGCTGAACAACACGCTGCTGAATAACCAACAAATCACAGAAGAAATCGAAAAAACAAATCAAAATATGCATAGAAATGAATGAAAATGAAACACAACAACTCAAAACCTGTGGGACACTCTAAAAGTAGTGCTAAAGGGAAGGTTCATAGCAATACAGGCATACCTCACGAAACAAGAAAAAAGACAAATAAATAACCTAACTCTACACCTAAAGCAACTTGAAAAGGAAGAAATGAAGAATCCCAGAGTTAGCAGAAGGAAAGAACTCTTAAAAATTAGGGCAGAAATAAATGCAAAAGAAACAAAAGAGACCATAGCAAAAATCAACAAAGCAAAAAGTTGGTTCTTTGAGAAATTAAATAAAATTGACAAACCATTAGCCAGACTCATCAAAAAACAAAGGGAGAAAAATCAAATCAATAAAATTAGAAATGAAAATGGAGAGATCACAACAGACAACACAGAAATACAAAGGATCATAAGAGACTACTATCAGCAATTATATGCCAATAAAACGGACAACGTGGAAGAAATGGACAAATTCTTAGAAAAGTACAACTTTCCAAAACTGAACCAGGAAGAAATAGAAAATCTTAACAGACCCATCACAAGCGCGGAAGTTGAAACTGTAATCAGAAATCTTCCACCAAACAAAAGCCCAGGACTAGACGGCTTCACAGCTGAATTCTACCAAAAATTTAGAGAAGAACTAACACCTATCCTACTCAAACTCTTCCAGAAAACTGCAGAGGAAGGTAAACTTCCAAACTCACTCTATGAGGCCACTATCA
Organism: Budorcas taxicolor; assembly: GCF_023091745.1. Classification (NCBI taxonomy): domain Eukaryota; kingdom Metazoa; phylum Chordata; class Mammalia; order Artiodactyla; family Bovidae; genus Budorcas; species Budorcas taxicolor. The sequence continues at coordinate 49,170,194 of NC_068929.1, read as the reverse complement.
TCTTAATACAAAAACCTGACAAAGATGCCACAGTAAAAGAAATCTACAGGCCAATATCACTGATGAACATAGATGCAAAAGTCCTTAACAAAATTCTATCAAACAGAATCCAACAACATATTAAAAAGATCATACATCATGACCAAATGGGCTTTATCCCAGGGATGCAAGGATTCTTCAGTACCTCAAATCAATCAATGTAATGCACCACATTAATAAATTGAAAAATAAAAACTATATGATTATCTCAATAGATGCAAAGAAAGCCTTTGACAAAATTCAACATCCATTTATGATAAAAAGCCCTCCAGAAAGCAGGAATAGAAGGAACATACCTCAACATAATAAAAGCTATATATGACAAACCTTCAGCAAACATTATCCTCAACGGTGAAAAATTGAAAGCATTTCCCCTAAAGTCAGGAACAAGACAAGGGTGCACCACTTTCACCATTGTTAATGATTTTTGTGGTTATTTAGAAAAGTTACAATAGGACCACATGAATTTAGGACCTGCTCAGAAAATGTGTGATACATTTAATATTTTAAGACACAAAAAATACTCAAAAATATGTATGCATGTTGCAGAGAAGAAGCCAATTCTGATTCCACATTGGAACTGTTTCTTTGACTTTTAGTTGCTTTTGTTATTACAGTCATACATAATGGCCTGCCTCAAAGGACCCTCTTCCACTGTAGCTCAAATAGTAAGGAATGTGCCTGCAATGCAGGAGACCTGGGTTCAATGCCTGGGTTGGGAAGATCTCCTGTAGAAAGGCATGGCAACTCACTCTAGTATTCTGGCCTGGAGAGTCCCATGGACAGAGGAGCCTGGTGGGCTACAGTCCATGGGGTCTCAGAGAGTCAGACATGACTGAGGGACTAATAGATGCACACAAAGGACCCTGCTCCTCTCCCTGACTGTTAAACTGAAGAGGAAAAGTTAAAATTTTACCTGCTTCTGCCTCTGTAACTCACCTTGCCCCTTGCAAAGTCTGGATCACATAGGTCACGTAGTCTCAGAAATTGGGGACTTGCAATACTAGGAACTGAAGTTATCTCACCAATCCTTGTCCTGCTCTTTGCAATCGCCCAGCCCCTGCAAACCTGCTTAATCATGCCTATCTGTGTAAGGGTCAGGCATCCGCCTCCCCATCTTGATTGCTGTTCCTGCATGAGCAAAACCCTTTAGTTTAAACCAGCCTGTTAAAAGCTAGTGTTGCCCACTATAGACTGTCTATAAAAACTTTGTAATCCCTTTGTTTGGGGCTCAGAGCTTGGAGTGTTAACTCCTCTGGGCCCACCAGCGTAACAAACCTGAGTTCTCCAACTCTAAGAGTATGGAGCTTAGTTCCTCAAGTACTGGTTTCTGCAACAAAAATAAAGAGCCTTTGATCAGCTCATAAGAGAGACAATCTGACCCTGCTTACCAGTGAATGGCTACAAATAAAGAGATTAATACACCCCTTCAAAGGCTGGCTCTTTTTGGAGGTATTTTGTAAAACTGAAGACCTTTTCCTAATAAGGTCATATTTCTTTTTTTTTTTTTTTTAATTGCTAATCTTTTAATTTTTTAATTTACTTTAAAAATTGATTTATTTATTTAACTTTACAATATTGTATTGGATTTGCCATACATTGACTTGAATCCTCCATGAGTGTACATGTGTTCTCCATCCTGAACCCCCTCCCACCTCCCTCCCAATCCCATCCTTCTGGGTCATCCCAGTGCACCAGCCTGAGCACCCTGTATCATGCATCAAACCTGAAATGGTGTTTCGTTTCACATATGATAATTTACACTTTTCAATGCCATTCTCCCATATCATCCTGCCCTCACCCTCTCCCACGGAGTCCAAAACACTGTTCTATTCACCTGTGTCTCTTTTGCTGTCTCACATACAGGGTTATCATTATCTTCTTTCTAAATTTCATATATATGCGCTAGTATACTGTATTGGTATTTTTCTTTCTGGCTTACTTCACTCTGTATAATAGGCCCCAGTTTCATCCACCTCATTAGAACTGATTCAAATGTATTCTTTTTAATGGCTGAATAATATTCCATTGTGTATATGTACCACAGCTTTCTTATCCATTCATCTGCTTATGGACATCTAGGTTGCTTCCATGTCCTGGCTATTATAAACAGTGCTGCGAACATTGGGGTACATGTGTCTCTTTCAATTCTGGTTTCCTCAGTGTGTATGCCCAGAAGTGAGATTTCTGGGTCATATGGCAGTTCAATTTCCAGTTTTTTAAGGAATCTCCACACTGTTCTCCACAGTGGCTGTACTAGTTTGCATCCCCACCAACAGTGTAAGAGGGTTCCCTTTTCATCACACCCTCTCCAGCATTTATTGCTTGTAGACTTTTGGATTGCAGCCATTCTGACTGGTGTGAAATGGTACCTCATTATGGTTTTGATTTGCATTTCTCTGACAATGAGTGATGTTGAGCATCTTTTCATGTGTTTGTAAGCCATCTGTATGTCTTCTTTGGAGAAATGTATATTTAGTTCTTTGGCCCATTTTTTGATTAGGTCGTTTATTTTTCTGGAATTGAGCTGCAGGAGTTGCTTGTATATTTTTGAGATTAGTCGTTTGTCAGTTGCTTCATTTGCTATGATTTTCTCCCATTCAGAAGGCTGTCTTTTCACCTTGCTTATAGTTTCTTTTGTTGTGTAGAAGCTTTTAAGTTAATTAGGTCTCATCTGTTTATTTTTGCTTTTATTTCCAATATTCTGAGAGGTGGGTCATAGAGGATCCTGCTGTGATTTATGTCTGAGAGTGTTCTGCCTATGTTCTCCTCTAGGAGTTTTATAGTTTCTGATCTTATGTTTAGATCTTTAATCCATTTTGAGTTTATTTTTGTGTATGGTGTTAGAAAGTGTTCTAGTTTCATTCTTTTGCAAGTGGTTGACCAGTTTTCCCAGCACCACTTGTTAAAGAGATTGTCTTTTCTCCATTGTATATTCTTGCCTCCTTTGTCAAAGATAAGGTGTCCATAGGTGTATGATTTTATCTCTGGGCTTTTTATTTTGTTCCATTGATCTATATTTCTTTGTGCCAGTACCATACTGTCTTGATAACTGTGGCTTAGTAGTAGAGCCTGAAGTCAGGCAGATTGATTCCTCCAGTTCCATTCTTCTTTCTCAAGATTGCTTAGGCTATTTGAGGTTTTTTGTATTTCCATACAAATTGTGAAATTTTTGTTCTAATTCTGTGAAAAATGCCGTTGGTAACTTGATAGGGATTGCATTTAATCTAGAGATTGCTTTGGTTAGTATACTCATTTTCACTATATTGATTCTTCCAACCCATGAATATGGTATATTTCTCCATCTATTAGTGTCCACTTTGATTTCTTTCTCCAGTGTTTTATAGTATTCTATATATGGGTCTTTGTTTCTTTAGGTAGATATATTCTTAAGTATTTTATTCTTTTCGTTGCAATGGTGAATGGAATTGTTTCCTTAATTTCTGTTTTTGTTTTCTCATTGTTAGTGTATAGGAATGCAAGGGATTTCTGTGTGTTGATTTTATATCCTGCAACTTCACTATATTCATTGATTAGCTCTAGTAATTTTCTGGTGGAGTCTTTAGGGTTTTCTATGTAGAGGATGATGTCATCTGCAAACAGTGAGAGTTTTACTTCTTCTTTTCCAATTTGGATTCCTTTTATTTCTTTTTCTGCTTTGATTGCTGTGGCCAAAACTTCCAAAACTATCTTGAGTAGTAGTGGTGAAAGTGGGCACCCTTGTCTTGTTCCTGGCTTTAGGGGAAATGCTTTCAAATTTCACCATTGAGGATAATGCTTGCTGAGGGTTATCAAACCCTCAAATGGTGAGGGTTTCGCCATGGAGGATAACGTTTGCTGAGGTTATTCCATCAGCATAAAACCTGAGACTGCAAGTCATGTGACAGAGCTGTTCTCCTGGGTTCCCTTACCCTACTGCTCTCCACCTGGGTGTCCTTTCCCAATAAAATCTCTTCATTTGTCAGCACGTGTCTCCTTAGACAATTCATTTCTGAGTGTTAGACAAGAGCCCAGTTTTGGGCCCTGGAAGGGGTTCCCCCTTCATGCAACACACCCAGTAAATATCTTGCCCCTTCATTTGTACATCCTACTTTTTTTAAAAATTAACTTATTTATTTTGATTGGAGGCTAATTACTTTACAATATTGTAGTGGGTTTTGCCATACATTAACATGAATCAGCCATGGGTCTTGTACATCCCTCTTAACTGGGTGGACAAAGAGCTAGCACCAGAGCATATCCTTGGTTAAATAAACTCTCCTTTCTTAACATCTTGGCTTCATCTCCGAATTCTTTCACAATATCAGCTACAAATTAGCACTTGCCAAAGGCATTTGCCACCTGCCTCTGCACAGGTTGAATCCTGTGCTGCTGCAGCTGCTGACCTTCGACACACACTGAAGAGAGTTCAGGGTGGAGAGTGAAGCACTGTGTGCTCCAGGGAAACTAGTGGAACAGGTCTTTAGATGCTTAGATATTTTCAGGAACTGATTTCATGATCCCAATCCTTTCTTGTCCTCATATCTAGAAAAGCACTAATTCCCTTCATGGTGACATCACCTCCTCGTGATTAGCCAAAAAAAATTTATAAAATAAGTTCTTGATTGAATTGAACTCCCCCGTCACCCCACGTCCAAGGCCAGGGGTGGTGGCCGAGAGGAGCTGCCCTGAGTCTGAGGTCAGGGGTGGCCAGGAGAAGACACCCCACATCCAAGATAAGGGGCAGAAGCCGGGAAGACCCCATGCCCAAAGGGCGGCAGCCAAGAGGAGTTACTCTGCATCTGAGGTCAGGGGTGGCGGCCGAGAGGAGCCACCCTGGGTCCAAGGAGTGGTGGCTGCACGGGTGTAGGAGGGCCTAGAGGAGTTATCCCATATTGAAGGTCAGTGGTGAGGAGATACCCTTCATCCAAGGTAAGGAGCAGCAGCTGTGCTTTGCTGGAGCAGTCGTGAAGAGATACCCCACAACCTAGGTAAGAGAAACCCAAGGAAAATGGTAGGTGTTGCAGGAGGGCCTCAGAGGGCAGACACACTGAAACCATACTCACAGAAAACTAGTCAGTCTAACCGCACTAGGACCACAGCCTTGTCTAACTCAATGAAACTAATCCATGCCCGTGGGGCAACCCAAGACAGGCGGGACATGGTGGAGAGGTCTGACAGAATGTGGTCCACTGGAGAAGGGAATGGCAAACCACTTCAGTATTCTTGCCTTGACAACCCCATGAACAGTATGAAAAGGAAAAATGATAGGATACTGAAGGAGGAACTTCCCAGGTCAGTAGGTGTCCAACATGCTACTGGAGATCAGTGGAGAAATAACTCCAGAAAGAATGAAGGGATGGAGCCAAAGCAAAACAATACCCAGCTGTGGATGTGACTGGTGACAGAAGCAAGGTCCAATGCTGTAAAGAGCAATATTGCATAGGAACCTGAAATGTTATGTCCATGAATCAAGGCAAATTGGAAGTGGTCAAACAAGAGATGGCAAGAGTGAATGTAACATTCTAGGAATCAGCCAACTAAAATGGACAGGAGTGGGTGAATTTAACTCAGATGACCATTATATCTCCTACTGTGGCAGGAATCCCTCAGAAGAAATGGAGTAGCCTTCACGGTCAATGAAAGAGTCTGAAATGCAGTACTTGGATGCAATCTCAAAAACGACAGAATGATCTCTGTTCGATTCCAAGGCAAACCATTCAATATCACAGTAATCCAAGTCTATGCCACAATCAGTAATGCTGAAGAAGCTGAAGTTGAACAGTTCTATGAAGACCTACAAGACCTTTTAGAACTAACACCCAAAAAAGATGTCCTTTTTATTATACGGGACTGGAATGCAAAAGTAGGAAGTCAAGAAACACCTGGAGTAACAGGCAAAGTTGACCTTGGAATACAAAATGAAGCAGGGCAAAGACTAATAGAGTTTTGCCAAGAAAATGCACTGGTCATAGCAAACACCCTCTTCCAACAACACAAAAGAAGACTCTACACATGGACATCACCAGATGGTCAACACTGAAATCAGATTGATTATATTCTTTTCAGTCAAAGATGGAGAAGCTCTATACAGTAAGCAAAACCAAGACCAGGAGCTGACTGTGGCTCAGATCATGAACTCCTTATTGCCAAATTCAGACTGAAATTGAAGAAAGTAGGGGAAACCACTAGCCCATTCAGGTATGACCTAAATCAAATCCCTTATGATTATACAGTGGAAGTGAGAAATAGTTTTAAGGGCCTAAATCTGATAGACTGCCTGATGAACTATGGATGGAGGTTTGTGACATTGTCCAGGAAACATGGATCAAGACCATCCCCAAGGAAAAGAAATGCAAAAAAAGCAAAATGGCTGCCTGGGGAGGCCTTACAAATAGCTGTGAAAAGAAGAGAGGAGAAAAGCAAAGGAGAAAAGGAAAGATATAAGCATCTGAATGCAGAGTTCCAAAGAATAGCAAGAGGAGATAAGAAAGCCTTCTTCAGCAATCAATGCAAATAAATAGAGGAAAATGATGAATGGGAAAGACTAGAGATCACTTCAAGAAAATTAGAGATACCAGGGGAACATTTCATGCAAAGATGGACTTGATAAAGGACAGAAATGGTATGGACCTAACAGAAGCAGAAGATATTAAGAAGAGGTGGCAAGAATACACAGCAGAACTCTACAAAAAAAGATCTTCACAACCCAGATTATCATGACGGTGTGATCACCAATCTAGAGCCAGACATCCTGGAATGTGAAGTCAAGTGGGCCTTAGAAAGCATCACTATGAACAAAGCTAGTGGAGGTGATGGAATGCCAGTGGAGCTATTTCAAATCCTGAAAGATGATGCTGTGAAAGTGCTGCACTCTATATGCCAACAAATTTGGAAAACTCAGCAGTGGCCACAGGACTGGTAAAGGTCAGTTTTCATTCCAATCCCAAAGAAAGGCAATGCCAAAGAATGCTCAAACTACCACACAACCGCATTCATCTCACACGCTAGTAAAGTAATGCTCAAAATTCTCCAAGCCAGGCTTCAGCAATATGTGAACCATGAACTCCCTGATGCTCAAGCTGGTTTTAGAAAAGGCAGAGGAACCAGAAATCAAATTTCCAACATCCTCTGCATCATGGAAAAAGCAAGAGAGTTCCAGAAAAACATCTATTTCTGCTTTATTGACTCTGCCAAAGCCTTTGACTGTGTGGATCACAATAAACTGTGGAAACTTCTGAAACAGATGGGAATACCAAATCACCTAACCTGCCTCTTGAGAAATCTGTATGCAGGTCAGGAAGCAATAGTTAGAACTGGACATGGAACAACAGACTGGTTCCAAATAAGAAAAGGAGTACGTCAAGGATGTATATCGTCACCTTGCTTATTTAACTTATATGCAGTGTACATCAAGAGAAAGTCTGGACTGGAAGAAACACAAGCTGGAATCAAGATTGCCGGGAGAAATATCAATAACCTCAGATATGCAGATGATACAACACTTATGGCAGAAAGTGAAGAGGAACTAAAAAGTCACTTGATGAAAGTGAAAGAGGAGAGTGAAAAAGTTGTCTTAAAGCTCAACATTCAGAAAATGAAGACCATGGCATATGGTCCCATCACTCCATGGGAAATAGATGGGGAAAGAGTGGAAACAGTGTCAGACTTTATTTTGGGGGGCTCCAAAATCACTGCAGATGGTGACTGCAGCCATGAAATTAAAAGACACTTACTCCTTGGAAGAAAAGTTATGACCTACCTAGATAGCATACTGAAAAGCAGAGACATTACTTTGCCGACTAAGGTCAGTCTAGTCAAGGCTATGGTTTTTCCATTGGTCATGTATGGATGTGAGAGTTGGACTGTGAAGAAAGCTGAGTGTTGAAGAATTGATGCTTTTGAACTGTGGTGTTGGAGAAGACTCTTGAGAGTCCCTTGGACTGCAAGGAGATCCAACCAGTCCATTCTGAAGGAGATCAGCCCTGGGTGTTCTTTGGAAGGAATGATGCTAAAGCTGAAACTCCACTAGTTTGGCCACCTCTTGCAAAGAGTTGACTCATTGGAAAAGATGATGCTGGAAGGGATTGGGGGAAGGAGGAGAAGGGGATGACAGAGCATGAGATGGTTGGATGGCATCACTGACTCCACAGACGTGAGTCTGAGTGAACTCCGGGAGTTGGTGATGGACAGGGCGGCCAGGCGTGCTGGGATTCATGGGGTGGCAAAGAGTTGGACACAACTAAGCGACTGAACTAAGCTGAAATGAACTTGCTAGTCACTGATTATGTAAGTTTTAGCATACACTTAGTGGAAGCATAGTAACAATTTCCTGTTAACCACATGAATTCTGAAAATAATGGACTCATTTCATAGGCATTATTTATTTATTATATGGAAAAATATGAAGCCATTAAAATGTTGAAATCTACAAATTTTAATGTCTTAGAAAATATTTGTGAAAGCAAACAGTCCAAAACCAAAACCTAGGGAAGTTATATGGCTTATGTCTGTAACTATAGAGTTTTAGATACATTTTATGTCTGTTTCTCTCATTGTCTCTCTCTTTCTAGTATGATATTTTTTCAAACGATATATTTTTTTATAATTTTAAAACCAGACATTTATAAAAAGTTAATTTCTTTCTAAAATAAAACTGTGTAAATTAATGATCATGTCAGAGGATAGCCTCATTGTCTGAATTTGGTCTCGTTGAAGTTAAATATTCAGAAAATACTTTTGGAAATAAAAGAAAGCTTTAAATCAACTCTGTATTTTAAAAACATTTATGTTTACTTTGAAAGACTACAATACAACATCTGAGAAGAAAGTGAAATTTCATGAAAAATAGTTATTAAAAATAATCATTTGGGCTTCTACAAGTTATTAATGATAGATTTAATCATTATTTAAAATTAAAATCATCTTTCAAATTTGTGATTGTCTGAAATTAATAAATGCAATGGAAAAATCTTGTTTGTCATTTACTGTTTCTTATAAGAATACCAATGCAAATCACTGACCTAACATCCAATGTTTTTTTTTCTATAACTTAAAATTCATGCACAATTAAAGGGAAAAAAGTGTTTATAAATGAATTCAGAGCAAATGAGTATTATCTCAACAAACAAAGTATTTGAAATAATTTGTTCTTAAGATTATCTTAGTAATATGTTGAATGTGATATATTGACTGTTTAGAGTATTTTGTATTCATTTTTCCTTGCCAATATTATACAGTCTTCCTTATATATAAATTTACTTTAAATTATAAGTAAGATTTAGTCTGTATGCCATTAATTATAATAATAATAAAACATAAAACAGGATTTAAAACAGGTTTCTGTATAATTTGTAAAGTTTTTTCTGCTATCATTTTTATTCATTTTCACTATGCTCAGCAGTATTGGTGCTGATTTGCATTCCAAAAGATAGTTTCAAATCGTATCTTGGATTTAAGTTAAACATAAAAGCCAAGAAATTCAAAGTTAAGCTCATATTCGATTTTGTTATAATCCCCATTAAATCTGGGCTATTTTTTTAATTTGCATATTTTTCATTTATAATGCTCTCTAATAGGGTTGGCCTTACTGCTCAAAGAGACAGAATAAATGCTTTAAGATTCAAGATTTATGGGACTTTGTATAACCTTTTGTCCATCGATGATTCTCTTTATCCTGTGTGTGCTAAGTTGATTCAGTCATGTCCTACTCCTTGCGACCCCATGGACCACAGTCCACCAGGCCCCTCTCTTCTGGGATTCTCCAGGCAAGAATCCTGGAGTAGATTGCCATGCTTTCCTCCAGGGGATCTTCCAGATCCAGGGATAGGGATTGAAACCCTGTCTCTTAAGTCTCCTGCATTGGAAGGTGGGTTCTTTACCACTAGTGCCACCTGCAAAGCCCCAGCTGACTTTCAACTATTTACTCTGAAATAAATATGTTTCTGTTATTTAGCAGTGTTCATTATGTACTGACTATTGTGACACTTAGCTTGTTTCTTGGATAACAGAGATAAAAATCACAACATCTTGTCCTAGAAATGGCTGAAGTGTGATGGGGAAGACAAAATTGCCTCCCCAAATTAAATCTCTGATGATACGTATTTTGAAAGAGATACTTCTGGATTACCTGGGAACAGACAAAGAGTTCTAAGTCAGACTGGGGAAGAGTGGAGGTAGTATTTTAAAGTTTCTTGGAGAAGACAAACTATTTGACTTAAAAGGAAAAACAGTGGAGGAAAGGACCTCAAGGATAAGGCATCCAACCTATCTTATGGATATATTTCCCTCCAGTATTATTTGTTGTTATTCAGTTGCTAAACTGTGTCCAATTCTTTGTGATCCCATAGACTGTAGCACATCAGGCTTCTCCATCCTCCACTATCTCCCAGAGTTTGCTCAAATTCCTGTCCGTTGAGTCAGTGATGCTTCCTAACCATGTCATCCTCTGCTACTGCCTTTTCCTCCCATCTTCAATCTTTCCCAGCAACAGGGTCTTTTCCAGTGAGCCAGCTCTTCACATCAGATAGCAGAAGTATTGGAGCTTCAGCTTCAGCAACAGTCTTTCCAATCAATAGTCAGGTTTGTTTCTTTTAGGGTTGACTGATTTGATCTCCTTGCTGTCCAAGGAATTCTCAAGAGTCTTCTCTAGCACCACTGCTCTAGTCTTCAAAAGCACCAGTTCTTCAATGCTCAGCCTTCCTTATGGACCACCTCTCCAATCTGTACATGATTGTTGGAGAAACCATAGGTAGCACTTAAATGAACCTGCAGTGTAGACTAGAGACCTCTCTCCTATTGTAGCCATGATTGCCTGCTTGACTAAACTTTACACAGGCTTCTTCATGACCCTGGACCCTTCCCTCCCTTTTTTTAAATCATTGTCTAAGACAACATTTTATTGTAAATTATTTCTCCACACTTTTAAGATGTAAACTTCCAGTCCTTTGGCCAGTTTTATAACTTGCTAAATTTTCTCTCAAGTACCTGGGAGCCATCGCCTTGAAATGCAGTCATCAAGAAACATAGGGCTGCCATCTGCCTGAAGGAGCTTAGCTTTCCCCAAGCACTAGTTAGCACATGCAGATGACCTAACCACAGTGACCAGACTGTTTTCTAAGGTCCTCCAGTATTTTTTTCACTACTGTACCCAGGAACTTAAAAGTTCTTCTCTTTATTTAATGGAATTGAGTTCAATTCTTCTTCCCTATTGTAATAGTCATGACAAGGTCTTCCTTAGCTATTTAACTCCCTCTGGTGTAATTTTCCTTTCACAGTTCAAAGGTATCATTTTCTCATAAATCAACTTTGGAGTGACTGCATGGAGTCAGTTACAACCAGAGAGAAGTAACATGTAAAATGCATTTTTTATTTTATTATTTTTGACACAAAATAAGATTTTTCCATCTTTGTAGTGGAAAACTGGAAATTAAATATAAAATATACTTTGAGTTTTTTTTTTAATAAATTTTAACTTAAATTTTTGACATGAATATTCATCCAAATGACATGCAAGACTAGAGTGTTATGACATTTGCTAAAAGCTCAAGGATCTATTTTATCTGCTATGACAAAACAGAATTCTCCATAGAGAGGCAAAATTTGTTCAGTGTGGTAATTACAGTATAGATGTGTGAGATTTTCTGATGATAAGAAAAGAGAAAAATATCTTTTCATAGAAAGTTTAAATGTAAAATAACAAGACTCTAGTGCTTTCCTTTCTGTGTGTTTGTACATGTATATTTGTATATGTATTTATAACTAACACAATATAAGAAAATTACCATTGCAAATATAAGAAAAAAACAATCAACAAAAGCATAATTTTGCAAAAATGACTCTGGCACTTGCTTTAGTCCTAATTTATATTAAATCAATTTCTTTTAAGTATCAAAAAAGACATATTTATTTAAGTGTAACAATATTTACTTATGTCCGTCATTTTTATTTGTAGGCTTGTTCTTGTAAGAATTCTACTAAATAAGTTCAAGATTAAAAAAAGACTCATTTTGTTTAAATGTAAACATCCTTTTAGCTACTCTACTTCATAAATCAAGAACATAGCAAACTTAGAAAAGAGCTTTCCCTTGAACAACCATGGCTTTTATGTATTTTGGAGCAATTTTAAATGGTTAGAAAGTTGTCTGAACCAATTCATAGCTAATATGTAACCTTTGTATAATCTTGACCTGAGAAGATATTCTCTTCCTGGAAGCTGGTCAGGAAAATGAGAGATATATTGTACCAACATATATGTGGTACCAATAATTTTTCACTCAAGAAAAATAGACTAGAGATATTTTATTTTCCTCACTTGGTTTTTATTTTTGCTTTCTTGACTCTTTTCTATGCTAATTTAAATCTTCTGAATTGTAGAGAAGTCTTATAGCATGTGCATTAAATATTTTCTCCCCTACTAAAACTTAAAATAGTAACATATGCAGTTAGGTAAAGAAAAGATTAAATTTGTATTTAAAAAATAATCAATTCATATAAAAATTACCTTTGATTGCATTTTCTCCAAAATGTGCTGGATATTCAATTTCTTATTGAAATATTTCAATGGTGTATGTAAATAATAATGATTATCTATTTACTACAACAAAATAGCAACTAATTGAGGATGAGTAAAGAAAATCAGGGCTATTTGTTCTAATTCAGACAATAATCTTGTAGTTAAGCAAAATGTAATTGATTAACTGAAGACAAATTTCAATTTTTAAATTATGTTTTTTGATGTACTACTATATTGTTTATTTAAGAAAAACATATTTTAATAGTTCTCTGGTTTCAAGTTAGCACATTAATTGATGTTAATAAGTTAACTATAACTTTATTGCTAATATTTAGTTTTAGACAACAAATATATGTGTATATAAAATACTCTAATTTATGACTAGAATTTTGTTTTTAAAATATGACAAATATTATAGCTGTTAATTTTTCTAATGAAATTTTGGTGCTCTAGATAACTTCATATTGACAAAATGCATAGGCTGTAAACTGGATAAAATATGTGAAGTATATGTAAATCTTCCTAAAAAAAAAAGGCAATTTATATTAGAATTTTCAACTTTACTCAGTGGGAATGAAATATAGTGTTACATTAGATTTATCAACAATACATACAGTTGAATATTACATAGCTCTCTGTACCAACACTCTTTCAGTGAACAATTATTCATGACTCAGTTGAAATATATCCACATTTTAAATAGATTTCCATAGGAAAGCAGTACAATTTTAAGTGCCTACTCAGCATACTTATTATTAACAATTTCCTAGCATCATCAACTCAATGGACATGAGTTTGAGCAAACTCCAGGAGACAGTGAAGGACAAGTAAGCCTGGCATGTTGCCATCTTTGGGGTCACAGAGAGTCAGACACAGCTTAGTGAATGACTAAAATTATGGTGTAACATCCTATGTTTATTATATTTTTTGGATAATTTTTTTCCTTTTCCTACAAAATATTTCTTTCAAACTTTAATATGCATAAAACATGCTGAAAAGCTTGTTGAAAATAAAGAGTTTGAGTTTCTATCCATAAATTTTGTGTCTGTAGGTTTGGGTGACAGTCAAAGAATCTTCATTTTTAACAGGCTTGCCAGGCAATTGTTATGGATATGATTTGTGGACCACATTTTTTAAAAATATTATTTATCTTAGTTGCTCATGCTCATGCTTTTGAACATCAACTTAATTTCAGACTTGTTTTCTCTTTCTCTGTAGGATAAGCCTTTAGAAATTTTGTGGCAAAAAAAAAAAAAATGTAAATGTTGATTGATTATATACATTGTCTACTTAGAAAAAAATCCAGCAGAAGAGTTGTGAGTTTGTTTTATTCAGGTTCTTGCTGAGGACTGTAGCCTGGGAGATAGCTACTCAGCATTGAGGAAACTGCTCTGAAGAACTAGGGGAGAAGCCAGTATATATATGATCTTTGACTTGGAAATGTATGCAATCAAACATACATCTTGATAAAAGATTACTGTTGAAACAAAGAACAGACTTTCATGCTAATGATTTTAGTACCTTCTATTATTTTTTTTTTTTTAATATGGGAATACACAAATATCAGGGGACATTCAAATTGTTCCTGAGGTATCCATCTAACCACCTAAGTTCATGCTCTTCCGAAGTACAGAGTGTCTCATCTTGTTTTTCACCCTGAAATCCTTTCAGTCTGCACTGTGTTCAGGGATGTAGTGGATTATGACTTAATCCTTGTAAAATTGGATGGTGTACAAAACCAATTAAGTGATGTTAATTTTTTTTGCATCCACAATACAAACACGTTTTTGTGAATACTTACTCTGATGCCTTAGAATCATATTGGAAACACCAAATACTTAGAGTATTTAGAAAACATCACAATGGAAACACCAAATATTTTAAGCACTGTAATAATATTTTTAGTGCTCTTGACCTTACAATTTTAAGTCTAATCTAATATTTATTATCTTTGACTTTTTAGTTTTGCTGTTCCAGGTCAGGATTTTGAAAATGACTTTTTATATTTTTATCTCCTATTTGCAAAATGGTATCTGCTATGGAATAACACCATTGCTGTAGTTTATCACATTAATAATGCCATGATTTTTGAGTCTTTACTAAGATTGAATCAAATGCTACCAGTTAAATTGTAATTCAATTGTTTTACTTATTGCAAATGAGTTTCAGAGACCCAAAACTTTTAATACTCATCTTAGAAGCCTGAAAGTATGGTTATTTAGTAAATAATATTTTAACTGTTTATGAAAGAAACTGTATCATTTAACTTGCATGCACAGCCACTAATATCTCAGCATCAACTTCATGGGAGCTCAAACCATGTGCAATTATGTTGGAATTATTCTCCCAAAGTTTCTAAGATGTGCTTTTATTCATTGAATTTCCTGTTGACCTCCTATTCTAAAGTCAATCTTCAGAAAATTATAGCTTGTTTAAGCAACTTTTTTACAGTAATCAACATCACTTTATTTCAAATACTTCAGACTACAAATGATAGAGCAGTTGAAAAAGACTGGGTTATGCATCCATCATCATTTACTTCCAATTTCTTCTTTGCCAGTTAACTAGGTGTGCAATTGAGTATCTGTGAAGCTTACTTGTTTCAACATTAATGCAGGCATGGCCTTTGCATAATGTGGTTTAAAAACTGTTTTAAATGTCTTCTCAATGCCACCTCTTTTTGACTAATATGTATATACCCAGGATACATAATTTAAAATAGTGTTTTTCAACACAGGTCAAATCAAACTCACCAGCTATGCATTTTCAACCTACACAAATACATTTCAACATCTTCCCCAAGTGTTTTTATGTGAGTCTTACAGAACAGAAGGATGGAGATGTTTAATTTCAGACACTCTCTAGCCCTTGGTGCTGCCCTGGAAGGCAGGGAAACATCAACATTCATGTATTCCTTCTTTCTTTTACTTAATACATTTTTATAAGTTGCATTCTGTAAGTTGAGCACTGTGGAACCACTAAAAATACAACAGTGAAGAGGAAAGAAATGGACCAAGTACTGCGGGACCTCATTACATTAACAGAGCACTGGGCATTCTGTCAGAGAAATGAAGGGCTCTGCAGAAAGTGTTATGCTACAGCTATCATGTAGCAGTTCATGAGAACAGATTATTAACTGTTCAGGATTTTTTCACTTCTTAGGATTTTTGCTGGACCAGTGGCTATCATGTTGCTCCTTAGAAGAAAGGCTATGACAAATCTACACAGTGTATTAAAAAGCAGAGACATCACTTTGCCCAAAAAGGTCCGTATGCTTAAAGCTGTGGTTTTTCCAGTAGTCATGTACAGATGTGAGATTTGGAGTGCAAAGAAGGCTGAGTGCCAAAAAATTGATGCTTTGGAACTGCAGTTCTGGAGAAGGCTCTTGAAAGTCCCTTGGACATCAAGATCAAACCAGTCAATCCTAAAGGAAATCAACCCTGAGTAGTCTTTGGAAGGACTGATGCTGAAACTGAAGCTCCAATACTTTGGCCACCTGATAATAAAGAGCAAACTCACTGGAAAATGTCCTGGTACTGGGAAGGATTGAAGGCAGGAGGAGGTGGTGGTGACACAGGATGAGAAGGGTGGATGGTATTGTCAACTCAATGGACATGAGTTTTTCAAACTATGGGAGATAGTGAAGGACTGGGAAGCCTTGCATTTTGCAGTTCATGGGGTTGCAAAGAGTTGGACACAACAGAGTGACTGAACAACAACAAAAACAACAAAACTGTTTAGCTTGAAGTCTCCACATAGGTAATATTCTC
Organism: Budorcas taxicolor; assembly: GCF_023091745.1. Classification (NCBI taxonomy): domain Eukaryota; kingdom Metazoa; phylum Chordata; class Mammalia; order Artiodactyla; family Bovidae; genus Budorcas; species Budorcas taxicolor. Next base: position 49,153,892 of record NC_068929.1, on the reverse strand, counting down.
TTAGAAGGGATACTGAGAAGAGGACTGGAAGTGAGGGTCTGGAGGATTGAATGAGAGGTATAATTTGATGATATCTATCTGGGAGTGATGGCAAGAGAATATAGCCATATAATGGAAGAACATCAAAAACATTTATGCAACTTGTATTACCTGTTTCTGTGTAGTAAACAACACCCAAATTAAATAGTTTAAAATTAACAGTAATTTTGTTAACTTTCATCCATATCAACAATTTGAATTGAGTTTAGCTAGGTGTTTTTTTTTTTTTTTGGCTGGTTTCAAATGAGATTACTCAGCACTGTGTCTTGGTCTAGATGTTTTAAAATAACCTTATTAATTTGATTGAGAGTTGGTCCTAGCTACTTCCCAGGCCACACATTTTGATCAGGCTAGCTTGGGATTCTTTACATGGGAATGTGGTTCCAAAATCAAAATAAGAGATGATTTCAATGCCCATATTTTTCAAGCTTCTGCTTGAATGATATTTGCTAAAATATTTGGCCAAAGAAAGTCACATGGTCAATCACAGCTAATCTGGGAAGAAGCTATACATGAGTATGGAGACAGGGACACATAATACATTGTGGGCTACTTCAATAACTGCTGTAAACCTGAATGATCAAGTAGACAGTAAAGCAGCAAAGAAGATGGAAAAGAGATGACTAAAATGTTAGATAAAACAATAGAAATAATTGCAAATGACAAAGGAAGATTGTAAGGATGAAATCGTACTTTTTTTTTTTTAATGCGGACCATTTTTAAGTCTTCATTGAATTTGTTACAATATTGCTTCTGTTTTATGTTTGTTTGTTTGTTTTAATTTTTTGGCCACAAAGCCTGTGGGATCTTAGCTCTCCCACCAGGGATTGAATCCATACCTGCTGCATTGGAAGGTGACGTCTTAACCATGGTACTGTCAGGGAAGTCCCCAGAGTATTAATAAAACAAAAGGTTACATTTTTGGTATGGATGGGGTATCTTTGCACCTTTACTGTTTTCTTCATCCATCAGTTTTGTGTCAGTTCAGGTTACTTTTAACTGTACATGATGAAAGGAACTTTTACAGTGGCTTTATCACAGAGATATATGCTTTACTACCATAAAATGAGGTCTAGCTATAGATAGTTCATCTCTGCCACTTTGTCTTAACAAGGACTCAGATTTCATCTTTTGTCCAGCATTTGTATTGTAATTATCCATCTTAATACTGTTACTGACCAGGGTTCTTGACTTTCTTAATCAATAGAAATTGATTAGAGGCCAGATAAGAAATTCAGACAAGGCTTTACTGGGGCCCTTGACACAGCAGTGGGCAAGAATATGTAACGGGTTCCCTTGCTTATGCAGTCACTCTCCAAATGGGGATGAGCTGGTTCCCTATATCGGATGAGAGCAAGGTGTGTCCAGGTGTCCAGGTGTCCAGGGGTCAGGCCAGTGGGATGACCTAGGTGGTTTGCCCACTTCTTTGGTGGTGTTCAATGCAGGAGCATATCCAGTGCCCCACTTTTGCTCTTGGCATTTCAGAAGTGGCAGCTGGGCTTTTTGGTCCTTTTATATATTGTCCACAATTTGTCCCAACTGCCCATACCCACAATTACTTTTAGTCTGTTATAGTTTCTCTGTAGTTAGTTTGAGGAGACTTGTGTCCAGGTGTATGTGTTGTAGTAGAGTCCCAGGTCCCAGGTTCCAGGCTGTCTCAATATATGTTGCCTCTCTGTAATGACTGCTATATTTTCAGACATGAAGATGGAAGAAGGAAAAAATAAATGAAAGCTGTCTTTTAATGAGGCTATAGGAAAGACTGCTTCCAACATTTACCATTGCCAAGTGCTCTGCAATGTGGTCATATTTAATTTCACAAGAAGGGAAACATTGGAGTATATGTTTAATTAACCACAGAGGTCCCCGTAAACAGAAGCAGAGTTCTCTTTTCTATATGAGAACAGCAGAGCCTGCTATGAGCATTTTCCTACTTTGAAATACATAACAACTCAGTATTCCCTCTGAGGCTCTCAGATTTACACAATTCAACTTTCTCCCTCTTATTTTTCTTGATCTATGTAATATGGACTAATTGTATGCCTTTTCCAAGAATAAACTGACAGAGTGGATTAAAAAAAAAAATATTAGGAGGTACTATTTAATCTGTACCTAGTGTTGTTTTAATTGTGTTTATAAATATTGTCTCAATGAAACTCCACAAAAATCCTTTGAAATAGTACTAATATTTTTATTAAATTTAAGGATGTATAATTGATCAGGGGGAGATTAACTTACTAAAATTCATGTAATTAATGAACTTTTGAAATTTCTGACACAAAAGTTCATGTCTCAGCTCGCACTATATGTAATACCACTAGTGGGATTAAAAAGTATTTAACACAGAGTGTGTTTTATCTAGTATTAAACTTTTAACCTAATGTGGGATTTGAAACAGGTAAATTTCCCCTTAAAGAAATAGATTTTTGTATGAGAGATCTCATTCTCACTTCATTATTTTTAAAACATACTCTTGTGATTTCCCTTTTACTTATATTCACTGCATTCCATACATTAGTGTTTTTAGATATTCATGTTTCAATGTGAATGAAGTTGGTTATATTCAGTTATGAGAAAAAAATTGCTTTCAAAACATCCCAATTATTTTTATTATTATGCTAAATAAATAATTTGGCATTAGATTTAATAATTTATTATGGGTTTGAATGATACCACATAAAGAAGTCTTCAAAATATTCTGAATTTAATGACTTTATAAACCCTTACACATATTCAAAACTCAAATTAATTTTATACAAAAATGTGAGGGCTTAAAGTATTAAACAATAGAGGCCTCTTGAATCCATGACTACTATTTGTTAATCACCAAAGTTGTATTTAAATATATTTATATCACATCCACAAAAGAAAAAAAAAGTAATAATATCTTTTTATTCAGTCTTTCTTTCCAAATGTATTGAAAAAAAAAATTCCCAAGAAGGTCTCTCATGATAGAAAGCTTGTATATAATGTGAGCCTCAACCCAGGCAAACATTTTACATTTATTCAAACTAAAATTGCTAGTAGCTAGAGAACTTGTGCTGAATCATCTTTATTTAAATGGAATATTGCAGCACATTCACAGTAGAAGCCTATACCTTTTCCTCTGCATGATAATATAAGCCTTTATATTATTCAGAAAGAAAATTCTCAGAACATTAAAGAAAGTAGAAATCCTTATTATTCAAGAAGTTGGGTAGAAGAAATGTGATGACTCTGACTTCAATAAAAGGCAAGTTTTATTCCAAACAATGGATTCACTTTTATTAGGCATTGTACGTTTTTATGGTAATTGCAGTACAGTTTATGCAGCGAAGTTTGAACTATGGGATAATATAAATTTCATTATTTTCTATAGAAAAGAAAGTAAGGTCAGTCTATCTCATCTCAAAGACTGATATATTTTGATTTTTATTTGCTTTTCTCATAATATTACACTTACTAGTTGAGTATTTTGGGAAAATTCAAAGTTTAATGATACATACCTTGCACTTACAGAATAAGTTAGCTCTATTTCAATTTAAAAAATGCATAAAGCTTAGTGAATTTTCCTGTAGTAACTACATTTGTGGCCTTTAAAATTCTCATGTTTCCTGCTACCTGCAGACAATTTTCATTAAAAATTCTATTCTATCAAAATCAATTATATTTCTCCGAGTCAGTATTGAGCACTTAAAATGTACAAGGTGCTATTCATGACCAAAAACATAAAACATGACATCTGATGTAATTTCTGCTGTTTATTAGTTTATTGTTTAGTTAATTAATCTTCCAAATTAAGTATCAATCATTAAATAATTGTGGTGTGTGTGCTGTGCTGTCCTGTGCTTAGTTGCTCAGTCGTGTCTGACTCTTTGCGAACCCATGCACCAGGCTTTCTTGTCATTGGGGATTCTCCAGGCAAGAATACTGGAGTGGGTTGCCATGCCCTCCTCCAGACATTGAATAACTACTTCTATTGAGTAACTATAGTCTTCTCTACTTGTAACACATTTAATTTAGTCCAAAATTAATGTTTCTGGTAATGTCTTTCTCATTTTAAATCTGTGTGATTGAGATTGTCATGCTTGAAGGTAAGTAGAGAAAGAGATGTGAGGAGCGATGAAGTGTGCAAATAAGCAAATAACCAGACCCTGACTTGCAATTCATAGCCAAGATCTGTGTTTTAAATCCAAGTTCTTTGGGAAATTTGGAAGAGTTTGAAAAAATGAGATTACATGATTCAAATGATCATGCTACAGAGTCTTTTAAAAAGAAGGAATGGAAGACTTGAAACATATAATAAAGACTGTACATGGAGAGGCTAGGGAAGAAGTAATATTAAAATTATATTCAAGAAAAATGAAAAACCTGAGTCTTCAGGCTAAGGAAACATGGTTTTGGGCAACAATAGTAAATGTAAATGAGTATCAACAGTCAGGTAGGACAGAAGAAATCAAGTTAAAAGCAGCTCCAAAGAAAATGCAGATTACTAGACTGATAGAATAATTCTTAAAGGAAAAAATGTAAGCCAGAAAAATATAAAATAATGTCTTTAAAGTGCTCATACAAAATGTTACCAACTTAGAATCAAATACCCAAATAATCTCTAGTTTGATTTAAATGCAAACAAACAATTTTCAGTAAAAATCAGCATAAAGCATGAAGATAACTGAACTACATGAACTGCTAAAGATGGCACTTCAACAAAAGCAACAATGAATCCAGATAGAAGGAATAAAATTTCAGAAGAAATTTGGAGAAAATAAATTGCTCAATATAGAGGAATTTTAAAAGATTAATTCTGGAGGTGGAAGATGATGTCATTAATGTAATATGCACCCTTATGAGGCGGCATGAATGTGTAGTCACTTCAAGAATGTCTGACTCTTTGTGATCCCATGGACTGTAGTGCACAAAACTCCCCTGTCCATGGGATTCTCCAAGCGAGAATACTGGAGGGGGTTGCCGTGCCTACTCCAGGGGATCTTCCTGACCCAGTGGTCAAACCCACATCTCTTATGTCTGCTGCATTGACAGGAGGGTTCTTTACCACCAGTGCTACCTGGGAAACCCCTTATGAGGGTCACAGGACATAATGAACAGATTTAAAGATTTTGACTGTAGAGACTAGATACTAGTTAGATTTTCACCTTTAAGAAAATTCTGCATGTATTTTTAAAAGATAAACATGAAAAGAAAAATGATAGATGTAGACATTCCAAATCTTTAGAGTAGGGAGGACTAGGTAACAAGTAAAAGAAAAAAGAAAACTTGATCAATCCATTAGGAGAAAATCTATATGGAAAATGAGTGATAGTCATACAAGGTAAGATGTATAAATTATTAAAACTACATTAGCAATAATAAATACAAACACCATGACATTTAATAAAGGTAAATAAAAAACTGAAATAAGATATAAATTAACTAATATTCAAATTACTAAAGACAAATCCAAATCAAAATGATAAACGTTTAAAGACATGGAATATAAGATACATGGACAGGCAGATAGATGATACATACACACATACATACCTACCCACCCACATATACCTCAGGTTAAAAAATATAAACCAGATAATGCTGAATGAGTTGTATTAATATTAGTAAAATAATCTTAGTAATAATAATAATATTAGTAATAAAATAATAAAAATATTAGAATAAAGGAATAAGAATAAAAATATTAAAGTAATAAAAATAATATTAGTAATATAATTACTGATATTATTAAGTATCAAAATGAAGAAAATACATACAATTAAATAAAATATTAAATTACTGCAAACATTATAACGACACAAGTATAAGTTTCTGAGCTGACTCAGTGGGTACAAAACTACCTACAGTGCAGGAGACGCAGGAGATGTGGCTGTGGTCCCTGGGATGGGAAGATCCCCTGGAAGAGGAAATGACAATTCATTCCAGTACTCTTGCCTGGAGAATCCCATGGACAGAAGAGCCTGGTGGCCAACAGTCCATGGGGTCGCAAAAGAGTTGGACATGACTGAAGCAACTTAGCACATACACATGCATGCACACATGCAAGTGTAAAATTTAGCTAATAAAAGCCAAAATACGTGAAGCAAACAAAAAACTTCATTACAAAGATAATTGCTAAAAATGCAGTGACAATGAGGAATTGTTCACAACTGGAAAAGGTCAGTTTTCATTCCAATTCCAAAGAAGGGCAATGCCAAAGAATGTTCAAATTACTGCACAACTGCACTCATTTCACATGATAGCAATGTGATGATCAAAATCCTTCAGCAGGCTTCAATAGTGTGCGATCCAAGAACTTTCAGATGTACAAGTGGATTTTGAAAAGGCAGAGCAACCAGAGATCAAGTTGCCAACATCCACTGGATCTAGAAAAGCAAGAGACTTCCAGAAAAAAACAAACAAACAAACAAAAAAAAAAACATCTGCTTCTGCTTCACTGACTATGCAAAAGCTGTTGACTGTATAAATCACAGCAAACTGTGGAAAACTCTTCAAGAGATATGAATACCAGACCACCTTACCTGCCTCCTGAGAAATCTTTCTGTAGGTCAAGAAACAGCAGTTAGAACCAGTCATGGTACAACAAACTGATTCCAAATTGGGAAAGAAGTATGTCAAGGCTGCATATTGTCACTCAGCTTATTTAACTCCTCTGCAAAGTACATCATGCAAAATGCCAGGATGGATGAAACACAAGATGGAATCAAGATTGCCAGGAGAAATATCAATAACCTCAGATACACAGATGACACTACCCTTATGGCAAAAGGGAAGAGGAACTACAGATCCTCTTGATGAAGGTGAAAGAGGAGAGTGAAAAAGCTGGCTTAAAACTCAACATTCAAAAAAAGATCATGACATCCAGTTCTATTACTTCGTGGCAAATAGATGGGAAAACAATGAAAACAGTGACAGACTTTATTTTCTTGGACTCCAAAATCACTGCAGACAGTGGCTGCAGTGATGAAATTAAAAGACATTTGCTCCCTGGAAGAAAAGCTAGGACAAACTTAGTGTATCAAAAAACAGAGATATTACTTTGCCGACAAAAGTCGTACAGTCAAAGCTATGGTTTTTCTAGTAGTCATGTATGTATTTGAAATTTGAACCATAAAGAAGGCTGAGCTCCAAAGAATAGATGCTTTCAAATTGTGCTGGAGAAGACTCTTGAGAGTTCTTGGACTGCAAGGAGATCAAACTAATCTGTCCCAAAGGAAAGTGAAAGAAAGTGAAAGTCGCTCAATTGTGTCTGACTCTTTGTGAGCCCATGGCAAGCTCCTCCATCCATGGGATTCCCCAGGCACGGATACTGGAGTGGATTGCCATTTTCTTCTTCAGGGAATCTTCCCGACCCAGGGATTGAACCTGGGTCTCCTGCATTGCAGGCATACTCTTTATCATCTGAGCCACCAGGGAAGCCCAAGTGAAAGTGAAACTCTCTCAGTCGTGTCTAACTCTTTATGACTGGACTCTATGGTCCATGGAATTCTCATGGCCAGAATGCTATAGTGGGTAGACTTTCCCTTCTCCAGGAGATCTTCCAAATTGGGAAAGGTTCAGGTCAAGGCTGTAAATTGTCAGCCAGGGATCGAACCCAGGTCTCCCGCATTGCAGGCGGATTCTTCAGCAGTTGCGCCACAAGGGAAGCCCAAGAATACTGGAGTGGGTAGCCTATTCCTTCTCCAGTGGATCTTCCTGACCCAGGAATTGAACTGGGTCTCCTGCATTGCCGCTGGATTCTTTACCAACTGAGCTATCAGGGAAGACCATGCCCTAAAGGAAATCAACTCTGAGTATTCATTGGAAGGACTGATGCTGAAGGTGAAGTTCCAATAATTTGGCCACCTGATATGAAGAGCCTACTCATTGGAAAAGACCCTGATGCTGGGAAATATCGAAAGCAGCAGAAGGGGAGGGCAGAGGATTAGATGGTTTATGGCATCACTGACTCAATGAACATGAGTTTGAGCAAACACCAGATGGTGAAGGACAGGAAAACCAAGGGTGCTGCAGTCCATGGGGTTGCAAGAAGTCAGACATGACTGAGTGACTGAAGAAAAACAACAAAAAGAAAATATTACTTAAAAACTTATAACGATCCAAATGTAACATTTAGCTAATAATAGTCAACACTATATGAAGGAAAGGGGAAAAAAAGTGATTACAATGATATCTGATTAAAATGCAATGGGAATGAGGGAATGTTAATAGCTCTTGGTAATAGATCAGAAACAAAAATTGGTAACAATTTAGATAGTTGTGAGCTTGCCTGTTTTCTCAGCTGATAAAGAATCTGTCTGCAGTTCAGGAGACGTGGGTTTACCCTGGATAGGGAGATCCCCTGGAGAAGGAAATGGCCACCCAGTCCAGTATTCTTACCTGGAGAATTCCATGAACAGAGGAGACTGGTGGGCTACAGTCTATGGAGTGGCAAATGTTGGACACGACTGAGCAACTAATTCACAAACACTAGACAAATGAAACAAAATAATAAAAATGATTGAAGGTACCATATGTAAATCACTACATTTAATGCATAGAAACATGGATGGTTTTCAATTACATGAGCACTTTTAACATGAGCTAGGCTATAAAGAGAATCTTAACAATGTTCAAAAAACAGCAAGTATCTGAATTGGCTATCTGATAAAAATGCAATTAAAATAATAAACACATTTAAATCTCAATACTTAAACTTCAAAATAATGCAGTATTCAAAGAAGAAATCACAGTGTAAATTTGGCATATTGATAATTGAACATTGATAAAATATTTCATAGTAAATATTTTAAGGTGCAATTTAATTAATTAGTAGAAGAAAATACAAGATCCTAAAAACATATGTATATACATAGTTCAGTTCAGTTCAGTTCAGTTCAATCGCTCAGTCGTGTCCGACTCTTTGCGACCCCATGAATTGCAGCACGCCAGGCCTCCCTGTCTATCACCAACTCCCGGAGTTCACTCAGACTCACGTCCATTGAATCAGTGATGCCATCCAGCCATTTCATCCTCTGTCATTCCCTTCTCCTCCTGCCCCCAATCCCTACTAACATCAGAGTCAACCTTTCACATGAAGTGGCCAAAGCACTGGAATTTCAGCTTTAGCATCATTCCTTCCAAAGAAATCCCAGGGCTGATCTCCTTCAGAGTGGATTGGTTGGATCTCCTTGCAGTCCAAGGGCCTCTCATGCATTTAAGTATGTATATAACTCTTAATATTTGTGAACTTTTTTATATTCAATTTTACACCAAAATAAAAAAAAAAATTCAACATTTATTGAATTCTAATTAAAAAAAGGATTCTGAAATATTTAGGAGTAAGCATATTGACAGTCTTTAATTTACTGTAATATGCTCCAGAAAATAAGGTGGACAAATACATGAATAGAAGTATGAGTATACATACAGGTGATAAAGCAAGTATGGTAACATGTTAACATTAGAATTCAGATTGGAATATATAGATATTCCTTATAAAATTATTTCATCTTTGCTATATGTTTGAAATTTTTAAATAAGCTCTATTTTATAAAATATATAGAGTTTTAATCAGCATGGATTGGAAGTTATCTACTATATCACAACAGTGAGGTATAGGTGATTGATAAGATTTTACATAGGGTTGTTGCTGTTGCAGTTAAACAAAGGTTCCTCTTTTTTTATGGACATAAGCAATGTGAATTTATTACTCAGAAGGAACAAAATCATCCCTCTCTTATGCTGCTTCCAATATTGCTTTAAAAATGTCTCATATATGGCATTATCATAGATCATGTGTTGCAATGTAGATCTGATCTTTTTCCATTCAAATCTACAATTTTTATTGAAGTATATTGATTTGCAATATTATATTATTTTCAGATAAATAACATAGTGATCCAATATTTTTATAGCTTATATCCTATTTAAATTATTTATAAAATATTGGCTGTATTATCTATATTGTAGAATGTTGTGTCTTAGAAAGTGTACAGTATTTAACAGGTATTGGTAGTTTTTTATAATGGAATATTTGATATACTGAATAAAAGGAAATATTTGCTATAGTGAATGATTCGAGGTAATTAAATAAAAGCATTTTTCTTTCAATCTTTGTGGATTATTTTAAATGATCATAAAGTTGTCAAGACAAATGCTTTTAACTGTGATAGAACTTACTACTTAATAAATTGAACTGTTAAATATTTCCTTTGGGTTACATGTGTCAGGCCAAAAAAAAAAAAATTACTGTGATCATGCAGAACTCTGATAATTAGAAACATCTTATTTAACAGATTAAAATATTGCAAATATACATAAATTTCCCAAAGCTGTGTGTCTTTCAAATGACTTCTTGAAATTTTAGACTCAAGATATTTGACACCCTGAGCCTGTGTTTATTATACTGTAAAATATATAAAAAAATAAAAGTATACAATATGCCCACCAAATCTTATGAATTTATAATTGGAATCTTTAGAATATTCTGAAAAATAGCAGTAATTAAAGTTTAACACTGTAGATATACTTATAAATTTATAGTACACAAACATTCTATTACTGTGACAAAAGACAGTGACGTCTTGGCATGTATTTGGGCATAACTGAGAAGTTGACACTCAGCAAATTCCTCTTTTTGATCTTTTTGTTTTCCCACTGAAATAATAACAAAGTATGTGTGTTTGAGTACAGATTTTATAATTTTATATCTTAAGAAAAATGATTAAGTATAGTTCATCAAAATTTAACTTTTTGCCTCAAAGAACCCATTAAGAAAATGAAAAGTCAAGTCACAGACTATGGCTCTGAAAACGGAAATTTAATATTCGATGTAAGATAAAGACAATAAGAGTTGGGTACAAACTTTAAACAGACATTAAACTAAAGAAGATAATTGCAAATAAACACATGAAGAGACAGTTCACACCAATAGGCACTGAGTAAATGAGAAATAAAATCACAATGAGATATCACTAAACATTATCGGAATGTCTATAACTACAAAATATCAACCATTGGTAGAAATGTAATATAACTTATATTCTCATATATTGCTGATAGGTACCTGAAATCTTATTTCTACTTTGAAAAAAAATGTTTGTAAAGCCTGTAAAAAATTATACATATACTTACTCTGTTACCCTCTAATCTTATTTCTAATTGTTTACCTAAGAGACACAAAAATGTATATCCACAAAAACCTGTATTTGAATATATAATAGCTTCATTTGTAATCACCATAGATTGAAAAAAAATTAAATGTTCCTCAACCGTCAAATGGATAAACTAATTTTGGTGCATTTACACAGTAGAATACTACTTGGCAATAAGTAAGACCAAACGGAATGACATACTGACAGGTATGGATCTCAAAAATAGTGAAAGAATCCCAGAGGTGCTACTCCTTTATGATTCAATTCATATGCTTGCTATTTGGAAAGTATTCAGATCAGTAGTTGACAGGGTTTAGACAGGATTGAGGAGACTGACTGAAAAATGGGAAATTTTGAGAATATATGGTGGTTAAGTAATGAAATACATATATGAAACATTAAAATTTAAAACTAAATTTTACTCTATGTGAAATGCTTCACCAATCCTGGTTTCTTTAAAATCTAACTTTGCTTAAAAAGACTCAGATCCAAAATACAATTAAATTTTAATGTCAGTTTTTCACAGCTTTCTAAATAATGCCTCGAATATGTTCCATTATAATACATTGTTTAATGATACTAACTTTTTTGTCATCTAGAATATGAAATGTAAGATGAAAACTAGATGTATTATAATGATACTAACTTTTTTGTCATCTAGAATATGAAATGTAAGATGAAAACTAGAGTTTTCATCTTACATTTCATATTCTAGATGACAAAAAAGTTAGTATCATTAAACAATGTATTATAATGGAAAAAATAAAAAATAAAAAATAAAAAAAAAAAAGAAAACTAGATTTCTGAGGTTTCTAAATTATCATATTTATGACATGTAAATGTTTAATATATACATATTTATACTACAAAGAATGCAATGAAAATCAATTGATTACAAGCTTTCTTATTTATTATATTATAAACCTGATAATCTACATTTTATGCACAGGTGAATGCAGTAATAACTATCCTAAAAAGTTTTTTCCCACTATCTAGTATCATCTGGAGCAACACATGCTTGGACAAAGATGAAAAATGTCACCAGTCTCCAAGCTGTTTTATTTTTATTTTTATTAATCTGCTTAATACAGTTAATCAGCTGCCAAATTTAAAGTATCACCTTCTCCATTTTTTTTAATAACCAAATCTGCCCCGCCTTCTTCTTCCAATTAGTGTTTAGCTGCACATAATTTCATGTGTAATTTCCATTAAGCTTCTAGCACACATCTGGCACAAAATATGGGTTCAAAACTTATAGCTTTTATAATAATAACTTTTATCTTCATAAGAGATATTTTATTTTATGTGATTAAAAGGAAGTTATTTTAACCTCCTTTGTGGAAATTTATTTTAAAATCCTTTAAATTTTTTCAGGTACCTATCAGCAACAACTTCCTATAGAATATTATATTTTTAGGCCTGGTTGAAAATGTGTTTCAGTATTTTTGGTCTTGAGAGATTGTTAATTATTAGATATGCAATAACAGTGCTTGAAAATTAATCTATTAAAAGTTCATTTTATACCAGACATTATGCTAAGTGTTTGGGAGTCAATAATGTATATAAAAAAGTGTCTTTTTCATTCACAAAAGCAGTGTTTATGTAACAAATGCATAAACTATATTACTTGTGTAGAAAAATTATATGCTATTTTACATTTAAATTATATAAAAACTTTATGGCAAATAGATGGGGAAACAGTGTCTGGCTTTGTTTTTCTGGGCTCTAAAATCACTACAGATGGTGATTGCAGCCATGAAATTAAAAGACACTTACTCCTTGGAAGGAAAGTTATGATCAACTTAGACAGCATATTAAAAAGCAGAGACATTACTTTGCCAACAAAGGTCTGTCGAGTCAAGGCTATGATTTTTCCAGTAGTCATGTATGGATGTGAGAGTTGGACTGTGAAGAAAGCTGAGCACCGAAGAATTAATGCTTTTGAACTGTGGTGTTGGAGAAGACTCTTGAGAATCCCTTAGACTGTGAGGAGATGCCAACCTGTCCATCCTAAAGGAGATCAGTCCTGGGTGTTCATTGGAAGGACTGATGCTGAAGCTGAAACTCCAATACTTTGGCCACCTGATGTGAAGAGGTAACTCATTTGAAAAGACCCTGATGCTGGGAAGGATTGAGGGCAGGAGGAGAAGGGGACGACACATAATGAGATGTCTGGATGGCATCACCGACTCTATGGACATGGGTTTGGGTGTACTCTGGGAGTTGGTGATGGACAGGGAAGCCTGGCGTGCTGTGGTTCATGGAGTCGCAAAGTGCTGGACATGATTAAGTGACTTAACTGAACTTCAATAGGGAAAAACAGCCTTCAGTAAAATTTAAGGCTATATGTAGAAATAATATTGAAAAACATCATGTTTAGGTTTTACGTGTAGTTTTTTAACCATATGAAATGGAGTTACGTTATAAGGCTTTAGAGAAGTTGTACATATGGGATTGAGTTTATATGTGATTTCAATAGATGAACAGATTATTTCAAAAGCCAGATGAAGCCACATATGAAAATAAAATTGGACTCTTTTAACTCATTACAAACCATTAAAATTAAATTTTATTGAATTAAAAGAAGTTTTTCATTAAATTATAATCTCTTTGCTTGGATTAGTGAGATATATTAACCAGGCATGAAAGAGTAGCTATTTAGAAAAAAAAAATGGAGTATTTATAAAAATTAAAACATAAATTTCAAAAGCACAGTCAATAGAAAATAAAGTATTAAGAAAATATTTGCAATCAATTACATATAACCTCTTAGAATATAACCAGGAAAACCTTATCATATAAACACTGGCAAAAGATATAGGTAAGGAATTAAAGACCTAATCAAGGTAGTCAAATATATATTCAATTATAAAGTTATTGGAAACTAATAGTAGTCAATTAGGGTAATCAATGAAAATAATTATTAGAAGTTTGTAAACTTTTTCTGTAAAAGTCCAAGTAATAAGTATTTCAGGCTTTATAGTCCACATGAACTCTCTGACATATCTTGTCATTCTGTCATTGTTGTTCAGTCCCTAAGTCATGTCTGACTCTGCAACTCCATGGAACAGCAAAACAGGCTCCTACATCCTCCACTATCTCCCAGAGTTTGCGCAAACTCATGCCAATTGAGTTGGTGATGAGATTTAACCATCTCATCCTCTGCCACCCACTTGACTTTTGCTTCTGATCTTTCCAGCATCAGCGTTTTTTCCAATGAGTCAGCTCTCAACATCAGGTGACCTTAGTGTTGGAGCTTCAGCTTCAGTCCTTCCAATGAATATTCAGGGTTGATTTTCTTTAGGATTAACTGAGTTTGATATTCTTGCATTCCAAGGGACTCTCAATTGTCTTCTCCAACACCACAATTCTAAAGCATCAATTCATCACTCATTATTAGAGAAATGCAAATCAAGACCATAAGGAGGTACCACTTCACACCAGCCAGAATGGCTGCAATCAAAAGTCTGAAAGCAATAAATGCTGGAGAGGGTGTGGAGAAAAGGGAACCCTCTTACACTGTTGGTGGGAATGCAAACTAGTACAGCCACTATGGAGAACAGTGTGGAGATTCCGTAAAAAATTGCAAATAGAACTGCCTTATGACCCTGCAATCCCACTGCTGGGCATACACACCGAGGAAACCAGAATTGAAAGAGACACATGTACCCCAATGTGCATCGCAGCACTCTTTATAATAGCCAGGACATGGAAACAACCTAGATGTCCATCAGCAGATGAATGGATAAGAAAGCTGTGGCACATATACACAATGGAGTATTACTCAACCATTAAAAAGAATACATTTGAATCAGTTCTGATGAGATGGATGAAACTGGAGCCAACTATACAGAGTGAAGTAAGCCAGAAAGAAATATACCAATACAGTATACTAACACATATATATGGAATTTAGAAAGATAGTAATGATGACCCTGTATGCGAGACAGCAAAAGAGACACAGATGTGTAGAGTGGACTTCTGGACTCTGAGGGAGAGGGAGTGGGTGGGATGATTTGGGAGAATGGCATTGAAACATGCATACTATCATGTAAGAAACGGATCACCAGTCTATGTTTGATGCAGGATACAGGATGCTCGGGGCTGGTGCACAGGGATGATCCAGAGAGATGATATGGGGTGGAAGGTGGGATGGGGGTTCATGTTTGGGAACTCATGTACACCCATGGCGGATTCATGTCAATGTATGGCAAAACCAATAAGAATCAATATAGTGAAAATGAGTATACTACCCAAAGCAATTTACAAATTCAATGCAATCCCTATAAAGCTACCAGCCATATTTTTCACAGAACTAGAACAAATAATTTCAAGATTTGTATGGAAATACAAAAAACCTCGAATTGTCAAAGCAATCTTGAGAAATAAGAATGGAACTGGAGGAATCAACTTGCCTGACTTCAGGCTCTACTACAAAGCCACAGTCATCAAAACAGTACGGTACTGGCACAAAGACAGACATATAGATCAATGGAACAAAATAGAAAGCCCAGAGATAAATCCACACACATATGGACACCTTATCTTTGACAAAGGAGCCAAGAATATACAATGGAGAAAAGACAATCTCTTTAACAAGTGGTGCTGGGAAAACTGGTTAAACACTAGTAAAAGAATGAAACTAGATCACTTTCTAACACCACACACAAAAATAAACTCAAAATGGATTAAAGATCTAAATGTAAGACCAGAAACTATAAAACTCCTAGAGGAGAACATAGGCAAAACACTCTCAGACATAAATCACAGCAGGATCTGCTATGATCCACCTCCCAGAATTCTGGAAATGAAAGCAAAAATAAACAAATGGGATCTAATTAAAATTAAAAGCTTCTGCACAACAAAGGAAAATATAAGCAAGGTGAAAAGACAGCCTTTGGAATGGGAGAAAATATAGCAAATGAAACAACTGACAAACTAATCTCAAAAATATACAAGCAACTTCTGCAGCTCAATTCCAGAAAAATAAATGACCCAATCAAAAAATGGGCCAAAGAACTAAATAGACATTTCTCCAAAGAAGACATATGGATGGCTAACAAACACATGAAAAGATGCTCAACATCACTCATTATTAGAGATATGCAAATCATAACCACAATGAGGTACCACTTCACACCAGTCAGAATGGCTGCGATCCAAAAATCTGCAAGCAATAAATGCTGGAGAGGGTGTGGAGAAAAGGGAACCCTCCTACACTGTTGGTGGGAATGCAAACTAGTACAGCCACTATGGAGAACAGTGTGGAGATTCCATAAAAAATTGCAAATAGAACTCCCTTATGACCCAGCAATCCCACTGCTGGGCATACACACCGAGGAGACCAGAATTGAAAGAGACACATGTACCCCAATGTTCATTGCAGCACTGTTCATAATAGCCAGGACATGGAAACAACCTAGACGTCCATCAGCAGATGAATGGAAAAGAAAGCTGTGGTACATATACACAATGGAGTATTATTCAGCCATTGAAAAGAATTCATTTGAATCAGTTCTGATGAGATGGATGAAACTGGAGCCAATTATACAGAGTGAAGTAAGCCAGAAAGAAAAACACCAATACAGTATACTAACACATATATATGGAATTTAGAAAGATGGCAATGACGACCCTGTATGCAAGACAGCAAAAAAGACACAGATGTGTATAACGGACTTTTGGACTCAGAGGGAGAGGGAAAGGGTGGGATGATTTGGGAGAATGGCATTGTAACATGTATACTATCATGTAAGAATCGAATCGCCAGTCTATGTCTGACGCAGGATACAGCATGCTTGGGGCTGGTGCACGGTGATGACTCAGAGAGATGTTATGGGGAGGGAGGTGGGAGGGGGGTTCATGTTTGGGAACGCATGTAAGAATTAAAGATTTTAAAATTAAAAATAAATAAATAAATAAAATAAAATAAAATTAAATTAAAAAAATAAAGTAAAATAAAGTAAAAATAAAAATTTTAAAAAAATAAATAAAGCATCAATTCTTTGACACTCAGCCTTCTTTATATTACAACCCTCACATCTATAAATGACTAGTGGAAAAACCATAGGTTTGACTATATGGATCTTTGTCAACAAACTGATGTCTCCATCATAGTATCTGCAGTTAATAGTAAGTAAATTGGTGTGATCATGTTGCAGTAAACTTTACTTATGAAATATATGGTTAGTTATATTTGGCCATTTGCTGATCCCTACCTAATCAGATTTATAGTTTTAAAAACAGATTAAAATGCCTTTCATCAGATATGTAGGAATAATAGTAATTTTTCATGTGGAAATAAAAGTTATGATAGCCTGCTTGAAAAGCAATACTGAATGTACCTTGGATCCAATTATTGTAATTCTGGGAATCTATTCCTTTGCCAAGATGGAGGAAACAGTTATACACATGCATATTGATGTACATACACACAAGATGCTTTGTGGCAGAAGAAAAAATTAAAATATAGAAAATGTCCATGCTGCTGCTGCTGCTAACTCACTTCAGTTGTGTCCAACTCTTCACAACCCCATGGACTGCAGACTGCCAGGCTCCTCCATCCCTGGGATTCTCTAGGCAGGAGTACTGGAGTGGGTTGCCATTGCCTTTCTGGAAAATGTCCACAAATCAAGATTTGTTGTTGTTTTTCAATTGCTAAGTGGTGTCCAACTCTTCGACTCCATGAACTGCAGCATGCCAGGGTTCCCTGTCCTTCACTATTCCTTGAGTTTGCTCAAACTCATGTCCATTGAGTCAGTGATGCCATCCAACCACCTCATCATCTGTTGTTTCTTTCTCCAACTGCCCTCAATCTTTCCCAGTATCAGGGGCTTTTCTAATGAGTCAGCTCTTTGCAACATATGGCCAAAGTATTGGAGCTTCACCTGCAGCATCAGTCCTTCCAATGAATATTCAGGGTTGAGTTCCTTTATGATTGACTGGTTTGAGCCCCTTGCTGTCCAAGGAACTCTCAAGAGTCTTTGCCAGTAACACAGTTTGAAAGCATCAGTTCTTCAGTGTTCAGCCTTTTCTATGGTCCAACTTTCACATTTGTTTATGACTACTGGAAAAAACATAGCTTTGACTATATGGACCCCTTGTCAGCAAAGTGATATCTCTGCTTTTTAATACACTGTCTGAGTTTGTCATATATTTTCTTCTATATAGTATACCATATCAATAACATATTAGGCAACAAGATATTAAACAAATAAGCAACAAATACAATAATAATTACAGCAGTTGTACAAGCTCTACACACATTTGAGGAAACAGTTTTACTGGGAGCAAATGTTATAAAGTTAAACACCAATATCATGTAATATCAGATTGTTAAAAAAAAAAAAAAAAAGGCATACTAAAAGTACCTAGGCAAAAGATTCTGATTACTACTGAAAGAGAAAATTAGCTGTGCCTAAGACTTGTTTGTAATACTAATTATTATAATACACATCACTGATATACCTTAAACCTTCCTCTGTATTTGAGATTTAAAAAAAAAAAAAGGGTCCAAAATATGATGTACATTCCAGGAGTAGATGCAAAAGTATACGGTAGTCAGGTGTATTTCAGGAATGTTTAATATTAGTGAATAGATATATGCACTAAATCAAATTAATAGCAAGGACAATTGCATTAATATATACTGTTATATTAATTCTTTTTGTTATTCATAGTTCAGTTATTCTTTTAATGTATTATGATATTAGTAACGATGGGACTTCCCAGGTGGCACGGTGCTAAAGAATCAGCCTGCCAATGCAGGAGACACAGTAGATACAGGTCCAATCCCTGGGTTGGGACCATCCTCTGGAGGAGGAAATTGCAACCCACTCCAGTATTCTTTTCTGGGAAATCCTATGGACAGGGGAGGCTGGTGAGATGAAGTCCATGGACTTGCAAGAGAGTTGGACATGACTGAACATATACACATGCATAATGAAATTAAACCATAGAAATATATATTATATAATATATATTTAATATATGAACAACTCTAAGCATTCATTGATAAGAATAAATATCATGTCATTAGATACTTCATAAATTAGAAAACTGAAAATAAAAGAAATATCCCAATAGTTTTAATGAAAATTAAATATTGTATTTATTTTACAAAATTGGAGACATCTAAACTGAACATTACTAACATGCATGCAAAGAAGTTACAAGTAGACATTCATGTTAAGACTCAGAGTTCATATAGGTACTGCCATTCTAAAGCAATTTTAACACTATATAATGAGCCTTGGCAAGTATATATGCTCTGTAACATATGAATAAACTGTTAAAGGTTTATATATATGATGTGTGTAGGTCAGTCATTATTTTATTGACAAAACTGAATTATAAATAGCATGTAATTGCTATAGGATGATAGAATTGTTTGTGATATTTATTACTCTATTTGCTTTTAAATGCTTCATTTACTTTTCAATATATTTGTATTGCTCTAATATTCAGGATATATAAGTAAATATATTTCTAAGTTGTCTTTAAATCTATTATTTATAAACAGATTACCATTTTACTCACATGCCTTGAGAGGTTTGTTTCAGGTGTGAATAATTATGAAGTAATCACTTGACAGATAAGATGACAAAACACCATAAATTTTTGTGTACTTTGTGGTGGAGGAATACTTGAAGCAAAATTCACTAGCACCTTTAAAAGCACAGGGGGATGCTCTTTTGTTTATTAGACAGCTATAAAAATCATTTGCTGAAGAACTGTGTCCTATATGTGGATGGTTTTCAAAGAGTTGTCAATGTTAAACTTTCTTATATATATTATAAAATATATAAGTATATGTGTACAGTTTTTTTAAGTTAGTAAGTGTATGTTTAAATTACATAGTGAGATTATTTGCATTAATGACTGTGGAAACATCAATGGATATTATGTATATCTCTTCAAGTACACTGAATTAAATTAACTCATTATGGGAAGAGCCAGCTTCCTCTCTGCCCATATGAATATCAGTGATAAATATCAGAGTAAATTTTACTTTAGCCCAAAATGGGAACTTGATTGTAGGAACACCCTACCTAAGAATTAAACAAAAAAATACCCAAAGAAATGTTTACTAAGCTTGGAAATGTCATTCACAGAAACAAAAGATTTCAGAATTCATCTCCTGCTCTCCAGCTGAAAAATATACTAAATCTGGAAGCTAAAAGAAATTTGAATTTTCCTTTCTCATATCTTGATTTTATGCTCACCAGTGGTCATGTATGGATATGAGGGTTGGACTGTGAAGAAAGCTGAGTGTTGAAGAATTGATGCTTTTGAACTGTGGTGTTGGAGAAGACTCTTGAGAGTCCCCTGGACTACAGGGAGGTCCAACCAGTCCATCCTAAAGGAGATCAGTCCTGGGTGTTCATTGGAAGGGCTGATGCTGAAGCTGAAACTCCAATACTTTGGTTACCTCATGGAAAGAGTTGACTCACTGGAAAAGACCCTGATGCTGGGAGGGATTGGGGGCAGGAGGAGAAGGGGACAACAGAGAATGAGATGTCTGGATGGCATCGCAGACTCGATGGACATGAGTTTGAGTAAACTCCGGGAGTTGGTGATGGACAGGGAGGCCTGGTGTGCTGCGGTTCATGGGGTTGCAAAGAGTCGGACACAACTGAGCGACTGAACTGAACTGAAGAGTATTATGAAGGAGATTTTAAGCAAAATCGTAACACTATAAAATAAAATGGATTCAGTCAATAGTGGGCTAACAAAAAGGATGGGAGGCTGATGAAACAGTTAGAAAACAGAGAAAATACCCTGGGGGTCTACAATCTATGCAGCAGGTGAGAAACCAAGATGGTCTTTAAGAACACTGCTCCCTGTGCCAATACTTATGTCCCCATGGGCTTGGTGCTTCACCATTTGATCCATTTCTCCATTAATCAGTGACAGTGTGAAGATCAGGGACAGAAGATCTCCTTAATCCATCTGACTCACTTTGGACATCCTCAGTGTCTGCCATACAGAGAAGCAGAGGGAGAATCTAGGTCCTTCTTAGCTTTCATGAAAGGCAGTAGTGATAGGCTTCAGAGATTGTCATGTTGCCAAGAACACATATAATAGAGGATTTCTGCAAAAGGATATTTAGATAATATTCTTAATAGAGGGAGAAAGAAGGCAAATGTTGTTAATGGGAATTTTTTTTTTTTTTAATTCTGCTATACCAAGGAAACCTTGATAAGTAACGTGATTTCCCAAATACTTCATTCTATGAGAAATGACTGATAGGCTCTTGATAAAGTCATTTGTATTCCAACAATTGAAAAGTACACTGTGTTCATTAATAAACAGCCATCTTGTTTATTCAGTGTTTGTATCTGAACTTAATCAGTAGAACTCAATAATTACCTGTGGATAATGAGAAAATCTATATTCTCAGAGGCTGAAAGTCACACTGAAGATGGTTGCTTTGACTGCTAGATAGTTATCGAAATATGTATTCAAAAGTGAAATCCTGGGATGTGTCTACAGGAAGTTTAATGATGAATGATTAGCTTCATGTCTTTTTACACTTACAGTGTACAGGAAATTTGTCTGAAAAATAGACTTATTGAGTTCTTTCTTTTTTTTTTTTTTAATCTCTGGGATGTATTTCTCAAGAAAACCTTTTCTGCAGCCCTCAAAATAAAACAGCTGAAAAGCAAAATGTAATGTACAATGACATATTTAAAAAGATAACTCTGAAGAAATAGCTTACCATAGGTAATAGATTAAAAAGCTTTTTGAGATTTTTTATTGAAGCATCATTGTTGTATAATATTATACATTTTATATAGGTACAATAGAGTAATTCACAACTTTTAAAGTTTATACTCCATTTATATTTATTATAACATATTGGATATATTCCTCCATGTTATACAATATATCTTTGTAGCCTATTTTGTGCATTACTTTTGTACCTCTTAATCTCTACCCCTATTTTGATCCTCCTCTTTGTCTTCCTCAACTGGGAAAGATTGAGAACCCACTGAGGAGACCTGGGTTCGATTCCTGGGTCATGAAGATCCCCTGGAGAAGGAAATGGCTACTCTTTCCTGTATTCTTGCTTGGAGAATTTCATGAACAGAGCATTTTGGCGGGCTACAGTCTATGGGGTAGCAATAAGTCAGACACACTGAGTGACATTCACTTTCACTTTTTTCACTTTCTTTTTTGTTATATTCACTAGTTAGTTTTATTTTTTAGATTCCATGTATGATATCACTTATACGTGGAATCTAGATTAAATTTTGGTGTTTCCTTTGCAATAGCATTACTCTTCTTGTTATGTAAAGAATCTGTGTGCAGTATTCTGAGAAATGACATCACCTCTGGAGACAGCACTCTGATCTTTCTGACACTACCCAAATGGGCTCTGATCTCAAGGTGCCCCTGATGGATGGGAATATTCTGACCCTGTATTACTGTCTCCTGGCCTTTATCTCAGAGGTCACACTTTTGGCCACCAGCATTATGACTTTCAACTTACTGAATGCAAACAGACAATGTCTGTTCTCTCTCCTGGGATAGCATACGCGTGGAGTCTTGATCTTGTAACTTGACCCTAGTATCCACACCATCAAAGCAGATGACAGTTGCCTTGCCAACGGTAAGAGAAAAAATATTCACTATCAGAAAATTCCAGTAGCACTCTTATAAATGCCATCTATCACGGCAGAGCCCACATTCTCAGAAGACATTTGTTTTCACAAGAAGGAAAACTAACACAAATTATCTTGGCAATAACTAAGGTAAATAAATATCTCTTTGTAGTATCTGTTATCCTTGCTTACTGGCCAAAAATGTAAATTATCTTCCTTTCTCTAGTCTCTGTATCCCTCTGAGTCTCACCCACCCCATCCTGATTCCTTGTTCTCTTGAACTTGTCACATCCAGTGACCATCACTACCTTGTGAGCAACCATTCATTCTCAAAAGCATTCCTTGCAGCTTGGCTTTTCTTGAACCTTAAGTTCATAGACTATTCTTCAACTGTAGCCTCATAATTTATAAATTGCTTGCTCAGTTGTTTATATGATACTGGCTACATTGGTTGGCTTAAGCTGTCATAAAAATATACTGTATATTAGGTGGCTTAAACCACAGATCTTTATTTTGTCATTGCTTTGGAATTCCAAGATCAAGGTCCAGTAAGAGAGGTTTCTGATGAGAACTCTGATGACAATTTCTTCCAAGCTTATAGAGGACCACCCTCTTGCTCCGTACTCACATGACATCTTTGCTCACATGCAAAGAGAAAAAATGTGAGCTCTCTGATGTCCCTTTTCGTGAGCATTAACCTTTCTGAACTAGACCTTACCCTCATTTCTCCATTTAATCTTAATTTCTTCCTTATTGGCCCCATCTCCAAACACAGCATGTTAGAAATTAATGCTTCAACATATGAATTTGGTAAGAGGATACAGATATTTACTCCATAACACTCGTTATATGAAATCATTCTTTTATATGTTTTTTTTTTTTTTCCTTCTCCATCTGCTCTGTCTACACTCCTAATGGGCCTACATCTATATTTCAACATATAGCAAACAACTTGATAATAACAAAAAGTGGTTAAAGTTTCACTTATATAACCCAGGCTTGATAAAAAATAGATGAAAGCAAGAGAGAGAAATTCATAAACATGATAATAGCTATAATATAAAAACATATTAGAGATTTAGTAGGTGTTCATAAACAAAGTAGGCTACAGTCCATGGGGTCGCGAAGAGTCAGACACGACTGAACGACTTCACTTTCACTTTTCACTTTCCTGCATTGGAGAAGGAAATGGCAACCCACTCCAGTCTTCTTGCCTGGAGACTCCCAGGGACGGAGGAGCCTGTTGGGCTGCCGTTTATGGGGTCGCACAGAGTCAGACACGACTGAAATGACTTAGCAGCAGCAGCAGCAATATAAACAAAGATTAAATTTTCAAGTTAAGAGTTCATAGATAGAGTATTTAGGTTTCATGGTACCCAAAAAAAATGGATACCTTAAGTACAATGGAGGTTAAGAGTTATCTTCTATTAAACTGCCCAAAAGAAGGAAGAGCAAGTTTGTTTTGTTATTTGGTTGTTTTTCCATAAAAACATTAAAATTACCTAGAATGATGACAAGATTCGTGGCTGGCAAAAATTATTTAGAGCTATACATGTGTTTAATGCTTAAAATAATTTTGAGTGTTGATCAGTGCATTGCTATGTTGTTGCTTAGTCACTAAGTAGTGTCCGACTCTTTGTGAACTCATGGACTGTACTCTGCCAGGCTCCTCTGTCCATAGGATCTTCCAGATAAGAATATAAGAGTCAGTTGCCATTTCCTTCTCCATTAATGCCTTCAATATTCTTTATTAATAGGAAGTAGGGGGGATGCATGTTTGTACATTCTTTCAGATTTTAAAGTATATATTTTATTTATGATCTACATATCTTGAAGTGACTGAAATAATAGTGCTAATTCCTGTATATTTTTTAAGTCTTGGACCAAGATTCATCTCTTTCTATGATTCCTCCTCTCCATTGCTGTCCAAATTCTTGATTAAGTTAATTTGTGTCTTTTTGCACATTGCTAACATTTCCAGCCACTGAAGTGTGTGTATGTCTGTATCATATACTAAGCTGTAAAACTCTTGAGGAAATAGTATGTCTCTTGTCATTTTTTAAACAACAGTAGGTTTATTTACTCTGGAGAAGGAAATGGCACCCCACTCCAGTACTCTTGCCTGGAAAATCCCATGGGCGGAGGAGCCAGGTAGGCTGCAGGCCATGGGGCCGCGAAGAGATGGACACAATTGAGCAACTTCACTTTCACTTTTCACTTTCCTGCATTGGAGAAGGAAATGGCAACCCATTCCAGTGTTCTTGCCTGGAGACTCCCAGGGACAGAGAGGAGCCTGGTGGGCTGCCGTCTGTGGGGTCACACAGAGTCAGACATGACTGAAGTGACTTAGCACCAGCAGCAGCAGCAACATTTCCAGCCACTTAAGAGTCTGTATGTCTGTATCATCTCCTAAGCTATAAAACTCTTGAGGAAATAGTATGTCTCTTGTTATTTTTTAAACTCCATAGGTTTATTTACCCTGGAGAAGGAAATGGCAGCCCACTCAAATATTCTTGCCTGGAGAATCCCATGGACAGAAGAGTGTGGCAGGCCACAGTCTGTAGGTCTCAGAGTCGGCGTTTCTTTAATGAATGAATGAATGAATGGTTGATTATCTCTTTTCAACATTTGTTGTGTTTCACTCATGACAGAATCATGTTTCTAATACTGAAGAGAGGCAAGTTTTTTTTTTTTTAGTACTCTACTTATTTATTTTGATTTTTGACAAAGCACTGTAAAGACTTGACATTACTCCCAAAGCAATGAGTTCATGTTACCAAAAATTAAATCTATCATTTCCAGTTATACTCTAAGTGCATGTCAGTGATATAAACAGTGTATATGGAGTAAAAATATCATAATAAATTGAGATAGAAGGAAATAATAATTGCTCAAAACCCATAATTGAATGATTGTAATGTATGAACTCCTGCTGTAGAAACTATGTTTATAACAATGCCCTCAAGTTTGTACCTTGAATACAAATATTTTTATTCACCTATTTATATAGGTATAAATATCCACTGAAGATTGGTGCTCCTATATTATCTCATGCTGTTTTATTATATACTGTACCTATAAAGTATTATAGACATAGTCATATGACACATATTTTTAAATAACATACTGAGCTTCATTAAATAGTATTTACCTGCTGTGTTTCTGTTTTCTTTGGAATTATAGTAATATTTACAAATTCAAGGGTCTTAGATTTTCATCTTTATTATGAAAAAATAACAGATTTATTCAAATATTTCCCCCATAGGCTTCAACCTACACATATCCCTTCCCAACAAGTACACATATTCCACAGACAATGCAACACACATTAAAATTTTATTTTTATTAGAGTATATATGTGAATCAAAATTGTTAGGAAAAACTGATTTTAGTAGAAATGAAACTCATTTCATATTTTAAAAAGTTGTTGAAACACACTTAAAGATGCTTGATTTTCCAGTGCACTGAAACCACTAATCTCTAGGGGTGAATGCAGCATTTTGTACTCAGCCATAAAAAGGAAAGAAATAATGCCATTTGCTGCAACATGGATGGACCTAGAAAGTGTCATACTTGGTGAAGTGTCAGACTGAGAAAGACAGATATCATATGATATTGCTTATATGTGGGATTAAAAAAAAAAAAAGGTTGAAGTGAACATATTTACAAAATAGAAATAAGTTTACAGATGTATAAAATAATCTTATGGTTACTTGAGGGTCAGCAGGGAGAAAGGATACATTGGTAGACTGCGATTAACATCATATACACACTACTATATATAAAACAGATAACTAAGGACAAACTGAGAACTCTACTCAATATTCTGTAATGACCTATATGGAAAAGAACCTGAAAAAGAGTGGATATATGTGTATGTATAACTGAGGCACTTTGCAATACACCTGAAACTAACACAACATCGTAAATCAGCTGTTCTCCAATAAAAATTAAAAGATAAGATTAAATAGTTTGAATCCAGAATATTTCAAAATTTTAATGAATATTTCCAGAACATAGTACCCCACCAAAAAAGCTTTTATTTTGTAGAATCACAAGTCCTTTGCCCTAAAACCCATTCTGAAATTGAAGTGTATACATTCATTTTAAGTTAAATATCTATATTAGTGGTTATTTAAAAAACTAATTTATAATGAAAGTATATGCATTTTAAACAACAGCTTTTAAGAATCATCTGGTTTTAAAACCATGGCATGTTCTAGGCACTTTTATGTTGTGACCTATCATTTTCATTAAATATGCTATGTAAAGTTGAATTTTGATGCAGTCCCTGCCTTATTCATAGCTCTCAGTGACTTATAAAATCAAGCAATTAATGTATTTTGTAAAAAATAATTTTAGTTCAGATTATCATAGCACACTTCTCCCCATGCCTGACTTGACCCATGTCACCTGGCCCTGTAAGTGATTGCTTCATGGAATACTTAGAGCTCATCAGACCAGATGAACCCACATAAACATACTGTTTCTGTCCCTTTTAACAAGCCATGTCAAAGTAAGGAGACCTAATTTCACACATTAGAGGAAAAGAGACAGAATCACTAATCAGTGATGAAAGAAAGCACATGTGAAATGAGTTTAGGGTATGTGAATATTTTCCTAATTACCAGGCCCTATACTAAAGGGGAAGATGATAATAAACAAAATTAATAGCCTTTGCTTCACACTTTCCTAGAAAGAAAAGACGCTGATCATTAATATAGGATACTCCCTTATTTGCCACACAAAAATATGGCCAAAAATGATTTAACTCTCACAGGGTAGCTAAGTGTTTCTCAAACAAAGAAATAATACAGACCATAAAAATTTAAGTGTGACAGTAGAGCAAACAAATTGTAGTCATAATGTAATTCATCCATTTCATTTTAATTTACTTAGAACAATTAATTCAGTTCTATGTAACACAATTGACACTAGTGGTAACGAACTTGCATGCCAAAGCAGGAAACACTGAAGACGTAGGTCCAATCCCAGGGTCCAGAAGATGCCCTGGAGGTGGGCATGGCAACCCACTCTAGTACTCTTGGCTGGAAAATTCCCATGGACAGAGAAGTCTGGCGGGCTATAGTCCATAGGGTCACAAATAATTGGACACATCTGAACTGACTTAGCACACCACACAGAGAGAAATTACATTAAAATGGTTAAATTGTTAGAAAATAAGAACATGAGAAAACTTAAAAAAAAAAATAAATATCCAGGCCCATGTAAAATTTTTTAAAAGTAAAGTTTCCATTTTACAAACAAGCATTAGATATTTTTTTTTATTATTATTCTAAATGCTAACATGTGCACTTACTCACATGTGCAAACTCACCCAGGTTGATGATCCTATGTATTTGAACTCTAATTGCTTTTTCCTCCTTTCCCCAGCTTCATACGGAACATATAACTAAGGATTGCCACCTATTACAAAGCAATATTATCACCATGGGTTCTCCATTTACAAAACAATGTTGTTTAGTCATTAAGTCATGTCCTACTCTTTTGAGACCCCATGGACTATATAGCGCTCCAGGCTCCTGTGTCCATGGGATTTCTCAGGCAGAAATATTGTAGAGGGTTGCCAAAAGCAATGGGTAAAGTTATTAAAATGATATCATTCTTGAAGCTCTATTTCTTATAATACTTATTATAGGTTAATATTTACAAGGATATATACATGTTTGCCTCGATGTTGCATTTTTTTAAGGTATATCAACAGTTAAATCACATAACTGAGTGAAGCAGTTTATCCTCCATAATGTATATGGGCTTCATCCAATCAAAGACAGGATTTGATGAAAAAGAAGCAATTTGCCACTAGACTGTAACAAACAAACTTTGACTTATTTTCCAGCCTTTAGATTTGGGACTTGAGACTGCAAAATGTCCTGTTATTCAAAATGCCCTTGAATTTCCAGCATGCCAACTGCTCTTCTGATTTTGGGTTCCCTAGCCCCCATAATCTCATGAACCAGTTGCTTGAAATAAATTTCTCTCGCTTTCCTATTGTTTCTGTTTCTCTGTAGAACCCTAATATGATGATGCTATTAATAGCATTTCTAATAATTACATCATGAGAATTTCAGAAAGGGAGGTGAAAGAACATTCTGCCAGAAAAAAAATTGTTTGAGAAATAATAGTTACAAATTTTCCAAATTAGACTAGACAAAGCACATAAATTTACAGATTCAAGCAGCTTAGGGTTTATATTGGGTTGGCCACAAAGTTCTTTTGGGCTTTTCCATAAAATCTTATAGAAAAATCAAACTAATTTCTGACCAACCCAATGTAAACATACACAAGTGTTTATAGCAGATGTGTTCCTCAGAGTGGAAATAACCTGAAGATCCCACATAGGTGAATGGACAAACAAATGGTGGTACAGACACACGATGGGATAGTAGCAAGTAGATTTGTTACATGCAAATGTATATCGTTACGATGAGTGAAAACAAGCCTCAAAAAATTATGTACTGCATGTTTATTTTTATATGATTTAAAAAAAATTTAAAAACTGTGGTTTCAAAGAAGTAGTCAGCAGGAGCTAGTGATTGAGATAGGCTGTGGCTGTGAAGAGATACCATGAGGGAGATTTTTTGGGCCAGTGAAATTGTGCTGATTACATGAATATATACATGTGCTCAAATTCATATAATGGCACACAAGACATTCAACTTTACTGTAAGGTACTTAAAAATGAGAAAAATATTTAAAAAGTATACATGTGTAATGTATGCATTTTATTCCAGCTTTTATGTGCTGTCATTTTGATTTAAGACCCAGTCTTTCCATGGATGTTGTGTTTGAGGTTCTAGGTTTTTGGTTTTAGTTTATTTTTTTCTGTTTGTGAACACATACTCATAATGATTCATATGTTATTTCTAATTTATTTCCTCAAAAGTAGAACAATACTCAGGAATAAATCTGAGGGGAAAAAATCCACCAAAAAGCGGTAGAAAGAATAATTAAAATCCTATAAGAGGAAAATGCATCCCCGCATGTCCCTACAAGTTATTTGACTCTTCGTGAGGCAAATTGTGGCCTTGAAACTCAAGAAAAATGTGTGCTTTTATTTATATAATACTTGTGGTTATTTAAATGCTTATACGTTTCTGGGGTAGATTTCACACTATTCAAGAATTAGTTTGCTAATGAGACTAAAAGGCATAAGAAAATTAGTAGTGTTTTATTAAGTGTCCAGATTTTCTATCCATTTTTTCTCATTAAGTAACATAATTTTGTGAGTTAATTTTTAATAGCTTGATTTTACACATGTGGAAAATAAACATCAAATGGTTTAGATGTGTTCCCTAATGTCAGATAGCTGATAGGAAGAACAAGTGAAACAGAAACTAGCTAGTGTTTATTATATTAATAAGTATCGCTTAGTTTTATTATATCTATTTTTGGTGAAATTGGGCTTCCCTGATAGCTCAGCTGGTAAAGAATCCAGCTGCAATGCGGGAGACCTGGGTTCGATCCCTGGGTTGGGAAGATCCCCTGGAGAAGGGACAGGCTACCCACTCCAGTATTCTGCCCTGGAGAATTCCATGGACTATGTAGTCTACAAGGTCGCAAAGAGTTGGACACGACTGAGCGACTTTCACTCACTCACTCACTCATAGAATAAAGAAAAATAAGAATGATGGGTTTCTAGGTAAAGCATGGAGAGGAATATGTCTGGTCTATGTTTCTGAGTAATACAATTGTTCCTCACCTGGGATCTTGGTATGGCAAAGCGCTAGGTTATCTGAAATTCTGTCTTCTTCCCAAGAAATTTTGCTGGGTACATGTCCATATTACCAGAAACTGGGTTTCTTTATGAGAAGCACTCATGAAATTTTAGGTGTTATCAGTAGGAAGTAAATGAAAGATAATTTTTCTAATTCATTATTTGCATAAAATGAAAATGCTTGTCTTCTTTTTCAGATTTTCTTGTCCTTTCTGTGGGCTACAATGTATATAAATATAACCTAGCCTCAACCATGCAGACAATGCCCTTAGTTTTGAGAGAGAAAATGACCTCTGAATGACACAGTGGATCCGAATCACACTGTATTGCTGGCTTTTACTCAGTTGTCACTAGAATGCTATGTGAGGAGTAGGATGGATGAGTAAGACAAATGAAAAAGAAAACTATAATTTATGTGACTGTATTTTTGCATAGCTATGTTGTAACAACTTGTCTATGCTCTGGTTGCTATATTTGGGAAGTCAATTATTTGTATGTATAGGAATATCATGAAAATTTTTCATAAGACAAAAGAGATTCAAGGTGATAAGATATAGTGGAAGAAGTAGCCATGTCACTTTGTATGGTTTTGAATAATCCTGGAGAAATGTATTGTGATTCATTTGATTGCAATAACATTTTTTTTAAATTTTTCAGTTCAGTTCAGTTCAGTTCAATTCATTCGCTCAGTCGTGTCCGACTCTTTGCAACCCCATGAATCGCAGAACACCAGGCCTTTTTTACTTTACAATACTGTATTGGTTTTGCCATACATTGACATGAATCCGCCACAGGTGTGCATGAGTTCCCAATCTTGAACTCCCCTCCCACCTCCCTGCATATCATCTCTCTGGATCATGGATAAGAAAGCTGTGGTACATATACACAATGGAGTATTACTCAGCCATTAAAAAGAATACATTTGAATCAGTTCTAATGAGGTGGATGAAACTGGAGCCGATTATACAGAGTGAAGTAAGCCAGAAAGAAAAACACCAATACAGTATACTAACACATATATATGGAATTTGGAAAGATGGTAATGATAACCCTGTATGTGAGACAGCAAAAGAGACACAGATGTATAGAATGGACTTTTGGACTCTGAGGCAGAGGGAGAGGGTGGGATGATTTGGGAGAATGGCATTGAAACATGTATACTATCAAGCAATAACAATTTTCAAAGAGAAAAAAATGATGCTTTATTTAAAGGAACATTTATATTTATATTCTGATTATATGCATTCTTATGATAATATTTTAATCATTAATAGGCCACTACATTTTATATAATCATTACAATTAGACATCTGCCTAGATTATAAAATAATTCATCATATATAGTTTACTATCATTCATTTAATTTCAGTTCATCAAATTGCAGTTAATAATTTAGAAGGTGAGAGTAATCACATGGACCATATTGCAACTAAATGAAGAAAGATGCAACAGTCTGCCACAGAAATAGCCTTTATTAAAGTATAAGAAACAGGAAAACATTTAATGCTACAAAGCAAATTAAAAATCCTTACCTATAGTAGCAAATACCTACTCCTTGGACTGTACCCAAAAGTAAATTAAATGAATAAGTTAATAAATCTTTCAGGTCCACAGAGTAAAATAAAGGTTAAGGGCTAAGCAGAAAACTGGAACACATTTTAGCGGAACACATTTATATTTCAGGAACAAGTGACTTGTGTTCCAGTATGTTCCTAAATCACTTGTTTAAGGCTTAAAACACATATCCCTTCCACAAATATTATTGTCCATGGATTAGTTCCCCAAGCTATCCTGCAAAGTCCTCTTATCTGTAAATTACCTGAAGAAAAATTTCTGTCTGTTGTGTAATTTTAGATTCCCCAGTCACTCTGACTCATTGCCAAGAGTTGGCATTTAACAATCTGTCTCTCTTCCTCAAATATCATAGCCACCCTAAGTAATTAATCGAGATTCCTGATTTTTTACCTCATCAAATTACCTAGGATACGCTTCAGCCACCAAAAGTATGGGAACATTTTAGGTTTGTTTTTCCTACCCAAAAATCATTCCTCCACTGAAAAAATCTAAAACCTCTAAACACATCTAAACAATTTTAAATGTTCCCTGCACACTTACTTGATTATTTTGATAATAGCCATATTTATCCCTGGGGAAACCTTCTTCCCTGAACATCATCTATTATTTCAACTATTATTCTCCACTCTTTTTCTCCATTGACCTTCTTCAGATCAGTGCAGTCACTCAGTCATATCTGACTATTTGTGATCCCCTGGACTATAGCACACATTCATGGTTTTCTAGACAATTCCCAGAATGAGGGAAAAACTTTATTTCTTCTTTCTGCTCATGGTATTTGATGGAACTCAATTATAGCTTCTAATTTCTATGTATTGTACAAATGCCTCTTGATGGTGGAATCTCTTTTGGTAAGAATTCTGAGAAAAATTGTTCTCAGGTTTCCAGTCATTATGATATCAGAAAGAGTTGCAAAAGTTGATACTACTGAAGCTTAATCGATAACTGAATATGTATCTCCTATCCCTTTGCTTTGTCAACAACAGGAATGGAAGGGATGGCTTCCTTGGGGATAGAAAAAGTCTCTATGTGTTCACTCTTCTTCATTCTGTGCTCCCTAGTGACATTTTTCTATCAGTTATGCTTTTTATTGCTAATGTTTTCAGGAGATCCCTCATTACTGGATCTTATCAGTACTTAAGTTTTATTTCTCTTTGGTTTCAGGAAAATATCATAAATAAAATTTCACAGAACACATACTCCCATCCTAACTAACACTTTAGTATTAGTCTCTCAGTCATGTCTGATTCTTTGTAACCATATGGAGTATACCCTGCCAGGCTCCTCTGAACATGAAAGTCTCCAGGCAAGTATACTGGAGTGGAGTATTCACTCCCTTCTCCAGGGGATCTTCCCAATCCAGGGATTGAACCCAGGTCTCCTGCATTGCAGGCAGACTGTTTACTATCTGAGTTTTCTGTAAAACTAAATTTCTTAGTTTTGATAGTTATTCTCTAGTAATGTTTTTAAAACAAATACCTACTTTTTGTAATATAAGTTGATTTTATTATTTCAATCTCCTGAATGCTTTTGATATTTAATGCAAGATATTTTGGATATTTTAATCATGAACATAGTATTAAGTAATGTCTTCAAAGGTGTTATTGATGAAAAGCCTTTCACCAAGATTAATCAAGTAAGATTTACTTATTCCATAATGTATTGAAAAAAATTATCTCAGTTAGACAATAGGTAGATTAAACAGCTCCATGTTTTGTTATGGAAGAAAATTTAAACTACTATATTCTTACTTCAAACAGTTGTGGATGATAGTGTCCAGGGAAGTAAGTTTGTTATATCTTCTAGTGGTATCAGAATCTCTCATAAGGTCCAATCATATTGCAGAATAGGATGTTAGAGACGTATTTTTCTCATTCTGTACATCTCCTCAGTGTCAAAATTTTTCAGTAACAACATGGCATAAAAGTTTAAATATGTGCCATGTTTGTGAACAAACAAATTTCCACTCACCACAGTGTGGCTAACAGTTTGGATGCAAGTATATTCCCAAATTAAAGGCTGTGAAAATAAAATAAAGTTCAATTTCTTAGCAGCCATCGTGAATCATGCTAAAAAATCTGAGAATTTCTAATTCAACAAACATTAATTTACTAGGGAATCTACAAGAACCTGGGAAAATAAAAAGTTTATTAAGGAACAATCCGTATCTTGTATAAGAATGATGCTTATAGTATATTCATACTAAAGGTTCTTTAAAGAAAAAAAAGCCCACAGTATGTATAAACAGGAATCAGCTTATGTGATTATGGAGGGTGATAAGCCCAAATAACTGGAGGTTGAATTTGTAGGCTGGAGACCCAGGAGAGAGGACAATGCAATTCTAGTCTGAATCTGAAGGCTTGAGAATCAGGAGATTTAAAAGTGCATTTCCAGTCTGAAGGCCAGCGGGCTCCAGGCCCAGGAAGAGCTGATATATCTGTTTAAGCCCAAAGGTAGGAATAATGTTCCCTTTCTTGAGGAAGGGTGGCCCTTTTTGTTCTTTTCAGGTCTTGAACTGATTAGATGAAACCCACCTACATTTAGGCAGAACAATCTGCTCTTCTTCCTTTACTGATTCAGATCTCATCAGAAACCCCTAACAGATACACCTAGAATAATGTCTGACCAAACATCTGGGCACTTGTTGGCCCAAGTCAAGTTGACACATAAAATGAACTATCACATACAAAGAGTCCTAACTTCATAATTACAATTACTCTTCAATTAATTAAGTTGGTATTTTGACTATAATACCACTAATAAGTATAGCAAAAAATTATTGAACATAATACTTTCAAATATATAGAAATGACTGTTCCAGTTTCTATACCTATTCAAAATTTATAATGAACTTATACGAGTCATATCTAATTGGATCCTGACAACTGTGTTTATTCTAAATTCTATTACTTTATTTTACTAAGTGAATCTTACTAAATCCCTTTACATTTTGACTGTTATAGAGAATGGCATTTCCCAGTGTGTATAGATATTAAATTTGCAGGTTTTTTTTCAATGTGTAGAGAAATTAAATTTGCAAGTTTACTTTCCATGTATTACTTAATGAAAACTACTTTAGTGTACTTTCTAGTATATATTAATAATATGCTTAACTAGAATCTAACATATTTGTTTATGGCATTTGTTTAGTAACTGAATGAATATGTATATAATCAGTTATCTTCCACTCTATGATATTCTAGTTGAATCACATCCAGATGAATGCCTATATGAAGTGATAATTGAATAATGAATAGATAGAGTCTAAATACAGTGCTATAGGGTATAGATTTTGCATTCAAAATCAGAGTTGATTTGAATAGTAGCAATCACCAATATTATAGAATTGGCCACAGCATTTTATTAGCAAATATGGACCTACTATATAGCACAGGGAACTCTGCTCATTATCATGTAACAATCTAAATGGGAAAATAACTTGTAAAAAATTAGATGCATGTATCAATATATGTATAACCGAATCACATTTCTGTGTATCTGAAACTAGCACAACATTATTAATCAACTGTATTCCAATATAAAATAAAAAGCTAAAAAGGTAAGGTCTGAGTTTAAACCTTAAAATGGTGCACAGTTACTGGAAGAATCAATGATCTGTTCTCTAATCATCACAGGCTCATGACATAGCTTCTGGGTACAAATATTTTAACAGATATGTAAAGAAACTTTGTAAACTAAGGGGGCATTTCTCATTGATAAGTAAAACATAATACCTGAAAATTTCTTTTCTGTATGATATAGATGGCTCAAAATTATTTTATTCGTAAAGAATTCGTATGAAACTGAATTTCAGTTTAAATTACTATTGATAGTTTCAACTTCAGTTCCCACTTTAAACAACATTTTCTCAGTGATTGTGAGAACAACAGGAAAATAACCCACATTTGGTTACAAACAATGCAACTCTAATACATAGGAAAGGCTTACTTATCCTTATTTGATGTCATTGTTTTACACACACATAATACTAAAAATATATTCGTGCACTTATTGAAGAGTCATACAAGAATACCTGTAGCATTCCCTTTACATAAAATGTAAACTATGATGTCTACCTGGAGATGGAAACTTGGGTAGGGTTGGGAGAAAGAGAATATGGAGGGGCTAGTGAAACCTCTGTGAGTAATGGACATGTTCACTATCACGACTTTGGTGATAGTCTCATTGTGCACACATATGTGAAAATACATTTTACAATTTTAATAAATGAATGTTTGTATAGCAGTACCTCAGTAAAGCTGTTAATAAATAGTTCATATAAAATCTGGATCTTCTGTTTTTCTAAATATCATCATGTCAGATGAAATTGCATTGAATATCAGCACCCTTCCTCATGTCTTAGGCAGGTCAATTCTGACTCCTCCTCAGTATGGAAGAAAGTGATGACAGATTCTTCAACATGGGTACATTATGCTAAGCAAAATAAGCCAGTTGCAAGAGATGAAAAATGTATGATTGCACTTTATAAAGTATCCAGAGTAATCAAGTACGTAGAATGAGTATAAAAGAAGTGGTTGCCAGGTGGGGTAGGAATGGAGTAGAGAGAGATGTTGTTTAATGGGTATAGAGTTTTATTTTTGCAAGATGAAAAAGAATTCTGGAGATTAGATATGGGTTTTTAAACATGCTGCACCAAACATTAAAAGGTAGAGATAAACTTTGTCACATACATTTTACAATTTTTAAAGAAGTTTTTAGGGATAGATTAGAGTAATTTGTTAGTCTTCCCCCATTTGCAATACTCCCTCTGGTGTGAACTTTTTGGTGCTGAGTAAGGTCAAAATTTTGGCTAAGTATGTGCCCATAATTGCTGTACTTTGGCCTGTCTCCATTTTGAGATCACTGATGTGTAATGTGGTTGGAGTTTCAGCTAAATATTTACATTCATTATGCTCAGAAGGCCTTGCTCTGTTATGAACTCTTGATGTCTAATGAGTAAGGAGCTTTACCAAAATAACTTTCCATGTTAACTGTACTCAGAAAGCCCTCTACAATATAACTCTTAGATGCTAGTAGTATTACTTCATTTACCATAACCTCTGCACTCATAAGGTCTTCTGTTTTTTAATTGGAGCACAGTTGATTTAAAAATTTCAGATGTACATCAAAGTAATTCAGTATATATATATAGAATTATTACCAAATTGCTTTCCATTGTAAGTTATTACAAGATATTGAAAGGCAGTACTTGGGTGCAATCTCAAAAATGACAGAATGATCTCAGTTCATTTGCAAAGCAAACCATTCAACATCATGGTAATCCAAGTCTGTGCCCCAGTCACTAGTGCCAAAGAAACTGAAGTTGAATGATTCTTTGAAGACCTACTAGACCTTCTAGTGTGTATGTTAGTCACTCAGTCATTTCCAACTCTTTGGGACCCATGGACTGTAGTGTGCCAAGCTCCTCTGTCCATGGAATTCTCCAAGCAAGAATACTGAAGTGGGTTGCCATTTCCTACTCCAGGAGACCTTCTGGAACTAATGCCAAAAAGATGTCCTTTTCATCATAGGGGATGGGAATGCAAAAATAAAAAGTCAAGAGACACCTGAGTAACAGCCAACTTTAGCCTCAGAGTACAAAATGAAGCAGGGCAAAGGTTAACAGTTTTGCCAAGAGAACACACTGGTCATAGCAAGCGCCCTCTTCCAACAACACAAGAGACAACTCTATAGATGGGCATCACCAAATGGTCAATACTGAAATCAGATTGATTATATTAATTGTAACCAAAGATGGAGATACTCTTTAAAGTCAGCAAAAACAAGACCTGAAGCCGACTGTGGCTCAGATCATTAGCTCCTTATTGCAAATTCAGATTTTAGTTGAAATCCCAGGTGGGTCAGTGGGTAAAGAATTCGCCTCCAATGCAGGAGACACAGGAGATGCAGGTTTGATCCTTGAGTCAGGGAGATCTCCTGAAGAAGGAAATGGCAACCCACTTCAATATTTTTTCCTTGAGAATCCCATGGACAGAGGAGCCTGGCACACTATAGCCCTTAGGGTAGCAAAGAGGCAGACACAACAGAAATGGCTAATACGCATGTTCTCATGGCAAAAGTCAAATTTTAGAACGTTTTTAAAACTTGTTTTATACAGCATACGAATAACTATACATGGTTTTAATTTTCAATTCTGCATACAAGAAAATTTAGGTACAGTTTATTGACCAACATTAAATTGTGGCAACACAAACACTAGAGACCAAGTAGGTATCTCTTTGTTTCTTTTATGATCCCCCCTGACACATCCCTTTTCCCATTAAGGCACAGGTAACACCTCCTTATATCTATGCTCTAAGATTAAACTTCTCTTTGGTATTTTTGGTTTCCCAAACCTAACAGTGAAGGTTCTGCTCCAACATAATAGCCCGGTACTTGCCTCTGGAATTCAATCATTTCTGCATTCAAATTCAAATTTCATTTCAGCTTAAGTTCTCAACTTGCTACTTGAGTATCACAAAACAAGTCAGATTATGATAATCATCATTTCCAACTTATTCTAAAAACATATATGAGATGATTGGTAATCAACTATGACAAAATTCTAAGTGTAATAACAGGCAGTAGGAACAGGTGAGGGACAATTAAAATTCTGGAGTATAAAAGAAATATATCATATATCACATATTGATGTTTCTCCACTTTGCTTTTTTTTAACAGTACAAATATGACCAATTTTTATTGACTTGAATAGGCCTTAATGCATGCATACTTGAAAATAAAAAAAAAAAACACCTGTTTTTTCCCTAAGAGAAGAATATAAAAGTATTCATATTAAAACTTTAATATCATCTTTTTGAGGGCTTTTTATGACTTTCTAAATGAGAGGCTCTGATCTATATTAAATTGTTTGTTTTGTAATGACAAGCCCTCTGACATTATGTCTTACAATATTATGCGTGCTCATCTCCTGAGACCTCTTGCTTTAATAAATTGCCAACCAGCTGGGAGGTGATTTTCCTTCTTGACATTAAAAAATCCCACTTCAAAGTAAAGTGCTGTCATAATGGGAATCTTAGCTCAAATTAACTAAACTCAAAGAGCCAGAGAGTTCTAAAAGCAAAACAGAAAGCAAACAACTTTTGTCATGTGAATACTATGTCAAACCTAATTCTTTTATTTTTATTAAATTTTGTGTAACACCAAGCTGGTATAAATTTTCTTGATATTGTTTTATATGTAGCCATTTCATATTACTAGTTCTTATATAAATGAGGCCTTTTTAAGCCATTTTAAAAAACATATATCAACACAACTGAGAAATCTGAGAATATCATTCCCAAGTAATGCTAATATTAAGAATTTTGCATAAGTGAAGTGAAAAGTAAAATGGATATAGAATTATTGATAGAATGCTTTTATGACCTTAAGGTGCTGATGGAATCAAATCACGAGGTAGCAGTCTGTGTCCAGAAAGTTCAAGTGTGAATACGTGGTTAAACGATTACATGTAAATTGTTTACTTTAAATAATAAGCACTATTGTGCATTTATCTTTCTCTCACCCAGAAACAAGCATATTGTTTTGCAGGATATTTTGTTAATCTTGAGCTATACATATAGAATTTTGTTGAACTTGAACCCATCTATAGTAAATATTGAAAATATTTTTTCTGATTGAAAAATAATAAATAATAGACAGCAGTTTATCACCAAATAACTATTTACAAAGTAACAGTTTTAAGGAGGAAAGAAGTAAAACTTAGAATCATTTGTTCAGGAAGTAATTTCAAATTCCTTACAATCCCTTATCTCAGCAATATTGCAGTTTATACTTCTTAGAAAATGTTGTTCTGGTTTATTTAGATGATATCATAAAATAAATTTAGTTTTTAAATACTGAATTCAAATTATTACACCTTAATTTCAGTGCTTCCGTGGAAAGCCTTTTTTTCAGCTACCAAAGAAATTCAAGTCATGGTATAAGCTAGTAAATATATTTTTTTAGTTGTCCTTTTTAGAAAAAAGAGAATTTCTTTAATCAATCAAATAACTAGTACTAATAGATACTTATGTTCAGCATACAAAGGAATAAAGATGTTTCCACAAAAGTTAAATTATAATAATCCTCTGCTCGTTAGAATGTTTGGGGCAGGTGGTGGTTCATATTCAGAAGGAATAATGCCAAATTTAAGAATTAATTCAAAGAATAATAAGTGAAATATAGTATCATTCATAGATTACAGTATCAGCAAGAAATACAAATATTTTGATAGTATTATTAAATTAAAAATCAATGACAGATTTCTGCAATCAATTTTAAAACACTAATAGAGTCAAATTAAGTAAATGTATATTTTATATGTAAAGTACTTATAGTGTTATAGTGATGACATTTTCAAAATCCTGGGTAATATCAAATAGGATTAAGCATGTTGACATTTTTTATTATTGTCCTGAAACTAAGCATACTTTATAGAAGAAAGCAACATGGGGTCTTAAATTTATCTTGAAGCTTTTTAAAAGAAAATTTTATCACTGTTAGTATAGACTGGTAATTCTCAAATGGACCCCCTAGTTGAAAATGCAAAATATGGTGCCTTCCCCAAACCTATAAATAAGAATCCTAGAGTGAAGTCCAGCAATCTGCCTTCACAAATCAAGTAGTTCTAATACATTAAAAGAGACAAAGGGATAAAATTTGTAAAATTCCAGGCAGGGTGTTTTATAAGCTCAAATTTATTATAATTCTTATTATCATTACTACTATTTGTTGTTTCTTACCCTATATTGTGGTACTTATTGTTTCTAAAATATTTTAAAACAATTTGAATAAGGCATTTTCCTTTGATTTGAATTATTTGTTAAATATTTATGTGTTATTAGGTGTGTCTTGAATTTCTATTTTGATGCATTGATTGGTCAATGCACATGTGTTACTATAAGACCAATTTTATATTAATTCTTTGTATTATATTGTAGTAACTTAGAGAGGAAGTTTTACTGCTATCTTCCTACTCACTCTTTCATCATTTCTTATTAGTATAATGATGCAATGTTTTTTACTTTTTGTTTTAAACCTTATACGGCATTGTACTAGATTCTGAGAAAATGGTAATGAAAAGTCCAAAGTCTCTATTTCAGTAGGATGTATGAAATTTGTCCTCATCTTTTCTAGGGGCAGTCTTAGAATTGCTTGAATATTTACTACTTTAAGTCATGGTATATGTTTTATGGAGAAATGGGCAGAAGAAAAGGTGTTAATCTTCTCAATCTTAGAAAAGAAAAGAAGAACCCTCTTCAGTCTTACTTCCTTCTGTGTATTCTGCCTCTGCTGGCTCACTTTCTATGATTTGACTTAGATTTTTTCTACGATTTTGACTATGATGGTTGACTTTATGTGTCACCTTGATTGGTGCCCAGATATTTGGTCAAACATTATTCTAGTTATTTCTATGAGGGTACTTTTGGATGATATTTACCTGTAGGTTAATGGAATTTGAGTAAAGCATATTGTCCTTTGGAATGTGGTGGATCTCACTCAATTAGTTGAAGGCCTGAACAAAAAAAGATACCCTCCTTCAAGCAGATGGGATTCTGCCAGTAGACTGCCTTTAAATTAGAACTACATGTCTTTCCTGAGTCTCTAGCCTGTCAGATTTCACCATCAGATATTGAATTTCCCAAGCTTACACAGTCACATGAGCCAATTTTTAAAAATCTATTTATCTATCTATCTCCTCAGATGGCATTAGTGGTAAAGAATCTGCCTGTCAGTGCAGGAGACACAAGAGTTGTGGGTTCAGTCCCTGGGTTGGGAATATCCCCTGGAGGAGGGCATTGCAACCTACTCCATTATTCTTGCCTGGAGAATTCTATGGACAGAAGACTGGCAGTCTACAGTACTTGGGGTCACAAGAATCTGGTTAAGACTGAAGCAACTTAGCATTTATGCTTTTATTTATCTGTCTAATTATCACATATTTACATAGTTTTGTTTCCCTGGAATTCCCTGATTATTTCTCTGGAATACCCTGATGAATGCCATGATAGTGAGGGTGTATGTCTATGGCCTCCCTGGTGTCTCAGAAGTAAAAAAAAAAATCTGACTGCAATGAAGTAGACGTGGGTTTGATCTCTGGGTCTGGAAGATCCACTGGAGAAGGAAATGGTAACCCACTCCAGTATTCTTGCCTGGGAAATCCCACGGACAGAGGAGCCTGGCGGGCTACAGTCCATGGGGTTGCAAGAGCTGGACATGGCTAAGTGACTAAACCACCACCACTATCACGTCAGTGAACCATGAGTATAAATATGAGTACCCTGATATCATATGGAACGCATGCCAGGAGCTACTTGGTGATCAAAATTTACTCCCTCCATGACTGTGAATCCGAATTTCCTGTATGGTTGACTATGTGTTTTGCTATGTGCTTGTCGCTCAGTCATGTCTGACTCCTTGTGACCCCATAGACTCTAGCCCGCCAGGCTCCTCTGTCCATGGGGATTCTCCAGACAAGAATACTGGAGTGGGTTGTCATGCCTTCCTCCAGGGAATCTTCCCAACCCAGGGATCAAACCCAGGTCTCCCACATTGCAGGCAGATTCTTTACCATCTGAGCCATCAGAGAAGTGTTATAATAATGAGCTTATTGATATAAAGTCTATTTGCACAGTATGAGGCACATATAGTTTATTTTTTGAGTTTCACCCTGCCTTCTGCACCTCAAATAGCCAATGTTTTTATTATTTAGAAAGCAATACTAATAGTA
Organism: Budorcas taxicolor; assembly: GCF_023091745.1. NCBI lineage: Eukaryota > Metazoa > Chordata > Mammalia > Artiodactyla > Bovidae > Budorcas > Budorcas taxicolor. Next base: position 49,111,079 of record NC_068929.1, on the reverse strand, counting down.
AAATTATAAACAACTTCAATACCTTCATTTAGCCAATGTTTACATGTCATATACCTCTTTCATCTACTGTTATTGATGCTGAGTAAAAATGCTGAAAGCAAGAAATATGGTTATTGATGTCATAAATCTTAGTATAAAATATTACAAAGAATTTATAAATAGATAAATTATTAATTTTAATCAGTGCTATAGAGAAAATCAACTGGGATTATACTAGGGAGTGAAAGAGAGTAGAGTACTCAGGATACAACTCTGTGACAAGAAAATATTTAAGCTGAGTATGGAAATAATGCAACAGAAACAATTGTGCAAAGAAAAGGGGGTGATAGCTACAGAAGCAGAGAGAATATCAGAGGCCAAGGCCAAGGCCCTAAGGCAGTTTGGAATTTTTTTGTTGTTTAGTCACTAAGTCAAGTCCAACTCTTTGTGAACCCATGGACTATAGCCTGCCAGGCTCCTCTGTCCATGGGATTTTCCAGGCAGGCTGGAACTTAGTTAATTATAAAAGAAAGATTGCCATCATGACTTTAAATATTAGGTTAAATTTCCTGTCACGTCTAAGTGTGTTGTTCAGTTGCTATCAGACATGTTTGACTCTTTGTGACCCCATGGTCTTCAGCACACCAGGCTTTCCTGTCCTCCACTATCAAACTCATACACATTGAGTGGGTGATGCCATCCAACCATCTCAGGCTCCGTCATTCCCTTCTCTCCCTGCCTTCAGTCTTTACCAGCAACAGGATGTTTTCCAATGAGTAGGCTGTTCACGTCAGGTGGCCAAAATACTGGAGCGTCAGCTTCAGCATCAGTCCTTCCAAACAATATTCAGGGTTGATTTCCTTTGAGATTGACTGGTTTGATCTCCTTGCTGTCAAAGAGACTCTCAAGAGTCTTTTCCAGCACAACAATTTGAAAGCATCAGTTCTTCAGCGATCACCCTTTTTTATGGTCCAGTTCTGACATCCATACATGCCTACTCAGTGTGCCTTATAGCTAGAGAAACACTCTTTTAACATGTTGAGCAACACCTCATCCTCTGAATTCAAGCCCTGTTTTCTTGTATCTAACATTTTACTCATTAATTGCCTTTTCTACCTTTCTTTCTAAAATGTATCCAGTCTTTACTTGCTAATTTAAATCCTAACAAATTAACTATTCCGCCTAGCTTAAAGGAATTGTGTTCTTGTCTTATAGCTAATAGCTAATGTCTATAACACATAGTTAGCAATTAATCAAGCATAGTCTTTTATTGTCTTTGAGCTGTTCTAGCTCTTGTTATTTACATATTTATATATTTAAACTTAATCCTACTTAATACACTATGCATTTAAGATACAGAGAATGCCTTACTATATTTGTAAGCCCCATAGTGTTTACTTAGATATTTTCAAATTTGTTTTGGCTTGTGGGACACATATCTCTGAAAAAAATATTCAGGAATGTTTTCCAAATTACTCATTTTAGCATTCCAGATAGGATTTTCCCAGTAACTCAAGATACAAACTTTAAGTAATTGAAATCAATGAATGACAAGTTATTGAAATATGCCCCTCAAAAGGTTTAAAAATTCTAACCCCCAGTACTTGTGAATATGTGTGACTTTGAATAATAATGTGACCTTATTTGGAAATACAGTCATTGCCAATGATCTAGTTATTAGGGTATACTCTGATCTAATATGGCTGACAACCTTATAAAAAGGGAATACCAACTACAAACCGGAGGTTACTAGAAGCTAAGAGAGACACACATTCTCCCTCACAGGCCACAGAAGGAAGCAACTCTGTTGATACCTCAATCTCTAGCTATTAGTTGTTTAAGCCACTCAGGATGTTGTTTTTTGTTATAATAGCCCTCATAAATTAATACAGCTAATATAATTATAGTATTCAATAAATTGATTTAAATCTATAAATTTATACAATATTATTCTACAAATACAAGGTAGACTATACATTTTGCTTCAAATTGTATAAAGAGGGAAATAAAACTAAAAACATTCTCATAAATGTTTTTGACAATTTAAATATGACTAAAATGTAATATATATTCTTGATACTGCTTTTTTATCCTCTAATTGCATATTATTTTGAACCTTAAAATGGTCCTTAAAATTGAAGGTCAACTTTTCCCATCTTTGGGTTTTTGAAGTGAAGTGAAGTCACTCAGTCGTGTCCAACTCTTTGCAACCCCATGGACACCAGGCTCCTACGTCCATGGGATTTTCTAGGCAAAAGTACTGGAGTGGGTTGCCATTTCCTTCTCCAACAAAAACAAAAGAAAACATAGAGTTTAACTTGAAATTTTGTTGACTTTAATCCACTTCCATTGCACTGAATAACTCATATCTGAACTAGTGATCTTCTAGGTAATATAAATATTATTTTGAAACTGCCATAACTGTGCTATGACACATGAACTTCCCTGCTTTTCCTATATGCTGGCTTTTCTTCTATACTAGAAGCTTCACAGCATTTTATACATCTAAGCATAATAGGTACAAAAGCTTTTAATCACACTAATTCCTCTGTCCCTAAGCTATAACTCTCATCTGTTCCTATTCTGACACAGCTGTTACTGGACCACAAAAAAAAAAAAAAAAAGTCTTTTTTTGCCTTCTACTTTAACTGAACTGAACTTAGAATTTAACTACAAGGATCATTGCCTTTTCCTTTCCATGGCAATGCTCCTCTGACCACAAGGGTATGCTCACATGTCTGTGTTGATGGGTGATTATTAGATTTTCCCTACATATTATCTGTCTTTGGACAGATGCTTTAAGATTCAGTGGGTAAACAACATGGAAAACTGACAAAATACGTGTATTTGCTTCTGTGAAACTTCAGATGTTTGGACTTCTGTCAGAAGAAAACTGCCTCCTAACAGATATTTGTCCATTTTTCACTCATTTAAAATTTTTCCGTTGTGAAGATTTAAAATAATTTGAGGTCAACTCTGGATCATTGAAAAGGCAAGAGAGTTCCAGAAAAACATCTATTTCTGCTTTATTGACTCTGCCAAAGCCTTTGACTGTGTGCATCACAATAACCTGTGGAAAATTCTGAGACAGATGGGAATACCAGACCACCTGACCTGCCTCTTGAGAAATCTCTATGCAGGTCAGGAAGCAACAGTTAGAACTGGACATGAACAACAGACTGGTTCCAAATAGGAAAAGGACTACGTCAAGGCTGTATATTGTCACCCTGCTTATTTAACTTCTATGCAGAGTACATCATGAGAAACGCTGGACTGGAAGAAACACAAGCTGGAATCAAGATTGCCGGGAGAAATATCAAGAACCTCAGATATGCAGATGACACCACCCTTATGGCAGAAAGTGAAGAGGAACTCAAAAGCCTCCTGATGAAAGTGAAAGAGGAGAGTGAAAAAGTTGGCCTAAAGCTCAACATCACGAAGATCATGGCATCTGGTCCCATCACTTCATGGGAAATAGATGGAGAAACATTGGAAACAGTGTCAGACTTTATTTTGGGGGCTCCAAAATCACTACAGATGGTGACTGCAGCCATGAAATTAAAAGACGCTTACTCCTTGGAAGAACAGTTATGACCAACCTAGATAGCATATTCAAAAGCAGAGACATTACTTTGCCGACTAAGGTCCGTCTAGTCAAGGCTATGGTTTTTCCAGTGGTCATGTATGAATGCAAGAGTTGGATTGTGAAAAAGGCTGAGCACCGAAGAATTGATGCTTTTGAACTGTGGTGTTGGAAAAGAATCTTGAGAGTCCCTTGGACTGCAAGGATATCCAACCAGTCCATTCTGAAGGAGATCAGCCCTGGGTGTTCTTTAGAAGGAATGATGCTAAAGCTGAAACTCCAGTACTTTGGCCACCTCATGAGAAGAGTTGACTCATTGGAAAAGACTGATGCTGGGAGGGATTGGGGGCAGGAGCAGAAGGGGACGACAGAGGATGAGATGCCTGGATGGCATCACTGGCTCGATGGACGTGAGTCTGAGTGAACTCCAGGAGTTGGTGATGGACAGGGAGGCCTGGCGTGCTGCGATTCATGGGGTTGCAAAGAATCGGACACGACTGAGCTACTGAAATGAACTGAACTGAACTGATACTATAATAGAAAGTATAACATAAATTTAAAAGACAATAATAAAACCCAGAAAAAAAGAAAAAATAATTTTAATAACTTGGGGGATTACAGAAATCTTCCAAAACTACATTTTTTTTGTGTCTTAAGTCACCTCACTATCTAAAATTACTCTCAAATTCCATTCCTATCTATACTCATTGTCCTTCCCTGTCTTTCTTCATGATTTGAAGAATTCACTCTTCCTCAACTTATATCTATCTATTTAAAAAAAAAAATCTTGCTATTTATACTTTGGAGACTAGCTGTTTACCAATTTTAAAGTAAACTATTTATATATGATAAAAGCAGTTTTACTGTGTGTCTTGAAAATCACATTACAAACAAAACAAAATATATATTTTGCTCAAATGAAATGCCCCAAAGGGAAAAGGTAGTTGGTAGTTAAACTACCAACTTGGTTTTGAGGGCCTTTAGATGCATGGGGCAAACTAAATTAAATAAATTATTCATAGAGGGATAATGGTCTTCTTCAAAGACAAAGGAGATATTTTCTTTTCTAATTCATGATAAAAAGGACACTCCAGAAACATCTGATATAATGCAGAAAAATAATTTTTAAATTTTCTCCAATGACTTAAAACTCTGCCTACTCATTAACTGATTCAGCATATTATCAATAATGTCATCATGTTGCTCTGGAGTGTGTGTGTGTGTTTGTGTGTGTGCATGCACTAAGTTGCTTCAGTAATGTCCAACTCTTTGTGACCGCATGGACTGTAGCTCAGGCTTCTCTGTCCATGGAATTCTCCAGGTAAGAATATTGGAGTGGATTCGCTTTCCCTTCCCTAGGAGATCTTCCCAGTCCAGGGATTGAACTCTGGGTCTCTAGCATTGCAGGAAGATTCTTTACAGTTCAAGCCACCAGGGAGGCCTGCTCTGGAGTATAGTCATTATATACATGACTCATATAGGCAAAAGACAAAAAAGTGTTTCCATCATTAATGATTTTAAGCAAACTATATAAATATTCTAGAATGTTTTAATCAAGAAATTGTCACATCAATATTCCCAAATTGAATATTCTAGCAATTTTTAAGACAGACAGTAGATGTTGATAATGTAACATATAAATTTTGTATCATATTTGTTTGTTTAAAAGATTTTTGTCCCCCATAGATTATTTTATACATAAGTCTCAAGAATAACAACACTGTAAAATTGTTAGTGTAATTGAAGTTATGAAAAAGTATGTAATTAATTGTATTCCAGAAAAATGCACAATTTTAATGATTATAGTAATGACATTATTGATAATATTAATGAAAGAAGTATTATTTATAGAATAATTAGAACCTGGCTATATTCCATATATGAGTATGGAATACGATCTTCATGGCAGTTTTATAAGAAAAAGTTTATTAGATTAAAATAGTAAAAGAAGAAAAGGGGTGAATAGAAATCAAGAATCAAGAAACCTATGGTAACTCAGTAAATTCAGTTAGTGAAGTTTTATGCTTTGGAGACTAGCATTATCTACCTATAAATGACTTTATTTTCATTCCAAGCACCTTCCTTTTATTTATTTTCCTTTTACTCATTTCACTTTACCTTATGGCAGCTATTTTTAGCATAATTTTTGTTTATTTTGGCTAAAGGGCATAAAATATTTCTTAAGAATAAAGATTATTTGAAGATAGGAGACAACAGAAAATAGTAGTTCACAGTCACCTGTGGAGTGAGACTAACTTTGCTGCATCATTCATGCTTTAATCCTCTCTCAATAACCCAGAACAGTCATAGGAGAACCTCCTTAGAAATGAGTGGGTAGGCTTAAATACATAATTAGCCTGGGATCATGCAACTTGTAAATGACAGAGTAGAACTTCAAATAAATGATACTTTCACTCAAAATATATTATAAAACTACAATATGATCTCTCTTAAAATAAAGGCTATTTTCAAGAAACACTTGAATCATCAGAACAGAAATAATCAGAAACTGTCATTAAATTAAATTTGCTTTGAGCACACAATAGACACAGGAGGAAATGACTGTAAAGGGGTCAATTTAAGAAATATGTCCAGTAAAGACTCCATTGTCTCTGGAGTGATGCATTTTTTATTCCTCATCTACCTCTTATGTCTGAACTAGAGCTATGAAAATCATGAATTCACATAGCACTTTTGAATTTATAAAGCACACTGATATATTTATATTTAGTTGCTATGGCAAATAACAGATTTTGCAGTAAATTTTAAAAATTGGCTAGTAGCTATAAGATAGTTAATGAAGTGAATCAATAAATTATTATTGAAACCTAGTAACTTTGTAACTACAGGTTAATATTAAAATTAATTATTTGATTTTTAAATCTTGAATACTGAAGAGTCCAGAAGAAAAATACATTATTTAGGACACAAGAAAGACAAAACATAAGTTGCAGAGAAGTAAGTTAACCAGATCTTCATTAGAAAAAGAGAAAGATGAAGAGAAAGAAAATGTGTCAGAGAATGAGAGAATGAGACTATGGAAAATGAGACACATTTAGGTGAATGCAGATAGAAATGTGTAATGTTTGTATTTTTTAAAACACTGCAATGATGAGGACACGAAACAAAGTAGCAATACCATGTTTAGGTAGGTCTTTTTGTTGTGAGTTATATATGACTCAAGATTGGAGAAAAACAGGCTTACTTACCATATAATGGGGAAAATACCAGTAGGGAGCAAGCTGATGAGGTTAAAATGTGTACTAATTTTATCTCTTTTAAAAAAGATTATCTCCAGTCCTTGGGTTTAAGAGACTTCTGGTAACTGGTAAGTGGGTGTGTGTGTATGTGTGTGTGTATGTGTGTGTGTGCAAAGTCACTTCAGTTGTGTTCAACCCTTTGAGACCCCCTAGACTGTAGCTCACCAGGCTTCTCTGTCCATGGAGTTATTCAGGCAAGAATACTGGAGTGGATTGCCGTGTCCTCCTCCAGGGGATCTTCCTGACCAAGGATTTAACCCGTGGCTTGTATGTCTCCTGCACTGGCAAGCAGATTCTTTACAACTAACACCACCTGGGATAACCATTGCTTATTCCATCAACTCTGGTCTCATCCATGTGGGTGATAAGACATAGTGTACTTCCCTGTTATATCACCTAATCTGGCCATCGACATGGCAGCAGAGAAGTCTGGGATTCTCTGAGAAAAGAATAGAGAATTTTTTCCTACGTCCAAATGCAAGTTGCTCTGGTATCAAAGAAATCAGGTTTCATATTGCAAGTCTATGCCCCAACCAGTAACGCTGAAGAAGCTGAAGTTGAACAGTTCTGTGAAGATGTACAAGACTGCCTAGAACTAAAACACAAAAAAGATGTCCTTTTCATTATAGGGGACTGGAATGCAAAAGTAGGAAGTCAAGAAACACCTGGAGTAACAGGCAAATTTGTCCTTGGAGTACAGACTGAAGCAGGACAAAGGCTAATAGAGTTCTGGCAAGAGAATGCACTAGTCATAGCAAACACCCTCTTCCAACAACACAAGAAAAGACTCTACACATGGACATTACTAGATGGTCAACAATGAAATCAGATTGATTATATTCTTTGCAGCCAAAGATGGAGAAGCTCTATACAGTCAGCAAAACAAGCCCAGGAGCTGACTGTGGCTCAGATCATGAGCTCCTTATTGCCAAATTCAGACTGACATTCAACAAAGTGGAGAAAACCACTAGACCATTCAGGTATGAACCTAAATCAAATCCATTATGACTATACAGTGGAAGTGAGAAATACATTTAAGGGACTAGATCTGATAGAGTGCGTGATGAACTATGGATGGAGGTTCGTGACATTGTGCAGGAGACAGGAATCAAGAACATCCCAAGAAAAAGAAATACAAAAAAGCAAAATGGCTATCTGAGGAGGCCTTACAAATAGCTGTGAAAAGAAGGGAAGTGAAAAGCAAAGGAGGAAAGGAAAGATATACCCATTTGAGTGCAGAGTTCCAAAGAGTAGCAAGGAGAAATAAGAAAGCCTTCCTTAGGGATCAATGCAAAGATATAGAGGAAAACTATAGAATGGGAAAGACTAGAGATCTATTCAAGAAAATTAGAGATACCAAGGGAACATTTCATGCAAAGATGGACACAATAAAGGACAGAAATCGTAGGGACCTAACAGAAGCAGAAGATATTAAGAAGAGGTGGCAACAATACACAGAAGAACTGTAAATAAACTTCATGACCCGCATAATCATGACAGTGTGCTCACTCACCTAGAGCCAGACATCCTGGAATGTGAAGTCAAGTGGGCCTTAGAAAGCATCACTACAAACAAAGCTAGTGGAGGTGATGGAATTCCAGTTGAGCTATTTCAAAACCCGAAAGACAATACTGTAAAAGTGCTGCACTCAATATGCCAGTAAATTTGGAAAAGTCAGCAGTGTCCACAGGACTGGAAAAGGTCAGTTTTCATTCCAATCCCAAAGAAAGGCCATGCCACAGAGTGCTCAAACTACCGCACAATTTCACTCATCTCACAAGCTAGTAAAATAATGCTTAAAATTCTCCAAGCCACTCTTCAGCAATATGTGAACTGTGAACTTCCAAATGTGCAAGCTGGGTTTAGAAAAGGCAGAGGAACCAGAGATCAAGTTGCCAACATCCTCTGGATGATGGCAAAAACAAGAGAGTTCCAGAAAAACATCTATTCCTGCTTTATTGACTCTGCCAAAGCCTTTGACTGTGTGCATCACAATAAACTGTGGAAAATTCTGAGAGAGATGGAAATACCAGACCACCTGACCTGCCTCTTGAGAAATCTCTATGCAGGTCAGGAAGCAACAGTTAGAACTGGACATGGAACAACAGACTGGTTCCAAATAGGAAAAGGACTACGTCAAGGCTGTATATTGTCACCCTGCTTATTTAACTTCTATGCAGAGTACATCATGAGAAACGCTGGACTGGAAGAAACACAAGCTGGAATCAAGATTGCCGGGAGAAATATCAAGAACCTCAGATATGCAGATGACACCACCCTTATGGCAGAAAGTGAAGAGGAACTCAAAAGCCTCCTGATGAAAGTGAAAGAGGAGAGTGAAAAAGTTGGCCTAAAGCTCAACATTCAGAAAACGAAGATCGTGGCATCTGGTCCCTTCACTTCATGGGAAATAGATGGGGAAACAGTGGAAACAGTGGCTGACTATTTTTCTGGGCTCCAAATTCACTGCAGCTGCTGATTGCAGCCTTGAAATGAAAAGATGCTTACTCCTTGGAAGGAAGTTATGACCAGCCTGTTGTGAAGTTGCTCATTTGTGTCCGAGTCTTTGTGACCCCATGGACTGTAGCCCACCAGGCTCCTCCATCCATGGAATTTTCTAGGCAAGAGTACTGGAGTAGGTTGCTATTCTCTTCTCCAGGGGATTTTCCCAACCCAGGGATTGAACCCAGGTCTCCTTCATTGTGGGCAGATGCTTTACTGTCTGAGCCACCAGGGAATCATGACCATCCTAGACAGCATATTAAAAAGCAGAGACATTACTTTGCCAACAAAGGTCCATCTAGTCAAGGCTATGGTTTTTCCAGTGGTCATGTATGGATGTGAGAGTTGAACTATAAAGAAAGCTGAGTGGCAAAGAACTGAAACTTTGAACTGTGGTGTTGGAGAAGACTCTTGAGAGTCCCTTGGACTGCAAGGAGATTCAACCAGTCCATCCTAAAGGAGATCAGTCCTGGGTGTTCACCGGAAGGACTGATGTTGAAGCTGAAACTCCAATACTTTAGCCACCTGATGTGAAGAGGTGACTCATTGGAAATGACCCTGATGCTAGTAAAGATTGAGGGCAGGAGGAGAAGGGGATATCAGAGGATGAGATGGTGGGATGGCATCACCGATTCAATGGACATGGGTTTGGGTGTATTCTGGGAGTCAGTGATGGACAGGGAGGCCTGATGTGCTTCGATTCATGGGGTCACAAAGAGTCAGACATGACTGAGCGAAGGAACTGAACTGAACTGATTGCCTAAATTCGTCTCCCTGTCGTTAGCATTATTTATATTGTTAAAATCAGTCCAAATGCATAAAACACTCAATATAAATGTAACTTAATTAAGCAAAGTATATTAATCAGAGTTCTCCATTTTACGATATTTAAGTGATTTCATTCTACCTTCTCAACCCACTTCCTTCCTTTTATTTTTGTAATAAATTTTGAATTTTTGATAGAAATACTTTATAAGTAGCAAAAAATGTATTTTAAAATATCCACTGGCAAACCATATTCACTTCAAATAACTATTGATATGGAATTTTTATAAATCTCATTTTAAATAAACACATTGTCTTTAACTTCAGTATTTATGGTTTAACCCTTGGAAAATCACTATTGCTGATGTGGATCTTTCAGCTCTGCTCAGATATATGTTTGGATTTAATGATGCATCATATTAATAGATGTTTTCCTCCAGAGGAACAAAAGAGTTATTATTGAATATTTTTAAAATTTTATTCAGAAAAACCAACAGATTTAGTCATTGAGTTTCATAGAACAAAAATAAATTACATGGATAAAAATTCTTTCAAATATTTTAATTGTATATAAGATTTTTCTAATTATTAAATTTTTCAAATAATTACATTAGTCATGTCATCCAAAAGAGTCCCCAAGGCTCTTTATTTTATTTATTTATTTATTTATTATTTTATTTATTTATTTGGAACAGGTCTGTAGCTTTATTTTTAAAAACAGCTTTTATACCTTGGGATGTACATACAGGGGAATGGAAGATGCAGTGTCATGCAGGGTCAGCAGTTCTGACCCTTATGGAAACCAGGCTTTCTTTCTGCATCAGTTCAGTTCAGTTCAGTTCAGTCGCTCAGTCGTGTCCAACTCTTTGTGACCCCACGAATCGCTGCACGCCAGGCCTCCCTGTCCATCACCAACTCCCGGAGTTCACTCAGACTCACATCCATTGAGTCACTGATGCCATCCAGCCATCTCATCCTCTGTCGTCCCCTTCTCCTCCTGCCCCTAATCCCTCCCAGCATCAGAGTCTTTTCCTATGAGTCAACTCTTCTCATGAGGTGGCCAAAGTACTGGAGTTTCAGCTTTAGCATCATTCTTTCTGTCATGTGAGTGTATGTTCCTCGGTTCTTTGCCCTGTCACAATAAAGATTTGGAGAGATGGACATTAAAGCCTTTGGGGCATCACAGCTCTCAGGTCTTGGACAAACCGTGTTATAGCTCTTAGGCAAATCAGTGTTATAGCTCTATTTTATTTAGGAGATAGCAGGAGAATCCATCCTTGAAGCATGAGGGCATGCCAACCCAAAGATTTGAAGGGAAGAGAGTGGAGGAGCGCGTGGGAGAGGGGGAGAAAGAGCGGGAGAGAGAGGGAAAGAGCACACACACGCGGGTGAGGAAGAGAGTGAGAAAGCACTTTGGCTCCTCCTTTTATATTTTCTTCCACCTGGGCCTGCCCTATGCAAATTGGGCTTTGCCAGGAGTGCTGTTTGTTCTACCTGAAGTCTTCACTCTGGTCCTCAGACCTCCTTTTGTTCTATTTTCGTGGGTTTTTCCCTTCCTTGTCTTTTAGCCACCACCATTTTGGACTCCTTTTCCCTATTCTACCTATCTAACATTCCCCCCTCAAGAGATGGGAGGCCCAGTTCTTTGGGAATAGGGATGTCAAAGTCTTTCTGGCTACTTCCTGCTGAACTGGGGCAGCGAGGAGTATTGGGCCTCCCCCTCTTGCTAGTCTCAAGCCTCAGAGTCCTTAGCAAACAGTAACTAACAGCTGATCAGTCACATGGCAATGGTCTTCAAGGAAATTTGTATATAGGCTGGTGTGTGGTAAATGATCTTTAAACCATTATTTATTTTACATCTTTTGATTTCAGGTTGAGATCTAGATGGATTTTCAAACAATAGAGCATCATACATGGTAGTAGATACCCATCAATAATCTATGAACTTTTTTTGCTGTAATGGTTTATTTTTGTTACAAATTCCTAAAATTAGAGTTTAAGCAAAATTTTAAATCTATGATCCTATTATTAAATATTTGAGAGTGTGCTAAGTTGCGTTAGTCATGTCCAACTCTTTGTGACCCTATGGATGATACCCTGCCAGGCTGCCATTTCATTGGCATTTTCCAGACAAAAATACTGGAGCAGGTTCCTCCATGTTCTCCTCCAAGGGATCTCCCTGACCCAGGGATGGAACTGACGTCTTTTGAGACTCCTGCATTGGCAGGCAAGCGTTTTTGTTTTTGTTTTTGTTTTTACCACTAGTGCCATCTGGAAAACCCATTAAATATTTGCTGTTATCAAATTTAGAGAGCTACATTTTCAGTACAAAAACAAATCTAGAATTTATGGTGAGCTATACATAGAGAATGCCACAATGGTTCACTCCACATTTTCATCAGTAGACATGATTGAAGAGAAGAAAATATGCCGCATATAACTGAGAAAATATAATAGGAGTTACAAACACTATTTGACAGACTTGAATTATGAGCCCTTACTTTATATACTCTTTAATATTTGTCTGTTATTTTAATTCCTGTAACAAATACAGATGGCACTAAAGATCAATATTAATAGAGGGATCACAACTTTTAATGGATGTAAAATTCAAAACAAATTAGTCAGGAGTTAACCTTTTAAAATGTAATTAAAACATAATTAGCAAGCAATTAATATGATGAGCTTCCTTTTCATGAAATTAATTCTGCTATCAAAATATAGGGGCAAGGATAAACAGCTTTCTTGGAGAATAAGATGTGCAACTCTGTAGATACTACAGTAGTATCTTATTCCACATTAAAATAAATTATTTGAGATATAGTGGAATTTCTTTACTGAAGACTGCATTTAAGTTATTAAACAAAATCCTTTCTGAGAAGAATTGAGAAATCTGACCTACAATAATAAATACTTGAAGTCAATAGTTTTACAGATTTATGCTCAAAGTGAAAAGTGGAAAAAAAAAAAAAAAAGTTACTTTAACTATAGGAAATAGAGATGAGCCCTAAACCCCATCATGAAGCAGGGAGATAAACATTACTGGAAGCATTTGCCTAAAACTAGGTGATTAATTCTTGCATATGTTGTAGTTGAAAGTTAGTTATCTTGTACAATTTTAACTTGAGTGATCTGTTATTCTAAGAGCTGCTGAATAGTAAATTGAATATGACATAAGTTTTGTGTATATGCATGACTAGACTTCAGTGTATGAATGATGAATGATAAATGCATTAAAATAAGAAAACATCCCAGAATATAACACTGAATCTTTACAGAGTCTAGAAAAATCAAGTATAGCATAGCCTAAAAAATCTAGGTAAATTATTGTCCAGTAATGTCTCACAGGGCTTACCAGGTGGCAGGCTGATGAATCCATCTGCCAATGTAGGAGACAGAGACTCAGTTTTGATCCCTGGGTGGAGGAAATCCCCTGAAGAAGGAAATGGCAACCTACTCCAGTACTCTTGCCTGGAGAATCCCATGTACAGAGGAGCCTGGCAGGCTGAAGTCCAAGGGGTGGCAAAGAGTCCAACACAACTGAGTGATTGAGCATGCATACAATGTCTCACAATTAATTGACTCATAAAATAAGCAATTTACTCTTCAGATAATGGGTCAAATGAAATAGGAAGCTCATAATAGGCCCACAATCACTGAGGATGGTCACTGCAGCCATGAAATTAAAGGCTGTTTGTTCCTTGGAAAGAAACCTATGACAAATCTAGACAATTAGAATCATGGCACCCAGTCCTATCACTTCATGGTGAATAGATGGGGAAACAATGGAAACAGTGAGAGACTTTTTTGGGGGAGTGGGGGATTTCCAAAATCACTGCAGTTGGCGATTGCAGCCATGAAATTAAAAGACACTTGCTCTTTGGGAGAAAAGCTATGACCAACTGATACAGCATGTTAAAAAGAAGAGACATTACTTTACCAACAAAGGACCGTCTAGTCAGAGCTTTGGTTTTTCCAGTAGTCGTGTATTGATGTGTGAGTTGGACTATAAAGAAAGCTAAGAACTGAAGAACTTATGTTTTGACCTGTGGTGTTGGAGAAGACTCTTGAGAGTCCCTTGGACTGCAAGGAAATCAAACCAGTCAATCCTAAAGGAAATCAGTCCTGAATATTCATTGGAAGGACAGATGATGAAGCTGAAATTCCAAAACATTGGTCACCTGATGCAAAGAACCCACTCACTGGAAAAAACCCTGATCCTGGGAAAGATTGAAGGCAGGAGGAGAAGGGACAAAATAGGATGAGATGTTTGAATGGCATCACTGACATGATGGAAATGAATTTGAGTAGGCCCTGGAAGTTGGTGATGGACAGGGACGCCTGGTGTGCTGCAGTCTATGGGGTGACAAAGAGTCAGACATGACTAAGTGACTGAACTGAACTGTTAATTGATATTTTTGAATTGTGGTGTTAGAGAAGATTCTTGAGTGTCCCTTTCACTGCAAGGAGATCAAATCAGTCAATCCTAAAGGAAAAGATCCTGATGTTGTGAAGGATTGAAGGTAAAAGGAGAAGGGGGCAACAGAGGGTGAGATGGTTAGATAGAGGGACTCACTTAAAGGACATGAGTTTGAGTAAACTCTGGGAGACAGTGAATGTCAGGGAAGCCTGGCATGCTCCAGCTTATGGGGTTGCAAAGAGTCAGACATGACTTAGCAACTAAACAACAGAAACAATTGAGTAGTTCATTTCATTCTCAAAGATGACCTCATGTGGGCTAATTCTGTTTTCTACATGGACCACAGCCTTTTCTAACTCAATGAAACTATGGGCCATGCTGTAGGGCCACCCAAAATGGACGGGTCATGGTGGAGAGTTCTGACAAAACCTGATCCACCCGAGAAGGGAATGACAAACCACTTCAGTACACACACATATTAAAGTGGCTTAAAGCAGTATGGGTGAGTTTTTGATTCTGTTTACACACAAACACCCTGTATATTGTCACCCTGCTTATTTAACTTACATACAGAGCACATCATGTGAAATGCCAGGCTGGATGAAGCACAAGCTGGAATCAAAATTGCCAGGAGAAATATCAATAACCTTAGATAGATAGATGACACCACCCTTATGGCAGAAACCGAAGAAAAACTAAAGAACCTCTTGATGAAAGTGAATGAAGAGATTGAAAAAATTGGCTTAAAACTCAACATTCAGAAAACAAAGATCATGGCAAATAAATGGAAAACAATGGAAACAGTGACACCATTTATTTTGGGGGGCTCGAAAATCAGTGCAGATGTTGACTGTAGCCATGATATTAAAAGATGCTTGCTCCTTGGAAGAAAAGCTATGACCAACCTAGACACCATATTCAAAAGCAGAGATATTATTTTGCCAACAAAGTTCCATCTAGTCGAGGCTATGGTTTTCACAGTAGTCATGCATAGATGTGAGAGTTGGAATATAAAGAAAGCTGAGTGATGCTTTCCAACTGTGGTGTTGGAGAATAATTTTGAGAGTCCCTCAGACAGCAAGGAGATCCCACCAGTCCATCCTAAAGGAAATAAGTTCTAAATATTCATTGGAAGGACTGATGCTGAAGCTAAAAACTCCAATACACTGCCACCTGACTCATTTGAAAAGACCCTGATGCTGGGAAATATTGAAGGCAGGAGGAGATGGGGATGACAGAGGATTAGATAATCAAATGGCATTACAGACTCAACACGCATGAGTTTGCATAAACTCCAGGAGTTGGTAATGGACAGGGAGGCCTGGTGTGCTTCAGTTCATGGGGTTTCAAAGAGTCATGCACAACTGAGTGCCTGAACTGAACTGAAGTTATTCCGCCTTGCTTATAAGGTGAATTTTTGAAGCTATACTGTCAATAGAATAGTGAGAGTGAAAAATAGCACTCAAGTGCATATATATTTATTGTGGATTTTAGAAAGTACAAAAATTGTGATGAAGTAAAAACTGGGTATATGGTGCTAGGCTAAGGAGTGTGATGGCAACCTGTGTGGAGGGAAGATTCTAATTCCCTTTTACCTTAATAGATTATGATTTCCACAGATATGATTTCTTCAATTACCGGAAGCATGATATTATTTATGAATGTGTCCTCATGTTCCTTATTACCCCTTTTAAATTTAGAAGAAAGTAACATTAAATTATCCCTGGCAAATGTTTAGTGCTGAGAAGAAAAACATATCATTTTTATTTCTGGCTTTCACACTAAATAAAAACCCAAACTCAAAGTAAATGTAGGGAGAATTATTGTTTAATTTAATCATTTCATTTTCCCTGGTATGTTTCTGCTCACATTGTAAAGGTTATGTGTATTATTTCCAGTTTCACGAGTTTTAGCATGACACTCATTTTTCTTATATTTTAATTTCATGCTAAGTTTTCTTTCTTTTTTTTTTTTTCTGTCTCCTGAGTCCTTTTTCAATTTTGCATAATCAGAGTGAAGAGAATTACCAGCTATAACAAAATCTTTGGAAGGCTTAATTTAATTTTCTAAAGTCAATCCTTTTTAAAATGACTTGTTTGTTAACTTGGAGAAAAAGGGACTTTCTTTATATCAATTATAAAAATAGAAAAAAAAAAAAAAAACACACACACACAAAAACCCAAAACCCAAAAATACCTGTTTACAAATGTTTATTTATCTAAACAGGATGACAGCATAGATGGAAAGAAAACTTGAATGTAAAATAGCTATAGCTTATCAATGGGCATTTATTTACAATCCTCACTATAAAGTCAGTCATTAGTTCAATAAGAATGTTCAGGAAGTTTACGATGAAGACTTCAAACTTATTTGAACCGTCATATTTGGAGTGCAATACTGAGCTTAGTTTACCATTGTTTTAAGAAAATAATTTACAATCATTAAGAATACTTTGTAATGTTATTTTATGATAAATCACATACTCATTTGTCTATAATTGTATCAAATACTTCCTTGCTATTTTGTGTCACCAAAACATGTCATCCATCATTCAAAGTTTGAAAACCTTCACCATTCTCTCTCTTCAAAGCAGTGACAGAAGGAAGTTGTAAATTAATTATCCTTCAATTAAAAATAAATAAACTGGAAAAGAGAAGGTGCCACAATGGATGCAATCTTTAAGATACTGTGTTTTTAATGCTGTCACTTGTTATTCTTGTGAACTAGAAACCCACCAGTTCGCCTTTGGCTACCTTATTCACAGTTTTTTTTTTTTTTTTTTTTTTTTTTTTTTTTTTTTCACACCAGGAATTGACTGAGATGTAACCTGCAGTTTGAACATTCTTTGGCATTGCCTTTCTTTGGGATTGGAATGAAAACTGACCTTTTCCAGTCCTGTGGCCGCTGGTGAGTTTTCCAAATTTGCTGGCATATTTAATGCAGCAGTTTCACAGCATCATCTTTCAGGATTTGAAATAGCTCAACTGGAATTCCATCACCTCCACTAGCTTTGTTTGTAGTGATGCTTCCTAAGGCCAACTTGACTTCCCATTCCAGGATGTCTGGCTCTAGATGAGTGATCACACCATCATGGTTATTTGGGTCATGAAGATTTTCTTTTGCATAGTTCTTCTGTGTATTGTTGCCACCTCTTCTTAATATCTTCTTCATCTGTTAGGTCCATATCATTTCTGTCCATTCTTGTGTCCATCTTTGCATGAAATGTTCCCTTGGTATCTCTGATTTTCTTGAAGAAATCTCTAGTCCTTCCTATTCTACTGTTTTCCTCTATTTCTTTACATTGATCACTGAGGAAGGCTTTCTTATCTCTCCTTGCTGTTCTTTGGAACTCTGCATTCAAATGGGTATATATTTCCTTTTCTTTGCTTTTTGCTTCTCTTCTTTTCACAGCTATTTGTAAGCCTTCCTCAGACAACCATTTGCCTTTTTGCATTTCTTTTTCTTGGGAATGTTTTCAATCCCTGCCTCCTGTACAACAGCACAAATCTCCGTCCATAGTTCTTCAAGCACTCTATCAGATCTAATCCCTTGAATCTATTTGTCACTTCCACTGTATAACTATGAGGGATCTGATTTAGATCATACCTGAATGATCTAGTGGTTTTCCCTACTTTCTTCAATTTAAGTCTGCAAAGAGATCCAAACAGTCAATCCTAAAGGAAATCAACCCTGAATATTCACTGGAAGGACTGATGCTAAAGCTGAAACTCCATTACTTTGGCCACTTGATGCTAAGAACTGACTCATTGGAAAAAACCCTGATGATGGGAATGATTGAAGGTGGGAGGAGAAGGGTTCGACACAGGATGAGATGGTAGGATGGCATCACCGACTCAGTGGACAAGAGTTTGAGTAAGCTCTGGGAGTTGGTGATGGACAGGGAAGCCTGGTGTGCTGCAGTCCATAGGTCTCAGAGTCGGACATGACTGAGCAACTGATCTGAACTGAACTGAGCCTGCTGTTGCCACATTGACCTAAATGTCAGGAAGTATTATTAAACATAGCTCCTCATCCACCTCCTTAAATTATTAGAAAATTTATAGACTGGGGTTACCATATTATACAACATTCAGCATAAATTTAATCAATATAGGTTATTGCCACATTTTTGTCACCTGAAATTATCATATTAAAGCAGCCTCATGTATAAACTCTAAAATTCATTTTCACTTAAATTAAATAGACACTTCAGCTAACAGAACTTTTTGAAGTCCCTCAGAGCATGTTACCAGCACCTACTCATAGTTTATTTCCCTCGGTTTTGATCATTGTGATGCTATAGACTGATGGTATAGATTCTCTAGATATATTCCAGAAGTCATATCAATCACCATTTTCACCGATTCAGACAAAAATTTCTATAAGCCCAAACTTTTATATCACATTGTCAATTTATCATTGCCTATTTGATAACTCCTAGTCACATAATGTACCAAATAATAACAATTTTGAAGCTTTCCTGTTTACACTTCCCTCTCTGTTCTTTCTGCTCTCTTCAATACACATTTATCAAAGCCAGAAATCTGGGTGGATTCTTTTATTTGCTTGCTTATTTGTTTATTACCATTTAATCTACTTAATCAAAATGTTCTATAGTACTTCTCTTTAAATATATATTCATATTCTCATTCTCTTCCACCTCTGAAATTAATCTCAATATTTTCCCTACTCATACAATCCTGTGATATATTTCCATCTTGGACATCATCTAGTGATGATCTGGCCCTTGTTAGGTCACTCTAGATACACAGGTATTTTGAATAACCCTAGAAAATTTCACAGTGTTTATATTAGGTCTTTCCACCTTATGAAGCAACTATTTAAGGAGATTAAATTTCTCATCATTATCCTTTATAATTCATGTACATTCATTAAATTATGTTCTTTTAAAAACTACAGTCCAATATGTTATTTCATTAGGAATGATGTTTTCCTAATAAGAAATAAAAATATTCCATGACACTAACATTAATAGCAAAATTAATGAGCAGCATGGATTGGAAAATAGATGTAATTCTGACTCTTGTAAAGGGATCCTGCAAAATTATACACTATGCATGTTGGCTAAACATACAGGGAAGCACAAGGGAAATATTGTTGTACTTATATTTTGAATCCCTGCTTGCAGTCTTCCCCCTAATGCACTGGCTTTATCTAGAATTCTGAAAAAGATGAAACAGTCCCTCATACTTCCCCAGGTTTAGCTCAGACATGTGACCTTTACATTGTTCTTGCACTGAGTACCCATACCTCATGTAACCAAATCATGTTCAGATAATAGAAAATGTCTTTTCTCTTTGTAGAAGTACTTAGTAGTTCTCCAAGTTCAAAGGCAAGTATATAGATCTTGCTGTCTGAAACTGGACTTTTAGGCAGGGAGCAAAAGGATTCTTAAGTATAATTCATTTGGTAAATAAGGCTAATATCTTAGCATCTTCAAGGGGCATAATTCTGAAAAATCAATTTGGTGAGGGAAAAAATCATTAATCTCGGAGAAGAATTTTACACATCCCAAGAAAGTCACATGAAGAGTAGGCCTGAGTTATGGTTGTCAAGACAACCATAGTTTTAGTTTATCTACTAAACAAGACTCCATTATCCTCAGTCGCACCATGGATGTTAATTAGAATGCCATGTCCTTCTGCAAGGAGTGTTAGGATGCTGTTCTCAGAAAGGCTAATCAATATATGAGATTCCTCATTAAGGTAACCCAGACAAATACATTATGACCTAATTTTATTTCATCTACCCAGTAAATCAACTGTGAGAATAAGAAATGACCCATGTGTTTTGGGAGCTAGATGTATTTACAGACAACCCAATTTGGATTAAAAACCCGTGTGTGTGTGTGTGTGTGTGTGTGTGTGTGTGTGTGTGTGTGTGTATGTGTGTGTGTGTGTGTGTATAAAGATATCAAACCAAAGAGAAATTAATAATACTTTATTGAACCACATTTGAATTTTGCATTCCTTTCTTACAGGTGAATATAGATTATGATGGTGAAAAGGATTCTTGCTATATGCTAATTATTTGCAGTGATCTGGACAAAGAATTATATTAGGACATCAAGGTGATGGTAATATAAACATAGCAAAATTTATTGATGCTTACAAGTCTAATAATTTTAACATATTTTTATTTATGTTAGGAATGGTCTCTAAAATCTCTAAATCTGCTTTATTTTTGACATCCTTATAACTCAAATTATTTAGAGTTTTCACTCTATACTAAACACTCTGCTATAATTTGTGTCTATTTTATTTAAATCTTTAGCAGAGAAGTTTAAAGAAGAGTGAAGAAAGCTGAGCGCTGAAGAATTGATGCTTTTGAACTGTGATGTTGGAGAAGACTCTCGAGAGTCCCTTGGACTGCAAGGAGATCCAACCAGTCCATTCTAAAGGAGATCAGCCCTGGGATTTCTTTGAAAGGAATGATTCTAAATCTGAAACCCCAGTACTTTGGCCACCTCATGCGAAGGGTTGACTCATTGGAAAAGACTCTGATGCTAGGAGGTATTGGGGGAAGGAGGAGGTGGGACGACAGAGGATGAGATGGCTGGATGGCATCACTGACTCGATGGACGTGAGTCTGAGTGAACTCGGGGAGTTGGTGATGGACAGGGAGGCCTGGCGTGCTGCGATTCATGGGGTCTCAAAGAATCGGACATGACTGAGCGACTGAAATGAACTGAACTGAACTGATATACTCTGAAAAATACTAATAAAAAAATAAAGCATGGAATTAAGCATTGTACTACAGTGGTCAGTATTTAAATTTACAGTCCAGTATCCTTGCTTGGAGAATTCAATGGAGAGAGGCACTGGTGGGCTATAGTCATTGGAGTTGAAAATAGTATGACAGGATGGAGTGACTAACACTTTCACTTTTTTCAAAGAGAGATTAATAGTAATAAACCTATTACAGAGTAAACATGAGAATTAAGGTAGTATAAAGTCACAAAATGTAAATATTCCTTATTTCCTCTTATTTTTTCTTAAATGTATTTTAGTAATAAAATGACTTAAGTTTAATGGAAGCAGTGATCCTCAAGAAAAATTGTATGGAACATGAATCAGGATTGAGACTTTTGAGCTTTAAACTTTGGATAATTTGAGACCTTATTTATGGTGACCAACATGTAAGAAAGTAGAAAAAGCATTTACTGTTGTTCAGTCACTCAGTTGAGTCTGACTCTTTGCGACCCCATGGACTACAGCACTCCAGGCCTCCCTGTCCTTCACCAACTCTGGGGGCTTGCTTAAATTCATGTTCATTGAATCACTGATGCCATCCAACCATCGCATCCTCTGTCATCCCCTTCTCCTGCATCAGGGTCTTTAATATTGTGTCAGCTTTTCACATCAGGTGGCCAAAGTATTGAAGCTTTAATTTCAGCATCAGTCCTTCCAGTGAATATTCAGGATTGATTTCCTTTGAGATTGACTGTTTGATCTTCTTGCAGTCCAAGGGACTCTCAAAAGTCTTCTCCAACACCACAGTTTGAAAGCGTCTATTCTTCAGCTTTTAGCCTTCTTTATGGTCCAACTCTTGCATCCATACATGACTACTGGAAAAAAATATATAGCTTTGACTATTGAATCTTTGTTGGCAAAGTAATGTCTCTGCTTTTTAACATGCTGTCTAGGTTTGTAATAGATTTTCTTCCAAGGAGCAAGCGTTTTTTAATTTCGTGGCTGCAGTCACCATCTGAGGTGACTATGGAGCCCAAGAAAATAAAGTCTGTCACTGTTTCTTATTGATTCCCATTTATTTGTCATGAAGTGACGGGATTGGATACCATAATCTTAGTTTTTTGAATCTTGAATTTTAAGCTAGCTTTTTACTCTCCTATTTCACCTTCATCAATAGGTTCTTTAGTCCTTCTTTGCTTTCTGCCATAAGGGTGGTATCATCTGCATCTCTGAGGTTACTGATATTTCTCCCTGCAGTCTTAATTCCAGTTTGTGCTTCATCCAGCTTGGCATTTCACATAAGCAGGGTGACAATATGCCTTGATGTATTTCTTTCCCAATCTGAGCCAGTCTGTTGTTCCATGTCCAGTTCTAACTGTTGCTTCTTGACCTGCATGGGGGTTTCTTAGGAGGCAGGTGAAGTGGTCTGTTATTCCCATCTCTTGAAGAATTTTCTGCAACTTGTTGCAATCGACACAGTCAAAGGCTTTAGTGTAGTCAATGAAGCAGCTGTTTTTCTGGAATTATCTTGCTTTTTCTATGATCTCTTTTTACAGTATGGAAAGGAAAGGCATAAATCAGTTACATGATAAAAAAGCAAAGTGAATATTAAAAGAGAATGGATTAACTCATCACTGATTTTGTAGTGTAACAAAGAGGCAATGTGTGTTTGTGTTCTCAGTTATGTCTGACTCTTTATGACCCCTGTAGCCCACCATGCACGTTCCTCTGTCTATGGGATTTTCTAGGCAAAAATCCTGGAACTGGTTGCCAGGTGATTTTTCATGCTGAGGAATCAAACCTATATTTTTTGTGTCTCCGGTATTGGCAGGCGGATTCTTTGCCTCTAAGCCACAAGGATAGCCCATTTTTCTGGCTTATAGTGATTAGGATTAGCTATATTTATGAATTCAAAATCTTAATTTTCAATTAATAGAGTCTTACTGCCATGCATAAGATATAAGAAAAACACAAGACTATTGTCTGGAAGACATTGTTGCTCAAAAAAGCAAAAAAAAAAAAAAAAAAGACTTTCAAAGACACAAGTAAGCAGACCATATTTTCCTAAGGGAGATCACAAAGGTGTGGAGTATTACTTTATGCCAAGCCCTGAGACTATTTGAAGGAAGTGAAACTAACACCAGAATTGAAATATAAAGCAACACACAAGTCATTTACTGTGAAAAAGGGAAAGTGGTATCACCAAAGTACAGTCACATGTGGGAAGAGATCTTCCCAGAGACAGTCTAACGGCAGAAAAAAGCATTGTCCCTATTAATCAAAATAGGAAATTGTTGTTACCTAAGGAACAATTTTAGATACATTAGAATATTCCTCTAGATGAGAAAGCGGTGCTGTCAGTGACAATTTTTCTATTATATGATGGTGCAGTACATTTGCATTATTGATTCATCCATGTTTAAATTCAAGTGAAAGGTTACATGAGGATGTAAATACATGAATGGTTTTCTTAAGTGTAAACATTTCAAAAAGTGTATGTTGCTTATATGTGCATATTTGAAGGTTGCATTTCCTACAGATATCACAAAATAATTAATATCTAAGTAGAGATATAAGGGTTTCCCAGGTAGTGCAGTGGTTAAAGAACCCACCTGCCACTCCAGGAAACGCAGGAGATATGAGTTGGATACCTGGGTCAGGGAGATTACTTGAAGTAGGAAATGGAATATCCACTCCAGTATTCTTGCCTGAAAAACTCCATGGACAGAGGAGCCTGGTGAGCTATTGTCTATGGCTTGCAAAGCACTGGACACTGAGCAACTGAGCATACACACATGCAAGTAGAGATACAGTAAAAACAAGGATCAGATAGAATATTTTGAGGTAGAATTGTTGAAACTGGAAATATCACAGATATTTATTTCAAGATTATTTAAAGCTTTTAAAATTTAGAATTTAATATATTTCAGAAGAACAGAAATAGTACAGAAGATACTGTTATATTTGTCACTCATATTCTATTAGTGTTAAAATCTAATGATATATACTGACGTGTTCTGTTTCGAAGTTCTCTTGCTTGGGTTTCCTTTAACTTTTTGATTTTATAGGTTTATATATTTTGCCTATGTTCAAAACTTAGCAATTAACTAAGGGCTTCCCTTGAGACCTGGTTTCGATCCCTGAATTGGTAAGATCCCCTGGTGATGGGAAAGGCTACCCACTCCACTATTCTGGCCTGGAGAATTCCATGGACTAACAGTCCATGGGGTCACAGAGTTGGACTTGACTGAGCAACTTTCACTTTCACCTTTCGCTTCATTTTCAAAACTTAGTCATTAACTTGGGTAGCATAGCAATGGTCAAATTACAGACTACATCTGATTTTTCTGTTTTTTTTTTTTTTTTTTCACTACTGTCGTTTCTTCACTCCAGGATACAATATAGGAAATTACATTGTATGTATATATTGTGTCACCTTGGCCTACTTTAATCTGCAACATTTTCTCTCATTAAAAAAATAAAATAAAATTAGACACTTTTGAATGGTACTAGTCAAATAACTTATAGACCACTATCCTCCTACATGGAAATGTGCAAATACCAGAGGTTGTGCTCTTCTCATCTCACCCTATCAAGAGATACCCAATATCAGCATGACTCAGTCTCAGTGACCACTTTGATTGCTTAATGTGGTATTTGTTAGCTTTCTGTACTATAAAGTTACTACTTTTTCCTTTCCAAACTCTATTGTATAGAAGCAAATACTAAGTTCAAGAGGAAGGGAACAGGGAACCAAAATTCATTTCTGGACATGTGTAAAAATCACCATAGTAATTGTATATTTTGAAGGAGATTTTTTTAAGCTGTGCTACTGTTCTGCTTCTCAAAGTTTTGACCAGAAATTTGAAGATTAATTGGCCCATAACAACCATCACTGTGGTGCTCTACCGTTGTATTTTGATTAACTATTAAAAATTTCTTTATGACCATTGTTAAAGATGACAAGGAAGACTTTATTCTGGAAGAACTTCAGCTGTAGGAGAGAGAGAAATCAGGCTCGACTAATAATAACACTAAGGAAAAGTAGAAATTTATAGTGAAAGAGTAGCACAGGAGTCAGCAGATGAAACTTACTAAAGGAGGAAAGAAATCTGGCTAAACCAAAATGACAAGATTCTTGTACAAAGGCCAGATGGTCAGGAAGCATCTAGGGGATGGTAGGGGATGGTAAGTGATGAGGAATTTGATCAAATATCAAAGATGATCATATATTATGGGTGGGGAATTTTTGTTTAACTTAGCTGGATTCTTGCTCTTAAAAACATGGCCCAAGGATGGAACCTCACTGAAGAAAGAGCTTAGAGGAGCCTAACTAATATTTGACTAAGAAGAATCTTTGCTACTACCTCATTCCTTCTACATTTACCATTAGAATTATTCATTAAGGAAGATTTGTACCTTCTCTTCAATTTATTGTTTTACTCAATAAGTTGATATCAAAATATCAGTTTGATATCCTAAATATTTGTTTTAGGGTAGGTCACATGGGCATAAAATTCTCTTAGATTACCTTTTTTTACATTGTCTTGAATTCTCCTTCATCCCTGAAGCATTTTTTTGGGGGGGAGGGTGGAAAAGAGGGCTGGGTTTATGATTCTGGATTAGAAGTTTTATTCCTTCAGAACTTCAAAAATATTTTGGCACTTCTTGTCTAGATGGTTTCTGATGGGAAATCTGCTTTCATGTCAATTGTTTTTCCCTTGCAGGTAAAGTGTCTTTTTTCTCTGGTTGATATTTTTGACAAATTTTTGAAAAGTTTGCCCACTGTTTCTTCACATACTTTAAAAAATTTTCAGTCCCACTCTCTTCTCTTCCAGAATTCTAGGGATAAAAATATTAGATGTTTCACTGTATCCCTACAGTTGCCCCAAACTTTGTTCATTTGTTTTTAGCCTGCTTTCTGTCTTTTGTTTAAGTTGGTCAGTGTCTAAAATTTCACTTCTTATTCAGGGATTCTTTTTCCTGTTTTCTTTGTTCAGCTCTTTAGCCCATCCAGCGTTTATCCTTTCCCACCCATCAGCCAAGGCTAGAATTTATGTTTCCCCGTTTCTGTCTTCAGATGCCTATTGCAGTGAATATCCTGCACTGCAGATTACATTTTCTTTAAAAATCCACGTATATTAAAGGATATACATGTATATTTTATATCATATTGTGAACATATATCTATGTATATATCATATTTAGTATATCTCTCTATATATATTTATGTTTATGTGATGTCTCTGGGTGGATTTTGGAAGTGGCTACCAAATCAACCCCAAATGGGATAATTTTCTAAGTATTCTCCCTGATCTTTCACATAAACACCTGGTGAATTTCTAAAAAGAACAGCCTGCCAGTACCTGCAAATCTCCTTTGTCTCAGGTCTCCTAGAGTTTCACTCTGTCATGTTAACCCAAAGTCAGTCTTTAGCAACTTAAATATTTTAGTTGAATCCACTAGCCAATTTATATGACCAGGTATCTGTACTAAATAAGCAAATCCTCAAATTCCATTTTTCTTCTGAGGGACCTATCTTTGTTTATGTTTCTGGTAAGTAGTTTGAACTTCATTTCTCCAATGTTTTTGAGAAAAATCATTAATTTGTAGTTAGTGAAGCTTTTTCTTATTCTCAGGATGGGGTAGCATTCTTTCCAGAGCTTTCAAACTCTTACTTGAAAGCTGAAAAGTAGTTCTGCTTTTAGGTCAAAATGTGAAAAGCTGGAAAGAGAAAGAATAAGATAAAAAGCTATACAAACTATAGAGGGATTTTGAGATAGAGATATTAAAACTTAAACCTATTGTCATCTCATCTCAAAAGCATTTTATCAATGGCTATACTAATTAAATAAGCTAATTGGAAGAGTAGTTATTTTTGTTTTCCATAAAATCCTGAAGTTTGAATGACCAATCTGTAAGGAATCCATATCTAATTGGTTTAAGAAAAAACATACAGTATTGAACCCATTTTTTTCCAGCTACAGCAAAGCATTTTGAATAGTCTGATTAAAAACAATAGGATTAGAATTGATATTACATTTTCGCACAAATAGCAAAAATGGTATAAAATGCATGAAAGGCAATTGAGTAATTTCTGTGCTATAAATAATACTATTACACACATACAAAATTTAGCAGTACTCTTTTTACATTCAATTGGCTAAACTAGAATTAATTTTATCACACCTTATTTAATTATAATTTTGCATTACAGCATGCTTTATAAGATAATGTTCCATAAATTTGATGAAATAGAAGCCACAAGATGAAACATTGATTTGGTTAACTTAACAAATGTTATCTTCCTGAGCAACTGTAGAGTTGTTTTCACTCTTTATCAAACACATTTTCCCTCAAATACAATATTGCAATTATAGGCCGTGCATGAAAATGTCTGTGCATTGTACTAGTGCCAATGAGTAATCTCCTGTTTGAGGCTATAAACCTTTCAGTTCAGCTGTTCAATGCATGTTTACACAAGCTCACATCTTCCCACTCAACGAAATTTCTAAAAGAGCACAGCTCAGTGAAAAATTGAAGAGAGAATGATGAGTGGAAAACAAGTCTATTCTTAACAAGCTATAATCAAATCATTATATGAAGCTCTATTCTTTATTCTGCACTTGGTATGATCGTCCTTCAAGCAAAAAAAAAAAAAAAAAAGAGAGAGAATAGGAAAAAGAAGTTGGCAAAGTTACAATTCAAAATAAAATTCAACGTATCTTTAAAAAATAGATGCTGAGTCACATACATACACACATACACACAAAAGATCATTAAAGGTATTTTTTCAAATAGTTCTGTAAAAGTTTCCAGATGCAGGCTAATGTGGAATATTACAATCCAATTAAAGTTAGGTCCCATAACTGAAAATCACAGGTATATATTCAGGAGGTAACACATTCCTCAGATTTCTAAGCCCCAATATTCAAGAACCAAAAAAAAAGCTGAGTTACTAAAAGCAAACACAGACAGGAAAATATAGATAACACCCCATAAATTACTTACCTGGATGAATATTTTCACTCTTATCACCACTAGATCATGTTTTCATCAAATTACAAAACAAGGTGATCAGAGGTAAAAATCTCTGTTTTACTCTTAGAAAAAATAGTATGCTACAGTGAAAAGCAGAAACAACTCATTAATGATACATCCACAGCTGCAAGAAGGGAAAAATGATCCCGAATCTGTACCCAACACACAGACAGACAGATGTGTGGTAGGCTAAAAGCAGGTGTTTAATTTCATTTGAAAGATTCTGCAGTCAGCTATTGTAAATGAAATCAATCCAAATCAAGTCTAACCCTGCTTCCTAGAGTTTTTTTTTTTTTTTTTTTTTCCTTTTGAACAGCCAGTTTTAAAATAGTAGTAGTAGTACTAGTTGTTCAATCACGTCCAACTCTTTGTGATCCCATGGACTTCAGCCTCTGTCCATTGAATTATCCAGGCAAGAAGACTGGAGTGGGATTGAACCTGGGTCTTCCTCATTACAGGCAGATTTTTTACTGTACTTTTATTCTAATCAAATCATTTAAAAATGTGATAATTCAACACCAATATATCTGCTATTAATTGATAAACAGGATATATGACTATTGTAATAGGTTATTATGTTATAAAATATGTAAATAAAGTTAACGTTTTCAAATATATGTTAAAGATAAACTTTATTGACTTTATATTTGGTACAGATAAACCCTTATTAAAGCTTTTGCTCTATCATTTTGATGAGGGCAATGTGATTGTATGTTTTTCAGTTTCTTTTGTTTTCATTTAGTTGAAAGTTAGACCTGATTATAACTTCATATAATTTAACACTTGGTTTTAATGTGATGGCTGGAAATATACTTCACAAGTATCCATGTTCATCATTGGCTCCACTTACTAAACTATTTTCAAACTATTATAACTATTTCCCATTATTTAAGCAAATATACATATTTATATAATATATGCATATAAATGTATAGAGGCAAATAGTTCTACATACACACATATTCATATATACATGAACATGCACACACAAAACACACATAATCTGTTATGTGTATCATCACTGCAAGTTCAAGTTCTTTTAGCATTTCTCCCACTGAGAGGTGGAAGTTTATGTTCCATCTCCTTGTCTTATCAAGCTTTTGACTGCTTCATCTAAAGGAGAATGGCAAAAGTGATGTTATATGACATCTGAAGCTACATTATAAAAGCAATGCATTTCTTTTCCATCTTGGTCACTGGAGCTCTCAGGGTTAGAACCATGAGGTGACAAGTACTAATTACCACAAGGCCACTTTGCTGCAGGAGAAAAGAAACATATAGTTGTACAAATCATCCACCATTCCTGATTAGAACTTAAAAAAAAGTATCAAATGCATATCCAAAAATCTTAATGTTGGGAAAGAATATTTATTATCTTTTGAGGCTTTGTTCGGCAGGGTAAAATAATGTTTTACCTTCCCACATGTTATAAAAAGATATGCAGAGCATATTACTGTGTAGCAGGAGTATGTGATGTCACCTACAGTGCAACTATATCTGCTTTAATGCAGGAGTTCTTTGTGTTCTTTGCTTTAAGCAGATATGATGTTTTGTTTTACTCTATTGAAAACTGTTACTGTGCCAATTATAACTTTAATTAAAATCCATTCCTCTTATACATGAGAATGATTATTTTTGATGCTTTCTGCTTCAATAGGTCTCAGGAATAGTCTTATATGTTTATTTTTACCAGATTTTCAATTTATCTATGGTAGCTAATTCTCACTACTGTTAGTGTCTTTGAACCAGAAATTACTATTTCCCCCATTTTTTTAAGTTCAGTAGTTTAGTTCAAATTATTACTTTGCTTAATTTAATATTGTTGTTGTCATAACACAAAACCTTTTTCACATATAGCTTTGCCTCAAAAAATATCATTATATTTCAAACAGTTAACTCATGTATTCTAGAGAATAAATTCAATGAGGAATTCTTTCAATAGACTATTTTTAATCATAGTTTTGATTCATACAGAAACATTGTGAAACTATTTGGGACAACTTTTTGGAGAGCAAAGACTGTATTTCAAAGTAATTCTACTCTGTCAGGAAGGTAAATATATCATTTACCTAAAAAGTAAAGCGTTTCACAAAGTACAATTATATTTTGGGAGATATTGTCTAAACATCTTAAAATTTTGATATGAGAATGTAGTAAAATCAAATGTTAATAAATAATCCCAATTTATGTTTTATTTTGTGTTGCTGAAAATATCTAATGTCTATTTCTCCTAGTTAAGAGTTTTCTTACATTGCCTTTTCAGTTTACTAACACAATAATATAGAATTAAGTAGTCATTGAGATATATATCTACATACATATGTATCATATTTTATATATATATACTTATGTGAACTAATGATTTAATCTGAAAAAAATATTTTTTTCTAAAGCACTTTTGCTTCATTTAAGCATCATTTTTAAATTTCCAAGGCATATGTGACTTTTACTGAAAGTACTTTCTTTCAAAATTGATCTGTTTGGTTTGACAGAAAACAACAAAATTCTTAAAAGCAATTATCTTTCAATTAAAAAATAATTAAAAAAGAAGAAATGAGTCAATTCGACCCCCCTCAAAAAAAGACTGACCTCTTCAATTCAGTGATACAAAGCATTCAGTTTTTATGGACTTCTTATTCTAAAGCAAGATAACAGGTGAGAAAAGCAGATATTAATAACATAATAAAACAATGTCCACAATTTATTTCTTAAAAAATTAACTTATTGATATAGATTCTCATTATTAAAATGTTTATTTCCTCTATTTCAATATTTTAAAGTATTTCTTATTTGTACAAGCTTTCCCCCCACCCATACAATCTGAATGTTTGTGGCATCTTTCAATTCATTCATGTTTTAGATTCTTTTTTCCTACTTTAATCAGTTATAACATATTTATTGAGCTTCCCTGGTGGCTCAGATGGTAAAGTGTCTGCCCGCAATGTGGGAGACCTGGGTTCAATACCTGGGTTGGGAAGATCTCCTGGAGAAGGCAATGGCAGCCGCCTCCAGTGTCTACAATTTATTTCTTAAAAGATTAACTTATTGATATAGATTCTCATTACTAAAATGTTTACTTCCTCTATTTCATTATTTTAAAGTATTTCTTATTTGCACACGCTTTTTTTTTCTCCATACAATCTGAATGTTTGTGGCATGTTTCAACTCATTCATGTTTTAGATTCTTCTTTCTTACTTTAATCAGTTATAACATACTTATTACATATAGCCTGATTCAAAAAATCAGTCATCATAAATTCATGGCTTTGGAATTATCTTTTCTTACTTTGCTTTCCTTTGCCTATGGAAGATCTCGTCCTCTCCTTCCCACTCCCCAACCCCATTTTGAATATACAAGGCTTTGTTTTAGAAATCATTTGTGATCTGGGTTGAGTGTTTTTAGAGCCAAAAAAAATTTAACATTGCTGTTATGTGTCTTATGTTGAGAAAAGACTATAAGGAACAATCTGGGACAAGAAGGAAAGAAATAATTGATCAGTGATTGGGGACAGCCACTTTCAGACTGGGAGATGATAGGATAGGTGTCATATACTTATGTTTTGCTTGCAGCAGCCATAGTTTATACTTGTTGCCTTCCCTTCTTATTCAATTTAACATTTTTTTTTTCAGATTTTCCTTTTTATAGCAAGATACTTTTTTTCCCTTCTTCAACTTTTCCCAGACTCACCCTAATAGACACTTAGTTTCCGAGGACAAAGTATGCCTTTAATCAATACTTAAGCATCAGATTGCAGTGCCTCAATTTTTAATTTTTTTTAATTGAAATGTAGTTGATTTACAATGTTGTATTAGTTTCATATATTTGTGTATGTATATCTATTCTTTTTCAGATTCTCTTCCTTTATAGGTTGTTACAAAATATTGAAATAATCCCTCGTGCTACCTGATAGGTCTTTATTGTGTATCTATTTTATACATAGTAAATTTTGTCTGCTAATTCCAAGTTTTTAATTTACCCCTCCACTGTGCCATCTTGCCTTTGGTAACCATAAGTTTGTTTTCTATGTCCGTGTGTCTGCTTGTTTTTTAAATAGATTCATTTATATTATTATTTAGTTTCCTCATTAAGCTGTATAATATGGTATTGTTTTTTGCTCTCTGGCTTACTTCACTTAGTATGATAATATCTAGGTCCACCCATGTTACTGCAATGGCATTATTTCCTTCTTTTTTATGGCTGATTTTTCATTATATATATATATATCCATTATATATATCTACACACATATATACATATCCATTATATATACATATATATGTATATATCTTCTTTATCCATTTTTATGTTGATGAATACGTACATTGGCTCCATGCCTTGGCTATTGTAAATAGTGCTGCAGTGAATATTGGATGTATGTATCTTTTCAAATTATGATTTTTCTCTTGGTATTTACCCAGGAATTTGATCGCAGGATCTTACTGTAGCTCTACTTTTAGTTTTTAAAAGGAATTTCCATACTACTCTCTACAGTGGCTGCTCTCCATAATGGCTGTATCACAGTGTAAGAGGGTCTCTTTTTTTCCCTACATTTCTCCAGCACTTAATATTTACCATGATGTCCGTTCTGACTGATGTGACGTGATTCCTCATTATAACTTTGATTTGCATTTCTCTAATAGTGATGTTGAGTGTCTTTTCGCATGCCTTTTAGCCATCTGTATGTCTTCTTTGGAGAAATGTCTGTTTAGATCTTCTGCCCATTTTTTAATTGGGTTGTGTTTTTTGTTGTTGTTTAATTATTTTAATATAAAGAGCTGTATGAGTTGTTTGGATATTAATTCCTTGTTGATTGCAGCTTTTGCAAATATTTTCTCCGGTTCTGGATTCTGAGGTTATCTTTTTTGTTTTGTTTGTGGTTGCCTTTGTTATGTAAAAACTTTTAAGTTTAACTAAGATCCATTTGTTTTGCTTGCTTTTCTGGTTTTTATTTCCAAAATTCTAGGAGATAGGTCCAAAAAGATATTACTGCAATTTATGTCAAGTGTACTGCCTATGATTTCCTTTTCAAGAGTTTTATAGTATCGAGTTTTACATTTAAGTCTTTAATCCATTTTAGTTTATCTTTATGTCAGGGAGTGTTATCATTTCATTCTTTTACAGGTAATTGTCCAGTTTTCCCAATGCCACTGATTGAAGAGACTGTCTTTTCTCCGTGGCATATTATTGTCTCTTTTATCTCAAGAAATTTGGTGATGACTAGAAAGCATCACTACAAACAAAGCTAGTGGAGGTGATGGAATTAGAGCTATTTCAAATCCTGAAAGATGATGCTGTGAAAGTGCTGCACTCAATAGGCCAGCAAATTTGGAAAACTCAGCAGTGGCCACAGGACTGGAAAAGGTCAGTTTTCATTCCAATCCCAAAGAAAGGCAATGCCAAAGAATGCTCAAACTACCACACAATTGCACTCATCTCACACGCTAGTAAAGTAATGCTCAAAATTCTCCAAGCCAGGCTTCAGCAATACGTGAACCTTGAAATTCCAAATATGCAAGCTGGTTTTAGAAAAGGCAGAGGAACCAGAGATCAAATTGCCAACATCTGCTGGATCATGAAAAAAGCAAGAGAGTTCCAGAAAAACATCTATTTCTGCTTTATTGACTGTGCCAATGCCTTTGATTGTGTGAATCACAATAAACTGTGGAAAATTCTGAAAGAGATGTGAATACCAGACCACCTGACCTGCCTCTTGAGAAATCTGTATGCAGGCCAGAAGCAACAGTTAGAACTGGACATGGAACAACAGACTGGTTCCAAATACGAAAAGGAGTACGTCAAGGCTCTGTATTGTCACCCTGCTTATCTAACTTATATGCAGAGTACATCATGAGAAACGCTGGACTGCAAGAAGCACAAGCTGGAATCAAAATTGCCAGGAGAAATATCAGTAACCTCAGATATGCAGATGACACCACCCTTATGACAGAAAGTAAAGAGGAACTAAGGAGCCTCTTGATTAAAGGGAAAGAGGAGAGTGAAAAAGTTGGCTTAAAGCTCAACATTCAGAAAACGAACATCATGGCATCTGGTCCCATCACTTCATGGGAAATAGATGGGGAAACAGTGGAAACAGTGTCAGACTTTATTTTTGGGGGCTCCAAAATCACTGCAGATGGTGATTGCTACCATAAAATTAAAAGACGCTTACTCCTTGGAAGAAAAGTTATGACCAACAAAGATAGCATATTCAAAAGCAGAGACATTACTTTACCGACTATGGTCCGTCTAGTCAAGGCTATGGGTTTTCCAGTAGTCATGTATGGATGTGAGAGTTGGACTGTGAAGAAGGCTGAGCGCTGAAGAATTGATGCTTTTGAACTGTCGTATTGGAGAAGACTCTTGGGAGTCCCTTGGACGGCAAGGATATCCAACCAGTCCATTCTGAAGGAGATCAGCCCTGGGTGTTCTTTGGAAGGAATAATGCTAAAGCTGAAACTTCAATACTTTGGCCACCTCATGGGAAGAGTTGACTCATTGGAAAATACTTTGATGCTGGGAGGGATTGGGGGCAGGAGGAAAAGGGGACGACAGAGAATGAGATGGCTGAATGGCATCACTGACTCGATGGACACGAGTCTGGGTGAACTCTGGGAGTTGGTGGTGGACAGGGAAGCCTGGTCTGCTGAGATTCATGGGGTTGCAAAGAGTCGGACACGACTGAGCAAGTGAACTGAACTGATGTGACTCAAATAAAATGGTAGTATTTGCATCCATAATGAAAGCTATTTGAGTGTGCTCATGTGGACCACAAATGTGTGGAGTGAATGATAACTTACTTATTTTTAGAAGACTATCTCACAAGAAGAGGAATTCTCACAGATATCTATATGAAATGCCAGCGGTCATCACTTATGGAGCCTGACTTTCCATTTATTTATTTATTTGACTTTCCATTTAGATCAAATAACTTCTGTCCTTGGTAACTTTATCCACATTCTGTTCCAAACTTCTTTGTACACATTCAACATGGATCCATAGGTGTTACCTATTGTGTGTTGCCCCCTTAAGTAGAAATTTAATTTATTTTTAAATTTTGTTTCAAATTCAACTGTCCTTTCTTTTTTACTATGTGTCACTCTCATCATATTTTAAAAATGTTTGAACTCTTGAAGAACTGTGTTGGAAATCAGTCTACATGCTACACAGAGAATAGATATATTTTTGTAAATAAATACTCCATATTTTGGTTGTAGTTTAATACCAGTTGGAAATATTCAGTAATATTCCATAATTAAAAGAGCAAACACAAATTTTCAGCTTTTAGTGAATTGTAGTTATTAAAGATTTCAAAGGGATAAGGGATAAGACACTATATAAATGGAAAAGAGCTAAAATATTGAATATGATTTAATTTTGAATTTTGACTATCTCAAATTGTTGGGAGAATACTTTTATAGAACAGTAGTTTTAAATTGGATCAATGTAGATTCTGTACTAAAGCTGAATAAGAGTGAGAAGGGCTTTGACTTTCTAACCAGCAACTCTAGAAAAAATTAATCCTCAAAAGTAGAACTTAGTGAGTTTCATTTTATAAAATATTTGTCAAAGATAGACACTCCAAGTGCAGTAAAAAATGGAGCATCTATGGAAATGCTAGGATTTCAATATTTACATAAGCCAGTACAGGAAAAGAGCTTTAAGAAAATACTCCATTAGTAGAATTTTTTTTTTTTTTTTGTCTAAGCACTTTTAGAGAGATTCAGTTCAGTTCAGTGGCTCGGTAGTATCCAACACTCTGTGACCCCATAAATTGCAGTATGCCAGGCCTCCCTGTACATCATCATCTCTGGAGTTCACTCAAACTCATGTATATCAAGTCGGTGATGCCATCCAGCAATCCCATACTCTGTCGTCCCCTTTTCCTCCTGCCCCTAATCCCTCTCAGCATCAGAGTGTTTTCCAATGAGTCAACTCTTCGCATGAGATAGCCAAAGTACTGGAGTTTCAGCATTAGCATTATTCCTTCCAAAGAACACCCAGGGCTGATCTCCTTTAGAATGGACTGGCGGGATCTCCTTGCAGTCCAGGGGACTCTCAAGAGTCTACTTCAACACTGCAGTTCAAAAGCATCAATTCTTCGGCGCTCAGCTTTCTTCACAGTCCAACTCTCACATCCACATGTGACTACTGGAAAAAACCATAGCCTTGAGTAGACGGACCTTTGTTGACTGAAGTAATGTCTCTGCTTTTCAATATGCTATAGAGATTGGTCATAAATTTTCTTCCGAGGAGTAAGTGTCTGTTAATTTCATGGCTGCAATCACCATTTACAGTGACTTTGGAGCCCCCAAAAATAAGACAACTCTAGTCTTTCCCATTCTGTTTTCCTCTATTTCTTTGCATTAATTACTGAGGAAGGCTTTCTTATCTCTTCTTGCTATTCTTGCTGACACTGTTTCCACTGTTTCTCCATCTATTTCCCATGAAGTGATGGGACCAGATGCCATGATGTTCGTTTTCTGAATGTTGAGCTTTAAGTCAACTTTTTCACTCTCCTGATCTCCTCTTTCACTTTCATCAAGAGGATTTTTAGTTACTTTTCACTTTCTGCCATAAGGGTGGTGTCATCTGCATGTCTGAGGTTCTTGATATTTCTCCCAGCAATCTTGATTCCAGTTTGTGATACCTCCAGCCCAGTGTTTCTCATGATGTACTCTCCATATAAATTAAATAAACAGGGGACAATATACAGCCTTGACGTACTCCTTTTCGTATTTGGAACCAGTCTGTTGTCCATGTCCAGTTCTAACTGTTGCTTCCTGACCTGCATATAGCTTTCTCAAGAGGCAGGTCAGGTGGTCTGGTATTCCCATCTCTCTCAGAATTTTCCACAGTTTATTGTGTTCCACAGTCAAAGGATTTGGCATAGTCAATAAAGCAGAAATAGATGTTTATCTGGAACTCTCTTGCTTTTTCAATGGCCCAGCGAATGTTGGTAATTTGATCTTTGGTTCCTCTGCCTTTTCTAAAACCAGCTTGAACATCAGGGAGTTCACGGTTCATGTATTGCTGAAGCCTGGCTTGGAGAATTTTGAACATTCCTTTACTAATGTGTGAGATGAATGCAATTGTGTGATACCTTGAGCATTCTTTGTCATAGCCTTTCTCCGGGATTGGAATGAAAACTGACCTTTTCCAGTCCTGTGGCCACTGCTGAGTTTTCCAAATTTGCTGGCATATCGAGTGCAGCACTTTCACAGCATCATCTTTCAGGATTTGAAATAGCTCCACTGGAATGCCATCACCTCCACTAGCTTTGGTTATAGTGATGCTTTCTAAGGCCCACTTGACTTCACATTCCAGGATGTCTGGCTCTAGATGAGTGATCACACCTTTGTGATTATCTTGGTCATGAGGATCTTTTTTGTACAGTTCTTCTGTTTATTCTTGCCACCTCTTTTTAATATCTTCTGCTTCTGTTAGGTCCGTACCATTTTTGTCCTTTATCAAGCCCATTTTTGAATGAAATGTTCCCTTGGTATCTCTAGTTTTCTTGAATAGATCTCTAGTCTTTCCCATTCTGTTGTTTTTCTCTATTTCTTTGCATTGATCACTGAAGAAGGCTTTCCCATCTCTTCTTGCTATTCTTTGGAGCTTTGCATTCAGATGCTTATATCTTTCCTTGCCTTCTTTGCTTTTCACTTCTCTTTTTTTCACAGCTATTTGTAAGGCCTCCCCACACAGCCATTTTGCTTCTTTGCATTTCTTTTCCATGGGAATGGTTTTAATCCCTGTCTCCTGTACAATGTTACAGATTACTTGAAAAAAAAAAAATATATATATATGGTTTAAAAAGGAAGTATCAGTTTCAAACTTTGTAACAATTAAGTATAAATTTAAAGATAATTTGCTGGTACTTTTATAAAAAATAAACTAATATGATCATATTAAAAAATGGATTTATGAAGAAAAAGTGCAGTAAACATTAGAGACAGTTAGGGTAAGAAACTGATTCACCTAAACGAATATGCAAAGTACTTTCTCTGTTAATTTTATTCATAATTTGCTTTTCATATATAAAGGAGTTAAGAATTTAATAAAACTTTATTTTACTTAGAAGATTGTATTTTTGTTTTGGATATAATTTTATTTTCAAAATTGTTGTAATATATTTACTACATATGCCTAGATAATAAATTGATATTTTGGTAAAATAAAACTGCTTCAGAATTAAATGAATTTATTTAATTTTATTCTCTTTAGACTCTGAAATTTGCCATGTAGATGATGTTCTGTAGTCAGTCATATACTACTCAAATTTCTTTTTGAAGTTTTGTTTCATAGTCAGAATAAAAGTAGAAAGGGAAATGGCAGGAGTCATTTAGATTTTTATTTTAATTGAGTGAGTCATCTAGGCTGTTTCTTTTCATTCTAGATGCTTTTTTGGAAAATACACTGGAGTAGAAGTCACTGATCATGAGTGACAGTGAACATAGTACAGATGGGACAAGCTATGCTACCTCCTCCATCATATCATAACTGCCTTCGGACTGCCTTGACTGAAATCTGATCAAATATTTTAAGTTTCATTTGTAATTGTTGGAAAATTCATTTCAGTTAAGGTAAGGAGATGACAGGCCTGCAAACATGTTAAAGACCAAAATGTGTTCAGATGATAAAGGGTAAATATTTATGAATTGAAAACAAATATCAATATATTAGCAGGTCAAGTGAAAGGAAAAGAACCACAAGGTATTGACATCTTTCTTTTTACAATAAATTGCATTATTGAGCACCTGTTGTATGCTAAATTGTTTATATAAGCTGTTAAAAGTTATAAAACCTATTACAAAGAGTATATTTTATAAGTAGATGTTTAAAAGTTAGGAAGATATAGTCATTTAGGAGAGTTCAGAACAGGTCACATATAAAAATGAGTGGTGGAAAATAAGGAAAAGATCTTTGAAAATGGTATAATCTTAATTTAAAAAAAAAAATTTAAAAGGAAACCTTCCATAGGTAAATCCAAGTCAGGAATGAATTCTCAATATCCTAGTTTCTGAGTTGCAGTGATAACTGCTCTGCTGAGGCTGGCTGCAGATCTGAGATTGTCATGGAAGCATGAAATGACCTGCGACAGTCTTCAATTAGAACAGCATGGTTCTATATTCCCAAGGACCTGATCTTCAAAAGCAATATTGCATTAGCATTAAAAAATGTACATATTTAGCTGTCAGATCTCATCTCTCTCTGAAAGGAATGTCTAAGCTTTGCTATTCCTAGCTAGATCCAGACATAGAAACCAAGGGGATTCTTGATAAGCTGGCAACAGAACAGAGTCTGATCTCCATGTATAATCAACTTTAGGACCTTATGAAGGAAAATACATTTATAAAGTTTCAGTGAGTTGGGGGAACAATAGGAAAGTTAGCTAACAAACAGCAGAAAATCAAAATATTGCCCATAATCTTGGAAGAACAAGATTTCCTTTACAAAATCCTGAAGTTGAGAGCTGAATCAGAGATATAACATATCTCATGTCAGACTGTATCTTAAGGAGACTTGTGTCTCTGTAAATGAGCTACATCCAGGAAAAAAGCCAAAAGTCAGCAGTGGACCACAAGAAACTGCTGGGAAATAATGTAATATATAGAGTATATGTGCAAGAAGATTTTCCTTCTAAACGTCCCTTTCTATGAGATCTTAGCAAGAAAGTCAGAACCTTAGAGCAAAGACAGAGAAGGACCCAATGGAAGACAGGACATAGATAGCATTGCACCAGGCCCAGGATATCAGTGGTGGAAAAGGCCTGACTGTACAAAGGTACATCAGTGAGCAAGGAATCTCAAGGCATAAACAGAGTGTAGAAAAAGAGGATTTGCAAAAGAACCTAATTAATTCTAAAGATGCAAACCGAATACTCTTGTTATGTAAGGCAGTCCTTGAAACAATCCAGCATATTTCCTTTCTGAAGATAAGGTTAGAGAGAAATCTTAAAGCAACACATGTTAATCAGTTTCCTTTTTTTTTCTTTTTTTTTTTTCTGAAGTTTATCTTTTATTTTTAAATTTTATTTTTACTTTATTTTACTCTATAATACTGTATTGGTTTTGCCATACATTGACATGAATCCGCCATGGGTGTATATGAGTTCCCAATCCTGAATCAGTTTCCCATTTAAGCATTATGAGATCAGCTAGGCACAACATTGGTTAAAATAAGGAGCCCATGAAATTGACATAATAGCTTTGTGGGGTGTGTGAAAGTTCTTTTTAAATTTTTCAATTTGATATATAGCAGAGAATATAAACATGTAGGTCACAGATGATTTAAATCCAATCCCAGATAAAAACACATCCTGCAGAAATCAGTATGCAATGGATAACCTACAAAGAAGAGAGATATTGCATGTGTGGTAATCTAAACAATTCACTCATGAGGCAGCCTTCAATGTTAAGACAAAATCCATTTGAAAGAGAACATACCTCTATGGAAAGACAGTAAAAAATACTAAACCAACATTTAATTTAAAGCACTTAGCTTAAAACTTACACTTTAAAAACTGAACACAACTGAGAAATTACAACTTCTCTCCATTATACAGAATGCAAAGGACAGGATGCCTTGAGGTAATAAAAGAGTATGATCAATGCAAACAAAGAGGCAAACAATAGAATGAGAAAGACTAGAGATCTCTTCAAGAAAATTAGAGATACCAGAGGAACATTTCTTGCAAAGATGGGCACAATAAAAGACAGAAATTGTATGGACCTAAGAGAAGCAGAAGATATTAAGAAAAGGTGGCAAGAACATACAGAATAAATATACAAAAAATAATGACTTAGATAACCACAATGGTGTGATCACCCACCTAGACCCAGACATCCTGGAGTGTGAAGTCAAGTGGGCCTTAGAAAGCATCACTACAAACAAAGCTAGTGGAAGTGATGGAATTCCAGCAGAGCTATTTCAAGTCCCCAAAGATGGTACTGTTTATGTGCTGCACTCAATAAGCAAGCAAATTTGGAAAGCTCAGCAGTGGCCACAGTACTGGTAAAGGTCAGTTTTCATTCCAATCCCAAAGAAAGGCTATGCCAAAGAATGTTCAGACTACTATATAACTGCACTCATCTCACACGCTAGCAAAGCAATGCTCAAAATTCTCAAAACAAGCCTTCAATGGTATGTGAACCAAGAACTTTCAGATGTTCAAACTGGATTTAGAACTGGCAGAGGAAACAGAGATCAAATTGCCAACATCCACTTAATCATCAAAAAAGCAATAGAATTCCAGAAAAAAACATCTATTTCTGTTTTATTGACTATATCAAAGCCTTTGACCAGGTGGATCACAACAAACTGGAAAATTCTCAAAGAGATGGGAATACCAAATCACCTTACCTGCCTCCTGAGAAATCTGTACACAGGTCAAGAAGCAACAGTAAGAACCAGACATGGAACAACAGACTGGTTCCAAATTAGGAAAGGAGTACGTCGTCTGTATATTGTCACCCTGTGTATTTAACTTATATGCAGAGCACAGCATGCAACTTGCCAGGATGGGATGAAGCACAAGCTGGAAACAAGATTGCTGGGAGAAATATCAACAACTTTAGAGATGCAGATGATACCACCTTTGTAGCAGAAATGGAAGATGAATAGAAGAGCCCCTTGATGAAAGTGAAAGAGGAGAGTGAAAAAGCTGGCTTAAAACTAAACATTCAAAAATTTAAGATCATGGCATCTGGTCTCATCATTTCATGGCAAATAAGTGGGGAGACAATGGAAATAGTGAGAGACTTTATTTTCTTGGGCTCCAAAATCACTGCAGATGGTGACTGCAGCCCTGAAATTCAAAGACACTTGCTCCTTGAAAGAAAAGCTATGGCTAACTGAGATGGCATATTAAAAGCAAAGACATTACTTTGCCAACAAAGGTGTCTAGTCAAAGCTATGGTTTTTCCAGTAATCATGTATGGATATGAGAGTTGGACCTTAAAGAAAGATGAGCACCAAAGAACTGATGTTTTTGAACTGTGGTGTTGGAGAAGACTCTTGAGAGTCCTGTGGACTGCAAGAGGATCAAACCAGTCAATCCTAAATGAGATCAGTCCTGAGTATTCATTGGAAGGACAGATGCTGAAGCTGCAATTCTTTGGCCACCTGATGTGAAGAACTGACTCATTGGAAAAGACCCTGATGCTGGGAAAGATTGAAGGCAAGAGGAGAAGGGGACGACAGAGAATGAGATGATTAGATAGCATCACTGACTCGATGGACACGAATTTGAGCAAGCTCAGGGTGTCGGTGATGGACAGGGAAGCCTGGTGTGCTGCAGTCAATGGGGTCACAAAGAGTCAGACACGACTGAGCGATTGAACTGAACTGAACTGAACTGATGAGTGTGAAACAATGATTTGAAGTTATTGTTCAAGAAAATTCTTTCTAAGGCAACAGTACTTAAGCAGAGATCTGAAGGATTATCATTGTTCAGTCACTCAGTCATGTCGACCCATTGCGACCCCATGAACTGCAGCACACCAGTCCTCCCTGTCCTTCACCATCTCCAGGAGCCTGCACAAACTCATGTCCATCAAGTCAGTGATGCCAACCAACCATCTCGTCCTCTATCATCCCCTTCTCTTCCTGTCTTCAATCTTCCCCATGTCAGCGTCTTTTCTAGTGAGTTGGCTCTTCACATCAGGTGCTCAAAGTATTGGAGTATCAGCTTCAGCATCAGTGCTTCCAATGAATATTCAGGACTGATTACCTTTAGGACTGACTGATTTGATCTCTTTGCAGTTAAAAGGACTGTCAAGAGTCTTCACCAACACCACAGTTCAAAATTGTCAATTATTTTCTTCTCATCCTTCTCTAAGGTCCAAATCTCACATCCATACATGACTACTGAAAAAACCATAGCTTTGACTGTACAGACCTTTAATTAGAGCTTAATTATGAGGAGTGTGGTAATAGAGAATGATTATTTTTCTAGCACTAAAAACAAACTGACCTACTCTCAAGGAAATGAAAAAGACCAGTGTGGCAGTAGTCTGAGTCCTGAGGAATGGAACTCTGTGAGGAAAAAAGCTAAGGTACAAGATCCAGTCATTCAGTGCCATGAAGACAGTTGTGATTAGCTTTGTATTTTGTGGGGGGTATTCTTTTAAGATTTTTTCCTGTTCTAGTGTCCTCCACTTTTACCATGTGTGTATCTAGGTATATGAACTTGTTT
Source organism: Budorcas taxicolor (assembly GCF_023091745.1). NCBI lineage: Eukaryota > Metazoa > Chordata > Mammalia > Artiodactyla > Bovidae > Budorcas > Budorcas taxicolor. Next base: position 49,067,619 of record NC_068929.1, on the reverse strand, counting down.
CCGTTAACTCTTTTTGGGTCTCACTAGGCCTTTCAAATTGAGAAGAGATGCCATTCTTTTTTCTTTTCTTTTCTTTTTCTTTTTTTTTAATATTTTTTTATTTGGCTGTGTTGGGTCTTAGTTGCATCTTGTAGGATCTTTTGTTGTGGTGCTCCATCTTAATTCCCCCTCAACCTGTGGGATCTTACTTCCGCAACCAGGGATTGAACTGACTTTTCCTCCATTGAAGGCAAATTCTTAACCACTGGACCACCAGGGAGTTCCCAAGATGCCATTCTTATACACAGGACAATTCTCAGCAATACCTCATCAATAATTCCATCTCTACCATTGTCTACATGCTTTACTCAAGAGCACCTATTGTTTGATGGGATCTGTGAATGTCTCTGCCATCTATCCATAATTCACATTTATGTAATTCTTTTAATATCTCTTTGTTATGTTCTGAGCTAATTTTTGAATATAATCAATGGATCAGTTCGTTTTGATTGTGACTACTTTAGAATTGATCTAATTTAGGAAGTCTTTCCTCTGCCTCCTCCTTTCCTGTCACAGTCATAATATTTTCTATCTTATTTTACCAGGAGTTTTACTTAATTTTTTACTTTGATACCATTTCCTAATTTTTATTATCATGTGCCCTGTAAACATTTTATTTATCCTTTGTTCTATTTAAGTAAAATACATGCACTTATTATAAGATCATTTTCAAGTTCTCTACTAGTGAATTCCTTTGTTAGTTGCTTCATTTCATAAATGTTTTTTTCACTTGCATTTAAAAATTTACATTTTTACCATTGCTTTTTTCCTCACCTGCTTTGTAAGCTTTATTTGCCAGCTCATTTTCTCATTATAAAAAGTTTTAGTTTCCACATTGTCTTTTGTTGTGTTGGGGGTGGTGGTATTTTATCAGTACCAACCTGTTTCCAAGCTGAGATTTTCATAGTTGCCTGTCCCCAACCCTGGGTACTACAACTTGAGGCTGTTTTTCAGAGGTAACCAGGGAGATACAGTAGCTCAAGGAGCCTGGCCCAAGCCAAGTTTTAATGCTTGTCACTTTTTCTCTCACTACCCCAGGTGAGCAATAGCCATAAAGTTCACAGTCATCAGGCTCAGTTTCAAATGTTTTATAGTCTTCATTCCTGGGTGCCAAAAGGCCTCTTCAGTGACTAGTTTCATGTTGTGAGCTTGGTTTTGGATCCCTGCAGTGCATGGACTAACATCCACCAAAAATCAAACTCCAAATGCCTCTCCTGTTCCTGGAATTGAAATTCAGCAGGCTCATAGTTTTTGCATTTACTTCCTGCTGATAAATTGAGAAATTTATCTTATTTTTGAGCATGTCCATATTCACAGCTATAGTGCAATATGAATTAGAATTACTTTATTCTGAGGAGTGACCAAATCCAAATTACAACTTAAAAAACAACACTCCAGCTGCTGAGTCCAGAATGAGTGGGAGGAGTTCAGTGGAAACTATGAGTTTAGGAAGAGAGAGACAATCACAATGATGTACTTGAACATAATGAAATGAGTCAATGTGTCACTGATCTCTGGATGTAAAATAACAACAATCCCAGATCCTACTAGAAAGTGCCATTGGCATAAGGGAGGATGTTGTTGTTGTTTAGTCCCTAAGTCATATTTGACTATTTTGTGATCCCGTGGACTATAGCCCACCAGACTCCTCTGTCCATGGGATTTCCCAGGCAAGGATACTGGAGTGGATTGCCATTTCTTTCTGGGAGATAGTCCCAACCCAGGGATTGAATCTACATCTCCAGGTCCTAAATGAATTCTGCTCAACTTTACTCACCTTTTTCAGGCCTCAGTGTAGATCACAGCTTTTGCCTATTTATCACCCTCCTTCATTTTTAGAATTCTATGTTTAAATATTTTATCTTATTTTTATAGTTTCTTGACAGTCTATCTCTGAGTTAGTAAATTAACAAATTTTTGTGTCCTAAGTCTCCTTTCTTACTTCCTCAAAAGTAGAATCATGTGGTCGAGTTCCCTGCTGATAGTAGTTTCTGCCATGACACAGAGCTGAAACTATGTGCTTTTTATATATGATGATATTATCCAGTGTAAGACAAACTTCGAAGAGAAAGGGAAATAAAAATATGAATATAGTTTAAGAAACTCTCAATGACCTCCCCAAATTTCCTTTTGGCTTAAAGAGGTTTAGCACTCATATTTGATCCCATATCACACATATTTTGCATGCACATGGAAAGATAAACTGCCTTGCCTTTTAAACTTATTTTTAAAAAACAATCTTAAACAAGGGGTTAAAAAGTCATACTCTCATGAAAACAATGATTATTTCACTTCATCCAAATATTTAATGCATTGACAACATGAAAAATGCTCACTGGAGTCTGAAAAAGTGTCATATATAGTTTTAAAGAAGCTATTAATAATGTACCATAATCTATATCTCAGTACCACAGTTACAGTTATTTAAGGAGTATCATTGTATACACCTTCACTGAGCACTGGGATACTGTGAAATACTAAATACTTGACAGGCAGCCAAAACAATCCTAATAAATTTACTCCAAAAAGTAGCTTTTTAACTAAGAGTTTTCAGACGTTTAAAAAATTTGAACAGAAAAATCAATATAACCCTTCATAATTTTCCTGTGAGATACTTAAAACTGTAGTTATTCTGGACATAAAATATTGACTCTAAAATGCCTAAATGCCATGATATATCTTTAAAAGAGTTTTCTGAATCATATTTCATTCTAAGATACAAATGTTTATTAAAGATTTTAAAGGCTACCATATATCAAATGTATAAAACTGCAAGTTAAAAATAACTCCCAGTTGATTTTCCTCATATTTTCTCTCTTTTCCTTTCTACATCTTTTGCCATAAGGTCATTTTTGTTGGTACAAAGAGACACAAACTCACATTGTCTTTACAGTAACAACTTTACTTGTTACTCTGCATCCTACCTCCTTGATGGCATTTGCCAAGGCCTAACATGGAGCTTTTCTATTTGTAGATCTGTCTTTCACAGAACATAAACCATATGTGGCAACCTCAAATCAAGAGCCTCCTGCTGGAGATGGGAAAATTTGTAGATAGTAATTGAAATTTTTTATTCTCAGGCACTGCATAACCCTTCCTCCCAACCTCAGGAGGAACTTTAAATTTCAAAGTTAAAACAGGAGGTTCTCACAATGTCACAATGCCCAAAATCTGTCAAATTCTTGACATTTTGTATTTCGAGTTACATATACATAGCCCTTAACACTCTTCTGATGTCAATGAAACATTCTATGATGATCACTTCTATAATGATGTTTACATTCGATATATCTTTTCTGTCTCCTGGGCTTTTTTTTCTTAATAATTAGCTTTTAGTATACAAGTGATAATTCTTTTCTTTTTCCCTGTTCATTTTCTCCTTTTTCCCTGGAGAATAAAGCTTATAGATATGTGATACTTAGAAGGAATATAAGTTGCTTGTTTTTGAATTGAATTTTTTCTCAATAATCATTTCATTTGATTCATATTTATTTACATGTGCTCTATTTTGTATTCTAAATAACTAAAACATAGCAAAATTTAATGATTAATGCCAAACCACGAACAAACTGCCAACATTAATCTATGAATATGTTTTATGATTCAGACAGTAAAGAATGTGCCTGCAATGCAGGAGACCTGGGTTCAATCCCTGGGTCGGGAATATCCCCTGGAGAAAGGAATGGTGACCCACTCTAATAATCTTCCTGAAGAAGTCCATGGGCAGAGGAGCCTGTAGGCTACAGCCCATGGGGTTGCAAAGAGTCAGACATGACTGAGCAACTACCACAAGAGGAAGTAATATTCCAAGTGGCATCAAATATGTAAATTAACTGACTAGTTTATAATAGGGAGATTATACTCAGGTTATGCTATTGGGCCCAGTGTAGTCACAAGTGAGAAGTAAGTCAAGAGAGGGGTGAGAGTTAGAGAGAGATTTGAAGATGCAGTGCTACTGGCTTTCAAGATGAAGAAAAAAACACAAGCCAATAAAGCAGGCAGCCTTTGGGAGTATGAAGAGTCCAAAAAACAGATTTTTTTTCTAAGACCTTCAGAAAAGACTGTAACTCTGCCAACATATTGATTTTAAGACAGTGAGATTTCTAAACTTGATCATAAATTTGTGCTGTTTGATCCACTAAATTTGTGATAATAACTTACAGCAGCCCTGGAAACTAAAGCTAATAATATGCACCATAGATGGATATATTAAAAAATCATAAATGGCACATCTTTGTATATAATTTTTAGATTATCTGCCCTTACCTGCATATCATACTGCTTGACTGTATCCTCTAGTTTTCCCTGCCTGGAGCTGTTTTTATGATCCTGACTATGTGCAATAAAATGTGAACAGAAGCAGCACCTCAAGGCAAGGCCCATTGAGAACATCAGAAAAAATCAACCACATTCAATTCACGTTATCTGCTGAATACAGAGAAGCAGGGGTCCCTGAATTGAAGTTACAGAACCTCATTATCTAAAAAAGCATGATCTCTGAATGAATGGGTGGAACAGTCTCCACCCATTTGGCTGATATGCAAACTGTGGCATGACCAAAAAAGTACTGTTACATAGTAACTAACATTTAAAGTTGTTCAAATTATTATGCTTGCCTCCTACTTTCAAAAAGACAATTTCCTGGTCAGCATGCCCTCAAAAGTAGAATATTTAATTGCAGCATTTTTCAACACTTTTCCACACAGAACTATATTTGAGCCCTATTGATGAGATTTGAACATTCTCTGACATTGCCTTTCTTTGGAATTGGAATGAAAACTGATGTTTTCCAGCCCTGTGGTCAATGCCGAGTTTTCCAAATTTTCTGGCATATTGAAGGCATCACTTTAGCAGTGTCGTCTTTCAGGATTTGAAATAGCTCAGCTGGAATTCCATCACCTCTACGAGCTTGGTTTTTAGTACTGCTTTCTAAGGCCCACCTGACTTCACACTCCAGGATGTCTAGCTCTACGTGAGAGACCATACCCTCATGGTTATCCGGGTCATTAAGACCTTTTCTGTATAGTTTTTCTGTGTATTCTTGCCACCTGTTCTTAATCTCTTCTGCTTTTATTGGGTCCTTACCATTTCTGTCTTTTATTTTGCTCATCTTTGCATGAAATATTCCCTTGGTATCTCCAATTTTCTTGAAAAAATCTCTAGTTTTTCCCAAAATTACTGCAGATGGTGACTGCAGCCATGAAATTAAAAGACACTTCGTTCTTGGAAGAAAAGCTATGACCAAACTAGATAGCATATTAAAAAGCAGAGTCATCACTTTGCCAACAAAGGCAAACATAGTCAAACAAACAAACAAAAACAGGCAAACATAGTCAAAGCTATGGTTTTTCCAGCAGTCATGTATGGATGTGAGAGGTGGACTATAATGAAGACTGAGCACCGAAGAATGGATTCTTTTGAACTGTGGTGTTGGAGAAGGCTCTTAAAAGTCTCTTGGACAGCAAGATGATCAAACCAGTAGGAAATCAGCCCTGAATATTCATTGGAAGGACTGAAACTAAAGCTGAAGCTCTAATACTTTGACCACCTCATGTGAAAAGTTGACTTATTGGAAAAGACCCTGATACTGGGAAAGACTAAGTAAGGGCAAGAGGAGAAGGGGACAACATAAGATGAGGCAGTTGGATGGCATCACTGACTCAATAGACATGAGTTTGAGTAGAGTCAGACTTTCATACTGATTCTAATGATAAATAAACTATCAAAGACATTTTATATAGACCAATATTTCCTCAGCTGCTAGTGATATTTTGTCTTTTTAATTTCAAATTTTACATCTATTTTAAAAATTCTCTAGATTGCCCAGTGAGATAAAAATGGCATCTTAAGTAGTGTGTAGGCTTTTATTGGAAGATCTTTATTTGGATTAAAAATATCCAATAAATGCTTAGCTTGCAGGGGAAAAAAAAAAAAAACAACTCAAATTTCGTTAAGTGTGATTGAGTTATTTTTCTGTGAGTTCACAAAGTAATATTTTATAATTTTCCTCTTTAATCTTTCAATGTGATAAATAGCATATATTTTTATCCTTGGACTTTTGGGGATTAAAAACAGTAGTCATTTATTTTTACTTTATGGATATTTCAGAATTCATATTAATTTTATTCATTAGGGATGATCATACACTTGTATATAAGTAAGTTAGACTCATATATTATTTTATTGTGTATTAACACATATAGGTAAAATACATTTTGCTTTTTATCAGAAAACCATTATTTACCAGTGAAACAATGATATAAATTATATTGCTAACATTTAATAAGCTAATCCTTTTCTGAATTTTTTAACCTTTTTCTATAAAAAAAAATGCTGAAGCTTCATTACAAGCATTTATTTGGTTTTGTTTTCCTCTTTTTAACCATCTTTGTGTACACTCCTATCCATTCAGTATAATTTGGATATAACTAGGTTATTAGATTATTGCTTAGCATCCAACTACTGATTCACATTTTTTTTCCTTGGAAAGATGCAGGCAAAATACATGTGAAATCAGTAGTAGCCATGTTTCTTTAACATTCCGGAAGGTTCTCAACTCAAAACCATGACAGAAGACTCTGATAATTAGAGATCCATATATGCACATTTTACAGTTATACATAAGGAAAAGTCATTCTCCAAGGAATGTACTTAAGCATGAATTCTGTAATGTAAGATGTGACAATACAGATTTGCTTCTTGGCTTTGGAAAGCTATTACGCACTCCCAGCTGGCACACTGACACCCACAGGGATTATGTTCAGTACAGAGTGTACAGTTTCTTTATTGCCACTTTTTCAAAATGAACCTGAAAGCTTAGATGGATGGCAATGTGTAAAAAGTACTTCCACATCAATCTCAATTCAAAGCTCACTTCAAAAATTTGTGTATGAAATCCTAGTGAAAATCGTATTAATGAGATAACAAAGAGAACCAGAGGATTTGTTTGCTTTATCCTTTTTGCCTAGTTTAGGATGTTTTTTTTTATTTAATGTATGTAATGCTTTCAAAGCTACCACTTTGAAAGACCTACACAAAAAAACATCAGTATTGGTTTTATCATTTGTAGTTGGAAATAACAATACCTGATGGCCTGGACTATTTAGTGTATCTGAACATGTTTTATTTTTAGTAATCTGGACTATGGATCCCATAGCACTTTGATTTAATATATAGTCAATGAAAATCATGACAGTCTTTCTTTTGCTTGAAGTAATTTTTTAGCAAATTGAAAACTAGTTGAGCCATGTCCTAGGGTTGCTTTGCGTACTAAGTAACAAATGTAAATTGTTACCAGTAGCATTTTGTATCACTTTAATATTTCTGATGAATGATAAAGCAATTCATATTTACAGTTATATCAAGTTTTGTGATGAAACTGAAGTTGTTCTCTTCTGTCTTCTGTGAGTGACATTCATCTATTTCATCAAAGCAGAAAAGTAATCTGCTGGGGTCCAGCCCCGGTGGATCCAGGGAATTCGAAGGTGGGGACAGAGTCGGTGTCTTTGGAAAAATACATATTTAATCACAGATATAGAGAGATTAGAAATGGATAGTGTAGTAGGAAGATTAGTGGAGAAAAAGAGGCTGAATAACTTGGATTACGTGGAATAGCATCCATGCTCCAGATGGGAATTCAGCCAGAAAAACGGGAGTAGGAAAGAAGCGACATGGGGGAAATAGTCTTTCCGGAAACTGATCCGATTTCTTTATTTTGGGTTTGCTTATATACCTTTTGTTACACATAGGGATGAATACAGAGTCACGCAGCAGTCAGCAGTCCTGACCTTTATCAAAATCAGGTGCTTCACATAAATGTATAAAAAAGGTACATCATCTTCTGGCCATGAGTGAGACCTGCTGACATTTTATGATCCTTTCTTTCTGATAACCAAAAAACTTATTTCTTCCAAGGGTGTTTTTTCTTAAACCAGGCACCACCCTCCAAATAAAGTTACATTCCTATAGGGTGAGGGTGTAGTGAGTTACAATCAAGAAAGGAATTTATTTAACGCAAGGTTAACATGATTAGTCTTGAAGGTTAATACTTATTTCTCCTATATGCTTAAAGGTTAATACTTATTTCTTCCTATATGCTAGTTATATTCATTATAAGGGAGGGAACATGGAGATTTAGTAGCAAACATCAGCCCAACAAATGAAAATCCTTTCACCAATGCTCCCCCTAAGATCTATTTAGTCTTAAGATATGATAAAGTTACACTTTTACGTAGCAAGGACACAGTGATTTATAACAAAGTACAGTGATCTATTACAAAAGAGAAAATCCATTAGCTCAAAAAGTCTAGTATTGCTAACATCAAACTACTATATTTCCTTTGCTATATTCCAAATACATTGATTGATATATTCCCAGGTGCCTAAGGATATGGAGGCCTGGTGGCAATCATTGACTCAAGAAGAAGAAAAAGCCCTATGCTAATTAAGACTCTCAAAATACTCCAAAACTCTCTGTGCTGTTTATGGTTAAGAGGTAGTAAACAATCATGTGGCAGGAGTATGGATAATCCTGTCACACAAGCTAGTCTGTCAGCAGAGAGGTTTGACCTGAGACATCCTTGTCCCACCCAGAGCAGGGAATTAGCAGCAGTTATTGACACAACAAATGAAGAACCCTTCACCAATATAATTCCTAGCCAACCCACTATACTAATAATTTCTAATTCCCCAAAAGAATTTGCCTTTAGTAAGTCTAAAACATCTCGTGCCTCTCAGATTGGGAGGCTGTAAACAATCACATGTGGCTGGACGAACCTATACAGGTGGACTAGATAACCTTCAGAGGAGTCCGTAAGCTGAAACACTCTTGTCACGCCCAAGAATTTTTATTGCCTTGGAGCTGCACGTTTACTCCTTCTCCAAGAAAAACGGTTATGGAGGAGAGCATAAAACAGACTCTGGTTTTGGGGTTAGATGCTCGGGAACAGGGGGTTTCCTGAGGCTTGATCACACCTTTGCATATGCCAAGCCTCCTTCCTCATGACCTTTGCCATGGGCGGAGTTCCTCACGCTGGCCCCTGGCAGTAATCTAAAATGTGTCACATGATACTGCATTTGAGGATAGGTAAACAAGCAAATTAATAAATAATGAGACCATTTCACACAATTTATACACACACACACACAAAATACTGCAAAATTAAATAAAATTCTTAGAATGTGCTAGCTTCAGAAATATTCCTGATGACCTCCTGCTAGCTTCAGCATCAATTATTTTTAAGATAATCTCTCCATCTTTACCTTATGCCTTGAACGAGGTGGTCTTGGTCTTACTGACTTGATATAGCAAGCTTTCTGCACGTATGCTTTCCCTTATAGTGTCATCAGTTATCACAGACATATATGAAACTTAAAAGAACTATCATCAGTTCAAGGGCATGAATTCTGGGCTTGGACCTTATCATATACTGGGTATTAGGAAAACCGACAGATCTCAGATGGTCTTCCTCTGTAGTATATGCCATGGCCTGAAAGATATCTTACTTTTTTCTGATCCTTCAAGTGAACCAAAATGAACCAAGCATATGAAAACTGCAGATTTGAAATCTGGGGCTAAATATCATTCAGTGTTTTCTCAAAACTGTGAAAGGCAAAACTGTGGTTTCCCACAGCACTGCTGGCCATAGATTCCTTTGCATGTAAATTAGAATTGATTGTTCTCTCTGATGAGTGAGTAGAAGGCTTGTGAGCTTGGTTTAATGAGAGGCTGCTCTCTGAATAAGCAAAATTTCACGGATTGCCTACGGAAGACAGGACTGTGAAACGGAAAGGATGCTCGGATTAGTTTACTCCAAATGTCAAGGACAATTTAAGTAAAGGAACAGAGGTGGAAAAGGGCAGAATATGTGAAATGAATGAAAACTATGTTTGCTTTGATATAAAGTACAGTCAGGGAAGTCTGAGAATCCAGCTTGGGTTGTGAGTGAGAGCAGAAAGAATGCTGCAAAGATCTGTTCTTGAACTTCGTGAAGATATACAGCTCCACTGGCATATTGTAGAAACTAATGAACCCATATTCAAGACAAGACAGTACTGATCTTACATTTGTACAGTGCCTTTAAATTAGCAAAATTTCTAAATATAGGGTCTCATTTAACTGTGACACTTAGAACAATCCTGTAGGATGCAGAAGTTATGCATTTTGAAATTCATTTTGAGAACTCATTTAATTAGTTCTCCTAACATTTACTGAGCATCTTCCATGCCTGATTTTGTGTTCTGGAAATAAGATTGTAAATGAAGAACAGTAGATTAAGAAAACTCTTTGTGGGGAGAGGCAGACATAGAAATGATTATCTGTGTTGTAAGAGACAATTATTTCTTCTTGAATATGTGAATAAATGAATGATCTAGAGTTTTCACTTTTGCCATTTTAAATTAGCATCTATAAATCAAAGCACACTGTACAGTTTTTAATGTTTGAAAAGTAAATAAAGCACTAGAAGGACGCCAGGCAAAGTGGCAACTGGCAGGTCTCTCAGGGTTTTCATGGATTAAGGAATACAAATTCTGATAACTGTAGAAATAAGCTTGTCTAATTCACAGTGTTAAAAGGACAGATAAAGATCCAGGGCTAAAGGGTGACTTTCTTGGTATAAGCATGTGGTGCTTGGAAACAGTGGCAGAAATACCTGGGACTGTGCTTTCATCATAGTTATTTCAATAATGTGTGCTATATATTCTCATGGCATGATCTTTACTGAGAGAAGCTAATTTAGCACTGAATCATCTGAGTTCTTTGGTCCTGTGATAAAGGTTTTGATGTTTCAGTATGCTAAGAATCATCAAGAAAAATGATAAAGAATTTTGCCTTTGACTTCTGAAAGAATTATGCTGCTTAGAGTGCCCATATATATTGTTCTACATTCTAATATAACCGCAAATCTGGAGAATTCTGCCTATTTCCAATTTTATGAATCCTATTCTTTACTTCTTTGGAGAAGACCCTTGAGAGTCTCTTGGACTGCAAGGAGATCAAACCAGTCAATCCTAAAGGAAATTAGTCCTGAATATTCATTGGAAGGACTGATGCTGAAACTGAAGTTCCAATACTTTGGCCACCTGATGTGAAGAACTTACTCATTGGGAAAGACCTTGATGCTGGGAATGATTGAAGGCACAAGGAGAAGGGGAAGACAGAGGATGAGATGGCTGGATGGCATCACTGACTCAATGGACAAGAATTTGAGCAAGCTCCAGGAGTTGCTGATGGACAGGGAAGCCTGGTGTGCTGTAATCCATGGGGTCGTAAACAGTCGGACACAACGGAGTGACTGAATGGACTGATTCCTTACACATGTGTGCTGCTACTCTTCAGTAATAATAGATTTGAAACCTAAGCTATGAAAACTTCTTTTTATGAAATTGAATAAAATATAAGTAAAATATAAGTATTTATACAAATCATGGTATAAATTTGACCAGCTTGCAATCAGTGTATATATTTAGCTAATTTCTGTATTTGACCATTTTCAAATGAACAGTGATTCAAGCCAAATTAATTTCCTCTTGTCTGAGTAGTTTCCTATGTGCCTATTGTTTTTATTTTTCCATCTTTATACTGATAGAATGTGAGATGTTGTTTTTTAAACAGCACCTTTCAGTGTATCACTGGCAAAATATCTGTTAAATCCAATGAACAAGTTAAGTTTACTATGTTCAAGGTATTATCTTGCCCTCTAGGGATCACATAAAGAGTCCTCAAACATTAAACCTTTTAATACACATTTTATACAGTAATTGAGAGCAAAGATATGATCAGATGAACAGTTGAAATATGATAGTTTTTCCTGGATTTGGGTGTGCTCCATATTTTGCAATATTTCCACCAGTTTCCAAGATAGAAGAAGGTGCTCCTGGGCCCTATCTTCTTATAAACAGGAGAGAAAGAAGGACAGGATGAAACAGCCTTTACAAATAAAATAAAAACAACCACAAGGTTCTGGGAACACATTGAAAAATATTTCTTATATTCTTCTTCTGTCAGTGTTACACTCATTTACATGAATTCTAATATTTTATGCTTACAAATATTTGTAAGATAGGTCTTTACAAATATGTATTTAAAAATATTTGTATATATATATATGTCATATATATATATGAAGGGCTTACCAGGTGGCTCAGTGGTAAAGAATCTGCCTGGCAATGTAGAAGAAGCAACAGACTTGGTTTTGATCCTAGGGTTGGGAAGTAGGAAATGGCAACCTACTCCAGTATTCTTGCCTGGAAAATTTCATAAACAGCAGAGCCTTACAGGCCACAGTACATGGGGTTGCAAAGAGTCAGACATGTGTCGAACAACTGAGCACACACACACACGTAATCAACATATAATATCTTACTTTTAAGGATGAGAAAATCCAAACCTACAAAGCTCAGTTCAGTTCAGTTCAATTGCTCACTCCTGTCTCTTTGTAACCCCATAGACTATAGAATGCCAGGGTTCCCTGACCATCACCAACTCCTGGAGCCTACTCAAACTCATGTCCATTGCATCGGTGATACCATCCAACCATCTTATCCTCTGCTATCCTCTTCTCCTCCTGCCTTCAAATTTCCCCAGCATCAGAGTCTTTAACAATGAGTCAGTTCTTCCCATCAGATGGCCAAAGTACTGGCCATCTGAAGCTGAAGCTTCAGCATCAGTCCTTCCAATGAATATTCAGGATTGATTTCCTTTAGAATTGATTTGTTTGATCTTGTAGTCCAACATTTTTACTCTCCTCTTTCACTTCCATCGGGGCTTTTTATTTCCTCTTCACTTTCTGCCATAAGGGTGGTGTCATCTGCATATCTGAGGTTATTGATTACATTTCTCCTAGCAATCTTGATTCTAGCTTGTGCTTCGTCCAGCCTGGCATTTCCGATGATGTACTCTGCATATAAGTTAAATAAGCAGAGTGACAATATACAGCCTTTATGTACTCCTTTCCCAATTTGGAACCAGTCCATTGTTCCATGTCCAGTTGTAACTATTGCTTCTTGACCTGCATGCAGATATCTCTGGAGGCAGGTCAGGTGGTCTGGTATTCCCATCTCTTGAAGAATTTTCCACAGTTTGTTGTGATCCATACAGTCATTATCCTTTGTGTAGCCAATGAAGAAGAAGTATACTTTTCTCTGGAATTCTCTTGCTAATGTACCTTCCAAAGTCACAGTTAGAGTAAAGGCGCAAAACTCAAGGGCCCTCCGAAGTCACAGAGTAAATGACAAAGACTTTGGTACAGGACTGTTTAAGTTCAAAGTTAACTGCAGCAGGGATGGTAGAATTCAACAATCCTTTCAACTATATTTGAAGCAGATTATATCATGAGTTAAAGGTAATTTTCTAACATTTATATGTACTTTTACCTTGGAAAAATGTACCCTATCACTTTTGATCATCTGGTGCTTTTGATAAATATCAAAATTTCTCCATCTTGGATATATTGAAATTGGGAGACTATTTCAAGCTTTAAGAGATGGACTTTTTAGGAGGGGACAGAAAATGCCTTGTGAAGCTTATAATAAATTTTTAATATGTGTAAACATAATTAATCTCCCAAATGCATTTATTTCCATATACATATAACCATAGACATAAATTCAAGTTTGTCAGGTACCGAAGGTTAGAGTGAGCCATAAACATACACTTTATTAAAACTCTGTCATCTCCTTTCCTACTTCTGTTTTTAGATATTCAAGGAAAGCCATATAAGAAAGGTGATAGGCAATTATTTTTTAAGAGGTCTTTTTAATAAAAAGAAACATTCTTCAGACTTCTGTGGTGGTCCAGTGGTTAAGACTCTGCCCTTCCACTGCAGTGGGTATGAGTTCAATCCATGGTTGGGGAACTAATATCTCATATGCCATGTGGCATGCACCCCAAGACACTGAAAAACAAAAAAAAACTAACTGCTATAAAGGGACTTCCCTAACAGTTCAGTGTTTAAGAAACCATGCTTCCACTTCAGGGAGCACAAGTTCAATCCCTGGTTGGGGAACTAAGATCCCACATGCTGCACTGTGCAGTCAAAACACTTATGAAATTAAAAGTTAATTTTAAAAAATGGGCTCACTGTTTATTGTCAGTAAACACACTTTATTTGAAAGTCTAAATGCAAGGACCATTAAGTAGGTCCATTAATAAGTCATTAAAAGGTAGACAATACCAAAACGGATTGGAAGACTAATACTGTTTCAGATAGCGGCCTCACAATTGTGTCTTCAGTGGTGTCCTGTTGGACATTTTAATCAGTAAGTTGGATAAACAAATAGGGAGGAATCTAATATGTTCATTAGATGCATGGGTCATTGAAAACTTGAAAGGCTAGTGAATGCAATGAAGAAAAATTATGATCCAGAAATGATTGCTATATCCTGTAATGATCGGCTGAATTGAATAAATGAACTGCAGTAGGGATATGCACATGGAGGGCACCATACTTATATCCAAATTGCAAATGTTATAGGTACTGAGCTAACATCAGCATATGACAAAAATATCTCAGGATTCACAGCTCACTAAATTCACGATGAGTTAACCTGTAATGTGGCTTTCAAGAAGGCTAATCACTCAAGCTCAATCTCTGAAGTTAAACAGAACTCAATTTTGTATGTGTTATTTCTGTTCATACTATTTCTGTTCAAATTATACCTGGATGTTACTCTTAATTTTGACTACTACATTTTTAAAATAATGATAGGAAATTGTAGGCTATTTTATTTGTAACAGTCTTAGCAAAATAAATAATAATCTTATAAAGAATATTTAAAGGAGTGTATGGATGTTGCCTTTGAGGAAAGATAGTTTTCTTTGGGGAAAGGATGAGGAGAGTGGAAGAATTAGTTAGCCAGATAACATGAAGTAGGGAAATAAATATTCCAAATATTTTTAAAACATCACTTGGAAGGTCTCCACAAGGGGCTCAATTAAAGAATCCACCTGTCAATGCAGGAGATGCAGGTTTGATTCCTGGGTTGTGAAGACTAGAGGAGGAAATGGCAACAACCCACTTCAGTATTCTTGCCTGGGAAATCCCATGGGCAGGGGAACCTGGCGGGCTATAGTCCATGTGATCACAAAGAATCAGCACACATGTACTTCCATTTTTCTTCACTTGGAAAACTGCCATGCCTTTTATATACATAGCTTGAAGGGTTAAAACAAAGAAAGACCAATTGATAAAAATTACAGAAGAAGCTATTTAATGGGTATATGCTGCTTAACAGCTATAAAGCCATTAGCACCAAATTTGCTTTTCCTAGGGCTAGAAGATACATATGAAGACACACTCTCCACCAAGAAAGATCATACAAATTAATGCCTCAAAATAAAAATACTTTTTAAAAGTGCCACTTAAATATCCCTTCTAATTTGACATTCCATGACTCTTTTTACTTTTATTTCATAATCTTAGTAATTATAATTATTTACCTAATTATATCTACATTTTAAAGTACTGTGACAATTCCTTGATGAGTGCAAATCTGCATCTAATTATTTGCATTGTAAGTAAACAAAAACAAATTTCTTAATTGACTATGGTACAACTGAAACCCTCTGTAGTTGAGAACTTGGGCCAGTATCACACTGCTGCTGCTGCTGCTGCTGCTAAGTCACTTCAGTCGTGCCCGACTCTGTGCGACCTCAGAGACAGCAGTCCACCAGGCTCCCCCGTCCCTGGGATTCTCCAGGCAAGAACACTGGAGTGGGTTGCCATTTCCTTCTCCAATGCATCAAAGTGAAAAGTGAAAGTGAAGTCGCTCAGTCGTGTCCGACTCCTAGGGACCCCATGGACTACAGACTACCAGGCTCCTCCATCCATGGGATTTGCCAGGCAAGAGTACTGGAGTGTGGTGCCGCTGCCTTCTCCCAGTATCACACTAGTGATTCTAATAAAAAATGTTCAGCCTTCAGTGAAAAAAAAACTTGAGCATAGTGTTTGACTCAGCCAGAATGTGAGCATATAGATCCTATTCAGGAGATAGATAGACAAAACTGCACTCTTTGAAACATCTAATGGAAGTCATTCCCTCCCAGCTTTCAGGTGTATTTCTAATAGCCTGATCTATGTCAAGGAAAAATATCACATCAGATGGATATGCCGATAGCAGTTGGTTTTGTTGTTAGGCAGTAAGGGAAATTGCACAGGCCAAGACCAAGGGCTGGAGAGATTTTAGGAGGTGAGAGTTAGTGAGTTGCAGTGAGGTGGATAAATCTAGAGTCTGTTATACAGAGTGAAGTAGGTCAGGAAGAGAAAAATATATATTAATACATATATATGAAATTATAAAAATAGTACTGCTGAACTTATTTTCAGGAAAGGAATGGACACAAACATAGAGAATGGACTTGTGGACACAGTAGGGGAAGGAGAGGGTGGGACGAATTGAGAAAGTGGCATGACATGTACACGGTATCATGTGTGAAATAGATAACTAGTGGGAAGCTGTTAAATAGCCTGGCACTCTGTGACAACCTAGAGAGGTGGGATGCTAGCAGAGAGGGAGGGTCAAGAAGGAAGGGATATCATGACTGATTTGCATTGTAGTATGACAGAAGCCAACACAGCATTCTAAAGCAGTTATCCTCCAATTAAAAATTTTTAAAAAATTAAACAGAGCTGGGATAAGATAGGGTGGGGAGTTTCATAGGTCATCTGCATTTTTTAATTGGCCTCAGTCAAAGGAAATTTTCTCTATCGCCATCTTATAACTTGGAATAATATGCCCTGTGCTACACCCACAGAATGTAGGCTTCTATTCCCTTAGAGACTGAGACAAAGAATCTACATTCTTTAAAATTTGCATTATAAATTAGTGGTTTAGAAATTTGTGAGTGAAGCCTTACTGTGTTGCCATACTGACAAGATGCTCTTTAAAAAATATATTTCACAAAAAGGCAGAAAAATGATGTTATGTTTTCGCAAGTAAAAGCTCTAATTAAAATGCTTTGACATTATTAAAGACAGCTATACACTGTATGTGAACTCTTTTATGCCTTCTTGTAAGTTAACTTAGAGTTTTATGCAGAGCACAATTCAAATTTGTTGAGGAATTTTTCATTGATGATCTGATAAAGTGAAGTGCAAGTTGCTCAGTTGTGTCTGACTCTTTGCAACCCCAAGGAATACTCCAGGTCAGAATACTGGAGTGAGTAGCCTTTATCTTCTCCAGGGGATCTTCCCAGCCCAGGGGTCGCACCCAGGTCTCACGTATTCCAGGCGGATTCTTTACCAGCTGAGCCATCAGGGAAGCAATCTGATAAAACTAAAACTAACTTTTAAATTGAAATGTTTGTAACACCCCTGTCCCCTCCCCCAAAGTAACTTTCATTTCTAGTTAGGAGAAAACTTGTTATTGAAACAAATATATTAGTTTTATTCTGTGGCTAAATTATTTCAGTAGGAGAGAAAATTATAATCATCAATTGGAAGAACTCACATTTACTGAGGACAGACATAGAACATCTTAGAGCTTAGAGCATCTCTAAACTCTTTACTCTTGTGAATATATTGATTTCTCACATCAGTGATTTGATGGAGGCACTATAAACCAAGGCAGTGGGCAAGCATGTGCTATTGGGTCAGGAGATTTCAATTCATATGACTGTAAACTCTGATGAGTTCATTAGCTACTGAAAACTATCAAAAATGAACAATAATTGATCAGCATCATGGGAATATACTAAGGGCTATGTGAATTGATTTGTAAATTTTTCAGTGCCTAAACAGTGCTGGATGCTTAGTAAACTTTTATTAGATATGTAAGAAGATGAAATTGAGGCATTGGGAACTTCAGAAGATTTCTCATGTCACATAGCTATTAAGTAACATAAAGCTTAGCTTAAAATCTCAAGTTCATCTGGGTCTAAGATCTGCCTTCTTAATTATTACATCAGTTAGAAACCCTATAGAAAGCAGACATTGTACTCTAAGTAATGTGAAGAGAATTTTGCTAAAGGTCGATTCATATAGGTATAAGCAAAGTTTTGGAGAAGGAAATGGCAACCCACTCCAATATTCTTGTCTGGAGAATCCCAGGGATGGAGGAGCCTGGTGGGCTGCCGTCTATGGGGTTGCAGAGTCGGGCATGACTGAAGCTACTTAGCAGCAGCAGCAGCAGCAGCAGCAGCAGGCAGAGTTTAAGGAAAACAGAATATTATAATATTCTTAATCCATCACTCAGTTCAGTTCAGTCGCTCAGTCGTGTTTGACTCTTTGCAACCCCATGGACTGCAAGCACACCAGGCCTCCCTGCCCATCACCAACTTCCGGAGTCTACTCAAACTCATGTCCATTGAGTCAGTGAGGCCATCCAACCATCTCATTCTCTGTCAATCCCTTCTCCTCCCACCTCAATCTTTCCCAGCCTCAGGGTCTTTTCAAATGAGTCAGTTCTTCACATCAGGTAGCCATAGTATTGGAGTTTCAGCTTCAGCATCAGTCCTTCCAATGAATATTCAGGACTGATTTCCTTTAGGATGGACTGGTTGGATATCCTTGCAGTCCTAGGGACTCTCAAGAATCTTCTCCAACACCACAGTTCAAAAGCATCAATCCTTCAGTGCTCAGCTTTCTTTATAGTCCAACTCTCACATCCATACATGACTACTGGAAATAGCATTGACTAGATGGACTTTTTTACCAAAGTAATGTCTTTGCTTTTTAATATGCTGTCTAGGTTGGTCATAACTTTCCTCCCAAGGAGTAAATGTCTTTTAATTTCATGGCTGCAGTCACCATCTGCAGCGGTTTGGGGGCCCCCCAAAATAAAGTCTGTCACTGTTTCCACTGTTTCCCCATCTATCTGCCATGAAGTAATGGGACTGGATGCTGCCTATCCCCTGGGAAGGACACCACAGGAAGGAAGAAGAAGGCAATGGCTGCTGAGCCTCTACTTTTGGGAGTTCAGAAGGTTACTGATAGTCACAAGGAGCAGACATCACCATGAAGGATTTTAGTGCTTTTCTAGAGATGACAAGATGCAAGAACTGGGCTCATAATATTATTGCCTCCTGAAAATAACTATCTAAAGACCTTTTCTGCCAGTTTTCCCAGAGGACAGAGTGTTTCATTCCTAATCTCCACCCTGAACTCCTTTCAGGGCGTGTTGAAGGTCAGCAGTTGAAGCAGCTCATGTGTAGAGGTAGATGGCAAGTGCCAATTTGTAGGTGACAAGTTTTAGAGGTGGAATGAAGGTAGCAAGGGACTGGAAGTGAGAGGGAATCAGAGACAAAGTTGGGGTCATGTACCAGGAAGGAGGAGTTTCTGCATTGGCTGAGGTGGCAGGCATGAGAGTAGAGGAGAAGTCAGAGGAATTTAAATAAGGAAGGTGGCATCATGAGAGCTTCTCTGAGAGGAAGCAGAAAAAAATCATAAAGGAAA
Organism: Budorcas taxicolor; assembly: GCF_023091745.1. Taxonomy (NCBI): domain Eukaryota; kingdom Metazoa; phylum Chordata; class Mammalia; order Artiodactyla; family Bovidae; genus Budorcas; species Budorcas taxicolor. Next base: position 49,048,189 of record NC_068929.1, on the reverse strand, counting down.
AAGGTGAATAAAGATCCTAGGCTATTTTTGCTCTGAGATATTGCTTAAAGTATAACCTACTAGTTTTTGCTAGAACTTGAAGTTGTTGTTTCTCTAGAAAAGGAAGTAAGACATCTGGAGAATTTGACCCAGGAAACTCTAAGTTCTTAGCTGTTTTTTATTTGTTTGTTTTAATTTTTAAGTGTAGGTATAATTAACCTTGTCTGCCATCCTAAAGTACTTGTGGTGTTTTCTCTATTCATAAGGTCATATGTTAGGAGTCTCTTGAATATGTCACTTGGTTATTTATAAAAGGAGCCATTGTAAAGACTTCATGAAGACAAGCACTAACTGTCATGATTTCTCTTTGTACTACTTTCTCTCCTCAGTGTTGTCAAGCTCAGTTTTAAAAGGCAACATAATTCACAAAAATAGGTATCAGAATTTCTGGAAAGGAGGAAGATTTAAGGGGGAAGCACTCAGAAGATTTTAGTTGATGAAGGCTTCAGGTTGGTTGTCAATAGCCTTGATTTCATTTTATTTAGTTAATATGCATGCATACTGCATGCTAAGTTGCTTCAGCCCATTCATCACTACTCCTCTATTAGTAAATACCTGTACACTATATACTTGTGTAATATGTATGCAATACTAATAGTGTAATCATGTTATTAGTGCAATATTATTAATCAGTACACACAAGAATGTAATACCATGCTTAATCTACTTTAAGTGTTTTCAATATGCAATAGCAAAGAATGGTAACAGAGAGCCTTTCCCTCGAATAGGCATAAAAATGACAAAGGAGAGACAGCCTATACAAATCTAAAGGGTAAACAGGTTGCTGTATGAAGCTGTGGATTTGGGTAAAAGGAAGCAACCAACACATGAAGGCCTGATAGAAAACAAGAACGATTGGGTGAATAGCAAAACTTTATCTTCTGTGTGTTTACCAGACACGCAGAAAAAGATAGTTGTGTGAAGTGAAGGAGGTGTTAGTTATCCCTATGGTGATAATCATATTGCAATATACAAATGGATCAAATAAACACCTTAAACTTATACAATGGTATATGCCAATTATGTCTCAACAGAAAAAAACGAAAGAAGAAAGCCAAATTTCCGGAAATCCAGTTAAATGTAGAGGGTGAAAGAATGATAATGGTTTTATAGGCCTAGTCACATTTATTTGATTATTTTGTCTCTCAACAAATCAAACTTGGTTTCCTTCCTCTTAAGTGTTGTTTTCCTGACTATAATCTAAAGATAGAATGTGGCAAAATTGGTGCAATTATATTTCCATCATTAGGTTATACAAAAGTGTGGGTTCCATCTTGGGTGTATGTATGTCTGCCTTCTGTTCATTTCTCTCTCTCTCTCATTCTTCAGTCTAGAGAAAACCAGTCAAGCTATCACTTGCTCATTTGAATGAGGTTTCCCCTAGATTTCCTTTCAAATATGCTTCCTCCATAGTTTGTACTATATTTTTAAACCAATGTGCATCTTAGCTTTCATTTTTAGTGGTAGGGAATTTATCTTCAGTTTATTGCTTTGTCTCCAGAGTCTAGAACATATTCTCACAGAAAGTATGAACACAGTAATTTATTGAAACAATCAGTGATGAACGTGAATTTACCCATTGTAATTTTTTGCATTGATAGACTGTAAATTATATGCAAGTATATTGGAATAATTTAGTAAAGAATATAAGAAAAAATGTAAATACTGGCCATTTACATGTTAATAGTTTATATCCCAAATGGGATGTTTATTTTATATATTCAGAATTCTTAGTAAGTAAGCAACTAAATATTTAATTGTATCATTTAATAAAATGAAATTATATTAGAAATGAAATTTTAGTTGTACTAGAACTGAAATTACCATTATTTATTTATGCTGTAACATGTCAGATCCAAGAATGTATAAAATCAGACAGCTCTCTAGACCCTTTTAAAGAAAATTCCCTTATTTTGGATAAGTGTAGTGTTAGGAATAAGTAATGACATTAGCTGAAACAACTCTATCCTAATAAATTCAGCGGTGTTTGATTCTTTCTCAATTGTTTGTTTTTATTTTTACTAGCAAGTGCTAATCTTGTTTGAGCAGGTGGAAGAATGAGAGGCAAAGTGAATATGTGTAATGAAAAATATTTTGAACAGATTGTCTGAAATTTACCAAGATCCTTAGTGCTAACTTGTAGCATTCATCATGATGGTTTGCCTTAAATTTTTATGATAAGATAAGCTGCATTTTCTTGTAGTTCATCAAGTTATGAGAAAGAAATTATGATTTTGTTTCTTCTTTAGTTTCCCTTATGTATTATGGAAACAATCATCTATTGGATAGCCCTGTATTAAAAAAAAAAAAATCAGGTGTAATATGAATGGTATTTACATCACTCAGCTTTAGGACTAAGACATATGTAGCTGTTTTAATTATCTAGAGGATTGAGTTTTCCTCCATCTGCAGTATTCAGAAAAATACTGCAATGACATCTCTATTGAAAAGTAGCTGAACAGATATATATACATATATATATATATATGATAGCTTAACAGATATAGGACTGAAACCCTAGTTTCCTGAAAATGTTACTGTATATAGAAATGAGTGTCTCTGTGTTTGTTTATCAACCTACATATCTACTCAGAAGAAATGTGTCAACTAACTTTTTAAATAAATTAGCACCTATTAGAGAATATGATACAAGTTAACTGAGAATAAAATTGATTAAGGGATTCTACAGTTCATGAAGATGGATAAATTCATTCTAAAATTCAGTATTTCTGGCTTCAACTGCAATGCAACTTCAAGAAATCTTTTTACACTTTGTAATGTGCTTCCCATGAAAGATGAGATAAATTGATCATTGGCAACAGGCTGATATTTACAGCGCTCCAGCTGACCCATTGGATAACTACTTCAGGAGAACGTGTTTGTTTCCCAGTTTTGCCACAGTGGGTGGCCATGATAATGCACCTCTCAGACATCTAAAAAGAGTGAGAATAAATGAACATGGATTCTGAATGCTATACTTGGAAATATATCATCATGTTTGTGTGGAAGCCAAGGTGAGTGCAGCATGAATCGATAAATGAGTCCCTTCCTGGGAGTTACAGAATTTTGCTCAAGAAATCCCCAATAGCCTTGCTTAAACTTAGCATCAATATTTTCATCCAGTTTTCATTCTTTCTCTGCTTCACTGGATCAAGTTTAAATTATGATTTGATGACTGGCCCAGCTTCTTCCTGCTACTTCTCCATTTTCTCTGACTAGGATATCTTCTAATACAATTTTTGCAAAATATTTCCTTGGAGTCTGCTTCTTGGAGAATCTGCAGTAACACACTCTGTGACAAAGTCCTTTCTATTTAGGAAGAGATAAGCTTTTTGTTAAGCTGAGATATTTCAATATTTCTAAAGCTAAATTCCTTACTGAAAAAAAAAGTTATGAGTGGAGAATAATTATATATAACACATAAGTATACATAATTGCACAAAACACTATATATATATTACATCATTGCATGAATATACACAATTATAAATATACATATGTGTGTGTGTGTATAATTCCAACACATCACATGACCTGGACTAAGAGAGTAACCCATTTTTATTTCTAGTTAAATTTTCCCTATTCTTTGTAGGGATTTAAAATAGAGGATGGTAATAGTAATGTTGTGAATAAATCAGCATTACTAAAAGTAATTATTATGTACCATAACATATGGGAGACTAGAGCATTTATAAAGTATGCAGTTTGGAATAATAAGCTCTAGGGTGGTTTCAGACTAAATGGCAAATTCTTCCTAGGAAGTTAGGGCCTTAACTAGGCCTTAGAAATGAAGGTGAATTTTTCCAAGAAGGGGGGAGGAAATGATTGAAGTGGGCATTTTACTGAGAATATAATCATTGCAATCAAGGGATGAAAATGGAAATGTATGACATTTTGAAAACACATGGTATATCCAAGAAAACCCAGAAGTTCTGTTATACCATCAAAAATCTTGAGGAAATACATAGAGATGAGTGAGGATATAAAAGAACTTACAACCAGATAAAAAACCTGTATTAAGTAGTATAGATGTTAATTTGAATGTAATTAGAAGGTTATACAAGGCACTAAACTGCATTCACTGATTAGGTGAGCATTGAGATAGAGATAAGATTTGAAAGGCCCAGACTAAAGTAATGAGAGATCAGTGAGACTAGAGTGATAATAGAGCTAATAGGCAGAAGGGTCTTCGCTGGTGGTCCAGTGGTTAATACTGCACCCTTCCACTTCAGGGGGCGTGTGTTTGATCCCTGATCTGGGAACTAAGATCCCATATGGTACCACCACACACACACACACACACACACACACACATACACACACAAGAAATATAATAAAAGGTAGAGATAAATTAAATACAGAAGTGGTAGGACTTGACAACTGTAGACAGAAGGATAGGAGTAATGTTGTTTTAATCCTGATTTAGACAGCTGTGTAAGTTGTGTCCATTGAATTAACATTGAAGAAGCAAAATTTCATGAAAGATGAAAGAGTATGGACTCTGGACTTTCTGAGCTTGAGGTGACAGTGTAAACTAAGGAGAGCTACAAGGAAGGAGTTGAATGTAGCAGAGTAGAACTTCCCTCTAGAAACCCATTGTAGAATTGAGTTTCCATGGTAGAAGTTAGATTTACAACTTTATCAGACAATCATCTTAGGGAAAGGTGAGTAGCACACCCTTGATAAGGAGTTAACTACATTAGAATCCAAAGTCTATAAGAAATATCCTCAGGATTTGCCAAAATAAATATTTAACATATTGAATGAATTGATTACTAGGGGAACAACTAAATTATAAATATGCTAAACAATGAAGAGCAGATGAGAAAATGGAGAAATCTGGAGTATAATTATTCTTCTAAAAATAAAACTCCTAGGGAAAAGCAAGGATATTTTAGATGAACATGTCATACTAGGGAGAGAGAATTTCTCTGTAGGATATAGATGTGAGCATTTTTGTGAGCTAAAGAGAAAAACAGCAGAAAAACAGTGTGAAGATATGAGAAATATGAAGGGTGATTGATGGAGCCAGCACCCAGAAGAGATATGTTGCAATTTGCTTTCCACTGAGATAAGAAGCAATAGGACAAAGTTGTAGAAAAAGAGGTGAGCTTAAGTGTGATGGGGGGCTTGCTGGTGTTACAGGGTTTTGGTATTAAAGTAACATTATACCTGTGGTTCTTTGAGAGTAGAAAGCTGTTCGAGAGCTCCTGGAATTGTGTAGAATCTTCTTTGAGGATAAGGTGATAAGAAACTGTATATGGTGAGGGGGGAAATGAGAGAACCTTTGTGGTAATAACCGAGACAAGAAGCTATAGATCTGTGTTAGTAGCACTTAAAATAGCTAACCTTTATAAGGTATTTAGTGAATATTAGACACCATCATGGGCTTCCCTGGAGAATCAATAGTAAAGAAACTGCCTGCCAATGTGGGAGACATGGATTCAATCCTGGGTTGGGAAGATACCCTGGAGAAGGAAATGGTAAACCACTCTAGTATTCTTGCCTGGAAAATTCCATGGACAGAGGAAACTGGCAGGCTATTATAGATCATAGGGTCAAAAAATAGTCAGGCACAACTTATTGACTAAACAACAACAGAGACTATCATAAAATCTTTGTTATTGGTATTTAGTTGCTAAGTCGTATCTGACTCTTGCAATCCCATAGACTACAGCACACCAGGCTTCCCTGTCTTCCACTATCTCCTGGAGTTTGCTCAATTTCATTCCATTGAGTTGGTGATACTTTCTAACCATGCCATCCTCTGCTGCCTCTTTCCATTTTGCCTTCAATCTTTCCCAGCATCATGGTCTTTTCCAATGAATCCCCTATTCGCATCAGGTGAGCAAAGTAATGGAGCTTCAGCTTTTGCATCAGTTCTTCCAATGAATATTCAGGGTTGATTTTCTTTAGGATTAACTGGTTTGATCTCCTTGTAGTGCAAGGAACTCTCAAGAGTCTTCTCAAGTCTCTTCTTCATAAAATCTTTATAAAGTAACTAGTTTGATTTGGACAACTACCTATTTTTTGAGTCTATTAACCAATTTGCTTTGATAATCAATCTTCCAGGAGTAGTATAATTCAGATTTACATACTCATTATTAATAATTCCAGTTAACTTATCTCTCTCTCTCTCTCTCATGTACTAGAATATCTATAGGAATAAAACCCAGAGTTTCAAGTATAGAAATGCAAACATTCAGAGACTGTGTTTTTAGAAACTGCTTTTTGAGGGGTCACTCTTGTTACTTAACTTGTTACTCCTTATAACTCAACTATAAGGGAAATGTCTCTAAAGAAGTTCATTATCTTAAATACTGTCTTTCAATAGCTTTTTGTTAAGATATCTGGTTTCTTATGAATGGGTTAGGCTATGTTTATTTGTCTTTAAAATGGCTTCTTGAAAGTAATCAATTTTTTATGGACCACTTTGATAAAATAATTGGCATTTAAGGAAGTATTTTCTGACTCTTCCAAGGGCCAAAAGAATGGTCAAACCAAATCCAATTTTAATATCTATATTAGTGTTCACTGTCCCTCTCACATCATAGGATTTCCATGTGTTCAACTTGCAACAAGTAGTGTATCTGTTATCTTTGAGATAACATAATATCAGATATAATTTGGGATTTTCACTGAAAAACTGGCAACTCATTGACAGCAAAAGCTGTTCAGTCTTAGGAGGTGATGTCCATTTTAGGTACCCATGAGAATTTCTGCTTGTGTAGTCATGAACCCAGTGAATGTTAGTTATGAATTATATTTATTGTCACATCCTAGGTGGCACCAGTTGTAAAGAACCCACCTGCCAGTGCAGGAGATGTGGGTTCAATCTATAAGTTGGAAATATCCCCTGACATAGGAAATAGCAACTCACTCCAGCATTCTTGCCTGGAAAATCCTGTGGAAAGAGGAGCCTTGTGGTCTACAGTCCATGAGGTTGCAAAGAGTTGGACACAGTTGAGCACGCACGGACACATTCATAGAACATGTTATTCTGTCACTTTTAAGAGCCCCTTTGCCAATGGTCTGGTGGCTTGTCATGTGTGACATAAAAATATTCAAACTTTGAAATTCTTCTGGGAGTCTTATTAAGTTAGTGAAATTCTTCACTAACTTACTTCTGTCTCCTTTTCACCAGTCTCTCAGTCATGACTTTTGCAAGGCCCTGAACATAGAATCTGTCTCATAATTAGGTCTCAAGAATTAATGTAAATTTTATGTGTAACCAAGTAGAACAGGTTGTTATAGCAATTTTTCTCAAATGATATTAGAAATTCATAATAGAGTATATGACCAAATAATTCTTAGCCACAATATGATTCAATTTATCAATCTATCATTTATTGTCAGAAATATAGCTGATTCCTTAGCCCTCCTTAGAGTGGAGGTATGTGACACATGAACATGATAAAACAATCAAATCTTTTTTTTTTTTTCTTGAGTTGTTTTATTGTCTTCTTCCCCTATATTTCTGCAATGCCTGACTTGTCAGCTGTAGCTATAGCAAAACACCTATGTGTTATGTGTGGATTAGGCAATTTAGTAAGCTGTTGCCATTGAAAACGACTATCATACTAATGTTTTAAAAGTAAAATGCTGGCATATACTCTCATATTATTTTATTTTGCATATTCTGTGTTCATAATATCTTTCTTAATGAAATATCTATAAATACAACCTCTGTATGTTCTTCCAAGAATTTTAACACAATTCCTGGTTATCTCCTGCAATCTTTCTTTGCTCAATTCCTCTTCTTCCTACCCTGACCTTTCATATTGCTTTTACACTTATTATCTATAGTGAAATAGTTAGAGATATTTCTGTGTCGTTAAGTTCTTGGGGAAAGTGTTTTGCAAGAGACTTAAAGACTTAAGAGACTTCCCTGGTGGTTCAGGAAAGAATCTGTCTGCAGTACAGGAGATCCTTGTTTAATCCCTGGGTCAAGAAGATTCCTCTGGGAAAGGGAATGGCAACACACTCCAGTATTCTAATCTGGAGAATTCCCATGAACAGAGGATCCTGGTGAGCTACAGTCCATGGGGTCACAAAGAATCGGACATAACTGAGCAACTAACCCATAACCCTAAAGACCATAAATTCACAAATCTATCAGATACGCCTATACGATTTTTATAATCCTATTCTATATCCTATGCCCCTGACTAGTGTGTTGACTTCAGTTATTCCCATTTCATAGATTATTGACTTTGTTAATTGCCATTTTGCAGATTAGAAAATGTAAAGAATGATGTCATTTATTAACTACTTGGGGAATATATTCTTACAAATAGTGCTGGCACTAAGGAAAATTTATTTTCTGCCACAGAGTCAATGACAGTATATTTTCACTTGCCTGGTAAACAAAGACCAGATTCCTTCTATTTTCATAAATGCTATTATTATTTTATCCAAGTATTTATAAATAACACTTTAATATAAAAATTATTTTATAATCTGATGAGAAAGACTAAAAAAGCTGGAAAACATTAAAGAAAAAAAAAATGTCTATTAGTCAAAAAATGTCAGAATATTAGTTGAACTAAACTGATTGTGTTATAACTTCTCATTTTATGAAAATGCTTCAGTCCTTCCCCACCACCCTTCCACCCCATGCCCACAACACTGTTAAAATGTTGAAGTCAATTTGACATTTACTTTTGAAAGTCCACAAACCTACTCCTAGTTCTAATGTATTTTATTGTCAGATTCTGTGTGTGTGTGTGTGTGTTCAATTCAGTTCAGTTCAGTCATTCAGTCCTGTCTGACTCTTTGTGACCCTATGGACTGCAGAACACCAGACTTCCCAGTCCATCAGCAGCTCCTGGAGTCTACTCAAACTCAAGTCCATCGAAGTTGATGATGTGAACCAATCATCTCATCCTGTGTCATCCCCTTCTCCTCCTGCCTTCAGTCTTTTCCAGCATCAGGGTCTTTTCAAGTGAGTTAGTTCTTCCCATCAGGTGGCCAAAGTATTGGAGCTTCAGCTTCAGCATCAGTCTTTCCAATGAATATCAGGACTGATTTGCTTTAGGATTGGTTTGATCTCCTTGTAGCCCTAGGGACTCTCAAGAGTCTTCTCCAACACCACAGTTCAAAAGCATCAGTTCTTTGGTGCTCAGCTCTCTTTATAGTCTAACTCTCACGTTCATACATGACCACTGGAAAAACCATAGCTTAGACTAGACAGACCTTTGTTGGCAAAGTAATATCTCTGCTTTTTAACATGTTGTCTAGGTTGGTCATAGTTTTTCTTCCAAGGAGTAAGCATGTTTTAATTTCATGGCTGCAGTCACCATCTGCAATGATTTTGGAGCCCAAGAAAATAAAGTCTGCCACTGTTTCCACTGCTTCCCCATCTATTTCCCATGAAGTGATGGGACCAGATGACATGATCTTAGTTTTCTGAATGTTCAGTTTTAAGCCAACTTTTTCACTCTACTTTTCACTTTCATCAAGAGGCTCTTTAGTTCTTTTTCATTTTCTGCCATAAAGGTGGTATCATCTACATATCTGAGGTTATTGATATTTCTCCCAGCAGTCTTGATTCCAGCTTGTGCTTCATCCAGCCTGGCATTTCACATGATGTATTCTGCATGTAAGTTAAATAAGCAGGGTGAGAATATACAGGGTGTGTGTGTGTGTTTAGACAGAAGCAAAAAATCACCCATCCCAATTTAAACCACTTTAATATGTGTGTGTACTTAAGTATCTTACTACAAAGAGATTGTTATGTGTTTGTCAAGTTAGCATTTATTAAGTGGAGCACAGAGTATCAAATGATGAGTTATGGCTTAATCACAGACCACAAGAGAAGACAAAATAGAGAAGTTTATTGCAAATAGGTCTTGAAAGAAGTACTCAGTTGTATTGCTGATCCCATTCACAGTGCCAATTGTTTCGCTGTATCTCACTCTTCGCTAAACCCAGGGTAGGCAAGATGTGAGCCAAAAGGTAACAGGAGACTAGAAAGAGCCATAGGAACTGCACACACATTTCTTCTCTCCTGGCTGGCATGGCAGCCATAACACAGCCTCTCTCCCAGCTGATGCAGCTGTCATAACAGCAGCCACAACATAACTATAACATAACCAAAACATAGCCAAAACATACCCTCATATAACACAGCCATGATGTCATTCCAGTGTAGCCTCAATGTGGAGCAGCCAGGGCCTTCCTGGTGAAGCTCATATATTGCTACAGCACAAAGTAACTCATTATCAAGCAAGTACCTTGTGACATGCATGCTCAGTGTTACAAAGTACCTCAGCTATTATGTTCATTATTTACAAAACATGGGGGAAGAGAGTCTGAACACACTATCTTGGCTAATTTGCTCTCTCCCCACATCAGTAGCTTAGAAAGGGGCTATGTGCCAGATCAAAGCAGGTGTATTTTCAAACAGGCAGGACTTCTAAGTCACATGAATTTTTTAGAGTCTGTGAGTGAAATATTTTGGGCCTAAGGCCCAATTGGTCAATTTAAACCAGAAGCGTGTGGTTAAGCCAAAGTGGGGATTGTTTCTAAAAGGCACATAAAGAAAGGAACTGGGAGTCAAGGAAAACTGCTGATCACAAGGGCCTTTGGGAAGTCATATCAGGAACCTACATTTACTTGTGACCCTGTGGGCTGCCTTCTAGGACCTGTACTTCCATGAGGGAGCTAGTGTCAGTTTCAGGTCATTGCAGGCCACTTGACCAAACAAAGTGGATGCTGAGACAGCAATACTATGGAGTAGCTTAACTAAACTCTCCACAGATATCTCTGCTCCTTATTAAAAGACCAGTTGGATAATGCAATTACATTAGCTTTTATCAGCATTCTAAAACTCACAAGTTACTGACCAATCTATGCATTACTTCCTCTGCATGGTTTTTCCTGATTACAAAACAAAACAACATGTTTCCTAATCTCCTCACCACCAAGAAGAGTCTTTTTCAAATATATATATATATATATATATATACATATATATATATATGAGAATAAATAGTGCCTGTGGGACATAAGCAGTAAATATGAAAATAAAAAGATAGCCAGGGTTAATTTGAAACTTAAAGGTATTTATTTGAAATATAAAATTTATAAGTCAAGTTAAATGATGAAAATTCACTGAGATGAAAGGCAACAGGATAAAAAAAAAATAGATTGGATTGTAATCAAAGTGAGAAGGACATAGCCAGCTTGGTTTGCAAGTAAACTGAAACAAAGACAAGATGCATATTTATTTCATGGGCAGTATTAAAAAAGAAAAAAGCTGTTGTGCCAAAAAATTGAATTAGTGTAAAATAAGATAAATTCAAGGTGCTTCAAAGTACAGAATGAAAAAAATAGGATTAGAAGAAATGGGAAAAAAAGGAGAAAAGAGAAATATTGACTGTGGAATAGGAGGAAGGAGAAGAAGCAGCAACAGCAGCAGCTGTCTCCACCCCCAACTAGTGTTCTGTGATGTCTGGACCAGAGCAGGTCAAATAATGAAGACTTTCTTGGGTGGGACATTACAGAGGAAAAGTCATCGTGCTTGAGACAAGATGTCTCACTTTAGGATGAAGGCAGCTGATAAGACACCTGTATGACAGACAAGGAAATGGTGTGAGTCAGTATAATTCCTAGATTGCTCAGGCCTCAGGGGGACTATGTAAAGCAGGGTCAGGATGGGCAGGGCACAGTTCAAATGCTCACCTCGGAGCCTTGGCTCTCTGCTCTGTCCCTTTGTAGAAAAATAAATTGTAAAAGAACTACTGCTTAGGTTTTTTTTAAAGACAACCCTCTCTAGTCTGGAGTCTTGGTTCTTCAGTTCCCTAAAAACAAGCCTAAGTTCTTCGGTGCCTCAAAGCCCCTACTCATTTCTTCAGGGGCCACATCTGTCCTGTGACTTTTTTATTCTGAATCCTACTGAGTCCGAGCTATTGGGACAGTGGAGCCACAGCTGCAGGCCACTCCCTTCACTTCTGATCAGCATCTTCCAGAAGCAGCCGACACCTGGACCGGAGCAAAATCAGATAAAAGTACCTGAAACAAAATATCCAATCTATAAATATTTTTGTGCCTAATTATATATAAAATGTAAAAGCAGACATTATTTGTAATGAGAGGAGGGGGTTTATTTTCATTTCTTTTCATTGTTTTTCTTATGAGTTAACAATTTTGATTTTTTTAAAAAGAAAATTTTTGATTATATCCCTGAGTGGATTCATTCTTTAGAAAGTATAAAGTAAAGGTAAATATATAAGTGGAAAGAAAGTCTCGGTAGCTCTAATCTGCTCCCATATCTCTCTACAACTGTTCTTTTTCATATATACGTGTGTATGTACATATATACACACATATATACATAAAATAGTTACAAGTTTAATTCTAAGTGCTAAGTGTGAGTGCATATTGATATTTCATTGACTCTTGCAACACTTTGGATTGTAGCCTGCCAAGCTCCTCTGTCCATGGGATTCTCCAGGCAAGAATACTGGAGTGGGTGGCCATTTCCTTCTCCAGGGAATCTTCCTGACCCAGGTCTCCAGCATTGCAGGCAGATTCATTACCAACTGAACTACACAGGAATGTATATGTAATTATTGTTGTTCAGTTGCTAAGTCATGTCCGACTCTTTGCGACCCCCTGAACTACAGCACACCAAGCTTCTCTGTCCATCAATGTCTCTCTGAGTTTGCTCATATATATACTATATTATGTATATATATATATATATATATATATTTAACAGCATACATTTTTAGCTAATATAGACTTATTTCATGAAAAAAGTAGCTTTATGAAGACTTAGAAATATTACTGTATTCTCAGTGTCTAGAGTACTGGCTAGTGTATAAGGTATGCTCTAAAATTTTACCAAATGAAATAAAAGAACAAAGTGATAGAGAATAAAAATGTTACCGATTATGAAGATGAAGCAAAATCACATGGAACAAAAAGACTGGTGAACTATAAAGTAAAACAAAACTACCCTGGGCTAAGTAAGGAAATTAAAATTTCCCTGAATTTTCAACTATAAATTTCAAAAATAATCCTACAACAATATTTATTTAATTAATTTTATCTTGTATTTCTCACTTTTCTTATGTTATATATTTTACTATGAAATAATTTCATGTTCAGTTCGGTCAGTCAGTCATGTCCAACTCTTTGTGACTCCAAGTGCTGCAACACACCAGTCTTTCCTGTCCATCGCCAACTCCTGGAGCTTGCTCAAACTAATGTCCATCAAGTCAATGATGCCATCCAACCATCTCACCCTCTGTTGTCCCCTTCTCCTCTTGTACATAACAACATTTATTAAAAGCTGTGTTGTGAATAAATGTCTATAAAATATACTATTAGATATCTCCTTTTTATAAATATTTGTATGTTTTTACTAAGATTAAATTAACATGACATTTACCCCAGAGATACATGGAAACAACTTCATATATCCCTACATATGTATCGTATTGTTGCTTAGTTGATAAGTTGTGTCGGACTCTATTGCAACCCCATGGACTATAACATGCCAGGCTCCTCTGTGCATGGACTCCCCAGGCAAAGATACTGAAGTGGGCTGCCATTTACTTCTCCAGGGGATCTTTCCTGACCCAGGCATTGAACCCATGTCTCCTGCATTGCAGGAAGATTCTTTACCATCTGAGCCACCAAGGAAATTCCATATGCATTATATATTTAGATATAATTTTTAAAGTTACATTCTTGTTTTTGAACTACTCTTTCTTTCCCATATTTTTAGGCAAATATAAGTGTATGTAAATATAATTTTTACATGTAGATATATGTGCTAGCATAATTGCAATTCTATAGAGCTGCAAAGATATTATAGATGTCAAATTTGGGTCATTGACCATTAAACACATCTTTGGCTTCTATTCAGTATATAAGTCCCCTCTCTAAATAATCCAGTCAAAATTACTCCATCTCTAGGAGATCAGTCCTGGGTGTTCATTGAAAGGACTGATGTTGAAACTGAACCATGCAAAGGGTTGACTCATTGAAAAGACCCTGATGCTGGGAGGGATTGGGGGCATGAGGAGAAGGGGACAACAGAGGATGAGATGGCTGGATATCATCACCGACTCGATAACATGAGTTTGTGCAAACTCTGGGAGTTGGTGATGGACAGGGAGGCCTGGCATGCTGCAATTCATGGGGTTGCAAAGAGTAGGAGACGACTGAGCGACGACTTACTGACTGAATATAAGTACTTTGAGAGTTGAATTATTATAGATTATTATGAAGAATGTATACATTTGAGAACATGAGGATATGTAAATATAAGTTAAAGCCATTGATTTGAGAAAAAAATTTACAGGGCATTCTGACTCTTTTTTTGATTACTCTTCTCAAGGTAGTCTTGGAAAAATTGTCAAATATAAAGAAAAGGATAATACTATGTATGTTAATAACGTTTTGTTTATGACCAAGTTCTGATATCCTGAGTAGCTAAAACAAAATAATATATATAACTGAATATAAATCTTGAATGTGTTTATATTATGTATAATTGATTATATTCCTTGCAACCAAAGACAGAGAAGCTCTATACAGTCAGCGAAAACAAGACCAGGAGCTGACTATGGCTCAGATCATGAATTCCTTATTGCCAAATACAGGCTGAAATTGAAGAAAGTAGGGAAAACAACTAGACAATTCAGGTATGACCTAAATCAAATCTCTTATGACTATACAGTGGAAGTGAGAAATAGATTTAACGGACTAGATCTGATAGACAGAGTGCCTGAACTATGGATGGAGGTTCATGACATTGTACAAGAGACAGGAATCAAGACCATCCTCAAGGAAAAGAAATGCAAAAAAAGCAAATGGCTGTCTGAGGAGGCCTTACAAATAGCTGTGAAAATAAGGGAAGCAAAAAGCAAAGGAGAAAAGGAAAGATATACCCATGTGAATGCAGAGTTCCAAAGGATAGCAAGGGGAAATAAGAAAGCCTTCCTCAGCGATCAGTGTAAAAAAATAGAGGAAAAAACTAGAATGGGAAAGACTAGAGATCTCTTCAAGAAAATTAGAGATACCAAGGGAACATTTCATGCAAAGATGGGCTCAATAAGGGACAGAAATGGTAAGAACCTGACAGAAGCAGAAGATATTAAGAAGAGGAGGCAAGAATACACAGAAGAACTGTACAAAAAAGATCTTTATGACCGAGATAATAATGATGGTGTGATCACTCACCTAGAGCCAGACATGGTGGAATGTGAAGTCAAGTTGGCCTTAGAAAGCATCACTATGAACAAAGCTAGTGGAGGTGATAGAATTCCAGTTGACCTATTTCAAATCCTGAAAGATGATGCTGTGAAAGTGCTGCACCCAATATACCAGCAAATTTGGAAAACTCAGCAGTGGCCACAGGACTGGAAAAGGTCAGCTTTTATTCCAATCCCAAAGAAAGCCAGTGCCAAAGAATGCTCAAACTATCACACAATTGCACTCATTTAACATGCTAGTAAAGGAATGCTTAAAATTCTCCAAGCCAGAGTTCAGCAATACATGAACCATGAACTTCCAGATGTTCAAGCTGGTGTTAGAAAAGGCAGAGGAACCAGAGATCAAATTGCCAAGATCTGCTGGATCATCAAAAAAGAAAGAGAGTTCCAGAAATACATCTATTTCTGCTTTAATGACTATGCCAAAGCCCTTTGACTGTGTGGATCACAGTTAAACTGTGGAAAATTCTGAAAGAGATGGGAATATCAGACCACCTGACCTGCCCTCTTGAGAAACCTGTATGCAGGTCAGGAAGCAACAGTTAGAACTGGACATGGACAAACAGACTGGTTCCAAATAGGGAAAAGGAGTATGTCAAGGCTGTATATTGTCACCCTGCTTATTTAACTTATATGCGGAGTACATCATGAGAAATGGTGGGCTGGAGGAAGCACAAGCTGGAATGAAGATTGCCAAAAGAAATACCAATAACCTCAGATAGGCAGATGACACCATTCTTATGGCAAAAAGTGAAGAACTAAAGAGCCTCTTGATGAAAGAGAAAGAGAAGAGTGAAAATGTTGGCTTATTGTTCAACATCCAGAAAACTAAGATCATGGCATCTGGTCCCATCACTTCATGGGAAATAGATGGGGAAACAGTGGCTGACTATATTTTTCTGGGCTCCAAAGTCACTGCAGTTGGTGATTGCAGCCATGAAATTAAAAGATGCTTACTCCTTGGAAGGAAAGTTTTGACCAGCGTAGACAGCATATTGAAAAGCAGAGACATTACTTTGCCGACTAAGGTCCATCTAGTCAAGGCTATGCTTTTTCCAGTGGTCATGTATGGATGTGAAAGTTGGACACTAAAGAAAGCTGATCGCTGAAGAACTGATGCTTTTGAACTGTGGTATTGGAGAAGACTCTTGAGAGTCCCTTGGACTTCAAGGAGATCCAACCGGTCCTTCCTAAAGGGGAGCAGTTCTGGGTTTTCATTGGAAAGACTGATCTTGAAGCTGAAACTCCAATACTTTGGCCACCTGATGTGAAGAGCTGACTCATTGGAAAAGACACTGATGCTGGGAAAGATTGAGGGCAAGAGGAGAAGGGGATGACAGAGGATGAGATGATTGGATAGCATCACCGATTCGATGGACATATGTTTGGGTGGACTCTGGGAGTTGGTGATGGGAGGCTAGGCATGCTTTGGTTCATGGGGTTGCAAAGAGTCGGACATGACTGAGTGACTGAACTGAACTAAACTGAATGGATTCATATATGATTAAATAGGCGTTCCTTACAAATAATATATTTAAAATATATTACTTGTTAGAAGATATTTTAGAAAAAATATGCTAAGATACTATTAAAAGTCAGTGGCAGCATTACAACCCAAAGTTTGACAAAGAAGAAGAAATTAAGTGTGTGGTTATATTTTAATACCAATTTAATTGAAAATAACTTGCTTTTGTTTATATCCAGTCAGAATAAGCTGAGAGAGAGAGAAAGATTTTTCTTCAGTTATCTATGAAAAATGAAATAGTTTTATTTTCATCTAAATTATATTTTCCCCTGGACAGCAAGTTTTTTAGAAAATTGTTCATTTTCATGGAAACATGAGATGTTTTGAAAAGAAGCTGAAAAAAAAAAAAAATAGAAATTCCTGATAACACTTTTGTATCTTTTCTCAACCCCGGGATTCAGATTTTAGAGCAGGACATATAATTAAAATGTGCAGAAATATTTAGCAAGTACACCATAATTCCTTACACTGTAAGCATAATTCCAGATTGCCTAGCTATAGTATTGAGTGGAAAGGTTGTAGTTGGGTATTGCAAATAAACAATTTTTAAGGTGAGGAAAATTCTGTCTTCATTTTCCCACTAACCAAATATGTGATATTGAATAATTATGCTTCATTTTTCCTCATGGATTTATTTCAGTAACCTGAAAAATTAACTAAAATTGTTGTTTGATTCTTAAGCTTTCTACTGACCATCCATTGTTGGTTTCTTGAAAGTGTTCTAAAGGCCCCATGCTGAGGAATACTGGGAAATTAGGAAAGCAGAGAAACATACTATAAGATCTTCCTTCCCCTTTTTTCATTTATGAACAGCACTTTAAAAAAATTTGACGTGCTGTTTAATATGCTGTGTTTCTACATTAAATGTCACCTGCAGACCATGTCCTTGACTTTAAAAACAAATGATTCAAGAAAAGGTCAGATCAATGGTTCCCTAAAATTCTGTGACACTTTCACTAGAAAAACTCACATTTATTTTTCACATATTTAGGCTATTTTATAAAAAAAAAAAGGGGGTTTTAAGATTGGTACTTGAAACTCTTAGTAATATTTGACAATGCACAACAGGAAGTTTTCTCAATTATACCTGTCAGTAAAATTCAATTTCCTGCTTTAAACTGAAAATACCTTATTTGCTCATGTGAAATACTGAAATCATGTATATAAACAGAGTTTAAAGTATTAGCTGTTGTATTTTTTCTTCATTTGGAAATATACCCTTTTTAATGTAAGGAATACAATAACAGTAATAATTATTTATTAAAATGATTTTCCAAAACAGATATGACCTTCTTCAATGTAACATTTTATATGAAAGTTCAAATTTACTACATATTTTAAATTAGCCTGTTAAAATTTCTCATTGACAAACTGACTTAAATAAATGGCTTATGTCCTATATAAAATAGGATATATTTAGCATTTCTTGACTTCACCTTCTCTTAATTTGCATTCACATAATTATATATACTGAATATAAGAAATACGTTTCCTGACAAAGTTAAAATTGACACCACTTAAATAAAGATGTTAAGCCAATTTTATGGGTTTTTTTTTCTAATTATTTTGCTCTTCTCAGATTTCTTTTTCCTTTCTTCTCTGATTCTTTAAAATAACATTTTTCTTCCTGAAAGGGAACAAATCACAAGTGAAAAGTTTATGAACTGTCACAAAGTGAATATATCCGTGTAGCTACACCCAGATTAATAAATAAATATTAGCGGTTATGGCAACCCACTCCAGTATTCTTGCCTGGAGAATCTCAGGGACGGAGGAGCCTGGTGGGATGACATCTATGAGGTCACAAAGAGTCGAATATGACTGAAGCAACTTAGTAGCAGCAGCAGCAGTATTTCAGAAGCTTCCTTTCATGCCCATTTTCAATCATTGACTTCTTCCTGCTCTACAAAAGAGAAATAAGCACCATGATTTCTAACATCATAGATTACATTCCCTGTAATGTGTGTAAAGTTGATGCTCTAAGAACAATGCTGCATAAGAACCTGTAATGTTAGGTCAATGAATCAAGGTAATTGGAAGTGGTCAAACAGAGATGGCAAGAGGTGAACATCAACATTTTAGGAATCAGTGAACTAAAATGAACTGGAATGGGTGAATTTAACTCAGATGACAATTACATCTACTACTGTGTGCAAGAATCCCCTAGACGAAATGGAGTAGCCCTCATAGTGAACCAGAGTCCAAAATGCAGTTCTAAGGTGCAATCTCAAAAACAACAGGAATGATTGCTGTTTGTTTCCATGGCAAGCCATTCAATATCACAGTAATCTAAGTCTATGACCCAACCAGTAATGCTGAAGAAGCTGAAATTGAATGGTTCTATGAAGACCTAGAACATCTTCTAGTACTAAAACCCCCCAAAAAGATGTCCTTTTCATTATAGGGGAATGGAATGCAAAAGTAGGAAGTTGAGAGATACATGGACCAACAGGCAAATTTGGCCTTGGAATACAAAATGAAGCAGAGCAAAGGCTAACAAAGTTTTGCCAAGAGTACTCACTAGTCATAGGAAACACTCTCTTCCAACAACACAAGAGAAGACCACACATGAACATCACCAGATGGCCAATACCAAAATCAGATTGACTATATTCTTTGCAGCCAAAGATGGCGAAGCTATATACAGTCAGCAGAAACAAGACTGGGAGTTGACTGTGACTCAGATCATGAAATCCTTATTGAAAAATTCAGATTTAAATTAAAGAGAGTAGGGAAAACCACTAGACCCTTCAAGTAAGACCTAAATCATATCTCCTAAGATGATAAAGTTGAAGTGATCAGTAGATTCAAGAGATTAGATCTATTGACAAAGTCACTGAAGAACTATGGACAAAGGTTCATGACATTGTACAGAGGCAGTGATCAAGACCATCCCTAAGAAAAATAAATTAAAAAGCAAAACGGTTGTCTGAGGAGGCCTTACTAATAGCTGAGAAAACAAGAGAAACAAAAGGCAAAGGAGAAAGGGAAAGATATACCTATTTGAACATAGAGTTTCAAGGTATAGCAAGGAGAGATAAGAAAGCCTTCTTCAGTGATCAGTGCAAAGAAATAGAGGAAAACAATAGAATGGGAAACACAGGTGATCTCTTCAAAAAAATTAGAGCTAACAAGGGAACATTTCATGCAAGGATGGGCACAATAAAGGACAGAAATGATATGGACCTAACAGAAACAGAAGATATTAAGAAAAGGTGGCAAGAATACACAGAAGAACTATATTAAAAAGACCTTCATGTCCCAGATAATCACAATGATGTGATCACTCACTTAGAGCCAGACATCCTGAAATGTGAAGTCAAGTGGGCCTTAGAAAGAATCACTACAAAAAAAGGCTAGTGAAGGTGATGGAATTCCAGTTGAGCCATTTCCAATCCTCAAAAATGATGCTATTAAAGTGCTGTATTCAATATGCCAGCAAATCTGGAAAACTCTGCAGTGGCCATAGAACTGGAAAAGGTCAGCTTTCATTCCAATCCCAAAGAAAGGCTATGCCAAAGAAACTTCAAACTACTGCACCATTGCACTCATCTCACATGCTAGCAAAGCAATACTCAAAATTATCCAAGCCTCGCTTCATCAGTATGTGAACCATGAAATTCCAGATGTTCAAGCTGGTTTTAGAAAAGGCAGAGGAACCAGAGATCAAATTGCCAACATCTGCTAGATCATCAAAAGAGCAAGACAGTTCCAGAAAAACATCTATTTCTGACTCATTGACTATGCCTAAGCCTTTGATTGTGTGGATCATCACAAACTGTGGAAAATTCTTCAAGAGATTAGGAATACCAGACCACCTGACTTGCCTCCTGAGAAATCTGTATGCTGGTCAAGAAGTAATAGTTAAAAGCGAACATGGAACTACAGACTGATTACAAATTGGGAAAGGAGTAAGTCAAGGCTGTATATTGTCACCATGCTTATTTAACTTATATGCAGAGTACACCATGGGAAATGCTGGACTTGATGAATCACAAACTGGAATCAAGATTGCCAGGAGAAATATCAATAACCTCAGATACACAGATGACACCACCCTTATGTCAGAAAGGGAAGAAGAACTAAAGAGCCTCTTGATGAAAGTGAAAGAGCAGAGTGAAAAAGTTGGCTTAAAGCTCAACATTGAGAAAAATAAGATAATGGCATCTGGCCCTGTCACTTCATGGCAAAAAGAAGGGAAACAATGGAAACAGTAAGTTTATTCTTTTGGTCTCCAAAATCACTGCAGATGGTGACTACAGCCCTGAAATGAAGACTTTTTGCTCCTTGGAAGATAAGCTATGACCAACCTAGACAGCATATTAAAAAGCAGAGACATTACTTTGCCAACAAAAGTATGTCTAGTCAAAGCTATGGTTTCTCCAGTAGTCATGTATAGGTGTGAGAGTTGGACTAAAAAGGAACCTGAGCACTGAAGAATTGATGCTTTTGAACTGTGGTGTTTGAGAAGACTCTTGAGAGTCCCTTGGACTTCAAGGAGCTCCAACCTGTCAATCCTAAAGTAAATCAGTCCTAAATATCCTTTAGAAGTTCTGATGCTGAAGCTGAAACTCCAATATTCAGGACACTTGATGTGAAGAACTGACTCATTGGGAAAGACGCTGATGCTGGGAAAAATTGACAGCAGGATGAGACACAGACAACAGAGGATGAGATGGTTGGATGGCATCACAAAGTAGATGGACATGAGTTTGAGCAAATTCTGAGTGTTGGGGAAGGACAGGGAAGCCTTGCGTTCTACAGTCCATGCGTCTGTAGAATCAGACATTCCCAAGTGACTGAACTGAACTGAATTTATGTAAATAAAATGGTCCAGTATTCATTGTTTTGTGCCTCTTCTCTCTCAATAAAATTTATCCTTATGCTTCAAATTTATGTAAAATTCATCTGCATTGTTATGTGTAGCAGAGATTAATTCTGTTTCTTTCTTACCAGAGTGGTGGATATGGTCTATCTGGTAACAATTGTGTTGGGCAACACCTTAATAGTATGATTTTTTCAACTCTTAATTCATTCTACTACTGAAACTTAGGTTTTTCCTTAAGTGGGGCTATTATAAAGAGTGGACTAGGTATATGGGTGTATCCATCATATAGGTGTTTTTTATATATTCATTTTTGTTGTATCTATATTGACATCTATATAATATAGATCTATGTAGATATCTAAGGAAATGTTCTAATTAAATAGTATTAAATGCATTTTCAAACTGTTTGTAATAATTTTCATACACCAGGAATCATGAGCGTTCTTATATTCAACAAACGTTTCAAACTTCAGCATTATCATTTAATTTGTTTGTTTTCTTTTTCAATTTTTCCTATCCAGAGGAGATGCAGTGGCATAATATTGTGATTTATTTTTCATTTTCCTGTTCTTTATTGAGGCTGAACAACTATTATATTCTTATTAACCAGCTGGATATTCAATTTTTATAAAATACTTAAAAATTATATTTCCATTATGTTCTTTTTCACATGCTAGATCATTCTAGCTCAGAATATGTGGTGTACGTGTAGTTCATGTCTGCTAATACTCTGTAGTTTTCTTTTCACTCATAAAAAGGAGTTATATGGTAAACAAATGTAGATATTAAATTTTAGTGCAATTCAATTTATAAATGCTTTCCCTTGAGATTAGCAATTTTTATTATATAAAGTAGCTATTTTTATGCTTATTTATGGTATTGAATTTTCAATTGAGGGGCAAATTTGTTTTGTTTTCAAGAAAGGATACTTTTCTTCTAGGAAAATAACACACCAATTAGTAGTTAACAGAATTATAAGCACTACTTCTAAGGAAATAAATACAAAAGCATCTTACTATGAATTTAACAGTACTCATTTTTGTTAACGTTACTAAATTTCTTGCTACTCTTAAAGTAATACATCATTAAAAAGCTGTATTTTAGCCTATACCTGGATATAAAATGATTACTTATTTTATTCAATGCCATATTACATATTTTTAAATGTTATTTGATATTTTTATGAATTTATTTTTGTTCCTGCTTATATTTTCTCAAAAAAATTTATCTTGGGCAGGTTTCCATGACTAAATTCATAAAATATTTTCTGAGCACATACATAATTTGATCCCTAAGTTTGTCTAATTTTAGTAATCATTGTAGGAAAACAGTCAATAGGATTAAAAAAAAAAACTATTTTAGATGTAATAATCTGTGTAAGCTGAAAAAGTGAGAATACTCATATTTTGGAAAGGCGGGCAGATCATAAGTCTGATTATTGTTATGGCCTTTTGGGTTGCAGATTCCATTAATTAAAATATATTATACTCTAACTGAACTTCCCTCAACAAGAGCTATCAGAACTCAGCCACTTCAATCACTCAGTCATGTCCAGCTCTTTGTGACTCTGTAGACTGCAGGATGTCAGGCTTCCCTTTCCATCACCTACTCCCGGAGCTTGCTCACACTCATGTACATTCAGCCGATGATGCCATCCAACCATCTCATCCTATGTCACCCCTTTCTCCTGCCTTCAATCTTTCCCAGCATAAGGGTCTTTTCCAATGGGTCAGTTCTTCACATCAGGTGGCCAAAGTATTAGAGCTTCAGCTTTAGCATCAGTCCTTCCAATGAATATTCAGGGCCAGTTTCTATCATTAGAACTATTTTGCTTTTAAAAATGTGTTGAGTCAACTCAGATTGTACCCTCACATGACTGTGTTAGAGAAACTGGATGTAAAATGCTTTGAATACCTCCATTGACAACATAGTTTACCTTGCAAAAATCAGTTAATCTCTCTAAAAAATTAATTCTCATATGTTACAGATGATATATTAATAATTTATGTAGAACTTTGTGACGACGAAATGATACTTTTGTGGCATAAGTCATAGTAGTATATTTCCTGCTGCATAGCATCAGCTCAATAAATGTAATCTATTATTATCTTTGTGTTGTTGATATTACTGTTGTCCTTTAATTTGAAGCCACCCAAATCTGCAGCCATCCAAAAGGATTAAAAAAACATTGAAATTCTAACACAGGTGTATTATTTTGCAGAGAGAATTCAATACATGAGCCAAAATGAGTAGGTTTTGAATTCCTTTACCTCTAGTTTGCTAACACCGCACATAGTTAACAGTTAAATGCTAAATTATGGCATGGGAGAGAAAGCAAATAATATTTCAATTATTCAAAAACTTTAGTAAGCTGGGAATAATAATTCATTCTAACATCCTGATCAGTAACTGGAAAGGAGAGGGACAGAAATGAAGCACTCACTGAATATTTTACAATCCATTTACATAAATATTGGTGAAATAAATGATATTTTTTAAAAAGCACAGAACTCTACATCTAATAAAATAACTCACTCTCATTATTATCAATAGGACAGGTTCTAAAATGCTGGCAGATCCATATAGTTAGGTTAGTAGGATTCACTCATTCACTTTTATGCCTACATAAATATATCAAAGATGGAAATAGGCATTTGTGGATGTGCTGTAGTTTATTTTTAAAGCATATATTGAAAAAAAGGAAGGATTTCTTACATAATGGCAAAAACACACACAAAAAAGAAACTGTATGTTCACATTACATGACTATATAATTTATTTAAAGCACTTAAAAATTAGATTAAATTCTATTTAAAAGTCCTAAAACTAATTCTGTATTGGTTGTATGTAGCTATACTACTATACTGACAAAGACTCACAAAGAACTCTGAATTTTAAAGTGTTAGGACCACTAGAAACCAAAGGACTACTGAATCAGTGGCTGCTGGGAAAAATAAATCTGGTCAACTTAGCAAGACCTTTATTAAGTTTGTAATTGCATTACTGAGTTAAATTTGATGAAATTATCAAATGGTGATTTATTTGTCATCCTATTTAAACAAGTCATTTCAGTGTCTTCAAATAATTTTGTAGTTTTTTTTTTTTTAAACTAATACCTGATAAGCCACTTCTGAGCAGAAGATGGATTAGAAAACTCAAGTTAAAAAAATGAAGAAGTTAAAGCAAAATGAAAAGTAAATTAACACAGAAGTTGCTGTCGTTTATCAAACCTTAATAGAAAAATTCTCTCTCCTGCAGAATTTAGCAGTCCATCATTTTCAGAGATCACCTCTATAGGTCTGAATGCTGGTAGCTGCTTCATTTGGGAATAGTCACATCCATCACCTCCTAAAGATTTTTAGTCACTAGAGTTAATAAAAATGGTGCACATCACTTTATGATTTAGGAGAAGTAAAAGAGAAACTTCTGATATTACTGCAGTCAGAGACATTATGGGTGAATTACTGTTTTGAGGAAATTTTCAGGAAAAGCTACAAAATATGTCTTGAAAACCACACAAATATGTTAGTTGCTGTACTTGGATATAAACTATTGTGAATTAGTTAGGTAGAGAAGTTTATTGTGTGTATAAGTTTGCTAAAGGAAGTATCTGGTCATTTCAATTAGTGGATATATAGTTATTTTAAAATAATTATCTGCCTAATATCTACTTTGTATGCTACTGCTGCTGCTAAGTCGCTTCAGTCGTGTCTGACTCTGTGCCACCCCACAGACGGCTGCCCACCAGGCTCCCCCATCCCTGGGATTCTCCAGGCAAGACACTGGAGTGGGTTACCATTTCCTTCTCCAATGCATGAAAGTGGAAAGTGAAAGTGAAGTCACTCAGTCATGTCCAACTCTTAGCGACCCCATGGACTGCAGCCTACCAGGCTCCTCCATCCATGGGATTTTCCAGGCAAGAGTACTGGAGTGGGGTGCCATTGCCTTCTCCATCTACTTTGTATACTGGAATGTAAACAAAAATATATAGTGTTTTCTATAAACACACTGAAATAAATGTACTTATTCAGATTTAATTGCAATATCTATATAAAATTCAAGTGCATTCCTATATTCATAGAGATACAGATAGCAAAGTTCAAGGTAAGCATAATTAGATTGAAATGATTCTACAACAGAAAAATAAAAGAAAGTAATAAAAATCTTTAAAAATTGCTTGCTTCCAGAAATGATAATGTTTAAGTATAATATCACATTTATCAAGTGAAAGATGAAGTATCAAAGAATGTACTTAAAAACTGTAAGAACACTAAAATTACATTGAAAGATTAAATATATGGAAGAATTTATTCAGTTTAAATAAAATCAAAAGCTGCCATAGAAAGATGCCATGACTAAGAAATTCATTGTTTTGAAAGTGAATGATATTCCACAGCACTCAGTCAGTTCAGTTCAGTCAGTCATGTCTGACTTTTTGTGACCCCATGGATTGCACACACCAGGCTTCCCTGTCCATCACCAACTCCTGGAGCCTCTTCAAACTCATGTCCATTGTGTCAGTGATGCCATCCAACTATCTCATCCTCTGTCATCCCCTTCTCTGCAATCTTCCCCAGTGTCAGCTTCTTTTCCAGTGAGTCAGCTCTTCTCATCAGGTGGCCAAAATATTGGAGTTTCAGCTTGAGCATCAATCCTTTCAGTGAATATTCAGGATTGATTTCCTTTAGGATTGACTGGTTGGATCTCCTTCCAATCCAAGGGTCTCTCAAGAGTCTTCTCCAACACCACAGTTCAAAAGCATCAATTCTTCAACACTCAGCTTTCTTTATAGTCCAACTCTCACATCCATATATGACTACTGGAGAAACCATAGCTTTGACTAGATAGATTTTCTTGGTAAGTAGTGTCTCTGCTTAGCAATATGCTGTGTAGGTTGGTCATAGCTTTCCTTCCAAGGAAAAAGTAATTTTAATTTCATGGCTGCACTCATCATCTGCAGTGATTTTGGAGCCCCCAACAATAAAGT
This sequence comes from Budorcas taxicolor, assembly GCF_023091745.1. Classification (NCBI taxonomy): domain Eukaryota; kingdom Metazoa; phylum Chordata; class Mammalia; order Artiodactyla; family Bovidae; genus Budorcas; species Budorcas taxicolor. The sequence goes on along the minus strand of NC_068929.1, from coordinate 49,021,580 downwards.
TGGTTTCCCCCTCTTTTCCGTGAAGTGATGGGACTGAATGCCATGATCGTAGTTTTTTGAAAGTTGAATTTCAAGCCAATTTTTTCACTCTCCTCTTTCACTTTCATCTAGAGGTTCTTTAGTTCTTCTTCGCTTAATGCCGTAAGCATGGTGTCATCTGCATCTGAGGTTATTGATATTCCTTCTGGCAATCTTGATTCCAGCTTGTGCTTCATCCAGCCTGGCATATTACATGATGTACTCTGCATATAAGTTAAATAAGCAGGGTGACAATATACAACCTTAAAGTACTCCTTTCCCAATTTGGACTGGTATGTTGTTCCATGTCCAGTTCAGTCTGTTGCTTCTTGACCTGCATACAGATTTCTCAAGAGGCACATCAAGTGGTCTGGTATTCCCATCTCTTGAAAAGATAACTTCATTGACTTTGGCATAGTCAATGAAGCAGAAGTAGATGTTTTCTGGAACTCTCTTGCTTTTTCACTGATCCAACGGATGTTGGCAATCTGATCTCTGTTTCCTCTACCTTTTCTAAATCAATCTTGAACATCTGGAAATTCATGGCTCACTTACTGATGAAGCCTGGCTTGGAGAATTTTGAGCATTACTTCTCTAGCATGCGAGATGAGTGCAATTGTGTGGTAGTTTGAACGTTCTTTGGCATTGTGTTTCCTTGGGATTGGAATGAAAACTGACCTTTTCCAGTCCTGAGGCCATTGCTGAGTTTTCCAAATTTGCTGGCATAATGAGTGTAGCACTTTCACAGCACCATCTTTGAGAATTTGAAATAGCTCAACTGAAATTCCATCACATCCACTAGGTTTGTTCATAGCTAATGTTTCCTAAGACTTACTTGGCTTCACACTCCAGGATGTCTGGCTCTAGGTGAGTGATCACAAAATCATGGTATCTGGGTCATGAAGATCTCTTTTGTATAGTTCTTCTGTGTATTGCCACCTCTTAAAATATTCTACTTCTATTAGGTTCATACAATATCTGTGCGTTATTGTGGCCATTGTTGCATGAAATGTTCTCTTGGTATCTCTAATTTTTTTGAAGAGACCTCTAGTCTTTCCCATTCTATTGTTTTCTTCTATTTCTTTGCATTGATCACTGAGGAAGGCTTTCTTATCTCTCCTTGCTCTTCTTTGGAACTCTGCATTCACATGGGTATATCTTTCCTTTTTTCCTTTGCCTTTAGCTTCTCATCTTTTCTCAGCTACTTGTAAGGCCTTCTCAGAGAACCATTTTGCCTTTTTCCATTTCTTTCTTTTGGGGATGGTCTTGATCAATACCACATGTACAATGTCACGAACCTCTGTCCATAGTACTTCAGACACTCTGTCTAACAGATCTAATCCCTTGAAGCTGTCACTTCCACTGAATAATTGTAAAGGATTTGATTTAAGTCATACATGAATGGTCTAGTGGTTTTCCCTACTTTCTTCAATTTAAGTCTGAAACTGACAATAAGAACTTCATGATCTGAGCCACAGTCAGCTCCTGGTCTGGTTTTTGATGACTGTATAGAGCTTCTCTATCTTTATCTGCAAAGAATATAATCTGTCTGATTTTGATATTGACCATCTGGTGATGTCCATGTGTAGAGTCTTCTCTTGTGTTATTGGAAGAGGGTATTTGCTATGACAAGTGTTTTCTCTTGGAAATACTCTGTTAGTCTTTGCCCTGCTTCATTTTGTACTCCAAGCCAAATTTGCTTATTACTCCAGGTAGCTCTTGACTTCCTACTTTTGAATTCCAATCCCCTATAATGAAGAGGACATCTTTTTGGAGCGTTATTCCTAGAAGGTCTTGTAGGTCTTCAAGTAACATTCAGCTTCCTCAGCATTACTGGTCAGGGCATAGACTTGGATTACTGTGATGTTGAAGGGTTTGCCTTGGAAACAACAGAGATCATTCTGTTGTTTTTGAGATTACAATCCAAGAACTGCATTTTGGACTCTTTTTTTTTTTTTTTTTTTTACTATGAGGGCTAATCCATTTCTTCTAAGGGATTGTTGCCTACATTAGTAGATATAATGGTCATCTGAGTTAAATTCACCCATTCCAGTTCATTTTAATTCACTGATTCCTAAAATGTTGATGTTCACTTTTGCCATATCCTTTTTGACCACTTGAAATTTACCTTGATTCATGGACCTAACATTCCAGGTTTCTATGTAAATTGCTCTTTACAGCAAGGGACTTTTCTTCCATCACCTGTCATATCCACAACTGGGTGTTGTTTTTGCTTTGGCACTGTCTCATCATTCTTTCTCGGAGAAGACAATAGCACCCCACTCCAGTACTCTTGCCTGGAAAATCCCATGGATGGAGGAGCCTGGTGGGCTGCAGTCCATGGGGTCAGTATGAGTCGGACACGACCAAGAGACTTCACTTTCACTTTTCACTTTCATGCATTGGAGAAGGAAATGGCAACCCACTCCAGTGTTCTTGCCTGGAGAATCCCAGGGACGAGGGAGCCTGGTGGGCTGCTGTCTATGGTCGCACAAAGTCAGATACGACTGAAGTGACTTAGTAGTAGCAGTAGCAGCTTCATTCTTTCTGGAGTTATTTGTCCATTCGTCTCCAGTAGCATATTGAGGATCTAGCCACCTGGGGAGTCCATCTTTCAGTGTCATACCTTGTGACCTTTTCACAGCATTAAATAACACAAAGACACTGCCATAATGGAACGATTTAGTTTATAATGAATAAATAAATGCTCTATGCCATAACCTAATAAATACTATGAAGAAAAATAAAATTAATAAAACTGTATAGATATACATATATATGTATATATATACATACTTGTTTCTGCACATATGTATATTCATAGATATTTGTGTATATACATTTTATATGTTTGTATATAACTAATTTTAAATTTAAAATAGTTTCAAATTAAAATCCATGTTGTATGAATTCAGAAGAAATACAGAAAAACAGATGAAAAACATAAACAACATAAACATCTTCATTTTTCCACCTATACTGAGGCAACAGTTTCATTTTGTGATTATGTACATTATGAGATATCATTCAGGTCCACTGTTTACAATAATGTATTTTCAATAGCTATAGAGTAAGTTTCTTGATGGATTTAATCAACTTTGTTTTGAAGTTGTCACCTTATTGTCTCCAAGATAGTTAACACTGCATTATTTTAATTTTTACTCCTTACATGAATCTTAAGATTTATTTTTGTCAGTTCTTGGTTTTATATTTATGATAAACAGAAGCACACAATATGTGTCAAATACATTATTTCATTAAATGTACTTGGAAAGTAAAAGAATAATAAAAAATATATTTTCCTTAAATTTTGAACTTTCCTCCAATACAACTGCTTGTTCATAAGACCATTTAGGCATATATATAATTCTTTTCTGAAAAACAATACAATTCATTTTTCTTAAAATTATCTTTTTATTCTTACATAATGCTACATATTTTCCAATATTAAAAATAATTTTCCTGAGTTTGTGCTTTTATGTACTAGTCTATTGAAGCTTAATATATCAATTAAAATTGTGAAAAATTATGGTTGGGAAGATCCCCTGGAGAAGAGAATGGCTACCCACTTCAGTTTTCTGGCCTGGAGAATTCCAGGGAGTCGCGAAGAGTCAGACATAACTGAGCAAGTTTCACTTCCACTTTTTCATGAATATAGTATTTGAAGCCTTCCCCATTATTACCAAAAAGGGAACAAAACACTGTAAGGATAACTCCGTCAAGATACAATATACTACCAGCAGCCACAGACTCCTTAGTGCCACCTACAGGTCAGTACTATTGAAAACGTAAGTAAATAAGTGTTGTCTCTTAGTTGTATCCAGCTGTTTGTGACCACACGGACTGTAGCCCTCCAGGCTCCCCTGTCCATGGAATTCTCCAGGCAAGAATACTGGAATGGGTTGCCATTTCCTTCTCTAGGGGATCTTCCCGATCCAGGAATTGAACCCGTATCTCCTGCACTGCAGGCAGATTCCTTACTATCTGAGCCATCAGGGAAGCCCTTCATCTAACGTCTATCATCAGGTGGTACAGAGAACCCCTTGGACAGCAGGGAGATCAAACCAGTCAGTCCTAAAGGAAATCAATCCTGAATATTCATCAGAAGGACTGATGCTGAGGTTGAAGCTCCAATACTTTGGCCACCTGATGCAAGGAGCCAACTCATTGGAAAAGATCCTGATTCTGGGAAAGATTGAGGGCAGGATGATAAGGGGATGACAGAGGATGACAGGGTTGGATGGCATCACTGACTCAGTGGACATAAGTTTGAGTAAACTCCAGGAGATGGTGAAGGTCAAGGAAGCCAGGTGTGCTGCAGTCAATTGCAGCACTCTTTGGTTGCAAAGAGTAGGACACGCCTGAGCAACTAAACAACAACAATGAAAAAGGCCATGTTCTAATCCCTGGTACCTCTTGAACATATTATCCTGCATAAAAACAAGGAATTAAGATTGCAGAATGAATTTAGGTTGCCAATATACTCACCATAACATAAGGAGATAATCCTGGATTATCCAGGATGGTCCAATGTAATCTTAGGGACTCTAAAGTTGTAAGAGGAAAGCAAAAGAGTCAGAGTAAGAGATGTGACAACAGAAGCAGAAGTTTGAGTGGAGCAATCCTTGGCTTTATTATTATTTATTTTTGGTTGGGCTGGGTCTTTGTTGCAGGCTTTCTCTAGTTGCAACGAGTTGGATATGCTCTTCATTGTGGTGTATGGTCTACTCTTTGCAGTGGCTTCTCTTGCTGCGGAGCACAGGCTCTGGGCACACGGGCTTCAGTAGTTGCTGCACGTGGCTTTAGAATGCAGGTTCAGTAGTTGCGGTGCATGGGCTTAGTTGCTCCTCAGCATGTGGAATCTTCCTGAACCAGGGATTGAACCTGTGTCCCCTGCATTGGTGGGCAGATTTTTAACCACTGGACCTCCAGGCAAGTCCACTTTTTCTTCTATATGCTTTTTCTGTTGTATATAAAAATTCATTGCTAAGCACAGGGTTATATAAGTTTTCCTCTAAAATTTCCTAGGAATCTTATAGTTTTTAAAACTTGTTGATTGCTCTGTTTGAGTTAGTTTGGGGGCATGTTGTGATGTATGTGTTAGGAATCTTTTTTTTTTTTTTTTTATGAGCATCCAGTTATTCTTCTATAATTTGTTAAACTATCTATCCATTATCCAATGAATTCTCTTTATTTAAAGAAATGGCAGCCTACTCTGGTATTCTTCCCTGGGAAATGCCAGAGGAGCCTAGTAGGCCACAGTCCATAAGGTTGCAGAGTTGGACATGACTGAAGAAATTTGGCCAAATTATTTTCTCTGATAACATTGCTTGATTTAATACATCTCTTAACTATTTGGAAATATTCATTTGTGAAGCACCTGTCCTATTCCTTTGCCCTTTTAATTATGTGATATTATGCTTCTTAAATATATTGCTTAATTTTATGGATTTCTAGGAATTGACTTTAAATCAATGTCTGTTTTTTCAGTAAACTGATGTTGACTGCCTTTTTGTCATTATATATATGAACTGAATACATTATTTTTATTTTGTATAGTTTGTTTTACTTTAGTTTTATCTCTCTTATTGTGAATGATATGTTAACTTCTTTTCACTCTTGTTTCATTGGGCTTCCCTGGTAGTTCAGCTGCTAAAGAATCCTCCTGCAATGTGGGAGACCTAGGTTTGATCCCTGGGTTGGGAAGATCCCCTGGAGAAGGGCATAGCAAGCCACTCCAGTATTCTTGCCTGGAGAATCCCCATGGACAGAGGAGCCTGGTGGGCTACAGTCCACGGGGTCACAAAGAGTCAGACATGACTGAGCAACTAAGCACAGTGCAGCACAGCATTGCTACATTATGTATTTTTCTCTGAATATAGTTTTTTTTCCCTTATATCTCCACCATATATTTACAGGTTTAATCTTTATGCCTTGACCTCTTCATCCAGTATGTTCTGTTTTAATTGTCGCCATGCCTTTCCCAGTTTCCTTGGAAGGCTGGCAGATTCTCAAAATGTTTTTGTGTCACTGATCAATGCAGAGTTCTTTTTATTTTTTCTTCTGCAGTTTTAGTTTCCTCAAAATATATCTTTATCTGAATCTCTTTCAATGTGTACAGTCTCCTTCAAATATATTACTTTCCCCTTATGTTTATATAGTAGGTTTCCAGAGCCTCATGAATTTAAAAAATACACTAACAACTAAAATCTGGTATACAAAATACCTCACTTTGTATTTTCATAGCGCATTGGACAGCAGTTATAGTAATGAGTATAGCATATTTTATTATAATTTTAGATTTACATATTTGTCTTCCTCCACTTATTTGTAAGATATTTATGAGAGCAGGTATGTTTTCATCCCCAAAACTATGGAGTTTTCATCAACTTTTTATATAGCTATTTATCTAATCTATATCTGTATCTGTGCCTATCAATCATCTATCTACAGAGAGAAACACTTATTACTGATCCTTTTGTTTCCTGATATTTTTCCATTCCCTCTACTGTTCAATTACAGCAGATTATTTTTGGATGAACCTATGTTGTTATTTTTTCATCTCTTTAGAAAATTAATTAAGATAGAATTTTTCATCTGAAGAGCTGCCAAGTATCTAGGTACACATATCACATATACCCCATTCTTTAATCACTTGCTTATTAACAGAGTAGATGCAAGCATACTTTCCTCAACCATATGCTCTTTTGATTTCTTTACCATTCAGGCCCTTCATATAATGCTAAACAGATTTTGCACCAATCTGACATAGCACAACCTAAACGTTCTTCTGCACTTCTTATATTTCCTGCAAGTCACTTGGCACTGTCAATTCTTTGCAACTGATAATGTTTGTCTGATCTTGGTCATGGCAAAACACTTTAAATACACAAAAGCTCATTTATTTTTACTTTCTAACTGTCATGTCTCAAACCATCATTGTATCATTAAAATGAATAACTTAGACTGTTAGTAGCACGTTTTCAAGACTATCCCCAATGCAGGCAAATAGTTTCTTCTTACATAAGAATTCCTACTTGAAGTTTGATTTTAGGTACACATTCTTCTGTATGAATAAGTACCACTGAAGGACAACACTACTTTTCAGTCCTCCAGATACATGTTCCAAGAAGGCATAAATCCTTTAGATTTTGGATATAGGAGAGCTTTGAAAAATGAAAAGAAAAAATTTATGCTTTAAAGGAGATTTCTCTAATATTTCATGTACGTAAAGTCATATATCAGTTATTCAGTACCACTAGTTGTATGCTTTCTCACAATTGGAATATCAATAAGCCATAGAATTTATTAGATTGTGTAGTCAGCCTCCCACACCCCTCAACAAAGATTATCCATCCTGTGTTGCTTGGAGGTAGCCTGAACTCTCAGTAGGGTGACAAAAAACTCTTCATGAAACAAAATTATTTACTACGTGACCTGAGTCTGTAAAACATTAGCTTATATTTAACACTTGTCTTTATCCTAACCCACTAATCTCAACCTTTTTTCTAACAATGGCAACAAATACAAAACTTACAAAATTAGATTATGAGATTTACAGAAGATATTGGATGCCTTGGAAATCATGATAAGATTCTCACATCTCACACAACACTATGGATGTGTAAGGAGCTGGCAGCATTTAACTAGTAACTATAAAAGAAGGAAAAATATGGAAATACATATGACTTATGTCTTCATGGGATAATACATTAAATACCAAGAGAGGTCAATGAAGGTCTGAAATAACTCAAAGAAATGACTCACTTTAAGGTTGATGCAAAAGACAAACATGAAACAGATGCTTTCATGTGATTCATCCTTAAAAAATAGTATTTATATATAACTTCTTTAGGAAAAATATAAAATAACAATATTATTCTAATTCTAATATAAAATAGAGGTTTATAAATGAAATAAAATAAATATTGAGATTTTAAGGTAAGAAGATACAATATGCATAAAAATTAAAGTTTTTTTTTTTTTTTTTAATGGATTCAAAGTGGTACTCATTAATTAGATATCTAATAGACATTTCAGGCTAAATTTGTGCAAAATTAAATTCTTTGTTTTTCCTTGAAAAAAATTTATGTTTCCCCAAACTTATCCCTCTCTCTAAATGGTAACTCAATTACTCCAATTGCTTATATCAAAGTTTAAATAATTTTTAATTTAAATCTCTTTATTTAAATCTCTTCTCATAGTCCCATGATAAGTTCATTAGCAATTTCTCTTAGCTGAATATTTGAAGTGAATACAAACGAAGTTATTATCAAATCTTTGTTTCTGTTACTTTATTTCAAGTTACCATTATGCATCACTCAGAAAATTTCAACAACTTCCAAACTGATCTCCCTGCTTTCATTTTTGCCTCTATCAATCATAGTCTTACCCATCAGTCAGTGAGTAATGCTTTTAAACTTGACATAAGATTATGTGACTCACATACTCAAAACACTGCAAAGTTTATAGCTCACTCAAAATAAAACCTGAAGTCTTCATAGGCCCCATAAGACCCTACAGGAGCACATAGCCACTCTCACATACCTAATGACTTCTCTAACCATATCACTGTTTGTTTTCTTGCTTGTTCAGATACTAACCCTGGCTTCTTCGGTACTCCTAGAACTTTCCTAAGATTCCCACTCTCTGTGCCTTGACTCTTACTATTTCTCTTCCTGGAATGGTTTCTCCTTTGATCTGTATCATTTGTTTTTTCACTTTACTTAGATCTCTGTTCAAATGTCTCCTTATATAAGGTGACTTTATTGATTACTATTAGATAATCTTTCACCAAAATAACCTAACCCATGATCATAATTCAATTATCTTTGCCTCAGTGAGCACTACTTGCTTATTTTCTTTTTTCCAAACATAGGGGCTTTCTTTTGTTTGCTACCATTTGTCTCACACCTAGTAGGTCAGGATTCCCTAGTGGTCAGACAGTAAAAAGTCACTTGCAATGCAGGAGGCCCTGGGTTTGATCCCCGGGTCAGGAAAAGCCTCTGGATAAGGGAATGGCTACTCACTCCAGTACTCTTGCTTGGAGAATTTCATGAAGGAGGAACCTGGTGGGCTACAGTTCATGAGATCACAAAGAGTCAGACACAACTGAGCAATTAACACTTGAAATTTACTTAACATTTAGTGAAGTGAAGTGAAGTGAGCTGGCTCAGTCGTGTCTGACTCTTTGCAACCCAATGGACTGTAGCCCATCAGGCTCTTCCATCCATGGGATTCTTCAGGCAAGAATACTGGAGTGGGTTGCCATTTCCTTCTTCATAACATTTAGTAGATACTCAATAGATACATCTTCCAAGTGCACTGTTAGTCTATGCTCAGCCATGTCTAACTCTTTGTGACCCCATGGACTGTAGCCTACCATGCTCCTCTCTCCATGGAATTTTCCAGGGAAGAATATCAGAATAGGTTGCCATTTCACCCTCCAGGGGATCTTTCTGACCCGGAGATCAAACCCACATCTTCTGCATTGGCAGATGAATTATTTCTTTTATCACTGCACCATCTCAGAAACCTTTCTTCCAAGTATAAGAACATGTTAATGGCAAAGAGCGAGACAAGGCAGTCAAGGAAGTCAAAGTTAGTAGACACAAGAATAAAGAAATAAGGGTAATCCTGGCTATTGTAAACAATGCTGCAATGAACATTGGGGTGCACATATTTTCTGAATTATGGTTTTCTTCATGTATATTCCAAGGAGTTGGATTGTTGGGTCATATGGTAGTTCTACTTTTAGTTTTTTAAGGAAGCTCCATGCTGTTACGCATAGTGGATGTACCAACTGACATTGCCACCAAAAATGTAGGAGGGTTCCATTTTCTCTACACCCTCTCTAGCATTTTTTTTTTTTTTTTTTTTGTAGATTTTTTGATAGTGGCCATTCTGACTGGTGTGAAGTAATAAAATACTTCAATGTACATTTGATTTGCATTTTCTCTAATAATGAGCAATGCTGAGCATCTTTTCATGTGTTTATTGGCCATCTGTATGTCTTCTTTGAAAAAAATGTTTATTTAGAGCTTCCACCCATTTTTGATTGTTTTTTTTTTTTTTTGTTTTGTTTAGTTTTGGTTTTGGTTTCTTTGTTTGTTACATTTGCAAATATTTTCTCTCATTCTGAGGATTATCTTTTCATCTTGTTTATAGTTTCCTTTGCTATGCAAAAGCTTTTAAGTTTAATTAGATCCCATTTGTTTATTTTTATTTTCATTACTCTAGGCAGTGGATAAAAAATTTTTTATGTCAAACGGTTTTCCCCTAAGAGTTTTATAGTCTGGCCTTACTTTAAAGTCTTTAATCTATTTTGAGTTTATTTTTTATATCATGTTAGTGAGTATTCTAATTTCATTCTTTTACTTGTAGTTGTCCATTTTCCCAGAGAAGGCAATGGCACCCCACTCCAGTACTCTTGCCTGGAAAATCCCATGGACGGAGGAGCCTGGTGGGCTGCAGGTCGTGGGATCACTACCAGTCGGACATGATTGAGCGACTTCACTTTGACTTTTCACTTTCAGCATTGGAGAAGGAAATGGCACCCCACTCGGGTACTCTTGCCTGGAGAATCCCAGGGACCGGGGAGCCTGGTGGCCTGGCGTCGATGGTGTCGCACAGAGTCGAACACGACTGAAGCGACTTAGCAGCAGCAGCAGTCTATTTTCCCAGCATTACTTATTGAAGAGACTGTCTTTTCTCCACTATATATTCTTGCCTCCTTTGTCACAGAATAGGTGAACAGGACATGGAAGCAACATGCTGCTGCTGCTGCTGCTAAGTCACTTCAGTAGTGTTTGACTCTGTGCGACCCCATAGACGGCAGCCCATCAGCCTCCGCCATCCCTGGGATTCTCCAGGCAAGAGTACCGGAGTGGGGTGCCATTTCCTTCTCCAATGCGTGAAAGTGAAAAGTGAAAGTGAAGTCGCTTAATGGTGTCCGACTGGTAGTGACCACATGGACTGCAGCCCACCAGGCTCCTCCGTCCATGGGATTTTCCAGGCAAGAGTACTGAAGTGGGGTGCCATTGCCTTCTCCTGGAAGCAACCTATATATCCATCAATAAAGGAACTGTGAGATATTATTGATATTATTATGATTAAAATAACATTAATAATCAACAAATATAGATATAATTTATTGAATATCGTAAATCAGATATTGATCTCAGTATGTTACATATATTATCCTTTGCACAATACTTCTAAAATTTTTATGTTTTAAAGATGAATAAACTGATTAAGCAGTGTTTCCCTGGTGGCTCAATGGTAAAATATCTGCCTCCCAGTGAAGGAAGACTCAGGAAGCACAGGTTTGATTCCTGGGTCAGGAAGATACCCTGGAGGAGGACATGGCAACCCACTGCAGTATTCTTGCCTGGAAAATCCCATCAACAGAGGAGGATAGCAAGCTACAGTCCATGGGGTCTGAAAGAGTCAGACCAACTTAGCAACTGAGAATGCAAGCAAACTTATTTAGAGAGGTCTAGAAAAGTGCTCAAAGTGATATTCTTTGTGATAAAAATCACATAAGTACCTGAGTCCACTTGATTCTAAAATATTAACAATACCATATCTAACAAGATGATACAGATTTTCCAAATCAAATCCGTATATAACAGCCTATCACTATGATGAGTGAAGATCCATCTCCCTTGTAGAGAGAGGACTAATACAAATATTTAAAATAATAGCTAATATTTTTAGCACTTACTTGCCAGGTTTTGTTCTAAAGATTTTTTTTCATTTATTAATTGTTTATGCAAGAAATGTATTGGGTAGAAATGTTATACCCTTTCCACACAAGAGAAATCCAGGATATTAAATTCTTTACACCTCCAAGTTGCAGTGCTCAAAAGTGGCAAAAAAAATTTCTTGTACCATAATTAAGTATTTTATACTAAGGCAAACAAAAGGTTGTTCTATCCTAGGGAGTTCACAGGGTACGCATGGAAGAGATTTTATTCAGAGTTTCATAGGCATATGCCTTTGTAGACTGATCCTAATTTTAGAAAGAGTGTCTCCAATGAGCCTAGTGCTGTAGATGCTAAGCATCATTCTTGAACCACGTGCTGGGGAACTATTCTCTGTCCAGTGGGCAGTGGATAACCCATAACTCCCTAGAGATTGACATATTAAATATTATGATTGCCAGAAATCACATGTTTCCCTGATTGACATGTTACTTGCACAGTTTTTCTTTGACTAACTGACTCACTCCTACTTTTACTTTCAACTATCATCTCTATAGAATCTTGCCAGGTTCAAATTTCATCTTTCCACTTGCCTCTCTAATTTCCTCCTTGTAAAAGTGTTATTTTCCACGTTTTATTCAAAGTACATCATAATGGTTTATTAAGCCAGGGACCAAATTATTAACATACTAAAAGCTGCTTCAATTTGCAAGCCTTTATGGAGTAGAGAGTGGTCATTCATGATAGTAAAACATTTCTTAATTTTAATTTTTCATAATTCACACACTGTGTGTGTACTACTAAATGTTTACCAGCTCATCAGGAGTAAAAGATGTGGCATAATCAATGGTCTACTTTCTTTTTTTTAAAATAAATAAGCCATTGTTTCCTTTCCATCACATCATTATTGAATTTTTAGAGTATCTTCCCTCTAGTTTTATAGCATATTTCCATGTGATATCTTACTTCTTTTTTATAATGACCATTAGCCATCTAGGATTAACTCTACTACATCTACCATTTAGACTTTGTAACACTCTCCTAACAGAAGTAATTGCCTCATGTATATCTTTCTCCAGTGCACTATAAAAACCTCTCTCAAATTAGTCTTACTAAATTCCATATATGGCTACATAACTATCCACCTCGAAAAGTCTTTAGTGGACTCATGATTGCATGTCTCTTGTAAAAGCCCTGAATGAGCTGTTAAAACTCCAATTAAAATATGCCACAAAAAGTGTTCTTACAGACATTTCTTTAATACAATTTTCTGAAAGCATATATTACAATGCATTAGACCATGCTGATGGAAATACAAAAAAATGAACACAGCAAGACCTCACTTTGAAGAGGGTATAGGCTAATGAGACACACAGCAAAATAAGTGGACACAGATCAATGTGATAAAGAGGAGTAAGGTGTGCTGAATAAAGATGAAAAGTAGTTAGTAATTTACCTGGGAGTCTAAAGAAAATATTCATGTGGAAGCAGACATCCTGTGGGGTATATTCTCTACAATGTGGAAACTGAGGCTGTGTAGAACATCATCTCCCCGATGTGTTGAGGATAACCAGAATGTCTGCCTGGGCTGAGTTAATGATATTGATCACTTCATCTATAGTCAGGGATGGATTTTGTACTGCCTTTTCTAATTAGATGATTACCACCATGGGGATATTTTTCAGAGAGTGTGTTCCATAAAACGTGAAATAAACCTCATGAAAATTCCTCCCACACCACCAGAGGTTGTTAGGAAGGGATGAAGATATTTTGATTGTATTTGGTGTATGGGGTGTGCCTGAATCTTTGGAATTTTGAGGCAGGTGGTGTTAGGCTGAATATATTTTTTTCCTCTCTTTTTTGTATAAGTTCAAGTTCTGATGGCGGGTCAGAGAGGGGATTGTCTGTGATGCACTAAGTGTCAGGGGCAACATAGAAAACCATGGAAACAGGCCTTAGGATCTGTACTTTTTCCAGAAGCCAGATCTCACAGAATTTCTACAGAGTCATATAGGTGAGTTATGGGATGATTAACACCCAGGTGCCCTGGATGCCTCAGGCACCTCATCTCAGGCTTGTTTGTGAGAAGTCTGGTTCACATCACCGATCAAGCAAACGCAATCCTCATGGATACTTCACCTCCTGCCCCCACCTCAGAGTCACAGTGCACCAACACTGTCAACAGGGGCTCAGCCAGGTGTGTGTGGGAAGTGGGGAGGGTGGTTGGGAGCCTCTGGGTCAAATGCTATGCTGGAGTGGGAGCTCCAGGACAGAACAAGGAACACTTCTATTTCTTGTCTTTTTGATAACAGCCATTCTGACAGGTGTGAAGTGATATCGCATTAAGGTTTGGATTTACATTTCCTTGAGGATTACTGAAGTTGAGCATCTTTTCATGCGCCTGTTGGCCACCTACATGTCTTCTTAGGAAAAAGATCCTAAGAAGAATCTTCTTCTATTTAAAAAAAAATTTTTTTCCAAAGCTGAGTTGTTTGAGTTCTTTGTATATTTTGGATATTAACACCTTGTCAGATTTGTCATTTACAAATATTTTCTCTTATTCAGCAGTTTGCTTTTCCATTTTGCTGATAGTTTCCTTTGCTGAGCAAAGATTTTTTAATTGATATAGTTCCATTGTTTATTTTTGCTTTTGTTTTCCTTAACTGAAGGACATATCTGAAAAATATTGCTAAGACCAATATCAAAGAGTGCAATACTGATGTTTCCTTCTAGGAGTTTTTAAGGTTTCAAGTCTTGAAACATCTAAGACTTTAATTCAGACTGAGGGCTTGTGTGTGTGGGTATGTGTAGATAGTATAAAAAAGTAGTCCAGTTTAATTCTTTTGTATACAGTTTTGCCAATATTGAATATATATTGAATAGGTTGTCTTTTCCCCATTATATATTCTTGCCTTGTTTGTTAACAGATGAATTGACCATATACCTGTGGGTTTATTTATGAATTCTCTATTCTCTTCCATTGATCTTTATGACTGTTTTTGTGCCAGTATAATGCTATTTTTTCTTAACCTGTAGCTTTGTAGTATAGTTTGAAATTACAGAATGTGATACTTCCAGTGTTGTCCTTTGTTCTCAAGATCGTTGTGTCTACTCAGAGTCTTTAATGTTTCCATACAAATTTTAGAATTATATGTTCTAGTTCTGTGAAAAATGCCCTTGGTGTTTTGATACAGATTGCATGGAATTTGTAGATTGGTTTGGGATTATTGTTATATTAAAATATTAATTCTTTCAATCTGCAAGCACAGTATATCTTTTCATTTGTTTGTATCATCACAATGTCTTTCATAAGTGTCTTATCATTTTCCAAGTACAAGTCTTTTGCCAGTTTAGTTAAATTTATTCCTAGGTATTGTATTCATTCTGATGCAATTGATTACAGTTTAATTGTTTGTAATTTCTCTTCCAATAGTTGGCTGTTAGTGTATTAGAAGTGCAACTGAGTTTTTTATACTGATTTTTTATTCTGAAACTTTACTGAATTCATTGATGAATTCTGATAGTCTCTTGCTGGCATCTTCAGGATTTTTTGTATATAGTATTGCATTATTTGCAAACAGTGACCATTTTACTTCTTCCGTTCCAATATGGGTGCCTTTTATTTATTTAGGCTTCCCTTGTGGCTCAGCTGATAAAGAAATCCACTTGCAGTGCTTAGGAGACCTGAGTTCAATCCCTGGATTAGGAAGATCCCCTGGAGAAGGACACAGCAAGCCACTCCAGTATTCTGGTCTGGAGAATCCCATGGACTCTATAGTCAATGGGGGTCACAAAGTGTCATTTATTTATTTATGTATTTATTTATTCTCTCTCATCTAATTGCTGTGGCTTGGACATCCAATACTATGTTGAATAAAAAGTAATGAGAGTTGGCATCCTGATCATAGAGAAATCACTTTCAGCGGGTGGATGGTTAAGCATCTGCACTAATAGGCCAAAGGGAGATCTCCAATATGGCTTTTGCAAGCACTAATGTCCTCATGGTAGAATGAGTCTATAAAAGTGTTGTCTTTTATAGACTCATCTACTGTCTACTTTCCCAAAGGGAGTCCCAATTACCTCCTGCTTCTCAGGAGGTGCTTCAGGATCAACGAGTGCATCTGACCCAGGCTCATTTCTAATTACTACCTCTGCACTGGAGTTTAGAGCATGTGAGGTTTAGCTCAAGTCCTTTAAGAGTGGAATCTCTGTTTGCCCTTTGGTGCTTCTTACAGCAGTCCTGCTGGCCTTTAAAGCCAGCTGTTCTTGGGCTCATCTTCCTGGCACAAGATCTCTGTGCTGGGGAGCCTGATGTAGGACTGAGACTCCTCAATCCTTGGGGAGAACCTGTGCCACTGGTATTATCCTCCTGCATGTAGGTCACCTACCTGAGCATGAGAATCACCTACTCATGTGTATGTATTTTGACTATACTACATCCCCACCTTTCCTACACATTTCATTATGGTTCCATCTTTGAATCTTTAGCTTTTTTTACTTAGGGCTCATTAGAACCATGAAAAATCTAATGTGCACCATGATCTTTGTAGGGTTTGTGTTGGAAATAAGGAGAACTACTGACCTTGAAATACTTTGTTCTGCTCTTCTGCTTTAACAACTCCCTGGACTAGGTTCCAATGAAAATTATTTTGATGATATTCCCTGACTTGGTTGCTCTTTCTTTTTCTAATACAAAATTTTGTGCATAATCTTTTCATCCAACTTTCAAAGATAATTTTATATTTGAAAAAAATGTTTTTCACTGCTTTTATGTTGTTTTTACGATATGCACAAAGTGTTTATTCACCTATAACTGCTCTTTCATATGAATGTTTGCATATTAATAATGATCTAGGGCATAGATAAACATAATAAAGTTATTTATTATGTTTAACATAAGTAGAACAAGCTAAGTGGAGTATGTGATGCATAACCAATTAAAATTATTGAATCTGACCAGTGTATCTTACTAAAGATTGTTTTTAAAACATGTTTATATATCCATAATACTATACTTCTATGCACATAAGTAATGCATAAACTAAATTAGCATTTAATGTCTTATATCCTGGAAGGAAGGACATCATACTTAGCTTGAAAATTCCTTAAAAAAAGTGGACACAATTTTTATATATCCAAGAAATCTACAATAACTACACAATTAGTTTTTACCAGTGAAAGATACACTAATGGATATTCCTTCCACTTTTAGAATCCATTGATTAATTTTACTGACTCTATTCTCACCCATGTAATATGTGATTTGACCTATATATTTTCTAAGATCTCTTCTACTTCTAAATTCCTATGAAATATTTCTAAATTAAACTTTAAATATAATTCGCCTACCACCATGTACCACACTATAGTGTATGATAATGTAAGAATTTGCTTCAAAGCAGACATGCTCTGTTCTTTAAACTGTGTGTGATTTAAGAAGTTTGGCACTAACTTTATTTGGATGATGCAAAGAGTGAAATCATCTCCTGTTCTTAAGACTATTTTTGGTTCTTTTTCTTATAGAAAAATAAAGGAAAAATAACTTTTCCTCACTAAATATCACATTTTATGTCTAACTACATAGGGCATTTGGTCCTGTTGCTGTGGAAGCATCTGGCAACTGCTCTGCTTGGATGATCTTGGGAATTGAAATTTTCAGCAGCCAAATGAGTTCCCAGGAACTTCTAGGGCCTTGGTGGATAGGATTTTAATGAAGATCAGTTTTCATTTTTATACACAGAATTTCATTTCAAAATACTGAAGTGCTTTACAGCACTGATATCTTAGATGTTGTAGCAAATGCTAAATGACACCAATCATCCATTTGAAATGAAACAAAATTATCAGCATTAATTTTATTTTTATTGTAGCCAACAAGATAATCAAATACATTTCATTATTTAAATGTGGTCTGAGTGACTGGTTTTCAATAAATAACAAGCATTCAATCTTTACCTGGACTCCTTATTTTCTGCCTCATGTTATGGTAGGGTATCAGTGGACAAACTTTTTTTTTTAATTGGTATCCATTAGTAATAATTTTGAGATTGTTTTGCACTCATTTTTTCATTTTCTCAAAACACTAATGTTTAGAAGATCCTAAAATATCTTTTAGCAAATCATGAAAAATTTTGGTAAAGTGAAAGCATGTTTCTAACAGCATTATCTGTTAGATATCTAAATTTATGTTTTCTTTGGATCAGTCAGTTCAGTTCAGTTGCTCAGTCACCTCAGACTCTTTGTGATCTCATGGACTGCAGCACACCAGGCCTCCCTGTCTATCACCAACTTCCAGAGTTTATTCAAACTCATGTCCATTGAGTCGGTGATGCCATCCAACCATCCCATCCTCTGTCATTCCCTTCTCCTCCCACCTTCAATCTTTCCCAGCATCAGGGATCTTTTCCAATGAGTCAGCTCTTCTCATCAGGTGGTCAAAGTATAGTGATTGAGAAGTTATAAGTAATTTACTTTTGTAGACATATTTTTTATATTATTGTCACCCTGCTTATTTAACTTATATGCAGAGTATATCATGAGAAACTATGAGCTGGAAGAAGCACAAGCTGGAATCAAGAATGCTGGGAGAAATATCAATAACCTCATATATGCAGATGACACCACCTTATGGCAGAAAGTGAAGAGGAACTAAAAAGCCTCTTGATGAAAGTGAAAGAGGAGAGAGAAAAAGTTGGCTTAAAGCTCAACATTCAGAAAACGAAGATCATGGCATCCTGTCCCATCACTGCATGGCAAATAGATGGGGAAACAGTGGCTGACTTTATTTTTTGGGGTTCCAAAATTACTGCAGATGGTAATTGCAGCCATGAAATTAAAAGACGCTTACTTCTTGGATGGAAAGTTATAACCAACATAGACAGCATATTAAAAAACAGAGACATTACTTTGTCCAGAAAGGTCCATCTAGTCAAAGCTATGGTTTTTCCAGTAGTCATGTATAGATGTGAGAATTGGCCTATAAAGAAAGCTGAGCACTGAAGAATTGATGCTTTTGAAATGTGGTGTTGGAAATGACTCTTGAGAGTCCCTTGGACTGCAAGGAGATCCAACCAGTCCATCCTAAAGGACATCAGTCCTGAGTGTTCATAGGAAGGACTGATGTTGATGCTGAAACTCCAATACTTTGGCCACCTGATGTGAAGTGTTGACTCATTTGAAAAGACCCTGATGCTGGGAAAGATTGAGGGCAGGACGAGAAGGGGAAGACAGAGTATGAGATGGTTGGATCGCATCATTGACTCAATGGACATGAGTTTGGGTAAACTCCAGGAGTTGATGATGGACAGGGAGGCTGGGCGTGCTGTGCTTCATGGGGTCACAAAGAGTCAGACACAACTGAGTGACTGAACTGAATTTGATGCTTAAGTTCATATTTCATTACTATAGAATAATTTAGTAGAAAATATTTCTAAATATTAAACTTAGGCACCTGATTTATAATAAATTTATCTTATACCAACTGACTGATATAGTGATTTTTACAAGCTTACATATTGTGAGTTAAAATTATCTCCTTTTACTTTACTCTCCAATAATGTATTTCTTGGAATAATTTGATTGCATTGTTCGTGAGAAAACATTTTGTATCATTTTTCTTTCCTCACATGAACAGTTTATTAGAAGATACAGACTATTGAATAGTTGCTATCACATTCGTTTTTTGGTTCTATACCTTTGATTCAGTAGATTATGGATATTTACTTGAATTATAATTTCTAGATTTATTAAATGTTTGCCTATTACATAAAAGTAAATTACTGAATTAATCTAAACTAAATCAATGGCTCTTTTAATAGTATCTGCCTTGTCAACGACCAAACTATAAATGCTGATTATCTTCTATATCATTGCTAACACCTATGCTTATACCTCTCAAAAAAGAAATGGCTGCCCAGTCCAGTATTCTTCCCTGGAGAATCCCATGGACAGAGGAGCCTGGCAGGCTACTGTCTGTGGGGTCATAAGAGGCAGACATGACTTAGAATCTAAACTATTACTACTATGCCTATACCTACCTCTATCCAAATTATTGATATTTATATAGAGCACATATGTGGTCTTTAAATTATACATTTTTTCAATAGCTCTTTCTAGGTTTTATATTTTTATATTCTTGGCCAAGATTAAAAAATGGGAGCTACAACTCAAGCATAAATAAATAACAAAATTTTGTCATTTGCAGGAACATTAATGGACTTAGAAGGCATTATTCTGAGTGAAATAAGTCAAACAAGAGAAGACAAATGCTGTATGATATCACATAAGGAACCTAAGAAATACAACAAATTAGTGAACATAATGAAGATGCAGACTCACAGATATAGAAAAAAAAAAAAAAAGCTAGTGGTTACCATGGGGGATGGGGAGATAATATAGGGGCGGTAGAGTGAGAGGTACAGATTATTGGATATAAAACTACAAGGATGCATTGTACAAGATGGGAAATATAGACAGTATTTCATAATAACTGTAAAAATAGAGTGTAACCTTTAAAATTATATTTTAAAAAAGTGGGAGATAGGAGAGTGAGAAAAATTAGCCTACCTAAAATGACTTTGGTCCAGAACTTAAGGCAGGGATAATTAAGAAAATCTTAATATTGTACCAGGCAAAAAAAAATTGAGATTTAAAAGCTATTTTAATAATGCCTTTGTTGTGCAAGCACATGTCCTTTCTCTGTCCTGTGTGAAACTTGCTTAGCCATGGCTGAAATAATACAAGGGCAAGAATTTTAGATACATATCCTCTGATCACTTATATTTTCAAATAAGTCCCTGATTTCACTCTAAGGAGATACTGAGAGTATGTGTATTGTAACTATAAATATTTCCATGAATTTGATGAGTTTAAGGGTCACAAATCTACCTTGTCTCTTAGATGATTTCTTCTACATTTTATCTTTACTTTGTTTTTATTATTGTATTGATCTCCTTTTTAGATACCAAACTGTTTGCATGTATGGCATCTCAATTCTCCAACAGTTCCACATTTACCAACTTTTCTCTCATTGTTCCATCTTTTTCTTTCTGTAGCCTTGTTCTGTTGCTTCCATGTAGAATTTGTACCATCTTTCAACAACTTACCTAAATATATCATTCCCATTTTATTCTGAGCATTTTATTTTGCCTTTTACTATTTTAGAGTCAGATTTATAATTTTTTTTTTCTTTTACTATCATCTTATGGTAAATTTTACTATTTTCTTATAAATGGTTTTGTATATGTTTTATTTTAATAGTGATTTAGCTCAAAAGTAAGATTTTTTTTTAAATAATTCAATGTTTTCTTTTGACTAGCTTTTCATTGTAGTTAGAGACATCAATATAAGCAAAGTATGAAAATGCACACAGAGACAGTCTCTCCGTGGTGCCTCTTACTACATACTTAGTTTTGTTAAAAATGATTATCTGATGTTTGAAGTTGGGAGGTAGGAGACTGATACCTATTACTCACAGTTAATTTCCAGACAGTGATTTTACTTATTCAGGAACCAGAATGAAAGGTGGTTTTTCTTTGCTAGGTCCCATTATCACGTACCTGCACATTCATATGAGTCTCTTGAGTAAAGAATTATGAGTCATCACTCTTTGGCATTAAGGCAACATCAGACTAGGTGTCATGATTTCTAAGAGGAATTTCAGCCCTCACTTTCCCCCTCTGCTGAGACAGAGTATAGTGTACAAAGTACCTGCTGCTGCTGCTAAGTTGCTTCAGTCGTGTCCAACTCTGTGCGACCCCATAGATGGCAGCCCATCAGGCTCCCCCGTCCCTGGGATTCTCCAGGCAAGAACACTGGAGTGGGTTGCCATTTCCTTCTCCAAAGCATGAAAGTTTAAAGTGAAAGGGAAGCCGCTCAGTCGTGTCGGAATCTTAGCGACCCCACGGACTGCAGCCTACCAGGCTGCTCCGTCCATGGGAGTTTCCAGGCAAGAGTACTGGAGTGGGTTGCCAGTGCCTTCTCCTAATTGTATTCAACTGATCTGCTTGCATTTTGCCATGTGGTTTCCTTAATATATGATATTTATCTTGAATTAACTTATGAATGGCTACCTTACTTCTCAACTGCGTTGATGCCAAACTCTCCCTATTGTTTATTTCAAAGTATAACATATGCAATATAGCATATATATTAATATATATACGTAATGATATATATATATGGCTTCCCTTATAGCTCAATTGGTAAAAAATTTGCGTGCAATGCAGAAGACCTAGGTTTGATTCCTGGGTCAGGAAGATCCCCTGGAGAAGGAAATGGCAATCCACTCCAGTATTCTTTTTTTTTTTTTTTTTAATATAAATTTACTTATTTTAATTGGAGGTTAATTACTTTACAATATTGTATTGGTTTTGCCATACATCAATATGTATCTGCCACAGGTATACACGTGATCCCCATCCTGAACCCCCCTCCCTCCTCCATCCCCATTACTCAGCCATTAAAAAGAATACATTTGAATCAGTTCTAATGAGGTGGATGAAACTGTAACCTATTATACAGAGTGAAGTAAGCCAGAAAGAAAAACACTCCAGTATTCTTGCCTGGAAAATTCCATGGATGAGCGTGGAGGGCTACAGTCTATGGGGTCGCAAGAGTTGGACATGATTTAGTGACTAAACCACCACCACCACCACCAATACATGTATATGTATAAACCTAGTTTGAAATATATGTATATAATATATGTGTGTATGTCAAGTTGCTTCAATTATGCCTAACTCTTTGAGACTCTACAAACTGTAGCCTGCCAGGTTCCTCTGTCCATGGTATTCTCCAGGCAAGAATAATGGATTAGGTTGCCATGCCCTCCTTCAGGAGATCTCCCTGACCCAAGGATCGAAAACATGTCTCTTATTTCTCCTGCATTGCTAGGTGGGTTCTTTACCACTGGCACCACCAAGGAAGACCATATTCTATATGTATATACTATATATATACATATATATATATATATAAAATGTATGTATATATGAAAAACTTTTATTAGTATATATACTAAGTGCAAATATATACGTATTTATATGTATGTATAAATATAAACCATAGGTATGTTTTATAGGTATATTATATATGTACATATATATGGAATATATGAAATTCCAAAAGAAGCAAAGCTTTATATACTTATATTTTTTATAGTATTTGAAAGAAAGGTAGGCTTCCCTGATAGCTCAGTTAGTAAAAAATCCACCTGCAATGCAGGAAACCCCACGTTGATTCCTGGGTCTGGAAGATCCGCTGGAGAAGGGGTAGGCTATCCTCTCCAGTATTCTTGGTCTTCCCTTGTGGCTAAACTGTTAAAGAATCTGCCTGCAACGTGGAACACCTGGGTTCAGTCCTTGGATTGGGATCCCCTGGAGAAGGGAAAGGTTACCCATTCCAGTATTCTGTCCTGGAGAATTACATTAACTGTATAGTCCATGGGGTCACAAAGAGTTGGACACTTTCACTTCACTTCAAAAGAAAGGTAAGTGAAGCAATCATTTGATAACTACTTGAGAAGCATTATATATGACAGATGTCTTCTTAATACCATCACAGAAATTAGTTCTCCTATTTTAGGAAAATATCCCAGTGATCCCTATACAACTCCATAAATAAGTATGCAAATCTATTTTGAAATTATTCACAGACTATACATTATAGATGTCTGTGATCCAAAGTACTTGCTTGGTAAAATATATACCTATACACAATGATGATATGCAAATGTTTTAATGATATAATTAAAGCAGTTAAAACTAATGATGCAATAAAAATAAAAAACAGGTAGATAGACATACATGCAAAACTTATTCACAGTAATAACCATTCTGCAATTAAATTTCCCTCAATAAAGTTAATACTTACCATTAAAGAACTCCATGAAATTCACTAATTTAAATATTTATGTTATAAAATAAACATCAGAGTGCAATGAAGTTCATTTTTACATTTTAACATTAGTCAACTGAGAAAACTCATTCCTGCAATAAATTAAATTAAAATAGGGACAAAAGTTAGGAACGTCAAAATTACCATATTGAATAATTGTTGAGAAAGTTATTATATGCAAAATAATCAGTTTTGTAAACTGAAGTGTTACAATAAAGGCATAAATGCTCTGTGTAAATATAATTTAAAATTATTGAATAATATAATGTAACTTAAAAAACAGTATTTGAAATTTTTGATTATTTTACAACTCTTGATTAGATGGAGAGAGAAATAGCTTCCAAATCAATGATTTTATGGCTTTCTGTTGCACTTGTTCAGTATACATAAAGACTATACAGAATAAATATTTTTTATATTAATGAATTCATTTGTTGCTGGGAAATAATTGTATCTGATTATACATATAACCAAATTGCAATAAAAGTTTTGCCTAAGTTAAGGTACCTTAAGGTACCTTAAGGTACCATCTCATCCTCTGTCATCCCCTTTTCCTCCTTCCTTCAAACTTTCCTAGCACCAGAGTCTTTTCCAATGAGTCGGTTTTTTGTATAAGGTGGCCAGAGTATTGGAGTTTCAGCTTCAGCATCTGTCCTTCCAATGAATATTCAAGACTAATTTCCTTTAGGATGGACTCATTGGATCTCCTTGCAGTCCAAGGGACTCTCAAGAGTCTTCTCTAATACCACAGTTCAAAAGCATCAATTCTTTGGCACTCAGCTTTCTTTATAGTTCAGCTCTCATATCCATACATTCAGTTCACTTTAGTTCAGTCGCTCAGTTGTGTCTGACTCTTTGCGACCCCATGAATCACAGCACGCCAGGCCTCCCTGTCCATCACCAACTCCCGGAGTTCACTCAAACTCATGTCCATCATGTCGGTGATGCCATCCAGCCATCTCATCCTCTGTTAGCCCCTTCTCCTCCTGATCCCAATCCCTCCCAGCATCAGAGTTTTTCCAATGAGTCAACTGTTCACATGAGGTGGCCAATGTACTGGAGTTTCAGCTATAATTATTGTATAATATTGGCTAGGATATTAAGTCAATACAAACTGTCAGTCTTTCAAGTGAATACACAATCTTATGATCATTTATATCCAACAAACAAGACTGATAAGTGAAACGTGTTTACTTGAGAGAAGGCTTGATTTAGAATTGTAGTAATCATGACATAATAGCTAAATTCAATTCTAATTATTGCATTAAATTATCTATAATGAGGTTCACCAAATTATTAAGTAGTATAATAGCATACATTCTGTGAAGCATTGCTTTAACTTTCAGGTAAAAATGCAGCAGATTTTTAGTGGCATGTTGAAAACAACTTTGCTATATCAATACTAGAAAGAAATAGTCCCCAGATTGTATATAAATCTAAATTATTAAATCATTGAGAAAACTGAGAGTAATTTTTATGTATTTAGAGTAAATTGCACAGTCCAATCAGTCTGTGAAATTCCAGTTGTTTCATTGGTCTTTACAGACAGTAAAGAACAAATAGAAGCTTTTGTGTTCATTCAAGTATGGCTTTGTAAAAATAAGTATATTGCAATATAATTTATATTTTATTTAATACTGTCAGTTGCCATATCAGTTAACTAGAAATTTATCTAAACTTCCAGCAGATTTGGCTAATAAAGTTGGGAAAATAAGAAGACTTTTGTATAGAAACCCTGGAATGTTATTCACATCTTTTACCTTTACCTTATATCTATTTCCATAAGAATGGTGGCTCAGAGAGGAGAGAATCTGCCTGCAATGAGTGTTCAGTCCCTGGCTCTGGAAGATCCCGTGGAGAAGGGAACAGTAAACCACTCCAGTATTCTTCCCTGGAGAATTCCATGGATAGAGGAGCCTGGCAGGCTACAGTCCATGAGATCACAAGGAATTGGACACAACTGAGCAACTAACACTTTCACTTTTTTCACTTTTATAAGATTAAAATTTTCACATAAAATTTTCCTAATTCATTCCTTATGGATGCTTTAATTTAATTGATATATTTTTTCAGTTTTGCAAAATTCATTTTCCGGTGGAGGAAGAAAGATATAGTATATCAAAAAATTATCATAGACATAAATTTTTGTACTGAGTTTAATGGTTAATCTTTCTAGTATTTATATAACTTTCTTAAAGTTGCTATTGTGTCAGATACCAATGCATATATTGTTCCTTATTTAAAAAATTTTTCTCATTACCAATGTACTATATTTATTGAAGAGAATATCAAAAATAGAGAAATAAGCCTCACAAAATAACCACTGTAAATTTTCTTCTGTGTTTTCTTTCACATTTTATTTTCACTGTGTTTGTTCCACTTTTTATTGAAAATGGAATCTTATAATAACTAGCTTCTTTAAATAAAAGGGATATATTTAATTATCATCAAATATTTTAATATTAACCTCTTAATGATTTTATTAAGTACTAGCCCTTTATTTCAAGATCTGTTTGATTTCTTAGGTGCTTCCCTCATGGCTCAGACAGTAAAGAATCTCCTTGCAATGTAGGAAACATAGGTTTGATCCCTGGGTCAGGAAGATCCCATTGAGGAGGAAATGGATGTTCACTCCAGTATTCTAGTCAGGAGAATTCTATGGAAAGAAGAGCCTGGCAAGCTACAGTGCGTGGGGCCCTAAAGAGTTGAACAAGACTGAGAAACTAACACATTTTAAGCTGAAAGAAAGTCAAGGAGAGGTAGGAGATAAATGCAGTAAGGATACCAATACACTTAACAAAACTGAAATTTGACAAGTCCATTCCAAGATGGTGGAGTAGAAGCATATGCACTCATCTTCTGTGAAAACTCCAAAATTGCAACTTGCTGCTGAATAACCATCAGCAGCAAAATGTTGGCACCAAAAAAAAGATACTCCACATCCAAGGGCAAAGGAGAAGCCCAAAAAAGATGTTAGGAGGGGCAAAATCACATTTAGAATCAAACCCCATACCAGCCAGAGACACTCAGAGGGCTTAAACAAAATATTGTGCACACCAGGACACAAAAGAACCATGGAGACTGAGCCAGACCTGCCTTTGAGTATTTGAATGTCTCCTGTGGAGGCATTGGTCAGCACTGGCCTGCCTCAGGGACAGGGGCTTTGGCTGCAGCAGACCTGGGACATGTGATGTGTGGCGTAAACTGTCTTAGAGGAGATCACCATTAGCCCCACCATAAAACCACCAAGCAGACAACCTATAAACTGCAGAACAATTACACCAAAGAAATTCTTGCACTGTTAAGAAAGTTCTAGGACCCATAACAGATTTTCCAAACTGGGGATCCTGCCGAGGGATTGAGAACCCCCAGGGAACCTGACTTTGGAGGCCAGTGGGATTTGATTATTGGATTTCCATAGGACTGGGGAAACAGATGCTTGGAGGGCACAATCAGAACACTGTGCAGACCAGGAGCCAGAAGAAAGGAGCAGTGTCTCCACAAGAGCCTGAGCCAGTCTTGCCAGAGTATCCAGCAGCTCTGGTGGAGGTGTAGGTGGAGAGTGGCCTGCTGTGGCTTTAGGGGCACTGAATACAACCAACAGTGCAGGTGAAAGTTCTTTTGATGGAGATCACCATTATCCCTACCATAGTCTGGCCTCAGGCCAAACAACAAGAAAGGAACACAGCCCCACCCATCAACAGAAAATTGGATTAAAGATTTACTGAGCATCAGCCTGCCCATCAGAAGAAGACCCAGATTCCCCCACAGTCATCACTGGAAGCTTCCACAAGCCTCTTATCCTTTTCCATAAGAGGGCAGACAGAATGAAAATCACAATCACAGAAAAATAACCAAACTGATTACAAGGCTCACAGCCTTTTTTAACTCAATGAAACTATGAAACATGCCATGTACTGCCACCCAAGACAGATGGGTCATGTTGGAGAGTACCGACAAAATGTGGTCCATTGGAGAAGGAAATGGCAAACCACTTCAGTATTCTTGCCTTGAGAAGCCCATGAACAGTATGAAAAGGCAAAAAGATATGACACAGAAAGACGAACTTCCCAGGTCAGTAGGTGCCCAATATGCTATTGGAGAAGAATGGAGACATAACTCCAGAAAGAATGAAGAGACAGAGCCAAAGAGAAAACAATGCCCAGGTGTGGATGTGACTGGTGATGGAAGTAAATTCTGATCCTATAAAGAACAATTTTGTATAGGAATCTGGAATGTTAGGTCCAGAATCAAGGAAATTATAAGTGATCAAACAGGAGATGGGAAGAGCATACACCATTATTTTAGAGATCAGTGAACTAAAATGGGCTAGAATTGACAAATTTAATTCAGATGATCATTATAGCTACTACTGTGGGCAAGAATCCCTTAGAAGAAATGGTGTAGCCCTCATAGTCAAAAAGAGAGTCCAAAATGCAGTACTTGGATGAAATCTCAATAATCACAGAATGATCTCTGTTTGTTTCCAAGGCAAACCATTCAATAACACAGTAATCCAAGTCTATGCCCCAACCAAATTGCTGAAGAAGCTGAAGTTGAATGGTTCTATGATGATCTACATGACCTTCTAGAACTAATACTAAAAAATATGTTCTCTTCATCATAGGGGACTGGAATGCAAAAGCAGGAAGTCAAGAGATACCTGGAGTAATAGGAAAGTTTGGTCTCAGAGTACAAAATGAAGCAAGTAAATAAAATGACACATTTGCAGACATTTGGAGAGAGAGATTGACAAAATGTGATTGCCTATAAGGAGTAAGTGATGAAGGAAGAAAGTGCAGCAAAAATAACTAGGCACATCAAACTGTGCACAAATTATTTGTTTTCTGAAATGCATCCTTTTCTGTTTCATGAAGCAGATGACCATATTTTAAGAAGTGGCTGTAATGCAGAGAAAAATGTAGGTTTAGCATTCTATAAGCCTATTGGAAAAGAGGTATTAACTGAAAGTGTATTTTAGGCCATGAATTAGGCCAGGTCTAGTGAATGAGTAACAATGAATAAAAAACGCAAAAACAATTCCTGTTTTATTTGTCATGTACATCCATTGGATCATAGAAAAACAGAGAATTCGAAAAACTTCTACTTCTGCTTCATTGATTACACTAAAACATTTGACTGTGTGAATCACAACAAACTGTAGAAAATTCTTTAAGAGTTGGGAATACCAGACCACCTTACCTGCCTCCTGAGAAACCTGTGTGCAGGTCAAGAAGCAGCAGTAAGAACCAGACATGGAACAACAGACTGTTTACAAATTGGAAAAGGAGTTCATCAAGGCTGTATATTGTCATCCTACATATTTAGCTTATTTGCAGAGTACATCATGCAAAATTCTGGGCTGTTTGAAGCAAAAGCTGGAATCAAGATTGCCAGGAGAAATATCAGTAACCTCAGATATGCAGATAACACCCCCATGCTTATGGCAGAAAATTAAGAGGAACTAAAGAGCCTCTTGATGAATGAGGAGAGTGAAAAAGCTGGCTTAAAACTCAGCATTCAAAAAATGAAGATCATGGATACAGTCTTATCATTTCATGGCAAATAGATGGGGAAACAATGGAAACAGTGATGGACTTTATGTTATTCGGCTTCAAAATCACTGCAGATGGTGACTGCAGACATGAAATTAAATGATCACTCCTTGAAAGAAAAGCTATGATAAACCTAGACAGCCTGTTTAAAAGCAGGCATTAGTTTGCCAATTCTGTCTAGTCAAAGCTATGGTTTTTCTAGTAGTCATGTGTGGATGTGAGTGTTGGACCATAAAGAAAGCTGAACATTGAATAGGTGCTTTTGAACTGTCAATTGGAGGAAACTCTTGAGAGTCCCTTGGACTGCAAGGAAATTTAACCAGTCAGTCCTAAAGGAAATCAAGCCTGAATGTTCATTGGAAAAACTGATGCTTAAGCTGAAAATTCAGTACTTTGGCCACCTACCTGATGGGGAGACCTGACTCATTGGAAAAGACCCTGATGCAGGGAAAGATTGAAGGCAGGAGGAGAAGGGGACAACAGATTATGAGATGGTTGGATGGCATCACTGACTCAATGGATATGAGTTTGAGTATGCTCTGGAAATTGGTGATGGACAGGGAAGACTGGCATGCTGCAATCCATAGGGTCACAAAGAGTCAGACATGACTGAGCGACTGAACTGAGTTAAATGAGCAACTAACACTTTATTTCTTTATTTCAAGATTTAGATTTTTTCTTGAACTTTGTCTCTACACTGTATAATTAGATGCAAAGTGTCTTAGTTAGAGTAAATATTTTGAGTCTTTCAAAAATATACACTTTTTAAATATAACATCTTGCTATATTACTTACCCCAAAATTCCTTTTTTATATTTGTTATATAGGAAAAATATATACAATGTGAAACATTTTATCAACACTGATTTGCTCCACTATTTCTTTGGCGATTGGAATGCACAACATCTTACTGTAGAAAGGAAAGGAAAGGAAGTCTCTTAATATCCACTAGAAAGGTGTAATTAATTCAATATCCTTCTTTCATCAGATAGATTTTCCATAAAATACCATTTATTTGTCTTCTTGAATTTGCTCTTTCTGAAAAACTCATATTTTAGTCACAAAATCATAACATTCTTTATCTTGGGCCTATACAAAAGTTAGTGAAACTGCTTAAATATTGCAGTGTTTATGTTTGGTCATTTTTAGAATTTTGAATGAAATCTCAAAACCTCAAACATTTCATATCATTACAAGTTCTAGATAAATTGCATAAAGCAATTTTTGTAATCCACATTCTAATAAGAATCTGATTTTTTTCCCCAGTAAAATGATATGAATACACTGGGCATAAAATGCTAACATGTTTTTTATTTGTATTTATTCTGAATTAGGTAACTTTTTTCATTATGTCATTATAAATGTAACTATTTGCAACCTGTTCATCTACCAAGCATAATTTATATGTATTGGATCAGCACGTTTCAAATTGTAATTTGCATATAAATCACCTAGAGATCTTGTTCAAAGGCAAAATTTATAGGCCTATGGTGGGGTCTGAGATTCCACGTTCAGATAAGCTCCCAGGTAATGTTGATGCTGGCTGGACACAGACTTCTTTGACTGTCCATATAGTCAGGAAATAATTCTTTAATTGCTAGTCCTGATAAAATTCTATATTTCATAATAAATGCATCTGTAGCCATTCTACTTATGCACTTAAAGGAACTTCAAAATCCAAAGGCAATATAAGTATTTGCAGTTACCAGTATTGTAATTTTGCTCTCTGTGGTGTGGGCTTCCCAGTTGGCACTAGTGGTAAAGAACCCATCTGCCAATGCAAGAGACAAAAGAGACAGTGTGTTCAATCCCTGGGTTAGGAAGATCCTCTGGAGGGGGGTGTGGCAACCCACTCCAGTATTTTTGCCTAGAGAATCCCCACTTACAGAGAATCCTGGCAAGCTACAATCTATAGGACCACAAAGAGAGGAACGTGACTGAAGCAAGTTAGCACATGCACAGATAGTATGGTATCATCCAAATGGCCATTACCCGTTTCAACGGGTTGACAAATGCAGTCTGCACTACAGAATCTATTTCTTTCATTCTGCTGCCATGTCCTTCAGTTAAATGCAAGTAAAAATTGAGAGGAAGAACACTTTAATATTTGAATGTCATTTTTTCCACATTTCATCTTTATGTTTGAATAAATTTGTGAGTCCATAATTGAATAATTTGTTCTCTTCTTCTGTGACAATAATACCTTTTCTAGATTTGCTGTTATTAATATTTTCAGTTTCTTTTCATTGTATCTCTTCATTTACACATTTCAGATTTATTCAGTGAAGAGTTTGTCAGCCTTATATTTATCCCCAATAAGTATTTTTTTTAGAAAAAAGTATTTCATTTTAGGATGTTTTTACAGAATACACTATCTGGGAAAGTTACTTATACATTTCTTTATTTATCTCACTTTGCTGAGTTAATTTAGCTCACCTATGGAATATGTTAACATAGTATCTTTCTTTGGTTTATATGCTTCACATGTCTACTGCCTCTGATTCCTTTAAAAAGAACCACTTAGCTTTTTTAAATGTGTTAATAACACCTGCTTCCATAAATTTTGCCTCATTTGAAACAGAACCGTATACATTTGAGGGCAAAGTCAGTCTATGATTGTACAACTAATGCGAATTTTTCTAGATGTGCCATTTTGTAAACATCTATTTCATACCTACCTAAAATAAACAATATTATATATGTTTATCTTATATTCACTTTCCCTTATCTTTAATTTAGAGCAGATATAATCAGAAAATATTTGAAAGTATTATTTCATGGCAATATGAATCATGCTATGGGGATAAAAATCTTACTTTATGAGAGGCACATAAGGAGGCCTAAGTTAAATTGATAAATAAAGAAAATTTATTCCCAGGGTGATCACATTTTTTCCATCTGCTGCATTATATTGTAAACCTGTTTAATTTGATTTTCAAATGTTAGCTAACAGCTTGTCTAAAGGTTTTCATATTTTCTTTTCATGATCCAAAATTTGTATGTTGCTTTTTAAAAAACATTCTGTTTGAAATTTAAAAAGCAAAACCAGTCAGTGATCATCTGTATTATAAGTTATCTGTATTATATTATAAGTATAAATAAATTTTATGATTTTACTAGAAGAGGATTATAAAAAGTAAACATGCTGTTTTCATGCAAATAGTAAATAAAACCCTGCCACAAAAACATACACAGTTGCCATATCATGTATATTTCTTTTAATTGCCACCATCAAAGTTAGTATTAATATTATTTCAAGCTTTATTATGAGTTTACAAAACCATTATTTTGTGAAGTTGAAAACTTTTTAGAACATTTTATTCAACAATCAAACATGAAAGAAAATAATCCTTTTTTTTTTTTACTTTTTAACCTCTGATCTTAAACATAAAGATTAAAAATGCTTTTAAGATTATATGTTTTACATATTTATTATGCATTATAGGGATCTGTTAGTAATGTCAAAACTTAGAGTTTCTAATACATGAAAAATAAATAATTTTTACAATATGCTGCTGCTGCTAACCCGCTTCAGTCGTGTCTGAGTCTGTGCGACCCCATAGGTGGCAGCCCACCAGGCTCTCCTGTCCCTGGCATTCTCCAGGCAGGATGGAGTGGGTTACCATTTCCTTCTTCAATGCGTGAAAGTGAAAAGTGAAAGTGAAGTCGCTCAGTCCTGTCCGACTCTTCGTGAACCATGGACTGCAGCCTACCAGGCTGTCTGTCCATGGGATTTTCCAGGCAAATGTGCTAGTGATTTGCAAATTCAGCAGATGTTGTCCTCCCAGAATCTTTCAGTTCAGTACAGTTCAAATGCTCAGTCGTGTCCGACTATTTGCGACCCGATGAATCACAGCATGTCAGGCCTCCCTGTCCATCACCAACTCGCGGAGGTCACTCAGACTAACATCCATCGAGTCCGTGATGCCATCCAGCCATCTCATCCTCTGTCGTCCCTTTCTCCTCCTGTCTCCAATCTCTCCCAGCATCAGAGTCTTTTCCAAAGAGTCAACTCTTCACATGAGGTGGTCAAAGTACTGGAGTTTCAGTTTTAGCATCATTCCTTCCAAAGAAATCCCAGGGTTGATCTCCTTCAGAATGGACTGGTTGGATCTCCTTGCAGTCCAAGGGACTCTCAAGAGTCTTCTCCAACACCACAGTTAAAAACATCAGTTCTTTGGTGCTCAGCCTTCTTCACAGTCCAACACTTACATCCATACATGACCACAGGAAAAACCAGAGCCTTGACTAGACGGACGTTAGTCAGCAAAGAAATGTCTCTGCTTTTGAATATGCTATCAAGGTTGCTCATAACTTTTCTTCCAAGGAGTAAGCATCTTTTAATTTCATGGCTGCAGTCACCATCTGCAGTGATGTTAGAGCCCGAAAAAATAAAGTCTGACACTGTTTCCACTGTTTCCCCGACTACTTCCCATGAAGTGAAGGGGCTGGATGCTGTGATCTTCGTTTTCTGAATGTTGAGCTTTAAGTCAACTTTTTCACTCTCCTCTTTCACTTTCATCAAGAGGCTTTTGAGTTCCTCTTCACTTTCTGCCGTAAGGATAGTGTCATCTGCATATCTGAGGTTCTTGATATTTCTCCCAGCACTCTTGTTTCCAGCTTGTGCTTCTTCCAGCCCAGCATTTCTCATGATGTACTCTGCATATAAGTTAAATAAGCAGAGTGACAATATACAGCCTGGACATACCCCTTTTTCTATTTGGAACCAGTCAGTTGTTCCATGTCCAGTTCTAACTGTTGCTTCCTGACCTGCATACAGATTTCTCAAGAGGCCGGTCAGGTGGTCTGATATTCCCCTCTCTTTCAGAATTTTCCACAGTTTCTTGTGATCCACACAGTCAAAGGCTTTGGCATTGTCAATAAAGCAAAAATGGAGGTTTTTCTGGAACTCTCTTGCTTTTTCCATGATCCAGCGGATGTTGGCAATTTGATCTCTGGTTCCTCTGCCTTTTCTTAAACCAGCTTGAACATCAGGGAGTTCACGGTTCACGTATTGCTGAAGCCTGGCTTGGAGAATTTTGAGCATTCCTTTACTAGCATGTGAGATGAGTGCAATTGTGTGGTAGTTTGAACATTCTTTGGCATTGCCTTTGTTTGGGATTGGAATGAAAACTGACCTTTTCCAGTCCTGTGGCCACTGCTGAGTTTTCCAAATTTGCTGGCATATTGAGTGCAGCACTTTCACAGCATCATCTTGCTGGATTTGAATCAGCTCAACTGGAATTCCATTACCTCCGCTAGCTTTGTTCGTAGTGAGGCTTTCTAAGGCCCACTTGACCTCACATTCCTGGATGTCTGGCTCTAGATTAGTGATCACACCATCATGATTATCTGTGTCATGAAGATCTTTTTTGTACATTTCTTCTGTGTATTCTTGCCAGCTCTTCTTAATATCTCTCCTGTTTCTTCCATGCCATTTCTGTCCTTTATCAAGCCCATCTTTGCATGAACTGTTCCCTTGATATCTCTAATTTTCTTAAAGACATCTCTAGTCATTCCCATTCTGTTCTTTTCCTC
Source organism: Budorcas taxicolor (assembly GCF_023091745.1). Lineage (NCBI taxonomy): Eukaryota > Metazoa > Chordata > Mammalia > Artiodactyla > Bovidae > Budorcas > Budorcas taxicolor. Next base: position 48,986,869 of record NC_068929.1, on the reverse strand, counting down.
TATTTCTTTCCATTCATCACTGGAGAAGGCTGTCTTATCTCTTCTTGCTTTTCTCTGGAACTCTGCATTCAGATGCTTATATCTTTGCTTTTCTCCTTTGCTTTTCGCTTCTCTTCTTTTCACAGCTATTTGTAAGGCCTCCCCAGACAGCATGTTGCTTTTTTGCATTTCTTTTCCATGGGATGCTCTTGATCCCTGTCTCCTGTACAATGTCATGAACCTCATTCCATAGTTCATCAGGCACTCTATCTATCAGATCTAGGCCGTTAAATCTATTTCTCACTTCTACTGTATAATCATAAGGGATTTGATTTAGGTCATATTGGAATGGTCTAGTGGTTTTCCCTATTTTCTTCAATTTAAGTCTGAATTTGGTAATTAGGAGTTCGTGATCTGAGCCACACTCAGCTCCTCATCTTGTTTTTGTTGACTGTATAGAGCTTCTCCATCTTTGGCTGCAAAGAATATAATCAATCTGATTTCGGTGTTGACCATCTGGTGATGTCCATGTGTAGTGTCTTCTCTTGTATTGTTGGAAGAGGGTGTTTGCTATGACCAGTGCAATTTCTTGGCAAAACTCTATTAGTCTTTGCCCTGCTTCATTCCACATTCCAACGCCAAATTTGCCTGTTTCTCCCGGTGTTTCTTGACTTCCTACTTTTGCATTCCAGTCCCCTATAATGTAAAGGACATCTTTATCAATAGGACATACAGCAATTCAATGCATCCAATACTAATTGATATAAGGAATTATATATTCATAATATTTACAGCATTTATCACATTTCCTTGAAAATAGTAAGTATGGATAAGCATTTGTAAATTCAAGAGTAAAGAATATGAATTCAACTTCTTGAAGTTCTAAAAGTGTATGTGGTCTTGGAACCCAAGTTTGATCTAATTTTCGCATAACTCACTATTAGTATCACTAGCCCAGGAAATGAACCTTGGATCCATACCAGTGTGATATCACACTGGATATTATGATCCATATCACACTGGATGGAATTAGGTGTCTCATTCATATAGGTTATAGGATGCTAATCTGTTAAATTAAAACGAAAAATATATGTTACATGAATAACACTTTTTTTTTTTTTTGGTCAGCATGTGTATTGTCCTTTCTCCTTGATTCCTTATCTGAAGTCATCATGTTGTAATTAGAAGGGCTTAAAGTAGTAGATGGCCTTGCAGATGGGTTAGAATACTCGCAACTCTTCGTTAAACATTGCTAATGATTATGCCTGATAATCACCTTTTACTCTTCTTCCAGGCCAGGGGTAACCAATCATTCCTAAACTTCAGGTTGTCACCCACTTAGTGATATTTTTTAATGCATCAATTAGATTTCACTCAGATCCAACCTAGCAGGTCACATTCTCTCAGTAATTAACTCTGAATATTTGCATTCCTACTTACTAATGTAGATTTGAAAGTTTAATTCTTAACACAATAATGGAGAGACAGAATTAAAAGAAAAGAAAGCACTGGCAAAGTGAAAAGGAGTTGATGTAAGTTTCTAGAGGTGATGACTGGAGAGAGAGCACAGATTGGATTGCTCATATTCTATTTAAATTTGCAGGGAATTTCACAGGATTTGACAGGCATCTTATATAATGAATATCATTTTCACTGTGAAATAGAAGGTAATGTCATTTGATAAGTGCAGTGAAATCAATGCAAGCTTGGAACTGTTTTTGTGAGGAATGTAAATAACTGGCAAAAAATGTGCAAGGATTATAAAGGGAGTCAAGGTAAGGACTTTACTTAGGAGTGTGCCTAGGGGCAGAACTAAGCAGGCTTTGCATGCTAAGCAGGGCAGGAAAAAATAAGTGCTCTTGGAAAAGGTCATTTAAAGTGTGGAAAACTAGTTGAAGAGACACATTCATGTCCCTAGGAGAATGAAGATTGTCAGTGAACCAAATAACTTTTGTGAGACTAGGGAAAAGGTGGGATAAGGTTGATGAATAGGAGAAAATGATGAAAAGGAAGAATATTAAAACTTAAGAGTTTGGAGTTGGTAAAAATATGAAAAAGGCTGTGTGTTAACAATGATCAGTTGAATTGATTAGAGAGGAAAATAATTTTTTTTAAATTTATGTTGTCATAAAGACCATGGAATGTTAGTAATAAAGAGGAAAATATTACTGATATATGCTACAAGCTGAATGAATCACTATAAAGTTATAGAGAGTAAAATATATATATATATATATAATTAATAAATAGTTAATGTTAGACTTTTAAATGTTTTATCTGCATGAATAATGATTGGTTGGTGAAAAGAATTTGAGTGCTAGGTGAACAATTCTTTAAATAAGCAAGGCTAGTGATCCAGATTTGGGAGAAAAGTGTAACCAAACATCGTTGCTCCAAGATGTTTGAATAAAGATGAAAAACAATTAGTTTCAATGCCCATGAATAAGCTAGAAGCATACCTACCATTTTATTGGTCTTATTTCCTGGTAGGAAAAAAATCACAGAAAAAAGAATTTCATTTACTTTTGAAGACTTCAACAAAGAAGTTTATATTATTCTAAGAGAGCTGTAAGTCAGTAAGGGAATCATTGAAGGCAAACCTCACAGACAAAATGAAGGAATTGCTTTATTGGAAGGTGTCCAAATGACAGAGCAGTTGAGCTTGTGAAATAAACCAATAATGGAAACTTCGTTTCAGAGAATGAAGGTAAGACATAAGAAAAAAGGGAACTGTGTGAGGCTGACTATACAGAAAAGTATATGGATGTTGAATCAAAAACATCTGATTACATCAGTCCTAAGCCCTACAGAAATTTTCAGCTTCTGTCAAATTTTCAGTGATGAATAAAAGTGATTGATTGAGAAAGAGAGGATTTTGGTAACAACAGTATTATAATCAGAGATTAGTAAAATATTTCTTATGATGTAAAATGAATCATCAAAATGCAAGGGAATTAAAGGATTGGTATATAAATTATAGGGCCATCTGCTGAAAAGTATAGATATATTTTATTTGTCATGGATGCATATGCCTTTTGAAATTTGCCATTGCAATACATCTGAAATTTTTATCTGATTGCATGCACACAAACACAACCAGATAATGAAAATGCTTTTGCACTTAAAGTGAAGTATCTTCTCCATTAAAACGTAATGGTTTATCCATTTGGTCCTCTGCTTCTATAATCTGAGACAGTTTCTCTAATTAAGATGACCAAGATAGAGAAGCTGATGAAAACAGTTCTATAACATTAAAAGAACAAACATTTTAATAACAGAAATACTAAGCTGTAATTGTCAATATAAAAATTACTGTGCATATGTGTATAGGCTAATGTATATTTTACAAACACATTCAATTTTCAATTTCATCTATATACATGAGTACATGAGTTATTATTTTTCAGTTTTGGTCTTTGAACCAGCCATTATCATGCCAAAGTGAGAATAAAAGTTCTACTGTTCAAGAAAATGAGGAAAATCAACTTTTCTCTCACAGATTTCTGTATCTCCTTTCACCATATTTGCACTATTTACACAAAAGGATTTTCTGATTTCAAAAGACTGGTTCTGTTTGCTTCCCTCTTGTTGCTGGTGTGGGAAATCAAGCATGGTCCATCTGAGGTTCAGCAACTCTTCTATTAAAGACTCTGATGCTGGGAGGGATTGGGGGCAGGAGGAGAAGGGGATGACAGAGGATGAGATGGCTGGATGGCATCACTGACTAGATGGACGTGAATCTGAGTGAACTCTGGGAGTTGGTGATGGACAGGGAGGCCTAGCGTACTGCATTTCATGGGGTTGCAAAGAGTCAGACACAACTGAGCGACTGAACTGAACTGAACTCTTCTATTCCTATAATAAGTGATCATACAATATAATATACTACTGCCTCAGGCAATTGTGGAAGCCTATGTAGATAGAGTGACCCAGAGAGTCTGAAGAGTTTCCCTGCTTCTGCCACTTCTGGTGCTTGAAATTTCGGTTATTGCTCAGTGCAGACACTGTCTCTAATGACAACTCCAGAAAAAGTATTCCTGTGTCAAAGTTCATGTTTGAGGTTAAGCATTTTTGGTTCACTTATATGATTTCTGGATGTTCAAGCAAACTTTTGTCAAAAAAGACAAAGGACTGAATGAAAATCCATTTTCTCTGTTTAGAAGTGATTAACTATTTTCTGGTCAACAGAAGAGTCTGAAATGCGATACTTGGATGCAATCTCAAAAATGACAGAATAATCTCTGTTCGTCTCCAAGGCAAACCACTAAATATCACCGTAATCCAAGTATATGCCCCAACAAGTAACGCTGAAGAAGCTGGAGTTGAACGGTTCTATGAAGACATACAAGACCTTTTAGAACTAACACCCAAAAAAGATGTCCTTTTCATTATAGGGGACTGGAATGCAAAAGTAGGAAGTCAAGAAACACCTGGAGTGACAGGCAAAGTTGGCCTCGGAATGAGGAATGAAGCAGGGCAAAGACTATTAGAGTTTGGCCAAGAAATTGCACTGGTCATAGCAAACACCCTCTTCCAACAACACAAGAGAAGACGCTACAGAGTCTTCACCAGATGGTCAACACCGAAATCAGACTGATTATATTCTTTGCAGCCAAAGATGGAGAAGCTCTATACAGTCAACAAAAACAAGACCAGGGGCTGAGTGTGGCTCAGATCACGAACTCCTAATTAATAAATTCAGACTTAAATTGAAGAAGGTAGGGAAAATCGCTAGACCATTCTGGTATGATCTGAATCAAATCCCTTATGATTATACAGTGGAAGTGAGAAATAGATTTAAGGGACTAGATCTGATAGATAGTGTGTCTGATGAACCATGGAATGAGGTTCGTGACATTGTACAGGAGACAGGGATCAAGAGCATCCCCATGGAAAAGAAATACAAGAAAGCAAAATGGTTGTCTGAGGAGGCTTTACAAATAGCTGTGAAAAGAGAGGCAAAAAGCCAAGGACAAAAGGAAAGATATAAGCATCTGAATGCAGAGTTCCAGAGAAAAGCAAGAAGAGATAAGACAGCCTTCTTCAATGATGAATGCAAAGAAATAGAGGAAAAGAATAGAATGGGAAAGACTAGAGATCTCTTCAAGAAAACTGGAGATACCAGGGGAACATTTCATGCAAAGATGGGCTTGATAAAGGACAGAAATGATATGGACCTAACAGAAGGAGAAGATATTAAGAAGAGGTGGCAAGAATACACAGAAGAAATATACAAAAAAATATCTTCACTACCAAGATAATCACAATGGTTTGATCACTCATCTAGAGCCAGACATCCTGGAAAGTGAAGTCAAGTGGGGCTTAGAAAGCATCACTATGAACAAAGCTAGTGGAGGTGATGGAATTCCACTTGAGCTGTTTCAAATCCTGAAAGATGATGCTGTGAAAGTGCTGCACTCAATATGCCAGCAAATTTGGAAAACTCAGCAGCGACCACAGGACTGGAAAAGGTCAGTTTTCATTCCAATCACAAAGAAAGGCAATACCAAAGAATGTTCAAACTACCACACAATTGCACTCATCTCACACGCTAGTAAAGTAATACTCAAAATTCTGCAAGCCAGGTTTCAGTTCACGTGAGCCATGAACTTCCAGATGTCCAAGCTGGTTTAAGAAAAGGCAGAGGAACCAGAGATCAAATTGCCAACATCTGCTGGATCATGGAAAAAGCAAGAGAGTTCCAGAAAAACCTCTATTTCTGCTTTATTGACTATGCCAAAGCCTTTGACTGTGTGGATCACAAGAAACTGTGGAAAATTCTGAAAGAGAGGGGAATACCAGACCACCTGATCTGCCTCTTGAGAAATCTGTATGCAGGTCAGGAAGCAACAGTTAGAACTGGACATGGAACAACAGACTGGTTCCAAATAGGAAAAGGAGTACATCAAGGCTGTATATTGTCACCCTGCTTATTTAACTTATATGCAGAGTACCTCATGAGAAACACTGGACTGGACGAAACACAATCCAGAATCAAGATTGCTAGGAGAAATATCAAGAACCTCAGATGCACAGATGACAGCACCCTTATGGCAGAAAGTGAAGAGAAACTCAAAAGCCTCTTGATGAAAGTGAAAGAGAAGAGCGAAAAAGTTGGCTTAAAGCTCAACGTTAAGAAAACGAAGATCATGGCATCCAGTCCCATCACTTCATAGGAAATAGCTGGGGAAACATTGGAAACAGTGTCAGATTTTATTTTTGGGGGGCTCCATCATCACTGCAGATGGTGACTGCAGCCATGAAATTAAAACACGCTTACTCCTTGGAAGAAAAGTTATGACCAACCTAGATAGCATATTCAAAAGCAGAGACAGTACTTTGCCGACTAAGGTCCGTCTAGTCCAGTAGTCATGTATGGATGTGAGAGTTGGACTGTGAAGAAGGCTGAGCGCCGAAGAATTGATGCTTTTGAACTGTGGTGTTGGAGAAGAGTCTTGAGAGTCCCTTGGACTGCAAGGAGATGCAACCAGTCCATTCTGAAGGAGATCAGCCCTGGGATTTCTTTGGAAGGAATGATGCTAAAGCTGAAACTCCAGTACTTTGGCCACCTCATGCGAAGAGTTGACTCATTGGAAAAGATTTTGATGCTGAGAGGGATTGGGGGCAGGAGGAGTCAGGGACGACAGAGGATGAGATGGCTGGATGGCATCACTGACTCAATGGACGTGAATCTGGGTGAACTCAGGGAGTTGGTGATGGACAGGAAGGCCTAGCGTGCTGCGATTCATGGGGTTGCAAAGAGTCGGACATGACAGAGTGGCTGAACTGAACTGATCTTGCTTTAAAAAGATAAACATCTGTTGTACCACAAAGTCTTAAATATGTTGGAAATACCATATTTTTTGCTAAACTGATAAGGATTAGTTTCCATACAACTGAAATTGATAAGGATCAGTTTCCAAAAAACTGATATTTCTGTACCTAATATAATGCTTTCAGTTACTGTATAAATTTGTAAGTCAACAAGGGCTTTTTGCTGCTTATTTTTTACTTAAAAATTTTATCTAATAGTTTATACACTATATAATGTTCATCTAAGGTAAAATGAAAAGTGATTTGAAAATTTCAAAGAAAGCAACTTTTGAACTATATCATTTTGGTGAGGTATATTTGTTTGTAGAAAGCAAAGTATAAATGCAAATATATCTTTTCATGCTGGCTATTTCCATCCCATCTGGCATTTCACCTGTATTTCTCTATCCTTTTTACATCAATATCTAAAGAAGCATATTTAGTAAACAATAGCTATTACTTTTTTTCTTCCTATGTACAACTTTGCCTGATGCTTTAAATTTTTGCAATGTAATGTCTTAAATACTTTATTGATTAATTATAAATATTGTTCAATGAATATTTTGGTTACCGGATGACAATAATTGCCAAGTCAACCTTCAGTATCAAGTATAAGAATCAATGATAATTTTTAAAATAAAAGCTAAACATTTCATTTTGATTTTACATCTGTTTAAAGAACCATGCATATTCACTTTATTGAAAAATTTCTTCAACTCTAAATCTTAATTTTTACATGATAAATTAAATTAAGAAAACTACATCAATATAATACAATACTTATATATATATATTCAATGGTGATGTGATAAATAGCCATAAGTCAAAAGAAAATATTTATTCTTAATTCTGGTACAGTCTTAGGATATTAAATATGACCATTAAAGGTGTACTCTGCAACCACAATAGATAATATAATCTCAGGCTAATTATGTTTTTTTAGCATATTATGTCACAGATAGTTTTTATTTATTACATTACTATGTATAATTTTTGTTCTGTTGCATAGTATGCTCCTAAATGAGATAAAAATCCATCTAAAGAAATACTCAAAATGTTTAAAAAGAACAGTAAAATGTATATAAAAAATATCTATTAATTGTTATTATCTTATGTTTTTATTCATCACATTGTTCCCTAAACTTTCAGGCATATAAAGTAGGGTTTTAATACCTAGTTGTTGCATACTGCTTAATTTCAGATAAATCAGATATAGACAATTTATTTATATAGATATAGAGAAATCTATAAACATCAATATTGGCCTAAAGTTATTTTCAGTAATATAATAAGAAATCCATAAATTAAAGTTTAGTTTTTATTTATTAATGTCCTTTAAACAGATGTGTGTCAGTACGGAATCTGTGATAAATCAGTAATAGGATTTAGAGAAGTTGCACAATCTGCTTTAGATTATTGCCTCATGTGTAAAATTAGTATGGAGCACTATTGGGAAGATTTTTGAATAATTTTTGTGAGACCCTCAGGCTAGTTCCTGGTGTGTTGTTGTTGCTTAGTTGTTAAGACAGATCTGACTCTTTAGGGACCCTATGGACTGTAACCCACCAGGCTCCTCTGTCCATGGGATTTCCTAGGCAAGAATACTGGAATGAGTTGTTTCCTCCTCCAGGGGATCTTCGTGACTCGGGGACTGAACCTGGGTCTCTTGCATTAGCAGGCAGATTCTTTACCACAAAGCCACTATAATGAATGATGTAATATTTATATTACATCATTTTGTGACCCTATGGACTGCAGCATGCCAGGCTTTCCTGTCCATCACCAGCTCCCAGAGCTTGCTCAAACTCATGTCCATCGCGTTGGTGAGGCCATCCAACCATTTCATTCTCTGTCGTCCACTTCTCCTCCTGCCTTCAATATTTCCCAGCATCAGGGTCTTTTCCAATGAGTCAGTTCTTTGCATCAGCTGGCCAAAGTATTGGAGCTTCACCTTCAGCAACAGTCTTTCCAATGAATATTCAGGACTGGTTTGCTTTAGGATGGATCAGTTGGATCTCCTTACAGTCCAAGGGACTCTGAAGAGTCTTCTCCAACACCACAGTTCAAAAGCATCAATTCTTTGGTGCTCAGCTTTTTTTATAGTCCAAATCTTACATCCATACATGAGTACTGTAAAAACCATAGCCTTAACTAGATGGACCTTTGTCGGCAAAGTAATGTCTCTGCTTTTTAATATGCTGTCTAGTTTTGTCATAACTTTTCTTCCAAGGAGCAAGCGTCTTTTAATTTCATGGCTGCAGTCACCATTGCAGTGGTTTTAGAGTACAAAAAAATAAAGTCAGGTACTATTTCCATTGTTTCCCCATCTATTTGCCATAAAGTGATAGGACCAGATGCCATGTCCTTAGTTTTCTGAATGTTGAGATTTAAGCCAACTTTTCCACTCTCCTCTTTCACTTTCATCAAGAAGCTCTTTAGTTCTTTGCTTTCTGCCATAAAGGTGGTGTGATGTGCCAATCTGAGGTTACTGATATTTCTCCCAGCATTCTTGATTCAAGCTTGTGCTTCATTCAGCCCAGCATTTTGCATGACGTACTCTGCATATAAGTTAAATAAGCAGGCTGACAATATACAGCCTTGACATACTCCTTTCCCGATTTGGAACCAGTCTGTTGGTTCATGTCCAGTTCTAACTGTTGTATTCTTGACCTGAATACAGTGTTAATAATTATAACACTATTATAATTATTGTATATGTTACACATAAAATAAGAAATATTCTTAAGCTGTATTTCAAAATGTTTAAATGTTGACATTGATAGATATTTTATTGTAATTGAATATGTATATATAATACTCAGAGGTCATATCAAATTGCCCAATGTTCAAGAACATGAACTTGAAAGAAAGATTGAATGGGTTCAAAAGTATGACGCTGGACAATTTAGTTAGCATCTTAGCCTTAGTTTCTTGATCTATGAAAATGGGGATAGTAATCAGGTCTTTGCTCTTTGTTTCTGAGGATTACCTTTAAGTAATCAATATGCATAATTAATATTTTAAATATAGATATTTGTAACATGATTTTTATCTACTAGGTTATTTGTCAATATTTAGCTATTCTTGATCAATCAAAAAGATCTTTCTTGGAGAAATTGAAGTGAAAATATGAGTTATTGCCTTTTTAAATTTGAAGTAACTATCTTTGATCAGTATCTAAGTCTTGAGGATAGACACTGAAATAGCAAATGGATATAGTGCTGTTTTCATTACAAATGAATCATAGAAAAGAGTTTTCAGAACAACACTCAGCAGCTGAGATCCTAGCAAGTATATATAAATTCCCTTCAGCATTTCTGTTGTCAGTGTGAAGTCTGCTTAAGTGCACAATTTCATGGTTGACTAGTCGTTGTCCTTGGTTGAATTTATTTTCTGTGATGGTAAAAAGATCATTGGTTTTCCAGTTGCTGCTCAGCAGTCATAAATCTATATGGAAAATACCTATTCCAGTGAGTCTTAAACTGTAGATTACATATGTATCTTTACATCAAGAACTAGATAATCCTAAGTGCATCGATATTGCATAATTGAACTTGAAAATTATCTTTTCAGTCAGTAACAAATCCTCTGCTCAAATAATAACTTTTTAAATAAATATTTGAATCTATACACCACAAAAAAAAACTTTATGAAATGAAAATTAACTTATTCACAATAAAGATATAACATTTATCAAACTAAATTTGTTCTAAATGAAAAGTCTTAAGTAATCTACAATTTCTTTTTAGTATTTTCAGAGCTAACCTTTGGACAAAAGACATTATATTCTCAGAATTTTGTTATACATCTTGATTCTGATATGGTGCTGAGTGCAAAAACATTCAAGGAATATTAATATTAAAGTAAATCAAAATCAAAGAAACCAAAATGTCTAGATCAATTTTTATCTCTATGTCAGAGAAAACATTTTTGATGCATAAATTGAGAGGTGGGTTATTCGTACCCTTTTGTGAACTGTATGTCTTCTTAAAATGTATGTGTGGTTAACTCCACCAAGGAAAGTTTGCTTTCATATATTTATACAAATAAGTACTTTCTTGCATTTTTTAATCTTTGAAAAGTGTTCAAATAAATATTTGATTGTTTTTTTGTTGTTGTTTGTTTATTGGGCTTTATTTTATGATATCTGCACAAGCACACTTCACTGTGATGTAATAACATTCTGTAGGATTTATCTATGCTTAATATTTGCAAACTTTTTTTCAGTATGTTCCTTTCCTCAAAACTCTTTATCTCTATAAAATTTCTCACTTCTTTTTTTTTTTTAAATTTAATTTAACTTTCTAATTGGAGGATGATTAATTTGCAATATTTTGATAGTTTTTGACATACATCAACAGGATATCGCCATAGGTATACATATGTCCCCTCCCTCTTAAACCTTCTTCCCAACAAATGAGTCAGTCAGTAAGAATTACGGATATTTCTCAAGATATGTAAGACAAATGATAAAAACTAAGCATACCTGACTTTACATATGCAAATATGCACAGTGTGGAGATTCCTAAAAAAATTGCAAATAGAACTGCCTTATGACCCAGCAATCCCACTGCTGGGCATACACGCCGAGGAAACCAGAATTGAAAGAGACACGTGTACCCCAATGTTCATAGCAGCACTGTTTATAATAGCCAGGACATGGAAGCAACTTAGATGTCCATCAATAGATGCATGTATATGAAAGCTGTGGTACATATACACAATGGAATATTATTCAGCCATTAAAAAGAATACATTTGAATCAGTTCTAATGAGGTGGATGAAACTGGAGCCTATTATACAGAGTGAAGTAAGCCAGAAAGAAAAACAGCAATACAGTATACTAACACATATATATGGAATTTAGAAAGATGGTAATGATAACCCTGTGTGCGAGACAGTAAAAGAGACACAGATGTATAGAACAATCTTTTGGACTCTGTGGGAGAGGGAGAGGGTGGGATGATTTGGGAGAATGGCATTGAAACATGTATAATATCATATAAGAAATGAATCGCTAGTCTAGGTTCGATGCAGGATACAGGATGCTTAGGGCTGGTGCACTGGGATGACCCAGAGAGATGGTATGGGGTGGGAGGTGGGAGGGGGGGTTCAGGTTGGGAACACGTGTACTCCCGTGGTAGATTCATGTTGATGTATGGCAAAACCAATACAGTATTGTGAAGTAAAATAAAGTAAAATTAAAAGAAATAAATATGCAAATAAATTAAAAAAATCTTCAGGTAAGTCTTTTTCAGAGCACAGGATAAAGCAGCCTGTTAATTTCTCTTCCACTGGTATTTGGAAAATCCAACTAAGATTCATATCTGAGTTGGTATATTAATTATCTATTACTGTACAAAAATTACCCCACAACTTAGTGGCTCTGAACAACATGCATTTATTATCTGATAGTTTCAGTGGGTCAGGAACTTGAATGTGGCTGAGATGCAAGGTTCTGGTTAGTTATTTTATATGAATGTAGTTAAGATTTTGGCAGGAGTCATGGTTATCTGAACATCAAAAGATGACTCACTCACATGGCTCTTGGTAGGAGTTTTTGCAGATAATCTTCACAGTTCCTTCCAGACTGCTGGCCATCAGCCTCCTTAAACCTATTCTATGTAAGCCTCTCCATAGCAACTTAAGCATACTCATGATGTAGCAGCTGCCTTCCTTTGGAGCAAATAATCTGAAGCAGAGGTCAGATAGGAAAGCACAAAGGTATATAACCTAGTCTCCTAAATTACAAACCAAAAGTTCTGCTCTACACTATTCATTAGAAGCAAGTAACCAAGTTAAGTCCTCAAGGGGAGGATGATTAGGCTTTACTTCTTGGTAAGTGGAGTTTTAAAGTATTTGTAGACAGGTGAAACCAAGCAGTTCATCTTCTACCCATAGATTATTTCTATTTCTCCCACATTCAAAATATATTCACCCCTTCATAAATCCATTAGGCATTTTATCATATTACAGAAACAACTCATAAAAGTGAACAGGAGAATGTTTGTCTCCTGGCTCCTCATCTGTGATTTCAGATAGCTTCTGATATGAAGCATTCATTTCAAAATCATACTGCTCCCTTGATTTTTTGTTCAGGGGTATATGATTGTTTTGAACCTACTATGAACCTTGAAATAAGAGATATTGAACTTACTATGAACCTTGAAATAAGAGACATTGTCAAGAAGTAGAAACCTGACATCAAAAATAAGAAGAAAAATGTATTTTAAAAATAATTTCTTAATTATTCTTTGGTCATAGGTAAATAACCACAGACGAGGTTTCATGATCAACGTTCAGTTACAATTTGGCTGTGTTTCTAACTTCTGAAATTTAGCCAAATCGATATTTGTTCTGCTCTAGTACTCACACTGGATGTCAACCAGTCCTTTTATTTTATCTTAAAAATCTGCCAAAATCCTCACTCATTATGAGTTCCAGAAGTCATTCAATTCCTTAACTCCTTAGTTTCAGAGAGATTGTTTTCTACAGGTACACTTCTCTTTGCTTAAGTAGTACATTCAGGTTTGTTTTGTACGTGTAAATATGATCCCTTCCTTCAGAATCAACTCACAGTATTTGCAGATAATCTTCACCAAATAACTGGGCTTCCCTGGTGACTCAGATGGTAAAGAATCTACTTGCAATTCAGGAGACCCAGTTTCATCCCTGAGTTGGAAAAATCCTCTGAAGCAGAGGATGGAAACCTACTCCATTATACTTGCCTGGAGAATTCAATGGACAGAGGAACCAGACAGGCTACAGTCCGTGGCTTGTAAAGAGTTGGACATGACTGAAACACCTCACTTTTACCAAGTAACCAACTCAAATTAAGAAGTGTATAGATGAGGAATTACTACAAATCACTAACCACTCTGTAGCTCTGAGTTAGAACCATGGCATAGACCATGGATTTAGTACACTAAGGGAGAAAATGGTAAAGTCATAAAATAGTGAGGACAATCTGAAGAAGAAGAAACTGTACGCTAACTAAGTGGCCAAGGGGCAGGTATTTGGCTGCCATAAAATATTATTATGTTAATTTAAGGGTATTTTAATTATCTATACTTGAGTATTCTAATCCCCAGGCCAGGTCTGGAACCTTATGAATCTTTTATGCACTTCCAATGGTGTAAAACATGAGTTACACCTTCATAACTCCAGGCAGAGACCAAAGAACATGTTCAGAGTCTTTCAGCACAATCAGAGTACCATCTGGTCATGTCCTGCCTGGTTCCTGAGCATATTCTCAAAATTATATTTTTACAGTTTTGAGTTAAAAATTATCTTGCATCATCTGGTTACACGACACACAACCCTGCTTTGTCACTAGTCCATATTTCACTGTCAGTCACTGAAGATGTTGGAAACTTTCATCATTTTCTTTTTTTTTAATTTATTTTTTTTAAATTTTTATTTATCATTTTATTTATCATTTATCATTTTCTTCATAATCATGAAACTTTTCCTATCCCAAGTTTAAGTTTAATTCAATTCTCAGATATTCTTCATCTATTTTTATTTTCTCTTTAATTTTTACACATCTTATAAAATTTCTTAAGTTGCCTTCATGGATTCCTCATCATATATTAAACCAATGCATTACTTAATACTTGAGAAACATTCTCAGAGGGTATAGATATCTTACAGAAAGGCTAAAGATCTCTTCAAGAAAATTAGAGATACCAAGGGAACATTTCATGCAAATATGGGCTCAATAAAGGACAGAAGTGGTATAGACCTAACAGAAGAAGAAGATATTAAGAAGAGGTGGCAAGAATACTCAGAAGAAATGTACAAAAAAGATTTTCACAACCAAGATATTCACGATGGTATGATCACTCACCTAGAGCCAGACATCCTGGAATGTGTGGTCAAGTGGGCCTTAGAAAGCAACACTATGAACAAAGCTAGTGGAGGTGATGGAATTCCAGTTGAGCTGTTTCAAATCCTGAAAGATGATGCTGTGAAAGTGCTGCACTCAATATGCCAGCAAATTTGGAAAACTCAGCAGTGACCACAGGACTGGAAAAGGTCAGTTTTCATTTCAATCCCAAAGAAAGGCAATGCCAAAGAATGCTCAAACTACCGCACAATTGCACTCATCTCACACGCTAGTAAAGTAATGCTCAAAATTCTCCAAGCCAGGTTTCAGTTCACGTGAACCATGAACTTCCAGATGTTCAAGCTGGTTTTAGAAAAGGCTGAGGAACCAGAGATCAAATTGCCAACATCCACTGGATCATGGAAAAAGCAAAAGAGTTCCAGAAAAACCTCTATTTCTGCTTTATTGACTATGCCAAAGCCTTTGACTGTGTGGATCACAAGAAACTGTGGAAAATTCTGAAAGAGATGGGAATACCAGACCACCTAACCTGCCTCTTGAAAAACCTATATGCAGGTCATGAAGCAACAGTTAGAACTGTGCATGGAACAACAGACTGGTTCCAAATAGGAAAAGGAATATGTCAAGGCTATATATTGTCACCCTGCTTATTTAACTTATATGCAGAGTACATCATGAGAAATGCTGGGCTTGAAGAAGCACCAGCTGGAATCAAGACTGCCAGGAGAAATATCAGTAATCTCAAATAGGCAGATGACACCACCCTATGGCAGAAAGTGAAGAGGAACTAAGGAGCCTCTTGATGAAAGTGAAAGAGGAGGGTGAAAAATTTGGCTTAAAGCTCAACATTCAGAAAACAAAGATCATGACATCTGGTCCCATCACTTCATGGGAAATAGATGGGGAAACAGTGGAAACAGTGGAAACAGTGGCTCACATTATTTTTTTGGGCTCCAAAATCACTGCAGATAGTGATTGCAGCCATGAAATTAAAGGACGCTTGCTCTTTGGAAGAAAAGTTATGACCAACCTAGATAGCATATTCAAAAGCAGAAACATTTCTTTGCCAACAAAGGTCCATCTAGTCAAGGCTATGGTTTTTCCAGTGGTCGTGTATGGTTGTGAGAGTTGTACTGTGAAGAAAGCTGAGCGCTGAAGAATTGATGCTTTTGAACTGTGTTGTTGGAGAAGACTCTTGAGAGTCCCTTGGACTGCAAGGAGATCCAACCAGTCCATTCTGAAGGAGATCAGACCTGGGATTTCTTTCGAAGGAATGATGCTAAAGCTGAAACCCCAGTACTTTGGCCACCTCATGCAAAGAGTTGACTCATTGGAAAAGACCCTGCTGCTGGGAGGGATTGGGGGCAGGAGGAGAAGGGGACGACAGAGGATGAGATGGCTGGATGGCATCACGGACTCGATGAACATTAGTCTGAGTTACCTTCCGCGAGTTTGTGATCGACAGGGAGGCCTGGCATGCTGCGATTCATGGGGTCACAAAGAGTCACACACGACTGAGTGACTGAACTGAACTGAACTTATATGTATCTTAATGCTTGAAACAGATTCTTAGGACTTATATTTTCCCCAATTTTTAATTGTATGTGACTTATAAATCATGTTTTTATAAACAATAAATGTCAAAAGATCAAAGTTAGTGATTAAAAAGGATATGAAAATAAAAATGAAAGGGAAAGTTGCTTAGTCGTGTCTATTACCAACCCCATGGATTATACAGTTCATGGAATTCTCCATGCCAGAAAACTGGAGTGGGTAACTTTTCCCTTCTCCAGGAAATCTTTCCAACCCAGGGATTGAAGCCAGGTCTCCCACACTGCGGATGGATTCTTTATCACCTGAACCACAAGGGAAGCCCTCCCACCACCACCCCCACAAAGGATATCAGTCACTGCAAAAACATTTTATGTTTTTTTTCAGTAACTGAGTTATGTCCAACTCTTTGGGACCCCATGGACGGTAGTACGTCAGTATTCCCTGTTCTCTATCTCCTGAAGTTTGCTTAAACTTATGTTCATTAAGTCAGTGATGCCATCCAATCATCTCATTATCTGTCACCCCCTTCTCCTCCTGCCTTCAATCTTTCCCAGCATCAGGGTCGTTTCCAATGAGTTGGCTCTTCATATCAGGTGGCCGAAATATTGATGCTTCAGCATCAGTCCTTCCAATGAATATTCAGGGTTGATTTCCTTTAGGATTGACTGGTTTAAGCTCCTTGCTGTCCAAGGGACTCTCAAGAGTCTTCTCCAGCACCACAATTCAAAAACATCAAGCCTTCCTTGCTCAACCTTCTTTATGATTCAACTCTTCACATGTGTACATGACTACTAGATAAAGCACAGTTTTGACTATGTGGAGACCTTTGTCAGCAAAGTGATGTCTCTGCTTTTTAATATGCTTTTTAATATTCTAGGTTTGTCATAACTTTTCTTCCAAGGAGCAAGTGTCTTTTAATTTCCTGGCTGCAGTTACCATCCACAATGATTTTGGAGCTGAAGAAAAGAAAACTTGTCAGTTTCCACTTTTTTCCCACCTATTTACAATGAAGTGATGGGATCAGATGCCCATATAGTTTTTTGAATGTTGAGTTTTAAGCCATCTTTTTCACTCTCCTCTTTCACTCTGATTAAAAAGCTCTTTATTTCTATTTGCTTTCTGCAGTAAGGGTGCTGTCACCTGGATATCTGAGGATATTGATATTTCTCACAGCAATCTTGATTCCAGCTTGTGCTTCATCCATCCTGGCATTTTGTTTGATGTACTCTGCATGTAAGTTAAATAAGCAGAGTGACAATATACAGCCTTGATGTATTCCTTTCCCAATTTGGAAACAGTGCCTTGTTCCATGTCTAGTTCTAACGGTTGCTTCTTGATCTGCATACAGATTTCTTAGGAGGCAGGTGAGGTTGTCTGGTATTTCCACCTCTTTAAGAATTTTCCATAGTTCATCGTGATTCACACAAAGGATTTAGCATAGTCAATGAAGCAGAAGTAGATGTTTTCCTGGAGTTACCTTGTTTTTTCTATGATACACAGATGTTGGCAATTTGATCTCTGGTTCCTCTGCCTTTTCTAAATCGAGCTTGTACATCTTGAAGTTTTTGATTCACGTACAGTTAAAGCCTAGTATGAAGGATTTTAAACATTACTTTGCTGGCATATGACAGGAGCACAATTGTATGGTAGTTTGAACAAGGTCACATTACCCTTGTTTTGGATTGGAATGAAAACTGACGTTTTCCAGTCCTGCAGTCATTGCTGACTTTTTCAAACTTGCTGGCATATTGAGTGCAGGACTTTAACAGCATCACCTTTTAAGGTTTTAAATAGATTAGCTGGAATTAAATCATCTCCACTGGATTTGTTCATAGTAAAGCTTCCTAAGGCCCACGTGGTCTTAGAGTCCATCAGGTTCCAACAAAGGTCCATCTTGTCCAAATTATGGTTATTCCAGTAGTCATGCATGGATGTGAGAGTTGGACTATAAAGAAAGCTGAGCGCCAAAGCATTGATGCTTTTGAACTGTGGTGTTGGAGAAGACTCTTGAGAGTCCCTTGGATTGCAAGGAAATACAGCCAGTCCATCTTAAAGGAGATCAGTCATGAGTGTTCATTGGAAGGATTCATGTTGAAGCTGAAACTCCAGTTCTTTGGCCACCCTATGCGAAGAGTTGGCTCATTGGAAAAGACTCTGATGCTGGGGAAGATTGAAGGCAGGAGGAGAAGGGGACATCAGAGAATGAGATAGTTGGATGGCATCACCAACTCAACGGAGATGAGTTTGAGTGAACTCTGGGAGTTAGTGATGGACAGAGAGGCCTGGGGTGCTGTGGTCCTTGGGATTCTGAAGAGTTGGACATGACTGAGCAACTGAACTGGACTCAACTGAAGGCCCACTTGACTTCACACTCCACAATGTCTGTTTCTAGGTGAGTGTTTATACCCTTGTGGTTATCTAGGTCATTATTGTATAGTTCTGTGTATTCTTGCTCCCACTTCTTAATCTCTTTTGCTTTTATTAGATCCTTGTGGATTCTATCCTTTATTTTGCCCATTTTTGAGTGAAATTTTCCCTTAGTATCTCCAATTTTCTTGAAGAGATCTCTAGTCTTTCCTATTCTACTTTTTTCCTCTATTTCTTTGCATTTGTCACTTAAGAAGTCTTTCTTCTCTCCCCTTGCTCTACTTTGGAACTCTGCATCCAGTTGGGTATATCCTTCATTTTTTTGCTTTGTATTTCACTTTTCTTCTTTTTTCATATTTGCAAGGCCTCCTCAGACAATAGCTTTGGCTTCTTGTATTTCTGTTTTTTTGGAATGGGTTCGGTTTTGGTCACCACGTCCCATACGAATTTCTGTCCATAGATTTTCAAGCATTCTCTCTAGCAGATCAAATAACATGCATTTATTCGTCACCTTTACTGTATAATCATAAGGGATTTGATTTAGGTCATACCAGAATCGTTGAACAGTTTCTCCTATTTTACTTAAATTTAGGCATGAATTTTGCAGTAAGGAGCTCATGATCCGAGCCACAGTCAGCTCCAGGTGTTGTTTTAACTGACTGTATAGAGCTTCTCCATCTTAGTCTGCAAAGAATATAATCAGTATTTCAGTATTGACCATCTGGTGATGTCTATGTGTAGAATTGTTTCTTGTTTTGTTGGAAGAGGGAGTTTGCTATGACCAGTGTGTTTCTTTGCCAAAGAGAGTTAGCTTCTGCCCTACTTTATTTTGTACTCCAAGACCAAACATTCCTGTTACTATAGATATCTCTTGAGTTCCTACTTTTGCATTTCAATCCCCTATGATGAAAAGGACATCTTTTGTCTGAGTGTGTGTATGTTAGTTCTAGAAGGTCTTGTTGACCTTAATAGAACCATTCAACTTCAGCTTCTTCAGTATCAGTGGTTGGGGTATGGGCTTGGCTTACTGAGATTTTGATTGGTTGCCTTGGAAGCAAAGAGAGATCATTCTGTTGTTTTTGAGATTACACTCAATTCAGTTCAGTTCAGTTCAGTTGCTCAGTTGTGTCTGACTCTTTGCGACTGCATGAATCGCAGCACGCCAGGCCTCCCTGTCCATCACCAACACCTGGAGTTCACTCAGACTCAAGTCCATCGAGTCAGTGTTGCCATCCAGCCATCTCATCCTTTGTCATCCCCTTCTCCTCATGCACCCAATCCCTCCCAGCATCAGAGTCTTTTCCAGTGAGTCAACTCTTCACACGGGGTGGCCAAAGTACTGGAGTTTCAGTTTTAGCATCATTCCTTCGAAAGAAATCCCAGGGCTGATCTCCTTCAGAATGGACTGGTTGGATCTCCTTGCAGTCCAAGGGACTCTCAAGAGTCTTCTCCAACACCACAGTTCAAAAGTATCAATTCTTTGACACTCACCCTTCTTCACAGTCCAACTCTCACATCAATAAATGACCGCTGGGAAAACCATAGCCTTGACTAGACAGACCTTAGTCGGCAAAGTAATGTCTCTGCTTTTCAATATGCTATTTAGGTTGGTCATAACTTTTCTTCCAAGGAGTAAGTGTCTTTTAATTTCATGGCTGCAGTCACCATCTGCAGTGATTTTGGAGCCCCCCAAAATAAAGTCTGACACTGTTTCCACTGTTTCTCCATCTATTTTCCATGGAGTGATGGGACTGGATGTCATGATCTTCGTTTTCTGAATGTTGAGCTTTAATCCAACTACAGCATTTCAAATTTTTTGTTGACTATGAGGGCTACTCCATTTCTTCTAAGGGATACTTGCCCACAGTAATGGATATAACGGTAATCTGAATTAAATTTGCCCTTTTCTGTTCATTTTAGTTCACTGATTCCTAAAATATCGATGTTCACTCTTGCCATTTACTGTTTGACCACTTTTAATTTGCCTTGATTCATGGACCTCACATTCCAGATTCCTATGCAATAGTATTCTTTACAGCATCAAGCTTTACTTTTATCACATACACATCCACAACTGAGCATGCTTTCTGCTTTGGCCCAGCCTCTTCATTCTTTCTGGAGCTATTTCTCTGCTCTTCCCCAGTAGCATATTGGACACCTACTGACCTTGGGGGCTCATCTTCTGTTACCGTGTTTGTTTTGCCTTTTAATGCTGTTCACAGGGTTCTTGAGGCAAGAATACTGAAGTGGTTTGCCATTCCCTTTCTCCCTTATGTATTGATACAAATTTCAAGTAATATATCAGATTTGGAAAACATACTATAAACACTCTATAGTATATATAAATATGGTGTCATATAAAGATATTTGGTCTTTTTCTCCAGTTCCTGGCACAGAGCTCCTAAAACTCTCAGAATTCTCTGAGTGATAAAGATGAAAGGCACTTCTTTTGCTCTAATGAAACAACTGTTGGAGGGCCCTTAGAGAGATAATGTTAGGATGGAGAATGTTGTCAGAAATATCAAGCTTTGATTATGAGCCTGGAACTTTCAGCCTCATCACTTAACCTCTAGGGAAGAGAAGCTAGAGATTGAATTAATAACGGATTGAATATGACTATAGCATGAATCCTCTATAAAAACCCCTTAACAGTGGCATGCAGTTTCCAGGTTGGTGAAGGCATCCAAGTGCCAGGGGAGGGTGGCCAGTCCCAACTCCAAATGATAGAGGACAAATGTTAGGACTATCAGAAAACTTGTTGAAAGTATTGGAAAGCACCACAGAATAAAGTACACATATACTGTCAAATATACTGAGAACTCCCAGAGAATTTGACTTTGGAGACCAGTGGGAGACTGAGCCAGACTTGCCTGTGAGTGTCCATGTCTCTGGTGTCTCTTGGCAGTGAAAGTCCAGAGTTCTAACCTCTAGACCACTGGGGGAATTCCCTGTTAACATATTTCTGCTATCATTTAACAAGCTGTACAGAGGAAAAGTCTGCAAATGCTGTTTGTTTGGCTTAATATTTGGCATCAGTAAATACAAAATCATGCTTTAAAAAAATAATGTATTGTTTAGGCCTTCAAACAATTTGGGAGAAACTGTTCTGGTACTGTGAAACTTTTTAAAAATATGGGCTACATAATTCATATATGTGTGATAAAAACGTTTATACACAGAATTTCTAATCATATTTGCATTACACATGATTTATCATTTAGCAATAATTTCCACAGATGATGATGACCTAAAGTTGAATCTAATATCATCATAATAGTTGCCTTATTCTGTAGGAATATTACTTTGTCTCTCTATACTTCCACTTCATGTTTTGTAATTTGGAGATGACACTGATACTGTAAGCTTAAGGAGCAAACTTTGAATATATATAAATTGCACATGTATGATACATTGTATATGTTGGAAAAGGTTTTTTGGTGGTTAATGTAAACTCAAATTATTATGGTAAAATATAAACAGCTGCCTTATCATATGTAAATTATGATGTCAAGGATTGAGCAGATAAACTACCTACCAATTTCAGCAACATAATTATGGAAGTATTGAATTTTTATAATGTAATTTAGTGGCAATAGCTTTCTTTTTTATATGGGATTTTTAAAAATATTCACATTTCTGTTCTTTGGATCGTCAATCTGAACTTGCAAATCAAAAGAAATTCTGAAGGAAGAGTTTGATTGTCTAAAACGAAGTATTCTAAATTATGGAAATGCACCTCAAACGAAATGAGAGAGAAATCATAATGAAGCTGCTTTTTCTTTTGAATATATTCTCCTAAAGTGTTGCAAAATAGATGTTATTAATATATTAAATTCTTTTTTAAGTTTTAAAATTCTGCCACTCTAAATAACCAGAAAACTGTGCATTAAATTTCTACATAGTAGACTTTTCAATACAAATCTTTAAAGTTTGTTTTCATCAAAGCTGTAAAAAATAACAATATATATTATAAACAGAGGCATTTTTATATTTTTTCCCTCAAACAATTTAACTATTCTTTGATGCTTATAGTGAATGTGTGCAAGCAGGTTTGGTATTTCTTTTATTCAATTACACAACTTATTCATAGAGTCCAGTGGTTAGAGGTTGTAGCAACTAGCAACCAGTCTTCTATTGTACCCCAATCATTTAAACTATGAAGACATAAAGAATATAGGACACTAATAATAAGATATAGCCATTTACCAAAATCAAGAATAAGGGAAGGATTTCTGATGATCATAGCATCACTGAGGTTGATATTGCTCCTGGACTTCTGCATTCTGTGCTGTTTATTGTGCACATGCATAAATGGGTATAAAAGGATTGACACAAAATTATTGTTTACTTCCACATTCGTCCATGAATTGGAGACATGAGAGTTAAATTAATGAGAAAATGTAAGAAAATGGAATAGTCATTTTTTAATGATAGCATAGAAAATGAATTTGTAGAATTTTTCAACTTTCTTCCCTACCCAATTCCCACCTACAGTAAAGTAAGGGAACAAAATTTTGGGGCAACCCAATATTATGAAACTTATTAAGCATACAGTATGGTTGAAGTAATTTTACATAAATATTCACATATTCACTACATAAAACTACAGTTAATATATCACCATTTATCTTACTATGCTCTGCATTTGAAAATAAATTGCAGATATCATGATACTTATCCCAGAATATAACTAGGTGCAATTCACTATTCTCAAGAGATTTAATTTTCTTTTGAGCTAAACCTTAAATGTAACGAAATGCAAAAAAATAAATGTTTCATTATATAAGGTCTCATAAATACATATACCTGTATAACACCAAACTTTATCAAGATATAGAAAACCATCAGTTCATTTCAGAGCAGTCACTCAGTCGTGTACAACTCTTTGTGACCCTATAGATTGTAGCACACCAGGGCTCCCTGTCCATCACCAACTCCCGGAGCTTACTCAAATTCATGTCTGTAATGTCGGTAATGCCATCCAACCATCGCATCCTCTGTTGTCCCCTTCTCCTCCTGCCTTCAATCTTTCCCAGCATCAGGGTCTTTTCCAATCAGTCGGTTCTTCACATGAGGTGGCCAAAGTATTGGAGCTTCAGTTTCAGCATCAGTCCTTCCAATGAATATTTAGAACTGGTTTGCTTTAGGATGGACTGGTTGGATCTCCTTGCAGTCCAAGGGACTCTCAAGAGTCTTCTGCAACACCACAGTTCAAAACTATCAATTCTTCAGGGCTCAGCTTTGTTTATACTCCAAATCTCACGTCCATACATTGACTACTGGAAAAGTAGCCTTGATGGACTTTTGCTGGCCAAGTAATGTATCTGCTTTTTAATATGCTGTCTAGGTTGGTTATAACATTCCTCCCAAAGAGCAAGTGTCTTTTAATTTCATGGCTGCAATCACCATCAGCAGTGATTTTGGAGTCCCCCAAAATAGTCAGCCACTGTTTCCACTGTTTCCCCATCTATTTGCCATGAAGTGATGGGACCAGTCTTCTCTTGTGTTGTTTGAAGAGGGTGTTTGCTATGACCAGTGCATTTTCTTAGCAAAACTCTATTAGTCTTTGCCCTCCTTCATTCTGCATTCCAAGACCAAATTTGCCTGTTACTCCAGGTATTTCTTGACTTCCTACTTTTGGATTCCAGTCCCCTATAATGAAAAGGACATCTTTTCTGGGTGTTAATTCTAAAAGGTCTTGTAGGTCTTCATAGAACCATTCAACTTCAGCTTCTTCAGCATTACTGGTTGGGGCATAAACTTGGATTATTGTGATATTGAATGGTTTGCCTTGGAAACGAACAGAGATCATTCTGTCATTTTTGAGATTGCATCCAAGTACTGCATTTCAGACTCTTTTGTTGACAATGATGGCTACTCCATTTCTTTTGAGGGCTTCCTGCCCGCAGTAGTAGATATAATGGTCATCTGAGTTAAATTCACCCATTCGAGTCCATTTTAGTTCACCGATGCCTAGAATGTCGATGTTCACTATTGCCATCTCTTGTTTGACCACTTCCAATTCACCTTGATTCATGGACCTGACATTCCAGGTTCCTATGCAATATTGCTCTTTACAGTATCGGACCTTGCTTCTATCACCAGTCACATCCACAGCTGGGTATTGTTTTTGCTTTGGATCCATCCCTTCATTCTTTCTTGTGTTATTTCTCCACTGAGCTCCAGTAGCATATTGGGCACCTACTGACCTGGGGAGTACCTCTTTCAGTATCCTATTATTTTGCCTTTTCATACTGTTCATGGGGTTCTCAAGGAAAGAATACTGAAGTGGTTTGCCATTCCCTTCTCCAGTGGACCACATTCTGTCAGCTCTCTCCACCATGACCTAACCATCATTGGTTGCCCTGTGGGCATGGTTTGGTTTCATTGAGTTAGAAAAGGCTGTGGTCTTAGTGTGAATAGAATGACTAGCTTTCTGTGATTATGGTTTCAGTGTGTCTGCCCTCTGATATCCTCTTGCAACACCTACCATCTTACCTGGGTTTCTCTTACCTTGGGTGTGGGGTATACACAGTCAGCAAAAACAAAACCAGGAGCTGACTGTGGCTCAGATCATGAACTTCTTATTAACAAATTCAAACTTAAATTGAAAAAAGTAGGAAAACCGCTAGACCATTCAGTTATGACCTAAATCAAATCCCTTATGATTATACAGTGGAAGTGAGAAATAGATTCAAGGGCCTAGATCTGATAAACAGAGTGCATGATGAACTATGGAATGAGGTTCGTGACAGTGTACAGGAGACAGGGATCAAGATCATCCCCATGGAAAACAAATGCAACAAAGCAAAATGGCTGTCTGGGAAAGCCTTACAAATAGCTGTGAAAAGAAGAGAAGTGAAAAGCCAAGGAGAAAAGGAAAGATATAAGCATCTGAATACAGAATTCCAAAGAATAGCAAGAAGAGATAAGAAAGCCATCTTCAGCGACCAATGCAAAGAAATAGAGGAAAAGAACAGAATGGAAAAGACTAGAGATCTCTTTAAGAAAATTAGAGATACCAAGGGAATATTTCATGCAAAGATGGGCTCGAAAAGGACAGAAATGGTATGGGCCGAACAGAAGTAGAAGATATTAAGAAAAGATGGCAAGAATACACAGAAGAACTGTATAAAAACGATCTTCATGACCCGGATAATCACGATGGTGTGATCACTCATCTAGAGCCAGATATCCTGGAATGTGAAGTCAAGTAGGCCTTAGAAAGCATCACTATGAACAAAGCTAGTGGAGGTGATGGAATTCCAGTTGAGCTGTTTCAAATCCTGAAAGATGATGCTGTGAAAGTGCTGCACTCAATATGCCAACAAATTTGGAAAACTCAGCAGTGGCCACAGGACTGGGAAAGGTCAGTCTTTCTTTGGGATTCATTTCAATCCCAAAGAAAGGCAATGCCAAAGAATGTTCAAACTACTGCACAATTGCACTCATCTCACATGCTAGTAAAGTAATGCTCAAAATTCTCCAAGCCAGGCTTCAGCAATACGTGAACTGTGAACTCCCTGATGTTCAAGCTGGTTTTAGAAAAGGCAGAGGAACCAGAGATCAAATTGCCAACATCCGCTGGATCATGGAAAAAGCAAGAGAGTTCCAGAAAAACATCTATTTCTTCTTTATTGACTATGCCAAAGGCTTTGACTGTGTGGATCACGATAAAGTGTGAAAAATTCTGAGAGAGATGGGAATACCAGACCACCTGACCTGCCTCTTGAGCTCAGGAAGCAACAGTTAGAACTGGACATGGAACAACAGAATGGTTCCAAATAGGAAAAGGAGTATGACAAGGCTGTATATTGTCACCCTGCTTATCTAACTTTTATGCAGAGTACATCATGAGAAACATTGGACTGGAAGAAACACAAGCTGGAATCAAGATTGCCGGGAGAAATATCCATAAACTCAGATATGCAGATGACACCACCCTTATGACAGAAAGTGAAGAGGAGCTAAAAAGCCTCTTGGTGAAAGTGAAAGAGGAGAGTGAAAAAGTTAGCTTAAAGCTCAACATTCAGAAAATGAAGATCATGGCATCTGGTCCCATCACTTCATGGGAAATAGATGGGGAAACAGTGGAAACAGTGTCAGACTTTATATTTTTGGGCTCCAAAATCACTGCAGATTGTGATTGCAGCCATAAAATTAAAAGACGCTTACTCCTTGGAAGAAAAGTTGTGAGCAACCTTGATAGCAATATTCAAAAGCAGAGACATTACTTTGCCCACTAAAGTCCGTCTAGTCAAGGCTATGGGTTTTCCAGTAGTCATGTATGGATGTGAGTTGGACTGTGAAGAAGGCTGAGCACCGAAGAATTGATGCTTTTGAACTGTGGTGGTGGGGAAGACTCTTGAGAGTCCTTTGGACTGCAAGGAGATCCAACCAGTCCATTCTGAAGGAGATCAGCCCTGGCATTTCTTTGGAAGGAATGATGCTAACGCTGAAACTCTAGTACTTTGGCCACCTCATGTGAAGAGTTGACTCATTGGAAAAGACCCTGATGTTAGGAGGGATTGGGAGCTGGAGAAGAATGGGACAACAGAGGATGAGATGGCTGAATGGCATCACTGACTCGATGGATGTGAGTCTGAGTGAACTCCACGAGTTGGTGATGGACAGGGAAGCCTGGCCTGCTGTGATTCATGGGGTCGCAAAGAGTCAGACACAACTGAGCGACTGCACTGAATTGAACTGATGAGACCAGATGCCATGTACTTATTTTCTGAATGTTAAGTTTTAAACCAATTGTTACACTCTTGTCTTTCACTTTCATCAAGATGCTCTTTAGTTCCTCACTTTCCTCCATAAGGGTGGTGTCATTTGCATATTTGAGGTTATTGGGATTTCTCCTGGCAATCTTGATTGCAGCTTGTGGTTCATCCAGCTCAGAGTTTCTCATGATGCACTCTGCATATAAGTTAAATAAGCAGGGTGACAATATGCAGCCTTGATGTACTCCAGTCAAGTACCATGTCTGTTGTTCCATGTCCAGTTCTAACTGTTGCTTCATGACCTGTATATGGATTTCTCAAGACGCAGGTCAGGTGGTCTGGTATTCACGTCTTTTTAAGAATTTTCCACAGTTCGTGTTGATCCACACAGTCAAAGGCTTTGGCATAGTCAATAAAGCAGAAATAGATGTTTTTTTCTGGGACTCTTTTGCTTTTTCCATGATCCAACGGATGTTGGCGATTTGTTCTCTGGTTCCTCAACCTTTTCTAAAACTAGCTTGAAGTTCGTGAAGTTCACATACTTTTGAAGCCTGACTTGGAGAATTTGGAGTGTTACTAGTGTGTGAGATGAGTGCAATTGTGCAGTAGTTTGAAGATTTTTTGGCATTGCCTTTCTTAGGTTTTGGAATGAAAACTGACATTTTCCAATCCTGTTGCCACTGCTGAGATTTCCAAATTTGCTGGCATATTGAATGCAGTACTTTCACAGCATCATCTTTGAGGATTTGAAATAGCACTACTGGAATTCTATCACCTCCACTAGCTTTGTTCATAGTGATGCTTCCTAAGGCCCACTTGACTTCACATTCCAGGATGTCTGGCTCTAGGTGAGTGATCACACTATCATGGTTATCTGGGTCCTGAAGATCTTTTTTTGTATAGTTCTTCTATGTATTCTTGTCACCTCTTCTTAATATCTCTGCTTCCATACCATTTCTGTCCTTTATTGAGACCACCTTTGCATGAAATGTTCTCTTGGTATCCTTAATTTTCTTGAAATGATCTCCAGTCTTTCCCATTCTACTGTTATCCTCTATTTCTTTTCACTGATCACTGAAGAAGGCTTTCTTATCTCTTCTTGCTATTCTTTGGAACTCTGTATTCAAATGGGCATAACTTTCCTTTTCTTCTTTGCTTTTCACTTCTCTTTTTTTCACAGCTATTTGTAAAACATCCTCAGACAGCCATTTTGCTTTTTTGCATATCTTTTTTCTTGAGGGTGGTCTTGATCACTGCCTCTTGTACAATATCATGAAACTCCATCCATAGTTCATCAGGCATTCTGTCTATAAGATCTAATCCCTTGAATCTAGCTCTCACTTCCACTGTATAATAGTAAGGGATTTGATTTAGATCATACTTGAATGGTCTAGTGGTTTTCCCTACTTTTTTTGATTTACATCTGAATTTGGCAATAAGGAGTCATGATCTGAACCACAGTTGGCTCCCAGTATTATTTTTGCTGATTGCATAGAGCTTCTCCATCTTTGGTTGCAAAGAATGTAGTCAATAGGATTTTGGTCTTGACCGTCTGGTGATGTCCATGTGTAGAGTCTTCTCTTGGGTTGTCAGAAAAGAGTATTTGCTATGATCAGTGTGTTCTCTTGGCAAAACTCTGTTAGCTTTTGCCCTGCTTCATTCTGCAGTCCAAGCCCAAGTTTGCATGTTACTCCAGTTGTTTCTTGACTGTCTACTTTTGCATTCTAGTCCCCTATAATGAACAGGACACCTTTTTTGAGTGTTAGTTCTAGAAGATCTTGTAGGTCTTCATACAATTGTTCAAATTCACCTTCTTCAGCATTACTTGTTGGAGCATAGCCTTGGATTTACTGTGATATTGGTTGGTTCGCCTTGGAAAATGAACAGAGATCATTCTGTCGTTTTTGAGATTGCATTCAAGTATTGCATTTCGGACTCTTTTGTTGACTAAGATGGCTACTCCATTTCTTCTAAGGGATTCTTGCCAACATTGGTAGATATAATGGTCATCTGAGTTAAATTCACCCATTCCAGTCCATTTTAGTTTGCTGAGTTCTAAAATGTCAATGATCACTTTTGCCATCTCCTGTTTGACCACTTCCAATTTGCCTTATAAATAAGTGATAGTCTTCAAGTAACTAGATATCAGGCAATGAAGTATACCAACTCCTGAGACTTGAGACATAGATAAATAAAAGAAGCAAAGTGAGCCGATGATTGCCACTGGCTTGAGAGTTTCAGCCCATAATATTGGAAAAGGGAACACACAAGAACAGTAGACTCCCAGATTTTAGGTAATGGAGTTGAAGTCCTAGATGGATCAAAGAAGGAGCTTATAGAATGTCATTTCATGTTCTAGAAAGACTCACTATCTTATTTTTCCAACTTCATCTTACATAACACTCCTCTTGTTTATGGTGCTCTTATCATACTGTTTTTGATTTTTTTTTCTTTTTTTTCTCACACTGGCATGCTTAGAAAGGTGCAGCTTTTTAATTTCCAGTTGTTAATTTTTGAGCCCCAGGTGGCTCAGCGGTAAAGAATCCTCCTGCCAGTTCAGGAGAGACAAGTTTGATCCCTGAATAGGGAAGATTCCCTAGAGTGGGAAACAACAACTCATTCCAATATTCTTGCCTGGATAATTCCGTGGACAGAGGAACTTGGTGGGCTTATAGGTCATGGGGCCTCAAAGAGTTGCACGCAACTGAGCATGCATTCACTGAGCAATAATCTTTACCCTGAAGCCACTTCCTCTAGACAATCACATAGCTAACTTACTTATTTCTGTTATGTTGTTCAGCCACCAACTCATGTCTGACTCTTTGCAACCCAATGGACTTCAGCACGTCAGGCTTCTCTGTCCCTCACCATCTCCCAGAGTTCATCCAAGCTCAAGTTCATTGATTTGGTGATGTCATCCAACCATCTCATCGCCTGTCGCCCTCTTCTCCTTCTTCCTTCAATCTTTCCAGCATCAGGGACTTTTCTAATGAGTTGGCTCTTTGCATCAGATGGCCAAAGTATTGGAGTTTCAGCTTCAGCATTGGTCTTTCCAGTGACTATTCAAGGTTGGAAGTATCATTGTCATATCACCCCTTAAATTTTCTCTCATCAAGTATGTTTCTTTTGAGAATTCTATCCAAAGAAAAATGTTCCACCCTGCCACCACTTTCCACTGTTTTACCCTGCCTAATTTTCATTGCATTTTTGTCATTACCTGAAATTATGCTAAATATGTACTTGTCTTCCTTCCTTGCAGCAACCACTGAAACTCTGTTCCAGGCACCCACAATAGAACCTGACATATAGAAAGCAACCAGTAGGTATTTTTGAATAATAAATAATTTAGTGAAAATTGTAGCTCTAACATGAATGTGACCAAAGTATATTTATGTTATTATATTTGTTTTTATCCATATGTACATATACACTTATATGTGTATGTGCTTGCTTTCAAAATAATTTGAATATTTACTAAAATTCTGCATTGTATAAAAAGTCCTATAAAAACAATAACATAACTGAGACAAATTATTTATATTCTAAGACATAAAGATGAAATCATTTAAGTCTAACATGTAGTTTTATTAGCCTGAAAATTGTGTAACATTGAAAGAAATTAACTTACTTTTATGGTATTAAATTTAGATTGCATTTCCAGTATGTAATAAGTTTGTTATAATATAGAACATATAAAATATGTAAGCATTTTTGTTAGTATAAATATCCCTTTGTCCTCTTCTCTTCAATATTATTTTTGCTTATTCTTTTCCTTTAAGGAGAGAAATGCTAACATTGATTAAGTATCTTTAGGATAAACAAGTATATCTATTTCAATGTACATATGATTAGTGAAGACAGATATTTCAACAATAAAACTGAGATATACAGAGACACATGATATTCTAGGAATTTCTCCAGGTACAATAATTTCTGTGATAGTTGGCCACACCTAGGCTCCTCATTTGTACTGACTGTACCTCTGCTTACCTAGCAGTGTAAAGCAGAACTGTGAGTTTGGGCTTTACCCACCACTGATTTTTAATAATCTGTATTTGTTTTTTTTTTTCTTTTTTACATGAGGACAATGGAATACCTGTGAATAGTCTTCGTTCATGAAGATTGTTGTGCCCAGTGACCAATTGTCAAGTATGTAAATCTTGACAACCACTTTGTTGACCTTTCCAAGAAGGTGCAAAACTCAGCTGTTGTCAATATTTTTTAATTGTTTGGCAAAAAGTCGCAAACATCTGCTCATACACAACATGCTTTGGAATTAGTAATTAAAACAAATAATGCTCTTTTTCAGATGCTACATGATTCACTAGGTTGGATACATCTGTGCTCTATAACAAAAGGAACATCATTTCACTAGAAATTGACATAGTTTTAAAAAAATTACTGTTTCAATTCTTAAAAAAAAAATATTTTTGAAAGGTCTCTCTCTGTCTCCCTCTGTTGCAAAGCGTGTAGGTTTGCATGTCAAAAAGTTTTCTAGGAAAACTCTGAAAAGACAACTTGCCAATCATACATGTTGCTTTAGTTTCCTTAACATTATAGATTTGTTGTATGGAAGTTGATTATGAAAAAGGAAACACTTTAATTTAGTTAAATATATTTTTCATTAACATATGCTGTCCATAATAAAGAATGTTCTCCAAATTAATTTAGTTTTGCCATAGGATAAAGATAGGCTTTTTAGAAAGTCATGTTGCATTCTTATGTTTTTCAGGAAGAAAATGGGGTGAATGCTGCTTTTACATAAAATCTAGCTTAATAGTAAGAATTGAAATCTTTTGTAATGATGATATTATTAAAACATTTTGCATCAGTTAGGTCAATCACTCAGTAGTGTCCAATAAAGGTCTAATACTAAGATATTTTGCTCTAATCATGTTCTGATCAGAAGATAATGTTCCAAACAGAGATATAAAAGCATTAACCAGATAACTTCGGTTTAAATACATCTTCTGGAGTTTGATGTGCCCTCTTAAAAAGCATCACTATGAATAAAGCTAGTGGAGGTGATGGATTCCAGTTGAGCTGTTTCAAATCCTGAAAGATGATGCTGTGAAAGTGCTGCACTCAATATGCCAACAAATTTGGAAAACTCAGCAGCGGCCACAGGACTGGAAAAGGTCAGTCTTTCTTTGGGATTCATTCTAATCCCAAAGAAAGGCAATGCCAAAGAATGCTCAAACTACTGCACAATTGCACTCATCTCACAAGCTAGCAAAGTAATGCTCAAAATTCTTCAAGCCAGGCTTCAGCAATACATGAACTCTGAAATTCCAGATGTTCAAGCTGGTTTTAGAAAAGGCAGAGGAACCAGAGATCAAATTGCCAACATCCGCTGGATCATGGAAAAAGCAAGAGAGTTCCAGAAAAACATCTATTTCTTCTTTATTGACTATGCCAAAGCCTTTGACTGCATGGATCACAATAAACTGTGGAAAATTCTGAAAGAGATGGGAATACCAGACCACCTGACCTGCCTCTTGAGCTCAGGAAGCAACAGTTAGAACTGGACATGGAACAACAGACTGGTTCCAAATAGGAAAAGGTGTATATCAAGGCTATATATTGTCACCTTGCTTATTTCACTTATATGCAGAGTACATTATGAGAAACGTTGGACTGGATGAAACACAAGGTGGAATCAAGATTGCCAGAAGTATCAAGAACCTCAGATATACAGATGACACCACTCTTATGGCAGAAAGTAAAGAGGAACTAAAAAGCCTCTGGATGAAAGTGAAAGAGGAGAGTGAAAAAGTTGGCTTAAAGCTAGACATTCAGAAAACGAAGATCATGGACTCTGGTCTCATCACTTCATGGGAAATAGATGGGGAAACAGTGGAAACAGTGTCAGACTTTATTTTTTGGGCTCCAAAATCACTGCAGATGGTGACTGCGGCCATGAAATTAAAAGACGCTTACTCCTTGGAATAAAAGTTATGACCAACCTAGATAGCATATTCAAAAGCAGAGACATTACTTTGCCAACAAAGGTCCATCTAGTCAAGGCTATGGTTTTTCCAGTAGTCATGTATGGATGCAAGAATTGGACTGTGAAGAAGGTTGAGTGCCAAAAAATTGATACTTTTGAACTGTGGTGTTGGAGAAGACTCTTGAGAGTCCCTTGGACTGCAAAGAGATCCAACAATTCCATTCTAAAGGAGATCAGTCCTGTGTGTTCTTTGAAAGGAATGATGCTGAAGCTGAAACTCCAGTACTTCGGCAACCTCATGTGAAGAGTTGACTGATTGGAAAAGACCCTGATGCTGGGAGGGATTGGCGGCAGGAGGAGAAGGCGGGGATGACAGTGGATGAGATGCCTGGATGACATCACCGACTCAAGGGACATAAGTTTGAGTGAATTCTGGGAGATGGTAATGCACAGAGAGGCCTGGCATGCCGCGATTGATGGAGTTGCAAAGAGTCGGACACGACTGAGCGACTAAACTGAATTGAACTCAGCCAAACCATTCTTGAAGATTCACTACATGTTTTTATCTCAGAATCATTTCTTGTCTTTTACCCCTTTTTCAGTTTCTGCCTCTGAGAATTGAGTTTCAAATTTACTAGACCTATCTTGAGTCAGCTCACTCTTCCTGGTGTCAGGTTACACTGTATCCAATAGAGCAATTTTAACACCTATATTCCCGGTTATTTATAACCCAAGCATTGATATGACACTTAGCCGATATTGGGTTTTGGTGTTTGCCTAACGGTAGGGGACAAGGAGAAAGTTATAATTTTTGACATTATTATTGTTTAGTCTACAAGTTGTGTCCTACTTTTTGCGACCCCATGGACTGCAAAGCTCTGGACTTCCCTATTCTTCACTATCTCACAGAGTTTGCTCAAACTCACGTCCGTTGAGTCAGTGATGCTATATAATCATCTCATCCTCTATCCCCCTCTTCTCCCTTTGCCTTCAGTCTTTCCCAGCATCAGGGTCTTTTCCAGTGAGCTGATTCTTCCAATCAGGTGGCCAAGTATTGAAGCTTTGGTTCAGCATTAGTCCTTTTATGAATATTCAGGACTGATTTCCTTTAGAATTGACTATTACGATCTTCTTGCAGTCCAAGCGACTCTCAGGCCCCAGAGTTTGAAAGCACCAATTCTTCAGCACTCAGCCTTCCTCATGGTCCAATTCTCGCATCCTTATAAAATAGTTTAAAAATGCAAACAAAACTGAGGATGCCATATTTAAGCTAAAAGGTACTTGTATTTGAGAGAAATATGGATTGAGTCACAATTCTGTAATTATCAATATACTGTGGATTGAGATATCCTGACTGAAGTCTTGCCTTTTTACTTCAAACAATTAGTTTTACTATGAATGATTTTCTTTAGCATCTGAGTCATACTTTCATCATCTGTATAATGCATTAAAATCTATTATGTCCACAGAAAAGGGGTTATTATGAAAATTTGTTGAATAAACAAAGACAACTGATGAAAAACTATACATATTAGACTTACCAAATCAATATTTGTTATAAGAAAAGAAGAATTGTTTTTCAGTCCCTCAGTCTTGTCTGACTCTTTGCAACCCCATGGACTGCAGCACACCAGTCTTCCCAGTCCTTCACTATCTCCCTTAGTTTGTTCAAACTTATGCCCATTGGGTTGATGATGCCATCCACCCATCTCATCCTCTGATGCCCCTTCTCCTCTTACCCTCAGGCTTTCCCAGCGTCAGGGTTTTTCCCAATGAGTCAACTGTTCACATCTGGTGGCCGAAGTATTGGAGCTTCAGCTTTAGTGTCAGTCCTTCCAATGAGTATTTCCAATGAGTATTAAGGCATGATTTCCTTCAGGATTGACTGGTTTGATCTTCTAGCTGTCCAGTTCAGTTCAGTTCAGTTCAGTTCAGTCGCTCAGTCGTGTCCGACTCTTTGCGACCCCATGAATTGCAGCACGCCAGGCCTCCCTGTCCATCACCAACTCCCGGAGTTCACTCAAAATCAAGGGACTAGTAAATATCATCCCCAGCACCACAATTCAAAAGCACCATTTCTTCAAAGCTTAGCATTCTTTATGGTCCAGTCTCACATCTGTACGTGACTATTGGAAAAACCACAACTTTGACTATATGGACCTTTGTCGGCAAAGTGATATCTCTGCTTTTTAACATGCTGTCCAAGTTTGTCATGGCTTTTCTTCTAAGGAGTATATATCTTTTAATTTCATGGTTGTTGTCACTGTCTGCAGTGATACGGGAGCCCAAGTAGAAGAGTACCCATTGAAATCTATTACTGCAAAGGAATGCAGAAGAATTAGGCACTAGGATTTAAGAGGGGATCCCACATTTTGTTTGGAGAAGGAAATGGCAATCCATTCCAGCACTCTTGCCTGGAAAATCCCATGGACAGAGGAGCCTGATAGGCTACAGTCCATGGGGTCGCAAAGAGTCGGACACGACTGAGCAACTTCACTTTCTTTCACTTTCCTACATTTTGTTAAGGGGGAAAAAAAGCAATATATTATTCGAACCAAAAAGTTTCATAGTCTTTGTTTCTTCACATATATGTGTATACTTGTACATATATATGCATATTCATAGCTCTTCCCTGGTGGCTCAGATGGTAAAGAATCCACCTGTATGTGGGAGAACTGGGTTTGATCCCTGGGGTGGGAAGATTTGCTGAAAAGGGAATAGCAACCTATTCCAGTATCATTGCCTGGAGAATCCCATGGACAGAGGGCTACAGCCATTGGAGTCACAGAGTCAGATACAACTGAGCGACTAAGCACAATACATGCATATTCAAACCACATATAGTCAAAAGAAATAATGTTAAATTGTTATTGTTTTTTAAGATTTTGAAACCAAAGCTAAATTTATAATTTAGTAATTTTTTATTACAAGCATAAAATTAACTCTACCCATTTAATAATGCATTTTATTGGTTAAGGAACAGAGAAAAAAATGTTTCAATTAGCCACAACAAATAAACCTAAATTGTTTGACTTAAAATTCTTTGATGCTAGCTTTTATAGTATCCAAATTTCAATCAAATGATTTAGTATGTCTGTTCCTAGCTATGTTCTTTGCCAAGTCATTATTTTACTCCA
This sequence comes from Budorcas taxicolor, assembly GCF_023091745.1. Taxonomy (NCBI): domain Eukaryota; kingdom Metazoa; phylum Chordata; class Mammalia; order Artiodactyla; family Bovidae; genus Budorcas; species Budorcas taxicolor. Next base: position 48,950,494 of record NC_068929.1, on the reverse strand, counting down.
AAATAAATCCATGCCTGCTTGTTTCTTCTTTGAAATGATTGAGTTATTATGGCATCTACCATATTTTTGATAACATTATATTCTGTTGGTAGAAAAACTTATATTGAATTCGAAGATATATCATCATAGTAGGCAATGTGATTCAAGGCCTTTCTAAAGCAGGAGAAATAGTTCAGTTTTAGAAAAATGGCAAAAGAACCTCATATAAAATATTTGGTAGTATAGAATAGCAGGTAGAATACAACTTGAAATAGATTTATAACGTCTTTAGACTGAATTGAATCTCTTTGCAAAATTAGGAGAAATATACACCTACCTGGGGAAAAGGCTCATGTTGTTGTTTTTGTTAAGTCACTCAGTGGTGTTAGACTCTGTGATCACGGACTGCAGTACACCAGGCTTTCCTGTCCTTCACCATCACCCGGAGTTTGCTCAAACTCTTGTCCATTGAGTTGATGATGCCATCCAGGCATCTCAATGTCTGCTGACCGCTTTTTCTCCTGCCCTCAATTTTTCCCAACATCAGAATATTTTCCAGTGAGTCAGCTCTTCATATCAGGTAGCCAAAGTATTAGAGCTTCAGCTTCCCCCTCAGTCCTTCCAATGAGTATTCAGGATTAATTTCCTTCAGGATTGACTGATTTGATCTTGCAGTCCAAGAGGCTCTCAAAAATCTTTTCCAGCACCACAGTTCAAAAGCACCAGTTCTTCAGAGCTCAGCCTTCTGTATGGTCCAACTCTCACATCCATTCATGACAACTGGAAAAACTATAGCTTTGACCATGTGGACCTTTGTGAGTAAAATGATGTCTCTGCTTTTTAATACACTGCCTAGGTTCACATAGTTTAATATTAAGAATAAATCCTTACATGGTTTATCATCTATGCCAAAGACATAAAATGAATTTTAAGATTTGGTTCCACATCTTTTCTTCACAGAATTCATGATTGACTCCATGGGTTGTTATAGAATTGTGATACAAATTGTGATACAAAATGGAAAATCCTGCCAATTAAAGGCCAAAAATCTCATGCTAACTCTAAGGTATCCAAAGAATATACTGGTTTTCCAGCAGGTTGGAGTCTGTTTACTGGAGTTTGTATGTGTAATATACAAAAGGAGAAAAAAAAAGTCCCCTCAAATTTTAAAACAGAAAAATTGCACAGCTATTTAATGATTATGTTTCTATAAACCAAAAAGATATACTTGATCTTTTATTTGAGTTACTTCAACTCATTTTACTAACAAAGAATTATTCTTCATAAATTTAAGGAGAATGACAGAGAGCAGGATTATTGACTACTGAAAATTTAATGTTTTCTCTATCTGCCTGAAGATTCTTTTAATTAATTCAGTGATTTTGGGGGTAAGGTTTGCTATAAGTCTAAGGGAATCAACATTTAAAGATAAATTTACTCCTTTTGTAACTCACACATCTTTGGCCTAAATCTCAGACTCTCTTCCAACTTAAATTTTATGTATCTTACAATAATAATGTAAGCTACTTTTCCTACCAGATTTTATTTACATGCCACTAGTGCCCTTTAAGTCACTTCCATCATAGTATTTTCTGGCTTCTTCCACTGCAAAATGACTACTTTTCCCTTTGCAATTAATAGGCATTTTGAAAGAGACAGGTTGAGATGTTGCAGTGATTTTGTCCCTTCAAGTTCTTGTCTTGCAACAATTACAACAGCGGTGTTCTAATGATGGTGTTCTATTTTTCCTCATTTCTTTCAAAATAAATGGATGGGATTCTTCAATAAGAGAGAGTTGTCCCTTCTCCTCTATCTATTTATTCATGTATTAATAGCAGTATAATTATATATATATATTTATCTGATGGGTTATAATTAGTGTTGCTGCTACTTAATTTGCTGTTCAAATTATCTGACCACTGGGGACTCTAAGTTTATTCTTTTGCACTTATGACATATCTTGTTTTGTTATGAATGCTTCCTTTATTTCTGCTCCCATAGAATTCTTCAGACTCATCTTTTAGTCTCCTGGACTGGAATTAGTTCCTTCCCCAAATATTCCTATGAACAATGTTTCTATGATCTCTGCATTTAGTAAGCACACCAAGATGTATGTAAACACATGACTTTTTGCTTTCTGTTTTTCCTCTTCCTATGACAGAATATGTAAGTCTTCTGTATTGAAGATTTATGAAATTCATTAGCACAGGGATTTTTTTTCCCCCTGTCCTATTTATCTCCTTTCTCTCTCTCTGTAACTTCTATTGGATTGAATCAATTATCCCTGTGCATTACTTTTTCACATTTTAAAATCTATTTGACTTTCTGTAATAAATTTTGGGGCTTCCCTGGTAGCTTAATTGCCACTCAGGATTTTTTGCTTCAGAAAGTTGTATTCTTTAGTTTTTTTTAAAAAAAAATCTGGCCAATCTTATTGATAACAGCTTAATTTTGGTTTTGCATGAGATGTTATTTAAGTTACTTTGAGGGTATTAATTTTATTCACATAAAATTCTGCTATTTTCCCAGCATTCTTTGTTCTTTCCTTGAAAGTTTTTTTTTTTTTTTCCCTTTCATACTATTGACTTCCCCCAAATATCAAGCAATTTTATCTATGCCTGCATGTGTGCTAAGTTACTTCAGTCTTGTCTGACTCTTTGCTACCCTAGGACTGTAGCCCACCAGGATCCTCTGGCCATGGGCTTCTCCAGGCAAGAACACTGGAGTAGGTTGCTGTTCCCTCCTCCAGGGGATCCTCCTTACCCAGGGATTGAACTTAGGTCTCTTATGTCTCCTGCATTGGCAGGTGGGTTCTTTACTACTAGTGCCACCTGGGAAACTTCAATTTTATCTATAATTGTTTGCTAATATTTACAAATATGGGTTTCTTCTGAGACATATGCTTTGCTTACATTTATTTCTTCAGGATAAGTAATACTTTTTGCTCCTCTGGCAATAATTAAAGGAGCTCTGATAATAGTGTGTTGGTGGTGTACATCATAGGCTGCTTTTAAGAGAATGCAGAAAAAGCCATTTCCTATGGGCACGGTATCCAGGTTTTTTGCTAGGTCTCCAGTACTCTTGCCTGGAAAATCCCACGCATGGAGGAGCCTTGTAGGCTACAGTCCATGGGGTCTCAAAGAGTCGGACACGACTGAGCGACTTCACTTCACTTAAGATGGAAAGACTCATTCTTTTTCTTTTTGTTTTTTTGAGGTTGGGCAGTGAGTGGGGAGGGGAAAGAGAAACTGTTTTTTGTTTGTTTGTTTGTTTTTGCTTGTTCAGTATAGCAGTATTCTGTTTTTATTGAATTTAGCTATTTCTGTAATCATCATATGCGTTATATTTCAAGAAATACCTGTTCGTGTACTTAGAATGCATGCTTAATGATTTTTCAAAACTGGACTTTGTGCTGAATTAAAAAAAAAAATATGTACTTATTTGGTTGCATTGGGTCTTAGCAGCAGCATGCAAGATCCTCTTTGTGGCACCCGGGATCCATAGTGCAAGGGCTTGATGGTTGCCTCATAGGCTTAGTTCCCCCTCAGCATGTAGCATCCTAGTTCCCCTACCTGGGATGGAAGCTGTGTCCTCTGTATCAGAAGGCAGACTCTCAACCACTGTACCACCAAGGAAATCCCTGTGCTGATTTTTTAAAATATTTACATGATTTCATTAGATTCTGGCAGGAGGTGTGATAACCATCCATGTTTATTTAATTGTTTTTGAACTAAGAATGACCACTGAATTTTAAAGGAAATTAGAATCAGAAGAAAAAAGAAAAAAAAAAAGTTTTCCATGAACATAAAGGAAATTACTATATATTGTTTTTTAGAAATTATCTGAATATAGTGTTTTCTCAATGACTTATGTTTTATTTTGTTTAAAGGAAAAATGGCTACTTTTCACTGCTTAGGATTTCTGATTTTATTGCTTGCATGAACAAGTAGGGAAATAATGGGTTTTAGTTTAATTTCTTAGGAATTTGCTTGATAATGTACTCTGAATACTAAAAAAGAAAGCAAAAACAAACAAACAAAACAGCCCATGAGGCATAGTTAGCTTACAGATATGCTTATTTTGCTCATAAAAATGTTTATTTCTGTATTTTAAAATTTGAAGATTTTATTTTCTTTCTAATTTTCCAACTTTTTAAAAGAAATAAACTCAACAGATCTGGCAGCTGTGGGTGAAGTTCAATTACCATATGGAAAAATTAGCTGGAGATAACAAATATACTTCTAAATGGTGTCTGCTTTCCAATTTGCCACAGACTTTTGTAGTGCCTGTTGAAGGTCCAACAATATGTATTTATACAGCAATCATTTCTATTCTTTACATTGCATATGTGATTTTATTAGGGATTTGCTTTGTAACACTTTCTATAATGGAACAAGATGAAGGAAGTAACTGCATTACCATCAATATTTATGGGTTTTCCAGGTGGCGCCAGACGTTAAGAGACTTGGGTTCAGTCCAGGGACTGGGAAGAACCCCTGGAAGAAAGCAAGAAAATCTAATATTCCCAAATCTAGCATTCTTGCCCAGAGAATCCCATGGACAGAAGAGCGTGGGAGGCTACAGTCCATGAGGTCACAAAGAGTTGGACACAACTGAAGCTACTTACGGAGAAGGCAATGGCACCCCACTCCAGTACGCTTGCCTGGAAAATCCCATGGATGGAGGAGCCTGGTAGGCTGCAGTCCATGGTGTGACTAGGAGTCGGACACGACTGAGCAACTTCACTTTCACTTTTCACTTTCATGCATTGGAGAAGGAAATGTCAACCCACTCCAGTGTTCTTGCCTGGAGAATCTCAGGGACGGGGGAGCCTGGTAGGAGGCCGTCTATGGGGTCGCACAGAATCACACACAACTGAAGTGACTTAGCAGCAGCAGAAGCTACTTAACACACACACACACACACATGCATATATATATATGCCTTTTTTTGTTATGGGAAAGAGAGAAAAGAGAACAAGACCTATAAGTAGAGGAGGTACAAATATTCCCTGCTTTTCAAAAAGTTCTGGTTATATTGCTTTTTTTTTTTTGGCCATGCCACACGTCAAACAGTATCTCAGCTCACAGACAAGGGCTGGAACCCACGTTCCCTGCAGTGCAAGCACCAAGTCCTAACCATTGGGCTGCCAGGGAATACCCAGTGCCATTTTGCTTTTGAAGAGACTTGCATTAGTACCTGTTTTCCCTAATGGGAAAAAAAAAAAAAAAAAAAAATCTGACGATGACTTTAATTTACATGAAAAAAGTCAAAAAAGCAGACGTTGAAATCAATGTTTGCTTTGAAGAAAGAGATTATAGAGGTAGCATGCACCCTGAGCAGTGACAATAGATCCTACAAGCTCCTTCCCCTGAACCACACTCATCATCTCAGCATCCAGAGGTCATAGCTTTGAACTGTCTGTGAGCATCCTGCTTTCTTAACTTAGCGCTTGTGTTCTTTAGCAACATGTGTCTTAAAGTAGTTGCTTCTTCACTTTTGGCCAGTTTTATCTTATGAAAGGTTGCATAGGAAGGCTCTACTTTCTGATAGTGGGGGAAACCTGTACTTTGTTTTCAAGCATTAGTGTTAATTTACATTACATTCGAACATTGCTAGATACACCAGCAATAAAATTAGCAAAGTTACATTGTTTTCTGCCTGCTATTTTTTAGTATTACTGAAAATTACTTTTCTTGCATCATAGACTGCCAATTAGTAACCACCAGACGGTAGCCAACTTCTTAGTTTTCAATTTTTACTAGAAATAATTCTCATATACTGCTGCTCCTTTAACAAGCACCTTTACCATGCGAGAGGCATATAAAAGTAATTAAATTTAATAGTCTCATTGCTTTTAAGCAAAGCCATATGGCGTACTTAGATTGCAAATTCTAATTGAAGTCAATGAGATTTTATGTAGAAAATACTTTTGAAAATGTAGCTATGTAATGAAATATATATACAAGGCACCATTTTTATCTTGGCAGCAGTATCACTCAATACCTTTTGCTCATCCTTTTTCATGCACATTCAAGAGCATTATAGATGAATCCTCTCGCTATGAAAAAAAGAAAACTTAAAAATTAATAACAATAATTTCTTGTGCACGTCTAACGCATCTTTTTCATTACTCTTCTATCTCAATTTTAATGTTGCAATAATCCCTGGAACAATGTGTTGGATTTCAAGAGCAGTATGTAACCAAGATGTGGCCCAATCCATTCACACTTATTTGTCCTGTTATACACTTTGAAATAAAAGCTCCATTAAAAAAGCTGTAAATGTAATGCAAAAAACAAACAAACAAACAAACAAACGAAATAGCCATAGCCTTATTGGTTTTCCTTTTTAGAATAAATGTTCATAGAGTTTTATGTTCCCAATGCAGATAGAATAGAAAGAGAGACAGTAATTCACCAAGAAATGTAAATTAGTGGGACTACAGAAGGAGGAAAATAATTCATCCTACCAACCTCTGGACTCTGGTCATTCGCATATTCGATTTGGAAAACTCTGGGGTTGGGTAATGTTTTAGACCTGCCTCTGGTGAAGGATAATTGTTGCAAAGCCAGAATATATTTCAAGGTGGAAGAGGAAGTGAGAAAAAGAAGAGAAAAGTAGTATTTACTCACTGAAACCTCACAAAACGTATAGGTATTCAGAAATCAGTAAGCATTCCTTGTAGGACTGTAATCAGACACCATTACTATTGAGTTCTGTACTATGCTAAAAGACATATTAATCATATTAATAGTAGTTAATGATAAGCTGCCAAAGATGAGGGAAGCAACTGCAGTGACCTAGAAGGACTGTTTCCCCAATTTGACTGGCTAGATAGCCGAATTGACAATCATGTGTGCTGAATGCCTTTGCCAAAGAGAATCTGAAGCAAATCAATTCTTCATTATTTATAAATAATAGGTTACTTCCAAAAATAAGTGATATTGTGTTTGCTAAGATGAAAATTTGCATTCATTTCTCATCAAAATGTTATTGTATTAGAAAAGAATTATCTAAAATTATAAAACACTGTATTACAACAGCTAAAACTGATTTCCCAAATACATTTGACAGTTAATGTATTTTTAGCTATTGTGTTACATGCATACATATACACACATAAAATACATTGGTTATTTAGATACATAATTTAGGTATATTTTATATACTGTTACATAAAAACATGATAATTGTTGCAAAAAATTTCAGATATTTCAAAAGTGCTAAGTGGTTACATAATATTCCATCAAGCGGATGTTGACTGATTCATTGACTATTCCATTTACTCTGTTTGTGCTTTTATATGTGTCTAAAAGTTTTAATTTTATAATATTTTTAGATTTATAGCAAAATTGCAAAGCTAATAGAGTTTCCATATATCCCACACTCAATATCTTCTATCCTTAACAACTTATATTGGGTGGATATAAACATTTGTTACAACTAATGAAAAAAATACTGATACATTATTATTATTAACAAAGTTTCATTTATATTTTATTTGTATTTCTAAATTTTCTTAACATCTTTTTTCTGTTCTATGGTGATACCATATACCATATTACATTTAATTCAGTTCAGTTCAGTTCAGTTGCTCAGTCATGTCCGACTCTTTGTGACCCATGATCTGCAGCACACCAGGCCTCCCTGTCCATCACCAACTCCCAGAGTCTACCCAAACTCATGTCCATCGAGTCGATGATGCCATCCAACCATCTCATCCTCTGTCATCCCCTTCTCTTCCTGCCCTCAATCCCTCCCAGTATCAGGGTCTTTTCCAATGAGTCAGCTCTTCGCATGAGGTGGCCAAAGCATTGGAGTTTCAGCTTCAACTTCACTCTTTCCAATGAACACCCAGGACCACTCTCCTTTAGGATGGACTGGTTGGATCTCCTTGCAGTGCAAGGGACTCTAAAGAGGCTTCTCCAACACCACAGTTCAAAAACATCACTTCTTCGGCTCTCAGCTTTCTTCACAGTCCAACTCACATCCATACATGACCACTGGAAAAACCATAGCCTTGACTATCTCTAATTTTTAATTTATTTTTTTATTGAAGGATAATTGCTTTACAGAATTTCGCTGTTTTCTGTCAAACCTCAATATGAATCAGCCATAAGTAAACATATGTTCCCTCCCTTTTGAACCTCCTCCCATCTCCCTCCTCATCCCACCCTTCTAGATTGATACAGAGCCCCTGTTTGAGTTTCCTGAGCCACACAGCAAATTCCCATTGGCTATCTATTTTACATATGGTAATGTAAGTTTCCATGTTACTCTTTCCATACATTTCACCCTCTCCTCCCCTCTCCCCATGTCCATAAGCCTATTCTCTATGTCTGTTTCTCCATTGCGGCACTGTAAATGAATTCTTCAGTACCACTTTTCTATATTCCATATATGTGCCTTAGAATACTATATTTATCTTTCTTTTTCTGACTCATTTCACTCTGTATAATAGGTTCTAGGTTCATCCACCTCATCAGAACTGACTCAAAAGTGTTCCTTTTCATGGCCGAGTAAGATCTAGCAATATCTGAGCAACATCTAGGTTGCTTCTGTGTTCTAGCTATTGTAAATAGTGCTACAATGAACAATGGTATACATGTGTCTTTTTCAATTTTGGTTTCCTCAGGGAAACCAAATATGCCTAGGAGTGGGATTGCTGGGTCATATGGTGGCTTTAATCCTAGTTTTTAAAGAAAACTCCGTACCGTCTTCCATAGTGGCTGTATCAATTTACATTCCCACCAACATTGCAAGACTGTTCCCTTTTCTCCACACCCTCTCCAGCATTTATTGTTTGTAGACTTATTGATGATGTCCATTCTGACTGGTGTGAGGTGATATCTCATTGTAGTTTTGATTTGCATTTCATAATAATGAGTGATGTTGAGCATCTTTTCTTGTATTTGTTAGCCATCTGTATGTCTTTGGAAAAATGTTTGTTTAGGTCTTTTCCTCACTTTTTTATTTGGTTGTTTCTTTTTCTGGCATTGAGTCGCATGAGCTGATTGTATATCTTGGAAATTAATCCTTTGTCAGTTGTTTCATTTGCTATTATTTTCTCCCATTCTGAGGGTTGTCTTTTCATTTTGCTTATAGTTTCCTTTGCTGTGCAAAAGCTTTTAAGTTTAATCAGGTCCCACTTGTTTGCTTTTGTTTTTATTTCCATTACTCTAGGAGGCGGGTCATAGAGGATCTTGCTTTGATTTATGTCATCGAGTGTTCTGCCTATGTTTTCCTCTAAGAGTTTTATAAATTCTGGTCTTGGATTTAGGTCTTTAATCCATTTTGAGTTTATCTTTGTGTATGGTGTTAAGAAGTGCTCTAATTTCATTCTTTTACATGTAACTGTCCAGTTTTCCCAGCACCATTTATTAAAGAGGCTGTCTTTGCCCCATTGTATATTCTTGCCTCCTTTGTCAAAAATAAGGTACCCATAGGTGCATGGGTTTATTTCTGGGCTTTCTATCTTTTTTCATTGATCTATATTTCTGTTTTTCTGCCAGTACCATACTGCCTTGATGACTGTAACTTTGTTGTATAATCTGAAGTCAGGAAGATTGATTCCTCCAGCTCCATTGTTTTTCTCAAGACTACTTTGGCTATTCGGGGTCTTTTGTGCTTCCATATGAATTGTGAAACTTTTTGCTCTAGTTCTGTGAACAATGCAATTGGTAATTTGATAGGGATTGTATTGAATCTGCAGATTGCATTTGGTAGTATGGTCATTTTCACAATATTGATTCTTCCTACCCAGGAACATGGAATATCTCTCCATCTGTTTATGTCATCTTTGATTTCTTTCATCAATGTCTTATAATTTTCTGTGTACAGTTCCTTTGTCTCCTTAGATAAGTTTATTCCTAGATATTTAATTCTTTTTGCTTCAATGGTGAATGGGATTGATTCCTTAATTTTTCTTTCTGATTTTTCATTGATAGTATATACAAATGCAAGTGATTTCTGTGTATTGATTTTGTATCCTGAAAATTTGCTAAATTCACTGATTAGCTTTAGTAATTTTCTGATACTCTCTTTAGGGTTTTCTGTGTATCATGTCATCTGCAAACAGTGAGAGTTTTATTTCTTCTTTTTCCAATCTGGATTCCTTTTATTTCTTTTCCTTCTATGATTGTAGTAGCTAGGACTTCCAGAACTATGTTGAATAATAGTGGTGAAAGTGGAAACCCCGGTCTTGTTTTTTATCTTAGGGGGAATGTTTTCAGTTTTTCACTATTGAGAATAATGCTTGCTGTAGGCTTATCATATATGACCTTTACTATGTTGAGGTAGATTCCTTCTATGCCCATTTTTGGGAAGAGTTTTAATCATAAATATGTGCTGAATTTTTCAAAGGCTTTTTCTGCATATATTGTGATTATCATATGGTTTTTATTTTTCAGTTTGTTAATATGGTGTATCACATTGCTTGATATGTTTATTTTGAAGAATCCTTGGATTCCTGGAATAAATCAAACTTGATCATGGCATATGAGCTTTTTGATATGTTGCTGAATTTTGTTTGTAAAATTTTGTTGAAGATTTTGCATCTATGTTCATCAGTGACATTGACTGCAGTTTTCTTTTTTTGTGCTGTCTTTGTTTGGTTTGGGTGACGGTGGTCTCATAGAATTAGTTTGGAAGTGTTCCTTTCTCTGTAATTTTCTGAAAGAATTTTAGAAGGATAGGCATTAGCTCGTCTCTAATGTTTGATAGAAATCTCCTGTAAAGCCATCTGGTCCTGGGCTTTTATTTTTGGGGGGAGATATTTGATCACAGCTTCAATTTCAGTGCTTGTAATTGGGTTGTTCATAATTTCTATTTCTTCCTGATTCAGTCTTAGAAGATTGAATTTTTCTAAGAATCTGTCTATTTCTTCCAGGTTATCCATTCTATTGCCATATAGTTGTTCATAATAGTCTCTTACGATCCTTTGTACTTCTGCATTGTCTGTTGTAACTTCTTTTTCATTTCTAATTTTGTTGATGTGATTCTTCTCTCTTTTATTCTTGATGGGTCTGGCTAAAGGTTTGTCAATTTTGTTTATCCTCTCAAAGAACCAGCTTTTATTTTCATTAATCTTTACTATTGTTTCTTTAATTTCTTTTTCATTTATTTCTGCTCAGATCTTTATGATTTCTTTCCTTGTACTATTTTTTTTCCTTCTTCTTTTTCTAGTTGTTTTAGCTATAAAGTTTTTTTGTCTATTTGTTGTTTTTCTTTTTTTTCTTGAGGTAGGACTGTATTGCTATAAACTTAACTCTTAGAAATGCTTTTGCTGTATCCCATAGGTTTTGGGTTGTTGTGTTTCCATTGGACTCTAGAATTTTTTTTTTTTTTAATTTCCCTTTTGATTTCTTCAGTAACCTGTTGGTTATTTAGAAATGTGTTGTTTAATCTCCATGTGTTTGTGTTTCTTACAGTCTTTTTTTCCTTGTAATTGATAGCTAGTCTCATAGAGTTGTGGTCAGAGAAGATGCTTGATATGACTTCAAGATTCCTAAATTTACTGAAGTTTGATTTGTGATCTAAGATGTGGTTTATCCTGGAGAATGTTCCATGTGCACTTGAGAAGAAGGTGTATTCTTCTGCATCTGGTTGGAATGTCCTGAAGATATCGATGAGATCCATCTCATCTAAAGTATCATTTAAGACTTGTCTTTCCTTATTAATTTTCTGTTTTGATGATCTGTCCATTGGTGTGAGTGGGTTGTTAAAATCTCCTACTATTATTGTGTTACTGTCAATTTCTCCTTTTATGCCTGTTAGTGTGTGTCTTATGTATTGAAGTGCTCCTATGTTGGGTGCATAGTTATTTACAATCATTAAGTCTTCCTCTTGGATCAATCCCTTGATTATTATGTAGTGTCCTTCCTTATTTCTTGCAATTTTCTTCATTTAAAGGTCTATTTTGTCGGATATGAGGATTGCTACTCCAGCTTTCCTTTGCTTCCCATTTGCTTGGAATATATTTTTCCATCTTCTCACTTTCAGTCTATATGTGTCTTTAGGTCTGAAGTGGGTTTCTTGTATATATGGGTATATATATATATGGGTACAGTATATATATAGGTATATATATATGGGTACAGTATATATATGGGCCTTGTTTTTGTATCCATTCAGCCAGTCAGTATCTTTTGGTTGGAGCATTTAATCTATTTATGTTTATACTAATTATTGATATATATGTTCCTATTGCCATTTTCTTAATTGTTTGGGACTGATTTTTTAGATCTTTTTTCTTCTCTTGTATTTCTTGATTATATATGTTTCTTTAGCATTTGTTGTAAAGCTGCTTTTGTGGTACTTAATTCTCTTAACTTTTCCTTGTCTGAAAAGCTTTTTATTTCTCATCAGTTTTGAATGAGATCCTTGCCAGGTATAGTACTCTTGTTTGTAAATTTTTCCCTTTCGGTACTTTAAATATATCCTGCTACTCCCTTCTGGCCTGCAGAGTTTCTGCTGAAAGATCAGCTGTTAATAATATGGAGTTTCCCGTGTATGCTTCTTATTGTTTCTCCCTTACTGCTTGTAATAGTCTTTCATTGAGTTTAGTCTTTGTTAGTTGGATTAGTATGTGTCTTGACATGTTTCTTCTTGGGTTTATCCTCTATGGGATTCTTTGTGCCTCTTGGACATGATTGACTATTTTCTTTTACATATTGGGGAAGTTTTCAACTATAATCTCTTCAAAAATTTTCTCATACCCTTTCTTCTTATTCTGGGACCCCTATAATTCGAATGTTGGTGAATTTTATATTGTCCCAGTGGTCTCTGGGACTATCCTCAGTTCATTTCACTCGTTTTACTTTATTCTGCTCTTCAGAAATTATTTCCATCATTTTGTCTTCCAGTTCACGGATTCATTATTCTGCTTCAGATATTCTGCTATTGATTCCTTCTAGAGTATTTTTAATTTCAGTAACTGTGTTGTATGTCTCAGTATGTTTATTCTTTAATTCTTCTAGATTTTTGTTAATTGATTCCTACATGTTCTCCCTTTTTTTTTTCCAAGATTTTTGATCATTTTAATAAAATTATTCTAAATTCTTTCTCAGGTAGTTTGCCTATTTCCTCATTTATTTGGACTTGTGTGTTTTTAGTTTGTTCCTTCATTTGTGTAGTACTTCTCTGCCTTTTCATTATTATTATTATTTTTTTAACTTATTGTGCTTAAGGACTCCTTTTCTAAGGCTTCAAGGTTGAATTCTTTCTTCCTTCTGGTTTCTGCCTTTCTAAGTTTGGTCCTTAGAAACAACAGACTGGTTCCAAATAGGAAAAGGAGTACATCAAGGCTGTATATTGTCACCCTGCTTATTTAGCTTATATGTAGAGTACATCATGAGAAATGTTGGACTGGAAGAAACAAGCTGAAATCAAGATCGCCAGGAGAAATATCAAGAACCTCAGATTTGCAGATGACACCACCGTTATGGCAAAAAGTGAAGAGGAACTAAGGAGCCTCTTGATGAAAGTGAAAGAGGAGAGTGAAAAAGTTGGCTTAAAGCTCAACATTCAGAAAATGAAGATCATGGAACCCGATCCCATCACTTCATGGGAAATAGATGGGGAAACAGTGGAAACAGTGTCAGACTTTATTTATTTGGGCTCCAAAATCACTGCAAATGGTGATTGCAGCCATGAAATTAAAAGACGCTTACTCCTTGGAAGAAAAGTCATGACCAACCTAGATAGTATATTCAAAAGCAGAGACATTACTTTGCCGACTAAGGTCCATCTAGTCAAGGCTATGGTTTTTCCTGTGGTCATGTATGGATGTGAGAGTTGGATTATAAAGAAAGCTGAGTGCTGAAGAATTGATTCTTTTGAACTGTGGTGTTGGAGAAGACTCTTGAGAGTCCCTTGGACTGCAAGGAGATCCAACCAGTCCATTCTGAAGGAGATCAACCCTGGGATTTCTTTGGAAGGAATGATGCTAAAGCTGAAACTCCAGTACTTTGGCCGCCTCTTGCGAAGAGTTGACTCATTGGAAAAGACTCTGATGCTGTGAGGGATTGGGGGCAGGAAGAGAAGAGGACGACAGAGGATGAGATGGCTGTATGGCATCACTGACTCAATGGACGTGAGTCTGAGTGAACTCCGGGAGATGGTGATGGACAGGGAGGCCTGGTGTGCTGTGATTCATGGGGTTGCAAAGACTCAGACACAACTGAGCGACTGGACTGAACTGAACTGAAGGTTGATCCAGTGGTTTGTGTAAGCTTCCTATAGGTTGAAATTTGTGCTGAGTTTTTGTTTGGCTGATTGTTTTTGGTTATTTGTTTTGTTTTTACTCTGATGGGCAGGAATGAGTGAGGTGGTAATCCTGTCTACTGATGATTGTGTTTGTATTTTGTTTTTTTATTGTCCCTGGTGGCTCAGGTGATAAAAGTGTCTGCTTGCAATGTGGGAGACAAAGGTTTGATCCTTGGGTCAGGAAGATCCCATGGAGAAGGAAATGGCAACCCACTCCGGTTCTCTTGCCTGGAAAATTCCATGGATGGAGGAGTGGCTACAGTCCATGGGGTCGCAAAGAGTCAGACATGCCTGAGCGACTTCACTTTCACTTTTCAGGGTTAGTTTACTGTTACTCTAGGGTCTAGGAGTCAGTGCTCCCACTCCAAAGGCTCAGGGCTTGATCGCTGGTCAGGAATGAAAATTCCACAGGTGGTTTGTTATGGCAGTAAGTGAGTTTAAAACAAATATCGAAAAACAAGAAACGAAAGGTGAACCCCAGATAAACAGTCATTACAAAATCGACAACTAATAATTAAAATAATGGAATATACACATATAAATTTAAAAGTGAAAGTGAAGTCACTCAGTTGAGTCCGACTCTTAGCGACCCCATGGACTGTAGCCCACCAGGCTCCTCCATTCATGGGATTTTCCAGGCAAGAGTACTGGAGTGGGGTACCATTGCCTTCTCCATATACATATGCAGCCATGTGCAAATTCAAAACAATCCAACAACAACAAAAAAGTACAATAGATTGACCCAGTGAACAAAGAAAATAAAAAATATTTATTAGTTAAGAAAAATCTAACTAAAGCACAAACTGGAAAACAAAACTAAAGCAAGGTGCCAAGTGGGGAATAAATGAAAAAAAAAAAAACAACCAAATATGTTGAGAGGAAAGGAAAGAATAGATACACAAAGTTAAATATAGATAGATGAAGAAGATTTGTATACATTGAAGATTAACTACAAGGGGAAAAGAACAGTAGGAATGGCAAACAAAGGAATCAATATAGAAAGAATATAATAGGTTTTAAAAAATTAAGAATTAAAATTATAAAGAATAGAAAAGAAAAAAAAAAAGGAAGAAAGAAAAAAAGGGGAAAAAAAAGGAAAACTCCACAGAACTGGAAAAGCCCAATGAAGAAGCAGAGGTTTATAACAACAGTAAAAAGTGTGACTGAATATACACATACACATATACACCCAGAAGCAAAATCAGAACAGTCCAAAAAAAAAAAAAAAAATACAATAGATTGACCAGGCAAACAAAGGAAACCAAAAATAATATCTACCAGAACATAAGTAACTAAAACACAAACTGGAAAACAAAACTAAAGGAAGATGCCAACTGGGGAAAAAAGCAATGAAAATAAAAATAACAAATATGTTGAGAGGAAAGGAAAGAAAGAAAAGAAAGAAAGAATATATATGCAAAGTTAAATAGAGGCAGATAAAGAAGGTTTATAATGTTAAAGATTAGCTGCAAGGGGAAAAGTGCAGTAGGAAAGGCAAACAAAGGAATAAATTGAGAAATAATAATAATATATTTAAAAAATTAAAATTAAAAAAAGGGAAAAGAAAAAAAGAATGAAAACTCCCCAGAACTGCAAAAGCCCAATATAGAGGCAGAGGTTTATAACACCAATAAAAAATGTGACTGAGAAAAAAGAAAAGAATAAAAAGCTCAAAAGATTAATTAGATTTCATAGTGCCAATATAATCAACAACAATGACAGAGAAGGGGAGAAAAGGAAAAAAAAAATCCAAAAAAATCTACAGAACGAGTCAAAACATAAGAATAATAAATGTTTTCCTTGAGTCACTGCTGTCAGAGTCCTTTCCCTCATTGGGAATCACAGTCCACCTCATCTCCCTAGGATGCCCTCCAACAGTGTACTGATACCTGGACCTATTGTGGGAGCAGCTCACATTCTTATCTGGTCTTACTCCTATGTGCTCTTGCTTCCAATGTCTGCAGCAATCAGAACTAGCGCGTATTCTTTCATGGGAGCTCTCAGTGACCTTTTATATATTCCATAGACAGAGTCTGCCTAATTGATTGTGTGGATTTAATCTGCTGCTTGTACAAGTGGTGGGAAGGTTTGGGGCCTTCTTCCTTAGTCACACTGCCCTGGGTTTCAATTGTGGTTTTATTTTCACCTCTGCATGGGGACTGACCACTGGGGATTGCTCCTGCGGCTGCCCTGGAGGACTTGGGTTTTCCACAGTGAGGGCCAGGTGTGGAGGTGGTGCAGCTGCTTGGATCACAGGGGTTCTGGCAGCACCAGGTATTCAGGGGAGTTGGTGGCTAGGGAAACATAGTGCTCTAGAAGGGTATGGCAACCAGTATTGGCCCATACACGCCAGTGTTCTTGCCTGGGGAACCCCCACTCCCTGACAGAGAAGCCTGGCAGGCCACAGTCTACACAATGCAAAGAGACACGCCTGAAGCAACCCTGCATGCATAGATGCAAGACTGTTTTTGCCTGTGGCAGCACCATCCCAGTGAGAGTTGAGTGTGAAGGTGGCACAGCTGCTTGGCTTGCAGGGATCCTGGCAGCTCCAAGTTTGCAGGGACATGGACGGTCTTCACTGCAGGAGTTCTGACCCTATCAGAGTCTTTTCTCGAGCCTTTCGTAGCTGGCAATCAGAAGGCCTCTTTGGCCAGTCTTTTTCCATAGCTCCACCTGTTCAGGTACTTAGAGAGCTCCCTTGCCTGGGGTCCTTCTCTGTTGTTCTGTGTATTAGGCACATAGAAAGGCCCCCTGGCTGGAGTCCTACTCTGTAGATCAGTGCATCAGTCACTTAAAGGAGCACCCTGGGTGGAGTCCTACTTTGTAGTTTAGTGCCTCAGGCATTTGATGGGCCAGTCTTTCTCTTGTTCAGCTTCCTATGCTGGCATGTGGGAGAGAAAGGCTATGGTGATGGCTCCACCCGCTACCTGTGACTCAGAAGTATGGCCTTGCTTCCATGGCTGCCTGGCTTTCCTCCACAGGCAATTCCCACCACAATCTCCTTCCCCACATCCCCTCGATCTGTCTCTCTGCAGTCAACAGCAGCCCTTACCCTGGGATTGCTCCACAATCCCAAAACTCCAGCTCCCAGCTGCTGCACCTTCCAAGGGATCTACATTCCTGTCCAGGGTATGTATGGCTGCGGCAAGGACTGTCTGATTCTCATTCCATTTAGGCTGCCACAGATCAGCTGTTGCACTCACAGCCTTAAATGTTTCTCCTGACTCAGACAATTGCCCTGATGTTGGGGTCAGATCCCTGCTTCAGTTCCCCCATCTTCTGAGGGCAGGTCCAGCCCTACTAACACTTCTGTTTTTTCACCTAGTCCCTTTGTCCTCCCAGTTTTGCATGGGTCTTTGCATTCTTTTATGCTGGTTAGGTACTCCTGTCCGCTCTCAGCTAGTGTTCTGCATGCACTTCTGTGTCTGAAGGTGTATTCCTGATATTTCCGTGGAGAGAGACATACTACTCCATGTCCACATACTCCTCTGCCATCATCTACCAGGCCTAGTCTCTCTTCTTAATTGTGTATCTAATTTATCTTAATATTTTTATAATTTGTTATTCTCTAATTCCTTGATGAGAAAAACAAAACAAAACCAACTTTGTCTTTTCTTGTTGCTAAATTTCTCTGGGACATATTCTTATTAAGCTCCATTAGCCCTTCTTTGGAGAAGGCAATGACAGCCCACTCCAGTACTCTTGCCTGGCAAATCCCAGGGACAGAGGAGCCTGGTAGGGTGCAGTCCATGGGGTCTCTAGGAGTCGGACGCGACTGAGCAACTTCACTTTCACTTTTCACTTTCATGCACGAGAGAAGGAAATGGCAACCCACTCCACTGTTCTTGCCTGGAGAATCCCAGGGAAAGGGGAGCCTGGTGGGCTGCTGCCTATGGGGTCTCACAGAGTTGGACACGACTGAAGCGACTTAGCAGCAGCAGCAGCAGCAGCCCTTATTTTAACATGTATCACCTCTCAATAAAAAATTGTGCACAAGGAATAGGAAATGAATTGTTATTGGCCTAATTGGAGTCAGGGTTCAAAGGCAATCATCTCTCTCCAGTATCAGAGTTGAATTATTTTCCCTGGTGGCTCAACTGGTAAAGAATCTACCTGCAATGCAGGAGACCCCATTTCAATTCCTGGGTTGGGAAGATACCCTGGAGAAGGGAAGAGCTACCCACTCCAGTATTCTTGGGCTTCTTTGGTGGCTCAGATAGTAAGGAAACTGCCTGAAATGTGGGAGACCTGGGTTAAATCTCTGGAAGATCTCCTGGAGAAGAGAAGGGCTACTCAGTCCAGTATTCTGACCTGGAGAATTTCATAGACTGTATAGTCCATGGAGTCGCAAAGAGTGTGACAAGACTGAGCAACTTTCACTTTCACTATTGTTTTCATTGAGAGCTTCCCATTGCCACTCTGTGACTAGAACAGATTAAATTTCTAGAAATGAGGAAAGACTCAAATAAGCCCAAGTATTTTTGCTACCTTATTTCAGTAGCCTGGCCAATACCATTTTATAAAATTCTTATAAAATTTAAGTTTATTTGTATGTTTGAATTTCTTTTTTAATGGACATATTTCTCAAGTAAAAAAAGAAGTTAGATTAAAATATTACATATAAACTCAACTGAATAAATGAATGTGAGATTTCTATTTATATATTAAGTAAAATAGAATGTAGTTTGATGAATAAGTTTTAGTTTGCTGATTAGAAAGCTGAGTTCATTTGGATCTTTCTTTTTTTTTTTTTTTCTTTTATTTGTAAATCCTGTTTAAAGTGTTTAGGAATACTGAATATGTGTTCCTAAAATCTCTCGATTTATTTATTTATTTATTTTGCAGCAGCTTAGTGCTAAAGACAGCATTGACACCCAGAACCTGACACATTCCTGTCCAGTCTTTATATTAGCCAGGGAACACTTTCTACCAATATTAAATATCTTGATATCTTAATAAAGAAAGTGCTACAGCAAACATAGGACAAAACCTCAATGAAAGACCTGAAGTTTCCTAGGTTGAGGTGGATGACATTAAGATGTGAATCCCATTATGGCAAAAAGATGGAAGGAAGATGTTATGGACACAATGCTATATGCTCCCCAAATTCATATGTTGATGCCCTAATTTCCAAAAGGCTGGTAATTGGAGGTAAGGCCTTTGGGAGATAATTAGGTTTAGATTAAGTCATGAGGGTGGAGTTTTTGTAGTGGGATTCACGCTGTGTAAGCAGAGATCTTACATGTTCTCTCTGTCTTGTGAAGATTCAGTAAGGAGATGGTCATCTGCAAGCCAGGAAGAAGGCCCTTATCAAGAACCCATACTGGCACCTTTTAATCCCAGACTTCCAACTTCCATATCTGTAAGAAAAAAAAAAAGTTTGTTATTTAAGACATAACTATACATGACATCTTGTTATAGCAGTCTGAGCTAAGACAGGGCTTGGTACCACAAGTGGGATGCTGCTATAACAAATAACTAACAATGTAGACATGGCTTTGAAGCTAGGTAATGGGTAGAGGATGAAATAATTATGAAAAAACATTGATAGAGATATGGCCATTCTGGTGAGATTTTAGGTAGAAATGAATAATATGTTATTGGAACCTGGAGCAAGCATAATTCTTGTTATAAGCACCAAAGAACTTGGTTGTACTGAGTTTTGATTTTTGTGTAAGGTAAAATTTTCAAGGGATGAATTTGGATAATTGAAGAGATTTCTAAGCAAGTGTTGAAGAAACAACTTGATTTCTACTGATTGCTTATGGTAAAATGTTCAATAAAACAGTTCATTTCAGTTCAGTCACTCAGTCATGTCTGACTCTTTGCAACCCCATGGACTGCAGCATGCCAGGTCTCCCTGTCCATCACCAACTCCTGGAGCTTACTCAGACTCATGTCCATCGAGTTGGAGATGCCATCCAACCTTCTCATCCTGCCATCTCCTTCTCCTCCTGCTTTCAATCTTTCCCAGCATCAGGGTCTTTTCAAATGAGTCAGTTCTTCACATTAGGTGGCCAAAGTATTAGAATTTCAGCTTTATCATCAGTCCTTCCAATGAATATTCAGGACTGATTTCCTTTAGGATGGAGTGGTTGGATCTTCTTGCAGTCCAACTTTCAAAAGTCTTCTCTAACCCCACAGTTCAAAAGCATCAATTCTTCAGTGCTCAGCTTTCTGTATAGTCCAACTCTCACATCCATACAATACTCCTGGGAAAGCCATAGCCTTTACTAGACAGAACTTTGTTGGCAAAATAATATCTCTGCTTTTTAATATGCTGTCTAGGTTGGTCATAACTTATCTTCCAAAGAGCAAGCATCTTTTAATTTCATGGCTGCAGTCACCATATGCAATGATTTTGGAGGCCCCCAAAATAAAGTCTGTCACTGTTTCCACTGTTTCCCCATCTATTTGCTGTGAAATGATGGGACCAGATGCCATGATCTTAGTATTCTAAATGTTGAGCTTTAAGCCAGCTTTTATACTCCCCTCTATTACTTTCATCAAGAGTCTCTTTAGTTCTTCTTCACTTTCTGCCATAAGAGTAGTATCATCTGCATATCTGAGATTACAGATACTTCTCTCAACAATCTTGATTGCAGCTTATGCCTCATCCAGCCCAGCATTTCTCATGATGTACTCTGCATACAAGTTAAATAAGCAGGGTGACAATATACAGCCTTGACATACTTCTTTCTTTATTTGGAACCAGTCTGTTGGTTCATGTTTAGTTCTAACTGTTGCTTCTTGACCTGCATATAGGTTTCTCAAGAGGCAGGTCAGGTGGTCTGGTCTTCCCATCTCTTTCAGAATTTTCCCGAGTTTGTTGTGGTTGGAGAGATATAAATTAAATTAAATAAATTAAAACCAAAAGAACCAGCCTATTCATATTGCAAAATGTGAGAAAGTTTGTATTGAAGAGACACTGAAAAATGACTCTGTGTCCATTTCCTAAAGAGATAGTGGATGCCATTCATAAACTTAATCAACCATTTTAGCAGAGGCTTGGAATAGAGATGAGTTTATACCAGCACTGAAGCTGCCAGTTTGAATGGAAAGCAACACATCAGGTGGGGCTGAATGGTGGAAGGCTGTCAGACTTGTTAAACTCTACAAGACAGGACATGAAACTATTCTACTGTGAGTGCAGGCACAATTCCTCAAGAAAAGGAAGAATGATGCCAAGGTAATTCAGAGATCATTGGAACTGCTATTTCTGCCACAGGCCCAGGAAGCATAACTAGTTACTCCTCAGTTTCAAATGGTGGAGCTCTGCCTCTCTAGCTTCCTTGGGCTGGTTGCCACTTCAGTGGTCTCAAAGGGGAGATCATGGAACCAAGAGAAATTAATCCCATGCCTTAATACCAAGTGGAATTTTCCTTGCTAGGTTTTAAATTCTCTTGGGACCCATCACCTCTTCTCTCTTTCCTTTTTCTCCCTTTGGAATGGGACTGTCTATCCTGTGCCTGTCTCATCATTGTATTTTGGAATCATATAACTTCTCTAGTTTCACGGGTTTTCAGTGGGAGAGTAATTTTACCTCAAGATGAAATGTACCTAGAGTCTTACCTATACTTGATTTGGATGATATTCAGAAGAGACTTTGGACTTTAAATTTTAGAGTTGATGATACATTGAGTTAAGACTATGAGGCTGTTGGAATGTATATGTTTTGTATTTAAGAACATGAATTTGGGGTGGGAGGTGGGGTGTAGTCAGGGATGGAATGCTATGGACTTAATTGCCTTCCTCCAAAACTTATATGTTGATGCTTTAACCACCAATGTAAGGTATTTGGAGATGGGTTCTTTGAGAAATAATTATGTTTAGATGAAATTTTGAGGCTGGGGCCTATTGATGATGGGATTAGTGCCCTTATAGTAAGAGATCAGAGCTTATTAACTCTCAGCCATTCCCTCCTTATCCTCTCTCTCTCTCTCTCTCTCTCTCTCTCTGTGAAATATGAGAATTTAACAAGAAGGCAGCCTTCTATAAGTGAGGAAGAAGTTTTCACCAGGATGTCACAACACTTGCATTCTGATCTTGGACTTTCTATTCTCCAGGACTATGAGAAGTAAGGGCTTCAGATTTAAGCCACTCAGTCTATGGCATTTTGTTATAGAAGCCTGAACAAACTAATAAAAAAGGACATTAGCATGCTTTGGATGAGGTTTTGTAGCATCAGGGAATCTTGATGACTCCGGTTCACTTTCTTTTCCTTCTTTGCTCTGATTTAAAATCTGAATCCAGTGTTTGTTGTGCCTATTTTCTCCATCAATGAAAAGGAAGCTATTCATATGTCTGTTCATGAAAACAAATACCATGAAATCTTATTGTGCAGAGTCAGGCATTGTAACCAATATCTTCAATCCACTGCAAGTTTTATTCTCAAAATCATGCAAAACAAATAATAACTTTGATATCTTGGTGTATTAAGTTTTTGTTTCTGCCAACCTTACCCTCACTGTTATTTTCTACATATCATGTAGATTCCTTTAGGTTTATTGCTCTATCTAATTTCTTTCAAATGTTGTATTAGCTTCTCTTGAGTACTTATGGCCTCTCTTTTTCAATCACTGTGTAAGTTCTTGTATCCTGGAAATTCTCCAGTATTTGGGATGGTTCATTCAATACATTCAGTTCAGTTCAGTCGCTCAGTCTTGTCCAACTCTTTGCGACCTCATGAATTGCAGCACGCCAGGCCTCCCTGTCCATCACCAACTCCGGGAGTTCACTCAAACTCACATCCATCAAGTCGGTGATGCCATCCAGCCATCTCATCCTCGGTCATCCCCTTCTCCTCCTGCCCCCAATCCCTCCCAGCATCAGAGTCTTTTCCAATGAGTCAACTCTTCGCATGAGGTGGCCAACATGCTGGAGTTTCACCTTTAGCATCACTCCTTCCAATGAACACCCAGGACTGATCTCCTTTAGAATGCACTGGTTGGATCTCCTTGCAGTCCAAGGGACTCTCAAGAGTCTTCTCCAACACCACAGTTCAAAAGCATCAATTCTGTGGCGCTCAGCTCTCTCCACGGTCCAACTCTCACATCCATACATGACTACTGGAAAAACCATAGCCTTGACTAGATGGACCTTTGTTGTCAATGTCTCTGCTTTTCAATATGCTATCTAGGTTGGTCATAACTCTCCTTCCAAGGAGTAAGCATCTTTTAATTTCAAGGCTGCAATCACCATCTGCAGTGATTTTGGAGCCCAAAAAAATAAAGTCTGACATTGTTTCCAGTGTTTCCCCATCTATTTCCCATGAAGTGATGGGACCAGATGCCATGCTCTTTGTTTTCTGAATGTTGAGCTTTAAGCCAACTTTTTACTCTCCTCTTTCACTTTCATCAAGAGGGTTTTTAGTTCCTCTTCACTTTCTGCTATAAGGGTGGTGTCATCTGCATATCTGAGGTTCTTGATATTTCTCCTGGCAATCTTGATTCCAGCTTGTGTTTCTTCCAGTCCAGCGTTTCTCATGATGTACTTTGCATATAAGTTAAATAAGCAGGGTGACAATATACAGCCTTGATGTACTCCTTTTCCTATTTGGAACCAGTCTGTTGTTCCATGTCCAGTTCTAACTGTTGCTTTCTGACCTGCATATAGGCTTCTCAAGAGGCAGGTCAGGTGGTCTGGTATTCCCATCTCTTTCAGAATTTTCCACAGTTTATTGTGATCCATGCAGTCAAAGGCTTTGGCATAGTCAATAAAGCAAAAATAGATGTTTTTCTGGAACTCTCCTGCTTTTACCATGATCCGGTGGATGTTGGCACTTTGATGTCTGGTTCCTCTGCCTTTCCTAAAACCAGCTTGAACATCAGGGAGTTCACGGTTCACGTATTGCTGAAGCCTGGCTTGGAGAATTTTCAGCATTACTTCAATACATTACTTAAGAAAATTGCCTACTTTTAGGAGAAGAATATATTGACCTGTTGTAGACCAGTGAAGATCTTTAAGCTAGAATATGAAAAGAATAAATGAGGTATTTGTTTTCTTGAGTCACTGTATTTAGTAGAATGAAAGATTTGATTTTGAACTCATGTTTGTTGGTAGCCCAAAGCATAGTGAACTGATGAAAAAGCACACATTACCTCTTTTCCATGTTGTTATTTGCTGCTTACAAAGAAATTTACACATTACAGAAAATACTGTGCTCAAGTAAAAGGCAAATATCCTTGCTGTATTGGACATTTTTATCTTAACATCTGTTTTCAACCAGTGATATTTCAATGTTTATAGCCAGAAGAAAATAAATGAATGAAAATAAAGACTCAAATATACTCTCATAAGATAATTTTATATTTTTTAAAAAATTATGTCATTATGCTTATTTATTATAGTAAATTATATATTTATTAATAATAATCACAGCTATTTAGTGTATATTTTTACCTTATAACAATACACATATTTATATAATATGTATATTATACAGTTCTCATGCTATCAAGGAACGGGTACTCTAGAGTAAGTCTCAAGGAATGATCCATCTACAAAAGTTCACCTTAATTTAAAGTATTTTTAGAGATAATTAGAATACTAGATATGTTCATTAACATTTCAAATCTCATTTAAAT
Source organism: Budorcas taxicolor (assembly GCF_023091745.1). Lineage (NCBI taxonomy): Eukaryota > Metazoa > Chordata > Mammalia > Artiodactyla > Bovidae > Budorcas > Budorcas taxicolor. The sequence goes on along the minus strand of NC_068929.1, from coordinate 48,925,661 downwards.
GTAAATTGTAATATTCTCTTTTTCTGCAACACCAGGTAGTTAGTGTCTTCCATGAGTAATAAGTAATTTGTTCCCCATTAGCTGCAAGAATGGATAAAGCAATAAATCAAAATCTGATAAGAGTCACAGTTAAAATGGTAACCTCTGTGAAAGGGAAAGTATACAAAACATTGTCCTCACTATTATTTCATCATTAAAATACAGTCGATTCACATTTCAACAGCTCTGATATGAATTGGTCTCTATTGTGGTATCTGTAATAAACTCATGTAGTTATAAAAAATATATTGGTAAAATTATATGAAAAATTAGGCTTAATTTGCAATATCTTTTTCATAGATAATTTTGATTAAAAATACAAAATGTAGCCCTTTGCCTAGGAATAGATTTTAAGAATAAAAAATTATTAAAAATCTAAGTAATGTAAAACACATAAAAACATTCCCATAAAAATATACCACAATAGAAATAGATTTTTGGAATTTATACACATAAGAAACTTGTTAATGCTCAGTGAACTGGTTTCTGTGCACATTATCCTTATCTCTCATCTACTGACTACTCCAATGTTGCAAGTAACTATTAGGTGCTGTGTCTTTTTATTGTTTTGTTTTATATTGTTTTGCAATGATCTTAAGAATAATGTTTTATTAATCAATGAAAACAAAGTATAAACAAAAATGCATCTTAGAATTTTTCATCAAATTATTTTCTATGTATGTTCTATGTTATAATGTGTGTGGGAAAGTGTGTTTATTATGCTATAAAACCAATCATTAGAATTAGTATTTTGTTAATAGTTTACTAGTTGTAAAAAGACTATCATTGTCTCTGACATCTAATGCTCAAATGACAATCACTTCTCCCCCTACTGCCATGCAAGAGCATGAGCTCTGGAGCTTTAAATAGATTGTGTTCAAATCTAAGCTGAGGGAGTTTGTCCATGTTACTTATCTAGGGAATACTGATTTACCTGTCTTATGCAATTGTTGGAATTACTAGTTGAAAACACGTAAATTACTTAGAACATGTCAAGTATGCAAACATCTCGTGATGATTTAATAGCGTAATATTATTTAAAATATGTAAACCCATGTCGGTATAAATAGTCTCGTTAGTTTTTCTCTCTCGTGGATAGATTATCCTCATGTGACATCTGTGAATTATTGTTTTAGTTTGAGGTTTAGAGCTTAAAATGTGCTAATTACCAACTTTATATCATCTTCATGCTGTGATCCTTACTCTTTGTGACCCCATGGAATGTAGTCCACCAGGCTCCTCTGTCCGTGGATTTCTCTAGGCAAGAATACTTGAGTAGGAAGCCATTCCCTTCCCCAAGGGATTTTTCCCAACCCAGGAATTAAACCTGGGTCTCCTGCGTTGCAGGCAGATTCTTTAGCATCTGAGCCACCCAGAAAGCCCAAGTCTTGAATGACCTTGCAAAGAAATAAAATAAATAAATAAAAACAAGCTTCCAAAACTAGATGTTGGTCAAAGGGTATAAACTTTCAGTTAGAAGATAAATAGATTCTGGAGATTTAATGTACAACGTGATGATTATAGTCACCAATACTACATCATAAATTTCAAAGTTGCTAAGAGACTAGATCTTACATGTTCTTAGCACATTCACACAAATGATAATTACATGAGGTGATAAAAGTGTGAGCTAATGGTAAGCCGATAATACTGCAATATATAAATGAACATATTATACACTTTAAATTTGCACAATGTTATACATCAGTTACATCTCAATTAAAAAAAAAACTGTGACAGGGTGAGATTTTTCACTATTGAGGAAAATTTAATGATAATATATAATGATGTTGAATACCTGGGTAATTAAGCACTCTCTAATACTTCACATGGGTATAATTTGATAGTTTTCCTGAGGCAATTAGTAATGTTTATTCAAAGCCTTTAAAACTTTTTGAGCAGTTTTTCTCTCCATCATTTATTGTTAGATTTAACTTCTGAAATTCTCTTTATAATTGTGTTTCTAATGAGGAAAATTGGGAACCATTTACAAATGTACTTAAAAATCCCAACCATAGGCATAAAGTTAAATAAATGATGTCTTATCCAGACTGCAAAATATCAGGGAGCTATTAAAATTGATGAGGTGCATGTTTAAGAACATGAGAAAAGCTACAATAGTATATCAAATGGGAAAACAAGTCATGGTGCCCTATGTTGAGGGTAATCTCAAATTTGTTTTCTGGTTGTTAATAGATACTGATGAAGAGTCTGCAAGAACCTCAAAACAGGATCAGTATAGGCTCCTTTTGGTGATGGATGGTGATGGTGTCCATGGTTGGGGAAATCAACTTTCATGAAATCTCTAATGCAGCATTCAGGAGATGCCCACCCGTATCATGCCGGCATCTCCCAACCCCCTTTCAATACATCTTTCTTATTCCAAAGGTTGAAAAATCTAAAGAAAAATCACTTTATTTCTCAGACTTCTTCATAGCTTAGTAACCTCAGTAAACTTGCAATTTTTAAAATACTGCTATGGACTGAATAATGTCTCTCCAAAATGTGTACATTGAAGCCCAAATCATTGAGAGATGGGGCTTATGAGAGGTAATCAGGATTACATGAGGTCATGAGGATGGAACCCTCAAGTTGAGATTAATGCCTTTGTAAGTAGAGACACAAGACAGCTTGTTCTCTAGCTCCATCTCTATCACGTGAGGATGCGGTGAGAAGGTGGTCTTCTGCAAGCCAGAAAAGGACCTCTTGTCAGTAACTGAGTTAGCCAGCTCCTTGATATTGAACTACGCAGCCACCAATGCTGTGAGAAATAAATATTTGTTGTTTAAGCCAAAACAACAACAAAATAACAAAATAAACAGTTTCCTCCTGATCAGTAATGTTTGTGATTAGCATCTCCATCAGCCTAGGGCTAAAACAGAAGCAGCAAAACACACTATGAAAAATGTTATCCCATTTTCCAAAGCTTAGCCCTTATTATGTTGACTATATTGGCTGAATGTAGCTAACATAGCTAAAATACCAATGACATTATCTATGGATTCAGCCAATTTAGTCTCCATTATTATGGGCTAAACTTTGGATAAAGGGATAACATTTTTCATAGTGTGTTTTGCTGCTTCTGTTTTAGCCCTAGGCTGATGGAGATGCTAATTACAAACAGTGCTTCCCATTCTAAAGGTGCAGTGTTACCTGGAGAAGCCATTAGATCAAAATATGTGGCTATCATTTTATTATTTGTTCTATTTGTTCTATTTTGTGTATTGCATCTGAGAAATTTCAATTGTGCTAATGCTTTTATAAGGACTTCCCTGGTGGTGCAGAGGTTAAATCATCTGCCTGCAATGTGGGAGACCTGGGTTTGATCCCTGGGTCAGGAAGATCCCCTGGAGAAGGAAATGGCAACCCACTCCAGTATTCTTGCCTGGAGAATCCCATGGATGGAGGAACTTGGTGGGCTACAGTCCACGGGTAGCAAAGAGTCGGATATGACTGAATGACTTCACTCTCACTTTCTTTCAATGCTTTTATGGTATGCTTATATTTCTTGCTTCTTATAAAGTGCTTTGATAAAAAAGAGTCTAAGTCCTATAAACAAGAATAAACATAAACTTATAATCTTATAAGTATTGAAAAAGTAATTTTTTGAATTTGCATTTTCATATTTTCTCACTTAATTTAGCAAGGTGATAAGTGAATAGCAGAGATACAATAAATTTCTACTGATCTTTTGGACATGACTTGTTATTTCTATTAGTTCCTATTCCTACTTACTAAACACATTTTCATTTGAAAAAAAATTATAGATGACAGAACATTTTATCGTTTTGCATTTTATGATGACTATTACATTAAATCTTATTTGTCTTTGTTCTTGTTCCCTCTTCCATTTTAGAATAGTAGAGAGAAGCTTGATATTATAACCATTGATCTACCTTCTTGTAAAACTGCTCTGCAAAATATCAAATTAATGTAAAGATGGAGCATTCATTTTGCACTTGATTACTGGAATTGATTATTCTGAACTTTCTAACTGATGATGTAAAGCTGAACTAGGAAAAGTGTAGTTAGTATGTACTCAGAGAGATTATATAACAAGCACAATAAAAAAGATGAGTGATGATTTTAAGTGATAGCTTCTGGATGTTGAGATTATCTCCATCTTCTAGCTCATCACTTTCAATCAAATGTTTGTCTTGTCATAGATAAGCCTGGAAGCTGAATTTGAAATATAGTTCAAATTATGTTGTTTTTGTTCAGTTGCTAAGTTGTGTCTGACTCTTTGTGGCCCCATGAACTACAGTATGCCAGGCTTCCCTCTCCTTCACTTTCTCCCAGAACTATTTCAAACTCATGTCCATCAAGTCATCTCATCTTTGTTGCCCTCTTCTCTTGTCCTCAAAATTTCTCAGCCTCAGGGTCTTTTCCAATAAGCTGGCTCTTCACATCAAGTGGCCAAAGTATTGGAGCTTCAGCATCAGTCCTTCCAATGAATATTCAGGGTTGATTTCCTTTAGGACTGACTGCTTTGATCTCCTTGCTGCCCAAGAGACTCTCAAGGGTCTTCTCCAGCACCACATTTTGAAAGCATCAGTTCTTTGGTGCTCAGCCTTCTTTATGGCCCAACTCTCACATCCGTACATGACTACTAGAAAGACCATAACTTTACTATATGCATCTGTGTCAGTGAAGTGGTCTTTGCTTTTTAACATACTATCAAAGTTTGTCATAGCTTTTCTTCTGAGGAGAAAGCACATCTGAAATTTTATATCAAGTATCTTTTGGATACTTATATGAATCCCTAACACAGAAGTAAATGATATCAGATTAGTGACTATGAAACATGCAAGTTGTTAACAGTGGTGATAGTTGATGCAATGTTGTTGTGTGTTTGCTCTGTCTTGTCTCACTCTTTGCGACCTAATGGACTGTAGCTCATCAAGCTCCTCTGTGTATGTGATTTTCTAGGCAAGAATACTGGAGTGGGTTGTCATTTCCTCCTCCTCCTCCTCTTCCTCCTGACACAGGCATCATATCCATGTCTCCTGTGTCTCCTGCGTTAGCAAGCAGATATTTTACCAGTGAGCCATGTGGAAAGCTCATTTAATGTGATGGCCCCCATCATTAAATATGAGAAAAGTTTTATTAGATTTAAAATATGATAAACAGGGAGGTACTTACAATATCTTTATGCTGGGATGCTGCCAATATATCCAAAGTTTTAAGGTAGTGAAAATTTTGTGGCATATGACACAAATTATTCGTACGATCTTTTTGCAAATGGCTAAATTAGTAGAAATATAGAGCCAAAATGACGGGGAAATGACAACTGATACTATTCCATTGCTGCTATATAAAGAATTGGTTAAAGTAAAATCAACACCCAGGAAGAAGGGAGACCCTAATCATGTTACCTTAAGATGAATATTGAAAACAAGAACTGTCTCCCACTGCCATCCAATGCTCCTGTGTTTCTTGGAAAATATCATAATCATAGTGTTACCCCATGAGACAGTTAATCACAAAATTTGCAACTGTCCAAGCTCAAGGTAAAAGTAAAGAACTAGCTATGGAGACTAAGGACTGTAGTGTAAGATAATTTGGACATATACAGAGAAAATAACAAATGTCTGAAGAATCTTTACAATTTTTCTTAGATTTAATGATTATTTCTTTATTTCATATGAGATAAACCATTTTCAAGTTAGTACTGACCAATCAATACTGACTGATTGGATGTGATATTCACTATTTATTAAATATTTGTTATATTTATGGTGGATCTTGCATAACAAATTACCACAAACTTGGTGCTTTAAACACAGTGTGTTTTTTAGGTCACCCTTTCTATAGGTCAGGAATCTGGCAGTGGCTTCACTGGGCCCTCTCCTCAGGGTCTCTGACAGGATGTCTTCTGAACATTCAATTTGCAGAGGCTCTGCTTCCAAGCTCTTGTGACTACTGGCAGAATTCAGTCATCAGGGCAGTGGAACAGAATCCCTCAATTCTTTGTTGGTTTTTGGCTGGAGACCAGTCTCAGTTTTATTTTATTGTTTTGTTTTTGTTTGTTTTTTGGCTATGTGAGCCTCTGTAGCCCATCAAGCTTCTTTGAAGTGTATGAATAGAGAAGGCAATAGAGACAGTCTGCCAGCAAGACCACAGTCAATTTCCTATGACTTCATCTTGTTAATAAAGGCCTGTCATCTTTTTTTCCTGTGTTCTTTTTAAAATAATTTTATTCTTTATTTTTGACTGTGCTGGGTCTCTGTTGCTGTGTGGGCTTTTCTCTAGTTGTGGTGAGTGGGAGCTTGGGGAAACAATGGAAACAGTGACAAAATTTATTTTCTTGGGCTCCAAAATAACTGTGGATGGTGACTGCAGCCATGAAATTAAAAGATGCTTCCTCTTTGGAAGAAAAGCTATGACAAACCTAGACAACATATTAAAAAGTTGAGACATTACTTTGCCAACAAAGGTTCATCTAGTCAAATCTATGGTTTTTCCAGTAGTCATGTATGGATTTGAGAATGGACTATAGAGAAAGCTGAACACCAAAGAATTGATGCTTTTGAACTGTGATGCTGGAGAAGACTCTTGAGAGTCCCTTGGACTGCAAGATCAAACCAGTCAGTCCTAAAGGAAATCAGTGCTGAATATTCACTGGAAGGACTGGATGCTGAAACTGAAACTCCAATACTTTGGCCACCTGATACGAAGAACTGACTCATCTGAAAAGACCATGATGCTGGGAAAGATTGAAGGCAGGAGGAGAAGGGAATGACAGAAGATGAGATAGTTGGATGGCATCATCGACTCAGTGGACATGAGTTTGCATAAACTCCAGGAGTTGGTGATGGACAGGGAGACCTGGCATGCTGCAGTCCATGGGGTCGCAAAGAGTCGGATGTGACTCAGTGACTCAACTGATGGCTGACCCACTTTGCTGTACAGCAGAAAATGACACAGCAGTGTAAAGCAAATATACTGTAATAAAAACAATATAAATACTACTATGAAAAAGACAAAAACCATTAATGGGGTCATGAAGAAAAGAGAAAACATATAATTTTAGTTGGGCTATAAATTGGTGAAACCATTATGGAAAATAAGATATTTATACTTGGTGACATGTTGTTGTTAATTAGCAGTGTGTTCTTAACATGTCACTTCTACTCTGAGCCTCAATTCTCACATTTATAGAACAAAATGATGGGATTTGTTGTCTTCATTGTCTTTTAAAAATATTCTATGCTTATATGAATAGCCCAGATATAAAACTTAGCTTGTTGATTTAAATAATACTAGGCCTTTTTTTTTTTTTTTAACTTCTTACACTTAACTACATTTTAAACAGAATGGAAAAAATCCCCTTAGACTTCAAGTGCATACCTATATAAACATTAAAACTGCTAACAATGTTTTACCAAAAAATATCACACTACCATTTTAACTGGATAATTTAAACTCAAACAAATGTTTATGCATGAGAAGAGGTTTGGAAGTTTGTATTTCTTTTAAAAATTCACTCTTACACTTCTAAAAGCCTAGTGTGTAGCCATGGGGAAATAAAACTATCTGTTCCACCATCTGTTAGGGAGTAGACTGTAAGCGTAGCATAGGTTATTACCAGAGACAATGCTGTGAAATCATACCTGTGAGTTTGGAATGTGTAATAATCATTAAAGTATACCAATTCTTTGATTTTACATTCTCAGAAATTATCACATAAAATGCATGTTTAGCCCTTGGTTACACATATCCACATTTACACTCACTTTAATAATATTTATTTTTGGAAATGCTCAAAACGATGAAGAAAATATTCCAACAAATCAAAGAGTATTACATATCAGTATAATAAATAACCTAGCTATCTTTATAAGATTGCTGCTGCATATTTGGCATGGTTACATTACCAAATATAATATTTTGCCTTTTGAGGAACAACCATATTGTAGATCCTATTCAATATCCATGAAAGCATAACAGGCACATGCTATGTGGCCAAGAGGAAAAAGTTTTATCCATTTGCTCATGAAATGACCTGTAAATTGAGCATAGAATAATCTTTGAACAGACAGTTTTTGTATAAAAGATTTTATTTTTCAATTTATTGAATAATCTCACTGGTGAAAGATATTAATTATCTGGCAAAAGACTGTTTTCATTTAAGAGTCTTTCTAGATCAGTAGTTTTGATTAAGCTCTACAAACTAGGACACTGCTTTTTGGATTCTGTGTCCATTTAACGTTCACATTTGTTCCAATGTTAATGTTTTGACTATGTTTATGTTAGTGGCTATGTTAATATAGTCTAGCCATGTCAGTGAACTTTGCTCTCACTGCTTGCCAGGAGTTTTATTCTAAACTGTTGAAAAATCTTGTGAGCTGTCAACTTCATTGACTTTGAATTTGCCTTTGAATTATAAAAAAGGATCGTCTATTCTTTAGAAACATCACAAAAAACGTGACTGATTCCACTACACATGTTCTATTCCATCTTGGTGTTTATGTCAAGTTTCAGATTTTGTACTTTCTAAACTAAAACTTTCATACAATGCTGTTTCTTTTTCTATTCATGTTTTGTTGACAGTTATAGTTAAACATCTGGTTCTTGCTTGGCGAAGTGCCATTAGTTGCTAAATTTCCTCTGCCCAACTGGCACTTTTTTCTTTGCCTGATTCTTTTGTGCATTAGTAGTCTTTTGGTAGCCAATCTGCCTATGAATAATAACTTTATGTGTCACATAAAAGTAATATATGCCAATGGAAGAAAATTCCAAGTTTTTTGAGATGTTAGTTGACTTCATATGAGCACATTAATATGAAACTAATTATTTTATAAATAATTTATTAATATATTTATTTCTAATACCTGAATCCATCACAAGAACCAATAGAACATGTTAGTTTTAAAAGAGGTTAATAAATGGCCAAATTATGACTGTATGAACAGGGTAGTTTCCTGGAACTATTATCAGTGGGAAACTTTAACTACCAGAAATCCAAAGGAGCAAGGAGAATGAAGGGAGAAATGCTACCAGAACCCAAAGAGAGAACTACACAAAGAGAGACACCTATATAAGCAACGCTCTTTTGTAAGAAGATACCACCAGAATGTCATAAACTCTCACAGGGACCTGAAGCAATAAATCTGCCAGCCTCACTCACCTTCTTTTCTTTATCATCTGTCTGGTACACTTTCTTGGTCATCAGCCACCAGAGAACAAAAAACAAGGAGGCCTTTTGACCTACTTAAAATATGTCAGTGTGAAAGAAAAAGTGAACTTGGGTTGATGGAAAATATCCTGCAAGTTACACCCCTTTTGCACCATAACATTCATTATTTTATTCTTTTCTGTTAAAAAATTATACAGCAGAAAACATAAAAATGCCAATCAACTATCAAACCATCCTGATGTAAATGCAGTCGTGTGACATATTCACCTGAAATGTAAAATGTTAGCTACCATCATGCTCTTCACATCAAACAGCAGGGAGATAAAGGGCATTGTAAGTAACATCTCAGACAGTGTCTGCTGTCTCATTTCTGCAACTGCTTTTCAGCCTAAGTTGGTAACCATTATTGTTTTCTTCCATCAGCCTCTACATAGTCCCTTTATTTTCCACCAGCACCTCACCTAACAGGGCTCATAAATCTTATAGGAGATGAGTTGCCTTATTTATCAACTGGCTAATATCATAGTACAAGAAAGTTCTAGAAGACTCTCAGTGAATTTTTTTATATCTCAGGTACAACCCTTTATCCTGCAATGTCTACCAGAAATTCATTTTACTTCTGGAAATTAAGATTTCCTGGCTAGTATCACCCATATCTGCCTATTCAGTAGGAAATCAATAGCCCTGGAACACATGGCCCCAGAATTACTATATTCCCTAATGCAAGCATTCCTTTAGGCTACTGATGTCTCTAAACTAACTGTGCTCAAAATTACCATGTAGGAAGAAAAAATATCACCAAGGGTTTATTTTAATAATTGTGATAGAAACACTGCTAGATAGATCCTTATTTCCTTCCTGTGATGAAGATGGCACCAGACTCTGGGTTCTGGTTTAAAGCATATTGAAACTGTCCTCTGAGATAAATCTTCAAGTTGTGTCATATTTCCCAGGTGGTTGGTAATTGGATATGCAGCAAGCTATTTCATTATCCTATCAAATTAGTTGAGTCCAAGATCACTGATTTCTTTTTATGTGAATCCTTTATCATAGTGTAAAATGAATTGTCTTGATAGAAGAGGTCTTATTTGTGATTGCAGTGGGATGGATAAACTATTCTGCATATCCATGAATATTAGTGCTAGCAGAAACCCTGCAGCCAAAGAATGGAAATCTGTTCTGTGAACATGTGTCCATTCCAATGAAAGGAAAGTACAAAAAATCCATCATAAAAAATGTCCAGTATAACTCTTTTGCCAGAGTTGTTGGATTAATATTCATTCAAGAATGGCCATGGATTGTTGCCACATGTGAAGTTGTTTCTTAGCCTCTGCAGTGGTGAGCACTCAGCAATGGTGATGGAAGTTGGGAATTGGTTAGCAGAAATTCGCACTGCTGAGCTCAGCATTGGCCATGTGATCCTAGTAATCCAGGCTACTCTGCACACAGGCCCGTTGAATAGAGAAAGGGGGTAATTTACATTGACAAGCTAAGCGTTAATGTTTACATTATTATTTAGATCCTTTTCCACAAATATATACATTCTGGGGTAGGCATTAAAGAAAGAAACACCATCTCCATACTCTGCTGCCATTTTTTTCAATCATATAATTCTATATCTATGTACAGCAAGTATGGCAAGGCAGTAAATTGTCACCCTGATTATTTAACTTATATGAAGAGTATATCATGGTAAATGCTGGGCTGGATGAAGCACAAGCTGGAAACAAGATTGCCTGGAGAAATATCAATAACCTCAGATATGCAGATGACACCACCCTTACGGCAGAAAGCAAAGAACTAAAGAGCCCCTTGATGAAAGTAAAAGAGGAGAGTGAAAAAGGTGGCTTAAAATTCAACATTCAGAAAACTAAGATCATGATATCCATCACTTCATGGCAAATAGATGGGGAAGCAACAGAAACAGTGACAAACTTTATTTTCTTGGACTCCAAAATTACTGTAGATTGGGACTGAACTCATGAAATGAAAACCACTTGCTCCTTGGAAGAAAAGCTATAACAAACCTAGACAGCATATTAAAAAGCAGACAGATTACTTTGCCAACAAATGTCCGTCTAGTCAAGGCTATGGTTTTTCCAGTAGTCATGTATGGATGTGAGAGTTGGACTATGAAGAAGGCTGAGCGCTGAAGAATTGATGCTTTTGAACTGTGATGTTGGAGAAGACTCTTGAGAGTCCCTTGGACTGCAAGAAGATCAAATCAGTCAATCCTAAAGGAAATCGATCCTGAATACTCACTGGAAGGACTGGTGCTATACCTAAAGTTCCAATACTTAGGACCACCTGATGTGAAGAGCCGATCCATTAGAAAAGATCCTGACGCTGGGAAAGATTGAAGGCAGGAGGAGAAGGGGATGACAGAAGAAGAGGTGGTTGGATGGCATCACCGACTTGACGGACATGAGTTTGAGCAAGCTCCAGGCGATTATGAAGGATCAGGAAGCCTGGTGTTCTCTAGTCCATGGGGTCACAAAGAGTCAGACATGACTAAGTAGCTGAACAGCAACAAATATACAGCAAGACAATATTGGCCTTTGCAATGGAATACTACCTTTTCATGAACAGTATACCATGATTGATCCAAAAATCAGGCTATATTTATTTTTCTTCCTTTTCAGTAGTCATAGATACCATTCCTTGAGACTATAGAATGGGTTTAAGACATGATGACAAAAGGTGAATTGTGTCCCATAAGATTCACATGTTGAAGCCCTATCCCCTAGTATCTCAGAATATTAGTTTTGAAATAGGACTGTTAAAAATGTGATTGAATTCAAATGAGACCTTAGGGTGGATCAGAATCCAATCTGATTTTGTCCTTATAAAAAGAGGAAATTTGTAAACACAAAGAAGTACCAGAGATGTACAACACACAGGAAAAATCGTGTGAGGACATAGTAAAAAGACAGTGATCTTGAAGCCAAGGAAGGGCCCGCAGAAGAAAACAAATCTGCTGATACATTGATCTTGGGTGTCTAACTTCCAGAACTGCAATACAATTTAATTCTGTTATTTAAGCCACTCAGTCTGCGGTATTTTGTTATGGTAATCCTAGCAATCTAATACATGTAAGAACAGGTATAATAGAAATCTGAATCTACTCAGACTATTTGAACCTTTTCATACTGGTCATCTATTTAATATTCACTTTTTGGAGCTACATTTTTGAGGGCACATCTCATTTTATGGGTCAATGAATCAATTAACCCTCAGTTTGAAACAGGTTGTTCAGGTCATCTGTTAATTTGGTGCAGCTATAGTTATGGCTAAGTGATCAACCTCAATTAAAATGCAGAATCAATCCAGACTGTTTTTCAAATAGAATAAAATGTAGTTTACAATGCATATTTTTGCTATTGGGTTAATTTTTTAATACTGTGCTTGTGCGTTTTATTTGCTTTGTGATGTGCACCTACAGTTTATTTATCTATACATGCAAATTTACTTCAGTTGTGTCTGACTCTTTACAACTCTGTTGAAGGTAGTGGCCAGTTTCCTCTGTCCATGGGATTCTTCAGGCAAGAACACTGCTGTGGGTTGCCATCCCCTCCTCCAGGGGATCATTCTGATCCAGGGATCAAACCAACAACTCTTACATCTCTTGCACTAGCAGGAGGATTCTTTACCACTAGCTGCACCTGGGAAGCCCTTATTTATCTATATTTTGTATAATACTCCACTATACTAATAAATCATAATGTATGTAATGGTAGATAAGCCCAGATTGTTTTCAATTTTAGGTTACTATGAAAATGTTATTGTGCATGTTCTGCATATCTTCTGGTTTACTTGTGCATGCATTCAAGTTGGATATATACCCCAATATGAAATGACTGAGTCCCAGACACTATAATTTTCAACTCTAGTAGATAAGATAAACAGCTTTCCCAAAGCAAACATATCAATTTGAAAAATCCTACCAGCACCTTGAGATTACTCTAAGGGTTTCCTTATTCTAACTACCCTCTATATTTGTAACTGGCAGTCTTTTAATTTTAAGCATTCAGTGAGTTTGTATTAGTTCCTTTTTGTGGTTTTAATCTGCATATCTCTAATAATCAATGATTTTGAACATCTTTTCTAAAATTATTTGATGATATGGATAGCTTCTTATATGAATGGCTATTCATTTGTCTTGTCAATCTCATATGGAATTTTCTTTAAGTTTGCATTTTTATACTTGCTAAGTTATATGAATCACAAATACCTTCTTCACTCTGAAATTTCTCTATTTTATCTCTTAATTTTAATATATCTGTATTTATTAGTAAGTACATAAGTGGATAAAAATGGCAGAATAGCCAGATTATTTCAAAAAGAGAATGTTGGAATACACTGAGTTAAGGAAAACAGAGGCAGAGATAAATGGGTGAGGGGGATAAAAGTTACTAGAATATATACAATTATTCAAAAACTAATACATTTCAATCTTTTCTTCCAGAAAGAAAGAGAGAGGGAGAAGGAGGAGAAAGAAAGGAGAGAAAGAATAAATAGGGGAAGGAAGCAGAGGAGTAGAGCAAGAGGGAAGGAAGGGGAAGGAAAAGAAAAGGAAGGAAGGAAAGAAGGAACAAAGGAAAGATGGGAGGGACAAAAGAAAGAAGGAAGCTTAAATTCTTCCCGGTGGCTCTTAAGTCCTCCCAGTTACTCAAGCCCATCAAGCCCAAACCCATTTCTTCTTTTTCCTTTCTATTTCACTTCCAATCATAGACAAGCGCTGCTTCCACATTAATCCACATAATGGCTCTACACCAAAATATCAGTGCAGAGGTCAATTTGACTAAGCATTGTAAGAACGGAATGGTGTTACAAGTTCACAGAAATTGACTTGGTCCAGTCTTATTGGCTCTCATTGGCTATAGCACAAGTTTAGAATGTATTCTTACTGGAAAAAAGATGATCTCTCTCTTTTTTTTTTTTTTTTTCTTTTAAATTTTACAGATAGGAAATCTCAGTTGAAATGCCATTTTCTCAGAGAGGCCATTCATACCCAAAGAACTAAATTGATCCAAATCAACCAAGTTTTCACTATCTGTCATCACTGGTTCATTGTCTACACAGAATTCATAACTACATGATATTATTTTGTTTGGCTGTATGTTTTTATTTCTCTGAAGCTCCATGTGAAAGGAGATCTCCATGCTTTCTTTTCCACCTGAATTTGCAGCACCAGAGGGTCACTGACATAAAGTGGGAACTGAAAGCAAAATCGTAGAATTGGTATTTGAAATGTGTAATGCAAATGTCTATCTAGAATTAGAAAAAAGAGGGAGGAGTTAAATCATGACATCTACTTCTCTTAATTTTCATCAATTACAAAAATTGAAAGTTGACACATTTTATTTCTTTTTATCTCTACTAAACTACATGTTTCAGCAGCCTGCCTAGCAAAATAGATGTACACACGAAAAAAACCTTCAGTAATCTCAGCTGTCCTGAAGATTAATTGAAAATATATAGGATAACATCCAAGGTTGAAAACATAAGGTACAATCTCATCTAATATAAAAATATTTTTTTAAAAAAATGATTTGAGTGGATAATTATATAATGTTTTAAATCAAGTAAATGCAGTAACATTACTAATGACTGGACATAAAACATATGGCTGTATTCCTAGTTATCACATTATCTAAGTAATCTCTAAAGCACTAGTTTCATGAGAGTGAACTATTACTTTAATGTTGATTAACATCTGTGATTTTTGCACTAGAAAATAACCTGAAATAAAAATAATAATTGTACCTATGAGGGATGCTGCTTCTTCACACAAAGGTATATTTAAAATAAAGCAAGATGATTGCATTTCGGTAATGCGATGATTGACAATGGAATGTTGTTGGTTCTCATCTTGAGTTATGTTATTTCAAAGTACCCAATTATGCTTTACTGTATGTGAAATTTAAAGATTCCATTTGTGTTTAGAAGGGGGGCAAATGATACATATTAAGAGTGAATAAAGAATTCATCTAATGAATGTTACTATGTTCTGTTCCTGTCATCAAATGTTTATAAGGTGATATGTTCCAAGAACAGATATTCACACCTCAATTGTGAAGATTGGAGACAGAGGTAGAGAAATCCAGTTCACAAAGGACTGGAAACTCATCTAACAATTCATCATAATTGTTTCTTATTTCCTAGAATATACTTGCCCTCCTTACTAATTTATTCCTCAAACTCAGTTAGGTCACTAACACTTGTTAGCTTCCATACTACTGTGTTACTTATTACACAGAAGAAGAATAAAATTATTTCTTAAGCTGAGTTTCTTTAAAATTCCAAATAAAATTTTATTTTCACACTTATACCAGCTTATAACAGTATTAAATATTTTATATGTTCATCTTTTCTTCTACTATGAAGTCTTTGGTGGTAGAAATTGTATTTATTTATATTCAAGAAAATAGATTTTCATCTTTTAGAACAAGAATTCTGGAGTCAATGGCTTTGAGTTGAGCTTTCAAAATATTAGCTACATGACCTTGAACAAATTAGCTTCTGTCTTTCTTCTTCTGTTTCCTATTTGTAAAAGAGGGTATTAATAGCCCTAAGTTATTGAATTGTGGTGACAATTAAATTAGTTAAACCCTATCTCTTCTTATTTATATCCCAAGTTCTCCATAGAGTGTCTGATTAGTTAGATTAAATGGTTATGTCTTACTTTATCACTGAATTCCCATGGTGAGCTTCAACATTATAAAACTCTGCTGCCTGGCACAAGTAGATGCTCAGTAATGATTTCTTCATTTAATGAAGACATCAATAAATGAACAGTGAAAGAATAGTATACCCTTTTATCAAGGAAAATTAGACTAAGACATATTAGTTCATAGTGCAATTTTCTAAATTAAAAAATAAACCAATATCAACAAAGCCTCCACATGGTTCATACCATTTTTCATATAAAACTTCACTTTGATAATAAAGGCATCTCTTGGATATCTCTACTGTATTTGGTGAACAGTGGCTCAAAGAATCTAAGTTAAGTTTATCTAAATTAAATCTGTATTGTACTTTGTAATTCATGGAGCATTTATTTTTGAGTAAAAAAAGCTGAGCACAGAAGAATTTATATTTTTGAACTGTAGTAATGGAAAAGACTCTTGAGAGTCCCTTGGACTGCAAGGAGATCCAATGAGTTCATCCTAAAGGAGATCACTCCCGGGTGTTCATTGAAAGGACTCATGTTGAAGCTGAAACTCCAATACTTTGGCCATCTGATTCAAAGAGCTGACTCATTTGAAAAGACCCTGATGCTGGGAAGGATTGAAGGCAGGAGGAGAAGGGGACGACAGAGGATGAGATGGTTGGATGGCATCACCAACTCAATGCACATGAGTTTGGGTAAACTCCAGGAGTTGGTGATGGACAGGGAGGCCTGGCATGCTGCGGTCCATGGGGTCACAAATAGTTGGACACGACTGAGTGACTGAACTGAACTGAACTGAACAGAACCATCTTATATCTCTGGAAAACATGATGCTTTGAGGAAGAGTCACTTTAACTGGTTCAAGGGATCCTGTAAATGCTGGAAAAATTTACATCCTTACTAAGAAGGCATGATTCTTGGCACCTCTCATACTCAGATGGTTAGTGTTAGTGTTGTCTGTTACTTGGTTTCTATTTGTGAAAACTAAGTCTCTATAGTAAAGTAAATGATGTGAAGACCAGATAGAATAGAATTAGGACAACGTCAAAGTAAGGATGACATTACTGGAAAGGACTATTAAGGGTTAAGGGTAATCCAAGCACCTAAAATAATTGATAAAGGGACATATAACCAGTTCTTCATTCAGTAAACATTTATCAAGTACCATTTGTGTAGCCGGCGCACTCAGCACAGCCAAGAGGAGCTACCCCACGTCTGAGAGCAGGGGCAGCAGCCGAGAATGCCAGGTTGCAACAGTGCAGGAACAGCCGAGAGGAGCTAGCCAAGTCTGAGGTCAGGGGCAGCGGCAGGGAAGAGGTCAGTGGCGGCTGGGAGAAGACACCCTGCGTCCGAGGTCAGAGGTGGCCTAGAGGAGCTACCCCACTTCTGAGGTCAGTGGCAGCTGGGAGGAGACACCCCACGTCCGAGGTCAGGGGCGGCCAGGAAAAGCCACCTCCCGCCTGAAGCCAGGGGTGGTGGCCCTGAGGAGCCACCCCATGCCCGAGGCCAGGGGCGGTGGCCGGGAGGAGCCACCTAAGGAGAAGTGGCTGCACGGGCGCAGAAGGGCCTAGAGGAGCCATCCCACATTGAAGGTCAGGAAGGGCGTGGTATGGAGATACCCCTTGTCCAAGGTAAGGAACAGTGGCTGCACTTTGCTGGAGCAGCTTTGAAGAGATACCCCATGCCCAAGGTAAGATAAACCCAGGTAAGATGGTAGGTGTTGCAAGAGGGCATCAGAGGGCAGACACACTGAAATCATACTCACAGAAAACTAGTCAATCTAATCACACTAGGACCACAGCCTTGTCTAACTCAATGAAACCAAGCCATGCCCGTGGGGCAACCCAAGACGGATGGGTCATGGTGGAGAGTTCTGACAGATTGTGGTCCACTGGAGAAGGGAATGGCAAGCCACTTCAGTATTCTTGCCTTGAGAACCCCATGAACAGTATGAAAAGGCAAAATGATAAGATACTGAAAGAGGAACTCCCCAGGTCAGTAGGTGCCCAATATGCTACTGGAGATCAGTGGAGAAATAACTCCAGAAAGAATGAAGGGATGAAGCCAAAGCAAAAACAATACCCAGCTGTGGATGTGACTGGTAATAGAAGCAAGGTCCAATGCTGTAAAGAGCAGTATTGCATAGGAACCTGGAATGAACCAGGTCCATGAATCAAGGCAAATTGGAAGAGGTCAAACGAGATGGCAAGAGTGAAGGTCAACATTCTAGGAATCAGCAAACTAAAATGGACTGGAATGGGTGAATTTAACTCAGATGACCATTATATCCATTATATCTACTACTGTGAGCAGGAATCCCTCAGAAGAAATGGAGTAGTCATCATGGTCAACAAAGAGTCTGAAATGCAGTACTTGGATGGAATCTCCAAAATGACAGAATGATCTCTGTTCATTTCCAAGGCAAACCATTCAATATCACAGTTATCCAAGTCTATGCCCCAACCAGTAATGCTGAAGAAGCTGAAGTTGAATGGCTTTATGAAGACCTACAAGACCTTTTAGAACTAACACCCAAAAAAGATGTCCTTTTCATTATAGGGGACTGGAATGCAAAAGTAGGAAGCCAAGAAACACCTGGAGTAACAGGCAAATTTGGTCTTGGAATGCAGAATGAACCAGGGCAAAGACTAATAGAGTTTTGCCCAGAAAATGCACTGGTCATAGCAAACACCCTCTTCCAGCAACACAAGAGAAGACTCTATACATGGACATCCCCAGATGGTCAACACCGAAATCGGATTGATTATATTCTTTACAGCCAAAGATGGAGAAGCTCTATAGAGTCAACAAAAACAAGACAAGGAGCTGACTGTGGCTCAGATCATGAACTCCTTATTGCCAAATTCAGACTCAAATTGAAGAAAGTAGGGAAAACTGCTAGACCATTCAGGTATGACCTAAATCAAATCCCTTATGATTATACAGTGGAAGTGAGAAATAGATTTAAGGGGCTAGATCTGATACATAGAGTGCCTAATGAACTATGGAATGAGGTTCATGACATTGTACAGGAGACAGGGATCAAGACCATCCCCATGGAAAAGAAATGCAAAAAACAAAATGGTTGTCTGGGGAGGCCTTACAAATAGCTGTGAAAAGAAGAGAAGCAAAAAGCAATGTTATGGGGAGGGAGGTGGGAGGGGGGTTCATGTTTGGGAACACATGTAAGAATTAAAGATTTTAAAATTAAAAAAAATAAAAAAAAATAAAAATAAAATAAAAAAGCATTAAAAAAAAAAAAAAAAAAAAAAGCAAAGGAGAAAAAGAAAGATATAAGCATCTGAACGCAGAGTTCCAGAGAATAGAAAGAAGAGATAAGAAAGCCTTTTTCAACGATCAATGCAAAGAAATAGAGGAAAAGAACAGAATGGGAATGACTAGAGATCTCTTCAAGAAAATTAGAGATACCAAAGGAACATTTCATGCAAAGATGGGCTCCATAAAGGACAGAAATGGTATGAACCTAACAGAAGCAGAAGATATTAAGAAGAGGTGGCAAGAATACACAGAAAAACTGTACAAATAAGATGTTCATGATGAGATAATCATGATGGTGTGATCACTAATCTAGAGCCAGACATCCTAGAATGTGAAGTCAAGTGGGCCTTGGAAAGCATCACTATGAACAAAGCTAGTGGAGGTGATGGAATTCCAGTTGAGCTGTTTCAAATCCTGAAAGATGATGCTGTGAAAGTGCTGCACTCAATATGCCAGCAAATTTGGAAAACTCAGCAGTGGCCACAGGACTGGAAAAGGTCAGATTCATTCCAATTCCACAGAAAGGCAATGCCAAAGAATGCTCAAACTACCACACAATTGCACTCATTTCACATGCTAGTAAAGTGATGCTCAAAATTCTCCAAGCCAGGCTTCAGCAATACATGAACCGTGAACTCCCTGATGTTCAAGCTGGTTTTAGAAAAGGCAGAGGAACCAAAGATCAAATTGCCAGCATCTGCTGGATCATGGAAAAAGCAAGAGAGTTCCAGAAAAACATCTATTTCTGCTTTATTGACTATGCCAAAGCCTTTGACTGTGTGGATCACAATAAACTGGAAAATTTTAAAGAGATGGGAATCCCAGACCACCTAACCTGCCTCTTGAGAAATCTGTATGCAGGTCAGAAAGCAACAGTTAGAACTGGACATGGAACAACAGACTATTTCCAAATAGGAAAAGGAGTACGTCATGGCTGTATATTGTCACCCTGCTTATTTAACTTATATGCAGAGTACATCATGAGAAACGCTGGACTGGAAGAAACCCAAGCTGGAATCAAGATTGCCGGAAGAAATATCAATAACCTCAGATATGCAGATGACACCACCTTTATGGTAGAAAGTGAAGAGGAACTCAAAAGCCTCTTGATGAAAGTAAAAGAGGAGAGTGAAAAAGTTGACTTACAGCTCAACATTCAGAAAACGAAGATCCTGGCATCCGGTCCCATCACTTCATGGGAAATAGATGGGGAATGAGTGGAAACAGTGTCAGACTTTATTTTTTTGGGCTCCAAAGTCACTGCAGATGGTGATTGCAGCTATGAAATTAAAAGACACTTACTCCTTGGAAGAAAAGTTATGACAAACCTAGATAGTATATTCAAAAGCAGAGACATTACTTTGCTGACTAAAGTCTGTCTAGTCAAGGCTATAGTTTTTCCTGTGGTCATGTATGGATGTGAGAGTTGGACTGTGAAGAAGGCTGAGTGATGAAGAATTGATGCTTTTGAACTGTGGTGTTAGAGAAGACTCTTGAGAGTCCCTTGGACTGCAAGGAGATCCAACCAGTCCATTCTGAAGATCAGCCTTGGGATTTCTTTGGCAGAAATGATGCTAAAGCTGAACCTCCAGTACTTTGGCCACCTCATGCAAAGAGTTGACTCATTGGGAAAGACTCTAATGCTGGGAAGAATTAGGGGCAGGAGGAGAAGGGGATGACAGAGGATGAGATGGCTGTATGGCATCACTGACTCAATGGACGTGAGTCTGAGTGAACTCCGGGAGTTGGTGATGGGCAGAGAAGCCTGGTGTGCTGCAATTCATGGGGTCACAAAGAGTCGGACATGACTGAGTGACTGAACTGAACTATGGTTTCTCAGTGGTAAGGAATCTGCCTGCCCATTCTGGAGATGTGAGTTTGATCCCTGGGTTGGGAAGATACCCAACCACTCCAGTATTCTTGAATGGGAAGTCCCATGGACAGAGGAGCCTAGCAGGCTACAGTCTATGGGGTCACAAAGAATTGGATATGACTTAGTGACTAAACAAAAACAACAGATTGTACTGATGACAAAATGTACAGCAAACATATATTGGAGATATCAAGTGCAAGGGGAAGAGAGCGTTCTGGAGGTACCTCACTGAAAATCAACATCTGAAAAAGGATATAAAGGAAGTAAGTTATAACTAGTGGAGAGGGTAACATTCAGGTACTAGGAGAAAATACTGTTTTTGGAAAATGATATGAGCACCAGGAGGTGGCAGGGTGCTTGGGTGAATGATGAAGAGGAGCTCTGTGTGACTACAGTAGAGAGAGTGAAAAGAAAGCACCAGGGCATGAACTCAGAAAGACATTGGAGGCAAATCCTAGATGCCTTTTCAGGATATCATTATGGTTTTGAATTTTATTCTGAGTACATTAAGACTAAGTTCTGAACAGTGAAAATACATGAAATGACTTAAGTTTTAGCATAATAAACTTCCCTGCTCCATAGAAAATAGATAGCAATGAGAGGGAGGGAGTGATACCAGGGACAATGAACAGACTTGGAGAAATAGACAAGAGTACTGGAATGACATCAGTGAGGACTGGAGGATCCTATCACCCTGCAGAAGGCACCAGTTACACAATCTGTAAGAAACACTTTAGCAAATGCAAAGAAGAACACAAAACACAGAAACCCTCCCAGTATAGTGTGCCTATGCTGACAAATGAGATTGGCATGTAGTTTTATTTTCTTTTTACTGTTTTTATCAAATCCATTATAAGCATTATACTGTTGGATAAAGAGAAAAGGAAGGAATTGTTCCTTACTTGTATCCTTCTGTTAAGACTGTATAAGAGAGTGTTTACCCATGTGGATGCTGTTGTCAGACAATGTTTAAGGTACTGCAAGAGCATCAGTGTGTCTAGAAAAGAGTGGGAGCCACAGTAGATAAATTTTGACAGGTAAGGGTGGTTCCAAGTGGATAAATCACATAGGTCTTTTGGTCAAGATAATAACTAATATAAAATCTCAATTCAAGATAATCAATGAGGACAAGATAATCAATTTATGAGGACTACCTTGGCTGCTGTATTAAGTCTAGGCTATAGGGAGACATGGGCAAACAAGAAAACAAAACCCTTGTAATAATCTTGATGAGAGTTGATGGAGTTAAGATCAAGTAATAGCTATGAGAGAGGTGAAAAATACATGTACATATGTTGCTATTTGATTATTTGAACTTACTTTTTTTGTTCTTCTGTTTTATACTTTCTTCTCTCACATTTTGCTCTTATATATTACGACCTTTTTTGTATTCTCCTTCTTGTTGTTTCAATGGTTAACATACAATAATAGTACACGAGGATTCTTAAATTTAGAATGGTGAAAATAATTCACTAATAGTGTCCTCTCATCTACTTGTCTTTCTGTGTTTCTTTTTGTACATTCAGTGAGAAACTGGTCTTCTGGTGTATATGGATATATCGATATATCTATAACTGCTTATAAGTTCAATGGTTTGCATCTTTTCTTTTAAGAGGAATATTTACCTTCTCGTTTATAACCACACATCCTATAATTAACTAACGCTTTGTTTTTTTTTCTCACAGCTTATTATCTGCCCCTTTCAATCACAGTTTCTCTATTTTTGAATTTTTTTGAAATATTTATTTTTATTTGAGTATTGCTGAGAGTTCTATAATTTTATCTTCCTAAAGCCTTTTACATAATTATTAACTGATTATTACTTGAAATATGACTCCAAGTGGAGGGAGGAGTCAAGAAGGATCAGAGTATTCTTGGTAGGTGGCATCAGCTAGACTCTGTATAGATGAGTCTGAGGGGAGGGGACCCTGGCACCTGGAGCATCCAGGTATGTTTCACCTCAGGAGACCCTGCGACCCCCATCAAACATCCTGGGTCCCTCAGAAAGGGCTTCTCTGGATAGAGTGGTCCATACACCACGTCCTCTTCTTCTGACCTGATTCTGCTGTCCTCTGAGCCACGCCTGAAACTCATCACTTCACAGCCGAGCCTTTCCCTGTGCTCCATCAGGATCTGTGCTTACCCTCATCCCCCACCCCAACAGACACAAAGCACAGCCTATGGATTCTAATTATACTGTTCTCTTTGTCTCCTGGGTAACCCCACACTCTTCTCTTCCACCCCCAAATAAACAATTATAATTTTAGTAACTTCACAAGTGAATGTTTATTGAACCAAGTAGATCCTTCTTGAATAAAAATATTATATTCCTTTTATTTTTTTAACTTTCCTTTTTTTGCATTCTATTTAGTTTTTAAGTATACAGAATTGAATATGTGTTCTCATGCTATCTTTATCTTGACCATATCAATTTCTAAATGATGAATTATATTCTTTATAACTATAGCATGTTTTCTGTGACAAAATAAATGGAAACAACAAGTCAATATATGTAAACCTTTTAAATATGTCTTCTCAAAAGAAATGCAAAGGGGAATATATTTGGAGAGTGCTTCAGAGTCGTATGTGTGTGTATTTGAATCATGGGGAGAGTAAGGAAGCTTAATTAAGCCAAAGTTACTCCATAGTGTGTATGAAGGTATATATTAGAAGAATCATGAATTAATACATCTTTACCAAACATTGTTTTACTCATATGGGACTATAAGTTGATAAGATGGGATGGCTGATACATAATATATCCATTGGGTTACTTCTGTAAACTGGAGTCATTTAAGGATTAATTTACACAACTGAGTTCATTCTTCCTATTTATATTTAGTATGCAACTCTTATTTATATTTAGTATGCTAAGGAAGTAAGGTATGTACAGAATGCATTAAGTAGATGTGTGTGTGTGTGTGCGTGCACATGCACAATCAGTCATATCTGACTCTTTGTGACCCCATGGACTGTAGCCTAGCAGTCTCCTCTGCCCATGGAATTTTCTAGGCAAGAATACTAGAGTTGCCACATCCTACTCCATGCAGGGACTGAACCCATGTCTCCTGTGTCTCCTGTGTTGGCAGGCAGATTCTTTACCATTATGCCACCTGAGAGCCCCTAAGTAGAGGTGAGATGCTTGTTTTTAAGACATCATGATATCAGATTTCTCTTGAATGAGGCTGTCCTCAGAGTACATATTTATGTATGAAAATAGAGAAAGATAGGATATTTTTTCTATAAAACTCTACAAACTTCCTCAGCAGAAGGGAGCATGCTTATAATGCTGCCATGTGCAACATATTCATGTTCAGTGAAAAAAATCAATGATTTCAACTGAGCAGTGTCATTAAAGTCAGCCTAGATTAAAGTGGACCTCAAAGATGAAAGCCATGTCTTGGAGGAAAGGAGGTGCCTCCCTTTTTGGTAACTCTGACCTTGTAGGTTGATTTTTACAAATACATGGGCAAAACATAAAATAAGAAAGTTATTATTGTTAATGTCTTTTAATTATAGATATGTTAGGAATCTAGCCAGAGAAAAATAGATTAAACAAAGCTTCCATATTAATAAATTGTTAAACAATATATTTTATTATGCTTATAATTTATATATTTATGGTTTTGAATATACTGTCTTTATCTATTTTCTAATTTTTGGTAAGTAAAATTAGCCAATCTTTGGTCTTCTTGTGAAAATATTTCATTCAATTTATCACTTAAACATTGATTTTCTTATAGGATTTTGTATTTACATATATATATATACTGTATCTTTCTCTTTGAGCACAAACCTTTTCAGAAAACAACAGTTTATATTTTTAAAAGTATGACTGCTTTTTATAATAAATGTAAATAGCTCATATGTTGCTGGATATGATAAAAAGCTTTAAATATTCTAAGTTCAATTAACAGATCAATTTTAGCCAGTGTTTCTTGTGAGAATTATATTAATCATAATATTGACATTTCAACAATCCTTGAAAAAAGGATAGAATTTGGAATTGGAGACACAGATATGGTATTTTGAGAGGAAGGAAGCTCAAAACAAGGTGAAATTTTGGACTAGAGCTTGAAAAGTATTTAGGAAAATTGTCACGGATATGTTCACAAAGGGAAAATAGAAGGAGCCCATGGAATCGAGAAGAGAGATATTAATAACAAGAAATAGTTCTCTTGTAGCAGTGACAGGGAAAATGAAAAAGAGGAGATAGATGCTGACACATTGCAAGCATGGGAGTGAGGTGATGAAGACCTAGTGTGCCTAGGTCTGTACTAGGGAGACAGAGATGTTTATAGACTAGCAATGCTGGATAGCCAGGAAAAAAGCCACTTTTGAAACAATAAAATAATTGAGCATTTTCAACAATAGCTTTTAAATAAATAAAAATTTTTATGCATGCCATTTCCCAAAACAATGTTTCATAGAAATGGTGACGGAGTAGGGTTACTGGGAGAGGTTTTCTATTTATTTGTCTGTTTTTCTATCTATAATTTTTTATGAGTGAGTGAGTGTGTGTGTGTATGTGTGTGTGTGTGTGTGCCTGAAATAGCGATAATAAGCTGCATAAGAGATGAAGAAGAGAATCCGTTTAATGTAGGTCACAAAGGAGACACACTCTGAAAAAGTGAAGTTTGAGCAGAGATCTGAAGGTAATGAGGGAATAAGACATGAACATCAGGAAGAAAAATATACCAGATGGAATGAGCAAGAATCAAGGCCCTGGTGTGGGGATGAATATGCTTGATGAGTCTGACTAGCAGCAATGAGGCCAGAGTGGCTGGGCCAGAATGAATAAAAGACGGAGTAATTGGAAAAACAGAGAAATAGAGATCAGAGTGTAAATGTGGAAGGTGAACTTCTAAGGCTCTGACAGGTCGATAAGTGTTTCTCTCTAAGGTTAAAAACTCTGGCAAGAGCTTAGCAGAAAATTTAATATATTACTTATATTTTAGCAGAATGACTATCCTTCTTTTTAGAGAATCGACACTAGAGAGCAAAGAAGTTAGAAAAGAGAGAGATCAGGAGGCGATTGCAGTTGCCTTGGTGAGAAATTGTGACACTTTGAATCTGCAGAGTTGCCTATATGAGAAAGTGAGAATAACCAGAATCAGGAGGTAATTGAAGGGTAAAGAACAGGACACTTTCAGAGAGGAGCTCTACAATGTGAAAGAACGTTCCTTGTAATTTCCTCACGTGGAAAAGATGGAGAGGAATAGGTTTGTAGACGAAATCAAGTGTGTTGTCTAAAACATAGCACATATGAGATGACTACTAAATGCACAAAAGGAAACAGAAAACACAGTTGGATATGAGTCTGGAGTTCAGGAGAAATTTTAGGGATGTTAACGTGGATGTGAGTGTGCAAAGACTGAGGGGTATTTAACTTAACAGGATTGTTGTTGCTGTGCTCAGTTGCTCAGTTGTGTCTGACTCTTTATAACCCCATAGACCACAGAGCCTACCAGGTTCTTCTGTCGATGGAATTTTCCAGGCAAGAATACTGGACTAAGTTGCCATTTCCTTCACCAAGGGATCTTCCCGACCCAGGGATTGAACCTGGGTCTCTTGTGTATCCAGCACTCGCAGGCAGGTTCTTCCTCATGTGCTACCTGTAGGTTGTTGGAATCTTAATGTGGTTTAGTTTTGAATGTATAATTTAATTAGTCTCCTTCCACTAATAACTCTTCTCTCCTCTTCTCTTATTCCCTTTTGGGTATACCCAGGCTCTTCTTATTAAATATTTTCTGTGGTATCCCAAAGCCTTCTCATGCTCATAATAATATATACAAAAATATATAGTCACATATACACAAATATATAGTCACATATACACAAATATATAGTCACATATACTAAAATATTGCCCTCACTCATTTTAAGGGGTTTTTATTATGTAAAATTTTCTCAGTTTATAACGTATAATAGACAAATTCATATGTGAACCAACTATACATCTAAATGATATTATATAGTATGCATTAGTCATTTATTATTCACCTATTATTTCACCTATAACATTGTTTGATATAAAATATATTCCACTACAAACTGCTATGCATATCTGTGTATATAAATATGTATCCCATGCAAACTTGCATTTATACATCAGTTCAGTGCAGTCGCCTAGTCGTGTCCGACTCTTCGCGACCCCAAGGACCACAGCACGCCAGGCCTCCCTGTTCGTCACCAACTTCCGGTTTACTCAAACTCATGTCCATTGAGTCATTGATGCCATCCAACCATCTCATCCTTTGTCGTCCCCTTCTCCTCCTGCCTTCAGTCTTTCCCAGCATCAGAGTCTTTTCAAATGAGTCAGCTCTTTGCATTAATATTACATATTTTTCATATTGCTTTATGAAAAATTATAACAGCTCACAATTCTACCAATGATCCATGAGATTCTATTTCTCCTTCTCATCTCCATCCCCCCTAATGGCAGGCCTAATATTTTTTAATTTTTTTTCTCATTACTCCCCTGATTATATAGCTATAGCCCATTGTTGTTCTAATTATGCATTTCCTCAACCACCAGGGAAATTTTTCTCTTTCTTTAATTGTTCCAACATCTGGGGAAGTTTCTCACATTATGAAGCATTTTTTATATGTTGGTGGACTGGTTGTTTTTCTTGAATTTCTGTCTTTTGGCCTCCTTTGACATCTCTCAGTGTACTTTTCCTAGGTTCTACCTTGTTGAAATGTTCAGATTTTCAGTGGTGGTCCCCTGTTAGTTGGAAGCTGTCAATATTCAAAGTTTACTACAAGTATATCTTTCAATTTATTAATACAGAGACTTCATCAAAATATCATGTGCAATTGTGTTTTTTGCTTGTTTTCTTAGCCCCAAGAAGGCTTGGGATTATCCTTGGATCTACTGTTCTACACTGAGAATTGTCTTACAATATAAGCACATTTTTTTGTGTGTGTTTTGTTTTGTTTCAAATAAGGGTGAGGGAGCTATTATAGTACTGATTTTCTAATTTTTGTAGGTATTCCATATTGCTGTTTTTGTAACTTTTTTTGGACACCTGGACACAGTACTTCAGGTCAGTTACTCTGAACACAAGTATGCTTTGCACCAAGAGGCACAAAATGATATGATCTTGGATTCTGCTCAAGCAGACACATGGTTTGGCCCCAGGCTTTTTGCAATCTAATAATACTAATAACTTCAACAATAACAATTTAACTATAGAATCAAGATAGAGCAAAATGATGCAACTGATTACTCAAGGTAATTAAAACATAGTTATAAATAGTAGGATCAAACATTCCAGTGTTTTAAGACATTAACTATTATAGAAAACTTCATTACTTCCTCAGCAAGAGGTGAAACTTATATGTATTCAATATATTAAGACAATTTCTTCACAACTGATGATGCTTCCAGTTACTTTCATATATTTCTTATGTAGCCCATTAAAATGTGGTTCTAGTGAAATGTTGCAGTCATTTCTGTCATTTAAATTATTAAAATTTCAGCTATAATATTCTCTAAATCCTGGCTAGCAGTTGCAGTAGTTGCTTACTCTTTTTAGATGAGAAAAATACACAATAATGTCCTGTCTCAAATGGTCACAAATCTGTCAAGAATTCAAAGCCTGACTCATAAATACAATGCCTCAAAATGCTTGGGAAATATCTGTTTTTTATTAGTGACATATAAAATATCATTGATAGTGGTAGAGACTTTTATATTCCTATAAAGCCCTATGGGGGGGAAAAATATATTTATTTTTTCAAATTATGCTGTTGGTACTTTACTTTTAAAGCCATTTGTATAGTGTATAATTTGTTGCTGCTATAACCAACAGTTACAAAATATATATTTAATTTTATGTTAAATCAAAGAATGCCATAATTCTTAATATTCTATATTAGAAAGAGCCAGTTTCTCTTTTATTACCAAAATTTATCTTAAAGCATTTGCACATTTAATAATACATTGTCTTTTATATTTACCTCAAGCCTGTATAGAGGACAAAATAATCATTTGCATTTAGAGTCTAAGTTCTTTGCATATTTTGGATTCTGTTAATTAAAGGCAAAATAATCATCCTATTATTGATCATTCATATCGTTCAAAAGTTATGAAAGACTTCAGTGGACAGTAGATATCTACCTATTATAAGTGTGTGTTGTGTTTGAAATACATAGACATAAGTGATTTACCAGATGGGGACTAGGGGTCCAGTTACCAAGGAAGGTAAAAATCTTTTCCAACCATCTGAGGTAAACATACATACTAAGAATTTTTGATTGTTATAGATTTGAATTATTGTGACTTTCTAGTTTAATTTGCAAGAAAAGACCAAAGGATTGTAAGAGTACATACATAGATCACTTCTAAAATTCAAATAGCCTATTATTTTCTAAAATTTTCTAAATATTCTAAAATTTTCTTGATTATTATTTTCTAAATTGTTCCTTGTTATCGTGCATGTCATTATTTAGAACAAATACGTAGAAATGACTTCTCTTTGCCTGTTTGCTTTCTTAGTTTTTATTTTCTTCCTTGAGTGCTTTTCCCTCCCTTTTTACTTGAATATATCTCTTCTAACATTGCAGCCAGAGTTCATTAATTTTATTTCTAATTTCTAGATTTTACCTTTCATTTAAATAAATATCTATGCTAAGTTTTTATTGGTATTCTCTACTTGTGTTAAATAAAGTTCAGTCTTGAAAATTTATAGCTGAAACTTTCTAGATTCTGATTTTCTTTTTTTGTGTGGAAGGGTGGTTATCCTTTAAATGCTGTAAGTTGTTTCCTGAGTTTCAGTTTTTTCAAAATTTATGTCTTTCCTGAACTTCAAACCTATGACCATGTCCTATAGATTCCATTATTTTCAGAATCAGGCTGCTCTCTTCTCACCTCCTCCCCTAGCCTCTACTTGAACCAAGCATCGCAAGATGGTGACCCTGCAACACCTGGTCTTTTGACCTTTATTACATCAGTGCTTTTATATCTTACACTTACTATTTCATCTGCCTTATACCACCTCAAGGTTGGCTCCTTCCAAAAAATATTAATATTAATTCCTCAGAAGCTGCCTTCTCTAAATAAGCAATGTCAAAGATTCCCTCCCCTTGACTATAGTCATTTTTTATCACATTATCCTTTTTTTAATTTGTCACATCCAGTAGTACGTCATATGATTATATGAAATTTTCTTATTATATATATTCTTCTTTACTTTTTGTTTTTCAAATTGAAAAATCACACTTATGAACAAAAACTTTATCTAAATTTTTGATTCTCCACATAGCAGTTTTAAATTCTCAACTATTGAATGGATGAGGTAATAGCTTTATGCAAAAACTACCACTAAGTCAATAGACTCCTTCTAATCTTTTCAAGTTAATTAAACAATATTATTAAATAGCATTTGAGCCCTAGGAAACCTGACATGATTCCTTATTATACGAATGTTTGCCAATCATATGTAATTACTTAGGATAGATGTGGGATAGTTCTTTCTTAATGTGATTGCAATATAATTTCAAACCTATGGCAGAAAATCAGGATTATCTTGGTTTTATCATAAATGATCATTGCATTTAATAAACAATGCAAAATGCAAAATTTCTAAACTTATGATAATTTATATATGATAATATCTTGCATCAGTTTTGTACTTAACAAAATGATGTTTATTACTGTAATTCTATGAGGCATCTACAACAAACATTAATTACTACACTAAGCTAAATAATATTGCATCAAGAATGGGTATTGAATCTGGATTTGCACCTTAGTTTGGCTACAAAATTGCTGTAATAAATTTACAGCAACACAGCATTATATCTTATTGAGAAACAATATACATTTCATTCAGGTGAATTATTCAGTCCTTATGAGTTGAAGGCACATAGTCTGAGTAGAAAGTTTCTCTCTTAGCACTTTTGTGCTGAAAGATTTATGTTATGATGATACTTAGTTTCCTTCTAGGAAAATATTTAATCCAGAAGAGATGTACAATTTTACCATGAGTAAAAATCTAATTTTAACTTAAAATTGGTCTTAATCCAATTGTTTTAGGAATATTTCTTTCCTCATCTCTAAATGTATTTGCTGACAGTTTTGATTTCCACTTGATATTGTTAAGGTTTGCATGAAGGCTAACTAGAGACTTCACAATCCAGACAAATGTTGCAACTTAATTTTATGTTTAAAAGCATAATGGTCCAAGCCCCAGAATTTCAATATTATTTTCTATACAAACTCTTTTATTTTGGAGCTGAATATATGAATTGCCAAAAGTTTTATTTTGAAAACTGGTTTTCTTGGGTCCCTTTATATCAGAACAAGTAATGAAATCAATAAAATATTTTGGTTGGTGAAAAATACATATAGATGAGAACTTCTATGGTGCTGATTTTTAGTTTGTTGTTTTGTCTCTAATGTAAGCTGTGTAAAAACAGCATGCACTGTTTCTTTCCCAAAATAGCAGCAATTAGCATCACTCACAATCCTCTTTTATCAAATACATCCTCTTGGTTTGTAAAATTAAAATGCTAAAATGTTAATCCACCTCTTCAGTGTGTGTTCTTGTTCTATTTTCTCTGAAAACAATTTTTCTTTCTTTCTCACTTGAAGTTTTAGCTTGGGTTGCTTTTAATACACATTGTCATTCTTTTAGGGGATATTATCTATTTTCTGGCTTACACAGTAATTTGGTAATAATGTCTTATGCACTTGTCAGTCTTGCTCTTTTACTGGAGAATAAACACCATATATGCATGCAGTATTTGTGATAGTATGCTAATTAGGTACATGATTTTAATATCTTCCAAGGTAATAGATTCCAGCAAAGGAGCTATAAAAAACACCCTGCAGAGAACGAAAAGCCCCACGATGTAGAAAACTGTGACTTTCCATTAGCTAACACTATCCACTTCTTCCCAGGTAGTGCTAGTGGTAAAGAATTCGCCTTAAAGAACCCTCCTGCCAATGCAGGAGACAAGAGATGTGGGTTAGAACCCTGGGTTCCAAAGATCCTCTGGAGGAGGGTATGGCAACCTTCTCTAGTATTCTTGCCTGAAGAATTCCACAGGCAGAGGAACCTGGTGGGCTACAGTCCATGGGGTCGCTAAGAGTCAGACACTACTGAAGTGATTTAGCACACGATCAAACTTCACTGTTTTCAGCCACCTATGCATAATATTGAGAATGCAGATTGTATGGTGGAAGACTGGGCATGAGCTATATCATGTATTGGAAAAAAATATACTCTGGCCACCCAGTGTGAAGAGCTGACCCATTGCAGAAGCCCTGATGCTGGGAAAAATTGAGTGCAGGAGGAGAAGGGGGTGGCAAATGATGAGATGGCTGGATGGCATCATCAACTCAATGGACATGAATCTGAGAAAACTCTGGGAGATAGTGAGGACAGGGAAGCCTGGCGTGTTGCAGTCCATGAAATCACAAAGAGCAGACATGACTTAGCAACTAAAAAACAGCAACAATAAAAAAAAAAAAATGTAAATTTATTTTGTAATGTGTTAGGTTTCAAATACTATTAGAAATACAAGTGGGGCTTATGCATGCAAATGGATATAAGAAACTGGAGAGCAGGGTAGAAGACAAATTAGGTGATTGCAAGCATATAATATGATAATATCAACAAGAAAAAATAGGGGAGAGAGGGAATGAGGACTAGATTTCATCATCAGTAGTAAGTGTGCATAACAGAAGAAGAAAATTCCACTGATCTAAATACAAAACTAAAAGGCCAAAAGATCTAAGGGAGGAAGATGTCATATATATTAAATGCAACTAATAAATAACACATGATTATTATGGGGGTGGAATATATATTTTGGGGCAACAGTGAGTAAATGGATAATTTGTATGAGTTAGTTGGGTGATGCAGAAAAAGTAATTTTGGAATAGGTGGAATATTATCTGAAGAAAAAAAAAAAAAAACACTTCCTCACTGGGTTTTGAGTGTGTCTTACTTAATGTTATATCCCTTATTTTATAGTTATATATGTTAAGATATTCCTTTACTATTTTAAGACAAAAATTTAGATTGGTAGTCGCCAGAGTCAGGGAAGGAGGGGATATTTGAAATGGGTAAATGTTGCCAAAAGGTACAAACTTCCAGTGCTAAAATAAATACGTCCTAGGCGTGTACTATACATCATGGTGACTATAGTTAATGCTGTATCGTTTATTTGAAAGCTGCTAAGATAGTAGATGTTAAAAGTTCTCAACACAAGTAAAAAAAAATACTGTGTAGTGATGGATGTTAACTAGACAGATTGTAGTGATCATTTTGCAATATATACAAGCATCAGATCATGTTGTACAACTAAAACTAATGTAATGGTGTATGCCAATTATATCTCAATACAAAAGGAAACTTGTTTTCAATTTAGTCATGCAATACTTAATATCTATTTTAGTCAATTATTGGGATCTGAAGAATTGTAATTATTGTAACCTAAAGAACCAAATTTGACATATTAAAATTGGCCAAGTGATATCATGCATCTTTTCCCAAACCAATGGTTATACAAAAATGGATATAATGCCTATATTGGCTTATGTAGGCTTCGTTTCCTAACTCATCTACCGAGAGGAATGTTTAGTTACAGTGATTTGCTAAGATTGATTACGTACCACCCTGGAGCAGTTCCTCAAGCAATTGCTCATCCTGGAGCAATTATTCCAGAACCATATGGGAGAAATAACGCTCATAATAGAAACTTTATTCAAAGCACCCACTACACAGATCCAAAATGGGCATCTGATGAAGAAATAATAAACAAATGAATGTGTTATACTGCATTATTTCAAAGGGTAGACTAATACAAGCTTAATGAAAATAATATTTTTAGGATAAACCACAATCAATAGTTGTGAGCAATTAACATTGTATAAATGAAGGGCAAAGGAAAACGGGTTTAACTCAGGAAAAATTAAGATAGAATTACATGGGAGAAAAACAACAATAATTACATTATACTCTGTTGTGTTCTTTAGCAAATCAGAAGAACAGATGCTCCTAGCAAATGTAAAGTTAAAAAATATTAAATATTTCAGGTTTAATTATGAAAGTAATAAACTTTTGATATTACTATCAATATTTTTGACATGTTTCTTTCCATATACTTGGGAATTGAATATACTATTCAGGATGGAGAGAATACATTATCATAATGCTATTTGTCATCCTATACTCAGATGCCTCCAACTTCTTCCCACAAACACACTTGGCTATTTACAGCAGCTAATAAGGCAGTCAATAAGATCAGGATTAATTCTGGGAATTAAAGTTGGGGAATAATATAAGGGATTTTGCAGCTGCCACTGTGTAGTCTTTTGTATAATTATAACTTTAATTTTGTTCTGTATTTCAGAACAAGAACTATACTTTTTTTCCCTAAATTATAAGAAATAAAAACAAGTCCAGTTTTGACAAGTCATGTTATTATATTTTTACAGACTCTTTCTAAAATCTATTCTTTAGCATTAGGGAGAATTGAGTACACTAGTCCTCTGGGAGAGTTTTTATGATTCTTTTGTGTCTAAAAGAAATTATGAATAGAATTTTCCTCATTTCTTTCATTTTAAACTACATTTCATAAGGCTGGATAAGCATAATTTTTTTCCAGCTGTTTCTATGGCTGCTTATTTTTTTGAGCACAGTCTTTGCAGCACTGATTTCTAATTCATAGAACATTCAGTGCACATTGTTCTTACTCAGTATGCATATTACTAAAGAGTCTAAATTGGTTTTAGAAAGTTTAGGTACTTAAGACTATAATGGTGTATATAAGCTTATAGTCATCACTAAGATAAAGGGAAATGCAATTTTGCAAATGTTTTCTTTTAATTTTCTGGATTAGTTCCCCTTTTAAAAATGTTATGGATAAGAACATTTAGTTTATCAATTTTCTTGAAACAACAAATACTAGTCCTAAAAAATACACAATAGATTCACACTGTGGTAGCAATAAGAAGAAAGTTTGAAAATTAGAATGTTATATAAAAATTAATCATTCTTGATAAAACATTATTAGCATAATAGTAATTAGAGAGATAATAGTGTTTTTTGTGATGCTATTGACACATGATTCCAATTCCATTAAGTTGGTTCAAATCTATTTCCATTATCATTAAACAGTAAAAAAAAAAATATGTTATTTTTATCTTATTTTTCTAAAGGGTGAATTACACAAAATATACAAGATGACCTTTATGAGATCACTAATAATTGAGGACTTAGCAATTTTCTCCCAGTATTCCACTCCTACACCCCACATTGGTTTGACTTCTTTTTTCTGAAGCTCCCATATCCTCATATACTCTCTATATTTTCTCTCATCACCTTCCATTAGAAAAGAATTATATTTGAGAATATGATAAAATTAATTTATCATGAGAATAGAATGAGATAATCGAGACACAGAACTGGTGTAATATCTGCATATAGTAAACACTACATAAAAGTGGGCTTAAAACTCACCATTCAAAAAACAAAGGACATGGCATCTGGTCCCACCACTCCATGGGAAGAATATGGGGAAACAATGGAAATAGTGACAGGCTTTATTTTCTTGGGCTCCAAAATCACTGCAGATGGTGACTGCAGCCATGAAATTAAAAGATGCTTGCTTCTTGGAAGAAAAGCTATGACAAACCTAGACAGCATATTAAAAAGAGAGACATTATTTTGCCGGCAAAGGTGTGTCTAATCAAAGTTACAAGTTTTCTAGTAGTCATGCATGGACAGGAGAGTTGAAGAACAAAAGAATTTGATTATAAAGTTGTGTACATCAGGAAAAAAAATGGGATTGTTGAGATTGGTTTATTGCCAATATAATATATATATGAATCTCCTTGTCCACACTGTTGTATTACTTCCTCTATCAACACCAGGCAGCTCTATTTTGAAACAGAGAGAACAGAAAGTTGAATTCATGTAGGATTTGAAATTTGTTCAAGTTATGAAGCAAAATGACAGAGTAGTTAGAATTTGGTTTCAGTTCAGTTCATTTCAGTAGCCAGTCATGTCTGACTCTTTGAGACCCCATGAACTGCAGCATGCCAGGCCTCTCTGTCCAACATCAAATCCAGAGCCCACCCAAACTCGTGTCCATTGAGTCAGTGATGCCATCCAACCATCTCATCCTCTGTCGTCCACTTCTCCTCCTGCCCTCAATCTTACCCAGCATCAGGGTCTTTTCAAATGAGTTAGCTCTTCGCATCAGGTGGCCAAAGTATTGAAGTTTCAGTTTCAACATCAGTCCTTCCAAGGAACACCCAGAACTGATCTCCTTTAGGATGAACTGGTTGGATCTCCTTGCAGCCCAAGGGACTCTCAAGAGTCTTCTCCAACACCACAGTTCAAAAGCATCAATTTTTTAGCACTCAGCTTTCTTTATTTGGTTTAATGGAAAGCTATTTTAAAAATTATGGACCAGGAAATGTGAAATTAATAGTGAGAGATAAGCAATGAATGGATATAGTGAAAGTAGGAAAGCTCTGAACAAGCTTGATGAAGTTAAGTGAAAAAAAAAATAAAAAAGATATAAGGATGGGTTTGCAAGTGGAGATTTGGGTGGTTTGAGCAGTTTCAAAGATGGAAACAAGACAACTGATAAAATCCAAGTTATGATGTTTGCTATCTTTTATGTGTTTTATTACTGGACACAAGGAGAACAATTTTAAACATGGAAAATTTAAATCACTATAAGGTCAAAAGACTGACAGTTTATCCCATGGATGCTAGAATCACCAGGAGGTTATATGAAAAACAGAGATGAGAGAAACTCTTTAAATCAAGTGGCAGTGCTTAAAATTGCTCTGGTGGTGCAGTGTATGGGAATCTGCCTGTCAGTGCAGGGGACACAGATTCCATCTCTGGTCTGGGAAGATTCCACAAGCTGTGAAGCAACTGAACCTGTGCATCAGGGATGCTGAGCACTCACTCTAGAGCCCAGGAGCTGCAACGCCTGAAGCTCACGTACCTAGAGCCTGTGGTCCACAACAAGAGAAGCCACCACATTGAGAAGTCAGAGCACCACAATGAAGAGTACCTGCTGTTTGTCACAGCTAGAAAAAACAGGATGGTTATGAGAGAAACCCTTTGTTCTATGGGTCAGAGAAAGATGGCTCTGAACCTGTGGAAAGGCTTCTTTGAGGCCTGGCACATTCATAGATAGAATCCACTGCACAACAGAATATGAGTGTGGTGATCTATGGTTATTATTTCCCTGCTAACCAGGATATAGCTTACAATGGTGGAAATAACATAGGGTTTGGCATTCTATTAACCTTGATTACAATTCCAGTTCTTGCACATATCATATGCATGAACTTAAGTTTACTAAGAGGATTAGGAACAGTGTAAATAGTGCTTGATTCTTGGAGATGTCATTCTGCTCTTTTCTCTTGATAATGACAAACAACAAGAAACATATTTAAGAAATCTGTTCTACATTAATCTTCCAATCCTCAAAAGCTTTTTCTTTTTTCTTTTTTTTTTTGGTAATTTCCTTTAATCTTGTGGTCTCTAAATTTTCATGCTGAACTGAACTCCAGAGGTGGTTCTTCATAACAAATATCACCATCAAATTATAGAAATTCAGATAAAAGAAATCAAGGTTTGGAGTTTAGACTGTTTCACTTTTACAGCGTCACAGGTAATTATTATTCAGTATATTCAGTCAGACATATTTGGAGGATCTGAGTCCTCAACCTACTGTAGTTCTTAAGACAAGTTTTGAAGGCCACATTTCCCTCAGTTTTTGGAGAAACAAATTTAACTGAGTCAACAAATTCTCTTACAAGAAAGGTAACTATATGACGTGATGGTATATATTTAGCATAACTATAGTAATCATTTCACTGTGTATATGTATAGCAAAGTATCATATTGTATGTGTGAAATATATGCAGTTTTTATTGAAAATAAGATTTAATGACTACATCATTGAGACGAAATTCTAAATTTTGAAGCAGCTATATATTTCCTTGGCTTCCCTGGTAGCTCAGATGGTAAAGCGTCTGCTTACAATGCGGGAGACCTGGGTTTGATCCCTTGGTTGGGAAGATCCGCTGGAGAAAGGAATGTCATCCCACCCCAGTATTCACGCCTGGAAAATCCCATGGACCAAGGAGCCTGGTGGGCTACAGACCATGGGGTCGCAAAGAGTCAACACGACTGAGTGACTTCACTTCACTTCTTCATATATTTCCTAACTTCTGAATAACTGCTTCTAGTTTTCAATATGTCAGAAATGTATATGGGTCACTGATAATGGGAAGCAGAATTCATAAAACCACATAAGAATGTTCTGTTTCTTAAAACAAACAATGTATTCTCAGAATAAAATCACCAACAGCCATAATATGAAGAACAATATTTTAGTCCAAAGAAGTTAAAAAAAAAAATAATCAACAAAAAACTGATACTATGCTAAATGTGTCAGGATAAGAGCAGTTTCACAGCCATTCAATTATGCAGAGATTGTTCATTTCACTCTAAAATCTCTAAAAGTATCAGCTCAAAACTTATTTATCAGGAAACTTGAATTTGCTCAAAGATAGTCATCTTGTGTACAAAGGTACCTGGAAATTAACTGTTAAAGAGTACATGATCAGGATCACAGAGAATAATAAGTCTCTTATTTATAGAGAAATGAGAATATGTAAACATAAACTTGGCAGTGAGATTGAGATGTTATCTTCAATCAGGTGGTACTAGGATGGCTGATCCTGAAGGGAGTCTATGTATTTTCTTTGAAGAGGCACACTTGTAGGGCAGACTGATTGAGCTCAAAGTCCAGCTCCACCCTTCTCTGTAATAGAGCTTGTAAGTCATGCTCAAAATGCTTGACTCTCTCTCTTCTGACCCATCTCACCCATTGTCTTCACCTATTTCCTGTAATCACTAATAAGACAAAAAAATGGAGATGAAAGCAGGACTACTTCTTCTATCACAAGACTTGAGAAAAACAGGGCATTGTATTTTAGATCTTGAAAGAATTATTCTCCTTTGAGATGGTGGTACTAAGGACAGAGATAAAGATTTGACACTGAATAAATTTATGCAGTGACCTCCTTGTTGAAAAATAAGTTTTCTTCCCCTAAACTGCTTTTGTTTGGTTTTTCCTCTATTCTTGATGTAAAAGGCAGTCAAATTAAGTCTGCACAAATATGATGTAATTTCCATGACTTTATTGTTGTTGTTTAGTTGCTGTGTTGTATCCAACTCTTTGCAACCCCATGAACTGGAGCACCCCAGCCTCCTCTGTCCATGGGATTTCCCAAGCAAGAATACTAGAATGGATTGCCATTTCCTTTTCCAGAGGTTCTTCCCGACCCAGGGATCAAACCCATGTCTCCTGCATTGTCAGGCAGAATCTTTACCATTGAGCCACCAGGGAAGCCCTCCAATGAGTTAATTTCAATAATGCAGCGGCCATACACAGTCATGTGGGAATAAAGATGGGAGTTTAAAGAGAAGCAATTTTTGTTCCATATTCATTCACTTTTAACTTATGAAGTAGAAGCAGGACATCAATATGAAGTTTGACTTGATGGCCAGGAATAAAGACTTTAGTGACCCAGGATGGAGCTTACAATGGTGAAGAACATAGAAAATAGTGTAATTACTGACACATTACTGAACGAGGACTGGAAACAAGTTTCTCTTTATGAAGTGTAGCAGAGCAGTTATTTTCAAGCAATACTTGAGCATTAGACTGTCCTTGCTAAACCTGAAATTCCCGGACCTTAGATCAATCAAAGAATTTTGATTTCCAAAAATTAGAATGTCAACAAGTAAAGAAGTTATTGTTAAGAACAAATACAATGGAGAGTGGGGAAATTATATGATTTCCTAATAGCTTTTTTTAATGGAAAAATTAATAGATTTTTATGTTTTTGAGCAAAAACAAACACATTTGTTTTAAAAATAAAATAAACATATAAAGTAATAATGTCATAATATTTACCAGAAGTCATACTATTTTTGTCTTAGAAAACCTAATATTTTGTAATGAGAGCTATTGTTTTTATCTTTGAAATATTAGGAATGCATCTGGGTGGGGAAGATCCCTGGGAGAAGGAAACGGCAACCCACTCCAGTACTCTTGCCTGAAAAACTCCATGGACTGTTGACTGAGGAGCCTGGTAGGCAAGAGTCCATGGATTTGCAAAGAACTGGACACAACTAAACGACTTCACTTTCACTTTACCTTAATGTAAGTTTTTCAATAAATGTAAAAATACTTCTAACTTTAAAAGTTTACTCAATTCAATTACATGCATTACAGAAGTGAGACAATTATAATGACCATTACTGTTATCAAATGGAAGAGTGGACACAATTACTCTTTCTTGAATAGAGTGTTTCTCAAGAGATTGATCACAAAGTTTAGATGAGCAGGATTTGTTAATAGAAAAACCTGGCCCACACATCCCCACCCCCTTGGCCTGGTCCCCTTCCCAACTTTCAGTTACCCCAACAATATTAATACATAACATTTTGTATCTTGTCTCTCAGGTTGACAATTCTTGATTTACTATATAAAAGTTATACTTTGTATATTTGTTCTGTCTATATGTTGTCCAGTAATTAAGCAACATGTTCCCATGGAAAAAGCCTGAAATAAAATCCTAACTGGTACATACAAGTGATCTTGAATAACATATGTAGCTATATGCATGGTTTAATTCCAAAATGAAAATAGTAATAATATAATTTACCTTAAACGAAACAACAAATCAATATTTTTGGGAAAATATACATATATTTGTGTGATGCTATGTGATGTATATTTATATATGCTGCTGCTGCTGCTAAGTCGCTTCAGTCGTGTCTGACTCTGTGTGACTCCATAGACAGCAGCCTTCCAGGCTCCCCCATCCCTGGGATTCTCCAGACAAGAGTACTGGAGTGGGTTGCCATTTCCTTCTCCAAAGCATGAAAGTGAGAAGTGAAAGTGAAGTCACTCAGTCGTGTACGACTCTTAGCGACCCCATGGACTGCAGCCCACCAGGCTCCTCCATCCATGGGATTTTCCAGGCAAGAGTACTGGAGTGGGGTATCATTGCCTTCTCCATATGTATATATATGTACATACAAAAATCCATATGTATTAATATATATAAATCATATATACATACATGTAATAAGTAGCAATGAAATTTTGGAAAAAAAATGCATTGTAAATCACAAGCAACTGATGCATATTAGCTCCCTCTTACCCTTTGAGCAAAACAAAAAATTGTATAGGCTAGCATGTTAAGGCATGAAGTGGTACAGTTAGTTAAACATGTTGATACATTTTGGGGACAAAGATGGTAATGCAAATCTACCAACTAAATCATATTTTTCCAAACTATTAATGTTATGAAAGACCATACTGAAGGTATAAAAGATCAAAGGAGACTTGAGTTACATAAGTAAATGCAATGCTTGACCTTTCAATGGGCCCCAGATTGAACTGACCAATAAACAAACAAAAAATAAAATAGGTATACAATGTACATGGGGTAAATTTGAAAATAGATTGTATATTAGGTAGTATTAGTGTCAGTATTAAATCTCTGGTGCAATAACTGCATCATGATTCTATGCTCTGTACTTCAGCAATGCTGAAGTACATAAAGTGTCAGGAAGTACATAAATTGTGCAGATTTCAAGTGGCTAATAAAGGGGAAAGAGAGAAAGAAAGAAAATGAGAAACTGAGAGATTAGAACTGATGGTGTCACCATCAGTTAATGGACATGATCTTGGGCAAACTCAAGGAGATGGTGAGAGACAGGGAACCCTGGTGTGCTACAATCCACGGGGTTATGAACAGTCGGACACGACTTGGCAACTGAACAACAACAACAAAGATGTTAAAATTTCATGAAACATAAATAAAGGGCTTTTCAAATTTTTTAAAAATGGAAAATAATTTAAAAATTTCAAAGATGCACATTTAGGGGGTGATTTAGGAAATGATATTTTAGGGTATAAAATTTAATTTTTTTGATGTATGATCCCTTATTAATTGATTTTTGTTGCTTTCCTAAGCTATAGGTAATGTTTTCTCCAATTTTGCAGTTCTATTAAGATTTTCAACTAAGCATTATCAACTTAAATACGATAAAAGATATGACCTCATATTATAACTCAGAAACATAAAAGAATGCTAAACTAGGAAAGA
Source organism: Budorcas taxicolor (assembly GCF_023091745.1). Taxonomy (NCBI): domain Eukaryota; kingdom Metazoa; phylum Chordata; class Mammalia; order Artiodactyla; family Bovidae; genus Budorcas; species Budorcas taxicolor. The sequence continues at coordinate 48,883,480 of NC_068929.1, read as the reverse complement.
GGCTTAGTCAAGAGCAGAATTAGGTTGATTTAAATATTAAAAAAAAGTATCTTAAAGATAAAAGTAACTATTTATGTAAATTGAAGGGATTGCAAACATTAAGAGCTGATTTTTTAGTGCTTTCATTTGACTTCCTAAACTAAAACCTACAAAAAGAATAGTAAAAAATAAATGTCTGCTGTTTTCAATTACTATTTTTAAAATTTAGTTACAAAAAGAGTTACATCATTTTAAGTTATGAAAATACAGAATGTGTCACTGATTGCCAGTTGTTGTTCAGATCCAGTCTTAGTCACATTAATCTGAAGAGAGAGATTATGATTTTTTCAAAGTTGGATGCCTTTCAAAACACTTTTTTTCACTAATTATTTTTGGAATTTTAGGGAGTCAGGAGCAGTTGAATTGACTTATAACGGGATTAAGAATGAGAAAGAAACATCTGCTCCTGTCAACATTGTTATTTTCCATAAGCATCAATTTTATAGAGAGCATTTTTATTTTTATTTCAAAAGAATTTGGCTCTAGCAAATTTAAATATTCTCATTAATAACTTGCAGATACACTGTCATTGTAGCTGTAACTAATTTTGCAGTCATGTAGAAGTCTAGAATGGTGGTAAGAAAAAAACTCTGTTCCCAAAAGGAACTGACCAAAAAAAAAGCAAAAACAAAAACAGGTATAATAATACCAGATGATTGTGTTTCCCTATTACAATGAAAGCTGCATCCAAGTACAATGTCTCCTTTCTTTTCTTGACACAAAGTTTACAGAATGCTTCTGAGGCACTCAATGAATCATTAGCTCCTATTTTTACATGTACTAATTCAGAAACAATCAGTTGCCACGTTCTAGTGATCCAAATTTGCATTTTTTAAGTCATCAACAGGCTCTCAGTGGTAAAGAATCTGCCTGCCAATGCAGGAGACTTGAGTTCCATCCCTTGGGTTGGGAAGATCTCCTGAGGAAGAAAATGGCAACCCACTTCAGTATCTTGCCTGGGAAATCCTATGGACAGAGGAGCCTGGTGGACTACAGTCCATGGGGTCGCAAAAAGTCATACAACTTAGCGACTGAACAACAACAAATAGAATGGTACAGAGAATGTCATGTGAACCAGGCATTGCAGAGTCACATTCCATCTCATTTCAAAATGATGAACTTTCACGTTACCTAGATTTTCTATTTCTCATTTTGCTTGTGTAAAAAATAAAATAATAATAGTCCATACTACATAAAATCATTGTCTATAATTAATAAATGTAAAGCATAAAGACAGCCATGCAAGTACTTATAAAAGCATTCATATTTCCATTTCCTTAAAATCTTCTGCACAAATCTAAGCACTTGAGATCTCTCTGTCTCTCTCTTCTGCCTTCTCTTCTCTCATTTTTAGATACATCAGTTATCTCTTATCATCTATTTATTTAGCTCCTCCTTTTGTGAAGTTTCCTCTCATATTACCTAAATAAGTAATTATTTTTAGGTTCAAATTTTGTCTCTTAATGTTTAGTTTTTAGCTGTTAAAAAAACAACAAGCATACATTTAAGTAAGAAAAAGAAATTATGCAAAGAAGCTATTGCAATAGGAGAATGCTCTAACCACAAGATCTGCCATCTCAAAATCAAACTAAAAGATGTATTATTATAAGGAAGGGTAGGCAGGGCTGAAAGGAACTTTGTAGGGAAATTTTACAGCAGTAGGGGGGCGAACAGACAGTATTTTTAGGGTTGTTTAAAAGAAATTGTTTTCCATGAAATCAACCTGTTCTCAGTTGAATTGCCAGGTGTTCTGCATCTTAGTTCTTGTTTCAGTTTAGGGGCAAATATGTCTAGGTATATGCAAGGACGAGAAAAGGCTTAGTAAACTATGGTCAAATCTAGTTAGTGGACAATTAAGACTTACTCATGACCTGTCTCTCCTCTGCTGGCCAGTAATCAAAAGGTCCCCACTTCAAAATAAAAGATATGGAATACTGAACTATTGTTCATTGTGATTCCAGAGAAAAATAAGGAGAATGAAGTTCATCACAGAGGAGACAGAGAATAAGAGATAAACATTTGTCAAATAATAAAGGTTACTTATTTGATTCTAAATCACTCAAGGACAATATATCTTCAGAAGCGGATGCAGGAAGTAATGTCAAGATAATACCAGTAATAATATTTATTATTATTATTATTATTATATACAGATATATATGTTAGTTGCAATTAGTACTGCAACTGGCTGATAGAAGTTATTTTTTCAAGGATACTTATATCCTAGAATAAGAAAATGAGCAGTAAAACTTTCAGTTACATGACAGCTAGAATCATTTTTCCCCAAAAGTTTAATTTTTTAAATTTATGCATATTTCTATTTTTGATAGGTGTTAACATAAAAATATACTTAGTGTTTGCTAGTATATTTAAGTTTTAGCACATCAAATATTTATTTATGATAAAGAAAGCATCATATATGGTGTATTTTAACAGAGGTGGCTTATATAATCTTTATACGAACTTGGTTATAGTTAATATATAAATATATGTAATCATATATTCACACATATAAATAAATTTTAGAATATATGAGTACCTAACATATGTTACTAAAGGCATTATAGTTAATGGGAAAGAAAGGATCATTTACTCAGTGATGCTGTGGAAATTTCCTAACTCTGGTAAGAACAAAAATAAAAAATTAGTGTGAATAAACACATACCAATTCATGTTGAAAAAGATTTGTTTGAATCCAAAATGAATGTTTTTTACATCTGAATTGGGAAATTAAGAGTGATTTCTAGCATCTCTTTTAATAATTTATTCAATAAACTTTTCTTTAATAATAAAAAGAAATAAAAATTATAATTCATTAATTTTGTGAGAAGCTATTAATCACCTCTAATTATATAAAATTCTGACATTTCCTTCTTTCAGCCAGTCATATCAATTAGGACATTCATTGTTAGAAAATTTGATGAATAAATATATAGATAAGTAGATAAAAGTTTTTAATTTACTTTTGATTGAATGTGATTACTGAGACCTTGAGAAGTTGAAAATGGAAAAGCTATTCTAAAAGTCAGTATTCATAGAACAATCTTAAACACGTTGCTCTGATTCATTAGAATTTTCTAAACTCTGAAATATTTATAGAGACAGAGATAATGTTAAATATCCATTTATGCAGATAAAGATATAGGTAATTATAAAGTATATGTGCATACACATATGCATACATATTTGTATAGATAAATGATAGATGGCTAGATAGATAAATAGCACTTTTTATATGTTTTCCATTGGAGTTCATGTACTTTTGCTTTTGTAGTGAGAGAAACTGGAAATTTTTTCTTGATTTTTTTTTTCTTCAAGGAAATTGCAGATGTCAAGTGAACATTTCATGAAAGAAAGGGCACAATAAAGATAGAAATGGTAAGGAACTAACAGAAGCAGAAGAGGTTGAGAAGAGAAGGTAAGAATACACAGAACTATACAATAAAGGTCTTAATGACCTGTATAATTACAATGGTGTAATCACTCACCTAGAGCCAGATATCCTGGAATGTGAAGTCAAGTGGGCTTTAGGAAGTATGACTATGAATGAAACTAGTGGAGGTAATGGAATTCCAGCTGAGCTCTTTCAAATACTAAAATCTGATGCTGTTAAAGTACTGTGATATTAGCAAACTTAGAAAACTCAGCAGTGGTCACAGGAGTAGAAAAAGTCAATTCTCATTCAAATCCCAAAGAAAGGCAATGCCAAAGAATGTTCAGACTACTGTACAATTGTGCTCATTTCACATGCTAGCAAAGTTATGCTCAAAATCCTTCAGGATAGGCTTCAGCAGCACATGAACAAAGAAATCCCAGATGTACAAGCTGCGTTTAGGAAAGGGAGAGAAACAAGAGATCAAATTGCCAACATCCATTGGATCATAGAGAAAGCAAGAGAATTCCAGATAAACATCTGTTTTGTTGACTACACTAAAGGCTTTGACTGTGTAGATCACAACAAACTGTGGAAAATTGTTAAAGAGATGGGAATACCAGACCACCTTACGTGTATCCTGTATGGACTTCCCTGGTGGCTCAGATGGTAAAGCGTCTGTCTACAATGCGGGAGACCCGGGTTCAATCCCTGGGTTGGGAAGATCCCCTGGAGAAGGAAATGGCAATCCACTCCAGGACTATTGCCTGGAAAATCCCATGGACAGAGGAGCCTGGTAGGCTACAGTCCATGGGGTCTCAAAGAGTCAGATATGACTGAGCAACCTTCACTATATCACTTACCTGTATCCTGAGCTACTGGCATGCAGAACAAGAAGCAACAATTGTTACCAGACAATTGGATAATGGATTGGTTCCAATTTGGGAAAGGATTATGTCTAGGCTGTATTTTGTCACCCTGCTTATTTAACTTATGCCCAAAGTTGTTGTTGTTGTTGTTCAGTCCCTCATTTGTGTCCAACTCTTTGTGACCCCATGGACTGCAGCATGCCAGGATTCCCTGTCCCTCACCATCTCCTGGAGTCCACCCAAACTCATGTCCATTGAGTCAGTGATGCCATCCAACCATCTTGTCCTCTGTCATCCCCTTCTCCTCCTGCCTTCAATCTTTCTCAGTCAGAGTCTTTTCTGATGAGTTGGTCCTCTACATTAGGTGGCCAACGTATTGTAGCTTGAGCTTCAACATCAGTCCCTCCAGTGAATATTCTGGGTTGATTTCCTTTAGGATTGACTGGTTTGATCTCCTTGCTTTCCAAGGGACTCTTGAGTTTTCTCCAACACCACAGTTCAAAAGCATCATTTCTTTGGCACTCAGCTTTCTTTAGGGTCCAACTTTCACATCTATACATGACTATTGGAAAGTCCAAAGCTTTGACTAGACAGACCTTTGTTGGCAAAATAATGTCTCTACTTTTTAATATGATGTTCCACTGTATCATAGCTCTCCTTCCAAGGAGCAAGTGTCTTTCAATTTCACGGCTGCAGTCACCATCTACAGTGACTTTGGAGACCAAAAAAATAAAGTCTGTCACTGTTTCCATTGATTTCCCATCTATTTGTTATGAAGTGATGAAAGTAGATGCTATGATCTTTGTTTTTTGGATGATGAGCTTTAAGCCAACTTTTTTACTCACCTCTTTCACCTTCATTAAGAACCTCTTTAGTTCCTCTTTACTTTCTAACATAAGGGTGATGTCATCTATGCAGAGTACATCATGTGAAATGCTGTGCTGGATGATGTGCTTGATTGCAAGCTGGAATCAAGTTTGCCAGGACAAATACCAACAACCTCAGATATGCAGATGACAAGACTTTAATGGCAGAATGTGAAGAGGGACTAAAGGGCCTCTTGTTAAGGGTGAAAAAGAAGAGTGAAAACCTGGCTTAAAACTCAACATTCAGAAGAACTACGATATTGCATCTGGTGCCATTAATTCCTGGTAAATAGAAGGGGAAAAAGTGACACCTTTTTTTCTTGGGCTCCAGAATCACTGAAGATGGTGACTGCAGCCATGAAATTAAAAGATGCCTGATCCTTGGAAGACAATCTATGACAAAAATGGATAGCATACTAAAAAGCAGAGATATTAGTTTGCCAACAAAGGTCTGTACAGTCAAATCTATGGTTTTTCCAGTAGTCATGTATGGATATGTGAGTTGAACCATAAAGAAGGCAGAGTGATGAGAAATTGATGCTTTTGAACTATGGTGTTGGAAAAGATTCTTGAGAGTCCCTTAGACTACAAGAGATCAAATCAGTCAATCTTAAAGGATATCAGCCCTGAAAATTCATTGGAAGGACTCATGCTGAAACTGAAACTCTGATACTTTGACCACTTGGTGTGAAGAGTGGACTCAGAAAAGATCCTGATGCTGGGAAAGATAGAAGGCAAAAGGAGAAGGGGGCAGCCAGGATGAGTTGGTTAGACAGTATCACCAACTCAATGGACATGAATTTGAGCAAACCCCAGGAGACAGTGAAAGATAGGAAAGCCTGGTATACTGCAGTCGACAGGGTCATGAAGAATCAGACAGAACTCGGCAACTGAACAACAACAACTGGAAACATTTTAATAATTTTTAATCAGTGTTTATTTGCATACTTTAAAATATCTTATCAATTCCCTGAATTTAGAATGATTGACAATATATTTTGTTTACAATTTCTGCTTTCTTTGCTAGTTGTTTTGTTTTTACTCAGTAATTTTCATTCATAGTGGCTGAATAAAAGTTGCAATTGATAATAACAAGATTAGCACAATGAAATACAGCAAACACTTCATACTCAGTGTTTTCTAACAAGGCAACATTTCTCAAATCATCTTCCATGGAATATAATATTTGTACGAGGTCAATAACTATTGGGTGAAAATGCATTCCATAGATAGATAAGGTTGATATATATTGTATTATACAGTATTAAACCGATCTTGTTAATCTAGCACTCCTCAGAGCTATTCACATAATTTATGGATCTGATATTAAAAAGAGGAATCATATATAGCATTTCCATAGACTTATGTACCATGGATCATACTTTCCTAAACCTTCTATTTTATCCCACTATCACTTCTTTTTTTTTTTTTTCCCCACTATCACTTCTGATTACTGAAGTTTCTCTAGCTCACTCAAACTAAGGGCTATAACTATAGAAATGAAACTTTCCTTATACTAACTGAATTTGTGGCATATTCCCATCAACCACAGTTTTATACATATGCATTATGTAATTTGCAGAAATGAATGAAATCATTATGAATAAAAATATTTTAAGCACCATTAAAAGGAAAAACATTAAGTCACCCAGTCATGTCTGACTCTTTGCAACCCCATGGACTGTGACCACTAGGCTTCTTTGTCCATGAGATTCTCCAGACAATACTGGAATGGGTTGCCATGTGGTCCTACAGGGGATCTTCTCAACCAAGGATCGAACCTGCATCTTCTGAGTCTCCTGCATTGGCAGGCGGATATTTTACTTTCTGAGCCATTAAGGAAGCCCTTTACGTCCCCCAGGTCTTCGAAAAATTTATTATTCCTTCATTGCTGCTGCAGATATTTCTGACTCATGAAGTATAAGAGAGTATCTATTGAGTCCTTTTCTTATATAGAAAAATGGACCCCCAAACAGGTACTTCTAGTAATAAATATATAAACTTAGTCTTTAAATTTTCCCATACAAAATAATTATAATGTTACTGAATATTGACTTGAAAATAAACACTTGAATAGTACTGGGTTTTTTTTGCAATTTTTCAGAGGCTCTCTATGTAGATCCTTATTTCCTAGAAAAATCTTTAAAGTGTGTAGACAAATAGTTTACTTAATGTTAAATCTGATTCAAACATGTTATTTTTTTAAGGAATAATCCTTATGTTTGAGTACATTTGTTTCTCTTTTTTGGGCATATAGTTTTTAAATGTTAAAATAATTAGGTTTTTAAAAAACTGCAAGTGTGGTTACAAGTGTAATAAATTTTCTTCCCAAATATACTTCATCCAGTTCCCTAATTATTAAAATCTTACATTACTATGTCATTTATCTCAATTAGTAAAGCAATATTAATAGATTATTGCTAACTAAAAATCAAACCCTTTGACATGTCCCCATTAAGGCTTATGGTATGTTTGTTTTTAATATAAAATATGTTTTAATTTCAGTAACTATGAGCTGTTTCAGGTTCATGTGGTATATTTCCTGCCAGTGTTCCATTTGATTTTGAAATGATATTAGTTTGCATTATTCTAAATTATTGTTGGCAGGTCTTAAAGAGGAGAGAGTTTGTATTCAGCTTGAATTTGCCTCTGAGAGTATCCCTTGTCTCCTCTTTATCTTTGCTTTAAAAGGATATGAACCCGAGTTATCTGATAACATATTAATGGGAAAAGGTGTTGCAGTTTTTACCAATTTCTGTCCACTGCTAAATGGAAAACATGTCTGTCAGGAACTCGAAAGGAAGATTTGGGTTTATCCTGAGAAAACTAACCACTCTGACAGCTTTACTCCTATAGTACCTACAGAGGTTTGCAGCATATCTGAATTTGAAAGGAAAAAAAAAAAACACAGAATGTTAAGCTATATTTGCAAAATGTGATTCCCACAGATGTCAAAAATACTGTCTCTCTAATTTTACCTTCATTATGAAATGCCTTCGGGCTCAGCCTGTATAACTTTTCTATGAAGCACTTAATCTCTACCCAGGCCCCTTAGGAAGATGTAATAGCAATCAGTAAATAACAGTGCAGAAGCTGTTGATTACTATTGAATAAACTAAAATGCTTTCCATACATTGCAAACTAAAAATGGATCACTCTCATCACTATCTTTTTTTAATGACATTTTAAAGTCTAAGGGCCTTATTAATCAATGGTTTATATGATGTTTCCAAAGATACGCATGTACCTTGCTTAGAAAACAGAAGAGAAGCAGATATAATGAGACTCTTCTGAGGAAATTAAATTAAATCAGTATTCATAAACATTAGGTACTTGATAGAGAATAAGAAAAAAAAGAAGAATGCTAAAAAATTAAAAAAAAATAATGGGGAAAAGAGAGTGAAAGAAAAGGAAATGATTATTAGACAACAATGACAGATCCTTTGATGGTTAGTTTCTCAAAACTATTTTTAATAGGCATGTTACCTTTTTACATTAAAAAATGAGGATTTTGGAAAAAAAATCACTTGTTCATGTCCTCATAAGGAGTATGGTTAAGGCCAAATGTTGAAACCATGCCTATTTGGCTCCAGAATTTGTGCTTTGCTCACTCTACAGAAAAACCCTGACATATTGGCAATTTGATAACATTTTAAACATAACGATGGCATTTAGTTGTTATTTGCAAAGGAGGAAGTTTAGATTTTTGCTTTTAGTTTATATTCCATATGGCTTTATCAAAATTATGAATATACTTATAGAAAAGTTTTTAAAGACAATTTTAATATAGTGAGTAAAAACCAAAAGATGAATATTTATTAAAATATTACATTTATGGGGCTTCCCAGGCAGAGTTAGCGGAAAAGAATCCACCTATCCATGCAGGAGACATAAGAGACTTTGGTTCTGTCCTTGAGTAGGAAGATTCCCTGGAGGAGGAAACGGCAAAAACAGCAGTATTCTTGCCTTGAGAATCTTGTGGACAGAGGAGCCTAGTAGGCTAGCAATTGACAATGAGGTCTCAAAGAATTGGAAATCTCTAAGCACACATATATACAGTGTTTACATTCTTAAACATTTTTATGGAAGAATAGACAGATATTAAATGGCACATATTTATGCTACACAATTTGAAAAGTTTTGAAATTTTGATCACTCATGAAATCATCATCGCAATCAAGATGCTGAGCACATCTACTTATGTTGTTCTCATCAGTATCACCATTCAAGTTAAATATGAGTCATCCAGTTTTCTTCTCTTATCCTCCTTAGCTTTAACCTCCATCAAATAGCCATTTAATTCCAACACAAGTAAATTTTAAAAAGTTTTATCTGACTGAAAAGGTGTCATTTGGTGGCATTTTATTTAGAAAGGATTATATCCAAGAAGTAAGTGCTTTTTATTTCAAGAGACCTTTCCTTTGTGCTTATGCATGCATTTATACTTTTAAAGCTTTATGCTTACTTAATGTTTTTAATGATTATTCAATTTCAAAATCATCCTGCTCAGAATTTTCAAGGTATCCCAATGATTTTCCAGCAAATTCTGCTGCTATTAAGAAGTGTGTATGCAACCCTCCTCTTACAACCTCTTTAATTTTGGAAAAAGCTTTTCTTAAAAAGATATGAATTAAATCTTTATCTCTGGCAAAGTAGCATATATTGTTCTTTGCATTGTCTGTTTGAGATTCTGTGAGCCAGGTATTGGGAATTAAGTGATTTACTTTCTATGCCTCTTTTCTGACTTTTCTATCTTTGTTTCATGCTCAAGGACCTTCTAAGTAATCCTTTAGTTACAATCACTCCATTTAGCACGTCTGTTGAAACTTTTAAGCTTCCCAGGTGGCTAATGGTACAGAATCATTCGGCCAATGCAGGAGCCATAGAAGACATGGATTTGATCCTGGGGTCAAAAAGATCCCCTGAAGGAAGAAATGGCAACCCACTCCAGTATCCTTGCCTGGAAAACGCCATTGACAGAGGAAACTAGCAGGCTACAGTCCATGTGGTTTCAAGGAGTTGAGCACGACTGAGCATGCACATACATTGAAACTTTCATCCTTGATTTGTGTTTTAGTATTATCATGATGTGATATTATGATGTGAGAGTTGGACTATAAAGAAAGCTCTGGGCTGAAGAATTGATGCTTTTGAACTATGATGCTGGAGAAAAGACTCTTGAAAGTCCCTTGGACTGCAAAGAGATCCAACCAGTCCATCCTAAAGGAAATCAGTCCTGAATATTCATTGGAGGTACTGATGCTGAAGCTGAAACTCCAATACTTTGGCCGCCTGATGTGAAGAACTGGCACATTGGAAAAGACTTTGATGCTGGAAAATATTTAAAGCAGGAGGAGAAGGGGATGACAGAGGATGAGATGGTTGAATGGCATCACCAACTCAATGGACATGAGTTTGAGTAAACTCCAGGTACTGGTGATGGACAGGAAAGCCTGGTGTGCTGCAGTGCATGGGGTCACAAAGAGTCAGATACAACTGAGCAACTGAACTGAACTGAATATTATCAAATATATCCAACAATAGTATTTTATCACTTCCTATGAGATAGTGGTTCTTTTTGTTCATTTTCACACTAGTGTGGTACATGGCATTTGAAAAATATCACTTAATCCAGTATTTGATTTTTGTTAAGTAGTACACAGTTAAAATTATATTTTGAACTTAAAAAAAAAAAAAAAATCTAAGCCTCCATTGTATCTCCTTAAGGTTGGTTTTGTTCAGTTGCTAAGTCATGTCTGACTCTGCAACCCCATGAAATGCAGCATGCCAGGTTTCCCTGTCCTTCACTATATCCCAAAGCTTGCTCAAACTCATGTATATTGAATAGCTGATGCCATCCAACCATCTCATTCTCTGTCGCCCCTGTTCTCCTCTTGCCATCAATCTTTCCCAGCATCAGGGTCGTCTTGAATGAGTCAGCTCTTTGCATCAGGTGGCCTAAGTGTTGGAGCTTCAGCTTCAGTATCAGCCTTTTCAAGGAGTATTCAGGGTTGATCTCCTTCAGGTTACTGAATGAATTTCCTATGGCAATAAGATTTTTGTATATAACATATGAAATACAATTTATAAATATTAACATTTGAACACATTAAATTTTTTTAAAAAATGGAGATATTTTAATAGAGACACATTGAAAATTGAATTAAAATTTGCAAATCTTGTTTGTGTGCTACCTTTAGAAACTATAGAGCATATAGGTTTCTCACAATAACCTGAAGAACAACTTGTGATTTGGATCCTCAGGACTGAATGTGCTACAAAGCTTCTTTTCCTGATGCTGGTATGTTTAATCTTACTTATGATTGAGGTTTTTTAGCAATATTTTGACACTTACTTAAAATTATAGTGGAGGTTTTCTTCTTTTCTTTAAAAATTTGAATAATCGATGTTTCTCCAAGATTTTTATTTCTTACATAACTAAACCAGTCATCAACCAACCACATGAAAAGAACCAATGCAAATGTTAGAAAGTTTTTGTTTTGTTTTCTAAATTATAGATGTATTTTTCTAATGTAATGATATTCTGTTTTATGAAGTATATATTGCTAGTTTTAATAAAACTAATATTAACAAATGGGTAACTACAAGCAACTGTGTATGTGTATTCTTGCATTCTGTGTCATTTTCTCTAAGTTATTTGAAAGTTAAGCTTCATTAAAAAATTCAAAAAAATTGAAGCTAATACATTTTGAATCTGGTATATCGGGAATGGAGCTTCCCTGGGTTGGAAAGATCCCCTGGAGGAGGAAATGACAACCCATTTCAATATTCCTTTCTGGAAATTCCATGGACAGAAAAGCGTGGCAGGCTATTGTCAATGGGACAAAAAATCAGACACAACTCAGCAACTTAGCATGCACACACATATAAGGAACAGCTAATATATGATTATCAAAAGCTTTCAAAGGTATTTGTTATACATCATGGTGCACTAAAATAAGTGTTCTGTGAACTGTTGCTTTCAGTAAGTTTCTGTAAACTCTGTTGATATGTTCTTCAAATTAAGAAAAGGAATGATGAAAACTTGCCTCATGCATTCATTAGATTGTCCCTTGAAGAAAATTTAAATCCTAGGTACTTCAAATATTTGCTGTATCTTAACTTTAAACTTAGCTACTTAATCTGAAAATGTATTTCTATTCCACTTAAAATTTTAAATTGAAATGAAAATTTTAAATTTTCCGTGGAATGATACTAAAGTTTGGAAATTTACTGTGAATTAACATTGCCTTTAACCACCTGAGGAGAAGGCAATGGCAACCCACTCCAGTTTGCCTGGAAAATCCTATGGACGGAGGAGTCTGGTAGGCTGCAGTCCATGAGGTCCCTGAGTCGGACATGACTGAACGACTTCCCTTTCACTTTTCCTTTCATGAATTGGAGAAGGAAAGGGCAACCCACTCCAGTGTTCTTGCCTAGAGAATCCCAGGGATGGGGGAGCCTGGTGGGCTGTCGACTATGGAGTTGCACAGAGTCGGACATGACTGCAGCGACCTGGCAGCAGCTTGGCAGCAGCTTGGCAGCTAACCACCTGAAGTTTGTTTCAAATTTTCCCTTTTAGTTACAGCTGTTGGGAAGGCTTGCTCCAATGCATACAGCACAGCTATACAGACATTCAGAACTCTACTGTTCTCAATGTGCAGGAAAACGTAGGTGTCCTGTCATTGCTGTCAGAGAATTCCTTGTTTCTCTGTACAACAGACTGTTCCCTAAGCTTTTAGGGGTTAGTGTTTCAACACAATTAAAAAGGAAGAAGGTATTCCTTTCTCAAATATTATATTTTCTTATATAATTGTATGCCCAACCTCCATGACCTGCTTCTGATACCAAATCACATATAGCTTTCCTCAGAGTTCTTTGCTTTATGAAGATCCATAGTCTATCACATCACTCTTCTCTCATTGATACTGCTAGATTGTGTGTTTTATCCCCTGCACAAATTAAAAAAGTAAGATTTTATAAGCAGAGATGATTTTGAGTAACATAGTCAGTTTGACAGGAACAATAAAACTGAATCAAATAATTGGAATCTGGGTTCATAGATTCATATGCTTCCTGACCATCTAAGCACCAGATGTATTATTAATATTCCATTGTAGTCATAAAGAATTACCACATATTTATTTGAACAACACAAATATATTCTCACAAATCTGTAGTTCAAAAGTCTAGGTTGACTTCAGCTGGTTATTAATCTTTAAGTTCCACAATGCCAAAACCAAGGTGTCAGGTAGCTGAGGTATTATTAGTTATTTCTGAAAAGAATTCAGTCCCAAATTCACTCAGATTGTCAGCAAAATGCAGTTGGTTTTGGAACTAGAACTGACATGTGCCTCTCTTTGCTGATGGTCAGTGGGTGGCTTTAGAGGCTTCTTTCTCAGGTTCTTGCATATAGGATCCCACAGCACAGAGCCAGGGACAGTATATGGAATCTTTCTCACCCTTAGCATGTTTCTGATATCTTCTTCTACTATGCACACTTGAAAGACTCTTCTATTTTCTCTTCTATTTAAAGACTCATGTGATTACATGAGGCCCACCTGCAAAATCTAGAATGATCTCAATTTCAAGATCAGTTTATTAGTAGCCTTACTTAAACTTGCAAATTCTTTTATGGTTTTTTATAGATTAGTGTTAAACAGAATAATGAAAGGACTATACCTTAAAGATATAGCTTTAGAATTCTTCCTGCCACAATAGTCTTTGAATGTTTTACTTTTTCTTCATTATAAAGAACCACAGTCCTGGGCCCAAATATTAATGGACAGAAATCCCAAGAAGTGGCAGTGAACTCTGAATAGGCCTTAAGTGGAAATAGATCTTATAAAAGTATTTTGGGGGGTTAAGAGCTATAAATTATTATTTTTAAGAAAAAATTAATATTTAGTTAAAATATTTATTTTGTAAATTACATGTGACTATATTGATATTATCTGCTCTTTGAACCCCAAAACACCTGGCAAAGTAGATCATATATGGAATTACATTATACCCATTTCTATACAATAATTATAACCACCCACAAAGCCTTAGAGACATGTAATCTCATGTCATCTGTTGCTATGGTTAGTTGTCATTTGCAATTTAGTCCAAACACTAAAATCTGATGTCAAGCTACTTAGCAATTCTTAATTCTTCCTCCCTAAACTTCTCCAATTTTTATAGAAAAAAGCATTATTCTGGTGTATTTGGTGTGATCTCTGGGAATGAATATGACTTGCAATTATGGAAATTATATACTGGGCCTATTACAGGGAAAATGATATCACTATAGGGAGGAGGGAGGGGGGTTCAGGATGGGGAACACGTGTATACCTGTGGCGGATTCATGTTGATGTATGGCAAAACCAATACAATATTGTAAAGTAATTAACCTCTAATTAAAATAAATAAATTTATATTTAAAAAAAGCAAAAATGCATATAAAACACTATTTCCTTAACCTTGGGTTTAAGAAAAACTTCCTAAACCTCAAATTAATGGAGGAATTCATATATCTAAAAACTATATTTTAACCATCATAAAAATGTATTTTAAATTAAAAATAACCAAAACCAAGAGAAAACTTCAAGCTTTTCTGATGGCTCAGATGGTAAAGAATCTGCCTGCAATGAAGGAGACCCAGGTTTGATCCCTGGGTCAGGGAAAGATCTCCTGGAGAAAGGAATGGCAATACACTCCAGTATTCTTGCCTGGAGAATTCCAGGGACAGAGGACCTTGGTGGACTACCATTGGGTTGCCAAGAGTCCATTGGGTTGCAAAGAGTCTGACACAACTGAGTAACTAATAGTCACTCATGTTACAAATAGTTCCAAAATTTAGTGGCTTAAAACGCATTTAAGAAAGGTAAAATAGGAAATGCATCAAAAGAATTTAGTTAAATTTATAATAACTGAAAAATTATTAATCCCTATGAAGTAATAAATCTTATAATTCTAACTGGGAATTAGATTATTAAAGATAATTTTATAGTAAGAAATGAATTAATATGTTGATTCATGCCTTAAGAAATTAACAATAGTTGAACACCATAATATTTGCTTGAAATTTCTTATGCAGGAATATAATTTTAATTCAGTATATGTTCTAAAAAACAAAAGAGAAGAAATACTTTGATAAGTCATTTATAATAAATAATTGGCATTAGCTGGTAGCTCAAATGGTAAAAAGTCTGTTTGCAATGCAGGAGACCCAGGTTCAAACCCTGGGTCAGGAAGATCCCCTGGAGAAGGAAATGGTAACCCATTCCAGTATTCTTGCCTGATCCCATGAATGGAGGAGCCTGGCAGGCTCCATGGGGTCGCATAGAGTCAGACACTACTGAGTGACTTCACTTTCATAGTAAATAATTAAGTACATTTAAGAAAGATTTGTTTTCTAAGGCCAAGGGTATGGTTATATTTTAAATTATGAGAATACTTTTCTTAGAATAATAATGAAAAGTTTCAAAATAAAACTCTCATTTTTCCTTTAAAAATTTATGCATCTGCTGTAACTTACTCTATGAAGCCAGCATTATCCTGATATCAAAAGCAGACATGGACATTACAAAAAAGGTGAACAGCAGACAAATATCTCTCATAAATATAGATGTAAAAATCCTCTCCACAGATGAATGAATGAAGAAAATGCAGTGTATATATTATACAATGGAATGCTATTCAGCCATAAAAATATGGAAATCTTGCCATTTGTGACAACATGAATGGACTTTAAGGACATTATGCTACATGAAATGAGACAGACAGTGAAAGATAAATGCTGTGTGATTCAGAAACAAAAAGCTAACTCATAAATACAAATATAAGATTGGTAATTGCCAGGGGTAGGAGATAGAAGATAAGTGAAATGGATGAAGGTGATAAAAAGGTACAAGCTTCTAGTTACAAAATAAATAAATCCTGGGATGTAATGTACAACACAGAGAGTAATACTGTATTAAATATTTCAAAATTTTAAGGAATAAATATTTTAATTTTCATTTTAAATGGAGCATAGTTGATTAACAATGTTGTGTTTATTTCAGGTGTACAGTAAATTGATTCAGTTTTATATATGTATATATGCATCTATTATTTTTCAATTTCTTTTCCATTTAGGTTATTATAGAATATTGAGCAGCATTCTCTGTGCTATATAGTAAGTTCTTGTTGGTTATCTATTTTAGATATAGCAGTGTGTAAATGTTAAAAGTTCTTATCACAAGAAGAACAGCATGTGTAACTATGTGTGGTGATGGATGAAAACTAGATTTATTGTGGTAATTATTTCCCAACACATACAAATATGGAATAATAGTGTTGCACACCTGAGACTATTATATATCAATTATATCTCATTTTTTTTAAGGTAACACACCTAAAATCTGTACAGTGTTTCATTTAAAAGCACTGCCAAACTGTCCAGCTATAGAAGAATGATTGTAGTTCATAACTGGGAATGCCAAGAGTCTATTTGAAAAAATACAAATGAGTGGAAATGTTTCTTTCTTTTGGGTCCAAGAAAAGCTTGTAGAGTATAATTGTCTCGGCAAGATTATCTCCACATGACAATGTCAAATATGCATGGAATAAGAAATTATACTTTTAGTCTTTATTGAGAAAAAAGAACTTCATGAAAAGTAGAGAAAAGATGGGCAGGCATTATCACTGTTCTTATACATGTTTCTTCCTTCATATAATCTGTTACTGTTTAGAAACTCTCCTATTTTATCCTAGTCTGAAGTTTAACCTTCTCCACTCTTTATTCAGACAAAAGATCAGCTGATTTTGGGGGGCTCCCATAGACAACATGCAACCATTTAGAAATTATTGGGACATTCTAAACTAGGTCATCCTTGCTCAGAAGCAAATGTCCATAATTCTACACATAAAAGGTTTTTAGGCAGCAAATTAGTTACAATGAGACATAGATGTAGGATCTTCAAACACTTTTGCTTGAGCATACAATTAAAGAACACTACAAGGCTACGAAGTTCCTCCAACTTTTTAAAATCTAAATATAAAATTTTTCTCCCCCATAACTGAATAGCAGCAAAAGATGCAATTCCAACATACTGATGCTACTGCTAAGTCACTTCAGTCGTGTCCAACTCTGTGCAACCCCATAGACGGCAGCCCACCAGGCTCCCCCGTCCCTGGGATTCTCCAAGCAAGAACACTGGAGTGGGCTGCCATTTCCTTCTCCAATATATGAAAGTGAAAAGTGAAAGTGAAGTTGCTCGGTCATGTCCGACTCTTGGCGACCCCATGGACTGCAGCCTACCAGGCTCCTCCGTCCATGGGATTTTCCAGGCAAGAGTACAGGAGTGGGGTGCCATTGCCTTCTCCTGCAACATACTATATGTGTGCAAAAAAAAAAAAAAAAATTTCTCAACAAGATATTAACATATAAAATCCAATATTTTTTAAAGCAATCATGTATTATAACAAAATAAGATCTATCACAGGCATGCAGGGATAGTTTAACATTAAAAAAATGTCACATAGGCTAAGTAAGAAAAATCATATGACCATGTCAATAGATATAGGGAAATCATCCAACAATATTCAAAGCCCATTTATCATAAAAAGTCTCAGGAAGCTAGGAATAAAGAACTTCCTCTACTTGATGAAGAATATCTAGCCAAAACCCTATAACTGACATCATACTTCATGGTGAGAAACTCAATGCTTTCCTATTAAGATCCAGAACAACACAAGAATATCCACTCATTACTGCTATTCAGCTTTATACTGGAAGTCTCAGTTAATGCAGTTAGAACACAGCAGGAAAATGTGTGAAAACTGGCAAAGAAGAAATAAGCTACATAATTGTTTATATAGGAAAACAAAAACAACAACCAAAAACTCCTGAAAATAAAAAGTATTTATCACAAGATTTTATTAATTAATGACACATTCAATTCAAATTCAAGACCAACAATAACCAATCAGAATATGGAATTAATAAAACAGTACCATTTATATTAACACTCAAAATTTGAAATATTTCTCAACCCAGTGATCATCTCCAAATTTCCTATGACTCCATTGGCAGGCAGATTTTTTTTTACCTCTGAGCCACCTAGGAGCTCACAAGAATTGCTATACATATACAGTAATCAAGATGTGGTAGCATTGGCCAAAGATAGGCAGATAAGTAATGAAGCAGAATAGAAATAACAGAAATAGATCCAAACAAATTTAATCAGCTGATTTTGAAAGACAGGGAAAAGTCAGTTCAATAAAAATGGATTTTTTTTCCTGGTAGTAATTGATGTGGGAACAGCTGGACATCCACAGGCAAAACCCTGAATCTAGTTACTGATCTTATATCTTTCACAAAATTAAATCAAAATGGACCATAAAGCCATTAAATAATTAAATGTAAAGTGCAAGCCTATAAAATATAAGAAATGAGACCTAAAATCTTAGCAACTGGTTTGGCAATGACTTTTTTGGATATAACCCCAAAAATACAATCCATGAAAGAAAAAAAAAAAAGAAAACTTGCAGTTGATTACATTAAAAAACAACCTTTTTCTTTGTGAAAGACACTGTTAGATAATGAAAAAAACAAGCAACAAGTTTCAGAGATCTACAGAATAAACTACTGGTTATCTTTGGGGAGAAGGAAAGAAGCAGGTGTTATATTGGTATAGGGGGAAAAAGTTTTTATGGGATTATACAAAATCATGAGTGGGTGATTCATGAAAATTATAAAGCATTATTCATTTAGAGAATCTTCAAAAAAATACTATAGAAAGGAAGATAATATTTGCAATACACATAACTGATATATCACGGGAATCTACAATGTATTAATACAAGAAGAGTTAAAACTCAAGAGTCAGTTCAGTTCAGTTCAATTCAGTCACTCAGTTGTGTCCAGCTCTTTGCGACCGCATGAATCACAGCACGTCAGGCCTCCCTTTCCATCACCAACTCCTGGAGTTTACTCAGACTCACGTCCATCAAGTCCGTGATGCCATCCAGCCATCTCACCCTCTGTTGTCCCCTTTTCCTCCTGCCCCCAATCCCTCCCAGCATCAGAGTCTTTTCCAGTGAGTCAACTCTTCGCATGAGGTGGCCAAAGTACTGGAGTTTCAGCTTCAGCATCATTCCCTCCAAAGAAATCCCAGGGCTGATCTCCTTCAGAATGGACTGGTTGGATCTCCTTGCAGTCCAAGGGACTCTCAAGAGTCTTCTCCAACACCACAGTTCAAAAGCATCAATTCTTCGGCACTCAGCTTTCTTCACAGTCCAACTCTCACATCCATACATGACTACTGGAAAAACCATAGCCTTGACTAGACGGACGTTTGTCGGCAAAGTAATGTCTCTGCTTTTCAATACGCTATCTAGGTTGGTCATAACTTTTTTTCCAAGGGGTAAGCGTCTTTTAATTTCATGGCTGCAGTCACCATCTGCAGTGATTTTGGAGCCCAAAAAAATAAAGTCTGACACTGTTTCCACTGTTTCCCCATCTATTTGCCATGAGTGATGGGACCAGATGCCATGATCTTCGTTTTCTGAATGTTAAGCTTTAAGTCAAATTTTTCACTCTCCTCTTTCACTTTCATCAAGAGGCTTTTTATTTCCTCTTCACTTTCTGCCATAAGGGTTGTGTCATCTGCCTATCTGAGTTTATTGATATTTCTCCAGCAATCTTGATTCCAGCTTGTGCTTCTTCCAGCCCAGCATTTCTCATGATATACTCTGCATAAAAGTTAAATAAGCAGGATGACAATATACAGCCTTGATGTACTCCTTTTCCTATTTGGAACCAGTCTATTGTTCCATGTCCAGTTCTAACTGTTGCTTCCTGACCTGCATGTAGGTTTCTCAAGAGGCAGGTCAGGTGGTCTGGTATTCCTATCTCCTGAGGAATTTTCCACACTTTATTGTGACCCACACAGTCAAAGGCTTTGGCATAGTCAATGAAGCAGAAATAGATGTTTTCTGGAACTCTCTTGGTTTTTCCATAATCCAGCAGATGTTGGCAATTTGATCTCTGGTTCCTCTGCCTTTCCTAAAACCAGCTTGAACATCAGGAAGTTCATGATTCACGTATTGCTGAAGCCTGGCTTGGAGAATTTTGAGCATTACTTTACTAGCATGTGAGATGAGTGCAATTGCTCTGAGTTTGAGTATTATTTGGCATTGTCTTTCTTTGGGATTGGAATGAAAACTGACCTTTTCTAGTCCTGTGGCCACTGCTGAGTTTTCCAAATTTGCTGGCATATTGAGTGCAGCACTTTCACAGCATCATCTTTCAGGATTTGAAATAGCTCCACTGGAATTCCATCATCTCCACTAGCTTTGTTCATAGTGATGCTTTCTAAGGCCCACTTGACTTCACATTCCAGGATGTCTGGCTCTAGGTGAGTGATCACACCATTGTAATTATCTTGGTTGTGAAGATCTTTTTTTGTATAGTTCTTCTGTGTATTCTTGCCACCTCTTCTTAATATCTTCTGCTTCTGTTAGGTCCATACCATTTCTGTACTTTATCAAGCCCATCTTTGTATGAAATGTTCCCTTGCTATCTCTAATTTTCTTGA
This sequence comes from Budorcas taxicolor, assembly GCF_023091745.1. NCBI lineage: Eukaryota > Metazoa > Chordata > Mammalia > Artiodactyla > Bovidae > Budorcas > Budorcas taxicolor. Next base: position 48,862,767 of record NC_068929.1, on the reverse strand, counting down.
AGAAATCCCTAGTCTTTCCCATTCTGTTATTTTCCTCTATTTCTTTCCATTGATTGCTGAGGAAGGCTTTCTTATCTCTCCTTGCTATTCTTTGGAACTATGCATTCAGATGCTTGTATCTTTCCTTTTCTCCTTTGCTTTTTGCTTCTCTTCTTTTCACAGCTATTTGTAAGGCCTCCTGAGACAGCCATTTTGCTTTATTGCATTTATTTTCCATGGGGATGTTCTTGATCCATCTTCAAGGTCGGGAGGGGCAGCAGTTAGGAGATACCCCTCTTCCAAGCTAAGGAGCAGCAGCTGCACTTTGCTGGATTAGCTGTGAAGAGATACCCCATGCCCAAGCTAAGAGAAACCCAAGTAAGATGATATGTGTTGCAAGAGGGCAGACACACTGAAACCATAATCACAGAAAACTAGTCAATCTAATCACACTAGGACCACAGCCTTATCTAACTCAAAGAAACTAAGCCACGCCCTGTGGGGCCACCCTAGATGGGTGGGCATGGTGGAGAAGTCTGACACAATGTGGTCCATTGGAGAAGGGAATGGCAATCACTTCGGTATTCTTGCCTTGAGAACCCCATGAACAGTATGAAAAGGCAAAATGATAGGATACTGAAAGAGGAATCCCCAGGTCTGTAGGTGCCCAATATGCTACTGGAGATCAGGGGAGAAATAACTCTGGAAAGAATGAAGGGATGGAGCCAAAGCAAAAACAATACCCAGCTGTGGATGTGACTGGTGATAGAAGCAAGGTCCGATGCTGTAAAGAGCAGTATTGCATAGGAACCTGGAATGTCAGGTCTATGAATCAAGGCAAATTGGAAGTGGTCAAACAAGAGATGGCAAGAGTGAACTTCGACATTCTAGGAATCAGTGAACTAAAATGGACTGGAATGGGTGAATTTAACTCAGATGACCATTATATCTACTACTATGAGCAGGAATCCCTTAGAAGAAATGGAGTAGCCATTATGGTCAACAAAAGAGTCTGAAATGCAGTACTTGGATGCAAAGAACAATGAGATACTACTACACAGCTATTCAGTTCAGTTCAGTTCAGTCATTCAGTCGTGTCCGACTCTTTGCGACCCCATTGAATCGCAACACGCCAGGCATCCCTGTTTATCACCATCTCCTGGAATTCCCTCAGACTCAAGTCCGTCGAGTCAGTGATGCCATCCAGCCATCTCATCCTCGGTCGTCCCCTTCTCTTCCTGCCCCCAATCCCTCCCAGCATCAGAGTCTTTTCCAATGAGTCAGCTCTTCTCATGAGGTGGCCAAAGTACTGGAGTCTCAGCTTTAGCATCATTCTTTCCAAAGAAATCCCAGGGTTGATCTCCTTCAGAATGGACTGGTTGGATCTCCTTGCAGTCCAAGGGACTCTCAAGAGTCTTCTCCAACACCACAGTTCAAAAGCATCAGTTCTTCGGCGCTCAGCCTTATTCACAGTCCACAGCTATTAGAATGGCTAAAATACTGAACATTGACAACACAAAATGTTAAGAAGGATGTGAAGCAGTGGGAATTCTTATTCATTGGTGTGAATGCAGAATGTCACTGCCAGTTTGGAAGATAGTTTGAGTGCATTTTATAAAATCTAAAAAACTCCTATCATATGATCTGCAAATTGCATTCCCTGGTGTTAAGCCAAATGAACTGAAAACTCATGCCCACACAAAAACCTGCATGTAGATGTTTATAATGTGTGTTTTTTTTTAATCAATAGATTGTAGTTTTCAGAGTATAAGTATTTATTTATCTTCCTTAGTTAAGCTGATATCTAAGCACATGTTGTATATAACAAGGATTTAAAATGACTAAAATGGCAATCTTATAATAGTCCTAAAAAATTGATTATAAGTCTTAAGACTGAATCTATTTTCAAACTTCAAGTACATGCAAATAAATCCTAAATGAAATCAGTCCTGAATATTCATTGGAACGACATATGCTGAAGCTGAAACTCCAATACTTTGGCCACCTGATGCAAAAACCCGACTCATTGGAAAAGACCCTGATGCTGGGAAAGATTGAAGACAGGAGGAGAAGGGGAAACCAGAGGATGGCTGGATGGCATCACCCACTCAATGGATATGAGTTTGAGCAAGCTCTGGGAGTTGGGATGGAGAGGGAAGCCTGATGTGCTGCAGTCCATGGGGTCGCAAAATCTGACACGACTGAACAACTGAACTGAACTGAACTGATTGAGTTTACTTGGCAGTAATTCAATTTAATCATAATGAATTCTGATAAAATCTAAATATATAAGTGATAAATGGTATTAGGACTCCATTTCTAATGTAAGAAACTTGGGAGAGCTAGAATGAGAAAATCTACTTAGTACAAAGTCAGGAACAGTTTGTACATGCAGTTTATCCACATTGCTAGATAAGATGGCTAATGTGATTTAAAGAATTTTGACAAACTCAATTTCCCTAAAATCCCTTGTTCCACTTCCCCTTTGACAATTTCAGAATCATTCTGTTATTCAGCTGTTGTTCAGTTGCCAAGTCATGTCTGACATTTTGGGACCCCATAAACCGCTGCATGCCAGGCTTCCTTGTCCTTCATTCTCTCCTATAATTTGCTCAAACTCATGTCCATTGAGTTGGTAATGCCATCCAACTATTTCATCCTTGGTCACCCCCTTCTCTTCTTGACCTCAATCTTTCCTAGCATCAGAATCTTTTACAATGAGTCAGCTCTTCCCATCAAGTGGCCAAAGTACTGAAGCTTTAGCTGTTATTCATATATATGAATTAATTTAATCTAAAATAAATAAAGCTAATTTACCTGAGAAGTGAAGAGAATACACAGCTATCAACACTTTGAGTTGGCAGCTTTAATAGGTTTAGGCCCACCGTTCCCTGGGGCAAAGCTACAGGCTGAACCCAGTTAAGGAGAACACAGTCTTAAAAATTGTCCAGCGCTTAAGCTATTGTCTAAAAAACACTCAGAATGGGAGAAAAGTTAGAAGGAATGGTAGCTATAAGGTGGATGCAGGGATGCAATGCATAATCTTCAAATGTTAAGTAATTTTGTTCACTGTTTATTGAACAAAAATATAAATGGTTTATCATCCTTATGCATATATTAGCAATGAAAATGGTCAGTTTTCAGGGAATAGTAACTGACTTTAGTGGTGCTATCTCTTAAAAAGATGAAATATCCTCTGGGGTTTCCTGTATCATATGGCCTCTCTGATAATCTATTTCTGAACACTTTATGTTTTGCTGTGTGTGTCACTACATCTATAATTGCACTAGTATTATAACATAGGACAATTCAATTAAACTGTTCAAGCTAGACTTAATTTATGAGCCTCAATAGGTCACCTGCTTTATTTACTGAGCAGTATATAACACAAACCTAAGCTCTTATAATCCATTATGGGGACTGAAATAAATCACAACTGTCCTAATGAAATTCTTTCAATGAATCATAAGAAAAAAAAATGGAAGTAGATAATTTTTTATTCCATCTCCTCTCTCTACATTTTCTTCTTTCTTATTGATTTAAGATATCTTATTTATTGGAGAAAGAACTACTGGAGATGTGGCCAAGATCAATTGTTGCACCTGGCATTTTACAAAATTATAAGAAAGTTGAATCCATAACTTTGATATAAGAAACATACAGTTGATCATCATGACAAAATCTATTACTTGTGATTTGAGTATTTGATTTAAATTCATGCTGTTTGCCTCTGGAAAGTAAATCATATTCCAAGAGTTATTTTAAAGTGGTAAAGTTTTGGTTTCAATAATAATGTGCCTAGAGAAACTAGGGCTGCTTTCCAGTCTCTCAGCATTTTCACTCTAAGTCCCTGATTTCATCTCTCACCTTCAACCATGGAGGAAGAGAATTCTTTCATTTGGAAGTTGTCTTAGCAGAGATTCTGTCATGCCTAAGATCATAGCAGTCTCAGTCAACTGAGCTAAGCTGCTGATCTTGTTGTTGGTGTAACATCATATTGAGTTGGTAAGTTATGTCCAACACTTTGTGATCCTGTGGTTTGCACCACACCAAGCTTACTTTTCCTTTACTATATCCCTGAGTTTGCTGAAACTCATGTCCATTGAGTCAGTGATTCATCCACCCATCTTATCCTCTGTCACCCGCTTTTCCTCTTGCCCTGTCTTTCACAGAATCAGGGTCTTTTCCAATGAATCAGCTCTTTACATAAGGTGGCCAAAGTATTGGATCTTCAGCTTCAGCATCAGTCCTTCCAATGAATATTCAGGGTAGATTTACATTAGGATTTATTGGCTTGATCTTCTTGCTGTCCAGTCAGTCAATTCAGTTGCTCAGTCACGTTAGACTCTTTGTGACACCGTGGACTGCAGCATACCAGGCTTCCCTGTCCATCACCAACTCCTGGAGCTTGCTCAAACTCATATCCATCAAGTTGGTGATGCCATCCAACCATCTCATCCTCTGCTGTCCCCTTCTCTTTCTGACTGCCGGGAGCCAGCGTGAGGAATCCCGCCCGTGGCAAAGGTCATGAGGAAGGAAGCCTGACATACGCAAAGGTGTGATCTGGCTTCAGGGGCTCCCCTTGGGTTTTCCTGAACATCTACCCCCAAAAACCGGAGTCTGCCTGCCTTATTGTACTGTGCTTTCCACTCTTCTGACATAACAGGGGCTATCCCCAACCACCTTTCTCTGGAAAGAGTTAACTCCAGTTAACTTCAGTTAACAGTCTCCTGCATATAAAAAGAATGTCTCAGTTTAAACCCCTTTGATGGCTTTCTAACTTACCTGACCGGTCTGCCCGGACTTTTACAACTTGTGATTGTTTACAGCCTCCCAATCTCAAGAGACATGCAGCTTAAAGCATCTTAAAGATATAGAGCCTTAGAAAGAGAGCTAAGAATTATATTGGTGATGGGTTTTCATTCTTGAGTCAATGACTGCTGCCAGGCCTCTGTATTCTTTATCTTTTAGGCACCTAAATGATATTAATCAATGTAATTGGGATATAGAAAAAGGAATATAGTAGTTTTGATGTTAGCAACACTAGACTTTTGAGTTAATTAATTTTCTCTTTGTTATAAATCACTGTACATTGTTATAAATTCTTGTGTCCTTGCTATATAAATAAAGTTACATTCTTACATAGCAAGGACACAACACCTGACCTCAATCTTTTCCAATGAGTCAGTTCTTCCCATCATTTGGCCAAACTATTGGAGCTTCAGCTTCAGCATTAGTCCTTGCATTGAATATTCAGGACTGATTTCCTTTCGTATTGCCTGGTTTGACTTTGCTGTCCAAGGGACTCTCAAGAGTCTTCCCCAACACCACAGTTCAAAAGCATTAATTCTTTGGTGCTAAGCTTTCTTTATGGTCCAAATCTCACATCCATACATGACTACTGGAAAAACCATAGCTTGGACTATTTGGACCTTTGTCCATAAAGTAACACCTCTCTTTTTAATACACCATATAGGTTTCTCAAAGCTTTTCTTACAAGAAGTGATTGTCTTTTAATTTTATGGCTGCAGTCACCATCTGCAGTGATTTTGGAGTCCAAGAAAATACAGTCTTTTGATGTTAACATTGTTTCTCCACTTGCCATGGAGTGATGGGACCAGATGCCATGATCTTAATTTCGTGAATTTTGAGTTTTAAGTTTTTCACTCTCCTCTTTGATTTTTATCAAGAGGCTCTTCAGTTCCTCTTCACTTTCTGCCATAAGGGTGGTATCATCTGTATATCTGATGTTATTGAGATTTCTCCCAGCAATCTTGATTCCAGCTTGTGCTTCATCCAGCCCAGCATTTACATGAGGTACTCTGCATATAAGTTAAATAAGCAAGGTGACAATACACAGGCTTGACGTACTCCTTTCCTGATTTGGAACCAGTCCATTATTTCATGTCTGGTTCTAACTTTTGCTTCTTTACCTGCCTACAGGTTTCTCAGAAGGCAGGTCAGGTAGTCTGTTATTCCCATCTCTTGAAGAATTTTCCAGTTTGTTGTGATCCACACAGTCAAAGGCTTTGGCAATCATGCAGCAGTTTGAGCATTCTTTGGTATTGCATCTTTTTGGGATTGGAATGAAAACTGACCTTTTCCAGTCCTGTGGTCACTGCTGGGTTTTCCAAATTTGCTGTCATATTGGGTGCAGCATTTTCACAGCATCATCTTTGAGGATTTGAAATAGCTCAACTGGAATTCAGTCACCTCCACTGACTTTACTCACGGTAATGCTTCCTAAGTCTCCCTTAGGAAGACTCCAGGATGTGTTGCTCTAGGTGAGTGATTACACCATCATGATTATCTGGGTCATGAAGACCTTTTTTGTATAGTTCTTCTGTGTATTCTTGCCACCTCTTCTTAACATCTGCTTCTGCTAGGTCCATGCTGTCTCTGTCCTCACTGATAATTTAGGAAGGCTTTCTTATCTCTCCTGGCTATCCGATGAAACTCTTCATTCAGGTGAATTTATCTTTCCTTTTCTCTTTTACCTTTTTTTCTTTGCTTTTTCTAAGGGATTCTCAAGAGTCTTCTACAGGACAGTTCAAAAACATTAATTCTTTGGCATTCAGGCTTCTTTGTGGCCCAACTCTCACATCTGTACGTAACTACTGGAAAAGCTATAGCTTTGACAATACAGAACTTTGTCACTGATCTAGATGCAAGTAAAGGAATTAGAAAAGATACAGTGCAAATTCATATTGGACTGTGAAGTCCTCATTCTAAAGAAAATGCCATCAGATAATTCCCTACCCTAGTTTTGTCTTTAAGGAAAAGTAGGAAGAAATACTATTAGAAGGCACTGATAAACTTGCACAGCTCTAGGGACATTTTGCTAGTTATGGCCAGTGGTCATGACACAGAAACCATTTTGCTTTATTTGCTCATTGGAATTTGGCAAAATTCATTTTGTGCTGTTGGAAATTAGGCATTGAAAGATTATGATGACCTTGTATGCAAGACAGCAAAAAAGACACAGATATGTATAGCGGACTTTTGGACTCAGAGAGAGAGGGAGAGGGTGGAATGATTTGGGAGAATGGCATTGAAACATGTATACTATCAGGTGAGAATCGAATCACCAGTCTATGTCCGATGCAGGATACAGCATGCTTGGTGCTGGTGCATGGGGATGACCCGGAGAGATGTTATGGGGAGGGAGGTGGGAGGGGGGTTCATGTTTGGGAACACATGTACACCTGTGGTGGATTCATGTCAATGTATGGCAAAACCAATACAGTATTGTAAAGTAAAATAAAGTAAAAATAAACATTTAAAAAATAATAATAATATGGGGAGGGAGGTGGGAGGGGGGTTCATGTTTGGGAACGCATGTAAGAATTAAAGATTTTAAAATTAAAAAATAAATAAATAAATAAATAAATTTTTTAAAAAAGAAAGATTATTCAAAGAACTAAAAGATTGTTTTGTAAAAAATCAAAACAAATCAGATTAGATTTGAGGCTGAAGTGAATGTTTCAACATTTATAATGCATGTTTTCAGAACTCAAGACCATGCTTAACCAGCTGAGAATGCAATATAGCCAAAGTGCCTGCTGTGGTGAGTAGGTAGGTATGATCAATTGTTTTTCAATAGTGAGAAGATACTTCTGGGCTATAAAAGAGAAAAATTTCTAAAAGACCCCCACAATGGCTATTTCAAAATTCTCAGGAATGTGATTGTCTTTTGTTCTTTTTCTGTTCTTTTTCTTTCTCAAGTATAACTAGAAACGCAAACCCAAAGCATCATTGATGACCTCATTTCTTAACATTTTAGCAGTTAAACTTTGAGAGACTTTTATTGTCTTTTTACCCCTCAAGTCAAGTTTATATAGTAGCTTGTGAAACCTTATTATAGGAAGCATTGTAATTGTTTTACAGTACTGTGGTTCCACAGAAGAGGGAGTTCAGTAGAAAGAAATTGAGAAATGACATCAAAGTAAATACTTGTTTTGGGATCAATAACTGTGTCTAACTATTTTTTATAGAAGCATGAATTCTATTTCTTTCAAAAATTTTTGCATTTTGCTTGATAAAAAGTATATAAAATGTTAAATATTGTCTAACTAAAAAAAAAAAAAAAAAAAAGATGGCTGATTTTTGCCAATATCAAACTGTTCCCTGGAATTCTCAATCACATATCTTGAAGTCAGAGATATGATCAACCTTTCATCATCACAGAGTCATATAAAGAATTGACAGCCTATAGAAACAGCATTGCACAGTTAATGAGCATAGAACAAAAATAGTTTTTCAGAAGTAGAATTTGTAGAAACTTACAAAGCATAAATAAAATATGACTCATGAGCATTCCAGATTTTGTTATCAATAATGCTTTGTTGATAAGCAATTTTATTTCACTCCAAATTGAAATATATTTATATATCAACAATCCATTATTTTTATGTTTATTCGGGTTTTGGTTTAATGTTCTATCAAAAATAAGGTGATAATTTTTAAAATTCTACTTTTTCCAAGGTCAGAAATATATCATTGCACCAAAACAATGGGTTACTCTCAGCCATTATCAATAATTGTGTAGCTGTTTAACTGGCAAGATGTACAATAGTCCCAGTGGGCTTCCCAGGTGTCACTAGTGGTAAAGAACCTACCTGCCAGTGAAGGAGACATAAAAGGCATTGTTCAATCCCAGGGTCAGGAAAATCCCATTGAAGGGGGCATGGGAATCCACTGCAGTGTTCTTGACTGGAGAATCCCATGGACAGAGGAGCCTGGTGGGCTACAGTTCATACGGTAGCAAAGAATCAAACATGACTGAAGTTATGTAGCACGTATGCACATAGTGGTCCATTCAGATTATAGGTAATCTACTTCTCAGTGCAGCTATATGTGTTCATATAGTAAAAAGTGAAAGTGGAAGTCGCTTAGTCATGTGTGACTCTTTGCAATCCCATGGACAATACAGTTCATGAAATTCTCCAGGCCAGAATACTGGAGTGGGTAGCCTTTCCATTCTCCAGAGGATCTTCCCAACCCAGGGATTGACCCCAGGTCTCCCACATTGCAGGCAGATTTTTTACCAACTGAGCCACAAGAGAAATACTAGTTAAATTGTGTCAGCTAAACTCAACAGAAGACTGAACACATAATAATGTGATCACGCCATTTTTTGCTTTAATTGTCATTCTATCTATTAAGTTCTTAATAAACTAGATGGAAAAAAAACAGATACATTCACCAATACATAGAGTTAGAAAACTGTGGGAAAATGAAAGTCAGGAAACACTATCCCAAAATACTGTTTTTTAAAATAGATGATTTGCAGTTACTTCTTTAAAGCTTCTTTTTATTTAACAGCTTTGTTTTTGTTTTAGTTTACTGTATTGAGCTATTATTCATGTACCCTAAAACTTACCAATGTAAAATGCATAACCCAGTGCTTTTTAGTATTATATTAACAGTTACAATCATGACCATAATCAGTCAAATTCAAAAAAATAAAACTTTCATCATCTCAAAAGGAAACCTTGTGCCATTTACTTATCACTCCTTATTGCCCCAAACCCCTGCAGCCCCTAAGGAACCACTAATCTCTTTTTGGTCTTTATAGATTTCTCTCTTCTGGACATTTCATGAAAATGAAACTTATGTAGTCTTTCTTGACCAGCTCCTTTCTCTTTGTCTAAAGTTTCCAAGGTTCATTTGTGCTGTGACATCTATCAGTACTTCATTCTTTTTATAATATTTGAGTAATATTTCAATGTATGGACATATCACATTTATTGTCACTAATGGATTTGGAGCTGTTTCCACCTTTGACTATTACGTATAATATTACTATGAATATTTGTGTGCAAGTTTTCTGCTGATTCCTGGATCATGTATTAGTACGTTCAGCCTCTCTGAGAAACTGCTAGACTATTTTATAAAGGGGCTGCCTCATTTTAAATTCCCAGCAGCGATATATGAACATTTCATACCCTTTCCAACACTTTATTGTGCTTCTTGTTGCTATTGTTTATAATGAATGTGAATGAATGAATGATGTGCTCAGTGATGTCCGACTCTTTGTGACCCTTTGAACTGTAGCCTGCCAGGCTCCTCTGTCCATGGCATTTTTCAGATAAGAATATGGAGTGGGTCGCCATTTCCTCCTTCAGAAGATCTTCCTGACCCAGGAATCTAACTCACATCTCCTGTGTCTCTTGAATCAAAGACAGATTCTTTATCTGCTGAACCATTAGGGAAGCCCAGTAAACGTGAAGTTGTTTCTTATTGTGGGCTTTGCATTTCTCTGATAACTAATGCTATTGGCCATTTATTTAACTTTTTTGGAAAAATATCAATTCAGATTTTTAACCCATGATTTTTAATTGGGCTATTTGTCTTATTTTAATTACTTTCTAAAAGTTCTTTATATATTCTAGATATAAGAATCTTAACATATATATGACTGCAAATATTTTTCCAGTTCCATAAGTTTTTTGCACTTTCTTAACTGTATTTCTTGAAATATAAAAGTTTTCAGTTTTAAGTCTGATTTATGTAGATATTGTCATTGTCATCGCTCAGGTCTTTTGATATCATATCTAGAATGATATGCCAATTCTGAGATCATTAAAATTTTAACTTTATGCTTTTTCTAAAAGCTAAATAGTTTTTGTTCTTATATTTAGGACTTTGATCTCTTTTGCTTCAATTTTGTATTCACTGAGTTAAAAGTCAAGTTTAATTCTTTTGTATGTGTATATCAAGCTGTCCCAGTACTTTTGTTAAAAAGGCAATTATTTTCCCAATGAATGTTTTTGAACCCTTATCTAAATGAGTTCACCACAGATACATGAGTTTTTTTATAGACTCTCAATTCTGTTCCATTGATCTATAAGTTTATTCTTACCAGTACAACAATGTTTGGTTCCAAATAGGAAAGGGAGTATGTCAAGGCTGTATATCATCATCCTGCTTATTTAACATATATGTAGAGTACATCATGAGAAATGCTGGGCTGGAAGAAGCCCAAGCTAGAATAAGATTGCTGGAAGAAATATCAATAACCTCAGATATGCAGATGACACCACCCTTATGGCAGAAAAGGAAGAGGAACTAAGGAGCCTCTTGGTGAAAGTGAAAGAGGAGAGTGAAAAATTTGGCTTAAAGCTCAACATTCAGAAAATGAAGATCATGGCATCTCATCCCAGCAGTCCATGGGAAATAGATGGGGAAACAGTGGAAACAGTGTCAGATTTTATTTTGGGGGGCTCTAAAAGCACTGCAGATGGTGACTGCGGCCATGAAATTAAAAGACACTTACTCCTTGGAAGGAAAGTTATGACCAAACTAGACAGCATATTGAAAAGCAGAGACATTACTTTGCCAACAAACGTCCATCTAGTCAAGGCTATGGTTTTTCCAGTGGTCATGTATGGATGTTAGAGTTCGACTGTGAAGAAAGCTGAGCACCGAAGAATTGATTCTTTTGAACTGTGGTGTTGGAGAAGACTCTTGAGAGTCCCTTGGACTGCAAAGAGATCCGCCTAGTCCATTCTAAAGGAGATCAGTCTTGGGTGTTCTTTGGAAGGAATGATGCTAAAGCTGAAACTCCAGTACTTTGGCCACCTCATGCAAAGAGTTGACTCATTGGAAAAGACTCTGATGCTGAGAGCGATTAGGGGCAGGAGGAGAAGGGGATGACAGAGGATGAGATGGCTGGATGGCATCACCAACTCAATGGACATGAGTCTGAGTGAACTCCGGGAGATGGTGATGGACAGGGAGGCCTTGTGTGCTGCGATTCATGGGGTCAAAAAGAGTCGGACACGGCAGAGCAACTGAACTGAACTGAACTGAACTTTGTAACAAATTTGGAAATCAGAAAAACTTGGTTCTTTAACTTTTTTTTTTTTTTCCTTGCTCATTGCTATTATATTTGTCTTTAGGGTCCCTTAATGACATGTGAGTTTTAAGATAAACCTGACAATTTCTACAGAGAGGTGGGATTCTGATGAAGATTCCATTGAAACTGCAGAGAATTTTTTATTGCATTTTTTTACTATATCAAGTCGTGATCTTAGGACATTTTCTCATATATTTTGAACTTCTTTAATTTATTTCAGCAAAGTTTTGTCATATTTGGAATATAAGGTTCAAGTTCTTTGTGAAACTTTTGCAATTATTTTACTCTTTTTGATCATAGTTTAAACAAACAAATTTCATTTCTCTTTCTTTCATTTTGCAGGTGTTTACTATATAGTTGTAAATATTTCTTCTTAAATCTGTTAAGACAGAGTTCACATACCATACAATGCACCCCTTTAAAGTACAATGCAATGGTTTTTAGTATATTTATAGTGCTGTTTTTGAAGTTTTATTCATGTTTGAAGAAATGCAGTTGACTTTTGTGTATTGGTATTTTACCCTGCCATCTTCTTACCTGTTGGTATTCCATCTAATCAGTTTTAATAGATTCCTTAGGATTTACTATATACAAGATAATGCCATCTTTAAATTAAGATAGTTTGATTTCTTTTCCAGAATGGATTTCTTGTGTTTCTTTTTTTGTTGCCTAATTGCCTTGACTGGAACCTCTGGCACCATTTTGAAATAGAAGTGTCATGAGTGGACATCATTGTTTTTACTTTCTTGATCTTCGAAGAGAAGTATCTGGTCTTTGAACATTAATTTTAGCTGTGAGTTTCCCATAGATGCCCTTTATCTGGTTGAGGAAGTGGATTATCTTCCACTGTTAATTACTGAAAGGTTTTATCATGAAAAGAAGTTGAATTTTTTGTAATTATTGAGCTAGGGTTTTCTTCTATCTGCAGGATTTGGCCTTTCAAGACCTTTCTTCCCAAGTAACTTGCCAGTGCCTTTACCTGGGTATTTATAATACATTTTTCAAACTTCACAGTTATTCGTGGCAAGGAGATTGATCTAAATCAAGTTAACATGCATTGCTGGAATCAAAATATTCCTGTCCCACAAATCAGTGTGTGTGTTTGTACATGTGTGTTTTAATTGTCATATATGGGAATATTTAATCCATGCTTCCATTTTTAATTTATTTCTTATTATAATTACAGTCTGATAATGATAGTTTATATGTTTGAGATTTCCTTTGTTTTAGTACGTGGTAATTTTGAGAGAATTGTTTTATATGCACTTCTAGAATGATGTTGAATACTAGTTGGAGCTTCTTGCCCCTTTATATACAGCTTCACAGGTGGCTCAGATGGTTAAGAATTCACCTGCAATGCAGGAGACAGCGGTTTGATCCCTGGGTCAGGAAGATCCCTGGAGAAGGGAATGACTATCCACTCCAGTATTCTTGTCTGGAGAATCCCATGAACAAAGGAGCCTCATGGGTTACAGTTCATGTAGTTGCAAAGAATTGGACATGACCGAGTGACTAAACACACAGGCACCTCTTTATGTATCCTATCAGTTCAGTTCAGCCCAGTCATGACCGACTCTTTGCGACCCCATGAATCCCAGCACGCCAGGCCTCCCTGTCCATCACCAACTCCCGGAGTTCACTCAGACTTAAGTCCACCGAGTCAGTGATGCCATCCAGCCATCTCATCCTCTGTAGCCTTTCCATTTAGGGGGACAGATACGTCAAATTATCTTACTAAGAATAGATTTTTGTTATTCATTCTGTGGCAACCTACTTTCTTTTCAGCTGGGTTCTGCAGAATCTTTTTCTACAATTTTATCCAGATGGCAATCAGAGGTGATAAAATGATTCAGCGACAGAGAGAGAAACAAACAAAAAGAGACAGAGGAGGGGAGAGAGAGAGAGAATTGACCTTTTAGTAATAGCTATAAAAATATTTCTGGGAATTGCTGTGACATGATGATCAGACTGTTTGTTCAAAATGCCTCTATTTATCTCTGTGGCAAAGAGAGATGGTTGCTCTAATGGACTTGGCTTGTTTTACCTTCCCAAAGAATTGAGGAGGGAGTGGGATCAGATAATTGGGGCGGGGGGGGGGGCACTTTCCATAGATATTCTAGACAGATACTCTATGTTTACACACCTGCTGTTCTTAACACTCACATAAATGTGAAAATAATTTATTTTCTTTAATAAATATTAGGTATTCAGACTCTGCACAGTGATACTAAAATGAGAATGAATTCAGAAAAGTTAAGTATATGAGGAATAGACTATCTCAAATATGGAATATTTTTCACTTTTCTAATTAAGATGATGCTGTGAATAAAGTTCTTATCACATTGCTTCTCCACGGGAGACATATTGTTATTACATTTTTAAGTGCTATGTAAAGAGGCATGTCTTCTTGTCAGCTATGTAGCTTAGGGAGCATTTCTTTTTCTTCAGCTTGAAACTATAAGAGAAAAGTACACTCAATATATCTTCTTTTTAATTTCCATTTTGTTTGTGAAATTTCCTTTTATAATAGCATTGATATCTTTCATTTTTTGTATACTGATATCCCTGCTCAAGACATCCGTCTTTTCTTCAGTGATTTACATCTGCCTTTCTTCACATGTGTATCTTTTGTGTTTTTTACCTCAACAGCACTGTCTTTGCCACCTTCTTAACTTTTCAGTAGTTCTTTATAAGTGAGTTAGAGTTGCATTTGAAAATTTAAAGGGATCAGCTTTACTTCATGACTTATTAATATGAAAGTGTTTAAAATAGAACTTTGTAGGAAAAACTTGAAACCTACTAAGCAAATATAATTTATTTAAATCAGAACAAACTGGAGAATTTACAATCATTACATATTCATATTTTGTTTATATTAAACATCCCATTTTCTGATCAATCTTTCATATTCAAAGCTTATATTCTTTACCCATGTCTTCTTGAAATTACACTTTTACATTTCTTTGTCAACTAACCCAACTATGTCAGTAGTGTCACAGCCTGAAAGTCGAGAGTTATTTTATCTGGTGGGAATGTTTAGGACTCTGAGCCCAGGAAACAGCATCTCAATAGCCCTGAGAAAACTGCTGTAAGGAGACAGGAGGGAGAGACCAACAATGTACAATTTTGTAACAAAGGGAGCAGGCAGTCTGAATGTCAAAGATCAGATATCAAGTTAAGGAATTTAACATTCTACGTATGGGAAGATGAGAGTCTCAGGGCTCACTGAATTCATCTCTTTCATTTGCACCTCAGCTGCCTGGAGTCAAATCCTGTTTCTTCACCTTCAGTTCAGTTCAGTTCAGTTCACTTGCTCAGTCTTGTCCGATTCTTTGCTAGCCCACGAATCATGGCACGCCAGGCCTCCCTGTCCATCGCCAACTCCTGGAGTTCACTCAGATTCACGTCCATCGAGTCAGTGATGCCATCAAGCCATCTCATCCTCTGTTGTCCCCTTCTCCTCCTGCCACCAATCCCTCCCAGCATTCCAATGAGTGAATTCTTTGCATGAGGTGGCCAAAGTACTGGAGTTTCTGCTTTAGCATCAGTCCTTCCAAAGAAATCCCAGGGCTGATCTCCTTCAGAATGGACTGGTTGGATCTCCTTCCAGTCCAAGGGACTCTCAAGAGTCTTATCCAATGCCACATTTCAAAAGCATCAATTCTTCGGTGCTCAGCCTTCTTCACAGTCCAACTCTCACATCCATACATGACTACTGGAAAAACCATAGCCTTGACTAGATGGACCTTAGTCGGCAAAATAATGTCTCTGCTTTTGAATATGCTATCTAGGTTGATCATAACTTTTCTTCCAAGGAGTAAGTGTCTTTTAATTTCATGGCTGCAATCACCATCTGCAGTGATTTTGAAGCCCCCAAAAATAAAGTCTGACACTGCTTCTACTGTTTCCCCGTCTATTTCCCATGAAGTGATGGGACCGGATGCCATGATCTTCGTCTTTTGAATGTTGAGCTTTAAGCCAACTTTTTCACTCTCCTCTTTCACTTTCATCAAGAGGCTTTTGAGGTCCTCTTCACTTTCTGCCTTAAGGGTGGTGTCATCTGTGTATCTGAGGTTATTGATATTTCTCCCGGCAATCTTAATTCCAGCTTGTGTTTCTTCCAGTCCAGCGTTTCTCATGATGTACTCTGCATAGAAGTTAAATAAGTAGGGTGACAATATACAGCCTTGACATACTCCTTTTCCTATTTGGAACCAGTCTGTTGTTCCATGTCCAGTTCTAACTGTTGCTTCCTGACCTGAATACAGATTTCTCAAGAGGCAGGTCAGGTGGTCTGGTATTCCCATCTCTTTCAGAATTTTTCACACTTTATTGTGATCCACACAGTCAAAGGCTTTGGCATAGTCAATAAAGCAGAAATAGATGTTTTTCTGGAATTCTCTTGCTTTTTCCATGATCCAGCGGATGTTTGCAATTTGATCTCTGGTTCCTCTGCCTTTTCTAAAACCAGCTTGAAAATCAGGAAGTTCACGGTTCACGTATTGCTGAAGCCTAGCTTGGAGAATTTTGAGCATTACTTTACTAGCATGTGAGATGAGTGCAATTGTTCACCTTAAGGAGTGGCAGTTGTGGCAGATGGCTGCTTCTTGCATTCCTCAGAGCTCCTCACCAATCACTGTGGTGGGTGGCTGCATCTGCTAGTTTGGGAGCAATCATTCACATTGTGGTGCTTGAGAAGACTCTTGAGAGTCCCTTGGACAGTAAGGAAGTCAATCCTAAAGGAAATCAACCCTGAATATTCAATGGAAGGACTGATGCTGAAGCTGAAGCTCCAAAACTTTAGTCACTTGATGCAAAGAGCCAAATCATTGAAAAAGACCCTGATGCTGGGAAAGATTGAGAGCAAGAGGAAAAGGAGGCAACAGAGAATGAAATGGTTGGAAGGCATCACTGACTCAAAGGACATGAGTTTGAGCAAACTTTGGGAGACAGTGATGGAGAGGGAAGCCTGGTGTGCTGCAGTCCCTGGGGTTGCAGAGTAGGACATGACTTAGCAACTGAGCAATAATAACAGTTCACATTTGGAGGCCAGAATTCACTGATGGCTGTGACATTTTATTTATTGATATGGCAGGAGATATTTTTATTTCATACTATTTTTACCAATGTCTCTGTAAGCAGTAGCCTTAACTGTTTTTAATGTTTTCTTCGACTCAGTCTTAAACTGATGTTTGTCAGGTTTTCACACTTTAACTGATCCCCAGCAGTTAAGCCTTCATGTTGTTACTTTCACTTCCTAGTTTTAGTCATCTTCACCTCCTGGTAGCATTTGTCATGGTTCATTATTCTTTCCTGCTTGATACACAATTTTCACTTGGTTTCAATATAATCACACTCCTTTTTTGTTCTATCCTATTTTTTACTATTCAGTCTCCTTTGTTCTTTTTCTTGACTTTTTAATAAAGAAAAGCCCAGGACTCATCTTTGTTCTTCTTATTTGTTCTGTCTCTCCTATGTTCTCTGATGACTTCATCCAGGGTAATGTCTTTAAAAATCATTTTTAAGCCAAGAACTCTGAAATTCACATTTTTAGCAACATATTGTCCCACAAATTTCACGTGCATTTTCAACTGTCTACTCTCTACTGCTACTTGAATATCAAACCAACAGCTCAGATTAAACATGAAGAAAACTGCTGGCTCTCTCTCCAAAATATACTGCACTTAACACTTTACATATATCAGTTCATGGAAACTCCATATTTTCAGTGTCAGCTTCTACTCACCTTGACTCCTGTTTTCCCTCCTATGGTATAGCCAAATACCAGGAAATGCTGTTTCAAAATTTATTTAGAAATGGTCCTTTCCCGTTTTGTCACAGTTCCATCTTGATCGAAGCCACAACAATCTGTTCCCTGGATTATGGCAATGGATGCCTAACCAGTCTCCCTACTTCTATCCTTTGTTTCTAAAGTGCATCCTCAACAAAACAGGACTACAGTAATCCTTTTAAAGCACAAGTCAATCTGTGCTTTTACCGTTGGCTTCTATTTCATTCAACATAGAAGGCAGAGTTTTCAAACTGGCTTTTAAGAGGCTACTTAATTTTATCAGTCTACTGCCTTCCTCACTATTTTCTGTTGTACTTTCTCTTACTTTTTATGCTCTGATCACACTGGTATCTTTATCGTTCCCTGAATATGCTATTTATGCTACCTTTTTACTTCTTTTTTTCCACTCATTTTTTTATGACTAAAATAATCATCCCCAGATATTTCTTTAGTTAGCTCCATTACCTCTTCCAAATTTTTATCCAAATTTTTTTTTGTTTTGAGAACTCAATCAATTTTTCTAGTTTCACTAAGAAATAATTGCCATGTATCATTGTACAAGGTTAAAGTGTACAGCATTATGGTTTGATTTACACATACAGTTGACACTTGAACAATATGAGTTTGAACTGAGAAGATCTACTTAAATGCAGATTTCTCCAATTAATACAGTACTAATATTTTCATTTTATAGGTCTTTAAATTAACTAAAGTAGGGGAAAATTAACGTTTCATTAGAGTTCCTAATATATGAAGTCAAAAGAACTAGGATTTGATTTCTGATTATATTCAAACTGTTTCTGCTTCCTTCCCTTAAGTGAGTCATTTATCAATTCCTTTGTTTCTAAGTTAGAGATAACAGTATGGGATTTCAACTATGCAGGAGTTGGTAGCCTTAGCCCCCTTGTTCCAGAGCCATCTGTTGTGAAATGATTACTGCAATAAGTTCTGTTATCATTCATTATCTCATATAGAGATAGTAAACAATAAAAAACTTAGGATACTTCAGAATAAATTTAACCATGGAAGGAAAAGATCTCTACTCTGAAAACTATAAGACATTGATGAATGAAATAGAGGAAGACACAAATAGAAAGGTATCCCATATTTATTAATTGAAATAATTAGCTTTATTAAAATGTCAATACTATCTATAGTATATTATTGATTGTATAGATTCTATACAATCTATGGAATATTGTCTATAGATTCAATGCAACTCCTATAGAAATTCCAATGGCATTTTTTACAGAAGTAGAAAAAATTTCTTAAAATTTATATGAAACCAGAAAAGATCCCTAATAGTCAAAGAAATTGTGGGAAAGAAAAACAAAGCAGGAAGCATCAGGCCTAGTGATTTCAAGTTGTATGGTAAAACTATAGTTATTAAAGCAATATGGTGCTGGTATACAAGGAAACATGATTGAATGATGACTACTTTTCTTATCCTTTGGTTTACCATACAAATTACCAAAATAAAAATAAATATACTTTGTTCAATGATATGATAAGGAGTAATGCAGATGACAGATAATACAGTGATCTTTATATCATAGGATTTGGGTTCCATTTTAGTCTGGTGATATTCATGAAATTTAGACAAATCTGTTAAAGTCATGATTGCAAAAAGAACATTTACTGATCTACATGAATTTTAGAATTACTGAATTGCATTCAAGTATGGTGATAAGATTTCAAAAGACACAGCTGTAGAATAAAAATAAACTTCACAAACCAGTGAAAAAGTGCATGCATGTGCATTGATTGTGAGTTTGTTTGGGGACACATGAGTAACTCCAAGGCAGTGGTTGAGTAAAGGCTCTGGATGTCAAACTTCTGCTCCCCAAATGAAGTGCCTTGTGATTACTGAGTCTTTTATAGCTTCAGTTCTCTTATCTGTAAAATAGGGTCTCAGTAACGCCTATCCCATGGACTTGCTGATAGAATTAAATAACAAAAAGCAGTTAGAGCACATAGAAAACTGTTTCTCACATAGTAAGCATTCAATAAATGTATTTAAAATAAAGTATAGAGATAAGATTTGGATAAATTAATACAGAGCATGTTGAACCTTCATGTTCGAGCATTCTTTGGAATATACAGGGTAATGAGATTTGTCACACTATAATAACATTTAATCAAGATACACTAATGAATAGAAAAAAAGAAGTAAAGTCAGATATATATTTACTTTACATATAATCAACTGTAGCAATCCAACTTTAACTAAGAATGTTTTTAGATATAATATGTAGCTTTTGTACATCATTAGCCTGAATTGTTAGATAATTGTTTAATCTGATTCCCTTCCTAGCTACATTTAATCACACCTGAAGATAAACTTACTGTGTTCAACTTAACTATACTTATTTTGTTGCTTTTGAGTTCTTGAAGTGATTTTCAAGTTAATATTAACTACACATGTGTTTAGTACATGTGCTTCCACTATAATATAAATCAATATTTAACTCTCAAGAACTTATTTTGTGATGAGTCAGATGTATCTGTAAATAGATATTAAAAGAAAATATTAGAGTTAAAATAGAGATAAAGAATAGGGAGGTGCTGTTCTCATTTTACAGAACTGAGGACGTTTTCTATTAAAATACTACAATGGTGAGATGATTAAGATGACACTGACAAGGAAGTTGAAATATTCTATAATAAATAATCAAAATATAATATAGTACACCACATAATTATATATACCATATAACATATATTATATTGGAATATAACATACCATGTAAACTGAAATAATGGAAAGAGGTCAAAAATAAATCAGATAAGGGCATATTTAACCAATTGAAACTGATACCTCAAAAATGTTGATGTAAACAGTATTTAATATATTAGTTATTGCACCATTTTCCCAAGTTGAATCTCACTCCTTTTGTTGTTAAATCACAATGCAACTTGCAATGGCAATGCATTGATCTTACTTCTCTTTAAACTCTTTGCTTGGGCTGCCTGGGGAAAGCAAAACTTCATTGGTGAAAAAAAAGAAGCTAAATTTATTTGCTCAAAGATCATGCATTGTATAGTTTTCTTTCAGAAAAAAAGCCTTACATTTTGAGACATCAAACTATCCTTTAATGGCTACCATGTATAATGCTAGACTAAATCCCAGAATTACAGAAATAAAATGTTCTACATATAAATAAAATTCAGTGGTTTCTACAGTTTCCCTTTTCTATGATGAATTAAAGCTTAACAATTATTTTTTAATTGAGTGGTAAGTGAATACTCTTCAATCACTTGAGTCTTAGAATTTATTAGAATTTATAACATATTCTTCCTTAAACTGTTATTGTCATTCTACCCCATATACTTTTCACTGTTTTAAACAGCCTAACAATAGAAATTCAGTCTATTAAATTGTTGGAATGCTTTAAAATAATCTTTATAACATACTTCTAACTTTAACCTTAAAAATCATTCTGCATGTTGCAGTAGATAATACTATAACTACTGGGACACAAACAAGGGAAAATGAGAACATATAAGAGTATCTGTAACTTACATAAACTAAGTTAAATAAATAGCAATGTACTTTAAAATCATTGTAATGATCATTCATAGAAATAAAATTAATTTATAAAATTAGCACAAATAAATGTTGTTGTTTTTTTTTTAATAAACAGGGAACTTTGTGGATGAAGTTTCTTGTAATATTCTGGAAAACTCATTAGAATAGAGTAGTATTTGCTATATGAAATGAAGCTACTACCATGACAATGAAGCTACTAAATGAGAAAACGGTTGCCATATATTTCACAAACATCTCTGACCTGTTGTTGTTCAGTCTCTAAGTCATGTCCAACTCTTTGTGACTCCATGAACTGAAGCAAACCAGACATTCCTTCCTTTGCAACTTGCATGAGTTTGCTCCGATTCATGTCAATTGAGTCAGTAATACTATCTAACCATCTCATTCTCTGCTCTTCCCTTCTATTGCCTTCAATTTTTCCCAGCATCAGAGTCTTTTTCAATGAGCTGACTCTTTGCATCAGGAAGCCTAAGTATTGGAGCTTCAGCTTCAGTGTCAGTTCTTCTAATGAATATTTAGGGCCGATTTCCTTTAGGATTGACTGGTTTGATCTCCTTGCTGCCCAAGGGACTCTCAAGAGTTTTCTCCAGCATTATGGTTTGAAAGCATCAGTTCTACTCTAAGCCGTCTTTATGGTCCAACACTAACATCCTTACATGACTATTAGAAAAACCACAGCTTTGATTATATGAATTTTGTTGAAAGTGATGTCTCTATTTTGAAATATATTGTCACTGTCTAATTTTGTCAGAGCTGACAAGTCTGTACTTAAAATAAAATAAATAAATGATAAAAATTTGCATTTTCAATTATTATATGTATGATTACATGCATATATGCAACAACACAAGAGAAGACTCTACACATGGACATCACCAGATGGTCAATACCAAAATCAGGTTGATTATATTTTCTTTGCAGTCAGATATGGAGAAGCTTTATTCAGTTAGCAAAAACAAGACTGGAAGCTGACTGTGACTCAGATCATGAACTCCTTATTAACAAATTCAGATTTAAATTGAAGAAAGTAGGGAAATTGCTAGACCATTCAGGTATGACCGAAATCAAATCACTTATGATTATGCAGTTGAAGTGAGAAATAGATTCAAGGAATTAGATCTGACAGGGTGCCTGAAGAGCTATGGACAGAGGTTCAGGAAATTGTACAGGAGGCAGTAATCAAGACCACCCCCAAGAGAAAGAAATGCAAAAGAGGCAAAATGGTTGTCTGAGGAGGCTTTACAAATAGCTATGAAAGAACAGAAGGAAAAGGCAAAGAAGAAAAGGAAAGATTTACCCATTTGAATGCAGAGTTCCAAAGAACAGCAACAAGAGATAAGAAAGCCTTCCTCAGTGATCAGTGCAAAGAAATAGAATAAAACTTACAGAATGAGAAAGACTAGAGATCTCTTCAAGAAAATTAGAGATACCAAAGATGGGCACAATAAAGGACAGAAATGGTATGGACCAACAGAAGCAGAAGATATTAAGAAGAGGTGGCAAGAATACACAGAAGAACTATACAAAAAAATCTTAATGACCCTTATAATCATGATGGTATGATCACCAATCTAGAGCCACACATTCTGGGATGTGAAGTCAAGTGGGCCTTAGGAGGCATCACTATGAGCAAAGCTGGTGGAGGGAATGGAATTCCAGCTGAGCTATTTCAAATCCTAAAAGATGATGCTGTGAAAGTGTTACACTCAATATACCAGCAAATTTTGTAAACAACAGTGACCATACCACTGGAAATGGTCAGCTTTCATTCCAATCCTAAAGAAAGGCAATGCCAAGGAATGCTCAAACTACTGCACAGGGGCACTCATCTCACATGCCAGCAAAGTAACACTAAAAAACCTCCAAGCCAGGCTTCAACAGTACATGAAAAATGAACTTACAGGTATTCAAGCTGGATTGAGAAAAGGCAGAGGAACCAGAGATCAAATTGCCAAGATCTATTGGATCATTGAAAAAGCAAGAGAGTTCCAGAAAAAAAAACATCTATTTCTGCTTTATTGATTATGTCAAAGCCTTTGGCTTTTGGATTGCAACAAACTGTGGAAAATTCTTCAAGAGATGGGAATACCAGACCATCTGACCTACCTCCTGAAAAATCTGTGTGCAGGTCAAGAAGCAACAGTTAGAACTGGACATGGAACAACAAGCTTGTTCCAAATCTGGAAAGTATGTCAAGGCTGTATATTGTCATCTGGCTTATTTAACTTATATGCAGAGTACATCATGGGAAATACTGGGCTAGATGAAGCATAAACTGGAGTCAAGATTGCCCAGAGAAATATCTATAACCTCAGATACGCAGATATACCACCCTTATGGCAGAAAGTGAAGAACTGAAGAGCCTCTTGAAGAAAGTGCAAGAGGAGAGTGAAAGAGTTGGCTTAATACTCAAATTCAGAAAACTAATATCATGGCATCTGGTCTCACCTCTTCATGGCAAATAGACGGGGAAACAATGGAAACTGTGACAGACTTTTTTTTTTTGTGCTCCAAAATCACTGTGGATGGTGACTGCAGACATGAAATTAAAAGACGCTTGCTCCTTGAAAGAAAAGCTATGGCCAACTGAGATGGCATATTAAAAGCAAAGACATTACTTTGCCAACAAATGTCTGCCTAGTCAAAGCTATGGTTTTTCCAATAGTCATGTATGGATGGGAGAGTTGAACTATAAAGAAAGATGAGTGCTGATAAACTGGTGCCTCTGTAGTGGAGAAGACCTTTGAGAGTCCCTTGGACTGCAAGGGGATCCAACCAGTCCATTCTAAAGGAAATCAGTCTAGAACCGTCATTGGAAGGACTGATGCTAAAGCTGAAACTCAATACTTTGGACACCTGATGTGAAGAACTGACACATTGAAAAGACCTTGAATCTGGGAAGGATTAAAGGCAGGAGGAGAAGGGGATGAAAGAGTATGAGATGGTTGGATGGTATTACCGACTCATTGGACATGAGTTTGAGTAAACTCCAGGATTTGGTGATGGACAGGGAAGCCTGGCGTGCTACAGTTCATGGGGTCTCAGAGAGTAGGATATGACTGAACGACTAAACTGGACTGATGCTTGCACACATATAATATATCTGTGCTTTAACTATAATCCATTACCATGTTTAGAGAATGAGCAGAAGTCTAAGTTTTGTCATTTTTAAGTAGTGATGCATAGGAAAGATGATTTAACTGAAAAAAAGAGTCATTATGAGTGCTTTCTATACACTAATATGCCTCATGTTCTCTTCCTTGAAAAAAAAAAAAAAAAAAAAACACACACACAGTAAATTGAAGGAAAATGTAATTCTGTGGTTGCACAATATTATGCAATTTTAACTAAGCATATAGCTAACTTTCAATATGAATTATCTGTATAAATTTAGCATGGTTTATGTATCAAAGTTTCAACTTGAGAATGCTACAGATATTTGAATAGGTGAGAAGGTAAATTCTATTTCCTCCTCTTTAGAAACACTATGTATGTGTATGTATGTAAGTATTCTCTCTCTATCTCTTTCTCTTTTTTTCAGGGGAGACTTGTGGATTGTTATATGGAAATGTTCAGTTGTTGTGAGGCTAACAGGAGCAGAATTCCAATTCCAGTTTCAGATGCAAATTCCAGTGATATAAAAAGTAAGCCTCAGTATCAGAACTTTGAGTCAAAGGTTCGATGTTTTAGGCAATAGTGATAACTAATCCTTGACAGACTGATTTTCAAACCTTTGTTTATCCTCAATACGTCTCAGTAAGATTAAGGAAGCAAAATTCCTTGCCAGGTTGTCCAATGAACAATGAGAATGGTATTGAAATTTCAGTCTTTTTACTTTAGATATTGAGTGTTTCATTGCTAATATAGCACTGCTTTTCCTTGTTTTTTTCAGGATCCCTGACCCTAGAATAGTTAATTTCATATATACACTTCTTCCATCTCTCTAGTTAGTATAATATCACCCACATCATTAAAATATTTTGGTCTCACATCATTAAGATATTTTCTTATCAGTTTTATATAATTTATATGTTTTTAGTAGTGGCCCACATGTCTCTGTTCACAACCAAAATTTAGGTATGTTAACAATTTCAAACAATATTTTGTTGCAGTCTGTCAAAATAAGATGAAAAGCAAACTTAAAGATCCTTGGAGCAGACAAAAGCCCAGTTAAACCAGTAAGCAAAATTAATGTAATTTACTTTATGAAGGGGCTTCCCTGGTAGCTCAGAATCTGCCTGCAATGCAGGAGACCTGGCTGAAAGTAAATAAATCATTTATTTTAAATGCCTCTACTAATCACAAGGAAAACTTAAATCATCTTTCTAAAATTGTATAAGCCAATCCCTTGCTTTTTGGAAATCTTCATTTAATCGCCAATCATTATAAAGGTTAAGGGCTTCCCCAGGGGCACAGCACTGAAGATCTACCTGCAGTGCAGGAGCCATGGGCTCAATCCCCACATTGGAAAGATCCTCTGGAGTATGACATGGCAAACCACTCCAGTATTCCTTCCTGGAGAAACGCACAGAGAAGCCTGCCGGGCTATAGTTCCAAAAAGTTGAATACAACTGATGTGACTTAGCATGCATGCACATAAAAGTTAAGTAATCTCATTTAAATCGGCCTGTAATGTCATGCCAGTCGGGTGGCGTCATACCAGTCTGGGGTCTGAAGTTACCCAGCTTGAGAACAGTTCGTTTTTGCTCAATCAGTTCAGTTCAGTCACTCAGTCATGTCCAACACTTTGCAGCCCATGGACTGCAGTACGCCAAGCTTCCCTGTCCATCACCAACAACCAGAGCTTACTCAAACTCATGTCCACTGAGTGGGTGATGCCATTCAACCATCTCATCCTCTGACATCCCCTTTTCCCACCTTCAATCTTGCCCAGCATTAGGCTCTTTTCCAATGGGTCAGTTCTTCACATCAGGTGGCCAGATTATTGGAGCATCAGCTTCAGCATCAGTCCTTCCAATGAATATTCAGGATTGATTTCCTTTAGGATGGATTGGTTGGATCTGCTTGCAGTCCAAAGGACTCTCAAGAGTCTTTTCCAACACCACAGTTCAAAAGCATCAATTCTTTGGCACTCAGCTTTCTTTATAGCCCAAATCTCACATCCATACATGACTACTGGAAAAACCATAGCTTTGACTAGACAGCCCTTTGTCAGCAAAGTAATGTCTCTTCTTTTTAGTATGCTGTCTAGATTTGTCATAGCTTTACTTGCAAGGAGCAAGCGTCTTTTAATTTCATGGTTGCGATCACCATCCACAGTGATTTTGTAGCCCAAGAAAATAAAGTCTGTCACTGTTTCCGTTGATTCCTCCTCTATTTGCCATGAAGTGATGGGACCAGATGTTTAAAATATTTTGTTCAATAAAATATTCCTGTTAAATTGTCTGAATTTTCCATTGACAAGCCCCATAATCATTCATCTTTTGAGTATGTAATGCAAGTTAGATTGTTATTTGAAACAAGTTAGCAAATTATAGATCAACTCTCTCCCAGAGAAGGATATGCATTTAAGCCAGGTAATACAATGAAGACGAAGTTAAGACAAAAGCTCTTTCATTAAATAATTTGGTAAAGAATATTTAGGAGATCTGTATCTGTATACTGAAAGTAGACTTTTGCTGCTGCTGCTAAGTTGCATCATTCGTGTCTGACTCTGTGAGACCCCATAGATGGCACCCAACAGGTTCCTCTGTCCCTGGGATTCTCCAGGCAAGAATAGTGGAGTGGGTTGCCATTTCCTTCTCCAATGCATGAAAGTGAAAAGTGAAAGTGAAGTCTCTCAGCCATGTCCTACTCTTAGCGACATACTCCTTTCCAAATGATTCTGTGTTTTCAAGGTTACTGAAAGGAAATGACAACCCACTCCAGTATTCTTGCCTGAGAAATCCCACAAACCGAGGAGGCTTGTGGGCTCCAATCCACAGAGTCGCAAAAGAGTCCCACTCAAGTTAGCAAGTTAACAATAAGGACAGTGTGAAATGTTATCAATTGCGGGAAGCTGGGTGAACCTTTACACAGAATGTCTCTGAACATCACCTTCCCCATTAAAAAGAAAAAAGAAACATTATATTAATAATGTCTCCTCTACGGATTGTTATAAGAATCATATGAAACACTTCATAACATAAAATTTTGCAAATTAGTATTTATACAAAAATTTGTTTGGTTTTGATCTCTTAATTTGCACAGCAAAAGCATTTCTTAAGGAGGAAGAACAATTTGAAATTCTCTGAATATTTAATTAATTAATCAAAACGGAATATTTAATCAATAAATAATAATGTTATTCTTAAAACAAAGATGCTTCTGTTTTCTATTCTTCAGGGGTACTTTCTGACTATATATGTCATGATGCTGCTGCTGCTAAGTCGCTTCAGTCATGTCATATTAATAACTAAAATCTTAAGAAAGCTGATATAGTTCAAGGACACCTTAGTAAATTCTGAAGAAAACATATAGATATCAACTATTTTCCATTTTCTCTTATTCTGCATTAGTGTTTTCACACAATTCTAATTTTAAAGTTCTGCATGAATATGATATACCTTCATGAGTATTTAAGTTGTTTGAATAGATTTTATTACAAAAATAAGTAATTCAGAGTGAAAATGTTCTTTTTTTCATATGGAATAAAAGCCAAATTAGTGTAATGATGTTTTAACAACATACTGATGAAAAAATGATGAAGTGAATAGTTTTGTGATAGTCACAAGCTTATCTTTCAATAAAAGATATTTATTTTCTCTTAAACTGAAATTGTATTTCCTCTTCTTTTTAAGTTTATTTGCTTGCTGTTTTATTCTGCTGCTTTCAAATGTGCTAATTTTCATTTTGTTTCTCTGATGAGTAATACTAGCTTATTAAGATTAAAACTTAATCCCTACTCAGATTGAATTTACCAATTTTGTATATTTCCAAGAACAAGGAAGTTGTCAGCCCTTCTGGTCGCTCCTGCTATTCCTGTCTTTATGTTAATCCAGCACTGGTTTCACCAGAAATATGATATGCTGATTTCCATGTTTATACTTGGATTATTTGGTCGTTTTTAAAAATTAATCAATTGGTAAAGTTTTATTAAGATTTCATTTATCTGATTTTTCATGTCTTATCACTTTCAACTGGATTAATTATTCCTCTTGCTGATAATATCCCTAAAGTTATTTCAAAGATTGTCACTTTGTAATTATATGCCTGAGAACATCTGTAATTCACTGTGGCATTTAAATGATAGTTTAGGTCAGAGGTCAGTAATTTTGTTTTTCCATAAATTGTGAAATAAATATTTTAAACCTTGTGGATGGCATCACTGACTCGATGGATGTGAGTTTGAGTGAACTCTGAGAGTTGGTGATGGACAGGGAGGCCTGGCATGCGGCGATTCATGGGGTCGCAAAGAGTTGGACATGATTGAGCGACTGAACTGAACTGAACTGAACTGAACTGTAAATATTCGAGACCTTGCAAACCATGTGGCTTTTTTCTCAGGTATCAGCTCTGCCATTACAACAGAAAAGCATACATAGACAAAACAGTAAATGAACATGCAAGGCTGTGTCCCAATACAATTGTATGTACAAAACAGGCAGTGGTTGGATTTGCCCTGCTGGCCGTGGTTTACAACAATTGCCTTGGGTGTATATATAATAAAATTCTTGACCTACTTTTCCTGTTGTTATAAATGCATTTCTTTCTTCACCTGGTGATGTATTTGAGGAATAAATTTTATGTATTATTTTCCTATGAGAGGTATCCTCTTTTTACCAAGAAATCTTAGATTTTTCTTCCTTTAAAAAAATCATCTCAAATTTCATAATGTGTATCTAGAATTCTGATAAAATGCTCTTCCAGTTTGTGTTTATTGTTAGTCTGTCTTGTCTTTTTCAGAGCTTTATGAGCCCTTTCAATTTGTTTTTAATAATTATAAGAAATTATTGTTTGATATTTGTGTGGATATTAATCCTTTTATGTTTATATCATTTTTATCTTCTAGGTTCCTTAACTGTTGTTGGTAATTCTAATTTGATTTTCTCATTTTCTCTCTCATAGTATCCATCTTCTCTATCCCCTCTGAGTAAATGTTTTGATTTTGCTTTCCATCACAGTCTTGCTGCTATATTATTCTGTCATTCATTTCTAAAGTGATTCTTTAGCTCAAAATTATATTTATATATTTATAATATCTTCTAATCAGTCTGAAGATATTGCTTAATATTTTGAGCTTTTTCCCATTAATTCTTTCTCGTGACAGATTTTTTTATCCCATAGTGCTTTATCTTTACAGGTGTCTCAATTGTTTTCCTTGTCACTTATTCCTTTTTCTTTTTTTTCCCTTTTCAGGGATCTCTGCAGTCAAAGGTAGTTAAATTTGCCTAACCTTCCTTTGTGCTTTTCAAATTCAGTTCAGTTCAGTTCAGTTCAGTTGCTCAGTCGTGTCCGACTCTTTGCAACCCCATGAACTGCAGCACGCCAGGCCTCCCTGTCCATCACCAACTCCCGGAATTCACTCAAATTCATATCCATCGAGTCGGTGATACCATTCAGCCATCTCATCCTCTGTCATCCCCTTCTCCTCCCACCACCAATCCCTCCTAGCATCAGAGTCTTTTCCAATGAGTCAACTCTTTGCATGAGGTGGCCAAAGTATTGGAGTTTCAGCTTTAGCATCAGTCCTTCCAATGAACACCTAGGACTGATCTCCTTTAGGATGGACTGGTTGGATCTCCTTGCAGTACAAGGGACTCTCAAGAGTTCTCCAACACCACAGTTCAAAAGCATCAATTCTTCAGTGCTCAGCTTTCTTCACAGTTCGACTCTCACATCCATACATGAGCACTGGAAAAAACATAGCCTTGACTGGACGGACCTTTGTTGGCAAAGTAACGTCTCTGCTTTTCAATATGTTATCTAGGTTGGTCATAACTTTCCTTCCAAGGAGTGAGCGTCTTTTAATTTCATGGCTGCAATCACCATCTGCAGTGATTTTGGAGTTTCCAAAAATAAAGTCTGACACTGTTTCCACTGTTTCCCCATCTATTTCCCACGAACTGATGGGACCAGATGCCATGATCTTAGTTTTCTGAATGTTAAGCTTTAAGCCAACTTTTTCACTCTCCTCTTTCACTTTCATCAAGAGGCGTTTTAGTTTCTCTTCCCTTAGAAGAAATGGAGTAGCCATCATGGTCAACAAAAGAGTCCAAAATGCAGTACTTGGGTGCAGTCTCAAAAACAACAGAATGATCTCTGTTTGTTTCCAAGGCAAACCATTCAATATCACAGTAATCCAAGTCTACACCCCAACCAGTAATGCTGAAGAAGCTGAAGTTGAATGGGTCTATGAAGACCCACAAGACCTTTTTGAACTAACAGCCAAAAAAGATGTCCTTTTCATTATAGGGGATTGGAATGTAAAAGTTGGAAGTCAAGAAACACCTGGGGTAACAGGCAAGTTTGGCCTTGGAATACAGAGTGAAGCAGGGCAAAGGCTAATAGAGTTTTGCCAAGAGAAGGCACTGGTCATAGCAAACACCCTCTTCCAACAACACAAGAGAAGACTCTACACATGGACATCATGAGATGGTCAACACTGAAATCAGACTGACCATATTCTTTGCAGCCAAAGATGGAGAGCTCTATGCAGTCAGCAAAAACAAGACCAGGACCTGCCTTTGGCTCAGATCACGAACTCCTTATTGCCAAATTCAGACTTAAATTGAAGAAAGTAGGGAAAACCACTAGACCATTCAGGTATGACTTAAATCAAATCCCTTATGATTATACAGTAGAAGTGAGCAATAGATTTAAGGGCCTAGATCTGATAGATAGAGTGCCTGATGAACTATGGACGGAGATTGGGGACATTGTATAGGACACAGGGATCAAGACCATCCCCATGGAAAAGAAATGCACAAAAGCAAAGTGGCTGTCTGGTGAGGCCTTACAAATAGCTGTGAAACGAAGAGATGCAAAAAGCCAAGGAGAAACGGAAAGATATAAGCTTTTGCAGATTAGGCAATCTCAATTTATATGCTACTCACTCTCTCTCCTCCCTACTACTGCCCTCCCTTGAATCCTTCATTCGTGTCAAAATCTGGTTCCCTCACCATCATTGTATCTGTGGGCCTTGGGATTTTGTCATTACCACAGGAAAGGAAGAGAGAAAGCTCCAGGATTCCAGCCTGCCTTACTGCTTTTGGGAAACAATCCAGGCTACATATGGGAGGGATTTCCAAATGAAAATAAGATAGTAATCTATTAAGATTTAATACTAACTAACATTGTGCTACAGTTTATGAGACACATTCATTATGATTGTAATTATACAAATCTGGTAGCTAAGTAAAAAATAAGTTAAGATGTGTACAAGAAAGCATAAACATGGTTGGTAGGAGAGTTTATTTCGAATCTATGAATGCTCTTGTGGGAAGGTTATGTTTTTCTCTAGTATATCCTGTCACCTTCTTGGAAAATTGGTTTCCTCAAAGTAGTTTGGATTAAAATATCTGACCCAGTTGGTTATTTTCTTTTTTAAAAGTTCTAATAGTTTATAAAGAATAGATTTTTCAAATAAAGTTAAAAGAAAGCATGTTTTCCTCAGAACAAGAGGCTACATCTTTTCAAAATTAGCTGTTACATGAAGGCATAAATGAGAATTATCAAGTGACAAGGGCCACACACCTTAGTGGTCACTTTGCTCTTTAGGTTTTCAGGAGTAAAATATAGAAAAAAGATTTTGGATTTGAATTAACTTAAGGATAAAAGTTAGCTAGCATCTTACAGTCAGAAATTATCTTAATTCTCTTGAATGTAGGCTTTAACACATTCACCTTGTTATAAATTTCTTTATCAAACTGTTTTAAGTAAATTTAATTGAATGAAATAAATTGATATAAAAAGATGGTAAGAGAAAATAAAGTTACTTCCCTTGCTACTATCTATTCCTGTCTCACCTCCAATAAGTTATCAAACCTTATTTGATCTTTAAAATATATATATTTCAAATACTTCAAAGACCCTGAATTTCCTTTGAGGTTAGTTATTTCACCCTCCCCCACCAACTGAACTGCCTAGAGAATACCATTTTAAAATGTTATAAAATTATTCAATGTTGTCAATGTATATGAACTCACTGAAAGCATGTTTATGAAAGCATAAGTTACAGGAATTGGAATTAATTTAAATTTGAAAGAATAAAGTATTTCACTGAAACTATTTTTCTTATGCCCCATAATGTAATTAGTTTAATAATCCTTGAGTTTTTGTAATCTGGAAAGATGTGATGCAATATATAAGCATGAATTTATATTAATTTTGACTTCAGAAGATTCATAATGTAAATATCAATTACATGTAGAATTTTCAGAACACTGAAGATAGTATTCATATTGGATTTTAAATACTGTTTTGAGGATTTAGAGTAAAATATATTACAGTAACATTAAACTCTTACTAGTATTCAATATTTGATCATCTTCAACTAGTTATCAAGAGTGAAATATCATTGCAATTTATCTTGTATGTAATTGTCTCATCAAATTTTAATATAGTGATTTTTTTGGTACAGTTTTAGTTGAAGCTTAGTCATGTTGTCTTGCATAAATACTTTAATGTTAACCAAAAAAACATTACTGCATGTTTTTTTATACTGATGCTAAGTAATTTATGCAGATAATTAAAGAAGTGCTTCAATTTTCATTACATCTTTAAGCACGCTTTCTTTTCGATCTAGATTAAGCTTAATGGAGTCATTTGCATGTACTTTTAACTGATTTGGAGTTTGTTTGCAAACAAATTGGTATTGTAAAACTTATTGACTTACTTTCAACATATTTCTCCATTTTATTAATATATTGAAATACTTTCAGTACTATAATACGATTTGTTAAAGAAATCTTCATTAGAATCAAAGGTTTCTTACTCTCTTGTTCATATAATAGTAAACAAATTTCTCTTTAAAGACTGCTGATTACAGATATTATTATCTTAGGCCCTAAAATGAAAAGAAAATAAAGATAAAAGAAAGAGAACTGTCTATATTGTCTTCCTGTCCCTTGATAAACTAAACAATCCTTATAAAATACATATTATTCTATTCAGAATATGAATATTCCCATTATTGTATAAGGAGATCTTAAACATGATTTACTTATATTGAAGCAATTCAATTTTGTTTATTTAGTTTTTTTGCATTCTTCATGTGGATTTGGTAATTTTCTTAGATAATACTGTTTTCCTTCCAGGGTTCATTTTTGGATGCTATTTTTCCTTCTAGCATATGTAAAAAATAGATAATAAAACAAGATTAATTTTAAAAATATAAATAGTATGGTAACCTAAATTGAAATTATCAAACACAATATACTACTCTTCTTATGCCATATTATAGAGTAGAGCTCTCAAAATTTACGAAAGTCACAATATGCAACTATCCAGGCATCTCCTGGATAGAAGGCTCTTGGAAATATACACTGAGAGTCTGGTTAGAGGAGATTTACAGCAGCCTTCTAACTTATTTGCAAGGATGTTTTATGTTCTATTTTGTATAGTCTTCTGCTCCTTTTTTGTTATACTCTATGGTCTTCACCATCTCATGTACTTCCTTTTAATTTATAATCATACAATTAAAAAAATATTTATTTATTTATCTGGCTATGCCAGGTCTTAATTGCAGCAACAGGCTCAGTATTTACAGCACATGGGCTTAGTTGCTCATGGTGCATGGGATCTTAGTTCCTCAACCAAAGATTGAACCCACTTTCCCTATATTGGAAAATGCATCCTTAATCACTGGACTACCAGGAAAAGTCCCCCTCTTGTATATTTTTGCTTTCCCTGCCTGTTTGGTAATTTGTTGATTGGACAATGTAACAATTTGTGGTTACTCACTCTTTCACTTCTTCATCTTTAAGAACAGTAGGCTTTACAAAGAAAAGAGTCATCAGTGTGATTTTCTACATAATATATCAAATGGTTTTTCCTAAATGGATTCTTTGTTGAATAAGTGGACAAAATAGCTTTATTCCTTTAATTATTACCAATACGTGAGAAAGTCTTTGTATCAGGTGACTATATCCATTAAGAATTCAGATTCAGAACCTGCTTTCATATGTTTACATCAGTTACTAGGGATTAGCACAGTTTTCCGAGTGTCAATCACTTGAAGATTGTCTTGTTGAAATTATACTTAAAAAACATCTGTCAGTGCACACTAGGTTGCTCAGTTGTGTCTGATACTTTGCAACCCCGTGGACTGTAGCTCACCAAGGTCCTCTGTCCATGGCGTTCTCCAGGTAAGAATACTGGAGTGGGCTGCCATTTCCTTTTCCATTTGGGAAAGTAAATGAATTCAATTGATTCTCTACTCTTAGATATTATGTAAAATTCTTACAGATCCAATAAATTTACCAAAATCTGATACAGTACAAATATATGCAAATAGTAAGGTGAATGTATCATTACAAAAAATTTGCTAAACATCTAAAAGATGGAAATATCCTACACGTTCTATTTTTTCCTAAATCTTTATACATATACTAAGCTTTTTAAGATTATGAAAATTTAAGTACTAAGTCAAACACTACCAAAATTTATTAAATCCTTTATTCATATTTTAATAAACTTTCTTGGTGTTATTAATAAAACCACTCTTTAGACAACATTTCATATAATATTACTCTTGTTAAAGTAAAATTAAGTCATTATGACATATTCATTACATCACTTACATTATTACTGACACATTCATTTTACTTTTAAGAAAGCACATAACACTTTTATTCTGAGAGGCAATGATTTAGAACGAGATCATAAAAGATGAAATGAGGTAACCAGAAGGTTAATATCAAATGTTGTTTGAGGTTAAACTTAATGACTGTGATTCTTTAAAAATTATTTACTTTGTAATTTCACATTACTATCTCATACAATGTTTGATTTATTTTAACTTTGTTTAATTGGCCCAGACACAAAAATAAGATGATTGTGGCCCTGAAACCACATCTATGGAGTAATGAGAAAATGACCTGTGTTGCACACCTATGTGGGTCTTCCCAGGTGGTGCTAGTGGTAAAGAACTCGCTTGCCAGTGCAGGAAACTAAGAGACACAAGTTCGATCCCTGAGTCAGGAAGATCTGGAGAAGGGCATGGAAACCCACTCCAGTATTCTTGCCTGGAGAATTCCATAGACAGAGGAGCCTGGTGGGCTACAATCCACAGGGTTGCAAAGAGTCAGACACAACTGAAGCGATTTAGTACAGATCCACATATCTATGTATTACTTTTACTTCCTGTTAGTGAATTCTTCTTTGTTTAAATTTTCTGAGAGAGATCTCAAAAGCTACACCGAGTTTTCAATAAAATGGAGATGGGAAGGTGTAGAATTTCCCTACTCTCTGAACACTTCTTTACAGAGAAATGGTGAACACTGCGTAGGAGATACTGTCTCTCTTGATTGCTCAAGGCTTTGTCTTTCAAATATTGAAAATGTTTTCCTTATCTTGATTTACACTAGGTGTTTTGACCAATGAACAGCTTCTGATCAAGGTCCCTCAGTTTATTAGTGGCAGGGACTATTCTACTATTCTGATTCTTGAATTCCAGTCAAGGAGTCATTCTATTGTATCACTTCATCTCATCTTATTTTTAAGGCACCCATCATCTAATGGATATCTTTTTAAAAAGAAGAAAAGTTCATAAGAATCTATGCATTCTCTCTGTTAAAATATATATATATATATATTATTAAAATGTTGGCTTTTACAACAATGCATGTGGTTAAATTGCAGGATTTGAGCATTCATTTCTTACCTGTGGCCTTTGTCAGTCTTTAATGATACTTTATATGTTTTCATACTCTCCTTGATTAAGGAGCTCCAGAGCAAGCAAGTTTATACTAGATGAAAATTGTATTTCCTTTATTCCTCCTTCCAGATATTAAAATGAAATTATTTTGATTTTGAGGTAGTTGAGTTTTTACTGGATACCAGTAACTACAATATCACCTTGCTTTCTTCTTCTACTGTTATAGATGTTGTGAAAAAGAATCATGGGGAGAGTGACAGCAGCTCACTTAGGTGAGGTATTATGCTGTTATTCACCTGGAACTATCACTTGTTATTCTTTGAAGGTTGAACATTATTTTTTATAAGGCTGACTGAGAGACGTATTTTCACAAACATGGAATGCACACCCATCTCCTGCCTGCTTTATTTTTCCCCTTCCTGACCGGCAAAGAGCCGTGCTAATCCACTATAAATTGAAGGATAAAGGAAAACTGTGACAAAATTTTATAGATAAAGCTAATTGCTAACACTCTTTATATTCTTCTCTGCATAGCTCACTAGGTTAACAGCTTGACATAAGAACAAAGGGATGGGAAAGTCACTGGTAAAAGCACATAGTATTTGATCTTTGTCACAGAAAAAGAAAAAAAATATGTAAATGGTATTCTAGATATGAAACATGCTTGGGATAACAATGGAAATGACTTATATGGGCTTTGCATCTATTTAGGTTAGTACTATATTTTTCTGAATCTATATAAATAAATAAAACCTTTTTTATTTAATTGCCATAATTTTTTTTGGCTTCTTATTTTATTTCAATAAGAACACTTAATGTGAGTTGTTCAATACAACATATTTGAAAGTGTGCAGTCCATTATTACTGACTGTAGGTACAAAAGAAGACTGTAAACATTAAACAGGGATATGTTATGACAGGCCAATAACACAACAATGTGATTCTTGTGTGTGTGCATTGTTGGAAAGAGACTAAGAAATATGGAAAAAGTATTTTAAATAAGTAAAATGAACCTTTAAAAGTAGTTTCATATTCTTATATTCTGGGAAGTTATATTTCTCTGTTTGCCAGCTTTTAGAAAATTAAACTACAGTAGATGTATAATGAGAAATAACATGATGATATAATGCTATCATAGAGTATTAAGGAATATTTGTCATCATATAAGCTTTTAATTAAGAATATAATGTTTTACAATGAGTTGACATTAACTGCTATTTTGGTGATATTTAATAATACAAGCTTTATATTCTTTGTTCATTTTCACACTATCATGTAGACAGATACTTTTGATTTGATATAAAGTAATCATTACTTTAAGTGAAGTTGCTCAGTCGTGTCTGACTCTTTGCGACCCCATAGACTGTAGCCTATCAGGCTCCTCTGTCCATGGGATTTTCCAGGCAATAGTACTGGAATGGATTGCCATTTCCTTCTCTGGGGGATCTTCCCAACCCAGGGCTTGAACACAGGTCTCCCATCTTGCAGACCGACGCTTTACCATCTGAGCCACCAGGGAAGTCAGTTAGTCAGTCGTGTCTGACTCTTGGTGACCCCATGGACTATATAGTCCATGGAATTCTCCAGGCCAGAATACTGAAGTGGGTAGCCTTTCCATTCTCCAGGAGATCTTCCCAACCCAGGGATCAAACCCAGGTCTCCTGCATGGCAGGCAGGTTCGTTACCAGCTGAGCCACAAGGGAAATAAAATTAAATAGTGTTTCTAAATATAGCAGTTTATATATGCATCATATTCTTCAAGTATCTCTAAAATGTAGTGATTTTGGACACATCTTTCAACGTACTAGGTGAGCATTAAAATTATTTTATTAAATTAACACAATCCAAAATCTCTGATTTTTTTAAGCCTTTATCTTATACGCATTTTTTGTTATTAAAGCTATATATTTCTACTTAAGGTCTATGTCTTGAAATTTTCATTAACTGACCTTGAGCCAAGAAAATGAAATGGCTTAATTGTTACTGATTTATTCTGTCCTTTGACATTTGATATGTGCATGCTAAGTCACTTTAGTCATATCTGATTCTGCAACCCTGAGGAGTGTATGTGGCCCACCAGACTTCTCTGTCCATGGAATTCTCTGGGCAAGAATACTGGAGTGGGTTGCCATTTCCTCCTCCAGGGGATTTTCCAAGCCCAGGGATCAAACTCGTGTCTCTCATGCCTCCTGCATTGGCAGACAGATTCCTTACCACCAGTGCCACCTTGAAATTTGATCATTAATGTTAAATATAAACATAGCATGTTTTCATTCATCACCTTTTCCCATGATAGGCAGGTAATACACAAGTAGGCTCATTTCCATTTACTATCATCTTGTGATTTCTGGTATAAAGTGCAAAATGTTTGTTTACTTAGATTGTTGGGCTCTGTGAGGGAATATTATACATTTATATTTTCCTACAGTGAATCTCATAAAATCTAAGAGGTCTGTAGGCTTGCTGTAACTGGTAGCCGAGACCCAATGCCTCAGTGACCCTGCTGAGCCTACTTGGGTGAAGCTAAGAAAAAAAACTTTGTTAAAATATAACAAGGTAGATCATTAGTATTCATTTTCAGTTAGCTTTTCTATTTTGGAGAAACAGGAAGGAATTTAATTTTTACTTAATAACATAAAATAGCTTAAAGAGTATGATTGAAACACCTTCAAGAGGAAACAGCATATCATTTTAACAATGAATGAAAGAATAAAATGCAGAAGAATTTTGAGATATATTCTAATGCCTCTTTATTGCCCTTCCAGTAAGATTACAACAGAGAAAACAGGGCAATATCTGGAAATATTATTTTTTTTCAATAGAAGATTTCTAACAACCCTCCAATCTCTTTTGTCTGTAAGTACATTTGAGTATTTTATATGCTTTGGATGTATATGATTTATATAGAGATCTTACAGTTCTCATCCACTTTCCTTTTACAAATCAGAGCAAGATGATCAATTAATCTTTAAGAAAAGAAAGTGAAAGTGAAGTTGCTCAGTCTTGTACCACTCTTTGTGATCCTATGGATTTTAGGCTACCAGGCTTCTCCATCCATGGGATTTTCCAGGCAAGAATACTGGAGTGGTTTGCCATTTCCTTCTCCAAGAGACCTTCCTGACCCAGGAATTGAAACTGAGTCTCCCTCATTGTAGGCAGACACTTTACTGTTTGAGCCACCAGGGAAGTCCAAGTTGAAATTAGCTCAGCAAGCACATGCTTCTTTACATGCAGGCCACCTTCTGTAATACTACATAAACTTCTTGATGAATTGAAAGAAACTATATTTGGTTAAGGAGGATTTTAATATTCATATTCTAGTAAGTCTCTCAAGCCTCTGGATCTTAATATTTTATAATAAGTGCTTCCCTGAAGCTCAGTTGGTAAACAATTTGCCGGCATTGTGGGAGACTTGCGTTCGATGCCTAGGTTGGGAAGACACCCTGGAGAAGAGGATGGCTATTCATTCCAATATTCTGGCCTGGAGAATTCAATGGATTGTATAGTCCATGGGTTGCAAAGAGTTGGACACGACTGAGCTACTTTCACTAACATGATAGTGATATGCATCAAAAAGTATTTAGTGTCTAAAATTTTTAAACTGTAAACGTCCATGCTGAAGTAGATAGGAAACTTAATTATTGTAGCAGTAGTAAACTAACAGATCTGTTACTTTGTGAGAGTTAGTTGCTCAGTTGTGTCCAACTCTTTGCAACCCCATGGACTGTAGTCTGCCAGGCTCCGCTGTCCATGGGATTCTCCAGGCAAGAAAACTGGAGTGGATAGCCATTCCCTTCTCCAGGGCATCTTCCTGACCCAGGATTGAACCTGGGTCTCCTGCATTGCAGGCAGAAGAGCAGTCTATTTTATAGACTATTGCATATTATTCTATTCCAAACTGAGAGACTTCTACTATTTAAAATGCCCATCTAAGAAGCTACTAAAGTGAAGATGTACCAGTTTTTCATTATGATATCCTCTTTATAGATATA
The DNA here is from genome assembly GCF_023091745.1 of Budorcas taxicolor. Taxonomy (NCBI): domain Eukaryota; kingdom Metazoa; phylum Chordata; class Mammalia; order Artiodactyla; family Bovidae; genus Budorcas; species Budorcas taxicolor. Next base: position 48,822,777 of record NC_068929.1, on the reverse strand, counting down.
AAAATCATCTATATTATACTCAAGTTAAAATGCAGCTTTTTCAAATAGAGTTAATGCATAAAAAGTAACTTAGAAAGAATGTTCCATGTTCGTGTCTTTTCATTGTTCATGCTTATGTTTTGTTTCTTGAGTGTTATAGCAGGATATTACCAAAATTGATAGCGTAATACACACATAATGTAATATGACAAATATGATCTAAATATTTGTGTCGTCTCAAAATATATATGTTGAAAGCTAACATCCAGTGTAATGGTATTTGGAAGTAGGGTTTTGAAGAGATAATTCAGTCAGGAGTCTGAAGCCCTGATAAATGGGACTGATGTTCTTTTTAGGCTTTGAAGGGACCAGAGCACTCTCTCACTTCACGTTATAAGGATAAAAATAAAAGTGGGCAGGCTGTAATCTTAGAAGAGTGTCCACACCAAACCTGACTATGTTGCATGTGTTGGAGACTTTTGGCCTCCAGAACTGTGAGAAATAAATGTTTGTTTAAGCCACTCTGTTGGTGGTATTTTGCTGAGCTGACAAAGATAGTAATAAAAAGTCCCTAAGATAAAATATTTCATGTACATGAAGCATTTCATGTATCATAAATAAGAAATATAGATAGATACCATCTATACACGCAGCTGTGACTTAATTCTGTGAAGTCTAATTTAACTATCTTAAAATTCTCAGACTCTAATTTCCTATATAGATTCTATACTTATTGGGCTTAAATTTAAGCTTTGTATTTCTGCTCACCAAGTGCTCAGAATTGCCTGTTAATTGTCTTGACCAAAAGTTAGTTGTCAGGCTTCTCTTCTTCCCCAAAATCTCTGAACTGTGCCTCATCCCTAAGCTTAATCAAGAAAACATTTCTTTAATGACTCATTCTGACTGCAGAAATAAATATTTCCTGTTAAACTGTCTTGATCATGTCTGTTTAACTTCACTACTCACCCACAACAAATAAAGTTCTTGCTAGCCAAGCTTTTCTCTCTCTATTAAAAAATGACTTTTTCCCTCTTTGATTTATCTTATTTGGTACTGCCATTTTGCTTTCACAAAGTATCTTAATACTCTAGACAGAAGAATTTGCTGCATCTAGTTAAGAGTTAATGACCAAAGTTTCTAAACTAAGCAAGTATTATTTTGTTAAAAATAAATATGTTGAAATGCAATAGAGCATGTGGCAGAATGAATCAGACCTTTTTCTGTTTGTACTCAACAAAGAGTAAACTCTGACTATGGCATTATGGAAAATTTCATGCTCTCAAATTGAAGGGAAATGGAATTCAAATGATAGAGCTATAATTAAAACAGTGGAAATCCATATGAAATGTGTAAGGTGAAAAGAAATAACACACTTTGAGGGTCACAGGTATATTAAGGAATATGATATCAAACAGTGAAAGTGTTCTTCATGTAGTCTAAGCGAAGATAAGAGGAAATAATAGTGATCTGTTGTCACACAAAATGAAGTTAGAAATGTAGAAGTGTTATTTACATATCCAAATGGAATACAGTGAAACACAACAGGCATCTTGGTTAGGAGAACGGTAAGAACATAATTTTTTTTTCTTTCTGATATCTCAATGTTGATACTGCTTTTATATTAAAAATAACACAATTCAATAGCTTTTTCAAAACAATGATTCTAAAAGTTTTGAAGTGTGATTTTTTTTTTGAGTGTAATTCTTTTCCTTGGGTGTATCTTTAATATGGTATGGAGAAATTCCTGTTAGTAAGGAAACATATGTAATTATTATTAAGAAGGTTTCTAAGTTCCCTTTTACTTTTAAGAGAGTAGCTATGTTTAAATGAAATACATTACCACTATTTTTATTGTTTAGACAGAGCTAGTACACATTTACTTTAATTTATCACACTTCTATTGCTTATTCACCTTAAATTACATTTCGTTGTTTCCATCTTGAACAGTAATAGCGTCATCATCATGAATGAGTTTCTCGCATCAAAAAATGTGTACCTGCTGTTTTCCATCTGCTTTTCTTGCTCTTTCACCTTGCTGGGACACCTAAGAAGATTCATAATAAATCAGGCAAATCTTCCTACTATAACGTATCTCTGTTATAGGATTCTGAAAGAAATCAAGTTAATTTGCAAAATGGGAAAAAAGTGTATGTTTTTCATATTCACAGAGAATCTCTAGCTAACATTTTCTTTTATCATTTAGACTGCAGCATAGCATATAAAAATACAGAATTCAAGAGTACATCATGATGAATTTTGACAACTTTTATGAATTTTGTAATCTATTTCAATAAAAAATTATGTATGAATTATAAGTTTGAAAGCCTAAAAAGCAGAGTAAAAGGTCTGTCTTCTAAAATTTTTAGATATTGAGTTTGCTTATGCTTTTGTATTGAAAATTCTATTAGATATATTGCACTTCATTTCAAATTTCCCCAAAGCTTAATCAAAGGTATACCTGTCTTCACAGGTGCTCTGTTTTTTAAGATATGATTTTAAAAAAGTTGTAAATGATTTTTCATTGGATTTGGATGGACCATTTATCCTTGTGGATGTTATTGCTCTGGGAATGAAACTGAAGATCTAAACAGAATGTATGAATACTTTAAAAGTATCTTATTAAAGCAACCATGAAATACTCTATCATTTTTTTTTTTTTTTTTGCTTTTAAAGATAGAAGTGAGTAGTGATAATGTAACATAATTTGCATAGGCAGTTCAATCAAGTCATTCCCCACCCCCCCCCCAGATTTTTCAGTTGGGCACTTTGACTCTCATGAAGATATATTATATATACAAAAATAAATATATATGTATGAGTACATGTATATAATTTATGTCAATAGTATATTCTAAATTACAGTACTTGAAAAGGCATTTCCCTTCTAATTCACATGTAATTTCTGATCAAGTAAAAGTTTCACCTGAAAAAGTAAAGAATATTCTCTCAGTTTACTAATATTTGCCCCACATTTGTCTGAGCAAACTTCTGATATCAGATTCCTGATTGGTTCCCAAGCCTCTACTTTTCTCCCAGAAGAGCATTCAAAGTGTCAAATGTTGGCCCCCGAAACAATCTGTTGATAAAGCAAAGCACAATATATTCTTACCACAAAAGTGGAGATTACTTCTGTCTTTCTTTCTTTCTTTTTCTTTTTACAAATCCAAACCCTTTTATTCGGGAGTTACTCAAACTGAAATATATTGCATTCAGATGCACACCTCAATTAGGATTATATTAACAGGTACACAAAGAAGGCAAAGATTAAATTCCAAGATAACATTACTTGCAATACAGATATCTTCAAAAGATGGGAAAGGCTAAAGAAAACATGGAAAACTTGCCTAAAAAAAGAGAAATGCCCTAAGAAGAAACTAACTGAAGGTGGTACAAATGAAGCAAAATGACTAATTATTGGCAGAAATTTAAGAGCATCTCAGAAGGAGATGGGTCTAGGGTGAATTATTAGAAGTTGGATGGGGAGTGTGATTTATGATGAGACTTTGAATATGAGGTCTTGATTAGACTGGGAAAAAATTAATGATGCAATAATCTAGGATTTGTAGACATAAAGGACTGAGAGTCAAAGACAGGGCTGAGAGGCAACCTTTGTAGAGTCACTAAGCCTATGGGACCCATTTTAGTAACTAAATGCTTTCCAAAGTGTTTGAAACAAATCATAAATGTTCTTTACACTTACATCTTGCTGAACAAATTTTTCTGGAATAGTAAGACCTTGTTAATTAATGTGAATAACTGCTAAAAACATCAGGGTGTGTGGGTGTAGACAGATTTGACTTTCAGTATCACATTTAATTGCCATTCATCAGCTTAAGCTAAAGAATAGAGCATCAACTTCTGGATAAGTGGGCATTCCATTTCTTCTTTCTTGTGAAGTGTCATAATCACATATGAGGTATTTGAGGGTGCTTGTTTCAACCTCCATGAGAATCAGATTTCCCTGTTCTTTTACTCGGAGGGTCATTTGTTAGACCATTTGACAGGCCAGCAGCTACACAGGAGTATTTATGATTCTGGAGATTACACAGTTCAACACAGCAACAAAGAAAATACCAAGAGAAGGACTGAGGTCAGAGCCTGTGAATCAGTTTTTAAGCCAGGGTTCAGGAGTGTCTAAATGAAGTTAAAAGAACAGGACCTTAACTCCAACTAGAAAAGCCCTCAGACACATACAGCGTTGCTATCTAAAATATCTACATTTATGATATTTTCATGCTTCTTAGATTTTTTAAAATACTTTTTTATGAGAGAAGTTTCTCACATCTAGAAAATGCCTGAAGTTTTGAGGAGGAAGATCAAATGCCCTCCACAACAACACAAGCAGTTTTTCATTGAATATGTTCTGGTTGTGCCTTTGTATTTACTTAATGTTGCATCATAGAAAAGACAAGGGAATTAAAAAAAAATAAAAATCTACTTCTGCTTCATTGACTATGCCAAAGCCTTTAATTATGTGGATCACAGCAAACTGTGGAAAATTCTTAAAGAGATGGAAATACCAGATCACCTTACCTGCCTCCTGAGGAACCTGTATGCTGGTCAAGAAGAAACAGTCAGAATCAGACATGAAATAATGGACTGTTTCCAAATTGGGAAAGGATTACATCAAGCCTGTATTCTGTCATCTTGCTTATTTACCTTCTTTGCAGAGCACATCATGTGAAATGTCAGGCTGGATGAATCACAAGCTGGAATCAAGATTGCCAGGAGAAATACCAATAATCTCAGATATAGAGATGTTACTACTCTAATGGCAGAAAGGGAAGAGTACCTAAAGAGCCTCTTGATGAAGGTGAAAGAGAAGAGTGAAAAATAAGGCTTAAAACTCAACATTCAAACAACTAAGATCATGGCATCCAGTCCCATGACTTCATGCCAAATAGAAAGGGAAAATGTGGAACCAGTGACAGATTTTCTCTCCTTGGGCTCCAAAATCATTGTGGAAGATAACTGTAACCATGAAACTGGAAGACGTTTGCTTCTTGGAAGGAAAATTATGACAAATCTAGATAGCGTATTAAAAAAAAATGACATTACTTTGCTGACAAATGTATGTTTTTTCCAGTAGTCATGAACAGAGGTGAGTTGGAGCGTGAAGAAGGCTGAGCACTGAAGAATTGATGCTTTTGAACTGTGTTTCTGGAGAAGACTCTTGAGAGTCTCTTGGACAGCAAGGAGATCAAACCAGTCAGTCCTAAAGGAAATCAACCCTAAATATTCATTGGAAGCAATAATGCTAAAGCTGAAGCTCCAATACTTTGGCCACATGATTTGAAGAACCAACTCATTGGAAAAAAACTCTGATGCTAGAAAAGATTTAGGGCAGGAGGAGAAGGGTACGACAGAGTGTGAGATAATTGAATTGCATCATTGACTTAATGGATATGAGTTTGAGGAAGCACCAGGATATCCTTAAGGACAGGGAAAACTGGCATGCTGCAGTCCATGGCATCACAAAGAGTCAGACACAACTGACTGATTGAACAACAATAAAACAAACGGTCTTTGCAGAGAAGGTGGCAGAAACGCGGGTGTTGTTCCTGGAGCAGAGCTTTTGTCCTTGACTTGTCCCAGTTCAGAGGTCTGAACTCAGTCCCAGCTGATGTTCCTGCATTTTCCAGCATAAATAATAGGGAGGATGTGTTTATCATTAATACATTTCAGGAGGATTTATTATTTTTATGTTGTACTTCTGTAGGCACAGCCGTTATGAAATATTTTACATATTATACAAAAATCCAAACATACTAAACACCATCTTGATAAGCCAATATATCTATGGGGGCCTATTCCAAACTGGCTGATGTTGAGCTTAATGAACCCTTCGGGCAAGGAGTTCTGTAGCCTTGGCAGTTTTATTTACTTTTCTTACTATTCTCTGTACTCCAGCAGGTAGCATTCTCCCTACTGTGCAGCCCTCTTCTAATGCAGCATTTCAAGAAGCTTGAGAAAGAAAATCTAGAGTTCACCTTAAACTATCAACATTTAAGGTTCTTAGATGTTTGGCTTACTGTAGTGTTTGCCATGGGTGGGTGGAGGAGAACAGTTATTGATCAGTTTTCAAATTATATGAGAATTCAACTGCTAAAAGAATATAACTAGGGAAATGTGGTGACTCCAAAAGGAAAAGATACATAAATCAAACGAGAGTCTCATCATTCACTTGGGCCAAATCATGAAAAAATTGCAACCAGTTACTGACTCACACCCGGAAGTGAATAAGAAGACAGTACCCATTTTTTTTAACGCTTTATATTGTATTGGAGTATAGCTGATTAACGATGTGACAGTTTCAGATGCACAGCCAACAACTCAGTCATGAATATACATGTATCTATTCTACCCCCAAATCTCCTCCCATCCAGGCCACCATGCAACAGTGAACAGAGTTCCCCATGCTAGGCAGTAGGTCCATATTGATTATCCATTTTAAATGTAGCAGTATGTACATGTCCATCCCAAACTCCCCAACTATCCCTTTAACCCCTTGCCCCTGGCAACCATAAGGTTGAGCAGAACACAATTTTCAAAATATCTAATGTATAGGTAACAGATGTCATTAATTGTTCAAAATTTTAAACCAGTAAAAACAAAAGGATGTAGCTAGGAAATAATATGCTTGCACATTTAAGCATTACTGTTTGTGTCTCTGGCTGTTTGGATCTTGTGTGGAATCCATCTACCTCTTGAAGACTATTTGCTCTAGAAAACTTCTAAGAATCTCAAGCTTGCCAATCTTCAAGTTATTTGAGACTTACTGTGTCTCTACAATGCAAACATTGACACAAGAATGAAACTTTTGGTGTTCACTGATGTGACAGCTGTTAACTGTATCTGATAACATCTTTTCTATCAAGGTTCAAACAGTGTCTTTTTTGATGTTATTTCACAGGCCAGTTCTGTAAATTCTGTTCATGCAGAGGTGGTTTAGGAAGATGTTGAAGAAAGGCTCTCCACACCTGCTGTCAAATCCAGATAAATCGCACAAGCCCCATGTGATATGTGTTTATTTCTGCTTGACAGAATGTGAAAATTAGAACTGGAGGTGCTATTTTCAGAAACATAAGATGGCTTCCTAGTAATTTTTAAAGGCAGCGATGAACACAGAAGTTGTCACTCTCACTGTCATTAAAGGCAGTAGCAATATCTTAAGCCATAAAACAGTTTCTGAAAAGTTGCTGATTTCATTTTCAGAATTCCATTTGTACTTTCTATCTTTCCCAAAGATTGGAGATGCTAAGGACAGTTAGATGTCTTTTTAATTGATATCTTAACAGTCCCAGTGATTCTGTCATTACCATTATTTTGAAATTTCCCAGGTTTACGAAGACAAAATCCAATAGTGTGTTACTGTTAGAGCCACAGTGCTACAGCAGAGAAAACCTCCAGCTTATCCTCAAAGAAATACACAATGAGAGGAACATAGTTAAAAAATAAACTTATGGTTACCAAAGGAGGAAGAGGCAGTGAGGAATAAATAGTAGTTCAGGATTAGCGAAAACAAACTATTTAATATAAAATAGATAAAAAAAAAACCAAGGTCCTACTGTATTGTACAGGGAGTTGTATTTAATACATTGTAATAAATCATAATGGAAAAGAGTAAATAAATAGGTAAATTAAATATATTGCAAATTAGCTGCATGAACTTTAGTAAAAGATGTTAAAAAGGACCCTAGTATTTGGTTTTTGACAGTGTCTTGCCTTTGCAATTTTATTAGTCTGATGACAGTGACAGATAAAATTTATACTCCCTGAAAATTTGATAGCATTTCACATAAATATTAATTGAAAAGAGCTGCCAATTTGTATTTATTGTAATAAAAAACTAAATAACTTTGATTAATGAGTTATGTTTATGACCATAAGCAAAAACCAAAGATAGTAAAATTCTCAATTGAGTTTTAGCACATAATATGCAATCATACACTTAGGCATGTTCCTTGGATCAAAAACAGATTATGAACAGTAAAGGCATTACATCTTGTCATAATGCATCTTCAGAAAATTTTCACGAAATTTCATCCTATTGGACCTGATTGATGGATCATGAACTCATAGAAAGAAGAAAGAGAGGAGGAGAGAAAGGAAGAAGAAAAGAAAGGAAGCAAGAAAGAAAATTATTGTACTAATCTTTGTGATTCACCTTGAGTAAGTTTATTATTAATTCTGAAAATTATAAAATCATATCAATATGTATGTTTTAATTTAATGCATTCATGTAAAGAAGACTGAATTTTTCTTTTGATTGTAAGTGGGTTAACAATATAGCTCTTAAAATAGTTTTGAGTTAAATAGTGTTTTGGAGAATGTCAAGGCAAACCTAATTATTTATTTTATCCTTTATTTTATAACATAAAAGGACATTTTATGTTATTTATATAATTTAAGGTAGCAAAAAATATATATCAATATGATGTTTGGACATTTGGTTATTTTATAGCTATATTATAATGCTAAAGAAAGAAGATGTATTAAAACTCTGTATTATTGCCATAGTTTGTTTGTTCTTTTAAAGCCATTAGACTATTTATAAATTAGCAGGTACTTAGTTTTACATTTATATGGGATATTTACATTAATTTCTTAATTCCATTTACCTTTAATATTCAAATGATCACTTTTACATCAGTTTGTATTCTAAAGTTGGCAAGGAAATTATAGTAAAATATTGATAAAATAGATGTGTGCTACGTGCTATACCTGTTTTGTTTTGTTTTTTTTGGTCAGTTCTTTTTGGAAACAGAGTTTTTTTCTTACCACCATTTTAGACTTCTACATGATTGCAAAATTAGTTACAGCAACAATGACAGCATATCTGCCAATTATTAATGAGAATATTTTAATTTGCTAGAGCCAAATTCTTTAGAAATAAAAGTAAAAAATGTTCTCTATAAAAGCAACCATGAAATTAGAAGACATTTGCTTCTTGGAAGGAAAACTATGACAAATCTAGATAGCGTACTAACAATCAGAAAAAGACATTACTTTGCTGACAAATGTATGTTTTTTCCAGTAGTCATGAACAGAGGTGAGTTGGATCATAAAGAAGGCTGAGTGCCAAAGAATTGATGCTTTTGAACTACACCTTCTTTGTGACCCTATGGACTGTAACCCACCAGGCTTCTCTGTCCTTTGGATTCTCCAGGCAAGAATACTGGAGTGGGTTGCCATGCCCTCCTCCAAAGTGGATTGCCATGCCTTCCTGACCCAGGGATTGAACCTACATCTCTTACATTCTCCTGCATTGGCAAGAGAGTTCTTTACCACTAGTGCCACCTGGGAAGCCATCTGGAAAAAATACCTTTGTATTCATATTTTACTCCAATTCATGTCTACATGCCAAAGACCCCAAGAACATACAAAACTGGGTTTATTATCTGTTGAAGCAAAGAACACCACCCCATGTAAGAAGCCATGGGGATGTCTAGTCATTTTTGTGTTTGTATAGTACATTTGTTTCTAGCCTATTGTTAGACATGATTACAAGTCATCTTTGTAATATATACAAGAGAAGACTTTACACATGGACATCACAAGATCATCAATACCAAAATCAGAATGATTATATTCTTGTATATATATTATATCCATGTCACATAGTGTTCCAGTCAGATATTTATTTTCTGTGAAATTGCTAATGTCATTAGGGGAACCACATGAGTATCTGAAAGCAGTTAGGCCAGCTATCAGCTTTTATCTGTCAGGTAACATTCTTTTTTTCTCATTTTCTACCCTGAAAAAAATTCTACTGTGTTAAAGATAATAATACAAAAGTGAATCAATAACAATATTGTAATAATAGGTATATGTATTTAACCTTGTTATGATAGAAAAAATAGTTCTATGAGACTAAACATTTTGACTGAACACCAAAAATCAAAGATGCCTGCAAACAGCAGTGCCTGCAGACAAAGGAAAATCATGGCTAAATATCACATTGCAAACTGGATGCAAGTGTTTGCAGTAGAGATGACTTCCCAGGTGGCAATCCCAAAAGGACAATATCAAAGAATACTCAAAGTATCACACAATTGCGCTCATCTCACAAGCTAGCAAAGTAATGCTCAAAATTCTCCAAGCCAAGCTTCAACAGTACGTGAACCATGAATTTCCAGATATTGAAGCTGGATTTAGAAAAGGCAGAAGAACCACAGACCAAATTGCCAACATCCATTGGATCATTGAAAAAGCAAGGTAGTTCCAGAAAAAAAAAAAAAAAAAAAAAACCTACCTCTGCTTTATTGACTATGCCAAAACGATTGACTGTGTGGATTGTGGAAAATTCTGAAAGAGATGGGAATAGCAGACCACCTAACCTGCCTCTTAAGAAACCTGTATGCAGGTCAAGAAGCAACACTTAGAACTGGGCATAGAACAACAGACAGGTTCCATATTGGGAAAGGTGTATGTCAAGGCTGTATATTGTCACCCTGCTTATTTAAGAATCAAGATTGCCCAGAGAAATATCAATAACCTCAGATATGCAGATGACACCACACTTGTGGCAGAAATTGAAGAAGAACTAAAAGGCCTCTTGATGAAAGTGAAAGAGAAGAGTGAAAAACTTGGCTTAAAACTCAACATTCAGAAAACTAAGATCATGGCATCTGGTCCCATCACTTCATGGGTAATATACGGGCAAACAATGGAAATAATGACAGATTTTATATGTTGGGGGCTCCAAAATCACTGCATATGGTGACTGCAGCCATGAAATTAAAAGACTCTTACTCCTTGGAAGAAAAGTTATGACAACCTAGACAGCACATTTAAGAGCAGAGACATTACTTTGCCAACAAAAGTCCGTCTAGTCAAGGCTATGGTTTTTCCAGTAGTCATGTATCGATGGGAGAGTTGAACTATAAAGAAAGCAGAGTGCCAAAGAACTGATGCTTTTGAACTGTGGTGTTGGAGAAGACTCTTGAGAGTCCCTTGGACAGTAAGGAAATACAACCAGTTCATTCTCAAAGAAATCAGTCCTGAATATTCATTGGAAGGACCGATGCTTAAGCTGAAACTCCAAAACTTTGGCTGCCTGATTGTGAAGAGCTGACTCATTTGAAAGGACCCTGATGCTGAGAAAGATTGAAGGCAGGAGGAGAAGGAGATGACAGAGGATGAGATGGTTGGAAGGCATCACCAACTCAATGGGCATGAGTTTGAGTAAACGCTGGGATTTGGAGATGGACAGGGAAGTGTGGCATGCTGCAGTCCATGGGATCACAGAGTCAGACACAACTAAGTAATTGAACTGAACTGAACTGAACTGAAATCACATTTGGCTTATCCATTCATTCATGAGTGGACACTGTGGTCGCCTCCACATTTTAGCTACTGAGAGTAGTGCTATTATGAACACAGGTATACAAATAATTCTTTGAGATAATGCTTTCAATTCTTTGGGGTATATATCTATAAATAGAATTGAAGGATCATATGATATGTCTATTTTTAATATTAAGAATCACCAAATGATTTTCCACAAAGTTGTAGCATTGTATATTGCTCTCAACAGTGCATTTAGGTCCCTAAATACATTTAGGTTTCACTGACTTTGTATTTTCTGTTTTATTATTTGTTTTCTGTTTGTTTGTTTTTTTCCCCCAAGGGATGTGATGTGATATCACATTGCAGTTTTGAATTACATTTTATTATTGATTAGTGATATCAACCACGTCTTAATGTGCTTATTATTCAGTTGTGTATCCTCATTTAGAAAATGTCTGTTCAAGGCCTTTGCCAATTTTTGAATAGATTTGTCTGTTTTTTTTTTTTTTAATATTATGAGCATTAATCAGTCTTAAAAGGGAAGTACATTCCTACATACACCACAACATATATGACCTTGAGGGCACAATGGTAAGTGAAATAAGCCAGTCACAAAAATACAAATACTGTATAATTTTACTTCTATGAGTTACTTAGTATAGTCATAATCACAGACACAGAAAATAGAATGGGTCTTTGCCAGGAGATGAGGGTGGAAGAAAACGGAATGTTGATATTTAATGGCTATAGAGTTTCTATTTTACAAAATGAAAATTTAGTGGAGATTGTAGCTGTTGCTCAGTCGCTAAGTCATCTCCGATTCTTTGTGACCCCATGAACTGCAGCACACCAGGCTTTCCTGTCCTTCACTATCTCCCTGAGTTTGCTCAAACTTATGTCCATGGAATCAGTGATGCCAACCAACCATCTCATCCTCTGTCAGATGCTTCTTCTCTTGCCCTGGAGCATTCCTAGTATCAGGGTTTTTTCCAATGAATAGGTTCTTTGCATCAGGTGGCCAAAGTCTTGGACCATCAACATCAGTCCTTTCAATGAATATTCAGGATTGATTCCCTTTAGGATTGACTGGGTTGATCTCCTTGCTGTCCAAGGGACTCTTGAGAGTGTTCTCCAGAACCACAATCTGAAAGCATCAATTCTTCAGCGCTCAGCCTTCTTCATGGTGCAACTCTTACACCCATACATGACTGCTAGAGAAATCATAGCCTTGACTATATGGATCTTTGTCAGCAAAGTGATGTCTCTGCTTTTTAGTACTCTGTCTATGTTTGTCATAGCTTTTCTTCCAAGGAACAGGAGGTTTTTTAAATTTTGCAGCCACAGTCATCTTCTGCAGTGATTTTGGAGGAGCCCAAGAAAATAAAGTATGTTACTGTTTCTATTTTTTCCCCATCTATTTGCCATGAAGTGATGGGAACAGATGCCATGATCTTAGTTTTTTGAATGTTGAAATTTAAGCCAGCTTTTTCACTCTCCTCTTTCACCTTCACGAGACTCTTTTGTTCCTCTTTGCTTTTTGCCAGAAGGGTGGTATCATCTGCATATCTGAAAGAAAGTGAAGTCACTCAGTCGTGTCCGACGCTTTGCGATCCCGTGGATGGTAGCCCACCAGGCTCCTCCTTCCATGGGATTCTCCAGGCACGAATACTGGAGTAGGTTGCCATTTCCTTCTCCAGGGGATCTTCCCGACCCAGAGATAGAACCTGGGTCTCCCACATTGAAGGCAGACACTTTAACCTCTGAGCCACCAGGGAAGCCAATATCTGAGGTTATTGGTATTTCTCCCAGCAGTTTTGATTCCAGCTGTGCTTCACCCAGTCCAGCATTTCACATGATGTCCTCTAAAGAAAAGTTAAATTAGCGGAGTGACAATATACAGCCTTGATGTACCCCTTTCCCAATTTTGAACCAGTGTGCCATTCCATGTTGGTTCTAACTGTTTCTTCTTGATCTGAATACAGATTTCTCGGGAGGCAGGTAAAGTGGTCTAGTAACCCCATCTCGTTAAGAATTTTCCAGTTTGTTGTGATCCACACAGTCAAAGGCTTTAGAGTAGTTAATGAAGAAGAAGTAGATTATTATTATTATTTGCTAATTCCCTTGTATTTTTCTATGATCCAGCATATGTTTTGCAATTTGATCTTGAAAGGTTGTTGTTGAATCACGATGCCGGGATTCTTGGCCCCCAGAGGCGAAGAATTCAATCCAGGGCCAGAGATGAGGCTTGATCGCTCAGAGCTTTTGTGTAATAAAGTTTTATTAAAGTATAAAGGAGATAGAGAAAGTTTCTGACATAGGCATCAGAAGAGGGCAGAAAGAGTACCCCCTTGTTAGTGTTAGCAGTGAAGTTATATACTCTCCAACGAATCCAAAGAATGTCTGGAGGTTGTAAAGACCTCACCAGACCTACTCCCATAATTTACATTTTAAGATAACAGAATTAGCCAGAAGGTTTAATCCAGAGACTGTCCTCAAGCAGAATATATTGCTGCTACTGCTGCTGCAAAGTCGCTTCAGTCATGTCTGACTCTGTGGAACCCCATAGATGGCAGCCCACCAGGCTCCCCCATCCCTGGGATTCTCTAGGCAAGAATACTAGAGTAGGTTGCCATTTCCTTCTCCAATGCATGAAAGTGAAAAATTAAAGTGAAGACGCTCAGTCGTGTCCGACTCTTCGCGACCCCATGGACTGCAGCCTACCAGGCTCCTCTGTCCATGGGATTTTCCAGGCAAGAGTACTGGAGTGGGGTGCCATTGCCTTCTCCAAGCAGAATACATTGTTGTTATATAATCCTAAGGAATGTAGAGAAGGAAAAAAAAAAGTTTGTCCTTTCTTTCTCCTTGAGAATTCCAGACCCCTCTCTCCTTGGGGACCCCTAGACTTCTTATCAATCTCCCTAGGAAATGACTCTCTCATTCTCTTGTTCCTCTGGCTTTTCTAAATCCAGCTTGAACATATACAGGTTTTCAGTTCACATACCTCTGAAGCTTAGCTTGAAGTATTTTGAGCATAATCTTGCTTGCATGTGAAATGAGTGCAATTGTACAGTAGTTTGAACATTCTTTGGCATTCTTTCCTTTGGCATTGGTATGAAAACTGCCCTTTTGCCATCCAGTGGCCACTGCTGAGTTTTCCAAATTTGCTGGCATATTGAGTGCAGCACTTTAACAGCATCATTTTTAAGGATTTGAAATAGCTCACTTGGAATTTCATTACCTCCACTAGCTTTGTTCGTGGCAATGCTTCCTAAGGTCTACTTGACTACATGCTCCAGGATGTCTGGCTTTAGATGAGCGACCACATCACTGTGGTTATGCGGTTCATTAAGACCTCTTTTGTACAGTTCTTCGGTGTATTCTTGCTACCTCTTGTTAATATCTTCTGCTTCTGTTAGGTCCTTGATGTTTCTATTCTTTATTGTTCCCATCTTTGCATGAAGTGTTCCCTTAGTATCTCCAATTTTCTTAAAGAGATCTCTAGTCATTGTATTGCTTTCCTCTATTTCTTTGCATTGTTCACTTAAGAAGGCTTTATCTTTCTTTGCTTTTCTCTTGAACTCTGCATTTACTTGGGTATATCTTTGGTTGGCAATACTGTCAATGTATTTAATATTAGTAGCACTTTTCCTTTCCATATGTATGTATGTATTGTGGAAGTGACTAGGGGACCAGAGCAGCCATAATATCCATAAAAAAATAGTGTTATTTTAAGTACTGTCAATATACAGTCAAAATTACTGAAATCTTGATAGCTTTCTTATGATTTTGACAATATTTTGACTGAAACATAAAATTTTCCTCTTCATAATATTGATTAAAAATAAAGGCATCACATTCAATTCTGCAGATACTGTCAAAAGATGATGATATTGTAAATATCTCAAGAAAAATATTAGGAGAAAGAGAAATATCACAAATTTCATCTATAAATATGCAGCCTTTTTTTTTAGTCTTTTCTCCTAGATAAATTCTGTCCCCTCCTGGGTCTCAGTAAATACTGAGACTTCAGGAGGAAAAGAAGCCTAGAGCACTAATTATCTGTCTATTCTCCCAACATTATCCCTGATTTAGTGAAATATGTTATTTTTATGAAAGCAGTTTTACAAATGGTCAACTAGATTCCCATCTTCTCTGCTCCCTTTGCTAAATTCCTTCAACTGTTTATTCTTGGTGCATTTGAGTGAAATAAGAAAATTATTATCAGATAAGCATGCCCTCAAAATTTTGCTCTTTAATTATTCATACAATTCTTGTTGATTGACTTGAAATTCAAAACTAGGCTGATGATTTAGAGTTTTTCTAATTCTTTCTCATGATTATATTGTAAATGCTAATGACATAATCCTCTGACAAACTGAAAACAGTTTAATAAAAGCAATAAAATAATCTATATTTATGCTAACTATATCTTATGCAGGAGTTATTCTTTTGAAATATTCACTTAACATTGTGGGATTTCCAAGTGTCTTAATGCTAAATCCCAAATTCTATATTTTTACATATTTTTTTCAAATAACATCAACTATAAATGACAACTGAACATTTGTGCAGAAGAGATTAAACAGTTTTTTTCAAGAGATTTTCAACAAATCCTGATGACCAGACCAGCATCTGTAGCAAAATTTTTCATGTCTGTGTGCTGTAAGTAGTGTGAGAATTTAGCATATGTAGTGTTTGATGTTTTAATCATAAAATTGAGATATTAATTAAAGTAAACTTTTTACTCTAGGCAAGTGGAAGACATATTGCTGTAATTAAAGTAACAAATGACATCTTAGTAGCATTTATTCTGCAGAGAAATAAAGCTTTTACTAAAGGAAGTGGCCTTAATCTATCTGATGTTATAATACCAGTCTTCCATTATCACAACTGTAGACTCCAAAGGTGCTGAAATTTAATATTTGCAAGCACTTTTTTGTACTCACAATTGCTTATTGAATAGATGGGAATATCTGTTTTCAATATAACCTTAATTTTTTAAATGCTCATTGCATGTATGGTCTTGTGTTAAAGTGAATTGAAGTACATTGCATAGGACATATCTGGAGTGATGTTCATATAGATCCAATCAGTGATTGCTCTGCCAACTGCTTTTCAAGCATCAGTAATTCTAGCGTTTATTTTCAATCAGCCATATTTTGATATGTTAGTATGTCTTCAGTATGCCAAATTTGACATCTGCTGCACTCCTCATTCATTAAGAAATGTTGAATACTTTATTCAAATAAGAAAATGAATGAATCAGATGAAACCAGTTTAGTTACCTCTCTCTTTGATTTATATGTAAGAGGAAAGAAACAGTGAGATATAGAGGGTTAAGTGAATTGACACATGAAGAGGGATAACTATGGACTCATTTAATCTGTATAACAATTTCACATGTATGTTAAAATATGATAGAAATTTAAAGTTAGAAAAATACATATAGGAGATAAGTTATTTAAAAATTGTTATATGAATGCTTCTATATGACATATAAAATGAAAAAAAAACACATGTTTTAAATGATGTGCTAAGAAGTTTTCTCTTCTAATTATTATTTTATAACTAATTTCTCTCTTAATTTGAAATATAATCTGAAATTAATATCAATGACTGTTTAGGCCGTAACATTGTATAGTAATTTCTCAGTTAAATTAGCACTGACATTAGAGTGTGACATGAATAATTTTGTTATTTTTCTGGTTTGTTATCACAACTGATTGTACTGTGACTAATCGAGGAGAGTTTAAGAGATTATGGAGATCATTTTGAATAGCTGCTACTTACAAAGTTGATAAATATTATATAAAATACAAGAATAATGTCTGAGTAAATATTTTAGATCACACATTGTTTTTTAACATTTCCTTCTACTCATTTAAACAAAGGTCTCAAGTTCATAGTCAGAACGATATGGTTAACCATTTGTATTTATCAACTTGAACTTTGTATCACACCAGAGAATTTAATGACAGGGAAATGATAAGAATAATTATTTCCAAACCTTCCAAAGGATATGACTTAACATCTGGCAAATTTACAAGAGAAACACATTAGAATTTTTATGACATGGAGTCTCCATTCATTCACTGTAACTAACGTTTATGAGCTACACTATAAGACGTGTTCTGATTCTCTATTCTTATTTCTTCATGTGGATAACATTACTGGAACAAAAAGTTTATATGTCCATGAAAGTCGTGTCCAACTCTTTGCAACCCTCATGGACTATAGCCCTCCAGGTGCCTCTGTCATTGGAATTTTCCAGGCAAAAATACTGGAGTGGATTGCCATTTCCTCCTCCAAGCATATCTTCCCCACCCAGGGATCAAACTCATATTTCTTGTGTCTCCTGTATTGACATGCAGATTATTTACCACAATGCCACCTGAGAATACATTTAAAAGCAAATAAATGTGGTTAAATATATACATATACAGGTAGTTCAGTCAATCAGTCCTGTCCAACTCTTTATGACTCTATGAACCACAACACAGCAGGCCTCCCTGTCCATCACCAACACCCGGAGTCCACCCAAACCCATGTCCATTGAGTCGGTGATGCCATCCAACCATGTTATCCTCTGTTATCCCCTTCTCCTCCTGCCCTCAATCTTTCCCAGCATCAGGGTCTTTTCAAATGAGTCAGTTCTTTGCATAGGGTGGCCAAAGTAATGAATGGACTTTCAACTTCAACATCAGTCCTTCCAATGAACACCCAGGACTGATCTCTTTTAGGACAGACTGGTTGGATCTCCTTTCAGTCCAAGGGACTCTCAAGAGTCTTCTCCAACATCACAGTTCAAAAGCATCAATTCTTTAGCACTCAGCTTTCTTTATAGTCCAACTCTAACATCCAAACATGACCACTGGAAAAACCATAGCCATGACTAGACAGACCTTTGTTGGCAAAGTAATGTCTCTGCTTTTTTTAATTAATATTATTAGTATTATTTGCTTTACAATATTGTATTGATTTTGCCATACATCAACATGAATCTGCCATGGGTGTTCACGTGTTCCCCCCTCCCACCTCCCTCCCCATACCATCCCTCTGGGTCATCCCAGTGCACCAACACTGAGCATCCTGTATCCTGCATCAAACCCAGACTGGCAATTCATTTCTTATATGATATTATACATGTTTCAGTGACATTCTCCCAAATCATCCCACACTCTACCTCTCCCACAGAGTCCAAAAGACTCTTCTATACATCCGTGTCTCTTTTGCTGTCTCACATACAGACTTTTTAATATGCTGCCTAGGTTGGTCATAACTTTCCTTCCAAGGAGTAAGCATCTTTTAATTTCATGGCTGCAATCACCAACTGCAGTGATTTTGGAGCCCAAAAAAATAAAGTCTGACACTGTTTCAACTGTTTCCCATCTATTTGCCATGAAGTGACAGGACTGGATGCCATGTTCTTAGTTTTCTGAATGTTGAGCTTTAAGCCGACTTTTTCACTCTCCTCTTTCACTTTCATTAAGAGGCTCTTTAGTTCTTCACTTTCTGCCATAAAGGTGGTTTCATCTGCTTATCTGAGGTTATTGATATTTCTCCCAGCAGTGTTGATTCCAGCTTTGCTTTTTCCAGTCCAGCATTTCTCATGATGTACTCTGCATATAAGTTAAATAAGCAGGGTGACAATATACAGCCTTGGTGTACTCCTTTTCCTGTTTGGAACCTTTCTGTTGTTCCATGTCCAGTTCTAACTGTTGCTTCCTGACCTGCATACAGTTTTCTCAAGATGTGGATTAGGTGGTCAGGTTTTCCCATCTCTTTCAGAATTTTCCACAGTTTATTGTGATCCACAAATGTTTTGGCATAATCAATAAAGCAGAAATAGATGTTTTTCTGGGACACTCTTGCTTTTTTGATGATCCAGCAGATGTTGCAATTTGATCTCTGGTTTCTCTGCCTTTTCTAAAAACCAGCTTGAACATCAGTTCATGTATTGCTTAAGCCTGGCTTGGAGAATTTTGAACATTACCTTAATAGCGTGTGAGATAAGTGCAATTGTGCAGTAGTATGAGCATTCTTTGGCATTGCCTTTCTTTGGTATTGGAATGAAAACTGACCTTTTCCCGTCCTGTGGCCACTGCTTAGTTTTCCAAATTTGCTGGCATATTGAATGCATCACTCTCACAGCATCATCTTTTAGGATTAGAAATAGCTCAACTGGAATTACATCACCTCCACTAGTTTGTTCATAGTGATGCTTTCTAAGGCCCACTTGACTTCACATTCCACCATGTCTGGCTCTAGGTGAGTGGTCACACATGGTGATTATCTGGGTCATGCAGATGTTTTTTGTACAGTTCTTCTGTGTATTCTTGCCACCTCATCTTAATATCTTCTGCTTCTGTTAGGTCCCTACCATTTCTGTCCTTTATCAAGCCCATCTTTGCATGAAATGTTCCCTTCGTATCTCTAATTTTCTTGAGGAGATCTCTAGTCTTTCTCATTCAATTGTTTTCCTCTATTTCTTTACACTGATTGCTGAGGAAGGCTTTCTTACCTCTCCTTGCTATTCTTTAGAACTCTGCATTCAAATGGGTATATCTTTCCTTTTCTCCTTTGCCTTTAGCTTCTCTTCTTTTCACAGATATTTGTAAGGCCTCCTCAGACAGCCATTTTGCTTTTTTGCATTTCTTTTTCTTGGGATGATCTTGATTCCTATCTCCTGTGCAATGTCACAAACCTCCATCCATAGTTCATGAGGCACTCTATCAGATCTATTCCCTTAAATCTATTTCTCACTTCCACTGTATAGTCATGAGGGATATGATTTAGGTCATACCTGAATGATCTAGTGGTTTTTTCCACTTTCTACAATTTCAGTCTGAATTTGGCAATAAGTAGATCATGATCTGAGCCACAGTCAGCTCCTTGTCTTGTTTTTGCTGACTGTATAGAGCTTCTCCATCTTTGGCTGCAAAGAATATAATCTATCTGATTTCTGTGTTGACCATCTCATGATGTCCATGTGTAGAGTCTTCTCTTGTGCTGTTGGAAGAGGGTGTTTGCTATGACCATTGCCTTCTCTTGGCAAAACTCTATTAGTCTTTGCCCTGCTTCATTCCGCATTCCAAGGCCAAATTTGCCTGTTACTCCAGGTGTTTCTTGACTTCCTACTTTTGCATTCCAGTCCCCTATAATGAAAAGAACATCTTTTGGGGGTGTTAGTTCTAAAAGGTCTTGTAGGTCTTCATAGCACTGTTCAGCTTTAGCTTCTTCAGGGTAACTGGTCGGGACATAGACTTGGATTACCTTGATATTGAATAGTTTGCCTTGGAAACGAACAGAGATCATTCTGTCGTTTTTTAGATTGCATCCAAGTACTGTATTTCGGACTCTTATGTTGACTGTGATGGCTACTCCATTTCTTCTAAGGGATTACTGGCCACAGTAGTAGATATAATGGTCATCTGAGTTAAAGTCACCCATTCCAGTCCATCTTAGTCCACTGATTCCTAGAATGTCAACGTTCACTCTTGCCATCTCCTGTTTGACCACTTCCAATTTGCCTTGATTCATGGACCTAACGTTCCAGGTTCCTATGCAATATTGCTCTTTACAGCACCAAACCTTGCTTCTATCACCTGTCCCATCCACAACTGGGTATTGTTTTTGCTTTGGCTCCCTCTCTTCATTCTTCTGAAGTTATTTCTCCACTGATCTCCAATAGCGTACTGGGCAGCTACCAACCTGGGAAGTTCATCTTTCAGTGTCCTATCTTTTTGCCTTTTCATACTATTCATGGAGTTCTCAAGGCATGAATACTGAAGTGGTTTGCCATTCCATTCTCCAGGGAGCTCATTCTCTCAGACCGCTCCACCATGACCCATCTGTCTTGGGTGGCCCCACACGGCATGGCTTAGTTTCACTGAGTTAAACAAGGCTGTGGTCCATGTGATCAGATTGGCCTGTTGTCTGTGACTGTGGTTTCAGTCTGTCTGCCCTCCAATGCCCTCTCTCAGTGCCTACCACCTTTCTTGGGTTTCTCTTACCTTGAACGTGGGGTATCTCTTCACGGCTGCTCCAGCCAAGCACAGCTGCTGCTCCTTACCTCGGACGTGGGTAGCTCCTCTTGGCCGTGCCTGTACACTGTTGCAGTGGCCAATATAACACTATTTTTAATAGACTATACAGCTATCAAAGATACTTCCTGCATAATGTTTAAGCAATCAGTATGTTGATAATGACTTGAAAAATGAATGTTAAATTTAATAGAGATTTTGGATAGTAAAACATAGATGAAAATGGTGAAAAATGCTCAGAATGAGGGATGGTTTTCACATCATCTTTTTATAATGAGATCTTATATATGAATACCTATTACATATTTGAAATATATCATACACAGCAAAAACAAAAATATTGCAAACAGTAATTTGTGATATATTTCCTATGAATTTTTATGTATACACTCATGTGCAGCATTCTCAAAATAAAAACATATATAATGTATGATAGATATATAGCATCACTTTTTTATCCTGCAGATGAACTACCTTCACTGATACTGAGAAGATGTACTTTTAGATATATGAATCTGCAGAGCAGAAACCAGATAAAACTAACAAAAAAACCAATCATCTCATTGGAAAGTGAACTCTCTGCTCTCACTCTCTCTCTCAAATAAATGGGGATAAGTGATGAAGATAAACTCTGATCATCAGCTATTCATACAGCACTGACAGCTGAAAGGATCAATAATGTAAAAAAAAAAAAAAAGAGGTATGCCTGCTTTTAAAAAATTAGCTGTTTCAAAATATTGAAGATTATGCTTTATAGTTATTTTTTCTCTTTTTTTGATTTTTTTAAAATTTATTTTTAATTGAAGGATAATTGCTTTACAGTATTGTGTTGGTTTCTGCCAAACTTCAACATGAATCAGCCATAGTTATACTTATGTCTCCTTCCTCTTCATGTTGTTATTTTTAATTTTTAGTACTTAAAACTATCAATGCCTTTTCTTCTTTTCCTTAACAGTTTTTACTTAATAATATTTTAAGGAAAGCACTGTGGCATCTGGTAAGTGATTTCTGTCACCCGTCAAATATGTTAATGGTATTTTAAGTTGAATTTCCTGTTGAAAATCTGCTTCTGGAGATCCATCTCCATTAGCTCATAAATATTCAATCTAGGAAGAGGAAATAGATCCAGTATCAAATTCTTGTCTTCCACTTATTTTCTGTGTTGATTCATGCAATCACATTTTGTGGATAATATATGCACTCCAAAACTCATATATGTGTTTTGGGGATTTTTCTTATGAAATTTACACTACATCAAAATAATAAAATGTTTTTGAATAAATGAAATCTATTACTAAATTACATCAGTCCAATGGATGGAATTTCATTTAAGGTTTCTGATTTTTTAATACTTAACTAACATGCTTTGATTAAAATTTAAGTTACCACACTAAAATGTTATGTTATAGTATCTATAGTTTTATTAGACATTTTCTCTATGAAAAGATACAACTGCTTGTCTGACGTCATATCACATGATTCAGTGGTTAGAAATCTATGTTGTTTGATAAAACAGATAAATGTAATAGCAATACTTATTTATACACAAGTAGAGAGACACATACACAGATAGGGAAAGAAAGATGTATTTTGAATTTGCATTTACATTATATTTTAAAATAAGATATATTTGCTAATATTATATTGCAAAGTCATAAACTGTAATTCCTTTAGGAAAACATGTTGCAGTGGGTATGATTTGTTTATGTCTTCTAAAGAGCCATTGTTATTATTGTACAAGTTGACCAAATTCAAAATCTACATACACAGTTTGAATAAAAATAATTTCAGTATATCAACATTGAATTATTCCAAACACATATTTTTGTATTCATCAAGTGGGACTTTATTTTCACATTGAACAAAGCTGGAACTCAGAATTACATGAGCACCATTTTTACTATTCTTAGAGGATTATGAAAACAGTTGCTGTTATGTTAGTGGTTTTCTCACTACTTCATTCAGTATCATTACTGTATTTAAGAAACAATAAGAAACTTCCTTACTATTCAAAACTGTTAATGCAATAGTTACAATCAAGTGTATGTATGATTAGTTATAAAAGCTATGAAAGAGAGCAAAGTGAAATTTCTGTCAGTTTAAATTTAAATGTGTGTAATAGTATGAAAAATAACTACAGAGTTCCTTTTTAATATTTCAGAATTCTTAATATTGTATCTACATGTGTACTTTTTATGTTTCTCTTCTAAAAATTACGTATGTTGAAGAACCATGTCCACTTTGTGAAAAAAGCATATCTATAAAATACAAAGAACCATATGCTGCTGTCCTTCTACAATTTCTTGTGCTTTTTAAAAACTGAGTCTTTAAAAACGCAATGGAATCTCATTTTAATATTAATTGTAACATTTTGCACTTAGATAGTGCTTTTCCTCTGAAGAAAGCCAAAGCCCTTAGCAGTGAAAAATCTCAGCCATCAGCCAGAACAGATATGTGAGGAAGAACTCCATCAATGAAAGGCCAATTTAAACTCGGAAGTGATTTGAATTCATACCCCTTTCAATCAGGCAACAGGAAAAGAACAATTTTTCACCAACCCTCAGGGTTTGCTGCAGAAGAGAAAGGCGAATTCCACTACTGAGGACCTTGAGGTTCGAAAGACATATGGGAAAAAGGGAAGAACAAGAATTACACTCTAAACCTGTCTACATGAGGCTGATAAAATGTATTACAGCATGCTAGGCATGGTCTGATGCATTCCAGGAGCAAAATGTCGTAAGTGATACATTTCTAGGCAAAGCATATTGATCACAGTCTGGGAGCACAGCAGAACACACACACACGTTACATTACATTTACCTGAGTATCCATGGTAGTTAAATGTACACCCTTAGTGTCAGAAAGAACTTTGTTTAAAACCTTATTTACTCAGTGGCTGCTTTATACCTTCATATAAAAAGTGAAGATGATGACATATTTCTTGACAGTTTGTGAAATTAAGAGATAGAATATATAGTTTTGTTTTTTTTTTTTTTTTACTTTATTTTACTTTACAATACTGTATTGGTTTTGCCTTACATTGACATGAATCCACCACGGGTGTACATGCGTTCCCAAACATGAACCCCCCTCCCACCTCCCTCCCCATAACATCTCTCTGGGTCATCCCCGTGCACCAGCCCCAAGCATGCTATATCCTGCGTCGGACATAGACTGGCGATTCGATTCTTACATGATAGTATACATGTTACAATGCCATTCTCCCAAAGCATCCCACCCTCTCCCTCTCCCTCTGAGTCCAAAAGCCCATTATACACATCTGTGTCTTTTTTGCTGTCTTGCATACAGGGTTGTCATTGCCATCTTTGTAAATTCCATATATATGTGTTAGTATACTGTATTGGTGTTTTTCTTTCTGGCTTACTTCACTCTGTATAATCGGCTCCAGTTTCATCCATCTCATCAGAACTGATTCAAATGTATTCTTTTTAACAACTGAGTAATACTCATTGTGTATATGTACCACAGCTTTCTTATCCATTCATCTGCTGATGGACATCTAGGTTGTTTCCATGTCCTGGCTATTATAAACAGTGCTGCGATGAACATTGGGGTACATGTGTCTCTTTCAATTCTGGTTTCCTCGGTGTGTATGCCCAGCAGTGGGATTGCTGGGTCATAAGGGAGTTCTGTTTGCAATTTTTTAAGGAATCTCCACACTGTTCTCCAAAGTGGCTGTACTAGTTTGCATTCCCACCAACAGTGTAGGAGGATTCCCTTTTCTCCACACCCTCTCCAGCATTTATTGCTTGCAGATTTTTGGATCGCAGACATTCTGACTGGTGTGAAGTGGTACCACATTGTGGTTTTGATTTGCATATCTCTAATAATGAGTGATGTTGAGCATCTTTTCATGTGTTTGTTAGCCATCCGTATGTCTTCTTTGGAGAAATGTCTATTTAGTTCTTTGGCCCATTTTTTGATTGGGTCGTTTATTTTTCTGGAATTGAGCTGCATAAGTTGCTTGTATATTTTTGAGATTAGTTGTTTGTCAGTTGCTTCATTTGCTATTATTTTCTCCCATTCAGAAGGCTGTCTTTTCACTTTGCTTATGTCTTCCTTTGTTGTGCAGAAGCTTTTAATTTTAATTAGATCCCATTTGTTTATTTTTGTTTTTATTTCCAGTATTCTGGGAGGTGGATCATAGAAGATCCTGCTGTGATTTATGTCGGAGAGTGTTTTGCCTATATTCTCCTCTAGGAGTTTTATAGTTTCTGATCTTATGTTTAGATCTTTAATCCATTTTGAGTTTATTTTTGTGAATTTATAGTTTTTAAGTTAGTATTTAGTTCATTGGAAGTATTTGGTAAAGAATCAATGTCATTAATATTCTTATGCAGATTTAGCTTGTCAAATGACAAAAATAATACAATTTAGTAACAAGTTTAATGTCCTTTATTGAAGAGAAAGCAGTCCATGGGTGACAGAGTGCTGTGCCTCAGAAGGAGGGCACTTTTCCCAAGGGATTTTGGCCAGAGGGAGTTTTACAGAGCATTAGAGGGGCTTTCCCAGTGGCTCAGCAGTAAAGAATCTGCCTGCCATGCAGGAGACATAGGAGACATGAGCTGATCCCTGGATCAAGACAATCCCCTAGAAGAGGAAATGGCAATACTCTTCAGAATTCTTACCTGAAAACTCTTATGGACAGAGGAGCCTGGAAGGCTACAATCCAAAAGGTCTCAAAGAGTCAGACAAGACTGAACGAGTAAGCACTCAGAAAAGGTAACACCGAACCACAGCTTGATTGCTTAGGAGGTCAGGGGTTTCCTTATAAGGCCTACAGGTCCTACTTTCTAGGGTAAGATAAACTAGCTAAAGCTGAGTTGGAAGATTGTAGCTGGTGTTAGGTTTCCTTGACAATGTGGTGTTTCCCACAAGTACAGATTGACATACATTTAGATCTGTGATATGGAACAGACCTTGAGGACAGCTTCCATTTTGTGAGTCCTGCTATATAAATGTACTTCATCAAGCTAAATTAAAAATGAACAGACTTCATATCTGGCTCAGTTTAATATCTTTGATTAAAACACATATTTTATTACACAGTTTAAAGAAATATTTATCTCTACTGTATTAGAAAATCAATATTATTTAATATTTAATATTAATTATTACTTATATAAATATTAATATTCAATATTTATTTAATAAATAGTGCTATGATCTCCTTCTATTATTAAGTTCATTACTTAAAATGTTAAGCATGCTTCTTAAAAGTCAGAACTCAGAGCTCATTTTATTCTATGTATTTGCTCTGTGCAGGTAAAGATTTTAAGCATGAATTATATTTTGCTTTAAATATATTTTGCTTTAACCTTTCTGTATACAGCCACTTATTTTAGTGTGTTTAATTTGAAAATCCCTCTGTAATATCCTTAATAAAATAAGTTTCAAGTTTTTCCAAGAAAATGTAGTACCAAAATATATCATCAACATTAGTGAAAATCTGTATGCAGGTCAGGAAGCAACAGTTAGAACTGGACATGGAACAACAGACTGGTTACAAATAGGAAAAGTAGTACGTCAAGGCTGTATATTGTCACCCTGCTTATTTAACTTATATGCAGAGTACATCATGAGAAAGGCTGGACTGGAAGAAACATAAGCTGGAATCAAGATTTCCAGGAGAAATATCAATAACCTCAGATATGCAGAAGACACCACGCTTATGGCAGAAAGTGAAGAGGAGCTAAAAAGCCTCTGGATAAAAGTGAAAGAGGAGAGTGAAAAAGTTGGCTTAAAGCTCAACATTCAGAAAACGAAGATCATGGCATCCAGTCCCATCACTTTATGGGAAAGAGATGGGGAAACAGTGGAAACAGTGTCAGACTTTATTTTTTTGGGCTCCAAAATCACTGCAGATGGTGACTGCAGCCATGAAATTAAAAGACGCTTACTCCTTGGAAGAAGAGTTATCACCAACCTAGATAGCATATTCAAAAGCAGAGACGTTACTTTGCCGACTAAGGTCCATCTAGTCAAGGCTATGGTTTTTCCTGTGGTCATGTATGGATGTGAGAGTTAGACTGTGAAGAAGACTGAGTGCTGAAGGATTGATGCTTTTGAACTGTGGTGTTGGAGAAGAGTCTTGAGAGTCCCTTGGACTGCAAGGAGATCCAACCAGTCCATTCTGAAGGAGATCAACCCTGGGATTACTTTGGAGGGAATGATGCTGAAGCTGAAACTCCAGTACGTTGGCCACCTCATGCGAAGAGCTGACTCATTGGAAAAGACTCTGATGCTGGGAGGGATTGGGGGCAGTAGCAGAAAGGGACGACCAAGGATGAGATGGCTGGATGGCATCACGAACTCAATGGACATGAGTCTGATTGAACTCTGGGAGATGGTGATGAACAGGGAGGCCTGGCGTGCTGTGATTCATGGGGTCGCAAAGAGTCGGACATGACTGAGCGACTGAACTGAACTGAACTGAACTGAATAGTGAAAATTTTCATATACATTATTTTGATGAATTGAATGACTTAATATTAGGAGAAGTAGTATTTTGTCTGGTACTATAAGTAAAAAACATCCAAAAGAAAAAAAAAAAATATACCTTAAGTCTCTTGCACATATTCCTTAAGAACAAGATCATTTCTCCTCTCCTGATATTTCTTTCAGTCTATAACAGAGGCTGAAGATAATTTCACCCTTCAAATCTTCATTCTAAACTCTGTTTATTCTCACTGATACCATTGATCAGATTGCTTTGACTAACTTGAAAATGTGATGTAGCAATTGCATTAATTCCTTGATACCATATTTGGACAACTTGTGTTATCCAGAATTTGCCTTTCCAATTTGCCTGTTCACTCTGATAGAAAAATCATTTGTTTCAACATACCATTTTATCTTATTCTCATTCTATCTTACTCCTCCACACATACCTATATTGAGGTACCATTTAGACATGAGTTTGAGCAAGCTCCAGGAGTTTGTGATGGACAGGGATGCCTGGCCTGCTGCAGACCATGGAATTGCAAAGAATTGGACATGACTGAGCTACTGAACTGACTGAACTGATCTAGACACTTTTAAATAAATAAACATCATTTGCATTCATGATATTTTAGATTATATTTTGGGTCACAAAGTATTACTTATTTTTTTGACAGTGGTCAATGTCAACTCTAACTTGCCATGAAAGTAGTTTATATCTTTGCTGGTAACCCACTCCAGTGTTCTTACCTGGAGAATCTCAGGGACAGGGGAGCCTGGTGGGCTGCCGTCTATGGGGTCGCACAGAGTTGGACATGACTGAAGCAACTTAGCAGCAGCAGCAGCACTCCATATTTTAAAACACTTATTTCCAAAACAACAGTGATACAGTAGATTCTTTTAGCAACCACAATAACTCCAGTGACTTTGATCTAGGCAGAAACTTCGTTTATGCAGTTGCATTTGTCATGAAAGTAAAAGCATTAGTTGCTCATTTCTGTCCAACTCTTTTGTGACCCCATGAACTCTAGCCCACCAGGCTCTTCTGTCCATGGAATTCTCCAGGCAAGAATACTGGAGTGAGTCTCCATTCCCTTCTCCTGGAGATCTTCCCAACCCAGAGACTAAACCTGGGTCTTCTGCATTGCAGGCACATTCTGTACAGTCTGAACCACTACAGAAAGAAACCCTATGCATTTGACATATTAGATCACATTTTACTATTGAACCAATTAACTTTATAATTCAGATCTTCTCAATTTCCCATGGCAAGTGCATATTTTGCAACTAAAATGATGGAGAAATAATATCAAGAAGTCCACCCTAACAATCCATCCTTGCTACGTAGTAATGTATGAATCAGAGAAAACCTGCAGATTACTGTGCACAAACAGACTCTAGAATGAGCCTGGGAGTCTTTGAGGTGAATGCAGATAACTCATGTAAATATATCCAGAAAAATGACTGTTGTCTTAAGAAGAGTGTACATTGAAACTTTATCATTCTTCTCTTGAGGATTCTCTTGAGGCTTACTGGACATCCATTACTATTAAATTCTTCATCTTTGATATAAAATGAAAGTGAAGTTACCCAGTCATGTCCGACTCTTCCTGACCCCATGGACTGTAGTCTACCAGGATCCTCCATCCATGGGATTTTCCAGGCAAGAGTACTGGAGTGATTTGCCATTTCTTTCTCCAGGGGATGTTCCTGATCCAGGGATCCACGGAAAGAGAAAGATATTTTAGCCATAATTTTCTGATACTTCATCAGATGTTGGTACAGAATATTGGATGAAAGATTTTTCAATGTTAGCTGATTTTTTCAAAACTATCAATGCTTATTAAAATGTAAAATAGATATACAATACATGAAACTAACCCGATCTTCAAGGAAATTTTGACTCAGCTTAAAAAATCAGGATTCCTGTTTCCTGAGGTACTTTGTAATTATAAAATAAAATTTTAATTATAGGAAACACTACAATAGATTTAATAATGAAAATTATAAAATAGATCAAATAACAAACAAAGTTACCTTAAATTTCCTTAGCACATTATTCACATAAGCTAAAGGTCTTAAATTTCAAAATGTTTAAGAATAGTGTACAAACAGTCATTGGGCAAAAATTGTGTACTAGGTTTTACTCAGGGAACTAGTCACAAGATCACTGCTTTTATTATATATATATATATATATATATATATATATATATATATATTTATATTTCAATGGATATGAATGTAAGGGGCATTTTACTTGGAGGGTGGAATAGAAACAATATTTCTTAAAATAAATCGTCAAACCTTATTTTGTATCCAAATTTTCCATTTTAGCAGCCATAGAAGGTCTATTTAAACAGAAACTTTCAAGAGACTTCTAATTGTTATTGTCTAGCAAGGTTATCAAGGAAGATGAGATATACCATCTTTTATTTTTTTGTTGTTTGAGGATATTTGAGGTTATAATAATGCTCTTATCTGTAAAAGATCAAAAAGGAGGTGATCCCAATATTAATGTTTGCTATTAAGCTTTTCAGCTGTCTGATAACTCAAGTGATCTATAGTTGAATACACTCTAATGCCAGATGGAATATCAGAAAATGTGTATGAGGCTTTAATTATCTGAAAACCCAAAATGAACTCTTGCCCATGATACCTGGGGATTTTAATGAAGCGCATACATATGTTCTTCTTGCTAATTGAAGATGAGCTTCATTTTAACAGACTTAATCTCTTGAGAATTTTAAACATAAAAAAGAGAAGAATTGAAAAGAATTTTAAAAACCCAGAGTAAACTTTTCTAAAACTCTGCATGTTGAATAGGGAATTATTATTAGAGGCTTATGTTGCCAATAATAGTGGCAAATTATTATATTAAATATGTAATATATCTACATAGAAGTTCATGAAATTATAGGTATTAATTTTTTACTGTTAACAAATGATTCACCCACAACATTTATGATATAGCTAAATAAAGCATTACATCTACAGATTTAAAGCTGAGTATTGATACATTGTAAAAAATCAGGCTGTACATAATGCATTAATAATAGCTAGTATTTAAGTTAGAAAAATTTTAAATGTAGAATTTAGAATAATTGAAGTTTCATTTTGTAAATGACCCTTAGAGAAATTGTAACAACTTTAAAAGGGGAGGTGGAAGGAGTGCTATTTGAAAGCAAAAATAATTCAACAAAGTTGAGGGACAAAATACATATAAACACACTTTAGTGTGATGAAATATTTATTACTTTCAGAGGTTACCATATTTGCTGAGGGATACTGAAAATTAGTTGGAAGCCATGTGCTGAGCTATGTACAAGTAATCACAGGACTGTATTAGTGGCTGATCCAAATATT
Source organism: Budorcas taxicolor (assembly GCF_023091745.1). NCBI lineage: Eukaryota > Metazoa > Chordata > Mammalia > Artiodactyla > Bovidae > Budorcas > Budorcas taxicolor. The sequence continues at coordinate 48,791,636 of NC_068929.1, read as the reverse complement.
GAGTTAGGGATACAAATGTTAAGAACTTCCCTGGAAAAACTGAAAACATTAATATGAATAATCCTGGAGAAGAAAGCAAAACACAGCAGAAAAGCCTTAGTCAAAGAAAAAATAGTTAAAATCACTACAAGGGAGTTTATAATTTAAACATGAGGAATGGTGATGAATAGCCAGAGAGAGGTTCAAATGAGTATGAAAAAAGAAGGGAAAGAAGAGTATATGGCAGGATGTATGTGAGTGCCACCCAAAATAGTTAGGGCAGTGCTCGCTCACCTGACAGTTACGGTACTTAACTTGTATTACAGATCAAATGCCATGACGACTTGATGCCTTACACACTTGCTTGAAGCAACTGTCAATATTTTGTTTGCTCATTCACCAACTGCTGACAATGACAGATACCTATATGCTGACTGTGCTGGAAAAGTATATTTATTGCACATTGTTTTGCTTTTTTTGTAATTTTATCAAATTGCTCTCTTCAAGTAACATAAGTACATACTCTGAATGTGCTCAACCCTGGGCCTCTGATGAGATCAGTTTTTTAGCTGAAGGCTAAGCAGTGGGATCCAAGACAGGAGATGATTGTGTTAGCAGATATGTAGAAAGAGGAAGCTGGTAAGTAAAGATTGTCATCTTTGAGGGGTTCGATAAGTGGGAAATTGACTTGAATAACTGCCTGAGGATTTGACCATTTTGAGATTTTAAATATGAATTAAAAGAACTATCCCATTCTTTGGATGGAGGTATCAAGTATACATTATCCAATGATAATCAAAGATACATTATTTATATGCATATATATGTATATATGAATATACATAAATATATACAAATATATACATATATATGTATAATCAAACATACATTATCCAGTGATGCAACTCAATCATAAAGTAGTACAAGCTAGCATGTAATTACATGAGCAAAAGTGTAGTGAAGTCGCTCATTCGTGTCTGACTCTTTGCGACCCCATGGACTGTGGCCTACCAGGCTTCTTCATCCATGGGATTTTGGAATGGGTTGCCATTTCTTTCTCCAGGGAATCTTCCTGACCCAGGAATCAAACCCAGGTCTCCTGCATTGCAGGCAGACGCTTTACCCTCTGAGCCACCAGGGAAGCCCATTCTAGTAATTACAAATTACTACCAAGACTGTTTATTTCCAAAGCATTTAGAATAAAAAATAGGATGATGTAATCTTGACTTAGTACTAACTTGAACCTGTTTAAATATTAGTTAGCTTGAGTCTAAATTAGTTTATGAGTTCACTTCAGTTAAGTAGCTCAGTCATGTCCAACTATTTGTGACCCCATGGACTGCAGTATGCCCAGCCTCACTGTACATAACTAACTTCTGGAGTTTACTCAGACTCATGTCCATTGAGTCGGTGATACCATCCAACCATCTAATCCTCTGTCGCCCCTTTCTCCTCCTGCCTTCAATCTTTCCCAGCATCAGGGTCTTTTTCAATGGGTCATCTCTTCCCATCAAGTGACCAAAGTATTGTAGCTTTAGCTTATGCATCAGACCATCCAATGAATATTCAGGGCTGACTTCCTTTAAAATACACCGGTTGGATCTGCTTGCAGTCCAAGCGATCCTGAAGAGTCTTCTCAAACACCACATTTCAAAAGCATAAATTCTTTGGCACTCAGCTTTTTTTACCGTCCAACTGTAACATCCATACATGACTACAGAAAAGCCATAGCTTTGACTAGACAGAGCTTTGTTGGCAAAGTAATGTCTCTGCTTTTTAATGTGCTGTCTCAGTTGGTCATAACTTATCTTCCAAGGAGCAAGCGTCTTTTAATTTCATGGCTGCAGTCACCATATGCAGTGATTCTGGAGACCAAGAAAATAAAGTCTGCCACTGTTTCCACTGTTTGCCTATCTATTTGCCATGAAGTGATGTGACCAGATGCATGATCTTAGTTTGCTGAATGTTGAGCTTTAAGCCAACTTTTTCACTCTCCTCTTTCAATTTCATCAAGAGACTCATTAGTTCCTCTTCACTTTCTGCCATATGGGTGGTGTCATCTGCATATCTGAGGTTATTGATATTTCTCCCAGCAATCTTGATTCCAGCTTGTGCTTCATTCAATCCAGCCTTTCTCGTGATGTACACTGCATATAAGTTATATAAGCAGGGTGACAATATACAGCCTTGACATACTCCTTTCCCAACTTGCAACTAGTCTGTTGTTCCATGTCCAGTTCTAACTGCTGCTTCCTGACCTGCATACAGATTTCTCAAGAGGCAAATCAAGTGATCTGTTATTCCCATCTCTTTCAGAATTTTCCAGAATGTGTTACAGTCCACAAAATCAAAGGCTTTGGCATAGTCAGTAAAGCAGAAGTAGATATTTTTGTGGAACTCTTTTGCTTTTTTGAGGATCCCATGAATATTGGCAATTTAATCTCTGGTTCCTCTGCCTTTTCTAAATCCAGCTTGAACATATGGAAGTTCATGGTTCATGTATTGCTGAAGCCTGACTTGGAGAATTTTGAACATTACTTTGCTAGCATGTGAGATGAGAGCAATTGTGCTGTAGTTTGAGTGTTCTTTGACATTGCCTGTCTTTGGGATAGAAATGAAAACTGGCCTTTTCCAGTCCTGTGGCCACTGCTGAGTTTTTTAACTTTGCTGGCATACTGAGTGCAGCACTTTCACAGCATCAATTTTTAAGATTTGGAATAGCTCCACTGGAATTCCATCACTCCACTAGCTTTGTTCATAGTGATGTTTCCTAAGGCTAACTTGACTTCACATCCAAGAATGTCTGGCTCTGGGTTGGTGATCATATCATAGTGATTATCAGGGTCATGAATATCTTTTTTTTTTATAGTTTTTCTGTGTATTCTTGCCACCTCTTCTTAATATCTTCTGCTTCTCTTAGGTCCTTACCATTCTGTCCTTTATTGAGTCCATCTGTGCATGAAATATTCCCTTCGTATCTCTAATTTTCTTGAAGAGATCTCTAGACTTTTCCAATCAACTGTTATCCTCTATTTCTTTGCACTGATTGCTGAGGAAGGCTTTCTTACCTCTCCTTGCTAATCTTTGGAACTCTGCATTCAAATGGGTGTATCTTTTTTTCTCCTTTGCCTTTAGCTTCTCTTCTTTTCACAGCTATTTATAAGGCCTCCAAAGACAACCATTTTGCCTTTTTGCATTTCTTTTTGTTGAGGATGGTCTTGAATCCTGTCTCTTGTAGAATGTCACAAATCTCCATCCACAGTTGTTCTGGCACTCTATCAGATCAAATCTCTTGAATCTATTTCTCACTTCCACTGTGTAATCAGAAGGGATTTGATTTAGATCATACATGAATGGTCTAGAGGTTTTCCCTATTTTCTTCAATTTAGGTCTGCATTTGACAATAAGTAGTTCATGATCTGAGCCTCAGTCAGCTCCCCGTCTTGTTTTTGCTGACTGTATAGAGCTTCTCCATCTTTGGCTGCAAAGAATATAACCAATCTGATTTTGGTGTTGACCATCTAGTGATGTCTCTGTGTAGAGTTTTCTCTTGTGTTGTTGCAAGAGAGTGTTTGCTATGACCAGTGCATTCTCTTGGCAAAACTATTAGCCTTTGCCTTGCTTAATTTTATACTCCAAGGCCAAATTTGTCTGTTACTCCATGTTTTTCTTGACTCCCTACTTCTGCATTCCAGTCCCCATAATGAAAAGGACATCTTTTTTGGGTGTTAGTTTTAGAAGTTCTTGTATGTCTTCATAGAACCATTCAACTTCAGCTTCTTCAGCATTACTGGTCAGGGCATAGACTTGGATATTGAATGATTTGCCTTGGAGACAAAGGCTATATATATATATTGCTTTGTTTTATATTAGTTTATAGATTGGAGTAGTTCATAAATTCTAGAACACCAAAATAAAAGAAACTGGATAAACAGATGACAAGATAATGAATTCAGATTGATAAAATGTTAAAATAAGCTATTTATTTTCAGCTCTCTTAAAGTGCTTATTCCAGTTTAGCATCTGACCATTTGAGGAAACAAATTGATTTATCATCCTAATAATATATGACTGAAACAAATAGAAAATTAAAGTTTTGCTTTTAAAACATCTTCTTGGTTATATATTATAAATCCATCAGTTCAGTTCAGTCACTCAGTCATGTCCAACTCTTTGTGACCCCATGAATCGCAGCACGCCAGGCCTCCCTGTCCATCTCCAACTCCTGGAGTTCACTCAGACTCACGTCCATCGAGTCAGTGATGCCATCCAGCCATCTCATCCTCTGTCGTCCCTTCTCCTCCTGCCCCCATTCCCTCCCAGCATCAGAGTCTTTTCCAATGAGTCAAGTCTTCGCATGAGGTGGCCAAAGTACTGGAGTTTCAGCTTTAGTATCATTCCTTCCAAAGAAATCCATAACCTGCTTTTTTATAATTTTAGTTAATGCATATATATTATTTGGCAGGACTGTTGTTGAAGCTGAAGTTCCAGATCTTGGGCCACCTGTTGTGAAGGGCTGTCTCATTGTCTCTAAGATCCTGATACTTGGAAAAATTTACTCTAGAAGGAGAAGGATGAGATGATTAGATAACATCACTAATTCAATGGACATGAATTTGTGCAAACTCCAGGAGACAGTGAAGGACAGGGGATCCTAGTGTGCTGCAATTTGTGAGGTCCCAAAGAGTTGGACATGACTGAGCTACTGAACAACAACAACAACAACATATTTGACCCCTGATAATTATTATTCCAACTTGTCTGGAAAATTTATTTTACTCTGTTTTTACACAATCAGAAAATCACAATCTTCCATATCAATATGTTTTAAGACATGTATATAGGAATAATAGATCATTTTAACTTCCCATAAAGGTTATACTTTAGATCATCTAACTCTGCATAATTTTCTTAAGCATACACATGTAATCATTTATGCCTGTAAGTTTCCTCCCAGTTTTATTGGACTCTTTCTCCAAACCTGTGTTTCTCATTATTGCTACTGAATCAGTATGAGGACTTTTCAAGCACAAGCAATATGAAAAAGAAGGATAAAGTTTGAAAATTGCTTCCATTTTCCCAGACTAAATCTGAGTCTCAGGCAGGACTCAGTCTCATTAGCCCACACAATGATCCATAGCCTAGAGTGTCCCCTCACTGCTCCTAGAACCAGCCTTGTGAGAAATCCTCAAGGAGTCACAAGTTCTGAAAACAATTACAGGTCTGAAAAATTAAAAATCATGATAAAAATAAATAGAAGCACTCAGGAATTATTTCATTGAACAAATATACTCATCTAAGCATATATCAATCCATATTCATTTTCTGCCTTGTTGTTGCTCAGTCACTCAGTCATGTCTGACTCTTTGCGACCCCATGGACTGCAGCACACCAGGCTTCCCTATCCTTCACAAAAATTGATTTCTGAATTTGTATTCAGAACCCCATGCTTCATACTTTCTCAAGAACTTTGCTACTGGTAATACGTCTTTTTACTGGAACATCAATTGCTAACCAATAAATCTGTTAATATATTAATATGCATGAATATGATATTTCTTCTTTATTATAAGATATCCTCCCTTAAACTACAGAACTAATGCCCATTTCTTTGTCCTTTTCACAATAAATCTTGAGAGATCTTTATGTTTGTTGTTTCATATCCTCATTTCTAGTTCTCTGCTCAAAACTTTCAGATTCTGACTCATCTCTTCTCAAATTGCCATTTACAAAATCTCCAAAACTTTCCTGCCTTCATAGTCTTTCTCTTCTTCTCAGAATGGTGACTCAATGACCATGCCTTCTTCTAGAATTCTCCCTGATAGTTTTCCTCCCACTTCACAGGTTATGCATTCTCAAGTCTACTTTTCTGGCTTTTGTCCTCCAGCATTCGTGAAGTTGATATGATCAATTCTGTCCTTTCTCCACAATTTCTTCTAGCCTACTAGTCCAGTGTATTCATCATTTATGTATTAGTGATCTTTCCATTGATATCTTGGAATCAGATATCCCTCTGTCCTCCAAACTCATGTATGCAACTCCATGTAAATAATTTTCTCAAATCATTTCTTTTCCTCCAGTTAATGTCTTTTTCCTCTACTTTATGATATTCATAGAACCTATAGCTGTGAAAAATCTTACTGGAACACCAATTGCTAATCAATAAATCCATTAATATGTTAATGTGCAAGAATATGATATTTCTTCTTTTAATTTCCAGTTGATTTTCCTAATTCTACCCACTAGAATGTGAGTTCTATGAAAGCAGAGAAATTTCTGCTTTATTACTAATACTTTACCAGCTTCTAGAAAAATAAATAAGTAGGAATTTTAGCTAAATAACTGGGAATTCACACATGGCTACTCGAGTAAAGATGTGATCCTTGGAATGAATTGGAAGTGGTTTTCCATGGGTATAAAGTTTCAGCTATGAAACACAAATGAGTTCTAGAGATCAGTTGTACAACACAGTGGCTGTAGTTTACAGTATGATACTGTTCATTTAAGAAATTTTAGGAAAGTGGATCTCATGTTAGCTGTTATCATGTGAATAAAAAATAATATTCTATTTATTAATTTGTATTTATTAATACAAAGGGAAGCAAAGAAACTCTGGGAGGTGTTAGATATACCTGTTACCTTTATTGTGGTGATGTATTACAGGTATATACATATATCCAAACATCAGATTTTATACATTAAGCATGTACATTTTTTGGTATATAATTACATATCAACAAAGTGTTAAAAATTAGGAAATAGGGGGGGCGGTCCTAAGATGGCAGAGGAATAGGATAGGAAGACCACTTTCTCCCTCACAAATTCCTCAAAAGAATGTTTCAATGCTGAGCAAACTCCACAAAACCACTTCTGAATGCTGGCAGAGGACATCAGGCAACCAGAAAAGCAGAACACTGTCTTCAAAAACAGGTAGGAAAAAATATAAAAGATGAAAAAAGAGACAAAGGAGGTGGGGAGGGAGCTCTGTCCTGGGAAGGGAAGCCTGTCCCAGGAAGGGAATTTTAAGAAGAGAGGTTTCCAAACACCAGGAAACACTCTCCCTGCTGAGTCTGTGGCGAGCCTTGGAAACACAGAGGGCAACATAACAGGAAGGAAAAATAAATGAATAGTTAAAACCAACAGATTACAAGCCCAACAGTAACTCCCCCAGTGGAAAAGCAGCACAGACGCCTGCATCCACCACTAGCAAGTGGGGGCAGGGCAGGGAAGCACGGGAGGCATGGGCTGCAGTGCTTTGTAAGAATCAGGCAGGAACACCCCACATGTAACCAGAATGATCTAACTTGGGCTAGCCAACCAGACTGTGGGATAGCTACCACGCGAAAAGCTCAAACATAAGACACTGCCAGGACCGCGCACAGAACAAAGGACGGAACAGAAATAGCAGGCTGCAGACCATCCCCCGCCGGGGACTGGCAGCCAGAGCCATAAGGGCTGGAAAGGGGTAATTGCAGCCCCGGAGAGACTTTACCTACCAAACTGCAAGCAGGCTTCTTTGCTAAGACTTCTGGGGGTGCTGGACAGTCACCATCTGCCTCACAAGGGGTGCCAGCGGTACACCCAGAAAACTGAGCAGCAGAGACAGAAAAGGCGACAAGTCACAGCAACCGCGCTCGCCAAACTCCTGAGCTACTTGGACCTGGGAAGGGCACAAAACGCAGTCCCAACCGAATCTGTGCCTCTAAGGGCTACCTGAGCGCCAAACCTGAGCGGCTTAGACCGGGGAGGTGCACGCAGCCTAGGGCCGGCCTCAGACGGTTCCCAGCTGAGCATTGTAGAGCTGGAGCGGTTTGTGCACCGCGAGAAGGGACAGGCCCAGCGGGGCTGAGACACTGTGTGCACACGACAGTGCTATCTGTTTGCAGCACCACCACCCACCCCCCCCACCCGCCCCGCACCTCCCCACAGTGCGACTGAACTAGTGAGCCTAAAATTCCAGCAAACAGAAGAAGTTAAACAGAGGGAACCGCCTTGGAAGTGACCCCACACTGCCCACATCATGAGAGAAGGGCCAGATATATCTTTACTATTTTTACAATCATTCCTTTTTTATTTTTTCTTCTTTTTTTTCTTTCTTTTTTTCCTAACATTTTTTAAAAATTGTTAAGTCTTCTATTTCTCCTCTAATTTTTATTTCTATAACCTACTATTACTTTTCAAAAAAAAAAGACTATTTTTTTAAGGCAAACACCATATATAGTCTTTGTGTGGTTGTTGTTGGTGTTTTTTAATAATTCTTGTGGCTTTTTTTTTCTTTTTTTTCTTCTGCTTCTTTTCTTTAATATTGTATTTTTGAAAATCCAACCTCTACTCTAGATTTTTAATCTTTCCTTTTTGGTTTTTGTTGTCAATTTTGTACATTTAAAAACCCAAACTTCACTACCCAATTTTACCTGAGAGCGAGATTACTGGCTTGACCACTCTCTCCTCCTTTGGACTCTCCTTTTTCTCCACCAGGTGGCCTCTGTCTCTTTCCTCCCCCATCTCTTATCTATCCACCTCTGTGAATCTCTCTGTGTTACAGATGGTGGAGAACACCTAAGGAACTTGTTACTGGCAGGATTTGTCTCTCTTCTTTTCATTCCTCTCTCTTATCCTCCTGGCCACCTCTGTCTACTTCCTCCCTCTCCTCTTCCCTGTATAACTCCATAAATACCTCTGAGTGGTCCAGACTATGGAGTGCACATAAGGAAGTGACTACTGGCTAGCTTGCTCTCTCCTCTTTTGATCTCACCGCATCTCATTCCAGTCACCTCTAACTACCCCCTCCCTCTTCTCTTCTCCATGTAACTCAGTGAACCTCTCTGGGTGTCCCTCAATGTGGAGAAACTTTTCATCTTTAACCTAGATGTTTTATCATCGGTGCCGTATAGATGGAGAAGTCTAGAGGCTACTGTAAAAATAAAACTGAAAACCAGAAGCAGGAGGCTTAAGTCCAAATCCTGAGAACATCAGAAAACTCCTGAATTCAGGGAACATTAATCAATAGGAGCTCATCAAACACCTCCATACCTACACTGAAACCAAGAACCACCCAAGGGCCAACAAGTTCCAGAGCAAGACATACCACACAAATTCTCCAGCAACACAGGAACATACCCCTGAGCTTCAATATACAGGCAGCTCAAAGTTACTGCAAAACCTTTGACGTCTCATAACCCATTACTGGTCACTCCACTGCACTCCAGAGAGAAGAAACCAAGCTCCACCCACCAGAACTTCAACACAAGCCTCCCTAACCAGGAAATCTTGACAAGCCACTGATACAACCCCACCCACAGTGAGGAAGCTCCTTAATAAAGAGAACTCCACAAATTACCAGAATATAAAAAGGCCACCCCAAATGCAGCAATATAATCAAGATAAAGAGACAGAGGAATACTCAGCAGGTAAAGGAACAGGAGAAATGCCCACCAAACCAAACAAAAGAGGAAGAGATAGGGAATCTACCTGAGAAAGAATTCCGAATATTGATAGTGAAAATGATCCAAAATCTTGAAATCAAAATGGAATCACAGATAAATAGCCTAGAGACAAGGATTGAGAAGATGCAAGAAAGGTTTAACCAGGACATAGAAGAAATAAAAAAGAGTCAATATATAATGAATAACGCAACAAATGAGATCAGAAACACTCTGGAGGCAACAAATAGTAGAATAACGGAGGCAGAAGACAGGATTAGTGAAATAGAAGATAGAATGGTAGAAATAAATGAATCAGAGAGGAAAAAAGAAAAATGAATTAAAAGAAATGAGGACAATCTCAGAGACCTCCAGGACGATATGAAACACTCCAACATTCGAATTATAGGAGTCCCAGAAGAAGAAGACAAAAAGAAAGACCATGAGAAAATCCTTGAGGAGATAACAGTTGAAAAATTCCCTAAAATGGGGAAGGAAATAATCACCCAAGTCCAAGAAACCCAGAGAGTTCCAAATAGGATAAACCCAAAGCAAAACACCCCAAGACACATATTAATCAAATTAACAAAGATCAAACACAAAGAACAAATATGAAAAGCAGCAAGGGAAAAACAACAAATAACACACACGGGGATTCCCATAAGGATAACAGCTGATCTTTCAATAGAAACTCTTCAGGCCAGGAGGGAATGGCAAGACATGCTTAAAGTGATGAAAGAAAATAATCTACAGCCCAGATTACTGTATCCAGCAAGGATCTCATTCAAATATGAAGGAGAAATCAAAAGCTTTACAGACAAGTAAAAGCTGAGAGAATTCAGCACCACCAAACCAGCTCTCCAACAAATTCTAAAGGATATTCTCTAGACAGGAAACACAAAAAGGGTGTATAAACCCGAACCCAAAACAATAAAGTAAATGCTAACGGGATCATACTTATCAATAATTACCTTAAATGTAAATGGGTTGAATGCCCCAACCAAAAGGCAAAGACTGGCCGGATGGATACAAAAACAAGACCCCTCTATATGCTGCTTACAAGAGACCCACCTAAAAACAAGGGACACATACAGACTGAAAGTGAAGGGCTGGAAAAGATATTCCATGCAAATAGAGACCAAAAGAAAGCAGGAGTGGCAATACTCATATCTGATAAAATAGACTTTAAAACAAAGGCTGTGAAAAAAGAGACAAAGAAGGCCACTACATAATGATCAAAGGATCAATCCAAGAAGAAGATATAATAATTATAAATATATATGCACCCAATATAGGAGCACCGCAATATGTAAGACAAATGCTAACAAGTATGAAAGGGGAAATTAGCAGTAACACAATAATAGCGGGAGATTTTAATACCCCACTCACACCTATGGACAGATTAACTAAACAGAAAATTAACAAAGAAATGCAAACTTTAAATGATACATTAGACCAGTTAGACCTAATTGATATCTATAGGACATTTCACCCCAAAACAATGAATTTCACCTTTTTTTCAAGTGCTCATGGAACCTTCTCTAGGATAGATCACATCCTGGGCCATAAATCTAACCTTGATAAATTCAAAAAAATCGAAATCATTCCAAGCATCTTTTCTGACCATAATGCATTAAGATTAGATCTCAATTACAGGAGAAAAACTATTAAAAATTCCAACATATGGAGGTTGAACAACACACTTCTGAATAACCAACAAATCACAGAAGAAATCAAAAAAAAATCAAAATATGCATAGAAACTAATTAAAATGAAAAGGCAACAACCCAAAACCTGTGGGACACTATAAAAGCAGTGCTAAGAGAAAGTTCATAGCAATACAGGCATACCTCAAGAAACAAGAAAAAAGTCAAATAAATAACCTAACTCTACACCTAAAGCAACTAGAAAAGGAAGAATTGGAGAACCCCAGAGTTAGCAGAAGGAAAGAAATCTTAAAAATTAGGGCAGAAATAAATGCAAAAGAAACAAAAGAGACCATAGCAAAAATCAACAAAGCCAAAAGCTGGTTCTTTGAAAGGATAAATAAAATTGGCAAACAATTGGCCAGACTCATCAAGAAGCAAAGAGAGAAAAATCAAATCAATAAAATTAGAAATGAAAATGGAGAGATCACATAAGACAACACAGAAATACAAAGGGTCATAAGAGACTACTATCAGCAATTATATGCCAATAAAATGGACAATGTGGAAGAAATGGACAAATTCTTAGAAAAGTACAATTTTTCAAAACTGAACCAGGAGGAAATAGAAAATTTTAACAGACCCATCACAAGCACGGAAATTGAAAGTGTAATCAGAAATCTTCCAACAAACAAAAGCCCAGGTCCAGACGGCTTCACAGCTGAATTCTACCAAAAATTTCGAGAAGAGCTAACACCTATCCTACTCAAACTCTTCCAGAAAATTGCAGAGGAAGGTAAACTTCCAAACTCATTCTATGAGGCCACCATCACCCTAATACCAAAACCTGACAAAGATACTACAAAAAAAGAAAACTAGAGACCAAAATCACTGATGAACATAGATGCAAAAATCCTCAACAAAATTCTAGCAATCAGAATCCAACAACACATTTAAAAAATCACACACCATGACCAAGTGAGTTTTATCCCAGGATACAATGATTCTTCAATATCCACAAATCAATCAATGTGATTCACCACATTAACAAATTGAAAAATAAAAGCCATATGATTATCTCAATAGATGCAGAGAAGGCCTTTGACAAAATTCAACATCCATTTATGATAAAAACTCTCCAGAAAGCAGGAATAAAAGGAACATACCTCAACATAATAAAAGCTTTATATGACAAACCCACAGCAAATATTATCCTCAATGGTGAAAAATTGAAAGCATTTCCCCTAAAGTCAGGAGCAAGTCAAGGGTGCCCACTTTCACCGCTACTATTCAACATAGTTCTGGAAGTTTTTGCCACCGCAATCAAAGCAGAAAAAGAAATAAAAGGAATCCAAATTGGAAAAGAAGAAGTAAAACTCTCACTGTTTGCAGATGACATGATCCTCTACATAGAAAACCCTAAAGACTCCACCAGAAAATTACTAGAGCTAATCACTGAATATAGTAAAGTTTCAGGATATAAAATCAACACTCAGAAATCCCTTGCATTCCTATACACTCATAATGAGAAAGTAGAAAAAGAAATTAAGGAAACAATTCCATTCACCATTGCAACGAAAAGAATAAAATACTGAGGAATATATCTACCTAAAGAAACTAAAGACCTATATATAGAAAACTATAAAACACTGATGAAAGAAATCAAAGAGGACACTAATAGATGGACAAATATACCATGTTCATGGATCAGAAGAATCAATATAGTAAACATGAGTATACTACCCAATGCAATTTACAGATTCAATGCAATCCCTATCAAGCTACCAGCGACATTTTTCACAGAACTAGAACAAATAATTTCAAGATTTGTATGGAAATACAGAAAACCTCGAATAGCCAAAGCAATCTTGAGAAAGAAGAATGGAACTGGAGGAATCACCTTTCCTGACTTTAGGCTCTACTACAAAGCCACAGTCATCAAGACAGTATGGTACTGGCACAAAGACAGAAATATAGATCAATGGAACAAAATAGAAAGCCCAGAGATAAATCCACACACATATGGACACCTTATCTTTGACAAAGGAGGCAAGAATATACAATGGAGTAAAGACAATCTCTTCAACAAGTGGTGCTGGGAAAACTGGTCAACCACTTGTAAAAGAATGAAACTAGATCACTTTCTAACACCGCACACACAAATAAACTCAAAATGGATTAAAGATCTAAACATAAGATCAGAAACTATAAAACTCCTAGAGGAGAACATAGGCAAAACACTCTCCAACATAAATCACAGCAGGATCCTCCATGATCCACCTCCCAGAATTCTGGAAATAAAAGCAAAAATAAACAAATGGGATCTAATTAAAATTAAAAGCTTCTGCACAACAAAGGAAATGATAAGCAAGGTGAAAAGACAGCCTTCTGAATGGGAGAAAATAATAGCAAATGAAGCAACTGACAAACAACTAATCTCAAAAATATACAGGCAACATATGCAGCTCAATTCCAGAAAAATGAACGACCCAATCAAAAAATGGGCCAAGGAACTAAATAGACATTTCTCCAAAGAAGACATACGGATGGCTAACAAACACTTGAAAAGATTCTCAACATCACTCATTATTAGAGAAATGCAAATCAAGACCACAATGAGGTACCACTTCACACCAGTCAGAATGGCTGCAATCCAAAAATTTGCAAACAATAAATGCTGGAGAGGGTGTGGAGAAAAGGGAACCCTCCTACACTGTTAGTGGGAATGCAAATTAGTACAGCCACTTTGGAGAACAGTGTGGAGATTCCTTAAAAAATTGCAAATAGATCTGACTTATGATCCAGCAATCCCACTGCTGGGCATACACACTGAGGAAACCAGAATTGAAAGAGACATATGTACCCCAATGTTCATTGCAGCACTGTTTATAATAGCCAGGACATGGAAACAACCTAGATGTCCATCAGCAGATGAATGGATAAGAAAGCTGTGGTACATATACACAATGGAGTATTACTCAGAAATTAAAAAGAATACATTTGAATCATTTCTAATGAGATGGATGAAACTGGAGCCGATTATACAGAGTGAAGTAAGCCAGAAAGAAAAACACCAATACAGTATACTAACACATATATATGGAATTTAGAAAGATGGCAATGATGATCCTGTATGCAAGACAGCAAAAAAGACACGGATGTGTATAGCGGAGTTTTGGACTCAGAGGGAGAGGGAGAGGGTGGGATGCTTTGGGAGAATGGCATTGTAACATGTATACTATCATGTAAGAATCGAATCGCCAGTCTATGTCCAACTCAGGATACAGCATGCTTGGGGCTGGTGCATGGGGATGACCCAGAGAAATGTTATGGGGAGGGAGTTGGGAGGTGGGTTCATGTTTGGGAATGCATGTACACCCGTGGTGGATTCGTGTCAATTTATGGCAAGACCAATACAGTATTTTAAAGTAAAATAAAGTAAAAATAAAAATTTAAAAAAAAAATTAGGAAATATCCTTGCAGGACTCTTTCTTTGCAGGGTAGCTAATGTCTCCATGCTTAGGCACATTTTATAAAATTTCAAAGAATATCAAGCATTGCAATGGCTAAATTATGTTTAATAAGTTTATTAAAATATACATTAGAAAATTTTTCCTAATCCTGATCCTTTCCATCCTTGAAAAGTAGCTTCTCGTAAGTTTATATTTATCAAATGTATGTTATTGATGATATAATAAGAAGTATATTTTATGAATTATTTCATTGAATATGCATAAGATATTTTGATAATTAAATCATATATGCATAAATATATATATATATGATTATATGGATATATACATATATATATGTACATTATATTTATGGAGTTGTCATTTAGTCTATCAGACTGAGGCTTAAATAGAGAATCTTCCAGCCAGTAAGTCCTGGGAATCATAACACAAGAAAAAGTATAAAACACTTTCCTAAAGATTAGGAATTACCGGATAATCTCTTTTTATATTTGATTATTTAATAGATTATGGAATATACTATGGATTCCTTTCTACATAGCACAATTTCCAATAACACAAAGATCATTTTTACCATTCTTTCATTTGTTTTGCTTCTTTTATATAAAATGCCAAATGCAGTTTGCAAAACTGTTCAACATTTTCATTTACTTTACTTTTCCTAGAGAAAGAATATCCTTAAGCATAAGTAATTCTGTCTCTAATATAGCTATTTAAGTATTTCATTTATTTAGGTTTTCTTCATGAATCTTTAGCACATATTTTAGGGAAAAATATAACTCATCTACACAGTGTCATTTATATCTGGATATAGATAGGGGTTTTGTATTAAAACTTGGAGTTTCTGTTAAGTGTTCTTTTATTATGGCAATAAAACTTCATTAGTTTTGATCAGATGACTACACAAATAACCTATTTGAAACTTCCAAAGTATGCAAAAGAAGAAAGCTTACAATGTCAAGATAATAAAACACTTTGTAACAGGATAAAAATCAAAGTTGATAGAAAGGAAATTTATGTGTGAAGCAGTTTAAATAGTATTGATATTCTTTTTCATTGAACCATCACAGAGTTGGAAAATTAGCAGAAACAAATACAAGTTTAATACATGAATACATGCTTGGCCAGAAAAGAGCACAACAGCCTGCAATATGATCTTAATTAACACAGTTGCAGCCACTGGTCTAGAGAAGTTGGATGGAAACTTTGAGACCTTAAAGACATAACTTCTGGCTCCAAGTCTTATGGTCTTTTCCCAACTCAGAAGTGCATTTTTTTTTTTTTTTAAGAAATAGAAGAGGCATATTAACATCACACTGTATTCGAAAAATGCTGGGGAAAATTGAAGGCAAGAAGAGAATGAGGCAACAAAGGATGAGATGGTTGGATGGCATCACTGACTCAATGGACATGAGTGTGAGCAAACTCAGGGAGATAGTGAAAAACAGGGAAGCCTTAATGGCATCTGGTCCAGTCACTTCATGGCAAATGGACAGAGAAACAATGGAAAGAGTGACAGACTTTACTTTCTTGGGCTACAAAATGATTGCAGATGGTGAATGCACGTGTGAAATTAAAAGACACTTGCTCCTTGGAAGAAAAGCTATGACAAACCTAGACAGCATATGAAAAAGCAGAGACATCATTTTGCTGACTAAGGTCCATACAGCCAAAGCTATGGTTTTTCCAGTAGTCATGTATGGATGTGAGATTTGGACCATAAAGAAGGTTGAATGAGAAATAATTGATGTTTTCTAACTGTGATACTGGAGAAGACTCTTGAGAGTCACTTGGACTGAAAGGAGATCAAACCAATCAATCCTAAAGGAAATCAACCCGGAATATTCATTGGAAGAACTGATGCAAAACTGAACCTCCAATACTCTGGCCACCTGATGTGAAGAGCCGGCTCATTTGGAAAAGACCCTGATGCTGCGAAAGATTGAAGGCAGGAGGAGAAGGAGGTGACAGAGGTTAAGATGATTGGATGGCATCACTGACTCCATGGTTGTGTTTGGGCAAACTGGGAGACAGTGAAGGACAAGCAAACCTGGTATGCTCCAGTACTTGACATTGCAGAGAGTTGGATGTGACTGAGCCACTGAATAGCAACAACAATCAGAAGATAGTGGAGGATAGAGGAACCTGGTGTTCTGTAGTCCAAAGGGGAGCAAAGAATTGGACAGGTTTTAGCAACTGAATAGCAATAACAAAAAGCAGATTAACAATGTTGTGATAATTTCAGGTGGAGAGCAGAGGAACTCAACTGTACATATTTATGTATCCATTCTCCTTCAAAGCCTCCCATCGAATCCAGGCTGCCACAGAATAGTGAGCAGAGTTCGCTGTGATATACAGTAGGACATTGTTGGTTATCCATCTTAAATATAGCAGTTATGAAAACAATTTTGAATTTCATCTAATTTCAATGCATCAGGAAAATTTAACTGCATTCAATCAGAAAAGAATGTAGAAACCATTCTTAACCATTCTGAACCACTGCAGTCCTTAAAACAACGGCCGCCTGAATTTGGCCAGCAGATCCTAGATTGCAGAACCTCCTCTGCATGAATGAAATCACTGCCTCTCCCCATTACCTTCCATAAAAGGGAATGGATTTTATTTCCATTGTTGTTTCTGTTAGATGCTTAAGAAGATATTTTATCTAAACAGATAAAATAGATTATTCAAACAGTTATTTTAAGATTCAAAAAAGCACAGCATGTTCTTAAGCTGTGAAGAAATTGAATTAATTTCAGTAGCCTTTGTATTACATTTCTCATCATTGACACTGTTTTATATTTAATATGCAGGTGACTTTTATTTCAGATAAATTAGCATGACTAATTATGTCTGATTTACTTGTAGCCTGTGAATTTTCAGGAATTGCACAACTAGTCTTATCAAATCTAGTACCTTCTTCATCTTTAGTATAATGTGTTACATCTTGCCACTTAGACTGTGGTCCTGAGAATCATCTCAGATCACCTGGTATATCATTAAAAATGCAGAATCTCAGTTTCCAACCACGCAGACACACTTCATCAGAATCTAAATTTTAATAATAGATTCCTGTGTCCAGCACAGTTGAGAGGCTCTCTTCTATCATAGAGTGAACACTATGATATTAAAAACAAATTGCAAAAATATGTCTTACTCATATAATTAAGTATTGAGCAGATATGTTTACCTAAAAATATTGTAAACTTAAGAATTACTAAAGATATACAAGTATCAAGCTTGCCTCTACTCCAAGGTCACCTACTTAAGAGCATTGGAACTGATACTCATATTGTAGCTATTTCGTGGGCAAAGGAAAATGTTCAGTTTATAAAAATATTCTCATGAAAATTCATGCAAATCATATTAATGTGGAAGGAAGTACGATGTCTCAGGGCCATCCTATCCCAAGTAGCAGTATTCTGAGGGTCCAAACAGAACATGACAAAGCCCCTCTGCTTTTAGAGCCAAATATGCTTAGAGTTGGACATGACTGAGCAACTGAACTGAACTGAACTGAACTGATACTTAGCATCTTACCTTAACCCTTACTAAATTTTGGTCTGGAATGAGGCATTCAAATCACATAGAAACCAAACATCTGTAAAATCATTATTAATTTCTTCCTTTCTATAACTTTCTGAATTGGAAGGGACAGATTTCCATTTTCTCTTCCCTTTGGGCAAAGTATGATGAGAGTCACATTATACCTTAGGTTCTCCCTGGCCTTTGATCTAATAAAACATTATTATATGATCAATTATCCATATGGCCTGTCCTTCATATACTAACAAGAGCTACAATTATTCAAAAATATATTTTACTTCTTTCCTAGTAAATCTCAAAGGGATGATTTTATTACAGAGTTGACAGGGTATTGACTATTTGATCTTAAATGTATATTTTTTCATAAACTGATAAATGTCAATGATTAACTATCAGGAAGCCAATGTAACAGGATTTTGAGGAAGGAAAAATACAAGAGAAAGTGTAAATGCTGATGTCATGGCATATTAGATCATTCTAAAAGTTAAACTAAAGCTAAGATATAAGGAAGGCAATTAAGTTTTCAGAACTTTGATTTTTGGTTGCTTAGTTTATAATAAAAGTTGAACTTTTGGAATTGAAACAGATGGAAGTGTGTTTGATAGGATCTTCTTATTCTACCATTCCACAGTCATTTGTGCAGATTTTGATGGGTTTGCAGAGCTGTATGAAGCAACATATATTATGATGTAAATGCCATCATTATGACATATGCTTAAACTTCTGCTGAGAAATAAATAAAATATCTTGAAATGCCTGCTGTTTATCCCAGCTGTTTATTCCTCACAGCCCATAAATGGAAAAGTCACACAGTTTAGCATTTATATGCTAGAGAGGCATTTGGAAATAATTAAAACTCTTTCAGAGAGTGCTTTCTTTTTGTTCTGAATTAGAATTAACTCATAATTTAAAGAAAAGAAGGCAAAAGCATTATTTGAGACTAAAGTATATATTTTTTATTTAGAAAAATAAAGAGATAGTCAAGATTTGCTTTTTTCTCTCAAATTCCCAATAGTGGGGTAAATAAGTGAGAGGACATATATGGGAACAAGTATAGGCCACCCAATCTATAAGTCTGCCTGCATTTCCAGAAGAGAAACAAATACCAGTGGGAAACTCGCTTCTGTGGGTAAATTGGGTTGATTGCAATGATCTGACTTAGACTGACGCTAATACACACAAATAAGGGAAAGCCAAGGGAGTCGATTTCCCTCATTAAAAACTAGTGCAATAGTTATGAAATTAAAAAGCAAATGACTTCTACAAATAGAAAATAAAAATATAGCATTTGTATATAAATATTTTAATAATTATTGCTTTTTATGAATGTGCTACCGGAGAAGGCAATGGCACCCCACTCCAGTACTCTTACCTGGAAAATCCCATGGACAGAGGAGTCTGGTAGGCTGTGGTCCATGGGGTAGCGAAGAGTCAGACACAACTGAGCGACTTCACTTTCACTTTTCACTTTCATGCATTGGAGAATAAAATGGCAACCCACTACAGTGTTCCTGCCTGGAAAATCCCAGCAACGGGGGAGCCTGGTGCACTACCGTCTATGGGGTCACACAGAGTCGGACACGACTGAAGTGACTTAGCAGCAACAGCAGCAGCAGCAGCATGAATGTGCTACTGCCACATGTCCACAATATAAAATCCCAATTTGTTTGACAAAAGATTTAACAGAAGATTTACCTGAATTTTATGAAAAATTTTATGAAAAATGTTATGAAAAATGTTATGAAAAATATAAAATTCAAAATGAATTCAATTTGAATTTGATATTAATGCAATGGCTAAATAAGCCAGTATATTTTGTCTGCCTTCTAAATCCAGTAAGGTATTTACCACTAGATAAGATAAAATTCTATCACAATGACAGTACACGTTAGTTTAGAGAAGGCTTACATTTTAAAACATGGTATAGGATCAGATTTTTTTAACATTGCAGAAGCAAAAATACTATGAAGAACCTCTCAAACTTTTTACTCATAGTTGAGGAACATAACCTAGCCATCAAAGCACATTCTAATTATACAAAATAATTGGAGAGAAAATAATATTTGAATTATTTTTGCTGTCAAACTTTTTAAAATTATATACCAAGACTTTATATTAAAACAATTTTGATCAACCAAGTTGCATATAATAAATATTGTATATCTAATTTATAGTCATATTATAAAGTATGAAATAAGTTTTATATATTATATAATTTATATTATTATAAACTATGTATTATATATAAATGATCATTTAAGACTTACTATGCTTAATATTTTCTTTTCCTCAATTCATGATTATCTAGTTTCTTATATATAAGCAGATTAAATATTGATTTTTTAATGTTACTAGCTAATTGTCGACTAATAAAGAGTGGTTTGTTTTGGATATGTGTGCATGTGTTGTGGTGATTGTATCTCTACACATTAAAGTAAATGGTTAGTTTTGAGTAGAAACATTTACCGATATCTTTTTAATATTAACAAAGGCATTTTTGTTAAATCTTTTGTTTTATAAGGACTGGTATTTATTATCTGGGCTTCCCTGATGGCTCAGATGGTAAGAATCAGCTTGCAATACTGGAGACCTGGGTTCTATCCCTGGATTGGGAGGATCCCCTGGAGAAGGGAATGGTAACTCACTCCAGTACTCTTGCCTGGAGAATTCCATGGACAGAGGAACCTGTTATTTATTTGGCCGCACCCTGCAGCATGAGGGATCTTAGTTTCTTGACCAGAGATTGAACCTGTGCCCCTTGCAGTGTAAGTGTGGAATCTTAACCACTGAACCACTAGGAAATTCCCAATATTTTCTGAATCTTGAGATCATTCTTCATGTGTTAAAAATGGCATGACTTATTTACTGGTATGAGAGTCACATATGATGTGCTCCAAAATCGAATCCCTTGGGACTAACAGTGGAAGTGAGAAATAGATTTAAGGGACTAGATCTGACAGACAGAGTGCCTGATGAACTAGGGATGGAGGTTCATGACATTATACAGGAGACAGGAATCAAGACCATCCCCAAGAAAAAGAAAGGCAAAAAAGCAAAATGGCTGTCTGAGGAGGCCTTACAAATAGCTATGAAAGAAAGGGAAGCAAAAAGCAAAGGAGAAAAGGAAAGATATATCTATTTGAATGCAGAGTTCCAAAGAATAGCAAGGAGAGATAAGAAAGCCTTCCTCAGTGATCAATGCAAAGAAATAGAGGAAAAGAAAGGAGTGGGAAAGACTAGAGATCTCTTCAAGGAAATTAGAGATACAAAGGGAACATTTTATGCAAAGATGGGCTCAATAAAGGACAGAAATGATAGGGAACTAACAGAAGCAGAAGATATTAAGAGGTGGCAAGAATACACAGGAGAACTGTACAAAAAAAAATCTTCACGACCCAGATAACATGATGGTTTGATCAATCACCTAGAATCAGACATCCTGGAATGTGAAGTCAAGTGGGCCTTAGGAAGCATCACTACGAACAAAGCTAGTGGAGGTGATGGAATTCCAGTTGAGCTATTTCAAATCCTGAAAGATGAATCTGAAAGTGCTGCACTCAATATGCCAGCAAATTTGGAAAACTCAGCAGTGGCCACAGGGCTAGAAAAGGTAAGTTTTCATTCCAATCCCAAAGAAATGCAATGCCAAAGAATGCTCAAACTACTGCACAATTACACTCATCTCACACGCTAGTAAAGTGATGCTTAAAATTCTTCAAGCCAGGCTTCAGCAAATATGTGAACCGTGAACTTCCAGAAGTTCAAGCTGGTTTTAGAAAAGACAGAGGAACCAGAGATCAAATTGCCAACATCCGATGAATCATGGAAAAAGCAAGAAAGTTCCAGAAAAACATCTATTTCTGCTTTATTTGACTATGCCGAATCCTTTGACTGTGTGGATCACAATAAAATGTGGAAAATTCCTCAAGAGATAGGAATACCAGACCACCTGACCGGCGTCTTGAGAAACCTTTATGCAGGTCAGAAAGCAACAGTTAGAAGTGGATATGGAACAACGGACTGATTCCAAATAGAAAAAGGTGTACATCCAGGTTGTATATTGTCACCCTGCATATTTAACTTATATGCAGAGTGAAGTGAAGTGAAGTGAAGTAAAGCTGCTCAGTGGTGTCCAACTCTTTGCAACCCCATAGGCTACAGTCTACCAGGCTCCTCTATCCATGGAATTTTCCAGGCAAGAGTACTGGAGTGGGTTGCCATTTCCTTCTCCAGAGGATCCTCCCGACCCAGGGATCGAACCCGGGTCTCCCGCATTTTAGGTAGACGCTTTACCATTTGAGCCACCAGGAAAGCCTATATGCAGAGTACATCATGAGAAATGCTGGGCTGGAGGAAGCACAAGCTGGAATAAAGATTGCCAGGAGAAATATCAATAACCTCAAATATGCAGATGACACCACTCTTATGGCAGAAAGTGAAGAAGAACTAAAGAGTCTCTTAATGAAAGTGAAAGAGGAGAGTGAAAAAGTTGGCTTAAAGCTCAACATTTAGAAAACTAAGATATTGACATCCGGTCCCATCACTTCATGGCAAATAGATGGGGAAACAGTGGAAACAGTAGCTGACTTTATTCTTCTGGGCTCCAAAATCACTGCAGATGGTGATGCAGCCATGAAATTAAAAGACGCTTACTCCTTGGAAGGAAAGTTATGACCAACCTAGACACCATATTAAGAAGCAGAGACATTACTTGGCCAACAAAGGTCCATTTCGTCAAGGCTATGGTTTTTCCAGTGGTCATGTATGGATGTGAGAGTTGGACTGTAAAGAAAGCTGAGTGTAAAATAATTGATGCTTTTGAACTGTGGTGTTGGAGAAGACTTTTGAGAATCCCCTGGACTGCAAGGAGATCCAACCAGCCCATCCTAAAGGAGATCAATTCTGGATGTTCAATGGAAGGACTGATGTTGAAGCTGAAACTGCAATACTTTTGCCACGTGATATGAAGAGCTGACTTATTTGAAAAGACCCTGATGCTTTGAGGGAATGGGGGGCAGAAGGAGAAGGGGACAACAGAGGATGAGATAGTTGTATGGCATCACCAATTCAATGGACATGGGTTTGGGTGGACTCCGGGAGTTGGTGATGGACAAGGAGGCCTGGCTTGCTGCGGTTCACGGAGTTGCAAAGTGTCGGGCACGACTGAGCGACTGAACTGAACTGAACTGAACTGAAAGTAGATAATGATTACATAGGTTCATATTTTGAAACTTTAAAAAAGAACCCATATTGCTAGTTTTTTTTTTTTAAGCTTATCAATTTTTAATAATATAAAAAGTCCAGTCACACAATTTTTTTCTTCAGTAATTTGTTCTGGTTCCTTCCATGGAGATGATCTAAAACAGCAATATGAAGGCAGACCTTGTGCATGCTTGCCAAGTTGCTTCAGTTGAGTTCAACGTTTTGCAACCCCATGGAATACAGCCTTTTAAACTCCTTTGTTCATGAGGTTCTCCAGGCAAGAATACTGGGGTGGGTTGCCATGCCCTCCTCCAAGGGATCTTCCTGATCCAGGAATTGAACCATTTCTCTTATTTGTCCTGCATTGGCAGATGGGATCTTTACCACTAGTGCCACCTGGATAGCCCAGGAACATACATATTTACATGACAATTCAATGTGGAAATCACTCTTCAGTCATTTTGAAAAGATTTCAAAAACTTTAAATGTGTAGTCCTTGAGATAAATGTCTGAACAACTAGAGAAATGAATCTTTTATATGCAAAATTCACAAAGGTTACAATGTGCAAACACTGACACATAAATAGTGTCTCTGTATTTCTAATAATTTTGTCCTCAGAAAACCTAGAAAACTAAATTTACATCCTCTCTAAACTAAGAGAAAATTGAGACTGAATCACTTATTATCATAAATATGCTTAAAATATCACTAGAATTTTCAGTGTAATCATGAATGCATTCATTTTTTCAAATACACATGCTCGGATAGGCAGTAAATTTTCCCTAAATTTTAGTTATTTAAAGTCATTGTGATCACTTATTGAGTAACATATTAGTCAAAATCAAGAATACTTTCAGTTTAATTAATTACATTTTTCTGTTTATCCATGGAATAAATGTTCAATTTTAATGTGTATTTTGAAATCATTAGATTATTTCTCTTTTAAAATGTTATATTTTAGGTGTGTGTGTTTGTCTTGAGAGACATACCTTTAAGAGTTGAATAGGTTAAAAGAGGAATTTAAATAATAAGTTGTGGCATATATCCTGGCCATTTCAATTAAAGGGGGTTGATTTTGTCATGATACTAACAGTGTCAACTGAGAGAAATTTTCTCGTGATCTTAATCTTCCACAAACTCTATTGAAGAGAACTAAAAAGGAGAGAACTCCATTATGGAGTTCTCTATATGGATAGAACAGTCTGCCTTAATATTTAAGTATTTCTGAAAGCACTTCCTCTGTATCCTACATTTTAGCTCAAACTACCTTCAGCTTTCACCTAAACTAATAAAAGGAACTTTCTAAAAAATAGATTCTAATTGGTTTTTAAAATAATTTTTTAATCAAGATTTTAGAAAATAATTTCACAAAAAAACAGTAATTTGTGTTTCACTTTTAATTTAAAATCCTTTCAATTTCCCATTACTCTTACACTTATAAGTAAAAGAATCTTAACATCTTCTCTGAAGATCCCTATGTCTAGGCCTTACTTATTTCTGTCTCCTTCTCTAACGTGTCATCTCTTGCTTTCTTAATTCTAGCTCCAGCGGTCCTCTTTCAGATTCTTAGATCCCTTCACCCCTGAGCCATCCTCCATAATGCTGCCTCTTTAAACAAACAGTTCAGTTCAGTCGCTCAGTCATGTCTGACTCTTTGCGACCCCATGGACTGCAGCACGCCAGGCCTCCCGGTCCATCACCAACTCCCGGAGTTTACTCAAACTCATGTCCATTCATTGGTGATGCATCCACCATCTCATCCTCTGTGGTTCCCTTCTCCTCCTGTCTTCAATTTTTCCCAGCATCAGGATCTTTTCCAATGACTTCATTCTTCACATCAAGTGGACAATGCATTGGAGTTTCAACTTCAACATCAGTCCTTCTAATGAATATTTAGAACTGATGTCTTCTAAGATTGACTGGTTGGATTTCCTTGCAGTCCAAGGAACTCTCAAGAGCCTTCTCCAACACCACAGTTCAAAAGCATCAATTCTTCAGTGCTCAGCTTACTTTATAGTCCATCTCTCATATCCATACATGACCACTGGAAAAGCCATAGCTTTGACTAGACAGACCTTTGTTGGCAAGGTAATGTCTCTGCTTTTTAATATGCCATCTAGGTTGGTCATAACGTTTCTTCCAAGGAGCAAGCGTCTTTTAAGTTCATGGCTGTAGTCACCATCTGCACTGAATTCAAAGTCCCCCAAGATAAAATCTTTCACTATTTCAATTGATTTCCCATCTATTTACAATGAACTGGTGGGACCAGATGCCTTGATCTTAGATTTTTGAATGTTGATCTTTCAACCAACTTTTTCACTCTTCTGTTTCACTTTCATCAGCAAGCTCTTTAGTTCTTCTTCACTTTCTGCCATAAGGGTGGAGTCATCTGCATATCTGATGTTATTAATATTTCTCCCGGCGATCTTGATTCCAGCTTGCGCTTCATCCAGCCTAGCATTTTAATAACATACTCTTCATAAAAGTTAAATAAACAGGATAACAATATACAGACTTGACATAATCCTTTCCCAGTTTACAACCAGTCTGTTGTTCCATTCCAGTTCTAACTGTTGCTTCTTACCTGCATACAGATTTCTCAGGAGGCAGGTCAGGTGGTCTGGTATTCCCATCTCTTTCAGAATTTTCCACAGTTTGCTGTGAACACATCAAAGGCTTTGGTATAGTCAATAAAGCAGAATTAAATGTTTTTCTGGAATGCTCTTGCTTTTTTTGATGATCCAACAGATGTTGACAATTTGAACTCTGGTTCCTCTGCCTTTTCTAAATCCAGCTTGAACATATGGTAGTTTACATTTTACACTGTTTCAGCCTGGCTTGGAGAACTTCGAGCATTACTTTGCTAGCATGTGAGATAAGTGCAACTGTGTGGTAGTTTGAGTATTTTTTGGCATTGCTTTTCTTTGGGATTGGAATGAAAACTGACATTTTCCAGTCCTTTGGCCACTGCTGAATTTTCCAAATTTGCTGGCCTATTGAATGTAGCACTTTCATACCATCATCTTTCAGGATTTGGAATAGCTCAACTGGAATTCCATCACCTCCATTAGCTTTGCTCATAGTGATGCTTCCTAAGGCCCACTTGACTTCACACTCCAGGATGTTTGGCTATAAGTGAGTGATCACATCATTGCCATTATCTGGGTTGTGAAGATATTTTTTGTATAGTTCTTCTATGTATTCTCTTCTTAACATCTTCTGCTTCTGTTAGTTCCCTACCATTTCTGTCTTTTATTGTGCACATTTTTGCTTGAAAAGTTCACTGGGTATCTCCACTTTTCTTGAAGAGATCTCTAGTATTTCCCATTCCTTTCTTTTCCTCTATTTCTTTGCAATGATCACTGAGGAAGGCTTTCTTATCTCTTCTTGCTATTGTTTGGAACTCTGCATTCAAATGGCTATAGCTTTTTTTTCTCCTTTGCCTTTCACTTCTCTTCTTTTCACAGCTATTGCTAAGGCCTCCTCAGACAACCATTTTGCCTTCAGGTAATTCTTTAATCTTATTTCTGTCAAGTTAACATGAAGTCGCTCAGTCGTGTCCAACTCTTTGCGACCCCGTGAACTGTAGCCCACCAGGCTCCTCCGTCCTTGGGATTCTCCAGGCAAGAATACTGGAGTGGGTTGCCATTTCCTTCTTCAGGAGAACTTCCTGACCCAGGTATTGAACCCAGGTCTCTTGCATTGCAGACAAACGCTTTAACCTCTGAGCCACCAGGGGTGGGGAGTGTGGCAAAGGATCCTACTATTGGTTAAAAAAAAATCAACTTTCTGAACTCCATAAACAGGTTGAGTGTTCTCTATGGTTTTGTAATATCGAGTACCTTCTTCCTTATATGTCATTTCACTGTTGTATGTTTGAGATATCACGTTTTACTGCACCCAAATGGAACTTCAAATTCAGGATCTTTACTTGATTTTCTTTAATGTGATTGCCCCAACAGAGAAGTTGATAGGAGACACAGTAACAAAGTAAATAATCATAAACAGCATTAAATTGGGTAACACAGAATCGAATCATTTTATAGGAGAGCAGAAATTCTAGTGACAAAATTATAAATCAAGAAGAAATAGATTCCTGGTCAAGGTTAGAACAGTGGCAATGTTTCAGGAGTACCCATATTTCACTGAGGAAGTTTTTCTGCCTAAAACTTATGCAATTTCCAAAAGCAAATTATTAATAAAACCTATTGACTATGTCAAAGCCTTTGACTGTGTGGATCACAATAAACTCTGGAAAATTCTGAAAGAGATGGGAACAACAGACCATCTGACCTGCCTCTTGAGAAACTTATATGCAGGTCAGGAAGAAACATTTAGAACTGGACATGGAACAACAGACTGGTTCCAAATAGGAAAAGGAGTACATCAAGGCTGTATATTGTCACTCTGCTTATTTAACTTATATGCAGAGTACATCATGAAAAATGCTAGGCTGGAAGAAGCACAAGCTGGAATCAAGATTGCCAGGAGAAATATCAATAGCCTCAGATATGCAGATGACACCACCCTGATGGCAGAAAGCAAAGAAGAACTAAAGAGCTTCTTGATGAAAGTGAAAGAGGAGAGTGAAAATGTTGGCTTAAAGCTCAACATTCAGAAAACTAAGATCATGGCATCTGGTCCCAGCACTTCATGGGAATTAGATGGGGAAACAGTGAAAACAGTGTCAGACTTTATTTTTCTGGGGTCCAAAATCAGTGCAGATGGTGACTGCAGCCATGAAATTAAAAGATGCTTACTCCTTGGAAGGAAAGTTATGACCAACCTAGACAGCATATTAAAAAGCAGAGACATTACTTTGTCAACAAAGGTCCATCTAGTCAAGGCTATTGTTTTTCCAGTAGTCATGTATGGATGGGAGACTTGGACTGTGAAGAAAACTGAGTGCCAAAGAATTGATGCTTTTGAAATGTGATGTTGGAGAAGACTCTTGAGAGTCCCTTGGACTGCAAGGAGATCCAACCAGTCCATCCTAAAGGTGATCAGTCCTGGGTGTTCTTTGGAAGGACTGATGTTGAAGCTGAAACACCAATACTTTTGCCGCCTGATGTGAAGAGCTGACTCATTTGAAAAGACCCTGATGCTGGAAATGATTGAGGGCAGGAGGAGAAGGGGACAACAGAGGGTGAGATGGTTGGATGGCATCACCGACTCGATGGACATGGGTTTGGATGGACTCTGGGAGTTGGTCATGGACAGGGAAGCCTGGCGTGCTGCAGTTCATGGGGTTACAATGAGTCGGACACGACTGAGCGATTGAATTGAACTGCAACCTCAAAAATCTCATCCAACCATGCTACAAGCTCAAAGACACAAAACTAGATCAACAAATCAAGATTTGTGACTAGATCTTTTGATATAGACCCTCAGGGACAGTATACATGACCTAAAATGACAACTGATCTTGGAAACCATCCCCACATAATATACAGTATGAGATAGCAACTTTGTTTCCTGCAGCTACTGTAACAAATTCAACTTGTTTGGTGGTTTTAAACAACAGAAATTCATTCTTTCTCAGTTGTGGATGCTGGAAATCTGAATTAGGGCACAACTATGGTCATTCTGAGGTCTCTCAGGAGAATTTGTTGCTTCCAGCTTTTTGTGGCTACTGATATTTCCTGCCTCAGCCTACCTCCCTTTCTGTCTAACTTTCCCTTTCTTCATTTGTCTCTCACTCATCTCCCTCTGTCATTTTTGTGGGAATACCTGTGATGAGGCAGCATACCCAGACAATTCAACATAAGCGTCCCCTCTCAAGATCCCTATCTTATTCAAAACCTTTGCATATATATATATATATATATATATATATATATATATATATATAACTTTTGCCATAAAAAATGATATTCATAATTTGGGAATTAGGATATGGAGATATATTGGGGTTGGAGGACACCATTCATCCTTCTACATATAGGAAAGGGAGAGCTTCAGTAAACACTTTATTTTTAAAACATTGGAATGGAAGGCACACAATAGGCATATCGAAAGACCCTCTCTCAAAAATGATTGTTTCACAGTAATTCTGAAATTGGGTCTGGCACGTTACCAATTCCCCCTGCTCTGAAAGAATATAATGAACGTTGCTTAGGATGCTTATCTGATCCTTCAGAATAATTAAGTTCCTAGCACCAACCTTGGACTCTTACTTCTGTTTTATTATTCATTCTTGTTTGCTTTTATTTTCTTTCCGCAAAGAATCATCTTGTGCTTCAGTCTGAGTAGCTTTTCCCCTTTGGAGGACCTGAGACTCTTTTTCATTTTAAAGTGCCTCTGTCTCTTTTAGTCTAAACTGTTGGTACTACTGTTTACACAATTCTCCTAAAAACTCTGTGGATGTCTTAATGTCGTTCTCTCCATTAGATAGAAACCATACCAAGAAACCTTTCTGAGACAGGGCACTTTGGTCTAAGGGTCAGAGCACTGTGTCACTTAGTTAAATGAGTCCATAATGCAAGACTTTTATTTTTTAGTAAAATGTTTTATTAAAAAGTCCTTAATCGGTACCATTAGCTTTACCATGATATTTTGCTGGCATTGCCCCTGATTAGGATTTTTATTTAATACTAAGACCTTTTTTTAATTTGAAAAGTATTTTCCTACTCCTGCTAGCTAAGCTGAGTGTGAGAGAGTTTTATTCTTTAACATCACAAGCACTAGGTTAGATAAATTTTCTATAAGCCACATTAAAAGGTCATAGTGTTGCAAACACTCATCCATACATAACATAATCCACCTTATTTTCAGCCTCCATAAACAATATTCTTATTGCCTTTCCAACTTCCTTCAACTGTTTCTTCACAGGCAATGTTAAGTGAGATAACTTAGACTTTTGTATAAGATAAGGTTCATTCAGGGAAGCAGAACCTAAATATGTATTATGGATTAAGGAATTTACTATGAAACCTTATACAACTGTGTCAGAAGTTGAGCAGCATGGCAAATCAGAGGAAGAATCAGTAAGAAGTCTCCCAAGAGAGCAGTGTAAGTAGCTAAATCATAAATTGAAAGGGAATCCAGGAAACCATGTCCATCCTCTTGCTGAAGTACAGAAATGACGTGGGAGAGGTGTTGCAGAAAAGCTTATGCAAATGTGCCACCTCACTTCCAGGACCAGATAAGTGCCCAGTGAGGAGTATAGCACTGCTATGGTCATCATATTTGGAAGCTAAGTGGACCGGTGAATTTAAAAGAATTAAGTGAAGTCGCTCAGTCATGCCCGATTCTTTGCGACCCCATGGATAATAGCCTGCACCAAGCTCCTCTGTCCATGGCATTTTCAAGGCAAGAAGTACTGGAGTGGGTTGCCATTTCCTTCTCCATAAGAATTAAGGGAAGATTCCAAATTGAAAAGAAAAAATAGTATAACTCTTCACTTTATAACTCCACTGGTAGAAAATATTGAAAATTCCACATAAATCTGTTAGAACTAATAAATGAATTCAGGAAAGTTGCAGGATATAAAATTAATACAGAAACTCAGTTGTGTTATTATACATTAACAATCAGTAATCTGACAAAGAAATAAAGAAAATAATTCCATTTACAATCACATAAAAAAAAAAATAAAATACTTGGAACTAAACTTAACCAAGGTGGCAAAAGAATTGTGCCCTGAAAACTATAAAACTTTGCTAAAAGAAATTAAAGCAGAGAAATTAATAGAAAAAATATCCCCTGTTTATGAATTGTGAAACTTAATATTAGATATCAATATCACTCAAATTGTTCAATCTATAGATTCAATACAATTTTTATTAAAATCCCTTTGATTATTTTTGTAAAAATAGAAAAAAATCTAAAATTTATAGAGAATCTCAAAGGACCTTAAAGAATGAAAACTTTGAAAAAGAAGAACAAAGTTGGAAGTTTCACACTTTCTGATTTCAGTTAATTAAAAGCTGACCTAATCAAAACAGCATGAAATTGGCATAAAAACAGGTATACAGACCAGTGAAATAGGATAAAGAGCTCAGAAGTAAATCCTCATATGTGTGACCCAGTGATTTTTGACCAAGATCATTTAATGGGAAAAGGACAGTCTTTTCAACAAATGGCATTGGGAAAACTATATATCCACATTGGAAAAATAAATAAACTTGGAAATTTACTTTAAACTATATAAAATTACTAGTTCAAGTGAGTCAGATACCTAAAAATAAAAGTTAAAACTACAAAAATCTTAGAAGAAAACATGGATAGTGGTTTCTTCATATTGAATTTGGAAATGATTTCTTGCCTGGGACATCAAAAGCACATGTCATAAAAATAATAATAATAGGTGATTT
The DNA here is from genome assembly GCF_023091745.1 of Budorcas taxicolor. Taxonomy (NCBI): domain Eukaryota; kingdom Metazoa; phylum Chordata; class Mammalia; order Artiodactyla; family Bovidae; genus Budorcas; species Budorcas taxicolor. The sequence continues at coordinate 48,760,052 of NC_068929.1, read as the reverse complement.
GGATTGCATCAAAATTTAAAACTGTGTACATGAAAGTGACACTTTATGGTTAACTGTGTTTCTCCCAAGAAGATTTAGCTTTTGGACAAAGGACCAGGCTTGATCACTCAAGAGCTTTTTGTAGCAGTTTTATTAAAGCTTCCCTGGCAGCTTAGAGGGTAAAGCATCTACCTACAATGCAGGAGACCTGGGTTCAATCCCTGGGTCTGGAAGATCCCTTGGAGAAGGGAATGGCAACCCACTCCAATACTCTTGCCTGGAAAATCCCATGGACTGATAAGCCTGGTAGGCAACAGTCCATGAGGTCCAAAGAGTTGGACACAACTGAGCAACTTCACTTTATTAAAGTAAGAAAAGAGACAGAGAAAGCTTCTGACATAGACATCAGAAGAGGAATGGAGAGTGCACCCTTCACTAGTCTAGCAAAAGAATTATATACTTTTCAAATTGATTATTACAATAAATCAAAAGAATGTCTCAAAGTGTAAAGACCTCTCTAGACCCACTCTCACAATTTACATTTGAAGATGACAGGATTAGAGCTAACAATAGAAAGATCTTCCCAGACCCACTCCCATAATATACATTTTAAGATAACAGGATTAGTCAGAAGATTTTCAAGAAGAAGAAACTGTCCTCAACAAGATACATGGTTGTTATATAATCCTTACTAAAAAACTGTACAAAAAATATCTTCACGACCCAGATAATCATGATGTTATACCCAAAGTCCAAGTCCCCAAAACTGAGAGAAGAAGACATTCACAGCAATGCAAAAGCATAAAGGGGTTTTATTGCTAGCTCGAGCTAGGGCTCCCATCTCATCCAGCGCAGTGGAGTCTTGACAGAGCCCCAAGCTCTGAATCACAGCCGCTTTTATACAGGCAGTTCTTAGTACAGCTGGCGGGTAATGATTGGCTGAGCCGTTGGCACCCACGCAATTTTCAAATCCCGAATCCCTATCTGGATTGGCTCAGGTTTGGCGTCAGCGGGGACTTTCCCAGGGTGTGGTTTCCTCGAATCATGACTCAGGTTTTACAAGAATCTGAATCTTAGGCCTAGTATAGCTTGTTGAGCCTGTCATGGCTCAGTTCTGGTCCTTTAACGATGATGTGATCACTAATCTAGAGCCAGACATCTTGGAATGTGAAGTCAAGTGGGCCTTCAAAAGCATCACTACAAACAAAGCTAGTAGAAGTGATGGAATTCCTGTTGAGCTGTTTCAAATCCTGAAAGATGATGCTGTGAAAGTGCTGCACTCAATATGCCAGCAAATTTTAAAAACTCAGCAGTGGCCACAGGACTGGAAAAAGTCAGTTTTCATTCCAATTCCAAAGAAAGGCAATGCCAAAGAATGCTCAAACTACCACACAATTGCACTCATCTCACATGCTAGTAATGTAATGCTCAAAATTCTCCAAGCCAGGCTTCAGCAATACGTTAACCGTGAACTCCCTGATGTTCAAGCTGGTTTTAGAAAAGGCAGAGGAACCAGAGATCAAATTGCTAACATCTACTGGATCATGGAAAAAGCAAGAGAGTTCCAGAAAAACATCTATTTCTGCTTTATTGACTATGCCAAAGCCTTTGACTGTGGAACACAATAAACTGTGGAAAATTCTGAGAGAGATGGGAATACCAGACCACCTGACCTGCCTCTTGAGAAATCTCTATGCAGGTCAGGAAGCAGCAGTTAGAAATGGACATGGACAACAGACTGGTTCCAAATAGGAAAAGGAGTACATCAAGGCTGTATATTGTCACCCTGCTTATTTAACTTCTATGCAGAGTACATCATGAGAAACGCTGGGTTGGAAGAAGCACAAGCTGGAATCAAGATTGCTGGGAGAAATATCACTAACCTCAGATATGCAGATGACACCATCCTTTGGCAGAAAGTGAAGAGGAGCTAAAAAGCCTCTTGATGAAATTGAAAGAGCAGAGTGAAAAAGTTGGCTTAAAGCTCAATATTCAGAAAACGAAGATCATGGCATCCGGTCCCATCACTTCATGGCAAATAGATGGGGAAACAGTAGAAACAGTGTCAGACTTTATTTTTTTGAGCTCCAAAATAACTGCAGATGGTGACTGCAGCCATGAAATTAAAAGACACTCCTTGGAAGAAAAGTTATAATCAACCTAGACAGTATATTCAAAAGCAGAGACATTACTTTGCTGACTAAGGTCTGTCTAGTCAAGGCTATGGTTTTTCCTATGGTCATGTAGGGATGTGAGAGTTGGACAGTGAAGAAGGCTGAGCGCCAAAGAATTGATGCTTTTGAACTGTGGTGTTGGAGAAGACTCTTGAGAGTCCCTTGGACTGCAAGGAGATCCAACCAGTCCATTCTGAAGGAGATCAACCCTGGGATTTCTTTCGAAGGAATGATGCTGAAGCTGAAGCTCCGGTACTTTGGCCATCTCATGCGAAGAGTTGACTCATTGGAAAAGACTCTGATGCTGGGAGGGATTGGGGGCAGGAGGAGAAGGGGACGACCGAGGATAAGATGGCTGGATGGCATCACGAACTCAATGGACGTGAGTCTTAGTGAACTTCGGGAGATGGTGATGGACAGGGAGGCCTGGCATGCTGCGATTCATGTGGTCGCAAAGAGTTGGACACGACTGAGTGACTGAACTGAACTGAACTGAAGGAATGTAGAGAAAAAAATAATGTTTGTCTTTTCCTCCTCCTTGAGAATTCCAGATCTCTATCTCCACCTCATGGACCCCGAACTTCTTATCAATCTTCCTAGGAATTGACTCTCTCAAAAAGACACAATCAGCAGACCAAAAGGCTGCCCATGATCTGGGAGAAAATATTTTCAAATTATATATAATAGGCTAAGAGCTTCCCTGGTGGCTCAGATGTTAAAGCGTCTGCTGCAATGTGAGAGACCTGGGTTTGATCCCTGGGGTCGGAAAGATCCCCTGGAGAAGGAAATGGCAACCTACTCCAGTACTCTTGCCTGGAAAATCCCATGGATGGAGGAGTCTGAGAGTAGGACATGACTGAGTGACTTCTCTCTTTAAGAGCTTCCCCAGTGGTCCATTGGTTAATAATCCACCTTGCAGTGCAAGGGACAGGGGTTTGCTCCCTGATCCTGGAGCTCCCACATACTGTGGGGCAAATAATCCCATGAGCAACAACTACTGAGCTTGGACACTATAACTATTGAAACCTGGGTGCCTAGAGCTTGTTCTCTGCAACAAGAGAAATCACTGCAATGATAAGCCTGTGCACTGCAATGAAGAGTAGACCACTCTCACCACAATTAGAGAAAGCCCGCATGTATCTATGAAGACCCAGCACAGCAAAAATAATATATTTTTTTAAAAGAGGCTAATATTAGAATATGTAGAATATGTAAAGAACTCCTAAAAAGTCGACAGTAAAACTAAACTGCAAAAAAAAAAAAAAAAAAGTTAAAAAATGATCAAAGGACTTGAGTAGCTATTTCTCCAAAGTTGTACAAATGTCTAAGAAGCATGTAAGAAGGTGATCAACATCACTAATTATTAAGGAAATGCAAACTAAAAACACAATGAGAAGTTACCTCATATCCACTAGGATTGCTACTACCATAAAAACAAAAAACCGTACATGTTACTGAGAATGTCTAGAAATTGGATCCACTTTATGCTGCTGGTGGGAATATAAAGTGGTGCAACTACTATGGAAAATAGAACAGTGGTTTCTTATAAAAACTGAAAATATCATCTCCATATAATCTAGCAATCCCATTCTGGACACGTTTCCAAAATAATTGAATGCAGGGACTCAATCATGTCTCCTCAGGTTCACAGCAGCATGCTTCACACTGTTAAAAAATAGAAATTACCTGTTGTCCACCAATTGATGAGTGTATAAACCTGTGTTGTGTATATATATTATAAAAAATTATTCAGCCTTTAAAAGGAAGAAAGTTCTGACTCATGGTACAACTTGAATGTTCATTGAGAACATGATAGAGTGAAATAAACCAATCACTAGAAGATGAATATTGTATGATTTCAATTATATGATTTAATTTGACTAACCAAATTCTTATAGACAGAAGACTAGTGTTTGCCAGGGGCTGGAAGAGATTGGAATGGGAAATTGTCACTTAGTGGTTATAGAGTTTCAATTTTTTAAAACAGAAAGAGTTCTGAAGATTGGTGATATATGTAAATACATCAAACACTACTAAACTGTACACTTAATGGTCAAGATAGTAAAATCTATTTGTATTTTACCATTATTAAAAATAAGGAACACTTCAATAGAAACAGAACAATTAGGAAAGCAATGTTGTGGAAATCAATATTAAATGTGTTATTAAGAAGTTGATGAATATGATTTTAAGAATACTAGAACTGAGGGATCAACTTCAAATCATTTTCATTGAAAGATTATATATTTAGCTCTAGATATGCAATCTGTGAAAGGATATTTCTTAGAGGTAATATAATCAGAAGGCTTTCCAGGTGGAACTAGTGGTAAAGAACCTGCTTGCCAATGTAGATGTTGAGAGATGCAGGTTGGATCCCTGGGCGGAGAAGATCTCCTGGAAGAGGCCATGGTAACCCATTCCAATATTCTTGCCTGAAAAATCCCATGGATAGAGGAGCCTGGAGGGCTATAGTCCATAGGATCACAAAGAGTCAGACACAACTGTAAGCCACTTAACACTCACTCAATGTAATCCAAAGATTGAAAATAGACCATTGTCTTTGTCAGAGTAGTTTCAGTGGTGAACTGAACAGAGAAAAGAAAGTGAAAATTAGTCACTCAGTCATGTCTGACTCTTTGTGATCCCAGGAATGTAGCCTCCTAGGCTCCTCTGTCCATGGGATTCTCCAGCCAAGAATACTGGAGTGGGCAGTCATTTCCTTCTCCAGGAGATCTTCCCTCAAGTGATCCAACAGCCTCAGCCTTCCAAGTAGCTGGTATTACAGGTGCGCGCCAAGTGACAAGTGAAGTTGCTCAGTCATGCCCGACTCTTTGCGACCCCATGGACTGTAGCCTACCAGGCTTCTCTGTCCGTGGGATTTTCCAGGCAGGAGTACTGGAGTGGGTTGCCATTTCCGTCTCCAGGGGATCTTCTGTCTTGAAAAGCTGAACTTAAGGCTCAATTTCAGTCTGGATATTGCTTGCGTGCATCCATGCTAAGTTGCTTCAGTTGGGTCCCACTCTTTGTTACCCTGTGGATTGTAACCTGCCAGGCTCCTTTGTCCATGTGATTCTTCAGGCAAGAATACTGGAGTAGGTTGCCATTTCCTCCTTCAGGGTATCTTTCAGACCCATGTCTTTTACCTCTCCTGCATTGGCAGGCAGGTTCTTTACCACTAGTGCCACCTGGGAAGCCTGAAAAGGGAAAGGAAGGATTGAACTTGTTTGGAAAATGAATTGGGGGTTAGAAATAAATATTGGTGTAGTCTATTATGGATACTCTTAGAATGGAAATACAACTTCAGGAATCATAAGTGTAAAATCAAAGGCAAATGTTACTCAGAGCTTACCTAATTGATTAGAACTGTGTTTTAAAATTTGTTTCATAGGTTGCCAATGAATGTTGCTTAGATAGCACTTTCTCTGGGAAGTAGTTACAGACCTTTCCATTGTCCTTGATTTGCTAGATCATCCTGATATGTTCTTTCTATTTAATCCATCATAGAACATATTACAGGCCTCTATAATTTTTGCTTATTTTTCCTCCCGAAGACTTCTGCTGAAGGCAGAGTTTATGTTCATTGTGGTTAGCGTTGTGCTCAACAAAACACAGACAAAAAGAAATAAACAATTATGCTTTCTAGTTTAAGAATAATAGGCTTGAATTAAGAAAGCAGAAGGAGATTTCTGGAAATAGCCTTCATTTATAAGAGATTGTCATGCTAGAGCAAAGGATGAAGGTGAGAATGAACTGAAAATGTGAATGAAAAGTGTACTAAATTATTTACTATATACACAAGGTAATCGTGACAGGAAATAGAATTTGCTGTCCATTGCACAAAGATTCTGAGTTCTTTCAAAATCCAGTGAGAGTACAGTACAATTTAAAGATTTGACTAAAACTGAAAGTGAAATATTAATAGAAATTCTGATTTATGAATTGGCTGTGGAGAGTTCAGCTTAAGTAACAAAAGTTTAATGAAATAAAGGAAACCAAAAAATATAAGCCAAGATCATTATAAATGTTATACACAGAGACTTTAAAATCGTCAATAAGACAACAAAGTTTTAAAACTCAACCTCCTAGTTTTCCAAAGGTGAATATGCATGTTTAAATAGGTTTAGATGGCAAGATTAAAACCACTGGAAATATCTGTTAGATTTAATGTACAACTTGTTTTATGTATATGGTTCTTTGTTCAATTTTTATGGATCGTTTTACATTAACAGATTTGTTTATTTGTACAGCGTTCGAAAAAAGAGCATATTATGTTTTAAACCAATGCAATCTGTAGTACACAAGCATTTAAACAAAATACAAAGTTAGAAGGAACACAGTCCTAAATAAAACAAGACTGTCTTCCCTTCTGACACTAATTTCAAGTCCAGGACAGAACTCACTAGAGTCTGCTTATGGTTAATCACAAAGAATGGATACAGATTAAAATTAGCTGAGAGAAAAAAACACATACAGCAGTGTTTAGAGAAGTACTAAATGCCTCTAAACTATTTAGAGTACTAAATAGTCCTCTCTCTGTGGAATCAGGATGTGCTGCTTTGCTGGTATCCAAATGTGACAGTTCCCTAAGGTTTCAGGGAACCAGGGCATTGTGAACCAGGGGAGCCCACCCAGGCATTCAGCTTCAGTATTCAGTCACTGCCGGGGTTCCACTTGTCCCCTGGTTGATCTCAGTCTCCATTTCAAGTGATATTTTAGAACCCAAAGCCCTAATCTGAACCACATCATTGGTCTTCCTATCGTGTCAACATCAGCCTTAATCTGCTGTGGTCAAAAGCTCCTGTCAAGCATAACATTCCAAAGGAGATAATCTCCTGAAGTCAAGGGCAAAGGCCAAATGTCTTTCAGGGCAAAATTAAATTCCCTAGGATACAAGTACATTTACCAGAGTCAAATTTTTATTATCAGCTTAAGGATTTGCAATAGTGATTCCTAAGATTTCAGACAATATTGTTTGTAAAGTCTCTTGTCCTTTATATCCCATTGAAATAACGACACCTGCCTACTTTATTGTTGTTCAGTCGCTAAGTCATGTCTGACTCTTTGCCAGGCTCTTTGCCATGACTTTGCCAGTCATGTCTGACTGTACCATGCCAGGCTCCTCTGACCTCCTCTATCTCCCAGACTTCGCTCAAATTCATGTCCATTGAGTCAGTGATGCTGTCTAACCATCTCATCCTCTGCCACCCTCTTCTTTTGCCTTCAATCATTCCCAGCATCAGTCTTTTTCAATGATTCTGCTCTTTGCATTAGGTGACTAAAGTATGGGCTTCCCAGTGGCCCTAGTGGTAAAGAACCCTCCTGTCAATGCAGGAGACATAAGAGATAAAGGTTTGATCCTTGGGTCGGGAGGATCCCCTGGAGGAGGGCATGACAACTCACTCCAGTATTCTTGCTTGGAGAATCCCCATGGACAGAGGAGCCTGGAGGGCTACAGTCCATTGGGTTATAAAGAGTTGGACACGACTAAAGAGACTTAGCACACACACACATTCGGCCAATAATCCTTTCAATGAATATTCAGGGCTGACTAGGAATATGAAAAAAAATCCTATCTCAAAGGTAAAGATGACACTTGGACACAATTCTAGTTACACGTCAGCTCTAAAATGTGGCTTGTCTTTTCACTATCCTTGATTTATCACAGAGTTAATTAAATTTTGTGCTCTTCTTATATAATCATTTGTGCACCTCCTATGATTAACCTTACACAGCCATTTTCCACAACAATAAGCAAAATTTTAAAGTATTTAGCTGAGTTTTATTGTATATATTCTGTGATATTATAAAAATATCAATTTATAGAAATTAAATCTAAATATTTTTTTACCCATAAAGCTTATGTTTATTTAGTATAGGCCTTGCCACTGTGGAATATTTTTCTATTAGAAACCTTGACAAATGTGTTGCAACCTTAGAAATGATTTGTGAGACAGCAGGAATAGCCAAAATAGATTAAATTAATGTGTTAGGTTTAGTGTTCACACAGCATGCTTTACTTTAATTGATTACTCTATGGCCAAACTTAAATTACTAATATCAGTGCTGATAGAAGAAAATGAATATTTAATAAAACACCCTTTGTATCACAGTAGCAGATTAATCTAAGTGAAAAAGCCATCATTTGTAATAAGCTTTTAAGGCTACTGTGATATCTTGAATACATGCAAGGTTAAAGAGCTTATAAATACAAAGAGCAAGATAAGTTGGGATCATTTAACACAAAGTCTTTGCAATTAACTTTGAATTATGATGCATTTGGACTTAAAAATTAAGTAATACACTTACATTGAGAAGACATGGCATTACATTTTTTCTAGTTTTGAAATTGCAACAGATTCATTTATCAATAAAATTATATCAGTAGAAAAAACATAAAGAGCAAATGGTAAACAATTAATTTAGCATTAACTAACTCTTAGTCATCAGTGCTTACATGTAGATAATCCTAATACAAATAATTCATAGATAATTTGCATTTAGTCCCCCATCACCAGTCATCATCAACATAACAAAGTTTTTGAAATAAAACATATTAATAGCAATAAAAAATAGCACATTACTGAAATTTAAAACAATTATATAACTAAGAAAAAACTTTGTAATATAAATGAGAGTAAAATCAGAATAAAATTATAAATAAGCAAAAAAGTTAAATTGTATGCATTTTAAATATATTCTTTTACTCCCAAACATAATTTGACTTTTAAATCATTTAAATTTCTTAATTTGGAGATGTACTTCAATAAAGAATCCTGTATACATATTAAATCAAAAGTATCTAACAACTTAGAGGTTTATTTTGGCTATTGAACTTCAATTATGTTTTTGGCTCTGTAGATTTTACTCCATTGTATGTTAAAATTGAAAATCATTGATTGCAAAAGCGATTAAATCCATTTTTCCCTCATATTTCTCTTGAAGTGGCTGAAGTAGGAGATGGAAACATTACCACTGAAAAAGGAGCTACAGGAAGAGCCACCTTTGTGGAAAAATACTCAGTGCAGTCAGTCATGTCCCAGACAAAAGGACCAAACACTTCATGTAATGCTCTGTTGTTACTGTCTTGAAATTCTGAGGAATTTCTGAATAAAGAGCACTGCATTTTTGTTTTTCACTGATTATGCATAGTCATAAATAGAATTGAACCTGTTGGTGACATCAATGTGGAAAATCCTTTCCCTGGGTCAAGGAGCTATGATTGGGCATAGCTGCCAGCTATGTACTTAGGGGGCCATATTCAATATCTTATTATCTATAATGGTAAAGAATTTAAGAAGAATATATATATCCATTTATTCATATAAATATATAACTGAATCACTTTGCCATACACCTGAAACTAACACAATATCATAAATCAAATATACTTCAATTAAAAAAAAAGAATACTTGGAGAGAAAATGACTATTCTCTGAAACCTGGGATAAGTTCATGACCTTGGGTTTCATTCCTTTCATGTATAGCCTGAATGTGCCAAAGAGATTTTGACTGGCAGAGGGTAAAGAGATCTTTCTTCACTTAATAGAAGAAAACAAATAACAACAATAATCAAAAAAATAAGGATGGGCAATAGTAATATTAAAATGGAGAAATTCATGATCCACAATTATCTCACCTCTCAGATGATTTCAATAAAGTTTATAGACAATTAAAAATGATATAGATTTTGAAGAACACAACTAACAAGTCTGAGTTAATAGATTTATACTGAAATTTAAAATTAAACTTGATAAACATGTAAAGAACTCCCAAATGTCTTAAAAACATTCAAAATTTATGTTCTCACAGCGATAGATAACCTTTAATCAATTATTAAAAGTAGATAAAGACCACAGTTTCTGGCCTCAGTGCAATAACTTGAGAAATTAATAAGCTTAATAATACAATAACCAGTAGGAAATTATAGTACAGAACTCATATAAATAGCTCTAATTATTCTGAAAGAAAAACACTATTAAAATGCCTATTTAGAAATTATTGCAGAACCAAACATAACAAGGTATGTAAAATATACTGAACCTTTATACAAAATGAACATGAGAAGCTATAAATTCTTTCATTATTAGGAAGAGAGCCACAGTCCATAGAGTTGAAAAGAGTGGACACAACTGAGTGACTAAGCACAGCACAGCACGGTCACCATCTGCAGTGATTTTGGAGCCCAAGAAAATAAAGTCTGTCACTGTTTCCATTGTTTGCCCATCTATTTGCCATGAAGTGATGGAACTGGATGATCTTTGTGTTTTGAATATTGTTTTAAGCCAGCTTTTTCACTCTACATCTTCACCCTCATCAAGAAGCTCTTTCGTCCCTCCTTGCTTTCTCCCATTAAAGTGGTATCATCTGCTGGTACCATCTGAGGTTGATGGCATCATCTGATGTTGTTGATATTTTTCCCAGTAATCTTGATTCCAGCTTGTAACACATCCAGCCTGGCATTTTGTATGATGTACTCTGAATATAAGTTAAATAAACTGAGTGACAATATACAGTCTTTTCATCTTCCTTGTCATGTTGCATGTTTTAATGAATGAAGAAATAGATTTAAGAAAACATGAAATCAAATTGCTTTGGACTGTTATCATATACATACATGAAAAGAGATTGTATTATTTTTATCTTAATCTCACTCTTTGGGGACAAAAACTATTGTTCAGCAAATTTTATTTTAAGCTATGAAAATCACTTTAGCCACTCTTTCTGTCCCTAGATATGTTTGTTTGTGTTTTGGCACGTGGGAAAGGGAAGTACTTTGGAAGCAGACGTAAATGGATTCAATGAGATAGCAATCCTGGAATTATAACAAGGCACATGTCCATGGAGGCCGGAAAGTAGAATTTATGGAGAAGGATACACAGCAGCTTTATTCCATTCAAGATGTTACCACCATTGCCTCTGCCAAGACCACAGCTGCCATGCTGGGACTTCCAGGGCAATTACTGCTGTCACCATGGTGATGACCCAACAATACAAAACACTCCCAATTCTTGAGCCAAAAGACCCACTTTGAAAGACCATATGGAAAGGATGAATGTGCAGTTGGTTGAGCTTGAGTCACATGTCTGGCCATAACCCAGACATGTGACTCTGTCTCTTCCCTTCTGTATGAGGCTATAATGTGAAGAATGTATTAATATAATGGGAACTGGAATCTTCATGTGTCAACACCACAAACATGGTCATAGAGGAAGGAGATGAGCAGGTGATTCTAGCAGCACACATATGCAGAAACAAAAATGCTCACATTTAAAATACATGATTTTATGTTTGTTTTTCTTGCTTTTCCCGAGATTTACAAGAGTAGAAACTATCTCACAGTTTTCATCACTTGTTACCTAAATTACTTTTTCTTGAATTTATGATGCATTTGATATAAGCATGTTGACAGAATTGATGCATATTTTAATGAATTAATGAATAATCAAAAGTATGTTTCTCTACTAAACAATGTCTCTACATCATGAGACATCACAATGTAATAAAATATGCAGTTTAATGCCTGCTTTTTTTTTTACAATGTGTAACTAATGAGAACAACTTATAGTTTGTCTTGACTGTCATCAAAATTAAAAGAAAAATCTATTCACAAAGCATGCAAAGCGTGTTAATATATCTCTCAGGTGTTGTTGACATCATGAACCATTTCCTGCAAAATGAAGAATGACAAATTGCAAATAACACGACCTGTGATACACACTATCATTTATGGCAAACCTTCCTTCAAGGATTTTATATATTGGGATAAATAGGCTGTCAAGAAAAGAAAGAAGTGGCTTATAAAATTGTCATCTAGTTGAATGGCAGGTTTTTGTATGAACGCTTTTTTTGAATAAGAATGCTGTGTTATGTATAAAATTTTAATGATCATGGGTACTAACTCTAAATCCTTGCAGAGAAAAAAGCATGCAGAAAAGAATGTCTGCTTTGAAAATGGTTAGTTCCTATCTTTCTTCATACTGTAAATATATATGAGCTTGAATCTACACAAAGACTGGATTTGAAAGGAAAAGTTTGAAAGTATTATTCTGTTTCTTACAATCAAATGAAGAGAAAAAAAATTTTTTATATAAATGAGAGTGGGAGATGCATGAATGGAGGGTATTATTTCTAAATACCCCTTTAATAATTTCTGATAAAATTTTTCAATATTCAGAATTCTACACTCAGGAAAAACAACAACAACAACAACAACAATAAAACCATGTGGAAAAATAAAATAAAACAGGGAAAATATAAAAGCCATGATTCCAAATCCTTTAGTGACATTGTATAGACAGTGTGTATAAGCAAATAATATGTAATGCTTTGCACTAGTATGTAGCTCTAGCAGTGTTTTGATCCAAGAATTATACTTTTTTTATACTCGCTGTTGTTCAGTTGCTCAATCCTGTCTGACTCTTTGCAATCCCATGAACTGCAGCACGCCAGCCTTCCCTGTCCTTTACTATCTCCCAGAGTTTGCTCAAACTCGTGTCAATTGAGTCAATGATGCCATCCAACCATTTCATCCTTGGCTGGCCCCTTCTCCTCCTGCTTTCAGTCTTTCCCAGCATCAGGGTCTTTTCCAATGAGTCAGTTCTACTCACCAGGTGGCCAAAGTATTGGAGCTTCAGCTTCAGCATCAGTCCTTCCAATGAATTTTCAGGGTTGATTTCCTTTCAGATTGACTGATCTCCTTGCAGTCCAAGGGTATCTCAAGAGTCTTCTCCAGAAACACAGTTTGAAAGCATCAATTCTTCGGTGCTCAGCCTTCTTTACGGTCCAGCTCAACTCTGTCCGTGACTACTAGAAAAACCATAACTTTGTCAACAAAGTAATGTCTTTTTTTTTTTTTTAATAATATGCTAACTAGATTTGCCATAGTTTTCCTTCCAGGAAGCAAATGTCTTCTAATTTCACGGTTGCAGTCACTGTCCACAGTGATTTTGGAGCCCAAGAAGAGAAAACCTGTCACTGGTTCCACGTTTTCCCTTTCTATTTGCCATGTAGTGATAGGACAGGATGCCATGATCTTAGTCTTTTGAATGTTGAGTTTTAAGCAAGAATTTTAATTCTACTCTTTCACTTTCACCAAGAAGCTCTTTAGGTACTCTTCTCTTTCTGCTGTTAGAGTAGTATCATCTGCATATCTGAGATTATTGATATTTCTCCCAGTAATCTTGAGTCCAGCTTGTGATTCATCAAACCTGGCATTTTTCAGGATGTACTCTACATAGAAGTTAAATAAGCAAAGTGATAACATTCAGTCTTGATGTACCCTTTTCTCAATTTTGTACCAATCTGATGCTCCATGTCTGCTTCTAACTCTTGCTTCTTTACCTGCATACAGGTTTCTCAGGAGCCAGGTTATTAAATCTGGAATTTCCATCTCTTTAAAAATTTTCCAACTTGTGTGACACACACTGTAAAAGGCTTTAGAGTAATCATGAAGCAGAATTTTTCTGGAATTTTCTTGTTTTATAGATATCCATGACTTTTTTTTACATTTAAATTCTGCTTTAGTGCATTTACACTGAAAATCTTTAAATTACTTTGAAGATGAATCGTTAATTCATTATGTTAACCATCCACAGAAGAGATTTCACAAATGAAATAGGAGGATTCATTTTGTTTATTTTACTAATGTAGAAGAACACACAGACTAATTTTGAAATTTTCAGTCACAAGAAAAATTGTTTCTTTAGGAACTCACTTGACCTCCTCTTTCTTTTTGATTACTTGAAATGACATAAATTCACAAACATATTTTCAACCATCAATTGGATCTTTTGAAAGACTTAGTATATACATTAAAAGGTAATGTTGTGAAGAAGAAGTATTGGCCCCATGCAGAGCAGTGGCATTAGCTGCTTGGTAGACTTAGGGATTAGAAAAAACCCTGATCCTGGGAAGCATTGAAGGCAGGAGGAGAAGGGGATGATAGAGGATGAGACGGTTGGATGACATCACCGACTCAATAGATATGAGTCTGAGCAAGCTCTGGGAGATGGTGAAGGACAGGGAAGCATAGTGCGTTGCTTTCCATGGGGTCAAAAAGAGTCGGTCATGAATGAGAGACTGAACAACAACAAGACTTATAGATGAGATATGGGAAAATCACACTCCTATCTTTCCTCCAGTCAGTGACTCTTCTTGCCTGTTCTCTGGATGACAGCTCCTGTGTGCCAGCTATTGTACCATACTACTGTAATTTCAGGATACTGCCCTATAAAATTACAAATATGTTCTTTATTTTTGTATTTATTTTTACATATTATTTGTGTTTAAAATATTATAAACCTATTACAGTACAGTACTACATAGTCAGTTCTGTTAGTTGGGTACCTAGCCTAGCTTTGTTGGGCTTAACAAATTGTACTTGTGAATGTGCTCTCAGAATGAAACTCATTTGTACATAAGGGACTTACTGTAATACCAGACAGAAAGCAGCCACTACTTTTAGTTGCTTGGTTTATACTTCAGTTCAGTTTAGTTCAGTCACTCAGTCATGTCCAACTCTTTGTGACCCCATGGACTGCACAATGCCAGGCCTCCCTGTCCATCATCAATTGCCGGAGTAGACTCAAACTCATGTCCATTGAGTCAGTGATACCATCCAACAACCTCATCCTCTGTGGTCCCCTTCTCCTCCTGCCCTCAATATTTCCCAGCATCAGGGTCTTTTCAAATGAGTCAGCTCTTTGCATCAGGTGGCCAAAGTATTGGAGTTTCAGCTTCAACATCAGTCCTTCCGATGAACACCCAGGACTGATCTCCTTTAGGATGGACTGGTTGGATCTCCTTGCAGTCCAAGGGACTCTCAAGAGTGTTTTCTAACACCACAGTTCAAAAGCATCAATTCTTTGGCTCTCAGCTTTCTTTATTGTCCAACTCTTACATCCATACATGACTAATGGAAAAACATAGTTTTGAGTAGACAGACCTTTGTTGGCAAATTGATATCTCTGCTTTGTAATATGCTGTCTAGGTTGATCATAATTTTTCTTCCAAGGAGCAAGCGTCTTTTAATTTCATGGTTGCAGTCATCCACAGTGATTTTGTAGCCCAAGAAAATAAAGTCTGTCACTGTGTCCATTGTTTCTCCAATTATTTAGCATGGATTCCATAATCTTGGTGTTTTGAATGTTGAGTTTTAAGCCAACTTTCTCACTCTCCTCTTTCACTTTCAACAGGAAGCTCTTTAGTTCTTCTTCGCTTTCTCCCATTTGAGTAGTATCGTCTGCATATCTGAGTTTATTGATATTTCTCCTGGAAATCTTGATTCCATGTTTTGCTTCATACAGCCTGGCATTTCACAAGATGTACTCTGCATAGAAGTTAAATAAGCAGGGTGGCAATATATATCCATGATGTACTCCTTTCCCAATTTGGAATTAGTCTGTTCCATGTCTATTTATCTGTTGCTTCTTACCTTCATGCTGGCTTCTTAGGAGTCAGGTAAGATGGTCTGTTATTCAAATCTCTTTAAGAATTTTCCACAGTATGTTGTGATCCACACAGTCAAAGGCTTTGACATAGTCAATAAAGGAGAAGTAGATGTTTTTCTGGAACTCTCTTGCTTTTTCGATGATCCAGTGGATGTTGGACATTTGCACCCTGGTTCCTCTGCCTTTTTAAAATTCAGCTTGAATATCTGGAAGTTCTCAGTTTATGTAGTATTGAAGACTGGCTTGGAGAATTTTGAGCATTACTTTTGGCTGGCATGTGAGATGAGTGCAATAGTATGGTAGTTTGAACATTCTGTGGCATTGCCTTTCTTTTTGATTGGAATAAAAACTGATCTTTTCCAGTCCTGTGGCCACTGCTGAGTTTTGGAAATTTGCTGGTATATTGAGTGCAGTACTTTCACAGCATCATCTATTAGGATTTGAAATAGCTCAAGTGGAATTCCATCACCTCCACTAGCTTTGTACACAATGATACCTCCTAAGGCCCACTTGACTTCATGTTCCAGAATGTCTGGCTATAGGGGAATGGTCACACCATTGCCATTATCTGGGTTGTGAAGATCTTTTTGGTATAGTTCTTCTGTGTATTCTTGCCACTTCTTCTTTATATCTTCTACTTCTGATAGGTCCATACCATTTCTGTACTTTATTGAGCCCATCTTTGCATGAGATGTTCCCTTGGTATCTCTAATTTTCTTGAAGACACCTCTAGTCTTTCCCATTCTATTGTTTTTCTCTATTTCTTTGTATAGATCACTGAGGAAGTCTGTCTTATGTTTTTAGTGATGATATCAGTGCAAGAATTCCTCCCTCACTCTTGTGTCTCTAACACAGCTCCCCATCCTGACCTGAGGCTGAGACACTTAGCAGAGAAGTTGATTGAGGTTCCACAGGAGGATGCCCGCTGGCAGAGGACTGCCTCCTGTCTGAAGAGAAAACTCATGGGCAGCTACATTTGGGTGGGCGGGTGGGTGCTGAGCCCACAAGGAAGTAGCTGGGACACTCACTGAGATGCTGGTTAACTGAAATGTAATATGAGGTCATTACTGGGAAAAAGAATATGGAATCAGAATAGGGTAAAATAGGAAAAACCAAAGCTCTCAAAAGCATTTAAAGAAACTTTTATACAGTGTGTATATCCTACACATAGATTGTATATTAGTAGATGTGCAAAAGTTGTAATTTAGATGATAATAACACAATATGTATTAGAATAAGTCCCTAGGACATCTAGGAGATCAAACCCTTCAATTCTAAAGGAAATCAATCCTCAATACTCATTGGAAGGACTGATGTTGAAGTTCAATACTTGGGATACATTGAAAAACATTCTGTTATTCGGAAAGATGGAGGGCAGGAGGAAAGGGGGGGAAAAGAGGACAAGACGATTGGATGACAACATCGACTCAACTAATATGAATTTGAGTAAACTCTGGGAGTTAGCAAAGGACAGGGGTGCCTGGTGTGCTGCAGTGAATAGGGTCACAAAGAATTGGACATGAAGTAGCAAATGAAAAAAAAAAGTGATATTCATTAATATATATCACTCCATTTTTCTATTTTAATAGGGTAATCTTGGCTATGTTTGGCTATCTGATTTTTCATGTAAATATTATATTCAACATGTCAGTTTTCACACAGAACACACAAACACAATTGGAGTTTGAATCTTCTGTCACTTTTAACACGAAAAAAGATTAACACTAAAACATTTAACACTAAAACAGAACTTTCAGTGGCAAAAATACCCCTGCCAAGCAGGAGGTGCAGGTTTGATCCCTGAGTCAGAAAGATCCCTAGGAGAAGGAAATTGCAACCCACTAAAGCATTCTTGCCTGGGAAATTTCATGGACAGAGGAACTTGGTGAGCTGTATTCCATGAGATGGCAAAAGAGCTAAACACAACTCAATAACTAAATAACATTAAAATAAATAAATTGATGGCCTTTATTTTTTTATACAGTGTATATGAATCATTTTAATACCATGAAATAATATACCTTGTGAAATAAAAATTACTACTTCCTAGTTTTGAAATTCTGTTTTTAGGTTTTCATTTTCAGGAAATATGATAAACAGTTCTATGTATAAAGGTAACTGTTATGAATTGTTTTTAAGGTTTTTTTCACCCAGGGATGGAACCAGCATCTCCTGTCTGCAACTCTGGCATTGGCAGCAGATTCTTTACCACTGGAGCAACCTGGCAAACCCAAATAAACTTGAACTGAGAGGCGAAAAGGCATGCATTATCAAACCTCATAGAAAATTACTGTCATGTGTATCATTTGAAAATATTTTCCATTTTAACCATAAATATATGTGAGTATACCACAGTCTGTCTCTAAGAAAGTACAACATTGCATTAAGTTTTCTTTTGCTGTTTCAAAAAATCCTGTGAGTTATAGAATCTTTAGACTTTGATTGGAAAAGATATTGCAGTTGTCTGTGTGTGCTGTATTTGTGAGAGAAGAAAAACAAAGACAGAGAGATACTAAGGACTGTAAAGTGAGCATGACTTTACCACATTTTTAATTTTTAGTTACATAAAGAATCAAAATACTAATTATTTTCTGAAAAATCTGAATGATGTTGTAGATGACACAAATTACAATTTCATAAATAATATAATTTACTATTTTTATTGTTTTCAAATTACTTGTATAACTCATACAAAGCTAGTATGCAATTTTTTTCAGAACTTCATAAACTAGATTATTTCATAGCAACTAATTGTAATGCAATAATTCAAGGAATTTTTTTTTTTTTTGGAAAGCACAAATTTGAGTATGCTAAAACAGTTTCAAATTTTATTTTCCTTGGATGAAAGCTTCTTTTATAGTGCAAATGTATTTTAATTAGAAATCTACACTTAAAAATCAAATGACAGGAAAACCAACTTTTTTTTTTTACTGTTATATGCCAGGGGGTAAATAATATTAATGTTAAATACATGTCTTTTAAGAAAAGAATAAAATGGACTGTGATATGTCTTTGTGTAAGCACAAAGTTCCAACACTCTGCAATTGTCCTTTGAATGAAATTTGAATCATTTTCTTTATTCTAGAATCAAATCTGAGCATTTAAAGAGGTAAACATTGATTCTTTGATGCTTCACTTCCAAGTATTCAGAAGAAATTAATCAAATTAATCCATCCTTCTATCTACTGGCAAAAAAAAAAAAAAAATCATTACTTTAGACTCAGGGCACTTCACAAGACCCTAATGAGTATTGAGAAGGAAAAAAACAAAAGTACTAAAAGATGGTATTAAGGAGGACGTTGTAAACTACATAAATTCTTTTTTTATGCCAGACTGAGAACATAAATGAGGAAGCAGGCCCCAGGTGGCTGAAAACATTGCAAAGTGCATGGCCCACCTAAAGATGTTAGCTGCTACCCAGCAACCATGGATCACTGCCATGGAATTGCCATGGAATTCAGAACCAGGTTTGGCAGATATTCCAGTGTTGGTGAAAAAGACAGAAATTCATATTTTAAAGTGAAATCTCTTTTTAATGTGTTGTTGGATTCTGATTGTTAAATTTGGTTGAGGATTTTTGCATCTATGTTCATCAGTGATATTGGCCTGTAGTTTTCTCTTTTTGTAGCATCTTTGTCAGGTTTTGGTATTAGGGTGATGGTGGCCTCATAGAATGAGTTTGGAAGTTTACCTTCCTCTGCAATTTTCTGGAAGAGTTTGAGTAGGATAGGCGTTAGCTCTTCTCTAAATTTTTGGTAGAATTCAGCTGTGAAGCCGTCTGGACCTGGACTTTTGTTTGCTGGAAGATTTCTGATTACAGTTTCAATTTCCGTGTTTGTGATGGTTCTATAGAGATTTTCTATTGCTTCCTGGTTCAGTTTTGGAAAGTTAAAAAGATCATAAACCATGACCAAGTGGGCTTTATCCCAGGGATGCAAGGATTCTTCAATATCCACAAATCAATCAATGTAATTCACCACATTAACAAATTGAAAAATAAAAGCCATATGATTATCTGAATAGATGCAGAGAAGGCCTCTGACAAAATTCAACATCCATTTATGATAAAAACTCTCCAGAAAGCAGGAATAGAAGGAACATACCTCAACATAATAAAAGCTATATATGACAAACCCACAGCAAACATTATCCTCAATGGTGAAAAATTGAAAGCATTTCCCCTAAAGTCAGGAACAAGACAAGGGTGCCCACTTTCACCACCACGATTCAACATACTTCTGGAAGTTTTGGCCACAGCGATCAGAGCAGGAAAAAAAATAAATAAATAAAAGGAATCCAAATTAGAAAAGAAGAAGTAAAACTCTCACTGTTTGCAGATGACATGATTCTCTACATAGAAAACCCTAAAGACTCCACCAGAAAATTACTAGAGCTCATCAATAAATATAGTAAAGTTGCAGGATATAAAATCAACACACAGAAATCCCTTGCATTCCTATACACTCATAATGAGAAAGTAGAAAAAGAAATTAAGGAAACAATTCCATTCACCATTGCAACAAAAAGAATAAAATACTTAGGAATATATCTACCTAAAGAAACTAAAGACCTATATATAGAAAACTATAAAACACTGATGAAAGAAATCGAAGAGGACACTAATAGATGGAGAAATATACCATGTTCATAGATCGGAAGAATCAATATAGTGAAATTAAGTATACTACTCAAAGCAATCTACAGATTCAATGCAATCCCTATCAAGCTACCAGCCATATTTTTCACAGAACTAAAACAAATAATTTCAAGATTTGTATGGAAATACAAAAAACCTCGAATAGCCAAAGCAATCTTGAGAAAGAAGAATGGAACTGGAGGAATCAACTTGCCTGACTTCAGGCTCTACTACAAAGCCACAGGCATCAAGACAGTATGGTACTGGCACAAAGACAGAAATATAGATCAATGGAACAAAATAGAAAGCCCAGAGATAAATCCACACACATATGGACACCTTATCTTTGACAAAGGAGGCAAGAATATACAATGGAGTAAAGACAATCTCTTCAACAAGTGGTGCTGGGAAAACTGGTCAACCACTTGTAAAAGAATGAAAATAGATCACTTTCTAACACCACACACAAAAATAAACAAAATGGATTAAAGATCTTAACATAAGACCAGAAACTATAAAACTCCTAGAGGAGAACATAGGCAAAACCCTCTCCGACATAAATCACAGCAGGATCCTCCATGATCCACCTCCCAGAATTCTGGAAATAAAAGCAAAAATAAACAAATGGGATCTAATTAAAATTAAAAGCTTCTGCACAACAAAGGAAACTCTAAGCAAGGTGAAAAGACAGCCTTCTGAGTGGGAGAAAATAATAGCAAATGAAGAAACTGACAAACAACTAATCTCAAAAATATACAAGCAACTTATGCAGCTCAATTCCAGAAAAATAAACCACCCAATCAAAACATGGGCCAAGGAACTAAATAGACATTTCTCCAAAGAAGACATACGGATGGCTAACAAACACATGAAAAGATGCTCAACATCACTCATTATTAGAGAAATGCAAATCAAGACCACAATGAGGTACCACTTCACACCAGTCAGAATGTCTGCAATCCAAAAATCTGCAAGCAATAAATGCTGGAGAGGGTGTGGAGAAAAGGGAACACTCTTGCACTGCTGGTGGGAATGCAAACTAGTACAGCCACTATGGAGAAGAGTGTGGAGATTCCTTAAAAAATTGCAAATAGATCTGCCTTATGACCCAGCAATCCCACTGCTGGGCATACACACCGAGGAAACCAGAATAGAAAGAGACACATGTACCCCAATGTTCATCGCAGCACTGTTTATAATAGCCAGGACATGGAAACAACCTAGATGTCCATCAGCAGATGAATGAATAAGAAAGCTGTGGTACATATACACAATGGAGTATTACTCAACCATTAAAAAGAATACATTTGAATCAGTTCTAATGAGGTGGATGAAACTGGAGCCGATTATACAGAGTGAAGTAAGCCAGAAAGAAAAACACCAATACAGTATACTAACACATATATATGGAATTTAGAAAGATGGCAATGACGACCCTGTATGCGAGACAGCAAAAGAGACATAGATGTGTAGAGTGGACTTTTGGACTCAGAGGGAGAGGGAGAGGGTGGGATGATTTGGGAGAATGGCATTGAAACATGTATACTATCATGTAAGAAATGAATCGCCAGTCTATGTTTGATGCAGGATACAGCATGCTTGGGGCTGGTGCACAGGGATGACCCAGAGATGATATGGGGTGGGAGGTAGGAGTGGGGTTCATGTTTGGGAACTCATGTATACCCATGGTGGATTCATGTCAATGTATGGCAAAACCAATAGAGTATTGTAAAGTAAAATAAAGAAAAACTAAAAATTAAAAAGAAAAAAGTGAAATCTTTAAATTTTTGAACGTTGCTGTTAAGAACAATACAACAAATCTAGTGAGCTGAAACAAGTAAGTCAGGACTTTTCTCCTTAATAAATGAGCAGAAAAAAAGCATTACATACTGGACCTTGGACTTGCCAGCCTCAATTTTATTCAAATCTCAAAAGGTCAGACACAAATGAGTGATTGAATAAATTTTCTTCAAAGTCCTTAAAAGCATTTTAAAATTATTTATGTGGCAATTACTTTTAATGTCAGTTTTGCCTACAGTTCAGTTCACTTCAGTCACTCAGTTGTGTCTGACTCTTTGTGATCCCATGAATTCCAGCACGCCAGGCCTCCTTGTCCATCACCAACTCCTGGAGTTTACCCAAACTCATGTCCATCGTGTTGGTGATGCCATCCAGCCATCTCATCCTGTCATCCCCTTCTCCTCCCGCCCCCAATCCCTCCCTGCATCAGAGTATTTTCCAATGAGTCAACTCTTCGCATGAGGTGGCCAAAGTAGTGGAGTTTCAGCTTTAGCATCGTTCCTTCCAAAGAAATCCCAGGGCTGATCTCCTTCAGAATGGACTGGTTGGATCTCCTTGCAGTCCAAGGGACTCTCAAGAGATTTTTTCCAATACCGCAGTTCAAAAGCATCAATTCTTTGGCACTCAGATTTCTTCTCAGTCCAAGTCTCACATCCATACACGACCACTGGAAAAACCATAGCCTTGAGTAGAAAGAACTTTGTTGGCAAAGTAATGTCTCTGCTTTTGTACATGCTATCTAGGTTGGTCATAACTTTCTTTCCAAGGAGAGAAGTGTCTTTTAATTTCATGGCTACAATCACCATCTCCAGTGATTTTGGAGCCCCCCACCCACCCAAAAAAAATCTGACACTGTTTCCACTGTTTTCCCATCTATTTGCCATGAAGTGATGGGACCAGATACCATGACCTTAGTTTTCTGAATGTTGAGCTTTAAGCCAACTTTTTCACTCTCCTCTTTCACTTTCATCAAGAGGCTTTTTAGCTCCTCTTCACTTTCTGCCATAAAGGTGGTGTTATCTGCATATATGAGGTTATTGATATTTCTCCCAGAAATCTTGATTCCAGCTTGTGTTTCTTCCACCCCAGCATTTCTCATGATGTACTCTGGATATAAGTTAAATAAGCAGGGTGACAATATACAGCCTTGATGTACTCCTTTTCCTATTTGGAATCAGTCTGTTGTTCCATGCCCAGTTCTAACTGTTGCTTCCTGACTTGCATACAGGTTTCTCAAGAGGCACGTTAGATGGTCTGGTGTTCCCATGTCTTTCAGAATTTTCCACAGTTTATTGTGATCCACACAGTCAAAGGCTTAGGCATAGTCAAAAAAAGCAGAAATAGATGTTTTTTTGGAACTCTCTTGCTTTTTCCATGATCCAGCGGATGTTGGCAATTTGATCTCTGGTTCCTCTGCCTTTTCTAAAACCAGCTTGAACTTTTGAAAGTTCATGGTTCACATATTGTTGAAGCCTGGCTTGCCTTGGGGAGCATCAAAGAAAAATGTTTTTCTTGCCAAAATCCATTTGTAGAAAAGCAAGAAACGTTAATCCTATTGTTGTTATTGTTGTTGTTCAGTCCCTCAATTGTGTCTAACTCTTTGCAATCCCATGGACTGCAGCATTCCAGGCTTCCCTGTCCTTCACTATTTCTAGGAGTTTGTTCAAACTCATTTCTATTGATTTGCTTATGTCATCCAACCATCTCGTATTCTGTTGTCCCCTTCTCCTCCTGCCTTCTATCTTTCCCAGCATCAAGGTCTTTTCTAATAAGTTGACTCTGCATCAGTTGGTCAAAGTATTTGAGTTTCAGCTTCAGGATCAGTCCCTTCAATGAATATTCAGGACTGATTTCCTTTAGGAGTGATTGATTTGATCTCCTCGCAGTTCAAGGGACTCTCGAGAGTATTCTCCAACACCACAGTTCAAAAGCATCGGTTCTTCATTGCTCAGCTTTCTTTATCATCCAGCTCCCACATGCATACATGACTACTGGAAAAACTATAGCTTTCACTGTATGGACATTTGTGGGCAAAGTCAAGTCTCTGTTTTTTATATGCTGTCTAGGTTTGTCATAACTTTTCTTCCAAGGAGCAGACATCTTTTAATTTCATGACTCCTGTGACCATCTTCAGTGATTTTGGAGCTCAATAAAATAAAGTCTGTCACGGTTTCAATCATCTCTCCATCTATTTGCCATGAAGTGATGGGACTAGATGCCATGATCTTTGATTTTGTGAATGTTGAGTTTTAAGCCAGCTTTTTCACTCTTCTCTTTCACCTTCATTAAGAGGGGCTTTAGTTCCTCTTCACTTTCTCCCATAAGGTTGGTGCCATTTGCATATCTGAGGTTATTTATATTTCTCCCAGCAATCTTGATTCCAGTTTGTTCTTTATCCAGCCCTATAGCTAATTTGCTGGTTTATATATCTCCTAATAATAAAATATTGTTTCTCGGTTGATAAGGAAAGAGAGTATTTAAAAGATTATATTTTAGTAATAGCAGTACAAGTGTTCTTTGAAACAAAGGAAGATTGTTTTCAGTACATTTTTTGCTTAAAATAGGTGGTCTTTTTTCCATATCTCTTCCAAATCTAAAGTAATTTTCGTGTGTCTTCAGAATTGTAGCTGCAGTGATGGTTAAATTATATCAGCTTTATATCCAGACTCTTAGACACTGAATCCACTTCCAGTGTTACTAGCTAGTCCACCTTGTGTGTCTTACCCAAACATCTTGAGTCCCAGGTTCTTCATCTAGAAAGTAATGGTTTTGAGAACCAATTTTTTAGGCTTATTATGAGAATTTTGTAAGGAAATCTTTAAAGCTACCAGCTACAACTGAAAACAATAGAAAGCATTCTTTATGTTTGTTATTATTATGTCCTTTAAAGTCATTCTTTTTTTCCTGGTTTACATGGAATTATTACTGAAGATGTCAGAACATATATTTTTATGCCAGTTTAAATATCACACATTTGTACCAGTTGTCCTCTAGGGGGGAAATAGAATTCTTATTCACTTTTGCACATATTTAGTGTATTTTTGAGATTACCTCTTCTCTGGTCTTTAAGTTATTCTAAAATTTTAATTGTCTTTGGCAATTATGTAGTTACTAGACACACATGGACATGGGAACTAAGAGAGATTGAGTGATTTGCCATGGACCAGTGAATAAATAAATAAACAAATAAATAAGGAAGTGACAGAACTAGGGCTAAAATTTTGTTTTCCTCTCATTATTTCTACCTAAATACATTTCAGTTGAGATTATGCATATTTAAAACATTGAATGCCTTAATTCCTAGAATTTTTTCTCCATTAAATTGGAAAGAAAAGGCTACATTAACAAAGAGAAAATCAGTCTTTTATAGGGAAATTTTGTCATTCAAGCTGCAGTGTGCCAAACATCTGAGTACCTGTCAACCAGTTCTACATGACTGATACAGCTTGCACTCATATAAAGATATTTCTGTAGTTTGAGTTCTAGTTTTACATATTGACAGTTTCATATAAATGATCAATAGAAAATGATCTTCCATGGGCATTGTGAATAAAAGTCAACAAATTTATTTTGTTTCCTCTAAAAAAATGGTTCTTAAATATCACATTTGCACAGAACTAAAATTTTTAAGCAAATACTTGTGAAGTGCACGTCTGTGTCATTGTTGATTGAATATATTACCTCGTCTCTTTCTAATGAAGAAAGCAGAGAAGTTACAAACTTTATATGAATGAAAGGAAGTTCTCAGACCACATAAGATGTCATTTCAAAATAGATTTCCTTTGGAAGGATATTATGCTAAAATAATATGAGATTTATCTTTACTGCCCACTAAAGAAATAAGGAGAATACAGTGCCATGGAAATGGTTATTTTAGTGTTGTATTCAAAGGAATGAAAGTTAAATATAGAACTTTGAATTGCTTTTCTTCTCTCCTCACTAGTAGTATATGTACATATTCTGGAGATTGGGAATTTCAACTTCACACAATATATCCAGCTAATAAGATTACAGAAACATTGTGCTCTCCATCATTTCCTTATCAGTGACAGTCAGTCCATTAAAAGCTCTAGCCCCAAGAAGTGAATTTCAGTTTTAAACTTCTGTATTCTGAAAACGGTCTTCTCAAGACCATCAATAGATAAGATAGATGCCACATTTGGTGACAGTTTAAGACACTTACCCTTCTAGAACTGTTCTGAAACCAAAAACAGACCTATTATCTTCTTTGACAAAAGACATTTTATACTGCTATTTAGTGAATTGCAAAATTCTGAAGGAAGTTTTACTTTTATTTACCTGTGTTTTTGTTTCCTTACACAAGGCAGTAAAATATGTTCAGTACCGGTATGTGTTCTACATTTTAATTCCATCCTTTCAGAAAACTTGAATGGGTCTACTAGAAACAATTTTCCTTTCCAGAGTGACACTATTTGTCCTTCTGAGAAGAAAGATGACAATTTTATTCCTGGATCCTTAATAGTTTTGGTTACAATAAGTTTGTCAGGTTCACAATTGAATGTCAGGCTTGTAAAATAATCAAAACAGTCTTTCTAAACTTAGTGTGGAGAAACTGAACAAACTCAAGCACAAACGGGTGAGTTCACCTCCTGACAAGGATTTCCTGAAGGAAATTCCTGCCCAGGTTGATGTTCCCAGGAAACAACCACGATTTTGAAGCATGACATCCAGGGGTAATTAAAGTCTTACTATTTGAGGTAATTTTTAAAATTGTAAATGTTATAAGGTTTCTTTCTGTGAATGTAGGCAGAACATGTCAGAAAAAGAATGAAATGCAACTTTAAGATTTAGTCTCAGAGGTTTCAGAAAATAGGAAGGAAAATCACCTGAAGCAAGTGGCTTTTGAGAAGATTGGCATCTAGGTCACTGCTCTAGCTGTTCCTCAGGAGAATTGGAAATAAGGTTACAAGTCTAGGTGTCTGCAGCAGTCCAGTCAATTACTAGTGCCTTCGAAATATAAAACTAAGGAAATAATCAATACAAATGTATGAAAATTTGGTGATATAAAAATCACAGAAATAAATATGCCTCAAAAGGAGATACAGATACTAGTCTATAGCACACAGAAAATAGGATCCACAGAGTAGAGTGACAAATACATGGTGTGCTGAAGAGATGAACTGTGTTGTCCTGTCGGGTACCAAAATTAAGATCTGTTTAAAATATGCAGCAAAAGGGGATTGACTACCTTTGGAAAATTTTATGTACATCAGAGAATGCTAAATAGAAACAGGATCAAAGATATATTTGAATGAAGTATGCTGTATATGGGAGAAGGCAATGGCACCCCATTCCAGTACTCTTGCCTGGAAACTCCCATGGAAGGAGGAGCCTGGTAGGCTATACAGTCCATGAAGTTGCTATGAGTCAGACAGGACTGAACTTCACTTTCACTGTTCACTTTCATGCATTGGAGAAGGAAATGGCAACCCACTCCAGTGTTCTTGCCTGGAGAATCCCAGGGACAGAGGAGCCTGGTGGGCTGCCATCTATGGGGTCGCACAAAATCGGACACGACTGAAGCGACTCAGCAGCAGCAGCAGCAGCATGCTGTGTTTGAGCTGGAATCAAGTCCCATCTTTAGTAAAACTAGTTCCTATAACATCTCAGAAGCTAGGAACACTCTAGAGAGATTGGGTCACTTACACTAAAATTAACATTAATATTAGGTGATACATTTTGAACATTTTCTATGTGTAGTAGTTGCTTTCTGTGTCTTACATTATCTAACCTCTGCAATTAACCTATGAGGAGTCACTCTATTTTGTCAGCTTCACAGACAAATAAATTGAGTCTAAAACAGATTTGGTATCTTTTGTCAAGATTACAAAGCTAAAAAGCATCAGAGTAAGAATTTTCAAACTCTTATTTAGCAAGGCAGTGCATACTTCATGATGCACGTGATAAAAAAACAAGTTAACTCATAATTTATGCATGTGTTCTTTAATACTGATTCAATCTATCTGTCTAAGGGTATAGGTAACAGTACATGCCTTTTTTCCCACCCTAAATCTTCTGATACAATGTTTTTAAGTGAATCGACTCTAAATAAAATTTTACTTCTCACAATATGCTAGAAATAGAGTTTAAAATGTTTTCTATAATTCAAGGTGATTTATATAAATTTACATGATGTTCACATTAATTAAAGCATGGTTCCTGGATACCGTGTGTGTGTGCAAAGTCACTTCAGTTGTATCTGACTTTGTGAGACGCTATAAACTGCAGCCTGTCAGGCTCCTCTGACCATGGGATTCTCCAGGCAAGAATACTGGAATCAGTTGCTGAACCCTCCTCCAGGGAATCTTTCTAACCCAGGGATCAAACTCATATTTCTTAAGTCTACCTGTATTGGCAGGCAGGTTCTTTACCACTAGGGCCACCTGGGAAGCCCAGTAACTGGGTATATATATGGATAATTAGAGTAAGTTGGTAAGCTAAATTTTCTGTGTCTAACATAGATTATTGGAGAAGGCAATGACACCCCACTCCAGTACTCTTGCCTGGAAAATCCCTTGGACGGAGGAGCCTGGTTGGCTGCAGTCCATGGGTTTGCAAAGAGTCGGACACGACGATGCGACTTCACTTTCACTTTACACTTTCATGCATTGGAGAAGGAAATAGCAACCCACTCCAGTGTTCTTGCCTTGAGAATCCCAGGGACAGGGGAGCCCGGTGGGCTGCCATCTATTGGGTCACACAGAGTCAGAGACGACTGAAGTGACTTAGCAGCAGCAGCATCAACATAGATTATAAATTTGAGTGGACAAGAAAACTATCTTGCAACATCCATTTGAACAACAGTAGCTTCCTATTAATATTACAAACATCATGTTTAACATAACCATCCCTAAACATAACTGAAAATCATCTGATTATCACAGTTTTGCCTTTTGCCTTTTTTTAGTAAACAAAAGAGATATTAAATTTCAGAATTATGAGCTATGGCTAAAGCTGCTTATTCTGTGTGTCAATAGCATAAGTGGTATGTAAATATTCTCAAACTTAGTTCTCTATCTTCATAACGAAAGGCAGTGATAAACTAATGCTTTGTAATCTGAAAATAATATTTGTCACATTTTCCTTTCAGGATGTCATATTAAAAACATGTATGGTTTATGATCTGTCCTTCAGTTACAGTTGAAATCAAGACTACATGAAAGAACTTAATGCCTGATTCAGACTTAAATTAAATAAAGTAGGGAAAACCACTAGACCATTCAGGTATGACCTAAATCAAATCCCTTATGATTATACAGTGGAAGTGAGAAATAGATGTAAGAGTCTAGATCTGATATAGTGTCCGATGAACTATGGA
Organism: Budorcas taxicolor; assembly: GCF_023091745.1. Taxonomy (NCBI): domain Eukaryota; kingdom Metazoa; phylum Chordata; class Mammalia; order Artiodactyla; family Bovidae; genus Budorcas; species Budorcas taxicolor. The sequence continues at coordinate 48,730,676 of NC_068929.1, read as the reverse complement.
ATGAGGTTCGTGACATTGTACAGGAGACAGGGATCAAAACCATTCCCATGAAAAAGAAAGGCAAAAAAGGAAAATGGCTGTGTGGGGAGGCCTTACAAATAGCTGTGAAAAGAAGAGAGGCAAAAAGCAAAGGAGAAAAGCAAAGATATAAGCATCTGAATGCAGAGTTCCAAAGAATAGCAAGAAGAGATATGAAAGCCTTCTTCAGTGATCAATGCAAAGAAATAGAGGAAAACAACAAAATGAGAAAGACTAGAGATCTCTTCAAGAAAATTAGAGATACTAAGGGAACATTTCATGCAAAGATAGGCTTGATAAAGGACAGAAATGGTATGGACCTAACAGAAGCAGAAGATATTAAGAAGAGGTGGCAAGAATACACGGAAGAACTGTAAAAAAAAGATCTTCATGACCCAGATAATCAGGATGATGTGATCACTAATTTAGAGCCAGACATCTTGGAATGTGAAGTCAAGTGGGCCTTAAAAAGCATCACTACAAATAAAGCTAGTGGAGGAGATGGAATTCCAGTTGAGCTGTTTCAAATCCTGAAAGATGATGCTGTGAAAGTGCTGCACTCAATAGGCCAGCAAACTTGGAAAATTCAGCAGTGGCCATGGGACTGGAAAAGGCCAGTTTTCATTCCAAACCCAAAGAAAGGTAATGCCAAAGAATGCTCAAACTGTCACACAATTGCACTCATCTCACATGCTAGCAAAGTAATGCTCAAAATTCTCCAAGCCAGACTTCAGCAATACGTGAACTGTGAACTCCCTGATGTTCAAGCTGGTTTTAGAAATGGCAGGGGAACCAGAGATCAAATTGCTAACATCTGTTGGATCATGGAAAAAGCAACAGAGATCCAGAAAAACATCTATTTCTGGTTTATTTGACTATGCCAAAGCCTCTGACTGTTTGGATCACAATAAACTGTGGAAAATTCAGAAAGAGATGGGAATACCAGACCACCTAACCTGCCTCTTGAGAAATCTGTATGCAGGTCAGGAAGCAACGGGTAGAACTGGACATGGAACAACAGACTGGTTCCAAATAGGAAAAGGAGTATGTCAAGGCTGTATATTGTCACCCTGCTTTTTTAACTTCTATGCAGAGTACATCATGAGAAACGCTGGACTGGAAGAAACACAAGCTGGAATCAAGACTGCTGGGAGAAATATCAATAACCTCAGATATGCAGAAGACACCACCCTTATGGCAGAAAGTAAAGAGGAACTAAAAAGCCTCGTGATGAAAGTGAAAGAGGAGAGCAAAAAAGTTGGCTTGAAACTCAACATTCAGAAAATGAAGATTATGGCATCTGTTCCCATCACTTCATGGGAAATAGATGGGGAAACAGTGGAAACATTGTCAGACTTTATTTTTGGGGGCTCCAAAATCACTGCAGATGGTGACTGCAGCCATGAAATTAAAAGACGCTTACTCCTTGGAAGAAAAGTTATGACCAACCTAGATAGTCTATTCAAAAGCAGAGACATTACTTTGCCAACTAAGGTCCGTCTAGTCAAGGCTATGGTTTTTCCTGTGGTCATGTATGGATGTGAGATTTGGACTGAGAAGAAGGCTGAGCACTGAAGAATTGATGCTTTTGAACTGTGGTTTTGAAGAAGACTCTTGAGAGTCCCTTGGACTGCAAGGATATCCAACCAGTCCATTCTGAAGGAGATCAACCCTGGGATTTCTTTGGAAGAAATGATGCTAAAGGTGAAGCTCCAGTACTTTGGCCACCTCATGCGAAGAGTTGACTCATTGGAAAAGACTCTGATGTGGGGAGGGATTGATGGCAGGAGGAGAAGGGGACGACCCAGGATGAGATAGCTGGATGGCATCACGGACTTGATGGACCTGAGTCTGAGTGAACTCGAGGAGTTGGTGATGGACAGGGAGGCCTGGCATGCTGCAATTCATGGGGTCGCAAAGAGTCGGACACGACTAAGCGACTGAACTGAACTGAACTGAACTGATAGTATTCAATTTTCACATGAATATTGTTTTCTAAGCACTGTATCTTCTGCTTCTTATTCTTACTTATCTCCCTCCTTGCCTTTTAGATTGAATTTCTTTAACAAATGTTTTTTTTTACCCCATATGTGCCTTCTATTTAAATAAATTACTATTCCTCACTCTTGCTGATTGTTACAAAGTCTTTTTTTTTTTTTTGGATTACATAAATGTTTCATGATATCTGGTCTGGTGTTAGCTAACGTGATTTCCAACATAGCATTTATAGGATAAATACAAACACCTCAAGAATAGATAGGTGTAGAAAGATCAAGTTAACAAAAATTGACACATAATATGAAAACAACTAGAGCAAATGCAGTGCTTAGCAATATACTGTAAAGAATATGAATATTGCAGTGTCTGTAATTGTTGTAACTCATATAAAAGGTAGTGAAATCATTAGTCATTGAATTAGTATAGCTAGGTTTTGATGGCTAAGAACACTCTCCCAATAGTCATCTTGATTTTTTCCACTGAAATAGGATTGGAATTTCAGTTTTCCATTGAAGAGATATGTTAATCAAACCAACTTGGCATAATTAGCCAGTTCTCAATTTAACATCTCTCCCCACTGATGTTCATACATTTTGTATACACTCTGATTTCATTGGGTTATTCGTTATTTTGGACTTGACTTTCTATTCCAAGGCAAAAATTAAAAAAAAAAAAATTAGATTATAGTACATTGTTGTCATTGCTAGATCAAATACATAAATTTGACTTCTTTTCACATTTATAATAATAAATCTGTTAATTTCCAGAACATTTTGGATTGTAAGTAGATTGAGATATGTGTTATTGTCATATTTAGGTATGTCTGTTGCTATTTATATTTCCTTTGAATCTTAGTAAACAGTGAACTGAACTTATCAAGTATAAGATAAATTTTCTCTTACAGTTTAATTGCTATTTACTACTGATACTTGAGATTTGTTTCATAAAATAATTCTATTCAATCTGTGGTTTAACACAATGAAGTCCACTTCAGGCAATAGCCTAGAACTATTTAAATATTATAAGAATTAGTTGATTTTAGTTATATGAATATTTCCCTTTAAAAGATATGTGATTCTTGCACATTTCAATGTGGTAGTTTATGTAATTATTTTTTAATCTTCATTATTATAGTACTATTCAACATCCTTCTCGTACATTCAGTTCAGTTCAGTTGCTCAGTTGTGTCTGACTCTTTGCGAACCCATGAATTGCAACATGCTAAGGCCTCTCTGTCCATCGCGAACTCCTGGAGTTTACTCAAACTCATGTCGATCAAGTCGGTGATGCCATCCAGCCATCTCATCCTCTATTGTCCCCTTTTCCTCCTGCCCCCAATCCCTCCCAGCATTAGGGTCTTTTCCAATGAGTGAACTCTTTGAGTGAGGTGGCCAAAGTATTGAAGTTAGCTTTAGCATCAGTCCTTCTAAAGAACACCCAGGACTGATCTCCTTTAGAATGGACTGGTTGGATCTCCTTGAAGTCCAAGGGACTCTCAAGAGTCTTCTCCAGTACCACAGTTCAAAAGCATCAATTCTTGGCACTCAGCTTTCTTCACAGTCCAACTCTCGCATCCATACTTGACTACTGGAAAAACCATAGCCTTGACTAGATGGATCTTTGTTGGCAAAGTGAAGTCTCTGTTTTTTAATACACTATCTAGGTTGGTCACAACTTTCCTTCCAAGGAGTAAGCATCTTTTAATTTCATGTTTGCAATCACCATCTCATACAATAGTCAGTTGCTAAAGTATTTTGTAGAAAAGAAATCAAAATAAATTAGCATAGAATCATTTAAAAATATATCATCATTTTTCAATTTCTATATTAGGCACCATCAAACTCTTCTCTTTAAATATTTTTCCTGAAGACATCTGACAAGATTTTATATAAATTTTGCTTTTTAATTTTTGCCTTTTTCCAAATTTATTTCATATTCACACTACAATAATGACTTTTTAAATTCAAAATCTAAACCATACAGTGTTCCTTACAAAGCAGCAGGGGAGGACTAAAACTGTCAGAGACTGACAGATGAGGTTGGCAATCATTGAACAGTCTTGTTGAGCTCTTGTGGTTGCTGGTGGTTTGGAACTGCAGCTGGTAGGCCATCAGATAGACCTTGAAACTGCAGAGTTTGGGCATAAACTGATTGGGCTAGCATTTGCGGTGCACCATGAAAGAGGAAAAAGAGTAGACCAAGGTTGTATATTGTCACCCTTTTTATTTAACTTAAATGCAGAGTACATCATGAGAAACGCTGGGCTGGAAGAAGCACAAGCTGGAATAAGATTGCCAGGGGAAATATCAAGAACCTCAGATATGCAGACGCCACCCTTATGGCAGAAAGTAAAGAGGAACTAAAAAGCCTCTTGATGAAAGTGAAAGAGAAGAGTGAAAAAGTTGGCTTAAAGTTCAACATTCAAAAAAAGAAGATCATGGCATCTTGTCCCAGCACTTCATGGGAAATAGATGGGGAAACAGTGGAAACAGTGTCAGACTTTATTTTTTTGGGCTCCAAAATCTCTGAAGATGGTGACTGCAGCCATGGAATTAAAAGACACTTACTCCTTGGAAGGTAAGTTATGACCAACCTAGATCGTATATTGAAAGTCAGAAGTATTACTTTGCCAACAAAAGTCCATCTAGTCAAGGCTATGTATTTTCCAGTGGTCATTTATGGATGTGAGAGTTGGATTGTGAAGAAAGCTGTGTGCCGAAGAATTGATGCTTTTGAACTATGCTGTTGGAGAAGACTCTTGCGATTGCCTTGGACTGCAAGGAGATCCAACCAGTCCATCCTAAAGGAGACCAGTCCTGGGTGTTCATTGGAAGGACTGAGGCTGAGGCTGAAACTCCAATATTTTGGCCACCTCATGCGAAGAGTTGACTCATTGGAAAAGACTCTGATACTGGGAGGGATTGGGGGCAGGAGTACAAGGGGATAACAGAGGGTGAGATGGCTGGATGGCATCACCGACTTGATCAACATGAGTTTGGGTAAATTCCGGGAGTTAGCAATGGACGGGGAGGCCTGGCATGCTGCGATTCATGGGGTCACAAAGAGTCAGACACGACTGAGCGACTGAACTGAACTGAACTGATGAAGAGCATGTGAGGGACCTCCCACGTGGGGCTACCTTGATAGTGTCTTGGGTGTGGACACATCCATGCACTTGTGACAGTAGAGCTTCATCATGGCCTCATCTGGCTGTTAGAAAGGCCAATGAGAGACACGGGCTTGTTCTCTCAGGCACATGGGACAGTAGCCAAAGTCTTCTTGCTGGTACTTCAACATCTGAGTGGTGCCATGGTTGTTGAGGATGTAGGGGGTCTGGGCCAACCTGTATAGCATCGTGACTGACTGCTTAATCAAGGCACTCTGGTTGGAGTTGTCTTCCAGATGTTCATTTTATTCCAGGTCCAGCATCATACCTAGAGTTTTTTCATCATGAGGCACCTGTTTATTGAGTTTACTGATATTAAATTTGTCCTAATTGTAGTCTTCATTCATTTCACAGATGAATTCGTCGCTAAGGAACCCACAGGACCAGTATCAATAAAACTATTTTTCTGATGTTTAAATCACTTTTAGAATTCTATCACTTAATTTTACTCACTAATTTAATGATGCATCTTTGTCTCTGTAATTTTTTTTCCTTGACTGATCTTAAAAAGTCCTTGAAAGTTAGGTTTTGTTTTGTTTTGTTTTGTTTTGCAAGGCATGTCATGATTAAAATATGTTTTACACAATTCAGTGAATTAATACAAAAAATATGTGAGAATAATGATTTTAGTTTCTATGTACTTTTTAGTTTTTATCAGATATAGTGTTGGTAAAGACTAATGCCCATATCAAAAGAGAGCAGCTCAGTAGATTGAGTTCACAATCAGAGGATACCTGCTAAGTTAGACTTAGATCCAAAACCAGAATATCATTAACATAGAACATTCTCATCTTAATCATTGTTCTAGGTAATTGCTCTCTTGATATCTAAAATCAAAAATTAGTCTTGTTTTTTTGTGCTTAGCATTAATAGATTATGCATTATGTGCATTATGGACAATCAATTCTCACTGTGAATGATTCCTCAATTTTTTATGTCTTTTCCTGTGACTGAATACTTTTGTGGGTAGTTTCCACAGAATGATTACATCATCTGGACTTGCAAATAGGATTTTTATGGGTATTCTAATGGGTGCTTTTTAGTGAACTCATATGTGCTCAACTGTGTCTGACTTTGTTACCCCGATGGACTTTAGTGAGCCAGGTATCTCTCTCTGTGGAAAATTCCAGGCAAGGATTGACATTTCCTCTTCAAGAGGATATTCCTGACTCTAGGATCGAACAAGAGTCTCCTGTGTCTCCTTCATTGGCAGGATTTTTGCCTCTGAACCACTTGGAAAGCTCTTTAGTGAACTTATGAATATGGTATTCTTAGGTTTAGGTGTGAGTGAAATTGATGATCTTTGGAAATATATATCTTTAACTTTAATAAATACTGCCAACAGCTTTTTGAACTATTTATAGTTGAGTTTTGAGGTACATGACTGACCTTGTAAGAAATCTAAAAACTCAGGTTTTATTTTCTTATTTGCATAAACATTCAAAAATGTGTATTTTAACTATATAATATTTCAACAAATTTTGTTATTAATTACTATTTTTTATAACATTGTGGAAGAAAATGTGATGGAAACTCTTATTATTTGTATGTTTTCAAATGTGTTGCAATTCGTTTTAAAATGTCCAGTTCAGTTCAGTTGCTCAGTCATCTCCGACTCTTTGTGACCCCATGAATCGCAGCAGGCCAGGCCTCCCTGTCCATCACCAGCTCCTGGAGTCTACTCAAACTCATGTCCATTGAGTCGATGATGCCATCCAGCCATCTCATCCTCTGTCGTCCCCTTCTCTTGCCCCCAATCCCTCCCAGCATCAGGGTCTTTTCCAATGAGTCAACTCTTCGCATGAGGTAGCCAAGGTACTGGAGTTTCAGCTTTAGCATCATTCCTTCCAAAGAAATCCCAGGGCTGATCTCCTTCAGAATGGACTGATTGGATCTCCTTGTAGTCCAAGGGACTCTCAAGAGTCTTCTCCAACACCACAGTTCAAAAACATCAATTCTTCGGCACACAGCTTTCTTCACAGTTCAACTCTCACATTCATACATGACTACTAGAAACACCATAGCCTTAAGTATGTTGAAAAAACAGGAGACAGAAAGGTGGATAGATTGAGAACATAGTTACACAGAAATATCAGTCTATCATTTAGTGAATTACCTCTATTTCATATTTCTACTGCCTTCTTGTTAGTTCAATTTTCTTCATACTGTAGAATTTTAATTAACTTCTCTTTCACTTTCTAATCATTTTCTTTCTGATACTCAATGGTTTCATACCAATCATATCCCTTATTTTGACTAGTATATTTATAAATATCAATTGACATTTCTTTTATTCTTCATGACTTTTAAAATATTTTTATTATATATAATTATTTTTAATACTTCAACCAAATATTTTGGTAATTTGTTTCTGTCTCTACTCTCATGTTTAAAACTCAGACTTTATAGCTTCCTTTTGATTTAGGAATAATAATAATAATTATAACTTTGATATTACAAGCATATTGTTTCTCATTGTCTTAAGGCTTCTAATGTGGTTGTAACTTTTAGATTGTGTTTTTCCTTTCCTAGTAGTTATTTTTTAATCTCATCTAAACTCATTTTTGACTCACTATTACTTTTGCATTTCAGCCTGTCCTTCCCATCTAATCAGTTACTGCTGTTTTTATAGACTTTTTGCATTTTTATGTGATTATGACAACAAAGAATTTTCTGAAATTCCTCCTAGGTCACTGATTTTTTTTTTTTTTTTTTGACACAAATGTACTGGGCTTCTACTATTTTCCAAAAGTGATCTTGAAAATAGATTAAATGGGAAGAAAAAGTTGAGTTCTTGAACATGAAAAACTTGAATTCTGGCATGGGCATGGGAGGAAACCAATAACACTATGGAAAATAAAACAGTGAATGTAGAAGATTAAACATTCATGCTATGAAAACAATCTAACAGACCAAGGGATTTTAGAATACTTTGGAGCAGTTGGAGAGTAGTCAGGTGTTGTCTCCATGAAGGTGGAAGTGCAGGAGTAAACCAGGTAATTATATGGGGAAAGCCACTTCCAGATAAACGTATATCTTATGCAAAAGCCTTAAATCAGGTTTAAGATAAAATACAACTTCTTATCTTTGGTAAAAATGTTATTTTCACACACATTTGCATCTTTACACTGTCCAAGTATCATTATTTAGTTTAATACAGTCATTGCTCCAATTATCACAAATGAATATAGAAATGAATTAATTATCTCTTTGGATGAACATAATCTGGATACTTTATCAGAATATTTTAAGGCATATCATGAACTATGACTTGTTAATGTAAAACTTAAAGAAGCAGTTAAAATTTTTGAAGTTTATTTTTTAATCATTAATTTAGAACCATTTCACATGCTTCCAGTTAATTTAGAAATTACCACTCAAAGAAAGAGATGTTTAAAAAGCGTTTGATCTTCAGAAAACATTTACTAACTCATTATAAGCTCTTAAAATCACTTTCTTTTGAAAAGAAAAACATGTGTTCTTTTGTGTAATCCATCTTAAACTTTAAAGTTTTTTCATTCTAGGCAAAAGATTGTTTGCTCAATGTTTTCTAAAATAAATATTTCTAGATGCACAGCGGTCAATAAAAGGTAAAATTGAGTAGTATTGGATAGAAAACTAAAAATTTATTACAGCATTTTATTTTCCTTAAGAATGATTAGAAAATTGATGTTCAAAGGTTAGGTCTAAATCAGTAAAGCCAAATCAAAGTACTTATAAAGTTTTTTTTAAGTTAAATAAACAACTTAAATAGTTTTATTAGCAATTTTAAATAAATATTCACCATTTACAATTCCATGAGTGTATGTTTACTTATGTGTCTTCTTTCATGTGTGCAATCAGTGTACAAAAGTTTGATTGGATTTTAATGCAGAATTAATGCTGAAATATCAGTCTTAGAAAGATTAAATAAAGATGTCAACAAATGTCACTTAGAAAAGAACAAAAAGCAAAACACTTCTAAATACTTCAGATATTTTATCAGATAAATATTTTACTAATTAAGCTATCTCAAATACGAAACTTTGGCTGAGTTTCCGTCCCATGTATACTTTTTATGTACTGTGCACATCTAGGTTTTCAGCTGATGAAAATCACTCATGAGTTTAGTGGCTCTCAAACAACTTCTCTGATATTTTACTCCTCTAACATATTCACAATTAAAGTTTTTTTTAATATGTTTCCTAAATTCATGCTGATGCATCAATAAAAATGATTCTTAATCACTCAGTACAATTTCCCAGGTGAATCACATGTAAATGGTTATATTGTAAGATTGTCATCCAAAGGAAAATCACAAAATTTCAAGGCAGAACAAATCCTTATTAGCCTTCAATTTCTATAAATGATTAAGTTCATATTTTACTAATAGCAATTTTGAAGGAAATTGTAGCTTTGCTTTTCAGAATATTGTTTTATACCTCTGTAGGATGAAACCATAAATGAGATAAAAAGTTAATGTTAGTTTTTCACATATAGTTTGACTATCCTAAACATAAATGGAAGCTGTGTAAAAAAGTAGATGATTGCTTATTTCAAGCAGTACAGGAAAAGATGGTATGAGCATTGCAAGAGCTATTTCAAAGTCGAAGGAAAGAAGACTCAAGTACACACTAAGTTTAAACAGTGCTGACATAAACAGACTGGCTTACTGGTAGCCAATAGCTGAAAAATATTTATTTTAAAGTAGAGCAATTTTTAGCAAACAGCCTTGTAAGTAGAAGTAACTGCATAGCCACATACACACACAAGAAAATTAACATTCTTTACATGCACTCTTTAAGGAATTGTTTAGCTTTTCACAGAAGAGTGAAACTTTATATTATGTGGAAAATGTTTTAAATACAAAAAAAAAAAAAAAAAAAAGTCACTGGGATATTGCTAAATACCAAGGAGGTTAACCTCCTTCAATGTTCAGTAATATTCTGAAATATGTTATGGGAGTAGTGTAGACACAAAAAAGATGAGGGAATAATAGTAGAATCAATGCAAATATGCCCCTTAAATTTCCAAGCTTTACTCTTAAGTAAAATGCTGTTTGCTTTAAAAGTAATGATCACAGTTTCTCTTTTATGTCATGACTTTTCAAAACTTTGGTGTTGTAAATGAATTCATGCAGTAATATTATTATAAGAAATATCTGACTATTACTTTATTGCTTTTGTTGTTCAGTCACCCTGTTAGATTCAACTCTTTGCAACTCCATGGACTACAGCATGCCAGGCTTTCCTGTCTATCACCATCTGCTGGAGTTTGCCCAAGTTCGTGTCCATTGCACTGGTGATGACATCCTGTCATCTCATCCTCAGATACCATTTTCTCCTTCTGCCCTTAATCTTTCCCAGCATTAGGGCTTGTCCAGTGAGTCTGCTATTCACATCTGGTGACCAAAATGTTGGAGTTTCAGGTTTGGCATCAGTCCTTCCAAAGAGTATTCAGGGTTGATTTCCTTAAAGATTGACTGATTTGATCTCTTTGCTGTCCAAGGGACTCTCGGGAATCTCCTCCAGCACCACAGTTCACAGGTATCAATTCTTTGGTGTTCTGCCTTCTTTACAGTCAAGCTCTCACAGCCAAACATGACCACTGGGAAGACCATAGCCCTGACTGTATGGATTTTTGTCAGCAGAGTGATGTCTTTGTTTCCTAACACAACCTAGGTTCGTCATAGCTTTCCTGCCAAGAAGCAATCATCTTCTGATGTCATAGCTGCTGTCGCCATTTGCAGTGATTTTAGAGCCCAGAAAGAGGAAATCTGCTACTACTTCTACCTTTTCACCTTTCATTTGGCATGAAATAATGGGACCGGATGCCATGATCTTAGTTTAGGCTTCCCTGGTGTCTCAGACTATTATTTAGTCAAGCTAAATGATATATATGTAATAAAAATTTTATTGAGCAAGACCAAATTTCAGTTGCTACTTATAAATAAAATACTAGACACCTTTTCTCTCTTGAAAAAGTAATTATAAGGATTTCCCAGGTGGTCAAGTAGTTAAGACATGCCTTCCAATGCAGGAGACACAGGTTCAATCCCTCATCTAGAAAGATTCCACATGTCAAAGGACAGCTGAGCCCATGGGCCACTATTACTGAGCCTGCATGCCCTAGAGCCCATGCTTCACAACAGGAGAAACAACCAAAATGAGAAGCCTGTGCAACCCAATTAGAGAGTAGTCCCCACTCATCACAACCAGAGAAAGCTTGCACACATCAATGAAGACTCAGCACAGTCCAAAATTTAAAAAAAAAAATTAAAAATTCCTGTTAAAAATTATATATATATAATGTGTATATGTATATATCATTTTATTTAGATAGATAGATATGCAGTTATATATATATATATAACTATATATATATATATAATTATGTTACCAAACTGATAAATAAGTGCATTGGTGATATACAGGGTTCAGTTCAGTCACTCAGTCGTGTCTGACTCTTTGCGACCCCATGAATTGCAGCACGCCAGGCTTCCCTGTCCATCTCTAATTCTCAGAGTTCACTCAGACTCACGTCCGTCGAGTCAGTGATGTCATCCAGCCATCTCATCCTCTGTCGTCCCCTTTTCCTCCTGCCCCCAATTCCTCCCAGCATCAGAGTCTTTTCCAATGAGTCAACTCTTCGCATGAGGTGGCCAAAGTACTGGAATTTCAGCTTTAGCATCATTCCTTCCAAAGAAATCCCAGGGTTGATCTCCTTCAGAATGGACTGGTTGGATCTCCTTGCAGTCCAAGGGACTCTCAAGAGTCTTCTCCAACACCACAGTTCAAAACCATCAGTTCTTTGGCGCTCAGCCTTCTTCATAGTCCAACTCTCACATCCATACATGACCACTGGAAAAACCATAGCCTTGACTAGACGGACCTTAGTCAGCAAAGTAATGTCTCTGCTTTTGAATATACTATCTAGGTTGGTCATAACTTTTTTTCCAAGGAGTAAGCGTCTTTTAATTTCATGGCTGCAATCACCAATGGTACAATTGTTCCACAAAAATTTAAACATTACTATGTGTTCCAGCAGTTTCACATGAGCATATGCCACAAAGAAAAGGTGGGATTTCAAGAGCTATCAGTGCACCCATGCCCCTAGCAGCATCATTCACAATAGCTGAAAGATAGAACCAACCCACTTTCCTGTCAACAGACAAATGAATAGGTAAAAATATATACAGTGAAATATTATTCATTCTTAAAAAAAAGAATAAAATTTTACTCCTGCTGCAACATGGGTGTATCTTGAAAACAATATGCTAAGTGGAATAAGCCAGTTATAAGAAGATAGATATTATACCATTTATATGAAATACCTACAGTAGTGAAATTTATAGAGGTAGAAAGTAGAAGGGAGTTTGTCAGAGGAAAAGGGGAGATAGACTGATGAGTTATTATTTTATGGTACAGAATTTTGATTGGGGGCTGATGAGAAAGGTTTGGTGTCATATATATTTTATCACAATTAGAAAGAGGGAGATGCACAGGACCTCCTTCCCCACTACCACAGGGAGAGATGTATGGCCAAGACAGAGTGCTGCCGGGTCAGTATATCAGTCTAATTTTACTTAGAAAACCTCAGCCCTAGTTACTGTTTCTTTTTGTAGTTCAAAAGTGAAAGTACAGCCACTATGGAAAACAGTGTGGAGATTCCTTAAAAAATTGCAAATAGAACTACCTTATGACCCAGCAATCCCACTGCTGGGCATACACACCGAGGAAACCAGAATTGAAAGAGACACATGTACCCCAATGTTCATCACAGCACTGTTTATAATAGCCAGGACATGGAAACAACCTAGATGTCCATCAGCAGATGAATGGATAAGAAAGCTGTGGTACATATACCCAATGGAGTATTACTCAGCCGTTAAAAAGAATTCATTTGAATCAGTTCTGATGAGATGGATGAAACTGGAGCCAATTATACGGAGTGAAGTAAGCCAGAAAGAAAAACACCAATACAGCATACTAACACATATATATGGAATTTAGAAAGATGGCAATGACGACCGTGTATGCAAGACAGCAAAAAAGACACAGCTGTCTATAACGGACTTTTGGACTCAGAGGGAGAGGGAGAGGGTGGGATGATTTGGGAGAATGGCATTCTAACATGTATACTATCATGCAAGAATCGAATCACCAGTCTATGTCTGATGTAGGATACAGCATGCTTGGGGCTGGTGCATGGGGATGACCCACAGAGATGTTATGGGGAGGGAGGTGGGAGGGGGGTTCATGTTTGGGAAAGCCTGTAAGAATTAAAGATTTTAAAATTAAAATAAAAAAAAAAGATTGTTATAGATATTCTTGTCAGGAGATTAAGCCACACTTCACGTAGGAAGAGCTGAGCAGGAGAAGAGACTCCATTCCCAGTGGACTCACTGTCCCATTCTCCCAGAGTGCACTCCTTGAGTTTCTCCAGATAATCCTACTCTTTGTATGGCATCAAGAGAGAAAAATATTTCCTAAGGAACATGACATGTAGCCTAACTTAAATTTTTGTTTTAAAACTGTAATGAATTGTCAAAATCATATATGAAGATATTAACCAGCTCATAATTTTTCCATTCTTATTTTACTGTTATTTCTTTTTCTTGGCTTCAGATTTTAATGCCAATACAAATTACAAATTTTCTCTTTCTGATTGTCCCTGTTGGTTAATTTTCTCTTAGAACAGGTACCTCAATAAATATATGTGTTTTTTTTTTTTTACTATCCTCATACTTTTATCTCTTTTATGCTATGATTAATTTATTGATTTAGATATGATAAAATTACAAAGGTATGCTTGCTCAAAATGATTATTCTAACAAGTTTGTTCTCTCTTTTTTCATATATTCCAGTAAAATGATATTCATTGCTAAAATGATACAAAATTACAAAAGAAGGAACAAGAGGAGAAGAATGGATAAGATAAAATACAGACACAAAGCTCATAGAAAAAAAATACAATGACAGAGAAAGTAGAGAAGAAAAGTTTCCTTTTAGAAGAGATAGAAAAGAATTCGGATTTGAGTGCTAAGTAAATCATAATTTCATTGCCATTAACTACCAGAATTTTTTAATGCAACAATAGAAAATCAAAACACTTACAGAGAGAACTGCAGATTTATAAGAAATAGGAAAATTACAAGGTAGCAGTTCTCACACTTTGGCTTCAGAACCAGGATTATCAGGATCACTTGGGACCTTGTTAGAAATGAAGATTAACAAGACTTCTCCAGACCCAATATTTCAAAAACTTAATCAGCAACCCGGGGTTAAAACAGCTTTCTGGAAATTTCCATTGCATGTGAGCATTATGACTACAGTGAAGTCTTTATCTACGCTATAGAGTCAGGAATGTTCACTAATGGATTGGTATATTTCAAGCTTTGTTTAAAACACATATATGACAGGAGATAAGATATTCATTTTAAAAAGATTACTTTTACAGTCTTAACTGTGGACGGATTAAAAGTAGAGGTTTACTGAATCAGGGACTTTTATAGTCCAGACAAAAATTATTAAACACAATAAAGGGGGCAATTGGAAAATATGTATTTTATACTTTTTTTTTTTCATTAGCCTAAACTTCTCTGAGGGTCTGCCCTGGTGGCTCAGAGGTTAAAGCGTCTGCCTGCAATGCGAGAGATGTGGGTTCGATCCCTGGGTCTGGAATATCCCCTGGAGAAGGAAATGGCAACCCAATCCAGTATTCTTACCTGGAGAATCCCATGGATGGAAGAGCCTGGTGGGTTACAGTCCATGGGGTTGCAAAGAGTAGGACACGACTGAGCAACTTCACTTCACTTAAACTTCTCTGAATCAAGGCTATACATTGTTACCCTGCTTATTTAATTTATATGCAGAGTACATCATGCAAAATGCCAGGCTGGATGAAGCTAAAGCTGGAATCAACAATCAAGATTGCTAGAAGAACTAGCAATAAACTCAGCTATGCAGATGACACCACCCTAATAGCAGAAAATGAAGAGGAAATAAAGAGCCTCTTGATGAAGATGAAAGAGGAGAGTGAAAAAGCTGGCTTAAAACTCAACACTCAAAAAGCAAAGATCATGGCATATAGTCCCATTCCTTCATGGCAAATAGATGGGGAGACAATGGAAACAGTGACAGACTTTATTTTCTTGGGCTCCAAAATCACTGTGGACAGTGACTGCAGCCATGAAATTAAAAGACACTTGCTCCTTGGTAGAAAAACTATGACAAATTGAGGCAACGTATAAAAAAAGCAGAGACATCACTTTGCGACAAAGTTCCATCTAGTCAAATCTATGGTTTTTCCAGTAGTCATGCATGGATGTAAGAGTTGGACCATAACGAAGGCTGAGTGCTTTAGTGCTTTCAAACTGTGATGCTGAAGAAGACTCTTGAGAGTCCCTTGGACTGCAAGGAGATCAAACCAATCAATCCTAAAGGAAACCAACCCTAAATATTCATTGGGAGGACTGATGCTGAAGCTAAAACTCTAATACTTTGGCTACCTGATGCAAAGAACCAAATCATTGGAAAACACCCTGATGCTGGGAAAGATTGAAGGCAGGAGGAGAAAGGGTGACAGAGGATGAGATGGTTGGATGGCATCACGGATTCAATGAACACAAGTCTGAGGAAACTCTGGGAGATAGTGAAGGACAGGAAACCCCAGTGTGCTGCAGTTTATGCATTCGCAAAAAAATCAGACAGGACTAAGTGACTAAACAACAACAAAACTGCTCCAAAAATAATCTATTAATTTAAAATATTAAGAAAAAGAAAGTCATTTAAATCATTTATTACTTTTTCTAAAAAAAACTATGTATGAAATAGCGTTCTTCATCATAGATTTTTTTTTTTTTCTCTAGAAAGAGTGCTGAGCTATGTAACTTTTGCAAATTTGAGTGGGTTATTCTTGAGATACTAATTTCTAGTACTGAATCTTCTCAAATAGAGCTTTTTAGGACTGTATTTGTTCTTTGTTGTTTCCTTTTTGAATATTGCCTTTATTTTGCAGAAAATGTTTGCTGATTGTCTTTGGTTATTTTTTTTTTCAGAAAAAAAAAATCCATTATAGGTTTAACAATAGAAGAGGTGATTATATATGCTCAAAATAAACACATTCTAGTAGGCATAACAGTGGAATTTCCATTTCAATTAAAATCTGTTGTCCTCAACTAAGAATTTATTTTGTCCTTAACAGCTCAACTATAAGTATGATAGCTGTCACAAAAAAAGACCTGAAAAATACTCTAAAACAACAATGCAATTGCAAGTATGCTTTTTATTTCACTAAATAAAATGAGTTGAATTTATTAATTCTAGTGTGTCAAATCCTCCATATACTGAATGAAAAGAAAGAACAAAAAGTTTCTGGACCTTAGCAAACAAAACTTTATTATGATCAAGTAATGGTGATTTAATAGGCCAACTGAACTTTGTTTCCATACTTAAAATTGTCCATAGCATATAAACACAACTGAGGACTACACTGATATTGCCAATGATGGGTGAGCGGTTATTTTCTGATAAACAGTAGAGCATACATTCCTTTTCTTTTTTTAAAGTGAAGTTAATAAGATTTTTTTTTCTTAATCTATGATACGGTCATCTTGTACCTAGATCAAATCAGCACTGGTAGACATAAACAAAAAATAGTGAATATTTTAAGGAAAAGCTTTGGTTTACATGGAAGGTGATGACAGGAGCTGTAATCTCTTTCTAGTAAGCCATGATAGATAAGCATTGAGTTTTCCAAATGTCATGGCTGGTAATCATCTCCTGTAGACTCTCAGTTCATGCTATGCAGATTTGGAGTGTAAGGCATTCAACATGCAACTGTGATATGACCTGTCCTCCAGGCACCCAGTCTTTGTTCACACACTTCCAGAGGTGACTGTTCCCCATCAGAAAGTCTAAGAGGAAGTAATACTTGGTGTTGGGGTCCAGGCCAGACATACTGGGAACCAGTACTGGGAACATCATCTTGCTGTCCCCGGTGAGCATTAACTGGTTGGTGAACTCTTTGAAGCACAACCACATCTAACTTTTCTTGGCTGACAATGGAGTCACCCTTCTCCCTGCCAGCTTGCAGCTGTCACCCCAAGGAGCTCAGCTGGTAGTCCAACCCGTTCTGCAGTCTCTTCTGCAAGTTCTGGATCCAAGGAACCTATCTTTCTGTCAGTGACTCTTCATCGGTCCTCAACTCAAACTCACCACCTAAAAGTCATGTTTAACTCCATTCAACAGGCACTCTTCCATGAAAAGGAACTGCAATGACCTAGGAGGAGGGAAGACATTAAGTTTGGGAAGAAGATGGGCAGTGCAGAAGGGTGAAGACAGGTGGTATTTCCCTCTAACTCCTGCAAAATGTGATAAGAATAACTTTATAGCATCAGGTTTGCTTTAAACAATTAAGAATTAGACTATCTACTAGCATACAATTATTTATGAGATGTGCAAACAAAACTATTGATTTTTGAAACCCTCTTGCAAGCAAAAGGAGCATTTATAATGTATCAGGATATAAATTATCTGTGTTTGTATGCTCAGTCACTTTCAACTCTTTGTGACCCCATGGACTATAACCCATACTGGAGTGGGTGGGTTGCCATGCTCTACTCCAGGAGATCTTCCCTACCCAGGGATCAAACCTGGGTCACCCTCATGTCTTGCAGAGCAGGCAGAATTTTTACCACTGAGGCATCAGGGAAGCCCTACATTTTATGTACCTCAGGATTGTTATAATATTTCTATAATAAATTATTAGATTTTTATGCTGCTTTTAAAAATGCTGACCACAGATATTTGAAATTTGATAGGTATTTGTAAAATTTCCTTAAAGTACTCTTTAAGAGAGCTGAAATTTTTGACAGTTTTGAAGTTTGCAGACCTTTTGGCTAGCTTCTTGGTAAAGTACCACATGCTATGAACTTTTTTTGTGTGCTTTCCAAATGGACACACGGATGTCTGTGAACCTGACCTGTGCAGAGTAGTTATTTTGGTTCTTTAAACTGCCTGCCAAACTGTGGCAGCAGCGTTTTGATATGGGCAGATAGTCACTTCAAAACAACTCAAAATATGATATTTGGTCTCTGAATTTACCTTTGAATTCAAATCTTTGTATATGAATGCTAGCTCAGATTGAATTTCAGCTCTGACTAATTGTTTTGATGTTACTAGGCAGTTCACATGAAACATTTGATCAAATAACTAACATGAATTTCACTTCTAATCTGTTGTATAATGTCCCTTCTGGTGCTGTGATAAATGCAATAAAAAAGTTGAGGATAAATACTGATATGTAGCTCCTAACCCAGAGTATGATGAACAAAATATGTATCAACAAGAGACAACAATACATATCTGAGGTTAAGCACATAGTTTACTGCTGAATCTATTTTTCTTTTAACAACATAACAATAGCACAGTCTTCAAATTTTGAAAGATACTTCAAAATTCATAATTTCTGGTCAAAGTTTATGAAAAATCTTAATATGAGTAAAATAGGAAATTTTAATGCTTTTTTTGTAGACAAGGTAGCAATGGCACAGACATCAAAATCTGACACAGATTTTAAGCAAAGGTAATTACATTGATTTAAGCAGTTCTTTCCCATTTTTCACATACTTTATCATCTTAATTCAGACCTTGCTTAATTTCTTTCCTTCCTTTCTTCTTTTCTTCCCTTTCTTCCATCCCAGTTCAGTTGCTCAGTCATGTCTAACTCTTTGTGACTCCAGGACTGCAGCATACCAGACTTCCCTGTACATCACCAACTCCCAGAGGTTGCTCAAACTCATGTCCAAGAGTCAATGATTCCATCCAACCACCTCATCCTCTGTCATCCCCTTTGTCTCTTGGCTTCAATTTTTCCCAGCATCAGGGTCTTTTCCAATGAGTCCATTCTTCGCATCAGGTGGCCAAAGTATTGTAGTTTCAGCTTCAGCATCAGTCCTTCCAATGACTATTCAGGACTGATTTTCTTTAATTGACTGTTTGGAACTCCTTGCAGTCCAAGGGACTCTAAAGAGTCTTCTCCAATAGCATGATTCAAAAGCATCAATTCTTCAGTGCTCAACTTTCTTCATAGTCCAACTCTCATATCCATACATGACTACTGGAAAAACCACAGCTTTGACTAGATGGAGCATTGTTGGCAAAGTAATGTCTCTGCTTTTTAATATGCTGTCTAGGTTAGCTTTTCTTCCAAGGAGCAAGTGGCTTTTAATTTCATGGCTACAGTCACCATCTTCGTTGATTATCGAGCACACACACAAAAAATAAAGTTTCTCACTGTGTCCATTGTTTCCCCATCTATTTGCCATGAAGTGATGGGACAGGATGCCATGATCTTAGTTTTCTGAATGTTGAGTTTTAAGTCAACTTTTGCACTCTCCAGTTTCACTTTTAACAAGCGGCTCTTTAGTTCTCCTTCACTTTCTGCCATAAAGGTGGTGTCATCTGCATATCTGAGGTTATTGATATTTCTCCTGACAATCTTGATTACACCTTGTGCTTCATCCAGTCCAGTATTTCTCAGGATATTCTCTCCATATAAGTTAAATAAGCAGAGTGACAATATACAGCCTTGACATAATCCTTTCCGTATTTGTAACCAGTCTGTTGTTTCATGTCCATTTCTAACGGTCGCATTTGACCTGTATACAGATTTCTCAGGAGTCAGGTAGCTGGGCTCGTATTCCATCTCTTGAAGAATTTTCCACAGTTTATAATCCACACAGTCAAAGGCTTTGGTGTAGTCAATAAAGCAGAAGTAGATGTTTTTCTGGAGTATCTTGCTATTTCAATGATCCAATGGATATTGGCAATTTGAATTCTGGTTCCTCTGCCTTTTCTAAATCAAGCTTGAACAACTGGAAGTTCACTGTTCATGTATTGTTGAATCCTGGCCTGGAAAATTTTGAGCATTACTTTGCTAGTGTGTGAGATGAGTACAGTTGTGCAGTACTTTGACCATTCTTTGGCATTGCCTTTCTTTGGGATTGGAATGAAAACTGACCTTTTCCAGTCCCAGAGCCACTGTTGAGTTTTCCAGATTTGCTGGAATATTGAGTGCAGCACTTTCAGAGCATCATCTTTTAGGAGTTGAAGTAGCTGAAATTCCATCACATCCACTATCTTTGTTCATAGTGATGCTTTGTAAGGCTCACTGGACTTCACATTCCAGGATGTCTCGCTCTAGGTGAGTGATCACACCATTGTGGTTATCTAGGTTATGAAGTTCTTTTTTGTATACTTCTTCGGTGTATTGATCCCACCTTTTCTTAATATCTTCTGCTTCAGTTAGATCCATACTGTTTCTGTCCTTTATTGTACCCACCTTTGCATGAAATATTCCCTTCAGTTCAGTTCAGTCACTCAGTCATGTCCAACTCTTTGCGACCCCATGAACTGCAGCACCCCAGCCCTCCCTATCACCAGCTCCTGGAGTCCACCCAAATCTATGTCCATTGAGTCAGTGAAGCCATCCAACCATCTCATCCTCTGTCGTCCCCTTCTCCTCCTGCCCTCAATCTTTCCCAGCATCAGGGTCTTTTCAAATGAGACAGCTCTTCACATCAGGAGGCCAAAGTATTGGAGTTTCAGCTTCAACATCAGCCCTTCCAATGAAAACCCAAGACTGATCTCCTTTAGGATGGACTAGTTGGATCTCCTTGCAGTCCAAGGGACTCTCAAGAGTCTTCTCCAACACCACAGTTCAAAAGCATCAATTCTTCAGCACTCAGCTTTCTTTATAGTCCAAATCTCACATCCATACACGATCACTGGAAAAACCATAACCTTGACTAGATGGACCTTTGCTGGCAAATAATGTCTCTGCTTTTTAATATGTAGTCTAAGTTGGTCATAACTTTCCTTCCAAGGAGTAAGTGTCTTTCACATCATGGCTGAAATCACCATCTGCAGTGATTTTGGAGCCCCCAAAATAAAGTCAGCCACTGTTTCCACTGTTTTCAGCATCTATTTGCCATAAAGTAATGGGGCTGGTCACCCTGCTTATTGAACTTATATGCAGAGTACATCATGAGAAATGCTGGGTTGAAAGAAGCACAAGCTGAAATCAAGATTGCCAGAAGAAATCAATAACTTCAGATATGAAAATGACACCACCCTTATGGAAGAAAGTGAAAAAGAACTAAAGAGCCTCTTGATGAAAGTGAAAAAGTAGAGTGAAAAAGTTGGCTTAAAACTGAACATTCAGAACACTAAGATCATGGCATCTGGTCCCAGCACTTCATGGGAAATAGATGGGGAAAGAGTGGAAACAATGTCAGACTTTATTTTGGGAGGCTCCAAAATCACTGCAGATGGTGATTGCAACCATGAAATTAAAAGATACTGACTCCTTGGAAGGAAAGTTATGACCAACCTAGATGGCATATTCAAAAGCAGAGACATTACTTTGCCGACTAAGGTCCATCTAGTCAAGGCTATGGTTTTTCCAGTAGTCATGTATGGATGTGAGAGTTGGACTGTGAAGAAAACTGAGTGCTGAAGAATTGATGCTTTTGAACTGTGGTGTTGGAGAAGACTCTTGAGAGTTCCTTAGACTTCAAAGAGATCCAACCAGTCCATCCTACAGGAGATCAGTCTTGGGTGTTCATTGGAAGGACTGATGCTGAAGCTGAAACTCCAATACTTTGGCCACCTGATACTGAGAGTTGACTCATTGGAAAAGACCCTGATGCTTGGAGGGACTGGGAGCAGGAGGAGAAGGGGACGACAGAGGATGAGATGGCTGGATAGCATCACCGACTCGATGGACGTGAGTTTGAGTATATCTTTGCTTTATCTGCTTTTCTTTTCTCAGCTATTTGTAAGGCCCCCTGAGGCAACCATTTTGGCTTTTTGCATTTCTTTTTTTGAGAGATGGTCTTGACCACTGCCTCCTGTACATTGTCATGAATCTCTGACCATGGATATTCAGACACTCTGTCTATCAGATAATCCCTTGAATCTGTCACTTCCACTGTATATATTGTAAAAGATTTGATTTAGGTTATACCTGAATGTGTAGTGTTTTCCCCTACTTTCTTCAGTTTAAGTCTGAATTTGGCAATGAAGAGTTCATGATCTGAGCCACAGTCAGCCCTCAGTCTTATTTTTGCTGACTGCATAAAGCTTCTCCATGATTGGCTGCAAAGAACATAATCAATCTGATTTTAGTAATGACCATCTGGTGATGTCCAAGGCCAAATTTGCCTGTTACTCCAGGTATCTCTTGACTTCATATTTTTCATTTTATTTCCCTGTAATGGACAGGGAGGCTTGGCATGTGGAGATTCATGGGGCCACAAAGAATCAGACATGACTGAGTGACTGAACTGAACTGAATAAAAAGGACATCTCTTTTGGGTGTTAGTTCTGGAAGATCTTATAGGTCATCATAGAATCATTCAAATTCAGCTTCTTCAGCATTATTGGTTGGGGCATATACTTGGATTACTGTGATATTGAATGTTTTGCCTTGGAAATTAACTGAGAGTTTTCGACATTTTTGTGATTGCACCCAAGTACTGCATTTTGGACTCTTTTGTTGATTATGATGGCTACTCCATTTCTTCTAAGGGATTCTTGCCCACAGTTGTAGATATAATGGTCATCTGAATTAAATTTGCCCATTCCAGTCCATTTTAGTTCATTGATTCCTAAAATATCTCTTTTCACTCTTGCCAAATTCTGTTTGACCACTTCCAATTTACTTTGATTCATGGACTTATTAGTCCAGGTTCCTATTCAATATTTTTCTTTATAGCATTGGTCTTTACTTCCACCATCAGTCATATCCACAACTGAGCATTGTTTTCACTTTGGCTCTGTCTCTTCATTCTTTCTGGTGTTATTTCTCCACTCTTCTCCAGTAGCATATTGGGCACCTACCGACCTGGAGAGCCCATCTTTCAGTGTCATAACTTTTTGCCTTTTCGTACTGTTCATGGGGTTCTCAAGGCAAGAATACTGAAGTGGTTTGCCATTCCCTTCTCCAGTGGACCACTTTTTGTCAGAACTCTCCCATGACCCATCTATCTTGGATGGCATCACTCATAGTTTTATTGAGTTAGGCAAGGTTGTGGCCCATGTGATCAGTTTGATTAGTTTTCTGTGACTGGGGTTTTCATTCTGTCTGCCCTCTAAGGAATAATGATAAGAGTCTTATGGAAGCTCCCTGATGGTAGAGACTGGCTAAAGGGGAAACTGGGTCTTGTTCTGATGGGTGGGGCCATGCTCAGTAAATCTTTAATCCAATTTTCTATTGATGGAACGGGCTGTGTTCCTTCCCTGTTGTTTGACCTGAGACCAAACTATGGGAGGTTATAAAGATAATGGTGGCCTCCTTTAAAAGTCCCCTGCATGTGCTGCTGCACTTAATGCCCCCAACCCTGTAGCATGCCACTGCCAACTCACACCTCCACCGAAGACTCCTGGACACTCACAGGTAAGTCTGGATCTGTCTCTTGAGAGGTTACTGCTCCTTTCTCCTGGGTCCTGGTGTGAACAAGGTTTCGTTTGTGCCCTCCAAGAGTCTGTTTCCCCAGTCCTGCTTAAGTTCTGGCTGCTCTATGGTGGTATTAATGGTGACCTCTTCCAAAGGGGTTTATGCCGCATTCAGGCCTGCCCCACCCAGAGCCCCTGCCCCTAAGGCAGGCCACTGATGACCCGAACTTCCACAAGAAACACTCAGACATTCAAAGGCAGGTCTGGCTCAGTCTCTGTGGGGTCTCCTGGTGCACACAAGGTTTCATTTGAGCCCTTTGAGTGTCTCTGGGGAGTATGGGGTTTGATTCTAAACACAAGTCCTCCCCTCCTACTGTCTTGCTGGGGCTTCTCCTTTGTCCTTGCACATGGATTATCTTTTTCAGCAGCAAGATATTATTTTGGAGTTCTTACAGGAGATGAGCACAAGTCCTTCTACTCAGCCATCTTGTGGGTCGGATGACTATGGATGAACCATGACTTACATTAACTTTACAGTGTAGTCCTAAGGAAAATGGATGGTTTAAGATTAACCTAATTAATTACAATTAAACAGCCACTTCTGTCATTAACCCAGGATACTTCCCTGAGCCATTCATATCCAAATATATATTTTTCACTTTCAATGGAGTAATGCTTGTTATAAAATACTCCACTTACCTTTGTATTAAATCATTTTAATGAGAAAAATGCAAATTAAAACCACAACTATTACTCACCTATAAGATTCAAAATATGTGAAATGTTTGATTACACTGTTGGTAAGACTAAGAAGGAAAGAAACAGTTTAATATTTTGTTTCTCAAGATGTAAAATGGGACAATATCTATGGAGAGGATTTTGTCAATGTCTAACAAAATCAGAGATCTATTTAGCCTTTGACCTAGCAATTCCTTTTCCAGAAAACTATCACACAGCCTCAAAAGTACACTGACATTAACTTGAAATCACATGCATTAAATGTTCTTCAATGTAACATTATTGGTACTAGTAATAAAATTGGAATCACCTCCAAATTTTTCTATTTTTTTTTTTTAGTTTTAACCCTCAAATCCACTTTTTATTGTATGTGCTCTTTTGCTAAGTTATGTCCAAGTCTATGCAACCTCACAGATTGTAGCCCACCAGTTTCCTCTGTCCATGGGATTCTCCAGGCAAGAATATTGGAGTGGGTTGCTGTGCCCTCGTCCAGGGGATATTCCTGACCCAGGGATTGAACCCATGTCTGTTATGTCTCCTGCATTAGCAAGCAGATTCTTTACCACTAGCACCACCTGGTATACCCATTGCTTATTCCATCAACTCTGATCACATCCTTGGGGGTAAATTTACATGTTAGGAATGCTCAGTATAATACTTCGCATGATTTTTGTCATTGTTCAGTCACTAATCCTGACCAATTCTTTGCAACCCCATGGACTGCAGCATGTCAGGCTTCACTATGTCCTGGAGTTTGCTGAAATTCATGTCCATTGAGTTGAAGATGCTATCTAAAATCTCATCCTCTGCCATCACCTTCTCCTTTTACCTTCAATCTTTCCCAGCATCAGGGTCTTTCCAGCAAGGTGGCTCTTCGCATCAGGTGGCCAAAACATTGGAGCTTCAGGTCCAGCATCAGTACTTGCAATGAATAGTCAGAGTTGATTTCCCTTAGGATTAACTGTTTGGATCTCCTTACTGTCCGAGGGACTCTCAAGAGGCTTCTCTAGCACAACAGTTTGAAAGTATCAGTTCTGAGGCACTCGGCCTGCTTTATGGTCCAACTCTCACATCTATAGATGACTACTGGAAAACCATAGCTTTGGCTATACAGATATTTTTTGCCAAAGTGATGTCTCTGCTTTTTAATATGCTGTCTATGTTTGTCATAGCTTTCCTTCCAAGAAGCAAGAGAGTTTAAATTTCATGGTAAAAATTATTTAAAATGTACTCTATATATTCCCAGTGAAAAGTGGTTCTTATTGTGGCTAATTTAATGAAATGATATTTTATGCAAAGCATAATTTTCTTAACTTGGAAAGTATAATTAATTAAATTAAGAACACAGCTGAGTTGTGAGTGTGGCCACTTAAACTGTGGATATAATCAGTATATAATAACCCACTTGGTGAAAATTTAGTCTAATTGAAGACCAATTACTTTATTTGCTTGTAATACTCATGTCATCTACTCACAAATAGAAGTAGCTGCTAGTCAAGTAGCTAGGAAGAAACAAAGAGACTTGGGTAGCTGATATTTCAAACTCAGTAGTATAAATCTTTGGAAGGAATGATGCTAAAGCTGAAACTCCAGTACTTTGGCCACCTCATGCGAAGAGTTGACTCATTGGAAAAGACTCTGATGCTGGGAGGGATTGGGGGCAGGAGAAAAAGGGGATGACAGAGGATGAGATGGCTGGATGGCATCACTGACTCGATGGACGTGGGTTTGGGTGAACTCCGGGAGTTGGAGATGGACAGGGAGGCCTGGCATGCTGCAACACATGGGGTCACAAAGAGTCGGACATGACGGAGCGACTGAACTGAACTGAGTATAAATCAAGGAAAAATAACATATTTTATCATAAAAATGCTAGAAAAAATGTTTATATGCATGATTTTGTAAATTACTTTTATTCTATTTTTTCATATCAATTCAACAATAGCTATCTTCCTATCTTATGTCACTATTACTTATAAGTAAGTAGTGTTATAGTTTTAAAATATTTGCTTTTTTCAAATAATATATGCCTATTAAAAAATCACATGTTAAAGAATTTTTTATATTAAATGTGAATAGGGTCAGACCACAGCTTCACTTCTAAGTCTACTCTCCAGGCAACTTTTCTAAAATTGTTTATATTTTGCTTTTTTCCCATCCCAAACAATATACGTTTGTTTCTAAATTGATTGATATCAGATAACATTTATTGTTCCCTCATTATCAAATCCAGAGGAGGCAATGGTACCCCACTCCAGTACTCTTGCTTGGAAAATCCCATGGAAGGAGGAACCTGGTGGGCTGCAGGCCATGAGGTCACTAAGAGTCGGACACGACTGAGCGACTTCACTTTAACTTTACACTTTCAAGCACTGGAGAAGGAAATGGCAACCCACTCCAGTTTCTGGCCTGGAGAATCCCAGGGACAGAGGAGCCTGGTGAGCTGCCATCTATGGGGTCACATAGAGTCAGACAAGACTGAAGCGACTTAGCAGCAGCAACATCAAATCAAATACAAATATTTAACTTACTCAGGTCCTTTCCTCCATAGCTGTTTTGGTCAATTATGTTATTCTTTTGTTTTTACAGTCAGTTATCTTTAGTATAAGCAATGTAATTAACTTTAATCATTTTTATTCAGTTTTCATATTTTATATAATATAATGATTTTAGTGTTATTTCTTTTCTATCAATTTTGTTCTTGATAGGGTTTGTATAAGTTACACTTTTGCATTATCACAGTTCTTGGATTGTTATTCCATCCTTAAATAACATCTTATTTTTCTTTCCATGACCTAAGGATTGACTCAGAATTGAAAGTCAATAAGCAATATTTTCATTATTATGCTTGCAGACATATTGAGTAATAAAACGCCAATTATCTTGCCATCTTCAAGAGTTCAAAATCACCATCCAGTGACTCTTGAAGGAGAATTTTAGGCTGAAATAATTTTCACAGTCAGTTAAAAAAAATCTTTAAAATTGAAAATCTTGTTTGAAAATCTTGCTTGGAAAATAATTTTCATCCTCTGTTTCTGTCACTTTTGGAGGTTATAATAACCATTAAGTCTTGCATGTACTACCTTAATTCTCAAAATTTTTCTGTTTTAAATCATGTCTATCATTATGTTCTACTGCTTTTATTTCTTAAAAGCATCTGTAATGATCTCTACCAAAATTTCATTACCTTCTCTGTTGGGTTTTCTCTTTGTTTTTCTTTTATCATAATTTTCTTTTGCTTAATTTACATATTAGTTTTTTTTCCGCCTTAGGTCATAATGAAAGATCTTCCTAAACTATGAAATTAACAAATAACATTTCTGATTCCTAAGCACTATAATATTCATTTTAGAGCTCAGGGATTTCTAATTTCCTGAAGATGAAATATATGCATATATAGAGATAGTATGTGTTCCTCCAGCTGCTTGGTAAATAGGTCTGTCTTCTAGTTAGGTTGTACTCATGTAAGTTATCATAGAAGGAGAGGCTGCACAGAGTAATCTCTTCTTTTCATAAAATCACAGCAATCTTCCTAGCTCTTGATAACACAAGCACCAAATTGACAAAGGCTTTATTTTATGAATCAACATTCAGATTTTTTCAATCTTATTTAGGATTTAAATGCTATATTTAAACTTTTTAAAAAGGTGAATTTTGAAGTAATTGTAGATTCAATAGCTATAATAAGAAATAATACAAGGGAATTTCATGTACTCATTATCCATTTTTCTCTCAGTGTTGACATCTTAGACTGTAATTCAATATCACAGCCAGGATATTAAATTTTACATAAGATGTGTGATTTAGGTGAAGGCCCTAACATTTCTTTTTAAAGTTTTATTGAATTTGTTACAACATTGTTTCTGTTTTATGTTTTGGTTTTTTGACCATGAGGTATGTGATCTTAGCTTCGAAACCTGGGATCTTACCCTCACCTCTTCCATTGGAAGGTGAAGTCTTAACCACTGGACCACCAGAGAAGTCCCCTCAGGCTCACTTTTTTTTTTTTTTTAACCTATCAAATTTCTCTAATACAATTGACTTAAAAGGTTATCTTTTCTTTGTTGGATTCCACAGAGAAGAGATGACCATTTACAAGCCTCAGAATTGTGAGAGAATATATTTATCTTATTTAAGCTGCTTAGTCTTTGATATTTTGTTATGATAGCCTTTGCAAAACTAACAGAGTTACCAAGTTGAAACTCCCAATCTATAAACACTAGATGTCTTTCCGTTTAGAACCTCTTTGATATTTTATTAGTATTTTTTAATTTTTTTTTTTTTACTTTTTATTAGTATTTTATAGTTTTCAATGACAAAAAATTTCAATGACTATTTGTTTCTTATAAATAAATTGGTTATTTGGATATATTTCAGTTTTGAGTGAATATAAAAATCTATTTGTTTGTAATTCCTACCTTATAGGAATGCAATTAATATTTTATGTTGGCTGTATATCATGTATCTCTGCAGAGCATATTAACTCTAGAATTTTCTTTTAGTGTATTCCTAGACGTTAGTTTGTATATCATCATCTCATCTGCAGTTAGAGACAATTTTAATTCTTTCTTAACTACATATCTGTCTTTTAACTATTTTTATTGCCTTACGGCACTTGCTAGAACATTTCATACTATTCTAAATGAGAACTATAAGAGTGAATATCTTTGCTTTGGTTCTGATCTTGAGAAGGGAAATAATTCAGTATGTTAACTATGAGATTTTTCTCTTTGGTTTTCTTGTTATTTATTTATTTATTTTATTTTGGTTGATGCTATTAATGAAGTGAGAGAAGTTACTCTCTATTCCTGTTTTTCTGAAAGTTTTTTGTTTGTTTGATTTTATTATATGAACAGTTGTGAAATTTGTCAAAGTCTTCTGCACTGAATTATAAGACCATGTAATTCTTTTTTTTGTCTTTAGGATTGGGTGAATTACATTAATATATTTTTAATATTGAACTAGCTTTATATGTTGAGAATGAATATCAATCAATAACAGTGTATAACTTGTTTTATATATTACTAATTCCATTTATTAATTTTGCTGAGGATTTCTACATTTTTTTTAACAAATCCAAATCTGCATTCTTTAATATTAATATTTCACCAGAAACATTCACTACCAATCTGAATACACATATCTGAGATTTAAGTAACAATGTTGGATAAATTCTTATTATTTTCCGTACTGTTTTTCAGGAGCGAGGTCATTATGGAAACTTAAAAGTCACAGTGGAGGGAAGGAGATTTTTTTTTTAATTTTAATTTTTACTTTATTTTACTTTACAATACTGTATTGGTTTTGCCATACATTGACATGAATCCACCACAGATGTACATGCGTTCCCAAACATGAACCCCCCTCCCACCTCCCTCCCCATAACATCTCTCTGGGTCATCACTGTGCACCAGCCCCAAGCATGTGTATCCTGCATTGGACATAGACTGGCAATTCGATTCTTACATGATAGTATACATGTTTCAATGTCATTCTCCCAAATCATCCCACCGTCTCCCTCTCCCTCTGAGTCCAAAAGTCTGTTATACACATCTGTGCCTTTTTTGCTGTCTTGCATAAATCTCTACATTTATTTTATGATAGAAATTGATCTGTATTTTTCCTTTTGTGTACCGTCTTCTTATTTTGGTGTTACTGTAAGAGTACCTATTACTGTAATAGAAATAAAAATATAATATTTTACTTCAAAAACTGTGACCCTCATGAATAAGATCTGTGATTTCTGTCATTAAAGATGTGAGGACAGGGTCCCTATAAACAATTACTTTTAAATTTAACACTAAGAATTTATTCTCTGGAATCATATCATTTATAATACGTGACTCATTGGAAAAGACTCTGATGCTGGGAGGGATTGGGGGCAGGAAGAGAAGGGGACGACAGAAGATGAGATGGCTGGACGGCATCACTGACTCGGTGGACGTGAGTCTGAGTGAACTCTGTGAGATGGTGATGGACAGGGAGGCCTGGAGTGCTGCGATTCATGGAGTCGCAAAGAGTCGGACATGACTGAGAGACTGAACTGAACTGAACTGAACTGATGATCAATTAGCTGCATTTTACAGTTACAGTAAAGGGTGACAGGAAAGTTCAAAAAGATTCTTCTAATATCAGACACAAAACTAAATTTCTGTGTAATTTAGAACAAGTGGCTTTAACCTCATGGAACTGAATTTCTGTGCTGTGAAATGAGAAATATGATGCCAACTATTAACAGTACTGGAGAAGTCAAATGAAATAATATAAGTAACACCTTGTAAGATAATAGAATTTTTAATAAGTTCAGTGTGAAATTATATCTCTAGTTCTTTATCTATTATCTATATATAGAAACAGAAAAAAAAAAAAAAAAAAAGAAAAGAAAAAGAAAAGGACTGCCCCTGGTGGTCCAATGGTTAGGAATCCACCTGCTAATGCAGAGGATATGGGTTCAATCCCTGGTCTGGGAGGATTCCACATGCAACTAAGCCCGAGGGCCACAACTACTGAGCCCGTGTATTGTGACTACTGAAGTCCACAAGCCTGGAGCCTATGCTTAATAACAAGAGAAATCACCACAAGGAGAAGCCCATGCATTGCAACAAAGAGTAGTCCCTGCTCATTGCAACTAGAGAAAGCCCACACACCACAACTGACTCACCATGGTCATAAAAAATAAATAAGTACAATTTTAAAAATGAAACAATAGAAAGATGGATGTGGGCTAGGGATAAACAAGATTTCCATTTTCAGAACTGTGTCATTAAAGAGGATGTACACTAGGTTTTGGTGGGTTGGTCTGGAAAGCCAGAATCCAAGTTGCCCTAAGTAGTTCACAGAAAGAATGAAGATGCTGCTTAAAGTTCTTCCTGAATGTTATTAGGTGACTTGATTCTGAAAAAGCTGTGAGCATAGAAAAAATCAGCTTTGGACTTTGTCCCCACAGAAGGAGACTTGCATATGAACAAAACTCCTTATATGGTGACAGAGTCAAACTTAACAGACTCTGCAACCTAAAGGAGGCTGGCTGAATATTTTCACTACTTTTGCTCTGATTATTCTGACCACCTCACTTACATTTCTGCCACTTTAATTAAATAAAAATTAATCTTTTTATTAAATGAGTTAGCATGAGTGTCTATTACAACATTTTAAAAAATATCCCTTAGTTCTCATCACCTAATCAGTTGATTTCAGCACTATTTCTCCATTTTTCCTACTTTATCACCATCTAGCCTTCTCCCCTAGGAGATTCAGACCTTGCTATTCATAAACGACATACTTTTCCTTTATACTCAAAAATTTTCTTTATAATCAAAAGATAACTTAGCTGATTATAAAATTCTTGCATCATGTGTTCTTCCTCTCAGTGTATTTTAGATACTGATCAAACTGTCTCCTTACATGAATATTACTGTGAAGAAGTCAAATTCCGCTTGATATTTCATGCTAGTAGGGGACATGATTTTTTCCCCACCTACTCCTAGGATTCTTTCTTTGTACCTGATTTTTAACATCTTTTCCAGAATATGCTTTGATTTGGAATGCTAGGTATAAATGTTAGGTTTCATTATTTCTTGGAAATGTATGAGCCCCTTCAGTCTGCACATTTTCTGTCTTTATTTCAGAAAAAAAAAATGTTAAAAATAATTATACTTTAGACTTTCTATATTTTGCATTCCATTTGCTTATTTCTTAAAAATACCCATAATATATGTTAGATATACTTTCTTTTTAAGTCTATTATTCTTTGTATGATCATATTTATATTCCTCTCTCCTTCCCTCTCTTTCTGCCTGAGTCATACTTATAACTACTTAGAAACATCTAGCTTTTTTCACATACAATGCTTTAGCTTTTCATTTTTTGTCATATTGTGACTCAGTTCCATTATCTTTGGACTTTCTACAAAGTCTTTTTGGACTACTTGTTCTCATTGTTCAAATTTCACTTATTACTTATAAAGATGATATTACCTATAAATCCTGTGAGAATAATGAGAAGCATTTCCTTCATACCCTTGGTTTTACTGTAACCATATTTTCATTAGAAATGTATTTTACTGATTTAAAGAAAAATGTTTTGTGCATAGAGCTCATTTTCTTTCTAAGTATGATCCATCGTTGAATTTTTTTTGCTGCTTGTCAGAGATGTTGGCAACTGTGGTAACTGGGGCCTTCTGGGGCATGGATTCAGAGGTGCTGTTTCCAAACTTCCTCAACAAATTGCTTGGTTGATAGAAAATATTATCTGGTTTCAGCATACATTTGCTGGATGTGATTCATCACACAACAAAACCCTTAGCTTGAATCAGTTAAGTGTCCATTCCAGTGAGGAACATCTTTCAGTATTTGCTGCTGCTGTTGCTGTTGAGGCGCTTCAGTCGTGTCTGACTCTGTGCGACCCCATAGACAGCAGCCCACTAGGCTCCTCTGTCCCTGGGATTCTCCAGACAAGAATACTGAGGATGGAGAAATTTATAGCTAACTATCGGTTGCAAGAGTGATGGAGTGGCTAGAGGTGTTAAGTGAAGAGGTGAGTTGTTCTTCATAGATCAAGAAACTGTCCCTGCTTTTAGGCTACAACTCATCTGACCATCTTGGCCCCAGAGTTGCTGACAGTATGAAGTGCAAGCTGTCTGTGTCTGCTACTGTGGTTAAGCAAAAACCAGGAGTCCATTCTCCCTTTGCTGCTAAACTACTCTCAAAGCTGTTGACATTCATTGCTGCATAAAATCACCTTTAAAAAAGAGCTTTATTAAATGTAGGTTAAATATTACAAATTTCAGCCATTTCAGCGAGCATATTGTTCAGTTAATTTTTATATATCTGCAGAGCTGATCTGCCTTTTTCTGCCCCTAACCTCTGCATACTCTCCTCGTAGAATGGAGGCTCCATTCCAGGAAGAACATGATCAAGATGCCTTTTTTGCCCTTATGGTACTGCTACTCTCACAGCCGCAGGTGCTGACAGAAGCTGAGAGCAACAGCAAAGTAATATTCTATTTCTTCTTTCTTTCTTCTAAATTCTATTTAGTGCCTCCAGTTGGCAGAAATCAAGAGAAATTTAGCTAGCTATGGTGTCTGAAATATGTGGCTTGCAAGTTTACACCTCAGAAGAATAAAAGAAAGTGAAGAAAGGAAAATGTAGTATTGAGAGCACATCTTATTGAAAACCACAGTATCCAGAGCATGCCTCAACTCAGAAGGTCATGGATTGGTCCCTCTGTTTTTCTCTTAATCTGTTCAGACTGCTGTAATGAAGTACCATAGACTGAGTAGCATGTAAACAACAGAAACATAGTTCTCACAGTTCTGAAGGCTGGGAAATTCAAGAGCAAGATACTAGCAGATTTGGTATCATGCATTCATAAGGGGTCCACTATTAAGATGACCAATCAAAGGCCCCATCTCCAAATGCCATCCCACTGTAAACTAAGTTTTAGTACATGAATATTTAATCTATGGAAATACTCTTCTTTTGTCCTCTGTTTAGCTTTTACTGAAGCAACTATCAGGCTATGAAAGAAAAGGTATAAATGGTTTTGTTTATTTTTACTAGTTTTGTTGTTGTTGCTCTGTTTTTTTTTTCTTTTTTTTTCCAGGTACCTTCTTTTCTGTTTGAAATATCTAGGTCCCAACAGGATATATTCCATGGTACCCCAGCCTTCCAGTAATGCTTAATGCCTTAGATGTAATTTTGAAGAGATTATGCAGGATATGGAACTCGCTTTTTTTTTTTTTTTAATGTATGGATGTCTTGGGAACTGAAGAAGTTTGTGAAAATAAACACCACACACTCTTGTTTAGGTTAATATTTCACAATTTTGGCTAGTAAAATTCTGTTTGTATCTTGGAATTATGTGTTTTGTTTTGTTTTGTTTTCCATTGTATTAAAGCTCTAATCTTCTACTATTCTTTTGTTCTTTTGGGTATTTTCCAGGGGTTGAGAAAGATAAATTGAAATAAAATGCTTTTATTTCATTATTTTTAAACAGAAAATTTGCATTCTCCAGTTACAGCCTGTCAAACCAGTTTTTATCTTTCAGGAGAAATAATATTGTCCTTCACCCAATACTTTTTGTTGTTGTTATTGCAAAGCTCCCACTATGAATCTGTCACAGAAGCAAAATCATAACCTGCAAGCCATAAACATTTGGCAAATGTCCATCTGTATAAGAATATCACAAAGAAATGTTTGTTCAGTTGGAATATCACTGGTAAGTCTATTGTATATAGTAGAGGTATTAGTATCCTAGGGCTGTTACAGCAAATACTGCAAGTACATGACTTTAAGCAACAGAAATGTATTTTCTCACAGTTCTAGTGGCAAGAAGTCTAAAATTAAGGTGTCAGCAGGATCATGCTCCCTCTGGAGACACTAAGCAAGAATCCTTCTTTCTTCTCCCTAACTTGTGATGATCATTGGAAAATTCTTGACATGACTTGACTCAAAATTGCATCCCTCCAACCCCTGTCTCCACCATCACATGGCCCTTTAAACTGTGTGTTTACCTGTTCTGTCTCTTTCTCCTTAAAAAAACACTAATCATTGGACTTAGGGCCCACATCAACGCAACACAATCTTGTGCTTGTGCTCAGTTCTAAGTCATACCAATCCAACCGTCTCATCCTTTGTCATCCCCTTCTCCCCTTCCCCTCAGTCTTTCCCAGCATCAAGGTCTTTTCCAATGAATCAGCTCTTTGCATCAGGCGGCCAAAATATTGGAGCTTCAGCTTCAGCAGGAGTCCTTCCAATGAGTACTTAGGGTTGATTTCCTTTCAGATTCACTGGTTTGACCTTGCTGTCCAAGGGATTCTCAGAAGTCTCTAGTACCACTTCATGGCAAATAGATGGGGGAAAAGTGGAAATAGTGACAGATTTTATTTTCTTAAGCTCCAAAATCACTGTAGACAGTGACTGCAGCCACAAAATTAAAAGATGCTTACTCCTTGGGGAAAAAAAAGAAAAAGAGCTATGAAAAGGTATGATGAAGCTTAAAATATCCTAATTAGAGAGTCTAGTTGACATTGGGGGACAAAGTCTTAGTTTCTGTGACAGTAAATTACTCATATTTTGAATAACAGCTTCTTATGCCACTATGTTCTATTAAAACTTGACTCTAGTATTTCAGGTGATCCTGTGACTAGAACTACTTATCATCAACTGGGCATAATCATATCATTAAGCCATAAATCAAGTGCTCACAGCAGAAGTTGACTATATAATGAAAAGGATACATTCAGCATTAAGCCAAACATTTATGAAAGGATCCAACAGCTGCATGTATAAATTACCTAGATTCCTGAGTCACCTGCAACAATGTAGACTATTGCTTTTTCATTGACTATCTTGACTTGAGTCCATTCAAAGACTGTGGCTGGATACTAGCTTTAAAGGGCCTCCATTAAGGATGGTAGTTGTACCTCCCCTCTCTTATTAGAGAAGAAATGATGGCAACTTTTTCTCCCGGCAACACAGGACCCTATTTGTGACATGACAGCTAGAACTGCTAGAGAAATAAGGTATTTAGTGTCATGAATGGGGGCATGTTTCTGTATACCACTGTCCATTTCAGTTCAGTTGCTCAGTCGTGTCCAACTCTTTGCAACCCCATGAATCGCAGCACGCCAGGCCTCCCTGTCCATCACTATCTCCCAGAGTTCACTCAGACTCACATCCATTGAGTCAGTGATACCATCCAGCCATCTCATCCTCAGTCGTCCCCTGCTCCTCCTGCCCTCAATCCCTCCCAGCATCAGGGTCTTTTCCAATGAGTCAACTCTTCACATGAGGTGGCCAAAGTACTGGAGTTTCAGCTTTAGCATCATTCCTTCCAAAGAAATCCCAGGGTTGATATCCTTCAGAATGGACTGCTTGGATCTCCTTGCAGTCCAAGGGACTCTCAAGAGTCTTCTCCAACACCACAATTCAAAAGCATCAATTCTTCAGTGCTCAGCCTTCTTCACAGTCCAACTCTCACATCCATACATGACCACAGGAAAAACCATAGCCTTGACTAGATGGACCTTAATCTGCAAAGTAATGTCTCTGTTTTTGAATATACTATCTAGGTTGGTCATAACTTTTCTTCCAAGGAGTAAGCGTCTTTTAATTTCATGGCTGCAGTCACCATCTGCAGTGATTTTGGAGCTAAAAAAAATGAAGTCTGACACTGTTTCCACTGTTTCCCCATCTATTTCCCATGAAGTGATGGGACCGGATGCCATGATCTTCGTTTTCTGAATGTTGAGCTTTAAGCCAACTTTTTCACTCTCCTCTTTCAATTTCATCAAGAGACTTGTTAGTTCCTCTTCATTTTCTGCCATAAGGGTGGTGTCATCTGCATATCTGAGGTTATTGATATTTCTCCCAGCAATCTTGATTCCAGCTTGTGTTTCTTCCAGTCCAGCATTTCTCATGATGGACTCTACACAGAAGTTAAATAAGCAGGGTGACAATATACAGCCTTGATGTACTCCTTTTCCTATTTGGAACCAGTCTGTTGGTCTATGTCCAGTTCTAACTGTTGCTTCCTGACCTGCATACAGATTTCTCAAGAGGCAGGTCAGGTGGTCTGGTATTCCCATCTCTTTCAGAATTTTCCAGTTTATTGTGATCCACACAGTCAAAGGCTTTGGCATAGTCAAATAAAGCAGAAATAGATGTTTTTTTGAACTCTCTTGCTTTTTCCATGATCCAGCGGATGTTGGCAATTTGATCTCTGATTCCTCTGCCTTTTCTAAAACCGGCTTGAACATCAGGGAGTTCACGGTTCACGTATTGCTGAAGCCTGGCTTGGAGAATTTTGAGCATCACTTTACTAGCATGTGAGATGAGTGCAATTGTGCAGTAGTTTGAGCATTCTTTTGCATTGCCTTTCTTTGGAATTGGAATGAAAACTGACCTTTTCCAGTCCTGTGGCCACTGCTGAGTTTTCCAAATTTGCTGGCATATTGAGTGCAGCACTTTCACATCATCTTTCAGGATACCACTGTAGGAACACTGTTTTATTCACTTTTGTTCTAGCCACCACTGAAGAGAACTGTTCTTCAGCAGAGAAGAGTCTTATCTCAACAACAGATGTGTTTTACCATCCACCACGTGAATTCTCACGTTGACTCAAAGGAATGAAGGAAGATTTAACCAAAGGTGACCAGACCAGTTCAATTCACTATTTTCTGACCTTTCATATTTTTTAACACCAAAAGTCTCTCAAACATTCCCTCAGTCCCATGAATATGAGGATATTTAATCATTCTAAATCCAACTTGTCCACTTCATATAGGAAATATATTATGGAGTAAATTTTAGAAAACTATGGAATTGGAACTGATGTATCAATGCTTTCTCTTTTGCTCCCTGATCCTGAGATACCTTCAAACATCTTCTCATACAGTCCATTGGAATCATGCAAGCAGCAACCCGTAGTGTTGAAAATATTCATAATATCTCTTTGCTTTGGCTTTCCTTTGAATTCTGCTTCCTTCCTTATATTTTTCAGCATTGTTCCCTGAGATAACCTCCTTCATATGTATTCACATGTACCTTTTAAAAATTTGTTATTTTAGGCTTCCCTGGTGGCTCATTGGTTAAAATATCTGCCTGCCAATGTAGCAGACTTGGGTTCTATCCTGATATGAGAAGTTCCATGTGGGGAAGCGACTAAGCTCATGTGTCACAGCTATTGAGCCTGTGTTCTAGAGCCTGAGAGCTGCAACTACTGAGCCCATATGGCAGAACTTTTGAAGCCCACGTCCCCTAGCACCTGTGCTCTGCAACAAGAGGCCACCACAGTGATAAGCCCACCCATGCAACTAGAGACTAGCCCCCAGTCGCCACAACTAGAGAAAAGCTTGTGCAGCAACAAAGACCCAGCACAGTCAAAAATAAATTTAAAAATATATAAAATCATATGAAAATGTTCTTTCTTAGCAAATTGCTATAAATAACCTGCTATCTGAAACAAATACAATTTTATTTGGATTTGAAGTACTAAAAAGAAGCTGAAATGATAGTGAAAGCCATGGTGATTTTCAGATACAAATTTATATTATTCAAATACAGGTTTCTTCTTAGATGTAACTATGAAGTTAAGTAGATTTTGAAGAAAATATTAAAGGGAACATTATCTATCTATCTATCTGTCTATAAAGTGGCATAATTGAATTGGAATGGAATCTTTCTTGAAAGATCAGAAAATTAGATCACCTACATTTCCTCCCACATCTCCACCCATTCTCTTCCCAACTTCATCATTTCTGTTACTTAAGTTTTTCTACTATAGTCTTAAATTCCACACTTGTTTTACATAAATTATATTTTAAAATAGACTAAAGTCTTTCCTCCATATAAGGCCAAATAAAGATTGATTTAACATATACATCACTTCATCTATAGCTGTTTTAGAAATTATTCCAACAATTATAAAAAGCATAAAAATGCTAGAATGTTTTTGATGTTGTCCATTATTATATCAACAGTAATTCAAGTGTGTTGAAGTATTATATTTCTTAGTTTTCCTTTGTAGTGGACATGTTTGAGTCCTTGTCTTAATGGCCACCAGTTTCTTTGTCAAAGCTTCTCCAGTCATGAGTTGTTTTGTCTCAATTATCTCTGTTCATTGGATTTAACTGTCTAATTGTTTCTTTGTTAGGAATATTTGTAAAAACTATTTGTAGGTGTCAGTTTCTGCCTGTTTGTGAGTGCCTGAGTGTTCCTTTTGTCCAGTTCAAAAAAAAAAAAAGACTGGATAGAAAGTTTTTATTTCACACTTTTTCTCAGAACTTTACAAACATAACCCTTCTGTCTTCTGTGCTTCTCTGAATAAATATCACATTAGTCCTTTATTTGCTTCTCTATAAGTCTTTCACTCAGCTGGATTTTTCTTCAAGAAAGACCAATGACTTTTTTTTTTTTTTTTTTAAGCTTTTCAGGTTTGAAGATGTGTATGTTTGGTTTCATGACTGAACAAGACCTTAATTAGGTGTAATATGCTGCTATTGCTGTTCGGTTGCTCAGTTGTTTCCTACTCTTTTGTGGTCATGTGGACTGTAATGGTCCTATTTTATTTACCTGAAGAAAATGCTGATGGCTCCTTTATCTTCTGGCTTTAAATGGCAGTCACAAGAAATCTGAGCCCAGCTTGAATTTCACTCCATGAAAGCAAATTGCTATTTTCTGCCAGGTTGCTTATTATTTTTTTTTTTTATTCCTAAAGTTTTGAAACTTAAAATGGATATATCTCAGTGTCAATTATCTCTATCATTTCCCAGTGTGCTCTTGTATGCTTCAAATTCAGTTATTCCTCCTTTTATGAATTTCCTTTCAGAACAAAATGTTATTTTAAAATATTTTTCTTCTCACTGTTAAGGTATCCAGAAATACCAGGTATCTTTCAACTGGAAGATTGCTTTTTTCTGTCCTCATTATCTGTTACTCTCTTCCTAATTTCTTTAAATTATATATCTTTTTGTAAGTTTTTACTTTTCTTTTTTGTCAGTGATTTCATTTTCAGCAGCATCTATTCTCTTGAAAAGACACTTGCTGTGTCTATTCATTTATTAGTTTTTCTGTGAGAATTGCTTTATTCTCTATGGGCTTCCTTTTCAATTTTGAGTCCTGGTGTTTTGTATTTATTTTATCATTAATTCTCTATGGGGATATTTCTTCTGTACTTTGAATTAGGTTTCCTCTAACATGCGCTTCTTTTCTGTCTTTTTCATGATAGTTTTTCTTAAAAAAAAAAAAGTGAAAGAATATTCTTCTGTAATTGTCAGCCAATTTCTCCTCTCTTTGGCCATACTTGTGGAGAGTTCTGTGTGTTACCAAGTCTAACCTCCTACTTACTGCAGGACATGACAATACCTCGAGAGACCAAGTGCTAGGGCAAGCAACTTTATTCTAAAAACCAGCAGACCAAGAAGATGGTAGGCTAGTGTCCCCAAAAAGCCATCTTACTTGAGTTGAAATTCGGGCTTTAAAAGAGGGTATGTGGTTGGTTATTGTAAACTGCCTGTACCTGAGTCCTTTGTTCTTACAGCTGTCCATATAGGTCTGGTCATAGTGTCCCTATAAGCTTCCAACAAGACAAATATGTGTCTTCTCTGTTCTGTTGAAAATGGGCTATGTATATTTCAGGCTGTAGGCAACATTCTTTTAGTTATTATTTGTAGCAAAAAAGAAAAAGAAACAGAAAAATGGAATCAGATTTGCTCTGCTCTACTATATATTCACATGTTCCATTTGCTAGCATATTGTCATTAATTTTCCTTGACCTCCCTTTCAATCTTAGCTGAGACATTCTTTGTTCTCTTTCTGAATCATTCTAAGACTTACTTAGAGAAGTTGGGTGTTTCATCTTTTGTGATATTGTTATTATTTTAGTATTGTGAGTGAATTCATTTGTTCATTAGTGTTGTGTTAAATCTCCTGCAATATGGATGTATTGGGCCCCCATGACTCATTCTTTTGTGAGAGAGTTCCTTCTACTTGTTCAATGAATCTTCTCTGCTCTCTGTTCACTGCAGCCCATTATATATGTATACGGCCACACTCATACCTGTACCACTGAATGTTAAGGATAACCAGGGGTATAGCAAATCTTGTTATAGCAAATCAACCACAGAAATAATGTGAAAGTGTTAGTCACTCAGTCATGTCCGGCTCTTTGCAACACCAC
Organism: Budorcas taxicolor; assembly: GCF_023091745.1. NCBI lineage: Eukaryota > Metazoa > Chordata > Mammalia > Artiodactyla > Bovidae > Budorcas > Budorcas taxicolor. The sequence goes on along the minus strand of NC_068929.1, from coordinate 48,689,636 downwards.
AGGCTGTAGCTCACCAGGCTCCCTGTCCATGAAATTCTCCAAGGAAGAATACTAGAGTGGATTGTCATGCTTCCTCCAGGAGATCTTCCCAACCCAGAGGCTGTACTCTTACTTCTCCAGCCAATGCAGGTTCTTTACTGCTAGTCACCAAGGAAACCCAGGTCCCTCAACCATAGAGGACAGGGATTTTCAGTACCCTCATCATGCCTCTATCTTCACACAGTGTCCTTTGTGCTCCAAGGAGCTCTTTAGAAATGGTCTGTCAGCACTCCCAGCTCAAAAGAGTCCTGAGGACTCTCTAGGCTGCAGGAATGTGTTAGAACTCTCTAGTTGCCTGTACTCCTCTAAACCTGATAAATAATAAATGTCACACTTATCTCCTTAATTAGTTTTATCTTGGGGCATTTAAGTAATACCAAACCTTAAGTGACTAAAACAATTATAAATTTGAAACATAATGTAGCAAGCCCATAAGTGTTGAAACAAAATTCATTAAAAACAAATATTCTGAGGTGGAAACTCAGAGTAAAAGTGAAAGTTGTTCAGTCATGTCCAACTCTTTGCGAGTTCATGGAATTCTCCAGGCCAGAATACTGGAGTGAGTAGCCGTTCTATTCTCCAGGGGATCTTTCCAACTTAGGGGTGGAACCCAGGTCTTCCACACTGCAGGCAGATTCTTTACCAGCTGAGCCACCAGGGAAATGGAAGTCTAATTTATCATGATCTAGAGAGGTAAACATTGATAATAATGAGGGGCAAAAATGATCACTTGAGTGCCAGCCAAAGGGCGCTTGTTTTAACATTAACTGATGAACAACATGAACAAATAAACTTCAGTTGAATAATAAAATTATCTATGAATAATTGGTTTGATAAAATAATAGATTAAATTTTCTGGCAGAGACAGCTAGTGCTTATATATCTCATCTCATTTAAGTCTTTTTCATCTTTCAGGTATGTTTTACAGATTAAGGTATTTAGGTAGAGAAAAGCAAACAATTTGGCCAAAGTCACCCAGATTATGAAATGAAGTCAGGTTTTCAAGGAGGCAGGCTAGTTCCAGAGTCTGTACATGGTCTTGCACTCCTACTCCACCCTTTGTAGAATGGGTGAATTTATACCCAAACCTATAACCTCGTGTCTTACTTAACTAATTTTTTCCTTCATATATTTCTATAGAATCATTGCCATATAATCCTTTCCTTACACACCCTGGGCTAGTATGTCATAGTTTGACCTCATCTATTTCTTTTCCTTAATTTTTGCTCACATTCACTGTGCAGTTTAAGTGTACACTCCTTGAAACTAAAAGGGAGATAAACGCATTCATTTTAAACCCCAAATCACAGCGAAATCAAAACTTGTATATTAGCATTTGTCTTTTACATGAATCTGTTGGGGTATGTGCAAATGTTCATCACTTAACTCTAATTTCCTTGAAGATGTAGACTATCTTTTCACTTTTATTTTATTCCTAACCCCCAAATTTGCTTGCCACTTGAAACTCACCTCCTGTTCAGAGCATTTGATTAAATGACTATGCTGCTGCTGCTAAGTCGCTTCAGTCATGTCCAACTTTGTGCGACCCCATAGATGGCAGCCCAACAGGCTCCCCTGTCCCTGGGATTCTCCAGGCAAGAACACTGGAGTGGGTTGCCATTTCCTTCTCCAATGCATGAAAGTGAAAAGTGAAAATGAAGTCGGTCAGTCGTGTCTGACTCCCAGCGACCCCATGGACTGCAGCCCACCAGGCTCCTCCATCCATGGGATTTTCCAGGCAAGAGTACTGGAGTCGGGTGCCATTGCCTTCTCCGAAATGACTATGAGAAGGTTCTAAATAATAAATAGTATTATATGACAAAGAAACCCTTTGATATTAAGGAAACCAGCTTGAAATTGAGCCTAACAGTATCAGTTGGAGAGAAAAATGAACATATATTTCTTCAGCAGCAACTTAAAGACTTTGTATTTTCCACATACTTAACTCCCCCCACCCCCCAACAAATACTTTATATTCATCAATAATCAGGAATTTTCAGTTTCTTTCCCCAAAGTTATTGGGTTCTAATTGGAACTCAAGATAACATATTTGCTGTTCCTCAAAGAAAACTTGAATCTGCTTACCAAATAATGCAAATATTCTTAGTTGTTCAATGAAATGGATAAATTAAGTGATCAAAATACAAACTTTCAATTCAGTTCAATCACTCAGTCTTCTCTGACTCTTTGTGACCCCACGGACTGCAGCCTATGCTAGGCTTCCCTGTCCATCAGCAACACCCTGAAATTGCTCAAACTCATGTCCATCCAGTTGGTAATGCCTCTTAACCATTTCATCCTCTGTTACCCCCTTCTTCTTGTGCCTTCAATTTTGCCAGCATCAGGGTCTTGTCCACTGAGTCAGTTCTTTACATCAGGTGGCCCAAATATTGGAGTTTCAGCTTCAGCATCAGTCCTTCCAAAGAATATCCAGGGCTGATTTCCTTTAGAATTGACTTGTTTGATTTCCTTGCAGTCCACAGGGCACTGAAGAGTCTTCTCCAACTCCACAGTTCAAAAGCATGAGTTCTTCAGAGCTCAGCTTTATGGTCCAACTCTTTATGGCCCAACTCTCATATCTATACATGACTACTGGAAAAACCATAGCTTTGACTAGATGGACCTTTGTTGGCAGAGTAATGTCGCTGCTTTTTAATATGCTGTCTAGGTTCTTTTTTCTTCCAAGGAGTAAGCATTTTTTTAATTTTATGGCTGCAATCACCTTCTGCAGTGATTTTGGAGTTCAAGAAAATAAAGGCTCTCATTGTATCCATTGTTTCTGCCGTGAAATGGTGGGACCAGATGCCATGATCTTAGGTGTCTGAATGCTGAGTTTTAAGCCAGCTTTTACACTCTCCTCTTTCACTTTCATCAAGAGGCTCTTCAGTTCCTCTTTGCTTTCTGCCATGAGTGTGGTTTCATCTGCATATCTGAGGTTATTGATATTTCTCCTGGGAATCTTGCTTTCAGCTTGTGCTTCATCCAGCCCAACATTTCCCATGCCCTACTCTGCATACAAGTTAAATAAACAGGGTAATAATATATAACTTTGACGTATTCCTTTCCCAATTTGGAGCAAGTCCATTTTTCCATGTTCGGTTCTAACTGTTGCTTCTTGACCTGAATACAGAATTCTCAGGAGGCTGGTCAGGTGGTCTGGTATTCCCATCTCTTGACGAATTTTCCACAGTTTGTTGTGATCCAGACTGTCAAAGGCTTTAGCATAGTCAATGAAGCAAAAGTAGATGTTTCTTTGGAATTCTCTTACTTTTTCTGTAATAAAACGGATGTTGGCAATTTGATCTCTGGTTCCTTTGTCTTTTCTAAATCTAGCTTGAACATCTGGAAGATATCAGTTCATGTACTGTTGAACCCTCGCTTGGAGAATTTTCAGCATTACTTTGCTAGAGTGTGAGATGAGTGGAATTGTGTGGTAATTTGAACATTATTTGGGATTGTCTTTCTTTGAGATTGGAATGAAAACTGACCTTTTCCTGTCCTGTAGCCACTGCTGAGTTTTCCAAATTTGCTGGCATATTGAGTGCAGCACTTTCACAGCATCATCTTTTAGGATTTGAAATAGCTCAATTGGAATTTCATCATCTTCACTAGCTTTGTTTGTAGTGATGCTTCCTAAGGCTCACTTAACATCACCTTCCAGAATGTCTGGCTCTAGGTGAGTGACCACATCATCATGGTTATCTGGTCATGAAGATCTTTTTTGTACAGTTCTTCCGTGTATTCTTGCCACCTCTTCTTAATATCTTTTGCTTCTGTTATGTCCATACAATTTCTGTCATTTATCGAGCCCATCTTTGCATGAAATGTTTCCTTGGTATCTGTAGTTTTCTAGAAGAGAACTATAGTCTTTCCCATTCTTTTCTTTTGCTCTATTTTTTTTTTTTTTTCATTGATCACTGAAGAAGGCTTTCTTATCCCTTCTTGCTATTCTCTGGAACTGTGTATTCAAATGGATATAGCTTTCCTCTTCTCCTTTGCCTTTTGCTCCTCTTCTTTTCTCAGCTTTTATAAGGCCTCCCCAGACTACCATTTTGCTTTTTGCATTTCTTTTTCTTGGGGATTGTCTTGATCCCTGTCTCCTGTACAATGTCTTGAACCTCTGTCCATAGTTCATTAGGCAATCTGTCTGTCAGATCTAATCCCTTGAGTCTATTTATCACTTCCTCTGTATATTCATAACGGATTTGTCTTAGGTTATACATGAATGGTCTAGTGGTTTCCCCTACTGTCTTCAATTTAAGTCTGAATTTGTCAATGAGGCATTCTTGATCTGAGCCACTGTCAGCTCCCAGTCTTGCTTTTGCTGACTGTATAGAGCTTCTCCATCTTTGGCAACATCAAAAGTAAGTGATCAAAATACAAACTTTACTCATTATAAAATTGAGGAATTGGTCCCAGAGTTGCCTTCAATTTCAGTCACTCCAGAAAATAAGATGAAACATATTATTATTTTCAAAAAATAACAATATACTTGAAGGTAAAATATGTCCTAAATCAATACCCATTTTAAAATACAATGAGAAAAGATGCTAAACTAAAATGAATGCTTATTTTGCATGTTGCTTTGAATCTGACTTCTTATCATCTACCTGCATTTTTTCCTCTTTTCTATCATCACCCAAGATAATCTTCTTTCTTACAAGTATTCCTAAATGATTTCTTTATAATTCTATAATGGCAGCTTTGATATTAATTTTGAGGAGGAGAATAGCAAAATAACTGTATATAGGGCACTCCAGTGATTTCTGAAGTGACATGGTCTCTTGATCTGAATTAAAGTCAACAGGAAATGGAAAGAGATGGCACAGCTTCTGAATGTTTTTGTGATTTCTGGGAAATACACAGTTAGCATATAGCTCAGTCAGTAAAGAATCTGCCAGCAATGCAGGAGACCCAGGTTAGATTCCTGGGTCAGGAAGATCCCCTAGAGAAGGAAATGGCAACCCACTTCAGTATTCTTGCCTGGAGAAACCCAGGGACAGAGGAGCCTGGTAAGTTCCAAGTTCATGGGGTCGTAAGAGTTGGACATGACTTAAGTGACTAAACCACCACTATAGAAATTCAATACACAGTCACATGAAGGGGTTAAACTATCTAAGCAACAGCCTTAGTATATTGTATAAGAGAAAACGTGAATTTTGTTATAATATCTAAAGTAACACATTTGAATTAATATGGTCGTCAAACCCTGTTTGGCATTGCAATCTCTTAAAAACAAAATTATCATAAACTTCAAAGAGATAAATCTTTCATAGCTTAAAAACAAACAAACAAAAAATTAGGCCTTAGGTTAGGATTCAGTGAGGCTTTATTCAATTTAGGAAAACTTATGAATTATCAGGAGTTAAGAAGTAGAAGTTCAGAGGAGAGAGTGCTACAGGATTTCTTTTTAAGGGGGATGTGTTCCAAACAGAGATAGTGGTGATGTCTGCTGTACTTTGTGAAAATACCAAACACTGAACACTTTACCACTAATGCTGAACATTATACTCTTTAAAGTGGTAAAATAAATGGTAGATAAATTATTTCATTAAAACTGTAATTTTGAAAAACATAAAACTTATTATAGACAGCCTCTTCTTGGGTTCCAGAACTGTTTAAAGAGTATTTATTATCTAGTTCCCAAAATATGACTACTTTTCTCTCTAATTAAACTCAGGAGTATATTTTTCTCTTTGAGGACAATATTAGCAAAAATTTAAAAGTAAATGATTCAAAACTTAATTTAATTTATATGAGCACATGGATTTTATTAAATTTGTAATAAATTTTAAAAACTGATTAAGTATGTAACCCTTACATACTTGGGGTTTCCACCGTGGTGAAAGTGGTAAAGAACCCCCTAGCCAGTTCAGGAGATGTAAAAGACACCAGTTTGGCCCCTGGATTTGGAAGATCCACTGCAGAAGAGCATGGCAACCCACTCCAGTACTCTTGCCTGGAGAATCCCATGGACAGAAGAGTCTGGAAGTTAACAGTCCATAGGGTCTCAATGAGTTGGACACAGCTGAAGTGACTTAGCACGCATGCATGCACACATTTTGCTTCATTATCCATAAAATGGGGCATTTATAATATAATTAAAACAAAAAGCAGGTAAATTAGAATTTTTCTAGTGCCTAGAAAGTGCTTTGTACATATTATTATTAATAACTACTACCCAGGGCATATTTACTTGTCAAATACAATATTTTTATACTTCTCCAAATAAATTTCATATTCTCCATTAAGTATTGCTTTTTTTTAACTTTTTTTTTTCACAAGCTGTCAACTCTTGAGAACACAAGAATTTTAAATACCAATCTTCAGCTCAGTTAGTTTATACAGCAGGTGTGAATCACAAAGCTTTAGGATTTTTTTTTTTTCTCTGAAATCACAGTTCTAAGGAGATAGGAGATATAATTACATATGAAAACCAAGTAAATTACAGTTAAAAAAATATATTTAACTGACACAAATATTGAAGTATTTGTTAAGGTAGAAATCTTCATTTTTATAATTCAGTTAATTCTAATTTCCCTTTTATTGTTTGCACATCTAAAATCTTGATATTACTCAAATTCCTCATATTCAGTTCAGGAATGGTTATGCATTCTCATAAAATTTGGTACTAACCCAATTATCACTGTGAGTGGATGGATGCTGCAATCCTAGTCAGACAGAGGGGTGATTACCAAGGTTTTGGTCTCTTTAGAAATTTAAGTTTCGGCTACAAGAGAGCCAGCTTCATCAGCATTAGACCTGGTCAGTCCTGTAGTCAAATGAAATGCCCCACACTGATGCTTGGTTTATTGCTCTGATGTCATAGTCTTGAAATTCTTAGCAATTTAATTAATTAATTTATTTTAATTTCTCAATAATTCTTGAACAAGGAGTCCTGCACTTCATTCTGTAATGAACACTTCATATTATATAGCTACTCCTGGATCATAAAGTCAGATAAGCTACCAAGTGAGAGATAATAGTTAAGAGTGGGAGGAAATTATTATAGGTGATTGAGAAGGGAGAGGATGAGCATTTAATGTACTCTAACACACATAGAGAAGTGGCAATTGTACCTCTTCTCACTAACTTCTCATAAGTTTCCCCTTGAATTATGGAGAAGCTATTTCCAAAAATGATAGAGAAGAGAACTTGTGTGAAGCAAGGGATGGAGAGAAGTGTCTTTCTTCTGTCTTTATTCAACAAAAAGTTCTGTAGGAAGGATAGCTGGTAGACAATATCAAACTGCCCCATGATTAGCCAGTGTCTTAAATCCAGACTATGCTTCAGTTCAGTTCAGTCGCTCAGTCATGTCCGATTCTTTGTGACCCCATGTATTGCAGCACACCAGGCCTCCCTGTCCATCACCAGCTCCTGAAGTTCACTCAAATTCAAGTCCATCGAGTCAGTGATGCCATCCAGCCATCTCATCCTTTGTCGTCCATTCTCCTCCTGCCCCCAATCCCTCCCAGCATTAGAGTCTTTTCCAATGAGTCACTCTTTGTGTGAGGTGGCCAAAGTACTGGAGATTCAGCTTTAGCATCATTCCTTCCAAAGAACACTCAGGACTAATCTCCTTTAGAATGGACTGGTTGGATCTCCTTGCAGTACAAGGGACTCTCAAGAGTCTTCTCCAACACCACAGTTCAAAAGCATCAATTCTTCAGCATTCAGCTTTCTTCACAGTCCAAATCTCACATCCATATATGACTACTGGAAAAATCATAGCCTTGACTAGACGGACCTTTGTTGGCAAAGTAATGTCTCTGCGTTTGAATATGCTATCTAGGTTGGTCGTAACTTTCCTTCCAAGTAGTAAGGGTCTTTTAATTTCATGGCTGCAGTCACCATCTGCAGTGATTTTGGAGCCCCCCCAAAATAAGGTCTGACATTGTTTCCATTGTTTCCCCATCTATTTCCCATGAAGTGATGGGATCAGATACCATGACCTTAGTTTTCTGAATGTTGAACTTTAAGCCAACATTTCCACTCTCCTCTTTCACTTTCATCAAGAGGCTTTTTAGTTCCTCTTCACTTTCTGCCATAAGGGTGGTGTCATCTGCATATCTGAGGTTCTTGATATTTCTCTCGGCAATTTTGATTCCAGCTTGTGCTTCTTCCAGCCCAGCGTTTCGCATGATGTAGTCTGCATGTAAGTTAAATAAGCAGGGTGAGAATACACAGCCTTGATGTACTCATTTTCCTATTTGGAACCAGTCTGTTGTTCCATGTCCAGTCCTAACTGTTGCTTCCTGGCCTGCGTACAGATTTCTCAAGAGGCAGGTTAGGTGGTCTGGTATTCCCATCTCTTTCAGAAGTTTCCACAGTTTATTGTGATCCACACAGTCAAAGGCTTTGGCATAGTCAATAAAGCAGAAATAGATGTTTTTCTGGAACTCTCTTGCTTTTCCCATGATCCAGAAAATGTTGGCAATTTGATCTCTGGTTCCTCTGCCTTTTCTAAAACCAGCTTGTACATCTGGAAGCTCATGGTTCATGAACTGCTGAAGCCTGGCTTGCAGAATTTTGAGCATCACTTTACTAGAGTGTGAGATGAGTGCAATTGTGCAGTAGTTTGAGCATTCTTTGGCATTGCCTTTCTTTGGGATTGGAATAAAACCTGACCTTTTCCAGTTCTGTGGCCACTGCTGAGTTTTCCAAATTTACTGCCATATTGAGTGCAGCACTTTGACAGCATCATCTTTCAGGTTTTAAAACAGCTCAACTTGAATTACATCACTTCCACTAGCTTTGTTCGTAGTGATGCTTTCTAAGGCCCACTTGACTTCACATTCCAGGATGTATATCTCTAGGTGAGTGATCATATGTGATTATCTTGGTCTACTTCAGTATTCTTGCCTTGAGAACCCCATGAACAGCATGAAAAGCCGAAATGATAGGATACTGAAAGAGGAACTCCCCAGGTCAGTAGGTGTCCAATATGTTACTGGAGATCAGTGGAGAAATAACTCCAGAAAGAATGAAGGGATGGAGCCAAAGCAAATACAATACCCAGTTGTGGATGTGACTGGTAATAGAAGGAAGGTCCAATGCTATAAACAGCAATATTACATATGAACCTGGAATGTCAGGTCCATGAATCAAGGCAAATTGGAAGTGGTCAAACAAGAGATGGCAAGAGTGAAGGTCGACATTCTAGAAATCAGTGTACTGAAATGGACTGGAATGGGTGAATTTAACTCATATAGCCATTATATCTACTACTGCGGGCAGGAATCCCTTAGAAGAAATGGAGTAGCCATCATGGTCAACAAAAGAGTCTGAAATGCAGTACTTGGATGCAACCTCCGAAACAACAGAATGATTTCTGTTTGTTTCCAAGGCAAACCATTCAATATCACAGTGATCCAAGTCTATGCCCCAACCAGTAACGCTGAAGAAGCTGAAGTTGAACGGTTCTATGAAGACTTACAAGTCCTTTTAGAATTAACACCCAAAAAAGATGTCCTTTTCAGTATAGGGAAGTTAGAAGTTAGAAGTTAGAATTTAAGTTGCTCAGTCGTGTCTGATTCTTTGCAACCCCATGGACTGTAGCCCACCAGGCTCCTCCATCCATGGGATTCTCCAGGCAAGAATCCTGGAGTGGGTTGCCATTTCCTTCTCCAGGGGATGTTCCCGACCCAGGGATCAAACCCAGGTCTCCCGCATTAGAGGCAGACACTTTAACCTCTGAGACACCAGGGAAGCACTGGAATGCAAAAGTAGAAAGTCAAGAAACACCTGGAGTAACAGGCAAATTTGGCCTTGGAGTATGGAATGAAGCAGGCAAAGGCTAATAGAGTTTTGCCAAAAAACCACATTTGTCATAGGAAACACCCTCTTCCAACAACACAAGAGAAGACTCTACATATGGAGACCACCAGGTGGTCAACACCGAAATCATATTGATTATATTCTTTGCAGCCAAAGATGGAGAAGCTCTATACAGTCAGCAAAAACAAGACTGGGAGCTGACTGTGGCTCAGATCATGAACACCTTATTGCCAAATTCAGACTTTAATTGAAGAAAGTAGGGAAAACCACTAGATCATTCAGGTATGACCTAAATCAAGTCCCTTATGATTATACAGTGGAAGTGAGAAATAGATTAAAGGGACTAGATCTGATAGACAGAGTGCCTGATGAACTATGGATGGAGGTTTGTGACATTGTACAGGAGACAGGGATCAAGACCATCCTCATGGAAAAGAAATGCACAAAAGCAAAATGGCTGTCTGAGGAGACCTTACAAATAGCTGTGAAAAGAAGAGAAGTGAAAAGCAAAAGAGAAAAGGAAAGATATACGCATCTGAATGCAGAGTTCCATCAATAGCAAGGAGACATAACAAAGCCTTCCTCAGTGATCAATGGAAAGAAATAGAGGAATACAACAGAATGGGAAAGACTAGAGATCTCTTCAAGAAACTTAGAGATACCAAGGAAACATTTCATGCAATGATGAGCTCGATAAAGTACAGAAACGTTATGGATCTAACAGAAGCAGAAGATATTAAGAAGAGGTGGCAAGAATACACAGAAGATCCATACAGAAAAAAAGATTATGCTTACCCAGTGACTAATTGCTTTGATGTACTAGAATTAGAATATTCCTGCCTACCTCTAGAGTCCTATAATCCCTGTAATGGTAGACTTTTGCTCAGGGAGTTTCATTATCTAGTCAACTAGTTAGTGTCCCCTCTCTCTCTCTTTGTCACATTAGAAAAGGAGCTAAAGCTGGAAAAGATTGAAGGCAGGAGGAGAAGGGGACTAGAGAAGATCAGATGGTTGGATGGCATCACTGACTCAACAACAATATTTTAATTATATGTAATTGTTATTGAGATCATGGGTAATTTTGTGTTTCATTCACCTTGCTTTGCTTATATGTATATTTTCTCTACAAATGTATATCATGCTTCAGTGACATAATATAATTGGAACTCATCAAGTATAATACATTTTGTGGTCTTTTTAATATGAAAAAAATATTTCACCCACCTCCATTTACTTACTACTCATAAAATATGAAGTCTCATCTTACTTGTACACTAACATCAGGAAAATGATTTCAGTTTTGGTGAAAATTCTGCAAGACTGAAGAAAAGCAGTCTCATGCATACTCCATGATTGCTTTAACATGAATTTCTCCTGCAAATCCATGGGCAATGTATATGAACACATACTCAATTTTTTAATTTTTTTTTAAATAAAGTTAGATTGTATTGGTTATGCTTTCACATTTCATACTGTCTTTTAGAATTATTTATGTTTTTTAATTTCTTTAATGTCACAAACTATACTTTGAGATGTTCAAACATACAAGAAAAAAAGCTTATTAAAAGAAATATTCTGCAAGCAGTCTCTCTCAAGCTACTTATAGAATGATTACACAAAAAGTAAAATTACTGCTTTTGAGTACTAGGGGAAAAAATTAATGGCATCATAATTTATGCATGTGTTCCCAGTCATGTCCTGCACTGTGACCCTAGGGAATATAGCCTGCCGGGCTGAACTGTCCATGGGATTTCTCCAGACAAGAATAGTGGAGTGGGTTGCCATTTTCTCCTCCAGGGGATCTTCCTGACTCAGGAATCAAACCCACATCTCCTGCAGTTTCTGCACTGGCAGGTGAATTCTTTCCCTCTGAACCATCTAGGAAGCCCCTATCATAACTTATAGGCTAACTTTTTTAGGAAATATTGAGGTTAACTCTGAAATTTAAATGTAAATAAGATTTTAAAAAATCTTGATATATAGTTATCACACATATATTTGACTAGTTAAGCTTTGAAAACCAGTAAATTGGAGTGGTTCTTGAATATTCCTTTGGCTATCCCTTTCCTTCATTTCAAATCAATCAGAAAGTCTTGTAGACTTGATGTCTTAGATCTTTCCTGAAGGCCCCCTGCCACCCTATTTCTGCAGGCTTTGGGCTAATGCTCGTTAATTCTTCATTTGAGTACTCATATTCTGGACTCCCCTGTGACCATCCTCCACATTGCTGCCAGTTTGATTGTTCTGAAATGGAAATATGGTCATTCCTCTGTAATTCACTTGTGTCATTAACTTCCCAGAGCCTAGTTTGAAGTAAAATGCTTGTTGGCAGCATTTTCAAGAACTTTTGTGATTTTTTTCCCTGCTTCCTTCTCAGAACCATAGCTTGCCTGTCTGCAAAACCTCTTAGTTCCAGCCTTGCTGAATACTTTGTCATCATTCAAAGGTTTCATGAGTTTTAACTTCTCTGCAAGTTGCATCTTCTATTGTCAGTGTCTAGAATATATTACCTCTGCTTGATACTGAAAAGTAGAATTCATTTCTTTTTTTATTTATACTTTTTCTAAAGTTCATAATTAACAAGAATATGTTGTCATTTGAAAAACCTCAGTGCAAAAACTTGTACTTAATTTTTTGACCATACAATAATTTTATATTTCTATGTAAATGTTCTTTCATTTCCCATTTCAGAATTACTAAATGATAATATCACATCACTTATATTCTCAGATGATTTCACTAATGTTCTCCCAGCAAGCAAGTAGATAAAAACAAATGACACTCCTTAAGTTAAACATTTCCTCCTCTACCCCTTGCTGGGTATAGAATAAAGCTCTAATAAACATCTTCAGGTATTTTATGTGACAAACTGTCTGACATGCCCAGGAAATTCTTTAAGCCAGATACTTTTTATTCCCTAAATATGTTGAATGATGGTTGCTGCATGACAAGTACTCAAGTAATATTTGTTTAGAAAATTAAAGATGGCAAATAATTAAGAATAAACTGAATTTTGATTTTTTAGTGTTACTTAAAAATTTTAATCAAGATGACCTACGTATTCAGTTAATATTTAGGCTTGGTCATATTCTTGCTTAAATTGTATAGGAATTAACATACAGTTCACTCAAACACCATTTTTCTCTTCCTGTGTATTGGGTACTTTGTTATTTATTTGGGGGATTCAGATAAATATAACCCTGACTATTTAGTCAGTGTTTTCATATTATAAATGATTGATGACATAATAGTTTGTACTCTGTGTCATGTAATATTTAATCAGCTAATAAGTTACTTTATTAGCTGAAGTTTAATAATCTTATTTTGTGTATGTGTAAAATAAAGTGTAAAAAAATTAAAATACATTTGAAATATGTATTGCATAAGAACAGGGAAGCCTGGTGTGCTGCAACCATGGAGTTGCAAAGAATAAGACATGACTGAGCAACTGAACAACAGCAAAGATTTCCTAGTAAATCATATCATTATAGATCAAATCTTAGAGTTACAACAATATTAAAATTAATAAAATCAGTGTTTATTGAAATTATAGTAATTCTTATAAGATTTTTGAGTGATTTCCACTAGTGAATCACTATGAAGTAGTAGTTTTCAGCATTTGTTTATCATACTTCCAATGTGAAATCCACTCACAAAGAACTATGCATAGTGGCACACACTGTCCACTCTGGTTGCATCTCATGATACTTACTTTCCCTTCTCCCACTAAGACACTGAGTTCTTAGTTATTTTTCAGGGACCTTATCTCTGATCTTTGCATAATAATTTGATAAAAGTAATTTTTTGAAATATTAATCTGTTAGGACATGTTATGCAAGTGTCCTAAATTGGTTCTCTTGTATTACTATGATTATTGGTTTGGTACTGTTGCTATAACAAATTGCCACAAATTTAGAGACTTAAAATAACACAGGCATTACCTTGCAGTGTAGTTAGTCTGAAAGCTAGCTTTATTGGGTCTCAGAGGCTAAAGTCAAGGTGTCTATAGTCTGTGTTTCTTTGTTGTTGTTCAGTTGCTAAGTTGTGCCCAATTCTCTGTGTTCCCCAGTGGCTCAGTAGTAACAAATCTCCCTGCAATGTAGGAGACACAAGAAACATGGGTTTGAACCCGAGTGGGGAAAATCCCCTGAAGAAGGAGACTTTCTCACTCCAGTATTCTTGCCTGGGAAATTCCATGGCAGAGGAACCTAGCAGGCAACAGTCCATGGGGTCCCAGAGAATTGGACACAACTGAAGAGAGTGAGCACAGTGAGTGCTTTGAGATCCCGTGGACTGTGTTCCCTTCTTGACACTTTAAGGGAGAATCCACTTCCAGGCTTACATGAGTGATTGGTAGCATTCACTTCCTTGTGGTTGAGAATTTAAGGTCCCTGTTTTCTTAATGGTTATTGGCTAGGGATCAGGGATCCTTCTCAGATTCTAGACACCACTAGCCTTCCTTGGCTCCTGACCCCATTCTTTCATCATCTTCAACCTATCAGCTCAGTTCACTTCAGTCGCTTAGTCGTGTCTGACTTTTTGTGACCCCATGAATCACAGCACACCAGGCCTCCCTGTCCATCACCAACTCCCGGAGTTTACCCAAACCCATGTCCATTGAGTCGGTGATGCCATCCAGCCATCTCATCCTCTGTCATCCCCTTCTCCTTCTGCCCCAATCCCTCCCAGCATCAGAGTCTTTTCCAATGAGTCAACTCTTCTCATGAGGTGGCCAAAGTATTGGAGTTTCAGCTTTAGCATCAGTCCTTCCAATGAACACCCAGGATTGATCTCCTTTAGGATGGACTGGTTGGATCTCCTTGCAGTTCAAGGGACTCTCAAGAGTCTTCTCCAACACCACAGTTCAAAAGCATCAATTATTTGGCACTCAGCTTTCTTCACAGTCCAACTCTCACATCCATACATGACCACTGGAAAAGCCATAGCTTTGACTAGATGGACCTTTGTTGGCAAAGTGATGTCTCTGATTTTGAATATGCCATCTAGGTTGGCCATAACATTTCTTCCAAGGAGTAAGCGTCTTTTAATCTCATGGCTCCAATCACCATCTGCAGTGATTTTGGAGCCCCCAAAAATAAAGTCAACCACTGTTTCCACTGTTTCTCCATCTATTTCCCATGAAGTGATGGGACCGGATGCCATGATCTTCATTTTCTGAATGTTGAGCTTTAAGCCAGCTTTTTCACTCTCCTCTTTCATTTACATCAAGAGGCTTTTTAATTCCTCTTCACTTTCTGCCATAAGAATGGTGTCATCTGCATATCTGAGGTTATTGATATTTCTCCTGGCAATCTTAATTCCAGCCTGTGCTTCTTCCAGCCCAGTGTTTCTCATGATGTACTATGAAAATAAGTTAAATAAGCAGGGTGACAAAATACAGCCTTAGCGTACTCCTTTTCCTCTTTGGAACCAGTCTGTTGTTCCATGTCAAGTTCTAACTGTTGCTTCCTGACATTTTAGGTCCATTCAGATAATCCATGATAACCTTCCTCATATAAATCAATGGGTTGGTAACCTTAATTGCAGGTATAGATTCCATGTATCAAGACTCTTCTCAGCAGTATCCGTATCAATGCTTTGCTGAACAGTTACAGAATACAAAATCTTGGGGGGATAGTTTTACAGTTCTGTCAACCACATCATGCAATGATTTTTTTTTCTTCTTCTTCCATAAAGCATATTTAATAAGTTAGCTATAAATATTGAGCATTTTTTGAGCACTTTATCCTATGATTACATCTTTTCTTAAAGAAAGAGTCAAAACAAGGGAGGAAAACACTAAAGAACACCCTTTTTTACAAGTCTCTCTCTCTCATTCTCCTCCTCTTCTTCCTCCTCTCTCTTAGATATATTGTTGTTGGTATAAGTTGTTCTTAAATATTCAGCTTCTGACCAATGCCATTGAAGTCTCAGGCAATTTCCAGCTTCCTGCTCTGCCATCTTTAACATGTGGATTTCATTCCCCTATTCATAGAAAGGCTGATGATCTTCTGACAACCTGCCATTATTCCAAGCATAAAGAAGAGGAAAGGGTGAAAAAAAAGTGTCTAAGGGCACAAACGCAAATGCAGATTTATGGAGCCTTGCCATTTTTCAAAACATTCCCCAAATCCATTCAATGACTTGTTTTCATCTCATTGTTGGAACTATGCCGCAGTGCTTTCCCTAGATGAAAGAATTTCAACTAGGGAAAGAGTGGGCTGAATAGATTGGGCTGGTAAATATCACTGTGTCTGACACACTGTAGTAGACAAAAGACATTACAGTTTATATTGATTTCTTTTTTTTAGTAAATCTTGCTTGTGTGCTCAGTTACTTCAGTCATGTCTAACTCTTTGCAACCCTCAGACTGCAGCCCACCAGGCTGTAGGGGGTTGTCATGCCCTCCTCCAGGGCATCCAACATGTATCTCCTGCATTGACAGATTCTTTACCACTGAGCTACCTGGGAAAGCCTGGTAAATCTTAGTTCATATGTAGTATCTTGTTTTTGCAGTCACTCAGTCATGTCTGACTCTGCAACCCCATGGATTGCAGCATATCATGCTTTCCTATCCTTCACTATCACTCAGAGTTTGCTCAGACTCATGTCTACTGTGTTGATGATGCCATCCAACCATCTCATCCTCTGTCACTCCCTTCTCCTCCTGCTCTCAGTCTTTCCCAGAATCAGGGTCTTTTCCAATGAATCAGCTCTTCACATCAGGTGGCCAAAGCATTGGAGCTTCAGCTTCAGCATCAGTACTTTCAATGAATATTCAGGGTTAATATCCTTTGGGAAATCAAGACTAACTTGTTGGATCTCCTTGCAGTCCAGGGGAATCACAGGAGTCTTCTCCAGAATCACAGTTTGAAAGAGTCAATTCTATGGCATTCAGCCTTCGTTGTGGTCCAATTCTCACAACCAGACATGAATACTGGAAAAACCATTGCTTTAACCATATGGACCTTTTTTGGCAAAGTGAAGTCCCTGTTTATTAATACACTGTCTAAGTTTCTCATAGCTATTCTTCCAAGGAGCAAACGTATTTTAATTAAATGGCTGCAGTTACCATCTGCAGTGATTTCAGAGTCCGAGAAAATAGTCTCTCACTGTTTTCATTTTTGCCCCATCTATTTGCCATGAAGTGATGGGACTGGATACTATGATTTTAGTTGTTTGAATGTTAAGTTTTAAGCCAGCTATTTTCACTCTCTTCTTTAATATTCATCAAGAAGCTCTTTCATTCCTCTTTGCTTTCTCCCATAAGGGTGGTGTCATCTGCATATGTTAAGTTATTGATATTTCTCTCTACAATCTTGATTTCATCTTAATCTTTATCCATGTAATATTTATGCTGTTTTAAATTAATCTTTCCAAAAATGAAAAATTTTATTGTTAACTTTATAGAATTAAGTCAAAGACATCGAGTGTTAGAAATCCAATGCACTGTATATTTTGTTGACAAATATCTGTATCATCAAAGCTATAGTTTTTTCCAGTAGTCATGTATGGATGTGAGAGTTGGATCATAAAGAAGGCTGAGTGCCAAAGACTTGATGCTTTTGAACTGTGATGTTGGAGAAGACTTTTGAAAGTCCCTTGGACAGCAAGGAGATCAAACTGGGCCATCATAAAGGAAATTAGTCCTGAATTGGAAGGACTGATACTGAAGCTGAAGCTCCAATACTTTGGCCACATGATGCAAAGAACTAATTCATTAGAAAAGACCCTGATGCTGGGTAAGATTGAAGGCAAGAGGAAAAGGGGACGACAGAGAATGAGATGGTTGGATGGTGTCACCTACTTGATAGACATGAGTTGGAGCCAGCTCCAGGAGTTGGCTATGGACAGAAAAACCTGGCATGCTTCAATCCATGGGGTCATAAGGAGTTGTACATGACTGAGTGACTGAACAGAACTGAATATATTTTGAAGTGTAGAATAGAATGAATTTATGACCTTTTTTCTTAGCACAAATGATAATAAGCTTTTAACTTAACTTTCTGTCATGTTCTTTTCCGTAGTTTTCCTAAAATGAGGATAAGTTAAGCAAAGACAAAGGAGAAGGTAGTGGCGGAGTTTGAGATGGTTGGATGGTCCATTGGACCAGCTCTGTGGACAAGAGTTTGAGCAAATTCTGGGCAACTGGGAAGAACAGGAGAGCCTGTCCTGCTACAGTTCATGGGGTTGCAGGAATTGGACACAAGTTAGCAACTGAATAACAGCAACAGTATATTCTAATCCATTTAAGATTTATGCATCTGATTTTGTGGATTTTTGTGACTAACCTAAAAAATAGCATTTCTATAACAGAAGCTGATTAATAGCAACAGCAAATTTAAGGCATATTATTTTATACTTTCAGTGATCTTAGTCCTTGCACTTAAAAAAAAAAAAAAAAAGCCCCATATCAATAAACACTATTGAGAGGACTTTGCAATGTAACCAAAATATAAACAATGTTTTTTTACTTCACCATTCTCTTGTCTGGGTGGCATAGTGTAGATGATGAGTCATAAAAAAATTGAGATTCAAAGCAATTATTTTCCAAACTACTTGGCACTGAAAAAATTGTAGTCATTTGGAAGTATGTAAGTCTCTGAACCAAATGCACTTACTATTATATAAAATGCCAGAGTCAAAAAACATAATAGTTATCCCTGAATTTCAAGGACAAATCATTTAGCGACAATAAATTTTAAGTCCTTGAGCATTTATTGTAGAGCATACTAAAAATGGGAATATGCAACTGACTATATATCCCCCCAACAACACATTGATTTTCAGCTATTTCAATAATGGAATAGATCTTAGTGTAGGACTGCTCTGTGATAGAAGCAATCATTCTAAGTGAGGTTTAGATTTAAAGCTATGTCAAGTTGTGAGGAAATTACTAAGTACTTCTAAAAAGTTTCCTTTTTAATCTGTTGCAACTTTGTTTACAATATTCTAAGGGTTTATTCCAAAGGTCTTTCATCATAAAATATTTTCAGGGTAACATTTATTATTATGTGACAATTCAAGCAGGTAATACATAAGGAAGAATTTACAATTCATCAGAGTCAGATGTGAAGTTGTCTTTCTTAGAAAGTAACAACTAAGAGATGACTAAGGCTCCAAATAATACAATAGTACTGTTACATGTAGATAAAACATGTCATTAAAACAAGAAAAAACTAAACAAAATTGGTAGATACAGCATGTTCTTAAAAACAACACAAAACAAAACCAAATTGGTAGGACTCCAAAAGGGCAGATTCTTAAAAAAGGATGAGTGCCAGCTGCAATGCCATGTGAAACAACCTTGGACCGAGAAAACTAGGGGAATCTACATGCCCTGAAAGAATCTTGCTTCATGAACCCCATCGGATTCCCACAGCAAAGGTCAACTAGAAGCACTTATAGTGATTCAGACTGGAGAGGGGAATACAGCCCTTTGGATGGGACAAGTATACACATTCTAATCTTTCCTTTATTCGACCACAAGACCTCTTTTTTAATCTGACTATTCATTGGAAGGACTGACACTAAGGCTGAAACTCCAATACTTCAGCCATGCGATGTGAAGAACTGACT
The DNA here is from genome assembly GCF_023091745.1 of Budorcas taxicolor. NCBI lineage: Eukaryota > Metazoa > Chordata > Mammalia > Artiodactyla > Bovidae > Budorcas > Budorcas taxicolor. The sequence continues at coordinate 48,670,241 of NC_068929.1, read as the reverse complement.
CATTGGAAAAGACCCTGATGCTGGGAAAGATTGAAGGCAGGAGGAGAAGGGGATGACAGAGGATGAGATGGCTGGATGGCATCACTGACTCAATGGACATGAGTTTGAGCAAGCTCCAGGAGTTGGTGATGTACAAGGAAGCATGGAGAGCTGCAATCCATGTAATCACAAAGAGTCTGACATGACTGAGCAACTGAACTGAACTGAACTGTGATAGGTGTAATGATCATTTGAAGGTAGAAGCTGATTAATCATATTTATATTCTAAATTCACAGGAAATCACTACAAACTTTATAAGAGATATATAAGTAATAAATCAACACTGGAAGTAAAATGATACAGTAAATAATGTTTATTTAGTGCAAAAGAAGGTAGAGGAAGAGTATATAAAGATTAAATTCAGTTCACTTCAGTCGCTCAGTTGTGTCCGACTTTGCGACCCCATGAACTGCAGTACACCAGGCCTCCCTGTCCATCACCAACTCCTGGAGTTTACCCAAACTCATGTCCATAGAGTCGCTGATGCCATCCAACCATCTTATCTTCTGTTGTCCCCTTCTCCTGCCGTTAATCTTTCGCAACATCAGGGTCTTTTCAAATGAGTCAATTCTTCACATCACCTGGCCAAAATATTAGTTTCAGCTTCAACATCAGTCTTTCCAATGAACAACCAGGACTGATCTCCTTTAGGATGGACTGGTTGGATCTCCTTGCAGTCCAAGGGACTTTCAAGAGTCTTCTCCAACACCACAGTTGAAAAGCATCAATTCTTCGGTGCTCAGCTTTCTTTATAGTCCAACTCTCACATCCATACATGACCACTGCAAAAGCCATAGCCTTGACTAGACAGACCTTTGTTGATAATGTAATATCTCTGCTTTTTAATATGCTGTCTAGGTTGGTCATAACTTTCCTTTCAAAAAGTAAGCATCTTTTAATTTCATGGCTGCAATCACCATCTGCAGTGATTTTGGAGCCCCCCAAAATAAAGTCAGCCACTGTTTCCACTGTTTCCTCATCTATTTGCCATGAAGTGATGGGACCAGATGCCATGACCTTAGTTTTCTGAATGTTGAACTTTAAGCCAACTTTTTCACTCTCCACTTTCACTTTCATGAAGAGGTTTTTCAGTTCCTCTTCACTTTCTGCGAAAGGGTGAAGGGTGGTGTCATCTGCATATCTGAGGTTATTGACTTCTTCTGGCAATCTTAATTCCAGCTTGTGCTTCTTCCAGCCCAGCTTTTCTCATGATGTACTCTGCATACAAGTTAATAAGCAAGATGACCATATCAGCCCTGACGTACTCCTTTTCCTATTTGGAACCAGTCTGTTGTTCCATGTCCAGTTCTAACTGTTGCCTCCTAACCTGCATACAGGTTTCTCAAGAGTCAGGTCAGGTGGTCAGGTATCCCCATCTCTTTCAGAATTTTCCACAGTTTATTGTGATCCACACAATCAAAGGCTTTGGCATAGTCAATAAAGCAGAAATAGATGTTTTTCTGGAACTCTCTTGCTTTTTTCATAATTCAGCGAATGTTGACAATTTGATCTCTGGTTCCTCTGCCTTTACTAAAACCAGCTTGAACATCTGGAAGTTCATGGTTCATGTATTGCTGAAGCTTGGCTTGGAGAATTTTGAGCATTACTTTACTGGTGTGTGAGATGAGTGCCAATTTGCGGTAGTCTGAGCATTCTTTGGTATTGCCTTTCTTTGGGATTAGAATGAAAACTGAATTTTTCCAGTCCTGTGGCCATGCTGAGTTTTCCAAATTCGCTGACATATTGAGAGCAACACTTTCACAGCATCTTCTTTAGGATTTGAAATAGCTCAACTGGAATTCCATCACCTCCACTAGCTTTGTTCATAGTGATATTACCTAAGGCCCGCTTGACTTCACATTCCAAGATATCTGGCTCTAGTTGAGTGATCACACCATCGTGATTATCTGAGTCGTGAAGAACCTTTTTGTATAGTTCTTCCGTGTATTCTTCCCACCTCTTGTTAATATCTACTGCTTCTGTTAGGTCCATACCATTTCTGTCCTTATTGAGCCTATCTTTTGCATGAAATGTTCCCTGATATCTCTAATTTTCTTGAAGAGATCTCTAGTTTTTCCTGTTATGAATACAAAACATCTAGCAAGGTTTTGATCCAACTATATCCATAATGACACTGCATATGAATGGCTTAAGTATAATATTTTTAAGACTAAAATTGTCAGATTGGATCAAATGTCAAGATCCATTTCTACATTGTCTGTTAGAAATGCAGCTAATATATATTGTTAAAGATAAGCTAAAAGTAAAAATATGGAGAAAAAAATGCCTTGTAGATATCACCCAAAACCTGGAATAGCTTTTTAATACCGGAAAAAGCAGTCATTGGAGAAAATAATGTTATTATGAATAAAAATAGGACAGTGTATCATCATTAAATGTCAACTCTCTAATAAGGCATAAGTATTGCAAATATATATATTTGTAATAGCAAAATATCAAAATAAATGAGGCAAAAAAGAAGGTTAGTAGAACAAGTAGGCAATTCAAAAAAATATTTGGAGTAATCAATAATTGTTTCCTAGTAACTGATAGAACAAGTAGTCAGAAAGTTAAGGAGAGTATAAAAGACTTGAATGCTATCAACCAAATAGTCCTAATTGACATTTATAGAACAAATCACCCAAGAACAATAGAATACACCTTATTTTCAAAGACATATAAATATTCAACAGGACAGACTAAATTAAGCCATTAAAAAGATCTCAAACAATTTAAAAGGGTAGAAACCACAGCTACATTTTAGTAGCATAATAGAATTTAAGTCAAAGGGAAATGTATATAAAAAATTCTAAAATATTTATATATTAAACATCCTGTTTTCAAGTAATTCAGGGTTAAAGAGGAAGTTTAAAAGAATTTAGAAAATAGTTGGTATCAGATATAGTTAGCACATCAAAATATGTGGGATACAACTAAAGTAGTGTTTTCTGGGTATTTCATAGTGTAAAATATTTATATTAGGAAAGAAGAAATGTCTCAGATCAATAATCTAATTTTTCATCTTAAGAAAGTTGTAGAGAAGAGTAAAGCAAATTAAACCCAAAGGAAATAGAAAAAAGAAGTTCTAAAGAATGGAGAAGAAATTAATTAAATTGAAGATAGAAAAAATAATAATATCAATGCAAGTAATATTACATTTGTTGAAAAGTTTAATAAAATTGACAAACTTCTGGTTACAGTGACCAAGAAAAAAGAAAGAATTTTCCATGAGAATGAAAAATTGCCAATATCAAGAATGGAAAATAAAGGGATATTACTACTGACAGCATCAGTTCTAAGAGGAATCCATTTTTTGGTAAATTGGCTTTAGGGACGGCCTGTAACCTGAGCATTATCAGAGAGTTGGATTTCAGAGTCATAGATTTGCAGTTCTTAGTTAAATCCATTCTTGGATTTTGGAGGAAATTGAAGACAATTCTCATGATCACAACTTTGAAAACCTCCATTTTATACAAATCAAAGGAAGATTGACTGTTCTAGATGACCAATGAATTCAATCTGTGATCTTTTATTAGATCTTGGATTAGAGCTAACCAATAAAAACAACTAGAAAAATATTCAATGGCATATTTGGGGGAAATTGTTTCATTGAACATATGACATATATATTAAAGAACATTTTGTATATCAGGTTTAAATTTTCTGTGTGTGATAATTACATTGCAATTAGATAAATATCTTTTTTTTAACAAATGAAACACAAGCTAAAATATTTTTGTGAAATTTCAAAAACTTAGTTTTAAATAATTGATAAATACATAATTCAGTAGAGAGATTGGAATGGCTATGTACACATTGCTAAATTTAAAGTGAATAACCAACAAGGACTTATTGTATAGCACATGGAACTATGCTCAATAACATGTAGCAGCTTGGATGGGAAGGAGAGTTTGGGGGGGATGAATACATGTATATGTGTAGCTGAGTCCCTTTGCTATTCACCTGAAACTGTCATAGCAGTGTTAATCAGATATACCCCAATACAAAACAAGAAGTTCAAGAAAAATTTGTAATTCAAAATGTGCACTGTTGTCAGTGTATATGTTTAGACAGATAGTGAAAAATAAAGGATTTTGTATAGTAAACAGTGAAATCTGGAAAATCTAGGTAAAGAATATAAAAATGCAAACTTCTAATTTTTGAAGCCAGATGCTAAAGAATTTGCCTGCAATATGGGAGACCTGGATTCAATAGCTGGGTCAGGAAGATCCCTTAGAGAAGGGATAGGCTATCCACTCCAGCTTTTTTGCCTGGAGACTTCCATGGACAGAAGGAGCCTGGTGAGCTACAGTCCATCAGCTATAGCTAATGGTACAGTCAGGCACGGTTGAGCGATTAACAGTTTTAATTTCTTTGTTTTTTTTTTTTTTTTAATGAAATCTGAAAATCTAGATAAGGGATGTAGGAATGTAAACTTCTAATTTCTGAAGGTCACATATTTTTATACTAAAATTTGAGTTAAAATAACTATTGAATACAGTGAATTCTTATAGTCAGCAGCTTATAAAAAGCCAACTCACTTCACACTCCTTATAATTATTTTTGTCATCACACTGCTCAAGTGCCTTAGCCATTATGAATCTCAACCCTTCGTATTCCACCTGTGTCTCACTCAGATTACAGGTACAAGTTTTAGTGATTGTGGTGCTGCATGGTGTCCTTATTCCTTTCCGTTGAGGATAAAATTCAGTTTGAAAATTCCACCCTGAAGATTAGCATTCTAAGTACAAACTCGTAGTTTAATTTTTTTCAGAAATCTGAGCCTGAGGCAGAGGAATTATATTCAATTCCAGGGAGCAGAAGTAAAAGATGAAGTGGCAGAAAAGAAGGGAGAGACAATACAAGTATAGATTATTGAATTGCCTACAGCTAAGTAAGATAAATTGCAGAATACTGGGATTACTCTTGAGAATCCATACTATCTTCATTCAGGATCCTTCTATTAGAAGGGATAATAGAAAATAACTTATCCACAAATTCATGAATCCTACTATTCAAAGTCAACCCCATGGGGCATTAACTCCCACATACTTCCAGAATGTGCAAATGAACCTGCCAAAGAGGTCCTGAACAGCTCAGAGAAGTCCTCAGACAGGAAGTAGGAACCTGGCTTGGGCATTTCGCAAAACACTGTCAAGTTGTGCACCTGTGAAGATTTTCGTGGTTCAAGCAAATTTAATGGTCACCCTGGGAACAGGAACAAGAGAAAGTGAGGGGAGAACATGCGAAGGATGGAGCATTGCATATATGTGTGTGTGTCAGGGAGGAGGGCATGTGGGTGGCAGAGACTGGATTTACGGAGTCCTTTGTAACATGCAACAGTGGACGCCATCAGTTGTCATTTCTGAGATTAGGCTGTAAAAAGACTGGCTTCCATCTTGGGTTTCTTTCACATTATTTTCAGTTTGATCACTACATTGTGCCATGTAGTGAAGCCGTCCTTGAGAAGTCTCATGTGTCTTGAGGGACTGAGACTTGTTAGCAAGCATATGAATGCATTTGTAGTTGGGTTTATTCCACCCCTCCCCCACCTTGAGTCTGTAGGTGTGACCATAGCAACAGGTGGCATATAGCTTGAATATAATTTCAGGATTGATCTCTAGACAGAGGCATTTAACTAAGTCACTCTGATTCCTCATCCCCAGAAACTAGTAGAAAATACCTATTTATTGTTAAAGACCATTAAATTGGGGGTTTACAAAACAGAGACATTACTTTGCCAACAAAGGTCTGTATAACATAAACTATGGTTTTTCCAGTAGTCATGTATGGATCTGAGAGTTGGGCCATAAAGAAGGCTGAGCACTTAAGAATTGATGCTTTTGAACTGTGGTGTTCGAGAAGACTCTTGAGAGTCTCTTGGACTGCAAGGAGATCACACCAGTCAATCTTAAAGGAAATCAATCCTGAATATTCTGGAAGGACTGATGCTGAAAGCTGAAGCTGAAGCTTCCATACTTTGGCCACCTGATGCGAGGACCGACACATTGGAAAAGACTCTGATGCTGGGAAAGATTCAAGGCAGGAGGAGAAGGAGAAGACAGAAGACCAGATGGTTGGATAGCATCACCGAGTAGATGGACATGAATTTGAGCAAGCTTTGGGAGATGGTGATAGACAGGGAAGCCTGGCATGTTGCAGTCAATGGGGTTGCAAAGAGACACACTACTGAGTGACTGAACAACAACAACAAATTGGGGGAAGGCTATTTCTTATATAGCAGTAAATTATATACCCTTCTATCTCATCCCCCTTTATGGTCTGTGTCTCAGGCATCTTGTCCTAGGCTCTCAAGTGCACCCTGTTTCCCCTCATGTCTAGAGCTTTCAAATAGTGCCACCCAAGTGAAATAATAGCCTTTAATATTAATACTTCAAGTTAACTGCAGTTGTTCTCTAAAATCTGAACTGCTTATCACATACCCCATGCCATACTTTAAAAATGTTCTCTATTTTCTTAATGGAAACTTTCACAATTTGGAATTATATTTTTGTATGATTATTTAACAAATGTCTGAGTTTTCCAGTTGGACTGTAAGCTTACCGAGGCAAGGTTTCCCTTTTTTGTTTTTTAACTCTGGCACTCAACATAGTGCTTGACAGAGTTCTTGATCAGTATATAGTTTTCAATTAACATATGATTATATGATTAAATGAGAGGCATCAGTGGTGCAAAATTTTAACTATTTACAGATATATTGCCTGGCAATCATAGTAATTAATAAAAATATAAGTAATGTGCTAAATTGGCAATCCAATTATATATCAAAATTAATTTTTCTAATAAAATTAACAAATAAGAAATATAGAAGGAAACAATCACTTGTTGCAGTAGAATAAAAATTTAAAATTAACAGTCCCAAAACTGCGGATATTGGCAATTTGATCTCTGGTTTCTCTGCCTTTTCTAAAACCAGCTTGAACATCTAGAAGTTCACAGTTCACATGTTGCTGAAGCCTGGCTTGGAGAATTTTGAGCATTACTTTACTAGCGTGTGAGATGAGTGCCATTGTGCGGTCATGTGAGCATTCTTTGGCATTGCCTTTCTTTGGGACTGGAATGAAAACGGATCTTTTCCAGTCCTGTGGCCACTGCTGAGTTTCCCAAATTTGCTGGCATATTGAATGCAGCACTTTCACAGCATCATCTTTCAGGATTTGAAATAGCTCAACTGGAATTGCATCACTTCCACTAGCTTTGTTTGTAGTGATGCTTTCTAAGGCCCACTTGACTTCACATTCCAGGATGTCTGGCTCTAGGTGAGTGATCACACCATCGTCATTATCTGGGTCATGAAGATCTTTTTTGTACAGTTCTTCTGTGTATTCTTGCCACATCTCCTTAATATCTTTTTCTTCCTGTAGGTCCCTACCATATCTGTCCTTTATTGTGTCCATCTTTGCTTGAAATGTTCCGTTGGTATCTCTAATTATCTTGAAGAGATCTCTAGTCTTTCCCGTTCTATTGTTTTCCTCTATTTCTTTGCACTGATCACTGAGGAAGGCTTTCTTATCTCTCCTTGCTATTCTTTTGAACTCTGCATTCAAATTGGTACATCTTTCCTTGTTATTATAGTTAACTCTTACAGCTAGCATTGCTTCTGCATTGTCAAATCTGATTAACTATTTGTGTTAAGCAGTTTTTTCTGAGTGGTAAATTAGTACATAGAGTCTTTGAAAAGTGTTTCTCATTAGAATTACCCCAGGATTCTTGTCAGGATTTAGTTTCTTGTGAATCCCATTAAGGTATTTGGAATTGAGGACCTGGGACACATATTTTAAAAAGAAACCCAAGTGATTTTTCACCCACACTCAAGTTATAATTTATAAAATTCACCGTATTAGCTTGTGAATTAAAGTTGCATTCTCTGTGGGATTTCTATTCTACACCCAATTTAAATCTAGGATATGTCTATTTCTAATTCATTTCAAGCCAATTAACTTTCCTTATTTACTAATAAAATTCACATTTACTTTATTAGTGTATTTTTCTTACTTAATTTAAGAAAACCACTTTTAATGTGAACGCATTAATCAAAGCTTTCATTTTAATTAATGATACACTGAATTCCAGAAAATTGGTATGTGATTTTATTAAAATTAATTATAATGAAGTTAAAACAATCACCTTTAAAAATGTGCATGTCCTTCTAACAGGGATTAGATTTCAATGGCTACTTTACATATTTCCATACATAACTTAGAGAACCCTAATGTATATTAAACCCTGATTGCTATTGACTGTTTTTGCTGTTCCTTCACTGTGATAATACTATACCTAAAAGGAATGAGAGACTTAGGGGTTTGAAATGGCTAAAAGTGAATGTGCAAGTCGCTCAGTCATATCCAACTCTTTGCTACTCCATGGACTATAATCCATGAAATTCTCCAAGCCAGAATACTGGAGTGGGTAGCCTTTCCCTTCTCCAGGGGATCTTCCCAAGCAAGGGATCAAACCCAGGTCTCCCGCATTGCAGGTAGATTCTTTACCAGCTGAGTCACACGGGAAGTCCTTGAAATGGCTAAAGGCATGTGCTCATCTCTTCACTCAAAAATCACATTGAAATTGCAGAATACTCACAAAATAAAATAAACAGTTAAAAACTTGGAGGTCCTGAAAAATCTAGAGGAGTCCCTTGTAAAACTAATTATTGGGTTATTTCTGAAGGATACAGAGCCAACAAGATCAGATTCACTTTAGAGGATAACCTAATCTGAAGCTCAATAAAAGCAAAATTAAGAAACTTCAAAATATTTGTGATTTTAAATATCCTAAAATGCATTAGGTCAAGAAATAGTTTGGAAACTAGAGAAGATTGTCTTATAGCCAAGTATGAAATATATTACTTGTACCAGTAACTTCTTATCATTTTCTGTGTCTAGAGAATTTGTCCTAGAATGCTCTCCCAAGACATCAAGTATGGCAGATTCCCAGAGTGTTCAAGCTGGAAAGGGAAGGTAAAAGGTGCTTAGGAAAACTTCTGATGATTAACATATAAGTGGCTATTTCTTCCTGCTCAACAGAAAAGTGAGACCAGACTCAAATTCATAATTGCAACCACAGCTAGAAATCAAGTAAAGTAAAAGTGCATCTGCTGTTTGGAAAAGAAAGGAACATTTAGTGTTGTGCTGAGTGAATAAAAATAAGCCACTTCAACTGCTAATATTGATCAGTGTTAACTATTGCTATAAATTTACACAGAAAAATCCATAATGACCAAACATCTGGGAGAACATAGAAAAGGAGCACTAGCTGGAGCAAGTGAAATAACTATTAATGAAAGAAATTAATATTAAAAAGTAGAAAATAGAAAAAAAATAATAGAAAAAATACACAAATAATAATTATCTTTATTTAGTAGTTTTGAGAAGGTAGCATTTCTGCAAAACATGAATATAAAACTTTTTAAAGGGAGCTTGGCAATTTAAAATAGATGCAAATGCAACCTCAGTAATATGGATCCTACTGAGGAATGTTGCTGTTTGGTCACTAAGCTGTGTCTGACCTGAAAACCCACGGACTGCAACATGCCAGGCTTCCCTGTCCTTCACTACCTCCCAGAGTTTGTTCAAATTCATGTCCATTGAGTCAGTGATGCTGTTGAACAATCTCATCCTCTGCCACCTGAGGAACAGATATACTATAAGAGAAAAAGGATCAGGATACATGTGAAAGAACCCTGCACTGAAGAAATTATGAGTGTCTACATGTCCTGGAGGACTCTTTCTTCCTGAAGCTCATTGGCCTGTCACAGCAAAGGTCTGAATATCAACTAAGAAGTGCTTATCATGGCATCTGGTCCCATCACTTCATGGGAACTAGATGGGGAAACAGTGGAAATAGTGTCAGACTTTATTTTGGGGGGCTCCAAAATCACTGCAGATGGTGACTGCAGCCATGAAATTAAAAGACGCTTACCCCTTGGAAGAAAAGTTATGACCAACCTAGATAGTATATTCAAAAGCAGAGACATTACTTTGCCGACTAAGATCCATCTAGTCAAGGCTATGGTTTTTCCAGTAGTCATGTATGGATGTGAGAGTTGGACTGTGAAGAAGGCTGAGCATCGAAGAACTGATGCTTTAGAAGTGTGGTGTTGGAGAAGACTCTTGAGAGTCCCTTGGACTGCAAGGAGATCCAACCAGTCCATTCTGAAGGAGATCAACCCTGGGATTTCTTTGGAAGGAATGATGCTGAAGCTGAAACTCCAGCACTCTGGCCACCTCATGCGGAGAGTTGACTCATTTGAAAAGACTTTGATGCTGAGAGGGATTGTGGGCTGGAGAAAAAGGGGACGACTGAGGATGAGATGGCTGGATGGCATCACTGACTCGATGTATGTGAGTCTGAGTGAACTCTGGGAGTTGGTGATGGACAGGGAGGCCTGGCGTGCTGTGATTCATGGGGTTGCAAAGAGTCGGACACGACTAAGTGACTGAACTGAACTGAACTGATGGTGATGCAGACTGAAGAACGAAAAAAATAAAGAAGGAATTACATCATAATAAAACCTAGATTTACTCTGTATTAAAAATTAGTAGACAGAGACATCACTGTGCCTACAATGGTCCATATAGTCAAAGCTATGGTTTCTCCATTAGTCATGTACACATGTAAGAGTTGGACCATAAAGAAGGCTGACTGCTGAAGAATTAATGATTTCAAGCTGCAGTGCTGGAAAAGACTCCTTAGAGTCCCTTGGATAACAAGGAAATCAAACCAGTCAATCCTAAAGGAAATCAACCCTGAATATTCATTGGAAGGATTGATGCTGAGGCTGAAGCTTCAGTACTTTGGCCACCTGATGCAAAGAGTTCACTCACTGGAAAAGACCAGATGCTAGAAAAGATTGAAGGCAGGTGGAGAAGAAGGTGACAGAGGATGAGAATGTTGGATGGAATCAGCAACTCAATGAACATGAGTCTGAGCACACTCCAGGAGATAGTGAAGGACAAGGCAGCCTGACATGCTTCAGTACATGGGGTTGCAGAGTCAGGACTTAGTGACTGAAAAACAACAACTAAAATTGTCTACCAATGCCCCTTTATATATTGGCTTCCCAGGTGGCACAAAAGTCATAAAGAGCCCACCTCCCAATGCAGGAGACATAAAAGAGGCAAGTTCCATCCTTGAGTTGGGAAGATCCTCTGGAAGAGGAAATGACAACCCACTCCAGTATTCATGCCTGCAGAATCCCAAGAACAGAAGTGCCTAGCAGTTACAGTCTATAGGGTCATAAAGAGTTGAACAACTTGTGTCTAAGACATGAATATCATTCAGTCTATTCAAGCAACTATAATGTCTTCACACATACAATAAAGGCACTAAAATATTCTTACTAAATTTGGATAAATGGCAACCATATGGATTATGAGCCAATGAATATATAATATGAAAAAAAAAAAGTTCCCAGAAAGACACTGATGTCTAAAGAAGTAACTAACAACTAAAAAAAAAAAAAAAAAAAAAAAAATTAGCTAAGCCTTCAGTCAAAAGGATAACATAAGAATAATTTTCCCAAGTCATAAAAAGTTTCTACAGTAATTCAGCAGAAACGTTGCTTAAAACAAGCAAGTAAAGTGAAAGTGCAAGTCGCTCAGTCATATCCAACTCTTTGAAACTCTATGGACTGTATAGTCCAGGAATTCTCCAGGCCAGAATGCTAGAAAGGGTAGCCTTTCCCTTCTCCAGGGGATCTTCCCAATCCAGGGATCAAACCCAGGTTTCCTGCACTGCAGGCAGATTCTTTACAAGCTGAGCCACAAGGGAAGCCCCTGCAAAAACCAAGCAAACTATATTCCATTTATTCTCTCACAGTGCTGGAGGCCAGATGAAAATCAGTATTACTTATTGGGAATCATGGTGGTGGCATTACCATGGTTCCTCCAGAGACTCTAAAGCAGAATATTTTCCTTGACTCTTCTAGTTTCCGCAGTGTAGGCATCCTGTCAAATATGGTCCATTGCTCCAATCTTCATGGCCAGCATCTTTAAATCTCTCTGTGTAATGGCATTACACACATACGTGTGATGGCATTTAGAGCATACTGGTGGCATTAGTGGTAAAGAACCACCTGCCAAAGCAAGAGACATGAGAGGCACAGTTTCGGGTCCTAGGTCAGGAAAATCCGCTAAAGGAGGGCATGGCAATCCACTACAGAATTCTTGTCTGGAGAATCCCATGGACAGAGGAGCCTGGCGGGCCATAGTCCATGGGATTGCAAAGAGTCAGACACGACTGAGCAATTTCGTATGCATATTCACTGTAATTCATCATAATTTTTAATCACAAGACCTCAATTTATTCACATCTGCAAATACTCTCGTCTTTTTCCAATATAAGATCACATTCACAGTCTCCAGGGATGAGAATGTGCATATTTGGGGGGCAGACATTTTTGAGCCTACTATGATGCAGCAATATTGATAGATTCACAGTGAAATAATATTTTAATTTTAACTAGCATTGAACATATACAATATTTACTTTCATAATACTTTAATGAGCATAGGAGAGGAGTAGAAAAATGTTTCCTTCAACTGAGAATGTGTATTTATTGAAAACTTCCCCATCATACTTCACTCAGTTCCTGTGATAAGACAGATAATGCAAATGAATGAACTTTGAAATATCTATACAAATAAATGTTGCTAAAAATCTACTGTTTCTACTGGAGCTTCAAGGAAGTCAAATTTCCGGATGAAATTATAACAAACTGACAAGAGGGCATTTATTGAGAGACTAATAATAGTAAATAAAAATATATTTTATTTCTTAGAATTAATTATTAAGATGAGCAAAAGTCCTATGTTACTAGAAGTGAGTATTGGGAAAATTAGAAAAAAATAGAGTACTGGTCATATTTTAAAGTCTACAAGTAACCCTGAATTAGTCCTCAGGAGTTAGAATTCATGGTTATGGAGTAGAATTCAAAAATACATACATATGTAAATGAATAAATAGATACTTTTTCAAATATCAAACAAAGCTCTCATACTGTTCATTAATCTTACTGAATGAGCACCTGATTCTCAGAGAAATGATCTCAATCTCATCAAGTTGAAGCAGCTGCCATTCCAAGGAAAATAAACAGAGAGGAAGTAAACATTCTATTTATAAGACTATTTTATTTTATTTTTTTATAGGAGTATTTTAAAAGAATGCCCATCAGAATCTCTGTGGCTTGAACAAGTACAAAAATACATCTATTACATTTTAACTGGAATAGGGCAGAGTGAATCAGTTTCCCAGTTCTGAAATGTTAAAGGGCAGACATTTCATTCTATTTCTTCCTGGCTTCTCTACGTCAAAAAAAAAAAGATCCATTCTTGACAGACGGCATCAATAGAAGACCTTGTTACAACGTATGGTCATCTGGTGAACGACTTTGATTACACTGGGTCCTGGTGCTGTGAAAATCAGGTTAAAAAAATATAAGAATGGTTTATTTTTAGTAAGGAAAATACCAGGAAATTATCTCATAAAAAAATAAAAATTAATCCCAAGAAAGTGAGAGAAAAAGTTTAAGCATCCTTATTTTACAAGAGGTAGAGGCTTTAACAAGAAATGGATATTTTTGTTGTTTTTTGAGATTTGAAAGATATCTTTCTCTTTTTTTTTCTTAACTTAAATCAACCTGAAATTTTATGTAAGAATATAATTTATCTTTAGTTCTTTGAATTGAGTCTGTTTTAGAAACAGCAACAAAAAAGTTGTTTACAAAAGATACATTGGTATCATTAAGATTTATAGGACTGAGCTCCATAAGTTTAGGATTGATGGTTTTTGAAAACTTACAGAAATTCCACAGCCTAGAGAAGGACCTGCCCCTAAATCAGTTCAGTTTACTTCAGTCACTCAGTCACGTCTGACTCTTTGCGACCCCAAGAATTGCAGCACGCCAGGCCTCCCTGTCCATCACCAACACCCAGAGTTCACTCAGACTCATGTCCATCGAGTCAGTGATGCCATCCAGCCATCTCATCCTCTGTTGTCCCCTTCTCATCCTGCCCCCAGTCCCTCCCAGTATCAGAGTCTTTTCCAATGAGTCAACTCTTCCCATGAGGTGGCCAGAGTGCTGGAGTTTCACCTTTAGCGTCATTCCTTCCAAAGAACGCTCAGGACTGATCTTTAGAATGGACCTGTTGGATCTCCTTGTAGTCCAAGGGACTCTCAAGAGTCTTCTCCAACACCACAGTTCAAAAGCATCAATTCTTCGGCGCTCAGCCTTCTTCACAGTCCAACTCTCACATCCATACATGACTACTGGAAAAACCATAGCCTTGACTGGATGGACCTTTGTTGGCAAAGTAATGTCTCTGCTTTTGAATATGCCATCTAGGTTAGTCATAACTTTCCTTCCAAGGAGTAAGAGTCTTTTAATTTCATGGCTGCAATCACCATCTGCAGTGATTTTGGAGCCCAAAAAAACAGCATTCAATAAATTTTGTTGAATGAATTAATGATAACTGAGATTTAGTTTGGACAAAATGACCCTTAAGTAAATTAAAATTAGTAAAACAGATTGTTTTATTATTAGCTCAGCTCTGTCTCTCTGGGGCCCAGTGAATATTAGATAATATATATTCTGGGACTATGGTAATGCATTTCTACATGGTATCCTATTTCTCAATAAAGGATATCCTTGTTGTTAAGTGGTTTTCACTGCTTTAAACAATGAAAACCACTATGTGAAAATGATTAGTATTGAACTACTCAGTTCATGGTACACTATTATTAGAAACATTAAAAAAAATATGCTGAAATTCATAGGCTTAAAAATGTAACTTGATGAATAAAAAGTTAGATTGCTTCAGGAAATAAACCAGGACTAACATTTCAGTTCAGTTCAGTTCATTTGCTCAGTCATGTCTGACTCTTTGCAACTACTTATTTAAAGGAAATTCTTTTTTCCACACTGAAAAACAGACAGTACCTTGAGCTATTGGCTATTCACTTAAAAGTGAACTTGTACTTTGTTTATTAACAGAATGTGCATTAAAATATTTCCCCTCAGACCTAATCTCTTATTAATGAATTTATTATGATCATATCTAAATATTAATTATATTGATTATGCTTTTTTAATCTGTCTGTTAGCCAGTGAAATAATTTCCAAGTCATTGCTAATGTAAAAATGGGCCCAGTCTCACAGTTATTCAAAAGCAAGCCCATAAAGTCTTAAAGTATAACTCCAGTGATCTTAATTCTTGCATTCAGACTGAAGTATATCAAAGCCTGAAAAATTAGGCCCAAAGCTGGGCATATTAGAAAGACATATCACACTATGAAGTTTTCTCCAAATAAAAATCTAAAACATTTCTAATACACACACACACACACACACACACACAGATGGGAGTAGGGGTAAGATGGAACTAGAGAACCTCTTTAAAAGGATAGTTTATGAGATAGAAAAATTTCATTACTTTTTTTTTCTATAAATAAAAAAGATTTACATTGAATGCACTGCTGCTTTTAACATGTTTATAACATCGCCACCTTTTTTTCATAAACTGAGACATACAATTATATGTATTAGATATGTTGGAAAAGGTATAGTAAATAAGATTTGTTGATAATTACTGATTTTAAGAATTATTTTTTCTCATTAATTTCATGTATACTTATTTCTCCTGTAGATTGCTAGGCTCCTCTGTCTACCCCATGGACTGTCTACCCCACCAGGCTCCTCTGTTCATGGGATTTCCCAGGCAAGAATACTGGAGTGGGTTGCCATTTCCTTCTCTGGGCAAACTTCCCAACCCAGGAATCAAACCCAGGTCCCCTGAATTGCAGGCAGATTCTTTATCGTCTGAGCCACTGGTAACTAGAAATAAATACCTTTATTTAAAATGTAAAAAAAATAAAACCTATAAGAATGCCGACTAAGGTCCGTTTAGTCAAGGCTATGGTTTTTCCTGTGGTCATGTATGGATGTGAGAGTTGGACTGTGAAGAAAGCTGAGCGCCAAAGAATTGCTGCTTTTGAACTGTGGTGTTGGAGAAGACTCTTGAGAGTCCCTTGGACTGCAAGGAGATCCAACCAGTCCGTTCTGAAGGAGATCAACCATGGGATTTCTTTGGAAGGAATGATGCTGAAGCTGAAGCTCCAGTACTTTGGCCACCTCATGAGAACAGTTGACTCATTGGAAAAGACTCTGATGCTGGGAGGGATCGAGGGCAGGAGGAGAAGGGGACGACCGAGGATAAGATGGCTGGATGGCATCACGGACTCAATGGATGTGAGTCTGAGTGAACTCCGGGAGATGATGATGGACAAGGAGGCCTGGCGTGCTGTGATTCATGGGGTCACAAAGAGTCGGACATGACTGAGCGACTGAACTGAACTGAACTGAACTGAAGATAACATTATTAGAAAATATTTGTGTATGAAAGTCTCTTCCTTAGAACATCAGAATATATGAAATCCCACTGTGATACATTTATTTGGAAAAAGCAGACAGTAAATTCTTAAAAATAAAATAAAGAAAAAAGGCATAAAATATTATTTTAAACATCAAAATAGCTTATTTGTTAAAACAATTATTGGAAATAATGAGTACAAGGAGAGATAAGCAAATGTAATAGCAGCAGAAATAGTGTCAAACTTTTGTTTTTCAAATAAATGCATTCGCAAAGTTCGTAAATTGTGTGATATATTGTAGGAGATTTAGGAATGCTTGTCCTTGCTGTTGTTTTTACTGCTATGTTTTTTATTTAAATTATAAGCATTTTAGATTTATCATATGTTTAAATGCCTAAAGAAATAAAATATATCATAAACCTATACTTAGAACTCTAGTTTGAATGGCAGTTTTGTTAGTCACTACTATCCATTTTGCTGAAGCCTGGCTTGGAGAATTTTGAGCATTACTTTACTAGCATGTGAGATGAGTGCAATTGTGCAGTAGTTTGAGTGTTCTTTGGCATTGCCTTTCTTTGGAACTGGAATGAAAACGGATCTTTTCCAGTCCTGTGGCCACTGCTGAGTTTCCCAAATTTGCTGGCATATTGAATGCAGCACTTTCACAGCATCATCTTGCAGGATTTGAAACAGCTCAACTGGAATTCCATCACCTCCACTAGCTTTGTTCATAGTGATGCTTTCTAAGGCCCACTTGACTTCATATTCCAGGATGTCTGGCTCTAGATCAGTGATCACATCATCATGATTATCTGGGTTGAGAAGATCTTTTTTGTACAGCTCTTCAATGTATTCTTGCCACCTCTTCTTAATATCTTCTGCTTCTGTTAGGTCCATACCATTTCTGTCCTTTATCGAACCCATCTTTGCATGAAACATTCCCTCGGTATCTCTAATTTTCTTGAAGAGATCTCTAGTCTTTCCTATTGTGTTGTTTTCTTCTATTTCTTTGCATTTATTGCTGAGAAAGGCTTTCTTAACTCTTCTTGTTATTGTCTGGAACTCTGCATTCAAATGTTTATATCTTTCCTTTTCTCCTTTGTTTTTCACTTCTATTCTTTTCAAAGCTATTTGTAATGCCTCCCCAGACAGCCATTTTGCTTTTTTGCATTTCTTTTCCATGGGGATGGTCTTGATCCTTGTCTCCTGTACAATGTCGCGAACCTCATTCCATAGTTCATCAGGCACTCTATCTATCAGGTCTAGGTCCTTAAATCTATTTCTCACTTCCACTGTATAATCATAAGGGATTTGATTAATGTCATACTTGAATGATCTAGTGGTTTTCCCTACTTTCTTCCTTTTAAGTCTGAATTTGGCAATAAAGAGTTCATGATCTGAGCCACAGTCAGCTCCCAGTCTTGCTTTTGCTGACTGTATAGAGCTTCTCCATCTTTGGCTGCAAAGAATATAATCAGTCTGATTTTGGTGTTGACCATCTGGTGATGTCCATGTGTAGAGTCTTCTCTTGTGTTGCTGGAAGAGAGTGTTTGCTATGACCAATGTGTTCTCTTGGCAAAACTCTATTAGCCTTTGCGCTGCTTCATTCCACATTCCAAGGCCAAATTTGCCTGTTACTCCAGGTGTTTCTTGACTTTCTACTTTTGCATTCCAGTCCCCTATAATAAAAAAGACATCTTTTTTGGGTGTTAGTTCTAAAAGGTCTTGTAAGTCTTCATAGAACCATTCAACTTCAGGTTCTTCAGTGTTACTGGCTGAGGCATAGACTTGGATTACAGTGATATTGAATGGTTTGCCTTGGAAATGAACAGAGATCGTTCTGTCGTTTTTGAGATTGCATCCAAGTACTGCATTTCGGACTCTTTTGTTGACCAGGATGGCTACTCCATTTCTTCTAAGGGATTCCTGCCTGCAGTAGTAGATATAATGGTCACCTGAGTTAAATTCACCAATTGCAGTCCATTTTAGTTTGCTGATTCCTAGAATGCCCACATTCACTCTTGCTATCTGCTGTTTGACCACTTCCAATTTGCCTCGATTCATGGACCTAACATTTCAGGTTCCTATACAATATTGCTCTTTACAACATTGGACCTTGTTTCTATCACCAGTCACACCCATAACTGGATATTGTTTTTGCTTTGGCTCCATCCCTTCATTGTTTCTGGAGCTATTTCTCCACTGATCTCCAGTAACATATTGGGAGCCTAGGGACCTGGGGAGTTCCTCTTTCAGTATCCTATCATTTTGCCTTTTCATACTGTTCATGGGGTTCTCAAGGCAAGAATACTGAAGTGTTTTGACATTGCCTTGTTTTGACCATATTCTGTCAGACCTCTCCACCACCATGACCTGCCCGCCTTTGGTGGCTCTACAGGGCGTGGCTTAGTTTCTTTGAGTTAGACAAGCCTGTGGTCCTAGTGTGATTAGATTGCCTAGTTTTCTCTGATTATGGTTTCAGTGCATCTGCTCTCTGATGCCCTTTTGCAACACCTACTGTCTTACTTAGGTTTCTCTTAACTTGGACTTGGGGTATCTCTTCACGGCTGCTCCAGCAAAGTGAAGCCACTGCTCCTTACCTTGAAGGAGGGTTATCTTCTCACTGCTCCCCCTCCTGACCTTGAACGTGGAGTAGCTCCTCTAGGCCCTCCTGCACCCACAGAGCCATCACTCCTTGGATGTGGGGTTGCTCCTCTCGGCTGCCACCCCTGACCTCAGGCGTGGGGTAGCTCCTCCCGGCCGCAAAAGTACTGGAGTTTCAGCTTTAGCATCATTCCTTCCAATGAACACCCAACAGTGATCTCCTTTAGGATGGACTGGTTGGATCTCCTTTCAGTCCAAGGGACTCTCAAGAGTCTTCTCCAACACCATAGTTCAAAAGCATCAATTCTTTGGCGCTCAGCTTTCTTCACAGTCCAATTCTCACATCCATATATGACCGCTGGAAAAACCATAGCCTTGACTAGACGGACCTTTATTGGCAAAGAAATGTCTCTGCTTTTTAATATGCTATCTAGGTTGATCATAGCTTTCCTTCCAAGGGGTAAGGGTTTTTTTTTAATTTCATGGATGTAGTCACCATCTGCAGTGACCCATTGGAAAAGACTCTGATGCTGGAAGGGATTGAGGGCAGGAGAAAAAGGGGACGATAGAGGATGAGATGGCTGGATGGCATCACTGACTCGATGGACGTGAATTTGAGTGAACTCCGGGAGTTGGTGATAGACAGGAAGGCCTGGCGTGCTGCAATTGATGGAGTCGCAAAGAGTCAGACACGACTGAGCGACTGAACTGAACTGACTATCCATTTTGAACAGATTTTTTAATTATTCAAATAGAAAACTTATTAGCCAGTATATTTCCTGAAATACATTCTTGTTAATAAACTAAGTTACAGCAATCGAGTCATATTAATATAATATGCAATGTTTCTAATATTATGGTTGTGCATATGTGAGAAAAATGCATTTTAAAATATTATAAAACCACTTGAAAATACAGAGGAAAAATATTACCTTTTCCTAAACTTAAAATTAGAAAACAGGGCAAGGATAATGTTTATTTAGATGCCCATAAATAAAAGTATTGGAAAAAAAATAAATTTGAATCCAACTATGTATTTTGTGTTGTGCTGTGCTCTGTTGCTTCAGTCGTGTCCAACTCTTTGTGATCCTATGGACTATATAGCTTGCCAGGTTCCTCTGTCCTTGGAATTCTTTAGGCAAGAATACTGCAGTCAGGTGCCATGCACTCCTCCAGGGGATCTTCCCAACCACGGAATTGAGCCGGTGGCTCCTGCATCTCCTGTGCTGCAGGCAGATTCTTCACTGCTGAGCCACCGGGTGAAGCCCCAACTATACTTTATGTCAGGTATTATATATAAACATAAGAGGTATTATTAAGATATGCTGAATATTCTAAAACTATTAGTTTTATAATGAAGCAACAACAAAAAGCTCAAGTTATACATGTGATGGAGAATGAGTCAACTCAAAGCTCAAAAATCAGTTATTTAAGATCTGAATGAGGGTGAAAAAAGTCAAGCTGAATGCAATCTTTACTACAACAGAGGTGATAATTATTATGGGACTAAGATGAAGAAATGATTATTATATCAGGGCTTTAGCTGGGCTTTAGAATAAATGAGGGAACATCTGAAATGAAATTTGAGGTGACAATACCATCAGGGAGAAATCTCAGTAAAGTAGGTTAGCCAGCTGTAGAATGTGCATTAATCAAAGGGGAAATGCATACACATGGAAAACATGTTGGGAAAGTGAAAACAATTGTTGAGGACTTCTTTGTTTTTATTAGAGATGCTAGTTGTTATAAAATGCTCCTAGGAAATTAAATGTGAAATGAAAAAATTTATCACTAGATGGGAGTCTAGACTAAATGTAATCTCTAATGTTAGTAAAGTACACACAGTACTTTAATGTGTGTAAGGTTGCATTCTAAGTGTTTCTCATGAATTAATTTATTCTTAACAACAGATATGAATATCTACATATACATATCTCCACTTTATGAATGAGGAACAAAGACCCATAGATGCTGAATAATGTACTGAAGTAAATATAGTCTAAAAAAGGCAGATGTATTAAGCTCACCCAAATATTCTGACCTCAGATCTCTGCTCTTAACAATTACACTTAAATACAGCTTCTCCATTTTTTAAGTGTGATGTCCTTGAACAAATATAATAACGCTTTAAATTCTCATTGTTGTTCCAATAAGAATTCAGGCTATGCCATTTGGTATAAAATTTTATTTTTCCAAGGATATCAAATTTACTAGAATTTTTATAAATATTCTTAAATGCTTATTCCCAATACCCTCTCTGTTGTGTTCTTAAACCCAAATATGTAATGTGAGTGTAAAAATGACAAATTTTTTTTATTTAAAAAGTAGGGAACATGCGTGTAAATAAAGCTGTATTTAGAAATTCATCATTCTTGCTCTAGTGTAATGAAAAATATTTATTGATAAATAGCAAACTCATTGTTGCCAGAATTCAGTGAAATGAAGTCTATGAATAAAAATAAGCAATCTGAAATATATATATATATATATATATATATATATATATATATATATATTACACATGCCAGGCACTAAAGAATATATGGATTTGATTCAAATCATGCTTTTTTTATTTAATCTTGTACTGGACTATTTTTGTTCATTTACATCCAAATCTACTTTAGGAAAAATATATTATTTATTGAAAAAGTGCTTGAGTCTACTCAGCAGTCAAATTTAGAAAAATTGACAAAATTTACAAACATTGATTTAAAAGAAAAATCACACAATAGTTCTTTTGAAGAGAGGCACAACAAATGTTTGGATCTGACAGTTGGATTCTATCAGTTTTAGTAACTGTTTTCTTAGACCATCCTGAGATCACTGATATTAACTACATCCTGGGGTCTGGAAAGTGAATGTTTGTCAGCTGCCCAATTTGTTCTGAAAATGTTAGCTCTCAAGAGAAATCTCCGTCTTTCAGACCTGTCTTTTTTCACATCAGCCTCTAGCTGCCAATGCCAAACTATGTATACATTCCTGAAAGTGAAAGTTTCTCAGTCATGTCCGATGCTTTGTGACGCCAGAATTCTCCAGGCCAGAATACTGGAGTGGGTAGCTAGCCATTCCCTTCTCCAGGAGTTCTTCCCAATCCAGGGATGGAACCTAGGTCTCCCACATTGCAGGCGGATTCTTTACCAGCTGAGCTACCAAGGAAGCCAAAGAATACTGGAGTGGGTGGCCTATCCCTTCTCCAGCAGATCTTCCCAATCCAGGAGTCCAGCTGAGGTCTTCTGTATTGCAGATGGATTCTTTACCAGCTGAGCTACCAGGTAAGCCATATATATTCCTAAGAGACGTCAAAGATCCTATATCTACTAATTAGCTAGAAGGGAATATTAGAGAGTTTCTCTCTCAATCACACACACATGCATACACACATAGCTTGTAGTCAGTAAACTGTGAATATGGCATAGTATTTGCAACATTGCTTATCTGATTTCTTCTTAAAGTTTTGAACTTTTACAGAGTAGCAATTGTAGATCATTTTGTGAAATACACAAAACAAGCCTTTAACGTCTTCAGTCTGACACAGAATAAGTGGCTTTTTTTTGAAATGCAAATTTTTCTATCTAACTATTCTGTTACTCCATATCTCCCTCCTATTGCGATGACACATAAAGACCTGAAAATCTCACACATGACATGTATGTTAATATCTTACTAACTTCAGAGTAGTTCTTATTTTGTATCTGCTTTGCATGTTCCATCATCATATATGCTAGAGCATCATCTTTTGCTACCTGAACAATCTTAGCATTTTTGACCATAGATGTATGAGTTTATATCTAGACTCTCTATTCTGAAGCACATGTAGTAAAATTGGAGTGATTCAGAAAAGATTAGCATGGCCCCTGTGCAAGAATGAGATGCAATTTGTGAAGCATTCCATAGTTTTAGGGCTTCCTTGGTGGTTCAGACAATAAAGAATCTGCAATGCAGGAAACCTGGTTTCAATCCCTGGGTCAGGAATATCCCCTGGAGAAGGGAATGACAACCCACTCCAGTATTTTTGCTTGGAGAATCCCATGGACAGACGATCCTGGTGGGCTACAGTCCATAGGGTCACAAAGAGTTGGACACGACTGAGTAACTAACACTTTCACTTTCCCTGTTTGTTTATCCTCATGACAATATTACACTATTTTAATTATAGTAGCTTTATAATTAGTCTTAAAATTATATAGGGAATGCTCTCTTCCAAAAGTGTTTAGCTATCTTAGATCATTTGCATTTATATATAAATTTTAGAATGTTTGATTATTTCATCATAAAACAACTGTATTAAGTCTACAGAGCAACAATTAAGTCTTTATTTTAGTCTTTTTTCTAATTTATATCAGTAATGCTTTATAATTTCTAATTCTCAGCACTTAACATACATTGGATCAAATATATCACAAGATATTCATGTTTGTTGATGCTACACTAAATGACACTTTTAAAAAGTTCAGTTTCCAGTTTTTCCTTGCTAGAACACAGAAAGACAATTGGCTTTCATATATTGATATTGTACTGTTTCCTTGCTAAACAAATTTGCAAGTTTTAATAGCTTTTTAAATAGATTCCTTAAGATATTCAATTTATAAAAACATTTCAACTGTGAATGAAGACAGTTTTGCTTTTTTCTATCCAATTTGCATAGTCTTTATTTATTTTGCTTACCTAAGTCAACAACTAGTACTTCTAGATCATTATTTAATAGAATTAGTGAGGGTGGAAAAAACCTTTTGTCCAATCATAAAGTCAATTTTATAATTTTACCATTACATACAACATTAGCTGCTACTTTTCTAGTTTAGAAAGCTATTTTTCTATTTTTTTATTTTTTTTTATTTTTATAGTTTTTAATTTTTTTAATTTTAAAATCTTTAATTATTACATGTGTTCCCAAACATGAACCCCCCTCCCACCTCCCTTCCCATAACATCTCTGTGGGTCATCCCCATGCACCAGCCCCAAGCATGCTGTATCCTGCGTCAGACATAGACTGGCGATTCAATTCTTACATGATAGTATACATGATAGAATGCCATTCTCCCAAATCATCCCACCCTCTCCCTCTCCCTCTGAGTCCAAAAGTCCGTTATACCCAGCTGCGTCTTTTTTCCTGTCTTGCATACAGGGTCGTCATTGCCATCTTTCTAAATTCCATATATATGTGTTAGTATACTGTATTGGCGTTTTTCTTTCTGGCTTACTTCACTCTGTATAATTGGCTCCAGTTTCATCCATCTCATCAGAACTGATTCAAATGAATTCTTTTTAATGGCTGAGTAATACTCCATTGTGTATATGTACCACAGCTTTCTTATCCCTTCATCTGCTGATGGACATCTAGGTTGTTTCCATGTCCTGGCTATTATAAACAGTGCTGCGATGAACATTGGGGTACATGTGTCTCTTTCAATTCTGGTTTCCTTGGTGTGTATGCCCAGCAGTGGGATTGCTGGGTCATAAGGTAGTTCTATTTGCAATTTTTTAAGGAATCTCCACATTGTTCTCCATAGTGGCTGTACTAGTGTGCATTCCCACCAACAGTGTAGGAGGGTTCCCTTTTCTCCACACCCTCTCCAGCATTTATTGCTTGCAGATTTTTGGATCGCAGCCATTCTGACTGGTGTGAAGTGCTACCTCATTGTGGTTTTGATTTGCATTTCTCTGATAATGAGTGATGTTGAGCATCTTTTCATGTGTTTGTTAGCCATCCGTATGTCTTCTTTGGAGAAATGTCTATTTAGTTCTTTGGCCCATGTTTTGATTGGGTGGTTTATTTTTCTGGAATTGAGCTGCATAAGTTGCTTGTATATTTTTGAGATTAGTTGTTTTTCAGTTGCTTCATTTGCTATTATTTTCTCCCATTCAGAAGGCTGTCTTTTCACCTTGCTGATATTTTCCTTTGTTGTGCAGAAGCTTTTAATTTTAATTAGATCCCATTTGTTTATTTTTGCTTTTATTTCCAGAATTCTGGGAGGTGGATCATAGAGGATCCTTCTGTGATTTATGTCTGAGAGTGTTTTGCCTATGTTCTCCTCCAGGAGTTTTATAGTTTCTGGTCTTACATTTAGATCTTTAATCCATTTTGAGTTTATTTGTGTGTGCGGTGTTAGAAAGTGATCTAGTTTCATTATTTTACAAGTGGTTGACCAATTTTCCCAGCACCACTTGTTAAAGAGATTGTCTTTACTCCATTGTATATTCTTACCTCCTTTGTCAAAGATAAGGTGTCCATATGTGTGTGGATTTATCTCTGGGCTTTCTATTTTGTTCCATTGATCTATATTTCTGTCTTTGTGCCAGTACCATACTGTCTTGATGACTGTGGCTTTGTAGTAGAGCCTGAAGTCAGGCAAGTTGATTCCTCCAGTTCCATTCTTCTTTCTTAAGATTGCTTTGGCAATTCGAGGTTTTTTGTATTTCCATACAAATCTTGAAATTATTTGTTCTAGTTCTGTGAAAAATATGGCTGGTAGCTTGATAGGGATTGCATTGAATTTGTAAATTGCTTTGGGTGGTATACTCATTTTCACTATATTGATTCTTCCGATCCATGAACATGGTATATTTCTCCATCTATTAGTGTCCTCTTTGATTTCTTTCATCAGTGTTTTATAGTTTTCTATATATAGGTCTTTAGTTTCTTTGGGTAGATATATTCCTAAGTATTTTATTCTTTTCGTTGCAATGGTGAATGGAATTGTTTCCTTAATTTCTTTTTCTACTTTCTCATTATTAGTGTATAGGAATGCAAGGGATTTCTGTGTGTTGATTTTATATCCTGCAACTTTACTATATTCATTGATGAGCTCTAGTAATTTTCTGGTGGAGTCTTTAGGGTTTTCCATGTAGAGGATCATGTCATCTGCAAACAGTGAGAGTTTTACTTCTTCTTTTCCAATTTGGGTTCCTTTTATTTCTTTTTCTGCTCTGATTGCTGTGGCCAAAACTTCCAGAACTATGTTGAATAGTAGCGGTGAAAGTGGACACCCTTGTCTTGTTCCTGACTTTAGGGGAAATGCTTTCAATTTTTCACCATTGAGGATAATGTTTGCTGTGGGTTTGTCATATATAGCTTTTATTATGTTGAGGTATGTTTCTTCTATTCCTGCTTTCTGGAGAGTTTTTATCATAAATGGATGTTGAATTTTGTCAAAGGCCTTCTCTGCATCTATTGAGATAATCATATGGTTTTTATTTTTCAATTTGTTAATGTGGTGAATTTCATTGATTGATTTGCGGATATTGAAGAATCCTTGCATCCCTGGGATAAAGCCCACTTGGTCATGGTGTATGATCTTTTTAATGTGTTGTTGGATTCTGATTGCTAGAATTTTGTTGAGGATTTTTGCATCTATGTTCATCAGTGATATTGGCCTGTAGTTTTCTTTTTTTGTGACATCTTTGCCAGGTTTTGGTATTAGGGTGATGGTGGCCTCATAGAATGAGTTTGGAAGTTTACCTTCCTCTGCAATTTTCTGGAAGAGTTTGAGTAGCATAGGTGTTAGCTCTTCTCGAAATTTTTGGTAGAATTCAGCTGTGAAGCCGTCTGGACCTGGGCTTTTGTTTGCTGGAAGATTTCTGATTACAGTTTCAATTTCCATGCTTGTGATGGGTCTGTTAAGATTTTCTATTTCTTCCTGGTTCAGTTTTGGAAAATTGTACTTTTCTAAGAATTTGTCCATTTCTTTCACGTTGTCCATTTTATTGGCATACAGCTGCTGATGTAGTATCTTATGATCCTTTGTATTTCTGTGTTGTCTGTTGTGATCTCTCCATTTTCATTTCTAATTTTATTGATTTGATTTTTCTCTCTTTGCTTCTTGATGAGTCTGGCTAGTGGTTTGTCAATTTTATTTATCCTCTCAAAGAACCAGCTTTTGGCTTTGTTGATTTTTGCTATGGTCTCTTTTGTTTCTTTTGCATTTATTTCTGCCCTAATTTTTAAGATTTCTTTCCTTCTACTAACTCTGGGGTTCTCCAATTCTTCCTTTTCTAGTTGCTTTAGTTGTAGAGTTAGGTTATTTATTTGACTTTTTTCTTGTTTCTTGAGGTATGCCTGTATTGCTATGAACTTTCCTCTTAGCACTGCTTTTATAGTGTCCCACAGGTTTTGGGTTGTTGTGTTTTCATTTTCATTAGTTTCTATGCATATTTTGATTTCTTTTTTTATTTCTTCTGTGATTTGTTGGTTATTCAGAAGTGTGTTGTTCAACCTCCATATGTTGGAATTTTTAGTAGTTTTTCTCCTGTAATTGAGATCTAATCTTAATGCATTATGGTCAGAAAAGATGCTTGGAATGATTTCGATTTTTTTGAATTTATCAAGTTTAGATTTATGGCCCAGGATGTGATCTATCCTGGAGAAGGTTCCATGAGCACTTGAAAAAAAGGTGAAATTCATTGTTTTGGGGTGAAATGTCCTATAGATATCAATTAGGTCTAATTGATCTAATGTATCGTTTAAAGTTTGCATTTCTTTGTTAATTTTCTGTTTAGTTGAAAGTCTCCCACTATTATTGTGTTATTGTTGATTTCCCCTTTCATACTTGTTAGCATTTATCTTACATATTGCGGTGCTCATATATTGGGTGCATATATATTTGTAATTGTTATATCTTCTTCTTGGATTGATCCTTTGATCATTATGTAGTGGCCTTCTTTGTCTCTTTTCACAGCCTTTGTTTTAAAGTCTATTTTATCAGATATGAGTATTGCCACTCCTGCTTTCTTTTGGTCTCTATTTGCGTGGTATATCTTTTTCCAGCCCTTCACTTTCAGTCTGTATGTGTCCCTTGTTTTGAGGTGGGTCTCTTGTAAGCAGCATATAGAGGGGTCTTGTTTTTGTATCCATTCGGCCAGTCTTTGCCTTTTGGTTGGGGCGTTCAACCCATTTACGTTTAAGGTAATTATTGATAAGTATGATCCCGTTACCATTTACTTTATTGTTTTGGGTTTGGGTTTATACACCCTTTTCGTGTTTCCTGTCTAGAGAATATCCTTTAGAATTTTTTGGAGAGCTGGTTTGGTGGTGCTGAATTCTCTCAGCTTTTGCTTGTCTCTAAAGGTTTTGATTTCTCCTTCGTATTTGAATGAGATCCTTGCTGGGTATAGTAATCTGGGCTGTAGGTTATTGTCTTTCATCACTTTAAGTATGTCTTGCCATTCCCTCCTGGCCTGAAGAGTTTCTATTGAAAGATCAGCTGTTATCCTTATGGGAATCCCCTTGTGTGTTATTTGTTGTTTTTCCCTTGCTGCTTTTAATATTTGTTCTTTGTGTTTGATCTTTGTTAATTTGATTAATATGTGTCTTGGGGTGTTTCGCCTTGGGTTTATCCTATTTGGAACTCTCTGGGTTTCTTGGACTTGGGTGATTATTTCCTTCCCCATTTTAGGGAAGTTTTCAACTGTTATCTCCTCAAGGATTTTCTCATGATCTTTCTTTCTGTCTTCTTCTTCTGGGACTCCTATAATTCGAATGTTGGAGCGTTTCATATTGTCCTGGAGGTCTCTGAGATTGTCCTCGTTTCTTTTAATTCATTTTTCTTGTTTCCTCTCTGATTCATTTCTTTCTACCATTCTATCTTCTGTTTCACTAATCCTATCTTCTGCCTCCGTTATTCTACTATTTGTTGCCTCCAGAGTGTTTCTGATCTCATTTATTGCATTATTCTTTATATTTTGACTCTTTTTTATTTCTTCTAAGTCCTTGTTAAACCTTTCTTGCATCTTCTCAATCCTTGTCTCTAGGCTATTTATCTGTGATTCCATTTTGATTTCAAGATTTTGGATCATTTTCACTATCAATATTTGGAATTCCTCCTCAGGTAGATTCCCTACTTCTTCCTCTTATGTTTGGTTTGGTGGGCAACTCTCCTGTTCCTTTACCTGCTGAGTATTCCTCTGTCTCTTCATCTTGGTCATATTGCTGTGTTTGGGGTGGCCTTTTTATATTCTGGTAATTTGTGGAGTTCTCTTTATTATGGAGCTTCCTCACTGTGGGGGGGGGGGGGGGGTTCTATCAGTGGCTTGTCAAGGTTTCCTGGTTAGGGAGGCTTGTGTTGGAGTTCTGGTGGGTGGAGCTTGGTTTCTTCTCTCTGGAGTGCAGTGGAGTGACCAGTAATGGGTTATGAGACATCAAGGGTTTTGGAATAATTTTGAGCTGCCTGTATATTGAAGCTCAGGGGAGTGTTCCTGTGTTGCTGGAGAATTTGAGTGGTATGTCTTGTTTTGGAACTTGTTGGCCCTTGGGTGGAGCTTGGTTTCAGTGTAGGTATGAAGGCATTTGATGAGCTCCTATTGCTTAATGTTCCCTGAATTCAAGAGTTCTCTAATGTTTTCAGGCTTTGGATTTAAGCCTCCTGCTTCTGGTTTTCAGTTTTATTTTTACAGTAGCCTCTAGACTTCTCCATCTATACAGCACCGATGATAAAACATCTAGGTTAAAGATTAAAAGTTTCTCCACATTGAGGGATACTCAGAGAGGTTCACTGAGTTACAAGGAGAAGAGAAGATGGAGGGGGTAGTTAGAGGTAACTGGAATGAGATGCGGTGAGATCAAAAGAGGAGAGAGCAAGCTAGCCAGTAGTCACTTCCTTATGTGCACTCCATAGTCTGGACCGCTCAGAGGTATTTACGGAGTTATACAGGGAAGAGTAGAGGGAGGAAGTAGACAGAGATGACCAGGAGGATAAGAGAGAGGAATGAGAAGGAGAGAGACAAATCCTGCCAGTAACCAGTTCCTTAGGTGTTCTCCACCGTCTGGAACACACAGAGATTCACAGAGTTGGATAGAGAAGAGATGGAGGAGAAAAGAGACAGAGGCCACCTGGTGGAGAAAAAGGAGAGTCCAAAGGAGGAGAGAGTGGTCAAGCCAGTAATCTCGCTCTCAGGTAAACTTGGGTAGTGAAGTTTGGGTTTTTAAATGTACAAAATTGACAACAAAAACCTAAGAGCAAAGATTAAAAATCTAGAGTAGAGGTTGGATTTTCAAAAATACAATATTAAAGAAAAGAAGCAGAAGGAAAAAGGAAGAAAGAAAAAAAAAACAAGAATTATTAAAAAAACAAATAAACAAAACAAAACAAAACAAAAAACCACTAACAACCATCCAAAGGCTATATATGGTGTTTGCCTTTAAAAAAAAAAAAAAAGTCTTTTTTTTTTTTTTAAATAGTAATAATAGGTTATAGAAATAAAATTTAGAGGAGAAATAGAAGACTTAACAATTAAAAAAAAAGTTAGAAAAAAAAAGAAGAAAAAAAAAAAGGAATGCTTTTAAAAATAGTAAAAATATGTCTGGCCCTTCTCTGATGTTTTGGGCCATGTGGGATCATTTCCAAGGTGGTTCCCTCTGTTTAACTTCTTCTGTTTGCTGGTTTTTTAGGCTCACTAGTTCAGTCGTGCTGTGGGGAGGGGGGATGCTGCAAACAAATAGCACTGTCGTGTGCACAGTGTCTCAGCCCCGCTTGACCTGTCCCTTCTCGCAGCGCACAAACCGCTCCGGCTCTACGATGCTCAGCCGGGAACCGTCTGGGGCCGGCCCTAGGCTGCGTGCACTTCCCCGGTCCAAGCCGCTCAGGTTCGGCGCTCAGGCAGCCCTCAGAGGCACAGATTCGGCTGGGACTGCGCTTTGTGCCCTTCCCAGGTCTGAGTAGCTCAGGAGTTTGGTGAGCATGATCGCCGCGGCTTCTCACCTTTTCTGCCGTTGCTGCTCAGCTTTCTGGGTGGACCGCTGGCGTCCCCCGTGAGGCAGATTGTGAGTGTCCAGCACCCCCAGAAGTCTTAGCAAAGAGGCCTGCTTGCAGTTAGGTAAGTAAAGTCTCTCCGGGTCTGCAATTGCCCCTTTCCAGTCCTTACGGCTCTGGCTGCCTGTCCCCGGCAGGGGATGGTCTGCAGCCGGCTTTTTCCGTTCCGTCCTTTGTTCTGTGCTCGGTCCTGGTGGTGTCTTATGTTCGAGCTTTTTGTGCGGTAGCTATCCCACAGTCTGGTTTGCTAGCGCAAGTTAGATCATTCTGGTTGCGCGTGGGACGTTCCTGCCTGATTCTTACAAAGCACTGCAGCCCGCGCCTCCCCCGCGTCCCTGCCCTGCCCCCACTTCCCAATGACGGATGCAGGCATCTGTGCTGCTTTTCCGCTGGGGGAGTTACTGTTGGGCTTGTAATCTCTTGGTTTTAATTATTTCTTTATTTTTCCTTCCTGTTATGTTGCCCTCTGTGTTTCCAAGACTCGCCACAGACTCGGCAGGGAGAGTGTTTCCTGGTGTTTGGAAACCTCTCTTCTTAAAATTCCCTTCCCGGGACGGGCTTCCCTTCCCAGGACGGAGCTCCCTCCCCACGTCCTTTGTCTCCTTTTTCATCTTTTATATTTTTTCCTACCTGTTTTTGAAGACAATGGTCTGCTTTTCTGGTTGCCTGATGACCTCTGCCAGCCTACAGAAGTTGTTTTGTGGAGTTTGCTCGGCGTTGAAATGTTCTTTTGAGGAATTTGTGAGGGAGAAAGTGGTCTTCCCGTCCTATTTCTCCGCCATCTTTATCTCATCCCTAGAAAGCTATTTTTCATTCCTGGTTTTTACTGTGTAAATCTATAATGCATTCTGAACCAATTTTCTATTTGGTTAAGGTAAAGATTGAGGTTATTTATTTACTTGTTTCATATGGATATCTAC
The DNA here is from genome assembly GCF_023091745.1 of Budorcas taxicolor. Lineage (NCBI taxonomy): Eukaryota > Metazoa > Chordata > Mammalia > Artiodactyla > Bovidae > Budorcas > Budorcas taxicolor. The sequence goes on along the minus strand of NC_068929.1, from coordinate 48,638,547 downwards.
TCCTTCCAAAAGAATTTGTTTTAAAAACTTCCCTTTCTCCACTGGTATTTTTGTTGAAAATTAAGTAATCATTTATGAGCGTATATATATCCTGATCTTCTGTTACATTAATCTATATTTCTGTATTTACACTGAAAGCATACCAATGTGATGAAGTAGATTTATGGTCACACTCAAAATCAGGTGCATGTGTTCCAGCATTGGTTTTCTCTTTGAAAATCATTTAAGCTTTTCAAGGTTCTCTGCATTTTTACAAAATATTTAGAATCATTTATCAGTTGCTACAAAATAATAAATATTTTCTTTCATATTAATTTAGATTCTATTAAATGTACATTTTGATTTATTGATGATGCTATTTGGAAAAATACATTTAATAATAAATATTCTCATGATTTATAATCATCATCATTCTATACACAATGTATATAACAAATAAAACATATACAACAAAACAAGCTAGTTTTGTTGGTCATAGTCATTGTTATGAAATATTATGATTCATCAAATGACAATGAAGTGTTTCTTGAATATAGGTCAGATGATGACACAAGGGTTTGTTCAGGCTTCTATGGTGTTCCAGTGGTTAACATGCAGAGATTCTAATGCAAGGGGCAAAGGTTTCATCCCTTGCCAGGGAACTAAGACCCTACATGCTGCATGGCACAACCAAAAATTTTTAAAAATTAAAACAATGAAACTATGGAAATAATTGAGGATACCCCACACCTTTGAAAAGATAATATAAAATATCATTTTTAGAGGAATCTAATAAGGGAAGATACATTCATATAAAATTAAGCAAAATATAAAAATAAGATGAGCAAAAGATGTCATCACTTTCTTAGAGAAAAACAGCATATACAGATGAAAATAAATAAATAAGAACATTGAAATTGTCATTCTCACTATAATATGGGGGAGGTAGGCAAAAGATATTTCACAGAAGCAATGGACCTCCTGGCTTACATAATCTCAGTTAAACCTGTCCTAGTACAATAGTTTAAAAATCCTAACTCAAACTCATAGCCTTTAGATACTGTTGAAAATTCATTTGGTGGGAATATGGATAAATTGACTTCTCAATTAATGAAATTACGGTAACAATTCCTTTATAGATACTTAGATTTAATGTATCCTGGCATTTTTGCCTGTTTGGTACTTCTTATAACTTTTAATTTATCCATTATTCATACACAGAAATTGAGTCAGAAAACACTCATATTCAGTAGAGGTAACGTATATATCATTCCAAACTTTATTCTATGGGTAGGTTTGAAACTTTGCTTTTGTTATTTTTCCTTTCTTTTGTCATTGTAATTTGACTTAATTCATTAATAAAATGTTTTAAACTTAACTACACTTCCTATATTCTCTAACTTTTTCTTTATAGTCTATTTGATGCATTTTTTTCAAAAACATAGTTCAGGTCAGTTGCTCAGTCGTGTCCTACTCTTTGCGACCCCATGAATCGCAGCATGCCAGGCCTCCCTGTCCATCACCATCTCCCAGAGTTCACTCAGACTAACATCCATCAAGTCAGTGATCCCATCCAGCCATTTCATCCTCGGTTGTCCCCTTCTCCTCTTGCCCCCAATCCCTCCCAGCATCAGAGTCTTTTCCAGTGAGTCAACTCTCCACATGAGGTGGCCAAAGTACTGGAGTTTCAGCTTTAGCATCGTTCCTTCCAAAGAAATCCCAAGGCTGATCTCCTTCAGAATGGACTGTTTCGATCTGCTTGCAGTCCAAGGGACTCTCAAGAGTCTTCTCCAACACCACAATTCAAAAGCATCAATTCTTCGGCGCTCAGCCTTCTTTACAGTCCAACTCTCACATCCATACATGACCGCTGGAAAAACCATAGCCTTGACTAGATGGACCTTAGTCGGTAAAGTAATGTCTCTGCTTTTGAATATGCTATCTAGGTTGGTCATAACTTTTCTTCCAAGGAGTAAGCGTCTTTTAATTTCATGGCTCCAATCACCATCTGCAGTGATTTTGGAGCCCAAAAAAATAAAGTCTGACACTGTTTCCACTGTTTCCCCATCTCTTTCCCATGAAGTGATGGGACCGGATACCATGATCTTCATTTCCTGAATGTTGAGCTTTAAGCCAACTTTTTCACTCTCCTCTTTTACTGTCATCAAGGATGGTTTAAATGATCAAATGTGACATTCATTCTTGTTAAACACATTTGGGAATTAAAAATGACTGTGCTCATTGACTCTTCTTTTCTACTAGCAGCTGAGGTAAGAATCAGTGTTTGCCTAAATGCAGCTTGAAACTGGGATATGTGAATAACCAATAGAAGAAATATGAATTAGCAAAGATCATTAACTAGCTTTGATGGAGTATTCTGTTTCAGTCAGAGTGAGACTAAATTACAGTTTGTCTTCCTTATAAACCTAGAGAAGGAAATGGCAACCCTCCCCAATATTCTTACCTGGGAAATCCCATGGACAGAGGAGCCTGGTGGGGTCCTTTGGGATCATGAAGAGTCAGACATGAATAAACAGCTGAGTGTGAATGAATCCTGTAACAGTAAAGAAGTTAATCGTTATCACATTAGACTATTCTATTTATATCAAATTATTTTATTATATTCTATTTATATTAGATTATTCTTTTTATATTAGTTCTATTTACATTAAATAAGCTATTCTATTTATATTATCCATACTAGTTGGCAATCCCTGAACATTGTCAGGCTCCCCTCTTTCCTTATTACACTTCAACATTGCCTAAGACTTCTGAGGTGGTACTTACTAGTGGTAAAGAACACATCTTCCAGGGCAGGAGACATAAGAGACTCTGGGTCAGGAAGATCCCCTGGAGGAGGAATTGGCAACCCACAGCAGTGTTTTTCCCTGGAGAATCCTATGGACAGAGGAGTCTGACAGGCTAAGTCCATGGAATCTCAAAGAGTCAGACATGACTAAAGCAACTTAGCATTGTACACAGAGTTTAGATTGAGCTGCCCTTCCCTAGCTTTTCATCCAGAAAAGACCACAGACCTCATTGATTCCAAATCTTTTACCCCAAAGTCTATAAAGCCATTTTTTTTAAACTTCCTGACTTACTGGTTAAAAAGATGTATGAATTGAGTCAGCTATGCTAGAAGCTTCTCTTCTAGCTCAGTCGGTAAAGAGTCTGCCTGCAATGCAGAAGACCCAGGTTCAATTCCTGGGTCAGGAAGATCCCCTGGAGAAGGAAATGGCAACCCACTCCAGTATTCTTACTGGGAGAATCCCATGGATGGAGGAGCCTGGAGGGCTGCAGTCTATGTGGTCACAACAGTCAGACACGGCTAAGCACACACACCATGCTAGAAGCAGAACTGTGGGTTAAAACATGGTTTTGATTCTGAAGTTTAGCTCTAAGATGATGGAAGCAGGAGGGTATAAGAATCCTCCACAATGCCCCACAATTTCTTTACTTTCCAGAAGTAACTGGAGACTCAATCTTCCATTGGACCCGGTGCCACATAAAGACAGTTTAGTAGTTCAAACAGGTGTCTTTGAAACTTCTAACCTTGCTAAAGAACTTGAGAGAAACCTGTCTGGAGCCTTATCATAGATACATAGGTGTCAAACTGCTGACTAGGCACAATACAGATATTGTCTTGAAGGAGAGATCATTTTGAATGATCTTCTGCTAAAACATTAACAAGAAAGTGCCTCCAATATGCACATTTCCTTAAATTCAGCATAAAAGAACATCCTTTATTGCCCCTTTTCATTGGTATTGGTACATGATCTTCAATATCATATAAGGTTGTCTTTAAGTAGGCATGAACTTTTCACTATTTCATATACTTCTCATTAAAACACTATTCTCTTTGCATTTATTCTAACATTAGGATAGTTCTTTTAAACTTAGCTATGCATGTTGCTGAACATGCTATTCAAAAAGCTAGTTTATATACAAACTAGAACAGCAAGATTATCAGTCACACGTTTCTTTTCTGTATGTGAAAAATAACAAATTGTACACTAAATAGTCTTTTACTCCTGGTATGTGAATGTACTGAACAACACTGTATTTTGCTGCTCTTTGTTTGATCCATTCTCATGGATGGGTGGGGTTGAAATACAATTTATGTACAGCTATACTTTATTACTTGCTCACCATTATGAGATTAAAAGACCAATATCTTTCTAAAGGTCATAACTGACAGGTTATTTGCAATATTTTTATAGCTCTACATGGAGAAAAATTAATTTGCTGCATCTGTTCATACTAGAAAAACTGTTTTTGGAAAACGTAATTGTAAAAGTCTCTCCTGTAGTAAAGACTCATAATTCTACTGTTTTGGATATGGCCTATAGTCTCAACAATATTGTGAGAGTTGGAATGTAAGTGGGAGTAAAGGCAACCAATTCTATGCGTCAGATTATCATTAGGATATGAAATGTTTAAACAGTCTCCACTCTGCCCTCAACTTTATCTTATCTACCTGTCCCATCAATGCTATGTTTTAGCTTTGGTTTCCCAGAAAGCAGAATATGAGGCAAACCTCACATATTCATTTTTATTGGAGGAATAGCAATTAAACATCAGCAAAAGTGCAGGAAAAGAGGAATAGGAAATAAAATGTGGTGTTTGATCAAATTGAACATAGTCTCCCACCCTCAAAAAAAAAAATGTATAGTTGTTCAATTACAGGACATCTCCATGAGATTACACAGAACCATTAATATCAGGTAAGTTCCTTGAAGGAAGATAGAAAAGCCATTTCTCTGCTAATTGCTTCCCATCTCCTGACTCTTGTAATCAAATCTTTGAGAGACATTAGTTTGCCGAATCTGGGCCACTAGGGCGAGACTTGCACTTGGACTTGAATCCAGCTCAGGTGGACTGTATGCTGGATTTGCTACAGCTCATGACTTGGAGGGCACACTAGTGGTCTTACCTAATATCCATCCCTGGTCCCACAGCACCCTGGGAATAGCTTACAGTGTTCAGAGATGAGACACAGTCACTGGAGCCAGGGTTTTACAGTCATTGCCTTCACTCTGGAAATCAGGGAAATTAATGAAATCCAAGTAACTGTGAGTGATGTATTGACTCAGTTTATAAAAGTTTACCCTTCAAGCCAATTAAATAGCATGTGCTCTTACTGGATAAAAAACCTGTTAGAAAAAAAAAGGCCCTCAATTCTTAAGAAAGGAGTAAGTACAATCCCTCAGAATATAGTGGTCAATTTTAATATCCTCCAACATATCACTTGATGCTACAGATGATCCTAGAAGCTACAAATGATCCTAGAAGCAAAATTTATATTTATATTATACGTCCCCATTCATTCTAGATTTCACTCACCTTTCTACAACATTTTTGATTCTCACTTATCTGTCTGATGGAGTGGTAAGAAATTCATTCTCTTGAAAAGTGCATGTGACCATTGATAAGAATTTCCTGCTTCTACCACTCAGTTTGCAAACGTTAAAGTTGCCACGGGATCCTGTTAGCTCTCTTACTCCTTGTTACAATGTAGTTCACTAAGCTCTTGACCACTCCAATATTCCAGAAAATGATATGCTGATTCACTATATTAATGATATCATATTAACTAGACCAGGGAAACAGTAAGTAGCACGTAGTCTTACCTACTAAGTCACAGGCAAACTACAGGGTGAGGGATAAACTTGCAAAGAGTCATCGATCTGAAGTTATTTGTGATGTTTATGTGAGTCTAGTGCTCTGTGACATTAGAGGAAATTCTCCTAATTTAGAATACTTGTTATATAACAAACTTCCAGTTAATAAAAGTGACGCATGTCTTAGAGTGAACCGCTTAAATTTCAGAAGGCTTGTGGATACCGTTCCAGTGTTTTTATATGGTATTTTAGAAGGTTACTTGATCCGACTGAAGCATAGAGTGCTACATCATACTGCAGACTACTATTTGGGCATATACTCCAGGAGATCTGATGGTAATAAATGTATCTAAGGAATATAATGATTCTACATGGAGTCATAAAGGATTCCCTACAACCAGAGATAGTATAGACAGAGGTGGAAAGGAGGAGGCCGGGTTGAAATTTTGGTATGGTCTATTGCCACTATGCAAAATGGATTTCTAGCTCATTACAGTGCCTCCCCCATTTTCTCTGGGCTGACTCTGAAGGGATTTGGTGATGGAAAATGTTCCTAGTAGACAAAGATCAAGCAATACAGTTAGTTAACCAGTATGTATATCTAAGATGTGGAAATACTCTTAATTCTGTGCTGTGGTAGAGAACTCTGATAGAAGGTCAATGGCCAGAAAAGAATAATGTTAGAAGTTTAGAACAGGAGAGTTCTGGGAAAAATACATATGGCTTATACAGAACTCCTTAGTAAGGACTCCTTATTCTTAGTAAGAATAAATCATGATTAGTGGCCCTACCATGAGAAAGAGGAAGCCATGCAGATGGATGGCTATTCTTGCTGGTTCAAACAGCCAGCATCACAGTAGAGAAAGTTATGCTCTTCCAGTCTAAGTAATTCTGAATATTAAATTTGCTCTGGATATAGACTGGGCTCTCATGTTCCCAATTTATACTATTTTATAGAGCTAAGTAAACTATTTCTATATACTGAAGACACCCAAATTCAGTATTTAGTATCATTGAAAAAAGAGGCAGTTTTTTCATAAAAGATAGTGATAGAACTGACAAGGATGTAGGAGGACTGTGGAGAAAAAAACGTACCAACTTGGAGGCCAGTCAAGAGTATTTTAAAATTCTGTATTTTAAAAAGGAAAAAAGAGTTCAACTATATTGAATGTTGTTGCTAGATCAAATAAAATTAGATGTCACATCTTAACAAAGCAATATCATTTGAGTGTTAAGATCTAAGCACACACAGAGATTGATTAAATTATGGGTAGTGTGCAGGTGAAGACATCCTAAGTCTACTAAGAATCTTTAAAAGTAATTTTCCATTTTCTAGAAACTTTTTTTATATTTTGCACATTGACATCATGCATAATTCTGCCATATCTTAAATAATGACTGCTTTACTAAAATCATTTACTCTTTTATCACTCCTTACTTCATCCTTACTTACCTGATGACTTTTGACCTAAAAAAGTTAAAGTATATATATCATGATTCCTGACCCATTGCCACTTTTCTACTCTATTAACATCTCTACTTTCTTACCCAGTCACTATAGATCCACTTACTAATCAATAAAAAATACAAGTAATTGAATAGTATGTATATCACTTTCAGTTCAGTTCAGTTCAGTTCAGTTCAGTTCAGTCGCTCAGCCGTGTCTGACTTTTTGTGACCCCATGAATCACAGCACGCCAGGCCTCCCTTTCCATCACTGACTCCCAGAGTCCACTCAGATTCATGTTCATTGAGTCAGTGATGCCATCCAGCCATCTTATCCTCTGTCGTCCCCTTCTCCTCCTGCCCCCAATCCCTCCCAGCATCAAAGTCTTTTCCAATGAGTCAACTCTTCACATGAGGTGGCCAAAGTACTGGAGTTTCAGCTTTAGCATCATTCCTTCCAAAGAAATCCCAGGGTTGATCTCCTTCAGAATGGACTGGTTGGATCTCCTTGCAGTCCAAGGGACTCTCAAGAGTCTTCTCCAACACCACAGTTCAAAAGCATCAATTCTTTGGTGCTCAGCCTTCTTCACAGTCCAACTCTCACATCCATACATGACTACTGGAAAAACCATAGCCTTGACTAGATGGACCTTAGTCGGCAAAGTAATGTCTCTGCTTTTGAATATGCCATCTAGGTTGGTCATAACTTTTCTTCCAAGGAGTAAGTGTCTTTTAATTTCATGGCTGTAGTCACCATCTGCAGTGATTTTGGAGCCCAAAACAATAAAGTCTGACACTGTTTCCACTGTTTCCCCATCTATTTCCCATAAAGTGATAGGACTGGTTGCTATGATCTTTGTTTTAGTTATTATTATGTCTCTAACTTAGCAATCTTATAGGAATATAAATTATTTTTACTCTAATTTTACAGATTAATGATCAGAAACTCAAAGTCACAAAATAAATAAGTGGTAGAAGTGGGTTTCAAACCCATTTCTTCTAATTAAATACTTTCTTTAAATTACAGCTCTTTATGAAGCCTTATCAATCATTTAAATGACTCTGCCATTCAAAGTCCTCATACCTTAAAACTTCCCATCAATTAGCTATTGCAAGGTGTCATCAACATACAGTCACCTCTATGTCACTGCTCTCCTCTTTTTTCAGCTACTGACTTTACCTTGTACTTCATTAAAATGATCAAAATCAGAAGACACAAGATAGACATTCTTTTTTTTGAAAATCTCATTGTATATTTTATTAAAAACCTCAACTTCCTTTGAATTGAGTACATGCTTGATCCCTCAGTTCCAAAGGCTGGCTGCTCTTTTCGTTTGCAAGGTTATATCTGTCTCTACATTGGATTCTATCTTTTCCCATCTGTTTCAGTATTGAAATATTACCCTATGTTTAGGTCTTTCTCACTTGTGCAGTTTTAATTTTCTTTTCTGTTGCTCTTTCTTCTGCATGTATAAAAATACTTAAGTATTTCCTATAGTGTTTTAAAAATAAAAACAACAACAAAAGCATTCTCAAGCCTCCTGTGACTATTTTTTGAAATAAAGGAATTATCTAAATCTTCTGAGTAAATGTAGATGCTGGGGAAAAGACAAACTAACACTTTATATCAATCAGAATGGCTAGATTGAAAATATTTTCTTTTGTTTCTATTAAGATTCTGGAGAAATACTACTTAGTCATATCTTTAATTTTTGACTTTGTATTTCCTTAACTCTAGGAATAATGTAAATTTAAAACCCAAATCCTATAAAATAGCAGAATTATGGTATTTGACTTGTCATGAAGCTTGCCTTACATTCTTCATCTACCATTTTAGAAGATTTCTGTCATGTTAACAAAAGCACTTTTTATTTCTTGCTATTTTTTTCATGAAGGCATAATCCTTTCAAAGTCTCAGATTCATCCAATATATTGATTCCAGCAGACCATCTTGTGTCAGCACAAAATATTGTCTCATATTGCAACTAAGATTATTCCAATCTCGGGATCTGGTATAAATTTACCATCACATGCCTTCAGGGCAGCCATGGTTTCAGATGTTTACCTGTCTGACATTCCACTTATTTTCACTGTCAGCCTCCTACCTTCTAATTTGGAACTAAAAATGTTAGCAGTTGGATTTGAGTCTGAGCTGAGTGCATCTTCACATCATCCAGACTGAGAACACATCTGAAGGTCAAATTGCTGCATGAGAATATGCAGAAGGAGAAACTATAAACTAGAAAAAAAAAAAAAAAAAACTATAGGTATGCTCACATTTAAGATGCAAATGGAGAAAAGTTCACAAAAGAGAAAAAGAAATTAAAAGTAGAGAGCTTTTTCAAGATTTTTGTTGATGAAGAAAAGGAGATAAATAATATGGTAATTCATGTGAGGTTTGCTAATAAGCATGATTTTGGTTAATTTGATGAGACTTAAACATGAACAAATGCTGATGAGGAGAACTGTATTTGAAGGAGAGATGGTCTCTGAAATACTGTAATATTCATGAGAAGACACTGCAGATAGCTCTATTTTTGTGAGAACTTTTATCTGTATATGGAGGGAGAAATAGTCCAAGATTAAGTCATTGTAAAGTGTCTCTTTTCAAGGATTGATATTAATATTTCCGGTACTGTGTGCACGGGCCAAGTCATGTCCCACTCTTTGCCATGCCGAGGACTGTAGTCCACCAAGCTCCCCTGTCCATTGTATTTTCTAGGCAAGAATACTGGAGTGGGTAGCTATTTTCTCCTCCAGGGGATTTTCCAAACCCAGCGATCAAACCTGCATCTTCTCCATTGGCAGGCAGATTCTTTACCAGTGACTGTATGCATTATATGATTGATATTTTACAACATTTCTATGTGTGGCACAATATGGATCATTGACCCAAAAAGTTGTTCCAACTTTCAACAGAAATTTCTCTTGGTCCTGTCAGTTCAAAGAGATCATACTACTCATCAGTACTCCACTGAAGGAAGCCATTGTCAAAATTTGAGTATTTAAAGATTTATTTGACAATATTCCTCTCTTTTAGATTACAAGTGCATTAATTCTCTGATAACCCAACCTTGCTCTCCTCCAAAAAAATAAGATTAGTGCCCCAACCAATTAATTAATACATTTTTCAGTTTCTTCTTTTTCTCCTTCTTTTGTTCTCTTCTATTCCCAAAACTGTGTCATCTGCTATGGGTAAAAGTTTTGCTGATACCAACCATCTACTACTGGCAACTACTCATGCATAGCTACCTTGCAAAAGTCTCATGCTTAAGACATGCTAACTTAGCTTTTGGAGAAGCCAATGGCAACCCACTCCAGTGTTCTTGCCTGGAGAATCCCAGGGACGGGGAAGCCTCGTGTGCTGCCGTCTATGGGGTCGCACCGAGTCGGACACGACTGAAGTGACTTAGCAGCAGCAGCAGCAGCAACTTAGCTTTATATATTATTTTCATTTTAAATTGCATTTAATATGCCATTATTGTTAAATACAGTTGACATTTTTCGACCCCTGTTTTCTTTGGACTCTGACATTTTTCCCTAAATATAGATGACATTTTCATAGTTATACTTCCATGGCTGCCCATATTACTCAGTTTTATGTTCTGGATCCTCCTCTTCTAACCATATATCAATGCTGAGGTTGCTTGTTTAATCTTGAGATATCTCTTCTTAAGAGAGTCACACATTCCCAAATGTTTAAATAGTGATGATAATGATTGCAATGATAGCTAACATTTGTGAATATGTGTAAAACTCTAGACATATGCAAAGTGACTTACATATAATATTTCATTGAATTTCCACAATGATCCTCTGAGATAAATGCCAAGAGGTATTATTTTTAAAAACCTTCGTTTGCAAGTGAAGAAACTAAGGTAAAATCAGTTCGTTAGGAAAACTAAATGGTCAAGGTTTTAAACCCTACTAAAGACCTTTGCTTGTCTATAAGCCCATTTTACTCACATGCTTCCTTTATAGCCTACAAATTTTATTTATTTATTTATTTTTTTACTTGATAATATCCAGTAGATAATGGGACAGCTCCACTCAAATTTTACATGTCCAAACTTAACTTTTGGTATTATTCCATCAAATTCTCTCCTTCCTGAATCTCTTTGTAAATAGAATTTACATTCATTATTTCAGTTAGCATATAAGGCACCTTGGCACTTCTCCTCACCTCTCATAAAGCTTGGAAAATTCTTCATTCTATCCCCTACTTTACTTTCTCTATTTCTACTGTCACCTCCTTCCAGCTGCCACCATCTTTCTATTAACTGATGAAATGACCCTTAATCTGTTGAGCTGAATTCTTCCCCTTCCTTTTTTTTTCCAATTTAATATTTACACACAAAGGAAACAATTTACAGAAACAAGAACTCATCCTACTGTTATCCCATGTAACGTATTTCCACAAATTCTCTTTTCTATTTAATAGAATCTTAAACAAAGAATAATTTCAGGATTTTTCTTGATATGATCCCTTCCTACTCGTTTAAGATCACTTCATAGCATTCTCTTCCTCTGTTTATATTCACGCTGATATTTATTTTTTAGGAACACACTAACTACCTCAGGCCTGGGCTCTAGAAAAGTTTTCATCTATTAGGAAAGTCTTCTTTGCTTGGTTTCAAATGGACCTCACCTTATTTTGGTTATATGTTGTGTTATACCTCTGTGTGGTATAGTTTCCTGTGATATTTTGGCTCTGATATGAACAGAGTAGGAAATTCACCATGTGTTAAAGACACAATTTGTTTCAATCTAGTCCTAGAAAATGTGCATATTTCCATGTTTTATGAAAAATAAGGAGGAAATACAAGCTTTGTTGTTCAGTTGCTAAATCGTGTCGAACTCTTTGAGATCCCATGGACTGCAGTGTGCCAGGCTTTCCTGCCTTTCACTGTCTCCCAAAGTTTGCTCAGATTCATGTCCATTGAGTCAGTGATGCTATTAACCATCTCACCTTCTGCAACCCTCTTCTCCTTTTGCCTTTAATCTTCCTTAGTATCAGGGTCTTTTCCAAAGAGTCAGCTCTTTTCATCAGGTAACCAAAGTATCAGAGCTTCAGCTTTAGCATCAGTCCTTCCAATGAATATTTAGGGTTGATTTCTTTTAAGATTGACTGGCTTGATCCCCTTGCATTCCAAGAAACTCTTAAGAGTCTCCTCCAGCACCACAGTTTGAATGCATCATCAATTCTGCAGTGCTTAGCCTTCTTTATGGTCCAACTCTCACATCCATACATGACTACTGGAAAAATCATAGCTTTGACTCTATGGACCTTTGTCAGCAAAGAGATACATGGCTGCATGCGTGCATACTAAGTCACTTAAGTCATGTCCAACTCTGTGAGACCCTATGGCCTGTAGCCTACCAGGTTCTTCTGTCCATGGAATTCTCCAGCCAAGAATACTAGAGTGGGTTTCTATGTTCTCTTCCAGGGGATCTTCCTGACCCAGGGATCAAACCTGTGCCTCTCAAGTCTCCTGCATTGGCAGGAGGGTTCTTTACCACTAGTGCCACCTGGGAAGTTGGACTAAACAGTTACCAAGTAAGCTGGCAGAAAGAAGGCCAGAAATTGGTATCCCCCATTCTTTGTGGGGAAACTACACTATTCTCTTGACCACTTATTTTTGTAAATATTAATGACACATTTTTTTTCTATCCTTCTCTTCTTCCTCTCTCTTCTCCATTTCTTTTTATTTTCCATTTGAGTTAATTTCTTTTAAAAATTCATAATATTTTTCTTCAATATACATAGAAAACTTTGAAATTAATTGATAAAGAATCTAGGAACATTGAAATAGCTCCCATCACTCATATAAGAAATATAAATATACAGAATTTATCTGATATCAGTGGATTTGTAATGTTTTACATGAAAATTTTAAACATAATTCTCCCCAGGTCTTTTTCTATCTGTCTCCATTTTATACAGAGGTGTGAATCTATGAGAATTTCTCTTTAGCTCTGATATTAGTTCTATTTCATTCACATTTGTGTTTTGCAATACTCAGCACTTCCTAAGTCATTATTATTAAATTTCATTTCATGTAAAATAATATAGAACAATGATAATTTTATTTCTTCTATCTTATTTTAACTTTCCCACCACATCTACCCATACACTATAAGAACTCTCCCATTTGACCCATGATGCTAAAAAATGTATTTTTTCTAAAGTCTTAATGGGAAAATGCATCATTAACACACTTTCTACTGTTATGCAAAATTGTTGTAAGAAGGACCTTATAGAAAATGCCATTGTACATGGCTTTAAAGCTGAATTAAACAGCATTTTGACAGGAAAAGAAAAGGAAAAATATTTCCTTAAGATGTTGTCGTTCCCTTCAACCTGCTCTATAGTTATCAGTGGGGAAAGTTATCTACTTTCCAACATGGACTTTTGCAGTCTTTCTACACCAGCTCTTCAACTGAGAGTATAGTACTAGAGGCTTAGGGTAGTAAGTTTGTTATTATTTATTCACTTTAGTCATATTTTCATTTGTGACCGCGTGGACTGTAGCCCACCAGGCTCCTCTGTCCTTGGGATTCTCTGGACAAAAATACTGGGTGAGTTGCCATTTCCTTCTCCAGGAGACCTTTCCAACACAGGGACTGAACCTTCATCTCTTGCATTGGCAGGCAAGTTCTTTAGCACTTAGCCACCCCAGAAGCCCATTAGTAAGTTTACTGAAGGAGAATACATTTATATGCAAATCTACCTCTTTTCCCCCTCTCCCATTACATTAAAGGAAATCTCACTAAAAGGGTAAGCAGAATTCTGGTTTTTGAGCATTAAACTTGATATATTGATCTATATTTGAAACGACAGTTTAAATTATTCAAAATTTGCATATTTTTATACAGGATACCTACCCTCACCCCACCTTTGGCACTCAGAATGACAGTTAAGAATAGTGGTGGAGAGTAAGTGCTTGGAATGCAGTTAAATGCAGCATAAGTGGATCCTTTTAAAGGATAACAGTTTTAATGGTTACTTAACCTGCCTTTGACTCCATTTCTTCTACAAAAAAATAGGGATAATATTTATCATTCATAAAACTTTTTTAATACATCACCCCATTAATCTCCTATCCCTTTTTGTGACCCTGAGAGAGAAAAGCTCTAGATAAAATACAGAGGCTATAATGCTGGCACTCAATTTTAGATATAGAAACTGATCTACCCAAAGGCTTGAGCTATTGCTATTTAAAGCTGTTACAGAAGTTGCAATCATTTACAAGCTGAAACTAAATAACCTGGACTTTTTTGCCTCACTAAGTTACTTAAAAATATAATACATTAGTACATAAGAACACACCAAAGCAATCAATATTTTATGAAATTGCTGGACTGTGATATGGCTTTTGAATAGTATCAGTGCTAAATGCATTAACTTTAATGAGGAACTCTGAAATGGTCTCTTAATAACCTTATTGGGATATGACTACTTTTAAATGGCCTTTACTTTGTCCTTGGAATTCATATGATGCATATGACAGAGGCTTGTTCAGTGTTAACAGAGGATTAGATGAAGGAAATTAATTAAAGCTTCCTTGCAAAGCTTTCCCCTTGAGCTATTCAGTACGCTGAAGTGGTATGACAGGGTACCATCCTTTCTCTAAATCTACTCATTAAATAACTCAATTGGGTTTAAACACACATCCTTTTTTAAAAAAATTAGACCATAATTTTTCTCCTTGTCTTTTTAACCTGACCCCTTCGAGCCACTGCCACCTCTGTGATTTGTAATTACCTTTTAGCTTCTAATAATAAGACAGCCGCAAAGTGTGTCCATGTGTTTCAGAGTCCACCAATTCACTTCTTAAGAGCTGTCTTCAACTGAAATGACAAATTTAAATAGGTTAGGGACATTTGTTTAACTAATCCCCTGGACAAATAAGTATCTAGAATGATTTCCTAGAACTGAAACCAGAGCTTTTAGTTATATTCTGAAATATCAGATAAAACACAAGTCTATAAATCTTTTCAAACACTGTTCATGTCATATTTGAATAATTGTAATACTCATTATTTTCCAATTTTATGTTTTATAAATGAATTATTTTAGCTTTAAATTTTGCACATTGTGATTTGCTCTGTTTTAAAAATATTATTGTCATAAGTGTGTTAATTCTTAGCTATAAATGTTAAAAACAATTACTTATAATACAAAATAAAAATAATATTCATAACGGAAAATCTACTTTGCCTTCTTGGAAAAAGAGAACATTTAGCTATAGCAATGACATATGAAAAACATATTAGAGTATAATGCATCTTTTAAGCTGAATAAAATTTGATGTTTTTGGTAAACAAATATAAAATCTAGAGTTCCTTACTTTATAATCTCAGTCAAATAAAAAGCTCAAGACTGAAATGGTACGATACCTCCTCTTTTGATGTCAGGGATGAAAATATAAAACTATCCCTTTAAAATTAAGGTTGGACTGTGCAGTCTTTCTTCTTTTTTTTTTCCATCAGGATATTATTTTTCTGGAAAGCTAGCCCGGGTAAAGGTACATCACTTTTGTTTAAAATGATTATTTAGGAAATCAGAAGTAGATCCTCAGTAGCAGGGTTGAATTAATAACACTCTGGTCAAATATAAATAAAACATGTTCACACAGATAAATATAATGGCATTTAAAAATATTGACATTGTAATTAAACATGCACATATGTGCACAAGGGCATATGAACACATTCACATACACACCAGCAGTGTTTATCTAAACTGTTATACTTTGCGGATTGCATTGTGGTAATAATTCTATGGAAAGACCAATGTTATTATTCCTCATTAAATTGGACTATATCATCAGAAATTAAAACAAAATAAAGCTGATCACACCAACAACTTTCACCTATATTAAATCAGTGATGTATGGATGTGAAAGTTGGACTGTGAAGAAAGCTGAGCACTGAAGAATTGATATTTTTGAACTATGGTGCTGGAGAAGACTCTTGAGAGTCCCTTGGATTGCAAGGAGATCCAAGCAGTCTATTCTCAAGGAGATCAGTCCTGGATGTTCTTTGTAAGGACTGATGCTAAAGCTGAAGCTCCAATACTTTGGCCACCTCATGCGAAGCGTTGACTCATTGGAAAAGAGTTGACTCATTCCTGGGAGGGATTGGGGGCAGGAGGAGAAGGGGACGACAGAGGATGAGATGGCTGGATGGCATCACCGATTCGATGGATGTGAGTTTGGGTGAACTCAGGGAGTTGGTGATGGACAGGGAGGCCTGGCATGCTGCAATTCATGGGGTCGCAAAGAGTCAGACATCACTGAGCAAACTAAATTGACTGACTGACTGACTGAAAACACTGATACACCAATATAAAAATCCTCTGTTTATATGATTGATAGTTTCATTCTTCTGCAGATTCTTCACATTCGATTTTTGAATCAACCTTTCTAATAATTTAGATGTCTAAGATTAAACATTTAAATTAAGTTAGAAAGCAAATGTGACCAACTGATATGCATTTGGTGTGTTTCAGGATCATGACAATTAAGATAGATGATAGCTATTGTGCTAAAATTCAGTGAATGCAATGTTTAATGAGATTCAGAAAAATTACACCACATTCATGCAAAATTTTACTCAGTCATTAATGAGAAGCATGGTAATTCAACTGTCTTAAAACATGTGCATAATATTTTATTGAGGAAAGGATCAGAAACATTTAAATTCTCACATGCATCTAAATTCTCTACCTTGTTGTGCATAGTAATGAAAGTTGTTTTTTTAACTCACCAAAAATGTGAATTGCAAAACTGAAAGAATTCCTGTAAGAAAATATAATACCAGTTTGTGTAGTTTCCGATACATTGGTAAAGAATATAATTACAGTTACATCTTTTTTTAGCTTGGACATTAAGAAACAAATTTACCTAAATAACATAAATAACAATTTTAACTAAATGACCCAGAAGTTCTGTCCTTCAGTTTTTTTTCTTAAATAGAAAGAATCTCAAAATAATTCCCAATTAATACAGATAATGCCCCATGAGATTGAATTACACCATGTATTACAAAATTCAGGAAATAAGTTGGCAGCTGATAGGAAGCTCCAAATACAGAGGTATTTCTACAGTGTCTGCCTGGATTTAGGTGAGTTTCCAATAGTTACTGTAATTTTAATTTATCTGTCCTCTCCAATAAGATCTCTGAATGTATAATCCATACAGCACTTTCATTAGAGCCAGCAGAATTACCTTTTTCAAATGTGAATTCCTAGCTCCCACCAGAGACCCAGTCAACTGAAATCTATGTGGTAAAGCACAGATTTGCTGTTAATAACTTGTCCAAGTGACACATATGCACTTTAAGTTTGAGAATGCAAGCAGTTAATCGTTCAATCATGTCTGACTCTTTGCAGCCCCATGGACTGTAGCCTGCCAGTCTCCTCTGTCCATAGAATTCTCCAGGCAAGAATACTGGAGTGGGTTGCCGTTTCTTCTCCAGGGGATCTTCCTGACCCAAGGATTGAACAAGGGCTGACTGAGCCACAAGGGTCCTATGGGCCCACCTATATGAAATATATATCAAATATTTCACACATCCATTAGTCACAAATAAGACCAGGTGATCAAGTGCCCATAAAATCAGT
Source organism: Budorcas taxicolor (assembly GCF_023091745.1). Taxonomy (NCBI): domain Eukaryota; kingdom Metazoa; phylum Chordata; class Mammalia; order Artiodactyla; family Bovidae; genus Budorcas; species Budorcas taxicolor. Next base: position 48,620,874 of record NC_068929.1, on the reverse strand, counting down.
TTAAATGATGTAACAATTATAACCTGCTTCACAAACTTTTAAGTATGAATAAGGAAGGTTAAGACTCAGGGTGTGCCAAGGTCACAGACCTTCTTTTAACCTTGGTGACTTTCAGGCTAGCTTGAAGAGTCCACAGGAGGACAGAGAAATCTGCAGATAACAATGTCAGAATGCAATCTACTAAATGAGAACCTCTTGGGGCAGAGGTCTGGTAATCAATATATTTCATCGTCTAGTCTGGTGACATTTATCATTAAGGGAGTTTGGGATATAATTCCTAGAACATATCCTGGCTAGTACTACAAGATAATAACAATAACTTTGACTTTAATTTTTAATATATCTGAATTGCTAATGTGGCCTTACAGCTTTCATTAGCACAATCACCTTAATCTTTCAAATTATGTCCTCTAAGGTCTATTAATACCCTATGTGTTGTTACTTTTTACTTCTAAAAGATTGACTTACTATTACTGTTCTTACCTAGGATTGATTTTAATGACTAATCATTAATGTACTCAATACTTTTACAATGTAATTTGTGAGCTGATATAATTTTCCTAATTGAATTTTCAAAAGTTTCTTTGCATATACAAATACATTAATCGCATTCATATTGACAACAGTTAAAGGAAACTGTCATATTTTATAATTTCAATTAGGTGTGATTATTAGAATTTTTTTCTCTAAATATTCACTTGTATGGATTTTTATGTATATTTTCCAGAAATTCAATTGTCTTGAAATATGCATACTTATTATATCATGAGACAGATAAACCTAGAAATGATTACCCTCATAGATTTCACATGTATGATCGATTCAAGGCTTATAATTTGAAAAATAATATAATGAACATAAATGAAAATAGAAAAACTAAAATCAGTCATTTCTCAAACTTTGGAAGGTAGTGAAGGACAGGGAAGCCTGGTATGCTGCAGTCCATGGGTTCACAAAGAGAGAATGAACAGTAGTTATAAAAACACTTGTATATCTACTAAAAAATAACTGTAATTTTTAGTTGTACACATTTTGAGTTCTTTACTCAAAGACTCAACCGAGTCTGACTGTATTGTGACCCCATGGACTGTAGCCCACAGGCTTCTCTGTCCATTGGATTCTCCCATCAAAAGTACTGGTGGGGTTTCCATTTCCTCCTGCAGGAGATCTTCTCCATTTAGGGATCTAATCAGCATCTTTTACGTCTCCTGCATTGACAGGTGGTCAGAGTCCATTACTTTCCATGTAAAACCGAAAAATTCAGTACAGTTCATTTACTCAGTAGAGTCCAACTCTTTGTGACCCCATGGACTGCAGCAGTCCAGGCTTCCCTGTCCATCACCAATCCCTGGAGCTTACTGAAACTCATGTTGATTGAGTCAGTGATGCCATTCAACCATCTCATCCTCTGTTGTTCCCTTCTATTCATGCCGTCAATCTTTCCCATCATCAGGGTCTTTTCCAATGAGTCAGTTCTTCGCATCAGGTGGCCAAAGTACTGGAGTTTCAGCTTCAGCATCAGTCCTTCCAATGAATATTCAGGACTAATTTCCTTTTGGATTGACTGGTTGGATCTTCTTGCCATCCAAAGGATTCTCAAGACTCTTCTCCAACACCACAGTTCAAAAGCACACCAGTCAGAACAGTCCTCATCCTAAAGTCTACAAACAATAAATGCTGGAAAGGGTGTGGAGAAAAGGAAACACTCTTTCACTGTTTGTGGGAATATAAACTGATACAACCACTCTGGAAGACAGTATGGCGATTCCTTAAAAAAACTAGGAGTAAAACCACCAAAAGACTCAACAATCCCACTCCTTGGCATATACCCTGAGGAAACCAAAACTGAAAGAGACACATGTATCTCATTGTTCATTGCAGTACTATTTACAATAGCTAGAACACGGAAGCAACCTATATGTCCATTGACAGATGAATGGATAAAGAAATTGTGGTATATATATATACAATGGACTATTACTCAGCCATAAAATGGAACACATTTGATTCAGTTCTAATGAGGTGGATGAAACTCGCACCTATTATACAGAGTGAAGAGAATCAGAAAGAGAAAGATAAATACCGTATTCTAACATATATATACAGAATCTAGAAAATGATACTGAATAATTCACTTATAAGGCAACAATAGAGAAATAGACATAGAGAATAGACTTATGGACCTGGGAGAGGGGAGGAGAGGGTGAGATGTATGGAAAGAGTAACATGGAAAGTTACATTGCCATATGTAAAAAAGATAACCAATGGGAATTTGCTGTATATCTCAGGAAACTCAAAGTGTGGCTCTGTATCAACCTAGAGGGGTGGGATGAGGAGGGAGATGGGAGGGAGTTTCAAAAAGGAGGGAAATATGTGTATCTATGACTAATTCATGTTGAGGTTTGATGAAAAACAGCAAAATTCTGTAAAACAATTATCCTTCAATAAAATATAAATAGATTTTTTAAAAAAGCATCAATTCTTCAGCACTCAGCTTTCCTTATGGTCCAGCTCTCACATCCATACATGACTACTGGAGAAACCAAAGCTTTGACTAGACGGACCTTTGTTGGCAAAGTCATGTCTCAGCTTTTTAATATGCTGTCTAGGTTGGTCATAACTTTTCTCCCAAGTAGCAAGCACCTTTTAATTTCATGATTGCAGCCATCATCTACAGTGATTTTGGAGCCCCCCCCCCCCCCAAAAATAAAGTCCATCACTGTTTCCACTGTTTCCCCGTCTATTTGCCATGAAGTGATGGGACCAGATGCCATGATTTTAGCTTTCTCATTGTTGAGTCTTAAGTCAACTTTTTCCACTCTCCTCTTTCACTTTCATTAAGAGGCTCTTTAGTTTTTCACTTTCTGCCATATGGGTGGTATCATTTACATATATGAGGTTATTAATATTTCTCCCGGCAATCTTTATTCCAGCTTGTGCTTCATTCAGCCCTGAATTTCACATGATGTACTCTGTATATAACTTAAATGAGCAGAGTGACAATATACAGCCTTGACATACTCCTTTCTCAATTTGGAACCAGTCTGTTGTTCCATGTCCAGCTCTAACTGTTGCTTCTTGACCTGCATAAAGATTTCTCAGGATGCAGGTCAGGTAGTCTGGTATTCCCATCTCTTTAAGAATTTTCCATAGTTTATTGTGATCCACACAGTCAAAGGGTACTTGGATGCAACCTCAAAAATGACAAAATGATCTCTGTTCATTTCCAAGGCAAACCATTCAATATTACAGTAATCCATATTTATGCCCCAACCAGTAACGTTGAAGAAGCTGAAGCTGAATGGTTCTATGAAGATGTACAAGACCTTCTAGAACTAACACCCAAAAAAGATGTACTTTTCTTTTATAAAGGACTGGAATGCAAAAGTAAGAAGTCAGGAGATACCTGGTGTAAGAGGCAAAGGGCAAAGCAGGGCAAAACTGAAAAAGCTGTTTCTTAGAAGATTCTCTACAAGAATAATTTGTGATTTAGAGTGGCATAAGAGTCCAGCTACCTTGCTTGATCTTTGCCAATGTTTTCTGTGCTGAGAAGCAGAAAAAGCAAAGAATAGCAACATATTCTGATCTTACAAGAGAAGCAGAATGGTAAGATCTAGGAGATGCATGCTGCACTAATTTTATTACAAAGACTGAATTTGTTTCACTAAGGAAAAAAAAAATATGTCAGGGCACATCCATTTGGAGAACTTGGATTATTATTATTATTTTATATCAATTTAATTTGCTTAATATATTCAATAATTCTATTATTTCTAAGACCTTCCACGAAAGGTCATTATGGTCCTTTAGTTTATTGCAAACAGATCTTTTAAAAAGGAGTAATCCTTAACATTAAAACTGTAATATAAATTTGCAATTGTTGGCATTTTCTTATAAAATGGAATGAGGTACATCTTCTTAAATAAAAAGACGATAATATTTCGCTGGGGAATAAATCCAATAGACTTTCTATCTCTCCACATTTAAATTCAATTGTGATACTGTGTGGACTAATTTCTAAACAGATGAAAGTCTTTAAAACATCATGAAAGAAGGTTTTGCTCAGAAATGTTATGGTATACATATCACAAGTTGCTTGACAACCTTCAGAAAAGAAACACTAAGCTGTGATTTCTTTTTGCCCAACTAGTTGTTTCTCTTTACCCTGGAGAATTTGGGGGCTCCAACTGTAGAGACTTTGTAATGTCAAAACCACTTCTCTTCTCAGATTGAAACCACTGTGACAGCACGTCCATGTTCTTAAGAGGAGAGACCTAGCAAACAGCTTCTCACAAATCCACAGAACATTACTGTGTCCTGCTTGAGAAATTCTGTTGCTTCTTCAAACGTATTGTTAGTTTCAGGTGCTGTTTTATTTGCTCAATTCTGAATCAGGTCTTCCTTTTTCCATCTTTGTCTCAGTTAATTTGGACATAGCTATTCTGACTGGAAAATCTGAAGAAGATAGCCAATAGCCTACTGTTTCTGGTTTTCCAACTTTCTAGAATAAAAATCCTGCACAATGGCCATTCGTTTCACCCATTGCAGTTTGGATGGCAACTGAATACTGTTCTACCAGAGATGTCAATGGTATGATCCTGTTGGCATAGATCATGTCAATGGCATCATTTTTTATACCGAGTAATATCCAATAAGAATCATCAACATTTTTATATTCAGGTGAGAGAAAATCCCATCTAGACTGGCCTGGCCTTGGAATTCAGACCTAAGTGAAGAGGATTCAGCCATCAAAGAGGGACAAAGAGAGGCTGGGGTTGGAAGCAAAGGTCATGGGCACAGAAGTAAGCCTTCCAGTGCCTAGTACAGGCATGAAAACTAATCAAATGGTATTTCTAGGTGAAGCAGTCTTCCTCCTGGACTAATTAAAAGAACCTCACAGCTCTCTTTCCCCAGGTTTTCTTAACCTCTAGAATTTATGCTTTTACTGCTTCCCCCATTATTTTTTTTTAACTAAGTAATGCATAAAATAACATTAGTTTATAGATAAGAAAATGTTAACCTCAGCAGGAGAAATATGAGGAATGTTCTAATAGTAATTTCCCTATAGGTGCATAAGAAGGGATCTTTAGAGTTTATGCAAACTTGAATAGTGTTTAGGAGTACAGCAGGTTAGACACAGTGTAAAGGTATTGGAACTGAACAAGTAATATTGACCATAACTATACATTCACATGCAAGCATTTACAAATTTTAACTTGGTCTTTGATTTAAAAGATAGTTTATTTGAGTCTGATCAATGTCAGCCCCTAGAGATGAAGTAAATGAAATTGAGAAAAAGTTGAATAATCCAAACTATTTTGGAGTTGCAGACAACTAAAATAGAAAACCTCAAATATTGTGCAAGAGTGGGTAAAAGGTATACATCCATCTACCTGCCTGGATTATATAATTCATATTTTTAGGAGTTGGGAGAATAGCATCTTTGGGGCAGGCATTTCACATGACAGATCTAACAGATACGATCGATAAAGAAAGACATTAAGGGTGCTTGCTCTAAATGCTTTACTTCTTAGAGGTTCTGATATTGGCTTCACTAGTTTTAAAAGAGTTACCAGCTTATTGCTGAATCATGCCCACTGTAGTATTCAGACATGTTTTGATATATTTGAATTAGGATGAAGAAGATTCTTCCAAAATATGGAAGTCTTCTTTTGGCAGGATTTGAGGGGTGATTTACTTTGAATAAAGAGGAAGTGAAGACTGGAAAGATTACTTAGTCATTAGAGAGAAAAGATTATTCTGAAAATAGAAAGTGTTGTCCCTAATATTTTGAACCTCAGACTGCATGAATACTTGGCACTAAGTAAATGGTTATAAAGAAACACATCTAATTACCAATCTGTAATCTACAAGTGACATTTAGAAGTAAGATACCACCATTGCTGATGGTGTAAGTGTTGTTTGTGAGAAGGAATGCTGCTATAGCTTATGACAGCATCTTTAGTAAACAAAATATAAAAGTTTTATATTGTAATGAAGGCTTAAAACTTAGATTGGAAATCAAGCTTCTCTGGGTACATGTATATATAAGGAAAATCGATTTTTCCTTAAATCATCTGCATTAAATCACATTAGAGGTAAAGGATGGTTTCCTCCCTTATTAAATCCTCTGGTGATAAATATGTTTTCACTGGAAGATATTTTAAGTGGTCCCTCGCTTATAGGAAAGACCCCAGGTACCATAACAGGGAATCTTCAAGAACCTAAGGAAAATATTTTAGTCAGAATCATTTCTTACATGAGATGATATCAAGTCACTATTAATTTCTATAAAGAATAAGTACCACTGGCATAGACAAACAAGAACAGATGAATAAGAAAGGTAGCCTTCATCAGGGTTTTTGTCTTGGAATATATACCTAGAGCCTGAAGGAAACTGTTAATTTTCTTTTAATTGCTAAAACAATTTCTCTGTATTTTAAAAATCAATGTTGTTCATATTAAAAATGCTTAATTGAAATGTTTCACATAGCATTCTGACACATCCTGAAATAGTGTAGTTTTCCTTAACTGCTGTAGTACCTCTCTACCTTCCTCCAAAAAAAAAAAAAATGCACAGAACACCTTAGTATATCCTTAATACTTTGAAATTTTCAAAAAACTCTAAAATTACAGCTCACATAATTATGTAAGCAATAAAAGTAAAATTTTTTATAAGACTCTTTTTAAGGAGTATTTATTAGCTATTCCATTGTAATTCTACAATTTTTTTTCTCATTCTTTCCTTCCATTTTATTTCCGCTCCTCTTTCAGCATACCTTCATAATTCTGTCATCATTTTGCTCATGAGAAAAAAATGTGGCATTTTAAAATATCAACTAATATGTGTTATAGCTTTGCTAAACATTTCATCACCAGTTTGTTGCAAGAGATTTATAAATCAGATTTTCATTAAAAAGGAGAAAGAATCAACACCATATGTTGTGCTAAATCCTATGCAGCTGCTGCTACAGCAGCTTAATAATGTGTAAACGAGAAGGCATTTAGTACTCTCTATGATATACAGGATTGTAACTTCTCTCAAATGTTGTGTATTTTTATATATTAAGATTAAAATCTAAGAGAACATGTTAAAATGGAATAAGTTAGAAAAGTTAGCATTGATTTTATGGAAAAGAGAGTTCTCTTTAAATCAGTAGCTAAATGAATAGAACTGAGATGAAAATACCCAATCTCTTGAAATAGAAAAGCAGGCTCAAAGAGGAATGTTGCGTATTAATGTGACTCTTCTCGTATTCTTAACTTTATTGCAATGTACTTTTGCCTAAATATCAATCTAGTTGGCATTTTTATTACAATTCTGCAAATGGAAACAGAGCAAATGAACCATTTACTGCCTTTATTTTCTAAGTATAATCATGTTTCTGTTTTCCATTCAATGATAGTCAACGTTTTCCCTGCCAACATAAAACATTCTTGTGTGTTAAAGATCAGTTGTGGTAAAGGCTTACTACTGTAACCCATACTCATTTATATTATATTGTACAGAACATCAGAATCAGTTATTTATAAACTTTACTTGAGAGGTTGGCAAATAATATCAATGTAAACCCTTGCATATTTTAAATAATATTTAGGAGCCAACTACATTTGAGACATATACACTACTCTACATATACATCTTAAATGTATTAGCTTTGAATTAACAACATCAAAGGGGGGAAATCATTTTAAAAAATAACATAAAGCAAGACTTAGTAAGTTTTTGCTTAAATGTGCTATTTTTAGATATTTTTTTATTAAGGTAATATGGCTTAATGACATTTTATGAGTTACATGTGTACAGCATCTTATTATCTACTTATGTATACCCTTTAATGTGCTCACCATCCAAAATTTTAGTTTTCATCTATCACCATTAGGCTGATTCTATTAAATGTGCATCTTCACATGATACAACATGTTTCTTCTTCATTGAAAAGAAACACCTCATGAAAATAATGATGAATATCTTATGTTAATATAAACTTGCATTATTTCTGCTTTTATCAAGATAGAAACAAAGTGAGTTCATGAATCACTGTGAAAAAATTTCCTTGTCATAGTAATGAGACAGGTGGCTCTTTTCCTTCTAGTGCAAAGACATTATGAGAACAATCTATAGGCCAATATTCTTAATGAATATAGACGAAAAAAGTTCAAAAAATACTAGGAAAACAGTGAATCTAGCAACATATAAAAATAAGTAGATATGGTCAACTGGGCTTCAGCAAGAGAATACATTTGCCAATCTTATATGGAAAACTATTCATATGCTGCTAAGTTGCTTCAGTCGTGTCCGACTCTGTGCGACCCCATAGACGGCAGCCTACCAGAGTGGGTTGCCATTTCCTTCTCCAATGCAGGAAAGTGAAAAGTGAAAGTGAAGTCGCTCAGTCATGTCTGACTCATAGCGACCCCATGGACTGCAGCCTACCAGGCTCCTCTGCTCATGGGGTTTTCCAGGCGAGAGTACTGAAGTGGGTTGCCATTTCCTTCTCCATTCATATACTGCACTTTTAATAGATCAAATGACCCATAGCACATGATCATCTCAATAGGCACTGAAAGACTGTTTAATAGAGTAGTGACACAACAGAATATTCACAGGACATTCACTTCTTAGTACCTACTTTGTTGTCCTTCAGTTGCCTGGTCAAGTCTGACTCTTTGCAACTCCATGAACTGCAGCACAACAGGTATCTCTGTCCCTCACCATCTACCGAAGTTTTCCCAAGTTCACGGCCATTACATCAATGATGCCATCCAGCCATTTCATCCTCTGATGCCCTCTTCTCCTTCTGCCCTCAATCTTTCCCAGTATCAGGGACTTTTCCAATGAGTCAGCTGTTCACATCAGATGACCAAAATACTGGAGGTTCAGCTTTAGCATCAGTCCTTCTAATGAATATTTAGAGTTGACTTTCCTTAAGATTGACTGGTTTGATCTCTTTGCTGTCCAAGGGACTCTTGGGAGTCTTCTCCAGCACCATAGTTCAAAGGTACTCTGCCTTTGAACTTGGCACTCTGCCTTCTTTACGGTCCAGTTCTCACAACCTATATGTGACCACTGGGAAGACCATAACTTTGACTATACAGACCTTTGTCAGCAGAGTAATGTCTCATTTTTCAATGCACTCTCAAGGTTTGTCATAGCTTCCCTGCCAAAAAGCAATTGCCTTCTGATTTCATGGCTGCAATTGCCATCCACAGTGATTTAGAGCCCAAGAGAGGAAATCTCTCACTACTTCTACCTTCCTCCCCTCTATTTGCCATGAAGTAATGAGTAGAAATTGCAGAGACCTAGGAGATGCTTAAGAGATCAAGAAGAGATGGAAAGAATACACAGAAGAACTGTACAAGAAAGATCTTAATGAACTGGATTCGTATAGTAATGTGGTCAGTCACCCTGAGCCAGATACTCTGGAGTGTGAAGTCAACTGGGCCTTAGGAAGCACTGCTGTAAATAAAGCTAGTAGGTGCAATGGACTTCTAGTAGAACTCTTCAAAACCCTAGAGGATGATGCCATCAACATGTTGCACTCAGTTCAGTTCAGTTCAGTTCAGTCACTCAATTGTGTCCAACTCTTTGTGACCCCATGAATTGCAGCACGCCAGGCCTCCCTGTCCATCACCATCTCCCGAAGTTCACTCAGACTCACGTCCATCGAGTCAGTGATGCCATCCAGCCATCTCATCCTCTGTTGTCCCCTTCTCCTCCTGCCCCCAATCCCTCCCAGCATCAAAGTCTTTTCCAATGAGTCAACTCTGCATGAGGTGGCCAAAGTACTGGAGTTTCAGCTTTAGCATCATTCCTTCCAAAGAAATCCCAGGGCTGATCTCCTTCAGAATGGACTGGTTGGATCTCCTTGCAGTCCAAGGGACTCTCAAGAGTTTTCTCCAACACCACACTTCAAAAGTATCAATTCTTCAGCACCCAGCTTTCTTCACAGTTCAAATCTCACATCCATACATGACTACTGGAAAAACCATAGCCTTGACTAGATGGATCTTTGTTGGCAAAGTGATGTCTCTGCTTTTGAATATGCTATCTAGGTTGGTCATAACTTTCCATCAAAGTGTTGCACTCAATATATCAGAAAATCTGGAAGACACAGCAATGGTCATAGTACTGGAAAAGTTCAATCCTCATCCCAGTTCCCAAGAAGAGTAGTACTAATGAATGTTCAAACCACTGGACAGTTGCAGTCCTTCCCTATGCTAGTTAGGTAATGCTTAAAATCTTGCATGCTAGGCTTCAGCATTATGCAAACCAAGAACTTCCAGATGTCCAATCTGGGTTTAAAAAATCAGAGGAACCAAAGATCAAATTGCCAACATTCACTGGATCATAGAGAAAGCAAGAGAATTTAAGAAAAACATCTACCTCTGTTTCACTGGCTACTCTAAAACCTTTGACTGTTTGGATCATAAAAAACTGTGGAAAGCTCTTAAAGAGATGGGAATACCACACCATCTTACCTGTTTCCTGAGAAACCTGTATGCAAATCAAGAAGCAACAGTTAGAGCCCTGTATGGAACAACTGATTGGTTCAAGATTGAGAAAGGAGTATCACAGGGCTGTCTGCTGTCACCCTGTTTGCTTAACCCATATGCTGAGCACATCAGGAGAAATGCTGGGCTGGTTGAGTTACAAGGTGGAATCAAGATAGGTGGGAGAAACATCAACATCAGATATGCAGCTGATACCACTCTAATGGGAGAAAGTGAATAAGAAAGAAAGAGCCTCTTGATGAGGGTGAAGGGGGAGAATGAAAGGGCTGGCTTAAAGCTAAATATTAATACTTACTAGGATGAATAAATCAAAAGGATAAATCATGAAACTTGTTGACTAGAATTTTGTGAAAATAGCAGTAAGAATGTAAAATGATATAGACTCTATGGAAAGTAGTTTGGCTGTTTCTCAAAATGTTACAAATATAACTCAAAAATTCTGATCCTAGGTACTTTTCATATTTAGATACAAGTGAATAATAAAAATATATGTCCACCAAAACTTATACTCACCATTTCATAGCAGCAAGCCAAAGTGGAAATAATCCAAATGTCCATCAGCCAATCAATGAGCAAATAAAATGTGTTCTATCCACACAATGAAATTCTATTCATTGTAAGAGTGAAGCACTGATACAGGCTACAATATAGAAAAATCTTGTGAATTTTATGCCATATATAAAAAGACATCCACAAATGCCACATATTGTATGGTTCCATTTATACAATATAATTAAATTAGTAATTCACAAAAGGGGTTTATTAAAATATTCAAATGTATGTAAACTAAACACTTCCAAAAAACACCTAGAACAAAAAATACTCAGGGAAATAGAAAATATTTTAATGAGTACATATGGAAGCACAGTAAGTAAAAATTTGTTCAATACAGCTAAAACCATCTTGAGAAATGTATCTTTAAGTATTTATATTGGGAAAAAAAGAATTATTAATACAATGACTTAAATTATTCCTTTCAAATGCTGGAAAAAGAAAATCAAATTAAACCCAAAGAAGGTAGAAGAAAGAAAGTTAGAATGGTTTAAGAGTTGAAATGAATAAAATTACATAATTGTGCTATAATAATAATTAACAATAGTAATGAATCAAATTTTTAAAGAGAAAATGCAATAAAACAAACATCTATGAACTCAAAATATTTCATTAAATTGATTTCTATAATCGACTATTGACAGAATTCACATCTTCATTTGTATTCTTCCATTTCTGATGTTTCACCTTCCATTAAAACTTATTTAATTAGGTCATCCACACAATAATCTTCATTTTGAGTAACAAAGTTAGCTTATTAGTAAACTAATCATAGAAGTGATAACCCAACATATTCACAGATTGTGCACACAATCAAGATAATAAGATTATATAAGATATTTACAAGAACACTGGATCAGGGTTCTCAGCAGGATATCTTAGAATCTTCTTTATTATGGTATTCAAATATGAATATGAATGACCATGATTAGTCGTGTATGGACTTTATGTGCTATTTCCATAGTTTATTTATGATTTAAGAAGTTATTTTAGGTATGCTTGAAATATTAAAAGTGTGCTCACTGTTTTAGGGGGTACACTAATTTTATTAAATATTTTAGTCTAGCAGCCTCTTTTATCCTTGCTTCCAGTAGCAACTCCCAAAGGAAATCATTACCCTAATTTCTGAGAATATAGATTATTTCTCACAGGCATTTTTGAAGATCCATTTTGAAATTAGCCTTTCCCATTTTTGTCTTTACATCTCTCCTTCTTTTCAGTTGCTTCAAATTTAATGTCTCAACCTCCTTCCACAAAGCATAGCAACAAAAAATATCTTTCTTTAGGGAAACTGAATGATTACTAGAAGCAGAAGGGAAGTAAATTTATTTACCAGCAGAGTTAATCTGCCTAGTACTATCCCTTAGTCAAGCATGCTTTTCATTAAGTGTTTGTTATGTCAAATAAGTGCACAAATATTGAGTGCAGATAGCATGTAAAATGTCATTGTCATTGCTTTTTTTTTCCCCTATATTTGTTGACAAACACTTTTCTGCTAATACAGAAAAACTGACAGATAAATCTAACCTCTAATACCATTTACATGTTTACAAATTTGATAAGCTTAATCTTATAATAAATGTTATTTGTTGTTGAGTTTTCATGTACATATTGATACTGAGCATTCTGTGGGGTCGCACAGAGTCAGACATGACTGAAGTGACGCAGCAGCAGCAGCAGCAGGACCCTGGGGGGCTCCTGGGCACAAAAGCTATTCTGTGTTCCCCTTTTTTTTTTTTGATTATAGGAAATAGCCTTCATTCAGCCTCCATAACCTTCCCTGAAGTCCAAAGATCAAGTTCATATAGCTGTTAATTAGGAAAGGAAAGGCATATAAAGACAAGGGAGGAATAGTCAAGAAAAACAATAGTGCAGCCTTGGGGCAAGGTCCTGGTTCCCCATCAGAGTATATACATAATAATTTGTGGTTGTTGTTAGGTTGCTAAGTCATGCCCAAAGCTCCATGCACTGAAGCACACCAGGCTTCTCTGTCTTTCACTATCTCAAATTTGCCCATATTCTTGTCCACTGAGTCATTGATGCTATCCAACCATCTCATCCTCTGCCACCCCTTTCTCGTTTTGCCTCCAATCTTTCTCAGCATTAGGATATTTTTGAATGAGTTAGTTCTTCACATCTGGTGGCCAAAATATTGGAGTTTCTGCTTCAGCATCAGTCCTTCCAGTGATTATTCAGTGTTGATTTACTTTATGATTGACTGGTTTGATCTTGTAGAAATCCAAGGGACTCTCCAGAGTCTTCTTCTGTACCACAATTCAAAAGTATCAGTTCTTCTACTCTCAGCTTTCTTTAGGTCCAACTCTCACATCCATACAAAACTACTGAAAAAACCATAGCTTTAACTATATGGACCTTTGTCTGCAAAGAGATGTCTCTTCATTTTAACATGCTCTCTAGGTTTCTCATAACATTCTTCCCAAGGATCAAGCATTTTTTTTTTAATTTCAAGACTGCAGTCATTATCTGCAGGGATCTTGTAGCTCAGCATAACAATATTTCTGAGCTACTTTGCAAATATTGAAGTTTTCATTAGGTAGGAGAAGTTAAATGTACGGTGCTCACCAGCACTTAGACCTCAGATCAGTTAGAATCAGAATGTTGAAGCTGCTGCTCACTATCAACCAATAAGAATAATGCCCACAAGCTAATCATCCCCTCTTTGAATCATTACTCTAAGACTCCTCACTATCCCCTCCAGGTCTGGACACAGTTTTGAGTGCATTAGCCTATTGTGGCCTTCTTTGCGGGATAAGCAATAAAGCTGTTATTTTCTACTTTAGTCAAAATTCAGTCTCTGAGATTTAATTTGGTGTTGGGTACAGAGGCCAGATTTGACTTCAATATCACTCAGCAAAATTTTCAGAGCAGTCACTATTACTAAACATTGAAGTTTGCAAATGTAATGCGCTATTCACTCCCATAAATCTAGCTTGAAAAATAAACCTAAGAAAGAACAATAAACATTAGAAAAAAACATTTAAATCTAGCTTGACTAATAAACATTAGGATCATAAACATGGAAAAGGCAAGAGAAGAAATATGAAAATATTAAAAAGTAAAAAAGGAAAATAAGCAAGAAGAAAGGCCTATACTGCTTGAAAATGTCAGTTGTAATTTAACATCATTAATGTCATAGTACATATTTTATGTATTGATTAATTTTTGTTGTTGTTTAGTCGCTCAGTTGTGTCCGAGTCTTTGTGACCTCATGGACTGCAGCACACCAGGCTTCCCTGTCCTTCACCATCTCCCTGAGTTTGCTCAAACTCATGTCCATTGAATTGGTGATGCCATTCAACCATCACATACTCTGTCACCCCGGTGATTTTGAAGCCCAAGAAAATAAAGTTTGTCACTGTTTCCACTGTTTCCACATATATTTGCTATGAAGTGATGGGACGGGATGCCATAATCTTCATTTTTTGAATCTTGAGTTTTAAGCCAGATTTTTTATTCTCCTTTTTCACCTTCATCAAGAGACTCTTTGGTTCCTCTTCACTTTCTCCCCTGAGAGTGGTGTCATCTGCATAACAGGTTATTGATATTGCTCTTGGCAATCTTGACTCCAGTCTGTGCTTCATCCAATCCATCATTTTGCATGATGTATTCTGCATATAAGTTAAATAAGCAGGGTGACAATACACAGCCTTGACATGCTCCCTTCCCAATTTGGAGCCAGTCTGTTGTTCCATGTCCAGTTCTAACTGTTGCATCTTGGCCTGCATACAGATTTCTCAGGAGGCAGGTAAGGTGGTCTGTTATTCCCATCTCTTGCAGAATTTTCCAGTTTGTTGTAATATACACAGTCAAAGGCTTTAGCTTAGTCAACATAGCAGATGTTTTTGTATTGGTTAATTTAATCCATGATTAAAGTTAGTATTATTTTGCCTTCCTAAGCATCCTGGTGTCCCACTGGTTTTATCAGAACCCTATATTTAGTTTTCCCAATCCTAAATCCAGGCATCAAAAAACAAATTAATTCTGTTAAAAATGTGTTTTTATGTTTTATCAATTTTTTTAGGAGGCTTTACAACATGAAATTTTATTTTATATGAAAATAGATTTTTTATATGAAGATGACCAAATTTATTGCAGTGCACAGTTTTATTAGATATTTCTTTTTAAGCTCTGCCAAGATTCAGTTTATGATTTTTAATTTATTTTTCATGATATTTATGATTTTTATTCATTTTTTATTTTTTCCTTTTCAATTTGATTATTTTTATAGTCATTCATAATGTCTTCTCAATCTTTTTGTTTCTCTTACTTTTTTTCTTTATTTCCTTTTTTCAATATTCTATATGTCATTATTGCAAATTTTCATGTTGATCTTGTAATCTATTTGACTATACAAACTCTAGAACTTCTCACAGGATTAAATGAAACCTCTATTTCAACTACAAGTTTCCAACTCTCATTGTTTCCTTTCCTTTATGGATATCGTTGCTGACAGCACTGTCCATTATATCTCATGCACATAAATCTGTCTTAGATTTGGTTTCCAGAGGACCTCAATCTAGTGCAGTTTTTAATCCATCAACTCCTTTCTTCCTTATCTAACCTGTATTCCACAGATCAGTGCTATTCCTGACAAATAACCTTGCAATCTCTACTTCATGCTTCACCAGTTCTCATTGACGATCATTAAGAAATTGAAAATGGGCACAAGGAGATCATGTCTTTGTAGCAAGAATGTACCTACCCCAGCAGACATTCCACTTAGAGCAGAGAGAAGGCAGGAGGGTCACTGTGAGAGAGACCATTCTCCCTACTTTATCTTTTACAAGTGAACATTTAAGAGGCTTCCAATCATTAAATAGTTATAGCGGCATGAAGTCAAATGGTGCAAGAAATATGCTTTCCTCCCACTTGGGTCTTCAAAAAAAAAAAATTAACCCTATATGCGAGACAGCAAAAGAGACACAGATGTAAAGAATAGAATTTTGGACTCTGTGGGAGAGGAAGAGGGTGGGATGATTTGGGAGAATGGCATTGAAACATGTATACTATCACGTAAGAAACAAATCGCTAGTCTAGGTTCGATACAGGATACAGAATGCTTGGGGCTGGTGCACTGGGATGACCCAGAGAGATGATATGGGGAGGGTGGTGGGAGGGGGGTTCAGGGTTAGGACCTCATGTGCACCTGTGGTGGATTCATGTCAATGTATGGCAAAACCAATACAGTATTGTAAAGTAAAAAAATAAAATTTAAATAAAAAAAAAATAAACTGGAGTGGATAATAAATTCACAAATTTAAACGATAAAAAATGTAAAGACATTTACTTTAGGTCACACATGTGTCATTTTGAAGGAGAGTGAAAATCTACTAAGATTTATTTTTAAACAGAGAATTTCTGCAAAATCTTCCTTCATGTTTCCTCTTCTGAATTACATTGTGCATGACGTCCCCATAGAAATCCTGAGATTTATGTAACTTTGTTACAATTGATTTTTATAAGCTTCATTATTATAATTTATAAATAAGGAAACATTTTTTTATTCTTTTTTTTTTCTGCCAGAGTGAGCAGGGAGGAAACATTTTTAAAACAAGTATTATTGTGTTAAAATTAAGACTCAAATGAAAGAGAACATCCACTCTCACATGGGTGTTCCTTCTAGAAATTTCCCTTAAATTCTAGGTTACCATGCATCACACAATGGTGAAGTTATAAAAAGAGATCAGTGTTGAAATATTTCTGAGAAATTTGGAATTTGTAAGAAAATTCTCAGGCAACCTTTAGAGTAAAATATATGATTTGAATCAGTTGAGTATATTAGAAAGTGCTGCCCATGTGAGGCATAAAATGAGGAAAGAAATATTAATTGTTGCCAATAGAAGTAAGCATGTGTGTGTGTGTGTAGAAGGAAATACAAAAGAGACAAGCAGTAAAAATGACTTAACTAAAGGTGTTGGTTTGCAAAGTTATAAAATATAAGCATGACTCTGAAAAGAACTCATTCTATGAGGTATGGAAAAGTCTTAGATGCCTAAGGGATTTAGTTTGATGACAAAGGTATTATAATATAAAGGCATTTTGTAAAATGAATTAAAGCAGGCACACAAGCTCAGAGTAGAGCAATGGAAGGTCTGAGATATAAGTAAACACTGCAGTAGAAACTGAAACCTTCATAACTGGGCAGAGAACAGACGACACTATCTACAGATGCAAAAGAAAAGTCTAGGGAAAAAAAAGAGGCACAGCAGTAATAGGAAGACAGCTTTTCTTTTATGACTGTTAAACTTGTGTGGATAGAAGAGAATTAAAATGAAAATACTTTGAAAGCAACTTTGAGTAGATAACTACAGAAACAAAAACTTAGAGCACTAGTTGTAAATATGTGGGTTGTGGTCACAAAGGTAATGTGTGTATGTGCTCAGTCATGTCTGACTCTTTGCAACACCCTGGACTATAGCCAGCCCTCTGTCCATGGGATTTTCCAGCAAGAATACTAAAGTGGGTTGTCATTCCCTTCTGCAGGGGATCTTTCCCACCCAGCAATCAACTCACGTCTCCTGTGTTTCCCGCATTGGCAGGCGGATTCTTTACTATTGAGCCACCTAGGAAACCCATACGAGGTGATAATTAAAGCATAAAAGATGAACAATTTAGGAGAAGTATTCAGTAAGAAGGATGGAGCTGTGAGCTTAGATTATTTTTTGGTCAATAATCTCAGAAAAAATATCATACACTACTCAAGAGAAACTTGCTTACTAGTGAAAAATCTGTACCATAGCAAACCATCCCAAGAGTCTACGTCTACACCTAAGAAAATAAATGGTTTAAACGCTTTTAC
This sequence comes from Budorcas taxicolor, assembly GCF_023091745.1. Classification (NCBI taxonomy): domain Eukaryota; kingdom Metazoa; phylum Chordata; class Mammalia; order Artiodactyla; family Bovidae; genus Budorcas; species Budorcas taxicolor. Next base: position 48,602,987 of record NC_068929.1, on the reverse strand, counting down.
TAACTGTCTGTCATATATTATTAATTGCACTGACTGACTATTTGTACAACTGCTATAAAGTGAACTAAATTTCAGAAATAAAAAATATATAGCATTCATATATTCATTCAAGTAAAGTTGAAATGAAATATGTAGAAAAGCATTCATTTTAAATTGCACTTTAACTTCTAGGGTTGAAAATATTTTTCATATTTATAGAAAAATTCATTCAACTGTATCCATATCAAAGAGAACAAAACCAGAGAAGTATAATTCAAAAATTGCAGAGTCAGGAAACTTTCTATTTGATATATTTCTAGAATTTGATTAAGGATATCTGGCATAATATAGATGTGATATTTTCACTTTATTTTTGTTCATATTTAGTACATAGAATTAAAATACAACAATCCTACATAGTATTTAGTATTTAATACATAGTGTTAAATGCATAGTATTCATGCCATTTCAAGTGAAAATTTAGAGGATTTAAAAATTATTAAAAATTAATTATGACTTCCAACTATTAAAACAATAATCATGGCTAACTCAGGTTATGAAATAAGCCTATTGACAGATTTAGCTTTGCAGATAAACTACGTATAAGATAAATAAGGAAAATAACACATTTGATCAATTTGTTATTTCTAATAAAGATACACCAGTAACTTATCTTAATGTTAATGAAAAATGAGTATTTTTGTATCATTGTAAAAAGACTTTGAAAACAGTTTCATAAGTGCACATGGGGATTCACTCTGCCACTACTTCAAATAGGAAAATGGTGAAAAATCATTTACATAATGGACAAATGTAAATCCATTCTAGTTTTAGAGAGAAGCTCCCTGCTGTCTTTATTATATTATGCTTTCCTGCTGCTACATGAGCTCACACAAAACTGAAAAAAAAATAATAATAACATTGTTCAGTTATAAGTTTGAAGCAAGGGAACATCAGTGCAATGTTCCATTGATTTTTTCACCCCTAAAATCTCAGCTCATGAATTATCCTTGCTATAGATATTTGACACATAAAATCATTTGCTTGAAAGATAAACTATATGGAATGGCATATATGAGAATCCAGCTTTAACTGCTAACTTTACAGAATTTAAGATAAAGGAAATTACATTTTATTGTGGTTGCTCATGATTGTTTGTTCAATGAGTTGTCACAGAATCCAATTTCCACATTACCCATTTTCTGTGTAACGAATTGATTCCTTTGTTTCATTTATGAGGAAGTGATACTTCTACAGTCTTCTTAACTTATTATAAAATATATTTCCTAAATCACCAGTCTTATGGAGGATGAAACATATCTGTTTACATAATTGTACTTGCTCAGTTTTAATCAGTCATAAGTGCGTGTCTTGGCAACAAGTTGACAGTATGAGAAATAAATTTCTAGCAATATTTATTTCATGACACAATTATGTCTCACATAAATAAAATGAAAATAGTCTTAATAAAAGTTAGGAAATAAATACAAAATAAGCACAAATATAACATTTATAACCCAAAGAAACTCAGTGTTCTAGAATTGCTCTGGCAACTAATATAAATCAAATGCTAAATTCCCTCTCCCTTCATTCTGTGACTCAAGAGTATGGTAGTGTAGTGATGATGAGCCAAGTCTATCTACTCTGACACTCTGTAACTTTCATTTATATAAATTTTGATCTCTGTCAAGTTTCTTAATTTTTTTCATCAAACTATTCACTGAAAACAGAGGAAACAACAGTTTTTAACTCATCTATTATAGTGATAATTAAAAGATAATCCAAATAAAGCACTTCAACACTACTTGGGTCAGATAGTGTGCATTAATGGTGGCAATCATTATCATTGTTTATGTTATTACAATTACCACTATTGTTGTGGATTTTATTATTCTAATTATGTTTTAAGTTTTCCCAAAGGAGTCCTATTCCAGTTCAACCGGAAATCACCAAATTTGAGGCTTATCTTTTGCAATTGTTGACATTCTACCACTAATGTGTCCTTACTCTCCAAATTGTTAAAAGCAAATTGATAACAACTTTGATTATATGCCTTAAAGAAATAAGGTTGGGGCATAACGTATTGGGCTGCAGTCTGCAGGCCTGCAAAGGCTGTACTTGTTCAACTTCAAGATTAAAAAAAAAGAGTCCAAAATAAGTGATGGAGATGGCAACAGTTTTACTTCTGAAGCAAAGTCCTGGAGCAACACCCCACCATGTGCAGTAGATAGCCAGCAGGACATGGTACAGTCATTGCTCTTGGGTGGGTGGGAAGGAGGGATTACAAGTTACAGGGAGAATTTACTTCAGTTTGGCTCATTGATTATCAGTGAATCTAAAGTTAGGACATGCATCCTCCCCTTTCCTTTGATAAGAACAATCTCTAGCTGGAGCCATTGTTTCCCCATGTATTTGCCATGAAATGATGAGACCTGATGCCATGATCTTAGTTTTCTGAATGTTGAGTTTTAAGCCAACTTTTAAACTCTCCTCTTTCACTTTCATCAAGAGGCTCTTTAGTTTTTCTTTGCTTTTTGCCATAAGGGTGATGTCATCTGCATATTTGAGGATATTGATATTTCTTCCAGCAACTTGATTTCAGCTTGTGCTTCATCCAGATCAGTGTTTCTCATGGTGTACTCTGCATATAAGTTAAATAAGCAGGTTGACAATATACAGCCTTGATGTACTCCTTTCCCAATTTGGAACCAGTCTGTTGTTCAATGTCCAGTTCTAACTGTTGTTTTTCGCCTGCACACAGATTTCTCAGAAGGTAGGTCAGGTGGTCTGGTATTCCCACCTAATGAAGAATTTTCCACAGTTTGTTGTGACCCACAAAGTCTAAAGCTTTGGCATAGTCAATAAAGCAGAAATAGATGTTTTTCTGGAACTCTATTGCTTTTTTGACAATCCAGCAGATGTTGGCAATTAGACTCCTGGTTCCTCTGCCTCTTCTAAATCCAACTTAAACATCAGGAAGTTCATAGATCACATACTGCTGAAGCCTGACTTGGAGAATTTTGAGCATTACTTTGCTAGTGAGATGGGTGCAATTGTGCGATAGTTTGAACATTCTTTGGCATTGCCTTTCTTTTGGATTGGAATGAAAACTGACCTTTTCCAGTTCTGTGGCCTCTGCTGAGTTGTCCAAATTTGCTGGCATATTGAGTGCAGCATTTTCACAGCATTGTCTTTCAGGATTTGAAATGGCTCAACTGGAATTCCATAACCTTCACTAGCTTTGTTCATAGTGATGCTTCCTAAGGCCTACTTGACTTTGCATTCCAGGGTGTCTGGCTCTAGGTGAGTGACACACCATCGTGGTTATCTGGTTCATGAAGAACTTTTTTGTACAGTTTTTCTGTGTATTCTTGCCACCTCTTAATATCTTCTGCTTCTGTTAGGCCCATCCTATTTCTGTCCTTTATTGTGCCCGTCATTGCATTAAATTTTTGGTATCTCTAATTTTCTTGAAGAAATCTCTAGTCTTTCCCATTCTATTGTTTTCCTCTATTTCTTTGCACTGATCACTGAGAAAGGCATTCTATGCTGAATGGAGGGTGAATTAGACAAATGATATTTTTAAATTAGCTGGTTAAATGAAAATGATCTTTATGATAAAATTCATAGAAGTCTTAAGCCATTTAACAAAATTTATCATTGGAGCAAAGATGTTTTGTGTAGCAAGACAAGCACCACAAAGAGGAGAAACAAAGACTAAAGAATTGGGAGCCACAGTAATCCAGGCAGGCTCTACCAAATAGATGGGGGAAACAACAGAAACAGTGACAGACTGTATTTTTGGGGGTTTCAAAATCACAGCATCTGGTGAGTGCAACCATGAAATTAAAAGATGCTTGCTCCTTGCAAGAAAAGCTAATATCAATCTAGACAGCATATTAAAAGCAGAGACATTACTTGCCAACTGGTCAAAGCTATGGTTTTTCCAGTAGTCATGTACAGAAATGAGATTTGGGCCAAAAAGAAAGCTGAATGCTGAAGAAAGTATGCTTTTGAACTGTGTTGTTGGAGAAAACTCTTGAGCATCTCTTGGACTGCAAGAGATCAAACCAGTCCATCTTAAAGCAAATCAGTCATGAATATTCATTGGAAGGACTGATACTGAAGGTGAAGCTCCAATACTTTGACCACCTGATGTAAACAACTGACTAATTGGAAAAGGCCCTGATGCTGGGAAAGACTGAAGGTGGGAGGAGAAGGGGCCGACAGAAGATGAGATGGTTGGAGGGCATCACCGACACGATGGACATGAGTTTGAGTAGACTCCTGGAGTTGGTGATGGACAGGGAAGCCTGGTGTGCTGCAGTCCAGGGGATCACAAATCATCAGACACAACTGAGAGACTGAGATGAACTGATCTAGCTGGAACCTGAGGCCAATATGTAGGAAGATCACAGTCATCTGAGTGGAGTGTAGGTGAAGCAAGTACTTGTCTAGCTGGAAATAGCCAAAGAGCAACAGAAGAGCTGCCCTAGTGGCCTGACCACACAGGAGGGAACTCATAATTACACACAAAACAGCAAATGACTTAACTGTGGAATCTCTATTGTCCTTATCTTACTCAATTAATTTGTAGAACCCAACCATCTCCTTGTAATCCATCACAGCCTTTTGCATTCACATTTTTTTTTTTTTTTCTTATTTCAAGTTACTCCACATTCTAGGCTTCTCATTGGTTTTGTTCAGGCACTGTCATGTCCTATTCCTTACAACCCCCAAAATTGAAGCACGCCAAGCTTTCCTGTCCTTCACTATCTCCCAGAGTTTGCTCAAACTCATGTCCATTGTGTTGGTGATGCCATTCAATTATCTCATCCTGTCACCACTTCTCCTCTTGCCCTCACTCTTTCCCAGTATCAGGGTCTTTTCTAATGAGTTGGCTCTTTGCCCCAGGTGGCCAAAGTATTGGAGCTTCATCTTCAGAATCAATCTTTCCAATGAATATTCAAGGTTGATTTCCTTTTGGATTGACTGGTTTGATCTCCCTGCAGTCCAAGGGACTCTCAAGAGTCTTCTCCAGCACCACATTTAGAAAGCATCAATTATTCAGCAATCAGCCTTCATTATGGTCCAACACTCAGATCCATACATGACTCCTGGAAAACTTTGACTATGTAGACTTTTGTTTCACCTTAAGTAAACAATTAGCAGGCAAATGACATATCTTTTTGGAGATGGACTGGATATTAGATGAGTGGACTGCTGCTTCCCTTTCACTCACCCTTCCTTGGAGATGGAGATAACTTCCATTGGGAATGCCTCAAAATTCTTGAGTGCAGGGCAGTCGAACAGCAGCTGGTAAATTCATGCTTTTCACAGACTAGAGGAAAAAAAAATTCTTTTAGATGAAAGTTAATTTAATATGTATTATTTCTTCCAAACATTTTTCATTTCTTGATTTATTTAAAACAAACTCCCCCCGTCCCCTACCACAAAGGCTAGTACTGTCAGGAAGCAGGCTTTATTGGAGAGGAACACATCTCAGGAGCAGGGTGCCTGGGAGGCAGAGCCTGCCTTGATTACTGTGGCTCCCAACTCTTTAGTCTTGGTTTCTCATCTTTGAGGTGCTTGTCTTGCTTCTCAAAACGTTTTTGCTCCAATGATAAATTCTGTTGAGCTACTTAAGACTTCTACGAATTTTAACATAAAAATCATTTCCTTTAGCCAGATAATTTTAAAAATATCATTTGTTCTATTCAGCCTCCATTCAGTGTAGAACTTTTTAAATTTGAATTTTGATATTCATGTATTTTATTAGCAGCAATTGGTTTCCTTGAGATAAATCCAGTTCATGACAAGCATCTCAGGCTACAAGAAAACTGGCTACACTGTGGTAAAATGTTTCATCTCTACTGAGGTAAGGTATCAAAAACAAATGATTTCTCATGATGAAAATTATATGTAGGAACTCTTATAGCTTTGTTCCCAAATTCCAAAGCTCCATTCTATGAATCATTTATACCAGCCTGCAAAATGTTCCATACAACATCTGCCATAGGCACTTTTCTGCCATAGACACTTAAGCAGAATTGGATCTGTTGGGTCATATGGTCCAAGTAGCAGAACAGCTTTGTTGGCAGATGGACTTTTTTGCAGAAACTTATTCTTAGCCTCACTCAAAACTGGCAGCTTTTCAGGATACTCAGTAAATGGGCAAGAGTAATACAGCAAAGTGAGATATATATGGCATTGCAAATCTAAAGAGACCCATAGACTGCTAAAACTTTTCTTAATAATAGAAGAACAAGATACAGCAGCTTATCTTTCATCTCAGAAGGGAGATTTCAACATACCTATGAGGTGGACCCCTCAGAAATGTAACCCAGGTGGCAAGGTCCCTGAATTTTGTGGGATGCATTTCCCAAACTCTAGCATACATGTCTTACCAAAACCTCGAGAGGAGCTGTCACTTCCTGTTCACCAAATTATTGTATCATAAGTATAATGGATAAACATGACATCCTTTTGAATTGAGAGATGTTTCAAGTCTTTACAGACTAAGCTATGATAGAAAGCTTACTAGTTGGTGTAACCCAGATCTAGAACAGTACAGTTGTATATCTGACTCTGCCTGCTGAAAGTAAACTACTTATTCTGTTCTTTCCTCAAAACTTAACAGGAAAAAAAAAAAACAGCAAAACTTTCCACATCTATCATTGACTATCAGTTGACAGGGGATATAATAGTTTGCTCCAGCAATGAAACTGTATTTCGATTCAGTTCAGTTCAGTCATTCAGTCATGTCCAACTCTTCACAGCCCCATGGACTACAGCACACTAGGCTTCTCTGTCCATCTAGATTAACAGATAGAGTTGGAATCACTGCATGATTATATTTTCAATAATCTCATTTCATAATAGTAATTTACATCTGTCCTCTGTAAAAGCAAAATAGTTAAGTGGAATGAGCTGTGGTAGGAATTGACATCAACATTTTAGGAGCTTGACAGTGGTATTAATCTCTGAAATTCCTCATGGGATGTGGTGTTGTTTCTGGTCTTATATTGCTTATATAAAAGAAGATCTAAGGGTTTCCATTTGGCTTTCCCTTTTATAACAATGCCCTTTCCATGGTTGAAAGAACAAGGTCAGTTACTGATAACGTTAGCCAATTATGTATTTTTGAATTCAGAAACTGGCCATAGAATGGGTTTTAGGTGCCTATCGAGTCTACTATGAGATGGTCATACTCCCGTGATTATTTGACCTTCATAAGCCTCTATTCTGACTAGCACATCACAGTGCTATTTTAATCACTAGGAGTCAGTGAGAGTTCAGAGTCAGTGTCAAATAACTTTGAACCATCTGATGGGTTCAGATCAGAGTAACTACAGTAAGTATTTGCAGATCTTTAGGAGAAAGCTAGGAGAAATATTAACAATATCCATGTTTGGCCATATAGCTAGGTCTTTCCTCAAGAAGACTCAGTTTTCTCTTCATTAAAATAATTTTGGTTACTGTAATTTTGTTGAGTCTCATATGTAGCTGTATTGTGCTTTAACACATTACATTTAACACACTTGCAGATTTTTACTTTCACAAAATTAATAAACTACTCATTTATTTTTGTTCTAGGTACCTGATAATAAACTATTCAACATCAAAACCTTTGCAGCGTAGACTATTGTGATTCCTGCTTCAGCTCTGCCCTTCATTAGAGCTACTATTATTCTTTTTAACCCAAGGATTAAGTGCCTCTGTTTGGAGTGCCATTATCCCCATTGAATTCTGGAAGTCCAGTTCCATTACAGCAGTTCCTGCTTATATTTCTGGCCTACAGAAAGTAATCACAAAGGAGTTCATTAAGAACATTGAGGACTCCCCATGAATACATTTCTTCTAGACTTAATGAAGGAAGTGTATTCTGGTCTACCTAAAGGGTAATTTTGAAGATAAATAATCATGAAATAATAAATCCATTCTACCATTTTGATCTCACTAAAAGGTTATATCCCTCAATAATATGATTGAGAGCTTCTAGCATTTAGTTAAATTAAATGTAAGCACTTTTTGGTCCCAGATGCAAAGCAAAATGCTAAAGCTATTTCTATTTTCTTGATTTAAAATATAGAATCCAGAATCTTTGCTAAGTGAGACCTTATTAATCTACTAAGTCTGAGCCAAATTTATATTTCTTCTACCTTAATTGAAAAACTTTAGGATTGTTTCTCACTTGTTTACTTAGATTTTTAAATATAAATGTTAAAATCACACTTGAAAAAATTTTGATATTTATAATATATATATATATATATATTTTTTTTTTTTTTTGCTTTGGTGAACGAGGCCCCAATAATTTTATTTTTTAACAGGACTTTTATACCTTTCTCACAAATGATGTTGTGTACATTATCTTCTGGCCTTGAAGACCTGTGAAACATTTTAAGACCCTCTTTTGATAAAGGCTGCTCAACCAGAAAACTTATTTTCCCTTGAAGTGTTTTTTCTTTATATTTCTAATCTATGTCAACCTCAGAAAGTATCAAACAAAGTTACATTTTCACCAAGCAAAGGTGCAGTAAGTTACAAGAAAGAAAGAACCAATTAGCTCAAAAGTCTGATGTGGTCAGTTTCAAGGCTACACTTGTTTTTTCTTACATTCTAACTATGTTAACGAATGTGCTCCCAGGTGCACAGTGGATAAGAGATATGGGAACTTAGCAACAAGTATTAGCTCAATAATGAAATCCTACACCAGCACTACTCTAATAACTTTTTTTTTTGAAAGTCATCAAATTTTATTTTATTTTATTATTTCTTTTATATATATTTTTTAATTTTTATTTTTACTTTATTTTACTTTACAATACTGTATTGGTTTTATAATATATATATATTTTTATGTTACACTTTGTGCATTGCCTTCTAGGCCTTGTTGGAACTTGAGTCTGGTTATGGATCTATGAGTATTAACAATGGTTGGACATAGGATATGGAGAGAACTAGCAGTTTCTTCTTGCAAGGAAACTGTCTGTGGGGAGGAAATTATAGTTTGTTTTTTTTTAATCAAGAGAAAGCTAATCTCCTCAGACAGAGGTTGAAGAGATAATTCTAAAAGAAAGGAAGTTTATGAGAGTTTAAATGTTTAATTTTCCAAGCATATTGGGAATCTTTCCATATGCCTCACTCTTAATATTTAAGGCCCTAATCCTTCCCAATCAAAGCTCTAAATGTTTTATCATAACAATTCTTGCAAACTTGGGAATTCAATTTACATTGTGATTCAGCCACCTGGAACTTTATAATTTAGGTATGATTTTCATAAATATAAACACTACAGTTATATAAGATGATGCTTTTTTATATGGTAGTCATAGATGTTTTCAGTTCCCTTATAGGAGATGTGGGCAGGAAAATTAGTACTGTGAACACGTTAGTTTTTTTTTTTTTTTTTATTTTTGCTCCAAGTTTTACAGTCTAATTTTGAGTCCATAAAAACGAAGAAACAAAAACAACAACAACAAAAAACTTCTTAGTGTAAAAGTAATAGTCTGCTACATAGTTCTGTATTCCAAATTTCTTGCCGACTACTTCATTTAGCTAAGCTATAATTATGTAGGAAAGAATTTTGGAAAAAGACAGTGTCAGTCCAGCTGAATTGGCACGGTAAAAATCCACTATGCAGTGGTCCAACTAGAAATACTATTTGATTGAATAGATTGGTGGGGGGGTGTGTGGAAAAGGGTAGGGGCTTCAGGAATTTTTGATTTGTTACCATGAGTAAAGAATTATTTAACATTTTAATTTCTTCTTTTGTCAATTTTTGTAGGCTATGTTTTTCCAGAAATTAACAAAAAATAATCTTAAATTGATTTACTGACCTAGGGCATTGGATCTTAAATGGGGTGGGGCGGGGGGCTAATTTGTTCCCAAGACAACATTTGGTGGTGTCTGGGAACATTTTTATTTGTCACAACAGAATTTTTCCTGTTAACATTTAGCATGTAGAAACCAGGACGAAGCTAACTTTCCTGCAGTGTGGAAGACATCGTTCCCATCAACCAAACCTTATTTTGATCCAAAGTGGTATAGTGCCAAGGTTGAGAAACCTCAGTCTAAAGTGTTTTGTGATATATTTCAATATAAAATTTTAAATCTACTGCATATTTTTATGTTATCTTTTTCTATGTTATCTCTGTGGCTTTTTATTTTACTTAAATCTTTATCTAAAAAGTTTTGATTTTTTGGATATATAAAAACATCTCTGACTTGTATTTACAGAAAAAACTTAATATACACAGTTGTAAATGGAGTTATTGCTCTAGGGCTTAGATTCTGATAATTTTGTCACTTGAATCTCTATGGAAATTAATTTTATCTTGCTCTAAAAGGATTTCGTTTGTGTCAGAAGCAAATCCTACATGAATTGTAGGATATCTATGAAGGTGGATAAAGGCTAGAAGGCTAAGAACTTACTAAATCATTAGAACAGACTGTATAAGTTTTTTTGTCTTTTTTACTCATAAATATAGGTATGCGTGGTGGTGAGTTTTTCTGTTACTTGCTTTAATTTTAGTATCCACTTGGTAAAGTTTAAGGGAGAGAGGAAACATACAGCTCTCATCCAACTATATCAGTGATACCATCTTCCACAAAGAACCTTGTAATTTGTTCCAGTTCAAATGTGTGTGCACTAGGAAGGAAGGTGGGGCTTGGGAAAGTATGCCAAGAAATGATTACAGTATAAAGTAAGAAAGATAATGTATTAATTTATAGTTTTCTATTGTGAAAGCAATGGAAAAAAAAAATGTTTACTACTGGGGAGATGCATTTTAAACTGAGCCTTGAAATTTATTTCACTGGAGAAAGCCAGGAAGAATAGAGCAGTGTGAAGGAACAGATAATGAAAATGTATGAAAACATCCGAGTATTCTCTTTATGGTAGATTTCACAGATTCAAGCTTCCAACATTTTTTTTCTTTTTTCTTTTAAGTAGAGTTATAGTAAGTTTAATGCATATTCAGCAGTAAAACTGTTCAGATAGTAATATAACAGACACATCTACATTTTAACTTATGAGCTTGCACCTTAATTTTAGTTAGAGTTCTGATGAAACTCTCTAACTGTATTCACTATTGTCCTTTCTGATTAGCATGAATTGGTGTTAGTGTTAGTGTATGCCCTGAATATTCTTTGGAAGGACTGATGCTGAAGCTCCAGTACTTTGACCACCTGAAGTAAAGAGCTGACTCTGGAAAAGACCCTGATGCTGGGAAAGATTAAAGACAAAAGGAGAAGAGGATGGTAGAGGATGAGATAGATAGCATCACTGATTCAATTGACTTGAAACTGAGACAACCTCAAGAGATAGTGAAGGACAAGGAAACTTGGAGTGCTCTTGTCCATGGGGTTGCAAAGAGTTGGATGTTAGTCAGCAACTGAACAATAACAACAACAAATGAATGGAAATGACATAAAACCTTTCAAGAACTTCCTCCTTCCTTTCCCATACCTACCATTTCTTCCTTTCTCTCTCTCTCTCTTCACAATTTACTATAAGCAGGTAACACAAAACATGATAGGAAAAATGTAACTTCTATCTTGGGAAATATTTTCAAATCTCTTGGTTCAGCATTGAGATTACTTGCCATCATTTGCAGCTACAGCTCTAGTGTTCACTTCCACACTGTTATTCTATTTACACCCTGACTCTCAAGTGGTTTGTCAAATTCTTTTTTCCGTCTTCTTAGTTAGGTTTATGTCATTTGGGGGAATCTTAGAAAAAAAATTGTATTTAATGCTTCATTTTTTGTTGTTGTTGTTTTTTTTTTTAATAATCTGGAAAGCAGCTCTGCATTTAGACATTTTTGTTTTATCTAGAAAGATTTTTGGAGCATGGATTAGATGTTAGGGATTCTTCACAATTACTTTGACAACAATTAGATGCCCTTAATAAAGTGACTCTGATGCTGGGAGGGGTTGGGGGCAGGAGGAGAAGGGGACGACACAGGATGAGATGGCTGGATGGCATCACTGACTCAATGGACGTGAGTCTGAGTGAACTCCGAGAGTTGGTGATGGACAGGGAGGCCTGGCATGCTGCGATTCATGAGGTCGCAAAGAGTCGGACACGACTGAGCAACTGAACTGAACTGAACTGAATAAAGTGACATAATTTATTTAGAAATTCAATATCACCACCCAGGAATAGGATGACCAACCAAAGACACCATCCAAGACAGGAAAAACATAATTGAGTAAACCCCATTTATAGAGCATCCTTGAAGATTTTTGGCCTGTGAAACCTATAAAGATCCACTAAAGTAGTCAAGTATATGTCTATTTGCAACTTTTTTCCCTCCAGAATTCTTTCTTTATTTTTTAGAATGATATTTTTATATTTTTAATATATGTATTAGGTCACATGATTTTTCTTTTCAAAAACTGCAGTGAATTCTCATTGGAATTAGAACTTTATTAGAATTCTCAAGGAGATTAAAATTTAAACATATCTTCCAAGGCCCAATCCAACCTGATCTGACCTGTTTTACTTCTCTGTTCTCACTTCATTTCCCCTTTTCCCATGGTCATTGTTCAATATATTATTCCACTGTAAACATATATTTTCTGTTTCCTTCTGATGGAATAGTCTGCCACCAGACCTTCCTAAGGCTGACTCCTTCATTTGTGTATCCACTTCACCTTTCCAGCAGGAACAGGTCTTTTTTTTTTTTTTGATTGCGGTAAAGACATTCAACATGAAATCTACCTACTTAATAAATTTTTAAGTGCACAATACAGTATTTCTAACTATAGGAGATGTATTGTACAACAGATCTCTAGAACTAATTCATTTTACATAAACTATTCAGGCTTAAAAAAGGAGGAAGTTCTGCCATATGTGACAGCATGAATGAACCTGGAGGACCTTATGGTAATGAAATAAGCTGGTCACAGAAGGAGAAATACTGCATGATTTCACTTACATAAGGTACCTAAAATAGTCAGACTCAGAAGCAGAGAGTAGAACTGTGGTTAAATAGAGAACTGTTGTTCAACAAGTTTTTCTTAACTGTCAAACTTCTGCTGCTTTATAACTCTCTGGAATATGTGATAGTTTATTTTTTTCTTAGCATTTATGCATAGCTAATATAAAATTTAAAAATGTTTTTAAAATCCAGATATTTGAGAATTTGTATTTTATAATTGCTGTTCTAAGTAGAATTTGTATCTGATTTTTTAAGGTATGAAGCCTAATCAATTTATAATAAAAATGATAATCCCCTACTTCACCATTCCCAGCAAGTAGCCCAGTTTCCTAGAGGAAATGCTTTTAATAGTTTCTGTTTTCACTTCTTCCTTCTTCTAGTGGTTACTCAAATAATCTTTTGTACATGTGAAGACTTGATAGTACTAACTGAACTATGATTTTTGAGAAACTTGGTGAGAAGGATAACTAATTTTTTTAAATATGAAAAGAAAGGAAAATATTGTATTAGGTATTTGTTATACATTTTTCCTTACCAACTCAAAGCAAATTATTTATAATGCTTTTTTTTCAAATATAAAAGAATATTTGATATCATATAACAAATATTCAAGCAGGTGATGAAACATTATCAGACTTTATTTCTAATATCCAGGTAAATCATGTTATGTGTCAAGAAAAGTAGCACTTAGGTGGAGATAAATTGAATTTAAAGAGATAAATCCAATCAACAAAGAGTTCTTGTAATAGATTGAAATTACAAAACCTAATATGATACATGAAGGAGACTAGCTTTGCAAATATAACAATATTGTCTTCCTCTAGAGTGTTTAGGAATTTTAGAAACTTTATTCCAGCAGCTAGTTTAATGCCTTAGAGGTGATTAAGAATAAATAAATAAATAAATAAACTAAGCACCCTATATTTAAGAATGTTGTAAACAATGTCATTATAAATATAGCACATTAATATCAAATGAGATCAACCATAGTATTGATAAAATAAAATGTAACTCAAGAATATGTATATTCATAGGTAGTTTTCATTATTTTTAAAGAGAAGAGTGTTTTTTTTATTATTTCTGTTACAAATTTGTGAGTAATTTGTGGGACATTATAGTTGGAATTTAAGTGTTTCAGTTGGTAGTTTTGGGCTTCCCCGATGACTCAGATGGTAAAGAACATGCCTGGCAGTGCAAGAGATGCAGGAGACACAAAAGACGCATGTATAATCCCTGTGTCAGAAAGATCCCCTTGAGAAAGAAATGTCAACCTGCTCCAGTATTTTGGCATGGACAATTCTTTAGACAGAGGAGCCTGGCAGAATATGGTGCGTGGGATTATAAAGAGTCATTCAAGACTGAACACGTATGGTATGGTAAGTGTTAATCAGTAATTTAATATCACTTTAATTTAATATTAAAAGGAGCATGATACATTTGGAATGCAGAAGTAAAATATTAAATCTTGTTTAAAGTCTCAATTCAGTGAATTTTCAATCTATAGACTTTTCTTTAGCTAAGAAGAATGGAACTTTTATTAATATAATAAATATGCATATGACTTTACCCATAATTATTATTTACAAACATAAACAATGACAGGATAGAAATTTAACTTAACTTTATTTCAAAAAAGATTATTGGTTATTTCCAATAGCATGCTTCATGTTTCAAATTAGAACAAATTTGAGCTCTTTAACTCTTGAGCCCTTTAACAGTTTAAGAATACGTAAATGAAACATATTCATATTTATTTCAAAATATCAATTCAGGTTTATAGTGAAAGAATAAAAAAGATAAATCAAATTCCAAATTTTCAATGTTACACAAGACAGTTTTCAAAGGAGAGTTATTTAGTTTCTATAGATTATATTTTAGCAGGAATTCCAGCTCTAATGTTGGATTTATTTATGTATTTACTAATTTATTATTCAGAAATAATTGCTAGATATATCCTGTTATCTGGTTAAATTTCCTAAGTACCTACTTTTTGTCAATTACTCTTGTAAATAATGAAACCATTGTCATTCAAATTCTTAGTCATGTCTGACTGTTTTGCTACCCCACAGCCTATAGCCCACCAGGCTCCCCTGTCCGTGGGATTTCCCAGGAAAGAATACTGGAATAGGTTGACATTTCCTTCTCCAGGGAATCTTCCCAACACAGGGATAGAACCTGTGTCTCCTGTATTACAGGTGGATTCTTTGCCACTAAGCCACCTGGGAAGCCATATTAATGAATCTACAGTGTTTAAAAAGCCTAAAAAGAGAAAAATCCTGCTTTCATTGAGATCACAATTCTGGGAAACAATAAGAAATATAATTTGAAAGGTAATAAAATGCAATTCATAACAATTGCTTAGCAGAAGATTAAACACCTATTATAAATATCCAGTTTTTAACAAAATAAGCAAATTTCCATTAGAAGAAATTCTTATACTTTCCCATTTTTGAGTTTTTAAAACTTTTTATGTTTTAAAATTTACTTCATGACAATTAAGACTAAGCCTATGAAAGTACAATTATATGCCAATAAACTTATCATATCATGATATTTATAATATACAAAGGTGCAACTATGTTTGTTGATCAAATTTAGCTTACATGTGTTTAGTTAATTTTTTAGAAGGGAAGATCAAGAAATTTATGTGTTATATGTACAAAAGAGAATGAAAGGGAGAAAGGGAGTTGAAAGAAAGATTGATTTAAAAGGGCTAGGGTATAAAACTCCCAACAGTATTCAGGACTGATATCTATCAACCAAGGAAGTTGACAGATGTTTGTACCCTGTTCATGTCACTTTAGTAGACTTCATTACATAGAACTAATGAATAATGTATAAAGTAAATATAAGTGTGTAATGAAAAGTATAAAGAATTTCCAGATTTGACTTGTTCCTGATATTCTTGAAGATAAATGAGACAGAGGTAATACAACTGGGGAGAAAATTCAAACAATGTGAAAATCCATTTTTAAAAATAAGCCCTCTTAAGAAAATAATACAACTAAATCCATGCAGCATAACATTTTGCAAAAGTCCTTTCATACAGGCAACAAGAATACATATTTGAGTATTAATGTTGTTCTCATATTTTAAGTTATTAAAATTTCAATGTCATATTTAATATAGTTACAGTTGATTTCATATTTATTTCATATATATATTAAATTTATGTTTATGTTTACTATTTATAATTAAAATTCATTTAAAATATTCTCATAATTTAATTTTTGGATTTCTGGAAATTAAAAAAAATCATATAAATAAAATTAAGTAAATTACTTCATGGCAAATAGATGGGGAAACAGTGGAAACAGTGGCTAACTTTATTTTTCTGGGCTTTAAAACCACTGCAGATGGTGATGGCAGCCATGAAATTAAAAGACACTTACTCCTTGGAAGAAAAGTTATGACCAACCTAGACAGCATATTAAAAAGCAGAGACATTACTTTGTCAACAAAGGTCCTTCTTGTCAAGGCTATGATTTTTCCAGTGGTCATGTATGGATATGAGAGTTGGACTATAAAGAAAGCTGACTGCTGAAGAACTGATGCTTTTGAATTGTGGTGTTGAAGACTCTTGAGAGTCCCTTGGACTGCAAGGAGATCCAACCAGTCCATCCTAAAGGAAATCAGTCCTGGGTGTTCATTGGTAGCACTGATGTTGAAGCTGAAACTCCAGTCCTTTGGCCACCTGATGCGAAGAGCTGACTCATTGGAAAAGACCCTGATGCTGGGAAAGATTGAGAGCAGGAGGAGAAGGGGACGACAGTGGATGAGATGGTTGGATGGCATCACTGACCCAATGGAAATGGGTTTGGGTGGACTCTGGGAGTTGGTGATGGACAGGGAGGCCTGGCGTGCTGCAGTTCATGGAGTCGCAAAGAGTCGTACACGACCGAGTGACAAAACTGAACTGAATGTCTTAAAACAAAGTTCTAATAGTACACAGTGTTTTAAATTTCCACGTCTTAGATTTTTTTTTCTTCAGTGCAAAATACCAATTTTTGCCTTGCAATAAATAATTAGTGTTTACTTCATGTTCAGGTAATAAGATATAAAAACATGAAAAATAAGACATATATTAGTGCTGCTGCTACTGCTACTAAGTCGTTTCAGTCATGTCTGACTCTGTGCGACCCTATAGATGGCAGCCCACCAGGCTCCGCCATCCCTGGGATTTTCCAGGCAAGAACACAGGAGTGGATTGCCATTTCCTTCTCCAATGCATGAAAATGAAAAGTGAAAGTGAAGCCCCTTAGTAAGTGTCTGACTCTTTGCAACCCCATGGATTGCAGCCTACCAGGCTCCTCTGTCCATGGGATTTTCCAGACAAGAGTACTGGAGCAGGTGGCCATTGCCTTCTTTTGCCTTGCAATGAATATTTAGTGTTTACTTCATGCTTTGGTAATAGATATAAAAACATGAAAAATAAGACATATATTAGTAATTGACCATAATTTTAAATTAGTAATGTGTATTATTTGATATTGAAATTATGTCAAAATTATTTACATTACTATTATTATTTTAGTATTTCACCACTATCAATATCTTTGAGAAACTTTAATTTGGTTGAAAGAAGGCTTTGTTAAAGTTGATATTTAAGTACTCAGCACAATTTCACTATTATGGAACAGTAAAAGTCATTAATACTTTCATTTGATTTTTTTCTTAAAGTCTCTATAAGTAAGTGTTAGTTGCTCAGTTGTGTCCCGCTCTTTGTGAGCCCACCAGGCTGCTCTGTCCATGGGATTCTCTACATAAGAATACTGGAGTGGGTTGCCATTTCCTACTCCTCAGGATCTTCTGACTCAGGGATTGAATTCAGGTCTTCTGCATTCCAGGGAGATTCTTTACCATCTGAGATACCAGGGAAGCCTGTAACATCTCTATCACCCCATTTGAAATAACACTGTATTTCTTCTTTTCACATTAAGTGTTTGTCATCATTACATTATGAATTTTTTGGTTAATTGGTGTATTTGGTAGTCAATTCTTTTTATTTCAGAATCCCTCTCAATGTGGTTAAGTCAAATACTCCAAAAAAATTTAGATTAGAAAATTTCATTAGCCTCCCTCTGTATGATTTATAGTCCTTCCTCTTGAATAATGTAGTTTGAAACAGTATGTAAGATCCTTCACAATGAAGGTACTTTTCTTCTCCTGCTACATATAAAGTATCATTTATTCCTTCTATGAATATTAAAACACTAGCTTAAATTATAACAGAAGTTCAGGGGTTATCATTAGTGTTTTAAGAACAAATTTAATATCTTTCATGGTAGATGATCACAATAAGAGAGACAGTAACTAAAGAATTCCAAAAAAAAAAAAAAAATGTGTGCCATATCCAATCTGTGACTTTTGACCCTAAATCAATTCTTTTGCTCAGCATGCTAAGAACCGATTCACAGGCTTATGTAGGAAAACTGATATACAAGATGATCTTTTAGAATTCCATAATGATTTTGAGAAAATTTAGCTACAGTATCTATCTTCATATTCCCATGAAGCTTAGCTTTTGGAAACACAATCAAGTCTATATCAAGCCTTGTTATCGCTTCCTATTCACTGTAATCCTGAACATGAATTTTGACCTCTGTGACCTTCAATTTCCCCATTTTAAAAATAATAATAATTATCCTTTGAGTTTCTTTGATATTACATAAAGAAGGAAAAAATGAAATGTAGGAAACAATACATGTGTTGATTATGAGTTTCTAAAAGGATGTACTGGCAGGTTCTCATTATTTGGAAGAGTTCCTTCGATAAAGACTAACACTTGGTAAAAAGACAGATCCATTAGTGAGGAATTATGAGCCAAAGCATCCTTAATGACTAATTAGATGGCAAATTTTGCAACCAAGTCTACCCATGTGCTTTTTAAATTTCCACATCAGAGTTTGTCTGTTTGTAATTTTAATATTCTTTTTATCAAGTTAGGAATCTCACAATAGAATAAAGCTCTCTGAGAAGACTCTGTTAATGACTGATACTTTTCAAAAGGTGAAACAGACATGTGAAAATAAATGCTATGTCTGAAGAGACAGGCTGTTTTCTGATAATGAACAGACTTTCTCTAACTGTGCATTTCTCTTTGAGCATAACTTTGAAATGGCATAACTATGTAAAGTTCTAGATCATTTGGCTATTCTTTAGTGTTCAGATATCACTGTGGAAATATTTGATTATTTTCTTGCTATTTTTTTAATGTACATAAGTCTACTCTGCAAGCATTTATATAGCAAGTTCTCTAGGAGACTATACTTGATACTATTTCTATTATGAAATTTATCTTCAAATTGATTTTTAAGAACAAGCTGAACCTGTTTTATGTCAATGCTTGCTGTTGTTGTTACTCGGTAAGTCCTGTCTGACTTTTGGACTCTTGTGGCTCCACTGACTATAGCCCATTAGGCCCTCTGTCCATGGAATTTCTTAGGTAAAAATACTGGAACAGGTTGCCATTTCATTCTCCAGGAGATCTTCCTGACCCAGGGCTTGAACCCACATCTCCTTCATTGACAGGTGAGTTCTTTACCACTGAGCCACCTGGGAAGCCAGTGTGAATGGTTAGGGACAAGAATAAGGATATATTATTTTGATAATAAAATATTTCTTCTTTTTGAATATTCCATTTCTCAGGGGAAAATGAATTTGTTTATAGGAGTAGTTGCATGAGATACATTTTCCACATTTGTAAGTATTTACTTGCTTTATTAAAATTAAGGGTCAAAATACATATAGTAAATGGAATGAAATGAATTAAATCTACAAATACAACATGATGATGTTTACATGAGTATTCTCCTATGTAACAACCATTCAGAAGATACAGAACTCTTTCAGCACCCCATAAGGGCAGTTTGTTGCCCTTTTCAGTCAAAACTAGCCCCTAGTTCAGTTCAGTTCAGTCGCTCAGTTGTGTCCAACTCTTTGCAACCACATGGGGTATACAGTCCATGGAATTCTCCAGGCCAGAATACTGGAGTGAGTAGCCTTTCCCTTCTGCAGGGGATCTTCGCAATCCAGAGATTGAACCCAGGTTTCCCTCACTGCAGGCTGATTATTTACCAGCTGAGCCACAAAGGAAGCCCAAGAATATTGGAGTGTGTAGTCTATCCCTTCTCCAGGGGATCTTCCCGACCCAGGAATCAAGTCGAGATTTCCTGCATTCCAGATTACTTATATGATCTGAATCCTACAAAATAAACACATAGCAAGTGTATAATTTCTTCCACTATTTCTTTGGTGTTTTCACTTTATTCATGAGGTTTTTGATAAAGGAAAAAATCTATTATAAACCCAATTTTTAATTTTTTTGTTTGTTTTATGACTAGTTCTTTATGTTTTTGACTCTTGTATTAGAGATCTTTATCTACTGCATGTGTGCATGTTCAGTTGCTCAACTGTGTCTGACTCTCTGTGAGTTTATGATCTGTAGCCCATGAGGCTTCACTCTCCATGGGATTCTCCAGGCAAGAATATTGGAGTGGGTTGCCATTTCCTTCTCCATGGTATTTTCCCTACCCAAGGATTAAATCCATGTCTCCTATGTCTCCTGAATGTGTAGGTGACCATTCCTTACCACTGAGTCACCTGAGAAGCCCTTAGCTACTGCAATGTCATATAGATATTCCTCTGTGTTTTCTCATAGATACTTTAGATTTTTTTTTCACACTTATCCCTATGAACTAAGTTTTGTCAGTTTCATTGAATGGTATAAAATAGTTGTCAAGTTTTATTTATTTTTTTTACAATTATAGAGATAAAATTACATGACTTGACATCTTTTAATAATTTAAAGCTTTAACATAATTTTCCCTGTTTAAATTTTTATAAAAATCAAGTGTCCAAATGTATGGAGAGCCTGTTATAGACAGTGAAGTCAGAAAGAGAAAGACAAATATCATATATTAACATATCTTTATGGAATCTAGAAAAAAGATACTGATGAACCTGCTTGTGAGAAGCAGACAGAGAGAGCAGACTTGTGGACATAACAGGGGAAGGAGAGGGTGGGACAAATTGAGAGAGAAGCATTGAAGTATATACACTATCATGTGTAAAATAGGAAGCTAGAGGGAAGCTGCTGTATAACACAGAGAGTTCAACCTGGTGCTCTGTGACAACCTAGAAAGGAGGGAGGCTCAAGATGGAAGGGATACATGTATGCTTATGGCTGAATCATGTTATTGTACAGCAGAAACCAACACACCATTGTAAAGTAATTATACCCCAGTCAAATATATTTTTTTAACATGAATAAAGCACATACTTTATTCACTGATTTGTGAGGACAACAGTAAGGCTGGACAGTGGTGGGCAGGGGCAGGCACTGATTTCAACAGGAGCGTGGAGCAGGTCAGCATCACAAGCACAGCATCTCGGGCCCAGTGCCATCCCCGCCTCTGTGCACTGGCATGTGGCACTCAGGACACCGACAAACACCCACACACTTTCACGGCAAACATGGTTCATCGTTTAAACAGCAGTTCTTCCAAACATTTGCTTTCATATTTCTTGAAGGGGAGAGACGGCAGGAAGAATAGCATGCCTTCCAACAAAGTTGCCAGAAAAAAAAAAAAAATTTCATCAAACCCAACTTCAAAATGAAAGAACTGCAAAAGTTTCGATGCAGGATTTTTGGCAACTCACAGAAACCACACACTGGTTTATTTATTACTGGACGGGTCTGTACCGAACACCCCAAAAGAACACCAATCCCATGGACACTCGTCTTCTGAAATATTAACTTAAAAAAAAAAAAACGAAAAGGTAAATTTTGGTACTATAGATATTGTTTGTCTATTATTATGCCAGTACTTCATGATGCTAATAGCTAGATTTTTCAGTAATTCTTTAAATCTGGGGTGTATGTCCTCCAGTTTTATGCTTCCTCAAGAATATATTGACTATTGTAGACTGCATTTTAAACTAAATTTTAGAATTACCTTCTCACTTTCTACAAAATGTTTAAAAATCTTAAATACTTTCATTGAGAAAATTTCTGTCATTTATGCTGCCAATCTATGTTATTTTCCTATTGTAGCCCCAGTATAAATAGGAGAGGAAAGACTTTCCTTCTACCCTCATAGGTTCAATAGTTGTTGAAATAAATTAATGAGAGGCAGACTAATAAGACAAAAGATACATAAGTTTATTAATTTTTAGTACCACATGCATGAGGTAATTGCAGAAGGTGACTAACTGAAAAAAGCAGAGACATGGAAGAGCCTATATACCATCTTAGTAAGGAAGTGGGTGTGCTAGTGGTAAAGGACCATCCTGCCAATGCAGGAGATGTAAGAGGCATGGGTTTGATCCTTGGGTTGGGACAATTTCCCTGGAGGAGGGCATGGCAACCCACCCTAGCGTTCTTGCCTGGGGAATCCCATTGACAGAGGAACCTAATGAGTTACAGTCCATAGGGTCACACAGAGTCGGACACAAATGAAGCAACGCAGCATGCAAGGGAGCGGGAGGGGAAATGGAGGCAACTCAAGAGACAGTATATCACTTTTAGGAAAGACAAATGGGCCTTTAGAAGACAAGTGATATAATAGCTCGTGACAAAGCTTGTCTGGATGTGTGTTTAACTTCTAGCCCCCTCTTCTGTGATGAGTCACTCTTTCCTGTTGATGAAACTCCCAGAAAGGGTATTTGTGACATTTTGCTTCCAATAGAGTATTTGTCTTTGAACCAATAAGAGGAATTGAGAGAAAGGTTTTCCCTGTAATTGCTGTTTTTTTTTTTTTTTTTCAAATATCTTCAGCTAAAAATCATCAGTAAAGTAAAGCGGCAAGTTTTGAGGTGGCATATCATGAATTCTTGCCAGACTAATGCATGTACCTATGAGTATTTTCCCTATCTCTTATATATAAAATTTCTTCTAAATTCATATGCCAATTTTTTTCATGAAGACTTCACTGAGTGTAGTCTATCTTCTCTATTAGTGTTAACCTTGCCTTCCTGTTTCCTTTATCTGAAATATCTTAAATTTTACTTGAGAGAATTATAATTGGGTCTGAAATGACTGTCTCGGCTCTTTCACTTTTAAACATACAGTTGAGTGTGAGTTATCAATTATAGGAAGGGAAACATGTCTGTTATAATTAAATTAGGAGAAACACATAATAATCTGATCTTCAACAAATGCATATAAATATATTTGTGGAATATTTTAAAGGTGCATGCCTACTCAGTTGCTCAGTCATATCTGATTCTTTGAGACCCCATGAACTCTAGCCGGCCAGGCTCCTCTGTCTGTGGGATCTCCCAAGCAAGAATATTGGAGGGGGTTGCCACTTCTTTCCCCAGGAGATCTTCCTGACCCAAGGATCGAACTCAGGTCTCCTGCATTGGATGGTGGGTTCTTTACCACTGTACCACTTGGGAAGTCATTTTAAAGATAAGTAGAGTTATATGCAAATAAAACTCTGTCATTTTAATGAGTACTCTATGCATTATGTTTATCATTGTATTAAAAATAAAATTTTATTTTATTTTATAAACTCAAAACTTAACCTATTAAACATTTTATAATCACTATCAAAATACAACAGATAGAAAAATAAGCCTGCTGTAAGTCTTTTAAAACAATTTTAAAAAATTTCCTTGACAACTCATGCTCAAGAGACTTACCCCAGGGTCAAGCCTAGCACTTTCATTTCATTTTTTAGGACTAGATACAAGTACATGCTTTAGTATAGTTTGTGTTACATTGATGTGCTATGTCATCCAAGGATTATTAGTGATTAGGAGCAATATTAGGTCAACATAAAGTTGATGTTTCACTTCAGAATGGCATGGCACACCTGAAATGCATCTATCAAAGCTTGCTAGGTGTTCTATTTTAAAATGACAGAATCTTGGGTTTTGTTGCATACTTTTACAAGCAATGAAAAAAGTTGTAAACTAGTTTAAAATCTCCCTTGATCCCAGATCTATTCATTTCTTACATAATCTAAAATGTGAGAACAAAATGTTACTAGGGCTTCACAAAATATCAGAGGGCAAGTGATATATACCATCCTACTTTCAACATTTAAAAATAAATTCATTAACTTGTCCTTGGTAAGGTTGAACGGTTATGATAAAACAATAGAAAGAGCATGGAGCTCCTACCCTTCACAGTGACTGGATTCTATCGTTAAAAAAAGAGCATGTGTGAAAAATGTGCTGCTCAACATAAGTTTGTATATGGATCTGTTAAGTATCATGGGTTAGCCTGGTAAAGACACAGAATAATGGACCTGTGCTAAGTTAGTTGATCCTCAAGAAATAAAAGGATATGGAAAAAATTATTTACATGACCAAAAAGAACTGTAGTGAAGATGGAAAGTCTGAAGTCTGGGCAAACAAGACATCATCAAGAAGGACATGTAGTAAATAGGTGTTTGTAAGAAAAGATCAAAGATCTAAGGTGGAGATCAAAACCAAATTCCCCCTGTCCCTCCAAACACACAAACACAGACACAAAGCATGCATCAAAACTAAGTAAAGTGGAGGAGGAAAATTTAGAATAGGGCAAAATTTTGATAAACTCTTTTTTTTTATTTTTTATTTTTTATTTTTTTTCAAATTTCAAGTGGACTTTTTTTTTTAATTTTTTATTTTTTTAATTTTAAAATCTTTAATTCTTACATGCGTTCCCAAACATGAACCCCCTCCCACCTCCCTCCCCATAACATCTCTGTGGGTCATCCCCATGAAGTGACCAAATCACATGATAGAATTTGAATGAAGTAAACAAAATGAAGCACCATGATTAAAAAAAAAAAAAAAAAAAGATTCACTTGCAACTAACTTAGTAAAGAAGGAAGCTGATGAAAGTCTGTTTTCATATATCACACAGGAACACAACAACATCAAGAAAGATTAACAATAATAAAAACAGTCTATCAAATTTTCCCAGAAAAAAGTTACATTATGCTAATAAAACAATCCAAAAGAATCTCAACAATTTACAAAAAAAATGTAATCATCATTCATCCTATATGCCCATTTTGCAGTAGCAAATGGAGCTCCCTCTCAATACAGACTTCCATAATTTCAGAAAAAAAGGAAAACAAAATGTGGTAAACCATTCACTATTTCTTAATCCTCCGTCTGTAAATAACATATGTCATTTCCCCTCTCATTCAATTGGGTGAATTATGTTCTAGCTGTGTGTAAGATTCAACAGGGAAACATTGTATAATACTCTTATGTGGACTGGTACCACAGAGAGGGTAATGAAGATGAATGAGCACTAACATATTCTACCATGCTACAGGCAGAGCAAAATGATGAGCATGTATCACTGGGCTTAGAGATTCATAGACCAAAATCAGTTGTAAAAATAAGAAATAACCTAACACTTTATGTAGTCTAAATAAGGGTTCATGAATTTATTGTTGTTATTCTTGTTGATAATCAAACTATACTTATTGTCATTAAAGACCTTTTTTTGATATTATATTTTTGATAAAGAGAGTATTTTTTACATTTATATAAAACAGTTTCTATATAATTGCATTTTCTTCTGTAACAAAGGGTCATATATAGTGCTTATTCAAAATGCAAAAACAATTGATATGTTTTTCAAAATCACCAAAAGGAACAATATTTAAATGTAGCTGAGATTAAATGACTTTCTGGCTATTTTTCATTTTAAACATTCTATAAGGAATGTTTTGCAATCTGCCTCCTAATTCCCTGTCAAATATTATCTCTTAAGTAATGGTAATAACAACAGCTGTTGATAAAGCAGAACATATTCTCTCAATTAAAACACAATCAAACCAGACAAAGCACCACCTGCTATGTAAAACAAAGGCAAGTGGAAAGTTTTCTGAATCACCTATTTTAGCACTTGAAATCATATTTATCAGTTTAATAGTAGTTTTATTTTGTCTGTCTATCTGCATCAGGCAATGTTTTCCAAGTTCATCATCATCTGTATTTGTATACACTTTTTTTTCTTTGCCAGTTGAAGTTTTTAACTATAATCTTTGAGAAACGTTTCAAGTTTTAAAAGATATAAAGCTAAGCCATACAGAAACAGCTCTTTTTTTAGCTTACTTCCTAGTGAATCGATACATAAGCCAACTCACAGAATTTGAGTCAAAATGTTATGGCCCCTAAATTTCAGCTAAGCAGCCAAATTTAAGCAGCATCATAGTCAACTCTGGATTGATGTGAAAAAATGAAAGTGAAAGTAGCTCGGTCGTGTCCAGCTGTTCGTGACCCCATGGAATATACAGTCCATGGAATTCTCCAAGCCAGAATACTGTAGTGGCTAGCCTTTCCCTTCTCCAGGGTATCTTCCCAACCCAGGAATGGAACCCATGTCTCCCGCATTGCAAGTGGATTCTTTACCAGCTTAGCCAGTGTTGACCAAAAAGCTGCACAATATGAGAATTGAGAGTTGAGAATTAACTTTTATTTGGGGCAAAATGAGCACTGCAGTCCAGGAGACAGCACCTCAGATAGCTCTAAGAGACTGCTCAAAAGAGGCAGTGAGGGAAGGTCAATATATAAAATTTTGGTGAAGGAGGAGCTCAATGCAATCAAGTGCTTATTTTACAAAAGGTTTTCTGCTAGGAACTTATATCACCATGAAGGAATTTACTGACTTTCTAATTATGAAGGGACGCAAGGACTAGGATCATTTTCCAACCTGAATTCCCCTGAGAAGCTATTGAACGTCTGCAGCCATAGCAGCACAGGGTTCAGTCTCTACACAGGCAAATGGCAAGTGCCTTTGTTGTTGTTGTCATTCAGTTGCCCGCAAATGCTCTTGGCAAGTGTCAATTTGTAGTTAACATGAGAAAATGATCCCGTTTTGAAATTTCTTTATTTCCACTCATTATTGCTGGTTAGTTCTTGTCAAGAAAGTCAAGTAGAGCTCTCTAGAGTTATTTACATAATTATGCTTTTTAGTCTATGGAAATTATTTAAGGGATAAGTCCTATGCCTGATTAATCCCTCTGGATTATGTCCACCTCCACTCTTGGCAAATCATTAGTCAACATCTGCATTGTGATCTTTCAGAAAAGTACTGAGCTGTTTCTAGAAAACTGCAAGTTGTAATTCATATGTAAATTCCTAGGACCAAAATCAATATAAATCATACAGCCCCAGCAAGTATGACTTTAAGACACACCTCTTCTCACTTCCAAGGTGGCACTGTGGTAACAAATCTTTCTGTCAATGCTGGAGACCCAAAAGACATGGGTTCAATCCCTGGGTCGGGAAGATCCCTGAGTAGGAAGTGGCAACCCACTCCAGTATTCTTGCCTGAAAAATTCCATGGACAGAGAAGCCTGGTGGGCTGCTGTCCATGCGGTCACAAAGAGTCAGAAACATACATGCCTAAGCACACATCTCCTCTCTTCTCTTCCACTTTAAATTTTGCTCTCTTGGGCACATTAATTAACATTTCTTAGACTATTTCCTGACTTATCAAATCATAAACTTTTAAGATGGTGAGTTTGACAAAAATGTTCAAAAGTATCATATACTTAGTCACTCCAACTCTTGCTTCTTATAGTTTCTGATTAAAAGTATCCATTGGTGATAGATTGAATATATTGCCAGGTTCCATCATGGACAATAAATGCTCTTCTGCTACTTAATATAGATGCAGGGCATCCTATTCAGTCTTCCTGAATTGTGGTCCCTAGAACTATGCAGTGCATGAAACCTGCATGGATACACACAGCAGCCTTGGTAATGACTGATTCAGGGGAAAAAAAAAAAAAAAAGGTTTACTTTCCACTGAGCCCAAGTGACATTCTGAGTTGTGGAATTACAAAGACAAAGTAGAGTTACTCACTGCCTGTGATGTGGTCCAAGGCCAGCCTACGTGGCAGATGCTCTGACACAGTTACTGTTCAGAGTTAGGGGAAGAGGCAACCAGCTCTGTCAGTTGTACCTGAGCTAGAGTTTGAAGGTTAATTTATCATTGTGCATGCAGAAAAGGCAAGTGAGCCATTTTGAGCAGAAGAAACAGAGAGGTAAATTTCATGACACATTGGGGAAACTATCACAGATATATATGGCAATGATTTAGGTAAAGCTTTTGGAAGAAATGAGATAATTGCTAATACTTCCCATAAATACAACCTGAAATATATTCAACTTTCAAATTAGCAATTACTAGTAATATTTTTAATTTATATTTGTCAGATCTAAATCAAATCACTTGTGATTATACAGTGGAGCTGAAAATAGATTTAAGGGACTAGATCTGATAGACAGAGTGCCTGATGAACTAGGGACAGAGGTTTGTGACATTGTACAGGAGACAGGGATCAATACCATACCCAGGGGAAAAGAAAAAAAAAAAACAATAGGCATAATGGCTGTCTGAGGAGGCCTCACAAATAGCTGTGAAAAGAAGAGAAGTGAAAAGAAAAGGAGAGAAGGAAAGATATACCCATTTAAATGCAGAGTTCCAAAGAAAAGCAAGGAGAGACAAGGAAGCCTTCCTCAGTGATCAGTGCAAAGAAATAGAGGAAAATAATAGAATGGGAAAGATGAGAGATTTCTTCAAGATAATTAGAGATACCAAGGGAAAATTTATGCAAAGACGGGTTCAATAAAGCACAGAAATGGTATGGACTTAACAGAAGCAGAAGATATTAAGAACAGACTTTTGCACTCTGTGGGAGAGGGAGAGGGTGGGATGATTTGGGAGAATGGCATTGAAACATGAAAAGCAAGAGTTTCTTACTATCATGTAAGAAACAAATCACTAGTCTAGGTTTGATACAGGATACAGGGTGCTTGGGGCTGGTGCACTGGGATGACCCAGAGAGATGATATGGGGAGGGTGGTGGGAGGGGGGTTCAGGATTGGGAACTCATGTACACCTGTGGTGGATTCATGTCAATGTATGGCAAAACCAATACAGTATTGTAAAGTAAAAATAAATAAATAAATAAATAAACCAAAAAGAAAAAAAAAAAAAAAAAAGAAGAGGTGGCAAGAATACACAGAACTGTACAAAAAAGATCTTCATTACCAAGATAATCACGATGGTGTCATCACTCACCTAGAGCCAGACATCCTGGAATGTGAAGTCAAGTCAATCTTAGGAAGCATCACTATGAACAAAGCTCGTGGATGTGATGGAATTCCTGTTGAGCTATTTCAAATTCTGAAAGATGATGCTGTGAAAGTGCTGCATTTAATATGGCAGCAAATTTGGGAAACTCAGCAGTGGCCACAGGACTGGAAAAGGTCAGTTTTCATTCCAATCCCAAAGAAAGGCAATGCCAAAGAATGCTCAAACTACCGCACAATTGCACTCATCTCACACGCTAGTAAAGTAATGCTCAAAATTCTCTAAGCCAGGCTTCAGTAATACGTGAACCGTGAACTTCCAGATGTTCAAGCTGGTTTTAGAAAAGGCAGAGGAACCAGACTTCAAATTGCCAACATCCGCTGGATCATGGAAAAAGCAAGAGAGTTCCCAAAAACATCTGTTTCTGCTTTATTGACTATTCCAAAGTCTTTGATTGTGTGAGTCACAACAAACTGTGGAAAATTCTGAAAGAGATGGGACAAGACCACCTGACCTTTCTCCAGGGAAATCTATATGCAAGTCAGGAAGCAACAGTTAGAACTGGACATGGAACAACAGACTGGTTGCAAATCAGGAAAGGAGTATGTCAAGGCTGTATGTTGTTACCCTGCTTATTTAACTTACATGCAAAGTATATCATAAGAAACTGTGGGTTGGATGAAGCATAAGCTGGAATCAAGATTACCGGGAGAAATATCAATGACCTCAGATATGCAGATAACATCACCCTTGTGGCAGAAAGTGAAGAAGAACTAAAGAGTCACTTGATGAAAGTGAAAGAAGAGAGTGAAAAAGTTGCTTAAAGCTCAACCTTCAGAAAACTAAGATATTGACATCCGGTCCCATCACTTAATGGCAAATAAATGGGGAAACAGTGTTTGACTTTATTTTTCTGGGCTCCAAAATCACTGCAGATGGTGACTGCAGCCATGAAATTAAAAGACTCATATTCCATGGAAGAAAAGTTATGACCAACCTAGACAGCATATTAAAAAGCAGAGACATTACTTTGACAACAAAGGTCCATCTAGTCAAGGCTATGGTTTTTCCAGTAGTCATGTATGGATGTGAGAGTTGGACTGTAAAGAAGGCTAAGTGCCAAAGAATTGATGCTTTAGAACTGTTGTGTTGGAGAAGACTCTTGAGAGTCCCTTGGACTTCAAGGAGTTCCAACCAGTCCATCCTAAAGGAGATCAGTCCTGGGTGTTCACTGGAAGGACTGATGTTGAAGCTAAAACTCCAATACTTTCTCCACCTGATTCAAAGAGCTACTCATTTGAAAAGACCCTAATGATGGGAAATATTGAGGGCAGGAGGAGAAGGGGAAGACAGAACATGCTATGGTTTGATGGGATCACTGACTTAATGGACATGAGTTTGGTTAAACCTGGAAGTTGGTGATGGACAGGGAGGCCTGGTATGCTGTGGTCCATGGGGGTTGCAAAGAAACAGACATGACTGAGATACTGAACTGAACTGAATGATCTGTATAGTGGAACAAATACTTCCCAAATTCAAAGGTCTCTGATGATCAAAAGAGTTCATGTATCAAATAAGGTGAGTATCACTACATAGCCCATTATAGAGTGTAAGAGGTTTCTTCAGTAACTCAGGTGCTCACACAAGTGAGATGCTTCAGCACAAAGATAATTTTTACTTGTGTTCTGAAATCAAGGGCTTTGACTCTGAGGGCTCTCCACATTATGTCTAGAAAAGCATACATATGATATATGAAAGATATCAAGTGTCTCCTTGTAGTAAAAAGCATGGCTCAGTTTTTAAAAGATGGGTCCTAACAGCTCTTAAGCTTCACACTCTCCTCTTCCCCTCCCCCTCTACATTTGGGCACATAGATAAGAAATCCTAGGTATCCCTTCCTTTAGCCCTTGCACATGGGAATGCTACCCCTGCCCCAGCTTCTAACAACCAAAAACAAGGTAGTTTTCTTCCCTGCCATCTCAGTCTGTTTTTCAAACCATGTGGGAGTTACTCCTGCATCACAGAAAGAATCTTTATGTCAGTAACAACTCATCACACCTACTTGATCTGCATGTGTGACATCATTAGTTTCAGTGGATAAACCAAATTTGGGGCGGGAAATCATCTTTTGGAGAAGGCAATGGCACCCCCCCCCCCCCGTCCCCCTCCCCCCCCCCCCCCCCCCACAGCCATTACTCTTGCCTGGGAAATCCCATGGATGGAGAAGCCTAGTAGGCTGCAGTCCATGGGGTGGCTAAGAGTAGGACATGACTGAGCGACTTCACTTTCACTTTTCATTTTCATACATTGGAGAAAGAAATGGCAACCCACTCCAGTGTTCTTGTCTGGAGAATCTCAGGGATGGTGTGGCCTAATGGGCTGCTGTCTATGGGGTCACAGAGTTGGACACGACTAAAGCAGCTTAGCAGCATCAGCAGCAGCAGATCATCTTTTATCTTCAAATAACTATGTGCATGCTCTTTGTCACTTCAGTCATATCTGACTCTGTGTAACCCTATAGACAGTAACCCCCCAGGCTCCTATTACATCTTACCTGTCCTTATCATGAGTTTAACAGTTACTAAAACCAATAAGAAAAGAAAAAATAAACCAAGACCACAAGGCTCCAAAATTACTGCAGATTGCGGCTTCAGCATTGAAATTAAAAGACACTTGCTAGTTGGAAGAAAAGCTATGACCAACCTAGACAGCATATTAAAAAGCAGAGACATTACTTTGCTGACAAATTCCATCAAGTCAAAGGTATGGTTTTTCCAGTCGTTATGTATGGATGTGAGAATTGGACCGTAAAGAAAGCTGAGCACCAAAGAATGGATGCTTTTGAACTGTGGTGTTGGAGAAGACTCTTGTGTCCCTCCAACTGCAAGGAGATCAAACCAGTCAATCCTAAAGGAAATCAGTCCTGATTATTCATTGGTAGGACTGATGCTGAAACTGAAATTGCAATATTTTGGCCGCCTGATGCAAAGAACTGACTCATTGGAATAACTGACTTATTGGAAAAGACCCTGATGCTGGGCAAGATTGAAGAAACAAGGAGAAAGGGGGCAACCGAGGATAAGATGGTTGGATGGCATCACCAACTCAGTGGGCATGAATTTGAGCAAGGTCCAGGAATTGGTGATGGACAGGGAAGCCTGACGTGCTGCAGTCCATGGGGTCACAAAGAGTCAGACACGACTGAGCGACTGAACTGAACTGAAAGATGAGTTTCATTTTTCACAGATACATAGATATTTAATGGGAAAACTTGTCAAATATCACAATTCTTATTTTTAATGTAAGGAAGTTTTGCTTAAGTTAATGCAATATATTAATATATAATCATTACAGCTTCTAATCAAAAGTCACATTATTATTCCAAGTCTGATTTAAAAGATGAAGCAGGTAACTATAAATAACCTAACTACTTTTACAAAGCTGACTTGCCATAATGTTATTAAATGCATTTTAATAAATGTCATAATGCATGTCCTATTAAAGAAAGTTTTACAGTGCCTTTAATGGTAAAATTAAAAAAGATAACACATATTCATGGTATAGGAAATACATTGTTATGTAACCTGGACATAAAGACACCATAGAGTAATTCTTGGGTCTGAGTTCACAGTTCATATTCTGTTATGTATATGTGACATACACTTTATTTGGAATTTTTAAGCATCTTCATAAAAGACAATACAGGGCAGGTGCTTCTAGGGGTCACGTGTAGGTTTTTCAGTATAGGACTCTAGTTGACTCCCCAGCTGAGAGAAGACATCAGTTGCCAGGCACACATGTTTGTGAACATTCATCTGAATCCTGCATCCAACCATGGTTTCGTTCACCCTTGCTGACACTAACCAGCACACAGGGAGCTTCCTCTAGCAGCCTTGTCGACAATAAGTGAAAAAATAAAATATTGCTCTTTGGAAATATATTAATTATGATTCTTTTTAGATAAATGGCAGCTTTCAACCCTGTACCCATATATATTTACTTACCATTTAAATTTTAATATATATTATTTTAAAGGTAATACGTCTAGGCTCTGAGGACACATTGGTGAATAAGTTGAGTATGAATTTGTCCTAATATATCTTCACATCATAGGTACTATACATACCAGATAGCATCGCCATCAATACAAACACTAAATAGCTAGCACACACCCACACTCAAGCATGAGTGTTACATTACAAACAGACCAGTAAATATTAGCTAAACAATTGACAAAGAAAGAGACTCTTTGTTTCTTAGCTAAAACAAATAAACAAAAAAAAAAAAAATTATCCAACTCGAGCTGCAATATAATAAACTCCAATTTTCAATTCTATTTTAAAATATTTTTCATTGTTTTTCATTTATTTTCTTTTTCTAACTTTGAAACACATAACAACCAATTCTCTAATCTTTGTTTAGGCTTTCGCTTAGAATTACTTTTGCATTACTAGTTTTGGACTTCTATGGCCAAGTTACTGACCTGGTCATGGCAAGAAAATTTGTCTTGAAACCTTATTGTTACCTGCTAGGACCAAGGAAGTCTTAGAAATTCTATAGTGTGGTTCGCCAAAGCTTTATAACAATAATTTTTGCTTTATGTATAAAAATAAACAGAAGCTTTATGGGAACATGATAGAAGATGATGTAATTTTTCCTTTCGACAATCAAGGACTCCATTTCTTAACCATACACAGATTTATGTAGTTTGTTTCTGTTGAAAAACAAAAGTTTTATTTTTTAGTAAATTGCTAATATCACATAGATTATTGTATTTGTTGCCGACAGCATCTCATGCGGTAACTTTAAAAGCATTCCATGCACAATAATTCATACCATTTTTCAAATGTAAAAATTTTCACTTTATATTTATTCCTCAAGTATATATAATTCTCATTTTTCACAAAATAGAGTATTTTTAGTTTGAACTACTTTCATAAAATACCATAAACTGTGTGGCTTCTCAATGATAGAAATTTATTTCTCACATCTCTGGAGATTAGGAGTCTGAGACCAGGGAGATCAGGGTGCCAAAACAGGTGAATGAGGGTACTCTTCTGGGTTTCAGATTGTATATCTCCTAGATAGAACATTTAATAATGCAATTATACTTGCAGCCAGTATCAAAGACAAGAAAGAGTGTCCATGCTTCTCTCAGAAAGAGGGTAAAGTTTAACCATGCAGTGACTAGAACTGGAAGCCATGGAAACTACAAGGAGCCCTGAACGGGAGAATTGTATCTGAAACTTGAGAACAGGTGCAAGGGTATTATATACTATGTTTTTCAAGCGTTCAAGAATGG
The DNA here is from genome assembly GCF_023091745.1 of Budorcas taxicolor. NCBI lineage: Eukaryota > Metazoa > Chordata > Mammalia > Artiodactyla > Bovidae > Budorcas > Budorcas taxicolor. Next base: position 48,568,699 of record NC_068929.1, on the reverse strand, counting down.
AGATCTGAAAAATTCTGATCACCAGCCCAGATTTGTGGTAGAATATAGTAGTCAAACCTGAGATGTGTGTGCAAAAGTACCATGAGAAAGATAGGAAACCACCCTATAGCATGTGGATCTAGAGCCTGCCTTTCACTGTAGACTATAAATTTTGTGAAAAGAACAGCAATAAATAATTAAGAAAAGCCTAATAAAAACATCTGGTTTTAAAAGCAATGAACCCCCTCAACCCAGATCCAACTGAAAAAGATAACTTTTGTAGAAAATAAGTTCACAAAAAAACAATTATAAAATGCATTATAGAATTAAAGATAGTGGGTGTAGGTGCTATAAGAGAAATCTCTGTACCTTCCTCTCAGTGTTGCTGTAAACCTAATGCAACTTTAAAGAAATAAATTATCATTTTTTAAAAGGGCACATATCCATGTCAAAAGGGAAAAATATTAAATAGAGAAAACAAAGTAAGTTCAAAGAAAATAAAAGGTAAGAGATAATGGATCTGAAAATAATAACATAGAAAATAAACATAAAATGGTGAAATTTTTTAAATAAACACAGTTGCTAATGGGTAAAAGATAAGATGGGCTTCCCTGGTGGCTCAGTGGTAAAGAATCCACCTGCTAATGCAGGGAACTTAGGTTCCACCACTGGGTTGGGAATATCCCCTGGAAAAGGAATTGGCCACTCATACCAGTATTCTTGCCTAGGAAATTCCAAGGTTGGAGAAGCCTAGTGGGTTACAGTTCATGAGGTCACAAAAGAGTCAGACATGCCTTAACAACCAAACAACAACAAAAAGCAAAGGACAGGTGCTCAGAAGTATGCACCATTATAATACAAGATAAAAAAGTAGAAGATAGTTTGGAGGATTTAAATTTTGAATTAGGTACCAGAAAAAGAGAACACAAATGTAATGTCTAAGATTTTTCTACAATTAAGGAAAGGTATTTGTGTTTATATAGAAAAACACATTGAGTCACTAATGGTAACTTAAATAAAAAAAGAAACAACTACTATCAGATTCTTTTTTACTAGTGCTTTTTGCACAATCTTTCATTCTAGTTTTATTTTCTCTTATGTTGAATAGGTAGAGGGAAGAATTGTTACAAATATGCTCTCATCATGTTTGAAATTTATTCTGTCTTCATTATAATTGTCTACTTCGGTATGGAATTCTAGCTTGAAAACTATTTTCTTTAAGACTTTAAATAGATCAATCTATTATATTTTGGTTCCTATTAATGTGTATGAAAAGTTGCTGTCAGCAGAACTGTCATTCAATTATATAAAATCTACCTATTCTCTGTAGTGTCTTGCAAGATGTTTCCTTTTTTAATCCCTGTGAAAAACTTACAGATAAATTTAATATAAAGCAAAATAATATATGAATATAGCAATGGATACAAGGAGCAAAGATAAAAAGATACATTGACAAAATGTCAGTAAACTTTTGTCTTTAATAATAGAACATAGTAATAACTATTTATAATTTTTAAACAGGGCAAATTAAATACCCAAAACAATATTATAGAAGATAGGAAAAAGACAAGGACAGTTTAAGATTCCTAAAATTGTGGCATGGCTGAAAAATATAAAGTTATGAATTAACATTACATGTAAAAGGAGACCTAAATCAATGCAGATATTTATAAATATGTGGTTAAAAACTCAGATCATGGAGACTGACTTGATAAATTCAGTCGATCAATGCAACTCAAATTTTCTAGTGAGAGCTGATGTGGAATTGATAATTATTTCATATCAAATGTTAGATTATATATGCATATATATGTTAATATATTTAGTGAGATGTCATTTTATAACCATTAATGTAAAAAAAAATTAGGTATAAGCAGGATTTCTCGCCTTGGCATTATCGACTTTTTGGGCTAGGTATTCTTTGTTGTGAGACTTGTCCTGTGTACAGTAGTATATTTAACAGCATCTTCAGATTGTATCCAGAGATATCAGTAACATCCATGATCATCAAAAATCTGCAGATAATGAAGACTGCTATTAAAAAAAAAGGGGGGGGCACCAAGAACATAGTATTAATGAGGATGTGGTGAAACTGGAATACTTGTGCATAGTTGCTGGGATATAAAAAGGTGCAACCACTTTGAAATAATATGTAGTTTTCTAAAAATTAAACTTAGAATTACAAAGTGATCTAGCAAATTCACTTCTGTGTGTATATCCCAAATAATTGAAAGTAGGGACTTGAACAGATATGTGTTCACCTCTTTTTTTTAAAGCATTATTCACAATAGCTAAAATGGACACCCAGGTGTCCATTGATGAATAGCTAAACAAATGTTGTGTATTTACACAGTATAATACTATTCAACCTTTAAAAGGAAGAAGATTCAGATAAATGTTGCAACATGAATAAAATCTGGGCATATAATGCTAAGTGAAATAAGCTGGGAATAAAGGACAGTTGCAATTTGATTCCACTTAAGTACTTGGAAGCATCAAATTAATAGAGATAGAAAGTAGCATGGTGGTTCCTAGGGGCTGGGAAGAGGTAAAAATGGGGAGCTAGTATCCAATGGGTATAGAGTTTCAGTTTATGAAGATAAAACATTTTGGAAATGGATGGTTGTGATGATTGTACAATAACGTGAATATTCTTAATATCATAACATTTTGCACCTAAACATGGTTAAAATGGTCAATTTTATGTTTTGTATATTTTGTGCACTTAAAAAAGTACTTCTAGGGACCCAGTCCCATCACTTCATGGGAGGTAGATGGGGAAACAGTGTCAGACTTTATTTTGGGGGGCTCCAAAATCACTGCAGATGGTAACTGCAGCCATGAAATTAAAAGACGCTTACTCCTTGGAAGAAAAGTTATGACCAACCTAGATAGTATATTCAAAAGCAGGGATATTACTTCGCCGACTAAGGTCCGTCTAGTCAAGGCTATGGTTTTTACAGTGGTCATGTATGGATGTGAGAGTTGGACTGTGAAGAAGGCTGAGTGCTGAGGAATTGATGCGTTTGAACTGTGGTGTTGGATAAGACTCTTGAGAGTCCCTTGGACTGCAAGGAGATCCAACCAGTCCATTCTGAAGGAGATCAGCCCTGGGATTTCTTTGGAAGGACTGATGCTGAAGCTGAAACTCCAGTACTTTGGCCACCTCATGCGAAAAGTTGACTCATTGGAAAAAAATTCTGATGCTGGGAAAGATTGGGAGCAGGAGGAAAAGGGGATGACAGAGGATGAGATGGCTGGATGGCATCACGGACTTGATGGACGTGAGTCTGAGTGAACTCCGGGACTTGGTGATGGAAAGGGAGGCCTGGCGTGCTGCGATTCACGAGGTCGCAAAGAGTCGGACACAACTGAGCGACTGAACTGAACTGAACTGAACTGAAGAGACCACATTAGGGAAAAAAAAGAAAAAACAACTCCAAACATTGTCAAATATCTCAAAGGCAAGGATTATCCTTCACTGAGAATGACTGAAGTATGACAATACTAAATGTTGTCAAATACACAGAAAATGGAAAAGATCTACACCCTAAAGCTTCAGTTGCTAATTGTTTCAGCTTTTGGAGGATGACTGGCCATATCTGGCATGTTTAAAAATACTTTTACTCTAGAAAATAGCTATTGCACTCTTAAGACTATAATTTAAAAGAACTCATATTGTCTCCAAGGAGAGAGTCACAGAAATGTTCTCAATAGTAATATCTGTATCAAAAAAATACTGACAATCTAAATATTAATCAACATAATGATTTTTAATAGTTATGACATGGAATAGACAATTATGACATAAAATAAACTATATTCCTGGGTAGAAATCAGAATGCTGCACATGATAGAAAAAGAAGGGCACTCCATTGTAAATAACATAGCATTTAAATGCTATTTACAAACATACTGAGCAAGAATCTATAGAAATTTAGATGAATAACAAATGCACATTCTGGAGAACACTTGTTTACTTTGGGTGGAACAGGATGGGAGAGAAATCAAGGCGATCAGGGAACATTGGCTTCCCAGATAGCTCAGTTGGTAAAGATGCAGCAGACCCCGGTTCGAATCCTGGGTCAGGAAGATCCACTGGACAAGGGATAGGCTACCCACTCCAGTCTTCTTGGGCTTCCCTGGGCTCATCTGGTAAAGAATCCATCTGCAATGTCAGAGACCAAGATTTGATCCCGAGGTTGGGAAGACCCTCTGGAAAAGGGAAAGGCTACCCACTCCAGTAATTTAGCTTGGAGAATTTGATGACCTGTATAGAAAAAGTTGCCTTAAAGCTCAGCATTTAGAAAACTAAGATCATGGCATCTGGTCCCATCACTTCATGGGAAATAGACGGGGAAACGGTGGAAACAATGTCAGACGTTTTTTTGGAGGGGGGCTCCAAAATCACTGCAGATGGTGACTCCAGCCATGAAATTAAAAGATGCTTACTTCTTGGAAGGAAAGTTATGACCAACCTAGATAGCATATTCAAAAGCAGAGACAAACTTGCCAACAAACTTCTGTCTAGTCAAGGCTATGGTTTTTCCAGTAGTTGTGTATGGATGTCAGAGTTGGACTCTGAAGAAAGCTGAGTGTTGAAGAATTGATGCTTTTGAACTGTGGTGTTGGAGAAGACTCTTGAGAGTCCCTTGGACTGCAAGGAGATTCAACCAGTCCATTCTGAAGGAGATCAACCATGGGATTTCTTTGGAAGGAATGATACTAAAGCTGAAACCCCAGTACTTTGGCCACCTCATGCGAAGAGTTGACTCATTGGAAAAGACTCTGATGCTGGGAGGGATTGAGGGCCGGAGGAGAAGGGGACAACAGAATGAGATGGCAGGATGGCATCACCAACTCAATGGACATGAGTGTGAGTGAACTCCGGGAGTTGGTGATGGACAGGGAGGCCTGGCATGCTGTGATTCATGGGGTTGCAAAGAGTAGGACACGACTGAGTGGCTGAACTGAACTGATAGTCAATAGGGTTGCAAAGAGTCAAACATGACTGAGCGACTTTCTTTACAGGATGCATTACATAGAAAAAAAAACAAACTATTTTTTGTTATCTTATCATTTACATTTCAATGATAGGCACATTGAAGTGTGTTATATCTTTGATTATCACTTCAGTTCAGTTCAGTCGCTCAATCATGTTTGACTCTTTGTGACCACATGGAGTGCAGCATACCAGGCTTCTCTGTCCATAAACAACTGCTGGAGCCTACTTAAACTCATGTCCAATGCATCAGTGATGACATACAACCATCTACTCCTCTGTTGTCCCCTTCTCCTCATGCGCTCAATGTTTCCCAGCATCAGGGCCTTTTCCAATGAGTTGGTTCTTCACATCTGGTTGCCAAAGTGTTGGAGTGTCAGCTTCAACATCAGTCCTTCCAATGAATATGCAGGATTGATTTCTTTTAGGATGGACTGCTTGGATCTCCTTGCAGTCCAAGGGACTCTCAAAAGTCTTCTTCAACACCACAGTTCAAAAGCATCAATTCTTTGGCGCTCAGCTTTCTTTACAGTCCAACTCTGACATCCATACATGACTACTGGAAAAACCATAGCTTTGACTAGATGGACCTTTGTTGGTAATGTAATGTCTCTGCTTTTGAATATGCTATCTAGGTTGGTCATAACTTTTTTTCCAAGGAGCAAGCATCTTTTAATTTCATGGCTGCAGTCACCATCTGCAGTGATTTTTCATGGGAAATAGATGGGGAAACAGTAGAAACAGTGTCAGACTTTATTTTTTTGGGCTCCAAAGTCACTGCAGATGGTGACTGTAGCCATGAAATTAAAAGACGCTTACTCCTTGGAAGAAAAGTTATGACCAACCTAGATAGTATATTCAAAAGCAGAGACATTACTTTGCCGACTAAGGTCCATCTACTCAAGGCTATGGTTTTTCCTGTGGTCATGTATGGATGTGAGAGTTGGACTGTGAAGAAGGCTGAGCGCCGAAGAATTGATGCTTTTGAACTGTGGTGTTGAAGAAGACTCTTGAGAGTACCTTGGACCGCAAGGAGATCCAACCGTTCCATTCTGAAGATCAACCCTGGGATTACTTTGGAAGCAATGATGCTAAAGCTGAAGCTCCAGTGCTTTGGCCACCTCATGCAAAGAGTTGACTCATTGGAAAAGACTCTGATGCTGGGAGGGACTGGGGGCAGGAGGAGAAGGGGACGACCGAGGATGAGATGGCTGGATGGCATCACGGACTTGATGGACGTGAGTCTGAGTGAACTCCGTGAGTTGGTGATGGACAGGGAGGCCTTGCGTTCTGCCATACATGGGTCGGAAAGAGTCCGATACGACCGAGCGACTGAGCTGAACTGAACTGAAAGATAAAGTCTGCGGTGTTTCCAGTGTTTCCCCATCTATTTGCCATGAAGTGATGGGACTGGATACCACAATCTTAGTTTTCAGAATGTTGAGGTTTAAGCCAGCTTTTCACCCTCCTCTTTCACTTTCACCAGAGGCTCTTTAGTTCTTCACTTTCTGGCATAAGGGTGGTGTTATCTACGTTATCTGAGGTTATTGATATTTCTTTTGGCAATCTTGATTCCAGCTTGTGCTTCATCCAGCTAATCATTTCACATGATATACTCTTCATATAAGTTAAATAAGCAGGGTGACAATATACAGCCTTGACGTACTCCTTTCCTGATTTGGAACGAGTCTGTTGTTCCTTGTCCAATTCTAACTGTTACTCTTGACCTGCATACAGATTGCTCTGGAGGAAGGTCAGATGATCTGGTATTCCCATCTCTTTAAGGATTTTCCACAGTTTGTTGTGATCCACACAGTCAAAGGCTTTGGCCTAGTCAATAAAGCAAAAGTAGGTCTTTTTTCTGGAATTCTCTTGCTGTTTGATGATCCAGCAGATGTTGGCAACTTGATCTCTGGTTCCTCTGCCTTTTCTAAATCCAGCTTGAACATCTGGAAGTTCACGGTTCAGGTACTGTATAAGCCTGGCTTGGAGAATTTTGAGCATTACTTTGCTAGCCTGTGAGATGGGTGCAATTGTGCATATAGTTTGAACATTCTTTGGCATTGCCTTTTTTTTGGCTTGGAATGAAAACTGACCTTTTCCATCCTGTGGCCACTGTTGAGTTTTCCATATTTGCTGGCGTATTGAGTGTAGCACTTTCACAGCATCATCTTTTAGTATTTGAAATAGCTCAACTGGAATTCCATCACTTCCACTAGCTTTGTTCATAGTGATCGTTCCTGAGGCCCACTTGACTTCATATTCTATATAGTCATCAAAAACAAGACCAGGAGCTGACTGTGACTCAGATCCTTAAAGTTTATTGCCAAATTCAGACTTAAATTGAAGAAAGAAGGGATAACTACTAGACCATTCAGGTATGACATAAATCGTTCTTTATACAAGTCTGTATTTCTAAAATACTGCATCATGCACTAAAAGTGACATAAAATAAAAATCGTTTGTAAATAAAATCATTTCATCATTCTACAGTGTAATAGTCTCTGGTATATCTTTTATTTCGATACCCATTAACCTGCTGAGAAATGAGACAGAACATTGTGTTTGTTTGGGCAGATGCTATTTTATAACTCTTCTCTCATGTTTTTGAAATAATATGAGTAAAGTTTATTTTTTTATGAAATAACATTTTATTATAAAGCAATTCTATGATTTTAAATGTCTGTCATGTTTCATTTGTCAAGATCGTTAATGATACATTCTAACATTGTCTACCTAGTTAATAATATGCTGTTCCACTGTTAGTTTAAAAATAAAAAATAATATAATATAGATTTAATAGGTTTAATAGTGAGTGTTTCCTACCTTTTTATTCATTAGATATGAATACAATATATAATGTATCTAAAAGGAAGCATGATACCAACATGGATATTATTAAAGTATAGAAAATAAGACTGGGATTGTTGTGGGAAGAGTGTATTTAACATAAACTATAAAAAATAGTCTCACGGTGTTTTTTCTACACTATGTGTTGTTGAAACTTATAGTGAGCTAGAATGGAAAATAGAAGCAAAGAAAAGGACCTTTCCCCAAGTTTAAACCCAATAGAAATTAAGACAATGATTGTTTTTGACAAGGATGACAGCTCATTATTCTATAGGTTCATAGAATAGAGTGAATTTAAACTTTGATAACTTGCCATTTTTCCTTCATGTTGATAAATATGAATTTTAAGTTTGTCAGATGAGAAGATGTCTAATGCATTTGGTAGGAAAAGATATCCATTTATTTTTAAATATCTCTTGCTCTAATATTAGATCATAAATTACTTGACAGTTGAAGATGGCAATGCATTTGCTGATAGAATTCCTGGCCAGATGAAAAACTTTTATGGAGTTTTACAATTAGAAATGCTGAAGAAAGAGTCAAAGTGATTTAGATTCTGAAAGAATGTCATTGTCAGAGTGAAATGTCTGTCATTACCTTCATATTATCTGCCAAGAATATTTAACTTTAACTCAAATTTTAATTTTTTGAATGACTTGAAAAGTTAGCTACCTTACTATCAACCAGCATTAAATGATAAACTAGCACAACCAAATTATTAACTAGCCAGTGAGCCACCCTCTAAACTTAGTGAAAAGCTATGGCAACTTCTTTATAAATATGGAAATATGTGCCTTGAAAATAAACACAATTTTCTTGTTAATTTAATTTTTATTGAGTGAATATTAGAAGATAAAATGAATCACTTTTCTCTGTCATGGGTATAAAAATATCTGTATCCCATCCACAATAGCAGAAAGATAGATAAGATATATAGATTTTAAAAATGTATGAGATGAAACTCATAACTGTGGAAAATGAGTACTGTTATAAAGACTTAAATATTGCACACCTTTGTGTTGAAAGGATTTTGTAATCTATAAGAACAAAAATGCCCACCAGATATATACTTCTCTGTTGTAACTCAATCACACCTTCTCTGGTCTAAGTTTCAGTTTTAAGTCCTCATCTCATTCTATTGAATAACATTCTAATGAACTAATGAGTTCACATTTTTAAAAACAAACTGAAAACTTAAAATTCACCCTTTACATATTTTCACTTTGCAAGAATCTATATGAAAATTTACTAGTTTGTCATTGTTAGGAAGATTACATTTAATAAAATTAAAATAACAAAATCAGACCATTTATTTAAGGAAAATGGTGAGGAAAAACTGAGCAAAAAATAATCATTGCTTCTCTTATGTAAATGGACAAGACACCACTCCTCCATTTCCTTATTTGTTAAAAACATTTAATTGTGGTACAATTCACATAAAAATTACAGTCTTAACCATTTTAAGTGCAGAGTTCTACATTGTTAAGTACATATTGTGTGCAAATAATTTCTAGAATTTTTTAATCATGCAAAGTTAAAATCCTGTACCCATTAAATATCAACAATCCATTCCTTTCTCCAGAGCCACTGACCATCATGATACTACTGAGAAGGTTAATAGGTAGGAACGCTAGAGGTGCCCAAGTGGCAGGAGGAAATAAAGTACAAGTCATAGACTTTTTTCCCTTCTTTACAGAAAAATTAAAAGAGGCGTCTTTTAATTCTGTGTTGACACCTGGATCCGTCTGAACTTAAATTTTCTCAAACCTTGAGCTAACCAATGTGTTTTTCTTATGGAAATCTTTTTCTTTTCTTTTCAGCAATATGTGAACTGTGAAATTCCAGATGTTCAAGCTGGTTTTAGGAAAGGCAGAGGAACCAGAGATCAAATTGCCAACATCTGCTGGATCATCAAAAAGGAAGAGAGTTCTAGAAAAACATCTAGTTCTCTTTTATAGACTATACCAAGGCCTTTGACTGTGTGGATCACAAAAATCTGTGGAAAATTCTGTAAGAGATGGGAATACCAGACCACCTAACCTGCCTCTTGTGAAATCTGTATGCAGGTATAGAAACATCTAGAACTGGACATGGAACAACAAACTGGTCCCAAATTGGGAAAGGAGTACGTCAAGGCTGTATATTGTCCCCCAGCTTATTTAACTTATATGAAGAGTACATCATGAGAAATGCAGGGCTGGATGAAGCTGGAATCAAGATTGGCAGCAGAAACTGAAGAGGAACTAAAGAGCCTCTTGATGAAAGTGAAAGAGGAGGAGTGAAAATGTTGGCTTAAACTCAACATTTGGAAAACTAACATCATGGCATCTGGTCCCATCACTTCATGGCAAATAGATGGAGAAACAGTGGAAACAGTGGCAGACTTTATTTTTGGGGCTCGAAAATCACTGCAGATGATGACTGCAGCCATGAAATTAAAAGACACTTGCTCTTTGGAATATAAGTTATGACCAACCTAGACAGCGTATTAAAAAGCAGAGACATCCGTATGTCTTCTTTGGAGAAATGTCTATTTAGTTCTTTGGCCCATTTTTTGATTGGGTCGTTTATTTTTCTGGAATTGAGCTGCAGAAGTTGCTTGTATATTTTTGAGATTAGTTGTTTGTCAGTTGCTTCATTTGCTATTATTTTCTCCCATTCCGAAGGCTGTCTTTTCACCTTGCTTATATTTTCCTTTGTTGTGCAGAAGCTTTTAATTTTAATTAGATCCCATTTGTTTATTTTTGCTTTTATTTCCAGAATTCTGGGAGGTGGATCATAGAGGATCCTGCTGTGATTTATGTCTGAGAGTGTTTTGCCTATGTTCTCCTCTAGGAGTTTTATAGTTTCTGGTCTTACATTTAGATCTTTAATCCATTTTGAGTTTATTTTTGTGTGCGGTGTTAGAAAGTGATTTAGTTTCATTCTTTTACAAGTGGTTGACCAGTTTTCCCAGCACCACTTGTTAAAGAGATTGTCTTTACTCCATTGTATATTCTTGCCTCCTTTGTCAAAGATAAGGTGTCCATATGTGTGTGGATTTATCTCTGGGCTTTCTATTTTGTTCCATTGATCTCTATTTCTGTCTTTGTGCCAGTACCATACTGTTTTGATGACTGTGGCTTTGTAGTAGAGCCTGAAGTCAGGCAAGTTGATACCTCTAGTTCCATTCTCCTTTCTCAAGATTGCTTTGGCAATTCGAGGTTTTTTGCATTTCCATACAAATCTTGAAATTATTTGTTCTAGTTCTGTGAAAAATATGGCTGGTAGCTTGATAGGGATTGCATTGAATTTGTAAATTGCTTTGGGTAGTATACTCATTTTCACTATACTGATTCTTCCAATCCACGAACATGGTATATTTCTCCATCTATTAGTGTCCTCTTTGATTTCTTTCATCAGTGTTTTATAGTTTTCTATATATAGGTCTTTAGTTTCTTTGGGTAGATATATTCCTAAGTATTTTATTCTTTTCATTGCAATGGTGAATGGAATTGTTTCCTTAATTTCTTTTTCTACTTTCTCATTATTAGTGTATAGGAATGCAAGGGATTTCTGTGTGTTGATTTTATATCCTGCAACTTTACTATATTCATTGATGAGCTCTAGTAATTTTCTGGTGGAGTCTTTAGGGTTTTCTATGAAGACATACGGATGGCTAACAAACACATGAAAAGATGCTCAACATCACTCATTATTAGAGAAATGCAAATCAAAACCACAATGAGGTACCACTTCACACCAGTCAGAATGGCTGCGATCCAAAAATCTGCAAGCAATAAATGCTGGAGAGGGTGTGGAGAAAAGGGAATCCTCCTACACTGTTGGTGGGAATGCAAACTAGTACAGCCACTATGGAGAACAGTGTGGAGATTCCTTAAAAAATTGCAAATAGAACTACCTTATGACCCAGCAATCCCACTGCTGGGCATACACACTGAGGAAACCAGAATTGGAAGAGACACATGTACCCCAATGTTCATCGCAGCACTGTTTATAATAGCCAGGACATGGAAACAACCTAGATGTCCATCAGCAGATGAATGGATAAGAAAGCTGTGGTACATATACACAATGGAGTATTACTCAGCCATTAAAAAGAATTCATTTGATTCAGTTCTGATGAGATGGATGAAACTGGAGCCGATTATACAGAGTGAAGTAAGCCAGAAAGAAAAACGCCAATACAGTATACTAACACATATATATGGAATTTAGAAAGATGGCAATGACGACCCTGTATGCAAGACAGGAAAAAAGACACAGCTGTGTATAACGGACTTTTGGACTCAGAGGGAGAGGGAGAGGGTGGGATGATTTGGGAGAATGGCATTCTATCATGTATACTATCATGTAAGAATTGAATCGCCAGTCTATGTCTGACGCAGGATACAGCATGCTTGGGGCTGGTGCATGGGGATGACCCAGAGAGATGTTATGGGGAGGGAGGTGGGAGGGGGGTTCATGTTTGGGAACACATGTAAGAATTAAAGATTTTAAAATTCAAAAAAATAAAATAAATAAAATAAAAGCCAGAAGGCACAAAGTAAATTAAAAAAAATAAAAAAAAGAATGTAAAAAAAAATAATAATAAATTTAAAAAATAAACTTTTTTTTAAAAAAAGGAAAAAAAAAAAAAAAAGCAGAAACATTACTTTGCTGACAAAGGGCAGTCTAGTCAAGGCTATGGTTTTTCCAGTGGTCATTGATGGATGTGAAAGTTGGACTATAAGAAAAGCTGAGGGCCAAAGAATTAATGCTTTTGAACTGTGGTGTTGGAGAAGACTCTTGAGAGTAACTTGGACAGCAAGAAGATGCATCCAGTCCATCCTGAAGGAAATCTGTCCTGAATGTCAATTAGAAGGATTGATGCTGACTGATGCTGAAGCTGAAACTCCAATACTTTGGCCACTTGATGAAAAGAAGTGACTCATTTGAAAAGCCCCTGATGCTGGGAAAGATTGAAGGAGGGAGAAGAAGGGGAGGACAAAGGATGAGATGGTTGGAATGCATCACCAATTCAATGGGCATGAGTTTCAGTAAATTCCGGGAGTTGGTGATGGACAGGGAGGCCTGGTGTACTGCAGTCCGGGGGGTCACAAAGAGTCAGACACAACTGAACTGAGCAACTGAACTGAACTGAACTGAACTAAGCTAACCAATGTGTTTTTCTTATGGAAATGTTTTTCTTAAGCTATGTATTTGCTTTGGAATCTGTCTTTCTTCAAATTGGTTCTGCCTAAGACTAACTTTTTTTATTTTCTCAAAGCTAGGGTTGATAATGTCTGGACAACCAGTGTTCATGTCAATTGTTTTATCTGGGGATGACACATCTTTTGCCATTGTATCTCAAAAATGCATATTGTGGGAGAGGGACCTTGTGAAACTCCTTCAGCCTTGAGCTAAATTTTTTTTTTTTTTTAATCTGATTAGAAGCTTGCTACAGACGTAAAATGCCTTGCTAAAATCTAGCAAGGGTGCACACTTTCTGTCTCCTTCTGATGTCTATGTCAGAAGATTTCCCTATCTCTATTATATGTTAATAAAACTTTGCTGCAGAAAAAGCTCTGAGTAGTCAAGCCTTGTCTCTGGCTCTGGATCAAAATCCTCTCCTCTGGAGGTCTGAATCCTGGCATAGCACATGGCTTGCAATGACACCTTTCAGTACCTGGCCTCTATGAACTTGATAACTCTCAGTAAGTGCCATATATTATGGTGGGTTTGGTTCCTAAGTTGCATCTGATTCTTGCAACCACATGGACTGTAGCCTTACAGGCTCCTCTGTCCAAGAGATTTCCCAGGCAAGAATACTGAAGTGAGTTGCCATGTCCTCTCCCAGGGGATCTTCCTGATCCAGGAATCAAACCCTTGTCTCCTTCATTTCAGGCAGATTCTTTACCACTGAGCTACCAGGGAAGCCCAGTATGGTATATAAGTGGGATCAAAAAATAATTATCCTTTTGTGCCTGGTGTATTTTGCTTAGCATAATATTCTCAGAGTTTATTCAATTTGTAACATGTCAGAATTTCCTTTATAAAGGATGAATAAAATTCCATTGTGTGTATATATTATATTTTATTTATACACTCATCTGTTGATGAATACCTGGGTATTTCCAACTTTAGGCAATGGCAAATATTGAACATGTTTGTATAAACATCTTCTTGATACTCTGCTTTTGATTGTTTGAGTATATACTCAGAAGTGAATCTTGGTGCTGCACCCATCTGCACATCCAGGAATTGGGGATGTGACAATGGCACCCCACTCCAGTACTCTTGCTTGGAAAATCCCATGGATGGAGGAGCCTGGTAGGCTGCAGTCCATGGGGTCGCTAAGAGTCAGACATGACTGAGCGACTTCACTTTCACTTTTCACTTTCATGCATTGGAGAAGGAAATGGCAACCCACTCCATTGTTCTTGCCTGAAGAATCCCAGGGACAGGGGAGCCTGGTGGGCTGCCATCTATAGGGTCACACAGAGTTGGACATGACTGAAGCGACTTAGCAGCAGCAGCAGCAGCAAAGACCCATAGAGGGTTTTTAGTTCCTCTTCACTTTCTGCCATAAGGGTGCTGTCATCTGCATATCTGAGGTTATTGATATTTCTCCCAGCAATCTTCATTCCAGCTTGTGTTTCTTCCAGTCCAGTGTTTCTCATGATATACTCTGCATATAAGTTAAATAAGCAGGGTGACAATATACAGCCTTGACATACTCCTTTTCCTATTTGGAACCAGTCTGTTGTTCCATGTCCAGTTCTAACTGTTGCTTCCTGACCTGCATATAGGTTTCTCCAGAGGCAGGTCAGGTGGTCTGGTATTCCCATCTCTTTCAGAATTTTCCACAGTTTATTGTGATCCACACAGTCAAAGGCTTTGGCATAGCCAATAAAGCAGAAATAGATATTTTTCTGGAACTCTCTTGTTTTTTCCATTTGATCTCTGGTTCCTCTGCCTTTTCTAAACCCAGCTTGAACATCTGGAAGTTCACGGTTCACATATTGGTGAAGCCTGGCTTGGAGAATTTTGAGCATTACTTTACTAGTGTGTGAGATCACTTCATGGGAAATAGATGGGAAATAGTGGAAACAGTGTCAGACTTTATTTTTTGAGGGGCTCCAAAATTGCTGCAGATGGTGATTGCAGCTATGTGGGCAATTAAGCCATTTACCTCTGAGGTCTCATCAGAATCCCCAAAGACCTGCTGTTAGTCATAGCACAGATGTGGGCAATCAGATCTAGCCTGCCTGCATTGGCAGCAAGAGTACCATGGAGCCAGATGACAGGTATCATCTTTAATCTGGAAAAGACAGAGCAGAAAGGCCAAAAGGTACAAGCATTCAGTTATAAAATAAATAAGTTCTGAGGATGCAACATATGATGAAAATACTTTAAAAAAGATGTATACACACACAGAGACACACACACACACACACACACACACACACACACACACACACACACACACATATATATAGTGAAAAATGAAAGCCACTCAGTTGTGTAGAACTTTTGTGACGTATGGACTATACAGTCTATGGAATTCTCCAGGCCAGAATACTGGAGTGGGTAGCCTTTCCCTTCTCCAGGGGATCTTCCCAACCCAGGGATAGAACCAAAGTCTCCCACATTGCAGGCAAATTCTTTACCAGCTGAGCCACAATGGAATCCCAAGAATACTGGATTGGGTAGCCTATTTCTTGTCCAGCAGATCTGGACACACACACACACACACACACACACACATATATATAATTTTAAAAGAGACATATTTCATTAAAAATTGAACTGAGCATGAATAAGATTCTAGGTGATAACTGTGATATTATTCAGTTCAGTTCAGTCACTCAGTCGTATCTGACTCTTGTGAACCAATGGACCACAGCACGGCAGGCTTCCCTGTCTATCATAAACTCCTGCAGCTTGCTCAAACTTATGTCTGTCAAGTCGGTGTTGCCATCACACAATCTCATCCTCTGTCATCCTCTTCAGCACCTGCCTTCAATTTTTCCCAGCATCAGGGTCGTTTCCAATGAATCAGTTCTCCCCATCATGTGGCCAAAGTAGTGGAGTTTCAGCTTAAGCATCAGTCTTCCAATGAGTATTGAGGACTGATTTCCTTTAGGATTGACTGGTTGGATCTCCTTGCAGTCTAAGGGGCTCTCTTGTTCAGTTCATTTCAGTCACACAGTCATGTCCAACTATTTGTGACCCTATGGACTGCAGCATGCCAGGCCTCCCTGTCCATCACCAACTCCCTGTCCATCACCAACTGAACCAAACTCATGTCCATTGAGTCGGTGATGCCATCCAACCATCTCATCCTCTGTCCTTCCCTTCTACTCTCGCCTTTAATCTTTCCCAGAATCAGAGTCTTTTTAAATGAGTTAGTTCTTCTCACTGGTGGCCAAAGTTTTGGAGTTTCAGCTTCAGCACTAGTCCTTCCAATGAATATTCAGGACTGATTTCCTTTAGGATGGACTGGTTGGACTGGTTGGATCCCCTTGATGTCCAAGGGACTCTCAAGAGTCTTCTCCAACACCACAGTTCAAAAGCATCAATTCTTCAGTCCTCAGCTTTCTTTATAGTACAACTTTCACATCCATACATGACTGCTGGAAAAATTATAGCTTCGAATAGATGGACCTTTGCTGGCAAAATGATGTCTCTGCTTTTAATATGCTGTCTAAGTTGGTCATAACTTTTCTTCCAAGGAGCAAGCATCTTTTAATTTCATGGCTACAGTCACCATCTGCAGTGATTTTGGAGTGCAAAAAAATAACATCTGGCATTGTTTCCACTGTTTCCCATCTATTTGCCATGAAGTGATTGGACCAAAGGCCATGATCTTAGTTTTCTGAATGTTGAGTTTTAAGCCAATTTTTTCACTCTCCTCTTTCACTTTCATCAAAAGACTCTTTAGTTACTCTTAAATTTCTGCCATAAGGGTGGTGTCATCTGCATATCTGAGGTTAGGTGATGGAAATCCATTAGCTGATGGAACTATTTCAAATCCTAAAAGATAATGCTGTGAATGTGCTGCACTCAAAATGCCAGCAAATTTGTAAAATTCAGCAGTGGCCACAGGACTGGAAAAGGTCAATTTTAATTCCCATCCCAAAGAAAGGCAATGCCAGAGAATGTTTGAACTACCGCACAATTGTACTCATCTCACAGGCTAGCAAAGTAATGCTCAGAATTCTCTAAACCAAGCTTCACCAGTATCTGAAACATGAATTTCCAGACATTCAATGTAGATTTAGAAAAGGAAGAGGAAACAGAGATCAAATCGCCAACATCCGTTGTATCATCAAAAAAGCACGAGAATTCCAGAAAAACATCTACTTCAGCTTTGTTGACTACCCCAAAGCCTTTGACTGTGCGGATCACAACAAACTATTGGAAATTCTTCAAGAGATGGGAATACCAGACCACCTGACCTGCCTTCTGAGAAATCTGTATGCAGGTCAAGAAGCAACAGTTAGAACTGGACATGGACAACAGACTGGTTCCAAATTGCGAAAGGAGTACATCATGGCTGTATAGTGTCACCTTGCTTATGATATTATACAGAACTATATAGATAAGTGGGCATTTCTCAAAGGGAATGAAGGTTAGAAATATCGGATGCCTTGGAGTAACACATTTTCTTAACAGAATATGTCTTAAATTTGAATAACTGAGAGCATTGATGCAATGTATTTTGAGATAAGGAGAATAGAATCACCAATTCATAATAACAAGAAAACAAACTTTTAACTTTACCTATTTTCATGGTATAGTTAACATTTACACTATTTTATAATTATTAATAACTACTGCCTTTAAGGAACATAAGTATTCTTGCTCATTAACATTTTTCCTTTATTTACATTTAAATGAGACTTGAAATGTTAAGAAAGATTAGGGTTTGGTAATTACTAAAATAAGCATTTCAAATAACAGCAAAGTGCATCAGTTTTATTAATGTTAGTTGTTCATTATGGTATCTTAATGATAGAAATAGTTAATCTTTAGGTAACAAACTGAAAAAAATGTTTGCTTCATCATGCTGCAACACACATTCTAAATGATACATGATTGGCTAAACATCTATTAATACTGACATTTTAAATGAAACTGTTTATAACAATGAAATGCATAGGAAAGGGCTCTTCCAAAGTATTTGTCTACTAATGTTTACAAAACTGATAAGCCTTTAATATATTAACTCATTAAATATTAAACATGAAGCACTTTTTGATAAGAGGAGGTTTCCTTATGCCTTTATAAGTCAAAGCTCCATCAGATAAACCAAATGTGAAAGATACTCCCTGGTGGCTCAGACAGTAAAGAATCTGCTTGCAATGCAGGAGACCTGGGTTGGGAAGATCCCCTGGTGGAAGGCATGGCAACCCACTCAGGTATTCTTGCCTGAAGAATTCCATGGACAGAGTCGCCTGGTGGGTTATAGTCCATGGGATCACAAAGAGTCAGACATAATTGAGCGACTAACATCCACACACATCCTATACATAAAATTTACTTTTGAACAACATGGGTTGAGGGTTGCGGGGGTGGGTTAGGGGAACCCACCCTCCACTTGGTGGAAAATCAACTTGCAACTTTACTATTGGCCCTCCACATCTTAAGCTGGAGCAGAATCTGCAGATTAACTGACCATGGATCACCCAATGTTATAGAAAGTATTGTTTGAAAAAAAAGAAATCTGTCTGGGTCATAAGGCAGTTCTATTTGCAATTTTTTTAAGGAATCTCTGCACTGTTCTCATAGTGGCTGTACTAGTTTGCATTCCCACCAACAGTGTAAGACGGTTCCCTTTTCTCCACACCCTCTCCAGCATTTATTGCTTGTAGACTTTTGGATTGTAGCCATTCTGACTGGTGTGAGATGGTACCTCATTGTGGTCTTGATTTGCATTTCTCTGATAATGAGTGATGTTGAGCATCTTTTCATGTGTTTGTTAGCCATCTGTATGTCTTCTTTGGAGAAATGTCTATTTAGTACTTTGGCCCATGTTTTGATTGGGCCGTTTATTTTTCTGGAATTGAGCTGCATAAGTTGCTTGTATATTTTTGAGATTAGTTGTTTGTCAGTTGCTTCATTTGCTATTATTTTCTCCCATTCCGAAGGCTGTCTTTTTGCTTATATTTTCCTTTGTTGTGCAGAAGCTTTTAATTTTAATTAGATCCCATTTGTTTATTTTTGCTTTTATTTCCAGTATTCTGGGAGGTGAATCATAGAGGATCCTGCTGTGATTTATGTCGGAGAGTGTTTTGCCTACGTTCTCCTCTAGGAGTTTTATATTTTCTGGTCTTACGTTTAGATCTTTAATCCGTTTTGAGTTTATTTTTGTGTGTGGTGTTAGAAAGTGATCTAGCTTCATTTTTTTACAAGTGGTTGACCAGTTTTCCCACTGCTGGGCATACACACTGAGGTAACCAGACTCGAAAGAGACACGTGTACCCCAATGTTCATCACAGCACTGTTTATTATAGCCAGGACATGGAAACAACCTAGATGTCCATCAGCAGATGAATGGATAAGAAAGCTGTGCTACATATACACAATGGAGTATTACTCAGCCATTAAAAAAATACATTTGAATCAGTTCTAATGAGGTGGATGAAACTGAAGCTGATTATACAGAGTGAAGTAAGCCAGAAAGAAAAACACCAATACAGTATACTAACACATATATATGGAATTTGGAAAGATGGTAATGATAACCCTGTGTGCGAGACAGCAAAAGAGACACAGAAGTATAGGGCGGACTTTTGGACTCTGAGGGAGAGGGAGAGGGTGGGATGATTTGGGAGAATGGCATTGAAACATGCATACTATCATGTAAGAAATGAATCGCCAATCTATGTATGATGCAGGATACAGGATGCTTGGGGCTGGTGCACGGGGATGATCCAGAGAGATGATATGTGGTGGGAGGTGGGAGGGGGATTCAGGATTGGGAACTCATGTACACCCATGGCGGATTCATGTCAATGTATGGCAAAACCAATACAGTATTGTAAAGTAAAATAAAGTAAAAATAAAAGTAAAAAAAAAGAAATCTGTCTAAGTGGATTTGTGTTGTTCAAATGTCAGTATATACAAGGGTCAATATATATTCAAGTCAATATATACATATATTCAAACATTTCTTGTTCAGAGGAACCTGAATAAGTGAACAGATCATGTTTTGTTATACTTTTTGTACCAGTGCTGATATTAAATGCATTCATGTAAGTGAAAATCATTTTAACATAAAACAATTAAAAAAAAAAAACTGAAAGGTGTTCTTACTATTTAATAATGATTTGTAAACATTTATCCTCTCCCACAAATATCCCAAATTTGAGAAAATACATGGATATACAAACCTAAGAATTTCAACAAAATCTAAATAAGATAAACTCCAAAAGATCGACAGAGAAACATATTATAATCAAATTGTTGACTGCGAATCATGAAGAGAGAATTCTTGAAAATATCAAGAAAAAAGTCACTTGTTAAATACAACATATTTAACAGTAAGATTATCAATGAGTTTCTCAGCATTATCTTTGCAGGCTGGAAGTCAGTGGGTGATACATTTTAAATACGGAAAGGAAAATTCAATCAAGTATTCAAAATCAAATCAAAGCATCCTTCAAAAGTGAGGGAAAAATTAAGAAAATTCTTAATAAACAAAAGCTAAGGAAGTTTAGTAGTAGCTCAGATGGTAAAGTATCCACCTGTAATGCAGGAGACCAGGGTTCAATCCCTGGGTCAGGAAGATTCCCTGGAGAAGGAAATGGCAACCCATTCCAGTATTCTTGCCTGGAGAATCCCATGGACAGAGGAACCTGGTAGGCTACAATCAATGGGGTCACAAAGATTCAGACACGACTGAGCAACTAACACACACACAAGGAAGTTTAGTACCACTAAATCTTCCTGATAAATGTTCTTCAAGTTTAACTGAAAGAATGTGCTAAATCACTTCAGTCATGTCCAACTCTTTGTGCCCCAGTGGACTGTAGCCTTCCAGGCTTCTCTGTCCATGGGATTCTTCAGGCAAGAAAGCTGGAATAGGTTGCTCTGCCCACCTTCAGGGGATCTTCCTGCCTTAGGGATCCAACCTGCATCTCCTGTGGCTCCTGCACTACAGGCAGATTCTTTGCTGCTGAGCTACTGGGGAAGCCTGAACTGAACTACTGCTACACAGTAATTCAAGACCATGTAAAAATATAAAATTCTCCAGTACAAAAAATCAAACAAACAAAAAACAACTGTAAATACATGGATAAATGTCAAAGTAGTATTACCGTAATGCCGGTGTGCTGCACTTTTTAATAATTATAAAAGCTTAAAAGCAAAACTGCAAAAATAATTATAAATTACCCTCCCAGGTCACACTAGAAGTAAAGAACCCACCTGCCAATACAGGAGACATAGAGACATGGGTCAATCCCTGGTTCTGGAAGATTCCCTGGAGGAAGGCATGGCGACCCGTTCCAGTATTCTTGCCTGGAATCCCATGGACAGAAGAGCTTGGTAGGCTATAGTCCATAGGGTCACAAAGAGTTGGACATGACTTAAATGACTTAGCACACACAAATGAATGGATATGTACTATATAAAGATATAATCTGTGGCATTGGTACCATAAAGGGGGAGAAAGGGCTATAAAATAATAGAATTTTTTATGTAATGGAAGTTAGTATCAGCTTAAAATAAATTGCTACAATTTTAGACTATTATACTTACTCACTAATGATAATCACAAAGAAAATATCTATAGAACACACACAAAAGGAATGAGAACAGAATCAGGATGCATCACCACAAAAAAAAACAACTAAACACATAGGTAATCTATAAAGGAGGAAATGGGAGATCAAAAACGCTAAGACAGAGAATTAATAACAAAATGACAATAGCATGTTTCTTACCTATTTTTAGTTACTTCAAATGGATTAAGGTTCTGAATTATTACGCATTACTGCAGATGATTTACCCTCCTGAATCAAAAGACATAGACTGGGTGAAATGGATTGCAAAAATAGGATCCAACTGTCTGATGTTTACAAGAGACTCACTTTACATCCAAAGCCATGCAGAAGTTGAAAGTGAAAATCTAGAAAAATGATATTTAATTTAAATAGCAACCATAAGTGAGCAGATAGGGTGTATCTAGAAAGGGGAAGCATCCAGAGGCTTCTAGAATGGCCCATGCACAAGGAAATGGAGAGTAAATTTATTTGGAAACTCAGGTCATTGTCTGGAATGTCTAGTGCTGCTGTCTGAGGTTAAGCAGAAGTTTTAGATTGACTATGGCATGTAAGCTGAAAATATGGTAGCTGTGGTGATAGCATGGATACTGTTGGCTACAGAAACCACCTTGACCTCTTAGGACACGTGAGAAACAGTTGCACAACCTAAAAGATGAATTGCAAAATGAAAAGGATTAAAAAGAAATCCTATTACGACTGACACTTTGAGAGCTTTTATTGATAAAAATTCACAGTGGGAATAAGAATCTCTCACATAAATAAAATTTAGGCTATAAACACAAAAGTCATTTATCCCTCAGGAGCAAAAGAAAGCTCAGAGGGTGGGTATATGAGTAAGAAAACCATTACACACACACAGGAAAATTGTATCTTTCAAATTTAAAGAGCCACCAATTTTGCTCAAATATGTGTTTCAGGTAAAATAAAATATATAATTATAAAAACATTTTTATTTTAAACTTCAGATGATGTCATACATCATGCAATTTATAGACCTATTACACTTAAGACCTTGAACTAATTAGAGAATATATATTCTTAAGGAGTACAAGATACTGAATTATGTGCAAACTTTTTTTCTTGGGCTTCCCTGGTGGCTCAGATGGTAAAGAATCTGCCTGTAATGTGGGAGACCTGGGTTCTTATTTCTTCACTGCATATAAAATGCTTTGATATTGTATAAGTATTAGAATATCAATAAAACATATGCATTGTATTAGGCTAATAAAGTCAGTTTTATTTAAAACTAAAACTTAAAACTCAGATAATATTAACTTTAACAGGTATATTATGATTATGCCCTGTGCTTAGTTGCTCAGTCGTGTCCGGCTCTTTGGGACCTCATGGACTGTAGCCCTCCATGCTCCTCTGTCCATTGAATCCTCCAGGCAAGAATACTGTAGTGGGTTGCCATGCTCTCCTCCAGGGCATCTTCCCAACCCAGGGATCAAACCCAGGTCTCCCGCATTGCAGGTGGATTTTTAACCATCCGAGTCAGGAAGGAAGCCCATTATGATTGCATGTGTATTTAAATACATACATATACTGGTACACTGATATCAGTAAATAAAGTAAGAATACAACATCAATGAGGCAAGAGACAATGCAAAGGAATAGAAAACTCATCCTGAACTATGATCTGCTCTCCAAATGGCAGAACACATAATTATCCATTCTCTTCTCTGTATTCTACTCAGGTAATAAATGTTTTATTCCCTATTCCCTTGGGTGTGCTCAGTCGCTTCAGTTGTGTCCAACTCTTGCAGCTGCAAGGACTGTAGCCTGCCAGGATTCTCTGTCCCTGGGACTCTCCAGGCAAGAATACTGGAGTGGCTAGTCCTGCCCTCCTCCAGATGGTCTTCCCCACCCAGGGATCAAACCCACATTTACCTGTCTCCTGCATTGCAGGTGGATTCTTTACCCGCTAAGCCACTTGGGAAGCCCTTTATTTCCTTACCTATACATCTACTCTCAGTTCTCAAATCACTTAATTTCTGCTTTTTTTTTTTTTTTTTTTTTTTGCTTCTTTTAACTATGAATAAGTTGCTGTTCAGTCGCTAAGTCAAGTCCCACTCTTTGAAACTCCATAAACTGCAGCATACCAGGAGTCTCTGCCCTCCACTATCTCCCGGAGTTTGCTCAAATTCATGTTGGTTTTCTCAAATCACACACACACACACACACACACACACACACACAATTACTTTGGGAGAACTGAACATTTTAATGGTTATTACACTTTCTGCCATGTTTAAGGAGTGTGGCAGGCAGTAGTCTGTGAGGTCACAAAGAGTTGGACATGACTTAGCAATAGACTTCCACATTTTTTTCATAGTTGCTTTATAATGTGTTGGTTTCTGCAGTACAACGAATCAGCTACAAATATATATATATATATGTATACAAATATTCCTTTCCTCTCACCCCCTCCACCACCCATCTAGATCACCACATAGCACTGAGCTTATCACCCTGCACAATACTGCAGATTCCTACTGGCCATCATTTTACACCTAGTAGTGTATATATGTCAGTCACAAACTCCCAGTTCATCCCACCCACCCCTC
The DNA here is from genome assembly GCF_023091745.1 of Budorcas taxicolor. Classification (NCBI taxonomy): domain Eukaryota; kingdom Metazoa; phylum Chordata; class Mammalia; order Artiodactyla; family Bovidae; genus Budorcas; species Budorcas taxicolor. The sequence goes on along the minus strand of NC_068929.1, from coordinate 48,544,526 downwards.
TCCCTGGACCCATGCCCACGTGTCCATTCCCTACATCCACATCTCTATTTCTGCCCTGCAGATACGTTCATCTGTGCCTCTTTTCTAGATTTCACCTATATGTGTTAATATATGATATTTGCTTTTCTCTTTCTGATTTACTAACTACACTCTGCTTAAGTTTTCATGTTGTACTATAATGCTGGTTAAGGAATTATGCAAGGTTATAATTCCTTATACACTAGCACCAATAATCTTCACTTGGCTGAATGACATTTTTTTCTGAAATATTTCACTCTCGAGATCAGAAAATTTTAATATGTCAATACAAATAAATATTTTTCCTAAATTTCCTTGATGATACAAATTATGTGACTTGCAATCAATCACAGATTTTTAAATTTGTAAGAATAAACTCTTGAGGTTTCCTTGCCAAATAAATTTTATTAGATGCTATCCATATAACAGCTATTCAGCATTCAAATGTACTTCTTCATTTTATAAAAGGAAGGAAAATAGAAATAGATATTTGTATTGAGCTTCATTTTTTTTACATTAACTCAAAAGTATTGGAAGCCTGCCTATTTTTTTGAAATCCAGTGTGGGAAGTCTCTCAAATGAAATTGAAGAGGCAAGATCAATATTTCTAAGCTAATCTTATATAGGTTAAGTATTATTTAGACTATGGTTCAGTTATTCTTACCCCTTCTTTGTTTTGAGTATAGTGACATATGAATATTTAAGTATAAACAAATGATTACAGTAAAAATTGCATTTATAAAGTATTATTGCTAGTCTAAAATATCTTTCAGTGGTGATTGTTGCTCAAACCTTTTAGGATGTAACAAAATACTCTAGAGATCTGCTAATTCTTTCAAGTCATAATATAGTCTCACATCAAAACCCTTGTCTTTAAAAGTAATTAGAGTTATATCCACATATTTACTCCAACAGAGGATTCCACTCTGTGTTATTAAGGTATCGTCAGTGAATGTAGTAAAATATACAAAATAACAACACAACCCATCCATTATTTCATTACTAGGTAGTTTCTGTTCTCTCTCATCTTGCCTGAGGCTCCCTGTAATACCCCAGAGGCCAATTATTAATTCCTCCGAAAGAAACATCTAACGAATAGAGTTTTAGAACTTCAAAATAAAGAGCAGTACCTAGGATTCTAAGAATCAAGATCTGCAGCATTCCATCTGTACAGAATTGGATGAATTCTTGATGCGCAGAGCAGGCACTCAAAAGCAGCGAAACGAGCAGATGACTGAGTGGTAGCCTGCTGACCCCAAACTGTCAGACAAGAATTAATGACAGAAAACTGAGTCAGAGGTTTCAGAAAATGTTTACCTGAACTGTTTTCCTAAGGTTGTTTAGGATCCTTTTTAGAATATATACTAAATGCATTATATCATGAAGTCTTATTTGTTTTCTGGTTGTATTTATAACTCTCAGTTTAACAGCATAGTTGAAATTGATTGTTCTTTTAATAATCTTCACCTTTGATTACTTGTTCTTTTTGCTGCTATACTCTAAAGACATACTTCAAAAGCTCTCTCCTAGAGAGATGATAGAAAACAAAGTGAGTTGCAGCAGTTTCAAGTTGTAGTAAACAGAAGATTCCAACCCAGAAAGTAACAGAAAGTATATAGGATTTGCCTATAACAAAAATGAAATTTAACAAACTATTTGGAAAGCTAGCAAGAATCATCAGAACTTTCAAATTTATTTACCCAACATGAAAATACATATTTACTGAGCTGAGGATGTCCCAGAGAGGCCAGCACAAATTACAAAGTCATAAATGAAAAAACCAGTTAGTTGTAACAAGTGTTTTGGCCCTAAAATTAGCCTCATGTGTTGTTACAAATTATGAGCCATCTCAGGCATTAAACTAGGAGCATTATTATATCTTTTTGTCATTCAGTTGCTCGGTCATGTCTGACTCTGCAACCCCATAGATTGCAGCATGACAGGCTTCCTTGTCCTTCATTTTATCTCCCAGAGTTTGTTCAAACTCATGTCCGTTGAGTCAATGATGCCATTCAATCATCTCATTCTCTGTCACCCCCTTCTTCTCATACCCTCAATCTTTTCTATCATCAGGGTCTTTTCCAATGAGTCAACTCTTCTCATCAGGTGGCCAAAGTATTGGAGCTTCAGCTTCAGCATCAGTCCTTCAAATGAATATTTAGGGTTGATTTCCTTTAGGATTGACAGGTTTGATCTCCCTGCTTGTCCAAGTGACTCTGAAGAGTCTTCAGCACTTTACAAGTCTTTTTGTTTTGTTCTAGTGAAAATAGCTACAGATATACCCTGGTGGTTATGAGTGATTACTTGCCCAACTCCCCTTCCTCCTGCATTTCAGGGTTTTAGGCATAATATTCTGTATGTTGATTTTTTAAAAAGCATTCTCTTTTTCTGCCTGGTATTATTAGTTGTTGTATTAAAACTTTAAGTTATTTTGTGAAATTTCAGTGCTTTTTTTTGCTTAGATAGGAAGTGTCAAATGACTAAGAATGGCCATATTAATACATCTCTATGATTTTATAATATAATAAATTCATTTCCTAATATTGTGCTTACTACAGTTACCAACATTTAATGAACAACATGAATACATTTACCTAATTGAATAGTAATATTTACATCTATGTTCTTGATAAATAATAGAAAGTGAAAAGAGATTTTTCTTTTCAAAAAACTAATACTGAAGGCAGCTAAATTTTTCATACACAGATGAAGAGTCATTTTGGGTAGATTTGCACTTTAAGTTGCATGTATCACTTATATTACATCAAATGCATGATCTTTAACAGCTTTGTAATCTGAGATTATATTATAATAACATTTCTAAAACTGAGTATACCATTTTCTACTTAAAAATATTATTTTTGTAGAAAAATAAAGTTTTAGTTCATTTCTCAATTCATTATTCTTTAAATAACTTTTACAGTTCTTGCACTTGTTTGCCTAATAAAGTCATTTAATTTGAATTTCTTTATAAAGATGTATTTTCACATAAACACACATAAAGCAATATTTCCTTCAAAAATCTTGTGATTTTTATTTTTTTTTAATTTAAGAAAGACCTAAATGGCAACCCACTCCAGTATTCTTGCCTGGAGAATCCCATGGACGGAGGAGCCTGGTGGGCTACAGTCCACGGGGTTGCAAAGAATCGGACACGACTGACCGACTTCACTTCACTTTCACTTATGGGTCAAATGCTATATTTCTAATTTTTATAAAAATGTGGACCCAAGGAAATTTTACCCAACTTTTCTCTAGATAATAGAATGTAATTATGACAATAAAAGGGCTACCCAGGTAGTGCTTATGTTTAAGGACCTGCCTCCCAATGCAGTAGACGTAAGAGATGTGAGTTTGATGCCAAGTTCAAGAAGATCCCTGGAGGAAGACCTGACAACCCACTCCAGTATTCATACCTGGAGAATCCCATGGACAGAGGAGACTGACAGGCTTTGGTCCTTAGGGTTGCAAAGAGTTGGACGCACTGAAGCAACTTAGCATGCACTCATGATAATAAACATATTTGATAGTGTGAGTTTAACTTAGGAACATGATAAAGATTGGTGCAAATGATGGAAAAGTAGAGTAGAGAGCATGATTGTTTACCACATGGATAACATTGATTCTTGCCTTTCATTAGGAATTCAGACTTGTTACCTGATAAATCACTTTTATCAGGAGCATTATATAATTTTTTTTAATATGGCACAAATCAATTTTTATTTTAAAATTATTACTTTTATAAATTAATTTAATTAAATTAATTTTAATTAATTAATTAATTTAAAAGATTGAGCCAGACACATCTTCAGGGTTAGTATGGTCCATATTCCACCACCTTACAATCAGTTTACCATTCAGATTTCTAGTTGAAATGATGTTCATATATTGTTCCTTCTTCAGTTAGCAGTTTTATATATGGTAGTTTGAATTCTTGCTATAAAAATTAATAGCTGAAAGATGGTAGTATTGAATCAATTATTTTAATTTATAAAGTAAAAATTATGTTTCCTTTTGCATTATTACTTATCATTTTGAATTTGACTATTACAAAAATGTCAATATATAGGTTAAAATACACCCTGGAAAAAACAAGATTTTTCTTTAATTATTCCCATTTAAGGAAATTAATAACAATTGCACTAAAAATTTGTTTTCTTCTGACAAAATTATAACAGTTAATAGTTCAATTGTCCCTCACAATTTCACTCTAGGCAACAAAAAATAAAATAATATTAAAATGCAATGAATTATAGTTCCTAAACTATACTTGCATTTTTTGAGTTTTAAGAAACATAAAAAGACAACATCTTTACATTTTTTGAAAATTTTTATGAGTGAAACATATCAATTTTTAAAGACAAGCGCTATGTAGTAAAATCTTTTTGTAATTTTCATCAGTTATGATGGCTTTATTCTACTTGAAATTTTGCATCAATTTGTTTTTTTATATATGCCTTTAGGGATTATATATTACAAAAACATGATCTGGTTGAATGAATGCTAAAATATTAAAATTACTTGTTAGAGCTTAATTTGATTTATCCCTTAGTCTATACTTTTTAAAAGCCTAAAACTAAAAACTAAATTGGATTTAGCATTGATTTGATACACTATACAGCTGGTTATAATCTCATAATTATGTATGTGTTCTGCATTATTTTTTGTTTGGTTAAGGGTTTTCTCAAGCACTCTCTTCATAAGACCCACATAGATGACTGAGTCTTTGAATTATTGTCTACTTGTAAATACTTACTTGATAGGAGAATGCTAATTTAGATGAACATAGGATTCCTGACAACCTTGCTTTATTTTAATAAACTGTGTCCCGTTTCCTAACTTTTATATAGCAGTTGAGAATTCTAGTGGCAGCCTGATTCATTACTGTAAAGTTAATTTATTGTGTTATCCTAGAAGTTGATATTTTATTTTTCTTTTAAAGAGTGGATTGCAGTCTTTCCAGCACCCTCTCCCCCACCCACCCTGCCACCATCAGTCTGGTTCAGTTTTCTTTCAGTTTGAAAAGTGACATCTTTCTTCAGTTAGGGAAAATCTTCCATTATATACTTAATTATTGCTCTTTTTTATTAACCACTTATTTCCCTATTTCTTAAACATCAATTGCTCCTATGTCAAAAGTATTGGATATATTCACTAAATCTTTAATCATTTTCCTCATTCTTTCTTTTTTATGTCATTTTATTCTGTTTTGAGTTATTCCTTGCCCTCAGAGTTCAGGCTACTAAGTCAGAACTCAAGGATGGTTACCTTATCTAGTAAATTAATTAGCCTTTAGGTCTAGGAAATAATTTATGATATGTAATTGAATCTAATTAAGCTTTTAATTATTTACTACTCTTGTTGCTGTCTTCTCCTCCAGCAGTTTTAATTTGCCAAGTTGGTTTTCTTTTTTTCTTTTTCTTTTTTGCTATTGTTCCTAAGATTCTTTTTCTAAATCCTGTGTACTTTAGAAGGATACTCATTTTTATTTGTCAACTCATTTTGGCTCATTTATGAGTACTGAAATGTACAAGAAAAACTGGTAAAAGGAATTAAAGACATATATGGCTTCTAACTCCAATTGTTCATATTATATAAGCAGACAGACTGCAAATTCTCTGGTTAAGGCATTCTACTCCCTGACAACTATGAATATCCTAATTGTACAGAAGACAGGTAGATTAGGGTTAAAATCCCATGGAGAAAGGAGATAAACTAAAATTTCAAACTTCTAAAAATCTTCCCATACTTTCCAAATAAACTAATATAAACAAAATGATATGTCATATTAATCTACATTCATATTGCAAAATAAATATTCACACATTCATTCACATAGGTAATGGATTGACTCCTTAGGTAAAACTGCACTTTGTATATTTAAAGAACTTTATTTTCAATATTTACCATATAAAATTTAGTTAATTGTAAAAAGTCTCTTTTTTGTGAATGTCCTCAAACGGATGTTTTAAGTATATGCATGTCTCTCCAGGTGGCTCATTGGTAAAGAATCTGCCTGCCAATGCAGGAGACACAGGAGATGTGGGTTTGATCCTTGGGTAAGGAAGATCCTCTGGAGAAGGAAATGGCTACCTGTTCCAGTATTCTTGCCTGCAAAATTCCACGAACAGAGAAGCCTGGTGATCTACAGTCTAAGGGGTCGCAAGAGTCGGACATGATCGAGCACACGTGCACACACACGCGCACACCGACACACACACACACACACACACACATTTATACATGCCTTCTACATTATCTTTAAGAAAAATCCATTAGTTTTATTATGACTTTCTTTTCCCTAGGTAAAAGCAAAAAAATTTCAAAGTTAACTTTCATAAAAATTAGCTATCACTGAAAACTTCTTATTGAATGGAGAGTGAAAAAAGACAATTTAACCTTATGTTGGCATCTGTCAAATCCTTTGCTTGCATGGTGTCAATCAAAGACTAGAATATTCTGCATTAGGTAGAGATTTAAATATAACCTTCACATTCTGCTGATAATCGACTGTACAATGCAGGTTTTCCATATATTACTTTGCTTTCTAGGAATTCTTTGGGGATTTCATAAAGAGATTTTCAAAGTTTAGAAGAGCTCATGTTTAATTAATTAGTTTTAAAAAATCATTTCCAGGGCTAGAGAATGGGCAGCAGAATCATTATGAGTAGATTATACTAGGAACATTCCAGTTGAATAGAAGATGTTTTAGACTTGGATTAAGCATCTTCACACACACTACAGCAGTATTTACTGAATGTGACTTGGTAGATGAGAATCAGTGACCATAGTCTCTGCCTAACAAGAGAGCTTCAAAACTAATAACTCCAAAACAGCTAAAGTATTAACAAATTATTAGTTTCACATTTTCAAAATCAAAGCTTCAAAAATATCCTTTAATTCTGTCAAATAATAAACAAGTAAAAATTATCTTTGGAATTATATCTTCATGGAATAGATTATTATTTACTGCTCAGCTTCATACATTTTAGAAATAGTTTGTACAATTGGAAGTATTTTGTACAATCATTCTGGGGAATATCAAAGTAAGCATTATTTATAATTATAAATATAATATATGTTATTATATATAAAATATTATATACACATCACAATCTAAGGCAAATCATTTCATTCTCTTAGTTCAAGATGGCGTATGCAACATAGATATACCCTCTTTTCCCTTCCCAAACGATATAGCTAAAATATTTAGAATAATGTGTATACACACACATACATAAAAGAAAAATAAATTTAAAAGGCATATAGTTTAAACTTTCCTTTTACAGTGCATTAGGGCTGTCTTTCTTGAATGTATATGTAATTACAGCACTATTCTGGTCAGTTGATCTTTAAAACAATTTCCTAACAGGCTATTCAAGCTTTTTATTTGACACAAAGGGCTCTGTTTTACTGCTTTACCCAAAGATTTGATTCCCAAACACATTTGAGATATACAAATGTGCTTCTAATTATTAACTATGCATAATATTTCTATTTTCTTTGCATTTTCTCAAGTTATTCTCCATTATATATAACTCACTCTACCTCATTATTCAAGATGGCAAAATCTGACTCATTCTGTAAGATTAAGATGTCAGATCCAAGTTTAGTCCAATTAAAAAAAATCCATCCTACAATGCTTCATCAATGACTCCAGTCAGAGATAATAATTTCATTTGGTATGAATATCTTGTAGAGGTAGAAAATGTGAGTACAGAGAATTGTTCTTATAAAGCTCTCATTGCTCAGAAAAACCTGAGCCTGATGCTCCTAAATATATCAATAGGCTTTAAAAAGGTTATTAGTGAAGACATTTAAAGTTTGGCATATTTTAGTGCATATTTTCTGTCTTCCACTACATTACAATATAGTGTTTATTCTATAGAATTCTAACAAAGACATTCCCTTAGCTTAAACGTATTTCAGTTATTATTTTTCAGGAATAGAAAATTTTAAAAATATATTTTAGGTTAATTTTCAGAGTGCAAAGATAAATATTTAGCTATAATTTGTTTCTATCTTTCCTTCTTAATATAACTTGCATATATGATTATCAAAGCATATTAGAAATAGAATGAACATTAAAGAAGAATATAAAAAGCAACATTTCTCTCCCTCAATTCAGCCTCTAAATATTTCTGAGTCTAAATTACTGAAAGCTTTTGACTCTTAGCTATAATTTGAAGGATATCTTCCTTTCTGCTTCAGAAAAACTTAGTTTTTAGCTTTCACAGCCTCTTGATTTGGGGCAGATAAATTAATTTTAAAATTCCACAGTTACAGCATTTCTTCAGCAAAAAAAAAAAAAAAAAAAAAAAAAGTCATTTTGAGTTATCAAAAGGAGATCTATACTTGACCTTTCCAGTATAGACTCAAATTATTTTTCAGATGCAGTGACTAAGATTGGAAGATATGACCACAACTGTGAGTCTTAAAATAAAAATGACTTTAAAACAATTGGATCAAACTACTTGTTACCAGAATTTTCTGAAATTTTAATTCTAGTGAAGTAATCATTGAGCTAATGTTAAAATTAGCAACAGAAATTATATAAGACGCTTTTTTTTCCAATATGGAAGCCATAAATGTATCCTGGAAGATGTGAAAGGTGCTATTGGAGTTATGTACAATCAAGCAGTTATAAACAACATTGATTTTATACTATCAGCTGTGTCTGACTTGCAAACTCATGGACTTTAGCCCGCCAGGCTCCTCTGTTCATGGGATTCTCCAAGCAAGAGTACTGGAGTGAGTTTCCATTCCCTTCTCCAGGGGATCTTCCCGACCCAGGGATTGAACCCAGATCTGTATTGCAGTAGATTCTTTACAGTCTGAGCCACCAGGGAAGCCTTATATAATCTAAAAGATCATTCAAATTTTAATCATGGTAAATCATAAGACAAAGAAAAAAGGTGAATTTGAATTTATAAGAATTTGAATCTATTTCTATAAGATACATATAGCTTACAGAAAGAATGAAACTGTTTCCTATACCATTTGGATGAACTTAGAGAGCTGAAATTTACATATATCTCACTTGTTGCAGAATCATTCTACCTATTGAGAAAGATAAGTTTTCTCTTAATATGGTTGGGTGACTCTGAAGGAAATCTAAGGAGCTGGGTTGCAGAGTACACCACACATCTAATCCAGCAGACTAAGCACAAAATGAGACCATCCTAGTGTTCAACCACATAATCCCTGCCATTTTCAAGAACACATCAGAAGAGTAAATGTAGTACTTGAGTTATTGAAGGTGACTTTGCCCTTGCTTTAGTTGTACAGTGCAGTTCCTAGGACAAATAATGTATTTATCTTTGAAAGGAAATTAATTAAATGCAAATGCTATTGGTCATAAAAATCAGTTTTTCCTCAGACAAAAGATTTATAAGAAGAAAAAGCGATAGCCACAATAGCTATAATGCTTGTCTAGAGAAAATTAGAAGACTTTTATACTTTTTAATGTGTAAAGTTCATACCATATAAGTAAAAAAAAAAAAAGTATTTTGCTTGAAAAACTCAGTTCTCAATGATTGTCTGATATAAGAAATTTTTGCAGACCCATTGTATCAGTTATAAATTAAATATAAACTAAAATAACTTTTAAAACAAAATTAAAAATAGCCTCTTGCCATTAACCTCTTGTAGTTTAAAAGTATAGTTAATTCACTTCATTGTAATATGTGTGATATTATGCAGGGTAATATCAATGATAGCAAGTGTTTCTTGGTCCTGTAATTTATTTCATATGCACATGAAACGTGTTTGTAACTTCAGGTTACTGATAGATGACATAATTTGAAATTTGATGTAATTTGATCTGGAAACACTGATCTGTGGAATATGTAATCAACCAGTATTATTAAAAGTCAAGGGTTCCACCTTTCCATTCCCATTCTTCTAAAGAGGATTCTGGTTTAACATAGCTATTTTCCTTCTTCACTCTTCAAGTACAGTCATTCTGAACCTGGAATTTTTAAAAACTACTCATGCAGAAAAGAGGAAGGAACATTAAATATTGCAGCATATCAGAGTGGATAATGTTGTTCAGGAGTTTTGAAGGCAAGTTGAAAAGAAGCTATACTGTGAGCAGAAAAATAATAGGGATCATAGGAGTGGTGTCAGAGAGATTGCCTGTGTGTGCATGTGGATTAAGTTCTAGAAAAACAAAAATTAGTTTATTTTTATTTTGTACTTTGTTTCCTAGATTAAATTATTTTAATCTCAATATGAGTTCAACTTGAAACTGAAAGTTACATCTCTACTTGTATTTTTTAAACAGTTCTACTTAAATACATTTTATAGACATATGTGGATAGTCAACTAGATAATATATAAACTAATATAAAAGAACAATAAGATTTTGGACTTACTTGTTCATGTTCCTCATGATAATATTAAATGCAATGAAAGGTAGAATAGATGTCCTTCACCTAATTCTAAAATATTATTAATGTTAATTCAGTAAATCTACCCAAAATTTACTTTTAAGATATAGGAAAATTTCCAATCTAGTTTGAGATACAACTTTCTTAAATGATAGATTCCTAAATACTTATAATTCTAAACTGTCAGTAAGAAGTCTTATATAATGATATTCCAAATAATCTTATCTCCCTTGATATAGCCATTTCTGACGTCCAAATGAGTGTGGTGCTCTAGAAAGCCATACCTCAAGCACTATTCTGTTTTCAGTGGTATTATCTTACCTATTTTGATGCAACCAACCTAGTAATGTGGCAGCATACAAGTCCATAAGGCAGATATCACGCTCTTGAGACATATTCTGGTTTAGAGAGGATTCCTGTATTGAAGGTAAATTCTCCAATAGAATTCAGAGCCAATATAAATGAGGGTAGTCTATACAGTAAGAACTATTTTTACTTAATTAGACTGAGAAAGGAGTTAAATCAGTTGGCCTCTGATTCATTTCTCCCCAATTTATAGAAAAATAGTATTCCAGTAGAAAACAAGCAAGCAGTAGATATCTCCTTATAAACATACTGATAACAATTATTTTACTAAATAAATGAATGGTATGTGTTAGGAAGAGAATACTATCTGTGGATTTCTCTGAAGAGAATGATCCCAGTTTAGCACTGCTGATATGTAAACAGACCTACAATCTATGGATTTATAAGGCATGAATCTCTGAAGAATGTCACGTAAGCTACATAGCTCTCTGGGATGCAAAATAAGGATGTCTCAAAACTTACTGGTTCTCATAGTGAAAGATTATCCACAGAGCTTGTTTAGGGTCTTCGGCTACTCTGAGTCAGAAAGCATGTGTCTGATGAGAAGCAGAGGATATGGGGAGCTGCCCTGGATTTCCTGAACATCTCGTTATTTGACAATGGCCCTGGATTTTTTGTACACTTCAAATTATTAACAAGGCTAGATCCCAGGCAAGGTCTTAGACTCATATGAATCTAATTTGACAATTCAATTATTTACGTTAGTACAGTGATACTTTCCCAGGTTACTCAGAGCTTATGGAGGTCACTGCATGTTACAAATCACCTGAGTTATATCACTGATGTCTACAAAACTGCGGTAGTCTTTTTTTTTTTTTTTCTCTCCTAATCTCTCACTTTACAGTTTGGTGATGGGTGAAGTGATGCTGGCTATAGGATTCTATAGTGAAGTATTGAAAATAAGGCTACATGCACTAAAAGAAAAAAGAAAAAGAAAATATCTCTTGTGCAGTACAGGATTTAAGCATGGAGAACTAAAAACCCTTCCACAAAACTATATGCTACCTCTAATAATTAGAAGGATACTACACATAATTATTTCTGAAATTTTAGGAAAATAAAAACAATAAATCATTGCTAGTCAATGAGATAACTTATTCATTTAAGGACAGAATTATATTAAAGTTTAGAGAAAATTGTGTTTTGCCTTTTAGAATATTCTCTAGAGTGAGTGATGTGTGTGTCTGTGAGTGTGTGTGCATTTCTGTGGGGATGAATACACGAGCTTACATGCAATCTTACATCAAATAAGACAGTTCAAGCTTGAAGATGGTAGCATTATCTAGTTTTTGAAATGAGAAAGATTATTTTAATCTTTCATCAAATTCAAAAGTATTCATCTGATTAAGAAGTTCTTACTGCTAATGAACACGTTGTCCTAGAAAATCTGAAGTAGTACAAAGATCACAGAGTAAATGGCCATTATACTATAATTTATATTCCATAAAGCTTAGAAGTGAGTTGTCAAAAGTAACCAATATCATTGATGAAGGGAATCTTCAAAATTATGAGATTTTAGTTCCAAATGTTTTGTTTTAGATGGCGCATCAATGAAATATAATAAAACTGAGGGGAAAAAACTATTTTAATCCATCATGAAGTAATAGAAATTTTATTTAATGAAAAATAAAACTTCTAACTTCTTCCAATTTCCCAGCAATTGAAAATAATGAGAGACATGTTTATAAGTAAAGTAGATAATCAGCAAGCTATAGCTCTACTCTCAACTACCTTGAAGCATATCTGAAGTTTCTAGGAGTGTTTTACAGGTTATTCTGTGAATAAAAAAGAAGAGCCTTGTTAGCTGTGTTTAGGACTATGTACTGCTTAATTATTCCACTGAAAGTAGGGTTCTTTATATAGAAATTATTTCATAAGTTATTTAAAAAAAAGCAAACTTGTACATCCATATAAATTATAGAGACTTTTTCAATGAGCCTAACAAACTACTTAACAATAAAAATATTTTAAACCGTCTCTCTTCCTATTAGCCTGAGTAAGCAGTTTGCCTTGTTAGGTAACTACACAGACATCTTGAGGTAAATTAAAATTTAAAAAGCCATTAACAAATAAATTACTTATTCATTTTCAAGTAAATATTAACTACTTAATGAAAGAGTAATATATTTTAGGCATTAAAATAAATTATTCTCTCTAAAATTGGGCAATTCTTTATAATGAGCTTGGTATAGGTTTTTCAACATCAAACAATAAATTACCGTCTTACAAATTTTTCCCATTTTTCTCCAATTGAAAAACAATTAAAATCCAATTGAAAGCACCATAATAATAAAATGATAACAGCAATAATAAGAAAAACAATATTTACTCTGATGTTATATGCCTGGCACTCTGCTAAAATGTTGCTCATGTACTTATATTTTCAATCATTACTCTAACTTTCAGAACTATTTTCCTAACAAAAATAACAAAGAACAGAAGTATATGTATTATATTATTTAGTCTTTAGAACCTCTAAGTGGTAGACAGTTTTACTTGCTTATATTGGAGATGAGTAAATTTTTCCTGTGAGAAGGTATGCAAGTGGTCCAAGGACATACAACTTACAGGTGAAATGTAGCTGAAATGAATGTGCTGAGCCACCATTTACATAATAAGGAATGAAACAATATGTGTTAGTCACTCAATTATGTCTGGCATTTTTCGACCCTGTGACCTGGGACCCACCAGGTTGCTCTGTCCTTGGAACTCCCCGGGGAAGAATACTGGAGTGGGTTGCTGTTTCCTTGTTTCTCCAGGGGACATTCCAAATCCAGGTATTACACCTGGGTTTCCTGCATTGCAGGTGAATTCTTTGCCATTTGAATCACCAGGAAGCCCTATGAAACAATATCTATCCAAAATATGAAACAATACCTATCCAGAAAAACATCTACTTCTGCTTTATTGACTATGCCAAAGCCTTAGATTATGCAGATCATATTAAACTGTGGAAAATTCTGAAAGACATGGGAACACCAGACCATGTGACCTGCCTCTTGAGAAATCTGTATACAGATCAGGAAGCAACAGTTAGAACTTGACATGGAACAACAGACTGGTTCCAAATAGGAAAAGGAGTATGTCAAGGCTGTATATTGTCACCCTGCTTATTGAACTTATATACAGAGTACATCATGAGAAATGCTAGGCTGGATGAAACACAAGCTAGAATCAAGATTGCTGGGAGAAATATCAATAACCTCAGATATGCAGATGACACCACCCTTATGGCAGAAAGTGAAGAGGAACTAAAAAGCCTCTTGATGAAAGTGAAAGAAGAGAGTGAAAAAGTTGGCTTAAAGCTCAACATTCAGAAAACGAAGATCATGGCATCTGGTCCCATCACTTCATGGTAAAGAGATAGGGAAACAGTGGAAACAGTGTCAGACTTTATCTTTCTGGGGTCCAAAATCACTGCAGATGGTGATTGCAGCCATGAAATTAAAAGATGCTTGCTCCTTGGAAGAAAAGATATGACCAACCTAGAAAGCATATTAAAAAGCAGAGACATTAATTTGTCAACAAAGGTCCATCCAGTCAAGGCTATGGTTTTTCCAGTGGCCATGTATGGATATGAGAGTTGGACTATAAAGAAAGCTGAACACTGAAGAATTGATGCTTTTGAAATGTGGTGTTGGAGAAGACTCTTGAGAGTCCCTTGGACTGCAAGGAGATCCAACCATTCCATCCTAAAGGAGATAGGTTCTGGGTGTTCATTGGAAGGACTGTTGAAGCTGAAACTCCAATTCTTTGGCCACCTGATGTGAAGAGCTGACTCATTTGAAAAGCCCCTGATGCTGGGAAAGATCAAGGGCAAGAGGATAAGGGGACGACAGAGGATGAGATGGACGGATGGCATCATTAACTCAATGGACATGGCTTTGGGTAGGACCTGGGAGTTGGTGATGGACAGGGAGGCCTGGTGTGCTGCATTTCATGGGGTCACAAAGAGTCGGACACAACTGAGTGACTGAACTAAAGCTATCCAAAATAAATAAGAGTCAGAAGGAAACTATAATAACCATAAAGCCAAGTACAAAATTTATTGTTTTTTGAAATTATGTTTCTTCTGAATATTTGACATCTTCCGTATAACAAATAGAATCCAAGTTATTGATATAGTTACACACAGTACAAAGACATATTGCCAAAGGACTCTGAAATGTTTCATTTACATTCCTTCTGAGAAATTAAAAGGCAACAAGATTAAAATTTCCCTTATTTCAATATTATAATCAATATTAGAAAGATCAGGAATGGATGATTCTTATTTAATCCTGCTGTATTATGTTCCCAGTGTTGTTGTAAAAATTACTGCAATCTGGGTGGCCTAAGAGTACAGACATGTATTCTCTCACTGCTTGTTAGGTCAGAGACTGAAATCAAGGTACATCAGGGAGAATCACCTCCTTACCTCTTTTAGGCAGTGACTTCAGGTGTTCCTATGGATTGTGAGCAAATTCTATCTCTGCCCTGTCTTCCATAGATCTTATACTCTGTGTGTCTCTCATAAGAACAGTTGTGCCACCTGGGAAGCCCTTGTTGGTTTCAGTTCAGTTCAGTTCAGTTCAGTCTCTCAGTCGTGTCCGACTCTTGGCGACCCCATGGACTACAGCATGCCAGGCCTTTCTGTTCACCACCAACTCCCGGAGTTTACTCAAACCCGTGTCCATTGAGTTGGTAATGCTATCCAACCATCTTATCCTCTGTTGACCCTTCTCCTCCTGCCTTCAATCTTTCCCAGCATTAGGGTCATTTCAAAGGAGTCAGTTCTTCACATCAGGTGGCCAAAGTATTGGAGTTTCAGCTTCAACATCAGTCCTTGCAATGAAGATTCAGGACTGATTTCCTTTAGAATGGAATGGTTGGATCTCCTTGCAGTCCAAGGGACTCTCAAGAGTCTTCTCCAACACCACAGCTCAAAAGCATCAATTCTTTGTCACTCAGCTTTCTTTATAGTCCAACTTTACATTCATACGTGACTACTGGAAAAACCATAGCTTTAACTAGATGGACCTATGTTGGCAAAGAAATGTCTCTGCTTTTTAAGAAGTTATCTAGTTTGGTCATAGCTTTTCTTCCAAGGAGGAAGCGTCTTTTAATTTCATGGCTGCAGTCACCATCTACAATTATTTTGGAGCCTCCCAAATTAAAATATGTCACTGTTTCCACTCTTTCCCCACTATTTGCCATGAAGTGATGAGACCAGACACCATGATCTTAGTTTTCTGTATGTTGAGCTTTAAGCCAATGTTTTTACTCTCCTCTTTTACTTACATTAAGAGGCTCTTTAGTTCTTCTTTCCTTCTGCCATAAGGGTGGTGTCATCTGCATATCTGAGATTATTGATATTTCTCCTGGCAATCTTGATTCCAGATTTTGCTTCATCCAGCCCAGCGTTTCTCATGATGTACTCTGTGTATAAGTTAAATGAACAAGGTGACAACATAAAGCCTTGACATGCTCCTTTCCTGATTTGAAACTAGTCTGTTGTTTCACATCCAGTTCTAAGTGTTGCTTCCCTCCTGCATACAGATTTCTCAGGAGGTAGGTCAGGTGGTTTGGTGTTCCCATCTCTTGAAGAATTTTCCACAGTTTTTTGTGATCCACACAGTCAAAGGCTTTGGCATAGTCAATAAAGCAGAAGTAGATGTTTTTCTGGAACTCTCATGCTGTTTCAATGATCCAAAAGATGTTGGCAGTTTTCTCTCTGGTTCCTTTGCATTTTCTAAATCAAGCTTGAACATCTGGAGGTTCATGGTTCATATACTGTTGAATCCTGGCTTGGAAAATTTCGCTAACATGTGAGATGAGTGCACTTGTGCAGTAGTTTGAGCATTCTTTCCATTGTCTTTCTTTGGTTTGGGGAGGAAAACTGATCTTTTCCAGTCCTGTGGCCACTGCTGAGTTTTCCAAATTTGCTGGCATATTGAATGCAGCTCTTTCACAGCATCATCTTTTAGGATTAGAAATAGCTCAACTGGAATTTCATCACCTCCACTAGCTTTGTTAATAGTGATGCTTTCTAAGGCCCACTTGACTTCACATTCCAGGATGTCTGGCTCTAGATGAGTGATCACATCATCGTGATTATCTTGGTCATGAAGATCTTTTTTGTACAGTTCTTCTGTGTATTCTTGCCACTTCTTCTTAAGATCTTCTGCTTCTGTTAGATCCATACCATTTCTGTCCTTTATTGTGCCCATCTTTGCATGAAATATTCCCTTGGTTTCTCTAATTTTCTTGAAGAGATCCCTAGTCTTTCCCATTCTATTGTTTTCCTCTATTTCTTTTCATTGATAACTGAGGAAGGCTTCTTGGTTTAGCTCACTCTAAGTCTGACTCTATGGATATGATTTTGAGCAGCCCCGAGAGTTGATGATGGACAGGGAAGTCTGGCATGCTGTAGTATATAGGGTCGTAAAGAGTCGGACACGAGTGAATGTCTGAACTTTACTGAACTTTAAATCCAGGAGGATGTTATCTTAAGATCTGTAATTTAGTTAACTTCTACCTCTTTTCAAATCTGATCACATTCACAGCTTCTAGGAGATTTGGGATTTGGGCATATATATCATGGGCCACAATTCAACCACTATATACATTTTCACAAGACTGATTTGATAATTGTTCATTTTTCTTTTACTTAAAACTAGAATAATAAATAACATCCAAATTAAACAGTCCTCCCTTTTTTGACAATTCCAGGAAACCCTAAGTCTTATTCAATTTTCAGAAAAATAGTGTTGAGTCTTATTATTATTATTTTTTTCTTTTTTTCATTGTGCTGGAACTCAGATATATGCCTTTTGAGTTCAGAGAGCATTATCACTATGATTGGAAAAAAAAAGAAAACTACACTTATTGACTGGGGACTTGGTAATGCATCTGCCTTGAAAGAAGCTTGGAGAGTACTCCACTATAGCTATTTGTGATGAAGCATTGTAGAGTGCAAACATCTAGTTCAAACTAGGGTTCCAGAGTCTTGCTGTGGGGCTCAGATTCTGCTTTGCCATTTTCTTTCTATGTGATCTTGGGTAGCTTCCTCAATTCAGACATCTGGGAAAGGTTTTCACATCAGATAATGCTTGGGATCCTAAAATCATTGTCAGAGACTGCAGTTTAAAGACAGTCTGGCTCTCTCCCTATTTTTTTTGTGCCAGGCACCTCTGTTCACATAATTCTCCAGGCAAGAATACTGGAGTGTGTTGCCATGCCCTCTCCAGGCAATTTTCCCAATCCAGGGACAGAAACTGAATTTCCTGCATGGTAAGAAGATTCTTAACCATCTTGGTCACCAGGGAAGCTTCTTTTTTGTTTCTGTTTTTTACATTTGTGTCCTACCAGACACCAAATTAAAAGTCAAGAGAGAAAGGGAATATTTTTCCACACTTATTTTCATCCAGATCTCCAGACCTCCCACTATCAATTGGCTCTGATATGTAGGAACATTGAGCTGGTGAGTCTCTTCTCTAGCAAGCATGCCTGCTCACGCTCAGCCATTCAGTCATGTATAATTCTTTTCTGTCCCCTGGACTATAGCTGGCAAGTCTCCCCTGTCCATGGAATTTTCCAGGTAAAAATACTGGAATGGGTTGCCATTCCCTACTCCAGAGGATCTTCCCACCCAGGTGTCAAACCTGGTTCTCTTGCATCGGGACACAGATTCTTTACTATTGTGCCACCTGGGAAGCTCCTTTCCTCTAGAATACCATCAAGTGGATCATTTTCTTCTGCATTTCTAGGGCAATAAGCTCCTTACACTTGTATTTGCATGAGTAAGAGAGATTACTCATGTTATAAGTTAGAGTTATAGAAGAAAACTTTGCTTTAAAGTAATTTTCTGCTTCTAATAATGCACTTAAAACTACTAGTATATCTTGGGTGCAATGTACTTAAAACTAATGGTAACTTTCTTTTACACATACATATATATTTGAAAACTGAGAAACAAGATGCATGATTAAAACAATTCTCTTAACTGGCTGGATCTCATTGCATTTTCATCTTGTCTGTATCTATTTTAAACCAGAATGCATTATAGATTTTAAAAAGTGTATAATACATGTACATATGTACACTTGAGGGTATAGCTTGAGTTCGCTTTTTGCTATGAAGGTGAGCAATGGTTTCTTTATTCTATTTTACTATATACACTTAGCAAAAGAGTCCTGGAAATCTTTTCTGTTTCTTTCTTTTTCCACTTCAATATATTTGTTGACTTGCTATACACTGAAATTTATAGTTATAATCCATATTCAGAATATTTCAATGGCTCCAATAGATTCTTAAAATCTAGAGGTTAAAATTATTTACATTCTTTATTTTAAATCACAAGAATCCTCCCACTTTGTTTTTATATTATATATATATATATATATACATACATACATACATATATATATGTATATATATATATATATATATACATACATACATACATATATATATGTATATATATATATATATACATACATACATACATATGTATATATATATATATATATATATATATATATATATATATGTATGAACTTCCCTGCTGGCTCAGACAGTAAAGAATCTTCCTACAATGTAGGAGACCTGGGTTCGATCCCTGGGTCAGGAAGATCCCCTGGAGAATGGAATGACTACCCACTCCAATATTCTTGCCTGGAGAATTCCATGGAGAGAAGAGCCTGCTGGATTACAATCCATCAGGTGTAAAGAGTCAGACAGGACTGAGTGACTAACACTTCACTTTGTATGTATATATTTCATAATGCATATTATATATATACATTATATAATGTGTTATATATGCTACGTATAAATGTGTGAAAGTGAAAGTCTTTCAGTTGTATCCGACTGTTCGCAACCCCATGGACTATATAGGAATTCTCCAGGCCAGAATACTGGAGTGGGTAGCCTTTCCCTTTTCCAGCGGATCCTCCCAATCCAGGGATCGAACCCAAATCTCCCACATTGCAGGTGAATTCTTTTACCAACTGAGCCACAAGGGAAGCCCAAGAATATTGGAGTGGGTAGCCTATCCCTTCTCCAGCAGAATTTCCCGACCAGGAATAGAATTGAGTTCTGAATTGCAGCCGGATTCTTCACCAACTGAGCTATCATGTATAAATATATAAATTCACATTTTGCTAACCTTGTTTTATGCTCAAATCATGTTTTTAGTTAACTCCCTCATATTTTGTTGTTCAGTCGCTGTCACATCCAACTCTTTGTGGCATGGTGGACTCCAGAATACCAGGCTTCCTTGTCCTTCGTTATCTTCTGGAGTTTGCTCAGAGTCATGTCTGTTGAGTCTGTGATGCCATCCAATCATCTCATCCTCTGTCATTGCCTTCTCTTCCTGCCTTCAACCTTTCTCTAGATCACGGTCTTTTCCAATGAGTCAGCTCTTTGCATCAAGTGGCCAAAGTATTGAAGCTTCAGCTTCAGCATCAGTCCTTCCAATGAATATTCAGCGTAGATATTCATTGGAACTCTCTCATAGCTCTTCCTATAATTAAAATTATTATTCTCCTATTTATGTTGTCAACATTTATTTTTCAAAGTCAGTTCATGTCAGTTATAATAATGTTACCACAACCAACAATATCAAGGACAATGTAAATATATTTGTCACATAGTTTATTTTAGTATTTTTGTCTTAATTTTCAAAAGTATGAAAATGTTTTAAGAAAAACAGAGCCGTATTTTATAACTTTTTATTTTTTCTATGTTGCCAAGAAATACTATTATAACTTTATACTCATTTGAACAATTTAAGCTACTTAAGATTATTAGCTGAATTTAAGCATAGACAATTAAAGGTTCATTAATATACTTGAAGGAGGAATATGATACTTTAGAATCAAAGAAATTGACTTCATAAATTTAAAAAAAAACACTACTATTTCATCTAAAAAACCATAAATTTCTTCGGAAAAGTATAACCATTAAAACCAATGTTACTCATTTGCCTGAGTTCAGCTGACTTGGTTTAAATGTAGCTTTCTTTGCAAATTTTTAACAATAAAAGGTGAAAAAACATGATAGGATACAGCCAATAGACTTAAAATATATGCTCTAAGGGTAGAGGATGGGCATTGAACAAGCAATCCACAGTGCTATATGTCCCATAATAACCTTTAAGCAGCCTGGAAGAGTTACTTCTCTTGGTAGGCTGATATGATGTGTTTCAAAGCCACAGTCTGAACACAAACAGACCAAATTGACCTAAAGTGAATGATGTACAGGATCAGATGACTATTGATTAACTTGTATTCTTCAATCAAAAGAAATTTACATTGGGGCTTCCTTGGTAGTCCAGTGGTTGGGGGCCACATGTTTCTGCAGCAGGAGGGCATAGTTTCAATCTCTGGTCAGCCAAAAAAAAAACAATTTACTCTATTTTTTTTTTAATTTTTATTTTTACTTTATTTTACTTTACAATACTGTATTGGTTTTGCCACACATTGACATGAATCCACCACAGGTGTACATGCGTTCCCAAACATGCACCCCCCCTCCCACCTCCCTCCCCATAACATCTCTCTGGGTCATCACCGTGCACCAGCCCCAAGCATGCTGTATCCTGTGTCGGACATAGACTGGCGATTCGATTCTTACATGGTAGTATACATGTTACAATGCCATTCTCCCAAATCATCCCACCCTCTCCCTCTCCCTCTGAGTCCAAAAGTCCGTTATACACAGCTGTGTCTTTTTTCCTGTCTTGCATACAGGGTCGTCATTGCCATCTTTCTAAATTCCATATATATGTGTTAGTATACTGCATTGGTGTTTTTCTTTCTGAAAAACACCAATTATTTTAAAATATACATCATTAGACTTTGATTTTGAAATAGAAGGAAAGAAACAAAGCTACTTCTTCTATAACAACATATTTGAATTTTCTGCATTTGTGTGTGTATCCATGTGTGCTCAGTTATGTCTGATTCTGCAAACAATTTTCTGCAGGCTTTGTATAAGTCACTGGTAAAGATGTAATACCTCTATACCTTTCTCCTCAACCTGCCCATATTTGTGGACTATTTTGTCAAATATCTTTGAGAGTTCATTTTAGACTCTACATATTTTGGTTATATTTAGCATCAAGTGCAATTAGATATGTATATTAAGATACTTTTAAACTTTATATAGGTAAGTTTTATATCATCATGTTTATTTCTTTCTTTACTTTCATTTCAAATAGTTATTTAGCATAGAAAATCCATTATACTTACATGATTGTATACATTTTCATGAAATCCACTTTTATTTTATAAGCTAATAATTTCAAAGTTTTAATGGTCTGATTTAATTAGTATAATGACTGATTTCCTTATAGCAATATTCTTTGTATTTATGTCATTTCTAATGACAGTAGGCAGTTCAAATGTGATATGCTTTAATTAAAGAAATTTCAGAATCTAAGATGAAATTTTTGAAGTGGAATCTGAAGCTAATTATGATTCAGAGTTTCACAATTTATTCATTGTTATCATACATTAATACACTGGGTAATTAGTCTAATTCCCAAATGAGTAATTCAAAGCTGTTGTTTTGTAGTGTTAGAATGGTGCAGTTCAGTTCAGTTCAGTCTCTCAGTCATGTCCGACTCTTTGCGGCCCCATGAATTGCAGCACGCCAGGACTCCCTGTCCATCACCAACTGCCGGAATTCACTCAGACTCACATCCATCGAGTTGGTGATGCCATGCAGCCATCTCATCCTCTGTCATCCCCTTCTCCTCCCACCCCCAATCCTTCCCAGCATCAGAGCCTTTTCCAATGAGTCAACTCTTCTCATGAGGTGGCCAAAGTACTGGAGTTTCAGCTTTAGCATCATTCCTTCCAAAGAAATCCCAGGGCTGCCCTCCTTCAGAATGGATTGGTTGGATCTCCTTGCAGTCCAAGGGACTCTTAAGAGTCTTCTCCAACACCACAATTCAAAAGCATCAATTCTTTGGCTCTCTGCCTTCTTCACAGTCCAACTTTCACATCCGTACATGACCACAGGAAAAACCATAGCCTTGACTAGACGGACCTTAGTCGACAAAGTAATGTCTCTGCTTTTGAATATGCTATCTAGGTTGGTCATAACTTTTCTTCCAAGGAGTAAGCGTCTTTTAATTTCATGGCTGCAATCACCATCTGCAGTGATTTTGGAGCCCCCAAAAATAAAGTCTGACATTGTTTCCACTGATTGTGTGGATCACAATAAACTGTGGAAAATTCTGAAAGAGATGGGAATACCAGACCACCTGACCTGCCTCTTGAGAAATCTGTATGCAGGTCAGGAAGCAACAGTTAGAACTGGACATGGAACAACAGACTGGTTCCAAATAGGAAAAGGAGTACGTCAAGGCTTTATATTGTCACCCTGCTTATTTAACTTCTATGCAGAGTACATCATGAGAAACACTGGACTGGAGGAAACACAAGCTGGAATCAAGATTGCCGGGAGAAACATCAATAACCTCAGATATGCAGATGACACCACCCTTATGGCAGAAATTGAAGAGGAACTAAAAATCCTCTTGATGAAAGTGAAAGTGGAGAGTGAAAAAGTTGACTTAAAGCTTAACATTCAGAAAACGAAGATCATGGCATTCAGTCCCATCACTTCATGGGAAATAGAATGGTGCAAGTAAGTTATAAATCTCAACACTCTTAATTTTGTAAATGGCTTAGGATTTAATATCTTAAGTTCAAGAATTCAGGAAATCTCTGAGTAATAAATATACAGATCTTGTTCCCTATAATATTTGCAACCTGTTTTACAATTTACAAATACATTTAATGGTGAATTTATACTTTGCAGTGATCATTTCTATGTCTATTGGAGAATTAAATGTTTGGGCTTGGGTATGTTTTAGAAATAGACTTCTCTGGTGGCTTTAGTGGTAAAGAAACCCCCGCCAATGCAGGAGACATAAGAGACGTGGGTTTGATCCTTGGGTCAGGAAGATCCCTGGAGGAGGAAATGGCAGCCCACTCCAATATTTTTTTTTTTTCCTTGCATTAGTGTCATATATTTGTTGCAATGAATGCACTAATGTTAACACAATACTATTAACTAAAAGGCCTACAGTTTATATTAAGGCTCCCTCTTTGTGTTGTATATTCTGTTAGCCTTGGAAAATGCTTCATGTTATGTATCCATCATGACAGTATCATATGGGATAATGTTAATGCCCTAAAAATCTGTGTACCATCTACTTATCTCACCCCACGTTCCCTGTACCTATGGCAATCACTGCTCTTTTCATTGCTGTTATAGTTTTGTATTTTTCATAGTCATATTATTGAAATCATATAATGCATCGATTTTTCAGACTGGCTTCTTTCACTTAGCACTATGTATTGGAGATTTCTCCACATCTTTTTGTGACTACGTAGCTAGTTTTATCATTAACATTCCATTTTTTGGATTAATACTCAAAATGTCCAGTTTGTTAACCCATTCACATATTGAAGGGAGTCTTGGTTGTTTTGACATTTTGACAGTTGTTTTTAAAGCTACTATAAATAAACATCCTTTTACAAGGTTTTTGTGGACATTAGTTTTTCATATAGTTAAATCCCAGTATTCTTGCCTGGAAAATCCCATGGACAAAGAAGCCTGGCAGGCTATAGTCCATAGGGTCGAAAAGAGTCAGACAAGACTGAAGCAACTTAGCATGCATAGTTTAGAAATTGTGAGTGAGATAAGAAAGAATATGACTTTGAATTTTAGTATTTATTAATGAAATTTCATGACTATTTGCCCCCATTAAAATTATTTTTTTGGATTCCCCCCCTTAAACCATTGGGAAACCCAAAAATCCTCAAAAAGCTTTTCTTTGGAGAAATACAACTGTCAAAATCTCAGCTTCACATAATACCATGAATATAATGGAAAGTTGAACATCTTCTTAGGTTTTTTCTTATTTTAAAGTATAACTAAAATAAAGGAAAAAAGAAGCATTGAAATTTCTTTCAGCATGCATGTGTGCATACTCAGTCATGTCTGACTTTTTGCGACACTTTGGACTTCAGCAAACCTTGCCCCCCAAAATGATGTTTTTGGTGAATTTTGCAGACAAAATTGTGTGTGTGCAGTGAATAGTGTTTATCGCAAAAAAAATTAATGTATTATATAAATATAAGGTAAAAACATTTATTTTATATTTTTGTACCATCTAAGATAAACTTCATTAAACAAATATTCTCATACCATTGTATGATTAAGATACTATTCTTTAGTCTTTGTTTCTAATTCTCTCTAGCAAGTTAAAGATATTCACATCCTTTGGAAATACTTCCATCAAGACACTGGACCTTATACAAATTAAATCCATTATAAGGTAAAAATGAATTTTCAGTAAAATAAAGTTAATAAAATATAAAACGATGCAGGATACAGGGTGCTTAGGGCTGGTGCACTGGGATGACCCAGAGAGATGGTATGGGGAGGGAGGTAGGAGGAGGGTTCAGGATTGGGAACACGTGTACACCTGTGGTGGATTCATGTTGATGTATGGCAAAACACAGTATTGTAAAGTAAAATAAAGTAAAAAACAAACAAACAAAAAAAAACCCTGCAGTTGATTGTCATAGTTTGAGCTGTTATAACAAAATGACATAAAGTGAGACAGAATGCTAAGATCAAGGTACCAGTATGGTTAAATTCTGGGGAGAGATATTTACTGGGCTTCAGGCAACTGACTTCTTGTATCATCACATGGTAGATAGAGAGCTATCTAGCTTTCTGGATTCTTCTTTCATCTGGCTGAGCTTAGTTGCATCAGTCTCTATGTTACTCAATGGACTGTAGCCCACCAGGCTCCTCTGTCCATGGGATTTTACAGGCAAGAATACCCGAGTGGGTTGTCATTTCCTACTCTGGGAGATCTTCCGCCCCAGGGATCGAAATGATGTCTCTTGCCTCTTGCATCCCCGGGGTTGGCACACAGATTCTTTCCCACTCTGACCCCTGGGAATTCCTTAACAAATTATTAATCTTCTTCACGAGGGCTCCTTGCTCATGCTGTAATCGTATCTCAAGCAACAATTCCACATCTGGTATATATACAAAAATCTGGGTCTTCCCGACCCAGAGATCAAACCTGGGTATCCTGCATTGCAGGTAAATTCTTTACCATCTGAGCTACCAGGGAAGTTTACCAAAGTGTATAAACTTATACAAAGTTCAAAAGTAGCAAAATGAGTTTACACTTTAAGAAATAAGAAAGGTAAGCAGTAGGTTACTGTTGTGGGAGTGTGAGAATTTGCGAGAGTGCGTTCACGAAGAGAGTACTTTTGTGGGAGTGTGTTCCTCTGTGAGACTACAAAGGTGCTCAAGAATTTCTGGATTAGAGATAATGTTTTCTAAATGTGTGTACAGCTTACATCAGTAGTGTGTGAAAATTCAGCAAGCTATGTACCTGCAATATATATGGTTTTCTATATTTACACTATGTATTTTATGCTTCATTGTCCTTTTTAAACTTAGGTTATAAGTTCATCACTTTATGAATTCATAAAGTAGATTGTTCTTTACATGTGTTTGAAAAATTCAGGCATAAGTCACAGATATGTGCTGGCCTTAAATTACAAAAGATAATATCTGTTCAAATATGACTTAAATACCACCTGCAACCTACACTTTCAGGACAATTAAAAAACTATTAAAAAGACTAAATGTACTTATTTAACAAATACTTTAAACGGCTTTTAGTATTTTTAAAAACAACTTATTTATTCATTAATGATAATAATAATTACTAACAATGATAATAATAATAACAGATATGATTACTATTTATTCAGTTCAGTTTGATTTATCTGTCAGTCTTGTACAACTTTTTGCAGTGCCATGGACTGGAGCACACTAGGCTTCCCTGTCCGTCACCAATTCCCAGAGCTTGCTCAAACTCATATCCATTGAGTTGGTGATGCCATCCAACCATCCCATCCTCTGTCGACCCCTTCTCCTCCTGCCTTCAATCTTTCCCAGCATTAGAGTCTTTTCCAATAAGTTGGTTCATCAAACTATGTGGCCAAAGTTCTTCAGCACTCAGCTTTCTTTATGATCCAGCTCTCACATTCATACATGACTTTTGGAAAAACCATAGCTTTGACTAGATGGACCTTTGTTGGCAAAGTAGTATCTCTGCTTTTTAATATTGCTGTCTAGGTTTGTTATAGCTTTTCTTCCAAGGAGCAATCGTCTTTTAACTTCATGGCTGCAGTCACCATTTGCAGTGATTTTGGAGCCCAAGAAAATAAACTTGTCACTTTTTCCTTTGTTTTCCCATTTATTTGCCATGAAGTGATGGGACCGGAAGCCATAATCTTAGTTTTTTTGAATGTGGAGTTTAATCCAACTTTTTCACTCTCCTTTTCCACTTTCATCAAGAGGCTCTTCAGTTCCTCTTCACTTTCTGAGGGTGGAATAATCTGCATTTATAAGGTTATTGATATTTCTCCCAGCAATCTTGATTCCAACCATGCTTCTTCCATTAACTCATTTAATTATGCAAAAAATGTATTTGACATAACATGCTATCAACAAATTCTTATAAGCTGGTTTTGAATTTTCTACTTGTATCTTCTATTTTGATAAAGTATGTTGATGTCTTGTTTATGGTATAAATTAATGTTGTAGATTGAAATTTTTCTTGGCTGCTTCTAGGGACAAGCTCAATGTTTATGAACTGCTTTAAAGTGATTCAGGATATGTTTCCCACACATGAACTACACATGAATTAATTAGCTGGGAGGTTTCAAATGTAGTCAAGCTCTAAGAAGGCTTTAATCCATTCTAAAAGAGAATGAAACAGACTTATCTTACTTCTGACAGATAGACTGCAGTAAAAAGAATAAGGTGTCACTTCAAAATTAGACAGTGGCTTCCACCTTGGGCATAAATACTTGAGGATTCTCTATCCTACACTTTCTTAGCTTATTAACATAGGCGAAGTCAGAGTCCATGTTAAGAAGCGTGCAAGTCAAGAAGCCCATGTGGTAAGGGAACAAGGCCTTCCATAAACAATGAATGAACGTGGACTCAGGAAAGCACTCATCTCTGCAATTGAATTTCCAGATGAAACCACAACTCTAGGCAACAATTTGCCTATAACCTGATGAGAGAACTACGGCAATGGTACCCAGTGAAGGTGCACCTGGATTCTTGACTCTGTCCCACAGAAACTGTGAGATATCAAAGGTTTGGTAATAATAAATAACTAATAATACTTTTGTTCCCAATAAGTAGCAATAATATATACTTAAACTATGGAAGTGGTTTTGGGACTGAACAATGAGCTTTCAGGAAACTAAAAACTCAAAATGTTAGAAGACTCTGTGGAAATTTAGAGTTGAAGTTGCTGGTAAGGGCTTATAAACAACAATGATAGGTATCTTATTAAAACAAAAGTAAAGAGGTTTTATTATGCAGTGACATACAATTGAATAGAGACTAGCAATTCCACCTACTGAACAAAATTTATCTATCTAATATTTTTACTAAACCCTTGAAGATGCCAACTGACTTCTTGCTTCTTATTGGAAAATGTGAGACAAGATAGATAAATTCAAAAAAGAACTGTTAGATAAAAGGGAACCAGACCCAATGTTTGTGAATATCCTCAGCTTCTTCAAATGATTTTTCATACTAAAATAAAGAAATGACTTTCAAGCAAAGTTCAAATCTAGAGCACTGCCAAAAAACACATGATCTAAAGATGAAGCCAAAGACAAAAATCCTCTAAAGATTTTAAAGCTATGCATCTTAGGTCCTCACAATCAAACAGTAGCACTTCTAAGAAGAAGGAGAACACTGTGTCTCAGCAGAAAGTCAAGATAGCGAGAGATTTATGTTGAAAAGATCTGCAGATGAGACTTCTCTCAAATTCAGTAGTCCCCAAGAAGATTTACAGAAGATCCACAAATGTCTTAAAAGAGTTACACATGCAGAAACGTCACCATCATTTTCTGAGGGAGACAGAAACAGTAGAGAATAAAATCCCTTGGATTCCCTAAATTATACTGGCAGGAAAGAGTCTGAAATTGCTACCTTGCAGCCAACAGTAACTAAAAGAATAATGGAAAAGAATTGGCAACTCAGAGGGCAGTGCTAAGATTCCAAAGGGAGATACAAAAGCAATGGAGATGGAAAATTTTCCAGAGAATTGCAACCTAGTCAAGAAATATCCAACATTTGTCTAATCAAACAGCAAAATCAGTATGATCCAATAATTCCTTTGTTCCTCCAGTTCTTTCCATTTTTAAACAAGAATGCTTTTAACAATTTTTCTTTGTCTACCTCACAATTTTCTACTGAGTGTGAAAAGACAGATAACTTGTCATTGCACTTCCACAGGTAGGGGTCAAGTACTCAGGAAATATTTCAGGGAGCCTCATTCATACCTGAACCTGATATAAAAAACAAGATTCTGGATTTTAAGCAGATACTATATGAAAACCTTCAAAAGAAATTTTTGCATGTGGGAAGGACATGAATCATGGGGGGCAGAGGGCAGATTGTGTGGGGCCACCTTTTAAGGGGCCCTCAGTTCTCCCAACTCCTCATCTTTACAGGATTGTGCAATTACATCCCCTTATTTTTATTGAGCTACTGAATATTACTATGTTGTCATTTTAGTAACACATGATATTAGACTATGTTGAAAGATTTGAATGGGGGAAAAAAAAAAGAAAAGAAACAACCAGGAAAATCACCCACAAATCTAGCTCCTAAACTAGCACCCTTTAATTGTTTCATGGATTCTCTGTCATTTAACTTTCTGCCTGTCATTTCCTTTCTTTTAAAATGGACATAAGATGTTCACAAAAGGCTGATAAATGTTTCATATTTCATCAAATTGCTGGCAATTTAAAGCAATTGCATGTAATTCTATAGATAATAGTGCATAATACTTTCTTTTCAGTGGATAAGATTTTGTTTATTTTTGGATATGGCATTTAAGCTCAAAGTGGCATCACTTGGTCTAATGCTATTAATATATTTAGGTTATTGTTCAATCCCTTATCATGATGCATAGGTATGTATGAAATTATTCAATTAGGAAATTACCATGATAAATATAAAATGCCATAACTGATATTTTAAAAATATATCTGAGTACTGTCCTTTCAAGATAATTACCTAGTAGTCTATGAGTTTCTTTGGATTATCCTGTCACCATTCAAACTAAGGAACAGTTCTTTTTAAAATATCTTCAAATGAGACCTAGAAATGCCTTCAATATTTGCAATTACAAAGTAGATTCTAGAAACATACCAAAGGCATTGTGGGAAAAGTCCATGTTATCAAAGTCAGTAATATAATTTTTTGTTAATATAATTTGCCTAAAATACAAATATTTTTGATATGCCTTGAAAACTTCTCTGAGCTAAGTCCAAAAGTAGACAGGAAAAAAAGTATTCAACAAGAAAAGCTTTATTACAATGTAGCTTATTCTTTCAAAGTTAATAGTGTAAAGTCCAATATTCATTTGAGTCTGTAAGCTTGATATGGTTATAAAAATAATCCGTCATATTATAATCACATCTAATACATTTCACTAATTGTGTCTTTAAGGCTTAATAGAGTTATTTTTTTTTTTCCCCAAAAGCATTCAACTTAGACAACATTAATGAGATCAGACTTAATTTGTAATAGATTCAGTGAAATGAAAAAATAGGTTAGCTTGATATTAATACAATTGGCCAAAAGGCCAAACTAAATCCTTTTTTAGGCAAATTCACTGTCTCTATCCTGGCTTCTTGAGACTTGATACACTTGTAGTTTGCTCCAACAATTGAGTTTTTAATTATTATAGTTTTGCAGGCATCCCTGATGACATTAAATACTTATGACCTTGGATCAATTGTCTCACTTCTCTGTGACTCAGTTTTTTGTTTTGTACAATGAAAATAATATTTACTTTGCATTACTTTCGAGAGGATTAAAATAAATGACTCCATCATGTTGTTTAGCAAAGTACCTTCTGTGACAAGCACTTAAATAATATTGACATATCATTATGATCATTTTTTTATTTAATTATTTGCTTAATTATCCTACCCCTCCTCTATTTCTGTTTCATCTTCTTAGGTGAATGTTTTAAAATGCCATTAATAAGTGCTTTTTTCCATGAAATGTCCATGTCCATTGCGCATTGTTGGTCCATTCTTTATTTAGATAGGTTTATGAATTTAGTTTATTTATAGTCATACTTCACAGACTAAGAACCAGTTTGTTTTTTTCAGATGATCTTTAATGTGTTAAGCTGATTTATTGAATGAGCAGGAATAGTAAGACAGCAGAAGTCAACATTGGTTTTTATTGTTCTCATTCTTAAGTTGCTCCATCAGATTATCCTTCCCTAACTCAAAAACTAAGGTATATCCCTTAATTTCCCTTCTCAGCTTCACTTACTGACACACCATATCATTCTAAGAAATTGAAGAGCCCAGTCAAGGCTAATATAAACCTCAATTCTTTCTCCAATTTTTCTCGCCCCTCCCACAACTCACATAATTCCACGAGGACTTGGTTTTATGTCTACAATTAGGAGTGGGTGGGGCATGACAGGATTAGCATGTTTATCCCATTTTCATTTTTATTCTTTCTCCTTTTTGACTTTTAGCCTCCAGATCCTGGATAGTACCAGGAGGCAAAGGGAAGAAGAAATAGAGACTCTGGTTAAAATCTGATCCTAGAGACTTCTTTCATGCTCTGTTTCATGGGAATTTTCCAAGAATATTTGAAGATCTTTCTGATAAATTTCTGTTGCATTTCTTTCTGATAAAAGTGTTTCAGTTGCTTATCAATCACCTTTCCCAGACACTTCCCAAAAGTCTTTTTGATGTGATTCATGTTGGCACTTTGTTCACTTGGGCCAGAGTATCTTCAAGGTAAATCAAACTCAGCTACCTTTCATGAGGTCCACCTGAACCTTGAGAAAAGCTATCCAAATCTAGAAGTCAGGTTGCTCTCTCTGAGTTCTGTTCTCATACATGGCCACATTAGCTCCCTTACCTATAAGATGATATACCCCACATTCTCTGGTGGGCACAGGTCATGTTTTCCAACTGCTTCTTTTTAAATCACCCGCTTCTTGACTGGAAGTAAGGAGGAAGATAGCAGGCATTCTCACATGCCAATAAACAGGGGGAAATAAAAATGTTTAGGATTCAACCCTTTCCCAAATAAATGTCCACCATTTAAACTTTTGTTCAATACTCTTGCTTCCTTTTCCATACTCTCAATTAAATGATAGACAGGGATATCACCTGACCTTGCAGCACCAGTATTTTTTGTAATCTTAAGATGTGTGCATGCTAAGTTGCTTCAGTCCTGTCTGACTCTTTGTGACCCTATGAACCAGGATCCTCTATCTATGGGATTCTCCAGGCAAGAATGCTGGAGTGGGTTGCCATTCCCTCCTCTAAAGGAGCTTCTCAACCAAGGGATTGAATTCCAGTCTTTTACATCTCCTGCACTGGCAGGCAGGCTCTTTACCACTAGCATCAACTGGATCTCGACCAAAATTTGGAGGAAACAGAGACGTGTCACTTAATATCCTATTTATTCCCTCATTAATTATATTTTCAATTCATAGTTTTGGTCTGAGCAGTAATTCTGATTTCCATTATTTCCAAGTACCTGGGAGAGAACATTTTATAATGCACCCCCTGATACTGATAGTTGTTAACTCTTTTTAGTTACAACTCAGTCTCTAATTAGCTGAATTTTCCAAGGTAAGTTAATAATATAGAGAAGCATTAAAGCACAACAGCCCTAAATCTGGTGTAATTCATTTATTGAGCTGAACTTGCTGAGTTTTCATTCTTGCTTCATTTAGAAATTGTGTCACTTAGAGTATTTAATCTCCCTGAACTTTAATGTCGTACTCTGTACATTAAGAATAATAAAGCCACATCAATTGTGATAATTATCTCAGGGCATGCATTTTAATCCTTTAGTTCAGTGTGTGGCTCAATACAAACCCTTAGCATATCATGAACATTCATAGTTTCCCTGAAATCCCCCCACTGACTATTGCCCCCTTCACTTTCTTTCTGTGAAATTCTCCACTGTGTGCAGCAGTACAGGAAGCAGTGCTGCCTTCAGAACTACAAAGTGCCCGTATTCCCAGTTCCTTCTCTGAGCCCCATTACAGGGCAAGCATGTGTTGTACAGAAGGGCAACAAATCTCTTTTTGGTACTTTGGAGAATAGGAGGAGCAGGGAAGAAAAGTTATCACAGAGGCAAACACTGTAGGGGCCACCATATGAGCACTGTCTTCTGTTCTTGTTAAACACCAGGTAATCAGTTCAGGTATTTGCCTCTAGTTTCCTGTCCTTCCTCTAAACCTTTGATTTTTCTTTGGAACCTAGAATCATTGTTTGAAGCATGCAATCAAAAGCCCTGATGGACTTAATCATTATTAATTTTTTTTCTCTAATATTTGCCTTTAATTTTATTATGAGAAAAAGATACAGATTAGAAGAGCATTCAGAATTTAAAATTTTAGGCAGATGAGTTGTTCCTATAACTTTCAATGTGTGTGTGTTCTGAGTCATGTCCAACTCTTTTTGCAACTCCACGGATTGCAGCTCACCAGACTCCTCTGTTCATGGAATTTTCCAGGTAAGAGTACTGGAACAGGTTGCCATTTCTTATTCCAGGGGAATCTTCTTAACTCAAGAGAAGAAACCAAGTCTCTTGTGTCTCCTGGATTGGCAGGAAGACTCTTTACCACTAGAACAACCTGGGAAGCCTGTAACTTTCAATACTGCTTGCTAATTTCTGTGCTGCTCTCTCTCCTTTCTGTGTTAATCTTTTTAGTGAAGATGACCTCAAATTCCAGTCTTATCTCCTTTTCTTTTCTGCCACATACTTTTCTTTAACATTGTCTTCTAGCAGATGTTTTCCAACTTGAATAAATACCTATATTGATCTATTCAGAAATTAAAGAATGCCTATATTTGTACTATTTAACAAATACTTAACAGTAAATATTACTCAATTTTATTGTAACTCTTTCTCCACAAATATTTTCTTTCCAATGCATTTTCTATCTTGTTAAACAACCAGTATTCTACATGGAAAATTTACATACATTTTCCTCAAATTCCCTTAGGTAATTACTTGCAAATCCTAGTGATACAACTTGACACAATTTTTCACTTCATCCTTCCTCTTGTAATAATGTGAGTCTGTGCCAAGTCACTCAGTCATGTCAGGCTCTCTGGGATCCCATGGACTAAAGCCCAACAGGCTCCTCTGTCAATGGGATTATCCAGGCAAGAATACTGGAGTGATTTTCCATTTTCTTTTGCAGGGGATATTCCTGACCCAGGTATCAAACCTGTGTCTTCTGTGTTTCCTAATTTACATTAGAAGATACTTTACTACTGTGCCACCTAATACTATTGCATTAATTTGAATCCAATTATTTTTTTCCTGAATTGTTGGGTTAGATTCCTGGCCAATTGACTTGCCTCCAATGTCCACTTATTCATGATACATGAGTTCTGCAGTTTATTCCCAGAATAAGTTTTCTAAGCTGAAACCTAAACTTTGCCTTTTTTTTTCTTTTTCCATTTTCCTCAAGCACCTCCAGTGACTGCATCTTTAAAAGTTCACTTACAACAAAAACGTTAAGTACTTTGAGTAAAATGTTAACTGGAAATAAAATTTTACTCTTGTATAGTCAAAAATACACATTGATTTCCTTTCCACCATTGTGTAGTTGAAAAGTCCCATCTTTCCTTCTGTGTTTTATCCTATTGACTCTCCTTCTTCTTTGTCTCCACTTCCACAATCTCCATAATACTTTCTGCTTGTAAGCCAACCTTTCATGTACCAAATGCCATACTAAAACAGTGGAACAAACTCTCTTTATCTTAGACATCATTTCTTGGTTTCATTTTGGTGGGGCAAAAACAAAATTTTAGTTTATGTATGGATACACATGATGGTGGTGGTTCAGTTGCTTTACTGTGTTTGACTCTTTTGGGACCTCATGAATTTTAGCCTGCCAGGCTCCTCAATCCACAGGATTTCCCAGGCAAGAATACTGTAGCAGGTAGCCATTACATTCTCCAGGGAATCTTCCCGACCCCGGGATCAAAACCTGTCTCCTGCAATGCAGGCAGATTCTTTACCACTGAGCTATCAGGGAAACCCACTGAATTTGTAGTCTTCAAAATCTTCAGAATCTTTAGTTTTTCATTAATTATGTCCTATAAGATAGTTGAGTATTTAAGTTAACAAAGTGTATTGCTAGTCAAATATCCTTTCCAACAGTGGCAAGTAGTTTCATGAAATGTAATAAAGGTGGAAATCTGATAGTGGTAGGTATAGAGTAGTATTAAATTGCCTGTGTTGATGTTTAGTTCTGACCCTGATATATTTTCTAATTTATTTTTCTACCATAATATCTGGTGGCAGAGGCTGCAAATTGCCTTCACATATCTCCTATATTTACAGATCTATTTTATAGCTCTTTAATGATTTTTATTTAAGGTTACATTTTTACAACACATAAAATTCCAGAGTCTCTCTTACACTTATATACTCCATGTGACTAAGATTTAGCCTATGTGGTGTGAATAGAGGTGTGGATGGGACTTCTAAAAATAATTCTTTTTATAAGAAGTGGTACCTCTTTTATTTACTTATTTATTTATTTCCTTCCTTTATTTTTCTAGCCTGCTAAGTGGCCAAGGTGATACAGCTCCTATAGTGACTCAATGGACATGCATTTGAGCAAACCTCAGGAGGTAGTGAAGGACAAGAAAGCCTGGCATGCTGTAGTCCATGGGGTTAAAAAGAGCTAGACATGGATTAGCAACTGAAAAACAACAGCACCACACATAAATGAAAACACAGTAATAAGCTGGAGCCAGTATATATGCAGAATCAACAGAATGCATCTCACCCCAATTCTGTATCAGTGATGTCACTTTGGTAACTTGACCACCAAGGACATTTATACCAGAGAACTTAGCAAATAAGACAAATCAGGTGGTTCAACCATATTTTAAAACCTTAGACCACAGTTGTTAAACTCACACTACTGCGACACATATGCACACTACACACACACACACCAGGCCCGAGATGTAGTAGACAGTCTATCACTCCTGGCTTGCAGAATGTACTTTCTCATTTCTTTGTCCTCATTCTACTCATTTCCTTTGGAAGACCTTGCACCTGTCCTCTGTTCATGCCACCCTGCTAATCTCTTCCTGGTAAATATCAATTTATTGTTCAAGACCCTGTATAAGGGTAGTCACTTTATATTTCCACATTTCAATCTTTGGTCTCAGAATTAAATTCACCTTCCTTGTTCTCCTGTGGCAATTTCTTCGTTTCACTACATTACTCATTAGCATTCTCTCTTCTTTATTTTCCTCCCACCCACCCCCCCCCCCCCCGCCAGTAAATGGAGATCTCCTAGAGGGTAGAGAAACTATATCATTCCTTTTTACATTACTCAAAGTGCCTAGCAGAATTCATTGCACCCACTTGAAACAGAACAGAATATTGCTGAGCTTATTTGGCTTTATTATTAGTCTGGAAGCATCTGTGGATGAAGAATATTTTGTTATTTTCTTAGAGCTGTCTAATATAGTGCTGGCTTTACAGAAAGGAAAGTAAATGTTTCTTTTGTTGTTATTATTATTATTTTATTTAACTTCTTCAAATGAGTCTATATTATATAGCATCATATCTTAATAAAAAAGCCCAGACTCATTGGTTTGAAATCTGTTTCTCTGACTTTTGAAGCCATAACTTTCTGCACACTTTAATTCACTTTTATACTGTATCAAATGTATGATTCAATTTTACAGAAGCACTGTGTGATGGTAAAACAAAAGGTGAAATTCTCCAGAACACTGTTCTTTACACCTGGGTATATTTACTAAGCAATTGTTTTTAAACATAACACTAATTTTAGTAAATATTAAATAACATTGTATATTTTGTACTAATTTTGCATTATGTTTTTGAGTGAATTTTTATGTTTTTCTTTCCCCTGTTCAATCATTTGCTTCCAGTAGAAATTTTCTACCAGGATCCTCTGTCCATGGGATTCTCCAGGCAAGAATACTGGAGTGGGTTGCCATTTCCTTCTCCAGGGGATCTTCCCAACCCAGGGATATAACCTGGGTCTCCCGCATTGCAAGTAGACCTTTTAACCTCTGAGCTACCAGGGAAGCCCAATCTACTAAGTGGGACACAGCAATTATATATTTTGTTTAGTTAAATGACAGGTAATATTTTAAATATATACACACACACATATGTACATATACACATACACATACATACATAGTTAGGGCTTCCCTTGTGGCTCAGCTGGTAAAGAATCCACCTGCAAAGTGGGAGATCTGGGTCTGATCCCTGAGTTGGGAAGATCCCCTGGAGAAGGGAAAAGCCACTGCAGTATTCTGGCCTGGAGAATTCCATGGACTGTATAGTCCATGGCATCACAAAGAGTTGGATATGACTGAACAACTTTCACTTTCATATACATAATTTAGCTACTAGACTATTGAAATAATAAGACAGTATATCTTATCATCAGTATTTTACTACACCTGAAATTTTTAAGAGTTATCATGCCTAGAATTATGAATATAGACTTTAAAATACCCATCACTCAATATGTTGGCTTGTATGTGAAATAATTTTAATCAATAGAAAAAAGGAAAATATGAGATCAATCCATAATCTACAATTAACTAGTTTTGTGACTAAGCTTGCTTGAGATTCAATTTTCTTTTATGGATTATAATAAGATTGTTTGACACTGTCATTGAGCAAATAAAATGATATATGCACAATGGGTTGGAAGTTATAGTGTTATAAAATATTTATTTAAATATGTGCTGAGATTTCCCTAGTTGCTGAGAATAAAGTGATAAATAAAACAGATGTGGATGGAGATTGTTTTCTGTAACCAAGAATACAGTCTAGTAAGATAAGCAACAATTTTTAATAGGATTTTCTACACTTGCTATTTTCATCCTTTCACCTTCTCTCTTCTCAGCGGCAACTTAAAAGTCCTGTCACTCTGATCTAACCACCTTTATCATTCTTTTTTTGTAACTGAATCTAACAGAGCATTGGATATTATTAACTTATTTATTAAATGTCCTCTTTTCATTCTTTCTACCTGAATTAATCAGAGTTCTCCAGAGAAACAGAACTGATAGTTTACATATAAACAAAACAGTCTAAAAATAATTTCAATAAATAGCAGATAACACTGTAAATTTTTTATTGATTTTGCACTGTATTTTAAAGTTATTTTTTGTTTCTTTGTTTTTCCTTAAAGTTATTTACTTCCAGTTAGTTAGAGAAACATACAGCAAAAGTGGAATTCTAAGGAATTGACTCATATGATTATGGAAGCTGACAAATCCCAAGATCTGCAGCTGGCCAGCTAGAGACCCAGGAGTGCTGATTATACAATTTCAATCTAAGTCCAAAAGCCTGAGACTGGAAGAGGAGATGATGGAGCTCCAATCTGAAGGCTGGCAGCCTTGAGACTCAGAGAAAGCCAGTGTTTCAGTTTGAATCTGAAAGCAGAAAAATCTAATGCCCCAGTTCAATGACAATCAGAGAGGAGAAATTTCCTGTTAGTCACAGGAAGATCTACCATGTTGTTGCATTCAGGCTTTCAAATGATTGCATGAGGCCTATCCATATTATGGACAGCAATTTGTTATATGAAAGTGAAAGTAAAGTCGCTCACTCGTGTCTGAGTCTTTGCAACCCCATGGATTGTAGCCTACTAAGCTCCTCTTTCCATGGGATGTTTCAGGCAATAGTACTAGAGTGGGTTGCCATTTCCTTCTCCAGGGGATCTTCCTGACCCAGGGATCCAACCGGGGTCTCCCGCATTGTGGACAGATGCTTTACCATCTGAGCCAACAGGGAAGTCCTGGTTGTTGTATATATGTATGTAAATTTCATCCAAAGACATACCCAGAATAATGTTAAAATGTCTGGGTACCTCATGGCTCAGTCAGGTTGATCCATGAAATTAACCATTATATTATTGTATGATATTCTCCAGTTTGGCCAATTCTTTTTTTATTAACTAATTTTTTATTGCAGTAGAGTTGCTTTACAATGTTATGTTAGCTCCTACTGCATAACAAAATTAATCTGTCATACACATACATATATCCTCTCCTTTTTGGATTTCCCTCCCATTTAGGTCATCACAGTATATAAAGTAGAGTTCCCGGGGCTATACAGTGTGTCCCCATCAGTTGTCTACTTTGTGTATAATATCAATAGTGTATATGTGTCACTCCCAATCTCCCAGTCCTCTCATTCCACTCCTTTCCCCCTTGGTATCCATACTTTTGTTCTCTATGTCTGAGTCTCTATTTTTCCTCTGTGAATAAGCTCATGTATATCATTCTTGCAGGTTCCACCTATATGCATTAATATATGATATAGTTTTCCTTTCTGATTTTCTTCACTCTGTATGACAGATTTTAGATCCATCCATCTCTCTACAAATGCCCCTATTTGCTCCTTTTTATGACTGAGTAATACTTCATTGTATATATCTACCACATCTTCTTTATCCATTTCCCTATTGATGGACTTTTAATTTGCTTCCATGTCCTGGCTATTGTAAATAGTGCTGTTATGAACACAAGGTACACGTGTCATTTTGAATTATTATTTTCTTTGGGTATATGCTCAATAGTGGGAT
This sequence comes from Budorcas taxicolor, assembly GCF_023091745.1. Taxonomy (NCBI): domain Eukaryota; kingdom Metazoa; phylum Chordata; class Mammalia; order Artiodactyla; family Bovidae; genus Budorcas; species Budorcas taxicolor. Next base: position 48,505,016 of record NC_068929.1, on the reverse strand, counting down.
GCTGGATCATATGGTAGTTCTATTTTTAGTTTTTTAAGGAACCTCTTTATTGTTTTCCACAGTCTGGCCAGTTCTTAATAGACTCTTCTTTCTATGACCATTCTTTAAAGGTTTTTCTTTCCCTGGATTTTCTTTATAAACCCTTTCAGATCTCACATATATGTATAACAGAAAGGATTTGAATAGTTAAGTCAGAATAAAATTAATCCTATTTCTTATTCAGAATCAGCTTTTATGAATTACTGAATGGATACAAACATCAGGCACAAATAAACCATTCTTTTTTAACGTACATGTGGCTCCTGAAATTGCCCCTTTTCTCCCATATTTAAGCATGCTTCATTTTAGAATTAAAAGATGAGGTATTTTACAGCCAATATATGAAGAGACAATGATTATGCAAAAGAGCTGTTTCAAGAAATATATTTCCATAAATCCACAAGCTATGTCTTTTTTGTTTTTGTTTTTGTTTTGTTTTTATAGGAGGAATGATGTAGCAAGAAATATGCTGCTAAAATATTTTATTACTAAAGGATCTTCATTTTTTTTTTTCTGGTGGTAACTAAGATCAATGTCTTTTCCAGAAACACTAATCTTTAGCATGCTCACAAGAAGATTATATTGAAATTATTTTTTTCCCAGAGAGCTTAGACAGATAAGAAATGTGTTTAAAGCCTGCACATGACCTTAAAATAGGAGGATTATCCTAGATTATCTGACTGAGTCCAAGGTAATCACCTGAGTCTTTAAAAGCAGAAGAGGAAAACAGAGGAGTCGGTTGCAAAGATTTGGTAGAAGGGTTGTTGAAAATATCGGAGGGTGAGAGAAATTTGACCCCTCATTGCTATAGGGCTGTCATATAGAAAGCTCAAGAAGGAATACAGGCAGTCTCTAAATGCAATGACTGAGCCCTGGCTGACATTTCACTGAGGCAATGGAAACATAAGTCATAAAATTACAAGACCCAGAACTGGGCCAACAACCTGAATGGGCTTGGGAGCAGATGATTTCCAACACCTCCCCATAAAAGCTTAACATGAGGACTCCTTGATCTTGGCTTTGTGAGATGAGGTGTAGAGGAACTAATCCAGCCAACCAGGGCTTGTGACCTACAGAAATGTGAGATGATAAATTTGTGTTATTTGCATGAGATGAAAGATTTCTGTTAAGTCACGAATTTCATGGTGATTTGATAAGGCAGCAATGGAGAACTAGGGAAATGTTCAAAATTGAACTCATTTTCTTACTGCACGTTTCACCCATTTCTCAACTCTTCTTTTTGCTTTTCCAATCTGATTCATCCAGTTTCTAGATACAAAACCAAGATCATTGTAATTTGATTTATTAGAATCCTTAACCAGTTGTGAAATCCCATCAGTAATAAACTCAAAGCATTTTTTTAAAATTTTTAGTAAGGCAACTATTAAAATTTTTTTTGCCTCCTCCTTTTGTCTATGAAAGAGCCATTTCTCTGTTCCCCCCTCTTTTCCCTTCCCCTCACATTGTCCTGCCAGCCTGTGGGGATAACCTTGTCTATAACCAAGAGAAGTAGGAGGTAGCACAGAGACCACACTATACTTTCACATGGTGCCTCTTCAGGCCCTAGTGGGTGTAGAGTCACACCTCAACCTGGGACACCCAGGCTAGAAGCCAGACTATGGAGGATGAGATGGGGACTGAGGTGCTTTTAGGTGTGGCTGAAAGCTTAAGGCTTTGGGAAGGTGATGGTGGAAGGGTTGAAGAGGGGGTTGTTCTTTCTTAAGAAAGAAGGATAAAGAATTCATGCCACCCAATATCCAAATGAATTGAGGTGTGTGTGTGTGTGTGTGTGTGTGTGTGTGTGTGTGTGTGTGTTCAGTTTTAGATATCAACTGGTGATCTCTTCTTTTGACAAGGTAGAGTTATCTGGGCACCAGTAAATAACTTGACTGCTAGGCACCACCTTTTAAAAATCAAAGACAATGAGTTTAGGAAACAGTGATGTGGATGGTTGTATGGAGAGAACATACAATGTGAGAATTTCATTTCTTATGTTAATGCTCATTGAGAAAGTATCCATACCAAGAGACTCTCAACAATAAAAAAAGACAGGTGTATAATCCTATGACCATAAACATGTGGTCACAACGGCAGAGATAAAAGATGTGCATGTACCTACCAACATGGATTCTTTCTCATAAAGCCTAGTTCAGTCATTGTTTCTGGGGATTCCTCCAAACTAGCATGAAGGAAAGCAACCCTGTGACTTCAATAGGGTAAAATTTTTGAAAGCGAAAGATAGATGTCTTCAGATCTCTCCCATTGTTAAAAGAGAGAAGTTTGACACAAATTTTTAATAGAAGTATGCTTTTCCTGATCGCATTGCCTGTAAAAAACACTACCATCTAAAGACAATTCTTGATCTACTTCTGTGATATTTTGCATAACTTTGCTTATACATAATTCACTCTAATATCAAAGGAAGTGCTCCAATGGAGAAATGGCCACAGAATCCAGTGATACTACTACATACAGTATTACAGGAAACATCCATCCTAATGGTATGTTCAAACAGCATGTCAACAGCTTAGCTAACACAATAGTTCTGGAAAAAAATTTCTTCAAGAATTTTGTCTCTTCTCCACCTGCTAAACCAACAGACAATATATGGTGCAGTCACTTCAGTAGCTATTTAAAAACAGTTCCAGGGGCCAGAAAATGGTTTACTGCCACTGCAACTTTAGTGTCTGCAAGATTTGAGGTCCTTTTAGATTTCATGTCTTCTACCAAAAAGCACTGTTCAGTTTAAAGCCATCACCTGATCACTTCTTCCTACTGAATGGCAAAAGGGATAAAAAAAAGAGAAGATAATTTACCAACAGACTCCAATGACATGAGGATCTAGAATTTTTTTAACAGAATAGGGGCAATCTGAAACCAGTAGGATTAATTTTGCATTTTTGATGCCTCTATGCTCACAAGCAAAAGACTGAAATTACAGCAAATTCATCTTCAAAAGAAAAAGTAACTATGTCCTCAGAACTCTCTGTGATTAAGTTCTAGATTATACCAAAAGGCTTGTAATCCTACCAGCTAAAGTGTCACCAGACTGTGAAGAAAACACACAAAAAGTAAGAAAAGAGAGAGGTATGTATCAATACATACATTGCTACAGAAGCAATACATATTGCTAGAGCATCAAAGACTCTAATTTGTTTCACCAGCTTTCTTGCATTCAGATGCTTGTATCTTTCCTTTTCTCCCTTGCTTTTCACCTCTTTTCTTTTCACAGCTATTTGTAAGGCCTCCCCAGACAGCCATTTTGCTTTTTTGCATTTCTTTTCCTGGCGATGGTCTTGATCCCTGTCTCCTGTACAATGTCACGAACCTCCGTCCATAGTTCTTCAGGCACTCTGTCTATCGAATCTAGGCCCTTAAATCTATTTCTCACTTCCACTGTATAATCATAAGGGATTTGATTTAGGTCATACCTGAATGGTCTAGTGATTTTCCCTACTTTCTTCAATTTAAGTCTGAATTTGGCAGTAAGGAGTTCATGATCTGAGCCACAGTCAGCTCCTGGTCTTGTTTTTGTTGACTGTATCTTTGGCTACAAAGAATATAATCAATCTTATTTCGGTGTTGACCATCTGGTGATGTCCGTGTGTAGAGTCTTCTCTTGTGTTGTTGGAAAAGGGTTTTTGCTATGACCAGTGCATTTTCTTGGCAAAATTCTGTTAGTCTTTGCCCTGCTTCATTCCGCATTCCAGGCCAAATTTGCCTGTTACTCCAGGTGTTTCTTGACTTCCTACTTTTGCGTTCCACTCCCCTATAATGAAAAGGACATCTTTTTGGGGTGTTAGTTCTAAAAGGTCTTGTAGGTCTTCATAGAATTGTTCAACTTCAGCTTCTTCAGCATTACTGGTTGGGGCATAGACTTGGATTACCATGATATTGAATGGTTTGCCTTGGAGACAAATAGAGATCATTCTGTCGTTTTGGAGATTGCATCCAAGTACTGCATTTCAGACTCTTTTGTTGACCATGATGGCTACTCCATTTCTTCTGAGGGATTCCTGCTCACAGTAGTAGATATAATGGTCATCTGAGTTAAATTCACCCAGTCCAGTCCATTTTAGTTTGCTGATTCCTAGAATGTCAACGTTCACTCTTGCCATTTCTTATTTGACCACTTCCAATTTGCCTTGATTCATGGACCTGACATTCCAGGTTCCTATGCAATATTGCTCTTTACAGCATTGGACTTTGCTTCTATCACCAGTCATATCCAGAGCTGGGTACTGTTTTTTGCTTTGGCTCCATCCATTCATTCTTTCTGAAGTTATTTCTCCACTGATCTCCAGTAGCATATTGGTCACCTATTGACCTGGGGAGTTCCTCTTTCAGTGTTCTATCATTTTGCCTTTTCATACTGTTCATGGGGTTCTCAAGGCAAGAATACTGAAGTGGTTTGCCATTCCCTTCTCCAGTTGACCACATTCTGTCAGACCTCTCCACCATGACCCACCCATCTTGGGTTGCCCTGCGGGCATGGCTTGGTTTCATTGAGTTAGACGAGGCTGTGATCCTAGTGTGCTTAGATTGACTACTTTTCTGTGAGTATGGTTTCAGTGTGTCTGCCCTCTGATGCCCTTTTGCAACACCTACCAATTTACTTGGGTTTCTCTTACCATGGGCATGGGGTATCTCTTCACAGCTGCTCCAGCAAAGCACAGCTGCTGCTCCTTACCTTGGACGAGGGGTATCTCCTTACCGCCGCCCTTCCAGACCTTCAACATGGGATAGCTCCTCTAGGCCCTCCTGTGCCCCCGTAGCCACCACTCCTTGGGTTGTGCCTCCTGGTCACCGCCACTGGCCTCGGACGCGGGGTGTCTCCTCCTTACCAGAGAATAGCAAGAAGAGATAAGAAAGCCTTCTTCAGTGATCAATGCAAAGAAATAGAGGAAAATAACAGAATGAGAAAGACTAGAGATCTCTTCAAGAAAATTAGACATACCAAGGGAACATTTCATGCAAAGATGGGGTCGATAAAGGACAGAAATGGTATGGACCTAACAGAAGCCGATGATATTAAGAAGAGGTGGCAAGAATGCACAGAAGAACTGTACAAAAAATATCTTCTCGACCCAGATAATCATGATGATGTGATCACTAATCTAGAGCCAGACATCTTGGAATGTGAAGTCAAGTGGGCCTTAGAAAGCATCACTATGAACAAAGCTAGTGGAGGTGATGGAATTCCAGTGGAGCTGTTTCAAATCCTGAAAGATGATGCTGTGAAAGTGCTGCACTCAATAGGCCAGCAAATATGGAAAACTCAGCAGTGGGCACAGGACTGGAAAAGGTCAGTTTTCATTCCAATCCCAAAGAAAGGCAATGCAAAAGAATGCTCAAACTACCACACAATTACACTTATCTCACATGCTAGTAAAGTAATGCTCAATATTCTCCAAGCCAGGCTTCAACAATATGTGAACTGTGAACTTCCTGATGTTCAAGGTGGTTTTAGAAAAGGCAGAGGAACCAGATATCAAACTGCCAACATCTGCTGGATCATGGAAAAAGCAAGAGAGTTTCAGAAAAACATCTATTTCTGCTTTATTGATTGTGTGAAAGCCTTTGACTCTGTGGATCACAATAAACTGTGGAAAATTCTGAAAGAGATGGGAATCCCAGATCACCTGACCTGCCTCTTGAGAAATCTATATGCAGGTCAGGAAGCAGCAGTTAGAACTGGACATGGAACAACAGACTGGTTCCAAATAGGAAAAGGAGTATGTCAAGGCTGTATATTGTCACCCTGCTTATTTAACTTCTATGCAGAGTACATCATGAGAAATGCTGGACTGGAAGAAACACAAGCTGGAGTCAAGATTGCCGGGAGAAATATCAATAACCTCAGATAAACAGATGACACCACCCTTATGGCAGAAAGTGAAGAGGAACTCAAAAGCATCTTGATGAAAGTGAAAGAGGAGAGTGAAAAAGTTGACTTAAAGTTCAATATTCAGAAAACGAAGATCATGGCATCCGGTTCCATCACTTCATGGGAAATAGATGGGGAAACAGTGGAAACAGTGTCTGACTTTATTTTTTTAGGCTCTGAAATAACTGTAGATGGTGACTGCAGCCATGAAATTAAAAGATGCTTACTCCTTGGAAGAAAAGTTATGACCAACCTAGATAGCATATTCAAAAGCAGAGACATTATTTTGCCAACTAAGGTCCGTCTAGTCAAGGCTATGGTTTTTCCTGTGGTCATGTATGGATGTGAGAGTTGGACTGTGAAGAAGGCAGAGAGCCAAAGAATTGATGCTTTTGAACCGTGGTGTTGGAGAAGACTCTTGAGAGTGTCTTGGACTGCAAGGAGATCCAACCAATCCATTCTGAAGGAGGGCAGCCCTGGGATTTCTTTGAAAGGAGTGATGCTAAAGCTGAAACTCCAGTACTTTGGCCACCTCATGTGAAGAGTTGACTCTTTGGAAAAGATTCTGACGCTGGGAGGGATTGGGGGCATGAGGAGAAGGGGAAGACCGAGGATGAGATGGCTGGATGGCATCGCTGACTCGATGGACATGAGTCTGAGTAAACTCCAGGAGTTGGTGATGGACAGGGAGGCCTGGCATGCTGCCATTCATGGGGTCGCAAAGAGTCGGACACGACTGAGCAACTGAACTGAACTGAACTGAGCTGAACTGAACTGAACTGAGCTTTCTTGCACTAAGTCTTTGAAGATATTGGGGCTACCATTTTTCCTATGTCTCACATATTGTTTAGATTTCACAGAATGACAAGGCATATCTGAGCAGTGCAGATGTGAAGTGTATCTGATACTGGATTTGCACCACTACGATTCTCTGTCTCACCTGTATGTTTGCTTGTTTGTTTTCTTCTACCTACTGCATCCAAATTTGTAAGGGTAACAATCAGCTTCATGTTGCAATATGACTATATCCTTCCTCAGGTTCATGCAGTCCAGATGTGGAAGGATGTTAATTACTCCTGGGGAGAATTTTTGATGAACTGGAGATGAATGCATGTGAAAAAATGCTTCCATCTTTCTTTGGAATATTTGTTACAGCTTCTTAAGTGCTATTGTGAGATCAGAAAGGCATCCATTTAATACAGCACAAATTTGCACTCTTTCTCATCCTTTCCTTAAAATGTTCTTCCTAATTTCTCATAATATTTGGATTACATTCCCCAATAATGTTGGTTTAGAAGTATGGAGGGTTTTTTTTTTTTTTTTAACTTCCATGTTTTTCCAACTCTGTAAAAATAATTCCAGACCCTTATGATAACTGGTGGAGAAGAAAATGACAACCCACTCGAGTATTCTTGCTAGAGAATCCCATGGACAGAGGAGACTGGTGGACTACAGTCCATGGGGTTGTAAAAAAGTCAGACATATCTGAGGGACTTAACAAAAGAAACAAAAAAAGATAACTGGAGCCTACCTGTAGTGTATTCCTATTAGCTTTTCTTCTAGTCATTTTGAAGACAAAAATCATAGTAAAACAAAATAAAATGTTATATTCAGAGTAAAAGATATAAAATGATTCCAAGAGTAAGTAAATATAAGTAGAAACAGATATCTTAGAATTTTGAAAACTAAACTGAAGGTATTAGCTCATAAGCAACTAGAGATTCATTGATAATTTTTAAATTTGGAAGTCACATTTTGAAAGTTGCTACTTAGAGAAATTAAATGTTCATTTAGGAAGGAATGATTCAGAAAATGATTTGTGTATAGTTGCCAGAAGAGAGGCTATTTCAGTAATCCAGGTGTGAGATGATGAGCTCCAGAACCAAGGTGGTGGGAGTTAGCAAGTAAATAAAATGACACATTTACAGACATTTGGAGAGAGAGATTGACAAAATGTGAATGCCTATAAAGAGTAAGTGATGAAAGAAGAAAGTGCAGTAAAAATAACTAGGCGCATCAAACTGTGCACAAATTATTTGTTTTCTGAAATGCATATTTTTCTGTTTCATGAAGCAGATGACCATATTTTAAGAAGTGGCTGTCATTCAGATAAAAATATAGTTTTAGCATTCTATAAGCTTATTGGAAAAGAGATATTAACTGAGAGTTAATTTTAGGCCATGAATTTGGCCAGGTCTAGTGAAGGAGTAACAATGAATAAAACAGGCAAAAACAATTCCTGTTTTATTTGTCATTTACATCCATTGGATCATAGAAAAATTAAGAGAATTCCAAAAAACATCTAATTCTGCTTCATTAATTACACTAAAACCTTTGACTGCATGAATCACAACAAACTGTGGAAAATTCTTCAAGAGTTGGGAATACCAGATCACCTTACCTGCCTCCTGAAAAATCTGTATGCAGTTCAAGAAGCAACAATTAGAACCAGACATGGAAAAACAGACGGGTTTCTAATTGGGAAAGGTATACATCAAGGCTGTATATTGTCACCCTGCTTATTTAACTTATATGCAGAGTACATCATGTGAAATGCTGAGCTGGATGAAGCACAAGCTGGAATCAAGATTTCGGGGAGAAATATCAATAACTTTAGATATGCAGATGACACCACACTTATGACAGAAAGTGAACAGGAACTGCTGAGAAGGGGATGACAGAAGATGATATGGTTGGATGGCATCACAGACTGGATAGACATGAGTTTGAGCAAGCTCTGGGGGTTGGTGATGGATAAGGAGGCCTGACATGTTCCAGTCCATGGATTCACAAAGGGTCAAACATGACTGAGTGACTCATCTGAACTGAATTCTAAGGGGGAGACAAATCAAGATGCTTGATTTACATAATATTTTAGAAGATTATGAATATAATAGAAAAAAAGACAGAGCTTACTAAGTAGGATCACAAGTGCTAGAAGGCAGGAAATTCAGAGCAGGGTGATTAGGATAAGCCTCTCTGAGAGGGGATATTGGAACCAAGCCTAGAAGCAAGCCAGTGAGGTAGTTGGAAAAGAGCCCTCAGAGCTGAACGAACAGCTAAGAAATTTCTAAGGCAGGATATTCAGAAAGGAAGAGCAGCCAGCTCAAAATGCTTCCACTGGCAGAACTCAGACAATCTGAGTTTCTAAAAGCTGTGTCCATGAGTCTTTGAGCACATTCCTGATCTCTGAAACACAAAATTAGTGGAGACTTACTTGGTACTTTTCATTCTCCAGACCTGAAATCAATTATTTATCAAAGAAATCAGTTTACAAAACAGTGGACTGAATTGGAATCTTGTCATGCTCACTGTTGGAGTGGGGTCTTTTCTTCTGTGCTTTTCTCTTTCACCTATAAATTGATTATACTTTCAACTCCACCCTTCCCAACACCAATGTTCATGTGTGCACGTTCAGTTGTTTCCAACTCTTTGCAACCCCATGGACTGTAACTCCACCAGGCTCCTTTATCTGTGGGATTTCCCAGGCAAGAATGTCAGAGTGGATTGCCATCCCCTTCTTAAAGGAATCTTCCTGACCCAGGAATCAAACCCGAGTCTCCTGCATTGCAAGCAGATTTTTTACTGCTGAGCCACCAGGATAGTCCCTAATTGGACCATAATGGTTTTACAATCTTGTATTAGTTTCTGCTGTACAACGAGGTGAATCAGCAATATGAAAGCATATATCACCTCCATTTTAAGTCCTCCTTCCACTCCAGGACAGGGAGGCCTGTCGTGCTGTGGTTCATGGGGTCGCAAAGAGTTGGACACGACTGAGCAACTGACCTGAACTGAACTGAACCCCTCCAAACACATCCCATCCATTTAGGTCACCACGGAGAATTAGCCAGAATGCTATGTGTTATACAGCAGCTTCCCACTAATTATCTATTTTACACAAGATAGTGTGTATATATATATATATATACACACACACGAAAAAGATGTCCTTTTCAATATAAGGGACTGGAATTCAAAAGTAGGAAGTCAAGAGATACCTGGAGTAACAGGCAAATTTGGCCTTGGAGTGCAAAATGAAGGAGGTCAAAGACTAACAGAGTTTTGCCAAAAGAACACACTGGTCATAGTAAACACTATCTTCCGATAACACAAGAGAAGACTCAACACATGACATCAACAGATGGCCAATACCAAAAACAGATTGATTGTATTCTTTACAGGGGAAGATGGAAAACTCTATACAGTCAGCAAAAATAAGACGCGGAGCAGACTGTGGCTCAGATTATGAACTTCTTATGGCCAAACTCAGACTTAAATTGAAGAAAGTAGGGAAAATCACTAGACCATTCCAGTATGACCTCAATAAAATCCCTTATGATTATACAGTGGAAGTGATAAATAGATTTAAGGGCCTAGATTCGATAGACAGAGTGCCTGAAGAACTATGGATGGAGGTTCATGACATTGTACAAGAGGCAGTGATCAAGATCATCCTCAAGAGAATTAAATCCAAAAAGGTAAAATGGTAGTCTGAGGAGGCCTTGCAAATAGCTGTGAAAAGAAGAGACGCACAAAGCAAAGGAGAAAAGGAAAGATATAAGCATCTGAATGCAGAGTTCCAAAGAATAGCAAGGAGAGATGAAAAAGTCTTCCCCAGTGATCAATGCAAAGTAATAGAGGAAAACAACAGAATGGGAAAGACTAGAGCTTTCTTCAAGAAAATTAGTGATACCAAGGGAACATTTCATGCAAAGATGAGCTCAATAAAGGACAGAATCGATATGGGCCTAACAGAAGCAGAAGATATTAAGAAGAGGTGGCCAGAATACACAGAAGAACTATACAAAAAAGATCTTCACGACCCAGATAATCATGATGATGTGATCACTAATCTAGAGCCAGACATCCTGGAATGTGAAGTCAAGTGGGCCTTAGAAAGCATCACTATGCACAAAGCTAGTGGAGGTGATGGAATTCCAGTAGAGCTATTTCAAATCCTGAAAGATGATGCTGTGAAAGTGCTGCACTCAATAGGCCAGCAAATTTGGAAAACTCAGCAGTGGCCACAAGACTGGAAAAGGTCAGTGTTCCTCCCAATCCGAAAGAAAGACAATAGAAAGAATGCTCAAACTACTGCACAATTGCACTTACACACTAGCAAAATTCTCCAAGCCACGCTTCAACAGTATAGGAATCGTGAGCTTCCAGATGTTCACGCTGGATTGAGAAAAGGCAGAGGAACTAGAGATCAAATTGCCAACATTCACTGGATCATTGAAAAACCAAGAGAGTTCCAGAAAAACATCTATTTCTGCTTTATTGAGTATACCAAAGCCTTTGACTGCATGGATCACAAAAACTGTGGAAAATTCTGAAAGAGATGGGAATACCAGACTACCTGACTTACCTCCTGAGAAATCTGTATGCAGGTCAAAAAGCAACAGTTAGAACTGTATATGGAACAACAGACTGGTTCCAAATCTGCAAAGGAATACATCAATGCTGTATATTGCCACTCTGCTTATTTTACTTATATGCAGAGTACATCATGAGAAATGCCAGGCTGGATGAGGCACAAGCTGAAATCAAGATAGCTGGGAGAAATGTCAATAATCTCAGATATGCAGATGACACCACACTTATGGCAGAAAGTGAATAGGAACTACTGAGCCTCTTGATGAAAGTGAAAAAGGTGAGTGAAAAAATTGACTTAAAACTCAATGTTCACAAAACTAAGATCATGGCATCCTGTCCGATCACTTCATGGCAAATAGATGGAGAAACAATGGAAACAGTGACAAAGTTTATTTTGGGGGCAGCTCCAAAATCACTGCAGATGTGACTGTGGCCATGAAATTAAGACACTTATTCTTTGGAAGAAAAGCTATAACCAACCTAACAGCATATTAAAAAGCTTTGTCAACAAAGGCTCATCTAGTCATAACTCTGTTTTTTCCATTAGTCATGTATGGATGGGAAAGTTGGACTATAAATAATGCTGAGTGTTGAAGAATTGATGCTTTTGAACTGTGGTTTTGGAGAAGACTCTTGAGAGTCACTTGGTCTGCAAAGAAATCCAACCAGTCAATCCTAAAGGAAATCAGTCCTGAATATTCATTGGAAGGACTGATGCTGAAGCTGAAACTCCAATACTTTGGCCATCTGATGCAAAGAACTGACTCATTGGAAAGTCCTTGATGCTGGGAAAATTGAAGGTGGGAGGAGAAGGGGATGACAGGATGAGATGGTTGGGTGGGGTCAACAACTTGATGGACATGAGTTTGAGTAAGCTCGTGGGGGGAGTTCATGATGGACAGAGAAGCCTGGTGTGCTGCAGTTCATGAAATCAAAAAAGTCAGACATGAGTGAGCCACTGAACTATACTGATCTGATTTGTAGCAAGGACAGCACTTCAGCCAATCAGCAATGTTGCATCACAAGATGTTTCCTAGCCCTGTCCTTTTCTCCCCTCTTTTGCTTAATGATCAGTCAGATTTAAAATCTGTTCATTTTAAGAGAAATACAGTGATCCTGTCTCTCTTGCCTTGAAGTTCTAAGCTTTAGTTAGAAACTCTTCAGTTTTCTGTAGTGATCAGATAAATACTCATCTCACAATCTCTACACATACTGTTCTATCCTGTTGTGTCTCCTGTCTACCTAGGTTAATTACTTGAGCATCTCATCTTCTGGGGTCTCTTCATAGCCCTCACGTTTATTTGAAGTCCACAATTAGTGTGTGCTTCTGACATACTCTGTATACTGTACACTACTTTAAAATTCATATAAATCCATTATTGAATCCAGATCTTTACAATACAGTAAATTCACTGAGGTCACAGAGGGTATTGTCTTGTTTAAAATCCCCTAAGTGCTTAGAACTCTGTAAGTCAAATTTAGTCAAATCATTGACTGATATATTTTAACTGTTCTTCCTAGAGTGTCTAAAGTACATAAATTTGTTACTCAGAAATATAATGCTTATTATGCCCACATACAAATGTGTATTTCATCTCAAATAGTCTATTTGAGGTAGAGGCTCATTTGACTCTTTTTTTGACATTATGGCAAGGTTTCTGGCTTTCTGATATTTGTCTCTATTTTACTCACTTGAAAAGCAGGAAGAAATTGGAGAATATTTGTCAAATTTCATGCCTGCTTATCAGCAATTCTTCTGGTGCTTTAAGTGGAAGAGAGGAGAAACATCCACAGAAATAAATCACTTAATTCTTGCCTTTACTACTTCTAGAAGCAATGAGATCAATTGTATATAAGAGGCAAAATAGTATGTTAATAGCACCTTTTATTCAGGAATGTCAACCAAGTGGCCAATTTTCATTTGCTACAGCATTATGCGAACCTGTTCTATATCTGTCTTAAAATATAACAGACACAATAATCACTGCTATTAATTATGATTGAAGATCTATTCCACATATTATTAGAAGTAACTTTTATGAATTATTTAATGTCAAAGGGTCAATAGAAACTATTCAATAGATTATAAATCAGCAACTTTTTATTGAAGACCTACTATGGGCAATAAAAATTCTAGGTCAATCATAGTCAACAAAAAAAAAATGGATATAAAAATTCATGCTCTGGAATTTGAATTTTAGCATGGGAAATAGTAACAAAATGAATAAATTAGTTGAATAGTGTATTGGAAGATGTTATGAGATATAAAGAAATATCTTGCATTGGGTTTGTGGGAGTGATTGTGTTGCAAAGAAGAAAGAATTCTGACTCTGTGTTGGAACTGTTTCTTTGATTTGCTTTTCATCATTATTGTTATTAATCATACATAATGGCCTACTCCAAAGGACCCTGCCCCTCTGCCTGACTGTTAAACTAGAGTGCATTTTTTCAGAACCCTGTCTGCCTGCAGTTGGCAGGAAGAAAGAAATTAACACATCCCCAGCCTTAGGCTTGCCATTCTAGGAGATATTTGCAAGATTAATGGCCTTTTTATTTTGTTTCTTCACCTCTCTTCCACCTCTGTTCTATAGAAGAACGTGACATCTAGACTTTAAAAGAGATGGTTATTTTGAGACATTAGTCTGCAATCTTCTCAGTTGGCTCTCTTTCTGACCAAAGTTGTATTCCTTCCTTCAATACCTGGTTTTTTGGATTCATTGGTCTGTCCTGTGGTGAGCAGAGTGATCTTGGACTCCTTAACAGCTGTGATAAAGATTCTCTAGTTGAACAAACTCTATTCAGGCTTCTGTGAACTCTCTTCTCAAAATAATCCTGACTTTTGGACTTCCAGGATCATCTATGCGTTGCCCAATTTTAGCAAAACTCTTGCTAATCCAGTTTAGCCAGATCCTTGATAATTAATCTGGTTCCATGTACTCCACCTTCCCCAGGTAATGTCTGATTACTCTGGCCTGCTTTCATCAAGAAGTCCATTAACTAGGTTTATTCAGAATCCCTCCTCACCTCTGATGATTTCTCTAGTCATTTTCCATCTTATTCCTTGGCTATAAATTTCCATTTTTCCTTATTCTATATGAAATTGAGCCCAATCTCCTCAATAATTAATCTTTCTTGGTGAGAATAGTGCAAATTTCCTATACCATTTGCAAAACGAGAGAAAAAGTATTGTCCTATTAATTTCATATATGGATTCTACATTTTCCTCACATGCTTTTTTAAACCTTTATTTACAGTGTATCTTCATGAACAGATTTTCTTTAAGTTTTTTATGTTGATAAGAATTGCAATTTTTCTACTACAGTTATGTTTTATTGCTTTTCTAAAGGAAAACTTCATCTTGAATCATCAAATATTCTGCTGTAATTCTTTCTAAAATATACATATTCTTTCTAAAATTATTTTCCATGGTAAATTAGAACAAAGTGAATTTTGAAGTCATTTTGTCTAAGTTCATTACATGGGGATGTAGTAATGAGTGCAGAAAATGCTACTAAAATACAATGAAAAGTGAATATTAAGCTGCAATCACAAGTTTACAGTTCTTCCTATAGATTCATTGAATACAGGTTATTTACTAGGGCTATATGCCAAAGAGCATAGAGACACAAAATAATGTGAAATATAGCAATTTTTTTTTCATTTTTTTAGGCATGTGAGAAATTTATATTTCCTGCCACATCAGTAAACAAGGATTTCACAGTCATCAGTGTTTGTAGCACTCCAATGTTAATTCCTAAGCCTTGAGGGCACTCAGGAAGGAGAAGAATGCCTGTGATCTGGCACCCATTGGACTGCAGCCATTCGCTATGATGGGCCCCAAGGAAAGCCTCACCATAGAGAATGGCTGCAGTCTGATGGCTGCCAGATCACAGACAAGGAAGTGCACTCATCTTCTCTCGGTAAAGAATCTGCCTGCAATGCAGGAAACCCAGGTTCAATTCCTGGGTCAGGAATATCCCCTGGAGAAGGAAATGGCAACCCACTGCAGTATTTTTGCCTGAAAAGTGCTATGGAGAGAGGAGCCTGACAGGCTACATTCACGGGGTTGCAAGAGTAGGACACGACTTAGTGACTAAATCACCACCAAGGAGGTCCAGGATGTGAAAAACATAGGAAACCGGCCCCAGGTAGGTGAGGTAGACATCAAAGGAACAATTTCAGTGAACTCAGACTCTTGCATCATCCCACATATAGAAAAGTGCTAAATTCCATAACTTGGGGTAACTGGTTTTCTTTAATTAACAATATATATATATATATATATATATATATATATATATATATATATATATGTATATAATGTTTAGACTACCTGTAGAATTTCTATGTAACCTGGCCCCTCCCACCACCTCCTCAGAGCAGTTCTCTCAGTGCTACTTGAGATGCTGCCCCTGGGTTTAAGTCCTAAAAATTTCTGCCAAATAAGACAACTCTCAACTTATAGGTGGTGAATACTTTTTAAGTAGACACATATATATTTGTCAGGTTTAAAGGATAGAACATGTTTAACAGTTTGTTACCTTGACTTATAATTCTAAAAACTTGTATATATGGTATGTGAGCTTGCATCTGTTTCTTCAGACTTCATAATTGTTCAGAACAAGTCTGTTTCTCTGTGGAAAAATTAATAACAACAAAAACAACTAGTGTGTGTGTATGTGTGTGTGTGTGTGTATAGATATTTGTATTCATAGTATGATTAAACAGTGAAATATTTATATTAAAAACATCCAAGAGAAAGTGAAAATATAAATCAACAATTAACAGATAAATATTAAGAAGTATAGTCACATATAATCAGAGTGATTTACAAAATAAATTATTTCTAACTAGAGGCTACATTCTATCAGCTACTTTCCCTTAACAATAAAATATTTAGAACTATTGTCATTACACATCTAATCAAATAATTTTGTGCTATCTTTGTAAAGAATTATGTGTTTGGAAAACAATCTAGAATTCAGAAGACTTTCTAAACCTCAAATTGAAGGCAATAGGAAATAAAACTGTCATAATCGCTATTTAATATTATACTTGGAAGTATTTCAACACTTAAAAATTCATATGTGATCACTAAAGAATGGAATGAATGGGTTTATTTATTTTGTGGGAAGAATGTTCTAAATAGCTCTGTTTCATAATTTGTTGTTGTTGAGTAGCTAAGTTGTGCCTGACACGTTGTGACCCCATGGACTTTAGCTGGTCAGGCTCCTCAGGTAAATCCAATCCCCTGACTTGGGATATCCCAGGTAAGAACACTGTGTAGATTGCTATTCTCTTCTTCAAGGGATTTTCCCATCTAGCGATGGAACCTGCATCTTCTGTATTAGCAGGTAGTCTCTGCCACAGAGCAACCAGTGAATTTCATACTTATTTTTAACAAATAAATTCAACTTTGTAATATAATATTTTAACAATGCAGAGGGAAGAATTTTGTTTTCAAAATTCAGATAATATTATAAAATGCAATGAAGTATTAACATAATAAATGTTTAGAAACCTTAAAAACATTTCCCATATTTTAACATGTCTGTACAATATTGGTGTGTGTGTGTGTGTGTGTAATTAATCCTTAGAAAAGGTAGATGATAATGAATAAAAAAGTGAGTATTTTCATCAAAAACATTATTCTTAAGGGATATTAAGAATATTGCTATTATTTTATTATCAGTATTTTATTTTTAAATTTTAGTATCAATCTGATTGGACCAGTGCTAACTTGGCCAAAATAACCAGTACAGTAAAGTATTCTGTTATTCTCCCAGTAAGTGTTGTGTGCTTTTTTGGTCTTTGACAGAATCAAGTATGGCCATATTTCTCCATGGTTTCCTAAATCTAGATTACTTCACAACTTTCCAAAATGATCCCAGCATCTCTATATGGGGTCTTATCTTTGTGTCCACTGTATAGTAATGCGAGTTCTGTATCTATTACATTGCAGAGACAAGGGCTATTATTAATTTCAAGTGATTTTTCAGCTATAATTATTCCAAGTTGTCTATACTAAATAAAATAAATGCAGATATGTAAGAAAATAAGTAATATTATTATATGTGATTTTCCTTCCTGACAGATATGACCTAAATTAAATATGTATTCAAATAAACAATGGAGAAGGAAATGGAAACCCACTCCAGTATTCTTGCCTGGAGAATCTTCATGGACAGAGGTGTCTGGTGGGCTACAGTCCATGGGGTTGCAAAGAGTCAGACACGACTGAGTGACTAAGCACAAATAAACAAAAAATGAATCATAAATATTGGTATCAGAAGAGTAATTTTTAGTTTAATTAATAAACTTTCCAAAATCATTTAGTCATTCATTCTTTAAATGCCACATTCCTGAAAATGTGCACAGAAATCTCTTCACCCAATTAAACACAAGTCAAATAAATTAGAATTATTTTTGGATTTCTTGAGGTTTATTACTTACATGTCTCAAGCTAGGCTAGATTTGGACTGGGTAATTGAAGCATTATTATATAGCAGTCAAATTAGTGCTCAATACCTTTCATTCCACTCTGAATTTTTATATAGAAATAAAGCAAAATAAGACTATGGTAGGTCATGGACTTCATGATGTACACTTTCTTATTTTCTTTGAGGAAAATACTTAGATTTATTCATCTTTAAACAAATAAAGCATATATAAGTTAACTGGTAGACACACTTTAAATGAAACCAGAAAACATAATCTACAAAAAGCTAAAATGAAGGAAGATTTCTCTGAAAAACTAAGTGATGAAAATAAACAGGTCATGGGAGATAATTCCACAGAATGTTAAGAGCAAAACAAACAAGTCATTAGAACTAAAAAGGCCAGCATCACACAATGACTGGGTGATTTCTGGGCTGCCAAAAAGTCTGTGCTACCCTTTCTAATGTCGTTAGGGAAAATGGAAAATGTCCCTTATAGCTGGTAAAATTGTTGTCTATGACACATTTGTAAAATAATATAGATGTATATATCTTCTTTCCAAAAACATAGTAAGCATTTTAGATCCATAAAATAATTACTGGTTATAAACAGTCCAACTAATGAGAGACTTAAAAGTATCTAGGGAATGACAATTCTTTGAGAGTGAGTGAGTGAGTGAGTGAAAGTTGTGCAGTGTGTCCATGGAATTCTCTAGGCCAGAATACTGGGATGGGTAGCATTTCCCTTCTCCAGGGGATCTTTCCAACCCAGGGATCGAACCCAGGTTTCCCGCATTTCAGGCAGATTCTTTACCAGCTGAGCCACAGGGGAAGCCCATTCTAAAACAAAATTGCTTCTGATTATTTTGAACATATTTTCAGTCAGAAAAAAATTTGCTCTAAAGTCATTTCCAAAACCATCTCTGAAGCAAAGCAGCAGCCCAAACACTTTTGGCTCTGGCATAGTATTTCACTACAGTATTAGCATTTCAATTACAAAATAACAGGGCTTCACCATCTAGGGGATTAACTGCATACACAATGATTTATTTAAGAGTACTTCCAGTTTTACAGTAAGAAGTTACATTAAAAATCTGTCTTTCAGAAGACAATACAAATTTCTCAATTGTTTTGGGAAATCTTCACTTCCTCCCAGAGGCCATTGTCTATATACTGTGAAAATGAATGGGAATTTAAGAAAGACGTGTTATTATCTCATGAACAAGTAAGAACTGAAGTTAAAAAGTACATAGAATTTAAAAGACAGTAAAAACCATCATACAAAACTCATTAAACTCTACCACATTTTTTTTTAAGAACAGTTTTATTTTTTTATTTTATTTTTTAAGTTAAATTTCATTTCTTAGCCATGCCATGAAGCTTGTGAAATCTTAGTTCCCCCACCAGGGATTGAACCTGGACTCTGGCAGTGAAAACGCTGAATCCTAACCACAGGACAGCCAGGGAATTCCCTTTAGAGCAGTTTTAGATTCACAGCAATCTTTCTGTTCTATTTTTCCATTGCCCTATACATATGTATATCAAAATAAAAAGTTTAAAAAAGCCACTTG
Organism: Budorcas taxicolor; assembly: GCF_023091745.1. Lineage (NCBI taxonomy): Eukaryota > Metazoa > Chordata > Mammalia > Artiodactyla > Bovidae > Budorcas > Budorcas taxicolor. The sequence goes on along the minus strand of NC_068929.1, from coordinate 48,485,703 downwards.
TAACCAGAGCATTTTTTATCGGTCTTTTTTCATGTAAAGAAATCCTTTTTATTAATAAACTTACTATCATACTTAGATAAGCCTGCACTGTGCCTGCAGTGCCACCTGCGATCTGGGAGACCTGGGGTTTGATCCCAGGGTTGGGAAGATTCTCCCACTCCAGTATTCTGGCCTGGAGTCCATGGGGTCACAAAGAGTCCTGACAGGACCAAGAGATTTTCACATCATACTTAGAAATGTAGAAACATAGTTGCCATATTAACACTTTCAAGGAATAGGAAGTTGCAATTGAGAGAAATCTATAGTTTGAGGTAGAAATTCCATTTTAATTTTAAATCTTTGTTTAAACTTCTTGTGCTATGGTTTGGAAAATGGGAGAAAGGATCACTATAAAAGCTCATTTATTGAGCACTTCTGTTCAGTTACATTGAGAAACACAGAATATTTTTAAAGCTCAAATGGCTGAATGCTATTCATTCAAATCTGATGATTTATAGAAAATAGGCTATATTATTAAATTCTGGTTATGTAAATTTTTCATTATTAATGAAATGATATAAGAATAATAAAATGATTTTTAAAGAAGAAATATCATTTAAATGACAAGTTACAAGCAAACCTACATTAGTAATAAAATAATTTATAGCTCAAAAATTTATCCACTAGAGTTTTAAAATGTGGTTTAAAAAACCCTCAACCAATTTTTTGAAGGCTTTTTTGAATGAGTATTATATGGTAGCAAAGATGGAAATTATTTACAAAGCCACAGTTAATTTTTTTTTTTTTTTTTACATCTCCATTTTATAGAAAGATAGGTGGAAAGAAAATTGGAGGGAAACCATGGATCCGGGATATTTTTAATACTTCTTCAAGATTTCTATTTGATCTTTTTAAAAAAAATTTTTTTTAATTGAGGGAAAACTGCTTTACAATATTGTGTTGTTTTCTGCCTTACAACAACATGAATCAGCTACAGATATATGTTCCCTCCCTCTTGGACATACTTTTCACCTCCCACCACATCCCACCCCTCTAGGTTGTCATAGAGTATTGGTTTAATTTCCCTGAGTCATACAGCAAATTCCCACTGGATTTATACTTTGCATATAGTAGTATATATGTTTCCATGCTACTTTCTCCATTTATTTCCAGATGTTATGGACTGAAATGTGCCCTCTCCCTGTCGAATTCTCATGCTGAAGCCCTAACAACCAATGTGTCTGTATTTTACTGTAAGGCCTTTAATGAGGGAATTACCATTAGATGGTAACTCAGATGATAGAGAATCTGCAGAAGACCTGGCTTCAATCCCTGGGTTGGGAAGATCCCCTGAAAAGGGAATGGCAACCCACTCCAGTATTTTTGCCTAGAGAATTCCATGGACAGACCATGGAGCTGCAAAGAGTCTGACATGACTGAGTGAAAAAGTTGGCTTAAAGCTCAACATTCAAAAATCTAAGATCATGGCATCTGGTCCCATCATTTCATGGCAAATAGATGGGGAAGCAATGGAAACAGTGACAGACTTTATTTTCTTGGGCTCCAAAATCACTGCAGATTGTGTCTGCAACCATGAAATTAAAAGACACTTGCTCCTTGGAAGAAAAGCTATGACCAACCTAGACAGTATATTAAAAGGCGGAGACATAACTTTTACAACAAAGGCCTGTCTAGTGAAAGCTATGTTTTTGTTTTAGTTTTTTTTTTTTCCAGTAACCATGTATAGATGTAAGAGTTGGATAATAAAGAAGACTGAGTGCCAAAGAAGTAATATTTTTGAACTCTGGTGCTGGAGAAAACTCTTGAGTCCCTTGGACTGCAAAGAGATCAAACTAGTCAATCCTAAATAAAATCAATACTGAATATCCATTGGAAGGACTTATACTGAAGCTGAAGCTCCAATACTTTGACCACCTGATGCAAAGAGCCAACTCATTAGAAAAGACCCTGTGTCTGGGAAAAATTGAAGGCAGGAGGAGAAAGGGACGACAAAGGCTGAGATGGTTAGATGGCATCACTGACTCGATGGACATGAATTTGAGCAAGCTCCAGAAGACAGTGAAAGACAGGGAAGCCTGATGTGTTGTATATTCACAAAAGTTGGAACAGGTACAAAGTTTATTTTAGAGACATAGCAGAACAACAAGCAGGACAGCACATAGAAAAAGTCTGTTTACTTAGAAGCAAGGCAGCATGCAAGCCCAGAGAGAAAGGGTGTGGGCATCCTCCCTAATGAGGAGGGGTACAGTAAAGAGGCCCCTCCTTTATTTATATAAAGCAGTTCTGGGTCTTTGTCTTCCTTCAGGACATTTATCTGGCTCCTTTTTGCACATCTGACCTACCCTGGGACCCTCCCCTGGGGTGCCCATGCACCCCTCAGCCAAGATAGATCCCAAAGTGAAGGCTTCTGGGAGAAGCAAGACTCATTATGGCCTGGAATTATCCTCTGACTTTTGACTCAAGGAGCCTTTCTGCCCATGTGTAGTATCTCCCTTATCTTTTACTCAGAAAGGTCTTTACCTCTCTATGCCCTTACCATGATTATTCCCTTGAGGTGTTAACAAGAGACAAAGATTGGTTATCTACCCTGTTTCTGTTGTTATCCATTTCTGAGAGTGAATGGGGGGCTGTTTGTAAATTCCTCACTTGAAGCCCACCTATCTCTTATCTCAAGAAATGGAAAGAAGAGGCTGGCTGACTGTGAATTTCCAACTTGGATCTCCTCTATCTCCTACTTCATCACCAGATGCTAACACCTTGATCTTGGAATGCCACCCTCCAGAATAATGAGAAAATAAATGTCTTTTAAATCAAACAGACTGCAGCATTTTGTTATGGAAGTCTTAGCAAACTAATAGAATGTTGTTCAGTCACTCAGTCATGTCCCACTCTTTTTGACCCCATGGACTGTAGCACACCAGACTTCCTGTCCTTCACCATCTCCCAGAGTTTGTTCAAATCCATGTCTATTTGAGTCAATGATGCCATCCAACCATCTCATCGTCTGTTGCTCCCTTCTCCTCTTGCTCTCAACCTTTCCCAGCTTCTGGGTCTTTTCCAAGGAAAAGAAAGGTGGCCAAAGTATTGGAGCTTCAGCTTCAGTATCAGTCCTTCCAATGGATATTCAGGATTCATTTCATTTAGGATTGACTAGTTTTATCTCTTTGCAATCTGAGGGACTCTCGAGTCTTCTCCAACACCGCAGATCAAAAGCATCAATTCTTTGGTACTCATCCTTCTTTGCCGTCCTAGAATAGGTTTTCCTAAAACTCAGTCCCCATCAACTAGTCTATTGAAGATATGTTAAATAGGCTTACAGAAAGCTTAATTATACACATTTTGGATTTCTGATAAGTGAGCTTTGTTTTAAATTACTTGTTAAAAGCAGAGAATCCTCCTATAAGAGTAAAACTTTTGTGGCACTTTTTATTAAATGAAGGTGTAACCATGAAGGGATAATTTTGAATTTATACTGAACCTGCTTCTGTGACTTTAATCCTTATCTTGCTGTTTTTGTTATTATAAGCATACATAAGGGTCTGCATCAGGGGGAATACTTGACCCCTCCCACCTGTGAAGGACTGTGACATTCTTGAATTCTTTGTGTGGCAAATGTTTACTGGGGCATGGCCCAGAAATTCACATCTGGGGAGGCTGGAATCACTGACAGATGTGACATCTTCGTTGATATGATGAGATGGCTGGATGGCATCACCAATGCAATGGACATGAACTTGGGCAAACTTCGGGAGATGGTGAAGGACAGAGAGGCCTGGCATGCTGCAGTTCATGGGTTGCAAAAGTCAGACACAACTGGCTGAATGAACAACAGTAATGATGACTCTATATATGAGAAAGCAAAAGAGACACAGATATAAAGAACAGACTTTTGGACACTGTGGGAAAAGGCGAGACTGAGACGATTTGAGAGAATACCACTGAAACATGTATATTACCATATGTGAAATAGATGACCAGTCCCAAGTTTGATACATAAACAGGGTACTCAAAGCCAGTGCACTGGGACAACCCAGAGGGATGGGATGGGGAAGGAGGAGGGAAGTGGGTTCAGGATAGGGACATGTACACCCATGACTGACTCATGTCAATGTATGGGAAAAATCACCACAATATTGTAAAGTAGTTAGTCTCCAGTTAAAACAAATAAATTAATTTTAAAAAATGCAAACAACTCACTCATGGCTGCATTTCCCCCATTGTCTCAAAACTTGCTTCCCAATTCATGTTCCATTATTGCTTCGTTTTATCATGTATCCCACTGGCAGACTATTATTGTAAAATATAATGTTAATAATACATTTTAATCAAGAAACAACTGTGAATTTTTTCAGTATTTTGGAACAGACATATATTCCTCATCCACATAGTTAATGTATGTGAATGATTCTATTGTTATACTCATATATCTCTCACATTCTTGCTATCATAATCTTCCATCAGCACATTTATAAAACTTTTGATGATTCATTAGATTTATTTCTATCTCTTAGAAATGGCTTCAGCCATTTGCAAAACCAAAAGTTTTATTTTCCCTTACTCACAATCTATGGTGAAATGTCACATCTCATGTACAATCAATTTTGAAAATTCTAGTTCATTTTGGAAACTACTTTTTCCATTCCCAAATAATATTTAGAATTTGTACACATAGTTAAATGTATAACTATATTCAGACACATAGTTTTGTATATATGATAATAGGCATGAGCATACTAATGCTGCTAATAATGCCTCAATGTATATGAAATACATAAAGCAGAAATAAAATTTTTCTTGCTCATTGTTAGAAATGTTGAATATATATTATATATATATAACTTTTATATATTATATATGTATATAAATACTGCATATTTAATTTATGTATTGTATATATATAGATAGACATTATTGTCATTAAATGTGACTATTTAAATATGGTATCTTATACAATATATGTATTATAGTAGTACTAATAGTAATTTAGTCACTATGTCCAACTCTTACAACCCCAAGGACAGTAGCCTGCCAGGCTCCTCTATCCATGGATTCTCCAGGCAAGAATACTGGAGTGGGTAGCATTTCCTCCTCCAGGGATATGCATTATGTATTATACAAAATCTGTTTTCAGGACATAAAACCAAAAAATCACATTTAGTTCTAAAATAAACAATATAAAGGGCTGCAAAGTTCACAATATATTCCAAGATCAAACATAAAATTGTTGATTTTTTTTTTGCATTTTCTTGTGTATCTTATCAGTTTCTTATTAGTGTGCTGCTGCTGCTAAGTCGCTTCAGTCGTGTCTGACTCTGTGTGACCCCATACATGACAGCCCACCAGGTGCCCCCATCCCTGGGATTCTCCAAGCAAGATGGAAAATGCCATATGTTTTGTTATATTATTTTGAATTGCTTAACAACATAGCACCACACCAACTATTTATTTATGTGTGTGTCTAGCTACTTATTTAATGTTCATTTCTGATATCCTTGTACTGACTATGATCTTTCACGTTTGTATTCCCTTGACTTTTGGCCAAGGGGCTAACATTTCTGTATCAAATTTCTGCTGGTTTGGCCTTCCTTGGTGGCTCAGTGGTATAGAAAGTGAAAGTGAAAGTGAAGTCGCTCAGTCCTGTCCAACTCTTTGCGACCCCATGGACTGTAGCCTACCAGGCTCTTCCGTCCATGGGATTTTCCAGTCAAGAATACTGGAGTGGGTTGCCACTTCCACTGGTATGGAATCAATACAAGAGACTTAGGTTCAGTCCCTGAGTCTGGAAGATTTCTTGGAGAAGGAAATCACAGCCCATTCAAGTATCCTTATCTGCGGAATCCCATGGACAGAGAAGCCAGGTAGTCTATAGTCCCTGGGGTCACAAAGAGTCTGACAAAAATTAGAGCAGCAATAATCCATAGCCCTTGCTGGATTTACTTTGTACAACTAGATTTTTTAAACAGAGTCAATGGAAATTTTTTAGGCAAATATAGTTTAGAATGTAGCATATATCCAATGCATCCTTCAAATTGTCCTTGCAAGTAATTTCAACACTGAAAGATAATAGACAAGTTTAAGGAGACAAAAACATAAAAAAGAAAATAAGTCAGTTGGGTAACAAAAGCAACACTCAAGACTCCATGCCAAATTTCTTCCCTAAATTCCAGGTTCATATATTCTACTCAAAATCCACCTAGATATTAAAAACAAAACAAAATCAAAGCTTCTTAGATACTATTTTCACCAAACCCATTTCTTGAACAGTTTCCATTTCTCAGTAGGGAGCAGTTGCATCTTTCTCATTGCTCAGACCAGAATACCTGGGCATACAGTTGGCTTCAATATCTCACATGCAATTTGTTTAAAATAAGCCTCCATTTACCATACTTTCAAAATATGTTCCAAATTTGAACACTAGTCCATTTCCACTGTTCCTAACCTAGTGCAAGTGCTAGTCATCTTTCACCAGGATTATTTTAATATCAACCCATCATGATCCTTCCACCCCTGCTGATCATCCTGCCCACTAATCAACCTAAACACAGTGGCCAGAGTAATACTCTTAAAAAGTAAGTTACTTTCATGCATCTCTAATAAATGCAGACCATAATTCACTCACATATATACCAGTTGACTTTAAAGTTTACATGGAAAAATAAACATGAAATAATATAAAAATCTAGAAATTGAGTGATGAAGTTATCCTACATTCATCTGATATGACTGAAGCGACTTAGCAGCAGCAGCAGCATCTGATAACAAAACCTACTAAAAACTTTTCTAGTGACTACAAACTCAAGGGACAGTACAAATAGTCCATAAATACACCCAAATATAGAGGGCATTTTTCATATATAAGTAAGGTGGGATCTCAAGTGAGTGAAAGTCACTCAGTCGTATTCGACTCTCTGGGACCCCATGGACTGCAACACGCTAGGCTTCCCTGTCCATCACCAACTCTCGGAACTTACTCAAACTCAAGTCCATAGAGTCAGTGATGCCATCCAACCATCTCATCCTCTGTCATCTCCTTCTCCTCCCACCTTCAATCTTACCCAGCATCAGGGTCCTTTCAAATGAGTCAGTTCTTCACATCAGGTGGCCAAAGTATTGTAGCTTCAGCTGCAGCATCAACCTTCCAATGAATACTCAGGACTGATTTTCTTTAGGATTGACAGGTTGTTTCTCTTTGCTGTCCAAGAGATTCTCAAAAGTCTTCTTCAACACCATAGTTCAAAAGCATCAATTATTCAGCGCTCAGCTTTGTTTATAGTCTAACTCTCACGTCCATACATGACTCATGGAAAACCTTTGACTAGACGGACCTTTGTTGGCAAAGTAATGTCTCTGGTATTAATTATCTGGTGATGTTCATGTGTAGAGTCTTCTCTCATTTGCTGAAAGAGGGTGTTTGCTATGAGCAGTGAGTTCTTTTGACAAAACTGTTAGACTTTGCCCTGCTTCATTTTGTACTCCAAGGCCAAATTTGCTTGTTACTCCAGGTATCTTTTGACTTCCTGCTTCTGCATCCCAGTCCCCTATAATGAAAAGGATATCTTCATTGGGCATTCGTTCTAGAAGGTCTTTTAGGTCGTCATAGAACCATTCAATTTCAGGTTCTTCAGTATCACTGGTTGAGACATAGACTTGGGTTACTGTGATATCGAATGGTTTGCATTGGAAATGAACAGGATCATTCTGTTGTTTTTGAGATGGCATCCAAGAACTGCATTTCAGAATCTTTTTATTAACTATGAGAGCTACTCCATTTCTTCTAAGGGATTCCTGCCCACAGTATCTGAGTTAAATTCACCCATTTCAGTCCATTTTAGTTCACTGATTCCTAAATTGTCGATGTTCACTCTTGTCATCTCCTGTTTGACCACTTCCAATTTACCTTGATTCATGGACCTAACTTTCCAGATTCCTATGCAATATTGTTCTTTACAGCATCAGAGTTTACTTCCATCACAGTCACATCCACAACTGGGTGGTTTTTTGTTTGTTTGTTTGTTTTGGCTCTGTCTCTTCATTCTTTCTGGAGTTATTTCTCCACTTCTCTCCAGTAGCATATTGGGCACCTACTAACCTGGGGAGTTCATCTTGTAGTATCATATATTTTGGCTTTTCATTTTTTCTTCTTTTCAAGTTAAAGATGTCCTAAAAGAAGTGATATGTCTTCCTTGGTGGCTTAGCCACAAAGAATCCACCTGCCAATGTAGGAGATATGGTTCTAATCCATCTGTCAGGAAGATCTCCTGTAGTAGGAAGTGGCACCCCTCTCCAGTATTTTTGCCTTGGAAATCCCATAGACTGAGGAGCCTGGCAGGTTACAGTTCAAAGGGTTGCAAAGAGTCAGACATGAGTGAATGGCTAAGCAACCACAACAAAAGAGGTAGGGAATACAGAGGGTGATGAGGCTCAGAAAATGAATAATGTGATACACACACACACACACGTCTATCTTAAAGACAGATGACTTCCTTTGAAGATACAGGTAGCATCACTGTAAAGGATAAATTGTAAGACCATGAGAGACCATTTGAAATCTGTTTGCATTCAGATCAAGGTGACCTGGAGTAAGATGGTGGCAATGAAGATGCAGAGAGGTGGATAGATTCCAAGTAACAGGAAGTAAATGATTAGATTTTGGGGGATATACAAGGAATAAGGATCAAGCTCATTACTGATCAAGCTCATTATCAGGCTCAATAAGGATTGAGCTCATTATTTCTGTCTTGAGAGACTGGGTGAATGTGGTTTGCTATTAACTAATATAGAAACAATGGATGAAGAAAAACTGTAGAAAGAAAGGTAAATGATGAGTTCTGTCTTAGGGAGGAATTCAGTCAATGGCTAGCACAGACAGTACTCATAGAGAGATCTGAACAAAAGATATATATTTGTCATCAGCACCATGGTATTCTGTTTCAACATCAGTTGGTTGTAGTTCAATATAAATCTGACACTGAACATCTAAAGTTGCATGAGATTCCAAATATTGAAGGGTATGATCCCATGAAAGGATTAATTTAAATTTTGATTTATTGAAGATCAGACAAATAAGAACTAAAATAGTTATATGAGGACGAACGAACCCTATTCCAAGCCTTAACAAATAAAAAGGATTATGTGGGTATCCTTTAATTTTTCAGTCGGTCTCTTGGACTTGAATACAAAACATAAATATAATTCATTATCTGTACTGAATAAGTGCTTTATTCTTTTTGATACAAGACCCTTATTTTCTTTGTCTACTTTACTTGTGGTTTTCCTGAAAAACATGGCTTTCATTTTCAGAAGCAGCTCAATTATCTGCACTTGGAAAAGTATTCCCAAATCTGTAATCCTATGTCAGTAGAAAATTCTCCATGGGCATTTTGAACTTTTGCATTTTTTGTGAACCGAGGCAACGACAACTTCTCTTTTGGGAGAAATCTGCATCAGTCTCCTCAGTATTGGCATTCCTACAACAAAACCAACTCAGTGTGTCCATATCACCTGTTTCTCTTCACATCACCCCATGGGATTGGAGCATGGGAACTGGCACAAGAAAATACTGTTACTTTTGGTACTTCAATTGCCCTGAGTAATAGACTAAGCGTATCATGTCTCCTGCCAGCATCCATGAATGAGAGACAGACTAACATGTTAGCTTGTAAGTAAAGTAAAAATCAGATCTGTTGACTTAAAAAATATTCACAACCTAAAATTTTAGAATTATGTTTTATTCAATGAGCATTTTTATGACTTCAAGCCCAGGAGACATCATCATAAGCAGCCCTGGGAGAAATGCTTTGAGAAGACAAGAGGAGGAGCCAGATTATACAGAAGTTTTGCAACAAATGGCAGGTAGACTGAACATCAAAACATTATTTTTAATTAAAGAAAATCATATATTGCAAATTAAGGAATTTAGCACTTATCCTACATATGGGGAATCCTAGGCATGGGGGAGCCTGGTGGGCTGCCGTCTCTGGGGTCGCACAGTGTTGGACATGACTGAAATGACTTAGCAGCAGCTACACATGGGAGATGCAAGAGTCTGGGCTCACTGAAATCTTTCGTAGGACCTCACCTATCTGGAGACCAGTATCCTGTGTTTTTCATATCCTAAACTCGCTTTCCTCAGGGCTCCCTGTAGGAAGTAGCTGCAGTCTGATCACTGCTCAGTTCAGTTCAGTTGGTCAGTCATGTCCAACTCTTTGCGACCCCATGGACTGCAGCACTCCAGGCTTCCCTGGCAATCATCAACTTCCCACGTTTGCTCAATCTCATGCCCATCTAGTCAGTGATACCATCCAAACATCTCATCCTCTGTCATCCCCTTGTCTGCCTGCCTTCAATTTTTCCCAGAATTAGGGTCTTTTCCAGTGAGTCAGTTCTTCCCATCAGGTAGAAAAAGTATTGGAGTTTCAGCTTCAGCATCAGTCCTTCCAATGAATATTCAGGACTAATTTCTTTAAGGTTGACTGATTTGATCTCCTTGCTGTCCAAGTGACCCTCAAGAGTCATCTCCAACACCACAGTTCAAAGGCATCAATTCTTCAGTGCTCACCTTTCATTTTAGTCCAACTTGCCATCCATACATGACTACTGTAAAGGCATAGCTTTGACTAGATGGACCTTTGTTGGCAAAATAATGTCTCTGTTTTCTAATATATTGTTTGGTTAGTCATAGCTTTTCTTCCAAGGAGCAAGCATCTTTTAATTTCACGGTTACGGTCACCATCTGTAGTGGTTTTGGAGTCAAAAAATACGAAGTCTGTCACTGTTTCCATTATTTCCCCATCCATTTGCCATGGAGTGAAGGGACTGAATGCCTTAATCTTAGTTTTCTGAATGTTGAGTTTTAAGTCAGTTTTTTCACTCTTCTTTTTAACTTTCATCAAGAGGCTCTTCAGTTCTTCTTCAATTTCTGACATAAGGGTGGTATCATCTGTGTATCTGAGGTTATTGATATTTTTCACAACAATCTTGATTCCAGCTTGTGCTTCATCCAGTTTGGCATTTATCAAGATGTACTCTGCATATAAGTTAAATAAGCGGGGTGACAATATACAACCTTTATGTACTCCCTTCCCGATTTAGAACCAGTCTTTTGTTCCATGTCCAGTTCTAATTGTTGCTTCTTGACCTGCATACAGATTTCTCAGGAGGCAGGTAAGGGGGTCTGGTATTCCCATATCTTGAGGAAATTTCCAGTTTTTTTGTGATCTACACAGTCAAAGGATTTGGCATAATCAATAAGGAGAAGTAGATGTTTTTCTGGAATTCTCTTGGCTTTTCTATGATCCAGTGGATTTTGGCAATTTGATCTCTAGTTCCTCTGCCTTTCCTAAATCCACCTTGAACACCTGGAAGTTCATGGTTCATGTACTATTAAAGCCTAGCTTGGAGAATTTTGAGCATTACTTTGCTAGCCTGCGAGATGAGTGCAATTGTGTGGTAGTTGGAACATTCTTTGGCATTGCCTTTCTTTGCGATTGGAATGAAAACTGACCTTTTTCAGCCCTGTGGCCACTGCTGAGTTTTCCAGATTTGCTGACATCTTGAGTGCAGCAGTTTCATAACACCTTTTAGGATTTGAACTAGCTCAACTGGAACTCCATCACCTCTGTTAGGTTTGTTCACAGTGATGTTTCCTAAGGCCCACTTGACTTCACATTCCAGGATATCTGGCTCTAGGTGAGTATTCACAATACTGTGGTTATATGGGTCATGATGCCTGCTAGATTTCAGATATTTTTCTCCTTCCTGAGAGCACTTAGGGCTCACCAGCTCACAAGGAAGGCTGTTTCTCTGATGATTGTGACATTTTTGTTTACTGCTATGGCAGGAAATATTCTGTTTCTCAGACCTCATACAGTTCTCCATTAATCTGAAAATCTGAAAGCAATCTATCATTTGTATAAATATATATATATATTTATATACATATATGAATAGTAGAATTCCTAGTATGCAATAGATAAAACAGGATGTGAATTTATCTTGCAATGATATCTGGACTAGACAACTTGGATTAAAATATAAAAATGGGGCTCCAAGCGGTAATCTTTTTTTAATATAAATTTATTATTTTAGTTGGAGCCTAATTACTTTACAATATTTTATTGGTTTTGCCATACATCAACATGAATCCACCATCTTAAAAGACAAAAACATTATTCCAAATGTAATATTAACTAAAGAGAAAATTATATAAATTCAGTGATCAAAAAGTTACAGGTAGTTAGTTTTTAGAACATATGCTATTAATTAGGACTGCAATTCTCTTATTATCTATCTTAAATTAGGGTAGTGTTGCAGCTGTAAAAACACTTTAATGTAGTGGAGGGTAGAAACTGGGATGGGGATCTGCCAATGTTCCTAATTTCCTAGTGTATGCAAGCACCTCAGTATACACATGCTCTATTAGAGCATGTACAGCATGGATACATATGTATTCTCCTGAGATTCAGGGCATTTGAGTTAATAGTGTGATCTTCAAGCTTTAGAAACAGGTGTGCACTGGGTGCTTTTTGGAAATGTTTAGGAGAAATAAACTATTACAACGTGCACAATATGTATCCCAGAAGTTTTTTGAGCAGCACTAAACAAGAGCTGTTTGAGTTGAGAAATTCACAAAAAGGACAAAGGCTATTTTATCACTAGCATGCCAGAATGTGGCTTGGTAAGATGGTCAGGTACATTTTGGTTCAAATATTTCATTTTTCTAATGGTATTCTCTTAAGTAGCCTTTGAGATGTATTCCTTATCTACACAGAGCCTTGATTTATGACTTACAGAGATACTATGTATGGTGGTAGGTTGAGTTTTTGATGTGCTGTATGTATGTAGAGCGGAGATAACTATTACATTCATCTAAATTGCAGCTTCAGTATTTTGATTGTGAGAAAATCAGTGTCCATTATCAGACAGTTATCAGGCAATATGTCTCAGGAAAACAGCCTGCATATAAGCAATATGAAACATATATGAGACATAATCATGTGTGTGTGTGTGTGTACACATGTGCACACATGTGGGAATTTAAATGTCAAACACTCGTTGTTGCTCACAATGCTAGTAGGAGGTTGAGCCTGCCTTCTGATGGTGCCTGAGTTTTCAGGCCACTAGTATGACTTGCCGTGGTCCAGGTAGTTTATTGTCATCTATTAAGCTCTACTCTGTTTCTCACATGTGTTTCATGAGAAGAAATTCAACCTAAATTGGAAGTACACAGAGATCTTGAACCTAGACCCAGAAATCAGTTCCACTACATGCTCTTGGTCAAAGCAAGTCATAGGCCAGCTCAGATTTAAAAAATCCCAGCTCTAAATGGGTTTCCTTGATGACTCAACAGGTAAAGACTCTTCCTGCAGTGCAGGAGACAAGAGACATGGAGTTCAATCCCTTGGTCAGGAAGATACCCTGGAGAAAGGCCTGGCAATCTACTCCAGTATTATTGCCTGAAAAAGGTTACCTTCCTGACTCAGGGATCGAACTCCAGGTCTTAAAGTCATACTAGAAGAATTGATGCTTTTGAACTGTGGTTTTGGAGAAGACTCTTGAGAGTCCCTTGGACTGCAAGGAGATCCAACCAGTCCATTCTGAAGGAGATCAACCCTGGGATTTCTTTGGAGGGAATGATGCTAAAGCTGAAGCTCCAGTACTTTGGCCACCTCATGCGAAGTGTTGACTCATTGGAAAAGACTCTGATGCTGGCAGGGATTGGGGGCAGTAGGAGAAAGGGATGACTGAGGATGAGATGGCTGGATGGCATCACGGACTCGATGGACATGAGTCTGAGTGAACTCCGGGAGATGGTGATGAACAGGGAAGCCTGGCGTGCTGCGATTCATGGGGTCGCAAAGAGTCGGACACGACTGAGCGACTGAACTGAACTGAAGTGGCCTGACAAGCTCATCCTAGATGAACTGACAGCAGCTGGCTCATGCACAGCTCTGAATAGCATTTCCTTAAAAAGGACTGCTCCACACTTACTGTACGATCATTTTGACATTCTCCGATCAATACATGTAACTATCAGAAGCTTGAATGATTATTTACACTTCTATGTTTTATTTATATGTCTCTATCTTTCTAGAGGAGAATCAATAGCATTAATCTTTGTACTCTAGCAAATGAAATATTTCAAATCTATGGTTGAAAATAGATCAGGTGGAATAAATAAAACGCAGCTAATTTTATCATTTTTATGAACCTATGTGAAAGCATACAAAATGAAACAATATGCATCTGAATATAACAGTTCTCATTTATTATTAACAGAAATATTTTAAAAATCATTAAATATTAAATATTCTTTCAATTAGCAAATTATTCACTGTAATATATATCACCAAAGTTTCTGTTTTTAAAACATACCCAGGCTTTAGGAAATAAAGCTAGATTTGTTAACTGTTAGTTTTATTCTAATGCCTGTGCTTTATCCTACCATGGAAGATGAAATAAATTATTCAATTTAAATGCAGGAATATATTAATAAATTCTGATCACTTCTATTCTGTGAATCATCTCTTTTGCATTGTAAAAAAAAAAAAATTAAAGTCTCTCCCAACTCTGAATAATTTATATACCTTCCTCAGTGCTAGCAGCAGCATAATGAATGAATTATATTTCTGGCAAGTTGAAGATTCTGTTCACAAAGTGTGGTACACTTTTTTAATGGAGTTCCATTTGCTTTTAAGTTATCTACCTACTAATTGTCAACTAGTCTGTCATTCAAGCAGTGTAAAGTTTTATCTTTTTTTTTTTTTTTCCTTCAGATTTCTGACTGGCCTACATGTACTAGCAAGCATGCTGAGTTACTTCAGTCATATCCAACTTTTTGTGAGCCTTTGGACTGTGGCCCACCAGGTTCCTCTGTCCTCAGAACCCAAGCAAGAATCCAGGCAAGAACACTGGAGTGGATTTTTGTGCTCTCCTCCAGGGAATGTTCCTGATCCAGTGATGGAACTCCATGTCTTAAGTCCCCTGCATTGGCAGGTGGCTTCTTTACCTTTAGGGCCACCTGGGAAGCCTGTATGTACTAGATTCTCTATCAAGATTAACCAGGCAAAAATAAAACTTAACTTTCTAAAAAATTCCTCTAAATCAAAACGCTACTGTTTAATACTAAGTGTTCTGGAAGCAGACTCCTAGATTTTTATTCTGGTTCTGCTTTTAATAGCTGTATGAACTTGGGCAAGTTGCGTTTTTCCTCTAAGATACAGCTTCATGATGGCAATAGTAAAGATTGTTTACATTATAGGCTTGATACAGGGATGAAATGATGCAAAGATCATAAATTGATTAGGACAGTGCTTAGTACTTGGAAATTCAGCTATAAATGTAGTTACTATTAGTAAATAGAATGTATATTTTCACCAGTGCAAAAGTAAATGTTAGTACTTTACTAATATCAGAATGCATGTTGATTAGAATATTATTTTATATAATTGATAGTTTTAAAGCTGAAAAAAAATTATTTTATTTGATTACAGTACACAATGAAGCAATGAAAAAAGTATCACTTGCTTTGTGTTTCCCATATCCAACACAGATATAACTGAGCCAAGTGTATACTTTTACTTTATTTCCTAATGAATTCAACCTGAAAAAGCAAAACTCATGTTCAGTGTAACTAAATGTTATTAATAACACTCAAGGAACTAAAAGTGGGAAAAACTTATACAGGCATACACATAGGAGTACTGGGTTATTTTCATTAGCTGAACTACAGTGTAAAACTAAGTGTAAAACTGCTGAGAAGGCAGAATTTGGTTTTGATGGGACCGGTGAAGTAAATATGTGGAGAAAGCCAAGCAAAGGTGCTATCTGGTTGTTTGGGTAGAGGTCTTCCTTGGGCTTCCCTGGTGGCTCAGATGGTAAAGAATCTGCCTGTAAAGCAGAAGATCCAGGTTCAATCCCTGGGTTGGGAAGTTTCCCTGGAGAAGAAAATGGCTACCCACTCCAGTATTCTTGCCTGGAGAATTCCATAAACAGGAGCCTAGCGTGCTGCCGCATGGGATCACAAAGAGTGGGTAGCCTCTGTCCAGTCACATGGGGCCACGTGGGGTCACAAAGAGTTGGATACAACTGAGCAACTTTCACTAGCACTAGCATTTCCCTGAAAAATGACCAGTTCCCCATCTAAGTAGCCTGTTGGCATTAGTTTGGCTATTAAAAATATACCAAGTTCCACAGAAAGAAATTGCCAGAGCAGAGAATGCAGAAAACAAATAGCTTTTATTTATTTATTTTTTCCTCAGAGGGAGGCCAGCCACTGCAACAGGGGGCTAAAGCCACAGTGTGCAGGGAAATGAAGCTCTAAATCAAGGACTGCAGCAGTGTAGGTTAGCAAACTGCAACTGATATGCAGGTAAGAGGAAAAGCTAAGAGTGATGGAAAGAACCTCTACAGCAAGACTTCAACAGCAATCTTGTAGGAGGAGAAATCAATGATAAAGGAGAGAAAAAATGTTTATATTTACACTATGATGAAGAAGAACTAAACATTTATTGATTACATTGGTAATATGAGCACTGGTTTACTAAAAAGAAGGAAGTTGGTATCAACATTGAAACATAATTATATGAAGAGGTCATTCTGGGAATTAAGTCACATTAACCTGCAAAATCATCTGAAAACTATGTAGGTTGCTTAAAAAGATGACATGAATCAATTAATGACTCTATAGCTAAATATATAATATTTATACACATAAGGATATAAATGACTCCCCAGTGTTAAGGATACATACTTGGAAATGTGTGTCATTGAAGTAATTCCAAAAGATTTCTTTAAATCTTGTATGATATCCTATGTATAATTACTTTGCATATTTCTTATATTTACTGTCATTATTATCAAAATATCATTCCTTTGATAATTCATTCAATGTATATAGATTGACAAAATCAGTGTCTGGTTTTTATTATTAAATGAAATTTGAGTAATACCTGTCTTTCTATCTAGCTGTTTTGGTAAATGGCCTCATAACAGAACTAGTAATAAGAAAAGGGCTTAGCCAGTCTAACTTGCTGATAGTGACAATTTCCAAATATATTTTTGTGGATTTGGAAATTATTTTGAAATCATTACAGTGATGTATTTAATACCCTGGCTTGACTAATTTGAGACTAAAGAGTATTTTAAAACAAATTGATGCAAATTGAACCAAAAGGGAAGATACTTTTCAAATGCCAATTTATTAGTCACTATCAATAATGTGGAAATATTTTAATATGCATCACTTCTTTTTTCTCTTTATTCCTACATAGATTAAATTAGGTCACATTTAATATTGCTCTTTTGTATAATAAATATGTAAATGTCATGTATTTATCAACAACTGTAATTCAGAAGTATCAGTATATCAGAATCTGATATTAGACTCATTTCAAAAACTTACATTAGATAAGATTTGACAGCTAATTAAGACCCAGGTGTCTTGAGAATGCTTGTTTATAGAACCCAGTGTTTCAAGCTGATGTGTTTGCATTCATCCTTCTACTGCTACTTAACTACTTCCTCAGTGTTGATGGAGCATAATTAATACATCATTGCTCTGAGGGCTGACATGGACTATTTCCTGTGTCAGGTAAATACTTAGGCATTCATTTTACAGAAATTTTAGGTTTTGATTCATTACTGAAACTTATCTTCCTTGGTTAAAAGGAACACATTTAATAATTTCATTCTGTAAGACAAAATTACTTGTAAGAATTTTTTTTGCCTTATAAACCATTCTCATATTTTAATTTTTGTATATATATATATATATATTTTTTTAAATTTCTCACCTTGACCAAGTTTTCTTTTTAACCTAAGTTATTATAATTACTATATTATACAATTGTTCCAAGTCAAGTAATTACTTAGGAATTGAGATAAAAATAATTTTAATAATAGTTTCCTGATAACCACTGGAGTTTCAGCTTTAGCGTCATTCCTTCTAATGAACACCCAAGACTGATCTCCTTTAGAATGGACTGGTTGGATCTCCTTGAAGTCCAAGGGACTCTCAAGAGTCTTCTCCAACACCACAATTCAAAAGCATCAATTCTAGGTTCAATGCAGGATACAGGATGCTTGGGGCTGGTGCACTGGGATGACCCAGAGATATGGTATGGGGAGGGAGGTGGGAGAGGGGTTCAGTGTTGGGAACATGTGTACACCCATGGCGGATTCATGTTGATGTATGGCAAAACTAATACAATATTGTAAAGTAACATAATAATAATAAATAAAATATGAAAAAAGAATCATCAATTCTTCGGCGCTCAGCTTTCTTCACAGACCAACTCTCACATCCATACATGACCACTGGAAAAACCATAGCCTTGACTAGACAGATCTTTGTTGGCAAAAGTAAAGTCTCTGCTTTTGAATATGCTGTCTAAGTTGATTATAACTTTCCTTCCAAGGAGTAAGCGCCTTTGAATTTCATGGCTGCAATCACCATCTGCATTGATTTTGGAGCCCCAAAAAATAAAGTCTGACACTGTTTTCACTGTTTCCCCATCTATTTCCTATGAAGTGATGGGACCAGATACCGTGATCTTCATTTTCTGAATGTTGAACTTTAAGCCAACTTTTTCACTCTCCAGTTTCACTTTCATCAAGAGGCTTTTTAGTTCCTCTTCACTTTCTGCCATAAGGGTGGTGTCATCTGCATATCTGAGGTTACTGATGTTTCTCCCAGCAATCTTGTTTCCAGCTTGTGCTTCTTTCAGCCCAGCATTTCTCATTATGTCCTCTGCATATAAGTTAAATAAGCAGGGTGACAATATACAGCCTTGACATACTTCTTTTCCTATTTGGGACCAGTCTGTTGTTCCATGTCCAGTTCTAGCTGTTGCTTTCTGACCTGCATATAGGTTTCTCAAGAGGCAGGTCAGGTGGTCTGATATTCCCATCTCTTTCAGAATTTTCCATAGTTTATTGTGATCCACACAGTCAAAGGCTTTGGCATAGTCAATAAAGCAGAAATAGATGTTATTTGCTGGAACTCTCTTGTTTTTTCGATGATCCAGTGGACGTTGGCAATTTGATCTCTGGTTCCTCTGCCTTTTCTAAAACTCTGACGCTAGGAGAGATTGAGGGCAGGAGGAGAAGGGGACGACAGAGGATGAGATGGCTGGATGGCATCACTCTCTCGATGGACATGAGTTTGAGTGAACTCCGGGAGTTGGTGATGGACAGGGAGGCCTAGCGAGCTGCGATTCATGGGGTCACAAAGAGTCGGACACGAATAAGTGATTGAATTGAACTGATAACCACCATCATTTCTGAGTTCTGTTCAGTTTTCTAAACAATTTATCTGACATATAAAAGGCAATAGAGTATCTTGAATAACTTGTACTTTTATGTTGACAATTGAAGTGATATATTGTGCTTTCTCTCCAAATTCGGTCTACAAATATGCTTGTCTAGATAGATGTTTCTTTCTTCTTCTTCAAGATGAATTAATTGATATTTTTTTCAAAATTCCATCCCTTTCAGTATCCACTGGGAACTTGCTCCATTCATTATCCTAAGTGTTTCATGTTTCTTCATTTGTCTCATTTCTATTGGCTACCTCATAGCATCTCATCCACACCATTTCTGCTATTGCAAAGATAAATAAATAACAAGCATCATTCATTTTGGCTTTGATCCTCTCTAAATCTCATGGCACATGTTTCCTTCCTTCCATAGAAAGTTTCTAGAAAGGATAGCTTATATTTATTGTTTCTACTTCATCATCCTAATTCTTTTCCAAAACTATATTTTTCCTCCTTCCATTTCTATTTTATATGAACTGATCTTTTTAAAATTATTAATGGCCTTGTCATTTCTAAATAAATGACATTTTTTTTTTCAGTCTTCACACTTTGGCTCATTAATATACGTTAGTCTCTTAGTTAACATTCCCAGACTATAGATGCATTCTCACGAAGGGTGATAACTTTCCCAAGAGAGCAATAAACTGGCTCTCAGTGTGAGGGTATTGTGAAAAACACTTATGGTCTTTTAAAAATAAATCATATGTATGAAAACAGTACATTAACAGATTTATAGTACATATGTAATATGAAAATTTGTTAAAATTATTATGAAAATATTTGTCTAAAAGCCTTTTTAGGACTTCCCTCTTTGTCCAGTGGTTAAGAACTTGCTTGTCAATGTGGGTGACATGGGTTCCCATCTCTGGTCTGGGAAAATTCCACATGCCATAGCAACTAACCCATAAGCAGCAACTATTGAGCCTACGTGCTGTGACTACTGAGTCCACGTGTTTACAGTCAGGGCTCTGCAACAAGAGAAGTGACCCCAGTGAAAAGCCTGAGCACAGCAACTAGTGAGTAGCCCCCATTTGCCGCAACTAGAAAGAGCTGCAAACAGCAATGAAGACCCAGCACAAACAAAAATAAATAAATAAACAAAAATATAAAAGTTTTTTTTAGCAGGGAGCTAAAACTGGACTGGTGGTGGTTCAGACGGTAAAGCAGTCTGCTTACAATGCAGGAGACCTGGGTTTGATCCCTGAGTCTGGAAGATCTTCTGGAGAAGGAAATGGCAACCCACTCCAGTATTTTTGCCTGGAAAATCTCATGGATGGAGGAGTGTAGTAGGCTGCAGTCCATGGGGTCCCAAAGAGTCGGACATGACTGAGCGACTTCACTTTACAAATTTTACAAAAAAAAAAAAAGTTGAGAAACATTGTTAGCCAATTAGGAAACACTCACAAAGCACCTTTTTTACTGGTTATTTACATGTCTAGAAAATCCTTTCCCTGTATACCTGCACAGTCTAGTTTTCCAAAAATATTTATAATTACATCTTGCATTATTTTCCTTGCCATTTATTTTTCTGTTTACCAGTAACTGCTAACACTTTTGTATGTTTATTTTTGTCAAGTTTCTTTCTCTTTCATTAAAATATGAGATCCAATAGTAGGGATTTTATCTTTTTCTCAGTTTATTTTCTAAAATCTAGAACACTGTAAGCCATAACAGTTAAACACAGTGTACATTTGTGATAGAATGGGTTGGCTGAAAGATAATATCATTTGATGTTGGCAATGATGATAAAGGGCAGAGAGACCTAGGCCTTTAGCTTATATAAATACTCAAAGCATTATAGCTATCAGTTGAACTTTGTAATGCTACATTTATCTCTCCATCCATCACTGTGGAGAGTCTGGGATATCGCACAAATCTGTGGAAGGGTTTATTGAATTCATTCAAATTCTATGTTGCTTGAAGCAATGTGGCTAAAGGTAAACATTAATGGACACATCCTGAAGAGCCCTCTCTCTCATTAATTCAGGAATTAGGGATTGCCATGAACAACTGACCGTCTACAACATGTTCTTCAAACTCACAGAAGTCCTATGTCTTTCAAGATTACCCAGATGACAGACCACATGTCTTGCTTGCCTTATTCAAAGAGTCCATTTGAGGGTGCACAAAAAAAGAACTACCTCTTACCCCCTTCCTGATGTTTCATTCTTACTATACAGAAATCTATCAGTATGATTATTCTGCCCCTTCTTAGTTTTACTTACTCAGAAACCTTGTTCATTCAAATCTTACAGATATGGATTCATATATTCATATATATTCATATACCTGAATCATACATTTGAAAATGATAATGTGCTTACTCAGTTCACCTGGACTCTCATCCTCTTGAAATCAGGTCTGCTCATGGCCAGCAAAAACATTCCTGTGTTACACTAGGACAGAATTTATCTTATCCGTTTCTATGTTGTCTTGGCAATGAGTGGCTATGTATGTCTCTAGTTGCTCAGTCACGTCTGACTCACTGTGACCCCGTGGACTGTAGCCTGCCAGGCTCCCCTATCCATGGGGATTTTTCAGGCAAGAATACTGGAATGAGTTGCATGCTATCCTTCAGGATCTCTCCAACCCAGGGATAAACCCAGGTCTCCCATATTGCAGGCAGATTGTTAACTGTCTGAGCCATGAAGTTTGCCTAAGTAAGCCTACTTAACAAAAGCCCCAATCCATACCCTCTATCAATCACAACATGATATTTTGGCCTGAATACAGCTTTGCTTTTCTCTCAGATATGTTCAGAACTGGGCAGAGAAAATGTATATTAAAAGCCCTCTTGACTACTCCAATTTTTTTTTATTCCATAGCTTCTTTTATTCACTCATTTATTCAATTACATATTTAAACAATATTTATTGAAATTACTAGTGAGAAAACTACTTTTTCTGTACTGTTTTAATACCAAGAAAACATACCATGGTGCCTTTCATGTATAGGGAAGTTTTTTGTGTTGCTGAAACAGAAGCATTACTTCTATATTAATATTGCAATTGCACAACAGCCTGAGTATAGAGAAAACACAGACCTCCCAAGTGAGTGTTCTTGCTTATAAAGCAAATGTTAGGCCTTCTGTGAATGTGTAGATTCTACTTTATGGCAAGGATTCATTAGAATGTTCAAATTGCTGGCTAAAACATCAGCACTCATAATCAGAAGAAGAAAGATTGCTGGCCTGGCCTACTAAAGTAGTTAAGATACTTGATTGTAAGCAACAGAAACTAACTAATGGTAGGGAATTTGTGTCCAGTTCCAACACTGAGGATAATGCCCTGTTTTAAATAGAGACTCTGAATAAGGATTTAAAATTGTCAGGATGCCTCTGATCTGTGATAAAATAGGCTCCTCCTATACCATCCACAGTTTCAGCCATATGTTGATGTTTTTTTCTGGATCCCATTTCTAAATTTCAGAGAGAACACCTGATTATCCCAGTTAGGAGCAACTTTTCTCTTTTCATCTGTTGCAGCCAGGAAACTGAATAATATGGTAGAAAAATGGAACAATCTCATGTGTAAGATAAGCATTTTTTTTTTGACTTGGCAACCAGAATGGAAAGAGACATGTGTACCCCAATGTTCATCACAGCACTGTTTATAATAGCCAGGACATGGAAGCAACCTAGATGTCCATCAACAGATGAATGGATAAGAAAGCTGTGGTACATATACATAATGGAGTATTACTCAGCCATTAAAAAGAATACATTTGAATCAGTTCTAATGAGGTGGATGAAACTGGAGCCAAGGATACAGAGTGAAGCAAGTCAGAAAGAAAAACACCAATACAGTATATTAACATATATATATGGAATTTAGAAAGATGGTAACAATAACCCTGTATGTGAGACAGCAAAAGAGACACAGATGTATAAGATAAGCATTTTTAAGAGAGATGCTGCTGGTCAGAATTACTAGTAGGTCTCTTCTACACAGAGAAGAGAGAGAATTTAGTGAGCATCCATCCTAAAATTTTGTTGTATAGTTGCTAAGTAGTGTCTGACTCTTTCAGGACACCATGAACTGTATTCTGCCAGACTTCTCTGATCATGTGATTTCCCAGGCAAGAATAATGGGGTGGAGTGCCATTCCCTTCTCCACGGGACCTTCCTGACCCAAGGATAGAAACTGTGTCTCTATGTCTCCTTCACTGGAGGTGAATTCTTTACCACTGAGCCACTGAGTAGGTCTCTTCTACACTGAGAGTATGATACACATTAGTAACTGTTCATCTTAATATTTAGTCTTGATCTTTTGAGTAAGCTTATGAGTATTTGATATTCATGGAAATAGAAAATTGTGTCAACCAAGTTAAAGTAGTTATGGCAATAAGGGAAAATCAGCACTCCAGGATCATTTGGGGGCAATTTGACCATTCCTATTACCCTTTTCTGTGTATGCCCATTTATGTTTCAACTATTGATTAATTATTTGGTGATTTTAATCTGAAGCATAATAGTAAAATTTTCCAATGTGATTAGACCAGAATTAATGTGTATTGACAATAAGGTATATCACAGTCTTTATAGACTGGGACCTAGGGACTGGAGTCAATGAAAAGAAGGACACAGGGGACCCAAGTCTTGAGTGAAACAAGGGTGCTTTATTTGTAGCAGCGTGTGCTTATCATATATCTCCATACAAGGAAGCTTTAGGTAGCAAAAATAAAGTTGAGAAAAAAAAAAGCTAAGTGAATAGCAATCATCACAGGGCCAGAAGATAATCCATATCCTGAGTAATAGGGACTTGACTGAACAGATTATATTAAAGTAAAAGGTCACTGAAGGGAATCCATGCATGAGCTCTGTCTCATGACCTCATTCCTGAGAACTGCATGCAGCTCTGCTCGTTCCTGTTTTCCAGGAACTGATAAGGAACAGAGGGCCCTTGAGAAACAGCACACAGAAGAAGAAAACAACATATTGGATTTCTTAAAGTTGAACGTCCCCTGACGAAGGTATTAGCAATGAGCTGAAATGTGACAGGTTTACAACGTTAAAAGACTATACAGAACATTCATGTCAGTGTCACTCACTTCCTTTATTTATGGGATCTTCAAGAAGAAGGGAAGGGTATAGAGGTACATTGGTAAGCTCAAAATTGAATAAATGAAAATAACTACAGGATATACATATCAATGTGTAAGCAATGTTTTCCCAGCATTTTCTACAACCTGCCATTTATTAACGATTTGTGCTTTCCCTCTTGTTGTTGTTGTTTAGGCACTAAGTCATGTCTGACTCCTGGTAACACCATAAACCGCAGTACACCATACCTTCCTGTCCTTCTCTATCTCCCAGAATTTGCTCAAACTTATGTCCAGTGATACCATCCAACCATCTCATCCTCTGTCTCCATTTGCCTTCAAGCATTCCCATCATCAGGATCTTTTCTAATGAGCTGGCTTTTCCCACCAGGTGACCAAATTATCTGAGTTTCAGGTTCAGCATCAGTCCTTCCAATGAATATTCAAGGTTGATTTCCTTTATGATTGACTGGTTTGATGTCCCTGCAGTCCAAGGGATTCTCAAGAGTCTTCTCCAGTACCATAGTTCAAAAGCATCAATTATTTGGTACTTAACCTTATTTTTGGTCCAACTCTCTCATCTGCACCTGAGTACTGGGAAAAAAAAAAAAGCTTTAACTACGTGGACATTTGTTAGTAAAGTGATGCCTCTGCTTTTTAATATGCTGTCAAGGTTTTTCATAGCTTTTCTTCCAGGAAGCAGGCATCTTTTAATTTCATGGTTGCAGTCACTGTCCACATGATTCTGGAGGCCAAGAAAATAAAATCTGTCACTGTTTTCACTTTTTCTCTATTTGCCATGAAGTGATGGGACTGGATGCCATGATCTTAGTTTTTTGAATGTTGACTTTTAACATTTTAACATTAACAGTAATGTTTAGCCTTAGCAGTTTAACACTCAGCCTTTTCACTCTCCTCTTTCACCTTCATCAAGAGGCTCTTTGGTTCCTCTTTGCTTCCTGTGATTAAAGTATTATCTGCATATCTGAGATTATTGATGATTCTTCTGGCAATCTTGATTCCAGCTTGTGATTCAACCAGCTTGACATTTCACATGATGTACTCTGCATTTAAGTTAAATAAGCAAGGTGATAATACAGAGTCTTGATGTACCCCTTTCCCAATTTGGAACCAGTCCATTGTTCCATGTCCAGCTCTAGCTATTGTTTCTTGACCTGTGTACAGGTTTTTCAGGAGAAAGATAAGCTGGTCTGATATTCCCATCTCTTTAAGAATCTTCCACAGTTTCTTGTGATCCATACGGTCAAAAGCTTTAGCATAGTCAATGAAGCAGAAGTAGATTTTTTTTTTTTTTAATTCCCTTGCATTTTCTATGATTCAGCAGATGTTGGGAATTTGATCTCTGGTTTCTCTACCTTTTCTAAATCCAACTTGAACACCTGGAAGTGCTAGGTTCACATACAGCTGAAGCTTAGTTTGAAGGATTTTGAGCATTACCTTGCTAGCATGCGAACTGAGCACAGTTTTGCTGTAGATTGAGCATTCTTTGTCATTACCATTCTTTGGGATCGGAATGAAACCTGATCTTTTCCTGCCCTGTGGCCACTGTTGAGTTTTCCAAATGTGTTGTCCTATTGAGTGCAGCACTTTAATAGCATCAAACCTTTAAGCTGATGGTAAATTTCACAGCTGTGAAAGGAAATTAATACATCACCTAATGTATTGTTGCCAACTTAATGGGAATACGAACTGTCTATAGATCTTTAAAAGAAATAGATCTTGGAGAGTTCCTGGGATTCTGCCTTCCTAATTTGGTCCCAGGTTATGCCAGTACTATTGAAGCTGGACTGTATTCTGGTTGGCAACGTGCCTTATGTCAGTCTGATCCACTCATGAACCTTATGACAAAAGATTTAAGGTCCAAACATTTCAATTTTGTTTAAGAAAGTTATTGTGTGCTATTTATTTTCTTCTGATTTATATTTTTGATTCACACTTTGTTCTGTTTCTGACCCTAGATCTTCTTTACAGACTGTATAAAACAATACTGATTTTTTTAAAAAATGATTTAAATGTTTTACATATTAATACTGTCAGAATTGATTCCAGCATGCTTCACTCAACAACAAGCACTTTTATAACCAGGGTTTTGAGTAGAATAGCTGTCACCCCTTCAACATTTAGGAGATACAAAAACCATTTTAATAACTAGAGTAAAAAACATGTCATTTAAAAGTCTCCATCCTTTTTGAAACAGGCCCCATTTGAGGAAAGACATGTCACATAATTCTAGGCAAATGAAAATTACAAGTAGAGTTTCAGAATGTCATGTCCATTAGATATGATATTTTAATTACTGTAGCTTCTTGTATTCTACTCCATGGCTTGTGGTTATATTTACTCAATTGTAACTATGGTCTATTTTTAGACACATTAGAATTTAAACAGATTCTTTCTGCTAGTCTTCATATCCAAGTATTCTACTTTGCAATAGGTTTGCCTTAAAGCTTCAGTTCAGTTCAGTTCAGTCACTCAGTCGTGTCCGACTCTTTGAGACCCCATGAATCGCAGCACGCCAGGCCTCCTTGTCCATCACCATCTCCCAGAGTTCAATCAGACTCACGTCCATCGAGTCAATGATGCCATCCAGCTATCTCATCCTCTGTCATCCCTTTCTCCTCCTGCCCCCAATCTCTCCCAGCATCAGAGTCTTTTCCAATGAGTCAACTCTTCTCATGAGGTGTCCACAGTACTGGAGTTTCAGCTTTAGCATCATTCCTTCCAAAGTAATCCCAGCATTGATCTCCTTCAGAATGGACTGGTTGGATCTCCTTGCAGTCCAAGGGAGCTTCAAGAGTCTTCTCCAACACCACAGTTCAAAAGCATCAATTCTTTGGCACTCAGCCTTCTTCACAGTCCAACTCTCACATCCATACATGACCACAGGAAAAACCATGGCCTTGACTAGGTGGACCTTAGTCGGCAAAGTAATGTCTCTGCTTTTGAATATACTAAGTTGGTCATAACTTTTCTTCCAAGGAGTAAGGGTCTTTTAATTTCATGGCTGTAGTCACCATCTGCAGTGATTTGGGAGCCCCAAAAAAATAAAAAGTCTGACACTGTTTCTACTGTTTCTCCATCTATTTCCCATGAAGTGATGGGGTTTGGGAAAGATAAATCATGCATACATACATACATATATATTACACATGAGATAGATACATACATAAACCAGCCCCCTCACCACAATACATACATTTAAAGCAAAATGTAGTTGATAAAGGAAGAGATGTTAATAGCCTTAAAATGAATGTCTCTTGATGATTCAAATCAGCTGCCAAATTTGAGGATGACTGACATGAGTAATAATTCTGGAAAGCTTATACTTTTTTATAATGTACATAAAATTTCCATTCTAAAATAACTTGAGTTAAATATTAGTTAAAATTCCATTTTTACTGAAAGAGTAATGAAATATTGAAAACTGTCTACATGGTGAATTAGTTTATTGCTGTATAAACAACCATCCTAAAATGTGGAGACTTAAACATCAATTTGTTTGCTCATGATTTTATAATTTATGTTAACCTCAATTGGTGATTCTTCTGCTAAGCTTACCTGAGAACACTCATTTGGTCATGGTAGTTTGGCAAATTGACTAACCCTCATGGCAGAAAGTGAAGAGGAACTCAAAAGCCTCTTGATGAAAGTGAAACTGGAGAGTGAAAAAGTTGGCTTAAAGCTCAACATTCAGAAAATGAAGATCATGGCATCTGGTCCCATCACTCCATGGGAAATAGATGGGGAAACAATAGAAACAGTGTCAGACTTTATTTTGGGGGGCTCCAAAATCAATGCAGATGGTGACTGCAGCCATGAAATTAAAAGACGCTTACTTCTTGGAAGAAAAGTTATGACCAACCTAGATGGTATATTCAAAAGCAGAGACATTACTTTGCCGACTAAGTCCGTCTAGTCAAGGCTATGGTTTCTCCTGTGGTCATGTATGGATGTGAGAGTTGGACTGTGAAGAAGGCTGAGTGCCAAAGAATTGATGCTTTTGAACTGTGGTGTTGGAGAAGACTCTTGAAGCTCCCTTGGACTGCAAGGAGATCCAACCAGTCCATTCTGAAGGAGATCAATGCTGGGATTACTTTGGAAGGAATGATGCTAAAGCTGAAACTCCAGTACTTTGGCCACTTCACACGAAGAGTTGAGTCATTGGAAAAGACTCTGATGCTGAGAGGGATTGGGGGCAGGAAAAGAAGGGGACGACAGCGGATGACATGGCTGGATGACATCACTGACTTGATGGAAGTGAGTTTGAGTAAACTCCGGGAGTTGGTGAGGGACAGGGAGGCCTGGCGTGCTGCGATTCATGGGGTTGCACAGAGTCGGACATGACTGAGCAACTGAACTTAACTGAACTGAATGGGCCAAGAAAATATAATATCTTTATATGGCAGTGAGCCTGGTGGTGGGGCTGGGTGGAGATTTTTCTTGTCCATTGATCCTCTCCAGCATATTAGCCAAAGTTCCTTACATGGTAGTAATGGCATACCAAGAACACAAGACCCAATGTATAAGAGTTCACCAAACCATCTCTATCTGTAATATTTATTGATATATCATTTATCAAAACACAAGATGTGGCCAAGTCCAGAGTCAATACTGAAAGTGAGTACAGAACAGCTCAAAAACTAGGAAGCATGATTAATTGTAGTCTATGAATGCAGCTTTATAAGGCCCACTTAACTTCACATTCCAGGATGTCTGGCTCTAGGTGAGTGATCACATCATCATGATTATCTGGGTCGTGAAGATCTTTTTTGTACAGTTGTTCTGTGTATTCTTGCCACTTCTTCTTAATATCTTCTGCTTCTGTTAGGTCCATGCCATTTCTGTCCTTTATCGAGCCCATCTTTGCATGAAATGTTCCCTTGGTAGCTCTAATTTTCTTGAAGAAATCTCTAGTCTTTCCCATTCTGTTCTTTTCCTCTATTTCTTTGCATTGAATGCTGAGGAAGGCTTTCTTATCTCTTCTTACTATTCTTTGGAACTCTGCATTCAGATGCTTATATCTTTCCTTTTCTCCTTTGTTTTTCACTTCTCTTCATTTCACAGCTATTTGTAAGTCCTCCTCAGATAGCCATTTTGTTTTTTTACATTTCTTTTCCATGGGGATGGTCTTGATCCCTGTCTCCTGTACAACGTCACGAACCTTTGTCCATACATCAGGCACTCTGTTTATCAGTTCTAGTCCCTTAAATCTATTTCTCACTTCCACTGTATAATCATAAGGGATTTGATTTAGGTCATACCTGAATGGTCTAGTGATTTTCCCTACTTTCTTCAATTTAAGTCTGAATTTGGCAATAAGGAGTTCATGATCTGAGCCACAGACAGCTCCCAGTCTAGTTTTTGCTAACTGTATAGAGCGTCTCCATTTTTGGCTGCAAAGAATATAATCAATCTGATTTTGGTGTTGACCATCTGGTGATATCCACGTATAGAGTCTTCTCTTGTGTTGTTGGAAAAGGGTGTTTGCTATGACCAGTGCGTTCTCTTAGCAAAATTCTACTTGCCTTTGCCCTGTTTCATTCAGTACTCCAAGGACAAATTTGCCTGTTACTCTAGATGTTTCTTGACTTCCTATTTTTGAATTCCAGTCCCCCGTAATGAAAAGGACATATTATTGTGGGTATTCGTTCTAAAAGGTCTTGTAGGTCTTCATAGAACCCTTTAACTAGAGACAGATATCCTGAAATGTGAAGTCAGGTGGGCCTTAGAAAGCATCACAATGAAAAAAGCTAGTGGAGGTGATGGAATTCCAGTGGAGCTATTTCAAATCCTGAAAGATGATACTTTGAAAGTGCTGCACTCAATATGCCAGCAAATTTAGAAAACTCAGCAGTGGCCACAGGACTGGAAAGGTCAGTTTTCATTCCAATCCCCAAAAAAGGCAAAGCCAAAGAATGCTCAAACTACCGCACAATTGCACTCATTTCACACACTTCTAAGGTAATGCTCAAAATTCTCCAAGCCAGACTTCAGCAATACATGAACCATGAACTTCCAGATGTTCAAACAGGTTTTAAAAAGAGACAGACGAACCAGAAATCAGATTGCCAACATCTGCTGGGTCATCAAAAAGCCAGAGAGTTCCAGAAAAACATCTATTTCTGCTTTATTGACTATGCCTAAGCCTTTGACAGTGTGGGTCACAATAAACTGTGGAAAATTCTTCGAGATGGGAATCCCAGACCACCTGACCTGTCTCTTGAAAAATCTGTATGCAGGTCAGGAAGCAACAGTTAAAACTGAACATGGAACAACAGACTGATTCCAAATAGGAAAAGGAGTATGTCAAGGCTGTATATCATCACCCTGCTTATTTAACTTATATGCAGTGTACATCATGAGCAATGCTGGGCTGGAAGAAGCACATGCTGGAATCAAGATATTCCAGGAGAATATCAATAACCTCAGCTATGCAGATGACACCACCCTTATGGCAGAAAGTAAAGAGGAACTAAAGAACCTCCTGAGGAAGGTGAAAGAGGAGAGCAAAAATACTGGCTTCAAACTCAACATTCAAAAAACAAAGATCATGGCATCTGGTCCCATCATTTCATGGCAAATAGATGGGGAAACAATGGAAAAAGTGACAGATTTATTTTCTTGGGCTCCAAAATCATTGAAGATGGTGACTGTAGTTATGAAATGAAAAGATGCTTGCTCCTTGGAAGAAAAGCTATGACTAACCTAGACAGCATATTAAAAAGCGAGACATTACTTTGCCAACAAGGGTCTATCTAGTCAAAGGTATGATTTTTCCAGTAGTCATGTATGGATGTGAGACTTGGACCATTGAGAAAGCTGAGTGCTGAATAATTAATGCTTTTGAACCATGGTGTTGGAAAAGACTCCTGCAAGTCCCTTGGACAGCAAGGAGATCAAACCAATCCATCCTAAAGGAAATCAGTCCTGAATATTCATTAGAAGGACTGATGCTGACTGAAGTGACTTAGCAGTAGCAGTAGCAGCAGCATACTGTGTTTATATGCACTGATGCTAAGTCGCTTCAGTCGTGTCCAACTCTATGTGACCCCATAGACGGCAGCCCACCAGGCTCCTCCATCCATGGGATTTTCCAGGCAAGAGTACTGGAATGGGGTGCCATTGTATTCTCCAAAACACAGTATACACACATCCAAATTGCATAAATAATCTCAGAGTAAAATAATTTCTGGATCGATTGGGCATGTGCTCAAATTTGAAAATAATAAAAGCTAAACACTTTATCAGTTTATGGTTAAATTTAGTGTTTCACAGTCATTTGATGACATTAAGGATTTTATCATTATGTAATTCTATGTCTGTCATTCAATAAGGCTATTAAACTTACCTATAAATTTGTTTTAATATTTTTATGTTTAAAATTATCTGTACATTATAACAATATTCTTTTTTCCTAAATTTTATTTTCTCTTCTTAAGTATACAAATATTTTTAGTTTGATTATCCTTAGAAGTGGTAAGAAGAAGTAAATGACTTTGCATGAGATGACTTATTTGCAATTCAAGCACCATCAATAATTTAGTTTTGCTTTCTCTACATCAAATCTTCATCTCAATTTTACCTACAGACATCATGCATTGTTTAATGTCTATCAAATTTAATTATACCATTCATCCTTATTTTTTGATATTAAATATTTTAAAGTGAGTTTTGGAGGGGTGTTTTGAGGGCTCTTTTTATTACATGTAATATTATGTTCATTATTTAAGAAATAAAACGAAAAGAAGTATTTTCTGAAGTCCAGTGGTTGAACATTCAGTTAGTATTTTAGATATTTAAATCACTACTTAAGAAGTGCCGCAGTTTGGACTGCCATAACAAAATCAAGTAGACTGGGAGTTCAAACAACAGAAATTTACTTCCTTGCAGCTTGGAGACTTTAATTCTAAGACAAGATATATGCATGTCCAAGTTCTGTTGAGAGAATTCTTTCTGGCTGCCTTCTGGTTTTTTTCCCACATGGCAAAGAGAGAAAGTAAGGTCTCTCATGTCTCATTTTATAAAGGCACTAGTCCCATCATAGATTTCTTGGGTGGCTCAGTGGTAAAGAACCCATCTGCCAATGTAGGAGAAACAGGTTTGATCCCTGGATCAGGAAGATCCCCTGGAGAATGAAATGGCAACCTGCTCCAGTATTCTAGCCTGAGAAATCCCACAGTCAGAGAAGCCTGGTGGGCTACAGTCCATGTTGTTATTGTTGTTGGCCAGTCACTAAATCATATCTTACTCTTTCAGTCCATGGGGTTGCAAAGAGTGGGACATGACGGAGCAACTAAACAACAAATCCCACCATGCAGGGCCAAAATATGCCCTCATCTAAACCTCACTAAATCCCCAAGGCTCTTCATCCAAATACCATCACTCCGGGGTGAGCATAAGATATAAATCTGGGAAACACACAATTCAGTCTGCACAAGTTCATTCTTCTTTCATTTTTTCTTTCCTCCCTTTCTTCCCACCCTCTCTCCTTCAGTCTTTCTTTTCCTTTCTTTCCTATTCTTTCCCCTTTTCCCTTCTCCCCTTTCTCCCACATCCCTTTGCTGTCTCTTTCTCTCCTTCCTCTTTTTATCTTCCCTTCTTTTATATTTAAAATTCTTTAAACAATGATTATTGCTTAGTACTTTATATTATTGATCATTTCATGATAATCATTCAATGATTAATTAGATCTCGTTGGCTCTTTCAAATTGTTGAGACTTTTCTTTAAATCACTGGGGGCTATATATTTTAGTGAGGATAAAACCACCAAAATATAAGTGATCGAATTGGCCAAAAGACTTCACAGTAATAGCAGCTTTCTTGCAAAGGAAGTTTGTCATTTAAACTTAGTAGATAGTATAGAATTAAGATACCTAATCACCTTTGCATGAAAGAGCTACATGCTTATCTCTTTAGTTAAACTGATCTGTAATTAGACCTGTAGTTTTCTACTCATTTTAGTTTTAGATGAAAGAATTGCAGTTGTGAGGTACTGAACTGAGTTGTTGATTTTTTTAAAAAAATCTTGTTGTAATGTATTGAGGTACTTTGTAGGTTGGTATATGTATCCTGGTGTTATAATTTTGTTTTTGACTACATTAGATGACACTAGCAAAGCATTCCTGTCACTTTATCTTTAACATGGAAGACTTGGACCTCAGATATATTTGCTTTGTGCTTTTATGGAAATATCTTCTCTGGCAAAATAAATATAAAGATCAACCAGAATTTGGTTGTTCATATTTATCATCAAGTGATTTAATTCAAATGAAAATTGCTTATGCCATAACATCAGCTTAGAATCTTATTTTTTAACTTCTATTTCAATAATATTATTTAAAACTCTAATTATGCATTTCTCTTCATTACAAAATATTTACTTATTTATTTATTTTGGACTGTCTTGGTCTTTGTTGTGGCATGGGCTTTTGCTCTAGTTGTGGAGGGTTTGGGCTACTTTCTAGTTGTGGTGCATGGTCTTCTCATTGTGGTGACTTCTCTTGTTTCAGAGCATGTGTTCTAGGCACATGGGCTTAAGTAACTACAGCACATGGACTCAGCAGTACAGGCTCAATACTTGTGGCACAGGGGCTTAGCTGCTCCACAGTACATGGAATCTTCCCAGACCAGGGATCCAACCTGTGTCTCCTGCATTGGCAGAATTCTTTACCGCTCAGCCAGCAGGGAAGCCCTCTCTCCCCATTTTTAAAATTTACCTCTAGATCTTTTTAAAACTGAAGCACAAATTGTTGCAATAAATACAATTTCCCTCTTATTTTTAAAAATGTCATTTACAAAATAAAATTATTCCATTTCTATTTTAAAAGTATCATGTGTAATATAAGTGAAAGTCTCATCCATGTGTTATTTTTAAGAATCAAAATGTGTGCACTGTTTTCTCATTTAAGTTACATTTGCATTCTCTTCCCTAGAATAGTTCATGTTAATACAATGCATTTTTTAAAAGTCTGCTTATGATCACTCCCATATTATCCTTAAGAAATCATAAATATAAATTTATTATTTAAAAACAATTAGTTTTGCCTGAATTGTAAAACTTTTATTTTTCTGAAGTTAGTAATCCTTACAACTATTATTAGCAAAAATAAAAAATAAAAAATACATTGACTATGTATTTTGCAAAACACAGTAAAACTGTAATGCAAATTTTTTTTAGAGAAAGATTTTTTCAGTTGGACAGAGTGCTTCCTTGTTAATGTAAAATTCAATTCTTTGGACACAGATCTTCTGAACTGTTCCTGTCTGGGGTACCCACAAATGTTTTACCACTGCCCTTTTTAACATTTTACAGTAAGTGAAGACTATGACTTTTTATGTAAAGTGAAAAAAGAGTGATTGTGTATTAAAAAAAACAGATTGGAATATAGAATCTCAATGACACAGGTACATCCTCAAAAAATTCAATTCTAAGAAGGAATTAGTTAATGTCTTAAAAATTATTAGCAGCAATACCCTCCTTGTGAAGTCTTCTTTATACCTAGAGAGTTATTAATATAAATACCTGTTTGAAGACTTGTCATTCCAGGAAATAGTTCAAAGGCATTTTTTTTTCTTAGAAAATCTCATAAAGTCTTTCACTTTAGACTCTCTGAAAAAGGGATTCTTTCTGAAAAAAATAATGTTAAATTAATTGAATTAGGAGGCCACTAGACTGAGGTGACTGTAATGTTTTGGCAGCATCTACAATAGCAAAGGCATGGAAGCAATTTAAATGTCCACCAGTGGAGGAATGGATAAAGAAGATGTGGTACTTTTACACAATGGAATATTACTCAGCCATAAAACATGGAAACAAGGACCTCCTCTATAGCACAGGAAAATCTACTCAATATTCTATGATAATCTAAATGAGAAAAGAATCTAAAGAAGAATTAATATGTGAATTTTAACTTTAAAAACTGATGCATATGAGCTTATTTACAAAACAGAGACAAACTTACAGATATTGAAAACAAACTTATGGCTATCAAAAGGGAAACATGGGGAGAGGGATAAATCAGGAGCTTGGGAAGATCGTACATGCACAACTGTATATAAGACAGATGAAAAACAAGGACCTCCTCTATAGCACAGGGAAATCTACTCAATATTCAATGGTAATCTAAATGAGAAAAGAATCTAAAGAAGAATTAATATACATATATGCATAACTGAATTTTGTTATACACTTGAAACTAATAAATATCATAGATTAGCTGCACACCAATAAAATAAAATTTTAAAAAGCAAACCAAAACATAAGCTTGTTGTTGTTCAGTCAGTTAATCATATCCAACTCTGCAACCCCATGAACTGCAGCATGCCAGGCTTCCCTGTCCTTCACTGTCTCCTGGAGTTTGCTCCAAATTATGTTCATTGAGTTGATGATTCCATCCAACCATCTCATCCTCTGTCACCCTCTTCTCCTCCTGGCCTCAGTCTTCCCCAGTGTATTTTCCAATGAGTTAGCCCTTTGTATCAGGTGGCCAAAATATTGGGGCTTCAGCTTCAGCGTCAGTCCTTCCAATGAATATTCAGGGTTGATTTCCTTTTAAGATTGACTGGTTTGACCTCCTTGCTGTCCAAGAGGCTCTCAAGAGTCTTCCCTGGCACTGCAATTCAAAAGCATCAATTCTTCAGTGCTCAACCTTCTTTTTAGTCCAACTCTCATGATTGAAGGCGCTAGGAGAAGGGGACTACAGATGATGAGATGGTTGGATGGCATCACCGACTCAATGGGCATGAGTTTGAGTGAACTCCGGGAGTTGGTGATGGACAGGGAGGCCTGGAATGCTGCTGTCCATGGGGTCACAAGGAGTCGGACACGACTGAGCGACCAAACTGAACTGAACTGAACAACCTTCTTTTTGGTCAACTCTCACAGCCACACATTACTATTGGAAAAACCTAAGCTTGTAAGTGTCTATAAAAGTTATGAATAAAAACATGAGGACAACCAATTGCACTCAGTTAGGCTTTATGTTGGGCTTCCTTGGTGGCTCAGTGGCAAAGGACCACCTGCCAATGCAGATGTGCATTTGATCCCTGGGTCAGGAAGATGCTCTGGAAAAGGGAATGGCAACCAAGTTCAGTGATCCTGTGAGGGAAATCCCATGAACAGAGGGGCCTGGCATCCTCCAGTCCATGGGGTCACAAAATAGTCAGATATGTCTCAGCAACGAAAACAGCACCAAGGCTCTAAGTTATAGGCTGTCAATAGTTTTCTTGCTTTGCTTGCACATTTTTTCTAAAATGTCTCTCCCTAAGCTTCTGTGAGAGAAGGACACTTAAGCACTTCCAGTCTAGTGCTGCCCAATTTGAACTGATTTTTGGTCAAATAAACTTAATATTTAAAATATGCACCAATTTATCCTTTATCAGAAGCTAGTGAAACTCCTGTATGAAAAATGAAATATTAGATGCTATCTTTTGCAGCAAAATTATTAGTAAACATTATCAAGGAAAGGGCTCACTTTCTAAAAAGTTCTTATAATTTGGGAAGGGTGAGGGTGGGCACTGAGCTCAAATTGTTGAATAGGTCAAGCCTGAGGTAGTAATTCACTCAATGCAAATAATTATTAGAACATGAGCAAAAAGTTGTCATAATTACTAAGAATATGAATTTACTGAATCACATATACCTAATTAATATTATAGTTTTTGACTAAAAATTAGTAATAATAATAATGCATTTTACTTCATATTATTTCAAATAAAACTTGTTCTCCAATTATTTTTTCTAATTTTCCTTCAACTTTCACTGTATACCTTAAAGAATGTTGTACACCTCTGGCATGGAGGAAAATATTGTTCTATTTTACCACCCAAATTAAGTATAGTAAATATAGTAAATAAATATAAATAAGATGGAATTCTCTAGGCAAGGATACTGGAGTGAGTTGTCATTCCCTCCTCCAGGGGATCTTCCTTTACCCAGTGATCAAACACGTTATCTCTTATGCCTCCTGCATTGGCAGAGGGGTTCTTTACTACTAGTGCCACCTGGAAAGCCCCAATGAAAACAAGAAAAGATTTCATATACTACATTAAAACAATGCTTAGCCTTAAGGTTCAAAGAAAATAACTTTTTTTTTTCCCCTCTATTCCTGTTAGAAAACCTTAAATGAAGTGAAGAATTAAGCTCACTGATCCAGAGACAGAAACAAAAAGACAAAAATTAGTAGAGGTGCACTTTCCCCACTCTTATATTTAGAATTCATTCCTTTCCACTTTCATGAGTTAATTATTTCTTCAAAGCCTTCCTCCAGGTGTACACTCCTTGCAATATGTTCCTCAATTTCAAATCCTTTGGTTTTGGTATATTTAGCTTGTTAATCAGGTATGAAATTCTAATGCATCAGAGCTCAGAAGTCTGATTGTGGCTTTTTGCAAGATCTCCACTCATCTGTTCCATCTTTAATACACACAGAGCATAAGTCTTAGGCAATATTTTTCAGTAGTTACTGACTTAATTTATGAAAACAATCACAAAATTTTATATAATATTAATTATCATATAATATATAGAGTATATATTATATATAGTATATTCTAATGTATAGGATATTCTCAATATACAAAGAGAAGAACATACTTCCTAGTGTCTTATGATGAAGTTTTTATTTTGTTTACCCAAAAGCCTGATGTTATAGAATATTTGGAGAGTTCCCTGTTTATCAGGTGTAAATTAGATCAAAATCTAATCACACAGCTAATATGAACAAATGTTACTTAAGCATCACTTCTCCTTGTCTCTCTTGCAATTAAAATTATTGAAAAATAATAATGCTGATAATATTCCAAACATTGTCTAAGTGTTTTATTTTATAACAATTATTTATTCCTCACTTGCCAATATTATTCTTATTTTACAGATGAAAAATTTCAGGCACAGAGAGGTTAAGAAACTTACAGAAGGTCACACAGCTTTTTGATGTGATAGACAGTGCTTGGAGGTTAGGAGTATATGGTATTAACTATGTCACTACATAGATTCTGCAGAGCTCTGGTCTCTGCCTGTCATACACACTCCTTCTTGACTTTGACCAAGGAACTGGGACAGAATTCAGTTCAGTTCAGTTGCTCAGGTATGTCAGACTCTTTGCAAACCCACAGACTGCAGCATGTCAGGCTTCCCTGTCCATCACCAACTCCCGGAACCTGCACAAACTCAGGTCCATCAAATCAGTGACTCCATCCAACCATCTCATTTTCCATCATCCTCTTCTCCATCTGCCTTCAATCTTTCCCAGCATCAGGGTCTTTTCCAATGAGCTAGCATCCAGTAGCCAAAGTATTGGAGCTTCAGTTTAAGCATTAGTCCTTCCAATGAATATCAGAATTGATTTCCTGTAAGATTGACTGGTTTGATCTCTTTGCTGTCCAAAGTGCTCTCACGAGTCTTTTCCAAAACTACAGTTCAAAAGGATCAATTCTTCAGCACTCAGCTTTCTTTATGGTCCAACTCTCACATCCATACATGACTACTGGAAAAAATATAATTTTGACTAGATGGACCATGGTCGGCAAAGTAATATCTCTGCTTTTTAGTATGTTGTCTAGGTTGGTCATAGCTTTCTTCCATGGAGCAAACTTCTATTAATTTCATGGCTGCAGTCACCATCTGCAGTGATTCTGGAGACAGAAAATAAAGTCTCTCACTTTTTCCACTGTTTCTGTATTAATTTACCTTTCCAATTCTGTCCCAAACAGTATGAAAAAGGACAGAATTGGAAAGGTACTAAGAATTCCTTTCTCTCTCTTTCACTGATTACTGTTAAGGTAATAATTTGAATTCCTTGAGTAGTAGAGACAGCTCATTGTATACACATCTTGGTGGCAGCAACGTTATTTCTGGTCACGCCAATTCTGCGTGAGGATTGTCATCTATGGATTTTGTTACTGAATTCAGTCCACCAGCTCCTCTAAAAGTTTTATAAGCTTCCTAAATCCTCTAATAAATATGTGTGTGTGTTAGTCATTCACATGTTCAAATCTTTGCGAACCCATGCACTGTAGCCTGCCAGACTCCTCTGTCCATGGAATTCTCCAGACAAGAATACTGGAGTGAGTAGCCTTTCCCTTATACAGGGGATCTTCCTGACCTAGGAATTGAACTTTTGTCTACTGCATTGAAGGCAGGTTCTTTACCATCTGAGCCACAAAAGAAGCCTGATGTTTGTTATTTAATAAATGTATATAATGCTTAATCAAAAGAAATATCAGCCAGCCTAATGCTTAATCAAAAGAAATATCAGCCAGAGTTGCACTTATTGCTATCAAGTTAGGAATACTCAGTTCAGTTCAGTTCAGTTCAGTCGCTCAGTTGTGTCTGAATCTTTGCGACCCTGTGAATTGCAGGACGCCAGGCCTCCCTGTCCATCACCAACTCTTGAAGTTCACTCAACCTCACGCACATTGAGTCGGTGATGCCATCCAGCCATCTCATCCTCTGTGGTCCCTTTCTCCTTCTGCCCCCAATCCCTCCCATCATCAAAGGCTTTTCCAATGAGTCAACTCTTCACATGAGGTGGCCAAAGTACTGGAGCTTCAGCTTTAGCATCATTCCTTCCAAAGAACACCCAAGACTGATCCCCTTTAGAATGGACTGGTTGGGTCTCATTGCAGTCCAAGGGACTCTCAAGAGTCTTCTTCAACACTACAGTTCAAAAGCATCAGTTCTTCAGTGCTCAGCTTTCTTCACAGTCCAACTCTCATATCCATACATGACTACCGTAAAAACCATAGCCTTGACTAGATGGAACTTTGTTGGCAAAGTAATGCCTCTGCTTTCTTCCTTCCAAGGAGTAAGCATCTTTTAATTTCATGGCTGCAATCACCATCTGCAGTGATTTTCAAGCCTCCTAAAATAAAGTCTGACACTGTTTCCACTGTTTCCCCATCTATTCCCCATGAAGTGATGGGACTGGATGCCATGGTCTTCGTTTTCTGAATGTTGAGCTTTAAGCCAACTTTTTCACTCTCCTCTTTCACTTTCATCAAGAGGCTTTTTAGCTCCCCTTCACTTTCTTCCATAAGGGTGGTGTCATTTGATAATCTGAGGGTATTGATATTTCTCCCAGGAATCTTGATTCCAGCTTGTGTTTCTTCCAGCCCAGCGTTTCTCATGATGTCCTCTGCATATAAGTTAAATAAGGAGGGTGACAATATACAGCCTTGACGTACTACTTTTCCTATTTGGGACCAGTCTGTTGTTCCATGTCCAGTTCTAACTGTTGCTCCCTGATCTCCATATATGTTTCTCAAGAGGCATGTCAGGAGGTTTCGTATTCCCATCTCTTTCAGAATTTTCCACAGTTTATTGTGATCCACAGTCAAAGGCTTTGGCATAGTCAATAAAGCAGAAATAGATGTTTTTCTGGAACTCTTTTTCCATGATCCAGCGGATTTTGGCAATTTGACCTCTGATACCTCTGCCTTTTCTAAAACCAGCTTGAACATCTGGAAGTTCACGGTTCACGTATTGCTTAAGCCTGGCTTGGAGAATTTTGATCATTACTTTACTAGCATGTGAGATGAGTGCAATTGTGTGGTCGTTTGAGCATTCTTTGGCATTGCCTTTCTTTGGGATTGTAATGAAAACTGAACTTTTCCAGTCCTGTGGCCACTGCTGAGTTTTCCAAATTTGCTGGCATATACAGTGCAGCACTTTCACAGCATCATCTTTTAGGATTTGAAATAGCTCCACTGGAATTCCATCACCTCCACTAGCTTTGTTCATAGTGATTTTTTTCTATGGCTCACTTGACTTCACATTCCAAGATGTCTGGCTCTAAGTGACTGATCACACCATCGTGATTATCTGGGTCCTGAAGATCTTTTTTGTACAGTTCTTCTATGTATTCTTGCCACCTCTTCTTAATATCTTCTGCTTTTGTTAGGTCCATATGATTTCTGTCCTTTATCGAGCCCATCTTTGCATGAAATTTTCCCTTGGTATCTCTAATTTTCTTGAAGAGATCTCTAGTCTTTCCCAATCTGTTGTTTTCCTCTATTCCTTTGCACTGATTGCTGAGGAATGCTTTCTTATCTCTTCTTGCTATTCTTTGGAAATCTGCATTCAGATGGTTATATCTTTCTTTTTCTCCTTTGCTTTTCACTTCTCTTCTTTTCAAAGCTATTTGTAAGGCCTCCCCAGACAGCCATTTTGCTTTTTTGCATTTCTTTTCCATGAGGATAGTCTTGATTCCTGTCTCCTGTACAACGTCATGAACCTCTGTCCATAGTTCATCAGGCATTCTATCTATCAGATCTAGTCCCTTAAATCTATTTCTCACTTCCACTGTATAATCATAAGGGATTTGATTTAGGTCATACCTGAATGGTCTAGTGATTTTCCCTACTTTCTTCAATTTAAGTCTGAGTTTGGCAATAAGGGGTTCATAATCTGAGCCACAGGCAGCTCCCAGTCTTGTTTTTGACTCTATAAAGCTTCTCCATCTCTGGCTGCAAAGAATATAATCAACCTGATTTCGGTTTTAGACCATCTGGTGATGTCCATGTGTAGAGTCTTCTCTTGTGTTGTTGGAAGAGGATGTTTGCTATGACCAGTGTGGTCTTTTGGCAAAACTATTAGCCTTTGCCCTGCTTCATTCTGTACTCCAAGGCCAAATTTGCCTGTTACTCCAGGTGTTTCTTGACTTCCTACTTTTGTATTCCAGTCCCTTATATTGAAAAGGACAGCTTTTTTGGGGGTTAGTTCTAAAAGGTCTTGCAGGTCTTCATAGAACCGTTCAACTTCAGCTTCTTCAGCATTACTGGTTGGGGCAGAGACTTGGATTACTGTGATATTGAATGACTTACCTTGGAAAGGAACAGGGATCATTCTGTCGTTTTTGAGATTGCATCCAATTACTGCATTTTGGACTCTTTTGTTGACCATGATGGCTACTCCATTTCTTCTAAGGGATTCTTGCCTGCAGTAGTAGATATAATGGTCATCTGAGTTAAAATCACCCATTCCAGTCCATTTTTAAGTTTAACTCATCATATCCAACACAACCACCTATGAATGAAGGACAAGCCTCATGTACATAAGGGTAAGACACATTCCTTATATTACTCATTCTAAGTTGTGATTGTTCATTTGTAACACTAAAGTAGTCTTAAATTTCAGTCACATACCTCTTGTATCAAACTTCAAACTCAAGAGCTGAGCTGGGGAGAGCTGAGCTGTCATTTTTGGAGGAGTCAATTAAGACATGGAGCCAAAATTAAAGTAACAGTCAAGACTTTAATTGCTTATTGCAGCACTATAAACAAGAAGATAAACAGTAAAAGATGTCAGCTGTCATAATGTTCTATTTTCATCATATGCACCAGACAAGGGTCAGATGCATCAGCACAGACAGGGACAATTTTTCCATTATCAAGGGATCTCTGAACAGAAAACTCCTCTCATATATTGACTGTGGGAGCCAATCTGCACAGATAATTGGGAAGACCTGTGCTGAGGGCCTCTGCGGAAAAAAAAAAAAAAAAAAGCCTTCAATGAAGAATACAAGCTACGAATGCAGACATGCAAAGAGCAAGGCTGGCCAAGGTGGGGCCTGATTCTTCCTCTGTCCTCCACTATCTCTCAGAAAGTGAAACTGAAAGTGTTAGTCACTCACTTGTGTCCCGTTCTTTGAGAACCCATGGACTGTAGCTTGCCAGGCTCTTCTGTTCATGGAATTCTCTAGGCAAGAAAACTGGAGTGGGTAGCCATTCTCATCTCTTTATCATCTGAGCCACCAGGGAAACCTTGGAGATTGCTCCAGTTCATGTCCTTTGAATCTATAATACTATCTGATCATCTTAATCTCTGCCAACTGCTTCTTTTGCCTTCAATCTTTCCCAACATCAGGGTCTTTTCCAATGTATTGACTTTTCTCACTAGGTGGCTAAAGTAGTGGAGCATCAGCTTCATCTTCAGTCCTTCCAATGAATATTCAGGGTTGATTTCCTTTAGGATTGATTGGGTTGATCTTCTTGCTCTCCAAGTAACTCTCAAGAATCTTTTCCCACACCACAATTCAAAAGCATCAATTCTTCAACACTCAACCTTCTTTATCATCTGACTCTCACATCTATACATGACTACTGGAAAAACCATAGTTTTGGCTATACAGTAATACTTGTATCAGAAAATAAACCTTAAGAAAAATGACTGTAACAAGAGAAAAAAAAAAAAAAGGACATTACATAATAATCAAGGGTCAATCCAAGAAGAAGATATAACAGTTGTAAATATATATGCACACAATACAGGGACACCTAAACATAAAATAAATATTAACGAACATAAAGTGAGACATTGATAATAACACAATAAGAGCAAGACAACTTAACACATCACTTACATCAATGGATAGAATTATCCATACAGAAGATCAATATGAAAACCCTGGCTTTCAATGATACTTTAGACTATATGGACATAGATAAATAGATACATACATAGATGCATGCATGTGTGGTAAGTTGCTTCAGTCCTGTCTGACTCTTTGTAACCCTATGGACATAGCCCACCAGCCTTC
Source organism: Budorcas taxicolor (assembly GCF_023091745.1). Taxonomy (NCBI): domain Eukaryota; kingdom Metazoa; phylum Chordata; class Mammalia; order Artiodactyla; family Bovidae; genus Budorcas; species Budorcas taxicolor. The sequence goes on along the minus strand of NC_068929.1, from coordinate 48,441,788 downwards.
TCGGTCCATGGGGATTCTCCAGGCAAGAATACTGGACTGGGTTACCAATCCTTCCTTTAGGGGATCTTTCCAACCCAAGGATTGAACCTACACCTTTTATGAGGTCTGTATTAGCAAGGGGGATTCTTTACCACTAACACCACCTGGAAAGACCCATTTACATACATACACATGTGTGAAAGTCACTCAGTTGTGTCTGACTCATTGCAATCCCATGGACTGTACTTCTCCAGGCTGCTCTGTCCCTGGAATTCTCCAGGGAAGAGTACTGGAGTAGCTTGCCACTGCCTTCTCCAGGGCATCTTCCCAAATCGGGGATCAAACCCGAGTCTCCCAAATTGCAAGCAGATTCTTAACCATCTGAGCTACCAGGGAAGCTGAAATATATACGTACATATCCTTATCTCTGAAGACAAAGAAATACTAAGAAGAATCCAAACAAGCCTTGTTGTTTCCCCCAGGGTTCTACCCTGTATTTACTTTATACTCTTTAAAATAATTTTAATGGCTTATTTTAATTACAGGATAATTAAAATATTGTGATGCATCTGCCACACATCAACATGAATCAGCCATAGGTATACATGTGTCCCCCTATCCTGAACCTTCCTCCCACCTCCCTCCCCAACCCATCCTTCCAGGCTGTCACAGAGCACTGGCCCTGTCCACCATAACTGTCTACTCTTCGTCAAACCTGGCACAAAACTCAAATTTGTTTCCTCAGATCTTCATTTCTCTATGAAGGCTCACATTTTACATAAAACAAACCATATAATTTTTTTTAATCAATTTAATTTTCAGATGCAGCCAGGGACCCTAAAAAGCTTGAGCAGAACTTTTATCCTCCCCTATAGAGGCTAGACCTTTGAGGTGGTATATAGCAAATACTAGAGAGTGAGTGGCTTATAAACAACACAAATTTATGGCTCACAGTTTTGGAAGTTGGAAGAGTGAAGACAGGGTGTCAGCATGATTGGGTGCAGGTCCTCTTCCGGTTTCAGAAGTCTGCTTGAATCTTCACATGGCAGAAGGAGCCAGGAAGCTCTGTGTAGTCTCTTTTGTAAGAGCACTAGTTCCATTCACGAGGGTTTTACCCACATGACCTAATTACCTCCCAATGGCTTCAGTGTCTAATACTGTAGCATTGGGCACTAAGGTTCCAAAATATGAATTTTGAGAGGACTCAAACATTAAGACTTAGGAGATGGGCATCTTTTCTTTGTGTCACCCTAATGACCTCATTTTAACTTAGTTATCTCTTTAGAGATCTATCTCCAGTGCAGTCACAATCTTAGATACAGAAGGCTAGGATTACAACCTGCAAATTGGCCTGGAGTGACAGGCACAAATCAGTCAATAACACTCACCAAAGTTATCATAGAATATTTGTGATTTAAGGGTTCTCAGATTCCATTCTCAGATTGTCTTTGGGGGAGAGAATATCATATTCTCATAGCTACAACCAGTTTCTCCAGTTTCAAAGAAGTTTTCCTAATTTCCAAAATTATTATATTTTTAGGTTTGCATAATACATACACATATATGAATATATGTATATATGCAGAGTGAATGTGGCAAACATAGATAAAAGAGCTGAGAGATTTAATAATGGCATCATCTGACATTTCATAAAATCTCAACTTGTTGCTATAAGGATAGAAGCTAATAGACATCCAGAGGTTCAAGTTTTTAGGATTCATGAAGGGATCAGAGCAAGGAGCAAACAGGAGAGATGAGAGCCAGGGAGGCTTGAAAATCAAAAATCTGAGATGTTGGATGTAGAGCAACACAATAAAGAGAAATATAGTGTGAAGCAACTTGAAAAGCATAGACATGTGGAAGAATCCAGGCTATATATTTTAAAATGGTAGATAATAGGAATTCACATACAATTTAAATATCAATCTGTATTTAAATCTTTCCCTGTGTCTACACATACAAGCACAGAGGTACATACATAATGCTGCTTATCAAATAATAGGTAGAGGAAACTGTTTACCAAATCATTGAAAATACTTCACAAATGTTTTCTTTTTAATTTATTTTTGTAAATGCTTATTAAGTTGTTTGTTTTTGATTAATGTGTCTCTTGCTAAAGAAACCATGCACTTGTCTGGAACAAAATGTTTCCTGAGGGTTAACATCAAATTCTTCTGATGGCTTATTTTTTTTTTTTTAATTTGATAGACATAGATGCGTTTCTGTTTCATTTATGTTTTGAATTACTTCAAACATTAATGATTTTGTTCAGTATGCTAAAGCTTTTCCTACTGCTGCTTAGCTAAAACAATTGCATAAAAATATCACAAACTTAAAAATTATACCTAAGATTTTTATAGATACCATACTTTAATTTTGAATTAAGTATACAAAATTTATTAATAAGGGTGTCATATTTACTTAGGCTAAGTTTAATGCTTTATGTCAGACAGGGAAAGCTGCAGGATGAGGATAAGGAATGCATAGCTGTCAAGGTTTGAATGGAACCTCTGCATCTTACATAATCTCTCTGCATCTCATTTCCCTCCCCTGATAAAGTAAAAAAAAATGATACTACTTAAAGCAAATGAAATGAGCAATCATAGATTCTGACATTTGCACTAGCAGATAACTCTAGAAAGCCTCTTGTATGCCAAGACTGATCATTTAATTTCTGGAGCATGGGAATATTGTGGGGAAAGATTCTTGGTGCAGTTCACATGGCATCAGAAGAAGCAGGAAATACTAAGGGGATAATATATCAGCAAGCATGGAAATACTAATACTTAAATATCTTATTATCTAGTAACATCAGAATTTTAATATCTAGTAATGTCAACACTAGATATTCTTTTTTCTGGTATCATCACTGGTTAATATTGGCTACATATCTGCTTGTGATTACAGTCTAGATTAATGTGTTAAATTTTTCTGGAATCAATAGGAGACAGACGAGGTATAGAGATGAGAGCAGACCTTTTATGAAGAAGCTATAAATGGACTGGAGCTAATAAGCTTAAAAATTTCAGGAACAAATGGACAAGAGGGAAGATCCCTGAGCCAGAAGAGGAATCCAAGCATGAGATGCTGGATAGAAGGTTCTGGTGATTCAAGAGTATGGCACTTTTCAAATGCTTTGAACTTGTGTTGGGCCTATAAAAGGTATTGTTAACTGATAATTCAGTCTGCACATCACAAGTAAATTCATATACATCATCTGTGCCGAGGTAATTTGGCAAGCAAAAATTCATAGGTCACTTGCAAGAAGAATCCCCATCACTAAAATCAATCTTCTCCTAGTCAGATGTGTGGAAATTCTGTATTTCTACATCTAGACCTCTTATACAAGAGAGTAATGCTTAGCCTCTGTTTTTGACCTGTCTGAAAGAATGTGAAGTGAAGTCGCTCAGTCGTTTCTGACTCTTTGCGACCCCATGGACTGTAGCCCACCAGGCTCCTCCGTCCATGGGATTCTTCAGGCAATAATACTGGAGTGGGTTGTCATTTTCTTCTCCAGGGAAGAATGGTGCCATATAAAAACATTTGGGAAACAATGAACAGCCATTATTCACACTTTGTGAATTAGAAATATCCAGTATGTAAACTGTGTCTCATTTTACAGAAAAATTAAATGAGAATCAAGCTAGGTTAAGTGGACAGTGCCAAAATTTGAATATTTCATGCCCCAAATTTCATTCCTTTCGCTTTATATTTAACATAAAAACTAAAGTGGGGTAAAAACTCAAAGTAAAACTTTTTTGAATTGCTAGATTTTCAAAATGAAGTAGGGAACTTATCTATAATCATTCATAGGTATATTGTAATGGTTTAATTCCATGAATTCAATATTTCAAAATACTTGACAAAAACACCTGATGTTTTTGTCATATTAGAATCTGAAATCTTGTTCAGATATTCAGCCTTGCTGCTTAGTGAGAAGCAACTTAATGATTTTTGATAGCAAACATTACAGTAAAATATTTGCTCTGAAAGAGATATATTTTATTCTTTCCAAGAAATGAGTTTTGAGTCATTGCGTAGATTTTTGTGTCATTTGCTCTGTAAGGATGCAGTTAAGATTATAGTTAAATTGATGTTTTCCATATCTGTATGGTTTGGTATTGTAAACAGCAGGGAAGCTTGAAAGAACAATGAATCGACATCAAGTCAGTCTAAATACTTGGTGCTTAGCAGCATCTATTTTAAAGTCTAAATATACTTATTTGCCAGTAAATAGTTTCCCTGAGCAGACACAAAAAACAAAGCTCATTGGATGTTTGCATGCATTTAAGGGTCGTTTCATTCATTATACTCTGTAGATGTTTTCTCTCAAGATATTTTCTTGTTAACAAAAACAGCATTCAGCAAGGTGTGTTAAACACCAGGGGCAAAGGGACAGCAACCCTGGAAGAAAGTAAGTTAACTATGATGTGCTCAACTCTGTAGTTAACCTGATTTTCAAAATGTCTATTTTAATGATGTGACAGCAGCTTAGGGTAATTTGGGGAAGAGAAAGAGTAATTTTCTGGTTGCAAAACAGACTGAAATTACAGGATTTAAATGCATAGGTGGTAAATGTGGAATTTAGATTGCCGGTGGTGTATGAGCTATTTTGTTTTAAAGAAAATTCTGCATTTGAATATGTATTCCCTATTTGAACTTAATGCAGTTAGTGATTCTTTATCTTTCTAAAAGACATTTCTTGCATCTCCTAAAGTAGAGAGTATTGAAATTGTGGAAGATGAATAACCACTATAAAATGATTGACTGTCACCATCAACTTTAATTGTTATTCTCTATTATCAAAGTCCTTAGGTCCCTCTAATTTACTTATTCTTTCATAAGAGAGCCTGAAAATTCTCTGAGCTAACATAAAAAAAAGCCAAATGTGTAAGCAGAGTATGAACCAAACTATGGACACTCATCAGAGTAAATATCTAACATTAGATAATTTAGGTATAATGGAAAGTTAGCATTCAAGTTAGCATAAGTTTTTTAAAGAATAAATTCAATGTTTTGAAAATTTCTGTAAATTCATTTCTTTCTGCACTTTAGGGGGTATTTTTTGTTTGTTTGTTTCTTTCCTTAGCAAACATTTAGGTTGTGCTGCCTTAACCCATGTGTTTTGTTGAATTGGGGAAATATAATTAATTCTAACAGGCTTGGTCAAGGAAATGTCTGCTATAACACATGATAGGAAAAACAATGTGTAACATTATGGGTATAACTAACTGTTTTGATGGGAAATGATTGGAAAATCTCCAGTTTGTTAAAAGCTTGTAACCAAAAGTTAAATAGTGGTATAAACGGACAGGAATATAAAGCCTATTGAAAACATGGCAAATACCAGGGAAGTGGAAGAGGCTGGACCAAAGCATGTCATGAGGAGACAGATTATGAGATTCCTATTAGATTTCATATGACAAAAATATTCAGGAACATATGTGTCGATTGAGCTGAATAGATTTGACAATTTAAAGCCTTGCTATTCAAAGTATCTCCTATGGTCCAAAAGCACTGGGATCACTCAAAAATTTGTTAGAATTACAGAAAATTGGGATACACCAAAAACTGCAAAATTAAAATCTCATTGTTAAAAAGATTCTCAAATAAAGCAAATCAAATGTATATTAAATTTTAAGATATACTGCAAATGGTATGGGACTGCCCAGGTGGCTCAGTGGTGAGAATCTGCCTGCCAATGCAAGAGACTCAGGAGATGAGGGTTCAGGGGTCAGAAAGATCCCTGGAGAAGGAAATGGCAACCCACTCCAGTATTCTTGCCTGGAAAATCCCACAGACAGGGGAGTCTGGGAGGTTACATTTCATGGAGTCACAAGAGTCAGACACGACTGAACAACTGAGCATGCAAATGATATATCTGGCTGTGTCAATCTGAGAAGCTTGATGGAAATTGGCTGAAACCAGAAATCATCACCTGAATGTTTCAAAAGCAGAGAAAGCCTAGAGAAACAAACTTATTCCTTGGAATATAAAAAAGGAGGATTTACCACCAATTATAATTAAGTCCATAATATGACCAGGTAGATAAGAAGATCATTTGGTAGATATGTTTTTGCTTGTCTGTTCTTGTTTACTTTTTAAAAGACAAACCATCCATTTTTTATGTAGTATTTTAATTCAGAGTATTCTAGAAAGACAATTCTGAGCAATCTGTCATTTGAAAATGAAGCTCAAATGGGCTTAGTAGTAAATACCCTGAAATTTTAAATTATCATTGTCTATTTCAAAAGCAGGTTTGGTTGTTAATGAAATGGAGGGATGTCATATGTTTAATGCATGTTTTACATTTTACATCATCTATTCTGTGTGATTCTTTAAAAGTTAATTTTCTAATATCAATGAGAGCTTTTATTTGAAGCCTCCATAAGAGTGTTTTAGTTTAGGCAAGAGGAAGGAATACTTCAAAGGGCTTTAGCAGGATTGGGTCAGCCAAAGTTCTGTTAATTTTGGAGTTCTGCAAAATTCTGAAATTGTTGGTCAAGGATGATTCTTGGAAGAGGAAGGATTGGGTTTTATGGTCTAATAGTTGTTTGAGGGGTAACTTGGATATTATCAAGAGGGGCTAATGAACAATGAAGAACTAAATTTATTTTCAAGAGGTGATGAGATAAAGAGCATCAGGGAACAAGAATATACAGAGGCCATAATGAAAAATTATTTGTCCTACCATGTTTTTCACAATCAGCAAGATATTTTAGCATAGGTGTTACAAGTGCAATATTTATTTAGATATCCTATGTTTATTATTATAAATCCAAACCTATTTAACTAATGCTAAACCACCTTCAAGTTTCCTTTGTGTTTTTGTTGAAAAGTAAGTGGAGACATTATTGAATAAACATTTGGGTTTACACAAATCTTTAACCCCAACAGTGTAGGAAGGAGGTCTTGAATCCTGCGAATGGAAAACACTAAATATCTCTATTGTTGTCCTGAGTCTCATCACTCTCATCCTTGTTCTTTAATCCCAGGATTCCAAGGGATTATTATACTTTATCTCTGTTTATTATACTTTATCTCTCCATATTTAAATTAGGTCAGGTTTGATCCATTGTTGGTCTCAAAGTCAAAAACCTAAGACAAGTTGATCTTATAGCTGAACTCTATTCCTTAAAATTCATATGCTGAAGCCCTAACATTTAATACTTTAGAATGTGAATATATTAATATTTGAAAATTGAGCTTTTAATATAAAACTAAGTATTGTGGGTGCATGCTAAGTTGTTTTAGTTGTGTCCTACTCTTTGTGACTCTGTAGATTGCCCCCTGTCAGGCTGCTCTGTCCTTGGGATTCTCCAGGCAAGAATACTGTAGTTGGTTATTGTGTACTCCTGCAGAGGATCTTCCCAACTGAAAGATCGAATTTGCATCTCTTACATCTCCCGCATTGACATGTGAGTTCTTTACCATTAGAGATGCTACCTGGGAAACCCCAGGAATTGTGGTTGGGACCTAAGCAAACATGACTGGTGTCTTTATAAGTAGGGGAGCTTTGGATAGAGACAACACACATAATGAGGGGAAATAAATAGAAGACACCAACATAGATTTTTTTTTGTTTTTAGTTTGTTTGTTTGTTTATTTTATGGAAAAAGATCTCTAGAGTCAAGTTACAAGAGAAAAGTTGGAGAGGAAGTGTTTCATCATCCAGTTTACTGCTAATACTGGTGATAAATGGTGTTTTGTTTTGTTTTTACTTTTTAATCCAAGAAAGTAACTTCTCCTCCTTTTAATTATTTTATATATTGTGAGTATGTAAGATCTAGTGTTTATGCCATTCTCAGGATAGAGGAAAAAGGCCTACAAGTGTTTGTGGCTGCTTATTTCCAACAGAGCTTTCTCTGTGTGAACTACCAATACAATATTGTAAAGTAATTAACCTCCAATTAAAATAAATAAATTTAAAAAAAAAAGATAATTTGAGACAACCACTGAATATTAAAATTAATCAGCATATTAGCAAACTCATCCAGGAAACCAGGGACAATTACTGACTATTCTTTTAACACTTATACTCTTAAAATAAAATTTAGACATCACTTTGTGTGCAGAAAATATACAGATAAAATTGCAATTTTAAACTTAAATTCAAATAAACAATATATGTTTTGTCAAAACCATTGGCCAGCTACTGCCTTATACATCTATTTTAATATTATAAATTTCAGGAAATATATTTGTTATTTTGGTCATTGTCTGAAAATTTCTATCTGCATAACATTTTTCTTTGTGATTTAATAAGAAAAAAATTCAATACAACATTGGCCAAAGGATTTCAAAAAGACATTTAAGAGACTTAAACTAGAATATGTGTAACGCATCCACAAAGTTTGTTATATGCTATTACAAAAAGCATATAAAGTATAATTACTCCCAAATTAACTGATGAAACAAAAGCATTTGATTATACATTATTTTAATGATAATGTGAATAACAGATGTTTCACAAACAGTATTTTAGAAATTTAAATTGGTGCAGATAATTTGGAAAACAATTTCATAATATTGCTTCTTCATCTATATAAAATCTTGACCTTGGTACCTTTACTTTCAGAAATTCATCCTATAGGTAAATATGTACATGTATATAAATGTATATCCATGGTTGTTTTATTGTTTTTAATACCAAAAACATAAAACAACTTAAGTGCCATCCACTGGAAACTTACTAACATAAGTAAAGATAAAGTAGATACAATATATATTAACATGGGGAAGTCAAGAAATACCTGGAGTAACAGGCAAATTTGGCCTTGGAGTACAGAATGCGGCAGGACAAAGGCTAATAGAGTTTTGCCATGTCAATGCACTGGTCATAGCAAACACCCTCTTCCAACAACACAAGAGAAGACTCTACACATGAACATCACCAGATGGTCAATAATGAAATCGGATTGATAATATTCTTTGCAGCCATGGATGGCGAAGCTCTATACAGTCAGCAAAAACAATACCAGGAACTGACTATGGCTCATATCATGAACTCCTTATTGCAAAATTCAGAATTAAATGGAAGAAAGTAGGGAAAACCGCTAGACCGTTCAGGCATGACCTAAAAAAAATCCCTTAGGATTAAACAGTGGAAGTGAGAAATAGATTAAAGGGATTAGATCTGATAACACAGTGCTTGAAGAACTATGGACAGAGGTTGATGACTTTATACAAGAGGCAGGGATAAGACCATCCCCAAGAAAAAGAAATTCAAAAGGGCAAAATGGTTCTCTGAGGAGGCCTTACAAATAGTTGTGAAAAGAAGAGAAGCAAAAGGCAAAGGAGAAAAGGAAAGATATACCTATTTGAATGCAGAGTTCCAAAGAATGGCAAGAAGAGATAAGAAAGCCTTCCTCAGTGATCAGTGCAAAGAAATAGAGGAAAATAGTAGAATGGGAACGACTAAAGATTCCCTTAAGAAAATTAGAGATACCAAGGGAACATTTCATGCAAAGATGGGCTCACTAAAAGACAGAAATGGGAGGGACCTAACAGAAGCAGAAGATATTAAGAAGAGGTGGCAAGATACACAGAAGAATAGTACAAAAAAAAGATGTTCACAACCCAGATAATCACGATGGTAAAATCACTTACCCGGAGCAAGACTTTCTGGAATGTGAAGTCAAGTGGGCCTTAGAAAGCATCACTATGATCAAAGCTAGTGGAGGGGATGGAATCCCAGTTGAGCTATTTCTAATCCTAAAAGATGATGCTGTGAAAGTGCTGCATTCAATATGCCAGCATTTTGGACTACTCAGCAGGGGCCACAGGACTGGAAAAGGTTCGTTTTCATTCTAATCCCAAAGAAAGACAGTGCCAAAGACTGCTCAAACTACTGTACAGTTGCACTCATCACACATGCTAGTAAAGTAATGCTCAAAATTCTCCAAGAAAGGCTTCAAAAGTACATGAACTGTCAAGTTCCAGATTTTCAAGCTGGTTTTAGAAAAGGCAGAGGAACAAGATATCAAACTGCCAACATCCGTTGGATCATTGAAAAAGCAAGAGCGTTCCAGAAAAACATATATTTCTACTTTATTGATTATGTCAAAACCTTTGACTGTGTGGATCACAATAAACTATGGAAAATTCTGCAAGAGATGAGAATAACAGACCACCTGACCTGCATTTTGAAAAATCTGTATGCAAATAAGGAAGCAATAGTTAGAACTCAAAATGAAACAACCAACTGGTTCCAAATAGGAAAAGGAGTATGTCAAGGCGATATATTGTCATCCTGCTTATATAACTTATATGCAGAGTACATCATGAGAAACATTGGGCTGGGTGAAGCACAAGCTGGAATCAAGATTGCCAGGATAAATATCAATAACCTCAGACATGCAGATAATACCACCCTTATGGCAGAAAGGAAAGAAGAACTAAAAAGCCTCTTGATGAAAGTGAAAGGGGAGAGTGAAAAAGTTGGAGAGTAAAGCTCAACGTTCAGAAAACTAAGATCATGGCATCCGGTCCTATCGCTTCATGGCAAATAGATAGGGAAACATAGAAACAGTGAGAGACTTTATTTATTTTTTGAACTCTGAATTCACTGTCGATGATGATTGCAGCCATGAAATTAAAAGATGCTTGCTCCTTGGAAAAATAGTTATGACCAACCTAGACAGCATATTAAAAAGCAGGGGCATTACTTTGCCAACAAAAGTCTGTCTAGTCAAGGCTATGGTTTTCCCAATAGTCATATATGGATGTGTGTGTTGGACTATGAAGAAAGCTGAGCACTGAAGAATTGATACTTTTGAACTGTGGTGTTGGAAAAGACTCTTGAGAGTCCCTTGGACTGCAAGAAGATCCAACCAGTCCGTTATAAAGAAAATCAGTCCTGAATATTCATTGGAAGGACTGATGCTGAAGCTGAAACTCCAATATTTTGGCCACCTGTTGGGAATAACTGAATCATTGGAAAAGACCCTGATGCTTGGAAAGATTGAAGGCAGGAGGAGAAGGGGATGACTAAGTCTGAGATGGTTGGATGGCATCACTAACTCCATGGACATGAGTTTGAGTAAACTCTGGGAGTTGGTGATGGACAGGGATTCCTGGCATGCTGCAGTCCATGGAGTGGCCAAATGTCAGACACGACTGAATAACTGAACTGAACTGACTGAACATGTAGAAACATGTATAATTAAAGAACAAAAAAAGTTTGCATAATAACATAAAGGTATGCATTTTGCCTTCTGAAAAATAAAAATAAAAATTTTCCTTGTTTCACATTTTCTATATGCTTCTACCCATATCACTGCTCCTCCTTCACAACCAAATTCCTTTGAAGAATTAATTAAAAGTGAAAAAAAAGTGAAGTCACTCAGTTGTGTCCGACTCTTTGCGACCCCATGGATTGTAGCCTACCAGGCTCTGATGGAATTCTCCAGGCAAGAGTACTGGAATTGGCTGCCATTTCCTTCCTCAGAAGAATCAATTGCCTATCTCTGAATCCTCTTTCCCATTCTCTCTTCAGCTGCTTTACCCAGTCTTTTTCCCCACTCCATTACTAAAATCTCCCCTAGAGAAAATCACCAATAATTTCAAATTTGCTAAAATCAATGATTAACTACCAATGTTCATTTTATTTGATCTGACTGATTAGAAGCAGATAACTGACATGATTGTTCTGTTCTTTTAGAAATTCTTGTTTTGCCATTTTTAATTGAAAAACATTTGACATATAATACAGTATGTGTATTTAAGGTATACAACATACGATTTATATACTGTAGTATGTTGCCTACAATAGCACCTCTATCGCAACATATAATTAGTCTTTCTTTTTTGGAATGGGAAAATTAAAATCTAGTCTCAGCAAGTTTGATGATTATAATACAATATTATTGTCTTTATTCCTTAGAATGTGCATCAAGACTTATTTATCTACTAGTTGCAAGTTTGTACCCTTAGACCTTTTTGTCTACATTTTAGTCACCACACTTTTCTTCCTTTCTTTCTAGATGGTAGACAATATTTTATTTTCCACATAGATGTTATAATTTTTTGCAAGATGTACAATGAATATTACAATAATATATTCCTAGATTGTCTCAGACTCAACTTTTCAGGATCAATATAAACAAACTCAATTTTAATGTGATGATTTCATTATTTCTATTAAATAACTAATGCTTTTGGATGTATTTTAGTCACTAAAAGTTAATTTTTGTGGAAATTATACTTGTAATATTTATTGTCAATATGCTAAAGATTTAAATTAATCCATAAGAAAATAGTGAGAAAGCATCTTGAGAGATAACTAGATTAGTAGTATTTCTTATTATCTAGATGTATAATACCAATTATGTTATTTATCAGCAACCATTCTTTCCAGTGGAGAAAACTAAAATAGCAGGATCAAAATATTTGGGAGACAGAATTTTCACTGCAAAAATGAATTACTGAAAATGGAGAGACAAAAATTATATTTTAAAAACAATTCTATTGCAATAGAACAAGTGTATTGCAAAAGTTTAAGTGTAGGATTAAATGATATTCCAAAGATATTTCTTCTACTGTTGCTCTGATTTTATTCAGTAGGCTAATTCTAACCTGCCATGAATAACTCTTCTGATTACTCTTTGTTCCTTGCATGTGTGCATGCTAAGTTGCTTCAGTCAGGTCAGACTCTTTGCCGCCCTATGGACTGTAGCCTGCCAGACTCCTCTGTCCATGGGGATTTTCCAGGCAAGAATACTGGAGTGGATTGTCATGCCCTCCTCCAGGATTTGTTTCTTAGATCAGGTTAAATTTGCCAAAAAAATCTCATTTCAGTAATATAAAATATCTAGTTCCTTAAACATTCTAAATTTTTAGTTTACATTGTCTTCATCAACAGCAGTTGGCAAAGTGTGGTAGTCCTAAAACATGGTAAGGGGATAAAAAAAGCTTCTTCCTCCCCCACGATTTTCAACTTCCTACTTTGTTTTAACAAGCCAGTTCCTAATTCTAACAGGTCAAGACAGCAGAAAAAGAGAGGGAAGAAGAAGGAGGAGTACCAGGAAATTCTCACTCAATTAAAACAGTTTACAACATATAAAACTTCTTTTTTATCGCTTTGAGGCAGCATTTGTGTGTCTTCCCAAGAGACATCTTGACCCTAGAAATCCTTCACTTGTTCTTATTAGTAATGCCCACCCAGGAATGCAGCAATACCTTCAGCTTCTTCCTACTGCTGTCACTCACTACTCCAAGAACCATTTTAGGGCAGGACATAAAGTAATCTCCCACTTCCAACGTGGCTCAGTGGAAAAGAATCCACCTGCCAAAGAAGGAGATACAGGTTCAGTCCCTGGGTCTGGAAGATCCCCTTGGAGGGGAAATGGCATCGCACTCCAGTTTTCATGCCTGAGAAATCCCATGGACCGAGAAGCCTGGCAGGTTACAGTCTACAAAGAGGTCACAATGAGTCAGACACAACTGAGCACACATCTCCTCTCTTAATATGGTCTCACCCAGGTTGTCCCTCTAACATTGTATCCATTGTGCTCCACAGAAAACAAACTCAAGCAGTAAGGATCTGTCGGCAGATATCTATGTCCCTTTAGGTATTCTTCAGCACTAAACACATTTTTCTCAAACTTTAAAAACAGCTGTTCAGTTCAGTTCAGTTCAGTTCAGTCGCTCAGTTGTGTCCGACTCTTTGCGACCCCATGAATCGCAGCACGCCACGCCTCCCTGTCCATCACCATCTCCCGGAGTTCACTCAACTCACGTCCATCGAGTAAGTGATGCTATCCAGCCATCTCATCTTCTGTCGTCCCCTTCTCCTCCTGCCCTCAATCCCTCCCAGCATCAGAATCTTTCCAGTGAGTCAACTCTTCGCATGAGGTGGCCAAAGTACTGGAGTTTCAGCTTTAGCATCATTTCTTCCAAAGAAATCCCAGGGTTGCTCTCCTTCAGAATGGACTGGTTGGATCTCTTTGCAGTCCAAGGGACTCTCAAGAGTCTTCTCCAACACCATAGTTCAAAAGCATCAATTCTTCGGCACTCAGCCTTCTTCACAGTCCAACTCTCACATCCATACGTGACCATAGGAAAAACCATAGCCTTGACTAGATGGACTTTAGTTGGCAAAGTAATGTCTCTGCTTTTGAATATACTATCTAGGTTGGTCATAACTTTTCTTCCAAGGAGTCAGCATCTTTTAATTTCATGGCTGCAGTCACCATCTGCAGTGATTTTGGAGCCTAAAAAAATAAAGTCCGACACTGTTTCCACTGTTTCTCCATCTATTTCCCATGAAGTGATGGGACCGGATGCCATGATCTTCATTTTCTGAATGCTGAGCTTTAAGCCAACTTTTCCACTCTCCTCTTGTACTTTCATCAAGAGGCTTTTGAGTTCCTCTTCACTTTCTGACATAAGGGTGGTGTCATCTGCATATCTGAGGTTATTGATATTTCTCCTGGCAATCTTTATTTCAGCTTGTGTTTCTTCCAGTCCAGCGTTTCTCATGATGTACTGTGCATAGAAGTTAAATAAGCAGGGTGACAATATACAGCCTTGACGTACTCCTTTTCCTATTTGGAATCAGCCTATTGTTCCATGTCCAGTTCTAACTGTTGCTTCCTGACCTGCATACAGATTTCTCAAGAGGCAGGTTAGGTGGTCTGGTATTCCCATCTCTTTCAGAATTTTCCACATTTTATTGTGATCCACACAGTCAAAGGCTTTGGCATAGTCAATAAAGCAGAAATAGATGTTTTTTCTGGAACTCTGTTGTTTTCCCATGATCCAGCGGATGTTGGCAATTTGATCTTTGGTTCCTCTGCCTTTTCTAAAACCAGCTTGAACATCAGGGAGTTCACGGTTCACGTATTGCTGAAGTCTGGCTTGGAGAATTTCGAGCATTACTTTACTAGCATGTGAGATGAGTGCATTTGTGTGGTGGTTTGAGCATTCTTTGGCATTGCCTTTCTTTGGAATTGGAATGAAAACTGACCTTTTCCAGTCCTGTGGCCCCTGCTGAGTTTTCCAAATTTGCTGGCCTATTGAGTGCATCACTTTCACAGCATCATCTTTCAGGATTTGAAACAGCTCAACTGGAATTCCATCACCTCCACTAGCTTTGTTCGTAGTGATGCTTTCTAAGGCCCACTTGACTTCACATTGCAGGATGTCTGGCTCTAGATGAGTGATCACACCATCGTGATTATCTGGGTCGTGAAGATCTTTTTTGTACAGTTCTTCCATGTATTCTTGCCACCTCTTCTTAACATCTTCTGCTTCTGTTAGGTCCATACCATTTCTGTCCTTTACAGAGCCCATCTTTGAATGAAATGTTCCCTTTTTATCTCTAATTTTCTTGAAGAAATCTCTAGTCTTTCCCATTCTGTTGTCTTCCTCTATTTCTTTGCATTGATCGCTGAAGAAGGCTTTCTTATCTCTTCTTGCTATTCTTTGGAAATCTGCATTCAGATGCTTATATCTTTCCTTTTCTCCTTTGCTTTTTGCAAATGATGTTAATTGCAGCACTATTCTAATAGACAAGATATAGAAACAATCTAAGTGATCTAAGTGTGTGGCAAGGGATGAGGTGATTAAGAGGTGATTATATACATATAATGGAATAGTATTCAGCCATGATGGAGAAGAAAATCCTACTACTTGTGATCACATGGAAGGACCTTGAGAGCATTATGCTATGTGAAGTAAGTCAAAGAAAAACATTGTTCATTATCACTCATATGTGAAATCTGAAAAAGCCAAACTCAAAAAACAAGAGAATAGTATGGTGGTTACCAAGAGTTACCGTGTGGTTACCAGGGAGTTAGGGATATTAGAGAGGTGCTGTTTAAGTATACAAATTTGCAATTGAGTAGGTAAATAAGTTTCTGAAATCTAATGTAGATCATAGTGATAATAATCAACAGAACTGAAAACAAACTTCAAGTTGGTAAGAGACTAGATCTTAATTTTTTTCACCACAAAAAAGAAATAGTATATGGTATGATAGAGGTGCCAACTAGCACGAAGGTAGAGATCATATATTTAAATGTATCAAATCAACACATTGTATACTTTAAAATTACTCAGTGTTATTTCATAATAACCTAAAATGGAGAAACAGTGGAAACAGTGTTAGACTTTATTTTTTTGGGCTCCAAAATCACTGCAGATGGTGACTGCAGCCATGAAATTAAAAGATGCTTACTCCTTGGAACAAAATTTATGACCAACCTAGATAGGATATTCAAAAGCAGAGACATTACTTTACCGACTAAGGTCCGTCTAGTCAAGGCTACGGTTTTTCCTGTGGTCATGTGTGGATGTGAGTTGGACTGTGAAGAAGGTTGAGCACCAAAGAATTGATGCTTTTGAACTATGGTGTTGGAGAAGACTCTTGAGAATCCCTTGGACTGCAAGGAGATCCAACCAGTCCATTCTGAAGGAGATAAGCCCTGGGATTTCTTTGGAAGAAATGATGCTAAAGCTGAAACTCCAGTACTTTGGCCACCTCATGCGAAGAGTTGACTCATTGGAAAAGACTCTGATCCTGGGAGGGATTGGGGGCAGGAGGAGAAGGGGACGACAGAGGATTAGATGGCTGGATGGCATTACGGACTCAATGGACGTGAGTCTGAGTAAACTCCAGGAGTTGGTGATGGACAGGGAGGCGTGGCGTGCTGCGATTCATGGGGTCGCAAAGAGTCGGACACGACTGAGCGACTGAACTGAACTGAAAAGGGAAAAGTATTTGAAAAAGAACGTAAATATATATCTGAATTACTGTGCTGTACACCTGAAACTATTAATAACACAATATTGTAAATGAAGTATACTTCAATTTAAAAAAAAAAATAAGCAAAATTACTCAATGTTATATGTCAATTTTAGCTCAAAATTAAAAACCAAATAAAAAAGTCATTATATGTATTTCTGAAAATCTTTACAGTTGGAATTATATTTCTTTCTTTTACACTTGAGAAAAAGACAATTCAAAAATTTAACTAATTCTTCTAAATTCTATAGTTAGCAAGGGTTACAGTAGCTCTTTGAAGCCAGATTTTTCTACCTATTTTTATTGTGCCTTTGCCATGTTCATAGTAAAACAATGTATGCAATGCAGTTAAGTTGATATTATCTTTATGTAATATGTATATGAATATGTGTAAACCAATATTTATGCTGCATCATTCTATGCATTTTATTTCCAAATAATCTGTTTGCTATTTTCATACTGACATGAATTAATGCACTGCCTTCAATAGTTAAAGACCAGATTAGCAAGGCATTCTCATTGCAGTGATCATCAGCATGCTACTATTTCTCTAACCAGATAAGCAATGTATTTATACATTATAGCTTTGGGGGTATGAGCCATTAATTACACATGCCCAGCAGCTGACATGAGATTAATTAGAAGTGGGAAAACTATTCTTCAGGTGACCAGAAAACTCCTTCCACTTGTCAATGTTTATCTCTTTTTTCAAAGTTATATTATCCCAGAAGGTAGAGGAAACAGTATTAAAGAAAAGAAACTCACTCAGAAATTTTGACAATCAAGTTCTTAAACATATTTAGAGGATCAATGCCAAAGCTATTTGAGAAACTGAATCAAGATTATAACAAAGAAGAAACTTCAAGCTTATTTTACTTATAAAAATTAAAGAACAATTAAGAGTATGGGCATTTTTTATTTAATTTACTTTAAAATGTCATAAATATGTGTCAATATTAAGGACTGTATATTGAAAATAAAAATATACTTCTCATAGTAATATCCTTAGTCAATTACTCAAAAATTCAATTAAAGTTCATTCTTTATCTCTCCATAATGACTTTCAGATTTCTTCAGTTACAAGTCCCTGGTTTTCACAGCATGAGAATGAATCTAGGTGCTAGTTTAAACTCAATTACAATGTTTTTTGTTTTGTTTTGTTTAAACTTGTACCCACAAGCTTTGCATTTATTTATTCTATTTTTTTTATTGTTTTTGTTCAGTTGCTCAGTTATATCCTACTCTTTGGGACCCCATGGACTGCAGCAGGCCAGGCTTCCCTGTCATTCATTATTTCCCAGAGATTGCTCAAACTCATGTCCTTTGAGTCAATGATGTCATCCAAACATCTCAACCTCTGTAGCCCTCTTCTCCTGCCTTCAATCTTTCCCAGCACCAGGGTTTTTTCCAGTGAGTCAGCTCTTCTCATCAGGTGGCCAAAGTATTGGAGTTTCAGCATTAGTCCTTCCAATGAATATTCAGGGTTGATGTCCTTTAGGACTGACTGGTTTGATTTCTTTGCTGTCTAAGGGACTCTCAAGAGTCTTTTTCAAAAACTACAATTCAAAAGCATCGATTCTTTGACTCTCAGCCTTCTTTAAGCTCCAACTCTCAATGTGCTAAGCTGCTAAGTTGCTTCAGTCGTGTCCGACTCTGTGCGACCCCATAGATGGCAGCCCACCAGGCTCCCCTGACCCTGGGATTCTCCAGGCAAGAATACTGGAGTGGGTTGCCATTTCCTTCTCCAATGCATGAAAGTGAAAAGTGAAAGTGAAGTCACTGAGTCATGTCCAACTCTCAGCGACCCCATGGACTGCAGCCTATCAGGCTCCTCCACCCATGGGATTTTCCAGGCAAGACTACTGGAGTGGGGTGCCATTGCCTTCTCCAACTCTCAATATAAGATTGCTCAATTACTGTATTGGTGTTGAAAAGTTTCAATTATCTTGTGATCATGAGACCAAAATCTTTTTAATTAAAACTAAAATTGTTATAGATAATTTTCACTATTTAAATTAAAATAATCACTTAAAATCATCATCTACAAATTTGTTATTAATATTGACCTTCATATTTAAACAGTTTTTAAAATATGAAAATAAAATTTGCTAATTTTTTGAAAAAATAATGATGCAAGACTAAATTTTGCACCTACTATATGGAATCTAAAAAAATAGTGTAGTTAAAAGCAACAAATTATTGCAAACATTTATACATAAATTCACAAAAACACAGACACATATTCATTATCATAGTAATAGTTTTGTTAATTTTCTGAATTTTTTACATAGTGTTCTTCTAAAAGCCTTTAAATAGAAATATTCCTATGTAAACATCTCTGATGTTTTTTTCCTATCAAACTGTTAATACAAATTCAGAGAAGCAACCCTGACCTACAAAATCAAATTCTTGGAGGCAGGTTCAGGAATCACTTTTGACAAAATAGGTAAGACACTTTTAGTGAGTTCCATTGTTTGAATTGTGCTTGCCTGGTGACTCAGAAAGTAAAGAATCTGCCTGCAATTCAGGAGACCTGGGTTGTATCCCTGGGTTGGGAAAATCCCCTGGAGGAAGGCATGGGAACCCACTCCAGTTTTCTTGCCTAGAGAATCCCAATGGACAGAGGAGCCTGGCAAGCTACAGTCCTTGGAGTCACAAAGAGTTGAACATGAATGAGTGACTAAGCACATTTTTGGAATCACTGTCCTATGAATTATATACTACTCTTATTCCATTAAATAGGGCTTTCCTGGTAGATCAGACAGTAAAGAATCTTCCTGAAATGCAGGAGACCAGGGTTCAATCCCTGGGTTGGGGAACATCCCTTAGAGAAGGAAATGGTAACTCATTCCGATATTCTTGCCTGGAGAATTCCATGGACAGAAGAGCCTGGCAGGCTACAGTCCATGGGGTCACAAAGAATCAGACACAACTGAGTGACTAACACACATTCCATTATATATGCAAATATATTGAGCTTCTGAGGGATATAACCTCCCAATATTACACAACTAGTAAATGACTGAGCTCTGATCCCAACATGAGTCACACTAAACTTGTGTAGCCTCTAGAAACTGGAAAAGGCAGGGAAACAGGATCTCCCCTAGAGCCTCCATAAGAAACAAACTCCTTCTGATTCCTTGATATGACCCTTATAAAACCCATTGGACCTCTGATCTCCAGAATTGCACAGGTACACAGTGAGCAATGGATGCAGTTTCTGTCCTCCTTGAATATGGAAGACAGAGTAGAAAAGTAAGTACCAGAGTAATATGATATGAGAGAGACTTGACTGGCCACTGTTGGCTTGGAAGATGGTCAGAGGCCATAAGCCAAAGAAGGTGGACAAACTATGGAACCTGGAAAAAACAAGGAAAGAGATTCTTTTTACAGCAGGCATTCCTAACCTTTGGGAGCCAATGTGTGATGATCTGAGATGCAGCTAAAGTAATGATGATAGGTATAAAGTGCACCATAAGTGTAATGAGCTTGAATCATCCTAAAACCATCCTCTTCCCCAGTCTGAAAAAAACTGTTTTCCAGAAACCTGTCCCTGGTGAAAAAAAAGATTGGGACCACTGTCCTAGAGCTTTCGGAAGCAATACAGCCTTGCCTGACATTGTGATCATTGTAGCCCATGACATCTGTGTTAATTTCTGATCACCAAAACTTTAAATGTAATAAACTTGTGATGTTTTAGCCTACACAATATGTAGTTTGCATATATAAATATGTATATATGTATGTGTGCATATGTGCATATATATGTATTGGGTTAAAAATTGGATTAAAATTTTCCTGAGCATTACCCTGCCCACCAGGAGGACCCAGTTTTCCCCACAGTCAGTACATCCCATTAGGAAGCTTGTACAAGCAAGCCTCTTATCCTCATTCATCAGAAGGCAAAGAGAAGAAGCAAGAACTAAAATCTCACATCCCCCAGAATGAAAGCAACAGTCACAGAAAGCTAGCCAAAATGATCACAGTCTTGTGTAACTCAATGAGCTATGAGCCATGCCAGACAGGGCCACCCAGGATGAACAGGACATGGTAGAGTTCTGACAAAGTATGGTCCACTGGAGAAGGAAATGGTAAACCACTTCAGTATTCTTGCCAAGAGAACCCCATGAAAAGTATGAAAAGGCAAAATGATATGAGACTGGAAGAGAAGCCCCTTAGGCCAGTAGGTGTCCAATATGCAACTGGAGAAGAGTGGGGAAATAGCTCCAGAAGGAATACAGAGCCTGGGCCAAAGCAGAAACTATGTCCAGTTGTGTATGTGCCTGGTGGTGAAAGTAAAATCTGATGCTATAAAGAACAATATTGCATAAGAATCTGGATTTTTGGCTCATAAATTAAGGTTAATTAGATGTGGTCAAGCAGCAGATAGCGAGAGTGAATGTCAACATTTAAGAAATTAGTGAACTTAAATGAATGCAAGCAAATTTAATTCAGATGATCATTTTATCTATTACTGTGGGAAAGAATTCTTTAGAAGAAATGGAGTAGCCTTCAGAGTCAACAAGTACTGGCATGCAGTACTTGGGTGCAATCTCAAAAACGTCAGAATGATCTCAGTTCATTTCAAAGGAAAGCATTAAACATCACAGTAATGCAAGTCTATGCTCCAGCCATTAATGTTGAAGAAGGTGAAGCTGAGCGCTTCTATGAAGACCTACAAGATCATCGAGAACAAACACCAAAATAGATGTCCTTTTCATCATAGGGGACTGGAATACAAAAGTAGGAAGTCAAGAGATACCTGGAGTAACAAGCAAGTTTGGCTTTAGAGTACAAAATGAAACAGGGCGAATGCTAACAGAGTTTTACCAAGAGAACACACTGACCACAGCAAACATCCTCTTCCAACAAACAAGAGATTACTCTACACATGTACATCACCAGATGGTTAATACCAGAATCAGATTGATTATATTATTTGCTGCTGAAGATGGAGAAATGCTACACAGTCAGCAGAAACAAGACGTGGAGCTGTGGCTCAGATCATGAACTCCTTATTGTAAAATTCAAAGTTAAATTTAAGACAGTAGGGAGAAACACTAGACTATTCAGATATGACTTGAATAAAATACTATATGATTATACAGTGGAGGTGATAAATAGATGCAAAGAATTAGATCCAGTAGTATGCCTAAGAACTATGGATGGAAGTTCAAAACATTGTACATTTGATGACAGGAGTTGGTGACCAAAACCATCTCAAAGAAAAAAACATCCAGGAAGGCAAAATGATTGTCTATGGAGGCCTCACAAATAGCTGAGGAAAGAAGAGAATCAAAAGGCAAAGGAGAAAAGGAAAGATATACCAACCCGAATGCAGAATTCCAGAGAAGAGCAGGGAGACATAAGAAAGCCTCCTTAAGTGAACAATGGAAAGAAATAGAAAAAAAAAAAAAAAAAAAGATAGAATAGGAAAGACTAGAAATGCCTTCAAGAAAATTAGAAATACCAAGGGAACTTTTCATGCAAAGATGGGCACAATAAAGGATGGCAACAGTATGAACCTAACAGAAGCAAGAGATATTAAAAAGAGGAGGTAAGAATACACAGAAGAACTGTACAAAAATGTCTTAATGACCCAGACAGTCACAATGGTGTTGTCATTTACCTACAGCCAGACATCCTGGAGTGTGAAGTCAGTTGGGCCTTAGGAAGCAATACTATGAACAAAGCTAGAGGAAATGATAGAATTCCAGCTGAGCATTTCAAATCCTACAAGACGCTGCTATTAAGGTGTTGCATTCAATATTCCCTGGTGGCTCAGATGGTAAAGAGTCTGACTACAATGCAGGAGACCTGGGTTCGATCTCTGGGTTGGGAAGATATCCTGGAGAAGGGAATGGCAACCGACTCCAGTACTCTTGCCTGGAAAATCCCATGGACAAGGATTCTGGTAGGCTAGAGTCCATGGGCTGGCAAAGAGTCAGACATGACTGAGTGACTTCACTTCACTTCTTCACTCAATATTCCAGCAAATTTGTAAAACTCAGCAGTGGCTACAGGACTGGAAAAGATCAGTTTTCATTCCAATCCCAAAGAAAGATAATTCCAAAGAATGTTCAAACTACCTTACAATTGTGCTCAGTTCACATGGTAGCAAGGTAATGCTCAAAATCCTTCAAGCTAGGCTTCAACAATATGCAAATTGAGAAATTCAAGATTTTTAAGCTGAATTTAGAAAAAGCAGAGGTATCAGAGATCAAATTGCTAACATCCACTGGATCATAGAAAAAGCAAGAGAATTCCAGAAAGATGTCTCAGTTCAGTTCAGTTCAGTCACTCAGTCCTGTCCAACTCATTGCGACCCCATGAATCACAGGACGCCAGGCCTCCCTGTCATCACCAACTCCTGGAGTTCACTCAGATTCATGTCCATCAAGTCAGTGATGCCATCCAGCAATCTTATCCTCTGTCATCCCCTTCTCCTTCTGCCCCCAATCCCTCCCAGCATCAGAGTCTTTTCCAATGAGTCAACTCTTCACATGAGGCGGCCAAAGTACTGGTGTTTCAGCTTTAGCATCATTCCTTCCAAAGAACACCCAGGACTGATCTCCTTCAGAATGGACTGGTTGGATCTCCTTGCAGTCCAAGGGACTCTCAAGAGTCTTCTCCAACACCACAGTTCAAAAGCATCAATTCTTCAGTGCTCAGCCTTCTTCACGGTCCAACTCTCACATCCATACATGACTACTGGAAAAACCATAGCCTTGACTAGACAGACCTTAGTCAGCAAAGTAATGTCTCTGCTTTTGAATATGCTATCTAGGTTGGTCATAATTTTTCTTCCAAGCAGTAAGCATTTTTTAATTTCATGGCTGCAGTCATCATCTGTTTAAATGACTATGCTAAAGCATTTGACTGTGTGGATCACAACAAACTGTGGTAAACTCTTAAAGATATGGGAATACTAGATCAGCTTACCTGTCTCTGTATGCAGGTCAAGAAGTAGCAGTAAGAAACAGACATGGAACAATGGACTGGTTCAAAATTTGAAAGGAATATGATAAGTCTGTATATTGTCACTCTGCTTATTTAACTTATATGCAGAGTACATCATGTGAAATGCCAGACTGGATGAATCACAAGCTGGAATCAAGGTTGCTGGGGAAAATATCAACAACTTCAGATATGCAGATGATATCTATCTAATAGCAGAAAGCAAAGAGGAACTAAAGAGCCTCTTGATGAGTGTGAAAGAAAAGAGTGAAAAAGCTGGCTTAAAGTTTAACATTCAAAAAACTAAGGCCATGGTATCTTGTCCCATCACTTAATGGAAAATATATTAATAAAAAGTAGAAAAAGTGACAGATTTTCTTTTCTTGGGCTCCAAAACCACTGTAGCCATTGACTGCAGCCATGAAATTGAAAGACACTTGTTCCTTGGAAGAAAAGCCATGATATACCTGGAAGGAAAAAAGAAACCTAGAAGAAAAGCTATGAAAAACAAAACTATGAGAAAAGCTATGGCCAACAAGTTTATTAAAATGCACTGAGTTCACTTTGCTAACAAAGTTCCATATATTAAAGCTATCGTTTTTCTGATAGTCATGTATGGATGTGAGAGTAGGACCATAAAGAAGGCTGAGTGCTGAAGATCTGATGCTTTTGAAATGTGGTGCTACAGAAGACTCTTGAGAGACCCTTGGGCTGCAAGGAGATCAAATGAGTCAATCCTGCAGGAAACCAAGCCTGAATATTCATTGGAAGGACTGATGCTAAAGCTGAAGCTGAAGCTCCAATACTTTGGCCACCTGATGCAATGAGCTGACTCACTGGAAAAATCCTTGATGCTGGAAAAGATTGAGGGCTGGATTACAAGCAGGCAACAGAAGATGAGATGGTTGGATGGTATTACAAACTCAGTGGACATAAGTTTGAGCAAACTCGAAAAGATAGTGAGAAGTCTAGTGTGCTGCAGTCCATGGGGTTGCAAAGAGTTGGACAAGACTTAGTGACTGAACAACAAGGAAACATGCATCCCACAGGCCAACCCCAGTTTCCAACACCCACAGCCTCAGCTATACGTGCTCAAGACATTACTTCTCAGCAACAGCATTATGAGCTTCGGGACTTCCTGGTGTCTCAGCTGATACAGAATTCACCTGAAATGCAGGAGACCCCAGTTTGATTCCTGGGTTGGGAAAAGCCACTGGAGAAGGGATAGGCTGGATACCCACTGCAGTATTCTTGGGCTTTCCTGGTGGCGCAGATGGTAAGGAGTTTGCCTATAATACAGAGACCTATGTTCAATCTCTGGGTTGGGAAGACCCCCTGGAGAAGGAATAGGTTATCCACTCAAGTATTATGGCCTGGAGAATTCCACAGACAGAGGAGTCTTGTAGGCTATAGTCTATGGGGTTACAAACAATTGGGCACGACTGAGAGGCTTTTACTTTCACTGTGAACAACAAAACATACATATATGCATATTTGCATATGTCAACTATCTTGGACTAATGTTCATTTATGTTTATGGTCTCACCACTATTAATATAATGAATGGATTCCCAACAAAAACTAGTTTTCACAACTGTACTTATTGTACTCTGATGTATTGATTTAGAAGAGTAAGTTAAAAAATGAAATGAAAATATTGTACAACTTCAAGATTTTAAAGATTTGTAAGGTCATAGTTCTCCACTATCACACTCACATGTTGCAAATTTTTCACTGTTTTGCCATAAATAACAAGATCTTGTTATATAGTTTTAAAAAATGGATACAAAAGAAATAAAAACAGATAAAACCTCAACATAGAGTTTAAAATGGTGATGACTTTTTTTTTCAAAATAAAATAATACAGAAATAGAAAACCCTGTGATATAAAAGAATCTCAAATTTAATAAAGAAGATTTTCACCTTCAAAGACCTCACCCCAATTTTATATTGCTATCATATTTCTAAAGCACTTAAGATGTTTATAGAGATATTTAGACAGCTGCAGCAATATAGAAACATATAATTAAGTAGGTATAGAGATACTGGCATAGACAATTATTTGGGAAAAATCCTTAGTTGATGAGATATTTTGCTTTTGCTGCATTTATCTTCCTTTGAAGTACCATCGATTAATTTATTGTCATTTTAAAAATTTTTTTAATAAAAGAATGGGAAACACATGAACTTAGGTATCTGAGGAAGTGATCCTATAGGCCAAGCCTAGTTTCCAATGCCCACAGCCTTAGTTTTGCATGTTCAAGTAATTACTGCTCAACAACAGCACTCTGAAAATTTTAATCTGGCTTGTTCTATGGACTTTGGAGATGTGTTCCTGGCTCAATAATGCTCAGCCCATCAAAATAATTCCAAATCTTTGTGATAAACTCATTTTCAAAAAAAAATCTCCCAAATTTGGCTTCAGTTGCTTGCAATTGGGAACTTTTATTCATTCAAGTAGGCATCATAATCTCATTTTCCATATGATGAATTTAGATTTAGAGAATTCAATGTATCACCAAGTTCATGTAGCTGGTAGAAAGCAGAATCTATTAATAGATCCAAATCCAAGTCCAGCTGATTTCAGAATCCATTCTCATTAGTATGCTTAGATATCTCACACAACAGAACTGAATGAAAACCTGACAGATGCTCCTACCGAAATATCAGTTCATCAGATATCAAGTATCAGTTCATCAGATACCTACAACTGCTTTAAAGTCTTTTGATTTAATCTCACCATGTGCATATTATTTAAAAAAAATTACCACATCCTCTTTTGTGATTCATTTATTATTATGCTTGTTTTGCTGTTCTCTTCTAGCTTTAAGCATGGATTTTGCATAGTCATTTTTCATACACTGGAGAGAACTTAGCGATATCCCTGGCCACCATTCTTTAGCTCCTTGAGCTACAGTTAATGTAATTTCTTGTAATCAGTTCTTATCTAAAAGCCATCTCTCCATTATAGAAAGCATACTGCAAACATGTCTATGATGTGTGGATTAATAATCTCGTATAGTATTTAGCCTAGTTGAAAATAGGCACATGGAAAAAGAATCTGAGTAACCAGGAAACCAGCCAGTAGAGTCTAGCTGAAACTCAGGACCCAGACTTCATGAAGGGAGGAGAGCAGATAACAGGAGCACTCTGTGAATTAGATCTTGACACAGCATAAAGAATTCAAACTGGAAGAACCAAAACCTGGCATCAGTGATTCATTGGTTCATTAAGTGGAGAGAAAAAGAACAGTCTTATTGACTGATGATATCTCGAGGACAAAATATTTGGGCCTAAAGCTAAGAAACTCTGGAAAAGGGCAGAAATAAAAAAGTAATGTATGAGGCAAAGGCACCGGAGACTGGAAGGGATTAGAAACAGTGAGGGGAGAGCGGACAGTAGCTAGTGCACTGTGGTGGCTGCATCAGAGCAGGAGAAGCAGACCAACGTGCTTGTGTTCTTATAGGAAGCCATGGTAACACTTCACTTTCAAAAGGGAGCTGTCCAATCGGACTTCATCAATCCGACAAGGCAAGGCATAGCAGGAAGGTCTAGAGAGCTTTCCTGAACAGGCAAGAATCCCTTCCTTTAATCCATAACTTTCCTGTCCTCCTAGTCTACTGAAGTGTCCAACTCTTTTGAGACCCGATGGGCTGTAGCCACCCAGGCTCCTCTGTCTATGGGATTTCCAGGCAAGAATACTGCAATCGGTTGCCATTTCTTTCACCAGGGGATCTTCTCGACCCAGAGGTCAAACTTTGGTCTACCTGCATTCCAGGTAGAATCTTTACTGAATCACTAGGATTAAGAGCCACAGGAAAGCTTCTACTGAAGTTTAATTGACAAACAAAAATATAAGATATTCAAAGTGTACAATATGATTTTATAAATATATACATTGTGGAAGGATTTCCCCCCATGAGTTGAGTAAAACTTCCATTCGTGTCTTTGCAATTTTTTTTTTTACTGTCCCCTCTTTATATTAAGTCATTGACTTTGCTTCCAGTGTGTTCCAGATTTGCATCTTATTTTATAAGCCTCTTTATTCACTATTTTGGCCTTATCTCATACTTTAACTTCTATATCAGGCTTATTTCAGGAAAAACAGATGCCTTATGGTTATGGAAGAGTCTAGCCTTGGAAAATTACTTCTCAAGATTCTTCAGGGATGACCCTAGAGGGGTCATTCCAGCTGGTACTGGAACTAGATTTACATACACATATTAAAGAGTAAACATTTCCTATTTGTGTATCTACTGAATATATAAATGAATGCCAAAAAATTCACTTAGCAGTACTCCAGGAAGAAGGAGCTTTAATTTTATATGTATGGAAGAATGGCTGCTTCCTTTCACAAGGGTAACCTAATCCCAAATAAAATTTGCTAAAGGTAAAATTTTCAGTTGTCATGGCATTTAAAAAATAAACATTTGTGCCTAGGAAGTCAGTGTGTCAAAAAATTGGAATTACTTAAATATGTGGGATTTCCTATGTATAGTATAACTGCATTTATGCTAAATTCTATCTTCTAATGATCAACTGTCCATAAGATCTCTGACCATGAATTAAGAATTTAAGCTACAATCCAGTCTGCTTTTATAGGTGCTTTTACATGTGAAAAAAATTGTTAGACAAATTTAATTTTTAAAACTTTTGATTATATGATTAACCACAGCATAAAAATAACTTAGCAAAAACATTGTACACAGAAACATCTTCATCCCCTGTTAGCAATTTTTGAGTCACTTTAAATTAAAATAGTAACTAATAGTAAAGAATGTCTGCTAGGACATTATGTGAAAATCGATACTTTATTATAAATTCAACTCTCTCAACTATTAATTTATAGAAAGGGTACTCAGCTTTTGTTCAGTTAATCCAAATTCACAGAAAAGCACTAAAAATTTCATGAATATCTCTGAGATAATTAGAGAAATTCTATATTTTTAGCATACTGACATGTCATAAATATCACATTGTGATTTCATCTTCATATGTGATCCTTCTTACTAAATATATAAAAGTGATAATTAGCCTTATAAATATCCATTAAACACGAAGAAAGAGAAATCTAAAGACTAAATGTCATTTACTCATAATTTGCAAAATAAAATATTGCTAATTCTTCAGTGGTAGCTATTAATATAGCAAAAAATTGTCTAACTAACACAAAACCAGAAATCCACTCTAAATCCTAAGAACGAAAGGTTTGCTAGGAGAACATCATCAAGAAAACAAAGCATAGCATTAAAATAGGAAGAAAAGCTAGTAAGAGCATGATATTCTACAACAAATATTCTTTTAACAAAATGTTTTTAAAAGTAAAATATTAAGAACAATTAAATATTTCAAAAATTATTTATGCTATGTTAAAATATAAAATTAATAAATTTTAAAATTTTCAAAGGCAAAATAGGGTGAATATAAATGTAAACTAACATAGTTATTTTTTTTAAATTATAGACCTTAATGAAATTATTTAAATACTAAATAATTTGAGCACATTGAAATAGAGTGTGCCGCTATGGACCTCTAATGACATATATTGTTTTAAACTTTTAAGAATAATATTGTAAATTATTTAATGTGTCTTTCAATTACAGCTAAAAATAAAAGTGTTGAAGAAGTTGGCTTTCAGAGAGTTGTTACTATTGGTCTTCTACAGTTTTGGAAATACTGATTTATATTCAGACACACTGACTCTTTCCTCAGCTGTGGCCAGTCTAGGGTTGAGCTCATCCCAAGTGTTTGGTGGTTTAGTCACTAAGTTGTGTCTGACTCTTGTGATCCCATGGCGTGTAGCCCTCCAGGTTCCTCTGTCCATGGGAGTTTCCAGGCAATAATACTGGAGTGGGGTGCCATTGCCTTCTCCAGAAGATCTTCCAAACTCAAGGATCAAACCCAGGTCTTCAGATTCTTTAGTGACTGAGGTACAAGGGAATCCCTCATCCCAAGTGTTTACAACCATAAACTTCTCTCTGAGCAGTACTTTCACTGTATTCCATGCATTCTGGTATCCATCTTGATACCAAGACCTGACTATAAAAGGGGAAATCAACTATAACACAATAAGAGTAGGGAACTTTAACACTCCATTTATACCAATGGACAGATCATCCAGGTAGAAAATCAATAAAGAAACACAAGTCTTAAGTGACATATTAGACCAATGGACTTAATCAAGAAAAATAAAAGCTGGTTCTTTCAAAAGATAAAATTGATAAACTTAGTCAAACTCATCAAGAAAAAAAGGTAGAGGATTCAAGTCAATAAAACTAGAAGTGAGAAAGGAGAAGTTACAACTGACACCACAGAAAAAGAAAGGGTTAAAAGAGACTATTACAAGTAGATAGATAGTGTTAGTCACTCAGTCATGTTCGACTCTTTGCGACCACAAGGACTTAGCCTTCCAGGTTTCTCTGCCTATGGGTTTCCCAGGCAAGTACTGGAGTGGGATGCCATTCCATTTTCCAGGGTATCTTTCCAACCGAGGAATCAAGCCCAGGTCTCTTGCCTTGCAGGCAGATTCTTTACTGTCTGAGCCACCAGGGAAGAAATAACTATATGTCAATAAAGTGTACAACCTGGAAGAAATAGACAAATTCTTACAAAAGTACCAATTTCCAAGGTTGAATCAGGAAGAAATAAAAAATATGAACTGAAAAATCACAAATAATAAAATTGAAACTGTGATTAAAAGTCTTCCAACAAGCAAAATCAGGACCAGAAAATTTTACAGGCAAATTTTATTAAACATTCAAAGAGCTAACACCTATTCTTCTCAAACTCTTTCAAAAATTTGCAGATAGTGGAACACTCCTAAATTCATTTCTCAAGGTCACCATTAGCTTGATAAGAAAACCAAAGAAGGCACAAAGAAGATTACAGATTAATATCACTGATGAATGTAGATTTAAAAGACTTCAACAAAATATCAACAAACAAAATCCAATAATGCAGTACGAGAATCGATGCCGTGATTAAGTAGAATTTATCACAGGGATGCAAGGATTCTTAAATGTATGCAAATCAATCGAAGTGATACACCATTGTTCTTATAATTCAGTCACTACATCGTGTCCAACTCTTTGTGACCCCAAATACTTCAGCACATCCGGCTTCCCTGTCTTTCACTATCTCCTGGAGTTTGCTCAATTTCATGTCCATTGAATTGGTGATGATAGCAAAGTATTTCATCTTCTGATGCTTCCTTCTCCCTTTGCTTTCAATCTTTCCCAGCATCAGGTTCTTTTCTACTGAGTCAGCACTTCATATCACGTGGCCAAAGAGTTTCAACTTTTGGAGCTTCAGCTTCAGCATCAGTCCTTGTAATGAATATTCAGGGTTCATTTTCTTTGAGATGGACTGGTTTGATCTCCTTGCTATCCAAGGAACTCTGAAGAGTCTTCTCCAGCACCATAATTTGAAAGCATTAATTAGTTGGTGCTTGGCCTTCTTTGTGGGGCAACTCTGACATCTGTACATGACTACAGGAAAAAATATAGCTTTGACTATATGGACCTTTGTCGGAAAAGTGATGTCTCTGCTTTTTAATACATAATTTAGATTTTTCATAGCTTTTCTTCCAAGGAGCAACTGTCTTTTAATTTAATGGCTGCAGTCATTGTCCTCAGTGATTTTGGAGCCCAAGAAAATAAAATCTGGCACTGTTTCCAAATCCCCCCGTTCAATTTGTGATAAAGTAATGGGAATAAATGCTATGATTTTAGTTGCTGTTGTCATTGTTTTTTTTTTTTTTTTAAATGTTGAGTTTTAAGCCAGCTTTTTCACTCTTCTCTTTCACCCTTATCAAAGGATCTTTAGTTCCTCATCACGTTGTTCTGCCATTATAATGGTATCATAGGCACATCTGAGGTTATTGATATTTCTCCTTGAAATCTTGATTATAGCTTGTAACTCATCCAGCCTGGCATTTCACATGATGCAGTCTACGTAGAAGTTAAACAAGCAAGGTGACAATATACAGCTTTGACATATTCCTTTCCCAATTTTGAACCAGTCTGTTGTACCATGTCTGGTCCTAACTATTGTTTCTTGATCTGCATACAGATTTCTCAGGGACAAGTAAGGTGATCTGGTATTCCCATCTGTTTAAGAATTTTCCAGTTTCTTGTGATCCACACAGTCAAAGGCTTTAGTGTAGTCAATGAAGCAGAAGTAGAATTTTTTTTTTTTAATTCCCTTCCTTTCTCCATGATCCAATGGATGTTGACAATTTGATCTCTGGTTATTCTAAACCCTGCTTGTACATCTGGATATTCTCAGTTCACATACTGCTGAAGCCTATGGCTTGAAGGATTTTGAGGTAAACATTCAAATAGAAATTTGAAAAGATTTTGATATAAATGAAAACAAAGGCTCATATATGAAAACTTATGTGATGACTAAGACCATAATTAGACAGAGATTTATATCTTTAGGTTATTTTAAAATTATTTTAAATCAAAAACCTAAACCTCCACCTTAACAAGGAAGAATAATAGCAAGTTAAACCTAATGCAAGCAGCAGGAAGGAAATAATATTCATTGAGTGATGATAATTCATCAAAAAATGAAAGCAGTGAAGAAAATCAATGTAAACAAAAGCTGTTTATTTGAAATAAGCAAAAAAAAAAAAAAGAATTGATGCTTAGCTAGATTGATGAAGACAGCAAGAGCAAAGATTCCATTTATCAAAATAAGTAATTACAGTTGGTACATTTCTGGATAATATAGAAAATAAAAAGGATTATAAACCTATACTATAACCAAATGCACGTCAACAAATTGAAATAATTAATATAATAGGAATACCAAGACATAAACAACAGAAATTGCCTCAAAATGAAATAGAAATTCTATAAATAACCATTCAAGAGTTTAAACAGTGATTCAAAAACCTCTCACATCGGAAAATGCCAGGTTCAGATGACTTCACAGTGAATTCTACAAGATATATGAAAAATAATTATTTCCAATTTTGCACCAACTCTTTAAACAATAAAAAGAAACATTTCTCCATCTATCCTATAAAGTCAGTATTTCCCTGGTATCAAGTCTCAGAAAAATATAGGAAAAGAGATGACAGAGTCTTTTTCTTAATATTGACAAAAAAGTCCCCAACGAAATGTTAGCAAACCAAATCCAGCAACATATAGAATAGGTTGCACCTCATGACCAACAAGTATTTTTCTCGTTTGTTTAATATCTGAAAGCCAAGCCATGTTATCCATCAGATCAATAAACTAAAGGCAAAATCATGTGATCATCTCAGTAGATGTTGAAAAACCATTTGCTAAAATACAATAAAGTGAAGTTAAAGTTAAATCACTCAGTCGTGTCCGACTCTTTGCGGCCCCATGGACTGTATGTAGCCTACCAGGCTCCTCTGTCCATGGGATTTTTCAGGCAAGAATACTGGAGTGGGGTGTCATTTCCTTCCCCAGGAAGGAATAAATAAACATCAATACAATAAACCATCATGATAAAAAAAAAATGCCCTACATACTAAGAATAGAGGAAACTTCTTCAACTTGGTAAAGAGCATCTACAAAATATCTATAGCTAGCATCAAACATAATGATAACAGTGAGAATACTTTTTTCCTAAGGTCAAAAAAGAAAGCAATATTCACTCTAGTTACTTTTATTCAATGCTTTACTGGAGGTTCTAGCTAGGGCATTTATGTAAGAAAATTAAATAAAATCGATCCAGATAGAAAAGCAATATATAGAACAATATATTTCTCATTTCTCTGTGAGGAGAAAACATGATCTTGAACACTGAAAATGCCAAATAATTCACTAAAAAAACAAAACAAACAAACAAAAACTATTAATTAGCTCTAATAAAGTAAGCAAGCATACAGAGTACAAAATCAATAAACAATAATAAAGTTTATCTATATAAACTATTGAAAAATTATCTGAAAATAAAACTAAATAATTAATTTCAATTCCAAGAGTGTTAAAATTATATAGTTAGGAATATATTAAACCATAAGTTATAAAATTTATACTATGAAAGAAATTAAAGTCCTACATAAATGGAAACCCATCCATGTCCATGTATCAGAAGACTTAATATTGTTAAGATAGTCTTAAAACTGTGAAACCTTTAGAAGAAAATGCAAGAGTAATTCTGTGTGATCTGTAATCAGAGTTGGGGATTTAATAAGAAGTTATCACCAATATGGACAAAGATTATCTTTAAGATTATTAAATGGTCTTACATTGGTTGTGGTGATGGTTACACTAACTTGAATATACTAAAATCCATTGAATTGTATTTTAAACCAGAT
Organism: Budorcas taxicolor; assembly: GCF_023091745.1. Classification (NCBI taxonomy): domain Eukaryota; kingdom Metazoa; phylum Chordata; class Mammalia; order Artiodactyla; family Bovidae; genus Budorcas; species Budorcas taxicolor. Next base: position 48,407,805 of record NC_068929.1, on the reverse strand, counting down.
GAAGTAATGTTTCAATAAAGCTGCTAAATGTTTTTAAAAAGTGCATAAATGCTTTCTTAGTAAACAACATTAAATAGAATTAGAAATATCAGGAATTTTAAAAAATATTTATTATCTCTTTTAATGAACAGCAAGAATTTCTTAATAAAAACACAATCAACAGTTTTTCAAGTTGTCTGTCATTTTTGTTAGGTCTTAAGTGCTTCTGTGTTGCTATCATTGCAATTTGGTTTGATGCAATAGTAAAGAAGATTTGATAATATATTTGAAGCTCTAGATTACATAGTCTAGTGTTTTTCAATTTGGTCATGAAGATCACAGAGTGCTTTCTGAAGGTACCTTAACATCTGGAAAGATGTGAACAGCAATAAGCAGAGGGATTAAACAATACTTTCTTCCCATTTCACTAACAGTATTTGATGATCTAAATGAAGCTTCTACTTTAGAAGTGAAGATGATCCACCCCCAAGAAACCTAAAGACTTTCTCAATAGTCAAGCAAATTAGTAAAAACTGAAACAACAGCTCAGATTGCATGTTTTTATATTCAGTGAATTTGCAATATAGCTTGTTTTGTTTAAGGATATTTAACTGTTTCATACACTACAATATTGTTCAAATAAATATCATATAATAAATATGAATTTTATTGAATTTCTGAATTTAATATCTTTCTGAATTTTTAAATATTTATTTGTAATCTGTGATTCCTCCATCATAATTCTGAATAAGTTTCTTATTTTGACTAGTTCTTCTTATGGGGAACTGGTCATCCCTTCTATTTCAATCATGTGTTGATTAGCTGCCAAACTCAATATCACGTTTTGAGCTGTCGAAGCAAAAGCACAGTAACTGCACAGAAACAGGTATATACACAAGCAGAGAGAGGATATGTAGGCACACAGGTGGTGGTGGTGATTTAATTGTTAAGTCTTATCCAACTCTGGCAACCCCATGGACTGTAGCCTACCAGCCTCCTTTTTCTGTGGAATTTCCCAGGGAAGAACACTGGAGTAAGTTCACATTTCCTTCTCGAGATCTACCTGACCCAGGGACCAAACCCATGTCTCCTTCATTACAGGTAGTCTTCTGCACTGCACATGGATTCTTTTCTACTGAGCCACCAGGGAAGCCCAAACAGACATGACAGCATCTCTTTTCTTTTTCGATGGCAAGTTTTAAGCATGTGAGCCTTGATATGTGCATGACTGTGTGTGTATTGGGGAATTTATATGAGAGAAATGGACCAACATGTAGAAAGAAACCAAGTTATAAGGCAGCAAATGACTTCTGATGGTGTTTGAGTCCCAAAAGTCAGTTATATTTGAGTTCCTTCTCATACTTTAGTTCCATACCTGCAATCCACTTTAAAATTATTTACAGTTTTGCTATTTTCAGTTTCAATTTTATCCATTTCAAAACTACATAATTCCCTTTTCCAGTAAAAAAAAAAAAAAGTTTGAAAATACAGAAAAGTATTAGCATGTTTCCTCTTCTGTTTCTTTGTGGTGGTCAGCATGTATTCCTGTGGGTGTTCTCACAATATAATTTATTCACTTTAAGTCAATGGGACAGTACATTCTGGCAACCCCTCAAATAAATCATGATCCCGTGAAAGAAATTCTGCAATGAACAGAGGATATGATCCTCTTACCAAGACATCAGTGGAAGATGGGGCTGGGCAATTGGCCCCTGAGCTAATTACACTGAAGAAAGATCTGAATATTTTCAGGATATCTGATTCAAGCAACCAATGATCAGTGAACCTGGAAGACAAAGGGTCTGGGAAAACACTGAAGAAAAGAATCAAAGACTATGCCTGATGGCCCTAGAAGATCTTAAGCACCATGGGAACTTGGAAATCTCAATGGCACTCAAAAGAGCAACCCCCTGCCCCACCAATCACTGCCTCAGGCATAGAACCCAGGGCAGTGACATGCCTGTGTCTAGATGAGGTATCGAATAATAGAAGATAGGAAAACATTATTAATAAAATCAATACTAGAGCGTGAAGGAAATATGAGTGTGTGATTCTTGCTTTAAGGAGTTCTATGGTTTACTCTGTATGTATAATATTAAAACAAGTTTGAGATATGAAAATATTAATTCTACAATTTTTTTTTAATCTTTCCCACACTGCCTAAGCCATTTGAACATGAGTTCTTCTGTTGAATCCATTCATTATTTTGTTTCTCAGCTTTTTATAGACACAATCTGATTCATTGTTACTGACAAAATCTCTGAGGGGAAAATCAGATATGGCTGCTTTTTTTTTTTTTTTTTTCAGTTTCCATGGAAAAAGGGGACTGTCACTCAGAATGGCTATGGGGGAAATGTGGATGAAGGAGTTGTGAATAGTTTGCATTTGGCTCCCAGCCAGACTCATATGACTTGGTGTTGTTTTGGCCACAAATTGAAAGTTTATGAACTTGAAAAACTGTTTATAATATTATTTGACACATCTTTTGACTACCTAAATCCTCTGTGCCAAAATTGGAATAAAATTCATATGAAATATTTATGAGTTGGAAGGAATCCTGGAGAGAACTAGAAACATCAGTGATTGATTAGGATTCAAAAGTACAGACACGTTGTCATGTGTCTAATACACTCAAGTCAATCTTTAAAACTAGGATTTACCAATATTCTTTCCCCTTCCACGGACTTTTACCTATAAATAGTTGCTAGGTAGCTACACTTGAGTGCAAAGAGCCCCATTGTATCAGAGGAAATAATAATTGGTCAGAAATAACCTCTTCCTTGAAATACAAATCCCTAAGACTAAATATTATCTATTGATAATATATATTCATATATTTCTAAGCAACAATCCCTCAAATTTTTGTATCCTCATTTCTTATTTAAACTGTTTGCCAGCATCTACATCTTCACTGTATTAGAGTTATCAAAATATTATTTTAAATCTCTGTCACAAGATAGTTTACATCATTTTGTAAAACATTTAATAATATAGATTGCTTATTTTAATAAAAAAGATCATACTCTATAATAAACAGACAGATATTTTTATAGGGAATTATTCACAAGCCCTTAACAGTGATGAAATGATCACAAGTTTACTGAAATTAAAATATAATTAGTGATGGAGGTTCTTATTCTTAATTAGTACTTTAACAATTCAGAAGACACACTGCCTTTCATGAAATTAATCTGAAAATCATATTTCATGTATCTGTTATGTATGTGTCATAAAAGAGAATCATTATGTGCATTTTAATTTTATTCCACACAGAGTTATGGATGGGTTGACCATTTATTAATTGAAATAATGTGTTAGTTAATTAGCAATCACTTGTATACAAATATTCCTTTAGGTTCTTTTTTAAAAAAATTTCCCATGTATAAAAATATAATTGAGACTATATTTTTATTAATGTATTCATAAGCTTTTATCATTCCATTTTATAACTGTAGACCCTATAAAATATAAAAAGATGATTTTCCTGGCATAATTTTGAAGGTAATTTAGAATTAATCAATCAATGATCCTAATTCTAACAGCCATTTTTGCTTATAAAATCCACCTAAAATCTAGTTCCTTAAAAAAATCCCTTATTGAATTTGCAGTTTCTATGGCTTGACTGGAATTCTTTATGCTTCCATGATCAGCTGTGATCATCTTTGCCTGGTTCTCTCATAAGCTTTGGGCCTCACCTGGGTTGCCTTGACTGACCTGGCTCTCATCCTTCTGTAGGCCAGCTTAGATTGTTCACCAGGGAAGACAGGTGTCATGAAAGAGGATAAGTGTGCATAGTCTACTGAGTGGTAGATATGGCACAGGTAACTCCTGCCTCATTCTACTGGACTGAAATTGTAACAAGGTCTATCCGGATACAAGGCATAGGAAAATAGACTCAAATACTTGAAAGTAGTTCTAGAGTCACAATGTAAAACATGTGGATGGGGGAAAGATTGGAGAAATGGTACAATTTTGTATTTAGACTATGCTACACCTGACCCTGAGTGAAACTTTAAAGAAGTCCCATATAAACTTCCAAATTACAATTGCTCTCAAAATGTTGCTGCTGCTGCTGCTGCTAAGTCGCTTCAGTCATGTCCGACTCTGTGCGACCCCATAGATGGCAGCTCACCAGGCTCCCCCGTCCCTGGGATTCTCCAGGCAAGAACACTGGAGTGGGTTGCCATTTCCTTCTCCAATGAATGAAAGTGAAAAGTGAAAGTGAAGTCGCTCAGTCATGTCCAACTCTTAGTGACCCCATGGAGGGCAACCTACCAGGCTTCTCCATCCATGAGATTTTCCAGGCAAGAGTAGGATTTTCCAGGAGTGGGGTGCCGTTGCCTTCTCAACTCAAAATGTTTCTACGCTTTAATTATCCTCCTTTTTTTCAAAATAGCCACTTGATCAAGAATATCTATCTTGGTTACTAGAGAAATTTATATAAACCCAAATGCTCCAATTTATAGCTATTTATAGAAACTCAAACCCCCACAAAAATAAAAGCAATAAGGTAAAATGGTGATCTTAGGAGTCCTTACAAATAGCTGTGAAAAAAAGAGAAGCTAAAGGCAAAGAAGATTTTTTATTTATTTTTTTATTTTTTTATTTTTTTTTTACTTTACAATACTGTATTGGTTTTGCCATACATTGACATGAATCCACCACGGGTGTACTTGAGTTCCCAATCCTGAACCCCCTCCCACCACCCTCCCCATATCATCTCTCTGGGTCATCCCAGTGCACTAGCCCCAAGCATCCTGTATCCTGTATCGAACCTAGACTGGCGATTCGTTTCTTACATGATAGCATACATGTTTCAATGCCATTCTCCCAAATCATCCCACCCTCTCCCTCTCCCACAGAGTCCAAAAGTCTTTTCTATTATATCTGTGTCTCTTTTGCTGTCTCGCATACAGGGTTATCATTACCATCTTTCTAAATTCCATATATATGTGTTAGTATACTGTATTGGTGTTTTTCTTTCTGGCTTACTTCACTCTGTATAATCAGCTCCAGTTTCATCCACCTCATTAGAACTGATTCAAATGTATTATTTTTAATGGCTGAGTAATACTCCATTGTGTATATGTACCACAGCTTTCTTATCCATTCATCTGCTGATGGACATCTAGGTTGCTTCCATGTCCTGGCTATTATAAACATAAAGGCAAAGGAGAAAAGGAAAGATATACCCATTTAAATGCAGAGTTCCAAAGTACAGCAAGGAGAAATAAGAAAGCCTTCCTCAATTATCAATGCAAAGAAATAGGGGAAAACATAGAATACAAAAGACTAGAGATAACTTCAAGAAAATAAGAGATACCAAGGGAATATTTCATGCAAAGATGGACACAACAAAGGACAGAAATTGTATGGTCCTAACAGAAGCAGAAGATATTAAGAAGAGGTGGCAAGAATACACAGAAGAACTGTACAAAAAAAGATACTCATGATCCAGACAAGCCTGATGGTGTGATCACTCACCTAGAATCAGATATCTGGGAGTGTGAAATCAGTTGGGCCTTAGAAAGCATCACTATTAACAAAGCTAGTTGAGGAGATGGAATTCCACTTGAGTTATTTCAAATCCTAAAAGATGATGCTGTGAAAGTGTTGCACTCAATATGCCAGTAAATTTGGGAAACTGAGCAGTGGCCACAGGACTGGAAAAGATCAGTTTTCATTCCAATCCCAAAGAAAGGCAATGCCAAAGAATGTTCAAACTACTGCATGATAACTGTCATCGCAAATGCTAGCAAATTAATGGTCAAAATTCTCCAAGTCAGACTTCAACAGTGTGTGAACCATGAAATTCTGGATGTTCATGCTGGATTTAGAAAAATCAGAGGAACCACAGATCAAATTGCCAACATCTGTTGGATCATTGAAAAAGCAAGAGAGTTTCAGAAAAACATCTACTTCTGCTTTATTGACTATGCCAAAGCCTTTGACTGTGTGGATCACAACAAACTGTGGAAAATTCTTCAAGAGATGGGAATACCAGACCACCTTACCTACCTGCTGAGAAATCTGAATGCTGTCAAGAAGCAACAGTTAGAACTGGACATGGAACAATGGACTGGTTACAAATTGGGATAGGATGTATATTGTACAGGCTGTAGATCAGGGCTGTATATTGTCATCCTGCTTATTTAACTTATATACAGAGCCAGGCTGGATGAAGCACAAGCTGCAATCAGGATTACAGAGAAAATATCAGTAACCTCAGATATGCAGATGACACCATTCTTTTTGTAGAAGGCAAAGAAAAACTGAAGATCTTCTTGATGAAAGTGAAAGAGGAGAGAGAAAAAGCTGGCTTAAAACTCAACATTATAAAAACAAAGGTCGGTTCTAATGAGATGGATGAAACTGGAACTGATTATACAGAGTGAAATAACTCAAAAAGAAAAACACCAATACAGTATACTAACACATATATATGGAATTTAGAATGATTGTAACGATAACCCTGTATGCGAGACAGCAAAAGAGACAGAGATGTATAGAAAAGACTTTTGGACTCTGTGGGAGAGGGAAAGGGTGGGATGATTTGGGAGAATGGCATTGAAACTTGTATACTATCATGTAAGAAACGAATCCCCAGTCTAGGTTCGATGCAGGATACAGGATGCTTGGGGCTAGTGTACTGGGATGACCCAGAGAGATGGTATGGGGAGGGAGGTAGGAGGGGAGTTCAGGATTGGGAACTCATGTACACCCGTGGTGGATTCATGTCAATGTATGGCAAAACCAATACAGTATTGTAAAGTAAAATAAAAATAAATAAATAAATAAAGTTTATAAAAAAACAAACAAACAAACAAAGATCATGGCATCCAGTCCCATCACTTTATGGCAAATACATGGGGAAACAATGGAAACAGTGAGAGACTTTATTTTCTTGGGCTCCAAAATCACTGCAGATAGTGACTGCACCCATGAAATTAAAAGGCATTGGCTCCTTGGAAGAAAAGCTATGATTAACCTAGACAGCATATTAAAAAGTAGAGACATTATTTTGCTGACAAAGGTCTGCCTAGTCAAAACTACAGCTTTTCCATTAGTCATGTATGGATGTGAGAGTTGGACTATAAAGAAAGCTGAGTGCCAAAGAATTGATGATTTTGATTGTGGTATTGGAGACGACTCTTTAGAGTCCCTTGGACTGCAAGGAGATCCAACCAGTCCATCCTAAAGGAAATTAGTCCTGAATATTCATTGGAAGGACTGATACTGAAGCTGAAACTCCAATACTTTGGCCACCTGATGTGAAGAACTGACTCAGTGGAAAAGACTCTGATGCTGGGAGGGACATGAAGGGAGTAGGAGAAGTGGACCACAGAGGATGAGATGGTTGGATAGCATCACAATGGAAATGAGTTTGAGCAAGCTCCAGGAGTTGGTGTTGAACAAATAAGCCGGCATGTTGTAGTCCATGGGGTTACAAAATGTCCTACATGACTGAGGGACTGAACTGAACTGAAATCCCTGCAGCCTGATGATTTCTATGATTATAGACTTTTTCCTGAGAGATCTCCGTTACTATTTTGTCTTGTGAATTTCAGACATTATGTTCTTTAGCATCTGCCTCTAAATATTGGGACATACAGTATTAACGGTCATAGTTAGCCTCTAGTTCCAATTTCCAAGTTTTATATTAACAAAAATTGAGAAGGCATTTCCCCCCCCCCTTCCCATGCTATACAATTAACACCTTCTTTAAAGGGAACTATAACACACATGTTTATATATATGAAAGTGAAAGTGAAAACTGCTGTCATGTCTGACTCCTTCCGACACTATAGCCTGAATAGTGGGGGGAATTCTCCAGGCCATAAAATTGGAGTGAGTAGACTTTCATTCTCCAGGGGATCTTCCCAACCCAGGGATTGAACCTAGGTCTCCCTCACTGCAGGCAGATTCTTTACCAGCTGAGCCACCAGAGAAGCCCAAGAATACTGCAGGGGGTAGGTTATCCCTTCTCCAGCAGATCTTCCAGATCCCTGAATCAAACTGAGGTCTCCTGAATTGCAAGCAGATTCTTTACCACTTGAGTTACTAAGGAAGTTATATATATGTGTATATATATATATATATATACACACATATCTATATCTATATAGATATATACACATGCTATTGCTTCAGTCGTGTCTAACTCTTCACGACCCCATGGACTGCAGCGTACCAGGCTTCTCTGTCCATGGGATTTTCCAGGCAAGAGTACAGGAGTGGGTTGCCATTGCCTTCTTTGATATATACACATACACACATACAAATACACAAGACATATGTATACATATAATATGACAATGATTGTTCACCTTTTATCCATACTTTCTTGCAGTTTATCTTTGCAATTCTTTCCATCAAAGAAATTTAACTTCCCTAGCCCTTGAATCTTCTCTTGTCTTGTGGTTTACTTTGACTAATATGATGCAGTCAAAATGGCAATCCACCAATTCTGAACCCCGGCATCAAATCTTACAGACTTCTGATATGTTTCTTAGAACCCTACTGTGCCATGAGTATAAATTCAGGCTATCTTCTTAGATTTTTTTGTAAGACATGCAATACACACCCACTTGATTCCACTAGCTAATAGCTAATGTGAATGAATTTATTGGAGATAAGTCAGTCTTAACTCACCCATAACTGGACACGATTGAGCAACTAAACACACAACACAAGCTTACCATAGGCACATGAATGTTCTAAACTAAGATCATTCAAAGCCAAATCCAATTGTTAACATTGTCCAATGACCTATAGATTTGTGAAGAAAAAAATTGTTCTAATATTAAATCACCAAGTGTAAGCATCATTTCAGTTCAGTTCAATTCAGTCGCTCAGTCGTGTCTGACTCTTTGCGACCCCATGAACTGCAGGATGCCAGGCCTCCCTGTGCTTCCTCCAGCCCAGTGTTTCTCATGATGTACTCAGCATATAAATTAAATAAGTGGGGTGACAATATACACCCTTGACCTGCTCCTTTTCCTATTTGGAACCAGTCTGTTGTTCCATATCCAGTTCTAACTGTTGCTTCCTGACTGCATACAGATTTCTCAAGAGGCAGGTCAGGTGGTCTGGGATTCCCGTCTCTTTAAGAATTTTCCAAAGTTTATTGTGATTCACACAGTCAACATCTTTGGCATAGTCAACAAAGCAGAAATAGATGCTTTAGTGACATTCTGTCAGACCCCTCCACCATGACCTGTCCATCTTGGGTGGCCCCACACGGCATGGCTCAGTTTCACTGAGTTAGACAAGGCTGTTGTCCATGTGATCAGATTGACTAGTAAGCATCATTTATTATTACAGTTAAAACTGACAAGTATAATTGTACACACCTTGTATAAATATGTCAAAAATTAAGAAAAAAATAACAATTATTCAGATATATAAAATCCATAACTCCCATCATCAACTAGAAGAGGGTTTAAAAGTTTTTTTACTCTTTCAGTATATTTTAAACTGTGATGTATTTTTTGTTTCTCTAAAATTTTAAATTTTCTTCCTCAAAAAATTGATTCTATAAATTGAACCAAATGAATTGACCAGTACTCAAATTAAGTACATACTGAAGAGCTAATTCCTTCAGGGTATTTACATATTCAATGTTAAGTTAGCATATGCATTACCAAGATATGTAGTTACCAGTTTGAATCCTTTACTAGACTTATATTTTGCTTTAGTCAGATACACTAAGAATTTAGACCTCCCTTGATTTTTCACCTGTCAAACTCTATCCTATTATAACAACATCAAAAGTTTAACTGTCTACTCTGACCTAATTTTTACTCAAGTGGCCAGATAAAAGGGAATGAAAAATAAATTAGAAAGCCATCGTTGCAACACAAGTAAGTAAATATGAAGAGAGGTTAATGAGAGGACAAAGATCAAATAAGCTCAACCAAAATAACAAGCGAACTCTTCTTAATGACTGCAAATGTTCACAAGACTTTTACTTTTATCTTGTAAAATAAAACATCCTAAAATATAATGAATTGCATTGAAATATGGATGAATAACACCCCATGGCCAGGGTTCATTGCCCTTATGTTTTTATCAGAAGCATGTTTCTCACAAGTCCCTCTACATCAAAGCTTTATTCAGATCACAGTGGTTATCTTTCATTTGGTCGTTTATTCAAAAGACATGCAGTAATATGAAGGAGTAAATTATCACTTTCTTATATAATTCTTTTACTAAGATTCTGGGATCTCACAATTAATTACTTACACAAAGCCAACATAGAAACATTGGTCTCTTATGACTGAAGAGACGATCTTAACTAAATTGACTCAGTTCCCTACTTGCCATCACACATATTTCATAAAAGATTTTGCATTTCAATATCAGATTTTATTGTAAGTTTGATATGCATAGTTTTATAGTACTAATAAAGGGACACAGTAATTTTGCATTTTTAGAAATTCAACTACTAACTTCTAACTAGATGAGAAAATATTTAAATAGGTTTCCTATAAGCTTAATATTCCTGCAACAAGTTACAGCTCAGTATGTTATATAAGGGTTTCTCTGGTGGTTCAGACAGTAAAAAAATCTGCCTGTGATACTGGAGACTCAGGTTCAGTCCCTGAGTTGGAACGATCCTGTGGAGAAAGGAATGGTTATCCACTCCAGTATTCTTGCCTAGAGAATGCCATGGACAACAGGTGGACTATACAGTCCATGGGGTCTCAAAGAGTCACCTTTCCCCATCTCATATGTAAAGCTTTAGGTGAGTTTATTGAGCAGCTAAAGCCAGAAAATCTTCTATCTGTATCAATAAGTTTTCTAAATGTAAAAATGAGAGTTCTATTCCAGTGAAGTTGTGTTCTGCTGGATATATAAGAAGCACTCAATGAGTTGCTGAGTTTAACTTGATGAGTTAAAATTAAATTCCTTTGGTTTGCAACAGAAAAATTGTATCTTTAGGATGAGAGTGGGCCAAGAAATCCATATGCTTGGTTTTCAGGATATTTGTGATTTGCATCATTCTTTGAGTGAATTTGGAGGATCAATATTCTAGAATTATAACTTCACCATGATGTGCTCTTACTATGCTGTAAGTATAGGTATCCTCATTCTCTACATTGTGTATGCTGCTGTTCATATCCACAAGCTGCTTTGATGCATTCCGTTAAATGAATGTGACAGCTGGATAAGCATCCCCAATCCCAGAACATTTAACTCTTGTAACTACTTCTGTTTCTACTGGCTAACGTTTTACACTCTCAAGCTAGAGATAGATGCAGAGGTTGAATCTCTTTATCACATCTTCTCAGGCAATAATGAAGTCCTGTGAAAATCTATGAAGCACAATTTTCAATTCATTTACACTCAAGTAAATGAAGATGTGGCCTCCCATTGGCTCAGTGGTAAAGAAGCTGCTAGTCAAGCAGTAGTGGAGGGTTTGATCCCTGGGTTGGGAAGATTCCCTCAAGAGGGAAGTGGCAAACCCGCTCCAATATCCTTGCCTGAGAAATCCCCTGGACAGCGGATCCTGGTGGGCTACAATCCATGTGGTCACAAAAAAGACATGAGTTAGCGACTACACAGCACAACATACACAACAAATGAAAATGTACCCCAGATTATGTTATGTTCTTTTATTCTTATTTTTAAACAGTGTGTGTTTTTGTATATGTAATTTTCATAGAACCATATGAAGAATGGTGTTCTTCTTACCTGTTTCATAATCATGGTGCTCTTTATCAGCAAGTAAATTCTGTGATAATTTATAAATACATAAAGACCTTGATTATGAAGCTCTTTAGACCTTTAGAAATTGTGTTCTAAATGTTTTTAATTTACATTTATGCACTTTCAGTATGGGCTTCCCAGATGGCTCAGTAGTAAAGAATCTACCTTCCAATGCAGGAGATATGAGTTTGATCCCTCAGTTGAGAAGATCCCTTGGAGAAGGAAATGGCAACTGATTTTGGTGTTCCTGCCTGGGGAATCCCATGGACAGAGGAGCCTGATGGGCTATAGTCTGTTTATAGCGTAGCAAAAGAGTCGGACATGCCTTAGTGACTAAACGACGACAACACTCAATATAGCTTATATTACAGTACCTTTTTATTTTTTTTTAAGTAATTAAAAATGAAATTTTGGGGAGTGACATCAGCATCATGACCATGTGAGGGCCTCCCTTTGTCTCTCACCTTCAATCTACAACCATAAAGCATCCATAACTCCACAAATTTTCCTCTGCCTAACACACCAGAACATGAAAGTTCCATAAGTTCTGTCTGAAGTACGTGGACTAAAATACTAGAATACACAGAGGATGCAGAACCAGAGGAATAGAGGAGAGGGTGACTGCCATTCTGATCCCCCAACTGTGGCCACTGAGCCTGCAGCCCCAGAGAACCCAGTAGCAGCAGAAGAAGCGGTGCACAGAATTCCAGCTGCCCCAGCTTCAGGGGTGACAGTGCCCCAGGGAACCGGGCAGAGAAGGCCTAGAATCACATCACTCCAGGTGTGGAGGTGCCCATGACTCAGCCCTCCCTGTCTGCAATTCAACATCGACCATGAACCTCACACTTCCCTAACCTCCTTTCCCCCAGTGGTAGCAAAGCCTGCAACCCAGGTGACCATGAGCATTGCAGAGAATCCCACAACCCCTGTGTCTCTAATAGCATTGCCATTGACAGAGGTGATGCAGGCAGCAAGCAGGAGCGGCAAGGCACCAGTGACCCCAGATACACAAGCCGGTACAGAGAGGGCACTAGGAGACACCTCTGACAGAGGCTGTGAAAGATACAAAGCATATTTCATTGATTTTTTTTTTTTTTTACTTTTTTTTGTTTCCATTTTATTTATTTTGGCTCTGAACTTTGCTATTTTCTTCCTCCTGTTGACTTTGGGCTTCATTTGTTATTTTTCTAATTACAAGGATGAAGCTCAAGATTTTCTAAAACTAATGACTAATGATGGACTTCTTGTTCATTTTTATCTATATTTCATACATACCAAGTGTCAATTAACAAACTACTGTGATAGAATGATATTATACCAGTTATATTATCTACTTTTCCAAAGAAGAATTTGAACAAACACATAGAATAAGAAACAGTTTGCATTTTTCAAGATAAATAACAAAAGAAAGAGAAATCTGCTACAGTTTTATATGCAACTTATAAAAATATATACAATTATTTTATGTTTCATTTGATAAGATAAAAATGATGTGATTAGTGTCTTCATCTTACAGTTGAAAACTTAAGTAACAAAATGTAAATTTTGAAAATTATTTATAATAAAATTAGCTATAAATAAATTGTTTCACAAATATTAATTGCATCAATTAGTAGCCTTAGGAACATACTTGGGTAAGACACAAGCGATCACAAAATCTCAGAAGAGTAAAATAACATGTTCATGTTGGCCTGGAGGGGAACTTTGCTTTCTGTCTTTATCATTCTGGGACCCAGGCTGCCAGGGTATGGGGATGGTCGGTCACTGTCTAGATTATCGCTGATTGTTGTGGCAGAGGGAAAGAAGACTGCATATTATGTATTGGCTATTAGAATTTATGTCCAAATTCACAGCACTTCTTCTTCAATTTTGTGGACTTGAGCAAATCACATGAGGCAATAAAGCTAACCACCAGAGGCCAGAATGACCCCATTCTACCGGGTTCCCAAAATGGTACTGAAATATTTAGTTCAGATCCGACCACCCCACTGCTTCTACATGATCTTGATAAAATGTAGGTCTGCTATTATATATATTGATGGCATTGCAAGTAAATGTTTTTATTGAAATTTTCCTTAGGGCTTTATATTTATTGAATCAGTTCAGTTCAGTCATTTAGTCATGTCCAACTCTTTGTGACCCCATGGACTGCTGCATGCCAGGGTTCCCTATCCATCACCAACTCCCAGAGCTTACTTAAACTCATGTCCACTATGTCAATGATGCCATCCAACCATCTCATCCTCTATTGCCCCCTTCTCCTCCTACCTTCAATCTTTCCCAGCATCAGGGTCTTTTCCAATGAATCAGTTCTTCTCATCAGTGGCCAAAATATTGGAGTTTCAGCTTCAGCATCAGTCCTTCCAATGAATAATTAGGACTGATATCCTTTAAGACTGACTAGTTGGATCTGCTTGCAGTCCAAGAGACTTTTTAGGTTTGATATAGTATTTGAATTGTTTCCTTTGTAGTCATATTTTATTCATGCATTGTTAAATTTGCTTTGGAAAAAAGCTAAATCTGCTTTCTTCTACACGATGCTAGAAAATTGCTTCATATTTCTTAGAAGTTCAATGAAACTTGGGCCTGGTGTGGTCCACCTGTGTGCTGGGAAGTTTATCTAACTGCTGCCTAGTAAAGTGTTGAATTCATTATGCTGATACTGCTGCCTTAGCCAGCCAAGGGCAATACTAGAGTTGTCTGATATGGATTTTTCAGTCATGATGGTGAGCTGTTTAGTATTGTAAATGCTACAGATAACTTCTTGAAAAAAATATACTGGACTAGGAGTTTAAAGGCCAATGTTTTATTTTATGTACCATCGGCTTAACCTTCATTCTGTTTCTCTTATGATTTCACCACTTGGACGGTTAGTACTAAAAACTAGACTTTATTTCTTCTTTGTTATTATCTTATCAGTGAAGATATATTGACGAGAAGAGGCAATTTGACAGTTTGATGATTTGACTGGAGTGTACTTGATGGTGTAAGACTTTCCAGCCCAGGACCCTTTATTTCAGTTCTGTAGGAAGAACCATTCAACCCCATAGCTAAGAGAACAAACCCAATGAATTTCAAAGATTTACAAACTTCTGAAGTTTCTGAAGGACTCTACCAGTGACATACTGTCTTGAATTTTTTTGTTTGTTTGTTTATTAGGAGTTAAAATACGTGTTATTTTGTTTGGTTTTCCATCCTAACCTGACAAAATCAGCCAATATATTCTGAATCATCCAAATTGACTTATTAGCAAGGTAAAATAAATGAATTTACTACCCACATGTGGGTTTGCTTTTAAATTTATGAGGACATTTGAGCACAGTAATGATCAAATGAAATGAGGTGGCTACACAAAGGACATTTTTATAGTAACTTAGGAACAAGTATTCTGAAAATTAAGTCATCTTAAGACATTACAGAGCAGTTTATTAGGTCAAAGACAAAAATACTTAAATGGTATAACGAGGGACAAAGTCATACAAAGAATCTAAGCTTTGATCAAATTCCAAGTTTTTACATTTGAAATTGAACCACTTTTTTACTATGGAAGCCAGTCATAAATAATCTCTGGGACAAGTTTAAGTAGTGCCTCAAACATTCATCTTCCTGTTTGGTACTTTATTAAATACTTTGTACTTTATCACTAGTATTTTATTAAATGCACAATTCATGCAAATGATATACACATGTTTAAAAAGTCAAGTAATGACAGTAACAATGATGCTACAAGTATTTTTCATCATATTCAAAAAATGCTAGTATAAATAAAAATAATTGATTCTTTCACTAGAAAAATTATTTTACCACATTTTTGAATTTTTATTTTATTTTATTTTTTTATTTAAATTTTTATTTTTACTTTATTTTACTTTACAATACTGTATTGGTTTTGCCATACATTGACATGAATCCACCACAGTGTACATAAGTTCCCAAACATGAACCCCCCTCCCACCTCCCACCCCATATCATCTCTCTGGATCATCCCTGTGCACCAGCCCCAAGCATCCTGTATCCTGTATTGAACATAGACTGGTGATTCGTTTCTTACATGATAGTATACATGTTTCAATGCCATTCTCCCAAAACATCCCACCCTCTCCCTCAGAGTCCAAAAGTCCGCTCTACACATCTGTGTCTCTTTTGCTGTCTCGCATACAGGGTCATCATTACCATCTTTCTAAATTCCATATATATGTGTTAGTATACTGTGTTGGTGTTTTTCTTTCTGGCTTACTTCACTCTGTATAATCAGCTCCAGTTTCATCCACCTCATTAGAACTGATTCAAATGTATTCTTTTTCATGGCTGAGTAATACTCCGTTGTGTATATGTACCACAGCTTTCTTATCCATTCATCTGCTGATGGACATCTAGGTTGTTTCCATGTCCTGGCTATTATAAACAGTGCTGCAATGAACATCGGGGTACATGTGTCTCTTTCAATTCTGGTTTCCTTGGTGTGTATGCCCAGCAGTGGGATTGCTGGGTCATAAGGCAGTTCTATTTGCAATTTTTTAAGGAATCTCCACACTCTTCTCCATAGTGGCTGTACTACTTTGCATTCCCACCAACAGTGTAGGAGGGTTCCCTTTACTCCACACCCTCTCCAACATTTATTGCTTGCAGACTTTTAGATCGCAGCCATTCTGACTGGTGTGAAGTGGTACCTCATTGTGGTCTTGATTTGCATTTCTCTGATAATGAGTGATGTTGAGCATCTTTTCATGTGTTTGTTAGCCATCCATATGTCTTCTTTGGCGAAATGTCTATTTAGCTCTTTGGCCCATTTTTTGACTGGGTCGTTTATTTTTCTGGAATTGAGCTGCATAAGTTGCTTGTGTATTTTTGAGATTAGTTGTTCGTCCGTTGCTTTATTTGCTATTATTTTCTCCCATTCCGAAGGCTGTCTTTTCACCTTTCTTATAGTTTCCTTTGTTGTGCAGAAGCTTTTAATTTTAATTAGATCCCATTTGTTCATTTTTGCTTTTATTTCCAGAATTCTGGAAGGTGGATCATAGAGGATCCTGCTGTGATTTATGTCAGAGAGTGTTTTGCCTATGTTCTCTTCTAGGAGTTTTATAGTTTCTGGTCTTAAGTTTAGATCTTTAACCCATTTTGAGTTTATTTTGTGTGTGTGTATGGTATTGAAAGTGATCCAGTTTCATTCTTTTACAAGTGGTTGACCAGTTTTCCCAGCACCACTTGTTAAAGAGATTGTCTTTACTCCATTGTATATTTTTGCCTCCTTTGTCAAAGATAAGGTGTCCATATGTGTGTGGATTTATCTCTGGGCTTTCTATTTTGTTCCATTTATCTATATTTCTGTCTTTGTGCCAGTACCATACTGTCTTGATGACTGTGGCTTTGTAGTAGAGCCTGAAGTCAGGTAAGTTGATTCTTCCAGTTCCATTCTTCTTTCTCAAGATTGCTTTGGCTATTTGAGGTTTTTTGTATTTCCATGCAAATCTTAAAATTATTTGTTTTAGTTTTGTGAAAAATACCGCTGGTAGCTTGATAGGGATTGCCTTGAATCTGTAGATTGCCTTGGGCAGTGTACTCATCTTCAGTATATTGATTCTTCTGATCCATGAACATGATATATTTCTCCATCTATTAGTGTCCTCTTTGATTTCTTTCATCAGTGTTTTCTAGTTTTCTATATATAGGTCTTTAGTTTCTTTAGGCAGATGTCTTCCTAAGTATTTTATTCTTTTCATTGCAATGGTGAATTCTTAGTTTTACCAAAAGTACTTTTCATGATGGATGAGTATTGACAATTTTAATTATGAAATTTTTAATATTACCTGTGTCTTATTTATAAACTTGGTTTGTTTCTGATTTTAATAGTTATGAATGAATAAAGCAATTTCAGTATTTCATAATTTTTAAGTTTATCAGAATAAAAATTTATGAATAATAGAGTCTATTAAAATATTTCCTGCTGCAACAAAAATATGGGTTTAATTAAGACTCCTATTACTTTCTTCCCATTAACATTTTTACCTGCAAATTTTACTAAGAACTCCCTTGAGAAACACAAATTTTAAAAAAGAAGGTAATATTTGCTTAAAGTACCCAGTGTTTTGCATGACTAAGTTTTTTATTTCTTTTTAAAGCTGAACTTTTAAAGAAGTTGTTTATGAATCTTGCTTTGCACTAAAATAGGAAAATAATGTTTGGGAGTGACCATTGATGCTCAGGCTGAATTCTAGGACCAGCATGTGATACATGATATGTGGTTATATGATATGACAGGTGGTAATATATTTTGCAGTTCATAAGTGCTAAATTTATACAAAATGTAGCATAATAATATAGTACCTTCTATTATTTACCAAATAATTAGCTGAATCTTTGTAATCCCATCTGCACAAACATATTTTTTCTACCAATTATATATTCTACCCTAGTAAGAGTAATCTTTTTTTACATAGAAATATAATAATTTTAAGGTCACAGTGTCTTTACATGTGCTCATCCCTCCATCTGGAATAATTTTTCCCTAGAAATTTCATAGCTTTGTTCAGGGATCACAGCCTTGGGGAAGACTTCCTATACAGCTAGAGGTAAAACTGTGCTAACTTCAAATTTCTAATTCCTACCTTCCTTTCTCATATTTCTTCTCTATAGAATCATCTCCTTTTGGTTACTATATAGTTTGCTATTTCTGTTGCTTACTCTCTTCACTCACTAAAATATAAATCTGATGAATTTAGGATTTTCCCCTATTTTTGTTTCCTGCGTATCCCTCTTGGCACACAAGTTATATACAAGTATTTTTATTAGTTTTTTTAAATTTAAATTTATTTATTTTAATTGAAGGTTAATTACTTTACAATATTGTATTGGTTCTGCCATAATCACTCAAAATAAATCTTTTTATATTGAAGTAATATTAACTTTGAAATTATATTATGGAAATTGTCTTTTTCAAAGTTGTTAAGAGGAGCTATTCCACGTTCAAGGTCAGGAGGGTCAGTGGTGAGGAGATACCCCTCGTCCAAGGAAAGGAGGAGCGGCTGTGCTTTGCTGGAGCACCTATGAAGAGATATCCCACATCCAAGGTAAGAGAAACCCTAGCAAGATGGTAGGTGTTGGAAGAGGGCATCAGAGGGCAGACACACTGAAACCATGCTCACAGAAAACTAGTCAATTTAATCACACTAGGACCACAGCCTTGACTCAATGAAACTAAGCCATGCCCGTGGGGCCAACCAAGATGGGCGGGTCATGGTGGAGAGGTCTGACAGAAGCTCTGCTCGTTCCACTGGAGCAGGGAATGGCAAACAACTTTAGTATTCTTGCCTTGAGAACCCCATGAACAGTATGAAAAGGCAAAATGATAGGATACTGAAAGAGGAACTCCCCAGGTCCATAGGTGCCTAATATGCTACTGGAGATCAGTGGAGAAGTAACTCCAGAAAGAATGAAGGGATGGAGCCAAAGCAAAAACAATACCCATTTGTGGGTGTGACTGGTGATAGAAGCAAGGTCCGATGCTGTAAAGAGCAATATTGCATCGGAACCTGGAATGTCAGGTCCATGAATCAAGGCAAACTGGAAGTGGTCAAACAGGAGATGGCAAGAGTGAACATCGACATTCTAGGAATCAGTGAACCTAGATGAACTGGAATGGGTGAATTTAACGCAGATGACCATTATATCTACTACTGCAGGCAGGAATCCCTCAGAAGAAATGGAGTAGCCATCATGGTCAACAAAAGAGCCCTGGGATTTCTTTGGAAGGAATGATGCTAAAGCTGAAACGCCAGTACTTTGGCCACTTCATGCAAAGAGTTGACGCATTGGAAAAGACTCTGATGCTGGAAGGGATTGGGGGCAGGAGGAAAAGGAGATGACAGAGGATGAGATAGCTGGATGGCATCACTGACTCGATGGATGTGAGCCTGAGTGAACTCCAGGAGTTGGTGATGGACAGGGAGGCCTGGCATGCTGCGAT
Organism: Budorcas taxicolor; assembly: GCF_023091745.1. Lineage (NCBI taxonomy): Eukaryota > Metazoa > Chordata > Mammalia > Artiodactyla > Bovidae > Budorcas > Budorcas taxicolor. Next base: position 48,388,151 of record NC_068929.1, on the reverse strand, counting down.
TCTTGGAGTCTCAAAGAGTCGGACATGACTGAGCAACTGAACTGAAGAGGAAGTATGTCTTAATCATTGATGTATAATTTTAATTAATTATTTATTCTTTTAAAGGCAGATGGAATAGATAAATATATACCATGTCAATGATTAAATTGTTATTTATATGCTCTTTTTGAGTATTTTCTAATGTCAAATGAAATATGAATATGTTGACCTCATTCAGATGAAATTTAGAGCCACCAGTAATTCTGAATTTATAAACCTCTATGCATAGTCCTTTTTCATTATTACTGTTAGTGCATTTTGTCTATTTTAAAAATATATAATGATATTTTCATTTTAACCCTTCCTATTAAATTCTAAATAACTTAAAGCAAAGACACACATCTACATGTACTTGGAAATAATAGTGACTCAAATATTTAGGCAAAGAGATCCAAATAAATGAATTACAGGGGTAAAATCCACTGTTCCTTTTGGACTGATTTGTGAATACAATCATGAGACAAAGAAAAAATATCCTCTGCAAAGGGACATAGCTGACAAATGAAAGATTCTCCTTGCATGACCTTAAAATAATCTAATATCTCTCCATTATCACACAAAGGAGTTACTGCAGTTTTATTTTTGGTCCCGCCTGAATAAGGGCTCACCTTTTGATGGTTGCCATTTTCTGCTTTTCGTTCATAATAACTGACTTGACATTTGTGGTGCTCCAATGTGTCTTTCTTAATGTGAAGGAATCATCTGTGCATTAATGAACTGGCTTGATATATCTGGCAAACCTTTCAAAGAAGCAATTAAGCCTGTGTAAGAACTTGCAAGAATGACACGATTTATTGTAATTTAAGAAGAAGAAGTATAAACAAAAAGTAATTAATTTCTAAAGGTGGCAATCAAGGAATACAGCATCAGAGGGCCATCTTTTGAAAACCATCTATATAGGGCATAATAAAAACATGCTATTATGTAAATGTTGCATCAAATTTCAAACATCACTTTTGGTAAAATGTTCAACTTTATTACTGTTCAAAACAATTTTAATTAAAATAATGTGGTATCGTGTTTATCCATCACACTAGAAAACTTAAATTAGACACAGAAAGAACATAAATATGCAGGGTTATGAAAGGAATAGTGAGGTGAATACTACTTGACATTGCTAATGGCAGGGTGAGCTGCAATCATGTTGTTTGCTGATAAATTTTCAATATGTGTGAGAAGCCTAAGAATTCCATATACTGTAGTTCCTAAACTACTCTTAGTAAACATCCATAAATATAGCTATGATATTTACTAAGTACATTTTAAAAATCTGCCATGAAAGCAAATATCTGAAATATCTAAAAACAAAGGAATGGTAAATTAAACTATATTAATGTGCTTTGTTTTCAGTCGCTCAGTCAAGTCCAACTCTTTGCGACCCCAATGATTGTAGCCTGTCAGGCTCCTCCATCCATGGGATTTCCCAGGCAAGAATACAGGCATGGGTTGCCATTTCCCCCTCCAGGTTATCGTTCAGACCTAGGGATTGAACTCTTGTGTCTTAACCTCTCCTAAGTTGGCAGGCAGGTTCTTTACCACTAGCACTGACTGGGAAACCCAAACTACATTTATGCTATCAGCTAAACTGTATATAGTATTTTAGGTGATATTTACTTAAGCAACATGCACTTTCTCATTTAGCATATATTGAACATTGTGCTATGCATCATACTAATTGATTTACATTTAGTTCTTATAGGGCTTATTTCCGTTGTAAAATCTAATATTTTTTCCTCAATTCACTGACAAAGATCATTTTGATTAAAGTAACTTGCTCAGGGTTACACTGCTTTGGAGCAAAGACAAGAAATATGTCTGATTAGAAAAATCCATGCTCTTAACCCATGAACCATACTGACTATTAAATGATGTAATCTTATTAAGTAAAAAAAAAAAAAGCTCAGTTATACTCTGTGTAGAGAGTAGATGCTTAAACTGAATTGTTAAACTCTAACAACAATTTTTGGAGAAGGAAATGGCAACCCACTCCAGTGTTCTTGCCTGGAGAATCCCAGGGATGGGGGAGACTGGTGGGCTGTCATCTCTGGGGTTGCACAGAGTCGGACACGACTGAAGTGACTTAGCAGCAGCAGCAGCAGAAACCTTTTTGTTTTTGTCATTATTGCTACTTTTTGTGTTAGGAATATGTTTAAATAGTTGACTAGGTGAAAGAATTATTTGCACAACTTATTTTTCCTCCAAGGTTTAAAATAGGCTTTTTATTCTCCAGTTGGCTTCCTTAATTTTAATCTTAGGTCATCTGTATTATGAGCTTCCCTGATGGCTCAGACAGTAAAGAATCGGCTTGCAATACAGAAGACTTGGGTTCGATCCCTGAGTCAGGAAGATCCCTTGGAGAAGGGAATGGCTACCCACTGTAGTATTCTTTCCTGGAAAACCCCATGGACAGAAGAGCCTGATGGGCTACCAGAAAGGTGGACAGGACTGAACAACTAATAGCTTCACATTTCACTGTATCATACTAAATTAGACAGTTTAGAAGTTTCTCCATCAGCAATCTACATCTTTTGGAGGGCTCCCTTCATGAACTGAAGATCAATTTGACATCTTTTTCAGGGGGTCTGTATAATAGGGAGTAGTTCTGAATGGCACTTATAGGAAAAACTAATATAGCTTTCAATTTCTTAAATGCAATCTAATTAGAACATAAGCTGAAAAAGGTTAGTATCCAGAAAACAGCTTATGTTTTTATATAAATTCATACTTATCTTTATTATGGTTCATTCTCCTTTCTCTTTCTTATAGCACATTTTATTTGAGCCTTGTATCTCACTCTCAGTGTCAGTTTTTCTTGGCTCTTCAGACAAGCCACTTTATCTAGTATTGTGTTTAGTACATTTAATACAACTAGGATGATTTCTTCGATTACATATTTTCTTAATATTTCTCTTCCCCAGTAGACTCTGAAATCTGTGCAAGCACGGCAGGCAGGAAAGATGCTTTCATGATGTCTACTGTAACAACAGGATAGAGCCCAGTGACTAACACATAACCAGTTTTTAATATATATTTGTTCAATGAAATGGAAAAAATGACTGTCTTATACATGTTTTTAAGAAATGTGAGAAATTTATTGCATTTTTTTTTCTGATTAAATTGAGGAGATTACATAGTGTGCTCATGAAATTGCACTGATTTTAGGAAACCTAACTGAAAACCACTGAGGAATGGTTGTGACATGGAATTTTTGGTTGGTTCTGTGAAAGGTACAAGATACATTTTCAGAGATTTATTTGATCTTCTTATCTACAATTGACTTTAACTTCATCTTTCTAATCATTCCAGTTGAGCATAGTGTGAGCTAGCTACAGTAGAATGCCTGCATGTGTTCGTGCTAAGTCGCTTCAGTCGTGTCCGACTATTTGCAACCTCATGGACTGTAGCCTACCACGCTGCTCTGTTCATTGGATTCTCCAGGCAAGAATACTGGTGGTTCACCATGCTCTCCTCCAGGGGATCATCCAGATCCAGGGATAGAATCCGCATTTCTTACCTATCCTGCATTGGCAAGCGGGTTCTTTGGAGTTGATACCATTTACCTTCTGCAAGGAATCTTCCCAACCCAGGGATAGAACCCAGGTCTCCCCATTGTAGGCGAACTTTTTACCAGCTGAGCCACAAATGAAACCCAAGAATACTGGGGTGGGTAGCCTATCCCTTCTACAGTGGATTTTCCTGACCCAGGAGTCAAACTGGGGTCTTCAGCTTTGCAGGTGGATTCTTTACCAACTGAACTTATGAGGGAAGCCCTATAATTTGCCTTATGTTAACATAAATCTTTAAATTATGTGCCTGTGCTCAATTTAACACAAAAAATTTAGCAGTGCTAAGAAAAATACTTCTAATTCCTCTCTTCAGAAATTTCCAAATTCATGAAACTGTGGGATGAGGATATAACAGGCTTGGAGAAGTAAAGTGGTGTTTTTCTTTTTTTTTTCTTTTTATTTAAAAAATAAAGAGAAAAAGGAAAAGATGAAAGTAATGGAATGTTACGGTTGAATCTGGACCTTGCATTCTGATATTTACATTTAGATTTTTTAAATAACTTGAAAATTGACCAGAGTGATTTGGATTTTCATTGTTGCTATCTTTTACTCAGCATAAGTAAAATGATATATATTTCTTCTTTTTATTTATAAAAACAGGTTTTAAGAATATAAAAGTGTGGAAAATCTATCAGCAAAGGATGTGATAAAGTAGGCTAAAGTAGAAACTAAGCACATTAAAATAACTTGCTTCGAGGAAGGTAAACATTCCTTTAATCTTTTCCAAAGATTAAATATGCTTTGAGGTACTTTATAATTTTACTTAGCATAACTACAATTTATTTTGCTTATTAGTTTTTATTGCAAAATTGTGCTGTCTAGTATATTAGCAATAGAAAAGCCGTGATGTACAAATCAAATAGCTTCTTTCTTCATTTTCAAAAATCACTTAGTTGTGATTATCTCTTATGCTGACTGTCCTGAAATTAGCCTGATTTGTTTCATAAGAATTAAATTTATAAAGCTGAATACTATTTCAAAAGACTACTTTAATATATTTTATCTCATACAAAATGCATAGAAGTTGCAACAAGCAACAAAAGCAGGCTAGATATGTTCAAAGACAGCCTTTGACAAATTATACAATAATATTAAACTGAATGAAGACTAATTTCTAAAATATAAATTTCCTTCTATAGCTTAGTGTGCTTTGGTTTTAATTGAGTGAGTGAAGTCGCTCAGTCGTGTCCGACTCTTTGCGACCCAGTGGACTGTAGCCTACCAGGCTTCTCTGTCCATGGGATTCTCTAGGCAAGAGTACTGGAGTGGGTTACCATTTCCTTCTCCAGGGGATCTTCCAGACCCAGGGATCGAACCCAAGTCTCCCGCATTGGAGGCAGATGCTTTAACCTCTGAGCCACTATAAAAACTAATCCACTAAAATGAAGTAAAAAAATAAATAAATAAATAAATTTTAAAAAGAAAAAAAGAAAAAAAAACTAATTCATCAAAAAAAGGAAATTATTTCAATTCATATTAAATCAGAATTATGACTGTAAATTAGTAAAATAGCCATAGTAACTTGAAAATATGACAACAAGAAATAAGACAGTTGTATAGTATATTTTAATAAAAACTGAAAAGAATCAGAAAAAAAAAAATGCTCCAAACATTAATATATTTTGGATGGACAAAAATATCATTTATCAAACATAGACTGGCACTTTGTTTCTTACATGATAGTATGCAAAACCAATACAGTATTGTAAAGTAAAATAAAGTTAAAAAAATCATTTATCAAGCAAAATCCTGAGTCATAAAAAAATTATTTAAAGGCACTGATAGGTTCCTATGTAAATCTAACAGTATTTAGTTGACAGTAATAAGCAGAATTTATTAAAGAAGAGTTATATGTATTTTCAATTATATTTGATAATATAATTTATAGGAAAATGTAGTTATCAATATATAAAATTATCATGTTATTGTATAGTGGAAAATAACTTGTATTCACGTAAGAGTATAAATTATATGATCACAAAAGTATAATAAGTATGCGTGCAAATTTAAAAAGTCAACATTGGTTATAGTATGCCATAAGTTACGATAATTTTAATCTTCTCTTCTATGCATGTATGCAAACTATCAGTAATTCTTTTTTTTTTTTTCTTTTTTTTTCAGTAAAAGTGAAGTTGCAGATTCATTTTGTCTGCTCTTTATTTTATTTTATTTTTTTTAACTTTTACTTTCACTTTTAATGACGTGAAAGATGTTACCTGTCATAGGGTAACTTTTTTTTTTTTTAATTTTAAAATCTTTAATTCTTACATGTGTTCCCAAACATGAACCCCCCTCCCACCTCCCTCCCCATAACATCTCTGTGGGTCATCCCCATGCACCAGCCCCAAGCATGCTGTATCCTGCGTCAGACATAGACTAGCGGTGAATCACTATCAGTAATTCTAAGAGAAATTCATTGCTTTTCAAAATAAAAAAATATATAATGTTACTTAAAGAAGAAATCTTCATAAATCTACTTTAAAAAGTAGATGTGTCTTAATGTAAAAATTCAGCATAATCTCAATTAAAATCCCAGAAATGTATTTTCTGGATACTGACTAGTTTTTAATTTTATATGAAAAGGTGAAAGATCAAGAATAGCCAGTTCAATATTGCAGAACATGAATGAAGATAGAGTATTGATAGTATCTGACTTCAAGACTTACCACATAGCTAGAGTGATTAAAATAATGTGGTATTGGTGAAGAATACATAAATAGACCTATGAAACAGAATGAAGAGCTCAAAAGTATATCTAATATAGTCAACTGATCTTTTAAAAAGAGGAAAAGAATGCAATAGTGTAAAAATAGTCTTTTCAAGAAACGGTTCTGGAAAAACTATATTGACATGTAAAAATAAATGTCAGTCTAGACCCAGAACTTATACACAAGTGAACTCAAAATGGATCATAATCTTAATAGTAAAATACAAAACTATGGAACTCCTAGAAAATGGTGTACAAGAAACTCTAGATGACCTGAAATTGACATTGACTTTTAGGTAAAATTCCAAAGGAGTAATGTTTGAAAGAAATAAGTAATAAGCTGCACTTTATTAAAATGAAAACTACTGTGAATGATGCTTCTAAGAGAGTTAGATGACAAACCACAGAATAGGAGAAAATATTTGCAAAAATATCTAATAAAGGACTTTTATTTTAAGTATACATACCCTTAATGCCTTCATAACAACACATAATTACCCCTTTTTTTTGTGGTGAGAACATTTGAAATCTACCCTATAGGCAACTTTCATGTACATAATATACTATACTCACCATGCAGTGCATTAAATCCCCAGAAATTGTTTATTTTATAATTGGACATTTCTACCCTTTCACCTAATAGCTATTGGAATTTAGAACTAAAATCAAACTATAGCATTAAATTTGTTATATTTATTTAGGGTGTGGGATTTTTTCACAAGGATATTAACATAGGTTCTTTGCTTTCAGATGGGCTACACAGCCCCAATAAACTTTTTTAAAAATTATGCATGTCAAAATTATAAGAAGTGCCAGTTAAAATGGCAGATTCCAACCACATGATTCTATATTTTTGGCAATTTTTTACTAGCATTTGGCATAGATATGTAGATATATATGTGATATTCATATATGTTCACATATATACACATATGTATATCTGAAGTTCAAAATTTCCTTTAACATTGTCTTATTTTATTTCTATTTAAAAACAGTATTACTAACCTAATATTTAAATAGAGTAGTATCCATAAGATTATTGAATTTTACATTTACAAAATTTATTAATCTACATATCTATGCACCCAGCTATAAACATTTAGATTTATTTACATATGTATTTGCATAAATATTTGTGTATATATATGTGTGTGTACAGATCTGAATAATATTTTCCAATATTTTTGTGGTTACTTCTGTGTTCTAGAATTTAGATATATTTCATTATATTGTTCCTTTACTATTTATTTTTACCTTGCTAGATATATTTACACATATCAGGCATCTGTCAAACATCTCTATAACTTCTAAATGATTCAGATTTCTGGGCTTAGTGCATTAGTACATCTGGGGATGAAGTATGAAAATTTGCCTTTACAAAATCTCTTCTGGAATTTTTGCACATATTCTCATTTAGAACCCTTGTAGTAGTCCATAGGACTATATCACAATCAGTGTGATAAATATAAAATCTGAGTTTGAAATAGTTGTGCAAATGATGTTTACTTCCAATTCCTTTCCCCATTCCTTGAATTAATCATCTTTCCAAAATCAGATTAAAGAAGTTTTATCTTGGATGCAATGAATATGGTCTTCTAGATTAAAATTATATAACATTATTATAATAAATGTAAATGGATTAGGCATCTTTACTTCTGCCTTTTTTTTTTTTACTTCTGCCTCTTAACAACTGAAAAAAATTTCTCCTTGAATATATGTCATATACTTAACTCTTTAATATTTTCTTTTATAATGCATTATTATACATTATCATATTATTTGTAAAATGTGTAAGATAGTAAAGTATTATGATTATTTATAGCTTCACGGTAATAAATATAATATGTTGATGATGCACTTTTTATATTCAGGGTTTCATATAAGTTCTCTATCAGAAAGCAAACAGTAAACTTAAGAATGAGCTGAAATATCTTATTTAGTCTACCTTATTGAATTTACTGATAAATGTCAGAATTTTTATTAGAAGATTTTCTTCCTGCTAGTTGTCATGGCTTGCTTCCCTGGTGGTTCAGTGGTGAAGAATCTGCCTACCAATGCAGGAGACGTGGGTTCAATTTCTGGGTCAGGAAGATCTCCTGAAGGAGGACATGGCAATGCACTCCAGTTTTCGTACCTGGGAAATCCCATGGGCAGAGGACCCTGGTGGGCTATAGTCCATCGGGTTGCAAAAGTCAGTCACTACTTAGTGGCTTAACAACAACAACAATAACAAACAGCAACAAGTTGTCATGGCATTAAAATGTTGGCATAATTTTTGTAAACATCTAAAAAGTCCATTGTTCATGACTGTATAAACTCAGTAAATGAATGAATAAATGTGTAATAAAGCTTATCAAAAGTTTGGATGACATATAAAATATATTGGAAGTAGATTTCCAGAAGTTGAAAAAATTAAGTGACTTACTATTATGCTTTCCCCATTTGCCCAACTGTCAATTGCTCAATAAACTCCCCAAATATCATTAACCATATGAGATGCCTGAATTTATAAAGATCCAGATTTCAGAGCATAATTGCTTCAGTAAATTTGTGAAATGGCAATTCCATATGGAAAATATGATACATGGAGAGGACAATTTTCCTAGCTTTCCATATGTTGTCCAGTGAGCAGACTCTTTCTGTGACACAGGTTCACTTCTGTTTGTCTCTTGGAATTTCTGACAAATAACAAAATAATTTATTGTTGCACCAATCTTAATGGTATTTTGTGATCCTTAACTACCTGTGTACGAAAGGACAAGGTCAGCTTGCATGTATTAGCTTATCAAATTGTCAATAACAACCATTTCCTGCTGTTAATATTATCTTCTGCTTTATGAGGATTATTTCAAAATAGTTTTTAAAATGATGTTAACTACTTTCACACTATAAATCGCAATTTAAAATATACATGCTAGTGATCTATTAAGAGGAAGCAGAGTCTGGTGCTGAATATGTTTTAATACTTTATATCAGTATCTGGAATAATCTATATGAATCCATCATTAAACATATGTGTGGCTGGGTGACATTTTGAAATTATTTGCATACATTTTTATGAGTGTGTTATTTCCTCTCTTTTCCTTCCTTTCAGCAGGATATTTTGATTTTTTTGGTATATATTTGGAAATATATACAGAGTAAAAAAAAAAGCTTAGCAAAAACTTCTGGTTATTAAGTTCTAAATGTTCAAGTTCTAAAGAAAACTTAAGAGGGGAAAGAATATTCTTAGGTATAGATATTATGATTTAAGAAGTGGAATGAAGAGACATTTTCCTCTTAAAACTAGCAAAAGAACATTCCAAAGGAAGATGATAGAAGTCACAGAGATCCAGTTCAATGAGCCAGAATCTAGCATCCAGAAATTTCCACAAGCCTTAGATACTACCAGTCAAGTTACACACTGAGACTCGTATATGATCACTCACTTTTTTCAGTAATATTTAATGATTCTATTTGCCAGGCACTACTTTAACACTGGTAACAGACAATGAAGGAAAAACATCCAAATTTCTCTCTCATAGACTGTGCATAATATGTGAAAGAAAGAGTGTGCAAAAACAAACAATTGTCAAGTGGTAACAAATGCTATTGGAAATTATTAAGAAAGAGGGATAGAGAGGGTACCAAGAGCTGTTAGAAAATGTGATATTCCACTCTCACATGCTAACAAAGTAATGCTCAAAATTCTCCAAGCCAGTCTTCAACAGTATGTGAACTGTGAATTTCCAGATGTTCAAGCTGGATTTAGAAAAGGTAGAGGAAGCAGAGATCAAATAGCCAACATATGTTGGATTATTGAAAAAGAGAGTTCCAGAAAAACATTTATTTCTGCTTTATTGACTATGCCAAAGCCTTTGACTGTGGACCCAAAGAACCTGTGGACAATTCTTCAAGAGATGGGAATACCAGACCACCTTACCTGCCTCCTGAGAAATATGTATGCAGCTCTAGAAGTAACAGAGCCAGACATGGAACAACAGACAGGTTCCAAATCAGGAAAGAAGTATGTCAAAGCTGTATACTGTCACCCTGCTTATTTAATTTATATGAAGAGTACATCATGCAAAATGCTGGGCTGGTGAAGCGCAAGCTGGAAGAAGCACAAACTGGAATCAAGGTTGTCAGGAGAAATATCAATAATCTTAGATATACAGATGACACCACCATTATGGCAGAAAGAGAAGAACTAAAGAGCCTCTTTATGAAAGTGAAAGAGATTAGTGAAAAAAATGGTTTAAAACTCAACAGAAAACTAGTATCATGGCATCTGGTCCCATTACTTCATAGCAAATAGATGGGGAAAGAGTGGAAACAGTGAGAGAATTTATTTTTGAGGGCTCCAGAATCACTGCAGATGGTAACTGCAGCCGTGAAACTAAAGGACACTTGCTCCTATGAAGAAAAGTTCTGACCAATCTAGAAAACATGTAAAAAGCAGAGACATTACTTTGCTGACAAAGGTCCATCTAGTCAAAGGTATGGTTTTTCCAGTAGTCATGTACGGATGTGAGAGTTGGACTATAATGAAAGCTGAGCACTGAAGAACTGGTGCTTTTGAACTGTGGTGTTGCAGAAGACTGTTGAGAGTCCCTTGGACTGCAAGGAGGTCCAACCAGTTAATTCTAAAGGAAATCAGTCCTGAATATTCATTGGAAGAACTGATGCTGATGACAAAACTCCAATATTTTGGCCTCCTGATGTGAAAAACTGACTTATTGGAAAAGTTCCTGACACTGGGAAAGATTGAAGGCAGGAGGAGAAGGGATGACAGAGGATGAGATGGTTGGATGGCAACACTGACTCAGTGGACATGAGTTTGAACAAGCTCCAGTAGTTGGTGATGGACAGGGAAACCTGGCATGCTGCCGTCTATGGGGTTGCAAAGAGTCAGATATGACTGAGCAATTGAACTGAACTGAACTGAATGTGGTGAAATGGTTAGTCCTCAGTGTGAAAGTGATTTTTTGAGCAAATATTAGAAATATCTAAGAGAAGAGGTCAAATATGTTTCCAGGAAGCAGTTGTCCCCAGCTGTATATATTAGCCATTCTCATCGGCCTGCATATGAGTAACAAAAGGCTCAAGAGATTTTAATGAATATCCGAGGTTAAGAAAAATTAGCCTCAATTAAGGAGATAAGAGGAAAGGATGCAGAAACATAACTTGGTTTTGACACCAAGGGAAAAATTGTTTATTTTCATGTGTGTATGTATTAGTTGCATGTGACAATTTTAGACCCCATGGACTATAGCCCATGAGGCTCCTCTGTTCATGGAATTCTCCAGGGAAGAATACTGGAGTGGGTATCTGCAGGGGATCTTCCCAACCCAGGGATTGAACCTGGGTCTCTCACATTGCAGGCAGATTCTTTACTGTCTGAGCCACCAACGAAGCTCGTTATTTCCATAGTCTCTACAATTCAAATTAGTGTGCTCAGGATGTCCATTTTTGGGGGCCTGGAAAGGAGACTAGGTCAAGAGGTCGATGACTCTGATTAGGGAGTGGGTATAAGTAAAACCAGTTCTTAATACCTGGCAAAACTTCAACCTTCACAGAGCTGGTTTAAGTCAAGATAGTTGCCCTCAGTATAAAAGTCTGGTAGAAAATAGAAACTTTTTTTTGTTTAGAGATTAGAAGAAAATGCAGAAAGAACTTATTTGGGGAAGAGGAGAAAACAAATCTGCACCAGACAATAGGATCATCAGAATTCCTAGAATTTCTTAAATCAATTTTAAAAACAAAAGAAAATCAAAAATAATTAGACTAGTAGCTGCTGTTTCTGTGATGAGCCAAAATAGACCTATGTTTTACATGGTGTCTTATAATCAATGATTTTGATTTCACAGTAAAACAGTGAGGGTGTACTATAAGAATTCTGTTCAGTATAAAACTATAACTTTAGTAAGTTTTAAAATAATGACACAAGTTTAGAGATTGATTATGTGTGGGCAAACCAAAGAACCAGACTTCTGCAGAATGGTAGAGCTATGCGGAGTTTAAAATAACCCTGAGAGGTACTAAGACAGGTGTCCAGTCAGTAAATGAAAGTTTGGGGTTTGGAGCTCAAGAGGAAAATGAGAACATGAGGTAAACATTTGGGAATCATCAAAGCATAAAAAAACTAAAAATATGAAAATGGATTACATTGTTCATATATGGCATGCATATGTTGAAAAGAGAAACAGGCCGCATAAAATCCCAGGACTACTTTAAATTTTGAGAGCCGAGGCAAAGGAAGAGGGTTTATGAAGAAGAATGAAAGGGAACATAGGTGGCTAGAGAGTTACAAGAAATATCACATGGCCTTTAATGTGACCTGCAAGGTAGTTTAGCTGTACTCCAAGTACCTATTGGGAATTATAAGTGGCAATACCTTGGTGCTCGGCTGAAAATACCTTTCTGATATAACCTTTGGGGTGTGCAGTTTATCCATTCTACATAATCTATCCCTGGCTCACATCAGAATAGCTTAGGTTGCAAATCTAAAGTACTTCATTTCAGCTTGCTTGGAATGGTTTTATTGAAATGCCTTTGGCAAATACCTGGGCAGCAGCCATTATGTGATGCTATATGGTGTGATTTTATTAAAGTTTTCCTGTATTTTCTGTAAGGTTACAGTGTTCAATAAATTGCAGTTTTTGTGTGTATGTGGCCTAGCACTAGGCATGTCTCTCTGCTTACTGTATTGGGAATAGTAGTGCTAGATCTCAGTAAATTTTCTGTTCTTTTATGATTCTATCATTTAACTGACCAAAATTTGATCTTCTAGTTGGCTGGAAGAGGGAAATAAATGGACTAACTTTAGGCTAACAGGTATTTAAGCCATATTTCTTTTCACATTTAGCCCTCACTGGGCTTCTTTCTACTTGTTCTACTCCTTTACTTGTTTTTCAATATCTTAGTAAAATCACATTTTGCTGTTTTGTGTGTAGGGAAGTCAACTTAAATTATGCTGAATATTCTGTTTACACTCTCAGACATACCATCTATTCTCTTCCACCTTGATCCATGTCATGAAAAACTGAACTTTAGCAATTATATCAATCTGGCTCAATTCACTCTGGCTTTAGCTTAGCATTGACTAGTAGTAGGTGCAGCTTGGAGATCAGAACACTGGAGGGCAGTGAGTTTGAGGAACTATTGTGTTGTTATTTACTTATTATACTGTGGTTAGGCAGTGACTGCATTCTTTTCCAAAAGTCATAGTTCCTATCATGTTACTTCCACTCATGACTGTGGAATTTTCATTTCCGGTTACAAAATTTCCTCTTTATTCATCTTGAACCTTGGTGTGGCATTAGACTTCTGCTAGTACTGTTAACCTGGTGTTTAATCATTTGTTTGCCTAACTCTTTTCAAACTTTGATAAAAGTTACTTCAATACCTGTCTTCAATCAATGCTTTTAATGTGTCGTATTTCTTCCAGAGCTGATGAATGATGAGGTCATTTTCATATATTCCTTAATTAAATAATTATTCTATAATTTATTACATGGATGGTGTATGTGCATGTTTCCACTTCTTCACTTACTTGAACTAAGAGAATTGTTTCTAATTTTATAAGCTAAGATTTTGAAACCCAGAATGAAAATGAAATTGCAAAAACTTCTAGTGGACTTAACTAGTTTTATTTCTCTCTTTCTCTCAAAGTTTCTCAAAGAAATGAAAGTTAGACTTGTGATAGACAGCCTTCACATTGGTCCACAATCTCCCTGCCTCCTGATATCAACACCATTTTCAGTCTCTTTTAATAATGTACCAAGATTTGTTGTGCACCCAGAAGCATACAACAAATGCAGTAGTATAAGTGACTCTAGAAAAATAGTGCAGTAGGCAACTCCAAACTCTTAATCTCTGATAGAAACACTGAAAAATATACAAACACTGTCAGAATCAACTGTGTCAGAAGTATGAAAGAGAGTCAAAGGTTTATAGCAACCAAAGGAATCAAATTTAGTTCAGTTCAGTCGCTTAGTCATATCCGACTCTGCGACTCCATGAACTGCAGTACTCCAGGCTTCCCTGTCCATCACCAACTCTCGGAGTCCAACCAAAACCATGTCGATTGTGTCGGTGATGCCATCCAGTCATCTCATCCTCTGTTATCCTCTTCTCCTTCTGCCCCCAATCCCTCCCAGCATCAGGGTCTTTTCAAAAGAGTCAGCTCTCCGCATCAAGTGGCCAAAGTATTGGAGTTTCAGCTGCAACATCAGTCACAACAATGAATACCCAGGACTGATCTCCTTTAGAATGGCCTGGTTGGATCTCCTTGCTGTCCAAGGGACTCTCAAGAGCCTTCTCCAACACCACAGTTCAAAGGCATCAATTCTGTGCTCAGCTTTCCTTATAGTCCAACTCTCAAATCCAGACATGACTACAGGAAAAACCATAGCCTTGACTGGATGGATATTTGTTGGCAAAGTAATGTCTCTGCTTTGAATATACTATCTAGGTTGGTCATAACTTTCCTTCCAAGAAGCAAGCATCTTTTAATTTCATGGATGCAATCACCATCCACATTGATTTTGGAGCCCAGAAAATAAAATCTGCTACTGTTTCCATTGTTTCCCCATCTATTTGCCATGAAATGATGGAACCAGATGCCATGATGTTAGTTTTTTAAATGTTGAGCTTTAAGCCAACTTTTTCACTCTCTTCTTTCACTTTCATAGAGGCTCTTTAGTACTTCTTTACTTTCTGCCATAAGGGTGGTGTCATCTGCATATCTGTGGTTATTGATATTTTTCCTGGTAATCTTGATTCCAGCTTGTACTTCATCCATCCTAGCATTTCTCATGATGTACTCTGCATATAAATTAAATAAGCAGGGTGACAATATACATCCGTGACATACTCCTTTTCCTATTTGGAATCAGTCTGTTGTTCCATGTCCAGTTCTAACTGTTGCTTCCTGACCTGTATACAGGTTTCTCATAAGGCAGGTCAGGTGGTCTAGTATTCCCATCTGTTTTAGAATTTTACCCAGTTTATTGTGATCCACACAGTCAAAGGCTTTGGCATAGTCAATAAAGCAGAAAGAGATGTTTTCCTGGAACTCTCTTGCTTTTTTGATGATATAGCGGATGTTGCCAATTTGATCTCTGTTTCCTCTGCCCTTTCTAAAACCAGCTTGAACATCTGTAAGTTCACAGTTCACGTATAGTTGAAGCCTGACTTGGAGAATTTTAAGCTTCAGTTTACTAGCGTGTGAAATGAGTGCAGTTGTACAGTAGTTTGAGCATTCTTTGATATTACCTTTCTTTGGGATTGGAATGAAAACTGACCTTTTCCAGTCCTGTGGCCACTTCTGAGTTTTCCAAATTTGCTGACATATTGAGTGCAGCACTTTCACAGCATCATCCTGTAGAATTTGAAATAGCTCAACTGGAATTCCATCACCTCCACTAGCTTTGTTTGTACTGAGGCTTCCTAAGGCCCACTTGACTTCACATTCCACGATGTCTGGCTCTAGGTGAGTGGGAGTGATCACAACTTCATGATTTTCTGGGTCATGAATCAAGAAAAAGGCAAATTCAAAATTTTGAATAAGTTTTGTGAAATTTTGACATTTCTTTTCCCTATTTCTCCTGAATGTGACAACACTCTTGAAGAGTGAAGATTACTTCCCAAAGTGGGACTCTGAACCACAGTTCTGGAGAAAACAGAACAGACATTATTTGAAAGTTAGTTTTTTTGTCTGTTCTAACATACCTAGGCCCTATTTGTGGCAGTAACCTAAGCTGCTAATATCTATTTCTTCTAAATCAGAAATCAGGCCTCAAAAGAAGTGGTCAATGCTCAAAAACACTGCAAGACAGCAACCTTCAGACTCCTGTAGCAAGATGTTACAGTTGAAATATATCATAGACAGTCTATACCTGGGAGAAAAACCTGGGAAGAATTTATTTGAGACATTAAAATATTTTTAAAAAAATATGAGTATAAGAGGAGAAAACCAGTGCAAGGCAGTTGCTCACAAAGATTTGAGAAGCCATAGAACAGTCACCTTACCCTGCTTCCTGGCTCAATGCAAGCCTGGCTAAATGTAGAAGGAGTGCTTCGTTTACAAATGACTTGATTTTTCAGTGTTGAAAACCTGAATTGACAAAAATTTTTGGATCTAATAAGTGTTTATAGCAAGGTTCAAGATATATGGTTAATGTATAAAAATCATTTGTTTTTCTAAATACATGAAATAAATATGGAATTTAAAATTTAAAACAAGATACCCAGTGTCTCCCAAGATGAAATGATTAGGAATTAATCTAATAATATGTAAGATGTATATGAATAAAACTATGAAACGGTGATAAAAAAAATAAGGAACTGAATAAATGGAGAGATACCACATGTAAGAGACAGAAAAACTCAATATTATCAAGATGTCAGTTCTTTGCAGACTGATCTATAGACTCAATGAAATCCCAGTCAAAATCTCAGTAGGTTATTTTGTGGATATAGACAAACTCATTCTAAAATTTATATTAAGAGGGAAAAAATTCAGAATAGACAACAAATAATTAAAGTACAAATTTGAAGTATTGACACTATCCAACTTCAAGCCTTAAAATAAAGCTGTATTAATCAAGGCAGTGTGGTATTGGCAAAAGAACAGACAAACAGATTGGTGGAACATTATAGAGAGTGAAGAAATAGATATTCATAAACAAGGGCAATAAAATTGAGCAAAGATAGTCTTTTCAACAAATAGTGCAGAAACAACTATGATATCCACATGCAAAAAAAAGAAGACTCTAGATACAAACATTATTCCTTCATATAAATTAACTCAAAGAGATCATTGAGCTAAATGTAAAATTCAAAACTATAAAATTCCTAGAAAATAACAGGATAAAACCTAGATGAACATTCATACAACAATGGCTTTTTGGATACAATGTTAAATTATGAACTGTGGAAGAAATCATTGATATTGCTGTTGCTGTTCACTTGTCCAGTTGTGTTCAACTCTTTATGATCCTTGGACTGTAGCATGTCAGGCTACCCTGTCCTTCACTATTTCCCAGAGTTTGCTCAAATTCATGTCTATTGAGTCGGTGATGACATCCAACCATCTCAGCTTTTGTCCTCTCCTTCTCCTCCTGCCTTAAATCTCTCCCAGAATCAGGCTTTTTTCCAATGAGTTGACTTTTTGTATCAGGTGGTCAAATTATCAGAGCTTCAGCTTCAGCATCAGTCCTTCCAGTGAATATTCAGGGTTGATTTATTTTAAGATTGACTGGTTTGATCTCTTTGTTGCCCAAGGGACTCTCAAGAGTCGTTTCCAGTACCACAGTTTGAAGGCATCAATTCTTTAGTCCTCAGTCTTTTTTATTGTCCAGCTCTCACTACCATATATGACTACTGGAAAAACCATAGCTTTGACTATACTGGCCATTGCTGTCAAAGTAATGTTTCTGCTTCTTAATGCTGCTGTTTAGATTTGTCATAACTTTTCTTCCAAGGAGCAAGCTTCTTTTAACTTCATGATTGCAGTCACTATCTGCAGAGATTTTGGAGCCCAGGAAAATAGTATGTCACTGTTTTCATTGTTTCCACATCTATTTGCCATGAAGTGATGGGACCAGATGCCATGATCTGACTTTTTGGAATACTGAGTTTAAAGCCGGCTTTTTCACTCTGCTCTTTCACCTTCATCAAGAGGCTCTTTAGTTCCTCTTCACTTTCTGCCATAAGGGAGGTGTCTTCTGGATATTCGAGGTTACTGATACTTCTCTGACAATCTTGATTCCAGCTTGTGTTTCATCCAGCCCAGCGTTTTACATGAGATATTCTGTATAGAAGTTAAATAAGCAGGGTTATAATATATAGCCTTGATGTACTCCTTTTCCAATTTGTAACCAGTCTGTTGTTCCATGTCCAGTTCTAACTGTTGCTTCTTTTCCTGCATACAGGTTTCTCAGGAAGCGAGTAAGGTGGTCAGATATTCTCATCTCTTGAAGAATTTTCCACAGTTTGTTGTGATCCATACAGTCAAAGGCTTTAGCATAGTCAGTGAAGCAAAAGCTGATGTTTTCCTGGAATTCTCTTGTTTTTTCTATGATCCAATGGATGTTGGAAATTTGACCTCTGGTTCCTCTACCTATTCTAAATTGAGTTTGCACATTTGAAAGTTATTTTTTTACATATTGTTAAGGCAAAGCCTGAAGGACTTTGAGCATGGCCTTGCTAGCATGTGAAATGAGCGGAACTGTGACACAGTTTGAATAATTAACTGTATTTAATTAAAAATTTAAAAATTCTATTTGTGAAATATAATGTCAAGAGAATGAGAAGACAAAGTAAATACTTGTAGAAAACATTTTCAAAAGAAAAATCTGATAAACACTGTTATCTGAAATATGTAACAAATTCTTAAAATTCAGTTTAAAAAAAAAAAAAAAACCTTGAATAATCATAGGTCAAAGACCTCATCAAAGAAATGCAGATGGCAAATAAACATGAAAATACAGTTCACATAATATGTCATCAGGGAAATGCAAGTTAAAACATTAATAAAATACTCTTACACACCTATCAGGATGGCCAAATCCCAAACACTGAAAACACCAGATGCTAACAACAGTAGAGCAATAAGAACTCTTATTCATTGCTAGTAGAAATGCAAAATGGCATAGTCTCTTCGGAAAGACACTCTAAAAGTTTCCTAGAAAGCCGAACATACTCTTACCATATGATCCTACAATCAGATTCCTTGGTACTTTCTGCAATGTGTTGAAAACTGTTGTCCACACCATCAAGCTTGTATATTGTCATCCTGCTTATTTAACTGATTTGCAGAGTACATCATGCAAAATGCTGGACTGGATGAATCACAAGCTAGAATCAAGATTGCTGGGAGAAATATAAATAACCACAGATATGCAGATGATACCACTCTAATGGCAGAAAGCAGAGACAAACTAAAGACCCTCTTGATAAGTGTGAAGGAAGAGAGTGAAAAAGCTGGCTTTAAAATAAAGATTCAAAAAAGTAAAATCAAGGCATCTGATCTCATCCTTTCACAGCAAATAGACAAAATTGGAAATGGTGACAGATTTTATTTTCTTGGACTACAGCAACAAAATTAAAAGATGCTTGCTCCTTGGTAGAAAAGCTATGACAAACCTAGACAGTGTATTAAAAAGGAGAGACATTACTTCACCTACAAATGTCAGTATAGTTAAATCTATGGTTTTTCCAGTAATCATGTTTGGATGTGAGAGCTGGACCACAAAGAAGGCTGAACCCCAAACGACTGGTGCTTTCAAATTTCAGTGCTGGAGAAGACGCTTGAGAGTACCTTGGACAGCAAAGAGACAGCAAACCAGTCAATCCTAAAGGAAATTAACCCTGCATATTCACTGAAAGTACTGATGCTGTAGCTGAAGCTCCAACATTTTGGCCACCTGATGCTAAGTGCTGACTCACTGGAAGGAGGAGATGGTTAGATGGCATCACAAACATAATGGACATGAATTTGAGCAAATTCATGAAATTTAGATAGTGAAGGACAGGGAAGCTCGGTGTGCTGCAGTTCATGGGGTCAATATGAGTCAGACGTGACTTGGTCATTCAAAACAACGACAACAACACAAAACTTGCACATGGTTTATAGGAATCTTGTTCATAAATGCCAAAACTCTTAAGCAGCCAAAGATGCTCTTCAGTAGGTAAATGGGCAAACTGTTGTATAACTATAAGTTGAATAGACCATTTCTTTCAAGAAGATATATTGTACAAACGACATACAGAAAGATACTCAGCATCAGTGGATACTAGGGAAATGCCAATGAAACCATACTGTTCACTTTTAAGGAAACAACTTGCAGGTCCTCAGAACACTTGTGGAAGGAAAATCCCACTTGTGTGGGAAACTGAGTCAATGACCACCAGCCAGTATCAACTGACAGACAGTGAGTCAAAAAGCGTTCAGATGATGAAGTCTCAGCAGAAGCCTTGTCTGCAACCTCATGATAATTCTGACCCAGAAAGATAGTCATAAGCTACACCTGGATTCCTAAGCCTCAAAATCTATGTTAGGTAGTGAACTTTTATTGTTTTCAACAATATATTTCCATTTTGGGAAGCACTTTGTATCAACTGATAGCTAATACATACATCTTACCAACTTAAGATTTAACCTTTACTACCAAAAACAATCCTTTGTTTTAGAAAATTAAGATCACTTCTTCCAAAACTAAAATGAAATAATGCTTAAAATATTTCATTGTAATTATCTTTATTAATTTTGTAAAAAGGCAAGAAGCAAATTTTTTTCATATATTTTCTGCCCTTTGTTAACCTGAATAGAATACATTCAAAATGTACTGTTTTATATGACTCATAATCTAACAAAAACATACTTTACTTCTTAACTCACACTTTATAGGCTTGAGATGTTAATTGAAATGTAAAGCATTGTAATAACTTTTCGATGACTGCTTGATAAAAAAGATCTATATATAAATGGTAAAAACTGGTTCAAAGTAATCATGCAAAATATCAGCAGATATTAAAAGGCACACATTCTAATTGTAGTGCAATTCATGATGGTTTTTCACAGCTTATGGGAAAGAAGTTATTTTATATCAGGATCAAATTAATGACAAATTTGAATGAGGTGAAAACTATTATAACAAGTAAGGGAAATAAGATTACCACATAAATAGAGCCAGTTGTGGAAAAATATTTTTCCAGGTGGTAAAATTTTCTAAAAACTGGGTTTAAATAAATAACTGAAGAAATGATGAGATCAAAGTGCAAAAGCAATTATAAATCCCTCCCCAAATATAATTAACCTTTCCTTGGGTATTGACAATAAATATTGTTAATATATTACACACCTGTAAAAATATCATAAGCATTATATTAAACCCTAATTTATGTGGAAACTATTTGAATATACAAATGATTATGATATTTTTCAATTTAATCATTCAAGAAATACACTTAAGGGTGGTAGGTAGTAAGCCAAGGAAAGAAAGTTGGTGGATATATGTTAGATTAAAGCAGTTAACTACTGTGGACTACTGGAGATCCACTTATTTTGGACCGTTGAGAGACCATATACAATGTGCCTCAGTGATGCTGCATTTATGGTGTGAGGAAGCTTATCTACTTATCGCTCAACTCCATGCATGATTAGTTGAGAGCTGCTGGAAGGGGCATTAATTTCATACCACTTCTGATGAGAGCCCTCAGGCAGCCAGGCTGGTATTTGTAGTAGGAAGCACTTGGCTTGAACAGAAATGATGAGTACTGAAGATGTGTGCATGACATTGCTGGACCTGGCCATATCTCAAAACCTCACTCAATCTCAACTTTGATCCCTGATTCTACCACTAATACCTCACCTGCTCCATAATTCTGCCATTTTAGGTCAAGTCTCACTTTAAATTAGCTGTCAATACTATTTTAAGAAATTCAACTCCCATCTTGAGAAAGAGCTTGGCAAATGTCTTCCAACCACTATGCTGTTTAGAGATGAAAAGAGGAACATATGTGATGAGAGGTAAAAACATAATGTGGATTGATAGTATAAACAACTCAAATTTATTTCATGACCCAAAGAAGAGGGAAATATTTTTCGGACAACATGACACCTTTTGGCTCTTTCTTGAACGTAATTTTTCCTAAAGCAATGTGAGAATTCTGATTTGGACAGTTAATACAATTCTGAATTCTTATTATGAATGCTAACTTTCTCCATATGATGAAATCCCACATTTTGGTATGCATAAGTATCATCTAAAATTTTTTTTTAAATGCATATCACCACAAATGTCCTCTAGTGAATTTGATTCAATTGTCCCTGTGTGAAGCCTAGGACCCTCCAGTTCAATATAAGTGCCTCTAGATAATTTTGATGCAAATGGTCACTAAATCACATTTTCAGGAACACTGTGTAGCATATTTCAAAAATATTTGCATTTTAATTGAGACTACAAAAATAAATAAACTGGTTTTCTCTCTGCTATCACCAATGGAATTTCATGAATTGAAGACCCAGAGAGATTCATATGCTGAAAATTCAAACATGGTAAGAAATAAAAATGTTAATATTTCAATTCAGTCCTTCACTCTGATTTTGACCTCTGCCTCATGTGCAGTACCACACAGAGAGAGGCTGGAATATGCTACTTTCAGTAAAACAATTAAAATTTGAAGAAGTATGTTTGGAGGATCAGTATCATTAGAAGACTCTACAATAATCATTTGTGTACCAGAAATAAAAGCAAGAAGTACTGGATAGAATCGAGTTTACTGATCTCATAGAGAAAAACGGGATCTCAGAGGCCAGATATCAGTGCTCCATCAGAGACAAAGGGAAACTGCAAACCTATAATGGTGAGAGACAACCAGAGCTCCCTGTAGTTGGCAGAGATCAACAGTCTATTAGGGTGCTAGTTGATACATACAGGGGGAAAAAAAAATCTGGGACAGATAGAAACCTGAGAAATGGATTATTTCTTGCCATATCAGTAAACAAGGATGTCATTGTCATCAACGATTGCAGCCCTAAATGTGAGCTGATGAGCTCTAAAGGTACTCAGAAAGGAGAAGAATATCTGCAATCTAGTAGCCATCAGGCTGCAGCCACTCCCTATGGTGAACCTCAACAAAGCTCAGGATATGAAAAGCACTGGCCTCAGATAGATCAGATACATATGAAAAGAATGATTTCACTAAGCTCAGTCTCTTGTATCTTCTCCTACGTAGAAAAGCACTAAATTCCTTGTTGTTGTTTAGTCACTCAGTCACATCTGACTCTTTTGAGACCCCATGGACTGTAGCCCACCAGCTTCCTCTGTCCATGAGATTTCCCAGGCAAGAATACTGGCATAGGTTTCCATATGCTACTTCAGAGGATCTTCCTGGACTAGGGATCAAATCCATATCTCCTGGAAGTCTCCTGCATTGCAAGTGGATTCTTTACCAATGAACCACTGGGGAACTTGGCATATCTGATCTTCTTTAACTAACAATAATCTTTTGATGTTCAAACTATCTTCCCTTTGTTGCAAAACTTCTATATAACCTGACTCCTTCCATCACTTCCTCAGAGCAGATATCTCAGGGTTACTTGAGATGCTGTCTCAGACTTAAAGTCCTAAAAATTCCCACCAAATAAAACATAGTAGTAGTAGTACTGACTACTTTATGACCAAAAGACTGTGGTTCATCAGGCTCCTCTGTCCTTGGGCTTCTCCAGGTAAGAATACTGGAGTGGATTGCCATTCCCTTCTCAGAAGGATCTTTCTGACCCAGACATCAAACACAGGTCTCCTGCACTGCAGGCAGATTCTTTACCATTTGAGCTAGAGAGAAGTCCAAATAAAACATAACTCTCAACATTTAAAAACTGTGAAGTGGCTTAGCATCTTACTAGTTCCCTTATGTTGGTTATGTAAGTGGAAGACTGACTGAGGGGAAGTGAAATATTTAAAGAGAACCCTACAACATGGCCATTGTTTTAAAGAGTAAACTCTCTCCCCAACATTGTCAAGCGAGCCCTGCAGATATTTACTGGAGTAGAAATTGGTGTGTGCATGTGTGTGTGTGTGTGTGTGTGTGTGTGTGTGTGTGTGTGTAAGACAGAGCCCTAGGAAATAAGTACTACCCAAAATTGTCAGAGAAAACAGATGCTGTTTCTAAATTTGCACAGCCTCCTAGAGACTCACTGTCACACTGATTTACCAAATAAGGAGTTTATAGAGTCAGGTAATAGGTAATATAAAGATTTTGTCCAAGCAAATTTAATAATATGTTCAGTAGAAATGATGAAAAACTATATATTTTATAAATCCAAAAATATAAACTGGAATTCTATTTTGATTTCATTATTCATGGAGTAAAGTGTATTATGGAAGAAAGAGCTACTCAGAAGCCCCTGGAATTGCATACTCCTGCAAAGATAGTAAATCAAAAGAACTTCTCCATCCCTGAGGATTAGTTATTATTTCTATCATCAAGAACCTGGAAGTTGCAGGTGTACTGACAATTACATCTTCAATATAACTTGCTTGACTGTCCAGCACACAAACCAACAGAGTAATGCATAGTAATACTAGATGGCTGGACTAAATCGGGTGTTGATGGCAATCAAGCTATGATTCTAGATATGATATCTTTATTTCAGGAAATCAACATAACCCTTGACACTTGAATGGCAGCATGTGCTACCTTTTCATTCCCATTAGTAAGAAAAATATTAAATGGGTTACATTTACTAAACAATGGTAAACAATTTATTTAGTCTTGTTCCAGGACTAAATCAATATACTGTGGTTTGTGTAATACAACCTGGGTAAAAAGCCAACCTATTCAAATCTCAGGAGCCGTCACATCACATCTGGAACCACCTTGATGGCATTATGCTAATTAGATATTTGTAGTAAGCATCCTATATGAATATAACTACATGATGACATGTGACAGTTAAACCTGGGAAAATTTCCAAGAACTGGTCTAAGGCACAACAGGATATCTCTTTCAAAGCAAACAAGTCATGATGGTCCATTTTGCTTCACCAAGGAAAAAGGTACAAGGTTTCATGGTTACATTTAAACTAGGAAATAACATATGATGTATCCAGGCAAGCTTCTCCAATCTATCTACATGTAATTATGAGGCTAACATATTTGAGTAGAACTTTGAACAAAAGGAGGAGCCAATTGCCATGATAGGTGTATTGTTTTGGTTTTTTTTTTTCTTGGAGTCTTTAATTTTGCTCTTTTAGGGTGGTATTCCATTAAACATTTCTGGTGGTATACTGGTGATTGGGATCAAGTAGGTCCAATAGTGGGCTTCCCTGGTGGGCCAGTGGTTAAGAACCCACCTGCCAATGCATAGGACATGGGTTTGATCCTTGGTCCAGGAAGACCACACATGATCCAGAGCACCTAAACCCATGCACCACAACTGCAATGAGAATCTCATGCATCACAACAAGGAATAGCTGCCCTGCTTGCTGCAATTAGAGAAAACCCATGTGCAGCAATGAAGACTCAGAGAACTCAAAAACAAATAAATCAATAAATAAAATGAGAAAAAAAATAATGTCCAAAAACCACTAGTAAGCTTCCTAAACTTTTAAGTAAACAAGCTGTTAATTTACTAACTCTGTCTTAATATTCTAAGGTCTCTAGTAAACACGGGAAGAAGAAATGCAGCCAAGGTTAACATTCAGAATCTCCACAGTATGCCAGAAACTGCTGGAAGATGGTCAATTCAGTTCAGTTCAGTTGCTCAGTCATGTCTCACTCTTTAAGACCTCATGAATTGAAGCATGCCAGGCTCTCTGTCCATCACCAACTCCCAGAGTTCACTCAAGCTCATGTCCATCGAGTCAGTGATGCCATCCAGCCATTTCATCCTCTGTCGTCCACATCTCCTCCTGCCCCCAATCCCTCCCAGCATCAGGGTCTTTTCCAATGAGTCAACTCTTTGCATGAGGTGGCCAAAGTACTGTAGTTTCAGCTTTAACATCAGTCCTTCCAAAAAACACCCAGGACTGATCTCCTTTAGAATGGACTGGTTGGATATCCTTGCAGTCCAAGGGACTCTCAAGAGTCTTCTCCAACACCACAGTTCAAAAGCATCAATTCTTTGGTGCTCAGCTTTCTTCACAGTCCAACTCTCACATCCATACATGATCACTGGAAAAACCATAGTCTTGACTAGACAGACATTTGTTGCCAAAGTAATGTCTCTGCTTTTCAATATGCTATCTAGTTTGGTCATAAATTTCCTTCCAAGGAGTAAGAGTCATTTAATTTCATGGCTGCAGTCACCATCTGCAGTGATTTTGGAGCCCCAAAAAATAAGGTCTGACACTATTTCCACTGTTTCCTCATCTATTTCCCATGAAGTGATGGGACCAGATGCCATGATCTTCGTTTTCTGAATGTTGAGCTTCAAGCCAACTTTTTCACTCTCCAATTTCAATTTCATCAAGAGGCTTTTGAGTTCCTCTTCACTTTCTGCCATAAGGCTGGCGTCATCTGCATATCTGAGACTATTGATATTTCTCCCAGCAATCTTGATTCCAGCTTGTGCTTCTTCCAGCCCAGTGATTTTCATGATGTATTCTGTATGTAAGTTAAATAAACAGGGTGACAATATACAGCCTTGATGTACTCCTTTTCCTATTTGGAACCAGTCTGTTGTTCCATGTCCAGTTCTAACTGTTACTTCCTGACCTGCATATAGGGTTCTCAAAAGGCAGGTCAGGTGGTCTGGTATTCCCATCTCTTTCAGAATTTTCCACAGTTTATTGTGATCCACACAATCAAGGGATTTGGCATAGTCAATAAAGCAGAAATAGATGTTTTTCTGGAACTCTCTTGCTTTTTCCATGATCCAGCAGATGTTGGCAATTTGATCTATGGTTCCTCTGGCTTTTCTAAAACCAGCTTGAACATCAGGGAGTTCACGGTTCACATATTGCTGAAGCCTGGCTTGGAGAATTTTGAGCATTGCTTTGCTAGCGTGTGAGATGAGTGCAATTGTGCAGTAGTTTGAGCATTCTTTGGCATTGCCTTTCTTTGGGATTGGAATGAAAACTGACCTTTTCCAGTCTTGTGGCCACTGCTGAGTTTTCCAAATATGCTGGCATATTGAGTGCAGCACTTTTATAACATCATTTTCCAGGATCTGAAATATCCTGAAGATGATCAGGTACTTAGAAATGATATTGGAAAATTGGTTAACAGGATGAACTTCTTAGAATAGACACTGAGTGGGAAGGCATTTGGATTACAATGGAATACAAACAATGAAAATCTGGGGCAATGGAGATTCTAAGTAATTAGGTATGCACCATGGCCCATCCTGTGCATGGCAGCCTTTTTTTTTTTCCTGGCTATTCTCATGATAGCTAAAAGAATTAAAACATCCATGATGACAAGGAATGCATATATGAAACAGTAAGTTATTGAATCTATGCTGGTATACTCTATAACATCCTAACTTTGATCAATATAATATTTGAAATATTTATCCTTGTTGAAATGTATTTGTTGTTCAGGCCATCAGTCATGCCCAACTGTTTGCAACCTCTTGCACTGCAGCATGCCAGGCCTCCCTGTCCTTCACAATTTCCTGGAGTTTGCTCAAGCTCATATCCATTGAGTCATGATGCCATCCAACCATGTCTTCCTATGTACCCCTCTAATTAATTTTTGATATATTTAATTAACTTTTGATATATTATATTACATTATGTAATTACATAAAATTCATTTATTTATTATCCCATGATGATTTTATACATTATTTCCAAATAGCTACTTTTACAAATAATAATGTTGACTTCAACGTTTTTGACCTATCTTTTTATAAACATGTGCAAAAATGTCTTTCACTCCAAAGACAAGAGTTGGAATTGATGTGCCCTAGAATATTCATTGGAGAAGGAAATGGTAACCCACTCCAGTATTCTTGCCTGGAGGATCCCAGGGATGGGGGAGCCTTGTGGGCTGCCATCTGTGGGGTTGCACAGAGTCGGACACAACTGAAGTGACTTAGCAGCAGCAGCAGAATATTCATAGTTTTCCCAGGGGCTCAGCAGTAAAGAATTTTCCTGTATAGCTGGTGATGCAGAGGATGTGCATTTGATTACTGGGTCAGGAAAATCCCCTGGAGGAAGAAATGGCAACCTACTCCAGTATTCTTGCCTGGAGAATCCCATGGACAGAAGCTACAATCCATGGGGTCACAAAGAAAGAGATATGACTGAGCTATGGTGCAAACAAAATATACATATCTTTGACTTTACTAGACATTGCTATGTTGATTTAGTAAATAGTGAAAGTCTCTCAGTTGTGTCTGACTTTTTGAGATTCCATGGACTATACAGTCTGGCCCTTCTCCGAGGAATCTTCCCAACCCAGGGGTCAAATCCAGGTCTCCCACATCGCAGGCGAATTCTTTACTAGCTGAGCCACAAGGGAAGCCCAAGAATACTGGAGTGGGTTCCCTTCTCCAGCTGATCTTCCCGACTAGAAATCAACAAGAGACTCCTGCACTGCAGGTGGATTCTTTACCAACTGAGCTATCAGGGAAGCCTTGATAGCTTTATTAAATAATTGTCAGTCTATTAAATAGTGATTTTTAAATAGTGGTCAAGTTCATATTCCTTTGGATTATAAAAGTTTCCACATTAAGTATGTCAAATATATGTTACAAAATTCTTCAACTTTTTCAACTATTGCATTTTAAAATCCCATAAGTTCTCTTTTTACACATGCAGATATTTTCAGTTTTAATCTCATAATTACTTACTTGGTTTTGGTATGTGTGTGTACATTTTTAATCTTTTATAATAAAGCCTTCAGAACAAGTTTATTAAGTATTTTTACAATATTCTGGAATTGTTTTTTTTAAATAAATCAAGCCTAATATTATAAAAGTATCCTGACATACAAATTTGTACATATTTTTCAAAAATAAAATTTTAAATTTTTTAATTTATAATTTAATGCAGGTTGTTCCAGACCAGTTTTGCCTTTTTATATGCATAGAAAATCTCTCATGTATGGAATTGTCTAAATTTTACCTACACATTTGGAATGCCATAGCTATTAATACAACAAATTGTCAAATGTCTGTTTCTAAGTATTTTAATGTCCTGTCTATGAACCTTTGGCAAAACTAGAATTCAGTGCTACTTCCGTGTTTTTGTCTACATTCTGGAAAATATTCTCAACTATCTCTTTTTATTGCTTAAATTTCTATTTCTAATTTCAAAGTAATTTTATTATCATTATTGTTTTCTAAAGAGTCAACTTTAATTTTTTTAAGTTAGAATTTCATTTTCCTCTTATTTATAAACAGCTTACCTAAGAGGATACCAATACTCCATTTTTTTGTTGTTGTTTGTTTTATTTTTTCTTGATTTACATTGTTTTCTCCAGGCATTTACTGGGTTTTTCTCAGTCCTCTTTGTTCTTGTTGACACTTTCCCTTGCTTTGACAACAGAGGCTTTCTTCAGTCACCTTCAGTTGGGTGAGCCCTATTTATTGACTGGTGGATATTCCAATGGGTAAATAGATGTGATGTTTTATTGAAGGTTCTTAACTTCCAGAATTTATTTATTTTTTCATAATAGATTACTCAGAAAGTTCTCTTATTTTCTGAGTAGCGATTTAAGCTTGAATCCAGTGATTTTATAGCTGAGTTCAAGAAGGATAAAAAGTAGAGAAAAGTATGTTGAGGGAAATAATATTCATATGAAGATTTTCAGTTTTGATGTCTAGTGGTTTTGTCATCTTCTGAGAATCAAGTTTTAGTATATGGATAGAACTGAAGATTAGTTATACTAATGGCACCCTAAATAGACTTTCCATCAATTTCTCAAAAAAATATTTTACTTTTTGTTGAGTTAGAAATGAGTTTACCAAATATATTTTACCAATCTTAATTTTTTTCTTGTTTCCTTCTGCTTTCATAATTTCTTTTCTCCCTGTTTTTCTCAATTATTAAATAATGTATCTGGAACACAATTTTCATAATAAGGCTATTACATGTAACTTAAGGTAAACAACTCTCTATGTATTTATTTAGTGAAAAGTCTCTATGTTTCTTCATTTTATTTTAGATTATTTTTTCATGTAGCAGGGATTTTGTAGAAATATATTACCAATTCAAACATAGAAAGTAAGTTACTTTCAAGACTATGATTAAGACAGAAATTTAGATATTCAGGTTATTAAAAACTGCACTATTTTTTTGTGTACAGCTTTTTAGCTTCACACTTAAAGTATTAGGTTTCGCTGGAAGTTTCCTAGTATAGTTTCATAAAAATTATGGCATTACAATTATACTTTGGAATATACACAAAGTGGTACAACTATTTAGGAAGTATGTCCTAGATGCTTTCTTCTTCATCTTCCAAATACATAGAAAGTGTTATATGTAATATGATTTATTATATTCCCTAAAATTCTTTAAATTTGAAAAAAAGAGAAAATACTGTTCCTTCAAATGAAGGAAACCAGCAATCTTACTACTTAATGAACATTTTCTTTTCAAAAATGTACTCTATGCTGCCATCTAGTATTTATTTTCAAAAGTTCTTCTACAGTGCAAAGTTACTCATGACGTCAAACCTCAGACTTTTTTTATAAAACTTTGGTTGACATTATGATTAAAGGCTTTAGAAGTGTGATATCTGCATTAACATTTGAGCACTCATAGTCTGGCAAGCTATAGAAAAGAAATGGAACATTTTCATATAAACTAGGTGACATTTGCCCCTACCTTTATTTGGTGAATAATTACAGCTAATCAATTGATCAATCAATCATGCAAGAGACAATATATATTGGGAAATACACCTAAAATAGAATTTAAAATTTTCTTTTCACAAAGAGAGCTTCATTTTTAAATATTAAAGTGAATCTTTAATTTAACTTATATGTACTATGAATTATACATAACCACATTCCCAAAATAATGAGAAAAATAAAGTAACTCAATTATTTGATTTCTAAATTTTAATTTAACATATGAGCTGATTTTAATTTTTATAGCTGTTTCGTACTTTAAAAATTTTCTTTTCATATACAATTTCTTGAGAACTTCGATGTTATCATTTTTTCTCATTGCAAGAGTGCATTTGTTTAGAATATTTAGTAGAATAACTTTGAAATTTGCTTATAAAGCTAATATAACAGAAACAATCATCAAAAAACATGATAAACCTTACATACTTAATTTGAGATTTAAATGTAACTTTTGTAACCTTAAGTGATAGTTTTCTAAGAAATATTAAATATTTTTTTTTACTTTATTGCCATGATTAAAATAAAAATCATTTATATAGTCAAGATAATAGTCTTGTTTTAATGTCTGACCTGTCCACTGGCGCATTTAGATATTTGAAGAAAGTAAGGTAAATGAATTGATTTAAAAAAAAAAAAAATAGTTCCTTTTCTTATTGATGGAGTTTTGTTGTTGTTCAGTTGCTAAGTCATGTCCAACTCTTTGCGACCCCATGGACTGCAGCAGGCCAGGCTTCCCTGTCATTCACTTTCTCCCAGAGTTTGCTCAAACTTATGTCCATTGAGTAAGTGATGCTATCTAGTCATCTAATCCTTTCCCACCCTCTTTCTCTTTCTGTCTTCCATCTTTCCCAGCCTCAGGGTCTTTTCCAATGAGCTGACTCTTCCCATCAGGCGGCCGAAATTATTGGAGTTTCAGCTTCATCTTCAGTTCTTCCAATGAATACTCAGGATTGATTTCCTTTAGGATTGACTAGTTTGACCTCCTTGTAGTCCAAAGGACTCTCAAGAGTTTTCTCCAGCACCACAATTGAAAGACATCAATTATTCAACACTGGGTCTTCTTTATGGTACAACTCTCACATCCATACAAGACTACTGGAAAAACAATAGCTTTGACTATATGGACCGTTGATGGCAAAGTGATGTCTCTGCTTTTTAATACCCTGTCTAGTTTTGTCATAGTTTTTTCTTCCAAGGAGGAAGTGTCTTTTAATTTTATGGCTGCAGTCACTATCTATATTGATTTGGGAGCCAAAGAAAATAAAATATGCCACTGTTTCCCTTTTTCCTCATCTATTTGCCATGCACTGTTGGGATAGGATACCATGATTTTCCTTTTTTGAATATTGAGTTTTAAGCCAGCTTTTTCACTCTCCTCTTTCACCTTCATTAAAAAGCTCTTTTAGTTCTTTGCATTCTGCCTTCAGAATGGTATCATCTACATATCTACATATGGAATATTTTGTTTTCTTGTTCAGTCACTAAGTCATGTCTGACTCTTTGTGACCCCATGAACTGCAGCATATCAGGCTTTCTTGTCCTTAACTATCTCCCAGGGTTTGCTCAGACTCAAGGGCTTCCTTCATAGCTCAGTTGGTAAAGAATCTGCCTGCAATGCAGGAGACTCTGGTTCAATTCCTGGGTTGAGAAGATCTGCTGGAGAAGGGATAGGCTACCCACTCCAGTATTCTTGGGCTTCCCTTGTGGCTCAGCTGGTAAAGAATCCACCCACAATGAGGGAGACCTGGGTTCGATCCCTAGGTTGGGAAGATCCCCTGGAGAATGGAAAGGCTAACCAATTCAGTATTCTAGCCTGGAGAATTCCATGGACAGTCCATGG
Source organism: Budorcas taxicolor (assembly GCF_023091745.1). Taxonomy (NCBI): domain Eukaryota; kingdom Metazoa; phylum Chordata; class Mammalia; order Artiodactyla; family Bovidae; genus Budorcas; species Budorcas taxicolor. The sequence goes on along the minus strand of NC_068929.1, from coordinate 48,355,705 downwards.
GGTTTCAAAGAGTCGGACACGGCTGAGCAACTTCACTTTCACTTAAGTCCATCGAATTGATGATGCCATCCAATCATCTCATCTTCTGCCTCCCACTTCTCCTGCAATCAATCTTTACCAGCATCAGGGTCAAACTAATGGGAAGAAATGTATGGTTTCTGTCATTTCAATGTCTTTGTTTGATTAGAAAAGGCATGCTTATTTTAACAGATGAATAGCGACAAATCTCCCTCTAGGGAAATTATATCATTATGTTTTACTCCCAACAATACATCATAAATATCCATGGTGGTGCTTTGTTATGGCAGTCCTAGCAAATTAATACAAATGTATAACATTTTTAGAAGCTCATTATTTAAATATGTTAATATATATATACAATAAAGAGTTTTAAAAGTGAAGTTATTGGGTCACAAGATATATTATGATAACGCTTAATTTCAAGAGGCATTTTTAAACATTTTTAAAATGTTTATAACAATATATGATGTGTCTGTTTGCTAAGGTTTTGTTTCTTTTAAAACTCTACTACTTTTGAATTATTAAAGGTTGATACATATTTATGTATATATTTGTAATATATGGAACTATATTAGTAAACGTTAATTATTACATACATTAATAGTTTATTTATATATGAAATTCCCATTCCTATTGTTTAATTTAAACATTTTTTCATATTTACTAGTCATTTGGATTTTTCTTTTAGTTTACTGCTGGGCTCAAACAACTGGATATGATATCATTTGCACAGCTTTTCATGGTTAGTATAGCCTTTGCTTGCTTTCCATTGTTTTCTCTTCTTGAAAAAGAAATTGAGAGGAATTCAGGGCCAAGAGGTGTAAAACACAAGCCTGGGAGAAGTTTCAGTGAATATCATCAGTGTATCTGATGTATCATCAGCTACATCAGTGAGTGTATTTTTGTTTTTATTCCATATAGAAACAAAAGTACAAATTAGTTTCTCATGGTAAATAAATAAGTGATGACAAGTGTTAAAATCATGCATGTTTTGTGCATCTTATATTCCTCATTTGTAAAATGTGCTCAAGAATGACTTTAAAGGTGATTTTTGGCTTTCAAATTCTACTTAATACTAATCAGAGATTTGAGTATATTGCACCGTAGAAGATTAGTTTTGCAGAGTAATAAGTAGGTAATTTACTATTAAGTCTATCCAATAGTAAAATAAGATTTTTCAGAGCAATAACTACCATATTATTTATATAGGTTTAATATGCAAATTGGTAATTTGTGTTTTGAATTATCACCTAGGTAAATTAAGCTACAATCTAATGGTTTTCACTGACATTTAATTCCACAATAACTGATTACAGTATTACTTTTCATTATATTTTGAACCCATTATAGCTTTATAGTATTATAAATAACTTTTATCTTTTTTTTACTCACTTGTTCTTACTGTATATAAATATTCTATACTATGCAAGCATTACATTTATTCTTTGCATATTAATATGTTTTATCTCATTTTACATTTTAAGTACCTTATTTTATCCTTAAAATTTCAACTAATGTACCAATTTAACATGATTACTAAATTTTTCTACATTATTATCTTTTTAATTTATAAGAGAAATCTGTTAATGTATCCATATTATACACAAATTAATGTCTTGAAATTTCATACTCATTGAAACTTGACAAATATAAGACATATACCTGAGAATAATTATGCATTAATTTAACAATATTATTATTTCAACTAAAATTTTAAAAATAATACTGTTTTAGCATTTTAATAATTTGATACTAATTTTTATTAAAACCTGACCAAATTTTAATAACATATCTACATATCTACAGAACAACCCTCATTTTGCTTGAAACCATCTGTGTTGTAGACATTCTAGAAAGTTTTCATGGAAGCTAAGTTTTACAATAAGAATATAATGTCTAAAGTTAATTTCTAATTTTGCTACTTTTAAATTTGTCTCATATTTTAGAGGATCCAATATCATGATAATAACATACACAACATATCTTATTTTGTCTTCAACTATTACTGATTAGAATGAATAGTGCTTTAAATAACTTATTAAATAATGATCCATTTTTATTTGGGTTTTATTTGGGTTTATTTATTATGGGCATTATTTTTCTTATTGTCCCCTGTAGTGGTAAATATTGTACTATTTTTCTTTCTATTCAGGTTTATCTTTTTAAAGATAGAAATACATAATTCAGAATTAAGACATTTATAATTTAATTTTTATAAAATATAGATTCACTAATAGAAAATGGAGTGCTGATTAATATATTTTCAATATACATTCTGCTTTGGGAAAAGTGAAAATAAACCTATAAAATACTTATAAAATATTTATTAATTTTATAGAAATTTATAAAGGCAGGACTAATAAAATGAGAAAGAGACATGAAAAATGATATGTACTGAGAACAATGTAAAAAATGAGAAAATATATTTTTCAGGTGTCAATGAGATACATTAAAGTGTTTTAAAGATTAAATATTTCAGATTTTCTGATGCCAGTGCATTGTGTGTGTGCATGTTAATCTCTCAGAGGTGTCCAACTCTTTGCAATCCCATGATCTGTAGCCTACCAGGTTCCTCTCTTCACAGAATTCTGCAGGCAAGAATACTGGAGTGGGTTGCCATTTCCTCCTCCAAGGGATCTTCACAACCCAGTGACTGAACCTGAGTCTCCTGCATTGCAGGCAGATTCTTTACCATCTGAGCTACCAGGGAAGCCCAGTGCATTAAAGCATATCAAATATATGCAAAGGCAAATTCCATAACCACTTGGAAATAGTCAATAAATAATTGACTCAAATTGAAAATCAAAACTTTCAAAAAATTTGTTTTAAAGCTGTGGTGAAAAATATGTTATATTAATCTATGGAATGAGGAATATTGAAAAAAGTGGATGATTAGTTTGATAAAATATAATAATGTTAATAATAAGGAATAAAATATAGATACTAATAATTTGAAAAAGAAGCATAAAAATGATATAACCTAATCATTAATATATCATGGTTAATAAATATAAACAAACACCAAGAAGGAATATGAAATTAATAAAAACCATTTATAGAATAGAATAATTGCAGAATATTATTTATAATAATTAATGTTAAAATGTTTATTAATTTTTACTTTTAGCTAGAGAGAGAGCATGCATATAGAAGACACGCTAAATGTGTAGTTACATTTCATTCAAAAACAAGAAAACAATCAAAGTCTAAGAAATCTCTACTCAAATAAACAATAACAGAAAAATTAAGTCTAGAATATTGAAACATAAGGTTAACTGGAGAAAAACAAGGTAAACACACACACAAAAATGAAAAAAAACTGGCCATTGTATGTGGCCAACCCTGTTTTATAAAAAAAATTTTTTTCTAATATTTATTATTTTGCTGCTTATTATGCTCTAAATGTGAATAATATATTTCAAGTTAAAACGAAATAAGAATAGCATTCAAAACACATTTTTCTATGCAACTTAAAATTATTATAAGGAAAGCAACTTATTAAAGAAAATTCAAATATTCTTACACGTCAGAAAATTAAGAGAAATAATTATATTTAACTAAAAATAAATTACCATTTATTTTTTATAAAATAAAAAAAGTTTATCATTTATGAAAACCATAACCAGGCATTGGGAAGATTTATGAGAATTGCCAGTAACTTGAACTGTGGTGTTGGATAAGACTCTTGAGAGTTTTTTGGACTACAAGGAGATCAAACCGGCCAATTCTAAAGGAAATCAGTTCTGAATATTCTTTGGTGGATTGATGCTGAAGCTGAAGCTCCAATACTTTGGCCACCTGATGTGAAGAACTGACTTTCTGGAAAAGATTCTGATGCTGGGGAAGATTGAAGACAGGAGGAGAAGGCGACAACAGAGGATGAGATGGTTGAGTGGCATCACTGACTTGATGGACATAAGTTTGAGCAAGCTCTGGGAGCTGGTGATGGACAGGGAACCCTGGTATGCTGCAGTCCATGTGATTGCAGAGTCGGACAGGACTGAGTGACTGAACTTAACTGAACCGAAATTATCTATCAGAAAAAAGAAATCAAAACACTTTTTAGGAAAGCTTTTATGATATATTTTCAGCAATTTTGAATCATAATTTATACAATATTCTGAAAATCACATAAAAGTGACTGATACATAATTAACATACATAAAGCCAGTAATAATCTAGACATTGAATTATCAAAAAAAAAAAGAAAGAAAGACTTTGAAAGGAGGTGAATCATTGAAGTTGCTCAGTCGTCTCTGACTCTTTGAGATCCCATGGACTGTAGCCTACCAGACTTCTCCATCCATGGAATTTTCCAGGGAAGAGTACTGAAGTGGGTTGCCATTTCCTTCTCCAGGGGATCTTCCTGACCCAGGGATTGAACCCAGGTCTCCCACATTGCAGGCAGACGCTTTACCAGCTGAGCTACCAGGGAAGCCCTGAAAGGAGGAAAGATGAGCAAAAAGCATGATTTAAAAAAAAAAACAAACAAAAAACAGTATAACAAAAAGAAGTAAAATATATATAAAAACAATAAAATAAATTAATAAAGAATTGACTGATATAACAAAGTTGACATAGTAGAAGGAAAGTCCTAAGAAACTGATGACTAGTCAAAGAGAATTTTGTTTTTAAATAAAGAAAAATAGTAACTTTTAGTGGATTTTTATTCCATACAGGAAAGTACACTGAGTTGACCAATAAAAAGAAAAAAAATGATTTATCTTTGTATCTTCAGGGAAGACAAGAATCTTACTACATTTAGATTCAGGCTCCACTTACTATATTTTCTTCTCTTTTATTCAGTTTTCTCATCTATAAAATTGTAAAATAGTAACTAATTAATGTATCTATTGGGAGACCATCATTTTACATATAAAAATAAACCCAAAATGGATTAAAGATCTAAATGTAAGACCAGAAACTATAAAACTCCTAGAGGAAAACATAGGCAAAACACTCTCCAACATACATCACAGCAGGATCCTCTATGACCCACCTCACAGAATACTGGAAATAAAAGCAAAAATAAACAAATGGGATCTAATTAAAATTAAAAGCTTCTGCACAACAAAGGAAACTATAAGAAAGGTGAAAAGACAGCCTTCGGAATGGGAGAAAATAATAGCAAATGAAGCAACTGACAAACAACTAATCTCAAAAATATACAAGCAACTCATGCAGCTCAATTCCAGAAAAATAAATGACCCAATCAAAAAATGAGCCAAAGAACTAAATAGACATTTCTTCAAAGGAGACATTCAGATGGCTAACAAACGCATGAAAAGATGCTCAACATCACTCATTATCAGAGAAATGCAAATCAAAACCACAATGAGGTACCACTTCACACCAGTCAGAATGGCTGCCATCCAAAAGTCTGCAAGCAATGAATGCTGGAGATGGTGTGGAGAAAAGGGGACGCTCTTACACTGTTGGTGGGAATGCAAAGTAGTACAGCCACTATGGAGAAGAGTGTGGAGATTCCTTAAAAAAATGGAAATAGAACTGCCTTATGACCCAGGAATCCCACTGCTGGACATACACACCAAGGAAACCAGAACTGAAAGAGACACGTGTACCCCAATGGTCATCACAGCACTGTTTATAATAGCCAGGACATGGAAGCAACCTAGATGTCCATCAGCAGATGAAAGGATAAGAAAGCTGTGGTACATATACACAATGGAGTATTACTCAGCCATTAAAAATAATACATTTGAATCAGTTCTAATGAGGTGGATAAAACTGGAGCCGATTATACAGAGTGAAGTAAGCCAGAAAGAAAAACACCAATACAGTACATTAACACATATATATGGAACAAGATGATAATGATAACTCTGTATGCGAGACAGCAAAAGAGACACAGATATAAAGAACAGTGTTTTGGACTCTGTGGGAGAGGGAGAGGGTAGGATGATTTGGGAGAATGGCATTGAAACATGTATAATACATATAAGAAACAAATCACCAGTGTAGGTTCGATGCAGGATACAGGATGCTTGGGGGTGGTGCACGGGGATAACCCAGAGAGAATATATGGGGAGGGAGGTGGGAAGGGGTTTCAGGATTGGGAACACGTGTACACCCGTGGCAGATTCATGGTGATGTATGGCAAAACCAATACAGTATTGTAAAGTAAAATAAAGTAAAATTTTAAAAAAGTAAACAAAAAACAAAAAACTGTGATTAGGACATAATAATCAAGGCATTTTATCATTATATTTTTATTATGCTCTCACTTCTGCTTTCTGCTTACTATTACATATACAATATTGAACATGGATAACATGTCATAAGAAATTTTATTTCCAAAATAAATTATTTTCTGAGTACTTTTCTACACTGTTATTACTTAAAGAAAGATCTTGATATTCTTAGAGTTAAAATTCTATGTATGGTAAAGTTTACCTGTATGTCGATTACAAGGTAACATTAAGTAAAAATTCTAAATAAAATTCATACAGTATTCTAGGTTGCCTTTGGCTTTTGGGGAGTATTAACTATTGTAATGTGTTTAAACCACACACTTAACTCTGTTCTGTCACTCAGAAACTTGATGTTGTTATTCAGTTGCTCAGTTGTGTCTGACTCTTTGTGAACCCATGGACTGCAGCCCACCAGGCTTCCTTGTCTATCACCCACATCTGGAGCTTCCTCAAACTCATGTCCATTGAGTTGGTGATACCATACAATCATCTCATCTTCTGTTGTTCCCTTCTCCTCCTGCCTTCAATCTTTCCCAGCATCAATGTCTTTTCCAATGAGTCAGCCCTTTGCATCAGGTGCCAAAGTATCAGAGCTTCAATTTTAGCATCAACCCTTCCAAAAAATATTCAGGTTTGATTTCCTTTAGGATTGTCTGGTTTAATCTCCTTGCCATAAGGGACTCTCAAGAGTCTTCTCTAGCACCATAGTTAGAAGGCATCAATTCTTCAGCGCTCAGACTTTTTATTGTCCAGTTCTTACACTCGTACATGACTACTGGAAAAACCATACCTCTGACTATACAGACTTTTGTTGGCAATATAATGTCTCTGCTTTTTAATACACTGTGAAGGTTTGTCATTATTTTTCTTCCAAGGAGCAAGAGTCTTGATTTCATGGCAGTAGTCACTGTCTAAAGTGATTTTTAAGCCCAAGAAAATAAAGTCTGTCACAGTTTCCCTATCAGAAATATAGCTACACCTTATTCACTTTTCTTTATTTTTTTAATTTATTTATTTTAATTGGAGGTTAATTACTTTACAATATTGTATTGGTTTTGCCACACACCAACATGTATCTGCCACAGGTATACATGTGTTCCCCATCCTGAACCCCCCTCCCTCCTCCCTCCCAGTACCATCCCTCTGGGTCGTCTCAGCGCACCAGCCCCAAGCATCCAGTATCACGCATTGAACCTGGATTGGCGACTCATTTCATGTATGATATTATACATGTTTCAATGCCATTCTCCCAAATCATCCCACCCTCTCCCTCTCCCACAGAGTCCAAATGACGGTTCTATACATCTGTGTCTCTTTTGCTGTCTCGCATACAGGGTTATCGTTACCATCTTTCTAAATTCCATATATATGTGTTAGTATACTGTATTGGTTTTCTATCTTAGGATTTATAACATGATTGTGTCCCCATTTTAGAAAGCACACTGCTGAATGATGTCATGTTTTTCGATCCTGACCATTTTATTCCAGTGTATTCTAACAAATGTTTATTGAAAGGGTATATGAATTAATGAATGAATTTACCTTAAGAAGAGGTAAAGTTGAAATGAAAAACCAAGACATCTCTACAGTCACTGCTCATAATTATGCTTTATGTGTTTGAGGAGACTTCAAATTTTTCTCATCCACCTATCCTACCTTAATTTTTGTAGTTACAAAATGGAAATCTGAACTCATCACATTAATTTCCATAAGAATTACCCACAGAGATCCTATCACTACATACATAATATATTATAGTAAATGCTTCTCTAATTAAATATTAAGGAATCTCTCCTGCCCTTAAGGTAGAATTGAGAGTCTGCAAATGAAAAAACTATTTTCTAACCTAAGAAGACCTGGGCTCTTTACATTTTTTTCATTTATAAATATAAAACAAAACCACTCTCTTTAGCTTCTCTCTTTCTTTCAGTTATTGTATTCTACCTGGAGATTTACTAGTCAAGTGGAAATGTTCATCATGTATTATATCCATTTTTCAATTTTCCTGGTTTTACCAATTGCTTTGTCTGTATACAGCACAGTTCAAAGGCAACAATTCTTCAGTTCTCAGCCCTCTTTATGGTCCAACTCTCACATCTGTACATGAGTACTGGAAAAACTGTAGATTTGACTATATGGATCTCTGTCAAAAAGTGATGCCTCTGCTTTTTAATACGCTGTCTAGATTTGTTATAGCTTTTCTACCAAGGAGCAAGTGTCTTTTAATTTAGTAGCTGCAGTCATCATTTACCATTGTCCAATTTTATCTCCATCATTTCAGTTGCAGCTACACTAGTGATAGACTTTCCATTTGTTCAGCCTCTGTCCACTAAAGTTCATGATCAGTGCAACATCTAGCTTTCAATATGGCAGCACCCCATACCTGAACAATTTCTAAGTCACATAGATATTGTTGTATAAAACACTTGCCCAAACCTCAGTTTAGAATGTGATGACTATTATATTCCACTCAAACCATAGGTAAACTGGGAAGTTTTCTGTTTAAGAATATGTGGAGGGGATTCTAGCAATCTGAATGGGGATCATTCTAGAACAGTCAGTTTGCTAGTAGAGAGCCCCTACCAAGTAAGCAGAATTATTAACTTCACCTAGAGTTAACACCAGGCTTGGAAGAGAACTCATGTAGACTTGTTAGCAATTGTTAGAAGTTATTGCTCTGAGCTACTCACATTTAAGACATTTTGTTAATGCAGTGATACCTAAAAATTCATCCTTAAAATTGGAATATTTTGAAAGGATTTTTCTTTAAAAATCCCTTGAAATTATAGGCTATAGAATGATACAAAAAGCAGAATAGGCTTGTAATGAATATTCAGTTGGTGAAAGTGTTAGCCAATCAATAGTACTGAGAGTGGTTTAGAGCAAAACAATAAAAGTATAGTTTAATATTAATACCTTATATAATATATTAAAAAAGCATTTTACCAGATGTTTAAATGTTAAACAGAGTTCTGATGAAAGGTCAAATCTAATTCTTAACAGAATAGTGGTTTGTCCAATCCAATAGCAACAGATACATAATTTAATAACATCATATTATTACAGTTAGTATAGTGACATATTTCTTTCCAGGCCTTTTATATGTACTTTGAATATATAACTGAAAGGAAAAGATTCACAAGGATACATAAGCTAAAATTTATTTTTTATTATTAAATATAAAGAGTTCATTATATTTAACCAACATATATAAAAATGAAGAGACAATTTTAAAATATGTAATTTCCAAATAAGTAATTGAAGCAAAAGGTTTGTACAGTTTGGATTCTGCTTTCCCTTTAATATGTAGAATTCTGCCAGTCACATAGAAGCTGCTCAATACCCACTTGGTTGAATGAATAACTGACTTACAAGAAATTTAAAACTAAACAAATAAACAAGACTGAAATACTGATTTCCCCCAACCTGCCCCCACGGATATGGCTAAAGATGGACACTGAATTATACCCAGTAGTTCAAAAATGTAAGAAAAAGACTACTTTCAAATACCATCATTAAGAAATTTGTCAATTTTTTTTTTTCAAAGGTCAAAATATGCTTTCATGAGGAATCTGAAAAAGCATCAGCTACAGCTTTCATGACTGGCATGACAGAAAGAGGACTTTGTTGGTGGTTCCTCCATAAGAACCTGCCTGCCAGTGAAGGAGATACAGGTTTGATCCCTGGGTCAGGAAGATCCCCTGGATTAGGAAATGGTAACTCACTCCAGTATTGTTGCCTAGAAAATTCCATGGACAGAGGAACCTGGACTCTACAGTCCTTGGGGTCACAAAAGAGTTGGCATGACTCAGCAACTAAACCACCACATGATAGGGAGGATTCAAACAACAAAATATATCTTCCCATGAAAGTGAGGCTGTGGACAAAGACCCTTGATTGTGAAGAATCTTGGAAAATTTCTAGAAAGATAAAATGAAGCATAGAATCAAAGGAATGTAAATATAAAAATATAAAGGTATTCTAATGACTCAACAAGATTCTTTAATCAGAAAACTCTTTGAATCTTTCAAGGGGAAGGGTACCTTCAGCACTGTTTACTTTCCAAGCCAAAGAATGAGGAGGTTGAGTTTAGTTTATAGTTTAATTATCATTTAGGAAATTTTCATCATTGTAATTTGAAAGCTATATATCTTATTTTACAATAATTACTTGTATATTTTAACACAATATATAAAATATTTAGAACTCAATTAAAATTAGGGCAGATTTATTACTAAGTATAGTGATGCAATTTTCAGTGAATTTCTGATGGTGTGTTTCCCAGAATAGAACAGAAGACTCTTTAGATATTAATAATACACATGCTGAATAGAATTATCTGACTAAAATTTGATGAATACTATAAATCCAAATTTGAACAAATCAAATTAAATTTTATTTCAATGAATCTTTTTAAGTTACCCTTAAGTGTATTTTATTCATGAAGTTGTACATCTTGAAAATTACAAAAAACATAATATGTTTGTAAGTTCTATGTTTCTGCATGTACAATAGTGAGACAATCAGGAAATTAAACCATGGGAAGAAAAACTTCATTTTTTTTATTTGATAAAGATTTAAATTACTGTCATAATACAGAGAAATAGCTTTAAGAGAACATTTTTGGTTTATGGTTAATTGGTTTATGACAGTCAAAACCAAACAGGATATCTCTATATTTGTAACCATTCCATCTACAAGCAAATGCAGCTTTTGCAATGTAGTTCTTCGTGAAAATTGTTGCTTAGTGTACTGCTGGCCACAGTTATCTGTTGTGGGAAAATTATCCCTTCACTAGCTTTTGTTAAGAACCTATTTACATGTGACATTTTGTTCTTGGTGTTACAAAGCTACTTAATGAAAATAATAGAAGGTTTCAAATGTTACTGTGCAGCCATTGAAAGTAATTAATATTTTAGCTAGACTGTAATAAGCCATAAAGCACTGCATAAAACCATTTTTACTTTTGCTATGTACTTTATAATACATGTTTATTGAAGAAGACACATGGTGTGCACAAATGTGTAAAGAATAAGATCCATCATAAGATACATCATAATCCTCTCATTCAGCAGCAGCCGTAATTAATATATTTCAAAGGTTTTTCTTTTACCTGTTCATTTTACTATATGGAATTTTTGCGAATATAAGTCGTAACTGTGTCCCAATGCTGTTGTTCAGTCACGAGTTCATTCCTGACTTTTTGCAAGGCCATGGACCACAACAAGCCAGACCCCTGTGTCCTGCCCTGTCTCCTCCAGTTTACTCAAATTCAAGACCACTGAAGCAGTGATGCTATCTAACCATCTCACCCTCTACCACCCCTTTTACCTTTTGCCTTCAATCTTTTCCAGCATCAGGGTCTTTTCAAATGAGTCAGCTCTTCATATCAGATGGCCAAAGCATTGGAGCTTCAACTTCAACAGCAGTTCTTAAATGCATATTCAGGGTTGATTTCCTTTAAAACTGACTGCTAATCAAGAGTCTTTTCCAGCACCACAATTTAAAAGCATCAGTTCTTCAGCACTTAGCCTTTTTTATGGTCCAGCTCTTACATCTGTACATGACTACTGGAAAAACCATAGTTTTGGTTATGTGAACTTTGTCAGCAAAGTGATATCTCTGCTTTTTAATATGCTGTCTAGGTTTGTCATAGCTTTCCTTTCAAGGAGCAAGCGTCCTTTAATTTCATGGCTGCAGTCACTGTCCACAGTGATTTTGGAGCCCAAGAAAATAAAATATGTCACTGTTTCCACTTTTTCCCCATCTATTTGCCATGAAGGGACGGGACTGGATGTCATGGCTTTAGTTCTTTGAATGTTGAGTTTTAAATCAGCTTTCTCATTCTCCTCTTTCACCCTCATCAAGAAGCTCTTACTTCATCTTCAAATTCTGCTATTAGAGTGGTATCATCTACATATCTGAGGTTGTCGATATTTCTCCTGGCAATCTTGATTTCAGCCCAGCATTTTGCATGATGTACTCTGCATAGAAGTTAAATAAGCAAGCTGACAGTATACAGTCTTGTACTCCTTTCCAAATTTGAAAGTCTGTTGTTCCATGTCTGGTTCTAATTGTTGCTTCTTGACCTGTCCTTACATAGCTTTCTCAGGAGATAGGTAAGGTAGTCTGATATTCCCACCACTTAAAAGAATTGTCCACAATTTGTTGTGATCCACAGAGTCAAAGACTTTATTTTAGTCAATGAAGCAAATATATATGTTTTTCTGGAATTCCCTTGCTTTCCCTGTGATCCAGTGGATGCTGGCAATTTAATCTCTGGTTCCTCTGCCTTTTCCAAATCCAGCTTGTACATCTGGAATTTGTCAGTTCACATAACTGCTGTGGTCTAGCTTAAAGGATTTTGAGAATAACCTACTACCATATGAAATGAGAACAATTATACAGTAGTTTGAGCATTCTTTGGTGTTGCTCTTTTTGTGATTTCAGTGAAAAGTGAACTTTTCCAGTCCCATGAACACTGCTGAGCTTTCTAAATTTGCTGACATATTGAGTACAGCATTTTAACAGCATCATCTTTTAGGATTTGATATAGCTTCAGCTGGAATTCCATCACTGCCACTAGCTTTGTTCATAGTAATGATTCATAAAGCCTGCTTGACCTTACACTTCAGGATGTCTGGCTCTAGGTGAGCGACCACAGTATCATGGTTTTCTGGCTCATTAAAACTTTTCCTGTATAGTTCTGAGTATTCTTGTCACCCTTTCTTAGCCTCTTTTGTTTCTGTTAGGTCCTTATCAGTTCTGTTCTTTATCACGCCCATACTTGAATGAAATATTTTCTTGATAGTTCCAATCTTCCAGAAGAGACCTCTAGTCTTTCCCATTCAGCTGTTTTCTTCTATTTCTTTGCATTGTTTATTTAAGAAGGCCTCTTGTCTCTCCTTGCTATTCTCTGGAACTCTGCATTCATTTGGGTGCATCTTTCCCTTTTTCCTTTGCTTTTTGCTTCTCTTCCCTCAGCTATTTCCAAACCCTCCTCAGACAACCACTTTGCCTTCTTGCATTTCTTTTTCTTTGAGATGATTTTTCTTACTGCATCTTGTATGTAACTGATAATTCATAATATATTTTGATGTAAGATAGATTTCTCGAAGTGAATGTATAGTGTTAAATTCATGAGGTTGTGTAGCAAGGAGCTGAGGAGTCAGTCAGCAGGAATGTAATTCTGGGCTCTGTGTTCTCCAGCTGAGCGAACAAATCACTCAATTGTTATCTTCATTTCTTTATCTATAAAATTGAAATAGAAGTAGTTCTTATTTCACAGTCTTGACACAAGTGTGTATGTGTGTACAAGGATGAAATTAATTCATGTGAAACTCTTGAAATATAAATTAAATCTATATTTTTTCTCAGGCTCTTATTTTATATTTTCAAACAACTTTCCAGAAATAGTGAACATCCTTATTAGAAGTAAAATCTTCAGTAACAAGTGGGTTCATGTGCATACACACACACACACAATATTCCTACATGGTGCTAGTGGTAAAGAACCCTCCTGTCAATGTAGGAGACTTAAGAGACAAAAATTCAATCCTGGGATCAGGAAGATCCTCTGGAGAAGGAAATGACAACCCACTTCAGTATTCTTGCCTGGAGAATCCCATGGACAAAAGAGCCTGGTGGGCTACAGTTCATGGAGTCACAAAGAGTAGGACACGACTGAGGCGACTTAGCACATAGTTGTTTGTATATAATAAGTTAAAATTACAAAATGAAAATACCAAAAGCATAACTTTTTCATAACATCATGAAATAGTCTTGAAACAGAGAAACTGGAAAAGAGAATCAAATACGAAGCTTAAGGAACTTTATCTATAACTAACCACAATGAAGTTAGAATGTCTCTCCTTTACTTTCCCTACATTTGTATATAAACTGTACTACATGGTTTTATTTTTTTTACATGATTTTAAATTAAGTCATTATAACTCCTCCTCAGAGATGTCTACCCATTCTTCTGCATCATTGTAAATTCACACCATCTAAGTATTAGAAGATCCAGCAATTTAGGAAGTGGGCATAGAGAGAAACTGTCTAAACATAATAAAGGTCATATATGACAAACCTACAACTAACATCATTCTCAGTGGTGAAAAGCTGAAAGGACTTCCTGTAAGATCAGGAACAAACAAAGAAGTACACCTCACCACTTTTAGTCAATATAGTTTTTAAAGTCCTTGCTATGGCCATCAGAGAAGAAAAAGAAATAAATGGAATCCAAATTGGAAAAAAGGAGTAAAATTATCACTTCTTGCAGATGACATTGATACCGTACATAGAAAATCCTAAAGATGCTACCATAAAACTACAAGAGCTCATCAGTGAACTTGCTAAGGTTGAAGGATACAAAATTAATACTCAGAAATTTCTTATATTCCAATACACTAGCAATTAAGGGTGAGGAAGAAAAATCAAATTTGTACTATCCTGAAATAGTCTTAACACTTTATATCATTAAGCATGAGCTTCATTGTCTACTATGTTCTTATTGATTTTATTTACAGAGTAGTGTGGCCTTCCCTTTGCTGCGTTAGAAACACACTGGGCCCTAATGTCCTGTTCCATAGACAGGACAGTGTATTGACATGAACATCTTCATGACACACTTTGCAAAGAACAGCTACCCAAGCCATACTATCTCTCCTCTCATTCATTGTCATTGTCACTTCTTAATCACCCACTATAGAAACTTTTCCTCCTCTGGCTGGAGATGCCATCTCTCATATTATCATTTGGAACTGCAGCAAGATTGCCCGTGAAACAAAATTTATCTCCGGAAAAAAAAAGTTTGGAAATGTGTCAGTTGGAGAACCGTTGACATCCATAGAGCTGCAATGGGGCTGCTTGAGAGTGTAGTTTATCACTGAAAAAGAATTCTAAAATTTATTCACCCACACATACTTTCTGGTTTCACAATTTTTCAATGCACTGTATTACATGTAACACTTAAATTGCATTGTTTAAACAAGTGTGAAAATATGTGATATTTATTGTAGTTCACTCTTGCCATCTTCTGTTGACCACTTACAATTTGCCTCGATTCACAGACCTAACACTCCACATTCCTATGCAATATTGCTTTATGCAATACTGCTCTTTACAGCATCGGACTTTGCTTCTATCACCTTGATTTTATCTTCTTATCACCTTGGACATGGGGTATCTCCTCATGGCTGCTGCAGTGAAGCACAGCCACTGCTCCAACTTTAGCCATAGGGTATCCCCTCACAGCCGCTCCATTGCTGGGGAGTCACTGCTCCAGAGAACTAAAATGGACTGGAATGGGTGAATTTAACTCAGATGATCATAATATCTACTACTGTGGGCAAGAATCACTTAGCAGAAGTGGAGTATCCATCATAGTCAACAAAAGAATCATAATTGCTGGGAGAAATATCAATAAGCTCAGATACACAGAGGACACCACCCTACAGGCAGAAAGCAAAGAAAAACTAAATAATTTCTTGAGGAAAGTGAAAGAGGAGAGTGAATTAGTTGGCTTAAAGCTCAACATTCAGAAAACTAAGATCATGGCATCTGGTCCCATTACTTCTTGGCAAATAGATGGGGAAACAGTGGCAGACCTTATTTTGGGGGGCTCCAAAATCACTGAAGATAGTGACTGCAGCCATGAAATTAAAAGGCACTTACTCCTTGGAAGAAAATCTATGACCAACCTAGACAGCATATTAAAACAGAGACATTATTTTGCCGACAAAGGTCTGTCTAGTCAAGGCTATGGTTTTTCTAGTAGTCATGTATGGATGTGAGAGTTGGATTAAAAGAAAGCTGAGTGCTGAACAGTTGATGCTTTTGAACTGTGGTATTGGAAAAGACTCTTGAGATTCCCTTGGACTGCAAGGGGATCCAACCAGTCCATCCTAAAGAAAATCAGTCCTGAATGTCCATTGGAAGGACTGATGTTGAAGCTGAAATTTCAATACTTCGGCCACCTGATGAGAAGAACTGACTCGCTTGAAAATCCCTGATGTTGGGAAAGATTGAAAGTGGGAGGAGAAGGGGATGACAGAGGATGAGATGGTTGGATGGCATCACTGACCGAATGTACATGAGTTTGAGTAAAGTCTGGGAGTTGGTGGTGGACAGAGAGGCCCAGTGTGCTGCAATCCATGGGGTCACAAAGAGTTGGACACAACTGAGCAACTGAACTGCACTGATTGTAGTTCATCTACCCATTGCCCACACTATTCACTGTTATATCATTAGGGTTATCCAATGTTTCTGTACAGTGGATTTGGCTATAACTTATCACACCACTAACTTGTTTTTATATAAAAGAATTATTGTTAGATTAATAAAACTTTTAGATTTACTATCCTATAAACATTTTTGGCTAGCACTTTGGATTTTTATGGAATTATATTTTGATTATTTTATGTCACTGAGTTTTCAAAACTTTCTGAGGAAATCATGACACCTTGACACCTTTTGTATGCAAAAGAGACTCCTATCATGGACTCCTTTCACTTACTTTTATTGGAATATATATAGTGAAGTTTCTAGAGGCAGAGAGGAATAATTTTTAGATCCTATTTTTGAATCATTTCCCCTTGGCATGAGGATTTTACCAGTAAAATATAAACAATAAAGAACAGCAAGAGCAAGAAGTGATTTCTGGTAGGTACACATGATGGATAGATCCAAGTTTTAGTGTTAAAAAAATACTAAATCAGCAGGGCTGACATTCATGAGAAAAATCTCAAAATTCTTGAGTAGGTTATTAAGTTTAGAAAGAATGGAATATTTTGATTTAGAGTATATAAAATGTCTTTTATGATAGCACATCAATTTCAAAATGTGCTTTCCCCAGGTGACACTATCATTGATGAAGATCTTTAAGAGACCACTTTCCATTCTATTGATCCAGGTGCCTCTGATGTATAACTTAAAATAGTAACCATTGAACCCATGGAAATTGACATGCTACTTTATGTTTTCGTTATAACTTTCAAGTTTTGTTCATATGTGAAATACCATAGATGGTGAGACTGTAAGTAGCAACTCAGGAAAATAAGCATGCTGTTCAGAAGAATAGCTCATTGTTCATCCTTTCATCTCCTGCTTTGATGATGGAAACTACACAATGTCATCAACCTGCTATAAAGAAAGTGATTAGCCCCTTCAGGTGGTGGTATCTTAAGAGTTGGTTTTATGTTAGGCCTTCAGAATAGGCAATTCTAAAGGTCTAACATGGCCAGGCCAGACTTTATGGTGGGAAATACATGATATTTAGTAATATAGAATCAGTCTTTCAGAAATTCTCTCCACACTGCCCCATGGCCTATTGATCAAATCCTTGAGTCATAAAAGAAGCCAATTGATGTCCATAGGACAGATTATTAAGAATCTTTCCCAAAGTAGGAACTTTGGAAAGCATTTACATGGGTGATGGCATAGGCAGTCTCATATTCACAGTCTATCTACCCCTACTCAGGCGCATAAGAAGGGGGCTTTAGATTGTAACACTTCCCTACATAGACCTAAAGCCCTCACAGCTCATCCTGGGTTTATCACCTGGTGTGGAAATATATTTTTCTTCTTCAGACTCAATGTATACTCCTTTGTTTCACTTAAGCATGTGAATAATATGACAACTGGTCAAACCCACTGCTGTACCCCTTCCTGGTAGAGAGAGAAATATCCTTTACTTATAGCCTAACAGGAATGCATGCAGACTATGGCCTTGCCTTCACCACAGTGACCATGGGGGATCAACATGAACTACTGAAGCTTTCAGAAAGACCATCAACATTCAACTTCTTAAACCCACTTTCATGTTTTTATTTAATCCCAGACTATTTCTTTCTACTATTAAAATCATATAAACAGTTGCATTGGAGCATGAAAATTGCCTGTAATAAAGTGAAGAAAGCAATTATCCTGTAAATTATTGCAAATCCTGAAAATTTATGTAAATTACTGCCCAAATATTACCATTTTATCCTATATTCAAACCATTTATCCTTGATTTAAAAGGGAGCAATTAAAGAAAAAATCTTTAGTGTTTTACCTAATAGGAATATTCCCTTTCTTTAGTCTCTTTCTGGGCCAGTCCTTATTGAACTAAGACACCTTGAAAGTCCACTTCCAGCTTACATGACCCTACTAGGCAGGTTCTCTTTAACACACTCTGATATCTATTAACTTTCTCCAAAGACAAATTTATGATTTCCATAACAGAAAACCTCTACCTCTTCTAAATCACTTATATACCTTTTATACCCCTGCATATATTTTCATTGTAGCACCTATCATAGATGCAAATCTATGTTTAGTTACAGGCTCATTTTATGGTTTACTACATTTCTCACTACTCTGAGTTTCCTTAGGGCAGGGATGGGTTGGGTTTATCTTACTATTGACTCTCTTGCACAAAATACTTCACAGAGATCAACTCACATTTTTTATTAAAAAAAAATAAGTATTCTAAGTTTTATCAGAAAGTGAATTATCAACACGCACCAAATAAAAATCACTAGTTTTTTCCATAGCATTTGTTTCATTTATAGAGTACTCTATCTAACTTGAAAGTTGAAAGGGTTGTATTATAAGTTTTGTAGAAATAAGTTTTATAATGTGTTCTGTTAAAATTCCTAACCTTTTCCCTTCCCAAATCTTTGCACATTTTCAGCCGGAGAATCTTAGTTTTGCCCAGTGGTATATTACAAATGCTTTTATTTAATGACATAATTTCATTATTTATATTTAAAAAATTAGTATGCCTTTAAAATTAGGTAAACATGGTCAATATTCCCATAAATCCTGTATTCTGCTTCCCTGACTCTCAAGGTTTGCTCTACTAAAATGAGTACCCTTGCTCATTTTTAATATTTGAAAACTAGTTACATAAGCCTGCAATATGAATACAGTTACTCCCTTCTTTCACTTCTTTTGTTATACCTCATATTTACTCATCATAAAGTGATACCTCAAAGAAATAGAATAATATTTATTTGATCAACATCAAAGTATATTTAGTATTTTTCACTTTAATAATTCATTTTAAACTAATGTATAACAAATGGTTTAATGAAAGTTACTGTTGGGAAGTGACAGTGACTTTCAGTTGCAAGAAACTTACAAAGTTGAAATGTGAAAATGTAGATTTAATTGAGTGCTATTCTGTATCTCTGATTGTTTATCACTCTTCAAAAATGATGCATTCTAAAAATATAAATTTAAAGATATAAAATAATACTAACAGGAGAGTGGCCATAAACAGCCAGGCAATAACTAATAGCATGTGTTTCTCACTAAATATTAATTAATATTAATAAAACTTAAAGTTAGCAAATTTGAAATACTATATCCAAAAAGAAAAAGAATATTTTTTTAAACTTTGTTTGGCAGTGTCACATAGCATATGGAATTTCATTTCCCTTCTAAGGATGGAACCCATGCCCCTGCAGTGTGAGCAGAGTCTTAATGACAGAACAAGCAGAGTAATCACTTACACTTTTTAAAGATAGTGTGTGTTATACTGCCTAGCCCAAAAATGGGAATTAGTAAGTGGGAAAAGATTCATTTTGAATGAAGGAAAGTTTTTCAGTGAACTATTTTTTATCAGTGACAAATTGCTTTCTATTATTAAAATCGTATAAAGTATAATAATATTTTGCAGTTGCATGGAAACATTCAGAAAACGAAGATCATGGCATCCGGTCCCATCACTTCATGGGAAATAGATGGGGAAACAGTGGAAACAGTGTCAGACTTTATATTTTTGGGCTCCAAAATCACTGCAGATGGTGACTGCAGCCATGAAATTAAAAGACACTTACTCCTTGGAAGAAAAGTTATGACCAACCTAGATAGTATATTAAAAAGCAGAGACATTACTTTGCCGACTAAGGTCCGTCTAGTCAAGGCTATGGTATTTCCTGTGGTCACATATGGATGTGAGAGTTGGACTGTGAAGAAGGCTGAACACCGAAGAATTGATGCTTTTGAACGGTGGTGTTGGAAAAGACTCTTGAGAATCCCTTGGACTGCAAGGAGATCCAACCAATCCATTCTGAAGGAGATCAACCCTGGGATTTCTTTGGAAGGAACAATGCTGAAGCTGAAACTCCAGTACTTTGGCCACATCATGCGAAGAGTTGACTCATTGGAAAAGACTCTGATGCTGGGAGGGATTGGGGGCAGAAGGAGAAGGGGACGACCGAGGATGAGATGGCTGGATGGCATCACGGACTCGATGGACGTGAGTCTGAGTGAACTCCGAGAGGTGGTGATGAACAGGGAGGCCTGGCGTGCTGCGATTCATGGGGTCGCAAAGAGTTGGACACGACTGAGCGACTGAACTGAACTGATGGGAACTTGAATATTGCCTTTAATAAATTAAAGTGAAGTAAGCAAATAGGAATTGACTCATTGGAAAATACTCTGATGCTGGGAGAGATTGGAGGCAGGAGAAGAAGGGGACGACAGAGGATAAGATGGCTGGATGGCATCACCGACTCGATGGACTTGAGTTTGGGTGACCTCCGGGAGTTGGTGATGGACAGGGAGGCCTGGCATGCTGCAATTCATGGGGTCGCAAAGAGTCGGACACGACTGAGTGACTGAACTGAACTGAACTGAAGCAAATATTTTTAATAGGACACAAATGTCTCAGTAGGGAAAATGAAGAAGTTCACATTATATAATGTATATAGGTGATTACTTGCTAATTAAAATTGATTGTGTTGATAATTTCACAATGTTACAATGTTTGTGTATATCAAATCACCACAGCTTGGTGTGGTGGTGGTTTTAGTCGCTGTTCTTAGTTGCTCAGTCTTGTCAGACTCTTTATGACACCACGGATTATAGCCCACCAGACTCCTCTGTCCATGGGGATTCTCCAGGCAAGAATACTGCAATGGGTTGCCATGCCCTCCTCCAGCGGATCTTCCTGACCAAGGGATGGAACTCAGGTCTCCCACATTGTAGGCAGATTCTTTGCCATCTAGCTATGAGGGAAGCCCAAAAGAGATAGAGAAGGAGAGATTTTCCTGACCCAGGGATGGAACCCAGGTCTCCTGCATTGCTGACAAATACCTTATGTCTTAGCCACCAGGGTTCTCTATAGTTGCTAAGCAGTGTCAGACTCTTGTGATCCCATAGACTGTAGACCACCAGGCTTCTCTGTCTAGAGCAAATATATACAATAAAAAGAATAGAATTGCTTTGCATTAAATGACACCATAAAAAGATGACTACACATACGTTTGATAAAGCATTGACACATGATATACAAATAATTTTACAAATCAAGTAACAAAATACAGAAAACCTTGAATTTTTTTTGAAAGTCTTAAAATGATAGTTTAGAGAAGGTTCTTTCAGAATGATCAATAGATACATGAAAAGCAACTCAACTTCATTAGTTTTTTGAGAAAGATAAGCTATCTATGTGGTAACTGCTCCATTAATAAAAGTAAGACAATAATATTAAGTGTTAGTGAATGAATAATAGCTATACCTCTAATACTTTGCTATTCAGAGTATGCATTTTTATAACCAGTGCAGAAGTCTTTCTGCCAGTGCTTACTATTAGCTGAACATACACAGCATTACAAATCAGAAATTAAACATATATATGTGTGTATATATATATATGTGTGTATATATATATATATATACATATATACATGTACATCAAGAGAAATAGTTTAAACCATGTCTTCATATATTCAGTAAAACAAATGACCAAAATATTCACAAATCATTCTTATTACCCAAAATTCAAAAACAAGTCAAATGCCCACAAACACCAAAATGGTAAAAAAAATGATGGAGTGTTTATAAAACAGAATTCTATATAGCAATGAAAAATTAGTAATGACAACTAAACAGCATAGCTGATTCATAAAATAATATTTAGCTGTTGAAATCAGACATAAAATACCTATGTATATCACTATATGTATACACAGAGACACAAAGACACATAGAGTTTATAAATTAACTGAAAGGAAAACTAATCTATGGTGTCAGGAATGAAATGGTGGTTATTTTGGAGATAGGCTAAGAGCTACAACAGTACTTGGGATTTCTTGTTGCCAGAAATATGTGTTTATTAATGTGAAATTTCTCAATATATCATATAATTAAACATTACATACAAGATGCAATCAGATTTGATAATTATATTGATACATGACTCCATGCATAAAATTAGTATCTTTTGATGAAAGATACTTTTAAAATAAATGCACACTGTAAAAATATTTTATAATACTCATAAGAGTAAAATGAGGCATCTACACAAATTCAGATTGGAAATGAAAACTTAAGGTACTTCAAATTTTAGAAAAGCCTTGCATAAAAATTAGATAGAATTATGCTCAGCTCTTCAGAGTCCCTTGGACTGCAAGGAGATCCAACTGAAGGAGATCAGCCCTGAGATTTCTTTGGAGGGAATGATGCTGAAGCTGAAACTTTAGTATTTTAGACACCTCATGCGAAGAGTTGACTCATTGGAAAAGACCCTGATGCTGGGAGGGATTGGGGGCAGGAGGAGAAGGGGGCAGAGGATGGACATGAGTCTGAGTGAACTCCGGGAGTTGATGATGGACAGGGAGGCCTGGCGTGCTGCGATTCATGCAGTCTCAAAGAGTCGGACACGATTGAGCAATTGAACTGAACTGAATGTTCAGCTCAATGCATGCTTAGTAGTGTCCAGCTCTTTATGACCCCGTGGACTGTAGCCCACTAAGCTTCTTTGCCCATGGGATTTCCCAGGCAAGAATACTGGAGTGGGTTGCTGCGTCCTCTTCCAGGGTTCATCTCAACCTAGGGATGTAACCCATGTCTCCTGTGTCTCCTGCATTGACAGGCAGAATCTTTACCATTGAGCGACCAAGGAATCCCTGATTATAGGAGCCAGATTTATTTCAAAGTAAGCATTGGCATTCTAAATTTCACAGCTCTCCAGAAACTAATTGAAATGTTACTTGGATTCATGACTTCAACAATCATCAAATGTATTGAAATAGGATTGCTTTTTTTTATTTTTAATTGTTATTTATCCTATCATTTATTTTGTTTTACCTTAAAAATTACTGAGAATTTGCTGGTGTAATGTATTTTTCTAGGAATATCCTATAGACTGGACTTTGTCATCAATTAAAATGAAGATGAAAAATATTTCACTTTTCATTTTAACTCAATAATTGACATAGTCAAACTAAAGTGATATATCACAATAGTTAAGTCCTTGTGATGTGAACTCAGATTTCCAGGGTTTGAAAATACTTTCCATAGTTTACCAGTTCAGCAATGCTTTCACAGTTATTTCAATCATTTTTCCTCAGTTTCCTCAGCTGTAAAATGTGGATAAAATGGTTTCTACTGGAATTAAACAAATTTTATAAGGTATATCTGGCTACTTTGAAACCATCAGATATCTTTACAGTATAAGTGATATATTTAGAGATATAATTTTAATTCAGACAAGTATAACTGTATACTTATAACAAGTATACAGTTATATACAGTATATATACAGTATAACTGTATAACAAGTATAATTTAAAGTTTTAAAACATAGCACAATGATTTTTTTTTCATATTCATAATGCTACACAGCCATATACATTTGCTCAGATATACTATATATAGAGAAAGTTAGTAGATACATACATGTGTGTATGAAAATTTTTAAAACTTAATAAAAGATGTTATTTATTTCAGAAGCTTGGTAATATTTTAATTATATTCACCTTAAATAAAATTATACTACAATTTTCTGACCGATTCAGGAATTTTGGATGTCCTACCATCTTCACTGAACTTTATTATTATGTGCCTCAAAGTTGTGTGATACTCGGTCAACAGATTTTCTCCTTTCACATCCAGAAGTTATTCAGTTACATTTCTCATTTCATGGGTCAGTTATTTTCTTTGTTCCCATTCATGAAGGATAAGCCCAAGTCTTCTTATTGGATTAGAGGCAGGTAGTGTGAGTCTTAACTGTGTTATGGATCTCAGTTTGTCACACATGAATTGTTTCTCTTTGATACAACTTGAGCAATCTTTCTAGTGTGTTGAAAAATCCCATCTCTGTAGAAGAAACGCAATTCAAACCAAAGAGATGCTTCGGTTATTTAAAATGAATGGATGGTGGTTATTGGTGGATGACAAATCCACAGTCCATTTAAAGTTGCTAGTCAATTGTCTGTTGAAAGATAGATAGGGCTGAAAAAATAGAGTTTGTATAGTTGCACCCTGAGCAGTTTATCTTAGAATGAGTTAAATTACTAAAAGTGAATAATATAAGCTGGGAAACTTTATTAATCATTTTTATAAGTGATGGAAGAGAAAAATAGAAATCTTACCATTTTCTTAATGAGCAAGAATGAGAAAGATTAGATATATGGGCTTCAAAAATGTTTGGGAAATGTTGATGTGGAGTCAAATGAGATGAGGAAAGAGACATTTCACTGCTTTCTCTCCCAATCTGTTTCTCTTTCCTTCTTTCTCCCTTTCTCTCTACTTTTAGGTAAATGTCCTATTTTATTTCCCTCATATAATGATATGAACAAATTGCAGAGTTAATTTTGGTATGGATAGATTCAGAAATAATGTGTAATTTCTTGAGAATTATGTAAGATTTATTTTTTATTAAATAAGATATTAATTTTAAAATAACTAACTTTGTGGTTAAAGTTTCTTAAAGAGTAGTTTGTGATTTTTAACATTTTTGAATATGATGTAAATGAAAATTTGCATTATCAACAAACTGATTTACTTCAAGAAAATGAGAAATGAATTATTCTAACTGTATATTTCACTGCATTCCTGAAGATATAAGCATGACTGTAAGGAATATGTTTAATTTTTACAAAGCAAGGAGATAAATTATTCTGGTGGTCAAGTATATTTCAAAATTAGAAAAAAAATTTGAAGGATGAAAATGTATAAATAATCACAATTCTAGTGAAAGCAATACATTATAGAATTACATCAAATTGTGTATTTAGAAGTTTTCTTTTAATCCTATATCATATACAAAACAAAGTGGTAAGCTTTAAAGAAAGTAAATGTTTAAAGCAGATATTTGCTCCTTATTTATCATAAGCTTTATAATGTCTAATATTTATTATTTTAACTTAGAAAAAAGAGATGTTGCACAATGAATATAGGTTTATATTATGCATACTAAATTGCTTCGATCATGTCCGACACATGCGACCCCATAGTAGCCTCCCAGGCTCCTCTGTCCATGGGATTCTCCAGGTAAGAACACTGGAGTGGGTTGCCACTTTTATCTTCCTAAATTGAGGACCATACATATGAACTAGATAAAGGAAAAGGAGAAGAGACTATGGCACAGGAAAAATAATGTTTAAGTGGAAAAAATAAATTTTATGTATATTTTATTATTTCTTTCTTTCTCACTTGCCTTTTAACTACCTGCCAACTGTTTTCACAGAGCTTCTTGCTGATCTGGAAACAAATCCCTTACTACTGTATTTTTCTTTCTTGTTTCATTAGTTTTTTTATGTATTTTTTCTTCAGCATTTCCTCTACTTATTTTTATCTAAAAAATGTTATATTTCTCTGAGTTCTGAATTTGAAGACAGTTCAATATATTTCAAGCTTTATTGTGTCAATATATAATGTAAGAGTGTGTGTTTCCTTCTGCTTATTTTCACTATATACTGTTTTAATTATTTTACATATCAATGTTGACTTCTCCTTTGATCCATGTATTATTCAGTAGACTGCCTTCAAATTTCCAAAAGCATATTTATTCTTTTTCAGCATTGATTTCAAGTTAGTTACTTATTTTGTGTGCAATTTCCTTGAAATACTCATTCTATGACTTTTGTGCATTATAACATCACACAGTTTTGGAAGTCATAAGTATAAAAACCGTATTACTGAGCTACTATCAATTTGTTGGAGAGGCTGGATGCTTTGGGTAAGAATCCATTTCTTTTCCTTCTCCATCTTCTAGATGTTGCCTGAATTCTCTGATTCATTCAAAGTTTTTTTCCATCTTTAAGTCCAGCAGCCTTGCTAGACTCCTTAAATCTGTATCAGACTCTTTGGCCTCTGCTATTGTCATACCATGTATTTCCCAAATGGTGACTCTCCTGACTGTTCCTTATTTACTGAGTTCACCCAATAATCAAGAATAATCTCCACATTTCAAGATCTTAATTTTATCATATCTACAAAGCCTTTGTCACACCAGGTAATCTAGTTACAAGTTGTGAAATTGGAATGAGAAAATCTTTGGTGGCAACAGTATTTTACCACATGGACATCCTCTAACTATTGATGGCAGAATCCTATATACATCTTTAAATCAACCTTGCAGTAGGATCTCTCGGAATCAAGGAAATTGTGATTTATACATCTGACTGAACTATCCTTTCATTTGACCATCAAAAATTTGCATCTGAGAATAGTAGCAAATTATTTCAATGGAGTATACTTATTGTGCTTTTTTTTTTTTTTTCTGCTTCAGTTAAGAGGGTAAACTCCAGTGAATTAAAATTTGTCACTCTTAGGTCACATTTTCTCAGGCTCACATAAAAGATACACAAAAGTAGATCACAAAATATACCTTAACAAATTTGAAAAACGTGGGAATTACATAAGCTTCCAGATCACAATGAAATTAAGCTACAAATCAATAATAGAAGGAAAATTGGAAAATTTCTAAATAATTGGATATTAAACAACACACTTCTAAGTAACATAAGCCAAATACACAATTTTGAGAAAGAGGCTAAATATATTTTGAGCTAAATAATAAAAACAATTAGTGGGATGGTCAAAATAAATGTATAGACAAGACATTTCATCAAAAAGACATACAAGTGACAAAAATGCATATGAACCGTGTTCCACATCACATATGATTAAGGGAATGCAAATTAATGACATACTACTATGTGTTCTAAGTTATTTCAGTTGTGTCTCGCTGTGACACTAGGACCACAGCATTGTCTAAATCAATGAAACTAAGCCATGCCCGTGGGGAAACCCAAGACAGGTGGGTCATGGTGGAGAGGTCTGACAGAATGTGGTCCACTGGAGAAAGGAATGGCAAAACACTTCAGTATTCTTGCCTTGAGAACCCCATGAACAGTATGAAAAGGCAAAATGATAGGATATTGAAAGAGGTACTCCCCAGGTCAGTAGGTGCCTAATATGCTACTGAAGGTCAGTGGAGAAATAATTCCAGAAAGAATGAAGGGATGGAGGCAAAGCAAAAACAATACCCAGCTGTGGATGTGACTGGTGACAGAAGCAAGGTCTGAGGCTGTAAGGAGCAATATTGCATAGAAACCTGGAATCAAAGGTCTATGAATCAAGGCAAATTGGAAGTGGTCAAACAGGAGATGGCAAGAGTGAATGTCGACATACTAGGAATCAGCAAACTAAAATGGACTGCAATGGGTGAATTTAACTCAGATGACCATTATATCTACTACTGCGGGCAGGAATCCCTCAGAAGAAATGGAGCAGCCATCATGGTCAACAAAAGAGTCCAAAATGCAGTACTTGGATGCAATCTCAAATATGACAGAATGATCTCTGTTCGTTTCCAAGGCAAACCATTCAATATCACAGTTATCCAAGTCTATGCCCCAACCAGTAATGCTGAAGAAGCTGAAGCTGAACAGTTCTATGAAGACCTACAAGAACTACCACCCAAAAAAGATGTCCTTTTCACTATAAGGGACTGGAATGCAAAAGTAGGAAGTCAAGAAACACCTGGAGTAACAGGCAAATTTGGCCTTGGAATGTGGAATGAAGCAGGGCAAAGACTCATAGAGTTTTGCCAAGAAAATGCACTGGTCATAGCAAACACCCTCTTCCAACAACACAAGAGAAGACTCTGCACATGGACATCACCAGATGGTCAACACCGAAATCAGATTGATTATATTCTTTGCAGCCAAAGATGGAGAAGCTCTATACAGTCAACAAAAACAAGCCCAGGAGCTGACTGTGGCTCAGATCATGAACCCCTTATTACCAAATTCAGACTTAAATTGAAGAAAGCAGGGAAAACCACTAGACCATTCACATATGACCTAAATCAAATCCCTTATGATTATACAGTGGAAGTGAGAAATAGATTTAAGGGCCTAGATCTGATAGATAGAGTGCCTGATGAACGATGGAATGAAGTTCATAACATTGTGCAGGAGACAGGGATCAAGACCATCCCCATGGGAAAGAAATGCAAAAAAACAAAATGGCTGTCTGGGGAAACCTTACAAATAGCTATGAAAAGAAGAGAAGCAAAAAGCCAAGGACAAAAGGAAAGATATAAGCATCTGAAAGCAGAGTTCCAAACAATACCAAGAAGAGATAAGAAAGCCTTCTTCAGTGATCAATGCAAAGAAATAGAGGAAAAGAACAGAATGGGAAAGACTAGAGATCTTTTCAGAAAATTAGAGATACCAAGGGAACATTTCATGCAAAGATGGGCTTGATAAAGGACAGAATGGTATGGACCTAACAGAAGCAGAAGATATTAAGAAGAGATGGCAAGAATACACAGAACTGTACAAAAAGGATCTTTGCGACCCAGAAAATCACGATGGTGTGATCACTCATCTAGAGCCAGACATCTTGGAATGTGAAATCAAGTGGGTCTTAGAAAGCATCACTATGAACAAAGCTAGTGGAGGTGATGGAATTCCAGTGGAGCTATTTCAAATCCTGAAAGATAGTGCTGTGAAAGTACTGCACTCAATATGCCAGCAAATTCTGAAAACTCAGCAGTGGCCACAGGACTGGAAAAGGTCAGTTTTCATTCCAATCCCAAAGAAAGGCAATGCCAAAGAACGCTCAAACTACCACACAATTGCACTCATCTCACGCTAGTAAAGTAATGCTCAAAATTCTCCAAGCTAGGCTTCAGCAATACGTGAACCGTGAACTTCCTGATGTTCAAGCTGGTTTTAGAAAAGAAAGAGGAACCAGAGATCAAATTGCCAACATCTGCTAGATCATGGAAAAAGCAAGAGAATTCCAGAAAAACATCTATTTCTACTTTATTGTCTATGCCAAAGCCTTTGACTGTGTGGATCACAAAAACTGTGGATAATTCTGAAAGAGATGGGAATACCAGACCACCTAACCTGCCTCTTGAGAAATCGGTATGCAGACCAGGACGCAACAGTTAGAACTGGACATGGAACAACAGACTGGTTCCAAATAGGAAAAGGAGTATGTCAAAGCTGTATATTGTCACCCTGCTTATTTAACTTATATGCAGAGTACATCACGAGAAACGTTGGACTGGAGGAAACACAAGCTGAAATCAAGATTGTCGGGAGAAATATCAATAACCTCAGATATGCTGATGACACCACCCTTATGGCAGTAAGTGAAGAGGAACTAAAAAGCCTCTTGATGAAAGTGAAAGAGGAGAGTGAAAAAGTTGACTTAAAGCTCAACATTCAGAAAACGAAGATCATGGCATCTGGTCCCATCACTCCATGGGAAATAGTTGGAGAAACAGTGAAAACAGTGTCAGACTTTATATTTTTGGGCTCCAAAATCACTGCAGATGGTGACTGCAGCCATGAAATTAAAAGACACTTACTCCTTGGAAGAAAAGTTATGACCAACCTAGGTAGCATATTCAAATCAGAGACATTACTTGGCCGACTAAGGTCCGCCTAGTCAAGGCTATCGTTTTTCCAGTAGTCATGTATGAATGTGAGAGTTGGACTGTGAAGAAGGCTGAGCGCCAAAGAATTGATGCTTTTGAACTGTGGTGTTAGAGAAGACTCTTGAGAGTCCCTTGGACTGCAAGGAGATCCAAGCAGTCCATTCTGAAGGAGATCAGCCCTGGGATTTCTTTGGAAGGAATGATGCTAAAGCTGAAACTCCAGTACTTTGGCCACCTCATGCGAAGAGTTGACTTATTGGAAAAGACTCTGATGCTGGGAGGGATTGGGGGCAGGAGAAGAAGGAGACAACCGAAAATGAGATGGCTGGATGGCATCACTGACTCAATGGACATGAGTCTGAGTGAACTCTGGGAGTCAGTGATGTACAGAGAGGCCTCGTGTGCTGCGATTCATGGGGTCGCAAAGAGTTGGACACGACTGAGTGACTGAAGTGAACTGAACTGACCTGAACTGGGACCCTGTGGACTGTGGCCTGCCATGCTCCTCAGTTCATGGGCTTCTCCAGACAAGAATGCTTGAGTGGGTTGCCATTTCCTTTTCCAGGGAATATTCCAGCCCCAAGATTAAACCTACATCTCCTATGTCTGCTGCATTGGCAGGCAGGTTCTTTACCACTAATGTCACCTGGGAAGTTATCACTACCACCCTACTTAAAATGTTCAAAAACCAGAAGACCAATGACAAAAAATGTTGATATAGTTCAACTTGTCTGGCCTCAAAGTTCAGTTGTTGGGGCTGATTTTTTAGGATGACCTTACTTATATTTCTGTTTGTTGGTTTGATATATGTTGGGGTGATGGAGCTAGCTTGGCTATGTACCCCTCCTAGATGTCCAGATTAGTTTAATAACAGAAAGAGTTGTTGTTTAGTCACTCAGCTGTGTCTGACATTTGCAACTCCATGGGCTGTAGCCTACCAGGCTCTTCTGTTCATGATATTTTCCAGCCAAGAATACTGGAGTGTATTGCTGTTTCCTTCTCCAGAGGATCTTCCTGACCTAGAGATCAAATCCACTTCTCCTGCACTGGCAGGTGGATTCTTTACCAAGAGTTACATGAGAATCCCTGAAAAGAAAGAGAGAACTACTCAAGTGTGCAAATGCTTTTAAAGTCTCTGTATGTATCACATTTACTCTCAAGTCATTGGTCAAATTTTGTTTATTGACAAAGTCATCACCAAAGAGTCAAATAAATACACCCAAGCTACACATAGGAGGAGCTGTGAAGTCACATTGTAAAAGACACATAGAGATGTGAAGAACTGATCATTTTCTCCATTTACCATAATTGCAAGCTTTGCAGTTTTAATGGATATGTAATAGATGTATGGATATTACATCTATTTAATAGATATGTAATAGAACACTTGCTTTGTAATTTTAATGTATTTGTTACAATTTCTTGTGTTTTTTCTTGCATGAGTAATAATGGTCTGTATAGAAAAAATAATGCCTATATATTCTGTCTATTGGTATGTATGATCTCATATTTATTTTTATTCTCTTAATCCATTTGTTTTAATAAGATAATGTTGAATAGCAAAGATGGCAGAAATGGATGACTTCATTAAGTATACAAACAAGTATATATATATCATATTTGAAATAATCAAGCTACTTTACTGGAAATATTTTCATTTCATTAGAATTGATTCATCTTGTAATCATATTTTCCATGCTCAAAAAAGTAAAATCATTGAGTGAAAAGAAAATTTCTACAAATCACAAAAGACATTCATATGGGAAAATGCAATTATTTTATTTTTCATACTGTCTCATTTAAATGCTTATAACTTTATAAATAGTTGGCTTCTTATTTTTCTAAATTGTTTATAAATATCATGTCACCATGAAAGATAACTGCATTCTGTCAATATTGTACTGTTTTATTTAATTACATTAGGCAATCCTCAAGTTATGCTTTACTATCTTAAAAACTAGTAAACATACTGTGTTAAGAATAACCAATTAAAATAAAATATTTTTAAGTTTTTTTGAAAAATACATATTAATGTCAAAATTTCTGCTTTTAGCTTAAAGAAATTTCATTATATTACTGTTCTCTTTATAGCACAATTTGTCTTGTTAAAAATGCATAAGCTAATATATCATATGAAGAATTAATAATATTCATGAAGTAATATAATTAAAATAAATAGAATGGGATGCCAAAGTGAAAGATTAACAATGAAATTAGTTGTTCAGTCCAATATCCATCTCATTAAAAATGCCACTTTGATGAAAAATATTAATATAAAATGTCACAAATTATATATTTGAGATTGATTTATTAGAAAATTTCAAAGTATTATTTAAAGAATATACTGAAATGTTTTATCAACCAAGCAACAACTGCAATACAATAAATTCAATTTCTTAAATATTATTGAAATATTATGCCTATATTGTGCTTGGTTACATGATTTAAACTTGAAAAATCCCAAAACTCCAAATCTTAGATACTTATAACATTAATCTTCACTGATTCACTATCCACCTCTATCCACTCAAGGTATGTATTATATTATTTAGGATCCTGGGGCAACAAATAAGATCACAAGAGCAGGGAGCTGCAGCAGTTTGAAATCTAAGATAATTTATTTTATTTAAAACTTTCCTGATGATATGGGTGTTAGGTATTGTTCAGGTCATGACTCTTTAACATGTAAATATGAAGAGTGAAGAATTCAGGATGAGAAGATATCTAGATGTAATATTCTTCCTATAGATTTGTTTCCATGGAATGTTCTAAGTAAGATTGAAGTCTTGAAACATACTAATTTATATTTTACTTAAATAACTTAGGAATTAAATAGACAAAGCTTTTTAAGTCAAGGCCATCTTCTTTTTTAGTTGTTCAGTAGCTCAGTCATGTCCAACTCTTTGAAACTCCATGGACTGAAGCACGCCAGGCCTCCCTGTCCGTAACTATCTTCTGGAGTTTGCTCAAACTCATACCCATTGAATCAGTGTTGATATCCAACCATCTCATCTTCTGTTGTCCCCTTATCCTCCTGCCCTCAGTCTTTCC
This sequence comes from Budorcas taxicolor, assembly GCF_023091745.1. NCBI lineage: Eukaryota > Metazoa > Chordata > Mammalia > Artiodactyla > Bovidae > Budorcas > Budorcas taxicolor. The sequence continues at coordinate 48,322,741 of NC_068929.1, read as the reverse complement.
CAGCATCAGGGTCTTTTGAAATGAGTCAGCTCTTCTCATTACGTGGCCAAAGTATTGGAGCTTCAGCATCAGTCCTTCCAATGAATATTCAGGATTGATTTCTTTTAGGATTGACTAATTTGGTCTCCTTGCAGTCCAAGGGACTCTCAAGAATCTTCTCCAACACCACAGTTCAAAAGCATCAATTCTCATCTTTCTTTATGGTCCACTCTCATACCCATACATGACTACTGGAAAAACCATAGGTTTTACTATATGGACCTTTGTAAGCAAAGTGATAAACCTGCTTTTTAATAGGCTGTCTGGTTTGTCATAGCTTTTCTTCTAAGGAGCAGGTGTCTTTTCATTTCAAGACTGCAGTCATTGTCCACAGTGATTTTGGAGACCAAGAAAATAAAATCTGCCTTTGCTTGATAATAAATGAGCTAAGGCTCATCCATTCTCAGGCTCATAATTACTGATACAATTATACTGTAAAATTACGGTATGTAACTTGGCAGAAGAGAAAGGAAGAAAGCTTCCCTAGTGCTGTAAGAACGGTGAAAAACAAATAAACAAACAACAACAACAAAAACAGAATCTCTGGGATTGAGTATGTCTTAGTTGTTCCTTTAGGTTAACTCAAACTATTATTATTATTTGCTTTAATGTTCTTGCCCAAGCCAATAAGAGATTGTGCTGGGATTGTTCATATTCATTAATTCCTAAGCAGACTATGTATCTTAGAGGAGACAGACTGGAGAAATGTATTGATAATGAGGGGAAAAAGGTAATACACAAAATACCCAGAGACTGTTTGTCACTATCCAGAGCTGAGCACAAAGCCAGGTTTTGTAACCACACTCAAACTCAGAAGCATAACCTCAGAAAGAATGGCTTGCAGTTTATCTAGGGTAGTTCAATTCTGAGTATTGAAATACAACAATTTCAAGGATTTTTCTGTTCAATCAAGGAATGATGGGAGAGAGAACCTTTGGCTTTCTTATCTTGAGAAAGGGACTCAGATCATTCCATGACTGACAAGAAAAGAGACTTTCCTTATTGTTTCTAAGCTCAGAGTAGGGCTCCCACATTTCCACATGGCCTTGAGAAAGTTTGTTTCAATTCCCAGGTGCAATAATTTACTCTTGTAGCTGTAACAAATTGCCACAAACCTAGCATCTTAAAACAGCACAAATTTACTAAATTATAGTGCTGAAAGTCAGAAACACAAAATCAGTCTCACTGTCCAAAACAAAGCTGTTAGAAGAATTAGTTCATTCTGGAGGGTTTGGGGAACAACCTGTTTCCTTAACCTTACCAACTTCCAGAAAAGTGTTAGTTGTTCAGTCATGTCTGACTGTTTGTGATTCCATAGACTGTAGAACTGTAACCCACCAGCTGCCTCCATCCATGGAATTTTCTAGGCAAGAACACTGGAGTGGGTTGTCATTTCCTTTTCCATGGAACCTTCAAACCCAGGGATCAAACCCAGGTTTCCCACATTACAGGAAGATTGTTTACCATCTGAGTCACCAAGGAAGCATTCGACTTTCAGAGGTTGCCCTGGTTTCATGTTTTGTGACTTCTTCATACATACTGAAAGTGGCACTGTAGCACCTTCAATTCTGTCTGTGTTTCTGTCATTACATCACATTTTCTCTTTGTTTCTTAATCACCTTGACCCTGGGTAATCCCTCTTAGAAAGACTCTGGATTATCTGGGGTCCATTCAGCAAATTCAAAATAAGCTCCCTATCCCAAAATCCTTAATCTATTCACATCTGCAAAAACTCATGCCGTGTAAATTAATATATTTACAGATACCAAGGTTGGGTCACTGATGTCTTTGGGGCATTTAATAAGTCTATTAAACTTATTTCTATTTTCAGTGGAGAAGAACTGTAAAAATAATTTAATTTGAATTGTTATGTAAAAATGGACTTTCCTGGCACCTACTTGTTTATAAAGTAAATTCATCTGCACATTATTCATAGTTATGGGCCATTTGATATTTCTGCTTATATTTAATAGTTATCAATTTTAATTCTTTTAAAAATATTTATTTATTCATTCATTCATTTGGATGTTCCAGGTCTTGGTTGTGGCACATGGGATCTTCAACCTTCATTACAGAATGCATGTAGGATCTTTATTTGTCGCATGAAATCTTCATTGCAGCATGCAAACAGTTATAGCATGTGGGATCTAGTTCCCTGACCAGGGATTGAACCTGAGCCTCCTGCATTGGGAGTGCAGAGTCTTAGCCAGTGGACTACCAGGGAAGTCCCACCAGTTTTAATTCTTAATAATTTGCTCTTGAACAACCTTTATTTGATGGTAATAGTATTTACTAGAGTTTGCAATTTATTTCTGCTTGTATTTCTGTCATAATTTTTTAAAATTTATTTAGTGCATTTTCCTTTTTAATACTTTCAGCAGCTGTACTTATAATTTGTTATAATTTTAATTATGCATAAAATACATACTTGGCATATAATTTAAATGTTAACATAATCGCTTATCTGTTATCACTCAAAATGAGTTTGATATATTCAGTATAATTCTGTGCAGTTTTACTAAGTTAATTTTTCCCATACACAAATTTGATAGCAATTACTTCATGTTAAAAGTTTGTCACTGTATGAGTTGTATCTCACCAAACTACCTATGTTGAAGTCCTAACACTCTGTACCTCAGAATGTGACTGCATTTAGAAATGGACACTTGAAAAGGGATAATCAAGTTAAAATGGTATCTTTCAGGTGAGCCCTTATAAAAAGAAAATTTGGATCCAGGCACATATAGAGGAAAGATCACAAGAAGATAGAGCAAGAAAAGGATATTTATAAGCTATGGAGAGAAGTCTCAGTAGAAAGCAACTCTGCTAATACGTTGATATGAGCTTCTAGCCTCTAGAAGTATGAGATTTTTAAGCCACTGTAGTACTTTGCTATGGCATTTCTAGCAAATGAATGCAGATATTAATTGAATTTTTCTGATTTTAACGATGTGTAGTATACTGTACTATTGATACCTCACTGTTTATACCACTATGACTATTGATAATTGTATACATTTAGATAATCTAACGGAGAAGGCTATGGCAACCCACTTCAGTACTCTTGTCTGGAAAATTCCATGGACGGAGGAGCCTGGTAGGCTGCAGTCCACGGGGTTGCAAAGAGTCAGACATGACTGAGAGACTTCACTTTCACTTTTCACTTTTCTGCATTGAAGAAGGAAAGGGCAGCCCACTCCAGTTGTTCTTGCCTGGAGAATCCCAGGGATGGGAGAGCCTGGTGGGCTGCCGTCTATGGGGTTGCACAGAATTGGACACGACTGAAGCGACTTAGCAGCAGATAATCTAAATGGCAAGGTGCTCTAAATCAAGACTTTAATCTTTCATAAGGACTATACTAAATTTTATATCCTCCAGGCTTATAGGGATGAGTTAAAGATCACTGTTTCCCATTTTAATTGATGATTTTAAAAGCTGATAGTTTAATTCCTTTTTTCTTTCTTTCTTTTTTTTTTTTTTTGAGAAAGGGTAATGTTCACATTTTCCCACATCTAAGAAACTGTTTGCTATATAATCATAAGTAGTAGTTCAAACAATAAATTAATAATCTAATAAGTAATTTACATAACCACATTTTCTTATATATCTATTAAAATTACCTTATTTAAATTATTCTCTTATAAGATCTACCAGAATGCTGGCAAATCGAAGTTGTCAACAAAGAGCTTAAAACTTTCCTTGAACAACAATAATTTGAAAAAATAGTCAAGTATAAAGTATTGTATTTTATTTAAGATACTTGTCTTATATTAATAGATGCCTAAAATATTTGTTCAGTTCAGTTCAGTTGTTCAGTCATGTCCAACTCTTTGTGACCCCATGAATCGCAGCACGTCAGGCCTCCCTGTCCAACACCAATTCCCGGAATTCACTCAGACTCACGTCCATCAAGTCAGTGATGCAATCCAGCCATCTCATCCTCTGTTGTCCCCTTTTCCTCCGGCCCCCAATTACTCCCAGCATCAGAGTCTTTTCCAGTGAGTCAACACTTCGCATGAGGTGGCCAAAGTACTGGAATTTCAGCTTTAGCATCATTCCTTCCAAAGAAATCCCAGGGCTGATCCCCTTCAGAATGGAAGGGTTGGAATTCCTTGCAGTCCAAGGGACTCTCAAGAGTCTTCTCCAACACCACAGTTCAAAAGAATCAATACTTCGGCACTCAGCTTTCTTCACAGTCCAACTCTCGCATCCATACATGACCACAGGAAAAACCATAGCCTTGACTAGATGGACCTTTGTTGGCAAAGTAATGTCTCTGTTTTTCAATATGCTATCTAGGTTGGTTATAACTTTTCTTCCAAGGAATAAGTGTCTTTTAATTTCATGGCTGCAGTCACCATCTGCAGTGATTTTGGAGCCCCCCAAAATAGTCTGATACTATTTCCACTGTTTCCCCATCTCTTTCCCATGAAGTGATGGGACCAGATGCCATGATCTTCGTTTTCTGAATGTTGAGCTTTAAGCCAACTTTTTCGCTCTCCTCTTTCACTTTCATCAAGAGGCTTTTGAGTTCCTCTTCACTTTCTGCCATAAGGGTGGTGTCATCTGCATATCTGAGGTTATTGATACTTCTCCCGGTAATCTTGATTCCAGCTTGTGCTTCTTCCAGCCCTGTGATTTTCATGATGTACTCTGCATATAAGTTAAATAAACAGGGTGACAATATACAGCCTTGATGTACCCCTTTTCCTATTTGGAACCAGTCTGTTGTTCCATGTCCAGTTCTAACTTGTCTTCATAGAATGTTCAACTTCAGCTTCTTCAGCTTTGCTGGTTGGGGCATAGACTTGGATTACTGTGATACTGAATGGTTTGCCTTGGAAATGAATGGAGATCATTCTGTCATTTTTAAGATTGCATCCAAGTACTGCATTTTGGACTCTTTTGTTGACCATGATGGCTACTCCATTTCTTCTGAGGGATTCCTCCCCGCAGTAGTAGATATAATGGTCATCTGAGTTAAATTCACCCATTGCAGTCCATTTTAGTTCACTGATTCCTAGAATGTCAACGTTCACTCTTGCCATCTCTTGTTTGACCACTTCCAATTTGCCTTGATTCATGGACCTGACATTCCAGGTTCCTATGCAATATTGCTCTTTACCGCCTCAAACCTTGCTTCTGTCACCAGTCACATCCACAGCTGGGTTTTGTTTTTGCTTTGGCTCCATCCCTTCATTCTTTCTGGAGTTATTTCTCCACTGACCTCCAGTAGCATATTGGGCACCTACTGACCTGGGGAGTACCTCTTTCAATATCCTATCATTCTGCCTTTTCATACTATTCATGGGGTTCTCAAGGCAAGAATACTGAAGTGGTTTGCCATTCCCTTCTCCAGTGGATCACATTCTGTGAGACCTCTCCATCATAACCCGCTAGTCTTGGATGACCTCACAGGCATGGCTTAGTTTCATTGAGTTAGACAAGACTGTGGTCCTAGTGTGATTAGTGCAGGCGACTGCGACAGGCGCACTTAGCGCAGCCGAGAGGAGCTACCCCATGTCCGAGGTCAGGGGCAGAAGCCCAGAGGAGATACCCCAGTCCGAGGTCGGGGCGGCGGCCGGGAGGAGCAACTCCAGGTCCAAGGAGTGGTGGCTGTGTGGGTGCAGAAGGACCTAGGTGAGCTATTCCACGTTCAAGGTCAGGAGGGGCAGTGGTGAGGAGGTACCCCTCATCCAAGGTAAGGAGCAGTGGCTGCGCTTTGCTGGAGCAGCTGAGGAGATACCCCACGTCCAAGGTAAGAGAAACCCAAGTAAGATGGTAGGTGTTGAAAGAGGGCATCAGAGGGCAGACACACTGAAACCATACTCTCAGAAAATATTTGTAACGCCCTTCCATTTTTAACACATTAGGAAAAGAAAAATATAATTGCTTTTTTACTAGGCCATTCACATATTTTTATACAGTATGCATGTATAATATTGTTTTTACATTTATTGGTACGAAGATGTTCAGTTCAGTTCAGTGGCTTGGCTATGTCCAAATCTTTGTGACCCCATAGACTGCAGCACACCAGGCTTGCCTGTCCATAATCAACACCCAGAGTTTGCTCAAACTCATGTTCATTGAGTCACTGATGGCATCCATACATCACATGCTCTGTTGTCCCCTTCTCCTCCTGCCTTCAATCTTTCTCATTATCAGGGTCTTTTGCAATGAGCTAGCTCTTCACATCAACTGGCCAAAGTATTGGAGTTTCAGCATCAGTCTTTCCAATGAATATTCAGGACTGATTTAGGATTGACTGGATTGACCTCCTTGCAGTCCAAGGGACACTCAAGAGTCTTCTCCAACACCACAGTTCAAAAGCAACAATTCTTTGGTGCTCAGCTTTCTTTATGGTTCAGATTTCATATCCATATGACTACTGAAAAAACCATAGCTTTTACTAGATGGACTTTTGTCAGTAACGTAATGTCTCTGCTTTTTAATATTTGTCTAGGTTGATTATAGTTTTTCTTCCAAACTGCAAGCATCTTTTAATTTCATGGCTGCAGTGACTTCAATTCAATCTGCAGTGACTTTGGAGCCCAAGAAAATAATGTCTCTAACTGTTTCCATTGTTAGCCCATCTATTTGCCAAAAGGAGTACGTCAAGGCTGTATATTGTCACCCTGCTAATTTAACTTATATGTAGAGTACATCATGAGAAACACTGGGCTGGAAGAAGCACAAGCTAGAAGATTGCCAGGAGAAATATCAATAACTTCAGATATGCAGATGACACCACCCTTATGGCAGAAAGTGAAGAGGAACTAAAAAGCCTCTTGATGAAAGTGAAAGTGGAGAGTGATAAAGTTGGCTTAAAGCTCAACATTCAGTAAACGAAGAGCATGAAATCACTGCAGATGGTAACTGCAGTCATGAAATTAAAAAAAAAAAAAAAAAAAAAACACTTACTCCTTGGAAGAAAAGTTATGACCAACCTAGATAGCATATTCAAAAAGCAGAGACATTACTTTGCTCACTAAGGTCTGTCTAGTCAAGGCTATGGTTTTTCCAGTAGTCATGTATGGATGTGAATGTTGGACTGTGAAGAAAGCTGAGTGCTGAGAATTGAAGCTTTTGAACTGTGGTGTTGGAGAAGACTCCTGAGAATCCCTTGGACTGCAAGGAAATCCAATCAGTCCATTCTGAAGGAGATCAGCCCTGAGATTTCTTTGGAGGGAATGATGCTAAAGCTGAAGGTCCAGTACTTTGGCCACCTCATGCAAAGAGTTGACTCATTGGAAAAGACTCTGATGCTGGGAGGGATTGGGGGCAGGAGGAAAAGGGGACAACATTGGATGAGATGGCTGGATGCCATCACCGACTCGATGGACATGAGTTTGAGTGAACTCCGGGAGTTAGTGATGGATAGGGAGGCCTGGTGTGCTGCAATTGATGGTGTCGCAAAGAATTGGACACTACTGAGCAATTGAACTGAACTGAACTGATGGGACCAGATGCCATGATCTTCATTTTTTCATGTTGAGTTTTAAACCAGCTTTGTCACTCTCCTCTTTCACCTTCATCAAGAGGCTCTTCAGTTCCTCGTCACTTCTGTCATAAAGGTGGTATCATCTACATGTCTGAGGTTATTGATATTTTTCCTGGCAATTTTGATTCCAGCCTATGCTTGATTCCAGCCTGTGTTTCATCCAGCCTGGCATTTGGCATGATGTACCCTGCATATACATCATGCCATCGTGCCATGGCATGAAATTAAAAGATGCTTACTCCTTGGAAGGAAAGTTATGACCAACCTAGATAGCATATTCAAAAGCAGAGATACTAATTTGTCAACAAAGGTCCGTCTAGTCAAGGCTATCATTTTTCCAGTGGTCATGTATGGATATGAGAGTTGGACTGTGAAGAAAGCTGAGTGCTGAAGAGTTGATGCTTTTGAACTGTGGTGTTGGAGAAGACTCGTGAGAGTCCCTCGGACTGCAAGGAGATCCAACCAGTCCACCCTAAAGGAGATCAGTCTTGGGTGTTCTTTGGAAGGACTGATGCTAAAGCTGAAACTCCAATACTTTGACCACCTCATGTGAAGAGTTGACTCATTGGAAAAGACTCTGATGCTGGGAGGGATTGGGGGCAGGAGGAAAAGGAGATGACAGAGAATGAGATGGCTGGATGGCATCATTGACTTGATGGACATGAGTCTTAGTGAACTCCGGGAGTTGGTGATGGACAGGGAGGCCAGGCGAGCTACAGTTCATGGGGTCACAAAGAGTGGGACACAACTGAGCAACTGAACTGAACTTACTGCCTATAAGTTAAATAAGCAGGGTGATAATATACAGCCTTGATGTAGTCCTTTCCGGGTTTGGAACCAGTCCATTGTTCCATGTCCAGTTCTAACTCTTGCTTCTTGACCTGCATACAGATTTCTTTGGAGGCAGTTAAGGAGGTCTGGTGTTCCCATCTCTTTAAGAATTTTCCATAGATTGTTATTATCCACACAGTCAAAAGTTTTGGTGTAGTCAATAAAGCAGAAATAAATGTTTTTCTGGAACTCTCTTGCTTTTTTGATGATCCAATGGATGTTGGCAATTTGATCTCTGTTTCCTCTACCTTTTCTAAATCCAGCTTGAACATATGGAAGTTAACAGTTCATATACTGCTGAACCCTGGCTTGGAGAATTTTGAGCATTACTTTGCTAGCATGTGAGATGAGTGCAATTGTGTGGTAGTTTGAATATTCTTTGACATTTCCTTTCTTTGGTATTGGAATGAAAACAGAACTTTTACAGGCCAGTGGCCACTGCTGCATTTTCCAAATTTCCTGGCCTATTGAGTGCAGTGCTTTCACAGCATCATCTTTTAGGATATGAAATAGCTCAACTCGAATTCCATCACCTCCACTTGTTTTGTTTGTAGTGATGCTTCCTAAGGCCCACTTGACTTTACATTCTAGGATGTCTGGCTCTAGGCAAATGATCACATCATCAGATATCTGGGTCATGAAAATATATATATTTTTTATAGTTCTGCTGGTGTATTCTTGCCAACTTTTGTTAATATCATCTGCTTCTGTTAGGTCCATGCATCATAGGTCACATGATATATTCTGCATATAAGTTAAATAAGCAAGGTGATAATATACAGCCTTGACATACTCCTTTCCTGATTTGGAATCAGTCTCTTGCTCCATGTATCGTTCTAACTTTTGCTTCTTGACTTGTATATAGATATCTCAGGAGGCACATAAGGTGGTCTGCTATTCCCATCTCGTTAAGAATTTCCCACAATTTGTTGTGATCCACACAGTCAAAGGCTTAGCATAATCAACAAAGCAGAAGTAGAAGTTACCATATTTCAATGAAAAAAATAATCCAACTGTACCCATGCACCTCTTATTTTTGCATTCAGAGTTGCACATTCTTTTTCCCTTTCCCTGATGACATTCCTCAGTAGCATTTCTCTATTACTCATCTTTTTTCAATGTAACAGGTTTTGATTGATAACTGTTCTTCTCCTTTCATTTTACATTTTATTTTTGTACTTACTTGGATTTCTTTTGTTTTTCATAATTGATTTTTAAATTAAATATCTCATTTCATATGCTTGATTTTTCATGTTTTACTGTAAATATAATTTACTGTAAATTGTCACGAGTTCTGTTAAATCTCATATTATTGACATGTCATTCACTTGCAGATGTTCTTTTGTTCTTTTGCTGCATGGAAATTACATAAATTCAACACTAATCAAATTTTATATTCTGTGCAATTTTTGCATGAATGAATGAGTAACTGTTAAAGAAAGTTATAGGAGACCATGTTTATAATACGAACCCTTTAACATGGCTCAGAATGGTCACAGCTCCCTTCCAGCTTCATTCTCTCCCACAGTTTCCCTAGGATTTAGCTTTTATTTCGATCGTTTGAATTTGCCAAAACTGACTTCAGGGTCACCAAACCTGCTGGTCTATCTAGATGCGCTTCCTGTGCTATATTAACCTAGTTGTTGTGCATTCTTTACATGTCAAATATAATGAAAATTTATGAAACAGTTCATAAAGCCAAAGCTATGATTTTTCCAGTAGTGGTGCTAGAGAAGACTTTTGAGAGTCCCTTGAATTATAAGGAGATCAAGCCTATCAGTTCTAAACGAAACAAACCCTGAATATTCACTGGAAGGAGTGTTGCTGAAGCTGAAGCTCCAATACTTTGTCCACCTGATGCAAAGAGCTGACTCTTTTGAAAAGTCCCGGATTCTGGGAAAGATTGAAGGCAAAAGGAAAAGAGGGTAGCAGAGGATGAAATGGTTACATAGCATTACCAGTCGAATGGTCGTGAATCTGAGCACTCTCCAGGAGATAGTGAAGGACAGGGGAGCTTTGTATGCTCCAGTCTATGGGGTCAAAAAAGTCGGACTCAACTTCATGACTGAACAGGGACTGACATTTTAAAGATACTGTTTACTTTTTAAAACTTAAAAAAATTAGTAGTTAAATATGTGATTCATTCATAGAAGCAAAATATATTTTAATGGGGTGACTGATTTTGCAATGTTTGATATAATTGTTGTCTTCAATAAGCAAAAGTGTAAACATTTTTCAAAGTAGATTATGACCAAAAGAAGGTTTTACACTTGTGATTAATAAGATAAATATTTAAATCTTGAGCACAGCTGGTCAGATGTCAGGAAAAACTCATGTATGTATCATATTACAGTTTACCTCATATACTGACTGAAAGTCACTATTTAGTTAATTTTTAATCTATCATGAAAAGTACTTTATTTATAAAATAAAATCAATTTTTTTCAACTTGATCATTTTACATATGGGAAAAAAGGATTTCCTCATATCAGATTAATTTTTCAATGGTAGTTAATATAAATCAAGTGATAATTAAATCAGTCACATTATATAAAAGCATCAATATAGTCAATAGTATACTGATTATAAATGTTTGTTTATTTCAAAATTTAAAGGTTATGCATACATTTTTTTAAAAATAACTGATATTTCTGTGATATAACTTCCAACAGGTATGAAAAATTAGAGTTAAAACTATTAATTGCTAACTTTACAATATATATTTCCACTCAAAGGTATTGAGGAAATAAACTATTATGATATATGTACAGCAGGCATAAAGAAATGTGTTTAGCTAATATTCCCAAGAGCTAAGAATTATATGTATTATTATCTATTCCTGTAATTTGTAATAATAAAATATATATTATTTTGTATAAGTAGATTAGAGGAGGTTTCTGGATAACTTAATATTAAAGATGTCACTGTCATTGCAATTATTCTGTATTACTTTAATGTCTTTCTATTTATATGCTCATAAACTCCATAAGCAAGTATTGATACATGTTCCCCATAAAACAAAGGGATATGGTTCATAGGAGTGCTGAGCTCCTTTACAACCTCATGACATCTTAGACCCTGGTTGTTACCCATTTGATTGGAATATCCATGGTTCATAGGATTTATGGCTCCACTTTATTAGTGATGTGTCTTAGGAGTTATCCTATGGATGTGTTACCTTCTATTAATATTATAGTGCTTACAAACTATATCAGTTTATTTTCATGGGGCTTAAAATGTCCATAGCTAATGACGCAAAAATTCTTTATTGTTGTTTTAATACTTATTCCCTGGAATTTATAGATTGAATGACAGTTAATTATAAAATGTTTATTTTTTTTTTCTTATTGTAGTGGTCTGTACCACTAAACATCTTCATTTCTCCTACAATATTGTGCATGTGTGTTTAATTAAAAAAAAATGGTACAGGGTACATTCAAGTCAACATATGTGTTTTATTTTTAAAAAATTGAATTAGCAAGTGTAAAAAAACTGTTGACATTTTATCTCACAATATTTTATTTCATTTTGTTTTTGTATATATAACACACATATTAAAATAAAAATATTAACAAAATGTTATTCATACTCTCAGAAATTTCTAAAACATTACTTAGGTACTTTTCTGGAACACCATTTCTGCCGAAAGTGTTAAAAATGATTTTCATGTTTTTGTGATTAACTAAGCATTTAAAATTTTCATTTAGTTCAGTTCAGTTCAGTTCATTCACCCAGTCATGTCCAACTCTTTGTGACCCCGTTAACCACTACCAGGTCACCCTGTCCACCACCAACTCCCGGAGTTTACCCAAACTCATGTCCATTGAGTCAGTGATGCCATCAAACCATCTCATCCTATGTCATCCCCTTTTCCTCCTGCCCCCAATCCCTCCCAGCATCAGGGCTTTTTCAAATGAGTCAGCTCTTCACATCAGGTGGCCAAAGTATTGGAGTTTCAGCTTCAACATCTGCCCTTCCAATGAACATCCTTTAGGATAGATTGGTTTCATTTAGTAGGATACTTATTTTAATACTGTTTCCTACATTTGAATCTTTAATTTTTGTTTCCCTTTTTAAAGTAATTTTGTTATGCTTTTCTTAATTTTGTTTTGCTATTTTATACTTGAAAAAATGTTTAGTTTCTAAATTATATTATTTCTATTTTGCTCATATGAATGTTTGAAGCTGATGATTTTTCCATATACTGCAATTCACAATGCATGATGACTATCTCATTTTATCTTAGACATTTTGTACTTTCATTTCAAGGTAAATGATCTTCAGCAAAAAAATCAGTAATCACAGGAAATAAATTATAATTTTAACAAATGAAAGCTCTAATTTGAATTCCCAGTGAAATTTTAGTATACTGTATCCAAAAATAAGGACCTGTATTTTGAAAAACATGTCGAGGGGATTTTTCTGTGTTCCTGGATAGATATTGTAAAACTACAACAAAGTGCTATTTTTTTTTTTCTTACTATATTCCCTAAGTTTTCTCTTCTGGCTAGATTAAATATAGCAGACATTTTGAAGTAATATGATAAAGTTTAAGATCAAGAATGAGCATAGGGCTTAATATCAAAAAATAATTTAAAGCAATATTAAATGGCAAGGCAAGGTTTAAAAAGCTTTATTTTTATAGGATTCAGGCAATTTAAATTTTATGCAAGAGTATATTTAGCTCAAATTCAATTAAAAAATGACAACAAATTTTGGTTATTGGCTTAAATGCAAACAATTAAGGTTGGATATGCAAGTGATGCATAATCAAGACTAAAGCAACATTTCTATGATTCTCTTGGGCTTTCATCACTCATTGTGCTAGCGTAGGCTTCTGAGTTACTGAAGCAATTTCATATACCATATTTATATACCAAACTTTCAAGAAGAAGATCATTTGTGTCCCCAGATTTATCAGATAATGTTCTGATATCCACACTGAGCTTTACTCTTGTATCAACATACTGAACAGTACATCTCATCCCATCGATTGATTTAGGAGGGTGCATACAGAACCATTCACCATGAAAAGTCTGATATGATTAGTTTAGTTCAACGGGCTTCAATTACACTTTTATATTGGAATCACAGCTGAACAAAATATATTAAAGCTAGGAATGATCTCATAGATCTACTCAATTTCCAAACCTGAATTTCATTAAAAAAAAAAAAAAATTCTTTCAAAATACTCTGTTTTATAGCCTGGACTGATAGCCCTTAGATTTAGATTTAGTCCTTTAGAGAGAACACATAACTGTGGATCAGATTTAATCCCATCTCAATGAAATCTAAAGTTTGGCTAGAGAGAAAGTAGAGCTTTCTTTACTTTTCTCAATAGTAGGAGAGAATAATCAACTTGTAAATACTTTAGTTCATATGGAGCAACATAATTTATCATTTGATCACTATTTCTTCACTATTTGACTTCCTTGTTTGCTTCCCTGATGGCTCAGATGGTAAAGAATCTGCTTGCAATGCAGGAGACCTGGGTTTGATCCCTGGGTTGGGAAGATCCCCTGGAGAAGGGCATGGCAACCCACTCCAGTACTGTCTGGAGAATCACCATGGACAGAGGAGCCTGGTGGGCTCCAGTTCATTGGGGTCACAAAGAGTCAGACATGATTAAGCAACTAAGCACAAGCGCATTCCTTCTTTAGTCATGTATAGTGTGTGGTTAACTTACTTCTGGAATCTTTGCAAAGCCATCGCAAGATGCAATATTTAGATATTTTCCATATTTCTATTAAGCTAAAGTTTTGCAAAGACTGGTTGATTTGTTTTAATGTATATTTGAGAAATTATATGAAAACAAATTAAATGATGCAGTTTACAATCATTATGCTCTACCACTGTTTATATTTTGACAGTAATAAATTATGGTATCAATACTCATATGGGATACAAATCCAAAGGAAATTTATATTCATTTCAAATTGCATGTTCCTGAATTATTAAAGTGTTCACTTGTTTTTTTAATATTCACATTTTAAAGATTTTCTTAATTTAAAAATATCAGTAAAAGAGAATTTATGCATTGTGCTTTTAGCTTGGGAAAAAATGCTATATCAGTATGAAGAGTTTGATAAGCACACTGAATTTTTTATCACATCAAAAAGTATGTTTTGCCCTGTGTGCTATATTCTATGGGCTTTTGCTGGTGATACTGTTGTAAAATTCTCCATGATCTAAAAATGGCCTTGAAGTTCTTTTGCTCCAGTTGCAAATCTATTAATAGAATGGGCAGAGAATTGTGATGGTTCATTGCTTTCAGCTGATGGAGGGGAATGAAAAGACCTCTTACTTTCAAAGTGGCATTGAAGCAAAATTGCCTCAGACATTCAGACATGGAGTAAAGTAAAAATAGGATTTATTCTTTTTTCTCAAGGCCTGAGAAGGAAGAACATCTCTCTAAAAAATGCAAATATTTCATAAATTTTAAGTTTTGAAACAATTTCAGATGATTTAAATAAAGTAAGAGTGGTAGGACTGTGTAGTTAGTATCTAAATACAATCAGGAGCTACAATTTGTATATAAACCTAAGGTTGCTACTTTGTGGCCCAATAAATTTCACTGCAGGATGAATTCCAAATTATATAGGCTTCAAGTTTTCCTACCAACTCTCTATTATATAATAGTTTTGAAAACCATTTATTTAGATTTAAAATGTCCAGCATCTATTTTTACTTAAATAAGTATAATTTTATGTGACAAATCACACATTATGGAAGATTTGAATATAAAAATAATTTGAATAGCTACATATCAAAACATGCCAAATTGTAAAGTCTGTCTCCAAAAGGGAGTTTTAGACCAATTTTGATGTGAAAATGTAATAAGTAGAGAAATTAATTTACTCTTTATACACAACACTACATATGTAGTTAACTCAATCTATTTTAGAAATATAGAAATTTTTGTGTCTTTTTACTTTTAAATCTTTGACCATCATATATTAGGTTGAGAACAGAAAACAGTATCTGCTTGCAAAGTCGTAACCTAAGAAATGTAAGTTAACATAAAAAGAAAACAATTAGTAACTGCGAAAATAGAGAAAGTCAAACTGGAAATAAGAAATAGTGATAAAATTACTTGAATCATGTCCCCACCATAGTGAGACATAGGTTATTTTTCAAAATGAAGATAAACACACAAACACATGGACATTCATGTGCAGATTGTACTTGATTTTATATATTAAATATATTAAATGTTACTAAATATATTAAAAGTTCCAAAATGTAGAGACTTCATAAGATGCCAAATAATTCTTTCTGGTGAGTAATCTCTATGGCATTTTGTGGAAGCACAATGACTGATAAACAGAGGACTACTTCCCTGTTGGCTTAGAGAGTAAAGCATCTGCCTACAATGCAGGAGGCCCAGGTTTAATCCCTGGGTCAAGAAGACCTCTTGGAGAAGGAAATGGCAACCCATTCCAGTATTCTTGCCTGGAAAATCCCATAGACAGAGGAGCCTGGTAGGCTACAGTCCATGGGGTCACAAAGAGTCAGACACAACTGAGCGACTTCACTTTCACACTCTGAAGTGGACTCATACCAATCACAGATCTCACCTGAGTGTGAAATACACTAGTGTATTGCTTTCCTATTGCTGTTGCAACAAATTACCAAAAATGAAGGGTCTTAAGACAAAGCAAATGGGCTGTCTTACAGTCTAGTAGTCAGAAGTCTGAAATAGGTTTACCAGGGATAAAACCAAGGTGTCAGCAGAGCTATGTATTTTTCTAGAAGCTCTGCAGGAGAATCTGTTCAGTGCCTTGCCCAGCTCTATCAGCTGCCTCCATTCCTCAGATTGTGTCTGCATCTTCATGATCTCTGCCTCCATCAGGATATTTTTCTTCACTACTGATCCTCTTGTTTTCCTCTTATGAGAACTCTTACAATTACAGTATGGTGTCTCCTTTAAAAAGCTGAAAATAGAACTACCATGTAACCCACTACTGGGCATATACCTTGAGAAAACCATAATTCAAACAAGCGCAGGCACCTCAATGTTTATTACAGCACCATTTATTATATAATAGACAGGACATGGAAACAACCTACATGTCCATCAACAGAGGAATGGATAAATAAGATATGGTACACACAAACAATGGAATATTACTCAGCCATAAAAGGAATGGAGTTTGTAGAGACATGGATGGAACTAGAGACTGTCATATGCAGTGAAGAAAGTCAGAAAGAGAAAAACAAATATTGTATATTATTTCATATACACAGAATCTGAAAAAAAATGGCATAGATGCTTTTATTTAAAAATCAGTAATAGAAACAAGAATGTAGAGAACAAACATATGTATATCAAGGTGGGAAGGCGGGGTGGGATGAATTGGGAGATCGAAATTAACATATATATTAATACACTATTGATACTATGTATAAAATAGCTAACTAATGAGAGCATACTGTATAGTACAAGGAACTCTACTCAGTGTTCTCTGGTGATGTAAATGGGAAGAAAATTATAAAGAGGGGGTATATGTATACATAGAGCTGATTCACTTTATAGTACATTTGAAACTACCACAACATTGTAAAGCCACCATACTCCAATAATTTTTAAAAGAATTTTTGTGATTGCCTTGAACAAATCTGGATATTCAAGAATAATGTTGAGAGAGATGGATAGCAACAGGAACTCTCATTTGCTTCTGTGGAAATGCAAGATGGTATAGCCACTTTGGCAGACAAGTTGGCAGTTTCTTATAAAACTAACACACTCTTACCATATAATCTGGCCATCACACTTCTTGATATTAATACTTACTCCAATGAGTTGAAAACTTGTGTCCATACAAAATCTGTATGATGATAGTGGCTTTATCCTTAATTGCCAAAACTTGGATCCAAATATGTCTTCAGTAGGTGAATGGATAAATTAACTATGGTACATCTAGAGTATGGAATATTATTTGACACTAAAAAGAAATGTACTATCATGAAATTAAAAGGGAACAAAATTGGGCCACTTGTAGAGATTCAGATTGACCTAGAAACTATTACACAGAGTGAAGTAAGTCAGAAAGAGAAAAGCAAATATCATATATTGATGCATATAGGTGGAATCTAGAGAAGTGGCACATCTGAACCTACTTGCAAAGCAGAAATAGAAACACAGATGTAGAAAACAAATGTACGGACACCAAGGAGGGGGAGGGAGGGTGAGATGAATTGAGACATTGAGATTGACATATACACTCTGGTATGTATGAAATAGGTCTAGTTAGAGCCTCCTGTATAGCACAAGGAAATTTGCACCCTGTGGTGACCTAGATGGAAGGGAAATACATCCTGATTCACTTCATTATACAGCAGAAACTAGCACAACACTGTGAAGCAAGAATACCCCAATAAATTAAATGGGGAGGGAGGTGGGAGGTGGGTTCATGTTTGAGAACGCATGTACACCTGTGGTGGATTCATGTCAATGTATGGCAAAACCAATACAGAATTGTAAAGTAAAATAAAGTAAAAATAAATAAAAAAAATTTTTTTTTAATAAATTGAATCAAACTGACAAAAAAAAAAAAGACATGGGAAAACCTGAATGCATAATTCTAACTCAGAGAAGTCAGTCTGGAAAGAATACTTTATGTATTGTTTCAACTACATGACATTCTGGGAAAGGCAAAACTATGGAGACAGTAAAAGTTTAATGCTTGCCAGGGACTGTGGGGGAAGAAAAAATGAATAGTTTGTGCACAAAGCATTTTTTAGGACAATAAAACTATTCTGTATGATACCACAATGATGAATATGTATCATTATATATTTGTCAAAATCCATAGCATTTACAATGCCAAAAATAAACTGCAATGTAAACAAAGGATGTTGAGTGATAGGTCAGTGTCAGTTTGTCAGTTGTGACAAATTTACCACTCTAGTGTGAGGTGTTGATAGGGAGACTTTGCCCTCTGTGTGGGGGTAGGGAGCTTATGGGAAATCTCTATACTTCTAAATTTTGCCATGAACCTAATACTGTCCTAAGTAGCCATTGTTGTGTTGTTGTTATGTAAGCATTCAGTCATGTCTGACTCTTTGGGACACCTTGGACTGAAGGCCACAAGGTTCTTCTGTCCATGGAATTCTCCAGGCAAGAATACTGAAGTGGGTTGCCATTCCCTTCTCCAGAGGATCTTCCTGACTCAGGGATCGAACTTGGATCTCCTGCACTGGATGAGGATTATTTACCATCTGAGCCACCAGAGAAGCCCCAAACTGCCATAAAATGACATCAATTTAAGCAGACAATCAAGATAAGGATTTTTTTTTAAATCTCAGTAAATGGCTATATATAGAAATGAGGAGCCTTCCCAGGTGGCCCAGTGGTAAAGAATCCAGTGCAGGAGACAAATAGAGATGTGATTTGATCCTTGGGTTGGAAAGATCTCCCAGAGTAGAAAATGGCAACCCACTCCAGTATTCTAGCCTGGAGAATCCCATGAGCAGAGGAATCTGGAATTTGGCAGGCTGCAGTCCATGGGTCACAAAGAGCTGGAGATAACTGAGTGAGTGAGCATGCTGCTGCTGCTAAGTTGCTTCAGTCGTGTCTGACTGTGTGCGACCCTCTGGACAGCAGCTCACCAGGCTCCTCTGTCCATGGGATTTTCTAGGCAAGAATATTGCAGTGGGTTGACATTTTCTTCTCCAGTGATTGAGCATGCACACATAGAAATAAGGAAGCAAAACATCTGAATTTGTTCCTACTGAGTTTCCTTTCCATGTAGCCAGAGCAAAAGACATAGTGGCTGAGGCAATGTTAACCCAGAAAGTTCAATTTATTGTATACAATGACTAAAATTACAGATGTTCATAATGCAGCTTGTTGGAAAAAGGTATTTGCTATGACCAGTGTGTTCTCTTGACAAAACTCTGTTAGCCTTTGCCCTGCTTCATTCTGTACTCCAAGGCCAAATTTTTCTGTTACTCTAGGTATTTCTTTACTTCCTACTAATGCATTCCAGTCCCCTGGGAAAGACTGAAGTTGGGAGGAGAAGGGGACGACAGAGGATGAGATAGTTGGATGGCATCATAGAATTTGACCAAGCTCCAGGAGTTGGTGATGGACAGGGAATCCTGGCGTGCTGCAGTCCATGGGGTCACAAAGAGTTTGAACACGACTAAGCGACTGAACTGAACTGAATGAAACTAGGCTATAGTCCCTGAAACTTACAGAGAAGACAGATTCAATTAATTTATTTGTATCTAAACTAAGTTATTTCCTACAGATCGCAGAATTTGCTGTGAAGTTCAAATTAAACCCCTTTCTCAGAATTGTTCTTAGGAGGGAGCACCTAGAAAATAGATTGCTACATGCTTTGCATAAAGCTTTACCATTATTTAGAGGAAACAGTTCAAAAGCTGAGAAAATCATAACAAAAATAAAGAACTATTATTGGAACTAGAAGAGATCAATGTCAGTATGATTTTAATTTCTATATAGAGATTATACTACAGATGTTTACAATGAATTGATTATGAAAAATAACTGTTATCTTTTTTATTTTTGCAATTAAATTTTAAAATATTTTATCTTCCTTCATAATCTTTATAAGCAGAGATTTTCTAAAATCCTACTGCAAGATAAATATATGAAAATAATATAGACAAAAATTAATGAGCTTAAATATTCTTTTAAACTTACAATTTTAAAGGGTATTTTCTTCCCTTAAAATTAGCAGATTGACCAGTAATTTGAGTAAAACAAAAGGGACATATTGTGTTAAATAAAAAAATGTTGGACTTTCCAGTGAGTTTTCATACAGCCACATCAAATTTAAAATATTAACTTTAGAGAGCAAAAGAAAAATATTAGAAAATGTGGGTGAACATATTATCTTAACATAAGAATGTTTTAAAATGTATGTGCATTTAATTGAAGATTTATAAATGAACACATTTCATAGCTTCTGTACTACAAATGCTATCAAAATACCAAAACAGAAAATAATTTTAAACAAATTATGAATAATTTAATAACAGTATTTCAGATTAATTATGAAGATTAAAATGAACAAAATAGAAGACATAATTTATGTAATAAATAATTTAATAAATACATGAAATTTTATTCCATTAATAAATAATCATAGAAGTAAAATTTTGAAAATAAATATATTTCTATAATGATGACAAAGATGAAACAATAGTAGCCAACACTCATGAAAAATCAATTATGTTTTAATTGAACACATTGCTTAATCAATGAACCTCATGCTTTATGTTTCCACTTTATAATGATGAGTATATCTTATTAGTTGAAATAAAATGTAAAAAATCTATTAATTATACCCTAACAATTATTTGTTAATCTCTCTTCTTCATTATGGAAATTATTTTTATATACTCTACTCTCCTATTTTACTGTTTTTGATCTTTCGACTTATATTTTCCTTTTGTGTTTCATATATTTGATATTTTTTCCTTATGTTCTGCTTTTATTTTTGCTGATTTATTACCAGGTTGAAAATCAAATTATAGTGAACAGAAAGCCTACACATGGAAAGTTTTGTAGCAATAGAAAATTTTCTCAGAAATTAATATCTGGAAATAAATTGTATATTTAATATAGAA
The DNA here is from genome assembly GCF_023091745.1 of Budorcas taxicolor. Taxonomy (NCBI): domain Eukaryota; kingdom Metazoa; phylum Chordata; class Mammalia; order Artiodactyla; family Bovidae; genus Budorcas; species Budorcas taxicolor. The sequence continues at coordinate 48,301,770 of NC_068929.1, read as the reverse complement.
ATTATGAAAGACACAAGACTGTATTTTAATATATTTGTCAAAACTTGAAGATAGATGTCATTAGTATGTTTACTTCTATTATAAAGATTCTCTAACCTCTTTTGCAGCTTTAATGATGTATAGTAAGCAAATAAAATCATAAGATGTTTTAGGTGTAGATATAAATAATATTGGATACATATACATTTTGATAGGGTTCCACCCATCTAGTTAATTATCACACAATATATAACATGTATAATGTATGTTTAAAAGCATTTAAGTTATATTCTCTTACTAAATATTGATATTGTTTTATTCCTAATAAATGCTTATGTTTTTTATATCCCTTTTGTAAATTTAAATATCCCCATTTCTTCTAACATACTTATTTTTCCCCTTTTACATTACTGAACTTACATCAATATTGACACATCTTCTTTTTTCCTCATGTGTAATGTATTTTTCCTTTTATGGTTATCTATGCTCTCTGTCACACACTCATCTCTGTCATTTGTAAACAGTATAGTTGGGTTTTGTTTTATATTGCAGTTTGAGAATATATGCCTTTAATTGGGTCTCATTTTCTTTAAGGGTTTCTCTGGTGGCTCAGAGCTAAAGAATCCACCTGCTAATGCAGGAGACAGCGCTTCAGTCCCTGGGTCAGGAAGACGCTCTGGAGAAGGAAATGGCAAGCCTTTCTAGTATTCTTGCCTGGAGAATCCCATGGAAAGAGGAGCCTGGTGTGCTACAGTTCATGCCATCACAGAATTGAACACAACAACTGAGCATTCACATAATTCCTTTAATGAAACAAACACACATAGAAGCTGAAATTTAGAGCTAATTCTTCTTTTTCACCCCCTTTCTCTTCTGCCACTGTCCTCTTTACTACCCTATCTTTCCACTCCTCTCATTCTCCTTATGCTATCAAAATCATTGTGTAACTTCCAACTTGAATGAAATACAAATCATTCCCTAATTTTATATCTAGACAGCCTTTTTTCTGAAATTTGTCTTCTTAAAAACATTGTTTTTTTCAACATTTATATCTAAATTATGGCTGAAGTGAAGTGTGAGTAAATCTTAATTAATTTATTCCTACATGCAATCCAAATCTACATTTCCACTGTTGCCTTGGTCATTTAACCTATTAAGAACCTCCCATCAATACATCAGTAGTTTTTTCAAATTAATTCTGGTTCTATTCAAGCCTATCTGTTCCACAGGAAAGACAAAGTGATCTTCACAAAACAAATATATTATCTAATTACTTTCTCTGTTTTAAACACTTATAATTGAACCCAATTGCGATCAGGGTTAAATAAAAATTCTTAACTTTGCCACTATGCCTTGCTTACCCCTGTTGGCTAATCCTTCTCAGTGCATGCATGCTAGTTCATGAGTGACTCTGTGCAACCCTATGGACTGTAGCCCACCAGGCTTCTATGTCCATGGGATTCTCCAGGCATGAATATTGGAGTGGGTGGCCATGCTCTCCTCCAAGGGATCTTCCCCACCCAGGAAGCAAATCAGCAAATAAGGTATTGACAGGCAGATTTTTACTCATTCTTTAGAACCAATTTTGCAGTTTGAACTCTTGGATCCCAATCCAAAACTAGGGTACAACTTTATGTTAATTTTATCTATTGGCATATATTTGCCATTTATAGCATTTATAATCCGAGTATGTGTGCATACTCAGTCATGTTCAACTGTTTATGATCCCATGTTCTGTACCCCACTAAGCTCCCCTGCCAATGGAATTTTCCAAGCAAGAACTGGAGTGGGTTGCCATTTCCTCCTCCAAAGAATCTTCCTGACACAGGGATAAAGTTCATGTCTCCTGCATCTCCTGCTTTGGCAGGCAAATTGTTTACCACTGAGCCACTCTGCTAGATTTAAACACCTGAGATGTTTATAAGAGCTCTTACAGTAACTTACCGTCATGTTGGAAATATTGAAACTGGCTGTCTGGGTGATTTAAAGTCTCTCATTCTTTATCTTGGCCTATTTTATATAATGAAACATAAGAAAATTTTTATTACAAAATTCAGTTCAGTTCGGTCAGTCATGTCTGACTCTTTGTGAACCCATGGACTGCAGCATGGCAGGCCTCCCTGTCCATCACCAACTCCCAGAGCTTGCTCAAACTCATGTCCATTGTGTCAGGGATGCCATCCAACCATCTCATCCTCTGTCATCACCTTCTCCTCCTGTCCTCAATCTTTTCCAGCATCACAGTCATTTCCAATGAGTCAGTTCTTCACATCAGGTGACCAAAGTATTGGAACTTCAGCTTCAACATCAGTCCTTGCAATGAATATTCAGGAGTGATTTCCTTTAAGATTGATTAGTTTGATCTCCTTGCAGTCCAAGGGACTGTCAAGAATCTTATTCAACACCACAGTTCAAAAACATCAATTCTTTTGTGCTCAGCTTTCTTTATGTTCCAACTCTCACACCAATACATGACTACTGGAAAAATCATAGCTTTGACTAAGCAGACCTTTGTCAGCAAAGTAATGTCTCTGCTTTTCAATATGCTGTCTAGGTTGGTCATAGCTTTTCTTCCAAGGAGAAAATATCTTTTAATTTCATGGTTTCCGTCATCATTTGAGGTGACTTTGGAGTCCAAGAAAACGAAGTCTGTCACTGTTTCCATTTTTTCCCCATCTGTTTGTCATGAAGTGATGAGACTAGATGCCATGATCTTCATTTTTTGAATGTTGAGTTTTAAGACAACTTTTTCACTCTTCTCTTTCACTTTCACCAAGAGGCTTTTTAGTTTCTCTTCACTTTCTGCCATAAGGGTGGTGTCTTCTGGGTTTCTGAGGTTATTGATATTTCTCCTGATACTCTTGATTCTAGCTTGTGCTTCATCTAGTCCAGCATTTTGCATGATGTACTCTGCCTATAATTTAAATAAACAAAGTGACAATAATCAGTTTTGAATACTCTTTTCCCAATTTGGAACAAGTCTGTTTTTCTATGTCCATTTTTTGTGTTTGTTGTTGTTGTTGTTGTTGTTCTGTGAATTCTTGCCACCTCTTAATATCTACTGCTTCTGTTAAGTCCATACCATTTCTGTCCTTTATTGTGACTATCTTTGCATAAAATGTTCCCTTGGTATCTCTAGTTTTTTAAGAGATCTCTAGTCTTTCCCATTCTATGTTTTCCTCTATTTCTTTGCACTGATCTCTTAAGAAGGTTTTCTTATCTCTCCTTATTATTCTCTGAAACTCTGCATTCAGATGGATATATCTTTCCTTTTCTCCTTTGTCTTTTGCCTCTCTTCTTTCCTCAACTATTTGTAAGGCTTCCTCAGACCACCATTTTGGCTTTTTGCATTTCTTCTTCTTGGGGATGGTTTTGATCACTGCCTCCTGCATGATGTTAAAAACACCTGTCTATAGTTCTATAGGCACTCTAGCCATCAGATCAAATCCCTTGAGTCTATTTGTCACTTCCACCATATAATCATAAAGGATTTAATTTAGGTCATATCTGAAGGACCTAGTGGTTTTCCTATTTTCTTCAATTTAAGCCTGAATTTGGCAATAAGGAGTTCATGATCTGAAGCACAGTCAGCGCCCAGTCTTGTTTTTGCTGACTCTATAGAGCTTCTCCATCTTATGCTGCAAAGAATAAAATCAATCTGATTTGAGTATTGACCATCTGGTGATTTTCATGTGTAAAGTCTTCTCTTGTCTTGTTGGAAGAGGGTGTTTGCCATGACCAGTGTGTTCACTTGGCAAAATTCTGTTAGCCTTTGCCCTGATTCATTTTGTTCTCTAAAGCCAAATTTGCCTGTTACTCTAGGTAGCTTCCTAGACTTCCTTGACTTCCTACATTCCAGTCCCCTATGATGAAAAAGGCTTTTTTTATTGGTGTTAGGTATAGAAGGTCTTGTAGGTCTTCACAAAACCATTCAACTTCAGCTTCTTTGGCATTAGCGGTTGGTGTGTAGACTTGGATTACGCTGATATTGAATGGTTTTCTTTGGAAAGGAATAGAGATCATTCTGTCTTTTTTTAGATTGCAACAAAGCACTGCATTTTGGAGTCTTTTCTTGACTATGAGGGCTACTCCATTTCTTCTATGGGATTCTTGCCCACAGTAGTAGATATAATGATCATCTGAGTTACATTTGCCCATTCCCGTCCATTCCAATCATTTCACTGATTCCTAAAATGTTTATTTTCACTCTTGCCATCTCCTCTTTGATCACTACTGATTTACCTTGATTCATGATCTAACATTCCAGGTTCCTATGCAATATTGTTCTTTACAGCATCGAACTTTACTTCCATCATCAGCTTTTTTGTTTTTTATTTTTTGTTTTTCCTTTGCTTTGGCTCCCTCTGTTCATTATTTCTGGAGGTATTTCTCCACTCTTCTCCAGTAGCATATTTCGTACCTACCAACCTGGGAAGTGAAAGTGCTGCACTCAATATACCAGCAAATTTGGAAAACTCAGCAATGGCCACAGGACTGGAAAAGGTCAGTTTTCATTTCAATCCCAAAGAAAGGCAATGACAAAGAATGCTCAAACTACCACACAATTACCTCATCTCACATGTTAGTAAAGTAATGCTCAAAATTCTCCAAGCCAGGCTTCAGCAATACGAGAACCATGAACTTCTAGGTGTTCAAGCTGGTTTTAGAAAAGGCAGAGGAACCAGAGATCAAATTGCCAACATCTGCTGGATCATGGAAAAAGCAAGAGAGTTCCAGAAAAACACCTATTTCTGCTTTATTGATGATGCCAAAGCCTTTGACTGTGTGGATCACAATAAACTATGGAAAATTCTGAAAGAGATGGGAATACCAGACCACCTAACCTGCCTCTTGAGAAATCTGTATGCAGGTCAGGAAGCAACAGTTAGAACTGGACATGGAACAACAGACTGGTTCCAAATAGGAAAAGGAGTATGTCAAGGCTGTATATTGTCACCCTGCTTATTTAACCTATATGCAGAGTACATCATGAGAAATGCTGGACTGGAAGAAACACAAGCTGGAATCAAGATTTCCAGGAGAAATATCAATAACCTCAGATATGCAGATAACACAAACTTTATGGAAGAAAGTGAAGAGGAACTAAAAGGTGATGAAAGTGAAAGAGGAGAGTGAAAAAGTTGGCTTAAAGCTCAACATTCAGAAAACGAAGATCATGGCATCTCGTCCCATCACTTAATGGGAAATAGATGGGGAAAAAGTGAAAAGAGTGTCAGACTTTATTTTTAGGGGCTCCAAAGTCACTGCAGATGGTGATCATAGCCATGAAATTAAAAGGTGTTTACTCCTTGAAAGGAAAGTTATGGCGAACCTAGATAGCATATTGAAAAGCAGAGACATTACTTTGCTGACTAACGTCCATATAGTCAAAGCTATGGTTTTTCCAGTAGTCATGTATGGATGTGGGAGTTGGACTGTGAAGAAAGCTGAGCGCTGAAGAATTGATGCTTTTGAACTGTGGTGTGGAGAAGACTCCTGGGAGTCCCTTGGACTGCAAGGAGATCCAACCAGTCCATTCTAAAGGAGAATTGCCCTGGGTGTTCTTTGGAAGGAATGATGTTAAAGCTGAAATTCCAGTACTTTGGCCACATCATGCAAAGAGTTAACTCACTGGAAAAGACTCTGATGCTGGAGGGATTGGGTCCAGAGGAGAAGGGGACAACAGAGGATGAGATGGCTGGATGGCATCACTGACTCGATGGACGTGAGTGAGTGAACTTCGGGAGTTGGTGATGGACAGGGCAGCCTGGCGTGCTGGGATTCATGGGGTCACAAACAGTCAGACACAACTGAGTGACTGATCTGAACTGAACAAAACCTGCGGAGTTTATCTTTCAGGGTCATATCTTTTTGCCTGTGCATACTATTCATGAGTTTCTCAAGACAACAATGCTGAAGTGGTTTGCCATTCCCTTCTCCAATATTAGAAACTTAGTTGCAATAAACAGTGTTAGAGTTGCTGTTACACTTGACATGTGATTATCATAGAGTGAAACCTTTTAAACTCTGCAATATTGCTTTGAAGAGTTTGTAATATGACTATTGATATTTATTAATGGAAAAATCATACAGTACCATATGCACGTTTTAAAAATAGTTTTTAAGGAAGCAATGAGACAAGGGGATGGTTTTCTTAAGGGATTGATTAGCAGACAATTTGATTTGGCTACATACAGGAGTGTGGCCTGCAGATGAGAGCTACGTGGAAATTATAATATCTAATTATTTGTCATTTAATTTTTTGGTAATATAATTTGCAGCAATGTATTTGAGTCTTCAAAATCACCACATATGTTCATTAACACATTTTGAGACTTCATCCATGTTTCTAGGTCCTCTAAAAGAAGTGGATGACTTTCACAGGATAAAGGTTATTTTCTAGCATAGGGGAAGATCTGAAAAAAACTCCAATATAAAAATTAAAGATAGAAATACCATACTCCCAATATTTCATATTTTATGGCATTACTGTTTGTGTTTGGGACAGACTCAAAATCTATTTTTATTATGCTTTCTGAGATGGCACTTTGAATTTAAGCCCCATTTTCCATGGCTTATAGCTTTTCCACTGAGTACCTTTGGGGATAAACTTCATCATGCTGGTTCTTAACCTAAAATGAAATAATTCAGGAAGTTTGAAGGAAATGCATTTCCTCGTTTTTTATTTAAGTAACCAAAGGGAAATTATTTTTTTGGTGTTCAAAAATAGTAAGCACTATTATTGAATAATTCATAAGGACTTGTGATTTTGACTACATATGTTTATAATATAATTTTTTCTGTAAGAGATACATAACTATTTAAAATCACTTACACAAAATAATGAAATATAATCTATTTGTAAATATAATACACCTCTCTATGATCTTCCAAATCCATCAGAAGTTCTGAAATATAGGCTTTATGGAAAGGACTCCTGTATTGAATCAATATGGAATAATCATATCGGCAGGAATGACTAACTCCTTAATAAAGAGACAGAATTTCATGGTTATTTAAATGATGTCTCAGTGGTTTATACCAACTGTCAAAATAAACCATTCTTTCATTTTAAATGTGTATGAAAATAAAGTGAAAGTGAAAGTTGCTCAGTCATGTCCGACTTTTTGCGACCTCATGGACTATACACAGTCCACAGAAATCTCCAGACCAGATTATTGGTGTGAGTAGCCTTTCCCTTCTCCAGGGGATCTTCCCAATCAGATTCTTCACCATCTGAGTCACAAGGGAAGTCTGATATATAAGGCTATTTTTAAATATCCATTTGCACAAAATCAGACTTTGAAAGAGTAGTAAAGTGAAAAGTCATAAAGGATAAAAATGGCCAAGACTCATGTAAGGAAATACTTATACTCTATATAAGTATATGCTTATAATTGCCAATGAAACCATTAATTAATAAAAAACAATTACCTTTCTAGAAGTGCTCAATTAATATTATAGTTAGCAATAATTGATTACAGACATTATCCACTTAAGAAAGAAAGAAATAATTTTAACCAGAGACAAGGTAGTCCAACTACACATAAACTGTATTTGTGTCTTCATTAAACACATTATGTATATAGTGTGTGTACCTACCTATGTATCTATATGTAGCTAAAATATACTGTATACATGCAATTAATAAACAATTAAGAATCTTCTGATTGGAAGGACTTATGCTGAAGCTGAAGCTCCAATTCTTTGGCCACCTGATGCAAAACCTGACTCATTAGAAAAGACCTTGATGCTGGAAAGATTGAAGGCAGGAGGAGGAGGGGACAATAGAGGACAAAATGGCTGGATGGCATCACTGACTTAATGGGCATGAGTTTGAGCAAGCTCTGGGAGAAGGTGAAGGACAAGGAATCCTGGTGTGTTGCAGCCCATGGGGTTGCCAAGAGTCAGACATGACTGAGAGACTGAACAACAACAAAAGGAAGTGTATACAGAGTTAAATATAGATGTATATATGTTTTAGTTGTCATCTAATTCTATTTTATAGTGTTTTTTTAATTTCTGGAAAAATAGCTTCAATTGGGTTAATTTAGTGATAGTTGCTCTAAAAAATTAGTATTTAATAACTCTCCTAATCATATTGCTAAGTAAACACACACACAAATGTACACAAACATATTTTTATAAATTCACAACTGATTTATTTATTTTTATTATATGTATTTTCTCAAAATTACTTTTATAAAGAAAGGTAAGTTTTTGAGAAGCTATTTTCATCTGAAGTTATTTTGTCTTATATATACTATACTGGAGGAAAAGATACGTATTGAAAATTAATAAACAGTTAATAACAGGAAGTAAAAAAGATAAGTGTTTTTGGACCCAATGAAATAAGAAAATGAGTCACTTTTAAGAACATAGAAACTTTAGTACTTAATCTTACAGAATTAATGGAGACTTATAATGTAGAAAATGGAGGAAGTCACTGTTTCTGTCTAGCCTGTTCACTGTAGCAAACAATCAAACAATATTTCTGATCTCTTTTTCTTTCTTTTTTTAACGAGGTTTCAGAATACAGTATTTCCAGGTAATCTCCTATCCAAGTACTAACCAGATACAATCATGCTTAACTTCCAAGATTAGACAAGATTGGGTGTGTTCAGACTGGTGCAGCTGCAGACTTATGAAGTTTGTTTTTAATGGATGCTTATGCACATATTATTAAATCAGAGTGAAAAAAGGTAGAAAATTGGTAATATTGGCAATATTCCCTGGACTCTGAATTGGGTCATTTCTAGATTTTAACTTAAGTTTCTTTTCTTTGTGACTGACTACAAGGGTGCAATTAAGTACTTTAATCATGCTTTTCCTACTTAAGGGATTTACTTTCAAAATTCCAATTTTACTTTGAAATACCTTACTGAATGGTTTTCCCTTAAAACTGATTAAAATATATTTTAAAAGACTGTAAATTTGAGCCTACCTCTGCCTAATTAATTCCCTTTGCTATTCAGTAGCATCTTGCATTTGTGTCATCATCATCGTCATATGTCAATTTTTGGCTCATACTGGCAGTTTGCATTTATTGATATTCAGCAATGTTTAGGTCTTGCTCAGTATGAACTGCCAAAAACTTTTATGATCTGAAGCAAAGTAACTGACACTGCCCAAGTGCCATCAGTTCAGTTCAGTTCAGTCACTCAGTTGTATTGCACTCTTTGCGACCCCATGAATCGCAGCACTCCAGGCCTCCCTGTCCATCACCAACTCCCGGAGTTCACTCAGACTCATGTCGATCGAGTCAGTGATGCCATCCAGCCATCTCATCCTCTGTTGTCCCCTTGTCCGCCTGCCCCCAATCCCTCCCAGCATCAGAGTCTTTTCCAATGAGTGAACTCTTCACATGAGGTGGCCAAAGTACTGCAGTTTCAGCTTTAGCATCATTCCTTCCAAAGAAATCCCAGGGCTGATCTCCTTCAGAATGGACTGGTTGGATCTTCCTGCAGTCCAAGGGACTCTCTTGCAGTCCAAGGGACTAAATGGACATTTGTTGGCAAAGTAATGTCTCTGCTTTTGAATATACTATCTAGGTTGGTCATAATTTTTCTTCTTGGCCATATTTCAATCTACTCAAAGTAGACCATGAGGAATACTACTAGAATTTAGGAGACTAAGTGATATGACACTGTGTATTATGATACTCTGTAGCTAGTGGTGGCAGTGAGGAAGGTTGACTGTTTCCAAAGCCTCTGAGTAACTCTCAGAATAAGTTCTGAGATTTAAGGTTTCAGCTCAAAATATTGTTGCTGGCCTTAAAAATATATTTAACTTTGGTATCTGCAGGGCCGGCAGAGTTAATAATCAGTTAACTTCATGGCTTCTGTAAGACTGTCAAGGGAATGTCATGGGATTTATTAGGAAGGAAAAGGACTGTGTAAAATTAGGTGAAAAAAAAAAAAAGTGTGTTCTTTGGTGAATCTGTTAATTCTAACACACACATGACGCTAAATGGCCTTTGTTGGGGAAGAAGCCCAGGTGCCTTTGTGAGGCTACAGAAGTAGCTGTTTAGTCTCTGGATTAGATGTTTTAGTTGTTTTCATTGCTTAATACCTGGGTTCGGAAGACCCTCTGGAGTAGGAAATTGCAACCCACTACAATATTCTTGCCTGGAAAATTCCATGGGTAGAGATGCTTGGTTGGCTACAGTCCATGGGGTGGCAAATAGCTGGCCGTGACTGAAGATGCACACACATTGTTTTCCAGATAAGCTATGAGGGAGAATTGGGAGTCACCAAATGTCTTTCTTGCAGAGAGAGGTGTTTCCTTTCTCTAAACCTGCTCCACAAAGAACGTTCTCTGTTCTCTGATCCTGCTTCCAGTCATTCTCATGAATACCTGATGAGAGAAAAAGATAGTAGACCTTGTTCAGTTCAGTTCAATTGCTCAATTGTGTCCGACTCTTTGTGACCCCATGGACTGCAGCACACCAGGCCTCCCTGTCCATCATCAACTCCCAAAGTTTAATCAAACTCATGTCCATTGAGTCAGTGATGCCATCCAACCATCTCATCCTCTGTTGTTCCCTTCTCCTCCTGCCCTCAATCTTTCCCAGCATCAGGGTCTTTTCAAATGAGTCAGTTCTTCCCATTAGGTGGCCAAAGTATTGGAGTTTCAGCTTCAACATCAGTCTAACCAATGAACACTCAGGACTGATCTCCTTTAGGATGGACTGGTTGGATCTCCTTCCAGTCCAAGGGACTCTCAAGAGTCTTCTCCAACACCACAGTTCAAAAGCATCAATTCTTCAGCTCTCAGATTTGTTTATAGTCCAACTTTCCCATCCATACATGACTACTGGAAAAACCATAGCTTTGACTAGACAGACCTTTGTTGGCAAAGTAATGTCTGCTTTTTTAATATGATGTCTAGTAGCCCTGAGTGAATGCCATTTTTTCTTGTGTTTATATGTCCAAGGAGTTCCATATCCTGATGTTCATTCAGTCAGCTTTTAGCAATTTCTAAGATAAAATCGTTCTTACAACTAATAGTAAACCAATAATTGCTCCATGTAGGCAAGAGTTTGAATTCTGCCTTTCCTTATAGGCACCTATTTTCCTTAGATTTCTCATTTGCTGGTTGCCCTGTGACCTAGGCTTTTAAGTTTCATGAGTTCAAGGTAATTTGCTATTTTAGAAATTATCTATTTTTATTTGATTTGGTTTATTTTTACCAACTTTATTGGTATATAATTGGCAAAATTGTATATGCTTAAAGTATATAACATGATGAATTTATATATGTATATATTTGGAAATGATTGCCACAATCAGGCTATCACCTCACATTATTGCATTTTATATAGTGAGAACAATTAAGATATGCTTTCTTAGCAAATTTCAAATATACAATACCATATTACTAACTCTAATCACCATGTTTTATGCTATGTCTAGAACTCACCCATCTTATAATTCAATGTTCATGCACTTTGACTAATATGTCTCATTTTCCCATCTCTTGGCCCCTGGTAGTAATTGTTCTACTCTCTAGCTCCATGAATTTAACTTTTTTAGATTCCACATAGAAGTGAGAATCATAAGGTTCAGTTCAGTCACTGAGTCATGTGTGACTGTTTGTGACCCCATAGACTACAGCACAACAGGCTTCCCTGTCCATCGCCAACTCCTGGAGCTTGCTCAAACTCATGTCCATCGAGTCAGTAATGCCATCCAACCATCTTATCCTCTGTCATCCCCTTCTCCTCCTGCCTTCAATCTTTCCCAGCATCAGGGTCTTTTCCAGAGAGTCAGTATATATTTCTTTAATATCAGGATTATTTCACTTAACATAATCCCTCCAATTTTATCCATGCTGTTGAAAATTGCCGAATTTTCTTTTAAGAGTGGAAATGATGATACTGATGCTTCCAGAGTCCACATATCTGCATTCTAAGCAGAGCCTGGCAGTTTTTTTTTTTTTTTTTTAATATTAAATCTCCTTTGCACTCCTGGAACAGTTCAATTTATATATTTGACTGTTATTCATATTTTGTTTAAGATTTTTCTCCCATCTTTATTAGATATACTTTTAATGTTTCATTCTTAAACATAGTTTTTAGGTTTTGATATAAAGGTTTTGATCACTTCACAGAGTAAAATATAAAGCTTTTCATTTTTATGTTTCCTGAAATACAGAAAATAAAAAAAAGATATTTTGCTATTGGAGGAAGTTGTGGAGAGGATGTGACAACCTGTTGACTTGTGAGCTGGATCTATCCAGAAGCTCCCCACCCCTACCCTTGTCTTTGGAATGTAAGGTCACCCAGCATTGCCAAAGTCAGAGCCATTTCAAGGAACTAGCTTTAAAAAAGCAATGTGTTGTTGAGACCATATGGACTGTATGTGACTTAACCTGGTTTGCTAAGTTGCTTCAGTCATGTCCAACTCTGTGTGACCCCATAGATGGCAGCCCACCAGGCTCCTCTGTCCATGGGATTTTCCAGGCAAGAGTACTGGAGTGGGTTGCCATGTGTTCTCCGAACCTGGTTTGCTGCTGCTGCTGCTAAGTCGCTTCAGTCGTGTCCAACTCTGTGCGACCCCATAGACGGCAGCCTGCCAGGCTCCCCGATCCCTGGGATTCTCCAGGCAAGAATACTGGAGTGGGTTGCCATTTCCTTCTCCAATGCATGAAAGTGAAAAGTGAAAGTGAGGTCCTCAGTCGTGTCCGACTCTTAGCGACCTCATGGACTGCAGCCCACCAGGCTCCTCCATCAGTTTAGACCTCAATAAAAACATTTAAGATTCTGGTGGGTGGGTGCAGAGACCAACTGATCTTGTGGCTGCCCAAGAGAAACTTCCTGTGTAAGTATCCTTGCTAGTTGAAACTGCTACATAGTAAACTGGAGTGATCTGTCTCTTTTTCAATCTCCTTTTGTCTCTTTTCAGTCTTTCTTTGAGTCTGGAGGCCAAACTGATATTTGTCATTAAAAAATGCATAGAAGAATGCTCAGAACATCTACAAGTTTAAAACAGTGAATCCTTTTGTGCCAGAAGTTTTCATCAAAAAACTTTTATTTAATAGGTTTTGGAATATAAAGTTCTTTTTTTTTCTTTTTATATCACTGTCAAATTACATTTTCTTAGGAATCTGTTCAACCATTTCATCTAAGGAGCCAAGCTTATCGGTGTAAAATTTTGCATAATAACTTATCTTGTTAACATTGTAACTATTAGTCATGGTTTCTTTTACATGCTTATATAAATAATTTCCTGTTTTTTCTTCCTTATCAGTATGTCTTACATTGTTTTATCAGCTTTAAAGTAAACTAAATTTGGGCTCAGGGCTTTTCACCATGCCACATTCCCTTATCTTCCTCTGCTGGGTCAGCTATGGTGTCCATGAAGACCCTGAACCCCAAGACCGAGGTGGCCCAAGCCCAGGCAGTGTTGGTGGTCAATATCACCGTGGGCCAGGGGCTGCAGGACGTGCTGAGGACCAACCTGGGACCTAAGGGCACCATGAAGATGCTTGTTTCTGGTGCTGGAGACATCAACTCACTAAAGATGGAAATGTGCCGCTTCATGAAATGCAGATGCAACACCCAACAGCCTCCTTAATAGCCAAAGTAACAACAGCCCAGGATAACATAACTGGGATGGTACCACTTCCAATGTCCTCATCATTGGAGAGCTGCTGAAGCAGGCAGATCTCTACATTTCTGAAGGTCTTCATCCCAGAATAATTACAGAAGGATTCGGAGCTGCAAAGGAAAAGGCACTTCAGTTTTTGGAACAAGTCAAAGTAAGCAAAGAGATCGACAGGGAAACACTTATAGACATAGCCAGAACATCTCTACATACTAAAATTCATGCTGAACTTGCTGATGTCTTAACAGAGCCTGTAGTGGACTCCATTTTGGCCACTAAAAAACAAGATGAACCTATTGACCTCTTCATGGTTGAGCTCATGGAGATGAAACATAAATCTGAAACATTTACAAGCTTAATCAGACGTCTTGTTTTGGACCATGGGGCACGGCATCCTGATATGAAGAAGAGAGTAGAAGATGCATGCATCCTCACGTGCAACGTGTCATTAGAATATGAAAAAACAGAAGTGAATTCTGGCTTTTTTTACAAGAGTGCAGAGGAGAGAGATAAATTAGTGAAAGCTGAAAAGAAATTCATCAAAGACAGAGTTAAAAAAATAATCGACCTGAAAAAGAAAGTCTGTAATGATTCAGATAAAGGTTTTGTTGTCATTAATCAAAAGGGAATTGATCCCTTTTCCTTAGATGCTCTTGCCAAAGAAGGCATAATAGCTCTGCTCAGAGCTAAAAGGAGAAACATGGAAAGGCTGACTCTTGCCTGTGGTAGGATAGCCCTAAATCCTCTTGATGACCTAAATCCTGATTGTTTGGGACATGCAGGACTTGTCTATGAATATACATTGGGAGAAGAGAAGTTCACCTTTATTGAGAAATGTAACAGTCTTCACTCTGTCACGTTATTGATCAAAGGACCAAATAAGCACATGCTTACTCAAATCAAAGATGCAATAACAGTTGGCTTGAGGGCTATTAAAAATGCAATTGATGATAGCTGTGTAGCCCCAGGTGCTGGTGCAGTGAAGTGGCAATGGCAGAAGGCCTGGTTAAATACAAGCCCAGTGTAAAGTGTAGGGCCCAGCTTGGAGTTCAAGCATTTGCTGATGCATTGCTCATTATTCCCAAGGTTCTTGCTCAGAACTCTGGTTTTAACCTTCAGGAAACACTAGTTAAAGTTCAAGCAGAGCATTCAGAATCCAGTCAGCTTGTGAGTGTGGACTTGAACACTGGTGAACCAATGGTAGCAGCAGAAGCAGGCATATGGGATAACTACTGTGTAAAGAAACAGCTTCTTCACTCCTGCACTGTGATTGCCACCAACATTCTCCTGGTTGATGAGATCATGAGAGCTGGACTGTCTTCTCTAAAAGGTTGAATTGAAGCTTCCCTTGTATCTGAATCCTGAAGCCTACAGAGTGATCCTAATAATATAGCTATGGAATTTTGGTCCAAGCTTCAAATGATCTTCAAAGGATTTTCTTGTCCCATATTAAAAAAGGAGAGAACACTGGCACCTATTCAGATTCTGAAGTTATGAAATTATAATTACAGTATTTTTAAAATTGCACTGTAGTGTCCACATACAGCAGGTCATACTTACCAAGTAAACAGGACATTTTGCTTTACCCTCAGTGATATAAAAATATTAGATAAGCATATGTTATCTACTTTGTTATTAAATATTCATTGAAAAAATATAGTAAACTAAATTTATATTTAAAATAGTCTTTATTGTACTATTTTCCAATTTTATTGATTTTTGCCCTTTACTGATTTTTGCCCTTTGTTGATTTTACTCTTTACCAATTTTTTGCTCTTTATTCACTTCCTTCTATGATTTGACCTTGACTTACTGTGCTTTTTCTAGCCTCATGCAATAGAAGCCTATTTCATTAATTTTTAGAGTTTCCTCTATTTTAATATTGCTTTGACTGGTTGTCTACCCTCCAGACTCATATGTTGAAGCCCTAGGCCCAAAGTATGTTATTTGGAATGGCACCTTGTGTTTAGATGAGATTGTGAAGATACACCACTCATGACAAGATTAGTGCCCTTATAAAAGACACCAGAGTTTTCTTCCTCATTTTCTACACCGTGAGAGGAACCAGCAAAAATATAGCCATGAACAATTCATGAAGGGAGTTCTCACAAGTCAACTGATATCTTGTTCTTCCTAACTTCCAGACTATGAAAAATAAATTCCTATTGTTCAATTCACCAGTCTATAGGGATTAGTAATACAGTACTAGCTAATACAAATATATGCCCAGGAATCAGTAAACTTATTGTTAAGCACTGTTAAATACATTTGACAAGTATGTCTATGATATATCATTTTTTCATTCAGTTTCTATTTTGATGCATTCATTGCCAGATGTTATTTTAAAGGGTGTTTCTTGAAGACTGGATTTCTCTATAACTCTGTCAATTAAAACCATTTGAAGGCACGCTGTTGTACATATCTATATTTACAATTGTGTAGTGTTTCTACTGGAGAAGGCAATGGCACCCCACTCCACTACTCTTGCCTAAAAATTCCCATGGATGGAGGAGCCTGGTAGGCTGCAGTCCATGGGGTTGCTAAGAGTCAGACATGACTGAGAGACTTCACTTTCACTTTTCACTTTCATGCATTGGAGAAGGAAATGGCAAACCACTCCAGTATTCTTGCTTGGAGAATCCCAGGGACAGAGGAGCCTGGTGGGCTGCCGTCTATGGGGTCTCAGAGTCGGACATGACTAAAGCGACATAGCAGCAGCAGCACCAGTGTTTCTACTGAGCTGAAGACATACTGTCTCGATTAACATGGTGTGATTTTTTTAGCATTAAAAGTGATTACATCAGATATCACTATATTTACAGCAACTGCATTTTGGGTTGTGAAATTTGGACAGTGAAGTCTTTTTCCATCCTTTCAATTTTTTTTTTTTTTTTCCATATGTCTCTTGTGTAAAGCAAATATAAGGATTTTGTATTTTAGTCACCTGATCATTTTGGTCTTTTATTTGAATATTTATTCTATCATATTTTGTGTAATTATTGATACTTATATACCTCAGTTTACATCTACTATAACAGTAGTAATTTATTATGAATAGCCAGTCATGTTTTATTGAATATTCTGTTCTTTCTGTTCCTTTGAATTAATTAACCCTTCCCTTTTATAATGGGCTTCCCTGAGAGCTCAGTTGGTAAAGAATCCACCTGCAATGCAGGAGAAACCAGTTTGATTCCTGAGTCATGAAGATCCATGGGAGAAGGGATAGGCTACACACTCCAGTATTCTTAGGCTTTCCTGGTGGCTCAGCTGGTAAAGAATCCACGTGCATTGTGGGAGACCTGGGATGGATCCCTGCGTGGGGAACATCCTACGGAGAAGGGAATGGCTACTTACTCCAGTATTCTGGCCTGGAGAATTCCATGGACTGTATATCCATGGGGTTGCAAAGAGTCATACATGACTGAGCAACTTTCACTTTCATGGATCCTAAAGTTTTAAACTTAACTAATTTCATTTAGGTGCTGTGAACATTTGGCTTAGAACAATTGAGACAGGAGATTCTATGCTACTTAGTAGGAAAACAAAGGTAGTATAAATGACTCATTGTTGCTATTTAAAAATGTACTGTACATTATTTGTGCTTTCTTTAATTAAGAAACTAAACAGGCTATTTATCTTTGGGCAGCTCAGGTTTGATGCATAATACTGGATGCTTGGGGCTGGTGCACTGAGACAACCCAGAGGGATGGTATGGGGAGGGAGGTGGGAGGGGGTTTCAGGATAGGGAACACATTTATACCTGTGGTGGATTCATGTTGATGTATGGCAAAACCAATACAATATTGTAAGGTAATTAATCTTCAATTAAAATAAATGAATTTAAAAAATTAAAACGAAAACAAAAAAAGAAATTAAACAGCAAAATGAACAGTATTCAGAAAGAATCATTCAAAAGGTTCTTTCGTCTGTTAAAATACTGAACATCGACATACTAGGAATCAGCGAACTAAGATGGACTGGAGTGTGTGAATTTAACTCAGATGACCGTTATATCTACTACTGTGGGCAAGAATCACATAGAAGAAATGGAGTAGCCATCTCAGTCAACAAAAGAATCTGAAATGCAGTATTTGGATGCAATCACAAAAACAACAGAATGATCTCTGTTTGTTTCCAAGGCAAACTATTTAATATTACATTAATCCAAGTCTATGCCCCAACCAGTAACGCTGAAGAAGCTGAAGTTGAACAGTTCTATGAAGACCTACAAGACATTCTTGAACTAAAACCCAAAAAAGATGTCCTTTTCATTATAGCGGGTTGGAATGCATAAGTAGGAAGTCAAGAAACACCTGAAGTAACAGTAAATTTGGCCTTGGAGTACAGAATGAAGCAGGGCAAAGGTTAATAGAGTTCTGCCAAGAGAATACACTGGTCATAACAAACACCCTCTTCCAACAACACAAGGGAAGACTCTACACATGGATATCACCAGATGGTCAACACAGAAATCAGATTGATTATATTCTTTGCAGCCAAAGATGGAGAAGCTGTATATAGTCAGCAAAAACAAGTCCGGGAGCTGACTGTGGCTCAGACCATAAAGTCCTTATTATCAAATTCAGATTGAAATTGAAAAAAGTGGAGAAAAGTGCTAGACCATTCAGGTATGACCTAAATCAAATTCCTCATGACTATACAGTGGAAGTAAGAAATAGATTTAGGGACTAGATCTGATAGAGAGAGTGCCTGATGAACTATGGGCAAAGGTTCATGACATTGTACAGGAGACAGGGATTAAGACCATCCGCATGGAAAAGAAATGCAAAAAAGCAAATGGCTATCTAAGGAGGCCTTAAAAATAGCTAGGAAAAGAAGGAAGCAAAAAGCAAAGGAGAAAAGGAAAGATATACCTTTTGAATGCAGAGTTCCAAAGGATAGCAAGGAGAAATAAGAAAGCCTTCGTCAGCGACCAATGCAAAGAAATAGAGGAAAACAATAAAATGGAAAAGACTAGAGATCTCTTCAAGAAAATTAGAGATAAAAAAGGAACATTTCATGCAAAGATGGGCACAATAAAGGACAGAAAATGTATGGACCTAAGAGAAGCATAAGATATTAAGAAGAGGTGGCAAAAATACACAGAAGAACTGTACAAATATAGATCTTCACGACCCAGATAATCATGATGTTGTGATCACTCACCTAGAGCCAGACATTCTGGAATGTGAAGTCAATTGGGCCTTAGGAAGCATCACTACGAACAAAGCTAGTGGAAGTGATGCAACTCCAGTTGAGCTATTTCAAATCCTGAAAAATAGTGCTGTGAAAGTGCTGCACTCAGTATGCCAGCAAATTTTGAAAACTCCGCAGTGGCCACAGGATTTGAAAAGGTCAGTTTTCATTCGAATCCCAAAGAAAGGCAATGCCAAAGAATGCTCAAACTACTGCACAATTGCACTCATCTCACACGCTAGTAAGTAATGCTCAAAATTCTCCAAGCCAGGCTTCAGCAATACATGAACCATAAATTTCCACATGTTCAAGCTGGTTTTAGAAAAGGCAGAGGAACCAGAGATCAAATTGCCAACATCCACTGGATCATAGAAAAAGCAAGAGAGTTCCAGAAAAACATCTATTTCTGCTTTATTGACTATGCCAAAGCCTTTGACTGTGTGAATCACAATAAACTGTGGAAATCCTGAAAGAGATGGGAAAACCAGACCAACTGACCTGCTTCTTGAGAAACTTATATACAGGTCAGGAAGCAACAGTTACTGGACATGAACAACAGACTAGTTCCCAATAGGAAAAGGAGTCCGTCAAGGCTGTATATTGTCACCCCGCTTATTTAACTTATATGCAGAGTACATCATGAGAAACACTGGGCTGGAGGAAGCACAAGCTGGAATCAAGATTGCCAGGAGAAATATCAATAACCTCAGATATGCAGATGATACCACCTTTATGGCAGAAAGTGAAGAAAAACTAAACAGTCTCTTGTTGAAAGTGAAAGAGAAGAGTGAAAAAGTTGGCTTAAAACTCAACATTCAGAAAACTAAGATCATGGTATCTGGTACCATCATTTGGAAACAGTGGCTGACTTTATTCTGGGGGGCTCCAAAATCACTGCAGATGGTGATTATTGCCATGAAATTAAAAGACTCTTACTCCTTAGAAGGAAAGTTATGACCAACCTAGACAGCATATTGAAAAGCAGAGACATTACTTTGTCAATAAAGGTCTGTCTAGTCAAGGCTATTGTTTTTCCAGTGGTCATGTATGAGATGTGAAAGTTGGATGATAAAGAAAGCTGAGGGCCAAAGAATTGATGCTTTTGAACTATGGTATAGAAGAAGACTCTTGAAGTCCCTTTGACAGTAAGGAGATCCAACCAATCCATCCTAAAGAAGATCAGTCCTGGGTGTTCATTGGTAGAACGGATGTTGAAGGTGAAACTCCAATCCTTTGGGCCACCTGAAGATAAGAGCTGACTCATTGGAAAAGTCTGTGATGCTGGGAAAGATTGAGGGCAAGAGGAGAAGGGGACGACAGAGGATGAGATGGTTGGATGGCATCACCGGCTGAATGGACATGGGTTTGGTTGGACTCCAGTAGTTGGTGATGGACAGGGAGGCCTGGCATGCTATGGTTGATGGGATCACAATGAGTTGGACAAGACTGAGCAACTGAGCTGAACTGAACCGAACTGCCTGCATTTTTTTCCTCTTCTCCAAATTGAACTTAAACTGTACATAGTGATCCTTACTGCTTTATTCCACATGACTTTTACTATTTATATACTTTCCATTAGTTTGTTTCTTTGCTTCAGTAAGTATATTTTCCATTAACTTGTCTTTCATTTCACAGTACTTCTCTTTGTGTCTAATATACATTTAAACCAATCCGTTAAAGATCTATGGTCTTTCCAGGTGGCACCAGTGGTAAAGAGCTTGCCTGTCAATGCAGGAGATATAAGAGACTTGGGGTTTACCCCTGGATTGGAAAGATTCCCTGGAGGAGGGCATGGCAACCCACTCCAGTATTCTTGCCTAGAGAATCCCCATGAACAGGGGAGTCTGGAGGGCTACTGTCCATAGGGTCACAGAGTCTGATGTGACAAGTGGCTTACCATGCATGCATTCAAGTACATTTTCAAACCATGAGGACTAAAATCCCAACGAGTAGAAACCTCAGTAAGATGATCTACCAATGGAGACCTGTGTTTCCCTATGGGCAAATACTGATTCTTGGATTCAGTTAAAGGCTGAGAAGACTTATATAACACTGTCTCAATGTTGTTACAGAATAAGGAGGATATTATATTAATTTATTTTCTACTAACTCATAAATTTGCAGAATATATTCATTTAAAGACAAATTTTTCTTAATTAGAAAAGGTTTAGCAATTGGGGGGATCAATGTTTACTCTTCTCAGTATTTGTTGGCTGGTAAATTATTTCTAGCATATTGAAAAGCAGAGACATTACTTTGCCACAAAGGTCCATCTAGTCAAAGCTATGGTTTTTCCAGTAGTCATGTATGGATGTGAAAGTTGGACCATGAAGAAAGCTGAGAGCCAAAGAACTGATGCTTTTGAACTGTGGTGCTGGAGAAGACTCTTGAGAATCCCTTGGACTGCAAGGAGATCAAACCAGTCAATCCTAAAAGAAATCAGTCCTGATTATTAACTGGAACGATTGTTGCTGAAGCTTAAACTCCAATATTTTGGTCACCTGATGTGGAAGAACTGACTCATTAGAAAATACCTTGATGCTGGGAAAGATTGAAAACAAGAGGACAATGGGATGACAGAGGATTATCTGGTTGGATGACATCACCACCTCGGTGAACATGAGTCTGAGCAAACTCTGGGAGTTGGGATGGACAGGGAAGTCTGGCATGCTGCAGTCCATTAGGTCTCAAAGAGTCAGAGACAACTGAGCAACTGAACTGAACTCAACTGAATATAGTATTCATATTAAAGCAAAATTCAATCAAATTTTTAAAAAGTTTGCCCTACTTTAATCTTATTTTTCCTTTTGAAGACAAAAATTCTGAATAAACACTTTAAAATATTATATTTACAGGATGACTTGCTTTCCTGTCATTACTGAATATAGTGAAAAAATATATAAATAAAACTTAAAAATCTTTGTGTCAAAATTCCAAACCTTGAGACAAATTGGCAATGTATAATGTACTTCGGAGTTTAAATACATGAGAACATTCCCTAATCTAACATTAAACCCAGAAACTTGGGCAAGAAAATGTTGGTCAGCTTTGACACAAAAACAAGGCAACTCATGCCTTCACAGGTGCTATGTATGTAGCTTGAAATCTGAGGAGATATATCTGTATCATCATTAACTATGGAGAAATTGTAAACTTAAATTATAATCCAGCAAACAATCTAGAATGGCAGCAAAATACCAAAGCTTACTGAAATGAAGGAGAGCTATGTCATTTAATATAATGAAGGTACTATATAGTTCATGAATATGTTCTTCATGGACTAGAAAATATATGATACTGGCTGAAAGAGCTAATTTCTCAGTATTTATCTGCTGCTGCTAAGTCGCTTCAGTCATGTCTGACTCTGAGCAACCCCATAGACGGCATCCCATCAGGCTCCCCCGTCCCTGGGATTCTCCAGGCAAGAACACTGGAGTGGTTTGCCATTTCCTTCTCCAATTCATGAAAGTGAAAAGTGAAAGTGAAGTCACTCAGTCGTGTCCAACTCTTAGCGACCTCATGGACTGCAACCCACCAGGCCCCCCCTCCATGGGATTTTCCAGGCAAGAGTACTGGAGTGAAGTGCCATTTCCTTCTCCGCAGTATTTATCTACTATTATCTAGTTAGATGAGTAATATGTTAATGAATATGAATGTCAAAGCATCCCTGGTGGCTCAGCGGTAAACAATTCACCTGCAAACAGGAGACCATCAGCAATGCAGGAGGTGCTCCTTTGATCCCTGGGTTGGAAAGATACCTTGGAGAGGAAAATGTCAACCCACTCCAGTATTCTTGCCTGGGAAATCCCATAGGCAGAGGAGCCTGGCTATCTACAGTCCGTGGGGTTGCAAGAGACGGACATGACTTAGTAACTAAACCACCACCATGAATGTTAAAGTGTAAAAGAGCAACTGAAATCATTCTTTAGGATGTACAATTCTGGGGTGAAGTAACTTCCTAATGTTCTTTCCTAAGGCTGTATTTTAATTAATTCTTTGTCTTTCCTGATAGCTTAATATTGAGAAATAATTATGCTATTTTAGAGGTGCTTAACCTCACCTAAAATAAGGATCCCATTTTAATGTAAAATCTTTCACTATATAGTTCTTTTTGTATGCAATTATTGGAGAAATACATAACAACAAAAGATAACCAACACTCAGTACAATTTTTTAACTTATTTTATTTTTATTTTTAATTGTAACGTTATATTGTTTAAGTGTTAATTATGTACATATAAGTATGTGTGAAGCAAATTCAGTACAAAAGTCTTTTTTGTGTGTATTAATTAATTGAATGAATGAAGTGACAAATAAGGTACAATAGTTTATTATATACAGAATACATTAAATCATAGATAAACCATAAATTCCTAAATTGTATATATAAATGGCAAGTGTACATGCTGCTTTCAACCAAGCTCTAGGAAGACATATCAGACATGCAGGAAAAACATATTTTAAAAAGATCAGCAGAAAAAATTTTCATAAACATAACATAAATGTCATTATCAAATGCATACACATACTATGTTGTATATATACATATATGTGTATATATATATGTACAAATATATTTTATAAATTTATAGAAAATATATTTAAACAAATTATTTGAAAGCAAGGATTCCCAGATGGCTCAGTGGCAAGGAATTCCCCTGCCAATGCGGGAGATATAAGAGACATGGGTTAGATTCCATGTCTGAATCCCAGGATCCCAGGAAGATTCCTGGATCCCAGGAAGATCCCCTAGAGAACAAAATGGCAATCCAATCCTCTGAAAAATCCCATGGATAGAGGAGCCTGGTGGGCTACAGACCATGGGCTCATAAAGAGTACAATACAATTAAGCAACTGAGAACACACAGCATTTGAAAGCAAGTACTGTCTACTTGTTTCGTGGTCTTGATATATTTTTTCTTCAATGGTTCCAGCTTAATCATTTAGTGTAATTAACTAGATATTTATACTGTGGCATTCACATCCTCTTATTTGTCTTCCAATTAAGGAAATAAGGGGCTTATGCTGCTGCTGCTGTAGGCTTATTTTGGATTCGTCCCCAAACTTTATGCTGACCAATTTTCCATCATCTATTTGGTTATAGCTTTTTTTATTGTAAAAGGTTGTTCTAATAATTAATCATCATATGTGCTTCTTTGTAGCATAGAAGATGTATGCATTAGCTGCAGTCTGAAGTATAATAACGTCACAGTCAACAGTTACAATGCCAAAGTAAATTAACTAAATTATACTTTTACAGTATTTTGAGATAAAAATTGATGATAATTGCTGAAATTCTAGAACAGTCATATTGGATAAACAAATAAATTAACACATGCATAAGACTCAAGACTCATTCATTATATAAAATTATTGATGAAGAATTACTGATGAAAATTAAGTAGGATTTTCATCTGTCTATATTATTTCCACTTGAGTTATATGTGTCAGTGAAAAATAAACTCTTAAAGTTTAAATTTCCTGTGTATAACTTTTATATTCTGAATTTTCATTTTCATTTTAAATTAAAATTATAAATTTCTTAATATAATATGAGGTATTCATATGAGTTCTTTCAACTATGACTCTCCTACAAATTTCTGACACACAGTGATGTCTCAATGAATATTTTTCAAAGAATGAATGATTTTCTTTATGCTATGAACTATTAACATTTAAACTTGTTCTATAATTGACAAATTCATTTTATATGTAATGCCTTAGAAAAAGAAAATAGAATAACTGGAGGCTATTAGTACAAAGTATAGTGTGTGTTAGAGTTCAGTATTACATTGTATATATATATATAGTTTAATATATTGTATTATAGTATCAACTATAGTATATAATATAGGATAGTATATTTAAGAAAGTATCTTTTAGCAAATTCAACATTTCTTTTATGCCCCAGTCTCCAAGACACATAGAAATAGAACAAGCCTGATTTAAAGTTAATGACCATCTCTTCCTCTTTGATGACCTAGCCAACTTTAAAAGACTTTGATCCTAAATGATTCAACATATCTTGTTAATACTTGATTGATGAGAATAAATGCACACCTCAGAGACTGTGGATTTCTTTTCAGACTACCACAATAAAAATAACACAATAAATTTCAGTCACAGAATTTTTGGTGATTCCCAGTACATGTGAAAGTTATGTTTGCATTCTACTGTAGTTACTGATCACAGATACCATAACAGATAGCATCATAATGAAAATGTCTGAAGTATTGTGAAAATTACCAAAATGTAACACAGAGACACAAGTGAGTAAAATCTGTTGGAAAAATAATCTTGCTCTATGTTGCTTTGCCAGAAACATTTGATTCATAAAATATGTGATATCTATAAAGCACAATAAAGCAAAATGCAATAAAATAAGATATACCTGCATTTTAATGTGGTGATTAACTTTTTTTAGTTTGAAATTTACCTTTTTTAATGAGTGATGGATGATATGTCATTCATATTAGTTAGCCTTTGATTTCTTTTAAGATCTATGAGTCATTATCAGTTTTTGCCCATAAACAGTGTCAGATGGTTAGACAGATCATTCAACCTGGGAAATACAGGTACTAGGAGGTGAATTGTATTGAAGAATGCATTTATTATCTATAGTTCGTGTTGACTTAGTGGTAAATTTATCTCACAGTTGGATACACAAAATTAAGTTATTTAATGGATTTGTAGTTCAGTTGATTGAGGTCTGCAGGTCTCTGTGCACTTTGGAAGCCATTTTATTCTTTCTATAATTGTCAGTCACTGTCATTTCCACTTGGTTGCTGTTCTGTGACTAGTCAGAATATAACTTAATGGTATCACAGCAATGATAAAATAGTGTTTAAAGTTACCTTTACACACATGTGAATGCATGCACGTAATAGAAAAGTCCCTTCAGATTACTTTGTCAATATTTTTTCGTCATAGATTTGAGATGTGTCCGCTTATACTAAGTACACAACTTCACATTGGCTTGTATTTAATACCCAAAGTTGAACATCCCAGATGCGAAAAAATCATAATAGAGACTAATTTCAATGGTATCAGAATTTCAATGTAGAAATCAAAAGATTACAACAGTGAAGCTAACTCTAGCAAGCAAATCTGTTTGCTACTTTTATGTATTGAGTAATCTTAAAGTTGTTATGGTCATTTAAAAAAAATCACATTTACTTTCCTTTCTTTAAAAATGCACCTGCATTTTTTTTTTTTTTTTTTTTACAAACCGCGTCATTCAGGAAAGAGATCAAATCTAAGGAAAGCAAATTTGACTCAAAATGATTTAGTGTTAATAGTTCAGTGCTGTTTGGAGTTTGCCAGAATGCAAGGGTTTGTTCTTCATTTTTCAGTGCCAGCAGTTTTCTGATTCAAAAATCACAAGCACAGCATTTTTTTTTTTTTTTTTTTGCATTGACTCTGTGAGGACATTAGCAAGTTTCAAATAAATAGCAGCGCTACATTCCAAAGGAGTTCTGAAAAACAAACTGAATTCCAGATGGAACTCTCAAGCTGGACACTGAAATGACATTTTAACAAACACCGTGGAAGTGAAGTGAGAAAACTTACCAACTATCAGTTATGCTCAAAAGCATCTTAGGTGGAAAAGCCTGAGTTAAAAATGAATATATATTCATATTTATGATAGATATTCATGTATATTTACATATAAAACCATATATATATATGAATAGAACAATGTTCCTTTTAATGTTTTACAGTTCTTTTTTTCATTTTAATATAAATGTATTCATTTTAATTGGAAGCTAATTAATTTACAATATTGCATTGGTTTTGCCATACATCAACATGAATCTGCCACGGGTGCACACCTGTTCCCCACCCTGAACCCCGCTACCACCTCCCTCCCCATACCATCCCTCTGGGTCAACCCGGTGCACCAGCCCCAGGCATCCTGTATCATGCATCAAACCTGGATTGGCGATTTGCTTCACATATGATATTATCTATGTTTCAATGCCATTATCCCAAATCATCCCACCCTTGCCCTCTCCCACAGAGTCCAAAAGACTGTTCTATACATCTGTGTCTCTTATGCTGTCTTGCATACGGGGTTATCATTACCATCCATCTAAATTCCATATATATGCGTTAGTATACTGTATTGGTGTTTTTCTTTCTGGCTTACTTCACTCTGTATAATAGGCTCCAGTTTCATCCACTTCATTAGAACTGATTCAAATGTATTTTTTTAATGGCTGAATAATACTCCATTGTGTATATGTACCAGAGCTTTCTTATCCATTCGTCAGCTGATGGACATCTAGGACACTTCCATGTCCTGGCTATTATAAACAGTGCTGCGATGAACATTGGGGTACACGTGTCTCTTTCAATTCTGGCTCCCTAGGTGTGTATGCCCAGCAGTAGGATTGCTGGGTCATATGAAAGTTCTATTTCCAGTTTTTTAAGGAATCTCCACACTGTTCTCCATAGTGGCTGTACTAGTTTGCCCTCCCACCAAAAATGTAAGAGGGTTCCCTTTTCTCCACACCCTCTTCAGCATTTATTGCATGTAGACTTTTGGATAGCAGCCATTCTGACTGGCATAAAATGGTACCTCATTGTGATTTTGATTTGAATTTCTCCAAAAATGAGTGATGTTGAGCACCTATTCATGTGTTTGTTAGCTATCTGTATGTCTTCTTTGGAGAAATGTCTGTTTTGGTCTTTGGCCCATTTTTTGAATGGGTCATTTATTTTTCTGGAATTGAGCTGCAGGAGTTGCTTGAATATTTTTGAGATTAATTCTTTGTCAGTTGTTTTATTTCCTATTATTTTCTACCATTCTTAAGGCTGTCTTTTCACCTTGCTTATAGTTTCCTTTGTTGTGCAGAAGCTTTTAATTTTAATTAGGTTCCATTTGTTTATTTTTGCTTTTATTTCCAATATTCTGGGAGGTGGGTCATAGAGGATCCTGCTGTGATTTATGTCGGAGAGTGTTTTGCCTATGTTCTCCTCTAGGAGTTTTATAGTTTCTGGTGTTACATTTAGATCTTTAATCCATTTTGAGATTATTTTTGTGTATAGTGTTAGAAAGTGTTCTAGTTTCATTCTTTTAGAAGTAGTTGACCAGTTTTCCCAGCACCGCTTGTTAAAGAGATTGTCTTTTCTCCATTGAATATTCTTGCCTCCTTTGTCAAAGATAGGGTGTACATAGGTGCATGGGTTTATCTTTGGACTTTCTATTTGTTCCATTGATCTATATTTCTGTCTTTGTGCCAGTACCATACTGTCTTAATGACTGTGGCTTTGTAGTAGAGCCTGAAGTCAGGCAGGTTGATTCCTCCAGTCTCATTCTTCTTTCTCAAGATTGCTTTGGCTATTCAAGGTTTTTTGTATTTCCATGCAAATCTTGAAATTATTTGCTCTAGCTCTGTGAAAAATACCTTTAGTAGCTTGATAGGGAGTGCATTGAATCTGTAGATTGCTTTGGGTAGCATACTCCTATTCACTATATTGATTCTTCTGATCCATGAACACGGTATATTTCTCCATCCATTAGTGTCCTCTTTGATTTCTTTCACCAGTGTTTTATAGTTTTTTATATGTAGGTCTTTAATTTCTTTAGGTAGATATATTCCTAATTATTTTATTCTTTTTGTTGCAATGGTGAATGGAATTGTTTCCATTTCTGTTTCTGTTTTCTCATTATTAGTGTATAGGAATGCAAGGGATTTCTGAGTGTTGATTTTATATCCTGCAACTTTACTATATTCATTGATTAGTTCTAGTAATTTTCTGGTGGAGTCTTTAGGGTTTTCTATGTAGAGGATCATGTCATCTGCAAATAGTGAGAGATTTACTTCTTCTTTTCCAATCTGGATTCCTTTTCTTTTTCTGCTCTGATTGCTGTGGCCAAAACTTCCAGAACTATGTTGAATAGTAGCGGTGAAAGTGGGCACCCTTGTCTTTTTCCTGACTTTAGGGGAAATGCCTTTAATTTTTCACCATTGAGGGCAATGTTTGCTGTGGGCTTGTCATATATAGCTTTTATTATGTTGAGGTATGTTCCTTCTATTCCTGCTTTCTGGAGAATTTTTATCATAAATGGATGTTGAATTTTGTCAAAGGCTTTCTCTGCATCTATTGAGATAATCATATGGCTTTTATTTTTCAATTTGTTAATGTGGTGAATCACATTGATTGATTTGTGGATATTGAAGAATCCTTGCATCCTTGGGATAAAACTCACTTGGTCATGGTGTATGATCTTTTTAATGTGGTGTTGGATTCTGATTTTTAGAATTTTGTTAAGGATTTTTGCATCTATGTTCATCAGTGATATTGGCCTGTAGTTTTTATTTTTTGTGGCATCTTTGTCAGGTTTTTGTATTAGCGTGATGGTGGCCTCATAAAATGAGTTTGGAAGTTTACCTTCCTCTGCAATTTTCTGGAAGAGTTTGAGTAGGATAGGTGTTAGCTCTTCTCTAAATTTTTGGTAGAATTCAGCTGTGAAGCTATCTGGACTTGGGCTTTTGTTTGTTGGAAGATTTCTGATTACAGTTTCAATTTTCGTGCTTGTGTTGTGTCTGTTAAGATTTTCTGTTTCTTCCTGGTTAAGTTTTGGGAAGTTGTACTTTTCTAAGAATTTGTCCATTTCTTCCAAGTTGTCCATTTTATTGGCATATAGTTGCTGGTAGTAGTCTCTTATGATTCTTTGTATTTCTGTGTTTTCTGTTGTCATCTCTCCATTTTCATTTCTAATTTTATTGATTTTATTTTTCTCCGTTTGTTTCTTGATGAGTCTGGCTAATGGTTTGTCAATTTTATTTATCTTCTCAAAGAAGCACCTTTTGATTCTGTTGATTTTTGCTATGGTCTCTTTTGTTTCTTTTGCATTTATTTATGCCCTAATTTTTAAGATTTCTTTCCTTCTACTAACCCTGAGGTTCTTCATTTCTTCCTTTTCCACTTGCTTTAGGTGTATAGTTAGGTTATTTATTTGACTTGTTTTCTTGTTTCTTGAGGTATGCCTGTATTGCTATGAACCTTCCCCTTAGCACTGCTTTTACAGTGTCCCACAGGTTTTGGATTGTTGTGTTTTCATTTTCATTCTTTTCTATGTATATTTTGATTTCTTTTTTTTTATTTCTTCTGTGATTTGTTGGTTATTCAGCAGCGTGTTTTTCAGCCTCCATATGTTGGGATGTTTAATAGTTTTTCTCCTGTAATTGAGAGCTAATCTTACTGCATTGTGGTCAGAAAAGATGCTTGGAATGACTTCAAATTTTTTAAATTTACCAAGGCAAGATTTATGGCCCAGGATGTGATCTATTCTGAAGAAGGTTTTGTGTGCACCTGAGAAAAAGGTGAAATTCATTGTTTTGGGGTGAAATGTCCTATAGATATCAATTAGGTCTAACTAGTCTATTGTATCATTTAAAGTTTGTGTTTCCTTGTTAATTTTCTGTTTAGTTGATCTATCCATAGGTGTGAGTGGGGTATTAAAGTCTCCCACCATCATTGTGTTATTGTTAATTTCCCCTTTCATACTTGTTAGCATTTGTCTTACATATTGCAGTGCTCCTATGTTGGGTGCATATATATTTACAATTATTATATCTTCTTCTTGGATTGATCCTTTGATCATTATGTAGTGTCCTTCATTGTCTCTTTTCACAGCCTTTGTTTTAAAGTCTATTTTATCTGATATGAGTATTGCTACTCCTGCTTTCTTTTGGTCTCTATTTGCATGGAATATCTTTTCCAGCCCTTCACTTTCAGTCCATATGTGTCACTTATTTTGAGATGGGTCTCTTGTAGACAACATATTTAGGGGTCTTCTTTTTGTATCCATTCAGTCAGTCTTTGTCTTTTGGTTGGAGCATTCAAACCATTTATGTTTAAGGTAATTATTGATAAGTATGATCCCATTGCCATTTACTTTATTGTTTTGGGTTCAAGTTTATACACCCGTTTGGTGTTTCTTGTCTAGAGAAGATCCTTTAGCATTTGTTGGAGAGCTGGTTTGGTGGTGCTAAATTCTTTCAGCTTTTGCTTGTCTGTAAAGCTTTTGATTTCTCCTTCATATTTGAATGAGATCCTTGCTGGGTACAGTAATCTGGGCTGTAGGTTATTTTCTTTCATCATTTAAAGTATGATGTCCCACCATTCCGTCCTGGCCTGAAGAGTTTCTAATGAAAAATCAGCTGTTATCCTTATGGGAATCCCCTTGTGTGTTATTTGTTGTTTTTCCCTTGCTGCTTTTAATATTTGTTCTTTGTGTTTGATCTTTGTTAATTTGATTAATATATGTCTCAGGGTGTTTTGCCTTGGGTTTATCCTGTTTGGGACTCTCTGGGTTTCTTGGACTTGGGTGATTATTTCCTGCCCCATTTTAGGGAAGTTTTCAACTATTATCTCATCAAGTATTTTCTCATCGACTTTCTTTTTGTCTTCTTCTTCTGTGACTCCTATGATTCGAGTGTTGGGGCATTTAACATTGTCCCAGAGGTCTCTTAGATTGTCCTCATTTCTTTTAATTCATTTTTCTTGTTTCCTCTCTGATTCATTTCTACCTTTCTATCTTCTACCTCACTAATCCTATCTTCTGCCTCCATTATTCTACTATTTGTTCCCTCCAGAATGTTTTTGATATCATTTATTGCATTATTCATTATATATTGATTCTTTTTTATTTCTTCTAGGTCTTTGTTAAACCTTTCTTGCATTTTCTCAGTCCTTGTCTCCAGGCTATTTATCTGGGATTCCATTTTGTTTTCAAGATTTTGGATCATTTTCACTATCATTATTTGGAATTCTTTATTGGGTAGAT
The DNA here is from genome assembly GCF_023091745.1 of Budorcas taxicolor. Classification (NCBI taxonomy): domain Eukaryota; kingdom Metazoa; phylum Chordata; class Mammalia; order Artiodactyla; family Bovidae; genus Budorcas; species Budorcas taxicolor. The sequence continues at coordinate 48,270,189 of NC_068929.1, read as the reverse complement.
TCCCTATCTCTTCCTCTTTTGTTTGGTTTGGTGGGCATTTATCCTGTTCCTTTACCTGCTGGATATTCCTCTGTCTCTTCATCTAGTTTATATTGTTGTGTTTGAGGTGGCCTTTCTGTATTCTGGCAGTTTATGGAGTTCTCTTTAATGTGGAGTTTCCTCACTGTGGGTGGGGTTGTATGGGTGGCTTGTCAAGGTTTCCTGGTTAGGGAAGCTTGTGTCGGTGTTCTGGTGGGTGGAGCTGGATTTCTTCTCTCTGAAGTGCAATGAAGTGTCCAGTAATGATTTATGAGATGTCAGTGGGTTTGGAGTGATTTTGGGCAGCCTGTATATTGAAGCTCAGGACTGTGTTTTTGTGTTGCTGGAGAATTTGTGTGGTATGTCTTGCTCTGGACCTTGTTGGCCCTCAGGTGAGGCTTGGTTTCAGTGTAGGTATGGAGGTGTTTGATGAGCGCCTGTTGATTAATGTTCCCTGGAGTCAGGAGTTCTCTGGTGTCCTTAACATTTAGACTTAAGCTTCCTGCTTCTGGTTTTCAGTCTTATATTTACCGTAGCCTCAAGACTTCTCCATCTATACAGCACCATTGATAAAACATCTAGGTTAAAGATGAAAAGTTTCTTCACAATGAGGGACACCCAGAGAGGTTCACAGAGTTACATGGAGAAGAGGGAGGAGGGAGATAGAGGTGACCAGGATGAGGTGAGGTGGAATCAAAAGAGGAGAGAGCAAGCTAGCCAGTAATCACTTCCTTATGTGTGCTCCACAGTCTGGACTGCTCAGAGATGTTCACGGAATTATACAGAGAAGAGAAGAGGGAGGGAGGAGACAGAGGTGGCCAGGAGAATAAAGGGGGGAATCAAAAGGAGAGAGACAGATCCAGCCAGTGATCAATTCCCCAAGTGTTCTCCACCGTCCAGAACACACAAAGAGATTCACAGAGTTGGATAGAGAAGAGAAGGAGGAGGGAGGAGATAGAGGCGACCTGGTGGAGAAAAGGGAGAGTCCAAATGGGGAGAGAGCAGTCAAGCCAGTAATCTTGCTCCCAAGTGAAAATGGGTACTGAAGATTGGGTTCTTAAAGGTACAAAATTGATAACAAATATCAAAAAGCAAAGATTAAAAATCTAGAGATTGAATTTAAAAAAATACAATATTAAAGAAAAAAGTTACACAAATTATTTATATATATATATATATATATATATATATATATATATATATATATATAAAGTTTGCTTTAAAACATAGGTCTCTCTTTTTTTGCAATATAATAGTAGGTTATAAAAATGAAAATTAAAGGAGTAATAGAGGACTTAAAAATAAAAAGAAAATTAAAAAAAATTAAAGAATGATAGTAAACATAGTAAAAATATATCTTGTACTTTCTCTGGTGGTGTTGTGGGCAGTGAAGGGTCAGTTCATTTTTGGATAGTTCCTTAATCCGGCTTATATTTCTCAAGATCTATAGTCCCCTTCCTATGTAGTGAGTACTAACTACAGGGTTTTAATCTATTGCACCTGTCACTTCCAAGGAGGTTCCTTCTGTTTTAGCTTCTTCTGTTTGCTATTCTCTTCAGTGTCTAATTTCCACCCTGGCACAAGGGGGCGGTGGTGGACACTTTTTTAGGCTCACTTGTTCAGTCGTACTGTGGGGAGGGAGGGACGCTGCAAACAAATAACACTGACATGTGCATGCAGTGTCTCGGCCACACTGGGTTTGCCCCCACTCACGGCGAGTGTGCTTTCCCTGTCTACACTGCTTAGGCTCTAGGTTGCTCTGCCGGGAACTGTCTGAGGTCGCCCCTGGGTTGTATGCACTTCCCAGGTCTAAGCCGCTCAGGTTCAGGTACTCGGGTAGTACTCAGAGGCACAGACTTGGTTGGGCCTGCGTTTTGTGCCCTTCCCAGGTCCAAGCATATCAGGTGACCAGTTGTTTGGCGAGCATGGTCACTGCGACTTATTGCCTCCCCTGTCCCTGCTGCTCAGTTTTCTGGGTGTACAACCGGTGCACCTTCTCAGGCAGATGTTGACCGTCCAGAATCCCAAGAAGTCTTAGATAGCAACGAAGCCTGGTTGCAGTTTGGTAGATAATGCCTTTCTGGGGCCGTGATTGCCCCCTTCTGGCTCTGGCTGCCCTTGTCTGCCTGTCACCAGAGGGGGATGGGTCAGTCTGCAGCTGGCTAGCTTTTCTCAGTCCTTTGTTTTGTGCGCGAGCCTGGCGGTGTCTTAGGTTAGAGCTTTTCATGTGATAGCTATCCCACAGTCTTGTCTACTAGTCCAACTTAGTTCCTTCAGATTGGCCTCGGGGCATTCAGGCCCGTTCCTTACTCTAAGCAATGCAGTCCGTGTCTCCTGGTCCAGCCCCCGCTTGCTAAGCGCAAATGCAGGCATCTGCACTGCTTCTCCTCTGGGGGAGTTACCACTGGGCAGGTAATCTGTTCAGTTCAGTTCAGTAACTCAGTCGTGTCTGACTCTGTGCCACCCCATGAATTGCAGCACGCCAGGCCTCCCTGTCCATCACCAACTCCCGGAGTTCACTCAGAATCACATCCATCGAGTCAGTGATGCCATCTAGCCATCTTATCCTCTGTCGTCCCCTTCTCCTCCTGACCCCAATCCCTCCCAGCATCAAGGTCTTCTCCAATGCAAGGTCTTTGCATGAGGTGGCCAAAGTACTGGAGTTTCAGCTTTAGCATCATTCCTTCCGAAGAAATCCCAGGGCTGATCTCCTTCAAAATGGACTGGTTGGATCTCCTTGCAGTGCAAGGGACTCTCAAGAGTTCTCAAACACCACAGTTCAAAAGCATCAATTCTTCGGCACTCAGCTTTCTTCACAGTCCAACTCTCACATCCAAACATGACCACAGGAAAAACCATAGCCTTGACAGTGGACCTTAGTCGGCAAAGTAATGTCTCTGCTTTTGAATATGCTATCTAGGTTGTTCATAACTTTCCTTCCACGGAGTAAGCGTCTTTTAATTTCATGGCTGCAATCACCATCTTCAGTGATTCTGGAGCCCCAAAAAATAAAGTCTGACACTGTTTCCACTGTTTCCCCATCTCTTTCCCATGAGGTGATGGGACGGGATGCCATGATCTTCGTTTTCTGAATGTTGAGCTTTAAGCCAACATTTTCACTCTCCTCTTGTACTTTCATCAAGAGGCTTTTTAGTTCCTCTTCACTTTCTGCCTTAAGGGGGGTGTCATCTGCATATCTGAGGTTATTGTTATTTCTCCTGGCAATTTTGATTCCAGCTTGTGTTTCTTCCAGTCCAGCATTTCTCATGATGTACTCTGCATAGAAGTTAAATAAGCAGAGTGACAATATACAGCCTTGATGTACTCCTTTTCCTATTTGGAACCAGTCTGTTGTTCCATGTCCAGTTCTAACTGTTGTTTCCTGACCTGCATAAGGATTTCTCAACAGACAGGTCAGGTGGTCTGGTATTCCCATCTCTTTCAGAATTGTCCACAGTTTATTTTGATCCACACAGTCAAAGGCTTTGGCATAGTTAATGAAGCAGAAATAGTTTTTCTGGAACTCTTCTGCTTTTTCCATGATCCAGCAGATGTTTGCAATTTGATCTCTGGTTCCTCTGCCTTTTCTAAAAGCAGCTTGAACATCTGGAAGTTCACGGTTCATGTATTGCTGAAGCCTGGCTTGGAGAATATTGAGCATTACTTTACTAGCATGTGAGATGAGTGCAATAGTGCAGTAGTTAGAGCATTCTTTGGCATTGCCTTTCTTTGAGATTGGAATGAAAACTAACCTTTTCCAGTCCTGTGGCCACTGCTGAGTTTTCCAAATTTGCTGGCATATTAAGTGCAGCACTTGCACCATCTTTCAGGATTTGACATAGCTCCACTGGAATTCCATCACCTCCATTAGCTTTGTTCATAGTGATGCTTTCTAAGGCTCACTTGACTTCACATTCCAGGATGTCTGGCTCTTGGTGATGACCACACCATCGTGATTATCTGGGTCCTAAAGATCTTTTTTGTACAGTTTTTCTGTGTATTCTTGCCACTTCTTCTTAATATCTTCTGCTTCTGTTAGGTCCATACCATTTCTGTCCTTTATCAAGCCCATATTTGCATGAAATATTACCTTGGTATCTCTAATTTTCTTGAAGAGATCTCTAGTCTTTCCCATTCTGTTCTTTTCCTCTCTTCCTTTGCATTGTTTGCTGAGGAAGGCTTTCTTGCCTCTTCTTGCTATTCTTTGGAACTTAATGGATGCTTATATCTTTCCTTTTCTCCTTTTTTTTTTTTTTTTTTTCCCTATCTTCTTTTCACAGCTATTTGTAAGGCCTCCCCAGACAGCCATTTTGCCTTTTTGCATTTCTTTTCCATGGGGATGGTCTTGATCCCTGTCTCCTGTACAATGTCACGAACCTCATTCCATAATTCATCAGGCACTCTGTCTATCAGATCTAGTCCTTTAATCTATTTCTCACTTCCACTGTAAAATTATAAGGGATTTGATTTAGGTCATACCTGAATGGTCTAGCAGTTTTCCATACTTTCTCCAATTTATGTCTGAATTTGGCAGTAAGAAGTTCATGATCTGAGCCACAGTCAGCTCCCAGTCTTGGTTTTGTTGACTGTATAGAGCTTCTCCATCTTTAGCTGCAAAGAATATAATCAATCTGATTTCAGTGTTGACCATCTGGTGATGTTCATGTGTAGAGTCTTCTCTTGTGTTGTTGGAAGAGGGTGTTTGCTATGGCCAGTGCATTTTCTTGGCAAAACTATATTCGTCTTTGCCCTGCTTCATTCCGCATTCCAAGGCCAAATTTGCCTGTTACTCCAGGTGTTTCTTGACTTCCTGCTTTTGCATTCCAATCCCCTATAATGAAAAGGACATCTTTTTTGGGTGTTAGTTCTAAAAGGTCTTGTAGGTCTTCATAGAACCATTCAACTTCAGCTTCTTCAGCGTTACTGGTTGGGGCATAGACTTGGATTACTGTGATATTGAGTCATTTAATTGAATATTTATATATTTTTCCTCCCTGTTATGTTGCCCTCCATGGTTCCAAGGCTCGCTACAGAATCAGCAGTGAGACTGTTTCCTGGTGTTTGGAAACTTATCTCTTTTCTAAGACTCCTTTCCCGGGATAGGGTTCCATCCCAACCTCTTTTTATATTTTATATTTTTTCCTACCTCCTTTCTAAGACAATGGGCTGCTTTTTTGGGTGCCTTATTTCCTTTGCTGGCATTCAGTAATTGTTTTATGGAATTTACTCAGCATTCAAATGTTCTTTTGATGAATTTGTGGGGGAGAAAGTGGTCTCCCTGTCCTACTCCTCCATCATCTTAGGACCACCCCCTGTTTTAGAGTTCTAAGTTGCTATTGCTGCTGCTAAGTCGCTTCAGTCATGTCCGACTCTGTGTGAGCCCATAGATGGTAGCCCAACAGGCTCCCCCATCCCTGGGATTCTCCAGGCAAGAACACTGAGTGGGTTGCCATTTCCTTCTCCAAAGTTACTATTACATAATTGCTTATAATCTGTTTTCAGAAGATATTTATGGTACAGCCATATTGAACAAACAGGTGACCTAAATATATTTTCCACACAGAATTATGCAAATTATCTCTCAAATTTTAAAATGTTTATTATATATATATATCATTTCAATTCAGTTGCTCAGTTCTGTCCAACTCTGCAATGCCATGGATGGCAACACACCATACACACACACACACACATACACACACACACATGTGCATATATATATATTCAGTTTTTAAGCTTCTTAACTATTTTATTGATATTTATGATGACATAATACAAAATTAGAAGGACAAATGTTTGGTAGACGTGAATCTCTTTAAAGTAATATAGAAATTATGTTTCTGTTTATATAGTTTCTCAAACAAAAATTTTTCCCGAATAATAAAGTAACACTGAAAATATGATATGGAGAAATGACAAATTAATGAAGTAATTGAATACACATACACAAACATTTGTTATAAAACTAATAAAATAACTTTTTAAAAATTACTTAAGACTATTTTGACAGAAATTTACATATGGGGAAGTGAGTAAGGAATGAGGTAAGCTTTTGAGGTCCTAGCCTAGAGACAGTTCCACAAAGGTGAAGTTATATGTCCTGATGTTTTGTTATTATATTTTTAATCCTGATGACTTGCTGTTTGGCCTATTAAATATAAACAATCCTTTAAGTGACTCTTTTACATTATTCAAAATTGATTCCTAAAGAATATTTTAATAAATATATTTATTTATTCATATAAAGAGCAGTAAGTAAAAATCAAACTGACTTAGAAACAAGAAATATTGAACAAGATATTTGTTGGAAAAGATAACAAAAAAAAGTCTCAAATAGTATATAAGAACACAAAATGTGAGGCAGTTAAGTGGTCAGAAAAGAAAAATTAAACTGACCTGGATTCCTAGGGGAAAAAAAGTAAGAGATTAGCAGCCTGTATCTTGAAGAGCCAGATTATAGTGTAATTTGACATTAGGCATAATGAAACAAAGCAAAAAATGTAGGAAACTGGTATAATTGATCATTGTTATCAAGAAGCAATCTTTAAGTTATAGGAAAATATTTGGAAGAAGGATTCCAGGTCATAGGGGAAAAAGGTACATTCTTCCACAAAAGTCATACAAAATGTGAAAGAGCAAATACTTGAAAACAGTGGGTTGATTCACTAATCCAGTCACGATAACTATAAAATCTAAAGTGAAATTCAGCACTATCCAAAATCCCTGCATAAGAAGATATATAGGATATGAATAAATTGTTTGTGAGGGTAAGAAGGCAAGGAGTATGTCAAGGCTGCATTTTGTCACCCTGTTTATTTAGCTTATATTCAGAGTATCTCATAGGAAATGCCAGGCTTGATGAAGCACAAACTGGAAATAAGATTGCAGGGAGAAATACCAATAACCTCAGATATGCAGATGACACCACCCTTACTGCAGAAAGAGAAAAGGAACCAAACATCCTCCTGAAGAAGGTGAAAGAGGAAAGTGTAAAAGCTGGTTTAAAATTCAACATTCAAAAATGAAGACCATGACATCTGGTTCCATCACTTCACGGCAAATAGATGGGAAAACAATGGAAACAGTGAGAAACTATATTTTGGGGGGCTCCAAAATCATTACCAATGGTCTGAAGCCATGAAATTAAAAGACACTTGCTCTTGGGAAGAAAAATTATGGAAAACCTAAATAGCATATTAAAAAGCAGAGAAATTCCTTTGCTGACAAGTGGACATATATTCAAAGTTATGGTTTTTCCAGTAGTCATGTATGGATGTGAGAGCTGGACCATAAAGAAAGATGAGCACTGAAGAACTGATGCTTTTAAACTGTGGTGTTGGAGAAGACTCTTGAGAGCCCCTTGGATTGCAAGGAGATCAAACCAGTCAATCTTAAAGGAAATCAGTCCTGAGTTTTCACTGGAAGGACTGATGCTGAAGCTGAAGCTCCCTACTTTGGCTACCTGTTGCAAAGAACTAGGTCATTGAAAAAGACCCTGATGCTGGGAAAGATTGAAGGCATGAGGAGAAGGGGACGACAGAGGATGAGATGGTGTGGATGGCATCACTGACTCAATGGATGTGAGTTTGTGCAATCTGTGAGAGTTGGTGATAGACAGGGAAGCTTGGTATGCTTCAGTCCATGGGGTCGCACAGAGTCGGACATGACTTAGAACTGAACTGAACTGAAGAAGGTAAGATACTTAGATATAATAACTGTAGGAAAGGAGTTATTGCAGGGACTTCCCTGGTGGCTCAGACGGTAAAGTGTCTGTCTACAATGCAGGAGACCAGGGTTCAATCCCTAGTTTGGGAAGATCCCCTAGAGAAGGAAATGGCAATCCACTCCAGTACTATTGCCTGGAAAATCCCATGGACAGAGGAGCCTGGTAGGGTACAGTCCATGGGGTGGCAAAGAGTCGGAAAACAGACAGTTTTCTATTATCTAACAAGGGCAGGGTATGGAGAAATTTGGATTAAATTTAAGCAAAGTAACTGATGCTGGAGATATTTAGGAGTATTGAAAGCTGAACAAAACTAAAATATAGTCTGAATGAATTAGACTTGAGCCAAAATAAAATAATTAGGGATATATATATTTAACATTCTCTAAACAGATACAGTCATCACTGAAGAGCTTTACAGACTCTCAAAGTGTCTCATGTTTGATATGCTGCAATCCGTTTGTTCACAGAATTGGACATGACTGAGCCACTGAAAAGCAACAAAGTGGAAGGTAGCTTAAATAAAGTGTAATTGTTTGAACTGACCTCTATAACCTTCACTACTGGTCATAGATTATATATATATATTAAATAAATGGTGGTTGTTAACTGCTAAAGTTCAGTTATTTCTCTTGCATTTTTGCTTACTATTTCTACACTGCACATGCCAAAGTCACTCAAATGATCTCAAATGATTATCATTCTTATGATTTTTTTGCAAAATTTAAAATGCCAACTACTATAGGAATTATGTTCATTCTAACATTTGAGAGTTCTAAGTAGCAATTATATAATTGCTTATAATTATTATTTTGTGTCCACGAACATATGTATGTTATTGGACAGATAGTTGTCTTGACTATATTCTGCACATAGAAATTGTGCAAATTATCCAAAATAGGTAGTATTAAAGAACTCAGACATCTGAATTTCTGAGGGTCAATAATATCTCTCAGATTTGAAGGTAGTATACAATGCAACACATATCTATAGATACTTTTTGTAGAATAAAACAATATAAACATTTAAATATGTATAAATGCAGAGTAACTATCTCATAGATTGTTTAGTACTTCAAAAAGAAGTATACTTTCACCTTTGAAATTTCCCACCTTCCTCAGTGACATTTATTCTATTTAGCTGATTTATTTTTAAAATGAGATTTAGGTGAAATTTAAATGAAAATTTTGTCTATCTATATATTATTTTACTTTTTTATGGCCCACATAGAAGAAATAGCTCAAACAATATATACTGAACTGAAAATTAGCACTTGAAGAAAGATAGTTTTGTCATCAATGCGTTATTTTAAAGTTGACTAAATTGAGTGATTTATATTGTTTTAGTGTTATTTTTAGAAGTCTCTAAAAATATTCCAGCAGTATTACTGTAATATCAAAATCAAACAAAACACAAAAAATGGTAAAGATTTCCTAGAAAGTAGTTCATTGAAAAATATTAGCTCATCAAACAATATACAATTAATATCTTCAGTATGGAAATTCACTAAGGATTCACTATATTATGTGAAAAAGTCCCATATCCTTTTTGAAGTCTATTTTCACATATTTAAACTGTAGTCATCAAATAACTTCTACAATAAGAGGAAATCACTGCAGATAGCATTAGGTAAGCATCATCATTTTTTTGTGAGGTGTGTGTGTCAAGAGGCTTAGATAAATTCTTCAGAGATACTGTTAAGACCAAAATTGAATGAGATGCTAGTATTTTTGAAATTTTTTTCTTATTTTTGATCAATTCTGTAGTTTAATGATAGAAAGCCCATGACAAATAAAGCCAGCAACATGAAATAAAGCAAAACATATATTTGTGTCATTATTCCACAGGAAAATAATCTACTACCCTGGATGATGCCATTATCTTCATTAACTACACCATAGTTTGGTCTCAAGTCAACAACAGGGAGGGAATGGCCCTGACCATCAACAAAAATTGGATTAAAGATTTACTGAGCATGGTCCTGCCCATCAGAACAAAACCCAGTTTCCCCCGCAGTAAGAAGTTTCAAAGACCAGATAAAAAGTCATGCTATGGCTTACAACATATTTCTTTCAGTATGGCTCTGCATACCTTCAAAAATTCACATCTAAAGTACTTTTAACAGATGCCAACAGATGTTGGCATTAAGAAGTCTTATGTTGCCTGTTTATTTAATCACTACTTATATATTCAGTGGTGGATATCTGGAATGTTTAAATGTGTTAGCAATGACTTATGTGTGCCGTCACATTATCTTTTTATTTAGCTGAAAATCCACATAGATCAATTCTTCTGAGCTTCTGTACACTTTATTTTCTATTTATAATATTTGGTATATCAGCTACTTTCATATGAAAAATGTCCATTTATTTTTCATCCACATCCATGTAGAAGTCATAGTTTTTAAGACACTAATTCTATATTTCTGTAGCACTTGAAATAAAATTCATAAAGCAATTTTAATGCTAAATTTAAAGTAGAGGATATTTTTAAAAAAGAGTATCTTGTACACAGGATAGAATGTAGTCAACCCATAAAACTTCTTATTGTGAGCATTAAAATACTTTAGAAAAATCTCCACAGTTGTTTCACAATTAGAGTCTCAGAAGTATTTTTAAATGAAAAAAAAAATGTGAAAAATATATATTCATAAAATAAAAAAAGAATTTAGCTATATAACTTCAAATTAATTACTAATTATTCCCACTTTAATTACCAGATTTTTTTCTGGCTTTAAAATGATTTTTATCTCTTCAGATGTCTGTTCTATGCTCAGTGGAATAGAAGAAATATTGGCCTAGGAGTCAAAAGATCCGAGCTAGTACCCTAATCACATTTCACTAAATATTAATAATAGACTAACTTGAGGCATTCCAACATTTCTTTTCCAAATTTCAACAAATTGGAAAAGGTCATTTCTGACCTCCTTTTCAACTCTGACTTCTTGGCACATTAGGAAACTTCTGGTGGTTTCTTTTTTGAAGTCCTGGCCACACATATTTTGATGTTATTTTTAAGTTTTACTCTATTTGTAATGACATATTTTCTATTCATCTATTAATATGTATATATTTGTTGAGTTTATCTAACTGATGCATGTTATGCATCATAGTGTACATAATGCAGAGAATAAAGTACCTAAGTTACGCATGAAAAGAAAAGGTTGCAATTAAAATTGAGTTAGAAAGACATGGATCTTGATCCCTTCTAACCCTCCTCTGTGTCTACTGTTGCTGATATTAATCTGTCTTAGTTTCACCTACATCTTCAAATACCATCTATGCCCTGATGATTTTCTTAAATTTATATCATAAATACTTCTTTGCTTTCCATTCTATAATGTTTTTTTTTTACTTTTTATTTTTGAAGTATAATTGATTTACAACATTTTGTTGTTTTCTGTCAAACCTCAACATGAATCAGTCATAGGTATTCATATATCCGCTCCTGTTTAAACCTCTCTCCCATCTCCCACCCCACCCCACTGCTCTAAATAGATACAGAGCCCCTGTTTAAGTTTCCTGAGCCATACAGCAAATTCCCGTTAGCTATCTATTTTACATATGAAAATGTAAGTTTCCATGTTACTCTTTCCATACATCTCACTCTCCCCTCACCTCTCCTCATATCCATAAGTCTATTCTCTATGTCTGTTTCTCCATTGCTTCCCTATAAATAAATTCTTCAGTATCATTTTTCTAGATTCCATATATATGGGTTAAAATATAATGTTTATTTTTCTCTTTCTGACTCACTTCAGTCTGTATAATAGGTTCTAGATTCATTCACCTCATCAGAACTGATTCGAATGCATTCTTTTTTATAGCTGAGTAAAATCTCATTGTGTATATGACCACAACTTTATCCATTCATCTGTCGATGGACATCTAGGTTACTTCCATGTTCTAGCTATTGTAAATAGTGCTGCAGTGAGCATTGGGATACATGTGTCTTTTTCAATTTTGGTTTTCTTAGGGTATATGCCTAGGAGTGGGATTGCTGGGTCATATGGTTATTTTATTCGTAGTGTTTTAAGGAATCTCCATACAGTCTTCCATAGTGGCTGTATCAATTCATGTTCCCAGCAACAGTGCAAGAACGTTCCCTTTTCTCCACACCCTCTCCTGCATTCTTCATTTACAGACTTTTTGATGATGGCCATTCTGACCAGTGTGAGGTGATATCTCATTGTAGTTTTGATTTGCATTTTTCTAATAATGAGAGATGTTGAGCATCTTTTCATGTGTTTGTTAGCCATCTGTATGTCTTCTTTGGAGAAATGTCTGCTTATGTTTTTTTCTCATTTTTTTGATAGGGTTGTTTGCTTTTCTGGCATTGAATTGTGAGCTGCTTGCATATTTTGGAAATTAATCCTTTGTCAGTTGTTTCATTTGTTATTATTTTCTCCCATTCTGAGGGTTGTCTTTTCACCTTGCTTATAGTTTCTTTTGCTGTGCAAAAGCTTTTAAGCTTAATCAGGTCCCACTTGTTTACTTTTGTTTTTATTTCCATTACTCTAGGAGGTGGGTCATAGAGGATCCTGTTTTGATTTATGTCATTGAGTATTCTGCCTATGCTTTCCTGTAAGAATTTTATAGTTTAGGTCTTTAATCCATTTTCAGTTTATCTTTGGGTATGGTATTAGGAAGTGATCTAATTTCATCCTTTTACAAGCAGTTGTCCAATTTTCCCAGAATCATTTATTAAAGAGACTGTCTTTGTCCTGTTTCATATTCTTGCCTCCTTTGTCAAAAATAAGGTACCCATAGGTGCATGGGTTTATTTCTGGGCTTTCTATCTTGCTCTCTTGGTCTATATTTCTGTTTTTGTGCCAGTGTCATACTGTGTTGATGACTGTAGCTTTGTAGTATAATCTGAAGTTTGGAAGGTTGATTCCTCCAGCTCCATTTTTCTTTCTCAAGACTGCTTTTGTTATTCAGGCTCTTTTGTGTTTCCATATGGATTGTGATATTTTTGTTCTAGTTCTGTGAAAAATGCCATTGGTAATTTGATAGAGATCACATGAATCTATAGATTCCATTTGGTAGTATAGTCATTTTCACAATATTGATTCTTCCTACCCAGGAACATGGAATATCTCTCCATCTGTTTGTGTCACCTTTGGCTTCTTTCATTAGTTTCATAATTTTCTGTGTACAGTTCTTTTGTCTCCTAGGTAAGTTTATTCCTAGATATTTAATTATTTTGTTGCAATGGTGTATGGGATTGATTCCTTAATTTCTCTTTCTTATATTTCACTGTAAGTGTATAGAAATGCAAGTGATTGCTGTGTATTGATTCTCTATCCTGCAAATTTTCTAAATTCACTGATTAGTTCTAGCAATATTCTGATACTATCTTTAGGGTTCTCTAGGTACAGTATCATGTCATCAATAAGCAGTGAGAGCTTTACTTCTTTTCTGATCTGGATTCCCTTTATTTCTTTTTCTTTTTCTGATTGCTGTTGAATAATAGTGGTGAAAGTGGACACCCTTATCTTGTTCCTGATCTTAGGGGGAATACTTTCAGTTTTTCACTATTGAAAATAATGTCTCCAGTTTCTGACTCATTCTATAGACCTTAGAACTTGCCAGCTTTCAAAATCTTGTGAGCCAATTTCTTGTAATAAATCTCTATATCTAAAGAGATTTATTATTTTATATAATAACAATGACAATTTATTATCATATCTACCCTATTCATTCTATTTCTCTGGAGAATCTTTATTGATACATGTAGTAAAGATTTCTATTGTATTTCTGTAAGAGGAAAAAAATTAAAGAAGAAAGCTAGATTCTGTGTCTTCTATTTTCTCTTGAGGACTTAAATTAATCATGTAAACTGCCACTAAGTGGCACTAGGTGGAGAGTCATAAGTTTAATGGGGAAAAAATAAACATGTTGTCTATTCCAAGACAAGATCCCCAAATGATTTTCAAAAGTAATGAAATATATTGTTTAAACACTAGATTTTATATAAGTAATAAACATAAAGTTTAAAATAATAAATTGGCATATAAAATTTAATTTTAAATATGTGCATTTATTTGCCAAAAAAAGAAGCTGATAGTTGTTGATGGGTAGTGAGAAGTGAAGAAGGATGTAAAGGAAAAGTGGTAGAATCAGGTGATTGAATTTTCTTGGAGAAAATATGAAGATTCAATACTAAAATCAGGGATCTTTCAGGATAAAATTATTTTTCTATAATTACAATTATGTAATTGCCTGACATAAATATCACTTTTACTCAGCACTTTTGTGTACACATATTTGCACACACACATTTTTTGAGTTTTTCAGAATATAGCATGTTGTTCAAAATTTTTCATATGATATTGTCTGCCAAAAAACTTTTTTATTGAGTAAATTGAGAGCTGTTTTACTTGAAAATATGATAGTAGAATTTCATTTCTTAAAATTATTTAACTTGTCTTATAAGTAAAATTGTTTTAACAAAATAAAAAGAAAACCCCAAACTTTCAAGTGTCACTATTTCAAATAATATCAGAATAAACAATTGTTATGTAAGGTATATGTGTATATATGCATATATATGGAGGAAGGAATGGCAATTCACTCCAGTATTCTTGCCTGTAGAATCCCATGGACAGAGGAACCTGGCAAGATTGCAGTCCATGGGGTCACAAAGAATCTGGCACAACTGAGGAACTGAGGACATGCATATATTTAATTTCCTAATATTTCCCATTTTGAAAATAAGGACTGGAGGATACTTAGTATAGAGTCAATGTATATTGTTAGAAAGTTGTCAAAACAGCTGCCTTGTTAAGGAAGAAAATTTTGTATAGATCAGCTTAGGTCTCAACTCTAACAATATTTTCCCATGACCTCTTGTACCTGATGACAAGTTATTACAGTATATGGGGTACATACTAAGTCACTTCATTCCTGTCTGACTCTCTGAGATCCTATGGAGCAAAACCTGCCAGGCTCCTCTCTCCATGGGATTCTCCAAGCAAGAATACTGGAGTTGGTTGTTATGACCTCCTCCAGGTTACCTTCCTAACCCAAGGATCGGACCCACTTCTCTTGTTTCCTGCATTGGCCGACAGGTTCTTTAGCACCAGTGCCACCTAGGAAGCCCAGTATATATGGTATTCCTTTCTAAACAATCCCATATCTGTTCTTAAATCATCAGCACTTTAAAATCTTATCACTGGGCTTCCCTAGTGGCTCAATGATAATGAATTTACCTACCAATGCAAGAAACATGGGCTCAATCCCTGGCCCAGGAAGATCCCACAAGCCGCACAGGAAAAGTAAACCCATGCACCACAACTATTGAGTCTGTGCTCTAGAGTCCATGTGCTGCAGCTACTGAAACCCGCATTCCCAAGAGCCTGTGCCTCACAAGAAAATCCGCTGCAATTAGAAGCCCATACACCACAGCTAGAGAGGAGCCTCCACTCACAGCAATTAGTGAAAAGCTCATACAGCAACAAAGACTCAACACTGCAAAAAGTAAATAAATAAATAAATAACGTTATTATTAATATTTTTAAAGTCTTACTTCTGTTTGCTTCCATTGCCTTTGCCTTTGTCTTGTAATTTTCTCCATATGTCTATTTTAACTCTTATATTAGAGTTGGAAAGATTGAAGGCAGGAGAAGAAGGAGATGCCAGAGGACGAGATGTTTGAATGGCATCACTGACTCAATGGACATGAATTTGAGCAAGCTGTGGCAGATGGTGAAGGACAGGGATGCCTGGCATGCTTCAGTCCATGGGGTTGCCACAAGTCGGACATGGGGAGTGACCAAACAGCAAGAATTAGAGTTCTTTAGAGAAACAGAACCAAAGTTTACCAAACCAAAGAGAACATAATCTTCTATGCATTTGTCCCAAATTGCTTAGAAATTCAGTGGGAATCTTGAATATGCCATCAATTTAATACTCACAAAAAGCTGGTAAGTTCTAAAGAATAGTACAAAATTATAACTAGTTTATATCAAAGTTAGCTTAAAATCAGATGATTCTGAAAGTTTCTAGGGCTGGTCATACTCAGGTGAATCTATAGTCAAGGAAAAGAAGTTTGGCTTTTGTTAGTGATACCCAAAAGAAATAAAATGTCTTTTGTCTCATAACACAATGATAAGTACATAAATTTTGGAGTCAGAGCAAAAGTAGCCATTATATACATTTCTTTTCCTCATCATCTTTGTTCATGATTATTCTTCTAAACTCAAAATTTGCCTGAATACAGTAGTTTAGAAGGCTCTAACAGAATAGGTTTTAGGAAGATACAGAGTGTGATGTTCTCAGTGCTTCAAATTTAGAATAATGACCTTCATTTTAGATTTAGCTGACATTTTTTATGTCTAGCACTTGGCAATTCTGTCTAAAAACCTTCTTTTGTCCTATATACATAAAAAGCATAGTATGGAGGCAGAAAAATTTATATATATATTTATATATATACACATTGTACACAAAGTCCTGCCAGATTGTAATGTAATAGAATGTCGTGTTCTGTTTCCCATTCTTTATTCTCTTATTGGCCAGGCTACAGCAGGCCACTCAACTGCTTTTAATGACTTTCATTATTCCCTCTTATTTTCTAGGTTAATGACATATTGAAAGTGCTAATAGCATAAAATTTTCAAATAGCTCACACACTGTTCATGAAAAAGGCAGTATATTTTATTTTATATGCATATAATTTTTCTCCCAGAGGATTAGCTGCAACATTTTGCTGCTCTGTAATTTCTCAATTTAATTGAGGAAGTAAAAAAAAAGAAAAAGCAGTCTCCCAGTGTGAAATTGTAGCTACAAAAGTGATCACATTCCACCCACTTCACCTCTGAAACTTCAAGGGGTGTTATACAATCTGTGAAAGGAAGTGCAGAGAATCATAGATTTTGATCCTCAACTACTTCATGTTTCTAAAAATCTGATAGTCCAAGTTATGAAGACACATTAATTATAGTCAATACCGGGCCAGAAAATGCATATGATTCAATTCTTAATAGACATTAAGCTTATACCTTGAGTTTTATGAGTCATTTCTCTAAGTACCAATTATAAAAGAAACACTCAATTAAATAACCTCTAAAAATTTTAAAAATAGGCATTTTACTTGTTTAGTCAAAGCACATTTACATGAAATGACACCATTTCTGAGTATGCCTTTTTGAATCATCTATCCTGTTTTTTAGCGTATTTCATGGTGCGGGGGACATGAATGCATTTGGAGTGCTTTAGAGAATAAACAATTTTGAAGTATAATAAACTGAAGTAAGTACAATAAATAAAGATTCAGACATGACTAAGCGACTAACACTCACTTTTTCACTTTTCTAGATAGCTCAGCTCAGTTAGAAAGACTAACCTCTTGGTAGAATAAATCATTGATCATGATCAATCTGTTGATTGATTGTCTTTGGGTCAGGGGTTCACCTTTAATATTTAGTAGAAGTGTGCAATTAAGCATACCACAAAAGAATTTTTTGTTACAACTGTCAAGATTTGCTTTTCCCCCAATTCTTCTTAATTTCAGTAAATTGCATACTCTTCTGGCAGATGCACAATCCAAAAAACAACAACAACAACAACAACCTTTTCTAAAAAGCATACATTTCTCCTATTTTTTATTCTTTTCACCTAAAGTCATACCTTTCTCCTCTTAATGCTCTTATATAAAATCTGTCAGTTAAGCATTGCTTAATTTTGTTCATTTTATTGTTAAGATAATCTCCTGCCCCACAGTGCTTAGTATCTTTGAAAGTAATGGCCGTATCTTGCTATAATCTACATCAAACATGTTTGCCACTCAATGAACATATTTAATGAACAAATACAATTTTGGAAGTCTCTCAAAGATTGATTCCTATGTTTTAACTTTTATAGGGGTGCCCAAGAATATCTATTTATATAACCAGTCTCAAGTGAATAACTGTAGAAATCAAATATTGCTTCCTGTTTTCTTTATCTTCTGTATAACAGATTTCGTGTCATCACCAAAAAATAGTGTAAATATTCCCTCTAGTGCTTAACTCTTGGTCTGTGATCATTTAATTATATAGATTCTGAAAGCACTCCTTAGTACTTAACTCAGCTTCCTTCACTAATCAGTATGTAATTTTCAACTTAAGACATCCCACAGGATTGGAAAAGATAAGCAAAGAAGAATTCATTAGCAGCCTATAATATTATGCTATGAAAACAGAAAGCAGATTTTTATGTCTCTGTGGAAAGTACTTTAACAATACAATTTAATTTCTGCATTTGGTCTCTAAGCAAGAAGTGTAATTCACACAGGGCTGCTTTCTTTCTGAAAACACATTCTAATCATCATACCAGGAAGTCATTCCTCTTCTTAATGCTGGCACATTTGATGCATTAACACAGAACATGGCGCTTACGTTTCCTGCTGATCTCCTATTATGTCACTTAGTCTTCTCAGGAGATACCTGTCTTGAAAATATGGGAAAGAGAGACAAATGGAAACTTCAAAGAGAGAGGCATGTTTGTTGTGTTTTCAACCCAAGACATATACTGGATATATTGACACTAAGTGAGGAACATAAAGCTTATCTCCTTCCAACTCAGAGCACAAAGAAAAACAACACAAAATTAAGCAAGGAAAAAAATCCTCATTTTTAAATTATAAACTTAAAAAGATAAAATAGTCTTTTGAAACACTTTCTGCAAGGTCATATTGTTTAAAAAATAAATGAAATTAAGCTGTTTGAGTAGCAGGAAATTCAATTTTAGATGGAATCTCTCAGCCTGATCACATCCATCTTTCCAACAAGGATATCAATCACTGATTCTTCCTGCCTTTAGTATTGCTTTTCTTACTTCCAGCTGCTTGTGCTGGTATAATTAGCTGAATTTCATTACCTCTGTTTTACTCACATTTTATTCTTCAGTCTTTCAAAAGCTTGTGCAAGGGCAACAAAAAAAAAAAATATTACCTTGCCCATAATATTTGTTCAGTAAACAGTCTTGGGATAGTTAAAAGTAGAAGTAATGTAACAGAGAGCAAATCTCACTCCTTGAATAGGTTGTAGTTATTCAGCCACTAAGTCATGTCCAACTCTCTGCAGCCGTATATTTTGTAGCACACCAGGCTCTTCTGTCATATCTTCTGCCTTTTCATACTGTTCATGGCATTCTTGCAGCAAGAATACTGGAATGGTTTGCTATTTCCTCCTCCAGTGGACCCACGTTAATCAGACCTTTTCACTATGACACATCTATCTTGGGTGGCCATGACAAGCCCCTTCACCATGAGAAGGCTGTAATCACATATTGTATTTGCTTACATTTTTTCTTTTAAAGAAATCAATTGTACATTCTATTATCAATTCATTTTCTAAATCTAGAGATTGTTGTAAATTACATGTTTTAATGTAGCTTCCTATATCTATAATCATAATGCTGTTGATATGTATATCTCCATATATCCCTCTATATGTAACTTTTAAACTCAAAACTTAAATTTTAAGATATAAACATTTTTCAACCAAGAATAACCTTGGCCACTAGTGATTTTAATTATTACTTTTGGAATAATTTCTTTTTAAGTTTTCTAACTAAAACAACTTTATTAACATAAGACTTCTACTAAAATGCAAAGGCACAATCTATTTTTAAAAAAAAACTTCCACCACAATTTATTTCCTTATCACTGTTAGTCTGTTAGCACTGTGATAATGCTTTCAACTCCCTGTACTATCCCAGATCAATTTCTGTACTTCGTAATAATAGCAGTTGCAATTTCTGCCTGAGTTTTCATGGCCTAAAATAAATCAACTTGAATTTTCAGTATTCTAATACATTTAATGATTTTTCATTATAATAGCACACATATTAAATATCACAAAATTAGAAATCAAAGAAATGTAATGAGTACAAATAATTATATTTGTTAACTTCATTGAAAGCCTTGAGTAAAATACAGAAGATAAGCCATTAAATTTTGCTTCTAATAATAATAGGTGTATGGACTATAATGCATAATAGACATATGGTCTGTATAGTAAAGGCTATGGTCTTCCCAGTGGTCATGTATGGTTGTGAGAGCTGGACCATAAAGGTGAAACACCAAAGAATTGATGCCTTCGAACTGTGGTACTGGAGAAGACTCCTGAAAGTCCCTTGGACAACAAAGAGATCAAACCAGTTGTTCTTAACGGAGAGCAACCCTGAATATTCTCTGGAACGACTGATGTTGAAGCTAAAGCTCCAGTATTTTGGTCATCTAATGGGAACAGACGATTCATTGGAAAAGTCCCAGATGCTGAGGAAGATCAAGGGCAGAAGGAAAATAGGGCATCAAAGCATGAGATGGCTGGACAACATCAATGATGCAGTGAACATGAACTTGGGCAAACTATGGGAGATGGTGTGGGACAAGGAGGCCTGGCATGCTGCAGTCCACGGGGTCACAAAGAATCAGACATGACTGAGCAACTGAACAAAAACAACACAGTATTAACTATAACATAGACACTGTGATGTACATCAGATCTGTAGAATTTAATTTTGATTTACAGCTGTTTTTACTATCTTCCTTTTATCTGTCCTATATTTCACAACTGATATCAGTTCTCAGTGTCTGCAAATAAATGAAATCATTTGGTATAATTTATGCCTAACTGTATTCAATTCTCTTTAACTCAGCAGGCCCCAAACTGAACCCCTAATCCTATCTTCGGCAAGATTGTTATGTACTTCTATGTTTCTTATTTCATTGAATGATCTTCCATTCATTTATATGATTAAATCAGTAATTAAAAGACATCTTTTATTCATCTATTTCCCTCAGCCACTGTATATTCCCCTGGAGAAAGGAATAGTAACCCAATCCAATATTCTTGCCTGGAGAATCCCATGGACAAAGAAGCCTGGAGGGCTACAGTCCATGGGTCACAAAGAGTCGGACATGACAGAATGACTAACATTTCACTTCACTGAATATTCAATTAATTTTTAGAAATAATTTTACCCCCTAAATAGCTGCCAAGCCTGTCTACTTTTTCCCTTCTTCATTGCCAGTATCGTTTCTGTTGTTCAATCTCTAAATCATGCATGATTCTTTGCAACCTCATGAACTGAAGCATGCTAGGCTTCCCTGTCCTTCACTATCTCTCAGGGTTTGCTCAAACTCATCTCCATTGATTCAGTGATGTCATCCAAGCATCCCAACCTCTGTCGCCCCCTTCTCCTCTTGCCCTCAATTTTTCCCAGCATCTGGGTCTTCTCCAATAAGTTCACTCTTTGCATCAGATGGACAAATATTGGAGCTTGAGCTTCAGCATCAGTCCTTCCAGTGAATATTCAGGGTTGATTTCCCTTAGGATTGACCTCTTTGACCTCCAGTCAGTGCTCTCCAAGGAACTCTCAACAGACTTCTCCAGAACCACAATTAGAAAGCATCAATTGTTCGTCCTTCAGAATTCTAACATCTATACATGATTACTGGAAAAACCATAGATTCAACTATACAGACCTCTGTCAGCAAAGTGATGTCTCTACATTTTAATACTCTGTTTAGGTTTGTCATAGCTTTTCTTCCAAGAAGTCTTTTAATTTTGTGGTTGCAATCACCATCCACAGTGATTTTGAAGCCCAATAAAATTAAATCCACCACTGTTTCCAGTTTTCCCGCATCTATTTGCCATGAAGTGTTGGAACCAGAAGCCATGATCTTCATTTTATTGAATGGTGAATTTTAAGCCAGTGATATATAGCAAACTATAATTTATTTCTTGGATGATTAGCACATATTCTTAAACAGTTTTCCCTTTCACTGTTTTGTGTCCATCCATTCATGTTTTACACTGCAGCTATTGTGGTCTTCTAAAATGCATTTGCAATTCCTCATTTCTCTCAGTGTTGTGTAAACTTAATGACAGAATCACCAGTATCCTAGAGCATAATTCCTTTTACATCTGTGTTTGGTCTGATCACTCTGCTGGAGAAGGGAGAGGCTACCCACTCCAGTATTCTTGGGCTTCCCTTATGGCTCAGCTGGTAAAGAATCCACCTGCAGTGTGGGAGACCTGATTTCAATCCCTGGGTTGGGAAGGTCCCCTGGCTAAGAGAAACGCTACCCACTCCAGTATTCTGGCCTGGAGAATTCCATGAACTCTATAGTCCATGGGGTCACAAAAAGTCAGACATGGCTGAGCTATTTTCACTTCACTTGGTCTGACCACACCCTTATTCAAAGTTCATGTTCAAGCTGTAAAGGACATCTTCCACAGTCTTAGAAATAGCAAATCTGTATTACATTTTACTTTTACATATCCTTTTTCATCTGGAAGACATCCAAAAAAACTGATGTTTTTACTCACAGAGAACCTTCTATTTATCACATGAACCATCCTTCATAACATCCATTCTCGCCACTTATTTGTGCTTCTCTCTTCTGTTTAATTTATCGGGTATTGGTGGCCTGTATATTCCAATTAATATTATGTCTGCAACATCTCTCACATCTGTACATGACTACTGGAAAAACCATAGCTTTGACTCTACAGACCATTGCTGGCAAAGTGATATCTCTGTTTTTTAATATGCTGTCTAACTTTGTCAAAACTTTCCTTGCAAGGAGATAGTGTCTTTTAATTTCACAGGAACAGTTGTGAGAATTGGACCATAGAGAAGGCTGTGCACTGAAGAAGTGATGCTTTCAGATTGTGGTGTTGGAGAAGACTCTTGAGAGTGCTTTGGACTGCAAGGAGATCAAACCAGTTAATCCTAATGGAAATCATCTCTGAATATTCTTTGCAAGGACTGTTGCTAAAATTGAAGCTCCAACACTTTGGCCACCTGATGTGAAGAGTTGAGTCATTGGAAAAGACTCTGATGCTGGGAACAATTGAAGGCAGGAGAAGGGGAGGGCAGAATGAGTTGGTTGTTTAGCATTGTTGACTCAATGGACATAACTTGATTAAACTCTGGGAGTTGGTGAAGGGCAGGGAAGCCTGGCATGCTCTAGTCCATGGGGTTGCAAAGAGTCAGACATGACTTAGTGACTGAACAACTGTAACGTCTAACCTAGAGTTCAAAGTAATTTAGATAGGTAGCATATAACATTTAAAATGATAAGTATTACCTAAGGAAATATATTTCAAATTAAATATATACTAAAGAAATGATAAGCATCATATATGTATATATGTATCTATAAGTACATGCATATTTAGGAGCTGATTGTAGTTTGAAGATAAAGAAATTGTTTCCAGCCAAGATGTTAATAAAATAAAGTAATTTATTTTATTTTGCTGAAAACTATCAAAAATGACTTTTATTTTATTTACTAAAATACTAATTAGCAACTACCCATCAAGAAGTTACAATAAAAACTCAGAGTAATCACTAAAATAGAATTAAAAAGCTTCATCTACACACCTCAGTGCTAGTACTACTTAATCATCTTACAAAAGCAATTTCAAAGTTTTATTTTTGTCTACAAGTTTTGTTTTTCTATTTGACATGTATCATTCATATGCAAAAAAGCTAATATTTATCCACCAGAGCTAACTTTAGTGCATCGTTTAACTCTCTGTATCCTTCAGGTACAGTTATAGAGCTTGTTTATTAATTTCCAGAAAGTAAGGTAGGTGGCAATGTGACAATTTTAAAACAATGTCTATAATTATGTTTCCCTGGGATTATAGAATTGTTTTCTGAAATGTAATCATTTCTCCATAAAATATGACTTTAAGAGTAATAAAAATCTTATTTTGCTCAGTCATGCAATTAAAATTAAAATGTTTATACCAAACACCATTATGTTCTCTGAAACTTATAGACACTGCAGTTGTTTTTTAAAAGTGTAACCTTGCTTTGAAAATGACAATTCCAATAATAGCTATACAAGTGTTTGAGATCAAGAAAATATAGTATACAGCAGTGACATAGTCTATAAGTGAGAAAAACTCACCAACATTGTCATATCAACATTAGCAGTTTTATTCATGCAAAACACCTGTGGAGGATTCATGATGATGTATGGCAAAACAAATACAATATTGCAAATTAATTGGCCTCCAATTAAAATAAATAAATTTATATTAAAAAATAAATAAAGAGATCAACTTCATTGTTATTCCAAAACAAAAATAGAATTCTTATAATAGGAATAAAATTAAGTCTATTCATTTACTTACACTTGTTTAAAGGAGGAGCTGCCTGCCGCTGATTCTACTGGTGGTGTTACCTACCCACCCCAGGAATCCCCCCAACCTCATCAACTCTCTACCAGTGGCACCTCTGTGATGGCTCTTCAGCACACAGTTTCCTGGGAGCCGTTGCTTTTAGACCTTGCTGCAGGTTCAGATCCTGCTGGGAAAATGTCTCATGAATTTTCCTCGGCAGATGCACTACCTGAACCTACCCTGCCAAAACCTCTGCTGTGAGTAATACAAAACCTGGCCAACCTCAAGGTTGGCTGGGTTCCAACCCTTGGAATAACCCAAGTACTCCAGTTTCTATGTGCTTGGACTCCACCAAGTGTAACACCGTCCACTCTGCATTTTGGACTCACAGCAACAGAATGTCTTCCTCTGTGCCTCCCACGAGACCACCTCCTGGATCCATGGGCCCCCTTCCTCCTTCTAGGCCATCACACCCCAACCTGTGGGTCTTTATCCAGCTCTAACTGTGCCAGGCCCTGGGTTAACAGGGCCATAACTTACATGGACTTGTGTCTTTTCAAGAACTGCCAAGACAATATGGTGCACACACAGATCCAAATGCATCTGGTCCTTTAGGCCCATGGGGAACCATGTATTCTGGACTGTGGGTACTGAGAATGGGAGGGCAGTATCCTACCCCTAATATGCCACATCCATCTCCAGGGCCATACTCTGATCCTCCTCCTTCCAAGCACCAGAGGCAGCACCACCTATTCCATGGGGCACTGTTCTACCAGGAGCCAGGGGACCACCAGTGCCATATCCTGCCCCTTTAGGATCATAGCCCTTCTCAGGACTCTATTCCATTCCCTATAATCCTTTCCGAATGACTTCAGGACTTCTGGTGTCACTCAGATGCCTGGCGGTGCCCATGCAAATGTTTAATTCATTTAACATGCATTAATATTCCCACAGGGTTTCCCTGGTGGCGCAGACAGTAAAGAAACCAATTGCAATGTGGGAGACCTGGGTTTGATTCTTAGGTTGAGAAGATCCCCTTGAGAAGTGAATGGGCTACCCACTAGAGTATTCTGGCCTGGAGAATCCCCATGGACAGAGTAGCCTGGCAGGCTAGAGTCCATGGAGTCACAAAGAGTCGGACACAATTGAATGACTTTCACACACACACACACAATATTCCCACGAGCACAACTGAAATATTGTTTCCAGTTTGAGATGGAAGATCTAAACAAAAAAAACCTTAAAAAAAAAAAAAAAGGATGTGTGTTTATAAAATAAAAGTAAATTTCAAGCTTCAGGCAAATTTAGGTAAAGTATTTAAAAGGATGAAAGCAAAAGTGTTCCTATATTAAACCAGAAAAAAATCCCCCAAGATCCCCAAAAATTTTCTAATGTAGTAAGCAGTGTCCTCAACAACATCCTTGAGATAAACTCAGAGATGTGTTTCACTGGACATTTTTGTTTGTTTGTTTGTTTTAACATTTCTCAGTAATATTTTACAGAACCACAACAAAGCACAAAGTTCAACAAAAGTAATTTCTGCCAGTCTGGTTACATATAGAGGTAGATTTTTAGAGAATCCATGTCTCTGAATGTGTAATGTTGTCCATCTTTCATGCAACTGTCCAAATGTTTCTCAGGCAAGATTTTGTTAGATCTTTAGCAGTATTAAGTTCAAAATTATATAACTCTTCTGCATCGCCAGTTATGTGTAATATGTGTTTTACTGCCAGCCAATCTGGAATGAGGTTGACATCACAATTGAGGACATTGTCTTGAGCAGGGTCAGAGTCTCCTTAGGGGGGGGAAAAAAAACATTTATTCTTAACAAAGTATGAATCAGATCTCCATCCAGATTAATCAACCATCCACTTCAACTGTAAGAGAGAAAATCTTAATAAAGTGCTTTTTTTTTTTTCCAGGATTGATTTCCTTTATTTTTTTTTTTAATTTTTATTTTTACTTTATTTTACTTTACAATACTGTATTGGTTTTGCCATTCATTGACATGAATCCACCACGGTTGTACATGAGTTCCCCAAGCATCCTGTATCCTGTATCGAACCTAGACTGGAATTCGTTTCTTACATGATAGTATACATGTTTCAATGCCATTCTTCCAAATCATCCCACCATCTCCCTCTCCCTCAGAGTCCAAAAGTCCATTCTATACATATGTGTCTCTTTTGCTGTCTCGCATACAGGGTCATCATTACCATTTTTCTAAATTCCATATATATGTGATAGTATACTGTGTTGGTGTTTTTCTTTCTGGCTTACTTCACTCTGTATAATAGACTCCAGTTTCATCCATCTCATTAGAACTGATTCAAATGTGTTCTTTTTAATGGCTGAGTAATACTCCGTTGTGTATATGTACCACAGCTTTCTTATCCCTTCATCTGCTGATGGACATCTAGGTTGTTTCCATGTACTGGCTATTATAAACAGTATTGTGATGAACATTGGGGTACATGTATCTCTTTCAATTCTGGTTTCCTCGGTGCGTATGCCCAGCAGTGGGATTGCTGGGTCATATGAAAGTTCTATTTGCAATTTTTTAAGGAATCTCCACACTGTTCTCCATAGTGGCTGTACTAGTTTGCATTCCCACCAACAGTGTAAGAGGGTTCCCTTTTCTACACACCCTCTCCAGCATTTATTACTTGCAGACTTTTGGATCGCAGCCATTCTGAGTGGTGTGAAATGGTACCTCCTTGTGGTTTTGATTTGCATTTCTCTAATAATGAGTGATGTTGAGCATCTTTTCATGTGTTTGTTAGCCATCCGTATGTCTTCTTTGGAGAAATGTCTATTTAGTTCTTTGACCCATTATTTGATTGGGCCGTTTATTATTCTGGAATTGAGCTGCATAAGTTGCTTGTATATTTTTGAGATTAGTTGTTTGTCAGTTGCTTCATTTACTATTATTTTCTCCCATTCAGAAGGCTGTCTTTTCACTTTGCTTATAGTTTCTTTTGTTGTGCAGAAGCTTTTAATTTTAATTAGATCCCATTTGTTTATTTTTGCTTTTATTTCCAGTATTCTGTGAGGTGGATCATAGAGGATCCTGCTGTGATGTATGTCGGATAGTGTTTTGCCTATGTTCTCCTCTAACAGTTTTATAGTTTCTGGTCTTACGTTTAGATCTTCATTCCATTTTAATTTTACTTTTGTGTATGGTGTTAGAAGTGTTCCAGTTTCATTCTTTTACAAGTGGTTGACCAGTTTTCCCAGCACCACTTGTTAAAGAGATTGTCTTTACTCCATTGTATTGCCTCCTTTGTCGAAGATAAGGTGTCCATAGGTGTGTGGATTTATCTCTGGGCTTTCTATTTTGTTCCATTGATCTATATTTCTGTCTTTGTGCCAGTACCATACTGTCTTGATAACTGTGGCTTTGTAGTAGAGCCTTAAGTCAGGCAAGTTGATTCCTCCAGTTCCATTCTTCTTCCTCAAGACTGCTTTGGCTATTCGAGGTTTTTTTGTATTTCCATGCAAATCTTGAAATTATTTGTTCTAGTTCTGTGAAAAATATGGCTGGTAGCTTGATAGGGATTGCATTGAATCTGTAGATTACTTTGGTCCGTATACTCATTTTCACTATATTGATTCTTCCAATCCATGAACATGATATATTTCTCCATCTATTAGTGTCCTCTTTGATTTCTTTAACCAGTGTTTTATAGTTTTCTATATATAGGTCTTTAGTTTCTTTAGATAGATATATTCCTAAGTATTTTATTCTTTTTGTTGCAATGGTGAATGGAATTGTTTCCTTAATTTCTTTTTCTACTTTCTCATTATTAGTGTATAGGAATGCAAGGGATTTCTGTGTGTTGATTTTATATCCTGCAACTTTACTATATTCATTGATTAGCTCTAGTAATTTTCTGATGGAGTGTTTCAGGTTTTCTATGTAGAGGATCATGTCATCTGCAAACAGAGAGTTTTACTTCTTGTTTTCCAATTTTGATTCCTTTTATTTCTTTTTCTGCTCTGATTGCTGTGGCCAAAACTTCCAGAACTATGTTGAATATTAGCAGTGAAAGTGGGCACCCTTGTCTTGTTCCTGACTTTAGGGGAAATGCTTTCAATTTTTCACCATTGAGGATAATGTTTGCTGTGGGTTTGTCATATAGAGCTTTTATTATGTTGAGGTATATTCCTTCTATTCCTGCTTTCTGGAGAGTTTTTATCATAAATGGATGTTTATTTCTTGTCATTAGTATAAATATTATATATATATATATATATATATATATATATATATATACACACACACACATACACACACACTAGCTTAAAATATATATATTGGCTTAAAATATTTTGTAAATTATGTACCAGAATAGGGAATAAGTGAGATCATTTGGATTTATTATTCAAAAGCAGAGACATTACTTTGCCGAAGAAGATCCGTCTAGTCAAGGCTATGGTTTTTCCAGTAGTCATGTATGGATGTGAGAATTGGACTGTGAAGAAGGTTGAGTGCTGAAGAATTGATGCTTTTGAACTGTGGTGTTGGAGAAGACTCTTGAGAGTCCCTTGGACTGCAAGGAGATCCAACCAGTCCATTCTGAAGGAGATCAGCCCTGGGATTTCTTTGGAAGAAATGATGCTAAAGCTGAAACTCCAGTATTTTGGCCATCTCATGCAGAGTTGACTCATTGGAAAATACTTTGATGCTGAGAGGGATTGGCGGCAGGAGGAGAAGGGGATGACAGAGGATGAGATGGCTGGATGGCATCACTGACTCGATGGACGTGAATCTGAGTGAACTCTGGGAGATGGTCATGGACAGGGAGTCCTGGCATGGTGCGATTCATGGGGTTGCAAAGAGTCGGACACGACTGAGCGACTGAACTGAACTGGACTGAATTTTATTTTAAATCACAGCAAACAGTTAATAATCTTCATTTACAAAATTATAAAAAGAAAACAAAAATTAAAAAATATATATTTGTGTTTAAGCCTCCAAAATAATCTCAAGTTTCAGACACTATTCAGTGTTCAATCCAAAGACATGCTGTATTTTCTTCTTTAGTAATAGATCCTGAATTTCCAAGATAAGGTATGGTAATGTCCTTAAGAAAATTGAGCCCCTCCTCCAGACCTAGAGGTAAAAAGAAATTAGTTTAAAGTCTAATATAATTAACTAATACATGCCAAGGCCATATAAATGCACGCATGGGATTCTCTCTGGGACTTCCAGAATTATTGTTCTTAGATAAAGTAATTAATTTGAACATACCTGTCTCCAGAATACTTGCTGTGTAAGTAATAAACAGTGTTATTATTTAAGTCATTTTATAAGATATTGTGAAAATCCACCTCTTTTTGCTACTATTAAGGCAATTTTGTCAAGAAAGAGTTAGAATGTCAAACATTATATCCAATCTCTTTAAAAATTTCCCTTGATATGATGAATATATATTATTGAGAGATATAATGCCAAATTTCTAAAATTTTATAGAATCCATTGCCTCAAGGCTTGACTACCTTAGCGAAAATACAGTTGATAATATATTTTTATAATTTCTTTAGATCCATAGACACATGAGTTAATATTGAATAGGTTAGAGTTTTTACTCATCAAAATAAAAACTGCAAATACAAAACTCATAAAATATTTTTATAAATTTAAGATTATTTTGAAAGATTTTCTAATGTAACTGTTAACATTATTGCACGGCTTCCCTGGCGGTTCAGATGGTAAAGAATCTGCCTGCAATGTGGGAGACCCAGGTTTGATCCCTGGATCAGGTAGATCCTCTGGAGAAGGGAATGGCTACCCACTCCAATATTCTTGCTGGGAGAAGTCCAAGGACAAAGGAGCCTGGTGGGCTATAGTCCATGGGGTCACAAAGAGTTGGATATGACTGAGCAACTAACACTGTTATTGCATAGTTCAAGGAATTTTAGAACAAAAAAAATTGCCTCTGGGTAAGTAGAATAGGTTTATATAGAAACATTTGAGACTATAAAATTGGGTTCCTTTAAGTCCAAAAAAACCCAAAAAGTTTAAAGTGTTCTTTTTCATACTTACAAATATAGTCAATCTTATTTTCTTGTGTTTATGGCAAGGTCCATTATGCTAAGGAATAGAACCATTTGTTATAGACTTTATATTATGGTTTAAGTCTCTTAAAAATAAAATAGACATTATTTAAATTTTAATAAAATATAGTTAACATCATTAAACATTCTCAGTAAAACCAAATAAAATATGAAATACTTTAAGGGAAACACTCAATACCATAAAATTAATAAACAGGCAATAACATTTAGAAATCTAATTCCTACTCTAAATGAAGTTTGAGAAACTTTGGTTAAGGAGATGCCAAAGAGTAGAGCCAAGATTTTACTTAGAAAATATTCTGATTCAATCTCCTTATCAATTATTAGTGTGTTCAGATTTTCCATTTCTTCATGAGTTGGTCTTGGTAGGTTATAGGTAACTAGGAATTTATTCATTTCTTCTATGTCATTCAATGCGTTGGTGTCTCTTATGTGTCTCTATGATCCACGAGTCTTAATTCTGAATATCAAGCAGAAGGAACAATGGCTCCCTGAGGGCATGCTTTTCACCTGGCAAACTTGAGAAAACTGACAAAAAATTTACATATGTTTTAAAGTTTCAGCTAGAATTATACAACCGTATTCCTTTACATGTCCAAGCCCATGTAACTAGAAGTAGGCATTGCAGCATCACATAATTATAACATAAATAGGAAGTAAAGAGTTGTGGATAATTATCTACCTGTCACAGATACTTCTTTGCTTCCAAAGGGAAACCAAGCAGGTTTATTACAGCATTCTTACGGGCCTTAGCTGAGATTATCCTAACATTGCAATGCTCCTTTATCCAAGGCCTCACATATCAAAAAGTATTATTCTAATGTTTTCCCTTTCATAAGAATATAATCCAAAACTGTGACTCTTACAGAAGTGATAACAAGATTAGTTAAATGACCAACTTCATAAACAATATTTTCTTTCTCTTTTTAAAATAGCTTTGAAGTTAATATTTTGCCACAAGAATTAACCCAAACCTAATTTAGATTTTGGCTTTTATATAGTGTTATAAAATCTTTTAGAAAAAGGGCCTCTGAAATATTGAATCTGAGGTAGAGATTATTCTAGTCTCTAAATCTTCCTCATGCAGATTTCTGCTGCTGCATCACCTCAGTCGTGTCCGACTCTGTGCGACACCAGAGATGGCAGCCCACCAGGCTCCCTGTCCCTGGGATTCTCCAGGCAAGAACACAGGAGTGGGTTACCATTTCCTTCTCCAATGCATGAAAGTGAAAAGTAAAAGTGAAGTCACTCAGTCGTGTCCGACTCCTAGCAACCCCATGGACAGCAGCCCACCAGGCTCCTCTGTCCATGGGATTTTCCAGGCAGTAGTACTGGAGTGGGGTGCCACTGCCTTCTCTCTGTAAAAATAGTTATAAAAAAATTGAAATATTTCAGTGCATATATATTATATAAACTAAGAAACATTTGTTAAAAACTGTGGCCTAATAAAATTAATTAACTATACATGTATGAAAATGTATTTCTAGAAATATATTTTAGGTCTACTAAAATCTTTAAATTGCCTTCACCTCCACATATTATGTTCAGAACAAAAATATACAGCAGAAAAGAAGATTTATATTCATCTATACCTACAGATAGATATAGGCCAGTAGAAATCACTGATCTCGACCTATTCTTATTTTATAGTGTTTATGGAGTTTTCTCATTTATCCTGTAATATCTTTCAAAATGTTTTCAAAAATGCTTTTATTCAATATATATAACAAAGTGAAGGAGAAGCATCCCACATGTACTGTTTCCTCTGGATATAAAGTCTTGTATCAAAGAACAATTTCAGAGACTATGTTTAATATCTTATTTTTCTCAAAGATGGAATAGAATTTCAAGCTAATATGTTTGAAATATAAGCTTAACAGACTCATAGCTAAAGCCAAATGCATTACATATATTGCAACCAAAGGACAAGTCTGATATAAATTCTTGTGGACTTTATTTTCCTTAGTAAAAACTATTCTATAACTTTTCAGAGGCATTAAAATTTGTAGGAAATTACACATGCAGGAATATTAAAGGACAGTATTATCAAAAAACCTTTTTATCCTCCATTTTAGCCAATATTTGGTTTCTATGAAGAAAGAAACCACTGACATTTGTACTGAGAAATTCTATTTCAAAAACCAACATAAGAAGGTTAACTTTTTTTTTTCAAGAAGCACAATTGGAGTGATTTAGTATAACTATGATAATGGTTGAAGAGGATGAAAAGTGGTCAAATATATTATATTTGTTGGGGACAAATGAAAGATAAAGTTTGTAAAAAATAAAATTTTGCAATATGTATACAAGACAATAAATATAGTAGAAAAATCTAGGGAGTGAGTTAAGGATTGTCTATACATTGACAGCAGCTTCTTTTTGAAAGTAGATTACTTAAAGCAATTCATTTCAGTTATGGTAAAGATAACATAAACTGAGAGACATTTACTAACAAGATTTTGAGAAAATTTTTTTCTTAGAGAGCTATATAAAATCAATGAAGGAATGCTACTAGTGAAATTAAAGAAGATATAATAATAATAAATAAAATAACTTTAAAACTGGCTGATTAAAATAAAATCATGTAATGAATTATTTACACTGTTAGAACTTTTCAAAAGATATGTATATAGCTTGAATACAACATGGCTTACACTTAAGCCCTCTATCACTTTTCATCTTGTATCCTGAAACTAACCAGTCACTATTTTATGATTAATGACAGACAAATCTCAGATTAAATAATACATGTATAACTCTAGTTCATATTTACATATATTTACATATATTGCATATATTCTTATGTAACCAAGAAATG
This sequence comes from Budorcas taxicolor, assembly GCF_023091745.1. Taxonomy (NCBI): domain Eukaryota; kingdom Metazoa; phylum Chordata; class Mammalia; order Artiodactyla; family Bovidae; genus Budorcas; species Budorcas taxicolor. The sequence goes on along the minus strand of NC_068929.1, from coordinate 48,237,417 downwards.
GCAAGAATACACAGAAGAACTATACAAAAAAGGTCTTAATAACCCAGATAACCACAATGGTGTGATCACTTACCTAGAACCAGACGTCCTGGAGTGTGAGGTCAAGTGGACCTTAGGAAACATCACTATGAACAAAACTAGTGGAGGTGAAGGAATTACAGCAGAGCTATTTAAAAGATGATGCTGTGAAAGTGCTGCAATCAATTTGCCAGCAAATTTGGCAAACTCAACAGTGGGCGCAGGACTGGAAAAGGTCAGTTTTCATTCCAATCCCAAAGAAAATCAATGCCAAGGAATGTTCAAACTACTACACTCATCTCACACACTACAAAAGTAATGCTCAAAATTCTCCAAGCCAGGCTTTAACAGTATGAGAAACTAAAACTTCCAGATATTCGAGCTGGATTTAGAAAAGGTAGAGGAACCAGAGATCAAATTGACAACCTCTGTTGGATTATCGAAAAAGCAAGAGAATTTCAGAAAGATATCCACTTCTGTTTCATTGACTATACCAAAGCATTTGACTATGTGGATCACAATAAACTGTGAAAAATTCTTCAAGAGATGGGAATACCAGACATGACCTGTCTCCTGTGAAATTGGTATGAAGGTCAAGAAACAACAGTTAGAACTGGACATGGAACAACAGACTGGTTCAAATTGGGAAAGGAGTACGTCAAGGCTGTATATTGTCACCCTGCTTATTTAACTTATATGCAGAGTACATCATGAGAAATGCCAAGCTGGATGAAGCACAAGCTGGAATCAAGATTGCTGGGAGAAATATCAATAACCTCAGATATGCAGATGATACCACCCTTATGGCAGAAAGTGAAGAACTAAAGAGCCTCTTGATAAAAGTGAAAGAGGATAGCAAAAAAGGTGACTTAAAACTCACCATTCAGAAGAGTAAGTCATGGCATCCAGTGCCATCACTTCATGGCAAATAAATGGGGAAACAATGAAAACTGTGAGAGATTTTATTTTCTTGGGCTTCAAAATCACTCCAGAAGGTGGCTGCATCCATGAAATTAAAAGACACTTGCTCCTTGAAAGAAAGTCTCTGATCAACTTATACAGCATATTAAAAACCAGAGACATTACTATGCCAACAAAGGTTCGTCCAGTCAAGGCTATAGTTTTTCCAGTGGTCATGTATGGATGGGAGTTGAACTATAAAGAAAGCTGAGCACTGAAGAATTGATGCTTTTGAACTGTGGTGTTGGAGAAGACTGTTGAGAGTCCCTTGGACTGCAAGGAGACCCAGACAGTCCATCCTAAAGATCAGTCCTGGGTGTTTATTGGAAGGACTGATGTTGAAGCTGAAACTCCAATATTTTGGCCACCTGATATGAAGAGCTGATTCATTTGAAAAGACCCTGATGCTAGGAAAGATTGAGGGCAGGAGGAGAAGGGGATGACAGAGGATGAGATACTTAGATGACATAATGGACTTGATGTGGACCAGAGTTTGAGCAATCTCCAGGAGGTGGTGCTGGACAGGGAATCCTGGCATGCTGCAGTCCCGGGGTAGAAAAGAGTTCAACACGACTGAGCAACTGAACTGAACTGATCTAAGTAACTAGTGCATAACTTCACTTCAATACCTTTGAGGCAGATCAAACACAATCCATTTCATAATAAACTCATATTTCGGTTTTGGTAAAGGATTCATGTGAGTGTGCTTAGTCACTCAGTCGTGTCTGACTCTTTGCGACCCCATGTATTCTAGCCCACCAGGCTCCTCTGTCCATGGAATTCTCCAAGCAAGAATACTAGAGTGGGTAGCCATTTCCTTCTCCAGGAGATGTTACTCACCCAAGGATCAACCTCAGGTCTCCTGTATTATAGGTGGATTCTTTACCATAGGAATCACCAGGGCAGCCCAACTAGATTTATTCTGTTACATAAGTCAGCACTGTCATTCTTGACATCTCTCTCTCTCTAATCCCAGCTCTATGCCATAGTACATGAGCTGTCAATCATCTGTAGTCAAATGAAAGCCATTCTGTGTTCTTACACACTCGCTCTTATTTCTTCTAGCCAGCGTATGGCCATTGATCCAGTACTTGTCCCTTTTTGTGTTTGTATCATTTATTATGCCCTTTTCTCAAATGTTATCAATATGGCAGGTCATATTTTTAATTTTTTTAGGCAATCAGACAAATCTTGATGTCATTTACAGGCACTGCAAATACATAAATCCCCTCACAGTAAAATTCCATAAACAGTCATCTTTTTTTGGAATGCTAGGTTTCTTTCTTCCCCTCTCTCTCTTTTAAAATGTATTTATTTACTTTAATTGGAGGATAATTACTTTACAATTTTGTGATGGCCTCTGCCATACATGAACATGAATCACCCATAGGCATACCTGTGACCCCTCCCTTGTAAGCACCCCCCCCACCACCTCCTTTGGCACTCCATCCTTCTTGGTGGTCACAGAGCTCCAGTTTGTGATTCCCTGTGTCATACATCAAACTCCCACCTGCCATATATTTTACATATCGTAATGTATATGTTTCAATGCTATTCTCTCAAATCATCCCACCCTCTTCTTTTCATACTGTGTCCAAAACTGTTCTTTATGTCTGTGTCTTCTTTTCTGCCCTGCACAAAGGATCGTTGGTATGATCTTTCTAGATTACATATATATGAGTTAATAATTCTCTCCTGATCTACTTCAATCTAGCTTTGCCCCCAACAGTTTTTTCTGAAAATGTTTTTATCAAGTTCTTCATTGCCCTCCATATTGGTGAATCTAGTGGCTGTTTACCAGGCTTCAGCTTACAATCAGCAGCATTTAGAAATGACCACTCATTAGATGATCAATATTGAAATCAGATTGATTATATTATCTCCAGCCAAAGATGGAGAAGCTCTATACAGTCAGCCAAAAGAAGGCCAGGAGCTGACTGTGATTCAGATCATGAGCTCCTTAGTGGCAATTCAGACTTAAATTGAAGAAAGTCTGGAAAACCACTAGACCATTCAGGTATGACCTAAATCAAATCCCTTATGACTATACAGTGGAAGTGCAAAATAGACTCAAGGGACTAGATCTGATAGACAAAGTGCCTGATGAACTATAGACAGAAGTTCGTGACATTGTACAGGAGGCAGTGATCAAATCCATCCCCAAGTAAAAGAAATGCAAAAGACAAAATGGTTGTCTGAGGATGCCTTAAAAATAGCTGAGAAAAGAATAGAAGCTAAGGCAAGGAGAAAAGGAAAGATATATCCATTTGAAAGCAGAGTTCCAAAGAATAGCTAGGAGAGATAAGAGAGCCTTCTTCAGTGATCAGTGCAAAGGAATAGACGAAAATAATAGAATGGAAAAGACTAGAGATCTCCTTAAGAAAATTAGAGATACCAAGGGAAAATTTCATGTAAAGATGGGAGCAATAAAGACAGAAACAATATGGACCCAACAGAAACAAGAGATATTAATAAGGTGCCAAGAATACACAGAATAACTATTAATAAAAAGATCTTAATAATCCAGATAACCATGATGGTGTGATCACTCACCTAGAGCCAGACATCATGGAATGTGAAGTCAAGTGGGCCATAGGAAGAATCACTATGAAGAAAGCAAGTGGAGGTGATAGAATTCCAGTTGCGCTATTTCAAATCCTGAAAGATGATGCTGTGAAAGTGCTGCACTCAATATACCAGCATATATGGAAAACTCAGTAATGGGCACAGGACTGGAAAAGGTCAGTTTTCATTCCAATCCCAACGAAAGGCAATGCCACAGAATGTTCAAAAACCGCACAATTGCACTCATCTCACACACTAGCAAAGTAATGCTCAAAATTCTCCAAGCCAGGCTTCAAAAGTATGTGAACTATGAACTTCCAGATGTTAAAGCTGAATCTAGAAAAGGCAGAGGAACCAGACATCAAATTGCTAACATCCCTTGGATCATCAAAACAGCAAGAGAGTTCCAGAAAAACATCTATTTCTGCTTTATTGGCTATGCCAAAGCCTTTGACTGTGTGGATCACAATAAATTGTGGAAAATTCTGAAAGAGATGGGAATACCAGACCATCTGACTTGCCTCTTGAGAAATCTGTATGCAGGTGAAGAAGTAACAGTTAGAACTGGACATGGAACAATAGACTGGTTCCAAATTAGGAAAGAAGTATGTCAAGGCTGAATATTGTCACCCTGTTTATTTAACTTCTATGCAGATTACAGTATGTGAAATACCAGACTGGATGAAGCACAAGCTGCGATCAAGATTGCCAGGAGAAATGTCAATAACTTCACGTATGCAGATGAACCACCATATGGCAGAAAGTGTGGAAGAACTAAAGAGCCTCTTGATGAAAGTGAAAGAGAGAGTGAAAAAGTTAGCTTAAAACTCAGCATTAGAAAATGAAGATCATGGCATCTGGTCCCATCACCTCATGGCAAATAGATGGGGAAACAGTGGAAACAGTGACAGACTATTTTCTTGTGTTCAAAAATCACTGCAGATGGTGACTCCAGCCATGAAATTAAAAGACTCTTGCTCCTTGGAAGGAAAGCTATGACGAACCTAGACAGCATATTAAAAAGCAGACATTACTTTGCCAACAAAGATCCATCTAGTCAAAGCTATGGTTTTTCCAGTAGTCACTTATGGATGTTTGAGTTGGACTATAAAGAAAGCTGCATGCTGAAGAATTGATACTTCTGAACTGTGTTGTTGGAGATCTTGAGAGTTCCTTGGCTTGCAAGGAGACTCAACCAGTCCATCCTAAAGGAAATCAATCCTGAATATTCACTGAAGGACTCACTTTCTGGAATATTCAGCTGAAGCTGAAACTCCAAAACTTTGGCAACCTGATGAGAAAAACTTCCTCATTAGAAATGACCCTGATGCTGGGAAAGATTTAAGACAGGGGGAGAAGCAGATGACAGAGGATGAGATTATTGAATGGCATCACTGACTCAATGGACATGAGTAAGCTCTGGTAGTTGGTTATGGACAGGGAAGCCTGGCATGCTTCAGTCCACAGGGTTGCAAAGAGTCAAACAGGACTGAACAACTGAACTGAACACATCTTTCTCCGGGAAACTGTACTTTCACTTAAACCTTTTTCCAGAACTGCTTGTTTTCTTTTCCCTGTCTCTCCCTATCTACTTCTTTTCAACATCTTTGGATGGATGCTTGTATATCATGATGATTAATATTACAAGTTTTCTCTTTTTATGTTGGGATTCTAACTTCATATCCATTTCCATGGCTTTGTCAATATGCTGATGTGTTCCAAAGATTTATGCTAAAACTAACTCTTCTCACCAGAACTCCAAATTCATATGTCCAATGTTCTTTCCACCAACTTTATGTAGATAGTTGATAGGCACTCCAATCCTGCTAAGAAAAGTGTTCGTATATCTGTTGAAAATAATTATTCTGTTAGCTATATGCTTCCATACAACCATATTTCTTGTCTTATATACGTATTTTTTCTAGTAACTGATAGACTAATCCATTGCTATTTTCTTACTATATATTTTAAACACTTGAATAATAGACACATAATAGGTGATTATTTGTAAAGTGAATTAATGAATTTACCAATCACTTATTATGAAAACAAATTAAATTCACATTATATTTATTGAAAGTCACAATGAAAATGAAAATCTAGGAAACTATCAATTGTTTAGAATATATTACTGTTAAATATAGTGTCTACTTTTAAAAAAAATTTGTATTAGAATTTACCTTCTAAATTACATTTAGGATTATGACTGTGGTAGTTTCCAGAAAAATATTTATCAGTATGTAATCATTTTATTTGTGTCAAGTAGAAAAACATATAAAGGACAGCAAACATTTTGATGGGTAATTGAATTTAGAAATAATAGGCATTTTGGATTAAATAAATTGACACCTCAGTGCCATGAAATAACCTCCCAAAATCATATATAAAAATATTATGATAAAGAACAAACAGGAATCCAGGTAATTTATTACTAAATGCAATGGTTTATTAAGCCTAATGGTTTATAAAACCTCATGGTTTGGGAAAATAATCCCATCATTACATGTTGATTATAAAACAATATAGATAAGGGTAATTTTTTAATACCTAGAAAATAAAGTGTAGTATAACTCTACTGAAGACCTTAGCAGAGACTTATTTGCCCACACATATAACCCCTTCACCTGTTCCTCCTTAATAACAGTAACACTGTGCTGTTGGTTGTGTCAGTTTTCCAAGCTGATAGACTATAGTTCTCAGTCTCCCCTGCCACTAGCTATAAACTTGTGACCGACTCTGACTACAAGCAGTTGTTTAGTGGGAGTTGTAATGAGTGAGTGAGTGAAGTCACTCAGTCGTGTCCAACTCGTTGCAACCCCATGAACTGTAGCCTACCAGGCTACTCCATCCATGGGATTTTCCAGGCAAGAGTATACAGCCTCATTACCCACCTTACTTCACCTCTGCTTCCTCAAACGCAGAGAGAGGGATGTAAGTTTCAAGTGTTTTCTAGGACCTTGCAATGACTTTGAAATTAAAAGCCATTTGCCAAGACAAAGTAGAAGACAGCTAGAACCTATGTCCCTGATGATTTTGAGAATCATCCTACCTGCCCAACTTGAGAATTCTTTCACATGAAAGCTAAAGTTTCATCTTATTTAAGCTGGAATATTTTGAGTTGCTTTTTATAGGTGGCTGATCTAATTGATCTAGGATACTGTAAATCATATAAATGAGTAAGTGATACATATTTGTTAGGAGGGAGGGCTTCTGCTCTGAGGAATTAATTACAAATCCTTTGAAAGTGTGTCCAGAGTATTTTCCAATTTTGATTTTATTTCACATTTATTTAATGTTCTCACATGTGGAATAATTTCTCATCCTTTTAGAAGAATCTTACAAAGAAGGTTATTTACAATTTTGTGTCCTAGAATATGGTCTTTACATTTGTGTCCTAAATATCTGGTAAATGTTATTGTAGCAATTTTTGATAAAGATGGGGAAGTCATTAAGAAAAGAGACAAGAATGAATCTTAACATTTCAAACACTCTTTCAGGATACTTAGATTCCATGCTCAGTGTCTGCCTGATTCACTCAATTTCTCTTTATACACAGACACCTTTCTTTTCTTATTTTCATGTTATTTCCTTGCTTTCGACTTCTAGTTTAGAAAGACAGCTTAATTTTCACCTTGATGAACTACGTGTGGGCATTTATTTGTCTTATTTTAACCTAACTTCACATGATCAAACAAGTGTTCTCCCCTACTGTGTCTATACATAAACAATCTAGATGACAGTGCAAATAACACCACAGTGTTCCATACCAGATGGAATGAGATAACTTATTGAATAGAAACAAGAACATTGGAAGTGAATACACACACAAAGCAGAAAACTTTTTCTTCCCAATTAGCATTTAAAATAGCAAACTTGCTGTATGATTATTGAATATATGACTTCATACAGATAACAAAAAGCACATTACCTGATGTATCTCCTGCTATTGCTATTATGGAAAAGGGGAAATAAATTTAGTTCCACTATCACTGTTCTTATCTTAAAAGAGTTATAAGTTGTTCTGAGAGCCATGAAAATCACAAACAAGTTTATTTACATTCATTATATAAACATGTATGAATATGATATCATGCATTGATATTAATGTACTAAACACTTAAATTAATTTTGCTTCTATTGTTTAGTAACTATTGTTAAGTTCATTCAGGCAGGTTGTGAGTGTTGTGAGAAGGAAAAGATTGGGGTATAAAGTAAAACAACTAGAGAAATTAACTCTTCACAATTCACCTTTCTTTCAACAAATATTCTTTATATACCTATGTGCTGTGTGCTGTGCTTAGTCCCTCAGTTCTGTCTGAGTCTTTGTAACCCCATGGACTGTAGCCCAGCAAGCTTCTCTGCCCATGAGATTTTCCAGGCAAGAGTACTAGAGTGGATTGTCATGCCCTCCTCCAGGGAGGAGGCCCAAACCGAGGAATCATCTGTGTCTCCTGCATTGCAGGTGGATTCTTTACCAGCTGAGCTTTCAGGAAAGCCCTGGAGAAGAGAGTAGCTGTAGCAAATGAGAAGATCAAGAATTCAATGCAAATGTAAACATAAAGGTATAAGTAGACACCAGAAAGTAGATCAAGGATTCTAGTTTTTTTTTTTTTTTTTTTTTTTTTTTTTTTATGAAAGAACAGTGATTACACTGAATTTAATGGAATTTCAAGTGTCAAGGTATATCAGTTGACTGTTTATAGTTATAGTATGTTGATACTGAAATACACTAAAAGACAATAATATAAGGTTGAAACATTCTTATATTGTTTATATTAGAAATACTTTCAAAATCTCAAAAAGTGACTCTCACATTACTCTCAATAAGCTCCACAAATGATATATTTACTGATTTTTAAGATGTATGTCACAATATGTTTCTCATGATGCCTTTTAACTTTAGGTGCTTGCAGAAGTCAGTTTTTAAGTTTCAAAAGACATGAAGATTAAACTCAATTGTATCAACCTTAAAAATACAGGTACAAGTAGCTAATATCGAATTACTACTTACAAAGTGCCAAGATATAAGCGAAGCGCTTTTTAAATTTTTAGCTCTTTCATTTCTCACCACATTCTTAGGCAGCAATTATCATAATTAACCTCATTCACAGGTAAAACAGACTGAATGAAATGAAGTAATCTGTCTGGAGTGCAAGAGACCTTTGTTAAAAACCAATGTGCTAAGTATATCATCTCTATGATAGATTATCATCATTCCAGGGGATTGAGATAGACAGAACAGGGAAAAATATCTGTGCGAGATTCATCCTGATATAGTGTGAAATCTGTGCAGCAAAAATGACCTTAATAATTTTATAATATTTATCTTTTCAATATAAATAAAATTCAAACTGTTATTGATTCACATGTCTGAATCAACCTTTGCTGAAAATGAAGCACATAACTGAAATGATCTCATCTAGAGATATGTCAAGATCTAAGGGGAATGCTTTTTAAGTTTTTAGCTCTTTCTATTCTCACTACATTCTTAGGTAATTTTTATAATTAGCCTCATTCACAGGTAAAATGCATAGACTTTTCAGGGCTCTGGAGAATACTGTAGATTCCAGATATAATAAAATGTTAACACAAAAACACCCCAAAAACACATTTTAAATATGAGATGCAATTGAAATTCTATAAAAGCAGATATACTGAATATATATATATATATATATATATATATATATATATATATATGCTTTATCAAAACTCTTGGTAACATGTTCTGGGGTATGTAACAGAATTTATTTTTTTTTTAATTAATTTAAGCAGACTGTGGATGGCTCCCCTCCACAGCTAGGTATTCTAATAAAGTACTATTTTTATACAAAATAAGTTAAATTTAGTTGGCAAATATTATTATCCAGAGTTGAAACTCTTCTTGGAGAGTAAAATAATATATTATGTATATGAAATCTATTTTTCTCTTTAGAAACAGCAGAAAATTACCAAAAAAAGAAAATCAAGAAAAGATAAAGAAAAAAAAATTAGCTGTGAAAGTTTATATATACACATATATTCATCTCACATTTTAAAAATATGCTTTATAGTCATTTTAAATTTTAGTCTAACATCTGGAGATATCCTTCAATGGTCATAAGTTTAATGGGAAAATTATTAAATTAATATTTTTTTTCAAATTTTTTAACCATAGATATTTTGTCAGTGTTTCTCTATGAACAAAATGTGTGTGAATTTTGTATGATACTGTCATAATCATTTAACACCAAATGTTCTTAAGATATTTGCAAAGTAACCAGTTACCACAAGATATAAAATCTGAGCATGGTGTTAATTGCTCACATTCTAGTAATCTTCAAGTCATGACATGTCAATATTTTCAAAAGTGTAAAAATGCTACGCAGTGTATAGGGAGACAGGGCAGGTTTTGTTCTAACACTGCATAACTGTTTATAAGTATTCACATATTTTTGTGGTTCAGTTGCTCAGCCATGTCCTGGTCCTTGTGACCCCATGAACTGCTGCACCTCAGGCTTCCCCTGTCCTTCACCATCTCCTGGAGTTTGCTCAAACCAGGTGGCATTGCTGGTAAAGAACCTGCCTGCTAATGCAGGAGATGTAAGAGATGCTGGTTCGATCCCAGGTCAGAAAGATCCCCTAGAGAAGGAAATGGCAACGCACTCCAGTATTTATGCCTGGAGAATACCATTGACAGGGGACCCAGACTAGCTACAGTTCTCACAGAGTCAGACACGACTGAAGAGACTTAGCACATATATACTCTCCTGAGTCAGTGATGCCATCCAACCATCTCATCCTCTGTCGTCCCTTTATCCTCTTGCATTCAATCTTTCCCAGCCTCGGGGTCTTTTCTAAAGGGTTGGCTCTTTGCATCATGTGGCCCAATATGGGAGTTTCATCTTCAGCATCAGTCCTCCAAATGAATATTCAGGGTTGGTTTCCTTTTGGATTGACTGATTTGATCTCTTTGCAGTCCAAGGAATTCTCAAGAGTCTACTCCAACACCACAGTTCAAAAGCATCAGTTCTTTGGTGTTCAGCCTTCTTTATGATACAACTCTCCGAAATGCAGTACTTGGATGCAATCTCAAAAATGACACAATGATCTCTGTTTGTTTCCAAGGCAAACCATTCAATATCACGGTAATTCAAGTCTATGCCCCGATCAGTAATGCTGAAGAAGCTGAAGTTGAACAGTTCTATGAAGAACTACAAGACCTAGAACTAACACCCAAACAGGATGTCCTTTTCATTATAGGGGACTGGAATGCAAAAGTAGGAAGTCAAGAAACACCTGGAGTAACAAGTAAATTTGGTCTTGGAGTAACAAGTAAATTTGGTCTTGGAGTACAGAATGAAGCAAGGCAAATGCTAATAGAGTTCTGCTGAGAGAACGCACTGTTCATAGCAAACACCCTCTTCACACAACACAAGAGACTCTACACATGGACATCACCAGTACAGTTCAGTCGCTCAGTGGTGTCCAACTTTTTGTGGCCCCATGGAACTGGAGCACACTAGGCCTCCCTGTCCATCACCAACTCCTGCAGTTGACTCAAACTCATGTCCACTGTGTCAGTGATGCCATCCAACCATCTCATCCTGTCATACCCTTCTTTTCTTGCTTTCAATCTTTCCCAGTATCAAGGTCTTTTCCAGTGAGTCAGCTCTTCACATCAGGTGGTCAAAGTACTGGAGTTTCAGCTTCATATATATATGTATAATATATAATATATAGTTTATATATTATATAATATAAAATGTATTATACATATATAATTATATATAATTTATAATATAATTATACTTTATATAATTTTAAATATATATACTTTATATATAAATAATTATATATGCTTTATAATATAACTATATATATACTTTATAATAAAACTATATATAATTTTATTGCACTTTGGTTCATTATGCTTTATTGATATTTGTTTTTTATGAATTAAATATTTGTGGCATTTCTTCATGAAAGTACTAGTTGTTCAGTTGTTTCCAACTCTTTACCACCCTATGGGCTGTAGTCTGCGAGGCTTCTTTGTCCAAGGGATTCTCCAGGCAAGAATACTGGAGTGGGTTACTATTCCCTTCTCCAGGGAATCTTCCCTACTCAGGATTGAAACCTGGGTTTCCTGCATTGCAGACGATTCTTTACTATCTAAGCCACAATGGAAGCCCCAATTCTGCATAGAGTAAGTCTACTGGGGCCATTTTTCCAACAGCATTTTCTCACATTCTGTCTCTGTATAATAGGTAATTTTTCAAATATTTTGTTTTATTATTTTTATTATGGTGATCTTTAATCACTGATAGTTTATGTTATTACTGCTACTTTAAGACTCAATGATGATTAGCATTTTTTAGCAAAAAGTATTTTTAAATTGAAATATGTACATTATGTTTTTAGACATGATGATGTTGCACAATTGATAGACCATGGTATCTTGTAAACATAAGTTTTATATTCAATGGAAACCCAAAATTTTTGTGATTCACTTTATTGTGATTCACTTTATTGAGGTGGTTTGAAACCAAACTTTACTAATTCTGTAAAATGAAATGACAGCTACTCCTATTAATGAAGTATTTAAAAATATAATTTATTTATAACAACTATTACTTTGCTCATAAGAAGCTAAATTTTGAATAAAAAGTATATTGACAAAATAAATTTTAAATATTGATTTATATTAAAAATATCAATTTATTTTAATATATAGTTATGCTACATATGCATTAAGTTGATACTTAAACGTCCCTGTGGAAGTCCAATTTTTTACTTTTTCTTTGGATTTAATGACCTGCCTCTTGAGAAATCTGTATGCAGGTCAGGAAGCAACAGTTAGAACTGGACATGGAACAACAGACTGGTTCCAAATACTGGAAAAGGAGTACGTCAAGGCTGTATATTGTCACCCTGCTTATTTAACTTATATGCAGAGTACATCATGAGAAATCCTAGGATGGATGAAGTACGAGCTGGAATCAAAATTGCTGGGAGAAATATCAATAACCTTAGATATGCAGATGATACCACCCTTATGGCACAAAGTGAACAGGAACTAAAAAGCCTCTTGATGAAAGTGGAAGAGAAGAGTCAAAAAGTTGGCTTAAAGCTCAACATTCAGAAAACGAAGATCATGGCATCTGGTCCCATCACTCCATGGGAAAGAGATGGGAAAGAGTGGAAACAGTGTCAGGCTTTATTTTTGGGGGCTCCAAAATCACTGCAGATGGTGGCTGCAGCCGTGAAATTAAAAGACGCTTACTCCTTGGAGGAAAAGTTATGACCAACCTAGATAGCATATTCAAAAGCAGAGGCATTACTTTGCCTACTAAGGTCCATCTAGTCAAGGCTACGATTTTTCCTGTGGTCATATATGGATGCGAGAGTTGGACTGTGAAGAAGGCTGAGTGCTGAAGAATTGATGCTTTTGAACTGTGGTGTTGGAGAAGACTCTTGAGAGTCCCTTGGACTGCAAAGAGATCCAACCAGTCCATCCTAAAGGAGATCAGCCCTGGGATTTCTTTGGAAGGAATGATGCTAAAGCTGAAACTCCAGTACTTTGGCCACCTCGTGCAAAGAGTTGACTCATTGGAAAAGATTCTGAGGCTGGGAGGGATTGGGGGCAGGAGGAGAAGGGGACGACAGAGGATGAGATGGCTGGATGGCATCACTGACTCGATTGCCATGAATCTGAATGAATTCCGGGAGTTGCTGATGGACAGAGAGGCCTGGTGTGCTGCGATTCATGGGGTCACAGAGAGTTGGACATGACTGAGCAACTGAACTGAACTGAACTGAATATATGCTATAGTAATTTCTTCATATGCTTTAATATATCTATATTTTCTCTTCATCTCGAAATAAATCCTATAATAGCTCTCTAGTTAGTGTGGGACACATGAACAGCTACTGTTTGTTTGTTTATTTATTTATTTATTTTTGGATGGGGAGAAAATAAGATTACTCCTGAATTTGCATTTCCAAAGCCATGCTTTGTACAATACTTTCTGTATGTGACTTATCTCATCTTTTAAAATAGCTCATCCTTGCACACTTCCTCAACGTGCTACAAAATCCCATTTCTTTCTGTATTCAAGATATGAGGCTACCAAATACTAGTTTGTTCTCTGTATCTGTGCCTGCCTCTCTTTTGCTATATTCACTAGTTTGCTGCATTTTTTAGATCCCACATATAAATGATACCATATAATATTTGTCTTTCTCTTACTGACTCATTTCACTTAGCACAGTACCCTCTAAGTCCATCCAAGTTGCTACAAATGGGAAAAAATGTTATTTTTATTGCCAAATAGTATTCCGGTGTATATATATTTACCATATCTTCTTTATCCATTCATCTGTTGGTGAACACTTAGGTTGATTTCATATTTTGACAATTGTAACTAATGTTACTATAAACATTTAGGTGCATGTATCTTTTTGAATTAGTACTTTTGTAGTAGTATTTTTGAATTAGTATTCAGATATATATCCAAGAGTAGAATTACTGAGTTGTATGGTAGTTATAGTTTTACTTTTTTGTGTAAACACCATATTGCTTTTCATAGTGGTTTTATCAGTTTACATTCCCACCAACAGTGAAGGAAAATTTCCTTTGCATTTCCTAGTGATGGGTTCCCAGTTTGACAAGGGGGTAATATAGAAGTGAGGAAATAGCAGGTATAAACTAGTAGGCTACATGGATATATTGTAATACTTGGTGAATATAGCAAATATTTGCAATAAATAGAGAGTAAAGTTTAAAATTATACAAAAATTAAAAGAAAAATTTAATGAGGTTACTTCATATCTTTACAGCAATATATGACAGTTACTTCTTTGGACATTTAAATCTTTTCTTTTTTTCTTTCCTATTCTGCCAATTGAAATGTTTTCTCTTAAATATTCTTCAAATTTAAGAAATAGTAAAAACATTTATTAAAGAAATTTTGCTATGTTTTTCACTTGGTAGAAGGAGCTGTCTTGACCATAATTGCCAACAATATCCTTTGAAATTAATTAAATTCCTTTGACTTTGTTTCAGTCTTTAGTCACATTTGAGTGTCTAGAAGGTAAACACCTCTTGCACTTTGCAATGAATGTATTTTTTACCTGAAGAGCTTACTTGCATCATTTAATTATTCCTCATAGCAGCATGAGTGTATTTATACATAGGTAGTTATCACTTTTATTTGATGAATATAAGGGAAATCTATTTGGCTTCGTTATAGTACAACTGACAGAGGAACATATATGAGAAAAGGTTAATAAGACATAATGCCATTTTCGTTTGCTTTTTCATGCTTTTATTTTCCACTAAATTAAATAACCTCAGTAGTTCTTCAAAAATAAGCTACACCTTTACTAGATTGCAATTGATGTTACTTCCACCTGAGTGCCCCTGGCCTCACCAGCAGTGACGATGGAGTTAGAACTTTAGTAGCCAGATTGGCTTCTTTCAAACTACCTATGGAGACAAGCAAACAAAAAGGCTCTAATAGTTAAAAAGATACTAGCATGACAGCAGATAAACCTATTGAAATATAGAGTGATGGGAACAAATATTAAATTTTAGGAAGTGAGAGAAAAGGAGACATGGAATCCTTTCTTATGCTCCTGGTTCCAATGTAAGAGATTCAGAGTTGTAAGTTATATTTGATAACTTACTGAATATATTTCAGCCCTACTTTCCTCATCTTAGTACTAAAGAAAATAACCATATTCATGCAATACAATTATCAAAATGATAAAACTTAATCTCACATGAAAGTAATTAATGATTTGTTCTACACAAATTCAGCCTATAATTAATATAGATATTTATGTAGTGTTATGAATAGCCTCTATCCTCATTGTCCAGAGAAGACATCTATAAACTCACCTGAAACACAACAGAGACGTTAAAATTAATTTAAAAGGTATTTAGCATGTAGTCACATTCATTCCCTTAAGGCCGTTTGATTAATTCCTGTGTGCAACATATCACTCTTTAAAATAATGAAATTTTCTAACCTACCGTCTGAGAATTCACTGACAAAGAGATGATTTATTCTTTGGCTTTGCACTTTAGTGTTTATTAAATTTCCTGTTATTGAGTGGATTCTGGATGCCTCTTAGTTTTAGACATGAAACATGCGCAGCTTTTTGCTAAATAAGGAGTAAGCAGATTTCTCAGGTGTCCAAATGGTGAAGTGAATGAAACACCAGAAGATATCAGTCAGATTATATCTCAAATTTTTGTAATTATTTCAAGCAACACGAGCTTGTAAAAAGAATTCTACTCTCACGTACATACCAACATTTTCTCAGGAGAAAGACAAATTTCAATAAAAGTGCTACTAAGTCACATTATCCAGTAATAACCATGTAATTTTTCTGTGGCAGAACATAAATTACATATGAAGCAGTGAAAAGAAGCTATTGATGTGATGTACTTAACTTTTTATTGGTCACAAAGAAAATATCAGTATCTGTGGTTCCGTTCAGTTCAATTCAGTCCCTCAGTCATGTCCAACTCTTTGCAACCCCATGAATCGCAGAACGCCAGGCCTCCCTGTCCATCACCAACTCCCGGAGTTCACTCAGACTCATGTCCATTGAGTCAGTGATGCCATCCAGTCAATTCATCCTCTGTCGTCCCCATCTCCTCCTGCCCCCAATCCCTCCCAGCATCAGAGTCTTTTCCAATGAGTCAACTCTTCGCATGAGGTGGCCAAACTACTGGAGTTTCAGCTTTAGCATCATTCTGTGGTATCAAAACTTAAAACTGGAACTAGACATATGAAGCATATATATATGAAAATGGAGAGTATAAATAGTTATACGCAGAAATATTAAATCTAGTATAGATAATGTCCCTCTAGTAAGATTCAGTTCAGCTCAGTTCAGCCGCTCAGTCGTGTCCAACTTTTTGTGACCCCATGAGTCGCAGCATGCCAGGCCTCCCTGTCCATCATCAACACCCAGAGTTCACTCAAACTCATGTCCATCGAGTTGGTGATGCCATCCAGCCATCTCATCCTCTGTTGTCCCCTTCTCCTCTTCCCTCCAATCCCTCCCAGCATCAAAGTCTTTTCCAGTGAGTCAAATCTTCACATAGGTGGCCAAAGTATTGGGGTTTCAGCTTTAGCATCAATCCATCCAATGAACAGCCAAGACTCATCTCCTTTAGGGTAGACTGGTTGGATCTCCTTGTAGTCCAAGGGACTCTCAAGAGTCTTCTGCAAAACCACAGTTCGAAAGCATCAATTCTTTGGCACTCAGCTTTCTTCACAGTCCAAATCTCACATACATTCATGACCACTGGAAAAACCGTAGCCTTGACTAGATGGACCTTTTTTGGCAAAGTAATGTCTCTGCTTTTCAATAAGCTATCTAGGTTGGTCATGACTTTCCTTCCAAGGAATAAGCATCTGTTAATTTCATGGCTGCAATCACCATCTGCAGTGATTTTGGAGCCCCCAAAAATAAAGTCTGACACTGTTTCCACTGTTTCCCCATCTTTTTCCCATGAAGTGATGGGACCAGAAGCCATTATCTTAGTTCTGAATGTTGAGCTTTAAGTCAAATTTTTCACTCTCCTCTATCACTTTCAATAAGAGACATTTTAGTTCCTCTTCACTTTCTTCCATAAGAGTGGTATTATCTGCATATCTGAGGTTATTGATATTTCTCCCGGCAATCTTGATTCCAGCTTGTGCTTCTTCTAGCCCAGTGTTTCTCATGATGTACTCTGCGTATAAGTTAAATAAGCCGGGTAACATATATAGCCTTGGTGTAGTCCTTTTGCTATTTGGAACCAGTCTGTTGTTCCATGTGCTGTTCTAACTATTACTTCCTGACCTGCATATTGGTTTCTCAAGAGGCAGGTCAGGTGGTAGTATTGGAAATTCAAATCATAAGACATTTAATTTATTGGAAGCAATCTGGCATGGTAGTCTATAGTAAGAAAAACATGTTTATAGAAGATGAAAATGGGTATTTATTAGCAACTAAATAATGAAAAATAGCAATTGTTACTCTTAAGAAATATTTGGACTGTTAATATGGTGACTGTTAATATGGTGACTACAAAAGAGACAGAAAGGCAGAAAGAAACACAGAATAGAAAATATGCATGCATTTCTATGAGTCAGTTTTAGACTATACTTTGCTTTTTAATGGGCATGTGTGGAGATGGAAAAACCCATCTTTACTGCAATTAGGCAAAAATAAATTTGTGCCTGTCCAGAAATGGTAACAATCTTGTTTTCATAGCATTGACATAATGGTGATAATTCATTGAGCATGTGGAAAACAGAATATGAATTAGAACAGAATCTTGAAATCACATACAGAAGTTTAAAAAACAAATGTCAATAAAATCCTTGTAGAAATTACAATCAAAATAATAGGAGAAATAATCAGAAGCATTCAGTATTATAGATGGAAAAGCAGAAGTTTTAAGATTGTTCGGGGAACAAAATGAACCAATCTTAAATTAGCTGTAGATACGGAAGAGGATGTTGGCTATGGCAAACAGTTAGGAAAGAGTAGAGGTGCATCCCTGGTGCCTCAGACAGTAAAAGAATCTGCTTGCAATACAGCAGATCAGGGTTTGTGTTCTGAGTTGGGAAGTTCCCCTGGAGAAGGAAATGGCAATCTATGCCAGTATTCTTTTCTGGTGAATTCCATGGGAAGATCAGCCTGGAGAAGCTACAGTCCATGAGATCACAAACAGTTGGACATGACTGACCAACTCACACACACACAAACACACACACACACACACACACACACGCATGCACAGTGAGTATAGAGCAGTGAATATAGTGACTAAATGCCCTGTGAAAAAGTAGAGGGGTGAATGAAGACTTTTTCGGTTTGTTTTTTTTTTTGTAAGTTTGATGCAGAAGTTAAAGACATTATTTGTGTTTAAATCAGAATGGAGAAATGCTTTTCACCACACAACTGACTAAACTTGATTGTATCCAAGGGAAATAAGTAAGTTGAAAAAAACAAAACTGAAGATACACAAAAAGGGATAAAGAAAAATATGTGATCAAAAGCTAAAGTGGTAAGCACTAAATTTAATAATTTGATATTGGAAAGGATAGCAAAACACAAAGTAACCAGTACAGCAGCAAATACCCTTAGAGTTGTACTTTATTTCCAATCGTATTCGCTTCGTAACTTTAAGTAAATCATTGAGTGTCTTGGGCTCTATTTCCTTATCTATAAAATATAGTTGATAAACACACATGACAGTCAAAACATGGATTGAAACCACAAAGGGAATTAAAGGTGTTTCATCAGTTGAAAAATGTTTTAGATATGATTAGTGTTATTATTTTCTGAGAAAAAAAAAAAAAAACCAACTTTGGAAACTGTAAGTGAAGGGAGCAGCAAAAATGTTCCATGATTTTTACTATGTAAAGATTTAGTGTACCTGGTTTAGTTAGGTTAAATTTGTGTAGAACTCATGTTTGTATATTTCTTTGTTTATTTTTTTATTATTGCTTGCACAACTTACTGATAGTTAGCATACTACATAATATCCCAGTAAGATAATTCTCAGTTGGGTTATCTGATTTAAATTACATCTATAGATGCACTCTTGCCAACTCTAAAATAAATTTCCCATGAAGGTACCCCAAAATTATGAAATAAAGGACTCTCTTAATTGATCTTATGCATTCATGTAATCTTAACAGTGTATAAGTAGCAATAAAAGTTGCAATAGCCCTTAGGACTTACGCATGACAAGCAGTCTGTGGTAAGCAATAAAGATTCAAGGATAACAATATGAATCAGTTTTCTAACTATACTGCTCACAGTGAGAGAGCAATAGCATAGAACATATTTTTATTTGTACATGCAAAAATAGTTCCTGATAATAAAAATGTCACTATATGATATTGCAAGGAATACCTCACCCTACTGTTCCTAGAGGAATTCATAACACTCTAACTAGCAGTTTTCTTTCTCTGCAGATTTCAAAATGAAAATTGATTTGTTCATTTTCCTGGTTTAGCGAAACATAATATGCCCTGGCTGCACCCGTGAGATTCTTCAGATTTCCTTAACTCAAAGCAAAGTATTTATTAATACTTATAAGTAAATGCCCCCGGGGTCGTACTGAAAGCACAAAGGCTCACTAGGATCAACTGACCAATTTTTTAGAATCATATGGAATTTCAAATGATCAAGCTTAAGCAACATATATTTCATGTTTTAAACCAACCAAGATTATTATTATTTTTATTCCTAAAGCCAAGAATTTAAGTTGTGTCATTAGCCCTTTATTCAAAAGCACTTGCATTACATTACACTCACTATGGAAGGTAATATGTATCATAAAGTATGTAAGATATAGGTAGAAAGTGTTTTAAAGATTTAAAGTCAACAAAAACTACCTTTATCACAAAAAAACTGGAAGACTCTCAGAGTGAGACTATTTAAAAAATCATTGTGTACAAACTATACATCATACACCTGGCAGGAATGTTACCAATAGTAAGATGTAAAAGTCACTTTGTACCCTATGGAGGGAGTTTGAGAAGGGAATATTATAATAAAATAAGTTCTACAATGCCCCAAATGCAGGTGTGATGTGAGAATCGAAGCAGTGCTCAAAGACAGCTGAAAAGGGGGAGAATTTAGATATGGAGAGATATCTGAAAGAACAAGGAAACATTTCTGTTCCACCAGATATTTTGTCAGGACTTTGCCACATGACACATGTAAAGGATGAAGGCATGGGCAAACACAGCATGATGAGAAATGAGAAACTACAGGTAGTTAAATATAGTCTGTCTGAAGACGGAAATGATAGAAATGACAGGTGAGTTCAAAGCATGAATCCCTTTTGTAACATATTAAGAAGTGAAAGTTGAAAAAAAAAGAAGTGAAAGTTGTTTTTTTTTTCCCACTCAAGCTGATGAGAAGCCATTTTAATATTTAAGTGTAATTTCAAGGCACTCCTCCTACAGAGATTATTCTGACAGCAGAGTTGGAAAGTAGAAAAAAGGAGACCAAAAGAGGGGGAAGGAAAATATCTGTGGAGAAACATGGAGATGAGGGGACTCAGAACAGAATGGCCTACTGTATAAATGTGGTCTCCTTTACTTATTCATTTGATGTGTTATAAATGATAGATAAATTTATGTGCACTGTCCAGTTTTGGGCTTCGGTAACTGGGTGGATTCTCTGAAAAAAACACTAAGGTAGGAGTAAAGGGAGGTAGATTCCCTTATGAGAAGAAAAGTGCTGTTTGACAAGTGGCTTTATTGAAACTAACTCATTGTCAAAAAATTAATGATTTCACCATCCTTCCTGTCCTTAAACAGCCATAAATTTAAGCATTGCAAAGATGTTTAGGGATGTACAGGCTTATGGGACTTCAAGATAATTGATGTAGGGTAAAAAGTAGAATGAGTCATCAGAGGGGTTAGAATGAATTGAATCAAGTAACTTAAGTCTTGGAAATGGAAACTGTTATGTCTTCTGAACTGCACTTTGCACAGTTGAACAAAACTTAGTCTCATATTTACCTAAAAGATCACAAGAGAAAACGACTGAGGCAGATTCACTAGTTGTCTCTCCCACAACATCAGAGGTACTTTGGCTTCCCTGGCAACTCAGACTGTAAAGAATCCTCCTGCGATGCAGGAGACCCAGGTTCGATCCTTGGTCAGGAAGATCCCCTGGAGAAGGTGATGGATACCTACTCCAGTATTCAGCCTGGAGAATTCCATTGACAGAGAGGCCTGGTGTGCTACAGTCCATGGTGTCACAAAGAATCAGACACAACTGAGCAACTAATGCTTACAATAATTTCAAAGTACTCATCTAAGCTAAGCGTTGTGAACATTTAAAAGTGAAAGAAAGTGAAAGTCGCATAGTCGTGTCTGACTCTGCCACACCATGGACTGTATAGTCCATGGCATTCTCCAGGCCAGAATACTGGAATGGGTAGCCATTCCCTTCTGCAGGGGATCGTCCCAACCTGGATATCAAACTCAGGTCTCCCACAATGCAGGCAGATTCTTTACCAGCTGAGTCACAAGGGAAGCCCATTTAAAATGTAGCACATTTAAAAGCTACAATTTATACCCTATTTACACCATGAAAGAAAACTTGAAGTAAAAAGTTATCATTTTAAATATAAGAAAATAGAAGCACAGAAAGTTTAAGTTACCTGGTTCTGTTATACAGAGTAAATGATGTCTGGATCACATAACACCAATGCTTTATTCCATAGACATTGCTGTATTATTTTCTTCTTATTTGCAAATTGAATATGTATTGATTCTTCATACTGTGCTGTGTCCTTAACATATTTCAACTTATTTAATACTCTCCTTGTATTAGAAGGGGAAAACTGAGGTTCAGTGAAATTTGCCCATTTTGTATAAGATCGTTACTTAAATACTGATCTACTTGAAATGGAATCTTGTTCTTTTAATCACTGGTCTACATACTTTACATATTTGTTTATGAATAAAAATTTACTAAATAAAAAAAATGTTTTATAGTGTCTTATTTGCAGTTATTAGCTATTAAGTATTAATTAGGAAAATGATCAGGGGACGCTTCATTCATTAAGGAAAATCAAATTGGATAATTAGAGAGTGCTTTGGGATATTCAATAATAAGATGGCTGTCTGAGAGCCTGCAAAAGAATTAGGTACTTACAGAATTTCAGAGGGCCAAACCTACTCCCTTAACTCTAAAATAATCTCCCTCTCCAGACTTACCATGATAAGTAAAAGCTCTGATTTAATCTGTTGACATGAGGCAATAGTAATCCTTGTTGTTGAAATATTATCTGGAGAGTATGATACATTACAATAATTTTAGCCATTACAACTTCTCTCAAATTAATTTTTTTTTTTTTTTTTTTGCCTAGAAGAATCCTGAGCAAATGGACTGTAGTAATAAGACTCATATGTTGTCTGATGATAAAATGAAGCCTCTAGACAGGTTTAGTGTCACTAAAAAAAGGAAGAAAAGTTTATTACCCTAGTTTCTCTGAAGCACATATAACCAAAAGCAGTGCTTCATTCAGATATGAGTTAGTTGAAACGGTTTATTTGTACTTATCCATATGTAACTAAAAGTATTTACAATTTCAGTGCTATTTCTATAGGTGACATACACACATTATAATAGAGTCTTCAAAGGAAACCAACTATCTTTGTTTAAAACAGCCATACTGTGTAAGCTCTGCTTTACATACATAGGAATTGAAGTCCAGGTTCCGAACCAATGACATCTTTTCTGTGAAGAGACAGTTTTTCCCCACACTGCTTCATCTGTGCTTCTTTATCACTTTCCTGTTGTTCCTTATATTACCTACGTGCCAGCAATACTGCAAGATGTGATGGCAGAAATATAAAGCCAAATCATCTGGGGTATATTTTTCAGTTCAAAATGTCCAATACGTCAGATTATCTAAGTTTGAATTCCAAAATAAGTATTCTCATGAAGTGACCAGAGTTCCTACTTTGTACTTCTACTGGTGTTAGAAAGTCTGTGTCTTATGTTTCATTCTAAAAATATCTAGAGTACTTGATAACATTACACATTATACTGGCCATGTTTCTGAATGTATGTATCATTCACTTCCAAGGTCTTTCCTCCATCTTTCAGTTTCCAGATTTGTTTATTTAAAATCATTTTCATTTTTCAAGTAGGTAACTGCATAGAACAATGCAAGGTTGTGATTAGAAGATTTTAGTCAGCTTTGAATAGATTAGACAATAAAGTTATATTTCATATTAATTTAATGTGGTAGTTTTAATGTTAACTATGGAAACAAAAGTAATATTAGAAGCTAAAGAGTGGAAAAATAACCAAGGCTCATTTTCTTGGCTCATTTATTTTGAAATGTGGTTACACTTAGATTGTTCATAAAGATGCCTATGTTCAAGTGATGACCTTTCAAACACACAGGCAGGGACTGTTCATCTTTCTTACCTTTTATCAAAAAAGTGGTATGAATATATTATACACATTGCAAATAACATTTTTCTTTATAATAGACCTATGAAACAGAGAAAAAAATAAAAACTTGCCAAATATTGATCATGAACATTGCATCCAAAGTAATCCCAAATTAAAATCAATAGGTCAAGAAGAATTCTAAGATTAGTAAGGTTTCCAAATTGCATAACAGCATTGTATGGCAACAAATTAGAAAAATCAAGCAACCTCCATCCAGCAAAACCGAAAGCGACTTGAATAATTCCAAAGAATGTATATATATGTATGAATACCTAAAATGGATCAATTTATTGAAGATACATTCTAACCAAAATAAATAATTTAAATAAAATACTTTTAAAAAGAGACAACTTTATTTCCTTCATAGCTTGAATGCCCATATAACCAACATTTGTTAAATTCCTACATTGGCCAATTAAAAGGCACACATGTTGAGGTAAAGCAGGAAAGGATTTTTGTGGCAAAACACAAGTAAAGTACAATAAGGAAGGAATGGACTTTGCAAAAGGAGCCTTTACTCCCATTCATTTCCAGTCAGGAGACTGAGCTTATTACCAATTCAATTCTAGATCAACAACATCTCCATTGGAATGTCAGATAATTCAGGGTTGGAATTCTGCGGTCTATAGCTTTGTCTAAATCAGCATCTTTTGTTCAAAATATTCTCATTTCTTAATCAAATCACTCATGCCTGTTGTTTATGATTAAGTATTGGAAAAGTTAGTGGAGTTCCTTAAAATTTGACACATTATAGGTGACAACCAAGTACATTAAGTAACTGAAATTCTAAACTATGTCTAGCCCTGGGATACCACATCAAAAAGAAAGAAAGCTGGGATTATGTAAGGGAAAAATCTTGCTTTGGGTTTGAGAAGACAGAGCTGTGATGGGGGCTAGTATTCTTGATGATAATCATCGTTGGCAGCCTGTGTACAGCCTGCTGAACCACAAACAAAGGTTTGTCTGAGTGAGACAGATTATGAGAATCTGTAATTAAAGTTTAGCCATTAAAAACAAATGAAAGAAATTTGAAAGAAACAACCAGAACCTGAGTTTAGTAAGATACACTGTTAAAGTGTATTAAAATTGGCCTGGTAAATGGACCAAGGAAAACTCAGGTAGACCAAGTAAATATTACAGACCAAGAGGTTCAGCCTGATTTTTCTGCAATTCCAAAAGTTATCTTCAATATGTTGTCAGTAGAAAGTAGATTTTGAGATCTATAAATTGATGCCATATTCTTCTCCAGGTGGAGGAAAAGATCTCAAAGACTACCAAGCATATAGGCACAGAGTTGAATAATGGGTTAACTTGCAGATAGGTTATTATTATTGCAGGTATGGGTATGATTGAAACAGACAAGAACTTGGAACATATGTTTCCACCATCAGCCCATAGTTGGAGCCAGAGAACGGAAAATGTAGAAATTGGAAGGAAGCACACATGTTTTTGAGTAAGCTGAGTTCCTTTGCATATCTCCTTAAAATCCCCTCAGTACTGTGGCAGGAATCTCATGGCCTGTTAACTTGGAGTTTTCATAGAAATCAGACCTTCTCTTGTTTTATACCTTTATGTGCTACTTGAAGCTTATACTATCTGTCTGAATTGTCAATTTGGAATTTGAGCCACAGTTCAGTTCAGTTCAGTTCAGTCGCTCAGTCGTGTCTGACTCTTTGCGACCCCATGAATCGCAGCACGCCAGGCCTCCCTGTCCATCATGATCTCCCAGAGTTCACTCAGACTCACGTCCATCGATGCCATCCAGCCATCTCATCCTCGGTTGTCCCCTTCTCCTCCCAGCATCAGAGTCTTTTCCAATGAGTCAACTCTTTGCATGAGGTGGCCAAACTACTGGAGTTTCAGCTTCAGCATCATTCCTTCCAAAGAAATCCCAGGGTTGATCTCCTTCAGAATGGACTGGTTGGATCTCCTTGCAGTCCAAGGGATGCTCAAGAGTCTTCTCCAACACCACACTTCAAAAGCATCAATTCTTCGGTACTCAGCTTTCTTCACAGTCCAACTCTCACATCCATACATGACTAAGGAAAAACCATAGCCTTGACTAGACGGACCTTAGTCAGCAAAGTAACGTCTCTGCTTTTGAATATGCTATCTAGGTTGGTCATAACTTTTCTTCCAAAAAGTAAGCGTCTTTTAATTTCATGGCTGCAGTCACCATCTGCAGTGATTTTGGAGCCCAAAAAATAAAGTCTGACACTGTTTCCACTGTTTCCCCATCTATTTCCCATGAAGTGTTGGGACCGGATGCCAGGATCTTTGTTTTCTGAATATTGAGCTTTAAGCCAACTTTTTCACTCTCCTCTTTCACTTTCACCAAGAGGTTTTTTAGCTCCTCTTCACTTTCTGCCATAAGGGTGGTGTCATCTGCATATCTGAGGTTCTTGATATTTCTCCCAGCAATCTTGATTCCAGCTTGTGTTTCTTCCAGTCCAGCGTTTCTCATGATGTACTGTGCATATAAGTTAAATAAGCAGGGTGACAATATACAGCCTTGATGTACTCCTTTTCCTATTTGGAACCAGTCTTTTGAGGCACAGTAAGGTTCCCTAAAACTTATGTGTCATTATCTAAGTGTTTTATTTTTATTTTTTTAACTTTTTATTTTTACTTTATTTTACTTTATAATGCTGTATTGGTTTTGCCATACATTGACATGAATCCACCACGGGTGTACATGCGATCCCAAACATGAACCCCCCTCCCAACTCCCTCCCCACAACATCCCTCTGGGTCATCCCCTTGCACCAGCCCCAAGTGTGCTGTATCCTGCATCGGACATAGACTGGTGATTCGATTCTTACATGATAGTATACATGTTTCAATGCCATTCTCCCAAATCATCCCACCCTCTCCCTCTCCCTCTGAGTCCAAAAGTTCGCTATACACATCTGTGTCTTTTTTGCTGTCTTGCATACAGGGTCGTCATTGCCATCTTTCTAAATTCCATATATATGTGTTAGTATACTGTATTGGTGTTTTTCTTTCTGGCTTACTTCACTCGGTATAATCAGCTCCAGTTTCATCCATCTCTCAGAACTGATTCAAATGTATTCTTTTTAACGGCTGAGTAATACTCCATTGTGTATATGTACCACAGCTTTCTTATCTAATTAAAATTAAAAGCTTCTGCACAACAAAGGAAAATATAAGCAAGGTGAAAAGACAGCCTTCTGAATGGGAGAAAATAATAGCAAACGAAACAACTGACAAACAACTAATCTCAAAAATATACAAACAACTTATGCAACTCAATTCCAGAAAAATAAACGACCCAATCAAAAAATGGGCCACAGAACTAAATAGACATTTCTCCAAAGAAGACATACGGATGGCTAACAAACACATGAAAAGATGCTCAGCATCACTCATTATTAGAGAAATGAAAATCAAAACCACAATGAGGTACCACTTCACACCAGTCAGAATGTCTACGATCCAAAAATCTGCAAGCAATAAATGCTGGAGAGGGTGTGGAGAAAATGGAACCCTCCTACACTGTTGGTGGGAATGCAAACTAGTACAACCACTATGGAGAACAGTGTGGAGATTCCTTAAAAAATTTGCAAATAGAACTGCCATATGACCCAGCAATCCTACTGCTGGGCATACACACTGAGGAAACCAGAATTGAAAGAGACACATATACCCCAATGTTCATCGCAGCACTGTTTATAATAGCCAGGACATGGAAACAACCTAGATGTTTATCTAAGTGTTTTAATGTTAATTTAGAGCAAATATACAAGCAAACGCTGAGTGTCTCATACGGCAATCGAAACTTAGGTTAAGAATAATAATTCATGAATCACTCTGTATAACTACTGGCCTGAATCATATCATAGGGTTTATAGTTGTTTGTTAGCTATTTAGCCAATCAAGCCTCTCTTTAGTTGAAAATATTTAGACCAAACACAGTAGATTTCTGTGAGTTAATTGTGTGTGTGTATATTTTTGGTTGTTAAAAAAAATTGGTTGTCTGTTCTCTTACTGTTATTAGTCTTCTAATTAAAAAACAAAAAGCCTTTCTCTTTAAAATCTTCATAGTCACAGTTCTCGTTCTTAACTTTAATATTTTAGCTTATATTTTCTAAATGGCTTATCAGTCAAAATGTCAACTCTCCTCCATCCACTTTTCATTTAATTTCCTCCCCAATTGGATTATAAACTGTTCTCAGCATGTGAGAAGCAGGTGTGCCTTCAATATAAATATCATGTTTTTCATTGTGTTTGGCACAAATAGGCAATCCATAGATAAAATTTTGACTGACTCAAATATCAAGTTCAACATTTCAGAAACCTTCTTCAGCTTTATAGATTTTATGACTTAATTGATCTTCCCATAGATTACTTCATGTGACATTCATTTAGATTTATATTAATACAGCCTTTAAAGTATGCAAATATGATAACCTATTAGTTATATACTATCTTTATCTAATTCTATAACATCACCATCTTATCTAACTAAAGCATTATTTAAAGTCCTTTTTAAACATTTAATAGTTTCATATATTAGCAAAATGTATTTTAAAAAGCATGTGAATATTTATTATGCATGATTATTTAAATTCTAAAGAAAACCACATTTATTCATTTCATGGTGCAGAGATCAAAACATATGCTCTACTTCAACTAGACTGCCTTGCAATATTAACCACATAACATGATCAGAGATTTAAATATACTCTAACACAAACTGACAATATTAATTCCAAATGCATGTGGCTTTTCTAATTAGTCATAAACTTTACTTGAATAAGCTACTGAAGCATAAAGTAAAAGAAAAGAAGTAGTTCTTGGCAGGAAATGGAGTTTATTCCTTTAATTTACTCAAAAAACCAACCATAGTACAATATGTAAGTCATGAGAGTAATATAAAAAAAGAAACATGCAGAATATCACTTTATGAAATTTTGGCTGTAACTGTCATAAGTAAAGAAATGAAAAAATAAACTAAACATATATAAAGCCTTTTATATTAATTATTTTAACCTAAATAACATTATTTAGCTACAAATGGACTTCTAAAAGAGTTTTTGGAATTATTTTTAAGGCGGTTTACCCAAGAGAATGTATCTTTTTATGCTGTCATTTCAGTCATCTCCGACTCTTTGCGACCCCATGGACTGTAGCCCATCAGGCTCCTGTGTCCATGGGATTGTCCAGACAAGAATATTGGAGTCGGTTGCCATGTCCTTCTGCATAATTTATTATAATAATGCCTTAAAAAGAAGAAATTTCTTTATGAATTGTGCTTAATATATTGAACACTTTTCACGAAGAATTAGTTTTACATAAAGGATAAAATTATAATTTTTTTTTAAACTACAATTTTTAAAATGTCCACCAGTGATAACTCCAAATTCCAGTAATACTAATGTCTTATAGAAAATAATGTTCTTCAACAATCACGTGCCCATCATGCTGTTACATGGTACAGATTACATGAGAAAAACATCATTTTTGAGGCTCTTATGTCAGTGTGCATTTTCAGCCCTAGGTTATTTCACAGAGGTGGTTTATCTTTAAATAGAAAATGAGTGAGTGAATAAACGAATGAATTAATTCCCTGGGGTTTGGAAGTGTGTTTCTTACCCTCACAGCTTATTCCATTCTAGAACTTGCCAGTGTTGACCAATGAGTTCCTTCATATTCCTGGCATGTAGTCCCCATCAGTGATAAAGATATCAAGATTTCTGGAGCTCAGTCATATCTTGCTTTGCTCTCCTTTTATATCCCCAATAAAAGGGGGATAATATTTTCTTTCTCTCTTTAATTGTGGGAAAGAGTGTCGTGTTGGTTTTGCTCAGTGGCCTTGGAATATCAATCAGTTCAGTTCAGTTCAGTCACTCAGTCATGTCCGACTCTGAAACGCCATGAATTGCAGCACGCCAAGCCTCCCTGTCCATCACCAAATCTTGGAGTTCACTCAGACTCATGTCCATCGAGTCAGTGATGCCATCCAGCCATCTCATCCTCTGTCGTCCCCTTCTCCTGCTGCCCCCAATCCCTCCCAGCATCAGAGTCTTTTCCAATGAGTCAACTCTTCGCATGAGGTGGCCAAAGTACTGGAGTTTCAGCTTCAGCATCATTCCCACCAAAGAAACCCCAGGGCTGATCTCCTTCAGAATGGACTGATTGGATCTCCTTGCAGTCCAAGGGACTCTCAAGAGTCTTCTCCAACACCACAATTCAAAAACATCAATTCTTCAGCTCTCAGCTTTCTTCACAGTCCAACTCTCACATCCATACATGACCATAGGAAAAACCATAGCCTTGACAAGTTGGAAATTTGTTGGCAAAGTAATGTCTCTGCTTTTCAATATGCTATCTAGGTTGGTCATAGCTTTTCTTCCAAGGAGTAAACGTCTTTTAATTTCATGGCTGCAGTCACCATCTGCAGTGATTCTGGAGCCCAAAAAATAAAGTCTGACACTGTTTCTACATTTTTCCCCACCTATTTCCCATGAAGTGATGGGACTAGATGCCAAGACCTTCGATTTCTGAATATTGAGCTTTAAGCCAACTTTTTCACTCTCCTCTTTCACTTTCATCAAGAGGCTTTTTAGTTCCTCTTCACTTTCTGCCATAAGGGTGGTATCATCAGCATATCTGAGGTTATTGATACTTCTCCCAGCAATCTTGATTCCAGCTTGTGCTTTTTCCAGCCTAGTGTTTCTCATGATTTACTCTGCATATAAGTTGAATAAGTAGGGTGACAATATACAGCCTTGACGTACTCCTTTTCCTATTTGGAACCAGTCTGTTGTTCCATGTCCAGTTCTAACTGGTCCTTCCTGACCTGCATACAGATTTCTCAAAAGGCAGGTTAGGTAGTCTGGTATTCCCATCTCTTTCAGAATTTTCCTCAGTTTATTGTGATGCACACAATCCAAGACTTTGGCATACTCAATAAAGCAGAAATAGATGTTTTTCTGGAACTCTCTTGCTTTTTCCATGATCCAGCGGATGTTGGCAATTTGATCTCTGATTCCTCTGCCGTTTCTAAAACCAGCTTGAACATCAGGGAGTTCACGGTTCACATATTG
The DNA here is from genome assembly GCF_023091745.1 of Budorcas taxicolor. Taxonomy (NCBI): domain Eukaryota; kingdom Metazoa; phylum Chordata; class Mammalia; order Artiodactyla; family Bovidae; genus Budorcas; species Budorcas taxicolor. Next base: position 48,206,818 of record NC_068929.1, on the reverse strand, counting down.
CTGAAGCCTGGCTTGGAGAATTTTGAGCATTACTTTACTAGCATGTGAGATGAGTGCAATAGTGCAGTAGTTGGAGCATTCTTTGGCATTGCCTTTCTTTGGGATTGGAATGGAAACTAACCTTTTTCAGTCTTGTGGCCACTGCTGAGTTTTCCAAATTTGCTGGCATACTGAGTGCAGCACTTTCACAGCATCATCTTTCAGGATTTGAAATAGCTCTACTGGAATTCCATCACCTCCACTAGCTTTGTTCATAGTGATGCTTTCTAAGGCTCACTTGACTTCACATTCCAGGATGTCTGGCTCTAGGTGAGTGATCACACCATCGTGATTATCCGGGTCATGAAGATCTTTTTTCTACAGTTCTTCTGTGTCTTCTTGCCTCCTCTTCTTAATATCCTCTGCTTCTTTAAGTCCATACCATTTCTGTCTTTTATCCAGTCCATCTTTGCATGAAATGTTCCCTTGGTATCTCTAATTTTCTTGAAGAGATCTTTAGTCTCTCCCATTCTGTTGTTTTCCTCTATTTCTTTGCATTGATCGCTGAAGAAGGCTTTCTTATCTCTTCTTGCTATTCTCTGGAACTCTGCATTCATATGTTTATATCTTTACTTTTCTCCTTGGCTTTTTGCTTCTCTTCTTTTCATAGCTATTTGTAAGGCCTTCCCAAATAGTTATTTTTCTTTGTTGCATTTCTTTTCTATGGGGATGGTCTTGATCCCTGTCTCCTGTACAATGTCCATGAGCCTCCATCCATAGTTCATCAGGCACTCTATCTATCAGATCTTGGCCCATAAATCTATTTCTCACTTCCACTGTATAAGCATAAGGGATTTGATTTAGATCATTCCTGAATGGTCTAGTGGTTTTCCCTACTTTCTTCCATCTAAGTCTCAACTTGGCAATAAGGAGTTCATGATCTGAGCCACAGTCAGCTCCTGGTCTTGTTTTTGTTGACTGTATAGAGCTTCTCCATTTTGGGCTGCAAAGAATATAATCAGTCTGATTTCAGTGTTGACCATCTGGTGATGCCCATGTGTAGAGTCTTCTCTTGTATTGTTGGAAGAGGGTGTTTGCTATGACCAGTGCATTTTCTTGGCAAAACTATATTAGTCTTTGCCCTGCTTCATTCTGTATTCCAAGGGCAAATTTGCCTGTTACTCCAGATGTTTCTTGACTTCCTACTTTTGCATTCCAGTCCCCTATAATGAAAAGGACATCTTTTTTGGGTGTTAGTTCTAAAAGGTCTTGTAGGTCTTCAGAGAACCGTTCAACTTCAGCTTCTTCAGCGTTACTGGTTGGGGCATAGACTTGGATAACTGTGATATTGAATGGTTTGCCTTGGAAACTAACAGAGATCATTTTGTCGTTTTTGAAATTGCATTCAAGTACTGCATTTCGGACTCTTTTGTTGACCATGATGGCTACTCCATCTCTTTACAAGATTCCTGCCCGCAGTAGTAGATATAATGGTCATCTGAGTTAAATTAACCCATTCCAGTCCATTTTAGTTCACTGATTCCTAGAATGTTGACCTTCACTCTTGCCATCTCCTGTTTGACCACTTCCAATTTGCCTTGATCCATGGACCTGACATTCCAGGTTCCTATGCAATATTGCTCTTTATAGCATCAGACCTTGCTTCTATCACCAGTCACATCCACAACTGGGTATTGTTTTTGCTTTGGCTCCATCCCTTCATTCTTTCTGGAGTTATTTCTCCACTGATCTCCAGTAGCATATTGGGCACCTACTGACCTGGGGAGTTCCTCCTTCAGTATCCTATCATTTTGCCTTTTCATACTGTTCATGGGGTTCTCAAGGCAGGGTTACTGAAGTGGTTTGCCATTCCCTTCTCTAGTGGACCACATTGTGTCAGACACTTCCACTATGCCCATCTGTCTTGGGTAGCCCCACAGGGCATGGCTTAGTTTCATTGAGTTAGATAAGGCTGTGGTCCTAGTGTGATTAGTTTGACTAGTTTTCTGTGATTTTGGTTTCACTGTGTCTGCCCTCTGATTCTGTCTTGCAACACCTACCGTCTTACTTTGGTTTCTCTTACCTTGGATGTGGGTTATCTCGTCATGGCTGCTTCAGCAAAGCACAGCTGCTACTGCTTACCTTGGATGAGGGAAATCTCCTCACTGCTGCCCCTCCCGACCTTGAACATGGAATAGCTCCACTTGGCCCTCTGGCACCTGTGCAGCCACCGCTCCTTGGATGAGGGGTTGCTCCTCCAGGCCACTGCCCCTTGCCCTGGGCGTAGGGCAGCTCCTCTCAGCTGCTCCTGCACTGTCACATCCTGTCACTCTGGGCTGCCGCCCTGACCTCGAACACGGGTAGCTCCTCTTGGCTGCCGCCGCTGACTTCAGAAGTGGGGTAGTTCCTCTCAGCCGCGCTCTGCACGCTGTTGCAGCAGCCCGCGCTCTATCAATAATGTGTTTCATGTCCAGGCCAACACACTGAAAAGTTAGTGTCAGTCCTTCACTGCCCTCTTCCCACTAATAAAGAAGGTCACGTGATCTAGACAGTCCACAAGATGATTTCAGCCTCCAGCAACATGTCTTTGAATACAGTTCTATCTGATTGTTACATGCTAAGCATGTAACATGAAGAAAATTTCCTTTGTTCTTTAGTTTAGCCCCACATAGTTTAAGGTGAATTTGTTTTTCTAATATTCCACCATAACCTATGCTGGTTTAACACTCCTCCCTTGAAACTATGTGTACAGGAACTAAATGAATCATGTTTTCTGTGCCAGAGGCCCTGATTAAAATCTCAGATATGTTAGACCGATGTCCAGTTATTTATTTATTTATTTTTAATATTTCTTCTTCATATCCATAGCATACCCTCAGGATTGAAGTAAAGGGCTAAGTAAAGCCTTTCACAGTAAGTAAAGGGCTGTTTGCTCAGAAACTGGTAACTATTGATAGATTTTCCAGATGCACCCTAGAGGCTTAATTTGTGTTATTGCCTTTCTTTATTGGCCTAATTCTCTTACCTTTCTTACTATGATTCAAGGTACAAATGAGAGCTTCCCTGGTGGCTCAATTGGTAAAGAATCTGGCTGCAATGTAGCAGGTCGCCTACAATGCAGGAGACCTGAATTCGATTCCTGGCTCAGGAAGATGCCCTGGAGAAGAAAATGACAACCAAGTCCAGTATTCTTGCCTGGAGAATCCCATGGACAGGGGAGCCTGGCAGGTGAGGGTCTATAGAGTCACAGAGTCAAACATGATTTAATGACTAAACTACCACCAAGGAACATATGACATATATTTTCTAAATTAAAAGGGAAGTTAATAATATTCTAAATTTATTTATTTCTCAGCTTTATTGAGATATAATTGACATATAATTTTGTGTAAGTTTAAGCTCTACAATGTGCTGATTTGATATATTTGTGTATTACAAAATGATTACCACTATAACTTTAATACCTCTATCACATCACATAAGATGTTCCTACAACCCAGCCTTTCAAAGGTAATACAGGCTGACATATAAGAAATCAGGATAGTCTGTTCTCCTGTAATGCTTGCTTTTTAAAAGATATTTTGTTCCGAAACAACTGATATACTAGGAAACAAGGCAAACATAATTTGCATTTGAATTTTAAGTTTATTCATGCACAATTTTATTTGCAAGAAAAGTAAAATGTACACAAAGTTGAACCCACCTGAAGATGCATAAAAATACATAAAACATACACGTGCATATACCACTAATATTACCAGAAATCTCTGTTAAATACATATGATAAAAGCGCGTCCACTCACATTCAGTGTTACAACTATTGGTCTAAATCAGATGACCCTCCTTCCAACACTCTAACATGACATGAACTATTATATTTCATTGTTTTAATTTATATGTCACTGAGGAAGCTTTCAGTGTTGTGTTTGTAGTCCCCTCCCCCCAAGACATGCTGTTTTATTGTGCAATTTTGCACGACATGGTGAATTTTTTTAAAATTGAGATGTCATGCTACTGTAAAAAGACAATACTTAAAAATGAAATGTTTGGGAACACATGTACACCCATGGTGGATTCATGTCAATGTATGGCAAAACCAATACAGTATTATAAACTAAAATAAAGTAAAAATTAAAATTAAAAAAAAATAAATGAAACTGTGAGTTCTGTATAAGAAAGGATGCTAGCAGCCTACCCAATACACAGTCTGAAGGAAATGTTGAAGAATGGTAAATAGAAGACTTTCTAATGAATCAGGCAGTGCAACATGAGATGATGTGAGGGTGTCAGGTACGACTTCAGGAAGAGAGTCCCAGGGCACAGTGGGCAGGAAAAAAAAAAAAAAAAAATTGGCCAATTTAGAATCACAAGTGAGACACTGAGGATCTCATTATACATGGTAACAGGGTTCTCAGATCTTTCAGATAATCAGAAACTGAAGAATGATATTCACATATATTATCCAAGCAATCCAGTGATGTCTTATCTCTTTCAGCTACACTGCAAACACTAAGAACTAATGCAAAATAATTCAATATTCATTCCTTTTAGAATTTGTCAGTGTATATTTTGCAAAAATTTTTTTAAAATCATAAAAGAGACATTTTCAAATAAAGATTCTTCTTAATATTGCATATATGTAAACATATATTTAGTCATAACATAGTGCTAGATGCTAAATTAATAATTTTAAAATCCTGATTTAATTAATGCATGTCAGGTGAAAACAGATCTATAGTTTAGCAGCATATCTGTTAGCATTGTATTTTTACTGGTTTCTCCATGTTTTGTATAATTTCCTTCTCCTCCCCTTTTTAAAGGTGGTTATCAGCTTTGGTTTATGAATTTTAAATCCCATTCTGAGTACATTCCATCATCAAATGATAACAAACATTAAAAAAAAATATTCTTAGCCTTTGCCCAGGAAAATTGTTTCCATAATTAATCAACTTACTGTGTACGTTTGGCTATGGACAGATCCTTAAGAATTTCTGTAATGTAGAAGTCAAATTTTAGATACTGATACAGAAATATCATGTGCATTATATGTATGTAGTTACATTTGTGATTGAATTTGAACTAATACATTCAATTTATGTATTGTGAATTACATTAAGTGTCTTGTACACATTTTAGTTCAAAAAGTGAGGCAAAACTTGGACTAAACATGTACAAAGAAATTAATACATGTGATATTATTGAATATTTATTAAAATTAAAAAGAGCAATATATGTGAAAAATAATGTTTGAGTAGTTTTCATGTTTAACCATATAACATTGGCTTGAGTTACTGATTAGACTATTCTTTTTAAGAAAATCTTTCAATATTTATGTTTTACTTATTCAATAACACATAATTGTATATGTCTCACATAGACCAATTGGAGAAGGAAATGGCAACCCACTCCAGTGTTCTTGCCTGGAGAATTCCAGGGATGGGGGAGTCTGGAGGGCTGCCATCTGTGGGGTCACATAGAGTCAGACATGACTGAAGTTACTTAAATTAAAATGCACATAGGCCATGTAAGCTTCATAGAGCATAAAACATACAAATGCCCTCAATATATATTTATGTCTATACAATAGACATGCAAGATACATTTTTTTTTTCTGCTAATATCAGTAAAGTACTATTGACCAAAAAATATGAAGTGCTGGGAAAGATTAGGAAAGGTATCACATAGGGGGTTACATTTGAGCTAAGCCTTAAAAGGATGACACAAACCATGCAACTCTCCAGAATTCAAGTTTCTAAGCAGAGTAAACAACCACAGCAAAAAGCTTCAGCTGAGCAATGCCTGAAGTCTTTGCAGAAAGCAAGCAGGCTGGAAAAAACAAAAAGATATTAACAGAAGATGAGACCAGAGTTAAAGTGTTACCAGACTACATCTTGTAGGGTGTTGGTTAGTTTGAATTTAGGTTGCCTTTTATCACTACAATTAAGGGAGTGAGATGCAAAGCCACTGGAAAATTTTGAACATAAGATTCAAAGGATCTGACTTCAGAATTTAAAAGATCACTCTGACTGTAGTGCTGAGAAAACTCTGTGGGGGCGATATGACTGATTATATTTCTACTACAATAATCTGGGGAATAAGGGTGCTTGAATAAGGATTATATTGGTATAGGTGTCGGATATTGTCAAAATGCAGATATTTTTGAAGGTAAATGTGAGGTGAGAGAGAAAAAGAGGAGTCAGAAATAATTCCACAAGTTTATTACCTAAGCCACTGCAAAAATGGAATTACTGTGGACCAGGCAAGTGAATACTGAGGAATTAGTAATTTCAGAGAAGAAATGGGAGAATTTCCATTGTGAGCACGTGGATAGAATCCAGGTCTCCTGAATTGCAGGTGGATTCTTCACCATCTGAGCCACCAGGGAAGTCCCATAAATGAGTTTGGTAGGTTAGGTTCAGTCACACAGTCGTGTCCAATTCTTTGTGACCCCATGAATTGCAGCACGCCAGGCCTCCATGTCCATCACGATCTCCTGGAGTTCACTCAGATTCACGGCAATCGAGTCATTGATGCCATCCAGCCATCTCATCCTCTGTCGTCCCCTTCTCCTCCTGCCTCCAATCCCTCCCAGCATCAAAGTCTTTTCCAATAAGTCAACTCTTCACGTGAGGTGGCCAAAGTACTGGAGTTTCAGCTTTAGCATCATTCCTTCCAAAGAAATCCTAGGGCTGATCTCCTTCAAAATGGACTGATTGGATCTCCTTGCAGTCCAAGGGACTCTCAAGAGTCTTCTCCAACACCACAGTTCAAAAGCATCAATTCTTCGGTGCTCAGCCTTCTTCACAGTCCAACTCTCACATCCATACATGACTATTGGAAACACCATAGCCTTGACTAGATGGACCTTAGTCGGCAAAGTAATGTCTCTGCTTTTGAATATGCTATCTAGGTTGGTCATAACTTTTCTTTCAAAAAGTAAGTGTCTTTTAATTTCATGGCTGCAGTCACCATCTGCAGTGATTTTGGAGCCCCCAAAAATAAAGTCTGACACTGTTTCCACTGTTTCCCCATCTCTTTCCCATGAAGTGATGGGACCAGATGCCATGAACTTTGTTTTCTGAATGTTGAGATTTAAGTCAACTTTTCACTCTCCTCTTTGACTTTCATCAAGAAGCTTTTTAGTTCCTCTTCATTTTCTGCCATAAGGGTGGTGTCATCTGCATATCTGAGATTATTGATATTTCTCCTGGCAATCTTGATTCCAGCTTGTGTTTCTTCCAGTCCAGCATTTCTCATGATGTACTGTGCATATAAGTTAAATAAGCAGAGTGACAATATACAGCCTTGACATACTCCTTTTCCTATTTGGAACCAGTCTGTTGTTCCATGTCCAGTTCTAACTGTTGCTTCCTAACTTGCATACAGATTTCTCAAGAAGCAGGTCAGGTGGTCTGGTATTCCCATTTCTCTCAGAATTTTCTACATTTTATTGTGATCCACACAGTCAAAGGCTTTGGCATAGTCAATAAAGCAAAAATAGATGTTTTTCTGGAACTCTTTTGCTTTTTCCATGATCTAGCAGATGTTGACAATTTAATCTCTGGTTCCTCTGCCTTTCATAAAACCAGCTTGAACATCTGGAAGTTCACGGTTCACATATTGCTGAAGCCTGGCTTGGAGAATTTTGAGCATTACCTCACTAGCATGTGAGATGAGTGCAATTTTTCGGTAGTTTGAGCATTCTTTGGCATTGCCTTTCTTTGGGATTGGAATGAATACTGATCTTTTCCAGTCCTGTGGCCACTGCTGAGTTTTTCAAGTTTGCTGGCATACTGAGTGCAGCACTTTCACAGCATCATCTTTCAGGATTTGAAATAGTTCCACTGGAATTCCATCACCTCCACTAGCTTTGTTCATAGTGATGCTTTCTAAGGCCCACTTGACTTCACATTCCAGGATGTCTGGCTCTAGATGAGTGATCACACCATTGTGATTATCTGGGTCGTGAAGATCTTTTTTGTACAGTTCTTCTGTGTCTTCTTGCCTCCTCTTCTTAATATCTTCTGCTTCTGTCAGGTTCATACCATTTCTGTCCTTTATCCAGTCCATCTTTGCATGAAATGTTCCCTTGGTATCTTTAATTTTCTTGAAGAGGTCTTTAGTCTCTCCCATTCTGTTGTTTTCCTCTATTTCTTTGCATTGATCGCTGAAGAAGGCTTTCTTATCTCTTCTTTCTATTCTCTGGAACTCTGAATTCAGATGCTTATATCTTTCCTTTTCTCCTTTGCTTTTCACTTCTCTTCTTTTCACAGCTATTTGTAAGGCCTCCCCAGACAGCCGTTTTGCTTTTTTGCATTTCTTTTCCATGGGGATGCCCTTGATCCTTGTCTCCTATACAATGTCACGAACCTCAATCCATAGTTCATCAGGCACTATATCTATGAGATCTAGTCCCTTAAATCTATTTCTCACTTCCACTGTATAATCATAAGGGATTTGATTTAGGTCATACCTGAATGGTCTAGTGGTTTTCCCTACTTTCTTCAATTTAAGTCTGAAGTTGGTAATAAGGAGTTCATGATATATTTGACTGAAATACTAAGAAAAGATCTCTAGTCTTTCCCATTCTATTGCTTTCCTGCATTTTGTTTTCTCATTTTTAATTGAAGAAGGCCTTCCTATCTCTCAGCAAACTCACTGGAAAATACCCTGAGGCTGGGAAATATTGAAGGCAAAAGGAGAAGAGAGCAGAGGATGAGATGGTTGAATAGCATCGCCGATTCAATGTCATGTACTTGGGAAAATTCTGGGAGACAATGATGGTTAGGGAGGGCTGTATTGCTGCAGTCCGTGGGTTGCAGAATCAGATATAACTTAGCAACTGAACAAGGATGATAGCAAAAGAATTGTGGGGGCATTCCCAATGGCTCAAACCATAAAGAATCTCCCTCCAGTGCAGAAGCCACAAGAGACTCGAGTTGGATTCCTGATTCTCGAAGATCCAAAGGGAGGAGGGCATGGCCATCCACTCTAGTATTCTTGCCTAGAGAATCCCATGGATAAAGGAGCCTGGTTGGTTACAGACTATAGGGGCACAAAGAGTCTGACATGACTGAAATGACTCAGCTCAAGAAGAGAAATGCAGTCATTACTGTAGATAACAAGTGGGGAAAAAATGGTTGTGGTAGTTGGGGAGTGGGATTGTCAAAACTGGGTTTATGAAGGGTTGAGTGAAAGTGATAGTCTCTCAGTTGTGTCTGACTCTTTGCAAGCCCATGGACTATACAGTTCAGGGAATTTGCTAGGTCAGAATACTGGAGTAGATAGCCTTTCCCTTCTCTAGGGTATCTTCCCAATCCAGGGATCAAACCCAGGTCTCCTGCATTGCAGATTGATTCTTTACCAGCTAAGGATTAAAATACTATTAATGACAGCAGAATATGATCACTGGTTTAAGCAGTTTGGATGGGAAAACTCTGAAACATTTTAACTAAATACACTAATTTTATTAAATATACAACATACCAGATTAAGTAACCTGCCCAAGGACACACAACTACATCATGGTGGAGGTAGGTTTTGAACCAGAAAATTTTATTCAAAATTGTAAGCTCTTTATATTTGACAATACATTGGGAGAAAGGAACTAAAGGAACCAGTTGGTCATATTGAAAATATCATCTATGTCACATGAGAAATCACCAAGAGTTATATCAGGGGTATTGGAGACCATGATGGTGAAACAAATTAAAGTTAAGGAGTGACCAGTCATGATTGGTGATCAGTTGACAATTACCATGGGCTTCCCAGGTGGCACTAATGCTATAGAACTCCTCTGCCAATGCAGGACATAAGAGACTTGGACTCGATCCATGGAGTCGGGAAGACCCCTTGGAGAAGGGCATGGCAACCCATTCCAATATTCATGCCTGAAGAATCCCATGGACAGAGGAGTCTGGTGGGCTATAACAAGGAACATCTAGGAAGAAAGGAAGAGAAGAGTCTGGAATCAATATGCAGAACAATGATCCAATCTCCAGACCCAGCAATAAGAGAGATTTTGAAAGAAAAATAATTGGCATAATGTTTTACAGGAGAGAAGTTCATTGAGGAAGAGGCATGTTTCAGTTATTAGCAAAGGCATAAAGAGGACCTTCAGAAAAGAGAGTGAAGGTATAAGTCACCTGACTATAAATTCAGAAAGAATAGCATAAAAGGTTTAAATGTGGAAGAGTTGAATACAGTATCAGAAAAAGAAATGTACAAAGGTGAATGGATCTAACAATGTATTATAGAATCTTAGATAAATTGTATGTGCTTCAGTTGTCGTAAAAAAACACACAATATTGCAACTTGATTTTTCTGTTCTCACATAAGGCAATTGCAAAATAATAATAATAATCATAGTCATAATAATATATTCATGGAAGCAATGTGATTTTTACAATATGAGATTGGTTACATGAAGTGATTCACCCATATATTGAAGTACTATATAATACTTAAATTCTCACTTAAAAATATTTAATGAAATAAGAATATATTCATGATACAATAGTAAATATTTACATTTAATTTTGATTGTGCCATAGAGTCATAAAATTTAATAATAAATGATATATATAGGCATTAATATGTATGACTATATGTATAATATGTAAATGAATTAATGATAGTTTTCTGTCAATTCCAGTTTTTTATAGCTAACTTGTATTTTCTGGCAACAAGCAGAAACATTTTTAAAGGCAACACTAGGAATCACAGAATATAAAATGAAATGTAAAGCATCCTGGAGGGAATACTATGTGGCATTGCAAAGTAAGACGTTCCTATTCTATTTTTTCCTCTTACAATTTCACTGGGACAAAGATCAATTCATGCTCAGTCAGCCATGGCTCTATGTGAATTGAAATGATGAAAAATACACTTATGGAATCTACTCTAGAAGCAAACAATAAAACAAAATGGAGTTTAGTGTGTGATATTTTATGATAATGGATCATTTTAGAAAAAAATGTATTCTATGTATATTTGAATTAGATAATGAATTAAAATTGGGTATGTTTTTATATTAATCAAAGAATGTTCACTGTGATATAAGCAGCTGATACTACTAGCACCCAGAGACATGGGACATCTTGCATTATTCTTTGCAGATGGAGTGGATACTCATTGCAGGTCTCCATATTTTAAAAGGAACTCCATGTTCATTTTAAAACTTACTCAGTTTTAAATCCTGAATAAAGCACCACAAATTAGAATAGAATGGAATAGAATAGAATGTGTGTGTGTGTTTGCACTGAGTTGTGTCTGAATTTTTGTGATCTCATAAACTGTAGCCCTCCAGTCTCCTCTGACCCTGGGATTTCTCAGGCAAGAATACTGGAGTCGGTTGCCATTTCCTACTTCGGAGGATCTTCCTGACTCAGGGACTGAATCCAGGTCTCCTACATTGGTAGGTAGGTCCTTTACCATTAGTGCCACCTGGGAAGCCCATAGAGTAGAACAGAGTATTATAGAAGAGAATAAAATAGAATAGGATAGGATAGGATAAAGATTAAAAAAACAAAGTTATCTCAGTTCTCTCTTGCTTTTTTGTGCCTTAGATTTTCTCAAGACAGAGTTTAATGAGGCTAACAGTTGGCCTAGAAACATTTGTGGTGGACGCTGGAGGGGACGGGCTCTTCACGTTCCTGCTTGCTGATCCACACCTACAGGAAGGTTGACAGTGAGGCCAAGATCAAGCGGGGTTCTTGTGCTCAATAAATCTTGATCTTCATCCTGCTGGGAGCCCAGGTGGTGACCTCCTTCTGCACCCTGGAGGCAATGCATGGGCACATGTGGTCTCATCAGACAGTATCATGTTGGCATAGATGCCGCTGTGAATGTCCACATCAAATGTGGCAGTAGTCCTTAGAAGCGAACACCCCCAAAGTTCTACCAGGTAGCCAGTAACTTTGCTTGTACATTGTCCTTTTTTATAATAGTCATTCCAAATATTGTGAGCTGCATTGTCACAGGAAGCCCCTTGCCTTTCCTAAAAGCCACTCTGCTTCTCTTTAGAACGGCCAGTCCTTGCCTGAGTTCAAACATGTAAGGGTGGTTTCATTGCTTTAGTGTAAATTATATAATTAAAAAAAAAATCTTGGCCTTAATATTTTTACTCTTTTTGTTTTTCTTGTGTTGAATGGCCAGTCATCATGGCTCCCCTTGCTCATCTCCAACTTGAGATGGAGGAAGACTTTTGGTACCCCTGGGAGCAGTATGAGGCTCAGAGGCAGCCAGGGCTCAACTGTGCACTAACTTGAGACCAGTTCAATGAAGGGTGTACCCTAAAGAAAACAGAAAGAAAATAATTTTTAAAAAATAAATAAAATGAGCTCCCTGCACTGCCTACAATGCTGCACAGACCAGTTTCAGCTTCTTTATTCCCACAATCTTGGAATAAAATCACCGGGGGAAATGGCTTCATGGTACATGACATGCCCCAATCTAACAGTGAGCATTTAAAGACAGGATGAGGGCAGGGAAAAATAATTCTTCATGGGAGAAGACATTAGTTTGATAGATGTAGAAAAGTAAGAACTAATGCAGAGAGAGGACTTTTTCCCCCTTTCACAGATTCAAAGAGAAAGTAACGAGGTACCAAAACAGTTTTGCCTCTGTTGGAATACAGCATCATGTCATGTGTTTTATAAAAATAATAACTATGAATATTTATGACCCAAAAGCTGCTAACAGTGTTAGCATCCAAGTTCTTGATTGTGTCTGTTCATGATACCTTTTTGTATAGATGGTGAGAAAGTTGTTTCAATAGTATGAGTATTTTATAAATGAGGTCTAAATGACATTGGTATTTAATGCTGTGATAATTGTGGGGAGGCTATTGAAACAAGAGTCCAAATAAAAGATAAACCCTCACTCATGTTACACACTCTTTAGATGCAACCTTTGCCCAGCTTCCAATTTAAAGGGTCAAAATTACTTTTGCCCCATAGTAGAAGTGTTTCTGTTTCTTCGACTGAAATCAATTACTGTTGGCATGGAGTAATTAAATGAACTAATTAGAGGTTGATTCAAATTAGGACCACACTTCTTTCAAACATTTTTGCATGAAGCTTTGCCTATCAACTCTTTGTTGTTAGCATTTTTTTTTTTTGTGCTTCTGTTCTGGATGCTTTTTGAAAAATAATTGTTATAGGAGAAAATTATTACTTGTTATAAGAGAAAATTATTACTAATTCTTTTAAGTTTTATTTTTACTCCAGGAAGCTGAGAGGTTTTTCTGTATATATATGAATTTACACACAAAAAAATAGACCTGGCTCGTTGTGTCTGCTGTTAACTTTAGTACTCAGGTTAATTCCATTTCAATTATTTTAGTGCATATCATGCTGTAAAGGGATTTCAACTTCAATTACCTTGTTCTCTGGCTTATTGTATGACATACATTTTTTTTTTTTACAACATTTTTGTATTCATTTCTTCTTTTCTTAAATTCTTATCTGAATTGATATAGCAGTTCTGCCTCTCTAAGATTTTGAAGTCTAATACTGTCAGGTAGAAAACCAAATCAAATTAAATCAAATCACAATAAAGAACAAGGCTGAGACCATCTCCCTAGAGTAAATATGCATTGTTGTATGTGACTCAAGGAATTACAGGGGTTTATTATGTTTTGCAATTTCATTATGTTTAAATGCATATGGATATGTTTGTCTCATAGTAAATTAATCTTTCTCCTCCTTTCAAAGACAAATTATCCTTTCATCTGAAAGCAAAGTTGATAAAGACAAATTCATAGAGTATGACACTCATCTCTCTGCACCATCAATTTAAAATGTGATCCATACCCACAGCCTTTAATTTAAAACTACGCTATGCTGACCTAAGGAAATACTGCTTCCAGATCTCACCCATGTGGCTGTGTAGATATGTGAATGTACTTCAAATATAGGAGCTGGTGATCATAATGTTCTGAAAACATAATATGAGCACAATTCAATGCAGCATCCCTTTAGTACAAACTCTTGTGCTGCTATCCATTTGTGGACAATTCAATAGCCTTGGAACATTCTCTAGTTTACTACGTACATAAGCAAATCTATGATCTCCTATTCACTTCAAAATGTGAAATGTTATTTCTCACATAATCAGATATTTATCATAATGTTAGCTACCATTTTTTACTTTCTTTCTCAACTACACTTCTTTTAGGCCACAATTATGTAGAAAAAGAATCATATTCATTTTAGATGGTATACATTGGTTTAAATAAACAACAAAAATCAAAACTTGGGAAAACAGAAGTCAATGGAAGGGTCTGCTGTTGCTGCTACTAAGTTGCTTCAGTTGTGTCCAACTCTGTGCGATCCCATAGACAGCAGCCCACCAGGCTCCGCTTTTCCTGGGATTCTCCAGGCAAGAATACTGGAGTGGGTTGCCATTTCCTTCTCCAAAATGGAAGGGTCAGAACACTAGAATTCAAACAGAGCCTGGATCACGGTGGTGACAGAAGCTTAAGCAATATGAGCTTAAAAATTATTTTCAGAGAGCTAAAATTAGCATTAGTCAGCTCCAGGATCTCTTCTTTTTTAGGATATCACTGAGCCAAATTTCAAATACTGTGGAGAAAGAAACTGCTCAGTTTCATTCAAGTGTTTACTTCTGGATCAATCATTGATAGTCAGGAGGGCTTCAGTCACATATTAATAGCACATATGTGGCCAATAATAAGTCTACTGCAAGAGCCTTTGTGTCTAACTTAAGCCAGAGTTCCCAAGAAATATCTTTCTCTAATAGTATGGACAAGCGCTAATAGGTTGCAAACCACTACCACTTTTGACAATGCTGTTGTTGTTTGCTGTTTAGTTGCTAAGCCCTTTCTGACTCTTTGTGACTCTGTGGACTGTAGCCTGCCAGGCTTCTCTGTCCATATGATTTCCAAGCAAGAATACTTGGGAAATGGATGGGGTCACCATTTCCTCCTCTAGGGGATCTTCCTGACTCAGGGACTGAAACCACATCTCCTGCTTTGGCCTGCTGAGCCATCAGGGAATGCCTGATGTATTAATAATATGTTTAGTTAAATATTATGAGAGCAGTAATAAGGTAAAATACATTTCTATGTCATTTACTAATTTAAACTGAGGATTTTTAATATAGATCTCACTAATCATTTGTCTATGGGAATTTTTCTAATGCTATCAGAACCTCAGAAATGTTTTCTTGCACCCATTCCCATCCCACTTTGACATAAAACCCAGGGTAAAGCTCAGTTTAACTCCCATACTTTTTATTTATTAGTTTATTTAAGGAGGAATTTCTCCTAGTCTCTAATAAATAAATATTTAGTTGGACCAGAATCATGACTCCAACTCAGGCAAAGACTTTATGCAACAGAACACTCGAACAAATATTAAGAAAACTGAAACTGAAGGAGATTTCTGGGTCAACCAGAAGATAATTTGTAGAATGTGTCTAATTTTATTAGGTCAAACCAACTCAAAAGACTTTAGATACTTTGAATGACTAGAACAGGAAATTCATAGTTGAAACTGGAAGTAGAAAATGAATTTGTGAGGAAGAAAACCAAATAAAGGGGAATAGGAATATGGTGAGTTTCATTTCTTTTTTTGCTTTTTGTTTTCTCAATGACCATTAGCAGGACAAAACCTACATCTTTAAATACTGTTGATAACTTTGGCACAGGATTCCTCATCCCTAACAAGAGACCTGAGAACTCAGCTTCTTCTAAATAAAAAGGAAAATGAATACTAACTTTGAGAAAGGTTGTGTTTTGTATGTGTGTGTGTCTGTGTTTTTTAATCATATAGAACTGCTTATACTTCAAAGCCTAGGAGTTCTCTATGCTTGTTTTGTTCCTTTTTGCTGAATGATATGTATTAAATCTTTCACTAAATTCTGGAAGCCTATTTTTTTTTTAATGTTATATTCTACAGTAATGATTAGCTGGCCTGGAAGAAGCACAAACTGGAATCAAGATTGCCAGTAGAAATATCAATAACCTCAGATATGCAGATGACACCACCCTTATGGCAGAAAGTGAAGAGGAACTAAAAAGCCTCTCGATGAAAGTGAAAGAGGAGAGTGGAAAAGCTGGCTTAAAGAAAACTAAGATCATGGCATCTGGTCCCATCACTTTATGGCAAATATGGGGAAACAGTGGAAACAGTGCCAGATTTTATATTTTGGGGCTCCAAATCACTGCAGATGGTGATTGCAGCCATGAAATTAAAAGACGTGTACTCTTTGGAAGGAAACTTATGGCCAACCTAGATAGCATATTGAAAAGCAGAGATATTACTTTTCCAACAAATGTCCATCTAGTCACGCCTATGGTTTTTCCAGTGGTCATGTATGGATGTGAGCATTGGACTGTGAAGAAAGCTGAGCGCTGAAGAATTGATGCTTTTGAACTGTGGTGTTGGAGAAGACTCTTGAGAGTCCCTTGGACTGCAAGGAGATCCAACCAGTCCATCCTAAAGGAGATCAGTCCCAGTTACTCATTGGAAGGACTGATGTTCAAGCTGAAACTCCAATACTTTGGCCACCTCATGCAAAGAGTTGACTCATTTGAAAAGACCCTGATGCCGGGAAGGATTGGGGGCAGGAGAAGGGGACGACAGAGGATGAGATGGCTGGATGGCATCACGGACTCGATGGACATGAGTTTGAGTGAACTCTGGGAGTTGGTGATGGACAGGGAGGCCTGGAGTGCTTTGATTCATGGGGTTGCAAAGAGTCGGACATGACTGAGCAACTGAACTGAACTGAACTGAACTGAATGATTATTGAATGTCCAAAACCAAGCTATGATTTTAATCAGGATCATCATGTATTCAGATGCTTACACTACAACCTAATGTTGATGTAAGTGATGTGTTAACTTTTGATACATGTGTATGTTTGTCCTATATTAATATCTATAATTTAATTTCCTCTAATTATTTTCAATGTACCACCTATTTATGGATAAGGGTCAAGTTTTTAATACGCCTCATGATGCACTAGGAAAAGTGAATCAATATTATGTCCTCATAAATGGACTAATTCTTACTGGAAGAATGATTCTTGTAATGATGCCATAGTGTTTCTGTGTAAGGTATTATAATATCAAATGACCTAGGATATTATTAATATATTTAACCAATTTAGATATACAAGTAGTAAGAATGACTTTTCTCAGCAGAATTTTAAAAATACATTACACAATTTATCAGCTGGGTGTCTTTCCCCCCCACCCCCACTTAACTGCTTGCTACACAAATGGATGAGCACTGTTGCCTCTGTAAATCACATTGATTGATGCCTCAGGTACACCAAATGCTTAACAGGTCAGCTTCCCTCTGGATGGCCATTAACTTCTGCTTCTACTATTTGGGTTTTACATTTCAGAAAACAGGACGAAATAAATAAGTTAATTAAAAAGAAAAAGATAGGATGAATTTTTCTCAAAGCTTTTTATGCCACTTGTACTCACAGTTACAGCAACCTCTTTCAACAACTTATACTGTAAAACTGCCTTCTTCTCTATAAAAATGGTTTGCTCTTTCATAAATTATATAAGTATGTATCTACAGATGTGTGCTTGCATATACACACATTACATGCACATATACAAATTTACATATAATTTTGTTTATTTTTAAATTTATTTTAAGAAACCAGGCCAAAATAAAAAAAAAATAATAATTTTACCTTAACTGACTCAAATATTTACTTCTATTTGACTTATTCTACAGAAACAGAAAGAGAGAAAACTGCTCTGACTTCACTCATCAATTACAGTTTTAAGATAGCAAGTTTGGAGTCATTAAGCTGATACCTCAGGCGAAAGATTTAATGGTTATTTCTAAAGCCTGAGAAGTGAATTGTGTTATTTTTGTTTTATAATCTAACTAATAGTATTTTGAAAACTAAAGTGTAAAATGATAGCATAAATAACAATAGCTCTGCTATTCTTAAGTCGCTATGTCAAGATAACTTGCAATTTTGAGGTAATTTAATTTTTCTTCTCTAGATATGAGTTTTCCTTCATAAAGAACATAAAAATACACAGGAAGAAGAGGCAAATGTTTTCTTAAAAGTTCAGTCGAGACTGTGTTCTAACATGAGCCAATTTTTAACAGAATATTTTTCCTTTACTCTTCTTTAACAGAGATCCCCACTCTGTAATGCAACTTCTTACTTCAATGATGCCAGAGCAAAAATTATCACCAGATAATATTAAGCAGTCATGGAAGACTTTTTTTCAAGGGGAGAGAGACTAGAACTCAGTGTGTACTCAACTCTACTGAGATAAAGAGCAAGATGATTTTAAGGCTGGGGAAAGAGGTAGGGAAGATTATAGGTCCTGTACGTTTTCTAATTGGTTTTAGGAAAAGGAAAAATAAACTTCCTTATATCTTTATTACAGGAGTGAGGTGCCCACTGAAGTTACTCCTGCTGCTGCATTCTTAACCATTCAGTCCTGTCTGACTCTTTGCGACCGTATAAACTGTAGCCCACCAGGCTCCTCTGTCCATGGGAGTCTCCAGGGAAGAATACTGCAGTGGGTTGCCATTTCCTTTCTTCTCCAGGGGATCATCTGTAGCCAGGGTCTCCTGCATAGCAGGTGAATTCTTTACTGTTTGAGCCAAGAAACACTGGGAGATACTTACCCTCAAACACTGGGAAACAATTTGATGTTTACATTTCAAAGGGATGATCAAATCCTTGAGAAACATATCCTTGTGTTGTAAAACCCGACAAGAGACTTTTAAATTGATTTACATCTCAAAGGGACAATTACAAGTACTCCAAAAATTAAAAAAGCTCTAAGGAAAGGGAGTTCAGGATTTAGAATCTGGCATCAGCCTAAAGTTTAGTCAAACTGAAGGGAGCATTAAGGCTGCCTTGGTCATTGGAAATACTATACTTCTCCAGTGGGTAATATGGTACTCACTAGCCACATGTGGCTACTTGAGTGCTTGAAATGAGGCTATAACAACTGAGTTATTGAATATTAAATTGTATTTACCTTTAATTAAGGTAAATTTAATGCTGAAGAGATCAAGGAGAGATGGAAAGAATGCTCAGAAAAACTGTATAAAAGAGATCTTAATGAACCAGATTACTATGATGGTATGGTTAGTCACCCAGAGCCAGACATTCTGGAGTGTGAATTCAACTGGGCACTGATGTTAATAAAGCTAGTGGATGCAATGAAATTCCAGCAAAACTATTCAAATCCCTAAAGGGGGATGCCATCAAGGTTTTGCATTCATTGTGTCAACAAATCTGGAAGACACAGCAGTGGCCACAGGACTGGAAAAGTTCAATCTTCATTCCAGTTCCCAAGAAGGGTAGTACCAAAGAATGTGCTAGCAATTGGACAATCACACTCATCTCCCACACTGATAAGGTCATGTTTAAAATCTTGCATGCTAAGCTTCAGCATTATGCAGACCAGAACTTCCAGATGTCCAAGCTGGGTTTAGAAATGTAAGAGGAACTAGAGATCAAATTTCAAACATTCTCTGGATTATAGAAAAAGCAAGGGAATTTCAGAAAAAACATCTATCTCTGTTTCATTGACTACATTAAAGCCTTTGATTGTGTAGATCATGACAAACTGTTGAAAGCTCTTAGAGAGATGGGAATGCTGGACCATTTTTTCTGTCTCCTGAGAAACTTGTATGCAGGTCAAGAAGCAACAGTTAGAACCCTGTATGGAACTACTGAATGGTTCAAGGTTGAGAAAGGAGTATGACAAGGCTGTCTGCTGTCACCCTGTTTGTTTAACCTATATGGTGACCACATCATGAGAAATGCCAGTCTGGATGAGTTACAAGCTGGAATCAAGATACATAGGAGAAACATCAGCAACCTCAGATATGCGAATGATGTCACTCTAATGGCAGAAAATGAAGAGGAACTAAAGAGCCTCTTGATGAAGGTGAAGGAGGAGAGTGAAAGAGCTGATTTAAGACTAAATATTGAAAAAGCTAATGGCAACTGGCCGCATTACTGCATGGCAAATAGAAGGGGAAAAAGTGGAAGCAGTTACAGATTTCCTCTTCTTGGCCTCCAAAATCACTGCAGACAGTTACTGCAACCATGAAATCAGAAGACAATTGCTTCTTGGCAGGAAAGTGATGACAAACTTAAGGTGTTGAAAAGTAGAGACATTCCTTTGCCTTTACAGGTCCGAGTATAGTCAAGGCTATGGTCTTCCCAGTTTTCAGGTATGGTTGTGAGAGCTGGACCATAAAGAAGGCAGAATACCAAAGAGTTGATGCCTTCGAACTGTGGAGCTGTAGAAGACTCTTGAGAGTCCCTTGGACAGCAAGGTGATCAAGCCAGTCAATCTTAAGGGAGATCAACCCTGACTATTCACTGGAAGGACTGATGCTGAACCTGAAGCTCCATATTTTGGCCAACTGATGTGAACAGATGACTCATTGGAAAAGTACCTGATGCTGGGAAAGATCAAGGGCAGAAGGAGAAGAGGGTATCAGAGGATGAGATGGCTGTATGGTATCACTGGTGCAATGAACATCAATTTGGGGAAACTCCAGGAAATGGTGAGGGACAGGGAAGCCTGGAGTACTGCAGTCCATGGAGTGTCAAAGAGTGGGACACAACTGGGAGACTAAACACCATCACCACCAAGGTAAATTTAAACTTATTTAGCCACATGCGGCTGGTGGCTACAGTATTGGGCAGCATAGATATAAATTAATAATTAATAGTCATTATCTTGAACAAAAGTAGAATCTTAAAAATGAAAAATGATTAATAATCTATAAAGCTCCTGTGTTTATGTTTAGAGATT
This sequence comes from Budorcas taxicolor, assembly GCF_023091745.1. Classification (NCBI taxonomy): domain Eukaryota; kingdom Metazoa; phylum Chordata; class Mammalia; order Artiodactyla; family Bovidae; genus Budorcas; species Budorcas taxicolor. The sequence continues at coordinate 48,186,039 of NC_068929.1, read as the reverse complement.
TGATGTACTCCTTTTGGTTGCTGTCTGTTTTTTTGTTGTTTTGTTGTTACACTATTTCGTTTAGATAAATCATCAACTTACTAATTTTCAAATATGTGTGCTCTATCATTGCTCATTTTCTAAACACAAGAAAGCCACCACACTGAATTTCTTGAGAGAAAAAACAAACTTCTAAGTTTTGCATTTCTACTTTGATAAAAGTTACATAATATATTCATGCCTTAGATTCACAGCATTATTTCAAAACCAGAATCTCTGTTCATGTTTCTCTAAAATTGCCATCAATTGTTTATCTCATTTTTTTTCTAAATGAGTGAAGTACATATGCACATGTTTGTAACTAAATTGTTTCCCACTGCCTATTTCATTTTTGTTGGAGAGGATATAAATCTTCAGTAAGTTTCTCTATGTCCTCATTTCTTTTTTTCCTTTCCTTTGTTTTTGAAAAATGTACACCTTTATCCATGTTTACTTCTTACCAAGGCATTTTCTATTAATTTAAATTAAGCAATACTGATCCCAATTCTCAAATGAAAAAGTTCAAAAATACTTCCTTTTTCTCCCTCACCAAAGCTATGTGGCTATTGTTAATATTATATAGGTGAAATGGATAAACAACCTTCTTGTAAATTTTTGGAACATGACAAGTATTTATTGCACATTAATGACTATAGGAGTTTGATAAGTTGCCAATAAAATGTACATTTACTTATATATTTTCTATGACTGCATTTGTCTTTGTTTTAATTTCCTCCTCTGATGATTTGAATTAGGATTTCCTCTGCTCTTTCCTAAGCTATAGAATTTGCCTCTGCATTTCCTACTTCCCAATTTTCCTTTATATATTCAATATATTTAATGATCTTCATTTACTGTAGATTATACATAAAATCTTTTCAAGCCTTTCAGAATCATTCTTTGCCATGCTTCTTCATTTTTAAATCTTTTCTCATTTAGTCCTTAGCCACTTCCAAAATTACTATATTTACCAAACAACGCAGAATTTTTCTCATATTTTTTACTTTCTATGCCCTGATTGTCCTTGTTTGAATCACTTTCCTGCTTTCCCATATGGAGAAATACTGATTTTACCTTCTTTAAGACCTAAATAAACTGTTATCTCTTCTATGAAAATCTTTTTTTCTCCAAATAACTTTGAAATATAATAATTCCTCTCACTGAACTTATAAGACATATTTGCAATGTCTTACCAAATTATATTACAAATATTTTATGCTTTCACTTTTTCCTAGTAGAGTGTGTTTTTAGCAACTAGATATTGTTTTTTTTTCTTTTAAATTAATTATTATTGGAATATAGTTATTTTATAATGTTGTGTTAGAGGTATTGTTTACTTAATATCTGTACACACATAATTAATGACTTGTCACAATCTATACATGCATGACATATTTTGAAATATGTACATAATTCAAAAAAAATTACTAAAATTTGTTATTTAGTTTTGATAATGATAAAAGTTCTCTATTAAATTGCTTTCAAAACAGATTTCTTACCCCCTACATTAAAAATTAAAACTGTAATAACTAAATATTAAGATACTTGTTTAATAATTAAACTTTAATTAAATTTATAATATTATTTTTAATATTTTAAGATATGAAATAATTTGTATTTTTTATTTTGACTTTTCAAACGTTCTTTTAAGCATTTAATTTTCTTTATAGCTAATTCTCTCCAGTGTTTTAGAGGATAGATCGCCATCTGGTGGAAATTTTAAATGTTAACTAAATGACCTAAAACAATTTTGTGTAGCTTGTTTCTACTTGTTTTTATGAGCATGTTAATAAGGATTCTGCTTGCAGGAGAGAAAATCTATTAAATTAACGAGCTGCAATATAATGTAAAATAAGAGCAAATGCATTTTCAAATTAAATAAATGTGTTTCTGCTTGCCTTAAACATCCGTTTGTATCACAGTGAATTTTCTATTGTGAATATTAAAGCTATTTTTCAACAAGTAGAAAAATAACCATTGGCGACTAAATAATAAACCATTGTTTGCTTTTGCTGGTATTAGTCAAGTTTAAAAATTATCTAAATTTCTATTTTGTTTTAGTAAGTCTTATAAATAAACTTTTCAAAACTGATCATCTTCATTATTTCTGAAGCAATAAACTATCAAGAATAATTCTAGTGGCTGGTAGAGTTTCTGTCTGAGATTCTAGAGTTGCTGATTATATCCTCAGTACAATTCTTGACATCACTTGGAAAAGCAGTGTATTTTCATCTAACAAGGGTGTTATTCTTGTTGGATGCATTTTATTTCCAAAAAATTAAAATTTAATATCACCATAATGGTATGTTTGCCTAGACATGCTAGGCCTGACAGAAATGATTTATGTTTCTGAAAATATAGCTAAATTACACAGAGCCCTTGAGGAACCTTAAAGCAGAACGTGTTAGAGAAATGTGGGTTACACTGTGAAGTAAGAAATCTCAAGTTACAATTTCATGTGTGATCTTAATAATAATAATACAAATATTATTTATATATAAATATTATTTGTAAGATAATACATATTAATTTTATATCACATATTATTGTCTTTACAACACATATATATGAACCATTTTCTCTTGTCTTCTGGGTTGAATAAATGACAAAAGTTTAGAGATACAAAATAGCTTTCTCAAGTCCAAAGAGCTAATATAGTCCTTGCCAGAAAATTCATCTAGATTACCTGAGGTTCTATTTCCCCACTGGAAAAATAATAATCTCTGAATTTTTTTCAATATGTTAGTTTCTCATGCAATTTAATCATAATTACTAGATTTGTTTTATTGTGAGAACAAAGTATTTTTAAATCATGTTTTGCATATTTTTATTATGATTCTATTATGCATACATTATATATCATACATAGGTAAATACATATCTATATATCTATAGATCGATCTATAGATAGATCTACATATCTATGTATGATAGATAACTTTTGATATAATGTAAAGAACAATCCAGAAAAATACAAATGCATAGTTCAACTAAATTAAAGCAGCAGGCCATTGCAATTTTTATGGTTAGCACTGCAGAAGTTCCCAGCTACTCATCTATGATTATATTAGTCATCTGCAACTGACTTGGATATAAGCTTTATGTCAAAATTAATGATACTATTATCTTTAATTTTCCTTAAAATTATACTGCCTATGTTCAGTCCAGTCGCTCAGTTGTGTCCAACTCTTTGCGACCCCATGAGTCGCAGCACCCCAGGCCTCTCTGTCCATCACCAACTCCCGGAGTTCACTCAGACTCATGTCCATCGAGTCAGTGATGCCATCCAGCCATCTCATCCTCTGTTGTCCCCTTCTCCTCCTGCCCCCAATTGCTCCCAGCATCAGAGTCTTTTCCGATGAGTTAACTCTTCACATGAGGTGGCCAAAGTACTGGAGTTTAGCATCATTCCTTCCAAAGAAATCCCAGGGTTGATCTCCTTCAGAATGGACTGGTTGGATCCCCTTGCAGTCCAAGAGACTCTCAAGAGTCTTCTCCAACACCACAGTTAAAAATCATCAATTCTTCGGCGCTCAGCTTTCTTAACAGTCCAACTCTCACATCCGTACATGACCATAGGAAAAATCATAACCTTGACTAGACAGACCTTAGTCGGCAAAGTAATGTCTCTGCTTCTCAATATGCTACTGCCTATGTAGCCATACCTAAATATAATTTAGTTTTGCCAAGTTTTCTTATTTATTAACACTCTACATTATTTAATGTCTTGTTTGTTTTAGTCAATAATGTTTGTGAAAGTTATCTCTTATTGTATACATATTATTTTCATTGCTTTATGGTAATTAATCATATTAATTTGAAATAATCTAATTATTTATCAGATTATTGAAGGATTTAGGCTTTTTTCCCCAACCTATTTCTTAGGTGAATTATCAAACAATGCAGTGAGATTTCTGTGTCATAAATTATGCACATCTTTAATATTATTCTGCAATTTCAATCTAATTTTCAAAATGACTGTACCAATTTATCCTCCCATCCACAGTGTGACTTTTTTTTTTAGTTTTTATTTTTGCTACTTAATAGCAAAAATTTGCACTTTTCATTAACATGGTGAAACTCTTCCATGGAATTATAATCTATTTGTGTATTGTTCACTTTTATGCTTATTCTTCTATTATACCACCTATTTTTATTATCCTTTTGAAGAGATTCTTAATGCATTTGAATTCAAATTCTTTTCTGATAAAAAGGGTGCTATAGGGAAAATAAAACCTAACACAGAGTCAGGTAGATAAGAAGCAAAGAGCAGGTAATGGATATTGGAATAATGGTAACTCATCGTAAGATGATCACTATGCCAGGGACAAAATATTAGTTACAACCTACCCTAACCAAAAAAAAACAAAAAAAAAATGCTATTTCAAGAAGTAGCCATGAAGGAATGGATTGAAAACAAGCTCTATTCTAATTCTGTTTACCCAATAACACATGTGTTTCTGAATTAATATCTTCTTGTAATGCCTTTCTTAATGCAGTAATACCTTGAAGGATGCTGCACTTACCAAAGAATTTTTGGAAGAGATTAGCTCAGAAACAAATGTGCCATCAGATAATTAGAAATGAAATAGAATGGAGCAAAGAGTTCAGAGACTTAAGAGGTTTTCAGCCATAAAAAATTTAAAAATATTATTAAGAAATATTCTGATATCCAGGGATGATTACACACAACTTTCCTACAAGAATAGAATCATGGATATTAACAATCATCCTATAGTGAATGTTTACTGGCATGTAAACCCAAGAAGAATAGAATAAAAATCTTGCAATATTTATAAGAAAAGTCAACTTCTGTTAAAACTAGGAATCTGAATACACACTGCTTATGTATTTCTATATTTATAACAACCACTGAGCCCAATGATCTACATGCAAGAAGCAGACTACTAAAACTTATCAGCTCCTAAGGAGTCCACATGGTCCACTTCAGATGTGACAAAGACATAGTGGACATAGACACCGACAAAATTCAGAGATAGAAACAGAGATCACAATGGGGTTAAAATCTCACTCAAAGAGAAGATTTGGGCCTCAAACAAAGAAAATACCCCAAACACTTCATAGGATAGGGTAACTTTGTCACTGGCATGACACTAGCAACTCACTAGCACGACAGACTTTCTGTGGACCACAAACACTTCTGTTCTCCCATTATCAACTTTCCAAATGGGAGCCGTTTTTTTTTTTTTTTTCTATTATATTGTCCCAATTCCCCTGATTCTTGTCTGTATGGGGAGATAATATTTCTTTTTTGTTGTTGTTTATGGGTCTTTGAGTCCAAATGGGCCTCCATAATTGGATGAAACATTTAGGTCATGTCATTTGGGAAGAGAATTATTGCTTTTTGCCTGATGAGAAGTAAGCTGAATATATGGTGAATAGACAAGATGACTGTGACAAATTTCAGTGTTTCAACCAAATATTTCTTTTTATTTTTGGAAGCACAATTGTAGAATCACATATCCCTACCCTGATTTTTGAAACATCCTGGATCCATGTAACATGTTTCAGTTCAGTTCAGTCGCTCAGTCATGTCCGACTCTGTGAGCCCATGAACCGCAGCATGTCAGGCCTCCCTGTTCATCAACAACTCCCAGAGTCCACTCAAACCCATGTCCATTGTCGGTGATGCCATCCAACCATCTCATCCTCTGTCGTCCCCTTCTCCTGCCCTCAATCTTTTCCTGCATCAGGGATTTTAGAAATGAGTCAGCTCTTCGCATCAGGTGGCCAAAGTATTGGAGTTCCAGCTTCAACATCAGTCCTTCCAATGAACACCCAGGACTGATCTACTTTAGGATGGAATGGCTGGATATCCTTGCAGTCCAAGAGACTCTCAAGAGTCTTCTCCAACACCACAGTTCAAAAGCATCAATGCTTCAGCATTCAGTTTTCTTCACAGTCCAACTCTCTCATCCATACATGACTACTGGAAAAACAATAGCCTTAACTAGAAGGATATTTGTTGACAAATAATTGTCTCTGCTTTTTTAATATGCTGTCTAGGTTGGTCATAACTTTCCTCCCAAGGAGTAAGTGTCTTTTAATTTCATGGTTGCAATCACCATCTGCAGTGAGTTTGAGCCTCCCAAAATAAAGTCAGCCACTGTTCCCACTGTTTCCACATCTACTTGCCATGAAGTGATGGGACCTGTTGACATGATCTTAGTTTTCTGAATGTTGAGCTTTAAGCCAACTTTTTCACTCTCCTCTTTCACTTTCATCAAGAGGCTCTTTAGTTCTTCTTCACTTTCTGTCATAAGAATGGCATCATCTACATATAAGAGTTTATTGATACTTCTCCTGGCAATCTTGATTCCAGCTTTTGCTTCCTCCAGCCAAGAGTTTCTCATGATTTACTCTGCATATAAGTTAAATAAACAGGGTGACAATATGCAGCCTTGATGTACTCCTTTTCCTATTTGAAACCAGTCTGTTGTTCCATGTCCAGTTCTAACTGTTGCTTCCTGACCTGCATACAGGTTTCTCAAGAGGCAGGTCAGGTAATCTGGTATTCCCACCTCTTTCAGAATTTTCCACAGTTTATTGTGATCCACAGAGTCAAAGGCTTTGGCATAGTCAATAAAGCAGAAATAGATGTTTTTCCGGAACTCTTTTGGTTTTTCAATGATGCAGCGGATCTTGGAAATTTGATCTCTGGTTTCTCTTCTTTTTTAGCAAAGGCCAGCTTGAGCATCTAGAAGTTCACAATTCATGTATTGCTGAAGCCTGGCTTGGAGAATTTTAAGCATCACTTTACTAACATGTGAGATGAGTTCAATTGTGAAATAGTTTGAGCATGCCTTTCTTTGGGATTGGAATGAAAACAACTTTTCCAGTCCTGTGGCCACTGCTGAGTTTTCAAAATTTGCTGGCATTTTTAGTGCAGCACTTTCACAGCATCATCTTTCAGGATTAGAAGTAGTTCAACTGGAATTCCATCACCTCCACTAGCTTTGTTCGTAGTGATGCTTCCTAAGGCTCACTTGACTTCACATTCCAGGATGTCTGGCTCTAGGTGAGTGATCACACCATCGTGATTATCTTGGTTGTGAAGATCTTTTTTTGTATAGTTCTTCTGTGTATTCTTGCCAACTCTTCTTAATATCTTCTGCTTTTGTTAGGTCCATACCATTTCTGTCCTTTATTGAACCCACCTTTGCATGAAATGTTTCCTTGGTATCTCTAATTTTCTTGAAGAGATCTCTAGTCTTTCCCATTCTATTGTTTTCCGCTATTTCTTTGCATTGATTGCTGAGGAAGACTTTCTTGTCTCTGCTTGCTATTCTTTGGAACTCTGCATTCAAATGAGTATATCTTTCCTTTTCTCCTTTGCTTTTTGCTTCTCTTCTTTTCACAGCTATTTGTAAGCCCTCCTCAGACAGTCAATTTTGCTTTTTTGCATTTCTTTTCCTTGGGAATGATCTTGATTCCTGTCTCCTGTACAATGTCACAAACCTCTGTCTATAGTTCATCAGGCACTCTGTCTATCAGATCTAGTCGCTTAATTTCTATTTCTCACTTTCACTGTATAGTCATAAGGGATTTGATTTAGCTCATACCTGAATGGTCTAGTGGTTTTCTCCACTTTCTTCAATTACAATTACAGCTAACTTGTTTAGGCTACTGAGTTAGGAGTGAGAGTGAAGTCTGTCATTTAAGAACTAGGCTGTAATTTTTAGCATATGTTTCCCACTGCTAAGATGCTCACAGATGTACATGTCCAGAGCAAGCTTTCACCAGCTTACATCCCTAAGTTACTCCAGGAACAGATTTGTCTAACCATCCATATCAGATATGAAAGGTGTGTGAAACATAAACTTTTGGTGTGTTAGGCAAGTAAAGTTTTGGAAATGTGTATTGCCACAGAATGAGATGAACTGTTGTGATTGTTGCTATTACAATATGTGCTTTTTTGTCAATTTCTATAATTCTTGAGCTACCCTACTAATACTATCTGAATAAAAAGCTCTCTAAACACCAGGTCTCCTTTATCTTATTTCCCATTGCTAGGTATTGCTTCTGTATTTTAAGTCTTTCTATTTTAAATGAAATTGTATATTATATTTTAAAATAGTTAAGGATTGTTAAGATTTATTCATATGCTTGTGTGTTTTCAGTCATGTCAGACTGTTTTGTGACCCCATGGACTGTAGGCCTCCAGGTTTCTTTGTCCAGGGTATTTTCCAGGCAAGAATTCTGGAACAGGTTGCTATTTCCTACTCCAGGGGATCTTCCTGACTCAGGGATCAAAACCTTGTTTCTGTCGTCTCCTGCATTGGCAGGTGGATTTTTTACTAGTGCCTCCTCGGAATCCTGAAGATTTACTCATATATTTATCACTTGTATCGCTCTTTAATCCTCACAATTAATATTATACTTCAGCATTTCCATCTGGAATTTGTTTCCTCCTACCTGAAGTATAGGTTTAATGAGTAATAGATTTTGATGTGGAAGTGGTACATATTGCTTACCTAGACATTATTTACTTAATGTAAAATTATGGCTACAGTAGCTTTCTTAATACATTCATGGTGCTTTTATCAAATATCAGACAGATTTGAATTTGTCACTGAAAAGAAAATGTGTCAATGTCTTTTGTCTTTTCTCCAATAAACAAATAATTTTTTAGCTTACTTATTCTTTGTAAAAGTTATTTTAGAGAAAGACTGACACAAATGAAAGGAAAGATTTGAAAGGATTAGAGAATAATTTTTACTTTCACAAAGAATGTGAGACTACTCTGAATTGAGGATGAAGATACAAAGTGCATTCTGAAGGTGAAACCAAGGATTTTGAGAAAATATTTATATTTATTAATTAAAGCAGGCTGATTCTAGATCAAAATTTTAAAGTGTTCTTTCTTTTGCTTTATATCCCAAAGAATGGCTTGGAAAAGGTTCTCCAGGTCTACATAATTGCTATGTGGTGCTGTGCTTAGTCATTCAGTTGTGTCCAACTCTGTGCAACCCCATGGCTGTAGCCCACCAGACTCCTCTGTCCATGGAGATTCTCCAGGCAAGAGTAATGAAGTGGGTTGCCATGTCCTTCTTCAGGGGATCTGAAGTAATAAATGAAGTTGCAGCTTAATGGACTTTTTCCTCCAATAGGGTCAAATATGATGTGGTTTAACTGTGTGCTCAATATTAACATCATATCTACTTATAGTTATAAGTGAACACTTTTATTCCTTCTATATTTTATTTCAACTGAAAGGAATATAATCTTGTTTATATTCTCAGGATCAGTCCTGAGTCTTTTTTTTTTCTCCCCTAACATTATTTTTAAACTTTCCAACATATTTCAAAGTCCATCACCTTCACATCACAATCTGTAATAATTTTGTCTGTTTAACTGATTAAAGAGTCATATTATATAACAGTGGTAAAACATTGAACTATTATATTACTATATAATAATATAAATTATTATATAGAACTATTATATTACTATATCACCTATTGTACAGAAGGGAAATAAAAATTAGTTACTGTAAATTTCCAACATTTCACTGTTTTTCAGTAGAGAAATTCAAATTCATGTATAAAAATAGATTGTATTTTCCTTTTTTGTAAGGAATAAAACATATGAAGCCAAGAAAATAGTAAATGGGTCCTTTATTTATGTACATGTAAACATAATTTTAGTATCCTAGACTTTATTGGAAATGAATAACTTTAAAAAATGAGTAGCTAAACTGATCAGCATAATTATGTGAAACTTTGTGATATTAGTTAGATTTTTCATGTTTTTCTAAATTTGATCAAAGTTGAGGTTATAAGCAGAAGTGGGGAAAAAATGTTGTTGTTGTTGTTTTTAATCCAGCAATTGTCATTGAAAAGGCTGCAATGTAACAAACTATTGGGAGAAACAGATTGGCAGTTACCACAAGGTGGCAGGAGAAAAAAGAGGCAGAGGTGGTCAAGTAAGTAAGACCATTCAATTCTGTGGCATTCTATCATGTATACTATCATGTAAGAATTGAATCGCCAGTCTATGTCTGACGCATGATACAGCATGCTTGGGGCTGGTGCATGGGGATGACCCACAGAGATGTTATGGGGAGGGAGGTGGGAGGGGGGTTCATGTTTGGGAACACATGTAAGAATTAAAGATTTTAAAATTAAAAAAATGATAAGAATATCAAGTAAAAAAAAAAGAAAAAGAAAAATACCTTCAATCTGTTGACTAAAAATCTTTAATAAAATTTCTTTAAAAAGTATAGTCTTGATAAACTTCTGAGCGTTAAAATTTACACATATCCATGCTTGGTTAAAATTGACATATATTATCACAGTAGAGGGAGAAACGAGTTAATAGATAGCCAAGTTATATTTGAAGAAACATAAAAATTACTTAGGTGTTGATATAAATATTGAGAGAGTACACACAATTAAAAGTCAGACTGTTGACTTAGGGAGTTACAGACTGCTCTTTGAAGGGCAGAGCATGCAAATTTAGAAATGCTTTGCTATATACATTTAGTCCTCTGTATCCATGGGTTCCACATCCTCAGACTTACCCTACCTCAGATCAAAAATACTTTAAAAATTCCAGAAAGTTCCAAAAAGCAAAACTGAGTTTGTAATGTTCTGCCAACTATTTACATAGCATTTACATTTTATTTACAACTATTTACATAGAATTTACATTTTATTAGCTACTATAAGTGATCTCAAGATGATTTAAATTGTGCTGAAGGACATGAATAGGTTATATGTAAATACTATGCTTTTTTATATAAGAGACCTTAGTGACTGCAGATTTGATATTCCCTAGAAGAGGGTTTCTGGAGAGGACTGTAATGAGTGATCTATTTCCAAATGTTAATACTATGATCAATTTAAATCACCTTAGCTAAAATACAACTGTGCTGTTTTCCTAGATAGGCTTTCTGCATTTTTCTACCTCTAAATCAGTTGAATTTTTACACAGAGCCATAGAGTTCTTAAAATTTTCCCAGATTATGTCTCTTCTAAAATCATTAACCAGATTTTTAAGTCACTAATTGACTTATGTTGACTTCTTTGAAGAATTGTGGGGGGGGGGGAAAAAAAACGCTGTCACTCTGACATATTTTCATTCCCTCAAAACCACCAGGCCCTTTCTTTTTATTTCAGGACCTCTATGCATGCTCTTCATTTTGCCAGAGACACTTTGAATTCATAGTCCAGTTCAAATGCTACTTTCTCTATGTCAAAAATGCATCCTCAGTGTATTTCCACAGCAATGTTTACTTCTCCTTTAAATAAAATGTCAGAATTGTGTTATACTTATCTAGATAACTTTGCATATCATCAGGCTCCCTGATTAGGCTGTACAGTCATAAAGGTAGGGCCATTCCTGGCTTGTTCACACTAACACCTGGGAGAATGTTTTGCAGGTCATTCACTTAAAACTCATACTTCATTGAGTGAATGAATTCATAGATAATTAAACAAAATCATGAATGTATGACAGTGAGATAAATATTGAACTTTTTCACATGATATTTATGCAAAAAGTGTTAATAATATTAATGTTAAAACATACAACATTCATTGCACAATCCTTAAGAATCAATCTTTCAATAACTTTGCATAATTTAAAAAATTGAATTCATGATCAACATTGTAGCTCGGTTCTGTGAATTTCACCACATATTTTCACCATTTTTGTTATAATTATTTCTTTATTTTCCTCTCAAACGTTTATGTCATTACAGTACATGACTGATTTTCTGAAGTATATCATCTAACACATGTTCATAAACACAGTGTGTTAAAACTTCATTTTCTGTCACACGAAAGAGTATAATAAATATTTCTTTAGTTAATATCTACATCCTAGTACCTATTATAACATTGTAAAGGCAGTGGGTGCTCAAAAAACATTGTGGATTTTGTTTAGTCCCTCCTTAAGTTGTGTCCAAGACTCTTTTGCAACCCTATGGGCTATAATTCACTAGGCTCCTCTGTTCATGGAATTTCCCAGGCAAGAATACTGGAGTAGGTTGCCATTTCCTTCTTCAGGGGACCTTTCTGGCCCAGGAATCAAACCCATGTCTCCTGCATTATCAGGTGGATTCTTTACCACTGTGAAAATGATGAGGTGACATGCCTTGCTAAAATGATTCAAATTCAATCAGAGTGGCTTAACAACCTTAGCAATTGTGTATTTGAAAATTTAAATAAGAATCTCTTAAAAAAAGAGTATAAGCGATTAAAAAAAAAAACTTCTGTTATCTTAGTTGTATACATTATTAATTTGTAGGTAATTTAATTTGATATTAGAAATAAAAGAAAATTACTACTGAACAAAAAATTTGACTAGATTATTATAGTGAAAAATCTTGCTATATAAAAGCACAGGTCATGTGGAGAAAAGGAAAGATATACCTATTTGAATGCAGAGCTCCAAAGAATAGTAAGGAGAGATAAGAAAGCCTTCCTCACCGATCAATGGAAAGAAATAGAGGAAAACAATAGAATGGGAAAGACTAGAGATCTCTTCAAGAAAATTAGAGATACCAAGGGAACATTTCATGCAAAGATGGGCTCAATAAAGGACAGAAATGATATGGAACTAACAGAAGCAAAAAATATTAAGGAGAGGTGGCAAGAATACATAGAAGAACTGTACAGAAAAGATCTTCATGACCAAGATAATAATCACTCACCTAGAGCCAGACATACTGGAATGTGAAGTCAAGTGGGCCTTAGGGAGCATCACTACAAACAATGCTAGTGGAGGTGATGGAATTCCAGATGAGCTATTTCACATCCTGAAAGATGATGCCTTCAAAGTGCTGCACTTAATATGTCAGCAAATTTGGAGAACTCAGGAGTGGCCACAGGAGCAGAAAAGGTCAGTTTTCATTCCAATCCCAAAGAAAGACAATGCCAAAAAATGCTCTCTACTGCACAATTATACTCATCTCACACACTAGTAAAGTGATGCTTAAAATTCTGCAAGCCAGGCTTCAGCAATATGTGAACCGTGAACTTCCAGATGTTCAAGGTGGATTCAGAAAAGGCAGAGGAACCAGAATTCAAATTGCCAACATAAGCTGGATCATGGAAAAAGCAAGAGAGTTCCAGGAAAACATCTATTTCTGCTTTATTGACAATGCCAAAGCCTTTGACTGTGTGGATCACAATACACTGTGGAAAATTATGAAATAGATGGGAATATCAGACAACCTGACCTGTCTCTTGGGTAACCTGTATTCAGGATAAGAAGCAACAGTTAGAACTGCACATGGAACAGACCGGTTCCAAATAGAAAAAGGAGTACATCAAGGTTTCATATTGTCACCCTGCTTATTTAGCTTATATGCAGAGTACATCATGAGAAATGCTGGGCTAGAGAAGCACAAGATGGAATCAAGATTCCTGGGAGAAATAGCAATAACCTCAGATAAGCAGATGACACCACCCTTATGGCAGAAAATGTAGAAGAACTAAGGAGCCTATTGATGAAAGTGAAAGAGGAGAGTGAAAAAGTTGGCTTAAAGCTCAACATACAGAAAACGAAGATCATGGCATCTGGTCCCAGCATTTCATGGGAAATAGATGGGGAAACAGTGGAAAAAGTGTCAGACTTTATTTTGGGGGGCTCCAAAATCACTGCAGATGGTGACTGCAGCCATGAAATTAAAAGACACTTACTCCTTGCACAGGCACAGTGGCTGCTATGGAACACAGGTGTGGCAGAAAGGAGCTACCCCAGGTCCAAGGTAAGGAGCAGTGGCTGTACTTTGCTGGAGCAGTCATGAAGAGATACCCCACTTCCAAGGTATCTCAATAAAAACCCAAGAGAAACTCAAGAAAGGTGGTAGGCACTGAGAGAAGGCTACAGAGGGAAGACAGACTGAAACCACAATCACAGACAACAGACCAATCTGATCAAATAGACCAGAGCCTTGTCTAATTCAATGAAACTAAGCCATGCCGTGTGGGGCCACCCAAATTGGATGGGTCATGGTGGAGAGGTCTGACAGAATGTGGTCTACTGGAGAAGGGAATGGCAAACCACATCAGTATTCTTGCCTTGAAAACACATGAACAGTATGAAAAGGCAAAAAGTTAGGACACTGAAAGATGAACTCCGCAGGTTGTTAGGTGCCCAATATGCTATTGGAGATTAGTGGAGAAAAAACTCCAAAAAGGATGAAGGGAAGGAGTCAAAGCAAAAACAACACCAAGTTGTGGATGGGATAGAAGCAAGGGTCAATGCTATAAAGAGCAATGTTACATAGGAATCTAGAATGTTAAGTTCATGAATCAAGGCAAATTGGAAGTGGTCAAACAAGATGGCAAGAGTGAACATCGACATTCTAGGAATCAGCAAACTAAGATGGACTGGAATGGTTGAATTTATCTCAGATAACCATTATATCTACTATGTGGGCAGGAATCCTTTAGAAGAAATGCAGTAGCCATCATAGTCAACAAAAGAGTCTGAAATGCAGTACTTGGATGCGATCTCAAAAACGACAGAATGATCTCTGTTCGTGTCCAAGGAAAACCATTCAATATCACAGTAATCCAAGTCTATGCCCTGACCAGTAATGCTGAAGAAGCTGAACTTGAACATTTTTATGAAGACCAACAAAACCTTCTAGAACTAACACCCCCAAAAGATGTATCTTTCATTATAGGGGGCTGGAATGCAAAAGTAGGAAGTCAAGAAAGACCTGGAGTAGCGGGCAAATTTGGCCTTGGAGTATAGAATGAAGCAGTGCAAAAGCTAACAGAGCTTCCCCAAGGCAACACACTGGTCATAGCAAACAACTTTTTTACAAAACACAAGAAAAGACTCTACACATGGACATCACCAGATGGTCAACACCAAAATCAGATTGATTATATTTTTGCAGCCAAAGATGGAGAGGCTCTATACAGTCAGGAAAAACAAGACCGGGAGCTGACTGTGGCTCAGATCATGAACTCCTTATTGTCAAATTCAGAGTGAAATGGAACAAAGTGGAGAAAACCACTAGACCATTCAGGTATGCACTAAATCAAATCCCTTATGACTATACAGTGGAAGTGAGAAATAGATTTAAGGGACTAGATCTGATAGACAGAGTGCCTGATGAACTATGGATGGAGGCTCATGACATTATACAGGAGACAGGAATCAAGACAATCCCCAAGAAAAAGAAATGCAAAAAAGCTGTCTGAGAAGGCCTTACAAATAGCTGTGAAAGGAAGGGAAACAAAAAGCAAAGGAGAAAATGAAAGATACACCCATTTGAATGCAGAGTTCCAAAGAATAGCAAGGAGATAAGAAAGCCTTCCTCAGCAATCAGTGAAAACAAATAGAGGAAAGCAATAGAATGGGAAAGACTAGAGATCTCTTCAAGAAAATTAGAGATACCTAGGGAACATTTCATTCAAAAATGGGCTAAATAAAGGACAGAAATGGTATGGACCTAAAAGCAAAAGATATTAAGAAGAGTTGGCAAGAATACACAGAAGAGCTGTACAAAAAATATCTTCACAACCAAGATAATCACGATGGTATGATAACTCACTTAGAGCCAGACGTCCTGGAATGTGAAGTCAAGTGGTCCTTAGGGAGCATCACTACAAACAAAGCTAGTGGAGATGTTGGAATTCCAGTGGAGCTGTTCCAAATCCTGAAAGATGATGCTGTGAAAGTGATGCACTCACTATGCCAACAAAACTGGAGAAATCACTAGTGGTCATAGGACTGGAAAAGTCAGTTTTCATTCCAATCCCAAAAAAAAGGCAATGCCAAAGAATGCTCAAACTACTGCACAATTGCACTCATCTCACACACTAGTAAAGTAATGCTCAAAATTCTCCAAGCCAGGCTTCAGCAATACGTGAACCATGAACTTCCAGATGTTCAAGCTGGTTTTAGAAAAGGCAGAGGAACCAGAGATCAAATTGCCAACATAAGCTGGATCATTGAAAAAACAAGAGAGTTCCAGAAAAACATTTATTTCTGCTTTATTGACTATGCCAAAGCCTTTGACTGTGTGGATCACAAGAAACTGTGGAAAATTCTGAAAAAGATGGGAATACCAGACCTGCCTCTTGAGAAATCTGTATGCAGGTCAGGAAGCAACAGTTAGAACTGGACATGGAACAACAGACTGGTTCCCAATTGGAAAAGGAGTACGTCACGTCTGTATATTGTCACCCTGCTTATTTAACTCATACGCATATTACATCATGAGAAACGCTTGGCTGGAGGAAGCACAAGCTGGAATCAAGATTGCCAGGAGAAATATCAATAACCTCAGATAAGCAGTTGACACCATCCTTATGGCAATTAGTGAAGAAGAACTAAAGAGCCTCTTGTTGAATATGAAAGATGAAAGTAAAAATGTTGGCTTAAATCTCAACATTCAGGAAACTAAGATCATGCCATCTGGTCCCTTCACTTCATGGAAAATAGATGGGTAAACAGTGGAAACTGTGTCAGACTTTATTTTTGGGGGGCTCCAAAATCACTGCAGATGGTGACCGCAGCCATGAAATTAAAAGATGCTTACTCCTTGGAAGGAAAGTTATGACCAAAATAGATGGCATATTCAAAAGCAGAGACATTACTTTGCCAACAAAGTTCCATCTAGTCAAGGCTATGGTTTTTCCAGTGGTCATGTATGGATATGAGAGTCAGACTGTGAAGAAAGCTGAGCACCAAAGAATTGATGCTTTTGAACTGTGGTGTTGGAGAAGACTCTTGAGAGTCCCTTGGACTGCAATCCAAACAGTCCATCCTAAAGAAGATCAATCCAGCGTATTCATTAGAAGGACCAATGTTGAATCTGAAACTCCAAAATTTGGCCACCTGATACAAAGTGCTGACTCATTAGAAAAGACCCTGATGCTGGGAAAGATTGAAGGAAAGAGAAGGGAATGACAGAGGATGAGATAGTTGGATGGCATCACCTACTGAATGGACAAGAGTTTGGGTAAACTCTGGAGGGTGGTGATGAATAGGGAGGCCTGGTGTGCTGCAGTCCATAGGGTCACAAAGAGTCGGACACAACTGAGTAACTGAAGTGAACTGATATGGAGAAAGATTCCATTTCCATGCATTTGGAAATACTTTTTTACCAAACCACAAAACAGAAATAAAGTGACATTTTGGAAAGATTTACAAAAATATGCATAGTCTGGAAAATCCATGTTCTAAGGAGATTCTCTGAAGGAAGAAGTGAAAAGTAGAATGAAAGATTGAGGCACTACCTCTGTTTTATGTGTCAGGCAATCTATGAGAAATTAATGGATAACAAACTGATTTTACAGCAAGTGAAATTTCTGTATGAGTAAAGAATGTTTTCATGAAGGAGCACTGGTATATAAAGTGTGAAGAAGTTCAATACCCCAGCTGCTCTCTTGTGATAGAATGCATAATATAATTCAAAATTCATTGTTTCCTGACTTAGTTAAATAGTAATATTCAGATCAAAGTAACAGGCAACATTCTTGGAAATATGAGCCAAGTTATGACTCAGTAAATAGCTTAGGTGATTATGCTCTTTGTTGCATGAATGAAGTCATAAAAATTCAACTTTAAATATATTTATGACAAAAAATCATTTTGTTAATGTACTTTAGTTGATTGTTTAATGAATTGCATTCATTTTAGGCAAAAATACATGCTAAGCATAGGAATGTCCTCTAGCTACAGCACAATTGTTTTTATGACTGAAATAACCCAGACACCAACCATTGAAAGACTGAACAATTTATTGATATAATTATGGTCAGAATTAAAATAGGTAATCCTATAGTATGTACATTTGGATGCATTTTGAAAAATTATCCAAAGTGACTACTTTTGAGGTAGGAAACAGTGGGCCTCTGGGCTGGAAACCTGATATTTATCAAGTAAAGTAAAATTCAAGCTTTGTTCTCACCCAGACACTTCAAGGACAAAGCTAGTGACAAAAATGACTGAGCTCTACTACAGCAAAGAGATAAGGTGCCCACGTCTGAGGTCAAGGAAGACTTCCCTGTATGCACATGAGCTGAAAGGTTTCTTTGGGGTCAAAAAGGGAGGGGGCCCCATCCCATAATAAGGGTGGACATGAAACAATAGGCCTGTGCAGTGGGGTTTGTCTTAGCAAAAACTTGCACACGCATCTTGGGGAGGGCCTGTGGATCAGTCATATGTGAAGAAGGAAACAAGATAATTGGTCAAATGTAAACAAAGACCCGGAAGGACTAACCTATAAAACTGATGTAAATCACCTTGTTACTGTGCTCCTCCTCACTCAGGATGCCCACACTCCTCCTCAGGTGTGTGTTACTGCATAGATTCTAACTTACAACATTCTTCCTCTAGATAGGAGGCCTAAACCCTCTCTCTCTGGGTGTGCATCTCTGCCCTGCTTCTGAGTTGGATAAACAAACTGTTTTCCTGTGTGCTGTCCCATTCATTGTGCTATATTCTAAGAATAATCTTTACACCTGTTTTTACAGGTTTTTCCTCCTTGAAATTTTCTCTTAAACAGATCCAAGAACAAGGGTCACTTTACTCCTAGCCGCTAGCCTTTGGCCTGGTGGGTGGCTAGAAATTCTAGTTTTTATCCAGGTTCAGTTCAGTTCAGTTCAGTCACTCAGTCATGTCCAACTCTTTACGACCCCATGGACTGAAGTACGTCAGGCTTCCCTGTCCATCACCAACTCCCAGAGCTTACTCAAACTCATGTCCATTGAGTCAGTGATGCCATCTCATCCTTTTTCACCACCTTCTCTTCCCACCTTCAATCTTTCCCAGGATCAGAGTCTTTTCAAATGAATCAGTTCTTTGCATCAGGTGGCCAAGTATTGGACTTTCAGCTTCAACATCAGTCCTTCCAAGGAATATTCAGGACTGATCGCCTTTAGGATTGACTGGTTGGATCTCCGTGCAGTCCAAGGGACTCTCAAGAGTCTTCTGCAACCACCTCCCAGAATTCTGGAAATAAAAGCAAAAATAAACAAATGGGATCTAATTAAAATTAAAAGCTTCTGCACAACAAAGGAAAATATCAGCAAGGTGAAAAGACAGCCTTCTGAATGGGAGAAAATAATAGCAAATGAAGCAACTGACAAACAACTAATCTCAAAAATATACAAGCAACTTATGCAGCTCAATTCCAGAAAAATAAACGACCCAATCAAAAAATGGGCCAAAGAACTAAATAGACATTTCTCCAAAGAAGACATACGGATGGCTAACAAACACATGAAAAGATGCTCAACATCACTCATTATCAGAGAAATGCAAATCAAAACCATAATGAGGTACCACTTCACACCAGTCAGAATGGCTGCGATCCAAAAATCTGCAAACAATAAATGCTGGAGAGGGTGTGGAGAAAAGGGAACCCTCCTACACTGTTGGTGGGAATGCAAACTAGTACAGCCACTATGGAGAACAGTGTGGAGATTCCTTAAAACATTGCAAATAGAACTCCCTTATGACCCAGCAATCCCACTACTGGGCATACACACCGAGGAAACCAGAATTGAAAGAGACACATGTACCCCAATGTTCATCGCAGCACTGTTTATAATAGCCAGGACATGGAAACAACCTAGATGTCCATCAGCAGATGAATGGATAAGAAAGCTGTGGTACATATACACAATGGAGTATTACTCAGCCGTTAAAAAGAATTTATTTGAATCAGTTCTGATGAGATGGATGAAACTGGAGCTGATTATACAGAGTGAAGTAAGCCAGAAAGAAAAACACCAATACAGTATACTAACACATATATATGGAATTTAGAAAGATGGCAATGACGACCCTGTATGCAAGACAGGAAAAAAGACGCAGCTGGGTATAACGGACTTTTGGACTCAGAGGGAGAGGGAGAGGGTGGGATGATATGGGAGAATGGCATTCTAGCAAGTATACTATCATGTAAGAATTGAATCGCTAGTCTATGTCTGACGCAGGATACAGCATGCTTGGGGCTGGTGCATGGGGATGACCCACAGAGATGTTATGGGGAGGGAGGTGGGAGGGGGGTTCATGTTTGGGAACACATGTAAGAATTACAGATTTTAAAATTAAAAAAAATAAAAAACTATTAAAAAAAAAAAAAAACACCACAGTTCAAAAGCATCAATTCTTCAATGCTCAGCTTTCTTTATATTCCAACTCTCACATCCATACATGACTACTGGAAAATCTAGCTTTGGTTAGTTGGACGTTTGTTAGTTGGACGTTTTAATGTCTCTGGTTTTTAATATGCTGTCTAGGTTGGTCATAACTTTTTTTCGGAAGAGCAAGTGTCTTTTAATTTAATGGCTGCAGTCACCATCTGCAGTGATTTTGGAGCCCAAAAAAATAAAGTCTCTTACTGTTTCCATTGTTTTCCCATCTGTTAGCCACGAAGTGATGGGATCAGATAATTCCTGGGCAGGGAACTAAGATCTCTCTTCTGGACTGCTTACTGCTCTCCCTCCAAGATCACGTTCACTTTCATGTTTCCTTAGATGATCTCATATTAGACTGTTTAGTCTCTAAATTGTGTCTGACTCTTTTGTGTCCCCACAGACTGCAGCCTGCCAGGGTTCTCTCTTCATGGGATTTTTCAGGCAAGAATACTGGAGTGAGATGCCATTTCCTTCTCCAGGGGATCTTCCCAACACAGGGATTGAAACTGTGTCTCCTGCACTGAAGATGGATTCTTTACCACTGACCCACCAAGGCATCCCCAAAGTTTAATTTTTAAATATTCTTAAAATTATTACCCTACTGCATAGAAATAAGCTCCAGTATTTACTTATATATGCCATATTCATAATTAAATAACCTTTTCACATACATTTTTACCAATGTGAGGAATGTTAAAACAGAATTAAACATTGTTTTTAGTATAATGTAGGTTATTAAACTGCTGTTTATTGTGTACACTGGTAAATATTGATGAACAGATTGGCTGAAAAAAGATGACATTTAGAAATGACAGAATTGTTTTTTGTTTTACATTCAAGTATGTGGTTTTAGATTAAAAAAAAAACACTAAAAAATCTATTTGCATCATTGAACATAGCTATAAAAAAGGCCATGCCATTGAGAGCATGGCCAGAATTATATTGAGGTTGTGATTCTCTATAATATACTACATATTTAAACTAGGAAGTTTAAAATTATCTTAGGTTAAAGGGAAGTGTATTTATTTTCTATTGATCCATAATAAATTGCCACAAATATAGTAGCTTATATAATGTTGTAGGTTGGACATTTAGGTGGACTCAGTTGGGTTCTCAGTCAGGGTCTCACAAGACCAAAATCAAAATGTAAGCATAGTTGAGCTCTTTTCTTGATTCTCTAGAGAAGGACTCCCTTCAAGCTAATTTGGATTTGATATAATTTAGCTCCTTGTCCCTAAAAGACTGAGGTCCTCATTTGCTGGTTGGCTATTGGCAGGACATCTCTCCCAGCTCCTAGATACCATTCTCTAGCCCTTGCATGCTGTAAAAGAAAAAATGTATATTATCAGTTAAACATGCAAGGAAGAATTTTCAAGATGGTTGCAGTAGGAGAAAAGAGATGGCTTCAATACAGGAAAAATCTTGAATTAATTTTTGCTTTAACAAAAGCAACGAAGATTTTTAAAGACTTTGGTGAGCTAATGGAAAAGTACTGGTTAAGGTTAAGGGAGAAGCTGTTGCTGTTACTGTTCAGTCACTCTGTCTGTCCAACTCTTGCAACCCCATGGACTGTAGCCCATCAGGCTCCTCTATCCATGGGGTTTCGCAGGCAAAAATGCTGGGGTGAGTTGCCATTTCCTCCCCTAGGGAACCTCCCAAGTCTCCTGCATTGGCAGGAGAATTCTTTACCACTGAGACACCAGGGAAATCCAGTGGGAGGAGTATTTTGCAATTGCTGCTTATTCAAGTCAGGCTCCCACCTCCCACAGAAACTGGGAGGTAGAGGTTCTTATCTTCCATTTTTTCTTTTTTGGATATCTGCTTAGATGATTACATTTAGAAGGGATGACTGGTAAGTCCTTGAGGAAAACATTTCTTAGTTGTGAAACACTTATATCTGAAAAAGGGCAGAGGAAGAATTTGTAATTACAAGTTTTCTAAAATTAGTGCTCTTATTTTAAAGGTCAGGGACCTATATATTAAAAAAAAGAAAAGAAAAAAACTCTCTAAAGTTTAGTCAAATTGAAGGAAATATTGTTAATATCATTTAGGTCAATGTGAACCCTCCCCTCTATCTTCAAAGCCATCAGCGTTGTCTTGAACCATTCTTATGCTCTATGATTTCTCTTTCTGCCACTCTCTAGAGAAAACTTTCTGCTTATACAGGACTCATATGATTCAATTAATTCCACCCAGATAATCTCTCTGACTCAATGGACATGAATTTGAGCAAACTCTGGGAGACAGTGACGGACAGGGAAGCTTGGCATGGTGCAGAAAAGCCTGCACAGCAAATAAGACCCAACCCAGCCAAAAATAAATAATCAATAAGAATACATTGTACATCACAGGGAAATATAGCCGTTATTTTGTATTAATTCTATATAACACATACTTTATAAATATATTGAACCCTAGGTTATACACCTGGAACTAATATAGTATTGTATATCAATTGGACTTCAATTAAAAAAATAGAAATAAAAGACATTATATTTTTACCATGCACAATTCACTGTGTGAATTGCTCTGGGTGTAGAAATGTATGGATTTTTGCAGGTTGGGAGGGATGATGAGAGTAAGCTAACAGCTGCAGTATAATGAAACAAATGTTCCAAAAACACTACCTTCCAGATGACAAGGGACACATTAGGAGAGTGCTAGACTAAACCTCCAAGAGGGAGGAAAAATCTGCTGATCAGAATGGCAAGCAAATCCTAATCTGATGGTTAATCAGTTATAAAAAAATAAAAGATACTGGAAGGTGAATAAATAGAGTTTTCTGAGACTGATATTAATATAATGTAATTGAATTATGTAAGTAGAGATGGGCTTCCCAAGTGGTTTAGTGGTAAAGCATCTGCCTGCCAATGCAGGAGATGCAGGTTCGATCTTTAGACTGGGAAGATACCCTGGAGAAGGAAATGGCAACCCATTTCAGTATTCTTGCCTGGGAAATTTCATGGACAGAGGACCTGGGTGGGCTACAGTCCATGGAGTTACAAAGAGTCAGATACAACGTAACAACGGAACAACAACAACCTCTCTCTGTCTCATAATTCTCCATAATCACAGGGATGATGCTGATCATATTCACAGGTTCCATCCACAATCAATGAGGTTAAAACTTATACAAGGGTGAGAGTTATTAAAATCATTTCTAAAATTTTGCCTACTACATAAGCTGTGCATTTCTCCTTACATTGTAATTTCTAGAAACTATGTTTAATTACTATTCAGGGCTGCACATTTTGAAGAAGAAAGTGAAAGAAATGCTCCATTGTACATAATTTAGTTGTTTCTTTATGACTGGGGAAATATGGTGGCCTATGTGTGCACTGCCATGATAATTATGAGGATGTCCTGACTAGTTTCTTTTTCATCTCCCCTTTCTATCTACTTGTTTTCAGATCCACACACTCCTTACATGAGTAGGTGAAGAAATGTTTATCCCGAGTTCTAAATTATGCTACTCCAAGCCCAACTTCTTCAGGAACTGTAAGTAGTCTAATCCTTCCTTTTGATATCTGAAGTTATCAAAGAAATTGCCTTATCTGCATACATTCACAAAGATCCTAAAAACTTCATTTGGATTTTCATGCAACAGCTTATGGAAACCCAAAGGAAACTTTTGGCCAACCTAATATGATATTCTATCTCTAATTTAGGAGTCAGTGAATTGAGTAAGATTAATGTAAGTTTCTGTTGTTGCTGTTTTGTGTGTGTGCTTAGTCATGTCTGACTTTTTGTGACTTCATGGACTGCAGCCTGCCAGGCTCCTCTGGTCATAGAATTATCCAGACAAGAATACCAAAGTGGGTTGCCATTTTCTACTCCAGAGGATCTTCCTGACCCAGGTATCAAACCCACTTCTCTTGTGTCTCCTGGATTGGCAGGCAGATTCTTTACCACAGAGCCACCTGGGAAGTCCCTAAATATATGTTAAATCTGTCTATTTTAAAGTATGTAGCATCAAAACTGAAGAAGGCAATGGCAACCCACTCCAGGACTCTTGCCTGGAAAATCTCATGGACGGAGGAGCCTGGTAGGCGGTAGTCCATGGGGTGGCTAAGAGTTGGACACTACTGAGCGACTTCACTTTCACTTTTCACTTTCATGCATTGGAGAAGGAAATGGCAACCCACTCCAGTGTTCTTGCCTGGAGAATCCCAGGGACAGGGGAGCCTGGTGGGCTGCCATCTATGGGTTTGCACAGAGTCAGACACGACTGAAGCGACTTACCAGCAGCAGCAGCATCAAAACATGAATGCATATTCATCAACTGTACTCTAATAAACAAGAAAAATTTTTTCTGCATTTCCCCCCCAGAATTTTCAGTTATTTGCCAAAAGAGTTGCTGTTGAAAATGTCATTTGGTTTTTAAATTGAAGCATTATATTTGTGCATTTCTGAGTACCATTGTAAGGGATATTTTGATCAATATTATTAGGCATAAATGAAAACACTGAACATTTGGCAGGGCTGTTACTGCAATGTTGCACTTTGGGCAGAAGGTTGCAGTATTAGATCATACTGAACATCTCCAGAGATCATATTTATCTCCACTGAATTAGAAACTAGCCAAACATTTTAATATTCTTCCTTAGTTTAATTATCTCATATTTGCTTTTTTTTTCCCCTTTAAATCAGAAATTCTTTTGTCACTGATAAATTCTGACCCACAAAAAAATGATGAGAGCAATAACTTAGGCAGTTCATTGCAGAGGAAAACAACTACAAAATCATTTGTTCTAAATATCTATTATGCCTATACCAGGATTGGTAAAGTTCTTCATGCTCAGTGGTACAATTAAATATTTCACATGTATTATTATGAAATATAAATTACAGAAAGATCAATTACATGAAAGGTTAGTGGATCCATAAGAATGGATGATAAACAAGCATTTTGCATAGTAGGATGTGGCATTTATTAATTAATATAATCACTTCTGAATCACATTCATACTTCTTTAAAGGGAAAACAGCTTTAGTAGAAATTTCACATTTTGGCATTGAAGCTGTCAAAATAATTTTATTATGCTACACCACAATTTTGTAAAAAATATAAAAGAATGGTAATTATCTCCTATTTATATAGCATTCTTCTCAATATTAAAGAAAATCTTGCTCTTTTTGCCTCATTAGACATGTGATCCTCACAATTTCAAAAATTCTGTGAATTACAGACTTGGAATTCATGTCTATTTATTTTTCCCTTTTTTTCCAGTATATTTCTTTTCAAAATGCAAACTGGTAAAGTTTTGCTAGTCTTGAAAAAATGTCTAATATTTATACAAGGCATTCTTATATCTTATATAGCAGAAATTTTAGGTGACTTGATACTGTATAAACTTGTCTAAGTGGAGGTAAACTAATTTAGGTAGAAGGCATAATAAAATCTGTGCTAAATGCATTATCAAGAAATCTAGTGTTGTGTGTGTGTGTTTGACACTCAGTAGTGTCTGACTCTTTGCAACTCCATGAACTCTAGCCCGCCAGGCTCCTTTGTACATGGGGTTTTCCAGGCAAGGGAAGGGGTAGCCATTCCCTTCTACAGAAGATCTTCCCAACCCAGGGATTGAACCTAGGTCTCCTGCATTGCACACAGATTCTTTACCATCTGAGCCACTAGGGAAGCCCAGGGAAGTGCCGCATATACTGCTCTTTCATATAGCACTAGAGGAATATTTGAGTCAGAATAATTTTTAAAAGGGCATGATAGTTTTAAGTGTATGCCAAGTGGAGATACTTCCAGTCTCTTAAGAAGTAGCTTAATACTTAAAGTATCATGGCCAAAGAAGAGGCAAGTTGTACTAATCTCATTTTGCTTACATCCTTCCAATCCAAGTATAATCTGTGATCCCTGTTTTCAGAGAAAATAGTATTATCATATCCCATTTCCCATTCTACTGGATAGGGTTGATGATCTAATTAGTAGTGATTCTTTTGAACCATGATGTAACTGCAGAGGAACTTCCTACTTCACTTACTTATTCAAATAAAAACCTGGTGGGACTTCCCTGGTAGCACAGTGGATAAGAATCCACCTGCCAATGCTGGATACATGGGTTCTATCCATGGTACAAGAGGATCTCACATGCTGTAGAGCAAGTAATCCTGTGCACCACAGTTACTGAGCCCGTGTCCTAGGGCCTATAAGTTGCAACTACTGAGCCTATGTGCTGCAAACACTGAAGCCCATGCTCCTAGAGCCTGTGCTCCTCAACAAGACAAGGCACTGCAGTGAGAAGCCTGTGCACAACAATGAAGAATAGCCTCCCACTTGCCACACTAGAGAAAGTCCATGCAAAGAAATGAAGACCCAGTGCAGTCAAAAATAAATATTTCAAAAAAATGGTCATCCAGTAAAGTTTCAGTTTATCATTTGAAAATCTGATCAAATTTAGTTCAGTTCAGTTCACTCACTCAGTCATGTCCGACTCTTTGTGACACCATGAATCGCAGCACACCAGGTCTCCCTGTCCATCAACAACTCCTGGAGTTCACTCAGACTCACGTCCGTGGAGTCTGTGATGCCATCCAGCCATCTCATCCTCGGTCGTCCACTTCTCCTCCTGCTCTCAATCCCTACCAGCATCAGAGTCTTTTCCAATGAGTCAACTCTTCTCATGAGGTGGCCAAAGTACTGGAGTTTCAGCTTTAGCATCATTCCTTCCAAAGAAATCCCTGGGTTGATCTCCTTCAGAATGGACTGGTTGGATCTCCTTGAAGTCCAAGGGATTCTCAAGAGTCTTTTCCAACACCACAGTTCAAAAGCATCAATTCTTCAGTGCTCAGCCCTCTTCACAATCCTCCATACATGACCACAGGAAAAACCATAGCCTTGACTAGACAGACCTTAGTCAGCAAAGTAATGTGTCTGCTTTTGAATATACTATCTATGTTGGTCATAACTTTTCTTTCAAGGAGTAAGCATATTTTAATTTCATGGCTGCAGTCACCATCTGCAGTGATTTTGGAGCCCAAAAAAATTAAATCTGACACTGTTTCCACTGTTTCCCCATCTATTTCCCATGAAGTGATGGGACCGGATGCCATGATCTTCATTTTCTGAATGTTGAGCTTTAAGCCAACTTTCTCACTCTCCTCTTTCACTTTCATCAAGAGGCTCTTTAGTGATCACAATCTCCCTCTTTTCCCTCAGTGTTAATCAAGACTCAGTTTCCGGAGACAAAATATTAAACTCAAATGACCTTGAAGGGAAATGCAAACTTAGTGGTTCAGAGAAAAAGAGAATCAAAGGAAAAGTCAAACTTTAAATGCTTGAATATTATCATCAAGAGTCTCTTTTTCTCCAGTTTTTAATGTCACATTTTGCTTTGAGTTTGCTTCATTTTCTGGTGGTTCCTTTCCAAGTGGAAACAAAAGTCCAGAAATAGGTTCAGGTTTTACATTATCATTACAGGGAGGATGAGTATACCTCATAATACTGCACATTTCAAGATGTTCTAATCTACTTGGAACAAGAACCTGTCTCAATCAGTACTTATTGGCCAAAGAAGGAAATGCTGTGAGTGGTTCAATTTGGATGTGTTGTTGTTGCTCAGTGGCTCAGCCATGTCCGATTCTTTGTGACCCCTTGGACAGCACGCCAGGCTTCCCTGTCCTTTGCTATCTCCCGGGGTTTGCTCAAACTCATATCCATTGAATCAGTGATGCCATCCAACCATTTCATCCTCTGTCCCCTCCTTCTCCACCAGCCTTCAATCTTTCCCAGCATCGGGGTCTTTTCCAATGATGCTCTTTGCATCAGGTGGTCAAAGTATCGGAGCTTCAGCTTCAGTTTCAGCATCAGTCACTCCAATGAATATCCAGGGTTGCTTTCCTTTAGGATTGCCTGGTTTGATCGCCTTGCAGAACAAGTGACTCTTGACAGTCTTATCCAACACCACCATTCAGTTCAGTTCAGTCGCTCAGTCATGTCCGACTCTTTGCGACCCCATGAATTGCAGGATGCCAGGCCTCCCTGTCCATCAACAACTCCCGGAGTTCACTCAGACTCACGTACATCGAGTCAGTGATGCCATCCAGCCATCTCATCCTCAGTCGTCCCCTTCTTCTCCTGCTCCCAATCCCTCCCAGCATCAGAGTCTTTTCCAATGAGTCAACTCTTCGCATGAGGTGGCCAAAGTACTGGAGTTTCAGCTTTAGCATCATTCCTTCCAAAGAAATCCCCGGGTTGATCTCCTTCAGAATGGACTGGTTGGATCTCCTCACAGTCCAAGGGACTCTCAAGAGTCTTCTCCAACACCACAATTCAAAATCATCAATTCTTCGGTGCTCAGCCTTCTTCACAGTCCATCTCTCACATCCATACATGACCACAGGAAAAACCATAGCCTTGACTAGACAGGCCTTAGTCAGCAAAGTAATGTCTCTGCTTTTGAATATAATATCTAGGTCGGTCATAACTTTTCTTCCAAGGAGTAAGTGTCTTTTAATTTCATGGCTGCAGTCACCATCTGCAGTGATTTTGGAGCCCAAAAAATAAAGTCTGACACTGTTTCCACTGTTTCCCCATCTATTTCCCATGAAGTGATGGGACCAGATGCCATGATTTTCATTTTCTGAATGTTGAGCTTTAGCCAAATTTTCCACTCTCTTTCAGTTTCATCAAGAGGCTTTTTAGCTTCTCTTCACTTTCTGCCATAAGGGTGGTGTCATCTGCATATCTGAGGTTCTTGATATTTCTCCCGGCAATCTTGATTCCAGCTTGTGTTTCTTCCAGTCCAGCGTTTCTCATGATGTACTCTGCATATAAGTTAAATAAACAGGGTGACAATATACAGCCTTGACATACTCCTTTTCCTATTTGGAACCAGTCTGTTGTTCCATGTCCAGTTCTAACTGTTGCTTCCTGACCTGCATACACATTTCTCAAGAGGCAAGTCAGGTGGTCTGGTATTCCCATCTCTTTCAGAATTTTCCACAGTTGATTGTGATCCACACAGTCAAAGGCTTTGGCATAGTCAATAAAGCAGAAATAGATGTTTTCTGGAACTCTCTTGCTTTTTCCATGATCCAGCGGATGTTGGCAATTTGATCTCTTATTCCTTTGCCTGTTCTAAAACCAGCTTGAACATCAGGGAGTTCGCGGTTCACGTATTGCTGAAGCCTGGCTTGGAGAATTTTGAGCATTACTTTACTAGTGTGTGAGATGAGTGCCATTGTGTGGTAGTTTGAGCATTCTTTTGCATTGCCTTTTCTTGGAATTGGAATGAAAACTGACCTTTTCCAGTCCTGTGGCCACTGCTGAGTTTTCCAAATTTACTGGCATATTGAGTTTAGCACTTTCACAGCATCATCTTTCAGGATTTGGAACAGCTCAACTGGAATTCCATCACCTCCACTAGCTTTGTTCACCATTACAAAGCATCTAATGCCTATTAAGAGCTAAGGGAAACCTGATCTGAAACATGTAGGACTACTTGTGCAGAAATAGTTCCTTACAAGGAGCTTGATGTAGTTTTAATGAAAGAGCAAAAATTACATGCTGGTAGGCACATTAGCTGATAATCTCAATATTCCCTGGTTCGAGAGAACACATCCTATGTTCTAAGATTAAGGTAGTTTATCACTTCTAAGGGTAATTGTTCTGTTTAGAGTACTTCTCTTATTCCATGAACCATACTCTGTGTTTTGGGTTGGGTCCTCCACAAAGCCAAATATATTAATTTTATGGGTGCAACAATCATGCTATAACACACTTGCAATCATAAAAAGGGCCAATTAATACTAAGTTCCTAGGACTTGTTTTGAAAATGAGAAGGTCTTTAGGAATCAGTCTTTCTTGGTTCAGAAACATGAGTATATCCATGATAATGTTGATACATAAGATACAGAGTTTCTTAAATCTCATTCATATAGAAAAACAGAGATGAAATTTACTAAGTAGTCTTAAAGGTATTTTAGACACTTCTGTCCTGTTACTGCTGGTGTCCTCATTTTATAGAAATTTGATTATCACCTCTGTCTTTTTTGTCATCCTAGTAAGTTTCTTATATACTAAGGATGTTATAAAACATGCAGCAATCTCCACAGATACTGGTAAAAAAGCTCCACTTCTCACCGGATTGTGGCAGCCGAAGTAGGGAATTGTTTCTTGTTATTCTGTGACAGATTCATGTTGATGTATGGGGAAACCAATACAATACTGCAAAGTAATTAACCTCCAATTAAAATAAATAAATTTATATTAAAAAACATCTTGCAGGAACTGGGAAACTAATTCTTATTGATTCAAATTATATCTTTCTTATTAAAGTGAAATTTACTAATATGTGAAACTAAAGCATTCTTGAAGAT
Organism: Budorcas taxicolor; assembly: GCF_023091745.1. Classification (NCBI taxonomy): domain Eukaryota; kingdom Metazoa; phylum Chordata; class Mammalia; order Artiodactyla; family Bovidae; genus Budorcas; species Budorcas taxicolor. The sequence continues at coordinate 48,155,551 of NC_068929.1, read as the reverse complement.
AGCAGTTACTAACAAACACACAGATGGTACTTTTATATGGCTGTCACTGTGATCCACAGTAACTGTGAATAGCCATTAACCATCTCCATATGGAAAAAATATATTTGGTGTAATTGATAACATTATAAAATTATTAATGAATTAGTGGTATGAATAAGTGGCATATGATACTGATAAGGCAGAATTAAAGGGTATAAATATTACATAGTTAATTGTCCCTTTTAGATTCCCTTAGATGTCTCGATGGACGTGAGTTTGAGTGAACTCCGAGAGTTGGTGACGGACAGGCAGGTCTGGCATGCTGCAATTCATGGGATCGCAGAGTCGGACACAACTGAGCGACTGAACTGAGATGTCTTTAGATCGCCTACTAGTTCTACCTTTATAGTTTCGTTCTCTGCCCCTTGCCGTGTGTCATGGAAGTAAAAATGATGGAGGAAACACCATTAATATAATGATAAAGCATCCTGAACACTTGTTTCTCTCAACATAAGATTCACTGCAAGTTGTTAGAATTATCCATTTCTGCCAGCATAGCCCTTCCATGACTAAGGCTCCTTCCATCGTTGGTGTCCTCACTTTTACCACATTGTCTTCAATGTAATCATGCAATGGGAAAAAATAAGAGTACTATACCTTACAGAATTTAAGTGCCAAGCTGAGAAGGGGAGTGCCTCTTCTAATTCAGATGTTTGGCCCCAATCTAACTTTTTTAAACTAAGATTTTACTTTATAAGAGTTGTTTTAGATTTCCAGTAAAACTCAGAGGAACGTACAAAGATTTTCAATATATCCTGCAACCCCACACATACATAGCCTTTACTGGTGTCAATATCCCCAACCAAAGAGGCATATTTGTTGCAACTGATGAACCTTTACTGACACAACACAATCACCCAAGGTCCATAGTTTACATCAGGGTTCATTCATAGCGTGGTGTGGTACATTCCATGGGTTTAGATAAATGTCAGATGGCATTTATTAAAGATTATGGTATCAGACAGAGAATATTCCTGGCCTTAAGAGTCCTCTGTGCTTTGTGTCTTCAACCTCTCGCTCCTCTCCATCTGAAGATACAAGGAGAAGAGATCCTTCTATAAACCAGAAAAAGGGCTCTTACCAGACACTCAATCTTGCAGCAACTCATGTTGTATTTCTCTGTCTCTAGAACTGTGAGAAATAGTTGTTAGTTGTTTCAGTCATCCAGTCTATGGTAAATTGTTATAGCATCCCAAGGTAAGGCAGCATGCTTTAAAATGGAAGTAACAGGCAAAAGAAATCTAACAGTCTGAGAAGAAAGAGAGAAGACCTCCCTGATTCAAAAAATGTGTTACCAAGACTTTAAAACTGCCTTAAAACTTAGGGATTTTAGTTCAACAATCTGTTAAGAAATAAAGCAAAGCAAATAAACCAAACAGAAGCCAAGCTAAACAAAGCAACACACAGAAAGCAGTACAAAAAATGCATTTCATGAGGCATAAAACTGATGAGAAAAAAATGTGAACAGTTGATTAATCTTGGTGAAAAGTAGAAAAACATTAATCACATGATTTTTAAAACTTTTGCATAGATTTTTAGATGAAGAAATTTATTTTAATTAGCTAATTCATTAGAGTAAAAGCTGATGTAAGAATGGACAAATGAGGGTATCTGAAAATGCTAGATTCTATCCAGATGGTACACGGTGCTCAGTGTTAGTGATGGCCAATATGCTCTATTAATTTCAGGAGAGATTTGGACTCATAATCAATGGGTTAGAAGGGGGCAGACATGAGAAACAGCCATGTAAAAATAGGTATTACCAAGATCTACACACAGAAAACAAAAGTTGCCAGTTGACTCTAACATTTTCTATCCTGCTTAGAGCACAGATAAAAAGTGCATCCTATTAAAAATGATAATGCATTCTCTTTACATAAAATGAGTTAGAGATTTGGGTGAAAATAAGACATTTTTGAGGAAGATGATATCTGGGGGAAAAGTTGTGCTATGCTTCATACTATGACTTCAAGCCTGGCAACTGGCTTTATATAAACCTGATTTGCATAGAATCTTTAAGAAAGATTCTTTTTCAGAGAAAGGTCTGCAAGTAAAGATCTATCTGGCTTGGAGGACTTTCTTTTTGGGGCATCCCTGTAGCTCAGCTGGTAAAGAATCTACCTGCAGTGTGGGAGAACTGGTTTTGATCTGATCCTTGGGTTGGGAAGGTCCCCTAGAGAAGGGAATGATTACCTACTCCAGTATTATGGCCTGGAGCATTCCATGGACTGTGTATCCATGACTGAGCAATTTTCACTTACACTTTCACTTTCAATAAGAAAGCCAACGATTCTTGAAATTATAAGGGCATTGTATATCTCAAAGGCAACTAAAGGTCTAAGTCAACTAAATGAACAAGTATCATGATGTACTGTTGAACAGATATCTATAAAATTTGAGCCAAAGAAAGAGACCAAAATGTTATCTTCAGTCAACCCGCCATTAAGTGTAAATTTCATTTAGACTGGAATGTTAAGCACTTTGAGATTTCAATAAATGAAGACTTGGTGATCCCTAACTGGGGAAAAGGACTATTAGAAAATAAAAGTGAAAGTAGAAGTTGCTCAATCATGTCCGACTCTTTGCGACCTTACGGACTACACAGTTCTTAGAATTCTCCAGGCCAGAATATTGGAGTGGGTAGCCTTTCCCTTCTCCAGGTGATCTTCCCAACCCAGTGATCGAACCTAGGTCTCCCACATTGCAGGTAGATTCTTTATCAGCTGAGTCACAAGGAAAACCTTAGAAAATAAAATATCATCACCAAAAATATGAATTAAAAGAGGGGAAAAATGCAATCAGTGAAAAAATTCTTTATTACCCTATAATGGTGGAGAGAAAAGCTATGACAAACCTTGTTGTTGTTCAGTAGCTCAGTCATGTCAGACTCTTTGTAACCTGATGGACTGCAACACACCAGGCTTCCCTATCCTTCACCTCCTGGAGCTTGCTGAAACTCAAGTCCATTGAGTCAGTAATGCCATCCAACCATCTCATCTTCTGTCATCCCCTTTTATTCCTGCCTTCAATCTTTCCCTGAATCAGGGTCTTTTATAATGACTCGGCTCCTCGTATCAGGTTGTCAAAGTATTGGAGCTTCAGCTTTAGCATTAGGCCTTCCAAAGAATACTCAGGGTTGATATCATTTAGGATTAACTGGCTGGATTTCCTTGCAGTCCTAGAGACAAACCTAGACAGCATATTTAAAAGCAGACACATTACTTTGCCAACAAAGGTCTGTGTAGTCAAAACTATAGTTTTTCCAGTAGTCATGTGAGAGTCGAAACATAAAGAAGGCTGAGTGCCAAAGAATGGATGCTTTTGAACTGTGGTATCAGAGAAGACTCTTGAGAGTTCCTTAGACTGCAAGGAAATCCAACCAGTCAATACTAAAGGAAATCAACCCTGAATATTCATTGGAAGGCCTGATGCTAAAGCTTACGCTCCAATATTTGGTCACCTGATTAGAAGAGCTGACTCATTAGAAAAGACCCTGATGCTGGGAAAGATTGCAGGCAGGAGGAGAAGGGGATGACAGAGGATGAGATGGTTGGATGGCATCACTGAATCAATGGACATGAATTTGAGAAAGCTCCGGGAGATGGTTGAGGATAGGGAAGCCTGGTGTACTGCAGTCCATGGAGTTGCAAAGAGTAGGATATGAATGAGCAACTGAAAAATAACAACAACAACAATGGTGGATACTTGTCATTTGTCAATACCCAAAACAGAGAGTGATCCCATACATGTATTTTTGCTAATGATAATATATAAATATGAGTTCATTAATGGTAGCAAAGGAAATACACCAAAGCGAAACGGTGATATTGAGAGAAATCGGAGTAGTGGGAACATGAGAGGGGACACAGGAACTCTGTACTTTCCACTCAACATTTTATGTAAAACTTCTCAAAAAGCTGTATACTGTATGATGGCAATTATATGTCTTGCTGGAAAAGGCAAACTATAGAAATATTGAAACAGTTAGTAATTGCCAAGGTTCTTGAATTTATAACAGGAGAGCATCTCATAGGTGAAGCATTGGTCTTTGTTTTGCTTAGGATAGTGAAACTATTAAATGTGATATTAAAATGGTGGATAGATGAAATTATTTATTTATTACCTATTAAAATGCATTTATGGCACTTTACAAGCTTTCAGTTATTAAATAGAGCCTTATATATAAAAAAATTTTAATATATTTGCATCGTCAGGGGATAGCAGGATGGATTGCAGTTTTGACGTGTGAATCTAAATACATTATAAATGAATGAAACAATCACACTGAAGGTGGTATAGGGATAGGTTGCTGAACTTTAGAAATAATAGGCACTTGCAAGAATGAAAGTGAAAAGAATCTGCACAAAAGAACTGTCCTCTCATTGACAATACTATTTCACACTGGAGTATGTCAACACTACTATACATCTGTACCTCAATTAAACACAGTAAAGGATGGCAGATTGTGGGACCCATGTTTATTACTGGGTTTATGTAAACAAGGAAGGTGGCTGGAATGATTCACATAGTAATGTATAGAGATGCAAAGATCAGGAAGAAATATCTGTAATATAAATGCACATGTTTATGTATAGAAATATATATGTATACACATAAATTTTTTTACTCTGCCAACTGAAGGGGCTTAAAAGAAATGATATCCTATTATAAAGGATCACATCTAGTACCCGGAATTTGCTCTACCAAAAATAAAATGAAATTCAACAACTAACAAAAATCTTCATGATAAAAGACTGAATACCTTTTCCTAAGATCAGAAAAAGCAAAAATGTCCATTTGAATCATTCTCTCCAACATTCATTGGTGTGTCTAACCAGGGCAATAAAATATTAAACATAAAGATATCCAGATTGAATGACAGAAGCAAACTGATTTCTGTGAAATTTCAAAGGGCATTTTCTTGTAAATAGAACATCATAAAAATGCATTTACAAAATTATGAAAACTAATAAATAAGTTCATCAAGATTAATATGAAATAATAAGTTGAATTTTAATAAAAGCTCAATGAAAATTCAGATATGAAGTTAGATAGAAACATAACACACAATAAGATCAAAAAGAATAAAATACATAGGAATTCAGTTAACAAAGGTCATGCAAGACTTATATAGGGAGAAATATAAAACATTATTGAAAGGAATTAAAGATCTAAATAAATGGAGAAACACCTCATGTTCATGGATCAGAAAGTGAAAGTGAAAGTTGCTCAGTCATGTCTGACTCTTTACAACCCCATGGACATGCAATTCTCCAGGCCAGAATACTGGAGTGGGTAGCCTTCCCCTTTTCCAGGGGATCTTCCCAACCCAGGGATTGAACCCAGGTTTCCCACGTTGCAGGCAGATTCTTTACCAGCTGAGCCACAAGGGAAGCCCAAGAATACTGGAATGGGTGGCCTATCCCTTCTCCAGCAGATCTTCCCAAGCCAGGAATCAAACAGGGGGTCTCCTGCATTGCAGGCAGATTCTTTACCAACTGAGCTATCAGGGAAGCCTGCTAGGCGGTACCTATTTTATATCTATGTACCTTACAGAATTCTTATTAAATCTAATGAGGTTTATCTCGTTATATAGTCAGATGATCAGAATCCAATATTATTTATATAACAACACTTCCTCAAATGACATACAGATTCGAACTTAGTCATTTCAAAATGCCTACAATATTTCTTTCAGAAATTGATAAAATGATCCTAAATTTCACATAGGAAAACAGAAAATTCAGAGTAATCCAAACAATCTTAAAATCTTAAAATAGAAAAAAAAATGTGGAAGACTCACATTTTCTGATTTGAAAATTTACTACAAAGCTACAGCAATCAAGGAATCATGATATTGGCATGTGGTAGACACATAGGTCAATGAAATAGAGTTGAGAGTTTAAAAATAAACCCTTACATGTATGGTCAATTGATTCCAAAGCAAAGTGCAAAATGAGGGAAAAAGTCTTTTCTACAAATATTACTGGAAAAACTGAGTTTCCAGATGCAAAATAATGAAGTTGGATTCTTTCTATAAATCATGCACAAAATTCACTCAAATGCATTATAGAAGTAAATGAAATTATTAATACTTTAAAACTCTTAGAAGAAAACACAAGAGTGAATCTTCATTATATCTAGTTAGGCAATGTTTTCTTAGATATGACACAGCTGTCAAAGTTTAAAGCAAAATAACCTCCTTGAAGTTTCAAAACCTTAGGTTTGCGTGAAATGTCTTATCAGAATGGAAAAGACTTCCCAACCAGAATAGAAGGAAATACATTAAATGACTACTGGATTTACATAATCTGGAGTTTTATGCTTATGAGGGTGTAGTTGAGTAATTATTAAACTCAATAATAAAAATACAAATGACATTTTAAAAATGGATAAAGTGTCTGTATAAATATTTCTCCATCAAAAATATACAAATGATCAATCATTACATGACAAAGATGTTCAGCATCACTACTTAATTTTTTAAATTTAATTTTATTATTATTATTATTTTACTTTACAAAGTAAAGTATGTATGGTTTTGCCATACATCAACATGAATCCACCATGAGTGTACATGTGTTCCCAATCCTGAACCCCCCTCCCACCTCCCTCCCTGTATCATCCCTCTGGGTCATCCCAGTGCACCAGCCCCAAGCATCCTGTATCCTGCATAGAACCTAGACTGGCAATTCACCTCCTACATGATATTATACATGTTTCAATGCCATTCTCCCAAATCATCCCACCCTCGCCCTCTCCCACAGAGTTCAAAAGACTGTTTGATAGATACATCTGTGTCTCTTTTGCTGTCTCACATACAGGGTTATCGTTATCATCTTTCTAAGTTCCATATATATGTGTTAGTATACTGTATTGGTGATTTTCTTTCTGGCTTACTTCACTCTGTATAATCGGCTCCAGTTTCATCCACCTCATCAGAACTGATTCAAATGTATTCTTTTTAATGGCTGAGTAATACTTCATTGTGTATATGTACCACAGCTTTCTTATCCATTCATCTGCTGATGGACATCTAGGCATCACTACTTATTAAGGAAATGCAAACCAAACTATGAGATGGCATTTCATATCTTCTAGGAAGACACTGAGGTTTCCCTGGTGGCTCAGACGGTAAAGCGTCTGCCTTTAATGTGGGAGACCCGGGTTCGATCCCTGAGTGGGGAGATCCTCTGGAGAAGGAAATGGAAACTCACTCCAGTACTCTTGCCTGGAAAATTCCATGGACAGAGGAGCCTTGTAGGTTACAGTCCATGCAGTCATAAAGAGTCGGACACGACTGAGCAACTTCACTTCAGGATGACACTAGTTCAAAAGGCAAACAATAAGAAGTATTGACAAGGTGTCAAATAATTTGAATACATACACTTTTCTAATGGGAATGTGAAACTTTGGAAAATTGTTTGTTATTTTCTCAAACTTTAAGCATAGTATTACCATATGACTAAGCATTCCAACTTCCAGGTATGTACTTAAGAGAAATGAAAGCACCATACCATATGAAGAGCTGTAATAAACATTCAAAGTAGCATTATTCAGTTTAGCTAAAATATGGGAAAAGACTAAATGTATATCAATTGACAAATATGTGTGTGGTTTATATATACAATAGCATTTTTACTTATAAAATGGCAATAATGTATAATTCTATTCATATAAAAATAATGTATATTTCTATTAATATAATCCAAAATAGATATATCTAAAAAGATAGAAATATCCCCTGGATCTGGAGGAGTATGGGGTGAATAGGAGTGACTGCTAATGGATATAGGGTTTCTCTCTATAGGGATGGAAATGTTTTAATTTGTGTGCATGGCTGCACAACTTTGGCCATATATTAAAAAATTAAGTTTAGTGTTGTATTTTATGGCATATCATGTAATTCTCATTAAATCTGTTAAACAATTTAATTGAATTTGTTACATTGATTTTTAACAATTGAATCAGTTTTATCAATTTCCCTATGTAATGCTCAACCATTAGATTCAATTTCTTATTTTCTACACGTTTACATATCATCTCAGTTTCATTATTAAAATCAGATTGATCATGAAATAATCTACTGGAAAGCACTTAGATGAGTCCTACAAAGAATACTGGAAAATTATAAAAGTTTAGAGGTTATAACAGTTATACTTACATTGTATGAACATTCCTCTTTTATTTTTTATTTTATTTTATTTTTTTAACTTTTTATTTTTACTTTATTTTACTTTATAATGCTGTACTGGTTTTGCCATACATTGACATGAATCCACCACGGGTGTACATGCTATCCCAAACATGAACCCCCCTCCCACCTCCCTCCCCACAACATCCCTCTGGGTCATCCCCGTGCACCAGCCCCAAGCATGCTGTATCCTGCATCAGACAGACTGGTGATTTGATTCTTACATGATATTATACATGTTTCAATGCCATTCTCCCAAATCATCCCACCCTCTCCCTCTCCCTCTCTCTCTGAGTCCAAAAGTCCTCTATACACATCTGTGTCTTTTTTGCTGTCTTGCATACAGGGTCATCATTGCCATCTTTCTAAATTCCATATATATGTGTTAGTATACTGTATTGGTGTTTTTCTTTCTGGCTTACTTCACTCTGTATAATCGGCTCCAGTTTCATCCATCTCATCAGAACTGATTCAAATGTATTCTTTTTAATGGCTGAGTAATACTCCATTGTGTATATGTACTACAGCTTTCTTATCCCTTCATCTGCTGATGGACATCTAGGTTGTTTCCATGTCATGGCTATTATAAACAGTGCTGCGATGAACATTGGGGTACATGTGTCTCTTTCAATTCTGGTTTCCTCGGTGTGTATGCCCAGCAGTGGGATTGCTGGGTCATATGGCAGTTCTATTTGCAATGTTTTAAGGAATCTCCACACTGTTCTCCATAGTGGTTGTACTAGTTTGCATTCCCACCAACAGTGTAGGAGGGTTCCCTTTTCTCCACACCCTCTCCAGCATTTATTGCTTGCAGATTTTTGGATCGCAGCCATTCTGACTGGTGTGAAGTGGTACCTCATTGTGGTTTTGATTTGCATTTCTCTAATAATGAGTGATGCTGAGCATCTTTTCATGTGTTTGTTAGCCATCCGTATGTCTTCCTTGGAGAAATGTCTATTCCCAGAATTCTGGAAATAAAAGCAAAGATAAACAAATGGGATCTAATTAAAATTAAAAGGTTCTGCACAACAAAGGAAACTATAAGCAAAGTGAAAAGACAGCCTTCTGAATGGGAGAAAATAATAGCAAATGAAACAACTGACAACTAATCTCAAAAATATACAAGCAACTTATGCAACTCAATTCCAGAAAAATAAACGACCCAATCAAAAAATGGGCCAAAGAACTAAATAGACATTCCTCTTTTAAAAATTCATTATAAAGCACACCAAAGATTACACACGGGGAAAATGTAACAAATGTTTCTCTGTTGAGAGAAATATTTTTTCTGTCTCTTTGTGAGGGAAATACACTTGGATAAAAGCCTTTATTAATCATACTAGTTTATGCTATTGTAATTTTTGTCTCATAGTTTTCCATTTATACCTTTGCGTTTTCATACAGCAAACATGTACTGCAAAGTATAACCTGAACTTTTAAAAAGAGGGCATTGTCTTCCCAGGTGGTTCAGTGATAAAGAATATCCTGCCAATGCAGGGGACTTGAGTTTGATCCACTGGTTAGAAAGATCCCCTGAAGAAGGAAATGGCAGTCCACTCCAGTATTCTTGCCTGGGAAATCCCACAGACAGAGGAGCTTGGTGGGCTACAGTCCATGGGGTAACAAAAAAGTTGGATGTGGTTTAGCAACTAAACAGCAACAACAGGATTGAAATACAACCTCTGGCACTTACAAAATTTTGCAAGTTATATAATCAACAAACCTCAGTACTCTTATTTGTTAAATGGGTAAAACACTGCATACGCTGAGGTATGGTGGTGAGGATGAAATTAAATGGCTAGTGTTTAGTAAATAAGTCTATGCTAGTATATTTGGCTTTTTTATTGTCTGAACTTTGTGAATGTGGGTCTGATTGTGTATAGTGAGTTTATATGTGTGTAGTGAGTTTATATGTGTATATAAAGTACCTATATATAAATATATTTATTGTACTTTCAATTTTATATCTCAAATCTTGAGACATCTACTACCTAAAAATTTATTATGGACTTAGATACTATTCTGAATTCTGTTTAATTCTTAAAGTTTAAATATAAAAGACTACACTTATAGTTTATCTTAGTTTTGTTTCTTTTGCTTTTTATTACTTATTAAGGTAAAGTAAAAGTATACCTGTTAGAATTTATCATAACTCTATGCTTCATCAAATAATCCTATGCTTCTTTATTTTTGTCATCACAATTTAATTGAAGATAAAATAGTTTATGTCTATTTTAAATCATTAATTATCTGATGCCAACAGTGATTTTAAAGTGAAAAAATCATTTTGTTTATTGATAGCAATTCATAATATTTTATTTTAGTCATCATAGTTGATATCTAAAACATTGATAATCTTAACCCAACAATTAACCATCACAGACTAAAAATGATTTCACCTTGACTTCTCTAAAATGATTTATATTATTTCAAAATAAATCTTTTGAGAAGTGAAGCAAATCTACTTCCCAAGAGACAGTACATCACACAATATTGGAGCAAACAAACACACAAAAGTGACAGAGTATTTACATCTGCCTCAAGGGAACTGGAACTTGTGAATTTTGTGACAAAATCTTTAAGGGAAATTTGATCTTTCTGACAGTTCCACCAAATTATCATACCAAAAACAGAAAGAATTTTGCCACTTTCAGGAAGTTAAGGAAAAGTTATTAGGAGATAAAAAAGCATGATATTTGATACAATGTTTCTTTGTTTCTAAGATTTTAAACATATTCCATTTTGGCAGTATTATTCCATAATAATAATCTAATATATCAGTTATGCCATTAATTTACTCTCTACATCTTTTGCCCGAGTCATAAAAGAAAAAAGAGAGAAGGAATGAGGAGTAATTAAGAAAGAGTAGGAATACTCATTCACAGTCTTTTCAAATAATGGTGAAAGCTTTATTTTCACATATTTATCATATATAAAAATATAACATTTGTGTATTTCAATTTTTCCTGTGTTGTAACATATAAATGAAATAATTTTTATTTTCCATACAATTTTGAATAACATGTCATTTCTGAAATGTAGAAATTCTAAAATACATAAATACATAAGATTTATTAGATACTGATTACCTTCTGAAGAATAAAGCTGAGCACCAAAGAACTGATGCTTTTAAACTGTGGTATTGGAGAACACTCTTGAGAGTCTCTTGGACTGCAAGGAGATCCAACCAGTCAATCCTACAGGAAATTAAACCTGAATATTTATTACAAGGACTGATGTTAAAGCTGAAGCTCCAGTACTTTGGCCACCTGATGCAAAGGGCTGACTCACTGAAAAAGACCCTGATGCTGGGAAAGATTGAAGGCAGGAGGAGAAGGGGATGACAGAGAATGAGATGGTTGGATGGCATCACCAACTCAATGGGCATGAGTTTGAGCAAGCTCTGGGAGATTGTGAAAGACCAAGGAAGCCTGGCATGCTGCAGTCCATGGGATCAAAAAGGGCTGGGCACAACTGAGTGACTAAACAACTGTCTAAGAGTGAAATTGCTTTTTCTCTGGTAATTACAGGTTTAACTTTATAGGAAATTGTTAAGTCATTTTTGCAAATAGCTAGTTCTTTTTGTATAGCAATGCACTGGAGTCCCTCACCAATATTGCATAATAACCCATCTTTGTCAATTCAATCATTCTATTTGGATGTAAGTTATCTCATCATAGTATTAGCAGGAATTTTCTAAAAATTAATAATACTGACTACCTTGTCATGTACTATTGTCATCTAAATATTATGTTTAGTGAGGTATGATTTCAATCTTTTAGTGATTTTTATTGAATTATATCTCACTTTATTAATAAGTTGTAAGGGATCTATATATATTTTGGATACAAGTCCTTTATCAGATATGTGTTGTTCAAATATTTCTTCCTAGTTTTATATCATTAAGTATAATGTTAGCTATATAATTTATAGTATGCCCCCATCAGGATTAGAAATATTCTTCCTTATTCCTACTTTGCTGAGATTTGTATCATGAATCAATATAAAATTTAATAAAATTCATGAATTTTGGTAATTTAAAAACTTGGTTACCTAAAAAGAGTGAAGTGTATATGCTGTATGTTTCCATTCCCTAATGAATGAATAAGAAAATTAAAATGTTGTATTTTACTTTCATTTATTCCTTCTTTAACATTTTTCTTTTCATTACATAGATCAGAGTTTCTGACTTGTACCATTTTACCTTTATCCGAAATCTCTACTTGGCCACTTCCTGCAAGGAAGTCCTACTGGTTAAAACAAATAAAGAAACAAACAAACAAAACCTTGATTATTTTCTGAGATATTCTTTATTTCTCCTTCACTTTCTATAGATAATTTCATTGGTTAAAAAGTTGGTGGTGTTTTTCCAGCACTTTAAATATTTCTTTCAACTGTATTCTTCCTTGCATGGTTTCTGAAAAGCAGTTTGATATTATTCCTACCTTTGTTTCTTTGTAAGTATAAGCTCTTCCTTCTTCTTGACCCACTTGAAGTTTAAAATCTCAAGCTAGTCTACTACACTGCACCTCCAGCAATCCATGAGTGACAATTTAAAGTATCTCCTCTGATACCAGGTCCACTTGTGCGATTCTGCTCCTGGGCTCCATCCCCTTTGGAGCAGAAGTATGGTTCTTTGCATCTGCCTGTCTCTTCCGTTTTCAGGGCAGCAGTTTGCTTTGCTATCTCAATCCTCTGGTGAATCTAAGAAATATTGTTGATTTTCAGGTATGTTTTTCAACTTTGGTCTCTTTGTGAAAATAGGAGTGAAAATCTCCTGACTCTTTACATGTCAGAGCAAAAACAAATGTAAAACACAAATTAGAAAAACGGTTATTGACTATAACATAGGTGGCTTTGGATGTGGCAGAGTTATCAGATACAGCATCAAAATCACAACGCATAAAAAATATGGCTAGGTTACATTAAAATTTTTAAAACTATGCTTTGTTAAAGACATCATAAAGAGAGTGAAAACATGAGCTACTGACTGGGAGCAAAAATTTGAAAAAGGTATATATAATAAAGAACTTTATTTATGAAGTGCATATAACTCAAAATCAGCATAAGTAAACAAACAACCCTGTTAAAAAATAGACAGAAGGTCTTAAAAGACACCCTACCAAAGAGGATATACAAATGGCAAATAAAAATATGAAAATATGCTCAGCATCATACATCACTATGGAATTGTAGATAAAGGTGAGATACCACTACAACCTTAGGAACATGGCTAAAATCTAAAACCACGGTAACAACAAATGATGGAGAGGATGTGGAACAAAAAGTACTTTTACTCTTATCAAGCAGAAGTGAAAAATAGTATAGTCGCTTTCAAAGACAGTTTGGCAGTTTCTCACAAATCTAAACATAGTTTTATCCATGTGTTCTAACTATTACACTTCAAGATATTTGCCAAAAAATGTTGAGAGCTTTTGTCCAAACAAAAATAAGAACACAGATATCTACAGCAAGTTATAGTAGCTAATCATAATTGTCAAAAGTTGGAAACAAGATGCCATTCAGTAGGTGAATAAATAAGCAAATTGGATCATTTATATAATGGAATACAAAAAAATGAGCTATTGAGTCCTGAAATATCATGGAAGAAACTAAATGCATACTTCAACGTGAAAAAAGTCCATTTGAAAAGACTGTACTCTATACTGCATGATTCTAACTATATAGTGTCCTGGAAAATGCAAAATTTAAAGGCAGCAAAAGGATTAGTTGTTTCCAGGGGTTGGAGAATGAAAAAGAAAGATGAATAGATTTTAGCACAGAGGATACTTATGGCACTAAATTCTGTATGATACACTAAAAATGGATACATGCTATGCATTTGGCAAAACCTATAAACCTCTCCAACAGAGAGTAAACTTTACTGTAAACAATGAACTTTTGTTTTTGTTCACTTGTGCTAGTCACTAAGTCAGTTTTGATTCTTTGCAACCCCATGGACTGTAGCCTGCCAGTCTCCTCTGATCAAGGGATTTCCCACGCAAAAATGTGGGAGTGGGTTGCCATTTCCTTCTCCAAAACAATGAACTTTAGTTAATAATAATGTTTCACTGTTGATTTTCCAATTATAACAAAGTACTATATGAATTCAAATTACTAATAATAGGGGAAACTGTGGTAGAAAGGAGAACTCTGTACCTGTGTTCATTTTTTTTTATAAATCTAAGACTGCTCTAAGTAATACAATCTACTAAATAAAACAAAAGTAGAAGTGCCCTGAAACCATATATATTGAGAAGACAATTCTTAAGTTTCTCAACCTTGGATATGTTGACCAGAGGTAGTGTATCATAGATGAGCTGTCAGACATTGACAAAATTTCTGGATCTAGGTGAAAACTTTCTGTCTGATAATTAAAAATTTGCATGAGATTCTCACTATAGACCTTGAGTCCCCCAATTTTAAAACGTCCATTAAAGAAAACATGTCAATATTAATGTCAATTCTGAAGTCTATTTTTTAAACATTGCCACCTATTTCTTAAGCTAGTTTATTCATATATAAAATACTTTACTCACAGATAGCTCCTTTATCAATGTATTGACACCATAATTCAGTTATAGATATTATCTTCAAAACATAAAGTAACTTTTATATAAAAACAGTTCTAATGAGGTGGATGAAACTGGAGCCTATTATACAGAGTGAAGTAAGCCAGAAAGAAAAATACCAATACAGTATACTAACACATATATATGGAATTTAGAAAGATGGTAACGATAGCCTTGTATGCAAGAAAGCAAAAAAGAGACAGATGTATAGAACAGTCTTTTGGACTCTGGGAGAGGGAGAGGATGGGATGATTTGGGAGAATGGCTTTGAAACATGTATAATATCATATATGAAATGAATTGCCAGTCCAGGTTCGATGCATGACACTGGATGCTTGGGGCTGGTACACTGGGATGACCCAGAGGGATGGTATGGGGAGGGAGGAAGGAGGGGGGTTCAGGATGGGGAACATGTGTATACCTGTGGCGGATTCATGTTGTTGTATGGCAGAACCAATACAATATTGTGAAGTAATTAACCTCCAATTAAAATAAATAAATTTATATTAAAAAAACCCACTTACCCAAATTTCATGTAATTATGTATTTATCACTATTTTCCTTTTTAAAATATTTGTCAATGTATATGGTGGTTGTGACTTTTCTAGTGACTTTAATTTAAAAAATTAGTTTAGAAGCACTGTCATGTCCTAAGTGATTTCTGGTAGATATATTTTCCATCTAAACCTTGGTGTTCATGCCTTAAAGAACCCTGGCAGCAACATCAGTTTGATTAAATTAATAATTTAGTTTTTATGCCAGTTGGATGCACAAAAATCTTGACTTCACACTTGCTGTGACTGAACTGCAATGAAGATACATCATTCAAACTATTTTCATTAAAAGTTCTGATCAAAGTTGCATAATGGTTTTGTCACTGTAAATGTGAAATAACCTAAATGAATTACTGTACAGGAACTTAATCAACTTCATCTTGTTTATATCCAGGCTCCTCTCCAACTCATCAAGGTCATCTTGAATTTTAATCCAGTTTTTAAATGTGCTAATTGTCCTACCAAATTGGTGTCATCAGCAAATTTAATAAAGACACTGTGGTTCATCACCCTAATCATTAATTTTAAAAATGTTTAATAGTAGCAGACTAAGTAATGACCCCTGAAAAAATATACTTAGCACTTAAAATTTCAAAAGATGATAGAGTATAATCGATTTCCTGGCTACTTGACACTTTTCATTGGTTAAATAAATTATACATAAATATAATTTTATTAAAACATCAATTTATGTTCATCTATGTGTAAATGCTAGTGTCAGATATTTAACCTTTTAGCTTGCAAGAAGGAAATGTCTATGTCACTCTGTTGATTTTTTTGGAGCAATACCACTTTCATTTGACTTGCCTCAAATTAAATTATATTATGTAACATTTCCTCTCCTTCTCATCTTACGTGGCCTTATTTTACAGCTTCCCATATTAAAACATTTAGCACTTTGTGTTTCTTCACTATACCTGGTTCAATTGACCAACATTCCATCATTCTGACCTTCCAAAAGCCTATAATTTTTCATTCCATCTTCCCCAGAAAAAAACTCACATGGTCATATTTCAAAACTGTCATTGGAAATCAATTTAAAAGTATTAGAATATATGCTGTTTTAAAAAGTGAAACAGGATATATAATTACAGATGTAATGGATACTTAGATGTACACATAAATATATGTAGGCCAATGAATTTGAAAGTGCAAAAATATCTAAAAATATAGAATATTAAAACTGACTCAGTGAACAATAGCCTATTTCTATAAATTTAGTCATTAATCTTGAATTAATTGAAAGCTTCTTCCCACAAAAAATAAAAGAAAAAAAATTAAAAAATCAAGCCTAATGATTTTATAGGTGTGTTATTTAAAGTCCTTATGGAAAAAATAATTCGAATATCATCAAACTTTTCAGGCAATGTAAATAGAAATCTTCTTTGAAAATTATCTATGGGGCTTTTATAAGGTAAACGCAGAGTTACAAAGAATAGCAAGAATAAGAAAGTTTTCATAAGCAATCAAGGCAAAGTAGAGGAAAAAAATAGAATGAGAAAGACTAGAGATCACTACAAGAAAATTAGATATACCAAGGGAACATTTTATGCAAGGATGAGCACAATAAAGTATGGACCTAATAGAAGCAGAAGATTTAAGAAGGATGGCAAGAACACACAGAAGAACTGTACAAAAAAGATCTTCACGATCCAGATAATCACGATGGTGTGATCATTCACCTAGAGCCAGACAATCTGGAGGGAGAAATCAAGTGGGCCTTAGGAAGCATCGCTATAAACAAAGCTAGTGGAGGTGAAGGAATTCCAAATAAACTATTTCAAATCATAAAAGATGAAGCTGTGAAAGTGCTGCATTCAATATGCCAGCAAAATTGGAAAACTCAGCAGTGGCCACAGAACTGGAAAAGGTCAGTTTTCATTCCAGTCCCAAAAAAGGCAATGTGAAAGAATGTTCAAACTACTGCACAATTACACTCATCTCACAAGATAGCAAAGTAATTCCCAAAATTCTCCAAGCGAGGCTTCAACAGTATGTGAACTGAGAATATCCAGATGGTCAAGCTGGATTTAGAAAAGGCAGAAGAACCAGAGATCAATTTGCCAACATCCATTGGATCATCAAAAAAGCAAGAGAGTTACATAAAAGCATCTACTTCTGCTTTATTGACTACACCAAAGCCTTTGACTTTGTGGATCACAACAAACTGTGGAAAATTTTTATAGAGATGGCAGTACCAGATCACCTTACCTGCCTCCTGAGAAATCCATTTGCAGGTCAAGAAGCAACAGCTAGAACTGGATATGGAACAACAGACTGCTTCCAATTTGGGAAAAGAGAAAGTAAACGCTGTATATTGTCACTTTGGTTATGTAACTTCTATGCAGAGTACATCATGTGAAATGCCAGACTGGATGAAGCACAAGCTGGAATCAAATTGCCAGGAGAAATATCAATAACCTCAGATACACAGATGATACCACCTTTATGGCAAAAAAAATGAAGAGGAACTAAAGAGCCTCTTGATGAAAGTGAAAGAGGAGAATGGAAAAGCTAGCTTAAAGCTCAACATTCAAAAATCTAAGATCATGATATCTGGTCCCATCACTCATAGCAAATAAATGGGGAAACGATGAAAACCGTGACAGACTTTATTTTCTTGGGCTCCAAAATCACTGCAAATGGTGATTGCAGCCATGATGTTAAAAGAGATTTGCTCCTTTGAAAAGCAGCTATGACCAACCTACATGGTATATTAACAAGCAGAGACATGATTTTGCAAAAAAAAATACCCATTTAATCAAAGCTATACAGTCATGTATGGATGTGGGAGTTGGACTATAAAGACAGCCGAAGAATTGATGCTTTTGAGCTGTGGCGTTGGAGAAGACTCTTGAGAGTCCCTTGGACTGCAAGGAGATCCAACCAATTAACCCTAAAGGAAATCAATCCTTAATATTCATTGGAAGAGCTGATGCTGAGGCTGAAGCTCCAGTACTTTGGCCACCTGATGTGAAGAACTGACTCATTGGAAAAGACCCTGATGCTGGGAAAGATTGAAGGCAGGAGGAGCAGGAAATAACAGAGGAAGAGATGGTTGGATGGCATCACCAACTTGATAGACATGAGTTTGAGCAAGCCCCAGGAGATGGTGATGGACAGGGAAGCCTGGTGTGCTGCAGTCTATGGGGTCACAAAGAGTCAGACTTGACTGAATGACTGAACTGATAACATTAATGCCCTAAATACTTAAAGACTACAGAAATATTGCAAAATTATAAGTTTAGCTCACAGCTTAAATGTATTTGCAAAAGTCCTAAGGAAAATTTTATATCTATCTTTATAAAATCTATAGATAGATTTTCAAAGAAGTTACAAATCAATCAAGTTGATCATATTGCTGGAATAGATTAATTCATTATTATAAAATATATTAACATACACATTCAGAATAGGTATGCTCAGCCGTGTCCAACTCTTTATGACCCTATGGACTGAAGCCTTCCAGGCTCCTCTGTCCATGGAATTTTCCAGGCAAGAATATATAGTGGGTTTCCAACCCCTCTTTCAAGTGAAGTGAAGTCGCTCAGTCATGTCCGACTCTTTGCGACCCCACAGACTGTAGCCCGCCAGGCTCCTTCCATCCATGGAATTTTCTAGGCAAGAGTACTGAAGTGGGTTGCCATTTCCTTCTCCAGGGGATCTTCCCAACCCAAGGACTGAACTTGGATCTCCCACATTGCAGGCAGACGCTTTTACTATCTGAGCCACCATGGAATCCCTATCTTTCAAGAGATCTTCCCGAACCAAGGATCTAAGCCGCAACTCTGAGTCTCCTGCATTGGCAGGTGGATTCTTTACCATTGTGCCACCTATTGATTAACACATATAAGCATCAATAAAATGAGTCTAAATTATTCAACAATTAATATTTAGAATTTAAGAAACATAAAATTTAGGTATAATCATATATATTCTTCAGCTCAGAGCTAACATAATTTGAGTGACCAAAGATTCATAATCATTCTTTAAGAAAATATCAAGTGGCATTGACTGTACAGAACATTTAAATTCTAATTTTGAACGGAAAGTAAAACTCATGATTAGGGCAATTTTCACAAATATATGTAGCAGTTGTTAACTATCATGCTGGTTATCTCACATGGATTGATATGGGCTTTTTTGATGCCTTTGAGTTGGTTCTTAGTCATTAATCAGAAATTGAAGAAAATGCAAAAAATAAGATTCACCTCTCCCATATTTAGTCAAAATTATTTATCCATAGACAAAAGTTTAGAAAGCAACCTCTGAGTTTTCAAATGATCCAGCTTTCTGGACAGCCCAAATGAGAAAAATTTAAAAGCAGTAAATTGCATACCTGCACCACAGTACTAAAGTGCAATGCTATGGTAAATGTTACTTATGTAAATACGTTCAAGGAATTCTCCAGTCAAAAACATTGGAGTGGGTAGTCATTCCCTTATCCAAGGGATCTTCCTGACCCAAGAATCAAACCTGAATCTCCCTTATTGCAGGCAGTTTATTTACCATTTGATCCACCAGACAGGTTTCATCTAGAAAGCCACCAGATTTCATATAGAACAGCCTCACAGAGAGTGTAGAACACATGGAAAGAATATCTGGCAGGGATCAAAAAAGACACCCATCACTTCTGAAGAAATCCATTTGGTAAAATTAAACATACACACATACAATAGAAACACTTGGAAAAATAAGAATTGATAAATGCTTGTAACTTGTGCATATAAGTATGTGTATGTGCTTTGGCATATGTGTATGATTATGAGTATATAGGAAGATATTAACATTCAACAGGTTTTCCTACAAATATTTGACTTCTGTTTGTTTCACTCTCCTTTTTTTAATTAAATTAGAAATATTGAAACTATTCTAAGGTTGGGGACATGGCTATTGTGGTCATCCTTTCTCTACCACACAGCTTACTGCAGATTTGAAATATTTCACCATATCAATATTATATATTTGAAGACTGATGCTTCCTAGTCATTACAAAGAGTATGAAAAAAAAAAAAAATTCTTGAGCCAAAAGTAAAGACAATGCCAGCGTAGATGATGCACGCTGAAAATAGGGATAGTTGTAAGAGTTAACGACATGGAGGAAAAGTTCAAGATTGCACATGGCTTTGTAGAAATTTTAATGATTTTGGACTTTGTTCTAATTGTGAGAGAAGCCATTGAATGAATACGGCCTGTGCTTGTGTACCTGCATACTTAGTCATGCCTGATCCTTTGTGACACTATGGACTGTAGCCCCTCAGGCTCCTCTGTCCTTGGGATTTTCTAAGCAAGAATACTGGAGTGGAAGGCAATTTCCTCCTCCAAGGGATCTTCCCCATTGAAGGATCAAACCCAAGTTTCTTGTATCTCCTGCATTGGAAGATGAATTCTTTACCACTTGAGACAAATCAGGGAAGCCCCCAGAAATGACCACAGAGGTGATCAATTCTGTAATATTTGAAATTGATCCCTTGGGTAATGAATGACGACTAAATTCTTGGGACAGAACAAAAGGAGAAACAGCTGCTGCTGCTGCTGCTGCTGCTGCTGCTAAGATGCTTCAGTAGTGTCTGACTCTGTGCCACCCAATAGACGGCAGCCCACCAGGCTCCTCCGTCCATGGGATTTTCCAGGCAAGAGTAGTGGAGTGGGTTGCCATTGACTTCTCCAAAGGAGAAACAGGGAGATGAGTTAATGGCTCAGGTGGTGTAGTAGTAAAGAATCTGCCTGCCAATGAAGGAGACACAGGAGACATGAATTCAAACCCTGGTTCAGGAAGATCCTTGAAGTAAGAAATGGCAATCCGCTCCAGTATTCTTGCCTGAGTATTCCATGGACAGAGGAGCCTGGTGGGCTACAGTCCATGCAATTGAAAAGAGTTGGACACAACTGAACATGTGCATGCATATATATACACACACACACAAAACACACACACACACAAAAAAAAAAAAAATTCTAAGAAAGAAATGGTGTTGTCTTTGTCAAGAGTGGTTATAGTCACTATGGCAAACAGTGGTCAGTGTTGGTCATGATGTAGTTCGTAATATCAAAGCAATTGCTGAACGACATATTGTGTTTGATGCTATAAAATATTTATGTGCTAATTTAACAGAAGTGGCAGTTGTTTATGAATTTCCTGCCAGAAATTTTGGCTGAAGTTACAAATTTGTCAGATCAGCAAATATGGGTTACTGAAAGAGACAGATGAGAGATTTGGTGGGGAATAGAAGAGGAGTTTACAAAATTTAAGAGCTGGGAAAATTAACAGAATCCAGCAAAGAATTCTTAGAAGCATCAACCAGTGAAATAAGCTGTAAAACAAAAAAGGACACAGTGTCTGGAAAATTAAGTGAAAGACTGTCCTTCAGGAAGGATAAAGTGATCAACTGTACCAAACACTGGCAACAGGTCAAGTTAGTTATGGAGTTAGAAATCCTGGATTTTGCTTTATGGACATAATGGGTGAATTCGTCAAAAGATCTTTGGAGGGAGAGTAAGGCCCAAATTTGGAGTGCAAAATATTTGAGAAGATGTGAGAGAAAAGCAGAAGTTGAAATGGCATGTGCTACTAAATGAAGTAGAGAAAATCACTAGGCAGAGCTTTCAAAAGGATCAGTTCAATTCAGTTCAGTCACTCAGTTGTGTCCGACTCTTTGCGACCCCATGAATCGCAGCACACCAAGCCTCCCTGTCCATCACCATCTCCCAGAGTTCACTCAGACTCACGTACATTGAGTCAGTGATGCCATCCAGCCATCTCATCCTCGGTCGTCCCCTTCTTCTCCTGCCCCCAATCCCTCCCAGCATCAGAGTCTTTTCCAATGAGTCAACACTTCGCATGAGGTGGCCAAAGTACTGGAGTTTCAGCTTTAGCATCATTCCTTCCAAAGAAATCCCAGGGCTGATCTCCTTCAGAATGGACTGGTTGGATCTCCTTGCAGTCCAAGGGACTCTCAAGAGTCTGCTCCAACACCACAGTTCAAAAGCATCAATTCTTCGGTGCTCAGCCTTCTTCACAGTCCATCTCTCACATCCGTACATGACCACAGGAAAAACAATAGCGTTGACTAGATGGAACTTAGTCAGCAAAGTAATGCCTCTGCTTTTGAATATACCATGTAAGTTGGTCATAACTTTTCTTCCAAGGAGTTAGCGTCTTTTAATTTCATGGCTGCAGTCACCATCTGCAGTGATTTTGGAGCCCCCAAAAATAAAGTCTGACACTGTTTCCACTGTTTCCCCATCTATTTCCCATGAAGTGATGGGACCAGATGCCATGATCTTTGTTTTCTGAATGTTGAGCTTTAAGCCAACTTTTTCGCTCTCCTCTTTCACTTTCATCAAGAGGCTTTTGAGTTCCTCTTCACTTTCTGCCATAAGGGTGGTGTCATCTGCATATCTGAGATTATTGATATTTCTCCTGGCAAACTTGATTCCAGCTTGTGTTTCTTCCAGTCCAGCGTTTCTCATGATGTACTCTGCATATAAGTTAAATAAGCACGGTGACAATATACAGCCTTGACATACTCCTTTTCATATTTGGAACCAGTCTGTTGTTCCATGTGAGTTCTAACTGTTGCTTTGTGACCTGCATACAGATTTCTCAAGAGGCAGGTTAGGTGGTCTGGTATTCCCATCTCTTTCAGAATTTTTCAGTTTATTATGATCCACACAGTCAAAGGCTTTGGCATAGTCAATAAAGCAGAAATAGATGTTTTTCTGGAACTCTCTTGCTTTTTCCATGATCAAAAGAATGGGGCCCAACAGAATTAAGTTGTAGCTAGAACAGCTTCAGTTGAAATTGCAGGCCATGATCAAAAATGTAGAATATAAATGTAGTGGCCAAAGTTACAGTTATTTCATTGTACTTTTCTTAAGTTCATGTGTAGATAGAGCTCCACTCTAAAGAGATTCATTTTTGAAAGCTATACATACATGCTTATATTTTTTATTCTGATTAATAGAAAATAAAATTATTATTTATGAGGGATCCTTCCATGATGTTCTCTAGAGCTGAAGAATCCTTCCTTCACATCCACAGAATTTTAAAATAGGTTTAATTTTTTTCTTAAACCCATTTGTAACACACTAACTGGTACCTAAAATTCATTTACATTTCAGTTCAGTTGTGTTCAGTTGCTCAGTCATGTTTGACTCTTTGTGACCCCGTGGACTGCAGCACACCAGGCCTCCCTGTTCATCACAAACTCTAAGAGCTTACTCAAACTCACCATTGAGTTGGTGATGCCATCCAACCATCTCATCCTCTGTTGTCCCCTTTTCCTCCTGTCTTCAATCTTTCCCAGCATCAGGGTTTTTTCCAATGAGTCAGTTCTTCACATCAGGTGGCCATTTATATTTAACTACAAGTAAATTAATTATAAAATGTTGATTATTACAAAACTAACTGCATATAATTTGACTTTTAATTGAATTAAATTGATCTATAACAAAAATTATTTGTAAGAATCAAGAAAATATTAACAAGATAGATCAAAAGTGAGATGTCCAGATGCTATATTTTAATACATGTAGTGGGTTATTGTTAAAGTATTAAGCCCCATGATACTTCATGATATAGACAATTATTTCATAAGAATGGTTCAGTGTATTTTAGACCATCTTTTTCATAGAGAATTATTAAAACATACTGAAAGTTGAGATTATTTTATGATAATCTGTATCATTATTATGTCAATATTTTCATGCAATAAATGGTAAAAATATTCAAATTTTAATATAATATTGAATATTATTTGTATACATTACTTGCAGTTAGCATGGTACAGAAACCTATATGCAGGTCAGGAAGCAACAGTTACAACTGGATATGGAACAACAGACTGGTTCCAAATAGGAAAAGGAGTGCGTCAAGGCTGCATATTGTCACCCTGCTTATTTAACTTATATGCAGAGTACATCATGAGAAACACTGGACTGGAAGAAGCACAAGCAGGAATCAAGATTGCCTGGAGAAATACCAAGAACCTCAGATAGATGATACCACCCTTATGGCAGAAAGTGAAGAGGAACTAAAAAGCCTGTTGAAGAAAGTGAAAGAGGAGAGCGAAAAAGTTGGCTTAAAGCTCAACATTCAGAAAACAAAGATCATGGCATCCAATCCCATCACTCCATGAGAAATAGATGGGGAAACAGTGGAAACAGTGTCAGACTTTATTTTTTCTGGGCTCCAGAATAACTGCAGATGGTGACTGCAGGCATGAAATTAAAAGACGCTTACTCCTTGGAAGAAAAGTTATGACCAACCTAGATAGCATATTCAAAAGCAGAGGCATTACTTTGCCGACTAAGGTCTGTCTTGTCAAGGCTATGGTTTTTCCTGTGGTCATGTATGGATATGAGAGTTAGACTGTGAAGAAAGCTGAGCGCCGAAGAATTGATGCTTTTGAACTGTGGTGTTGGAGAAGACTCTTGAGAGTCCCTTGGACTGCGAGGAGATCCAACCAGTCCATTCTGAAGATCAGCCCTGGGATTTCTTTGGAAAGAATGATGCTAAAGCTGAAACTCCAGTACTTTGCTACCTCATGGGAAGATTTGACTCATTGGAAAAGACTCTGATGCTGGGAGGGATTGGGGGCAGGAGAAGAAGGGGACGACCGAGGATGAGATGGCTGGATGGCATCACCGACTCGATGGACGTGAGTCTGAGTGAACTCTGGGAGTTGGTGATGGACAGGGAGGCCTGGCGTGCTGTGATTCATGGGGTCGCAAAGAGTCGGACACAACTGAGCGACTGAAATGAACTGAACTGAACTGAAGGCTATGATAGTTATAAATTTATCTTCCCTTAATTTCCAGATAGAAACTGAGGATGTCTAGATATATGTTGTCCTATTTGGCCTGCTAAAACTTTTGAGGTAGAAGAAATAAGCATGCTAGTTAGTATGATATTTTTAATGGGACCAACTTTCTCATTATTTAACATGTCTTCACTCATCAACTATTCTCTGAGCTATATACAACTGACTTGTTTTATATTTAATTGCACTTTGGGGAATACATTAGTGTCTTCAACTTTAATAAGGAACTTCTGATGCCCAGTAGGTATTTTTTTTTTCTCTTCTGCATGCATTATTAATCATATTCAGCAGATAAAATTTAGTAAAATAAATAGATTGCTGTTTATACTGTTCCTACAGCCTACTATTGCGGAGGAAATCATATTCTTGATTATTTCAATAAATACTTTACACACAGAGAAATTTATATATATACACAATCACACACAACACAAATGAGTAATGTTTTTCTAACTGAGATGTATGATGTTACAAATTTTACCTAAGTTTACTTTTTCTTTACATTTTAGACATTTTCGTCTTAGCATGATGATGTAAGTGCAATCCAGGGAAAACCAACACACACATACACACACACGCACAATTGATGTGAATGTTTAATTCTCTCTTGGACTTGTTAGAAAGCATTTTATTGACCTACCAGATAATACACATACACACACACACATATAAATGAAAAATCTTAAAGGAATCATTTAGTTTTACAAAATTCACATTTCTGAATTACAGAATAGGATAATAATGTATGTTCCACCAATGCACATGTTTTTATGATAATAAAAGAGATAAATATGAAAGCTTTTATTGGTTATAATAGACTAAAAGTAATTGTTTAATAGCATACAAATATAATCTTGTATAAAATAATAGTAACCTCCCCCTGCCACAATAATTTGCAGAATGATACATGTAGTATAACAAAAAATCAAGATTTTGAGAAGCTACATTGATGAAATGAGGAAAAGCTTATTGAAGAATTTGGGGATTTAGTTATTCTGTAGTACCTAGGAACAGTAAACTTTTTTTCCAAGTCATTTGACTAAGTTATTTTTTTTATATCATCAACAGGAAAACATGAAGAAAAGGTTAGAAGTGCTTTTTTTTTTTTTTTCCTCTTGTTCAGCCTGAGGAGAAGTGGAGTTAAGCCATTAAGATTTCCCAGTATTGACACTGCATCACTCTCATCTGAGGAGAGGCAGTGAGAGACTAGAGATTAGGAAGAGTTTGGTAAAAGGCCCAAGTTGATTCCAAATAGAGCTAAACTTATATCACATTATTTGGGGTGAAAGAGTAGGTGATAGGTACACACAGTTTTCCATAATGCATGAGCGAAGCTTCTTTCTTAAATTCACAAGGAAATAAATGTCACATTTTGTTAAAACTCTAAATCTGAAACCTTGGCCACACAATTCTATTGAGATGAAAGATATAAGTATGTTAATTCCTCAAGAGTTTTAAAGTTATATGAAATGGACATATAATTGCAGAAAATAAAATGTCACATGCAGATGAGATGTTTTATATATGAAGAAAACTCAAGAAAAACACTGGAAATATGAAATAAAATAAATAACATTGCATACTTAAATCTGTTCTCTAATTCCATATTGTAGTATATTGAAATTTTAAAATTAATTTATTTCATATTGCACTGCTTAACATTAAGCTTTTTTATTGTAACATAAGTGCCAGATATTAAGTTTTAATTGCAGAAAGATCCAAGATAAATATATAGCCAGCTGTAGACACAACTTCCAGCAAAACAAACTAGGAAACCAGCTGCACCCACCCATGAAGTTTCTCTTTTAGAAAGGCCTGTGCATAAAGATCTAAGTGACTTCAATTTACCTTCCTGTGTTCTAATTCCAGCTTTAATGTTTTAAATTTGCCAATAAAGAGTGAACCCTGGAAACCCTAGACACACCATCCATTGATGTCAGTAAAGACAGAGCCCCAGATTTGCATTCCTTCTCTCTCCTCTCAACCTTATTGTGTGACCCTTGAACATGCCATGTATCCTTCAGGACTTATAAAGAATAAATCTTGTTCTTCAAAGTTGCCTGATGGTTTTGCCTAGGTGCATCCTGCACCTATGCACCTATAATAATAACCACAAGGGCTGGTGTAGCCACAGCATTGGCCCTGATGAATAGGGGGATGTCTGTGGGATTTTCTTTCCTGGGTGTTCTTTGGAAGGAATGATGCTAAAGCTGAAACTCCAGTACTCTGGCGACCTCATGCGAAGAATTGACTCATTGGAAAAGACTCTGATGCTGGGAGGAATTGGGGGCAGGAGAAGAAAGGGACAACAGAGGATGAGATGGCTGGATGGCATCACCGACTCAATGGACGTGAGTTTGAGTGAACTCTGGGGGTTGGTGATGGACTGGGAGGCCTGGCATGCTGCAATTCATGGGGCGGCAAAGAGTCGGACAAAACTGAGCGACTGAACTGAACTGAACTGAACTGAAATATGGCCTAGGTCAGTGCCTCAGGCTTTCCAGCAAGGAACATCACTGTCAATAAGCTAGGATTGACTATAGGGGCTTTACAGGTGGCTATAGTGGTAAAGAATCTCCCTGCCCATGTATGTCTGTATGTGTGTATACAAATTTAATATGTATCATGCATTTCTTAGATTAGAAGCAAAAATGAGACACTTCCAAATGCAAGAAATCCATGAAAACAAACAAGCACATGAAAAGATATTCAACATTGCTAATCACTAGGCAGATTAAATCAAAACCAAATGAGATATCATCTCACACCCATTAGGATACTTACTATTTTTTAAAAAAAGAAAATAATAAATGTTGGTAAAGATGTGTAAGAATTAGAACTCCTGTGCACTGTCGGTGGGAAGACAAAATAGTGCAACCACAATGGATAACAGTACAACAGTGTCTCAAAAAATAAAATAAAATACTATATAAAATATTTAGCAATTCCATTTCTTGATATTGAACTGAAACCAGGGTCTTAAAAACTGTTTGCACACTTTTTTTTCACAGCAGCTTACCCAGCAGCCATATTGGTTTCTAACAATCAAAATATAAAGGCAACACAAACACCTCTCAAGAGATAAATGAATAAACAAAGTGTAGTACATACATACAATGGAACATTGCTTAACCATGAAAGGAAAGCCATTTTGACACATTAGAACTCTGATGAGTCTTGCCAAAATCAAGCTAAGTGAAGTCAGTGAAAACAGAAAATGTAATTCTATTTCTATAGATACCTAAGTATTCAAGTTCGTAGAGACAGAGTTGAGGGGTGGATGTCAGGGACTAGAGAAAGGGGGAAATAAGAAGTCACTTAATGAGTATAGTTTGAATTTCGCAAAATGAAAAAGTTCTGGAGATTGTTTTCATATAACACTACTGAAATGTGCAATTAAAAATGGTTAACTTGGCAAATTTTATGTTATATCTACTCCACCAATATTTAAAAAGAAACAGAGAACTGAATGAATGTGAGCACGAGAAACCTACAGTGCTGTGTAGGTATAAGATGCTTGTTTAACAGGTGTTTAAATTCCTAGAAGGGATAAAAATTATGTGTCAGAACATTAAAGGCAAATTGAACTGGGCCCCCTATATAAAAATAGTAGTGTAGAAATGGTAGTCCTTTTAGAAAAAAACAGAAACTAATTGAAAAAATAAAACAGATTTTAAAGATTCAAAATACAATATTATTTATCAGCATTCATAATCAAGCATTTTATTTGAAAGACATGTAAAATACTTACAAGATGTGGGTTCCTTTTTCTTTATAATACTTTCAGAATTACTACAATGTATATATTCATAAATGTGATTTTACATACAGAAAATCAAATTTTATAAATGTTCATAAAATGTATGGTTGTCTTTTGTGTGAGAAAGTACTCCATTAAAATGTTGAATTTACCTATAGACACTATCTTTAATATATTTTAATATTTTTTAAAAATCAAAGCAATAAGAAAGTCATCTATGTTTCTATTATTTTCATTTGTTATTTACCATTGAAATAACCTATATAAGAAAGAAAAAATTGAGTACTGCTTACCCCTGTAAAACTCAGGAGCTAATCCACCTGTAATTTGTAATCAGCTCTTCTATATCTGGACAGATTCAATCAAGCATGGCCCATGTAGTGCTGTATTTTTTACTATTGAAAATATCCATGTATAAGTGGACATGCAGTTTTACTCCTTTGTTCAAGTGTTAACTGTATTAACAAGGATTTATACACAATTTCTTATGTTGATGCATGAAGTTTTTCCATTGTTACTAATCTGTTGTTTTTCACTTTATGAAAAATGTATTTGCTTCAGGAAGCTTATATAAAATAAATGAAATGATGAAATATTTGTACAGTCCCTGGAGTCACATAGAGTCGGACACAGCTGAGTAATTTTCCTTCAAGAGATAATTTGAATGAATCATCATAATATTTGATCCTTTGTTAAAAACTGATTATTCACATTGGGAGTTTAATATACACACGGTATGACTATTTTTAACAAATGCTCTGGAAAAATACATTTTAAGTTTTGGAAATTTAAATATAATTCTACTGTATAATTAGACACCTTAAAGTGGTAAAGAAAAAAGAAAATTACCAAGAAAGCAGCTGATTCCTCTAATTAGAAATGATGGCTCCCTCTTTCCAAATAATAATAATAATCCAAAAGTAAATTTTCAGGCTAATAAAATGGAAAACTTGCAGTCATGTCTTGACAAAATGTGCCATATCATTTCATGGTTAAACAAACAGCAATATCAAAGTCTATTCATGACAACCAAGGTTTCCGTTTATAAGCAACATGGTTCTAAACTGTTTAAATTAATATATTTAATTTAATAATTGCCTAGTATATTTCTCTTGTCACTAAAAACCAAACAACATACTCTTTTTGTTAAGCCTCCTTCAAACATAGATGTAAATTGCTTCTCTTTCCCCATTTGCGATTATGCTTTCTGTTAACAAACTATATATTTTTTCTCTTAGTTTCAACTAACTTTATGCTATTATTCCTTATAGACAATGATGATTCATTGAAATAACGGAAGAGGTTAAATTTTCCCCCGAAATGAAAGAATGTTGAAGTAGAACTGCTCCTTCAGCTAAAAAACATAGTACAAACTTTAGTTTAAAATGTCTATAGAGTTTGAAGCATTATCTGCTGGTTATCACATATGGTGCCTATGCAAATTTCCTTGAGCAGATGTTTAGAAGGTACTAAAACCCTCAGTTCAGTTCAGTTCAGTCTCCCAGTCCTGTCCTACTCTTTGCAACCCCATGAATTGCAGCACTCCAGGACTCCCTGTCCATCACAAACTCCCGGAGTTCATCCAAACTCATGTCCATGGAGTTGGTGTTGCCATCCAGCCATCTCATCCTCTGTCGTCCCCTTCTCCTCCTGCCCCCAATCCCTCCCAGCATAGGGTCTTTTCCAATGAGTCAGCTCTTTGCATGAGGTGGCCAAAGTATTGGAGTTTCAGCTTCAGCATCAGTCCTTCCAATGAACACCCAGGACTGGTCTCCTTTAGAATGGGCTGGTTGGATCTCCTTGCAGTCCAAGGGACTCTCAAGAGTCTTCTCCAGCACCACAGTTCAAAAGCATCAATTCTTTGGTGCTCAGCTTTCTTCATAGTCCAACTCTCACATCCATACATGACCACTGGAAAAATCATAGCCCTGACCAAATGGACCTTTGTTATCAAAATAATGTCTCTGCTCTTTAATATGCTATCTAGGTTGGTCATAACTTTCCTTCCAAGGAGTAAGCATCTTTTAATTTCATGGCTGCAGTCACCATCTACAGTGATTTTGGAGCCCCAAAAAATAAAGTCTACACTGTTTTCATTGTTTCCCCATCTATTTTCCATGAAGTGATGGGACCATATGCCATGATCTTCGTTTTATGAATGTTGAGCTTTAAGCCAACATTTCCACCCTCCTCTTTAACTTTCATCAAGCCACTCTTTAGTTCCTCTTCACTTTCTGCCATAAGGATGGTGTCATCTGCATGTTTGAGATTATTGATATTTCTTCGGGGAATGTTTATTACAGCTTGTGCTTCTTCCAGCCCAGCATTTCTCATGATGTACTCTGCATATAAGTTAAATAAGCAGGGGGAATATATACAGCCTTGATGTACTACTTTCCCTGTTTGGAACCAGTCTGTTGTTCCATGTCCAGTTCTAACTGTTGCTTCCTGACCTGCATACAGGTTTCTCAAGAGGCAAGTCAGATGGTCTGGTATTCCCATCTCTTTCAGAATTTTCCACAGTTTATTGTGATCCACATAGTCGAAGGCTTTGGCATAGTCAATAAAGCAGAAACAGATGGTTTTCTGGAACTCTCTTGCTTTTTCAACGATCCAGCTTATTTTGGCAATTGATCTCTGGTTCCTCTGCCTTTCCTAAAATCACCTTGAACATCAGGGAGTCCACGGTTCATGTATTGCTGAAGCCTGATTTGGAGAATCTTGAGCATTACTTTACTAGAGTGTGAGATGAGTGCAATTGTGTGGTAGTTTGAGCATTCTTTGACATTGCCTTTCTTTGAGATTGGAATGAAAACTGACCTTTTCCAGTCCTGTGGTCACTGCTGAGTTTTCCAAATTTTGCTGACATATTATGTGCACCACTTTCATAGCATCATCTTTCAGGATTTGAAAGAGCTCAACTGGAATTGCATCACCTCCACTAGCTTTGCTTGTAAAGATGCTTTCTAAAGTCCACTTGACTTCACATTCCTGGATGTTTGGCTCTAGCTGAGTGATCACACTATCATGATTATCCGGGTCGTGAAGATCTTTTTTGCACAGCTCTTCTGTGTATTCTTGCAACCTCTTCTTAATATCTTCTGCTTCTCTTAGGTCCATACCATTTCTGTCCTTTATCGAGGCCATCTTTGCATGAAATGTTCCCTTGGTATCTCTAATTTTCTTGAAGAGATCTCTAGTCTCTTCCATTTTGTTATTTTCCTCTATCTCTTTGCATTGTTTGCTGAGAAAGGCTTTCTTATCTCTACTTGCTATTCTTTGGAACTCTGCATTCAGATGCTTATATCTTTCCTCTTCTTTGCTTTTCACTTCTCTTCTTTTCAAAGCTATTTGTAAGGCTTCCTCAGACAGCCATTTTGATTTTTTGCATTTCTTTTCCATGGGGATGGTCTTGATCCCTATCCTCTGTACAATGTCATGAACCTCCATCCATATTTCATCCAGCATTCTATCTATCAGATCTAGCCCCTTAAATCTATTTCTCACTTCCACTGTATACTCATAAGGGATTTGATTTAGGTCATAAATGAATGGTCTAGTGGTTTTCCCTACTTTCTATCATTTAAGTCTGAATTTGGCAATAAGGAGTTTATGATCTGAGCCACAGTCAGCTCCCAGTCTTTTTTGCTGACTGTGTAGAGCTTCTCCATTTGTGGCTGGAAATAATATAATCAGTCTGATTTCAGTGTTGATCATCTGGTGATGTCCATGTGTAGAGCCTTCGCTTGTGTTGTTGGAAGAGGGTATTTGCTATGACCATTGCGTTCTCTTGGCAAAACTCTTATTAGTCTTTGCCCTGCTCCATTCCACATTCCAAGGCCAAATTTGGCTGTTATTCCAGGTTTTTCTTGACTTCCTACTTTTGCATTCCATTCCCCTATATGAAATGGGCGTTTTTGAGGGGGTGTTAGTTTTAAAAGGTCTTGTAGGTCTTCATAGAACCTTTCAACTTTAGCTTCTTCAGCATTACTGGTTGGGGCATAGGCTAGGATCACTGTGATATTGAATGGTTTGCCTTGCAAATGAACAAAGATCATTCTGTCGTTTTTGAGATGGCATCCAAGTACTGCATTTCAGACTCTTTTGTTGACCATGATGGCTACTCCATTTCTTCTAAGGGATTCCTGCCTGCAGTATTAGATATAATCGTCATCTGAGTTAAAGTCACCCATTCCAGTCCATTTTAGTTCACTGATTCCTAGAATGTCAATGTTCACTCTTGTCATCTCATTTGACCACTT
The DNA here is from genome assembly GCF_023091745.1 of Budorcas taxicolor. NCBI lineage: Eukaryota > Metazoa > Chordata > Mammalia > Artiodactyla > Bovidae > Budorcas > Budorcas taxicolor. The sequence continues at coordinate 48,122,346 of NC_068929.1, read as the reverse complement.
CCAATTTGCCTTGATTCATGGACCTAACATACAGGTTCCTATGCAGTATTACTCTTTATGGCATCAAACATTGTTTCTATCACCAGTCCCATCCACAACTGGATATTGATTTTGCTTTGGCTCCATCACTTCATTCGCTCTGGAGTTATTTCTCCATTGATCTCCTGTAGCATATTGGGCACCTACTGACCTGGGGAGTTCCTCTTTCAGTATCCTATCATTTTGCCTTTTCATACATAATAATATAATATCTATATTATCCATTGAGATATATCTCATTATACATAATAAACAAACCCATGTATACTTTCAGTGTATGATAACAACCTGGTGAAATAATTGCACATATCTGTATATTTTAGATATTACCTTAATTATCAATTTTGTATTATTTCTTGTTTGGGCAATGTTCATTAGTAAAGCAAAATATTGCAGCATTCCAAGATATAATGTATACTAGCAATATTTAAAATATTAGAAAACTATTGATAGAACTCATTCACAATTTACAAAATAATCAAAATTTCTGTTGCTATTTCTTCTGGTGAAGGGGTTTCCCTGGTGGCTAGGATGGTAAAGAATCTGCCGGCAATGCAGGAGTGAAAGTGCAAGTCTCTCAATCCCTTCCCACTGTTTGTGACCCCACGGACCATAGAGTCCATGGAATTCTCCAGGCCAGAATACTGGAGTGGGTAGGCAAGTGAGTAGAAAGGCTTTTCCCTTCTCCAGGGGATCTTCCAAACCCAGGGATTAAACCCACGTCTCCCACATTGCAGGCAGATTCTTTATCAGCTGAGTCACAAGGGAAGCCCAAGAATATTGGAGTAGGTAGCCTATCTCTTTTCCAGGAGATCCTCCTGACCCAGGAATTGAACCGGGGTCTCCTGCATTACAGGTATATTCTTTACCAACTGAGCTATCAGGAAACCAGAAGACCCAGGTTCAATACCTGGGTTGGGACAATCCTTGGAGAAGGGAGTGGTAATCCACTCTGATATCCTTGCCTAGAAAATTCCAAGGACACAGGTGCTTGGCAGGCTATAATCAATAGCTGCCTACAATTTTTTTCTGCTTTTTGCTTTTAAATTTATAAACCTTCTGTGTCAACCAGAAATATCAATTAAATATATAATTTTTAGTGATATTTTGGTAGATGTCACACTTATTCTTTAACACATTATTCCCATTTTAACACAGGCACATTGATGTTCACACTTCCCAGCACTTTTTTAGTTGTCAGTGCTGCTATGGAAAGAACATGTCCTTCTAAAATTCATATGTTCAAATCTTAACCCTTAATATGATGATATTAGGAGATGGGGCCTTTGGTAAGTGGTTAAGTTATGAAAATGGAGCTCTCTTGAGTAGGATTCAGTTCAGTTTAGTTCAGTCACTCAGTCGTGTCCGACTCTTTGCAACCCCATGAATTGCAGCACTCCAGGCCTCCCTGTCCATCACAAACTCCCAGAGTTCACTCAAACTCACATCCATTGAGTTGGTGATGCCATCCAGCCATCTCATCCTCTGTTGTCCCCTTCTCCTCCTGCCCCCAATCCCTCCCAGCATCACAGTCTTTTCCAATGAGTCAAATCTTTGCATGAGGGAGCAAAAGTAGTGGAGTTTCAGCTTTAGTATCAGTCCTTCCAAAGAACACCCAGTGCTGATCTCCTTTAGAATGGACTGGTTGGATCTCCTTGCAGTCCAAGGGACTCTCAAGAGTTTTCTCCAACACCACAACTCAAAACCATCAATTCTTTAGCACTCAGATTTCTTCACAGTCTAAGTCTCACATCCACACATGACCACTGGAAAAACCATAGCCTTGACTAGATGGACCTTTGTTGGCAAAGTAATGTCTCTGCTTTTCAATATGCTATCTAGGTTGGTCATAACTTTCCTTCCAAGGAGTAAGCGTCTTTTAATTTCATGGCTGCAGTTACCATCTGCAGTGATTCTGGAGACCAAAAAATAAAGTTTGACAGTGTTTCCACTGTTTGCCCATCTATTTCCTATGAAGTGATGGGACCAGATATCATGATCTTCATTTTCTGAATGTTGAGCTTTAAGCCAACTTTTTCACTCTCCTGTTTCACTTTCATCAAGAGGCTTTTTAGTTCCTCTTCACTTTCTGCCATATCATCTGCATATCTGAGGTTATTGATATTTCTCCCGGCAATCTTGATTCCAGCTTGTGTTTCTTCCAGTCTAGCGTTTTTCACGATGTACTCTGCATATAAGCTAAATAAGCAGTGTGACAATATACAGCCTTGATGTACTACTTTTCCTGTTTGGAACCAGTCTGTTGATCCATGTCCAGTTCTAACTGTTGCTTCCTGACCTGCATATAGGTTTCTCAAGAGGCAAGTCAGATGGTCTGGTATTCCCATCTCTTTCAGAATTTTCCACAGTTTTTTATGATCCACACAGTCAAAGGCTTTGGCGTAGTCAATAAAGCAGAAACAGATGTTTTTCTGGAACTCTCTTGCTTTTTCAATGATCCAGCTTATGTTGGCAATTTGATCTCTGGTTCCTCTGCCTTTCCTAAAATCACCTTGAACATCTGGAATTTCATGGTTCATGTATTGCTGAAGCCTGGTTTGCAGAATTTTGAGCATTACTTTACTAGAGTGTGAAATGAGTGCAATTGTGTGGTAGTTTGAGCATTCTTTGACATTGCCTTTCTTTGAAATTGGAATGAAAACTGACCTTTTCCAGTCCTGTGGCCACTGCTGAATTTTCCAAATTTGCTGGCATATTGAATGCAGCACTTTCACAGCATTATCTTTGAGAATTTGAAATAGCTCAACTGGAGTTCCATCACCTCCACTAGCTTTGCTTGTAGTGATGCTTTCTAAGTGTCACTTGACTTCACACTCCAGGATGTCTTGCTCTAGGTGAGTGATCACACCATCATGATTATCTGGGTCATGAAGATCTTTTTTGTACAATTCTTCTGTGTATTCTTGCCACCTCTTCTTAATATATTTTGCTTCTATTAGGTCCATACCATTTCTGTCCTTTATTGAGCCCATCTTTGCATGAAATGTTCCCTTTGTATCTTTAATTTTCTTGAAGAGATCTCTAGTCTTTCCCATTCTGTTGCTTCCCTCTATTTCTTTGCATTGATTGCTGAGGAAGGCTTTCTTACCTCTTCTTGCTGTTCTTTGGAATACTGCATTCAGATGGATTAGTGCCTTTATAACAGAACCCTGAGAAAACTCTCTCAATCTTTCAATCCTGTGAGGAATAAGCAGCAAGGAACATCATCATTGAGGCTGGGAACATGTTTTAATGTAATGCTGTGACAAAATGTTATTTTTATTGTCTTGAGCTGAACTGGCAGTATGAGATATATTTCCTGTATATCTCAGAAAGGGATAAATGTTAGAAAAAAGAAGTTTAGGTGGAAAAAAATACTGGTTACTATAGGCTGCATCTTACAAAATATTACCCAAAAAAATAAGCTCAGGGAAAAATGGGGAGAGGAGGTGCCAATTTGTAAGTAGAAATGAAAGTGAATAAAGACACAATAAACGTTTAGAGACTTGCAAGTTCAGAATAGCTGACTTCTGTTAGTCTCCAAAGGGGCTTCCCAGGGGGCACCAGTGGTAAAGAACCCACCTGCCAATGCAGGAGATATAAAGAGATGGAGGTTCGAACTCTGGGTTAGGAAGATACCCTGGAGGAGGGCATGGCAACCCACTCCAGCATTCTTCCCTGGTGAATCTCATGGACAGAAGAGCCTGGTGGGCTACAGTTCATAGGGTCAGAAAGAGTCAGAGACGACTGAAGCCACTTAGCATGCACACATTTTAGTCCTCAAAAAGTAAGCAATGAGATATAAGTGAGTTTTCAATGACAAAAATATTTCAGTCTAATACATGCTTGAATTGCAAGGCTTTGTTCAAGGGCTAGTGCCAAGTAAAGTGCTTAATGGGTGAAAATACTCCATGTAAAGTTTAGATCAAGGATATTGTACTTGTTTTCTATGGCTGCTGTAACAAAGTACCACAGTCTGAGTGATTTGCGCCAAAATTTTCTTCTCCCACAGTTCTAGAGCTAGAACTCTGAAGTCAACAAAGTGTCAATAAGATTGATTTCTTCTGTTGACTCTGAGGGATAACATGTTCCCAGGCCTTTCTCCCACTGCTGGTGTTGCATAACAATCCTTAGCAAGCAGATGCATCACTCAATCTGCCCCATTCCCACATGTCATTATCCCTGTGTATCTGTGTGTCTTTGTCTCTTCTTATAAGGACATTGGTGATTAAATTTATGGCCAATCCTAAATCTTATGGCCTCTCTTTTATTTTTAATCAGCTGAGTATTTTATTTTTAATCAGCTGAGTATGTCTGTTCCTTCTTTTTTATAATATTATTATGCTTTTTTTTTTTTTTTTTGGCTGTTCACTTTTCTCTATTTGTGGTGAATAATTATTTCCTGTCCCTAATACATGGCTCTAATGTTTATACTGTCTTGTTCTTTAACAGTTTATTTGCTTTACATCACTGCTTAAATAAACTATCACAAAATTAGTACCTTAAAATAACACAGATTTATAATCTGACAGTTCTGGCGTTTGAAACTTCTAAAATCAAGTGGTTGGCAGGGTGATCTTCCTCTCAGGTGCTCTAGGAAAGACTACATCCTTGCTTTATTCAGCTGCTAGAGGTTGCCTAAATTCCTTGGCTCATGGCTCCACATCACTCCGACTTCTGCTTCTTCCTTTTTCCTGACTCTTACCCTTCTGATTTCCCTTGATAAGGACACTTTGGATTATACTGGCCGTACCCTGACAAGCCAAAATAATCTCCCCCATTTCAGCCTTAATATAACCGCATCTTCTAGATCGCTTTGTGTAAGAGAATATATTCACAGGTTTTAGAGATTAGAAGGTAGACATCTCTGGTGTGTGTGGGAGGGACTATTCTACTTACTGAAAATACAATCTCATAGAATTGGGTCTTCAGATGAACAAGCTGTGGTACAGTCGATTCTAAATATCTGAGCATATTCTGTTTATGGTACTAGGTACTTCCGGTGCCTTTTTGCTATGCTGTTTTTACATATGTTGAGAAATTGGAAGATGTTGTATCAGTGTTTCATTCTCTTTTTTGAAATTCAGCACTTGTCTTTGCCTTAGACTTTCTCAGTTATCTTTATGAAAATGTACATTTTAAATTTTTCCAGTTTTTTTAGATATAATTTATATAAAACATAGTGCAAGTTTAAGATGCACAGTATGTTTATTTAATGCTTTTATGCATTTATGGATTGCTAAATCATTACTACCTTAGTACTAGCTACCACCTGCATCAAGTTACTTAATTACCATTTCCTTTCTGTGGTAAGAACATTTAAGATTTTTCTTAGCAACTTTCAGGTATATAAACAGTATCATTAAATATAGTCACTATGATGTACATTGTAACTCTAACAAATGTCAATTTTAAGCATGCTAATATTCAAAATAAAAATGGTATGTGATATAAAAATTAAAGGCATAATTTAGGAGCAGAAATAAAAATATTGAATATATTCTGAGGGATTTCCCTAACTATTGATTAAAGGAAAATCTGATTAGCAAGAAAAAGAAAATATTTTGCTTAATTGTGACATTCTCAAAAAATGCTAGTATCTTTTAGAGAGAACCCTCAGGAAAGTGTACTTTAAATTTGCCTACACTATTCCAATATTGGTTTAGAAAATAAGATTATGTGGTCAATAACTTCTGAAGTAAATAAGAAATGTCTATAACTTTTGATAACTTTCCCATCGTATAAATATTCTAAAGTATTTAGAAATAAAAAAATTTAATGACTCTGTCATAAGCATTATATCTTTTCTCTCATCTGCTTATGAAATACTATTGAATCTTTAAAGTTTTTTTCTTAAGTTTTGACAGACTTATAGTTATCAATACTACTAGGTGATTAATCTAAGAAAAACCTGAGCTAAATTGTCCGTGACATATTAATAAAAGTTATGCCAAAACATGAATTGTGTAAGCTAAAGTTTTATTCATCTCTCTTGGTCAGAAAACAAAAGCTTTTCTTTCTTGTTTCTCTTAACTCTGAACCATGATTTACATCAGGTAACATTTGAAGCTATAAAGGAAAACAAAATAAGTTGTTGTGCTTTACAAATATAAAGATTTTTTTTTTAAATGCTGGCTTCATGCATATGCATTCACATCCTGGAGTCTCTCAGTGAGATCAATCTCCTGGACACCAGATTGAAGCGCAAATGGCTCCATGGCAAGTCGCTATACCATGGCCTCCAGGGAAATACTCAAGGAGAATACTGGAGGATCCTGTTGAAGATCCGTGGTGGTAACGATTCACTGATGATGGCTGGCTCCCTGCTGTCCACTTGCCAGCAAGTAGCAATGCCAGAAAAAGGCTAGGAGAATGTCTTTCTGTTTCTAGAAAATCCACAAAACAGCCACAGAGGAGTCCCAGTGCAGACCATCCTGAGAGCCTTAGCTCCATCCTATGCCTCCTGCTGCTAATCCTTTCATCATGCTTGTACTAAAGGACCTGTTCAGTTGCCATCTCTCTCTGGATGTTTTTTCTCCCCACCTCTTACAGTAGATAATCTACTCACTTCAGTAGATTTTTTAAAAAATGTTTTCTGATTCTTGTAATCAAATGACTCTTCACATCAAGTGACCAAAGTGTTGGAGTTTCAACTTCAGCATCAGTCCTTCCAATGAATATTCAGGACTGATTTCATTTAGGATTGACTGGTTTGATTTCCTTGCAGTCCAAGGGATTCTCAGGAATCTTCTCCAACACCACAGTTCAAAAGCATCAATTCTTAGGTGCTCAGATTTCTTTATAGTCCAACTCTCACATCCATACCTGACTACTGGAAAAACCATAACTTTGACTAGATAGTAAGTTTATGAAGTTTTAAATGGCTTCTGGAAAGCACATAAAAAGTTGAAAACATAATCCCCCCAAAATGGTCAATCATAAACTAAAAGAAGTCACTAACATAAAACTTTCATTTTTTAAAAACCAACAAATAAATGTCTGTAATAAAACAAAGCAGACTCACAGATGTAGAGAACAAACTGCAGGTTATCAGTAGAGGGGGAGGGTATTAAGAGACACAAACTAATATGTGTAAAATAAATAAGAAGGGGCTTCCCTGGTGGGTCAATGGTAAAGAATACACTTGCCAGTGCAGGAGACATGGGTTGGATCCATGATCTGAGAGGATCCCTCATGCCTTGGAACAGCTAAGCCTGAGTGCTTCAGCTATTGAACTTGTGCCGTAGAGCCAGGGAGATGAAACTTCTGAACCCATTTGCTTCAACTACTGAAGCTTGTGAGGCCCTAGAGCCAGTGCTCTGCAACAAGAGAAGCTACTGCAATGAGAAGCTCTCTCACCACAGCTAGAGAGTAGTCCCCACTCGCCACAACTAGAGGAAAGCCTGTGCAGCAACAAAGACCCACCCTAGCCAAAAAGAAAGAAAGAAAGAAGCAATAAGGGTGTATTGTACATTACAGGGAGATATAGCCATTATTTTGTAGTAATTCTAAACAAAGTATAATTTATAAACATATTGAACCCTAGATCATACACCTGAAACTAATATAGTATTGCCTGTCAGTTAGACTTTAATAGATATAAGTAAAAATAAAAGAAATTATATTTTTGCCATGAACAATTCACTCTGAGAATTGTTTTGGGTGTAGAAATGAATGGATTTTTGCAGGTTGGAAAGGATAATGACAGTAAGCTAACAACAGCCATATAGTGAAGCAAGTGCTCCAAAAACACTACCTTCCAGATGCCATGGGACACATTAAGGGAGTGCTAGGCCAAACCTCCAAGAGGGACGAACGTTTTCCTGATTAGAATGGCAGTTCAGTTCAATTCAGTCGCTCAGTCGTTTCTGACTCTTTGTGACCCCATGAACCGCAGCACACCAGACCTCCCTGTCCATCACCAACTCCCAGAGTCCATCCAAACCCATGTCTATTGAGTCGGTGATGCCATCCAACCATCTCATCCTCTGTCGTCCCCTTCTCCTCCTGCCCTCAATCTTTCCCAGAATCAGGATCTTTTCCAGTGAGTCAGCTCTTCTCATCAGGTGGCCAAAGTATTGGAGTTTCAGCTTCAACATCAGTCCTTCCAATGAACACCCAGAACTGATCTCCTTTAGGATGGACTGGTTGGATCTCCTTGCAATCCAAGGGACTCTCAAGAGTCTTCTCCAACACCACAGTTCAAAAGCATCAATTCTTCAGCGCTCAGCTTTCTTTATAGTCCAACTCTCACTTTGCAAATTAATCTTAATCTGATAGTTAATCAGTTATAGGAAATAAGAGATACTGGAAGGTGAATAAATAGAATTTTCTGAGACTGATGTTAATGTAATATAATTGAGTTATGTAAGTAGAGATGGGTTTCCCAGGTGGATCAGTGGTAAAGAATCTGCCTGCCAATACAGGAGATGCAGGTTCCATCCCTAGGTCAGAGAGATCCCCTGGAGAAAGAAATAGCAACCCATTCCAGTCGTCTTGCATGGGAAATTCCATGGACAGAGAAGGATGGTGGGCTACAGTTCATGGGGTCACAGAGAGTTGGATACAACTTGGCAACTAAACAACTGCAACAAGTGGAGATATCTGGCATTAAGGAACATGAAGGAGGAAGGAAAAATAAAGAAAGCATCATATCTTGTAAGCTATATTCATTCACTATGATATGATATAAATACCTGAAAGGCCACTTTCCTTTCACTAAAACATGAATGATCTGGACAAATAAATTCACTGACCCTGCCCAGCAGCCCAAGAGAATGCAAAATGAGAAGGATCTGAGGGCTAGCTCCCAAGTTGATAATACAGAATAAAACTTCATCTATAATACTCATAAATATTGTCCATTAACCACATGAATCCATCATCACATAGGTTCCTAAATAAACATCCAGATTTGGGGGCAAATCTATCAAACCTACTGTATAATATTTTAAGGCATTAGACCAAAACACCAACACTTTTTACCAAGCAGTTTAGTTCCCTCATAACTCAGATGGTAAAGAATCTGCCTACAATGCAGGAGACCCGAGTTTGATCCCTGGGTTAGGAAGATCCCTTGGAGATAGGAATGATCACCCACACTAGTTTTCTTGCTTGGAGAATTCCATGCAGAGAGGAGGTTTTGGGCTACAGTCTATAGGGTATCAAAGAATCAGACACAACTGACAGACTAATACTTTCACTTTAATTGATTATGCATAAAAATATGTAAGTTTAACTTTATAAACTTATTTATGCAAATAATGCTTCAGTTCATTTCAGTCGCTCAGTCATGTCCGACTCTTTGCGACCCCATGAATCGCAGCACACCAAGGCTCCTTGTCCATCATCAACTCTCAGAGTTCACTCAGACACACGTCCATCGAGTCAGTGATGCCATCCAGCCATCTCATCCTCTGTCATCCTCTTCTCCTCCTGCCCCCAATCGCTCCCAGCATCAGAGTCTTTTCCAATGAATCATCTCTTTGCATGAGGTGGCCAAAGTACTGGAGTTTCAGCTTTAGCATCATTCCTTCCAAAGAAATCCCAGGGCTGATCTCCGTCAGAATGGACTGGTTGGATCCCCTTGCAGTCCAAGGGACTCTCAAGAGTCTTCTCCAACACCACAGTTCAAAAGCATCAATTCTTCGACACTCAACCTTCTTCACAGTCCAACTCTCACATCCATACATGACCACAGGAAAAACCATAGCCTTGACTAGACAGACATTTTTTGGCAAAGTAATGTCTCTGCTTTTCAATAGCTATCTAGGTTGGTCATAACTTGCCTTCCAAGGAGTAAGCGTCTTTTAATTTCATGGCTGCAATCACCATCTGCAGTGATTCTGGAAACCAAAAAAATAAAGTCTGACACTGTTTCCACTGTTTCCCCATCTATTTCCCATGAAGTGATGGGACCAGATGTCATGATCTTCGTTTTCTGAATGTTGAGCTTTAAGCCAACTTTTTCACTCTCCACTTTCACTTTCATCAAGAGGCTTTTTAGTTCCTCTTCACTTTCTGCCATAAGGGTGGTGTCATCTGCATATCTGAGGTTATTGATATTTCTCCCGGCAATCTTGATTCCAGCTTGTGCTTCTTCCATCCCAGCGTTTCTCATGATGTACTCTGCATATAAATTAAATAAGCAGGGTGGCAATATACAGCCTTGACTTACTCCTTTTCCTATTTGGAACCAGTCTCTTGTTCCATGTCCAGTTCTAACTGTTGCTTCCTGACCTGCATACTGGTTTCTCAAGAGGCAGGTCAGGTGGTCTGTTATTCCCATCTCTTTCTGAATTTGCTTATTTATGCATAAATGCTTATTTATGAAAATGATATCTTTCTATTAAACAACACAATTTTACAGATGCTAAGTAAACTATGTGAACAACAACAGTTCAAATACAGAAATGAAAATCAGAATCAGACAAAACACAAACAATTGCAATTATTTTGGCATCTTGAAAACAGCCCCAGAAAGAATAATTTCAGGTTTGATATTTGTTATAGTTGTCTCCAAGAGCATATTTAATATCAAATGTGTTAGTCAGGGATAAATTGTAGTACTTTAATTTCATTATATCTGATTATATCTCTTAGGTATCTGTGTATTAGCCTGTTAATCCCAGTAATAGGAGTTAGGTATCTTAGTCATATTATACAACAGTCTTCACTCTCCTCAAAGAACATGGTAGGTAATATATCACATTATATTTGTCTTAAGTATTAACACATACATTATGGACTAAATGAGGTATATAATATAATGTTTCAAAATATATATAGACTAGGACTGTAATTACTTTGATGCCAAAGTGTTCTTTGCCATCAGATAAATTTGTCTTTGTTTTTCTCTTTGTTTTCTTCTTCTGTAGAGAAGAATAGAGTGCTACCTCTTACAAAATTGCTGTGAAAACTAAAGTACAAAGAGGGATGAGTTCCTGGCAAATCATACCCACCCAATCAGTGCATATTATCTAGTACATGACGCACACACACATACATTAGTTATAAAGGTGAGTAAATGGATTGTCCCAGACGTTTACAGTTTGCAGCACACTTTAGTTTTAAATAATTGTTGGCCAGTAAAAACATGTACTATTTATCACCTACAATATTTGAAATACAAATTTCCAATAAAAAAAATCTAAGCAGATAAGTTCATCTGCATGCTGAATTATGTCCTACTCTTTGTGGCTCCACAGACTGTAGCCCACCAAGCTCCTCTGTCCATGGGATTTTCCTGGCAAGAATATTGGAATGGATTGCCATTTTCTGCTCCAGAGGTTCTTCACGACCCAGGGATTGAACCAATGCTTCTTGTGCCTCCTGAACTGGCAGGCAGATTCTTTGCCACTGCACCATCTGGGAAGCCCAAGGTCACCTAGTTTTTTATTAATAATATATGTACTTATATATATAATATGTATGCTAGAATTATTGATTATAATATAAAATAGTACAGTATCATGCATCAGTAGTGAATCAGGCCCTAAATAATATACATATTTTCTTTTCATTAAATGTTTGCCTATATTCATTATTTGAAATAAAACAATTGGTGTTATACAAGTTTAATAGTATAATAAAATATTATATTTTCATGAAGCAATCAAATATAACTAGACAGCAAATAAACAAATTTAAGGTTTAAAAATCTAATTCTATTCAAATACATTTTTTATAATAACTCAAGATCATTTGTTGAGTTTATATGATGTAAATATATATATGTATATATAAACATATGCATTTATTAAATATATATATATATGTCTGTGTGTGCAGGTAGACACCAATGCAGTCCACAGTAATTGGCATTGATCTTTCCATTGAAAGACTGCTGATTTATAAAATTATATCTTTTTATTAAACAACACAGTTTTACAGATGTTAAGTAAACTATGTGAACAATAGTAGCTTAAAGACAGATATAAAAATCAGAATCAGACAAAACACAAAAATTGCAATTATCTTGGCATCTTGAAAACAGCCCCAGAAATATTAATTTCACATGTGATATTTTGTTACAGTTGTCTCCAAGAACATATTTAATACCAAATGTGTTAGGGATAAATTGTAGTACTTCAATTTCATTTACTGGAACTAGTAAAATGAGTATGGAAATTGGCTTTCAAAAGTACTGAAATGAGAGGCTTATAAAAGATTGGAAGTCTCTGTATTGCTTACATGTTAATTTAGCGATGCATCTTGATTATATGATATAATAGGAAGAATAATTACCATTAACTCAACTAATATTAGAATCTAATCCATGATGTTAACTTCCTGCCACACCACTCATACTTGCTTCTCTCCAAACTTCTATTATGTCCATTTTTCAAGATTCAAATGGTGACAAATTACACCAACCACTAGAGTCCTGACTTGAAATCAGCAAATTAGCGCCTGTATGATATAAGTGCCAGTGTTAGAAAATAATTTGCAGGCTCCCAGAACATTGTTTCACACTTTGAGTTTATTAAACTCAAAACAAAACTAAACAACTCTTATTAAGATACTCATCAAACATATAATTTATCTCTTTAAAATTTCCTTTCAGATAATCCATTGCTTAAATCCTGATTTTGATGATTATGATGCCACATTCAAAAAGTTCATGCAAATAGTCTCATTATGCTTTAAATAGGCAGTGTTTTTTTGCTTATTAAAATGGTTAGGCATTGTCTTAATTCATTCAGGCTACAATAACAAAATATTAATACCACAGACTGGGTGGCCTGTAAACAGTAAACATTTCTTTCTCACATTTCTCAAGGCTTGAAGTCTGCAATCAGGGCCAGCATGGTCAGCAAGGGCTCTTTTCTGGGTCTCAGACTTCAAGTAGTAGCCTGAAGGGGCAGATGGGGCTGGGCCGTTCTGTTCAGTCTCTTTTATAAAATCACTAATCACATTCACTAGTTTTCCACCCCCATGGCCTGTTGTTCTTCAGTCTCACAGTCGTGCCCGACACTTTGTGACCCCATAGATCACAGCCCATCAGGCTTCCCTGTCCTTCACTATCTCCCAGAGTTTGCTCAAACTCTTGTCCATTGAGTCGAAGATGCCATCTAACCATCTCATTCTTTGTAGCCCCCATCCGGGTATCTCCTAAATACCTCAACCCATAATATCGCATTGGGCATTAGAATTTTAATGCATGAATGTATGAATTTTGGGGGAAACACACACATTCAGACCATAGCAGGATTTTTTTGTCTGTTTTTATTCTAACATGTATACTAACTTCAAATATATATGCATAATTTATAAATATATTATACATATTGATGTATGTGTGTGCTCACTCCCAGTCATGTCCGACTCTTTGCAACCCCAAGGACTGTAGCCCACCAGGCTCCTCTGTCCATAGGATTCTTCTGATAAGAATACTAGAGTGGGGTGTCATTTCCTCCTCCAGGGGATCACCCTGACCCAGGGATCAAACCCACATCTCCTGTGTCTCCTGCATCTCCTGCATTGGCAAGTGGATTCTTTACCCCTATGTATGTACATTTATAATTTCATATATATATATGTATGTATATATATATATAGTCCTGGAGAACACTCCTTGCATCTCTTCCTTTATCATTTGAAATTTACCTTGTCTCTTCTACATATACATCAAACAGCAGTCTCCAAATTCACACATTCAGCTTCTTACAATTTTCCTCCTACCACATATAATTCTCAAATCATGTTTACCACTCCTCATGAAACAAAACAGAAAGTAATCCTTACCCTGTATAACTGAGAGAGATTTGTGAGGATTAACAGAAATGACGATATGAGCATTTGAGGTCTTCAGAGACTATATGAATGAAAGAAAAAGTATTACTAGTACAAACAATCTTGGATTTGATCAGATTACAATTGGCAGTGCATTTTTAGGGGTGACCCTGGTGGCTCAGATGGTAAAGAATCTCCTGCAATGCAGGAGACCCAGGTTCAATCCCTGGGTCAGGAAGATCCTCTGGAAAAGGGAATGGCTACCCACTCCAATATTCTTCCCTGGACAATCTCATGGACAGAGGAGCCTGGTGGGCTATAGTCCATGGGTCGCAAAGAGTCAGACACAGTTGAGAGACTAATATTTTCACTTTTTAGGGGTGAAAATAATAAATGTCAATAAATGAATCTAAATTTTATTTTAATTATTACAATCAGGATTAAAAAGGAACAAAAATATTTTTCACTGAAACTACTGGCATGTAAGAATAAGCATAGTAACAACTTTTGGTACATTTGATTCCATAAGTTTTATAATAATTGTATTATTTTTACAATAACCAATCAGAGATTAAATTTTTTTTTAATTTTTAATTATAGGATAGTTGCTTTACAATGTCATGTTGCCAGTCAAGATAGTTGAAGTTATATTTATTCAAGGGAAACATCATTTATTAAAATTACTTGGAATAGCATTATGTAAACCAGTGAGTTGGTATTTTATATTACTTTATAATACATATAACTGCTGATATATTTTTTCCCCCGTACTAACACTTTAAGTAACTTTTGGACTTTTGATTTTAGAAAAGATTAGGATAATATAGTATGTTTAAACTTTAAAGCAATATTAATTGTGAAAATAACACAAAGATGTTGAAAGACTCAATTATATTACATTAAAAATTATTGTTTTGACTCCTTTGAAATCTACTATATGGAAAAATTTAAGATCATTTGTTCAGTATGATATATGTGAAATATCACCAAAGGGTAATTGCAACTAAAACAACTAGATTACCTTGTTATTAAAATACAATGTGAAAAGTTTTATCATGTCAGTGTCTAAAAGGAAACTTCAGAAGTTGCAAAATAATCATTCTGAGTAGTATATTTCTAAATAAAATAATTTAATTACTTAATATATCAGCAAGTAGAACCAGTTTCAGTTTGTTTTCACATTGCATTTATAACAGATTTTTCTGATGATAAATTCTGAGAGGAAACTAAAATAATATTTATCAAACAAAACAAAGAAAACTATGGGAAGTAGATCTAAAAAGAGAAAATAAAAAAAAACTTTTAAGATGATACTGTGCAAATTACTTAAATGTTGAAGGATTTTCATCATTATTAAACCTACTGTAATGATAAAAAATGGTTCTTTAGCTCAGCTCATTTTTGCTTAGTGCTGTAATGTCAACTCCACCTCCACCAATTATAGACAAGCATATACATAAGTAATAGAGATGGAGATGAAGAAGCAGATACAAGTTCAGATGCAAATGGAGATGCAGATGGAGATGGAGATGAAGGAGATGTGGGTAAAGAGAGATATTAAAAACACAAGACATTATATCCAGGCTTTTTTTAGATGAAATCATACAGACTCAATTCTTATTTGCTCCATGATTAGTTTGCTAAGACTTTTGTACCATAGTCTGGGCGGCTTGAACAACAAACATTGCTAGCTTCTTACATTTTAGATGCTAGAAATCTGAGATTGAGGTGTCAGCAAGATGTTTCCATCTGAGAGCTGTGATGAAAGGGTCCATTCCAGGGCTTTCTACTTGGCTTGTAGAGAAGTCTTCTCCCTGTCTTCAATCTATACTTGTCTACATCTGAATTTCTTCTTGTAAGAAAACTAGTCATACTGGATTAGTGGTTAAAAAAAAAAAAAAAAACCTGCCTGCCAATGCAGGAGACGCAGGAGACGTGAACTCATTCCCTGGGTGAGAAAGATCTCCTAGAGAAAGAAATGGCTACTCACTCCAGTATTCTTGCCCGGAATATCCCACGGATAGAGGAGCCTGGTGGACTACAGTCTTTCGGGTCGCAAAGAATCAGATACAACTGAGCAACTGAGTTTACTGGATTAGTCAGTTCAGTCAGTTCAGTCACTCAGTCGTGTCGACCCTTTGCGACCCCATGAACCGCAGCACGCCAGGCCTCCCTGTCCATCACCAACTCCCGGAGTTTACCCAAACTCATGTCCATCGAGTTGGTGATGCCATCCAGCCATCTCATTCTCTGTCGTCCCCTTCTCCTCCTGCCCCCAATCCCTCCCAGCATCAGGGTCTTTTCCAATGAGTCAACTCTTCTCATGAGGTGGCTGAAGTATTGGAGTTTTAGCTTCAGCAACAGTCCTTCCAATAAACACCCAGGACTGATCTCCTTTATGATGGACTGCTTGGATCTCCTTGTAGTCCAAGGGACTCTCAAGAGTCTTCTCCAGCACCACAGTTCAAAAGCATCAATTCTTTGACACTCTGCTTTCTTCACAGTCCAACTCTCGCATCCATACATGACCACTGGAAAAACCATAGCTTTGACTAGACGGAACTTTGTTAGCAAGGTAATGTCTCTGCTTTTTAATATGCTGTCTAGGTTGGTCAAAACTTTCCTTCCAAGGAGTAAACGTCTTTTAATCTCATGGCTTCAATCACCATCTGCAGAGATTCTGGAACCCAAAAAAAAAATAAAGTCTGACACTGTTTCCCCTGTTTCCTCATCTATTTCCCATGAAGTGATGGGACCAGATGTCATGATCTTAGTTTTCTGAATGTTGAGCTTTAAGCAAACTTTTTCACTCTCTCCTTTCACTTTCATCAAGAGGCTTTTCAGTTCTGGGCTGACCCTAAAAACCTCATATTATGTAATTACCACCATAAAGGCCTTTTCTTCTAAATAGAGTCACATTCTGATGTACTTGGGATTAGAATTTCAACATAGAGTTTTGGGGAGCAACAATCTTGTATACAACATGTCCTAATATTTAGTAGTATTATGTGATATAATAATTAATGTTATAGTGTTTTTATTTGATAACCATAAAATGTTACTCTTCTCTATGAAAGGTAGAGATTTTAATTTTCTGTGCTAATACTTATCTTTCTTGCCTCATAGTCTATGCTTTTATTTATTCATTTGGTTGCCTATATATATATTCATTAATATGTTTACATCCATGCCAAATGTTTAATTTTTTATTTGAATAATAATTGCGTGCCCTTTTTGAAATTTGTTGTCCTCTCAATTTCATCTTAATTAATTGTTCTATGACAATTACGTAGCTTTTTGTTTCTTTAATTTAGATAAAAATCCACTTTATTCTTGAAGATGATGTCCTTGCAGTTGGCCAGATTTCTGTTGGAATTTGAACAAAATTATTTATTGACATATGGCAGAAGAATCATCCTCATATTCTTTTCAGTTGTATTTTTTTAATTCGATTTTTCTGAAATTTTCTCTCTTTGTTTTTAGTTGTTTTTAAGCTAGACACCACACTTACTATTATCTTCATACATTTTACAGATTTGTTTAGTTAGCTTTACACTTGATTATTTTTCTATGTAGTGAATTACAGCTATAAAAATTTTTTCCACTAAAATTTTGCAATTTAAAATCCAGTATGGTATCTCAGTTGACTCAGGTAAAGAATAGTCAGTATTGACAATAGTACTGACAGTAGTCAACAGAAAAGAATCTGTAGTAGTAAAGAGTCTGCCTGCCAATGCATAGAGACTTGAGTTTGATCCCTGGGTTGGGAAGATCCCCTGGAGAAGGAAATCGCAACCTACTGCAGTGTTCCTGCTTGGAGAATTCCACAGACAGAGGAGTCTGGTAGGCTACAGTACCCAGGGCTATGGTACAACAAAGAGTTGGACACAACTGAAGCTCACACTCTGGGTCACTGGGGAATCATGGTCATACTTGCTTATTTGTTGGTCCTCCCTCCACTGAAATTCATTAATAATACTCTGGTATTTATTTATTTATTTTCAGTAGCTAAGACACATCCAATTCTTTGCAACCCCACGGACTGCAGCACACCGGGCTTCCCTGTCTTCACTATCTCCCACAGTTTACTCAAACTTATGTCCATTGAGTCAGTCAGGTCATCCAGCCATCTCATTCTCTGTCGTCCCCTTCTCCTCCTGCCCTCAATCCTTCCTAGCATCAGGATCTTTTTCAGTGAGTCAGCTCTTCACATTAGATGGCCAAAGTATTGGAGCTTCAGCTTCAACATCAGTCCTTCCAAAGAATATTCAGGGTTGATTTCCTTTCAGATTGACTGATTTGATCTCCTTGCTTGTCCAAGGGATTCTCAAGAGTATTCTCCAGCACCACAGTTGGAAAGCATCAACTCTTTGTTGCTCAGCCTTTTTTATGGTCCAGTTCTCTGATCTGTTTGATTTTATGGATCTTTGTCAACAAAGTGATGTCTCTGCTTTTTAATACGCTGTCTAGGTTTGTTATAACTTTTCTTCCAAAGAGCAATAAGGCCCCTGAAATTTCTATTATCTGTTGATTTATTGTTTACCTTCTATAGTCTCCTTCTATAATACCTGTTATAGGAATCGTGTATCTAATTCTATGTATTTTTGTGAGAATTAGCTTTTATATATTCCATATCTTCTCATTTAGTTTACTTTTTGGCAAGAAGATGATTTCATGGATTTTAATTTGTGTCCTTCTACACATTTGTTATATTTTTGAAATCTTTTTTTTTTAATTTTAAAGAGATTCTTGTTTTCTAGTGTTCCTATTTCCTAGTACTATTCTTTTCTTTAATAGTATAAAACTTTTTTCATATTTCTCTTAATATGTATCTTAATATTATTATTTTTCTCATCACCAACATAATCAGCATCATCTCAACCACTTTTCTCTCCTTTTATTGAGATATATTTGACATGTAACATCATATTAGTTGAAGGTGTGCACTATAAGGATTATATATATGTATATATTGCAAAGCAATCACTACAAGTTTAGTTGGCATCTATTACCTTGTGCTTGTGTGTCCAACATAGTGCTAAGTCATATCCAACTCTTTGAGACCCCAAGATTGTGGCCTGCCAGGCTCCTCAGCCCATGGGATTTTCTAGCCAAGAATACTGGAGTCAGTGGCTATTTCATTCTCCAAGGGATCTTCCTGACTCAGGGATCAAATCTGGGTTTCTTGCATTGCAGGCAGGTTCTTTGCCATTGAGTCACCAGGGAAGACCTCACATAATTCTAATTCTTTATCTTCTCAGGAAAATTTTTAAATTCTGCTCTCATAGTCACTTAGCTTTTCAAATATACTATATAGTACTGTCAACTCTGTTGCCATGCTATACATTACATCCCAGAACTTATCTCTCAAGCACTTAAAAAAAAAACAAAAAATTTTTGTCCTAATTTATTGTTATTTTATCTTGATAGAGTTCCTTGATCAGTTTATTTAGCATATTCTTTCTTTTGTGTGTTGTTTGTTCTCACTATATGTTTGGCATTCCTTGCTGTTTACTCTCACATATGAATTGATGGTTAAATTAATCCACTGAGGATACTGATATATGTTTCCTTTGCAGTCCCATTTTTTCCCCTTTTTGATTAGACTCAATCCTGCCTATGTGATTTGTTCTCTTTCATACATGGGATCTTAGATCTCTGTCCATCCGCCATTTCCTCTATTTAGGTAAAAGTCTGCTGTAGAATGCCAACATACAAACACTGCCTCCTTGGCAATGATTTATTTTGAGCAGATCTTCACTTTCAACCACTGTTCACTGCTGTATCATTGCTTTCCAATTTCTGGCTTTTTTACACCACTTTAGCATTGAGACCAGGATTTTTATGGATAAAAGAAAAGCTACATCATTGTCTTGTCAGTGCAGTGGGCTAGAACTTGTTGCTTCTAGTTTATCTGTCAGCAAAATTCAATTTGTGTGAAGTCATTCATAAATTCTTCACAATCTGGTTCACTTCCATACTGCCATTATCTTTATGACTTTATTGTAGTCTGTATTACATAACCGTCATTTTAATGTTTTTTAGGAGGGAGACGAGATAACAAGAGCAAAACACATACACATGTTTCTCTTGTATAGCAAACATATTTATGTATACATGAATAAATATATAGATAAAGGAGAGATAATGTATTAATCAGTATCTTTCAGATAAACAAAAAATCAATAGAATAGACAGTTAGCCAGATGGATAGATAAGATAGATAAGAGATTCATTATAGGGAATTAGTTCACACAATTATGAAAGTTGACAAGTCCCAAGGTCTGCTGTCTCAAGTGCATAGAGCCAGGAGAACAGACACTTAGTGTCCGGTTTGAGTCCAAAGGTCTACAGTTCAGGAGAGCCAACAAAATAATTTCCAGTCTGAAAGTTGGCAGACTTGAGATCCAAGAATTGCCAGTCTATAAGGCTAAGTCTGGAGGCCAAACAAGACCCACACACCAGCTCCAAGCAATCAGGCTGGAACCATTCCCTCTCAGGCATTTTATTCTATTCACATCTTCAATGGATCAGATGTGGCCCATTCACCTTTGGATAGGCAATCTGCTTTATTTACTGTATCTACTCAAATGTCAATCTAATCCATAACTTCCATCACAGACACACCCAGAATAGTATTTGGCCATAGGAAGCCCCACTCAAGTTGACACAAGATATAAAAATTACAATAAGCAGCAAAAGCTTATATGTAATTTATAATGTGCTTGCTACTGTTACTCTATATATGACATATTATATCACATGCATATTTATTCCACTTATGCACAGTAGTTATGTTCTAGAATGTCATTTCAAACACTGAATTAGTAAATAATTAACCTTTGCTCCTAGGGAATGAAAGTTGCTGCTCCTGCTAAATTGCTTCAGTCGTGACCGACTCTGTGCGACCCCATAGATGGCAGCTCACCAGGCTCCCCGTCCCTGGGATTCTCCAGGCAAGAACACTGGAGTGGGTTGCCATTTCCTTCTCCAATGCATGAAAGTCAAAAGTGAAAGTGAAGTCACTCAGTCGTATCCGACTCTTCGCGACCCCATGGACTGCAGCCCACCAGGCTGCTCTGTCCTTGGGATTCTCCAGGCAAGAGTACGGGAGTGGGGTGCCATTGCCTTCTCCAAGGGAATGAAAGTTAGGTTTCTGTAACTTCTAATCCAAACATTTTGGTCAACCATTAAATACATAACCTTGTTTTATATGTGTTCTTCTTTAAAGACATCTTATTTAATGTATATTATTGATTCATAAATATTGAACTCACAGCCAAAAGCACCATAACATGTACATTAACAAAGTTAATCTAATAAACGGAAAGTATGATATTTTCTCCATGATTCACACCACATCTCATGCCTGTGAACACCAGACTGCATCTCCACAGTATACTTAGCATTATATTAAACAACAAAGTCACCTCAGAAATTTAAAAAAAGATGCAGAAACAATATGGTACTAAGTAGATCACAATAACGATTCTTGCTTACAGTGTGAGGGTTGATTCAAGAAGGCAGAACATTGCCTAGTTGGAACTAAGCTGGAAAAGTATATGTCAGGTGACTCAGCCACTCTACCCATATCCACCAATGACCAGGAAAAGAGTGCGTGTATTGATTTTGGCTTACAAATACATTTTAGCAAGTAGGCACATTCTCAAAAAGAGAATGATTAGTATAGGCTGTATCTAAGAGCATCTGAGAGGGGCTATTATAACATAATGTAGAGCATATCATTTAACTTACAAGAATCCCGAGGTGGAACTGAATACTTCATCTCCCAAGTTTATGCTACTTCTCAAGATCAACCACAAAATAGTTTGTTTACTTTTAAGAATCTTCCATATATCTTACCTAGATTTCTAGGTTAGAATATTTTGCCATAATTTAGTAGCATGCAAATATAAAAATTGAATTTTGCTGATAATTTGTTTGTGAATATGAACATTTGTTTGAAAATAAGGGCCTTGGAAGCATAATTTAATATTCTGTAAACAGCTCTTACAAATGGTCTTATAGTCTCATAATTTATAGAACTTAGAACATTTAAGTTAATTGAAAAAATAAACAGTAAAAATGTGATTGGATAGGATTTGTGCAAATCTTATTGCAAATTTATCAATAATTAAACACTCCTTAAATGTGTTTGTTGAATTTTCTGCTTTTGCTGTATGTTGGGATCTAACATGGTTTGTTTGCTTAGATGCTCTTTGCTAAGTAGTTCAGATGGCATAGCTAAAGAAGAAAACAGCTTATGTTTCCAGAGAGCATCCTCTCTGGCTCAGAGCAGGTGCTTTCATTGCTTTTATACTTCTCCTGCGGGTGAGTTCTTCCAGCTCCTGAGGAGGTGGTAATGTGCCTTGCTTTCATCAATACTAGCTTCAATCCAAGGACTGTCGCTCTTAAAATAGCAGTGAACATAAACCATCTGCATTTAAGTACTTGACATTTTGGTAAAATACGACAGCTATACCAAAAACTCCAACTGTTTGACTTGAATTTGTTTGATCTTCTTTTTTTTCTTTCTATTTTTATGGGGCAAAGGTTCAAAAAAAGCACAGTTACTGTTTAATGAAAACAGCAGGCAATGCATTTCACAAACAGAGAACTGCTCTCCTATTCCCTTTTGAGAGACCTGAATTTTAAAATCTCAATTCCTACTTGGAAATCATCCTACTCTTTATTCAAATTACAAACATTCAGGTTACCAACTGTTTGAGGAATTGAAAGAGATTTTCAACTTGAAATTGACATAAGAATCCTTTTTGTTCCAACTGGGAAAAGAAATTCTGCTTGATGTTTTTGAATTCTATATATAACACCTTTCCAAATGAGACAAAATGCATCTCATACAGTATTTCTATTCCCCTTTCTTCTTTCCTTCCTTTCTTCTTTCATTCCATCTTTCTTTTCTTCCTTTCTTCCATCCCTTTCTCTTTGTCTCTGCCTACATCCTTTTTTCTTTTTTCTTCTCTCCCACTCCCTTTTATTCCTGAGTATTCTATAATTTCTGTGAGTCATGAGTACTTAATTCTATAATCCAATCTCAAGATATTCATTTGCTCTCTCTCTCTATGGCTTCCTTGGTGGCTCTCTTTCTCTAGATACTGCATTTACTATATATACATATCTATGATGCATTTACTACATATAGATATACATATAATACATTTACTATATATGCATAAATATACATATATATGATGCATTTACTACATATAGACATATATAATGCATTTACTATATATGCATAAATAAATAAATAAAAATATGTATAATACATGACAACCTAATGTGTGAAAATATTAGTTGCTCAGTCGTGTTCAATACTTTGCAACCCCATAGACTGTAGCCCACCAGAATTCTTCGTTCATGGAATTCTCCAGGCAAGAATGCTGGAGTGGGTTGCCATGCCCTTCTCCAGGATCCCTTCCCAACTCAGGGATCAAACCTGGGTCTCCTGCATTGCAGGTGGACTCCTTACTATCTAGGCCACCAGGGAAGCCCTGCCTAATATGTACCTATCTCTATTCTAAATGTTGTAGATAGTGCCTCAAAGTTCTTATCCTCATACAGCTTATTTTCTTTTTTTAATTAATTAATTTATTTAAATTGAAGGTTAATTACTTGACAATATTGTGATTTTTTTTTGCCACACCTTGACTTTCATCAGTCATGGGTGTACATGTGTTCCCCGTCCCAATCCCCACTCATACCTCCTTCCCCATCCTGTCCCTCTGGGTTGTCCCAGTGCACCGGCTTTGAGTGCCCTGTTCATGCATTGAACTTTGACTGGTCATCTACTTCACATATGGTAATATACATGTTTCAATGCTATTCTCTCAATTCATCCTACCCTCACCTTCTCTCACAGAGTCCAAAAGTCTGTTCTTTATATCTGTGTCTCTTTTGCTGTCTCACATATAAGGTCGTTGTTTCTAAATTCCATATATATGCATTAATATACTGTATTGGTGCTTTTTCTTTCTTACTAACTTCAATCTGTATAATAGGCTCCAGTTTCATCTACCTCATTAGAATTTATTCAAATGTGTTTTTAATGTTTCATTGTGTATATGTATCGCAATTTTCTTATCCATTTGTCGGCCAATGGGCATCTAAGTTGCTTCCATGTCCTGGCTATTGTAAACAGTGCTACAGTGAACATTGGGTACACGTGTCTCCTTCAATTCTGATTTCCTCAGCGTGTATGCCCAGCAGTGGGATTGCTGGGTTGTACGGAAGTTCTATTTCCAGTTTTTTAAGGAATCTCCACACTGTTCTCCATAGTGGCTGTTTACATTCCCACCAACAGTGTAAGAAAATTCCCTTTCCTCCACACTCTCTCCAGCATTTATTGTTTGTAGACTTTTTGATAACAGCCACTATGACTGGCGTGAGATGATACCTCATTGTGGTTTTGATTTGCATTTCTCTGATAATAAGTGATGAGCATATTTTCATCTGTTTGTTGGCCATCTGTATGTTTTCTTTGGAGAAATGTCTGTTTAGTTCTTTGACACATTTTTTGATTGAGTCATTTATTTTTCTGATATTGAGCTGCATGAGCTCATGCAGCTTATTTTTAAATGGAAGGAAAGTATATCGAATTAAATCCAGGATCTAAATTTTTGTTTGAAATAAAAAATATTATTCTAAATAATTTACACATCTATTTATGAAAAATTTGGAAACATCATGGTTTCCGCATCATCATTGGCTTATTTTGAAGAGTATTTATAGCTGTAACTACAACAGTTTATAACATCAGAAGTAGATTTTTTTTTCTGGAATTCCCTTGCCTTCTCTGTGATCCAACAAATGTTGGGAATTTGATGGTGAGGGACAGGGTGGCTTGGTATGCTACAGTCCATGGGGTTGCAAGGAGTAAGACATGCCTTGGGAACTGAACAAGAACAACTACAACATAAAGCTAAAGACATTTAAAAGCCATTGTTCAGTTATCCATACCACAATTAAAGTTTGAGTATTTTCTAAGAGATTTAAACATAAATAAGCTTGTAAACCAACTGGGAATCTGAAAAGTACTGGTCTTCTGACAAGACACCAAAGCAATGAGGTAGACTCTGAGACAAATTACACATTAAGTGGAACCTTAAATGATTAACTTAGTGTACGGTGTATTATCTATCCTTCTTTCTCTTTTCATTTGTCTCTTTCTTTGAACAGCTATAGATGGACATGTAGCATAAATACATATTTGTCCCCAGTAGGATACCTGAAACAATTTTTCATGTCTTTTCATTTAAATGTAAAAAAGAAATAGTTGACATAGAATTGCATGTTCTCTATCTATGTGTACAGATACACTCTATTCTACCATCCTGGAATTATTTGGTTCCTTTTCATTTATATGCTCACTCAGTTTATTCAGTAAATATAAAATCAACAGAATGAGATGATATTTATTAATTTCAATCTATGAAAAAAATAAATATAGCAAGAACAATTCTAACAGTAGACCACAAATATATATACATATATATATATATAAATTTAAATGGAAGAGATTAGAAAATCTGAAAGCAGAAATCTAATACAGACAATATGAAATGTAGGAATTTTATTAAATAATATTTATAAGGGTAAAGTTTATTTAAAACTCATAAGTTTTAAAAGTATGGAGTATAAAAATTAAAACAACATTATAAATTATAATGTGCAATGAACTGATGGTGATATTTGAAATACTTAACAGGAAAATAGCATAAACATATCAATCAGTCAAAACTGAGCACATACTGATGGGTACTAAGAGAGTTTCAACTCTGCAAGAATACACAGGTGAAACAGAGCTGAAAAAAGAATTTTGTCTAATGAAAGTAAAACCAGTTATGTTTATATACTGGTCACAATTCCTTATTGAATTAAGTAACATTACTATAAATAAAAATCAAACACTTAGAAAGATTTGGAGAAGCTGGGGAGATGTAAATATGGAATGGATGTATAAGAAATTTAAGAAAAAACCTCCCAAATAATTTGCAAATATAATAACAAACATAAATATAAATTAAATAACATAAGTAAAGAAGAATAGATCTCACATAAAAATACCAAATTATTGTTTAAAGTTGTATATTTATGGAACATTTTTGTGTTCAAATTTTATACTTCAAGGAAAGTCACTATTCTTTGCTAAAGAACATGCTTCACTAGTAAAATTCTATAAAAATTGCAAAATAAGAATGATCTAAAATCTTACTTTTTTTCCAAAATTATAAAATCATTTTAAAGAAGAAAATTCCTACAAAGAATAATAAATAGATATACAGACCGATAGTTAAGCAGCCAATCAGTTAGAGTAGAAAACAAAGTTAAATTAGAACTGCTTGACAAGAAAAAGAGAGAAATAGAAATAGGGCAGGGAGAGAGAGAGAGATAAAGGTATCCATGAACCCATGAACAGATAAATACATAGCTATAAGTATGAATTTCATTTACATGGTTCCACTAGGAGCTCAAACTTGATCTTAATTTTTTTTCCTGAAAATAGTGTAAAGGTACACAGAATTGTTCACAACAACTTTACCTTTGCAATAGAGAGAAAGCTTTTGAAAACTGAATCATTTGCTCAAAAATCTGACAACCTGGCAACCCTATCAATTGGCCATCATTTATGGGAATTTGCCTTGTGAATTATGACTATTTATTTTAGGGCACTTTCTGTACACCTCAATTATGTCACTCTCTTCAGTGAACTAAGCCTAACAATGAAAAGTCTTTTCTGCTAGGTGTCATCTCCTGAGCTATTTGCTTATTCAGTTCAGTTGCTCAGCCATGTCCAACTCTTTGTAACCCCATGGACTGCAACATGCCAGGCTTTCCTGTCCATCACGAACTCCCGGAGCTTGCTCAAATTCATGTCCATTGAGTCAATGATGCCATCCAACCATCTCATTCTCTGTCACCCCCTTCTCCTCCTGCCCTCAATCTTTCCCAACATCAGGGTATTTTCCAATGAGTTGGCTCTTTGTATCAGGACTGGACTTCCCTGGTGGCTCAGAGGTTAAAGTGTCTGCCTGAAATGCAGGAGACCAGGGTTTGATCCCTGGGTCAGGAGGATCCCCTGGAGAAGGAAATGGCAACCCACTCCAGTACTCTTGCCTGGAGAATCCTATGGAGGGAGGATCCTGGTAGGCTACAGTCCATGGGGTCAAAAAGAGTAGGACAGGACTGCCCTCAATCTTTCCCAACATCAGCGTCTTTTCCAATGAGTTGGCTCTTTGTATCAGGTAACCAAAGTACTGGAACTTCATTTTCAGCATCAGACCTTCCAATGAATATTCAGTGTTGATTTCCTTTAGGATTTATGGGTTTAATCTCCTTGTTTTCCAAAGGTCTCTCAAGAGTCTTCCCCAGCACCACAGTTTGAAAGCACTAATTTTTCACCACCCAGCCTTCTTTACGGTTCAACTCTCACATCTGTACATGACTATTGGAAAAACAAAACAAACAAACAAACAAAACAAACAAACAAAAAAAAACATAGCTTTGACTATAAGTGGGACCTTGCTAAGTTGTTTCAGTCACGTCAGACCCTGTGGGACCCAATGGAATATAACCTATGAAGCTCCTCTGTCCATGGGATTCTCCAAGCAAGAATACTGGAGTGGGTTGCCATACCTTCCTCTAGGGGATCTTCCCAACCCAGGGATCAAACCCACATTTCTTATGTCTCCTGCATTGGCAGGCAGGTTCTTTACCACTAACACCATCTGGGAAGTCCAGCTTGGACTATACAGAGGTATAAGTACTTAACTAAAAGAAAGCCTTTTCAGGATAAGCCAAAAAGTGTGAGCTCATCCTGAGAGTATGTTATGAAAACTCTAGAAAGGTTGTTTCAGGATTAAAACCAGGAGAGTGACATAGTCTGGTATAATCGTAGAAAGACACTTTGTCAGTAATCTTTGCATTGAGACTTCCAGTGCCATACATGTCCAAATGATTTTATAATAAAAAAAAAACTCATGAATCCAAATACTTATAATTTGTTGTTGCTATTGCTGCTATTTTTCTGATCCATACCAATACAAATAACACTAGCTTTGAGATTTCTATATTTTTATCTTCTTAATTTTAATAGACATGGGATTCTACAGATTATTCTAGCAAGTTTTGCAGTTTATTTTAAACAGTACTACAGATGAACCTGGAGAATATTATGCTAAGTGAAATAAGTCAGTCACAGAAAGACAAAAGCTACATGATTCCACTAAGCTGAAGAGTTCAAAATAATCACACTCAGAAGCAGAGTAGAACGTTGGTTGCCAAGAGCTAGGGAGTGAGGGAAACAGGGCATTTCAGTTCAGATGGCATAGCGTTTCAGTTATGCAAGCTGAATGTCCTCTCTAGATCTGTTGTACAACAGTGTGTCTGTGATTAACAACACTGTATTGTATTATAATGCCTCTTTCATTTTTCATCATGGTTTTGATTTCTTCATCTTTTTGCTCTATGGTATCATATATCCATACATTTCAACATCTTTTATTCTAGTTTCAAGGGCCCCCATTGTTGTTTTTATTTTCCTTGAACATTTTTATTATTGTGTTTTGTTACTACATTATCTTTGCATATAAGCCTGTGGGCTCTGATTTTATTTTATTTTTCCTGGCTTATGAGGATCTCCCTATTCAGGTTTTTCTTCTTCAATTTTCACTTGAAGTGGTTTTAATCTTTCTTGGTTTACCCATTTCAGAGGCTCAGCATCCATTCTATTGGGACCCCCTATATATATATATATATTGAAGGTTATGACTCTTAATTAAGTGTGACTTAAGCTATAACTCGTTTTTAGAGAATTCAGTGCTATCCATGGCCCGGCAGTCAGAGACCTCTCTACTAAGGACAGTAAGAGGCCTCTTTCTGAGACACCTTCATATTGCTTGAATAGAGACAATCAGAGACCTCTCTATCAAGGACAGTAAGAGACCTCTTTCTGAGGCACCTTCATATTGCTTGAATAAAAATATATCATCATTTTTCAAACATGATAGGACAAGAGTTGAGAGCAATAATGTCAGTTAGCAAAGTATATAAAATGCTCCAATACTTTGGCCACAAGATGGGAAGAACTGACTCATTGGAAAAGACCCTGATGCTGGGAAAGATTGAGGGCAGGAGAAGGGGAGGACAGAGGATGAGCTGGTTGGATGGAATCATCGACTCAATGGATATGAATTTGAGCAAACTCTGGGAGATAGTGAAGGACAGGAAGCCTGGCATGCTGCACTCCATGAGGGGACAAAGACTCAGACATGACTGAACAACAATATAAGATGGTAGATTTTCATCAGGCCATACAATGCAGGTGAATAAGACAGTCTCCCTTTAGGGACTGGTGACATCTACTCAGGGGCTTCCCTGGCACCTCAGTGGTAAAGAATCTGCCCGGCAGTGAAGGAGATGAGAGTTGGATCTCTGTGTTGGGAAGATCCTCTGGAGAAGGAAATGGCAACCCCCGTCAGAATTCTTGCCTGGGAAATCCCATGGACAGTAGAGCTTGGTGGGTTACAGTACATGAGATCACAAAAGTGTTGGACACAACTGAGCAACTAAACAACTACTCAGCTTAGCCAGTTAAACCTACTCACACAGCATTCAGATAGGTGGGTTTTTTCTCTATATTCTTCAAGAAAATTTGGCTATCTCATGGAGATC
The DNA here is from genome assembly GCF_023091745.1 of Budorcas taxicolor. Lineage (NCBI taxonomy): Eukaryota > Metazoa > Chordata > Mammalia > Artiodactyla > Bovidae > Budorcas > Budorcas taxicolor. The sequence goes on along the minus strand of NC_068929.1, from coordinate 48,092,880 downwards.
TTCAGATTTCCAATCTCTAGAATCTGTTCCAAACCTTATGAAAAAGACGTCTAAAATCTGAACCTTAAACTGCAGTACTGAATTCTCAGTAGGTTAGGAATCTTCCCCATACTTTATCTATATAATAAGTTGATCTGTTGGTAGTGAGTTAGGCTTCCAAAATCAAGTGAATACATTTTGTGAAAGTGAAAAAAACACATACAAAAATGCTACCCATGATCATTACTTCAAAAGTAGATACTCCCCTCAATATAGTCTGCTCTGGACATTTCACGTGTGATTTCTCCACTTATATACATTAGTCCTTAGGCAAATATGTATGTTTTCATAACTTCTTAAGTAGTATATTTTTATAAAAGATAATATATTCAGAAATGAAGGAAACAATAAAATCATAACACAATATCTTCAGGGTGACATAATTTATACATATGTATCTAAACATAGATTTTTAATATGTATGTATACACATGTACTTTATTATAACAACATTTAAATTATACATACAGGACAAGATGTAAGTAGTGTAAATTGTGTGTGTTTTAAGTTGCTTAGAAATGTATCCCAATTAAATTATGCAAAAGCATATATGGTTTTAAACTATGTTTTCTATTAACTATATTGAATTTTAGTTATAATTTTAATAGTTATCTTTAATATAGGTGAATACAGAAATAAATGCAAACTGTAGTGAACAGACGATTCTCATTCCTCATACCATCATTTATTTCTGAATATAGTCTTAATAACCTAATTTTTGATTGACAATTAGTTTCATGGATTCTCTTTTAGGAAAAGTCAGGTCTCTAGTTGAGACTAAGTATTATCTTATCATCATTTAGTGACAATGCATAATGAAAAAGATATCAGTGTAATATCAAGAGAGATTTTTCTGAACTTTCATCTGGAACCTATTACAATTCATTTGAAGAAACTGACATGTAGCATATTACTGCAATTTACTTTCTTGCAAATGAGAATGAAACTTAGCTTCCAAAACTTATTGAAGAATTGGGGGAGTATTAACTTAGGTACAAATCAAAATCAAGGCAAGACAAAGAAGTTTGGAGACTCTGGTCTAACAGTAATGTGGGGGAATTAGTTGTGAATAACAAAATGATGCGGTTGTGATCTTCTATGATAACAGCAGTATCTTCAACAGCTATGATTAGAAGGTTCTCATAACCACAGTAAGACAGCTTCAGCAAATAATATTTTGTGAGTTTAATCTTGTTTCTAAATAATAAAATTCTCATAATATTTTTCATAAGGCTATACTTTAAAAGAAAGCATACATTTGAAAATATATATATATATATATTTTTTTAAGCTACTTCAACTTTAAGTATACTGTCTCACAGAAAGAACCTATTGATAGTTTAGATATTCTGACAAACAACTTCAGTGAAGTGTGATTTATAAGGCAGAAAGCCTAGGGTACTTTAATTGATTCAACAAGTACAGATCAAATATCTATGAAGAAGATGCTTAACCCACTTGAAATTCATTTTCTCAAATTTAGGAAATTTAGATCCCATGAAAAGAAATGAAATGATGGTTTGGAAATGCTGTTTCTAGAACACAGCATCAACAAATCTACTTTCCTCTTCATTCTCTTCCTCTTCGTCCCCTTCCCCACAATTTTCTTTCTCTAACACACATATAAACAAACACACACACAGATACACCCAAGGCTTGATGGAGGAATAAAGGAAAAACATACTTTTTTTTCCAATGATATGAAATGTATTGGCTATTTCTATTACAAATATGATAACAAAGTAAGGCATAAGAGACCAATTACTCAAAAAGTAACTGTATACCTTATATGTGTGTGCTGTGCTTAGTTGCTCAGCTGTTTCTGACTTTTTGTGACCCCATGGGCTATAGCCTGCCAGGCTTCTCTGTCTATCGGGATTCTCCAGGCAAGAATACTGGAGTGGGTTGCCACTTCCTATTCTAGGGCGTCTTCCCAAGCCAGGGATCAAACCCATGTCTTTTGTGTCCCCTGCATTGGTAGGCAGGTTCTTTAACACTGCACCACCTGGGAAGTTACATACTTCACATGCATACTTAATATTAGAAAGTTATATGGACTCTTTTATTTTTTAATCTTTTTATGTAAAACCATGACCTGTCTTTTGCTTTTATTTTTATTTTCCTGTTTAAAATGAATGATCTTGAAATGATCAGAATGATCTCTCTGTAACCTCTCCAACAAACTTCTATAACCTTTATCAAGGAGTCATGAGAGTGAGGAGGAATAAGATCCATAGTCAATGAAGACCACTTAGAGATGACTGGGATGCTTTCCAAATATTACATATAAAGATATAACATTCCTTTGTTCAATTTTCTATTAATAAAGAAGCATTTATATTTTCTTTTTCATTTATTTTTTAAATTTTTGCATTGGTATGAAAACTATATCTTAATGACTTCTTTTGTAAATTTGATGTGATTTTATTTTTAGTATAAAGATATTTCAGGGATAATGTTATACAATGATGATGTACACCTTCCAAGGTATGAATCTCAGATATATGTCTAACAGTATAGAAACCTCATATAGTATGACTTCTGTTGAATTTAGAGCACCACTGTGACAGTCACGAGCCATTTATGATGGAACTACATAGATCTTCACTAACCCTGTGATAAATGAAGCTGTCTGAATTCCTCTGCACTAATATGGAGACTGAAAAATAAGCTGATCAAAGTCTAATTTAAATTCAGCAACTAATAAAATAGGATAAAATTTTAGTAGTGAAAAAAATTTTTCAAATGTGATATGTGAAAAGTCTGTTATTTTTACCTCATTTATGTAAAAGGGAATGGTATGTTAGAAGTTTAATCTATGACTATAATAACTTGTGGCAGATAGCTTAAATGGAATTAATAATGTTTTTATTTTATTTTTATAGAATAACTTGTAACCATATTTTAAATAAAAAGAAAAATTTTACACATGTATTCCCAATTATTTAAGAACAAATGATTTTGTATTGAAAAGCTATGTCTATGATAAATTATATCAAATATTTTTCATATTTTAACTAGCATTCATGTCTCCAATCCAACAAATATAAATCAGTAATCAAATATTTATTTAAAATGCATATTTTTGTTAATTTTTAAATTAAAAATAATGTCAAGAAAAGTAATGAATATCAATCGATTCTTTTGATTTGGGGTCAGTCAAATTTATTTACATATTAAATCAACCTCTCTCACATACACACATAAACACAAATAAACATACACACACACACACACACACACACATACACACAAGAATGAATTCAAACTGAATAAACATGTTTACAGTGGAAGTATCCACTACTGATATCAAGTTAATAATTGATTAATAGTCAATTAACTGAAATTCTCCAATCAGTGAGGAAAAGATGATAATACATGGTCATAGTATACTGAACATTCATTTAGATTTTGTATTTCTACCAAGTCATTTGCTTTTTCCCTAAAACAGTTTATGTCAGTTGTGTTTGATATTATCAGTATGAAGATGATTTTATTCATATATATTATATAAACAATTGAATCAGGCATTACATGTCAACTGAAAATAAGTACAAAGGTAGAATTCATTTGTTATTGAAATGGTCATATTATTAGTATTCAATAAAGATGAAGAGGCTTCCCAGGTGACTCAGTGATAAAGAATCCACCTGCTAAGCTGGAGACACGGGTTCTATAGCTGGGTTGGGAAGATCCCCTAGAGAAGGAAATGGCAACCCTCTCCAGTATTCTTACTTGGGAAATTTCAAGTCCCACAGAGGAACTTGGCAGGCTAGAACCCATGGGGTTACAAAGAGTCAGATACAATACGATTAAACACCAACAAAAGAGGAATAGCTCCCATCAAAAATTCTAGATAATAATTATAAGGAAGGCTACAATAACAATGTGTTTTCAATGAGGGCAACATCAGCCCTAAACAGACTATTATTGGTTCTTAGGAAGAAGTGAAAAAGTTACAATTCTACATATAAACCAAAAAGTATGCATGCTTTATATAAATAATAGTATATGCTCCATATTAGAAGTTCATGAGGAAATTAGGGAAAATGTCTACAAAGCATCCTTAGGAGGAAAAATTTTTTTTTTTTCTTATATTGAGAAACATTTATCTAAAAATGGTTTTTAAACCTTTAAAATACAATAGTATGGAGTACATAGTACTTCAAGTACTCTGTTAACTGTCTTGTTTTCTTACATTATATTGTAATGAATCAAACCTAAATCTTAGATGATGAATATGATTGATGTTTATGTAAAAGCATTACTCAAAAATCACTGTGTAGACCCACATACCAAAGAAAGCTGTGAAAGATTTAGTTGCCATCATCTGGACAATCTAGCAGAAATTTAAGAACCAAATTTGATAGTTTGATTTATTTTAGTCCCATAAGAAATCATCACTAATTTTTACTCATCTTAGCCATTACATACTTCACTAATCTAATCATTTCTAACCTTGGCAATAGTTACCTCCCATATCCAATTTTTGAAATCTGTTTTCCTGAATTTTGCTTTGTTTCAATCCAACTCCATTTCACTCAAGCACAGTTCCCTTTCCCCACAGCTCAAGTAGAATTAGATTTTAATTTTGGTTGAACTATAGATTCGTATTCAGTGTTGAAATTATGATGGCAATCTAAATTTTACTTACATGAAGTATTGGATAATATTATTTTCCTTTTTAGCAGAAATTCATGATTTCCCCAAACTTCACAGTTATCATGATTTTCTTTGCTTAGTTTTTGTATATATCTGTTTCAGTTTTCTAAAGTCATTATAACAAATTACCACAAACATGGTGTCTGAAAATGACAGATATTTGTTCCCCCAGATTTCTGGAAGCAGCAGTCTGAAATCATTGTGTTGGCAGGATCATGCCCCTGGGAAGGCTCAAGGTAATCCTCTTGCTGTGGTGATGCCACACCAGTTGCTGGTGATGCCTGGTGGTCCTTGGCTTGGAGTCACATAACTCTAGTCTTTTCCTCTATTTTCACATAGCCATCTTTCATACACCTCTGTGTCTCAAGTTTCTCTCTCTTTTCACCCTAAATCCAAAAAGAGCTTCTCTCAAGATTATTAACTTAATTACAACTGCAAAGATCTCACTTCCAAACAGGTCACATTCATAGGTTATCAGGGTAAGTTCTTGCACAGATCTTTGAGTAACACAGTTCAAACCATGCTGGGGTCCAGACCCGGTGGATCCAGGGTAATTCGAAGGTGCGGAAGGAATCGGCATCCTAGGAGAAAACTTATTTAATTACAGATATAGAGAGAGATTAGAAACGGATAGTGTAGTAGGAAATATTATTGGAGAAAAAGAGGCTGAATAACTTGGTTTATGTGGGATACCAATAAAATTCCAAGACAAGGAATTTGCACCATCTACATTGGGCCACCGGTGCCACTTGGATAACGGAAGGTGCTCCTCCTTGGGCTCCTTCTAGTATGGAACTTAAAAACCAGGGCAAGTAAGTAGGCATGGCGAGCACCCATGCTCCAGATGGGAATTCAGCCAGAAAAATGGGGAGCAAGAAAGAAACGACATGGGGGAATCAGTCTTTCCAGAAACTGATCCCATTTCTTTATTTTTTAGGTTTGCTTATATACCTTTTGTTATACATAGGGATGAATACAGAGTCACATGGGGGTCAGCAGTCTTGACATTTATCAAAATCAGGTGCTTCACATAAATGTATAAAAAAAGGTTTTAGGGGTTTTATATCATCTTCTGGCTATGAGGCCTGCTGACATTTTATGATCCTTTCTTTCTGATTACCAAAAAACTTATTTTTTTCAAGGGTGTTTTTTCTTAAACCAGCCACCACCCTCCAAATAAAGTTGCATTCCTATAGGGTGAGGGTGTAGTGAGTTACAATCAAGAAAGGAATTTATTTAACCCAAGGTTAACATGATTAATCTTAAAGAATAATACTTATTTATCTTATATGCTAGTTATATTCATTATAAGGGCGGGGAATATGGAGATTTAGCAGCAAACATCAGCCCAACAAATGAAAACCCTTCACCAATGTTCCCCTTAAGATCTATTTAGTCTTAAGATAGTGATAAAGTTACATTTTTACATAGCAAGGACACAGTGATTTATAACAAAGTACAGTGATCTATAACAAAAGAGAAAATTCATTAATTCAAAAAGTCTAGTATCACTAAGATCAAAAACTACTATATTTCCTTTTCTATATTCCAAATGCATTGATTAATATATTCCGAGGTGCCTAAGGATATGGAGGCCTGGTGGCAATCATTGACTCAACAATGAGAAAAGCCCTATGCTAATTAAGATTTTCAAAATACTCCAAACTCTCTGTGTTGTTTATGGTTGAGAGGTTGTCACACAAGCTAGTCTGTCAGCAGAGAGGTTTGACCTGAGACACCCTTGTCACACCCAGGGCAGGGAATTAGCAGCAATTATTGGCACAACAAATGAAAAACCCTTCACCAATATAGTTCCTAACCAACCCACTATACTAATAATTTCTAACTTCCCAAAAGAATCTGCCTTAAGTAAGTCTAAAACATCTCGTGCCTCTCACAATTGGGAGGCTGTAAACAATCACATGTGGCCGGACAAACCTGTACAGGCAGGCTAGATAACCTTCAGAGGAGTTCGTAAGTTGAAACACTCTTGTCATGCCCAGGAATTTTTATTGACTTGGAGCTGTAAGCTAACTCCTTCTCCAAGAGAGGTAATGGGGGTCAGCCCCCCGTAAAGTCAGAGGTATAGGTGAGAGCATGAAACAATAAAGTTGGTAGACTCTGGTTTTGGGGGTAGATGCTCGGGAACAGGGGGTTTCCTGAGGCTTGATCACGCCTTTGCGTATGCCGAAGCCTCCTTCCTCATGACCTTTGCCATGGGCGGAGTTCCTCACGCTGGCTCCGGGAAAAACCATTACAACATCTGGGGCTTCCCTGGTGGCTCAGACAGTAAAGAATCTGCCTGCAATGTGGGAGACCCAGGTTCAGTTCCTGGTCCAGGAAGATCCTCTGGAGAAGGGAATGGCTACCTACTCCAGTATTCTTGCCTGGAGAATTCTGTGGACAGAGGAGCCTGGCAGGCTACAGTCCATGGGGTCATAAATTGTCATACAAAACTGAGTGACTAACACTTTCATTTTTCATACAACATCAAATGTATATAATTGCATTAGGAATTTGATGAGTTTCATCATTTTAAGAAAATCTCTTTCAGGGCCTCCAAACTGCCCCGATTTGGAAAATTGGTTCCCTAGGCTAGATTGCTTGCTCTTATTTTTGGAATTCCATTCACAATCATCTGGGGAATTGCCTTCATCTCTGTCTTGTGTTGAGAATTTTTGGTCTGAATCTGGTATCTTACATGGCTTATATTCTTCAGTTTTTATATTGCAGTTTCTCCAATAGCTCCTTGATAAAGATAAAACCATGAGATTTTGTATATCTAAACATATTTTAATTTTATACTTACCTTCATCTGTTAAGTGTAGCAAAATATGAATTTGTAAGTTAAATAACATTAAGCAGTAGGGTGGCTCAGATGGTAAAGCATCTACCTGTAATGCAGGAGACCCAGGTTCAATCTCTGAGTCAGGAAGTTCTCCTGAAGAAGGAAATGGCAACCCACTCCAGTATTCTTGTCTGGAGAACCCCATGCACAGAGCATCCTGGTAGGTTTACAGTCCATGGGGGATTGCAGAGTCAGACACAACTGAGCGACTTCACTCACTTTAACTTTCAGATGGCTCCTGGTTACCTATTCATCACCTGGAGCCATAGTTCTGAGGTTTGTCCCAGATAGGAACAGGGTGTGCTGGTGATAAAGACACCATCACTATATTACATTCTAAAATTCCCTGGGAGGGATTCGGTTCCAGTTTATTTGTGTTATTTATTAAAACTGCATTGTCTGATGCTCTGCACCTGGGTTTAGTTATTATATGAGACCATGCAGCCTGAACTTCCCTGAGACCGAGATGTCTCACATGTCTTGACAGTTTGGGTTCTGGATCCTGTGTAGCTTGAAGAGAGAACCATAGGAACTCTGCTTGCATGTTCCAGGCCTCCCTGTTGCTCATTTATGCTTCCTTCCTCTGATGTTCAACATCCAGTGGCTGTAATTAAACTTCTGTGAGCAACTACCTTATTAGCCTTTTATGAATCTTGTTGACTATCCAAATTGCTACAGATATTTCTAACATTTTGTAAACACATACTCCATTTTCTAACTTCCATTTTTTGTTTTGTTCCATTGTGAGAAATGTTTTTGAATATTCTGATTCTTTATCTTTCACTAAGAACATTTTATTATGCTTGAAACACATAGAATCAAATTTTGATGTCAGCTGATCTGAAACACCAGGATGATGTATTCATGCAGTATTATTTTTATTCATCCAGCTAAGAACTTGGATACAAAAATCTGTCCTTCACATTGATAATATGATTTCAGATTATATATTTGATAATGTCATCTGGTCTACTATTAGTTTTATGATATTCTGGAATTTCTATTTGTTAGGCTTTTGAGTATCAGGTCTGATTCTGTATATTTCTTAAATTAAAAAAAATTTTTCCATATATATATATATATATATATATATATATATATATATGTATGTATGTTTGCTCAGCTCAGTTCAGTTGCTCAGTCATGTCTGACTTTTGCGACCACATGAACCACAGCATGCCAGGCCTCCCTGTCCATCACCAACTCCCAGAGTTTACACAAACTCATGTACATCCAACCATTTCATCCTCTGTTGTCCCCTTCTAGCATCAGGGTCTTTTCAAATGAGTCAGCTCTTCTCATCAGTTGGCCAAAGTATTGGAGCTTCAGCTACAACATCAGTCCTTTCAATGAACACCCAGGGCTGATCTCCTTCAGAAAGGACTGGTTGGATCTCCTTGCAGTCCAAGGGACTCTCAAGAGTCTTCTCCAACACCACAGTTCAAAAGCATCAATTCTTCAGCACTTAGATTTCTTTATAGTCCAAATCTGACATACATACATGACTACTGGAAAAACTATACCCTTAACTAGACAGACCTTTGTTGATGAAATATTGTCTCTGCATTTTAATGTCCTGTCTAGGTTGGTCATGGGCTTCCCTGATGGCTCAGGCAGTAAAGCATCTACGTGCAATGCGGGAGACATGGGTTCTATGCCTGGGTTTCGGAAGATCTCCTGGAGAAGGAAATGGCACCCCACTCCAGTACTCTTGCCTGAGGAGGAGCCTGCTAGGCTATAGCCCACGGGGTTGCAAAGAGTCGGACATGACTCAGTGACCTCAGTTTCACTTTCAGGTTGGTCATAACTTTCCTTCCAAGGAGTAAACATCTTTTAATTTCATGGTTGCAATCACCATCTGTAGTGATTTTGGAGCCCCAAAAATAAAGTTAGCCACTGTTTCTACTCTTTCCCCATCTATTGGCCATGAAGTGATGGGACCAGAAACCATGATCTTAGTTTTCTGAATGTTGAGCTTTAAGCCAACTTTTCACTTTCCTCTTTCGCTTTCTTCAAGAGGCTCTTTGCTAAGTCGCTTCAGTTGTGTCCAACTCTTTGTGACCCCATTGACTGCAGCCTACCAGGCTCCTCCATCCATGGGATTTTCCAGGCAAGAGTACTGGAGTGGGGTGCCATTGCCTTCGCCAAGAGGCTGTTTAGTTCTTCTTAATTTTTTGCCCTAAGTGTGGTGTCAACTGTATATCTGAGGTTATTGATATTTCTTTCGGCAATCTTGATTCTAGCTTGTGCTTCTTCCAGCCCAGTGTTTCTCATGATGTAATCTGCATATAAGTTAAATAAGCAGGGTGACAATATACAGCCTTGACGTACTCCTTTTCCTATCTCGAACCAGTCTGTTGTTCCATGTCTAGTTCTAACTGTTGTTTCCTGCCCTGCATACAGGTTTCTCAAGAGGCAGCTCAGGTGGTCTGGTATTCCTATCTCCTTCAGCATTTTCCACAGTTTATTGTGATCCACACAGTCAAAGTCTTTGGCATAGTCAATAAAGCAGATATTTTTTCTGGAACTCTCTTGCTTTTTTGATGATCCAGTGAATGTTGTCAATTTAATCTCTGGTTCTTCTTCCTTTTCTAAAACCAGCTTGAACATCTGGAAGTTGATGGTTCCAGAAGCCAGGCTTGGAGAATTTTGAGCATTACTTTACTAGCATGTGAGAAGAGTGGAATTGTGCAGTAGTCTGAGCATTCTTTGGCAATGCCTTTCTTTGGGATTGGAATGAAAACTGACCTTTTCCAGCCTGTGGCCACTGCTGAGTTTTCCAAATATGCTGACATATTGAGTGCAGCACTTTCACAGCATCATCATTCAGGATTTGAAATAGCTCAACTGGGATTCCATCACCTCCACTAGCTTTGTTTGTAGTGATGATTCCTATGGCCCACTTGAGTTCACGTTCCAAGATGTCTGGCTCTAGGTGAGTGATCGCACCATCATGATTATCTGGGTTGTGAAGATCCTTTTTGTACAGTTCTTCTGTGTACTCTTGCCACCTCTTCTTAACATCTTCTGCTTCTGTTAGGGCCATACAATTTATGCCCTTTATTGTGCCCATCTTTTCATGAAATGTCCCCTTGGTATCTCTTATTTTCCTGGAGATCTCTAGTGTATTTTTGTAATTTTATACAAAATTATTTTACACAAAATTATTTTACACAATAATTTTGTATGTATATGCAAATATATGTATATACAAATATACAAAATATACAATATACAAATATATATTTTGTATATACAATAAATGCAAAATATATTTGTAGCTTTATACGGAAATTCTTCCAGTTAAACTGTATATTATTTTAGCTATCATAAAATTGCTCAACACGAGTATACCTGTGGTGGATTCATGTTGCTGTATGGCAAAACCAATACAATATTGTAAAGTAATTAACCTCCAATTAAAATAAATAAATTTATAGTAAAAAAAAAATTTCCTTTGGGGTATTCTTTTATGTAGCATCCAGTTTTAAATAGCTTATGCTACCTCTTTATGAGAATATTTTTGGGAAGCTCAGCTTCTGATTAAAAACTAGCTTACTGAGTTTGCTCAAATTCATGTCCTTTGAGTCAGTGATGCCATCCAAGCAGCTCATCCTCTGTTGCTCCCTTCTCCTCTTGCCCTCTATCTTTCCCAGCATCACTGAGATATGATTTTTCAGATCTGACCAGAGGCAATCACAAAGTTCACCAAGTCTTTACCTAGCAGGGCTTATGCTGCCCACCCCAAACATTTGGTGCACAGCTCCGGTACCAGTCTATGAAGAGAGTTGCAGTCAATGACTTAGATCACTCTGGCTGGTTATGCTATTTATGAATCTGCTTTTCCAGCCCAGGCATCTTTACTCCTGGATTTCTCTGTCTAAGACTTTGCCTGTCTTCCAGGATCTGTGCTGAAACCCTCTAGTGTAGGGAGGAGGGAATCTTTGAAGATATTTCCCTTCTCCGACTGAGTGCCCTCTACTTTCCCATTCCAAGCCCTCCATCCTGTCCTTCTCCTGGCCTCTAGGTATACGGAACTGCTGGAGGCTTTTGTTAGAGCTCCCTCAATACTGAGAGAGCCTGATATCTGGGTGGACCTACCTGACCCTCCTCCAGGGCCAGGGTCCATTCTATTTGGGAAATGCAACATGGGGAGTCAGCTTTTTCTCCCATTTTAACTTCTTGCTTCTACCATCCCAGTAAGTGATTAGAGGCACAGAACTTTCATTTTTGTCTTACTGCTTTAATTGGCTATTCAGACATCTGACGGTTCCGTTTCTGCCAGCTCAGCTAAGTTCCTGACAACTTGAAATATGTGCTTTGAAATTTCCTCACTTAAAAAGCCTAATGTCTTACTAGTCACAGTTTTTTCTGTTTGCTTGGATGAGTCACAGAGATCTACCCATGGTTTTCAGGTGATATTTATGAGATAAATATCGAAACCATTAGAAGCTTTGTGTATGTGTGGAGGTTTCCAATTACAGTCTTTACTACAGAGTATACAAGTTCCTCTTTCATTGGAGTATCCAAGATGGTCCTATTCCAAAGAGAAAGTTATCAAAGTCTATTGACTTGGGAGCAAAGACATTGCTGACAGTGATTTTGAAAATCAAGATCAGCATAAGGCCAGGTGTCTAATCATTTAGTATGAGAACTCTCTCACATTAAACTGTTTTCAGTTTTGTTTCCCTGCTCTCAATATGCCTGATATCCTTCACATAGATATGAAACACTAATCCTCTCTAAAGAATAAATCCCCAACCTTTATTGATATGGAAAAGGGACAGTCTCAGGGCTGCCTGGAATATGCCACTAAGCTAAAGGACTTTTTTCTTAAAAATTATTTCAGACAGTTACTTAGATTTTCATTTTTTTTCCTGCTCTCATCTTCATTTTGGAAGAACAATGCTGAAACAGTATTTCTGTCACTTGGAAGTCCTGGTATGTGTGTGTTTAGTCGTATCTGACTCTTTGTGATCCCATGGAGTGTAGTCCACTCCTCTGGCCATGGAATTTTCTAGGCAAGAATGCTAGAGTGGGTTGTCATGCTACTCTGCTCGGAGTTCTATGATGTCTTTATACCTCACTTTCCTCCAGTGTTAAGTCAATTAGCATTTCTGCTTTCGCATTTTTGCTGCTCACATTCTCCTTTCCCTGGTGGAATTACCTGTTCAAACACACACACACACACACACACACACACACACACACACACACACACACAAGATTTGATTTAGTGAAATTTATTGAATGAGTAAAGATTAAAAAGGGCCCCAAATCCAGCATGTTTAAGCAGAAATACTTCCATTCCTTATGTATTCACTATTTTTTTTAATACCATGTTGAAAAGGTAGAGAATGGCTTCAAGATTCTATGAAATTTTAAATAATTTTTAGACCTTCTATTTCTGATGATATAGCACAAATTGACTTCTAATTGTATCTTTCAATCCAAATCTATTGGGTTTATATTTGAAAATACTTCTCTTAAAGTGTAGCTGTAGTTTCACAGCTGCATGCATGCATGCTCAGTCACGTCAGTCATGTCTGACTGTGATTCTATGGACTGTAGGCCACCATGCTTCTCTGTCCATGGGATTCTCTAGGCAAGTATACTGGAATGGGTAGCCAGGCCCTCCTCCAGGGAATCTTCTTGAATCATTGATTGAATTTCTGTCTCTTGTTTCTGTTTTTATTTTTTCTTCTACTTCAATTTAGATATTTTTTATTGATCTGTTATTTAGTTTAGTCATCCTCTTTTTCATATTGTCTGGTGTGCTATGGGACATTAAATAGCTTTATAATCAGTTATTAAACAAGCATGTGAAACTTTTAAATAGATTGCTCTGTTGCAACAGTTTAGATTGCTTCTGCTTTTTCCTAACTTTTTCATAGTTCTCCTGAAGCATTTTATGCTAACTCTAATATCTGCATCATCTGTGAATCCAAGTATGTGGAGTCTTTTTGTCTGATTTTTGGTCAAAATTTTGTACCTTTTCACACACATGTGTGCTGGGAATTTTGTAGAAAAGAACCATGAAGTACACATATGGCATTTTTCAAAAGATTCACTCTATAAAAAGAAAAAAAAAAAGTCAATTCCTAGTAGGATAAGGTTTATTCCATCTTGTTTGTCCTAGCATATTCTTCCCAGGGTTCTGGCCAACTGCTAGAACTTTTCTTCACACAGGGAAGACTGAATGGGATTTAACTTTGTACTGAAAGATTTTGAGCTTTTCTCATAAGGCTCTCACATGAAGAGCTTCAAATGTGGCAAATTCATTGAAAGGATATCACATATTTGATACAAATTCATTCCCTCCACCAAACATTGAGTACTCCTGACTTTGAAGCTAAAGACATTTTCACATCACCATTGTGATGAAATGTTTCTCCTCTATGCCCTACCAGTAAACAATGTGAAGTGAAGTATGAAAGTTGCTCAGTCGTGCCCAACTCTGTGACCCTATGGACTATACAGTCCATGGAATTCTCCAGGCCAAAATACTGGAGTGGGTAGCCTTTCCCCTCTCTTGGGGATCTTCCAGACCCAGGAAGCAAACTGGGGTCGCTGATTCTTTACCAACTGAGCTATTGGCTTTTCCAAATGCAAATTTCTGAGTCCAGGTTAAACAAAGCCAGCTATTTGGAAGTCATTAGGTACTTTCTCCTTAGTAAGCACTGAGGAGCTGGGGGCATATGAGAGACAGCTATCCATGCCATCTACCATTTCATAAGGTAAACAAGGAATTGGGATATGAACAATCAAGAAAGCAAGACTGTCCCCAGATAGACAGACGCATATGAAAGAAATGTTAGCAATCCTGGACAGTTGCACCTTCCCATACATTGTTGTTCAGTCACTAAGATTGTGACCCCACAGACTGCGGCCCACCAGAAAATCACTAAATCTCTTCATATGAGAAATACTGTTTTCTTAATTAACAGTAATTTTTTGATATTCAGATTTCCTGCCTCTTATTACAAACTTGTATATAGCCTGACTTCTCCCCTGCATCCTCAGAGTTAGCCCTCTCAGTGTCTCCTGGTGTCAAGTTCTAACTTTCCCGTGGAATAAAACCAGGGTGGGATGTATGGCAAGAGTAACATGGAAACATACATTATTATATTTAAACAAGATAGCCAATAGGAATTTGCTGTACCACTCAGAGAACTCAAACCAGGGCTCTGTAACCACCTACACTGCTGGGATCAGGAGAAAGGTGGGAGAGAGGGAGGTTCAAAAAGGAGGGTACATAGTTATACCTATGCCAGATTCATGTTGATGTTTGGCAGAAACTAACACAGTACTGTGCCTATCTTTGCATGAAATGTTCCCTTGATATCTTTAATTTTCTTGAAAAGATCTCTAGTCTTGCCCATTCTATTGTTTTCCTCTATTTCTTTGTATTGACCACTGAGGAAGGTTTTCTTATCTCTCCTTGCTATTCTTTGGAACTCTGCATTTAAAATGGATATATCTTTCCTTTTCTCCTTTGCTTTCAGCTTCTCTTCTTTTCTCAGCTATTTGTAAGGACTCCTCAGACAACCATTTTGCCTTTTTGCATTTCTTTTTCTTGGGGATGATGGTCTTAGTCCATGCCTCTTGTACATTGTCACAAACCTCTGTCCATAGTTCTTCAGCTACTCTGTCTATCAGATCTTATCCTTGAATCTATTTGTCACTTCCATTGTATAATTGTAAGGGATTTGATTTAGGTCATACCTGAATGGTCTAGTGGTTTTCTCTACTTTCTTCAATTTCAGTCTGAATTTGGCAATAAGGAGTTCATGATCTGAGCCACAGACAGCTCCTGGTTTTGTTTTTGTTGACTTTATAGAGCTTCTCCATGTTTGGCTGCAAAGAATATAATCAATCTAATTTTGATATTGACCATCTGGTGATGTCCATGTGTAGAGTCTTCTCTTGTGTTGTTGGAAGAGGGTGTCTTCTATGACCAGTGTGTTCTCTTGGCAAACTCTGTTAACCTTTGACCTGCTTCATTTTGTATGGCAAGGCAAAATTTGCTGTTACCCCAGGTGTTTCCTAAATTTTTACTTTTGAATTCTAGTTCCCTATAATGAAAATGACATCAGTTTTGGGTGTTAATTCTAGAAGGTCTTGTAGGTATTCATAGAACCGTTCAACTTCAGCTTCTTTAGCATTAATGGTTGGGGCATAGACTTATATTACTGTGATATTGAATGATTTGCCTTGGAAACAAACAGAGATCATTTTGTCATTTTTGAGACTGCATCTAAGTACTGCATTTCAGATTCTTTTGTTGATTATATGAGGCTACTCCATTTCGTCTAAGGGATTCTCCCCCACAGTAGTAAATACAATGGTTATCTGAGCTAAATTCACCCATTCCAGTCCACTTTAGTTCACTGATTCCTCAAGTGTTTATGTTCACTCTTGCCATCTACTGTTTGACCACTACCAATTTACCTTGATTCATAGACCTAACATTCCAGGTTCCAATGCAATATTTCTCTTTACAGCATCGAACTTTACTCCCATCACCAATTACACCCACAACAGGATGTTGTTGTTTGTTTGTTTGTTTGTTTGTTTTGCTTTGGCTTTGTCTCTTCATTCTTTCTGGAGTTATTTCTTCACTGATCTCTTGTAGCATATTGAACACCTACCAGCCTGGGGAGTTCATTTTCCAGTGTCCTAACTTTTTGCCTTTTCATGCTGTTCACAGGTACTCAAGGCAAGAATAGTGAAGTGGTTTGCAATTCCCTTCTTCAAGAAAATTAGAGATACCAAGAGAACACTTCAGGCAAAGATGGGCACAATAAAGGAGAGAAATGGTATGGGCCTAACAGAAGCAGAAGATATTAAGAAAAGGTGGCAAGAATACAAAGAACTATACAAAAAAGACTTTCATGACCAAGATAACCACGATGGTGTGATCACTCACCTAGAACCAGACACCCTGGAATGCAAAGTCAAGTGGGCCTTAGAAAGTATTACTACAAACAAAGGTAGAGAAGGTGATGGAATTCCAGTTGAGTTATTTCAAATCCTAAAAGATGTTGCTGTAAAAGTGCTGCACTCAATATGCAAGCAAGTTTGTAAAACAGCAGTGGCCACAGGACTGGAAAAGGTATTTTCATTCCAATCCCAAAGAAAGGAAATGCAAAAGAATGTTAGCACTACTGCACAATTGCACTCATCTCACAAGCTAGCAAAGTAATGGTCAAAATTCTCCAAGTGAGGCTTCAGTAGTAGATGAACAATGAACTTCCAGATGTTCATGCTGGATTTAGAAAAGGCAGAGGAATCAGAGATGAATTGTCAATATCTGTTGGATCATTAAAAAAGCAAGAGAGTTCCAGAAAAAATATCCACTTCTGCTTTATTGATTATGCAAAAGCTTTTTACTGTGTGGATCACAACAAACTCTGGAAAGTTCTTCAAGAGATGGGAATACCAGACTACCTGACCTGCCTCCTGAGAAATCTGTATTCAGGTCAAGAAGCAACAGTTAGAACTGGACATGGAACAACATACTGGTTCCAAATCGGGAAAGGAGTACCTTAATGCTGCATATTGTCACCCTGCTTATTAAACTTCTATGCAGAGTACATCATGTGAAATGCCGGGTTGGATGAAGCACAGGCTGGAATTAAGATTGCCAGGAGAAATATCAATAACCTCAGATATGCAGATGATATCACCGTTACGGCAGAAAATGAAGAGGAACTAAAGAGCTTCTTGATTAAAGTGAAAGAGGAGAATGAAAATGTTGGCTTAAAATTCAACATTCAGAAAACTAAGTTAATTGCATCCAGTCCCATCACTTCATGGCAAATGGATTGGGAAACAATGGAAACAGTGAGATAGTTTATTTTCTTGGGCTCCAAAATCACTGCAGATGGTGACTCCAGCCATGAAATTAAAAGATGCTTGATCCTTCTAAGAAAAGTTATACCCAACCTAGATAGCATATTAGAAAGCAGAAATATTACTGTGCCAATTAAGGTCCATCTAGTCAAAGCTAAGGTTTTTCCAGTAGCCATGTATAGATGTAAGATTTAGACTATAAAGAAAGCTGAGCACTGAAGAATTGATGCTTTGGAGCTGTGATGTTGGAGAAGACTCTTGAGAGTCCCTTGGACTGCAAGGAGATCCAGCCAGTCAATCTTAAAGGAGATCAATCCTAAATATTCACTGGAAGGACTGATACTGAAGCTGAAACTCCAATACCTCGGCCACCTCATTCGAAGAGTTGACCCATTGGAAAAGACCCTGATGCTGGGAAAAACTGTAGGTAGGAGGAGCAGAAAATGACTGAGGATGAGATGGTTGGATGGCATCACTGACTCAGTGGACATGAGTTTGAGTAAGCTCTGGGTGTTGGTGATGGACAGGGAAGCCTGGAGTGTTGCAGTCCATGGGGTTGAACAGAGTCAGAAATGACTAAGAGACTGAACTGAACTGAAATGACACAATACTGTAAAGCAGTTATCCTTCAATTATAAACAAATGAATTTAATTTAAAAAAAAAAACTAACTCTCAGCTTTTAGGTTGTGTGTATTTTTTTAGTCGACATCAACTAAAAGCTTCTTTCATGATGCCCACAGTCTCCAGTGTGTTCCCCAAATATCCCATAGGGGAAACTAGCTGTGCAATTGTGGATGATTTTGTCAGTGGAGCTTGTAATATCTTCAATTCTGTCTCACCACAACAAAAATTTGAAGTAATGGATCGACCAGTGTTACAGCTCCATGTTAAGGCTCAATTTTATTTGATAAGCAAAGGATAATACATCTTCAAGGTGTGAGGGTAGGCCAACCCACAATGTGAGAAGATAAGAAAAGCCAAGGGTCAATTTTTCATCCTTTTTTTATGTTTTTTTTTTTTTTTTTTTCCTCCTCCCCTGTGCCTGCCCAGTCTAAATTGGGCTATCCAGGAGGGCTGTTTCTTTCACCTGACATCCTCACTCTGGTCCTTGGAACTTCCTTTGTTCTATTTTTGTGGGCTTTTCCCTTATTTTTCTTTTAGCCACTGCCATTCTGGACTCCTTTTTCCTATTCTAACAATTTCCAAGTCTGAAAGTCTCCATGTTTTTCTCATTTCCACATAAAATCCTCACTAACCCTCAGAATTGTCTATATCCTCCCGTAAAGAAAACATCCAGTGACCCTCAGCTTGCAATGGACTGAGACACTCTCCTTAGGATTTTAGCTAATCCTATCCTTGCTGTTTTTGTTTATTGTATACTCATTGTTTTAAAAAAATATTTTTGTAATCTATCTGGCTAGTCCTAGCTATTGCAAAGGAAGTGCTGAGCTTAAAGAGTCTAGTATAAAAACCTCCTTCCCATATAATTTAATTAGAAATGAGATGTTTGAAAGCATCCATTTTCTGTATCTTGCTCAAATACTTAGTCCATACTTTCTCTTTAGTCCTTCTGATACGACTTACTAAAAATTCAGTCAATTTTTTAATGACATTCCACAACTGATTAAATGCATCTTTAAGCACAAGGTGGGTTATTATTCATAAATATCCGGCTTTATAGGATATAAGCAGAGTTTGTTTGTTTGTTTGTTTTCATAGTCAAAGTTCAGTTCAGTGAAGGCTGACTTCACTGCCACTAAAATATTGAGGTGTGGGTAGACCCTATAAATGTCTTTTTCTAAAAATTAACCTATTCAGTTTCATTAGCTTTCAGAACTAACCATAGATGCTTGTGAAATTACAATATTTCATTGTAAATAAAATATAGACATTCTCACCTAGTAGGCTTTGTATCTAAAAGTCATGTGAGGACCGTAAAAATACGGAAGTTCTCACTATGGGACTGAATAAATGTGCTCTGCCAATAAAACCTCCTCCTTTCTTCATGTAACCAAGATATCCTCTATTACGCAGATAAAGCAACTCAGACATTCTTTCACCATGCATTCTTCACAACCATTCTTAACACTTGTTATTTCTGTTTACTTTATATCCATTGAGACCATAAAGATTTCTCTTCTTCTTCCTCCTCCTTTTCCTCCTTTTCTGAACACTCATATTTGTGCTTTCTGCTCTTATTTTAGGGAATAGGATACTGAGAAAAAAATCTTCTCCTTAAAAGAGGCTAAGAGAGGTTGCTCCATGATTTCTGCATTTTCTATTTCAAACTGTGGAATCACCTTTAAGAAGATATTTGGACTAGGATTGTTATTTACCTATGCATAGCTAGTACCCCTAGAGAACCAGGCAGAAATATTTGAATTTCAGGGAAATATTTTTTCTCTTAATTTTTGAACTTTTATATTTTAATGTCGACCAATGTATTCCATTTAATTAGTGGCTTTTACAGTTATTATGGGATACTGCTATATCTCTCATACTTCACATATATTAGTATTTATAAATATATGTGTATGTATGCTGCTACTGCTAAGTCGCTTCAGTAGTGTCCGACTCTGTGCGACCCCAGAGACGGCAGCCCACCAGGCTCCCCCGTCCCTGGGATTCTCCAGGCAAGAACACTGGAGTGGGTTGCCATTTCCTTCCCCTAAAAGTAGGCTAGTGCTTGCTGGAGAGGCTGAGTGTTTGTACTAGGATTCTGACTAACTGGCTGGGTTAAGCTACTGGCTGTTGTGGCAGTAACAAGTCGGACATAATGAAACTTGCTTCCAGGCACTTGAATCTGCTGGACATTGGGAGCAGTTGCCAGAGGAATAGTTGTCTTAAACTGTGATGTGCTCACGCCTCCAACAGTGATGGTCTGCACAGCTGATTTCACTGTCTGCAATGACTGGTGGTGATACTTGAGTTGTCTGTCCTGTAACTGCTTTACTATTAATTGGTTTTGCAAAGATCAGCTTCGTGATTACAGGACCAGAGGTCGGTTTTCGAGGCTTCTTAGCAATCAAAGTCGGCGGCTCCGTCGCCTGCTTCTCCGACGGCGCTCCCTGGCCTCCCAGCAGCGGAGGCGGCGGTGGCGCCCCCGAGACACAGACCCGGGTTTGTGCGTGTGTGTGTATGTATATGTGTGTATATATATATGTATGTATATGTATATGTATATGTATATGTCTGTGTCTCCATTTTTTTCAGATAGATGCAAGTAGTGTCTGATAATACCTTTGCCTTAATTTGCACGTGTATTTCCTTTTGTGTGTGCTCTCTGATGGATCCAATTCCCTCCTTTCCCTCTTTTATATTTCTTTTTTTTTTTCAAGATGAAAGAAATTGCTTGTCCAACAGCCTCATCCAGGATTTTCATTATAAGTTCCTTTGAGTAATATAAATCAATGAGCGATAGCCCCTTTAAAAATTAATTTATTTTTCAAATAAATTCTACCTATGTCTACTTGTAGATTAGGGTAGTTTGACTGTATTTATCAATCTAAAATTTTAATTAACACATACACTCATCAGTTATTGTTTCTCCTTGTTCTTCATTAGTATGTTAACTCTTGTGCACACTTTGCCAGAGATCCCTAATGCCACAAAATACATAGAACTTTTCTTTCATAAAAAATAGCCACACATGTATCCTGAATTTCAATAAACACTTTTTGTTAAAATACAGTGATGGATTGCCCAAGATATTCCAAGCTAAACATTCTAATCTTCTTAAATTTATCAAAAATATATATAAAAGCTCATTGTGAACAATGAGTAATTGCAATTATTATGTTACTTTTTTGAT
Source organism: Budorcas taxicolor (assembly GCF_023091745.1). NCBI lineage: Eukaryota > Metazoa > Chordata > Mammalia > Artiodactyla > Bovidae > Budorcas > Budorcas taxicolor. Next base: position 48,071,664 of record NC_068929.1, on the reverse strand, counting down.
ACAAGATAATGTTACATATAATATCTCATTGCACCTCAATCCCTACTCTAGGAAGCAGGTACAATTACTATTCTCATTTTATTTAGCTGAATCCCAGAGTTTATTTATACATTAAATAGCATACTGAAGTCCCAACGCTAGTTCATATTACACTAAGTTTGCACCTAGGCACTTTGACTTCAATACCTTTGCTCTTATACTGTACTACAAGTGCTGTGATTTCTATTACAACCCATTTGATACTCTTGGTCAGCCAATGGAAAAAGACAGATGGGTCTAGGGTAATGGCAATGTGCTTACTTAAGCTTAATGAAGTTAAGATTCCATTTGTAGCTATGGTCTCCTTAATGGTGAAATCAATACTTTCCTGGCTCCCACGAGCAGCTATTGACATAGTAAATCTATTTTATCCATTCTGTTAAATAGAAAACACATAAGTAGTACCCTTTAACCTATTATATCACTACCATTCTGCAAAGAAAAAAGACACTCATTTTTCCAAGGACATGAGAAAAAAAAATATTTATTGTATCATGAATTCCTTTTCAGAAATCTCCCTATGGAGAAACAATTTCTAGTTGACCTATACTACAGATCCTAATAGTTATGGAAGGAAAAAATATGTGTATGTGTGCGTGTGAGCATGAGTGTACGTTCATGTACAATGATAGATCCGTAGAATATAATTATGAGCCGAAAGATATCTTTTCATAAGGATATCCCACCCAGAGATATTTGGAGAAGAGGATCGGAAGAATTTAGAGTAGCACTGAAATATATACACTACCGTGTGTAAGCTAGACAGCTAATGGCAAGCTGCTGTATAGAACAGGGAGCTCAGCTTGGTGCCCTGTGATGGCATGGAGGAGAGAAATGGGAGAGTGGGAGGGAGATTTAAGAAGGAAGGGGTATATGTACATGTATGACTGACTCACATTCTGCAGAAACTAACACAACATTGCAAAGCAATTATATTCCAATAAAATATTGAAAAAAGAAAAACTGTTAATATACATATTATGACACATTCAGTTTACCTCAACTTGCTGAATATGCACCAGAATGAAAATTTTAATAATGAATATCCAAATGATGTGTTAATATTATAACAACTCATAAACTCTAACACATGATGGGAAAGATTTTAATGTCAAACTCATGCTGAACATTTTTTCAGCAGGAGACCATTGTCAATGTGATGTTCGAAGAGAAAAGCTGAACAAATAATGAGTCAGAAAAAATCTCTATCTTCAAAAGATGGAGAGAAAGAAGTATGTCCAAGTGCTAAAACACCATTTTAGGGCAAAAAAAAAAAAAAAAAGAATGCAATAATAATGAAAAATACTGAGTTTAATGGTGCTAAGTGCTATGTAACAATATAATGGAGAAAACTGTGGGAGGATTTCCAAAGGAGAAATCTGAATGTGTCACACCAGGGTGACAGCATGAAACGCATGAAGTGGGTTTAAAAATATAACACTGAAAGACTTTTCTCTTTTTTTAAGGATGAGTCCAGGAACTTTTCTGGGTAACATATGGATCACAGTGAAAGAGTCAAAGTATTTTTTGACCTTTCTTATTTACAGACAGAAAATTGACTGTTGTCCAAATGCCAGCAGGTAGACAAGAACAAAGCTCTGGCCTAAAATACAAAACATCCTTAATGTATAGGATGTGTCCACTTATGTATCTGCAGCTGGGACCTGACAACGCCTGCTTGTGCATCTGTTATTTAGGAACTGAAGTTATATCACACCTGTCCAAAGTAGGACTAATTTATTTGCTCATTTTATTCACCTGACAATGAGAAAGAATTCTTATTTTTTACTGGGACATTCTAATGTCTGGGCTTCTCTGTTGCCTCAAGGGTGAAGAATTTGCCTGCAAGGCAGGAGACTTAGGTTCAATACCTGGGTCTAGAAGATACTGTGAATTAGGGAATGGCTACTCACTCCAGTATTCTTGCCTGAAGAATTCCTTGGACAGAGTAGCCTGGTGGGCTACAGTCCATGGGGTTGCAAAGAGTCGGACACAACTGTACAACCAACACTTTCACTTTCTTTTACTTGTCTAGTGGAGATGGTGATATATTCTTCAACAGGAATCAATCTCAAATATTCCCCAAGCTGATCTACAGAGTCTATACAGTTCTTACCAAAGTGCTAAGTGCTTTGCTAACAGATATTGGCAAACATTTTAAAGTTAATATGGAAATAGAAAGAATTAAGAGTGGAAAAAACACTCTTTAAAAAGAACAAATTTATTTATTTTAACTGGAAAAAAAAAGAGAACAAATTTGGAAGAGATTCATACTGTGCAAATTCAAAACTTATAGAAAGCTAAAGAAATCAAAATAGTATAGTATTGACCCAAAGATAGCCATATAAGCATAAAATAGAATTGAGAGTCTAGAACTAAACTTTTACATTAATGATCAATTGATTTTCAAAAGAGTTCAATTCAATTCAATTAGAAAGCATTTTTTTTAATTTTAAACAAAAGTTCTGAGACAATTAGATTACCATAGCAGAAACATAAGACAGACCCTTACAACAAAAATTAACTTAAGCTCTATCACAGACCTCAATGAGAAAGATAAACCTGTAAAACAGAAGAAGATAAAATAAGATTTAAGCCTTATGATTTTGAGTCAGATAGAGCCTTTCTAGAAATACTGCCCAAATTACAAGTAACAAAATAAACAGTATATTAATTAAACCTCATCAGAATTAAAAAGCTTCAGTGCTTCAAAGGACTACATCAACAAAATGAAAGGACAAATTGGGAAATATTTTCACAAAATGGGAAAGACATTTACAAAGTTGAAAATATTTGATAAGGGACTTTATTTAGAATATATATTATTACAACTCAATAATACAAACATGCAGAAGTCAATTCTAAGATGAATAGAAGACAAGCAACATGAATAGAAATTTCTCTGAAGATATAAAAAATGTGTAATAAGCACCTGAAAAGGTGCTCAACAATCTTAGCCATTAAGAATATGAAAATTAAAACCACAATGAGACACCACTTTACTCTTACTACAATAGCAATAAGTAAAAGACAGAACAATTAGGAATGACAATAGGGAGAACTTTAACCCAATCATATATTACTGGTAGGAATGTAAAATTGTTCAGCTGCTTTCAAAAATAAATTGGCTGGTATTGAAAGTTTTAGGATACAGTTACCCTATAATCTGGTAATTCTACTCTTAAGCATATATCAGAGGAAATTAAACTATGTACACAAAAACATGTATACAAATTTTCATAACAGCATTATTTAAAGTAACAAAAAGTTGGAAACAATGTAAATGTCAATCATACCATGAGCTGTCCAGTGGTAGGATATATATAGACAAAACAATACAAAACCAAAAAGTACAGATGAAGAGAATCAGTGATTCAATGTTTTCCCATCAAGGAAAAGAGTGGAACAGACTTTGTACAAATGGCAATCTGATATTCTTCACCCTACCTTTTTACAGTAATTTTCCTCTTAATGTTCAGGAAATGATAAATCTCTGTGTAAAAGTAAACAAGGGAAAAAAAAAACTGTACAGCTTTCTTAATTTCTTTTGGTAAGCCTCTTGATGAAAGTGAAAGAGGAGAGTGAAAAAGTTGGATTAAAGTTCAACATTCAGAAAAATAAGATCATGGCATCTGGTCCCATCACTTCATGGGAAATAGATGGAGAAACAGTGGAAACAGTGTCAGACTTTATTTTGGGGGGCTCCAAAATCACTTCAGATGGTGATTGCAGCCATGAAATTAAAAGACACTTACTCCTTAATAAAGTAAAGTTATGACCAACCTAGATAGCATATTCAAAAGCAGAGACATTACTTTGCCAACAAAGGTCCTTCTAGTCAAGGCTATGGTTTTTCCAGTGGTCATGTAGGGATGTGAGTGTTGGACTGTGAAGAAAGCTGAGCGCCAAAGAACTGATGCTTTTGAACTGTAATGCTGGAGAAGACTCTTGAGAGTCTTTTGGACTGCAAGGAGACCCAACCAGTCCGTTTTGAAGGAGATCAGCCCTGGGATTTCTTTGGAGGGGATGATGCTGAAGCTGAAACTCCAATACTTTGGCCATCTCAGGCGAAGAGCTGACTCATTGGAAAAGACTCTGATGCTGGGAGGGATTGGAGGCAGGAGGAGAAGGGGACGACCGAGAATGAGATGGCTTGATGGCATCACTGACTCGATGGACGTGTGTCTGAGTGAACTCTGAGAGTTGGTGATGGACAGGGAGGCCTGGCGTATGGCAATTCATGGGGTTGCAAAAAGTCGGACATGACAGAGTGACTGAACTGATTTTCAAATCAAATCAATCCCCATTCTAGCTATTGTTTATTATATTAAAATTCCATCACCAACGACCTGATTTACTGCTATTGCTTTCTATGATAGAAAAAAAATGGAACCAATTTTGAGTATCTTAATTTATAAAGGCAAACAATATTAATGAAATATTAGAAATATAAAGTTTAGCTCAAATAAAAGAAATTGCTTAACACATACAGCCTTAGAAAGGACCAGGACCATAATTGCAGAAGGATTTGGAGGTCATCTGTCTAGATTTTTAGCATGTGATTCAACTGCAAACACTTCCAATGTTTCTATTTCTCTGCTCAACAGAACGGTTGTATAGCCTATCTTGTAAGAGAATCAAACATGTAATCAGTGATAGGTGGGCCTTATGATTATTAGATCAACAAGAATGATGTGGAATTGGGGCCATGTTCTCCAAAGGAAGTGATCTGGGGGCCTGCATGGGGTTCATAGGACTGGCAGACCTGACAACTTGTGAGGATTCAGAGAACCTAGAAGAGCTGTTTTACTCAGGTTATGATTTATTGCATTGGAAGTATACAGATTAAATTACTAAAGATTTAACTAAGAATCTAGGTATAAATCTTAGTACTGGGTATGTTATGTAAAGAATGTGAGCAAATCTAATGTGTGGGGTAAGCACTATGGGGTAGTCCCATGTCTATAGGACCTATTAAAATTCATTTAGGCATAAGCAAAGCAGTTCTTGTGAGTGTATATATATATATATTATTTATATTCTGGCATTTATGTACAGGATCATGACACACTTATTGTTTTTATAATGTTTATTCCATGCTTGCTGGCTTCTAGAAACTCTACCAAGTACTAAGAATTTTGTCCTTGAGAGGATAAGAAAAAAATTACACTTTACATATAAAAATCCTCAAATATTTATAATATAATATGGTGTAATTAGTGATGAATGAAAAAAATAGAGTTACTTAAATTCAATTTAACCTTTCTATGGGCTATAATGACAGACTTTATTGGGGAAATGTATTCAAATTGTATTTTGAAACAGGTAGATAAGGAATTGAAGAAGAGAAGGAAGCAAGCATAAAGGGATAGAAATATAAACAAATGGATGAATTAGCAGATATGTGACTTCTTTGCTGAAGTCACTTATTGCCCACTCTAACTGACCATAAACAAGCAACTGGTCTTATTTAATCTGGTCTTATTTCCCTAAATAATAAATGAGATAATTGCCAGCACCATTCCTAATCTAAGTTGATTCTCTGGCAATATGATATGGCCTTAGGCTTCATATCGCAAGTCTGGGGTTGATTTTGAGGTTATGTGTCTTGAGTGTTCAGAAGAAAACTTTCTGCATAGGTGTATGTGCACATTTGGCAAGCAGAAATAGAGATTCTCATATTTCAATTTATATTTACAAAAATTTGAATTCATATTATAGTATTACCTTGACATATCTGTTTTTGGTTTGTCATTTTCTGCCTATACATTACTTAGTTTGAATAAAATCACAGATTTTTTGTCAAAAAGGAAAATAACTTTTCATATAACACTTATATGCTATAGATGTGAATTTCCTAAGATAAATTTTCTGCTCAAATAATATTTTAAATAATTTTAATAGATAATTTAAAATTAAAATAATTTACCAAGATGTATTTTTGAGAAAGGGCCATCCAAAGATCCCAAAATACAGTGAATATTTTATAATTTATAAAGCTGATAACCCAAAATGTCAATCAAGGCTTAGTGCTAAAGATCTTCAGAATGTGAGGAGTTTGAACAACCCACTCCTGGTAAAAATAATGTTGACTGAATTAATAGTATCCAGAAATTTTGGCATTCATATTGATTTTTCTCTTCATAAAGAAACATTTGAAATTTTAAAATATTTATGTGACTAAAACAAACATATAAAAATAGTGTAATCAGCAATTGGAAACTATGGGATGGATGTTTTACTTTATCAAAATAATTTTAGTCAAATTCTCTAATATTAAGGCAAAAGATATAGCAAAATCTGATTATGTTTTGCTATCTTTACTTTCTTTGTTTGTATATAGGACTTATAGGTAGGTACTTTCTCTTTCCAGATGTTTGAGGGTGTAGAGCAGCTGAAAGTTTTAAATGAATGCTTCTTAAATTTAAGTAGTCTCTGAATAGAGGATTATTGTTAAAAAATATATAGTAAATACTTAAGTGATTCTTTTCTAATAAAAATTGTACAGCAAAGTGATATACATACAGAATCCCTATAATTATTTATGATTTATTCAAACTACAAAATAAAAGCTTCAGTAGTCTGTGTCTTACTTCATTTCATGGTATCTTTTGATATTGCATGTCCATTAATGTTGTATAATAATTCAGACCATTTAAAGCTTGGTTTATCCTTTCTTGTGAAAGGTTATCAAATTTATTTCATAAAAAACAAATAATTCACATTAGATTTAAATTTCTACTTTCCGTAATTGAGTCACTAAAGCTGTATGATTGGCACAAAATCCTAAATGTGGCATAGTTTCTTAGAATTTATAAAAACAAAGGCTTCCTGGAATAAAAATCAGATATATTGACTGTACTGTTGCTCAACGGTTGCTGATCAGGCAACTGTGATTCACACAACTGTGGCGAGTGGCATTTATGCAGCCCAGAAAAGAGCAGGTGAGCCATCATCTATAAAATCAGAGCAGTAGACATTATTTATTACTCTATCTTGAGACATGTTATCATTCTCTTCTATTCTTATACTCAGCATCTTCTGATGCAAACAGTTTGCATGCCATTCCAATCAAGAATATGATGAATCTTTCTTTCCCATTCATGAATATGATTGTTTTTCATATTCACAGATGACACTTCTAAAGGCTTTACTCCAAAATGATGTAAGGAAAAACATTAGCTCTTGGTTTATATTTATTTCTCAATAATTATTTCAAGGATTGAATTTGTGTTGAAATGTATTTTTATCAGGCTGGAGAAGCAAATCTATAATTTCCCAGCAGTTACTGCCAATAAAAATTTTATGCAGTCATTTTGCATTTGTTTAGTTTTCAGAAACTCTAATTGTTCACTGAAATGTCTATGCACAATGTGAATATTTTACTAGTGTGCCAATATCTATGGAAAAAAATATACTTATAGGAGAGGAACTAAAGAGCCTCTTGATGAAGGTGAAAGAGGAGAGTGAAAAAGCTGGCTTAAGACTCAAGATTCAAAAAAACCAAGATCATGACATCTGGTCCCATCACTTCATGGCAAAGAAATGGAGGAGGAAATGGAAACAGTGACAGATTCTATTTTCTTGGGCTCCGTAATCACTGCAGACAGGGACTGCAACCACAAAATTAAAAGACCCTTGCTCCTTGGAAGAAAAGCGATGACAAAACTGGAGAGCATATTAAAAAGCAGAGACATCACTTTGCTGGCAAAGTTTTGAATAGTCAAATCTGTTTTTAGCTTTTCTAAAGAGATTTGGGCCATAAAGAAGGCTGAATGCTCAAGAACTGATGCTTTCAAACTATGGTGCTGGAAAAGACTCTTGAGAGTCCCTTGGACAGCAAGGAGATTATTCGTCAAATACTAAAGGAAATCAACCCTGAATATTCACTGGAAGAACTGATGCTGAAGCTGATGCTCCAATATATTTGGCCACCTGATGCAAAGAGCTCACTCATTGGAAAAGACCCTGATGCTGGGAAATATTGAAGATAGGAGGAGAAGGGGATGACAGAGGATAAAATGGTTGAATGACATCACTGACTCACTGGACATGAGTTTGAGCAAACTCCAGGAGATAGGACATGGAGGGGAAGGACAAGGACAGGGAAGCCTGGTGTGCTACAGTCCATGGATTCCTCAACAGTTGAACATGACTTAGTAACTAAATAACATAGATCATATGGGTATTCATTCACTAAGAGTTTAAGTTGTGTAGAATAAACTTATTTCCTGAGTCATTCTGTTTCCCATGTAGGTTAGTTACACAATACTTTAAGGTTCTCATTTGAAAGGAGAAAACTATTCTTCAGGAAACTATTTATACAAACATAGCTCATTATTTCCCAGCATTAGCAATTAAGAAATATTTCATAGTAAGTGACAATATCTTAAAATATAATTAACTTTCAAACATTTTTTATGAGCATTCATCTTTTTTCCCATGGGATTTATCTGAGTTCATCATGCCACTATTGATTGGGTTCATGAGTAGACATAAATGTGAACAGGGTTTATATTATTGTATTATTAGTGAAAATAACATAACCATTGTGTTAAAAAGTGAAATTGCACAGTAGGAATTATAATGAGAAGAAATACATTTTTCTCACTCCTTTTTTTCCTCCCCTGCCCACCACTTCCCAAGTTGATTCCATTCAATGATTTCTTTTTCTTTCATCTGATCATCTGAGGGTTATTACTATATTTCTAGATAACATTTTTGTACCTCTATTGCTTGATTTATTAGCCTTGAAGTTCCATAAAACTTTAGCTCAGGTTATCCAAAATCCCTTCCTTTGGTTCAATTTCTTTCCCTTTTTAAAAGTGCTATTTCTTTGCATAATTTTGTTATTTGCTACTTGTTGCGACAAGTTTGTTCATGTGCAATAGTGCTGATATATGCTCCCACTATGAAGTTCTCTCTGCATATATTCCAATTTGCTGTTTTTATATCCATTTTATAAGTTATCCATCTATTTATTGACTTCCTATAAATATATTGAAATTTCTCAATACTGACGCCCCTTTCTTTTCTTTAGCATGTTAGATATTTATATCATTTTAAATTTTAAATAATTTAAATAAGATCTTGCTTGTAAGAAGGGTCTCACAGGTGCTCAGTTTAACATCTTGATCTGGAAGATTTATAACTCTATAAACTATTCATTTTCTCTTCTCATGGAGGCAATACATATAAAACAAATTACAAGATCATTACCCTGTTTTTTCAACTTTTAATTGCAGAATAATTGCTTTACAATGTTGTGTTGGTTTCTGCCAACAATGTGAATCAGTTATAAGTATACATATGTCCCCTCCTTCTTGAACCTCTCCCCTACCCCCTCACCACATCCCACCCCTCTGGGTTATAACAGAGCATGGCTTGAGCTCCCTGCGTCATACACCGATGTTCCACTAGCTATCCATTTTACATACAGTAGCTTATAATAGAAGGGCAATTTATCTTTTAATTAATCAATATGTTTATTAATTATTATTTAATGACCAAGGCTGCATAAACTGATTAGCTATTATATAAGAAGGGATTTTATCATATTATCCTTGTCATTTTATATCTAGTTATAAACAATATTTTTCATCATTGAAACTAGGTCACATTTGCCAGGTTCAACTAAGATTCAGAACTTCCATATGCCATAAAACCCTGTTATTTTGCATCTGTACATACACCCAGAGTAATTAACCCAGGGAGATAAAATCCAAAATCTCCTAGAATCTAATCTGCTTGTGGCATAACAAAACACACTCAAATCCATGTGACACAAAGAATGGTCCTACACATTTCATCATAAATGATACAGTACATAATACATGGGCATTCAGTTCTCCCTGCAGAATCTGCAACTAAGTGTAAAGAGGAGATAAAGGAAAGAGACAAGCAATTTATATGAGATTTTAGAATAATTTTTTATTTTCAGTCATTAATTACATATGAGGTTATATTAAAGTAGGCTCTTTCTATAGACTAGGTGATCTTTGTTCATTCCCCAGGGCTTTTTTGTTCTGAGATTTAAAGAATAATGCAATTTTACTAGGAGGCAAATGGATGAATGGCGGTGTTCCCAGCTGAACACATTGCCTATAGCTGGTAGCAAGTTTTCAAATTCTCCTCCTACTTATGCATTTTAATGACTCTGCATTCAGTTTTAGAACAAAAATTATTGAAAGTAAATTGAAATCAATACACTTTGAAGCATTAGAGATCCCGTTTCCAGTAATCACTCCTTTCCACAGTGAGGGGTCCATCAGATTCTCTTACTTTGGCTGACAGTTTCTTAAACATTTCTATAAATGTGGCAATCAATGTCCTGGCAGCCAAGGAAACTAGATGCAAATCTAATAGATTGAATTGTTATGTTAAGTATGTTAAGTGTACGTGTCACCCTTCTCTGAATACTTATATATAAGAATGAAATAATTTATAGTATGTGCCATATTATACAAACACTGAAATTATATCTCTCCATTCTTTTTATTGTTAAAAATTGACAAAACCAAATAGGTTCAAATCAAATGTTGAAAGCATTTAATTACTTTTGAATGATTTATTAAAAGCATTTTTATTGGAGTACAATTGCTTTACAATGTTGCATTAGTTTCTGCTATATAAGAAATAAATCAGCTATATGTATACATATAATCCCTCCTTCTTGGACCTCCCTCCCACCTCTACCCATCCCACCCCTTTCATGAATTCATAGCAAATTTTCTACATGTTCTGTTGAAAAATAATCAAGATCATTGCAAATTTGAGACAGGATACCTTTTTAGATAAAAATCTAAACATATATCAAAATATCATTAAAACATATTTTGTTTTTAGAAATATTTACTGCAAGATGCATTTGAACTGTGGTAAGTGGAATATAAAACAATTACTTCCATGTTATAAGCTTCAAACTAAATAAACACAAAAAGCATCTGTTCTCTCTTCCTAGTATGTATAAAATATTAGGGTAAATCCTCCTTTAAATAATTATGGATCATTTTCCTTAGTAATCAGTATGGTGGTGTGTGAAGTCGCTCAGTTGTGTCCGACTCTTAGCGACCCCATGGACTGTAGCCTACCAGGCTCCTCCCTCCATGGGATTCTCCAGGCAAGAGTACTGGAGTGGGTGCCATTTCCTTCCCCAGGGGATCTTCCCGACCCAGGGATCGAACCTGGGTCTCCTGCATTCCAGGCAGATGCTTTAACCTCTGAGCCACCAGGGAATACTTAAATTAAATTATCTATGAATATCACTTCATTTATTGGTGAAAAAATAAATATGCTCTAATTTTGCTTTTTTAAAAGTCATTCTCCTGAGTGACTTCTTTTAAAATGAGATACTGCCAGTGACTCAGGATTGGCTTAAAATTTCTCTCTATATTTTAGATAATCACGTTTTTATTATTATTCAGAGAATTTAGTTTAGTTAGATCTATTATTTCTTGGTCTGAGAAACTTCAGTTCACTTCTCTGTCCCTGTAGTTACCTTAATGGTTTAGCTGCTGGTTGTTATCCCTGGAAACCTGAAATACTAGTTAAATTTTTCTCATTAAGCTTTTCACTGTAACAGCTTGTTAACCTCATTGAAAACTCAGGGTAAGACAATAAAAAACTGAAAGACTATACATGATTTCTTGTAAATATCTCTTATTGCTAAATGTAAGTAATATTCAGAGGCCAATGAAAGTTTAAAATGGAAGAAAAACAGGTATTAGACATACTTTGTGACAGGAGAAATTCAAATTAGAACATTAATCTCCTTTTCCCTCAGTAATGGCTAAATGACAAAAATTTACATTTTTCTAACCAAAGAAATGAACCACACCAAATGAACCACATAGAGTGCCATCTTGTCTTAATATCTATGCCCCTTTGATTGACAACTACACAAGCTATAGTCTCCAGATATTCTGTAGAATCTAATTACTTGCAATCAGAAAACAAAGGAAAAGATGAAGTCAGTTTCTGCCTTGATAGTCACCAAAATAAATTTACAACTGCAGATACAGAAAGCGCAAAAGCAGGAGCACAATTTTACATTAGCATTGTATGATTTATGATTGAACTAAGAAGCCTTTGTCCTTCTAACAGGCAAAGAATATTTTGATTCTTAATAGTACCTTTTTTATAGTGTAAAATAAATAGCAATCAATTTTTCTAACTGCAGCACTGGCTAAGATGAGATCATAACCACTATCTAGTTTATCTGCCCTACTTTCAAAATTATTATTAAATTATTTCAAACTAATAGCTTCAGACAAATAGCATGCACAATATAATGCCAAGAAGTGAGAAATCATTACAAAGAAAATTAGGACATGGCAAAAATCATGACTGGTGAATATCTTAGTTTTTTTGAGTGAAAATTTGTTTGAGGAAGTGACATATAAATAGAAATAAAGATGAAATTAGAATGGAATTATACAACATTGACTGTAGTTCAGTGTTCAACCAGAAGGAAATGCAAATTCAAAGGCATTTTCTGTCCTTTGTTTCAGAAGACAAAAATTAAAGAAAGGTCTTCTGTATGTATCAATGTCAATGTTCACCATATGACAATTTCTCTGAGTTCTCACTTGTATGCTCCATTAGAACTTTCCTAAGAATGATAAATTATATATAAGAGATGGTTGAATAACATCATTGACTCAATGCACATGAGTCTGAGCAAACTCAGGGAGATAGTGAAAGACAAGAAAGCCTGGCATGCTGCAGTACATGGTGTCACAGAGTCAGATACAACTGAGAGACTGAAAAATAATATTATATATATATATAATATAATATACATACATATAATCTTATATATATAATTATTTATTGTTACTCTCTGTTGTAACAAAGCCTTTATTCACAAACTTTTATCCAGATCAATGGCGTTACCATACACCTACTTGTACCTAGCAAAATACTATTACATGCATAGTTCTTCACTCATATTCTTTCTCATACTCTGTGAGTATATTTCTTTTCCTCTGATAGGTGATATCTCTCTCCTGGTGCGTCACTATAAGAAGATATTCACCATGCAAAGCATAGAAATCACAGGTAATTAAAAAGCCTCTACTCCTTTAACCTCAAGCAAGCAAATGTATATGTGTTAATAATCCATGAAGTCTATACATTTCTATGCCAGTAATGCAGTCTAGCCTGGCCCTTGCATGGCATTGCATCCTTTAAGTCAATATATGCCTTTTATTAAGAAACTTTTCTCTCTAAACTACTATAAAACTTTTGGTTCAGGATTCAGCCTGAAGAATTCCATCTTACTTTGTGTGGAGAATTGAAGGCAGATTTTCTTCATTGTACACACAAAAACAATCTCCACGCCATCAATGAAAGAAACAGAACTCTCATACTTCTCTTATTCATTCTTTACCTCAATTTACCTTTGCATTATCATTGATACCATGCAGACTAGATAAAAATATAATTGAAGGATATGAAAGTTATTCCCCTAGATGAATGAGTACATTTGCACTATATTAATTTTATGTATTTATATCGTGTGCATAACCAAGCATATACCATTTGTTTCTAAAATGGCCTTCTCTTACACTTTTTAAGTTTCCTTGATTGTGTTTTTGTTTTACCTTCTGCTTCAATAAATTTTCTCCCTAACACACCTTACTTTTGCCAAAATCCTACCCATTCTTGAGGCTTTATGTCAATTGGTAAGCTTTCTCTGTTTCCTCAACCTAATATGTTCTTCCTTTTAACTTTCAATAGGACTGTACACATCACTTACTCTAATTATATTCTACCATTAAAATATTGACTGTATATAATTTTCAATAAGATTTTAGTTTGTACTGACAGCCTCTGGTAGTTCCATACCATAACAAATTCTTTTAAAAACCAGCACTTATTACCTCCATTCTTCCATCATGCTTCACCAGTAACTGCTTTGTGACATTTTTATCTAGGTTGTGTGCATGCTTTGCTTAGTCACTAGGCCATGCCTGACTCTTTGTGATCCCCCTAGACTGTAGAACACCAGGCTCCTCTGTCCATGGGATTTTTCCAGGCATGAATACTGGACTGGATTGTCATTTCCTCTTCCAGGGGATCTTCCTGACCCAGAGACCAAAGATTCTTTACCTTTGTGCTACCTGGGAGGCCCCTAGATAAATGACATTGTTACAAAACCAGTTGGCTTTACTAAGAAAACACTGGGGACATTAAACATGACTCTTTCTTCTTCTTCACACCCATAGACACTTATCTTTCATTAGTTCATACTCCATTCCCTAATATATTAAATTCTCTATAATTCGCCCAAAAAAGTGTTTACTTCTATATATCCAATGCCCATACAAAGCTGATACACAAATTAGTAGGTAATTTTAAAATATTGCCTAATGCCAGTCCATTCTAAAGGAAATCAGTCCTGGATATTCTTTGGAAGGAATGATGATAAAGGTGAAACTCCAGTACTTTGGCCACCTCATGCGAAAAGTTGACTCATTGGAAAAGGTTCTGATGCTAGGAGGGATTGAGGGTAGGAGGAGAAGGGGACGACAAAGGATGAGATGGCTGGATGGCATCACCGACTTGATGGACGTGAGTTTGAGTGAACTCCGGGAGTTGGTGATGGACAGGGAGGCCTGGCGTGCTGCAATTCATGGGGTCACAAAGAGTTGGACACGACTGAGTAACTGACTTGAACTGAACTGAACTGAAGGCTTTTTTTAAATCTGAAAAGTATTTTCTTACTTTCTGTTTTGATTCTTATGCCTAAATTTTCATTTTTTTTTTCCATGAGTAGTGGAAAAGACTCCTAGTTGACTTTTATTACCAAAATTAGACTCTTCCGTCCCATCTTGTCATCTTGCATAGGGCTATAAATTTGATCTTTTTAAATGTTAAATCAAATTAAAACAAGCTCCTAATTTAACATCTAAAAAAAGAATTTCCCAAACTGACTGAATCATCCAGACATTTATTTGGGGGAGTTAAGTTGTATTTGAAAACATGTTCTTAGTCACACTCTCCAGCTATAATAACAAAATGCATTTTCTATGACATAGCTATTGGACATCTAGCTATTCCCTCAAAAAAATAAATAAATAAACACACATACACACATTTGTATAATTTTTTATGTCTAGGAGCTTTCTCATCAAATGCTACCTGTATTTACATCTTCGCCAAATTCTCACCATAGATTTTCCTCCTATAATGTAGCTGTCTTGACTTCATAATGGTAATTTGAATACAATTTCAAATATAAATGTAAAAATACAAATACAAGGCATATTTTATTTATTCATTTAAGGAACAAATAGATTTCATTTTTTCTCAGCTATGTTGAGGTATAATTGGTATTAAAAACTACATAAAATATATACAATTAATTAATATGCACAATTTTTTGAGTTTAGACACATATTGAATAGCTTGTGCTACCATCAGTATTATATATTTTATATATAAACAAATCTTAAGATATTAAAGGACTAAAATTCAAGATGAGAAAGGATCATACAGGTAAAGATTCTAAGAATTTAAATTAAAAAACAAAAATTTTAAATAAACTTATTTTAAAGTAACAAATATTTCAAGTAGTTTTTGTTTTTGTTTCATTAGTTCATTCTTAATAACTATAAACATCTCATGATTCTAAATGTGGTCTAAAAAAGTAAATTTTATTCAGAAATAAAGTCAGAAGTGTTGTGCTCACCTTGATACTTATTGGCTACATAGGCCATTTGGAAGTATAAGAAAATCCTTACACATTTAAATTATAAAAAATAGTTAATATTATTTAATAAAAAGTATATAGCATGCCACAATATAACAAAAAAAGCTAAAGGTAAAGGAGAAAACACAATATATACCCATTTGAATGCAGAGTTTCAAACAATAGCAAGGAGAGATGAGAAAGCCGTCCTCAGCAATCAATGCAAAGAAATAGAAGAAAACAATAGAATGGGAAAGACTGGAGATCTCCTCAAAAAAAATTAGAGATACCAAGGGAATATTTCATGCACAGATGGCCACAATGAAACACAGAAATGGTATGCACCTAATAGAAGCAGAAGATGTTAAGAAGAGGTGGCAAGAATACACAAGAAGACCTATACAAAAAAGAAATTCATAAACCAGATAACCACAATGGTGTGATTACTCCCCTAGAGCCAAACATCCTTTAATGTGAAGTCAAGTGGGCCTTAGGAAGCATCACTACGAACAAAGCTAGTGGAGGTGATGGAATTGCAGTTGAACTATTTCAAATCCTGAAAGATGATGCTGGGAAAGTGCTGCACTCAATATGCCAGAAAATCTGGAAAATTCATCAGTGGCCACAGGACTGGAAAAGGTCAGTTTTCATTCCAATCCCAAAGAAAGGTAATGCAAATGAATGTTCAAACTATTGCTAAATTGCACTCATCTCACACACTAGCAAAGTAATGCTCAAAATTCTCCAAGCAAGGCTGTTGTTGTTCAACAGTACCTGAACCACAGACTTCGAGATGTTCAAGCTGGATTTAGAAAAGGCAAGGAACAAGAGATCAAATTGCCAAGATCCGCTGGATCATCAAAAAAGCACGAGAGTTCCAGAAAAACACAACTTTTGTTTTATTGACTCCACCAAAGCCTTTGACTGTGTGGATCACAACAAACTGTGGAAAATTCTTCAAGAGATGGGAATACTAGACCACCTGACCTGCTCCTGAGTAATCTGTAGGCAGGTCAAGAAGCAACAGTTAGAAGTGGACATGGAAAAACAGACTGGTTCTATATGGGGAAAGGAGTACATCAAGGCTGTATATTGTCACCCTGCTTATTTAACTTATATGCAGAGTACATCATGTGAAATGCTGGGCTGGATGAAGCACAAGCTGGAAAAAAGATTGCCAGGAGAAATATCAATAAACTCAGATATGCAGATGACAGCACCCTTATGGCAAGAACCAAAGAAGATCTAAAGAGCTTCTCGTAGAAGTGAAAGAGGAGAGTGAAAAAGTTGACTTAAACTTAACATTCAGAACACTAAGATGGTCCCATCACTTCATGGCAAATAAATGGGGAAACAATAGAAATGGTGATAAACTTTATTTTCTAAGGCTCCAAAATCACTGCAAATGGTGACTGCAGCTATGAAATTAAAAGACACTTGCTCCTTGGAAGGAAACCTATGAACAACTTAGACAGCATATTAAAAAGCAGAGACATTACTTTACCAACAAGGGTCCATCTTGTCAAAGCTATTTTTTTTCAGTAGTCATGTATGGATGGGAGAGTTGGACTATAAAGAAAGCTGAGCACCAATGAATTGATGCTTTTGAGCTGTGGTGTTGGAGAAGACTCTTGACAGTCCTTTGGATTGCAAGGAGATCCAACCAGTCAGTCCTAAAGGAAATCAGTCCTAAATATTCTTGAGGACTGATGTTGAAGCTGAAGTGTCAGTACTTTGGCCACCTGATGTGAAGAACTGACTCTATGGGAAAGACCCTGATGCTAGGAAAGATTGAAGGTGGAAGGAGAAGGGGATGCCAGAGGATGAGATGGTTTTAGGCATCACCAACTCGATGGACTGGAGTTTGAGCAAGATCCAAATGTTAGTGATGGACAAGGAAGCCTGCTGTACTGCAGTCCATGGCATCACAAAGAATTAGACACAACTGAGCAACTAAACTGAACTGAATATAACAAACCAGGAAATAGAGTATCAATTGAAAAATAAAATTTGACTTATACTAGGAGAAGGCAATGGCACCCTGCTCCAGTACTCTTGCCTGAAAAATCCCATGGATGGAGGAGCCTAGTAAGCTGTAGTCCATGGGGTCGCAAAGAGTTGGACACGACTGAGCGACTTCACTTTCATTTTTACTTTCATGCATTGGAGAGGGAAATGGCAACCCACTCCAGTATTCTTGCCTTGAGAATCCCAGGGACAGGGGAGCCTGGTGGGCTGCCGTCTATGGGGTCACACAGAGTCAGACACGACTGAAGCGACTTAGCAGCAGCAGCAGCAGCAGCAGCAGCAGCAGAGCTCAAATAATCAGAAAGCATCTGAATTATATGCAACTTATATTATTTTATTAAAAATCCTGTAAAATTTTCAACATGTAAATAAAAGAGAAAATAAAACCTCTCTTTTCCAAGAAACATTGGTTTAGTGGCCTTAATCTGCCATCTTGTGGTGTGATAGCTTCATCTCACATTTTCACACAAATATACCAGGCATTTTTAAATATTTTCTTAGACATTGTGAATAACCATAGGGGCTGCCTTTATTTCTGTAAATTTGACTTTTCAAAGAGAATCTTTGTAGAGATAAATTTTAAAATTTACTGTTATGTAGACAGCTCTGTCTTGAGTAAGATGTATTAAAATTGCCACAAGTTCAGTTAATATTTGATTATGACTAGTAGTTAAATAGAAAGATGAATAAGAACTAATATTTTTGATAGTCAAATCATACAAAAAATATACTGGGAATGATTAGTTCATATCACATGGCCAGGAGTTAACATATTTCTGTATTTTTTTTTTGATAAGTCAATTTTGCCACTATGACATATTTTCACTTACCTCTATAAGATAATGCAATGAAAATAATTTTATGTTTTATATAGAAATAAATTTGTTTTAGCTTCAATTCATGTCCTGAATATTCTGAAATATATAATATAATGTAAGGCAATATTTCTCTGGGGTCAGCATTTTGAGTCTTAAAGTAATCATTGTATAGAATTAGACTTACTCATTTAACTCACTGTACTTTGTTAATTTAGTATAAACCATTGGCTAAGAATGCGATTACGATATGTGCATAAATTTCACTCATAATTTTGAAGCTGTGCTGAAAATACTTTAATAATAGTGTCATCTGAGCAAATACAAACATATTTTTTGGGAAGAGAGATTGAATATGTTTAACACGGCTGCTTTGGGGGGGGTGATATGAGCAAAATAGTGGAGTATGTATGTGATTTCCTCAGTATGTGAAAGTCACTAATTAATTTTCAATTTTATATTATTTCCTGTTTGGTCAGTGTTCATTTAGTTCAGTTCAGTTCAGTTGCTCAGTCGTGTCCGACTCTTTGTGACCCCATGAACCACAGCACATCAGCCCTCCCTGTCCATCACTAACTCCCAGAGTCCACCCAAACCCATGTCCATTGAGTCGGTGATGCCATCCAACAATCTCATCCTCTGTTGTTCCCTTATCATCCTGCCCTCAATCTTTCCCAGCATCAGGGCATATTCAAATGAGTCAGCACTTCGCATCAGGTGGCCAAAGTATTGGAGTTTCAGCTTCAACTTCAGTCTTTCCAATGAACACCCAGGACTGATCTCCTTTAAGATGGACTGGTTGGATCTCCTTGCAGTCCAAGGGACTCTCAAGAGTCTTCTCCAACACCACAGTTCAAAAGCATCAATTCTTCGGCACTCAGCTTTCTTCACAGTCCAACTGTCTCATCCATATATGACTACTGGAAAAAACATAGCCTTGACTAGATGGACCTTTGTTGACAAAGTAACATTTCTGCTTTTTAATATGCTATCTAGGTTGGTCATAACTTTCCTTCCAAGGAGTAAGCATCTTTTAATTTAATGGCTGAAGTCACCATCTGCAGTGATTTTGGAGCCCAAAAAAATAGTCAGCAACTGTTTCCACTGTTTCCCCATCTATTTCCCAACAAGTGACGGGGACAGATGCCATGATCTTAGTTTTCTGAATGTTGAGCTTTAAGCCAACATTTTCACTCTCCTCTTTCATTTTCATCAAGAGGCTCTTTAATTCTTCTTCACTTTCTGCCATAAGGATGGTGTCATCTGCATATCTGAGGTTATTGATATTTCTTCCGCCAATCTTGATTCCAACTTGTGCTTCTTTCAGCCCAGCATATCTCATGATGTACTCTGCATATAAGTGAAATAAACAAGGTGACAATATACAGCCTTGACATACTCCTTTTCCTATTTGGAACCAATCTGTTGTTCCATGTCCAGTTCTAACTGTTGCTTCCTGACCTGCATACAGGTTTCTCAACAGGCAGGTCCAGTGGTCTGGTATTCCAATCTCTTTCAGAATTTTCCTCAGTTTATTGTGATCCACATAGTCAAATGCTTTGGCATAGTCAATAAGGCAGAAATAGATGTTTGTCTGGAACTCTCTTTCTTTTTCTATAATCCAGCAGATGTTGGCTGGATTTGAATTTGATCTCTGTTCATTAATAAAGCAAAATACTTACTGCTGAATTCCAAGATATAATTTGTACTAATAGTATTTAAAGTATTGAAAAAGTATTGATAAACCTCATTCTCAATTAACAAAATAATCAAACTTTCTGTTGCTGTTTTTTTTGTTGCTGTTGTTGTTATTGTTGTTGGAGGATCTTCCCTGGTGGCTAGGATGGTAAAGGATCTGCCTGAAATTCAAGAGTGAAAACAAAAGTGATAATCACTCAGTAGTGTTGGACTTTATGACCACATGGATTATACAGTTCATGGAATTCTCCAGGCCAAAATACTAGAATAGATGATCTTTCCCTTATCCAGGGAACTTCCCAACTCAGGGATCAAATCCAAGTCTCCCACACTGCAGGCAGAGTGCAGGCTACCTGTGTATTCTTTACCAGTTTTAGCTCCAAAATGCAGTCTATTCACAGAAACATAAAAAAGAGAAAGAAATTATCTGAACCAACTATGTAAGAATTCTGGAAAACAGTAAAAATCTTACAACACTGAAGTAAATGCTGAATCAATAAAAGGCAACTTTTAAAAATACTCCTGTAATATACGGAATTATTAACCAACTGATGGAACACAAGCTATACTATGAACAAAAAAAATCTTAGGGAAGAAAAACACCTAATTTCTAGAGCTGTAGCATTATTACATTTAAATGTCCAATTTTCAACAACAAGAAAAGTTACAAAGCATGCAAAGAAAGAGGAAAGTACGGCCCATTCAAAAGAATAAAAATGATGCAAAATGTCCCTAGGGAAGCCTAGACACTGGACTTACGAGAAAAAGACATCGAATCAACTGTATTAAATATGTTCAAAGATATAAGTGAACCATGGTAAAGAACTAAAGAAAACCACAAAAGTAGTGTATGAACTAAATGAGACTATCTAATAAGACATAAAAATCATCTAAAGGGACAAACAGAAATTTTGAAATTGAAAAGTACATAAAGTAAACTGAAAAGCTCCCTAAGAAGTTTCAAAAACAAATTTGAATGGGTGGCTAAAAGGAATCAGTGAAAATTAACACAGTACACTTGGAATTAGAAAGTCTAGGAATAGAAAGAAAAAAAGAATGAAATAAAGTGACCTGAGCATAAGGTCATTAAGCGCAGGCGGCGGCAGCAGGCCGGTGCACTAAGCATGGCTGAGCTACCCCACGTCCAAAGTCAGGGACAGCGGCCCAGAGTGCCAGGCTGCGATGGCGCAGGAACGGCCGGGAGAAGCCACCCCGCGTCCAAGGTCAGGGGCATCAGCCGAGAGGAGCTACGCTGCGTCCGAGGTCAGCGGCAGCCGGGAGGAGACACCCCATGTCCGAGGTCAGGGGAAGCGGCCGGGAGAAGCTACCCAGCGTCCGAGGCCAGTGGCGGCCTGGAGGAGACACCCCACGTCTGAGGTCAGGAGCTGCCTGGAGAAGCTGCCTCACGCCCGAAGCCAGTGGCGGTGACCCTGAGGAGCCACCCCAAGCCCGAGGCCAGGGGCGGCATCTGGGAGGAGTCACCCATGCCCCAGGCCAAGGCCGGCAGCCGGGAGGAGCAACCAAAGGAGCTGTGGCTGAGCAGGCACAGGAGGGCTGAGAGGAGTTATCCCACGTTGAAGGTCAGGAATGGTGGCGGTAAGGAGATACCCCTCGTCCAAGGTAAGGAGCAGCAATTGTACTTTGTTGGAGCAGCCGTGAAGAGATACCCCATGCCCAAGGTAAGAGAAACCCAAGTAGGATGGTAGGTGTTGCAAGAGGGCATCAGAGGGCAGGCACACTGAAACCATACTCACAAAAAACTAGTCAATCTAATCACACTAGGACCACAGCCTTGTCTAACTGAATGAAACCAAGCCATGCCGGTGGGGCAACCCAAAATGGGTGGGTCATGGTGGAGAGGTCTGACAGAAGGTGGTCCAGGGAATGGCAAGCCACTTCAGTATTCTTGCCTTGAGAACCCATGAACAGTATGAAAAGGCAAAATGATAGGATACTGAAAGAGGAACTCCTCAGGTAAGTAGGTGCCCAATATGCTTCTGGAGATCAGTGGAGAAATAACTCCAGAAAGAATGAAGGGATGGAGCGAAAGCAAAAAGAATACCCAGTTGTGGATGTGACTGGTGATAGAAGCAAGATCAGATACTGTAAGAGCAATATTGCATAGGAACCTGGAATATCAGGTCCATGAATCAAGGCAAATTGGAAGTGGTCAAACAAGAGATGGCAAGGGTGGAAATCGACATTCTAGGAATCAGCAAACTAAAATGGACTGGAATAGGTGAATTTAACTCAGATGACCATTATATCTACTACTGTGAGCAGGAATCCCTCAGAAGAAATGGAGTAGCCATCATGGTCAACAAAAGAGTCCAAAATGCAGTACTTGGATGCAATCTCAAAAACGACAGAATGATCTCTGTTCATCTCCAAGGCAAATCATTCAATATCACAGTTATCCAAGTCTATGCCCCAACCAGTAACGCTGAAGAAACTGAAGTTGAACGGTTTTATGAAGACCTACAAGACCTTTTAGAACTAACACCCAACAAAGATGTCCTTTTCATTATAGGGGACTGGAATGCAAAAGTAGGAAGTCAAGAAACACCTGGAGTAACAGGCAAATTTGGCCTTGGAATGTGGAATGAAGCAGAGCAAAGACTAATAGAGTTTTGCCAAGAAAATGCACTGGTCAGAGCAAACACCCTCTTCCAGCAACACAAGAGAAGACTCTACACATGGACATCACCAAATGGTCAACACTAAAATCAGATTGATTATATTCTTTGCAGCAAAAGATGGAGAAGCTCTATACAGTCAACAAAAACAAGCCCAGGAACTGACTGTGGCTCAGATCATGAACTCCTTATTACCAAATTCAGACTGAAATTGAAGAAAATAGAGAAAACCACTAGACCATTCAGGTATGACCTAAATCAAATCCCTTATCATTATACAGTGGAAGTGAGAAATAGATTTAAGAGCCTAGATCTGATAGATAGAGTTCCTGATGAACTATGGAATGAGGTTCGTGACATTGCACAGGAGACAGGGATCAAGACCACCTCCATGGAAAAGAAATGCAAAAAAGCAAAATGTCTGTCTGGGGAGGGCTTACAAATAGCTGCAAAAAGAAGAGAGGCGAAAAGCAAGGAGAAAAGGAAAGATATAAGCATGTAAATGCAGAGTTTCAAAGAAGAGCAAGAAGAGATAAGAAAGCTTTCTTCAGTGATCAATTCAAAGAAATAGAGGAAAACAACAGAATGGGAAAGACTAGAGATCTCTTCAAGAAAATTAGAGATGCCAAGGGAATATTTCATGCAAAGATGGGCTCGATAAAGGACAGAAATGGTAACAGAATGGGAAAGACTAGAGATCTCTTCAAGAAAATTAGAGATGCCAAGGGAATATTTCATGCAAAGATGGGCTCGATAAAGGACAGAAATGGTATGGACCTAACGGAAACAGAAGATATTAAAAAGAGATGGCAAGAATACACGGAAGAACAGTACAAAAAAGATCTTCACGACCCAGATAATCATGATGATGTGATCACTAGTCTAGAGCCCGACATCTTGGAATGTCAAGTGAAGTGGGCCTTAGAAAGCATCACTACGAACAAAGCTAGTGGAGGTGATGGAATTCCAGTTGAGCTGTTCCAAATCCTGAAAGATGATGCTGTGAAAGTGCTGCACTCAATATGCCAGCAAATTTGGAAAACTCAGCAGTGACCACAAAACTGGAAAAGGTCAGTTTTCATTCCAATTCCAAAGAAAGGCAATGCAAAAGATTGTTCAAACTACTGCACAATTGCACTCATCTCACATTCTAGTAAAGTAATGCTCAAAAATTTCTAAGCCAAGCTCCAGCAATACGTGAACTGTGAACTCCCTGATGTTCAATCTGGTTTTAGAAAAGGCAGAGGAACCAGAGATCAAGTTGCCAACATCCGCTGCATCATGGAAAAAGCAAGAGAGTTCCAGAAAAACATCTATTTCTGCTTTATTGACTATGCCAAAGCCTTTGACTGTGTGGATCACAATAAACTGTGGAAAATTCTGAAAGAGATTGGAATACCAGACCACCTAACCTACCTTTGAGAAATCTGTATGCAGGCCAGCAAGGAACAGTTAGAACTGGACATGGAACAACAGACTGGTTCCAAATAGGGAAAGGAGTATGTCAAGGCTGTATATTGTCACCCTGCTTATTTAACTTCTATGCAGAGTACATCATGAGAAACGCTGGACTGGAAGAAACACAAGCTGGAATCAAGATTGCCAGGAGAAACATCAATAATCTCAGGTATGCAGATGACACCACCCTTATGGCAGAAAGTGAAGAGGAGATAAAAAGCCTCTTGATGAAAGTGAAAGGGGAGAGTGAAAAAGTTGGCTTAAAGCTCAACATTCAGAAAACGAAGATCATGGCATCCAGTCCCATCACTTCATGGGAAATAGATGGGGAAACAGTGGAAACAGTGTCAGACTTTATTTTGGGGGGTCCAAAATCACTGCAGATGGTGATTGCAGCCATGAAATTAAAAGACGCTTACTCCTTGGAAGAAAAGTTATGACCAACCTAGATAGCACATTCAAAAGCAGAGACATTACTTTGCCAACAAAGGTCCATCTAGTCAAGGCTATGGTTTTTCTTGTGGTCATGTGTGGATGTGAGAGTTGGACTGTGAAGAAGGCTGAGCGCTGAATAATTGATGTTTTTGAACTGTGGTGTTGGAAAAGACTCTTGATAGTCCCTTGGACTGCAAGGAGATCCAACCAGTCCATTCTGAAGGAGATCAGCCCTGGGATTTCTTGGAAGGAATGATGCTAAAGCTGAAACTCCAGTACTTTGGCCACCTCATGCGAAGAGTTGACTCATTTGAAAAGACTCTGATGCTGGGAGGGATTGGGGGCAGGAGGAGAAGGGGACGACAGAGGATGAGATGGCTGGATGGCATCACGGACTCGATGGACGTGAGTCTGAGTGAACTTTGGGAGATGGTGATGGACAGGGAGGCCTGGCGTGCTGCGATTCATGGGGTCGCAAAGAGTCAGACACGACTGAGCGACTGAACTGAAGTGAACTGAGCATAAGGAATCTATATAATGTCATCAGCCACGTCAACATATCCATTATTGGAGTCTAAGAAGGAACAGTTAGAGTAAGGGAGAAAGAAGGAATACTTGAACAACAAGAAAAAAGGCAGAAAAATATCCAAATTTGACAAAGGAAATGAAACTGTACATCATGATACTCAACAACTCCAAGCAGGATATGCTCAATGAGATTCACATTGATACAAATTGCCAGTTACCTAAAGGCAAAGACATAATAGAATATTCTAAAAAAGGAAGGAAAAAATAACTTAAAAAGTACAGTCTTCTGTAAATTATTGATTGATTTCTTATTTGAAACCATGGTTGGAAGCCTGAACTCAATGGGTAACACAAAGTAGCTATGGTAGGAGCATCGGATCAGTTCAGGTGCTTAGTCCTGTCAGACTTTTTGCAACCCCATGGACTACAGCACACTAGGCTTCTCTGCCCATCACCAAGTCCCAGAGCTTACTCAAACTCATGTCTATGAATTCTTTCTTTATAGTCCAAATCTCATATCCATACATGACTCCTGGAAAAACCATAACTTTGACTAGACAGACCTTTGTCGGTAAAGTGATGCCTCTGCTTTTTAATATGCTGTCTAGGCTGGTCAAGGCTCTTCTTCCAAGGAGCACGTGTCTTTAAATTTCATGGCTGCCGTCACTATCTGCAGTGATTTTGGAGACCCAAAAAATAAAGTCTTACACCATTTCCATTGTTTCCCCATCTATTTGCCATGAAGTGATGGGACCAGATGCCAAGATTTTAGTTTTCTGAATGTTGAGTTTTAAGTCACTCTCCTCTTTCATTTTCATCAAGAGGCTCTTTAGCTCTTCTTCACTTTCTGCCATAAGAGTGGTGTCCTGTGTGTATCTGACATTATTGATATTTCTTCCAGCAATCTTGATTCCACCTTGTGCTTCATCCAGCCTGGCATTTTACATGATGTCCTCTGCATATAAGTTAAATAAGTAGGATGACAATTTAAAGCATTGACGTACTCCTTTCTCAATTTTTAACCAGTCTATTGTTCTATGTCTGGTTCTAACTGTTGCTTCTTAACCTGCCTACAGATTTCTCAGGAGACAGGTCAGGTGGTCTGGTATTCCCATCTCTTTAAGAGTTTTCCACAGTTTGTTGTGATCTATGCAGTCAAAGGCTTTGGCATAATCAATAAAGCAGAAGTAGATGTTTTTCTGCAACTATCTTGCTTTTTCAGTGATCCAAAGGATGTTGGCAATTTGATCTCTTGTTCCTCTGCCTTTTCTTAATCCAGCTTGAACATCTGGAAGTTCACGGTTCATATACTATTGAAGTCTTGCTTGGAGAATTTTGAACATTACTTTGCTCGTGTGTGAGATGAGTGCAATTGTGCAGTAGTTTGCACATTCTTTGACATTGCCTTTCTTTGGAATTGTAATGAAAACTGACCTTTTCTATTCTTGTGGCCAGTGCTGAGTTTTACAAACATAGGAACATAGAGAATTTAAAAGAAAAAAAAAGCTGTCAACCGAAAGTATCCTTTAGGATAAAGTAGAAATTAAAAGCTAAGTAAAAACATAAAACCTAAAGAAATCCACTTCACTAATAGACTGCCTTACAAGAAATGTTAAGGGAAATCTTTCAGACTGAAAAGACACTAAATAGTAACTTGAAGCCATATGAAGAAATTAAGAACATTGCTAAAGGTATAACTACGTAAGTAAATATAAAAGTCAATATCATTATATTTTGTTTTGCAACTCTTTTTTTTTTGCTTCACTATATGTTTTAAAATACAGACACATAAAACTTATAAACCTACATTAATAAGCATATAGTGTATAAAGGCAGAGAAGGTAATGGCAACCCACTCCAGTACTCTTGCCTGCAAAATTCCATGGACAGAGGAGCCTAGTAGGCTGCAGTCCATGGGACTAGGAGCTGGACAAGCTAAGAGTCAGACATGACTGAGTGACTTCACTTTCAATTTTCACTTTCATGCATTGGAAAAGGAAATAGCAACCCACTCAGCATTCTTGCCTCGATAATCCCAGGGATGGGGGAGCCTGGTGGGCTGCTGTCTATGGGGTTGCACAGAGTTGGACATGACTGAAGTGACTTAGCAGCAGCAGCAGCAGCAGTGAATAAAGATGTAATCTGTGACATTAATAATAAAAAGTGTAGGGACAGAGAAGACTAGGAGCAGTGTTTGGATATTACTAAAAGTAGGGAAGTACTGTTCAAATTAGATTGTTAAATGTCTAGGGTGTCAATTGCAATTTCTAAGATAACCATTGAAATAATTTAAGATATATAGGAAACACAGTAAGAATGAATCAAAATGATACACTACAAAAAAACAATTTTTAAATAGTAATGGAAGAATTAAGTGGAAGAAAGCATACACAAGAGATACAGGAGCCAAATGGCAAAATGGCAGAATAAAGGCTTTCCTTACAAGTAAATAAGAGTGAATGGATTAAACTCTCCAGTTAGAAGATAGGAACTGGCAAAATGGATTAAAAAGAAATACTATCTACATGCTTTCTACAAGAGAATCATTTTAGATTAAAAGACACAAAGAAGTTGAGTAAAAGCATGGAAAACTATCTTCCACCTGAATAGTAAACAAAAAGGGCTGGTGTATATTTATTATTATCAGAATAAATAAATTCAAATAAAAAATGAGGACAAGAGACAAAAATCTTTATATATTAATAAAAGTTTCAACCCATCATGAAGATATAACAAATATAAATGTATACACATCAAATAACAGAGTCCCAAAATACATGGAGAAAAAGTTCAGGGTTGAAAAGAGATATAGCTAGGTCTACACTAAGAGTTGGATACTTTTAAACACAACTTTATCATTAAATGGGGAAAAAATAGTCTCTTCAACTTGATAGACAGAAGCAAAAATAAAAAAGGAGTTGAGCTCCATCTTTATACCACATACAAATAGTCACTCAAAGCAATTCAAACACCTTAATTTGAATTGATTATACAGATTTTACAAAAACTATTAATACAAATATACATAATTATAAATTTGACAATGACTTTTAAATAGAATACCAAAACACAGGCAATGAAAAAATAGATAAATTATATTCCATTATAATTTTTTAAGAACACTGTAAAGAGAATGAAAACTAACTCAGAGAATGGGAGAACTATTTGCAAATCATATATGCAATTGGAAGTTAATGTGAAAATATATAAAGAACTCATACGTTTCAACAGGAAGACAAGTAACACAACTGAAAAACTGACAAGGAGCTTCTTTAAATATGTTTCCAAAAAAGATTGAAAAATGGCTAATTGGCACATTAAAAGAAAAAGGCTCAATGCAGTTAGTCATTCAATTCAGTTCAGTTCAGTCACTTAGTCGTGTCCAGCTCTCTGTGACCCCATGAATTGCAGCACGCCAGGCCTCGCTGTCCATCACCATCTCCCAGAGTTCACTCAGACTCACGTCCATCGAGTCAGTGATGCCATCCAACCATCTCATCCTCTGTTGTCCCCTTCTTTTCCTGCCCCCAATCCCTCCCAGCATCAGAGTCTTTTCCAATGAATCATCTCTTTGCATGAGGTGGCCAAAGTACTGGAGTTTCAGTGTTAGCATCATTCCTTCCAAAGAAATGCCAGGTCTGATCTCCTTCAGAATGCTAATGCTCAAAATTCTCCAAGCCAGGCTTCAGCAATATGTGAATCATGAATTTCCAGAGGTTCAAGCTGGTTTTAGAAAAGGCAGAGGAACCAGACATCAAATTGGCAACATCTGCTGGATCATGGAAAAAGCAAGAGAGTTCCAGAAAAACATCTATTTCTGCTTTATTGACTATACCAAAGCCTTTGACTGTGTGGATCACAATAAACTGTGGGAAATTCTGAAAGAGATGGGAATACCAGACCACCTAACCCACCTCTTGAGAAACCTACATGCAGGTCAGGAAGCAACAGTTAGAACTGGACATGGGACAACAGACTGGTTCCAAATAGGAAAAGGAGTACGTCAAGGCTGTATATTGTCACCCTGCTCATTTAACTTATATGCAGAATACATCATGAGAAATGCTGGGCTGCAAGAAACACAAGCTGGAATCAAGATTGGCGGGAGAAATATCGATAACCTCAGATATGCAGATGACACCGCCCTTATGGCAGAAAGTGAAGAGGAACTAATAAACCTCTTGATGAAAGTGAAAGTGGAGAACGAAATAGTTGGCTTAAAGCTCAACATTCAGAAAACGAAGATCATGGAATCTGGTCCCATCACTTCATGGGAAAGAGATGGGGAAACAGTGGAAACAGTGTCAGACTTTATTTTTCTGGGATGCAAAAATCACTGCAGATGGTGATTGCAGCCATGAAATTAAAAGACGCTTACTCCTTGGAAGAAAAGTTATGACCAACCTAGATAGCATATTGAAAAGCAGAGACAGTACTTTGCCAACAAAGGTCCGTCTAGTCAAGGCTATGGTATTTCCAGTGGTCATGTATGGATGTGAGAGTTGGACTGTGAAGAAAACTGGGTGCCGACGAATTGATCCTTTGAACTGTGTTGTTGGAGAAGACCCTTGAGAGTCCCTTGGACTGCAAGGAGATCCAACCAGTCCATTCTGAAGGAGATCAGCCCTGGGATTTCTTTGGAAGGAATGATGCTAAAGCTGAAACTTCAGTACTTTGGCCACCTCATGCAAAGAGTTGACTCATTGGGAAAGACTCTGATGCTGGGAGGGATTGGGGGCAGGAGGAGAAAAGGACGACAGAGGATGAGATGGCTGGATGGCATCACGGACTCGATGGACGTGAGTCTGAGTGAACTCCGAGGGATGGTGATGGACAGGGAGGCCTGGCATGCTGCGATTCATGGGTCGCAAATAGTCGGACAGGACTGAGCGACTGAACTGAACTGAACAATGTCACCCTTTTTAAATCAAATTCTATTAAAATTCATTTATATTCAATTGTATCAATAAATGCACCATTGTCCTTGTGGTTTTCCCTGAAACTCCCAATACATACCAATTTTACTTTTCTTACTGACTTATTTCTTAGTCCTTATACTCCTTTTAGTTGTGAATTTGCTATTGTCTTTGTTTTTATGCACAGATCTCACTCGTTTATTTGAAAAAAAAAATACAGGTAAAAACCAGAAACAATATGAAAGTAGGTAAAATACTCCATATTTGTCCAGGCTCCTCTCTCTATGAGATTTTTCAGGCAAGAATACTGGATTGGGTTACCATTTCCTCCTCCAGGGGACCTTCTAGACCCAGGGATGCAATTCATGCCTTCTGTGTCCCTTGCGATGGCAGGCAGATTCTTATCCATTGTGCCACATGGGAAGCCCTACATTTGTTAAGTATCAGCAATAAAAATGATATATTTGAAAATTGAGTGTAAAGCACAAAAGACTCACATTCATCCTGAGTTTACCAATCTTCATTATATAATTTCCTTGAGTTATTTTGATGGATTTCTTGTTTCCACACTTACTTGGAATTGTCAAACTATAAGAACTTCTTTTGTATTTGTCCTGCTCATTTACTTTGACAGCAATTTTAAATGTCACCAGTAGGTGCCACCTTCCAACATAAAATAAAGAACTTAAATGTGTCATGATTTGAAGGTATCATAAGATGATTAGATAGCTGATACTAACATTTAGAAGATAAAGAGATTGGTAGATAGATAGGTATAGATAAATGGAAGACTGGTTAATGAATACATAGTGACATGTGCAATCACACATTAAAAAATAAATTAGTAGTTCCAAAATATAGGCCCTGAATTTTTAGAGTAAATCTAATTTTCAGAGAGTTATTTCAGCATTTGTTAAAGCGTCTGCCTCCAATGCAGGAGACCCGAGTTCGATCCCTGGGTCAGGAAGACCCCTGGAGAATGAATTAGCAATCCACTCCAGTATTCTTACCTGAAGAATCCCATGGATGCAGGAGCCTGGTAGGCTACAGTTCACAGGGTTGCAAAGAGTTGGACACGACTGAGCGACTTCACATATATTCACATACACATTACTGATACCACAGTAAAACTGCCTTCTGACACATGTAACAGAAACTAACCCTGAATTTCATAAAAAAGAAAAAAAAAAGGATTTTTGGAAGACAAAAAATGTTATACTCCACAGAAACATAATCTCAGGGATTTTTTCTTATATTTTTTTTACTGCAGTAGTTTCTCCTGCACATGATTATGCAGCTGTATCTTTCCCTTTTTTCTCCTCCTCTTCCTCCTTGCCTTCCTTTTACTTATTCTCTTTCTCCCTGTCCTTCAGCCATTCTTCCTCACCCCTCTTCCCCCCTTTCTCTTTTTTCTTCTTCTTTTTCTTCTCTTCCTTCTCTCCTTACATTCTTCTCCATCCCCTTTTTCCTCCTCCTTATTCTTATGGTTTTTACTTAAATATTATCATATCAATGAAGATAACTTTTTGTCAAAAATATATTTTGTTATCTTTATTTAACCTTTGCTGTTCAGTCACTCAGTCATGTCCTACTCTTTGTGATAACATGGACTGCTGCACAATAGTTTTCACTGTCCTTTAATATCTCCGGGAGTTCAAACTTATGTCCAGTGAGTCACTGATGCCATCCAATCATCTTACCCTCTGTCATCCCCTTAATCCTCCTGCCTTCAATCTTTCCTAGCATCAGGTTCTTTTCCAATAAGTCTGCACTTTATATCAGGTGGCCAAAGTATTGGAGCTACAGCATCAGTCCCTCCAATGAAAATTCAGGATTTATTTCCTTTAAGATTGACAGGTGGGATCTCCTTGCTGTCCAAGGTACTCTTGAGAGACTTCTCCAGCACCACAGTTCCAAAGCTTTAATTCTTCAGCACTCAGCCTTCTCAGTGGTCCAAATCTGACTTTCATACATGACTACTAGGAAAACCACAGCTTTGACTAGACATATATTTTTTGGCAAAGCGGTGTCTCTGCTTTTTAATATGCAGTCTAGGTTTTTTGTAGCTTTTCTTCCAAGGAGCAAGTATCTTTTAATTTCACACAGTCACCATACACAGTGGACTTTTGGAGCCCAAGAAAATAAAGTCTGTTACTGCTTCCATTATTTCACTGTCTATTTGCCATTAAGTGTTGGGACCAGACACCATGATCTTAGTTTTTTGAATGTTCAGTTTTAAGCCAGCTTTTTCATTCTCCTTTTTTACCTTTATCAAGAGCTTCTTTATTTTCTCTTTGCTTTCTGCCATAAGAGTGGTGTCATCTGTGTATGAGGTTATTGATATTTCTCCCAGCAATCTTGATCCAAGCTTGTGCTTTATAGAGGCTGGCACTTCACTTGATGTATTCTTTCTAGAAGTTAAATAATCAGGGTGACAATTTACAGCCTCGATGCACTAGTTTCCAGATTTGGAACCAGTCCATTCTTCCATGTAAGGTTCTAACTGTTGCTCTTTGACATGCATACAGGTTTCTCAGGAGGCAGGTAAGGTGGTTTGGCATTCTCTACTCTTTCAGAATTTTCTGCAGTCTGCTGTTATCCACACAATCTAAAAATTGTGTATATTCAGTGAAGGAGATGTTTTTCTGGAATTCCCTTGATCTTTCTATGTTCCAATGGATGTTGGCAATTTCATCTCTGGTTCCTCTGCCTTTTCGAATTGCAGTTTGTACATCTGGAATTTCTCAGTTCACGTATTGCTGAAGCCTGGCTTGGAGAATTTTGAGCATTACTTTACTAGCGTATGAGATGAGTGCAATTGTGTGGTAGTTTGAGCATTCTTTGCCATTACCTTTCTTTGGGATTGGAATGAACACCCACTTTTTCCTGTCCTGTGGCCACTGCTGAGTTTTCCAAATTTGCGGACATATTGAGTGCACCACTGTCACAACATCATCTCATAGGATTTGAAATAGTTCAGCTGGAATTCCATCACCTTTA
This sequence comes from Budorcas taxicolor, assembly GCF_023091745.1. Taxonomy (NCBI): domain Eukaryota; kingdom Metazoa; phylum Chordata; class Mammalia; order Artiodactyla; family Bovidae; genus Budorcas; species Budorcas taxicolor. The sequence goes on along the minus strand of NC_068929.1, from coordinate 48,038,417 downwards.
CTAGCTTTGTTGGTAGTGATGCTTCCTAAGACCCACTTGACTTATACTCCATGTGTCTGGCTCCAGGTGAGTGATCACATTACCATGGTTTTCCAGGTCATTAAGACCTTTTTTTGTATAGTTCCTCTGTGTATTCTTACCACATCTTCTTAACATCTTCTACTTCTGCTAGATCCATACCATTTCTGTTCTTTATTTTGCCCATCTTTTTTTATTATAAGTTTATTTATTTTAATTGGAGGTAATTACTTTACAACATTGTATTGGTTTTGCCATACATCAACATGAATCCTCCACAGGTATACACGTGTTCCCCATCCTGAACCTCCCTCCTTTGAATGAAATGTACCCTAGTATCTCTAATTTTCTCAGAGAAATCTCTAGTCTTTCCCAGTCTTTTGTTTTCCTCTATGTCTTTGCATCCTTCTCTCAAGAGGGCTTTCTTATCTCTCCTTGCTATTCTTTGGAACTTGGAAATGAACCAAGATCCTTCTGTTGTTTTTGAGATTGTACCCAAGTACTGCATTTTGGACTCTTTTGTTGACTTGAGGGCTAATCCATTTCTTCTAAGGGATTCTTGCCTGCAGTAGTAGATATAATGGTCACCTGAATTAAATTTGTCAATTCCCATCCATTTAAGTTCACTGATTCCTAAAATATCCATGTTCACTCTTGCCATCTCCTGTTTGACCACTTCCATTTACCTTGATTCATGAACCTAACATTCCAGATTCCTATGCAGTATTTTCTTTAAAGTACTGTGCTTTACTTTTACCACCAGACGCATCAAAAAGTGAGCATTGTTTCTGCTTTGGCTCAGCCTCTTCATTTCTTCTGGAGCTATTTCTCTGCTCTTCTCCAATAGCTGGACATCTATAGACCTGGGGTATCATCTTTCTGTGTTGTATCTTTTTGCCTTTTAACAGCAGAAACTTCGCTTTATTCACTGTTATAATTTCACACCTCAACAATTCCTGTCACATGGTTGGTCCTTGAAAAGGTATAATAAAACAAATTATATGCTTCTAGAATTCATATGTGTACCGGATCAAAGTTTTGACAGCTCCAGAGTACTACCCGCTACTGCAGAAATTCACTATCATGATTGATTTTTGAAAAGCCACTTCATATGTGTACAATTTCTCAGTTCCACCCACCGTTAACTACCTGAAATTTGGTTTTCAGAGCACAGGAGAAGAAGAATCTTATCTACTCCTTTGAGGATTACTGTCAATAAGAAGAGGGCTTAAGAAGTTGTGAGAAGAATAAGAGAGAAATGAATAGAACTATAGCCCTGGCCAGATACTTGAAGAAGTCCTTTTTAAAAATTGTGCAAGACATTTATTTACAATAAGAGATTCATCTGTTGCCAAACAGTAAAGATAGTATATATGTTCTCTCACTAGATATACATATCTCCCATGATTTTACTGTAGTTTAATTTCAATGTTGTTGTTGTGTTTTTTTTTTTTTTTTCTATTTTGCCCATAGAGATGACTATTTTAATTCAAGTTGGGAACTTAAAGGAGATGTACAGTTGCAAGCATGATAATAATTCATTAAATTGTGAATTAGCAATTTTATCCCATTGGACTTTGGGAATTAAAGGTCAGTTTTAAGGCATTGATTTCTAGGAGCTGAATTAGGTAGGAATGTTATTTATGCAGCTTCACATGGGTATTATTACATATGCATTTTATTTACTTATTTTTTAGACAATCTCTAGCAAATCTACTTGCCCATATCACTTTGCAGTGCCACATGGGGAATTCCACTTTGAATAAAAGCAATGAATATTGTCATTGCTTCTATGCACTTCTTTAATATGCATTTCCCTAGGTGAATATGAATTATTGTCTTTATGAATTTGCATATAGCACTGCATAAATTTCTAGAGAAGTAAAGGGATACTATTGTGATATTTGCTTATTTCTAGTACACACTGAAGTATAACATCATATTGTTCTTTGCTTTGTTTTTTTTAAACTTTCAAGTCTATGTATATAGAACTTATATTATAATGTCCAAATTATCAACTCTACACTACTTTTTGTTAAAAAAACAATTTAAGGATTTCATTGAATTGTAATGCCAATGTCAAATGACTTGTAACTCAAAGAAAAAGATTTTGAAAATCCTTGGAGGACAATTTTAAGATATTCAAGTATAAGGAACTGTGCCCTAGTAATGTAATATAGGTTATATTTGGAAAATACTAAATGATGAAAATGTGTATACTTATTAAATCACTTTAGCTTGTACCCATCTCTGTCAGGGCTGAACCAAGATTACTGCATGAAATAGATAAAAAAGTAAAATAAGATGCAAAGAGGGTTTTACTGAGAAAAATTCTGAGAGACTAGTGTTTGTAGGGAGAGCGCTGCGGTTTCTCTGTAGCTCTCCACATTAGAAGCCAAGTTGATATGACACCTATGAAAAGTAAAAAGCTAGGGACTCAGTGACTTGGAAAATTTGTGTTGAGATACAAATGTCATGAACTCTCTTAAACTGCTCAAACTCAAGTTCAATCCATCACATATGGACTGATGAAAGGCTCTCTAATGGCTGTAGATTGTCACTATGAAATAGTTCTAGCCAACTCCAAGTGCCAGCGACTTCCTTGTATCAAAACTGGGCATTAGAAACACCATGGCCAATTTTTTTTTCTTAAAATGCTCATTCACATATCAATGTTTAATATGCTTTCTTAGATGGATTTTGCAGTGAGAATCTATATCTGAGTGCAACTGATCAACCTAGAGCTAGGCATACTGAGGCAAGTTTTATGTAATTTTGGTTGGCTGAAATACATACTGACATGATTTTAATTATATCCCAGTCTGTGAGTTTTCTGTATGTTAGCAGTCCACATAATTCACCTCACCTATGTTTAGAGATGAAAGCATAATAATTATTATTTTGTGCAATTTTTGAATTTTGGATTTATGTTACATAATTGCTTTCAACATTGTCACCATATCAGAGTCTTCATATATAACTGTTTGACATTGTAGTTCATCTTTCGATTCGGCATCATCACATTTGCGCCTTAGATTTGGGAATAGAACCTGACACAATGCATTCCAAATAAATATTTCATTGAATGAATAAATGATGGAAATCATTTATACCTAAATAATTAACACCTAATCTCAGTGTACTATAGCCTAGGCCCTTTATAACACTAGAGCAATATGCCACATTCTAGGAAGTTAGAAAGATCAGACATGTTATTATGAGTAGACAACAAAATAGATTTAAAGAAAGCCACATATAGAAATGAACTAATCCCATGTAACACAAACTATTGCTGTTCTGTTGGAAAAGAGAATACATTGTGCCCTTCGTTTACATAGAATCTCAATTAACGAGTAGTACTTCGATTAGCCCATGACAGCTGAGCTCCAAATCTGGATCAGAATGCTATTTTTCAATGAGATTTTAGGTCTTACTAAATATTCTTACCATTTTTTTGTTGTTGTTTAGTCGCTCAGTCATGTCTGACTCTTTGCCACCCCCTGAACTATGCAAACCACCAGGCTCCTCTGTCCATGGTATTGTCCAGGCAAGAATACTGGAGTGTATTGTCATTTCCTTCTCCAGGGAATCTTCTTGACCCAGAGATTGAACCCTGTTGTCCTCCGTTGTAGGTGAATTCTTTACCAGTGAGCCACCTGGAAGCCCATTTTTGTCCATTACCAGCCCATTAATGCAAGTAATGGCTAATTTTATGCATAATTTGGCTAAGGTATGGTGCCCGGTTGTTTGGTCAAACACCAGAATGGATGTTACTATGAGGATATTTTAAATATGTGATTAATATTTTAATCAGTAAACACTGAATATGCCTGGCCTGCAAAGACCATAGAAGTTTTTAGTTTTAGAAACTGATTGAAATGTTCTCAAGAAGTCAGTTAAGTTAGATTATTTATTTATTTATTTCTTACTTAATTTTTTTAAAAAAAATTGTTTTCTCTTGTTTTGATACTTAGAAATTGGTTTTGCAAAAAGTGATCAAAGGAGGAATAGAGAGGAGTGAGACTTGCATTCATAATACTGTAATTTTGCTAAACATTTTTATAGTACATTTAATTGTTTAGAGAAATGGCCGTTTGTTGGAGGAATAATCAAAATAGAAATGTAATAATGATACATGTTGTAAAAGAATTAATCGTAATCATCGTGATTTTCTTCTCTTTTGCACCAATCATGTTCTTTAAGGCCAGGGCTTTCTCAAGAGAAAAGCATTGCAAATGCTCATATTGAACTGTAAAAATAAAAATTCCTCTTGTCCTTGAAAAATTATCAAATGTATCTAAGATAACCTGATCTTGTATCTAAAAGTAAACTAGAAACATGTAAAACAAAGAATCACTTCAATGGGAGTACTCCAGACATCTATTATGTTAACAGATCCTTTTTTTGTGTGTGAGTGGTGACAAATCCTTTCACCTTGAGAATTTATCAAATAATTATAACTTGAATCCCAGCTCTCAGAATATAACGAAGCTATGGAAATAGCAAAGAAAAGTATTACATAAAAGAGGAAGCATTGTCACTTGGTACTTGAATGCCAAAATTATCACCTTCTTTTGTTAAGTGTTCTCAAGAAAATTGCCTTTTTATGTAAAAGCGCAGGTTCTACAAATGAAAATAAAATGGATGTATTTCCAGAAGTATGCTTAATATGACAGCATAATTCTGTATTTTCTGAACTTTCCATTTTTGTAAAATCTCTGATCTTAAAATATTATTAATTATATTGTCTCTATGTATATAACTGTCACTAATGATATACAGAAATGTCATTGCTGAAAACTAACAATTTATTGTTGCAGATGATATTGTCTTGAATACTTAATTATTTGCAAAAAATAATATATATTCTTTATAATGCTTGGTACAGTCATTTGAAACAGCATTCAGTGGAGTTTTTTTTTGGCGGGGGGGAGGATATGATTCTCAGTCTAGGGGAGGAAAAAACCTTGAATGTCACATTTGCATATACTCTTGAAAATCTATATTGGCAAATAAAACAAGAGAACTAATATTTACATTGAAAAGTCAGTCCACTTCACAAATATTTCCACAAAAATTTATGGATTATATTAAGAAGTTGAAAATTTGTATCACAATTGAGTTGGAAAGTTCACATAAAAATGGTTACTTAGAGCATGAACCATATACTTTCTCTTTGCATTACAAATCTATCCATATTCTTCTAAACCATGGTTCTGTTGCCCCAGAAATAAAGTAATTAAGGTGACACTTAATGGCCCTTTTTAATTAATTCTCATACACTAAAAACAGATCTGTTGAGTACTGTTTTCAGAGACTCTGGTCTTCCAGAAGCACTCATAAGTCAAATAGCATCAAACATACCTTGCTATTTCACCATGAGGGATACTTTGCTATCAACATTTCATCTTTAAATGGGTTCTGTTTGTACTTTCATTGAACAACTTTGGTGATTTCTGTTTTGGCATTTCAATACGATAAACCGTATGCAGTAAAAATCACTTCACTTTGGTAGCTTCCAAATATTTTCTGGTTCCTATATGTTTCCCATTATAAATTGTGATTTATCCATTAGCTTTTAATAAAGACTGACATGCTTCACATTTTCAAACAACTTGACATATAATCACACTATAAAATAATGCAACATTTAAAAGGCTGAAAGGGAATCAAGCTAATTAATTTTGGTTGCATCTGAAATATAGTTTCTATTTTACACACCTGCACTGGAGATAGTTCTGCCTCATAGAACTAGTGTGAGGATTAAATTACATAGTGAATGCATAGCACTTGGCAGAGTTCTTTAACATAAAAAATTTAAAATAAACTATTCTTATCATTTACTATAAATAGCATTAGCTCATAAATTTTATGTAAGAGAAAGGCTCTGGAACCACCTTTGGCATTCTACTTATTTCAGATCTAAAAATATCACCTGAACAATGAAGCTCAACTTTAGACACCTTTAAACTCATAGGATAAAAATAATTTTTAATATATATTCTAAAGGTTGCAGCATTCTACATTTATTTTGAATTCTCTATAATGAGTTTTCATTGTGAACAACTCAAAACAGAATATCCTTAAAATATTTCAGTTTGTCTGTCTCCAAACTTGACATGAAAGATGAGTGTGATGCTTTCTAGGGGTTATGAGGTTAACGTGTGTGTTTTTGTATTTTCCCTTAAAAAAGCTAAACTAGTTCAGTGTCTCAAGGAGTTTTAACTGAAATTTCCAGATAGACATTGAGGAATTTTGCAACTTATATCATCATAAGGTGGTCTCTCTGGTAGACTGAACTTTTTGTTCAACAGGTATTTGCTCTCTCTCTGGCCAGTCTTTCTTGAGAACGATAAGTCCCAAAAAGGTGAGAGGAAAATTCATGCAGTTATTTTGTTTGTATTGAAACATGTTTTCTATTATGTTATATACAGTATTCCTTGTCAAATAAAAAGATTAATGATACACATGAACTTCTATTCTTGAACAATATTGAGTTGTCTACCAGAGATTTGATTATTAAACAGTAAAGTGACATCACCCTTATGAAAGAAAGTGAAGAGATAAAAAGCCTCTTGATGAAAGTGGAAGAGGAGAGTGAAAAAGTTGTCTTGAAGCTCAACATTCAGAAAACGAAGATCATGGCATCTGGTCCCGTCACTTCATGGGAAATAGATGGGGAAACAGTGGAAACAGTGTCAGACTTTATTTTGGGGGGCTCCAAAATCACTGCAGATGGTGACTGCAGCCATGAAATTAAAAGATGCTTACTCCTTGGAAGAAAAGTTATGACCAACCTAGGTAGTATATTCAAAAGCAGAGACATTACTTTGCCAACAAAGGTCCATCTAGTCAAGGCTATGGTTTTTCCAGTGGTCATGTATGGATGTGAGAGTTGGACTGTGAAGAAGGCTGAGCGCCAAAGAATTGATGCGTTTGAACTGTGGTGTTGGAGAAGACTCTTGAGAGTCCCTTGGACTGCAAGGAGATCCAACCAGTCCATTCTGAAGGAGATCAACCCTGGGATTTCTTTGGAAGGAATGATGCTAAAGCTGAATCTCCAGTATTTTGGCCACCTCATGCGAAGAGTTGACTCATTGTAAAAGATTCTGATGCTGAGAGGGATTGGGGGCAGGAGGAGAAGGGGACAACAGAGGATGAGATGGCTGTATGGCATCACGGACTCGATGGACGTGAGTCTGAGTGAACTCCGGGAGTTGGTGATGGATAGGGAGGCCTGGTGTGCTACGATTCATGGGGTTGCAAAGAGTCGGACACGACTGAGCGACTGAACTGAACTGAACTGAACTGAAAGTGAAGTTGCTAAGTCGTGTCCGACTCTTTGCGACCCCATGGACTGTAGCCTACCAGGCTCCTCCTTCCATGGAATTTTCCAAGCAAGAATACTGGAGTCGGTTGCCATTTGCTTCTCCAGAGTATCTTCCCAACCCAGGTATCAAACCCAGGTCTCCCACGTTGCAGGCAGATGCTTTACTGTCTGAGCCACCAGGGAAGCTAAGTTTGGGAATTTTTCTCAATAACCTGCATTATTAAGGACACATTATATAACTTTTATTTTATACTAAAGAGGCTCTTTCCTTCTTTCTTTCATCCTTCTTTTCCTTCCTTCTTTCCTTCTCTTTCTTTCTTTTTCTTCTTTCTCATTTCTCTCTCTTTCCTTCCTCCATTCCTTCTCTTTTGCTTTTATTTTTGTATTAATTATGCTATTATTTCTTAGAAAATTAATACCAATTAAGGTATTTTATTTTTCCAGGGATCCAAAGTCACTGCAGATGGTGACTGCAGCCACAAAATTAAAAGATACTTGCTCCTTAGAAGAAAAGCTATGACCTAGACAGCATATTAAAAAGCAGAGACACTACTTTGCCAACAAAGGTCTGTAGAGTCAAAGCTATGGTTTTCCCAGTAGTCATGTATGGATGTGAGAGTTGGGTCATAAAAGAAGAGTGATGCCAAGAATTGATGCTTTTGAGCTGTGATGTTGGAGAAGACTCTTGAGAGTCCCTTGGACTGCAAGGAGATCCAATCAGTCCATCCTAAAGGAAATCAATCCTTAATATTCCTTAGAAGGACTGATGCTGAAGCTGAAACTCCAATACTTTGGTCACCTGATAAGAGCTGACTCATTTGAAAAGCCCCTGATGCTGGGAAAGATTGAGGGCAGGAGGAGAAGGGGATGACAGAATGAGGTGGTTAGATTGAATCACCGACTCAATGGACATGAGCTTGAGCAAGCTACACATAATGATGAAGGACAGGAAAGCCTGATGTGCTGCAGTCCATGGGGTGGTAAAGAGGCAGACACAATTGAGCAATGGAACAACAACAACAACAAAGGTATTTTAATCCTTAGGTGACCATAATATAATTCTATATCCATGTTTTTTTATTTGTTTTGAAAAAGGTTTATTAAAATATTTCAGAAGCAAGTATAAACTACCAGGACACACACTTTAGTTCAGTCACTCAGTCTTGTCCAACTTGTTTCAACCCCATGGACTGGCAGTGACCCCTGTCATCACTCCAGGCCTCCCTGTCCATCACAAACTCCCAGAGTTCACACAAACTCATGTCCACTGACTTGGTGATGCCATTCAACCATCTCATCCTCTGCCATCCCCTTCTCCTCCTGCCCTCAATCTTTCCCAGCATCAAGGTCTTTTCAAATGAGTCAGCTCTTCGCATGAGGTGACCAAAGTATTGGAGTTTCAGCTTCAACATCAGTCTTTCCAATGAACACTCAGGACTGATCACCTCTAGGATGGACTGGTTGGATTTCCTTGCAGTCCAAGGGATTCTAAAGAGTCTTCTCCAACACCACAGTTCAAAAGCATCAATTCTTCGGTGCTCAGCTTTCTTTATAATCCGACTCTCACATCCATACATGACTAATGGAAAAACCACAGCCTTGATGACATGGACCTTTGTTGGCAAAGTAATGTCTCTGCTTTCTAACATGCTGCCTATGTTGGTCATAACTTTCCTTCCAAGGAGTAAGCCTCTTTTAATTTCATGCCTGCAGTCACCATGTGCAGTGATTTTGTAGCCCCCAAAAACAAAGTCAGACACTGTTTCCACTCTTTCCCCATCTATTTCCCATGAAGTGGGACCGGATGCCATGATCTTAGTTTTCTGATTGTTGAGTTTTAAGCCAACTTCTTCAGTCTTCTCTTTCACTTTCATCAAGAGGCTCTTTAGTTCTTCATTGCTTTCTGCCATAAGGGTGATGTCATCTGCGTAACTGAGGTTATTGATATTCTCCCAGCAATCTTGATTCTAGCCTGTGTTTCATCCAGCCCAGCGTTTCTCATGATGAACTCTGCATACAAGTTAAATAAGCAGGGTGACAATACATAGCCTTGATGTACTCCTTTTCCTATTTGGAATCAGTCTGTTGTTTCCTATCCACAGTTAAGACATGATACTCACTTGCTGCCATAGGCTGAACTTGCACAGCCCATCCTTCTTGCTCCTTCCTAAAAGCTAAAGTGACATATATGCTAGGGATTTTGCAGATTCTTCTTAAATAAACTACAGCAATTGTTTCCTTGAGAAAAGTTTCAATCTAGAGAAGTTTGTCCTAACTTTTACTGTCTCCCAAGAGAAAGTAGAAAGCAACTAGAGAAACTGTGAGTTGAGACTAGCTAAATGTGCTTCTATATTCTGAAGCTAATCACAAATTCTAAAGCTCTGAAGAAATTAAGCCTACATTGTGTTTATCTTTCCCAATATGTCATCAGTTGTTTCTAATAATAACATAACTTTTGTTTTTGCTAGTGGGCAGGCTCTGTGAATCTATGGATAATATAAATGTACATAGTGCTGTTAGGGAGTTAGTTACATTTGGAATAGCTAATAACTTTTTCTATATCTGTAAAACATGCAAATACTTATTTTGTGTTCTATAAATTCAGTACAATGTCTGCTCATTCCAATCATCCCTTTAAGTTTTTAAACTATATTTTCTCGCTTTTGGGGTAGAGGAATTACCCACATAAATACCCTGCCTAACAAAATGTTAATTTTGTTGTAGCTATAACCTAGATAATTTTGGTCATGAAAAGAACAAGTAAACTAGATTTGGCAGAAATTAGAGTAGTCCCGATTCAGCAGTAACCTCACACAAAACCTAGATTCTGTTGTAATCAAATCAGACAAACTAGATTTGGGCATAATTAGATCAGCATAATTAAATTCTCCATCTCTTAGGGAACATCAAAATGCACATATGTAGGCTTCATTACTTTATTTATTTATTTATTTATTTTTGGTCCCTGGTTGTAGCAATGAAAATCTATATCCAAGAAGAATTCAGATGTGTTTGCCACTTAACAAGACAGGTTCTTATCCACTGATATTTCTCAAAATTACTTTAGCCAAAACAACTAATCATAGTTTTCAGTAAAACAAAGCTTCAAGAGTTTCTAAGTTTAATTCTACTTTACAATTTACCCATTATTAAAAAAATAAAGTTATTTATTAAAAAAAGCTAACAATCAGAAATTAAGGATAATAAAATGCATTCTGTCTGTCATATGTCAGATTGAATAATTCCAACCAAATGAGCATACTTTCGGTAAGTTACATGGGAGTTTTATTTAAGAAGGGCACAGGGAAGACACTGGGAGATGAAGAGAAAGCTTATTGCAAGGGTGGTTAAGGAAGTCATATAAAAACTTAACGTTTGTGACTCTATGGGGTGTCATGTAGGGCATATATTTGCATGAGGAAGCAAGTGTCAGTCCAGGGCACATTAAGGCTGCTCAGATAAACAAAATGCATACCAAGGCAGTGATACCATGGAGTAACTTAACTAAGCTCATGACAATCATTCATTTTTGAAGTGATTATTCCCAGCTGAATTATATCTACCATGTTCATAACTCCTTTCCAATGTTGTACTTGTTCTATTTCTTTCTTTGATCTTCTTTTTTGCTTCTCTGGTTAGAATGAGCAAAAATTGACTTTTTTCACTCTTTGATCAATAATATTTCCTTTTTAATTTTTTATACTGATTTCCCTTAAATATTGTTTATTTGCTTAATATGTAAATTTTTTACCAGTTAGGGTTGTATCTTTGTGGAGAAGGTTCATGGGACTCATGTCTAAAAAATATGATTTTGGCTTTTAATGGATGATGAGTTATACAGTGATAAGAAAACATACAGTACAAACAGGTTAAAATAGTATTAGTCTTACCTTCTTATCTAATTGTGGTTTGAGCAGGAATAAGAGATGATGGTGGTATAGGCAGGAATAATGACACTGAAGATAGGGAAAATTCAGTGGATTCATATGACGTGTGATTGATAGATCCAACCCCACTTGAGAATGGTTTGTACAGAAGTATTAAACAAAAAAATTAATAATGAAGTGGTGAGTTGTTGGCTTGATGAATTAATTCTTTACTCAGATTGGCAAACCTGGGAATAGGGAAATAAGGAGTATTATAATATTCATTACTTTATTGAAATTGTAATATTTTTGTTTTGTTTTTGTCACTATGCATTACACTACATTCTGGCTGTTACGTCAAAATGAAACTCAAAAGAAAGTTCAGCTATAAAACTCATTTATAGTTATAAAGTAAAATCTGAATTCGTGTGTGGATAGCTTAAAATGATATAAAGGCCTGAAATTCATGACTGCTCTGACCTTCAAAAGAGATAATTGAAAACTGTATCTATTCACATCATAAGGAGCTTCTGGATTCCAGGTAGATCTTTTCTATTCTTATTTTAAGTTGGTTAGTAAAACTGTGATGAGAAAACAGCTACTTTGAGTCACTTCTTAAGTATTTTACAGAATGACACCCTGCTCACACTCAGAGTCCACATTTAGATAAGGATATAAGCTTAGGATTCCAGCCACAAGTTTCCACCTTGCTTTTCTTCTGGCCCCTTTTAAACTGACCACTTAAGAGTTGAAAATTTAATGACTCCAATCACCTTATAAGTAATAGATGTAGATGGGGAAGCAATGGAAACAGTATCAGACTTTATTTTGGGGGGCTCCAAAATCACTGCAGATGGTGATTGCAGCCATGAAATTAAAAGACGCTTACTCCTTGGAAGAAAAGTTATGACCAACCTAGATAGTATATTCAAAAGCAGAGACATTACTTTGCCGACTAAGGTCCATCTAGTCAAGGCTATGGTTTTTCCAGTGGTCATGTATGGATGTGAAAGTTGGACTGTGAAGAAGGCTGAGCCCCGAAGAATTGATGCTTTTGAACTGTGGTGTTGGAGAAGACTCTTGAGAGTCCCTTGGACTGCAAGGAGATCCAACCAGTCCATTCTGAAGGAGATCAGCCCTGGGATTTCTTTGGAAGGAATGATGTTAAAGCTGAAACTCCAGTACTTTGGCCACCTCATGTGAAGATTTGACTCATTGGAAAAGACTCTGATGCTGGCAGGGACTGGGGCCAGGAGGAAAAGGGGGCGACCGAGGATGAGATGGCTGGATGGCATCAGTGACTCGATGGATGTGAGTCTGAGTGAACTCCGGGAGATGGTGATGGACAGGGAGGCCTGGCGTGCTGCAATTCATGGGGTCTCAAAGAGTCGGACATGACTGAGCGACTGAACTGAACTGACCCTGGTTTCTGGGGTTTCCCAGGTGGCCCTGGTGGTAAAGAACCTGCCTGCTACTGCAAGAGATGTAAGAGATATGTGTCCAGTCCTTTGGTAGGGAAGATCTCCTGGAGGAGGGCATGGCAACCTGCTCCAGTATTCTTGCCTGGGAAAATCAGTGGACAAAGGAGCCTGGCAGGCTACAGTCTATGGGGTCACAAAAAGTCGGACACACTGAAGTGACTTAGCATTCTCTCAGGCACCTTGTCTTCTATCTCCTACTCACTCATGACCTAGAACAGAGGATTTGTCCTCTGCTCACTGCACCTATGCCAGTTTCCAGGATCTATAAGTAATCAATCTTGTGATTTTAGTTTCTTTGCATTGAAATTGTGCTTTCAATTAAAATAATCTCCGGGTTTTCCCTTCCTCAAAGGGCGAGCTATGATGCTGATCAGAGAGTCATCTGCCAACTCAGTGAGGTGAGGGTGGTTTGTGCTTCTTCACTCAACAGATCATAATCTTCATATTCTTAATTTAATACATCAGCTACAGGCATCCCAGCATGAAAGCCACAAGGATGTATTTTAGTGCCAATATTCTCATCAGTCTTGACACTAAAAGTCCAGAAAATAACCAGTGTTATCATTAACTATTTGAGTCCAGCACAGTGCTTACCACATAATCAAATATATTTGAACCTGCAAAACCAATGAACACTGCTACAAAAGGAAAATGATTTATTTTTTTTTTATAGCACTCTTCTGCTAGATATGTTTGCTGATGCTTTGCATGGTTTTCCTATTAAGCAACTTAGAGATTTGAAGCATGCTTTGTTTTTCTAACTTTTAAAGATAAAGCATCTGAAGATCAGAGGGGTGATACCCAGAGTCACAAAAAGTAGCTAAAAACTGGCAGAGTTGGGGCTAAAAGAGACACTTTTAGAATCTAAATGCATCAATCTTTCCATCAAATCCTCTCAGCCAGTAGAATAAAATACTTGAGCTGGATTGTGTGCCTTAACCCCTCTTTAGGACAAGAAATTTTCTTTCTTTTTTACAAATGCTCTTGTCTAGAGGTTACCTTTACTGTAGGCATCTAAAGTATGGTTCAGCTCACAATAAAATCCAATCATTCTTAGAAATTTTAGACGCCCCTCCTCAAATGTCAGGAACTTCACTGTTTTTGACACTGCTCATATTTAGGGGGGAGAAACTATTCCCCATAAATTGTTAACACTTGAAGAGTCAAAATAAATATCATCATCATCATCATCATTATCATCAGGTGGTTTTATTCCTCTACATGTCATTTATAGAGGATATTGCTTAATTTTCTATTTTAAAAAATCATTCATGTTCTCTGAGTTTTGGCAATTTGCAAGAACTCAACATTCAAAAAACTAAGATAATGGGATCTGGTCCCATCACTTCATGGGAAAAAGATGGGGAAAGAGTGGAAACAGTGTCAGACTTTATTTGGGGGGGCTCTAAAATCACTGAAGATGGTGATTGCAGCCATGAAATTAAAAGACGCTTACTCCTTGGAAGGAAGGTTATGACCAATTTAGATATCATATTCAAAAGCAGAGACATTACTTTGCCAACAAAGGTCCATCTAGTCAAGGCTATGGTTTTCCCAGTGGTCATGTATGGATGTAAAAGTTGGACTGTGAAGAAAGCTGAGTGCTGAAGAATTGATGCTTTTGAACTGTGGTGTTGAAGACTCTTGAGAGTCCCTTGGACTGCAAGGAGATCCAACCAGTCCATTCTAAAGGAAATCAGTCCCAGTTGTTCTTTGGAAGGACTGATGCTAAAGCTGAAACTCCAATATTTTGGCCACCTCATGCAAAGAGTTGACTGACTGGAAAAGACCCTGATGCTGGGAGGAATTGGGGGCAGGAGGAGAAGGGGATGACAGAGGATGAGATGATTGTATGGCATCATTGACTCGATGGACATGAGTTTGGGTGAACTCTGCGAGTTGGTAATGGACAGGGAGGCCTGATGTGCTGCAATTCATGGGGTCATAAAGAGTCAGACAGTGCTGAGCGACTGAACTGAACTGAACTGAAGAGCTCAATTCTAGTTAAATTCCCACTAACACAATTATTTTTCCTAGAGTTGGTTTGGCACTTTTCTTTTTGCAAGGGTGAAACACATTTCTATGAAACACCAGTGGCAACCCTCTAAGGTTAAAATTTAAATGAAGAACTGGAGGATTAAAAAAAAAAACTTCCAAATATTTCTAGGCTTACACAATGGGATGAAAACAGTGAAAAATGAAAGCCATTCCCACTTTGATAATAGCATGAGCATTTTTTTTTTCATTTTCTGATTTTAGGATTTTGAGGCAAGCAATGATCTCAGTGTGGTGGCTCTTAGTGAACAAATGAAAGAACAAGATGAGATGAAATGCAGAGTTGGCAAGAGCCAAACCATGACCCTTCTAGGTTCCAATAAAGAACTAAAATTTAATTCTAGGATGAAGATCAGTCAGGAACAGATTTTATATAGCAGATTGAGATAATCTGATTGAAATTAACAACAACAACAACAACAAAACAAACCTTATGCTATGAAGGTCTTTGTGACTCTGGTTGAAGCTGTGTGTGTGAGTGGCCTAGATCACATTGTCATCAGTTGACCTGTGACTCAGTGCAAGGCAGGGGACAGAGCAGGTGGAGGAATCTCCTAAGAGATGTTGTTTTGTGGAAAGGTACAAAAAGTGATAGTGACCATAAGAGATATGATTCAGAGAAAAATAAAACTGTGGATGTGTGTGTGTGTGTTAAAACAGAAGGCTCTAAGATATGTTTTGGGGAATTATCTAGTACAGAAAAAGTATTGATAATAAAACGCAATGCAGTCTGTGAGAAAGTGAGAAAATCCGAGATTGGAAGCACAAAAAATAAAGCAAAAATAGCTACTGGTGCAGGTAAAGAAACTTTCAGATTCATTCAAGAATATTTTAAATATTTTTACCAGCTATTAATAATATACATCTCATATCATAGTCTAAATATAAACTTTAATGTCAGACAATTAAGGCTTATTGACAAAGTCAGTTGGAAGTACTAAAAATGTGGCGGATTTTGCTACATAATTAATTTAATTTCCTTTCTATTCTCCTCTTTCTGTGCTAATCTCAGTCTCAACTCTGTATTTTTTAATATAAATTTATTTATTTTAATTGGAGGTTAATTATTTTACAATATTGTGTTGGTTTTGCCATACATCAACATGAATCCGCCACAGGTATACATGTGTTCCTCGTATTTTTAAGTGCCCCAAACACCTCTTTCTGGCTCTGAGACCTATGTGCAGAGATGTCCTCATTCTCTCAAATTATTCAAGTCTCTTCTTCAATCTTTTCACTTATTTCATCCAATTTTTAATAGTTCCCTCTTAAAACTGAGGATTTATTTAAAGTATACAGTTCTAAAAATAAATGGTATATTCCCAAATATACTGAAATTATGAGGTGTACTTAGGAACGGCTTTCACCTAACTTCAATAGCAAAGTGATGATAAATTTCAGTATACTCTGGAAGATCACTGTTTCTAGAGCAATGTAATAAAATGAAGTGAAGTAAAGGTCATTCAGTTGTGTTCAACTCTGTGCAACCCCATGGACTGTAATAAGGGCACTTTTTTAAAGGATATATTTAAATTATAAAACAGTAATAAATCTATTTGGAATCAGTTATGAAATATTTAAAATATGATCAGATACTTTACTTATGGACCTAGAAAATAAAGAGATATACCTTATTAAAATGACCATGAGTGTATGCAGGAGAAAAGAAAAAAACAACAAAAATGTGTGATTTTCAGTGGACACTAAGGCCTCTTACTTCTAATGAAAATTTAAAATGTGGTAATTGAATTTTATAAGATTGATTAGAAAGTATGTGGGAAATTAAAATAAATATGATTCTTTTTGATTTGTTTATAGTTGAATTGTACTTAAATGTTGAAGCATATATTTAATATTTCCTTAATGGAAATACATTTGTAGGTTTTATATATTATATTATATTAAATATGTACATAACATATGTACAATATACATATAAATTTATGCTGTACATATTTATTATGGATTAATATCATACATTGAGATACACATTTTATATATACAACCCTATTTATATATATATATATATACATACACATGTATGCATACATATCATGCAAATAAGTTTACAAAATATTTTAAACATATCTGCATTTCTTGTTAAAATTTAGTATGTGTGTATTTCAACCTGGCCAGGAGTTTCATTACAGTATATATTTTGTAAAAACCTAATAGCCAAAAAATGCAGCTATTTAATTTTGAGAACATCTAAAAATGAAATTTAACATGTTTTCAAACAAAAGTAGAAAAGATATAAAGAAACAATAATTTCCTCAAGCAAGCGGTGGAAATTAAGACTCTTGGGATGGAAAAACTGTGCCAATTACTTCTTGATCCTATTAGTCTTTAGCTTTGGGCATTACTAGGAAATTTTGCTCTATTACTATCAATATTTTATTGCAATGGTCCTTAAAGCTTGTTCTTATTTATAGTCACACTGGCAATTGTGCCATCGATACTATACAATAAAGTCTTGAAAAATCCATAATACTCTAATATAAACTATAAAGTTCAAGTTGCAGATAAAATTGTTGGTTATTCCTTATTTGTATTTATAAAACTTGAAGAAAAAAAAAAAAAGAAACAGAATGGTGAGTTCTCTTTCTCTTAAATTTGCTCTAGCTACAAAACAAAAGTCTAAAAAATTTTTTCAGTTGCTTTATCTTTTCAGTTTAAATTATCTTAAAGTATAATAGCCAAGTTTCAATATTTTTAATTTAAATAACAGATCTTATTTATATAGATGTCTTTATAAGTTTAGTTATATATAATAATTATATCTATATATAATAAAGTTTATGTGACTCTGTGTTTCAAATTTTTAATTTTTAAATAAAAATTTTAATGATATATATATTATATATACTTTACTTGCAATATCAATATACAGAGGTTTCTTTTGAGTGATAATATACATGTCATAATTTTAAGCTGATTAAAATCTCAGATTGTTTTATGAACCAAAAATACTAATTTTATTATACTTAAATAACATGAAACAAGCAATTGTTAAATAAAATATATTATTTATTGTATTAACTAAATATAGTATTTTAATAGCCTTTTATTTTTATCAGATTATTAAAAATATTCCTGGTAATTTTTAAGATAGGAACACTTACATTTATAATGTAATGCTTTACCCTACTAAAATATAACTATTTCAAAATTAACCGTTTTAAATCATGTCAGTAATGCATTTTCATAATTTGCTAAAGAAAGCCTCTGGAGAAATTAAAAACATTGAAACAGTAAAAATAGAGTATTGTGGATTTTTTCCCTAGAAAGAAAAAATGAAGTGAAGAAGAAAAAAGATGGAACGAAATTAGCTCCAAAGAAAACGATCTGGATTGTTGTTTTCAAAGAGATTTTTGTCTTTTCAGATTTATTTTAATGGAAAAATCCCAACTTTTTAAAACTTTCTTTCTCATGTAAAAAAAATGAAAAATTATACATACATTGATTTCATTATCAAACATTTATTTTGACTAGTTGGGGATAAACAGAAGGTCTGACAGAAAATACCTTTGAAGGGCTTATGAATTTGGAGGATGTAGTAAGTGAAAATAAACAATAGTAAATTAAGGGTAAATTCAAAGAGTATGCATGTTCAGTATGGAATTGTCCTTGAATCACAAGATCTTATGGGAATTCAAGGTTTATGAATATTAATTCATATTTAATGTAGAAATACAATAATTATATCTGGTATCTAATTATTCTCTCTCAACTTCTCTCTCTTTCCGTATCTCTCTTTTCCCTTTATATATTTTACTTCAATTTTTCAAATTATCAGTGGTTTTATAAATGACCCATAATATCATTTATAAGAAAATAAAATCCTAACCTAAATTTTAATAAATAAAATAAATAGCTATGCTGTTGTGTTACCTTTAGCTTGTTATTGGCTTTAGTTTTATCATATATTGTTGAATGGTTTCAAAATATATCAAATCTGGCTGACTTTATTGAACTCTGCTGAGTGAGTATTGTTTAGCAATCTGCTAGGAACTACCCAAGTGTAATCTGAAACCAGTCCCTTAATGTGAAGGGCAGAGAGAGACTGGAGAAAGAGGCAGACCTCTCCAGATGGGTAGGTGGAAGGTTTGATAAGCAAGGGAACTTGTTTACAAGGCTTCTTTTGGGTAAATGCCAGTAGAGCAGATTTCCATGCCTTCCTGCCAGAGTCTCAGAAATGTATAGAGAAGCCTCAGCTGAATTCAGTCATGTACAATGTTCAGAAAGTTTCAACATCACATTTCAATCTCAAGGCTATATCCTTAGAGCAGCTTCTGGAAGCAGGGAAGAAAAGTGATACTCACTATCTAACGACAGCAGAGGAAGTAAGGAGTCTCCAATTCCCTGGATCCAGTTTGAAGGTCAGGTGAAGGTGAAAGTCACTCAGTTGTGTCTGATTCTTTGTGACCGCACAGACTGTATAGTCCATGAAATTCTCTAGGCCAGAATACTGGAGTCGGTAGCTTTTCCCATCTCCAGGGGATCTTCCCAACCCAGGGATCAAACCCAGGTCTCCCACATTGCAGGCAGATTCTTTAACAGCTGAGCGACAAGGGAGCGTTTGAAGGTCAACTGGCACTCAAATCTCTTTGATGGCTACCTCCAACCTCTAGGAAGATAAAGAATGATGTTGCTCTCCTATCCTTAGAAAGCTTGATAAGTCCATTTCAGAGATGAATCAAGTTAACAAATTGAGATGAAACAATTGATCTCAATTGATCATTGAGATGAATTTAGAGATGAAGCAAGTTAATAAAATCCATGCTTATTACAGCACAAAATTCTTTAAGACAATCAGGAAGTACATAACCAGGCCTGAGATACAAGAGAAGTCTACCAAAAGAAAGTGATGCCCAGTTTCAATTTCAAAGATTTAGTAGAATTTATTTGGCTTAAAGCTCAACATTCAGAAAACGAAGATCATGGCATCCGGTCCCTCACTTCATGGCAGATAGATGGGGAAACAGTGGAAACATGTCAGACTTTATTTTGGGGGGCTCCAAAATCACTGCAGATGGTGACTGCAGCCTTGAAATTAAAAGACGTTTACTCCTTGGAAGAAAATTTATGATCACCCTAGATAGCATATTCAAAAGCAGAGACACTACTTTGCCGACTAAGGTCCGTCTAGTCAAGGTTATGGTTTTTCCAGTAGTCATGTATCGATGTGCATGTATGGATGTGAGAGTTGGATTGTGAAGAAGGCTGAACACTGAAGAATTGATGCTTTTGAACAGTAGTGTTGGAGAAGACTCTTGAGAGTCCCTTGGACTGCAAGGAGATACAACCAGTCCATTCTGAAGGAGATCAGCCCTGGGATTTCTTTGGAAGGAATGATGCTAAAGCTGAAACTCCAGTAGTTTGGCCACCTCATCCGAAGAGTTGACTCATCGGAAAAGACTCTGATGCTGGGAGGGATTAGGGGCAGGAGGAGAAGGGAATGACAGAGGATGAGATGGCTGGATGGCATCACTGACTCAATGGACGTGAGTCTGAGTGAACTCCGGGAGTTGATGATGGACAGGGAGGCCTGGTGTGCTGCGATTCATGGGGTCGCAAAGAGTCAGACACGACTGAGCAACTGAACTGAACTGAACTGATTCACTTAAAAAGTGTTTGTAGGTAAACACGTTTCAGGCAGAGGGAGCAATATAAAACAAGCCACTGAGAAGAGGAGTGAAAAGGATATTTGGAGAGTTATAAGCAGACTGTTTGCTTGGCAGAAAAATAGAAGAGTGTAGAGTACACCATTAAGAGAAATGTGACAAAAGAGATATTCAAGAACAAAGTCATGAAAAGCTTTTTGTATCAGGTTCACCGATTGGAAACTTAATAGAAGAATTTAGGAAAGCTTTAAGAAGAGACATAATCAACTCTAAGTTCTCAAAGATATCCCCAGTTGCAAGGTAGATAGTGGGCTAGAACAATATTTCTCAACAAGGGCAATGCTTCTTGCCAGGAAACATGTGGCAATGTCTAGGGATATTTTTGGTTGTCAGAATTGGAAGGAGGTGTTACTGGTGTCTCATGAGTAGAGATCCTACAATGAATAGGACAGATAGCCACAATCACAGGATTTCTTCATTCTTTTGGGATTGGCTGTCATCATAGGGTGTGAGAGCTCTACCTGCTAGACTCCCAACTCTAATTAACCAGGGATGTGCTTTATATATTGCTTGTGTTGTCTACAGGACAGGTGAGATTTCTTTACATAGCATCAAAGGCTTTCTGACAAGAACTAAACTAATCTTCCAGAGGAAGAACTTACCATTTCTAAACCTTCTATGCCACATCAACTAACATAACATTTCTCCATGCTGTTTTTCCCATATATCTCATGTCTCCTGTCTAGCTCATTTAAATATTTTTAAATATCACAATGGAGTATTACTCAGCCATTAAAAAGAATACATTTGAATCAGTTCTAATGAGGGGGATGAAACTGGAGATGATTATACAGAGTGAAGTAAGCCAGAAAGAAAAACACCAATACAGTATACTAACACATATATATGGAATTTAGAAAGTTGGCAATGATGACCCTGTATGTGAGACAGCAAAAGAGACACAGATGTATAGAACAGTCTTTTGGACTCTGAGGGAGAGGGAGAGGGTGGGATGATTTGGGAGAATGGCATTGAAACATGTATAATATCATGTAGGAGGTGAATTGCCAGTCTAGGTTCGATGCAGGATACTGGATGCTTGGGGTTGGTGCACTGGGATGACCCAGAGGGATGGTACAGGGAGGAGGCGGAAGGGGGGTTCAGGATGGGGAACACGTGTATACCTGTGGAGGATTCATGTTAATGTATGGCAAAACCAATACAATATTGTAAAGTAATTAACCTCCAATTAAAATAAATAAATTTATATTAAAAAAATAAATATCACTATAAAGTCTTCCTAAATTCCCTGAGTTTCTATGGCAAAATGAATATGCTTTTTAGCAATTTTTCTTATGAACATTTTCCTGTTGTTTTATGTGAAAGTCTCTCAGTCATGTCAAACTCTTTTTTACTTCATGGAGTATAGTCCACCAGGGCTCCTCTATCCATAGGATTCTCCAGGCAAGAATACTGAACATTTTGCTATCTGCCATATCTATACTCTGTTTTGTTTTTGTTTTTGTTTTTAAGATTCAATGAATTGTTTTTGTTTAGTCACTCAGTTGTGTCCAACTCTTTGTTACCCCATGGACTGCAGCATGCCATGCTTCCCTGTCCTTCACTATCTCCTTGAGTTTGCTCAAACTCATATACATTGAGTCAGTGATGCCATCCAACAATCTCTTCTGTCATCCCCTTCTGTTCTTGCCTTTGAGCTTTCCAGCATCAGGGTCTTTTCCAATGAGTGAACTTTACGCATCAGGTGGCCAAAATATTGGAGCTTCAGCTTCAGTTTCAGTTCTTCCAATGAATATTCAGGATTAATTTACTTTAGGATTGACTAGTTTGATCTCTTTGTTGTCCAACGGACTCTGAAGAGTCTTCTCCAGCACCACAGTTTGAAAACATCAATTCTTCAGCACTTAGCCTTCTTTATGATCCACCTCTCACATCCATACATGGCTACTGGAAAAACCACAGTTTTGACTATACACATCTTAGTTGGCAAAATGATGGCTCTACTGTTTAATACCCTGTCTAGTTTTGTGGTAGCTTTTCTTCCAAGGAGGAAGTGTCTTTTGTGGCTGCAGTCACCAAAATCTACAGTGATTTTGAAGCCCAATAAGATAAAGTCTGTCACTGTTTCCATTATTTCCCCATTTTTGCCATTAAGTGATGGAGCCAGATGCAGCTTCTATGAATAAAATATTACAAAACATTGATTCACTCAGATTTAAGTAATACTGTCTGTTTCAGATATGTATGTAATGGTCACTGATAGTAAACAGTACCAATTTTGAAAAAGAAGTTTTTCAATAGTGCAGTGTTATTCCAAAAGATCACTAACAACAGCTCTTTTTCCCTGTAAGTGGCCATGATTTTGTTTATAGGTTCAGATGATGTTACTGTTTTCTTTCTCTTATCCAGGTAGCCTTTTCTCAATAAATTCAGTAATCAGTGACAATTGGCAGTTATATAGTCTGTCACGGATGGTGTTTTATGTGATGCATTGATCAATTCTTAAACCATTTCTTCTTTCCTGTGTAAGAAAACCACTCCAACCAACCTTTTAGCCACAGATGATAAATTCTGCTGCTATCTGTCCTGAAATATGGTCAATCTGGAAGAGCTAAATAGTGGCATTTGGGGTTTCTGTGTTAGAGAAATGGCTGTTCTTTGGGCTTTTTTATTGATGAGAATCTTTTGCCATGGGCTATTATTCATTGGTGAAGCCATGGCAATGCTGAAGAAGCAGAAATGGAAAATATCTGACGAAGTCACGTCTGACATCTGTAAAGTCGAATACTTTCAGCTTAGTTTCAGTAAATACCTTGTAGGAGAATTACAGGCATGATGTTTATTTCTTTTAGAATTTTTTTAAAAACAGTAACATGTCTGGCAAAATGTTAGAAAAAACCATTGTCTATTATCTAGCATAAAAATATTTCATTATGCAAATTCTAAACATCTATTTGCTTTGTACTATATTCTCAGGTAATAGTACAGTGTATATAGTGATCACATTTAATTTATTGTTTATTTCAAGGCATCATAATTTAACTGTATATATAAATGTGTCTTTAAATAATGAATAATACACATGTTCTATATGCTCTATAGGATTTCAACTTGTAAGCAAATTTCTACAACATGCTATGTTTCTTTAAACATGTGTTCCTGAGTTTCACTGGTATATATGTTTTGTATCATTCCTTGCCAAATTTTATATAATAATTCTTTGTATGAATATTGTGCATCTCTGAAATCTAGATTGTTCCTAATCTCTGTTACTGTAAACATTGCATTATAAATAATCTAGTATGTATCTTCTGGTATATTTGTACAAGAAGTTAAATTACTGTTCATCAGTTATGTGAATATTCAGCCTTAATAAACATTTTAAAAAATCTATTTTAAAATGGCATGCTCTAAGATAGCATGCAATTACTCATTTAAAAATTATAAGGAAGTCTCAAAATAAGCTCCTAGACCCAATTAGTTAGTCAAGGTACATAATATAAATATAATACACAAAAATCAAACATGATTTTATATTTTAGTAATGAATAATTTAAAATGAAATATATAGGCCAAGATATATGAAAATGCACATATACAGTGAAATAATGAAAACATATATAAAGGCAAAGAAAAAAAGGAAAGATATATCCGTCTGAATGCAGAGTTCCAAAGAACAGAAAGGAGAGATAAGAAAGCCTTCCTCAGTGATCAATGCAAAGAAATAGAGGAAAAAATAAAATGGGAAAGACTAAAAATCTCTTAAAGAAAATTAGAGATACTGAGGAAACA
Organism: Budorcas taxicolor; assembly: GCF_023091745.1. Classification (NCBI taxonomy): domain Eukaryota; kingdom Metazoa; phylum Chordata; class Mammalia; order Artiodactyla; family Bovidae; genus Budorcas; species Budorcas taxicolor. The sequence goes on along the minus strand of NC_068929.1, from coordinate 48,014,230 downwards.
TTTCATGCAAAGACGAGCACAATAAAGGAAAGAAATGGTATGGACTTAACAGAAGCAGAAGATACTTAGAGGTGGCAAGAATACACAGAAAAACTACACAAAAAAGAACTTCATGACCCAGATAACCATGATGGTGTGATCACTCCCCTAGCGCGAGATATTCTAGAATGTGAAGTCAAGGGCACCTTAGGAAGCATCACTATGAACAAAGCTAGTGGACGTGATGGAATACCAGTTCAGCTATTTCAAATCCTAAAATATGATTCTGTGAAAGTGCTGCGCTCAATATGCCAGTAAATTTAGAAAACTCAGCAGAGGCTAAAGGACTGGAAAAGGTCAATTTTCATTCCAATCCCAAAGAAAGGCAATGCCAAAGAATGTTCAAACTACTATGCAATTGCACTCATCTCACATGGTAGCAAAGTAATGCTCAAAATTCTCCAAGTCAGGCTTCAACAGTAGGTGACCATGAACTTCCAGATATTGAAGCTGGATTTAGAAAAAGCAGAGGAACCAGAGACCCAACTGCCAACATCTGTTGGATCATAGAAAAAGCAAGAGAGTTTCAGAAAAAAAAACTTTATTGATTAGGCCAAAGCCTTTGACTGTGTGGATCACAACAAACTGTGGAAAATTCTGAAAGAGATGGGAATACCAGACCACCTAACCTGCCTCCTGAGAAATCCGTATGCAGATCAAGAAGCAACAGTTAGAACTGGACATGGAGGAACAGACTGCTTCCAAATCTGAAAGGAGTATGTCAAGACTACATATTGTCACCCTACTTCTTTAACTTACATGTAGAGTACATCATGCATAATGCCAGGTTGGATGAAGCATAACCTGGAATCAAGATTGCAGGGAGAAATATCAATAACCTCAGATATGCAGATGATACCACCTTTATGACAGAAAGCAAAGAAGCCCTAAAGAGCCTCTTGATGAAAGTGAAAGAGGAGAGTGAAAATGTTGGCTTAAAACTCAACATTCAGAACACTAAGATCATTGCATCCAGTCCAATCACTTCATGTCAAATATATGGGGAAACAGAGGAAACAGTGACAGACTTTATTTTGGGGGGGGCTCCAAAATCACTGCAGATGGTGACTGTAGTCATGAAATTAAAAAGATGCTTGCACCTTGGAAACAAGTGATGATCAACCTAGACAACATATTAAAAAGCAGAGACATTACCTTGGCAATGAAAGTCTGTCTAGTCAAAGCTATGGTTTTTCCAGTAGCCATGTATGGATGTGAGAGTTGGAGTATAATGAAAGCTGAGCACAGAAGAATTAATGCTTTTGAGCTGCGGTGTTGGAGAAGACTCTTGAGCGTCCCTTGGACTGCAAAGAGATCCAAGCAGTCCATCCTAAAGGAAATCAGTCCTGAATATTCATTGGAAGAACTGATGCTGAAGCTGAAACTCCAATACTTTGCCCACTTGTTGTGAAAAACTGACTCACTAGAAAAGACCCTGATGCTGGGAACGATTGAAGATGGGGAAAGGGGATGACAGAGGATGAGATGTTTGGATGTCATCACTGACTCAGTGGACATGAGTTTTAGTAAGCTCCGGGAGTTGGTGGTGGACAGGGAGGCCTGGCATGCTGCAGTCCATGGGGTCACAAAGCGTTGGACATGACTGAGCGTCTGACCTGAACTGAACTGAAGTGTAAACCAAGTAAACCATATAAATGATACATATACTGAAAATTTTAAAAATAATAAAAAATCATCCTTAATGAATTATGAGATGTACTACAGTATGTTCATGGCTTAGAAATGTTGATATTAAGATATGAATTCTAAGCAATTGATTTATATACACACAATTTTAATCAATATCCTAGTATAATTTATTATAAAACATAGAGAAAGAAATCCCAAAATATAAAAATGAAATAGGATAGAGACTAGAAAGGGCTTCCCTGATGCCTCAGATGGTAAAGAATCTATCTGCAATGCAGGATACCTGGGTTCAAGCCTTAGATCAGAAAGATTCCTGGATAATTAATTTTGATTAAAGTAACAAAAGTATTTCAATAGAGAAATTATGATCATTTCAACAGGTGGTACTGGAATAGCTGGTCATAACATGCCATAAAAGAATTTTGATCTGAACCTCACACTTATAAAAAGTTTACTAAGTAGATTATAGATACAAATATAAAATTAGAACATTTTGGATGTAAATATGCAGACAATCTCCAAGATATTTGGTTAGACATATCAAAGCAGATCAATAAAAGAAGGAAAATACGTGAACAAATTTGTTTTAATAAAAATCTAAAATTTTTGCTTGTGAAAGATACTATCAAGATAATACAGCAATAAGATTACATATTCAGAGAAAACTGCACATCTTACAATGTTCATGTATACAGAATACATAAACCCCTTCAAAAAAAAATAGCATCAATTCTTCGACGTTGAGCCTTCTATATGATTCAACTATCACATCCTTATTGTGAGAGCTGACTACTGGAAAACCATAACTTTAAGCATATGGACCTTTGCAGGCAAAATAGTATCTCTGCTTTTTAATACACAGTCTAGTTTTGTCATAACTTTCCTCCCAACGAGCAAGTGTATTTTTTATTTTCTTTTTTTGTTTCATAGCTATAGCCACCATTTTCAGTGATTCTGGAGCCCAAGAAAATAAAGTTTGTCACTGCTTCCACTTTAGTATGACAGTGTAATAAAGGGCATGTTCCATGGTGCTTCCCTGGTGATCCAGCGGTAAAGAATCTGCCTGCAATGCAAGAGACCAGAGTTCAATCCCTGGATCAGGAAGATCCCTGGAGAAGGGATGACTACCCACTCCAATATTCTTGCCTGGAGGATTCCATGACAGAGGGGCTACAGTCAATGGAATTGAAAAAGAGTTGGACATGACTGAGGGACTGAACATGCAAGCACATAATATCCATATTCACCAGTGACAAATTAAAAAGTCAAAAAGTGTTATTAACCCTATGTCACTGTCAATAATATTACCAAAAAATCCCTGTACAAATATTTTTTTTCTAGATTTCCAAAGTGCTTACAATACTTAAGGCACAGTCATTTTTAATTCTTAGTTTTTTTTTTTTTTAATTGGACCAAAACTTCAAAGGGGGAAATAGAATATGAGCACTACATTTTTTGTAAAATTTAATATATTTCCATAATTTTAGTCATGGGGAAATAATTGCATGAATAATTGTTATATGTGTAATGTGCCTTTGTTAGGTTGAATACAACTTTACTCTGTGTGTTGTTATTATCAAGGACAAATGCACTAACATAAATTTTCTCCTCATTGAAAGAACATCATTAGACTCACTCATTTTGACAGGTAGAACATTCTGGAATAAATAGACAAGGTAGGCAGATAAGTCAAGTTCATCTCAAGTAAATTTAAAGTCAAAGCAATTAATCAATAATGAGGTAATGGGATTTTAGATGAGCGGCAAGATGATATGGATTTTGTCATGTTAATATCTTCATGTATAACTGGGAGCATCTGCCATCTGCCTTATTCTGTATGGTAGTGTGAAACTTCATATATCTATATAATAACATAGTAAGTCTTGTTACTCAAAAGATCTTAACAGTCAGGTGAATGCTCTGAGATAATGAGTGATTGATGAGCCTTAGTTAATTTCTGAAAAGATGATGTAAAATCCACCTTACATTGTTAGACATAGTATTCTTGGACTATAATACAGAAGGGATACAGACAATATCATATCTTAAATTTTTGGTACATTTCTTGATTTGATGTAAGTATTTTTAAAGCATTAATACCCTTTTTAAAAAAATATGATTTAAAGTATACTGTAAACCATCAATAATGAAATAGTTTCTCATAGAAAATGCCAATATACGTGGAAAATTATAGCATTATTTTAAGGACAATACCTGGGTTTATACGAATCTAAATTCAAACCCTGCTTTAGCAATTTATCAAACTCTTGACCTTGTATAAACTTATTAGTTCAGATTCAGTTTCCTCAATCAAAAGAAGTGTTGTAAGGTTTTATCAAGAAGACATATGTAATCTGCTTTTTTTAGAAAACATGTAGAAAATAAATCAACAAATTGAAATCTCTATCATTACTTAAAAACTAAAAAAAACAGATTTACTTCACAACTGAGTCAATTTTAGGTGCTTTAGGAACAAATGAAACTACTTTTGTGTAAAAAGGATACTTATTTTATTGTGAAATATTATAGTCTAAATATCATCTACTCTTTAGGAATGTGTTGATTTCAAATGGAAGTACAAATATCAGGAAAAATGTAATTTTAGTTACAAACATTTAATAAATATTTATTTGTTATATCATTATTTGGTAAGATCATATATATACATATACTAATTATTTCAAATTACTTATTATTAGGATGAATCCCATTACTTAGATCTCTCCTGTGCTTAACCTTTATGCCTATGCTTGCCTGTATGGTTCATTGATAATTGCTATTTATTTGAAGCAATTCATTTTAAAGCTTCTTTTTTTTTTAAGCTTTTAACTTGAAGTAAAAAATTATCCTTCATTCTTTGTATCTCTACACCATCTTCTCAAAATACAACTTTAACAGCCAATGAAAAATACCAATATATTAATATTTTCTTTTCATCATTTTATTGTGAAAATTAAATTGGGAAGATTGTTTCAGGTGTTTTGAGAGTTAAAAAATCTTTAAGCAGTTTTCTCAAGTTGTATTTATTTTGTTCAGTTCTGAGCCCCAAATACCTTTGAAGGTGTCAAATTCATTATCTTTGGTCAAATTCAGTCATACTATCAGTTTAACATGAAAAGGAGTGCAGAAAGCTTTTAGAATGCTCAGTCTGGAAAAATGCACTCACAGTTTACCTGTGTTCATCCATCACAGTGCTAGTGAGAAGGAGCTCACCTGAGTACCACAGAAGTCAGATTTTGAAACAATTGAGGGGTTTAATTCAGAACGGACACATAATATGCTAAAATATCAGCTCTTTAGAGCTCATACTTAGCAAAGGAACAAAAAACCCAGAATCCCAGAATTAAGAATTTATTACATTTGCTTGCATAAGTGTTCTAATCAGTTTGCATTTATATTTTCTTAAGTATAAAAGTGAAATTATTGTCAGTTCTTGTTTCAAACCCAAACATAAAATTATATGTTTAATATTGCTTACTATTTTATTCACATTTCAAAAATTATATAGATACATTTTATGGTTTAACCATAAACACATTAAAAGCTAATAGAAGAACTAGTAACCATATTTAATAATTCAACTCACTCAGTATTTAAAGACATGAATATTTTCATATGATAGCTATAAGCCTTAATTAGTAGAGAATTCATTCATAAAAACTAACATACATTGATAAATAATTACATTACTATAAAAATAATGATAATGATGAACTAATACTGATGATGTTAAGGAGAAAGAAGAGTTTTTCTTATTTTTCTTCCATTAGAGTGATATCATCTGCATATATGAGGTTGTTGATATTTCTATTGGCAATCTCGATTCCACTTTGGAATTCATCCAGTCCAGCATTTCACATGACATATCTGCATATAAGTTAAATAAGCAGGGTTACAATATACAGCCTTGACATACTCCTTTCTCAAATTTGAGCCAGTCCATTGTTCCATGTAAGGTCTAACTCTTGCTTCCTGACCCACATATAGGTTTCTCAGGAGACAGGTAAGGTGGTCTGGTATTTCCCATCTCTTTAAGAATTTCCCACAGTTTGTTGTGATCCACACAGTCAAAGAATTTAGCGTAGTCAATGAAGCAGAAGTAGATATTCCCTTGATTTTTCTATGATCCAACAGAAGTGCACAGTTTGATCTTTGGTTCCTCTGCCTTTTGTTGATTCAGCTTGTACATCTGGAAGTTCTCAGTTCACATACTGTTGAAGCCTAGGTTGGAGGATTTTGAGCATTACCTTGCCAGCATGTGAAATGAGTGCAATCAATGGTAGTTTGAACATTCTTTGGCATTGCCCTCCTTTTGAACTGGAATGAAAACTGACAGTTTCCAGTCCTGTGCCTACTGCTGAGTTTTCTGAATTGGCTGATATACTAAGTGCAGTACTTTTACAGCATCATCTTTTAGGATTTTAAATAGCTCAGCTGGAATTCATTCACCTCTACTAGCTTTGTTCGTAGAAATTCTTCCTAAGGTCCACTTAACTTCAAACTCCAGGATATCTGGCTCTAAGCGACCAAACCATCACGATTATATGGGTCATTAAGTCCTTATGTAGTTCTGTGTAGTCTTGCCACCATATCTTAATGTCTTTTGCTTCTGTTATGTTCTTACCATTTCTGTCCTTTATCATGGCCATCTTTGCATGAAATGTTCCCTTCATATCTCCAATTATATTGTAGAGATCTCTAATCTTTCTCATGTTATTGTTTTCCTCTATTTCTTTGCATGGTTAATTTAAGAAGGCCTTCTTATCTCTTTGTTATTCTCTGCGACACTGCATTCGGTTGGGTATATCTATCCCTTTCTCCTTTGCCTTTTTCTTCTCTTTTTTCCTCCTTTATAAAGCCTTCTCCGACTTTACTTCTCAACTATTTTGTCTTGTTGCATTTCTTTCTCTTGTGGAAAGTTTTAGTTACTGTCTCCTTTACAATGTTATGAACTTCCATCAGGCACTTCAGTTCTTCAGACACTTTGTCTATCAGATCTCATTCCATGAATCTATTCATCAACTCCCCTGTATAATCATAAGGGATTTGATTTAGGTTACACTTTAATGGCCTTGTGGTTTTCTCTACTTAAATTTAAGCCTAAAGTTTGCAATAAAGAGTTCATGATCTGAGCCACAGTTAGCTACAGGTCTTATTTTTGTGGACTGTATAAAGCCTCTCCATTTTTGTCTGCAAAGAACAAAATCAATGTTATTTTGGCATTGACCATCTAGTGATGTTGTTCATGTGTATCATTGTCTCTTGTGTTGTTGGAAAAGGGCATTTGCTATGACTTCTCCTACAAAACTGTTAGCCTTTTTTCTGATTCATTTTGTACTCCAAGGCCAAACTTGCTTGTTATTCTGGTTATCTCTGGCTTCCTAATTTTGCATTCCAATTCCCTGTGATGAAAAGGACATTTTGCTGTGTGTTAGTTCTAGAAGGTCTTCTAAGTCTTCACAGAACTGGTCAACTTCAGCTTCTTCAGCATCAGTAGTTGTGGCATAGACTTGGATTTCTGTGATACTGAACGGTTTTCCTTGGAAACAAACCAAGATTGTTTGGTTATTTTTTGTCGTTGAACCCAAGCACTGCACTTCATACTCTTTTGTTGACTATGAGAGCTAATCTGTTGTTTCTAATGAATTCTTGCTGCAGTCATAAAAATAATGGTTGTGTGTACATACTCAGTCACTTAGCTGTGTCTGACTGTTTGTGATTCTTTGGTCTGTAGCCCACCAGGCTCCTCTGTCCTTGGAATTTTTCAGGCAAGAATACAGGAGTGGCTTGCCATTTCCTCCCCCAAGAGGATTTTCCTGACCTAGCAATTGAACCTGCATCTCCTGTCCTGTATTTCAGGCATACTCTTTACTGCTGATCCATTGGGGAAGCCCAAATATAATGGTAACTAAATTAAATTCTCCCATTCCCATCCATTTAAGTTTACTGATTCCTAAAATGTTGATATTTAATCTTGCCATCTTCTGCTTGACCACATTCAATTTATCTTGATTCATGGAACCAACATTCCAGGTTCCTATGCAATATTGTTCTTTATAGCATTTCACTTTATTTTCACCACCAGACATCCACAGTTGAGCATCATTTCCACTTTGGACCAGTCAATCCATTCTTATTGGAGCTGTTAATAATTGCCCTCCACTCTTCCTCAGTAGCATTCTGAAAAACTTCCAATCTGATGGGGCTCATCTTCTGGCATCATATCTGTTTACCTTTTTTTCTTTTAGACATTTAATAAATCAGTTTTTTTTTTTTTTTTTACTTTTTTACTTTACAATACTGTATTGGTTTTGCCATACATTGACATAAATCCACCACAGGTGTACATGAGTTCCCAAACATGAACCCCCCTCCCACCTCCCCCCCCCCCCATATCATTGCTCTGGGTCATCCCAGTGCACCAGCCCAAGCATCCTGTGTCCTGTATCGAACCTAGACTAGAGATTCGTTTCTTGCATGATAGTATACATGTTTCAATGCCATTCTCCCAAATCATCCCACCCTTTCCCTCTCCCACAGAGTCCAAAAATCTCTTCTTTATATCTGTGTCTCTTTTGCTGTCTCACATACAGGGTTATCATTACCATCTTTCTAAATTCCATATATATGTGCTATCATACTGTATTGGTGTTTTTCTTTCTGGCTTACTTCACTCTGTATAATCGGCTCCAGTTTCATCCACCTCATTAGAACTGATTCAAATGTATTCTTTTTAATGGCTGAGTAATATTCCATTGTGTATATGTACCACAGCTTTCTTATCCATTCATCTGCTGATGGACATCTAGGTTGCTGCCATGTCCTGGCTACTATAAACAGTGCTGCGATGAACATTGGGGTACACATGTCTCTTTAAATTCTGGTTTCCTCAGTGTGTATGTCCCACAGTGGGATTGCTGGGTCATAAGGCAGTTCTATTTGCAGTTTTTTAAGGAATCTCCACACTGTTCTCCATAGTGGCTGTACTAGTTTGCATTCCCACCAACAGTGTAAGAGGGTTCCCTTTTCTCCACACCCTCTCCAGCATTTATTGCTTGTAGAAACTTGGATCGCAGCCATTCTGACTGGTGTGAAGTGATACCTGATTGTGGTCTTGATTTGCATTTCTCTCATAATGAGTGATGTTGAGCATCTTTTCATGTATTTGTTAGCCACCTGTACGTCTTCTTTAGAGAAATGTCTATTTAGTTCTTTGGCCCATTTTTCGATTGGGTCATTTATTTTTCTGGACTTGAGCTGCAGGTGTGGCTTGTATATATTTGAGATTAGTTGTTTGTCTGTTGCTTCATTTGCTATTATTTTCTCCTATTCCAAAGGCTGTCTTTTCACCTTGTTTATAGTTTCCTTTGTTGTGCAGAAGCTTTTAATTTTAATTAGATCCCATTTGTTTATTTTTACTTTTATTTCCAGTATTCTGGGAGGTGGATCATAGAGGATCCTGCTGTGATGTATGTCGGAGAGTGTTTTGCCTATGTTCTCCTCTAGGAGTTTTATAGTTTCTGGTCTTACATTTAGATCTTTAATCCATTTTGAGTTTATTTTTGTGAATGGTGTTACAAAGTGTTCTAGTTTCATTCTTTTAGAAGTAGTTGACCAGTTTTCCCAGCACCACTTGTTAAAGAGATTGTCTTTAATCCATTGTATACTCTTGCCTCCTTTGTCAAAAATAAGGTGTCCATAGGTGTGTGGATTTATCTCTGGGCTTTCTATTTTTTTCCATTGATCTATATTTCTGTCTTTGTGCCAGTACCATACTGTCTTGATGACCTTTTAATACTGTCTATAGTGTCAAAGTCAGGTACGACTGAGCAACTGAACTGAACTGAACTGAACTGATAGTGTTCTCTCAGGAACTAAGTGGCTGTGATGGTGTGAGGCCGCAGCCAAGAGGAGCTAACCCACATCCAAGGTCAAAAGGTGTGGCCTAGAAAAGCTATCCCACAACAAGGTAAGGAGCAGCAGCTGTGCTTTGTTGGAGCAGCCGTTAAGAGATACCCCACATCCAAGGTAAGAGAAACCCAAATAAAAGGGTAGGTGCTGAGAGAGGGCATCAGAGGGCAGAGAGACTGAAACTACAATCACAGACAACTCGCCAATCTGATCACATGGATCACAGCCTAGTTTAACTCAATGAAACTAAGCAATGCCGTGTGGGGCCACCCAAGATGGCCAGGTCATGGTGGAGAGGTCTGACAGAATGTGGTCCACTGGAGAAGGGAATGGCAAACCAGTATCCTTGCCTTGAGAACCCCATGAACACTATGAAAAGGTAAAAAGATAGGACACTGAAAGATGAACTCCCCAAGTCCATAGCTGTACAATATGCTTCTGGAGATCAGTGGAGAAATAACTCCACAAAGAATGAAGGGATGGAGTCAAACCAAAAACAACACACAGCTGTGAATGGGACTGGTGATGGAAGCAGAGTTCTATGCTGTAAAGAGCAATATTGCATAGTAATCTGGAATGTTAGGTCCATGAATCAAGGCAAACTGGAAGTGGTCAAACAGGAGATGACAAGAGTGAACATTGACATTCTAGGAATCAGTGAACTAAGATGGACTGGAATGGGTGAATTTAACTCAGATGACCATTATGCCTACTACTTTGGACAGGAACCCCTTAGAAGAAATGGAGTAGCCATCACAGTCAAAAAAAGATTCCAAAATACAGTGCTTGGATGCAATCTCAAAAATGACAGAATGATCTCTGTTCTTTTCCAAAGCAAACCATTCAATATCACAGTAATCCAAGTCTATGCCCTGACCAGTAACATTGAAGAAGCTAAGTTTAACAGTTCTATGAAGACCTACAAGACTTTCTAGCACTAACACCCAAAAAAGGTGTCATTTTCATTATAGGGGACTGGAATGCAAAAGTAAGGGGTCAAGAAACACCTGGAGCAACAGGAAAGTTTGGCCTTGGAGTAGAGAATGAAGCAGGGCAAAGGCTGATAGAGTTCTACCAAGAGAACACATTGGTCATACCAAAAACTTCTTCACACAACACAAGAGGAGACTTTACACAGGGACATCACCAGATGGTCAACAATGAAATCAAATTGATTATATCTTGTAGCCAAAGATGGATAAGCTCTATAAAGTCAGCAAAAACAAGACTGGGGGCTGACTGTGGCTCAGATCATGAAATCATTATTGCCAAATTCAGACTGCAATTGAAGAAACTGGGCAAACTATTCAGGTATGACCAAAATCAAATCCTTTATGACTACACAGTGGAAGTGAGAAATAGATTTAAGGGACTATATCTGTTAGACAGAGTGCCTGATAAAATGTGGACGGAGGTTCATGACATTGTAAAGGAGACAGGGAGCAAGACCATCTCCAAGAAAAAGAAATACAAAAAAGCAAAATGGCTGTATGAGGAGGCCTTGCAAATAGCTGTAAAAAGAAGAGAGGCAAAAAGCAAAGGAGAAAAGGAAAGAGATACCCATTTGAATGCAGAGTTCCAAAAAATAGCAAGGAGAGATAAGAAAACCTTCCTCAGTGATCAATGCAAAGAAATAGAGGAAAACAATAGAATGGGAAAGACTAGAGATCTCTTCAAGAAAATTAGAGCTACCAAGGCAAAATTTCATGCAAAGATGAGCTCAATAAAGGACAGAAATGGTTGGACCTAACAGGAGCAGAAGATATTCAGAAGAGGTGGCAAGAATACACAGATGAACTGTACAAAAAAGATCTTCACTACCCAGATAATCACAAAGGTGTGATCACTCACACGCAGCTAGAGCCGGACATCCTGGAACATGAAGTCAGGCGGGCTTTAAGAAGCATCACTATGAACAAAGCTAGTGGAGTTGATGGAATTCGGTTGAGCTATTTCAAAACCTAAAAGATGATGCTGTGAAAGTGCTTCACTCAATATGCCAGCAAATTTGGAAAACTCAGCAGTGGCCAAAGGACTGGAAAGGGTCAGTTTTCATTCCAATCCCAAAGAAAGGCAATGCCAAAGAATGCTCAAACTACAGCACAATTGCACTCATCTCACATGCTAATAAAGTAATGCTCAAAATTCTTCAAGCCAGGCTTCAACAGTACCTGAACCGTGAAATTCCAGATGCCCAAGCTGGTTTTAGAAAAGTCAGCAGAACCAGAGATCAAATTGCTAACATCTGCTGGATCATCGAAAAAGCAAGAGGGTTCCAGATAAATATCTATTTCTGCTTTATTGAGTATGCCAAAGCCTTTTACTGTGTGGATCACAATAAACTGTGGAAAATACTGAAAGAGATGGGAACACCAGATCATCTGACCTGCCTCTTACGAAATCTGTATGCAGTTCATGAAGCAACAGTTAGAACTGGACATGGAACAACAGAATGGTTCCAAATAGGAAAAGGAGTATGTCAAGTCTGTATATTGTCACCCTGCTTATTTAGCTTATATGCAGAGTACATCATGAGAAATGCTGGGCTCAAGGAAGCACAAGCTGGAATCAAGATTGCCGGAAGAAATATCAATAACCTCAGATATGCAGATGACACCACCCTTATGGCAGAAAGTGAAGAAAAACTAAAGAATGTCTTGATGAAAGTGAAAGAGGAGAGTGAAAAAGTTGGCTTAAAGCTCAACATTCAGAAAACTAAGATCATGGCAATCGATCCCATCACTTTATGGGAAATAGATGGGGAAACAGTGGAAATGTTGGCTGACTTTATTTTTCTGGGATCCAAAATTACTGCAGATGATGACTGAAGCCATGAAATTAAAAGACGCTTACTCCTTGCAAGGAAAGTTATGTCCTACCTAGACAACATATTAAAAAGCAGAGACATTTCTTTGTCAACAGAGGTCGGTCTAATCAAGGCTATGGTTTTTCCAGTTGTCATGTGCGGATGTGACAGTTGGACTATAAATAAAGCTGAACGCTGAAGGATTGATGCTTTTGACCTGTGGTGTTGGAGAAGACTCTTGAGAGTCCCTTGGACTGCAGGAGATCCAACAAGTCCATCCTAAAGGAGATCAGTCCTGAGTGTCCATTGGAAGGACTGATGTTGAAGCTGAAACTCCAATACTTTGGCCACCTGATGCAAAGAGCTGAATTCATTGGAAAAGACCCTGATGTTGGGAAAGATTGAGGGCAGGAGGAGAAGGGGACAACAGAGGATGAGATGATTGCATGGCTTCACCAACACAATGGACATTAGTTTAAGTGTACCTCAGGAGTTGGTTATGGACAGTGATCCTGGCGTGCTGCAATTCATGTTGTCAGAGAGTCGGACATGACTGAGTGACTGAACTGAACTGAACTGAACTGATTGTGTTCTGCAGGCAAGAATACTGGAATGGAATGCCATTCTCTTCTTCAGTGGACCACGTTTTGTCAGAACTTTTCACTATGACCCATCTATATTGTATGGCCCTGCACTGAACTCCTCTGTTAATAAAAACCTTACTGAAGCTGATGATTAATTGACAAGAAAATTCTTCCATCTTTGAACTTTACTTTTGGTTACTTTAGTTTTGCAATAACATCATGATAAAATCATTCAGCATGACTATAGACAGCTCTCATTTGTCTGATCATATCTCAAGTTGAGAAATTGGGAAAAAGCGTTAGTATCTTTCTGTAAGGCTACAGTAAAATTAGAAGTAATTAGTCTGTCTTATAGACCTTGCATTTTTCATGCCAACATCATGTCACGAGACACACTAAGTGTACATAGTTTGTATCAGTAACTCTGGTTGAAAATTTAAATAACATGTTTGCTACTGTTTGGAAAAGCTTTATCTTTCAATCTTAAGTGCCTCCTCCATGACAGGTAATACTATCAGGCCAGATAAAACGGGCTAGATTTTTATTTGCTTAAGGTTCCATTGCCTATAACCATGTTTTCCACTGTTTCTCATATGGTGAGTACTTTTTGAACACCAAAGAATTGAAGCTTTTGAACTGCGGTATTGGAGAAGACTCTTGAGAGTCCCTTGGACTGCAAGGAGATCCAACCAATCAATCTTAAAGGATATCAGTCCTGAATATTCACTGGAAGGACTGATGCTGAAGTTGAAACTCCAATACTTTGGCCATCTCATGCAAAGAACTGACTCATTGGAAAAGACCCTGATGCTGGTAAAAATTGAAGGTGGGAGGAGAAGGGATGACAGAGGATGAGATGGTTGGATGGCATCATGGACTTGATGGACATGAGTTTAAGTAAGTTCTGGGAGTTGGTGATGGATAGGAAAGCCTGGCATGCTGCAGTCCATGGGGTTGCAAAGAGTCCAACATGACTGAGTGACTGAACTGAACTGAGTACTTTTTGATGGAAAAAAAAGGAAAAGAAATTTATTCAATCAAAATATAAATGGAATTTGCTGAAAGATATTTGGATCTTTATGTTAATAAATTAATAAGTCAGGCAAAGAGATCTTTAAATGGCCACAATATGAGAACATTCCATCAAAGACCCCGCAATTACCATTTTACACTGTTGATGTGGGTACTGCATGTCAGAAAGATTTTTGCACTTTTGGCCGTCTAGTCCAGGTATCTGACCATTATTCTTGTATTTGGATAGTGTGTGATGTTTGGTGCATTCATTCCTTTTTTCTAAAAGAAACTTTCACATTTAGAATTGAGAAGATGGACCCATTATGAAATATCCTAGCTGTGAGTGAAGGTAGGAAAGCAAATCTCTGATATGCACCTTGGTGAGAAATAACAATTGTATGATAATTTGCTTAAACATAAACAAGAGTTTTTCAAAACTTGCTGTGTGACCAAAATCATGACAAATTTCAACTATACCTATTAGAAAAAGATGGAACAATGAAACGTAATTTTGACATCTTTATAACTATTTTAATGTATGCATTCCAGAAACAATAATGTGCATGCTACTCTTGAGTGAACCATAGTATCTGCACATCTGTTCCTTAAAGAAAGGTGACATGATCTGGCGCAGTAATTTTTGCATACTGATTGTTGTTTTTTCTCAAAACTTCAGTGAACATATTGTGATGCAAGAAGTACTGGATATCTATGTCTGTGTTATGATATCACTTAAGTTGATTTCACATTGATGACAAATAGGTGCTATGCTTCTAATTTCAGTAACAGGAAGCATTTACAGCCATATGGTATAGTACTAATTAAAAAGTTTGTATGCAAAGCTGTTTAATTCACAATTAATTCTCAAATATTATCTAATCTCACTCTGTGTCTGTCTCCATACATAAATATATAGGCTTTCCTGGTAGCTAATTCAGTAAAATATCCACCTGCAATGCAGGAGACCCAGGTTTGATCCTTGGTTCTTGAAGATTCCCTGGAGAAGGAAATGGCAACACATTCCAGCATTCTTGTCTAGGAAATCCTGTGGAGAGATGGAGCCTGGCAGGCTACAATCCATGGGGTCACAAAAGTCAGACTTGACTCAGTAACTAACAGACTTCTTGGAAAATAGAACCTAAAAATTAGGAAGTCTTTGATTAATACTTTGGTTGCTAACTACTTCCCTTCTTGTTACTTTAATGTGCACTTCAGTATCTCATGGATTCTAGGAGTAGCTAATTAACTTTTCAGCATATAGTGATATTTGGCTAGCAAAGTAAAGTGATTCATTTTATAAAGCAAAACTAAAGTTTTTAGTCACAATTTGAAATGTCTGTATTTCATTCAGTATTTGCTATGATCCTCAGCTTAGAATTTAAGCTCTGATCTATGAATAGGTAACAATAGGGTTATGTGGCTTTTTCTTCTTATTAACTATTTCTCAGTAAAATATATTTATTTCATGCTTTTATTTTTTGCCTAGCAAAGAAACTACAGTTATCAAAATCAATCAAAAAATGGGCCAAAGAACTAAATAGACATTTCTCCAAAGAAGACATATGGATGGCTAACAAACACATGAAAAGATGCTCAACATCACTCATTATTAGAGAAATCCAAATCAAAACCACAATGAGGTACCACTTCACACCAGTCAGAATGTCTGCGATCCAAAAGTCTGCAAGCAATCAATGCTGGAGAGGGTGTGGAGAAAAGGGAACCCTCCTACACTGTTGGTGGGAATGCAAACTAGTACAGCCACTATGGAGAACAGTGTGGAGATTCCTTAAAACATTGCAAATAGAACTGCCTTATGACCCAGCAATCCCACTGCTGAGCATACACACCAAGGAAACCAGAATTGAAAGAGACACATGTATCCCAATGTTCATTGAAGCACTGTTTATAATAGCCAGGACATGGAAAAAACCTAGATGTCCATCAGCAGATGAATGGATAAGAAAGCTGTGGTACATATACACAATGGAGTATTATTTAGCCATTAAAAAGAATACATTTGAATCAGTTCTAATGAGGTGGATGAAACTGGAGCCGATTATACAGAGTGAAGTAAGCCAGAAAGAAAAACACCAATACAGTATTCTAACACATATATATGGAATTTAGAAAGATGGTAATGATGACCCTGTATGCAAGACAGCAAAGGAGACACAGATGTGTAGAGCGGACTTTTGGACTCAGAGGGAGAGGGCGAGGGTGGGATGATTTGGGAGAATGGCATTGAAACACGAATACTATCATGTAGGAAACGAATCACCAGTCTATGTCCGATGCAGGATACAGGATGCTTGGGGCTGGTGCACGGGGATGACCCAGGGAGATGTTATGGGGAGGGAGGTAGGAGGGGGGTTCATGTTTGGGAATGCATGTACACCCGTGGTGGATTCATGTCAATGTACGGCAAAACCAATACAGTATTGTAAAGTAAAATAAAGTAAAAATAAAAATTAAAATAAACAAAAAAATTTAAGAAAAAAGTGGTGGATTCATGTCAATGTATGGCAAAACCAATACAGTATTGTAAAGTAAAATAAAGTAAAAATAAAAATTTAACAAAAAAAATCATATGGAGAGTACTAACTGTAAGACAAGTGTAATTGTTGAAACTTGAAATCAGTGCTAAATTTGTCATCACCGTAACACATTTCATCAAACCACTTATACTGGAATACTGAAAACAACTTTGAAAATTAAGAAGGTTTATTACTTACAAATTCTGGAGCATATAAGGCATTGTCTAGGGCAAACTGTGAAGTCTCAAGCAGAGAAAGATAGAGAGAGAGTTGGCCTGAGGTTCTTCTTTTATTGGGGTTGGGAACTGAAAAATACTTGGTCTAATTTTTTTTTAGTGAATTTAACACAAAAGAGCAGAAATATTTAAAAAATAGGAAAAATAAATAAAATGGCCCAAAGAGTCATTTATGAAAATCAGTCAAGATCTTTTTTAAAAAAAAGGAAGGATGGGCAACCTTCCTGGCAATGTGTTTATTCCGGATCTTTAGCCATCTTTGAAGTAGATGCTTTGGCAATCAAAGCTTAACTTAGGCACTTGCATTACATAAAGAAGAATCAAATGTAAGGGCTTACACTACAATATACATCAAGATAAATATCAAATTGAACAAAAGGAGTCCTGACTGTGAACCTAGACAGGAAAGAGAGTTGCCCTCACCCACCTTCATCTCATTATGCTGCACCTGGATCATTGAGTCAAGGCATACTTTCATACTGAACCATAAGAAATAGCTGAATTTAGATTTTTCTAAACACAAATAGATGATTTTCTGTGGTTTGATATAATAATAAATCTAAAGCCATGATTATTGCATAGCTTTATTATGCATATTGATTATTGCATAATGATTACTAATGATTATCACATCAAATCAGAATCTGTCTTTCCCTGCTCCCATTTTGCCCGCTATAATTACAGCAAGTAGTAACAAACAATACATATGTTTTATAGCATAGGACATTTTACATCATGAATTTCTGATTTTAAAGAGCCTTTTCTACCTGTTTACTATATTATCCACTTATGCATTCTTACAAAGAAAGAAACATTTCTATTATTCATCTGATCATTGCCTCCCCCATTTGCTGTGAGTAAATAAACTTTACTCAGGATGTCATTTGTGCTGGAGGAACTCATAAAATGAATTGTTATCTCTGTAAGTACAATTTAGGAGAAATGTGTTTGTGATGAAAATGGAAGGAAAATAGAGGAAGTGTAAAATTGAGATTAGTCTAACTTTTTTTCCTTTCTAGCATGAAATGTAAGAAAACAAATTCAAGAATAAGTTCCAACAAAGAGCTTATACTTTATTTATTCAATTTGGGGACAATTTTCAGTATGACTGCATTTCATATAGAATATGGCATTTTCTTTCCAAGCATTTACTCCTTTAAAATAATTGGATTAACTGTGTAAAAATAATACTTTTTTCTAAAATTTCAATATTAGATTCTCTTTTCCCCATATAAAAAAAGAGATATGATGCATAAAAATCCTGGGTATTAATGTAGAAATAGTGTTTGAGAGCAGCTGTCATGACCAGTAAAACTCTAGACTCTACATCCTTCTTTCACCTCATCTGTAACCAAGTGAAAGATTGTATTTTCTTGTCTCATTCTTTAGTCTTTTTGGACCATTGAAAGCCCTTGTTTATAAAGGGTTTCTAGTACTCAGTTTCTTCTATTTTTGTGTGTTTGGCCTCAGCTCTCTGATCAGGTGAGCCAGTCATTATTATTGACTAGAAGTACTCCACCAGGAAATGTGCTCCCCCTCTTGTGTTTTCTAGCCAATATGAGTAATTCTTCTGTACCTTATGTTATTGTGGCTCTTGTTGCTTTTATTAAAGATATGTGTGGTAATGTGTGGGCAAGAAACTTATCAGATAGTGGCCCAAGACACGAATAAATGACTAAAACCATATAACTTCCACAATTTGTGTAATTTTCTGTGAGTATACAATGAGGCCATTGATTCAGTTCAGTCACTCAGTTGTGTCCGACTCCTTGTGACCCCATGGACTGAAGCATGCCAGATTTCCCTATCCATAACCAACTCCGGGAGCTTACTCAAACTCATACCCATCGAGTCGGTGGTGCCATCCAACCATCTCTACTTCTGTCGTCCCCTTCTCCTTCCGCCTTCAATCTTTCCCAGCATCAGGGTCTTTTCAAATGAGTCAGTTATTTGCTCAAGTATTGGAGTTTCAGCTTCAGCATCAGTCCTTCCAATGAATATTCAGGACTGATTTCCTTCACAATGGACTGGTTGGATCTCTTTGCAGTCCAAGGGACTCTCAAGTGTCTTCTCCAACACCACAGTTCAAAAGCATCAATTCTTCAATGCTCAGCTTTCTTTACAGTCCAACTCTTACATCCATACATGGCTACTGGAAAAACAATAGCTTTGAATAATTGCACTTTTGTTGAAAAAGTAATGTCTCTGCTTTTTAATATGCTGTCTAGGTTGGTCATAGCTTTTCTTCCAAGGAGCTAGTATCTTTTAATTTCATGGCTGCAGTCACCATTTGCTCTGCTTTTGGAGCCCCCCAAAATAAAGTCTGCCACTATTTCCACTGTTTCCCTATCTATTTTCCATGAAGTGATGAGACCAGATGCCATGATCTTAGTTTTCTGAATATTGCGCTTTAAGCCACTTCTTTCACTTTCCTCTTTCACTTTCATCAAGAGGCTCTTTAGCTCTTCTTCACTTTCTGCCATAAGGCTGGTGTCATTTGCATATCTGAGGTTATTGATATTTCTCCCAGAAATCTTGATTCCAACTTGTGCTTCATCCAAACTGGCATTTCTCATGATGTACTCTGCATATAAGTTAAATAAACAGCGACAATATAAACCCTTGAAGTACTCCTTTCCCGATTTGGAAGCAGTCTGTTGTTCCCTGTCCAGTTCTAACTGTTGCTTGTTGACATGCATACAGATTTCTCAGGAGGCAGGTCAGTTGGTCTGGTACTCCCATTTCTTTCAGAATTTTCCATAGTTTGTTGTGATCCACACAGTCAAAGTCTTTGGTGTAGTCAGTAAATAAAATAATAAATGTGGTTCACTGGAAAAGGAAATGACAAACCATTGTTCTTGCCTTGAGAACCCCATGAACAGTATGAAAATGAAAAAAAGATAGAACACTGAAAGATGAACTCCCCAGATTGGTAGGTTCCAAATATGCTGCTGGAGATCAGTAGAGAAATAACTCCAGAAAGAGTGAAGAGACGGAGCCAAAGCAAAAACAACACTGTGTTGTGGGTGTGACTAGTGATGGAATTAAAGTCCGATGCTGTAAAGAACAATATTGTATAGTAATCTGGAATGTTAGGTCCATGAATCAAGGCAAATTGGAAGTGGTCAAGCAGGAGATGGCAAGAGTAAACATAAACATTTTAGGAATCAGTGAGCTAAAATGGACTAGAATGGGTGAATTTAACTCAGATGGCCATTATATATACTATTGTGGGCAAGAATCACTTAGAAGAAATGGAGTGGCCATTATAGTGAATAAAAGAGTCCAAAATGCAGTACTTGAATGCAACCTCAAAAATGCCAGAATGATCTCTGTTCATTTTCAAGGCAAGCCATTCAGTGTCACAGTAATTCAAATCTATGCCCTGACCAGCAGCGCTGAAGAAGCTGAACGGTTCTATGAAGACCTACAAGACTTTCTGGAACTAACACCTGAAAAAGAAATCCTTTTCATTATAGGGACTGGAATGCAAAAGTAAGAAGTTAAGAGATACCTGGAGTAACAGGTAAATTTGGCCTTGAAGTACAAAATGAAACAGGTCAAAGGCTAACAGCATTTTGCCAAGAGAATGAACTGGTCATAGCAAATACCCTCTTCCAACACCACAAGAGAAGACTCTGCACATGGATATCACCAGATGGTCAATACTAAAATCAGATTGAGCCAGAGGGCACTGATAGAGATTCCAATCAATTTTCCAAATTACCCTAGTGATTTGTCTTGAAAAGACAGTGAAAGTGGTGATATATCTATTAGAATGTGTCTTACATTTTGGACATCTTGCAATATACTAGAGTCATCTTACTATTTTATAATCTCAGAATGATACTATATGTTCAAATACCTAAGGCCCTACTAAGAAATTAGAAATCATTTTTACACTGTTTCCATATTCTCCATGGCTTATTTTACTCCATGGGGGAAATTAGCTATTTACAAGGGACTTGTAATAATTGTAAGTTATTATAAATGAATAACCATATAAGAAAAATGAGAGTTTCAGAAAGACCAGAAGATATACATGAAAACACACTAGTATAACTCTGAACAGCAAACTAAATCGTTTTCATCAAATTAGCAGACTATATTACAGTGTGATCAGGAAATTGTTTTTCTCTTTTTAATACTTTCAAATATAGTATATTCGAATTGTCAGGAAGATCCTATAGCTATTTGATTATTTTATGATTCTATAAACAAACAAGCAAGCAAGCAAACAGAAACCTAGTCCTGTTTAATTCAATTCCTCATATGCAATTTCATATTCCTTGGGACATTCAAGTTCCTCTGTTTACCTTTTGGACTAAAAACCTGTACTTGATTTTATCTTCCACTTTTCTATATGCTTTTATTTCTCCCTCCCTGCCCTGTAGCTAGACCTTCCAAGGCAATGGATTGGAGGAAGTGAAATTAGAGAAAATGATACAAATTCTTAAATACCACTGCTATGGAATGATGCTAAAGCTGAAGCTCCAGTACTTTGGCCACCTCATGCGAAGAGTTGACTCATTGGAAAAGACTCCGATGCTGGGAGGGATTGGGGGCACGAGGAGAAGGGGACGACCTAGGATGAGATGGCTGGATGGCATCACGGACTCGATGGACATGAGTCTGAGTGAACTCCGGGAGATGGTGATGGACAGGGAGGCCTTGCATGCTGCAATTCGTGGGGTCACAAATAGTCGGACACGACTGAGCGACTGATCCGATCTGATCTGATTGTGATCTGGCCATCAGCAACACTTTTTTTTAAGTTTTTTATTTTAATTGTATAGTTGATTTGCAATGTTGTCCCAGTTTCTGCTATACAGCAAAGTGACTCAGCTATACACATATATATTCTTCTTTTATATTTTTTTATAATATGGTTTGTCACAGGATATTAAATATAGTTCCCTGCGTTATACATAGGACCTTGTTTTTATCCATTCTAAATGTGATAGTTTGCATCTACCAACCCCAAGCCCCCAGTCCTTCCCTCTCCCTTCCTCCTTCCCCCTTGGCAACCACAAGTGTATTCTCTATGTCTGTGAGTTTGTTTCTATTTTGTAGATAGATTCATTCATGCCACATTTTAGACTCAGCATATAAATAATATCATACAGTATTTGTCTTTAAGGGAAAGACATCTCATTTAGTATACTAATCTCGAGTTGCATTCATGTAGCTGTAAATGGCATTGTTCCTTTCTTTTTATGGGTGAGTAGTATTCCATTGTATATATGGACCACACTTCTTTTCTCATTCACCTGTCAATGGGCATTTAGGTTGTTTCTATGTTTTGGCTGCTGTGTACATAGAGGTGCATGTGTCTTTTAGAATTCAAGTTTTGTCCGGGTATATTCCCCATCAGTACCACTTTTTGATGGTAGACCTGAAAATGCTGCCTCAATCTCTATCTCATTCACTGAAAATATTTACCTCTACTACAGCTACTTCTGTTTAGGCCCCGAAAACACTGCATTTGCAGCATTTGATTTTCTAAATTTTCTCCACCAAACCAGATATAATGTGCGCAAAATCTTTTCAAGATGACTTTTCATTTACAAATTTCAGCAGGGTCCAAACAATTCTCAAAATTAGCATCAGAAATTCTTGCTCATGCAAGTGAAAGTTAGCTGATTCCTGCCCTTTCTCTATGCCCTGATAGCAAGACAAATTCTAACTAACCTCTCACATTAAGAGCTTCTTATTCAAAAATCATTTCTATCGTGTCAACATGGCATGCCACGTTGAACATGAACATTATGAAAGAGCATGAAAAGGCAAAATGATAGGATACTGAAAGAGAAACTCTCCAGGTCAGTGGGTGCCCAATATGCTACTGGAGATCAGTGGAGAAATGACTCCAGAAAGGATGAAGGGATGGAGCCAAAGCAAAAACAACACCCAGTTGTGAATGGGACTGGGGATGGAAGCAGAGTTCGATGCTGTAAAGAGCAATTTTGCACAGCTTTCTTAAGGAATCTCCACACTGTTCTCCATAGTGGCTGTACTAGTTTGCTTTCCCACCAACAGTGTAGGAGGGTTCCCTTTTCTCCACACCCTCTCCAGCATTTATTGCTTGCAGATTTTTGGATCGAAGACATTCTGACTGGTGTGAAGTGGTACCTCATTGTGGTTTTGATTTGCATTTCTCTAATAATGAGTGATGTTGAGCATCTTTTCATGTGTTTGTTAGCCATCCGTATGTCTTCTTTGGAGAAATGTCTATTTAGTTCTTTGGCCCATTTTTTGATTGGGTCGTTTATTTTTCTGGAATTGAGCTGCATAAGTTGCTTGTATATTTTTGAGATTAGTTGTTTGTCAGTTGCTTCATTTGCTATTATTTTCTCCCATTCAGAAGGCTGTCTTTTCACCTTGCTTATATTTTCCTTTGTTGTGCAGAAGCTTTTAATTTTAATTAGATCCCATTTGTTTATTTTTGCTTTTATTTCCAGAATTCTGGGAGGTGGATCATAGAGGATCCTGCTGATGGAGTATTACTCAGCCGTTAAAAAGAATTCATTTGAATCAGTTCTGATGAGATGGATGAAACTGGAGCCGATTATACAGAGTGAAGTAAGCCAGAAAGAAAAACACCAATACAGTATACTAACACATATATATGGAATTTAGAAAGATGGCAATGACGACCCTGTATGCAAGACAGGAAAAAAGACACAGATGTGTATAACGGACTTTTGGACTCAGAGGGAGAGGGAGAGGGTGGGATGATTTGGGAGAATGGCATTCTATCATGTATACTATCATGTAAGAATTGAATCGCCAGTCTATGTCTGACGCAGGATACAGCATGCTTGGGGCTGGTGCATGGGGATGACCCAGAGAGATGTTATGGGGAGGGAGGTGGGAGGGGGGTTCATGTTTGGGAACACATGTAAGAATTAAAGATTTTAAAATTAAAAAAAAATAAAAAATAAAAAAATAAAAAAAAATAAAGTGACCAAAAAAAAAAAAAAAAGAGCAATTTTGCATAGTAATCTGGAATGTTAGGTCCATGAATCAAGGCAAATTGGAAGTGGTCAAACAGGAGATGACAAGAGTGAACATTGACATTCTAGGAATCAGCTAACTAAGATGGACTGGAATCGGTGAATTTAACTCAGATGACCATTATATCTACTACTAAGGACAGGAATCCCCTAGAAGAAATGGAATAGCCATCATGGTCAACAAAAGACTATGAAATACAGTACTTAGATGCAATCTCCAAAACGACAGAATGGTCTCTGTTCGTTTCCAAGGCAATCCATTCAATATTACAGTAATCCAAGTCTATGCCCTGACCAGTAATGCAGAAGAAGCTGAAGTTGAATGGTTCTGTGAAGACCTACAAGACCTTTTAGAACTAACACCGAAAAAAGATGTCCTTTTCATTATAGGGGACTGGAATGCAAAAGTAGGAAGTCAAGAAACACCTGGAGTAACAGGCAAATTTGGCCTTGCAATGTGGAATGAAGCAGGGCAAAGGGAATAGAATTTTGCCAAAAAAATGCACTGGTCATAGCAAACACCTTCTTTCAACAACACAAGAGAAGACTCTACACATGGACATCACCAGATGGTCAACACCGGAACCAGATTGATTATATTCTTTGCAGCCAAAGATGGAGAAGCTCTATACAGTCAACAAAAACAAGACCAGGAGCTGACTGTGGCTCAGCTCATGAACTCCTTATTGCCAAATTCAGACTTAAATTGAAGAAAGTAGGGAAAACCACTAGACCATTCAGGTATGACCTAAATCAAATCCCTTATGATTATACAGTGGAAGTGAGAAAGAGATTTAAGGGCCTAGATCTGATAGACAGAGTGCCTTGTGAACAATGGACGGAAGTTCGTGACACTCTACAGGAGACAGGGATCAAGACCACCCTCATGGATAAGAAATGCAAAAAAGCAAAAGGGCTGTCTGGGGAGGCCTTACAAATAGCTGTGAAAAGAAGAGAAGTGAAAATCGAAGATCCTCAACATCACTCATTATCAGAGAAATGCAAATGAAAACCACAATGAGGGACCATTTCACACCAGTCAGAATGGCTGCAATCCAAAGTTCTACAAGCAATAAATGCTGGAGAGGGTGTGGAGAAAAGGGAACCCTCTTACACTGTTGGTGGGAATGAAAACTAGTACAGCCACTATGGAGAACAGTATGGAGATTCCTTAAAAAACTGCAAATAGAACTGCCTTATGACCCAGCAATCCCGCTGATGGGCATACACACCAAGGAAACCAGAATTGGAACAGACACGTGTACCCCAATGTGCATCGCAGCACTGTTTATAGTAGCCAGGACATGGCAGCAACCTAGATGTCCATCAGCAGATGAATGGATAAGAAAGCTGTGGTACATATACACAATGGAGTATTACTCAGCCATTAAAAAGAATACATTTGCATCAGTTCTAATGAGGTGGATGAAACTGGAGCTGATTATACAGAGTGAAGTAAGCCAGAAAGAAAAACACCAATACAGTATACTAATGCATATATATGGAATTTAGAAAGATGGTAATGATAACCCTGTATGTGAGGCAGCAGAAGAGATACAAATGTATGGAACAGTCTTTTGGACTCTGTGGGAGAGGGAGAAGGTGGGATGATTTGGGAGAATGGCATTGAAACACGTATAATATCATATAAGAAAGGAATCACCAGTCTAAGTTCAGTGCAGGATACAGGATGCTTGGGCTGGTGCACTGGGATGACCCAGAGAGATGGTATGGGGAGGGAGGTGGGAGGGGAGTTCAGGATGGGGAACACGTGTACACCGATGGTGGATTCATGTTGATGTATGGCAAAACCAATACAGTATTGTAAAGTAAAATAAAGTAAAAAAAAAAAAAAAAACAGAAAGGAAAGTGAAGGAGAAAAGGAAAGATATAAGCACCTGAATGCAGAGTTCCAAAGAATAGCAAGAAGAGATAAGAAAGCCTTCATCAATGATCAATGCAAAGAAATAGAGGAAAACAACAGAATAGTAAGGACTAGAGATCTCTTCAGGAAAATTAGAGATACCAAGGGAACATTCATGCAAAGATGGGTTCGATAAAGGACAGAAATGGTATGGACCTAACAGAAGCAGAAGATCTTAAGAAGAGGTGGCAAGAATACACAGGAGAACTGTACTAAAAAGATCTTCACAACCAAGATAATCACGATAGTATGATCACTCACCTAGAGCCAGACATGCCAAAGTCTTTGACTGTGTGGATCATAATAAACTGCGGAAAATTCTGAAAGAGATGGGAATACCAGACCACCTGACCTGCTTCTTGAGAAACCTATATGCAGGTCAGGAAGCAACAGTTAGAACTGGACATGAAACAACAGACTGCTTCCAAATAGGAAAAGGAGTACGTCAAGGCTGTATATTGTCTCCCTGCTTATTTAACTTATATGAAGAGTACATCATTAGAAACGCTAGGCTGGAAGAAGCAGAAGCTGAAATCAAGAGAGCCAGGAGAAATATCAATAAACTCATATAAGCAGATGACACCACCCTTATGGCAGAAAGTGAAGAGGAACTAAAAAGCTTCTTGATGACAGTGAAAGAGGAGAGTGAAAGAGTTGGCTTAAAGCTCAACATTTGGAAATGAAGATCATGGCATCTGGTCCCATCACTTCATAGGAAATAGATTGGGAAACAGTGGAAACAGTGTCAGACTTTTTTGGGGGGTCTCCAAAATCACTGCAGATGGTGACTGCAGCCATGAAATTAAAAGATGCTTACTCCTTGGAAGAAAGGTTATGACCAACCTAGATAGCATATTGAAAAGCAGAGACACTACTTTGCCAACAAAGGTCCATCTAGTCAAGGCTATGGTTTTTCCAGTGGTCATGTGTGGATATGAGAGTTGGACTGTGAAGAAAGCTAAGTGCTGAAGAACTGATGCTTTTGAACTGTGGTGTTGGAAAAGACTCTTGAGAGTCCCTTGGACTGCAAGGAGATCCAACCAGTCCATTCTAAAGGAGATCAGCCCTGGGTGTTCATTGGAAGGACTGATGTTAAAGCTGAAACTCCATTACTTTGGCCACCTCACACGAAGAGTTGATTCATTGGAAAAGTCTCTGATGATGGGAGGGATTGGGGGTAGGAGGAGAAGGGGACGACAGAGGATGAGATGATTGGATGGCATCACTGACTCGGCGGATGTGAGTCTGAGTGAACTCTGGGAGTTGGTGATGGACAGGGAGGCCTGGCGTGCTGTGATTCATTGGGTTGCAAAGAGCCGGACACGATTGAGCGACTGAACTAAACTGAACTGACTGATTCAAAAATCAATAGCAGGTATAACTCTCTTAGACTTTTTACACTTGTTTCCCTCCCATAGAAACACAGAAAGTGGGGTATTAGCTTTCCCTTCTGAGAATCATACCTGTTTTCTCTGTAGAATATCTTGGGACCTTTCTTTATCCTAAAGTTCCCTGTCCCATGGAAGTAGAATGGTTACAGCACTCCTCTCTTTGCTCAGATGAATCTCGTCTAAGAACCTTCCCAACTTATTTTCAAAGAGCCTTTCCTTACATAGACTATCCTGGGAGACAGGTGCTAGATTGATTTTGCTGTTTCGATAAGTCTTGAACAGCTTGTCAAACTTTTTAAAAGGTAAAGACTCGTCACACATTTTTTCTGATATCTATAAAACTTGCAAAATACACAAAGTCCTCAACTATAATCTGTTGCAAAGAAGTCAATGAGAAAATGAACAGATTGAAAAGAAGAACACAGAAAAAGTTGAGAAATGTGTGTGCTTGTGTCTCTGTGAGCATTTTCACTTTTCACTTTTCAGAGGAATTGGTTTCCTGACCCATAAGGACAAAACAGAAGCCCATATCTAAAAGCTTTGGTATGCAAGTTAAAAATTCAGCTTTAGCCGCAAAAACTGAATGAATCATAAATGTTCTTTAAGGTAACTTCTTACAAGAGATTCAGAAAATTTTATTTCATAGCATGTTAAGTGATCCATTAAGTAGTTCATAAAGTAAAAAGGCTATTTTTATATCTATGAATCAATCTATTTCTGACAGATACATTTAACATGAATCAAACATTCAGTTAAATATTTTATTCATATAATCTGTTCACTATTATTAGAATTTTTAAACTGTGGATTGTAAAGTAATTAGACACCTTAGATTATAAGTCAATCTTACATTCTTATGTATGACAAATACATAATTGTTGTTCAGTCACTCAGTTGTACCTGACTCTTCATGATGCAAATGGACTGCAGCACACTAGGCTTCCCTGTCCTTCACCATCTGTTGAAGTTTACTCAGACTCATGTCCGTTGAGTCAATGATGTCATCCATCATAAGGTCACATTATTATAATATGAAATTATCATTACCTCATTGCTGGAAGGAAAACCCCTTCCAGGGCTTCATGGGATGGCAAAGAGTTGGATGGAACTGAGTGATTAACAATTGTCTCTGGACAATCGTTCTGAAATAGAGTCCTTCCTGGTGGTGCACAAGCATTGATCAGTCAAGATAACATTACAGTGAGGAGAATTCTAGATGGTTGGTAAGACATATGGACTGGCGTCTCCTTTTGACCTTTTCCCAATTCTTCTGGTTAGTGGTCACTTAGTTCTGTATTCCTTACCAGGACCTCCTGTAATTAAATCACTCATGCAAACGGTTACTGTGGTGCCATTTAGTCTGGTGGGTGGTTTTAGACAGTGTTTCCCCTAACACCCCTATGAAAAAAAACTTAAATTTCTGAATTATAAATATTTAAATATAGTCATCATTTCCTAGAAAAGTGTTAAAGAGCATTAGTTTATATGCAAACCAAAATTCATCCACCTGATTTAATTGATAACATAGAAAATTATTTGCTTTAAAAATAGATTATTTCATGCATTAGCTTTTAACTGTAATCTTTCCTTTATGATGAGGTCAGATGTATTAAAAAATAATAGGCTTAAGAGCTCAAAAAGAAAATTGAATAGTAATTTGGAGTCTTACAAAACACCAAAATGACTGTTTGCTTCACAACAAATTGTTATAGAAAAATTGTTTGAATTAATAATTTGAATCATTCTATGTGTGAAACTCAGGCCAGATCTGACTTCTGTTCCCCAACTCTGAAGTAAATCTGAGAGATAGAGTTTTGGGTGAAATAGGAAAAAAAAAGAGAGAGAGAGAGAGAGATTTAATTATTTGCCAAGCAAAGGAGGCTACAGAGGGCTAATGCCCTTAAACTGTGTGTTCCAATGCTACTTGGGGAAGGGCTTGGGGGACACTGAGGGGTCTTATAGTCCAGGAGCAAATGTCAATAAGGATCAGTGTGCCTAGGGCCTGCATTTCTTCAATTCAGAATTCATCTGGCATCAAGTGAGGATGGCCAAGCTGTGACTATCTCTGGAATGAAGAGTGTTTCAGGAAGCAGTTGACATCTTCCATTTTGGGGGAGTTTTAGTTCTGCAGAGGGGCCCAGAGATATTTCCCCTCAAGATGTCCCTTGAGGGGAAAACAAGATCTGCCCCCAAGGCTGTACTATTGCTTCTTGACTGATCCTCCCTTGTCTCCACATCCCCTCCCTCTCCTGACTGTTGTTCCTGTCTCTTTCCAGTTCCATGGACTGCAGCACACCAGACTTCCCTGTCCTTCATTATCTCCTGGAGTGTGCTCAAAGTCATGTCTATAGAGTCTATGATGCCATCCAACCATCTCATCCTCTGTTGCCCCCTTCTCTTCTTGCTCTAATCTTTCTTTCCCAGTATGAAGGTCTTCTGCAATGAGCTGACACTTCATATCAGATGACCAAAGTAATGGAGGTTCAGCTTCAGCTTCAGCATCAGTCCTTCCACTGAATATTCAAGGTTGATTTCCTTTAGGATTGATTGGTTGGATCTCCTTGCTGTCCAAGGGACTCTCCAGAGTCTTCTCCAGCACCACAATTGAAAAGCATCAATTCTTCAGCTCTCAGCCTTATTTATGGTCCAACTCTTACACCTGTACATGACTACTGGAAAAACCATAGCTTTGACTATATAGACCTTTGTGGGCAAAGTGATGTCTCTGCATTTTAATATGCTGTCTAGTTTATAGAACATGTGGAAATAGTCTCATTCTTCCCAGTCTAGATCCATAATCCAGTCATTCTGATAAAGGATCCCTTTAATGTGAGCTCTTTTCTGAAAGACACAATATTATTACCAAACCATTAGTTTGCACACCAACTTGGTTTGGTTAATAATTAGGATTTAAATTGAATGAATGAGAAGCATGTTTCTTCAGAGTACTCAGTCCTTGGAATAGATCATTAGATAAAGAAAAGTAAAGGGGCATTGAATTCATTGTCCTAAAAGAATAAAATTCACTAAGACTAAGAAACTATTAATTTTCTCTATTTTCAATTATAAAAGCAAAATCAGTAACATACCAAAACTCAGTTCTTTGCTGCATAATTTGCAGCCTAAAAGCAAATCAATATGAAAATTGCATTTATAAAATGATATATAAATCTGTTATAATGTTTTCAGTTCTTGATACATTAGATAAATATTTTGTTTGTTTGCTCTGCATTTCTGCTTCAAAGAAGATAAATACCAGTATGATTAAAAAACCTATACTGTAAACATTTGCTTGTGCTCTAAAAAAATATAAATATGTGAATGTAAACAAGTACAATTTGGGTAAGGGAATATACTTACATGTGTGCAAATATGGTATATACTATATAGATATATATTAGACATTTCATGATAGATGTAAACTAAAATATTTATTGTAACATAATGGAATTTTGTCTTTCCTGTCCACAAAAGGAAATTTTCTTTCCTGTTACCTTTTCATGAATATTTTCATGTTATTAGATGACTGATATTGGACAATCATGTCAAACAAGAAATTCAATATGTTTAAATGTGAAAAAACAACTTAAGTACCACCTAAGTGTTTGAGTGAAAATGATTTCATGAAGAAGTTACAATTGACAGCTTTATTCCAGAGACAAGATTAAATCATGATTTATAAAACTTACTTTATTTCCGCTTCATTGACTCTATTGAATTTGTTCATTTTCCTCTATATTTCTCTTACTATTTCACCTGTGTGACATTTCTATTCATTGGTATATTTAGAAATATGATTGAGTGACAAATATTGAAAAGTATACTTTCAGGTATATACTTGAAATGAGACTGATATTTTATTCCTTTTTCAGCTTTTCAATAGTAATAACATATTTGTATTTTAAATCTTCAGAATATTACAAATGTATGCACTTTTAACTTTACTGTGTATGATAAATATCTGATATGTAAAGTATACAGAAATTTATATTAAGTAATAATATTTAATTTTATTTAAAACCATAGAATTTCAATTTAAATATAACTACTCAAATCTTAATATAGCAATTATAATTTAATATCTGTTTTAGAATGTCTTTAATAAAAATCTAACTGAAACTGTACAGTACTTGGGAAAATTTTTTGTTATGAGTTCATTTATATAACTATTTGAGACAGTACATCAATATTCCCAAATAACTTATTTCTTTATTTTAGTAAACATAGATTAGATATAAAATTGAAATATGAATTTTCATTGCAAAATACAATTATAAAGCTATTTACTTAAAATTATTGACTGACAATGCACTAAGAATGCATTAGAAAGCATTTAGGCAAGTCATTTTTAAAGTAATTGGATTTCAATTCAAGTATGCCAATTATTTATAAATTTTTAAATATTATACATCATAAATAAACATGTCATTGAAAATAACAAATTATTCATATGGTTAAATGGTAACATTGACAAAGTACTACACCACTTTCCTAGCAAAGTGAAGTAAATTAATAAAATTAGACTCTTTATTGTCCAGAAGTACCCTAACATGGCATATACATATTTAAACACATTTCTGTGAATTTTAGTTTATCCTATTTTTTTTTACTTTTTCTCATTTAACATTTTGTCTATTATAATTTTTGTGTATCCTTTGTTTTTTTGTTTTATATGTGACCTCTTCAGATGGTGAAATATTAAATATTTGCAATATTACTTAAAATCATTGTTGACACTGTTCACCAAATCTATTACTCAACAAATCTCGTTAATTATTATTGGCAGTGTTTTTACATATGACAATTATTTACCGACATCACTAAAATAATTGCTGAAAACTTAATCAGAATTTAGCTGTATTATTGCAATAACTATGTAACTAGTCACTAGCTTTCTCCACCTGCATATTAAAATAGGCACATGCACACATTGTGTATAAAAAATGTTCAAAGCCCCTAATTTGACAATCCAAGCATCTCAAATATGGCATGCAAACTTGTTCTTCTCCCACATAAATGCTCTATTATTTTGACTGTTTCGTTCTATTATGCTCAGTCTCACTTTCACAATTTTACAATTTTCCCTTTGCATAAACTCAGATTACTCTATTTCTATATGTGTCAATGGTACTCATCCACCTAAATCTTATAGTCATACTGTCATTACAACCAAAAATAATTTCACAAAGAATCAGAGATTCCTGGTTATAGCCCTTTCCTGTAGCTAATTAGGTTGGGAATGTGACTTACACACCAGAAAAAATAAATATATATAAAATATATATATATAAATATATATTTTTTTTCTTCTATACACACTGCAGATATTATCACTTCTAATCTTTATAAACATGTTCATCCATTTAATTTCCTTTCATTAAATATTGTATACTCAATGTGTCTCTTCTTTGTGGCTATATCTCTTAAACCATAAATATGGTTAAGCAGTGAAATACTCCAAAAATAACAGTAGCAAAGAAAATATTAAATGAACAAAAAATAAATATTAAAAAATATTGTTGTTACATATCATAGTTTCTGAATCCTTTTATATTGTCTGTATTTCTCTATGCAAATGCAGTCACATTCTTTAAAAACCTAAAATAAAATATGCTACTAGCTTCTATTTCTTTCAGTTCAGTTACTTAGTCATGTCTGACTCTGCAACCCCGTGAACCACAGCATGCCAAGCCTCCGTGTCCATCACCAACTGTCAGAGTGCAACCAGACCCATTACCATCCAGTCGCTGATGCAATCCAACCATCTCATCCTTTGTCGTCCCTTCTCCTCCTGCGGATCTTTTCCAATGAGTCAGTTCTTCACATCAGGTGGCCAAAGTATTGGAGTTTCAGCTTCAACATCAGTCCTTCCAATGAACACCCAGGACTGGTCTCCTTTGAGATGGACTGATTGGATCTCCTTGAAGTCCAAGGGACTCTCAAGAGTCTTCTCCAACACCACAGTTCAAAAGCATCAATTATTCAGCACTCAGCTTTCTTTATAGTCCAACTCTCACATCCATACATGACCAGAGGAAAAACCATAGCCTTGACTAGACGGACCTTTGTTGACAAAGTAATGTCTCTACTTTTTAATATGTTGTCTAGGTGGGTCATAACTTTCCTTTCAAGGAGTAAGCATCTTTTAATTTCATGGCTGCAGTCACCATCTGTAGTGATTTTGGAGCCCCCCAAAAAATAAAGTCTGACACTGTTTCCACTGTTTCCCCATCTATTTCCCATGAAGTGATGGGAACAGGTGCCATGACCTTAGGTTTCTAAATGTTGAGCTTTAAGCCAACTTTGTCACTCTCCTCTTTCACCTTCATCAAGAGGATTTTTAGTTCACCTTCACTTTCTGCCATAAGGGTGGTGTCATCTGCATATCTGAGGTTATTGACATTTCTCCTGGCAATCTTGATTCCAGCTTGTGTTTCTTCCAGCCCAGCATTTCTCATGATGTACTCTGCATATAAGTTAAATAAGCAGGGTGACAATATACAGCCTGGATGTACTCCTTTTCCTATTTGGAAGCAGTCTGTTGTTCCATGTCCAGTTCCAACTGTTGCTTCCTGACCTGCATATAGGTCAAGAGGCAGGTCAGCTGGTCTGGTATTCCCATCTCTTGAAGAATTCTCCACAGTTTATTGTGATCCACACAGTCAAAGGCTTTGGCATCGTCAATAAAGCAGAAATAGATGTTTATCTGGAACCCTCTTGCTTTTTTGATGATCCAGCAGATGTTGGCAATTTGATCTCTGGTTCCTCTGCCTTTTTTTTTTCTTTTTTTCTTCTGTAAACATTTTATTTTATTTTTTATTTAAATTTATTTATTTTAATTGGAGGCTAATTACTTTACAATATTGTACTGGTTCTGCCACACATCAACATGAATCCACCACGGGTGTACATGTGTTCCTCATTCTGAACCCCCCTCCCACATCCCTCCCTGTACCATCCCTCCAGGTCATCCCAGTGCACCAGCCCCAAGGATCCTGTATCGAACTTGGACTGGTGATTCTTTTCTTACATGATATTATACATATTTCCATGACATTCCTCCAAATCATCCCACCCTCTCCCTCTCCCACAGAGTCCAAAAGACTGTTCTATACATCTGTGCCTCCTTTACTGTCTTGCATATAGGGTTATTGTTACCATCTTTCTAAATTCCATTTATACGCCTTTTCTAAAACCAGCTTGAACATCTGGAAGTTCACAGTTCACATATTGCTGAAGCCTGGCTTGGAGAATTTTAAGCATTACTTTACTAACATGTGAGATGAGTGCAATTGTGCAGTAGTTTGAGTATTCTTTGGCATTGCCTTTCTCTGGGATTGGAATGAAAACTGACCTTTTCCAGTCCTGTGGCCACTGCTGAGTTTTCCAAATTTCCTGGCAAATTGAGTACAGCACTTACACCACTTCATCTTTCAATATTTGAAATAGCTCAACTGGAATTCCATCACCTCCATTAGCTTTGTTCATAGTGATGTTTCCTAAGACCCACTTGACTTCACATTCCAGGATGTCTGGCTCTAGATGAGTGATCACACCATCGTGATTATCTATTTCTTTACCTATCATATATTTTTAATATTGCAGTCTGGATGGATAATTCAATTCTAAACTAACAGTCAAGTTAAAAACAACAAAGGACATCTTTTAAATATCACTTTTACTGAAATTTTGTTCATTTGACATGATTGTAAATTCCATTCCTGAACCCTTCCTTTCCATGATATTGGGCTTCCCTGGTGACTCAGGCAGTAAAGAACCTGCTTGCAATGCAGGAGACGTGGGTTTGATTCCTGAGTTAGGAAGATCCCATGGAGAAAGGAACAGTTATCCATTCCAGTATTCTGGCCTAGAGAATTCCATGGAAAGCAGAGCCTGGCGGGCTACAGTCCATGGGGTTACAAAGAGTCTGACACAACTGAGAGACTAAACACAGTACAGCACAATGCTTCTCCTGCTTAAGTATTGCATTTGCATATATTTAACTGCTTGACTAGATTATGTTCTCAATAAAGACTAAAATATCGCCTTATGCAATTCCTTGTGAAAAGTAAGGGAAGAAGGGGAAGATATACAAAACCCAATGCAGAGATCCAGACAATAGCAAAGAGTGATGAGAAAGTCTTCTTAAGTGAACAATGCAAATAAATAGAAGAAAATAATAGAATGGGAAAGATTAGACATTTCTTCAAGGTAATTGGATATATCAAGGGAATATTTCATGCAAGGATGAGTATGGTAAAGGACAGGAAGAGAAAGGACCTAGCAGATTTAGAAGAGATTAATAAGAAGTGGCAAGAACACACAGAAAAACTATACAAGAAAGATCTTAATGACCCAGATAACTACAATTATGTGGTCACTCACTCAGAGCCAGATATCCTGGAGTGTGAAGTTAGGAAGCATTAATACTAACAAAGCTAGTAGAGGTGATGGAATTCCAGCTGAACTATTTCAAATCCCCAAAGATGATGCTGTTAAAATGCTGCACTCAATATGTCAGCAAATTTGGAAAACTCAGCAATGGGCACAGAACTGGAAAATATCAGTTTTCATTTGAATCTCAAAGAAGAACAATGCCAATGAGTGTTCAAACTACCATAAAATTGCACTCATTTCACATATTAACAAGGTTATGCTCAAAACCCTATGTTAGGTTTCGACAGTATTTTTTTAATAAAATGATACTGTTAATAACATTTTATTTTATTTATTTTTAAAATTTATTTATTTTAATTGGAGTCTAATTACTGTACAATATTGTAGTGGTTTTTACCATACATTGACATGAATCAGCCATGGGTTTATGTGTGTTCCCCATCCTGAACCCCCCTCCCACCTCCCTCCCCATTCCATCCCTCTGGGTCATTCCAGTGCACCATTATTTGAACTTCCAGATGTACAAGCTGGGTTTATAAAAGGCAGAGGAACAAGAGGACAAATTAGCAACATTTGTTCAGTTCAGTTCAGTTGCTCAGTCACGTCCAACTCTTTGTGACCCCATGAATTGCAGCACACCAGGCCTCCCTGTCCATCACCAACTCCCAGAGTTTACCCAAACTCATGTCCACTGAGTCGATGATGCCATCCAACCATCTCATCCTCTGTTATCCCCTTCTCCTCCTGCCCCCAATCCCTCCAGCATCAGGGTCTTTTCCAGTGAGTCAAGTCTTCCCATGAGGTGGCCAAAGCACTGGAGTTTCAGCTTTAGCATCAGTCCTTCCAGTGAACACCCAGGACTGATCTCCTTTAGGATGGACTGATTGGATCTCCTTGAAGTCCAAGGGACTCTCAAGAGTCTTCTCCAACACCACAGTTCAAAAGCATCAGTTCTTCGGGGCTCAGCTTTCTATATAGTCCAACTTTCACATCCATACTTGACCACTGGAAAAACTATAGCTTTGACTAGAATTGGTTCGTAGCTAAAGCAGCAAAATTCCAGAACAACATGTACTTCTGCTTCATTCACTATGCTAAAACTTTGACTGTGTGGATCACAGAAAATTGTGGAAAATTCTTAAAGAAATAGGAGTATCAGATAACTTTACCTGTCTCTTGAGAAACCTGTATGCAGATCAAGAAACAACAGTTAGAACCAGACATGGAACAATGGACTGGTTCAAAATTGGGAAAGGAGTACAAGGTTGTATATTGTCACTCAGCTTGTATAAATATTCTTCAGAGTATATCATGTGAAATTCTGGGCTGGAAGCATGCTGCACAAGCTGGAATCAACAACCTCAGATATTCAGATGATTTCAGTCAAATAATGGCAGAACATGAAGAGAAAGTAAAGAATCTCTTGATTGATGAGCATTAAAGAAGAGAGTGAAAAGCTGGATTGAAACTCAACATTAAAACATTTAAGATCATGGCAGCTTATTCTACCACTTTATGGAAAATGGAAGGAAAAAATTGGAAGCAGTGATAGATTTTCTTTTCTTGAACTCCAAAATCACTGCAGACAGTGACTGCAGCCACAAAATAAGAAGACACTTGCTCCTTGGAAGGAAAGCTATGACAAACCTATGCAGCATATTAAAAAGCAGGGACATCACTTTGCCAGCAAAGGTCTGTATAGGCAAAGCTATGATTTTTTGAGTAGTCAAG
The DNA here is from genome assembly GCF_023091745.1 of Budorcas taxicolor. Lineage (NCBI taxonomy): Eukaryota > Metazoa > Chordata > Mammalia > Artiodactyla > Bovidae > Budorcas > Budorcas taxicolor. The sequence goes on along the minus strand of NC_068929.1, from coordinate 47,976,994 downwards.
TACAGATTTGAGAGTTGGACCATAAAGAAGGTTGAATGCCAAAAAACTGATGCTCTCAAGTTATGGTGCTAGAGACACTGAGATTCCTTCTGAAGAAAGGACATCAAACCAGTCAATCCTAAAGGAAATCAACCATGAATATTCATTGGAAGGGCGGATGCTAAAGCTGAAGCTTCAATACTTTTAATATGTGATGTGAAAAGCCGATTGATTGGTAAAGACCCTGATACTTGGAAAGATTGAAGAAAAAAGGAAAAGGAGGTGGCAAGAGATTAGATGGATAGATAGCATCACTGACTCAATGAACATGAATTTGAGCAAACTATGAGAGGTGGTGGAGGACAGAGAAGCCTGGCATGGTGCAGTCCATGGTGTTGCAAAAAGTTGGATGTGACTTAATGATTGAACGACAATTCTTTTCACAATTTTTAGGAGAATATTGTGTACATATAAACTTACTGAATCACCTAAAACAAAATACTTTTATCTATTAATTTTGAGTTCAGTGGACCACATAATTAATTGTGGTATAAACAATTCTGAAAACAAAATATTTTATATTTCCCTAAGTGGAGAAACAACCATTACAGCAAAGTAGGAGCCAGAAGAGATAAAGTTTGTTTCTTTATATAAAGTTTGTATCTACTTTCATTGCTCAGTTCTATTTTTTGTTTGTTTGTTTGTTTGTTTGTTTTCAGCAGGATAGAGCATACTGATATTATTTATTAAAGCAGTGAAAGAATCTTAATATGGATTTAATACATTTGATACATCATACTTGTATGATACTTGAAATCCAACAGAGCACTAATCAGATGTCTTACACTTATAAATGGGGAAATTAGGAAGACAATGAACTGACAAATCAGCAATGGACCTTTTATAAAGACTGAGATGTTTTGACTCTCTTCATTAAGATTTTTATCTCTTAATGTAAAATGGTTTCTTCAACTGAAATCCTCTGACATTTGATGTGACTTATTTTCCAAAACAAAATTTTAAATGATGAATAAGTGGCTATAAAATGAACATTATTTAAAAAAGAAAAATATTCTGTTAGACATTTTGCAAAAAGTAAGCAATATATGCTATTGATTACTGTCTGTATATTTTCCAAAATTACATTGTTGTTGTTCAGTCACCCAGTTGTGTCCAACACTTTGCAACTCCATGGACTGCAACACACCGGGCTTCCCTGTCCTTCATTGTCTCCTGGAGTTCCCTCAAACTTATATCCATTGAGTCAGTCATGCCATACAACCATATCATTCTCTGTCATTCCTTGCCTTCAATCTTTCGCAGCATCAGAGTCTTTTCCAAACTGTTGGCTCTCCCTATCAGGTGGCCAAAGCATTAGAGCTTCAGCTTCAGCATCAGTACTTCCAGTGAATATTCATGGTTGATTTCCATTAGGATTGACTGGTTTGATCTCCCTGTTGTCCAAGGGACTCTCGAGAGTCTTCTCCACCAACATTGTTCGAAAGTATCAGTTCTTCAACACTCCATCTTCTTTATGGTCCACCTCTCATATCCATACATGACTACTGGAAAAATCATAGGCTCAACTATACAGATCTTTGCTGGCAAAGTGATTCCTCTGCTTTTTAATATACTTTCTAGCTTTGTCATAGCTTTCCTTCCAAGGAGCAAACATCTTCTTATTTCATGGCTGTAGTCACTGTCTACAGTGATTTTGGAGCCCAAGAAAAAAAATTGTCACTCCATGTCTTTGTCATGAAGTGATGGCACCAGATATCATATTCTTAGTTTTTTGAATGTATGGCTTTAAGCCAGCTTTTTTTACTCTCCTCTTACCCTCATCAAAAGGCTCCTTAGTTCTTCTTCCTTTTCTCCATTACAGTGGTATATATCATTTGTCTATCTGCTGTTGTTGGTATTTTTCCCAATGATAATTCCAGTTTGTGATTCATCCAAGATTTTGCATTATATACTCTTCATATAAATTAAATAAGCAAGGTGACAATTTATAGCCTTGTGGTACTCCTTTCCCAATTTTGAACAAGTCCATTATTCTATGTCCAGTTCTAACTGTTGCTTCTTGACATGCATACAGATTTTTCAGTAGACAGGTAAGGTGATCTGGTATTTCCGTCTTTTTAAGAATTTTCCACAGTTTGTTGTGATCCACATAGTCTGATGGCTCAGATGGTAAATAATCTGCCTGAAATGCGAAAAGACCTGGATTTGACTCCTGGATTGGAAAGATCCCCCAGGAGAAGGGAATGGCTACCACTCTAGTGTACCTGCCTGAAGAATTCCATGGACAGAGGTGGGCTACAGTCCATGAGGTCAGAAAGAGTCAGACATGACTGAGTAACTAAGTTTCATTTTTCACACAGTCAAAGGCTTTAGGGTAGTCAATAAAGCAGAAGTAGATGTTTTTCTGGAATTCCTTTGCTTTTTCTGTGCTCCAACTAATGTTCACAGTTTGATCTCTGGTTCCTCTACCTATTCTATATCCAACCTGTACATCTAGAGGTTCTCAGTTCACATACTGCTGAAGGGAGACTAACTTGAAGAATTTTGTGCATTAACTTGCTAACATGTGAAATGAAGGCAATTGAATGGCAATTTGAATGTTCTTTGGCATTACCCTTCTTTGGGATTGTAAGGAAAACAGACCTTTTCCAGTCCTGTGGCGAGTGCTGAGTTTTCCAAATTTGCTGATCTACTGAGTGCAGCACTTTTACAGCATCATCTTTTAGGATTTTAAATAGCTCAACTGGAATTCCATTGCCTCCACTAGTTTTGTTCGTATTAATGCTTCTTAAGGCCCACTTGACTTCACATTCCAGGATGTCTGGCTGTCGCAGAGTGACCACAACATGGCAGCCATAGGAAACTATTACAGTAAGGATATTTGCTTTATGTTGTTTCTTGGATAATTATAATATTTGTAATTTTTTGAGTTTGAAAAAATTGTCTATTATCTGCTAGTTTTTTCATGATGCCATTTCTTCCTTATGTGTCTGGTCATCTTCGATATGGTAATACTTAAAGCACTTAAAAAATACAGGAATAATTTTTAACTTTGGATTAAGTGACTGAACTACATAGAGGAATTGACTTTCCTCTTGAATGACTGGAAAAGCTATGAGATGACCAACTTAAATCAACTTCAATACTTTTATCCTTGTACCACACAATCAACAATAGTAATATGAACCAGCAAATATTTTTGAAGTCTGGATATTTAGAATTTACCTATTGCCCATTACAGATGATGCCTACTTTTAGACTATCTTGTGGGAATCTTTGATTTCAAATTTTATTTTTTGATTAATTCAAAATGAACAAACTCATAGACTTACTTAACAAACATGGTTTGTTCGTTAGAGAAGGAAAGATGGGTGGAGTAATAAATTAAGAGCTTGTGGTTAACACATATGCATGACTGTATATAAAATAGATAATAAACAAAGACTGTATAGCACAGAGAACTCTGCTCAATACACTGTAATAACCTATATATATTGTCTATATATAAATATAACAAAATCAACATGCTGTAGAGCTGAAACTAAAGCAGTTTAAGTCAAACATACTCAAATATAAAGTAAAAAACTTTTTAAAATGACAATAGCCATCCGTATGTCTTCTTTGGAGAAATGTCTATTTAGTTCTTTGGCCCATTTTTTGATTGGGTCGTTTATTTTTCTGGAATTGAGCTGCATAAGTTGCTTGTATACTTTTGAGATTAGTTGTTTGTCAGTTGCTTCATTTGCTATTATTTTCTCCCATTCAGAAGGCTGTCTTTTCACCTTGCTTATATTTTCCTTTGTTGTGCAGAAGCTTTTAATTTTAATTAGATCCCATTTGTTTATTTTTGCTTTTATTTCCAGAATTCTGGGAGCTCAACATCACTCATTATTAGAGAAATGCAAATCAAAACCACAATGAGATACCACTTCACACCAGTCAGAATGGCTGCAATCCAAAAATCTGCAAGCAATAAATGCTGGAGAGGGTGTGGAGAAAAGGGAACCCTCCTACACTGTTGGTGGGAATGCAAACTAGTACAGCCACTATGGAGAACAGTGTGGAGATTCCTTAAAAAATTGCAAATAGAACTCCCTTATGACCCAGCAATCCCACTGCTGGGCATACACACCGAGGAAACCAGAATTGAAAGAGACACATGTACTCCAATGTTCATCGCAGCACTGTTTATAATAGGCAGGACATGGAAACAACCTAGATGTCCATCAGCAGATGAATGGATAAGAAAGCTGTGGTACATATACACAATGGAGTATTACTCAGCCGTTAAAAAGAATTCATCTGAATCAGTTCTGATGAGATGGATGAAACTGGAGCCGATTATACAGAGTGAAGTAAGCCAGAAAGAAAAACACCAATACAGTATACTAACACATATATATGGAATTTAGAAAGATGGCAATGACGACCCTGTATGCAAGACAGCAAAAAAGACAATGTGTATAACGGACTTTTGGACTCAGAGGGAGAGGGAGAGGGTGGGATGATTTGGGAGAATGGCATTCTAACATGTATACTCTCATGTAAGAATCGAACCGCCAATCTATATCTGACGCAGGATACAGCATGCTTGGGGCTGGTGCATGGGGATGACCCAGAGAGATGTTATGGGGAGGGAGGAGGGAGGGGGGTTCATGTTTGGGAACGCATGTAAGAATTAAAGATTTTAAAATTAAAAATATAAATAAATTTAAAAAAAAATAAAATGACAATAGACTCCTGCAATCAAAGTTGCTTCCACATTCTAAATAAGTTATTATAATATGATTTAATACACTTTTTAGTTGTTCATCAATGTCTTAAAATATTTCAAATATGTTACCGAACTATTGTAGCTTCATTTGTTTACTGTAGAAAAGTTGGTTTTATGATCTCATAGACCATTATTGGAAATTGGACTCACTCATTTTATTCCCTCTTTCTTTATTCTTCAGTTATAAATCCTGCTATGACATACAGAAGATCTATTCTGAACACTAAAACTTCTTCTTTATTTAGGATTTATTTCTTATTTATAATTTGAGTATCTTTTCTCATTATATAGACCCATATACCCCAGAGTATAATAAGGGACCGGGTTTCTCTCTAGTAGAATGTTCTTTTCAAATATTGACCTATCTGTGAGAAAAGCTGTGACTTTAAGAGAGACATGTTCATTGGCAAACAGGACAAAATAAGTTATCTACTTTTGTCTCAAATGAGAAACTATGCTTTTCGATAAACATGATATAAATTATTTATATTTTTCTAATCACTTAAAGATCCTGTAAGTATCTGTCTTTGTTTTACCATGATTGTTAAAAGTGCTAATCAATCACAGAACATACAAGCTTACTTTATGTAATTTCTTAAAGCCATTCCTCAATGACTTCAATATTCATAATAATCCTTTTTCAACTAGCAATCTCAGATTTCATTGCTCTCAATCTACATGCTGTATGGGCTTCTCAATATTATTGTTTCATAGTGAACTATATTAAATCAAGACATTTTCCCTTTTCACCAAACAAAAATTTTAGTATGATGACAGTAATAATATTAGACTAAGATTTTAGTGCTCTCTACTAATAAGCAATAATAATCATTAAATTTCTTCAGTTTCCTAATCTCCTTATCAATGAAATTGTACTTTATGCACTTCATCTATTATCATTTTATCAAATCATATCCCTATATTTTTCCAACATATCTTTCTGAATAAACTTCACATGCTTTTAATTAGAAAGTCAGTCTTAATTATCATGCACCCTTAGTACTTGAAACATTGATAGGTAACAGATGCTATGTAAATACTTGTTTTTATATTGTTGGCTTTCTTCATTCTCAGCTCATATGAATGCATATCTTGGCTATTCATCAAGTATTGCTTTAAAATAGCTTTTTAACTCTCTTTCAAGTTATCTGAGTGCAGTGCTTACAGAAGATTCCAGGTTTAAAAAAAATAAAATTTTGTGTTCAGTCCAGCTTTAGAAAATATGGGATTTATGTTTGTTTAGTTGGTTTTTTTTTTTTTTTTTTTTTTTTTTTTTTTTTTTTTTGCACCAACATCTGTAAGTAGCAGATGATGTTGACCTCTTAGTATGTGATTCATACTGTTTTTTATGGAAACCTATAGTTAAGTTTGGAGAAGGCAATGGCACCCCACTCCAGTACTCTTGCCTGGAAAATCCCATGGACAGAGGAGCCTGATAGGCTACAGCCCATGGGGTCGCGAAGAGTCAGACACGACTGAGCGACTTCACTTTGACTTTTCACTTTCATGCATTGGAGAAGGAAATGGCAACCCACTCCAGTATTCTTGCCTAGAGAATCCCAGGGATTGGGGAACCTGGTGGGCTGCCGTCTATGGGGTCGCACAGAGTTGGACACAACTGAAGCAACTTAGCAGCAGTATAGTTATTTGTCAGATAAAATTAAAATATGTTTTGGATGAATCAACAATTTGAAAAATTAAAATGCTAAAATTCACCATGGTATTGATTCCACATCAAAAATGATATGCTTGAGAATCACAATTTGTTTTAAGCTTCTAGTAGGTGATGAATGTGAATTTCTAAGGAAGGCAAACTATTTTTTTATTTCTCCCTCTTTTGGTCTTCTTGATAATAAACTATGTGCATTCTTACAGGGAATCAAATGTTTCAGGTATCAGTTTCAGTTTCAGTTTAGTCGCTCAGTCGTGTCCGACTCTTTGCGACCCCATGAATCGCAGCACGCCAGGCCTCCCTGTTCATCACCATTTCCTGGAGTTCACTCAGACACACGTCCATCGAGTCCGTGATGCCATCCAGCCATGTCATCCTCGGTCGTCCCCTTCTCCTCCTGCCCCCAATCCCTCCCAGCATCAGAGTCTTCAATGAGTCAACTCTTCGCATGAAGTGGCCAAAGTACCGGAGCTTCAGCTTTAGCATCATTCCTTCCAAAGAAATCCCAGGGCTGATCTCCTTCAGAATGGACTGGTTGGATCTCCTTGCAGTCCAAGGGACTCTCAAGAGTCTTCTCCAACACCACAGTTCAAAAGCAGGTATAGCAATATCCATTTCTGACCAGGGCATTTTTAGATACAATTATTAGGTGCCCTGGGTTTTATACATTGCAATAGCAATAAAATCTATCTTTGGTGATTTAGGACTGAACCAAAAGAATAAAACAGTTTAGAATAACTGAGGTACTTTGAAATTCTATGGCAAGCAGTAAGAATAATTACAGAAGACTCAAAAATAAGTTCATTTTCATTCACAATATTTCTGAAATAAATCATAAATGGTATAAGAAGTCTAGTTGTTTAAATGAGTTTTTTTTTATATATCCTAAGCTAATTTATAAAGTATTATTTATGTATTATTAGTAGCAATATTTAATTACATGTATTTTTATTTTAGTGTATTTGCAGCATACTCTTTTCCTTATATGAAAAGATAAGAAAAAATGTGGAGACATATTTCTGACATTGTATTAAAGTGGCATATCACCTATGTTCTGCCCTGAATGTCATTTTAAGCATACTGAATAAGAAAAATTTGCTTAAAAGAATAATATAGAATGTGACCACAAAGAAAACTGTGATATATATCCTTAATTCTATAGTTCACCTAAGCCATATAGGATATTTGAAGTTAAAGTGGTTTTGGAGCTTGCTCAACTTTGTAATTTAACATTCTGGGATATGTAAATCAAGCAATGTTATTTCTATGTTCCAATTATGTAAATTGTGTATCACTTTCTAATATTCAAGTGCTGTGGTCTTAGAACAATCCATAACTATAAAATCATGAATTCCTTAAGCTCTTTTAATTCTGCATTTTGTTTTTTAAGCACCATCCCTGGGTTTATTCTCAAATTTAAATATATTCATTCAATTTGCTAAATTCTATAGTCAAGAGTCCTACAAAAATCTTATATTTTTCTTCATTTGTGAAATGTGATTATATATTTGTTACCTTTAAGGGCATATAAAATAATAATTCAGGTGCATTAATCATTAGTTCTGTCCTAAGTAACATTGGTGAATTTATCATGTGACTTTGTTTACTGTACAACATAAAATATATTAATAAATGGTTCAAGTAAAGTTATTAATGTTTGCTCAATTACCTGGAAACCCCATATAAACATAAACATATACACACTTATAGAGAAAAATCAGAAGCTCAGCCAAACATTCACATTGTGTATGCTTAAAACTCAGAAATATGTTGGGTTGCTAAGGAAAACATTCAAAATGAATAGGCAGTCAACCAATGTGACACCCTATATCAACAACAGAAAAGACGAAAATCATTTGATCATTTCAATGGATGCAAAGAAAGCATTTGATTCAATATCCATTCAATATAAAAACTCTTATCAAGTGCATATTGAGGAAACATAGTAGAGCATAATAAGACTATTTGTGACAAAACCACAGCTAACATAATACCCAATGATGAGAGCTGAAAGCCTTCCTGCTGAAATCTAGACCAAGACACGGATGCCCACTCTCACCATTTCTATTCAACATAGTATTGCAAGTATTAGCCACAGCAATTAGATAAGAAAAAGAAATAAAAATTACACAAATTGAAAGGGAAAAGGTAAAGTTGTTATGATACGCTGATATTCTATATAGAAAACCTTAAAGACGTCACACCAAAACTACTAGAACTGATAAATGAATTCAGCAAGGTAGCAGGATACAAGATTGACACATAGATATCCATTGCATTTCTTTACACTAATAATGATATACCGGAAAGGGAAAGTAAAAAAAAAAAAAAAATCCATTTTAAAATTACAGCAACAAATACAAAGTACTGAAGAATAAACCTGACCAATGGGGTGAAAGCTTGTATACTGATGATTATGAAATATTGATAAAGGAAATTGAAGATGTTTCCAAGAAATGAAAAGATTTTCTTCAACTGGAAGAATCAATATTGTTAAAATGGCTATATTACTTAAAGCAACCTAGAGATTAATGCAATCCCTATCAAATACATGACATTTTCCACAGAGTTAGTACAAATAATCCTAAAATGTATGTGGAATGATATAAAAGAGTAGAATTGCCAAAGCAATACTGAGAAAAAAAAAAGAACAAAGCTGAAGGCATTGCCATCTCAGACTTCTGTCAATACTACAAAGCTGCAGTAATCAAAACAGACTTATGGATCAACAGAACAGAATAGAGAGCCCTGAAGTAAATCCACACACCTACGATCAATTAATGTTTGACAAAGGAGGCCAGAATATAAAATGGAGAAAAGATCATCTTTTCAGAAAGTGGTATTGGGAAAGCTGGACAACTGTGTATAAATCAAAGAAGTTAGACTACACTCTCACATTATATGCAAAAATAAACACAAAATGGTTCAAAGACTTAACTATAAAATATGACACTATGAACATCCTAGAAGAGAACTTAGGCAAAACATTCTCTGACATAAATCAGAGAAATGTTTCCTTAGGTCAGTCAACCAAGGCAATAGAAATTAAAGCAAAGATAAACAAATGGGACCTAATCAAACTTATAAGCCTTTACACAGCAAAGGAAAGAATAAATAAAATGAAAAGACAACTTATGGAATGGGAAAAAATATTTACAAATGATGAGACCAGCAAGAGCTTAGTTTCCAAAATATCCAAACTACTCATGCAACTCAAATGAAAAAAGAAAAAAGCAAACAAACAACTCATTCAAAAATTATGCAGAAGATCTAAACAGACATTTCTCCAAAGCAGACAGACAGATGATCAATAGACACATGAAAAGATGCTCAGTGTCCTTAATTATTAGACAAATGTAAACAAAAATTATGATGAGGTATCACTTTACACCCCTCAGAATGGCCATTATTAGAAAGTCTACAAATAATAAATGCTGGAGAGGGTGTGGACAAATAGGAACCCTCCTGCATTGCTGGTGGGAGTGTAAATTGGTAGAGTCATTGTGAGAAGAGTATGGAAGTTCCTTTAAAAACTAAAAATAGAGTTACCATATAATCCAGAAATTCTACTCCTGGAGATATATACACAAAAAGCTCTAATTCAAAAAAGATACATGCACCCCAGTGTTCATAGCAGCACTACTGAAAACAGCAAACATATGGAAGCAACCTAAGTTTTCATCAACAGATGGATGGATAGATATGTATACATGCACAATGGAATATTAAAAAAAAAAATGAAACAATGTCGTCTTCAGTAATACGGATGAACTTTAGGAAGTAAGACAAAGATTAATATATGATGTCACTTACATGTAGAATCTTAAAAAAATAAATTTATTTACAAAACAGAAACAGACTCACAAACAGAAAACAAATTTATGGTTATCATAGGGGAAAGGGGGTGAAGGGATAACTTAAGAGTTTGAGATTAGCATATACAAACCATTATATTTAAAATGGATAAACAACAAGATCTTACTATATAGTATAAGGAATTATAATTAATATCTTTTAATAAACTATAAAACCAGAATACCATGAATCTTACCCAGCATCAGATCATATAGGCTTCTGATTCTGAAGCCAGTGATCTTTTCCTAACAACATGGCACTCCTATTCACACCTGAATGATCAGCTCTGCACATTTTGTTTAAAAAAAAAAAAAATCAGCCACATGTGAGATAACACAGATTACTTTAGTACTGTTGTTATTCTTAACAAATGAAAATATGAATATTTTGTTCCACTAAGCTGTCAAAACATAAAATTTGATTAGAAGTACATTTGAAGAAAAATAAACATAATAGTAACAATGTTTCATTCTATCTTCCTCTCTTCTCTTGCTTTCCAGTTTTCTGAAATATCCTCTTCTCATAGCAGTCCTGCAACTTACAAGTATAAATTGACCTTGCTAATTAACCACAACTAATTAAAAAAAAAAAAAAAAAAAAACAGTCAAACACAGAAGTCTGCTTCAACAGAGAGCTTCTGATGATCCAGGGGACATACTGGTGAATTCTGATAACTTGAAAAGGCATCAGTAATCACATTTATGCCACAGAATTTTAATTGAGGAAAAAGTACTTTTCAAGCACATCTGTGGTTTCATGAGTCTTTGTTAATCACGATACATTAACTTACAGGTGTATGGCAGGTTTCATAATCTAGCATATTAGATCTTTTTAAACTTAGAATGAAAGGAAAGCTCATGCTTTAGTATGAACTTTTCTTGCCTCCATTACATATCTGGGGTTATGTGTTGATGGAAATTATAAAGAAAAAAAAACAGTAAAAACAATATCTGACAATAGAAATAAAGCCACATAATTTTCCAACTGCATAGGTCAACAGTCTCTTGAAGGCTTGTTAAAATTATTCATTGTGCTTACAAAGTCAGAGGTCCTAAATCAAAGTTTACTTAGCACTGAAAGTTCATACTTTTAAAATAATTACCAGTTTTACTTCACTTTATCCTTTCTCCCTTCCCTGTACATATTCATTATTATGGTTGTCAATTATCTTAACTGTATGATCTTAATACAGGTAGTTCTACTATTAGCAAATTGCTCAGAAGCCTCTAATAGCTCTCTGGAGAGCACTTGTCTTACCCTATATCTCCCACCTTATTAAAAGGTCACATTAATTATATCACACTCATGGAGAGGAAATCAACACATCAGTCAGAAGAACTCACAATTGTGCTTCAGGTAGAACATAGGAGTGAATCAGATAAATTTAGAGCCCCAAAGTAGTCCATTTACATTTAACTCTTGTAAGTGCAATTAACAAAAGAAAAAATAAATCATGCTTACCCTTATTGGTTTAATTTTTGACAAGTGATATGTGATATAATTTGATGCTTATAGTTGTGAGTAAACTATCAGATGTTCATTTGAAAAAATGCTCATACAATGATTTCAAAAGACTAAGCGTTTCACTGTTGATCAGAGATCCTTCAGTCATCATTTGAATTTCCAGGTAATTATGCACATAAATTGGTTTCTGATTAATCTTCTTTTACTTTCATGTGCTCCAGATTCTTGAGATCACAGCTTAGGAATTAATTCTGAGAAAAGCTGGGACAGTGGCAAAGAAAATCTGTAGGAAAGTGACTGTCTAATTATTAATAATACATCTTACCTGAGTCACTAAAGAGTTTCTATTCATTTTTTCAAATGAATTCTATGTGTCATTGTACAATTTTTCCTACTCAATATTCTTCTACATTAATAAACTATCTCCCATATAAGAGAATTATTCATTGGTTCATTTGAAATAGTACATGCTTTAATGATTTATTGATGGTTTAAATTGAGAATCATGCCCCTAATTTAGAATTATTTTGTATTATTTTGTTCAAATAACAGGCTGTGTATGACTCATGGTTCTAGTAGGAAATAGGTGGCAAACATATTTTAGGACAATTAAAAATTTTTTTGTTAAGTGACCATTGATACAATTGGCAGTTGATGATGAAAACAATAAAGGATAATGCAACCTCCCTGGTGAGGTAGTACGATCTGGACACCTAAGCCCAAAGGGACTGTGGTATAGGGCAGAGAGCAGTTATAGTGACAATGGGCCTATAACACTGACAGCCCCAAAAACTGCATAAAGGAAGCCAAGGAGTGAATATCCTTATCTCTCTCTATTTCCTTCTAACCTTGGCTCCCTTTTTGGCAACACTTTACCAGAAGCAGAAGTCAAAAAGAAACCTCTGATAAACTCCATGTAGGTCAGCTTACCAGGGTGCATAGCAGAGTAGAGAAAGGTTGAAAGTTTATCTAAAGAGTCAAATTAAAGTTGGCAGTTTTCAAAGCTGTATTCATCAATTTCTAATTGTCAGCTGAGATGAAAAAGGACATGATATGGGGAAAATCTGATATTTGCAAAGAGTCAAGGAAGAGGAGAAAATTATGCAAAGTTGCAAGCATTCTTGAAAATAAAAGAAAAATGATTCAGAGAAAGTCACAATTTATAAAGGGGTTACAGATGAGAAAAATAATTTTATACTTGGAAAAGAAGCATATTCAAAATTCTGGATTTTAAGCAAGAATAAAACTTGATATCAAACATACAAACTTGGAATCAAGGTTACTGAGGTAAAGCTCTCTCAAAAGAACCAGTTTCATACTACTCTACTGGGGAAACTTATTAAGTTACTAAATACATGTAAGCCTAATTTTTCTCATCTATTAATTAGTATCTACCAAAGTAAAGGCTTGCTTAGGACTGAGAAGTAAGAAGATGCAAATAAGAGTCCTCAATTTAAGATCCATGTAAAACAGCTCAATTTCAGCTCCATATATATATACATATATGCATATTTAAGTAATTTAAGATAACTTTTCTATACACTGTTACAGAACAGGCTTCTTTCAATACACGTTGCAAACTGAAAAAAGAGCACAATTATCTTTTATCTGAAAATCTAATAATTGCAGGGCATAGCTACTCTAATTTTCACTTCCGTGTAATGAACACTTAATTATATCTTAGATTAAATGATTTACAATTAGTTTTTGATGTATTAAAGAATCTTCTTTATATAATATCTTGAACCCAATTTTAACGGAGATATTATTCATGATAACATACTGTAATAAAGTCTTCATTAATACAAATAGCCATTCAACTTGAAGTATGTATTTCTCCCATAGCCACATAGGCACCAGTGCTGCCCTCTCATTAGTCAAACGCAAACTTGCCACAGAGAAAATTCTACAAAGGAGAAGGAATTCTATTTTCAACTCTTCTGTGTTTGAAGAAAAGGTTATAGCCTCATAGAGTGATTTCTATAAATAATTGTTTCTCCCAATTAAAATTTAAATATTTTATTTTTGACTAGATGGAAAAGCAGATTAACTAAAACATAATTTCTATTTCAATGTTTATTCTCATCAGAGTGCCACTGAACCTGAAATAACTACCACTAGAGTATATCTAGAGATTAAATTACTATTGCTGAGTGAATCTTTTAAACTCAATATGTATTATTGTAGAATAAGCACTCCATTTATACACATTACTGCTAGAAGAGTAGCAACATTTGATACAATTAACTTTCAGTTCTTTCAAAATCATTCTGAATGATTTAACCTTTGAGATATAAGAAAAAGAATTTTGATGACTGATTTAGGGATAATTGGCAATCCACTTCAGAACTCTTGCCTGGAAAATCCCATGGAGGAGCCTGGTAGGCTGCAGTCCATGGGGTCGCGAAGAGTCGGATACGACTGAGCATCTTCACTTTCACTTTTTACTTTCATGCACTGGAGAAAGAAATGGCACCCTACTTCAGTGTTCTTCCCTGGAGAATCCCAAGGACGGGGGAACCTGGTGGGCTGCCATCTATGGGGTCGCACAGAGTCGGACACGACTGAAGCGACTTAGCAGCAGCAGCAGAAGCAAGGAAAAGTTAAAGGAGATGCCGTTTATCCAAGGTAAGGAGCAGTGGCTGCTCTTTGCTGGAGCAGCCATGAAGAGATACCACACAGCCAAGGTAAGAGAAACCCAAGTAAGATGGTAGGTGTTGCAAGAGGGCAGCAGAGGGTAGACACACTGAAACCATACTAACATAAAACTAGTCAATTTAATCACACTAGGACCACTTTCTCTAACTCAATGAAACTAAGCCATGCCCACGGGGCAACCCAAGATGGGCGGGTCATGGTGGAGAGGTCTGACAAAATGTGGTCCACTGGAGAAGGGAATGGCAAACCACTTCAGTATTCTTGCCTTGAGAACTCCATGAACAGTATGAAAAGGCAAAATGATAGGAAACTGAAAGAGGAACTCCTCAGGTAAGTAGGTGCCCAATACACTACTGGAGATCAGTGGAGAAATAACTCTAGAAAGAATGAAAGGATGAAGCCAAAGCAAAAACAATACCCAGCTGTGGATGTGACTGGTGATACAAGCAAGGTCCGATGCCGTAAAGAGCAATATTGCATAAGAACTTGGAATGTCAGGTCCATGAATCAACGCAAATTGGAAGTGGTCAAACAAAAGATGGCAAGGGTGAACCTCGACATTCTAGGAATCAGAGAACTAAAATGGACTGGAATAGGTGAATTTAACTCAGATGACCATTATATCTACTACTATGGGCAGGGATCCCTCGGAAGAAATGGAATAGCCATCTTGGTCAACAAAAGAGTCTGAAATGCAGTACTTGGATGCAATCTCAAAAATGACAGAATGATCTCTGTTCGTCTCAAAGGCAAACCATTCAATATCACGGTAATCCAAGTCTATGCCCCAACCAGTAATGCTAAAGAAGCTGAAGCTGAATGGTTCTGTGAAGACCTACAAGACCTTTTAGAACTAACACCCAACAAAGATGTCCTTTTCATTATAGGGGACTGGAATACAAAAGTAGGAAGTCAAGAAACACCTGGAGTAATAGGCAAATTCGGCCTTGGAATGCGGAATGAAGCAGGGCAAAGGCTAATAGAGTTTTGCCAAAAAAATGCACTGGTAATAGCAAACACCCTATTCCAACAACACAAGGGAAGACTCTACACATGGACATCACCAGATGGTCAACACCAAAATCAGACTGACCATATTCTTTGCAGCCAAAGATGGAGAAGCTCTGTACAGTCAACAAAAACAAGACCAGGAGCTGAATGCAGCTCTGATCATAAACTCCTTATTACCAAATTCAGACTTACATTGAAGAAAGTAGGGAAAACCGCTAGACCATTCAGGTATGACCTAAATCAAATCCCTTATGATTATACAGTGGAAGTGAGAAATAGATTTAAGCGACTAGATCTGATAGATAGAGTGCCTGATGAACTATGGAATGAGTTTCATGACATTGTACAGGAGACAGGGATCAAGACCAACCCCATGGAAAATAAATGCAAAAAAGCAAAATGGCTGTCTGGGGAGGCCTTACAAATAGCTGTGAAAAGAAGAGAGGCAAGAAGCAAAGGAGAAAAGGAAAGATAGAAGCATCTGAATGCAGAGTTCCAAAGAATAGCAAGAAGAGATAAGAAAGCCTTCTTCAGCGATCAATGCAAAGAAATAGAGGAAAAGAACAGAATGGGAAAGACTAGAGATCTCTTCAAGAAAATTAGAGATACCAAGGGAACATTTCATGCAAAGATGGGCTCAATAAAGGACAGAAATGGTATGGACCTAACAGAAGTAGAAGATATTAAGAAGAGATGGCAAGAATACACGGAAGAACTGTACAAAAAAGATATTCACGACCCAGATAATCATGATGATGTGATCACTCATCTAGAGCCAGACATCCTGGAATGTGAAGTCAAGTGGGCCTTAGAAAGCATCACTACAGACAAAGCTAGTGGAGGTGATGGAACTCCAGTAGAGCTATTTCAAATCCTGAAAGATGATGCTGTGAAAGTGCTGCACTCAATATGCCAGCAAATTTGGAAAACTCAGCAGTGGCCACAGGACTGGAAAAGGTCAGTTTTCATTCCAATCCAAAAGAAAGGCATTACCAAAGAATGCTCAAACTACCACACAATTGCACTCATCTCACATTCTAGTAAAGTAATGCTCAACATTCTCCAAGCCAGGCTTCAGCAATACGTGAACTGTGAACTTCCTGATGTTCAAGCTAGCTTTAGAAAAGGCAGAGGAACCAGAGATCAAATTGGCAACATCCGCTGGATCATGGAAAAAGCAAGAGAGTTCCAGAAAAACATCTATTTCTGCTTTATTGACTATGTCAAAGCCTTTGACTGTGTGGATCACAATAAACAGTGGAAAAATCTGAAAGAGATGGGAAGACCAGACCACCTGACCTGCCTCTTGAGAAATCTGTATGCAGGTCAGGAAGCAACAGTTAGAACTGGACATGGAACAACAGACTAGTTCCAAATAGGAAAAGGAGTATGTCAAGGCTGTATATTGTCACCCTGCTTATTTAACTTATATGCAGAGTACATCATGAGAAACGCTGGACTGGAAGAAACACAAGCTGGAATCAAGATTGCCGGGAGAAACATCAATAACCTCAGATATGCAAATGACACCACCCTTATGGCAGAAAGTGAAGAGGAACTAAAAAGCCTCTTGATGAAAGTGAAAGTGGAGAGCGAAAAATTTGGCTTAAATTTCAACATTCTGAAAATGAAGATCATGGCATGCGGTCCCATCACTTCATGGGAAAGAGATGGGGAAATAGTGGAAATAGTGTCAGACTTTATTTTTTTGGGCTCCAAAATCACTGCAGATGGTGATTGCAGCCATGAAATTAAAAGACGCTTACTCCTTGGAAGAAAAGTTATGACCAAACTAGATAGCATATTGAAAAGCAGAGACATTACTTTGCCGACTAAGGTCTGTCTGGTCAAGGCTATGGTTTTTCCTGTGGTCATGTGTGGATGTGAGAGTTGGACTGTGAAGAAGGCTGAGCACCGAAGAATTGATGCGTTTGAACTGTGGTGTTGGAGAAGACTCTTGAGAGTCCCTTGGACTGCAAGGAGATCCAACCTGTCCATTCTGAAGATCAGCCCTGGAATTTCTTTGGAAGGACTGATGCTAAAGCTGAAATTCCAGTACTTTGGCCACCTCATGCGTACAGCTGACTCATTGGAAAAGACTCTGATGCTGGGAGGGATTGGGTGCAGGAGGAGAAAGGGACAACAGAGGATGAGATGCCTGGATGGCATCAGTGACTCAATGGACGTGAGTCTGAGTGAACTCCGGGAGTTATTGATGGACAGGGAGGCCTGGCGTGCTGTGATTCATGGGGTTGCAAAGATTCAGACACGACTGAGTGACTGAACTGAACTGAAGAGAACGTTATATTTTATATGTTGATAGCAACTAATAATGCACAAGAAAGTAAGGAAAACCACTAGGCCTTTTTGGTACGACATATATCAAATCCCTTAATGATTGTATAGTGGGGGGAATGAATAGATTCAAGGGATTAGATCTGATAGACAGGGTGCCTGAACAACTACAGACAGAGATTTGTAACACTGTACGGGAGTCAGTGACAAAAACCATCCCAAAGAATAAGAAATACAAGAAGGCAAAATGGTTGTCTGGGGAGCTTTACAAATATTTGAGAAAAGAAGAGAAGCAAAAAGCAAAGAAGAAAGGGAAAAATATGCTTAACTGAATGCAAAATTCCAGAGAATAGCAAGCAGAGATAAGAAAGCCCTCTTAAGTGAACAAGGCAAAGAAATAGAGGAAACAATAAAATCGGAGAGACTAGAGATTTCTTCAAGAAAATTGAAAATATCAAGGGAAAATGTCATGCAAGAATGGGCATTATAAAGGACAGAAATGGTAAGGATGTGACAGAAGTAGAAGAAATTAAGAAGAGGTGGTAAGAATACACTGAAGAACTATACAAAAATCTCTTAATGATCTTGATAACCATGATGATGTGGTCATTCATCTAGAGCCCAGACATCCTGGAATGAGGTTAAGAGGGCCTTAAGAAGGAATACTATGAACAAAGCTACTGGAGGTGACAGAATTCTAGCTGAGCTATTTCAAATCCTAAAAGATTACGCTGTTAAAGTGCTGCATTCAATGTGTCAGCAAATTTGGAAAACTCAGCAGTGGCCACAGGACTGGGAAATGTCAGTTTCATCCGAATCACAAAGAAGAGCACGGCCAGAGAATGTTCAGACTACCACACAACTGCACTCATTTCACTTGCTAACAAGGGAATGCCTGAAATCCTTCAAGCTAGGCTGCAATAGTACATGAACTGAGAACTTCCAGGTGTACAAGCTGGATTTAGAAAAAAACAGAGAAACTGGAGATGAAATTGCCAACATTCATTGGATCATAGAAAAAGCAAGGAATTTCAGAGAAATATCTACTTCTGTGTCATTGACTACAGTAAAGCCTTTGACTGTGTAGACCACAACAAATTGTAGAAAATTCTTAAAGAGATAGGTATATCAGACCACCTTACCTGTTGTCTGAGAAACCTGCATTTGGATCCAGAAGCAACAGTTGGAACCAGACACAGAACAAGGGACTGGTTTAAAATTGGGAGAGGAGTACATTAAGGTTGTACATTGTCACCTGCCTTGCTTATTGAACTTAAATGCAGGTACACCATGCAAAATTCCAGGCTATATGAATCACAAGCTGGAATCAAGATTGCTGGGGAAAATATCAACAACCTGAGCAACGCAGATGATACCGTTCTAATGGCAGAAAGTGAAGAGGAACTAAATATCTTCTTGATGAAGGTGAAAGAGAAGAGTGAACAAAGAAAAAAAACTGGCTTAAAACTCAACATTCAAAATACTAAGTTTATGGCATCCAGTCCCATCACTTCATGGCAAATAGAAAAGGGGGGGGGGGCGCGGAATGGAAGCAATGACAGATTTTATTTTCTTGGGCTCCAAAATTACTGTGGACTGTGACTGCAGGCATGAAATTAAAAGATACTTGCTCCTTGGAAGGAAAGCTATGACAATCTTAGTGTATTAAAAAGCAGGGACATCACTTTGCTGACAAAGGTTCATATAGTCAAAGCCATGCTTTTTCCAGTGTTCATACACAGATGTGAAAGTTGAACCATAAAGAAGACTGCTGCTGCTGCTAAGTTGCTTCAGTCATGTCCGACTCAGTGCAACCCCATGGACAGCAGCCCACCAGGCTCCTCTGTCCATGGAATTCTCTAGGTAAGAATACTGGAGTGGGTTGCCATTTCCTTCTGCAAAAGAAGACTGAGTGCCAAAGAATTGATGTTTTCTAACTGCGGTGCTGGAGAAGGCTCTTTGTGGTCCCTTGGGCTGCAAGGAGATGAACATAGTTAATCCCAAAAGAAATCAACTCTTTATATTCCTTGGAAGGACTGATGCTTAAGTTGAAGCTCCAATACTTTGGCCACCTGATGTGAAGACAAAACTCACTGGAAAAGACCCTGATGCTGGGAAAGATTGAGGACAGGAGGAGAAAGGGACACTGAGGATGAGATAGTTGCATGGCATCACTGACTCAATGGACATGAGTTTGAGCAAATCCCAGAATATAGCAGAGGAAAAGATAACCTGGTGTGCTGCAGTCCATGGGGTCACAAAGAGTCAGACATGACTTAGCAACTGAACAGGAACAAAAATAATACACAAACACTTGTAAGTAGAGACTCAGGTATGGGTAAACTGCAGCCAAGAAGTAAAGCTTAGTTCTACTGTTCTCTGTTTATTAAACAAAAAATACGAACTGGGTGACCATCAGGAACAAACAGGTCATGAAACAGATTGTTCAATTAAGGGGCTTAGGTTTGACCTTTGTTTACATTTTTCCTATAACAACTATAACATTCAGAAAAATAAAAGTACTGTCTTTTCCAAAGAGGAATTGCATCAGTTCAGTTCAGTCCAGTTCAGTTCTTTTCCATCACTCAGTCGTGTCCGACTTTTGCGACCCCATGAATCGCAGCACGCCAGGCCTCCCTATCCATCACCAACTCCCAGAGTTCACTCAGACTCACGTCCATCGAGTCCGTGATGCCATCCAGCCATCTCATCCTCGGTCGTCCCCTTCTCCTCCTGCCCCCAATCCCTCCCAGCATCAGAGTCTTCAATGAGTCAACTCTTCGCATGAAGTGGCCAAAGTACTGGAGTTTCAGCTTTATCATCATTCAATCCAAAGAAATCCCTGGGTTGATCTCCTTCAGAATGGACAGGTTGGATCTCCTTGCAGTCCAAGGGACTCTCAAGAGTCTTCTCCAACACCACTGTTCAAACGCATCAATTCTTCGGTGCTCAGCCTTCTTCACAGTCCAACTCTCACATCCATACATGACTAAGGAAAAACCATAGCCGTGACTAGACAGACCTTAGTCGGCAAAGTAATGTCTCTGCTTTTCAATATGCTATCTAGGTTGGTCATAACTTTTCTTCCAAGGAGTAAGCGTCTTTTAATTTCATGGCTGCAATCACCATCTGCAGTGATTTTGGAACCCCAAAAAATAAAGTCTGACACTGTTTCCACTGTTTCCCCATCTCTTTCCCATGAAGTGATGGGACCGGATGCCATAATCTTTGTTTTCTGCATGCTGAGCTTTAAGCCAACTTTTTCACTCTCCTCTTTTACTTTCTTCAAGAGGCTTTTTAGTTCCTCTTCACTTTCTACCATAAGGGTGGTGTCATCTGCATATCTGAGGTTATTGATATTTCTCCCGGCAATCTTGATTCCAGCTTGTGTTTCTTCCAGTCCAGCGTTTCTCATGATGTACTCTGCATATAAGTTAAATAAACAGGGTGACAATATACAGCCTTGATGTACTCCTTTTCCTATTTGGAACTAGTCTGTTGTTCCATGTCCAGTTCTAACTGTTGCTTCCTGGCCTGCATACAGATTTCTCAAGAGGCAGGTCAGGTGGTCTGGTATTCCCATCTCTTTCAGAATTTTCCAGTTTATTGTGATCCACACAGTCAAAGGCTTTGGCATAGTCAATAAAGCAGAAATAGATGTTTTTCTGGAACTCTCTTGCTTTTTCCATGATCCAGTGGATGTTGCCAATTTGATCTCTGGTTCCCCTACCTTTTCTAAAGCCAGCTTGAACATCAGGAAGTTCACAGTTCACGTATTGCTGAAGCCTGGCTTGGAGAATGTTGAGCATTACTTTACTAGAATGTGAGATGAGTGCAATTGTGTGGCAGTTTGAGCGTTCTTTGGCATTGCCTTTCTTTTGGATTGGAATGAAAACTGACCTTTTCCAGTCCTGTGGCCACTTCTGAGTTTTCCAAATTTGCTGGCATATTGAGTGCAGCACTTTCACAGCATCATCTTTCAGGATTTGAAATAGCTCTACTGGAATTCCATCACCTCCACTAGCTTTGTCTGTAGTGATGCTTTCTAAGGCCCACTTGACTTCACATTCCAGGATGTCTGGCTCTAGATGAGTGATCACACCATCGTGATTATCTGGGTCGTGAAGATCCTTTTTGTACAGTTCTTCCGTGTATTCTTGCCATTTCTTCTTAATATCTTCTGCTTCTGTTAGGTCCATACCATTTCTGTCCTTTATTGAGCCCATCTTTGCATGAAATGTTCCCTTGGTATCTCTAATTTTCTTGAAGAGATCTCTAGTCTTTCCCATTCTGTTCTTTTCCTCTATTTCTTTGCATTGATCGCTGAAGAAGGCTTTCTTATCTCTTCTTGCTATTCTTTGAAACTCTTCATTCAGATGCTTCTAACTTTCCTTTTCTCCTTGGCTTTTCGCTTCTCTTCTTTTTACAGCTATTTGTAAGCCTCCTATCGGGAAGGGGTTGTTGGAATTTCGGTACAGCTTTTAAGTTCAAGGATTTTGGATAGAGCCTACTTTGGTTTGATTTCAGGTATAACACTCACTCTTTTGATGTTGGGCTTTAATTTTTCAGTGTTTATATGGGAGACAATGGTATTATGGTATTTTGTCAATATCATTGTTTTTTTACGGAAAGTCAATAGATTTTAATCAAAATATAATAACAATATTTACAGAGCTTTCATAATTCCACTCATAGTTCTAAGTATTAATACCTATATTTAGCACTTTTGCTTATATAAATTATACATATGTACATATATATATTATTTTTAAAGGCTTATGGCTGTGACTAGAACTGTGAGTGTTGTTTATACAGACATTGTGTTGTTTAGTTGCTCTGTTTTGTCTGATTCTTTTGTGACCGCATGGACTGTAACTGGTCAGGCTCATCTATCTAAGGAAGTCTCCAGGCAAGAATACTGAAGTGGGTATCCATTCCCTTCTCCAAGAGATCATTCCAACCCAGAGATAGAATTTGGGTCTCCTGCATTGCAGATGGATTCTTTATCAGCTGAGCCACCAGGGAAATGCAGAAACAAACAAACAAAAGCATTGTAAATTAAAAACTTCACCATGAGCCAAATCTATGCACATATTTGTGACTACTCTTTAAAATATGTTGTTAAAAATAAAGACAAAGCAAACACATCCAAATTCGGTAGCTTTTAGATAAATTGTAGGTGATTTTATTACATTAATTTTACTAAACTCTCTATCTTGGTTATAGTTATTTCATAATTATAGCTAGTGCTTAAGGGAATGAAAATATTCACAGCTAGTTTTCAATTCTATAAAACTTTTAGACATTTCACCCAAGATACTAGAAGATACCCAAATAATTTTCATTAAATATGAACTCTTCACCAATGGTGAATCCTCCATTGTCTATTTTTTCCCTCATTAGTTAGAGAATCAAAATTCTTCACTGGTTTTATTTACCCTCTCATTTTCCATATTTCCAGCATTGTTTTCTAAATGACATTATTGATTGAATTTATACTTAAAAATTGATGAAGACTAGAGTAGTGGTCAGAGAAGGCAATAACAACCCACTCCAGTACTCTTGCCTGGAAAATCCCACGGACAGAGGAACCTGCTAGGCTGCAGTCCATGGGGTGGCTAGGAGTCGAACACGACTGAGCGACTTAACTTTCACTTTTCACTTTCATGCATTGGAGAAGGAAATGGCAACCCACTCCAGTGTTCTTGCCTGGAGAATCCTAGGGACCGGGGAGCCTGGTTGGCTGCCGTCTATGGGGTCGCACAGAGTCGGACACAACTGAAGCGACTTAGCCGCAGCAGAGTAGTGGTCAAAAGAAAAATAATAAGTGGAAGTTGGTGATTCCAAATCACAGAAAGCACATGTAAATGTGATTTTCAGAATAAGACTGTAGGAATGTTTCAGAATAAGACTGTAGTGAGAAAAAAATATAGTATATGGGTCCTATTCCTGGAGAATTATTTCCCAGGATACAAATGGAGGCTTTTGGGGAAGTTTCAAGGGACAAGAAAAGATGCTGAGAAAGAGAGAAGGAAGTTGACTTAAACAGGACTTTCCACAGGGCAGTGGTGAAAAGAAATCTGAATGAACTAGTTTTCTTTATCATTACAATAATCTTATAAAGGTAGCAGAGTGAAGTGACTAAACTTAGGGTCTAAAAACTGTTGCATCGTTTTAATCCCGAATTCACTGTCTTGCTGTGTTACGTAGGAAATTTAACTCCTGCAGTAGTTTTCTCACTCATGTGGTGAGTACAGTGATTGAAGTCTATATTCCTTTATCTGCCATTCCAAAATCAAAACAATTCTGTAATTAAAATCTTTTTCTTATTCAGCAGCAAAAAGAGACCCAAGCTGAACTTACTTGGAGGCAAGACCTGGAAAATTACTGGGAGCCTGTTTAAAATCTTAATTTATTACACTTGATGAGGCAGTTCAGGTTTCACTGCATAAATATTAATATGACAATTATTATCTGTTCCACTTTTATAGAAATAAATTCTAAGATTTAGAGTATAATGCATCAGTTCAGTTCACTTCAGTTCAGTCACTCAGTCGTGTCCGACTCTCTGCGACCCCATGGACTGCAGCATGCCAGGCTTCCCTGTCTATCACCAACTCCTGGAGTTTAACCAAATCCATGTCCATTGAGTCAGTGATGCCATCCAACTATCATCCTCTGTCATTCCCTTCTCCTCCCGCCTTCAATCTTTCCCAGCATCAGGGGCTTTTCAAATGAGTCAGTTCTTCATATCAGGTGGCCAAAGTATTGGAGTTTCAACTTCAACATCAGTCCTTCCAATGAATATTCAGGACTGATCTCCTTTAGGATGGACTGGTTGAATCTCCTTGCAGCCCAAGGGACTCTCAAGAGTCTTCTCCAACACCACAGTTCAAAAGTATCAATACATCTGTACTGACTTATATAAGAGGTCTCTCAAACTTCACATTCTATCAGTTTATGTTGCCTCCCAGGAGAAACTGATACAGAAATGAATTAAACTACCTATGTTAATTAGCTAAGATTGGAAATTTATGTAATTATCCCTTCTCTTTTCAAACTCATAAAAATGTATGCAATTTAAACATTATTCAAAAAATGAAATAAAATTACTGTAAGAGTTTATGTTTGGTTTAGAAAGTCATGTATTAAACTAAATAGCATAAATGTTCCATTTTACTTGCTTAGTTGTCCTAAAATTTACTCATATTTACTTTTTATTAAATAATAAATAGATAATCCTATACTTATTATTTCTATAATTTGTACAAAATTTAATGTGAATATTCTTAACTGTGTATGTGTGGTCATTTTTATTTGAGAAATGAATGAACTACATTAAGCAAACTAAATCTGAAAGGAAATATTAATATTAAGGAGCTGTTTGACACATTTGGTGTGATATGTATTCAAAGATATAAAATTTCAGTTTATGTATTCTTGAAGATTATATTTAATTATTTATTATTTTCTCACTATGTGGTAGTTTTTAATAAAACACTTTACATGAAAAGATTAGTAATTTTTTAAAAGTTTTACAAAAGTTTTTTTCCCTCAAATAAACTCCCTTAATGGAACAAAGATATTCAGGTTAATAAATCATTCCACTGAATTTAGTAAAATATTAGAAATTAAAGTATTTTTAAAAGATACACTAACTTGTACTGTTTGCAATTTGAAAAAAAAGCAAATATATTACCTTACTTTATTTGTACTCTAATTATAATTCTAATCTGTCTTATTACTAGGTAGTAGTTTCTTTCCAGAAGAGATCATTCAAACTGAGGCCAGGTAAATATTTCAATCACCTCAGTTCTAATATAAAAAATAAAAATCCTGACATTTAAAAATGGAAATATTTAATCTTGATAATAGCAAGGTATTGAAATGTCATTTCAGAATGCTTCAATCATGACAGCTACCCCAGATTAACTGTGACTATTTTTCTTTAATTTAATATAGTTATCTGTGGAGAAAATATCATTTAAAATTTTTGCAGTTTATTTTACTTAAACTTAATTTAAAAGATATGTATACTCTTTAAAAATATTAAAACTAAAATATTGTTTCTTTATCATTATATTTGTTTAATGTGTTGTTTGTTTGTTTTTTTTTTCCCTATAGGATACTGAATATTTTGAACTTAAAAATGTACTAATGAAACAAGTCATTACTTTCAGGGCTATAATATCTGTATCAAGTAGGTGCTTTTAATGGGATCTATAAATATATATGTCATAAATTTTGTACAAAATATATAATACATTTGAAAATCCAGATGTTAATTCAATAGAATAATAGAGAAAATATACTGTAATTAAAGTATTCTCTGACTCATTCTAATTTCAAACTTTTAACTGTGGTTTCCAAGTACTGGTAGTATTTTTATGAAGTTAATGTCTTAGCTAAACCCAATGTGATTAGAGTAATATTTTCCTGATATTTAGATAGCATAGATTTCTCTTTTGTTCTTTTTATATTTCAATAATAAAAAAGTTTAAAGTGTATACTGATATTGCTTGTAAAATAAGATGACTATTAATCTCCTCATTAACAACGAAAATATACTTGAAAGAAAATAAATCAGTAAACCTTTTAAAACATTTAGTCAAATAAAGAAGAATTCCAAATTTAAAGTACAAGAATATTATAAGGTTTTCTTATGGTTTTAAAAATAAATTTTCTTAGGCATAAAGTTAGAGGTCATTTAACTTTGTCAAGGTCTAGAATTTTATTCTTGAACATATTTGAAACTAACTCATAACTTTGAGTGTCCATCAAATTTTCACAAGAGACATGATTTGAAATCACCTGTCATAATAATAGGTATTTATTAAAATGAATTTGGATAGCTTCTTTAATTTTAGATTTATTCCTTGTCTCCAACTTCCAATGTTTTACATCACTCCTTCACCTCTTTCTATTTTTGAGAGCACATGGTTTTGTCATGGTCAAATATGAAAGTATTATTAGCCTTCCCAAGAAGATTTCTTTCTCTGAAAAGTTAGAACATTTTTAAAGAAAATCATCAGATTTCAAAATCTCTTTATTAAAAGAAATTCTGAAATAGAATTTAGGGGTTATAATATGCATTACCGTTATTTGCTGAATATTTTCTGTTTGTCCTTTCTGATCCTCTCTTTACCCTTCATTTTTCATGTGACCCAGGCCACTGACCTTTCTGCAAGACATCACTGAGCTTTCTGCACTTGGACTCTCATTCAGTTCAGTTCGGTCGCTCAGTTGTGTCCGACTCTTTGCAACCCCATGAATCACAGGACACCAGGCCTCCCTATCCATTACCACTCCCGGAGTTCACTCAAACTCATGTGAATGAGTCAGTGATGCCATCCAGCCATCTCATCCTCTGTCGTTCCCTTCTCCTCCTGCCCCCAATCCCTCCCAGCATCAGGGTCTAAAACCAATACAATACTGTAAAGTAAAATAATAGTAATAGTAAAAAAAGAAAAACAAAAGATTTAATCAGTGGAAACAACCAGTAGATTAGAGAATGAAATAGTAAAGCCAGAATACCAGGACCCTTTCCTACTTGTTGCCGTGGATTTCTATGCCACTCTACCTGAAGTGACATCTAGTGTCAGATGGCACTTCCCATATGGCTACCCTCTCTAGCTCATATGACTACCCTTTCACCTCCCTCAGGGCTTACATGTTGACTCAGCTGGTAAATAATCCACCTGCAATGCAAGAGACCTGAGTTCGACCCCTGGGTTGGGAAGATCCCTTGGAGAAAGGAAAGGCTACCCACTCCAGTATTCTGGCCTGTAGAATCCCATGAACTGGATAGTCCACGGTGTCGCAAAGAGTGGACACGACTGAGTGATTTTCACTTTCACTTTCTTTTCACCTCCTTCTGCTCCCTGTTGTTGCTAATATCAATATTTGGCTATATGTTGTTGATAAGCTCATCTGCATCTTTGAAAGAAGTTTAATTATCTGACTTTTTATCAATTATTCTGTTTCATGGGCAGTCATTTTCTGAGAAGCTTTATTATTGAAACTACCAAAGAAAACCTGTATTGTGTTATAAAATAAAGTAAAATAAGTAAAAATTTGCACGAGTTAATTTTACATGCCAGCCAACAAACAATAAAAAATATATACATGCTTTTTATATTTTAGGTTGAGGGAATATTATAACTTGTAAATTTGAATTAAGAAAGTAGATCCAGAGTTTTTGTTCGTCTGTTTTTTTTCTTTTTGAGAGCAAGTTATCCTGGCTTTGCAAGAGTATTGAATATTTTGTTTTGTCTTCCAAATATAAATTTGGCCATCTTGTGTATTTCTCTGCACCCTGAAAGACTGACACAGCCTTCGTACATCATCTGTGCTCCCCTGACCTCTGGCTTCTAGTTGATATTGGTCAATGAATGGCATCAAGAAGAGATGCAAAGAAATGAGGAACGGTAACTCAGTATTCATTCTTGTTGCTCTGCCCCTCTTCTTCCTCAGCCATAAAGACAGTGGCATTGCCTCAGTATAGTTGATGCTGGGAGCTTCATCATCTTTTTGTGGGTTCCTTAAATCTAAGCACATTTCTGTGGCCATGTTCTCAGTAAACATTATTCAGTTACCAGTTTGTGTGTGCCATGAAGTTCCCTCCAGGATTTTGAGCAATTTAGCACCTGACTCAGTTACAAATTGACAAAAATCAAAAAAAGAAAAAAACAAAAAACAATGCACCATATATTAAAGTAATTGTCTTCCTTTTTTTTAGTAACCAAGTTCAGTTCAGTTCAGTCACTCTGTCGTGTCTGACTCTTCACAACCCCATGGATCACAGCATGCCACACCTCCCTGTCCATCACCAACTCCTGGAGACTGCTCACACTCATCTCCATCGAGTCAGCGATGCCATCGAACCATCTCATCTTCTGTCGTCCCCTTCTCCTCCTGCCTTCAATCTTTCCCAGCATCAGGATCTTTAGAATGAGTCAGTTCTTCCCATCAGGTGGCCAAAGTATTGGAGTTTCAGCTTCAGCATCAGTCCATCCACTGAACACTTAGGACTGATCTCCTTTAGGATGGACTGGTTGGATCTCCTTGCAGCCCCAGGGACTCTCAAGAGTTTTCTCCAACGCCAAAGTTCAAAATCATCAATTCTTCAGGGCTCTTTCTTTATAGTCCAACTCTCACATCCATACATGACTACTGGAAAAACCATAGTTTTGACTAGATGGACTTTTGTTGGCAAAGTAATGTCTCTGCTTTCTAATATGCTGCCTATGTTGATCATAACTTTCCTTCCAAGGAGTAAGCGTCTTTAAATTTCATGGCTACAGTCAAATTGTGCAGTGATTTTGAGCCCAAAAAACAAAGTCAGCCAATTTTTCCACTCTCCATCTATTTGCCATGAAGTGATGGGACCAGACGCCATGATCTTATTTTTCTGAATGTCGAGCTTTAAGCCAACTTTTTCACTCTCCTCTTTCTCTTTCATCAGGAGGATCTTTAGTTCCTCTTTGCTTTCTGCCATAAGGGTGGTGTCATCTGCATACCTGAGGTTATTGACATTTCTCCTGGCAATCTTGATTCCAGCTTGTGCTTCATCCAGCTCAGGGTTTCTCATGATGTACTCTGAATATAAATTAAATAAGCAGGATGACAATATATAGCCTTGACATACTCCTTTTCCTATTTGAAACAAGTCTGTTGTTCCATGTCCAGTTCTAATGTTGCTTCCTGAACTGCATACAGATTTCTCAAGAGGCAGGTCAGGTAGTCTTCATTCCCATCTCTTTCAGAATTTTCCACAGTTTATTGTGATCCACACAGTCAAAGGCTTTGGCACAGTCAATGGGGCAGAAATAGATGTTTTTCTGAAACTCTTTTGCTTTTTCCATGATCCAGCAGATCATCATGACAATTTGATCTCTGGTTCCTCTGCCTTTTCTAAAACCAGCTTGAACATCTGGGAGTTCATGGTTCATGTATTTCTGAAGCCTGGCTTGGAGAATTTTGAGCATTACTTTACTAACATGGGAGATGAGTGCAATTGTGCGGCAGTTTGAGCATTTTTGGCATTGCCTTTCTTTGGGATTGGAATGAAAACAGACCTTTTGCAGTCCTGTGGCCACTGCTGAGTTTTCCAAATTTGAAGGCATATTGATTGAATTACTTTCACAGCATCATGTTTTAGGATTTGAAATAGCTCAACTTGAATTCCATCACGTCCACTAGCTTTGATCATAATGCTGCTTCCTAAGGCCCACTTGACTTCCAGGATGTCTGGCTCTAGGTGAGTGATCACAACATCGTGATTATCTGGGTTGTGAAGATCTTTTTGTACAGTTATTCTGTGTATTCTTGCCAAGTAGCAAATTTTAAATTTTAAAAATGAACACATTTTCTATAATCTAGTCATAAATAGAAATCTAGAAGTTTAATTTTAACCTTCAAATTACCTTGAATCTAATATGCAACAAAGTTAATATTATAAATTTCAAACAACAAAACATTTAGGCAAATAAAAACCAAAACAGAGGGTTCATATCAAGAGGGTTGAGAGCCAGGGAGATTGTCTAGTATGTCTGAGGAAGACTTAGCTTATACTTAGTGTCAAGATTAAATTAGTAAAACTTTCCCCATTCACTAAAAAAAAAAAAAAAAAAGGCCCTTAGACAATCTGTTTTATGGCCACTCATTCCTATCACAATATTATTTTAATTTGGTAGGTAATACGAAAAATATTGTGTATAATTTAAAACATTTTCAGGCTAACATATTTGCTGAAGTCAAATGTTGAATTTGTTCAGGTAAAGAGGCAAGAAAGTTGTTTGAGATTACATACAAGTTCTCTTTTGACATATACGAGTCTATAACAGGGAAAGTGAAAGAAAGTGAAGTCTCTCATCTGTGTCTGACACTTTGTGACCCTATGGACTGTAGTCTGCTGGGCTCCTCCGTCCATAGGATTTTCCAGGCAAGAGTACTGGAGTGGGTTGCTATTTTTTTCTCCAGAGGATCTTCCTGACCCAGGGACTGAACCCAGGTATCTCACATTATAGGCAAATGCTTTACCATCTGAGCCACCAGGGAAGTCACCATATCAGGGAAAGGCATCGGTAAATATATATTTTATGACAGACACTTAAAATTTCTATTGAAACTTATCCTTTTATGAAATTTTGGCATTCATCACAAATTACTGCATGCCTAAGGAGGTGACAAAATTATTTTTTTTAACTAGAAATTAATAAAATGAAATTATGCTAACATATATATTTACTTATGCCTTTCCCTGTTATATGTTGGCATAATTTTTATTTTACTTCATAAAAGGATGTTTCAATAGAAATTTTAAGTGTCTGCCATAAAATTTCTGAGAATAGAGTAGAATTTTAGTGAATATAAACTAATATTGTGTTTGGTTTGTCATTAAAACATACCAAATGTAGTGGGTTTGTGATTTAAAACCCAGACCCATTTACAAACCAGTCATAAACTTCAACACTACACCATATAAACTTTCTATTTATTATCCTTTATAAACACAAAAGATAAAACTATGAAAACAAAGACTGAATAACTTTAATATCTTTCCCATAGAAATGTTTGTCTGTACTTTCTATTCTGTTCTTATGGAAATTGTCTGCCAGTGATCATGGCCATGGGCGTCCCAGGTGGCTCAGCAGTAAAAAACGCATGCCAATTCAGGAGATGTGTGTTTGATCCCTGGGTTGGAAAGATCAAGGAAATGACAACTCACTCCAGTATTCTTGCCTGGGAAATCCTATGGGCAGAGAAGCCTGACAGAGGAGCCTGGCAGGGTTTCAAAGAATCAGACACGACTTAAGTGACTGGGCACACACTCACACACGATCATGACCATAGAGACCATTTGGGTTTGTTAACAATTTCATCTAGTAACCTTTGGTAATCCAGTCATATGACTGAAGAAGAATCAGTGCTCCTGATTTAACTCAGGAATAATTGTAATTGTGACAGTACCCTTTGCCACATTATATTTAGTAAATGCCTTAAAATTTTTGAAGGATGTCAAAATATATCAATCTTTTTAAATACAAAACTTCTGTCAAGGACTAAGAATGTAATGGTTAAGGAGATGAGTTCTTGAAGTTATATAACAAATTGCCTCCACTTGTTCAATTTTAAAAGATGTAGGAGTATATCTTTAGATGGAATTCATTAGTACATCTTAAAATTAAATACTACCATTGTCCTACCTGAAAAAGAGATTTTATTTCTGGCATTTTTTTCTTTTTTTAGATATATAAAATAAGTCATGAATTCTACCATACATTAAAAAGTTTTAAGTTTTAGGAAGGACCATACTTAATGAGGGCTTCCCTAGTGTCTCAGATGGTAAAGAATCTGCTCGCAATGCAGGTAGACCTGGATTCCATCCCTGTGTCGGGAAGATTTCCTGAAGAAGGAAACGCCTCCACACTCCAGTATTCTTGCCTAGAGAATCCCATGGACAGAAGAGCCTGGCAGGTTGCAGTCCATGGGGTCACAAAGAGTCTGACATGACTGAGTGACTATGGGACTAAGACATACACACACACAGACACACACACACACACACACACACACACACACACACACACGGAGACATAATAAATAAAGGACCATCCTTTAGGAAGGATGATCTATGGTAACATAGAACACTTCAAAAATATCTAATTTTATATTTTATATAGATAAGTGTGTGGGTTACCAATTTATTGCCTTTAAGCTCCTAAATTACTCTTTAATTTTGCCTCTAAAATGAATTTAGCCCTATGTTTTTCTTTGCCAGCTGACAGTGAAGCTGTCAGTGGCGAGCACTCGTGAGATACTAGAAGAAAATAATTTTGCTTCTCGGTTCTGTGGTTCTGTGCACCATTGGCATGTCTTTGAAATTCTGTACGGCTTTCCTCCTGGACCTGGTTCCCTAGTCCTACCGCTTTTGCAGTACTTTTCGGCCAGCAGTACCCTGGGACTAGCCTGTACCCTGATTCAGGCAGTTTTAAAAAAAGGGCTTCCAGCCTGCTCCTGCAGTGCTTGCAGCTTCTCCAGCTCAGGGCTTCAGCACTCTCCCCGCAGGCAGTAGGCGGGGCTGCTATCAGTTTGGAGGGAAGTAGGCGGAGTTCTCATGGGGTGGGTGGAGTTTTTGCTCAAGGCTCCTGAGTGCAGTGCTGGGCATAGTTTTTCTGCGCAAGGCCGCCGCCGCCATCTTGAATTGTTTCCTGCTTAGCGTTTCTACAGGGTCCTGAGCTAACATGGCACTGCAGCTGTTCCACACAAAGACCTCAGGTCTGAGGTGCCAGGGTGGAGTCAAGGCCTCTGCACACCACACCCTGTGAGCAGGTGAGACTAGGTTAAGCAACAAACGAGAAGACTCTGTCCGACTCTGTGCGACCCCATGGACGGCAGCCCACCAAGCTCCTCTGTCCCTGGGATTCTCTAGGCAAGAATACTGGAGTGGGTTGCCATTTCCTTCTCCAATGCATCAAAGTGAAAGTGAAGTGACTTAGTAGTGTCTGACTCTTCGGGACCCCGTGTACAGTAGTAACCAGGCTCCTCCATCCATGGGATTTTCCAGGCAAGTGTACTGGAGTGGGTTGCCATTGCCTTCTCTGGAAAATGGTTAGACTTTATTTTATTACACACATTCTAT
The DNA here is from genome assembly GCF_023091745.1 of Budorcas taxicolor. Taxonomy (NCBI): domain Eukaryota; kingdom Metazoa; phylum Chordata; class Mammalia; order Artiodactyla; family Bovidae; genus Budorcas; species Budorcas taxicolor. The sequence goes on along the minus strand of NC_068929.1, from coordinate 47,943,622 downwards.
TTTTATTTCCAGGAATTATTAATAGGCTTTGCAGGTGACACTGTTGGTTCTGTTTCTCTGGAGAATCCTAATTATGGGAGGTGGGGGTGGGGTGGGGTGGGAGCTTTTTCTTAAATGTGACACGAGCTATACATTTTGGGAGGTGCTGTCCAATCCATGTGTGTCCTGAAGGGTTAGGCGTAACAAACCCATAACAGAGCTGTGAGGTAGTGAGGAAAATAAACATCTCAGCCTTTTCCTCTACCTGCCCTCTGCTCAGCTGCTGAATCCTGTGACTGAACAAGACAAGAAGCCAGAGCAGCAGTCCCAGGGATTATAAATAAAATTTATTCTATCTTAATACAACCTGAAAAAGAGAAGGAAGATTGGAGCTTGGTTCTGGAGAATATCCATCCCAGTGCCTAAGCCTGGTTGTCCCTCCATCTCTGTAGTTTGAGTCATTTTGTACAGTCAGATTCCTGTTTCAGAAAGAAAAATGATGAGTATTGCATGCACCACATTTAATTGTAACAGCTTTGCAATGCTAGATTTTCCCTAATGCCTCAGAGCAGATACCGCTTATTCATATATATTCTTTCTAGTTAATCTGTGATGGAGAGTTTCCATTGAGGCTGATAGTGCCCGTCCCCCACCTGGTATCTGTGTCTTTCCGAGTTAACTGAATCTCATGTGTAAGATATTGCAGAAATGCCAGATTTAACTCAGGAACAATCATCAAAACTGGGGGATGAGAGTAAGAGATAAACACTCCAATTAACCTGTTACTGAAAACATCCTGAGGTTCATTCTTCGCGGCTCCTCATAGGACTCCCAGAGAATTTAACCGTAATTGCTGATGGCAGCAATATTTTTATTTAAGGTATAAATAAATGGAATTGTTTGTCTGTCAAAATTTTTCCTCTACCTTACTTGAGCTTCATAAATTTACCTCTCAGAACACTGCCTAAACTTACCTCTTTGTCTCAGGTTCTACTCTTGAAGGAACCAAAGTCAAGGGACTGGGTACCAAAAGTAACTTAAGATTTTCAGAGTGACATTCAGAAATTGAATCATTCCACATACAGATAACAAGAGCCCCACTATTGGTATTAAGTGGCTTGGTGATAGTCTATGGGTTTCTGAAATAACAGTTACTGAATCTCCTACTCGGGGAAGATTGGGATGAAGTATAAGGAAAAAATAGGATGTACTGGCTTATTTACCATATCGAGCATTTGAAAGCTATGGGACCTTTGAATCTATAAGAATCTATATACACACATTATATAAAAATAGGTAACTAATAAGAACTTACTGAGAGCACAGGGAACTCAGTACTCTGTGATGACCTATATGGGAAAAGAATCTAAAATCGAGTGGCTATATGTATTTGTAAAACTGATTCACTTTGCTGTACACCTAAAACTAGCACAACCTTGTAAATCAGCTGTACTTCAATAAGAATGAAAAAAATAAAAGAGGAGATCAAAGTAAAAAAGAAAAAAAGAAAAAAAGAAAAACGGAATCGTGGTAATGGTAAATAGTCAAAGCTGTTTTAAAGAATACGGTCTATTTAATTTGCCCTTACCATAGATTCTTCTTTTTTTTTTTTTTTCCTTTGAGTTAGTAACATGGATTCTGCTCATTACATAACCAAAAAGTAGCAAAAGCTGGAGACCAAACAGTGGATGTCAGCTAACATAATGGAAAAACATGATCTGAAAAGCGATTGAAGGGAAGACTTGCTTCTTTTCAGGATGAACTCTGTTATACTGCTATATGTTCATATAATAAATCTTACCCTAAACTTTTCCTTTAAAGAGATCCAAGAATACCTACCAGACCAACTGTACAATAAAAAAATGTCATATATGTCAATATCTGTTGAATATAAGTTATGATCAGACTTAGAATCAAAATAACCTGAAATGTTATTATTTTCATTTATAGTTGGGACCTACTAAATAACTGATTAAAAAAAAATACCCCATGTCATGGCCATCTCACAAAAAATACAGTGGATTCATGGATTAATTCTATGGTCATCTGTGTGGCTTCTGAGTTGAGTTAAAATTGGCAGTAAATCATTGCACCATCACAGCTCTCTAACTGTGGGAAAAATGTCAGTATTGTAAGAATGTTGATTAAAAGTTCCTGAAATCACCTCACTCAGCCATATACTAAGTGGGATAGTAGGAATTGCTACTCTGAAATATTTAAAAGATACCCTGGTAGTCTGCATGATGTTAATATTCAATCAATATGGTGCCGGTAAAAGTTACACAGATCATGTTGAATGACAGCAAAAATGTTAGTCTCTCAGTTGTGTCTGACTCTTTGTGACCCCATGGACTGTAGCCCACTAGGGTCCTCCGTCCATGGAATTCTCCAGGCAGGAATACTTGGCATGGGTAGCCAGTCCCTTCTCCAGAGGATCTTCCCAACCCAGGGATCAAACCCAGGCCTCCCACATTGCAGGCAGATTCTTTACCATCTGAATCACCATGGAGGCCTTGAATGACAGTGGGCTATTCCAAAGTTATCCAATTATAGTCCAAATTGTAGCTGTTATATCAAATATTGCATTTTTAATAAACAGATTAAAACAGCCACTAGCATTTAGTAATTTCATCTTTTCCATCCTCATCACAAAAGTCCATCAAAAAGAGGTCACTCACATTCACAAGGACTTTCCTGGTAACTCAGCTAGTATAGAATCCACCTGCAATGCAGGAGATCTGGGTTCAATCCCTAGGTTGGGAAGATGCCATGGAGGAAGGCCAGGCAACCCACTCCAGTATTCTTGCCTGGAGAATCCCCATGGCCAAAGGAGCCTGGGGCGCTGCAGTCCATGCTGTAACAAAGAGTTGAAAACTACTGAGAGATAAAGCACAGAACATACACAAAGGAAAAATCGTAGTATGTGTCTACTTTCTGGACCCTGGCTGAGGTTATCTCCCATATCTCCATTTCAGTATATAATCTGGAGGGACCATAGTTATTTTTATATTCTTTAAAATATCATGGAAGTCTGTTATTAAATTTGTGTTGCTAGTTAGGCATGATATACAGGAAGTGTAAAGTATCTGGATGTCCTGTTTAGACACAGGCATGCAAGATCATATGAGATAACACCAAATTTTGGCAGTCTGTTATATTGGTAAAGATTTTCAGAGTCCAGTGATATATACCCTGAAAAATAGCCCATCTTGTACACCTTACCTCTAAGAAAGAGACTCAGTTGTTGGCACCTGCAAATTGTAAAAGTAGTATATAGAACACTTGGAAAAATTGCCCCATACAATCTAACGAGTCACTTAAAAGAATTTCATATTCAAATAGGTCTCAAAAATAAAAGGCATCTCTGCAGTAGAGCCAGGCAGGGTCTGGTGTAACTTTCAATGCACTCAGGCCATATGACTCAGCTGCTAAAATTATGCTGTAAGTACTCAATGTAGGTAACTGTATCTGTGAGGCAGCTCTATAGGAGAATCATAGTACAGACTCTTATGAGTCCAGAATATGACCATCTCTTCTGCAAAAGAGATATACCCAATACTGAAAAGAAACTCTTGGTGTTTCTAGAATCTGAGGTCTTGATTATGGAGCACCAAGTAATTATCAGTACAAAATCAGATATGCTCATCATGAGTTGGTTATTGTAAGATTTTATGAGATGTGTTATTAAATAGGCAGTAATTCTTCCTTCATGAAATGAAAATGATACGTTTTAGTATGCAGTGCAAGCAGATACAGTGGGAAAGAAACTCAGATTTCATTTGCAAATTAGCTGGCTTGATAAGTTATTAAAAACTGAAAATGAACTGCTGTCACCCTGAAGCACCATCTTCTTCTCAAAATCTTCTCAATGCTATGAACAGTCCATTTAATTATCAGTTTTTTACTGACTAGGCTAACTGTTCTTAAGGCTTACATAGATATTTAGGTGATGGCCAATGGTTTTACCTGTAATGGTGGCTTCAAAGAGCAGTTGAATGGATGGCCAGTGGTTTAACGGGTAGTAGGGTGGTGGGCTGCTGTCTATGGGGTCACACAGAGTCGGACACGACTGAAGTGACTTAGCAGCAGCAGCAGTGACTTCAAAGTGTGAAACTGTATGATCTTACCAGTGAGCCTGGGAAAGAAGCATACGTGTGAAAGGATAGGTGTAGGTACAAAGTGTGAGAATCTGTAGTGTGTATTACGATGGCCTTACTGAACATAAAGTACCCACCACAGCAGTGGTGCTGAAAAAATAGATAGCATAAACCATCTAGTGGATGTTAGTTTTTATCTTAAGCAAGTCCAATGCCTAATGTAGCCATGGTGATATGAATGTAAACTAGACAGGTTCAACCACATGCCTTCTCTCTCACCATGGCTTATCTTACAGATGGCATCTGTTAGTGTTTAGTCTGTCACTTCAAAGACCAGCACTGAATTATAAATGTGATGTGATTCTTTTAGAAGACCAATCACTTGTCAAGTTGTTTACATGAGATACCGTCCATCTTAGAGGCGGTAGTGAGTTTTCTTCCTTTGGATTGACATTTATTTTGGATATGGAATTGCCTTTTCTGCTCTTGATGCTTTTGCAAAATGGCTGAAAGATCATAATGTGCCTGAAATAACAATGTATTAATAAAGTCACATATAACATCTCCTTAGGGCAGATGATCTATTTTAGGGTGAAGAAGATACAACAATAATTAAATTGGTCTGTGGAACCCTTTGTTCCTACAACTACATCAGCTACATAGCCAATAGTGCATTAATTTATTAGCTTAAAAGTTCATCTAAACCAACAAAATCAGAATTGTGTGGATGAAGCAATGTTGTAAATGAAATGTTATACATGTGTACCAATGTGAAACTTGGCTAAAAGGAGAAAAATCCCTTCAAGTGATTTAAATATGGATACTTCCAGCCAAGTCATTCTGGTGTACAAATGGTGGCCCAGCAATCAATCAATAAATCAGTAAGAAAAAAATAAAAAACAAAACCGGGTCTTACACTATTGATATCAATAGATGAATTGCCTACATAACAAGATTCTATGGATGTTATTATATGATAGAAAAGAGGAGGGCTAGAACACAGAGTATTCACTGGAGTATCTTTGTTGTTGTTGTTTTAGTCTCTCATTTGTGTCCAGCTCTTTGCATTTCTATGGACTGTAGTCTGCTAGATTCCTCTGTCCATGGCATTCTCCAGTCAAGAATACTAGAGTGGATTGCCATTCCCTTCTCCAGGGGATTTTCCCGACCTTGGGATTGAACTTGGGTCTCCCTCATTGCAGTCAGATTCTTTACTTTCTGAGTCATCAGGGAGTATCTTTACAAGGGTCCAAACATAGTGACTGTTGCTTCCTGATCTGCATATAGATTTCTCAAGAGACAGGTCAGCTGGTCTGGTATTCCCATCTCTTTCAGAATTTTCCACAGTTTGTGGTCACCCACACAGTCAAAAGCTTTAGCATAGTCAGTAAAGGAAAAACAGATGTTTTTCTGAAACTCTATTGCTTTTTCGATGATCCAGCAGATATTGGCAATTTGATCTCTGGTTCCTCTGCCTTTCCTAAAACCAGCTTGAACATCTGGAAGTTCACGGTTCACTGAACCGTGTATTGCTGAAGCCTGGCTTGCAGAATTTTGAGCATTACTTTACTAGCGTGTGAGATGAGTGCAATTGTGCGGTAGTTTGAGCATTCTTTGGCATTGCCTTTCTTTTGGATTGGAATGAAAATTGACCTTTTCCAGTCCGGTGGCCACTGCTGAGTTTTCCAAATTTGCTGGCATATTGAATGCAGTACTTTACCAGCATCATCTTTTATGATTTGAAATAGCTCAACTGGAATTCCATCACCTCCCCTAGCATTGTTTGTAGTGATGCTTCCTAAGGCCCACTTGACTTCATATTCCAGGATGTCTGGCTCTAAGTAAGTGATCACACTATCATGATTATCTGGGTTGTGAAGATATTTTTGTATAGTGCTCCCATGTATTCTTGCCAATTCTTCTTAATATCTTCTGCTTCTGTTAGGTCCATACTATTTCTGTCCTTTGTTGAGCCCATCTTTGCATGAAATGTTCCTTTGGCATCTCTAATTATCTTAAAGAGATCTCTAGTCTTTCCCATTCTATTTCCTCCATTTGTTTGTATTGATCGCTGAGGAAAGCTTTCTTATCTGTCCTTACTATTCTTTGGAACTCTGCATTCAAATTGGTATATTTTTCTTTTTTCCTTTGCTTTTCACTTCTCTTCTTTTCACAGCTATTTGTAAAGCCTCCTCAGAAAGCCACTTAGTTTTTTTGTATTTCTTTTTCTTGAGGATGGTCTTGTTTCCTGCCTCCTGTACAATGTCACAAACCTCTGCCTGTCGTTCATCATGCACTCTGTCTATCAGATGTAGTCCCTTAAATTTCTTTATGACTTTCACTGTATAATCGTAAGGGATTTGATTTATGTCATAGCTGAATGGTCTAGTGGTTTTCTCTACTTTCTTCAGTTTAAGTCTGAATTTGGCAATATGGAGTTTATGAGCCACAATCAGTTCCCGGTCTTGATTTTGCTGACTGTATAGAGTTTCTCCACCTTTGAATGCAAAAAATATAATCTGATTTTGATGTTGACCATCTGGTGATGTCCATATGTTGAGTCTTCTCTTGTGTTGTTGGTAGAGTGTGTTTGCTCTGACCAGTGCATTCTCTTGGCAAAACTCTATTAGCCTTTGCCCTGCTTCATTCTGTACTGCAAGCCCAAATTTGCCTGTTACTCCAGGTGTTTCTAACTTTTGAATTCCTGTTCCCTATAATGAAAAGAACATCTTTTTTGGTGTTAATTTTAGATGGTCTTGTAGGTCTTCATAGAGCCATTCACCTTCAGTTTTTTCAGCATTACTGGTTGGGGCATAGACTTACTTTACTGTGATACTGAATGGTTTGCCTTGGAAATGAGCAGAGATCATTCTGTTGTGTTTGAGACTACATCCAAGTACTGACATGGGAAAACAGACTGGTTCAAAATGGGAAAAGTAGTATGTCAAGGCTGTATATTGTCATCCTGCTTATTTAACTTATATGCAGAGCACATCATGAGAAACGCTGGGCTGGAGGAAGCACAAGCTGAAATCAAGATTGCCAGGAGAAATATCAATAACCTCAGATATGCAGATGACACCACCCTTATAGCAGAAAGTGAAGAAGAACTAGAGAGCCTCTTGATGAAAGTGAAATAGGGGAGTGAAAAAGTTGGCTTAAAGCTCAACATTCAGAAAATTAAGATCATGGCATCTGGTCTCATCAATGGCAAATGAATGGAAGAACAGTGGAAACAGTGGCAGACTTTATTTTTTGGGCTCCAAAATCACTGCAGATGGTGACTGCAACTGTGAAATTAAAAGACACTTACTCCTTGGAAGAAAATTATGACCAACCTAGACAGCATATTAAAAAAGCAGAGACATTACTTTGCCAACAAAGGTCCCTTTCGTCAAACCTATGGTTTTTCCAGTAGTCATGTATGGATATGACAGTTGGGCTATAAAGAAAGCTGAGTGCTAAAGGATTGATGCTTTTGAACTTTGGTGTTGGAGAAGACTTTTGAGAGTCCCTTGGACTGCAAGGAAATCCAACCAGTCCATCTTAAAGGAAATCACTCCTGGGTGTTCACTTGAAGGACTGATGTTGAAGCTGAAACTCCAATACTTTGGCCACCTGATGTGAAAAACTGACTTATTTGAAAAGACCCCGATGCTGGGAAAGATTGAAGGCAGGAAGAGAAAGGGATGACAGAGGAAGAGATGGTTGGATAGCATCACTGACTCAATGGACATTTTTTGAGTAAAATCCAGGAGTTGGTAATGGACCGGAATGCCTGGAGTGCTGCAGTCCATGGAGTCTCAAGGAGTTAGACATGACTGAGCATGCTGAACTGAACTGAAGCATAGTGACAAAAATCAATCAGCTGAAGTACTAGCCAAAGATGAGAGTTATAGTTGATTAATAAAGGAAATAAGTGTTAGCTATAGTCCTTAGTGGAGTTGTAACACAAGGATCCCAGCCTGTGGACTTACCTTCCAGTATCACATCATTTTTTTAAAACTATGGCTAGCCATTACTGTAATGTTCCCATAACAGAAATACATCAGTGTAAGGCATGGCCTGATTTGAATGCTGAAATGGGTAAACTGTAAAAGTCAGTGTAAATGCAGTACTTTACATTATCTTAGCCAATTCTGAGTCCAAATAAATTTTCAGAAGACCCTTTATATCAGTGCTGACAGGTTTCCAGCTCATGTACATGTCTGTTTGCTTCTTTAACTGAGGACTTCCTATAGCACCATGGAAGCTAGCTTGGTTCACCAGTGGGATAATATGCATCCAGTTTCTTGGCCCTGGATGAAGTTATCTCTCATAATCTCCATCTCAATACATAGTCTGGATAGACCATGGCCAGAGGTTAAATATTCTCATGTCTTCATTTTTTTTTTTTTAGAATAATTCTGAGGACATTTTACACAGTTTCTTTGTTATTTCCAAGAAAATTGAGCTTCACTTGTGCATTTCATAACTTACTCGTAAGATCACCTTTTATTGACTACTGTCTTTCATCTGTCACTCTTTTCTGCTTCTTCACTTGTACTATGTGGATCACTTCTCCAAGAAATTCATCTGTAATATTGTGTTTGTTTCAGGACTTTTGGGGGAAAATCAAACTGACATATCTGTAGCTTTTTTCAAAATTGTAACAAAGCTGAATTATAATACTGGTTTGAGTTCTAGAAATATACATCTGTATGTGTGTGTTAGTTGCTCAATTGTGTCCAACTCTTTTTTGACCCCATGGACTGCAGGCCACCAGGCCTCTTTGATCGTGGAATTCTCCAGGCAGGAATACTGGAGTGGTAGCTATTCTCTTCTCCACTGCTAAGTCACTTCAGTCCTGTCCGACTCTGTGCGACACCATAGACTGCAGCCCACCAGGCTCCCCCGTCCCTGGGATTCTCCAGGCAAGAATACTGGAGTGGGTTGTCATTTCCTTCTCCAATGCAGGAAAGTGAAAAGTGAAAATGAAGTCACTCGGTCGTGTCCGACTCTTAGCGACCCCATGGACTGCAGCCTACCAGGCTTCTCCATCCATGGGATTTTCCAGGCAAGAGTACTGGAGTGGGTTGCCATTGCCTTCTCCTTCTCTTCTCCAAGAGAGATATATATATATACATATATACATATATATATATATGTATATATATATATATATGTGTGTGTGTGTGTGTGTGTGTTTGTATTACTTCATATACATTTTATTGGTCTTGAATTTTGTATTTTTTCTCTACAATTAACTGCATCAGATTTCCCCACATAGTTAATCAGTGAAAGATGAAAGAATGTTCAAAGTCCTACTCAACCACTTCTGGAATTTATTTTTCACTAATAGGTATAGTAATCCTGTTGTAACATTTCATTCTTTACTATAAAAGTAGTAATCCCCCTTGCTTTTTGGACATAATGTTAAAATTGCTGCTTTTAACTTTTAGCACATTCTTAAAGAGGAATAGCAAATCACATACTAAGACCAGGGACTAATCTCTCATAAGTAGAACAGATTTAAAGAATAAAGTTCATTGCTTTGAATAAGCATCTCTCTAAGAATACATGAACAGATAAAATAAGACTATGGGTGATAGTTCTTAAAATAAATGTTAGTGTTTCCTACTATTCTACAGTTTTATAATCAGAGAAGTGACAATAGCTTAAATGAAGGATTAGAAATTAATTTTGATAGAAAATTGTTAGGATTATAAGTAAAATATATGCATAGATTTTTATTTATACATTGTGACTCCAAATATGTAAAACAGGTAAGAATAATCTTTTATAAGATTTTATAATATTTTATAAGAAAATGTGTGGTACCTTGGGATTTATATACAGTTGTGTGAACATACTGAAACTTTGCATTCAGTAAGAGAGAATTAGTAATCATTTTAATATTATGTCTAGAAAAAGCAAAGTTCTAGGAAAAAATTCTCCAAGTTAATTTTTACTGTTTCCGTTACTGAGACTTTGGGGATTATTTCTTTGTAGATTTCTATATTTTATGAATTTCTAATGAACAAAAGTTAATGAAATATACAAAATGCTACTTAAAAATAGGTCAGATGTGTGTATAATCTGCAAACAGGATGCGATATATTTTTAGGAATTTCAGGATACACATAATTGAAGAACTCTAATCTACAGGCTAAGTATATGGATATCCAGGAATTGTTCTCCTACTCTACACTAAACCACTCTGTACTTTTTATACTTTGGCCCCATTTTACATCTTCCATATCTTGTAACCTTTCTTATATGCTCTAATTTTTATTCTTTTTCTACTCTGCCCAATGTAGTAGTTACTAGCCACTTGTGAGCCTTTGACAATGGGGCTAGTGTGACTAAAGCACTGTCAATTGAAAGAGAGACTTAAAGGACCACATATGGCTAATAACTGCCATACTGGACATCATAGTTTCCTATAATATAACAACTTTGAATTACAATGAGGCTTAAAATTTGAAAAGTGAAAGCTTATCCCTTATATGAAAATAATCTGAGCCCTGAAAATACAAAGGTTATTTGACTGATTCAGTTTGTTTCATTGTTTTTTTGATTTATTTCATCCACAGATTTGAATACTAAAGAATCAATTAATAGATATTAAATATGTATTGCATGACTGTAGATTTTACTTTTATATTTTATGGTTGAAAGATAAAGTGGAGTTTGAATTCATAGTGAAACTTAATGTACCTTTGTGAATGAATGCAACTGTTTCTTAATTGAACACGTTAAGATACTGAACTATTTTATTGAACTAATAAAAAGGCTAATATTAAGTTAGGCAATATGTCATTGTGTGCTTAGGGGAAGTGAATGAATAATTTAATATTGAGTAGTTTAGAACTTGAATACATGTATTACAAGGTATAATGGTCATTATTGCTGATTAAAAGGTACTAGTGAGTTTTATATCTGTATATGAATGCTAAACTCTCCTAAATATATTAGTATATTTTTGTGTAAATGTCATGTGTAGATAGATAATTTTGCATATATTTGTTATAATTAATCCCTTCAGTAAGGTATAGAATGATTTTTTCTATTATAAATCCAAAATAGATTGATACACCTTATTGTATTCATCTAAAAAATGAAGAAATTGACTATCTTGGGAGGTAAAGTCATTGTCACTTTCTGGAATGTAATATTAGAAGAGCAATATATTGAGAATTTTATATTCTAGCTTCTTTTTTTGGAAGCATTAAGTAAATCACTTAAATGCTTCTGAAAAGTGCTTACAAAATGTTAATTAATTAGATAATAACTAAATTCACTTTAATCTACAGTTTCAAAAACCATAAAGATTGACTACAATTTTTAAAATGTTGATAATAACTAAATTAACATAAAAATTAAAATCAATATTATAACATTACTAATAGTCCTGTATAGTATTTATCCATATTCACAGAGGCAGATTTAATTTGAGAAAAGCATGCTGTGGTTAGTCACTCAGTTGTGTCCAACTCTTTGCAACCCCATGGATTGCAGCCTGTAGCCAGGCTCAGTAGACTGTAGCCAGGCTCCTCTGTCCATGGGATCCTCCAGGCAAGAATACTGGAGTGAGGTGCCATGCTGTCTTCCAGGGGATCTTCCCAACCCAGAGACTGAACCCAGAGCTCCTGTATTGCAGGCAGATTCTTTACCATCTGAGCTACCAGGGAAGCCCCAAGAAAAACATGAGCTATGCAGATCTACTGAGACTATCATAGAAGTATGTATTTACTTATTTTCTTATATCGCAAAAGTGTAAATATTTGGTTCCCTTGTTTTAATCTAATATTATTTGTGCAGAATAACTTATACTTTCTAGAAATGATAATAAAATTAAAAACCACTGGTAATCCTGGGTACTTCCTGGAACAGTTTAGCATTATATATTTTCCAGGCACATTTGTCATAAATAGTATGACTATATATCTTAGAGTTTTACCTCCGTCATATTTTAGGCTCACCCTTCTCTCTTCCCTTTTGGCCCCACATCTGGAAAAGTTCAGGAAGCCTGGATGCTCTCTTCTTTGGAGCTGGTGGGAAATTCCCTGCCCACATGAGAATCCTTACCTTGGGCCTGTACTCTAACAGCAATAAAAACCCCAAGCCAATGTCTGTATGTGCTCTCTCAGTTCATTTTGGACTTACTTCTGAGTTACCCTACTATCTCCAGAAAGCCTTACATTTTTTTTTTTTTTTTCCTTCTTGGCTAGAGCAGCTTGTGGGATCACATGTCCGTGACCAGAGATGGAGTCTGGGGCCTCTGCAGTGGAAGCATGGAGTCCTTACCACTGGGCCATCAGGAAATTCCCCAGAAAGCCTCATTATGTGAGTCACAAAATCTTTTTATATCCTCTTGGTGTGTATCCTGTCATCAGTTTTAAAGTATGAAGCCATTCTGAACAGGGTGGGATGGGTCCATTCAACCTATTCTTAGTGTCAACCTATTCTTAGTGTCTACCTATTCTTACTTAGTGGCACAGTAACCATGGTGCTTCTATGATGACCATCACTGCCTGAGATCTTTCTTCTCTTTGGCTTGATAACTGACTGTTACCTAAACAGAGCATGTACTTTGAGCTGCTTCTCGTTGGCTAGCTTGCACTTTAAATTGTATTGTGTCATGCTGTTTTCTGAGTTCTACACAGCTTCTGTTATGGATATTACTCACCTAAGTCAGCAGTTTTGATAATTGGCATTTAGGGACATGAATACTGAGACCCTCCTTAAAGTGGTCCTGGGATATGTGACTTAGCCCAGAGCTATCAGTGTGTCTTGGATGAAATTGTGCATCTCAATTTCAGCATACACATAACCAACATCAGGCTCAGAGGAACGCTTTCTATCCTATGACCTCTGTATATGTATCTCAGCTTGGTGTTGGCTGCCTCTCTGCAGAGCACTCATGTGGAATATGTATACCATGTCTGATATATAGGTCCCACAGATGATTGCTTTTGTGGAACAAAAGCATCACTATTTGGTTTACTGATGTCCACATTTCTAAAAGCATATGGCTCACTAGGATCCTACAAAACAAACTTGTTATTGCCACTGCTACCTACATCTCTGTCACCAAAAAACAAATTGATCCTCAGGGTTATAAGGAAAAGAACCATGACACCCCTGTGGCAAAGCCAAGGAAATAATTTGATCATTTCTAGGGTGCAGGTGTTTAACCCCAATGGTACTGATCTGAGGCTTTCTGGAGGAAGAAACGTAAGTATGAGCAGGATGACGATAACAAAACAAGAAAGAAAGAATTGAAGAAATGTGACCTACTGAAAATACAGGGTTTACTAAAATAATTTACATCACACATGTAACAAGGCGCAGATTTGGTTTTGCACCTCTAAAACAGTCTCTAATGTAAACAGAAATGCACAATTGGCAATCATTCATGTCTTTAACCAACACAGAGGGTCAAATTTCATTTATAATTGGAAGTCCCACTAAATTTAAATGAAGTGCCACTATAATCTTAGAGAAGTTACTGAACAAAGAATAGAGGACAAATAAGTATGCCTCGACTAAGCTGTTGTAACTATGTGCTGCTGTGTTCTGCTGCTGCTGCTGCTGCTGCTGCTAAGTCACTTCAGTCGTGTCCGACTCTGTGAGACCCCATAGATGGCAGCCCACCACGCTCCCCCATCCCTGGGATTCTCCAGGCAAGAATAATGGAGTGGGTTGCATTTCCTTCTCCAATGCATGAAACTGAAAAGTGAAAGTGAAGTCGCTCAGTCGTGTCCGACTCTTAGCGACCCCATGGACAGCAGCCTACCAGGCTTCTCCGTCCATGGGATTTTCCAGGCAAGAGTACTGGAGTGGGGTGCCATTTCCTTCTCCAGGGAATGTTCCTTACCCAGTGATCAAACCGATAACTCTTGCATCCCCTGGATTGACAGGCAGATTTCTTTACCACTGAGCCTTAATCTTGCCTAAATTTACCCTGGTCGTACCTTCTGTTGTTCTAAAATATCCCACGGTACACATGGGGATGCTGATCCAATGAATAATACACTACAATTATATTAAGTCTTGGGCATTTGCAAATTGACTTACCAAATAAGACCACTTGGCCCTTCCCCCACCGATATGGCCATTGTAAATCCTATCAAGGATTGAAACTCCTTGTACAAGACTTTTTTAAAGAAGGAGCGATTAATTTCCACTACTCCTCTATTTACAGTGGGGTCTGGTCTTAAACTTGGAAATGATGAATAACACCTCAAAATGATGATCACAATTAATACCTTTTAATGCCTTGGTGTCATCCATTGAAATTCTCATAACCAATATTATTGGACTTCTGACTCTAGCCAATCAACAGCTGGTAAATATTTTGCTATTATTAGTTCAGGCAAATGTACCTTGTTCAGTGTCTATTTCAACATCTCAGATGAAGATACACTATATATTTTACCAGGGTATACATGGGCTAACCCAATAGCTCTGAAATACACACAATCTTTGCAGGCATTATCTAAACACATCCAGTTATATCTAAGAGTACAGGGAGAAACTTGCACTGATGAAATTCTCAGCTGAGAAGTTTCATTTGACTCCTTCAATATGAAGATACAAAACTGTTCACAAACAGGCATGGACATGGCCCTACACATAGCAAGCCCCATCACCTCATTTAAATTTCTATAAACTGTATTATCAATAGAGGGAACTCCATCCCTGATATGTTGAGTTCAGTTCAGTTGCTCAGTCATGTCTCACTCTTTAGGACCCCATAAAACACAGCACGTCAGGCCTCCCTGTCCATCACCAACAACCGGAGTTCACTCAAACCCATGTCCATCGAGTCGGTGAAGCCATCCAACCATCTCATCCTCTGTCATCCCCTTCTCCTCCTGCCCTCAATCTTTCCCAGAATCAGGGTCTTTTCAAATGAGTCAGCTTTTTGTGTCAGGTGGCCAAGTATTGGAGTTTCAGCTTCAACATCAGTCCTTCCAATGAACACCCAGGACTGATCTTCTTTAAGATGGACTGGTGGGATCTCCTTGCAGTTCAAGGGACTCTCAAGAGCCTTCTCCAGTAAAAAGTTTAAAAGCATCAATTCTTAGGCACTCAGCTTTCTTTATAGTCCAACTCTCACATCCATACATGACAACTGGAAAAACCATAGCCTTAACTAGATGGACCTTTGTTGGCAAAGTAATGTCTTAGCTTTTTAATATGCTGTCTAAGTTCTGGAGTTTCAGCTTTAGCATTATTCCCTCCAAAGAAATCCCAGGGCTGATCTCCTTCAGTATGGACTGGTTGGATCTCCTTGCAGTCCAAGGGACTCTCAAGAGTCTTCTCCAACACCACAGCTCAAAAGCATCAATTCTTTGGTGCTCAGCTTCCTTCACCGTCCAACTTTCACATCCATACATGACCACTTGAAAAACCATAGCCTTGACTAGACAGACGTTTGTTGGCAAAGTAATGTCTCTGCTTTTGAATATACTGTCTAGGTTGGTCATAACTTTTCTTCCAAGGAGTAAGCATCTTTTAATTTCATGGCTGTGATGACCATCTGCAGTGATTTTGGAGCCCAGAAAAATAAAGTCTGACACTGTTTCCACTGTTTCCCCATCTATTTGCCATGAAGTGATGAGACTGGATGTCATGATCTTAGTTTTCTGAATGTTGAGCTTTAAGCCAACTTTTTTCACTCTCCTCTTTCACTATCATCAAGAGGCTCTTTAGGTCTTCTCCAATTTCTGACATAAGGATGGTGAGGTTATTGATATTTCTCCCAGCAATCTTCATTCCAGCTTGTGCTTCCTCCAGCCCAACATTTCTCGTGATTTACTTTGCATATAAGTTAAATAAGCAGGGTGACAATATATAGCCTTGATGTACTCCTTTTCCTATTTGAAATCAGTCTGTTGTTCCATGTCCAGTCTAACTGTTGTTTCCTGACCTGCATACAGGTTTCTCAAGAAGCAGGTCAGGTGGTCTGGTATTCCCATCTCTTCAGTATTTTCCTCAGTTTATTGTGATCCACACAGTCAAAAGCTTTGGCATAGTCAATAAAGCAGAGATAGATGTTTTTCTGAAATTCTCTTGCTTTTTTGATGATCCAGTGGATGTTGGCATTTGATCTCTGGTTCCTCTGCTTTTTCTAAAACCAACTTGAACATCTGGAAGTTCACGGTTCACGTATTACTGAAGCCTGGCTTGGAGTATTTTAAGCATTACTTTACTAGCGTGTGAGATGAGTGCAATTGTGCAGTAGTTTGAGCATTCTTTGACATTGCCTTTCTTTTGGATTGGAATGAAAACTGACCTTTTCCAGTCCTGTGGCCACTGCTGAGTTTACAAATTTGCTGGGATATTGAGAGCAGCACTTTCATGGCGTCATCTTTCAGGATTTGAAATAGCTCAACTGGAATCCCATCACCTTCACTAGCTTTGTTCATAGTGATGTTTCCTAAGGCCCACGTGACTTCACATTCCAGGATGTATGGCTCCAGGTGAGTGATCACACCATTGTGATTATCTTGGTTGTGAAGATCTTTTTTGTATAGTTCTTCTGTGTATTCTTGCCACCTCTTCTTAATACCTTCTGCTTCTATTAGGTCCCTACCATTTCTATCCTTTATTCTGCTCATCTTTGCATGAAATGTTCCCTTGGTATCTCTAATTTTCTTGAAGAGATCTCTAGTCTTTACCATTCTATTGTTTTCTCTATTTATTTGCATTAATCTCTGATGAAGGCTTTCTTATCTCTCCTTGCTGTTCTTTGGAATTCTTCCTTCAAATAGGTATATCTTTCCTTTTCTCCTTTGCTTTTCACTTCCCTTCTTTTCACAGCTATTTGTAAGGCCTCCCCAGACAGCCATCTTTTTCTTGGGGATGGTCTTGATTCCTGTCTACTGTACAGTGTCACGAACCTTCATCCATAGTTCATCAGGCACTCTGTCTATCAGATCTAGTCCCTTAAATCCATTTCTCACTTCTACTCTATAGTCATAAGGGATTTGATTTAGGTCATACCTGAATGGTCTAGTGGTTTTCTCCAGTTTCTTCAATTTCAGTCTAAATTTGGCAATAAGGAGTTCATCATCCAAGCCACAGTCAGCTCCCAGTCTTGTTTTTGCTGACTGTATGGAGCTTCTGATTTCAGTGTTGACCATCTGGTGCTGTCCATGTGTAGTCTTCTCTTATCTTGTCAGAAGAAGGTGTTTACTATGACCAGTGCATTCTCATGGCAAAACTCTATTAGCCTTTGCCCTGCTTCATTCTGTACTCCAAAGCCAAATCTGCCTGTTACCCCAGGTGTTTCTTGACTTCCTACTTTTTCATTCCAGTCCTCTATAATGAAAAGGACATCTTTTTTGGCTGTCAGCTCTAGAAGGTCTTGTAGGTCTTCATAGAACCATACAACTTCAGCTTCTTCAGCATTACTAGTCAGGGCATAGACTTGGATTACTGTGATATTGAATGGTTTGCCTTGGAGACGAACTGAGATCATTCTGTCATTTTTGAGATTGCATCCAAGTACTGCATTTCAGACTCTTATGTTGACTGTGATGGCTACTCTATTTCTTCTAACGGATTCCTGCCCACAGCAGTAGGTATAATTGTCATGTGAGTTAAATTTTCTCATTGCAGTCCATCTTAGTTCACTGATTCCTAGAATGTCGATGTTCACTCTTGTCATCTCCCGTTTGACCACTTGCAATTTGCCTCGATTCATGGACCTAACATTCCAGGTTTCTATGCGATATTGCTCTTGACAGCATTGAACCCTGCTTCCATCACCAGTCCCATTCACAACTGGGAGTTGTTTTTGCTTTTTTTCCATCCCTTCATTCTTTCTGGAGTTGTTTCTCCACTGATCTCCAGTAGCATATTGGGCACTTATGGACTTGGGGAGTTCATCTTTCAGTGTCCTATCTTTTTGCCTTTTCATACTGTTCATGGGGTTCTCAAGGCAAGAATACTGAAGTGGTTTGCCATTCCCTTCTTCAGTGGACCACATTCTGTCAGACCTCTCCACCGTGACCCAGCCAATTTGGGTGGCCCCACACGGCATGTCTTAGTTTCATTGAATTAGACAAGGCTGTGATCCATGTGATCAGGTTGGCTAGTTGTCCGTGATTGTAGTTTTAGTCTATCTGCCCTCTGATCCCCTCTCTCAGTGCCTACCGTCTTACTTTGGTTAAGTAAATTATTGGTTACTTAACAAAAATATTGGTTAAAAAATTTTATAAAAAATAATGACATGATATTGGTTTAAAAAAAAAAGCAAGCAAACAAACAAACTACTGACCCTCTCAGTACCTATGATGTTCAAATAAGACAGGTATCTGTTAGGATTTTTGGTGGTCCTAACAAAATATTTATTATTTGCAAATTTAACTACTTAAGACCATTTATTCTATCACTTGCAAGCCAGCCCATCTTCAGTGAGACTCTCTTCAACAAAAGATACTAGTGTCTGTACATATAGAAATTCATAAAGCACTTTTATTAGTGCCAACAAAAACTCTTTCACTGCAGACGCTTTAGAAACTTTGTCTCATGACCTCTGTAGTCTAGCCTGCAGTTTTGTTGTCAGAAGTTGCCCAAGGCTTTCTTATACAAGGAACTTCCCCTCATGGTGCTATAGTATTTGTCATTAGTGTGACAATTCTTTATCCTTATGCTAAGCTACTTACTCTGGATCATTGAAATAGTTACCCACACACTTGGCACAGCTATTGAAGTCTCCTTCCTTGCTACAAGATGGAGGTAAACAAAGACATTCTTGTAGATTCTACCTGCGGTATTCTTGACAGATGTCATGTTGCTGGAGGAGATCCTTTCCCAGACCTCTTGGCTACTTAAGGAACTTCTTGCTATTAACTGAGTAAACAGAGAATGAGGTTCACATAATTTACAGATGGCATCACCATCGATGTACATGATGGAGATCAGCAGGAAATTGATGTTTTCACTACATTAATCAGGAAATCCTAACATAAAATGAGACCCACAGTTAATTACACTTCAGGTAGTCATCTTAGCACTGTATGCTCTGGCCAGCCATCAAACTCATCTGCACAGTTTGCAGACTTTTGAGCAATTATCAAAGGTAAAATAGTTGTCCAGTGCTAACTGTAGTAGAATGAAGGACAAGCATAGGGATGAAGTGATGAATAAATATGTGATAAATTAAAGTAAAATATTAATGATAAAGTATCAGTGGGAAGTATAAAAATATTTTTCTAAAATGTTTTAACATTTGTATATGTTTGAAAAATGTCATAACAAATGTTAAGAAAGGTTTTTAAAGGCCATGGAAAAGAAAAATGTAAACTAAAAAACAAACACAATATTTTCATTTTTGGTAGAACTGTAACTTATAAACAAAAAACTCTAAAGATAATTTTGGAATGTTGCTGCTGCTGCTGCTGCTGCTGCTGCTGCTGCTGCTGCTGCTAAGTCGTTTCAGTCGTGTCCAACTCTGTGCGACCCCATAGATGGCAGCCCACCAGGCTCCGCCGTCCTTGGGATTCTCCAGGCAAGAACACTGGAGTGGGTTGCCATTTCCTTCTCCAATGCATGAAAGTGAAAAGTGAAAGTGAAGTTGCTCAGTCGTGTCTGACTCTTAGCGACCCCATGGACTGCAGCCTACCAGGCTCCTCTGTCCATGGGATTTTCCAGGCAAGAGTACTGGAGTGTTGGGAACATGTAAATGTGAAATGAAATTTAAATTATACAGTTTTAAAATGTTTTACGTGTAATAATGGCATCTCTTTTGGGTAGAAAATATAACTAAGAGATACAAGTTTTATGATATATACAGTGTCCAGAATATGTGAAATCATACATCAATATAACTATGAAACAAATAAGAGATACAGATAGATAGATATAAATGGATAGAAGCAAATATATTTGAATAATTTTACAGTGACCAAAAAGTGGGATATTTAAATTAAAAGACTTTGCTTTCATCATTTTTTGTAATTATGGATCGTCACTTCAGGATTGTGTAAATCAATTGTCACTTCTGGGTTGTGTAAATCAATTCTGATAGAGATTCTTATAGGTAATAATTATATTGCATCATGTTTAGTCCTGCATCTTTTGTGTCTTACATTAATCTTTCCTCCATTTTCTTCTGTATGTAAAAGGATCATGTTCTGATATTCCTGAATTTTGTTCAAAGAAATTCACTTGTCGCTTTGACCACAAGATGTCCTCTGCCACCATCTACTTCAGTGAATTGCAATGTAAACTGCTTGCAACACTATATTAAATAACATAGCACTTAAAAGATTCTATACATCAATTTTAAGACAGAGCCTAGAGAGACACTTTTTGAAATGAAATGAATTGATTTGAAAATGCAGATGAAGCTGCATTTTCCATGCACACTGGCAGCATCCAATCTCAAGCCATTATGTCACTCTGCTTCTCTTTAAGAGGGCTTTCCAGGGTTCCAAAGGAATTAGCTAGATCTATTCAATTCAGACCTTGGGGCTGGGGTACCCACAGCTGGTGTTCAAGGCTCTGGAGAGCTGTGAAATCCATTCTAACCGGACTTCAGTAATAGAATGATTGCCGAAGTGGTGCTGATATAATCAGTGGGCTGTAGGAGACAGGAGAACAGTAGGGAGCATGTGGTTTATTCATCCTCCAGCTTCATCTGGCCTCAGAGGTGACCCAGAAGATACAGTCCGACAAAGAGGCAGACAAAACAGATTTTAGAGCTATTGCAAAGTCACTTCAGTCGTGTCCAACTCTGTATGACCCCGTAGACGGCTGCCCACCAGGCTCCCCTTGTCCCTGGGATTCTCCAGGCAAGAACACTGGAGTGGGTTGCCATTTCCTTCTCCAATGTATGAAAGCGAAAGGTGAAAGGGAAGTCACTCAGTCATGTCTGACTTAGCGACCCCATGGACTGCAGCTTACCAGGCTCCTCCATCCATGGGATTTTCTAGGCAAAAGTACTGGAGTGGGGTGCCATTGCCTTCTCCACTCTCTACAAATTTGAATCGAAAACTAATTGGATGTCAGTGTATGTCTGACAAAGAGAACAAGGAAAGTCCATTTTTAGGATGGGTAGATAAGTTCATGTATCATGATATTTGTCATGTCCCCATTCTACAATTTAAGAAGACCCCAACTGTTGTCTCTATGGCATTTTTTTATGAACTGATTGTTTATGTGTGCTAAGTTGCTTCAGTTGTTCCAACTATTTGCGACCCTAGAGATTATAGCCTGCCAGGCTCCTCTGTCCAGGGAATTCTCCAGGCAAGAATACTGGAGTAGGTTGCCATGCCTTCCTCCAGGGGATCTTCCCAACTCAGGGATTGAACCCACATCTGCTGCATTACAGGCATATTCTTTATCAACTGAGCCACCAGGGAAGCCCCAACTAGGTATTGTGGTACAGAATAGATTATATAGAAATTCAAACAGCTATCTTTACCAGGAGTGATACTGACCAGGTGTTATTGTAGTTGGATGACAGTATTACTTGAAGCCAGAAGGATTGGGAGTTGCTATTATAATTTAGTGACAAAGGACCAGGGATGCTACACATGCTGCAAAGCTTGGGACTATCCAGAACAAGGAAAAACTATCCCTAATGAAATGCCAGTATCATTCTGATGAGAAATACCATTTCAGATATTATTTTTAGTATTTCTCCTACTGATTTTTTTCTTAAATCACTTTCTTGCATCTTATCTCACATAGCATATAGTTCAGGTAATACTTTAGTAACCCAAACATTTAACTAATGAATATAAAAATCTTAACTGAATAAATCTTAAACATGAGACTCTTGAATTTTGTAATATATAACTTTCAAAATTTCACGAGTACTTTCTATTAATTTTTTTCAATTTGGAAAGAGTAGATATTCTCAAAATTTCAAATGTCAAAACAGTAATAAGCATATGGAGATTTTCCCAGTGAAATCAAGGAATTTTGTAAATATTTTCCTTTCAGAATAGTGTAAAGAATGAGTTCATTTCTTTATAAATGCCCTGCTCATCATTCTTTCTTTCATAAATATTTAGATGAACTAGTCAGAATATAAGTCTCTTGGTAAAAAAAAAAAAAAAAAAAAAAAAAAACTGAAAGACCAAAATGTAGATTTTCTGTGGCAGGGAAAAAATGGTGCTGAACCAATGCTGCTACCTGGCAATACCAGAGTTAAAATTTTACATAGGTTTGTACCTGGTCCAGTTGTGGATATGAGAACTGTGCATATAGATTGGAAATAAGTAAATAACACATGGGTAGAAAATTCAGAACAAATAATATCGAGTTTTAAGATGTGTGTTTGTATTGAATGCAGTCTAGAGTGAATGAGAAAAATCCTTCATCTCAAATCTTGTCTGAGACTAAACTTTTTTGCCTGATGTAATTTACAGTTTTCTCTAGAGAGTAAAGTATTCCTATTAAAATCCTCAAGTGTTTCTTTTTTATGATTTTAAAGAGATTAAAAATTCATTCTAGAGAATAAGAATCACTCATATCACTGACAGACCATCCATCCTTATAATCTCTAAGCAGTTATTCCTTTAATCTACCACATTTGTCGTCCGTGTTGTTGTTTCTGTGTATGTTTCTCTTTGTAGTATATAAATCACCAATAAATAGTATAAACCTTTGAATTTTTTTTTACAGCACCTCTTTGGCAATTTGAAAGAAAATTTTTGACAAGTATAGTCAAGTTAATGTAATGAAAACAATTATGAGCAGAAACAGCCCTTTCATGTTGAAATGATAGTAAATTTTAAGAATTGAGAGTCATTGACTTCTAAGCTGCCATAGTAAAATTTCCTTACTGGCTGTCTTACAGTGAGGGAGGGATTTCCACCTAGAGTTGTAGAAAATGACCAAACACATGGTAGCTAACACCAGACAGATAAGAGCAGTTTATTAATAGCATACACTAACAACCCGGGGAAAGATGACAAAATAAACCACACAAAACCACAGGAGTTGCACTTAGCATCATATCAAAGAAGCAGGAGCCAGTGGGGGAGGGGTGACCCCAGATCTTGCAGGATAATATGATTTATTATTTGAATAATTTCATGGGATGGCAATGGAATCAAACATGTTACTGACAGTGTTGTTAGTAGAGGCTCCAAAATGGAGAAGGGTGAATTTTAGACTAAGTGGATCCAGATCTGAGCTTGAGTTGCCCTGCCTATATGTCCCTTTTAGCTTTGGCTGGTTCCACACAGAAGGTGGAACATTTTGAGAAAAACACCTCAAAGCCAGGGTCCCATGGGTAAGAATTTCTATTTTCCAAAGACCAGAGGTTCAAAGATAGAAAGAGATCTAGAGTGCTCATCAACCCTGAGTTACATCCACATAGAATAATTTTAAAAATTTCTCCTTTGTAAGTGAAATCACCACATAGTAAAACATTCAAAATCTCTTAGCCTGAAAGACTTTTCTGATAAATAAGCTATTGAAGTATAACCTAAATGTATTTAAATCCAAGATGACCATGCCAATTGCAAAGTAGTTTATAAGACAAATTTTATGATTAAGTTAGAGAAAAACAGTTTATTTAAAATATTACTTTTTAAAGTCATAAAGACTCTCCAATATTTAGGTAGTTTTAAGTAGTTAAGATTAAAGTTTAAGTAGTTTAGATAACAATTGTATATTTAGGAAAGCATCTTTCCAAAACACCAAAAATATTTTCAAATAAATTTGAAGATAGAAATATAAACTGTTACAATGTGCACAATTACATAACTCTTTAAAAGTATTTTAAGCTCTTTATATGCATTCATTCTCCCAGAAGTGTTAAATGGGAGCGATAACATTATACTGAATAAGTACTTAACCATTTCTATGGAAATATAAATGACAGTCCAAAAACAAAATCTCAAGTGCCTTGTAAGATAATAAGCAGAAAATCTGTAATATGCTTAATATCATTTTCTCCACTTTGCCTATTATCGTCAATATTCATTTTTATTAGGTTTGATAGATTTTACCCCCTGAATATTTATCATTTTTTCTCTGCATCTCACATACAATTTAGCTTAGGATTCTGTCTATTCTATATTGCTTCTAGCTTGCCCTTCTCCTTTGGGACAGATTTCCTCAGTTGTCAAAGTACTCTTTCTGAAAACCTAAATAGATTATGTTACTTCTCCTCAAATTCTTCAATAAATCCTAATATCCTTCAAATTTAAGGCCATTTATCAACAGTAGATCCTTGTAGATTGGCACATATAGAGTTATCTTGTCTCATTCTGTTAATGTATCATCCATCCATCCTTTCATTTGTCTATCCATTTATATTTATAGACCATCAAGTTTGGGTCATGAACTGTTATAAATAAGGCTAAGGATGATATAACTTGAGCAAGCACCATGGTTCTTCTCTCATTCACCTTGTGATGAAAATGAAAACAAATAAAAAAGATAATTTTGGAATGGCATACAAATCTTTAAAAAATAATGAAATGGCCCAGTTTGATGGTAATGAGATTTGGTTAGCTCCAAAAGAGGCATAGATGTATAGAACAGGCTTTTGGACTCTGTGGGAGAGGGAGAGGGTGGGGTGATTTGGGAGAATGGCATTGAAACATGTATAATATCATATGTGAAACAAATCGCCAGTCCAGGTTCGATGCATGATGCTGGAGGGATGGTATGGGAGGGAAGAGGGAGGGGGTTCAGGGTGGGGAACACCTGTATATCTGTGGCAGATTCATATTGATGTATGGCAAAACCAATACAATATTGTAAAGTAATTAACCTCCAATTAAATATATTTATATTAAAAACAAAACAAAACAAGAGAGTCAAGGGAGATTACTCCAGTAATAGCTGTGCTTCCTTCACTAATGCATTTCGTAAATCTTTGGTAAAGAGAGAGGCTTTGATCCTCTCAGGAGGTGTGCTTCAGAGACACTGAGCAGCTTGTAAATAATTGATCCATTGGAAGGTTTCCTTCCCCCTGAGTCTTCAGATTTCTTTCTCTTCAGCATGCCAAAGGTCCCATCTTTTGACTTTTTTAAAAAATGTGTACTCATTTTTTAAATCTTAAACTTCACTGAGTATAAACACAGTTGTGACCAAGAAACCCACAGAAACTATTCAAGCAGTCAGTGGATCAAGTGTATGACCTATGGCACACTGTTATTTTTTACAATGAGGGAAAATAGAACAGATAGTAAAAAAGAAACAGACATTATTTCTAACTCCTTCTCAGGACTCTGAATGATAACATTTAAGAATAGTAGCTGTAGATAATTCATTAATCCAGGTGACAATTGCCAAAATACCAAGACAGTAACTCCATAACCATGTTCATGAATCAACACACTATATCTGAAATTCTAGGTGACTATATCCATATAGTCACTTTGGCCACCTGATGTGAAGAACTGACTCATTTGAAAACACCTTGATACTGGGAAAGATTGAAGGCAGGAGGAGAAGGGGATGACAGAGGATGAGATGGTTGGATGACATCACCGACTCAATGGACATGAGTTTGAGTAAACACCAGGAGTTGATGATGGACAGGAAGGCCTGGCGTGCTGCAGTCCATGGGGTCGCAAAGAGTCATACACGACTGAGCGACTGAGCTGATATCCATATTAAAAAGATTGGCTTTTTTTTTTTAGTATTTATTTTTATGTTTTAATTAATTAATTTATTTTACTTTACAATATTGTATTGGTTTTGCCATAAATTGACTTGAATCCGCCATGAGTGTACATGTGTTCTCCATCCTGAACACCCCTCCCACCCCACTCCCCATCCCATCCCTCTGGGTCATCCCAGTTCACCAGCCCCAAGCACCCTGTATCATGCATTAAACCTGGACTAAAAAAAAAAAAAAAAAAAAAAGATTGGCTTTACTATGCCTAATATTTATTCTTACATGTGTTTTAACACTCTTGAAATTGCCTCTCATGTAAGCTCTTCAGGATCCTAATAATACAAACTACTGTAGGCTTGCCCTTTCAATGTATAGGCTGTCTCTTTCTAGAATAAATCTCGAACATTTATATTCAAGATTATGTTGGAATCAAATTCATTTTGTACTTGAGAGCAGTAAGATGGGATGGTGAATGAGAAAAGAACCCAGAGGAGAATCAGTATCAGATTTTGATAAAGCAGTTATTGACAATATTTTATGTAGCAAACAAAAGGTTGTTCCCTCAAATGTGGTAGACTGGGGTTGTCTCCTCAGCCAAAGCTGTTGAGAGGAACATCAAGATTCAAAATTCTCAGTCTCATTCACAGCTCTCCAAATGACCTTCTCACATGATGCAAAGTCCCAGTCTCTTCTTACAAGTATTCTAGTACCAAGGAACTTCCCTGGTGGCTCAGCTGGTAAAGAATCTGCCTGCAATGTGGGAGACCTGTGTTTGATCCCTGGGTTGGGAAGATTCCCCTGGAGAAGAGAAAGGCTACTCACTCTAGTTTACCGGCCTGGAGAATTCCATGGATGGAGTCACAAAAAGTCAGACATGGCTGAGTGACTTTCACTTTCACTTATAAGTATTCTGGTACCAAGGAACTCAATGTATTCCCTTCTTTTGGTGTATACATATTACCAATAATTTATACTGCATTTTAACATTTTGAGTGGCAGTTTGGAAGCCACTAACTGAAACATAAAATAAATTTAATGAATTGACAAAAACATTTTAATTGAAATATTTTTGACCCAAAATATTAATTTTAAAAATGTTAATATTGCATACACACCCAAACACAAATAGGATTAAATTTAGATTTTGCCTAGGCTGTTCACTAAAAATTCAACTATTAAGCTTTTCTTCAGGTTTGAATTTCAAAAATTGAATGTGTGCCAGCTTAAACATCAGTCATTTCTAGCATCTTTGTATTTGTGGTGTAATCAGTAATCCATTAACTTTGTAGAGTATCATTGTATCTGACAACATGGTATGACATTCTGATTTACTAATAATATCTGAGTGTTCTAGTTAAATTCAGGTCAGTTTTCTAGAAATATATATATAATTTATAATTTTAAATTCTGTATATAGATTACTTATAAATATTTATCAGAAGGAAATAATATTGTAGTAATAATGATAATGCATTTAATTATGAAATGAATTTTCAGATAATTTACATAGGTAAATAATAAAACTTATTCAAGTTTCTATAAGGGAAGGAGTATGTTAGGTGGATGGAGCTAATAAGAACAAACTGAAACAATTTATAAAAATTCAAATAATATTAGAAATCTATATAATATCAGCTTGTAGCAGCCTAATTTTAATCTTTATAAAATTGATATAACATTTTACTTAATGCCCAAAATGACACTAAAGCATATGCAGGGAAAACAGGATAAACCACACATTTTAGCGAGGTTTCTCTTATTAAAAGTTCAAAATGTAATAATATGGGGGGAAGAAAATAACAGAGAGAACTCTTTCCATAGGTGGATGAAAAATGATAATATTTAAAATAATGTAGTAAATGTTGTTCGGAGAAGGCAATGGCACCCCACTCCAGTACTCTTGCCTGGAAAATCCCATGGACGGAGGAGCCTGGTAGGCTGCAGTCCATGGGGTCGCTAAGAGTCGGACACGACTGAGCGACTTCACTTTTACTTTTCACTTTCATGCATTGGAGAAGGAAATGGCAACCCACTCCAGTGTTCTTGCCTGGAGAATCCCAGGGACGGTGGAGCCTGGTGGGCTGCTGTCTATGGTGTCGCACAGAGTCGAACATGACTGAAGTGACTTAGCAGCAGCAGCAGCAACAGCAGCAGCAGCAGTGAATGTTGTTAGGAGTTCAGAACAGACTGCCCCAAAATGTGGCACTTTGGCGTGTGGATTTTTTCATCAAAGGAGACCTTCTGGCCTCAAGAGACACAACTGTCCCTGCCTTAACTATCTTGAAGAATTTAAGTTGGAGTTATTTTTCCTGAAAAGGAGTTATTGCCAGAGATAAACTTTATCTAAGTGACCCTATCTATATGACAGAGCAGACATCTATTTATCAAACATCATCTCTTCTTGTTGTTGCCCTGTAAATAACTCTCCTATTTAAGTTTGATTCTCTTGTGTATCTACCTTATGACAATTTAATCCTTAGACCAGCCAAAAGAACATAGGACAGGGGAATGTCTTCTTCTTCCCTGATAATATATAAAAAATGAAAGCGACTTAAATGGTTATAACAAAGTATGACCAACAAGTCTTGATAGAAAAATAATTGGATGCAAACCTTGGGGGAAATGAAGGAAACTAATTTAACTCATGTTTCTGTTTTGTGTTCCCTTGTGGCTCAGCTGGTAAAGAATCAGCCTGCAATGTGGGAGGTTCAGTCCCCGTGTTGGGAAAATCCCCTGAAGAAGGGAAAGGCAACCCCTCCAGTATTGTGGCCTGTATAGTCCCTGGGGTCACAAGGAGCCAGACACGACTGAGTGACTCTCACTCTTCTATTTTCTGTAAATGGGTAGATGATGCTATAAGAAAGGTACCACAGGATGCTACAGGTTTGTTTGAATAGATAGTAAGGTGGATATGTGTATTTGAGGCAGATAGAAGGAGGATTGAAAATAAGGAAGTAAAAGCAGTAAATAAGGAAATGTCATTCAAGGTATTTGGTGGTAAAGGACAGTTATATTTATTTTAAAGTAGAAGAGAATTGAACACACGTTTACTTTGAGGAAAATTTGCTAATAGAAATGAGTAGACGTGAAAGGTGCAGGACAAAGAAGCCCTGACTGAGAATGTGGAATAGAGGCTGGGGCACAGATGGGAGGATTAACCTCCAAGAAAGGCAGAGATGCTGCACTTCAGAGACACAACTGGAAGCTCTGAACTTGGCTTCAGAAAGAGGTAGAAATGTTAGGTCAGTGTGTCCAGGGGTCTCATTCAAAAGAGCCTCACATTTCTGTGAAAATGGTGCTTTACATTGATATTGCAATATATTTAAGAAAATAGTCTTTAGAAAATAAATAACTTTAATTTCTTAGTAAAGTATAAAGCAGTGTTAAATGGGAACCTACTTGAATTTTAAAAATCTAATATTTACCTCAACTATCCACGTTTCGCCTACTGTAGTTATGCTTGTATGCTCAGTCATGTCTGACTGTTTCTTGGCAACCTCATGGACTGTAGCCTACCAGGCTCCTCTGTCCATGGAATTACCCAGGCAGAGAACACTGGAGTGGGTTGCCGTTTCCTCCTCCAGGGGATCACCTAGATAACATGTAATAGAGCAAAACTGTTTGTTGTCAAGTCTTTTTATGTGTGTCATTTAGATGATAGCATAAAATAATAGCATCTCTAGCATATGAAGTTATGTATTATTTTTCAAATGCTATAATTATTCTGACTCTAGTAAGAGCATCTAATTAAGTTTGTATCATGAAAAATGTTGATGTTGCAAAGGCAAGAAAATGTATGGAAAGTTTTAATGTCAATGATCACTTTGCCAACATTTTCCTGTAATTATAAATCAGTTTAATCACTGAATAAACACAAATAGTTCATTTCTTAGCCTTAAAAGTCACTTTTATTTCATAAGACAGATTAGTAAGTAGTATTGATATAGAAACAAAGCTTTTATTCACTGTTCTTCCTCACAAATATTTCTTGCTGCTAGGTTGCTTCAATCATGTCCAGCTCTTTGTGATCCCATTGACTGGCCTGCCAGGCTCCTCTGACCATGATTATGCAGGCAAGAATATACTGGAGTGGGTTGCCATGCCTTCCTCCCAGGGATCTTCCCAACCCAGGGATTGAACCTGTGTCTCATGTCTCTTGCACTTGGCTGGTGGGTTCTTTACCACTAGTGCCAGGTATTTACTAAATAGACAGATGAAATATTTTTTTTAAACTTCTTATGAATTTTATTTTGTCTTAATTTTAAAAGCAGAACATTAAAATATTCATGATATTTACTTTTTTATTTTTATGGTCTTAATCTTTGAATAATAAACATAATTTTAGTTTAATTTTTTTTTTTTTTTAAATGAAAATCTTCTTAGGGCATGTTCTTAAGATGGAGGGTGGAAAAAGCATTAGGTAAATATGTCTTTCATATAAAATTTCTGCTGAGCCCTAAACTGACTAAAAGTAATTTGAAAATTTGTATTTTCCCCCATCACAAATATTGAAACATATCATTATATCCTGTACTAATCATGACTGTTTTCTCAGTGTAGGTTAGGAAGTAAGGAATATCTGATTTAAATATTTTCTATGAAACAAGTGTACATTATTTACTAGTCCCTCATCTCATCACTTATCCCAAAAAGAGAATGATAACTCATATACATTCTGAGTATATTCAAGAGTAAGGATATATTTAAAATCTCTCACTAAGAACAAACCCTTTCATTTCGCAAGTTTCCTTTCTCCCAACTACTTTTTTGGGGCTTCCCAGGTGGCTCAGTGTTAAAAAAAAAATAAGCCTGCCAATCAAGAGATGCAGGTTCAATACCTACCTAGGTCACGAAGATCCCCTGAAGGAGGAAATGGCAACCCACTCCAGTATTCTTGCCTATGAAATCCCATTGACAGAGGAGCCTGGTGAGCTACAGTCCATGAGGTCACAAATGACTCAGACGTGACTGAAGTGATTAAACAGCAACAGTAACTTCCTTTTTAGTCAGATAATCAGAAGCTGGAATATTTTTGGTGGCAGGGGTGGAGGGGTTAAATAAAAGTATCAATTAAAAGTTCTTAATAAAAGACTATATGCTTTATATTTGCAAGAGTTAAAGTAACATATCAGACATAGCCTTTGATTTCCAAAAGATGAAAACCTAACGGGCGAAGCAATATATTTATACTTAAAATAACAAAATGACTGTTGTCATGGGTGTGCCTGGCTAGTTTTCAGTAAGAGAATATAAGAGAATCATTCTTGCCTCTGAGGACCTCAGAAACATTCCAGACACAGGCACAGGCAGTATATAGATACATTCCAGAAGAAAACCAGTTATTCTTTCACCAAATTCCAATATCGTCCTAGTCTTTGTACAGAAGACAATGGGTTAATGGAAGTATGTCTGGAAATTCCAGGATCCCATGTGTCCTTTGTCTTTAGTCAGCCAAAAGTATTCTGCTCTCCTGTGACAATGACAAATACAACCCTGCTTCTAGTGGAGAAATTTTATGGTATCAGAGTGGATTGTGTTCATACTCAAACTCTCAGAACAGGGTCCTAAGCAATTAATTCCTTGTCAGTTTTTAAACAGCAGCCTGTTTGTTGCATCCAATCAAGGAACCTGAAAATTAAATTACTTACTTATCTGTTTTTATCTTAATGAAACAGTAGATTGGATGGATAATATGACTTCCCTGGTGGCTCAGTGGTAAAGAATCCACCCTGCCAATGCAGCAGACCGAGGTTCTATTCTTGGGTTGAAAAGATCCCCTGGAGAAGGAAATGGCAATCCACTCCAGTATTCTTGCCTGGGAAATGCCATGGACAGTGGAGCCTGGCTGGCTACAGTCCATGGGGTCCCAAAAGAGTCAAACACAATTTAGCGACTAAACGATTTATATAGAACTTGAATTCAGTCAACTAAGATGCGGTACAACCCCTGTGGGTATTGAAGATATGTTCCAATAGTAAGAACATAATTCTTCTTTGAACCTAGGCTTACAAGACTCTGATTTGTTTATGGGATTTGTTTTACTCTGCTAGGGCTGCCATAACAAAATGCCACAGAATAATTGGCTTAAACAACAGAAATTTATTTTCTCATACTCCAGGAGTCCAGAAATCTAATATCAAAGTGTCAGTAGGTTTGATTTCTCTCAAGTCCTTATTGCTTTTTTTGCAGATGGCCACCTTCTCTGTGTTGTTATATGGCTTTTGCTTTGTGTAAACCCGCCTCAGTGTCTCCTCCTCCTCCTATAAGAATACCAGTTCTATTGGATTCAGCCCAACCCATATGACCTCCTTTGACTGTAATCACCTCTCTAGAATCCCTGTCTTTAACACAGCTATGTCAGAAGTTAGGACTTCCACAAGTGAACTTTGGTAGAAAATAATCCAGGCCATAATGACATTTACAAAGTGTTGTCATCAACCAAAGACTTATTTGGGGTTGCCTTATTACCAAAAAAGCAACTTAAAAATCCAGCAGATTTTTGGTTAGGAAATACTGGCAAATACTTGTGCTAAAAAATACAATAAAAAACAGCTAAACAACAACAGCAACAAAGATCCATCTATTTGTCTGAAATGTTTAACACATTGCTTTCACTTCTGTTCAAGAAAATGTAATCACATATACATGTTTTTTAGGTGACTCAGATATATAATACCTGGTTGTATAAGATGGCATATAATACTCTCAAATATGGTGATATGAACAACTGTTCCTGAAGTACATAAAAGTAGGCTAGAGTTTCCACAACTGGTTCCACAGAATGAATGAAAAAGTAATAAGCAGGTGTGAGTGATTTGTGATTCCCTCTGATCCTCCACTGTAAGTGAACAGGGATGCCCCTGATGTCACATATAAGGACTAGGAAGAACTCTCTCTGTACTTGTTTGTCTGGACACATTGAAATATAGAAACAAAGGGAAATAGCTAGAAAATCACATGAAACTAAACTTGTTTTCAGTCCTAATAATTTTAAGAACAGAAAATGGCATCTGAAGTCAGGGTACATGGAAGACAAAACAAATGCCAAATTTTGTTGTGCCACCAAAACAAAAAATCATTAAACACTAAGCTAAAGATAATTCCTGATTCATGCATATGGTTTCTTTTACTGCTGTAGGAATAAGAATATCCATGACTAAGTTGGATGGGTGGATAGATAGCAGATAAAAGAAATATTCCACAATTTTGAATTGTTTCTGAGTCATGTAGTGCTTCAACTCTGGTGAATAAATAGATGAATGATAGGATAATTTATCATCTTAATGTGGTTAAAATATGGTTAGTAAAATATTTATTTTTAGGGACTGTTTTAAAATGTACCATCCTCTTGGTATTCTGTAGTGCACAATTCCTTATAAAAAATAATAAAAATATATTCCTTGTAAATATTTACATTACAGGAAGACTTGGGAAAAGGTAAGTCTAACTAAATATAATATAATAATTTCAGACAGCATGTTACCACCTTCTATACCACAGCATGGCTTTTGCAGACTCTTAGGTAGATATGGAAGTTCTCTCGTCCCTATAGTCTAGAGACATAAAAACCATTCAATCTGACATTTGCCTCTATGCAATCTATTATGTGGTTTTTGTATAATATTTTTAGGTTTTGAATATATAAAGTCAAATAGGAAGTATAATTCAAACCCAGTTGCCTTTTATGTGGAAAGCTAATTCTTAATATCTAACATAAAGTTTCTGTTCTTTAGTTTGTGGCAATTGTTTCTTGTTCTCTCTGCTGCCTACTGTAGCAGCAACTGGTCATTTAAATAGCATTTTCTCCACAGGATCTTGAAACTATAATCAAGTGATGTGTCTTAATAAATACTGTTTTAAGCCTTATTAGGAGACTATGCTGGATATTGAGAATAAATTTTTTCATGTGTGAGAGACACTGTCAAACCTATTTATGTTTCAAACAAACTGGCAGGACCTCACCCAGAACAGAAATTGCCAAAATGCATATCCTATTTATTATGAGATATAACCAAAACATACATCCTATACAGAATAACTTCGTAGACTCAAGAAGTCAAGTACACTGAACTTCTTCCACCTGACACTAGTATCCAGGGCTGAGGCTCTATTCTCTTGAATTTATTACAGTAAATTATAATTTCCATGTGATTTATGTTGTAGAATATTTTGTAAAAGTCAAAATGCATTCTGGGAGAAAATATTTCATTTTTAAACCATTATATATTTCTGATAAATGAACATTAGCTGAATAATATGTTGATATTGATATGAGTATGAACTAATGTGACAATGAAAACAATCCTCCTCACTCATGTTATGAACATAATTTACCCACATGCATGGCCAGCAGTCGAACTCCTCTACTCTTCCTAGTCTACCACATAACTGCCTTGGCTGATTATTTATTGTAACAGTTCTTAGGGGAACAATAAAACCTTCTATTAAAGCTATTGGTAGTTCTTAAAAAAAAGGATGTCTAGAGAAACCTGTAGTTAAGTTAGTGACTTGCAGAATGTTTTATGAAAAAAAAAAAACTTGTTGAAAATGAAAGGATGACTGTTGGTTTGTAATTCCTTTAAAGTTTACTCACATTTGTAGAGCCTGAAGGAGACTGTGTAAAGAAGATAAAAAAAGAAAAAAAAGCTTGGATGCCACACAAGATTAACGTGGCAATAGAGATAAGAACATTTAATCAATGGAAAACTAGCTTCTTGGAGCAGATCAGATCACAGTGACTGGAGGGCAATGTACAAAGCCCATGAATGATTGCTATTTACCTTAGGAGAACAATGGAAGTAATATTTTGCATTTTGAGAGCTACTTTGATCAGAAGTTTCCAAACTCTTATACTATTTTAACATATAAGCTTTCTGAGATAGATATGAGTTCAATCAGAATTGTATAAACGGATAGGCTGCTTGGATTTCTGTTGGAGAGACTACAAAATGAGTGGAGATTAGAGATGTTTTTGAAAACATTCCACAGCTCAATCCTTGTAGAGTACAAGCTTATATTTTATAAGAAAACTAAAAGAGTTTCAAGGTAATCAAATCATTGACTAGGTATTAATGATATTTCCATGTAGACAGAAATATTGAAGTCTTATTATAAAATGAATGCTGTATATTAATCACTAAAGATAAATAAAAAGTCTTAAGGGAAAAATATGAATCAGTAAAATTGGAGCAGAAAAATATCAGAAATGATAACAATAGCATCAGTTTGTTGTTCTTTTTTAAAAAAATTTTTATTGGAGCATAGTTGCTTTAGCGATAGCATCAGTTTGAAAGTAGTGAGGCATTGTATGATTATATTATGATGAATTGTTGTTGTCATTTAGTCATTAAGTCATGTCCAGCTCTTTGTGACTCCATGGACTGTAGCCCACCTAGATTCTCTTTTCAGGGGATTTCCCAGGCAAGAAACTGGAATGGATTTCCATTTCCTTCTCAGAGGCTGTTCCAGACCCAGGAATTGAACCCACATCTCCTAATTACCAGGCAAATTCTTTACCACTCAGCCACTAGAGAAGCCCTATGATGAATTGGGCACCTGTATGTAGCGTAATTATGTACTATTAGTTATGAGTAGTTAGCACATATATGCTAATGGACATTCATTAATATTGCTTTCTTTAAATGAAAACATCTTTCACACAATTTGTAATTTCACATACATAATGAAAAGTAAATGTCCTCCCTCACTATAAACACATGACATGTACCAAGACTTTAAGGTTAGGAGAAAAAAAAAATACCTTTAATGAGGCCTAGATAAAGAAGGGGAAAGCATACATAGTATGATAGGAAGCGAAGATCTTTCATGGTTATATTTTTGTACTAAATGGCTGAATAGATATCTAGTTTGATGATAGATAGATTAAAGGAAGTCACTCAGTTGTGTCTGACTCTTCGCGATCCCGTAGACTATAGCCCGCCAGACTCCTCTATCCATGGAATTCTCCAGGCAAGAATACTAGAGTGGGTTGCCATTCTCTTCTCCAGGGGATCTTCCCAGTCCAGGGATCAAACCCAGGTTTCCTGCATAGCAACCAGATTCTTTACCATCTGAGTACTAGAGAAGTCCTATAGGTTGACACAGAAAGATACGCTTTCTCTCTTTCATTTAGGGACAGATTTTATGTGCATTGTTTGTATCTCGTGCTGTGTATAATATCATGTTTAACTTTCCATAGCTGGTCTGTGAGAAAATGGATCCTTTCTGCACCTTGATTTTCCTTGTTATATGAAATATTTGAGCAAATGTGTATCCCAAAATAACACTGTTCACCTGACATTATTAAAACACGTGCTTTGAATTTGTTGACTAGTTTGAACTGATATATCTAGATCATTCTTTTATGCTTATCAAATTTCTTATAATGAATAAAACATATTTTTAGGAGAGTTTTCTAGAATGAGGAATAGAAGTTAAATGATTTGCTATGCTGTTGAACTCTTGACTTAAATATCACCAATGTTCTAACTAAAAAAGCTAACTTTATTCAGTAAGTTGTCGCTAAAGAAAC
The DNA here is from genome assembly GCF_023091745.1 of Budorcas taxicolor. Classification (NCBI taxonomy): domain Eukaryota; kingdom Metazoa; phylum Chordata; class Mammalia; order Artiodactyla; family Bovidae; genus Budorcas; species Budorcas taxicolor. Next base: position 47,907,426 of record NC_068929.1, on the reverse strand, counting down.
ACTATTGTTAAGGCAATTTACTGTGGGGAGAAAGATATATAAATTTTGAAATCATGGTGGAAAGAGACCAAGACTGAAGAAGCTGACCTAAACACTATTCACACAACCTCAAAAAATGGGAAAATATTCTATTTTTAATTTGTGTCTAAAGCTTAACAGTAACATGCTGACTCTTCATTATTTTATTTCAGGACTATACATAAAGTTCAGCAACCTCAAGGAGGAAAATACTTTGTGTAATTTGTAATAGGATATTAACTTAGGGCCCTAGATAAGGTTTTCAAGAAAGCATTAAGAGTGGCAAGGATGCCCTCATATATATCACAGACATTGTTAACATTATATTTAATTGACAATCATACTTCTTTCTCATATATTAACAGTATCATACCTTCATTTATATTTTGAGTTATCATATTCTTTAGGAGCTCCTCCCAACTCGTTTTTATTTCTGAGTCAGTACGTAAAGCAAGAATGGAAAAGACTCACATTTCTACATATCATGAAAAATCTCTGAGAGCATATAATTATCCCATTTTTGGTGTTGGACCCAATACTTGCTCTGTCATGTCCTCCAAGTGCTATTCTTTGCCAACATAGAACTTCAAAATTCTGTGCCTACATTCTCTGTATATGGAGAAGGCAATGGCAACCCACTCCAGTACTCTTGCCTGGAAAGTTCCATGGACAGAGGAGCCTGGTAGGCTGCAGTCCATGGGGTCACTAATAGTCAGACACAACTGAGCGACTTCACTTTCACTTTTCGCTTTCATGCATTGGAGAAGGAAATGGCAACTCACTCCAGTGTTCTTACCTGGAAAATCCTAGGGACAGCAGAACCTGGTGGGCTGCCATCTATGGGGTCACATAGAGTTGGACGCAACTGAAGCAACTTAGCAGCAGCAGCAGCAGCATTCTGTGTATAGTCATGTGAAAATGACTAATGTTATTCAATGTAAGAAAAAAGTAAGAAATTAAGACTCATGCATATATCTGAATTTTAAACATTTTTCTTTTTCAAGTGGAGTCAATTTACAATAATGTGCTACTTTAAGGTGTATAGCAAAGTGATTTAGCTATTTTTTCAGATTATATTTCATTATAAGTTTATACAAGATATTGAATACAATTCCCTGTGCTATATAGTAAATACTTCTTGCTTATCTCAACATTTTATATACAGTAGTTGGTATCTGTTCATCCCATACTCCTAATTTGTTTATGAATTAAGCAGATCTATTAATAACATATTTTCCCTGTACAACAAAAACAAATATTTATAAAACACTTATCATTATTTATTAATATTAGTAGCAAGCTTAAAACATGTCAATTTAAGTATAGATCTTTATACTTTATAAGATAAGCGTATTAAGTTATTACATGTGTGTGTTAGATGCTCAGTTGTATCCAACTCTTTGCAACTCCATGGATTGTAGTCCATCAGGCTTTTCTGTCAATGGGATTTCTCAGGTAAGAACAATGGAATGGGTTGCTGTTTCCTTATCCAGGGGATCTTTCTGACCAGGAATTGAACCCGGGTCTGCTGCACTGCAGGCAGATTCTTTACTGGCTGAGTCACCAGGGAATCCCATATATGGATTCAAATAGTAGTGAAGCAAATTTAAAATTTTAGAGGGTTCTTGTTTACTTTCCTAATATATAGATGAATGTGGGCTTCCCAGGTGCTGCTAATGGTAAAGAATCCACCTGCCAATACAGGAGACTTAAGAGACCCAAGTTAGATCCCTAGGTCAGAAAGATACCCTGGAGGAGAAAATGGCAACACACTCCAGTATTCCTGCCTGGGAAATCCCATGGACAGAAAAGCCTGGTGGGCTACAGTCTGTGGGATCACGGAGTCAGACACTACTGAGCACAACACACTCAGACATGTAAACACACGTGGACGTATGTAGACCAGACATTTGGGGCTATGATTTGATTTCTTTCTCTCTAATGTGTGTATGAATATGCATGTGTGCCAAGTAACTTCAGTCGTGTCTGACTCTTTGCGACCCTGTGGACTGTAGTCCATCAGGTTCCTCTGTCTGTGGGATTTTCCAGACAAGAATACTGGAGTCGGTTTTCATGCCCTTCTCCAAGAGATCTTCCCGACCCAGGGACTGAACCCATGTCTTTTATATCTGTTGCAATGGCAGGCAGGTTCTTTACCACTAGCACCACTTTATATACATAAATATGTATACAAGGGAATGTGAACTTACCATTAAATTTCTCAGAACTGCACAATCTTATGAAAGCAAAATGGAATAGTGTGAATCTCTTTATTCCAAAATGTATGTTTTTTTTTTTCATGCATTTAGAAATATCTTGCATTTTAACTTTTGCTAAATAAAACAGAAACATATGCATTCTGACTATCTTTTGAGTATGGCTAATCCAGACATGATAATTAACATTTATCAAAGTTTTGGTAATATAAGATCCAATAATTTAGTATTACTACAACACAACATAATGCCATTGTATGTCATCTGAAACATATATCTGCAAAACTAAGTACTGAAAATCACTATAAATCAATATTACTAATAGCCTGTATTGCTAAAATAGTTTTCACTGAATTCTCAATCTTACTATAATGAGTGAAATTTTCTTTCAAAACAAATATTTAGAGCCCATTTTCTAAAAAAGATAAGAAATCATAAAGGTTTTATAGTTTACATAAGATTTTTATAAATTCAGTATTCTCTATAAATGAAAAAATCAGAATAAAAGAAGTAAAAAAAAAAAAGCCCATAGAATCCTTCTGTTGAAAATTTTACCTGATGATAATGTTATCTTTCAGAAATAAAAGGAGACATTTTTAAAGAGTGATTTTGTATTATATTTAAGATAATTGTGTATTAAATTGCTATCACTACTACAAAACACACAAAGAGAAATACATGGGTATAATTAAGTTGCCACATACTTTATGATTACAGATATCTAATTGATGCTTTTAATCATCTACAGTGGTTGAACTATACCTACAGAAATTTAGACTTCCTCTATTACCTGTAATGTGTTTCAACTGAAGAACTGAGTGTAATACCATAGAATAAATAGAGTTTTTCAGGAAAATCATTTATAACTTTTAAGTTATAATTCTCAATATTTTTTTGCAATATAATCCCAATTATATTGAAGTCCTCAAAATGAGACTGATGATATAGGGCTTCTAGAATAAAAATATACCCATCTTATGCTCTTTCAAGTATATTGTGTATTTTATATAACTATTCTTTTTTAAATGTATCTGTAAGAGAATGTGACCAAAATGCCTGTCAGGATATTTATTTGACCTCCTAAATAGTAATTGCTTGAAAATGATATTATTATTATTGTTTAATGCTATTAATACATCCTTCAAATTAGGTCTAGAAAGAATTTTCTAAAACTCACATCTGATAATATCATAAATTTATTGAAAAACACACAAAGCTATCAAAGAAAAAAAAATCTTAGATTATTTTCAGGCTTCCCTGGCAGCTCAGACAGTAAATAATCTGCCTACAATGCAAGAGACCTGGCTTTGATCCCTGGGTTAGGAAGATCCCTGAAGAAGGAAATTACAATCCACTCCGGTGTTCTCCAGAGAGAATTTGCTAAAACTCACATCTGATAATGTTATAAACCTACTGAAAAATACACATAGCTATCAAAGAAAAATTCTTAGATTACCTCACAGCAGTCCATGTAACGCTCCCCAGGTATATCTCTAATTCTAGGCTTCGGCTGTTTATCATATATACCCTCCACACAAGATATATCAGTTCAAAAATCTTGTTGTTCACTCACAAAGTCATGTCTGACTCTTTGCAACCCCATGGACTGCAGCATGCCAGGTTCCCCTGTCCTTCACTATCTCCTGAAGTTTCCTCAGATTCATGTGCAATGACTCTGTGATATTATTTAACCATCTCACTCTGTGGTCTCCTTCTCCTTTGCCTTCAATCTTTTCCAGTACTGGGGTCTTTTCCAATGTGTCAGCTCTTTGCATTAGGTGGCCAAAGTACTGGAGCTTTAATGTCAGTATCAGTCTGTTCAATGAATGTTCAGGGTTGATTTCCTTTAGGATTGATTGGTTTGATTCTCCTTGCTGTTCAAGGGACTCTCTTCTCCAGCACTACAAATAGAAAGCATCAGTTCTTCTGCACTAAGACTTCTTTATGGTTCAACTTTCACATCTGTACGCAACTACTGAAAAAACATACCTTTGACTATATGGACCTTTATCATCAAAGTGATGTCTCTGATTTTTAATATCTTGTCTAGGTTCATCATAGCTTTCCTTCTAAGGAGCAAATGTCTTCTAATTTCATGAATACATTCACCATCTGCAGTGATTTTGGAACCCAGAAAATAAAATTTGTCATTGCCCTACTTTTTCACCTTCTATTTACCATGAAGTGATCAGACTGGATACCATAATCTTAGCTCTTTTTAATATTGAGTTTTATTTATTTATTTATTTTTATTTTGTTTTTTTAACTTTACAATATTGTATTGGTTTTGCCATACATCAACATGAATCCGCCACAGGTGTACACATGTTCCCAATCCTGAACCCCCCTCCCACCTCCCTTCCCATACCATCCCTCTGGGTCATCCCAGTGCACCAGCCCCTCCAAGCATCCTGTATAAGCCAGCTTTTTTCACTTTCCTCTTTCACCCTCATCAAGAGGTTCTTTAGTTCCTCTTCACTCTCTGCCATTAGAGTGATATCATCTGCATATCTGAGGCTGTTGATATTTCTCCTGGCAATCTTAATTCCAGCTTGTGATTCTTCCAGTCAGCATTCTGCATTGATGTATGCTGTATATAAGTTATTAATAAATAAGCAGAGTGACAATATACAGCTTTGTCATACTCCTTTCCCAATTTTGAACCAGTCAGTTATTCCATATCCAGTTCTAACTGTTGCTTCTTGATTAGCATACAGGTTTCTAAGGAGACAGTTAAAGTAGTCTGATATTCCATTCCTTTAAGAATTTTCCACAGTTTGTGGTAATCCAAACAGTCAAAGTCTTTAGTGTAGTCAGTGAAACAGAAGTAGATGTTTTTCTGGAACTCCCTTTTTTCACTGTGATCCAACGAATGTTGACAGTTTGACCTCTGGTACTTATGCCTCTTGAGAACCCAGATTGTACATCTGGAAGTTCTTGGTTCACATACTGCTGAAGCCCAGCTTCAAGGAATAATTTATTTTATTGAATTACAGCTGATTTACATTGTGTATATATATATATATATATACACACACACACACACACACACAGAGTGTGTTGAAAAGCAGAGACATTACTCTGCCAACAAGGTCCATTATAGTCATTATAATCAAGGATATGGTCTTTCCAATGGTCGCATATGGTTATGAGAGTTGGCCCATAAAGAAATTCGGGTGCTGAAAAATCGATACCTTCAAACTTTGATACTAGAGAAAACTTCTGAGAGTCCCTTGGACAGCAAGGAGATCCAACTAGTCAATCTTAATGGAAATCAACCCTAAATACTTGTTGGAAGGACTGATGCTGAAGCTGAAACTCTAATATTTTGGTCATCTGACTTGTTGGAAAAGTCCCTGATGCTGGGAAAGATTGAGGGCCGAAGGAGAAGATGGCATCAGAAGGATGAGATGACTGGATGGCATCCCCAATGCAATGGATATGAACTTGGGCCAACTTCAGGAGATGGTGAGGGCCCGGCGTTCTGTAATCCATAGGATCGCAATAAGTCAGACATGACCAGGCAACTGAACAACAATACATACACTTATATATATATATACATTTATGCTATTTTCCATTATGGTTTATCATAGGATATTGAATAGAGATCACTGTGCTATACAGTAGGACCTTGTTGTTTGCCCATTCTATATTTAATAGTTTGCATCTGCTAACCCAACCTCCCATGCCATCTCCCCCCTAACCTCCCCCCTACCCCCACCCAGTGCTCCTGGCAACTACAAATCTATTCTCTATGTCTGTGAGTCAGTTTTGTTTTGTAGGTAGGTTCATTTCTGTCATATTTTGGATTCCACATGTAAGTGAAATATATTTTAAATTCTGAATCCCAAATTATTTTTGGCATGCTTGCCTATAAATATTTGGGTTAAGTTTGAGTGGAAAGCTTTTTTTTTTTCCTATGGTAAAGCATTTAATTCATGCTTAATGTATTTGGGATTTGGAAGATATTCTCATGATTTCACAGTAAAATCCATTTAAGATTCCTAGACAATGTCCTGAGGCTACTTAGACTTCTTATTTATTTTAGAACTCTTTCAGAAAAGATTTCCTGTGCCTACACAGTGGGAGACAGTCTCTAATAACAATTATTTTAGGCTATGCTTGAAAAAGACCTGGTGATCTAATCAACAGTAGTTTCTTGGGGCACTTGGTTATGTAACACTGCATTTATGACTCTTTTCTACTGAACAACTACAGGGTTGTTCAGTCAAAAAGATGTAATTTTAATAAATTCAATCAACATGTTAGGTACTCTGGATTAAGTAATAAATAAGACATTAAAATTCAAAAAATAATTTAGTAATAAAATGATAAATATAAAGACATAATGAGATTATCAATTATTTATTAGGAGAAAATATAAGATATTTAAATACTTGATGAAAGTTTCATTCTAAAGCAAGGGATATCTAAAATTCCCGTATAAAGACAGACTTACTGACTAGGTAACTCAGAACCTAATTCTGACTTACAAGGAGGAACTGGTTAGAAAATGTTGCAAGCATTTAAAATATTGAAAAATCATTATTTTGTAATTGTCTTAAATTTTGTTTAAGGAGGAGAATCCTGGAAAGAGTCAAAAGCATCCCATATGTTGTAGAAAGGAGGGGCTTTAGTAAGGTCATATTTAAGCAGAGATTATAAATCAATAGTCTACTCCAAAGAGTAACTCTAGATTTAAACCAATAAAGTCAATTCATAAAAGACCAGATTTTTTGTATTTATTTCATAGGTTAAAAAAAAAAAAATCTCAATCATATCCTGCTGTTCAAGAAAATGTTAAGCCAATACCATCCTGAAGAGAGAGATAGTATTGTGAGCCACAGAAGCTATTATAAATCAGTGAAAGTGTCACTGTTGTCTGGGAGGAAGAAATTTTTATCTGTCCTTCTAGGTTCTTCTGGTTGGTCTAAAAATTAAGTTGACTTGACACAGATTAACAGGAGAAAATTAAACAAAAATTTAATAGCATGTATATTTGGAAGAGACCCAGGAAAACTGAATAACTCACCAAAATGGCTGGAGAGCTGACCTTAAATACCATCTTTAGCTAAAGACAAAGAGGATGGATGCTACATGTAGTGGGTTTCGCACCTCAAAGGAGAGAAGGTCAACTCACAGGGAGATGGAAAGCAAATGTTTGGTGAAGAGATATTTTCTAGGTCTTGCAGAGACAATGGGACACAGATTGGACTCTGATATCAAGCCCTGCTGGGTTTCCCCCACCAGACTTGGTACATATTCTTTGCTGGTAAATCTGGTAATGTATTCCAAGAATAAGCAGCACTATATCTACATTTTTTTTTAGGTAATTAGGGGGAATGCCGAAGTTTCTCCCTGAGTCTTTTGGCTTTTGATTTATTTCAGCTTGAAATAATACATGTCAAACAGACCTGGACCATAAAGAAAGCTGAGTGCCAAAAAATTGATGCTTTTTGGCTATGGTGCTGGAGAAGATTCTTGAGAATCCCTTAGATAGCAAGGAGATCAAACCAGTCAGTTCTAAAGGAAATCAACCCTGAATATTCATCAGAAGGACTCATGTTGAAACTGAAGTTCCAATACTTCGGCCACATGATGTAAAGAGCTGACTCATTGGAAAAGACCCTAAGTCTGGGAAAGATTGAGGGCAGGAGGAGAAGGGGATGACAGAGGAGGAGATGGTTGATGGCATCACCAACTCAATGGACATGAATTTGAGCAAACTCAGGGAGATAGTGAAGGACAGGGAAGCGTGGCTTATTGCAGTTCATGGGGTCTCAAAAAGTCAGACATGACTGAGCAACTGAACAACAGCTAACTTTGCTCACCTACACTGTCAAAACTGAATTAGAGTAACATAGTTTTTCTTCCTCTCCTAATGCCAGAAAGTCCAAAACACTTAGTTTTGGGAATCATTGTGTCAAACCATGGGGTGAGAGAGAAAAGGAGAACAGTTACTGGAAGAAAACAAAGCAATAGCAAATTGTATTTTGCTATCTAGAAAGAGTTATCAGTAAAATTGTAAACTTCAAGTTTAAAATTATTTAAATATAACCTACATGCATATATCATGTACAAGTTATGTTTAACTTCTTTTAATCATAATTTCTTTACAGATTTAGCAAGCACCTATAAAATAGAACAACATTGGAGTAAGATAACAACAAACTAGGCCACTCCCTGACTACTCTTTTCATTTTGGGTACTTTGAGAAACATTGTCATGGCTTGGATTTCTCCTTTTTCAGTGTAACGATCCAGCTGTTATCTTAATTAAGTCTGCCACAGGCAAGGATCTGGTTTTCCACACCTGTGGAGAAGATTGTCATGGCATTTTAATGACTTAATAGAGCTTGAGGAAATGGAAGCTAGTGTGAATGCGAGTAATGATTAGTTCAACTGAGTGCCAAAGCTGTCAGTTTCCAATTAAGAGATATGTTTGTTCCTCAACAATGTACTACCAGAAATTGGGTTTTTTGACACTGTTAATTCATCTCTTGCCACCTGATAGAAATAACTCAAATGGCTCCCAGTAATCTCTTCGATGAGAGAAAGTTATTGAAATTAGACACAGTTGGATATCAAGTCTAAAACCAAACAAAATAAACTGTTTTCAGCAATAGAAATATATGACAGAAATAATTATCTTTTGTAATGTGCCAAATTTATGTTTTAATTGAATACTGTGGGTGTCAGAGTATATAACTCTAAGCATTGACTATTATATTTGGTAGGGAATGCTGATATGGTTTTTATGAGTAGACGAAAGTGGAAAAATTAAACTATTTTGCTCAGTGATAAGAAGTGATAAGACAAAGGAAAGGTAAAATTTGTCTCCCAATGAAGCACCAATCAATTTATTATTTTGTATACAAATGTGCTGTAGAAAATGGTAAGAAAATTTAAATATAATATGATAAAAACAGATCAATAATAAAACAGAAGCATTTTAATTTACAATATTTATTCTTAATTAAGCAGTGTATCTGTGCTCTGCTCAGTAGTAATAAACACTGCTTCTGAACATTATGCAGTATTACAGAAGCTCTAAGATATGAAATAAGAAAATGTATGAAAGTGATAGATCACCAAAAGTATATTTCTGGATATATCATTATCATCATCATTGCTATTATTTAACTAATATGTATGTGCCAAAGAATGGGGTAGGTTCATTTTTTCATATGATATTTCATTTAATCCTCACAGTTTTTATACTAGTTATTTGTTAGTATTACCCCATGGACTCTAGCCCAGCAAGCTCCTCTGTCCATGGAATTCTCTCAGCAAGACTACTGAAGTGGATTGCCATTTGCTTCTCAATATAATCAATAGAACACTTATTTTCTGATATGAATCTTCATGTCCCTTTCTCTCAACTATCAAAGTTCCTTAAGGTGTTAATTCTCTTTGTTGATATGCAAGGATTCAGCTACAAAGGTCATTTTATTTAGCACTGATGCTGTCAGATATCTATTGTCACTGAACTCATTCTACATCTTAAGACAGGGTTTTGCAAGTCAGACTGAGTTTGGTGGGAATAGTTCATCTCTGTCTACTTAGCTTTAGCTGGAAAAGGCAATTTGGGCTACAAGATACACTTTCAAGATAGCTCACTCACTTTGCTGGCAAGTTGATTCTGGCTGTTAGCTGAGAGTTTAGATGGAACCATTGACCGCAAGCCTCAGATATCTGCATGTGATGTCTCTCCATGGTATAGCTTGATCTTCCTTATTAAAATAGATCAAACAGTTGGATTCCAGGAAAGAACTGTTTCAGAGAAGAAGCCCTAATGAGACAGCCTGGTGTGCTACTCCTTCTCTCATGCTTGCCAGTCACCTGAAAGAGTCCATTGTCAAAGTGCGAGGTGACTTTCCAAGAGCATGAAAACTGAGAGGTAAAAATCATTTGAAAGCTCCAAAATAATATTGAATCAGAATACCATATCTATACCTCTTGTCTGGAAGTATGAGAAGAATAGGTGTGTTTCTTTTATTTGTGGAGGGAAATTTTAAGTAGTATAGTGCAAATTTTTCCCTTTCACTGTAATGCAGAATAACCATTTAATAATTACATTTGCATCATTTATATGGAGGAAAGATTATACTAAAGACTGTGATGTCTAAAACTAATAGAAAATGTTCAATTATAATTTTTAGAAGTCAGAGTTTTTTATCCATCAAACTGATTGAGTACCTTCAGTGATTATCTCACTAGAGAAACAAGATAAAAGTCAAAAATGAACAATGAGAGTATCTTTACAATTGCTTTAAATGCAATTAATAAAGTGGTAAAGTAGTAAGAAATATTTACATATCAAAATCAAGGGAAATAAAGAATCCTAAATCTGACATTTTTGTTAAGGTTACTTGCAAGTGAGATGTACTTGAGCTTCCATTTTCTTGACATTGAGGAACACAGGTACAACTGATAAAAAAACCCCATATTCACCAAGATGGAAAATTCAGTTGGAGGTAACCCACCAAAAACTGCAAGTCAAAATTTCTAACCTCTCGGTAGATAGATCTAGCCTGATCCAAGAAAATGACAAAGTCCCTACTCAATAACCTCGATAGTTAAGTGGTGATAAAATACTACCCTCTTGAAATTCATAACCAAGTGATTTAAATGTGATATTTCTAAGATTAGTTTACATATAAATTTAAATTCTCTCTGCAAAATCAGAAAGCATATTAATATCTAAGCTTTGAAAGTAATGACTATGCATATTATAACAACTCTGGACTACTTGAGTTAAGTGAAATGAAAGGACTCTCTATGGAAATGGAATAACTAACATCAAATTAGAGAGGTATGTCAGAAATGGAAAAATAAGTAACAATGGCTCTCGAATATACTTGTCTTCATTAAAAAATATTTGAGTAATTTTTGAGAGGTTATTTTAGAATTTCCTGACAGTTCTATTAAACATATCAATCCATTCATTTAAAATATTTTTCCACACCTAATTTTCAATGTGTTTGAAGAAAACTAACTCAAGCAAAGATTTATCTTATAATAATGGAAATCCATAGCAAGGGACATTGGATAGTATCCTAATTCAAAGTTCTTTGCAATTATACTTAATTTGGGAGGAAAACAGCTTCATTTATTGGTTTCATTCTTATTCAATCACTAAATATCCAATTCTTCATGACCCCATGTACTATATAGCCCACCAGGCTCTTCTGTCCATGACATTTCCCAGGCAAGAATATTGGAGTCGGTTGTCATTTCCTTCTGCAGGGGATCTTCCTGACCCAGGGGTGGAACACACATCTTCTGCATTGCAGGTGGATTCTTAACCACTGAGCCACCAGGAACTCCCTTTAGGAATACATAGGCTAAATTTATTGGTAAGTTTGGAAGTGTAGGAGTTGGTTTACCGGCATTTAGTATGTGTTCCCCTTTATGCTTCTATTCCTTAAAATAGTCTATATGAGGAGATAGTTTAAGTATAATACTGTTTAGAAATGGGGCATATCTGCCAAACTTGGAGCTCACTTAGCTTGTGCTTCTGGTTCATACATTACAGGATGCTTTCCCAAGCTGTAGTGCAGGTTTCTGCCTGTTATTTTATTTGCTTTCTCAGCTATTTCGAAACATCAAATTGTCAATATACACATTATGTTTTTATTTATTTAATTAAAGGACGGATTATTTAAATTCAACAGTGCTTTACAATTTTCAAAAGTCTCACACACATGGTTTCATATAATTTAATAATAACTTCTCTTTTTTCCCTATTTCTGTGTTTCCCCTCCATATCCCTCTCCCCACTGGTAAGCACTATACTCTATATTCTCTATATCTGAGTGTCTGTTTGTTTTTCTTTTTGTTTTATTCACTAGTTTGTTATATGTTTTAGGATTCCATATACAAGTGATACAAGTGATATCTTTCAGTATTTGTCTTCCTCTGTCTGACTAATTTCACTTGGCATAGTTTCCTCCAGTTCTACCCATGTTGCTGCAAATAGCAAACGTTTTCAAAGCTAAGTAGCATTCTATATACATGGTATACCATATATATTTCTTTAATCATTCATCTGTTTATGGAAACTTAGTTTACTTCCATACCTCACCAATTGTAAATAATGCTGCTATGAACATTGGGGTGCATGTATCTTTTAAAATCAATGTCTTTTTTGGGGATATATACCCAGGAATAGAATTTCTGGGTCATGTAGTAGTTTTATTTTTAGTTATATGAGAAAACTCCATACTGTTTTCCAAAGTGGTTGCACCAATTTATATTCCCACCAACAGTATATGCTGCTGCTGCGAAGTCGCTTCAGTCATGTCCGACTCTGTGCGACCCCATAGACGGCAGCCCACCAGGCTCCCCCGTCCCTGGGATTCTCCAGGCAAGAGTACTGGAGTGGGTTGCCATTGCCTTACCCCGTTTTCTCTACATCCTTTCCAGTATTTGTTGTTTGTTTTCTTTTTGATGATAACCATTTTGACAGATGTGCAGTGATAGCTCACTTATCTCATCCTGGTTTTGATTTGCATTTCCCTGATGGCTAGCAATGTAGTGTGTGTGTGTCTGTGTGTGTGTGCACACACAGATGTGTTAGTCACTCATTCGTGTCCAGATATTTGTAATCCCTTGGACTGTAGCCTACCAAGCTCCTCTGTTCATGGAATTTTCCAGGCAAGGATACTGGAGTAGGTCGCCATTCCCTTCTCCAGAGGATCTTCCCAACCCAGGGACTGAACCCAGGTCTCCTGCATTTCAGGCAGATTCTTTACCATCTAAGCCACCAGAGAAACACAGCAATGTAGAGCATCTTATTTTGATGTACTTGTTGACCATGTGCATTTCCTCTCTGAAAAAATGTTTTTACAGTTATTTTGCTAGTTTTTCATTCAGGTTGTTTGCCTTTTTGATGTTGAGTTGTATAAACTGTTTATGTATATTGGACATTACCCCTTATCAGTCATATCATCTGCAAGTCAAGATGTTGTCATTTCGTCAATGGTTACCTTCTCTGTGCAAAATCTTTTTTTTTTTTAACTTTACTTTACAATACTGTATTGGTTTTGCCATACATCAACATGAATCCGCCACAGGTGTACATGAGTTCCCAACCCTCAACCCCCCTCCCACCTCCCTCCCCATACCATCTCTCTGGGTCATCCCAGTGCACCAGCCCCAAGCATCCTGTATCCTGCATTGAACCTAGACTGGTGATTCATTTCTTACATGATATTATACATGTTTCAATGCCATTCTCCCAAATCATCCCACCCTCTCCCTCTCCCACAGAGTCCAAAAGTCTGTTCTATACATCTGTGTCTCTTTTGCTATCTTGCATACACGGTTATCGTTACCATCTTTCTAAATTCCATACATGTGTGTTAGCATACTGTATTGGTGTTTTTCTTTCTGGCTTACTTCACTCTCTATAATAGGTTCCCGTTTCATCCACCTCTAAGTATAATTAGGTTGCATTTATTTTTATTTTTGGTTTTATTTCATTTGCTTTAGGAGACAGATCCAAACAGATTTTGCTGCAAATTATGTCAAGCAATGTTTTGCCTATGTTTTCCTCTAGGAGTTTTATAACATCTGGTATTATATTTAGACCTTTAATTCATTTAGAGTTTATTTTTGTATATGGTGTTAGAAAATGTGCCAATTTTGTGGTTTTGTATGTAACTTTTCAGATTTCCCACCACTACTTACTAAAGAGACTCTGATCTGTTGTATATTTTTGCCTGCTTTGTCATAGATTATTTGACCATGAGTGTGTAGGTTTATTTCTGGGCTCATTATGCTGTTCTGTTAATCTATGAGTTTCTTTTTGTGCAAGTGTCATACTTTTTTTTTATTATTATTAGTACTATATCATTTTCATGACTTTAGTTTTGTAGTATATGTATAAAGTCAGGGAGTGTGCTTCTTCCAGGTCTGTTCTTCTTTCTCAAGATTGATTTGTCTATTAGTGTTCTTTTATGTTTCCATACAAATTTTAAAATTATTTGTTCTAATTCTGCAAAAACTGCCATTGGCATTTTGATAAAGAATGCATTGAATCTGTAGATTGCTTTGAGTAGTATTTTCATTTTAATAATATTATTTCTTCTGATACAAGAACAAACACAAATGACACAAACAGATGGCATATTTTCCCATGTTTTTGCCATCTTCTTCTTTCTTCAGTGTCATAATTCTCCAAGTACAAAAGACATTTACCTCCTTAGGCAGGACTTTCCCTATGTATTTTGTTCTTTTCGATGTGATGGTAAGTGGGGTGATTTTCTTTATTTCTCTTTCTGATATTTCATTGTTAGTGCATAGAAAGCAACTGATTTGTCTATATTAATTTTGCACCTTGTAATTACCAAATTCATTGATGAGATCTAGTAACTTTTTATTGGCATCTTTAAAATTTCCTATGTAAAATATGTCATATGCAAACAGTGACAGTTTTAATTCCCTCTTCCCAATTTATATTTCTTTTGTTTCTTTTTCTTCTCTGATTGCTGTGGTTAGGACTTCCAAACTATGTTGAATAAAAGTGATGAAAGGAGGCATCCTTGTCTTATTCTTGACCTTAGAGAAAACATGTTCAACTTTTCACCACTGAGTACAGTCTTAGCTGTGGATTTGTCATATGTGGCCTTTATTATGTCAAGGTACATTCCATCTATGCCCACTTTCTGGAGAGCTTTTATAATATATTGAAACTGAATTTTGTCAAAAGCTTTTTCTGCATCTATTGAGATGATCATGCCAGGCTTCCCTGTCCTTCACCGTCTCCCAGAGCTTGCTCAAACTCATGTCCACTGAGTCAGTGATGCATCCAGCCATCTTGTCCTCTACTGTCCCTTTCTCCTCCTGCCTACACTCTTTCCCAGAATCAGGGTCTTTTCCAAAAAGTGAGCTGTTTGCACCAGGTGGCCAAAATATTGGGGCCTCAGCATCGATCCTTCCAATGAACATTCTGGATTGATTTCCGTTAGGATTGACTGGTTTGATCTCCTTGCATTCCATAGGACTCTCAAGAGTCTTCTCCAACATCACATTTGTATGATCCCTTTAAAACATTGTTGGATTTAGTTTGCTAAAATTTTGTTGAGAATTTTTCTTTTGCTCTATACTCATCACTGATATTGACCTGTAAGTTTTCCTTTTTTTTTTTTTTTCCTTGATATCTTTGTCTGATTTTGGTATCAGGGTGATGCTAGCCTTGTGGAATGAATTAGGAAATGCCCTTTCCTCTTGGATTTTTGGAATAGTTTCAGAAGGATAAATGTTAACTTTTCTCTAAATGTTTGTTGGAATTCACCTGTGATGCCATCTGGTTCTTGACTTGTTTTAGGGGACTTTTTAATTATTGATTCAATTCCATTACTGGTAATTAGTCTTTTCATATTTTTCATTTCATCCTGATTCAGTCATGGAAGAATAGAACTTTTTAAGAATTTGTCTGTTTATCCACATATCGTTTGTAATAGTCCCATGTGAACCTTTGTATCTCTGAGGTGTCAGTTATAATTTCTCCTTTTTCATTTCATATTTTATCAGTTAGGTTCTTTTTTTTTTTTCTTGATGAATCAGGGTAAAGTTTTATCAATTTTGTTTATATTTTCAAAGAACTATCTTTTAGTTCCATTGATCTTTCTACCTTTTCTTTTCTTTACTATTTCATTTATGTCTGCTCTGATATTTATGGTTTCTTGCCTTCTACTAACTTTGCGCTTTGGTTGTTTTTTCTTTTCTAGTTCCATACAGTGTAAGGTTAGGCTATTTATTTGAGATTTTCCTTGTTTTCTTGTAATGCTTTTTTAAGAAACTTTAAATCTATGATTTACTTTACACACATGTTGAGATTATTGATCAAGGACTTGATAACAGTATTCTTATCAAGACTTTTTAAAAAAAATCAACTTAACTAATCCATATGATTAATGCAGATAATGAAAATAAGTCAGTTAAGAGAGCAGTTTGGTGAGAATGTGACTAATGAATATCTTATTGGAATATAAACACTCAAAAAGAAGTGATAATGGCTATAAAGTTTACTATTCTCTATGAAGTTTATATTACATTGCTGTTGTTGTTTGACTTGATTTAGTTGTTGATTTTCTTTATCAAAGCAGACATTTCTCCCAGGTCAAACACAATTGATTAGAAAATTAAAATACGATTGGACATTTATTCTGTCAACTTCATGTCACTTTTAATATCTGAATCAACAGATCCTTTGACAATCATCGTAGCTTACTGAAAGAAGGGTGTTTGTGTTAGAGGTATTTTCAAATTATTTTTATACTGTTGCTCTCTTTGATTTGGACCAATTATTTTAAGTTCATTAACCCAGTGTTTTCATATATAATAATATTAAATAATAATTTTAACTAATAGTGATCCCAAGTATTAAAGATATGTGGGTGAAAATATGTAACAAATTTAATATTCAGATATATTCCTAGTTTCTATATGCTCTTGTATGCATCTTTTCCCTTATAAATTTACACTTTCATTTTCCATAAAGGAATATTAGCATTATGAAAGTGCTAACAACAAGAAAGGACATAAATGAAATTATTGAGCCATTGTATTATGGGATATAAGACATTCTTGACATGGAAATGACTTTTCTAGAGGATAAATAATTCAGAATATGGCACAGAGGAAATGCACCCAATCTAAGGTAAATATGAAGAAATACATGTGAAAAAAAGAGACAAGTTATCAGATGTAAAAGCACCTTCTTCTTCAACAGTAGAAACTTGATTCAGTGATGGTAAAACTTTGATTAAAAGGACTTTAATTTAAGGAAATCACATGCTGCTTTGTATATATTTGTCTGGCTGAGATGTAAATGATTTATTTCTGCTGAAAAGTATAATCTCTTATATTTGTTGTTCTGAGGGACATTAACCAGTTTTGCTTCCAATGAAGCAATCTTGGCATTTTTTTATGAAGTTCTTTCTTAATGTGGAGCTCCCTGAATGCTTCAGTATACATTCTTTGATGTTAGAAATAGAGTGTAAAATGAAAATTTCCTTCTTATGTATTCTAAAGGGCAGAGCTACAGAAACACACATTCCAAAGATGAACTTTCAGTGTATAAAAATATATTAAGCTTTATTTGAGACAAATTGATTTATTTTGTGAAGAGAACAAAGGATATAATTGACTAAATCAAAAAGATGGAATGTTAATTCATGTGATACTTAAAAGGAAATTCTATGCACCCCATTTCTCTAGTGGTCTTATTAACACCACTGCAGTCCAAATACAATAAATATGTGTCATCAAAGAATTTACAAGCATGTTCCATTTTCTCTGATTTATCAACTGCATTTTCTCACTGAATAATCATTCTTTCCATTACACATATGAATTAGTTGCAACTGAAAGTTTATTTTTTTAGCCTTCTATTCCAATCACTGTCCTGATAATTGTCACTTTGATTGCTGTGGCATATATGAACTGATAAATCATATGTCGTTCAAGATGTTTTATATATAGATGGTGATGTTCTTTTCTGAACTTTCTGACTGAAATTGTTATGATTATTTAATTTACCAAATTAAATATAAATAGATATCTGTACAAAGAGACAGCCAGTTTTATAAGGTTTATTAAGAAAAAAATTAGTCTAAAGACTTCCTTTACCCTTCCTCATTTCTCCTTCTTCAGGTAACTGTTTTTAAATCTGTTAGTTGAATTTTTGTGATTTATTTCCATATCTCTAGAGAATGTACTTGATTGATCTATCAGGCCTTCTCTATTGACTTGCAACAGAGAAGCTGAACATACAATTATTTTTTTCTTCCTCAAGCACCAGCACGTACACGTACATTTCCCATCTACTGAGTGTGTGCTCAGTCATGTCCATCTTTTTGTGACACCATGGACTATAATAGCCAACCAGGCTCCTCTGTTCATGGAATTTTTCAGGCAAGAGTACTGGAGTAGGTTACTACTTCCTTCTCCAGAGGATCTTCCTGACCCAGGGTTTGAACCTATGTCTCATGCATCTCCTGCATTAGCAGGTGAGTTCTTTACCAGCTGAGCCACAAGGGAAGCCCACATTTCCCATCTACCATCCTCCAAAAATGGATATATAATTATGTGCATGAGATCAATATTGAGTGATAAATGAATGATATTCACTAATGAGTCACATAATAGATATGCTTACTTATTTCTGCCTGCATCCTCATTATTTTTTTTATGTCTTTCAGGTATATTTGCTTAATTTGCTCTGTATCAAGAATTCAGCTACAGTTTTTTGGTATTAGCTCTATCTTATTTGGTTTAGTTTATTTACTTAATTTATTAATAACTTTATTCTTAGAGAAAATTTTCATTAAGTCTTTTGACCTGCTTCAGTCTGAATTGCTTTCCCTCCATATTTGGTGTCTGTGTGCATATTTAGATGTCACATTTCTCTCCTCCTGGAAGCATGGTCTGCCTCTTTGCTCTGCTAGATTTTTGGTTTCTTTCGGTGGTTAATTTCTCAGTATATCCCCTCTTCCTGAAAAAGGATATGTGGAGTTATAAACATTTGATACATGTCTGAAAATATTTTAATTTATTATTCTATGTGATTAATACTTTAGATTGCTATAAAATTTAGATGAATAAACAATTTCTCTTCACAATGTTAACCACATTACTCCACTATCTTTATTATCTTTCACTTTCTGCTATTCATAAACACAGGGTCATTTTGATTATGTTTTTATGTGATCCATTCTCTACTTCTCTCTCCTTTTTCTCAACGATGTTCTAAAATTTCTAGACATTGTGTTGTTGTTCAGTCACCAGTAGTGTCCAAATCCTTACGACCCCATGGACTGCAGCACACCAGCCTCTGTGTTCCTCACCATCTCCTGAAGTTTGTCCAAGTTCATGTCCATTGCATTGGTGATACCATCCAGCCATCTCATCCTCTGATGCCCTCTTCTCCTTCTGCTCTCAATCTTTCCCAGAATCACAGACTTTTCCAATGAATCAACTGTTCATATCAAATTACCAAAATACCAGAGTTTCAACTTCAGCATCAGTCCTTCCAATCAGTATTCAGGGTCAATTTCCCTTAAGATTGACTGGTTTGACCTTGCTGTCCAAGGATCTCTCAGAAGTCTTTCTCTAGCACCATAGTTTAAAGGCATCAATTTTTCAGCACTCTGCTTTCTTTAAGGTCCAGCTCTCACAACAGTACATGACCACTGGGAAGACCATAGTCTTGACTATATGGACTTCTGTCAGCAGAGAAATGTGTCTGCTTTTCAGCACACTGTCTAGATTTGTCATAGCTTCTGATTTCATGGCTGCATTCACCTTGTACAGTGATTCTAGAGCCCAAGAAGAGGAAATTGTTACCACCTCCACCTTTTCCCCTTCTATTTACCATGATGTAACAGGGCCGGATGCCACAATCTGAGTTTTTTTCATATTTATTTTTAATATGACTCTTTCTCTCTCCTCCTTCACCCTAATTAAGGGGTCTTTACTTCCTCTTCATACAGAGTACATCATGAGAATGAAGGTCAAGCTGGAATCAAGATTGCCGGGAGAAATATCAATAACCTCAATATACAGATGACACCACCCTTATGGCAGAAAGTGAAGAACTAAAGAGCCTCTTGATAAAAGTGAAAGAAGAGAGTGAAAAAGTTGGCTTAAAGCTCAACATTCAGAAAACAAAGATCATGGCATACGGTCCCTTCACTTCATGGCAATTAGATGGAGAAACAGTGGCAGACTTTATTTTGGAGGCTCCAGAATCAGTGCAAATGGTGGTGACTGCAGCCATGAAATTAAAAGATTCTTACCAACTAAGACCAACTTAGGTATGACCAACTGGATAACATATTAAAAAGCACAGACATTGCTTTGCCAACAAAGGTCCATCTAGTCAAGGTTTTTGCAGTAGTCATGTATGGATGTGAGAGTTGGAATGTAAAGAAAGCTGAGCACCGAAGAATTGATGCTTTTGAGCTATGGTGTTGGAGAAGACTCTTGAGAGTCCCTTGGACTGCAAGGAGATCCAACCAATAAATCCTAAAGGAAGTCAGCCCTGAATATTCATTAGAAGGACTGATGTTGAAGCTGAAACTCCAATACTTTGGCCAGCTGATACAAAGAGCTGACTCATTTGAAAAGACTCTAGTGCTAGGAAAGATTGAAGGCGGGAGGAGAAGGGGACGACAGAGGATGAGATGGATGGATGCCATCACTGACTCAATGGACATGAGTTTGAGTAAACTCCAGGAGTTGGTGATGGACAGGGAGGCCTAGCGTGCTGCAGTACATGGGGTCACAAAGAGTCGGACATGACTAAGCGACTGAACTGAAGTGAACTGAACTTAGTTCCTTTCTATTAGTGCCTTAATAAATATCTACACTCATGACTGTGCCAGGATTTCCATGGACTCTGAATTTGGAAAATGTTCTTTCAATTCAGTTCAGTTCAAAGTTTCACCTTTAGCATCATTCCTTCCAAAGAACACCCAGGGCTGATCTCCTTTAGAATGGACTGGTTGGATCTGCTTGCAGTCCAAGGGACTCTCAAGAGTCTTCTCCAACACCACTGTTCAAAAGCATCAATTCTTCGGCACTCAGCTTTCTTCAAAGTCCAACTCTCACATCCATACATGACCACTGGAAAAACCATAGCCTTGACTAGGCGGACCTGTGTTGTCAAAGTAATGTCTCTGCTTTTGAATATGCTATCTAGGTTGCTCATAACTTTTCTTCAAAGGAGTAAGCGTCTTTTAATTTCATGGCTGCGGTCACCATCTGCAGTGATTTTGGAGACCAAAAAATGAAGTCTGACACTGTTTCCACTGTTTCTCCATCTATTTCCCATGAAGTGATGGCCCAGATGCCATGATCTTCATTTTCTGAATATTGAGCTTTAAGCCAACTTTTTCACTCTCCTCTTCCACTTTCATCAAGAAGCTTTTTAGTTCCTCTTCACTTTCTGCTGTAAAGGTGGTGTCATGTTCTTTAGTCCTAAAATATTTTCATTATGTAATTTAAGATTTTCTATGTTTGTTTTTTGTCCTTTGAGTAAATAATCTATGTACATTTATGTTCAATTTAGTTGATCATTCCTATTTCTTCCTGTTCTCCATATCTTTTAACTTTCTCAGTTATTTCTTCAACTTTATATTTCAAACATTCAATAACTTAAAAATTTCTGCCACCTTGTTATATTTGTAATTTCCATTAGTATTTTCTCTGAATTTTTTGTGGTATCTTACTTTTGTATCACAGAATGTGAGACTAATGTGTGACTATTCACTAATGTGAGACTATCACTGAGAATTATATATTTTATAAGTATAAATAAATAATTTTCTATTTTGAAAGATTCCCTATGTCTCTTATCTGTTGGTTTTAACCTTTTTCATTTAGGTTTCATAGTTTACTTTCTATTGTCTGTTATTTTTTCCAAAGAACTGTTTGTACTGGAGCTCCAGTGAGTATGGATAGGATTGGTGTATATTAGGGAAAGATGCCAATGTCGCTCTCTCTGGTACTTCTTCTTGGGCTGGTCAGTTTTCCCAGAGACTACTCCTTGAAGGTCTTTGTGTGATGCTAGAACATACTATTAACGTGGAGATAGGCTATCAGCTTTTAGTTTGCAAATATAGTTATGATTTTTGGTTTGGTATAGTATCTGTGCTTGAAACTGTATAGGAATTCCCATATTTAATGGGCCTTTTTCTATCTCCAGGGAACAACTTGATATATTATTGGTAGTTTGTGGGACTGTCAGTTATGTAACTGAAAGAGTAGAAGGAATTCAGGGATAAACTCATTGTTTAAAGCATTTTATAATCCCAGTCTTATCATTACTTACAGAAGCATCAGATGCTGTCAGTTCATAACTAATTTAAATATTCTACTTTAAAGGTAAAGTTTTATAATCAGCTATCCCCAACTGCACATTTAGAATTTCCCTTTTTATGGTTTAATACTTTAGTCACCAGTCATTTATTTGCTTTCCATTTTTCAACATTTGATTGCTCTTCTTTATATTGTTTCCTTGCTTGTGAGGGTTTTACCTTAAGGAATAATCTTTAATCTGCTCTCAACAGCAGGTATAGTTTGGGGGATAAAGGATTATATAATGTAAAGGGATTTTTTTTAAGAAAGGTAATATATAAGCATAAATAATATGCAAAATTAGATACAGGTCTTGGAAGGAGTCCATGCAGTGTATCTCCAAAACTCCAAAGTTTAAAATTAACTAGAATCATGGTAAATTCAAATGTTAGTATTTTTTTGAGAAGGGGAAAACTATATGCTTCTTTTCAACTTGCTATCATTATCAAAGTCTGATCTGAACCACCCTGAAATGCACTTGTTCAAAAATATGTGTGGGAAGAATTCATCCTTAATTTTTCTTCATAGTATATTTTGTAGTAATTGGATTTTAATTTTTCTTCATCATGTCAATAGATAACTAGAAAATGATGCCTTTAAAATCCTTGAGCATTTATGCAACAGT
The DNA here is from genome assembly GCF_023091745.1 of Budorcas taxicolor. Lineage (NCBI taxonomy): Eukaryota > Metazoa > Chordata > Mammalia > Artiodactyla > Bovidae > Budorcas > Budorcas taxicolor. Next base: position 47,884,696 of record NC_068929.1, on the reverse strand, counting down.
AGATTTATTTTAGTCTATTTTACTCTATCATATGTATAAACTACTTTCAATATGGTAAACATACTGTCTCACAGATATGAGTAAATATTAACCACATTTACATTAAAATGACTTAAAATGACTTGTTTCTCATAGTTACATTATCATAGAGAATTTAAAAGATATGGATTAAAATATGCAAGGAAATATTTTGTGGTTAAGAAGACATGTGCAAGAATTGGTGTTCTCTTTTACTATAGCAACTTCGCTTTCACTTTTCACTTTCATGCATTGGAGAAGGAGACGGCAAGCCACTCCAGTGTTCTTGCCTGGAGAATCCCAGGGACAGGGGATCCTGGTGGGCTGCCGTCTATGGGATCACACAGAGTCGGACACGACTGAAGCGACTTAGCAGTAACAGCAGTAGCAGTTTATTATATCTTATAGTTTTGGAGAAGATCATTTTATCAGTTCACAAATGTTGAGGCTCTACTAAATGTTATGTATTAAATAAATAACAGTAAAATTATGATAAAAATTTTAAAGTTTAGGTTAGAGGTTTTAGAAGTGAAAGAGACAACTAAATGGATATGAGAGACACTTATGAGAATAGAAAAATAAAGATACATGAAATTAGAAAAAGGAGAGCCTTGGACAAAAGGAGCTGTTTTAAATAGATAAAATAGATTCCAATAAGGTGATACTTAAAATCAACCAATTTATTAACCCTTGGATACAGTAAGCAAGGATGTCATCAATTATAGGAGACAAGATCAGAGTTGTAGTAATGGGGCAAAAGGGTAAATTAACATACTGTCTGGTGGAGCATTTGAGAAAGAGAGAGCTAGCTATTTGAGGATTTTTAAAACAGATTAATTGTGAAATTTAAGATGTTTGTCAAGGATGATTTCAAGATTTTTTAAAAATCATTTCAAAATTAATGAGAGGGAAAATGAAGTATATGTGTACAGATGAGAAAAAATAATGGAAGCATTAGAAAAATATTAAAATAAATGATATATATAGAATGATTAGTAAAATGTCTAGAATAGAAAAGAAGCACAAAAATAATACTTATTGCATAAATAAAATGTATGTAAACATGAAAATGAGTTAGGTCTATTGTTAAACTTATGAACACTCAAAAACAAGCAAGTTAAATTTAAAGAAGCACCAAATATGTCATTTTCAAAGAAGTGATGAAATAGTACATGTCTCCAGATGAAGAGTCATCTAGATTAACCAATGCATCTTTCATCATCTTATCTTCACTATGATTTAGAAGTTCTAATTTTCAAATTGTGAGGTAGTTTGAGCATTCTTTGGCATTGCCTTTCTTTGGGATTGGAATGAAACCTGACCTTTTCCAGTCCTGTGGCCACTGCTGAGTTTTCCAAATTTGCTGGCATATTGAGTGCAGCACTTTCACAGCATCATCTTTCAGGATTTGAAATAGCTCAACTGGAATTCCATCACCTCCACTAGCTTTGTTCGTAGTGATGCTTTTTAAGGCCCACTTGACTTCACATTCCAGGATGTCTGGCTCTGGATGGGTGATCACATCACCATGGTTATCCGGGTTGTGAAGATCTTTTTTATACAGTTCTTCTGTGTATTCTTGCCACCTCTTCTAATATCTTTTGCTTCTGTTAGGTCCATATCATTTCTGTCCTTTATCGAGCCCATCTTTGCATGAAATGTTCCCTTGGTATCTCTAATTTTCTTGACGAGATCTCTAGTCTTTCCCATTCTGTTGTTTTCCTCTATTTCTTTGTATTGATCGCTGAAGAAGGCTTTCTTACCTCTTCTTTCTATTCTTTGGAACTCTTCATTCAGATGCTTATATCTTTCCTTTCCTCCTTGGCTTTTCGCTTCTCTCTTCACAGCTATTTTTAAGGCCTCCCCAGACAGCCATTTTGATTTTTTGCATTTCTTTTCCATGGGGATGGTCTTGATCCCTGTCTCTTGTACAATGTCACTGACCTCATTCAATAGTTAATCAGGCAATCTATATATCAGATCTAGGCCCTTAAATCTACTTCTCACTTCCACTGTATAATCATAAGGGATTTGATTTAGGTCATATCTGAATGGTCTAGAAGTTTTCCCTACTTTCTTCAATGTAAGTCTGAATTTGGTAATAAGGAGTTCATGATCTGAGCCACAGTCAGCTCCTGGGCTTGTTTTTGTTGACTGTATAGAGCTTCTCCATCTTTGGCTGCAAAGAATATAATCAATCTGATTTCGGTGTTGACCATCAGGTGATGTCCACGTATACAGTCTTCTCTTGTGTTGTTGGAAGAGGGTGTTTGCTATGACCAGTGCATTTTCTTGGCAAAACTCTATTAGTCTTTGCCCTGCTTCATTCTGCATTCCAAGGCCAAATTTACCTGTTACTCCAGGTGTTTCTTGACTTCCTACTTTTGCATTCCAGTCCCCTATAATGAAAAGGACATCTTTGTTGGGTGTTAGTTCTAAAAGGTCTTGTAGGTCTTCATAGAACCATTCAACTTCAGCTTCTTCAGCGTTACTGGTTGGGGCATAGACTTGGATTACCGTGATATTGAATGGTTTGCCTTGGAGACGAACAGAGATCATTCTGTCATTTTTGAGATTGCATCCAAGTACTGCATTTCAGACTCTTTTGTTGACCAAGATGGCTATTCCATTTCTTCCAAGGGATTCCTGCCCACAGTAGTAGATATAATGGTCATCTGGGTTAAATTCACCCATTCCAGGCCATTTTAGTTTGCTGATTCCTAGAATGTCGACGTTCACTCTTGCCATTTCTTGTTTGACCACTTTCAATTTGCCTTAATTCATGGACCTGACATTCCAAGTTCCTATGCAATATTGCTCTTTATAGCATCAGATCTTGCTTCTATCACCAGTCACATCTACAGCTGGGTATTGGTTTTGCTATGGCTCCATCCCTTCATTCTTTCTGGAGTTATTTCTCCACTGATCTTCAGTAGCATATTGGGCACCTACTGACCTGGGGAGTTCCTCATTCAGTATCCTATCATTTTGCCTTTTCATACTGTTCATGGGGTTCTCAAGGCAAGACTACTGAAGTGATTTGACATTCCCTTCTCCAGTGGAAAATTCTGAGAAAGACGGGAATACCAGACCACCCAACCTGCCTCTTGAGAAATCTGTGTGCAGGTCAGGAAGCAACAGTTAGAACTGGACATGGAACAACAGACTGGTTTCAAATAGGAAAAGGAGTACATCAAGGCTGTATATTGTCACCCTGCTTATTTAACTTATATGCAGAGTACATCATGAGAAATGCCTGACTGGAAGAAACACAAGCTGGAATCAAGATTGCCGGGAAAAATATCAATAACCTCAGATATGCAGATGACACCACCCTTATGGCAGAAAGTGAAGGTGAACTTAAAAAGCCTCTTGATGAAAGTGAAAGAGGAGAGTGAAAAAGTTGGCCTAAAGCTCCACATTCAGAAAACGAAGATCATGGCATCAGGTTCCATCACTTCATGGGAAATAGATGGGCAAACAGTGGAAACAGTGTCAGACTTTATTTTTTGGGGCTCCAAAATCACTGCAGATGGTGACTTCAGCCATGAAATTAAAAGATGCTTCCTCTTTGGAAGAAAAGTTGACCAATCTAGATATCACATTCAAAAGCAGAGACATTACTTTGCTGACTAAGGTCTGTCTAGTCAAAGCTATGATTTTTCCAGTAGTCATGTATGGATGTGAGAATTGGACTGTGAAGAAGGCTGAGTGCCAAAGAATTGATGCTTTTGAACTGTGGTGTTGGAGAAGACTCTTCAGAGTCCCTTGGACTGCAAGGAGATCCAACCAGTCCATTCTGAAGGAGATCAGCCCTGGGATTTCTTCAGAAGGAATGGTGCTAAAGCTGAGGCTCCAGTACTTTGGACACCTATGTGAAGATTTGACTCATTGGAAAAGACTCTGATGCTGGGAGGGATTGGGGGCAGGAGGAGAAGGGGACGACCGAGGATAAGATGGCTGGATGGCATCACTGACTCGATGGACGTGAGTCTGAGTGAACTCTGGGAGTTGGTGATGAACAGGGAGGACTGGCATGCTGCGATTCATGGGGTTGCAAAAAGTCGGACACGACTGAGCGACTGAACTGAACTGAACTGAATTTCCAATTATGTGTTTCTTTACTAAACCTGTTTATTGATTTCTTTAATTAAAATTGTGTGGCTTAGAACTGTTCAGGGTTCTCTTTCTTAGAGAACTTATAAACCATATATGATATAAACTTATGCAGATAATTACTCATATGAACTTAAATTTTGATGTCTTATAAAGACAAAATCTTGAGTTCCATGATATAATGAGCAGATTCAATATTTTATCTAAGTCTGGGAGGCTCATTGAAAATTAGCCAGGTAGAGAGCAGAGGAAATTAATTTTCTAAGCAGGAGAACATCATTCTTGAAGGAAAAGGAGTAGGAAGTATTTGATAGAGTCTAGTTAGGGAGGCAATATACAGAGATCCCTCCAATACTGTGTTATTGTGTGGATCTATCAGAGAGAAAACTGAAGCCCCAAGGAAGAATAGATGTAACTGGCAACACATACTGGGTTTTGGCTTAAAGATATAAAGTCTACATGAAGAATAGATCAGTTGAGAAAAATGAGTTATATATTACCCAGGTAAGAGATGATGGTTTCCCTGACAACTATAATAGTAGGGAAGTTGGAGAAAAATATAAATACTCAAGATAATTGTTATGATAGAACTGGCAGTATTGGTAGTTGAATAATGGCTAGTGAAGGAGAATGAGGCACAAGGACAATTATCGTTTTTTGGCATAAAAGGCTGTGAGAAAGGACTACAGTATAATAAAATTTGCAAGACTAGAAAAGAAAAATAGATTTTGCTTGCCATATGAATACATGATCAGATAATCTGATGTATAAGTGGAACCATTTAAAATGGAAAATGTTTGGCAGGGAAATATAAATAACTCCTCTTAAGGAATACAGTGAAGTGTTTTGAATATATGTATGCATTTTAATAAAACACAGAGAAGTCCTTCAGAAGGCATGATGTTTATACACCTGTTGAATAAAATTATTTAGACTCAGTATATTGGTTTAGTATAATAGGCTTATTCAGAAAAACATTTTGCTCTGGTAAAAGGGATGAATTGTGAATAGGTGTTGTATAAATATTTGCTTCTAAAAAAACACATTGCAGGAATAAGGTTTTTTTCTTTTTTTTTTTGCTACACTATGCATTTCTACAATTAGAAAAAGAAAATAATAAAGTAGTATGCCCAATTTATTACTTTTAATACTTAGTGGTAGTACAGGTAAGCTAGGGGATTCCCTGGCTCATATGATGAAGAATCTGCCTGCAATGTGGGGGACCTGGGTTCAATGCCTGGGTCAGGAAGATCCCCTGGAGAAGGGAATGTCTACCCGTTCCAGTATTTTTGCCTGGGAAATTCCATGGACAGAGGAGCCTGGCAGGCTACATACAGTCCATAGGGTCACAAAGAGTTGGACATGACTGAGCGACTAACACTTTCATGAACAATTTATTACCCATAATACTTAAGTTGTTATATTGCACCTAATACAATGTTTATTGTTACTGAATAATATATGAATTCTTACATAATACTCATTGAACTCACTTGAATCCTAAATGTATATCTCATCACTGAAGAACTTAAAATCTTCATGCTACTTTCCAAAGGACAAAGAAATGAATTGAGTAATTTTTATTTTTTGTTATATTGAAATCTCTGTACATTTTACAGAAGAAATAGACTTATTTAAACTATTTATTTTATTTAAACAAACAGATTTCAAAAAGTTTAATTCAGTAAGAAACTAATCTTGGAAACCAGTTTCTAGACATAAATATGTTTGTTGTTTAAAGATAAATTGTTTATTTATAGAGTTCACTGTGATCTTAAGAAGATTATTGAAACAATATATATCAGAATATCTAGTCTTCCTCTCCACACTCTTCATGTAATAACCCTGCCATTGTCATTTCCTTGGCTTGGGAGTACTATAATTTTTTCTTACCTCATAATTTAGCAAAAATTGGAATCTCTTAAAGGAACAATTGAAAATTATTACCATGCTCAATGGTAGATGCCATTCAGTTTTAATACTGGAAACTATATGACTCTAGGGAATTAGACATTTTCAAACAATTATCAATTACTACTACAACATATACAATCATAACTTAGTGGATACAATTGTTATTTATGTTTAATCTTTATCTCTCTGATATGTAACATAATGAAAATACAAAGCAGAATTTATAATTTCATATACTCTATTAAATGTGTATGATAATATATTTGGATTATATATAATTATAATAGATATATTCTATTAACATTGGCATTTTGACATTTTGGTTTTTCAAATAATTGTGCAGGCAAAATGGAGTGAATTCTCTAACAAGATTGATTTATTATTATTCTATAGTAATATTGTTAGACAGTATTTTTTGCTTGTAATTAAGCATCCTATTTATTCATTGACCCTTAAAAAATATGAGTTTTAGATTGGATGGATCCGTTTTATACATGGAATTTTTTCACTAGAAAATTTTGCAGTACCACAGGATTTGTGGTTGGTTGAAGTCTTGGACATGGAACTAGAATAGAGAGTTGCCATGTACAGAGGATCCTCATGTGTGAAGGATTATTATAAATTACAATAGGATTTTCAACTGGACAGAGGGTAGGTGCCCTTAACCCTTGCTTTGTTCAAGGGTCAGCTGTCATGTGTTGATGTCACATCAATTAAGGAGTTAGATTGAAATCATTTGTTATAAATAGATATTCTGCACCAAACAGTGTCTTTCATAGAGTATGCTCTTTAAATGTTTGCTATACTGAGTCTAATTTAAGATAAGACTTCAGAAAATATATGGTAAGATTGTGTCTTATATTGGTTAAGTATGCAAACAAGGAAATTAACATTCAAAAATATATGTGTCTATACTATATTTAGGAAATGGTTAAACTAGATTCATACTATATATTTAAAAATATTTACGTATGCACAGATCAGTAAAGGATATAGTCCTCTCTTTAATTTGGTAAAGATGTCACAATGAATTTTAAAGTATTAGACCTTTATATGTTTATATCAAAAGATATCTTCATTAAGATATGGAGTTCTGCCAAGAGAACACACTGGTCATAGGAAACACCCTCTTCCAACAACACAGGAGAAGACTCTACACATCGACATGACCAGATGGTTGACACTGAATTCAGATTGATTATATTCTTTGCAGCCAAAGATGGAGAAGCTCTATACAGTCAGCAGAAACAAGACTGGGATCTGACTGTGGCTCAAATCATGAACTCTTTATTGCCAAATTCTGACTGAAATTGAAGAAAGTGGAGAAAACCATTAGACCATTCAGGTATGACCTAAATAAAATCCCTTATGGCTATACAGTGGAAGTGAGAAATAGATTTAAGGGACTAGATTTGATAGACAGAGTGCCTGAGGAACTATGGACGAAGGTTCGTGACATTGTACAGGAGATAGGAATCAAGAATATCCCCAAGAAAAAGAAATGCAAAAAAGCAAAATGGCTGTCTAAGGAGGCCTTACAAATAGCTGTGAAAAGAAGAGAAGCGAAAAGCCAAGGAGAAATGAAAGGATATACCCATTTAAATGCAGAATTCCAAAGAATAGCATGGAGAGATAAGAAAGCCTTCCTCAGTGATCAATGCAAAAAATAGAGGAAAACAATAGAATGGGAAAGACTAGAGATCTCTTCAAGAAAATGAGTGATACCAAGGGAACATTTCATGCAAAGATGGGCTCAATAAAGGACAGAAATGGTAGAGACCTAAAAAAAGGAGAAGATATTAAGAAGAGGTGACAAGAATACACAGAACTGTACAAAAAAGATCTTCACAACTCAGATAATCACGACGGTATGATTACTCACCTAGATCCAGACATCCTGGAATGTCAAGTCAAATGGGCCTTAGGAAGCATCACTACAAACAAAGCTAGTGGAGGTGATGGAATTCCAGTTGAGCTATTTCAAATCCTGAAAGATGATGCTGTGAAAGTGCTGCACTCAATATGCCAGCAAATTTGGAAAACTCAGCAGTGGCCACAGGACTGGAAAAGGTCAGGTTTCATTCCAATCCCAAAGAAAGGCAATGCCAAAGAATGCTCAAACTATCATATAATTGCACTCATCTCCTAGTAAAGTAATGCTCGCTAGTAAAGTAATGCTCAAAGTTCTCCAAGCCAGGCTTCACCCATATGTGAACTGTGAACTCCCAGATGTTGAAGCTGGTTTTAGAAAAGGCAGAGGAACCAGAGATCAGATTGCCATGATGATCTTCTGGATCATCAAAAAGCAAGAGAGTTCCAGGAAACATCTATTTCTGCTTTATTGACTATGTCAGAGCCTTTGTGTGGATCACAATAAACAGGAAAATTCTGAAAAAGATGGAAATACCAGACCACCCGACCTGCCTCTTAAGAAAACTGTATGCAGGTCAGGAAGCAACAGTTAGAACTGGACAAAGAAAAACAGACTGGTTCCAAATAGGAAAATGAGTACGTAAGGGCTGTATATTGTCACCCTGTTTATTTAACTTATATGCAGAGTACATCATGAGAAATGCTGGACTGGAAGAAGCACAAGCTGGAATCAAGATTGCCGGGAGAAATATCAATAACCTCAGATATGCAGATGACACCACCCTTATGGCAGAAAGTGAAGAACTAAAGAGTCTCTTGATGAAAGTGAAAGAGGAGAGTGAAAAAGTTGGCCTAAAGCTCCACATTCAGAAAACGAAAATCATGGCATCCTGTCCCATCACTTCATGGCAAATAGATGGGGAAACAGTGGCTGACTTTATTTTTCTGGGCTCCAAAATCACTGCAGATGGTGACTGCAGCCATGAAAATTAAAAGACACTCCTTGGAAGGAAAGTTATGACCCACCTAGACAGCATATTGAAAAGCAGAGACATTACTTTGTCAACAGAGGTCCATCTAGTCAAAGCTATGGTTTTTCCAGTGGTCCTGTATGGATGTGAGAGTTGGACTATAAAGAAAGCTGAGTGCCGATGAATTGCTGCTTTTGAACTGTGGTGTTGGAGAAGACTCTTGAGAGTCCCTCGGACTGCAAGGAGATCCAACCAATCCATCCTAAAGGAGATCAGTTCTGGTTTTTCATTGGTAGGACTGATTTTGAAGCTGAAACTCCAATACTTTGGCCACCTGATGTGAAGAGCTGACTCATTTGAAAAGACCCTGATGCTGGGAAAGATTGAGGGCAGAGGGAGAAGGGGACGAGAGAGGATGAGATGGCTGGATGGCATCGCCGACTGGATGGACATGGATTTGGGTGGACTCCGGGAGTTGGTGATGGACAGGGATTCCTGGCGTGTTGCAGTTCATGGGGTCGCAAAGAGTTGGACACAACTGAGCAACTGAACTGAACTGAACTGAACATCGAAAATTTGTTAAATACATTTTTCTGAAACACACTCTCCAAACAAAAGCATATATCCGGCTACATGGAGACTGGGACTAGCAACCTTCTCCTCTCATTTAAATGAACACTTCATTTTAGACAGAATCATTTGAGCAGAATTGAAAGATGGCATGGAACTTAGCTATTATATTACTTTTAATGATTAACATGATGTAGAATTCAAGGAAGAATTTTGAAAGGCTCTGTTTTCCTCAGCTTTGTAAGAAGGATTGAGACCTGTTACCTGGTCTTGCCATATGAGATCGAAAAAAAAAAAAAAAAAAAAAAATCAGAGAACAGAAAAGAATAGAAACCAATATAAACTTTAACACCTTATATACATTTTGAATTGTAGGAAGGAAATATTATCAAGGTAAATAATAGAAGGGCCTAGAAAAAAACATTTTTCATGTTATTCATTCATAATTGCAAACCTGGGTAGGACGATATGTGCTTAAAAGTGAATAAGCTAAAGATATAAATCAACCCACAAAAAAGAAACATGTTAATTTTTTGTAGTTTGTCAGAAAACAGCATGCTAGAGAGTGCATAATTGTATACTTTGAAAGAAGATATTCAGTGAGAAAGTGAAAATAAAAATCCTTTATACTTACAAAGGAAACTGAAGCAAATACTGAAAGTATTGTGTAAGAAATAAAACTTCATGTTGTGTTCTAGATTTAGAAACTGACAAAATACTTTTAATTTGACTCAGTCCTACTACAGAAGAAAAACAATGAATTGTCTCAAATACCAAAAGCTGTACTGAATTTTATTGTGTGTAATAAAAAGATTGAGTTGGGAGAAAAAAGAATAAACTCATGTTAAATTAAATCGAGATAAATCTGAACTGATTAACAATATGTAAAATCTGTGCTATATCATCGTTTATATTTTACGATTCCTGTGGTATGCTGTGCTTAGTGCTCAGTCATGTCCTACTCTTTGCCATCCTGTGGGCTGTAGTCTGCCAGGCTCCTCTGTCCATGGGATTCTTCAAGCAAAAATACTGGAGTGGGTTGCCATGCCCTTTTCCAGGGGATCATCCTGACCCAGGGATTGAACCAGTGTCTCTTATGTCTCCTACATTGGAAGGCAGGTTCTTTACCACTACCGCCACTTGGGTAGCCGCCAAACAAAATTTTGCCTTTTTTCCTTACCCAACTCCCCTAAGATTGCTGGCAATGTCCTGCAATATTTTCTCAGATTTCAAGTGTTGGTGCAGTTCTGCCTTTAGGGAGTAAGCTTATGGATGACTGTGAGTTCTGAATAACAATAAAAATAGCTTGAAGGCTAGGTAGAATACCCAGATTTGGATGCCTCCTGAAGTGTGTGTCATTTAAAACACTTTTAATGAAGCAACAAGAAAATGAAAATATAAGTAGAAATTTTTTCTGTCGTTTAGTCACTAAGTCATGCATAACTCTTTTGTGACTCCTGGACTGTGGCGTGCCAGGCTCCTCTGCCTATGAGTTTCTCAGGCAAGAATAATGGAGTGGGTTGTCATTTCATTCTCCAGGGGATCTTCCTGAACCAGAGATTGAAACTTTGTCTCCTGCATTGGCAGGCTTTACCACTGAGCCACCAGGGAATTTTAAAATAAGGCAGATGTATTATTACAATTAATACAAAAATTTGAAAGAAATGGTAATTAAAGAGTGAGACAATATAATCAAATAACAGATTATATCAATTTGTTCCCTTTGCCATCCTCAGCATGCTGCCTCTTGTTTGGCCTCTTGTGTTTATAAAGTGGACAAGTATATGTTAATAACAAGAAAATTCAAGAAGATCTTCAACAAGAAAATTTAAGTCCATAGAAGAAGAGAACATGTTCTTTCCACATATCCCTTTTTCAGAAAAAAATTTTAAGAAGTTGCTCATATCCCAGCAGATTATTTCAGCTATTAACAATGCCTGTCAAAAATCTAGAGATATGCAAAATGCCTGTGGGTTATCCAAAATATGGGAACATAAAAGGTATATGTGTAATATGCTTTTAAATTAGGATAATAGTAATTTTTCAACCATTGAGATATTTTTAAATAAGAAAGATTGAATGTACTCAAAACAATATTTTAGGCCTTTTGTTACATTGACAAGAGCAAAGAAATTCATTCTTTGCAGTTGGCATTTCTAACTCCTGTTGTGAATTCTTGTTTCATAATGGCATTTTAAAAGAATGTCAGTTTTAAGATATCCAGTTTGATTTAATTCAAATGTTCAAGAACTTCTTTTCTGTATTTGTTATTCTCCTCTTTTATGTGACATTTTATGCTGCTATAGATAATATGTTTTGTGCTTCCAAAACAAACAAAAAAAGTTAGTGAAGTATTTATTTTTATAAATATCCAATATTTCAAAATAAGGCTCTGCATATTTAATTTTCAAATGAACTTATAACACTGGATTTCTCATTCAATTATATTATTCAATTTTATGAATTATATATGTCTGGCTAACTTTTAGGTAACTTCCAATTTAGCATTCTTTAGTGTAAAATTTGAGTGGTCAGTTCTGCTTACAAATTCTCAAGTTCTTTTTAAAAAATATCTAAGTAGTTCTTGATCTTCCAAACCCGGGGGAAAAACCCAGGTCTTGCTCATTGCAGGCGGTTTCTTTAGCTGCTGAGCCACTAGGGAAGCCCATGAATACTGGAGTGGGTAGCCTATCCCTTCTCCAGGGATCTTCCCGACCCAGGAATCAAATCGGGATCTCTTGCATTTCAGGCAGATTCTTTACAATCTGGGCCACCAGGGAAGTCCCTGTCACAGAAAACCAGTTCAGAATACACTCAATTCTTAAGGTTCTGTTCCTCTAGACCCACTCTTAGTACCAAAATATATTTCAGTAAAGATTCTCCAGAGAAGTGGAATGAATAAGAGATATACACTAAGATATTTATTGCAAGAAATTGTCTTACACAGTTGTGGGAGCTAGGTAAGCAACCCAAAATCTATAAGGTGGACCATCAGGGAGAACATACCTGTGCTTAGGGACATGGGCTGAAACTACTGCCCATAGGCAGAGTTTTCTATTTTTTAAGGAAAACCTCGACTCTGTTTTTAAGACCTTTAACTGACTGAATCTGGTTCACCTATATTTTCTAGGATAATATTCCTTACTTAAACTGATTATAATTCACTGATTATGGAATTTAAACACATCCACAAAATATATTCATAAAACACCAAGCAATTGTCAGAATAACTAGGAATTGTAGCCTAGACAAACTGATGCACCAAAATGACCATCATGATGACAAAGAAAAATTACATGTACTGTAGTTGTCGGCAGAGGTCAGAAAGTGAAGAAATTTATATTACCTGCTAAGAAATATAGGTTGTATCCTGTAAAAAATGAGGAGATGCAGAATAATTTTAGACAAGAAAATTGTCAAATTTGAGCTCATTGTTCAGTGATGATTCTGGCCCCACTGTGAGTAATGACATAAGACTTCTTTAGAAAAGAGCCTGAAATACACATATGGGAGTTATCAAGCATGGTAGGGGTTTTATGCCAATGGAAGTGGGTAATATCACCTGTTACATAATTTAATTAGGATCACATACAAATTTCTTTCTTAAGTGCTTAGAATATATTCAAAACTATATTAGAAACTATTAATACCAATGGATTAAAAATCCTGATGTTGCCCACAGGACCTCATGCTGCAGAGGCACTAAACACGTAGAGAAAAATGTCTAGAACCATGAATCTGAAGCAATGGGAAAATACATTGGAGTAGTGTGGGCATGATGGAGGGATGCCCATATGCAGGGACAGGAAAGAGTTCAAGAAGCAGGACTAGTATATTAAAAAAAGAAGAGGGCCTGGGGCAGGAACACTTTTTAACAAAATAGACAAAGTCAGAGAAATTGAAATTCACTATTAGGCTTGAATGCCCAGAGGGACTGAGAGAAAACTAGTAGAGAACAGTGTCAAGGAAACTAAGAAGGCCACTTTCAAGAATAAATTAATGGAGCACAAATTAAGTGGTGCAGCAAGGTCAAGTGAGACAAGAACTGAAAAGGATTCATCATGTTTTGAAGCTAAGAGGTAATTTGTGAACTGGGGAAAACAGTTTTATTAGAAATGTAGAAGGTTGACGCTCTATTATGGTAGGTTGAGAAGTTAATGGGAGGTCAGAAAAATGACAATAATATTTTCAGACTGTAGAAACTTCGTTTAAAACAAATTGTAATAGATTTCTAGGGAGCAAAAACATGGAGTATTTTTGTTTTGTTTATGGGTGGTAATTTAGCACATTTTAGGCTGGAGGAAAATAATCCAGTGATATGGAAGAGATTAAAAGAGCAGAAAGGGCCCATCTTCTTGAAAATATGCTCTACAAGGTCAGACTTTTCATTTGTTCAGATTATTGCTATATTACAGGCATAGCAGTTAATTAAAAATATTTACAGAATGAATAAATGAATTAAAAAAAAAACATAAAAAGTAGAAGTTAACAAGTTCCTCAGCTCCAAAGCAGTTAATGGGAGATAACTCTCCAAGATCATCATGTAAGACGATAACAGCCATCAAAGTGAGAGAATAAAGAATGGTTTTCTCAGTATCTGTGCTTTTATACTTTTGCTATATTCTGACCTATCTTTTGGAGAAAGCAATGGCAACCCACTGCAGTACTCTTGCCTGGGAAATCCCATGGATGGAGGAACCTGGTGGGCTACAGTCTATAGGGTCGCAAGGAGTCAGACATGACTGAGCAACTTCACTTTCACTTTTCACTTTCGTGCACTGGAGAAGGAAATAGCAACCCACTCGAGTGTTCTTGCTTGGAGAATCCCAGGGACGACAGAGCACAGAGTTGGACATGACTGACGTGACTTAGCAGCAGCAGCAGACCTATCTTTTTATCTAGCTTACTCCTTGCAAAATCATTTTATTTAAATAAATCCAGGTCATTTTGATTTAGGAATCTGTGTAACAATATATATGCCATATGTATTGCATGATATATTTTATACTGTTTTCCTTCATTCTTTTAGATAGGAAAAATTTAAAAAAAATCTATTATTAATGGAGTAAAATCAAATCCTAATCATGTATACCTTTTTCTTTTTTTCTCCCTGGTTTTAAGGATATTATAATAGTTACTCAGGCATATATGTTAAATACTACTGAGTATCCTGCTTTAAATACTGGCCCATCTATCACTTCCTCTGAGAAGTCTTCTCTGACCCTTAAGTTGTAGGAAGGTGGCTCTCTTATATGGTCCACAGTACCACTTCATGAGAGGAGTGTCTGAGATGAGAAGCAAAGCTTCCTTGCCCTTATGTCTTGTGTGTAGTTTGCTTGAAGACAAAGGTGAGGCAAGGCTTCAGGGCATATGACTTTGCTGGAACATCTGCAGAGCAGAGAGAGTGAGAAAGACAGACATTGAGGTGGAGAAAGATGTGAAGCAAGGGCACCTGCAAGTTTCACAACCACCTATAGAGTGGTGAATTTCTCAGTTCACCTACTGAGTTCTGCAGAAGTATGTCTCTCCACCATGTGGATGTTCTCCAAGAGACCACACACAAAACACAACAGAAAACAAACAAAATACTGCCTCACAATTGACCACTGTATGAAGCAGAGGAAAACCAACATGATCTGTCTCCTGTTCCCTGCCCACGTTCTGTGGAAAGGAGTTTCTTCATGAGGAATTAATCACCATCACCATTCACCACATAGTAGAGGGCGTTACCTGATTGCTTTCTTTTGAAACTTTTGGAGAACGCTGATGCTATGATGTACTGAGTAATATTTTAACCAGATACCAGGCCCAGACCTTTGCCTGGTTGGCCTCAGATGGTAGAATCACTGGGACTCACACAATGCTTCACTGCTTACTCAGTGAGAAGAGACATCCACAAAGAGGCAGGGGACACTTGAGGTGGGTAAAACTAAGGAAAGGAAGATTGTATGTACAATACAGTTCATCTCATGTGCTTCATAAACAATTCTACTCTATGTTTTTCTGCTCAGAGGAGATATAAGGGAGAGAGAGATGGATAAATAGACTTCTGTTATTCTTGCTGCAAAGAATGTACACTATCAATTTCCAGAAAACAAAAGCAATAAACAGATGCAGTTATTGTATAGGGTATTATTCATAAATTTAGCAATAATTTGTTTCATGCATGTCCATTAAAAAAAATAGATCTGTAAGGAACATAAAAATGAGGTAAGAATTTTATTCTGAAATAAATTTCCTTAACAAAAGCACAATGAGTTTAAATAATTTGAATACTATAAAGAGATAGAAGGCTAATCAACTTTATGCTTGGACAGTGAACTAAAATACAACTTATCTTCTTCATTGTTCCCTGGATAAAAAGGGCTTACAAGTAATCCAGTGCAACCAAGTCATAATTCGTGACCCTCACTCATATTTATCTTGAGAGTAATAATCTCAGACCATGAGAGTATTTTGCATTGTTAATAAGATAAAAGAGAGATAATGGAAAATGAACACCGCATACGTATTTTTAATTGCACACAATAAATTTGACTTTTCAAAGTTCCTGCTATCATTCAGTTTAAGTGGACCTTAAGGCTGAGTTAGAAATAATTAAAATAATGTGATTTTTCATACCTCTTGCTCACTTTAGAGTTATCTACACACTTTTCTCATGTGTTAGGCTGGGTGCTTTCTGATTTGAGGAAAGAGTTCTGGAAAACAGAGACATGACAGCTGTCAGATTCTTTGTCCAAATTTAATCAGGAATCAGCCAGAAAGAAATGTCCTAATCCATCAACACCTGCTTGGGATAAGCAGTAAACCCACCAGAGACTGAGCCAAATATAGTGACTTAATTAATTGAAAGACTTTGGCAACTCATCAACATGTGGTGCTTTAGAGCAAGCTCTGGTGTTCAACTGTTGTAGAACTGAATCCGCATAACTGTCTTTAAACTTTAAGTAATTAGAAGCTTATTTTTTAAAAAACCAGTGACTTTGAAAAGATTTGAAAGTACCAGGGAAAATGTACAAAAGAATGCCTTCTTGATCTCTGTTTTAAACTGATATTATGATTTCTTACAACTTTTAGATGTTAACGTTTTATAAGTATTTGAACTTTGGAGCTTGGCTGTGCTTCTGAGGGAGTAGCATTTTTATACAGCTAACATGGTGCTGATTAAATTGATGAGTGGGTATTCTATGATAAAACTATACATGTACCACCTGCTCTTAAATGCACACATAATTGCCAAAGGACAGTTATTTCATAATAAATTAAGTCACATAAATGGAATTATACAATATGTAGGGTCTTTCTTTTTCAAGGGGCAGGGGACTGACTACTTTCCCCTAACAGTATTTTCAAGGGTCATTCATGCCATAGCATATCAGTACTTCATTCATTTTTATGGTTCAGTATTATCTCTAGTAACTTTCTTTTATTTTAAAATTTATTTTCTAAGAGGTTATTATTGTCACTTTCACGTTCTTATTTTTGCTGTTTACATGATGATTTGTCATCCTTTTACTTTTAACATATTTGTACCATAGATTTGTATGTATCCAGAATAAAACAAAAACCTCAGTCCTATTTTTATTATCCAGTGTGTCAGTCTTTTTTGACTTAATTGTTTAGTTCATTCATATGTATGGTATTTATAAAGTTTTGGTTCATATGTGCCTTTTTGTTATTTTGACAGTGCTTTATATCTTATTTGTTCCTGTGTTCCTCAATTTTTTTTCTTTAATGAATATTTTTGCAGTGAAATATTTTTAATTTCTTTAATCACTTTTTTTACTATATTTTTTCTGAGTTCTTTTCTTAGTAGCTGACCTGGGGCTTACAATAAATATCTTAACATCAGGCTGCATGCATGCTAAGCCACTTCAATCATGTCTAACTCTTCTCAGCCTTATAGACTGTAGCCCATCCTGCTCCTCTGTGCATGGGGATTCTCCAGGCAAGAAGAGTGGAGTGGGTTGCTATGCCCTCCCCCAGGGCATCTTCCTGATGCAGGAATCGAACCCATGTTTCTTAATGTCTTCTATAGAAGTCCTCATCCTGTGTAGGTCAACTCCTTCTTGCTCATTTTTGTGGTCTTATTACTATACATGTTACATTAAATTTATGTTATAAAAATTAAAATAAATGGTCTTAAATGATTATTTTTATGTCTTTTAAACTAAAAAAAAAAAAAATGAATGAGAGTAAGTACATGTGTATAGAGTTTGTTACATTAACTTATTAACCAGCTTTGGGTCTCTTCATTTCTTCCCATAAATGTGTGTTACTATCTTGTGTCATTTCCTTTTTCCAGTAGACTTTGGAGTTCAAACACTGCATTGTCCGTTGTCAAATGTGACAGGCCAAACAATGCAAGTATATACGTGCTTATAGATCTGGTTTTTGTAAATGTTCAAGTAAAGGAAGAGAATGCATATGCATTTGTATTGTCTTTCATAATTATGTAATTATCTTTGGCATTCTCTTTGTTCTGTGTGTATATTTGAATTACTGTCTTGAGATACTTAATTTCAGATTAAATAATTATTTTACTAATTCTTTAAGAATAGTCTAATTGAAGTAAATCTCTCAATTTTGTTTCTCTTGGGAAGTAATTTTTTTACCTTTATTTGTGAAAGAGCGTTTACTGGAGATAACATCTTGACTGGATATATTTCTTCTTTTTCTTTTCTGCATGATCTATATGTAGTTCTAATGACTTCCGAACCTCATTTTCTTCTGATCTGAAGTTAGCTATTACTATTATTGGAGCTTTTCATATAAATTAAGCTATTTTTCCTTGTTGCTTTCATAATGTCTTCATTGTCTTAATCTTTGAATATGTTTATTATGATGTGACTAAGAAAACGCTAGTGCTTAGTCACTCAGTTGTGTTTGACTCTTTCTGCCAGGCTCCTTTGTCCATGGGAATTCTTCAGGCAAGAATACTGGGGTGGGTATTCTTCTCCAGAGGATCTTCCCAAACCAGGAATTGAACCCAGGTCTCCAGCATTGCAAGCAGATTCTTTACCATCCGAGCCACCAAGGAAGCCCAAGAAAATGCTAAAATAATCCTAATTAGCACTTACTGTGTTTCTTGATAGTACAATTAATGTTTTTACCATAATTTGGAAATTTTTTTACCTATCATTCCCTTACCTACTTCTTACACTCTCTCTCCTTTCCTTTGTGCTTTTATTATTTATATGTTGGTACAAGTAAGCATCCCATATTTTTTTGATATTCTGTTCATTTATCTTTATTCTTTCTCTCCTTCAGATTACATAATCTCTATTGATCTATCTATATGTTTTCTTATCCTTTTGCTTTTTCTTTTTCTGCTGATTCATATTGGCCAGTTGAGTCCCTGTAGTTACTTCCTCACATTAATTATTGCGCTCAATTCCAGAATGCAGAATGTTCATTCACTGTATTTTATAATTTATACATTTTTATTAATATGGTCATTATAATGAGATATTGCCATTATGCCTCCCTTAGCTTTTTTAAGCATGATATTCTTTGAAAATTTACAATGGCTATTTTGAAGTCTTCATCAGCTAAGTTCAAGCTGTGGACCCCCTATGAGCAATTACTGCTTTATTTCCTTTCTACTCATTGTTCCTTATGTGCTTATTTATTATCTCATAATTTTTCACTAGAGATGGAATATTTTAGATAACATGGCAATGATTTTGCATTCTGATAGCAGCACCACCATAACTATAACTTCCCATGCCCAACAGCTTGTTGAGGTTGTATGTTTATTTGTTTAGTACCTTGGATGTATTGTTTTGCTTTCTGTTATTTTCCCAGAAGGATGCTTACTCTGATTTCTTTCTCCAGAAAAACAGCCTTGGGCTCACACAAAGTCACCCTTTGAATAATTGGTTTTCACAATGTTGCCTTCGAATATCCCTGTCTCTGTTTGTTAATCTGCTTACTTGTGTTGATACTATATTTAAATCTCAGTTTCCACTAATTGACAGCTGATTTCTCTATTGGTTTTTTACATTTACCTCAGGTATATATTGTGCCATAGTCTGATCAAATTAAATTTAGGCTCCTTCTTCAAGGGTATTCTTTCAAGCCAGTCTTCAAGCTTTGATCTGACCCAAGAAGGGCTGTTATTAATAACCTCTTTGCCTAGCTCTTTCTGGTAAACTTGTATTAACAATTTATGTAGAGTTTAGTTTATTGACTTATGAAAATACCACCCTTACTACTAATTTACCACCAAAATCTCTGTTGTGTTCTAAAGTGCCCTTAAGCTTGATTTTCCCCAAACTGTTTCAAGTAACGTCAGTTCTTTGGGATTGCTTCAGAAACTCCCCACAAGCCAAAAGCCTGTGCCACTGCTCCATACGTAGGCATGGATACAGTGCCCACTTCTCTTGGAATGACACTTATTTTGTGAGTTCTCTTAGGAGAACTCAGCAAGGACAATAGACTATGGTCTTTTGGGTTTGCCTCTCCAATCGAGAAACTTCAACCCTGCTGTTGAGCTGCAGTGAGTGCAACTGGGGCCTCCATACTTTGAGGTTCAGTTCAGTTCAGTTCAGTTCAGTCACTTAGTCATGTCTGACTCTTTGCAACATAGTTCTAGCTGAAGTGGAGCCTGACCCAAGGAATGGGGTTAGGTAGGATAGAACCTCAGCCTTCTTAGCTGTTCGTGCGTGACATAGAGCTTCTGCAATTTGAAGCAGATGTGCATGAAAAATGCTGTTGATCTGACAGGTTGCTTGAAGAATAAGAAGTCCTGTGATCTTACCTGCATATCAAGAGTAGACATTTCACTAGAATTTCATGGTGAGCTTGTATAAAGGAGAGAGTTATGACTCAGATGGCACATATTTTACCATTCTTTTCAAGATTCAGTAGATTTATTTGAATAAATGTTTTCTCATTTAGTGTATTCCATTAGCACAATTTTAAGAAAATTAAAAATTGTGGTAATTTATAATTTTCACCAATTATAGCTGTTTAACTTGAAAGTGTGTCTACAAAGGTCTTAATACCTTCATTCTAGAAGTAGTTATGAAGCTTTCATAAGATTTAAAAATCTATTGAACTGTTTTACTTCAGTGAGGGGAACTTGTTGATTTTAAAACTCCTGATAAAACTAGATTTTCACTTTTTTATTGTGCATCCAAAATTTCTGGTCATCTGTCAATTCTGTACCAGATGGAGTGTCTAATGACTCACTTGGAAAACGGTTCTTATCTTCTTGTGTTGACTCTTTCAGCTTTCCTCTTTAGTACTTTGTGAAGAGATAGTTTATTACTGTAGAAGTGTATTCTAGGACAAAGGATATGAATGACCCCCAATGAATGTATAAATCATTAATGAGAAGATACCTTAGTTTCTGAGAAATGAACACAATATTATTTGTTATTAAGTTATTTTATTAATATGTTTAGAAACTGATATTACAGTACTTCAATCTTTGTATTATTTCTAAAGCAAATTTACAAAAAAAATAATGTGTAGTTTTTTTGAAATACTGTTTATAGACTGTAATGACTAATAACTTGTATATCCAGCATATTAGCATGATAAGGTATAATTTCGTATTGTTTGCAAATTTAGAGGCTATAAATCTAACTATATTAGTGCACATTGGTAAACTGAAGTTCACAGAAATGAATTATTTTGCCTGAAGTGGCATAACTAGTAACTAAAAATCTGAGCTCATAAATCTGGGTTATGTTCTCTTTCTACTTTATCACTCTGCTTTACCAAAATGGAAACCACTTCTCTTTTCAAATAACACAAATAATTCTTTCATCACTGCCTTTTAAGAAATATATAAATGGCACTTGTTCTAATTTGTAGGCTACAGATAGTAATCCATTACTGAAAGAAAAGAATCATGTAACTTCATGAGACTTCACAAATAGTGATCAATAGCTACGGCCTCCTTTTTTGTTCCATTTTTATTGCCCTGAGAATTACTGAAAAAGTCAAGTGATTATAATTTATTGGAAGCAGAGAAGAGACACACATTCTGCACCTCTTCCTAGTTTATTGTGCTCTACTAATTTAACTATGATTGGTGAGTTTGTGGAAAATTTTAGAAGGCTTAATTAAGTACGTGAATAATACTACCTTTTATAGAATCAGAGGTGAGAACTTGGTTATAGCTATATCTTTTTTTTATCACAGACATATTTAAAGAAAGGGTGACATAATATGACTGTCCTGTAATAGTTTAATGATCTAATTTGTTAAATAACATGTTAAAGTGTTTATATAATTTAGTAAATCTTTACTCTCTGTACCCATCTTTCTTCATTCTAATAGCAGAAGTCCTAATTTCTCATCCAAATTGAATTTCTAAAAACCTAATAATAATAATTCAATTCCAGTTCTCTTGCATACTGTGTCACTTTAGTCTTTCTTATACACATGTTTCAGCTTTATCCTTCCAATAGCACAACATTCAATATTTCTTCTACTTTTTTTTTAGATCAATTAAATATGTCTTCCTAGCACACCCAGTGTTTAGAATAAATGTCAAAGTTACAAATGATTTCCATTACTGTACAATACTTCAGTTCAATAAAGTCATTTTTTGTAACAAGAAGATCAGTATAGTAGGTGCAAGTATTCCCGGAAGCCAGAAATGAACATGAACTGCATAAACATAAAACACTAAAATCAAACTCAATGTGTTTTAGCCGTCTTCCCGTTATATAGATTAACAGTGGCCATTGCAACACCATTTGGTCACAAAGTATTGTGACTATAGGGGAAACATTGACAGGAAGAAAAAGCAATGTTAGCTAATTACAGATAAAATATGCTATTTTACAAACTTTACCAAAAACATGTGCCCATGCAAATACATTATTAATGTACCTCAAGGATAAAGAAAAGAGAGCAGTGTTGAAGGACACGACTGAGCGACTGAACTGAACTGAACTGAAAACATTTTCCTGCTTCTTTTTTTCTCCTAACATGTTGGAAGAAACAGCTCTGCTCTCATCTAAATTCACCCAATGGAAGATGAATTCTAACCTCTCTCATAGACTCTAGGATTTGACTTCTTCAATTACTTCCAATACTACTGTACAGCCACTCAATCTATTGTCTATATTTAAAGACAGATATTTGTATATATAATGTCATATATTGTATCATTTTCTTGGTTATACTTCACATGCCTTCATTGTTAGCTAAAATTAAAAATCTCAAGATTTTATTATGGTTTACAAAGTCCCTGATTAGCCTCTCCTATCAGTGCTAAGTTGCTTCAGTCATGTCCAAATTTTTTGCAGCCTCGTGGACTGTAGCCGCCCCAGGCACCTCTGTACATGGGATTGCCCAAGCAAGAATACTGGAGAGGGTGCCATTTCCTTCTCCAGGGAATCTTCCTGACCTAGGAATTGAATTTACATCTCTTTTGTCTCCTGCATTGGCAGGTGGTTCTTTACCAGTTGCAAATATCCTTATCATCATAGCCCTTATTAATTATTCCATTTCATGCTGGTAAGTCACTTCAGTCGTGTCCGACTCTGTGTGACCCCATAAACGGCAGCCCACCAGGCTCCCCCATCCCTGGGATTCTCCAGGAAAGAACACTGGAGTGGGTTGCCATTTCCTTCTCCAATGCATGAAAGTGAAAAGTGAAAGTGAAGTTGCTCAGTCGTGTCCAACCCTCAGCGACCCCATGGACCGCAGCCTTCCAGGCTCCTCCGTCCACAGGATTCTCCAGGCAAGAATACTGTATTTGTCTTATTATGGCCATTAAAAACGCTACATGTGTTCAATTTCCTGGGGTTTTATATATTTTCTTCATGTCCCATGAGAGCTGTCCCTAGTTGTTTACAAAGCAGACCTCTATTTGTAATCCATATCTATGCCTTAATATCCTTCTTGGCACAGCATTTTCTGAGCACTTCACCTTTATGCTTCCCAGATGAAGCTAGTAGTAAAGAACCTGCCTGCCAAAGCAGGAAACACAGAAGATCTGTGTTTGATTACTGGATCAGGAAGATCCCCTGGAGAAGGGTATGACAACTCACTCCAGTATTCTTGCCTGGAGAATACGATGAAAAAAGGAGCTTAGTGGGTTGTAGTCCATAGGGTTGAAGAGTCAGACATGACTGAAGTGATTTAGCACACATGTGCTACTTACTTTTTTACTTATTACTATTTGTTGAGGTTCAGTTGTTAAGTCATGTCCAACTTTTTGCAACCTCATAGACTGCAGCAAGCCAGGCTTTGCTATCCTTCACTATCTCCCAGACTTGGCTCAAAATCATGTCTGCTGAGGTGATGATGGAATCCAACCATTTCATCTCTGTCCTCCCCTTCTCTTCTTGCCTTCAATCTTATCCATCATTAGGGTCTTTTCTAAGTAATGTGATCTTCACATAAGGTGGTCAAGTATTGAAGTTACAACTTTAGCATCAGCTCTTACAATGAATATTCAGGGTTGATTTACTTTTGGATTGACTGGTTTGATCTCCTTGCTGTCCAAAGAAATCTCAAGAGTCTTCTCTGGCACCACAACCCAAAAGCATCGATCCTTTAGCACTCAGCATTCTTTACAGTCCAGCTCTCACATGCATACAGGTCTGTAGGAAAAACAAAAATAGACTATTCAGAATTTGTCGGCAGAGTGATGTCTCTGCTTTTTAATATGTGGTCTAAATTTGTCATGGATTTTTTTTCCAAGGAGCAAGCAACTTTTAATTTCCTGGAAGGGGTCACCATCCACAGTGATTTTGGAACCCAAGAAAGTAAAATCTGTCCTTGTTTCCCCATCAGTTTTTTTCCCCATCACTTTTTCCCCATGAATTTGTCATGAAGTGATAGGACCAGATGCCATGATCTTAGTTTCTTGAATGTTGAATTTTAAACAAGTTATTATCACTCTCTTCTCTCAACCTTATCAAGAGGCTCTTTAGTTCCTCTTTGGTTTTTGTTATTAGAGTATCATCTGTGTATCTAAGGTTGTTGATAAATCTCCAGGTAATCTTATATCCAGCTTGTGAGTCATCCAGCCCCACATTTCACATTAATTATTCTGCATTTATTGTTGTTGCTGAGTTGCTAAGTTGTGTTCACTATTTGCAACTGACTGTAGTATGCCAGGCTTCCCTGTCCTTCACTGTCTTCTGGAGTTTGCTCAAACTCATGTCCATTAAGTCAGTGATGCCCTCTAGCAGTCTAATCCTCTGTTGCCTACTTCTCCTCTTACCCTCAATCTTTCCCAGCACCAGGATCTTTTCCAATGAGTCAGCTTGTCACATCAGATGGCCAGAATATTGGAGATTCAACTTCAGTATCAGTCCTTTCGATGAATATTCAGGGTGGATTTCCTTTAGGATTGATTGGCTTGATCTTCTTGCTATCAAAGGTACTCTCAAGAGTCTTCTCCAGCACCAGATTTTGCCAGTCTCCCTTATGGTCCAACTCTTTGGTCCATACATGACTACTAAAAAAACAATAGCTTTGAATATATAGACTTTGGTCAGCAAAGTGATGTCTCTGCTCTTTACACTGTTTAGGTTTGTCATAGATTTTCTTCCAAGGAGCAGGCACCTTTTAATTTAGTGGCTGCAGTCATCATTCATAGTCATTTTGGAGCCCAAGAAAACAGAGACTGTCACTGTTTCCATTTTTCCTCGTATATTTGTATGAAGTGATCCACCTGAATGCCATGATCTTTGTTTTTGAATGTTGAGTTTTAAGCAAGGTTTTTCATTCTCCTCTTTCACCTTCATCAGGAGGCTCCTTAGTTCCTCTTAACTTTTTGCCATTGGAGTGGGATCCTCTTTATATCTGAGATTGCTGATATTTTACCTGGCAATCTTGATTACAACTTGTGAGCCAACCAGCCAAACATTTCATGTGATGTACTCTGCATATTTGTATTCTATGCCCCAGCCAGTGATGCTTAAGTTGAACAGTTCTATAAAGAACTACAAGGGCTCCTAGAACTAACACCCAAAAAATAAGTCCTCTTCATCATAGGGGACTGGAATCAAAAGTGGGAAGTCAAGAGATACTTGGAGTAACAGGCAAGTTCATTCTTAGAGTACAAAATGAAGCAGGGCAAAGGCTAACAGAGTTTAGCCATGAAACTTCTAGATAAAGCTCTATACAGTCATCAAAAACAAGACCAGGAGCTGACTGTGACTCGGATCATGAACTCCTTATTATCAAATTCAGACTGAAAGATAGTAGGAAAAACCACTAGACCATTCAGGTATGACCTAAATCAATTTCCTTATGATTATACAGTGGAAGTGACAAATAGATTCAAGGGATTAGATCTGATAGGGAGAATGTCTGAAGAACTATGGATGAAGGTTCGTGACATTGTACAGGAGGCAGTGTTCAAGACCATCCCCAAGATAAGGAAATGAAAAAGGCAAAATGTTTGTCTGAGGAGGCCTTACAAATAGCTGAGAAAACAAGAGAAGCTAAAGGCAAAGGAAAAAAAGGCAAGATATACCCATTTGAATGCAGAGTTCCAAAGTATAGCAAGGAGAGATAGAAAGCCTTCCTTAGTGATCAATGCAAAGAAATAGAGGAAAAGAACAGAATGGGAAAGACTAGCGATCTCCTCAAGGAAATTAGAGATACCAAGGGAACATTTCATGCAAAGATGGGCTTGATAAAGAACAGAAATGGTAGGGACCTAAGAAAAGCAGAAGATACTAAGAATAGGTGGAAACAATACACAGAAGCACTATACAAAAAATATCTTCATGACCCAGATAACCAAGATGGCATGATCACTAACCTAGAGGCAGGCATCCTGGAATGCTAAGTCAAGTGGGTTTTAGGAATCATCACTATGAATAAAGCTAGTGGAGGTGATGGAATTCCAGTGTAGCTATACCAAATCCTAAAAGATGGTGCTGTTAAAGTCCTGCACACAATATGCCAACAAATTTGGAGAACTCAGCAGTGGACTGGAAAAGGTCTGTTTTCATTCGAATCCCAAAGAAGGGCAATGCCAAAGAATGTTCAAACTACTGCATAATTGGACTCATCTCACACCCTAGCAAAGTAATCCTCAAATTCTCCAAACCAGGCTTCAGCAGTTCATAAAACAAGAACTCCCAAATGTTCAATCTGGGTTTAGAAAAGCCAGAAGAACCAGAGATCAAATTGCCAACATCTGATGCATCATAGGAAAAGCAAGAGAATTCCAGGAAAATATCTACTTCTGCTTTATTGATTATGCCAAAGCCTTTGACTTTGTGGATCATGACAAACTGTGGAAAATTCTAAAAGAGATGGGACTACCAGACCACCTGAGAAATCTGTGTGCAAGTCAAGAAATACAGTTAGAACAGTACATTGAACAATAGACTGGTTCCAAATTGGGAAAGGAGTATGTCAAGGCTGTATATTGTCACCCTGCTTATTTAACTTATCTGCAAAGTACTAGATGGAAAATGGCAGGTTGAATGAAGTGCAATCTGGAATCAAGAATTACGGGAGAAATATCAATAACCTCAGATACTCAGGTGACACCATCCTTACAGCAGAAAGTGAGGAGGAACTGAAGAGCCTCTTGATGAAAGTGAAAGAGCACAGTGAAAAAGCTGGCTTAAAACTCAACATTAAGAAAACTAAGATCATGGCATCTGGTCCCATCACTTCATGGCAAATAAATGGGGAAACAATGTTAACAGTGAAAATCCTTATTTTCTTGGGTTCCAAAATCATTGCAGATGGTGACCTGTAGCCATGAAATTAAAAGACACTTGCTTCTTGGGAAAAAAAAAAAAAAAAAAAAGCTATGACAAACCTAGACAGCTTATTAAAAAGCAGAGACATTACTTTACTGACAAAGGTCTATATAGTCAAAGCTATGGTTTTTCCAGTACCATGTATGGATGTGAGAGTTGGACCATAAGCTGAGCATCAAAGAATTGATGCTTTTGAACTGTGGTGTTGGAGAAAACTCTTGAGAATCCCTTGGTCAGCAAGGAGATTTAACTGCTCAGCGATTCTTGGGGTCGCAAAGAGTCAGACACAACTGAGTGACTGAACTGCACTGAACTGAAAAGGAAATCAGTCTGAATATTCATTGAAAGGACTGATGCTAAAGCTGAAACTCCAATACTTTGGCTACCTGATTTGAGAACTGACCCATTGGAAAAGACTCTGATGCTGGGAAAGATTGAAGGCAAGAGGAGAAGGGGATAACAGAGGATGAGATGGTTGGATAGCATCACAGACTAGATGGACATGAGTTGAGTAAGCTCTGGGAGTTGGTGATGGACATGGAAGCCTGGCACACTGCAGTCCATGAGGTCACAAAGAGTCAGACATGACTGAGCAAATGAGCTGATCTAAACTGATATATTTCCTTCCCCTTCATTTCTACCTTCAATTACAATATTGAATATGAGTGTAGGGGTAGTAAGTGTAGCTATCTTTGCTTGTTCTTTTCTTCATCTTACAGTGAAAAACTTCAGTTATTCATCCTTTGGCATAATGTTTCAGATAGGCTTAATATAGGTTCCTTTTATAGGCAGGAATATTCCCTTCTATTCCTTGATTAGTGACAGTTGGCATTTTGAATAGATGTGTTTTTTGCAGTGTGCCTTTTCTGTGTCAGTCGACATATATGTTCTTTTTCCTCCTTGAGATACACAATAAGGTAAACTAAACTGATATTTTTCTATTTTTGAACCAGACTTACGTTCCTTGAATAAACCATACTTAGTTGTGATATATTCATTTAATAGACTGTTTGGTTAAACTTGCTAATATTTTGTTGGGGAATTTTACATGATGGATATTAAACACTGTTTTCTACTTTGTACTGTCTCTGATTTGAAATGAAGGTAATTCTATCCTCATTAAATGAGTTACAAAATATTCTCTTGTGTTCTATATTCTGAGAGGGATATTGTAGAACTGGTCTTATTTCTTCTTTAAATGTTGGTAAAATTTGCCAGGAAAACCATTTGGGCCTAAAGTTTTTTTCTGTGAAATGTTTTTAATTATAATTTTGATTTCTAGATATTTAGAATACTATAGAGATTCACCATGTCAACTTAAGTAATTTTTAGTAATTTATAGGTTTCAAGGTATTGGTTTATTTCATTTTTGCCACTAAAATTGTGTTATAGATTTCTTCACAATATTCCCTCTTTCTCTTGATGTGTATGGTGTCTTTTTTATATCCAAGCTTTCATTCCTGATATTGGTAATATGTGTCTTCTATTTTTTGTTGCTGTTGTTGTGATCAGTCTTGCTAAACATTTATCCACTGCATTGATCACTTCAAATAAGTGTATTGGTTATATGTTTATTACAATTCTACTTTCAAATATATTGATTTAGCACATGTAACTACTGTATCCTTTCTTTTTCTTTCTTTGGTTTCTTTTGCTCCTTTTTTTTTTTTTTTTGGCTTTTCTAAAAGTAAAAGGAAGGTTTCACTTTTTATTTGAGACTCTTCTTGAAATCAGTGGTGAGCCAAGGAAGTCACAAAAATTTTGTGAGGTTGCTTTCCTGAGTTCTCCCTTTTCTTTGATCTCTGTGGTAATTTTTGGTTCCCTATGGTTACATTTTTCATTCTTCCAGTCATAAAGATGGAATTGCTTTAGTTAATTCACTCTGCCCTGAACCTCAGCAACTAAAACCACATCCAGGGTTAAGTGATGGGAGATCAGTGAGAAGAAAAAAAAAAAAAAAATCAGCATCCTCTTGTAATCACAACTCCAAATTTTGGAAAAGTTACCAGACTCTCTAAATTTTGGTCCCTGGAGGCTCCAATTGCAACCATTGCTACAGCTATAAGTTTGGTTGGAGGCTGAAGTCCAGATAACAGAGAAAATGAAAAACCAACCAATCAAAAACCCAACAACAAACAAAATGTATGATTTCTGTACACTTGCTGAGTATTAGGATTTCTCTTCCCCAATCTTAAAGAAAAAACTTGGAGAAATTTCTTAAAACCAGAAAGTGCACATAGTCAAAATTTGAACTATATTGAATATATATCTCTAACCCAAATATGGTAAAAATATGAAAGATATTTTGAAATTCAAAAGATATAATTAAAAAAAATGACATCTGTAATAAAAGGGCCAAAATAATTTTAAAAACTGGAGTGTTCTAAAACAGTTCTTAATATATATGACATTAATGTTTAAAAATAACATTCAACTTCTGTTCAACCAGGGGTCTTCACACAGGATTCATGTAAAAAAATGCAATCCTGTCACTCTATTTTTCAGCATAGATAAATACATGGAAAGTCAAGACAGTATAAATTCTGTTCATAGGTTTTTTTAGTTTCCATTGATGAATAAAGAACAGAAGTCTTGCCTATAGAGAAAAATTGGACAACTTGAAAATCATAAAAATACAAATGCATATCAGTTGGAGCCCAGTTTAGTAAGGGATTATATGATCAGGAAAGGTGTAAAAAGAGTGGAAAAATATGTGTATGAATAGTGATATAAAAGTGTCATCAGATTTATAAAAAAAAAATTAAAAAAAAAAAAAAGAATAATGAAAATAAAGACAAGGGTGCCCACTTTCACCACTACTATTCAACACAGTTTTGGAAGTTTTGGCCACAGCAATCAGAGCAGAAAAAGAAAAAAAAAAAAAAAAAAAGGAATCCAAATTGGAAAAGAAGAAGTAAAACTCTCATTGTTTGCAGATGACATGATCCTCTACATAGAAAAACCTAAAGATTCCACCAGAAAATTACTAGAATTAATCAATAAATATAGTAAAGTTGCAGGAAATAAAATCAACACACAGAAATCCCTTGCATTCCTATACACTAATAATGAGAAAATAGAGAAATTAAAGAAACAGTTCCATTCACCATTGCAATTAAAAGAATAAAATACTTAAGAATATATCTACCTAAAGAAACAGAAGACCTATATACATAAAACTATAAAACACTGGCGAAAGAAATCAAAGAGGACACTAATAGACAGAGAAATATACCATGTTCATGGATCAGAAGAAGCAATATAGTGAAAATGAGTATACTACGCAAAGCAATCTACAGATTCAATGCAATCCGTATCAAGCTACCAACAGTATTTTTCACAGAGCTAGAACAAATATTTTCACAATTTGTATGGAAATACAAAAAAACCTCGAATAGCCAAAACAATCTTGAGAAAGAAGAATGGAACTGGAGGAATCAACCTGCCTGACTTCAGGCTCTACTACAAAGCCGCAGTCATCAAGACAGTATGGTACTGGCACAAAGACAGAAATATAGATCAATGGAAAAAAATAGAAAGCCCAGAGATAAATCCATGCACCTATGGACACCTTATCTTTGACAAAGGAGGCAAGAATATACAATGGATTAAAGACAAACAAGTGGTGCCAGGAAAACTGGTCAATCACTTGTAAAAGCATGAAACTAGAACACTTTCTAACACCATACACAAAAATAAACTCAAAATGGATTAAAGATCTAAATGTAAGACCAGAAACTATAAAACTCCTAGAGGAGAACATAGGCAAAACACTCTCCGACATACATCACAGCAGGATCCTCTATGATCCACCTCCAGAATACTGGAAATAAAAGCAAAAATAAACAAATGGGATCTAATTAAAATTAAAAGCTTCTGCACAACAAAGGAAACTATAAGCAAGGTGAAAAGACAGCCTTCAGAATGGGAGAAAATAATAGCAAATGAAGCAACTGACAAACAACTAATCTCAAAAATATACAAGCAATTTATGCAGCTCAATTCCAGAAAAATGAAAGACCCAATCAAAAAATGGGCCAAAGAACTAAATAGACATTTCTCCAGAGAAGACATACAGATGGCTAACAAACACATGAAAAGATGCTCAACATCACTCATTATCAGAGAAATGCAAATCAAGACCACAATGAGGTACCATTTCACACCAGTCAGAATGGCTGTGATCCAAAAGTCTACAAGCAATAAATGCTGGAGAGGGTGTGGAAAAAGGGAACCCTCTTACACTGTTGGTGGGAATGCAAATTAGTACAGCCACTATGGAGAACAGGTGGAGATTCCTTAAAAAAACTGCAAATAGAACTGCCTTATGACCCAGCAATCCCGCTGCTGGGCATAACACTGAGGAAACCAGAATTGAAAGAGGCACATGTACCCCAATGTGCATCGCAGCACTGTTTTATAATAGCCAGGAAAATGGAAGCAACCTAGATGTCCATCAGCAGACGAATGGATAAGAAAGCTGTGGTAAATATATACAATGGAGTATTACTCAGCCATTAAAAAGAATACATTTGAATCAGTTCTAATGAGGTGGATGAAACTGAAGCCTATTATACAGAGTGAAGTAAGCCAGAAAGAAAAACACCAATACAGTATACTAATGGATATATATGGAATTTAGAAAGATGGTAATGATAACCCTGTATGCAAGACAGCAAAAGAGACACAGATGTATAGAACAGTCTTTTGGACTCTGTGGGAGAGGGCTAGGGTAGGATAATTTGGGATAATGGCATTGAAACATATATAATGTCATATATGAAACAAATCACCAGTCTATGTTTGATGTATGATACTGGATGCTTGGGGCTGGTGCACTGGGACGACCCAGAGGGATGGTACGAGGAGGGAGGAGAGAAGGGGGTTCAGGATGGGGAACACGTGTATACCTGTGGCGGATTTGTGTTGATGTATGGCAAAACCAGTACAATATTGTAAAGTAATTAACCTCCAATTAAAATAAATAAACATATTTAAAAAAATCACAAAGATAAATTTAAAATATCATCAAAGCAGAAAAGTACATACTCAACCAGGAGAAATATCTAGTTGTTCATGGAATGAAAGAGCCTTTGAAACCTGAGTTGTTCTCCTTAACTTAATAGATAATAACAATGATGAAAATTGCAGTTTTTTTCTTAATTAACACCTGACAGTGGACTGAACATGGATAACACTGCAACATACAAATAATTCACTCCTAAAAATTAAAACAACTAGAACAACATGTAGACACTAATAAAGGGCACTTTACTTACTATGGAAAAGAATATCCTGAGATGAAATAGATGTTGATTGTGGTTTAGTGACTGTCGTGTGCAACTCTTGTGACCCCGTGGATTATAGCCTGCCAGGCTCATCTGTCCATGGGATTTCTTTTCCAGGCAAGAATACTGGAGTGGGTTGCCATTTCCTTTTCCAGTGGACCTTCCCGATCCCGGGATCAAATTCAGTTCTCCTGCATTACAGGTGGATTCTTTACCTACTGAACCACCAGAGGAGTCAGTGAAATAGGCAAGTATTTGCAAATGTTGGAAGTGTTAGTTGCTCAGTTGTGTCTGACTCTTTGCAACCCCATGGACTGTTGCCTGCCAGCTTCCTCTGCCCGTTGTGTTTTTCAGGCAAGAATACTGGAGTGGGTAGCAGCCATTCCCTTCTCCAAGGGATCTTCCCAGCCCAGGGATCAAACCTGGGTCTCCTGCATTGCAGGCAGATACTTTACCATCAGAACCACCAGGAAAGCAAGAGATCATTTATTATAATGAAAATTTGGGAAGAAATATCTAACTGTACCACTGAAAATAGTGAAGTTTAAAAAATCAATATAATCACTGATAATCATTATGAGGAAAAAAGAAGATATAAAGGAAGGCATAAATGAAGCAGTGCTCTTAGATGTATCAAATCAATAATAAGAGTAACAATATAACAGAGACAGAAGCTAAAATAGCACTACCACTACCACCAATAACAAAGTTGTTCAGTAGCTCAGAATTTTTAAAAGAAATCAAAGCTTCCCAGATGTTCAACAAATTGAAAGTTGTCTATGTATATTAATTTCCTGGAAAATACTATTAAGCCCTATATACACAAATTAACAGAGAAGGCAATGGCATCCCACTCCAGTACTCTTGCCTGGAAAATCCCAGGGATGGAGGAGCCTGGTAGGCTGCAGTCCATGGGGTCGCTAAGAGTTGGACATGACTGAGTGACTTCACTTTCACTTTTCACCTTCATGCATTGGAGAAGGAAATGGCAACCCACTCCAGTGTTCTCGCCCGGAGAATCCCAGGGACTGTGGAGCCTGATGGGCTGCCATCTATGGGGTCGCGCAGAGCCGGACACAACTGAAGTGACTTAGCAGCAGCAGCACACAAATTAAGGGTTTCCCAGGTGCTCAGTGGTGAAGAATCTGCCTGCCAATGCAGGAGACATGGGTTCAATCCCTGGGTTGGGAAGATTCCCTGGATGAGGAAATGGCAACCCACTCCAATATTCTTGACTGGAAAATCCCATGGACAGAGAAACCTGTGGGCTACCATCCATGGGATCACAGAAGAGTTCGACAAGACAGAGTGAACTGAGCACACACGCATGAACAAGTTCATGATGAATGAAAATAACAGCAAATGGGGAAATTACAATTTAAAAATACAGTGAACAATGATGGCAATCTTCTTGGGATACAAGGTAAATTTCACAGGACTTAGCGGTGTGGGGGCTGGTGGGGGCAGCGTGTGGGGAGTGAAGCACGGAATAACCCTAGAAGTCCAAGAACTTCTTCAGCTCAAGCACATTGTCAGTCTCAGCTGAGTCACTCTGGTGGTAACTGGTGGTTTCAGGGCACTAGGCTTCTCCAAATTCTCCATCTCGTTAGTGCAGCTGCTAAGATTTAATTCCCTCGGCTTCCACCTCATCTCTTTGCTTAGCTTCCTCAGTTCCTAGGCATGGTGCATACAGAGTTCTGGGATATAGTGCACCAGTACTTTTGCAAGTCACATTGAGGTAGGAGGATAGAGGTAATCAGAGACAAACATGGATTCATTTCAATGGCTTTCAGTTCATCCCTGATGGAACTAGTTTGTGTGACTACTCCTTTTCATGTTCATCTCTCCTTCCTGGTAGCCAGGCCTGCTGACTTCAGAACAAGTACCAGATGCCAGGTAACAGACTTTGTGGTGGGCCTACCTCAGCTTCACAATTATATAGGATCATATCAGCATAATAAATTTCTTTTTTTATCACTCATAGTGGTTCTCTTCTATGACCAAACCTTGAAAAACATACTTTCCTAAAATAGAATGGCAATGCCACAAAGAAGATAATAATGGTTTATTTGAAAATAACCTCTATTCTAATCCCCAGAATAAACAAAGAGAAAGTATGCATGAGAAAGATTTCAGAGAAAGATCTAAAGTAGGTTGATTTCCTCAATTTATATAGGGGAAAACGATACCATGTAAATAAGAATGTTAAAAGTAACATTGTAAATGTTACTCCTTAGTTTCTGAGGAAGTACAATTTACTGTGCAAAGAGAATATGAATATCTCTTTCTAGTGTTTGCACCAGAGCTTAAGTGAACAGAGAGACTATTTGAATAAGATGATTTACAAGAAGAATAATATGATTTAGGTTGATTCACATTATTTTATATTCTTTAATAGTGGAAAATAAAATCCTCTGGTTTAGACTGGTACTGATGGCAAGATAAATTTGTTGGGATATGGCAATGCCTTTCACTAGTAATATCTCATGTACTTCTGATTGACAAAGAAACCTCAGAGCTGCCAGAATACGTGTGAAGAAACACATCAACACATCAGGCTGGATACTTTGAAAATTCCAACACATTTTTCTCTGTCTTATAAGCTACCTTCTCCCAGTAGAAATGCAATATGTTCAGTGGGATAAAAGGAAGTATTTTTCTATTTTATCAATTTTGACTTTAAAAGCTATGAATATTTACATCGT
The DNA here is from genome assembly GCF_023091745.1 of Budorcas taxicolor. Lineage (NCBI taxonomy): Eukaryota > Metazoa > Chordata > Mammalia > Artiodactyla > Bovidae > Budorcas > Budorcas taxicolor. The sequence goes on along the minus strand of NC_068929.1, from coordinate 47,849,534 downwards.
GCAAATGAAATCATTTCCTTATATTGATTCCTCAATCCAAGTAAAATTTACCTATTTAGTGCCTGACATTTTTACATATGTTTCAATAGAGGAGGCTTTATGAGAAAAATGCTTTACTTAATATACTTTGTAAATGATATAAAATATTTAAATTTTAAATTTTCATTTATTGTTGCCTTTGAGTTAAACTTGCATGCATAGTTTCAATAAGAAATGTGATGAGAAATATGTTGGCTCCTGGCAGATAAGAGAAGCTCATACTTAAATCCTTCTTATAAACCAAGTTGAATTGTAAAAATGGAAGGAGAATGCATTTGACTATAGATTTCTGTGGGCAACTAGCATAGGATAGAGAAAAGCAGGAGAAATTAATTCCATTTAGACAGTATAAAGAGCCAAGTGAGAGAGGGGATAAAAAGAATTCAGGGTTTATACACTTTACAAAAGGAAATAAAGACACATAAACCAGTGAACAAATCTACCTCTTAAAATGGTTATTGAGCTGGGATAATTCAAGAGCTAAATGGCATTGAGATCAAAGTGAAAGTTTCAGAAAATTCATTAATCTGTACAACTTTTGTCAGTTGTAAAATCAAATGGGAATCAATGCTTATCTTTAAAAATTCTTTATGTTGGTCAGTTATAGAAAGTTAAATGTTTTTAGTCAAAGAAAGACTTTAAACTTGCAACTAACTCTTTGACTTAACTTCAACTATGGTGGCTAAATATATAATATTATATTCAATAATCAAACATAAGGAACTATATTTTAATTGACAAAATACAATTTTTAAAAAGAAAAAAACATACTTTTCTACAAGTATGGTATGAACATGTCAAAGGTTTTTTTCACCACTTAATGAGGATATCAGGAAAATGATAATGCTAAAAGGATAATAATTCCTTTAATTTGGGGATTGTCTTTTCTCTTTGACAGCAATCTGCATAGTAGCAAGCATTTTACATTGTATGGGCATTAATCAAACAGTAAACAGCAAAGTCAGCGCATGGGAACATTCCCCTAAATAATTAAATAAACCTAAGGGTAGAGGAACTTGTTGAGCAATAGCTGGTGTGACATTGTAATCCTACTATATATTCTTTTGACTTACTTTCAAATTTTGGATAATTTTTCTGTGCAGTTCACTGACAACAGAAGACACTGGGCAAGTCATTTCAATTATTGTAATATACATAATAATAGTATTTGAGTTTATGATTAAAGCCAAAGTTATTTAAAACTAATAATGATAATGAATACAAAAATATGATGATAAATTAGTAAATAGTAATGTTTTTCTCCTTGTAGAAACAAAAAAAATAATGCATTTGTAATCTTGATTTATAAGGATGACCGTTTCATCTCTCTTATATTCTTCTTATATTCTTTACTTACAGCAACACAGGGGTTAGTATTAAAAAGTAAATGCATATAAATTTTGTAAATATTAACAATCATTACTTTTTATTATTATCTTAAATTATCACAGTTGAGTATTTACTTGTAATTCAGTTATGTTTTTGTCAGTTTAGTTTATTTTTGTAAATTAACACAACATTCATATTTTTTAAAAAAAGGACAATGACTAAAAGTAAGTTAAAAAGGGACAGAGATAAAAGTTAGGGAATGTTCCTATGGAGAATAAAATTTTAAATCTGAAATAATTACTTTGGAAAGATGCCAAATGAATATTAATGTAGGTTTGAACTTGTAGCTGCAGTGGGCAGTTATTTTACAAGCCAATTTTGGACATTTAGTGTAGCTTCACTTGAAGCCAATTTGGTAAGTTATTTAACACTAAAGAAAAGGTTGGTTTTTAAAGGATTGATTTGAGAAACCAAGCAGTTTCAGCTACAGCATTTGGCATATGCTGCTTAGTAAATAATAGCATTAATAAAGGAATGAGATTTTCCACAATAAATGGAGTGTAAGGTCTAGTAAATCACTAGACAAATTTAGTCATCGATCTCTTCTTGTTCAAGGCTAGGACATGACTGAAAACAGAAAAAAAAAAAGAAAAGAAAATAAATACGAATAGCTGTTCCAGAAAATAAAATACACAATTATGTGTATGTTCAGTCATATCCAACTCTTTGCGACCCCATGGACTGTAACTCACCAGGCTCCTCTGTCCAGGCAAAACTACTGGAGAGGGTTGCCATTACCTTCTCCAGGGGATCATCTTGACCCAGGGATCGAATCTGCATTTGTTGCATTTCCTGTGTTGGCATATAGATTCTTTACCATGCACCAACTAGGAAGCCTGAAACACACAAGTAAGTTTTACTATTTGATAGAAGACAAATGTTTCATAATTAAGGAAAACTACTCCTGAAGAAGGAAGTGGCAACCCAATCCAGTATCCTTGCCTGAAAAATCTCATGGACAGAGGAGCCTGATGGGCTGCAGTCCATGGGGTCGCAAAGAGTCGGGCATGACTGAGCGACTAACACTTACTCCTGATGAAACAATAAACTTCAGTCTTTTCTACTCCTCTTTGTAGTGGAACACTTTAGATTGTGGCTCTGCAAGCAGATTATCCAAGATGACATAAATGTCTCCATTCTTTTCTTTCTCTTAAGTTTTATGTCTGCCAGATAAATGGGAATGGAAATCAAGTAACACCCATGTCAGGACAAGAAAGAAGTGATACAGTCTCTGCTGCTGCTGCTGCTGCTAAGACACTTCAGTCGTGTTCGACTCTGTGCGACCCCATAGACGGCAGCCCACCAGGCTCCCCCTTCCCTGGTATTCTCCAGGCAAGAACACTGGAGTGGGTTGCCATTTCCTTCACCAATGCATGAAAGTGAAAAGTGAAAGTGAAGACGCTCAGTCGTATCCGACTCTTAGTGACCCCATGAACTGCAGCCCACCAGGCCTCTCCATCCATGGGATTTTCCAGGCAAGAGTACTGGAGTGGGTGATATTGTCTCTAGGTACCATTAATTTACCAGGATGGAGATAGAGAACAGTTTAGAGATTATACAGAAAAATAAGGCAACAATAGAACTAATGGGACTGAGGAACATATCTGGATATCCACACTTCCTATGTAAAGAGTGGAAGAAACTTTCAGCTGGAGCCATAAAGTTGCAAATATTTTAGCAATCAATATATGCACAGTCTCCATGCTACAAAAAAATGAGCTAAGGAAACTCATTACTGTCATGAATTTTACTTAATTCTTCATGTATATAGAATTTGTATAAAATAGGTTGAAGACAAGTAGATTAACAAACATTAAACATCTATGATGATATTCAAAATTGTCAAAGGGACATTATGAGAAAAGATTAGTTACTGAGTACAAGCTCATACTGCTTGCTACATGATATTTAGCTCCTATTCACTTTCTGCCATAGGGGTGGTGTCATCTGCATATCTGAGGTTATTGATATTTCTCCCGGCAGTCTTGATTCCAGTTTGTATTTCTTCCAGTCCAGCGTTTCTCATGGTGTACTCTGCATATAAGTTAAATAAGCAGGGTGACAATATATAGCCTTGACGTACTTCTTGTCCTATTTGGAACCAGTCTGTTGTTCCATGTCCAGTTCTAACTGTTGCTTCCTGACCTACATACAGATTTCTCAAGAGGCACGTCAGGTGGTCTGGTATTACCATCTCTTGAAGAATTTTCCACAGTTTATTGTGATCCACACAGTCAAAGGCTTTGGTATAGTCAATAAAGCAGAAATAGATGTTTTTCTGGAAGTCTCTTGCTTTTTCCATGATCCAGCGGATGTTGGCAATTTGATCTCTGGTTCCTCTGCCTTTTCTAAAACGAGCTTGAACGTCAGGGAGTTCACGGTTCACGTATTGCTGAAGCCTGGCTTGGAGAATTTTGAGCATTACTTTACTAGCATGTGAGATAAGTGCAATTGTGCAGTAGTTTGAACATTCTTTGGCATTGCCTTTCTTTGGAATTGGAATGAAAACTGACCTTTTCCAGTCCTGTGTCCACTGCTGAGTTTTCCAAATTTGCTGGCATATTGAGTGCAGCACTTTCACAGCATCATCTTTCACGATTTGAAACAGATCAACTGGAATTCCATCACCTCCACTAGCTTTGTTCATAGTGATGCTTTCTAAGGCCCACTTGACTTCACATTCCAGGATGTCAGGCTCTAGATTAGTGATCACATCATTATGACTATCTGGTTCCTGAAGATCTTTTTTGTACAGTTCTTCCATGTATTCTTGCCACCTCTTCTTAATATCTTCTGCTTCTGTTAGGTCCAGACCGTTTCTGTCCTTTATCGAGCCCTTCTTTTCATGAAATGTTCCCTTGGTATCTCTAATTTTCTTGAAGAGATCTCTAGTCTTTCCCATTCTGTTATTTTCCTCTATTTCTTTTCATTGATTGCTGAAGAAGGCTTTCTTATCTCTTCTTGCTATTCTTTGAAACTCTGCATTTACATGGCTATATCTTTTTTTTTTCTCCTTTGCTTTTCACCTCTCTTCCCTTCACAGCTATTTGTAAGGCCTCCCCAGACAGCCATTTTGCTTTTTTGCATTTCTTTTCCATGAGAATGGTCTTGATCCCTGTCTCCTGTACAATATCACGAACTTCATTCCATAGTTCATGAGGCACCCTATCTATCGGATCTAGGCCCTTAAATGTATTTCTCACTTCCACTGTATAATCATAAGGGATTTGATTTAGATCATACCTGAATGATCTAGCGGTTTTCCCTACTTTCTTCAATTTATGTCTGAATTTGATAATAAGGAGTTCATGATCTGAGCCACAGTCAGCTCCTGGTCTTGTTTTTGTTGACTGTATAGAGCTTCCCCATCTTTGGCTGCATATAATATAATCAACCTGATTTCGGTGTGGACCATCTGGTGATGTCCATGTGTAGAGTCTTCTCTTGTGTTGTTGGAAGAGGGTGTTTGCTATGACCAGTGCATTTTCTTGGCAAAACTCTATTCGTCTTTGCCCTGCTTCATTCTGCATTCCAAGGCCAAATTTACCTGTTACTCCAGGTGTTTCTTGACTTCCTACTTTTGCATTCCAGTCCCCTATAATGAAAAGGACATCTTTTATGGGTATTAGTTCTAAAAGATCTTGTAGGTCTTCATAAAACCGTTCAACTTCAGCTTCTTCAGCATTACTGGTTGGGGCATAGACTTGGATAACTGTGATATTGAATGGTTTGCCTTTGAGACGAACAGAGATCATTCTGTCGTTTTTGAGATTGCATCCAAGTACTGCATTTCAGACTCTTTTGTTGACCATGATGGCTACTCCATTTCTTCTGAGGGATTCCTGCCCTCAGTAGTTGATATAATGGTCATCTGAGTTAAATTCACCCATTGCAGTCCATTTTAGTTCGCTGATTCCTAGAATGTCGACGTTAACCCTTGCCATGGGTTGCAAAGAAGCAAACATGACTGAAGCTTTGTAGCATGCCCACATCTTCCAATTAAAAGTGTATTTTTAAAATTCAAAAGGGAAAAAATTTGGAGGAAAAAGAAACAAAGGAATCAAAGTGCCAGTTTCAATAGAATCATGAAAAAATAATTGATTATATTAGAAAACCATTTTCCTACACTTTAATAAAATATTTCTAAATCATCTTAGCAGTATGTCACTTTATATAAATTGAATTTTCCCTCACTGTGGAATTAAAAGCTAAATTGTTCTCATCAAACCACATATAGAAATTGCAACGTCTTTGACATGTATGTATATTTCAGGATTCTTCTCTCAACATCAGTAACATTTTCAAATGCAGTATTAAAAAAAACCAGCAATTAAAGTGATTATCTGGAATTAAAGACTATCTCCCCATTAAGAATGGGGAAAATATGTTAATTAAACAATCTTCACATGAACATATTTACCATTTAATTATCTTCTCCCACTTCTATATTGTGTCCTGCTATGTTCAAATTAAATCATAGTTTTCTTTCAAATAAAATCTCTGAAGTCATTTAATATGCTTTCTAAGTAATCTCTGTCTCTCTCTTCTTTCTTACTTATAATCACAGAATGCTTGAACAGTTTATGGGCACTCCTAGAGAAGCACTTACTCTTGTACTTGAATCTCTCTTCTAAAAATTCACATTATTTATGCTTTCTACCTTATCATTCCTTCAACCTATGCAATTTGAGTTAGCTTCTTTATTGGGCCTTGTGGGCCTGCTGTAGAATGTTCTTACAGTTGGATATGTGAACAGTGATCAAGTTGAAGTCAGAACAGTATGATGAGGGGCCTCCCAGGTGGCGCTAGTGGTAACGAACCTGAATGCCAATACAGGAGACATGAGACACTGATTCCATCCCTGGGTTGGGAAGATCCCCTGGAGGAGGGCATGGCAACCCACTTTAATATTCTTGCCTGGAGAATCCCCATGGACAGAGGAGTCTGGCGGCTACAGTCCATGAGGTCACAAAGAGTTGGACACGACTGAAGCGACTGAGCGGGCACAAGCCTATCTTAGGAAATATGATACTTTCCAAAGCTCATTATACTTCAAAGAATCTATACTCTATTTACACTTTTCCTTAAAACTGACCCTTATAAAGATTTATCTGTGAATCATTCTTAATTGCACTTTCAACATTGTACCTACTCACATATTCCACATGTATTTGGAATCTTACCAGAGAAGAATATCCTAGAAGTAAAAAAAAAAAAAAAAAATTCAGTAGAACAAACAAAGGGACATAGTGCTTAATTGATGAAGTTATTGAAAAAATGGAAAATGCCAATTCCTGAGTAACAAATCTTTTTAAACCAGTCCATTTATTTTTGTTGTTGTTCTAAGCATATTGGATTAAAAAAGCACAGTGCAGTTTTTATATTACTATAGATCATTAAAACACTTTTTCATAATAAATCACTGAAATTATGGACATGTAAATCAAGAGGAGTACAAGAAGTTGAGTGACATCACTATAAAATACACTACACTTATATTTATTCACACTTTTTTATGTGAACAAATTTTCTTAGGGTCTATAGTTACAAAAAGGAAAATATTTGGACCCAGTTTCAGGAAATATTAATATCTTTCTGTACATTTAATGATTTTAAATAAGTCTCACATCAAATTAAGACACAAGCAGAACATTTTATTTTAATGAATATCAAATATAGGAGATTTTATATATGCATTGTTTTGATAATCATATACTGATATTTAATAATTTTATATTAAAAATTCAACTAATAATGAATTTGTAAGATATTATTAAAAACTCGACTTCCTGCTGGGAAAGATTGAAGGTAGGAGAAGAAGGGAACAACAGAGGATAAGATGTTTGGATGGCATCTCCAAGTCAATGGACATGAGTTAAAGCAAACTCCTGGAGATGGTGAAGGACAGGGAAGCCTGGCGTGCTGAAGTCCATGGGGTCACAAAGAGACACAACTGAGTGACTGAGCAAGAAATTGTGCTGTTATTTCTGACAGTGATCATTTATTATCATATATCATTTGATTTGAGTTGGAAAAGACTGTAGAAAAAATCATTCTTTGAATCAGTGCACATTACTGAAACAACTGATTGTCAAATTCACTATACATAGAGAAGTGGTATCTAGATCAACTATATGAGTGAATCTAGCCAAGTATTAATCCTACTGGAATAGGTGGTGGTGGTTTAGTTGCTAATTCTTGGAACCCCACATATTGTATCACAACAGGGTCCTCTGTCATGGGATTTCCCAGGCAAGAAAACTGGAGTGGATTGCCATTTCCTGAGTAGAAATGTGACATAAAAAGAAGAGTTCTATATATGAAGAGGTTTATACTCACATAGTAAGACTTGCTGGTGAAAAAGTGGGAGCAGCATGGCACCCAAACAGATTTTGGAAAGGAGACTAGCTGAAGGTTTTTATGGTGCTTAAATGATGGGGCTGGGATGAGGGTCTCATATTTTGAATTTCATGTCAGCACAAAAGAAGGGAGCAAGCCTTCTACTTTCTAACTAACTTCCTCAAATGTGAGCTAGAATGGTAGAAGACTCAGAATTTAGTATTTCGAATAAAACAACAAAATTTGGAGTTAGACCCTTAATGACATCCTACCAAGAACATACAAAATTCCCAGACTCCTAGAATGAAAGTGAATGTGCAGCATCCACAACAGTTTTAGCACAGTAAGCCAGTTTTATCACTGAGGGAATTTTTAGAAGGTTTTCTCACCAGATTTCCAACTACCAGCCAAGTGTCACTTGACAAGTAGGTCTTTTTTATGATCCAGTCTCCAGTCTGCAGTGTTAACTCTTTTTTAGTTAATTAACTTATTTTATATTGCAGTGCAGTTGATTTACCATGTTATGCTAGTTTCAGGTGTGTGGAAAAGTGATTCGGTTATGCATATGCTTCCCAAGTTGCTTAAATGGGAAAGAATCTGCCTGCCAGTGCAGGAGATGCAGGAGACATGGGTTCAATCCCTGGGGCAGGAAGATTCCCTGGAGGAGGAAATGGCAACCCACTCCAGTATTCTTGCTTGGGAAAGCCGATGGGGTCAGAGAGTCAAAAATGACCAAGCACACACTCATTACAATTACCTCCATACATATATATCTTTTTTTCCAGGTTATTTTCCCAAATAGGTTACTACAGAGTATTTAGTAGAGTTCTCTGCACTATATAGTAGGTGCTTGTTTATTACATATATATATATATATATATATATATATAGTAGTGTGTATATGTTAATCCCAACCTCCTAGTTTATCTCTCCTTTCTACCTTTCCCCTTTTGTAGCCATAAGTCTGTGAGTCTGTTTCTGTTTTCTAAATAAGTCTGTTTGTATCATGTTTTTAAATTCCACATATAATTAATATCATATGATATTTGTCGTCTTCTGTGTGCCTTACTTTACTTAGCATAGATAATCTCTAGGTCCAACCATGTTGCTGCAAATGGTATTATTTCATTCTTTTTGTGGCTGAGTAATATTCCATTGCACATATCTACCACATCTGCTTTATTCACTCCTCTGTCAATGGACGTGTAGATTGCTTCCATGTCTTGACTATTGTTAATTGTGCTGCAGTGAAGCATGTATCTTTTCTGCACACTGTGCACTGAAACTACTTGACGACTCTGAGATCACAAGATTTTGAAGTAAGGCTTTTGCAAAATTTGTTTCCCAATTCTGTACTTGCAATAACATGTTGCAAATGAGCTATATTCTAGAAGGGATGTTGAAATACATAAAAACAAGTGAAAAAAATCTGTAAATAGTATATAATATGCAATATTATATCTATCTATGTTCTGGGCATTTTTACCTGTGTTACCAACTTGTTAACTATTTTCTGCTGACTTGAGTCATTGTATAGTCTGAATGCTCTGTTAGTTGATCAGGGTCTCCTAAGGACAGCAGATCTTTTTTGCCAAAGCATGATGTTCTTGATGAAAACAGACAATGAATATGTAAAATAGATTTTCATTTTTCTTTCTTCTTTGCCTTGAGTCATTGATATCTGTAATCATCTTCATGTATAATCTAATTCTTTTTCATGTTTTTTGCACAAAGAGCTACTATATATATATATATATATATATACACACAAATATGTATATATAATACTACTTTCCATATTATTTTTGATGAAAAATTACTAACAGCCACTTTTTAGAATAAACTATATACAATATGGAAAAAAAATAGTTTAGTTGACTTACACCTGTGTTTTCAGTAAGTATATCAGTATGCTTTCAAACCTCTTAAAATGTTTCAATTTAAATGGTATAGTTTTAAAAATCAATTATCTTTTGATATGGCAGAATTAATTTTTTTGTTGTTATTGGAGTACAGTTGCAATTCTTTTCTTTTAGTAAATAGGAGTTTGAAAATACATGCAAGGTATGGCACATTTATTAAAGTAATTATACTTTGAATACTTAACTACAAATTTTATACCTCCTGGCTGAGGAGTAAAAATTGAAATAGCAAACATCTTATAAGGCAATTTACAATATAATTAGCTGTCAGTAGCATTATGTATTTCAAGTAACTCTGTCATTAAAACATTTACAGTTTACATAATCAGACAAATAATTTAATGAGGTTCAAATAAAACAGTTTTTTTTTCTATATAAATAAAAGACTATTCACAAGTAGAAGTAATGGCCAAGTTTGAATACAGGGAACAGTTAGAGTATCACAAACCTTGATGAGATGTTTAACTCAAATAAAAGGGAAAAATACATTTTTATCATTAAGGTATACTCTTTTTATAACTATTATAAATGACTGTCAACAAAGGTAAAATGAAGTGTTTTTATGACTCTGTAATTTGACCTTTAATGTATTTGATATTTATCACAAAGCAATATAATACATTTAACTCTAGAACAATGTGGGGGTTAGGGTGCACCAGTCCTCCTTGGATTTAAAAATCTGCTTATAGCATTACAGTGGGCCCTCTGTAGATTCAAATAATTGAGAAATATAGTACTGCAGTAACTATTTAGTGAAAAACAAATGTACTTATAAGTGGACTCACGTAGTTCAAACCCATGTTGTTCAATGGTCAACTGTATTTTAACTTACTGATTAGAAATATCTTTATTTTATTTTTAAAATTTTATTTATTTATGTATTTTTGGCTATACTGAGTCTTCCTTACTCTCTGCAAGCTTTCTCTAGTTGCAACTAGTGGGGCCTACTTTCTAGTTACGATGTGCAGGCTTGTCATTGTAGTAGCTTCTCTCATTGCAGAACACGGGCTCTAGAGCCTTCAGGCTTCAGTGGTTGGGGCACACAGACTTAATCATCCTGTAGAATGTGAAATCTTCCTGTGTACCCTGCACTAGCAGGCCGATTCTTAACCAGGATTTTCCCTGCAGGGAATTCAAGAAATATCTTAAAAGTTAATTTACTTTTATTTTAGGGAGTTATCAAAAAACAAAAAAATTTTTTTTTAATATTTTGATTCCTTTTCTACTTATGTATTTCAGGGATATCACCTGAATCTTGGCTGTTATCAGTGCTAGGGTTCAGACATGTTCGGAAACACTGAATATAGAACATACAGGTTCATTAGAAGTCTTTTTGTAGAGGATGAGAGGCCCCTCCTAAAGGAAACTGATCAAAGGGAAAATGAGACTATACCTTAGAGCCAGATTCAGTAACTCTTCTATTTAAAGAAGAGGAATTCTGGTTACAGTTCAGTGTCTGTCACTAGATAATATTTTCCTTTAATTTCTGATCATTTGAGGTCAGATAGGGGCTAAAATTATCATATTATGTAAAATGTAACAAAATACAAGTTATGTTAAGACATCTTATCTCATTCCCTGGGAAACATTAGTGGACTCTCAAGAAGGGTCCACTGTGAAGTGGTTTTGGAGAGCTGACAGCTATGGTTACAGAAGAAAATAGAATTTCCCATACACATAGGTGATAAATAAGAGGTGTAGATTGGCTTGCTTTTTGTTCAGAATGCAGCTGAAATATTTGAAGACTCACACAGAAACAATTGTAAAGCTTTCTAAAAGCCTGAGTTTCTTGTGAGAAGAGATGCCACAAATCAAGTGGATTAACATTGTTTTGATTAATTTGATACCATCATTATTATTTCTTGCAATTGCTATATGGTATTTCCAGTTACAGGAATCAAGCTTTTGTCAATTGAGAGTGCTGTTCTATTAGTCCCTTCTTGGTGCAGCTATGTTTGACTACAGGGCTGCTCTAGCAATGGGTAGAACTCAATATATGTTGGACCATCTCTGTGCTTCCTTAGAATCTTTAAATAGGAAAATAAATTAGATTAAAATCAAGGGATGCCTTAAGTCAGAATAAAATCTAGAAACTTCATGTGTTTTGCCTTTGACTTCTGGTCTTTTTGAGTTAAACATACTAGTTACTTTGCACATCTTCTAAGCATTGCTGTCTACTAAGTTGTCATATTGAGCATGGATCTTCAAACTATGGGATTTCCATGGTGGCTCAGTGATAAAGAATCCGCCTGCCAATGCAGGAGATGCGGGAGACCCAGGCTCAGTTCCTGAGTGGAGATGATCCCTTGGAATAAGAAATGGCAATCCACTGCAGGATTCTTGCCTGGGAAATCCCATGGACAGAGGAGCCTGGCAAGGTACAGTCCATGGGGTTGCAAAGAGTTGGATGTGACTGAGTGACTGAGCACAGCAGCACATAAGATGTCTATGGACATGAGCTAGTTTTTAGCAATCGGAAAAAATACATATGGTGTATAACATGTTAAAAGACACTCTAAGAGCAAAAGCATACTAAATATTCATTCAATGATCTTGTATGAATTGAGAAACACTGACTGAAATCTTTGTTGTTAAAACAGACAAAAAAGGGAGACTCTCATGCTTTAATATTTTTAAGATCAAACGTCAGTTGAATTATCCACATATAAAATTTAAATACAGAAGATGTACAGGTTCATAATTGAAGACAAAGCCACTTAATTTCTCAAAATTTAGAAAAAGATTATGGAGATTACAGAATTGATAGATGAAGAATCTATTCTGAGATTTAGAAATGTATGCACACTACAGATCTTTTAAATACGGTACTGAACAGCTTAATAAAAATACATTTTTTGCCAGCTGTTTACAGATACTCTAAATTACAGCAAATGCATTTTAAAAACCATGTGCCAGATGGAGAAAGGCTTATATTTCCTAAAGTGTTAATGATGTTTAGATATACAAGTTAGATACAGGAAAAATATATTAGTATAAGACATAATGATTTTGTCGAGCCAGCAGCTGTCACAATGAACTACTCATTTGCCCATATTTGAGTCTGTTTCCCATATTACTTACCACATGTATCATACAATGAAATACTGAAAATTGTTCACTTTTGATGTAAGTCACACTTAATGTATATTTGTAAAAAAGAAATTTTAATATAGCGTGATATTGAACAACTATAATAAATTTCTAGAATACATGAATGGTTTCATGGAAATATTTGTATTCACATTGATGACAGAAAATAACCATTTGAAAATATTTAAAGGTTGATATAGAAGAGCATACACAAAGAATTTTATTCATGTGGGTAATTTCAGTGTATTTTTAAATGTGTTTATCCCTGGTGGCTCAGATAGTGAAGAATCTGTCTGCAGTGTGGGAGACCCAGGTTCAATCCCTGGGTCAGGACAATCCCCTGGAGAAGGAAATGGCAACTCACTTCAGTATTCTTGCCTGGAGAATTCCATGGACAGAGGGGCCTGGTGGGCTAAGCCCATGGGGTTGCAGAGTCAGACAGGACTGAGCAACTAAGCAGCAGCACGTCAATGTGTAAATGCTGGAAATATGGGATAAGTTTTTTTAATTTTTTTTTCCCCCATAGAGTAGAAAATTAGCCACTGATAATATTGATACATCCAAAAGCTCAAATTTATTCTCATTTTAATGTTCCAAACGTTGTCTTCACAATTACAGTATCTACTTGTCTTCACAAATGCACTATCTGCTTGTCTTACAAACTTCCCTCATAGCCCAGTTGGTAAAGAATCTGCCTGTAATGCAGGAGACCCCAGTTTGAATCCTGGGTTGGGAGGATCCCCTGGTGAAGTGCTAGGCTACCCACTCCAGTATTCTTGGGCTTCCCTGGTGGCTCAGCTGGTAAGGAATCCACCTGCAATGCAGGAAACCTGGGTTCAATCCCTGGATGGGGAAGATCCCCTGGAGAAGGGAAAAGCTACCCACTCCAGTATTCTGACCTGGAGAATTCCATGGACTGAATAGTCCATGGGATCACAAACAGTTGGACACAACTGAGTGACTTTCACTTTTCACTTGTCTTAGAAATCAGTATGCAAAAATATCTTCCCAATAACGGGGCTTCCCTGGTGATTCAGATGGCAAATTGTAATTTCATAAACATTAGCATGTATAGTTATTAGCTTTAGCTTTAAAAACACAAAATATATTTAATTGAAATTAGTGGAAAATTTATATTAGTAGTATCCCCTGAAGAAATGTGTTTAGCTTCCCTGGTGGCTGAGACATAAAGAATCAGACTGCAATGCAGCAGACCCGGGTTTACTGTTTCAGGATGATCCCCTGGAGGAGGGCATGGTAACACACTCCAGTAGTCTTGCTTGGAAAATCCCATGGACAGAGGAGCCTGTCAGCTTTAGTTGATAGGGTTGCAGAGTCGAACAAGACTGAAAGTACTGAGCATGCGTACATAATCTGTTATTAGAGGCTCCTAGCAAGCCTCATGGCTCAGGGTGGAGAACCAACATTCAGCTGCATTGTGACCTGTGACAGTTGCATTTGACTAAAGAAGGAAAATGTATATCTTCTAAATGAGCAGAATTAAAAGTCATACTTTTCATTTCATCAGAAGAACTATAAAACAACAACAATGGTAAGATATGAATTTACACAGCTTCTTATGTAGCTAACAGGCTGAATATATAGTCAGAAAAATTGGCCCTAGACAACTCAAGAATGGAAGGAACTCTACTTTGGGTACCATGTTATGGAGATGGAATTTCAAAATGGGAAAAATGGGTATTTATCAAAACAAAGCCCTTACAAATTCAGTGGCAGCCAGGAATACATAAGTGAATACTCTTATTCAGTATCTAGAAGTGGTCTCTTAGCTACATTAAATGAGTACTCATAGGGGCACTGGAGCAATGCAAAAAGAGGAAAAAGGAATATCCTTTTCTCAACCTGACCATCAGGCAAGAGCTCTGTCTCATTGTTCTTTATGGGACAGTTTCTGAACTATCAGACATTACTCACCCATGAGAGCTTTATTTTTCACAAACATATTTTTTTAAAGTTTTTCAATTAAGATTAGTGTTTCCTCCATTTTAAAAGGCACATGTATAGATGTTCTAATTTTGAATTAAAGGAAAGCATGCTAAATGTTCCATTGAGACCAGTGTCACTACTACTACTACTACTGTTTCTGGCCCTTCCAAGTTGGTCCCTAACAAGGATCCTTCTGCCCCCTATTGCTTGTGCCAATAGCATGAGATCGAGTGGGTTCAGAAGCAAAAGAAATCTTTACCTTTGATCAGAGAATGAAGAGATTGTGAGATCCTGCTCTACTTCAGGGCTATCCCCACAGGCAGTGGGCAGGGCTGCTTTCTAGGGCTCTGTCAGTGGGGGCTGGGGGGCGGAGTTCTCTCCAGGCAGCTGCACAGTGGTGCTCCTCAGGCTCCAAAGTTCAGTGCTGAGGCATCCTCTCTGCACACTGCCCACCGCCGCCGCCATCTTGAGTTCAGTTACCTGAGCTGCACGTCTGCACACTGTTCTGAGCTGAGGCTTCTCCTCCTGTAGCCATCTTACACTAGGAACTCTGGTCTCAGATTCTGAGGGCAAGGCCTCTGCATGAGGTACCCAATGAGCATGAGCACATGAGACTTGGCTAAACACAAAGGAAAAGAAAAAATATTAGACATTTATTTTATTACCCATATTCTATTTTTATTTCCCAGGAATTGTTAATGGGCTTTGCTGATGACTCTGTTACTATTACTACTACTATTAGTTCCCATTTGTTAAATATTTGCAATGAAACAAATATTGTTCAGCAACTTTAGTTGAATCCTCTTAATTAAATTTCATAGTTTTCTGAGCGAGTATTATCAACATTATAAACTGATTTTCTTTCCCTGAGATGCACAACTGGTAAGTGAATACGTATTTGCACTTAGGCAGGCCACTTTCTGACTTAGCTGGTGGCTCAGTGGTGAAGAATCCATCTGCCAATTCAGGAGATGTGGGTTTGATCAATGGGTCCATAAGATCCCATGGAATAGGAAATAGCAACCTACTCCAGTAATCTTGCCTCGATATCCCTTGGACAGAGGTACCTGGCAGGCTACAGTTGATGGGGTCAAAGAGTCAACAAGACTGCGCAACTAAACAGCAATAAAACAAGGCCATCTTCAGGGAATGAATTTTAAAACACTTTGTTATATTGGATTGCACAATATCTGAACATTATTCGGCATCTGGATCACAGATAATACAACCATATACATTCATGTAAGCTTGTCAAGTATCTGAGATGTGATTTTCCTCCTATTTTGTTATGTAGACATACACAGAAATCATCCTCTAGATTTTGCTGGCCTATGAGATCATTCCTGAGTATATCTCTTCTCCCCACAAACAACAGAGTCCTAACTAAAGATTAGGAACACATTTCAAAGCATCATTGTTTCTAATACCTTCTATGATATGGAACTCTGGGGGGAACCCATCCTTTTTTTTTTTCCCATATGCTAAAATGCATCTGAAAATATTTTCAGAGGACAATTCTAGCTTTGCCATCAGAGAGCACTGGGGGCAATTTTTTCTTTAATGTTTAGGTAGAGTTACTGAGTGAGAATACTGATGTTGTTTCTCAATTTTTATAGTGAATGTTGACTGTACTATACAAGTATTCTTTAGCTCATTTTGGTTATGATTAAGCATTTGTCTAATAATGAATTTGGTTGGTCTTTGTCTCCAGTTTCTAGGAAGTCCCCCTCTAAACTCTTGGATCTTCCCTACCGACAGAAGTGTCATTGTTATTTATGGTGGGTTCTGACTATACCTGATAGTTTATACTGAGGTGGCTCAGGGTGGTCCCCTAGATATAGGAAGGAGATGACATAGGAGAGAGGCTGGCAATGGACCAAGTATGTGAGGACTAGCACTTAGAGCAATGTGATACCAATCAGATATCTGGAGAGATGAGTGAAGCTGGAAATTGTGTTCAATAGCATGACCAATGATCAAACCAACTATCCCGATCAAGTAAAACCCCAGGAATTCCCTAGTGGTCCAGTGGTTTGTTAGGACTCCATGCTTTGACTGCTGAGGTCAGAAAACTAAGATCCCACAAGCCAGATGGTGTGGTTAGAACAAAAAGAAAGAAAGAAAAAGAATGAAGTCCCAACCAAAACTTAGATACTAAAGCTTGAGTGAGTTTCCTTGTTTAGCAACTCTGTGTATTATCACATATATGCTGGATGCTTGCTGATCCCACAAGGAGTGGACAACAGAGGATTTGTGTCTGGAATCCTCCTAGAGTTTGCTCAATGTGTATTTCTGTTTGGGTGGTTCTAATTTGTACCTATTTGTGTCTTCACTTTCACTTTTCACTTTCATGCATTGGAGAAGGAAATGGAAACCCACTCCAGTGTTCTTGCCTGGAGAATCCCAGGGACGGGGGAGCCTGGTGGGCTGACGTCTATGGGGTCGCACAGAGTTGGACACGACTGAAGTGACTTAGCAGCAGCAGCAGCAGCAGCAGCTTTATCAAACTGTAATCATAAATATAGCTCTTTCTGAGTTCTTTGGATTGATTGTTCTAGTAAATTATCAAACCTGAATGGGTGGTGAGAACCCTCAGATTTATAGCTAGCGGATCAGAAGTAAGGGTGGCCTGGGGACCTCAAAACTTGTAGCTAGTGTTCCACAGTGAAGACCATGCCCTTAACCTAGAAACTCTGGCCTAACTCTGATTAGCTGGAGTAAGAAGAGTTTTAGCAGAAGAGCAAAGTATTTAAACATATGATTTTACTTTAAAATTATGCCAATAAACTATTATGACATATTTAAAGTTATTCAAATATAGTAGGAGTTTATGTATAGTCCATAGATATTGTAATTTTATTAACATCATGAACAAAAAATGTGTATATTAGGGTCTAATATTTCCAAGTGTTGAAGCCTGTGTGGTTGTAGCAATTTATGTTTAATTTAAAATAAATTTAATTTGTTTCATTTAAAAGTAAGTGTTCTTCATAAGACCTGAAGCTATAAAACTCCTAGAAGCAAATGTAAGTGGTAAGGTTTTTGATATTAATATTGATGACAATTTTTTGAATTTGACACCAAAAGCAAAGGCAACAAAAGCAAAACTAAACAAGTGAGACTACATCAAACAAAAAAATTTTTACACAGCAAAGGAAACCATCAACAAAATTAAAAGGCAACCTACTGAATGGAAGAAAATATTTGTAAATCATGTATCTGATAAGGTGTTAATATTCAAAATACATAAAGAACTCATACAATTCATTACCCAAAAATACAAACAATCTATTTAAAAATGGCAGAGGATACAAATAGATGCTTTTCTCAAAGAAGACATACAAGTAGCCAGTAGACATGGGAAGATGCTCAATGTCATTAATAATAAGGGAAATACAAATCAAAACTATGATATATTGCCTCACACCCAATAATTCAAATAATAAAAAATAACATCTGTTGGAGAGGATGCAGTGAAAAGGGAACCCTTGTGAATTGTTAGTGGGAATGTAAATTATTGCAGCCCCTATGGAAAACAGTATGTAGGTTCCTCAAAAAAGTAAAAATAGAACTACTAAATAAATCAGCAATTTCATTATTTTTGATTATTTATCCAAATAAAATGAAAACACTAACTCAAAAAGATACATACATCTCCATGTTCATTGCAGCATTACTGGATGTGAATTTAAATATCCATTGATGGATATGGGTAGATGGGTAGAGAAATTGTTATATATATATGATATATATATATATATCATATATATGAAACATATAATTAGAAATATTGTAGTAATCACAATATATACACATATCAAATTCATTTTATTGACTGAAATGTTATGCCCTTTTTACCTCAATTAAAAACAAAAGAACCCTTAAAAATGGTTTAATAGCAAAATTAAATAATACTCTAGCTTTAGGTTGTTGTTATTTCTTCCATTTGAAATCTTGAAATAATTGACAAAATCTATTTTTAAATAATAAATAATAATAAAATGAAATGTTTCTAGGGATATTAGAAGAACTAGAAGCAGCTTTCGTCTACCTGCTCTAGGGAAATGATGCCTGCATTCATGGATGGCACAAGGGAGACAATGCAGCCTTTATAGGGAGAAACAGAGATTGAACAAACATTGATATAAAGAAATATTAAAGTGCCTATGTGGCAACTAAATCCTTTGAAAAGGCTTTGGAAACAATAGCAAAAATGAAGTGATAGAGTACTTTTGAATCGGAGAGAGAAGTTGCCAAAGATGTGAGGGAGTTGATCAGCCCTTGTTTGTATCCCAGGTTCAATGAAGAGTGGGAACATGTTGAAAACACTATAACATTATAGGACAGAGCCAGTTGGCCTCTGTGAGCTGTGTGCCAGCAGAGTGGCAGAAATCCTTTAAAACAAAGTTCACAAAATGGAAGAAGTAAATAATTTCAATTTTTATACAATTTTTTTTTTTAGCCTCATGACTTTGCAGCCAATTTTCGCCTCATAGATGCAGAGATGCCATGATCTTAGTTTTGTGAATGTTGAGTTTTAAGGCAACTTTTTCACTCTCCTCTTTCACTTTCATCAAGAGACTCTAGTTCTTCTTTGCTGTCTGCCATAAGGGTGGTGTCGTTTGCATAGCTGAGGTTATTGATATTTCTCCTGGCAATTATGATTCCAGCTTGTGCTTCATCCAGCCCAACATTTCTCATGGTGTACTCTGATAAATAAGCAGAGTGACAGTATACAGCCTGATGCTCTCATTTCCCAATTTAGAACCAGTCTGTTGTTCCATGTCCAGTTCTAACTGTTGCTTCCTAACCTGCATACAGATTTCTCAGGAGGCAGGTCAGGTGGTCTGGTATTCCCATCTCTTGAAGAATTTTGCACAGTTTGTTGTGATCCACACAGTCAAAGGCTTTGACATAGTCAATAAAGCAGAAGTAGATGTTTTTCTGGAATATCTTTTAAGTTTTAAGTTGGCTTAAAACTCAATGTTCAGAACGTCTAAGTTTTCAGTTCAGTTCAGTTCAGTGACTCAGTTGTGTCCGACTCTTTGTGACCCCATGAATTGCAGCACGCCAGGTCTCCCTGTCCATCACCAACTCCCAGAGTCTACCCAAACCCATGTACATCAAGTCAGTGATGCCCTCCAGCCATCTCATCCTCTGTCATCCCCTTCTCCTCCTGCCCCCAATCCTTCCCAGCATTAGGGTCTTTTCCAATGAGTCAGCTCTTCGCATGAGTTAGCTTAACACTCAACATTCAGAAAACTAAGATCATGGCATCTGGCCCCATCTCTTCATTGAATATAGATGGAGAAACAATGGAAACAGTGACAGACTTTATTTTTGAGGGGCTCCAAAACCACTGCAAATGGTGACTGCAGCCATGAAATTAAAAGATGCTTGTTCCTTGGAAGAAAAGTTATGGCCAACCTAGACAGCATATTACAAAGCAGAGACATTACTTTGCCAACAGAGGTCCATCTAGTCAAGCTGTGATTTTCCAGTAGTCATGTATGGATGTGGGAGTTGGACTATAAAGAAAGCTGAACACCAAAGAATTGATGCTTTTGAACTGTGGTGTTGGAGAAGACTCTTGAGAGTCCCTTGGACAGCAAGGAGATCCAACCAGTCCATCCTAAATGAAATCAATCCTGCATATTCATTGGAAGGACTGATGCTGAAGCTGAAACTCCAACACTTTGGACACGTGATACAAAGAACTGACTCATTTGAAAAGACCCTGATGCTGGGAAAGATTGAAGGTGGGAGGAGAAGGGGATGATAGTGGATGAGATGGTTGGATGGCATCACTGACTCAATGGGCATGAGTTTGAGTAAACTCTCGGAACTGGTGATGGACAGGGAGGCCTGGCGTGCTGCAGTCCATGGGATCACAAAGAGTCAGACATGACTGAGTGACTGAACTGAACTGAGATGCAGAGAATGGGGGCAGTCATGTGGTTGGAGACTTTTGAGATTGTAGCAAGGGAAGTGTATCAGACAATCCAAATTAACCCACACAAGAACCCTTTTGTAGGTGTGCATGGGTCTCACCTTTGTCAACTTGGTGCTGTAAGAATTCAGGTTTCTAGGGGACAGAGTTCTGATGCTGACTCAGAAAACTGACAATGTTGAGACCAGCTGTACTCCAGGAGCCATTTTTCACTACAAGGACTCAATGACCCAACAGAAGAGGGAAGGTTTGTGGCAGCCCATCTTCTCGGCACTTCCTACTGCCAGGCTACCTTCTCACCTAGCTCCCAGTCACACTCAGGTTCACCTTGGGACCCCCTCACAAAAGTGGTCATGATGTCCACAAGAACAATAAACATTTTTAAGATAAATTCTGAGGATCTAATGTATAACATGGTAGCTATAGTTGATAAAACTATATTGTATAATTGAAATTTGCTGAAAGTAGAACTTAATATTCTCACCCAAAAAAAAGGCTAATATATGAGTTAATAAATATGTTAATTAACTCAATTGTGGGAATCCTTTCACAGTGTATACAAATCTCAAAGTACCTTGTACACTTCAAGTAAATTGTAGATTTATTTGTCAGTCATATCACAATAAAGCTGAAAAAACAGAAGCAGATACTGTGCATAAGAGAGGAGTGGAAGAATGTTCCTTGATAAACCCATCCTTGGAGGGTTACAGCACAGTTTGTCTCTGCCTGCCTATTACAATCCTTAAAATGGATTTTGAAGCATAGGAAAATGGGTTTGACCATTTCCGCTCACTTTAACTCTTCAAAATGAAACAGATAAGAACAATATACTTTGGTGAAACTCTCACTCTTTTCTAGTCCATCAACTGGCTAGACACTCACTAATGTGACTTTATGCTTGATTTTACTGTTCAGGTTTTAGGAGGGCTCACATTGTGGTCTACCACCCTCTTCTCTTCCAACCTCAATAGTGTGTGTGTGGAGGGAGGTAGACCTGCCCCAGGACATACAGAGTTCCTGTGTGATGGTGTTTGGTGTGAGCATTAGCTTCATCTGTGCAGCACTGCTGCCTCACTATAGAGTGAGGCCTTATCTCATGTGACCTGAAGATCAGAGAGATGGGAGAGGTTCCAGAGCTAGGGACAAAATACAGGTCCAGGCTTTCTTTCCTCTTTATACCTGTTGGCATTAAGTGGATAGTGTACCAGACTGAGGCAGAGGTCACTTTCAGGACAGTGAGGCTTGCCTCCCTCTGTACCTCGCTGGGGAGACAGCCTCCACACTAACCGCTCCGTCTCCAGGGTTGTTCCTGCCACGATGGGGCATCCCCGTGGTCCAGGAGTCTTTTATTGCTTCCCTGCTATTTGTCTGATGTCTTTCAGGTGGGACAGTTCTGTATATTCCCTGGGGAGGAATTGGTTGGGAGGTTCTATAAACTGGCCTGACTACTCACAGTAGTCAGTTAAAAACAGTTAAAAGCAAACACAAGAAAATAAACCAAAAATGAAAACATTTGGCATTCCAAAACGGATTCTGGGGTAGCCTCCTATGCACTCTGGAACTGGACATGTTCATCCCTTCATTGGATTATGGACATGTGAAATATTCCAGATGTCAGTTTCCCTTAAAATCCTTGGATAGTTTGGTTTGCAGTTAACTGACAGAACTGTCATTATGATTAGAGTCATGTGCATCCCCAGGAAGAAAGGGTTGGGAGTAGCTTTTCATTGTAATTAAACTTATTGTGGTGATCATTTTAAATGTATGGAAATATTGAGTCATGATATTGTGTAGCAGGAACTTACATGGTGTTGTAGGTCAGTTATACTTCAAAAACAAACAGCCACATAGAAAAGGAGAAAGTGAAGTGAAGTGAAAGTCGCTCAGTTGTGTCCAACACTTTGCGACCGACCCCATAGACTATGCAGTCCATGGAATTCTCCAGGCCAGAATATTGGAGGAGGTAGACTTTCCCTTCTCCAGGTGATCTTCCCAATCCAGGGGTCGAAACCAGGTCTCTGGAATTATGGGCACATTCTTTACCAGCTGAATCACAGGAACAACCCAGGAATACTGGGGTGGGTAGCCTATCCCTTCTCCAAGGACTCTTCCCCATCCAGGAATCAAACTGGGGTCTCCTGCACGGAGGCAGATTCTTTATCAACTGAGCCATCAGGGAAACCCAGAAAAAGAGATCAGATTGGTAATTACAAGGGGTGGGGGGTAGGATTAGAATAAGGCAGTCAAAAGGTACAAATTTCTAGTTATAAGTACTAGGAATGTTATGTACAACATTATGAATATAGTTAACTCTGATGTAGGTTATATATGAATAGATGTAAGAGACATGGGTTCAATCCCATTGGGTCAGGAAGTTTCCCTGGAGGAGGGCACAGCAGCCCACTCCAGTATTCTTGCCTGGAGAATCCCATGGACAGAGGAGCTTTGTGGTCTACAGTCCATGGGGTTGCAAAGAGTCAGACACAAGTGAAGCGACTTGGTATGCACAAGTTTTATATGAAAGCTTCTAAGAGAGTAAATGCTGAGTTTTCATAATAAGGAAAAATATTTTTGTTTTGTATCTATTTGAGATGATGGCTATTCACTAAACTTACTGTGGTAATAAATATATATACCTTTATTACATATATACTTTGGTGTTTTATATATATATATAGTTTATGGACACTTGTGTGCCCTGGCTGATCATAATAAAGTGCTTAAATGTGAACATTATGCTAAGATTTTAATTGCTGTAAAAATATTTACAATTATAGTGCTTTGGTTTTCTAGTCTTTGAGTGATGGTTCTGTAGTATGGGTGCTGAGTAGCTTGTGTGAAAATTATGTTCTGGGCACCCCCTTTCTTGGATATTTAGTCTATGTCCAAGTCCATCGCTGTCAGGAGCCACATCTGCAACCAAGCAAGGACAAAAGATATCAAAAATCTCACATATGGTTTTCATATGCAGACTGCAGCTGAGGGGTTAGAATAAGAGTTTCCAAATCACAATCACTTCACCTGGTGTTTTGAGCCATAGACTGTTGACTTGCCATCGCAGTGATGTCCTTGATACTCCTCTTGACCCCATCCTGCATCCTGCAAGGCACTGAGGTACCTCTATCAGCAGTGTGAGACCTATTGCCTGGGAGACTTAGTGCAGTTGTTCTGCTTAAATGAGGTTTAGAGCCTCCATGCCTGGCTCTTACAGTCATTCATGTGGTGAATGTACAATAAATAGAATAAACTGAACCTTGTATGTCCCATTCAAAATAAAAAAGGGAAGGATTACAATAGAAAAGAAATAATGTTCTCATGAATTTTTCTCAAGCAACAGCAATACTTATCAAAAATGTATTAAAAGTTGCTTGTTTCTGTTATTGAATCAATTATAGTAACACTGTCAAACAATATGCATAGGACATTAGGCTGATTTAAAGTTAAATATTTTTTTTTTTGCGGCTCAATCACATATAAGCTGAGGATCTAACTTTATTGTTTATTGTCTTAAATTTCACCTGTTATTTTACACTTAATGGAGTAAATTACAGAAGGTTTAAAATCATCAAATGATCAATATTACTTTCAATAAAATCTCAGAAATATATTTTCAGAAAAGAAAATAAACTTTCAACCTTGATAATTGGGTTCAGTTCAGTTCAGTCGCTCAGTTGTGTCCGACGCTCTGCGACCCCGTGAATCGCAGCCCTGATGTACTCCTTTTCCTATTTGGAACCAGTCTGTTGTTCCATGTCCAGTTCTAACTGTTGCTTCCTGAGCTGCATATAGATTTCTCAAGATGCAGGTCAGGTGGTCTGGTATTCCCATCTCTTTCAGAATTTTCCAGTTTATTGTGATCCACACAGTCAAAGGCTTTGGCATAGTCAATAAAGCAGAAATAGATGTTTTTCTGGAACTCTCTTACTTTTTCCATGATCCAGCAGATGTTGGCAATTTGATCTCTGGTTCCTCTTCCTTTTCTAAAACCAGCTTGAACATCTGGAAGTTCACAGTTCATGTATTGCTGAAGCCTGGCTTGGAGAATTTTGAGCATTACTTTGCTAGCATGTGTCTTCATCAAAAAGATGGAGTGGGACCAATGTGAATAGAAAAAGATTTTGTTCTTAACTGCTACAGGAGGAACTATGAGAAAGTAAATGATCACAAACAGAAGAGAAAAAAAGCTTGCAGACTTCAAAGATGGAATACATTCTAGAGTTCAAAAAAATGAGACATAATGTGTCTCTAGTCCTTATATAGGCCATCGATCCTGTTAAGTTTTGCTGAAGCAGTTCTGCAGGCCCCAAAGCATAATGATTCAGAGTTACCAGAATGAGAATCTTCAAACATTATTTTATATATTTGTATTACAGTTTGTTTTTTTTTTGGGGGGTGGTGATTTCAAGTTATAGAATACTAATACCTGAAGTTAGATTAAGCAAAATTGATACAGGGTCCCTTCCTAAGTTGGAGACAGGAACACTAATGATTGGAAAGTCTTCTAAGCATCCCTGAAAAGCTGATCCACAGTGTTTCTCCTTCTGTATTTTGTTGGTCACATACAACATTATTCCTTTTCCAGAAGGAAATGAGTCCATGTGTCCAAAGAACCTATTCAGAGCTCTTAAGTTTACAAATTAAGCATCCAAGTGCCATGAGAGACCTATTTCTTTGGGAAGAAATTCTGATTGCTCTTGCTTAAGTGCGGTATCTGCTCCCTGTCCAGTAGGTGCATGCAGGCTTAGCTGCTCAGTCATGTCCAGCTCTTTGCAGCCCCATGGACTGTAGCCTGCCAGGCTCCTCTGTCCATGAAATTTTCCAGGCAAGAATAAATGGAGAGGGTTGCCATTTCCTTCTCCAGGAGATCTTCTTAACCCAAGGGTTGAACCCAGGTCTCCTGTGTCTCCTTCACTGGCAGGCAGATTCTTTACCACTGTACCACCTGGGAAGCCCAAAGAATTCTGTGTGTGTGTGTGTGTGTGTGTGTGTGTGTGTGTGTGTGTGTGTGTGTGCGTGCGTGCATGTGCTCAGTCTCTCAGTTGTGTCTTACTCTTTGGGGACCCATGAGCTGTAGTCCACCTGATTCCTGTGCCCAGGGAATTTTGCAGGCAAAAGTACTGGAGTGGGGTGCCATTTCCTCCTCTAGTGGCTCTACCCAACCCAGGGATCGAACCCGTGTCTTCTGCATTGGCAGGCAGATTCTTTACCACAAGTGCCACCTGGGAAATACAAAGGATTCTGACCTTACCATAATAGAAGTTTTTGAAGCCAAACTCATACTCATCCTTCAAATGAATTTATGGTAGTTATATATGGAAATTTTACTAATATATTTAATAAATAAATAAAATAGTTTTATTAAAAGTTGGGTCAAGAAATTAATTGGATTTTTCCTCTTTTCATATTTTAGCTATGTTGCCTCCAAACATCAATTAGTAATAAGAAACAAAGAGGATATAAAATTAATTTCATATAAGCATAGATTTCTATGGAGGAACCAGTGTTCTGTATAGTCTTCCTGTAATATGATTTCACTGAACTTTTTTTATAACTTATTCTTTTCACTGAGATCCCATCTGCATAACCAGCTTGTTTCTTTCCCTTAGGATTAAGGATTGTTTTAATAATAGGCCTCCCATATCCCCATAGCAATGTGCATGATAAAATAAAAAGAAAAGAGGATGTGAAGTAATCCCTGGAGAAAGAAAACATATTTTCCTATTTGCCTTTTTATTCCACAATGTGTTGATAAGCTGGATGAACAAAAATGTATGCATGTATTTTGCTTTTCAGGCAGTTTTCTAAATATTAACATTTGAACTTTAACCCATTCTTGAACTGTGGATGATTGATGTGTGCGTGTGTGTGTGTGTGTGTGTGTGTGTGCATGCACATGTTAGTTTATGTTTGATAGGTCATTTTTAGGAGGCCAATTTGTAAATGCACCTAATAAGCATTTATGCAATATCTGAGATACTGCAATTTAAAGAAGGATATGCATGTACATAGAAAAATGATGAATCTCTTCTGCAATTAGCTCTCCATAATGTAAAAAAGAAAAAAAAAAAGCCTCAAATTTCAGAGACACAAAAGAAGTTTACTCACTTAACTAGCTAATTTTACTCATTTCACTAGTATACCAATTTATTCATTTCACTAGTTAATGTGGATATTTCTGTCTGCTTTA
Source organism: Budorcas taxicolor (assembly GCF_023091745.1). Taxonomy (NCBI): domain Eukaryota; kingdom Metazoa; phylum Chordata; class Mammalia; order Artiodactyla; family Bovidae; genus Budorcas; species Budorcas taxicolor. Next base: position 47,822,671 of record NC_068929.1, on the reverse strand, counting down.
GGAGTGTTTTCTCTGTCTAGGGATTCAGAGACCAAGTTGCTTCCACACTGTGCCCAGAATTCTGCTCTCAGTCCTCAAAAGTAAAAATGACAAGTAAGAAGAAGAGGAAGACTCCCTTAATTCTTAATTGATTTTGCCTATAAGGACACATACTGTTCACAGGGTCCTCATGGCAAGAATACTGAAGTGGTTTGCCATTCCCTTCTCCAGTGGACCACATTCTGTCCTTGGAAGGACTGACACTGGAGCTGAGACTCCAATACTTTGGCCACCTGATGTGAAGAGCTGACTCATGAAAAGACCTTGATCCTGGGAAAGATTGAGGGCAGGAAGAGAAGGGAACGACAGAGGATGAGATGGTTGGATGGCATCACTGACTCAATGGACATGGGTTTGGGTGGACTCCGGGAGTTGGTGATGGACAGGGAGGCCTGGCGTGCTGTGGTTCATGGGGTCACAAAGAGTTGGACATGACTGAGCGACTGAATTGAACTGATAGTGATACATAAGTCTGCTCATATTTCATCAGAGACAACTCATATGACCACCACATGTAAGGAGTCTAAGGAATGCTCTCTCTGGCTGAGAAGCCACTGCCCAATTAAAGCTGTATGACATGGGAAGAGAAATATATTTTGTTGCAAAACAATTATATATGTTGCATCTTCCATAAGAAAAAAAAAATCAGGAAACTTAAAAGAAGTTTCTCACCTTGGATGGAATTAAAACAATCCTCAGCTTTATACAAAGCTTAACATTTACCAAGTCTGAAATCTGATTCTCAATTCCCTATCCAATGTGAAGATAACATGCAAGAAAGCCAGTTAATAAATAGCACAGTTAAGATTTCCTTAATCGAGGATTGTTCTGAACTTTAGATTGACACTCAATGAGTAGACATGTATTTCTTCATTTTTCTATGACATGTGACAGACCAATATAGGATTTACCATAAAAGTATAATAATAGATAGCAGTATCCTAGTAAATCAAAGTAGTTGATATACAGGTACTGTTTACAAGTTATAGTGTATTCACCAATGCCACAGAATTTGGAAATAATCTATCACAGAGTATGCAGCTAGTAAAACTAGTTATATATATCATATATATATATCATATATTTTTATATTTATGTGAAGTTTATATGTTTCATCTTATGCATTACATTATTATTACTATCTCTTCTATTGATGGAATTCATTAAATATTATGACTGGGATAATTTTAGTAGAAATACTTTGAGTTAATTGAAACCCACTAGGATTTTGGCTTCCAAGCTACAGTATGGAAAATTGTAAGTAGACTACCAAGAAGTGACACAGCAAAAACTCATTAAAAACACTAATTAGCAAGCTGAATCTTTCTGACATACTCACTTCACTAATCTGCTAACTAAACACATCATAAAAATGTGCCTGCCTTGTAAGTGAGCAAATATCCAGAGGAAGGCTGTTTTGAATTTCCAGATTACTTTCAATTAACTGGAGGCATAACAGTCTAGAAAATGAAAGGCTGTGTTTTTGGAACTTATGGTAAATCCGTAAATGAAACTTTAGAGTCCAGTCACTTGGTTGCCTTAACTTAGTATTGTTTTTGTTCTTTATTTATCTTTTTAAATATTTTATTGAAGTATAGTTGATTTATAATCTGGTGTTAGTTTCAGGTACAAATCAAAGTGTTTCAGTTAATTTTTTTTAGATTATTTCCATTATAATTTATTATAAGATACTGAATATAGTTCCCTGTGATATCACTTACATGTGGAATCTAAAAACAACACAAATGATCTGTATACAAAACACAAACAGATTCACAGACATAGGAAACAAACTTATACGGTTACCAAAAGAGAGAGAGTGGGAGTGAAGGAGGGACAAATTAGGAGTGTGGGATTAACAGAAGCAAACTTCTATGAATAAAATAGATAAACAACAAGGATTTCCTTTTTAGCAGACACCGTATTTTTAACTATTTCTACAAATGTCTCACCCTTCTCCTTACCCTCTCTTTCCAGTAAACCATTTATTTATCTTTAAAGATTTGGAAAATTTTATAACATCATTTTATAGTCTGTCTTTTATTACATGTATATTACTACAAATATTATCTCTTCTACTAGATAAAAAGTTCTGTGATATCAGAGTGTATATATTGTTTTCTCTTTGGTATTCTTACCAAACATATGTTTTGGGAAGTGTATCTAAGAATCAGTTTCTGCACTTTATGGTTGCTACACTAAACCTTTGACAACTTCTCCTGGAGGCTGAAGATGGTATAGCAGCCTTGCTGAACACAAGTCTTTCCACTTAATCTTCAATTTGTGTGTGTGTGTGTGTGTGTGACTGTGTGCATGCAATTATATTCCTCTAGAATACATTGAACTATTTCTTTATTTTTCACTTCCTGAAAATGTGATACTATGTGGAAATGATGTGTTTCTTGAAAGTGACTTCTAACAAATCTGAAAGACCCTCTGGTCCTAGTTTCTTGTCATGTGTGGTACTTTTACAAATTTATTTTATGATAATTGATTTTTGGTGTTTTCTAGATCTTCCGGCAGTATAAATTCCATTTTTATTTTTTCAGAGGCATACTTATTACACTTAAATTTTCCAAATTATAGTATACTTTTGTTCATACTCTGTTCTCTAAGGATTATTTCAGTCTTTACTCTGCAATTTAACACACTTTGTATCTGTATTTGCTCATATATTTTTCTTAGTTCTCAGTTTTTTTGATTTGTTATTCATGCCCTCTTTTAATTCTTTTGATAAGATAGAAATTTTAAGAAGTGTTTATACTTGGCTGACCTTTCCCCCCTCCAATCTTCAGCATCTATTTGTATTAATCTCACTGTTTCTCTCTCTTTTTTTCTGTTCTCTGCTTGATATTCATATTCATATGTTTATTTTTCCTTTATCTTTTTGTTGATGTTGTTTTGAACAATTGTTTTTTTCCTATTTATTTCGGAATAAATACTTTAAATTTTATAAAATTACACTAAATATATATTGTTTTACTGCCATAGGTTTTAATGTACATCAGTGTGTTTCATGTCTAAGTATCTTATCATTTTAATTTATTAGAAATTTGATATTTCCACTATATTTAGGTTTTCACAGGGAGTGTCTTATATGATAGTAGATTATGAAATTTCCCCTCACCATTACTTATCCCTCCATAGGAGACTGCTGTTAACTGATAAGTGTGCAACTTCCATTGGCCCATGTTTCTTGATTATGAGATATTAAGCTATAAAAAGGCTGAAAGAACTACATTTTTTTTTTTCTTGAGTCTATCCTAAACTGATAAGGGGCAGTAATTCTACATAGTCAAGGCTGCTGTATTTTGCCCAATTTTTCCTAAGTTGGGAATCCCATAATTTTGGCAGTGAAAATGGCAAGTTATAAATTCATAGTCTTTTGGGCACAAATCTAAATCTATAGTCAATAGATAGATTTACTAATAGTAAAGCTTTCATCATAATTTTAATTCAGGTGCCTGTCTTCTATTTTTTTTCTCTATTTGTTTCAACCTCAACAGTGAAAAACATTCATGTACATAACAGACTGATATCTTAAAATGTTAACCTTTTGGTGAACTGGACTAAAACCTTTCAAAAAGTGATTCATATGTGGAGTATGAAGAAGCTCCCAGTTTTATGTGTAACCATAACCATTCCTCTCCTGCACACATACTCACTTCTTTCCCCTCTCTCTTTTTTACTTGGTTGACAGTACCACAGATCAGATTAAATCCCAAGGATTATTGCTACTGCTACTGCTGCTAAGTCGCTTCAATCATGTCCGACTCTGTGCAGGCCCATAGACAGCAGCCCACTAGGCTCCCCCGTCCCTGGGATTCTCCAGGCAAGAACACTGGATTGGGTTACCATTTCCTTCTCCAATGCAGGAAAGTGAAAAGTGAAAGTGAAGTTGCTCAGTCGTGTCTAACTGTTAGCGACTCCATGGACTCAGCCTACCAGGCTCCTCCGTCCATGGGGTTTTCCAGACAAGAGTACTGGAGTGGGGTACCATTGCCTTCTCCCAAGGATTACACTCTGATGCAATTTAAAGAAACTAGAGGAGTAAAAAAAAAAAAAAAAAATACTTCGCTGGTTCCACAAAAAGTTGTGCAGAAATCATACATATTCTCAATCCTAGAGGGCTGTTTCATATACTTTCTTTTCTTTGCAAATTTCTAATATATTCTCCTTCACCTTTCATGTCTCAGTTTACTATTGTATTGGGATTATATAGGTTTCCCAGGTGGCACCAGTGGTAAGGAATCTGCCTGCAATGCAAGAGACCCAAGTTCAACCCCTGGGTCAAGAAGGTCCCCTGGAGAAGAGAATGGCAACCCCAATTCAGTAACCTTGCCTGGAGAATCCCATGGACAAAGGAGCCTGGAAGGCTACAGTCCATGATGTTGCAAAGAGTCAGATATGACTGAGCAACTAACATATATGTATGTTAGTTCCTCTTTTTCCTCCACGCTGTGGCCCCTGGCATCTATTCCACTCTCTGTTTCTATGAATTTGACTTTTTTTTTTAAGAGTCTTCATATTGCTGAGATTTAAAGTAGCTGTTGTTCCCTGTTTTACTTATTTCACTTAACATAATTCCCTCAAAGTCTAAACATGTTGACACAAATGACAAGATTTCCTTCTTTATGGCTGAATAATGTTCCATTGTATATATTTATCACATATACATATGTTTATCATATTACTTTCCCATTCATCTGCCCATCCCCTTCATGGATCACAGCCTTGTTGTGGTAAAGAGGCTTGCATAACTCAGTGAAGCTATGAGCCATGCCATGCAGGGCCACCCAAGATGGATGGTTCATGGTGAAGATTCTAAAAAACCCTGGACCACTGGAGGAGGCAATAGCAAACTACTCCAGTATTCTTCCTGCGAGAAGCCCATGAACAGTATGGAAAGGCAAAAGGATGACACCAGAAGCAGCAGTTAGAACCTAACATGAAACAAATGACTCATTCACAACTGGGAAATGAGTACATCAATGCTGTATATTGTCACCCTGCTTATTGAACTTTTATGCAGAGTACATCATGAGAAATGCCGGGCTAAAATCAAGATTTCAAGGAGAAATAGCAACGTCAGATATACAGATGACACCACTAATGGCAGAAAGTGAAGAGAAACTAAAGAGCCTCTTGATAAGTTTGAAAGAAGAGAGTGAAAAAAATGGCTTAAAACTCAACATAAAAGAACTAAGATCATGGCATCCAGTTCCATTACTTCATGGCAAATAGATGGGGGGAAAAAAAGGAAGCACTGACAGGTTTTGTTTTCTTGGGATATAAAATCACTTTGGATGGTGACTGCAGCCATGAAATTAAAATATGCTTGTTCCTTGGAGGAAAGCTATGACAACGTTAGACAGCATATTTAAAAGCAGAGACATCATTTTGCCAACAAAAGCCCATATAGTCGAAGCTGTGGTTTTTCCAGTAGTCATGTATGGATGTGAGAGTTGGAGCACAAAGGCTGAGTGCTGAAGAATTAATGCCTTCAAACTGTGGTGCTGGAGAGCACTCTTGAGAGTCCTTTGGATTACCAGGAGATCAAATCAGTCAATCCTAAAGAAAATCAATACTGAATATTTATTGGAAGGACTGATGCTGCAGCTGAAGCTCCAATACATTAGTCAGCTGATTCAAACAGCTGACTCATTGGAAAAGGCCCTAATGCTGGGAAAGATTGAGAGCAGAAGGAGAATAGGTTGACAAGATGAGATGGATGGATGACATCATCAACTTAATGGGCATGAGTTTAAGCAAACTCCTAGAAATAGTGAAGGACAGGAAAGCCTAGCATGTTTCAGTCCATGGGGTCACAAAGAGTCAGACACAACTGAGCATCTGAACTATAAATGTGAGGAAGATCCCCAAAGTATTTGTCTACAAAATTAGTTTAGAGGATAGATCAAATAGAGAACACCAAAACTTTCAGCAACTTTATCCCTCCAAACAAAAATGAAATTGTTTTAATGATAATTATTTTCATGATTGCTTTATTATGTATACCTCTTTGGTCACATTATGCATTTACAATATACAAAGATTTATATATGTTACAGAAATAGATAAACTATACTTTGGTTAAAAGTTGACTTGTTCAAAGCTTAGAGAAACATTTTTATAGTCATAAGATTGGAGATTAACTGAGAAATGTTAATTAAAAAATTAATTATTTGTATTTTCAACAAGTCATCTAAAACAAGAATGATCATTCTTGTAAAAATATAAATAATGTAAGAATATATGTTGGCACTGGAAGAAGCATTGCAAGTTTTCTGGTTTCAAAGTTTCATCTTTCAGATATAGAAACTTAAAGCCTAGAGAGTATTTAGTGGTTATTTCAAGTTTATATTCAAATAGTGGCACAACCTGTTTCTTCATTCCAGTCATATTTTGTTTGATTTCTTTAACATGTAGCCATTTAATAGCCTGAAGTTTGAGTCAAGTCTTTTAGAATTTAAATGTGATGCCATTATTTCTGTAATTTAACTGTTTGAATATTTCGAAGTGGTCTGTAGAGCCCAGAAGTACCTGTTAAGCCATAGGGGGATATTTTGTTTTAAATAAGCAAATTAACTTAACTTAACCTTTTTTGACTCTCTGAAACCTGATAGACACTCATATTGTGAGCTGCCTTAACTGCAATATGTAAATGAAGGCCAGAAGAGTCTACACAGATGGCTGTTAAAAATTTGCTTTTGGTGTTCATACATGCTGCTATTTTTTACCTGTTTAGTGTCTCAGAAATCTGGGTTACATTTGATACAGTTTTTTCTAAGCCAGTAAAGGAAATCCATTTCTTATAATGATAAAATCCAAGTGCTCTCACCTAGACTTACTAAAGTCCTATTGCTTACTCTAAGATTTGGCCATGATGAATCAAAGTCGCATGTGTGAATTTATGCCTGTAAACACAGCAGTATTGTCCAGCACCACATATAGGGCAAGATAACTTCTTTTGATAATAAATAGACTTACAGCTTAAGTATGTGCATTAGATATGAAAGGCATTAACTCTGCGTAATGGTTTCTGAGCAAAGATAACCAGATGTTCTGTTTTCATTAGCTTGTTTATTTAGTTAAATACCTTTGTAATTTGATTGTTTCTAAATGATTGTCTACTCCCATATTTTTATTCACCAGCTAAGTGCTGTATACTGTATATAAAACTATATATTTGAAATGAAATGTTACTAGTTACCATATTCTAGCCTACATTTTTATTTTTTCACCTATTCATCTAGTAATCATATGAAATCAAATTAGAGGACTTTTTTTATAAATAAGATGATTCTAAAAAATTAATAAGTTGTGTCTAATTTCTAACAGTACTTAATAGAAAGTGCAAGTCTCTCAGTTGTGTCCTACTCTTTGTGACCCCATGGCTTATATAGTCCATGGAATTCTCTAGACCAGAACACTGGAATGAGTAGCCTTTCCCTTCTCCAGGGGATCTTCCCAACCCAAGGATCAAACCCAGGTCTCCCGTATTGCAGGCAGGTTCTTTACCATCTGAGCCACCAGGGAAGCCCCGAGTAGTACATAATATAGCAAATGTAAAACTTAACCATGTAGGTTTTTACAGACAAATCTTTCTGTTTACTCACAAAACCTCACGTAGTGAAACTTTCTGTCAATATTTTGTGAAATCAAACTGCAAGCAAAAATACATGAAGAAAAGATGGAGAAGTTGATAGTGGGATACATTTTTTTTTTAAGATTTTTTTCAGGTGGACAATTTTTAGATCTTTATTGAATTTATTACAACATTCCTTCTGTTTTATGGTTTGGTGTTTTGCCCATGAGGCATGTCGGATCTAGGTGAGTGATCAAACTATAGTGATTATCTGGGTTGTGAAGCTCTTTTTTTTGTACAGTTCTTTTGTGTATTCTTGCCACCTCTTCTTAATATCTTCTGCTTCTGTTAGGCTCATGCCATTTCTGTCCTTTATCGAGTGCATCTTTACATGAAATGTTCACTTGGTGTCTAATTTTTTTGAAGAGATCTCCAGTCTTTCCCATTCTGTTGCTTTCGTCTATTTGTTTTCATTGATTGCTGAGGAAAGCTTTCTTATCTCTCCTTGCTATTCTTTGGAACTCTGCATTCAGATGGTTATATCTTTACTTTTCTTCTTTGCTTTTTGCTTCCCTTCTTTTCACAGCTATTTGTAAGGCCTCCCCAAACAGCCATTTTGCTTTTTTGCATTTCTTTTCCATGGGGATGGTCTTGATCCCTGTCTCTTGTACAGTGTCACAAACCTCCATCCATAGTTCATCAGGCACTGTGTCTATCAGATCTAGGCCCTTAAATCTATTTCTCACTTCCACTGTATAATCATAAGGGATTTGATTTAGGTCATACCTGAATGGTCTAATGGTTTTCCCTACTTTCTTCAATTTAAGTCTTAATTTGGCAATAAGGAGTTCATGATGTGAACCACAGTCAGCTCCCAGTCTTGTTTTTGCTGACTGTATAGAGCTTCTCCATCTTTGGCTGCAAAGAATATAATCAGTCTGATTTCGGTGTTGACCATCTGGTGATGTCCATGTGTGGAGTCTTCTCTTGTGTTGTTGGAAGAGGGTGTTTAATATGACCAGTGTGTTCTCTTGGCAAAACTCTATTACCTTTGCCCTGCTTCATTCTATATTCCAAGGCCAAATTTGCCTGTTACCCCAGGTGTTTCTTGACTTCCTACTCTTGCATTCCACTCCCCTATAATGAAAAAGACATCTTTTGGGGGTGTTAGTTCTAAAAGGTCTTGTAGGTCTTCATAGAACCATTCAACTTCAGCTTCTTCAGCATTACTGGTTGGGGTATAGGCTTGGCTTACTGTGATATTTAATGGTTTTCCTTGGAAACGAACAGAGATCATTCTGTCATTTTTGAGATTGCATCCAAGTACTGCATTTTGGACTCTTTTGTTGACCATGATAGGTACTCCATTTCTTCTGAGGGATTCCTGCCTGCAGTAGTAGATACAATGGTCATCTGAGTTAAATTCATCCATTCCCATCCATCTTAGTTCGGTGATTTTTAGAATGTCAACGTTCACTTTTGCCATCTCCTCTTTGACCACTTCCAATTTGCCTTGATTCATGGACCTAACATCCCAGGTTTCTATGCAATATTGCTCTTTACAGCATCAAACCCTGCTTCTATCACCAGTCACATCCACAACTGGGTTTTTTTTTTTTTTTTTTTTTTTGCTTTGGCTCCATCCCTTCATTCTTTCTGGAGTTATTTCTCCACTGATCTACAATAGCATATTGGGCACCTACCAACCTGGGGAGTTCCTCTTTCAGTATCCTATCATTTTGCCTTTTCATACTGTTCATGGGGTTCTCCAGGCAAGAATACTAAATCGGTTTGCCATTCCCTTCTCCAGTGGACTACATTCTGTCAGACCTCTCCACCATGACCCGCCCGTCTTGGGTGGCCCCACACTTCATGGCTTAGTTTCATTGAGTTAGACCAGGCTCTGGTCCGTGTGATCAGATTGACTAGTTTTCTGTGATTATGGATTGAGTGTGTCTGCCGTCTGATGCCCTCTCGCAACACCTACCGTCTTGAGTTTCCCTTACCTTGGATATGGGGTATCTCTTCATGGCTGCTCCAGCAAAGTGCAGCTGCTGCTTCTTACCTTGGACGAGGGGTATCTCCTCACGGCTGTCCCTCCTGATCTTGAACGTGGAATAGCTCCTCTTGGCCCTCCTGCACCTGCACAGCCACCACTCCTTGGACGTGGGGTTGCTCCTCTTGGCTGCTGCCATGACCTTGTGGGTGGGGTTGCTCCTCTCGGCTGCTGCCCCTGACCTCAGGAGTAGAGCAGCTCCTCTCAGGCACTCCCCCTGACCTCGAGTATTACAATAAATCAAAAGAATATCTCAAGGTTTTAAACATCTTACTAGACCCACTCCCATAATTTACATTTTAAAATAACTAGGTTAGCCAGAAAGTTTTCAAAAAGGAGAAACTGTCCTCAAGCAGGATACATCCTTATACAGTCCTTAGTACAGAGTTTAAAGTGAGTTATTTGTCCTATAATCATCAGTTCTGGGCTTAAAGAAAAAAATGTTTTATGTGACTAAGACTAAGGAATGTAGAGAACAAAAAAGAAAAAGACATTTTTCCTTTCCTCCTCCTTGAGAATTCCAGAACCCTATCTCCTCCTCCTCAGGGACCCTGGACTTCTTATCAACTTGCCTTGGAATAGACTCAGAAAAAAAGTGAAAGCAAAAATAATTTAACCCAGTTTCAGAGATAAATATGTATTAAATTTATTACAAGCAAGAGAAAATAAAAAAGGAACAAAAATCACACTTTTTTTAGCTTTAAAGTTGCAGTATTTCTTCTCCAAAACAAAGTCAACCTAACCAGAGCTTCCAGAATTTTTTTTTGCTTGTTTGATTATTTAATGGTGTCTTGAGAGTCCCTTGGACTGCAAGGAGATCCAACCAGACCATTCTGAAGGAGATCTACCCTGGGATTCCTTTGGAAGGAATGATGCTAAAGCTGAAACTCCAGTACTTTGGCCACCTCATGAGAAGAGTTGACTCACTGCAAAAGACTCTGATGCTGGGAGGGATTGGGGGTAGGAGGATAAGGGGATGACAGAGGATGAGATGGCTGGATGGCATCACTGACTCAATGGACGTGAGTCTGGGTGAATTCCGGGAGTTGGTGATGGACAGGGACGCCTGGTGTGATGCGATTCATGGGGTCGCAAAGAGTCGGACAGGACTGAGCGACTGAACCGAACTGAACTGAACTGAATCCACACTGGGCTTCCCTGGTGGCTCAGACAGTAAAGCGTCCATCTGCAATGCTGGAGAACCAGGTTCTATCCATGGATCAGGAAGATCCCCTGGAGAAGGAAATGGCGACCCACTCCAGTAATCTTGCTGGGAAAATCCCATGGACAGACTAGCCTGGTAGGCTAGAGTCCATGGGGTTGCAAAGCTTGAGTACATCTACCTTATTAAATAGTATGAACCAAAAAGACAAGAGCTTTTCAATATTTTTTATTCATGGCTGCTCTGGGACTTTGTTGCTCTGCAGACTTGTCTCTAGTTGCCACGAGTGGAGGTTACCCTCTAGTATGGTGCACGGGCTTCTCATTGTGATGCTTCTCTTGTTGCGGAGCTCTGGCTCTAAGGGTGCGTAGGCTTCAGTACTTGTGGCATGTGGGTTAAATAGCTTAGGTCCCTGGACTCTAGAGCACAGGCTCAGTAGTTGTGGAACACGGGCTTTATTGCTACATAGCATGAGGGATCTTCCCTGATCAGGGATCAAATCCATATCTCCTTCATCAGTGAATTCCCTGGTGGCTTCCACTGAGCCACCAGGGAAGCCCCAGAAAAGGACTTTTATTTCCAAAATATATTAATGGAAATAAGATATATTTTTAAAGGAAGTAATGAGGAGAAAAACTAAGAATAAAGCTACTTTATTACTCTCTGAGCTGCCTATATAACAAAAATGTATCTTTATAAAATTATATTATATATGTATTTCACTAATTTCTGCATAACATATTTGTGTCACACCTATTAGATAATGTGTTAACAAAAGGAAAAAATATGGACGTTTAGATATCATAATATGAATAATATGAACAGAGGGTTTTTATTTTTGTATGAAAATTCTATGTATATTCAACCATTTTTTTTAATATTTAACTATATGGTCTGTTATTGTTTGTTTTTCTGATAAGCATATGTTATTTTTATAACTTAAAGGGTCTCTTCCCAATTTGGAAGAAAACTAAAGTGAACATATTTTAGTCTTAAAAAATAATGTTTATTGACTGGTTGATCTATTCAAATTAACCTAGTACTACATTTTAAAGTGATTGGAAAACATCATGTAATAATATGAGGTGTCTATCATAAATTTAGATCCATATGTGAATTTAGAAATTTTCTAAATTTAAGATGAAATCAAATTTTCATGAATTAAATTGCTTTTCTTATTTACATTAATAATCTGGAGTTGCTTTCTCAATTTATTCTTGGTATAAAGTTTTCAATGGATATTAACATTTTGACTGCTTCTGAGTTTTCCTTCTTTGCCATACTACTTTTTTGAGGTAGATAGGATACATCCTTCTTCAAGAGACTGAGGGCTTTACGATCCAGCTTGAAAAGAAGTATTGTATTTTCTCAGGATAACAAAATATTTGAGATGTGTATTTAAAAATAAATTACTGAGATATAATTAAGATACAAAAACTATACATATTCATTGTACACAATTTCATGAGTTTGGTGTATGCATGTACTCATGAAACCATTGCCATTATAAAGGTAATAAGCATATTCATCACCTCCAACAGGTTCCTAGTGCCCCTTCCACTTTTTTGAGAAGGTTGAGAGGGGAAATACACTTAACATGAGATATACCTTCACAGTTTTTTTAAGTGTACCAATATTAACCCTGGTGGCTCAAATGATAAAGAACCTGGATGCCAATGCAAGAGATCCGGATTCAATCCCTGGCTTGGGAAGATCCCCTGGAGAAGGAAATGGCAACCCACTCCAGTATTCTTGCCCTGATAATTCCATGGATAGAAGAGCCTGGCGGTCTGAAGCCCATGGGGTCACAAAGAGTTAGATTGACTGAGCGACTAACACTTTCACTTTCACAGTATTAACTGTAGTTAACACACTGTGCTGAAAAGTAGAGACATTTACTCTTCCAACAAAGGTCCGCATAATCAAGGCTATAGTCTTCCCAGTGGTCACATACAGTCATGAGAGCTGGATCGTAAAGAAGGCAGAACACCAAAGAATTGATGCCTTCGAACTGTGGTGCTAGAGAAGACTCCTAAAAGCCCCTTGGACAGCAAGGAGATTAAGCCCGTCAATCTTAATGGAGATCAACCCTGAATATTCACTGGAAGGACTGACTATGTGTTATCAGTCAGTTATTATGGTTATGTGATGTGAATAGATGGCTCATCAGAAAGTCCCTGATGCTGGGAAAGATTGAAAGCCGCAGGAGAAGAGGTTGTCAGAGGATGAGATGGCTGGATGCCAATGTAATTCATTGAACATGATGCAATGAACATGAACTTGGGCAAACTCTGGGAGATGGTGAGGAACAGGGAGGCCTGGTGTGCTGCAGTCCAGGGAGTCTTAAAGAATCAGACATGATTGGGCAATTGAACAAAAACAGCACAGTATTAACTATAACATATACACTGTGTTGTACAGCAGATCTCCAGAATTTATTCATCTTGCATAACTGATTCAGAGCTATGAGGGTAACATCTTATGATTTCTCTGGTGTTTTCACAATGTCTCTCCTGCAACTTCACTTATCTTACTTATATTCAACATAGGAGGAAGGGGGAAAGAGACATGACCAGCAAAATCATTCCCTTGCATTAGGAAAGTAAAAGCTTTCCCTGAAACTTCCCCTCAGTTTTGCTTTTACTCAGTTTCTATGGTAAAGATTGATTTATCTGTCATTTCTAGCAACAATGGAGACAGTGAAGTTGTCAAGGAAGTGGTCATTTGGGAACGGTCAGTCAGTTAGCCAACTATCTGCTTATTTCTGAAACATTGCTTGGCTCTAGGTTTTGTTCTTCAGTTCTCATGTAATACTGAAATCAATTCTTAAGCAATCTTACATAATCACCCACCTCATGTTACCCTTTCCTTTTGGGAAGGAGGTATGGAACCATACCCATACCTCACCTCTGAGTTCCATATCCATATGCAGTATACTACCAACCAGACTTATTCCTTTAAATAGTATATATATTAGATGTATCAGACAACTCAGTGCACACCATTTTGGAAACCTGCTAACAAACAACCATCCTTTGACTCCCAACACACATGAACACAATAACAGCAACAACTAACAACCACTCACAGACAATATATTCAGTTCACTGAAATATTAAGTAAAAGTTAAAATGCAGGTCTTGTCATGGATTCCCCCTTGCCCCTTACCACCCATCATGATTCACTCATGGATCCTCTCAAGCTATAATTTGACTCTGTCCTCCGTTCCCTGTTAAAGATATATTACATTAATTTAGGTTCTCAATTGCTGACACCAGAACTACTGCAAAATCCCCTGGGATCCAAACCTTTAGTGTCTTTGTTCTCAAACACCTCTTTAGATAATACTGTGCATGTTATTTTAAAGGTATAAGAAGCTTATAATGTTACTCCTTTGTTCAAAACCTTTTTATTGGTTTCTAGTGCTTAGTACAAGCACCTAAATATGGCCTTTACTTTGTTTTCTTACCTTTTCCCTTCATTGTTCTAGCCATATTCAACTATTTGCAGTTATATGCAAGTTTGTGCAAATTTCAATACACAGCTGCACATGAACTCTAATCATTCATCTGCTTTTGAATTCTAACTCATCTGTATGATACATTACTGTGACATCTGTGATTTTTCTGGTCATTTTCTCCATAAATGTTACAAATATCTTTCCTACTTAGCATTCCAACTTTCCATACTTTTATCATGGAAATAAGACATTTATTTACTCTGTTAATGCACTAAGCGCGGGTGGCTGCGACCCTAAGCGCGGCCGAAAGGAGTTACCCCACGTCGAAGGTTAGGAGCAGCAGCCGAGAGTGCGAGGCTGACAGTGCAGGAACGGCCGAGAGGAGCTGCCCAAGTCCGAGGTCGGGGCGGTGGCCGAGAGGAGCTACCCCTTGTCGGAGGCCAGGGGCGGTGACCCTGAGGAGCCACCACGCGCTGGAGGCCAGGGATGGCAGCCAGGAGGAACCACTCAGCGTCAGAGGCCAGGGGTGGCGGCCGGGAGGAGCAACCCGAGGAGCGGTGGCTGTGCGGGCACAGGAGGGCCGAAAGGAGCTATCCCACGTTGAACAATAGGAAGGGCGGTGGTAAGGAGATACCCCTTGTCCAAGGTAAGGAACAGCAGCTGTGCTTTGCTGGAGCAGCCGTGAAGAGATACCCCATGCCCAAGGTAAGAGAAACCCAATTAAGATGGTAGGTGTTGCAAGAGGGCATCAGAGGGCAGACACACTGAAACCATACGCACAGAAACCTAGTCAATCTAATTACACTAGGACCACAGCCTTGTCTAATTCAATGAAACCAAGCCATGCCCATGGGGCAACCCAAGACTGGCGGGTCAAGGTGGAGAGGTCTGACAGAATGTGGTCCACTGGAGAAGGGAATGGCAAACCACTTCAGTATTTTGCCTTGAGAACTGCATGAACAGTATGAAAAGGCAAAATGATAGGATACTGAAAGAGGAACTCCCCAGGTCAGTAGGTGCCCAATATACTACAGGCGATCAGTGGAAAAATAACTCCAGAAAGAATGAAGGGATGGAACCAAAGCAAAAACAATACCCAGCTGTGGATGTGACTGGTGATAGAAGCAAGGTCCGATGCTGTAAAGAGCAGTATTGCATAAGAATCTGGGATGTTAGGTCCATGAATCAAGGCAAATTGGAAGTGGTCAAACAAGAGATGACAAGAGTGAATGTCAGCATTCTAGGAATCAGCAAACTAAAATGGACTGGATTGGGTGAATTTAACTCAGATGACCATTATATCTACTACTGTGGGCAGGAATCCCTTAGAAGAAATGGAGTAGCCATGATGGTCAACAAAAGAGTCCAAAATGCAGTACTTGGATGCAATCTCAAAAAAGACAGAATGATTTCTGTTCATTTCCAAGGCAAACCATTCAGTATCACAGTTATCCAAGTCTATGCCCCAACCAGTAATGCTGAAGAGGCTGAAGTTAATGGTTCTCTGAAGACCTACAAGAGCTTTTAGAACTAACACCCCAAAAAGATATCCTTTTCATTATAGGGGACTGGAATACAAAAGTAGGAAGTCAAGAAACACCTGGAGTAACAGGCAAATGTGGCCTTGGAATGTGGAATTGAACAGGGCAAAGACGAATAGAGTTTTGCCAAGAAAATGCACTGGTCACAGCAAACACCCTCTTCCAACAACACAAGAGAAGACTCTACACATGGACATCACCATATGGTCAACATCGAAATCAGATTGATTATATTCTTTGCAGCTAAAGATGGAGAAGCTCTATACAGTCAACAAAAACAAGACCGAGAGCTGACTGTGGCTCAGATCATGAACTCCTTATTGCCAAATTACATTGAAGAAAGTAGGGAAAACCACTAGACCATTCAGGTTTGATCTAAATCAAATCCCTTATGATTATACAGTGGAAGTGAGAAATAGATTTAAGGACCTAGATCTGATAGATAGAGTGCCTGATGAACTATGGAATGAGGTTTGTGACATTGTACAGGAGACAGGGATCAAGACTATCCCCATGGAAAAGAAATGCAAAAAAACAAAATGCCTGTCTGGGGAGGACTTACAAATACCTATGAAAAGAAGAGAGACAAAAAGCAAACGAGAAAAGGAAAGATATAAGCATCTGAATGCAGAGTTCCAGAGAATAGCAAGAGATAAGAAAGCCTTCTTCAGCGATCAATGCAAATAATTAGAGGAAAATAGCAGAATGGGAAAGAGTAGAGATCTCTTCAAGAAAATTAGAGATACCAAGGGAACATTTCATGCAAAGATGGGCTCGATAAAGGACAGAAATGGTATGGACCTAACAGAAGCAGAAGATATTAAGAAGAGGTGGCAAGAACACATAGAAAAACTGTACAAAAAAAGATCTTCAGGACCAGATAATGATGATGATGCGATCACTAATCTAGAGCCAGACATCCTGGAATGTGAAGTCAAGTGGGCCTTAGAAAGCATCGCTGCGAACAAAGCTAGTAGAGGTGATGGAATTCCAGTGGAGCTGTTTCAAATCCTGAATGATGATGCTGTGAAAGTGCTGCACTCAATATGCCAGCAAATTTGGAAAACTCAGCAGGGGCCACAAGACTGGAAAAGGTCAGTTTTCATTCCAATCCCAAGGAAAGGCAATGCCAAAGAATGTTCAAACTACCAAACAATTGCACTCATCTCACATGCTAGTAAAATAATGCTTAAAATTCTTCAAGCCAGGCTTCAGCAATACGTGAACCTTAAACTTCCTGATGTTCAAGCTGGTTTTAGAAAAGGCAGAGGAACCAGAGATCAAATTGCCAACATCCCCTGGATCATGGAAAAACCAAGAGAGTTCCAGAAAAACATCTATTTCTGTTTTCTTGACTATGCCAAAGCCTTTGACTGTGTGGATCACAATAAACCGTGGAAAATTCTGAAAGAGATGGGAATACCAGACCACCTGACATGCCTCATGAGAAATCTGTATGCAGGTCAGGAAGCAACAGTTAGAACTGGACGTGGAACAACAGACTGGTTCCAGATAGGAAAAGGAGTACGTCAAGGCTGTATATTGTCACCCTGCTCATTTAACTTATATGCAGAGTACATCATGAGAAACACTGGACTGGAAGAAACACAAGCTGGAATCAAGATTGCCGGGAAAAATATCAATAACCTCAGATATGCAGATGACACCACCCTTATGGGAGAAAGTGAAGAGGAACTAAAAAGCCTCTTGATGAAAGTGAAAGAGGAGAGTGAAAAAGTTGGCTTAAAGCTCAACATTCAGAAAACGAAGACCATGGCATCTGGTCCCATCACTTAATGGGAAATAAATGGGGAAACAGTGGGAAGAGTGTCAGACTATTTTTCTGGGCTCCAAAATCACTGCAGATGGTGACTGCAGCCATGAAATTAAAGACACTTACTCCTTGGAAGAAAAGTTATGACCAACCTAGATAGTATATTCAAAAGCAGAGGCATTACTTTGCCAACAAAGGTCCATCTAGTCAAGGCTATGGTTTTTCCTGTGGTCATGTATGGATGTGAGAGTTGGACTGTGAAGAAGGGTGAGCACCGAAGAATTGATGCTTTTGAACTGTGGTGTTGGAGAAGACTCTTGAGAATATCTTGGACTGCAAGGAGATCCAACCAGTCCGTTCTAAAGGAGATCAGCCCTGGGATTTCTTTGGAAGGAATGATGCTAAAGCAGAAACTCCAGTACTTTGGCCACCTCATGTGAAGCGTTGACTCATTGGAAAAGACTCTGATGCTGGGAAGGATTGGGGGCAGGAGGAGAAGGGGACCTCAGAGGATGAGATGGCTGGATGGCATCACGGACTCAATGGACGTGAGTCTGAGTGAACTCTGTGAGTTGGTGATAAACAGGGAGGCCTGGCGTGCTGTGATTCATGGGGTCGCAAAAAGTTGGACACGACTGAGAGACTGACCTGAACTGAATGAATTCTCATGCTAGAATGTGAGCTTGTTGGAGGCAGTGAATCTTCTTGCCCTCTGAATCTTTAGGGCCTAGAGTGTTATAGAGCATGCAGTCCAATAAGACTTGTGTCCTTACAAGAAGAGGCACTAGAGCTCACTCATGCTTCCTGTCTCTGTTTCTCTGTCTCTCTCTCTTTCTCTCTGCCTGCAAGGCTATGTGACATAAACAGAAGGTGCCATCTACCAGTCAGGATGAAAATCCTCACCAGCACCAACACTGTAACATCTTGATATTAGATGATATCAAGTTTCCAGATTTGAGGAAGAATAAATTTCTCTTGTTTAAACCATTCAGTCTGCATTATTTTGTTACAGAAGCCTTAGCAGACCAATACAATTTGTGGATCACTTGTTCATTTCATTTAACCCTTTGAATAGTATAGATTGTACTAGTAAAATTCATCAAAGATGTGGTTTTTCATGAGAAAGCAAAATACACAAAGGTTGAATTTATGGCAATTATAGCATAAGGAAACTTGCATTGCATTTATTCAGTAAGTTGAGGGGATTGTCAGATCATGAGGTAAAAGTTACAGAGTCTGAATAGTTTAATTCATCTTTATATTCAGAAACAGTATCAGGAGAAGACAATATAAAATTAACTTTATAAAATTAATTAATTTTCTGAGTCAAAATCATTTTAGATTTTAATTGAAATATAGTTGATTTACATTGTGGTCTTAGTTTCAACTGTACAGCAAAGTTATTGTTTGAAGAAAAGGAATATATACTTTTCCACATTCTTTTCCATTATAGATTATTACAAGATATTAAATATGCATAACAGTAGGTATTTGTTCCTGACTTATTTTATACATATGTTGGCATGTATCTGTTAATCTCAACTTTCTAATTTATCTCTCCCATCACCCCCCCTTCCTTTCACAACCGTGAGTTAGGTGTCTGTGTCTCTGAGTCTATTCTGTTTTGTGAGTAAGTTCATTTGTATCATTTATTTTTAAGTTGTGTCACTTTTTAATTTTGTTTCCTTCAAGTGTCCTTTAATTTAAAAACTCAGAAAGACTAAGTATATCAGTAATTCTTATTCACAGTGTAGAGTTTTTCTTCTGAGAAACAGAGACTGATTAAAGCAATTTACATAAAATATATTATTTAAATTTAGATCCAGTTGATTACAGATTAAATTCCCATTTTGTACAATCGTAAACATACCATTAAATTCTATATAAAGTGACTCTAATAATAAATAATTTTGCTATCCATATTGACCTTTCCCCTTCTTTATAAGTATAATATATTTTAATTACACTGATTAACAAAAACAAAAACAGAAAATTTAAAAATTCTTAGCAAATCCTCAGACTAGGATAATAAAGAGTAAAGAAAAGAAGAGTAAAGAATTTGCAATATTTTTATCAATGTGGGAAATTAAGTGCATTTTCATGGTTATTATTATTGCTGGAAAAAAGAAAACTTAACAGAAATATGACAGTTGGGATAGGTGCTTAAATTTCAGTAAATTGGCCAGGCCTGAATTCAGGCTCTGCTGCTTATCTTCTTTATGACTTTGGGCAATTTATTTAACTTCTCTGAACTTGAGAAGGAACGTAAAAAGGGAATTCCTAAAGAAAAGGAATAATTATGGAACTCACCTTCTAAGGTTGATGTAAAATCACATGAGCTAACATATGTAAAAGGCTTCGCATAGTGCCTGACATCTAATAACACCCATTGAAAGTGGCTCTCTAATGATTATGCTAATAAGTGTTCATGATGCAGTTTGTATTTTATATTCAAAATTAACATATTTACATTAGGTAAATGCAGATAAACCTACTAGACCTGTAATAAATATCAGAGATATGTCTAGTTCACTCTACACCTATAATCATCCAAGAATTTGAAGTATTGACACTATATAAAGAAGTTTTACCTATAAAAAAATAGAATATTCATCAGCTTCCTGATATACTGTGTGGAGCAAAATGTTTTTGCACAAAGAAGACAAATGCCTCTAAAATACAGTTTCTGTATTGTCAACTAAAAAAAGATGTACAACTTGAGAGTTGTGAGTTAAGTTTTATTTGGGACAAAATGAGGACTGCAGCCTGGGAGGCAGCGTCTCAGATAGCTCTAAGAGACTGCCCCTAAGCAGCAGTGGGGGAAGGTCGATATATAAGATTTTGGTGAAGAGGAGTTCAATACCATGAAGCACTCAATTTACAAAAGGTTTTTGTTAGTCCTGAGGGTATGATGTCACTGTGAAGGGATTTAGTGCTCCCCCAGATATGAGGAGATGCAAGGATTAAGATGATAAAATCTGTTCCTAAAAACATCTGTCTAAAGTCCTGTCCCACCAGATTCCCTGGAGCACAGAGTGCCCTACTCCACCCGGAACTCCCTCAGGGATTGTTGAAGGTCAACAGCTACAGCAGCATGGGGTTCAGTCTCCCTAGAGGCAGATGGCAAATGCCTTTGTTGTTCAGTCCTTGGCAATGCTCTTGGTAAGTGCCAATTTGTAGTTGACAGTATAATACAGAGAATTCATTGAAGGAGAGAGGAAATCACCAGCTTATCTTGATAAAAATTTATTTTCACATACACACACAACTAAAATTAACACTCACCAGAATAAACAGCTACCAGGTGAAGATTCACAGAAAAATGTAAAAATTATTAAAAAGGTATGAAATCAATAAAGGGAAAGCTTAAGTGTAAATGTCATTTATATACCAATAAAATACATAGTTTGTTTTTCTTAATATATGCAAACACTTTCTAATTTGACAATCTAAGATGTTTCAAAGTTAATAACACAGAATAAGATGGTTTAGGGAATAATATGAATGGAAACTTCTAATTTTTAAAAAGTAATACTTGAGTACCCTTGTCAAGAGCTTAAAAAAAATTGCAACCATCGTAATGAGGAGAAGATATTATCATTAATTACTTTTCAACAGCAGTGGCAGTGTTTCAAGGTTGTCTTCTGCCTGCAGATTTATTAGCTCCTTCATGGAATAGGTCACAAGGGAGGTATTTTTGAAGCAATAACAGAAGTGTGTGAAAAATCTCAGTATGATGCATGAGTGTAATCTCCTTCTTGCAGATGTTAATTCCCTGCTTGTTGCAACTAGAAAGCAGGTGCCAACATATTTGTGAATGTTCTTTCCTGCTGGACAGCAGACAGGCAAGTTGGGAAGGATCCTGTAACATTCCTGATGCTACTGATATGTGATAAATCTTAGTAGTTCTAAAGTCTTTCCAAATGCATGAGTAGTTTCAGATGATATTTAGGCCCCTTAAAATTGGAAGATGAAATGTAGCAATTGAAGCTGATTATGTACTCTGAGCTTGGAGGTGAGATATTTCCTCATCATGTGTTTTCTCTGATGAACTCTCAACAAACACAAATATTGGCTGCTGTCAAATACTTCAAAAGTGAATTTATTTTCAAAAGAAAATATCCTTCAAAGCACTCTTCTTTAATGAAAAAATTAAAAAAAAACATGATAGTAAAAGAAAAACTCAATAAAAAGTTTCAACATTCAAGGTCACATAGCATAACTTTGTAATCTGAAGGTGGTAGAAATGAGAAGGGTGGGAATAAATGTGAAAGCTATGATCAGTAAAAGAGAGTTTATATTCTCCTTATAGAACAAATAAATTAGAAAAAGGGGATATCAAAATATGTTAGGTTTTTTTTTTTTTGGTAATAGACATTGGCTTTCAGAATTAGCATGACTTCCAAACTGACAACTAATAAAATATACAGTACATTTTACCCAAGAGATGACCTTAACTATCTAATATAATGATTCGTTATCTGAACAAATGTAGAAGAAAATGAGTTTTCTGTGTTATTGTTGAGTTCTAATTGTCCAAATAATAACTTTAATATATTTCCATGTACTGAGAACCTCTAGTAATATCCTCCAGAATTATGAATGTAGGAAGTAAGCTGGGCTAATATTGAATTTTTAGCATGTGCAAAACATAGTTATAAATACTGGATGTGTAAAATAATTACTTTTTCAAAAAATTCTAAAATAGTCTTACTTTCCTAATTTAAAAATGAGGAAATTGAAGCATGGAGTTATCATATAGCACCACAAAGCAGTTAAATTGTATCACATCAAACATCTGAACCAAAGGTATTTGTCTCCAAAACTACCTTCTAGACTTTTTGTAATAATAATTTTTTAAAAAGCCCTTAGATGAATGAATCAAAAGAAGAGTTTACTTCTAAGAAAATGCACCTAAATTTAAAGATGAGAACAAGAAAAAAATAGGAAGGAAGCAGTTACAAAAGATAAGCAAGAAAACTATTACCAAGCTTTGTATCCTATTAAACTTGATTATCTATAGATAAGCCAATATATTGAAAAATATGGAGGGAAGTTTTGTTAATAGTTCTTTTGCTGTTGTTGTTCAGTCTCTATAAGTTGTGTCCAACTGTTTGTGACCTCATGAACTGCAGCGCACCAGGCTTCCCTTTCCTTTAATATCTGCCGGAGCTTGCTCAAACTTATGTCTGTTGAGTTGGTGTTGCAATCCAACCATCTCATCCTCTGTTGCCTTCTTCTCTTGTTTTCAATCTTTCCCAGAATCAGGGTCTTTTCCAGTGAGTCAGCTCTTTGCATCAGGTAGCCAAAGTATTGGAGCTTCAGCTTCAGCAACCGTTCTTCCAATTAATATTTAGTGTTGATATATACTACAGGGAGATATATATTACACTTTGATACATAAGTATGCTATTTATTGTGCTAGAGGGTGATAAGTGCTCTGTCAAAAGAAAACCATGTGATGGTATGTTATGCATAGAGATTGTAAGTGTGGGTTATAATTTCAAAATGAAGATTAAAGTGGGCATCACAAAGAAGGGCACACTTGAGCCAGTGCTTGGAGATAAGTGACATTAGGAAATCTGGGGAGATATTTTCCAGGCAGATGGAATTCAGGGGCAAATGCCCTATGCAGAGGTGTCATGTTCCAAAAACAAGAACACCACTCCCACAGCCCCTTTCCCCACATGATTTGAAGGGAAGAAACTATCAGGAGAGCAGAAAATGAACTTGGAGAAGAAGCAGCTGTCAAATGAGATTCTTGTATCCAATTTCAGGACTTGGATTCTGCTTATATTTTCAGAGGAGCGCCAGAAATATGTCCAAATGTCCAATATGAAGGAAAAATACAATGAGGAATGACGTCATGTATTTGAAGAATGATTGTCTAAAGATATGAAAATATCACCAATGAAAACAAAGAGATTAGTAGGCAGAGTAGATTTGGAGTAAAAACATGGAGTATACCATGTTATTGTGTGTATGTGCTCAGTTGCTCTGTCATGTCCAACTCCTTGCGACCCCATGGACTGTAGCCCACCAGGTTCCTCTGTCTGTGGAATTTTCCAGGCAAGAATACTGGAGTGGGTTGCCATTTCCTACTCCAGGGGATCTTCCCAACTCAGGGATTGAACTGGCATCTCCTGCACTGGCAAGCAGATTATTTATCACTGTGTTACCTGGGAAGTCCACGGTACTACATTATTAGATATGTAGAATTTGAATTTTGAATGTCTGTTAGGCTCCAGTTGAGATGTTAGGTAGCAGTTGGACTAATGAATCTGGATTTCAGGTGAAAAAGACTAGAAACTGTATTTTGGAGGCATTGGCACATAAACCATGAGGCTGCATTAACCACTGTAATGAAGAAGCAGAGACCTGAGGATCTGAGAAGTCATCATTATGAAGTCAGAGACAAAGGAAGGGAAAAAAAAAAAAAAAAAAAAAACCAACAAAAAACAAGAGTTAGGAGAACAAACAAGACAAGTGACCTGAAGATAAAATAAGGAAAGCCTATCAAGGAAGATATAAAAATCGAGGGAATTGTATGCTGCTGATGGGCCATGTAAGACAAAGAATGAGAATCATATATTGGATTTACTAAGACAAAAATCACTGATTACGTCAACAAGAACACATTTGCTAGAACGGGATTAATCCATGATCAGTGTGCTTCATAAAAGAATGTGTAGAGAGAATTTGACAACAGTGTGGGTGAACAACTCTTTCAAGGAACTTACCGGAAAAGGGAAAAGCAGAAGAATGGATTTGTAGTTGATATGGAAAAGAGGATCAGATCGGAAGTAATTATTTGTAGTTTTTCAGATTTTAAGTTTAGTTCAGTCCCTCAGTAGTGTCTGACTCTTTGTGACCCCAGGGACTGCACCATGCCAGGTCTCCCTGTCCATCACCAACTTCTGGAGTTTACTCAACCTCATGTCCATTGAGTCAGTGATGCCATCCTCTGCCGTTCCCTTCTCCTCCTGCCTTCAATCTTTCCCAGAGTCAGGGTGTTTTCAAATGAGTCATTTCTTCGCATCAGGTGGCCAAAGTATTGGAGTTTCAGCTTTTGTAAGTTTAAATAAGAGGAATTTCAGGATATTTTTATGCTGATGAAAATATTCTAGTATGATAGTTAACTTTTAGTGTCACTGTGACTTGTCTATTCTTCCCAGTTAACTGGTCAAATGTCAATCTAGAAGTTGCTGTGTAGATAATTTTCAGACATGATTAATATTTCAATCAGTAGACTTTGAGACCCCAGTTCAATTCCTGGGTCAGGAAGATCTGCTGGAGAAAGAATAGGCTACCCACTCCAGTATTCTTGGGCTTCCCTTGTGCCTCAGCTGGTAAAGAATCTGTCCAAAGTATGGAAGATCTGGGTTCAATCCCTGGGTTGGAAAGATCCCCTGGAAAAGAAAGGCTTCCCACTCCAGTAATCTGGCCTATAGAATTCCATGGACTATCCATGGGGTCGCAAAGAGTCAGACATGACTGAGCGACTTTCATTTTCATTTTCTGACTTCGAGTGAAACATATTACCCTCTCCAATGTGGATGGACTTCATCAAATCAGCTGATGACTTTAAGAGAAAGCATTCTGAAATCTCCTTAGGAGAAAGGAATTTTGCCTCTAGATTTTTCCGTTTCTTTCCCTCTGTCCCACCCCTTCTTAGGAGAAGGAAATGGCAAACCACTCCAGTATTCTAGCTTGGAGAATACCATGGAGAGAGGGGCCTGGTAGTCCATGGGGTCACAAAGAGTCAGACATGACTGAGGGACTAATACACTCCTCTTGATCCTATCCTGATTAGTCCCATTTATCTGGAAAACACTGACTAATATAGAAGTAAGCACGTAAAATTACTGAGATGATATTTTTGAGTGGGTAAAAGGAAAATGATCCAATGTATGTATAAAGGGACTCGTAATTAAGACATGGTCATTTCTTCTAGGGGAGTTCTTAAAATTTTTATACCATGGGCTTTTAGGAAGGGTGGAGAAGCCTATTGTCCCTTTATCAGAGTACTGTTTTAGAACTTAAAACCAATCATATGTCAATGCTTGTGTCCATATACTTTTAAAAACATAAAGTTGTATTATAGTAACATGTGTTTTTCTATTAATGGTTTAAATAACAAATTGAAGTGGTAAGTTTGTGATTGTTTTTAAGCTATGATTAATGTAAAGAATATCTTAGAATACTGTAAGAATTATAACATAATTTGAAACTATATTTGCTTTCTAACAATGATGGAGTTTGAAATATTGCAGTTCAATGATTGCCAGTATTCATAATTTAAAGAAATATAAAATGTCAGGATTTAGTGAAAGTAAAGATATAGGTTTTTTTCATCAAAATGCATGAGCACGCTAGTTTCCATCCATGGGGAATTTAGGGGCTATTGGCACTTAGTTGGCACCTTCTCTACAGAGATTGAAAGGCTATTAGATGAAACTGTGCAAATGCTATAAAAAGAATTGGTATTGGGAATTGGTAAGTTTGTCTTTAATTGCCTCTAATAATTGAGGACAGGAGGAGAAGGGGATGACAGGGGATGAGATGGTTGGATGGCATCACCGACTCAATGGACATGAGTTTGGGTGGACTCCAGGAGTTGGTGATGGACTGGAAAGCCTGGCGTGCTGTGGTTCATGGGGTCGCAAAGAGTTGGACATGACTGAGCGACTAAAGTGAACTGAAATGAATGATATAAGACACAAGAATATCAGCTGCTGGTGAGAAATAGGACATGTAGAGATTTGGAGACAGGAGAAGGTAGGTAATAATTGGCTGAAAGAATGAATGTTCTAAGGAAGCACCAGTTCAGTTCACTTCAGTCACTCAGTTGTGTCTGACTCTTTGTGACCCCCTGAACCCCAGCACGCCAGGCCTCCTTGTCTATCACCAACTCCCAGAGTCCACCCAAACCCATTTCCATTAAGTCAGTGATGCCATCCAACCATCTCATCCTCTGTTGTCCCCCTTTCCTCCTGCCTCCAATCCCTCCCAGCATCAGGGTCTTTTCCAATGAGTCAACTCTTCGCATCAGGTGGCCAAAGTACTGGAGTTTCAGCTTCAACATCAGTCCTTCCAATGAACACCCAGGACTGATCTCCTTTAGGATGGACTGGTTGGATCTCCTTGTAGTCCAAGGGACTCTCAAGAGTCTTCTCCAACACCACAGTTCAAAAGCATCAATTGTTCTCTGCTCAGCTTTCTTTATAGTCCAACTCACATCCATACATGACCACTGGAAAAACCATAGCCTTGACTAGACGGACCTTTGTTGGCAAAGTAATGTCTCTGTTTTTTAATATGCTTTCTGGGTTAGTCATAAGTTTCCTTCCAAGGAGGAAGCATCTTTTAATTTCATGGCTGCAGTCACCATCTGCAGGGATTTTGGAGCCCCCAAAATAAAGTCTGACACTGTTTCCACTGTTTCCCCATCTATTTCCCAAGAAGTGATAGGACCAGATGTCATGATCTTCATTTTCTGAGTGTTGAGCTTTACGCCAACTTTTTCACTCTCCTCTTTCACTTTCATCAAGAGGCTTTTTAGTTCCTCTTCACTTTCTCCCATAAGGGTGGTGTCATCTGCATATCTGAAGTTATTGATATTTCTCCCAGCAATCTTGATTCTACCTTGTGCTTCTTCCTGCCCAGCATTTCTCATGATGTACTCTGCATATAAGTTAAATAAGCAGGTGACTATATGCAGCCTTGACGTACTCCTTTTCCTATTTGGAACCAGTCTGTTGTTCTATGTCCAGTTCTAACTGTTGCTTCCTTACCTGCATATAGGTTTCTCAATAGGCAGGTCAGGTGGTCTGGTATTCCCATCTCTTTCTGAATTTTCCACAGTTCATTGTGATCGACGCAGTCAAAGGCTTTGGCATAGTCAATAAAACAGAAATAGATGTTTTTCTGGAACTCTCTTGCTTTTTTGATGATCGAGCAGATGTTGGCACTTTGATCTCTGGTCCTCTGCCTTTTCTAAAACCAGCTCAGACATCTGGAAGTTCATGGTTCACGTATTGCTGAAGCCTGGCTTGGAGAATTTTGAGCATTACTTTACTAGCATGTGAGATGAGTGCAATTGTGCAGTAGTTTGAGCATTCTTTGGCATTGCCTTTCTTTGGGATTGGAATGAAGGTACATAAATGAATAAAAGATAAGTTAGGTAGACATAGACATATGAGGTTTCCTTAAGGAATGTTCCCTTCAATAGGTCAGGTAAGCAAAGTAAAAATCAGTCAGTACAAGTGCCAAATAAATCTTTAAAAGATAGATAGTATTCTAGCCAATAAATGATAAGCATTGCATGTTTTATACAAGTTGATAATTTCAGTGAAATGAGTAACAAACATTTTTATCAAATTGCTTTTGGTAAGTATATATATATACTTATTTCAATCAGAATAAATATAAACATGTATGTTTCTGTTTTTAATTGCTTGCTATTATTTACTAGTTCTTTCAACATTTTTTAAGATCTTCCACTCCGCTGTTTCCAAAACCCCTTTTACTTTCCTAACTACATGATGAAAAAGTTGTAAAATATAGGTTGGATAATAGGGATCCAAATGGTGCCATGGACTAAGGATCATCCTCCTTTTTTCTCTGGATCACACTGAAGAAAGGGGATAGTGGACAGAATAATAGCGCTGAGTGTAGAAGTGAGAAAACCAACTAAGCAAGAGGCTCTCTATATTTAGCAAACTTTCACAAGTGTTCAGAGCTTAAAGAAAATACAAATAAGCTTATCTCCTGAGTTTTGGTGTCAGTGACATGCAGGCAAGAATTTTCTTATTTCTAAAATTAAAAAAAATTTATTCGTAAGCAAATTAATTCTGTTGAATAGAGAGATTCAGATGCAAGATAGGCAGTGCCAAGAAATCATTTTCAAAATCAATGTTCTATTCTCTATTAATAGCAGTCCTAGTAGATTTAAAAATAGATCTCATAAATGTTTATATTTATAACATTAATAGGAATATTTGAACAATTAGCATTATAATGCTTCAGTTTAACATATAGATTGCTTATATGTCTAAGACATTATTTTAATAACTAGATACAAAGTAGAGACAAAATTATGATTTATTAGGAGAATTGCCTTTCATTAAATGACTAAACGACATATTTCATTACATGTAATGAAATATCCCTTTAAACATTAGAAGATAGATGCATTCATTTGTCAATTATAATAATGATTTATCATTTATTCATTAATTCAAAAATTGTATTTAATATGTCTTATTTGTTTTATTCCATATTTAAAGTTTTAAAATTCATTACAGATGATAAATCATGCATAAAAACAGTTATAAAACAAATTAAGATGCTATGAACTTTAAAGAAAATAAGAGTGTACTCATGATGAACTAATAAAAGAAAATGCTAGTCTCAAAGAGCTTAGGTTCATTTATTCTGAAGTACATACTGATTGCCAAATATTTGTCATAATATTTGTAAGGGATTGATTATAAAAGAAAGAATGACACAGATGCAATTATTGTATTGACAGCTATGGTTCATTTGAAGACTATACATACACATACATGTATGTGTATAGTTGCAAGTGTGTGCATGTGTATGTATGATGACAAATGATGGAATTACTCTGATGGAAAATGTACCAAACTCTTTGCTCAAAAAGAGATTATGTAGATAGTTTCATCTTTATTATCAATGAAGCCTATTGGATATTAGGGCCTTTAAGGGGAAACAAACAAAATGCAAGGTGTGTAGAGGAAAGGAAGAAACCATCCAAGGGTTCAGCTTTGGAAAGGGGACACTAGACAGGCTTTTGAGACATGAAAGAAACGTTAAAAAGACAGTAAGAGAGGTGAGGTCAGTATAAACCACTGGAATGAAGTTATTCTTTTCCCATAATGATGCTCTTTAACACCAAGGTTGAAGAATAAGGTTACCTGTTTTTAAAATTATTTCATTAAATCATTTTAATATTTCATAAAGATTAAATATCTTAATGCAATAAATTCCTTTATCTATATAACACGAATGATACTCAAATCCTATAATTTCCCATTTAATATGCTCTTTCAATTTGTAGAGCAATATATGAAAACACAGAGGTAGTCTGTGTAGTCATTTTATTTTACAAAATAGTGAGCAAAAGTGAGAAATGGGATAGAGAAATGGAAAATGCCAAATATGAGTTATTAATTATATTAGAGAAAATCGAAGTCACTCTGTGTTTTCCTCAGGAATAGATATTTTCATTACATTGTACAAATATGACATTTTTATTAAAATCTAGTTCACTTTTTGCCTCTGACTTCAAGCATATAATTATATTCTGTTTTAGCCACTGAATAATACAGGGAAAATAATTCTATTATGCTGTATATTAATCAGAATCCATTTTTGCTTATACAACCTGTCTCTAAGTGGTGGTAATTATTTGTTTTAAATATTTTTCTGAATCTTGACATGAACACTCATTTAAAAATCATTCTCAATTAGATAAATGCTCATAGTTTTCTGAACAGAGGATTTTGTTAGTATTTCTTTTTGTTGTTGTTGTTAGTCTTTCTAAGTTACCAACACAGTTAATCCTGGGGCAAAGTCATATTTATCAGTTATATTATATTGGCATATCAATGCCTTTAAAAGTCTACTTGTATAGCTCTGATATCAAAATTGTTTTCCATTTTCAGGAATTTGGTCTTGTCTTTTGGTATGCTTGTTGTTTGTATGTTTATTTATTTGTTATTTATTTGAATGCTGGTCATTATTTATACAATGTCAATTTCTCAATGAGAATTTTTTTTATTCAAGTGAGGCTTACAATTTCTTCCATGTAAGGTCAGGTCATTTAATACAGATGGAAACTGAGAATACTCAAAACTAAGATTAAGTTTTTGAAGAATGGTCTTTGATGCTTTCTACAACATAGCACTCCATGGATCATAATTGAAACCCTAAGATTTTATCTTTTCTCTTTAGTAGTCTGTGAACTCCATTTTCTGTCTTTCCAATACAAGAGATGTCAGATAGTCAAGCTCTGCTTGGTTTCTTAGTTTCTTAGCTTCTATTTAAGTGGCATTTCCCCATGCGCCATTTACAAAGTGCAATACAAAGCATTGTTTCATGAGTTATAGCTAATCTCATTGAACTTTTCGTCTTTGTGGTACTTTTGTCCCTTAAGCCCTGAATTACTTGGTAGCTTTAACAAGTTTTCAAATAGTTTTCAAGTATTTTTTATTGTTGATGTTGTTGTTAATTGAGCCTCACTTTTCTGGTTCTTATTAATGATTTCCTCTGAATCTGTTGGTAAATAATAAATGAATCTGTCATTTACAAGTAAATTGTATTTATCTCTGCCTCATTCATTTCTCCCACTTCAAATATGCAGCCATGTATTTCAATAAACCCTAAATCTTTTAAAATATATTTTACATCAACAAAAGTAAGCACATTCAGAAAACAAAGAAGTACAGACACATATACACTTGTACACAGTTTGACTTATCCTTTGCTTTTCTTTGCCAGGGTTTCAGCTCTTCTCCAAAACATAGCAAAGTAGACTAACATGTCCAGATTTCACATCATTATACATAAGAACTGATTAGAAAACAAAACACTTGTGTATTTTTTCCACTCATGAAAATAATGATTTATAAAGAAGTTTGAATCTTCTTAAAAGATTTCATTAGATACACTATACATTAATATTACATATTAGCACAGATTAACACTAAATCTTCAAAATATGGTATGTATATTATGCTTAACAACACATCTCAGTTCAAACATCACATTTTAACTTCACATTAGCTACATATTATTAACAGCCACTATATTTGAAATCACAATACTAGTTCAATTTCAGTATTATCTTTATAACTAGCAAGTGAGTATGGTAATCAATAAACTATGTTCCTTTAATGCAACCTAGATAAGACTTATAAAGTACTTCATAAGGAAAACATAATACAGAGAACATTCTAATTAATGTCAAGATGTATATTATTTTTACATTTTATTCTCTTCCATATTGCATATCATTGTTTAAAATTAGGACATATTGGTAGTTATCACCATGTGCTCTTTATTTACAAATCCAGAGGCATTGCAGTTTAGATTTTCTTTTAAAATTAGTTATTTTATTAAGTAAAACAGCCTGCAAAGAGAGAATTAAGATGCAATTGCATATTAATTGCCTAGAGTCTTTCATAGATTTTTGCTAAGTTAAGTTTTTAGGCTACATTGTACTAAAAAATACTATACAGTTTTAAGGACCATGGGCTATATTATATTCATCTGTTTATCTCAAAGACATTTACAAGATTAACTGGAGTATATTTAAATTATTTTATGAAACATTTTTATTCTCAACTTATAATTAATATTTTCCAGATATTTATTTTTTTCTGAGGGGTTGGTGGTGGGCAATTTCTGATTCGATGTCTGATTTTGAGAGGTTCCAGAAAGCATACGTTGATGGTAATAATCTTTTGTTACAGAATAGTTTCCAAAATGATGAGAAAAAGCAATAAAATTCTAATTTAATTCCAAAAATATCATTTGTTTTGGTACATTTGAGTCATATAATCTATACTTCATTTTATGCAATGCCAGCAACAGCTTTCACAAAGCTACGTAATAGTGTTTTCTGAGATATTCAGCTTTTCTGAGAAGTGGGGTTTGAGAAAGAGGAGGAGAGATATTGGGAATAATATTTGAAAATTATTAAAACATATACTTCTTTGATATAGTTTGCCATGAACTTATAGCCAAAGGTCATACTACCAGCTTTATTATCTTTGAAACATAAATTAGTCATTTATAAAATTAGGAACATATTATGCATATATAAGTGATTGCAACACCTACCAACGTTTGGATACAAAGATATAACTATTTTTACCCATAGATTTCTAGTTTCATTAAATCACAGAAAATGAGTTTTATGACCAGTTCTCCAGATGGGCAAATGTTCACATGCCGCACAACATTTTGCAGATTTATATGAAAAGCAATCTGTAACCATATGCATATTAAAAATGAGAAAATGAATCTTCAAATACACACGGATTGCCGTTAGGTGTACAGCTGTACAAACTGGAATTTTTCCTTCCAACGGGTTGACCTGATGCCCTTTTACTGTTTGTCAGCTAGGGTAACTAATAGTGATTAACCTTTACAAGAAATTAAACTCCTGAGCATAAACAGTATTTCCTTGTACTGGTAACTTATGAGAATAACCTATGCATTTTACCCAAAATGAGACATGAATTTTGCATCATCCACAGTTATCATACCCAGAAATACAAGTGTGTGCAGAGTCCCATATTTAGTTTAGTGTCACAGAATTTATTTCCTTATTTTTTTGTATAATAGCAAAAGTATCACTATTAGGAAAATAATATCTATCAAAATATTTTGGTCAAGATTAAAATGTTTTAAGCATTGGTGTAATCAGAGATAATTTACTATCCATACATTTTCTAAAATCCTGTTTCTTAATTTTTTAATGATAGCATAAGTATAATAACATAAATACCAAACATAATAGCATAAATAATGATAAATACTACCTAAGAATTCTCCTCTTCCTTCTCTTTCTCCCGCTTTGGCGTCTTCTCTCTCTCTTACTATCAGAGTTTAATGATTCTTTAATTTCCTCCTACTCATGATTAATTGGTGGAATTCAAAGATTTATAAGAAAGCATATTACATTTGTTCTTTTATAATGAAATAAAATTATTATATGATGCATGTAATCTATATCAACGATTCCAAGGGCTTGACTCCTAAGTTTTATAAAGAAAAAGAGTTTCTTATTTGACTTAGTGCTAACATGACTTGGAATTTTGCCAGGCATATAGTAAACCTTCAAAAATTGCTAAAATAAAACAAAGCCTACTGTGAATGCTGTTACAGATCTTTAGAAAATCAATTACCATTAAATTGTGAAAAAAATTACAATTTGCTTATAGACATGCTTTTCATATTTTCCTCATAAAAATCATGTTAAATGCTAAGTTCTACATGTGAAATTATTTCACATGATGTAAAAGTAATAATCAGTTTTGAGGATATATTACAGTGAATAAATCATAGCTTTTAATATAGTTTTACATTTTTTAATTCTCAAGGTCATTCTAAGCTACTTTTAGATTTTATTAAATGTATTCTATAATCACACAAATAGTCCTGTATTCTGTACAGGCTTCTCTAGGCAAGTTAGGTCATTAATGTATTTTTCTTGCCTGATTGTCCCTTCAACAAATTCCTGAGCAGAATCAAATCTACCAATGGTCTCATTGACCCATAAACTAAATGTTTGGAACTTTGGTAGTTGTAACAATATGTTACATTTTCAAAAATGGCTTTTTTGGAATGAACATGAAACTCAAATTTCTGTAATGAATTGCTAATTATGAAATCAAGAAAATTAGTTTTGGCAAAAATACGGCAGAATATAAATTATCACAAGGTTCAAAAATTTTCTATTTGCATCATTTGTAACTCTGCTAGTTTACAATCAGTGTAAATCTTTACATGTAATTTTGCTTCACATTTTTATATTGTCTTAACACAGAATAGTGGGACAAATATTTAATATAAATGTGTTATAAAATATAAAATAAATGTGTTATTTTACAAATGTTGAGGATACATTGTTTATTAAAAATAGCAATTCATTAGAAACACCACTGATTTAAGACTTATAGTTTATTCCTTCGTGTTCCACCTAGTCAATTATATTCCCCAGCTCTGACTCCAACTTGTCTTGCTTCCTCTCCTGAAGGAATTACAGATCACACACTTACCTATTGTCTTTCCAAACTCTGTGTTTCTATTTTTTGCCAGAAATGACCAGACTGATTGACCATGCCTGGAAACTTTTTTCAAAATGTGTGGCTTGACCTAACAATACCACACAATAGAAATAACATACAATAGGAAACCACTAACCCTAGTTTTGTGCTATGACTACTGGGGAAAAAAATCATTTAATTTATAGTTTCCACAACTGTAAAATGGTGATCTATTTTTGGATTGTTTTAAAAATTACAGTGTTCTTATATAAAAGCTGGCACAAAATTTACCTGGAAAATTCTTTCTTCATTCAATACTTATTGGTGATATTCCTTCATCTCTTCTTTCAAACTTTCTCAGAGATCTTCCATTTTTGGCAAGCAGGACCAAAATTTCTGTAATCATGTGGATGTCTAAACAGATGATGTTGACAACTAAGGAGAATGTTACACTTTTTATAAATATAGCCTCAACAGAGAGAAAGCAGAAACTCTTCTATATTTTATAAGCTGTTAAATGCTTTATGGCAAATTATAATCACACATTAATAGCCAGTCTCTACTGATTGTCTATCTGAAATAAAGTTTTATTTAAACACATAAAATATTTCATTTATGTGTCATGTTAACAGTTTCTGCTGTTTGAAAGTGCACATTGCCATGAACTAGTTACTTCTTTCTTGCCTAATAGAGCTTCAAATATGGATAAATGACATATATTAATAAGCCACTTAGGTATAATTTGGTGTTTCTAAATGCAACTTTTCCTCTTAATTAAGTTAAGCATTCTTCTTATAATTCTGGTTAAAAATGCTAATTTTTAAATGTTTTTAATATTGGAAAGCAAAGCCAGATTTTATATTTTATTCAAATCACATTTCTTCTAAATAAGACTCTTCTAGAAGATTTTTTTTCCTATGGTAACCCCAAACAGTGTTTATCTAAGTTTTTCAAAATATAAAAATAAAATTAAGATCCAATATGTTCTCTAGCAATCTCAATATGAACATGAATTGTGCCAGGTATTATTATCATATCCAAGAATATTTCACTGCTTCTCGTTGATCCAAATAAATCAATAATCTTCTGGGTCCAGGGTTTACAATGCCTGTCTTCCCTCAGCCCCCAAAGGAAGAGTAGTTTCATGCATACACTGCCTTCTTGGAAATAGAGAATATAAATATATATATAATTTTATTATTCTTATAATAATACTTTTTATATAAAAATATAATTTTATTATTCTTACAATACACATATAATTAAGGCAGAAAGATTTATCACGAACGTTTGTATATAAAGAAAATAAAGAAAATAATACATCTAGTCACGTGGACAGTTGCCCTAGAAAACTTATCTGTAAAAAAGCTTACTTATGCTACCCTGAAATATCTGAAATTTGAATACTTTAATAGCTGTGATTTGACATGGCTATTCATTGAATAGCATAGGCTATTCATTTATCCATTTTCTATCATCAACATACACCACATCCCCAAAAGCTATTTCAATGTTACTGAGAGAGGAAAGAAAGAGTCCTTGTTAAATATCCCAGTTCTTGCATATGTTAAGTGTTAGATGGACATCACATCTGTTTCTGTATTCTACATGGCCCCCCACCAACATGTATATTTTCTAGAAAAGCATTCAACATGTTCTGCTCTTGTTTTACACGATGTTGAATCTCATGAACTACACCTATTCTACATTGGTTTGTTTGTTTGTTTTCTCTAGTAACATGCTAAATCCTCAGTCACAAAATTCTGTTACAGTGATGCAGGCCAAGTAAACCTGATTTATCAACAGGATTGTTCAAGGAATACATGTAAATCTTAAGCCCAATCAGTGAGAAAACCTTTTGAGATATTTTTTTCTGTGTTTGTTCTTGCTTTTGTTTTCTATTAATGGCAGATAAGGAAGGCTCATTTTTTTGCCCATCTGATTATGATATTCTTAAAAATAGAAGTGCATGACTGTCTGCAGCCATAGCTTCCACTGTGTAGAGAGGTCAAGCCTTAGAGAAAGAAGTGAAAGCAAAAAGAAATCAGAAAGAATAGACAGATCAAAGAGGAGAGACGGTGTTCAACTCTATAATTCTAGTCATTTCTTCTGTTATATACATTCCTGATACATTGATTTCTTTTTATAAAAGCTATTGAATTCAACTTTTTTTCTGCCTAAATTAGTCGGAATCCTTTTGCAAACAAATAAGTGCTAGTAATCTAATGCTTTAATATTATAATAAGTACTAAGTTACATACTTTGAGAATTTTAAGGTGCCCCCAATTTGTCATCTCTCCCCTTGCAAGTTCTGAATCAACTGAAAAATGAAAGTGAACGTTAAGTCACTCAGTTGTGTCTGACTCTTTGTGACCCCATGGACTGTAACCCACCAGGCTCCTCCGTCCACGGGATTCTCCAGGCAAGAATACTGGAGTGGGTTGCCATTTCCTTCTCCAGGGGATGTTCCCAACCCAGAGATCAACCCAGGTCTCCCGCATTGCGAGCAGATTCTTTAACCTCTGAGCCACCAGGCAGATAAATAACCATACTGTTGATATAATTGACATTGGATAATATGCCTTGGATGTTTGACAATAGGGCTTTGATCCCATACTCCAGAACTGGAGAAACTTATTCTCTTTGCAAGAGGCTGTGCTGGACTTTAATGTCTGATGGAACGAGCCTATCATGGTGAGTTACATTATGGAGTAACAAAGAACTTGTGCTCCAGAAGATAGCATAAGTTCAAAGATGTGAGATAGGAAGGCACCCTCTACTTTCTCTTCTAAATACTCTCAAAAGGCAGGTAATTGCTTCTGTCTAGAGGAGGAAGCAGTGAGGGAATAGATAATAGACCAGAAGAGTTACACTGATGGGTGTCCCATCCTCATGAAAGGAAACATCAGGGTTTGTAATAAGTCTGCCCTCCTAAATACATAAAGAGAAGCACATGGTACTTTAAATTAAAAATTGGATCTGGTGTTTTTTAGAAGAATCATCTTAGGAAAAAAAAATCTAAAATGACAGGCAATTTGTTTAAAAATAGTTTGCTGTTATGTAAAACATGACATTTTCTGTTATAAAATTCTACTACTTTTGTAGACAGTATGTTTGGCGTAATTTAATTAGTTTCTTAAGCATGCTTTTGCATCCTAATTACATAAAAATGATTTGAAACATGAACTTTAGATGGAAATGAACAAACTTGAACAGGAAAATTAATATTAATCTTTTAAAAATCTAATCAGTGTGTTGTCAACAAATGCTATTTTCAAGGATGGTAAGACTCTAGTCTAACCTTCAGCTTCAAGTAGTACTTATGTAGTTTTTCTTCCTGCTACAAAGAAACCATATTTCTGCATTACATTCTCTACATTTTCTCTTTATACACCCATACCAAAAACTGTAGAATCAGTATAAAAGGGGATACAAAATTTGTTACTGCTATGAGTTGGATTTTCGAAAAGACTGCTAAAATAAGGCAGCACTTTCAGGGTTTCAAAATAATTGTCACTTTTTCATTGCCAGATACAAATAGTAGAAAAGTCTTAACCATTTGTGCTTCTGTATCTGCCCCTCTTCTTTTTCTATCCATGTATTAATAATTCAACATGAATACTTGCATTGCATTGCTTAAGATTTTGTTGAGTCCACAAATACAAAATTGAGACAAAACGAAATAATTCTTATAAATTTCTCCTACATCTAGCAGCATTCTTAGGCAACATTCTTCAGACATGTGAGTCCATAGATTCTGAAAAATAAGTCTAAATTAAAATTTTAGAAACAAAAAATTAAAAATTATATTCTACATTTTGTGTTATCACTCATTAGCAAAACAATGGAAAACAGTCATGACTGAAATATCAAGTTGGTAAGAAGTCAAATTTATTTATGCAAAAGTCACTTGTGGATTATTGGAAAAGAGTGGGATCAAGTAAATAGGTATTTTTACTTTGACGTGGATGCTTGAGTTCTAAGCAAGTAATTTTTAGCTATGTGATTAATCTAAACAATGTTTGACTAAGTTATTCCAGGAGATGATTTAAATTTATTTTCATATTGCTCTTGAATGATGTAGTAATAAAAACTACTTTCCCAACAAAGAACCTCTGTCTAAATTATAATATAAATAAAAGTTGCCAACAGAACATCTTCAACTGAATTTTCAAAATGTTATGATCTTTTGCTGTCTTGCATATACAGATGTATAGAACAGGATTTTGGACTCTGTGGGAGAGGGAAAGGGTGGGATGATTTGGGAGAATGGCATTGAAACATTTATAATATCATATGTGAAACAAATTGCCAGTCCAGGTTTGATGCATGATACCGGATGCTTGGGGCTGGTGCACTGGGACGACACAGAAGGATGGTACGCGGAGGGAGGTGGGAGGGGGGTTCAGGATGGGGAACACGTGTGTACCTGTGGCAAATTCATGTTGATGTATGGCAAAACCAATACAATATTGTAAAGTAATTAACCTCCAATTAAAATAATTACATCTATATTTTAAAAGTTATGGTCTTTATTTTTATATTCTATATGTCTAGTGTATTTGCTGATAATTGTGTTTTTAAGTTATAATTTTTGGATATCTCGCCAGAAGCAGTGTGCACCAAATGTACTATAAATCTTAACTGTTCCACTGAATAAAGGATTATTTTTGGAGCAAGCTAATTTCTCAAATTAAACAATTTATCATTAAGAAAACCATTATTAAATGAAATAATTCCATACCAGGTACAATACAATTTTCATTAGCCCAATAATAGGTATAAAATATGCATTAAAAATAGTGTATGGAAGTGACTTAAAAGATCTAGAGACTAACCATAACCCAGAAACTAGGCAAAGGTGAGACACTGATGCTATTTCTGTATAAGTAAAAGTACACAGAAGTAGCTCTGGCAATCATATTTACTGAAAATTTCAGAGTTGTTTCTTCAGAGGGGCTTTCTAAACACCTCATAGTATATTTCAGAGGAAATTTATGAATCAAGCAAAGAAATAAAAATTCAAAACACTGAACAATTTTTTGGTAGTTTTTCTGTTGACCTCTACAGAATATTGCCATCTGGTTCTTTTTGTCTCATTTAAAATTCTTTCCTTATAAAGCTCCTGACATCTTTTCTCATTCAAAAAAACAAAGTTCATATGTATAGTGTCTGTTATGACAAGTATAGTTAAAAGCAAGACCAATTATTTCATACAAGAAAATAATAAGCAAATATAATACATATATACGCACATACAACATATATACGCACAGGAACATATGTACATATATGCATATTTTCCCTTCATCCTTAAGGGTTCTATATTTTAATTTAGAAGCAGTCCTTTCAGACTTTAGCTAGTGCCGTTATTGAAAGTCTGATTAGGTATTATCCTGATTTGCTTTTTATTATAATATAGATTTATTATTTAACAAGTTAAAGAAATGATTTCTTTAAAAGATGTTAAGAAAATGATATTTCTTCACCATGCTTTAAAATATTAGTTTTCATTTTGCCTCAGAATAAGATATTTTATTCATTGGCAAAATTCCCAGTCCAGTAATATAAAGGGAATAAATTATGTACATTTGGATGGCACTTTGGTGGATTCTTAATTAAGAAATGGTAACCATCATCTAAAGGGACAAATTTTATTTAGCAAGCAAAAGAACAGATCCATTAACCCCCATAAATTCCAATTTTTAGCACTAGAGATGAATTTTAAATTAGTGTTAATTTTTATTATTGTTTAAAAGAACTAACCTTAGGATATTGATTAAGTATTAAGTATAAAGAATGAATGAAATAT
This sequence comes from Budorcas taxicolor, assembly GCF_023091745.1. NCBI lineage: Eukaryota > Metazoa > Chordata > Mammalia > Artiodactyla > Bovidae > Budorcas > Budorcas taxicolor. The sequence goes on along the minus strand of NC_068929.1, from coordinate 47,782,440 downwards.
CCTTAGTATATAGGTATAACATATTTTGAACATATAAGTATGAAGTGTGAATACAGTCATTATTTTGAATGTTTTGTTATTAAAGAAACAATGGATTCCTAGCATTTTGAAGCAGTTTAACACACTGTAGTTTTTAACAGAGCTAGTTATTGATCAGACAAGAATTTCTTTAAAGTTCATCTGAATATTCATAGGTGTAGATAGTTTGATTGGATATTCTCTGATGATAAAAAAGCACCTTAAAATCAGTGGAATATATTACAAATTTACTCTATAGATTTTTTTTTTGAAATTGATATACTTATGTTTTTGAACAGAGAGAACACAAAGCAACAAGAAGGTCCATTTATAAATGGGGAAGGAAGGGAGTAGTCAGTTAGATATTTTATACATGCTATATATCAAGATAGAAATAAAAATAGGGTAGATCTCGATATTTTACTAAAATAACAATGGTTAAAATATTTATGTAGTAAACATATACAGATAAAAACTTCAACATAATAACAAGCATTTCTTGGAATTTTAAAAGATAACTCTTTACAAGTAATATTTTCTCAATTTGTCCTACCCTCTCCTTCCCCCACTGTGTCTGCATGTCCATTCTCTACATATGTGTCTCCATTCTTTCCATGGTGGTAGGTTCATTGGTACAATTTTTATAGATTCCATATATGCATTGATGTATGATATTTCTGTTTCTGATTTACTGCACTATTTATAATAGGCTCTAGGTTCATTCACCTCCTTAGAACTGACTCAAATTCTTTCCTTTTTATGACTGAGAAATATTTCATTATATATATGTACCAAGCTTCTTTATCCATTCATCTCTCAGTGGACATCTGGGTTGCTTCCAAGTCTGGGTTATTGTAAATAGTGCTGCAATGAACATTGAGTTACATGTGTCTTTTTTCAATTATGGTTTCCTCAGGGTATGTGACCCATAGTGGGATTGCTGGGTCTTTCCTAGTTTGTTAAGGAATCTCCAAACTGTTCTCCATAGTGGCTGTATCAATTTACATTCCCGCCAGTGGTTCAGTAGGATTCCCTTTTCTGAACATCCTCTCCAATATTTGCTCTTTATAGTTTTTTTGATGATGGCTATTCAGATTGAGTGAGGTTATACCCCTTGTAGTTTTGATTTGAATTTCTCAGACAATGAGTGATGCCGATCATCTTTTCATGTGGTTACTGGCCATCTATATGTTTTCCAGTGGGAAGCAGCTGTATAACACAGCGATCACAGCCTCGCATTTTGTGATGACCTGAAGGGTGGAATGGGAGAGGGAGGAAGACTCAAGAGGGAGGGGATATATACACACATATAGTTATGACTTATTTGCATTGTTGTACAGCAGAAACAGCACAATATTGTAAAGCAGTTATTCTCCAATTAAAAAATAAATACAGAAATAAAAAGTAATATTTTCAAAGTGAAAATCAAATGAGTATTCAAGCCAGCCTGTGAAGCGATTTGCTTGTTTTTGTGTAGAATTCTTTCACCTTTCAATATGTTAACAAAGATGTGATGAATATTTAAGAAACTGATGATATTATGAAAGTGGTACAACATATATAACAAACACTGACCTTTGATTTATAAGCAAAGATGGCTACTTAATGATTTAGTAGCAATACTATCTATCACTATCAGGGTAAAAGGTAAGAAAATGCCAATAAAAATCAGTTGTATTTGATTTTTGCCTTATTAAGGAAAAGTATATTGGCTTATAAAGACACAGTATACTTAAAAATGTAACCTCTAATACTATATTCCCAAAACATTTAAGAGAGAGTATTTAAATAATTCAACTATATATGTTATACGTGGCTAGTTAGAACATTGAAAAAAAAGAAGATTGATTTAAATTAAGCTATTTGTCTCTTATTGCTGCATGATTTCTTTATCTCTCAAAGATCAGACTGATGCTCAAACAGTATTTCTGCATTATAATATAGACCAGATTGTCCCAATTTCTCTGAAAAGAATATTATTTCAATAATTAAGTTATTTTCTAAGAATAAATAGTTTTTGTCATAGTGTGTTGTTGTTGTTGTTCTGTCGCTAAGTTATGTCTGACTGTCTGTGACCCCAAAGACTGCAGCACGCCAGGCTTCACAGTCCTTCACCATCTCCCAGAGTGTGCTGAAACTCATGTCCATGGAGTCAGTGATGCCATCCAACCATTTCATCCTCTGCTACCCTCTTCTTCTTTTGCCTTCAATCTTTCCCAGCATCAGGGTCTTTTCCAATCAGTGGGTTCTTCTCATCAGGTAACCAAAGTATTGGAGCTTCAGTTCAGCATCAGCACTTCCAAAGAATATTCAGGATTGATTTCTTTAAAATTGACTGGTTTGATCTCCTTACAGTCCAAAGGACTCTCAAGAGTCTTCTCCAGCACCACAATTCAGAAGCATCAATTCTTTCGTGCTCAGCCTTCTTTATGGTCCAGCACTCATACCTATACATGACCAGTGGAAAAACCATAATTTTAATTATATGGACCTTTGTTGGCAAAGTGATGTCTCTGCTTTTTAATATACTGTCGAGATTTGTCATAGCTTTCCTTCCAAGGAGCAAGTGTCTTTTAATTCCAAGGCTGCAGTCCCCATCCTCAGTGATTTTAGAGCCCAAGAAAATAAAATCTGTCACTGTTTCCATTTTTCCCCTTATATTTACCAGAGGCAAATAAGGGCCAGAGACCATGATCTTAGCTTTTTTAATGTTGAATTTTAAGCCAGCTGTTTTATTCTCCTTTTTCACCCTCATAAAGAGACTCTTTACTTCGTCTTCACTTTAGCTTTTTTCAAACTCTGAAAAATGCATATTTATGCTTTATAGAGTTACTGAATCAATTCTGTGTGTTGATTTTCAGGATCTTTCAGGGAAATAATTTTTTTAAACTAAAGTTACTCTGCATTTAATGCTGCCAGCATTATTTGAGATGTTTACCACGATGTACCAATATCCAATTTTATAATGACTTTAAATAATTTATCATATTAATTGGCACAAATTAAATTTCTCATTAACTAAACTATAGTTAGTTCATATTTTGATACCTCTTTTAAAAGTAAAAAGAAATTTGTAAGTCATAACTACAAACTAGACATTTGGTTTCAATCATGCTAAAAGTCATTGGTTAGAATTTTATTTCCACTTTTTGCATAGAAACAATTTGTTATAATTTCATAGATAATATTTAAATATCTAACTCTATTTTAGTAATATTTATCATTGCCACTTATTCCATAATTTGTGTTTGATAATGTTTAACAGTATTCACTGAGTAGTAAATATCTTTTTTGTACTGATGTAGTAGCCTTATTTCACTGACACTCTCAGGTAATAGTTTACCCCATTTTAGACTCAAAGAACAGTTTCCTTTTCTCAGGTCTTATAAGGGATTGCTCTATCTTACCTGTCACTTATTATTGATGAGGAAAGGGCTCTCAGTTTCATTGCTACTCTTTTGTAGATAACTTACACTATTAAACTATTTTTTCAGATTTTCTCTTCCATATCTAATATTTTCAATTTCATTATTTTCTTTCTCTTATTTATTTATGGATTTATTTTATTTATCTTATGAAGTGGATTTATCTTATTTATCCTATGAAGTAATTAGTGTCAACTTTTAAGGTAAGATTCATGTCTTTCAATTAGATTAACAATTGCTAGATCTAAGTTTTTTTCTCTAACATATTCTTAATTATCTTTATCTGAAATAATCAATAGGCACAAATTGATGCCTCTTAAAATAGCATATGGGCTTCCCAGGTGGCCAAGTGGTGAAGAATCTGCCTACCAGTGCAGGAAACTGAAGAGATGCAGGTTCAATTCCTGCATCAGAAGGATCCCTAGAGTAGGAATGGCAACCCACTCCAGTATTTTTGCCTGGAAAATTCCATAGACAGAGGTGCCTGTGGGAATACAGTCCATGGAGTCACAAATAGTTGGACATGACTGAGCACACACACATAAACTAGCATACTGTGTTTCTTAATAGCTTTTTCATAGTTTTCTTCTCCGTAGAGAGTGATGTGGTCCTTAGTCCTAAAGTCTAATTGACTAAAATACCCTAAGAATTTGTCCAGTCTGTAGTTTACAATAAGTAGGCTTTTTTTTTTTTTTTACTCCAGTAACTATGTATTTAACTTCTGTATGTTCGTTTTTAATGTACATGCTTATCTAATCTTCTACTTTTAAATCACACACTCTGGTGAGTTATAGGGAATTATACGAATACTATTACTTTCTTGTACCTGAGTTAATTAATCATAGTTTTTGTACTTATCTACCTTGTTTGGATATAAATCTGCTTTTTGAATTTGTTACATATTATTACTACAAATTATTGTATTTTCATGAAAGCAACACTAGCTATTCTAATAAATAGACCCTAATTTATAACATTATAAAGGACCAGAGATCAAATTACCAACATCTGCTGGATCATTGATAAAGCAAGAGAGTTCCAGAAAAACATCTATTTCTGCTTTATTGACTATGCCAAAGCCTTTGACTGTGTGGATCACAATAAACTGTGGAAAATTCTGAAAGAGATGGGAACACCAGACCACCTGGCCTGCCTATTGAGAAACCTATATGTCAGGAAGCAACAGTTAGAACTGGACATGGAACAACAGACTGGTTCCAAATAGGAAAAGGAGTGCATCAAGGCTGTATATTGTCACCCTGCTTATTTAACTTCTATGCAGAGTACATCATGAGAAATGTTGGGCTGGAAGAAGCACAAGCTGGAATCAAGATTGCCGGGAGAAATATCAATAGCCTCAGATATGCAGATGACAACACCCTTATGGCAGAAAGTGAAGAAGAACTAAAGAGCTTCTTGATGAAAGTGAAAGAGGAGAGTGAAAAAATTGACTTAAAGCTCAACATTCAGAAAACTAAGATCATGGCATCCAGTCCCATCACTTCATGGCAAATAGATGGGGAAACAGTGGAAACAGTGGCTGACTTTATTTTGGAGGGCTCCCAAATCACTGCAGATGGTGATTGTAGCCATGAAATTGAAAGACGCTTACTCCTTGGAAGGAAAGTTATGACCAACCTAGAAGGCATGTTAAGAAGCAGAGACATTACTTTGTCAACAAAGGTCTGTCTAGTTAAGACTATGGTTTTTCCAGTGGTCGTGTACAGTGAGAGTTGGACTATAAAGAAAGCTGAGAGCCAAAGAATTAATGCTTTTGAACAATGGTGTTGGAGAAGACTCCTGAGAGTCCCTTGGACTGCAAGGAGATCCAACCAGTCCATCCTAAAAGAGATCAGTCCTGGGTGTTGATTGGAAGGACTGATGTTGAAGCTGAAACTCCAATACCTTGGCCACCTGATGTGAAGAGCTGACTCATTTGAAAACACCCTGATGCTGGGAAAGATTGAGGGCAGGAGAAGGGGACGACAGAGGATGAGATGGTTGGATAGCATCACCAACTCAGTGGACCTGGGTTTGCTTGAACTCTGGGAGTTGATGTTGGACCAGGAGGCCTCGCGTGCTGCAGTTCATGGTGTCACAAAGAGTCTGAACTGAACTGAACTGAATTTATAACAGCTCAAAGGCACCAGGAATTATGATTTCTTTTTGCTAATAACAGTAAAGCAAAAATGGCAGTTCTGAATGGTAGATATCCTAATCTCCTTCCACCTTGTTGTACCTTTATCAATAAGAGCCTCAGAATTTTTTTTTTTTAATGCAGAAGGCAGAAGAGAAAAGAGATCATATGTGAAAAGTACATCCGCAGTTTAGAATCTTACACTAAATGAAAATTAACTCATCACTTCACATTCCAATGAGGGAAAAAAGTTCCATGGCCACCCATAGATTCAAGATCCCCTGGAGTAGGAAATGGCAATCAGCTCCCTGTACTCTTGCCTGGAAAATTCCATGGACAGAGGAACCTGGCAGGCTACAGACCATGGAGTCAAAAAGAGTTGGACATGACTGAGCACACACACACAGAGGCAGGTAGAACCTGGTCCAGCAGCTGCTTTCCAGTAATAGTCACAGGTCTCTACCATGGACAGAAAGGTAAAAATTTACTGGTCTAACCATTTCTTCCAACTCACTTTTATTTTTTTTCTTTCGTGTACTTTGGACATATAGTTTGTAGGTTTACCCTGAATCTCTGAGTGGAAACTGTCTCTCTTTTCTCTCTCTGTCCCTTGTTCCCTCCCTCCCCCTTTCCCTTCATTCCCCTTAGTAGTTGGTGTTGTGATTGTTTCATCCTGACACGAAGACCCCCAAATATTCCATAGCTCATATAGTCATGACAAAGATCATGGCACCCAGTCCCATCACTTCATGGCAAATAGATGGGGAAACAATGAAAAAGTAACAGACTTTACTTTCTTTGGCCCCAGAATCACTGCAGATGGTGACTGCAGTCATGAAATTAAAAGATACTTGTTCCTTGGCAGAAAAGATATGATGAAGCTAGACAGTTTATTACAAAGCAGAGACATTACTTTGCCAACAGAGGTCTGTCTAGTCAAAGCTGTGGTTTTTCCACTAGTCATGTATGGATGAGAGAGCTGGACCATAAAGAAGTCTGAACACTGTAGAATGATGATTTTGAACTGTGGTGTTGGAGAAGACTCTTGAGAGTCCCTTGGACTGCAAAGAAATCAAATCAGTCAATCCTAAAGGAAATCACTCCTGAATATTTATTGGAAGGAATGATGCTAAAGCTGAAGCTCCAATATTTTGGCCACCTGATGCAAAGAGCCAACTGGTTGGTAAAAACCCTGATGCTGGGAAAAATTGAAGGCAGGAGGATAAGGGGAATATAGAGGACGAGATGGTTGGATGGCATCACTGACTCAACAGACACGAGTTTGATCAAGCTCCAAGAGATGGTGAGGGACAGGGAAGCCTGGCATGCTATAGTCCATGGGGTCATAAAGAGTCTGACATGACTAAATGACTGAACAGTATCAACATATAGTCATAGATCAACCATCCTTCACTATGTTGGCTTTTGGACATTACAGTGATCAACTTTGTTTTAATGTGTTGCTCACATGAGGCTGAGTATACTTCTTAAACCCTGACTGTTTATCCTTAGTATAAAGTATTGCCACACGGAGAGTGTACAGGTAACATAACATTGTCACATTCCAATTTTCAAAAAGTTTAAAAATTTACTATATACAAATCTTTCACCTCCTTGGTTAAATTTATTCCTAGGTATATTATTTTTTTCGATGCAATTGCAAATGGCATTATTCTCTTAATTTCTCTTTCTGATAGTTTGTTGTTAGTGTATAGAACACAAGTTTTTGTATACTGATTTCATATCCTCCAAGTTCTAACAGTTTTCTGATGGGGGTTTTTTTTTTTTCACATAATATCATATCATCTGCAAAAAGTGACAGCTTTGCATCTTTATTTTCAGTTTGGATGTCTTCTATATTTTTTTGTTGCCTAATTACTTTGGTTAGGTCTTCCAATAATATGTTGAATAAAATTGTCATTTTTGTCTTGTTCCTGATCTTCGAGGAAAAGACTTTGGTTTTTTACGGTTGAGTATGAATTAGCTGTAGGCTTGTCTTATATGGTGTACATTATGTTGAGGTACATACTATCTAAACCTGCTCCCTTGAGAGAATTTATCTATCATAAATGTACATTGAATCTTGTCGAGTGTATTTTCTTTATCCTCAAATTAAAAAAAAAATAAAGCAAAAAATATTAAAGCACTTGTTCTGACCTAGACTAGTGATCCGTCTAGTCAAGGCTATGGTTTTTCCAGTGGTCATGTACGGATGTGAGAGTTGGACTGTGAAGAAAGCTGAGCGCCAAAGAATTAGTGCTTTTGAACTGTGGGGTGGGAGAAGACTCTTGAGAGTCCCTTGGACTGCAAGGAGATCCAACCAGTCCATTCTGAAGGAGATCAGCCCTGGGTGTTCTTTGGAAGGAATGATGCTGAAGCTGAAACTCCAATACTTTGGCCACCTGATGCGAAGAGCTGACTCATTGGAAAAGACTGTGATGCTGGGAGTGATTGGGGGCAGGAGGAAAATGGGACTGAACTGAACTGAGACTAGTGATATTACCCTCAGTTTTTCTACAGAATGACATTCTCACCCCTTGGTCCATTCCACAGCCAGTATTCCAGGATGCTAGCAAGATCAGTCTGAACTTTTTACTTTGAATTACTGTTTTGTTTTGTTTTTTTTTTTTTCCTGAGTGTCTTGTGACATTTATAGCTCTTGCTCTGGATTTAGAGTATTATGGATTTAAAGATAAAGTCCAGTCTTTCGTATTGCTAGATCACCTTTCTATGTCAGCTTATATTTCATTAATCATATTTGATGCTAATCAATTTTACAGATTCTTTTTTGACTTTTGTCATTTTCTAATCTATGTATTTATTAAGGTCTTAAAAATTGGATACAGGATGCTTGGGGCTGGTGCACTGGGATGACCCAGAGGGATGATACAGGGAGGGAGGTGGGAGGGGGGTTCAGGATGGGGAACACGTGACACCCGTGGTGGATTCATGTTGATGTATGGCAAAACCAATACAATATTGTAAAGTAATTAACCTCCAATCAAATAAATTTATATTAAAAAATAACCATATTTGATGTGAATATTTCTGGTTGCTTTAGTGCTTCCAAATATTTCTAATGTTTATGTGGAAGAGTAGATAAAAGCACACTATTAATAATATGTATCTTTATCTGATTCATTTTACATAATCCCTATGTGTCCTTTTTTGTTTTGTTTTGTTTTTGTCAGCTTATTTTGTTTGAGGTTTTGGGGGTTTTGTTTGTTTTTGCTATGTTTGTATACACTGCTTCAGTTCAGTCCAGTTTAGTCATTCAGTCGTGTCCGACTCTTTGTGACCTCATGAATTGCAGCACGCCAGGCTTTCCTGTCCATCACCAACTCGCAGAGTTCACTCAAACTCATGTCCATCGAGTCGGTGATGCCATCCAGCCATCTCATCCTTGTTTTCCCCTTCTCCTCCTGCCCCCAGTCCCTCCTAGGATCAGAGTCTTTTCCAATGAGTTAACTCTTTGCATCAGGTGCTTAGTATCTGGGAATTAAGTCCATAGGGATAGGAAGGAACTAAGGAACTATCAAAACTTTAGAACAAGCACAAGAAAAGTGACCCATAAAAAAATGACCTGATTTTTACAGTTATAACCTCCAGATAATTTGAAGTGAAGGGGACCTTATCTTTTTAAAACAAAGTTAAAGTAATCTGAGAGTCTTTCCTAAGAAGTCTAGGACTTTGCACCACAGTTAGTAAATTGATCCATGGCTGCTTTGTTTCTCTGGATTTGAGAACTCAGAGAGCTTACTCTTGCCTAAGGAATAGATTTATGCTCATTTCTCCTTTCTCCTAAAGCAAAACGAATGATAATGACAGAAATTGCTCCCATGGCTCCCTCTGACTGTCTTTAAGGTATATTTCAAGAAAAATTGCTTTTCCCCATCCTGATTTAAACTTCATGTTACCCAATGATTCTTAGTCATTCATGAAATTTAAGCAGTTTCTGAAGTTTAAATTAAAATTGTAAGATAATTTAATAATTAAAAATAAAACCACCTGTAACAACTCTGTTTTGACAAAATAGTTTTCACTTTTGCATGATTTCACATGCTGGCATCACTTCTCTTTTTTTCAAATAAGATTAAAAGAGTATGTATGAAAAAATAATTTCCCATCATAACCAACACCTTCATAATAGTTTTTCTCAGTATTTATATTTCTAATTTCTATCAAGACATATCTTATGCCATGATGGCCTTCAGACTAATATTTCCATGTGAGGTTACAGTCAACAATGGTTTCATACAAAATGATTCCAATTCCCATTCTGACTTAAATATATACTTCAATCTCACTTGTTTTTGGAAATTGAAAGTATAATACCTACTTGATGAAGTAAGTATAAATTTAAGAATATTTTGTTTTCTAACTCACACAATTCTACAAAAGGAACAACTAAAGATAAATTTCAGTTGTCATATTCATGCTAGTGCTGCTAAGTCACTTCAGTCGTGTCTGACTCTGTGCAACCCCATAGACGGCAGCCTACCAGGCTCCCCCATCCCTGGGATTCTCCAGGCAAGAACACTGGAGTGGGTTGCCATTTCCTTCTCCAATGCATGAAAGTGAAAAGTGAAAATGGAGTCGCTCAGTCATGTCCGACTCCTCACGACCCTATGGACTGCAGCCCACCAGGCTTCTCTGCCCATGGGATTTTCCAGGCAAGAGTACTAGAGTGGGGTGCCATTGCCTTCTCCGTGTCATATTCATAATTTCATATATTTTCTGACAAAATAAATGTAAATATACATTTCAGATCTTAAAATAAATGGAAGGAATACATATTTTATGTGCTGCTAGCTGTCTAAGGTAAATAGACTTCATGTTTAATATATCTACTCAATATTTAGGAAGTTTTTCTTGATGTAGTAAATTATTATTTAAAATCTTGGATTATCTTTCATACCACAAAGATTCTGATTAATCATAGTCAAATTTTTATAAGTAAAAATTTTGCCATTATGTATTTTATTTTGTACAAAATATAAGAAGTATTATTTTCCTGATGAAACACATATTGTTGAAATATATATACAAATATTTGTTTATATTTTTTATACATACACTCCCATTTTTATTTTATGTGTATATTGGAAAATTCAGTAAATGTAATAAAATTAATATACATTTGATAATATTATATCAAACTTAGATCTGACTTTCTAGTGTCTGAGATACTGACACTTATTTATTATTTTGTTTGCTTCCTTTTTAATTTTTTTTCCATTATTTAACCTGTTATATCATTCAGCTAAATACACTATTTTGAAAAGGAAACTTTCACTATCAACCTTCACAAGTAATATAAAGATGATATGTTGTGGCTTTTTTTAATGTATTTATTTTGATTATAAAATAATGCATGGAAATGCTGGAAAAACTGGCAGGAGATAAACATCTAAAAATAATCTGTAATTCACTTCCAGACAATAACATTTTCATTATGTTTCTTTCCAGGTTATTTTATATTTATATTCACATATAAATAAATATTCAGTGCAATCATGAATTTATGTAACTTGCATTTCCCTTGATTTTGAGAACTTGTACATTATTCCATTATGGTAAGCCCCCTATTTTACTTGGCTAATCTCTTACTGTTTCTAAATTGCAGTTTTTGAATATAACTTTAGAAATTACTGGTAGTACTTGCTTCCTTAGAAAAAATAAATTTCAGGTTGCTGATTATCTCAAAATATATATTTTATGCACTTTGAAAATATATTACCAAATTATGCAGTGGAAATTTTCCATAAATTTATATTTCAAAAATATACATCAGAATCAATAATATGCTGCTTTTTTATCAACACAATTAGAAATATATACTAGGTAGGTCACATGTTTTTCAATAATCATAGGGAGGGTGGTAGAAAAGCAATATGAAAAATTTTATGCATTTAAGAGACAAAGGCTGAGGGGATTTAGGAATCATATGGAAAAACATCTAATGACTATTAAGACCAAAAGTTTTCCCAAACTATAATAAATGTTCTACACTCCTCAGATTCCTCACTCTCTCCCTGACTTCTGGCCTGAAACATTCATTCTCCAGCATCAGAAATGTGAAATAAGGGCAGACAATAGCTCTCTGCTGAGTTACTTCCAAGTCTTGCCATGGGCTGAAGAGAGACACTTGCCCAGTGTCATTCCTCTTCCTAATGGCAATCCATGTGTGATAACTAGTTGATTTGACATTACGAAGGTCCATATCCTCTGCTCCACTTTGATACAACTCTGTGGGGCCATTCGGATTCTAGAGCTCCCTTTGAATAAGACCTTTGTTATAGTTCAACTTCTACTACTACCTAACCTTGCTTCTTTACTTACATAGAAATGTTAAGTCTGAGAATGTTTATAATAAAATTTCTGTATGTAAATTTCCATCTCAGAGTCCTTCTGGGTGAAACTGACTTGCAATTTGTATTGTAGTCTTGATAACATGAGTAGAAGAAAAAACATATTTCTTATTTTCTTTTCCCTATGTAACAATTAGAAAAAGATTGATTAATAATGAGGCTCCTTTATTCTTTAAAATTAAAGGTATCACTAAAAAGGGAAAATTGAACAGGAAATAATATAGAAAAAGAAAACTGAGGTGGTCAGTGGCTCCTGTACAAAAAACAATTAAACTGTGTCCACCTCCACTGAAGTTTTCCTCCATTACTCCCGATTAGCAATTTTTTGAACAATGCTTGGTGGTTTCACTATATATTTTCCACTTTGCAGGAATAGGGGGCCTGCTAAGGAAATTGGAATGAGGAAGAAAGTTTAGAGCTGATTTTCTCTGAAAATCAAAGTTTTTGGGGTCAACCTGAAGTGGAAAAATCTGTTCAAAAGCTTAAAATATGCTGGATAAGAATAAAATATGCAATATGCCTCAAATCTGAAGTGATTTGAGGACTTTTAACCTAAACACATTTTAAAATGTCAAAGACTAAGTCTACCAAGAAGCAAATGCAAAACATAGAGACCAGAATTGTGCAAGCCAGCCCTCAGGTCTAATCTCTAAGGAGAAGAAAACCAGTCTCAGACAAACTACATATGAAGTCAAGAATGGTTAGATATTTTCCTGGGAAGTATCTAGCTAGGTATGGATCTTCATGTTAAAAATCAGTAAGATTCAAAGAAATATGGCAAAAATTACAAAGAAAAATTTAAAAGGAAGGCGAAAAGGGAAGAATGACTTGCTAAAATTAAAGGCAAACATATTTTTAACTTCTCAGTTCAGTTCAGTCGCTCAGTCGTGTCCAACTCTTTGCGACCCCATGAATCGCAGCACGCCAGGCCTCCCTGTCCATCACCATCTTCTGGAGTTCACTCAGATTCACGTCCATTGAGTCTGTGATGCCATCCAGCCATCTCATCCTGGGTTGTCCTCTTCCCCTCTTGCCCCCAACCACCCCAGCATCAGAGTCTTTTCCAATGAGTCAACTCTTCACATGAGGTGGCCAAAGTACAGGAGCTCCACCTTTAGCATCATTCCTTCCAAAGCAATCCCAGGGCTGATCTCCTTCAGAATGGACTGGTTGTATCACCTTGCAGTCCAAGGGACCCTTGAGAGTCTTCTGCAACACCGCAGTTCAAATGCATCAATTCTTTGGTGCTCAGCCTTCTTCACAGTCCAACTCTCACATCCATACATGACCACAAGAAAAAACATAGCCTTGACTAGGTGGACCTTAGTCGGCAAAGTAATGTCTCTGCTTTTGAATATACTATCTACGTTGGTCATAACTTTTCTTCCAAGGAATAAGCGTCTTTTAATTTCATGGCTGCAATCACCATCTGCAGTGATTTGGGAGCCCCAAAAAATAAAGTCTGACACTGTTTCTACTGTTTCCCATCTATTTCCCATGAAGTGATGGGACTGGATGCCATGATCTTCGTTTTCTGAATGTTGAGCTTTAAGCCAACTTTTTCACTCTCTTCTGTAACTTTCATCAAGAGGCTTTTTAGCTCCTCTTCACTTTCTGCCATAAGCGTGGTGTTATCTGCATATCTGAGGTCCTGATATTTCTCCCAGCAATCTTGATTCCAGCTTGTGTTTCTTCCAGTCCAGCGTTTCTCATGATGTACACTGCATATAAGTTACATGAGCAGGGTGACAATATACAGCCTTGACGTACTCCTTTTCCTATTTGGAACCAGTCTGTTGTTCCATGTCCAGTTCTAAATGTTGCTTCCTGACCTGCATACAGATTTCTCAAGAGGCAGGTTAGGTGGTCTGGTGTTCCCATCTCTCAGAATTTTCCACAGTTTATTGTGATCTCCACAGTCAAAGGCTTTGGCATAGTCAATAAAGCAGAAATAGATGTTTTTCTGGAACTTTCTTGCTTTTTCCATGATCCAGCGGATGTTGGCAATTTGATCTCTGGTTCCTCTGCCTTTTCTAAAACCAGCTTGAACATCAGGGAGTTCATGGTTCACGTATTGCTGAAGTCTGGCTTGGAGAATTTTGAGCATTACTTTACTAGCATGTGAGATGAGTGCAATTGTGTGGTAGTTTGAATATTCTTTGGCATTGCCTTTCTTTGGGATTGGAGTGAAAACTGACCTTTTCCAGTCCTGTGGCCCCTGCTGAGTTTTCCAAACTTGCTGGCATATTGAGTGCAGCACTTTCACAGCATCATCTTTCAGGATTTGAAACAGCTCAACTGGAATTCCATCACCTCCACTAGCTATGTTCCTAGTGATGCTTTCGAAGGCCCACTTGACTTCACATTCCAAGATGTCTGGCTCTAGATTAGTGATCACATCATCATGATTATGTGGGTCGTGAAGATCTTTTTTGTATAGTTCTTCCATGTATTCTTGCCACCTCTTCTTAATGTCTTCTGCTTCTTTTAGGTCCATACCATTTCTGTCCTTCATCGAGCCCATCTTTGCATGAAATATTTCCTTGATATCTTTAATTTTCTTGAAGAGACCTCTAGTCTTTCCCATTCTGTTCTTTTCCTCTATTTCTTTGTATTGATCGCTGAAGAAGGCTTTCTTATCTCTTCTTGCTATTCTTCGGAACTCTGCATTTGGATGCTTATATCTTTCCTTTTCTCCTTTGCTTTCTGCCTCTCTTCTTTCCACAGCTATTTGTAAGTCCTGCCCAGACAGCCATTTTGCTTTTTTGCATTTCTTTTCCATGGGGGTGGTCTTGATCCCTGTCTCCTGTACAATGTCACAAACCTCATTCCATAGTTCATCAGGCGCTCTATGTATCAGATCTAGACCCTTAAATCTATTTCTCACTTCCACTGTATACTCATAAGAAATTTGATTTAGGTCATACCTGAATGGCCTAGCGGTTTTCCGTACTTTCTTCAATTTAAGTCTGAATTTGGCAATAAGGAGTTCATGGTCTGAGCCACAGTCCACTCCCAGTCTTGTTTTTGTTGACTGTGTAGAGCTTCTCCATCTTTTGCTGCAAAGAATATAATCAGCCTGATTTTGGTGTTGACCATCTGGTGATGTCCATGTGTAGAGTCTTCTCTTGTGTTGTTGGAAGAGGGTGTTTGCTATGACCAGTGCATTTTC
This sequence comes from Budorcas taxicolor, assembly GCF_023091745.1. NCBI lineage: Eukaryota > Metazoa > Chordata > Mammalia > Artiodactyla > Bovidae > Budorcas > Budorcas taxicolor. The sequence goes on along the minus strand of NC_068929.1, from coordinate 47,767,317 downwards.
TTGGCAAAACTCTATTAGTCTTTGCCCTGCTTCATTCCGTATTACAAGGCCAAATTTGCCTGTTACTCCAGGTGTTTCTTGAATTCCCTCTTTTGCATCCCTATAATGAAAAGGACATCTTTTTTGGGTATTAGTTTTAAAAGATCTTGTAGGTCTTCATAAAACCATTCAACTTCAGTTTCTTCAGCATTACTGGTCAGGGCATAGACTTGGATAACTGTGATATTGAATGGTTTGCCTTGGAGACAAACGGAGATCATTCTGTCGTTTTTGAGATTGCATCCAAGTACTGCATTTTGGACTCTTTTGTTGACCATGATAGCTACTCCATTTCTTCTGAGGGATTCCTGCCCGCAGTAGTAGATGTAATGGTCATCTGAGTTAAATTCACCCATTCCAGTCCATTTTAGTTCACTAATTCCTAGAATGTCGACATTCACCCTTGCCATCTCTTGTTTCACCACTTCCAATTTGCCTTGATTCATGGACCTAACATTCCAGGTTCCTATGCAATATTGCTTTTTACAGCATTGGATCTTGCTTCTGTCACCAGTCACATCCACAACTGGGTATTGTTTTTGCTTTGGCTCCATCCCTTCATTCTTTCTGGAGTTATTTCTCCACTGATCTCCAGTAGCATATTGGGCACCTAATGACCTGGGGAGTTCCTCTTTTGGTATCCTATCATTTTGCCTTTTTCTACTGTTCATGGGGTTCTCAAGGCAAGAATACTGAAGTGGTTTGCCATTCCCTTCTCCAGTGGAACACATTCTCTCAGGCCTCTCCACCATGACCCGCCATGAGGAGCTATCCCACATTGAAGGTCAGGAACGGCGGCTGTAAGGAGATACCCCTCGTCCTAGGTAAGGAACAGTGGCTGTGCTTTGCTGGAGCAGCCATGAAGAGATACCCAACGCCAAGGTAAGGAACAGTGGCTGTGCTTTGCTGGAGCAGCCGTGAAGAGATACCCTACACGAAGGTAAGAGAAACCCATGTAAGATGATAAGTGTTGCAAGAGGGCATCAGAGGGCAGACACACTGAAACCATACTCACAGAAAACTAGTCAATCTAATCACACTAGGACCACAGCCTTGTCTAACTCAATTTTTAACTTCTAGGATAATAAAAAGTTTTACTCTCAGTGAAAAATAGTTATATTTAAAATACAAAGTTAAGATAAACAGATAATACTGAGGACAAAATTATTCTAGAAAAAACAATAGCGAAATAAAAATATAGTAGCAGATTATCTTGTATTAGTACTTGAAACAATAATCTGAAATAAAGATTGGGATAATCACTGAGAAATGAGAGAGAAAGTTAAGTAACAACCTCCTGAAGTAAAATAATTATTATTAACTACATGTTACAAAATATTAAGAAATGAATAACTGAAGCAGACAACTAAAAGCAAAAGTTATTTGTCAATAATTAATTGATTAAGATACAATTAACACTTCATATATTATGTTATGGCTATTGAAGCACCTCCAGAGTTGCATAATATTCAAGTAAGTTAAAGGCTTGAAATCAGAATGGTTTCAAACCTCCTGAAAGTCTTCAAGAATAATTTTTGTAGGGCAGTGAAAGAAATCCAGCCAACCTGTAATGCTGCTATAAAATCAAAATTATAAGGTCATTTTCCTACTTTATCTTAACTAACTACTCACATGGTCACACTTTAAATTGACTGCCAGCACTAGTAACTACCTTTTTCTGAAGTGCATATTTTAAGAATCCTGTAGAGAATTCCCTGCCAGTTCAGTGGTTAGAACTCCATGGTTCCACTGCTGGGGGCCTAGTTCAAACCCTAATCAGGGAATTAAGATTCCACAAGCTGAGCAGGATTGTCAAAAATAAATAAGTTAATTAATTAAAAAATATAAAAATTAATTCATGACAGAATCAAAACTAGGGGGAAAAAAGCCACTATATATATATATATATATATATATATATATATATATATATATATATGTATGTATATGAACCCTGTCTCTCAGATATCATATCTTTTCCCACCAAGTTGACTTATTCTAAGTGCTGCTGTACTCTGAGAGTCCTTTGACTGCACTGAGAACTCCAACCAGTTAATGCCACAGGTTTTCACTATGCAACAATTTGTTTTCTCACTTCCTTTATTAACAATACCATCCCCTAAAGTCTTATGCTATTCTCTCCATCTGACATATGAAAGTAGACAACCCTCACTACAGTTAATGATCTATTTTGAGTTCACACCTAAGTGTCTGAATATCACTAGGAAAAGAATATAACAATATTATATAGTCTCATCATATTTATGTATGCAAATCTTAAATGGGCACATGTATATATTAACTTACATGTATATATTAACTAACTTACATGTATATATTAACTTCACATTCCCATTTTCTGATATAACTCTTTTATATTTCATCTACCTGGCCCTGCATAACTCAGTAGAAAAATTTTACTAACATTTTGTTTTAAAAAGAAAGCAATTGGAAGAGAAAAACATCATACTTCTATTCTCATACTTCTAACAATGCTCCTTCTTCTGAACACTTATATTCTGACTTCACTTATATTACATAAGAAGTCCTTTACTTCTATCAAAGGTCTTGTAACTGAGCAGGATCCTATGGGACCTTCCTGGGACAAGATACCCCCAACCATGTCCTCTGCCTGCCTCTTGTTTATAAAAAAAGCTGTAGTCTCCCAGGGCTCCCATTAGTCACAAAAGGCTGACTCGTGAATTAATGATCTGAAGTAAACCTGCAGTGAAAAAAAAAAAAAAAAGAAGCAATTGAGCTAGGAGAACTAAGAATTTAAACAGCAAATTAGCCATGTGACAGTAATGGAACCTCTCTAAACTACCTAGATAACAATAACTGAGGCACAATCCTGTGTTGTTTTGCATATGCTAAACCACTACCAAATGGAAGAAGTTAATTGCGTGAAGACCATTAGTAAGTATCCTCCAGACCTACCTGTGACAAAGCCCTGTTATTTCACCATCAAACAATCAGAGAATTGTGCACAAGCTTAATCATGCATCCTGCAACTCTCCTCCCTCAGCTTGTCTTTTAAAATATTTCACTGAAAGTCCTCTGGGAATTTGGGTCCTTTGAGCAAGGTCACCCATTTTACTTGTATAGACCATGAAATAAGCCCTTCTCCCACTTTAAACTCTGATGTTTTGAGATGAGTGTCTTCACAGTGTGTTGGGCACATGAACTTGTGTTGGACAATAGTCTTTTGTTTCTAATCTGGTTGCTATACCCCTCCATCAACTCAAGTATCAACTCAATACTGCAGTTTTCTTCTCTCATCCTTTATCATCAATAATTATTTTTTTTTTAATTTATCACTTATAGAGTTTTACTATAAAAACCCTTATTGCAAAAAGATTCCTTTGCCCCAAACTTTCCCTCTCTGTATTCTCTTGAAAAAATTGTAACCTGAAAGAGGTGTCTATATTTATGTTTCTTTTAGTTACATGTACATTTTTTTCAAGTCATTTCATATGGACTTTTATGTTCATCTAATGTCTAAAAAGAATTTTAAAAGGACTTTGTAAGATGGATGAATATTAAATATATTTTGAGTTATTTATATATTAGATTATAAGGACTGTTACAATTGTTCTAATCTGTAACACTCGAAGAATAATGGTAACTAGATTATTAAGACTATAGATGAGAAAAATAAAATTTGTAATTGGATATCTCTACTTTTAATCTTTATACACACGAGAGAGAGAGAGAGAACATAATACATTCAGAGGGAATATTAGTAATCAGGTACTTATACAGGGAGTTTAAATGCCGGTGAATATCTGCCCAACCATTCAAGCAGGTAGAACTTGGAGAGTTTCTATTTCCACTCAAATATTTTAAAGATACGAGGTAGAGAACTGTATCAGCTATAGTTTCCAAGAGAAACACAATTAAGAAGATATGTATATGTGTATAAAGACAGATATTGCAGAATCTGCCTTCTGCAAGGTAGAGACCAAGGAATGCTGGTTGTTTAGTTCAGAGGCATAAGAACCAGAGAGGTGATGGCATATTTTCCAAGCCTATGTCTGAAAGTCCAAAAACCAGGAACATCAAAGGCAAGAGAAAAATCATTGTTCAGATCAATGAATCATGTGTATATATATATATATATATATATATATATAGAGAGAGAGAGAGAGAGAGAGAACAAATTATTTTTCTCCAAGTTTTTATTATATTATATCCAGGCTCTAAAGGGTTTTTATGATGCCCATTCATATGCAGAGGGAAATTTTGTTATCTCTGTCTACCAAATCAAATGCTAATCTCTTTTGTAAACATTATCCCAAATACACTCAGAAATAATCTTTAATCATGGTATCTGAACATCAGTGATACAGTCAAGTTGACACACAAAATTAACTATCACAAGATTTTATGTTTAAAAGGTTGAGCTATTATTTATTTTGATATTACATATATTAGTTTGATGTATGTTGTAACATATAGTCAGTCTCCAGTATGTCATTGGCTAAGCAAACTCTGTATGTGTGCTCAGTCATTCAGTCATTCCAACTCTTTGGTTCCTCATGAACTGTAGTCCATCAGGCTCCTCTGCCCATGGAATTTTCCAGGTAAGAATACTGGAGTGGGTTGCCACTCACTACTCCAGGGGATCTTCCTGACCCAAGGATTGAACCTGCATCTTCTGCATCTCCTGCACTGTCAGATGGATACTTTACCACTGCACCACCTGGGACGCATACCCATAGCATATAAAAGTACTAGTTAAAAAAGACTCGTTTGACTGATATTTACATTTGGAATTTGAATCTTTTATTCATTTAAAAAATTGATAGACCTATTAGTCATAGCCTGTCACTGAAAAGTGTTTACCTCCTAACATTTGACCAATGGACTTTCCCAATGGCTCAGCTGGTAAAGAATCCACCTGAAATGAAAGAGATACAGGGGGTGTGTGTTTGATCCCAGTGTTGAGAAGATCCTCTGAAGGAGGAAATGGCAACCCACACCAGTATTCTTGCCTGAAAAACATCCCAGACAGAGGAGCCAGAAAGGGTACAGTCCAAACTGTCATAAAGAGTCAGACATGACTGAGCAAGTAAGCATGCATGCATGTGTTTGACCAATCATTTTCCTATGTATAGAATTTGAAATATTCATGTCATAGCTTACTGTAAAGTGAAGTTGCTCAGTCGTGTTCAACTCTTTGTGACCCCATGGACTGTAGCTAACCATCTCCTCCATCCATAGGATTTTCCAGGCAAGAATACTGGAGTGGGTTGCCATTTCCTTCTCCTAGAGATCTTCCTGACCCAGAGATCAAACCTGGGTCTTCCGAGTTGCAGGGAGTCACATTACAATCTAAGCCACCAGGAAAGCTTACTGTAAAACACTTTTAAAGATAAATTTCAAAGCTAAGTGTTTATTTTTATTTTGTACAAATATAAGCACGTAACACACAAAAAAGATGTCCTTTGCATTATAGGGGACTGGAATGCAAAAGTAGGAAGTCAAGAAACACCTGGAGTAACAGGCAAATTTGGCCTTGGAATGCGGAATGAAGCAGGGCAAAGGCTAAGAGAGTTTTACCAAGAGAAGGCACTGGTCATAGCAAACACCCTCTTCCAACAACATAAGAGAAGACTCTACACATGGACATCACCAGATGGTCAACATCGAAATCAGATTGATTATATTCTTTGCAGCAAAAGATGGAGAAGCTCAATACAGTCAGCAAAAACAAGACCGGAAACTGACTGTGGCTCAGATCATGAACTCCTTAATGCCAAATTCAGACTTAAATTGAAGAAAATAGGGAAAACCACTAGACCATCCAGGTATGACCCAACTCAAATCCCTTATGAGTATACAGTGGAAGTGAGAAATGGATTTAAGGAACAAACTCTGATAGAATGCCTGATGAACTATGGAATGAGGTTTGTGACAGTGTACAGGAGACAGGGATCAAGACCACCCCCATGGAAAAGAAATGCAAAAAAGCAAAAGGGCTGTCTGGGGAGGCGTTACAAATAGCTGTGAAAATAAGAGAAGTGAAAAGCAAAGGAGAAAAGGAAAGATATAAACATCTGAATACAGAGTTCCAGAGAATAGCAAGGAGAAATAAGAAAACCTTCCTCAGTGATCAATGCAAAGAAATAGAGGAAAACAACAGAATGGGAAAGACTAGAGATCTCTTCAAGAAAATTAGAGATACCAAGGGAATATTTCATGCAAAGATGAGCTCAATAAAGGACAGAAATGGTATGGACCTAACAGAAGCAGAAGATATTAAGAAGAGGTGGCAAGAATACACGGAAGAACTGTACAAAAAAGAGCTTCATGACCAAGGTAATAATGATGGTGTGATCACTTACCCAGACATCCTGGGATGTGAAGTCAAGTGGGCCTTAGAAAGCATCACTATGAACAAAGCTAGTGGAGGTGATGGAATTCCAGTTGAGCTATTTCAAATCCTGAAAGATGATGCTATGAAAGTGCTGCACTCAATATGCCAGCAAATTTGGAAAACTCAGCAGTGGCCACAGGACTGGAAAAGGTCAGTTTTCATCTCAAAGAAAGGCAATGCCAAAGGATGCTCAAACTACCACACAACTGCACTCATCTCACATGCTAGTAAAGTAATGCTCAACATTCTCCAAGCCAGGCTTCAGCAATACATGAACCGTGAAATTCCAGATGTTCAAGCTGGTTTTAGAAAAGGCAGAGGAACCAGAGATCAAATTGGCAATATCTGCTGGATCACTGAAAAAGCAAGAGAGTTCCAGAAAAATATCTATTTCTGCTTTATTGACTATGCCAAAGCCTTTGACTGTGTGGATCACAATAAACTGTGGAAAATTCTGGAAGAGATGGGAACACCAGACCACCTGATCTGCTTCTTGAGAAACCTATATGCAGCTCAGGAAGCAACAGCTAGAACTGAACATGGAACAACAGACTGGTTTCAAATAGGAAAAGAAGTACGTCAAGGCTGTATATTGTCACCCTGCTTATGTAACTTATATGCAGAGTACATCATGAGAAATGTTGGGCTGGAGGAAGCACAAGCTGGTATCAAGATTGCCGGGAGAAATATCAATAACCTCAGATATGCAGATGATAACACCCTTATGGCAGTAAATGAAGAGGAACTAAAAAGCCTCTTAATGAAAGTGAAAGAGGAGAGTGAAAACTTTGGCTTAAAGCTCAACATTCAGAAAACTAAGCTCATAGCATCTGGTCCCATCACTTCATGGGAAATAGATGGGGAAACAGTGGAAACAGTGTCAGACTTATTTTTGGGGGCTCCCAAATCACTGCAGATGATTATTGCAGCCATGAAATTAAAAGACGCTTACTCCTTGGAAGGAAAGCTATGACCAAACTAGATAGCATATTGAAAAGCAGAGACATTACTTTGCCATCAAAGGTCCGTCTAGTCAAGGCTATGGTTTCTCCTGTGGTCATGTATGGATGTGAGAGTTGGACTGTGAAGAAAGCTGAGCACCGAAGAATTGATGGGTTTGAACTGTGGTGTTGGAGAAGACTGTTGAGAGCCCCTTGGACTGCAAGGAGATCCAACCAGTCCATCTTAAAAGAGATCAGTCCTGGGTGTTCATTGGAAGGACTGATGCTGAAGCTGAAGCTCCAGTACTTTGGCCACCTCATGCGAAGAGTTGACTCATTGAAAAAGACCCTGATTCTGGGAAGCATTAGAGGCAGGAGGAGAAGGGGACGACAGAGGATAGGATGGCTGGATGGCATCACCAACTCGATGGACGTGAGTTTGAGCGAACTTCGGGAGATGGTGATGGACAGGGAGGCCTGGCGTGCTGTGATTCATGGGTCACAAAGTGTCAGACATGACTGAGCAAGTGAACTAAACTGATCTGAAGCACGTACAATGTATATGTGTGTATATATATATATATGTATATATATATGTATATGTGCATAGATATATAAAACAAATATAAAACTTTATATAAATAGATACAAAAATTTTAGATAACATCAAAAAAGTTCATATAATTAATGTAGAATTATTTTGCTTGCATATAAGTTTCTAGTCAATAGGGTTCACAGGCAAATTGTTTCCAATATATTTAAATAATTTTTCACCCTTCCAATACCATGCCTGTTGGCATCTAATTTTGCTGTCGATTTTACTATGAACTAATGTGTGCATCTGAACCTTAACTTTGAACTTGGCCAAGTGGTGAAACCCATGGTGATGAAAGTGTACTGATTTTGAGCTTAGGCCTAAAAAAAAACCCTCACCAATTTCAGTTTCCCCCTTGCAGCAAGCAATTCCATCTCCATGTGAAATAAGTCCCACGTAGCTCTGTTATCTCAAGAGAATGAGATCTAGTGTAACATTGGTCAGTTTTCCCTGGCTTTCTGGTAGAAATGTGAGCAAGTCTCCCCGAGATGCACAGACTGCTTAGAGCAGCCCAGTGTAGAACAGCTGATGTCAAGCTGACCTACAAGATAGACGCATGAGCAATAATATATTATTGTTTAAAGCCACCAACTTTTTATTGAGGATTCTAGGCAATATAGTTGCAGTGTAGGTGGATTTGCAATGATTGATCTGAACATACTCTGATAGTCAAGAAGACCTAAAAGTAAAAGAAATCACCAAATGATAACAGGATATACACCTGATTAAATGTTGTAAAGAATATTTAACAATAAACATTAGAAGACTAACTTTACCTGAGTGTGCCAATCATAGTTGCATACAGCCTTATGTGAGGTACACTCACTTCATGCCTGAAAAAAATTATGAAATTTAACACCAAGTCCTTTATCTGTGAAATTGCCTAGCAGAAAACAGAGAGTTCTCATATTTGAGAAATATACAAAAAATTCACTGGCCTATTGTCAATTTTCTTATAGATACAATATAATTTCTGGACCAGTTACTTTCCCCTTATTTTCCCTACAGTGGTTATTAAGAATACAAAGAATGGCAAGGAATATAAGAATCAACATGAAGATATTTCCTTACACCCAAGTTCCACCAGGCCTGAGGCAACTTTGTAAGGAAAAAACACTTCACCTTTTGGCCAAAGAGTAAAGAAGATATAACATTATTAGCACACCACTGCATCATCCTCCAAATAGCTATCTAATAGCCTGATTGGTACATCTTTTGTTTCATATATTTTAAATGGTGTAGTGAATTTAAATTTATAAAGTGAATTAAGAAAAGGAGAAAAAATAATCTTTTGGTGGAGCTAGTTGTATTGAACTTTGCTAGACTGTTAAATCCATAGAAATATGCCCTGGTGAATCTAGAACTATGGGTGTTCTGAATGTTAGTAAGAAATCCTTCAAGATGCTAACAGTACTATAAATAATTGTCTTTCCAGCTGTGATATTGTATTAAATAAGCAGTATAGAAAGAGATATTTAAGACTTTTGTACATTTGGCTATGGTCTTTCTGAAGATTTCAGTCTTCCCTAGTGGCTCAGACGGTAAAGCATCTGCCTACAATGCGGGAGACCTGGGTTCGATCCCTGGGTCGTGAGCATCCCCTGGAGAAGGCAATGGCACCCCACTCCAGTACTCTTGCCTGGAGAATCCCATGGACGGGGGAGCCTGGTAGGCTACAGTCCACGGGGTTGCAAAGAGTGGGACACGACTGAGCGACTTCACTTTCACTTTCACTTTCTGAAGCTTTACTGTGCCATATATCACCCAAATAAAACATTGATCTCTCCCAACAATGTCTTTCCAGTTTACTCATAATTATTTATCTAATTCAATTCTAGAATTGAACAGTTTTTATACATTACGACTCAACTCATAAAATATACCAGGCTGTCATGTTTTTACTGTTCAAATTAGAAAATTAAGGAAATCAAGATGCTATCATTAAGTAAACTCATAAAGATTTCTGGTTTTTTTTTAATTATAGGTCAATATTTTTACATACATTCATATTTTTCTCCTTATACTCCAAGTTTCACACAAATTGAAATACTTAAAATTCTGGCTGTGATCCCTCATAGAATGGAAAAAAAAAAAACTATGTCAAATCTATCAACACATATAATGCATTGTAAACAAGGAGAGAGGCACATATAGGAACTACTTTGTTTATTGTTGTGTTAGCATGCTAATGGATTTTATGGCTTGTGATCATTTAAAAACATTCAATGATCTTGTAAAGAATATATGCAGAAATTCATGAGTGGTTTTTTTTTTTTTTTTTAAGAGCAGATTAAATGAATGCCTTTTAAAACTGTAACCTTCAAATACCTGGAGTATTATAACCAGCTGCTGTTCATTTCCACTGAGAATAGAAGACATGGAGATATGTTTAAAACGCAGCAGGAGTGATTTAGATTGGACAACAGGAAGATACACTTGACAGAAATTCATACTGGACCATAAAAAGATTACCAGGGGAGATTTGTAAACTCCTTTTCCACGCAGGTCTTTGCAAATAAATTAGATTCTACAACTACTGTGACAACAGTGAGTTCTTGTAAGTAGGTCAAGGAGATGAAATGCTTTGTTCTGTTCTGCTGCTGCTGCTGCTAAGTCGCTTAGTTGTGTCCGACTCTGTGCGACCCAATAGACGGCAGCCCACCAGGCTCCCCCATCCCTGGGATTCTCCAGGCAAGAACACTGGAGTGGGTTGCCATTTCCTTCTCTGATACATGAAAGTGAACTGAAAGTGAAGTTGTTCAGTTGTGTCCAACTTTTAGTGACCCCATGGACTACAGCCTGCCAGGCTCCTCCATCCATGGGATTTTCCAGGCAAGAGTACTGGAGTGGGTTTCTGTTCTAGGATGGTAGAAATTATCACGTTGTAGTCATTCGCTTTCTCACATACATGACTTCCTTTTTACCCCTTACCTAATATGAATCCTAATGTCAGTGTAAATTGGTCATTTCTCTGTTTCCACTGTAGTGCTTTGTATGAGCAGTACAAGCATACACCAGGATAGCAGATGTAAAGAGAACTGAAATGATGACATTTTTAATTGAATTATATCATACTTTACTCAATATTAAAAGATGTCATTCTTTTTCTATGTTGAAAATTATAGTGTATCAAAATTATTTATTACTGCTTTAATATTTATTTTATCTTGCTATTTTTTCACTTGCTGTTTTCCATAATATGAATCAAAAAATCCTTTGCTTTCAGATAGTATTCTACCCTGTTTTTGAAAATGTATTTGAATGCGATAGAAATAACATACTAGTATGAAAGTGTAAAAACTGTTGAAAAGATAGTTTTCCTTTACTACTATATTCTTCTAGGTTATGCTTTCCCACTTAATGTAGTATCCTTAATAGAATAAATTAAAATGTTATTTCTATAACTAAACTGGCTATCTATATTCTTATGCTAAGTATTGGAGTTAATTTATTTCAATGTGCCAATGACTCCTCCTACCCCATGTGTATTCTCTTTGGCAGTACCTTTGCCATACTTCTATTAAGTAGTTTATTTCCTCATCTACTGAATCTGAACTGAAAATTTGACTTCCTTTGACCCACAGGAAGATGTACAGATGATTTTAGAGTTCAAGAGATAACTTATCAAAAAGTGTTTAACATCCTTTCCTTTCCTATTCTAGCCATAAGGACATTATATACCACTGGGACATGAGAAACCACATGAATGAGAATTGAGGAACCACAGCTACACATGTGAGTAAAGACATATGGAACCATTCAACCTCAATCAAGTCATATTATGACTGCTACCTTATGAAAACTGCAGGGGAAACCCCTCACAAAGTCCCTCATCTGAGCCAGGCTCATGTTTCCTACTCTGAGCATCATGAACAATTAAGTTGGCATTGTTTAAAGCCACTATGTTTTGGTACTTAAGGAGCAGTAAATAACCCACAATGGCATAATGGACATATTACATCATCAATTTATAATCTACAAACAAAATAAATTATAACATGAAACATAATTTTACTCATCTGAAAATGATAGTCTATACTGCATTATAATAGTTTATGATGTACCTTAATAAAACAATTATAAGTGAATGATAATTATAAGATAATTAAAGGAGAAGACACATTTAAAGGGAAAAAAGTAGAGATGGAAAAACATAGACCTATACAACCAATTCAATAAAGATTTCCAAGAGTCATGGACTGTTTAGTGTATAGCACCTGAATGACTTAGGTAGATGAGTTTTTAAAAAATGTTCTTCAGCTACTATTGACAAAAGCACTATCTCAATATCTTCAGTTTTCCAGTGTGATGCTCTACCTATATATTCATTGTACTATTTTAATTGTCCTTTATTAACCTTTTCTTTGGTTCTTATTTGCCAAGACTTTCAAAAGAATAAGTAGATAACATTCAGTGGGATACAGGGGAGTCAGGAAAGCAAATAAAACCAAGTAGCATAGTGCAGCTGTCTGCCAGCCAGAGTCCTGAAGCAGAGAGCGTGGGGATCATCAAGTGTCAGTGGTGGCAGTGATGCTAACTTTAGCTGATTATTCCTGTGGAAAGATTTTGACTGTCTTAGTTATTGTCCAGGTTCTACTACCCCATTGATTCTACAAATGCTCTGATATATCTTGCCCAACCAAAAGTGGTTTCTATTACTTGCAATCAATAAGTAACAGTGTGGCATTATCTGAACTAAGTGGAAGCAATAGAACCTCAGGAATATGAGGAAAACCTGGGACTGGACACCTGAGTTTGTAGCATTAAAAGAGTGAAAATCAGAAGCTGGGTACCTGGTTGTGCATGGCATACAATAGAGAAACATCTCAGCAAATTCTAGTCTGGAAAGTAGTTCTCATGGAGAACTAGTATTTGGGTGAATAAGAGGCCACTTCTGTGGAGGAAATGAGAAGTTTAAGATGTTGATTTCTTTTAATTACATTGGAAAAATTCAATAGAATAGAAACAAAAGCTCAAATAAATTTAGAAATATTCTATATTTTAGTCAATTTTAACTATAACTTGCTGCTAAATATCTTACCAGATTGATATTATTTTCTTTCCTCCTGCTATGGCACTTGTAAATCACAACAAAGTATCTAATCAATTTAATAAAAAGATCCACAATTTAGCTTAGGATGATTTATATTTTTTTCTGCATATTCCCTAAGGACATTCCATGTAAACAGAAGTTGACCAACCATCCAGGTGAGTTTATGGTGAGTTCTGTAAGATCACCATAGCTTTGCCTCCTAAGTATACTATCTGATAAGAAAAAAAAAAAAAAAAAAAAGCTACTCTTTTCAATCAACAATATACATTTTTATGAGTTCCTGAGGAGCCCAGTTTTTGAATATTTGTTATTTAACAGAAACCAAAACACAATTAAGAGAAATGAAAATTAACATAGTATTAAGTAGAGAAACCATACAATTTATTGTTCACACAGTGATAATTTTGTGAGTGAAATGGGGTATTATTGACAATAACATGTGGATATATAATGGGCTTCCCAGGCGGTTCAGCTGGAAAGAATCCATCTGCCAATGCAGGAGATACAGGGCTGATCCCTGGGTCAGGAAGATCTTCCAGAGAAGGAAATTGGCAACCCAGTCCAGTATTCTTGCCTGGGAAATCCCATGGACAGAGGAGCCTGGAGGTGTGCAGTCTGTGGGGTCACAAGAGTTGGATACTACTGAACACACACACGTATATATAATGGGCATGAGTTGACCTGTTCCAGGCAAACTGGGAGATATAGTCTCCTTCTCTTAAACCATACTGAAGATCCATTCCTCTGGATTTTCTTAATTCCACTTTCAGTATTCTTCTCTTAGGTTATATTCAGCACACTTGGAAACATTTTTTCAAAGTTTGAATTTCCCACTAGAATGCAAACTTCAAGAGACAAACAACCTTATGTGTCTTATTCAGCATCTAGCATGATGTATGATATGTAATTTTGCTAAATATTTGATAAAGTATTCATTTCTAACTATCCAGCTAGTGTTTGGTATAGACAGAAGAAAAAAATCCAGATAAAATTGTTAAACAGAGAAGTTTATTTTCTTGGGTATCCATATGACAGAAGGCATTGTCCAATATACTATTTTTGGATCTTTACATTAGTGAAACTGATTTGAACTTCTGGAAGATAATAACAGAAAATGATATAAATTGAAGAACTGAGATAGTCCCATCTATCCATAAATGTGATTTAATGCTCACAAGTCTAATTTGAGTATGAATATAAAAATACAGAAATATCAGAGATGAATGGAAACATTAATATCAGTAATTATTTTATCAAATAATATTGGGATAGTTTTTCTACCTTCAAATTACCATTTTGGATCTCTTTATTGAGTTTATGGACTTTGTGTTTGCACATAATTATGAAATCTGTAGAATTTTACTTTATTTAAAATTTTAAGTTGCTTGAAATTTTGGTTAAAACTGAATATATATGAATTACAAATACTGTCAAGTGTTAGTTTGTTAATTACTTCACTCTTTTAATATATTTTAATCCAAAATGAATTACAAATATTTTAAAATGGTATTGTGTGCTTTTAAAATATTTTAATACATATATAAAATCAGCATCTCTAGTATTGCATGTGATATAGTTATTCTTTCAAAGAAAAATTGTTCCTGGATGACTCAATCAGTAATTTTTTTATTACAGAAATAATGTATGATAAATGTTAACTGCTTCCTTGCTTTTTATTTTCATATTTTTCACTAATAAAATCCATCAAGAAATTGCTCCTTAGAGTCTTTTATCTCAATAGTTGGGAATCATGAAGTAAAATCTTATAAAACTGCAAATAAATTTTGAATTATTACTTGAAAATCCAATACGAGAAGCCCTTATTTGAAATTCAAAGACTTGCTTACAAAGCTACCAATATGTCAACATTCTTTATGTCTTTCTCATTTAAAATACACCCACACACACATGCATACACATTATTACATTGTGAAAATCCCTAAATACTTTTAATATATTTTATTATATGGAGAAGTTCAGATAAATACTATACAGTGGTATTAATATAAATTTCATATGTATTAATTATATATTAAATTTATAAGTTTAATTATATATTGATTTTGTATAAAATATACATTTCTAGAAATAAATATCTGTGATAGAGTCATAACATTATAATTGATTTGAAATGAATATAAAACATGAAATTAACTCTCCATTCTATCATAGTTGCTGTGATATGTCCATTCTTTATTTCATTACCTTAGAAAATAATTACACTGTTTTTGATTCCTCAGTTGTTGGACATCATTAAATTCATGAAACACAGATTTAATTATAAATTTGAATTCTCTACTTTATCCAATATAGAAGAGAAATACATTTTCTAATATAAATTCTAATTTCAGCTACACAAATCTTTGACAGCATGATTGAGTAGTGTTTTTTTTTGACACATCTTCTACCTTGAAAAATAACCTTTATAATCTTCTTGAGTTTTTCAGATAACAAGATCTTTCTGCAAAACAGACACCGAGGAAATAATCACAGTGGCTTGCTCTGCCTTGTAGCCCCCATTTTATCAGTTCTCTGCTCTTCAATGTCCTTGTTGACCTCCAGAGTCGAAGCTGAAGAGCATCTTAAGGCTTTTTTCAGCATTGATTAGAAAATAAGCAAAAGATTAGCATGAAAATTAAAGCCTGAATGCATACTTTCATTCTTATATATATTTAGAGTATACTTATTAATTGAATTTAATAACAAGTAGGAATGCAATTATAAGCAATTTACTTGATATTTGTGTCCTCAGAGCATTTTAAATTACAGAACAAAAAGTCAACACAAGGAAGGAATGCTATTGGAAATAGGGGAAGCTATGAAGAGGTTCACTTTCTGGCTCATAGAATGTGTACATTTTAAAGCTCAACAGACACTAACAGACATGGGCTTTAAAAAATAATGAGCTTACTATGAGGGTGGTCCTTTCAATTTTTAGCACAAAATATTTTATACTGTTTATGAATTATTTTTATAATCCAGAAATTAATAACTTTGTAATCATTTAAGAATTAAGAATAAAGGTAAAAAAGATGCCCTGTCATTTAATCATAAGTCTAGGTTTTGAATATTTAGATACAAATTATTTTCCTTGAACAGCAGTATTTAGTTTGAGTTATCAACAAGTTTTTTCAAGTGGATAAGGTAAATAGGTATCTTAAAGACACTCTGGAGTCAAGTGCAAACATGCATGTGAAATCTCACATACATATTAAGATAACAATTACAAATATATTTTCTTGAATTACTACTGTATATGTGTTTAGTCATTCAGTCTTGTCTGACTCTTTATGACTCCATGGACTGTAGCCCTCTGTCTGAGATTTCTCAGGCAAGAATACAGGAGTGGGTTACCATCTCCTACTCCAGTACAAAATGAAAATGTTGTATTCTCATTTTAAAAAATTTTCAAGAAGGCAAGAGCAGAGTCCTTTTATACACAGGGATCTACTGCACAGTTATCTCAATTCTTGGGTCTGGGTGGTGACCTAAGTTCATGCCTGTCTCCTCTCTTTCTGTCATTTTCCAAATCCAGTCTGTTAAGTCTACACTATTCAACTTTTGATCAGTTCAGCACTGATAATGTCACCACCCAGACCCAAGAAATGGCAAGCAGGACCAGCTTCCTACGTGACATAACTGTGCAGTAGGTCCCTGTGGATAAAAGGACTCTGCTCTTGGCTTCTTGAAATTCTTGAACATTTTTAAAAATGACAATCCAATATTTTCATTTTGCACTGTCCTGTCAAATTATGTAACCAGAACTGATTGCAAAGGTTGTCTAAATGCTTTCCTTGCTTCTGCTATTATTCTACTAGGCATGGCATAATTGCTAAATTGACCTATCAAAACTTAACTTATAAGAATTAAAGATTTTAAAATTAAAAAAAAATAAATAAAATAAAAGCCAGAAGGCACAAAGTAAAAAAAAATAAAAAAAACCTTAACTTATATCATATTACTCCTTTGCTTAAAGTCATCTGACTGTGTCAAAGTTGAGATTTTGACTAATAACGTCGTTCATAAGTTTTATACCCTCTTCAGTTTAGTTCAGTTGCTCAGTTGTGTTTGACTCTTTGTGATCCCATGGACTGCAGCACACCAGGCCTCCCTGTCCATCACCAATTCCCAGAGTATACTTAAACTCATGACCATTGAGTCAGTGATGCCATCCAACCATCTCATCCTCTTTTGCCCCCTTCTCCTCCAGCCCTCCATCTTTCCCAGCACCAGGGTCTTTTCAGATGAGTCAGTTCTTCGCATTAGGTGGCCAAAGTATTGGAGTTTCAGCTTCAGCATCAGTCCTTCCAATGAATATTCAGGATGGCCTGGTTGGATCTCCTTGCAGTCCAAGGAACTCCCAAGAGTGTTCTCCTACACCACAGATCAAAAGCATCAATTATTTGGCACTAAGCTTTCTTTATAACCCAACTCTCATCCACACATGACTACTAGAAAAACCATAGCTTTGACTAGATGGACCTTTGTTAACAAAGTAATGTCTCTACTTTTTAATAATGCTGTCTAGGTTGGGCATAGCTTTTCTTCTAAGGAGCAAGCATCTTTTAATTTCATGCCTGCAGTCACCATCTGCAGCGATTTTGGAGCCCAAGAAAATAGAGTCTCTCACTGTTTCCGTTGTTTTCCCATCTATTTGCCATGAATTGATGGGACCGGATGCCATGATCTTAGTTTTCTGAATGTTGAGTTTTAAGCCAACTTTTTCACTTTCCTCTTTCATTAGTTTTTCTTAACTTTCTGCCATAAGGGTGGTGTCATCTGCATATCTGAGGTTATTGATATTTCTTCTGGAAATCTTGATTCCAGCTTGTGCTTCATATAGCCCATCATTTTTCATGATGTACTCTGCATATAGGTTAAATAAGCAGGGTGACAGTATGCAGCCTTGATATACTTCTTTCCTGATGTGGAACCAGTCTGTTGTTTCAGGTCCATTTCTAACTGTTGCCTCTTGACTTGCATAGAGATTTTTCAGAACACCAGTCAGGTGGTCTGGTATTCCCATCTCTTTAAGAATTTTCCACATGGACCACAGCCTTGTCTTAATCACTTAGATGATACAAAAATGTAATACATATTAGAAAATGATGAATATGAGTCTTTGTTATTTTAATTGAGAACATTATTTAAGCTGACATAATTTTAATTTTAACATTTCTTTTATTTTACAACTTCCTCACATAGATTCTGAAAACTTTCAGGCAAAGTTTGGTTCGGGTGTTAAGACTACTGACACACATATGTACTAGAGTCTATTGAGATATTTTATTACACAATGGAACTTTGGCAAAGAGTAGGGTAGGTCCCTAAGCAGACATGCTTTACTGACAAAGCTATTTTTAAGTAATATAATATTTAAGTTTAAAGAAACATAAAGAGACTAGAATTTGAAGTAGTTAGGAACATGATTTTCCCCACCACCCCCCCCCCCAGAGACTACTGTTTTACACTCAAGTATTTAACAGCTGTCTTCTAAAATTACTGCTTACTGAAATCATTTTCTTTTAAAGTATTATTCAGAAAATACTTAGAGGCTTATGAGCTGTAAGATATTTGGGGGCAAAGGTAAGCACAAAAAAACTTTATTAATATTTATTAAAAATAAAGCTATCTATAGATATTCTTATTCTCAGAAACACATTTTACCATATTCTTCCTCTGTTTCTAAACTTATGACTATTTGACAGTGGTGAGCTATCAAAAAACATTGCCATATTATTTTTTCCTAATGAATTTATCTTTGGCATTGCCTTCCTGATAATACCTATGATCGTAATCGTCTTTTAGAGTATCACTATTAAATGTTTAAAAACCACTTGGTAATTACAACTGCTTTTATATTCCCTTTTAAAATATATTAATGCAAAGATGTTTTTTTCCTACTACTAAGTATGAACTAACAATATACTGAAAATTAATTAAAGTCATATTATTGGCTGAATGTCATTGCAGACTATGAATTCTCAGAAATGCAATATGTATTGCTTCAAAAATTGCCATACTTATGTTATAATACTTAGGTTCACATTATAGTAGCAGTAGCAAGCATTTATCATTATATTCAGTGACCATCAGTAAATAGTTGGATATATGATTAGAAAAAACATATAATAATCTACTTTTCTTTATTTTCAGGGTCAGGAGAAGTCACATATTATAGACCATATATTATAGGGCTTCCCTGATAACTCAGTTGGTAAAGAATCCATCTGCAATACAGAAGACCCTGGTTCAATTCCTGAGTTGGGGAGATTCTGTGGAGAAGAGATTGGATAACCACTCCAGTATTCTTGGGCTTCCCTTGTGGCTAAGCTGGTAAAAAATCCATCTGCAATGCAGGAGACCCAGGTTCAATCCCTGGGTTGGGAAGATCCCCTGGAGAAGGGAAAGGCTACCCACTCCAGTATTCTTGCTTGGAGAATTCAGGCAAATTCTCCTGAATTTGCAGAGAATCAGACACGACTGAGCAAATTTTTATGTATATAGTTTATAGGTAAGGTTTGAGCCTTATAAAGTTTGGTGACTTTAACAATTTTTTTTCTTTTTTACCTTTTCAACCTGGCAGTTGAATTTTAGAGCACTTGCATATTTTTGTCTCATTGAAATACACAACAAACATAAGATACTACTTTAGTAAGTAGACCAATGATTATGAAATATACAACAATTTTGTGTAATCTAACCTGCAGGTATCTATAAACCAATGATATTTAGTTGAAAGTTGTTGGAAACACGGACTATTTAAATAAATCCTGGCATTTTTCCAAGGCTGTATACAAGAAGAGAATTCTCTACTTCTATGGAAAAGTGTCTCCCTGCTGCCAATTAAAATTACCAAGTGTGAAGAGTAGCAAGATTATATTTGAATATATAAAAGTATTTAAATATATAAAATTAAATAGTATGTCTTGTATATATGTCTAAATAATTAAGAAATTCAGTATTAAATGCAGATGAGTGAGAAACACTTTTTCCTGTGAGAAAAAAACTCCCTGTTTCAATATTTGCTTCATTTATGTTCTACTAAAGGACAGTTTTTAGTCAAACATATATACATGTGTAACCAAGTCTCCTTTAACTCCCCATGTGCCTCAGGTAATTCCAAGTGATTTAATCAATATTTGTCAGGGTGACAGGTATTTCCATCACTGGACCATATGGTGTTATTAGTATCTATAAATAGACAGTGAAATCATAAAAATTTTATAGTGAGCACAGGTCTTTCAAAATCCAATCTTTAATTACTGATTTTGAAGAAAAATTATTAAGAGTAACATTTTGTCTTAAAACTCACGATACAAAGAGTAAGATTTTGTTTTATGTAGTATGCCAACATTAAAAATGTTTATAAGCCATTGCAATAAAAAGTGTGGAAGGTGTAATCCTGTATGAGTATAATCATATTTGTAACACAAAAATTTTACCCCAACAATCTGAAATAATATATGTATATATGACCTTAGTGTTTTATTAATGCACCTTAAAAACTAAGTTAATCAATGATTAATTTAGAAGTATACATCAGAAATTAGAAAATCTGCTAGCATAGTATCTGTTAGCGTAGTACTTTGGTATGGAGAACAGCAACCTGAGGGAATTACTAGGGCATACAGACAACACGTTTACTCTCTCACTCATCCTTCCTGCCACAGCAGTAATCACTGAACCCAAGTATGAAAATATTTTTTGGAAAATATTTCCTCATGCATGTGACCTAATTTATAAGTATGAACTGTTCAATAAAAGACAGTATATGATTTATTTTTCCCCCTAAGCAAAATGTCCCTTAAATTTTTTATAAATTTTAAATTTCCACAAGTACAAGCCCATGTCCTAGAGCACAATCATCATTCTAAACATTTCCACAAATCAAATTTAATAAATCATATTTTATTTTTCCATCCAATTGGAAGAAATTGGAGACATGAATTACTTGATTCTCTCTCTGGTAATCTTTGAAATTAAAATGAGGTAAAGAAATATTCTGGAATTGAAATATCTTCTATGTGAAACTTATACTACATTTCAACATGAATTTTATTTACTATCTAAACTCATATTTGAAGAGTACTTTAAAACAACTATTTTGTTTTTTTATCCAAAAATACTATAATTCTTATCAAGTGCTTCAAGATTCATAATGATTATGTGAAGAACTTCCACATTGCACATCCAGAAAATTTGTGCTGCCAAATATGAAGAATGTTTAAGACCTAAGTATCTGGCTTAACCTAAAGATGATCAACAAGAAAATGGAATTTATAAACCAGAAAAATCTACTTATTTGTTGTATCATCACTTCAGTTCAGTTCAATTCAGTCACTTAGTCGTGTCTGACTCTTTGCAACCCCATGAATCGCAGTACGCCAGGCCTCCCTGTCCATCACCAACTCCCGGAGTTCACCCAAATTCATGTCCATTGAGTCAGTGATGCCAGCCAGCCATCTCATCCTCTGTCATCCCCTTCTCCTCCTGCTCCCAATCCCTCCCAGCATCACAGTCTTTTCCAATGAGTCATGTCTTCACATGAGGTGGCCAAAGTACTAGAGTTTCAGCTTTAGCATCATTCCTTCCAAAGAAATCCCAGGTCTGATCTCATTCAGAATGGACTGGTTGGATCTCCTCGCAGTCCAAGGGACTCTCAAGAGTCTTCTCCAACACCACAGTTCAAACGCATCAATTCTTCGGCGCTCAGCCTTCTTCACAGTCCAACTCTCACATCCATACATGACTACAGGAAAAACCATAGCCTTGACTAGACGGACCTGTGTTGGCAAAGTAATGTCTTTGCTTTTCAATATGCTATCTAGGTTGGTCATAGTTTTTCTTCCAAGGAGTAAGTGTCTTTTAATTTCAAGGCTGCAACCACTATCTGCAGTGATTTTGGAGCCCAAAAAAATAAAGTCTGACACTGTTTCCACTGTTTCCCCATCTATTTCCCATGAAGTGATGGGACCAGATGCCATGATCTTCGTTTTCTGAATGTTGAGCTCTACGCCAACTTTTTCACTCTCCACTTTCACTTTCATCAAGAGGCTTTTTAGTTCCTCTTCACTTTCTGCCATAAGGGTGGTGTCATATGCATACCTAAGGTTATTGATATTTCTCCCGGCAATCTTGATTCCAGCTTGTGTTTATTCTAGTCCAGCATTTCTCATGATGTACTCTGCATATAAGTTAAATAAGCAGGGTGACAATATACAGCCTTGAGGTACTCCTTTTTCTATTTGGAACCAGTCTGTTGTTCCATGTCCAGTTCTAACTGTTACTTCCTGACCTGAAAGAATGCATATATGACATTTAATTTTAAGCCTATATCACTCACACATTCTAAAATGTTAATTACCCTACCACATTGAGATTTTGAGCTCTAGTATTTCATAAAGTGTAGTTTTGCTTTAAAATAGTACAATCTTATTTAGAGCTCTCCATGTGTTCTCAAACTCTTTGAGGAGAGATTTCCCATTCTCCTGTATTTATTTACTAAAGAATATCAAATTGCAAAGAACCTGTTCTTATTATGATTTAATTCAATTGCCTTAGTGAAATGACACTATCACCATGTCCCTTTATTTACCTGATCATCTATGTATGCAGACTAGTAATGGTTTTCTGAGCAAACAACTGTCCAAAGGAATCTTGAAACATGTTAGAAACTATGTGTGTTGATAATCTCTTACGATGACCTTCCAAATATTTTATACTCTACCCCTCTCCCCTTGAAATATTTTGTTTTGATTAACTTTCACTAGGTATCTAAGAAATACTTTTAAGGATGCTAAATAGGTGGTATAAATAAAGAATTTTTCATATTTGAGAATGATTTTCTATTGTTTAAAGTCAAGAAAGAAAAACTTGTCCTAATTATGTATTTTGGGGCTTCATAAATTTCCTTTAACTCTACAGAAACTACTTCAATTGTCTTCTGGCACTTTTTTAATATAATAGAGAAAAAAACCTACATCATACTATATTTACTTTTTTAAAGTAACTATTTTAAATTATTCTAACAAGATACTTAAAGGATTATATTTCCAGGTTTCATTATTATATAATTCATGAAAAAAATGAAAAATTTTCATCTCATGAGAAACTACAATGTTCTGTCTTTCTTATTCTAGGACTTGTCACAGGCAAATATTTTTGAACATTACATTCTTTAGTCTTTTGTTGTCCTATGTTTCTAATTCTACATAGCATGATTATAATACTGTGTGTTGATGAATAGATATAAGGCATTATTTGCTGACTACCCTTGAGGGATACAATAATTTAGATTTTTTACATACATCTTCCTGCCAACACTTCAAATTTTCGATGTGTGAGTAATTTCTGTTAATGATTGTGTTTTTAAATAGCATGCTATCAAGAACTTTGAAAGGTCTAGGATTTTAGTTTATTTCTGAATTCATAAATTCACTTAGCAACAACTTTATAAATAACTTTGCCAGAGAGAAAAGAAAATATATTGGTCAATGAAATAACAGTAGCCCCAGACACGCTACTTTTGCCTATTCCATGAGCCCCAATTCCTACAGTGCCACACAGTGAAGGCCAGAGGATGCTTTCACATGCAGTGGAGCTGCTTTTTAGGAGATGAACCCCGACATTAGGAAGCCCCAGCTTGTGTAAGGAGCTGCTGGAAAACCTGCCAATCTTTATCCTTATGAGAGTTATTATCTTATTATCCTAGAGAGTTATATCTGCTCAGAGGGAGGCATTCTCTGTCTTTCAAGGTTGCTTACTATACAAACATCCTTGGAAAAATTACCCAGAGCAAAAATACTATAATTCTCCTTTTCAGGAGATATGCAAAACACTTAAGAATTTTCTCCTTACATATATTTAATACTTAGAAGTCTATTTCTTGTTCAAATGACTTTTAACATCTTGTGCTTAGCACTGTTAAATCAAGCAACTAGCACATTTACACATCTCTCCACCACAGTTTCTCTCATTTCTTCTTCTTATGTTCCTTTGCTCTTATTTTTTCCTGCCATATTATAAAGATTTATGTTATTTACACTTTGTCCCTCAATTATATGTGCATGCTGTTTCAGTTACCAATTGAAGAAAATTTTGAGATAATAGAATAAGTATTTAGATTGTCTCCATTTCCTTGCAAGACCTCCTTAGAAAGATAGAACTAAACCCCTTAGTAAAGAAGGTTCCCAGGTGACACTAAAGAACCTGCCTGCCAATACAGGAGATGTAAGAGACAAGGGTTTGATCCCTGGGTCAGGAAGACCCCCTGGATGAGAGCAGGGCAACCCACTCTAGTATTCTTGCCTGGACAACTATGAAATGGTTTAGCTTGCAGTAAAGAAGATTCAGTCTGTTGTTCCATGCCCAGTTCTAACTGTTGCTTCCTAACCTGCATATAGGTTTCTCAAGAGGCAGGTTCGGGAGTTGATGATGGACAGGGCGGACTGGCGTGCTGCGATTCATGGTGTCGCAAAGAGTTGGACACGACTGAGCGACTGAACTGAACTGAACTGAAAGAAGGTTCAAAGTTATTTTCAAGAGAAAGATTAAATGAAACCCTGTTGACAGTTCAAATCGAAACAAGTCATCAGCAACCAAGAATATATGGAATTTGTAGTTGAAGAAAAAGCAGGAAGCATAACAACCATCTAAAATCCTCGATAGGAAGGAAATGAGACCAAACAGTGGAATTAAATGAAAAGTCTTACTTATGGCAGTTACAACCCTCATTGTCCCCAATGCCCTGTCTTAAACACCTTCTCCATTGTATTGAAACTGAACAAAGAAGCACGAGTTCTACTATATTAAAGAAAAAAAATTAAAAGCTAATTTTTAAATTAAAAAAAAAAAGTGACTCTGGAGAACTTAAGACTATATTGGAAAAGATTGTACTTCCTTTCTTGGCATTCCAGAAAAAAAAAAAAAAAGGTTTATTTTCATTGATCTTTCCTGAAAGAACTTTAGAATACATATTATCATTTTTTAATTAAGCTTAACTTTACTTTATTATTCTTTATGGCATAAAAAATTTACTCCATTATTTCTTTGAGTATAGATCCTGTTCATATTTCCTAACGTATATGTTAGTCTAACATCTGTATCACTCTCTATCTCTAGTTCCTTATTTTCAGATTTTCCCTCAACATTGCTACATTGTTTTCCACTGTAAATTCTCTTCTAAATTGTTTACAGCATTATTTTTTTCTTTTGCTCTTTTTGGTGTATGCAACATTTTTGCATACTATTCATTTTTATTTTTATCTCCTTTTGTAGCCTTTTTTCCTTCAATCTGTTCTATATTTCCTGAAAGTCTTCCTTACAAAAAATTTCCCTAGTGTTTTTATATAAATCACATGTTCAAAGAGAATCTTCTGAATCATTGTTTATTATTTATTTGTGTTTATCTATAATGTTGTTTTATCTCTCTCTGCCCTCCCATCCTTCCAATCACTTTGTCCTTGTATTCTGCACTTCCTTCTGTTTTCACCTTTCTTTCTTCCTTTCTTTAATTCTTTAATTTATCCTTACATGAGAAAGTTCTGTCTGGATGTGTATTTTAAGAGACATTGAAGTTCAGGTTATTCTTTGTCTTTAGGACTAGGTCAAGCTCTTAACATCTACAGCTGGAATATAGGATAATTGCATCACTTTTTGTCAATTTTGGTGTTACACTGTTTCATCTGAAGGGACTTGAGATAAGATTACACTCAGTCTCCAGGTGAAGCACGTGAAAGTTGGACCCTTAAGTGCTGTCTACTATCAGGACTGTTATATCTGTTTCCAGAGCCTATGGGCATTATACATCTCAAGAGGAAAGCTCAACTCTCAAAACATTTTATTTTTGCCCTGTGGTTTTTCTGGAAACTTCAATAACAGCATCAGTTTTCTAGCTACTAAAGATTCTTGCTGTGTTAGGAAGAGTAAGCATAAGAAAGTGAAGTTGCTCAGTCGTGTCCGACTCTTTGCGACCCCATGGACTATAGCCTACCAAGCTCCTCCGTCCATGGGATTTTCCAGACAAGAGTACTGAGTGGTCTGTCATTTCCTTCTCCAGGGCATCTTCCCAACCCAGGGATTGAACCCAGATCCCCTGCATTGCAGACAGATACTTTACCGTCTGAGCCACCAGGGAAGCCAAAATGACGCATAAACTGGCTTCTCCCCTACTACTTCAGAGCAGTTTTTCCAGAGCTAATTAAGAGGCTGTCTCTCATACTTTCATCCTCAGTAGGAACCTGAATAAAACAAACTCACAGCTCTTATGTTGTGGACTGTTTCTCTTAAGACAACAGTAATATATTTGGAATGTAAATGAAAATCAGAAAATTGTTTAGTTATGAGAACTGCAGAACTTTTGGCAAATAATGGTTCTAACCAGCTCCATCCACGGAGGAAATTAGCCAAACTCTTGCATGGCTTCTACCAGCTTAAGTCCATATTCCTAAAATAACCCAGACCTCCTAACTTACCTGCCTGAAAACATTCCACAACTCTAGGAGAATTTATTTTCCAGCCAAAATCTGGTGATAAGGCGATTCCAGAGCTCCCTTAGAGCACTTTAGGTGGCAATTGCAAGTCCTTTGATTGAAGGCAGGAGGAGAAGGGGACAGAAGAGGATGAGATGTTTGGATGGCATCACCAACTCAATGGACACGAGTTTGAGTAAGCTCTGGGAGTTGGAGATGGACAGAGAAGCCTGGTGTACTGCGGTCCATGGTGTCACAAAGAGTCAGACACAGCTGAGTTGCTGAATTGAACTGGTAAGTCCTTTGACCTTTGAAACGTAAAGTTATCACCTAGAACTGTTCCCTGAATATTCATCTTTAAATACTAATATTAAAGTCTCCCCATCTAAAGCAACATCTAAATGTGAGGAAACCTTTGTAAAATAGAAAAGCACTCAGAAATTGGTGAATGTATAATGTAAAAAAAATTGGACTATCTAATCATTTTTTCTTATGTTGGAGTATAGCAATAGAAAATGAGAATTAATTCTACAAGACTTAACTATTGCAAAGTAATGTTAAGTAAAGAAATGGGCACTTAATCTAGTTATTCTATTTCTTAGAATGCAGTAAATATGTTTCCGGAACTAACTAGTGAGTTACAGGTTTAAAATGCATGTTGAACATAGAACATAGACTTGAATGTAAAACTTTTTACTGTCTTCTGTTATATGTAAATGGCAAACATTGTCACCATCATTTTGGGAAAAGGGCCCTTTAGAATTATTTATTGTGTATATTTGTGTCTAGTGCTAGGAACAGGAGAGATATATATAGAGAGAAATTATTACTATAAATTTTTATACATTAACCTATTTTAAATTTATTGAATGACTTTTAGAGAATGTGCTTGGGCATTATCTAACTCTTCCAGTTGTTGTGATTGAAAGCTCTAATTTGTGTATTTTTATAATGCTGTTAAACACTAAATAAAGAAATCTAATTTTATACTATGACAATGATTCAAAAAAAAAAAGCCATAGCTCCATTTGGAAATTTGTTCCTATTACTATTTTAATTGTTTTATTAACATAATATTAGGGATATTCACAGGTGGCCATTTTTCTTCTTTGCCTTATAATTAATTAATGGTAAATAGAGAAACTTGTAATCTTTTATAGCTTCTCACTTTGGACACCTTTATTAGCATCTTCGATTTTTTTATCTTGTCCATGATGCCATACAAAAATGTATCAGTGAATATGCATTAATTGGCTATAGACGATAAATCTGTATATTAATAAAA
The DNA here is from genome assembly GCF_023091745.1 of Budorcas taxicolor. Classification (NCBI taxonomy): domain Eukaryota; kingdom Metazoa; phylum Chordata; class Mammalia; order Artiodactyla; family Bovidae; genus Budorcas; species Budorcas taxicolor. The sequence goes on along the minus strand of NC_068929.1, from coordinate 47,739,553 downwards.
ACGATGAAAATAGTACTGTTTAAAGTAAAAAATATATGTTTATGTTTTTTGATCCACTATGTCTATGCTGAATTAGTAAGCTTACTCCATTCCTTTTTCACTACTTCTTTTTTTATTATTGTTTTTTATTGAAGGATAATTGCTTTACAGAATTTTGTTGTTTTCTGTCAAACCCCAACATGAATCAGCCACAGGTATACGTATACCCCCTCCCTTATGAATCTCCCTCCCACCTCCCTCCCCATCCCACCCCTCTAGGTTGACAGAGAGCCCTGTTTGAGTTTCCTGAACCATGCAGCAAATTCCTGTTGGCTGTTTATTTTACATATGGTAATGTAAGTTTCCATGTTATTCTTTCCATACATCTCACCCTCTCCTCCCCTCTTCTCATGTCCATAAGTCTATTCTTTATGTCTCTTTCTCCATTGTTGCCCTGTAAATAAGTTCTTCAGTATCATTCTTCTAGATTCCATAACTATGTGTTAGAATATGATTTTATCTTTCTCTTTCTGACTCACTTCACTCTGCATAATAAGTTCTAGGTTCATCCACCTCATAAGAACTGACTCAGATGCATTCCTTTTATGGCTGAGTAATATTCCATTGTGCATATGTAGGACAACTACTTTAGCCATTCGTCGATGGACATCTAGATTGCTTTCATGTTGTCAGTTCAGTTCAGTTCAGTTTAGGCGCTCAGTCGTGTCTGACTCTTTGCGACCCTGTGAATCGCAGGACGCCAGGCCTCTCTGTCCATCACCAACTCCCGGAGTTCATTCAGACTCACGTCCATCGAGTCAGTGATGCCAGCCAGCCATCTCATCCTCTGTCATCCCCTCCTCTTCCTGCCCCCAATCCTTCCCAGCATCAGTCTTTTCCAGTGAGTCAACTCTTCTCATGAGGTGGCCAAAGTACTGGAGTTTCAGCTTTAGCATCATTCCTTCCAAAGAAAACCCAGGGCTGATCTCCTTCAGAATAGATTGGTTGGATCTCTTTGCAGTCCAAGGGACTCTCAAGAGTCTTCTCCAACACCACAGTTCAAAAGCATCAATTCTTTGGCGCTCAGCCTTCTTCACAGTCCAACTCTCACATCCATACATGACCACAGGAAAAACTATAGCCTTGACTAGACGAACCTTAGTCGGCAAAGTAAAGTCTCTGCTTTTGAATATGCTGTCTAGGTTGGTCATAACTTTTCTTCCAAGGAGTAAGTGTCTTTTAATTTCATGGCTGCAATCACCATCTGCAGTGATTTTGAAGCCCCCAAAAATAAAGTCTGATACTGTGTCCACTGTTTCCCCATCTATAGTTATTTTAAATAGTGCTTCAATGAACAGTGATATATATGTGTTTCTTTCAATTTTGGTTTTCTCAGGGTATATGCCTAGGAGTGGGATTTCCTGGGTCACGATGGTGTGATCACTCACCTAAGGCCAGACATCCTGAAATGTGAAGTCAAGTGGGCCTTAAAAAGCATCACTACCAACAAAGCTAGTGAAGGTGATGGAATTCCAGTTGAGCTATTTCAAATCCTGAAAGATGATGCTGTGAAAGTACTGCACTCAATATGGCAGCAAATTTGGAAAACTCAGCAGTGGCCACAGGACTGGAAAAGGTCAGTTTTCATTCCAATCCCAAAGAAAGGCAATGCCAAAGAATGCTCAAACTACGGCACAATTGCACTCATCTCACACACTAGTAAAGTAATGCTCAAAATTCTCCAAGAGAGGCTTCAGCAATACGTGAACCGTGAACTCCCTGATGTGCAAGCTGCTTTTAGAAAAGGCAGAGGAACCAGAGATCAAATTGCTAACATCTGCTGGATCATCAAAAAAGCAAGAGAGTTCCAGAAAAACATCTATTTCTGCTTTATTGACGATGCCAAAGCCTTTGACTCTGGGGATCACAATAAACTGTGGAAAATTCTGAAAGAGATGGGAATACCAGGCCACCTGATCTGCCTCTTGAGAAATGTGTATGCAGGTCAGGAAACAACAGTTAGAACTGGACATGGAACAACAGACTGGTTACAAATAGGAAAAGGATGCAGAGTACGTCATGAGAAATGCTGGGCTGGAAGAAGCAGAAGCTGGAATCAGGATTGCTGGGAGAAATATCAATAACCTCAGATATGCAGATGACACCACCCTTATGGCAGAAAGTGAAGAGGAACTAAAAAGCCTCTTGATGAAAGTGAAAGAGGAGAGTGAAAAAGTTGGCTTAAAGCTCAACCTTCAGAAAATGAAGATCATGGCATCTGGTCCCATCACTTCATGGGAAATAGATGGGGAAACTTGGAAACAGTGCAGAGTTTATTTTTGGGGGCTCCAAAATCACTGCAGATGGTGGTTGCAACCTTGAAATTAAAAGACGCTTACTCCTTGGAAGGAAAGTTATGACCAACCTAGATAGCATATTCAAAAGCAGAGACATTACTTTGCCAACACAGGTCCGTCTAGTCAAGGCTATGGTTTTTCCTGTGGTTATGTATGGATGTGAGAGTTGGACTGTGAAGAAGTCTGAGCGCCAAAGAATTGATGCTTCTGAACTGTGGTGTTGGAGAAGACTCTTGAGAGTCCCTTGGACTGCAAGGAGATCCAACCAATCTATTCTGAAGGAGATCAGCCCTGGGATTCCTTTGGCAGGAATGATGCTAAAGCTGAAATTCCAGTACTTTGGCCACCTCATGTGAAGAGTTGACTCATTGGAAAAGACTGTGATGCTGGGAGGGATTGGGGGCAGGAGGAGAAGGGGACGACCGAAGATGAGATGGCTGGCTGGCATCGCTGACTTAACGGACGTGAGTCTGAGTGAACTCCGGGAGTTGGTGATGGACAGGGAGGTCTGGCGTGCTGCGATTCATGGGGTTGCAAAGAGTCGGACAGGACTGAGCAACTGAAGTTAGCTGATGGTGATTTTATTCCCAGGTTTTAAGGAATCTCCATACCATCTTCCACAGCAACTGTATCAATTTACATTCCCACCAACAGTGCAAGAGTGTTCCCTTTTCTCCATGACCACTCCAGCATTTATTTGTAGGTTTTTTGATGATGGCCATTCTGACTTGCGTGAGGTGATATCTCGTTGTTTTGATTTGCATTTGTCTAATAATGAGTGATATTGAGCATCTTTTCATGTGCTTGTTAGTCATCTGTATGTCTTCTTTTGAGAAATGTTTGTTTAGGTCTTTTCCCCACTTTTTGATTGGGTTGTTTATCTTTCCAACATTGAGTTGTAGGAGCTGCTTGTATATTTTGTAAATTAATCCTTTGTCAGTTGTTTCATTTGATATTATTTTTCCCATTCTGAGGGCTGTATTTTACTTTGCTTATAGTTTCGTTTGCTATGCAAAAGTTTTTAAGTTTAATCAAGTCCCACTTGTTTACTTTTGTTTTTATTTCCATTACTTTGGGAGGTGGGTCATAGAGGATCTTGCTTTGATTTATGTCAAATTATTCTGCCTATGTTTTCCTCTAAGAGTTTTATAAAAATTCCTGGTCTTACATTTAGATCTTTAATCCATTTTGAGTTTACCTTTGTGTATGTTGTTAGGAAGGTTTTTAATTTCATTATTTTACATGCAGCTGTCCAGTTTTCCCAGCACCATTTATTGAAGAGGCTGTCTTTGCCCCTATTGTATATTCTTGCTTCCTTTGTAAAAAATAAGGTACCCTTAGATGCATGGGTTTATTTCTAGGCTTTCTGTATTGTTCCATTGGTCTATATTTCTGTTTTTGTGCCAGTACCATACTGTCTTGATGACTATAGCTTTGTAGTGTAATCTGAAGTCAGGAAGGCTGATTCCTCCAGCTCCATTCTTCTTAAGACTCTTTGGCTATATGGGGTCTTTTGTGTTTTCATATGAATTGTGAAATTTTCTGTTCTATTTCTGTGAAAAAATACCATTGGTAATTTGATAGGGATCTCATTGAATCTGTAGATTGTGTTTGATAGTTTAGTCATTTTCACAATATTGATTCTTCCTACCCAGGAACTTGGATTATCTCTCCATATACTTATGCCATCTTTGATTTATTTATTTTCTTATTATTTTCTGTGTCAAGTTCTTTTGTCTCTCTAGGTAAGTTTATTCCTAGATATTTAATTCTTTTTGTTGCAGGGGTGAATGGGATTGATTCCTTAATTGCTCTTTCTGATTTTTCATTGTTAGTATATAAAAATGCAAGTGATTTCTATGTGTTGATTTTGTATCCTGCAACTTTTCTAAATTCACTGATTAGCTCTAGTAATTTTCTGATGCTATCTTTAGAATTGTCTGTGTACAGCATCATGTCATCTGCAAAGAGAACTTCACTTCTTTTCTGATCTGTATTCCTTTAATTTCTTTTTCTTCTCTGTTTGTTGTAGCTAGGACTTCCAAAACTATGTTGAATAATAGCCTTGTCTTGTTCCTGATTTTAGGGATAATGCTTTCAGTTTTTCACCACTGAGAATGATGTTTGTTGTAGGCTTATCATATATGGCCTTTACTATGTTGAGGTAGGTTCCTGCTACTCCCATTTTTTGAAGAGTTTTAATCATAAATGAGTGCTGAATTTTGTCAGTCTTTTTCTGCATCTATTGAGACTACCATATGGTTTTTATCTTTCAATTTGTTAATATGGTGTATCACATTGATTTATTTGCATATAATGAATTCTTGCATTCTTGGAATAAACCTAACTTGATCATGGTGTACGAGTTTTTTGATTTATTGCTGAATTCTGTTTGCTAAAATTTTGTTGAGCATTTTTACATCTATGTTCATCAGTGATATTGGCATGTAGTTTTCTTTTTTGTGTATTGTCTTTGTCTGGTTTTGGTATCAGGGTGATGGTGGCCTCGTAGAATGAGTTTGGAAGTGTTCCTTCCTCTGCAATCCTTTTTTGTTACTTCTAATAAACACCCCAACGGGGAGACTAAGTATATGCTGCTTTGCATATTTATCAGGTTCTCCTTCAAAGTCACTTTTAAGGACTTTTTTTTTGCCCATTGTGCTTTACATTTGGGTTAGATTACCATTTGACAAATATAGACTACTGGAAGATGTGGAGAGTGTGTGGTAGTCATGATTGGAGTCTCTTTACTTTGGGGGAAATAAGGCAGTGGAAGAAAGAGAAAAATATAGGCTAAAGTAATAAACAAGGACTGTGCATATTAATTATATCTGTACACATAGGTTTCTGTTTTAGCTCAGTCTATGGAATAGCAATGTCAGAACTCCTGAAATATAATGTTAGCTCAGGCCACAAAAGTTGCTTTACCATAGCATATATAGTTAGGTCTGGAGAAGGCAATGGCACCCCACTCCAGTACTCTTGCCTGGAAAACCCCATGGACAGAGGAGCCTGGTAGGCTGCAGTCCATGGGGTCGCTAAGAGTCTGACATGACTGAGTGATTTCAAAATTATTGATAGAGACCTAGTTTGAAAGAATAGTGGAAGGCTATAGATGCTTTTTATGTAAAATTGGGCATTCCAATGTACTCCAACATAGCTGCAATACAGGAAGCTAGGTCATCCTCAAGAGAGAATGAAAGAAAAAGTTGCTATACTTGTACTTTAACACTAAAAGAGCTGCCATCTGCAGAGTCAGGCACTGGAGTGTAATTACTCAGTTTAATGTTGAGCAACTAGAGAACCATCGCAAACATCTAGAGGATCTAGAGGCATCTTGTTCTATTGGCAGAAGCAGCATAGGACAACATAAATATCACTGAATGAAGCCATGCTGCTGACCCTCTCAATGGTCCCTATGTTGCTATTTTTAGAGCAAAGTCTTTTGATGTTCTTTTGGATTCTCCTTTTTAGATTTGTTTCAGACAGTGAAGGTTATGTGGGATTTAGGATTGAATTTAACAAACTTTATAGCACTGTTCAATATGGCATATTCTGTTTCTCAAAGAACATAATGAGTCCCCCCCACCCCCAGCCCCAAGGAGATGGAATAACAAGAAAATATGCTTTTTTTTTTTTCCTTCTAATTTTCTTCTCTTGACTTTAGAAGATAGTGGAATGTTTTCACTGCCTTAACCAAAGCAGGAAGTCATTGTGGGTGTTGCAAAGAGGCCAGTAGGTGATTTTTATGAAAAAAAATAAAGGTAGAGAATGGAGATGGTGGCTAGAGTAGAAGGAAAAGGAAAAAGTTGAAGTCACCCCTTCTGCCTTCCCCATCAAGCTTTAAATTCAAGAATCAAGAATAAACAGTGCTTCCAGGAAGCAGATGCTGTCAGATGAGGCCAGCTCTGCCCATAACAAAACCTCCAGCTGGAGCTCATCCTAGCTCAGGACATCTCCTCCATCACTGAAGGACCTGGATGATTCCCTGCCTGCTGTATAAATAGAGATAACAGTGTGTATTCCAACATTCCCTTTGCCCTCTGATAGCAAGTATTGTCTGTAACCTTTTAAACCTTTGATATTCCTTTCAGAGTTATAAATTTGTTTTTCTCAGAACTGTACATTTCAGATATTGCAAAACAACAGTATAGCAACACAGAATTTCTCTTTAAAACAAAACAAAACAGGGCAAAAATTGCACAAAATAAAACACCTCATGAAATTCACGTATCTTTTGAAAACAGTTCAGTGGGCTACATGAAGGTGATCACAACCAGAAGTCATTTTCCTGCTTAATCATATTAGAAATCCCAATCATAAGTTCAAAGGAAGTGAATGTCAGAAAGACTTGGGCCAACACAGTGGCTGGATATGAGAGTACAACCCTGATATCCTGCCTCCTTTCTTGTGCCTCCTTCACATTTCATCACACTTTCTTCCATTTTTCTTCACTTCCTCTTCTTTTCAATAACCTTGAAATAAATTTCAACTTATCAGTATTTAAAATTCATCTTGATTTTTCTTACAAAATAAAGATATTTAAAATACAAATCAATAATATCAGCAATTGCAATTTTTCAATAAAGATCACACATCTACATATATAAAAATTATGAAAATAGTCACTAGTTGTAAGAGTACAAATGTCAGTAGTACTGTAAAATTAACCACACTTCTATGTTAATGAGCATTCATGCTATAAAATAGGTACCTCATTAAGTTTGAGTTAGATATATCATCATCAAAAAGACTAGTAACATATTTGCACTTCATAAAAATAAAAACTGATCCTTGTATTTTAGCTTAGTTGCTTGAGATTTGATCAATCACAAAGTGAGCTACAGATTGAATGATTGCAATAATAGATATTTAGGAAAGATAATGGTTTTTCTATAATAATTTGTTATATTTGGTTAAAAAAAAAAAAAGAAAGAAAAAAGCCTCAGATGTCCAGTATAGAAAGTAAACTACTCAGGGGAGTGCCAAGTTTAATCGAAACAAGGATCACTGGCATTGTCATGCCAGGCCCCAAGAAGGAAACTTCTACCCAGTGTGAATGCATACTAAGTCGTTTCAGTTGTGTCTAACTCTTTGCAACCTTTTAGACTGTAGCCTACCAGGCTTCTCTGTCCATGTGGTTCTCCAGGCAGAATACTGGAGTGGGTTTTCATGCCCTCCTCCAGGGGATCTTCCCCACCCAGGAATCAAACTCCCATGTCTTATGTCTGCTGCATTGGCAGGTGGATTCTCTACCACTAGCACCACCTGGGGAGCCCTCTGCCCAGTGTAGCTGAATCAATAGAAGTGACCTAGTTTGCTTCAGAAGCAAAAGAAATCTTTATTCTTTCGTTTCTCATTAGTTATCTATTTTATGCACAATATTATGCATATGTTAATCCTAATTCGTCCACCCCTTTATTCCCCTTGGTGTCTATACATTTTGTTCTCTAGTCTGTGTTTCTATTTCTGTTTTGTAAATAAAAAAATGAGAACGTGTGAGTTTGCAGTCTGTAGAGGCCATGCTTTCTCCACAGGTGGTGGGCGGGGCTGCTTAATGGGGACCTTGTCTGGGAGAAGGTGCCCGCAGGGCATGCGCACAGCTGAGCTGCTCGGGCTTCAGCCCAGTGAGGGGTGCAGCACCTCCTCGGCACACAGCCCACCACCGCCATCTTGAGTGTCCCAGAGCTGAAGTGCCAGGTGCACTTTTGCACTAGAAACTCTGACCTGAAGTGTCAGGGGCAAGGCCTCTGCAAGCGGCACCCCATGAGTAAGTGAGACTGAAGCAGAAAGGAAAAGAAAAAGGTGAGTCCTTAATCTATTACCCAGATGATTCTATTTTTAGTTCCTGAGAGTTGTTAATGGGCTTTTGCTGGGATGATCTTTCGGAATGTTTCCCCACAGGGAAAGGTTGGATTGCAGAGGATTTGGTGTTAGTAAACTTTCCCATGGTCCACAAACCAAGTAGCCCCTGCCCACCATGGTCCAGTTTGAGCAGAGAAACCACATTTCCTGGAGTAGGGAAGATTTTCATCCCCACTGACTGAATGCTCTTAGTTGCCCATTCATGCCTTCTGTTTTGTCTTGACCAGACATTCGTCAGGTTTCTCTCCTCCCTATAGTTTCCTGAATTTTAACTTGCCCCAGGTCTGAGAAAGAGCTGAAAGCTCATCCTGGTATCTGACAAACTGCACAGAGACACTGTTCTCATCAGGCTCCACTGATCATTTTCCTTTGCATGCACAATTCCCCTGATACGTTTTTGCTGATTTTCATCACCCATACTCTCGTCTGCATAAGGAGATGCGAGGTCTTTGCAGTCTTGTTGCTCAGAGCACTTCAGGCTGAAGCACTTCAAGTCACAGCACTTCTGCACATGGTACACCATTGCCATATTGAGCTATTTCTAAATGCAGCTGCCAAGATAGGGAGTGGGTGTGCACTGGAAACTCTAACCTAGTTTGTTAAGTCCAAGGCCTCTGCACACAGCTCCCTATGGACAAGTAAAACTAGACTAAACCTAAAAGAAGAGGTTAGACTTTATTGCCTAAGTTCTGTCTTGGGCTTCCCAGGTGGCGCAGTGGTAAAGAACCTGCAAATGCGGTAGATGTAGGTTCAGTCCCTGGGTTGGGAACATCCCCTAGAGAAGAGAATGGTTACCCACTCCAGTATTCTGGCTTGGAGAATTCCACGGACAGAAGACCCTGGCAGGCTGTAGTCCATGGGGTCACAGAGTGTCGGTCAGGACTGAGAATGCAGACATTATGCAAGTTCTGTCTTATTTTTCCTGGAGATTCCCAAGGGCTTTGCTCATGACACAGAGAGGTTAAAGAAAATTTCTGAGATGATTTGAAATAACAGAGAAGAATTTATAGAGTAATTTTTGTATAAAGGTAACAGTGGTGGTGATTTTTCAAATGAGGGGAATGTGGATAACAGAACAGGGGTGAAAGTCAACCATGGCTGATTGAGAGGCTTGAATTTTTATAATTGGAAGAGAGATATTAATCAGGATAAAACACCCAGGTGCTTCAAGTTGAGGGCCAGTCTTTTCTGATTAAGTTAAATGCTGTCCTTCAAGTGAAAGTAAAAGCATTAGTCACTCAATTATGTCTGACTCTTTGCAACCCCATGAACCATAGACCACCAGGCTCCTCTGTTAATGGGATTCTCCAGGCATGAATACTGGAGTGGGTAGACATTCCGTTCTCCAGGGTATCATCCTGACCCAGGGATCAAACCTAGGTGTCTCTCCTGCATTGCATGTGGATTCTTCACTATCTCAGTCTATTCTGATTAAGTTAAACGCTGTCTCCCATGTATATAGCAATAATTAAAGCAGGATGGAGAAAATAATAACAAATAAAGCAACTGACAAAGAATTAATCTCAAAAATATACAAGCAGCTCATGCAGCTCAACACGAGAAAAATAAGCCAATCAAAAAAATGGGCCAAAGAACTAAACAGACATTTCTCCAAAGAAGACATACAAATGGCCAAGAAACACATGAAAAGATGCTCAACATCACTCCTTATCAGAGAAATGCAAATCAAAACCACAGTGAGGTACCGTCTCATGCTAGTCAGAATGGCTGCTATCAAAAAGTCTACAAACAATAATGCTGAAGAGGGTGTGGAGAAAAGGAACCCTCTCACACTGTTGGTGGGAATCCAAACTAGTACAGCCACTGTGGAGAACAGTGTGAAGATTCCTTAAAAAACTGGAAATAGAACCGCCATATGACCCAGCAATCCCACTGCTGAGCATACACACTGAGTAAACCAGAATTGAAAGAGACAGGTGTACCCCAATTTTCATCACAGCACTGTTTACAATAGCTAGGACATGGAAGCAACCTAGAAGTTCATCGGCAGATGAATGGATAAAGTACATATACACAATGGAATATTACTCAGCTATAGAACACATTTGAGTCAGTTCTAATGAGGTAGATGAAACTGGAGCCTATTAACTGAGTGAAGTAAGAAAGAAAAGTGCCGATACAGTATATTAACCGATGTATATATATATATATGAAATTTAGAAAGATGGTAATGATGACCTTATATGTGAGACAGCAAAAGAGATATAGATGTAAAGAACAGATTTTTGGATTCTGTGGGAGAAGGCGAGGGTGGGATGATTTGAAAGAATAGCACTGAAACTTTGAAACATGTATATTACCATATGTGAAATAGATGATCAGGCCAAGTTTGATACATGAAATGGGGCACCCAGAGCCAGTGCACTGGGACCACCCAGAGAGATGGGATGGGGAAGGAGGTGGGAAAGGGTTTCAGGACTGGGAGACACGTGTACTTGAGGCTGATTCATGTCAATGTATGGCAAAAAAAAACCCACCACAATATTGTAAAGTAATTAGCCTCCAATTATAATTAATTAATTAAAAAAAGAGAAAGAGTTTGGTAATACGTAATAGTGCCTTCCTCAGTATGTCACAAAACATTAACTGGATAATACAAAACCAGTTTTTCCTTTTGTATTTTAGCCTCTCCTAAAATGTATAATCTTTTCCCCACTGTGTTAGTTTTTAAATTAAACCAAAAAAATTATATTCAAGACTAAATGAAACAAAATATTTCCCTGGAAGCATATTTCAACACTGTTTTATTGTCAGATTTTATAACTTCTAAATCTTACCACTATGGTTGTAGTTTACAGATAATAATGGTAACTGAGAAAGCTGCTGAATCAGAAATCAACTGTTAACAGAGTAATTTTATGACAATAAATAGAAAGATACACTCAGAAGAATGTAAATAAATGCACATCAGTGTTTTTATATGCACTTTCCAATTAAAGTGCCTTTGAAGATTAACTTTTTACTTATCAGTGACCCTATGAGCCTATCAAACATCTTTAAACTCTTGGAAGGTAGACAAATGGCAAGTTTATATATAATAGAGAAAAAAAAAAAAAAAAACAAAAACCCAGAGACCTCAGTATTACTTAATTGAATAGTAGTAAATTTAAACATTATTTAATATTATTTATACCAAGAGTAGAAATCTTAGCAGTAACTATTCCCAGATGTAGCTAGTGATTTTGCAAAAAATCTAAGAACATGTAAAACCATTAATTGATGTTTTAACTCTGTTTTTAATTTACTGAGAAGGGACTTCTCCATTCTTTCTATAAACAAACTGGGTTTTACTTTTTGGTTTAATTTGCATATTGCTATCTACCAGTGAGGTGGAACATCTGTTTGTTTGTTTGTTTGTTTGTTTTGAGCTATTCTGATTTCTTTCAATCAAGTCCTTATACATGTTCTTTGCCTGACATTTAACTTCTGAACTAACTTCTTTTGTATTTGGTCTCACTGTGTTGTTTATGGGATCTTAGTTATCTGACTAAGAGGAGAGTCCTAATTCCTAACCACTGAACTGACAAGGAATTCCTATGTTGAACTTTTATTGGAATCACAGTTATTAATTTTAAAATCTCAGTATATATTAGGTAGCAATCCCTTGCCAATATTCAGTTCAGTCACTCAGTTGTGTCTGACGCTGTGTGACCCTATGGACTGCAGCACGCTGGGCCACCCTGTCCATCACCAACTCCCTGAGTTTACTCAAACTCATGTCCATCGAGTCAGTGATGCCATCCAGCCATCTCACCCTCTGTCGTCCCCTTCTCTTCCTGCTTTTAATCTTTCACAGCATCATGGTCTTTTCAAATGGTGAGGCAGCTCTTCCCATCAGGTGGCCAAAATACTGAAACTTCAGCTGAAACATCAGTCCGCCCAATGAATATTCAGGACTGATTTCTTTTAGAATGGACTGGTTGAATCTCCTTGCAGTCCAAGGAACTCTCAAGAGTTTTCTCCAACACCACAGTTCAGAAGCATCAATTCTTTCGGCACTCAGCTTTCTTTATAGTCCAACTCTCACATCCATACATGGCTAATGGAAAAACCATAGCTTTATCTAGATGGGCATTTGTTGGCAAAGTAATGTCTCTGATTTTTAATATGCTTTCTAGGTTGGTCATAGTTTTTCTTCCAAGGAGCAAACATCTTTTAATCTCATAGCTGCAGTCACCATCTGCAGTGACTTTGGAGCCAAAAATAAATAAATAAATTAAATAAAGGCTGTCACTGTTTCCATCGTTTCCCCATTTATGTCCCATGAAGTGATGGGACCAGATGCCACGATCTTAGTTTTCTGATTGTTGAGATTTAAGGCAACTTTTGTACTCTTCTCTTTTACTTTTGTCAAGAGGCTCTTTAGTTCTTCCCTTTCTGCCATAAGGGTGGTGTCATCTGCATGAGATTATTGATATTTCTCCCAGCAATCTTGATTCCAGTTTGTGCTTCATCCAGTCCAGTATTTCTCATGATGTACTCTGTGTAGAAGTTAAATAAGCACGGTGACAATATACAGCCTTGACATACTCCTTTCCCAATTTGGAACCAGTCTGTTGTTCCATGTCCAGATCTAACTGTTGCTTCCTGACCTGCATACATATTTCTTAGGAGGCAGGTCAGATGGTCTGGTATTCCCATCACTTGAAGAATTTTCCAGTTTGTTGTGATCCACGCAGTCAAAGGCTTTTGCTCAGTCAATAATGCAGAAGTAGACATTTTTCTGGAACTTTCTTGCTTTTTCTGTGATCCAACAGATGCTGGCAATTTGATCTTTGTTGCCTCTGCCTTTTCTAAATCCAGCTTGAACATCTGAAAGTTCATGGTTCACTGTTGAAGCCTGGCTTGCCACTATTAGACATTGTGAAAACCTCTTAGTTTGTGACCAGTATGCTTACTTTGTCTATGAGTATCAGTGAAATTTGAAAAAAAAAAAAGCCTTAAATCACTGATTTATGAAGCTGTCTTAATGATACCAAAATATTAAAACAGTAAAAACAAAAAAAAAAAGGAAATTTAAATTTGCACATATTTTGTTGGTAAAATTTTTGAAATACAATACAGTCAAATGTTTGTGAGAATAAATGAAAACAGGAACACTTTGGCATTTAATGTTGGACTAAACTCCTTCATCCATTCTGAACAAATTCTGGTAATTTTCATTAAAATTAAGTATGCAAATATTCTATGACTGTAGAATGGATTTAAATACTTATCTGTACTTATTTGAGTCCTAATTGTCATGCAAGTGCTCACAAAGAGACTGGCACATGTATATTATTTATATGATATTTGTTGTAACATTCTAAGTAGTTATCAAGAAAATGAATGAGTATAATGTACACATAAGATGGCTTACTAAGGGACAGTTAGAAGCAATATGCTCTATTTAAGAGCAATAAGCTCTATTAAGCAATATGCTCTATAGAGAAAAGATACACTTAAAAACACAGACTTGACTAAAATGGAAGATGAAACCTACAGCATAACACTATTTTTGTTAAACAATGTGGATAATTTTATATGCTTCTCTAGGATTACACATATCTAACTAAGAATATATGTTAAATACATAAAATAATAGTTATGGAAATATTGGAATGTGAATAAGGGTCAAACGGAGAAAATGAAGTAAAATAAGACAAGAGGAAAAATTTGTTAGTCAAGATGATATTAATGTTCCATGAATTCTTTGCATCAAAATTTTCCTATAGCTACCTACCTCCTCCCCAACAAAATAAGAATAGTAATAATAATACAGTTCAGTTCATTTCAGTTAAGTCGTTCAGTTGTATCCAACTCTTTGCAACCCCATGAACCGCAGCATGCCAGGCCTCCCTGTCCATCACCAACTGCCATAGTCTACCCAAAGCTATGTCCATTGAGTCGATGATGCCATCTAACCATGTCATCCTCTGTTGTCACCTTCTCATCCTGCCATCAATCTTTCCCAGCATCAGGGTCTTTTCAAATGAGTCAGCTCTTCGCATCAGGTGGCCAAAGTATTGGAGTTTCAGCTTCAACATCAGTCCTTCCAATGAACAACCAGGGCTGATCTCCTTTAGGATAGACTGGTTGAATCTCCTTGCAGTCCGAGGGACTCTCAAGAGTCTTCTCCAGCACCACAGTTCAAAAGCATCAATTCTTCGACACTCAGCTTTCTTTGTAGTCCAACTCTCACATCCATACATGACTACTGGAAAAACTATAACCTTGACTAGATGGATCTTTGTTGGCAAAGTAATGTCTCTGCTTTTTAATATGCTGTCTAGGTTGGTCATAATACAAGAAGAATAGAAATGTGTAATTGATAATCTAAAATAGTGTAATTAGAAAAAATATATCAAGTAGTTATAATGAAAGATGAAATGGTAATATATTTAGTATATTGTACTATACATTTATGATTAATTTTGGAGAGATGAGAGAGCACACATATTTAAGAAAAGCAAAAAGTCTAGAATCAAATATTTACAATAAAATATTATACAAAGTTATTTCATTTGAATATACTAATTTAATTCAAAATAAGCAAAACTCCAGTGGTTAGCTAAACTGGTGGGATAACCATCCTATTATTATTTTTTAAATTATATCATCTGCAGTTAATCCTATTTTCCCTATAACAAAAAAAATAATTTTCAGCTCCTTTGGTGATAGTGTTTTTTCCCCTACCTTTTGATGCTTTCTGGAGAAATGGAAATATTTTTCCCAAGTAGAACTAAATAAACAAGAATACATTCAGAATACGCTTTCTTCTTCTAATAATATTGCCAAAAAAAAAAAAAAATCACTTAAGTGTAGTAGATAACAAGTTGTTCTACTTGATGCCATTGTCACTATTGAAATAAATAATCAATTTCTTATTTTTGAATACATGTAATTACATATATAGTAAACCCATTCAGTGAATAGATACTCCTTCTGTTAAGAATAATATAGTCATTCTTTGTTCCAATAATAATTGGAAATAATCCAGGATTTAAATACCTGCCATAATGTACTTATAGTGGTAACATAATCACTTCAATTTTACTCCATACTAAGGATGGATATTGAATTTTTTCTAAGGAAGAAAAACTTCCCTCAACCACTATTATAAAGCACTGAATAGTTTTAAAAATTAGCTTCTGCTAATGACTTATTCATGTTTCTCAATTAGTTCAAAGACAAGCAGTGCTTTAAGAAAAACAAATATATTGAAATAACTTTTGATGACTGTAATATTGCTTAAATCATGTACAGTGTCAAGCTGCTTTATATACCGTGTTGTCAAAAGTTAAAACAAAAAGCAAAGTGTATATGTGCATACAACTTTCCATTGGATATATTTTCTAAGCTCAAACTACCATTCTAGCAGCAATATTCAGACATCAATTAAAGTTCAAAGGGAGTTTCCATATTTCAAGATGCATTCAATTATAAAATGGAGGAACTTCTTTATTATTTTTACTTGAGAGTGATTACCTGCTCTGTAATGATATGACAAAAAGCAAACATCATGAAAAATCTAATAGAGCTCTGTAAATATGTTTAACTAAGAGCATATACGTGTGGATTGATGCCAGTGTTTGGCATTATCGATTTCATGGGGAAAGATTTTCATAGAGGAAATAAGTAAAATCTGCTCACAAATTAACATTAATAGATGAACATTTGTAAATGTTAATGATATGGAACACAAACTTTGAATTGTAATGAAACAAAACAAAACAAAAAGAAATCCTTTATTCTCATTAGTAGACATTTATTACAAAATTGTATTTCAATTTTTTTTCCTTTTGTTTCTTCTCTTCTACAGGGTATGCATTAAATATTTACTTTTGTTTTTTGGTCCTTAAACCCTAAAGTATCTACTGTCTGATACTTTGTCAAAAAATGTTTACTGACTTCATAATTAGAAAACTATGTATATTTGTTTAAAGATTCTAGCCATGATATTTTGCAATTTACAATCCATATTTTCTAGAAGTTGATAACGATGTAACTGTTTTACAGTATACATGAACACTGCAGAAATACTTTCAGCAACATTTATGATGGTTATATATCAGGTATTGATACACAGTCTATTTCTGCTTTCCCTAATCTTTATCTCTAATCTGTAAAGGACAGAAATGGTATGGACCCAACAGAAGCAGTAGATATTAAGAAGAAGTGGCAAGGATACATAGAACTATACAGAAAAGATCTTCATTGCCCAATTAACCACGATGGTGTGATAACTCACCTAGAGCCAGACATCATGGAGTAAGAAGTCAAGTGGGCCTTAGGAAGCATCACTATGAACAAAGCTAGTGGACATGATGGAATTCCAGTTGAGCTATTTCAAATCCTAAAAGATGATGTTGTGAAAGTGCTGCACTCAATATGGCAGCAAATTTGGAAAACTCAGCAGTGGCCACAGGACTGGGAAAGGTCAGCTTTCATTCCAATCCCAAAGACAATGCCAAAAAATGCTCAAACCACCACACAGTTGTACTCATCTCACATGCTAGGAAAGTAATGCTGAAAATTCTCTAAGCCAGGCTTCAACAGTACTTGATGAACTTCCAGATGTTCAAGCTAGACTTAGAAAAGGCAGGGGAACCAGAGATCAAATTGCCAATATCCATTGGATCATTGAAAAAGCAAGAGAGTTCCAGAAAAACACCTGCTTCTGCTTTATTGAGTACGTCACAACTTTTGATATGGATCACAACAAACTGGAAAATTCTGAAAGAGATGGGAATAGCAGACCACCTGACCTGCCTCCTGAGAAATCTGTATGCAGGTCAGGAAGCAACAGTTAGAACCAGACATGGAACAACAGACTGGTTCCAAATTCGGAAAAGAGTTCAGTTCAGTTCAGTTGCTCAGTCGTGTCTGACTCTTTGCAACCCCATGAATCGCAGCACGCCAGGCCTCCCTGTCCATCACCAACTCTCAGAGTTCACTCAGACTCACATCCATCGAGTCACTGATGCCATCCAGCTATCTCATCCTCTGTCGTCCCCTTCTCCTCCTGCCCCCAATCCCTCCCAGCATCAGAGTCTTTTCCAATGAGTCAACTCTTTGCATGAGGTGGCCAAAGTACTGGAGTTTCAGCTTTAGCATCATTCCTTCCAAAGAAATCCCAGGGCTGATCTCCTTGTAGTCCAAGGGACTCTCAAGAGTCTTCTCCAACACCACAGTTCAAAAGCATCAGTTCTTCGGCACTCAGCCTTCTTCACTGTCCAACTCTCACATCCATACATGACCACAGGAAAAACCATAGCCTTGACTAGACGGACCTTAGTCAGCAAAGTAATGTCTCTGCTTTTGAATATGCTATCTAGGTTGGACATAACTTTTCTTCCAAGGAGTAAGTGTCTTTTAATTTCATGGCTGCAATCACCATCTGCAGTGATTTTGGAGCCTAAAAAAATAAAGTCTGAATTGTTTCCACTGTTTCCCCATCTATTTCCCATGAAGTGATTGAGTACATTAAGGCTATATAGTGTCACCTTGCTTATTTAACTTATATAAAGAGTACATCATGGGAAATGCTGGACTAGATGAAGTACAAGCTGAAATCATGATTGCCAGGAGAAATATCAATAACCTCAGATATGCAGATGACACCACCCTTATGGCTGAAAGTGAAGAAGAACTAAAGAGCCTCTTGATGAAAGTGAAAGAGAGAGTGAAGAAGTTGCCTTAAATCTCAACAATCAGAAAACTAAGATCATGGCATCTGATTCCATCACTTCATAGATGGGAAAACAATGGAAACAGTGAAAAACTTTATTTTAGGGGGCTCCAAAATCACTGTGTATGGTGACTGCATGAAATTAAAAGATGCTTGCTTGTTGGAAGAAAAGCTATGAAAAACCTAGATTGTGTATTGAAAAACATAGACATCACTTTGCCAAAAAACGTCTGTCTAGTCAAAGCCATGGTTTTTCCAGTAGTCATGTGTGGATGTGAGATTTGGAGTATAAAGAAAAGTGAGAGCCAAAGAACTGATGCTTTTGAACTGTGGTGTTGGAGAAGACTCTTGGGAGTCTCTTGGACAGCAAGGAGATTCAACCAGTCCGTTCTAAAGGAAATCAGTCCTGAATATTCATTGGAAGGACTGATGCTGAAGCTGAAATTCTAATACTTTGGCCACCTGATGTGAAGAGTTGACTCATTTTAAAAGAGCCTGATGCTGGGAAAGATTGAAGGTGGGAGGAGAAGGGGACAACATCTCATGATTGTTGGATAGCATCACTGACTCAATGGACATGAGTTTGAATAAGCTCAGGGAATTGGTGACAGACGGGAAGCTTGGTGTGCTGCAGTCCATGGGGTCACAAAGAGTCTGACAGGACAGAGCTGAAATGAACTGAAAATGTATCAACTGACCTGCTTATATGTAGTCATATATATAAATATACATTCTTAGCCATAACCCTTTAGTCATATATGTATACATATATGCTTCCCTGGTGGCTCAGTCATAAAGAATCTGCCTGGAATTCAGGAGAACCTGGTTTGTTTCCCAGGCCAGGAAGATCCTTTGGAGAAGGGATAGTCTACCTGCTACAGTATTTTTGGGCTTCCCTGGTGGCTCAGCTGGTTGAGAATCCACCCGTAATGTGGGAGACCTGGGTTCCATCCCTGAGTTGGGAGGATCCCCTGGAGGAGGCATTGTCAACCCACTTCAGTATTCTTGCCTGGAGAATCCTCATGGACAGAAGTATCTGGCAGGCTATAGTCCATATGGTCACAGAGTCAGAAACTACTGAGTGACTAATAAAGCACATATATGCTTATGAAATTCATTTAGGTTGCTGATGCAGTTGTATTTCAGGGTTACCCTGGTTCAGTTCAGTTCAGTTGCTCAGTCATGTCCGATTCTTTGCAACACAATGGACTGCAGCAGCCAGGCTTCCCTGTCCATCACCAGCTCGTGGAGCTTCCTCAACCTCATGTCCATCGAGTTGGTGTTAGCATCCAACTATCTTATCCTCTGTCCTCTGCTTCTCCTCCTGCCTTCAATCTTTCCCAGAATCAGGGTCTTATCCAGTGAGTCAGTTCTTCACATCAGGTGGCCAAAGTATTGTAATTTCAACTTCAGTGTCAGTCCTTCCAATGAATATTCAGGACTAATTTCCTTTAGGATGGACTGGTTTGATCTCCTTGCAATCCAAGGGACTCTCAAGAGTCTTCTCCAACACCATGGTTCAAAAGCATCAGTTCTTCCACGCTTAGCTTTTTTATAGTCTAACTCTCACACCCATACATGACTACTGGAAAAACCATAACTTTGACTAGACGGACCTTTGTTGGCAAAGTAATGTCTCTGCTTTCTAACTGCTATCTAGGTTGGTCATAACTTTCCTTCCAAGGAGCAATCATCTTTTAATTTCATGCCTGCAGTCACCATCTGCAGTGATTTTAGAGCCCCCCAAAATAAAGGTTGTCACTGATTCCACTGTTCCCCCTGTTCCTCCATGTATTTGCCATGAAGTAATGGGACCAGATGCTGATCTTGGTTTTCTGAATGTTGACTTTTAATCCAACGTTTCCACTCTCTTCTTTCACTTTCATCAAGAGGCTCTTTAGTTCTTCTTCAATTCTGCCATAAGGGTGGTGTCATCTGCATATCTGAGGTTATTGATATTTCTCCCAGGAGTCTTGATACCAGCCTGTGCTTCATCCAGCCTAGCATTTCTCATGATGTACTTTGCGTATAAGTTAAATAAACAGAGTGACAATATACAGCCTTTATTTACTCCTTCCTGATTTGGCACCAATCTGTTGTTCCATGTCCAGTTCTAACTGTTGCTTCCTGACCTGCATATGGATTTCTCAGGAAGCAAGTCAGGTGGTCTGGTATTCCCATTACTTGAAGAATGTTCCACAGTTTGTTGTGGTCCACACAGCCAAAGGCTTTGGCATATTCAAAAAAGCAGAAGTAGATGTTTTTCTGGAGCTCTCTTGCTTTTTCAATGATCCAACAGATGTTGGCAATTTGATCTCTGTTTCCTCTGCCTTTTCTAAATCCAGCTTGGACATCTGAAACTTCATAGTTCACATACCATTGAAACTTGTCTAGGAGAATTTTGAGCATTACTTTACTAGCATGTGAGTTGAGTGCAATTGTGCTGTAGTTTGAGCATTCTTTGGCATTGCCTTTCTTTAGGATTGGAATGAAAACTGACCTTTTCTAGTCCTGTGGCCACTACTGAGTTTTCCAAATTTGTTGGCATATTGAATACAGCCCTTTCACAGCATCATCTTCTAGGATCTGAAATAGCTCAACTGTAATTCTATTCCAAATCGTAAGTATGTCCAATATTAGGGAAAAAATAAAATAAACCTAGGACGTCTTGCAAGGAATGCTGATTATCTATCTTCTATGCCTATACATTTTAACTATTTGTGTTCTTGGAATGATTATAAAGCTTGAGACTGGGTAAGAGTTCTAAATATTTCATGGGAATTTTCAATTTTAAATTTCATTTAGGTTGAGTACTCTAGACACAGATCTTGAACTGAAGATTTACATGCAGAGACTTATTGGGAGAATACATGTGAAAGAGCGAGCCTGTAAAACTGGGCAGAGAAAAAATTTTATTTGCAGTGAAACTGCAGCAGAAATCAGCCCATAGGGTATCTGAAGCTGGTGTGGGCTTTCAGATATTTCCCCAGTTAAGGCAAGAGATCTGGGAATTTGTATCCAAATGACTAGTTATTGGAGGAGGGAATTTTCCAGGACAAGGTTTAAACTTGGTAAATCAACTCTTTCTACCTGAGACAACATTAACGTATGAGATGACAGTCCAGCATCCCTCAGTTGATTTGGCTACAACAGCTGCTTGACTGCTATCTCATAGGAAACTCTGGGATAGAACTTTTTATATGAACCTCACATGGATAAACTAAACCATGGTATTTTTTTTTATAAAAATACTGAAGTATAACTGTTCTTATAAAACACCTGCCTATTTTCAGAGTCACTCTTTCTTCAAAGGATAATAAGAGGATCAGGATAAAGAAGATGAATGTAGAAAATAGCAGAACTCATTCTCTCTCTTGACCTCTGAATATATATTAAAAAAAATCATTTTCAGTTTCTTAAACCTCCCCAAGACAGAGCCCAGAACAACATACTTAATCTTCAAAATAATTATGATCATCTAGAGGTTTATATCTAAAGTTTAAAAATATGGTCCAGATTATTTTCTTATCTTGAAGAAAAATCAACGTTAAACATGTGTAATGTGGGAGATTATCATTGTCTATTTATGACAAAGTTACTTTTCAGTGATGAAATCTTATTTGAAGACGTTGCAGTGCAATTGTGAGAGCTGCACCGTAGTGAACCTTTTAAAGTGTTCTCTTTAACTAATATAACCAGCAAGTAGCCAAAATAGATTCTTATTTCCAAATGTCAATTGCTTTAGGGAACACTTCAAAAAATCTGCAAATCCAGATTTTCATATGAACAACTGGGGATTAGAGGAGAAAAAATGAATTTATTTTATTAAATAAGCCATACATTCTTAGTAATTAACATTTTAAAAATGAATTTAACTATTACAACTATGCAGGCCTAAATACAAATATGTTTGTGTTTAACTTCTAATCCTTGTAACAGACCATTGGTGAAGACCGTCTTGAACTATCTTCTTAATTTTGGATATCATTTTCTTCTGTCTCATAGATAAAATATCCATTTATAATTTTAAATTGCTTTCCTGGACATAGGGTAGTTCATTTAAGGCCATAATAGATTATCTTTACTGTCTAAATTCTGTTTTAAATGTTTTCTTCCTCACCTTATTGGAACCAATTAAGTGTATCTCCAGTCCTGTTTGCCTATCTCTTTTCATATTTCCGAGTGTACACCCTGAACAGTGTGTACAAAGAATATGATTTCTTTGTCTCCATTATAACTTCTTGCTTTTACTGTGGTTATGCTTATATTCTTCTTTTCATCAGTTCAGTTCAGTCGCTCAGTCGTGTCTGACTCTCTGTGACCCTGTGAATCGCAGCACGCCAGGCCTCCCTGTCCATCACCAACTCCCAGAGTTCACTCAGACTCACGTCCATCGAGTCTGTGATGCCATCCAGCCACCTCATCCTCTGTCGTCCCCTTCTCCTCCTGCCCCCAATGCCTCCCAGCATCAGAGTCTTTTCCAATGAGTCAACTCTTGACATGAGGTAGCCAAAGTACTGGAGTTTCAGCTTTAGCATCATTCTCTCCAAAGAAATCCCAGGGCTAATCTCCATCAGAATGGACTGGCTGGGTCTCCTTGCAGTCCAAGGGACTCTCAAGAGTCTTCTCCAACACCACAGTTCCAAAGCATCAATTCTTCAGCGCTCAGCCTTCTTCACAGTCCAACTCTCACATCCACACATGACCACAGGAAAAACCATAGCCTTGACTAGACGGACCTTAGTCAGCAAAGTAATGTCTCTGCTTTTGAATATGCTATCTAGGTTGGTCATAACTTTTCTTCCAAGGAGTAAGCGTCTTTTAATTTCATGGCTGCAATCACCATCTGCAGTGATTTTGGAGCCCCAAAAAATAAAGTCTGACACTGTTTCCACTGTTTCCCCATCTATTTGCCATGAAGTGATGGGACCAGATGCCATGGTCTTCGTTTTCTGAATGTTGAGCTTTAAGCCAACGTTTGCACTCTTCACTTTCACTTTCATCAAGAGGCTTTTTAGTTCCTCTTCACTTTCTGCCATAAGGGTGGTGTCATCTGCATATCTGAGGTTATTGATATTTCTCACAACAATCTTGATTCCAGCTTGTGTTTCCTCCAGTCCAGCGTTTCTCATAATGTACTCTGCATATAAGTTAAATAAGCAGGGTGACAATATACAGACTTGACGTACTCCTTTTCCTGTTTGGAACCAGTCTGTTGTTCCATGTCTAGTTCTAACTGTTGCTTCCTGACCTGCATACAGATTTCTCAAGAAGCAGGTCAGGTGGTCTGGTATTCCCATCTCTTTCAGAGTTTTCCACAGTTTATTGTGATCTCCACAGTCAAAGGCTTTGGCATAGTCAATAAAGCAGAAATAGATGTTTTTCTGGAACTCTCTTGCCTTTTCCATGATCCAGCGGATGTTGGCAATTTGATCTTTGGTTCCTCTGCCTTTTCTAAAACCAGCTTAAACATTCAAAAGTTCATGGTTCACGTATTGCTGAAGCCTAGCTTGGAAAATTTTGAGCATTACTTTACTAGCATGTGAAATGAGTGCATTTGTGCTGCAGTTTGAGCATTCTTTGGCATTGCCTTTCTTTGGGATTGGAATGAAAACTGACCTTTTCCAGTCTGTGGCCACTGCTGAGTTTTCCAAATTTGCTGGCATATTGAGTGCAACACTTTGACACCATCATCTTTCAGGATTTGAAATAGGTCATCTGGAATTCCATCCCCTCCACTAGCTTTGTTCGTAGTGATGCTTTCTAAGGCCCACTTGACTTCACATTCCATGATGTCTGGCTCTACATGAGTGATCACACCATCATGATTATCTTTTCATAGTACTAGTCAAATAACCAAATTTACTCATTTTCTGAATCTTTTCTTCTGCTCAATAAACACTGAGCTATTTATTCTATAGTAAGGAAGAACATAGTCCTTATTTTTTCTAGTCTACATCTCCCGATAATATTGTATTATATGGAACATATCTTTATAGTTAAATCTCCCTGAGAGTCACTGAAACTTGATTCTTACGCTTAAACTTTTAAATGTTGATCATTCCTCCCTTATTGTCACTGGAATTTCATTTGCGAATTTTCAATTAGCAAAAAAAAAATCTCAAATTGTGTATCTGTCATATTGAATTTTATTCAATTTTTTTAATTTTTATTTTTACTTTATTTTACTTTACAATACTGTATTGGTTTTGCCATACATTGACATGAATCCACCACGGGTGTACATGAGTTCCCAATCCTGAACCCTCTGGATCATCCTCATGCACTAGCCCCAAGCATCCTGTATCCTGCATCAAACATAGACTGGTGATTCATTTCTTATATGATAGTATACATGTTTCAGTGCCATTCTCCCAAATCATCCCACCCTCTTCCTCTCCCTCAGAGTCCAAAAGTTCATCACAGCACTGTTTATAACAGCCAGGACATGGAAACAACCTAGATGTCCATCAGCAGATGAATGGACAAGAAAGCTGTGGTACATATACACAATGGAGTATTACTCAGCCATGAAAAAGAATACATGTGAATCAGTTCTAATGAGATGGATGAAACTGGAGCCGATTATACAGCGTGAAGTAAGCCAGAAAGAAAAACACCAATACAGTATACTAACACATATATATGGAATTTAGAAAGATGGTAATGATAACCCTGTATGTGAGACAGCAAAAGAGACACAGATGTATAGAATGGACTTTTGGAATTTTATTCCATTTTGAGGCCAAAATATGACTAGTCTACTTACAAGTTGTTGTAGCACACAAAACAACTCAGGAAAAGAAATATTCTTATCCTTGCTGTGGCAGAGTGGCTTATGTAGGGTTCTTGAGTACTCTGGGTTATGGAAGGTCAGAGAGCACTTTAGAGGTTCAATAGAAAATTAAATGTGTAGTATAAGCTCTTCAGCTGGGGACAAGGAGGAGGAAAATTCATAGATAAGATCAAAGTTGGATATGGTCTCTGGGGAATAAAATCAGCTAGGTTGTAATTTCCAGAGAATAAGTAAACAATTTCTGGGCTTGGGACATTTTCCAGGGGTTTCACAATGGTTTTATGATTCATTTAAATAATGTACTATTTTAGTTGTTAATGACATTTGAAACTGAAGATAAATACCTTAATGTGATATGCAGTTGATTCTATTATAATGCTCACATTTTATGAGATCTAGCAATGTGGTCTCTTAAACTATAATATTATGTTTAATTGTTACATGTTGTTTTCACAAAAGCAGTCATATTTTTTTATTAAGATACAGTTATAGTACTTGTAATAGGAGAACCTGTAATCCATTTCATAATTAACACAATGTTTTCAACTCAGTTACTTTTCAGATAATGAACAATTTCACAAAGGAAATGAAAATAATTTGTGTAAAACATATATAGTATTATTTCTTCATCATCTTTGATATCAAACTATATTAAAGTAGTTAAATACAAATCATCAAATAGAAAACAAAATAAGTATTTGCTAGTAATCCAATTATTATGATGACCATGAAGAACTGAGGTGATTCAATCAACATTAACAAATGTTGTTTTGTTGTTGTTCAGTTGCTTAGTCATGTCCAACTCTTTGTGACCCCAAGGACTGTAGCATGCCAGGCTTCCCTGTCCTTCTGGCTTCTCTCATTTGAACTTTTCTATTAAAATCAGATCATACAGAATTAGGGTGGACCATCAATCCAGTGACTGGTGTCCTTATTGGAAGGCCATATGAAGACACTGACACAGAGAACTCCAGGCAAATATTAAGGCAGAGATTGAAGTAATGCATCTTTTTGGTGTAAGCCAAAGAAATCAACATTGGTGCAACCACTAGAAACCAGGAGAGAAGCATGGAATTGATCCTTCATAGAAACTTTAGCAGGAGCATAGCCTTGCCAGCACTTTGATACTGGACTTCTAACCTCCAGAACTGTGAGGGAACACATCTTTAATATTTTACCTCTGTCCTTAAAAACTAATACATAGGCATTATGCTTGTTGCCATTGGAACTTCAATAGAAGGCAATTCTGAATTTTATTGAGAAGGACAGACGAATAATTAGATATTATAAGGCATTGTGACATGTTATGATGAGTTGTTTAGGAGTAGTAAGTGGCATATGTGTATGCATGCTCAGTTACTCAATCATATCTGAGTCTTTGCAACCCCATGGACCATAGCCTTCCAGGCTTCTCTAGCCATGGAATTTTCCAGGGAGTAATACTGGAGTACTTTGCCATTTCCTTCTCCAGGGGATCTTCTTGACCCAGCGATCAAACCCACATCTCTGGCTTATCAGGCAGATTCTTTACCACTGAGCCACCTGGGAAGCCCAGATTGTATACACGTTCATTTTAATTCTCCTTAAATCCCTGCGAGGCAGGTACTACTTTCTCCATTTAATAGATATGGGAACTGAGCCTCAAACAGATTCAGTAATTTATGTTATTGTTTAGACACTAAACCACATCTGACTCTTTTGCAACCCCATGGACTGTAACTCACCAAGTTCCACTGTCTAGGGGATTTTCCCAGGCAAGAATATGAAGTGTGTTGCCATCTCCTCCTCCAGGAGATCTTCTCAGCCTATGGATAGAACCCACATCTCTTGTTCCTTCTGCATTGGAAGGCAGATTCTTTACCACTGCACCAGCTGGTACATCTAACTTAAGAGTTTCAGAAGTCAAGTAAATCTTGAGGCAAAAATGTCTGAACAGAGACCTAAAGATGAACAGCTGTTAGCAAGAAAGGAGATGGAGAATAAATCCTGCAGGAGAAAGTAGACAAAAATCATCCTGGTGGCTGTGGTAGGAGTGACTTTTGAGGAAGCACACTGTATAAGTAAAGTTGAAAAAGAAGTGTGTACAAACCCAAGTCTGGATAAAAATAAAGCAGAATAAACAAAGCTTATTGGTCATTTACAGCATTTACATACATACTGAAGGCAGAGAGTTCTAAAAGAATTCAGAAGCACAGGGAGGAATATTATCAGCTTTATTGTTAGGACCTCCCTGGTAGCTCAGTGGGTAAAGAGTCTTCCTATAGTGCAGTTCGATCCCTGGGTTGGAAAGATCCCCTGGAGAAGAAAATGGCAACTCACTTAATATGTAATAATTATTGATAATTTGCATATGAATCCAAAGTATTTCCTTACTCCTTGCTCAGTGAGTTGGATTTTCTCATCCTATTCAAGGTAAAAGAGCTTACTACTTTCAAATCTCCAGCCCCTAAGACCAATCCTGCACCAATACGTTTCCTGTTAACAGTTATAATATATTTTTCAGTCTCTTTTTCAGTTAGGTGTGGCCACATCACTGGGTTTTGGCCAAGAGATTTTGAAGAGAGGTGAAGTGTAAGGCCATAGACCTGGCCCATTAAATCTTTCCATGTGCATTTCCTCTTTCTTGATCCTCTTCCTGGTGATCTTAGGTACAATGTATTAAAGATTAGAGAGCTGTAAAATAGAGTTTGCTTTCTTGATTTATGTGCAATCATCCAAATAAAGCACAAAGATTTAGGACTGTATTGGATTTTTCATTTATCTCTTACAGAAAATAGAATAATAATACAGGCAGAAGCAGAGAGCAGAACATTAGCAATTGGAGGAAAAACATTTCGTAGAAAGAGAGAGAGTAGACGAGGTTACTTGTGGCCTATCGCCATTTTCCACAGAGATTCAGGAGAATGAGAAAAATAGTAAGTGGAAATCGGAGAAGGCAGTGGCACCCCACTCCAGTACCCTTGCCTGGAAAATCCCATGGGTGGAGGAGCCTGGTTGGCTGCAGTCCATGGGGTCGCCAAGAGTCAGACACAACTGAGTGACTTCACTTTTACTTTTCACTTTCATGCTGGAGAAGGAAACGGCAACCCACTCCAGTGTTCTTGCCTAGAGAATCCCAGGGACGGGGGAGCCTGGTGGGCTGCCATCTATGCGGTCGCACAGAGTTGGACACGACTAAAGCGACTTAGCAGCAGCAACAGCAGTAAGTGAAAATGGCACCTATAATTTTCTTTAAGTTGATTTCTCCCAATGATCAAGGACTGTGTCTCTTTCTATCTAGTGAAATGTAACATGTAAGATAGTGGATGCTGCTCCCCTTTTTGCACATAAATGACATAGCATTAAACACTATTAGAATTCATCATAAAAGTCACTTAGATTGGGAAATAAATTAAAATTTTATGATGATGAATATTATAAGGTGAAGGTAGTAATCCAAGGTATATCCTTGGTGTTTACAGAACAGATGGAAAGAATATGTGCTAATTCAAACTATATTTAGACAGAGAAATTTAAAGAAATTGGGAACTACTTGCAAATACTTGAACAAATCACTCATTAATATAATAAATATATGAAAGAAGGTATATAGAGTGCAGGTTCTGAAGAATTATAACTAGTATTATCAGTCTGTATGTTGTGTTTTAGTTAGCTATGAGAATTCAAAGAGAAAATGCTATATAGAATGTGTGTGTGTGTGTTTGTGTGAATCTACAGTGGAAATACTTGTTCAGAGAGAAAGCAGAATAAGAGAACAAGGTTAAAAATAAAATTCTAGGTAAATGTGAGATGAAATCTACATTAACATGAGTTTAGGAAGTGTCTTAAAGAGAAAAGAAGATCTCATTGCTGTTGTTAGCTGATCTGACTGGAATGATCACTTAACTCTGTTTTTCCTATCATTTCAACATGATTTTTAGCCATCTTTTGGAAATCTGCTTAAAAGTTATTTCACAAAGTTTATTTTCTCCTTAAACCACTTCTTCCTACTCCAGATTATGGTATGCTTTTATTGTACATAGAACTGAAGAAGGAAGTCATTTTGGGAAAGCAAGGACAAATGCTAATGTTTTCTTCATTTGAATTTTACCTTAGTAGGAAATATTTTACTTGAAGAAACGAAAGCATTATGGTGTTATATTTGATTTGTTGCAAATATATCCCCTCTTTCTTATGAGATTACTAAACCCTATTTACCCTTCTCCATATAGGCCATTGGTACTCAGTACAATCCATCAGGTAAGGTAGCCAATGCCAGAAACAGGATTACACAGCATACCTGATAATAGTTCCACCATTCCAAATGAAAATCAGTGTAGAACTCATGACAATAGGGCCTTGAAGTCTAACATTCTAAGACTAATTCACTTTTGAGCAGAGGAACTTAATCTGTGATACAGAAATTATTAAGTAAGGAAAGAAAGATTTATGTAAACAGTTTTGTGAATATGCATCAGTGTTTTATGTTGGAACCAGTTTGAACCTCTCTTTACAGTTTTATTGAATTTTCATTTACATTAATTGAAGAGACATGGAAGATAACCATTCATATTGTGAGAGTTTGTTCTTATTGTGTGTCACCTTTCACACCAATGTCCTTTCCAGTTCCACCCATCTAACAGAGCCAATAGCAGCCAAAAAGTGGGGCTGATGACAGTGATGTATATTACATGCCACACACACTGTAACTTAGAATATCCTGCCTACTATAAATATGGACAAGAAATAAGGATATGCGCAAGAGAAAAATTAATAGAAGCAGCCTTTTTTGTGTTGCTTTGTTTTGTCTTTCAGCTTTAGTGAATATACTGCATTGTATTTTTATGTTTTCAACCTTTTTATATTATCCTGCATGTCGTCACATGAGAGATTGTAAACAAGGCAGTGCTTCTGAAATATTATAAATGTGATGAAGGGAACTGAAATGGGCACTTCAAATGATACCGTCTAGAGATAAGTGAAAGTCTCTTTCCACATAGTTCTAATAGTAATTGGATCACTAACCCTTGGGGATATGCATGTTCTAAATCTCCCTCTGATGTTATTTTCTGCTCTTCATATGGTTTGAGTCTAAATCACAACTCATGCATCTGTGTTTTAAAGAGTCTGTTGAGAGGTCATTAAGCCTTTCTGAACCATGCACTAGTCCTCAGAGCTTTGTTTTCTTTGTGTATGTTATTTAGAGTTTGTGTGAGTACTGAACAACCTAAAAAACTTGAATCCAAGCTAAACATATTTTTGGGTGGCCTACTAGCGGTGGAGCAACTCCTTGACATTTCCTCTCATTTACTGAAGCAAATCAAAGTGTATTTCAAGTAGTGCTGCCTTAAGTCATTCTCAGAGCAAAGTTGCAGCATAAAAGTAGTTCACCACTGAATGTCTTAAGCTAGTGATTCTACTCTTGATTCAAAAGTGCAAATAAAAAAATTAAAGAGATGCCCTGGATGGCAGTATTCTTTAATAATATCCAAAGGCCTTGCTGAGATAGCATGTCCTATTTCAAGTGTATTAAATGACAGCTTTGCAAGGTGTGCCATTGAGACACCAGTAACAAAATAACTCCAGAAGATACTGTACTCTGTGATTTTGAAAACAATGCTACTTCTCAATATGATTAATTGGAAATTGCTTACATATGGGAAGTATCAGATATGAAAGAAAATTATATGCAAAATAAGTAAAGGTAGCATTTTCCCTCAGGCCATATAGCTTTATCTATAATCCAACCCAGAGAATTTCAATTTAACTTATTTTACTTTATTTTGTTTGGAATAAGGATCAAAATTTTTGGTTACCCTGATCATATATTGATACACAATATCATATCCAAGCAGAGTTAAAATGAGTTAAGTTCCTAAGATCCTGAAAAGTTTTGACATAGAGTGTATAGATAGCACCTACTTACTTGGTTTAATAAAGTCTTAATACAAATTATGTAAATATAATGTTAAGTTCTATTAAAACCCTATAATGAGATAAAAACTTTTTGTTTTTAAGTTTTAAATTTTAATCCAGAAAAAAATACTGTATTAATCAATTTGTATTGTAATCGTTATTTTAAAAATTTAGTCCTTCATTGCTAATTTTTAATACTTGCTCAAACAAATTATGTCTCTGAAAATTATTATAAAATATTAGCTTAACATTGAAATTCATGCAAATTATGCCCAGTTAAAATTGTTCAACTATAAAACAAATACTAAAATTCTTATTAAATTCCTGAAATTATCAATTTAATTCACCAAATTTAATTCACCAAATTTAATTCATTTCATCAAAATGTTAATGATTAGTAAAGCAGTTCTATTTTAAGAGAGCTCATTTATTCCATGTGATGTATATTTTGCTTTATATAAAAACACAAATGTCTTAAAATATTTATGGCACAGATTGCCAGAGGCTAACCCTGAGGTTGATCACAGTACTGGCCCTCAGTGCTCATCCCTGCTGGGTACATGGCCACTGATACATGACTTCATTTCCTTTCACTAAAGAGGCATATGTGGATGGATGAGGGAGTGGATATTTTCTCACCCTTTGAATTTGGGTTTTGCCATATGTGACTTGCTTTGCATGTTTGAATAAGATGAAAGGGATAACTTGCTACTTCTGAACCAAGGCATAAAAGGTGGTGCATTTTGTCAGTTCTCTCACACCTTTGCTATCACTGTGAAAATAACATTTTCAAACTAACTCATTGATCCTATAGAAAAGACTTGGTGATAGTGAATTATAGCCACCCCAGTACTGCTGAATTACAGAGGCCAGTCTAGGTCATTGAATCCCTAACAATGGATAGATGATGAACAAGTCTACCCTACCTGAATCAGGTCTGGCTGAATCTAGACCAGATGAAAATATGACATTATTGCTATGTGACAATGAGATTTGGTCACTGCTTGATACATAGGATTGTTCTTACAAGTTGCTAAATGATGTGTATATTCTAGATTTCAGAAATTTAAGAAAGATAGACATGGGATGGAAAAAATACAATATTGAAAATAGTAATAATTCATAGCTCATATGATTAATCAAGAATAATTAATGTTTTAGTCCCTTTCTTTGAAGATCACAGATGCTATTACATACCATTGAAAGATGTCCTACTCACAAAAGAACATAAGAATCTTCACCACAGATTTGGCATACACAGCTTCCATGAAGACTCAGTTAATGACTCTAAGAAACATTGAAAAAAATTCCATTTAGAACAAATTATGAAGTATCAGTATATATAATGTCTGTGTGTACTTCTGTAATGTCACTTATCCTTGCCTTAATTTCAAGGGCACTCATCTAAATGGAACTTTGTCAAGCACAAAAATGAACTCTAAAAATAAAATAAATCTTAAAGGATACTTTCTACAGCTAATGCTTGCAAGTTTACTTGTCATTTTAAAGAATCTGTGAAGGAAAATGCATGAAAACTATACTATAAATTTAAAAATCAGTGAAAACAATCTATCACAAATTCAAACATTGTGAATACATCTGAAGAAAATTATATCTGTTTAACTGATGATAATGGCAATGATATACAGGATGAAAGTGCTACACAGAGGAAAACTGAATAATTATATCATTAAAAAAATGATAAGCTAGAAAATAAGCATCATTCATCCAATATGCACCATAGGAATCCTAGAAACAAGCATTTAAAAAGATGTAAAGTCTTTTCTGAGTTAAATCTGGATAATATTAGATCAATAGTCCCCTTTATGTTTACTGGTAGCAAAATTATTCATAAAATAACCATGCTGGTTACAATGAGTGCATTAGATTCATTCTTTCAAGTGCTTACATTTTAGAGATAAAACCTCAGAATAAGGAGGAAGTTAAATGCTATAATATTTTATTTAAATGATTTTAATGAAAATGTTCCAAATAATGGTTTCAAATAATATATCTCTAATTTTCTAATCATTCCTTTGCATTTCTAAATGTTCAATATTGTGATATTTATGAACATACACATTGAATTTCAGTCAAACAAGTTTATTTAAATGTTGTTTAAACAAACTATACATATTTTAAAAGAAAACTGCCGGGGTCCAGCCCTGGTGGATCCAGGGAATTCGAAGGGTGGACGGAGTCAGTGAGGAAAACTTATTTGTTTATTAATATAAGAATATAAGATTAGATTAGGAAGAAGTAGTGTAGTAGGGAAATTAAGTGGAGAAAGAAGGCTGAATAACTTTGATTACGTGGAAGACCAATAAAATTCCAGACAAGGAACTTGCACCATCTACGTTGGGCCACCGGCGCTCGCTTGACTATCTAAGGGTGCCTCGCCTTAGGCTCCCTTTCGCGTGGGTCTTATCAGCCAGGGCAAGTAAGTAGACTTGGCGAGCCTCCACGCCCCAGATGGGAATTCAGCCTGAAATTAAAGTAAAGAGGAAAAGGAGGGAGAGGGAGAAAAAGAGAGAGAGACACAGGGGAAACCAGTCCAGCGACTGGCCCCATTCTCTGTTGTTCAGAAGGCCTTTTATACTTTTGATAAAACATGGAGATCAATGGGTAACACAAAGTTATGCAGCATTAGCAGCCCAGACTCTTATCAAAAACCAGGCTTTTCTCTCTGCATACCTAATTGTATACACAAGTCTTAGGTGATTTACATCATCTTCTGGCCAAAAAGGCCAATTAACATTTTATAGACTTTTTTCTGATAAGGGTTTGTCAACCAGAAGACTTATTTGTGTTGATCTTCCCAAAGTCTGGTGCCATTCTCAGAAAGCACTAAATAAAGTTACATTCTTACATAGCAAGGACACAAGAGGAGTGCAGTGATATATAACAAAGAGAAAAGTAATTAACTCAAAAGTCTAGTGTTGCTAACATCAAAACTACTATATATCTTTTTCCATATCCCATTTACATTGATTAACATCCTCCCAGGTGCCTAAAAAATAAAGAAAACCCTCTACCAATATAATTTTTAACTCTTTAGAAAAGGCTCTGTATCTTTAAGATGCTTTTAAGCTTTGTACGTCTCTCAGTTGTGTGTGTGTGTGTGTGTTGGGGGCGGGGGTGTAAGCAATTCACAAGCTGTAAGAGTTCTGGGGGAACCTGTTAAGCAAGCTAGAGAGTTATCAGAGGGGGTTTAACTGAAACATCCCTTTCAAATGCAGAAGGCTAAAGCCCTGATTTGACTTTTTCCAGAGAATATTAGAAGAGTGGAAAAGCAGGCAGATTCTTATTTTTTTTTGGGGGGGGGGGGGGAGGGTGGATGCTCAGGAAATTCCAGGGGGAAAACCTGAGGTCTGATTAGCCTTGCCATCAGGGCTCTGCCGCATGACCTTGTCACGGGTGGAATTCCTCAAGCTGGCTCCCGGCAGAAAGCATTTTAAAGAGCTATCTCATCTCACATATTCTCAATATTATAATTTTTTTCAGATTCCATAACCTTTTTCAAACTTTCTGGAAAAAGCCTAATTATGTTGTTAAGTGTCTTCATTTTTTCCATTATAAGCATTATTAGAATATTCCTTTTGCATTTTTACACATTTAATAGAAGCTACATATGTAGCTATTCCCAGTTTATATTTATAAAAGATGATAATGATAAAATTACAGCAGCAGCAAGAACTCAACGATGAGTCTGTATCTTGGTTTTAAAATGCCAAATTTAAAAGGAAGTAATTCTCTAAAATAAGAAAAGTTTTTTGGAAGAGTTTTTTTAGGTTTCCTTTTAGCTGCTTCAAATTTGTCTCTTTTGTTCTGTGTATTTTCTTCCAGAAAATGAAGTCCTCTGTTGGCTTCAACCCTGCCCACCTTTCCTACATAGTATCCATGCTTCTAAAAGGCATCAAATAACTATTTTTGTTCAAATGTGACCCCTCAATAAACTGAAACTCCTGGAAGTAATATTATTATGTGGTTTCCATTCCAGTGGATCTGAGCTGGAATCATGTAAATAAAACAATATGGAGAAAGTTGAAATTTATGACTGCTGTTTTGTAGTAGTGGAAATTTGATAATATTGTTGCCTATAATAACATTAAAAGAGAGAACATAAGCTGGTGGGTTTGGCTAAAGAGTTACCAGAAAGAACATTAAAAGTATCAACTATATATAACATATATTATATAATGTGTATTAGATAATATAATTTGGTGGTGGTGGGACAGCTGTCCATGGGGTTGCAAGAGTTGGATACAGCTTAGTGAGTAAACCGACACCAAGCCCATTTCTACTTGATGAAATTGTCAAAAGGTTATAACCCAAATTTCTTGTGATAATTGAGAACTTTCATAAGTTCATCACTACTTGTATCTTCAGTCTCAGGTTTCATCATTCTGAACTGCACTGTCCTTATTTTAACCAATCTATTCTCCACATTTTATAACAATATAAAAAAGATCCTCTTTTAAAATTATATTTTGCTTAAGTAAGATTGGAAAATTCTAATT
Organism: Budorcas taxicolor; assembly: GCF_023091745.1. NCBI lineage: Eukaryota > Metazoa > Chordata > Mammalia > Artiodactyla > Bovidae > Budorcas > Budorcas taxicolor. The sequence continues at coordinate 47,704,450 of NC_068929.1, read as the reverse complement.
TCTTTACATTCTTCTGAAAATGCAGAATAGATATTGGTATGTAGTCTCTTGGAAGTCCTTCAGTTAAAAAAAAAATCTGAAAGATTTAAATTAAATGTTTTCTAAGTGTATCTGATCACATAATTCTTATCCAAGTAACACTTTGTGTAAATACTTAGCATAGGGCTATTGGAGAATGCACTGTGAAATTCTGTGGCTTAGCACAGGAAATTCTTACATTCTCCTAAACACACTTTTTTCCCCTCACTTCAAGGATTTGTTGACAGTGTCAGTTGTTCTTCAGTTACTCAGTCATGTCCAACTCTTTGTGATCTCATGGACTGCAGCAGGCCAGGCTTCCCTCTCCTGCATTACCTGGAGTTCACTCAAACTCATGTCCACTGAGTCAGTGATGCTATCCAACCATCTCATCCTTTCATCCCCTTCTCCTGTCTTCAGTTTTTCCCAGCCTCAGGGTATTTTCCAGTGAGTCAGCTCTTCGCATCAGGTGACCAAAGTACTGGAGCTTTAGCATCAGTCCTCCCAATGAATATTCAGGACTGATTTCCTTTAGGATTGACTGGTTTGATCTCCTTGCTGTCCAAGGGACTATCAAGAGTCTTCACTACCACAGTTCAAAGGTATTAATTCTTCAGTGCTCAACCTTTTTTATTGTCCAGCTCAGTGTCAGAGCTCCATCTAAATGTGCATTTTAAAACTTCTCTTCACCAGGAACACTACATTTCTTTGCATACATACTCTTCTCACGTGTATAGTGAATACATAGGATTGATTTTTTTTCCTCAAGAATGAAGATAATTTTACAAATAATCTAGGAATTTTCCTGAGAATGGATTAATTTTCCAAACAATACATCAGTGACATAGATGTAGGCTATAATTCACAATCCCTAAAACTATACAAGACTAAACAGGGTACTTGAAGTTATACCCAAATGGCATTACTTCCATTGGAAATCTCCTACAAGGTTTGTGTAACACACACACGTGCACACAAACACACACACACACACACCAACTTAAGCTTAGTTTTAAGCTTTTCCTTCAGTTCTTTCAATTCAAATCCAATAGATCCATATTCTTTATCTGGTAATAATCCAAGAAACATCATCATTAGTCCACTTAGAGCAGATGAATTATGCTTTACATTAATGTTGACTTCAGATAATTATTAAGTGTTTCTTGGTGGTAAAATGGTCTTTTAGGGGTTTTTGTCATAGAAGAAAAATTACTCCAACAATTTTCAACTTGAAGTAAGCTAATACAGTTAAAACACATGAGAGGTCCTTTAAGTGGAAAACTTCTTATTGGAATACAGTGACCAAAGTGCAAATATTTTATAGTCTTAATACTATAACTAAATATGAGCAATAAGATTAACTGCATAATTGAAAGAAAAAAGAAGCTAGCAGGTTTATGGAGGTTTACTTCTTTCAGAAACACTCAAAGGATTAATGTTGTTAGGACTGCAAATTTACATGTTGTTGGGAAAAGGGAAAAAGGCATTTTTCTCATCCTCCATCCCTTAATTGATACATTGGTTTCCTCTTTTTTTTTTTTTTTTTTTTTTTACTTTACAATACTGTATTGGTTTTGCCAAACATCAACATGAATCTGCCATGGGTGTACATAAGTTCCCACTCCTGAACCCCCCTCCCACCTCCCTCCCCATACCATCCCTCTGGGTTATCCCAGTGCACCAGCCCCAAGCATCCTGTATCCTGCATCGAACCTAGACTGGTGATTCATTTCTTATATGATAGTATACATGTTTCAATGCCATTCTCCCAAATCATCCCACCCTCTCCCTCTCCCACAGAGTCAAAAAGTCTGTTCTGTACATCTGTGTCTCTTTTGCTGTCTCGCATACAGGGTCATCATTACCATCTTTCTAAATTCCATATATATGTGTTAGTATACTGTATTGGTGTTTTTCTTTCTGGCTTACTTCACTCTGTATAATTGGCTCCAGTTTCATCCACCTCTTTAGAACTGATTCAAATGTATTCTTTTTGATGGCTGAGTAATACTCCATTGTGTATATGTACCACAGCTTTCTTATCCATTCATCTGCTGATGGACATTTAGGTTGTTTCCATGTCCTGGCTATTATAAATAGTGCTGCGATGAACATTGGGGTACACATGTCTCTTTCAATTCTAGTTTCTTCAGTGTGTATGCCCAGCAGTAGGATTGCTGGGTCATAAGGCAGTTCTACTTGCAGTTTTTTAAGGAATCTCCACACTGTCTCCATAGTGGCTGTACTGGTTTGCATTCCCACCAACAGTGTAAGAGGGTTCCCTTTTCTCCACACTCTCTCCAGCATTTATTACTTGTAGACTTTTGGATCGCAGCCATTCTGACTGGTGTCAAATGGTACCTCATTGTGGTCTTGATTTGCATTTCTCTGATAATGAGTGATGTTGAGCATCTTTTCATGTGTTTGTTAGCCATCTGTATGTCTTCTTTGGAGAAATGTCTGTTTAGTCCTTTGGCCCATTTTTTGATTGGGTCATTTATTTTTCTGGAATTGAGCTGCATGAGTTGCTTGTATACTTTTGAGATTAGTTGTTTGTCAGTTGCTTCATTTGCTATTATTTTCTCCCATTCAGAAGGCTATCTTTTCACCTTGCTTATAGTTTCCTTTGTTGTGCAGAAGCTTTTAAGTTTAATTAGGTCCCATTTGTTTATTTTTGCTTTTATTTCCAATATTCCAGGAGGTGGGTCATAGAGGATCCTGCTGTGATTTATGTCGGAGAGTGTTTTGCCTATGTTCTCCTCTAGTTTTATAGTTTCTGGCCTTACGTTTAAATCTTTAATCCATTTTGAGTTTATTTTTGTGTATGGTGTTAGAAAGTGTTCTAGTTTCTTTCTTTTAGAAGTAGTTGACCAGTTTTTCCAGCACCACTTGTTAAACAGACTATCTTTAATCCATTGTACATTCTTGCCTCTATTGTCGAAGATAAGGTGTCTATAGGTGTGTGGATTTATCTCTAGGCTTTCTATTTTGTTCCATTGATCTATATTTCTGTCTTTGTGCTAGTACCATACTGTCTTGATGACTGTGGCTTTGTGGTAGAGCCTGAAGTCAGGCAGGTTGATTCCTCCAGTTCCATTCTTCTTTCTCAAGATTGCTTTGGCTATTCGAGGTTTCTCGTATTTCCATACATATGGCAAAATTATTTGTTCTAGCTCTGTGAAAAATACCGCTGGTAGCTTAATAGGGATTGCATTGAATCTGTAGGTTGCTTTGGGTAGTATACTCATTTTCACTATATTGATTCTTCCAATCCATGAACATGGTATATTTCTCCATCTATTAGTGTCCACTTTGATTTCTTTCACCAATGTTTTATAGTTATCTATAAATAGGTCGTTAGTTCCTTTAGGTAGATATATTCCTAAGTATTTTATTCTTTACATTGCAATGATGAATGGAAATGTTTCCTTAATTTCTCTTTCTATTTTCTCATTATTAGTGTATAGGAATGCAAGGGATTTCTGTGTTGATTTTATATCCTGCAACTTTACTATATTCATTGATTAGCTCTAGTAATGCAAAAAAGCAAAATGGCTGTCTGGGCAGGACTTACAAACAGCTGTGAAAAGAAGAGAGGCAAAAAGCAAAGGAGAAAAGGAAAGATATGAGCATCCAAATGCAGAGTTCCAAAGAATAGCAAGAAGAGATAAGAAAGCCTTCTTCAGCAATCAATGCAAAGAAATAGAGGAAAACAACAGAATGGGAAAGACTAGAGATCTCTTCAAGAAAATTAGAGATACCAAGGGAATATTTCATGCAAAGATGGGCTCGATAAAGGACAGAAATTGTATGGACGTAACAGAAGCAGAAGATATTAAGAAGAGGTGGCAAGAATACATGGAAGAACTGTACAAAAAAGATTTTCACGACCAAGATAATCATGATGATGTGATCACTAATCTAGAGCCAGACATCTTCACATGTGAAGTCAAGTGGGCCTTAGAAAGCATCACTATGAACAAAGCTAGTGAAGGTGATGGAATTCCAGTTGAGCTGTTTCAAATCCTGAAAGATGATGCTGTGAAAGTACTGCACTCAGTATGCCAGCAAATTTGGAAAACTCAGCAGTGGCCACGGGACTGGTAAAGGTCAGTATTCATTCCAATTCCAAAGAAAGGCAATGCCAAAGAATGCTCAAACTACCACACAATTGCACTCATCTCATATGCTAGTAAAGTAATGCTCAAAATTCTCCAAGCCAGGCCTCAGCAATACGTGAACTGTGAACTCCCTGATGTTCAAGCTGGTTTTAGAAAAGGCAGAGGAGCCAGAGATCAAATTGCCAACATCTGCTGGATCATGGAAAAAGCAAGAGAGTTCCAGAAACACAGCTATTTCTGCTTTATTGACTATGCCAAAGCCTTTGACTGTGTGGATAACAATCAACTGTGGAAAATTCTTCAAGAGATGGGAATACCAGACCACCTGACCTGCCTCTTGAAAAATCTGTATGCAGGTCAGGAAGCAACAGTTAGAACTGGACATGGAACAACAGACTGGTTTCAAATAGGAAAAGGAATATGTCAAGGCTGTATATTGTCACCCTGCTTATTTAACTTCTATGCAGAGTACATCATGAGAAATGCTGGACTGGAAGAAACACAAGCTAGAATCAAGATTGCTGGAAGAAATATCAATAATTTCAGATATGCAGATGACACCACCCTTATGGCAGAAAGTGAAGAGGAGCTAAAAAGCCTCTTGATGAAAGTGAAAGAGAAGAGTGAAAAAGTGGCTTAAAGCTCAACATTCAGAAAACGAAGATCATGGCATCTAGTCACATCACTTCATGGGAAATAGATGGGGAAACAGTAGAAACAGTGTCAGACTTCATTTTTGGGGTCTCCAAAATCACTGCAGCTGGTGACTGCAGCCATGAAATTAAAAGAGGCTTACTCCTTGGAAGAAAAGTTATGACCAACCTAGATAGTATATTCAAAGCAGAGATATAAGTTTGCCGACTAAGGTCCGTCTAGTCAAGGCTATGGTTTTTCCTGTGGTCATGTATGGATGTGAGAGTTGGACTGTGAGGAAGGCTGATCGCTGAAGAATTGATGTGTTTGAACTGTGGTGTTGGAGAAGACTCTTGAGAGTCACTTGGACAGCAAGGAGATCCAACCAGTCCATTCTGAAGGAGATCAGCCCTGGGATTTTTTTGGAAGGAATGATGCTAAAGCTGAAGCTCCAGTACTTTGGACACCTCATGCAAAGAGTTGACTCATTGGAAAAGACTCTGATGCTGGGAGGGATTGGGAGCAGGAGGAGAAGGGGACGACCCATGATGAGATGGCTGGATGGCGTCACGGTCTTGATGGACATGAGTCTGAGTGAGCTGTGGGAGTTGGTGATGGACAGGGAGGCCTGGCGTGCTGCGATTCATGGGGTCGCAAAGAGTCGGAGATGGCTGAGTGACTGAATTGAACTGAACTGAATTTAGATCTAATCTTACTACATTATGGACAGAAAAGATGCTTGGGATGATTTCAAGTTTTTTGAATTTATGAAGGCTAGATTTATGCCTCAGGATGTGATCTATCCTGGAGAAGGTTCTGTGAGCACTTGAGAAAAAGGTGAAATCATTGTCTTGTGGTGAAATGTCCTGTAGCTATCAATTAGGTCTAACTGGTCTATTGTACTATTTGAAGTTTGTGTTTCTTTGTTAATTTTCTGTTTAGTTCATCTATCCATAGATATGAGTGGGGTATTAATGTCTCCCACTATTATTATGTTATTGTTATTTTCCCCTTTCATACTTGTTAGCATTTGTCTTACATATTGTGGTGCTCCTATGTTGGGTGCATATATATTTATGATTGTTATATCTTCTTCTTGGATTGATCCTTTGATCATTATGTAGTGTCCTTCGTTGTCTCTTTTCACAGCCTTAGTTTTAAAGTCCTTTTTATCTTATATGAGTATTGCTACTCCTGCTTTATTTTGATCTCTATTTGCATGGAATATCTTTTTCCAGCCTTTCACTTTCAGTGTGTATGTGTCCCGTGTTTTGAGGTGGGTCTCTTGTAGACAACATATATAGGGATCTTGTTTTTGTATCCATTCAGCCAGTCTTTGTCTTTTGGTTGGGGCATTCAATCCATTTACGTTTAAGGTCATTATTGATAAGTATGGTCCTGTTGCCATTCACTTTATTGTTTTGGGTTTGGGTTTATACACTTTTTTTGTGCTTCCTATCTAGAGAATATCCTTTAGGATTTGTTGGAGAGCTGGTTTGGTGGTGCTGAATTCTCTCAGCTTTTGCTTGTCTGTAAAGCTTTTGATTTCTCCTTTATATTTGAATGAGATCCTTGCTGGGTACAGTAATCTGGGCTGTAGGTTATTTTCTTTCATCACTTTAAGTATATCTTGCCATTCCTTCATGGCCTGAAGGGTTTCTATTGAAAGATCAGCTGTTATCCTTATGGGAATCCCCTTGTGTGTTATTTGTTGTTTTTCCCTTGCTGCTTTTAATATTTGTTCTTTGTGTTTGATCTTTGTTAATTTGATTAATATGTGTCTTGGGGTGTTTCACCTTGGGTTTATCCTGTTTGGGACTCTCTGGGTTTCTTGGACTTGGGTGATTATTTCCTTCCCCATTTTAAGGAAGTTTTCAACTATTATCTCCTCAAGTGTTTTCTCATGGTCTTTCTTTCTGTCTTCTTCTTCTGGGACTCCTATAATTAGAATGTTGGAGCGTTTCATATTGTCCTGGAGGTCTCTGAGATTGTCCTCATTTCTTTTAATTCGTTTTTCTTTTTTCCTCTCTGCTTCATTTATTTCTACCATTCTATCTTCTATTTCACTAATCCTATCTTCTGCCTCCGTTATTCTACTATTTGTTGCCTCTAGAGTGTTTCTGATCTCATTTATTGCATTATTCATTATATATTGACTCTTTTTTATTTCTTCCAGGTCCTTGTTAAACCTTTCTTGCATCTTCTCAATCCTTGTCTCTAGGCTATTTATCTGTGATTCCATTTTGATATCAAGATTTTGGATCATTTTCACTATCATTATTCAGAATTCTTTCTCCGGTAGATTCCCTATCTCTTCCTCTTTTGTTTGGTTTGGTGGGCATTTATCCTGTTCTTTTATCTGCTGGGTATTCCTCTGTCTCTTCATCTTGTTTATATTGCTGCGTTTGGAGTGGCCTTTCTGTATTCTGGCAGTTTGTGGAGTTCTCTTTATTGTGGAGTTTCCTCACTGTGGGTGGGTTTGTATCAGTGGCTTGTCATGGTTTCCTGGTTAGGGAAGCTTGTGTTGGCATTCTGGTGGTGGAGCTGGATTTCTTCTCTCTGGAGTGCAATGACGTGTCCCATAATGAGTTATGAGATGTCAATGATTTTGGAGTAACTTTGAGTTGCCTGTATATTGAAGCTCAGGGGTGTGTTCCTGAGTTGCTGGAGAATTTGCGTGGTATGTCTTCCTCTGGAACTTGTTGTCCCTTGGGTGATGGTTGGTTTCAGTGTAGGTATGGAGGTGTTTGATGAGCTCCTATTGATTAATGTTCCCTGGAGTCAGGAGTTCTCTGATGTTCTCAGGATTTGGACTTAAGCCTCCTGCTTCTGGTTTTCAGTTTTATTTTTACAGTTGTCTCAAGACTTCCCCTTCTATACCACACCATTGATAAAACATCTAGGTTAAAGATGAAAAGTTTCTTCACACTGAGGGACACCCGGAGGTTCACAGAATTACATGGAGAAGAGAAGAAAGAGGGGGAAGTTGGAGGTGACCTGAATTAGATGAGGTGGAATCAAAAGAAGAGAGAGCGAGCTAGCCAGTAATCACTTCCTTATGAGTGCTCCACAGTCTGGACCACTCAGAGATGTTCACAGAATTATACAGAGAGGAGGAAAGGGAGAAAGGATATAAAGGTGATCAGGAGTATAAAAGAGGGAAATGAAAAGTAGAGAGACAGATCCATCCAGTAGTCAGTTCCCTAAGAATTCTCCACCATCTGGAACACACAGAGATTCACAGAGTTGGGTAGAGAAGAAAACGGGGAGGGAGGAGACAGGGGAGATATAGTGGAGAAAAAGGAGAGTATAAAGGAGGAGAGAGCAGTCAGGCCAGTAATCTCACCCTCAAGTATAAATGGGTACTGAAGATTGGGTTTTTGAAGGTACAAAATTGATAACAAATACCAAAAAGCAAAGATTAAAAATCTAGAGTAGAGGTTGGATTTTCAAAAATACAATATTAAAAAATAGAAGATGAAAAAAAAAAGAAAAAAAAGTCACAAGCATTATTTAAAAAATTTAAAAATATATACAGTTTGCTTTAAAAATAGGGTCTTTTTTGGGGGGGGAAGTAATAGTAGGTTATAAAAATGAAAACTAAAGGAGAAATGGAGGACTTAAAAATTTAAAAGTGTTTAAAAAAAAAGAAAAAACAGCATCAAAAAAAAGGATGATCGTAAAAATGGTAAAGATATATCTAGGACTTTCTCTGGTATTGTTGTGGGCAGTGTGGAGTCAGTTCATTTTTGGTTAGTTCCTTGGTCCAGCTTATATTTCTCAAGATCTATAGGCACCTTCCTATGTAATGGGTACTAATGACGGCATTTTAATCTATTCCACCTGTCACTTCGAAGGTGGTTCCCTCTGTTTTAGCTTCTTCTATTTGCTGGTCTTTTCAGTGTCCAATTTCTGCCCTGACACAAGGGGGTGGTGGTGGACAGATTTTTTTTAGGCTCACTTGTTCAGTTGCGCTGTGGGGAGGGAGGGATGCTGCAAACAAATAACACTAGTGAGTGCTCGCAGTGTCCCAGCCACACTGGGCCTGCCCCCGCTCACATGCACACAGCTCAGACTCTAGGTTGCTCTGCTGGGAACCGTCTGAGGCCAGCCCTGGGCTGCATGCACCTCCCAGGTCTAAACCACTCAGACTCAGGCACTCAGGTAGTCCCCAGAGGCACATACTGATTTGGCCTGCGTTTTGTGCCATTCCCAGGTCCAAGTAGCTCAGGTGTTTGGCGAGCACGGTCACTGCAACTTATCGCCTCTCCTGTCCCTGCTGCTCAGTTTTCTGGGTGTACAGCTGGCATACTTTCTCAGGTGGATCATGACTGTCCAGAACCCCAAGAAGTCTTAGTTAGCAAAGAAGCTTGTTTGCAGTTTTGTAGGTAATGTCTCTCTGGGGCTGTGATTGCCCCCTTCCGGCCCTTCCAACTCTGGCTGCCTGTCACCAGAGGGGCATGGTCTGCAGCCTGCTAATTCTGTTCCATCCTTTGTTCTGTTCGCGGTCCTGGTGTTGTCTTATGTTAGAGCTTTTCACGTGGTAGCTATCCCACAGCTAGCCCAAGTTAGCTCACTCTGGTTACACTCGGGGCATTCGAGGCATTCGGGCCTGATCCTTGTAAGGCAATGCAACCTGCACCTCCCTGCCCAGCCCAAGCTTGCTAGTGGTGGATGCAGGTGTCTGCGCTGCTTCTCCTCTGGGAGAGTTACCGTTGGGCTCATAATCTGTGGGTTTCACTTATTTATTTATTTTTCCTCCCTGTTATGTTGCCCTCTGTGCTTCCAAGGCTCGCCACAGACTTGGCAGTGAGAGTGTTTCCTGGTGTTTGGAAACTTCTCTGTTTTTAAGACTCCCTTCCTGGGACTAAGCTTCCTCCCTACCTCTTTTGTCTCTCTTTTTGTCTTTTATATTTTTTTTCTACCTGTTTTCGAAGACAATGAGCTGCTTTTCTGGGTACCTGATGTCCTCTGCCAGCATTCAGAAGTTGTTTTGTGGAATTTACTCAGCGTTGAAATGTTCTTTTGATGAATTTGTGTGGGAGAAAGTGGTCTCCCTGTCCTATTCCTCGGCCACCTTAGGACCGCCCTCTGTTTCCTCTTTCAATCTAGTTTTTTGGTTTCACACATCTCAAAAATCCACTAAAGATTAATTTATTCCATTAATAGTTATAAATTTTCTGCTACTTTTCATGTTTATCCAACAAAGACATTTAGACACTTTCACTCATCTTTATGTACAATCAACTGACATACATTGGCCAGAGTTTGCTTAATATTTTTATATGTTGAATATATATTTACTTATAAGACATATTGCCATAGTAAGTCAACAGCTCAGAACCTGTACACACAAACATACACACACACTCGCATACATACACATATAACAACTTAGCAGTTAACAAGACTTTTACCAAATCCATCCATCTACATGCAGAATCAAATGTACCTAGAAAGAATTAGATTGTGAAACATTGTTGCTTGTCTAATTTAATTTTTGTCTTAAAGTATGTAACTGTACATAATTTCACAACCTGTACTTAGTGATCTTTATGATTATTGATACTAAATTTTATTTGTTATAACATTGGACTCATGATTTGCCTGGAAAATCCCAGGAATGGCAGAGTCTGGTGGGCTGCCGTCTATGGGGTTGCACTTGGACAAGACTGAAGCGACTTAGCAGCAGCAGCAGCATGATTTTTTAGGGGGAGAAGAAAATTTATAGATTATTCAGATAACTGCAAACTTGGGTGTTTTTGCTTTAGAATCAGCTAAAGCTGTATATCATTCTATATTCTACATTCTGTCTTTCTGTTGGTATTAATTTATACTAGCATGCATTGACAATACTAACATTTTTATTATACAGACAAACTGTCTGAATCCCAGAGGAATTATGTATCCTGTCAAAAATCACATAGCTAAAAAATCTAGATTCAATATTGGACTATACTTCTGCCATAAACTTAATCTATTATAATATTAACTCACATTTTCTACCTTTTAAAATTAGAGTCACAAAAATATCATGTATTGAAATTAATATCATATTATTAATAATTGTTTTTGAGAATTATATACAGGCATTGCACTGGGTAATTTATATACAATATCTATAATTTATACATTTACTCTGGGATTATATTTTCATAGATAAAGGAACAAATGCTGAGCCTTTTTCAGAGGATCAAGCATTCATAAAAGGTAGAATTGGGTTGAACTCTAAATCTGTAGTCTTTGTTCTATTTCACATTAATTTTCATTTCTAGTAATTATCTTTTTATAGGAAAGGGAAACATTTTTCAGTTATACTAAAATAATCCAAATGAATTTCTATTAACCTGTTTATTCTCTATGTTACTATTTAAAATTCAGTATTCATAGTCCCTATATAAATTTGATATCTGGCACAGAAGACAATTTTCTTGTAGGTTGGTACATTTCTAGCATTCTTACCTTTTTCAATTGCTTTGTCTTTCCAATTTATTTTCTGCTCTTTTTATATCTGTCTCAGCCTAACTCTTGCTGTCACTTTCCTGTCCTTGGTCTCACCTTCTGTTTCACCCCTTCATTTTCTCTGTGTACTTGGATTTATAGGTCAAACGTTTACCTTTTTACATGAATATTTCCCTTTCAGTGTGGACAGCTTAATATGCTATAATACTGGACATTGCAACAAACATTCTTGATTTATTGAAACAAGTACAATCTAGAGATTGTGGTTTTGCATCTCAAATCTCACATCAAAATAGACATCTAGCAGAGAGGGTTATATAGCTAGAAGTAACAAGGTTGTAGGTCTCTCTTCTTCAATCCAAATCCAGAAAACTCAGGGAATATATGGTCTGAAAGTGAACTAGGATGAAAAAAAAAAAAAAAAAAACAAATGGGAGCAAGGGTGAGGAGGCAGAAGACTGGAAAGGAGGGAAAAGAGACTTGATTCTGCAGGAAATCTGGGTACTATTGAATTAATGGCCAGGGCAAAGAAAAATATGCTATGGGGAGCTAATGTCTGGATCATTTCTATTCGGTAAGCAAATTCCTCAAGGTTTCCAAATACATTACAACCCACTCCAAATGCTGGCCAAACTACTCATCACCGTTGATCAAAGCTGACTTTGAAAGTGTCCTTCAGGTGCCTCTGAGAGCGATTTGAAACAAATGCCACTTCCTGGTTCCCTTGTGTTTCTTATGGCTGCTAGTGAACATCAATAATATGAATTCCATTTTAATTTTTCTGTAAGGGATCTTATTTATAGGGCAATTTTCAGCACAGTGTCTTGTCTCTATGAAATGATTGCCAACCCAGGCAGCCGTTAAAGTTTACTGCTTAGGCCTTCCTTCAAGGTACAATATGGATATTACTTTCAAAAGTAATTTGGAATATGAAGTGAGAAGGGTATGTTAACTCTTTGCAAACATCCTAACTTAGACAAGGAAATGCTTGCCTTCAAATTGATACTCTGCTTTTCTATGGTAACATAAAATGTAGCATTAAAACTTACTTTTTACTGATCTTATTTATAAATTAATGATGTCTCACTTTCCAGTGAGTATTACATCACAGAATTCCAGTTATTAATTGAAGGAAATTATCATTTTATTTCATTTCAGCTTTCATGCCAGTATTTTAACCCTCATGCACACCCTGTGATAAACTATATAAGCTGTCACATTTTTATGTGCTGTCTATTCTTGGGCAGAGGCATATTTCCACTCAGGAGCTTGTCTCCACACTCGTACACACAATCAAATAATGAAATTTCCCAACTGTAATCTAGTTAGTGAAAGATTCTATTCATTATGGACTCTGATCTTTCAAAGTTCAAATCTTTTCATCTAAAGCTTCAAGGATCATATTGCTCTATTGAAATATTTCTAAACACAATTTTGCACTGAAAATTGCATTGCTGTCTATGCATCCTTTTTTATTGTAAATCTGTGACTGATGGGAATACAGTCTTGGTATGACCTAGGAGGTTTTGTTTGGCTCATTTTAGATGCAGAAAGGACTTTTATCACCAGGCTACCTGAGAAAGGAGAACCTTATTGGAGGGCCATTTTTATTGTTGGACCAGCAAAAATAGTGTCCCAATCTTCATTTTATTAAACTGAATTCCCCCTCTTGCATTCTGTGGTGCTTGTTCTGACCTCTTGAGTTGCAGAATTATATGAAATTTTCATTTTATATTATACTGCCTTAAAACTATGTGTAGAATATGACATTGCCTCTTAATTTTTTTCTCTGAATCAAGTGTGTCATTAGTTCAACCATTAAAATTCCCATTAAAATTTTAATGTCCCATTAAAATTCCTCCCAGTGTGCTTGTGCTCTTCTAGATATTTTACATTTCAAAATTTATTCTAAAATTAATTGTCTTCATTATGAAAATGGATCTTAGTTGTGTTCAGGTCACCATTATTTCTGATAATGCTATTGTCAATAGCTCATACAAAAATTTTTATTAATACAAACAGTCTTTTCCCCTTTAAAGTATATTTTCCTCAAGAGTATGAATTCAAATTGAGCATATTTCTTTTTTTATCCCTGCTAAATTTAATATTGCTAGAGTCAAGATAATTTCCTTCCACCTTGATGCCAATTTAACTATTTTGTATTATTCTTTTATTCTAACTAGCTTTCATCTAAAAGTTTGGTAACTAAATACATTTTGTCTAATTTCAAAGATTGAAATTCATTTACAATATGATATAGAAAGATTTTACAGGGCAACTCAGAATCAACCAAGATGCTCAGAATGACAGAGAAGGCAATGGCACCCCACTCCAGTACTCTTGCCTGGGAAATCCCATGGACACAGGAGCCTGGTAGGCTGCAGTGCATGGAGTCGCGGAGAGTCAGACACAACTGAGCGACTTCACTTTCACTTTTCACTTTCCTGCATTGGAGAAGGAAATGTCAGCCCACTCCAGTGTTCTTGCCTGGAGAATCCCAGGGATGGGGGAGCCTGGTGGGCTGCCATCTATGGGGTTGCACAGCATCAGACACGACGAAGCGACTTAGCAGCAGCAGCTCAGAATAACTGCAGGCTAAAAACACGTATTGATAACTTTCATTATTTGGTTCTCATGCCTCTGTCTGATAAATAAGAAATTAGTGCATTTAATTCCAGTTATTAAAAGAGCTTATGGAATTTGTAATCAACTTTGTTCTATAGAAATACCTCAGATATTCTTAAGAAGTCTATATATAGTCCCTACTTCCCTAAAATATCAGCAATATAGAATAAGCAACAAGAGGTAAAAATCCTTATGGAGCTACTAAAAATCAACTTCCATGATAGTAATAACATTTATGGTTACCAGCTTTTATTTTCAGTAATAGATTATATTGTGGTTAAAACATTGTTCTTAAACTTACAAGTCAAACGTGTTTATTGAGTACCTACTCTATAAAAAGCACTGTAATAGGTATAATTACATCAGTAAGCATGAAAGAGAGCCCTTGCCTCTTCATTAAAGCTTTCAAACATGTAAAATGGAAAGAGAAATGAGTATAGATATTTTTTAGCAAGGCTAGATGCGAAATATATCCCTCTGCAACTTATATTTGATCTCTCACTAGTATGACAAGGAGAAAACCAAGTAAAAAATATATGCAATGAATTTTTCAGAAAAAAGAAAAACAAGACATCTTTGAGAAAAAAAAAAAATGTTTTTTGTTTTTTTTTTTCTCACAAAGAGAAGAAATACAAAGGACCTGAGAAACAAAGGTAGTGTAGGGAACCACAGAGGTGGTAGTAAATCAGGTCAGGTAACAGAGCAGGAAGTAGATCATATAAACATTGGTAGGCCTGATAAGATGTTAAAAAGGTTTTCTGTTTGCAATGGGGAGTTTAAGATAGGGAAACAACTTAATGTTATTTGAACCTATGAAAGATCATTCTGGCTTCTGTGTAGTACATGATTTGCAGGGTGCCAAGAAGTGAGATATACAGACCTGACAGAAAACTGTACCTGGAGTCTAGACATTGTGGCTTGAAGAAAGTTTGTAGTAGAAGTAATGAGGTTTAGATCTCTTTTGAAATAGACTTGAGAGTACTTTCTAGTGGACTGGATAAGTAAAAAGTCCTAAGGCCGATGAAGGGAATCTGTGATTTCCTGTTTGCTTGTATTGGTTTGGAGGGCATTGGTGATCAGTTAACACTGTAAGGGATAGCTGTGAGTAGTAGAACATTACTGATTGCAACAGACACTTAGTAAACTGAACTGACACTGAGATTAATAAGTTTGCAGATTCAAACTTTTTTAGATTAGTTCTGTGGCTGCAACAGTTTGTATTTATTTTCTCTGCAATCAATGCTTTTCTCTGAACCTCTTCTAATCATCTAATCACTGATATTATATAAAATGCAATATTGTATCTGACCAAAGAATTCACTTGACTACAAAAGCAGAAGGCAAGAACTAATTATCATGAAGTTTGTTTGTATTACATAACTCAGAAGAAACTAGCATTCTATAAATTTGAACCCAATTGTGTCAAGAGAGAAGACCATCTATATTTGGAGTTCCATCCACATAAGTCTCTTTTTTCATTGACGGAATACACGCTGCAGGAAACAGAATGCTATGGAGGGGTGATGCATGCTGAACCAAATGACTTCACTGAAAATATTTTTCCTGGGAATCACAATTCCTGAGGGAAAATGTTCCAATATTCAGACTTAACATGGGACTAAGTTCAAAGTTCAGTCTTACTGAGCTAGAAACTGTGACTATATGCCTGGAAATATGGAACAAATAGTGGAGAAAGGCAATATAGATTCACTACCTCTTGATGGTATTAGGATTAGTGAAGTGTTTTGTGTTTTCTTCTTTCCCAAGTTCAAAAAAGGTATTTTTATAGTAAATAATATTTTTCTGTTAAATAGCAATTATGTTTTATAGTATCAGTGATAATTAAATTATAATTTATAAATTACAAACATTAAGACAGGCTGTGACAGAACTAGAAAAAAAAATAAACATCATAGGTTAAACTATATTTTCAGTTGAGTGCAATAAATATATAAATTTGTATTTTCTCCCTTCTGGAGAGCTACAGAGTATGTCCAATGTTTTTAAATGTATTTGAATTATGCTAGATAGAAACATTTTTATTTGTAAAGATGAGAAGAAGTATGTTTGTTTTTCTTGGAAGTAGATGGTGTGAAGTGTAGTGCTTATATAACATTTTACTTTTCCTTCTTTCTTTCCTTCTTTTTGGTTGTTTCTTTTTGTGTTTTAAAATGCAGCATTTGGGAAATGCCTCACCTCATTTATCTAAATAGGAGGCAAAGTCTATGCAGAAAGAGACAAGTCCAGATAGACACTTACTCAAAAGAAGGAGCATGACTTCTAACCAACATAGTAGACTCTGACACTCAAGTGTTCTTTATCTGGGCTTCAAATTTCAAAACGTCTCTGAAACTATACAAATTCCAGTTCCAGCAACATCCCGTTTTGGGGACATCAGGAGTGTTAAAATTGTCATCTAGAATGGCCTTCACAGTGATGTGTCTGGGTCAGGCTTTAGTATCTATAGCCCTGTACATAAGAGAAGCAATTTCTTTAAGGAAGCATTCCAAAATATATTGTCTATTGTTCTAAGTCTTGTGACAAGCACCCTTCTCAGCAATTATCTGCACTATCAAAATGATCAAAAGCTAATTACTGCTTATTTAACCAGATAATATTTCTCTAATTTTTCAGCCAACAACTGTTAAACTGATAAATAAAAATGAAAATAGAATTTAGATTGTTAGCATTAGTCATATTGTTAAAAATAATTTCAGTATTCTCTCTGAGGATAAAAATCCAGTTGAAGTGGTTGAAGAATAGAATGACAATAAGTACAGGCAAATAGTTTGCTGACAAAGGAAAGAAGTATAGAGTACAAACTATAATGAGATCAAAGAAAATGACATTTGGTCTTTAACTATGGGAAAAATGAAGTTAGGCAAAATATTGACACAAGAGAAAGGGAATTACAGTTGTGAAGGTTTTCAATGGTGAAAAAAGACAAGGTGCAGAACAAAAGTCATGTTGTTTGATTGTAGATTGAGTTGATTGTAGAAAAGCCAATCAGACATTCTTACCACAATTGAGAAAAGACAGAATGTACAGAAACAGGTTTAAATAGACTAGTTTAAGTGATGATGGGAAATTAAGTAGCTTTCTTCTTATCTCACAAGAATTTATCAAAACTGTGGGCTAAAAGGGAAAAGTAAATAAATGTCACAGATTTTAGAAAAGAAAAGATGAAAAATATTTTAACTCATAGATTAATAAATTAGGAAACTGAAGTAAAACTATTTTCCATATTTATTGTGTTAGTCTAAATATATGTACATCTATGTAACATCTGTAAGTGAAAATCTCTCAGTCATGTCCAACTCTTTGTGACCTCGTGAACTGCAGCACAGCAGGCTTCCCTGTCCACCACCAATTCCAGGAGCTTGCTCAAACTCATGTCCATCAAGTGGGTAATGCCATCCAACCATCTAACCCTCTGCCAACACTTTCCCCTCCTGCCTTCAATCTTTCTCAGCATCCAAGATATTTTCAAACTTCTTGATCGCCCCATCATGAACATTAGGTTCTTCTTCTTCGGGGGAGGCTCACTATCAAGGTTATTAGTTATGCCACTAAATTTCCACCACAAAGCCTGGTGGCTACGTCCTTTGTTTACTGATAGAGCAGACAATATTCGTACTTCACAGTAAGGATGAACATATTGATTGGTACAGTAAGTCGTCAGCTCTCTATCAATAAACATCAATGACTAATATATTTATGAAGAGATAATTTAAATTTATATATTTTTATAAAGCTCAAAATTCTCCAAGCCAGGCTTCAACAGTATGTGAACCATGAACTTCCAGATGTTCATGCTGGATTTAGAAAAGGCAGAGTAACCAGAGATCGAATTGCCAAGATCCGTTGAATCATTGAAAAAGCAACAGAGCTCTAGAAAAACATCTACTTCTGCTTTGTTGACTATCCCAAAGCCTTTGACTGTGTGGATCACAACGAATTGTGGAAAATTCTTCAAGAGATGGGATTACCAGAACACCTGACCTACCCCTGAGAAATCTGTATGTTGGTCAAGAAGCAACAGATAGAACAAGAGATAGAAAACCGCCTGGTTCCAAATTGGGAAAAGAGTGCATCAAGGTTGTATATTGTCACCCGGCTTATTTAACTTACATACAGAGTACATCATGCAAAATGCCAAGCTGGATGAAGTACAAGCTGGAATCAAGATTGCTGGGAGAAATATCAATAACTCAGATACGCAGATGACACCACCCTTATGGCAGACAGTGAAGAACTAAGGAGCCTCTTGATGAAAGTAAAAGACGAGATTGAAAAAGTTGGCTTAAAACTCAACATTCAGAAAGCTAAGGTCATGGCATCTGGCACCATCACTTCATGGCAACTAGATGAGGAAACAATGGGAGACTTTATTTTGGGGGGGCTCAAAAATCACTGCAGGTGGTGACTGCAGCCATGAAATTAAAAAATGCTTACTCCTTGGAAGAAAAGTTATGACCAACCTAGACAGAACATTAAAAAAGAGAGACATTAGTTTATCAACAAATGTCTGTCTAGTGAAAGCTAGGGTTTTTCCAGTCGTCATATATGGATGTGAGAGTTGGACTATAATGAAAGCTGAGCACTGAAGAATTGATGCTTCTGAACTGTGGTGGTGGATAAGACTCTTGAGAGTCCCTTTGACTTCAAGGAGATCCAACCTGTCAATTCTAGAGGAAATCATTCCTGAATATTCATTGGAAGTACTGATGCTGAAGCTGAAACTTCTATACTTTGGCCACTTGATGCAAAGAACCAACTCATTGCAACAGACCCTGATGATGGGAAAGATTGAAGCCTGGAGGAGAAGGGGATGACAGAGGATGAGATGGTTGGATGGCATCACCAACACTATGGACATGAGTTTTAGTAGGCTCCAGGAGTTGGACACGGCCTGGCCGTGCTGCAGTCCATGTGGTCACAAAGAATTGGACACGACTGAGCAACTGAACTGAACTGATAAGCTTACATTTCCCCAAATGTATAATATACAAATAAAAATATGCAATACATTTCTGTTGAATAACTTAGTGTAAAGAACTGTTCTCTAGTAAGATTTTCTTTTGAAATTTATATGTGCATGCTAGTTAGTAAAGTAAGCCAGCAAACTCACATCCCCACTTCCCTAATGATGATATGAAGAGAGAAAAAGACATCTAGTTATACCAGTGCACTGAATGTTGACTAGATAATATGGAATAGTTTCTGAGAGTTGTTTACTGGTAGGATAAATAACTTTTACCTTTTTCAAAGTTCATTCAGTGTCTTCTTTGAGAAATGAAATAGCATAAAATTGAATAGTATATTCACAACCTACAATTGAGGAGTCTCTTGGCACTTTGAAAGATCTTATTATCTGAAAAATATTTCTAAAAGTTCTCTCCAGTATTTCTTTCAATGAATGTACAAAATGAATTAGAATCATTTCAACTGAAAATACATACAATTTTCTCAGCATCAGAATGAGTAAAAATATTGCCAAAGAACTTTGACTTTGGTGCACTGAAGATATTTACAATTACATTTATTTTGATTTAAAAATGAAAAAGACATGGTAACATGTACTAAAAATATGAAGTGTAAACAAATGCTCATGTAAGCAATAGGAGGGGATTCTGGTCATACACACGGTCTGCATAATGATGCAAGTGTATTTTGAAAAAAAAAGAAAAATAGAAAGTTTTTAATCATCATAAATTAACTAGCATAGCAGATGGGGTTAATTAAAAAGTATAAAAAGCAATGGAATATCTCAAGATAAAATTTTAAAACCTAAGCTATTTCTACATGATAATCTTAAGATCTCTTAAATAATAGGTGTTAATTGGCATGAGTACTGGAGTGGATTGCCATTCCCTTCTCCAGGGTATCTTCCCGACCCGGGGATCGAACCCGGGTCTCCTGCATTGTAGACAGATGCTTTACCGTCTGAGCCTCTAGGGAAGTTCAATTAATATAATAAATAATTTACTAATGTTTTATATGTGTGTATATATATGGTTTAAATATGAGTATCGCTTTTGATTATGTATTTCCTGGAAATAAAAGCTGCCTTATTTTGAGTGAAAAATATGTGTATGTATGTATATATTTATAAACCTCAGTTCAGTTCACTTTCATCACTCAGTCATGTCCTACTCTTTGCAACTCCATGGGCTGTATGTAGCACACCAGGCCTCCCTGTCCATCACCAATTCCTAGAGTTTACTCAAACTCATCCATTGAGTCAGTGATGCCATCGAACCATCTCATCCTCTGTAGTCCCCGTCTCCTCGCACCTTCAATCTTTCCCAGCATCAGGGTCTTTTCTTATGAGTCAGTCCTTTGTATCAGGTAGCCAAAGTATTAGAGTTTCAGCTTCAGCATCAGTCCTTCCAGTGAATAATCAGGACTGATCTCCTTTAGGATGGACTGGTTGGCTCTCCTTGCAGTACAAGGGACTCTCAAGTGTTTTCTCCAACACAACTGTTCAGAAGCATCAAGTCATCAGCACTCAGCTTTCCTTAAAGTCCAACTCTCACATCCATACATAACTACTGGAAAAACCAAAGCTTAACTAGATGGACCTTTGTTGGCAAAGTAATGTCTCTGCTTTTTAATATGCTGTCTATGTTGGTTGTAACTTTTCTTCCAGGGAGCAAGCGTCTTTTAAGTTCATGGCTGCACCATCTGCAGTGATTCTGGAGCCCCCAAAATAAAGTCTGTCACTGTTTCCACTGCTACCCCATCTATTTTCCATGAAGTGGTGGGACCAGGTGCCATGATCTTAGTTTTCTGAATGTTGAGTGTTAAGCCAACTTTTTCACTCTCCTCTTTCACTTTCATCAAGAGGCTCTTTAGCTTTTCCTCACTTTCTGAAATAAGGGTAGTGTCATCTGCATATCTGAGGTTATTGGTATTTCTTCCAGCAATCTTAATTCCACATTGTGTTTAATCTAGCCCAGCATTTCTCATGATGTACTCTGCATATAAGTTAAATAAACAGGGTAACAATATACAGCCTTGACATACTCCTTTTCCTATTTGGAACCAGTCTATTTTTCCATGACCAGTTCTAACTGTGGCCTCCTGAGCTGCATACAGATTTCTCAGGAGGCAAGTCAGGTGGTCTGGTGTCCCCATCTCTTGAAGAATTTTCCACAGTTTTTTGTGATCCACATTGTCAAAGTCTTTGTGATAGTCAATAAAATAGAAGTAGATGTTTTTCTGGAACTCTCTTGCTTTTTTGGTGATCCATAGATGTTGGCAATTTGATATCTGGTTCCTCTGCATTTTCAAAATCCAGCTTGATATCTGGAAGTTCATGACTCACATACTGTTGAAGCCTAGCTTGGAGAATCTTGAGCATTACTTTCCTAGCATGTGAGATGAGTGCAATTTTGCGGTACTTTGAACTTTCTTTGGCATTGCCTTTCTTAGGGATTGGAATGAAAGCTTAACTTTTCCAGTCCTGTGGTCACTGCTGAGTTTTCCACATTTGCTGGCATATTTAGTGCAGCACTTTCAGAGCATCGTCTTTCAGGATTTGAAATAAGTCGACCGGAATTCCATCACCTCCACTAGCTTTGTTCGTAGTGATGATTCCTAAGGCCCATTTGACTTCACATTCCAGGATATCCGGCTCTAGGTAAGTGATCATACCATCATGATTATCTGGGTCATGAAGATCTTTGTTGTATAGTTTATCTGTGTATTCTACCCACCTCTTCTTAATATCTTCTGCTTCTGTTAGATCCATACCATTTCTGTCCTTTATTGTGCCCATCTTTGCATGAAATGTTCCCTTAATATCTCTAATTTTCTTGAAGAGATATCTCTTCTTTCCTATTCTATTGTTTTACTCTATGCCTTTGCATTGATCTTAGAGAAAGACTTTCTTATCTCTACTTGTTGTTCTTTGGAACTCTGCATTCAAATGGGTATATCTTTCCTTTTGCTTCTCTTCTTTTCACAGCTATTTGTAAGGCCTCGTCAGACAACCATTTTGCCTTTTTGCAATTCTTTTCCTTGGGGAATTATTGATCCCTGCCTCCTGTGCAATGTCACGAACCTCTGTCCATAGATCTTCAGACCCTCTGTGTATCAGATCTAATCCCTTGAATCTATTTCTCACTTCTGCTGTATAATTGTAAGGGATTTGACTTAGGTCCTACCTTAATGGTGTAGTGGTTTTCCCTACTTTCTTCAATTTAAGTCTGAATTGGGCAATAAGGAATTTATGATCTGAGCCATGGTCAACTCCTGATCATTTCTTTGATGACTCTGTAGAGCTTCTCCATCTTTGGCTGCAAAAAATATAATCAATCTGATTTCAGTATTGACCATCTGGCGATGTCCATGTATAGAGTCTTCTATTGGTGGAAGAGATGTTTGCTATGACCAGTGCATTCTCTTGGCAAAACTCTATTAGTCTCTGCCCTGCTTTGTTCTGTACTCCAAGGCCAAATTTCCATTACTCCAGGTGTTTCTCGACTTCCTCCTTTTGCATTCCAGTCCCCTATAATGGAAAGTACATCATTTGTGGGTGTTAGTCCTAGAAGGTCTTGTAGGTCTTCGTAGAACTGTTCAACTTCAGCTTCTTCAGCATTACTGGTCAGGGCATAGATTTGGATTACTGTTATATTGATTGCTTTGCCCTGGAAACGAACAGAGATCATTCTGTTGTTTTTGAGATTGCATCCAAGTACTGCATTTTGCACTGTTTTGTTGACTATAGTGTCTACTTCATTTCTTCTAAGGGATTCCTGCCCACAGTAGTAGATATAATGGTCATCTGAGTTAAATTCACCCGTTCCAGTCCACTTTAGTTCACTGTTTCCTAAGATGTTGATGTTCACTCTTGCCATCTTCTGTTGGACCGCTTCAGTTTACCTTGATTCATTGACCTAACATTCCAGATTCCTATACAATAGTTCTCTTTACAGCATCGGGCTTTACTTCTATCACCAGACACATCCACAACTGAGTATTATTTTTGCTTTGGCTCTGTCCCTTCATTGTTTCTGGCATTAATTCTCCACTGATCTCTAATCTCATATTGGGCACTTACTGACCTGGGGAGTTCATCTTTCAGTGTCCTATCTTTTCACCTTTTCATGCTGTTCATGGAATTCTCAAGGAAAGAATACTGAAGTGGTTTTCCATTCCCTTCTCAGTGGACCACATTTTGTTGGAATTCTCCACCATGACCCATCTGTCTTGGGGGGCCCTACACAGCATAGCTCATAGTGTCATTGAGTTAGACAAGGCTGTGGTCCATGTGATCAGATTGGTTAGTTTTCTGTGATTGTGTTTCTCAGTCTTTCTGCCCTCTGATGGAGAAGGATAAGAGGCTTATGGAAGCTTCCTGATGGGAGAGACTGAGTGAGGGGAAAACTGGGTCTTGTTCTGATGGGCAGACCCATGCTCAGTAATCTTTAATCCAATTTTCTGTTGATGTGTGGGGCTGTGTTCCCTCGCTGTTATTCACCTGGGGCCAAACTGTGGTGGAGGTAATGAAGATAATTGTGACCTCCTTCAAAAGGTCCCATGCAGGCACTGCTATACTCAATGCCCCCAACCCTGCAGCAGGCCACTGCCAACCCACGCCTCTCCTGGAGATTTCTAGACACTCACATGAAAGTCTGGATCAGTCCCTGTGAGGTCACTGATCCTTTCTCCTGGGACCTGGTTCTGTTTGTGCCCTCTAAGAGTCTGTTTCCCCAGTCCTGCTTAAGTTCTGGCAGCTATGGTGGGGTTTATGGTGACCTCCAAGAGGGCTTACGTCATGCCCAAGTCTTCACCCAGGGCCCTTGCCCTTGTGGCAGTCCATTGCTGACCCATACCTCGACAGGAGACACTCAGATACAGTTCTGTTTCAGTCTCTGTGGGGTCTTTGAGTCCTGGTGTGCACAAGGCTTGTTTGAGCCTACATACATATATTTTTAATTCAATAGTATACTTAAATAAATTGTATTGCTATTATTCAAATCTCTTCAAAACTAATCATGTGTGATAAGCATTTTTAATCTATTACTAATCTCTTAACAATCTCTGGCATGCATTTAAATTTGGGCATTTATTTCATTATTTTTACATTTCTTATTGTCTTGTTACCCCTTTATATCACATGTGAGCATTATGTTTTATCTCACATCCTAAAAAAGTAAAAGTAAAAATAAAAGCAGGCTTGCATCTCCCTTTCCTTTATGGAAAACTCCATCCTTTGCCTTTCTCCTAAACCTCAAGATTTTGTTCATGTTAGCCATGTTTAAAATATCTCTTCTTATGTTGCTTTAAATGTCCTTTGAACTTCATCATTCTGTCAAAATGCTGCACCATTTTCATTAAGTGCCTGCATTGTCCAACTGCGGCATCCCATACTTTTTATCCTCTACTCTTGAAAACTCATTTTCAATGTGGCCTTCACATCTCGACATCTTCCTTTCTGTGATTGCTTCTCCTTACACCTTAGACCTCCTTAGACCTCTTTACTGGTCATTAGCAAATATGGTGCTTGTTACTTTATTTTTCATAGTATGAGTGTTAAATAGATTTTCTGTATATGTTACCAAGCTTTCTTTTTTCTCTTATTTCCCAGCTAGTTCAGTTTATCTGCTATCTGAAACAGATATTGGATCTTTTATTAAACTTTAACCCACACCACTCCACATATGAGCTGGTAACTTTATCTTATTTTAGAAAATTTAAAAAAGTATTTATTAGTGAAGTTTACAATCTACCTAAATGATACCACACTGTTAATATTTTTGTTTCTTAGCTTTTTCTTGGCCTTTTCAAGATTTATATATATTTTCATGAAAACATTAAATAAATTTAATACTTTAAAGCAGTTTAATAATGTTCATACTTTGTTACTGAACTAAACTTGGGTGTACTAACCAGATGAGCAGCAAAGTCAATCTACTGACACCAAGCTGTGATGAACAGAAGTACACTGTTTGTTGCTGAGCACTAAGCAATGGAGTTGGAGGCAAACCTCAGATCCAACCCAACTTGGCCTTTGAATTAGGGTCCTTTTTGAAGGGAAGAACAAGAGTAATTGTAGTTTTGGGAATCAGAATGTGTCTGGTTGATGATTCTCTGTCTGGATTGTCCATGGCTTGGAGTCTGTTAGCTCATCTTGCCCTTGAGAAACAACATGGGTTTGTACATTAATGATGAGATAAAAATGAAACTTGCTCAGTCGTGTCTGACTCTGACTTTTTATGACCCCATGGAGTATACAGTCCATGGAATTCTCCAAGCCAGAATACCAGAATGGGTAGCCTTTCCCTTCTCCAAGGAATCTTCCCAACGCAGGGATCGAACCCAGGTCTCCTCCATTGCAGGTGGATTCTTTACCAGCTGAGCCATAAGGGAAGCCCAAGAATACTGGAGTGGGTAGCCTATCCCTTCTCCAGGGGATCTTACCGACCCAGGAATCAAACCGGGGTCTCCTGCATTGCAGGTGGATTCTTTACCAACTGAGCTATGAGGGAAGTTATGATGTTACCAACAACAGAAACCTTAGTCATCTGATTATGGTAGATTAGTGTTCACTTAGTGAAGGACTGGAGTCAGAAGACATAGAAGGGAATAAAGTTTGGGGTAGAGAGATTAATTATAAATTGATAAGAGAACTTTTCAAATGACTAAATATTCACTAGAAGTATTGATGCTGAAACTGAAGCTACAATATTTTGGCGACCTGATGCGAAGAGCCAACTGATTGGAAAAGACCCCTGATGCCGGGAAAGATTGAAGGCAAGAGGAGAAGCGGACAACGGAGGATGAGATGGTTGGATGGCATCACCGACTCAATGAAAATGACTTTGAGCAAACTCTGGGAGATAGTGAAAGACAGAGAAGCCTGGCATGCTGCAATCCAGGGGTCGCAAAGATTTAGACACAACTGAATGAATGAGCAACAATAACAAAGCAGGAACTACAAAGGAGTCAACCATTCAGGCATTTATTCCCTCAGGTAACCAGTTTCAGTAATTTGATCTGGTCTTGCGACTCACTTTTGAACAACAGAATGGAATACGGGTGATTGAGTGTGGTATCTGAGGCTAGAATATAAAAAAGCCTTGCAGCATCTTCCTAAACTTTTTGTTTAGTTCAGTTCAGTCGCTCAGTCTTGTTCGACTCTTTGCAACCCCATGAATCGCAGCACGCCAGGCCTCCCTGTCCATCACCAACTCCCGGATTTCACTCAGACTCACGTCCATCGAGTCCGTGATGCCATCAAGCCATCTTATCCGCTGTCGTCCCCTTCTTCTCCTGCCCCAAATCCCTCCCAGCATCAAAGTCTTTTCCAATGAGTCAACTCTTCCATGAGGTGGCCAAAGTACGGAGCTTCAGCTTTAGCATCATTCCTTCCAAAGAAATCCCAGGGTTGATCTCCTTCAGAATGGACTGGTTGGATCTCCTTGCAGTCCAAGGGACTCTCAAGAGTCTTCTCCAACACCACAGTTCAAAACCATCAATTCTTCGGTGCTCAGCCTTCTTCAAAGTCCAACTCTCACATCCATACATGACCACAGGAAAAACCATAGCCTTGACTAGACAGATCTTAGTCGGCAAAGTAATGTCTCTGCTTTTGAATATACTATCTAGGTTGGTCATAACTTTTCTTCCAAGGAGTAAGAGTCTTTTAATTTCATGGCTGCAATCATCTGCAGTGATTTTGGAGCCCCCCAAAATAAAGTCTGACACTGTTTCCACTGTTTCCCCATCTATTTCCCATGAAGTGATGGGACCGGATGCCATGATCTTTGGTTTCTGAATGTTGAGCTTTAAGCCAACTTTTATGCTCTCCTTTTTCACTTTCATCAAGGGGCTTTTTAGCTCTTCTTCACTTTCTGCCATAAGGGTGGTGTCATCTGCATGTCTGAGGTTATTGATATTTCTCCCGGCAATCTTGATTCCAGCTTGTATTTCTTCCAGTCCAGCGTTTCTCATGATATACTGTGCATAGAAGTTAAATAAGCAGGGTGACAGTATACAGCCTTGACATTCTCCTTTTCCTATTTGGAACCAGTCTATTGTTCCATGTCCAGTTCTAACTGTTGCTTCCTGACCTGCATACAGAGTTCGCAAGAGGCACGTCAGGTGGTCTGGTATTCCCATCTCTTGAAGAATTTTCCATAGTTTATTGATATCCACACAGTCAAAGGCTTTGGCATAGTCAATGAAGCAGAAATAGATGTTTTTCTGGAACTCTCTTGCTTTTTCCATGATCCAGCAGATGTTGGCAATTTGATCTCTGGCTCCTCTGCCTTTTCTAAAACCAGCTTGAACATCAGGGAGTTCATGGTTCATATATTGCTGAGGCCTGGCTTGGAGAATTTTGAGCATTACTTTACTAGCATGTGAGATGAATGCAATTGTGCGGTAGTTTGAGCATTCTTTGGCATTGCCTTTCTTTGGGATTGGAATGAAAACTGACCTTTCCCAGTCCTGTGGCCACTGCTGAGTTTTCCAAATTTGCTGGCATATTGAGTGAAGCACTTTCACAGCATCATCTTTCAGGATTAGAAACAGCTCCCCTGGAATTCCATCCCCTCCACTAGCTTTATTTGTAGTGATGCTTTCTAAGGCCCACTTGACTTCACATTTCAAGATGTCTGTCTCTAGATTAGTGATCACATCATCATGATTTTCTGGGTCGTGAAGATCTTTTTTGTACAGTTTTTCTGTGTATTCTTGCCACCTCTTCTTAATATCTTCTGCTTCTGTTAGGTCCAGACCATTTCTGTCCTTTATCGAGCCCATCTTTGCATGAAATGTTCCCTTGGTATCTCTAATTTTCTTGAAGAGATCTCTAGTCTTTCCCATTCTGTTGTTTTCCTCTATTTCTTTGCATTGATCACGAAGAAGGCTTTCTTATCTCTTCTTGCTATTCTTTGGAACTCTGCATTTGGATGCTCATATCTTTCCTTTCTCCTTGGCTTTTTGTCTCTCTTCTTTTCACAGCTATTTGTAAGTCCTCCCTAGACAGCCATTTTTCTTTTTTGCATTTCTTTTCCATGGGGATGGTCTTGATCCCTGTCTCCTGTACAATGTCATGAACCTCATTTCATAGTTCATCAGGCACTCTATCTATCAGATCTAGGCCCTTAAATCTATTTCTCACTTCCACTGTATAATCATAAGGGATTTGATTTAGGTTATACCTGAATGGTCTAGTGGTTTTCCCTATTTTCTTCAATTTGAGTCTGAATTTGGTAATAAGGAGTTCATGATCTGAGCCACAGTCAGTTCCTGGGCTTGTTTTTGTTGACTGTATAGAGCTTCTCCATCTTTGGCTACAATTTTTTTTCTTTTGATACTACCTCCCAGGACATAGGTACTATCCTTTGACAAACTCAAATTAAATGCAAGGGTCAGAGGCAGGAGCTCCAGTGAACATCCCAAGTGAGGGCCCAGGAAACAGTCCAGCCACTAACAGTCTTGAGACTTAACCACCTTGGCCCAGCCTAATGGAACTTTAGGATTATTATAGTCTAGATGCCACCTGACTATAATCATGTGAAAAACCTCAGGCATAAACAATCAGCTAATTTCAGTGAAGGAATCACACTCCTTTGCTTCTATTGTATGGCTTCTTGTGAATTGTTAAAACCACTTGCCGTGATTCATGGCTCCATTTCAACCCTCCTAAGTAAATAATTCTTTATTAAAATTTGTACGGTAAAAATATTAATATTATTATTATGAGATACTGAATACAGATAACATAAATAACATTTAAATGACATATAACTTTTAAAGAAAAATTTAAGATTTGGAAATATGAGTGATCATATAAATAAATGTGGAAATTAGCCTTTCTGTATATTTTCTACTGAGCATTGATAATACAGATGATATCATAAGAACGTATATCTATTACCCTTTTATTGCATTCAAGCCAATGTATTTGAAAAATTCACTTAGTTTTAACTTGGATTAAAATGCTTTGTATTCATTTTTTACAAAGTGAGCCATAAAATTGAATATAGTAGTAAATGTTTCTAAATAATGTCTTTAAGCTCATCAAGGTGAACCAAACACAACATATAGAAACAAGGAGCAACATAATTAACTGTAAAAGAATGTCTTTTTAACAATTTAAGCTGAAAAGATTAATTATAACATGTTAATTTTAGTTTGAAGAAATTAATATATCTGGGTTCTAAGTTTATTTGTTTTCACTCAGAAAGAACTTATCTGATAATTTAAGGAGTTTGAATATTTATTTCTATTATTTTTCCTGGGCCCACTGACTCATTTAAGGATTGTTCATAGCCAAATTGCAAATATGTAATACTTATCTCTTGGTTTATCTGAAAAAGAAAGCCTTATTTCCTAGCCAAACTCTTCCTAATTAAAACTTTGAGCATTTTGTGGAAGTAGCAGGCGTAATCTTCAGAGTCTTCCAAGCCTGTTTACTGACAGGCTTTACTGATCTTTCTAAAGTTCTTTCCTCAGTGGTGTTAATTTTTAATCTCAGTAAAAAATGTTTTTCCATTTGTTTTAACAAAGATGTAATCTCCATAGGCTGGATTAGATAATTCCTGTATGCTTTCAAATTGAAGACTATTTTATAATTTTAGTATTACATCTCTGACTTGGAGGAGGTCATTGGAAAAATTTTGGTTTTTAAGCTTCATGTTCCAGACTTTTTCTCCAGAGATTCTGACTCACAATATCTGAGGTATGAATAATTAGCCAACCACCTGATTCTCATCTGACAGACTTGAAAAATATTATCAAGTTATTGATTAATTTATTATAACAAAAGGTTATTATGGGGCAGATTGTAGATATTATTGATATTTGATTTGCAAAAATATCAGTTCAAGGAATGAGGAGGAAGGATGGCCCCTCCAACTGTTTATCTCAAATGAACACTTTCTTGAGGTTACTTATTTTCTTTGCTCAAAAAGCCATTGTTATTTAGTCCACTCTTTAAAGGATTTATGAGATTCCTCAATTTTCTATAACATGTTAAGTCTTAATAAATATATTTTTTCTTGAAGTGCTTTTGAAAAGAAGTATGTGAAAATAAAGTTATTTTCAGAATTCTATATTATATCGTTATTATAGCCCCTCATTTGTAGCATGACACTTTGGTATCTAGCTAGATCTAACAATTTACCTTTAAACCATAAAAATATCAATAGATGGGCAATATAAATGTCTGGTCAAAAAAATAATGTAGATGTGAAAGAACAGATAAAAACATCAGACTAGTTTTTTTTTTTTTCATTATCTCTGCTGATTTTTCTCTCTGCTCTTATTCCTGGTAAATACCTCACCAGGTATTAAAATATTTTAGCTTTTCATTATAGATTTGGCTTGTCAGAGTTTTTGTATTAGAGAATGATTTACTGAATACATAAAAATCTTAGTTTATGAACATCACCTCCTACCTTTCTACTTGAGAAAATAGCAAGTCATTTTTAGAAAACTGGATGGACCTAGTATTATATTCCAGCTCTTTATGATTATCAAGTTCTGCAATTTGAATAGCAAAAAGCCTCTTGATGAAAGTGAAAGAGGAGAGTGACAAAGTTGGCTTAAAGCTCAACATTCAGAAAACTAATATCATGGCATCTAGTCCCATCACTTCATGGCAAATAGATGGGGAAACAGTGGAAACAGTGGCTGACTATTTTTGAGTGCTCCAAAATCACTGCAGATGGTGATTGCAGCCAAGAAATTAAAAGACACTTACTCCTTGGAAGGAAAGTTATGACCAACCTAGACAGCATGTTAAAAAGCAGAGACAATACTTTGCCAACAAAGGTCCATCTAGTCAAGGGCATGGTTTTTCCTGTGGTCATGTATGGATGTGAGAGTTGAACTGTGAAGAAAGCTGAGCACCAAAGAATTGATGCTTTTGAACTGTTACGTTGGAGAAGATTCTTGAGAGTCCCTTGGATATCACCTTCTCCAGGATATCAAACCAGTCAATCCTAAAGGAAATTAGTTCAGAATAGTCATTGGAAGGACTGAGGCTGAAGCTGAAGCTCCAATACTTTGGCCACCTGATGTGTAGAACTGACTCATTAGAAAAGACCCTGATGCTGGGAAAGATTGAAGGCAGGAGGAGAAAGGGACGACAGAGATGGTTGGATGGCATACTGACTCGATGGGCATGAGTTTGAGGAATCTCCAGGAATTGGTTATGGACAGGGAAGCCTGGTGTGCTGCAATCCATGGGGTCACAAAGAGTCGACCATGATTGAGAGACTGAACTGACCTGAAAATGTAGAGTTACCTAATCTAAATTTAGCAGTTTTGTACATGTCCATATTCAGTCATACATATTTTTGAAGAAAATATTGGGCAAATAGGCACTGTATTTTGTATCATAAATTTCATTAGTAGTTAACTGCTGTTCGTTAATGCCTATTATTACTAGAAAGGACAGCTGTATGGAATCACTGCTTTAGCTGGTGATCATAATGAAGAACATCACTAGTTTAATTTTTCTATAAATTCAAAGAACTTATAAGGAATATTAATGATAAGACCTATCTATGACCATATCACAAAAAATTGTGATATGAATAACACTAGTCTTTTGGATTTTTATTAATACTATCTTCTCATTTATGTTCTCCCACTTCTTAGCACCTTTCTTTGGATCTTCATGTTTCATTTTCTAAGTTCTATCTTGTTTTCCCTCTACTCTCCTACCTCTTCTTCATCTGGCAAATAAAACCTAGTTTTTAATGTTCCATCAGCGACTTTGTAATCTCCACATAAGTATAACAAATTGATCACAGCTTTTAAATGTTTGAAAATTACAGTTCCATAGCTAAAAGGTGGATATTTGGGGGAATTTAGGAAATCTCATGCCGTGGTGCATATGTCTTGGCCCTTTTAACACTACAAGGACTATAATGTCATCACTTTTCTAAAGTTCTAGAAGCTGTTGCTGTTTTCCATAGTCCTGAGTGAAGAAGAAAATATCAGGTGCATTGGGACATATGCCAAGATTATCAGGAAACAATATTGTTATTTAGCCAGAAGACTGGTGAGAAATGAAGCCAGACAACATTTAGATTAGTCTAAGAAACCATGGAATGAGATGAAGTTTCCCGGTGATTGCTTTTTAATAATTTACTCAAATTTCTGATTTTAATTGTATTTGAGATAATTGATTTAGAGTCTTAGAAACTGAAACAATATGCATTAATATACTGAATAATTTACACTAAATACCTAAAACTAAAATTATAAACCATTTAAGTAGATACCTGTATACTTATTTTTAAGAAATTAAGTAACTCCAGCCAATAAAAAGGAACTATTTATCTGTCTAGATTATATTACTTGTTTAAATTCCTTGACTCAGTAAGTTCTTATGTTATCCATATGTTGCAGAATAGATATATATTTTCCATACATATATTATCTAGGAAGTATTTTTATCAAATGGAGATAAATTAGACTAACAGAAAGAAAATGAGAAACATTTTGCAAATTAACCATTTTTACACTCCAGACTTGCATTTTGTAGTAATTTAAGCCAACTTCTGAGTCATCAATATCTGTATTTTATAAGATGGGGACATCCCACACAATGTCCACAAAAAGTGATTAACATGAAGATAGGGAATGATGGAGCTAAAAAGGATAAAAACTCCTAGACAGGGGGGGAAAATAACTTTTAGTTTTACCTATCTCTTCCTCCCTTTGTTTTCTGAAAAGCAAGTGATAGACAAGGAAGTAATGACATAAAAAGCTATTTCAGAGATTAAAGAGACTTTGTCAAAGTGTTATAGATTTTGTATTTCTCATCATTAAGACCAGAAACTGTGTTTTAATTTCGCTTAAATCTGTAGCCTATTTTAATTTAATTAAAAACCTAGAAGGAATAGAAAGATATTGCCTCTAAAATCTTTGACCTCCTAGAAAGGATGTACAATATAAGAGTTAGCTTTGATGCATAATATAAGAATTAGCTTTTATTGTGATTATGAATAATGTTGCTATGAGCAATTTCATTCAACATTTTCATTTAAAAATAAATGTGCCCTACTAACCTTGAAAAGAAGATTAAATTAAAATGAATATTTCTTAATCATTATACATTTAACTAAAACTTTAATTAGATGGGCTCTAATAGTTCAAAACCAATAGGTTTTAGAAATAGTTCTCAAATGTTCAGCTTAGTTTTCTTCAATATAATGATTTGTATATGAGTTCAGGAAACTTTCACTCTTGAAGCATTAAAGTAGACCGACTAGCTTCTAATATAAGCATACATTTTTTTTTTCTTTCTTTATAATTAAAACAAAGTCTCTGTGAGAAGAAAAGTAAATGAAAACTACAGTGTTACAATGAGAAGCAAACTAGAAAGGTCAATTAGCATGCTAAAAAGTTTAAGATGTTGTAGATTTAAAGAAAGGAATGTTAAACTGCTTATTTACCAATCAAGATGGCATGTCCACTGAAGAGAACAGATAACAAAAAGAATAACCTTTCTTGACCAAAGAGCTGAAGAAAGCCTTTGAAAGGGTTGCTGATATTTTTATTACAACATTAGATAAGGTTAGTAATGAAATGCATATATATATATATGTGTATATATATATGTAGCATTTAAATAAAAATTAAAGACATCCTTTTGTTTTTCACATCAGCTATTCACAAAACTCAATTAAGTTTTGAAAATCTGCTTATATGATTGGAGACTATTACACTTTGAAAGTGAAATTTTAATAGGATTAAAATGTTATCTATAATTAGAAGTCAGAAATTATTTTTTTAATTGAGATGGAAAAATAATGCTTGTAATATATTCAGCAGTATATTGGTATATAAAACCTATATGGATGATACCTACCATTAAGGAAAGTGAAATTCTGATTAGGTTAGTTTTTGGTTGGTAAATATCTAGATAAGTGTTAAACATAAATATATGTCTTTATATCTTGTGTATGTTAGTCGCTCAGTTGTGTCCGCCTCTTTGTGACCCCATGGGCTGTAGCCCACCAGGCTCCTCGTTCAGTGGAATTCTCCGGGCAAGAATACTGAACTAGGTAGCCATTCCCTTCTCCAGGAGATCATCCCAACTTAAGGATCCAACCTGGGTTTCCTGCATTGCAGTCAGATTCTTTATCATCTGAGTCACCACATATAAATGATTTCTTAAAAATTAGTACTCCTCTATGTAATTTCTTAATTTATCTAGAGCAAAATAATTATTCAAATATGCTCTTACCTGATAATGTATATTTGATAATAAGACAAATGATGCTGCTTATGTTCAGCAATATAGTATAATTTTTGAAATGAGTATACCACAATAAATATTTCTATAACTTGTAAGTCATAAATATTTCTAATAGGTTGCAGGACCTATAAAATTGTGGTATACCTAGCAACTAAAAAGTAAATAAAATTTTATTTTATTTTAAAAACTGGATTGAAAATTATGGCAAGTTCACTATGAATGTATAGAGTAATAGCCAGAAAATATCTAGTGCCATTTTGAGATATATATTGAAAAAATAGAAATTAAAGGCCTAGATATCAACACTTCATATATTTCCAGTATTAAGCAGTCATTTTCTCAATTATATTTCAAATGCTCAAACTGCCAAGCATACAGAAATGAGATAAAAGTGTAATACAACTTAGTTATTATCAGGAAATTTGAAAGGAATTTGATTTGGTGACAGGATTGGAATAGAATACTCTGCACTGGTAGGAACCAAAATTAGTGTCTCAGAAGCAATGACATTTAGCAAAAATATGTGGAGAATAAGTTGAAACTTTTAAAACAGAAAGGCATTTAAAATATAGGAGATGTAATGTAGGAATACACTGGTAATTTCTGTTTTAAAATGGTCTTAAATCAATTTAGAAAGTTTATTTCTAGATTTTCTTCTTTCACGGGACATAAACTAGAACTTGTTTTATTTTTGCCCTGTACTATATTAGTCCCTGTTTGATATGTAATGAAATAATCTCATGCATACTTCATGGCTTTTAATATGTATCAGTGATAATGTTTAATCTTTCTATTAGCAAAATGCTTAAAGTTAACATTTTGTTATATTCAAATTCAGAGAATGATTTAAGGATTAATTGTGTGAGTATAAAAATAGATCTTTTTCTAATACCATTGGATTTTTCCTTATGATGCTTTTCAATAAGGCTTCCCTGATAACTTAGTTGGTAAAGAATTTGCCTTCAATGCAGGAGACCCCAGTTTGTATTCCTGGGTCAGGAAGATCCCCTGGAGAAGGTATAGGCTCCCCACTCCAATATTCTTGGGCTTCCCTTGTGGCTCAGCTGGTAAAGAATCCGCCCACAATGTGGGAGACCTGGCTTTGATCCCTGGGTTGGGAAGATTCACTGGAGAAGGAAAAGGCTACCTACTCCAGTATTCTGACCTAGAGAATTTCATGAGCTTTTCAATATTCAATCATTTAACCATCTGAAGATTTCTTAAAAAGCTTTTTGAACTATTTCAAGCATTGTCTGTAATTACATGATTTTTAAATATTTTTAGCTAATTTTAAGGAGATCAGCCCTGGGATTTCTTTGGAAGGAATGATGCTAAAGCTGAAACTCCAGTACTTTGGCCACCTCATGAAAAGAGTTGACTCATTGGAAAAGACTTTGATGTTGAGAGGGATTGGGGGCAGGAGGAGAAGGGGATGACAGAGGATGAGATGGCTGGATGGCATTACTGACTCGATGGACATGAATCTGAGTGAACTCCGGGAGTTGGTGACAGACAGGGAGGCCTGGCGTGCTGTGATTCATGGGGTCACAGAGAGTCGGACACGACTGAGTGACTGAACTGAACTGAAACGAAACAATATCTATTCAATGATAACTGAGTTATGTAAACATTTTAGCATTATCAAGCTTTGATTTTCAAACTCATGGTATAAAACACATTACTTAACTTGATCTTTCTATTAGGCAAAAGTACTTAGAACTTAACATTTTGAATCATTTCTACTTCTTCCTAACAAAGGGGAACTTATTTTTACTTTCAGTCTCTGGATTTCGCTATAATCCATAATACCACATCATTAAAAATAATGTTGGTAACAGAAGACTATAAACATCAAAAAATATGTTTTTACAAACTTTTAAATCCAAATATAAGACATATGATAAGAAACATCTCAGTATTTGTAAGAAGATGAGCTTGTTTTTGCTGAACTGTGATTTGTTATATCATTTCTGATTGGCTTCTAAGAAATAATCAAAAGGTCCTATATTCTATAATTCATAGATTCAGTGATTTTTCAAAGGTGTGTGGGTTTGAGTATTCATAGATCTTGACATTTTGCTAATGCATAAGCACTTTGGAATATCAAGTTATGTCACAAATTTATCCTCCAACTCTACCACAGTTACCTTTCACATAGTATTTAAACTTTAAAAATGAGATAATATACTGATATTACCATTCCTTAATACTGAACCATAAATATTGAACCCAAGGTCAACCTACTGTACTGAACAACATCTATATAAGTTTGAAGCCAAACTGTGCAGGAAAATTTGATACAAACATGACAAACTATAATCTCTACTTAGTATGAGTATGTTTTACTAGAAAAATTGCTTTTGATTTTAGTGTTTTTCCACAGATTCCTTGTAAATGCTACTCATTACAGAGTATATACAATCTTCCCGAATCTGAAAAGTTCTGAAGCTCAAGGCATGTCTGTCTGTAAGGATCAGAGAAGCTATTCGATGCCTATATGAAAATAAAATATTAAATTTACATAGTAAATAGACTTTTGTACTAGTTACTGTAATGTATGCTTCTATAACATCAGCACTTTACTGATGAGTTTATCTCTGTCAACATAACATTTCAAGACTGCTATAACTAAGCAGTCGCCTCTTAGTCATATAATGTATAATTCTGGAGTCCAGATTTCTACCTATGGATTGGTCAACCCTTAGGTTACCAGCTGGTTTAATGGAATAAAGTGTATGGCGTAGGAATACTGGTTTCCTAAGGCTTTCCCTGGAAATCTTGCTCATCAATCTGTCTTGACTTTTAAGGCTGAGAACTACAGAGCCACATTACAGGCTAAGGAAATAAAATATACTCTGAGATTGTACAAACACTTCTGAGAAACATGTCCCTATTAACAGGCAAATTGGCTTTGGAATACGGAATGAAGCAGGGCAAAGGCTAACAGAGTTTTGTCAAGAGAACACACTAGTCATAGCAAACACCCTCTTCCAACAACACAAGAGAAGACTTTACACATGGACATCACCAGATGGTCAACACCGATATCAGATTGATTATATTCTTTGCAGCCAAAGATGAAGAAGGTCTATACAGGCAGCAAAAACAAGACTGGGAGCTGACTGTGGCTCAGATCATGAACTCATTATTGCCAAATTCAGACTTAAATTGAAGATAGTAGGGAAAACCACTAGACCATTCAGGTATGACATAAATCAAATCCCTTATGATTATGCAGTGGAAGTGAGAAATAGATTTAAGGGAATAGATCTGATAGATAGAGTGCCTGATGAACTATGGACAGAGGCTCATAACATTGCACAGGAGACAGGGATCAAGACTATCCTCATGGAAAAAGAAATGCAAAAAAGCAAAATGGCTATCTGGGAAGGCCTTATGAAAAGCTGTGAAAGAAGAGAAGTGAAAAGCTAAGGAGAAAAGGAAAGATATAAACATATGAATGCAGAGTTCCAAAGAATTGCAAGAAGAGATAAGAAAGCCTTCCTCAGTGATCAATGTAAAGAAAAAGAGGAAAACAACAGAATGGGAAAGACTAGAGATCTTTTCAAGAAAATTAGAGATACCAAGGGAATATTTCATGCAAAGATGGGCTCAGTAAAGGATAGAAATAGTATGGAACTAACAGAAGCAGAAGATATTAAGAAGAGGTGGCAAGAATACACAGAAGAACTGTACAAAAAAGATCTTCACGACCAAGATAATCATGATGGTGTGATCACTCACCTAGAGCCAGACATCCTGAAATGTGAAGTCAAGTGGGCCTTAGAAAGCATCACTGCGAACAAAGCTAGTGGAGGTGATGGAATTCCAGTTGAGCTGTTTCAAATCCTGAAAGATGATGCTGTGAAAGTGCTGCACTCAATATGTCAGCAAATTTGGAAAACTCAGCAGTGGCAACAGGACTGGAAAAGGTCAGTTTTCATTCCAATCCCAAAGAAAAGCAATGCCAAAGAATGCTCAAACCACCGCACAATTGCACTCATCTCACACACTAGTAAAGTAATGCTCAAAATTCTCCAAGCCAGGCTTCAGCAATATGTGAACTGTGAACTTCCAGATGTTCAAACTGGCTTTAGAAAAGGCAGAGGAACCCAGAGATCAAATTGCCAACATCCACTGGATCATGGAAAAAGCAAGAGAGTTCCAGAAACACATCTATTTCTGCTTTATTGACCATGCCAAAGCCTTTGACTGTGTGGATCACAATAAACTATGGAAAATTCTGAAAGATATGGGAATACCAGACCACCTGACCTGCCTATTGAGAAACCTATATGCAGGTCAGGAAGCAACAGTTAGAACTGGACATGGAACAATAGAGTGGTTCCAAATAGGAAAAGGAGTATGTCAAGGCTGTGTATTGTCACCCTGCTTATTTAATTTCTATGCAGAGAACATCATGAGAAATGCTGGGCTGTATGAAGCACAAGCTAGAATCAAGATTGCCGGGAGAAATATCAAGAACCTCAGATAAGGAGGTGTCACCACCTTTATGGCAGAAAGTGAAGAGGAACTAGAAAGCCTCTTGATGAAAGTGAAAGAGGAGAGTGAAAAAGTTGGCTTAAAGCTCAACATTCAGAAAATGAAGATCATGGCATCCAATCCCATCACTTCATGGGAAATAGATGGGGAAACAGTGGAAACAGTGTCAGACTTTATTTTGGGGGCTCTAAAATCACTGCAGATGGTGATTGCAGCCATGAAATTAAAAGATGCTTCCTGCTTGGAAGGAAAGTTATGACCAACCTAGATAGCATATTCAAAAGTAGAGATATTACTTTGCCAACAAAAGTCCATCTAGTCAAGGCTATGGTTTTTCCAGTAGTCATGTATGGATGTGAGTGTTGGACTGAGAAGAAAGCTGAGCGCTGAAAAATTGATGCTTTTGAACTATGGTGTTGAAGAAGACTCTTCAGAGTCCCTTGGACTGCAAGGAGATCCAGCCAGTCCATTCTAAAGATCAGTCCTGGGTGTTATTTGGAAGGAATGATGCTAAAGCTGAAACTCCAGCACTTTAGCCACCTCATGAGAAGTGTTGACTCATTGGAAAAGATTCTGATGCAAGGAGGGATTGGGGGCAGGAGGAGAATGGGACCACAGAGAATGAAATGGCTGGTTGGCATCACCGACACAATGGATGTGAGTTTGAGTGAACTCCGGGAGTTGGTGAATGACAGGGAGGCCTGCCGTGCTGGAATTCATGGCGTCGCAAAGAGTCGGACACGACTGAGTTACTGAATTGAACTGAACTGAAGCATAGATTTTTGGTGGATAGAAAATGTCTCTTCCATTGGTTATAGTTATACTATGCATTCAACTAATTTTTTTTCTATTTTCTATTTTAATTCACATCCCGATTGTGTTTCATAAGCTACAAAATTTTTAAATATTCTTTGTTGTTATGGTTGTGCATGCTGTGTGAGTTGTTGGTGGTTTAAAGAATGAGAAAAGTAGCATTTTTCTTCCCAGCTTACTTAAAAGAGATAAAATTGACAAGTAAGGATTCTCTTTGCTGTCTCTATTTCAGTCTCTCTCCCCTCAAATCAAAGACCCTTTGTCTACATTTTTAAATTGCTATAGGATCCCACAGAACTTCTCTTTAGAATGTCACAATTTCTGATTTTAGAGTCCCCTAGGAAACGGTATACACAGAATTAAACATAGCGTGTGGATAGATGATTAGCATGCTTTTTTCAAAAGGGAGTTTCAGTTATAAGTTAAATAAGTATGAGGGCTATAATGTACAATATGATGACTGTGGTTAACACTACTCTATGATATATAAAGAAGTTGTTAAGAGAGTAGATCCTGAAAGTGCTCATCACAAGGAGAATTTTCTTTTCTTTTATTGTATCTATATGAGATGATTGTTGTTTGGTCACTAGTGTTCCAGTCTTTGTGACCCCTTGAACTGCAGCATGCCAGGCTTCCTTGTTCTTCATCATCTCCCAGAGTTCACTCATATTCATGTCCACTGCGTCCAGGATGCCATCCAACCATCTCATCCTCTGCCATCCCACCATCTCATCCTCTGCCATCCCCTTCTCTTCCTGCCCTCAATCTTCCCAGCATCAATTTTCCAGTGAGTTGGCTCTCTTTGAATCAGATGGTCAAAGTATTAGAGATTCTGTTTCAGCATCAGTCCTCGCTATGAATACTCTGGGTTGACTTCCTTTAGGATTGATGGGTTTGGTCTCTTCGCTGTTCAGGGGACTCTCAAGAGTCTTCTCCAGTACCACAATTTGAAAGTCTCAATTCTTTGGCACTCAGCCTTCCTTATAGTCACTCTCACATCTGTACATGATTACTGGAAAAATCATAGCTTTGACTAGACAGACTTTTGCTGGCAAAGTGATGACTCTGCTTTTTAATATGCTGTCTAGGTTTATCATAGCTTTTCTTCCAAAGAGCAAATGTTTTTTAATTTCATGGCTGCAGTCACCGCCTGCATTGATTTTGGAGCACACCGCCCCCCCCGCCCCCCCCCCCCCCCCCAAAATCTGTCAGTGTTTCCACTGTTTCCCATCTATTTGCTATAGTGAAGTGATGGGATCAGATGCCATGATCTTCGTTTGTTGAAAGTTGAGTTTTAAGCCAGCTTTTCACTCTCCTTTTTCACCCTTACCAAGAGGCTCTTTAGTTCCTCTTCACTTTGTACCATTAGGGTGGTATCACATTCATATCTGAGGCTGTTTATATTTCTTTTAGCAATCTTGACTTCAGCTTGTGATTCATCCAGCACAGCATTTCACATGATGTACTATGCTTGGTGTGCTCTGCCTCTCTTTTTTGGCCAGAATCTAAACAGAAGATTAGCAGTAAGAAAGCAGGGAAAGTCATGAGCAGGATGAAAGAAGAGTGAGAAGGACCAAGACCATTTAATCATAGTAGGTGTCCAGCCTGAAGCAGGTCCAAGCTGTTCAGAAAGAGAATAATTAATGATTAATCAAGTCTAGAATTTTGAATAATATTTTGGTTTGGACATTCTGTTTACTGAATTGGGATTGCTTTGTCATTCAAAGTTGCTGGAAGTTTCCTGACTTCTAGTTATGAAAATATCAAACACCAAACCACTTACAAAAAACTTGAAAATCAGACATATAAAAATTCACTGAAGACCTATTAAGGCAGGAATAATTCAAGAAAGCAAGATTTTAGAGAGGTGAGAAATATGAGTGAACTGGGCTTTTATAAAATTCTTTCCCTATGAAGCGCTAGGGAAACAGAGAGGCCATGAAGAATACAGTAGATTGAAAAGCTGAGAAGATTCCTAGAGTTATTTTGTATATTGCAGACTTAACATTAATCTTTGAGGTCTGTTAAGGAGACCTGATCTAATAAATATCTCACACTTTAAGCTGGTATACCAAAAGTTAAAACTCATAATAAAGAAACAAATGAAAAATCTTAGACTTGACTAGCTCAATATCTCATTAGAATAAGTTATCCTACCTATCATGAAGACATGTGTAACAAACTATGGAAAATGATCACATACTTCAAGTTATGTTTAAAATTTTGCATATAATATATTGGTCTTTCAATCAAATAGTAGTAAGTATAATATCAAGCAATAACAAATGAGTGAAAGCCAAATGAAACAGTAGCTAATAAAAACAAATTAATAGGATTGCAAAAAATTCAAATTGACATATATGGTCTTTGGAAGAAAAAAACAACTGACTACATATATGAAAAAATGATTATGGTCATTTATATAATGTATATAATATCCCAAAATACAGACACAACTCAGATGTCTGTTAAGAAAAGAGTATAAACATTATATGTGATATTTTCATAAAATCAAACATTTTGCACAGCAATGAAAACAAATATGCTGATTCTCTATGAAGCAACACAATAAAAATGTGATCATATAGAATTTAGTGAGAAAAGTCATGTACAAAATAGTACCTAAAGTGTGATTACACTTATAAATTTTTCTAACAAAATGAATGCATAGTCTTCACTTCAGTTCAGTTCAGTTGCTCAGTCATAGCCGACTCTTTGCTACTCCATGAACTGCATCAGGCCAGGCTTCCCTGACCATCACCAACACCCATAACTTACTCAGGCTCATGTCCATTGAGAAAGAGATGCCATCCAACCATCTCATCCTTTGTCGCCTCCCTTTCCTCCTGCCTTCAATCTTTCCCAGCATTAGGGTCTTTTGCAATGAGTCAGTTCGTCACATCAGGAGGCCAAAGTATTGGAGTTTCAGCTTCAGCTTCAGTCCTTCCAATGAACATTCAGGACTGATTTCGTTTAGAATTGAATGGTTGCATTCCATTGCAGTCCAAACAACTCTAATGAGTCTTCCCCCAAAACACAGTTCAAAAACACCATCTTTGGTACTCAGCTTTCATTATAGTCCAACTCTCACACCCATACGTGACAAATGGAAAAAACATAGCTTTGACAAGGCGGACCTTTGTTGGCAGAGTAAGGTCTTGCCTTTTAACATGCTGTCTAGATTGGTCATAACTTTTCTTCCGAAGAGCAAGCGTCTTTTAATTTCATGACTGCAGTCACAATCTGCAGTAACTTTGAAGCCCCCAAAATTAAAGTCTGTCAGTTTCCACTATTTCCCAATCCAT
The DNA here is from genome assembly GCF_023091745.1 of Budorcas taxicolor. Taxonomy (NCBI): domain Eukaryota; kingdom Metazoa; phylum Chordata; class Mammalia; order Artiodactyla; family Bovidae; genus Budorcas; species Budorcas taxicolor. Next base: position 47,661,734 of record NC_068929.1, on the reverse strand, counting down.
TTGCCATGAAGTGATTTGAACCGATGCCTTGATGTTAGTTTTCTGAATGTTGAGTTTTAAGCCAACATTTTCACTCTCCTGTATCACTTTCATCAAGAGGCTCCTTAGTTCTTTTTCACTTTTGTCCATAAGGGTGGTGTCATCTGCATATCTGAGGTTATTGGTATTTCTCCTGGCAATCTTGATTCCAGCTTGTGCTTCTTCCAGTCCAGCGTTTCTCATGGTGTAATATGCATATAAGTTAAATAAGCAGGGTGACAATATAGAGAATTCACATACTCCTTTCCCGATTTGGAAGCAGTCTGTTGTTCCACACCCAGTTCTAACGGTTGCTTCCTTACCTGCATACAGATTTCTCAGGAGGCAGGTCAGGTGGTCTGGTATTCCCATCTCTTCCAGAATTTTCCACAATTTCTTATGTTTCACACAGTCAAAGTCTTTGACATTGCCAATAAAGTGCGAGCAGATGTTTTCCTGGGATTCTCTTGTTTTTTTTTTGATGATCCAACAGATGTTGGCAATTTGATATCTAGTCCCTCTGCCTTTTGTAAATCCAGTTTGAGCATCTGGAAATTCACAGTTCATGCACTGTTGAAGCCTGTCTTGGAGAATTTTGAGCATTACTTAGTAGCATGTGAGATGAGTGCAATTGTGCAGTAGTTGGAGCATTCTTTGGCATTGCCTTTCTTTGGGATTGGAATGAACACTGACCTTTTCCAGTCCTGTGGCCACTACTGAGTTTTCCAAATTTGCTGACATATTGAGTGCAGCACTTTAACAGCATCATCTTTCAGGATTTGTAGCTCAACTAGAATTCCATCATCTCCACTAGCTTTGTTTTTAGTGATGCTTCCTAAGGCCCACTTGACTTCACATTCCAGGTTGTCTGGCTTTAAGTGAGTGATCACGCTATCATGATTGTCTGAGTTTTGAAGCTCTTTTTTGTACAGTTCTTTTGTGTATTCTTGCCTCTTCTCCTTAATATCTTCTGCTTCTGTTAGATCCATACCATTTCTGTCCTTTATCGAGCCCATCTTTGCATGAAATGTTCCCTTGGTATCTCTAATTTTCCTGAAGAGATCTCTAGTCTTTCCTATTCTATTGTTTCCTCTAGTTCTTTGCATTGATCCCTTAGGAAGGCTTTCTTATATCTCCTTGCTATTCTTTAGAACTCTGCATTCAAATGGGTATGTATTTCCCTTTCTCCTTTGTCTTCTCTTCTCTTCTTTTAACAGCTGTTTGTAAGGCCTCCTCAGACAACCATTTTGCCTTTTTGCATTTCTTTTTCTTGAGAATGGTCTTGATCACTGCCTCCTGTATAATGTCATGAACCTCCGTCCATAGATCTTCAGGCACTCTGTCTATCAGATCTAATACCTTAAATCTATTTGTCACTTCCACTGTATAGTCATAAGGGATTTGATTTAGGTCATACCTAATTGATCAGTTCTGGGTGTTCATTGGAAGGAGTGATGCTGAAGCTGAAACTCCAATACTTTGGCCACCTCATGTGAAGAGTTAACTCATTGGAAAAAGACCCTGATGCTGGGAGGGATTGGGGGAAGGAGGAGAAGGGGGCTACACAGAATAAGATGACTGGAGGGCATCACCAACTCAATGGACATGAGTTTGAGTGAACTCCAGGAGTTGGTGATGGACAGGGAGGCCTGGAGTACTGTGATTCATGGGGTCGCAAAGAGTCCGACATGACTGTGCGACTGAACTGAACTGAATCATGTCTAATGGTCTTCCCTTCTTTCTTCAATTTAACTCTGAATTTGGCAATAAGGAGTTCATGATTTGAGCCACAGTCAGCTCCTGGTCTTGTTTTTACCGACTGTATGGAGCTTCTCCATCTTTGGCTGCAAAGAATAAAATCAATCTGATTTTGATATTGACCATCTGATGATGTCCATGTGTAGAGTCTTCTCTGGTGCTGTTGGAAGAGGGTGTTTGCTATGACCAATGCATTCTCTTGATTAAACTGTATTAGCCTTTGCCCTGCATCATTATGCATTCCATGGCCAATTTTTGGCTCATTATTCCAGGTATTTCTTGACTTTCTACTTTTGCATTCCAGTCCCCTATAATGAAAAGGACATCTTTTTTGGGTATTAGTTCTAGAAGGTCTCGTAGGTCTTCATAAGACCATTCAACTTCAGCTTCTTCAGCATTACTGGTAGGGGAATAGACTTGGATTACTATGATACTGAATGGTTTGCCTTGGAAACGAACAGAGATCATTCTGTCACTTGTGAGATTGCATCCAAGCACTGCATTTCAGACTCTTTTGTTGACTGTGATGGCTACTCCATTTCTTCCAAGGCATTCTTGCCCACAATAGTAGATATAATGGTCATCTGAGTTAACTTCACCCATTCCAGTACATTTTAATTCTCTAATTCCTAAAATATCAAAGTTCACTCTTGCCAACTCCTGTTTGATCACTTCCAGTTTGCCTTGATTCATGGACCTAAAATTCCAGGTTCCTATGCAATATTGCTCTTTACAGTATTGGACTTTACATCCATCACCAGTCACATCCACAACTAGGTGTTATTTTTACTTTGGCTCCATCTCTTCATTCATTCTGGCATTATTTCTCCACTGATCTGCAGTAACATATTAGGCACCTACCTACCTGGGGAGCTCATCTTTCAGTGTCTTACATTATTTCCTTTTCATACTTTCATGGTGTTCTCATGGTAAGAATACTGAGCCATACTCCGTAAACCTTTAATCCAATTTTCCCTTGATGCGTGGGGTTGTTCCCTCGCTGTTGTTTGGCCTGAGACCAGACTGTCGTGGAGGTAACGAAAATAATAGCAACCTCCTTCAAAAGATCTGATCCATGCTCTATCACATTCAGTGCCCCTGACCCTGCAGCAGGCCACCGCTGACCCACACCTTCACCAGAGACTCCTGGACACTCACAGGCTAGTCTGGGTCAGCCTCTTGTGGGGTCACTGCTGCTTTCTCCTCAGTCCTGCATAGTCTTAAAGATTAATATGACAATTGCAGTGATTGAAATGGTGTCCTCAATATAAAAATATATCTCCACTTCCTAATCCTTGCATCTGTGAATGCAACTTCAGTTTGAAAACTTATCTTTAAAATGTAATATAATTAAGGATCTCAAGATGAGATCATCCTCAATAATCCATATGGTCCTAAATTCAAAGACAAGCATCCATATAAGAGACACACTGAGAAGAAATACAAAGAAAAAGTCATGTGAAGATGAAGGCAGAAATTGGAGTTATGCAGCCACAGGTAAAGGAATGCCTGGGGGCACCAAGCTGGAGGAGGCAAGGAATAATCCCTCCTAGACTTCTGAAGGATTACAGCCCTGAAAACATTTTGATTTCAGATTTCGGACCTAAAAATGTCTTTCCATTTATGATGACTCTTTGCACACATATGTGTGATAACCTTTTTTTTTATTTCTGTGCTTTTTAAAGTTTATTTCACAACAAAATTTTCTTAGGTAATGGAGAGGAAAGCAACTGGATTAGATGACTGCTGCTGCTGCTAAGTCCCTTCAGTCGTGTCCGACTCTGTGCAACCCCATAGACAGCAGCCCACCAGGCTCCCCCGTCCCCAAGATTCCCCAAGCAAGAACACTGGAGTGGGTCACCATTTCCGTCTCCAATGTGTGAAAGTAAAAAGTGAAAGGGAAGTCGCTCAGTCGTGTCTGACTCTTAGCAACTCCATGGACTGCAGCCCACCAGGCTCCACCGTCCATAGGATTTTCCAGGCAAGAGTACTGGAGTGGGGTGCCATTGCCTTCTCCAGGATTAGATGACAGAAGCTCATTATTCTCTTTAACATCTATCTGCATTTTAAACAGAAGTGGCTATAGCACATAGGAGTATGTTACAAACAATTCTAAAATTAATACAGTCCTATATATGGAGTAAATTAAAATTAGAATAACAGAGAACAGATGAAATATGTTTTTCTTTTTTCTGACATCTAATATGTTTAATATGCTTAAATCTCCAGAACCAGTTTGCAATAACTATTTTCAGCAAGGTTTCCATATAAAAAGATGACGGGAAATTGTTCTCAATAAGTTAGTCCCTCAATAAAAATCCCCACGCTCATTTTAACCCAAGCTGAGATATCTAGGGTTGATAAGTTAATAGATTATAGTTCTATCTTCTGATTATGTTAATACAAATTTTATTTGAAAAGTCAGGGACAGAACTGAAATTTTTTCATAAGAGACACATGCCTAGATAATTCTAAAAATAGCATCAATCCCCTTGTGGTACAGGAATTCCTTATTTCAATATAAACAAGAATAAACAGTTTTAACTTTGTAGTATAAACTTTTCTTTTATGACTGCAGAAGCTAATGTTGATAAGAATATGAATAGGCATTTTTAGGAAGGAGAATTCTCCCCAAAATAAACAAATGTACTAATGATCAGGAAAAAATTCAAATAAAAACGATGAGATTTCCCTTTACACCAAGGTAGACTGAAGAAAACAATTACAAAACTGAATGATGTCAATTGGTGGGGAATTGGGTTTGGGATATCTAGTGGGTTGCTGGATTGTTGGTTGAGGCTAGACTGACGTGTAGCCATTTTCACTTATAATCTGGCACTACTTAAGTAAATTAAGTATCTGTATAAAACAAAATCCATATATTCCATATTTAGCTATATAACCTAGAGAAATATGTGCACTGGTCCAAAAGGTAAAATATCTAAGGATGTTTGTACTAATATGTTGTCATTACTATTGTATGTGTATACTTTTGTATTGGTGAAGAGTTAGTGTATCTATCTACCATGAGAGAGGTGTAAATGGATGTTATCTATCTTAATGCCATGCAGTAATTAGAAGCAGTGGTTTAAATGTACAATAGCAATATGAATTCTTTGGAAATTATAACTATTGAAAAGAAAGTAAGAAACACAGTAAAATACATAATAGAAAAGTGAAGAGGAACTTAAGAGCCTCTTAAGAAAGTGAAAGAAGAGAGTGAAAAGGCTGGCTTAAAACTCAACATTCAGAAACCTATGATCATGGCATCTGGTCCCATCACTTCATGGAAAATAAATGGGAGTACAGTGCAAACAGTGTCAGACTTTATTTTCTTGGGCTCCAAAATCACCGCAGATGGTGATTGCAGCCATGAAATTAAAAGATACTTACTCCTTGGAAGAAAAGCTATAACAAAACTAGACAGCATATTAAAAAGCAAAGATACTACTTTGCCGACAACGGTCTGTCTAGTCAAAGCTATGGTTTTTCCAGTAGTCATGTATGGATGTTAGAGTTGGACCATAAAGAAAGCTGAGCACTGAATAATTGATGCTTTTGAACTGGGGTGTTAGAGAAGACTCTTGAGTCCCTTGGACTGCAAGGAGAACCAACCAGCCAATCCTAAAGGAAATCAGTTCTGAATATCCATTTGGAGGGACTGATGCTGAAACTGAAGCTCCAATTCTTTGGCCACCTGATGTGAACAACTGACTCATTTGAAAAGGCCCTGATGCTGGGAAAGATTGAAGGCAGGAGGAGAAGGGGACGACAGAGGATGAGATGATTGGATGGCATCACTGACTCGATGGACATGGGTTTGAGCAAACTCGGGGAGCTGGTGATGGACAGGGAATCCAGGCATGCTTTAGTCCATGGGGGAGAGTTGGAAATGACTCAGCAACCGAACTGAACTGAATCAAAGAATACACATATACAAAAAAGCAATAAACAATATCAAGAGAAAACATAGCAAAAATATGAACTTTAAACACATTAGAATAAGTACTTATGGGAAGGAGTTAATGAGGTAATAAATGAGAAAAGAGAAGATAGGTAAAATAAAATGCAGAGAGATAGATGAGAGAAGGGCCTCCTATGGACCATAGTTAATAGTGTGCCCAGAGCTACCAGTTATGATTATGATCATCAACACTCCACATCTAAGGTTAAACAAAGATTTAACTGTCCAGTCAGTAAGAGAATCCTTAAGTATCCTTCAGAATTGGGTGAAGAAAACTGGTAAACAAGAAGCATCTGGGAACAGGTGACCTCCACCCTGGGAAAGAAAAAAAAAATAGACTACATGTAGAATATTCATGAGTTTGAGGCCATATGAAACCCATATATGAGGGGCTTGATGTTTCATAGCATCTTTAACTTTGTTTCTCCAATATGTGTCATGAAATTCTACACTTCTTTTGCATTATTTGATTTTTATGACTAACATGTGGCAGATTGCAACATCATGATGATGACAGCAACTTTTATATGAATCATGAATGTATATCCATTTTATTCTTCACTAAAGTCCTCCGAATTAACATGCATTTTTTTAGGTATCTGAAGGCATTTTTAGAACAGGAAATATTTCTGCTTTATAGAAAGAGAAATGATTTTATTGAAGGACCTTTTCTCCTCATTATGTGCCTGTCTAAACTAAGACTTCAAGCTCCTCAAGAACACAGATCTTTTCCCATTTATTACAGCAGTTTTAATTCTTGTCACTGTTGTAGTTTACATTCTATACTATCAATTTTTTTATTTATTAGGTAAATTATTTAATTCAGAAAATATTAGTAGTTATGGGGTTAGATATTTCAATTAAATTTAATAGTATGCCTTACAATGTAATAGTTGCTCCATAAACAAGTAATTCTAATCCTAGGTATACACCCAATATAAATTAAAATATACATCCACAGAAAAGCATGTACATAAATGTTTACACAAGCGTTATTTATAACAGCCAAGTTATAGACACAAGGCATGTGTCCATCAATTAATGAATGGATAAACAATATGTGATATAGCTACAATCAAGGGAATATTATTCAGTCATAAAATAAAACATAGTTTTGCTATTGGTGCAATAAGTATAAAACTTGACAACATTGTGTCAAATGAAAGGAACCAGACAGAAAAAAAAAAAAAAGGAACGAGACATAAGATGTCACATATTATATAATACCATTTATGTGAAATATCCACACTAGACAAAACTGTAGAGACAGAAAGTAGGTTTATGTTTGTCAGGGGCTTAAGGGGACGAATGGAAATTATTTGGAGTGACTTAAAATGGGTAAGACTTTTAATGGTTCATACCTATTTTTTCTGTGGTAAGCAAAATAATTTAGAATTAGACAGTGATGATGAAGGTATAACCCTGTGAATATACTTCTTGTTGTTTAGTCACTGAGTCATATCTGACACTTTTAGGACTAGAAAACATTGAATTACTGCTTACAAAAGATGAACTTTGTTGTATATGAAGTATATTTCAATAAAATTTATTTTTAACAGTTAATTTTATATGCACTCTTTTGAAATTTCCTTAATATTATCTTATTTCTTTCCTATTTCACCAATTAGTACATAATATTTTTGCACATAATAAATTATGTGTTTAAAAATATGTGAATAAAGTATCTCCAGCAGAGGAAATTTGTTATAAAAGACCTTTTTCTAAGACGTTTGTGTATACTTTTCAGTGAAGACTATTATTTTTATACCTCTGTGAACCCTTGATATTTCTTCTTCCCCTTCCAGTCTTCATGATCATCACTGGTCACTGATCTTCATCATCATCATTAGCTATGATGTCGGCTACAGTGTTTAGCCATTGCAATTTTTTTTTTAAATTGAAGTATAGTTACATAACAATGTTGTGTTAATTTCTGTTGTATAGCAAAGTGACTCGGTTATACACATGCATATTCTTTTTTATATTCTTTTCCATTATGGTTTATCCTAGGAGATTGGATATAGTTCCCTGTGCTATAGAGTTGAACCTTGTTTTTATCCATTCTAAATGTAATATTTTGCATCTACTAACCCCAAACTCCCAGTCCATACCTCCCCCTTGGCAACCACAAGTCTGGTCTATTCTCTATGTTTATGAGTCTGTTTCTGTTTGGAAGATAGGTTCATTTTTTGCCATGTTTCAGATTTGAAATGTAAGTGATATAGTATTTGTCTTTCTCTTTCTGACTTATTTCACTTGGTATGGTACTCTGTATTTGAATTCATGTTGCTGCAAATGACATTATTTCATTCTTTTTATGTCTGAAGAATATTCCATTGTACCACGTCTCCTTTATCCACTCATCTGTTGATGGACATTTAGCGTGTTTTCACGTCTTGGCTATTGTGAATAGTTCTGTTATGAACATAGGGGTTCATGCATATTTTAAAATTACAGTTTTGTCTTGATATACACCCAGTAGTGGGATTGCTGGATTATATGAGCCACTGCAAATTTTTAAGAAATTTTATGACACTCTGCATAGGAATTTTCGAATTTGTTCCAGAGAAACTTTACTTGGTTTAGGTTGTCCTATTATTTGAACATTTTAAATTAGAAAACAAAGCTTTGACTGTTTAAGTAAGTCACCCACGATCAGCTAGATAATAGAGAAGCCAACAATTAACTCTAGGTAAATGTGATACCAAGAAAATAATTCTGGCAATATTTAATGTAAAAGTTTATCCTTTTTATTTAAATGCATTTTTATTCTTCAGAAGCATAATATGAGCTATCTAGCTAGGTTATCTTCTGCTCCTTGATTAGTCAATATATTTTCAGAAACCATTATCAGTAAAAAATTCTATTCTTTTTACAAATATTGGATTGCTTAAACAGCATGTTTTCAACAACTAAACCAATTTAAAAACACAAATCCAATATAAGTTAAAATTATAGGCAAGTGTCTCTGAGTTACAGAAAAAAGTGATGACTATTCTTTCTGGTTTTAATCAGCAGTGTCAGTGACAGTGTTAAAAATGCAACTGCTAATTCAGTAAAAACTTATCACAGATACCTTGCATGCAGCAAACAAGAGAAAAAGCAATTAAAGATTACTAAAAATAGTTTTCAGGAGATTTCTCTAATTCACTTCAGGAGAAAAAGAAATGTACTTAATACTTGTTTTGTCTTATTTTAGAAACAATTTATTATAGAGGGAAGAGTCTTTTAAAAAGTCAAGGAAGTATGTGATTTCCTCACAAATAAGTCAATTTTTCCTAAGTTCTTTGGAATGTAGGAAAATTTTTTGGTTCAATGTAATATCCAATAATGACTTATTTCTAAAATATGAATTATAGACATATGAGTGCCCTAATTACTGAATTTGGTGATTTTCTTGGCAGCGAAAAAAGAAAGCAATATTATCTTCTCAACTCAGAAAAATTTTCCACAAATGTACAGCAAGCTGGGCAACATGGAGAGCTGCTATAACTCAGATTTTAAAAATAATTAAATGTTTATATGTGCTCAGTTGCAATATCACCTGTACATGACTAAGCATTTTGGCTTCCTATTTAAAAATCATATATGCAGTTCAGTTCAGTTCAGTTCAAACACTCAGTCATGTCCGACTCTTTGCGACCCCATGAGCTGCAGCACGCCAGGCCTCCCTGTCCAACACCAACTCCTGAAGCCCACCCAAACTCATGTCCTTTGAGTGGGTGATGCCATCCAACCATTTCATCCTCTGTTTTCCCCGTCTCCTCCTGCCTTCAATCTTTCCCAGCATCTGGGTCTTTTCAAAAGAGTCAGCTCTTCACATCAGGTGGTTGAAGTATTGGAATTTCACTTCAGTATCAGTCCTTTCAATGAACACCCAGGACTTATCTCCTTTAGAATGGACTGGCTGGATCTCCTTGCAGTCCAAGGGACTCTCAAGAGTCTTCTCCAACATAACAGTTCAAAAGCATCAATTGCTTGGTGCTCAGCCTTCTTCATAGTCCAAATCTCGCATCCATACATGACTACTGGAAAAATCATAGCCTTGACTAGACGGACCTTTGTTGGCAAAGTAATGTCTCTGCTTTTTAATATGCTGTCTAGGTTGGTCATAACTTTCCTTCCAAGCAGTAAATGTCTTTTAATTTCATGACTGCAGTCACCATCTGCAGTGATTTTGGAGCCCAAAAAAATAAAGTCTGACACTGTTTCCACTGTTTCCCCATCTATTTGCCATGAAGTGATGGGACCATATGCCATGATCTTAGTTTTCTGAATGTTGAGCTTTAAGCCAACTTTTTCACTCTCCTCTTTCACTTCATCAAGATGCTCTTTAGTTCCTCACTTTGTGCCATAAGGGTGGTGTCATCTGCATATCTGAGGTTATTGATATTTCTTCTGGCAATCTTGTTTCCAGCTTGTGCTTCCTCCAGCCCAGTGTTTCTCATGATGTACTCTGCCTATAAGTTAAATAAGCAGGGTGACAATATACAGCCTTGACGTACTCCTTTATTGGGAACCAGTCTGTTGTTCCATGTCCAGTTCTAAATGTTGCTTCCTGACCTACATACAGGTTTTTCAAGAGGCAGCTCAGGTGGTCTGGTATTCCCATCTCTTTCAGAATTTTCCACAGTTTATTGTGATCCACACAGTCAAAGGCTTTGGCATAGTAAATAAAGCAGAAATAGATATTTTTCTGGAACTCTCTTGCTTTTTCCATGATCCAGGGATATTGGCAATTTGATCTCTGGTTTCTCTCCCTTTTCTAAAACCAGCTTGAACATCTGGAATTTCACAGTTCATGTACTGTTGAAACGTGGCTTGGAGAATGTTGAGCATTACTTTACTAGCATGTGAGATGAGTGCAATTGTGCGGTAGTTTGAGCATTTTTTGGCATTACCTTTCTTTGGATTGAAATGAAAACTTACCTTTTCCAGTCCTGTGGCCACTGTTTAGTTTTCCAAATGTGCTGGCATATTGATAGCAGCACTTTATTTTTTTAAATTTATTATTTTTTTAATTTTACTTTATAATAGTGTATTGGTTTTGTCATACATTGACATGAATCTGCCACGGGTGTACATGAGTTCCCAATCCTGAACCCCCTCCCACCTCCTTCCCAATATCATCTCTCTGGGGCATCCCCATGCACCAGCCCCAAGCATCCTGTATCCTGTATCGAACCTAGACTGGCGATTTGTTTCTTACATGATAGTATACATGTCTCAATGCCATTTTTCCAAATCATCCCACCCTCTCCCTCTCCCACAGAGTTCAAAAGTTTGTTCTATACATCTGTCTCTCTTCTGCTGTCTCACATACAGGGTTATCATTACCATCTTTCTAAATTCCACATATATGTGTTAGTATACTGTATTGGTGTTTTTCTTTCTGGCTTTCTTCACTCTGTATAATCGGCTCCAGTTTCATCCACCTCATTAGAACTGATTCAAAGGTATTCTTTTTAATGGCTGAGTAATACTCCATTGTGTATATGTACCACAGCTTTCTTATTCATTTGATAGCAGCACTTTAATAGTGTCATCTTTTTGCATTTGAAATAGCTCAATTGGAATTCCATCACCTCCACTAGCTTTGTTTGTAGTGATGCTTCCTAAGGCCCACTTGACTTCACACTCCAGGTTGTCTGGCTCTAGGTGAACCTATAAGTTTAGGCCTTTACCTCATTCAACACAAGCGATTAGAGTGATTTATTTCAAAATGTAACATACCAAACTGCATCCCCAGGCCCAACCATCCCATGACTTCCTGTTTCATAGAAAATCAAATCAATCTTTTTTAGGAGGAGAAGGGGATGACAGAGGATGAGATAGCTGAATGGCATCACCGACTCAATGGACAAGAGTTTGGGTGAACTCCTGGGGGTGGTGATGGATGGGGAGGCCTAGCATGCTACAATTCATGGGGCCGCAAAGAGTTGGACACGACTGAGCGACTAAACTGAACTGAACTGAAGATTCCCTGTAGGCTCTGACCCATAGCAGCCTCAGTTTTCAATTTTGATTCTTATACCACTATTTTATCTTCTGCTCACTAGAGCCAACTGTTCAGGACACTATGCCTTTCCCAGTATCACCAGGTATGTTCCAGCCATATGGACATCACTATTACTAGCCCATGTGCTTAGAAAGCACTTTCCTCAAAGACCTACCTAATTTGACCCCTTTCTAAGACTTTGTAGAAATGTTGCCTTCTCAGTGATGCCATCTGTTTTATACTCTTTAAAACTGAATGTCCATTTTTAGACTATAGACTCCCCACTCTTCCCACCTACTTCTTTTTGTTTTGTAATAATTTTAACTAAGGCTGCTGCTGCTGCTGCTAAGTTGCTTCAGTCATGTCTGACTCTGTGCAACCCCATAGATGGCAGCCCACCAGGCTCTTCCATCCCTGGGATTCTCCAGGGAAGAACACTGGAGTGGGTTGCCATTTCCTTCTCCAATGCATGAAAGTGAAACGTGAAAGTGAAGTCTGTCAGTCATGCCCGACTCTCAGCGACCCCATGGACTGCAGCCTACCAGGCTCCTTTGTCCATGGGATTTTCCAGACAAGAGTACTGGCGTGGGTTGCCATTGTCTTCTCCATTAACTAAGGCATTTATGTCTGAATAGTGTGTCTGGTTCTAAAAGAACAGAAGTTGCAAGAAGGCAAGAATTTTTTTTTTTTCCTATTTTGTTTTGTGCTACATTTCTATCCCTGAGAATATTATATCACTTTAAATTGAGCTCAAAAGTATTTGTCAAATAAAAATATAAAAACAGTTAACATTTGCATAGTTTTTAATGTATGCACAAGGTCAGCGACCAAGGGCACCAGGCTGCTATGGTGCAGGAGCGGCAGAGGGGAGCTATCTCATGCCCAAGGTCAGGGGTGGTGGCCGAGAGGAGCTACCCCACATCCAAGGAGCGGCGGCTGCATGGTTGCAGGAGGGCCGAGAGAAGGTACTACACGTACAAGGTCAGGAGGGGTGGCCGTGAGGAGATACCCCTCATCCAAGGTAAGGAGCAGTGGCTGCTCTTTGCTGGAGCAGGTATGAAGAGATAACCCACTTCCAAGGTAAGAGAAAAGTAAGCCAGAATGTGTTGCCAGAGGGCATAAGAGGGCAGACACACTGAAACTATAATCACTGAAAAATATCCAATTTGATCACACAGACCACAGCCTTGTCTAACTCAATGAAACTAAGCCATGCCATGCGGGGCCACCCAAGATGGGCAGGTCTTGGTGGAGAGGTCTGACAGAATGTGGTCCACTGGAGAAGGGAATGGCAAACTACTTCGGTATTCTTCCCTTGAGAACCCCATGAACAGTATGAAAAGGCAAAATGATAGGATACTGAAAGAGGAACTCCCCAGGTCAGTAGGTACCCAATATGCTACTAGAGATCAGTGGGGAAATAACTCCAGAAAGAATGAAGGGATGGAGCCAAAGCAAAAACAATACCCAGCTGTGGATGTGACTGGTGATAGAAGCAAGGTCAGATGCTGTAAAGGGCGATATTGCATAGGAACCTGGAATGCCAGGTCCATGAATGAAGGCAAATAGGAAGTGGTCAAATAGTAGATGGCAAGAGTGAACATATACATTCTAGGAATCAGCAAACTAAAATGGACTGGAGTGGGTGAATTTAACTTAGATGACCATCATATCTACTACTGCAGGCAGGAATCCCTTAGAAGAAATGGAGGAGCCATCATGGTCAACAAAAGAGTCCCAAATGCAGTACTTGGATGCAATCTCAAAAATGACAGAATGATCTCTGTTTGTATCAAAGGCACACCATTCAATATCATAGTAATCCAAGCATGTGGTCTAACCAGTAATGCTGAAGAATCTGAGGTTGAACAGTTCTATGAAGACCTACAAGACCTTTTAGAACTAACACCCAAAAAAGATGTACTTTTCATTATAGGGGACTGGAATGCAAAAGTAGGAAGTCAAGAAACACCTGGAGTAACAGGCAAATTTGGCTTTGGAGTACGGAATGAAGCAGGGCAAATGCTAATAGAGTTTTGCCAAGAGAACACACTGGTTATAGCAAACACACTGTTCTAACAACACAAGAGAAGACTCTACACATGGACATCACCAGATGGTCAACACCAAAATCAGATTGATTATATTCTTTGCAGCCAAAGATGGAGAGGCTCTATACAGTCAGCAAAAAGAAGACTGGGAGCTGACTGTGTCTCAGATCATGAACTCCTTATTGCCAAACTCAGACTTAAATTGAAGAAAGTAGGGAAAACCACTAGACCATTCAGGTATGACCTAAATCAAATCCCTTATGATTATACAGTGGAAGTGAGAAATAGATTTAAGGGACTAGATCTGATAGACAGAGCGCCTGATGAACTATGGATGGAGGTTCGTGACATTGTACGAGAGACAGCAATTAAGACCATTCCCATGGAAAAGAAATGCAAAAAAGCAAACTGGCTGTCCGAGGAGTCCTTACAAATAGCTGTGAGAACAAGAGAAGTGAAAAAACAAAGGAGAAAGGGAAAGATATTCCCATTTGAATACAGAGCTCCAAAGAATACCAAGGAGACATAAGAAAGCCTTCCTCAGCGATCAATGTAAAGAAATAGGGGAAAACAATAGAATGGGAAAGACTAAAGATCTCTTCAAGAAAATCAGAGATACCAAGGGAATATTTCATGCAAAGATGGGCTCGGTAAAGGACAGAAATGGTATGGACCTAACAGAAGCAGAAGATACTAAGAAGAGGTGGCAAGAATACACAGAAGAACTGTACAAAAAACAGTTACATGACCCAGATAATCTCGATGGTGTGATCACTCACCTAGAGCCAGACATCCTGGAAGGTGAGGCCAAGTGGGCCTTAGAAAGCATCGCTATGAACAAAGCTAGTGGAGGTGATGGAATTCCAGTTGAGTTATTTCAAATCCTGAAAAAGGATGCTGTGAAAGTGCTGCACTCAATATGCCAGCAAATTTGGAAAACTCAGCAGGGGCCACAGGACTGGAAAAGGTCAGTGTTCATTCCAATCCCAAAGAAAGCCAATGCCAAAGAATGCTGAAACTACTACACAATTGCGCTCATCTCACATGCTAGTAAAGTAATGCTCAATATTCTCCAAGCCACGCTTCAGCAATACGTGAACTGTGAACTTCCAGATGTTCAAGCTGGTTTTAGAAAAGGCAGAGGAACCAGAGATCAAACTGCCAACATCTGCTGGATCATCGAAAAAGTAAGAGTTCCAGAAAAACATCTATTTCTGCTTTATTGACTATGCCAAAGCCTTTGACTGTGTGGATCACAATAAACTGGAAAATTCTGAAAGAGATGGGAATATCAGACCACCTGACCTGCCTCTTGAGAAACCTATATGCAGGTCAGAAAACAACAGTTAGAACTGGACATGGAACAACAGACTGCTTCCAAATAGGAAAAGGAGTATGTCAAGGCTGTATATTGTCACCCTGCTTATTTAACTTATTTGCAGAGTACATCATGGGAAATACTGGGCTGGAAGAAGCACAAGCTGGAATCAAGATAGTCGGGAGAAATAGCAATAACATCAGATGTGCAAATGACACCACCTTTATGGCATAAAGTGAAGGGGAATGAAAAAGCCTCTTGATGAAAGTGAAAGAGGAGAGTGAAAAAGTTGGCTTAAAGCTCAACATTCAGAAAACTAAGATCATGGCATCTAGTCCCATCACTTCATGTGAAATAGATGAGGTAACAGTGAAAACCGTGGCTGACTTTCTTTTTTTGGACTCCAAAGTCACGGCATTTGATGATTGCAGCCATTAAATTAAAAGATGCTTACTCCTTGAAAGGAAAGTTATGACCATCCTAGATAGCATATTAAAAAGCAATGGCATTACTTTGCCTACAAAGGTCCATCTAGTCAAGGCTATGGTTTTTCAAATGATCATGTATGGATGTGAGAGTTGGACTGTGAAGAAAGCTGAGCACCAAAGAATTGATGCTTTTGAACTGTGGTGTTGGAAAAGACCCTTGAGAGTCCCTTGGACTGCAAGGAGATCCAACCAGTCCATCCTAAAGGAGATAAGTCCTGGCTGTTCTTTGGAAGGACTGATGTTAAAGCTGAAACTTCAATACTTTGGCCACCTCTTGCAAAGAGTTGACTCATTGGGAAAGACCCTAATGCTGGAGGGATTAGCGGCAGGAGGAGAAGGGGATGACAGGGGATGAGATGGCTGCATGTCATCACCAACTTTTTGGACATGAGTTTGAGTGAACCCCGGGAGCTGGTGATGGACAAGGAGGCCTGTGTGCTGTGATTCATGGCATCACAAAGAGTCAGACACAACTGAACTCCTGAACTGAACTATTAGCTTGTTATAAGTACTTCATGTATATTAGCTTATTTAAAATTAATAATGTATTTTAAACCAGTGAATCAATGAATAAGTACTTTTTGCATTTTAAGCCTTATCTGATTATATGTTCTGAGTATCTGAAGTCACCTATTATCCTTTGTGTTATAAATATAAATGAGACCTGGTTTCATGAATGCACATATATATCATTTTAACCATTAGTCCTGACATAAGTACTTTGCTACAACTGTTGGTGGGAATGTTTTATTTCAGTATAAAAATGTATTTCAATGTAAATGAATTGAATGAATAATTGCAACACATTTTCTTCTCCTTTGATAACATAGATTACAAGAATAAACATAGTTTACTTTATTGTTACATGTTCATCATGATGCTTACCAGAAATACATAAAAGTGAAGCAGTCACTATATGAACCTTCAAAGGTCATCTTGAACGAGGGAATTGGTGAGAGTTGTAATCCATGTTCTTGCCTGGAGAATCCCAGGGATGGCGGAGCCTGGTGGGCAACCGTTTATGAGGTCGCACAGAGTCAGACACGGCAGAAGTGACTTAGCAGCAGCAGAAGTAATCCATCTTAAAGTTTATGGTAGAATATGCCTCAGACTATTAACACTTAAAAGTCATTGCCAGATTAAGTAATGTGGCCATATATGACCTCAGGTGGTTGGGGAAGTGTCATCCTGTCATGTGCCCAAGGGGACAAGAATCAGACTACTTGTTGATTGGTGTTTATGCTACCTACAAAGTATATTTTCAAAATTGAGTGGACTAACCTATTTATATTAAAAAAAATGAAGTCAGAACCATATCATTATTTTTACATTTTTTTTTTCTGATTAGTAACATTTATTGTGAAATGAGATTTTTATCACATTTCTCTACATTAATTAAATATATTGTTTTTTTCTAAATAAGAGTATTTAAGAAACAAACCACTGCATCAATAGTAAATATATATTAAAGATTATATCTTACTGTTTTTAAAGTAATAAGAAATAAGTACAAGGGCTGGAAGGTTTGTTTAAGAAAGGATCTTTTATATTAGCTGGGTAAATGTTAGATATGAAATATCATATAGAACAAATCAAAATGTGCACAGAGGATAGTCCAATTGTGTCATATTTATTGAATTTTGGTATCAAGTTTTACAATATTTGTTCATAGAGTTTATGAAGTTACCACTATTAAATTCTTTTGCTTAAATATTTTAAAATATTATACTTGGTTTTAAGTTTTACATGATATCAAAAATAATAATAATTGTTTTCAGGAGCATTGCTTTTCTGAATTATGATTATAAGAAAGACAATAAAAGTTATTATGTTTCTATAGAAAACATCCTCTTATATGTATTTGAAGTAATATTACAGATGTTCAATTTGACATATTTGATGTACTATAGTAGAGTATATATATATTTTTTTCTGCTGTGATTTCTCTTTATATATTACAAATACCATCATGTTGATTAATAAGAAATTTTAAGGAGAAAAGTATATGGCATCTGATGGAAACCTACTTAAACAAATCATTGGTCTATACCTTGAAATCATATAAAAGATGTTTTATTAGTCATTTTTAAAAATAATGAAAAAACTGTGAGAATAGATGGAAAAATCTCTTACGAAATGTTTTCCAATCAATCTAGGAATAATATAGGAATGATAATTTAATCTGGTAAGTCACAGCATATTTGCATATTTACTGTAATTATTTTAGCTTCTTTTTTAACAAATCCATTTTATTTTCTTTTGTTTGAGAAAGTAGTGTATGCTAAGTGTTTGTGAATTTTTGATCCAACAAATTTAATTTTGTGTAAAAATATAACTCAATGTGTTTATCTTTTTAATATTTACTCTGCAGTCTTTTTATGCAAAAATAGAAAAGTGAAAGAAATAGGCCTTGTTTTATGAAGCATCGAGGATAATGAATAAAGAAATATCAATAATTTATGACATAAACTGTATGCCATGCTAAAGAGAAACACAAAGCACTACACCAGAATAGGCTGAATGTGAAATGTTGAAACAGGCACTCCTGCCTTAGACTGTTCGGGATCAGGGAATGATAGAGAAGTGACTGATGAAGTGAGGTTTAAGGAAGTGTAGGAGAACATTGTAAGAGGAGAGAAGTATGTGCAGATCAGTGAGTTATGAGAAAGCATTATTTTAATTTCTAGGGTAAAGAGCTGAACCAATTCAGATAAGGCAGGGTAGAGAATCGTTACCTGAAGATCCCGTTGTTGCATGAATATTAGTCAACTTTGGTGGCACCTGCTCAACTCAAACGGATTCTCCTAACTCTGAGGACTGTTTCTCTGGGGTACATATCTAGGTTCTCCAATAGCTGGGTTTATACAGTGTGTCACTGGTCCCTGACTTATTTGAGGGAACCAGAAGGCTTCCCAGGTGATACTAATGGTTAAAGAACCCACCTGCCAATGCAGGAGATGTAAGAGACTTGGGTTCAATCCCTGGGTTGGGGCAACCTCTTGGAGGGCATGACAACCCACTCCAGTATTCTTGCCTGGAGAATCCCATGGACAGAGAAGTCTTGTAGTTTGAAGTGACTTAGCACACATGAGATGTTTAGCATATCCAAACTAAGATGTGCACATTTTCTTACTACTAGAAATTTGAAGTGGAAAAATATGTCAATCTCTAAGTTCTTTCTTCCTGCTTATATTAATTCAGAAGGGAAAAAGAAATCTGCACTATGAAAAAGTATATAATGGTAAATAAAGAAAGGAAAAGAAGAGATGATAAGCATTGAAGACTTTTGAGTACCTAGTCACTATCTCTTCCTCAGCCCCAGTGCATATTGGACTGCTTTGTTTTAGATAGTTTATGTAACCTAAAAGTTGTAACAAAGCACATAATCCACCCCCCTCCACACACACACAAATACACAAAGCTGTGGGAAATTTTGAGATCTGTGTATAAATTAAGGATAAGTCTTACTTTCTCTCAAGAATGAATATTCAGGTCTGGAGAAAGTAGTATTCATTATTTTCAATTACATCTACAAATTAATACAGAGTTAAGCACTCTGTATTCAGCCACCATGAAAGATTTATGATTTTTCCCCAAGAGTTAATTTTATTTAATTCAAAGATCTGACCTCTCTTAATTTATTCTCTGCTTTTCATTTTCTGAAACATTAATTTAAAAAGTTAAACCACATTTAAACTATTGAGAGATAAAATAAATTACATGTGTAAGATAAAGTAGAAGTAAAAAATAAAATGTAACAGCCCAAAAATGTGGATTTTTCAGCAGTACTCAATATCAGAATTTAGGAAAGAATGACCTGATTTTTCAAAAAATGATATATAGGAAAAATAATGTAATCTATATACATATCTCCAGTATTTTTTAATTCAATACAACATAGGTAATTATATAACACAATAAAAAGTAACCATACACTATGATGTCTATATTATATATCTTGAACTAAAAGCCCTGGATATAAACCAAAGGAGACAAACAAACAAAATAAAAACTCAAAATTCAAAACAGTGACAGAAAATAATGAAACTCTCCCTGGAATTAAACTTTTTTTTTTTTTAAGTACTTATGTCACAATTTTAATATATTTCAGTATCTTACATGGTCAATTTTCCAAGTAAGTCCTTTGTGTCATTAATGTTATTATTGTACAGAATAAAGCAATAGCATTTGTTTCCTCTACCTGGGATTTATGGATACTAATTCATCAGTCCAATATTCTCCTTTCTACAAAATAACTCATTAACCCAAGGTGTTCAGGGCTAAATCAGTTTCTCTTAGGTTAGAAACCATAAGTCATTGGAGTTCAGTTTTCTATTTTAGATAAGAATTATGAATTTCACCATTAGCCATAGTGAAATTCTTTCCATTTTTCAAATATGCTACATGTCCCTCACTATAAGACCTTCCATGGAGATCTCCCAGCTTCGCTTTAGAAAAAGCCTTACTCTCTACTCATCAATGATGCATTTGTGTCCTAGAGATTTTGTGTACCATTTCTTTATGTCTTTTTCTAACTCAGCTTCCTTGGATGATCCCATCCAGTTACCTAGCTATACAACTGTATGATGATAAAGTCGATGCTATAGAGTCAGCCCTCTTACAAAATGCAGTCCACGGCACCATAGTTCAAATGGTCACAGAAATGTTTCCCAGGTATCTCAAATTGAACATGTTCACACCCCAGATTATCGTATTTCCTCAGAAATCTATTTTTCTCTTTGTTTTTCTTATCCTGATTTGTAAGGGCTTCCCTGGTGCCTCAGACAGTAAAGAATCTGCCTGCAATGCAGCAAACCTGGGTTCAATCCCTGGGTTGGGAAGATACCGTGGAGAAGGGAATGGCAACTCACTCCAATATTCTTGCCTGGTGAATTCCATAGACAAAGGAGTCTGGCAGGCTACAGTCCATGGTATCACAGAGTTGGATACGACTGAACGACTAACACTTTCATTTTCATACTGACTTATATCACAGCAAACATTAACATCTTTAAATTGTCCCTCTGTATTTTCCCATTCACTTCCAACCAGTTATCAAGATCTACTAATTTGTTTTCTTCTCTCTTAAATATGTCCACCTCTTTTCATTTCTACCATCTGTGCCTTCTATTACCATTTTTAACTATATAACCAGTTTCTAAAATAAGCAACATTTCAAATAAGTGACTTTTCAGGGATATAAATTCTTAAAAGATGTAAATTTAAGAAATATTATAAAATTAATTTAAAAGATATAAGTAATATTTTACACTAATAATCCTGTTAGCAGAAAAGGAAATTCACAAATGCTCTATCATGAAAATCTTGAATACAGAAAAAAAAGTAAAATATATTTTGTTAGTATTCCAGTCACTTGCAAAGGAAAAGAAAACAAGGAATTTTTTGTAAAAATATGTTGTAAAATATTAACTTCATTGAGACCAACATGGGTATTATAAGAAGAAAATACTGATAAAAAGTAGAACAAATGGAATAAGAGAGAAATGTGATAATAAACAAAAAAGGGAAGGGGTTAGTATTCATTCATCTGCTTAATGGCTTTACTTACTTTCCTTGAAGTGAAGCAGTTTATTCTCTACAAATTTAATGCTTTGTTGAGGCAATTAGAAACAATTTTTAAAAATCCATACTGAGATATTTAAGCACCTTTGACATCCTCCTCTAACCAGATAATAATGTTAATTCCCTTCTGTTAATATCTACATCTAACATATATGGAATCTTGTCTTTTCCTAGATGACATAGTCTTTTAATTCAACATGTTAACTTTTTGACTTAATAATGTATATTTCATAGTTTCAGTTCAGTTCAGTTCAGTTGCTCAGTCATGTCCGACTCTTTGCAACCCCATCGACTGCAGTGCGCGAGGCTTACCAGACCATCATCAATTCTTGGAGCCTACTGAAACTCATGTCCATCGCATCAGTGATGCCATCCAGCAATCTCATCCTTTGCCATCCCCTTCTCCTCCCACCTTCAATCTTTCTCAGCATCACAGTCTTTTCAAATGAGTCAGTTCTTTGCATCATGTGGTCAAAGTATTGAAGTTTCAGCTTCAGCATCAGTCCTTCCAGTGAATATTCAGGACCAATTTCCTTTAGGATGGACAGGTTAGATCTCCTTGAAGTCAAAGGGACTCTCAAGAATCTTCTCCAACACCACAGTTCAAAAGCATCAATTCTTCAGCACTCAGCTTTCTTTATAGTCCAATCCTCATATCCATACATGACTACTGGAAAAATTATAGTTTGACTAGATGGACATTTGTTGGTAAAATAATGCCTCTGCTTTCTAATATGCTTTCTAGGTTGGTCATAGCTTTTCTTCCAAGGAGCAAGTGTCTTTTAATTTCATGATTGCAGTCACCATGTGCAGTGATTTTGGAACCCCACAAAATTAAGTTTCTTACTGTTTCCATTGTATCCATTGTTTATTTGCCATGAAGTGATGGGACCGGATGTCATTATCTTAGTTTTCTGAATGTTCAGTTTTAAACCAACTTTTTCACTCTCCTCTTTCACTTTCACCAAGAGGCTCTTTAGTTCTTCTTTGCTGCCATAAGGGTGGTGTCATGTGCATATCTGAGGCTATTGATATTTCTCCGAGCAATCTTGATTCCTGCTTGTGCTTCATCCAGTCCAGCATTTCTCATTATATTCTCTGCATAGAAGTAATATAAGCAGGTTGACAATATACAGCCTTGATGTACT
The DNA here is from genome assembly GCF_023091745.1 of Budorcas taxicolor. NCBI lineage: Eukaryota > Metazoa > Chordata > Mammalia > Artiodactyla > Bovidae > Budorcas > Budorcas taxicolor. Next base: position 47,639,408 of record NC_068929.1, on the reverse strand, counting down.
CCTTTCCCAAATTGGAAACAGTCTGTTGTTTTATATCCAGTTCTAACTGTTGTTTTTTGACCTGCATGCAGATTTCTCAGGAGGCAGATAAGGAGGACTGGTATTCCCATCTATTTCAGAATTTTCCAGTTCGTTGTGTTCCACACAGTCAAAGTCTTAGGCATAGTCAATAAAGCAAAAGTAGATGTTTTTCTGAAACTCTCTTGTTTTTTTGATGATCCAACATATGTTGGCAATTTGATATCTGATTCCTTTGCCTTTTCTAAATCCAACTTGAACATCTGTAAGTTCATGGTTCACGTATTGTTGAAGCCTGGCTTGGAGAATTTTGAGCATTACTCTGCTAGCGTGTGAGATAAGTGCAATTGTGTGGTAGTTTGAACATTCTTTTTTCATTGTCCTTCTTTGGGATTGGAATGAAAACTGACCTTTTCCAGTCCTGTGGTCACTGCCGAGTTTTCCAAATTTGCTGGCATATTGAGTGCAGCAATTTCACAGCATCGTCTCTTAGGATTTGAAATAGCTCAACTGGAATTCCACCACCTCCAACTAGCTTTGTTTGTAGTGATGCTTCTGATGGTCCACTTGAGTTTGCATTCTAGGTTGTGTGGCTCTAGATGAGCAATTACACCTCGTGGTTATCTGTGTCATGAAGATCTTTTTTGTACAGTTCTTCTGTGTATCCTTGCCACCTCTTCTTAATATCTTCTGCTTCTGCTAGGTCCATACTATTTCTGTCCTTTATTGTGCCCATCTTTGCATGAAAAGTTCCCTTGGTATCTCATTTTCTTGAAGAGATCTCTAGTTTTTCCCATTCTGTTGTTTTCCACTAGTTCTTTGCACTGATCCCTGAGGAAGGCTTTCTTATCTCTCCTTGCTATTCTTTGAAACTTTGCATTCAAATGGGTCTATCTTTCCTTTTCTCCTTTGCCTGTAGCTTCTTTTCTTTTAACAGCTATTTGTAAGGCCTCATTAGACAACCATTTTTCTATTTTGCAGTTCTTTTCCTTGGCGATGGTCTTGATCACTGCCTCCTGTACAATGTCATGAACCTCCATCCATAGTTCTTCAGGCACTCTGTCAACCAGATCCAATCCCTTGAATCTAGTTGTCACTTCCAATGTATAATCGTAAGGGATTTGATTTAGGTCATACCTGAATGGTCTAGTGGTTTTCCCTATTTTCTTCAATTTAAATCTGAATTTGGCAATGAGTTCATGATCTGAGCCATAGTCAGCTCCCAGTATAGTATAGTATAATATGGCATAGCATAGTATGGTATAGTATGCTGACTCTATAGAGGTTCTCCATCTTTGGCTTCAAGGAATATAATCAATCTGATTTCAGTATTGACCATTTGGTGGTGGCCATGTATAGAGTCTTCTCTTTTGTTGTTGGAAGAGGGTGTTTGCTATGAGCAATGCGTTCTCTTAGTTAAACTCTGTTGCCTTTGACCTGCTTCATTTTGTACTCCAAGGCCAAATTTGCCTGTTACTCCAGGTATTTCTTGACTTCTTACTTGTGCATTCCAGTCCTCTGTAATGAAAAGGACATTTTTTTTTTTTTTTTGCGTTAGATGCACTCAGTACCCCCGACCCTGCAGCAGGCCACTACCGACCCATTCCTCTACCAAAGACTCCTGGACAGTCACAGGCAAATCTGGGTCAGTCTCTTGTGTGTTCACTGCTCCTTTCTGGGTCCTGGGACACACAAGGTTTTTTGTGTGTGTGTGTGCCCTCTAAGTCTGTTTCTCTAGCCCTTTGGAAGTTCTGATGGCTCTTGGTGGGGTTAATGTGACCTCCTCCAAGAGAGCTTGTGCCACATCCAGGTCTGCTGCACCCAAAGCCCCAGGTGTATTCCCTGTGGCAGGCCACTGCTGACCCGTACTTCCATAGGAGACCCTCAAACACAGTTCTGGCTCAGTCTCTGTGGGATCTCTGGGTCCTGGTGTGCACAAGGTTTGTTTGAGGTCTCCAAGCATCTCTTGAGTGTATGCAGTTTAATTCTAAATGTAGTTTTGCCCCTACCATCTTGCTGGGGCTTCTCCTTTGCTCTTGGATGTGGGGTATCTATTTTTGGTGGGATCCAACATTCTCCTGTTGATGGAGAATTGTCTACAAGATGACAGAGTAGAAGGACACATGCTCATTTTCTCTTGTAATAACTCCAGAATACTACTCACTGCTGAACAACCATTGATAGGAGAATGTGTACATATATATATATATATATCTATGTGTGTGTGTGTGTATACATATATATATATTTTCTGATTATTTCCCCTTATTTTTTAATTGGAATAAGTTGATTCACAATGTTGTGTTAGTTTCAGATGTACAGCAAATGAATCAGTTATATGCATACATATAGCCACCCTTTTTTTTAAGATTCTTTCTCCAAATATGTCATAACAGAGTATTGAGTAGAGTTCCCTATGCTATATATAGTAGATCCTTGTTGAGTATCTATTTTATATATAGTACTGTGTATATGTTAATCCCTAAAACCTTCTAATTCATCCCTCCCCACTTTTTCCCCTTTGGTAACCATAAGTTTGTTTTCAATGTCTATGAGCTTATTTTTGTTTTATAAATAAAGTCATGTATACATTTTTTTAGATTCCATATTTAAACTTTATCACCACATGATATCATTCTTTATCCATTCTTTATCACCTCTTCTTTTCCAATCAGTTCAGTTCAGTTCAGTCGTTCATTGATGTCCAACTCCTTGCAACCACATGGACTGCAGTACACCAGGCTTCCCTGTCCATCACCAACACTAGGAGCATACTCAAACTCATGTCCATTGAGTTGGCGACACCATCCAACCATCTCATCCTCTGTCATCCCCTTCTCCTCCCACCTTCAATCTTCCCCATTCATCTATTGATAAATATTTAAGTTGCTTTTGTGTCTCAGCCATTGTAAATAGTTCTATTATGAACATTGGGTTGCATGTATCTTTTTTAATTAGCATTTTCTCCAGATAAATGACCTAGAGTATGACTGTTGGATCATATAGTAGCTCTATTTTTAGTGATTTTCCCTTGTTGCTTTTACTATTTTCTTTAATTTTTGTTATTTTGATTGCAATGTGTCTTGGTATATTCCTCTGTGGGTCAATCCTGAATGGGATTCTGTGCTTTTTGAACTTGGGTGACTATTTCCTTTCCCAGCTTAAGGAAGTTTTCAAATATTATCTCTTCAGATATTGTATTAGCCCCTTTCTCTATGTCTTCTCCTTCTGTGACCCTTATAATACGAATCTTAGTGTGTTGATGTTGTCCCAGATATATCTTAAACTGTCCACAATTTTTTTTATCCTTTTTCTTTCTGTTCAGTGGCAATGATCTCCACTACTCTGTCTTCCAGCACACTGATCTGTTATTTTGTCTCATTTAGTCTAGTATGGATTCCTTCTAGTGTATTTTTCATCAAATTCAAGTTATTGTATTCTTGAATTCTGTTTGTTCTTTTTATTTTCTAAATATTTCTTAAAAACTTCTAATTTCTCATACCTTATATCTATTTTCCTCCTGAATTCTCAGTTCATCTTTATGATCATTACTCTAAACTATTTCTTGGGTAGATTGCCTATCCCCACATCACTTAATTCTTCTTCTCAGGTTTTATCTTGTTCCTTCATGTGAAACATATTCCTATGTCACCTCATTTATTCCAAATTTCTATTTATATTTTTATGTATGTTGTAGGTAAGTTACATTTCTTGACCTTGTAGAAGTGATATCCTCAATAGAAGATACCCTAAGTGACCCTGCAGTGTATTCCCCTCTCATCACCTAAGGACCACCTGCCAACTCGTCCCAGGGTAGTGTCTGGCCTGCATTTGTGAACTTGGTCTTCAGGTCGAAGGACCATAGTTTTTTTCCTTCTAGTGTCTGACCCCGGAGAAGGCTATGGCATCCCACTCCAGTACTCTTGCCTTGAAAATCCCATGGACGGACGAGCATGGTAGGCTGCAGTCCATGGGGTCATGAAGAGTAGGACACAACTGAGCGACTTCACTTTCAATTTTCACTTTCATGCATTGGAGAAGGAGATGGCCACCCACTCCAGTGTTCTTGCCTGGAGAATCCCAGGGATGGGGGAGCCTGGTGGGCTGCCGTCTATGGGGTTGCACAGAGTCAGACACGACTGAAGTGTCTTAGCGGCAGCAGCAGCAGTGTCTGACCCCTATGGGTGAAGCTGGTCTAGAGGCTTCTGCTGGCTATCTGATGGGAGGGGCCAGTGCTTACCCATTGCTGATTAGAGCTAAGTCGTATATCTCTGGGCAGTAGGTCAATCTCTAGGGTAATGTATAGAGGTGCTGTGAGCTCAGGAAGTCTTTAGGCAGCCTTGCAGCTTTTGGGTGGAGCTGTTGTTGTTGTTAAGTCACTAAGTCATGTCCAACTCTTTGTCCCTGCCCAGTTTGTTGTTTAGCCTGAGGCCTCCCAGCACTGAAATCCCTGGTGACTCAGATGGTAAAGAATCTGCCCACAATTCAGGAGACCCAATTTCAAACCTTGGGTCAGAAAGATCCCCTGATGAAGCCAACAGCAACCCACTCCAATGTTCTTACTTGTAGAATCCCATGGGGGAGAGAAGCCTGGTGGGCTACAGTCCATGGGGTCACAAAAAGTTGAACATGACTAAGCATCTAACACAACAAACTCCAAGCACTGGCCCCTACTGGCTGTTAGATGGGGCCAAGTGTTTGTGCCAAGATGTCAGCTTCCTGGAGAGCTCCCTCATATGTCTAACACCAGTGTCTTAGCCCCCTCATATGTCTAACACCAGTGTCTTTGTCCCTAGGGTGAGCCACAAGTTGTCCACACCTCCTCAGAAGACTTTCAAAGACCACAGCAGGTAGCCCAGGATTCCATCAAATTACCACTTTTGCTATTGGTCCCTGAACACATGAGATTTTGTGTGAGCCTTTAGTAGCGAAGTCTCTATTTCCTGCAATTCTGTGGAGCTCCTGCAATCCCATGAGGCTCCTGAAATCAAACTCCACTGGCCTTCAAAGCCAAAAGCTCTAGGTGTTCTTCTTCGCAGTGCTGGACGCCTGGGCCAGGGGACCAGATGTGGGGCTTAGAATTTTCAGTCTTGTCTGAGAACCTCTGTAATGTAATTATTCTCAGCTTGTGTGTTGCCCACCTAGAGGATATGGAATTTGGTTTCATCTATTTGCCCTTCCTACCCATATTGTTGTGGTTCCTTCTTTATGTCTTTATTTGTAGAGGATCTTTTCTGGTAGGTTCCAGTCTTTTTTACCAATGGTTGTTCTGCAGATAGTTGTGATTTTAATATGCATATGAGAGGAAGGGAGCTTAGAGTTTATCTACTCCACCATCTTGGCCACTCTCAGGATTAGGAATACATTATTAATACAAGGTACAATATGGGTCAATTTAAAAATAATTATGTTGGATACAAGAAGCTGGGCAAAAAATAGTATATGCTGTAAGTTCCTAATTATATCAATTTTCAAAATTCTAAGGGTACAAATGGGAAAGATTAAAAGAGGATACTAGGAAATAGCTGAGCATGGTAGTTATGCTGATTGTCATCACTGTAGTTATAGTTTTGCAAGTATATACCTATATGATCAAAGTGATCAAAAATAGATCAACTCTTTTATATGTTAATTCTATTTCAATAAATATGGTAAAATAAAAGTGTCTGTACTGTCGATATTCAATATTGTGCTTTTATTAATAAATGGTGATTATTTTTAGGATGTTTTATAATTAAATGCTATGATTTTGCCAGTTCTTTGTAAGAACTATTTGTTTTACCATGTTGTAGTTTTTATTTTCTGTTGGAGGACAGTGAACATTAAAATGTAAATATCCATGTTTATAAAATACAAATACATTTCAGAGAGAGATATATATATAAACATATGGCTCACTTATTCTTTAATAACAGAATCAACAAATATCTTTTTTTATCAAGTAGAGAAAAATTAAACGCTTATTTCAATTGAAGATTATGACTAATTTTGTGGAAATAATATGGTTTAGAAAGCTGTTAAAGCAGGAAGAAAAATAGGGCAAAGTGGGAGGAGAAAAAGTTATGATTGTAATAGTAAAAAATGAATGAAAAGTAAGAGCTAGATTTGCAAATGCAGATACAAATACATGCATATATGCAAACATAATTATTTACAACCTCATAAAAGAAATATACAGAATCTGACAGATGCACAATGCCTCATCAATGTATATAAATAAGAAAATAATAGAAAGATGTTTGAACCTTCCTTTGGTGCCCATTAGGATTTTAGAGCTAAACATTTTTAAAGCCAGGTTTTGTTATCACAACTGCAGGCATGCGGATTATAACTGCAATTATTTTCCCCGTGAGCCACAAATATTTTCTTCTCCTTATGTCTCTATTGTTTGGCAAACAGCAAGTTTGCATTTAACTTAAATTTTAGGAGATTTAACATCTAATCGTCAGACAGAGAAAAAGATTATGTTTTAAACCATTAAAATTTTCAGATTTTTTGCTATATAGCACTGCTTTGAGTCCTATTTTTCAGTTTTGTACAGAAATATATATATATATATATATATTTTAATCAGTGCTAAAGTAAGAAGATACGTAAAGTTTACTTTGTTCAGTTGGATCATTGGGGTATTTTTGTGTTTGCATATCTGTGTTGTTCCATTTTTAAAAAGTTGTTTATGTATTTTAGTGAGGTGTAATGAGGTTGTGATTATATCTCAGATCTACTGTGCCCTAACTCTCTTCTGTACTTGGAGATAACCAGGGATTCATTCCCTTTTCTTTGCTCTTACTGTTTCTTTCTCAGAATTAATATACAGAGCTTTTCTAGTTTATCGTCATGCAACCATTTCAAGTCAGAATTTTTTACTTTGTTTATTTACCAATCTGCATTTTAAATAGAAGATGGGAAAATTTGCACAGATGATTTGAGACACTCTTTAAAAATATTATATTTAAAGGTTTTCTGTGGAACAAAGATGTTACAATACTGCTTCCTCTGTTGTGCAAGTCCTCTCTTAACCTATTGATATAAAAAGTAATACAGTTTTACATGTAAACTGAGTGTCATTTCCTCTATGAAATATGATTTGACATCAAGCCCAGATTTTAAAAATATATACTATTTCTTTGTGCTTTTATTCTTATCACATATTACAGAGACACGTGTCCCTGACCCATTATATTAAAACTCTTTCAGAGCAAGACTTCTCATATGATACTTAAATCACATGAGGCATGGAAAACATTTTGATGAAAAAATCTGTGAACGAATAAAATTCTCTCAGCTACACTATTTTTTCATAAAGAATGTACCACTGTTGTTCACATCATTGCATTTTGCCTGAAGCAATTGTTATGCATTTCTGCATATTAACTGTAAAAGAAACACTAAATTTTGCTAAGCAATTCTTTCCTGACTGAGCTTTTGAAAGGAGATATTCTAAATTGCTTTAGATATGAATTTATACTCCCATGTTTACTTACATGCATTAGTTTATTATACAGCTAAGATTGAAAGTGAAAATGAAAGTCCCTCAGTCATGTCTGACTCTTCACGACCCCATGGACTATACAGTCCATGGAATTCTCCAAGCCAGAAGCTTACAGTGAGTAGCCTTTCCCTTCTCTCAGGGGATCTTCCCAATCCAGGAATCAAACCCAGGTCTCCTACATTGCAGGTGGATTCTTTACCAGCTGAGCCACAGGGGAAGTCCAAGAATACTGGAGTGGGTAGCCTATCCCTTCTCCAGTGGATCTTCCCAACCCAAGAATGGAACCCAGCTCTCCTGCATTGCAGGCAAATTCTTTACCAACTGAGCTATCAGGGATTAAGAAGGGGGGAGGGAGCTTTAAGAGAGAGGAGACATATGTATACCTATGGTCAATTCATGTTGAGGTATGGCAGAAACCATCGCAATATCATAATTATCCTCTAGTCAAAAATAAAAATTTTAAAAATGATAAAAAAAGAAACTCTTATTATGAATACTCACCATAGACTAATGGTTAAAGTTCTGTTTGCTTTTCTCCTCTTTCCAATCTGAATTGGAAAATGTAAACATGTATGCATATGTATTTGTGTGCATGTGTATATGTATATCTGCACATATATTAATGTATATGTGCAAAATATAATTATACTATTATATTAATATCAAGTTGTATATATTACTTATTTTATACTGTCTACATTATACATTAAGAAAATATTATATGATTTAAAATGAATATATAATATATGGTATAGTACTACAAAAATGAAAGTGTTAGTTGCTCAGTCTTGTCCAACTCTTTGTGACCCCAGGGGCTAGCCTGCCAGGCTTCTGTGTCCAAGAAATTCTCCAGGAAAAAATACTGGAGTGGGGAGCCTTTCCATTCTACAGGGAATCTCCCAACCCAGGTATCAAACCCAGGTCTCCTATATCAAAGGCAGATTCTTTACTGTCTGACCTACCAGGGAAGCCCATATGGCTATGTGCAATATTATTATAATAATGTGTATGTGTATGTGTGTGTGTGTGCTCAGTCACTCAGTCGTGTCCAACTCCGTAGCCTGCCAGGCTCCTCTGTCCATGAAATTTTACAATCAAGAATCCTGGAGTGGGTTGTCATTTCCTACTCCAGGTGATCTTCCCAGCCCAGGGATTGAATCCATGTCTCTTGCATCTCCTGCATTGGCAGGCAGATTCTTTATCACTCTGCCACCTGGGGAGCCCCATTATTCTTTAGGAAATATAAATGAAAACCACAAAGAGATAGAATATATATTATATATCATATTCTATTAGAGTGATGAGAATGAGCACCTTTGTTTTGTTCCTGATCTTAGAGGAGAAACTGTCAAACATTCAGCACTGAGTATGATGTTAGCTGTGTGCTTGACATATATGTCCTTAATCATGTTGTGGTATCCTACTATACCCAATTTGCTGAGTATGTTACCACAAACGGATTTGAATGTTGTCAGCTGCTTTTTCTGCATCTATTGAGATCATCATATGACTTTTTTCTGTCATTCTTTTAATGTTATATATCATATTTATTTATTGGTGGATATTGAATCGTACTTAGATCCCAGGGATAAGTCCTACTTGGTCATAGTGTATGATTCTATTAAGTGAAAGTGACCAACCTAGACAGCATATTAAAAAGCAGAGACATTATATTGCCAACAAAGTCTAGTCAAAGCTATGATTTTTCCAGTAGTCATGTATGGATGTCAGTCAGACTATAAAGAAAGCTGAGCACCGAAGAATTGATGCTTTTGAACTGTGATGTTGTAGAAGACTCTTGAGAGTCCCTTGGAATGCAAGGAGATCCAACCAGTCAATCCTAAAGGAAATCAGTCCTGAATATTCACTGGAAGGACTGATGCTGAAGCTGAAACTCCAATACTTTGGCCACCTGATGCAAAGAACTGACTCACTGGAAAAGACCCTGATGCTGGGAAAGATTGAGGGTGGGAGGAGAAGGGGATGATGGAGGATGAGATGCTTGGATGGCATCACCAAATTAATGGGCATGGGCTGAGTAAAATCTGGGAGCTGGTGATGGACAGGGAGGCCTGGAATGCTGCAGTTCATGGTGTTGCAAAGAGTCAGACATGACTGAGCGACTGAACTGAACTGACTGAATGTTAGTCACTCAGTCACGTCCAACTCTTTGTGACTCCATGGACTGTAGTCCTCCAGGCTCCTCTGTCTCTGAAATTCTCCAGGCAAGAATACTGGAGTGGGTAGCCATTCCCTTTCCAGAGGATCTTCCTGACCCAGAAACTGAACCTGGGTCTCCTGCACTGCAGGCATATTCTCTACCTTCTCAGTCACCAGAGAAGCCCTTGATTCTATTAATGTACTATTCAATTTAGTCTGCTGAGTCTTAAATATTTGCATATATATCCATCAGGGATATTTTATTTTCTTGTGTTTTTATCTGGCTTTGGTATCAGGGTAATGCTGGCCTCATAAAATGAGTATAGGAATATTCCTCCTTCTTCAAGTTTTTGGAAGAGCCTAAGGAGGATCGGCATTAATTCTTTAAGGGTTTAGCAGAGTTCACCATAGAAACCATTTGTCCTGGGTATTTCTTTGTTGAGAGATTTTTAATTGCTGATTCAACTTGCTTACTGATTAAGGGACTGTTCATATTTTCTCTTTATTCATGATTTTTTCATGTCTTACAATAGTAGTTGAATAATAACTCTGATATTTTCTTTTTTTGATCTGTGCTGGACTGTGTAGATACTGGCCTTTTCACTCATTTATCTGAGGAAAGTTGAAAGTTTAATTGGTGTCTGGTCTGTCCATATAGCTACTTTCACATGCTGGGCAATGGCAAGTGTTCTATTGAAGTGATGGAGGCAATTGGTCCCACTTGGGCCCAGTTCACCTATCAGTAGAATTATAAGGTGTGAAAGCAAAAATCTGCAAGTTCTTTGGAATTGTATGCTCTGAAATAGAACATTGTCATTTATGCTGTATCTATTGATCAAAAAAAGTACCAAAGCCAGTCTTGATTCAAAGGGTGGGAAAATATTGCTTCTCAATGGGAAAGCTGTAAAGACTGCCATCTGTTTTGCAAGCTATTACATTTTATCTGCATTTTTCTAATTTCTGATTCTCTTCATCAACTTTAATATTTTCTATTGTCCTCTTTATTGTAACAAAACATTAGACACTTCTGACCTATTTGAACATTATCATCTGTAAGCCTAATTCAGACATTGTTATAGTTCCCTCGTCTGTTGCTAGTAAGAATCTCCTGCTGCCATGACCATGGTACAAAAGAGGTTCATAGGTTTGATTAGATCAAACATGAAAGAGGGATCATTGAATTTAAGTGTGATTTTTAAGACCTTTTTACTTGCAATATCATGAAGAAGGTGTGCAATATTCAAATCTTTCTGAATAATATGAGAACAAACACATTTCATGGATTTATTTATTTTTATCTCTACTTATGTAGTTGCAAAAATTAAATAGATACCCTCCTCCTGCTTCTAGACATTAAAACATGGGAACTGAACTTCATATTCTTACTGAACTCACTAGACAAAATAACTCTACCAGAAGGTAGTCATTTTTCAAAATATACTAGGTATAAAATTGGCACCTGCTTTCTGTCAAATAAATTTCTTGTTATTTTGTTGTTGTTCTTGGGTTTTCTGCTTTTGTTTTGATTTTTTAGTATCATTGCATTTCTGTATTCCCAAGTTAAGGTAAAACTCTGTTTATCTAAGTCGACTGGTAACTCTTAGGTCATTTCCCAAAGAGCTTTCTTCCCCATTATTATATTTCCTTAATAAATGCAAATTAAGTAATTATCTAGTTATATTTTGACTAGGCATTATTCATTTGAGAAACTGTGGCTTTATAGTGCAAAGGAAGCATTTTTTCCACCTTTGGCACTTTACAATAAACTCATTCTGATCTAAATTGATTGCTGTGGGATTAACTTGGAGTCATTAAAATATTGCTGTATTGACATTCACTAATGTTTTTAATTAGCAATTTCAAATTCCAGTGTTTGGCATTAAATGTGAGCAGATATATTTTATTATATCCCTATAGATATTTATTTGGTTTTGTTTATCTGTTGTATATATTAAATACTTATTTGACATGCTTTATGTTATATGTAAGGAGTCAATGTTTTAGTATATTCAGATTAGCCTGTCTTTTTAAAAGAATGATATAGTTGAAATTCAAAACCTCTCTGAACTAAATAAGGTAAAATATATATTTTTGTTTTGTTTTATTATTTTAAGTAATTCAAAAAACATTCAGTTTGTCATAAATTTAAAAGATCTACACTCCCACATAAATCAAAAATATCTTACTCTTCAAAAATTGCTATATTTCAAAAGCCAGAGAGTTCTGCTCAAAGAGTTGAAACATTTGAATTTGGAATGCATGTACACATTGCAAAGTTATTCTCACCTGGCTTGACCACTTTTCTTTTTGGTAACTGTTATAATGATTGTGTTGCTTCTAAATTTCTGCAAAGGAACAGCTTGAACAAGAAAGGACCAGTCATAAAAGTATAAGAGCAATCAGTTCATCATTATGAATGACAAGAGAAGATTATTAAGTTGATGTAATAACAATGACATTTCTCCCGCCAAATCCTCCATCTTTTAAATAATGTAAATTAGAGACTGCATACTTTGGATTAGTGTTGAATATCTATCTCCTCTGCTAGTTGTTAACTACATATTCCCTATGTAATCCAAATTCCTTGTATAAAATTGGCAAAACAATACTATACACTTATTCTGAGAAACAGACAGAATTAGACCCATACAGTGATATGGATATGCACAATTGATGTTCATTACATACAGTATCCTTCTTTACATTTTGTATATGCTTTCCATCAAGAATGGCAAAATGTCCTATAGCTCTGTAAAATATCAGAGCTTCATTTAAAGAAGGAAACTGTATCAATTCCTTTCAAGATGAGCATAACACAAAGTACATGATTATAAGGGAGCTTTCTTGGGTTATCATTTAAGTATTTTCAGCTAGAAGCAAGTTTAGACAGTTGATGTTCAGTCACTCGGTTGTGTCTGAAATTTTGCGACCCCATGGATTGCAGCACACCAGGCTTCTTTGTCCTTCAGGATCTCCCGGAGTTTACTCAAACTCATGTCCATTGAGTCAGCGATGCCATCCAGCCATCTCAACCTCTGTTGCCCCCTTCACCTCCTGCCCTAGATTTTTCCCGGCATCAAGGTCTTTTCCAAGTAGTCAGCTATTTGCATCAGGTGGCCAAAGTATTGGAGCTTCAGCTTCAGCAGTAGTTCTCCCAATGAATATCCAGGGTTGATTTCTTTTAAAATTGACTAGTTTGATCTCCTTTCTGTCCAAGAAACTCTCAAGAGTCTTCTCCAGAACCACAGTGCAAAGACATCGATTCTTTGGCGCTTTTCCTTCTTTATGGTCCATCTCTCACATCTGTACATGAAATAGCTTTGACTATATGGACCTTTGTTGATAAAATTATGTCTTAGTTTGTTAATATGCTGTCTAGGTTTTTCAGAGCTTTTCTTCCAAAGGGCAAGCATGTTTTCATTTCATGGCTGCAGTCACCATCCACAGTGATTTGGGAGCCCAAGAAAAAATATTAATTGAATATTTTTAGTTTGAATATTTTAATATTTATTTCTGAATGATTTAATGTAACCTGGAAAAAATCACAGCCTTGAAATGAACCCAGGGTTCATCACACTGATAACCTTGTAGTCTTTATAATCCTTTAGGATTTCAAGTCTGCACTTAACTGGTCCTTTGCTCTTGTGTTCCTTCTGCTTGCGATGTTCTTCTTCACAGTATTTTCACTGCTGCCTCCCTCTCTTCACTTATGGCTTTACTATCCTGACAATACTAACTAAAGGAAGAATCTAGTCTTTTATCATATCACCTTACATTCTCATTAATAGCATTCTTAAGAACAAGAAACTGTTTATGTATGAATGTTTAATATCTGTTTCTTTTTAAAATATGCAAAATGTTTGGAGGTTAAAACTCCAATTTTATTTTCTATCTCATTATTTCTGTATACAGAATAAAGTTTGATAAATAATATTCATTTGATATATGTTAACATGTGTTAACTGATAAACAGAAGAGAGTTTTCTAATCTTCAATCTTTGGTTTATATTCTTTTTAGGCTTTTACTGTCTGTGAATTGTTGACAGCTATAGATCTGTGTGCTCTTTATCTTGGAATCTGAATACCCAATTGACTATAACATATCTGTACCCAATAATAAACACATGCCATATGTTTCTGTGCCTATTGAAGCTACATAAATGATGTGGAACTGTTCAGTTGTAAATGCAGAATAACATGAAATAGCATCAGACACCAACCACTTTAATCACTAAAAAGAATATATGGCATTTTAAGGTAAATTTTAATGCATAAAATAGAAAGAATATTTTGAAAGTTTAAACTTGAGGATTTTACTTTTTATAAAGTCAACCTCAATGTGCATGATAAAGCATCTTTATTCAAACTTCATTTTTTTGCTGGTAGGTGTGGATATAAAATGGATTGATACTTTTGGAAAGGAACTCCTATAGCTATTTTAGTTCTGTGTCCCATTACACTTCATCTTCTTTCTGCTTAGTTTTGAGCTCAAAATTTGATGCAGGCTCTTCCTGTATGAATATTAGAGGATCTAATAATTATAGTTTAATAAAATGAAACTCAAGGGTGAGATTCATCAACTAGAGAAATGTAAGAGTTTTTCCGTGTAATTTAATAACATCAAATGGTCTCTATAATAATTTCCATATAAAGCATCAAAAATGGCTTAACTGGGCTCATGCAGGTAGTTAAAAATATGCTCAGACAGATCATATGCAGTATAGAAATCTTTTATATCACATTTTCCTGTTCTTTTTGTATATAGTAAAATCTAGATGAGATATTTGACATTTGGTATTTAACTTTTTTAGATTTGGACATAGAAACATTGAAAGAGAGGGAAGATAGGAATATTTAGGCAATATATACATATTAGACTTAGGACTGGCAATACCTAACCTTGCAAAGAATAGCTGTTAATATGACAATTAAAGACCCTCTAGATAGAAGTGTTAATAATATTGCATACATTTCTGTAAGGTAATCAGTATATGTCACATATGAAGCTATCATTGAGGCAAGTCCTGAGCACATGTGAATTTTGAGAAGCAAATTTTCAAAAGGGTCTACTTTAGCAGTAGCCTTTAGTAGGAGAAAACTGATTTTCCATTAACTTTATTAGTGTAGGGGATACTCAATAAGAATTTAAAAAAGAAACATTAAAAACATTAGAAGAAAATATATTTCCAATTAAATTTGAAATTAAATGGTACAATAGAACTGAGATTCTAGTGCTAGTTTGCTCACATAGGAACAGTGGACTTTGAAGAAGTGACAGTACTTCAGTGAGCCTCAATTTCATGCCTGTAAAGTGACAAGAGCACTACTTTCACCTAAGCAATATGCTTGGGATTAATCTTAAGATTATAAAAATTAATTCTAGAGGATTATGCAACATTTTGCTTTCAACAGTTTATTGTAGGCCATATCAAGTGAAATAAGACATCAAAAATAAAATATATAAAATTAGAAGGAAAATTAAAGCTCAGTGTTTGCAGATAATATATTTCTATAAATATAATATTCATCAAACTATTGGAAATAATGAGCAATATAATAAACAAAGTTAATATACAAACACCCCCTCAAAAAAAAAAAAACTCTGTCTTTTTAATCACTAGCAATGATGTGGAAGTGAATTTACATTTAATCTAGAAGAAGAAAACAAAATATCAGCACTATATCCAAGAAATGTGTACAAAACTTTTTAGTCAAATAGTAAAAGCATTCTTGAAAAAAATTAATCAGTTGAGATATATGATATTAATTGATTATAGCACTCAGTATAAAGATGTCAATTTGTGCCAAATTAAATTATAGATTCAAAAGAATATCTCAAAATAACAGATATTTTGTGGGAAATGGCAAGCTTATTTTAAAACATATTGAAATACAAAATATTGATAATATTTATGATAATTTTGAATAACAGAATATCACACAATCAGAAATCAAGGCCTACTTGAATGAATCATTCATATGACCAAGAAAGGGGTTCCCTGGTAGATCAGCTGGTAAAGAATCCACCTGGAATGCAGGAGACCTGAGTTCGATCCCTGGGTTGGGATGATGCCTTGGAGGAGGGCATGGCAACACACTCCAGTTTTGTTGCCGGGAGAATCCTACTGGACAGATGGCCTCGTGGGCTACAGTCCATGGACTGGCAAAGTGTCAGACACTACTGAGCAGCTAAGCACTGCATGCCCAAGAAATATTTGTTGAATAAGACATACTAATAGAAGAAATTAAAAGTAAAAATCTGCCAACACTTTGAAGTTTTCTCCAATCATAGTGTCATATACTGTTCAGTTCAGTTCAGTCGCTCAGTCATGTCCGACTTTTTGCAACCCCATGAATTGCAGCAAGCCAGGCCTCCCTGTCCATCACCAACTCCTGGAGTTCACTCAGACTCACGTCCATCGAGTCTGTGATGCCATCCAGCCATCTCATTCTGGGTCGTCCCCTTCTCCTCCTGCCCCCAATCCCTCCCAGCATCAGAGTCTTTTCCAATGAGTCAATTCTTCGCATGAAGTGGCCAAAGTACTGGAATTTCAGCTTCAGCATCATTCCTTCCAAAGAAATCCCAAGGTTGATCTCCTTCAGAATGGACTGGTTGGATCTCCTTGCAGTCCAAGGGACTCTCAAGAGTCTTCTCCAACACCACAGTTCAAAAGCATCAATTCTTCGGCACTCAGCCTTCTTCGTCCAATTCTCACATCCATACATGACCACTGGAAAAACCATAGCCTTGACTAGATGGACCTTTGTTGACAAAGTAATGTCTCTGCTTCTGAATATGCTATCTAGGTTGGTCATAACTTTTCTTCCAAGGAGTATGTGTCTTTTAATTTCATGGCTGCAGTCACCATCTTCAGTGATTTTGGAGCCCAAGAAAATAAAGTCTGGCACTGTTTCCACTGTTTCCCCATCTATTTCCCATGAAGTGATGGGACTGGATGCCATGATCTTCATTTTCTGAATGTTGAGCTTTAAGCCAACTTTTTCACTCTCCTCTTTCACGTTCATCAAGAGGCTTTTTAGTTCCTCTTCACTTTCTGCCATGAGGGTGGTGTCATCTGCATATCTGAGGTTATTGATATTTCTGTAGAATAATAAAAATGAATCAGATACTAGCATGGCACATTATTTGAGTATTTCTCAAAAAAGTTATTATTAAAAAATTTGAATAATGCAAATATTCATGAAATGCATATTGAACTAACATAAACAATTGAACTGTGAAATGAGACTCTTGTGAATTAACCATATTACTAATAATTTTAAGATTAAAAGATGTTAGTAAATAGTCACGTATCAGTCTTGTCTCCTTATGTTCTTTCTTTAATCATTCAAACATGGACTCTTTTACCTAGAGTAGATGATATCTCCAGTGAAGTATATAAATCATCTCACATATTGAGAAGTATCTAGGTATAAGATATCTCTATTTAATACTCCTGGACAGTGTGCATCTTGCTTCATATTCATTGAGGATATGTTCTTCATAAATCCTTTGTTTGAAGATTTACTTACCATCAATGATTATAAAGCAGGGTATGATACTATAAAGGGCTTCTCTCAGTTCAGTTCAATTCCGTCATTCAGTCATGTCCGACTCTTTGTGACCCCATGAATCACAGTACGCCAGGCCTCCCTGTCCATCACCAACTCCCGGAGTTCACTCAGACTCACGTCCATCGAGTCAGCAATGCCATCCAGCCATCTCATCTTCTGTCGTCCCCTTCTCCTCCTGCCCTCAATCCCTCCCAGCATCAAAGTCTTTTCCAGTGAGTCTCTAGTGGCACAGTAATAAAGCATTCACCTGCCAATGAAGGAGACATAAGAGACTCAGTTTCGATCCCTGGATTGGGAGGATCCACTGGAGTAGGAAATGGCAACCCACTCCATTTTTCTTACCTGGAAAATTCCAATGGGCAAGGCCTGGTGGGCTACAGTCCATAGGGTCTGAAAGAGTTGGACACAACTTAGCACACAACTTAGCACATGTGATACTATAAGCGATATTGGCTATCCTCCTAGCAATTACCATTATCTTTTTTACTGGTAGATGAATAATCAACATGTTTACATATATATTGATCAGGCTCCTTGCCTGCTTTCTTTTCCAAAGAGCTTTTCAAAACTCAGGTAACTGAGTAAATAATGGATAAGAAGTCAATTGCTTTTGCTTCTTTATAATACATTCATACATCTATGCATACCTACTAGTACATTTGTGTGCTAATTTCTCTGGAAATTATGTGAAATTTTGTGAAGCTACATGAAATTGCTCTGGAAGGGCCCATAAAAAAGTAGCAGTTGTGGTAGCTTCTGCTAAAAAAATATTGTGAACTGGCTGTTGACATGTAGGAGACATTTTTTTGTGTTTTTGTTTTTGACAGTACATCTTTCTTACCTTGTTGCTTTTGTACCATGTGTATTAATTAATATTTAGAAAATAATTTAATCTTTGGATTTGGAAAAGTTTTCTCTTTGAAAATGATATCAAAACAAACAAAAGCTATTCGAGCAGCAAAGTTTATGATAACTGCATATGGATTGTGTATTGCTATGGTAATCATAACATTTTGCTACTCGCATCTTATTTTAGGAAATAATTTCTTCCACCGTAAGGAATAAAAATAGTAGATTATCTCTGGCTCCAGTGTTTTCATGGTCTACCTCAGCTGTCCAGGACAGCCCTCAGCTGATGGTTGACTAGGATAAGGTTTTCCATGCTTGTCTATCTCAGCTGAATATGAAACTTCTCAGAAAAGCTATGCTTACTCTAGAATTCTCCATTGGTTTTATGAAGACTGTCAAATTTGTGCCATAATTGGTGATTCTCCTTGACCTATTTCACTGCCTCTCCACTTTCTTTTAAGTTTCAGATTTAGTCTGAAGCTTAATCTGAAAGCCTTTTCTGCATAACTATTCCTTCTTTCTTTTTTATCATTCATAATAAAATGATGATATTTCTAATTCTCTTTCATTTCCTGCTTCCCAGAGATCCAAACTAATAAAGCCGTTATAAGGAATGGTTCAAGCTGATAAGATGAGGATTTAGGAATGGATCTCTCAATACCTGACTGGTAGTGAAGACTGACGCTGTAAGGTATGTGTTGCATTCTCATTCCTTGACACCAGATTGTGATCCAGTTATTTAAACTTTAACCAGGGTTGATTTAGTTATGTTCCAATGGAAAGGAATCTCCAAACTGTTAAAATTATTCAGTCATTCGAAAAGTAAAGGGTAGAGAATAAAATACATGAGAACCATGTGATTTACTGATTGTTGTTATATTTCATTGATGTGCTATAGAGAGATAGTGAAAGTGTTTGGATAGTTAACCACAAATATAAACTAAAAGTGAAGTACAAAAGACTCTCTGTGTTAACTTTCCCAGGGCCCTCATCTTTCGAAAGGAAAAAAAAAAAAAAAAAAAAATCTGAAGACTAAATCCAGGATTCATTAGTTGATGACCCTTAGCCATAAATCTTCAGCCTGGCAGGTCTGCAATGCCAAATTCAGTGCCATTGTTGGAAAACCTGGAATTTTTATACCAGGAATATATAAGATGATACTCTTGGAGACCAAAAATATCATGATCTCCCCCACTAGTGTTCCTCCCTTGTTAGAAGGAAATCGAACAGAGACAAGGTAATGACAGTCTTGGCTAAAGTCACCTTTGAAGTGGATCTTCTGAGTTTCCAAGTGTATAATTCAGAGTGACCCTTAACATTGGAGGACTTCTCACATATTTCCTTAGAATGTGGTATAAAAGGTATTATAGTAGAAAAGATAGAGTGAAAGACTCTGAAACTCACTTCCCCATCTTGATCAACAATCAATACACCAAATCACAAACAGTATTATAACCTGGGTTGAGTAGCGAAGAAGTGCTAGGCTTAGGGATCTTAAGAACTCAGAAATAGAAATGCTTATTCTATCTCAAGTTGTCTTCACCATTTCTGACCATAGAAGAAAAATATCCCAAAAAATGACTCAAAGGCTAACACTAGATCAGCTAAGTAGTATTCTGGAGAGCAGCTGCTGTGCAGGAGATGACACGTTTACTAGAGCTGATTAATGTGGTTTCAAGACATACAGGCATTGACTGCCTAATTCTGTTTTCCTTAACTCTTTACTTTCAAAACCTTTACCCTCTAATGTATTGCTCTAACACACTTATCATATACCCTCTATACTTCATTTCAGCATCTCCTTACTGAAAGACTCAACATGTACTGTGGTCAAAGAATGAGGAATATATATCTTGAGCTTGAGAATTTTGATCTTTATTACCCTGCTATAGCTCAAAATTGTGAGCATGGAAATAGAATTCTCACCAGTATAAGTAACATCTCCAAATGGAAAGGGTTTCAACCAAATATTTGAGATTAGTTTTCTGGGGCTTTTGTTTTATACTCAAGAATATGCTTCTCCTGAGGCTGGGTATGAGTACATTTGGTACCTGTTACAGATCTTTACTTACTCTGCTGATGATCCCTAGGAGAACAACAGGAGACTCACAAGTAACAATGATGTGAATCACTGTAAGGTAGTGATCTGAAGTGGTTTTAAGCTGCTAAATCCATGCTAATTTGTTATGAAGCAATAGAAATTGAATGCACTCGAGGGTAACTATTAATACATAATTAATATCTTACAAATGCTTATATTAATGGCCATTATTCTACCTTTCTGGATGCAAGAACTAGGATAGTTTGGCATTTAATAATATTTCTATTCACTTAATTGTGTGAAGGTATCTATGCTAGTGAAATATATTTTTATCCCATAGACTGTAGCTCACTAGGCTCCTCTGTCAATGGGATTCTTCAGGCAAGAATACTGGAGTGGGTTGCCATGCCTTCCTCCAGGGGCTCTTGCCAACCCAGGGATCAAACCCAGGACTCTTGAATTGCAGGCAAATTCTTTTACCATCTGAGCCACCAGGGAAGCCATATTTCTGCATATAGATAGATATTTGATATTTTACTTACCTCATTTCATCTTCAGTGATCCTGATCTTTGTTGTTGCAAATATAATATATGAAAGCCAAGTTTTTTGTTGTCACTGTTGTTGTTTTGCTTTGTTCTATTTTTGGCTACACTGGGTCTTCATTTTTGTAGATGAGCATTTCTCTAGTTGCAGTGAGTAGGGGCTTCTTTTGTTGCAGAACACAGGCTTTAGGGTGCAAAGGTTTCAGTAGTTGTAGCTAAGGGGCTCTCAAGTGTGGGCTCAGTACCTGTGGCACGTGGGCTTAGTTGCCTCATGTACTGTGAAATCTTCCCTGATCAGGAATCAAACTTATGTCCCCTGTATGGGCAGGTGTAATCCTAACCATTGGACAACCTGGGAAGTCCAAAAGACATCTTAAAATATTAAAATATTTTTGTTTATTAGTATTTCACTCAATGGTATCATCTACTTAAAGTGTTCTAGCAGTAGCACAGAAACTTTTGTTATAAAAATTCAGAGAGACTTTGTTATTCAGCATTCATTAATCCAGCAGAACATTTCATAACATTAAGTTTAGTCACTCAGTCATGTCCGACTCTTTATGACCCCATAAACTGCAGCACGCCCGGCCTCCCTGTCCATCACCAACTCGCTGAGTCCAACCAAATCAATGTCCATTGAGTGGGCGATGCCATCCAACCATCTCATCCTCCATCATCCCCTTCTCCTCCTCTCCTCAATCTTTCCCAGCATCAGGGTTTTAACCAATGAGTCAGCTCCTTGCATCATGTGATCAAAGTATTGCAGAAGTCCTGGGTTCAATCCCTGGGTTGGGAAGAACCCCTGGAGAAGGAAATGGCAGCCCACTCCATTATTCTTGCTTGGAAAATGCCATGGACCACAGAGCCTGGTAGGTTACTGTCCATGGTGTTGTAAAGAGTTGGACATGACTGAGCAACTTCACTTATGGGGTTCTCAAGGCAAGAAAACTGAATTGGTTTGCCATTCCCTTCTCCAGTGGATCACATTCTTTCAGACCTCTCCACCATGGCCCATCCATTTTGGGTGGCCCCACATGGCATGGCTTAGTTTCATTGAGTTAGACATGGTCCATGTGATCAGATTGGCTAGTTGTATGTGACTGTGATTTCAGTCTGTCTGCCCTCTGATGCCCTCTCTCAGCGCCTACCATCTTACTTGGGTTTCTCTTACCTTGGACATGGGTTAACTCTTCACGGCTGCTCCAGCAAAGCTATATTGTTTCATATTCTTATTATTTCCTCTGGATATAATTGTTTTTGGAAACATTATTTGTATAGATTCTTAAAAGGCATTCTCCTCCCAAAAAAGTATAAAATTTTTCTGGGATTGTGAGGTTGTTGGAATTCTCTAGAGAAATAATAACTTTATTTTTTACAATTGTCTATTAAGTGATATTAGCACTAAATATAACCTCCTTCCCAATTAACGTGTTTGTTTTGCTATTAAATGCAAATTTAGGAATGATCACAGTATGCTGAAAAGAATGTTCAGTCTATTCCCAGGTCCACTGTAAGTAATTGTTTATGACTAGGAAAGAGGATGGAAGGGAGAGACAGGTATATTTACAAACCACAGAAAGACTGTCTTTGAGAATTACAGGTCACAACTACGAAGACTTACTAATCATGTAGTAAATTGCCTATCACTGAGGATGTTCAGTTCTAAGTAAGCTAACTTTCATTTAAAGAGACTTTAGAACACATTCTACTGTATCAGGTATGGCACAATTAATACATCTTAAAACTCTTTTATAATTTATAACTACATAATTCATAGCGCATAATTCAGCCTTGAAGAATACAACATGATTCAGGGTGTTTCTAGTGGTTAGGTGTTGAGAAATGCTTCTGTGAAGCTCCAGTTTATTGCAGCAGCAGCAGCAGCAGCAACAGTGAAGATTAGGGGTGAAAGGCACACATATTGTTCCTGGTGGATTAAAGGTTCTTTCTTTCTTTATTGTGAAAGAATTCAGAGATGAAGCAGAGATGCTAAGAAAGTAAAGTGAAAGTTTATTTAAGCTAAGACACACTTTCAGAGTGAAAATAGGCACAAAGCTGAAGAGCTGCTGCTCTGGGTTTCTTTGGCAAGCCAGTTATGAGGAGCATACAAATGAAGGGGTGGAATATTCACTGGGGAAGGAAGAATTTGGGATCTTATTGCCTGATTTTTCATCCTAAATCCAATCTCCCAAGGTGGGGAGGGAATTTTTTTGGTCTTTATTAAGTCCAAGAGCTGGTGATAACAGGGAAGCCTGACATGCTGCAGTCCATGGGGTTGCAAAGAGGCAGACAAAACTGAGTGACTGAACTGAACTGAACTGAACTGAACTAAAGTGAAGTGTCATGGCTTTATAGGTGTATGATGGGTTCTTATCTATAAGGCTATTTTTATTGTAATGAGAGGATAAGTAACACATTACATTCAGATGCAGGAGATTGCTGTATTTCCCCATCTTTCTTTGTCTGCTACCTTATCACCCAAAATGTGTGGTTTCCTGTCTTTCTGGAGGTTCCTGATTTCCTTTGTCTGCCCTATGGGACCCCCCCTCCCCCCGCCGGCCCCGTTTACAAGAATCCTGGTTTCCTGCTACCTGGCCCCTGCCACCATTTCACTGCTCAACTTAGTTACTGTAACAATACCTATCCTGCAGTAACAATATATAACCAATTTTAAGAATCACCTCTCCTTGTACATAGGTGTGTACAATCATTTATATTTTTAAACCTGGAGCAACAGAATATAAATGCAAACCTTTCATAACTAGTTAAGAAGGGGGAAAAAAAGCATTTTCCTACCAAGCACACTGCCAGAGTCAGACTTAGGCAATCCATGGCATAGAATTTCTAGTGACTTGAGCTGAGTTCAAACTACTGGAGTAATATCAGGCCCCAGGGAATATTAATTAAAGTGAGGTACCCCAGAAGTCCTCATCTCAACACCAAGACCTGGCTCTACCCAACTGCCTGCAAACTCTACTGCTGGAAAAAAGTGAAAATCACTCAGTTGTGTCTAACTCTTTGTGACCCCATGGACTATGGCCCACCAGACTCTTCTGCCCATGGAATTTCCCATACAAGAATACTGGAGTGGGTAGTTATTCTCTTCTCCAGAGGACCTTCCTGACCCAGGGATCAAACCCAGGTCTCCTGCATTTCAGGCAGATTCTTTACCCTCTGAGCCACCAGGGAAGCCCCCTCCTTGAAACCTCAGGTCAAACAATTAGTAAGACAGGGAACACAGTCCTGCATATCACGGAAAAAAAAATGACTCAAAAAATAGTTGGCTCTAGTTCTGTCTCAAAATTATCTCCCCCATGATGGTGGTATGTGACTTCTGCTTAAAATTTATCGACCGTATCAGCCACATGGCTTTGAAAAGGAACTGAGAATATATGAGAAAATGGAATAGTCCACATGCTTTGTTATCTATCTATCACAAACACTTTCTTAAAACACTACCACTTAATACATTTTAGATTGAAAAAGATTAAAAAAAAAAAATCATGTTAACTGTAAAGAAAGTTCCAAAACAATGGGTCTTACAGGACCACTTTTAAATGGTTAAGACACCCCAAAATCCACTCCACCCTAAAAGCAATGAAAACACGGGGTGGGGTGGGGGTGGGGAATCTGTCAAAATCAATGTCTTCAGAACACTGGAAGTTAACTTAATAGCTTGCAGGAATCCTGAGTGTTTACTCAAAAATAATTGTTTAGTCATAGTAATAATAGCATCACGCTATTCCTCGTATGTTCCTCGATTCTTTGTCTCGTCACAATAAAGATTTGGAGTGATGGACATTAAAGCCTCCTTGGTGTGTCACAGCTCTCAGATCTTGAATAGACCATGTTATAGCTCTCAGGTCTCCAATGGACCGTGTTATAGCTCTTAGACAAATCAGTGTTACAGCTCAATTTTATTTAGAAGATAGCAGGAAAATCCATCTTTGAGGCGTGAGGGCACGTCAATCTAAAGACACAAGAAGAGTGCCCCAGCACGTGGGAGAGAGAGAGAGAGAGCTGGTTCTGGTTCTTCTATTTATATGTTTATCTCTCCCTGGGCCTGTCCTATGTAAATTGGGCCAGCCAGGAGCGTTGTTTGTTTTACCTGAGGTCCTCACTCCGGTCCTCGGACCTTCTTTTGTTTCATTTTCGCGGGCTTTTCCCTTCCTTGTCTTGTAGCCACCGCCATTTTGGACTCCTTTTCCCTGTTCTACCTACCTAACAATAGCAAGACTTGTGGCTATTAACTTGCTCTAATCCCACTCTTTCGTTCCTAAATTTAAAGCCAATAGCCTCATAATTATAATAGCAATAAAATCGGCAAACTGACAGCCACTATAAGAGCATCTCAGGTTTGGATATCTAAAATAAATAGGCAAAAGTGTAGTGAATTATTATTTGAGCTGTCTAGACAGCTACCTGAAATACTTGATTCTCTGGCTTTTCTATATTTGATGTGACAAGGAGCTTGCTCTTTGTAGACAGTCCTATCCTTGGGGCATTTTTCAAAACAGTGGCAATTGTTGAACAACATAGCTGCCTGAGGTAGTGATAACAGTTGCAGACAACAAAAGTGTGACCAAGAAACTTAAAAGGAAAAAAGGAGGAATGTGATATTCAAGGGATATTTTGTAAACCTCTGGTATATCCTGATATTTTGTAAAACCACATGGATGTATAGAGCTGTGTGCACACCCAGGATGTAAACATATCCAGGAGAGACCTGATAAGTCCTAAGCTCTGAACTCTGGCTGACCTTATGATTATAAGCAAACCAGAAGTAAAAAGTAAGCTAGACTTGAAAATTACCTGGCAGAACTTTAAAAGACACACACAAGCAAAAACTGGAAGATGAATTAGTTCAGAGAATCTATAAGGATCTCTTAAGTAATTATTAAGTAGACAGAACAGAGCCTTCAGTGGCTTTAAAACAGATCTCATTGTAAGAAAGAATAAGACTTTAAAACATTAGTCCAAAGAAATTACTATACGAATATGTAGCAACCATGAAACAACAAACAGCAGCAATAGAGAACCCCGAGATTGTGCGTGAGGAGGGATGATTTCAAGCCTGCCACATTTAAAATAGTGACTATATATGCAGAGTGATAGAATAGCAAAACCTGAAGAGAGGGAAAAAAATAACTCCCAGAGTGGCTGTATTTTAAAAATTCAGTTTTTTATTTTCAAAGTTCAGTTTTCAAAAAAATTAAGAGAAATGAAAAAGGAGAGAAAAGTATAGTACATACCTATTAGGGGAAAATGCAGCCAATAGACACTATTCCTGAGCAAGTCTGATGTCAATGATTTGATAAACTATTATTTTTTTAATGATCCAAATAAAAATAGCACAGTTGAAAATATAAAAACTAAAAGGAAATATTCATTGGTGTATCTTAACATATTTGAATATTTAGAATAAAAAATTATCAAACTTGAAGATGGCTATTATATCCAATTTGAGGAACAGAACCGACAATAAATGTAGAAAGATGAACAGGGCCTCGTAGATTTGTATAACACTACCAAATATACCAAAATATACATGATGGGTATCCCAGAGAAAGAGAAAAGAAAGGGATGAAAAAATATTTTGGAAAATAATTTCCAAAATTTCTCAAATTTGATGAAAAATATTGGTCTATTTTTAAACACTGAAAAAATTTGATTGAAAAGCACAACAAAGAATTTTCATGAATTTCAAGTAAAGTAAATTCAAGGATGGCCACACCTAGGCTCATCATGATGAAATTGTCAAAATCTAAGAAAAATCTTGAAAATAGCATGAAAAAATATTATCGTGTGAAAAGGTGGACAAGAACTGTTACCTGTCATTTCAGTAAACAAAGAATGTTGCCATTACATTTTACTAGACAACTAAAATTTTTTTTATTGGCACTGTGAAATCCAATTAAGTTTTTGAGCTTTTTTTTTTTTTTTTTTTCCCCTCAGTGATGTTTTTTATTGTTGTCATAAACCTCTGCCTCTACATTGGGCATTTGCAGTTCTGTGGAATTTTCCTCTTTTTTTCTTTTCTCTTAATTTTAATGTTTAATTTTTTAAACCTATTATTGTTTTTCCACATTTAGTCCTTTGTTTGCTTTTCCTACTGTTCTTTTCCCCTTGCACTTAATCTTTATTGTATTTAAATCTTCTTTATCTATTTATGTTTAACTTTGCATATCTATTCTTTCTTTCTTTTCTTTCTCTCCTTTCCTCTCAATATATTTTTTAGTTTTATTTTCCTTGCTTTATTCACAATTGGCAAGTTTATTTTTTTTTTCCACAATTGGCAACTTGCTTTAGATTTGTTTTCCAGTTTGTACTTTAATTAGTTTTGTTCTGCTAGATATAATTTTTAATTTCATTTGTTCATTAGGTGAATCTATTGTACTTAATTTTTGTTGGGATGTTTTGATTTTGCTTATGGATGTCTATGTATATGTGTATATTCAGTCACACTCTCTATTGTTATGAACCTCTGCCTCCACATTGGGCCTTTGCAGTTCTGTGGAGTTTTCCTTTTATTCCTCTTTTTTCTTTCTTCTTCAAATTTTTTTTTCTCTTTTCTGTTTTATATTAATTTCAATTTTTAAAACTTATTATATTTTTTCTGCATTTATTCCTTCATTTGCCTTTCTTACTGTTCTTTTCTCCTTGCAGTTAATATTTAATGTACATAAATTTTCTTCACCTACCTCTAATTAACTTTGCAAATCTATTCTTTCTTTCTTTTCTTTCTTTCCTTTTCTCTCAACATATTTGTTAATTTTGTTTTCATTGTTTTATTTGCCACTTGGCACCTTGCTTTAGTTTAGTTTTTTTTTTTTTCTCAAGTTTGTGCTTAAGTTAGTTTTGTTCTTAACTGGTAAATATATTTTTTATTTCCTTTGTTCACCAGATCACTCTACTGTACTTCATTTTTGTTGCACTGTTTTCACTTTGCTCATAGGTTTATACATATATGTGTATATTCCATTATTTTAATTATTATTTGCCTGATATTATAACTGCTATTGATCTGGGATTCGTCTTTGGTTTCTCATTTTTGAATATTTGTTTTAGTCTCCCTTAATGCCACAACCAACCACTTGTGAGATCTTTGTTCCTGACCAGAGATCAAACCCTGAGCCTTAGTAGTAGGAGCACTGACTCCAAGACCCGAGACTACCAGATAATTAAGCCTAGGGAGTATCAAATAGTGAGAACTCACACAAAGGAAAGACTTGAGTACAAGACCCAGCATCACCCAACCACCAGTAGCACCTCCTGCAGGAAGCCTAATCTAAACAAGAAACAAAACAAAAATACAAACCCAATCTTCAGCAGACAGGAGTAGCATCTCCCTCAGCCTTGCTCATCAGAAGAAAAACAAACAAACAAACAAAACTCAGCACAAATCTTATCCTATACCAGCTCACACAAACCACAGGACCAACCTTAGGAGAGCAGAAACCAAAAGGAAGAAAGGATTCAACCTTCTTCAAGGAGAGGAGTCAACTTTCCTTGAAGCCTTGGAAAAGGAGACTGCAAACTCAATAACTTAAAAAAAAAAGAGAGAGAAAGAAAGAAAAGGCAGCAAAATACTGAACAAATGAAGGAACAAACTAGAAACATGGAAGTCCAAATAACTGAAGAAGAAATAGGAAAATTTCCTAAAAAAAAAAATTCAGAATAATGATAGTAAAGATGATCAAACCTTGAAAACAAAATGGAGAAAATGCAAGAATCATTTAACAAAGATGCAGAAAAATTAAAGTATGACACAATTATTGAAAATAAAAATACTCTAGAAGGAATCAATAGCAGAATATCTGAAGGAGAAGAATGAATCAGTGAACTGGAAGATAAAATGATGGGAATAATTTCTGAAAAACAGATTAAAGTAAAAAGAATGAAAAAAGCTGAGGATAGTCTCAGAGACCTCTGGGACCATATCAAACACACCAACATTCAAAATATAGGGGTCCCAGAAGAAAAAGAGGAGGAAAAAAAAAAAAAAAGGGTATGAGAAAATTTTTGAAGAGATTATAGTTGAAAATTGCCCCAACATGGAAAAGGAAGTAGTCAAACAAGTCCCAGAGGCACAAAGAGTCCCATACAGGATCAGCCCAAGGAGAAATATGCCAAGGCACATACTAATCAAACTAGCAAAGACTGAACACAAAGAAAGAATATTAAAAGCAGCAAGGAAGAAGCAACAAGTAACATACAAGGAAAACCCCATACACTTAACAGTTGATCTTTCAGCAGAAACTCTGCAGGCCAGAAAGGAATGGCAGGATATATTTAAAATACTGAAAGGGGGAAATTATGCAACCAAGATTACTGTACCCAGAAAGGATCTCATTCAAAATTGTTGGAGAAACAAAAAGCTTTTCATACAAGCAAAAGTTAAGAGAATTCAGTAACACCAAACCAGCTTTACAACAAATGTTAAACAGACTTATATAGTCGAGGAATACAACAGAAGAAAAAAGATCTAGAAAATCAACCAAAAACAATTAGAAAGTGGCAATAAGAGCAAATATATCAATAATTACTTTAAATGCAAATGGATTAAATTTACAATCAACCAAAAGACACAGACTGGCTGAATGGATAAAAAACAAGAACGATATATATGCTGTCTACAAGAAGCCGACTTCAGACCTCAAGACACATGTAGACTGAAAGTAAGAGGATGGAAAAATATATTCCATGCAAATCAGAAGCAAAAGAAATCTAGAGTAACATTCCTCATATCAGACAAAATATATCTTAAAATAAAGAAGATTACAAGAAATAAGGAAGGACACTACATAATGATCAAGGGATCAATCCAAGAGGAAGACATAACAATTGTAAACATCTATACACCCAACATAGGAGTACCTCAATATATAAGACAAACACTAACAGACATAAAAGGAGAAACTGACAGTAATACAGTAATAGTAGGAGACTTTAACATCTCACTCATACCAATGGGCAAATCATCAAAATAGAAACTTAAGATGGAAACATAAGTCTTAAATGATACATTAGATGAGATGATCTCATTGATATCTTCAGGACATTCCATTCAAACCGCACAAAAAGCTTACAGAAAACACATAGCAAAATTTTAAATATAAATCACCTATTTAGTAATTTTATTAAATGTAGATAAAATACAAACTAAAGTAAAAGGTAAACATTGAAAGAAAAGATGAAAAAAACCACAATCCAGCTACAATACTACCCTCAAGAGATGCATTTTAGATTCAGGGTTACAAATTGGTTGAAAGAAAAAATGGTGGAAAAAGATAAAAACATGAACACTATCCCAAAAATAAATGGTACAGAGGCTGTAAATGTGTCAGATGAAATAGATGTTAAAATAAAATTGCTACAGGAGTCAAATATTTTATAATTATGAAATGGTTTAGTTGTTGTTTAGTCACTAAGTCATGTCCAAACCTCTGCGACCACATGGACTGCAGCATTCCAGGTTCCCTGTCCTTTGCTCTCTTCCAGAGTTTGCTCAGATTAATATCCACGGAGTCAGTGATGCTATCTAACCATCTCATCCTCTGTCGCCCTTTTCCTCTTTTGCCTTCAATCTTTACAAGCATTAGGGCCTTTTCCAATGAGTCGGCTCATCATTAGCCAAGTGAGGTTTCTGTTTCTTAATATACTGTCACTAGGTTTGTCATAGCTTTGAAATGGCTAGGACGACACAATTATAAATATGTGTGCACTAGACCTAAATATATGAAACTGAAAAACTAAATGGAAAAATAGAGAATTTTAAAATAATAATATAAGACTTCATATCCAATTTAACATCTCAGAACTAGATCAAGAGATATAAGACTTTTACAATGCCACAGATCCTCTAAAACAGGAGAATACACATTCTTCTCAAAGTGAACATAAAGCATTCTCCAACAGAGGTCATATTTAACGGTATAAAATATGTCACAATAGATGTTCAAGGATTGAAATCAAATAAATTATGTTGTCTGACCCCAATGGATTGAAGTTAGAAATCAATAACAGTAGAAACTTGCAAAAGTCACAAATATACAGAAACTAAACCACACTGTAAAATAGCAGTTGGTTGCAAATATGTCTGCTGCTGCTGCTGCTAAGTCGCTTCAGTTTTGTCCGACTCTATGCGACCCCATAGATGGCAGCCCACAAGGCTCCCCCATCCCTGGGATTCTCCAAGCAGGAACACTGGAGTGGGTTGCCATTTCTTTCTCCAATGCGTGAAAGTGAAAAGTGAATATGTCTAGACGGACTAAAATCTGAACTGAAATTTGAAAGAGCAATTTCCAAAAACAAATTATTAGTTCATTGTTTAAATTAAATGTATGAGTTGTACTGATTAAAATACTCAACTGTAAGAAACTGTTCTCTGTCCATAACACTGTTTGTAACTATTTAAAGTTATTGTAGGCAAAACAGCAACTGACAAAAATCCAATTCTTTCTATTCTTCACCATTAGAGACAGTTATGCCTTTGTAATAATTTACTATGTTTCTGTGGTGAATGATTAAACTAAAAATCTAGATTTCAGTCTTCAAGATGAAATACTTATTTTCTGTTAGACAACGTGGACTTGTGTTCAGAAAACAGAATAAAATGATTGTTGAAATAAGTCTAGTTGGTGAATTTAGAGTGCTTAAAGTTAGTGAAACATTTTCTCCACACCAAACATTTTCATTAAGTGGACAATTTTTCACTTGTTTCCATACCTTATATTTACATAGAGAAATGAAACAGGCATTCCATGCTTAGTAACAATGTGTCTTTTTTAAAATTAGTTATATATATGAACTATTTTGTGCTTATTGGAACACATTCAGCAAATGAGTGGTGGCGTAGTTTCAAGAGATGTTTTTTTTTTACTCTGTTTTGTTGTTGTTGTTGTTGTTGTTGTTTTCCATTGAGGTAAAGAAAGTCTAATGTCTACTTCCAATAAAAGTAAAAAATACCACCTTTCAAATGTAGCATCAGTTCAGTTCAATTCAGAAGCTCAGTCGTGTCTGACTCTTTGCGACCGCATGAATCGCAGCACACCAGGCCTCCCTGTCCATCACCAACTCCTGGGGTTCTCTCAAACTCACATCCATCAAGTCAGTGATGCAATCCAGCCATCTCACCCTGTCATCCCCTTCTCCTTCTGCCCCCAATCCCTCCCAGCAATGGAGTCTTTTCCAGTGAGTCAACTCTTCACGTGATGTGACCACAATACCGGTTTCAGCCTTAGCATCATTCCTTCCAAAGAACACCCAGGGCTGATCTCCTTTAGAATGGACTGGTTGGATCTCCTTGCAGTCCAAGGAACTCTTGAGAGTCTTCAACACCACAGTTCAAAAGCATCAAATCTTCGGCGCTCAGCTTTCTTCACAGTCCAACTTTCACATCCAGCCATGACCACTGGAAAAACCATAGCCTTGACTAGACGGACCTTTGTTGGCAAAGTAATGTCTCTGCTTTCGAATATGCTATCTAGGTTGGTCATAACTTTTCTTCCAAGGAGTGTCTTTTAATTTCATGGCTGCAGTCACCATCTGCAGTGATTTTGGAGCCCCCCCAAAATAAAGTCTGACCCTGTTTCTACTGTTTCCCCATCTATTTCCCATGAAGTGATGGGACCAGATGCCATGATCTTCGTTTTCTGAATGGAGCATAAAAAAACATATGCAGCTTATCTATTTCCCCAGAATACTTTGTTTCAATAAAATGTTTACTAATATTTTATTTTCCCCTAAAATCAGTTTATTCTGCTACAGATAGTCTTGAATTTTTATCTCTGATGAATTTTCATTTATTTTATAGTTGAGTAAGAGTAAGCATATATATGGGTTTCTTTAGTGGCTCAGCATTGAAGAATCTGCCTGCCAGTGCAGGAGCAGCAGGAGATGTGGTTTCCATCCATGAGTGGGAAAGATTCCCCTGGAGGAGGGCATGACAACTCATCCAGTATTCTTGCCTGGAGATTCCCATGGGCAGAGGAGCCTGGTGGGCTACAATCCATGAGTTCACAAAGAGTGAGACACAACTGAAGTGACTTGGCATGCATGCAAGCTTATATATATGCACATACACAGAGATATATATAGGAGCATGTTCTATACATATACATGCAACCTTTGAACAATGTAGGGGCACTTCCCCTGCCCTTGCAGTTGAAATTCTTAGTACTGCTATCCCTACCTGAAAAACTAACTGATAATGTCTCATTCACTGGCAGGAAGTTGATAGAATCAAGATTCAAATCCTTGTTCTTTTGTTTCTACATATTGTGTTCTCAGATGAATATGAAATTTTCCTTATATAGGATGAATTTAAAGATCTATAAAATGAAAATACAGGTACTACATACGTGGAAGAAAAAATCTTATCTGCTTATAAGTGAACACATTCTATTTAAACGTGTATTATTGAGGAGAAGGCAATGGTACCCCACTCCAGCACTCTTGCCTGGAAAATCCCATGGATGGAGGAGCCTGGTGGGCTGCAGTCCATGGGGTTGCAAAGAGTCAGACACGACTGAGCGACTTCACTTTGACTTTTCACTTTCATGCATTGGAGGAGGAAATGGCAACCCACTCCAGTGTTCTTGCCTGGAGAATCCCAGAGATGGGGGAGCCTGGTGGGCTGCCATCTATGGGGTTGCACAAAGTTGGACATGACTGAAGCGACTTAGCAGCATTCAGGAATCATCTGATCTGCATATATAAGTATTAAAACATTATACACACCCTTTCAGTATAACCATTTTTATTGTTATTTTTATTCACTGTGATTTGGCAGAATGAATCTACTTCTTCAAATAAAAACAAACAAACAAACCCATATCTCTTCTCCTTTATTGCCTATAAGGATTCATATGTTATTACAGATTTATATATCTAGGGCTTTAGGAAGAATACATAAATTAAAAAGGAAGATTATAGTATCACTGATTGCTGGGTTTTATTTTTAATAATCATATTTCCATTGGAATGCTTTCTTCCTTCTACTCTTTTTTAAAGAAGGAAATGCCAGTTTCCAGCTTCCAGTTATCATGAGAATAGGTTTTTCTGTAAACTTCTGCAGTCTCATGGCAAACCTTTTGCTGTTGTTCAGTTGCTAAGTCATGTCTGACTTTTTGCTACCCTATGAACTGCAGCATGCCAGGCTTCTCTGTCCTTCACTGTCTCCCATAGTTTGCTCAAACTCATGTCCCTTGAATCATTGATGCCATCCAATCAACTCATTCTCTGTCACCCCGTCTCCTCTTACCCTCAATCTTTCCCAGCATCAGGGTCTTGTCCAATGAGTAGAAAATGAGTAGTAGCTATTCTTCACATCAGGTACCCAAAGTATTGGAGCTTCAACTTCAGCATCAGTCCTTCTAATGGATATTCAGGGTTGATTTCTTTTAGGATTGACTGGTTTTATCTCCCTGCTGTCCAAGGGAATCTCAAGAGTCTTCTTCAGTATTACAGTTTGAAAGCATCAGTTCTTTAGCACTCGGCCTTTGGCATTTATGGTCCAATTCTCACACCCATACCTGACTACTGGAAAAACCATAGCTTTGACTATACGGACATTTCTTGGCAAAGTGATGCCTGTGAACTTCTGAACTACTAATACCTTTCTAACTTAACTCTATTAACTTGCCTTGTCTTTTTATGAGCTCAACCCATACTACTTGAACATATCTTCTCTCTAAACAACTATATATTTAATCAGTGAATATATGCATTTTAATGAGTGTAGCAGACATGAGAGGCTACATAAACAGTTTTAAATGGATGAGTAAATAGATGAGTACCTTTTGACTGAGTTTGTTTAAACTTAGTAGCACATTCCAATCTCTCTAAGAAACTTAAATATTCTTCTCTTTCTACTCCCAGGCAGAGTTTTATCGATCTTCAGTACAGTCAAGATAGTTCACAGTTGTTTCACATGGTTCCAGAAGCAGAAACATATAGCTTTAAAAAGTTGAAAGCTTATATAAGGGATGGCTCATTGGGAGTGATTTTGGATTATTTTTTTTTAATTCTTTGGTTCCTTTATCTTTCTCAAAATCTCCACTTTGGGTCTTCCTATGTGTGTCTTTGTAGTGTTTTTGTGTATGACCATATGTGTATGTATGAGTATGTGTTGTGTGTATGTGAATTCATGTTCCTTTTGTAGCTGGTGCTATAAAATGAGTCTGAGATTGCTATTATTTGGGAAAGACTGCACCCAGAAAAGTCTTAGATGGTAGCTTGGGAAATGTCACATAATCACTTTCTCTCCTTAGTCGTACTCTTTGGATATGTTTTTTAAATGTGTTTGTTATTCTAGGAAGTGGGCACAGAAAAACAAAATCAGAAGTCTGACCTAGAGCAGGGGACAAAAAAGCCACTTAGCTGCTTTACTCTAGTCTACTTAATTTTGCATCTTTTGAATAAAGTTACTAATGATCACATGTGACCCAGCCTAACTCATCAAAGTCAGGGCCATACATAAGAGTGTGAGAATAAAAACACTAATAATAAAATTTTGGCATTGAGTTAGGGAACCTAGCAGAGTTGTCAACTTCAAAGGAAGTACCCAGATTTTGGATACTAGGTTCAGGACTTCCTCCCTTTCCTTTCTACCTGAAAGACACAGAAAGGACATACAATTAGGGAGAGTATAACCACTTCCATCACAAACTATATTCAAAATCTAATTTAAAGTATGTGTGTGAATGCATGAATATACTTGCTTTCAGGAACACCAAAGGATCCTGGCTCAAGAAGCATCTTTTTCCATGGTGTTTCTATGAAGATGCACAGATCTTTTGCAAAAGAGAATTAAAGCTTTACAGTGGGGGAAAACATAAATGTAAGTCTATTTTAATTCCTAAGTATACTGAAAAGGTTCTGAGCAATGTTTTGATTTTTATTATCTATTCTTAAGTATTGAAAATGTAAATATTTATAAAATTTATAGTTTCTATACTGATTTTGTGAACTTTCTACCTGGAATAAGAAAATAAATCTGACACACAAAGTGATTCATAAATTATTTATTATGAGGTCTGGGAAACATCCAAATCAACACTGTGCAGAGAAGCTTCTTGTGATTAATTGAGCAGACAGATATCATACCCATTACTTACTGCTTTAAATTGTGTTGAAAGCTTATGATAGTACAAGTCTTTGTCATCTAGTCTCTTATGATATCTACTTGTCCCATACTGAGCCAGTTTCATCTTAAGCAACTATCAAAATCTAGACAAGTAATATACATTGCAGCTTCTTAAAGTGATTGTTCAATTTACACTATCTTTTCAAGCAAAGCAAATTATTTTCATAGACAAGTGGAGAGATGGACAGACAGTCTACAAAGTATTAGCCTCATCCCCATTTAGGACCTAGTTCCTCTAATAACATTATAAAAGGGGTTTTGTCTTACTGATCTTTCTTCTGGACAAGAGCTGTTAGTACTTTTGCTACACAACACTGCTAATTTGGTTGCTTTCATTTCCTTTTCAATTTATAACTTAAAAAAAATTATTTATAGTTTTTGGTCATACCATGGGGCTTGTGAGATCTTAGTTGCCTGATCAGGGACTGAACCCAGGTCACAACAGCAAAAGTAATGAGTCCTAACTACTGAACTGCCAGGGAACTCCCAGCTATTCATTTCTTATTGCTTATATTCTATATTTGGAGAAGCAAATGTCAAGCCCCTCTAGTTTTCTTGCCTGGGAACTCCATGGACAGAGGAGACTGGTGGGGCTACTGTCCACGGAGGCCCAAAGAGTCAGACACAACTGAGCAAAATATCATGCACTTACTCTGTATTAAATATCTCCTGAAAAGTTTTCAGACACATGTATGTACAGATTAAAGGAGATGTAAGAAAATGCATCTGCATGTTTATATATGTATATATATATATTACACACACATTCTAGGAATCAGCAAACTAAAATGGACTGGAATGGGTGATTTAACTCAGATGACCATTGTATCTACTACTGCAGGCAGGAATCACTTAGAAGAAATGGAGTAGCCATCATGGTCAACAAGAGTCTGAAATGCAGTACTGGGAGGCAATCTCAAAAATGAAAGAATGATCTCTGTTCATTTCCAAGGAAAACCATTCAATATCATGGTAATCCAAGCCTATGCCCTAACCAGTAATGCTGAAGAAGCTGATGTTGAATGGTTCTATGAAGACCTAGAAGACCTTTTAGAATTAACACCCCAAAAAGATGTCTTTTTTATTTTAGGGGACTGGAATGCAAAAGTAGGAAGTCAAGAAACACCTAGAGTAACAGGCAAATTTGGCCTTGGATACAGAATGAAGCAGGGCAAATGCTTACAGAGTTTTGCCAAGAGAATGCACTAGTTGTAGCAAACACCCTCTTCCAACAACACAAGAAAAGACTACACATGGACATCTTCCAGATGGTCAACACTGAAATCAGATTGATTATATTTTTTGCAGCCAAAGATGGAGAAGCTCTATACAGTCAGCAAAAACAAGACCAGGAGCTGACTGTGGCTCAGATTATGAACTCCTTATTGCCAAATTCAGAAGGAAATTGAAGAAAGTAGGGAAAACCACTAGACCATTCAGGTATGACCTAAATCAAATCCCTTATACTTATACAGTGGAATGAGAAGTAGATTTAAGGGACTATATCTGATAGACAGAGTGCCTGATGAACTATGTACGGAAGTTCGTGACATTGTACAGGAGACAGGGATCAAGACCATCCCCATGGAAAAGAAATGCAAAAAAGGCAAAATGGATGACTGGGGAGACCTTAGAAATAGCTGTGAAAAGAAGAGAAGCAAAAAGCATAGGAGAAAAGGAAAGATATAAGCATTTGAATGCAGAGTTCCAAAGAATAGCAAGGAGAGATAAGAAAGCCTTCCACAGCGATCAATGCAAAGAAATAGAGGAAAGCAATAGAATGGGAAAGACTAGAGATCTCTTCAAGAAAATTAGAGATACCAAGGGAACATTTCATGCAAAGATGGTCTCGATAAAGGACAGAAATGGTATGGACCTAACAGAAGCAGAAGATATAAAGAAGAGGTGGCAGAATACACAGGAGAACTGTTCAAAAAAGATCTCCATGACCAAGATAATCATGATGGTGTGATCACTCACCTAGAGCCAGACATCCTGGAATGTGAAGTCAAGTGGGCCTTAGGAAGCATCACTAAAAACAAATCTAGTGAAAGTGATGGAATTCCAGTGGAGCTATTTCAAATCCTGATAGATGATGCTGTGAAAGTGCTGCACTCAATATGCCAGCAAATTTGGAAAACTCAGCAGTCGCCACAGGACTGGAAAAGGTCAGTTTTCATTCCAATCCCAAAGAAAGGCAATGCCAAAGAATGCTCAACACAGTTGCACTCATCTTACACGCTAGTAAGGTAATGCTCAAAATTCTCCAAGCCAGGCTTCAGCAATACGTGAACTGTGAACTTCCAGATGTTCAAGCTGGCTTTAGAAAAGGTAGAGGAACCAGAGATCAAATTGCCAACATCTGCTGGATCATGGAAAAAGCAAGAGAGTTCCAGAAAAATATCTATTTCTGCTTTATTGACGATGCCAAAGCCTTTGACTGTGTGGATCACAATAAACTGTGGAAAATTCTGAAAGAGATGGGAATACCAGACCACCTGACCTGCCTTTTGAGAAACCTATATGCAGGTCAGGAAGCAACAGTTAGAACTGGACATGGAACAATAGACTGGTTCCAAATAGGAAAAGGAGTACATCAAGGCTGTATATTGTCACCCTGCTTATTTAACTGATATGCAGAGTACATCATGAGAAATGTTGGGCTGAAAGAAACACAAGCTGGAATCAAGATGGCCGGGGGAAGTATCAATACCCTCAGATATGCAGATGACACCACCCTTATGGCAGACAGTGAAGAGGAACTGAAAAGCCTCTTGATGAAAGTGAAAGAGGAGAGTGAAAATGTTGGCTTAAAACTCAACATTCAGAAAGCTAAGATCATGGATCTGGTCCAATTACTTCTTGTGAAATAGATGGGGAAACAGTGTAAACAGTGTCAGACTTATTTGTGGGGCTCCCAAATCACTGCAGATGGTGACTGCAGCCATGAAATTAAAAGACTCTTACTCCTTTGAGGGAAAGTTATGACCAACCTAGACAGCATATTGAAAAGCAGAGACATTACTTTGTCAACAAAGGTCCATCTAGTCAAGGCTATGGTTTTTCCATTGGTCATGTATGGCTGTGAGAGCTGGACTGCAAAGAAAGCTGAGCGCCGAAGAATTGATACTTTTGAACTGTGGTGTTGGACAAGACTCTTGAGAGTCCCTTGGACTGCAAAGAGGTCCATCTAGTCTATCCTAAAGGAGATCAGTCCTGTTCTGTGGAATGACTGATGCTAAAGCTGAAACTCTAATACTTTGGCCACATTATGTGAAGAGTTGACTCATAGGAAAAGTCCCTGATGCTGGGCAGGATTGGGGGCAGGAAGAGAAGGGGACTACAGAACATGAGATGGCTGGATGGCATCAGCGACTCGATGGACATGAGTTTGAGTGAACTCTGGGAGGTGGTGATGGACAGGGAGGCCTGGCGTGCTGCGATTCATGGGGTCGCAAAGAGTCTGACACGACTGAGTGACTGAACTGAACTCAACTGAACTGATACACACACACATATATATGTACATATATATTTGTCTCTGCTCCTGGTTCCTGTCATAGAGCTCATATATCTTTGCAATTTCCTAACTCATGAAAGTACTAGAATCATCTCTTGTTCTTTCTTTGGTCTTTGATCCTTTCCCTGACACTGTCTTCCTAAAACTCGTGTAAATTTGTAAGTGATAAGAGCTCTAGGAGTACCTTCTGTTCTCATGAGGTACCTCTTGATTGGATCCTGGAAAGGGCTTGTTACCAGAAAGATCAAGTAATGATTAGAAGCTTGCAATGTTCAGTCCTAACCTTTGTTTTCTGAAGAGGGAAGAAGGTCTAAAAGTGGCATAAATGATCCATCATACCTACTGATGACACCTCTGTAAAAATCACAAAAGTACAAGCTTCTGGGAGATTCTAGATTGATGAACACATCCATGGTTGGGAGGGTCCCCATCTTCATGGAACAGTCCTGAGATTGGAACACTCCAAGACTTCACACTATGTATCTCTTCAACTGGATGTTCATCTGTATCCTTTACCATATGCTTAGTAAACTGATAAATGTGGTTTCCTGGATTCTGTGAACCACTCTAGTGAATTAGTCAAATCTGAGAAGGAGTTCTGGGACCTGAGATTT
The DNA here is from genome assembly GCF_023091745.1 of Budorcas taxicolor. NCBI lineage: Eukaryota > Metazoa > Chordata > Mammalia > Artiodactyla > Bovidae > Budorcas > Budorcas taxicolor. The sequence goes on along the minus strand of NC_068929.1, from coordinate 47,599,448 downwards.
ATAGCCAATTGGTCACAAACACAGCTGACAAGTTGAACTGGAATTGGCACATGAAGTGTGGTGGGAGCAGGCTTGTAGTGCTGAGCCCTTTACCTGTTGGATCTCATGCTCTCTCCATGCTAGAGAGCGTCACAATTGACACTGGTGTTGGAAATAAATGTAGGGGAAAACATCCACACATTTATTGTCAGGAGTGTTGGTAATCTGGTAGTAGTGGGAAATGAAGAAATGAAGCAGGTGAAAAACTGACTTTTCCTAACATGAGTGGGAAGAGATTGTGAGAAAGTCAGTCTTTCCCTTTACACCTTCACTTAAGTCTAACAGGAAAACACAGGGTTATCAAACGTCTTTGAACAGTTGAGGTAGTTCAAGAAAAGTAGAATGACAAATAGGAAAATTAGATACTTATATATCTATATCAATATACAACCTTCTAATAAACATGTAGGCAAAAAATTAAGAGGAGAAAGATGGACCCTAAGAGTACGAATCCTTTTGAAAAAAACCCATTTCTTATCCTTGCACCCCTCTTAAGTTTCTAGTATCTCCCAAGAAATTATCAGTACCCTCAAATGTCAGTGATGCACCTCTCTCTTTTCTGTGCCTTCCCACAGAGACCAATCTCCTCTGGGATTTTTCTTTTCTTTCCTATCTTAAAAGCATAGAAGTTGAATTTCAACTCTGACAGTTCAAGAACACAAGAAAAGTTAGGAGTCAGTTTTGATGTCCTAATACATAGTCCCTTTTGAGATTCTAAGTAAATGTTACTATAAAAATAGAATCAAGCATATTTTGTACATTTTAGTGAAAAAATATTGAACTGGACCTAGATGCTAACATTTATAAGCGCACAACTCCCAAAAACCAATATTGAATTATAGAAAGTATTTAGATAAGTATTATTAATGTGCATAATGTTATTTGTTGACGCTTTACAAGATTTCTAAGTCCAGCTTTCACATACTTTTTTTTCTATATGAATATCCAACATTTTGCTGTTTAAGTAAGTTCTCCAAGTAGTTGTGATACAAGTAATCTGAATCACACGCTTTAAGAATCCTGGCCTGATTCTACCTACAATGTCAATAGTGCCTTGCATTATTCAAGTAGTGTCTGTCTCCCTTCTAATTATCATATAGGTTTAAGTTTTATCCAGAAGTCTGTCCTACAAAGATTCACTAATACACAGAGCATTAAATAATGACACAGGGAAGACGTGAAACAATGACAAATCTGTGCCTCAGGTGAGATTATATTCTGTGCCATGACAAGGCATTCCCCCAAACCTTTTCTGTAATTAGAATGGAGTAATATAGTGATTTCTGATTCTCTTACAAAAGTAGTTACCCTGTTTGTAGAAAGTTTTGTTGGTGTAATTTCTCTAGATATGTGTATGTAAGCAAATGCTTGTACATACACACAGATAATATTATATTCTATACGTTGTCAAATACTTCACAGTCAGGGTAAAATTTCAGCTTGAATTTAGTATCGCCAGATTTATTGTCTAATCTTCATCTGATATTTAACAGAGATATAATTTATCAGAAAATAGGATCACTGTTATCGACTCTTTTTAATTTTGCATGATCTCTAATAAGTAGCTTTCTCATCTGTTAAATTTCAGCCTTTGAGATAATCCTTCTCTGTTCCAACAAAACATTAGTGTTTATGCATTAATAGCAAGTTTATTTATTTATTTACTGTCCTAAATGAAGGTAATTTTCATTCCAGCGGCTGGCTTGCACATTATTTTTCTGTTCCAAAACACATGGGCTGAAACAGCACTAGATCATTAGTAACACTACCTCAGCAAGAAAACAATCCTTATTGGCAGGGGAAACAAGGGAGCGAAGGCACCCATTGTTTTCAGCAGATACATGCAGTTTGAAAAGCACCCCGTGGACTCAATTTTCTCATCAGTTCAAAATTGAATACTAATATGCTGCCTGGGGGTTTGGAGGTCGGATGCATGCAGGACCATACCCAGAGTTTAGAGAAAAACTGAGAAAACATCAGGGGATGGCATGTTTAGTCTGATGGAGAGAAAAAATAGAAGCTCCATGACCTAGAGAGGGTTAGAAACAGATGTGATTTTACCGAACTTAGGTTACTAGATCCGTTGTATGCACTAGCCCCTTCCAAGGACCCTGTTGGGACACTAGCCAAGTATTTACATGACTATATGAATATGAAAAAATTGTATAGGTAAAGTGTTTCGTATTTACTTTATGTACTTATCTTTTACTTGTATAGGCTTCAGACTCAGAGATGGCTTAGGAAAGAAGTCTCTGGTTGCATCTCCATTTCCAGCATTATTGCTGTAATTGAGAGCAAATCCTCTATTATTGATATCTGTTATATCTAGCATGTGTATCTAATATATATTATCCTGAAAATAGCAAAATGAAAGTAAAGAAGTATATGGCAGAAGAAAATAATGAGCTAGATGGTCAAAACGGACAAAAATCATCTAGGCGGCATTGTGCTCAGACACTCAGTTGTGTCTGACTCTTTGTGATCCTGTGGACTATAGCCCACCGGGCTCCTCTGACCATGGAATTCTCCAGGCAAGAATACTGGAGTGGGTTGTCATTTTCTTCTCCAGAGTAGGAGATATTAGGAAGATATAGTAACTGATAGTAAAGTAAGATGTAGAGGAATAATGTTGAAATTGCCACATTTTAGAAGTCTCCAAGTTAAAAGCTAAAGAAATAATAGTCAAGAATCTTCAACAGATCACAGTGGGTTAAAACAAACAACAAAGCAATCAACCACAAAATGCTTCTATGTCACTGATGTTTAAGATAAAATTATTAAGGACAAAAGGTAAAGCTTCCAGAATGACAAAAACAGAACTGTAAATGAGTCAGATTCAGATTAACACAAAAATGCAAGGAAACTCTCCAGGTAATATAACATTGGGTATAATATCTTAGTAGTATATTATATATACTGCAGTTGTAAAGAATCAGCCTGCCAATACAGGAGACTCAAGAGATGCAGTTTCAATCCCTGTGTCAGGAAGATCCCCAGGAGGAGGAAATAGCAACCTACTTCAAAAATTCTTGCCTGGAAAATTCCATGGATAGAGGAGCCTTGCAGGCTACAGTTCATGAGTTGCAAAGAGTCAGACACGACTGAGCAACCAAACGCAGGCACATGCAGGTAGTCACATACACACACACACACAACATATATACATATATATATATATATATATAAAATATAAAAACAATGTCTTGATTGTCGCCAAGATACAGAATGAAATTTGCTTTTCTATAATTTTTACACTGGTTAGATCTGATAAATGTTCAGTTACTCAGTTGTGTCTGACTCTTTGTAACCCAATGGACTGAAGCACGCCAGGCTTCCCTGTCCTTCACTATCTGGTGGTAAATAAAAGTACTTCTCTATTTTCAGGTATTTAATGATTCTCTGGAGCTTCCTAGGTGGTGCTAGTGGTTAAGAACTTACCTGCCAATGCAGGAGAACTAAGAGAGGCAGGTTCAACCCCTGGATCAGGAGGATCCCTGGAGGAGAGCATGGCAACCCACTCCATTAATCTTGCCTGGAGAACCCCATGAACAGAAGAGCCTGGCAGGCTACATTCCATAGGGTCACAAAGAGTCAGACATGACTGAAGTAACCTAGCGCAGATACATGCTGTGACTTTTTAAAATAATGCCTGGAAGAAATTTTCATACCAAATCATAAATGAACCCTATAGAACCAAAGAGTTATATTCTATCAATTAACTTCGGTTGAGTAGTAAACCACACCAAAACTTAACAGTGTTCAATGACATTTGTTCATTATTTCTCATGTCGCTGTGGGTTACCTTGATAGTTCTGCTGATGTCAGCTTGACTTGTCTGATCTACAGTTGTACATTAAAGATCTGGGCTAAGACTACTGAAATCTCTTGTGTTTTAAGCAATTTTTCAGAGTACTAACACTGGTTTAAAATTGTGGTAATGCTGCAAGAGGAATAGCAGAAAAAATAAATAAAAGAAATTCCAAGACTGTCTAAAGCCTAAGCTGTTTGCCTCTGAAGTCAGCCCAGCATCAAAAAGTAGGGGGGAAAAAAATCTTTGCCTGTTAGGAGGAAAAGTCACATGACAAAGATCATGGTTGCAGGAAGGGATAGAGACTTGCTGTCATTTCGTGTAATCAGTCAATAACATAAGGTAAGCAAGAGTGGCTAAGTCAGTTCAGTTCAGTCGCTCAGTCATGTCTGACTCTTTGTGACCCCATGAATTGCAGCACACCAGGCCTCCCTGTCCATCACCAACTCCCAGAGTTCACTCAGACTCACGTCCATTGAGTCAGTGATGCCATTCAGCCATCTCATGCTCTGTCGTCCCCTTCTCCTCCTGCCCCCAATCCCTCCCAGCATTAGAGCCTTTTCCAATGAGTCAACTCTTCACATGAGGTGGCCAAAGTACTGGAGTTTCAGTCTCAGCATCAGTCCTTTCAAGAAACACCCAGGACTGATCCCTTTAGAATGGACTTGTTGGATCTCCTTGCAGTCCAAGGGACTCTCAAGAGTCTTCTCCAACACCACAGTTCAAAAGCATCAACCCTTTGGTGCTCAGCTTTCTTCACAGTCGAACTCTAACAGCCATACATGACCACTGGAAAAACCATAGCCTTGGCTAGGTGGAACTTTGTTGGCAAAGTAATGTCTCTGCTCTTCAATATGCTATCTAGGTTGGTCATAGCTTACCTTCCAAGGAGTAAGCGTCAATTAATTTCATGGCTGCAATCACCATCTACAGAGATTTTGGAGCCCCCAATAATAAAGTCTGACACTGTTTCCAGTGTATCCCAATCTATTTCCTATGAAGTGATGGGACGAGATGCCATGATCTTTGTTTTCTGAATGTTGAGCTTTAAGCCAACGTTTTCACTCTCCTCTTTCACTTTCATCAAGAGGCGTTTTAGTTCCTTTTCACTTTCTGCTATAAGGGTGGTGTCAGCTGCATATTTGAGGTTATCAATATTTCTCCAGGCAATCTTGATTCCAGCTTGTGCTTTTTCCAGCTCCGCATTTATCATGATGTATTCTGCATAGAAGTTAAATAAGCAGGGCAAAAATATACAGCCTTGACATATTCCTTTTGCTATTTGGAACCAGTCTGTTCCACGTCCAGTTCTAGCTGTTGCTTTCTGACCTGCATATAGGTTTCTCAAGAGACAGGTCAGGTGGTCTGGTATTCCCATCTCTTTCAGAATTTTCCACAGTTTATTGTGATCCACACAGTCAAAGGCTTTGGCATACTCAATAAAGCAGAACTAGCTGTTTTTCTGGAACTCTCTTGCTTTTTCCAATGATCCAGCGGATGTTTGCCAATTTGATCTCTGGTTCCTCTGCCTTTTCTAAAACCAGCTTGAACATCAGGAAGTTCACGGTTCAGGTATTGCTGAAGCCTGGCTTGGAGAATTTTGAGCATTACTTTACTATTATGTGAGATGAGTGCAATTGTGTGGCAGTTTGAGCATTCTTTGGCATTGCCTTTCTTTGGGATTGGAATGAAAACTGACCTTTTCCAGTCCTGTGGCCACTGCTGAGTTTTCCAAATTTGCTGGCATATTGCGTGCAGCACTTTCACAGCATCATCTTTCAGGATTTGAAATAGCTCAACTGGAATTCCATCACCTCCAATATCCTTGTTCGTAGTGATGCTTTCTAAGGCCCACTTGACTTCACATTCCAGGATGTCTGGCTCTAGGTGAGTGATCACACCATCATGATTATCTTGGTCATGAAGATCTTTTTTGTACAGTTCTTCTGTGTATTGTTGCCACCTCTTCTTAATATTGTCTCTTTCTGTTAGGTCCAGACCATTTCTGTCCTTCATCGAGCCCACCTTTGCATGAAATGTTCCCTTGGTATCTCTGACTTTCTTGAAGATATCTCTAGTCTTTCTCATTCTGTTGTTTTCCTCTATTTCTTTGCATTGATCGCTGAGGAAGGCTTTCTTATCTCTCCTTGCTATTCTTTGGAACTCTGCATTCAGATGCTTATATTGTTCCTTTTCTCCTTTACTTTTCACTTCTCTTCTTTTCAAAGCTATATGTAAGGCCTCCGCAGACAGCCATTTTGCTTTTTTGCATTTCTTTTCCATGGAGATGTTCTTGATCCCTGTCTAGTGTACAATGTCATAAACCCCCATCCATAGTTCATCAGGCACTCTATCAGATCTAGTCCCTTAAATCTATTTCTCACTTCCACTGTATAATCAATCATAAGGAATTTGATTTAGGTCATACCTGAATGGTCTAGTGGTTTTCCCTACTTTCTTTAATTTAAGTCTGAATTTGGCAATAAGGAGTTCATGATCTGAGGCACAGTCAGTTCCTGGTCTTGTTTTTGCTGTCTGTTTAGAGCTTCTCTATCTTTGGCTGCAAAGAATATAATCAATCTGATTTCAGTGTTGACCATCTGGTGATGTCCACGTGTAGAGTCTTCTCTTGTGTTGTTGGAAGAGGGTGTTTTTTTTCTATGACCAGTGTGTTCTCTTGGCAAAACTCTATAAGTCTTTGCCCTGCTTCATTCTGTACTGCAAGGCCAAATTTGCCTGTTGCCCCAGGTGTTTCTTGACTTCCTGCTTTTGCATTCCAGGCCCCTATAATGAAAAGGACATCTTTTTTTGGGTGTTAGTCTAGAAGGTCTTGTAGGTCTTCATAGAACCATTCAACTTCAGCTTTTTCAGCATTACTAGTTGGGGCATAGACTTAGATTACTGTGATATTGAATGGTTTGCCTTGGAAATGAACAGAGATCATTCTGTCATCGTTGAGATTGCATCCAAGTACTGCATGTCAGACTCTTTTGTTGACCATGGTGGCTACTCCATTTCTTCTAAGGGATTCCTGCCCACATTCATAGATATAATGACCATCTGAATTTAATTCACCCATTTCAGTCCATTTTAGTTTGCTGATTCCTAGAATGTCAACATTCACTCTTGCCATCTCCCGTTTGACCACTTCCAATTTGCCTTGATTCATGGACCTAACATTCCAGGTTCTTATGCAATATAGCTCTTAACAGCATCAGACCTTACTTCTATCACCAGTCACATCCACAATTGGGTATTGTTTTTGCTTTGGCTCCATCCCTTCATTCTTTCTGGAGTTATTTCTCCACTGATCTCCAGTAGCATATTGGGCACCTAATGACCTGGGGAGTTCCTCTTTCAGTATCCTATCATTTTGCCTTTTCATACTATTCATAGAGTGGCTAAAGGCATTGATAAATTAAAATTGCCTTATAATTTTCACATACCTGTTCTTGGACTACCCTCTGGATCTACAAAGAAAGCATTTCTGTGAAATGGCTACATATATTTAAAACAGTTCTCATTCTTTACCATGTTTTCTCTTGTCCTGGCTAAGTCAAGAATCTTCAAATGCTTAAACATTTTGAGATACTGATTTTAGAATGGCGACCCTCCAAAAGCGTCATACACCTGCCTGCAGTATATTTTGAAAGGTACTTCTGCTCTATTAGTCAAAACATTCATGGATTTTAATATGTAAACACATATATCTAGAGGGTCTAGTGTGTGTGTGTGTGTGTGTGTATGCTCAGTTACTCAGTTGTGTTCAACTCATTGTGACACAGTGGACTGTAGTCCACCAGGTTCCTCTGCCCATAGAATTTTCCAGGTAAGAATACAGCAGCAGGTTGCAATTTTCTACGCAGGTGATCTTCCTGACCCAGGGATTGAATCCACGTCCGTTGCATCTCCTGAATTGGCGGGTGGATTCTTTTACTACTGTACTACCTCAGGGTCTATTGGTGATTAGCAAATGTCTACATTTACAGAGTGTTCCAACAATCTATTCCTACATTTTAAATATAAGATTTATTGAGATATAATTCATATATAAAATTCATTCTTATGCAGTACAGTGGTTTTGAGAATATGTGTGGAATTGTGCAACCTTAACAAATATCTAATTTTAGAAAAATGCTATCACTACATGAAGAAGCAGCACACACGAGTAATTCCTTCTGTCACCCATCTTCTGGGAAATATACTTTCTGTCTTTATGGATTTGCCTATTCTGAGCTTTTATATCAGTGAAATCATTTAGTATGTAGTATATTTTGTCTTCCTTCTTTCACTTAGCATGTTTTAAGGTGTATCAATGCCATGCCCTGTATCAGTACTTAATTCCTTTTATTGAACAATATTAAATTGTATGACTATTACAACTTCAATTTCAAATATTTTGGACGAGCTTACACATGTGAAATTATAACCACAATCAAAAAGGTAAACATATCTGCCCACAACCAAAACCTAACACCCTTCTTCTGTAAACTAAGGGAGACATAGGTCTGCTATCACCATAGACTATTTTTTATTTTCTAGACTTTAATATAGATAGAATCATACAGTATATACTGCTTTTCATCTGTTTTTAACTCAACATAATTATTTGATACCAATCTGTATCATTGTGCTTATTAATATTATATTTGTTTTTATTGCTTAATAGTGTTCTAATTTTTGTATGCACAACAGTTTGTTAATATATCCATCCATTTATGGACATGTGCATTAGCTGTAGTTTTGAAATATTATAATAAAAATATTTATGTACAATTCATCATGTAACATAGGTGTTATTTTCTCTTATGTAAATAACCAGATGTGGAATGGATAAATCATACGGTAAATGCATATTTATGTATTTTTTAAGCAGGCTTTAATTTTGAGTTAATTGTAGTTTCTCATGTAGTTGAAAGCAACATTAAGAGGTTGTGCACATCCATTATTTAGTTTCTTGAGAAACTATATTACAGTGAGAACCAGGATATTGACATTGATATAATTAAGACAAAATATTTCAGTCACTACGGGTATACCTTATTTTGTCATTTAATAGACACACATAGCTATCTCTGACATTGAAAAACATTTATTTGTTTTTATATACTGTATACACTGTTTATTATTCGCTGGTATAATTTTGCTTAATATTTAAATAAATTTCAAATGTGTGTAAGAAATATTTTCTATTTATAATATTTTACATTCAGACCAGCAGAATTCAAGAGTTGCAGTTTCTAGATGTTTTCAACAACACTGGCATGGATAGTTATTTTAAATTTTGCCATGTTGCTTCCGCCACTGCTGCTGCTGAGTCACTTCAGTCGTGTCCAACTCTGTGCGACCCCATAGACAGCAGCCCACCAGGTTCCTCTGTCCCTGGGATTCTCCAGGCAGGAATACTGAAGTGGGTTGCCATTTCCTTCTCCAATGCATGCATGCATGCTAAGTCGCTTCAGTCATGTCTGACTCTGTGTGACCCCATGGACAGCAGGCCACCAGGCTCCCCTGTCCATGGGATTCTCTAGGCAAGAATATAGAAGCTGGTTGCCGTTTCCTTCTCCCTTTGCTATGTTAGTAGGTATATGATATCAGTTTACTATGGTTTTTAAATTAATTAATTTATTTTAATTGGATTATTGTAGTTTTAATTACAGAATCACTCAAACATTTTATAAACGTAGATTTATTTATTTAAAAGAAATGCCAGATTAATAGTAGCTATTGTTTTAATTTCTGAGTTGCATTTTGTTTGATTTGTATCCCAGCTGCTGCTTTGTATTGTTGGCACTCAATGTCTTTTTAATATAAATATTCTACTGAGTACAAAATGGTATTTAATTGTGATCTTAATTTACATTTCCTAATGACTAATGATCTTGAAAAATTTTTAATGAGCTTATTAACTATTCTTACAGTGAATTTAAATTTGCTCTACTCAAATGTTTTGTCAAAATTTTAATAGTCTTATTTTTTGTTTTATTAGTGACTTCTAAAAGTTTTCTACATATTCTAGATACAAATTCCTAATGAGATATATGGTTTGTAAATGTTTCCTTCCAGTATTATCATTTCATTCTGTTAATGGTATCTTTTGAAGCACAACAATCTTTTATTTGATGAAGTGCAATTCATTTTTTATCTCTTCATTTTATGTATTATGCTTTTGGTATCCTCTCAAAGAAAATTATGATGATGGTTGGAATATAGCTTCATTCAGTCACTTAGTAAGTTTTCTTTTTTAATAATAAAATTATACCAAACCCAATTTGTTAAAATTTATACCTAAGGAATAAATTTGTTGTTGCTATTTAGTCAGATTCCCATGGACTATAGCACGCCAGGCTCCTTTGTCCTCCAAAGTCTCCCACAGTTTGCTCAAACTCATGTCCATTGAGTTGGTGATGCTATCTAACCATCTCATTCTCTGCCACCCCGTTCTCCTTTTGCTTTCAGTCTTTCTCAGCATTAGGGTCTTTTTCAATGAATTGATTCTTCACATCAGGTGGCCAAAATATTGGAGCTTCAGCTTTAGCATCATTCCTTCTAATGAATATTCAGGGTGGATTTTCTTTAGGATTGACTGGATTTGATCTCCTTGCAGTCCAGGGGACTCTCAAGAGGCTTTGAGATACTCAATTTGAAAGCACCATAATTTGAAAGCATCAGTACTTCAGCACTCAGCCTACTTTAAGGTCCAAATCTCAACTCCATACACAACTACTAGAAAAACTATAGCTTTGACTAGACAGACCTTTGTTGGCAAAGTAATATCTCTGCTTTTTAATAAAATGTCTAGGTTGGTCATAACTTTTCTTCCAAAGAGCAAGAGTGTTTTAATTTCATGGCTGCAGTCACCATCTGCAGTGATTTTGGAGCCCCAAAAAATAAAGTCTGTCACTATTTCCACTGTTTCCCCATCTATTTGACATGAAGTGATGGGACCAGATGCTATGAGCTTAGTTTTCTGAATGTTGAGTTTTAAGCCAACTTTTTCACTTTCCTCTTTCACTTTCATTAAGATGTTCTTTAGTTCTTTGCTTTCTGCCATAAGGGTGTTGTCATCTGCATATCTGATCTATTGACATTTCTCCCAGCAATCTTTATTCCAGCTTGTGCTTTGTCCAGCCCAGTGTTTCTCATGATGTACTCTGCATATAAGTTAAAAAAGCAAGATGACAATATGCAGCCTTTATGTACTCCTTTTCCTATTTGGAACCAGTCTGTTGTTCCATGTCCAGTTCTAACTATTGCTTCTTGACCTGCATACAGATTTCTCAAGAGGCAGGTCAGGTGGTCTGGTATTCCCATCTCCATCTCTTTCAGAATTTTCCACAGTTTGTTGTGATCCATGCAGTCAAAGCCTTTGGCATAGTCAATAAAGCAGAAATAGATGTTTTTCTGGAACTCTCTTGTTATTTTGCTGGTCCAATGGATGTTGGCAATTTGATCTCTGCTTCCTCTGCCTTTTCTAAACTCAGCTTGAACATCTGGAAGCTCACCTTTCTCATACTGTTGAAGCCTGGCTTGGAGAATTTTGAGCATTACTTTACTAGCGTGTGAGATGAATGCAATTGTGCGGTAGTTTGAGAATTCTTTGGCTTTGCCTTTGGGATTGGAATGAAAACTGACCTTTCCCAGTGCAATTGACAAATTCCTGGAGTTTCAATATGTACTAACCGGAAAGTTAAAAGCTCCAGAAGAATGTCACTTTAATCCATCTCTAAAGTTTTGTTCATTTTACCTCTAGGACTTCTATCAGGTTCATACATAGAACTTTGAAGAACTCACCCCTCTCCACACACATGGTTCCTTCAGGGAGCTAGGAAAAGCAGACAATCTGAAATAGTACTTCAAAATGCTGCTAACATTCTAGTCTTCTTAACAAGGCCTATCCTAAAAGGAAAATATTTTACCATAGTCTAAGCATTCTGGGGAAGGGAAAATACCCAACTTCAGCCCACTGTACCTTTTCACATGGAAGAAAAGAAATATCAAACTCCAGCCCCTGTAGACTTCCTTGCTCACCCAAGAAAGGGAAGTGCAAACTAAGAAGCAATTCAGCAGGTCACAGGATCATTAAAAGGCTGAACCCTAATAACAGAGTGTGCATCCCTTCCACGATACCTTACCACCATATCACTAGGGCTATTGTATTAAAACAAAAAAGTATGCCTAAAGGACATGCTCATTTTTTATTTATTTAAGAAGGAGCCTCTAGGCAAGCCAAAGACAACAGGGGAAATTAAAACAAGAACACAGGAGGAAATGTTAGCCTTAGACAACTTCAGGTATAGCCAACAATAGACCCAGTCAAACTCCTAACCAGATAAACCTTCACACAAAGGCCTATTTACCACAGCTGTGCATTCAAAAAAAAAAAAAAAAGCAAAGCATTCTACAAAACAAAAAGAACAACTTGGAGAGTAGAGCAAGCCTCACAACCAGAGCAGTCGGAGGTCACGTTTCAGACTGGTGGTTTAAAAAGATCAGTCGGCTAAGGGCTTCTGATGGAAAAAGTATGAAATATACAAGAATAGAGGGGTAATGTAAACAAAGAGAAACTCTTAAGAAACCATAAAGAAATATTCTAGAAATCAAAAGCACTGGAAAACAAATGAAGAAAGCCTTTGATGGGCTCAAATACTTGCCAAGATACAACCAAGGAAAGAATAAGTGAGCAGATAGAAATGTCAGTAGAAATTTCCAAAACTGAACTTCAAAGAGGAAAAAGAATAAAAAGGCAGAGTAGAATACTGTAACAATGAAGGACAATTATAAAAAATATAGCACATTTGTAATGGAAATATCAGAATGAAAGAAAAGAGAGAAAACAGAAAAAAATATTTGAAATAATAATGAATGAGAAGCTTTCAAAATTAATGATAGATATCAAACCATAGATCCAGAAATTAGAGAAGACCAAGTGGGATATATATATGTATATATATATATATATATACATACACACACACACACACACATATCATTTCCAATCTTAAAAGAAAGAAATCAAAGACAAATAAGAAACTTTGAAAGAAGCTAGGGGATGAAGGGATAAATAAATAACCTGTACTGGAGCAAGGATGAGAATGATGTTGAACTCCTCAGAAATCATGCAAACATAGAGATAAAATATTTGAGATGTTTAGAGGTTAAAAAAAAATACGCAATAACTTAGAATTTTTATCAAGTGAATTATCCTTAAAAAGTGAAGGACAAATAAAAAATTTCTCAAGCAAAAATTGAAGAAATCTTTCACCAATAGATCTGCCTTGCAAGAAATAGTGAAGAAAATGTTCTTCAGAAAGAAGAAAAATGATACAGGTGAGAATTTAGATCTTTATAAAAAAGAAAATTACATAATGAATAAAGATTACTTAAAACATTTTATATTTTTATTAATTAATCTATCGGATACCAGTTCATCCAAAACAATCACAGCAGCTATGTATTCAGTCATTATAACTTATGGGTAAGTGAATGAAGAATGCATTAACTGGTGTGATTCAGGTAGTGTGTGGGTGCTCAGTCATGTTTGACTCTTTGCAAACCCGTGGACTTTAGCCCACCAGGTTCCCCTGTCCATGGAATTTTTCAGGCAAGAATACTGAAGTAGGTTGTCATTTCCTACTGAGGGGATTTCTCACAACTCAGGGATCAAACCTGTCTCTTGCATTGGGAGGCTGGTTCTTTACCACTGATCTCTTTCACCTGGGAAACCGTTGTAATTCACGGGAGGGAGGAATTGCGTAATACTCTGTTACGAGTTACTTTGCCGACTAAGGTCCGTCTAGTCAAGGCTATGGTTTTTCCAGTAGTCATGTATGGATGTGAGAGTTGGACTGTGAAGAAGGCTGAGCGCCGAAGAATTGATGCTTTTGAACTATGGTGTTGGAGAAGACTCTTGAGAGTCCCTTGGACTGCAAGGAGATCCAACCAGTCCATTCTGAAGATCAACCCTGGGATTTCTTTGGAAGGAATGATGCTAAAACTGAAACTCCAGTACTTTGGCCACCTCATGAGAAGAGTTGACTCATTGGAAAAGACTCTGATGCTGAGAGGGATTGTGGGCAGGAGGAGAAGGGGACGACCCAGGAGGATATGGCTGGATGGCATCACCAACTCGATGGACGTGAGTCTGAGTGAACTCCGGGAGATGGTGATGGACAGGGAGGCCTGGCGTGCTGTGATTCATGGGGTCGCAAAGAGTCGCAGAAGACTGAGTGACTGAACTGAACTGAACTGTTACAAGCAACAATCTATTCTGCATCTTAAGTAATTAAGTAAATAAGTGAAGTCGCTCAGTCTGTGTCCGACTCTTTGTGACCCTATGGACTGTAGCCTACCAGGCTCCTCTGTACATGGGATTTTCCAGGCAATAGTACTGGGGTGGATTGCCGTTTGCTTCTCCAGCGGATCTTCCCGACCCACGGACCCAACCCGGGTCTCCCGCATTGTAGACAGACGCTTTACAGTCTGAGCCACCAGGGAAGTCACCAGGAAGTCTCTCCTGCATCTTAGTAATATCTAAATTTTTACCAATACCCTTTGAAGTCCTGTTAGAATGAACATTATTCCTGTGTTGTTCAGAATTCTTGTAAATATGGACCTGCATTCCCAAATGAGTTCTGTAATTGACCTGTTATTAACACAGGCTCACCATGTTTTAGGGTATCTGCTGCCTCCCTGTACTTTCATAAAGCTGTTGGATATACCAGATCGCTACCTCTTCACAGTGGTGACTCAAATTCTGTGGCTAACTCCAAAATGAAAAAATAACAACTTTGACATAATTTGTGTTTCTAATCTCTGGCAAAAACACATATTGTGCCAGAGACAAATTGACCGTTTTGTTTTTTAATGATAGCTGGCTTGGATCTGACAAAAGTGGCTAAACCTTATTTAACAGAGAAATTTCACTACCAGCTGTTTCTTTTATCTATAAATTAGATACTTATAAAATTAATTTTGAAAAACTAAAGCTATATAAAGAACTGTAATAAGTTTGAGATATATCTGCTTTGTTATCATTGCTTTTGTGTTTTGGAATGAACTAAAAATTGGAGACAGGAGGAGAAGGGGATGGCAGAAGATGAAATGGTTGGATGGCATCACCGACTCAACAGACATGAGTTTGAGCAAGATTTGGGAGTTGGTGATAGACAGGGAATCATGGCGTGCTGCAGTCCATGGGGTTGCAAAGAGTCAGACACAACTGAGCAACTGAACTGAACTGAAAAAGTGGGCAAATAACTATATATCAAGTTGGCTTTCTTTTAAAAATTTAGATTTTGATCTTGTTAAAGAAGCCTAAAAAAATTATCATTTATATTAACAAAGTTCCCGTTCAGTTTCTAAATAGCATTTATTTTATATCCTAAAAAATTAAATAATGCTTTAAGTCATAAAACTTTATGTTTATTTGGAGGCAATAATTTTGGCTCCGTGAGGAAAACCTTTCTCAATACTCAGACATATTTTCAGAAATGAGCAAGTTAAAGTCACAAATTCACACATCATCATCATTATCAGAAAGGCTGTAAAAATCATAGATTGGTGAGATGTTTCTTCCCAAACCAGTAATCTACCAGAATATATATAATATTTTAACACTAAAATTCAGTCTACTTTTGTATAAAAAATACTGTGATTGAAATCCACTGAAGTTTCTCTAAGCCATAATCCACAGCACATTTCCTCTGACTCTCACTGACCTTCAGTGACATTGAACTATATTCTGCTTACCAAAACCTGGAAAACTCACCACAACACCATGGTTTTGCCACTGCTGGCTTTTTCTACTTGTGTGTGTGTGTGTGTGTGTGTGTGTGTGTGTGTGTGTGGTTTTTTTAAACCATTTCCATAACACATGCAGCTATTGGAAATGATTTATTTTTTATCAAATTACTTCCCTGCTATAAGTCTCATCAAATTTTCCATTTCATATAGATGTCTTGTCTGTATCCCCCATTCTATGAAAATAATCTACCAAATAATAGATGTTCAATAAATCATTTTAGACTGAGTAACATTTTTATATCTTTCCCTGGTCCCTAAACATTTTTTTCACTTTACCTTGTAGTCTCCAGTCCTCTCTGGAATGGTAAATACTCACTTAAAACAACAGCAATAACAAAACCAACAAAATAACAAAATTTGTTTTGTATCTCAAGGGACATTTTCTGTTCTGCTCTAAGACTAGACATTTTTGGAGATAAAGAAGCCTTATTTTATATTCCATTCCTTTGAGAAATCCTGGGCTTTGTTCAAAAATGATATATTTCATTTTTTTCTGCATGTAATTTTATCATACTGTAGAGTCTAGATTGAGTTCCTGAAATTCTCAGTTATTCCACACGGGCCTAATTCCATTACATTTTTGGCCCATGTCAATTAATTTTCTTTTCTCAGATAATAAATTTAGACTTCTATTCCTCTTCTGAGCAGTTAGACATTTTCAGTAAGGAACATTCTATTAAAATGAAGTGACAAATTTCTCTGTAGCACACAAATTTTTTAAGGCTACTTGATCTGATAATATAGTTCATAGTAGTTTCTTCTCAAATAATACATGTACACAAAAGACATTAAATCTGTGCATTTACAAACTACACATAATTTAAGAGTGATGTCATTGCTTCACAAATATATCTAAGTTTTAAGATGACTGATTAAATTCTGTTTAAAATTTTACGCATAAGTGAGATATATAATCACATTTTATATTCCTCTGTGCAGGATCTAGTTTTCTAAATCATACCCCATTGTCACGAGCATGTTCATCTTCCATACAGAACACAGTGACTGAAAATAAGATCAAGTCTGCACATTTTGTGATATAAATTTTTGAGATTACTGCAGTTGGTACTATATATCTCTCCTGTAGTAGCGCCTCTAAATCTTGCTGTTTTTACCACTTTTGTGCTTGCAAGATTTATGTTACTCTATACTTTGTTTATATTCAGCAGCTAAGTATTATTTGTCCTGTTATCATGACTTATCCTGTAATTTACTTTAAAATGCCAGTAAGGTTTTAAGCATAGTTACAGTACAATTTTGCTGCATAATAACCCAGAATGAGAAAAAATTTTAATTTGCATATACCCACAGACATACACATGTTCTTCAAATGAGTAAAGTTAGGCAGTCTTTTATAATAGATTCTTCATTAACTTTGACTTGAAATTTGTAAATAGAATTTAATTCTAATTCTTATAAGATTAGATAAAAATATATTTACAGTTCTCAACCTTATCCATTCATTGTTTTAGTTTCCTTCTAATTCCTAATTATTACAATAGAAATATTGTATCTTTTTCCTTTAAAATGTGGGTATTGTAATAAACAGTAAGTAAAGGAAATTAGTACATTTTGAAAATTGTTAATTTTTGCTATTCTATTCCTTAAAATGCTCTTCATAATAAGTAATTTTCACACAAAATTGTATAATATGAAATGAAGAAGTTTGTCCATTTTTTAAAATGTTCAAAAATATATGGAACAAAGTATAATGCACCATGACTTTATACAAGTCCTTTCTAATAGAGTTGTGTTTACTAACTCATAATTTAACAGTGTACTTCTTTTTCTTTCAGTTTGTCATTTGTAAATTGAAGCTGTTGATCTATGGGATTTCTAAGATTTCTTCTACCTTGCATTTTCATGTTAAATTTAATTAAATTAAGAAATATGTTGAAATGAGGATTTTAACTAGATTCGAGCTTAAGTCTGGAATTTCTACACAATCATTTAAAATGGGAATAAAAATATGGGAGAAGCTGTAAAATCTAGGAAAGTGTGTAAAGAAAAAAAAGGTGAAAAAAGTTTGGGCAAGAGCCAAGAACTTTAGACATAGAATGAATAAGGATTTAAATAAGAATAACAGAGACTGGTATGAGAGAAATCAAACCAACTGCATAGTACAATATGCAGAAAGTCTGTGGAACTCTAAATATCAAAGTTGACCTTCTCCAAGCGGGCAGAATGAGAATCATAGCAAGGTAAGTCATGGGAAAGATTTTACACCTGTATATACAGATTTTACTTTGGTACCACAGAAAATCACTTCCTTTAAATTGTATTCCTTCTAGAAAGGAATAAGTTTAATATTTATGACAAAGTGTAAACTTATTAGCAAAATTAGCTGCTGCTGCTGCTGCTAAGTCACTTCAGTCATGTCCAACTCTGTGCAACCCCATAGACGGCAGCCCACTAGGCTCCCCCATCCCTGGGATTCTCCAGGCAAGAACACTGGAGTGGGTTGCCATTTCCTTCTCCAGCAACATTAGCTATTGTTTATGAATTCACATTTGTTTATAGAATCACAGGATAGGTAGTTGTTTAAATCTTGTTTTAATCATGAAATACTCAAATGTAGATTTATGACTATTTGTTGATATTTTCTGGTCTTTCCATGTGGCAGTTCTGTTAAATCATCTACTTGCCAATGCAGGAGACATAAGAGATGTGGGTTTGATCCTTGGACTAAGAAGATCCCCTGGAGGAGGGCATGACAATCCAATCCAGTATTCTTACCTGGAGAATCCCACGGACAGAGGAACCTGGTGAGCTGCAGGTCATAGGGTCGCAAAGAGTCAAACATTACTAAAGCAACTTAGACACACACCCATTGATATTTTCTAAAATGCTAGCCAAAATAACAATATAAAAATGATCACATTCATTGCTGTGACATTTGTTGATTGTAGTTAATAGTGTTGGGAAATTTCCCTAAATATTAGGATTAGATTTCCTCTTTTAGTTTAATGAAATCATAATTGGGAAATGTCTTTAAAGACATACAGGATATACTTTCAACAAATTATATAACATTTGTTAATTCATAATCATATTTCAAAGACTCCCCATGTGAACTCCAAAGGTTTGCATGTTCATCTTGTGATTCAAGGAACTACTGTCTGCCTGAATGAGAGAAGATAGGAAAGAGTATTTTAAGTTAATCACTTCAACTATATGTGTAAAACAGTATTCATGAAGAAATAACATTGCATTTATACTAGAATTTATATTTCTCAAAATACAAACCTTGAATTTTGAAATAAACAAGGCTTGAGTTAAATCCAAGAGTTATCTATGCCTCCATATTTCATAAAGAAAAAAGAAAAGCTTCCAAGATGGTTCAATATCTCTGATAATGAAAGAATTAACTCAGTGAACAGATGTACAGGATTCTTCATCCCCTGTATGAATTATTTTGATCTTTGTCTCTTAGCATCAGTTCATCTCTTTAAGACTAATAAGTAGTAGATATAAGGTGAACAGGACTTCCCTGGTGACTCAGTGGTTAAGAATCCCCCTGCAATGCAGGAGACCCAGGTCAATCCCTGGGTCAGGAAGATCCCCTGGACAAGGGCATGGCAACCCATGCCAGTATTCTTGCCGGGAAAATCCCATGGGCCGGGGAGTCTGGAAGGCTACAGTCCATAGGATCACAAAGAGTCAGACAAGTCAGTTTATCATTCTCTGATGATGTTTTTCAATGCCAGTTACCTGAGGAGAATTAATTTCTTAGAAATAGTTATTCCCAAGAATGGCTCGTTATTCTTAGAACTATGTGGCAGCCAATAGTTCATTTATTGATGGACAAATGAATGCTAGATAAGAAAGGAAAAAAATAGGAAAAATAAATGCTCAAACAACTTTCCCCATAAAAAGCAAATACCAGTAATTTCAGACATATATGGAAAGGTCTCAAGCCTCAAAATCGTCTGAAACATTTATACTATATACAACTCAAAGGGAAAAGTTGCAGTCAATAAAATATGAGAAATTTTAGTAAGTACAATAAATATTATTCAATACCTACTATTTGTAGGATACTATATTAAGCCGTAAAATTGACATACAGGCTATAAAATGTGAAGATTCACATGCTCTGTGTTCATCTGATCTTAGTGGGCTCCAACACCCAGTTTCTCCTGCCATGACTCTTCTGATTGTGTTTTGCTGGTGGGAAAAGAAAGAGAGGTTGAAATATTTCTCCCACATCTTTCCCTATGTCAAAGACAAAGATCTGCTATTTGCTGCCTTCTTCCACAATGATTCTTTTTTTCCTGCAGTTGTTCTCAATGCCTTTTTCTTTCTCTGGATTTTTCTAACATCATTTTCTTCCCTTGCCCTGTCATACCTATGGAGCTTTCCTCCCGCTCCTTATTGAGTGTTTCATCATCCTTTTCTATACCCTAACTCCTACTCATACCTCAGTAAAAATTCATTCCTTAAAATTTCCTCCCAATCCAAGGTGATTGTACCATCTACCTCTTACTGGAACTGTACTAAATATAACACAATTCAAAAATATTTGTGAAGAGCATACTTGACAAATTATACTTAATATTAAGAGTTTGTTGAGGAGAGAAAAATTTTTTATAAGATGTGGGATGGAGTGGTATTCATTAAGTGACATATCAACTGGGCCTGATTGCGACTTGGATTGGATTTCAACAGCTATTGAAAATTATTTTAACTTCTTCAGGAGGATAATATGTGATTATTGATTACACTAAATGTCCCTTGAATAGATCATTATAATTTTTCTATATGCTTAAGTTGAAATAAGTAATGGAGAATAAAATTCATGCAGTCATTACGCATGATGACAAGCAGAACATTTTCAGTAAACTAACAAACTTAGCTGTGTCCTTCCCAGCCACAAATCCTTTGTATTCACCCTTTATGCAACTTTACTCCAGCATTTATGATAATCTTTTTCTTGCAGTTATGTGCAGTTTCTATACAGAATATGATTTAGTATTGTTTGGTATTGGAATTTACATTTGCTTACATTTTCTATTGTATGTCATTCTTTGTTGAACGTTCTCAGTTTTCAATTTTATTGTTGTATTGTTGTTCAGCTGCTCACTCTCATCTGACACTGCAGCCCCATGGACTGCAGCATGCCAGGCTCCCCTGTTCTTCACTATCTCCCAGAACTTGTTCAAGTTCATGTGCATTGAGTAGGTGATGCCATCCAACCATCTTATACTTTTTCATCTGCAATCTGCCTTCAATCTTTCCCAGCATCGGGATCTTTTCCAATGAGTAGGCTCTTTGCATCAGGTGGCCAACGTATTGGAGCTTCAGCTTCAGAATCAGTTGTTCCAATGAATATTCAGGGTTAATTTCATTTAGGATTGATTGGTTTGATTTCCTTGCTGTCCAGGGGACTCCCAAGAGTCTTCTCCAACTTCACAATTTGAAAACATCAATTCTTCAGCCTTCTTTATGATGCCACTCTCACATCCAGATATGGCTACTGACAAAAATATAGCTTTGACTAGATGGACCTTTAATACGCCGTCTTGGTTTGTCATACCTTTCCCCCCCACAACCCAAAGAGCAAGCATCTTTTAATTTCATGGCTGCAGTCACCATCTGCAGTGATTTTGGAGCTCAAGAAAATAAAATCTGTCACTGTTTCCATTTTTTCCCCATCTCTTTGCCATGAAGTAATGGGACTGGATTCCATGATCTTAGTTTTTTGAATGTTGACTTTTAAGCCAAGTTTTTCACTCTGTTCTTTCATATTCATCAAGATGCTTTCTAGTTCTTCGTTTTCTGCCATAAGCATGGTGACCTCTGCATATCTGAGGTTATTGATATTTATGCTGGCAATCTTGATTCCAGCTTGTGCTTCATCCAGTCCAGCATTTCTCATGATGTACTCTGCATATAAGTTAAATAAGCAGGTTGACAATATACAGCCTTGATGTACACCTTTCCCAATTTGGAACCAGTTTGTTGTTCCATGTCCAGATCTAACTGTTGCTTCCTGACCTGCCTACAGGTTTTTCAGGATGCAGGTGAGGTTGTCTAGTATTCCTGTCTCTTTAAGAATTTTCCACAATTTGTCGTGATCCACACAGTAAAAGGCTTTGGCACAGTCAAAGAAGCAGAAATATATATTTTTCTAGAATTCTCTTGCTTTTTCTACGACCCAATGGATGTTGACAATTTGATCTTTTGTTCCTCTGCCTTTTCTAATCCAGCTTGTATATCTGAAATTCTCAGTTCACATACTGTTGAAGCCTAGCCTGAAGGATTTTGAGTATTATCTTGCTAGCATGTGAAATGAGTGCAATTGTACAGTAGTTTGAACATTTTTTGGCATTGTCCTTGTTTGGGATTGTAATGAAAACTGATCTTTTTATTGTTATAGCTATCTTTATTCCCAAATTTTGTTATTAATAGTAGTCTGTGGTTCATATTATATATGAATATATATATATATATATATTTATTCAGATAGATGTATAGCTAGAGATGAAACTACTTTCTTGGAGAGTATTTACTTTTTAAATTTGTGACCTTTAAATATAGTAGATGTGGATGATATCCAGATATTCCACATCTTCACCATTATCTGGTATTGTCAGACATTTTAGTATTTGCGAACTAATAAAACATTATGATACTTGGCCCAACACAGTTCTGCTTTTATAAATACTCTGTATTCTTGAAATAGAATATATTGAATGCTTGCTGTAAATACTGAGATGCCTATCTTCACCATTTGATCTGAATCAGATGTGATGCAGATATAAATCAAGGGAAAACTCTTGTTTATACAGAATTATATCTAAAGAATCATATCTAAAGAATCATAAATGTGAAATGAAAAAAAGAATATCTAAAGAATCATAAATGTTAAATGAAAAAAGGCAGATATAAAGGAAGGAACTCAATAAATATCCATCTTCATTAATATAAAATTGCTGAAACACTCTTTGTTTTAAAAGATTTACTCATTTACTTAAAAAAAAAAAAATTTTGGCTGCGCCAGGTCTTCTTTGCTCTGCATGTGGGCTTTCTTTAGTTTGGAGAGCCAGGGCTACTCTTCACTGTGGTGCATGGGCTTGACCACTCACCAGCTCTCACTTGTGGGATCTTCTCAGGCTGGGGATGGAACTCATGTCCCCTGCATTGGCAGGCAGATTCTTAACCACTAGACCACCAGAAAAGCCCTGAAGCACTCTCTTAAATTTTATTTGTATGTATATATGGAGGGAAATATTTTACGTAGGTTGAAGTCTGTTACAAATAATAGATGAATATTTTAAAATATGCAATCTAAATATTTAAACTTTAAATACAACAAAGGCTTGTATTGCTTATCAATTTTGAGTTTATTTTGAATGTAAATTTCTTACCAAACCTACTTTTATTCATAATTGATATATATTTTTGGTAATTAAGGTTTAGTTACAATCAGTGGTCATAGCTGTATTCAAGATATGAGTGCCACTCACTGATGTTTCTCTACTTCTCTATTCTGAAAATTGAGTTGCAGTAGTAGGAAAATAGAAACAAGCTGAGGTGTTTAGAAAACAAAAAAATGTATTCATTAATGTCACCACTTATAAATGATTCAATGTACATTATGCAACAGATCTTATTATTTTCCCCTAAATACAAAAAGCAAAGAGTCGGACACGACTGAGTAACTGAACTGAACTGAACTGAAATATAAAAAACACCTCACTCATTACAGAGTCATGTGTCTGCAGGTATGAGGTTATGTGTATGTGCCTGATAATTTTTAAATTAATTTAATTTATATTCAGTAGTGTAAAGGGTTTCTTTGCCACCATCCAGATAGACTCTTGCTTTTATACATAAAACAAGCCACATAAATTTTCATCTATAACAGAGAAAAAAGCTCTGTTAGTAAATGCTAAGTGAATGAACTCATATTCCAAAATCATCCTCATTCTTCAGCTTTCACCTGCCCTTCCCTCATCTGTGGAAGTCACAGGCTGCTCTGATTCTGCCTCACCCCTCTCTACAGGCAAGTCCTTGTACACAGACAGCAGCTGTGCTTGGTGACCTATAGGAGCTGTCTCTTGCTTCCCACAATCATCCTGGGGTCAGTATCTCCAGTTTCCACTGTGGTGAACATACTCCTCTGCCTTTGGTGCATTGTCCCATTACCTGCAGCCCCAGAGTCACTCATTCTAAGACAGGTGGGCTGGAGCTGGAGGAGCTGGAGGAGGCACTGGAGCTATTCCAATGGCAAAACTACCACTTGGTTTCTGCCTAATTTCTGATGGCTAGGCAGAAACTAAATGGAAGGTTTTTTGTTTTGTTTTTGTTTTTTCTTCTGATAAATCTGCAGAAAGTATTTTTATTAACACTTGTCATTTTATTCATTTCCAAGTGAGACAGCCACATTCCCCAGTCCCTCTACTGAGCACACACCCTCAGGGGACTGCTGCACCTCACCATACAGGATAACTCAGCTGACCTAGCGGGAAGTGTCAGCCTGACATTTCTAGAGTCATTATTGTCATAACAAGAATGGATCCCAAAGTTATAGTGTTCTTCTCATTCAATCCTTGAACAACTATTAACTAGGCATCATGCATGTTCTTGACCTTTTGCTAAATCTGGACCTATGCCCTTAATCAGAATAGCCAAAGCACCTTTGCTGCATTGCTTCAGTCGTGTCCGACTCTGTGCAATCCCAGAGATGGCAGCCCATGAGGCTCCTCTGTCCCTGGGATTCTCCAGGCAAGAACACTGGAGTGGGTTGCCATTTCCTTCTCCAATGCGTGAATATGAAAAGTGAAAGTGAAGTCTCTCAGTCGTGTCCGACTCCTAGCGACCCCATGGACTGCAGCCTACCAGCCTCCTCCGTCCATGGGATTTTCCAGGCAAGAGTACTGGAATGGGTTCTTTCTGAAAGTTTGTGGTTAGACATAAACAATTAGAAGAATAAACTAAATATTTAATACAGGATTACAGGTTAGTAATAATTGTTACATAGTCTAATCAGGGTGATATGACAATGAAATAGTAATTGGTTGATTAGACAGGCACTCTAAAGAAGAATTGTCTTGAAGCAGTTTCCCCAAAATTGAGCATGAAGGTCCTGTATCAGGGAAAGCAAGCTGAGACAAAGGGCAGTCAAGTCATAAGAGACAAGGACAGTGAAGCAGCAAGGGGCCAGATTAGATCTCAGTGTAAAAGTGTGACGGGACTACTTTGAAGACGTGAGACTACAATGTCATGATCTGAGTTGTACAATAAAAAATCACTTTGGTTGCTTTCTGGAGAAGAGATGAAGAAAGACTAGATAATAGCAGCAGACAGATGTTTAAAAAGTATTTAGTGTCTCTAAAGTGAAAGGTCCCACTTCACATAAGAAATGATAAACAGATGTTTTGTCTAAAGGTGAAGAAAAGCACATTTTCTAATTGACTGGAATGGCATAAATGATGGTATGAATGGAGTAAAGATGGTACAGTTTACAAAATGGAAAGCTTGTGGAATAGAAGCAGAATTGGGAGGATGCCGATTTAGAATTCAGTTTTACTTGTTAAATTTGAGACACCCCTTTGATGTTCAAGGCAGTTGCAAAATTGACTTTTCAAAGAGGAGATACAGTTAGAGATATACATTAGGTGTTGTGTGCCCACATTTTAGCTACAAGGGACAATGTTA
The DNA here is from genome assembly GCF_023091745.1 of Budorcas taxicolor. Lineage (NCBI taxonomy): Eukaryota > Metazoa > Chordata > Mammalia > Artiodactyla > Bovidae > Budorcas > Budorcas taxicolor. The sequence continues at coordinate 47,574,133 of NC_068929.1, read as the reverse complement.
TGAATGTCTGGTAAGCATAAATCAGCACAATCAATCTAGAGGGGAAAAAAATGTATATATGCTTTGTCATCCTGGAATCACTTTCTCCATTCCACCCAGAGCACAGACTGTATAAGAAATTTATTGGGAATGTGATTGTAAAGGCAGAATGAGGAACAGATGCATGAATCAAGGGAAGTCGAATCTGAATATATTATGTTTATTGGATGCTTCAGGATTTGGATGCTTTAGGAATTGGATGCTTTAGGATCACTCACTGAAGTGAAACTAAAGGGAAATATTTATCCATTAGCTCTAGGGGTTCTATTATTCAAGAGTTGCTACATGGGTGTTAACTCATCAATATGTCTGGATGGAATGCATGTGAACATCAAACCAGGTTCCTCTAGCCATACGACATTTTCCAAGAAGTTCCAGGACCAAAAGTGAAGTCTTTCCAGGGCCTGAAGACTGATACTATCAGTTGCATTTTTATAAAGCTGAACAAGTCCACCCTGGTAAATAAGGCCATTCCTGAACAAGAGTTAAGACAGAGAGGATTTGCAGTGGTATAAGAGACATCCAATGAGTGACTAAGCAGAGCGCACAAGAGGCAGCCAAGCTACCCTGTGATGTTGAAATTGCATTCTTATGTGTATATCTGTAAGGAAATTAATGTTTATGTCCTCACCAAACTCATATATTGAAATCTTAATTCCCAAGATGATAATACAGGAGGCGGGACTGTTGGAAGGTGGTTAAGTGATTAGGAATGTGATTAGTACCCTATAAAAGACATGCCAGAGAGACTCTCTGTTCCTAGTCACATGAAGATACAAAAAATTAGAAGTTTTCAACCTGAAAGACAGCTGTCACCAGAAGTCAACCATACCAGCACTCTGATCTTAGATTTATAGCCTCTAGAACAGTGAGGAATAAATTTCTGTTATTTACAAGCCACTCAGTCTACGGTACTTTGGTATAGCAGTCTGAACTGACTATGACAGAAATTCTGGCCCATTTGTAAAAGAATACATTCTCAGTGAGGCTTTCCTGGTGGTTCAGATGGTAAAGAATCTGCTGCAATGCAGGAGCCTTGAGTTCAATCCCTGGGTCGGGAAGATCCCCTGGAGAAGGGAACGGCTACCCAGTTCAGTGTTCTTGCCTGGAGAATTCTATGAACAGAGGAGCCTGGCAGGTTACAGTCCATGGGGCCACAAAGAGTCGGACATAACTGAGCAACTAACACTAACACATTCTCATAGAAGCTATTTTAAAAAATGCCAAAACACTTCAGAAAGGTGAACAGGAATATATTGAATAATGGATAACTTTATTGTGATATTTTCATACAATGCTTGAGTGCTCAGTCATGTCTGATTCTTTACAACCTCATGGACTGGAGCCCATGGGACTCCTCTGTCCATGGAATTTTCCAGGCAAGAATACTGTCGTGCGTTGACATTTCCTATTTCAGGAGATCTTTCCTAACCAGGGATCCAGCCCGCAACTCCTACATCTTCTGCTTTGGCAGGTAGATTCTAAACAGCATTTAAAATAATGGATAAGACATGTTAAAACAGATGGATATCATTAATGTCTAACATGGAACAAAACAAAGCAAGGTATAGGCAGAGATATACATTTTTAACTTTTAAAAATACGTAATCATCCAATTTTGTACAATTATATACAAACTGGAAGATAAATAATTACAGGAATATATTCATTACCAAATTTAAAGCCATGGTTTATTCTATAAATAGAAAAGGGAATTTGATAAAAGTTCCCAGGGGCCTCCAGCTGAATTATTAATTTATGCTTAGCTGAGTGGTTAATATATAAAGGTTCTTTGTTTTTCTTTATGATTTCCATATGTATTGATACTAACAAAATAAAAAGACTAGCCTAAGAACTGGAACTTAATGTTTCTCTGACATGCAGAATTCTACAGTAGTAAAAGTTCTTCGGATATTAGCCGTTAGCTCTGAAGTTTGAAGCATCCTTCTAATTTTTTCTAGTGCTTCCTAGACCTTTTTATCTTGGTGTTTTAAAAGTAAATATGGCTTTCAAGTTGCTTTTTTTAAAGGGATGATTTTTAGACAAATTAGGAATGATAGAGTACAAGTGTATGGCAGAAATCAACAAAAGAATTTTGTTGTCTTAGATAAGTATAACTTATAGTTCAGTTTCAAGAGGCTATTCTGGAAATGGGACTATGTATATACACACACACACACACACACACACACATATATATATATATATATATATATATATATATACACATACACACTCCTCCTTATACACACTCCTCTCTGCAAGGCCCTAAGTAGGTCACTATGCATCACAAATTCAAAATTGGGAAAGAAGTACATCAAGGCTGTATATTGTACTGTGTATATTTAACTTACATGCATAGTACGTCATGTGAAATGCCTGGTTGTATGAAGAACACAAGCTGCAATCAAGTTTGCCAGAAAAAAATACCAATAACCTCAGATATGCAGATAACACCATCTGTACGGCAGAAAGGGAAGAGAAACTAAAGAGCCTCTTGATGAAGGTGAAAGAGGAGAGTGAAAAAGCTGGCTTAAAACTCAACAGTCAAAAAAGTAAGATCATGGCATCCGGTCCTGTCACTTCATGGCAAAAAGATAGGGAACAATGGAAACAGTGACAGACTTTATTTTCTTGGGCTCCAAAACCACTGCAGATGGTGACTGCAGCCATGAAATTAAAAGATGCTTGCTCTTTGGCAAAAAAAAAAAAAGGGTATAACAAACCAAGACAGCATATTAAAAAGCAGAGAAATCACTTTGCCAACAAAGGTCCATCTAGTCAAAGCTATGGTTTTTCTAGTTAGTCATGTATGGATATAAGGGTTGGACTATAAAGAAACCTGAGCACTGAATAATTGATGCTTTTGAACTGTGGTGTTGGAGAAAACTCTTGAGAGTCCCTTGGACTGCAAGGAGATCAAACCAGCGAATCCTACAGGAAATCAGTCATAAATATTCATTGGAAGGGCTGATGCTGCAGCTGAAGCTCCAATACTTTGACCACCTGATGCAAAGAGCTGACTCATTAGGAAAGACCCTGATGCTGGGAAAGATTGAAGGCAGGAGGAGAAACCGATGACAGAGGATGAGATGGTTGGATGGCATCACAAACTCAATGGATATGAGTTTGAGCAAGCTCTGGGAAATGGTGAAGGACACAGAAGCCTGACGTGCTGCAGTCCAAGGGGTGTAAAGAGTCAGACATGACTGAGCGACAACAACAGCAAATGGTAGATGAAAACACATGGTAAAAAGTCATTGCAGGGACACAAGCTTGGGGAACGGCTTTGTAATATATTCAAGTCTTCTGGGTTAAGATGAGTTACTTACTAAGTGCAATCAGTCCTCAGAAGCATGATGTAGGAAAGTGTTGAGCTCTCCACTGCACATAGGTTTTATTCTTTGGGTTAAAAAATGTTGGAAGGATATCATTTGTATTTTCCTTTATTTATCTCCAGTATATCTTATGATCTTCATTCCTATTCCATCCTCTCTTTCTAGAAAAAAAATATGTGATTAGTAGAATATATTAAATATTTGACACTGTATTAAACATTGCTAATGTTTTATCTCAGTATTACACTTGACAGTACTCTGAGTGTAGACAATATTTCTAATACATGAGTCATGAAGAAACTGAAGAATAGAGAGTGTAAACTCTGTTTAGAGTAGCACAATTTTAAATGTTAAAGAAAGGATACAAATTCTGATGTCTGTGACTCTTTATGCTTTTTTAAAAAAATCATTATACTCTACTGTCTCTATGATCTGAGGTGACCATTCCTAATGCATTTCCTAATAAACTATTTATTGCCCAGGAATGTTCTAGGCTTTTTAAATACAGCACAAAAAAATGTTAATAGAAATCTCTGTCCTCATGGAACTAATCCTCTAGTAAGGAAACAATGTAATAATCAAAAATGTAAAATACAGTGTGTAAAATGATAGTAATGCCATGGTAGAAGTCAAGCATGGTTAAGTATCTATTGAGCACAGAGGAATTTAATATTTTAATAAAATAGCATGGAAATTGTCATGCAGACGATGGTATCTGACCAAAGACATCAAGGAGATACAGGGCAAACTGTATCTGTTGCCATGTTCTGTAATAAACAAGAGGCTACTGAACTTGAAAGTGAATGAGAATATGAATGGCCCAAGAGAAGGATAGAAGCTCACAGAGAAATTGGAGAGTTCATACAATGCAGCATCTATAAAACATTTGTACAAACTCTGGCTTCTACAATCAGTGAAAATAAATTTTAAACAAAATTGAGTCATAAGCTGAATTATGTTTTAAAGTGCATTTTTGAGAATATGCTGAAGGACTCCTGATTCAGTATCAAAGACATCTGCTTTCATACCACTGTAATAATCCAGATGATGAAAGGCAGGATGCTAGCAGTGGAAGTAACAGCCAGAACCTCACTGTATTTTGAAGATACAATCAATGGGAGGTGATGATGAATAGATTCTGAGGTGCGACAGACTTTGGGATTGAACATTCTTATTGATTTCATGTTTAAAATTAAGTCATAATTTTAAAATTACATGTGGATGTCAGTAAAAAGGTGGCTCAAGGAAAAATAAAAATAACTCCAATACTATAACTGGAGCTCTCTTCCAGTGCTTTGAAATGGTATTTGAAATGGAAAACAAATATGGTTTTGGGAGACAATTATACACACTTTGTCTCATTGACAGATTCATTGACTTAAATGTGACAGAGCAGTGAAGTGGAAAGAGAAAGAAAAAGGAATTTTGGAAGACAAGACCTTAAATTTATTCCCTCCACAAAAAGTATAGCTAATGTTGATAGTGATAAAATGTGTCAAATGCTTTTACTTGCATTATTTCATCCTTTCAGCAAATCTTGCAGAGTAGACATTGACTTCATTTGTATATATGAGAAAAATCATGACACTGAGAGTGTAAGTAACATTTTTTATGAGACAGTCATTATGCACATTGTAGAAACATTGAGCAAGCTATTTAAACTTACTGAAATTACAGTCTCTGATTTTTTTTAATTGAGAGTACATACCTAGATCAAATTAAAGTTGAAATATTTCACTTTTGCTTAATACGTAAAAGATTTTTAAATGTGAATTGATCCCAAATATCTATTCTTTCAGTGGACAGAGAAAATTTAAGATATCTGGTATAATGTTACAATGAAGTACCAACTTTCCTTAAAAGTGAAAGGAACTGCTCTGAGAGTATTTCCAATAAGTGTACAGAGGAAAAGTATTTTGGCTTATTTAATTTTGCAAGACCTCTCTCTTGTACATAATTCAAATTCCTTTTTTTGCCCATAGGAATAGTGAGGCAGGAATGCATTAATTCATGTCATAGTACAAGAATAGGTAGTAATAAAACAGTGGCATTTTCCAAATTGCCAGTATAAAGAATTGTCAGAAGAACATGAGTATTATCTTCAGAATCTCCAAGGGGTTAACCTTTATGTTATCTGTTAAATATGAATTATGTATTAGCTCCTCATATTTCCATATATAAAACTTTGTGCCTTGGTCCTGTTCCTTGGAATGACCTTGATATAATCAAAGATAATAGTGTTCTTTACCAAAGACATTAATCAATAACTATAATATGAAGCACTATGAATATTTAATAGCTTCAGCTTGAATAATTCAGATTTTGTATCTCTAAAAAATAAAGTCAATTGAGTGACTGAGACTTCTAAATCTCCTCTTTTGCTGTTCTATTTACTACTCCAATTTGAGGAAGGTATGGAATTATATATATATATACATATATATATATATATGTGACATAATGCCTCTTATGCTCTCTTTTTGTGTATGTATAATTTCTATTTGTTATTCATTTCACTGCTGAATATGAGCAGCCATTTTGTTAAGTTCACAATTCAAGCACGAGTTCATATGGAAAGCAGTTGCTTTAATTCATTGAAAGATACTCTGTCTAAAATATATCTTAGATATTTTAACAGGTGAGACCATGAAATATCTATTTGAAAATAAAAATACAGAATCATAAATGCCTAATAAAATTGCATTGAGATCTTAAAAAGGCAATGATTGTGGATAAGATTGAAATTCAGTGTATAACTCATCTGAGAAAAGGCTTTGTGAAATTCCATTGAAATAGAAGGCCAACATGAAATACATAGGAAACTTATTAATAAATGGAAATATATGTTGATATATTATATATATGCATATAATTCTAAGCCAGAGATTGGACTCTGTGTGTGTGTGTGTGTGTGTGTGTGTGTGTGTGTGTGTGTGTATGTGAGAGAGAGAGAGAGAGTAACAGCTTAGAAAAAGTTTCTGTTTGCAACTCTTCACTTCTGTTCTATTTCTATTACTGAAGAATGAAACCTGACCAAAAACAAGATGATGAGTTAGTTTTTTTTTTTTAAATTTTACAACACATGAGAAACCTCAAGCTGGAAGAATAAATTAGCAGATCTATATGGGTAGAGAGACACTTTCTAATTGCAAAATATATATCTTTATGTATATCTTTATGTGTATATATATATATATATATATATATACACATATATATGCAAAAATATATCTTTACCAGTGAGCCACCTGGAAAGCCTCTAGTAGAGTAAAAGTTGAGACCAAATATATGACTGCCAATAATGAGAATCAATAAAGACAAAAAATGAAACTTTGTAATGAATAATGTTCTAAATATTCACCTGAGGATTTATTCCTTTGTTGAAGTTTTCTGGAGCAATAGGCTATATTGTTTGAATCAACACTGATCTGTATTGCCATAAATAAGGGATTTTTTCAAGCTGGTTCCATGTGGTCTAAAATTATTTTATTTATTAGTAAAAGGAATGGCTCAGACAAGTCCTGCAGTAGAAACAAATTTATTGTCTGTGCTACTCACCTGTGTTATTTCTCTATATATTACCATTGATATATATTATGCATTCTTCACAGCAATGGCTTTGCAGTGAGAAATTAAATATCTCATTGTCTTTCTCCGTCCATTTTACATTATAATGTTTCTGAGCAGACTTTTACAATTCTCTCAGAGTTATAGCAGATCTTTAAATAGAAACAAAGTTAAAACAAAAATCTTAAGACTTAGTTGAGAATTTCTTTTTTATTTTATATGTGGGATGTTTAAGCAAAATATGCTTTCTTCTAAAATATGCTTTCTTCTATTTTTAAGATGAAAACAAATAAGTGGTATGTCAGTGGAATTATCTGGAGCTGACTCCATTTTAAATAAAAGCAAGACTAGACTAGAGACAGTCTAAAATAGATATTGTTACAGAAAAAGGAAAAATAATTATTTATTTTACATTCCTTTATTCTAACATTTTAATTTATTCTATACTATGCTATATCACATGTTATAAAATGTGAAAATAAATAAAAGAAAACTTCATATGAAATTGTATCAGGAAGGTCTGCAGGAAGCACTCTCTTGCACATACCAGACTGAGCCAGCAGAAGGAGGTCCAGAAGTGACTATAATGAGGTCTGTTTGTATAGAATTCTTTGTGTAACATTCTCTGGGCTTCAGCTATTTATCCATGATGTTACAAACATTCCTGTTCTTCTGGTACAAGGAGGGACATTTTTTACATAGGAATTTCACCACGTACTTTTAAGAAAAGGAAGGAAGATCCCTCCCTGTCCTGGCAACAATGCATAAACACCAATAAGTAACCAAAACAACATTGAACTCTTGGTTTTTCTTGAGTGAACTTTTATTCAAAACGACCCTCCCCAATCTCTTCATTTGATCCTTTGTAGCAACCATTGTGAAGGATTGATTCCTGACAAATCTAGATAAATGGTGCTTTATATTTTATGTACGTTTATGCATGTTTGAAATATTATATGATTGCATTGTTTTATTTTTTATTTTTTTAATTAGAGGAGTGAAGTAAGCCAGAAAGAAAAACACCAATACAGTATACTAATGCATATATATGGAATTTAGAAAGATGGTAATGATAAGCCTGTATGCAAGACAGCAAAAGAGACACAGATGTATAGCACAGTCTTTTGGACTCTGTGAGAGAGGGAGAGGGTTGGATGATTTGGGAGAATGGCATTGAAACATGTATAATACCATATATGAAATGAATTGCCAGTCCAGGTTTGATGCATGATACTGGATTGTTTTAAAAATGATGATTTTGTATTTCAAAGGTTGTTTTTTTTTTTTTAATTTTCCAGATCAGATTGAATTTTAAGGACTATAGTAATGATTTTTCAGGGTGAAAATGATTTTATACCAACTCCATTAGATTAGCAATAGATATTCCTAGATAGATCCACACCAAACCTTTCTTTCTTTGTATGCAAAGATTCTTGGCTAGCTTTATCTTTGTTGCTAGGTAATATATAAAATCATTTTCAATTAGCAAAAAAATATCCATGCACAATGTATACATTCTCTGTATGTGTGTGTGTGCTAAATTGATTCAGTCGTGTCCAATCCTTTGCGACACTATGGACTGTAACCTGCCAGGCTCCTCTGTCCATGGGCTTCTTCAGGTAAGAATAATGGAGTGGATTGCCATGCCCTCCTCCAGGGGATGGAACCCGCATCTCTTATGTCTCTTACAGGTGAGTTCTTACAGCAAAATGGCTGTCTGGGGAGGGCTTACAAATAGCTCTGAAAAGAAGAGAGGCAAAAAGCAAAGGAGAAAAGGAAGATATAAGCATCTGAATGCAGAGTTCCAAAGAAAAGCAAGAAGAGATAAGAAAGCCTTCTTCAGCGATCAATGCAAAGAAATAGAGGAAAAGAACACAATGGGAAAGACTAGATATCTCTTCAAGAAAGTCAGAGATACCAAGGGAACATTTCATGCAAAGGTGGGCTCGATAAAGGACAGAAATGGTCTGGACCTAAGAGAAGCAGAAGATATTTAGAAATGGCGGCAAGAATACACAGAAGAACTGTACAAAAAAGATCTTCATGACCCAGATAATCATGATGATGTGATCACTAATCTAAAGCCAGACATCTTGGAATGTGAAGTCAAGTGGGCCTTAGAAAGCATCACTAAGAACAAAGCTAGTGGAGATGATGGAATTCCAGTTGAGCTGTTTCAAATCCTGAAAGATGATGCTGTGAAAGTGCTGCACTCAATATGCCAGCAAATTTGGAAAACTCAGCAGTGGCCACAGGACTGGAAAAGGTCAGTTTTCATTCCAATCCCAAAGAAAGGCAATGCCAAAGAATGCTCAAACTACCGCACAATTGCACTCATCTCACATACTAGTAAAGTAATGCTCAAAATTCTTCAAGCCAGGCTTCAGCAATACGTGAACCGTGAACTTCCTGATGTTCAAGCTGGCTTTAGAAAAGGCAGAGGAACCAGAGATCAAATTGCCAACATCCACTGGATCATGGAAAAAGCAAGAGAGTTCCAGAAAAATATCTATTTCTGCTTTATTGATTATTCCAAAGCCTTTGACTGTGTGGATCACAATAAACTGTAGAAAATTCTGAAAGAGATGGGAATACCAGACCACCTAACCTGCCTCTTGAGAAACCTATATACAGGCCAGGAAGCAACAGTTCGAACTGGACATGGAACAACAGACTGGTTCCAAATAGGAAAAGGAGTACGTCAAGGCTGTATATTGTCACCCTGCTTATTTAACTTCTATGTAGAGTACATCATGAGAAATGCTGGACTAGAAGAAACACAAGCTGGAATCAAGATTGCCGGGAGAAATATCAATAACCTCAGATATGCAGATGATACCACCCTTATGGCAGAAAGTGAAGAGGAAATAAAAAGCCTCTTGATGAAAATGAAAGAGGAGAGTGAAAAAGTTGGCTTAAAGCTCAACATTCAGAAAACGAAGATCATGGCATCTGGTCCCATCATTTCATGGGAAATAGATGGGGAAGCAGTAGAAACAGTGTCAGACTTTATTTTGGGGGGCTCCAAAATCACTGCAGATGGTGATTGCAGACACGGGTTACTCCTTGGAAGAAAAGTTATGATCAACTTAGATAGTATATTCAAATGCAGAGACATTACTTTGCCGACTAAGGTCCGTCTAATCAAGGTTATGGTTTTTCCAGTAGTCATGTATGGATGTGAGGGTTGGACTGTGAAGAAGGCTGAGCGCCAAAGAATTGATGCTTTTGAACTGTGGTGTTGGAGAAGACTCTTGAGAGTCCCTTAGACTGCAAGGAGATCCAACCAGTCCATTCTGAAGGAGATCTACCCTGGGATTTCTTTGGAAGGAATGATGCTAACGCTGAAACTCCAATACTTTGGACAACTCATGAGAAGAGTTGACTCTTTGGAAAAGACTCTGATGCTGGGAGGGATTGGGGGCAGAAGAAGAAGGGGACAACCGAAGATGAGATGGCTGGATGGCATCACGGACTCGATGGACGTGAGTCTGGGTGAACTCCAGGAGATGGTGATGGACAGGGAGGCCTGGCGTGCTGCCATTCATGGGGTCGCAAAGAGTCAGACACGACTGAGCGACTGAACTGAACTGAACTGAGCACCACCTGGGCAGCCCTGTTTTTCATATACCACTATCTTGAAAGGTGTTAAATTAAAATACAATGTATATATATAAATGCACAAATTATGTGTTAGTTCAATCAATTTGCACATCGTGAGGACATTTAACACCTACACAGTTCACAGAGCAGTACCTCATTATACTTCTCCTGCTTCTCCCTCCAAATAACCATTGTCGTTATTTCCAACAGCTTAGATAATTTTGTCTAGTTGTGCTTGGTCTGTGTGTGTGTGTGTGTGTGTGTGCATTGTGCAAGGTAAGGGTGTGGCTGCTTGTTTATGAATGTATAATTGTGTATGAATATATGTCTTCTTTAGTCTAATTTTGGGTTGATGAGATTCATCAGAGATGTTGCTTGTAGCAATAGTTAATTCATTTATGTTGATTTATATTTTCATCTTATAGAAATATATAACAATTGATTTATTCAGTGCATTGTTGATAAATATTTGGTTTGCTTCTAGTTTAGAGCAAGTATAGTCAAAGCTTCCATATTTATTTTTGTTTTGTCTCTTAATGAACATATTATGCATTTCAGTTTGATACATACAATTGAAGAAAAATGTTAGTGCATGGGTATCAACAATAGATAGTGCCAATTTTCCATTTTTATCTACCCCATTGTAGCTCCATCAGTGATATATGGGTTATTCTCAATCCTATTAACTGAAGCAACCTAGTGGGTTTATAGTGTTACCTTGTTTTATTTATTTTTCCTCATGATAACTATGTCTTATATTGCCCTTATGATTAATGGGAATATTTTCATACAGTAATTGACCATTTGGATGTTCTTTTTATTTAAGTGCCTCATCAACCATCCTGTCCATTGCTTATGAGATTTTCTCTATTTTCTTATTGATTGGTAGGAGTTTATATATTGTTCTGGACATAAACTTTTGTCAGTATTATGTTTTACAAATATTGTTCCTTAGTTTATGACTTGAATATTTAATCTGATATATATGGTATTATATTAACTAGTATATTATTATATATCTTGTGGTGTTTCAAAAAATGACAAAACAGTATCTGTTGAACAGACCATCCTTTATTTATTGTCATATATCATGTCTATATATGTGAGTGTTTCTGGACTCCCAAATCTTTACATTGATTTTTTTTTTTTTTGGTTTAACCTTAATCCAAAGCATACCTTTCTAGTTTATTTTCCAGTATATGTAATAGTCATTAGAATAATCCATGAATTCTTTATTTTTAATTAATTACTTTTGCATTACTTATACTTCATATTTTAATATCTATTTTACAATATCCACAAAAGAGACTCATTGTAATGTTTGTGATTGTGCAGCATGTTTAGAACAATCTGAGGAGATTAATGTTTATCAATTTTGAAACACTGGTTTCAAAAGGAGGAATAGGATATCATCCTGCATTTATTTATTTCTTTTAAAATGTACATCAATAAGCTTCATGGTCTTTAGTTCAAAGGACTTTTTCATTTAATATGAATATATTTCGTGCCTCTTGATTTTGCTGTCAGAGGTATCATTTTCTTTCCATAAGTCTTATATCAGGTATATAAATTCAATCAATTGTTTCACAGTAGTCATATTCTAATGACATATTAGTAACATACTGATATGCTATTATTCAGTATTATATTTGAGAATGATAATAGTTTTATACCTTCCTCTAATGTGTCTTCTTCCTTAGTTCACAGAGAAAACTTTAAATATTTCTTTTCAGTTGCATTTCAAATCTTTCTGTGGATTTTGTAAACATCCTTTATTCTTTTTGTAAATGTTCTTCTGTAAGGGATAAATATCTTTTATCCCTTATGGAAATTATGCATTACTAGCTTAATTTTTATTACGATTGATAAGTGAATTTTACCTCATGCTTTAATTGGTGCTTCAGTTCAGTTCAGTTCAGTCGCTCAGTCGTGTCCGACTCTTTGCAACCCCATGAATCGCAGAACTCCAGGCCTCCCTGTCCATTACCAACTCCCAGAGTTCACTCAGACTCGCATCCATCGAGTCAGTGATGCCATCCAGCCATCTCATCTTCGGTCGTTCCCTTCCTCTCCTGCCCCCAATCCCTCCCAGCATCAAAGTCTTTTCCAATGAGTCATCTCTTTGCATGACGTGGCCAAAGTACTGGAGTTTCAGCTTTAGCATTATTCCTTCCAAAGAAATCCCAGGATAGATCTCCTTCAGAATGGACTGGTTGGATCTCCTTGCAGTCTAAGGGACTCTCAAGAGTCTTCTCCAACACCACAGTTCAAAAGTATCAATTCTTTGGTGCTCAGCCTTCTTCACAGTCCAACCCTCACATCCATACATGACTACTGGAAAAACCATAGCCTTGACTAGACAGACCTTAGTCGGCAAAGTAATGTCTCTGCTTTTGAATATGCTATCTAGGTTGGTCATAACTTTTCTTCCAAGGAGTAAGCATCTTTTAATTTCATGGCTGCAGTCACCATCTGCAGTGATTTTGGAGCCCAAAAAAATAAAGTCTGACACTCTTTCCACTGTTTATCCGTCTATTTCCCATGGAGTGATGGGGCCGGATGCTGTGATCTTCGTTTACTGAAAGTTGAGCTTTAAGCCAACTTTTTCACTCTCCTCTTTCACTTTCATCAAGAGGCTTTTTAGTTCCTCTTCACTTTCTGCCATAAGGGTGGTGTCATCTCCATATCTGATGTTATTGATATTTCTCCCGGCAATCTTGATTCCAGCTTGTGTTTCTTCCAGTCCAGTGTTTCTCATGATGTACTCTGCATAGAAGTTAAATAAGCAGGGTGACAATATACAGCCTTGACGTACTCCTTTTCCTATTTGGAACCAGTCTGTTGTTCCATGTCCAGTTCGAACTGTTGCTTCCTGGCCTGCATACAGATTTCTCAAGAGGCACGTCAGGTGGTCTGGTATTCCCATCTCTCTCAGAATTTTCCACAGTTTATTGTGATCCACACAGTCAAAGGCTTTGGCATAGTCAGTAAAGCAGAAATAGATATTTTTCTGGAACTCTCTTGCTTTTTCCATGATCCAGCGGATGTTGGCAATTTGATCTCTGGTTCCTCTGCCTTTTCTAAAGCCAGCTTGAACATCAGGAAGTTCATGGTTCACATATTGTTGAAGCCTGGCTTGGAGAATTTTGAGAATTACTTTACTAGCATGTGAGATGAGTGCAACTGTGCGGTAGTTCGAGCATTCTTTGGCATTGCCTTTCTTTGGGATTGGAATGAAAACTGACCTTTTCCAGTCCTGTGGCCACTGCTGAGTTTTCCAAATTTGCTGGCATATTGAGTGCAGCACTTTCACAGCATCATCTTTCAGGATTTGAAAAAGCTCAACTAGAATTCCATCACCTCCACTAGCTTTATTCACAGTGATGCTTTCTAAGGTCCACTTGACTTCACATTCCAAGATGTCTGGTTCTAGATGAGTGATCACACCATCATGATTATCTGGGTCATGAAGATCCTTTTTGTACAGTTCTTCTGTGTATTCTTGCCATCTCTTCTTAATATCATCGGCTTCTGTTAGGTCCATACCATTTCTGTCCTTTATCGAGCCCATCTTTGCATGAAATGTTCCCTTAATGGTATAATATTTTCTCTTGATTCAGTTATGATGGGATTATACTGATGAAGTCTGAATTTCAAAGGATGCTTCATTCATGGACTAATAAACCCAAAGTGTTCATAAAGAATAGTCATTCATATATATAGTTTATATATATTTTATTTAGTATTTACGCATACTCACTTCTGAGTGAGAGATTGACCTGAATTTAGAAAGCAATTCTTCTTTGTCTGATCTTGGCAGAGTTTGTAGAGGATTTACACTTTTTTTTACTGTAAGTTTCAAAGAATTCGTCAGAAAAATACATTGGCCTTCTTGTGGAAATTTAATCAGATACTCAAGTTATTCACTGGTTATAGAACTATATAAAATCTTCCTTCTTTTTTTATTACCTTTAATGAGTTGCATGTTGCTTTAATAAGGTTTTTTGATGTACTAAGATACCCAACTGAAAAACTTTATCTTGTTTAGATCAGATTGTAACAAAATTGAAGGAGAGATAAAGTAGAGCTATATCCATTAATCCTAAGAAATTCTTTTGTATCTAATTCCTTTAAAATTCTCCACAATTAGTTTTCTTTCTGTGTGGTTGTATTTATCCCTCATCATTTAAATATGATTTAATGCATATAAAAATTTCTGTATAAGCAGTGATCATTATTTCTAGGTTATCAAGGTAAATCACTAGTAATATGCAGGTACTTGGACCTATGTTTCTGACTCCTGCTTTCACCTAATCTGATTAACACTTTGACATGAATAAAAAGTAAAATAATGATGTGCATGTATGCCAAGATCTTCAATTATGTCTGACTCTGTACAACCCTATGAACTGTAGCCCTCCAGTCTCCTCTGTCTCCAGGCAAGAATACTGGGTTGCCTCCAGGGGATCTTCATGACCCAAGAATTGAACCCACATCTTCTGCAGCTTCTGCACTGAGGGCAGATTCTTTACTTCTGAGCCACTGGGGAAGCCCCAAATAATGATATTTTATCGCAAAAATATGAAATAATATTTAAAATTAAGTTTTTGGTTAGTTGGTGTGATGATGCAGCTCTTTGCATATCACAGAAAACATGAGATGAAGGATGCCATTTATATCAATTTAGGTTAACATCAAAGAAGAATCCCATGAAATATTAATGGGAACAGGATTAAAGTATGTATAAGTAATTTCTAAAGATTCTACAAAGCATTTTTGCAGAGTCTATATACCCTGTAATTGGATAAACGTCAGGATTGTTATATTCCCATATGATTTTCATTTTGCACAAGTACAAATTTAAATGATTCAAAATTTAAATATAGTAACAGGAAGCAACCAGTCTCATTATAAATCTATAAATGTAGATTTACAGGAGCCCAAGTGCTAGCTTATTCCTGCTGCTTCCCTCAAAGTAATTCTTACAGAAAATACTAGTCACATGCATAAGCTAACAATATACATTTTTTTCTTGTGACCTGTCATTTAATTGTAGAGAAGTACACCATTAATCATCATTCTGATTATAAAATGAAAGCAAAATGAAAATTCAGTTTATTTATTTAGAACATGAAATAACAATATTCCTTATAATATTAAGGAGACTATAAAGTACATCTCAGTCTCACCACAATTACAAGTTACATCAGTAAATGTAATTGCTCTGTACCATAGCAATTACTTTAAACTCTTAGCCTTCAGTTATATGAGGGTTTTGTTTTTTGAACAGTATCAGGCCATTAAATGTGCTGACTGGTGTTATCATTTCATTTTCCTTTCCTTCTGAAGCTCGTGACAATGAAAGCATTTCTGCAGATTCTATACAAAGTCACAAACAAAGTCACCGGGCTGGAGCTTGTCACCCAATAATAGACTTCGTCATTTATGAGTTCCCACTTTATGGCACTCCTGAAATGCTTTCACCTGAACCATTACTGAGCAACCTGAATCATGAGGATAAATCTGCCACTGTGTTCTGCATACAATGACAGATCATCTAAAGGGCGAAAGAGTCTCAGTGAGAAGAGAGCCACTTCTATCAGACCTCCCCTCTGCCTATCTATATGCATGCCTGAGCAGGAGGAAACTCTTGCTTTCTTACAATATTATTTATTGGAAGCTGTACTCCATTGCGTTTTTCACTCACAATTTGACAATTCCTCCAACAGTGTAGTTGCTGCAGCAAACATACTTCTCTTCTGTAGTAACTGCTGTCAGCAAAGGAGAGTTAATTTCCTTCTTGCTGATTCTTTGAGCATCTATGTGCCAGGCATTCTGCCTGCATTTTGCTTCATTATTTCATTTAGTTCTCATGTCAGCCCTATGGAATTGATATTATTTCTTTCATAATATAATGGATATTATTATTTTTTCATTAAAAATATCTGTTACAAACCTAGTTAAGTAGTGCAGTAACTATTCAACCTTGATTTTCTTTGATTCCAAACTCTGCCCTTTCAATGGGCTGTGTCTCTAGTTTTTGTGCACATAAAGTATTATTAGCATTGTTTTCTATAATGTATTATTAGCATTGTATTCTTTTCATTTTTTAAACCATGAAATATATATACGTACACATACATACAAGTACACATACAACTGCTGCTTTATATAACTTAGATATACAACTAAATTTGATGATAAGTCAAACAATATATTTAGAAGCCAGCCTCATGCCCTAAAATATCCTTGTTTGTTCCCTGTCAAATTCATTCTCTTGGGAGTAATAGCCACTTTTTCCAAATTATGTGTTATTAAGCATCTCTCTTTTCTTACAGTTTTATTATCTGTGTTATCTATGTATAGTTACTTAGTTCTTTTTTTTTTTTTTTTTCATTTCCAGGGCATTTCCAACTTACATAAATGAAATTAGTTTTCTTCTTTTGAAGCTTGCTATTCTCAGTTAATATTATACTTTTAAGATTCATCCAATTTGACACATGTACCTGCAGTCTTGGGCTTCCCAGGTGGCACTAGGGATAAAGAACCCACCTGCCAATGCAGGAGACATAAGAGACATGGGTTCGATCCCTGGGTGGGAAAGACCCCCTGGAGGAGAGCATGGCTACCCACTCCAGTATTCTTGCTTGGAGAATCCCATGGACAGACAGAGCCCGGTGGGTTACAGTCCATAGAGTTGCAAAGAGTTGAACACCACTGAAAAGACGTAGCACACACACAGCTGCTGTTTTTTCCATTGTTGATGAAAATTGAGTTGTTTCCAGTGTTTTACTATTATGAACAGGACTGGAAGGAAAATTATGATTTCATGTCTACAGAAGCACATGTGCAAGATTGTCTCTAGGATATACACCGAGCAGTGGGATTGCTAGCTCATAAAATATGCTCGTCAACTATATGGGTAGTGGTTTAGCCGCTAAGTCATGTTCAGCTCTTGCCACTGCCTGGACTGTAGCCCTCCAGGCCCCTCTTCCATGGGATTTTCCCAGCAAGAATACTGGAGTGGGCCATTTGTGGCAGCAAGACCCGCAAATAAAGGAGAGCACAGGGGTTGCGGCGCGGAGGAGGAGCGCGGGACCCGTGGCGGCGGCGCTGTCGGGCGGCCTGGGCGGTGAGAGGACAGCACGGGGTCGGCCTATGTGACTGAGCGGGAGCCGGCGCGGCCTCCGTCTGGAGAGGATTCAAGATGACCAACGAAGGACCTCTTCCCACAAAGGTTCGACTGAGTGAAACAGACTTCAAACTTATGGCACGAGATGAATTAATTCTAAGGTGGTAACAGTAGGAAGCATATGTGCAAGCTTTGAAGGGAAAGTACACAGATCTCAACTCTAATGATGTAACTGGCTTAAGGGAATCTGAAGAAAAACTAAAGCAGCAGCAGCAAGAATCTGCACGCAGGTAAAACATTCTAGTAAAGAGACTAGCAACCACGGAGCAAGAAATGCAAGAGTGTACTACTCAGATCCAGTACCTCAAGCAAGTCCAGCAGCGAGCGTTGCACAACTGAGATCAACAGTGGACCCAATGATCAACTTGTTATTCCTAAAAATGAAAAGTGAACTGGAACAGACTAAAGACAAACTGGAACAAGCCCAAAATGAACTGAGTGCCTGGAGGTTTACGCCTGATAGGTAAACAAATCATACTCCCCAGTCAAGACTTCCCTGACAGTCCCACTGCGAGAAAGCTGTGATGGGACAGCCACGTACTCGTTTCCACACCAAGACTCAGACTTTTTGAGCCAAAAAGCCACATTCTTATAGTATCCAACTTGTAAAGGTTAATGTAAAACTTACCAGATGAACCTTGTGTTTCAGCTTTTTTCTCTTCCCCCTCCCCTTGCTTCAGAGGCCTGATGGCATAGGACTATTCTAAAGAAGTGGCCACCTCTGAAAAATTCCCCTTCTAGAACATGTAGACACTTGAGAAATGTTTCTGTTTGAAGAAAATAGAGGGAGAAACCGAAGTCTTAAGTCTGTGGCACACTGTGTCTTCAGACAGTTTGGGGGAATAAAAACCTAGAAATTTAAAACCATGAATTGAACATGTAAAATTCCAGTAAATGTAAAGATGGAATATGCATCGCTCTTAACCTTGAGCATAGTGACTTAGAGACACTGTATATCAGTTTTGCCAATAAGACCGTGGACTTCGTGATTGTTGTTGAACTTCTGGGTCACACTCAAATGAGCCAAACAGGCAAAAAGTTAATGGCTAAGTGTCAAATGCTTATCCAGGAGAATCAAGAGCTTGGAAGGCAGCTGTCCCAGGGATGTTACTGCACAACTTGAAGCAGAGTTGGCTTTACAAAAGAAATATAGTGAGGAGCTTAAAAGCAGTCAGGATGAACTGAATGACTTCATCATTCAACTTGAAGAAGAAGTAGAGGGTATGCAGAGTACCATTCTAGTTCTTCAGCAATAACTGAAGGAGACGCGCAGCAGCAGTTGGCTCAGTACCAATAGCAGCAGTCTCAAGCCCCAGGCCCGAGTACCAGCAGGACTACATCTTCTGCGCCTGTAGGACAGGCAGAGGCCACATGTAAAGACTGCAGTCATCTGGCCAGTGGACCAAGTAATGGCAGTTCTTCCTGGCAGAGGACACCTGGGTCTGGATTTCACAGGGAGGGTTATACAGCCGAAGATGACTTTCTTCTTCAGGGAATGGGAATAAGGCCTCCAGCAGCTCGGAGGAGGTAGTAGTTACGTAAACCAACTCAGTGCACGGTATGAAAGTGTAGACTCTCCCATGGGCAGTGAAAACTTTCTCACACACCACTCAAATGACACAGACTCCAAGCATGACCCGCAAGAGAAGAAAACCGTGAGTGGGAAAGGTAACCGAACTGCGGCTTCCCACCACGTGCAGAATGGCTTGGACTCAAGTGTAAATGTACAGGGTTCAGTTTTGTAAAAAAAAAAAAATAATGATTTCCAGCAAATTTTTATACAGTGTCATTTAATTTGGAAGAGGATACTGTCCAGTTGATTAACGCATACTTTTGTCATAATTTGCCTTTTTTGTGGGTGGTTTTTCTTTTTCTTTCTTCTTTGCTTCAATACCTCTGCCACTTTGGAAACTGTAACAGTTAATTACTTTGAATGTTGCTAAAAGGACATTTTGTGTAGGGTCAGGTTATTTTTATATGAGTTAATGTGAGTTGTAAATGGAACTCTTTCCTTAAAGTATAACACAGTGATGTCTGTGTGAATCTGTGTCTACCCTAGAACCTGTGCTGTGTGAGGGCATTCTTACTCATGCTGTTACTATGCTTATGCACCATTCAGACTTGTCAGAGTAGATGTGGGTTTATGACTGCCGTTTGCCCAGAACAGTAGTTTTATCACTAAAAGTTGGACTTCTTGAAGGAGTCCTATAGTAGTTTCAGTGTTAGATACAGTTTTTCCCACCATACATCTGTGCATTTTTATCTTCAGGTGATTGAATGTTTAAGAAATTTGTGTGCATAGTTACTCAGTTTTTATGAATTGTTTTATCCTGTTAATGCATATTGCCCTGTGACTCCAGTATATCTTACCTGTAGTGACCAAAATTAAATAAAGATTTTTATTGTAAAGAAAAAAAAAAAAGAATACTGGAGTGGGTTTCCTTTTCTTTCTCTAGGTGATCATCTAGACCCAGGGACAGAACTGGGGTCTCCCTCATTGTAGGCAAATTCTTTACCAACCGACCCACCAAGTATTGTCACAATCATATGGCTTTCTTTCTTTAATTTGTTAATGTTTAAAAACATATTGATCAATTTTCTGTTGTTAAATTAATCTCAGATTTTTGGGAAACAAACAAATAGTTCATTATATATTATCTTTTAATATATAGTCTTGAATTGTCTTGGTATTTTTTGCTCTTAATACTTTTCATTTTTAGAAGCTTAACATTTTGTTTTGTTTCTTCAACTCTCTGAAAGTACATGTGTGAGACAGGACTTAAATAACTCTTGATAAATGCTTACAAAAAAATAATTCTAATGCTGTTTGATTATTGTATGGAATATTAAGAGGTTACTGATTTAGATTCTCTAGAGTTAAATTTCCATTTCAATTTTCTAGTTATTTACATCTTAGTAAAATTATATTATTCAGGGAATTTATCCACATGTTTTCAAAACTACTAGCCTACAAACATTCAATTTTAGCATGTAATATATTTAAATTTTGATATCCTACTTTTGTACTTTTATTTTCTCCTTTATTCCTATCATAGTACATTTGTATATTCTCTTTTTATCATTATCTTGCCAAATTTGGTCTATTTGTCTCAAACATAATCCAACCACTCCTAAGTAAATATATCATTTTAAAATAATTAAAAGCCTAAGATATTTAAAATTACTCAAACCAATGGATACAGTAAGAAAAAATCTAGAAAATTAATATTTATTTGATTCCAGTTTCATATTTAAGCAAAAAATAAGTAATTATAAACTTTGGTTTCCTGTTATGAATGATATAATTTCATAAAAAAAAGTTCATCCTTCTAAAAATTGAGATAAAAATATACAGAAAAATTAAAGATTTACTTTAAAATAATGAATGCTGTTTCTATTGTAGTTAAAAGTATTATCATGTGGTTTTGTTTTAGAGTAGTATCTCCATCTAAAGGCCTACTCTTATTTCTTTAAGATATTATGATAAAAGCAGGATACTCATGAATGAGCCACTCCTTCAAGCAGTAGAAACTCATCATGGTGACAGAAAATGTAATGTTTACAAATGGAAAATGCTATGCTTATTATAAAACAGGTAATTTATTCCTAAATTTAAGAGTCATACATATTGCACCAGTACATATAATGATAATGCTTTTATATTATCCACCTTGTAATAAAATTTTGAATCCCTTTTGAAGAAGGAAAAGGCATATGGTTTCCATCTTGCAGAAATACAATTTTATATGTATACTTGCAGGAAAGAGTTGCTAAATGATAATAAGTAACATGCTGTGGTGTTTTAATGGATTCAGAAAGTCATTTCCTTTTTCAGTATGAATGTCTTGAAAAGTTTTTGAATATTAGTTGAATAGTGATGAAAAAGCAAACATTAAATTGCTTTGAAATGGTAGAAAGAGCTATTTGACATTCATATACAATGGGGTGACTATTTGGGGGTATTCAATATTTTATCACCTGCAATCCTTAGTTAAAAATTGTTCCTTGACCCCCCAGTAAAAATCATACCATGGAGAAACTATGATCATAAAATTTTGTACATAAGGCAGAATTTTTTAATACCCCTTATATAATGTTTCCAATAACCCTGTAATATGTTTGCTGCATTAAGGTAGAGGGAGGATATAGCAAGGAGAAAAGTGAGATAGACGACCGTCCTTTCTGATCTAAAGAAACTGAAGGAGAAAGTGAGTAAAGCACGAGAGCCCATTGCTCATATATCTGCTTCTTCGCAATGAAACCTCAAGGTGGAGTTTGGAGTTCTAGGAAAGGCCTCAAACCAGTGGAGACACCTGAAGCTGCAGATTCAGGAGCCTGAAAAACAGATTGTCCAGGGGGATAAATTCAGTGAGGAGAGAGGGTAGGTTTAGCAAAGGGAAAGAATAGCCAGTGGGCCTCGCAGCAGCACTGTTACATCCATTTGAACTGCACACTGTTTAGTAGGTCAGTATTTCCTTTATCTTCTGTTTGTGGCCAAAGTACCAGAGGACCATGGAGTAGCAAAGGCTAAAATACCATGACCAAACAGTCACTAGCAATGAAGTCTTTAGCACAGCAAGCTCTATTTTTTGGTGACAACAAGGCACAGTTTAAGCCAGGTGCAATTACTTATACCAGGACGCTCTCCAGTCAAGGGGAGACAGAGATTCCAGACAGAAAGGGGGCAGAATTTTGTAGTTATAGCTGTGAAATCTCAGGCCCGCTGCCCTCCACCCACAAAATGTATAAGGCTCAGAAGCCACAGAGCCTCAATTCCACTTATATTTGGTACATTGTTATAGAAGATATTTATTTAATTAGAAAGAAAAAATAATTGTATCAAGGTAAATCTATCAACGTCAAAAACAGATTAATGCCCCCTCAAAGATGTCCATGTCCCAGTTCCCAGAACAGGGGGCAATGTTACCTTGCATAGTAAAGAGAAAAGTAAATTGTAGCTGGAATTAAGGTTATTCATCATCTGACCTTAAACTAGGGAGGATGGCTTGAAGGAGCCAGGTGTGCCTAATGTAATCACAAGCATCTTTAAAACTGGATGTGACGGCAGAAGAAACAGAGTGATGTGAGCTGAGAGCTCCACCAATCTTAAAAAGTCTTCACCCCAAGAGTCACCAGAAAGGAACACCCAAGCTACAGAAAAGAAAGTAAGTTTGTGGGGGATTTTTTGTTTTGTTTTGGCTGTGCCAGGCAGCATGTGGGATCTTGGTTCCCAGACTAGGAAAGTTTGTGTTTTAATCCACTCACTATGTGGTAATTTGTTACGGCAGCTCTAGAAAACAAAAACAGTGAGATTAAACCAAAGTTGTTTTATGTTTTTGTTTATTTGTTTATTTTTCTCTGTATTCAATGATGGGGTATTTATGGGGAAAAAATTAACTTGATTACACGGTAGTAGAAAGAAATGTGAATATACTTGTAATTCTAATGAAATTTGAGTTTTCTTTTTACAACTTAAAGATATTTTTCCTCTATTCCCCTCAAAATCTACCCAGTATAATTTCTCCTAGAATCTTAATGTCTAGGCTTCATTTTTTTTTTAAAAAAAAGCTGAAAAGCAGTTTCATGTAGATCTTGGATAATGAACTGGTTTCTGAAACTCATTATCTCTGATAGCAAGTTAATTGCATTCACTTCCAACCTGTTTTGGCAAGAGCACACTATGTGTGCTTTGTTAAGACTTTGCTACTTATATAGCCATTGAAATTAAATCCTTGGGCTATCCTTTACTAATAACTTTCTTCTTTCATGTCCACCTGGTCTCAGGCCTCTTGAACCTGGCATTATTCTTTGCCACAATCTCAGATTATTCTCACCATTTCTCACCTGGACTATGGCAACAACATATAGTTGGTCTCTCTGTTGCCATTCTATTTCCCTTCTAGATACAGGCATGCTCCTGTGATGCTTCACTTTCAAAATCCTGCTTTTGATATCAATTTTTTGGAAGTCATCACTGTATCTCTGCTCCCTACAGGCCCTAGGCCATCACCACTCCTACAAGTTACATAATTGTGATCTGTTCATGCTCTGTGCTCAGTCATGTCCAACTCTTTGCGGCCCAGTGAACTGTAGTCCACCAAATTCCTCTGTGTGTGGAATTTTCCAGGCAAACATACTGGAGCAGGTTGCCATTTCCTTCTATAGAGGATCTTCTGAGCCCAGGGATGAACCTGCACTGGCAGGCAGATTCTTTATCATTAGCACCACCTAGGAAGCCCTCTTTTCTACTGTAATGTCTAATAAAGAGCTTGGAAAACTTAATATACCAAATAGTATGTGTAAATAAATATTTCAAAATAGTTAAAACCAATACTTTACACAGTAATGGATCAGAGATTATTTTGATCTTTGCTGGTATTCCACTGACAGAGGAAGAAAAGGAATCTTTTTTATCTCCTGCAGCTGAAGTTGCATTAATCACAATCAACACTCGATTATATTCATTTTTGACAAACTAAAACTCGATCTGTGCAGTAAGAGACTGATATAACTATTTTAAGAGGCTGTTGTTAATTAACCGAGGACCAGTTCAGTTCAGTTCAGTCACTCAGCCGTGTCCGACTCTGCAACCCCATGAATCGCAGCACGCCAGGCCTCCCTGTCCATCACCAACTCCCAGAGTTCACCCAAACCCATTTCCATTGAGTCGGTGATGCCATCCAACCATCTCATCCTCTGTCCTCCCCTTCTTCTCCTGCCCGCAATCCCTCCCAGCATCAGAGTTTTTTCCAATGAGTCAGCTCTTCTCATGAGGTGGCCAAAGTAATGGAGTTTCAGCTTTAGCATCATTCCTTCCAAAGAAATCCCAGGGTTGATCTCCTTCAGAATGGGCTGGTTGGATCTCCTTGCAGTCCAAGGGATTCTCAAGAGTCTTCTCCAACAGCACAGTTCAAAAGCATCAATTCTTTGGCGCTCAGCCTTCTTCACAGTCCAACTCTCACATCCATACATGACCACTGGAAAAACCATAGCCTTGACTGAAGAAAAGCACCTTAGTCGGCAAAGTAATGTCTCAGCTTTTCAATATGCTATCTAGGTTGGTCATAACTTTTCTTCCAAGGAGTATGCGTCTTTTAATTTCATGGCTGCAAGCACCATCTGCAGTGATTCTGGAGCCCAAAAAAATAAAGTCTGACACTGTTTCCACTGTTTCCCCATCTATTTCCCGTGAAGTGATGGGACTGGATGCCAACCAAGGACCAAGGAGACTGAAATTAGTACATCAAATAATACACCTTCAGTCCAGTGACTTCTCTGTATCTTTTGTTCAGTGAATAATTTTTAGCATTATTATTGAAAGCAATCACTCAGTTTATTGATATTGATATGATCTACTGTTCATAAAGTTATCAAAACTCTTAAACTGATGTTAACTCACCTTTAAAAATGTGTTTCCTGGGATTAAAAAATAGGAAAAGTACAGCAAAGCAGTTCACCATTTGTTACCATCCTTAACCATTGGTCCACACATGATTATTCCTAACAGGCCATTGTTTTTCATTTTCTAAGTTTACTTTTTTTCACTTGCTGATATTACTATTTGTTTCATGGTTGATTAGTGTAACTTTTAATTATGGCACCCTGCCTAGCATGGAACCTAGTCAAACTGGTACTAACCCAGACTTTAAAAGGATCCTTGTTTATTTTCCCTGAACTCTTCCTGAGGAATAGAAAAGCAAAAAGTTATTATAAAATTATTACCTTGTTATAAAACCTCTCCATTTATAAATTATACTGTTTTAAGAAGTCTTGAACTGAATACTATCTTTCATATTACTTTACCAAGCACAATGTTAATAAAAAGTATTAAAAAGGCACATAACTGATGATAAAAAGGCTGAGGTTATAATAGAAATATAAGTTTTCTAGGTCACTCTGTATGCTCTCTTTATTAAAAAAATAAATAAAGAAACAAGTGTTTCTACTTAAGAGAATTTGGAGATTCTACCCTCCTTGTGAGAGGGTTGTAAAGATGACAAATGACCTATACGTCTATGCTGAGACTGGAACAGAGTTATATATCAGTGAAATGAACTAGTTTGGAGTGAAAATATATAGGCTCTTTTAAGATTTTGTACATTGGATAAAACTTAACACAATACAAATTCCATGGAAAACGCTAATAAAGTAGAAAATTCAAAGGAGAAATGTTTCAAATTCCAGATTTTTCCTTTCTTAAAGAAAACTGCTGAGTACTTAATCCTGGTTGCATTTTTTGTTTTTTAAGAAACTTTGCTATTGCTGTCTTTAACCTTAGAAAATAATCTTTCAAATGAAAAACAATGCTTCATTTTATTTATCCCTGTCATGAGCAAACCTCTCTCAAAATGTTAGGTCATTCAATTGCCCTGAATATATAGAAATTTAGAAAGTTTACAGATTTATCCCAGCTCCCAAACCAGGAAGCAGCACAGTAGGTCTCCAAGACTAGCTTTGTCAACTACAAGTCTTATCGCTACATAATACAATGTATTAGTTTCCTTTTTTTTGTTGTTTAGTTGCAAAGTTATGTCCAACTCTTTTGCAACTCCATGGACTGTAACCCACCCAGCTCCTCTGTCCATGGGATTTCACAGGCAAGAATCTAGAATAGGGGTCATTTCCTTCTCCAGGGGTTTTTCCTGAATCAGAGATTGAACCTGCATCTCTTGAATTGGCAGGCAGATTCTTTTACCAATGAGCCACCAGGGAAGCCTATTAGTTTCTTAGGGCTGTCGAAACAAAATACTATGAACTGTGTGGCTTCAACAAAAGAAATGTTTTCTTTCACAGTTCTGGAGGTTAGAAGTCCAAGATCAGGGTGTCAACAGGGTTAGTTCCCTCTGAGGGCTGTTACGGGAAGTCTGTTCAATGCCTCTCTCCTAACTTCAGGTAGTTTGGCAGGAATTTTTCACATTTCTTGGCTTCTGCTGCACCACTCAGATCTCTGCCTTCATCATCATGTGGCATTCTCCCAGTGTACATGTCCGCCTCTGTGCCTGCCTTTCCCCTCTGGGTTGTTGTTCAGTTGCTCAGTTGTGTCTGACTCTGAGACCCCATGAACTGCAGCACGCCAGGCTTCCCTGTCCTTCACCCTCTCCCGAAGTTTGTTCAAGTTAGTGTCCATTAATTTGGTGAAGCCATCGAACCATTTCATCCTCTGTCATCCCCTATCCTCCCGCCTTCAATTTTGCCCAGCGTCAGGGTTTTTTACAATGAGTTGGCCCTTCCCATCTAGTGGCCAAAGTATTAGAGCTTCAGAATCAGTTCTTCCAATGAATATTCAGGATTGACTGCTTTTATGATTAATTGGTTTGATCTCCTTGCAGTCCAAGGGACTCTCAAGAGTCTTCTCCAGAGCCACAGTTCAAAGGCATCAATTCTTCAGCACTCAACTTTTTTCTTTGTCCATTTCTCACATCTGTACAAGACTACTGGAAAAACCATAGCTTTCAGTATAGGGAACTTTGGAGGCAAAATAATGTCTCTGCTTTTTAATATACTTTCTAGGTTTGTCATTGCTTTTCTTCCCCCCATTTGAAAGAGTCTAATTAAATTGGAGTAGAGCTGTTAAGTAAAAACTGCACCAGACAGGATGAATGGCCAAAGAAGGTTGCATGCACAGATATTGCAGATGTTGTCTAGACTATTACAATAGAGAAATTGAACTCAACTCTGTTGAGACAAATGGCAAGAGAATTTTTAAGCTCTGGGGTGAGCTAGTGAAAAAGCAGTGGCAGGGATATTAGTGGAGGGGGGTGCACTGGCTACTGTGATTAGGCCATCTGTGTCTGCTAATTGGGGCCTATTGAAGTCAGGTCCGTACACTCCCACGGAGACTAGGAGATAGGGCCTGTGTCTTACTGATTATATTTCAAAGGATGACTCCCAGATCTTTGGGAAAGACATTCTTAGTTCTAAAGCAAGGTTATTTCAAGGTTAAAAAGCCTGGCAAGAGGCTGAGAGAGGATTTACATCTTAATGGAGCAGAAATAATTTACAATTGCAAGCTTTCTTTAATGTCTAAAAAGAGAGGTCAGGGCCCAGAGTTAGGAAGAAATCTATCTAAAGCTTAGTCAAGCTAAGCAGAACTATCAAGGTCCTTTTAGGAAGAGAGAGCCCACACTAATGACAACATTGAATTTGTCCCCTGAATAAAGACAGTCTTCCAAATACCCTCACTTTCTGTGTTTAAGGTTAGCACTTCAACATATTTGAAATGGTGGTGGGGGTAGGAGAATTCAGCTCAAAACACGTGGATATGTAACTCACTAATCACTGAAAAGGAAAAGAAATATTTCTAAAATACTTTTGATTCTTGAAATATTTTAATAGGTCAAACTAGAAAAGTTTTATAATAGAAAAGTATAAATTCCAGTGTCATATTGAATGTTATTTTGATGCCTTCTAAGGTATAGCAGAATTTTATGAAAGGAGTAATAAATGTACAATAATGACAAGTGAGTAAAGTGTTTTATCCATTATAATGTGGATAACAAAAATAAACAATGAAAACAATTTATGAAAAATTAAATGTTAGATTTATTAAGGTAATATAAAAAAATCCTACAATAAATTTAGCTAAACCTCTCAAGATGAACAAATATAAGCAAAACAAATATTATTTCATATACTTGTATAATTATGCTTGGAAAAAATTAAATTTTAAAAACATCAGATTTCCAGGACTCTTAAAAATTCTATGACCCAGCAACCCCACTGCTGGGCATACACACTGAGGAAACCAGAATTGAAAGAGACACATGTACCCCACATTGGGGTATATGTGTCGCAGCACTGTTTATAATAGCCAGGACATGGAAATAACCCAGATGTCCATCAGCAGATGAATGGATAAGAAAGCCGTGGTGCATGTACACAATGGAATATTACTCAGCCATTAGAAAGAATACATTTGAATCAGTTCTAATGAGGTGGATGAAACTGGAACCGATTATACAGAGTGAAGTAAGCCAGAAAGAAAAACACCAATACAGTATACTAACGCATGTATATGGAATTTAGAAAGATGGTAACAATAACCCTGTATGCAAGATAGCAAAAGAGACACAGATGTATAGAACAGTCTTTTGGACTCTGTGGTAGAGGGAGAGGGTGGGATGATTTGGGAGAAGGGCATTGAAACATGTATAATATCATATAAGAAACAAATCACCGATCCAGGTTCAATGAAGGATACAGGATGCTTGGGGCTGGTGCAATGGGATGACCCTGAGGGATGGTACAGGGAGGTAGGTGGGACGGGGGTTCAGAATGGGGAACACATGTACAACTGTGGCAGATTCATGTTGATGTATGGCAAAACCAATACAATATTGTAAAGTAATTAGCCTCCAATTAAAATAAATAAATTTAAAATTAAAAACATTCTAATTCAGATGTTACATGTGTAAGATGTGTAATTTGTATGTAACCATATCCCATGCAAAGAGTTGACTCATTGGAAAAGACTCTGATGCTGGGAGGCATTGGGGGCAGGAGGAGAAGGGGATGACAGAGGATGAGATGGCTGGATGGCATCACTGACTCGATGGACATGAGTCTGAGTGAACTCCAGGAGTTGGTGATGGACAGGGAGGTCTGGCGTGCTGTGATTCATGGGGTTGCAAAGAGTCGGACACGACTGAGCAACTGAACTGAACTGATATCCCATGTGGTGATGAATTTTCAGTCACTAAATTGTGTCTGACTCTGTGATCCTGGGACTGAAGCATCAATGCTTCCCTGTCTTTGAGTTTTTTCTCCAAATTTGCTCAAACTCATGTCCATTGAGTCAGTTCAGTGATGACCCCAACCATCTCATTCTCTGTTGCCCCCTTTTCCACCTCTCTCAGCCTTGAAAGGAAAGTTATGACCAATCTAGATAGCAGATTTAAAAGCAGAGACATTACTTTGCCAACAAAGGTCTGTCTAGTCAAGGCTATGATTTTTCCAGTAGTCATGTATGGATGTGAGAGCTGGATAGTGAATAAAGCTAAATGCCGAAGAATTGATGCTTTGGAACCATGGTGTTGGAGAAGACTCTTGAGTTTCCCTTGGACTGCAGGAAGATCCAGCCAGTCCAGCCTAAAGGAGATCAGTCCTGGGTGTTTATTGGAAGGACTGATGTTGAAACTGAAACTCCAATACTTTGGCCACCTCATGTGAAGAGTTAACTCACTGGGAAACACCCGATGCTGGGAGAGATTGGGGGCAGGAGGAGAAGGGGAGGACAGAGGATGAGATGGTTGGATGGCATCACCGACTCGGTGGACGTGAGTTTGGGTAGATTCTGGGAGTTGGTGATGGACAGGGAGGCCTGGCATGCTGCGATTCATGGGGTTGCAAAGAGTCAGACACAACTGAGTGACTGAACTGTACAGCCCTTCCCAGCATCAGGGTCTTTTCCAGTGAGTCAGCTTTTTACATCAGGTGGCCAAAGTATTACAGCTTCAGCATCAGTCCTTCCAGTGAATCTTCAGTGTTGCTTTCCTTTAGGATTGACTGGTTTGAACTCCTTGTTTACCAGGGGACTTTCGAGAGTATTCTCCAGCACTACAATTTGAAAGCATCAGTTCTTTGGTGCTCAGCCTTCTTTATGGTCCAACTCTCAGATCCATACATGACTACTGTAAAAACCATAGCTTTGTTTATGTGGACCTTTGTTGGCAAAGTGATGTCTCTGCTTTTTAACTTGCTGTCAAGGTTTGTCATGGTTCCAAGGAGCAAGCATCTTTTAATTTCATAGCTGCAGTTAAACATCCACAGTGATTTTGGAACCTAAGAAAATAAAGTCTCTCACTGTTTCCATTTTTTCCCTATCTATTTGCCATGAAATGATGGGACTCGATGCCCTGATCTTAGGTTTTTCAATGTTGAGCTTTAACCCAGTTTTTTTCACTCTCTTCTTTCACTTTTATCAAGAGTCTCTTCAGTTTGTTTTCACTTTCTGCCATTAGGGTGGTGCCATCTACATATCTGAGGTTATTGATATTTTTCCCTGCAATCTTGATTCCAGCTTGTGAGTCATCCAGCCTGGCATTTCTTATGATGTAGTCTGCATATTAGTTAAATAAGCAGGGTGACAATATACAGCCTTGATGTATCTTTTTCCCAATTTGGAATCAGTTGTTTCATGTCCAGTTCCAACAGTTGCTCCTTGACCTGCATATAGGTTTCTCAGAAGGCAGGCAAAGTGGTCTGCTCTTCCCATATTGTTAAGAATTTTCCAGTTTGTTGTGATATACATACACAGTCTGTTTTAATCTTATGTAATTATTATTAGAGGATTTTTGATGAAATAAGATTTAAAGTCTTTTTTAAAAAGTGAGAAAGGAAATTTTTTAAAAGGTAAGAAATTTGATCAACTTTGGGAGAAGATTATTCCTGCAAAAGTACATTATGAACTTATTCATATCAAATATGGTTAAATCTAGCTTGAAAACTAAAAAAAAATAGCTATTTCATGCCATAGGAAATTAAGTGTTTTTTTTGTTTGTTTGTTTTTTCTGAATAGTAATGGTCTTTAGGACTGAATATACAGCTTCTGACTAATCCTTTTCTTCCAACGGATATATTAAGTGCTTAAAATATGTTAAACATTAAAACTGAAATACTGTCATCTCTTCCTTTAAATGATCTTCTTCATTGCTTGGTAGATATTTAGAAACTCACAGCTTTTCCCTATATAGAAACAGAAGGCATGGGTGATATTTATGTTATATATCTGTATGCAATTCTACTTCAATAACTGTTAAAATTATTATTGGTCTTCCCTGGTGGCTCAGTGGTAAAAACTGCCTGGTAATGCAGGAGACATCAGATCAAGCCCTGGGTCAGGAATGAACTCCTGGAGAAGGAAATGACGACAACCCACTCCAATATTCTTGCATGGGAAATCCCATGAATGAGGAGCCAGGTGGGCTACAATCCCCGGTATTATAAAAGAATCAGACATGACTTAGCGCCTAAAAAACAACCATCATGAATAATTATTCATGATAGGACATATTTGTGGACTTATTTTGGAGCCTGTGTATAGAATAACAAGCCTGTATGTAGAATAACAGGGCTATCTTCTGAAGTTGATCATTCCGTGGATCCAATCCAAAGGGCGTTGCATATCTCTTAGCTCAGAAATGAATTTGAGTTGGTGGTCCCTAGCTTGGAAACAGTGTAAGGTGATATCTTGAAATTGGTTTTATTTCTTGGAGGCTAGTTTCAAAGTGAAGGTAAAAAGATGGAGATAGACATGTGGAGATATAATCAAAGCTAGAAAATAAACAAAAAGGTGGCAAAGTTGTACTACCCCAAAGACCTCAAGAAGTTATTCATGGTTTTTTGTTTTTTTGTTTTTTTTTTCCTGGATTTGCGAAGTATAAAATAGCATTGCAGACACAATTCAAGTTGTAAGCCTATTACTTTAAGTTGAAGGCATGTTACCATAACTTGATCATTCTGTAGTGAAATCCATGAAACAAGAAAAAGAAACTGAGGAAAAGTTACCTTAAGTTTAGTTCAGTTGCTCAGTTGTGTCTGACTCTTTGCTACACCATGGAACACACCACACCAGGCTGCCCTTTCCATCATCAACTCCCAGAGTTTACCAAAACTCATGTACATTGAGTTGGTGATGCCATCCAATCATCTCATCCAATGTCATCTCATTTTCCTGCCTTCAATGTTTCCCAGCATCAGGGCCTTTTCAAATGACCCAGCTCTTCAAATTAGGTAGCCACAAGTATTACAGTGTCAGCTTCAACATCAGTCCTTCCAATGAACACCCAGGATGATCTCCTTTAGGATGGACTGGTTGGATCTCCTTGCAGACCAAGGGACTCTCACGAGTCTTCTCCAACACCACAGTTCAAAGCACCAATTCTTCAACATTCAGCTTTCTTTAGAGTCCAACTCTCACATCCATACATGACTACTGGAAAAGCCATAGCCTTGACTAGACAGACATTTGTTGGCAATGTCTGCTTTTTAATATGCTGTCTAGGTTTCTCATAACTTCCAAGGAGCAAGAATCTTTTAATTTCATGGCTTCTGTCACCATCTGCAGTGATTTGGGAGCCCCTCAAATAGTCTCTCACTGTTTCCACTGTTTCCCCATCTGTTTGCCATGAAGTGATGGGAGTGGATGCCATGATCTTCGTTTTCTGAATGTTGAGCTTTAAGCCAACTTTTTCACTCTCTTCTTTCACTTTCATAAAGAGGCTCTTTAGTTCTTCTTCACTTTCTGCCATAAGAGTGGTATCACCTACATATCTGAGGTTATTAATATTTCTCCCTGCAATCTTGATTCCAGCTTGTGCTTCTTGCAGCCCAGCATTTCTCATGATGTACTCTGCATATAAGTTAAATAAGCAGGGTGACAAGATATAGCCTTGACATACTCCTTTTCCTATTTGAAACCAGTCTGTTGTCCCATGTCCAGTTCTAACTGTTGCTTCCTGGCCTGCATAGAGATTTCTCAAGAGGCAGGTTAGGTGGTCTGGTATTCCCATCTCTTTCAGAATTTTCCACTGTTTACGGTGATCTACACAGTCAAAGGCATTGGCATAGTCAATAAAACAGAACTAGCTGTTTTTCTGGAACTCTCTTGCTTTTTCCATGATCCAGCGGATGTTGGCAATTTGATCTCTGGTTCCTCTGCCTTTTCGAAAACCAGCTTGAATATCTGGAAATTCATGGTTCACATGTTGCTGAAGCCTGGCTTGGAGAATTTTGAGCATTACTTTACTAGTGTGTGAGATGAGTGCAGTTGTGTGGTAGTTTGAGCATTCTTTGGCATTGCCTTTCTTTGGGATTGGAATGAAAACTGACCTTTTCCAGTCCTGTGGCCACTGCTGAGTTTTCCAAATTTGCTGGCATATTGAGTGCAGCACTTTCACAGCATCATCTTTCAGGATTTGAAATAGCTCAACTGGGATTCCATCACCTCCACAGGTTTTGTTGGTAATGATGCTTCCTAAGACCCACTTGACTCACCTTCCAAGGATGTTTGGCTCTAGGTGAGTCATCACACCATCATGGTTATCTGGGTCATGAAGATCATTTTTCTACAGTTCCTCTGTATATTATTGCCACCATCTTAATATCTTCTGGTTCTGTTAGGCCCTTAAAATTTCTGTCCTTTATCGAGCCCATCTTTGCATGAAATGTTCCCTTGGTATCTCTAATTTTCTTGAAGAGATCTCTAGTCTTTCCCATTCTGTTGTTTTCCTCTATTTCTTTGCATTGATCACTGGGGAAGGCTTTCTTATCTCTCCTTGCTATTCTCTGGAACCCTGCATTCAAATGGGTATATCTTTTATACTCATGGGTATATCTTTCCTTTTCTCCTTTGCTTTTTGCTTCTGTTCTTTTCACAGCTATTTGTAAGGCCTCCTCAGACAGCTTTTTTTTTTCTTTTTCCCTTTTATTTTCTTGGGGATGGTCTTGATCCCTGTCTCTTGCACAATGTTACAAACCTCTGTCCATAGTTCATCAGGAACTCTGTCTATCAGATCTAGTCCCTTAAATCTGTTTCTCACTTCCACTGTATAACCATAAGGGATTTGATTTAGGACATACCTGAATGGTCTAGTGGTTCCCCCTACTTTCTTCAATTTAAGTCTGAATTTGGCACTAAGGAGTTCATGATTTGAGCCATAGTCAGCTCCTGGTCTTGTTTTTACTTACTGTATAGAGCTTCTCCATCTTTGGCTGCAAAGAATATAATCAATCTGATTTTGGTGTTGACCATCTGGTGATGTCCATGTGTACCATCTTCTCCTGTGGTGTTGGAAGATGGTGTTTGCTATGACCAGTGCATTCTCTTGGCAGAACTCTATTAGCCTTTGCCCTGCTTCATTCTCTACTCCAAGGACAAATTTGCCTGTTACTCCAGGTGTTTCTTGACTTGCTGCTTATGCATTCCAGTCCCCTATAATGAAAAGAACATCTTTTTTTGGGTGTTAGTTTTAGAAGGTCTTTTAGGTCTTCATAAAACTGTTCAACTTCAGCTTCTTCAGTGTTACAGGTCGGGGCATAGACTTGGATTACCGTGATCCTGAATGGTTTGCCTTGGAAACCAACAGAGATCATACTGTCATTTTTGAGGTTGGCATCCAAGTACTGCATTTCAGACTCTTGTTGACTATGATGGCTACTCCATTTCTTCTAAAGGATTCCTGCCCACAGTGGTAGATATAATGGTCATCTGAGTTAAAATCACCAATTCCATTCCATTCTAGTTCTCTGATTCCTAGAATGTTGACATTCACTTACCATCTCCTGTTTGACCACTTTCAATTTGCCTTGATTCATGGACCTAACATTCCAGGTTCCTATGCAATATTACTCTGTACAGCATCAGACCTCGCTTCTATCACCAGTGACATCCACAACTGGGTGTTTTGATTTTGTTTTGGCTCTGTCTTAAAGTTACATTAATGTTGGTGAAAGTCTCATAAAATCATGTTTAACATATTTAAAGCAAATGTATACATGATTTAACCTGCACATATTTACATTTTTGTTTAACATGCTGAATTCTTACAGCTAGTGCTTATAATGTCTTTGTTGTATATTTCCCTTAGTTTTATTCCAAAAATTGTTAGAAATATTATCAAAAGTTGTGGGCTTACATAACATTCACTAGTATACCTTACTGAATGCTTATTATGTAAAAGTCATCACTCTGAAGAGTTTCCCTGTATTTGCCTAACTGTTACAGTTTATATAGATCCTCACAAATGAATAAAATGAAACATGGAGAAATAGATACATGGAGAATTTGAATGTCTTTCTCAAGGTCAAATACACAATACTTGATGTCATAAGATTCACAGCCCATGTCTATGTTTTGTTATGTTAGAGAACCTTAAATGTTTAATGTTCACAAGTATAACACACTTACATATATTATATACATATTTTGAAAAACACCCCAGATTTCAAGCAGGTAGGTCAATAGTACAAGTTTTTTTTTTTTTAATCTTTATGATTCCTAATATTCTATCATTACAAGTTGTGACAAAACAGCCTCTAACTATCCTAAGTGTAATAATGAGTCTGCTACTTGCAACTCTGTATCTCTCCCTCACTAAGGAATAGTAGAACAGTATACTAGGAGTACATGAAAGAGGCAGTACGACGGAGATTTACAGTCCCTGAAAGTTACATTGAAATATAAATTATTTGCTGTTCTATGCAGGATATATTTTCAGTGCCCCTAAAAACAATTACCCACCCTATATGGAAGTCATCCGTGAGACTGATTCTGGTATCCTCTTGTAGTTCTAGGCTTGTCCAATGGGGAGCCGCAGATGGCTGTAGGCGGAAATGTGAGTAGTAAATGTGGGTATTTATCGGCTTACCATCTTTGGGGTTACCACAGGCTGATTACTGACTGGATCCAAGAGCACAGCCTCTGGTAGTCAGTTGTTTGGACACAGTTCATGACTGTTTTTCACATCATAGCCCTCTAAGTGTCTCTTGAGAGCCAGGGGTGTTAAGAGTCCTGCTTTTGCCAGCTCCAAAGTATTGCAGTAATTTTGTGAGTTTTCTATACCCTGGCTTTATCTTGTAATTTTTTTTCTTTTATTAAGCTCTTCCAAATTACAAAATTTCCATGTGCCATCTGTTTCCTGTAGGAACCCTGCCTGGTACCTTCACTATAATTGAAAATGACTTAATTATGGAATCACTTTGATTTTTCCTTCAGCTAAACATTTAAATCGCCCCTATTTTATTCCAGTATTATCCATCACTATATACTTTCATGTATTCCAATGCATAATAGATTAGATTATTATGCGGTAATTTGTCATTCTTCTGCCCTACCAGAGTAATACTCCTCTGGGCAATGTAAACCTCCAGGCATAGTGTACAGTCTACTGTTTGGGTTTAATCATATCATGAGATTCAGTCAAGAAAGGATCAGCAAGTGTTATGAAATCAGAGCTTTTAAATATTCTACTGGATTTACTTACTCACCTGTGCTTCTATTATCTATTATGCTAAGAAAATATCTTGGATTGATGCTACTACCAGGGGAACAAGGAGATACATGGAGCATCAGTTCAGTTCAGTTGCTCAGTCATGTCCAGCTCTTTGCAACCCCACGCATCACAGCACACCAGTTGGAGAAGACTCTTGAGAGTCCCTTGGACTGTAAAGAGATCCAACCAGTCCATCCTAAAGGAGATCAGTCCTGGGTTGTCTTTGGAAGGACTGATGTTGGAGCTGAAACTCCAATACTTTTGCCACGTCATGAGAAGACTTGACTCGTTGGAAAAGACCCTGATGCTGGGAGGGATTGGGGGCAGGAGGAGAAGGGGATAACAGAGGATGAGATGGTTGGATGGCATCACCAACTTGACGGACATGAGTTTGAGTGAACTCCAGGAGTTGGTGATGGAAAGGGAGGCCTGGCGTGCTGCAATTCATTGGGTCGCAATACTTGGACCCAATTCAGAGTCTCAAGAGAATTATACACAGTAAGGCATATGATGGGATTAGCATAGTGTCTTTAACAAAGACTCAGTGCTAGTTGTAGCTCTTACCACCTGATTTGAACATGCACTTCTATAAATATATTTTTACCAAATTTTCTCCATTTGGTTGTGATAAAAGCCAGTTTCAAAGTCACATTTGAATCTAAGTTTCTACAAGGATAGCCTGTGGTTTTTATTTGGTGGGGGAGGTGGAATCAGCATAACACACAAATATATTGATATTACTGAGATTTTTGCCTATGCCTCAAGGATGTCACAAGGAGAGATACATTAATTACTTAAAGAATTTATGTGTTTGACTATTCAAGCTGAAATGAATAATTAAAAAACTGAAGATGGCATATTCATATTTTACCTTGAATGCTTAAATCAACAGCCTCTGATAATCACATGTACCCTTTTCTCATTCTTCCACCTGCCCTTGAGTCTCTGACAAAACATGAGTGTGACCACCTGTCTATAGTAAGCTCTGCATGAAGAGTCTTTGCATTTCTAAAAAAAAAAAAAAAAAAAAAAATTAAGGTAATTGGAATACTGTCCTGTACCTTTCAAATTGGTTTAGTAACAAAATGTTTGCTAAGTGTGCATTTCCTAAAAGAATGTTTATTAGTATGCTAGATTTTTTATCTATAAAGAAGACTAAAAAATAGTATGTTTTGGAGAGACATCCAGTTCATTCTAGAGAAGTGTTGCATAGTAGGTGGTTATAATTCAGTTTAACAGATTTAGTAAGTGAATATAGATTATAAAAGCATAAAACAGTGCATGAAACCCTTAATATTGGCATAGTATTAATCTGATTTGAATGACACCTATTCTTTTTGGGCTCAGCTTTGCATTGCTTAGGCCTGCTTTAAAAATTACACTAACTTTGCAGCTTCTCAATCTTCCTCAATAACTTTATGTATTCTAAGTTACAAGGAAACAACACAGTCAGCTTTGAAATGCCTAATATATATAAGTAGGTCAATCACAATCACTAATTATTCAAACTCTCCCCATTCTGGTCTTGACTTTTAATGAAAGAAGTGTATTCTCCCTTGTCTAGGGTTCTTAGCCCTTTATATTGCATTACAAATCTTATGTAAATTTCTTCAGCAAGAATTTATTAGCATTATCACTCTAGACAATAAGTATATAAAGTTTACAAGACAGATAAAATATAGTCTATATTCTAGCAGAGGAAACCAACATAAAAATATAATAGTTTTTTGATTGTGAAAATTTCCAGATATTTTTTACCAGTTTACTTTTCACGTTTATTTATTCGATCTTCACTATATATATGGTTCCATTTCTTCATTATACAAATGTGTTCTAAGTGTATGTCCTAAGCAAACCATTCATTTACCTCAAAGAAAAAGAGACAAATGATACTTTATTTACTTTCCTATCTCCTGTTTCCCTTCAGATCACTATCAGACTTGCTAATTCTCTGATCACCTTCAACACCTAATACACTGAACTTCTGGTTTTCCTCCAACATTCTCTGGAAATCACTCTTACTGAAGTGACTGTGCCCTGTGATTTTTCTGTCAGTGAGCCCTGTATCTTTAGGATTTAGATTACAGATAAATTCCCATGTGCTAAATGTAATTCAATCTTTTCATTTCATTTCTAACTCAAGAAATCTCAACAAATCAAAGTGTATCAAAGTTTTTATAACAACTCATATCGGCTCTAAATTATATTGAAAATGAAGTTATTTGAAAAAGTACAGTAGGAAAGCAGGGACTTAAAGAAAAAGTGTGTTACCCTTTGGTAAATATTTAGAATATTTTTTTGAAATAATATCTTCCTTTTGAGGTCTACTTTTAACTATCACTATCCTTCAAAACATCTGACCACTAACTCCTGGAAAACAGTTCTTGCTTATGGGGTGGATGTGTGTGCTTTGTACCACAGTCACTTTTATCCTTAATAGTGAATAGGTACATAAACTTTGGTTTTATATACCATAATAGCATAACTACAAATATATTAAGAATTTTTAAGATTTTTTTTTTCAATTTTAATTTTCTCATCCTAGAGTTTATTATCACTTGACTGGTAACATGTGAAATCTTTTTTTTAGATTTTTCTTTTTTTTAAACCATTTATCATTTATTTATTATTATTATTATTATTATTATTATTTACTTTATAATATTGTATTGATTTTGCCATGCATCAACATGAATCTACCACGGGTGAACACATGTTCCCCATCCTGAACTCCCCTCCCGCCTCCCTCCCTGTACGATCCCTCTGGGTCATCCCAGTGCACCAGCCCCAAGCATCCCGTATCCTGCATCAAACCTGGACTGGTGATTCATTTCACATATATATATATATATATATATATATATATATATATGAAAAGAAATGTTTAATCTGAGAATGGAAATTAAAAGTGTATGCAAATCACACCTGTTAGAGTGTGGCAAAGAGTAAGCTCTCAAAAGATAGTGATTTTTTTGTACAATGATTAGGTTTTTCTTTTTTTTTTCCCAATATACCTATTAAGAATATTTTGAAATACCTCTAAACTGATATTTTTGTTTGGAAATAACATTAACCTTAGTATTTCTTGGGCTTCTCTTGTGGCTCATCTGGTAAAGAATCTGCCTGCAATGCGGGAGACCTAGATTTTATCCTTGGGTTGGGAAGATCCCTGGAGAAGAGAAAGGCTACACACTCCAGTATTCTGGCCTGGAGAATTCCATGGACTGTATAGTGTGTGGGATCCTAAAGAGTGGGACCTGACTGAGCAACTTTCCCTTTCACTTTAATTTAGTATTCCAGTGAAAATTATGCCTGTTGCACCTCAAGAAAAATGAAGAAGAAAATTACTTTTTTATTAGTAGGGAATGAAATTGAGTATTTGAGGGTAAGGTAAATCTTATTTCCCTCGAGGAAGGTAATATCAACCGACTGAGGATAAGTGCTGGCCAAAGGAAGTGGTAAAATGCAGATACAGTCAGCTGTCCATATCTGGGGGCTCTGCATCTGTTAATTCAACTGCAGGCTGGAAATATTTAAAATTTCTGAAAGTTCCAAAAAGCAAAATTTGAACTTGCTATACCCTGGCCCACTTACATAGCATTTACATTGTATCAGATATTATAAGTAACCTAGAGATTATGGAGAAGGAAATGGCAACCCACTCCAGTGTTCTTGCCTGGAGAATCCCAGGGACGGTGGAGCCTGATGGGCTGCCGTCTATGGGGTCACGCAGAGTCGGACATGACTGAAGCGACTTAGCAGCAGCAGCAGCAGCAGAGATTATTTAAACTACACAGAAGGATGTGTGGAGTCTATATGCAAATACTAGACTGTTTTATACAAGGGGTTGGAGTATCTGCACATTTTTACATCTACGAGAGTCCTAGAATCAACCCTTCCTGGGTATTGAGGGATCATAGATCCCTTTACAATTCTTCAGGGAGGTGAACCAATACTGGTATGTTACATTTATAGAAATGCTAAAAAATGAAGCCAGAGCATATATAGAAGTAAATTGAATTGGTTATGTGTCATGTATAGAAAGTGATTCAGTATGTTTAAGAAGATAGGCAATCAGAAATAAGAATTCCCCTGAAACTCACCCTTTCCTTTCTATTTTAATTTTTAAAATTTCTAATTGAGTTATAATTGTGTACACATATTGTTTGTATAAGTTATTTGTACTAATATATTTTGGGTATTAACCAATTATTCAACATATCATTTGCAAATATCTTCTATTAAGTAAGAGGCCTTTATGTTCAGTTTACTTCACTGTGCAAAAGCTTCTTAGTTTAACATAGTCCCATGTATTTATTTTTGCTTTTGTTTCCCTTGCCAGAGGCGACATACAAAAAAATTATTTCTAAGATAAATGTCAAAAAGCATATTGCCTAAGTTTTCTAGTAGGAGTTTTATGGTTTCAGGCCTTAAATTTAAATCTTCAATCTATTTTAAGTTTCTGTATATGCTGTAAGAAAATAGTCCAGTTTAAATCATTTGCATGTAGCTGTTAACATTTTCTCAGCACCATTAATTGAAGTATCCCTTTTCCCCATTGTATAATCTTGCCTCCTTTGTTGTAGATTAATTGACCAAATAAGTATGGGTTTAATTCTAGACCCTCTGTTCTATTCCTTTGACCTATGTGTCTGGTTTTATGTCAGTACTCTATTGTTTTGATTAGTGGAGGATTTTAGGATAGTTTGGAACTGGGGAACATGATACTTCCAGATTTGTTCTTAAGATCATTTTGGCTAGTTAGGGTCTTTTGTGATCACTATAAACTGTGGAAAATTCTGAAAGAGATGGAAATACCACACCACCTGACCTGCCTCTTGAGAAACCTATATGCAGGTCAGGAAGCAACAGTTAGAACTGGACATGGAACAACAGACTGGTTCCAAATAGGAAAAGGAGTGCATCAAGACTGTATATTGTCACCCTGCTTATTTGACTTATAAGCAGAGTACATCATGCGAAACGCTGGACTGGAAGAAGCACAAGCTGGAATCAAGATTGCCGGGAGAAATATCAAGAACCTCAGATATGCAGATGACACCACCCTTGTGGCAGAAGGTGAAGAGGAACTCAAAAGCCTCTTGATGAAAGTAAAAGAGGAGAGTGAAAAAGTTGGATTAAAGCTCAACATTCAGAAAACGAAGATCATGGCATCCGCTCCCATCACTTCATGGGAAATAGATGGGGAAACAGTGGAAAGAATGTCAGACTTTATTTTTTGGGGCTCCCAAATCACTGCAGATGGTGACTGCAAACATGAAATTAAAAGATGCTTACTCTTTAGAAGAAAAGTTATGACCAACCTAGATAGCACAGTCAAAACCAGAGACATTACTTTGCCAACAAAGGTCTGTCTAGTCAAGGCTATGGTTTTTCCAGTGGTCATGTATGGATGTGAGAGTTGGACTGTGGAGAAAGCTGAGTGTAGGGAACAAGGTATAAAGAAGGTTGAGAAGTGCTTGCAAACGAGACTCTCAACCAGGGCTGAACATTCTTGCTAACGAGATGTTCAGCTAAGAATCCTGTTTGTTCCCGTGGGAAAAGAACATTTCTTGCACACAAGGATGTTTCTCTGATTCCTCAAAAGGAACAGACCCTGGGACAAAACGGATTCTAAGTTGATAAGGAAGTTCCCCAAAACACAGTCTTAGCTGCAGTAAATAAGTCAAGGTAAAGGTTATCTCGCCCTGCGCCTGCGCAATGTATAGTCTCTGAATCATAGTGCTTGGCAGCTTGCCCTGTAGCTTGTTGTGCTAGGGATATAAAATAAAGTAGCTGTAAGAAGCAAGGGTTAAAATATAAAGATTTAAACCACTCTGCAGTGTTGGTGTTTCATTCCGTCTCCAGCAGCTGAGCACCTAAGAATTGATACTTTTGAACTGTGGTGTTGGAGAAGACTCTTGAGAGTCCCTTGGACTGCAAGGAGATCCAACCAGTCCATTTTAAAGGAGATCAGTCCTGGCTGTTCTTTAAAAGGACTCATGCTGAAGCTGAAACTCCAATACTTTGGCCACCTCATGTAAAGAGTTGACTCATTGGAAAAGACCCTGTTGCTGGGAGGGATTAGGGGCAGGAGGAGAAGGAGACGACCGAGGATGAGATGGCTGGATGGCATCACTGACTCTATGGACATCAGTTTGAGTAAACTCTGGGAGTTGGTGATGGACAGGGAGGCCTGGCGTGCTGTAATTCATGGGGTCGCAGAGTCAGACACGACTCAATGACTGAACTGAACTGTGATTGCATATAAAACCTTAGAATTATTCTAGTTCTTTAAGAAAAGTGTTTGGTATTTTTATAAGGATTGCATTGAATCTGTAGATTGCCTTGGAGTTTGGTTATCTTAAAAATTTTCTTTTAATCCATGAAAATCCATGAGGATTTTAATCCACAGCATATCTCTTCATTTGTCTGTTTCATCTTCAGTTTCTTTCATTAGTATAATAGTTTTCCAAGCACAAGTCTTATATTTATCTGGTGAAATTTATTCCTAGGAATTTTCTTCTTTTTGCTACAGTTGTAAAAGGGATTGTAAGTGGGTTTGTTAATATCTTTTTGATAGTTTATTGTGTGTGCTCTGCTAAGTCACTTCAGTCATGTCTGAATCTTTGAGATTCTATGGACTATAGCCTGCTGGACTCTTCTGTCTATGGGATTCTCTGGGCAAGAATAGAGGAGTGGGTTGCCATGCCCTCCTCCAGGGGCTCTTAGCCCCAGGGGTCGAACTCCGAGTCTCTTATGTCTCCTGCATTGGCAGGAGTATTCTTTACCACTAGTGCCACCTGGGAAAATAGTATATAAAAATGCAACAGAATTTTGCATATTGACTGCGTACTCTTGCAAATTTATTGAATTTATTTGAGGTCTGTTTTGGGATGGAGACTTTAAGATTTTACATGTAACCATTTTGTTCACAGATAACTGGCAGTTTTACTTCCTTTTCCAATTTTTATTTTTCTTTGAATGCATTTTATTTATTTTCCTTGTCTAATTGCTCTGGCTAAAACTTTCAATACTGTGTTGAATAAAAGGGGCAAGAGTGGGCATCCTTGTTTTGTTCCTGATCTTAGAGAAAATACTTTCAGGTTGTTACTGTTGAATGTTATGTGAGATGTGTGTTTGACATATGGCTTTTATAAGGTTGAGGTATGTTTCCTCTACATGTACATTGTTGAAAGTAATTATCATAAATGAATTACTGTGTCAAACTTTTCCTGCATCTATTGATCATGTAAATTTTACTCAGTTTATTGTGGTATATTAGGTTGATTTGCAGATATTGAACCTTCCTATTATCCCTGCAGTTAATTTTACTTGAACATTTTATGGATGATCCTTTTGATGTATTTTTGAGTTCAGTTTACTAATATTTTGTTGAAGATTTCTGCAGCTATGTTCATCAGGAATATTGACCTGTAATTTTTGTGTGTATGTGTGTGTGCATGGTGTCTGGTTTTGGGATCAGCATATGATGCTGTCCTAGTATAAGGATTTTGGAGGCATTCCTTCCTCTTGGATTGAGAGAGACAGATGTTAACTTTTCTTTAAATGTTTTGTTGACTTCACCTGTGAAGTTTTCTGGTCCTGGACTTCTGTTGTCATGGAGTTTTCTTTTATAATTCAATTTAACTGGTAATCAGTTTGTTTATATTTATTATTCCTTATTCAGTAGGGGGAATTTACATGTCTAGGAATTTATCTATTTCTTCTAGGTTGTCTGTTTAATTAGCATGTAATTGTGTTCAGTACTCTCTTCTGAACATTTGTTTTCCTGTGATGTTGGTTTTAATGTATTTCTTATTTTATTTGAACCTAATTTTTCCTTCATGCGTTTTGTTAAGGCTTTATTACTTTTGTTTTCTAAGTAACAGTTCTAAAGTTTTGTGTCTTTTTTTCCCCTATTCTCTACT
Source organism: Budorcas taxicolor (assembly GCF_023091745.1). Lineage (NCBI taxonomy): Eukaryota > Metazoa > Chordata > Mammalia > Artiodactyla > Bovidae > Budorcas > Budorcas taxicolor. Next base: position 47,529,474 of record NC_068929.1, on the reverse strand, counting down.
TTGTTTCCACTCTGATCTTTCTTTCCATGTACTAACATTGGGTTTTGTTTGTCCCTCTTCTAGTTTCTTTAGAGCTAAGATAGGTTATTTCAGATTTGTTTCCTGAGGTATACTTGCATCACTATCAACTTTAATCTTAGAACTGCTTTTGCTGTCTGCGATAGAGTTTGGATCATTTGGTTTAACATCTGAAAATTAATACAGTACTTAACATTAATAGGCTAAATGATAAAACCACATGATCATTTCAACTAGTGTAACAAAAGAAATTGAGAAAATCCAAACCCATTAAGTTTGAACATTCTCACCACGTGAAAACTAGCAATAAACTCCTTAAACACAATAAAAAGGAAACCTATTATAAACCTACAGTTTACATGAAACAATGATAAAAAGTTGAATCCTTGTTTTCTTGAAGTTCACAATTCTTGACTTATTTACATACCTCACATGCATATGGGAAAATTCGTTATTCTTGGAAACTAGTGCAAGAATAACCAGGAAAACTTTCTGTTTTTCCATCTCTCGTTAACTTTGACATTTAACGTTATTGATTGACCCCCGGTATGAAGTGACTTAGAACACATGGAAACACTGTGTTCATTGGTGACCATACTGACTTTCTAATATCTAATTTTAGAAGGGTATGCTGTAACCTAATTCACTCTGAACTGTATACTTGGAAAAAATTTCTAGTTGTACCTAGGACATCTTAATTAAAAAATATTACAAAGAATTTAGAATAGAGGAGCACAATTTAAATAAGATTGTTAGAAAAGACAGAAAATATCAATGCAATATAAGTATTTTGGGGTACTGACAAATTATAGAAGTAATTAATAATTACTTATAGTAATATTAGGAACCAGGAAGCATTAAAACCTATGCTTCTAGAAATATTTTCCTCTGAGGGAACATTTTCATTTCCAAGGGAAAATGACACTTGCCATAGCAACAACAGCAACAAAATTGGGATCTAAAAACTCTTAAGGTACAGAGCTAACTTTTTAATCTTCAAATAAAAATTGTAGAGACATCTTACCTGGAGAAGAAGAAAAATAAAAAAACCTTATACATGATATTTGGGCTTCTCATATATACAGTTCAATGCACAGAGAAAATGAACCCAGTTCTACAACTGTTGAAAGAATAAATGTGTTGCCTAATAAAAACGTCATTTTTGTTCAAATATAGAGGAAATAAATACAAATTCTAAAACTGCAGAAGCTAAGTACGTGCAGCACTTTCTTTTTTTCTTTTTTTCTTTTTTTTGTTCCCGTTAACAAAATGAAGACAGTCTAAGGAACTCAGGTAATTCCCTGGGAATCCAGTGGTTAGGACTCTGAGCTCTCACTTCTGAGGGTTCAGGTTCAATCTCTGGTTGGAAAACTAAAATCCTGAGGCCAAAAAAGAAAAAATAACAACAACAAAAAGAAAATCCCAGAAATGAATAAACTTTGAAATGATAGTGGTATAATTATCATATTCACTTATGAAAAATAATCACAATTATATTTAAAAACTATGAACATTATAGGCATGATAACATAAAATATGAAACAATACTAACAGATTTGCACATGGAATAAGTGCTAGTGAATTATTATATTTCTAATTGTCCCATTTTCTTATACTAAAGAATTAAGAATCTGGTTAAATTTTAATTAAAAACCATGATAAAAGAGAACTCTATTTTTCATATTTTGATATTTTAAGAGACTAATAATGGCAAGAAAAAGGTTACTTAATTATACTCTATATTATAGTTTGTTGTTAAATTCTCCTTTGATATTTATGAAATCTGGACATATATATTGGGAAATCTATCGACCTACACATGCTTTAAAAGTATTTAACATTATTATATCTTCTAGGCCTCTGTGGAACTTCTTCTATGAAAGAAGTAACCCTGACTTTTGTCTCCTCTGTTATGCTAGTGTTTATCAAAGGATAGTCGCTTTTCATACTAGAATGTTTCAAATATATTAACTGTGAAATTTTTATTTATTTATTTTTTTTTACTTTTGAGCTGTATTCAATCATGGATCATACCACGGATTGTAAAAGGTTTTATTTCAACTATGTGTGAAATTTAATACATGGTTATTCATAAAAGTGAATGACTTTTATTGTTTTGGTTGATTGTAATGAATGAAATGTTAACCCACCACCAACAGCAACCTCGCCCACCTTATTTAAGGTTGTAGTGAAGAGACTGCAATTAACTGTTCAGTACCACACAAAGATGGCATATGGGGAAATTAGTCTACTCACTGGATTTTAATTTCTCATAACTTCATGTATATTCCATCATTTCTGTGTTGTATCTCCTCTCCCATTTTGTAACTACTTAGACACTGGGATGGTTCTAATAAGAAAGATTATACAGAGTATTGTTGACAGTTTCCCTAAACTGCTCCATGATGTTGCTTCCTCAGCATCTGTCTGGGGATCAGGCAGCCTGCAGGTCCATGAGTGCACACCAGCCAGTCTTGTGAGCACCTGCACTAGATGACCCCCTTCCTTGAGACCAGCAGTCTTACTGGACCTCAGGGTCTATTTACAGACCCCTGTTCAATCACACTGAGAGAGTCAATTTCTAGGCAGGTTGATAAGTCCAGGGGTTCCCAAGGAGAGAGGGGTCTGAAATTCTCAAGGAGGAAGAAAGGTCAAATGTGTTTGTTTTTTTTCCTCTACATTCCTTAGGATTATGTAACAAATTATCCTGCTTGAGGACAGTCTCTGGAAAAAAAACTTTCTGGCTAATCTTGTTTTGTCTTAAAATGTAAATTATGGAAGTGGGTCTAGTGAGGTCTTTACAACCTCCAGACATTCTTTTGATTCAATGGAATAACTAATTAAAAGTATATAACTCCTTTCCTAACACTAACGAGGGGGCACTCTTTCTGCCCCCTTCTGAAGTCTATGTCAGAAGCTTTCTCTATCTCTTTTATACTTTCAGTTCAGTCGCTCAGTCATGTCCGACTCTTTGCGACCCCATGACACCAGGCCTACCTGTCCATCACCAACTCCCGGAGTTCACTCAGACTCACGTCCATCGAGTCAGTGATGCCATCCAGCCATCTCATCAACTGTCGTCCCCTTCTCCTCCTGCCCCCAATCCCTCCCAGCATCAGAGTCTTTTCCAATGAGTCAACTCTTTGCATGAGGTGGCCAAAGTACTGGAGTTTGAGCTTCAGCATCATCCCTCCAAAGAAATCCCATGGCTGATGTCCTTCAGAATGGACTGGTTGGATCTCCTTGCAGTCCAGGGGACTCTCAAGAGTCTTCTCCGACACCACAGTTCAAAAGCATCAATTCTTTGGCGCTCAGCTTTCTTCACAGTCCAACTCTCACATCCATACATGACTACTGGAAAAACCATAGCCTTGACTAGACGGACCTTTGTTGGCAAAGTAATGTCTTTGCTTTTCAATATGCTATCTAGGTTGGTCACAACTTCTTCCAAGGAGTAAGCGTCTTTTAATTTCATAGCTGCAATCACCATCTGCAGTGATTTTGGAGCCCCCAAAAATAAAGTCTGACACTGTTTCCACTGTTTCCCCATCTATTTCCCATGAAGTGATGGGACCAGATGACATAATCTTAGTTTTCTGAATGTTGAGCTTTAAGCCAACTTTTTCACTCTCCTCTTTCACTTTCATCAAGAGGCTTTTGAGTTCCTCTTCACTTTCTGCCATAAGGGTGGTATTATCTGCATATCTGAGGTTATTGATATTTCTTCCAGTAAGCTTGATTCCAGCTTGTGCTTCTTCCAGCCCAGCGTTTCTCATGATGTACTCTGTATATAAGTTAAATAAGCAGGGTGGCAATATACAGCCTTGATGTACTCCTTTTCCTATTTGGAACCAGTCTGTTGTTCCAGGTCCTTGGAATGAACTAATTATGTAACTCAGCTCTCAGCTTTATAACAGGCATTAATGGAACTCCAGGAGGTGACTCCAGACCCAGCCTGAGTTAAGCAAACCTAAAAATGAGCTATAGGCTTCCTTCTCACTTCTGAGAAAGACCTCTATCAATAGTGTTTAAGTACTTTGGTCAAAGTCTATAAATTTAAGCTTTTACTGAGGTCTACACATAGATAAAATTTTTTTTTCTGTTTAAAAAACTACTCATGATTTTCAATTTTATTTTTTCTTTCAGTTGAAACTTTTGGTCTAGTCCTAAGAAGACACATTGTTCTAGGTATTTCTTACTATTTACTAACTTTATAATAGTGGATATGTCTAAGAATCCACTGCCAATGCAGGAGACATAGGAGACATGGGTTCAATCCCTGGGTTGGGAAGATCCCCTGGAGAAGGAAATACAGCCTCCCCCCGCCATATTTTTTAATTAATTAATTTTTAATTGAAGGATAATTGCTTTACAGAATTTTGCTGTTTTCTGTCAAACCTCAACATGAATCAGCCATAGGTATACATATACCCCCTCCCTCCTGAATCCCCCTCCCATCTCCTTCCCCATCCCACCCCTCTGGAATATTACTCAGCCATAAAGAGGAACACCTTTGAGTCAGTTCCAATGAGGTGGATGAAACTAGAACCTATTAAACAGAGAGAAGTAAGTCAGAAAGAGAAAGATAAACATCATTTCTAATGCATATAAATGGAATCTAGAAAAATGGTACTGAAGAATTTATTTACAGGGCAGCAATGGAGAAACAGACAGAGAATAGACTTATGGACATGGGGAAAGAGGAGGAGAGGGTGAGATGTATGGAAAGAGTAACATGGAAACTTACATTACCATGTGTAAAATAGATGACTGATGGGAATTTGCTGTATGGCTCAGGAATCTCAAACAGGGGCTCTGTGTCAACCCTCCAGTATTCTTGCCTGGAAACTTCCATAGACAGACTGGCAGGCTATAGTCCATGGGGTCACAAAAAGTCAGACACAATTGAGCACACACACACTATTACACACTAATCTTTCTGAACCCCAAGTGTTTACCCATTTGTTGTTTAGTCTCTAAGTCAAGTCTGATGCTTTTGCAACATCGTGGACTGTAGCCTGCTAGGCTCCACTGTCCATGGTATTCTCCAGGTAAGAACATTGGAGTGGATTGCCATTTCCTTCTCCAGGAGATCTCCCTGATCCAGGAATCAAACCTGTGCCTCATGCATTGGCAGGCAGATTCTTTACCACTGAGCAAAAAGGGAAGCCCTCATTGACCCAGTAGGTAAAAATAAAATAGCTATCTATTCTCTCATCCAGAGTGGTTGTAAGCGTGAAATGGATATTGAAACACTTCATTCCCTGTGATACAAAATGTTCCTGGTTTTTCATATCTCATTGAGGTTTAAGTCTCATCCTTATCTGATATACCCTTCCCATCTTTTAAGACCCCCTCCATTTGTTAAGTTTGGCATCTCCTAGAATTTAGTCCTCATCTCATTTCTCTTTTCTCCGTTTAAGTCCTGTGTTGCAAAATCCCCTTAGTCTACCTCTAGTGTGTTGCTGTCCCTCAAGTATCCTCCCTGTACTGAAGAATCATACATCTGTCTTGGATGTTTAAGAGACATCATGGACTTAACCTGTATGTACTTCTTTCCCAGTATTTTCTAACTCAGTAAGTGGCACTGTCATTTTTCAAGTTACTCCTACCTGAAAACTTGGAGCTATACTTATCATCTTGTTCTCATATCTTTGCATGGTCTATTAGTAAATCTTGTTTGATTAAATTTTAAATTTACAGCACATTTTAGATTTAATTCTTTCTCCACATGTCATATTCCGCCGCCATAGCTACTCAGAGCATCTAATGCCTGCTTGACAACAACCTTTTTAATTGATCTCCATGCTCCCACATACGCTGTTCTTTGTATCAGTTTTCCACAGAACAACCAGAATGCATCTTTTCAAATGCCAGTTAGATCATGTTATTATCCTCATTAGCATAGTCTTCTGAACTTTCAGCACACTGGGAATAAAACCTAAGTTTCTTCCTATTGACTATTGCATCCTACATAATCTAGCTGCTCATCCCTTAACTCTCCCACTGGGGTTACTTTGCTTCAGACTCGCAGGTCAACTTGCAGCTCCTTAAACAGTCAAGACCGACTCTGTCAATAGTTTTTGTATTTATTTTTCAGGCTACTAAAAACAGTCTTTTCCAAGACATTTCCAGGGTTCCTCACCTTAGTTACATGTCTCTTAAACTCACTTCTTCAGAGAAATCTTCCCTTATCAACTCACCTAAAAATATACCCTTCTGTATAACCTTAGCCTGCTTAGTAGATGGAAAATTTAATAACTAATTTTCACTTCCATATTTGCAATATCTTTATCTTGAAAGTATGGACAGGAAGAGGAACTAAAAGAAAATGATTATGCGACTAAAACCAGAATCACTTTGCCAACAAAGGTTCATATAGGTAAAGCTATGGTTTTTCCAATAGCCATGTTTGCATGTGACGATTGGATCATAAAGAAGAATGAGTGCTAAAGAACTGATGCTTTCAAATTGTGGTGCTGGAGAAGGCTCTTGAGAGTCCCTTGGACAGCAGGGAGATCAAACCAGTCAGTCCTAAAGTAAATCAACCCTGAATATTCATTGGAAGGACTGATGCTAAAGCTTAAGTTCAGTACTTTGGCCTGATGCAAAGAGCAAACTTATTAGAAAAGACCATGATGCTGGGAAAGAATTAAGGCTATAGGACAAGGGGGAAGCAGAGGATGAGATAGTTAGATAGCATTACCAACTTGATGGACAATAATTTGAGCAAACTCCTGGAGATAATGGACAACAAAGGTACCTGGTGTGCTACAGCCCATGAGATTGCAAAGAGATATGACTTAGAAACTGAATAACAACAGCACTGGAACTGCATCTTGTATGGAGGACAAATCAACCAGGGATCTGACCATAGGATTCTCACAGTTTCCTCACTTAAATTCTGTTTAAAGCTACAGGTTTTTTTTTTTTTTTTTTTAACCTTTTGGCATTGGTGAAAGAGTTGGCAGTGTTTACTGGCATATATAAAATATTTCAAAACAGTGATGATGATAAACTGTTACTTCTTTGTTACAAGCATAGAAGTTATGATCTTTCAGCAGCTTATGGTTATACTTCCAAATAAAAGTTATATTTCTTGAAAATTTGTATTATATTTCATTTTGCATTTTGTTATTGGTCATATACTCCTATTTTAGTTCCTGGGGAAAAATGTGAATAAGTTTTTTTCTTTTTTTTCCATTATACTATGCCATCAGACAATTTTCAAAACATGTGTGACTTGGAGGATTCAGGAGTCATGCTTTTACTTGCATAGAATGATAATCAAATATCATCATCATTGGGCTTCCCTGGTGGCTCAGTGGTAAAGTTGCTGCTGCTGCTGCTAAGTCACTTCAGTCGTGTCTGACTCTCTGTGACCCTACAGACAGCAGCCCACCAGGCTCCCTGTCCCTGGGATTCTCCAGGCAAGAACACTGGAGTAGGTTGCCATTTCTTTCTCCAATGCATGAAAGTGAAAAGCGAAAGTGAAGTCACTCAGTTGTGTCCCACCCTCAGCGACCCCATGGACTGCATGCAGCCTTCCAGGCTCCTCTGTCCATGGAGTTTTCCAGGCAAGAGTACTGGAGTGGGGTGCCATTGCCTTCTCTGCAATTATATTTGATCACAAATCAAAGCAATTAGTATAGTATATATAGTGCTCCAACTCATTGGAAAAGACTCTGATGCTGAGAAAGATTGAAGGCAGGAGAAGAAGGAGACGATAGAGGATGAGATGGTTGGAGGACATCACCAACTCAATGGACATGAGTTTGAGCAAACTCCAGGAGATGGTGAAAAACAGGGAAACCTGGTTTGCTGTAGTCCATGGGATCTCAAAGAGTCAGACACTACCGAGCAACTGTTCAGTTGCCTCTGACCAGAGGATTCTCACAGTTTCCTCACTTAAATTCTGTTTAAAGCTGCAGGTTTTTTTTTTTTGTTGTTGTTTTTTTAATTCATTCAGTCACTCTGTGTCTTTTGATTGACCAATTCAACCCATTTATATTTAGGGTGATTATTAATAGATGAGGTCTTAGTACTTCATTTTATCTTCTGTTTTCTGGTTTCTCTATATCTGTATTATTCCTTTTTCCTTGTGTTTTTCTGTGATTTTTTTAGTTTGATAGTTTTGTATGATTTTCTGTTTCCTCTTATGTTTCATGCCTCTTCATTCAGATTTATGTTTTGTGGTTACCATGAGGTTTGTATAAAACATCTCATAGATAAAATAGTCATTTTCTGATGATACCATCTTCATTTGTCTATGCAAGTCCCATGTTTTTCTCTTTCCTTTTAGTTTTATCAAATTACCAAATTATGCCTTTTAACATTGTGAATTCTTTACTAATTTGAAGTGGTTAGTTATTTTTACTACTTTTATTTCCCTTGACCTTTATGATATAATTAAGTATTTAACAACCTAGTCTGATATAGAGTTGCAGTTTTCTGATTCTAGTAGCTTACTCAAATTTTTCTTTATATTTGCCTTTTTTGTTCCAGGTAGAAGCACTCCTTCCAACATTTCTTGGAAGACAGGTCCAGTGTTCATGGAATTACTAAGCTTTTGTTTGTCTGGAAAACCCTTTATTTCTCCTTCATATATGAATGAAAGCTTTGCTGAATAGAGTATTCTTAGGTGAAAGGTTTTATCTTCCAGGATTTTGAATGTCATCTGAGCTCTCCTTGCATATATAATTTTTGCTACGAAATTTGCTGCTAGCCAAATGGGGGTGTATCTGTAGGTTACCATCCTTCTTTTCCCTGGATGTCTTTAAAATTCTTTGTCACTGACTTTTACAGTTTAGATATAATGTGTCTCAGAGAAGGTTTGAATGGAGGTAGTTAGGAGTTTTCTTAGCCTCATGGCCTTGTATACCTAGTTTCCACACCACGTTTGGGACATTCCCAGCTCCTATTTCCTTAAATGTACTCTATGTTCTCTTCTCCCTCTCTTTTCCCTCTGGATATTCATTATTTTAATGTTGCTCTTCTAATAGAATTGGATAGTTTCCAAAGAAATTTTTCACTGAAATTCTCCCTTCTCCTCTACCTGTATCGTTTCAAAATTCCCATCATCTAGCTCACTAATTCTCTCTTCCATGTGATCTGTTCTATTTCCCTTGCTTTTAATGTATTCTTCATCTCTTTGAAGTTTTGGCTTCAGAATTTGATTTTTTTTTAGAATTTCAATACCTGTAGTAGAGTGTTTCTTCTGCTGATTAATTTTATTTCTGAGCTCAATGAACTGCCTTTCTGAGTTTTCTTATAGCTTTTTCAGTTTCTTTATGACAAGTACCTTGAATTCTCTGTCAGTTAGGTCATAGTATTCCACAAATTTGTTGGTTACTGGAGAATCATAATTTGTACCTTCTTATTGTGGCTTTTCATGCATGAGTTATTTCTCTGCTGGCACATTTGAAGTAACAAGCACCTTTCGTCTTAAGATAAAATCTTTTTTTTTTTTTTTTTTAATCCTAAAAGTCCATCATGCTATTACTGAATTATTAGAGGTTTTTCTTTTGTTTTCCAGTAAGTAACAGTATAGCACAAATTTTAAGTTTCTCTTAGCTGAGCTGCCTCTGGCCATATTTCAGAATGGATAGTTTTACCCTCAACTACTTTTGTCAGAAAATCCTCATGAACAGAGAAACCTGGTGGGCTACAGTCCATGGGGTCACAAAGAGTCAGACTTGACTGAGCACCTAGCACAGCACCTTTGTCAGAGGTGTTGTCTGGAATCCTTGTCAGTGCTTACACTTCTGAAATCATAATATCCTGCTACTGCTAGTGTTGCCAACTGGGGTACCAGCATGTTGGACACTTTCACTGTGTTCAGAGTCTCTTGGATGACAGGCTCCAACACTGCAGGAAAAGGGGGACCCAGAGGAAAAGCCAGGATAAGGGTGTCTCTGCTGTGACCAGGGTTGTCAGGTCACAACTCCTAGATAAGATTTCAAGTCCTGCTGCCATCTGGTTCCCCATGACCATAAATGCCTCTGCATTCTTGTATGCTCACATCCATATTTTCTGGTTCTCTGGAGCTGTAGGCTGATCTGCTGCAACTGGGTGTCCAAGATGGCAAGTACCATATCTGTTGTTTCCTTCATGTTGCCTCCTCTTTTATTCCACTCACTTTTTAGATGTATCAGTGTGAGGAATTATCTGCTGTCCAGTGTGTTGGACTGACACACCTTTGAGTTATAGAAATGTTACTGTTGGTAGATTGAAGGGAAGAGACAAAGGGAACACCTCACATTGCCATGATGCTGACATTACTCTTGTTGTTCAGTTGTTAAGTTGTGTCCTGCTCTTTGCAACCCATGGACTGACAATAGCATGCCAGGCTTCCCTGTCCTTTACTATCTCCTGGAATTTGCTAAAACTCATGTCCATTGACTCAGTGATGCCATCCAATCATTTTATCCTCTGTTGCCCCCTTATTCTCCTGCCATCCAAGTTCCTAGCATCTGGGTCTTTTCCAGTGGGTTGGCTCTTTGCATTAGGTGGTCAAAGTATTGGAACTTCAGTTTTAGCACCAGTCTTTCAAATGAATATTCTGGATTGGTTTCCTTTAGGACTGACTGGTTTGATTGTCTTGCTGTCCAAAGGACTCTCAAGAGTCTTCTCTAGCACCACAGTATGAAAGCATCGGTTCTTTGGCACTCAGCCTTTTTTATGATCTACCACTCATATCTGTACACAGCTCCTGGAAAAACCATAGTTTTGACTATACAGACCTTTGTTGGCAAAGTGATGTCTCTGCCTTTTAATATGCTATTTCGGTTTGTCATATCTTTTTTTTTTCAAGGAACAAATGTCTTTTAATTTCATGGCTGCAATCATTGTCCACAGTGTTTTTGGAGCCCAAGAAAATGAGATCTGACACTGTTTCCATCTTTCCCCATCCAGTTGCCATGAAGTGGTGGGGCTGATGCTATGATCTTAATTTTTTTTGGATTTTTTTAAACTAACAATTTCAGTCTCCTCTTTAACCTTCATCAAGAGGCTCTTTAGTTCCTCTTTGCTTTCTGCCACTAGAGTGGTATAATCTGCATATCTGAGGTTGGTGATATTTCTCCCAGAAATTTTTATTCCATCTTGTGAGTCATCCAGCTTGGCATTCTGCATGATGCACTCTGCATATAAGTTAAATAAGCAGGGTGACACTATACAGCCTTAACATACTCCTTTCCTAATTTTGCACCAGTTCATTGTTCCATTTCCAATTCTAACTGTTGCTTCTTGACCTGCATATGGGTTTCTCAGGAAATGGGTAAGGTGATCTGATATTCCCATCTCTTTAAGAATTTTACACAGCTTATTGTGATCCACACAGTCAATGGCTTTTTAAAAGGCTGTATTAAAGAGTCTTACAAAGAGCACTTTCTAAATTAAAATTTTCTTTCCTTTAGTAGTTTAACTCTAGTTAGTCACTTACTCTTTTTTGTAATCTTCTTATCCCTCTCTTTGAGGTAACTGCATTGAAATAAGCTTTGGACTGAGGAACATATTCATGGGAAATAAAAACATTCTATTTAAAATATTCTCTTCATACATATCTAAAAATATCTCTTTTATTATTCTGACTAAAAAGCAGAGATGATGACCAAGCTTGGGAATTTTCAGAGGTAGAGTACAGGGATGGATTTGAGGGAAAGGAATTTTCAGTTACTCTGCCAACCCCACCATTCATCATCCCATCTTCATAGGCCAGAGATGGCATATAAACTAGAGATGGGCTAACATTCTTAATAATGTTCCTTGTTAGCTTTATTCTATAATTTTAAAAACCATAATGCAAAAACAAGTTCAAATCAGTTGTTCCAAAATACTCTGCCTTATCTGATTTTGACTGCTTCTCCTCAGTTTATTCTACTGCTAAATAATCTTGGAGTTACATGATCTCATTGCGTCTTCTCTCTCCTTTCTCTTAAACCTAAACATCCCTTGTACTTCTATCCATGGCACTCCTGTGTTTAAAAAACATCAGTGGCTACTCATTTCCTACAGAATAAAATTTAAACCACTCAGATTTTCAAAACTATTTGCATTCTGACCCCAGACTACCTATAAAGCTGATTCCATATTAGAAGCTCTTGTCCTCAATCAGTTCAGTTCAGTTCAGTCTCTCAGTCATGTCCAACTCTTTGTGACCCCATGAATCACAGCACGCCAGGCCTCCCTGTCCATCACCAACACCTGGAGTTCACTCAGACTCATATCCATCGAGGCAGCGATGCCATCTAGCCATCTCATCCTCTATCGTCCCCTTCACCTCCTGCCCCCAATCCCTCCCAGCATCAGAGTCTTTTCCAATGAATCAACTCTTCGCATGAGGTGGCCAAAGTACTGGAGTTTCAGCTTAGCATCATTCCTTCCAAAGAAATCCCAGGGCTGATCTGCTTCAGAGTGGGCTGGTTGGATCTCCCTGCAGTCCAGGGGACTCTCAAGAGTCTTCTCCAACACCACAGTTCAAAAGCATCAGTTCTTCGGCACTCAGCTTTCTTCACCGTCCAACTCTCACATCCATACATGACTACTGGAAAAACCATAGCCTTGACTAGACAGACCTTAGTAGGCAAAGTAATGTCTCTGCTTTTGAATATGCTATCTAGGTTGGTCATAACTTTTCTTCCAAGGAGTAAGCGTCTTTTAATTTCATGGCTGCAGTCACCATCTGCATTGATTTTGGAGCCCCCCAAAATAAAGTCTGACACTGTTTCCACTGTTTCCCCATCTATTTCCCATGAAGTGATGGGACCGGATGCCATCATCTTCGTTTTCTGAATGTTGAGCTTTAAGCCAACTTTTTCACTCTCCTCTTTCACTTTCATCAAGAGGCTTTTGAGTTCCTCTTCACTTTCTGCCATAAGGGTGGTGTCATTTGCATATCTGAAGTTATTGATATTTCTCCCAGCAATCCTGATTCCAGCTGTGTTTCTTCCAGTCCAGCATTTCTCATGATGTACTCTGCATATAAGTTAAATAAGCAGGGGGAATATATACAGCCTTGACGTACTCCTTTTCCTCTTTGGAACCAGTCTGTTGTTCCATGTCCAGTTCTAACTGTTGCTTCCTGACCTGCATACAGATTTCTCAAGAGGCAGGTCAGGTGGTATGGTATTCCCATCTCTTTCAGAATTTTCCACAGTTGATGGTGATCCACACAGTCAAAGGCTTTGGCATAGTCAATAAAGCAGAAATAGATGTTTCTCTGGAACTCTCTTGCTTTTTCCATGATCCATCGGATGTTAGCAATTTGATCTCTGGTTCCTCTGCCTTTTCTAAAACCAGCTTGAACATCAGGGAGTTCACGGTTCACATATTGCTGAAGCCTGGCTTGGAGAATTTTGAGCATTACTTTAGTAGCCTGTAAGATGAGTGCAATTCTGTGGTAGTTTGAGCATTCTTTGGCATTGCCTTTCTTTGGAATTGGAATGAAAACGAACCTTTTCCAGTCCTGTGGCCACTGCTGAGTTTTCCAAATTTGCTGGCATACTGAGTGCAGCATTTTCACAGCATCATCTTTCAGGATTTGAAACAGCTCAACTGGAATTCCATCATCTCCACTAGCTTTGTTCCTAGTGATGCTTTCTAAGGCCCACTTGACTTCACATTCCAGGATGTCTGGCTCTAGATGAGTGATCACACCATCTTGATTATCCGAGTCGTGAAGATCTTTTTTGTACAGTTCTTCTGTGTATTCTTGCCACCTCTTCTTAATATCTTCTGTTCAATAGCACTAAACAAACAGCTATTGTTTTACCCAGTCTGTGCTTTTCTGGGTCCAGAGTTCTCTTTCCCTCCCTAATGGCATGCACTGCACTCACTAAATCTGTAACATTAAATGTTGTTTACTATGCCATGCCCATATCATCTGCAATGGCCTATATGAGCTTTTTAAAGTCACCCGAACATTCAGTGTCTTCAATTTCATATAGTCTACTTTTATATAGGTTTTGCCATGGGGATATGCATCAAATTCTTACAGTGATGTGTAGGTCACTTTTTCCCTTTCACTGGAAATAAGTAAGAAGAGAATAGATATATGATGGAACAGCTAAGGAAGAATGATAACATCGTCTCTTCCCAGGGTATTTAGAGTCAAAGAATAGCCATGTGCCATTTGATACACTTAGCTCTTCTTAGGTAATTTCACGCATTTCTAGGATAGATTTCTATCTATTAATCCAAATCTGACCACTGCCCTTCCTGGATTTAATTGTGCTTTCTGGAATGTTGATCTAAAATAAATAAAATAAAAATTTTATTTTTTCTATGACTTTGAGGGTGACAATAACCTTCTTTTTATAACATTCGGCTCCTCCTATTACACCTGTCCTTTTATTCATATCATAGCATCTAGTCATGTGATGTCTTCTTCTCCTGATTTTAAAATTCTTTCTTGCCTTCATTTCCTTTTGTGATACAGGTTAGTCAATTATTTTATTTCTAGCAAACCCTAAACCTGATTAATCTGTGTACTATCCCGGAACAAATTTCTAGAATCTCTAGTACTGGTATAAACTATTAGTATCAGGTCCATGCTTTACAGAATAAAGGCAGTATGTTGAAAATACCTGTGATCTTTGTCTAAAGATGCTCTATTTATTTATTTATTTTTTTTCCCCTGGCCCAAGAAGTCCACTGGTCCAAATTCAGGGCAAACCAGACAAAGTGCAAGTGCCCCAGTGGAGACCCTCATCCAGTGATATTAGTGATTTGGTATATAAATAAATACCACATAATTCTTGTTCCCTGGTTGAGAGAACCAAGGCATATGTTTGATTTTACTCAGACTACCCCCAGAGAAGCTGAGCTTCTAGAGTACTTGATGGTACCTGGTTTGACAATGCATACTTCATTTCTCCACTTTTTCCTCTTCCTGTTTTTGTTTCCTACTCCCCTACCAATGTTTTGCTGTATCACTTTCTAAAGAAACAATACTCAGGTCTCCTTGCAGGAGAACTCAAATGAAGTGAGTTGAAAACAAAAGAGGTCTTAGAAGTAAACCCTGAGGATGGAGTTAGGGAAAATCCGATCACTTGCTGACCAGATGATAGTGGAGACTGCATTACTGATAGTTAAGTAGGGTACTGAAAATCCCTGGCTTGCTGAAGTACTTCAGTTCCTAAGACTTTATAAGCAATATGAATCATGATACTGCTAGAAAGGTATCAACCAGCTTCATAAATATTAGTACATACGAGATGTAGGGAATGCTGTTAGATGAATCATGGTGTTGTCTGGTTACCATAAGAGCAGTCAAACCTTAAGCACAAGGTTTGCTTTCTGCTGCAGGTAGTATGATTAACTAGAAACGTTCAGCACAACTTCTCACACATGGCACATTGTTATCGATATGCAAATTCATTCCTTCCAATCCCTATTGAGTAGAAGAAGCAGGAGTATTTCACATTCATCTGACATGACAGTAGCTTATCTTTGATAGTTCCCCCATGGACATATTCACTCTCTATAGTACAAATAGGCTCTACTCGTAGCTCAGTCGGTAAATAATCTGCCTGCAATGCAGGAGACCCAGGTTTGATTCCTGGGTCAGGAGGATCCCCTGGAGAAGGGAATGGCAACACACTCCGGTATTCTTGCCTGGAGAATCCCCTGGATAGAGGAGCCTGGTAGGCTATAGTCCATGAGGTCACAAGAGTCAGACATGACTTAGGAACTAAACTACCATAGTGGTTTAGTGTATAATGAAGTAGGCCTTCATTATACATATCCCACACATTAGTGCACTCTACTGACAATACGAAAGAATGAGATCTGGTAAGCCAAGAGTGACAAGTAATCTCGGCATCCTCATGTGAGGACATGTGCGTGAGAAGATGGGAAATAATATTACAAAGATTCAAAGGGCTATCATTTTGCATTATTTGGGGGAGAGGTTTATTGGTCTGGGGCATGCTGAAACATTCAAGGTAAAGTCATTATGCTTTGTGTTATCTACAAAAAACAGCACTTAGTAGGCTTTTTAAGTTTTGAAGAGAGCTCATAGCAAAGTTTGGGATACATATTGAACTCATTCAGCAAGTGATTTGTTTACTTCTCAGTTTTAAAGGGAGCCAAAACAAAGGAATGTGCGGCATGTTAACGTCTCACTATACATGACCCTCTCTGTTTGATCACTTAAGCCATTAGATCCCATGGTGTTGGAGGTATCTAAGGTAGATTAAAACATTTTATCTCTAAAACATTTAGAGGGTATAGAGTCTCTCATAATCTTAATAGAGTTTTAGTGACAGCTGTAGCTACCTAGGGTTCTGGAGTAATACTATATAATCTACAATCTATGATTATTCACTATCTGTGAAGCACCTTTAAGACTGCCACAAAGCCATAATTAAAAACCAAAGACTTGGCAGTATGGCTGAAAATACTATACAACCAGACATGCCTTCAGGAACTGTGTAATCAGACCCAAGTCATGAGATTGATTAAAAATAATACTAACCCATTGTAAAATGGAAACAGTGTTTGGGATAGGTATGAGAAAGGTCTGGGGAGTATAAGTTATTGTTCCAAAGAGCATTAACTAGAGTCAGAAGGGCTACTAAAGAAAACAAGCATATTGACTGTCTTCTTCAGTGGAGGTCAGCCATTTGCTGTCTTCAGCCACCCCAATGTATGCACAATTAACACTTTAAGTGAATGAGACATGGAAGCAATATATGGGGCTTGTACTGCAGTATATTGGCCCTGATAGCATCAGAGACTCACCAGAGCCTTAGACAATACTTCCAACTGAGGACTCGAGAAGCCTCCAACTAATATCATGACATTCTGCATAATATTACCTCAGACTAAGGGTGCATGAGATATAGAACAGTGGCACATGTCCATGAGATACTCTGGTCCTATTGTATACTGTCTTGTCTAGAAACTGACAGATAAATAGAACATGACCTTAAAACACAACCAAGATATTATCAAGACACCCTGAAAGGTTTGACGACTATCTTCAAGATGAGTTATAAACTTTTAACTGTTGGCCATCACATAGTTCTGCGATGACAATAGTTTTTTTTTAAATGAGCTAGGGAAGTAAAGTCTGAAGTAGTAGCTGAACGCACCATCACTCCTCTGAGTAACATGTGAAATTTGTGCTTCCAACCTTGTTACTGTAGTTGCTAGTGGGCTAGAGATTGCTGGGATCGAGATTGCTGGGAGAAATATCAATACCTTCAGATACGCAGATGACACCACCCTCATGGCAGAATGCAAAGAAGAACTAAAGAGCCTCTCGAAGAAAGTGAAAGTGCAGAGTGAAAATGTTGGCTTAAATCTCAACATTCAGAAAACCAAGATCATGGTATTCATTCCCATTAACTCATGGCAAATGGATGGAGAAACAAGGGAAATGGTGGCAGACCTTAATTTCTGGCCTCCAAAATCACTGCAGATGGTGACTGCAGCCATGAAATTAAAAGATGCTTGCTCCTTGAAAGAAAAGTTATGACTAACCCAGACAGCGTATTAAAAAGCAGAGACATTATTTGCCAACAAAGATCCATCTAGTCAAAGCTATGGTTTTTCCAGTAGTCATGTATGGATGTGACAGTTGGACTATAAAGAAAGCTGAGCACCAAAGAATTGTTGCGTTTGAACTGTGTTGTTGGAAAAGACTCTCGAGAGTCCTTTGAACTTCAAGGAGGTCAAACCAGTCAGTCCTAAAGGAAATCAGTCCTGAATATTCGTTGGAAGAACTGACGCTGAAGCTGAAACTTCAATACTTTGGCAAACTGACTCATTTGAAAAGACCCTGATGCTGGGAAAGATTGAAGGCAGGAGCAGAAGGGGACAACAGAGGATGAGATGGTTGGATGGCATCACTGACTTGATGTGCATGACTTTGACAAGCTCCAGGAGTTGGTGATGGACAGGGAAGACTAGGGTGTTTCAGTCCATGGGGTAGCAAAAATTCAGACATGACTGAGCAACTGAACTGAACTAGAGATTATGGTTTTCAAGAATGAATGCTGCTAGCAGGATATGGCTACTTCTAATCTTATAACGACCTCTACATTCTGGTCATAATTTGAGTACTCATAGTAGTAGATGTGATAGTTATTCACTCTAATTATCATTAGAAAATACAATCTCATTATTTATTGTCAGAAAATATTTGTGCTGATACTAATTTGCTTTAGAGTAGGTAGAGTTACAGGAAAACCCAGATATTTATTGGGATGTCTCATGGTACTTCATGCCTAGTAACATTAACACCATAAAAGGATATTTGCAACCATGACCTAACAAGAACAAGGTAACTCAAATTTACCATGGATGCATGCTAAGTCACTCAGTCGTGTCCAACTCTTTGCACCTCTATAGACTGTAGCCCACCAGGCTCCACATCCATGGGATTTTCCAGGCAAGAATACTGGAATGGGTTGCCATTTCCTTCTCCAGGGGATCTTCCCAACCCAGGATCAAACCCCCATTTCTTATGTCTCCTGCCTTGGCAGGCAGGTTCTTTTACCACTACACCACCTGGGCATTGTTAGCTATAATGTAAGAAAATAGTAAAAATAACATTTCAAAGAAAATTAAGACAACTCAGTGGGATGCATATCATTTAATGCTTTTCTCCCCAACGTTACCGTTTGTGGATTGTTTTCCAAATTTATAGAAACAATGAATCTAAACATATATAATAAAAGAATGACATGAAAGCAAAATATGAATGATAACTTTTCTCTTATACCCTTTATACCATTAGTGAGAAATAACCACGTTCAAATCCCTTCCTAGTGCTTTTGGAAAGTATAGTTTTTAACTTTATAAAATCTGTCTGCATAAAATTGCTTAAATATCTTACTTAGATTATATCCATCATTTACCATTATAAATCATGAAGACTTTTCATAATTTGGTACCAGTTACTGTATTTTTAAAAAATATTTAATGCAATACAGGAATCTATTTCCTAGAGCTTGATGCATGCATGACTAAAGCATAGACTAAAGGGTAGTGAGTGAGTGGATAAGTGATTGGATAGATAGGTAGATGGGCAGATTCTTTAAACTTCTTAATAAACCTTTTATTTTGAAAGAGAGATACATCAGATCTATTATCAGACCCTTACTTGGAATTAGATTCAGCATTGGTCTTGAATGTCTTTCCTCTTATTTAATCTAAGAACTTTGTCAGTAATTCTTAATATCCTGAATTTTTTCTTTCTGGTTTTAATAATCTACCCTACAAATATATTCAAGTCCCTTTTATATCAAAACTTTAAAATAGAATTTTTCATTTGTCATAAATGCTTTCTAGATACTGCTCTAATACTTCCCCATCTTATTTAAGTTTCTTAAAACTTAGTCCACTTCAAATCCTATAAAATCTATATTCTTGACCTCCTGATGTTCAGCTTCTGAATTTCATTATGCCTTTTACTCAGCTGTCACTGGAATAATTAATGACCAAATTCAACATTTGCTTATGAATTCTTATTTCTTTTTTCAGTATTTGGCATAGTATATTGATCTAACTTTAAAAAAATACTCTCCATCTTACCTTCTAAGGTGAAGATAAACATGCTTTCCCTGATCAGCTATCTTTATTTGGACTTTTTCCTAACTCTGTTGCTCATATCTACAATTAGTGTTCCTTGGGTTGGAACAGTTCTCTTTCCTTTGATCTTCTGAATAGTCACCTTGTACAAATATATATACTCCCAAAATTTATATCACTTACCAGAATCTGATGAATCTTAACTCTCGGTATTGTTGTTGCTCAGTTGCTAAGTCATGTCTGACTTTCTGTGATGCCATGGAATGCAGCATGCCGGGCTCCTCTGTCCTTTACTATCTCCTGCAGTTTGCCCAAATTCACATCCATTGAGTCAATGATGCCATCCAACCGTCTCATCTTCTGTCACCCCCTTCTCCTTCTGCCCTCAGTCTTGCCCAGCAGCTGGGTCTTTTCCAATGAGTAAGCTCCTAGTATTGGGTGCCCCAAGTTTTACAGCTTCAGCATCAGTCCTTCCATTGAATATTGAAGGTTGATTTCCTTTAGGATTGACTGGTTTGATTGCCTTGCTGTCCAAGGGGGTCGCAAGAGTCTTCTCCAGCACCACAATAAGAATGCATCAATTCTATGGCACTCAGCCTTCTCTGTGGTCCAACTCCCAAATCCATACATGACTGCTGGAAAAACTATAGCTTTGCCTATATGGACCTTTGTTGTCAAGGGTATGTCTGCTTTTTAATACACTGCATATATAATTATATCTTATAGAAATAATTCACTAAATGGTCCCTACCCTTTCCATATTTCTATCCCTTGATTATTCAGTTAACCAAGGTACTGTTGTGAAGGGATTTTACAGATATAAATAAATTCTTAAGTCAACCTTAAATTGCAAATTAACTGAGTTGGTCTGGTCTAATCACATGAGCCTATAAAAGCAGAGACTTTGCTTTGCTTTGGAGCAGAAAAGGAAGGCAGATGCAGCAGCTGCTGCAGAACTTAAATTATCAGAAACATGAGAAGGACTTGGTACATATTGCATTCTTTGACTATGGGGACGAAACATGGAAAGGAATGCAGGCAGTATCTGAGCAGAGAGAAGCTCCCAGCTGCTAGCAAGGAAACAGGGGCCTAAGACCTACAGCCACAAGAAACAGAATTAAATCAACAGAAGGAAAGAGCTTGTACTCATAGAGTTTTTCTCGGATCTTGCAGTAAAGAGCCCAGATACATATACCTTAAGTTGGAGGCATGTAAGACCCAATCCAGCCACTTGAAACCTAGACTTCTGAACTACTTAATGTTGACCTTAGAACAATGCAGGGATTAGCAAGGTGTAGACAGGGTCTACTCTTAAATGACCCAGAGGCATGGTACGGGGAGGGAGGAAGGAGGGGGTTCAGGATGGGGAACGTGTATACCCATGGCGGATTCATGTTGATGTATAGCAAAACCAATACAATATTGTAATTAGCCTCCAATTAAAATAAATAAATTAATATTAAAAAATGTTGACATGTAGTCCCTTCCTAGCTACAGTTCTGTATTTGTAGATTTAATTGACTAGGAATTATGTAGACATGCAGTATTTACTATTAAAAAACAATAGCATTTAAGTGTGGACCAGCTCAGTTGAAACCCCTGTTATTCCATAGGTTAGCTGGAAGTTAATAGAATTGTTTTAAGCCACAGTTTAAAGTTCTGTGCAGCAATAAAAAACTAATACATGTGCCATTCCTGTGCTCATCTACATTATTCCCCTTTACTGTCTCTGACAAAAGAAGATAATTTTTTAAAGTAAATAAGATAATGGTTAGCCACATACACTTCAGATTTACAAAGCCTGAAACTTAAACATCTATAGCTTCTGAGACTTGGTATCAGTAAATTAGCATTAATATTAGTAGTAATACCATCAATTAATTGTGATATTATATGCTCATTAATCAAGTTAGAAACTAGCTTCTCCAAATAAACTGAATTTACTAATTTACCATAAAATATATACACATGCATGTGTAGTTTCATGACCTTATCATTGTCTTCATATTTATTCTTAATTCAGGTCATATTGTCTCTTATTTACAGTAGTATAAAAATCTCAGATGAGGTGCTGACTCTCCAAATGCAGTCACAATGTCTAAGAAATTTCAACCTAAGAATTCTGCCATTCTTTTACTGGAAATTCTTACATTCCTTTCTGCTGTCTACAGTAAAAGCCTAGCCTCTAAATATTTAATATAAATTCCTCTGTGCTCTTCTTTCTCAGTTTCATCTCTAGGAACTCTCCACTTTCCTCCACCACCAGATTCTATAATACTTACATCGCTAAGTATCATGTTTGAATCATTCTCATACTATTTCATGAATCTGGTGAGAAATTCTCAATTCCTTTATTTGGGTAATTTTTATTTCTAACCAAGTATCTGAGGTGAGTACTTCTAAAAATGCTCATTCTTGGGACCAAACTGTTTAGAGATGAAGCACTGGTATTGATGTTTTCATTTCTACTTCTCTAGGTGATTCCCATAAGCACAGGATTGGGAAGTACTAGTGTAACTAAACTGAAGTAGACCTAGGCATCACTCAGATGCATAAGGGTCACTCACTGCTTTCAGTCTCTATGCTAGATTCAATGGGTCTGCTTTTTCCAACAAATCACAGAAAACTTAAGAGCAGGGGTAAAATGGCTCTGAAATGTCAATTGTTTCATCTCAGTGCTCTGTAATCTCTCATCTGTCCTATTCACTGATCCTCTGACTTTTTCCCTTTTGTGTGTAAATGAAACTTCCTACTACATTCAATCATTCGTATATGCACTAATACTTAAGTGCTTACTGTTTGATCAGGGTCCTAGGTTTTGGGTCTGAAACTGGCAATATACTATTGGAAAAAAACAGAAATATGGCCTTAACTGTGTCTTGTGTATGTGTTAATTGCTCAGTCATGGTTGACTCTTTGCAAACACATGGACTGTAGCTCTCCAGGCTCCTCTGTCCCTGGAATTCTGCAGGCAAGAACACTGGAGTGGGTTGCTCTTCCCTTTTCCAAGGGATCTCCCCAACCCAGGGGTTTAACCTGTATCTTCTGCATTGCAAGTGTATTCTTTACCATCTGAGCCACCAGGGAAGCCCCCAACTGTGCCATAGAGGACCATTATGAATATATTTGATCCATTTTATGTACAATTATTCTCAGGAGTTCTAGTGATTTTTGACATCTTGATATCACTCATTTGTAATTAGCTTAGTCCTGGTAATGAGTAATGAGCATGACTTTGATATTTAAGCATTAACAAAACTGAAGCATTCTAATTAGGGACATGGATGGTATTAACATTGTTATAATTCAGTAAATCTTATATTGTCCAGAAAAATGTGGTCAATCTTAAAATCACATGGGAAGAATATTTTTAGACCAGACTTTAAGGCATATTTGCCTTATTACAGTCATACTACTTAAATGCATCTTGAATTCAGTCTGTTGTTGTTCAGTTGCTCAGTTGTGTCCGATTCTTTGCAGTCCCATGGACTGTAGCACTCCAGTCTTCCCTGTCCTTGACCATCTCCCAGAGCTTGCTCAAACTCATGTCCATTGAGTTGTTGATGCCATCCAACCTTCTCATCCTCTGTCATCCCCTTCTCTTCCTGCCTTCAGTCTTTCCCAGTATCAGGGTCTTTTCTAATGAATCATCTCTTTGCATCAGGTGGCCAAAGTATTGGAGTTTCAGCTTCAGTTATTCCAGTGAATATTCAGAGTTGATTTCCTTTAGGATTTACTGGTTGGATCTTCTTACAGTCCAAGGGACTCTCAAGAGTCTTCTCCAACAACACATTTCAAAAAGATTCAATTCTTTGGCGCTCAGTATTCTTTATGGTCCAATTCTCACATTCATACATGACTACTGGAAAAGCCATAGCTTTGACTATAAGGACCTTTGTTGGTAAAGTAATCTCTCTGCTTTTTAATATGTTGTCTAGGATTGTCAAACAGCTTTTCTTCCAAGGCACAAGAGTCATTTAACTTCATGGCTGCAGTCACCATGTGCAGTGATTTTGGAGGCCAAGAAAATAAAATCTGTCACTGTTTCCATTGTTTCCCCATCTATTTGCCATGAATTGATGGGACCAGATGCCATGATCGTAGTTTTCTGAAAGCTGAGTTTTCAGCCAGCCTCTTCACTCTCTTCTTTCACCTTCATCAAGAGACTCTTTAGTTCTTCTTTCCTTTCTGTACTTTGCATCAAATAAGCCAGGTGACAATCTACAGCCTTGATGTACTCCTTTTCCTATTTGGAACCAGTCTGTTGTTCCACGTCCAGTTCTAACTATTGCTCCTTGACCTGCACACAGATTTTTCAGGAGACAGGTCTGGTCCGGTATTCCCATCTCTTGAAGATTTCCACAGATCTTTTGCGATCCACACAGTCAGAGGCTTTAACATTGTCAATGATGCAGAAAAAGATGTATTTCTGGAATTCTCTTGCTTTTTCTATAATCCAGTGGATGTCGGAAATTTGATCTCTGGTTCCTCTGTCTTTTCTAAGTCTTCCTTGAACATATGGGAGTCCTTGGTTCATGTACTGTTGAAGCCTCACTTGGAGAATTGTGAGCTTTATTCTGCTAGCATGTGAAATGAGTGCAACTGAGTGGTAGTTTGAGCATTCTTTGGCATTGCCCTTCTGTAGGACCAGAATGAAAACTGATCTTTTCCAGTCCCATGTTGAGTTTTCCACAAATACTGGCATATTGAATTCAGTCTACATGACCTTCTACACAGCTAAGATTTTAAAATTCTATTTTCTTAAAGTTCTTTTCATAGTTTCTTTATGGGATATGCTTAAATAAAAGGAACATTAGTTTTCTTAAAGTTTGATTTAAAAGTTTTTGTAATATCGTCCAAATTCAACTTTTTTATATTTTTCTTTTATCTTTTTTTGATTATTACCATGATCACAAAAAATGGGTAGAGGAGGAAACGACTCTCAAATCTTTAAGATAGCTAATTTTATTTATTTTGACTTATTTATAATTGTTACTGGAAATAATTTGCCAGTAACAGAATTAAATAGTGCTCTCAAATAATATATTAAAGGTTATATTTTCTTTTATTTGCTCTAACTGACAAAGATGAGATTTCCTAGAAAGTTCAAGAGAGATTATATTTGTCATGACATTTGGATTGTAAGTTGGGTCACTGCAACCAGATGAATAGTGTTTATTCTACAGAGTAGATATAACAATTTATTTTCCCCATCTGATCAAGATACTGAGAAAAGAAAGTTTAGGAACTATAATGCATTTTCTCTTTTACTGTGTCCTCCACCCCAGTAAATAGATAGCTATCCCTCTCTAAAAATAGAGACCTGTAAATATCTCTCTATTCATCCATATAGATAATCTTGATACCTTGATCTCTGTATATACATCGATGTATGGATATATTGATCTACTTATATATGTAGGTAGATAGAGATAGTACTGTCATTAGTGGCATTGGTGTTAATGGATATATAAGGAGATAAAATTATACAGACCCTATTTGCAAACATACTATTTTTAAACATACTATCAATAATTAAGAGCCTATAAATTCTTATATATACATAGTATCCAAAGAGAAATTTGTTGCTAAAATATCAAAGTATATTTAAAAATCTCCACCTACTGCTGTTTTATGTACATAGTATTACTAGATATATATATTTTTTTTATTTTTAGTAATTAGATCCAATTTAAAAGCATCTTTTGTCATAGAAAATATTAGCCTTATTATTATCCTTATATCAAATAATATGTACTTTATTATAAATATGTGTCAGTTAGATTATTCATATTTGGCATGGAAAGCTTTTTCTTAATATCATCTTTAAAAACCACTTCCATCTATTTAACTGTATCTATATGACTTGAAATAAATGTGTGAGATAATCATTACAGTTATAAAGTTACTGATCATTCCATCAGATAACACTTGGGATCTTAATGTGTAGCTGTCATTTAAAGTATGTATTATATGTGTGTGTGTGTGTGTGTATATATGTAGGTATATGTATATATATTTACATGTATGAACTAATTCAATTATCACAAGCCAAATTTATAAATCAGGAATCTAAGCACAAATAAATGAGGTCATACACACATAAAGTGATAGAGTTGGAACTGATTAATCCCCACAAGTTACTTTCCAAGGCAAAATTGTTGCTATTAATTTAGAGAACCCAAGAAGGATAAACCGTTTTTCTTCATTTAAATATTTTAATTGACAGTTTACTACTATCAAGAAAGTCTTAATTAATCAGCAAAAAGTTGAATATGAAAATGTTTTTACTGTAGTATTTTCAAAATGTGTATGATCCAAGTTTTATTAGTTTAGTGAGCATACACAAGACAGCTGACATAGAGCAAACAGATTCAACAAATCTGAAGTGCTTTACACACATTAGAAGTCAACATTTTATGGAACAACGTGTGCATCTTTCTTTTCCCCCTCAGTTTTAACATGGAAATACAAAATATTTATGTGCCTAGTAAGTGTTTCAACATTTTTGAAAGAAAAATTGGCAGAATTAAGAAATAAAACAGACCAAAATGATTGAAATTTTGAAAAATACTTCTTACAGTAACTGAAAAAACTGATAAATGAATATCAATAACAATATGGACAATGTGAGCAAAGCTATCAACCAAGCTAGACAAATTGACATTCATGGAACACTATAAGAACTGTTAAAGAGGAGGGCAATCCAAAGATGGTGGAGAAATAGGATGCGAGCCCAACTTTCTCCCCCATAAGTTCATCAAAAGATCATTTGAATGCTGAGCAACTTCCACAGAACAATTTCTGAACACTGGTGGAGGATACCAGGCACCCAGAAAGTCAACCCATTCTCTTCAAAAGGAGGTAGGACAAATATAAAAGACAAAAAGAGGGGCAAAAGAGTTAGGGATGGAGACTTGCTCTGGGGAGGGAGTCGTGAAGGAGAAGTTTCCACACAGTAGGAAGCCTCTCACAGGCGGGTCTGTGGGGAGTTTTGGAATCTCAGAGGGCAACATAACTGGGAGGGAAAAAAAAAAAAAAATCCCACAGAATATGTCCCTAACAGCAACTGCCAGCAGACATGTAGCCCAGGCGTCTGCCACTGGTGAGCAGCGGCTGGACAGGGAAGCATGGACTGCATATTCGGTTCTGAGGGCAAGGACAGGGAGGGCCTGAATGACCTGAGGACAATCTGAGGGAAGCTAATGTGAGATAGCAACTCAAACTGTGGGATCACCAGAGAGAGAGAGAAAAAAAAAGAAGAGAACTTTCACATGAAAGGCTGTAATGCATAGCCTGGCCCACTCACAGAACAAAAGATTGAGTGAATACCAAAAGAGAGAGGCAGGCATGTGACAGCCATAGCCAGAAGGCAAGGGGCTGCTGCAATCTCAGCCCCAGAGACAGCATCTTCTAGCAAACTGTGAACAGGCTCCCAGTTGCTAACTGTGTCTTCCTGGGATCCTGGATGGTCGACATCGACCAAAAGGGTCACACCCTGAGATCAGCTCCCTAGAGGAGACACATGGCACACCTGAGACGGTTGTGGCACACCCAGGAAACTGAGCCACCAGGACTGGGGAGGTGATTAAGATGCACGGCCCACCTGGGAGAGTGTGTTCACCAAACACCTGGTTGACTGAGCTGTTTGGACCTGGGGATGGCACAAAACACATGCCCAGCTAAGTCTATGCCCTTGTGGGGTACCTGAAAACCTGAGCCACTTAGACCTGGGAAGTGCATGAAATGCAGGACCTGCTTTGGACACTGCCCTTGCAGAGTACCCTGGAGCCCGAGCAGTGTAGACCCAGGAAGCACACACAACCTTCAGCTGTGGCAAACCCAGTGTGGTCTATACACTGTGAGCACTCCCCACAAACACCAGTGATATTTGTTAGCAGTGTCCCTCCCTCCTCACAACACAACTGAACAAGTGAGCCTAAATAAGTGACCACTTTTCACCCCCTTGAGTCATGGCGGAAAGCAAACAGAATCCAACAACATATTAAAAAGATCATACATCATGACCAAGTGGGCTTTATCCCAGGGATGCAAGGATTCTTCAATATTTACAAATCAATCAGTGTGATACATCACATTAACAAATTGAAAGATAAAAACCTTATGATTAACTCAATAAATGCAGAGAAAGCCTTTGACAAAATTCAACACCAATTTATGTTAAAAATTTTCCAGAAAGTAGGCATAGAAGGAACATACCTCAACATAATTAAAGCCATATATGATAAACCCACAGCAAACATTATCCTCAATAGTGAAAAATTGAAAGCATTTCCCCTAAAGTTAAGAACAAGGCAAGGGTGCCCACTCTCACTACTATTCAACATAGTTTTGGAAGTTTTATCCACAGCAATCAGAGAAGGAAAAGAAAGAAAAGGAATCCAGATAGGAAAAGAAGTAAACTCTCACTGTTTGCAGATGACATGATCCTCCTCATAGAAAACCCTAAAGACACCAGTGTAGAGCAGGGTCTACACTGCTCTAGACAAAATTACTAGAACTAATCAATGAATATAGTAAAGTTGTAAGATACAAAACTAATGAACAGCAATCCCTTGCATTCTTATACACTAATGATTAGAAAACTGAAAGAGAAATTAAGGAAACAATCCCATTCACCATTGCAATGAAAAGAATAAAATACTTAGGAATAAATTTACCTAAAGAAACAAAAGAACTATATATAGAAAACTATAAAACACTGGTGAAAGAAATCAAAAAGGGCACAAATAGGTGGAGAAATATACCATATTTGTGGATTAGAAGAATCAATATAGTGAAAATGAATATACTGTACAAAGCAGTCTATAGATTCAATGCAATCCCTATCAAGCTACCAACAATATTTTTCACAGAACTAGAAAAATAATCTCATGATTTGTATGGAAATACAAAACATCTCAAATAGCCAAAGCAATCTTGAGAAAGAAGAATGGAACTGGAGGAATCAACCTGCTGGACTTCAGGCTCTACTACAAAGCCACAGTCATCAAGACAGTATGATACTGGCACAAAGACAGAAATGTAGATCAATGAAACAAAATAGAAAGCCCAGAGATAAATTCATGTACCTATGGACCTTATATTTGACAAAGGAGGCAAAAATATGCAATGGAGAAAAGACAATCTCTTTAACAAGTGGTCCTGGGAAAACTGGTCAATCACCTGTAAAAGAATGAAAACTAGAACACTTTATAACACCAAACACAAAGAAAAACTCAAAATGGATTAAAGATCTAAATGTAAGGCCAGAAACTATAAACTTCTAGAGGAAAACATAGACAGAAAACTCTGACATAAATCACAGCAATATCCTCTATGACCCACCTCCCAGAGTAATGGAAATAAAAGCAAAAACAAACAAATGGGCCCTAATTAAACTTAAAAGCTTTTGCACAACGAAGGAAACTATAAGAAAGATGAAAAGACAGCCTTCAGAATGGAGGCTAGTTGCTTTACTAAACAGACATTTCTCCAAAGAAAACATACAGATGGCTAACAAACACATGAAAAGATGCTCAACATCACTCATTATCAGAGAAATGCCAATCAAAACAATGAGGTACCACCTTACATCAGTCAGAATGACTGCCATCAAAAAGTCTACAAACAATAAACGCTGAAGAGAGTGTGGAGAAAAGGAAACTCTTTTACATTGTTCATGGGAATGCAAACTAGTACAGCCACTATGGAGAACAGTGTAGAAATTCCTTTAAAAACTGGAAATAGAACTGCCATATGACCCAGCAATCCTACTGCTGGCCATACACAATGAGGAAACTAGAACTGAGACATGTGCACCCCAATGTTCATCACAGTACTATTTATAATAGCCAGGGCATGGAAGCAACCTAGATGCCCATCAGCAGATGAATGGATAAGAATGTTGTGGTACAATGGAATGTTAATCAAATATTAAAAAGAACACATTTGAATCAGTTCTAATGAGGTGGATGAAACTGAATCCTATTATATACAGTGAAGTAAGTCAGAAAGAAAAACACCAATATAGTATATTAACACATATATATGGAATTTACAAAGATAGTAATGATGACCCTATATGCAAGACAGCAAAAGAGACCCAGGTGTAAAGAACAGACTTTTGGACTCTGGGGGAGAAGGCGAGGGTGGGATGATTTGAGAGAATAGCATTGAAACATGTATATTACCACATGTGAAATAGATGACCAGTCCAAATTCAATGCATGAAACAGGGCATTCAAAGCCGTTGCACAGGGACAACCCAGAGGGATGGAATGGAGAGGGATGTGAGAAGGTATTTCATGATGGGAGGGACACATGTTCACCTGTGGCTGATTCATGTCAATGTATGGCTAAAACCACTAAATACTGTAAAGCAATTAGCCTCCAATTATAATAAGTAAGCTAATTTTTAAAAAGAAACAAAGGGACTATCCTCTTAATAAAGAGTAAAAATTACATCCCCCTCCGCCTGCAAAAAAAAAAAAAAAAAAAAAAAGAACTGTTAAAGAGTACATTTGTTTTTCAACAGGCCTGCATTTACCAAGATAGACCAGCTGCTGGACCAAATAAAAAGTCAATCAAATAACAAATCAGTAATTCAATCCAAAAAATTTAAAAGATTGAAATACAACAGTATGTGCTCTGATTATTTCTTAGTAAAATTGCCTACCAATGATGATAAATATTTCTAGTATATCAATAAATTTTTGAATTAACACACATATAGCAACAGTGTATCAAAAAATAAAATACCTGAGAAATTATAAAGCATTTCAAGTAGAGTAATGAAAATACAGCCCATCTGAATTTGTGAGACCAGATTAAGCATTGCTTAGAAGAAAATTTTTACCACAAAATTCCGATATTGTAAATAAATAAATATTTAAAAGCAATGATAGATGTTTCTACATTAAGTAAGTTTTAAAAAGAGCAATTTACCCATAGTAAATGTGAGGAAAGAAATGGTGGGTAATAATAAAATCACTTATAAATTGAATAGAAGAGAAAATATTTTAAGTGAAAACAAAGGCAAATGGTAGCTATTTGGAAAGGAAAATAAATCTGGTAAATTCTTGACTAGATCAATAGGTAATCACACAAGCACAAGTTACTAATTAGGAGGAACAAATGAGAGAAAATCATTACAGATAATTCAGATATTAAAAGAATAATGGTGATCTCTGAGTAACATCAAGTCAACAAATAGATAATATATTTAATAGATGAATTTCTAAAATAAATTTCAAAAACTAAAGGGAAACAATGTCCCAAAACTGATTTTAAAAAAATTAGAATTTTTGATTAACTTCATACATTTTAAGCATTTAATTTTTATCTATAAAGCTTTCTATAAAGAGTATATAAAGATGACTTCATAGATTTAATCCTAAATGAGAGAATACTTGCTCATTTTTTGAGACCAGTATATCTCTGACATCCAAGACTATATAGATGTTATAAACAACTTCAGGCATGTTAAGTCTGAAGATCCTCCACAAAAGAGCAGTATATATGACAATATATCATTAAGCTGGATTTGTGCACAGGAATGCAATATTTTGTCAATATTTGAGGAGCAATATGATTCACTATATTAATAGAAGAAAAGTAACTCACAAAATCATCTCAGTAAGTCCAAAGAAAACATTCACAATACTAAAAACCTATTCATGGCTTTTAAAAATCAGTCAACTAGGAATAGAATAGCCATTTAACAAAATATTGAAATATAGCTGATTTACAATGTTATATTTCATTTCTGCTGTATAGAAAAATGACTCAGTTGTTCACACACACACATACACATACTTTTCCAATATGGTTTATCACAGTATATTAACAATAGTTTCCTGCGCTATACAATAGGACCTTGTTTATCCATCCTATGTACAATAGTTTGCATCTGCTAATTACAAACTCCCAGTCCTTCCATCCCCTAACCCTACCTTGGCAACCACAAATTTCTTGTCTGTATCTGTGAGTCTGTGTTTGTGTTCTAGATATGTTCATTTGTGTCAGATTTTAGTTTCCACTTATATTTGATAAGATATGGCATTTGTCTTTTTCTGGCTTACTTTGCTAAGTATAATAATCTCTATATTATTATTATAAAGATTATATATATTATTATATTACTATATATGCTATTACTATATTATTATACCTCCATCCATATTACTGCAAATAGCAATTATTTCATTCTTTTTGATGGCTGAAGATTGTAAGTATATACCACATAATCTTTATCCAGTCATCTGTTGATAGACATCTAGCTTGCTTTCATGTCTTGGCTATTGTAAATAGTGCTGCTATGAACATAAGGGATACATGTATCTTTTGGAATTATAGTTTTGTCTGGGCATATGCCCAGGAGTAGGATTGCGGGATCATATGGCACTTTATTTTTACTTTCTGAGGAACCTCTATACTGTTTCCAATAGCGGCTACCCCAATTTACATTCCCAACAACACTCTATGAGTTTCCCCTTTTCTCCACACCATCTCCACCATTTGTTATTTATAGACCTTTAAAAAATGGCTATTCTAGCTGCTGTGGTAGTTTTAATTTGCATTTCTATATTAACTAGTGATGATGAATATATTTTCATGTGCTTTTTGGTCATCTGCGTGTCTTCTTTGGAGAAATGCCAATTTAGGTCTTCTGCCCATTTTTAAAATTTATTTTAATTGGATGATAGTTGCTTTACAATGTTATGTTTGTTTCTGCCATACTTCAAACATGAATCAGCCATAGGAGTACAAATGTCCCTTCCCTCTAGATTGTCACAGAACACCAGGCAGAGCTCCCTATGTTATACAGCAACTTCCCATTAGTTATATATTTTACACATAGTAATGTATATGTTTCAGTGCTACTCTCCCAATTCGCCCCACCCTCTCCTTCTCCCTCTGTATCCACGAGTCTGCTCTCTATGTCTGAGTCTGTATTCCTGCCTTGCAAATAGATTCATCAGTACCATTTTTCTAGATTCCATATATATATGCCTTAATATATGATATTTGTTTTTCTCTTTTTGACTTATTTCATTCTGTATGACAAGCTCTAGATTCATCCACATCACTAGAACTGACTCAAATGTGTTCCTTTTTATGGCTGAGTAATTAATATTCCATTGTATATATGTACCACAACTTGATCCATTCATCTGTCAGTGGACATCTAGCTTGCTTCCATGTTCTGGCTATTGTAAATAGTGTTGGAATGAACACTGGGGTACATGTGTCTTTTTCAATTATGGTTTTCTCAGGGTACATGCACAGCAGTGATATTGCTAGGTCACATGGTAGTTTTATTCCTAGTTTTTCAAGAAATCTCTATACTTTTCTCCATAGGGCCTGTATCAATCAATTTACATTCTCACCAACAGTGTAAGAGGATTCCCTTTTCTCCACATCCTCTCTAGCATTTATTGTTTGTAGAAGTTGTTTTTTTTTTTTTATGATGATGGCCATTCTGACTTATGTGAAGTTTTACTTCATCATAGTTTTGATTTACATTTCTCTAATAATAAGCAATGTTGAGAATTTTTTCATGCATTTATTATCCATATGGATATATTCTTTGGAGAAATGTCTGTTTAAGTCTTCTGCCCATTTTTTTGATTAGCTTGTTTGCTTTTTTATGTTCTGAATTGTAGGAATTGTTTGTATACATACTTTGGATTAATTCCTAGTTGATCACATCATTTGCAAATATTTTCTCCCAGTCCACAGGTTCTTTTCATTTTGTTTGTAGTTTTCTTTGCTGTGCAAAAGTTTATAAATTTAAGTCACATTTGTTTATTTTTGCTTTTATTTCTATTGCTTTAGGAGACTGACGAAAACACTGGTACAGTTTACATCAGAGGAGGTTTGTCTATGATCTCGTCTAAGAGATTTATGATGTCATGTCCTATGTTTGAATCTTTAAGCCATTTTGAGTGAATTTTTGTGTATGGTGTAAGAGTGTGTTCTAGCTTCATTGATTTACATGCTGCTGTCCAACATTCCCAATAGCTTTTGCTGAAGAGACTATCTTTTCACCATGGTATATTCCGGCCTCCTCTGTCAAAGATTAATTGTTCACAGCTGTTGGGTGTACTTCTGAACTCTGTATTCTGTTCTATTGATGTGTGTCTGTTTTTGTGCCAGTAACGATCTGTTTTGATTACTGCAGCTCTGTAGTATTGTCTGAAGTCTGGGAGCATTATGTCTCCTGCTTTGTTCTTTTTCTCAGTTTTGTTTTGACAATTCTGTGTCTTTTTGATTCTATATAAATTTTAAGATTGAGTTTTCTAGTTCTGTGAAAATTTCCATGAGCATTTTGATAGGTATTACATTAAAACTGTAGATTGCTTTGGATACATTGACAGTTTTAACAATATTAATTCTTCCAATCCAAGAGCTTGTGCTATCTTTTCATTTGAGTTATATCCAGTTTCCTTCATTAATATTAGGTATTTCTAAGCATATTAGCTTTTCACCTCCTTGATGAGGTTTATTTCTAAGTATTTTTATATGATTTTACATTGCATTTTGATATTTCATTGTTAGTATAAAGAAATGCAATTTATTTCTATATGTTATTGTTATATCTACTACCTTGCTGAATTTATTTATCAGTTCTAGTAGTTTATATGTAGAGTCTTTAGGGTTTTCTGTCTAGAGTATCATGTCATCTGTATATAATGAGAATTTTAACCTTGCCCTACCAATCTGAATATCTTTTCTTTCTCTTATCTGATTGATATGGCTAGGACTTTTAATGCTGTGTCAAAAAGAAGTGGTGGAGTGGACATACTTATCTTGTTCCAGATTTTAGCAGGAAGGCTCTAAGCTTTTCAGCATTGAGTATTATATTGGCTATAGATTTGTCATAGGTAGCTTTTATTATGTTGAGATATGTTCCTTCTCCACCCACTTTCTTAAGGATTTTTATCATGAATTCATGTGAATTTTATGAAATACTTTTTACTTTCTCTCATCTATAGAGGTGATCATGTACTTTTTTTCTTCTGTTGATATGGTGTATCACATTGTTTGATATTCATATGTTGATCAATCCTTGTGACCAGGAATAAATCCAACTTGGTCATGGTATATGATCTTTATTATGTTATTAGATTCAGTTTGCCAATATTTTCTTGAATATTTGCATCTATATTTATCAAACATATTGGCCTCTAAGTTTATTTTTTGGTAGTATCTTTGTCTGATTTTGGTATCAGGGTAATGGGGGCTTTATAGAATGTCTTTGGGAGTATTTCTTCTTTAATCTTTTGGAAGAGTTTGAAAAGGACCAGAGTAAGTTCTTTGTATGTATGTTGTAGAATTTGCCTGTGAAGCCATCTGACCCTAGACTTTTATGATCTGTCTGTTCAAGTTTGGTGGGCTGTTTGTTTCTCAAACATCGTCCATTTCTTCTACCTTGTCAGATTTGTTGGCATATAATTGTTCATATATACTTTTATAATTTTTGGTATTTCTGTAATACCAGTTGTGACTTTTCTCTTTAATTTTTTTACTGTATTTATTTGGTTCTTCTCTCTTTTTGGTGATCCTGAACAGAGGTTTGTCAATTTTGTTTACCCTTTCAAAGAATCACTTCTTGCTTTTTTTTTTTTTCCCTATTTTTTAATCTCTTATTTATTTCCTCATTGATATGTTATTTCCTTCCTTCTGATAACTAAATATTTTTTTGCTCTTATTTTTCTAATTATTTTAGGTGGTAGGTTAGACTGTTTGAGATTTTTCTTGCTTCTTAAAGAAGACATGTGTCACTAAAGCTTTCTTCTTAGAATTGCTTTTGTTGTATTCCATAGATTCTTGTATTGTTGTGTTTTCATTGTCACTTGCAATAAAGTGGGTTTTTTTTCTGTTTTATATAATCATTAACCTTTTTAATGTCTTTTTTACTATCCTGTTGTTTAATCTACATGCGATTGTTTTTTTTTTTTTTTCTCATCCTCCCATCCCATTGATTTCTAGTTTCACACCATAGTGGTCAGAAAAGATACTTGAAATAATTTCTATACTCTTAAATTTGTAGAGGCTGGATTTTGTGCTCTAGTATGTTGTTAATCTCAGATAATATTCCATGTGCACTTGACATGTATTCTAGTTTTTTTGATGTAATATCTTGAAAATATCAACTAAGTCTAAATCTTCTATTGTATCATTTAGGATCTCTGTTGCCTTATTGATTTTCTGTCTTGAAGACCGGTCCATTGATGTGAGTGGAGTGTTAAAGTATCCTATTATTATTGTATTCCTGTCAGTTTCCTTTAGGATTGACTGGTTTGATCTCCTTGCTGTCCAAGGGAATCTCCAGAGTCTTCTCCAGTACCACAGTTCAAAAGCATCAATTCTTTGGCCCTCAGCCTTCTTTGTGGTCCAACTTTCACATCTATACATACTACTGGAAAAACCACAGCTTTAACTATATGGACCTTTATCAGCAAAGTGCTGTCTTTGATTTTAAATATGCTGTCTAGGTTTGTCATAGCTTTTCTTCCAAGAAGCAAGTGTCTTTGAATTCCATGGCTGCAGTCTCCATTCACAGTGATTTTGGAGTCTGAGAAAATTATTTTAGTATTTCTGTTATCTCCTTTTTGAACTCAGTGTCTATTAGACTGAAGAGATCTATTTCATTGTTTATTACTTTAGGGGAATTATCTTGATGTTTTAATTGAGAGTGGCTCCTCTAATTCTTCATTATATTATTTCTCTTGTTCTATTAGTTTAGGAGAGACAGTTATCTAGAGTTGTCTTGGAGAGCTATTTCTATGTGCAAATTTCACTCTGTAACCTATGTGAGTTTAATATTTTTTGGTGCAAGAGTTGTTTTAATATGAATGCCTGCCACCTCTTTCCTTAGTGTAAGCTGGCTGTTACCCCCTTGGTGTTGTGGTGACCAGATCTTGCACTGAATGTTGAGTGTGTCTTCCTCTGAGCTCTGTGGTTGTCACTGTCATCTCAGGGACAGGGTTTTCTCCCTAGTTGTTGGAGCATAAGTCCCCAGATCTGTCTGAGCTGCATTTCTGAGCTGTGGTGCAAAGTAGGTGGGAATGGAAGCAGTCTCACTGGGTGAGGAGCAAATGGATATTTCTTCACCGGAGATTTCACCAGTGAGCGTGCTCTGTTGTGTTACCTTTCACCCACTTTGCAAACTCACAAGGGATATTTTTGTTGACACAGCCTGCAGCACCATCTCAATCATGGGAATGCTGGCAGTTGGCCCTGGTGCCTCTCAGGGCTTGTTTTCACAAGGCTACCAGTGCAAATCCATGAAATCAGGTCCCAGGACTGAAGTATTTATGAACTTGGACCCATTCTGGGACCTATGAAGGCAGCTCAGACCCTGGCCTGGGCTAGTCCCCATGGGCATGCACCCACAAAGCCCATAGTTGCTAAGGTCAGATGTATCCAAGCTGCAGGAGGAGCATCCTTTGTCCATTTGGATGTCCTGTAAGTACTGAATTGACAAAGCCAGATGCAGCGGTGTAAATAAATCCATGGCTCATGTAGCCACATTGAGAGATTTCAGCCCTGAGTCACACAGCCCCTGGGTCTCAGCTGTGGTTTCAGCCCCATCTCTGTGAGTGGGCAGCCCAGTGATGCCTACTCCTAGGGCCTGCTGAGGTGGCAGTTGGCACAGGAGCCCTCCCCAGAAGGCAGCTGGAGTACGCAGGGCAGTGGCGTGTGCATCTGTGTAGGTCTCTGTCTGTTCTGCCTGACACAGATGGTGTGCTGCCTTCTCTGAGCCTCTGAAGCTTCTTTTCTATCCCAGCTGATCTCCCTGCCAGTGAGGGAGATTCTCAAAGTGTGGGCACTTCCCCACTTTTTTAAAGCTCCCTTCAGGGGTGCACATCCAGTCTGGTTTCCTCTTTCTTGCTTTCCTGTCATCCTACCTAATTATGGTGATCTTTCTTGTCCTTTCACATGTTTGATGTATTCTCCTGGTGTTCAGTAGTTGTTCTGTGAGAGCTGTTCCATTTGTAGGTGTATTTTTTTATGATTTGTGGGAGGAGGTATGTACCATGTCCTACTACTCCACTATATGGAGTGGAGCCACTACTTTTCAATTTAGTAAGTCACTTATGGATAAACCCAGAATTAGTAAATACTAAATGTTGAAGGACTGAACTCTTTCACTCTAAGTTTTGAAACAGGACAAACATGCCTCACTCTAAAACTGTCTCCAAACCATGATAATAATCTTTATTAAAATAAAAATGGAAAGAAATCTAAATATATGATAAAATAAACCAATCATGTCAAGGCTCAAAATACAAGAATAATAGATTTACATTGCACTTTAGACACCATGGGACAAAATATTTCAATATAGAATTAAACTAAAGATATCATTTATAATAGTATCAAAACCAAAATACTAAGGAATGAATTTGACAAAACAAACTATAAATTATAATATTGCTTTTAAAGTTAAAATTTGAACAGATCATTGAACCCACTACATAGATTGGGAGACTTTATATCTTCTTTTCAACCCCAATCAGAACTCCATTAAGAAATTTTATAGTTTTTCTCCTGTAATTGAGATCTAATCTTAATGCAAATGAGGCAAGAATATACAATGGAGTAAAGACAATCTCTTTAACAAGTGGTGCTGGGAAAACTGGTCAACCACTTGTAAAACAATGAAACTAGATCACTCTCCAATACCACACACAAAAATAAACTCAAAATGGATTAAAGATCTAAGCATAAGACCAGAAACTATAAAACTTCTAGAGGAGAACATAGGCAAAACACTCTCTGACATAAATCACAGCAGGATCCTCTATGACCCACCTCCCAGAATACTGGAAATAAAAGCAAAAATAAACAAATGGGATCTAATTAAAATTAAAAGCTTCTGCACAACAAAGGAAAATATAAGCAAGGTGAAAAGACAGCCTTCTGAATGGGAGAAAATAATAGCAAATGAAGCAACTGACAAACAACTAATCTCAAAAATATACAAGCAACTTATGCAGCTCAATTCCAGAAAAATAAATGACCCAATCAAAAAATGGGCCAAAGAACTAAACAGACATTTCTCCAAAGAAGACATACAGATGGCTAACAAACACATGAAAAGATGCTCAACATCACTCATTATCAGAGAAATGCAAATCAAGACCACAATGAAGTACCACTTCACACCAGTCAGAATGGCTGTGATCCAAAAGTCTACAAGCAATAAATGCTGTAGAGGATGTGGAGAAAAGGGAACCCTCTTACACTGTTGGTGGGAATGCAAACTAGTACAGCCACTATGGAGAACAGTGTGGAGATTCCTTAAAAAATTGCAAATAGAACTCCCTTATGACCCAGCAATCCCACTGCTGGGCATACACACTGAGGAAACCAGAATTGAAAGAGACACATGTACCTCAATGTTCATCGCAGCACTGTTTATAATAGCCAGGACATGGAAACAACCTAGATGTCCATCAGCAGATGAATGGATAAGAAAGCAGTGGTACATATACACAATGGAGTATTACTCAGCCATTAAAAAGAATACATTTGAATCAGTTCTAATGAGACAGATGAAACTGGAGCCGATTATACAGAGTGAAGTAAGCCAGAAAGAAAAACACCAATACAGTATACTAACGCATATATATGGAATTTAGAAAGATGGCAATGATGACCCTGTATGTGAGATAGCAAAAGAGACACAGATGTGTAGAGCGGACTTTTGGACTGAGAGGGAGAGGGTGGGATGATTTGGGAGAATGGCATTGAAACATGTATACTATCATGTAAGAAATGAATCGCCAGTCTATGTTCAATGCAGGATACAGGATGCTTGCGGCTGGTGCACAGGGATGATCCAGACAGATGATATGGGGTGGGCGGTAGGAGGGGGGTTCATGTTTGGGAACTCATGTACACCCATGGTGGATTCATGTCAATG
Source organism: Budorcas taxicolor (assembly GCF_023091745.1). Taxonomy (NCBI): domain Eukaryota; kingdom Metazoa; phylum Chordata; class Mammalia; order Artiodactyla; family Bovidae; genus Budorcas; species Budorcas taxicolor. The sequence continues at coordinate 47,489,978 of NC_068929.1, read as the reverse complement.
TATGACAAAACCAATACAGTATTGTAAAGTAAAATAAAGTAAAAATAAAAATTAAAAAGAAAGAAATTTTATAAACTTGACAGGTAAACTTTAAAATTTATTGGAAATGCCATTTACTTAGAACAGTGAAACACAATTTGAAAAATAATTTAAAGGTGGTCAGTCACTTACCTATTCCAAGACTACTATGAAACTGTAGTAATCATGGCATTGGCATGAGAGGATTCCATTATATTTGATTTATATTAAAATATTTAATTAAAAAATTCAAGAATAGTGATGCATAATTACAGTGACAGCTTCTCTCTCCTATAATCTAGCAAATTAACATTTTTGACTATTAAAACATGTCAGAAATATTATGTTTCAACTAAGACGCATAATCTTTCTGGGATAGGAAACTTTTGATAGTTCCCTTGAATAACTGTTTTCCCACCATTATGTTGTGCTTCTCCAATAAAATACTAAAAATGAGCCCAGCAGGGAATCTTGCTTTCCTATCCTCCACACGCTCATTAGTAGTTTACCTTCCCTGTATACTCATCCACCAATGGTTCTGGTTGGACCAAAAATTAATGGTCCTGAGCACTACAAGCTGCAAACAGCATACAGAGATGGTGAAGAGAGCAAAATATTTTCATAACAGGACACCTTAAAGAACTGCTGAAACTGTGGCCAGAGCAATAGCCATCTCTCTCTCTCTCTCTTTTTTTTTGCCTGTGGCCATAGAGAAACAATTCACTTTTTAAAGTAAAATTTAAGTGTAACTTGATTGCTATTAATATATCAGGATGAAGTAAAAACAGACAATCCTCAGGCCGTAGATGATGATTTAATCAGAAACAGTCTGAATTGTGAAATTAGTCTAATATCAGTTCATATTTAACTCATGTACTTTTGCAGTGTTCTTTTCCTATACCTTGGGACCTGGTCTCTCAGATTCCAAATGTTGCTGCTACCAGATTGCTAAAGAAAAACTGTTTTGCCCCAGGTCCCTTCATACTGTCCTCATTCCACCACTGCAGGTTCTGACCATCTGGCAGACTCCGTCTAAATAGTGTCAGTGTGTCATCTGTCACCTCTCACATCCCCTGAGGATATCTTGAATAATTGCTCATCCTAAGCAATAATCACACCTCTTAAGGCCAAGAATATGTTGTTTATATATCTGCAGTGCCCTCAGCATTATCCAGGCATTTAAATTGAGAAATTAAATAAGCATTCTACAGCTTGCTATTAACTGCTAGTCAATAGATCAGTAACCTCTAGGTATGTAGGCCAGATAATATTAATGCAAGCTGCAAGAGACCATCCCAGGTTGTTATTCTGGTGTATACTAATCAAGAAATGTGATATATTGCTTCAGGTGCAGAGACAAATTTTGTGGAAATGTTAGGACATCTTTGTATAACAGGTTTCCTCTTGAAATGACAGCTTCTTTAGAGCAATGAGAATGTTGAGTAATGAGCACAGATCTCATGGAATTTTAAGAGAGAAAATTAAACTTAGAAGCCAATGTGTCCAAATTGTACTCATTTAGTTTCCTCCTATATAATAGAGCAAACCATTAAATCTGACCTCATGCGACCTTCTAAATGAAGTCGCTCAGTCATGCCCAACTCTTTGTGACCCCATGGGCTGCCCCAGTATCCTGCCAGGCTACTCTGTTCATGGAATTTTCCAGGCGAGTATACTAGAGTGGGTTGCCATTTTCTTTTCCAGGGGATCTTCCCAATCCAGGGATTGAACCCAGGTCTCATGCATTACAGGTGGATTCTCTACCAGCTGAGCCACCAGGGAACCCCTGCAACCTTCTAAGAGTTTTATAAATACAATATTATATTGAGAATTCAAAGGTGTTCTAGGAAATCTATGAATTCAGAGAATAAGTTCTTAAATACTGCTGGATAATACCGATGATACTTTTTTCCCAGAGTTGATATGTGAGCAGAAGGCAGGTTTGAAAAACCACTGGCTTTAGCAATAAAGCATCTTACATAAAAGCTCTGATCTCCTTGGTAGAACTAATGCCATATCACAGCAGAAAAAAGTAAATATATGTGTACATACATAATTACATATGTCTATATGTTGTACTTTAACAGTTATGATACTTTTTAACAATGGAAGAACAGATTCTTTTTAACCAGAATTACTGATATTTGATTTTAAAACTAAACACCAATAATTTGCTATTTGGTTTGCATTTACTTGTAAAATTCATTACCTGTAAAATGAGGTTCATGCTACCCAGAGGAAACACTTTCCAGTTGTATCTTCCTTTCCCATGGCCACCACACAAATACACACAGGCCCCCACCAACGTATTTTCCATCTCCATAACTGACACAAAAATTTTTCAGAGTAGATTCTTCAATTGCTGAGTGTGAGTTGAACACAATAGAAAACAATGGTGTGGGCAGTGAAAAAGTGACTTCATTATGAGATGACAGGAATGAAACTTTAATTTTAACCCATTTTGATACATTTACTCATCATAAAATATTTTACAGTTAGGATTGAGTAACAGAATATTCTTTTTAATTTTGCCAAATAATAGATATCATTAGCCAAATTATGGGAAAAGAGAATTATACATCAAAACTATTTTGCAGCATTAAAATCCTCCCTTTGGAGGTCAGTCCTTAAAACCAAGTATAATATTAATGAAATCATAGCTCTCCCTCAGTGATATGATCAGAGCTCTTGGTGATAGCATTAGGCAATATGGCTTTGTGAGTGGCCACATTACCACAAATATGCAATGACTATATTGTCTAATCTGCCAGTTTCCTAAGTCAGTTCATAACACCTTTTAGATACCTCTTTGGAGCAGTTCCTTAGAGTTAAGGGAGGAGCCAGGAGTTTTTTGTGGGGGGAAAAAAGCAAAAGATTCCTGCTAACCAAAAAGAACAGACCTCTCAAGTTGATAATTTTAGTGCTTTTCTATGTAGATGCAAGAGTCTAGACTCATTGAAATTACTTTTTAGATATGCAGCTTAACTATTAGGGCCAGTATCCAAAATATGAAATGCTTCCTGTTTGTCTCCATCCTGAATTCCCCTCAGGGCATACCGCAGGTAAAGGAGGCTGGCTATAGTGACTAACAGCTTGATCCTTGTAGAAGAGCATAGTGGGCAACATTCTTTCTTTACTAGAATAGCAAGCAAAAATCCCTCTCCACAAGAGGAATCAGAAAACTGTTATCCTGCACTAAATGTTTCCAATTTTTAACCTAAAGCTGTGAGGTCTGAAATGAACATCATTTTATGTTGTATTTTAAACAGTTATGTTTTAATATAGGTATGAAAATTCCTTTCACTGATTATATTATTAGCTTTATTTTCATCATTATTCATTTTTCAGGGACATTAGGAGACTACCTGTTAAAAATCTCAGTAACTGTTATACTACCTGAAGTTTAATTACAGCTAATTTTCTCTATAACCTGTTGTTTTATTAAAATGTTTGCAAATGTATTAAGAAATTAATATATCTGAATCTCAGAATCAGCAAATAATATTATTGCAATACAATTGATGTGTTAATATAATATTCTTATAGTAATAGAACAAACTGAATATAATTTATAGATGTAATTCTGATATAATGATACTTGAATCATGAAATAATTATATATGTATGTGTATGTCTTCAGGTCGGAGAAGGCAATGACAACCCACTCTAGTACTCTTGCTTGGAAAATTCCATGGACAGAGGAGCCTGATAGGCTGCAGCCCATGGGGTCACTAAGAGTTGGACACAACTGAGTGACTTCACTTTCATTTTTCACTTTTCGTGCATTGGGGAAGAAAATGACAACCGACTCCAGTGTTCTTGCCTGGAGAATCCCAGGGATGGGGGAGCCTGGTGGCCTCTGTCTATGGGGTCTCACAGAGTCAGACACAACTGAAGCGACTTAGTTCAGGTAGAATTTCTTTTTATTTTATTTTGTCATTTTAGCTAATATTTTTTATTTTTTTTATTATTTCATTATTATTTCATATTTAATCCTAATTAGTTAATACATGGGAGAAGGCAATGGCACCCCACTCCAGTACTCTTGTCTGGAAAATCCCATGAATGGAGGAGCCTGGTAGGCTGCAGTCCATGGGGTCGCTAAGAGTCAGACACAACTGAGTGACTTCACTTTCACTTTTCACTTTCATGCATTGAAGGAAATGGCAACCCACTCCAGTGTTCTTGCCTAGAGAATCCCAGGGACGGGGGAGCCTGGTAGGCTGCTGGCTATGGGGTTGCACAGAGCCGGACACGACTGAAGCAACTTAGCAGCAGCAGCAATTAATGCATATTTTTCAGTTGATGTAAGAACAAACACTACTTTTTACATATAGCTTAAATCTAATATTTGCCAATAATTCTATATATACACTTGAGGTGACTCACTGGAAAAGACCCTGATACAGGGAAAGATCGAAAGCAAAAAGAGAATGGGGTGGCAGAGAATAATACCGTTAGACAGCACCACTGACTCAATGGACATGAATTTGAGCAGACTCTAGGAGACAGTGGAGGACAGAGGAGCCAGATAGGCTGCAGTTCGTGGAGCTGCAAAACATGCTTGTTTGTGCTTAGTCATTCAGTCATGTCAGATTCTTTGTGACCCCATGGACTGTAGCCCGCCAGGCTCCTTTATTCACGAGGATTCTCCAGGCAAGAATACGGGGGTGGAGTTGCCATTTCCTCCTCCAGGGTATCTTCCCAATCCAGGGATCAAACCCAGGTCTCCCACATTGCAAGTGGATTCTTTACCATCTGAGCCATCAGGAAAAGCCCATGGAGTTAGAAAGAGTCGGACACAACTTAGCAACTGAACAAGAACCTGGATGGGGGCCTCATTTCCCACAGAACAATTCTAAGATACTGGTGTATGTATATATATTTTTTGAGGAAGTACTAGACCCTGCCAATCACTGCACAATTTTAATGGATCCTCCTTTGTTTCTATATTCTTTCTCTTCCCTGATAAGCAGCTCCTTGAATCTACCCTTTGGAACTCAGGAAAGTTCAAAGAGGGTGAAGCTTTTTTCCTACACAAGAAATGGGGGACATGGAAAGAATTTGTACCCAGGACGGCCCCATAGGATCCTGCATCGTTCATTTCTTCAACAATTTTGGAACTTTTCTTTCTCACTTTCTTTCTTTTAGAATATGCAGGGTTTGGATACTGGGTATACTTTGGGAAACCACACACATAGCGATTTCTGTTTTGTTTGCAGCCTGTGTATTCCCTGCTCTGGTGAGGAAGAAAGGAAAGCCAGGGATTTGTCAAATTGACTTGATTCACCCGACTGTCTTTTCCTACTTTTCCTATGGGTTGACTATAGTTATGTAGGTAATACAGTACAGGAAACCTGTAAGTAAAAACTTTCCAGAAGCTAATTTTTCAATATCAATTCAAATTCCTCTCTTGTAGGATTTAGGCAATGATTGTATATTCCATGTCTGCAGTTATTTGCTTCTTTGTCTTTTATTTTCACTTTATACATTTCTCTGCTAATGAAACAAGTAAACAAAATGAAAGCAACTTGAATTTATTTTATTTCAGGTTCCCAGGTTGGCTTCATTTCAATTTAGTGAATAAGTAGGTCAAGGCAGTAAAACAAAATACCTAATTTTACTGAAAGACTGTCTTAGCAATCACCATATAAGCATACATCAAAAAGATAATAGATGTTTGATCCTCTAGTCTGAAGAATCAGAAGTATTGGACCATAGTGTACAAGAGAGTTTATATTAGGGTTTTTCTGTTACAATATCACTGGAGAGAAAATATTTACATAAAGAAACACTTCAGTGAATATGAATATATGCATTTTATAATTCTTCTTAAAGGTATTTAAATTATTTGAATCCATGTAAGTTGTCATGTCTTTTATGCGGATTCCCTTCCCTGTAAAGCCCTATACAAACTTTTTCCAAGCTGATGCCACCTTATATTTTATGAAATCTTACTTATCTTTCAAGACATAGCTCAGGTATCATCCTTCAGTACATCTACAAACTAGAATGGATTGTCAATCTTGACATATAATCTGTGACCCCTTTGAATTCTTTTCCCTTCTTTAAACTCTTTAAATGCTTTATAAATGTCTTTTCCTACCAGACAGACTTTAAGCTATTGCATCCTAACATTTTATCTAGTCATGTGGTTGGCAATGTGTTTATTTGAGATAGCCATCCTTGAAGTAGATGCCTCTTTGAAGTGGATGCCTTAGCAATCAAAGCATGTCAGACACTTGCATTACCCAAACCAAAAAACCCCAAAACAACCTGTCAAGGCTGGGAAAAAGTTTTGATTTCCAATAATAGACATTTCAAGTACACTGTATGACCAGTGTTCCTGGCAAAATGACCTGAAAAATTAATATAGATTACTTGATTGCTTCAATTAACCTTTTATGTAAAAAGCTTTCTCAGGAAATGCAACAACTGAGGAGGAACTGATAATCTACTCTTTATATCCTGGCTAATGCCTTCTTTATTATCTCAGCCTCAGAGTCCAGCAAGGCAGAGTATTTATTGTCATAAAATGAAAATCAGTGTACATTTACTATTTTGCCACAAAAGTATTTGAATTTGCCAACATGTGTCCATGATTTAGTGATGCATACTTTGAATTTACCAGTTATTAAGCGTTCTTAGTTAACAATGAGAATCTCATCCTATTGAAGGTGAAAGAATCCAGAAGAAAAATTCTTCAAATTCAAACATCGCCTTCTCCCCAAACAGTGAGGGAAACCAGTAAATCTGTAGAATCATGTGTCCTTGAAACTTTAAGAGAACTGATATTGGAAGGCAAACAATTAAAATAAATTTCAGAAGCTGTTGAGACCCCCTTCAATGATAAGGCACATAAGCTGTTTCACTTTGTTGGATAATGAGCCTGCCTAAGGCTGGAAAAATGAAACCAAGAAACTACTCCTGTCTCACCATGAGACTTCATTAATAACAAGCAACCATTATCTACTAGCTTAGAAGAATACAAGAGAACTGCTTTGTGGTGCAAGTGTATTAGACTTGCTGAAAATTGAGGGTGGAAAAAGGAAAAGTGAGAAAAGTCCTCTCAATCTCTAAAATGCCACATAACAATGTAAAGTAAAATTTTAAAAGAATTTAAAATTTTTGTTTTTCTTTGTCTATTCAGGTTCTTTCTTCTCCATATAAACTTTAGAACCAATTTATCAGTATTCACAAAATAGCTTGATGGCATTTTGATAGAGATGCATTGAAGCTCTAGACCAAACTCAGAAGAACTGACATCCTAACACTATTGAGCCTTTGTGTTCACAAGCATAGACTATCTCTCCATTTATTTAATTCTTTTCATTTATTTCAATAGTTTTGTGGTTTTCCTCAAATGTATCTTATATCCATTTTGTTAGATTTTTATGTATTTTATCTGAGAGAGGAGTAATATAAATGGTATATTTTTAACTTCAAACTCTATTTGTTCATGTCTCATGTATAGGTAAGTGATTGAATTTTATAAATGAAACATGTTTTGCAACCTTGTTATAATTGCTTATTTGTACAGAAATTGTTGATTCTTTCAAATTTTCTACATAGATAATCAAGTCATTTGTAAAGGAAGACAATCTGTTCCTTCCCAATATGTATATCTTCCACACACACACCCCCCCCCCCCCCCACCGCCCCCTTTCTTGTCTTTCTGCATTAATTTGTGATTCCATTACAAGGTTGAAGGGCAGTGATGGGAGGGGACTGGGCTTCCTTGGTGTCTCATATGGTAAAGAATTAGTCTGCAATGCAGAAAACCCAGGTTCCATCCCTGGGTGAGAATATCCCTTGGAGAATGTTATGGTTACCTACTCCAAGATTCTTGCCTGGAGAATTCCATGGACAGAGAGGCCTGGCAGGCTACAGTCCATGAGGTCGCAAAGAGTTGGACGTGACCTGAGGGATTAACACTTTCACTTTTTCCATGACAGGGGATATTCTTGTCCTGTTCCCAGTATTAGTCTGTGCTCAGTTGCTCAGTCATGTCTGAGTCTTTGCGATGCCATGGACTATAGCCCACCAGGCTCCTCTGTCCATGGAATTCTCTGGCAAGAATAGTGAAGGGGGTTGACATTTCCTTCTCTAGGGAATCTTCCTGACCCAAGGATAGAACCTGGGTCTTCTGCATTGCAGGAAGATTCTTTACCACTGCACCACCTGGGTTGGAGCCTCAGTTTTAGTGAGGAAGCTTGGAATTTTTCTTTAAGTATGATTTCAGCTGTGAGATTTTGGCAGATGTTTTGTCAAGTTAAAGAGGTTTACTTAGAGTTTATTTTTATGAATGAATGTTGAATTTTGTAAAATTCTGTTTCTCCTTTTACTGATCATGTGATTTATCATCATTAATGTGTTGATATGATAGATTACATTAATTCACTTTCAAATATTAAATCAGCCTTGCATACCTGGAATAAACCCTAATTGTTTGTAGTGTATAATCCTTTCTATCTATGATTGGATTCAGTTTGCTAAAATTTTGTTGAGAATTTTTGTATCTATGTTGATTTCATTATATCTTTGTCTGCTTGGGTATTAAGGTAATGCTCATCAAATAAGTCAGAGTATTTTCTTTGCTTTTCTCTTGTTAAAGAGGTAAGATAATTGGTATAATTTCTTCATTAAATTATGGTGGAATTCATCAGTGAACTCAGGGTGCTTTCTGTTTTGGAAGTTTATTATTTACTCAATTCTTTTATTTTTTTTAATGTTATAGGCCTCTTCATAGTGTCTATTTTCATGTGAGTTTGTCAGATTGTCTTTCAAGAAATTAATCCACTTTAAGTTATTAAATTTTTTGGCATTGAATTGTTCATAATATTACTTTATTATCTTTTAACATCCATAGAATCTATAGTGATGCCCCCTCTTTCATTTCTGATATAAGTAATTTTCCTCTCCCTTTTTTTTCATAGTTACCTGGCTGGAGGCTTCTTGATTTTATTCATCTTTTCTGAGAATCAAGTTTTGGTTTCATTGATCTTTCTCAACTGGTTTCCTATTTTTAATTTTGTTCATTTCTGCTCTTATTTTATTTCTTCTGCTTACTTTGGAGCTAATTTACACTTCATTTTCCAGTCCCCATAGGTAGAAGTTTAGGTTATTAATTTCAGTTATTCTTTTCTAGTATGGGCATTCAGTGCTTTAAATTTCCCATTAAGTACTGATTTTGCTGTGTACCATGTTTCTTTGATTTCTATGATTTTTTACAAATGATTTCTCATATTTCTGACATAATTCTAAATTATGAAATGTTTTATGCAGTTTATATACTTAAAAATAAATTTATTTTTTCAGAAATAATCATTCCCTTTTAAGATATGTTTTTATTTGAAATTTGGAATTATACTTTTCCCCCCCTTTTTTAGCTCTTGGTGTTTGCTGTCATTTTTGCTGAAATGTACCCTTCAGTTCAGTTCGGTTCAGTCACTCAGTCATGTCTGAATCTTTGCGACCCCATGGACTGCAGCACGCCAGGACTCCCTATTCAACACCAACTCCCGGGAATTTACTCAAACCCATGTCCATTGAGTCAGTGATGCCATCCAACCATCTCATCCTATGCCGCCCCCTTCTTCTCCTGCCTTCAGTCTTTCCCAGCATTAGGGTCTTTTCAAATGAGTCAGCTCTTCGCATCAGGTGGCCAAAGTATTAGTTTCAGCTTCAACATCAGTCCTTCCAGTGAATATTCAGGACTGATTTCCATTAGGCTGGATCTCCTTGCAGTCCAAGGAACTCTCAAGAGTCTTCTCCAACACCACAGTTCAAAAGCATCAATTCTTCAGTGTTCAGCTTTCTTTATAGTCAAACTCTCACACCCGTACATGACTACTGGAAAAACCATAGCCTTGCCAAGATGGACCTTTCTTGGCAAAGTAATGTCTTTGCTTTTCCATATGCTATCTATGTTGGTCATAACTTTCCTTCCAAGGAGTAAGCGTCTTGTAATTTCATGGCTGCAATCACCATCTGCAGTGATTTTGGAGGCCCCCAAAATAAAGTCAGCCACTGTTTCCACTGCTTCCCCATCTATTTCCCATGAAGTGATGGGACCAAATGCCATGATCTTAGTTTTCTGAATGTTGAGCTTTAAGCCGACTTTTTCACTTTCCCCTTTCACTTTCTTCTGCTTCTGTTAGGTCCCTACCATTTCTGTCCTTTTTTGAGCCCATCTTTGCATGAAATGTTCCCTTGGTATCTCTGATTTTCTTGAAGAGATTTCTAGTCTTTCTCATTCTGTTGTTTTCCTCTATATCTTTGCATTGATTTCTGAGGAAGGCTTTTTTATCTCTCCTTGCTATTCTTTGGAACTCTGCATTCAGATACTTATATCTTTCCTTTTCTCCTTTGCTTTTCAGTTCTCTTCTTTTCACAGCTATTTGTAAGGCCTCCTTTGACAGCCATTTTGCTTTTTTGCATTTCTTTTTCTTGGGGATGGTCTTGATCCCTGTCTCCTATACGACATCTGTTCAGTATTTTGCTGCTTTTGGATGGACTATTCTGTTTTTGTAGTTGTTCAATCACTAAGTCATGTCCAGCTCTTTGCAACCCCATGGACTACAACACGCAGACATCCATTAGTAAAAACTAACTTTTGTAGATTAAGTGAAAGTAGATACCAAAGAGCCAGTAGGGTCACAATAGTCTGAGCTAGAAATATTTTGAGTATTAATTAATTGTGGAATTATAAATGGCCAATTAATTTTCAACTTGAGTTACATAACCTCAAAATTTCCATGTTTGCTAGATATATCCTGAGCCACCACAATATACGCTTGACCCCTAAAAGCTAATCCCTAGATCCATATAAATTAATAGACCTAAAATCATCTGAGAAATGGAAGTTTAGATACATCAGAAGGAGACCACACAATAACACTCTTAATAGATACTAAATTTATTTCTCTTAATCACTACCAAGTGACTCTAGACCACTATCAAAATCACTGTATATGGAAAAAAATCAACACTTTAAAGAAATATTAGATTTGAATTTGAGCTATTACAAATTCTTATGAACTAAAGAAAATTTGTAGTTCATAACTGAGTTTGAGAGCATAAGGCAGTTAGGTGATAACTACAATTTTGATAGAAAGGCCTTGATATATTATAAATCAACTTACTCCAATAACAATTTTTTAAAAGAAAGAACTGTATCCTTACCCATATAAAACTATTCAGATTTTTTATTTTTATGATAGTATTTCATCTGATTCAAGTGGAAATTATCAGCTCTTCATTTTACTTATATACAATAAATCACTTACTAAAAATTAACTAATTTTTTATTCTTTTTTTTTTTTTTAATAAAGAAATACTTCAGTATGTCCAGGTGGATCTCCACATATATCCCTACTGTGACTTCTGGGGCTTTATAAGTGTAAGCATATAAATATACAGCTTATGTTGGAATCTGAATTTTAGACGAAGATTCAGATAGAAATCCCTAGAGTTTACAATCCATTTTTTAAAATAACAAATCAAAGCAAATAACACACACACAACCCTCTACAAATATATTGTTCTTGGTAGAAATGCAGAGATTTGTCCACATTAAAGCCTTTAAATACACGAAAGTGATTACTAACACATTCTCATTAAATTATCCACTTCAATTGGCTCAATAGACAGATGGGAATTAGAGAATGACAGATAATCATCAGTTTAATTGGGTGATGAATCTGGTTACAGATGCTGTCCAGATGTAGTCTCCCTACTTGAGCAAATTAATAAAGCTACTTGTATATCTACTAATGACATTAGTTATTTTCCTCCCTTGGGATAAGAATTAATAAGAGAAGGAAATGTTTTCAAAAGATAGTGACAAAAGCACATATTTCATTTTACTCTTAGGGAATGAATTATCCTTCCATTTTTGTACAAAAGTTGAATCTCTAATTGCTTTTCCCATATATTCTGTTTAACATGTGTTGGCATCATGCCTCTTAGAACCTGAAGAGCAAGTACCTGGACGTTCTAAGAGAGGCTTGGTTAAGTCATTGTTATGAAAGAGATAGATGTTTTAGGGATAGTTGAGTGGTCTGACACTTCTTCAAAGTTTGTTGTTCAACCAGTGATGTAAACAGGGTAGAATGTAACCTTACAACTGAAGGGAAAAGTCGTACTCTGTCTTTTCTGTCATTAAGAGGACTAAATTTTACTGAGACTGACTTTTGAGGAAAGATATTCTATTTTGGTATGCTATTTTTTACCAATTCAGTAACAGCTAAAGAAGCTTCCAGTTCTTTAGGTTCTGATTGCATTCCCACAGTGATAAAACATTTGACTATGTGTGCTATATGGACTAGTTGTGGGGCAAATTCTGTTGCAGCATGGAATCCATGGAAGCCCATAAAATTGTGCTTTACTGTTCTTGGTCAATAAATCTTCACATTTATTTTTAGTACCTGACTTCCCACTGGCCCTAATATAACATGAAGCCCAAGTGAACATGAAGTCCAAGCTGCCTATTCCAAACTTAGTCTGATCCACCTAGCCATTTAAATAAATGTAATTACAGTACCAACTAAAGTGTATGAAAGAGATTAAACCCAAGCATAAACTGAAGTCATATGTATGCTGCATAAGCAGATTCTTCACCTTCCCACACTGACCTCTCCTGCTGAAATATCCTACACATGGCCTGCAGTGGGGGTTATTTTTACCTAGTTGACTGCTGAGGGTAAAAAATAATTGAACCTTGTTAAACAGTTTAACTTATTTCCATCAGCTGGAGCTACCTGTTACAGATTTATTTCCCAGCTCATTAGAATCTCTGAAGCACCACCAAGATGTCAAATACAAAGGGTTATGTTTAAACAGTACATCTCTACTTTGCTTAGAATGTGAATTTATGTATAAGAACTAATTCACAGGATAATGGGGCTTGGGTGACATTTCAGAATAAGGTTTTAACTCTCAGCTTTGGTAGTGAAGATAGCTTGACTAGAAAGGTTGGAAAAATGAGTTACTGTCTGAATGCTTGTAAGTTATTATGCCAATTCTAGATAGTCTTTCAAGTGAGCTCATGATCAAATTGTCTTGGTAAAAATGAAAACTGAATACTATGCATGGAGTAAGTACATTTAACTTATACTAAATTTTACTGCTAAATACTTCATTTGCCAGCAGAAGGACCATTTGTTGATTTCTATATTTACGAATGGTCCTTCTGCTGGCAAATGAAGTATTTAGCAGTAAAATTTAGTGTAAGTTAAATGTACTTATTCCATGCATAGTATTCTGAGCCATTTACCTACTAGCAAATTGACAGTATCAAACTGTTCCCATTGTACAATGGGGTATTATTTGCTTTCATTGAAATAGACACTTATTCTGAATGGATGTATGTTTTCCATCTGTCCATTAATTCTACCATCTGTGAACATACTAAATATCACTAATACAAAATAAATTTTTGTATATAACATTTCCCTGATAAAGATATGTAAAGTGTCCAATTAAAAAATCCATTAATTGAAAGATTGAAGATAGTGTTTCATGAAGTTCAGATATACAAATGTATGCTATGCTCTGAACTAATAAATAATATGATTTATTTTCTTCCATTTTCAGAATATTTAGATATGGAACAAAGAAGCAAAAATGGAGAGGTGGAATCTCTCAAGATTACATCTAATGACCCACTTACAAAAAGTGCCTTTGTTTTCCGGTACTCTGGGCTCTGTTAGAATATTTTAATTTGTAGTAAGGGTTTAGTACTTCATTAAATAAATGCAAACATTTCAGGAGAAAATACCGCCAAGAATATAAAATTTGTCAAGGTGCTTCCCCAGTTTAAAATTTCAAAGTGGTTTAATTTGATGATAATTTATAATAACTCAAAATTCCTATTAAATAAATATTCAATAATAGACACTCTTAGATGTTTAGATGCTTAAAAATGACTACTGAGGAGAAAAATCTACAAAATTGGTTTATACCAAAGTTTTGGGCTGTTTCATTATGTAGCATTAGATAATTAAGTTTTTTTTTTTTTTAAGTAAATGTAAAGCCATCATTTTTCAAATTATAGTTTGTGTATAGGACAATAGTCAAATAGGATATGATTATGGTGGAAATCACTACTCTTGCATCTTTCAAGTCCTTGATGGCAGCCTCTTTCAGGTTCTTGATGGTGGCATTAATCTTTGGTGTCCCTCTATATGGTATTGCCTTTAACTTACTACTTTTGTAGATAAAGGCATTTGGCTTTCTCTAGAGTATAAATCATCCTCCCATGGATTATAAAAACCCATAAAAAATTGTTGAGTGCCACTTGTTGTGTATATTTGTTGAAACTACACATTCTGGAACTGGGGAAATAACCACAGAGAGGTTTGATGAAGATGTAGGCCTACACAATGAACCAAAGTTGAAATGCTATTGATTACCAGATAGTCATAAAGCTATTCTCTGATTGGTTGAATACAATGATATTTTTGGTCTCCAGATACCAGCTTCAGTTTGCAGCCATTATTTGATGAACTTGGTTTATTTTGCCTTTGTTAATGAACAACTACCCTGGTAAATAGTCCCATGTCCCACTCTTGTTATTGTGGTAAGAATATTGGGCATTATATCTACCCTATTAAAAAAAAATTAAGTGATGCAGTATTTTTAATTATAGGCACAGATTTACACAGATCTCTATAACACTCATCTTGCTTAACTGGAATTTTTTACATGTTGAATAGCTCTTGATTTTTATTCCCCTTAGCCCTTGACAACAACCATTCTACTCTCCACTTCTACAATTTTGATTACTTTAGATACATCATATAAATGAATTATGTAGTATTTTTTCTTCTGCAATTGGCTAATTTCACTTAGCATAATATTCTCAGGGTTCATCTGTGTTTTTATCTATGGCTAGATTTTCTTTTAAGATTTGTAAAAGGGAAAATTACAGAATGCAATTTGGTTAAGCAGGAAGGTACTTCCGTAAGCAGATATAATTTTACCTATATTTGAAGTTCTTTGTATAAACTGGGTCAAGTCTGGAATTGATAAGGCCTGTATTTTTAACCATTATGGTGATTCTAGTCATTTCTGTTCAACAAATATGGATATTTCCTGCCTATGCAAAACAAATATAACTTCAGTAGGTTGCCTATCTGTTTCCATTGTTGGGAGTTTAGTCAACCAGCCACATCAAAAACATCTATGATCCAAGCAGTTCTAATTGTTTGACTCTGCTGCCCATTATGATAACCATACGCATCTCATAAATGGCATTTAAGTCTTGCCACTTGACCACAGCCATCACAGATCCTGTCATCTCTAGGTATTTCAGTGAGCCTGAGCTCACTTCATGACATCACTTCCACTGGCATGCTCTGCTTGTGGATAGTAGCCTTCATGTTTGAAAATACTAAGACCATCTCAATCACAGCCTTTATGAAGAACTCTTTTTTTCCTCCCAGAGAACATTGGTAGAGAATGAGTAAACAAGTTTTATATGATAGATGCTCTCTAAATTTCTGATCTTTCTAAATTTCTGACCTTTCTCTCTCCCTCTCAATACTTTTTTCTACAGAACAAGAAATAAGTTCAGGCAATTCAACTCTGTTTTGTTAAATCACTTTTGGATTGATGATCACATCAACCAACCAGGCAAAGTCTTAGTCATTTCCAGGCACTTGAGTTAACACAATGAAAGCAGAATCTCTCTTTGTTCTACATAAATCAAGCTGATCCAACACTGCATTTCTTAGATCCTGATATATCACCTTTAAGACCTATTGCTGTAATTTTCCACAGGCTTAGTATTAAAAAATATTCAAAACAAGGTAGCAATTGAAATCAGTTGTTAATTAAAGTTTATGAATTTGGATAAATGATAAGCAAATTTAAATCCCAAAGAAGGAGAAAATAAAAAGAAAATAATTATGCAACTAAAAATTTTTAAAAATTGAAAAAAGAAGTAATAGAGAAAGCAATCAAAAGTGTTCAGTTCAGTTGCTCAGTCCTGTCCAACTATTTGCAACCCCATGAACTGAGACATGCCAGGCTTCCCTGTCCATCACCAACTCCCAGAGCTTGCTCAAACTCATGTCAATTGAGTCGGTCATGCCATCGAACCATCTCATCCTCTGTTGTCCCCTTCTCCTGCCTTCAATCTTCCCCACCATCAAGGTCTTTTCCAATGAGTCAGTTCAAAAACATTAGAAATTGTTTAAAAATTATCAACAAAGTTGAAATTGGAATTAAAAATTAAACTAAAAAAGATTATCAAAATGTCAGCCTCAGGAATGCACATTCTATTCCTCCAGACTCTACTGAGACTAAAACAATAAGGAATAATAAATAACTGTAAGTCAATCAACTTAAGTAAAATTAAAAATCCAGAAATAAACCAACAAATAAATTTAATGCACACATGTGCATGTATGCACACTCACACACACACATATATAATTCCAGACCAAAATTTTTAAAATTGTTTAAGGTAAATTGTGTCAAATATCTAGTAAGAAAATAACATAAAACAATATAGAAAATGAAGGTCTATGATCACACATATGTTAAACAAAATGAAATTTCCTCATAGATTACTAAGCCTCTGGTGCTTTTTATTTCATTAAATGATCTAACTTTGCTTTCAAGTTTATTGATACATTTATTGGAAATTTTCTGCTACTTGTCATGTTTTAGTAAGATGCTCTTCATTGTATTTTCTTGTTGAATGACTGGATTTTGATTTCTTTCTTGAAGAGTGTTTGGGTTGACTGTTAAATTATTTGCGAGTCAATCAGATAGCTTTTTTAGAGAATATAAACTGTAACATTTACTCCAAGATGGTTCCGCCCTATTATTAAAACATGAGACTTCCAGTATCTCCTCTAAATGGAGCAGGTGGTCACTGAAAACTAGTCATTTTGCTTGTATGTATCTCAAATAGCTTCTTGTCCTGCATGATTAATGAAAAGTTTTAAGTTTACAGTCTTTCAGTTTTTCTTTTCCTGGGCTTCTAGAATTTTTCTTCACACTTGAATAGTTTCATGTTGAGCATATCAATTGGACCATAAGCACATTTCTGGATTTTTTTCTTTGTAGTTTTCTTCTAGAACTTACCTTTATAAGTTTCGGCCATCTTAGCCTTTCCAGATTCCAGTCTCTACCTTCTCATTTCAGTAAGGCTTTTGAACTCTGTTTGATTTTCCATACCTTATTTTAGAATTAAAAATTTATAATAGGAGATCTGAGCTAACATTAAGAATAACTCATTTGTTTTCTTCAAAGTCACACCTTGCAGTGTCTAATGTCTGAAACATTTGTTCACTTTTGTCAAGCATTTTTTGTTTTTTTTCTGTTTGTTTATGTTATAGTTAATTTTAGTACATAAGTATGTCTTGTTCTTATTATTTAATCATAATTAGAATTGGATAAATAAATTATCTCAAAATGTAGACAAAGTGAGAATTAAAAGTATGGTTTCACAATGTTTTATACTTTGTAAGGGTAATACAAGTCATTATTCTCAACATAAACATTCTTCTAAAAGTCGATATGTAGAATTTGGCAATTGACACATCACCTTAATTAATAACACCTGATATATTAGTGTTTTATGGCTTTTATTGTAACTAACAACAAACCTATGAGTAATGTGGTGGTAAATTTTTTTTAATGAAATACTCATTATATTTTTATGTGATCTTCCTGTGAAGAGAAACTATATCATTTCCTATTGTGTAGTGTATTTTAATAAAGAAAAGACAAGCATAACATTAATTAAAAAGTTATTCTTTTCAAAAATCTACATGAAAGTTCATAGATTTAATAGAAGTCATATATATATTTGAAATGTCAGAATAACTCAGAACAGTACACAGAGAGGCAAACCACATTATTCTTTATAGTTAAAATATTAGTTTATTTCTTAATAACATATTTAAGTTCTTAATCTCTAAAATAATTTCAAGTGAGTGTATAATTTATTTGTTCTGGTGGTTTTATAAACATAATTTAAAATATTTAAACTAATACATTTCTTCTTTTTGCTTTAAAATGTCATTCACTTGTTAAATTTGCCTAACATGCTGCTAAAATTAAGAAATCATTCTGTGTAGCATGCTGGTAAAAGTAAGAAAAGCTCAGTTTGAAAGAATTATGTTATTTTACATTAATGTTTTTAAGAAGTCAGTACTATAAAAAATTACTAAGCCTTGCAGCTGTACTACCTGGGGCAGATTGATTCGTCTCACTTTATAGCATAATTAGATATTACAAGCACTTCTTTTAAGAAAAAGATAGGCTAGTTTATGTATCGAATGTATCACATATCTAACTGATTTTTCGTTATAAAAATATTTATTTGAGTACTGAAATTTCCAAAATTCTACCATGATGTAGAATTTATGATAAATTTTAAGTCAATGGCACCCAAGTGTGTGTAAAATCTTTGAGGAGAAATAGTTAGAGGATACAGAAGTATAATCCCTTAGGATGCCAAAGAAAAGAGAAGAATGATCAGTAGGCAACAAGCAAAAATGTATTTTACCAACAGAACATCTTTGTAATGTATTGAATTGATTTTAAATCTAGAGAATTCTAATTACTGAACAGAAACTAGAGTCCCAGGACTGCATATTGAAAAATCTTTCTTAGCTTTGAAAGAACTCAAAATTAGTCAAAATTTTAAACATTTTGAAAAGTGTATGTTTTAACAAATATAATTGAATATTGCTTTCAAATTTTAGGAACAAATATGAATCAAAATAAGATTTGAAAAAAGTAAGAAAATAACATGTCTATAAAATAAAAACACAGGGAAACAATACTAGACTGTACTAAATATTATAATTTTTTATTCTGTGAAAAGTATCAGTTGGTATATATTTTAGCCATTTAAAGAGTAGAAAAATTCTATAAAAATTAAAATATTCAGAATAATCAATAAAACAAATCAAAAAAGCTAAAAATGAGCATTAACCCTTTGCTTTTCTACTAAGACAAAGAGTTCTATTCTATTAGATGTTTGGGTTACCATCTAAAAGGAAGGTTGTTAGCTAAAAGGAAGTGTCAGACAAGTGTGTAAGTGTTTGGGGGCATGCACACACATACACAGACCTATACACAGAATCGTGCACAGAGACCTAAGTACAATATATTAATGGGAATTTTTCAAATCATTTTTTTCATTATCTAAATTAAAAGCCCTCTCATAGGCAGTATAAACACATGGCACAAGAAAATAATTCAGCAATTGGCATTCCAAATTTCACAATAATTTAGTTAAATATTTCTTCATATTGAGTTCAGAGTTATATTATTTAAATAATAATATTATTATTTTTGATATTATTCTTGTTGCTTATTGCAATCTCATGGACTGTAGCTTGCCAAGCTCCTCTATCCATGGAATTTCCCAAGCAAGAATACTGGGATGCGCTGCCATTTCCTTCTCCATTTTTCAGTATTATATTATATTCAAAAGATCATATGCATTTACATTTAGTCTTGGTATTAGTCATCTATAGCCATCTATATATCTGAAAGACAACATACTACTATCTTTATGTATTAATGGAATTTTTTTGTTCATCTTTATTTTTTTTTAATAGAAAGCTAATTGCTTTACAGAAGTTTGTGATTTTTCTGTCATACATCAACAAGAATTAGCCATAGGTACACCCATGTCCCCTCCCTCTGAAAGTTCCCTCCAATCTCCCTCTCCATTTCACCTTTCCAACCTGTCACAGAGCCCCTGTTTGAGTTCCCTGAGTCACACAGCAAATTCCCATTGACTATCTGTTTTACATATGGTATTGTAAATTTCCATGTTGTTCTGTCCATGTATCTCACCTTCTCTCTCATCCCCTCACCCTGTGTCCATAAGTTTGTTCTCTATGTCTATTTTCTCCACTGCTACCCTGAAAATAAATTCATCGGTACCATCTTTTTAGATTCCATATATATGTGTCAGTGTACGATATTTATATTTCTCTTTCTGACTTACTTCACTCTGTATAATAGGCTTTAGGTTCATCCACCTCATTAAAACAGACTCAAATGCATTCCTTTTTATGGCTTAGTATTGTGTTGTATATATACACTACAGCTTCTTTATCCATTCATCTGTCTATGGACATCTAGGTTGCTTCCATGTTCTAGCTATTGTAAATAGTGCTGCAATGAACATTGGGTACATGTGTATTTTTCAATTTTGGTTTCCTCAGGGTATATGTCTAGGAATGGGATTGCTGGGTCATATGGTAGTTTTATTCCTAGCTTGTTAAGGAATCTCCATACCATCTTCCATAGAGGTTGCGTCAGTTTACATTCCCAATAGCAATGCAAGATTGTTCACTTTTATCCACACCCTCTCCCACATTTATTGTTTGTAGACTTTTTCATGAAGGCCATTCTGAGTGATATGAGGTGGTACCTCATTGTAGTTTTGATTTGCATTTCCCTGATGGCAACCCACTCCAGTACTCTTGCCTGGAAAATCCCATGGATGGAGGAGACTGGCAGGCTATAGTCCATGGGGTCGCAAAGAGTCAGACACAACTGAGTGACTTCACTTTCACTAATAATAAGTAATGTTGAGCATCTTTTCATGTGATTGTTAGCCATCTGTATGTCTTCTTTGGAGAAATGTCTTTTTAGTTCTTTTCCCCACTTTTTGATTGGGTCGTTTGTTTTTCTGGTATTGAGTTGTATGAGCTGCTTGTATATTTTGAAAATTAATTCTTTTGTTGTTTCCTTTGCTATTATTTTATCCCATTCTGAGGGTTGTCTTTTCACCTTATTTGTCGTTTCCTTTGATATGATTTTATGTGTTAGTTTATGTCTTTCAGTATCTCATTTTTTCTTTAGTAATAAACTATTCACTTATTTTTATATGTAGGCTGGAACATTTTCAAAAGTTGTCTATATTAGAATATTTTTGTTCCCATTGGTGTAAATTAAAGGGAATGCTTTATAATATCTGGATACCCATTCCAGTGTTTCACAAAGGTATTGGGATCTATGATATCTTCTCTGTCTTGTATATTTTCAAATCTTAGGTGGATTCTGTCTGAATAACTATAACAGTGATACAGTTATAGTTGGAGATGTCATTGAGATGGAGATGACAGCATTTATGAATGCCAATCATCTTAACAAACATAATTTTTCTCAATTTATCCATACTTTGATTGTTTTCAGATCTATTGAGCATGCATATATAAAAATAATAGCACCTTAATGGGTTTCCTTGGTGGATCAGTGGTAAAGAATATGCCAGCCAAGTGGGAGACATAGGTTCAATCCCTGGGTCAGAAATTTGCTCTGGGGAAGGAAAAGGCAACCCACTCCAATATTTTTGTCTTGGAAATCCCATGGAGAGAGGAGCTTGGCAAGCTACAATCCATGGGGTCAAAAAAGAGTTAGACATAGATTAGTGACTAAACAACAACAGAATAATATGAGCCCTGTGCATTTTAGATAGCTTACACTGCTGAAGCGACTTAGCAGCAGCAGCAGCGGGAAGGAAAGACTTGTGACCATAAATCTTTTTTTTTTTTCCTCAAATATGTACAAAAGGTATATTTAAGAACAATACAATTTGATTTAATTTAATGGATATATATATATATATATATATATATACACACACACACACATCATAGAATTTTAAAATTGACATTCATACCTTAAAAAATTAATCACCAAGTCCCGGAGCTTACTCAAATTAATGTCCATTGAGTCGGTGATGCCATCCAACCAACTCAACCTCTGTCATCCCCTTCACCTGTTTTCAATCTTTCCCACCATCAGGGTCTTTTCAGTGAGTCAGTTGTTCATATCAGATGGCCAAGCTATTGCAACTTCAGCATAAGCCCTTCCAATGAATATTCAGGACTGATTTCCTTTAGGCTTGACTGGTTTGATCTCCTTATAGTCCAAGGGACTCTCAAGAGTCTTCTCCAACACCACAGTTCAAAAGCATCAGTTCTTTGGTGCTGAGCTTTCTTTATGGTCCAACTCTCACATCCATACATGACTGCTAGAAAAACCATAGCTTTGACTAGATGGATGTTTGTCAACAAGGTAACATCTCTGCTTTTTAACATGCTGTCTAGATTGGTCACAGCTTTCTTCCAAGGAGCAAGCATTTTTTTTTTAATTTTATGGCTATAGTCACCATTTGCAGTGATTTTGGAGACTCCCAAAATAAAGTATCTCACTGTTTCCATTGTTTCCCTATCTATCTGCCATGAAGTGATGGGGCCAGATGCCATGATCTTTGTTTTTTGAATGTTGAGTTGTAAGCCAGCTTTTTCACTCTCCTCTTTCACTTTCATCAAGAGACTCTTTAGTTTTTCTTCGCTTTCTCCCATAAGGGTGGTGTCATCTGCTTATCTGAGGTTATTGCTATTTCTCCCAGCAATGTTGATTCCAGCTTGTGCTTCATCCAGCCCAGGATATCAAATGATGTACTCTGCATATAATTTAAATAAGCAGGGTGACAATATACAGCTTTGTATTCATTTCTCAATTTGTAACAAGTCCATTGTTCCATGTCCAGTGCTAGATGTTGTTGCTTCTTGACCTGCATACAGATTTCTCAGAAGGCAGGTCAGGTGGTCTCGTATTCCCATCTCTTGAAGAATTTTCCACAATTTGTTCTAATCCACACAGCAAAAGGCTTTTTAGTGTTGTCAATGAAGCAGAAATAGAAGTTTTTTTTCTGGAATTCTCTTGCTTTTTCTATGATCCAATGCATGTTGGCAATTTGATCTTTGGTTCCTCTGCCTTTTCTAAATCCAGCTTGAACATCTGGAAGTTCTCAGTTCATGTACTTTTGAAGCCTCTCTGGTAGAAGTTTGAAGATTACTTTGCTAGCATGTGAGGTGAGTGAAATTTTGCAGTTGTTTGAACATTCTTTGCCATTGCCTTTCTTTGGGATTGTAATGAAAACTGACCTTTTCCAGTTCTGTGGCTGCTGCTGAGTTTTACAAATTAGCTGAAATATTGAGTGCAGCACTTTCACAGCATCATCTTTTAGGATTTGAAATAGCTCAACTGGAATTCCATCACCTCCACTAGCTTTATTCATAGTGATGCTTCCTAAGGCCCACTTGACTTCACATTCCAGGATGTCTGGCTCTAGGAGTGTGGTTACACCATTGTGATTATCTGAGTTGTGAAGATCTTTTTTGTGTAGTTCTTCTGTGTATTCTTGTCACCTCTTATTAATATCTTCTGCTTTTGTTAGGTCCATACTGTCTCTGTCCTTTATGTGCTCATTTTTGCATGAAATTTTCCCTTGATATCTCTAATTTTCTTGAAGAGATCTCTAGTCTTTCCCATTCTATTGTTTCTCTTTCTTTGCATTGATCACTTAGGAAGGCTTTCTTCTTTCTCCTTGCTATTCTTTGGAACTGTGCATTCAGATGGTATATCTTTCCTTTTTTCTCTGCCTTTTGCTTCCTCAGTACTTGCCACTTTAGGACACTCTTATGAATTGAATTGTGCTTGCCTAAAATTCGTATGTTGAAATCCTAATCTCTAGTATCTCAGAAAGTGACTTGATTTAGAGATAGTATCTTTATAGACATAATAAAATTAAAATGAGGTCATTAGGATGAGCCCCAATCCAGTATAGAAGGGAAACCTCGGACACAAACACATACACAGGGAAGATAATATAAAGAGACAGAGGGAGAAGGCAGCCGTCTTGAAGTCAACAAAGGAGCTCTAGTGCAAAACCTTTCCTCTCGGCCTTCAGATGGGACTAACCCTGCTGACACCTTGGTTTTGAACTTTTGGTCTCCAGAATGGTAAGAAACTAAATTTCTGTTGTTTAAGGATTTATAGTGTGAATCCATGTACTGCAGCATGTCAGGCTTTCCTGTCCTTTACCATCTCCCAGAGTTTGCTCAAACTCATGTCGATTGAGTTGGTGATATCATTCAACCATCTCATCCTCTGACGTCCCCTTACATTCCTGCTTTCTCTCCCTGAAGCAGAATAGGTCCCCAAATGAGTAAAATAGAGACAAATTAAGATGAAGAAACATCTTCGAGGGGGATATGGGAATACAGGCTAAGAGGTGTGAAAGTTTTCAATTGGTTGTGGTAACACTACATGATATAATTGCAATAGCCTGTTTTGTTGAGTAGAATGTGTTTGGAGATGAGGACTGTAATAGAGGTGTGCATGTGTGCTAAGTCACTAAATTGTGTCTGACTCCTTGCAACCTTATGAACTGTAGCCCAGCAGACTCCTCTTTCTGTGGGATTCTCCAGGCAAGAATATTGGAGTGGGTTGCTATGCCCTCTTCCAGGGGATCTTCCCAATCCAGGGACTGAATCCTCATCTCTTAAGTCTCCTGCACTGGAAGGCTGGTTCTTTAGCACTAGCGCCACCTGGGAAGCCCCTAACAGAGGTGTAGGCTAGAAAAAAAATGGCAGCACAAATAGATTACGGAGGTTTAATTTCTTCAAGAAGCTTAAATAAGTCTCAACTTCATGTTACAAAATCTTTGTGAGGAAGGAAATGCAGGCGTTATTATTTCCATGTTGCTGCTGTTCAGTTGCTCAGTCATGTCTGACACTTGGTGACCCCATGAACTGTAGCATGCCAGGTTTCTCTGTTCTTTACCATCTCCAGGAGTTTGCTCAAACTCATGTCTGTTGAGTTGGTGATGCCAGTCAACCATCTCATACTCTGTCATCCCCTTCTCCCTCCTGCCTTCAATCTTTCTCAGCATCAGGGTCTTTTGCAATGAGTCAGTTTTTCACATCAGGTGGCCAAAGTGCTGAAGCTTCAGCTTTAGCATCAGTCCTTCCAGTGAATATTCAGGGTTGATTTCCTTTAGGATTGACTGGTTGGATATTCTTGCTGTCCAAGGTACTCTTGAGAGTTTTCTCCAGTAACACAATTCAAAGTGTTACAAATAGGCAAATTACAGATCAGTTGAAGTCACATCGTTATATCTCCTAATTTAATATTTGAGATTTAGAATTTCTTTTTTTTTTTTTTTTTACAATTTTTCAAAAAATTTGCAAAAACATATTTTGAGGCATTACAACTGTCTTATATTTATTTGGTTCTGAATATAGTTTCCTATAATACCTGACATGTTTTAGTGCAGTTATTTTTCTAAATAATATTTTTAAGAAGATATTACAGCTTCTTTATTTAACTACTTTAAAAAGTAGCTGAAACATGTTCATCTTAAAACTCAATTCTCTGTTTTCCTCAAATTTTATTTAGAAAATCTTACACATATGATATACATTCAAATGCAAAATATCAATTGAATATACAAGGGAACAATGAAGAAACTTTTATGCTAATAATAAATATCTAGATATCAGTCTGTTCAAGAAATAGCCCTATTCCAAATTAACTTATGATAGTGTTCAAGAGATGTTGTAAAAGCTGAAAGTTATTCTACCTTACAAATTTTAATCCACCATCCATAAACTTATATTAGAAGTTGAACAAAGAATGTTCTTGATAATCACAGACCATGAAATATATATCTGGGGAGAAATCAACATCAAAAGAATTTCAGAGAATAAGAAGCATATAAGAATGAGCAGGAATTAATTACATTTCTGTAACTATGTGTATGACTGCCATTGCAGACTGCCCTGCATTTGACCTCTTCTTTCTAATTTATGTCAGTGTATATAAAAATATATTTGAATTCCCAGGTAAAATTAAACTAATAGAAAAAGTAAAATTTATATTAGACTTATGCTAATATTTTAAACCATTTAAGAAAAGGGGTACTGTGAAATGACATTAGCTACAGTAATAAATATTCTTAGGGTAACTGATGATTTTCACAAGAGGTTTCTTTTTTCAATAATGACAATAGTGAGAAGAAATTTGGGGATATCGGTAAGCAATGAACCTATTCTCTAGTGAAAGAAAATACTGAATCTAAACTTTGGATAAGTTGCCTACTGAATAAACGTCAATGAAACATTTAAACTCTGTACATGGAATTATTTATAAAAATATGGAATATAAAAACCTCATAAGCATTTGTGATGACTTAGATCTTATTTAACATAAATATTAAGATTTACAAAGTGCTTGGTAAAATGTGTTAATAGCATGTTTTCAAAGTGCTTTTACCTTTTATAAAAGGAGTTATATGTAGTGAAAATTGCTTGGAGGAGAAATGACAGTGAGCCTGATAATAGTAATAAAAATGTCAGTTAATGTTTGTTATATTTAGTTTAGTTTGTTTTTAAAGTCAGTCTTAATCATTTCTACCTCAGTCTATCCTTAAACCTGCACTACAAATTCACTTATCACAGTTGAGAATTGTTAGTAAATATTTCATAATAAATTCAGAGGAAAAGCTATACATAAATTAAAGATTGATTATTATTATAAAATGTAACTTTTATTATTTACTAAATTGGTAATTTTGTTTTCCTCTTTGCTTTTCCTATATGATGCCAAAATAAACTAAATGTAATTTATAAGGAAATAAATGTAATAGTAGGTTAGAGGCTGTTAAGTTTATGGACAAACATTGACTGGATCTAGAGTAGTGTAAGGCCAGGAGCGGGAATGTTAAAATTTCCAATCAAGACAAGATAGGCCTGAGTGAGAATGCAACATCTGAGAGGAGGAACGCAATAAGAGTGTGAGCCAAGTTAATTTTTGGTAGAGGAGAAGTCTAGCTGCCCGGAGCCAGCGTGAGGAGCTCCACCCATGGCAAAGGTCATGAGGAAGCAGGCTTCGGCAAAGGCGTGATCAAGCCTCAGGGAACCCCCTGTTCCCGAGCATCTACTCCCACAACCAGAGTCTACCTACTTTACTGTTTCATGCTCTCACCTATACCTCTGACTTTACGGGGGACTGACCCCCATTACCTCTCTCGGAGAAGGAGTTAGCTTACAGCTCCAAGTCAATAAACATTCCTGGGCGTGACAAGAGTGTTTCAACTTACGAACTCCTCTGAAGGTTATCTAGCCTGCCTGTACAGGTTCCCCTGGCCACATGTGATTGTTTACAGCCTCCCAACCGTGAGAGGCATGAGATGTTTTAGACTTACTAAAGGAAGATTCTTTGGGGAAGTTAGAAATTATTAGTATAGTGGGCTGGTTAGGAATTGTATTGGTGAAAGGTTTTTCATTTGTTGTGCCAATAATTGCTGCTAATTCTCTGCCCTGGGTGTGACAAGGGTGTCTCAGGTCAAACCTCTCTGCTGACAGACTAGCTTGTGTGACAAGATTATCCATCCTCCTGCCGAGCACATGATTGTTTACTACCTCTCAACCATAAACAGCACAGAGAGCTTGGAGTATTTTGAAAGTCTTAATTAGCATAGGGCTTTTCTCATTGTTGAGTCAATGATTGCCAGCAGGCCTCCATATCCTTAGGCACCTGGAAATATATTAATCAATGTATTTGGAATATAGAAAAGGAAATATAGTAGTTTTTGATGTTAGCAATACTAGACTTCTTGAGTTAATGAATTTTCTCTTTTGTAATAGATCACTGTACTTTGTTATAAATCACTGTGTCCTTGCTATGCAAAAATGTAACTTTATCATTATCTTAATACTAAATAGATCTTAAGGGGAACCTTGGTGAAAGGATTTTCATTTGTTGGGCTAATGTTTTGCTGCTAAATCTCCATATTTCCTGCCCTTATAATGAATATAACTAGCATATAGGAGAAATAAGTATTAACTTTTAAGATTAATCATGTTAACCTTAGGTTAAATAAATTCCTTTCTTAGTTGTAACCCACTGCACCCTCACCCTATAGGAATGCAACTTTATCTGGTACCTTCAGAGGGTGGCGCCTGGTTTAAGAAAAAACACCCTTGGAAAAAATAAGTTTGCTGGTTAACTGACCGTTGTCAGAAAAAAAAGGGTCGTAAAATGTCAGCAGGCCTCATGGCCATAAGATGATGTAAAACCCCTAAGACCTTTTTTTATACATTTATGTGAAGCACCTGATTTTGATAAAGGTCAGGACTGCTGACCCCGGCGTGACTCTGTATTCATCCCTATGTATAACAAAAAGTATATAAGCAAACCTGAAAAATAAAGAAATGGGATCAGTTTATGGAAAGACTGATTCCCCCATGTCGTTTCTTTCTTGCTCTCCATTCTTCTGGCTGAATTCCCATCTGGAATGTGGGTACTCACCAAGCCTGCTAATTTTGCCTGGGCTTCTAAGATTGGACTGGGGAGGCCTCAGTGGCTCCTCTCCTTTGGGAGAACGGAAAGACACCTGTGGCCTACGTAGGTGGTGATTGGTATGCCACATAAACCAAGTTATTCAGCCACTTTTTCTCCACTGATTTTCCTACTACACTATTCCTTTCTAATCTCTCTTTATACTTCTAATTAAATAAGTTCTTTCCTAGGACGCCTACTCCATCCCCCTTTCGAATTACCCTGGATCCACTGGGGCTGGACCCCGGCATCTAGCTGCAGGGAAGAATCAGTGAAAATAATTTGATACAGATTTACTCCTGAAATCTTTGAGGAATATCAAGTTCAGTGGACTGAACAAATGAGAGACTAAAAGGAAATGAAGGAAGAAAAGTCAGAGGGAAGTAGGAAGAGAAGAGGTGCAGCACACTTCAGGCTTCTTAGATACCTATCACTGAAAGAAGGTACATCATGGTTGAAAGCATCAGTTCAGTTCAGTTCAGTCACTCAGTCATTCTGACTCTTTGCAACCCCATGAACTGCAGCATGCCAGGCCTCCCTGTCCATCACCAACTCGGAGTTCACTCAAACTCACAGCCAACGAGTCAGTGATGCCATCCAGCATTCTCATCCTCTGTTGTCCCCTTCTCCTTCTACCCCCAATCCCTCCCAGTATCAGAGTCTTTTCCACTGAGTCAACTCTTAGCATCAGATGGCCAAAGTATTGGAGTTTCAGCTTTAGCATCAGTCCTTCCAAAGAACACCCAGGACTGATCTCATTTAGAATGAACTGGTTGGATTTCCTTGCAGTCCAAGGGACTCTCAAGAGTCTTCTCCAATACCACAGTCCAAAAGCATCAATTCTTTGGTGCTCAGCTTTCTTCACAGTCCAACTCTCACATCCATACATGACTACTGGAAAAACCATAGCCTTGTCTAGACAGACCTTTGTTGGCAAAGTAATGTCTCTGCTTTTCAATATGCTATCTAGATTGATCATAACTTTTCTTCCAAGGAGTAAGCGTTTTTTAATTTCATGGCTGCAATCACCATCTGCAGTGATTTTGAAGCCCCAAAAAATAAAGTCTGACACTGTTTCCACTGTTTCCTCATCTATTTCCCATAAAGTGATGGGACCAAATGCCATGATCTTAGTTTTCTGAATGTTGAGCTTTTTTGGGTGTTAGTTCTAAAAGGTCTTGTAGGTTTCACAGGACCTTGCAACTTCAACTTCTTCAGCGTTACTGGTTGGGGGCAGACTTGGATTACCATGATATTGAATGGTTTGCCTTGGAAACGAACAGAGGTCATTCTGTCGTTTTTGAGACTGCATCCAAGTACTGCATTTAGGACTCTTTTGTTGACCATAATGGCTGCTCCATTTCTTCTGAGGGATTCCTGCCCGCAGTAGTAGATATAATGGTCATCTGAGTTAAATTCACCCATTCCAGTCCATTTTAGTTTGCTTTTTCCTAGAATGTCAACGTTCTCTCTTGCCGTCACCTGTTTGACCACTTCCAATTTGCCTTGATTCATGGACCTGACATTCCAGGTTCCTATGTAATATTGTCTTTACAGCATCGGACCTTGCTTCTATCACCAGTCACATCCACAACTGGATATTGTTTTTCCTTTGGCTCCATCCCTGCTTTCTTTCTGGAGTTATTTCTCCACTGATCTCCAGTAGCCTACTGGGCACCTACTGACCTGGGGAGTGCATCTTTCAGTATCCTATCATTTTGCCTTTTCATACTGTTCATGGGGTTCTCAAGGCAAGAATACTGAAGTGGTTTACCATTCCCTTCTCCAGTGGACCACATTCTGTCAGATCTCTCCACCATGAACCATGCATCTTGGGTGGCCCCACATGGCATGGCTTAGTTTCACTGAGTTAGACAAGGCTGTGGTCTGTGTGATTAGACTGACTAGTTTTCTGTGATTATGGTTTCAGTGTGTCTGCCCTGTGATGCCCTCTGGCAATACCTATTGCGAGAGGTTGAAAACATAGATTCTCCAAAAAGACTCCCTGACCTCCTTGTATATTACTACTCTTACCCAGATAGCATGGGTCAAGAAACGGATCCTTGCCTGCCTTGTTACTCCATTTGTAAAACTGTGATGATAAAACTGCCAATAGTATAAGACTGTTCTTATGTATCATTTGATACTGGCAACATAGAGAACAATGGATTTTTGAGCAGAACAGCAATATAATCCAACATATTACAATTTTTCTTTGGTTAGAATATTGATAATATGCAGTTGGAGGAAAGCATGAGAAAAGGAAATCTAAGAACCCCTTGGGAGCTATTACAGTAATTCAGGTGAGAGACAATTAAATATTCTGATAATGGGTGCATCAAGAATTTTAGATTTTAGACATATTTTGAAGAAATATAAACAGGAGGTATTGACTGATAGGGTATGGGGCTATAGTAAACAAGATTCAATGAATAATTCAGTATTTTTCACTTGAGCAACCAAAAGATGGAATCTCTTAGAATGGGAAATACTGGTATAGAACAAAAAATGAGAAATAAAGCCAGTACATTTTACAAGTGGATAATTTGACCTTACTATCACACATTGATTGGAAAGTTAGATATAAATGTTGAATAGACAGTTGGATTTATATGAGTAGAAAGGGAATAAGGCTTGAAGTTTAAATTTTTAAACATCTGAATATAGATGCTGTTTAACCCATGAAAACCAGATAAGTTCACCAAAGAAGTAAGTTAACTTTAACATATGCACACACACACACACACACACACACACACACACACACACACAAATAAATAAACAAGCTTTAGTCACTCAGTCGTGTCTGACTCTTTGCGATCCCATGGTCTATACCCCACCAGGCTCCTCTCTCTATGGAATTCTCTAGGCAAGAATACTGGCGTGGTTAGCCATTCCATCCATTCTCCAGGATCTTCTTGACCAAGGGATTACATGCAGATTCTTTACTGTGTGAGACACGAGGGAACTAAATATTTATTTATATTTATTGTTGTTGTTCTTCAGTCACTAAGCTCTGTTTGCCTCTTTGCAACCCCTTGGACTGCAGCATGCCATCCTTCCCCTGTTCTCACCATCTCCCATATAGATAGATAGATAGATAGATAGATAGATAGATAGGTAGATAGATATACACACACACTAACACATTTTTTATTTTATATATATATTCTGCCCCCCACCAAGGAAACATGTATACACAAAAGTACACAGCTATCAATACTTGAACATAATTGATGAACTGATATATTTTATAGTATACATCTGGAAGAAAGCCATTCACAATATAGTGATTTCTGTTAAGAAGCAGAAATGTTATGAAATTACACAGGTTTCTTCTTGGGCAACCTTGTCATGTGTATATTATTTGACAAGCTGTAGATACTTGAAAACCAGAGAAAGGCAGCATCTATTTCTGAATCATGGCTGATGGCATGAAAGGACAAATTGAGCAAGGGGTCAATAGAGCAGAGCTGAGTGCAGGGTCTCTCCTGCTGTGAACACAGACATGCCATGGATGTCACGTTCAGCTTCTCAAGTAGCTTCAGAGTGTCACTGGGAGCCATCCTCACCATCAGCAGAAAAAGACAGCCTCACAAATCAACCAGATCTCTAATTCTGAATTCCAAAAAGATGCATGAATGTAGGAAATGCTAGCAATTGCTTCTTGTTTTATTACAGAGAATCTGCTTAAGAATAAGCTGGGAGCCCAATGCCAAGCAAAAAGATATAACCTGAGACACATTGGAATATTTCCACTTGGTCGACAGATGAGTGGACAGAAAAAAGCAAAAAGCATTTATTTTGAGAACTGAGAAAAGTATTACCTAGTGCAGCAAACCAATAACCAATGTAAATATAGGTCTAAAGGATTGACAGACATGATCATGTACAATAGCTCTAAAATCTTTGAGATTTTCATAAAGGATACTGAAAAAGGAAATATACACACACTAATTCCTATTTAGTAAGTCCTTTATCTTGAACATACATCACTATTAAGAAACACAAATTATGGTTTCTTTGTAACATTAAATTGTGTAGTGGACTTGGGTTAATGCAATTGCTATTGTTTATTTTCTCTTGAAAAACTAGATTTTAGATGAATTAAGACAATTTAAAAAATTAATGCAGTAGTTTACAGATAAAAAATGAAGCCATTCTAGATGACAGAAGTGAATAATGCATTGAGAACTAGACAGAGGTAAATAAGATGATACAACAACACTTGAGTGACGTTATTAAAAGCAGTCATGATTTGATACTATGCTTTCAAGCCTAGAAAATTCCCATAGAGTAGATACTATCAAAGACCTTTAGTATTACTGGTGAGAGAACTAACTAAATCTGTCGCCGTAGAAAATAGTTTGCCTTTTTCATGACTGCCTGTGGGGCAAAAATTCTCACAAGAAATCAAAAGAATTTCCCTGCAACTTTGATGTATTTGAACATGAATTTACACTATGCTAGCAATATATGTATAGCCCAGGCTGAGAATGTATCAATTAAAAAATGATCCTGGTGCAGTTAAAACTCTAGGGAGTCTAGAAATCAAATGTAAAATTGTTCTGGAGGGAAACATTGTTCCATGTAAAGTTTATAAAGGGGAAAATCAAAAGAGGCCAGATTGAGATGAGCTCACAAACTCAAAATCAGTAATAACAAAGTTCATGGTAAGTGAAAGTCAGCAGTCACAAGCACCAGGAGAACTCAAGCTATTGAATTTAAAACCTCAAAGTAAAACCTAAGAGCATGAGATCCTGGAATTACAGAGAAACTACACACACATGCATGCATAGATACCACTTAAGTGTGTTTAAAAGGATTAAA
The DNA here is from genome assembly GCF_023091745.1 of Budorcas taxicolor. NCBI lineage: Eukaryota > Metazoa > Chordata > Mammalia > Artiodactyla > Bovidae > Budorcas > Budorcas taxicolor. The sequence goes on along the minus strand of NC_068929.1, from coordinate 47,456,951 downwards.
GAGATAGCAATGCCTTCCTGTTACATGCAGTAAGCTTGAGAAGACAGACTCTTAATTTAGCAGTTGGAAAAGTTAAGAAGAAGTTAAACTATTCCCATAGAGTTTCTGGAAACCATAATAATTGGTGGCAGTGAACTCTGAAAGGGAAAAGAAGGCAACCTTTACAAGCAGATTGACTGGTTGAAAGTCTAATTGAGAAGAAATTATATCCAATTGTCCTCTCCCCACTCCAAATATGTAGGAAATAGTAGCTTCCCTACTGAAGAGAAGATTCCCAATTATGCTCTAGCATGTAAAATACAAATTATCTTTCCTGGGAGGAAAAGTTGAAGATTTGGGAGATTGATCTCATGAGGATTAAGGAATACTCAAGGGTTTCTTCTCTGCTATTTGGTATTCTAACTTGGAGAATGGTGTTCATGCGTAAGGCAGGAGATGAGAATTATCTATTATACAATGCATGGGAAGGAAGTCCAACAAAAAGAAAGAAAAAATAACTAAAAAATATTATTACCAGTGATTTCCACAAATAGTGCCAGTAAGATCTGTCTATAGTGAAGGACAAGTATTCCCACAACCCTGTTAGTTGAACTTGCTCTTTGGTATCACTATATTACACTTAGGTTTCCCTGATGGCTCAGTAGTAAAGAATCTGCCTGCCAGTGGAGGAAATATGGGTTCAATCCCTTGGTTGGAAAGATACCCTGGAGAAGGAAATGGCTACCCACCCCAGTATTCTTGCCTGGGAAATACCATGGACAGAGGAGCCTAGTGGGCTATAGTCCATGTAATTGCAAAAATGTCAGACACAACTTAGTGACTAAACAACAATTTTATATGTAAGATGATAGATTAAGATCACTAGGAAAGAAAGTAACATGAAAACAAACCGAAGCAACTTGAGAGATTCTGTTATATTACTACTATTATCCTTAAAGATATGGGAGAACACTGCATTCAGTAAACGTCAGATGCAATATCCTTTATATTAATATACAATACATATTATGGCATAAATATATATATATATATATTTGTGTGTATACACACACACACACACACACACACACACACACACACAGAGACTTCCCTTGTGACTCAGGTAAAGCATCTGCCTATAATGTGGGAGAGCCTGGGTTGGGAAGATCCTCTGGAGAAGGAAATGGCAACCCACTCCAGTATTCATGCCTGGAAAATCCCATGGACGATGGAGCCTGGCGAGCTAAGGTCCATGGAGTTGCAAAGAGTCGGACATGACTTAGTGACTTCACCTTCACTTTCATATTTACACACATATATACACATACCTCTAGTACAATGTTGAATAGAAAAGGTGATAGCAGACAGTCTTCCGAGCTCAAGGGGAACATATTCAATCTTCTGTCAAGAGGAAGATGTCAGTTGCGGCCTTTTCAAAGATTCTATCAAGACGAGGAAGTCCCTGAGCTAGCCATAGGAGCGCCCCACTCAGAACTCTTTTCAGGAGAGAAACTGTGTTGGAAAGAATAAAATTAATTGAGATCTTCCATTTGCCACAACTTCTGGATCCATCAGAACATTTTATCAAACTCCGCTCTTCCCAGACTACTCCCAGTTAATGACCGAACATGGTTTGGGTACTTGAGTGATGATCCATATTCCTGCCTAATATGTGCCTTTTAAAATTGTGGTATCTTTGTTATGAGGTTTCCCATTATCTTGGCAGATATCACAGCTGTATTGCAGGCTGAAGCTCTTTCTATCCAATTCTTCCAATTCATTGTGGTTTGAGCATCTCCTCACTACTGCTTCCTGTTTCTCTGCTCCCCAGTTTAGAATTCTATACTGAGTTAAATATCATTTAAAATGAAAACAAAATATTTTTATAACATGAAATATGAGACAATTATTTCCAGAAGACCTGTACTAAACAAAATATTACACGCAGTTAAAAAAATTGAAACAGATGGAAATAGGTATCTCACAATAGAATGAAGTCTACTTGGAATAAACATTGGTCAGAAAATAGATTCTGCTTAAATTATACTCATTTAGAGTTGTTTTGATGGCCCTGTTTATGACCTACCTTAGTGAACATCCATCCCATGAACACTTGAGAGGAATATTTAAGCTTCAACAGTGAGTTGTGTTTGTCCTTTAAATGTCAGTTAGATCACAGAGCTTAAGTTGGTTGATAGTATTAATCAAAAATCTCCATGTTTACTGATTTTATATATTTTATCAATTACTGAGAGATTTTTGAAATATTAAACATTTATCATGGATTTGTCCACTGTCTTTAGCACTGTCAATTTTTTCTTCAATATCTTGTAGCTCTGTTAGTGGGAAATATTTAGGATTGTTAGGTCTTCTTCAATAATTTATCCTTTTTCCATTATAAAAAACCCTCTTTAAATCTGATAATACATTTGACTTGAAATATATCTTGTCAGATATTATTATAGCCACTATAGCCTACTTTAGCTTAATGTTTGCACAGTAAGTAATTTTTAACATTTTAGTTTCAGCCTACATTTGTTAATGTGTTTTTTAGAAGCAGCATATAATGTGGTCTTATTAATCATCTAGCCTGACAATCTGTACCTTTTCATTGAGAATTTTAATTTAAACATACAAATTAATAATTGATATGTCTGGGTTAAGACTCCTATCTTGATATTTAGTTTTAATTTATCCCATTTGCTTTTGAAAACAAAAATATTCATCCTATTGATAATTTTATTCAAGTTTCTTTTTTCATTAGTAATCTTTTCTCTTATTTTCTCAGCAATACCTTCTTTTTATAAATTTTATGAAAATTTCAGAAGTTACTTTCCATTTGCAGTTATTACAAAATATTGCCTATATTCCTCATTTGTGCAATACATCTTTAAGCCTATCTTACTCTAGATAGTTTGTACAACTCACTCCCTCACTTTTACATTGCCTTTTTTCTCCTCCACTTGTAATTCCTAGCTTGTTCTCTGTGTGGATCTGCTTCTTTTTTGTTATATTCACTTGCTTATTATATTTTTTCATTTCACATATAAGACATATCATACAGAATTTGTCTCTCTCTCTCTCTCTGTCTTATTTAACTTAGCATAATGCCCTCTAAAGTCCATCTGTGGTGCTGCAAAGAAAAAACTGTTATTGTTATGGCTTTGCAGTATTCCATTGTGTATGTATGTGTGTTTATATATATCACATCTTCTTCATCTGTTCATGGACACTTAGGTTACTTCTGTATCTTAGCAATTGTAAATAGTGCTTCTATGAATATTGAGATATATATGTCTTTTCAAATTAGCATTTCTGTTTTTATTTCCTTGGATTTTGCCCTACCTTTTTGTGGTGTGTGTACACTGGATCAAGGAAAAAGCAAGAGAGTTCCAGAAAAACATCTGTTTCTGCTTTATTGACTATGCCAAAGCCTTTGACTGTGTGGATCCCAAGAAACTGTGGAAAATTCTGAAAGAAATGGGAATACTAGACCACCTGACCTGCCTCTTGAGAAACCTATATCCAAGTCAGGAAGCAACAGTTAGAACTGCACATGGAACAACAGACTGGTTCCAAATAGGAAAAGGAGTATGTCAAGGCTGTATCTTGTCACCCTGCTTATTTAACTTCTATGCAGAGTACATCATGAGAAACGCTGGGCTGGAAGAAACACAAGCTGGAATCAAGATTGCTGGAAGAAATGTCAATAACCTCAAATATGGAGATGAAACCACCTTTATGGCAGAAAGTGAAGAGGGACTAAAAAGCCTCTTGATCAAAGTGAGAGAAGAGAGTGAAAAAGTTGGCTTAAAGCTCAACATTCAGAAAATTAAGATCATGGCATCTGGTCCCATCACTTCATGGGAAATAGATGGGGAAAAAGTGGAAACAGTGTCAGACTTTATTTTTTTGGGCTCCAAAATCACTGCAGATGGTGATTGCAGCCATGAAATTAAATGACGCTTACTCCTTGGAAGGAAAGTTATGACCAACCTAGATAGCATAGTCAAAAGCAAAGACATTACTTTGCCAGCAAAGGTCCGTCTAGTCAAGGCCATGTTTTTTCCAGTGGTCATGTATGGCTGTGAGAGTTGGACTGTGAAGAAGGCTGAGCGCTGAATAATTGATGCTTTTGAACTGTGGTGTTGGAGAAGACTCTTGAGAGTCCCTTGGACTGCAAGGAGATCCAACGAGTCCATTCTGAAGGAGATCAGCCCTGGGATTTCTTTGGAAGAAATGATGCTAAAGCTGAAACTCCAATACTTTGGCCACCTCATGCGAAGTGTTGACTCATTGGAAAGGACTCTGATGCTGGGAGGGATTGGGGGTAGGAGGAGAAGGGGATGACAGAGGATGAGATGGCTGGATGGCATCACCGACGCTATGGACATGAGTTCGAGTGAACTCCAGGAGTTGGTGATGGACAGGGAGGCCTGGCGTGCTGCGATTCATGGGACATGAGTGAGTGACTGAACTGAACTGTACCATATATTAACTTACTATCTACATATATCTTTGAGTTTCCATGCTAAAGATATTCATATGCAATTAGAATATTTCATAATCACTTTATGAACGATCAAATCATCTCACCATAAAATATATTTACTCTCTTCAAACACTTGTGTACTTATATTTTACATCCTTCTGTATTATAAGCTCTCTAACATATTTAGGGCTTCTAGTGGTTCAGCAGTAAAGAATCTGCCTGCCAGTGCAGGAGACGGGTTTGAACCCTGAATCGGGAAGATCCTCTGGAGAAGGAAATGGCAACCTACTGCAGTATTCTTACCTGGGAAATCTCATGAACAGAGGACCCTGGCAGGCTTCAGTTCATGGGATCAGAAAAGAGTCAGCCATGACATAGGACTAAACAGCAGCTTATTTTATTTCATTTTAAAGAATGACTAAGTTTTGAACAATTTTGAACTCTAAATACAGCAGTATAATTACTAAAACAATAATCTTATGCATTTCCCTAGAGAGTGTTTTCCTGGTGTTTTCATTGTGTATTATAAATCTGGCCTTTTATTTGTTTTTCCCTTCCACTTGAATTTCTTTTAACCATTTATTGTAGTGTATGTACTAGATATAAATACTTGTAGGGATTGTCTGAAGGTGTCCTTTAAAGTCTATTAAAATTTAAACAATATTTTTACTGAATACAAAATTGTAGCTAAAAATAAGTATTTTCTGTCATTTGACAGTCTGTTTTCCCTGATGGGAAGTTATTAATCATTCATTTGTATTTTCTCCTTATCTCATAAGATTTATCCTTTTTATTGTTTTAATATTCTTTTAAATTTATTTTTTGGCTCTGCTGGGTCTTCATTGCTAGGTGGTCTTTTCTCTAGTGGTGAGTAGCGACTATTCTCTGGTTGTGGTGCATGGGCTTCTCATTGCAGTGGCTTCTCTTGATGTTGAGCATGGGATCTAGGGCATGTAGGCTTCAGTAGGAGAAGGCAATGGCACCCCACTGCAGTATTCTTGCCTGGAAAATCCCATGTACAGAGGAGCCTGGTAGGCTGCAGTCCATGGGGTCACTAAGAGTTGGACACGACTGAGTGACTTCACTTTCACTTTTCACTTTCATGCAATGGAGAAAGAAATGGCAACTCCAGGGTTCTTGCCTGGAGGATCCCAGGGACAGGGGAGCCTGGTGGGCTGCCGTTTCTGGGGTCGCACAGAATCAGACATGACTGAAGCGACTTACCAGCAGTTGCTGTGCAAAGTCTCAGTAATTGTGGTTCCTGGGTCTTAAACACAGGCTCAGTAGTCATGGCACACAGGCTTAGTTGTTTCATGGCATGTGGGATCTTCCCAGACTAAGGACTGAACCCATGTTTCCTGCATTGGAGGGTGAATTCCTTACCACTGAGCCACCAAGGAAGCCCTATCCTTTTTTAGTTTTAAATAATTAATTTATAACATGCTAAGTGGTTTTATGTGTGTATTAATTGCTTAGAGTTTTGTGGAATTTCTTGCAAATATACAGTAATATCTGTCATCAATTAAGAAATTCACAATTCTTTATTTCTTCAAATAGTTCTGATTTATTCTATCTTTTCTTTCCTTCTTGGATGCTAGTTACAAATTTTTCATTTGCTAATGTAGTAAATATCAACCATGCTCTGTTTTTTTGTTTCTTAGTCTTTTTTGTTTCTTAGTCTTTTATGTTCCATTTTGACTAGTTATTTTCAACCTGCCTTCAAGTTTACTGACCTTCCTGTTTTGAATCCAGCTTGACTTTAAGCCTTTATAGTGGAAAGTATTTCAATTGGAACACAGAAAAGAAAGAATAAGACAATAAAAAAAGAACATTATAGATAAGAGTAATACAGATGAAAAATTTAGCATGCATGCAATTTGATTTATAGAGGAAAAGGAGAGAAGAAGATGGAGTAGAATTATTATAATATCTGAATATATATTCATCCTGAATTCTCTAAAGTTGCCGATACCAAAAACAGATTCATAAAGCACGTAGACTACCATGCAGTATAAATGAAAATTAAATGACATCCATAAACATCATAATGAAATTTTTGGGAAAAATGAAAATTATTTTTAAAAATCAATTTGTAAAAGACTTTTAAATTAAGAAAAAACAAAACTAACATCTGACTTCTCAGCAGAAGCAATGGAATCCAGAAGACAATGGAATTATATCATTAAAGCAGTACCATAAATATAAAAACATATAAATAGTAATCTTCAAAAATTAAGATATTTTCTAATATCTTAAAGCAAACAAAAATAAAAGCAATGTTTCACCAGCATTGGCATATGACAACACAGTTTTGTAGAGTGAAGGAAAAATGATCCCAGTCACATAAAGGGATTAAGGAAAAAAGTATACTTGACAAGGAATTGAATGTCAGGATAGACAAATTTGAAAATTTTAAATTAATATGCCAAGTAGATGAATGGGTTGATAAAATGAATTTAAATTAGACAAAATAAATTAACAGAGAACTAATATATAATACAAAGAAGACAGCCCTTTGAAGGGAATAGAAACAATTATACTACCACATTATATTTTTAAATATCCTGACTTTAAAAGTGATGAGATTATGTGAATTGAAAGGGACCATTAGTTTTCAGGAGAGTGAAAGTTTGAGTATCAGTGTCCAACCTGTCAGGATTTTGTTCCAGGGAAACTTAATAAAAAGTGAAGCAGGTTGAAACCAATCTTACTTTTTTGGTTCTTTATTTAACTAAAATATATTTTACATAGTTGACAATGAAACAAGGGAAAGGGAAGCACAACAGCAAAATAAAAGCAGAATTATCATAGTGTTTTGCAAATTTACTTCAAAATATGTCTGCTTTGGTACTTTCTGATATACTCATATCCAAAATGAGATATAGGTCTCAAAATTTCAAGTTTGCTTTCTCTCGTCCATTAGTATCCTTTTATTGGATTCTGTTGAAATGTGACACTACTATTGTCCACCCCTACTTAATTATACTCTCCATAACTACCAGCTGATCTACTTGACAATATAAAATCGTCATTATTCTTATGATAGATTTGACGGCATTTATCTCATCTCTACATTCTGTATTTCTCAGGAGGATCAACCTCGCAGAATGCAGTGTTACATTATTAGTCCCTCTCACTTACATCCTGTTTTGTTTCTTAAAGTGCTACCACACAGGGACATACAGTGAAAAATCTACTAATGATGGAAAGTTCATTTTTGTACAAAATCCATTTCTGAACAAAAGTGACAGCCACACAGCAGCAACTGCAAGAAAGCTGTGGCTATTTGGGTTTGTAACCAGCTTGAAATCAGTGGGAAAGTTTTCCTTTTCTGCAATAGAAAAATGTCTATATAGATTGATTAATCTATTGTGTAAAACATTGCCTATATAATGTAATTTATCTATGAAAGCTTGAAAAAGTGTTTAATATTTTTTACTAGGAACTGTTCTTATTTTACATAGTAAAATGCCAACTCAAGCCAGGAAGAAAAAAAGTAAGACAGATATAATAAGCATTCTGAAATATCTCAGAAAACTCAAAGTGTTGAACTAAAACCAGAGATATAAATCTTTTCAGTCTCTTTCTGTGTGCCTCTATTTTTTTCACATAACTTCATCTTGCTCACCTGATATCAGTCTCCACCACTTTCAAGTTGATATATTGAAAAAACAACCAGCATCAGTAGCTCCTAAACTGACATCTCCACTGTACTAGGGAACATGGAACCAGAGAGCGGAGTGGGATCTTACAGTGTTCATTCAGTTATCCTGAAATACTCATATGCTATGCCTATACAGTATCTTGACAGGCAATTCTGGATCAATAATTTAGGAATCAAAGCCAGTTTCACCCCATTCTAGCCTGGAGAGTCTCACCTTAAACATGAAATTAGAATAGTCTGGGAAAAGGGAATTCATAGGAAAATAAAAATTTAAATATCTAGAGATAATGTTGACTCTTCCATATTTATAATTTTTATTCATATTATGAGATTTTTTTCCCATGTTTCCTTAGACCTTTTGAATAAAAAGTTAGAATAATGGCTGACTAGTAATTTGAATTTTACAAATTAGATATACTAGTAGAATAAAATTGTTTTCTATTTTCCTTAGAAGAATACTAAACAGATGATGGAAAGAAATAAGTGAGAAAATGCTTGTTTATAAAAAGCTTGAAAATTTATCTTTGTTTAAATAAGTTACATCATTTTCATATGAAAGTAAAAGAGAACATATATAAAAGTATATAGTAATTCTAGTAATGTATCTACAGCATGGAGATGCATTATATATATATTATTTCTTTATCCTTCTCCATCAAACTCTGTTTCAGTTCAGTCACTAAGTTCTGTCTGATTCTTTATGATTGCATAGACTGCAGCACAGCAGTGTCCCCTGTCCTTCACTATCTCTCAGAGTTTGCTAAAATTCATGCCAATTGTGTTGGTAATGCTATCTAACCATCTCATCTCCTGTCTTTCCCTTCTCCTTTTCCCTTCAATCTTTCCCAAGACCAGGGTCTTTTCTAATGAGCTCTTCACATCAGGTGGTCAAAATATTAGAGCTTCAGTTACAGTATCAGTCCTTCCAATGGACATTCAGGGTTGATTTCCTTTAGGATTGACTGGGTTGATATCCTGGCTGTCAAAAGGACTCTCAAGTCTTCTCCAGCACCACAATTCAAAAGCATCAGTTCTTCAGCTCTTAGCCTTCTTTATGGTCCAACTCTCATATCTATACATGATTACTGGAAAAATCATGACTTTGACCATAAGGACTTTGATTGGCAAAGTGATGTCTCTGCTTTTTAATATGTTATCTAGATTTATCATAACTTCCCTTCCAAGGAGCAAGTATCTTTTAATTCATGACTTCAGTCACCATCGGCAGTAATTTTGGAGCCTAAGAAAAGGATATATGTCATTGCTTCCACTTTTCCCCCTTCTATCTATTGAGAGAGTCAGTTCCTAGGTAGGTTGATAAGTCCAGGGTCCCTGAAGAGGAGAAAGGGATCTGGAGCCCTGGAGAAGGAGAAATGGATCTGGGGCTCTCAAGAAGAAAAGGACATATTGCTTTGCTTTAGCCTGGAAAATCCCATGGACAGAGGAGCCTAGTAGGCTCCAATATTTTGACCACTTGATGTGAAGAGCTCATTGGAAAAGACCCTGGTCTTGGGAAAGTGAAGGGAAAAGGAGAAGGGAAAGACAGAAGATGAGATGGTTAGATAGCATTATCAACTCAATTGGCATGAATTTCAGCAAACTCTGAGAGATAGTGAGGGACAGGGGAACCTGCTGTGCTGCAGCCTATGGAATCATAAAGACTCAGACAGAACTTAGTCCATGGGGTCTCTAAGAGTCGGGCACGACTGAGCGACTTCACTTTCACTTTTTTATTTATTTTATTTTATTTTTTATTTTTTAAATTTTTATTTTTACTTTATTTTACTTTACAATACTGTTTTGGTTTTGCCATACATTGACATGAATCCACCACAGGTGTACATGTGATCCCAAACATGAACCCCCCTCCTACCTTTTCACTTTCATGCATTGGAGAAGGAAATGGCAACCCACTCCAGTGTTCTTGCCTAGAGAATCCCAAGGACAGAGGAGCCTAGTGGGCTGCCGTCTATGGGGTCGCACAGAGTCGGACATGACTGAAGTGACTTAGCAGCAGCAGCAGCAGCAGCAGCAGCAGCAGTCAATATAATAACAATGTACCTTGCTCCAGGACATGTTTCTCCTTAATAAGAAAGTTTTCTGACTAATCTTGTTATCTTAAAATGTATGTTGTGGGAGTGGGTCTAGTAAGACCTTTCTATTGTTAGTTCTAATCTTGTTAATTTAAAATGTATCTTGTGGGAGTGAGTCTGGTAAAAGACCTTGATAAGACCAGTGAGTGGGGGGGTGGGGTGGCACTCACCATCACCTTTCTGATGTCTATGTCAGAAGCTTTCTCTGTCCCTTTTTCACTTTAATAAAACTCTGCTACACAAAAGCTCTTGAGTGATCAAGCCTGGTCCCTGGTCCCAAAGCTAAATCTTCTTCAGAGATCATGAATCTGACATCGTTCACTGTAAGCTATCACTATCATGAGGTAATGGGGCTGGATGCCATGATCTCAGTTTCTGAATGTTGTGTTTTAAGAGAGCTTTTCCACTCTCCTCTATTACCTTCATCAGAGGCTCTTTAGTTCCTCTTCACTTTCTGCCATAAGGGTGGTGTCATCTGCGTATCTGAAGTCATTGATATTTCTCCAGGTAATCTTGGATTCATCCAGCTTGGCATTTAGCATGGTGTACTCTTCATAAAAGTTAATAAGTAGGGTTATAATATCCAACTTTGTCATACTCCTTTCCCAATTTTCAATGAGTCTGTTGTTTCATGTCTAGTTCTAATTATTATTTTTTGATGCAAATACAGGTTTCTCAGGAGACAGGTAAGGTGATCTGGTATTCCTATCCCTTTAAGAATTTTCCACAGTTTGTTATGACTCACACAGTTAAAGGTTTTAGCATAGTTAATGAAGCAAAACTAGATGTTTTTCTAGAATTCCTTTGCCTTCTCTATGATACAATCAATGTTGGCAGTTTGATCTCTGGTCCCTCTGCCTTTCCTAAATCCATTTTTACATCTGGAAGTTCTCGGTTCACATTCTGCTGAAGACTAGGTTGAAGGATTTTAAGCATAACCTTGCTAGTATGTGGAATGAATGTAATTGTGCAATAGTTTGAACATTCTTTGTCATTGCCCTTCTTTGGGATTGAAATGAAAACTGACCTTTTCCTGTCCTGTGACTACTACTGAGTTTTCCAAATTAGCTGAAATATTGAGTGCAGCATTTTCACATCATCTTTTAGGATTTGAAATAGCTCACCTGGAATTCCATCACCTCCACTTTGTAAGGCTTCCTCAGACCTACTTGACTTCACACTCCAGGATGTCTGAATTTAGATGAGTGACTACACTATCCAGGTTATCTGGATCATTAAGACCTTTTTCATATAGTTCTTCTATGTATTCTTGCAACCTCTTCTTAATCTCTCCTACTTCTCTTAGGTCCTTACCATTTCTGTCCTTTATTGTGCCCATCCTTACATGAAATGTTGCCTTTATATCTCCATTTTTCTTGAAGAGCTCTCTAGTTTTTTCCTTTCTGTTGTTTTTCTCTATTTCTTTGCGTCGCTCATTTAAATAGACATTCTTCTCTCTCCTGCTATTCTCTGGAACTCTGAATTCAGTTGAATATCTTTTCTTTTCTCCTTTGACTTTCACTTCTTTCCTCAGCTGTTGGTAACGCCTCCTCAGACAGCCACTTTGCCTTCTTGCATTTCTCTTTCTCAGGGATAGTTTTGGTCACTGCCTCCTGTACAGTGTTATCAATCTCAGTCCTTAGGTCCTCAGGCACTGTCTACCAGGTCAAATCCCTTGAATCTATTGGTCACCTCCACTGTATAATCAGAAAGGATTTGATTCAGGTAGTGCTAGTGCTAAAGAACCTGTCTGCCAATGCAGGAGACATAAGAAATGAAGGTTCAGTCCTTGCATTGAGAAGATTCACTGAAAAACGGCATGGCAACTCACTCCAGTATTCTTGCATGGAGAATCCATAAACAGAGGAACCTGGTGGGCCACAGTCCATGGGGTCACAAAGAGTCACACATAATTGAAGCCGCTTAATACATGTATCTGAGTGGCCTATTGGCTTTACTTACTTTCTTCAATTTAAGCCTGAATTTTGCAATAAGGACCTCATGATATGATTCCACAGTCAGCTCCAGGTCTTGTTTTATTGACTGTGTAGAGCTTTGCCATGGGCTGTTAAGAACATCATTAATCTGATTTTTGTATTTGGTGATGTCCATGTGTAGAGTCATCTCTTGTGTTGTTGGGAAAGGGTATTTGCTATGACTAGTGTGTTCTCTTGATAAAACACTTTTGGCCTTTGCCCTGCTTCATTTTGTACTCCCAAGGCCAAACTTGCCTATTACTTCAGGTATCTCTTGACTTCCTACTTTTGCATCCCAATCTCCTATGATTTTTAAAAAAAGCTTTATATTTGCTTCTTTAAATATTATTTATTTTGATGGCGTTGAAGTATATCATAGTAACACAATTTATTTGGTCTTTACTAAAATGCCAAATTGTTGATCCTGGAACTAGTACAAGTCTCAGAAAAATAATTCTGTGTCAGGTATGTTCAAATATTTACGCCCACATTAGAAAAGAAAAAAAGATGAAAGGTGAATACAAAGCATAGGTTACTTTTTAAAATAAAAGCATATTATTTGTTTTCATCACACTCCTTCAGGCTTGAATCTTTTACAAGATAATGTGGAGTTGTATATCTTGTATCATCAAAGTGAAGTTGATTGCATAAAACAAAGTACATTAGACAATGGGTGGTATTAGCTCTCCCCAGTGTTTCCTCAGGGAGCAAACATTACAGTATGATATAAAAGCTGGTGGCAAGATCGCACAAATGCTGGCATTCAAGTACATGTAAATATGGCACATAATCGTAACTCCTTCTGCCAAAATGGACTTGTCTGATGTATGTGTACATTTTCAGGTTGAGTAGTTAAAGTTGTATTTTCTGAAGCCGCTGCAGTAACCTTTATAGTTAGTGTTTTATGGAGTAGTTACACACCTGGAAAAGTCTGATTCTAGATGTGGAAATACTATATGTGCACAAAGCCCAGCAGTTTGAGAGAATTCTTCAGGAGATAAAGTGCATAATAAGATTTCTTCAGGAAATTATTTTTAGAACATAGTATTTGACTTTAAAGTATTCCATACAACTGATTCAGTTTGTATTATATCTGTGCCTTTGTATGTCCTGATTTATCATTTTCAAGTGTGTTTAAAACATACTTTTAAGGCAGGTGGTAGCTATCAGCCACTGCCCAGTGAGCCCTGGCTCTAGATAGCCGAGATGCATAAGAAAGGAATGATTTCAATAAGCCCAGACTCTTGCATTTTCCCATACATAGAAAAACCCTAAGTTCCTTAACTTGAGATATGTGGTTTTCCTTAACTGACAATAATTTTTTTTATATTAAGACTACTTGCCCCTTGCTGCAAATTTCTATATAACCTGACAGCTCCCCCTGCCTCCTCAGAACCCTTCTCCCAGGGTCACTTGAAAAACTGTCTCCCAGGCTTGAAGTCCTAAAAATTCCCATCAAATAAAATATAAACTCTAAAAAAAATGCCCTTTATCTGATTTGATTCTTACTCAATGCTCTGAGGTAAACTGTGAGTTGATATCACTAGCCATGTTTTAAATACAAAGAAACCGGAAACTAGAGAGGTATTAATAGCTTGTCCTCATGAAAGAAAGAAAATGGGACTGTAGAAGTTGTAGTCATTTCTAGGTAACTTTCTACTGCTGCCTCTCTGTCTTAGGAATAAAATGAGAACACTTTTTTTTTTTTATGTGAAATATGTGTGCAGTTTGTAAAGTCTACACTTTAATTTCATATATTGGTATTGTCATTTAATTTGTTTTTTGTAGGCTACAGTTGAAAATATGCAAGGCTGTTTTTGTGTATTCTTATGTTGCAATTATTTTCCACAGAATTATTGTCTTCTAGAGTATGATCTTATTTAATCAAAGAGAAATAGGCCATTATCTCAACAGTTAGCCCTAATATTATGTGCATTATCAGCAAACAAAATATAAAACATGAAGCCAATGCAATATATACTGATTGTTATTATGAGAATAATGTGATGGCAAAGTATCAATGGCAATGTTTTATTGAGTGCCTACTATGTGCCAGAATATTTATTTTGTTTTATAAACATTAGATAATCTAATACTAAAAAAAAAAGAGAAAAGTAGAAAGGTATTATTGATTGGTATCCATCCTCTAGAGATAAGGAATCAGCATTGGGAGGAAAGGAAATAATCTGTTCAAGGTCATCTAGCTAGGGAGGACAAGGCTAGAAGCAAACCTAGACTGTCTGGCCCCTATTCCTTTCCTCTCAACCTTCACATTCACCTGCATTTCCATGACCAGCTCCCAAATCTGCTGCTTTCCAACTTGTCTTATAAGCTGGTTGAAATGAGATTCCTCAATGCCCCCTCAAAACTCAGCAATATCCTGTAACTTACATAAAGATGTGTTGTATTGCCTATTGCCTGTCTGGACCATGCTGAATTCCTTGGTCTTATTTACACTATGCAGCCTAAACACATGCTTAGGTAAGAATTACTACTCAATAAACTATGGTTGAGTAATAAATGATAGGATGAACACATTATCAAATTTTATTGAACATCTGCTATGTGCTGGGCATGATCGAGAAACCATGAAAGCAGCATTAAACAAAAAACTAGCAAAATATTATGTTGCCATGGAGATTATAATTGTTCCAAAGGTCTTAAACACTTTCATATGATCCTGAAAAAGACTAAATCTCTTTTCAAATTAGTTGTTTCCTAGTGACTGAGGTTTAAGTAGACAATATTTACTATTTTCAAATGATGCAAATGTCAGTCCCTTTAATTTTTTACAAAGTCTAACACTTTGAACTGAACTTGTCAAAATGATCCCACAATAAGTCTTTATCCAAACAGTTTAATTAGGCTTTAAGTAGACTCATTTCTGTGTTTACTTACTTTTTTCTTTTTTTTTAATCCAGCATTAAATAAGTTTCCTCTGCTGATCTATTTTATTGGTCTTTTATATTCTGCTTATATATTTTGGTCTATATTCTGTTTCCACTCTGTATAAGCACCTAGTCTCTGACTATTTCAAGTCAATCATGGACTAAGATAGTTTAAAAAAAATATTCTCTGCACAGTCAAACCTATTTGAAGGTAAGGAATCAGAAATCATCCTGGTCAATATTATAGTTTTTTTACAGAAGTAAATTTACCTCTCAGAAGGGAGCCAACTGATTCATTGAAATATTATGATATTACCTCCTCAGTACATTTGTGTGATTCAACTCATCACAAAAACCACCACTATTTTTAAAATATATGCATTTACCAAAGGAAATACTTATCATCTCCGAATAGATAATTTCAGATTTTACTACATTTAACATCACTAGTATATATGTAAAAATTTGCTAATTTATTTATAAAAAAACATTTTAAAAGATGATTTACTTTAATTTTTCTGTGCTTTGTAATTTTATGTTCTATAGCAATAGAGTGCTACATACTACAAGCCAAATTATTTGTTTACATTTACTTAGAGTTGATATAGTTTCTGTGTTACCTTGTATTTTTTTTCTTTTTAATTTTTTCTGCATGAACTCTAGTGTGTTTGATAGACTTACCTTTACTCATGTACTTAATTTGAGGCCTTTTACTTAATATTTTAGTGGCTTATTCCCTACTACCACCTCTAATATAGAGATAATACTGATGTAGAGAGATTTTGCCCCAAAATGTTATGGAAATTTAGCCATAATATTAAATAGTTAAGTGTCTGTAGTATCATGTTTTATATGCAGTTCAGTACTTATTAAATCGTTTTATTTTCATATTATGATTTCATTCATTCATTCTTGAAATCAAAAAGATAATTTTCATACTAAGAACTGCATAATGATTAGAAATTTAAAAAATGAAAACGATTTAATAAAAGATTCTCTACTTCAGGGTGCTTCCTAGGTATCATAGGCATTTAAGACGATGGCATGATACAATATGTTGAATCTCAGAATGGGATTGCAGATAATTCCACAAGCTCCATGTATATGAACAGATAAAGAGGATGTATGTATAGATAAATCATAGATTCTAGTTAGAAAGAGAACTAAAGGCAAAGGAGGGCGAGGAATTGGGATTGGCAGGAAGGGACAAGAAAAGCAGGTGTGGAGAGCGAAAATGTGGTGACCACTAAAATCACTGATGTAAGTAGACAAATCTAGGCAGTTGAGATACATGTCAGAATCTAGAGGATTGTTCTAACCATGATATACACTTGGAGATACAATCAAAATGTACAGTAATAGCATCAGGGGAGGAGGACAAATAGATTGAAACAACCAGTTAGCAGCTACAGAGAGGGACTGCTAGGGAAGGGTCGCGCTAGCCTTTAAGGAGTGGAGAGGAGCACTTGAAAAGTGAGAAGCAGCAGCCAGAGCTGTCTCAAAACTATAAAGTGTGAAAAGTTAAATGCATAAATTTATATTTTAAAAAAAGGAAAAAGGAAAAAAAGTTTCCAGACACATAAGAACTGAGGAATGAAAACTATTGCAACCTCAGTCCATTTATAGAAGGACCGAAAAACCTTTTTGGATTTAGAATTAGAAATACCCCAGAAACTTTCAAAATAGAAACTTTCAGTAGATGATTTCAATAAGATTACTTTATAGATTATTTCAGAAGATTCCCTGGTGGCTCAGATGGTAAAGAATCTGCCTGCAATGAGGGAGACCTGAGTTTCAGGCCCTTGGCTGGGAAGATCCCCTGGAGAAGAGAATGCCAACCCACTCCAGTATTCTTGCCTGGAGAATTCCATGGACAAAGGGCTACAGTCCATAGGGTCACAAAGAGTCAGACATGATTGAGTGACTGACAAACGAATGTAAACTACTCTCTTGAAACAAAAGATAAAATGATAATTGATAACTGTCAGGTCCTTTCCTTGGCAATAATACCCCATCCTTCTATGATGTAATTAGATCAGTTTTTTCTAAATGCCATATCTTGCACGGGCCTGTATTGATTAGTATTTTCCACTACACAGGCCATTCACAGTCTCTACACTTCTCCTTTTTTTTTTTTTTCCAAAGAAATATGATACTTTTATTTTTATCATCATGGAATGTGTTTTTCCTTGTGTAATCCCTTTACAGAGACTTTAAAATATAGAAAACAAATATGCAAAAAAAAAAAAGAAAACAAATATGCTTCTATTGTAATCCTTGGAGAACATATAGGTAAATTTTTCCATCCACTAAATATTGACTTTATGTAATTTAAGAGCCTATTTCTATTATTATATCTATTTAATTTTTCTAAATATAGAAATGTATAAATATGGATTGGAAATGTAAATTTAAAAATTGTTATCAAGTAATTTAATTAAATATTTTCTGAAAAGTGAAGATATTCCCTTCAGTTTAGATTCTTGCTCAAACTCTATTTGATAAACTCTCCAGTTGGGTTTTAACTGAATTTTTCTTTCAAATTTTGCTTTTTTCCTATATAAAATTCAGATCATTATCTTTCATTCTTGTATTAACATCATCTTTGAAGTTTTTCATTTAAAATTAAAAACCTACCCTCTATGTAAAATTCATACTCAATTTTTCAGAATAAAGAAAAAGTTGAAGAGTATTCAGTTCAGTTCAGTCCAGTTCAGTTCAGTCGCTCAGTTGTGTCCGACTCTTTGTGACCCCATGAATCGCAGCACGCCAGGCCGCCCTGTCCATCACCAACTCCCGGAGTTCACTCAGACTCACATCATCCTCTGTCGTCCCCTTCTCCTCCTGCCCCCAATCCCTCCCAGCATCAGAGTCTTTTCCAATGAGTCAACACTTTGCATGAGATGGCCAAAGCGCTGAAGTTTCAGCTTCAGCATCATTCCCTCCAAAGAAACCCCAGGGCTGATCTCCTTCAGAATGGACTGGTTGGATCTCCTTGCAGTCCAAGGGACTCTCAAGAGTCTTCTCCAACACCACAGCTCAAAAGCATCAATTCTTCGGCGCTCAGCTTTCTTCACAGTCCAGTTCTCAGATCCATAATGACCACTGGGAAAACCATAGCCTTGACTAGATGGACCTTTGTTGGCAAAGTAATGTCTCTGCTTTTCAATATGCTATCTAGGTTGGTCATAACTTTTCTTCCAAGGAGTAAGCGTCTTTTAATTTCGTGGCTCCAATCACCATCTGCAGCGATTTTGGAGCACAAAAAAAATAAAGTCTGACACTGTTTCCATGGTTTCCCTGTCTATTTCCCATGAAGTGATGGGACCAGATGCCATGATCTTCGTTTTCTGAATGTTAGGGACTTCAAATTTTAAAACTTTGCATTATAATTTTAAAACCTCTATCTTTGCTCTGATTTTCTAATTCATATTCTATTTTTTTTCTTTACATGCCCCCACTCATTTCCTGACCCACTAACACAGGTATTCCGTTTCATATACAAATGAAGAGAGGAAGGATGAGCAAATCTGACATTCTAATTTTATGTGCTTTAAAAAGTCAAGCAAAAACTGTTAAATGATCTTGGTGTTTAGATTATAAGTTCTGCAATCTTATTTTTGGTCTTTTTGGTGGTTAGTTTCTTAAAGTCTGAATATCATGTAACCTGAGTTGGTAGTCATGTTTTTTTTTTTTATTATTATTATAAACTATTCAAGATAATTATTGGCTTTTATACTTTTTCTGCATCTATTAATCATATATCCTATTCTATCTTATTTTTTTCCCTCAAGTTATAAAAGGATTTCTTTGTATCATTTTTTTGTATTCTCCTTCCCATGTCTACCACTGACCCTCTAAAACACTCTCTCTCTTTGAAGCCTTTTTATGTCTGCTCTTTTTCTTTCTCCCTCTTTCCATATTAGCCCTTTGTACCAGAAATTTCTGACAAAATGGAAACATCCTCCATGTGTACTGTTCCGTATGGTAATAACTAGCCACGTGTAACTACCGAGCACTTGAAATGAAGCTATCAATTCTGCGGAGTGAGTTTTGCATTTTATTTAATTTTCATTAATTGAAACTTGAATAACTTCACATGGCTAGTGTTTCCCATCCAGGAGAATACGGCATTATGCCCCTTATTTTTTCTCATTCTCTCTCCTCTGCCTTGCTATCTCTTTCTCCATTGTCTCTGTCTCTATCCCTAACTGTAGCCACTTCTTTTTTTTTTAAAGAACTTTGGGTCCCTTGCTTGACTCAAATGAAAGAAAGAAGTTATACTTCAAATGAAACCACAGGGCACTGATCTTGTTTGTAACATTAACTCCTCTTCCAGAACCTCCAGGGGCTGCTGACTGGAGCTGTTTGAAACTTTTGCTGGTTCAGTTGTGATACACTCTGAGGGGTTTTATCATATACAGTTTTTTTTTGTTGTTGTTGTTATTGTTCTTGAAATCCACAAAAATCAGAAGCCTTTAGGGCACTTGCATGTTTATGATTCTTGAAGTGAGTTGAGGGCAAGGAAATGTTACAAATGATTTTATGCTTGAATGATGTAGACATTTACTCTCATATTTTCTCTTACTCTTTTCAACATTATTCCTCAAATTACTTGACCCACTTCACTTATCAATCTTATGAAATTTGCATCTTATTTTTCAGAGACTATATCTATTAAAACACGTCTTCAATCTACTCTTACAATTCTTAAACCATGTCCCAAATTTGATATGTCCCATATTTTAGAAAGCAAGTGAAGCCTCCACTGAAGCAAACACCATTTAATTTTAACTTTTACAGAATTATGTATAAAACCACTGTATTACAAATCTGTTTACTTTTCAAATTCTTAGATCCATGGGAATTTATATTCTTGCTTATATACGTTGTAGAATATACTGCTTTATAAAAGAAAAGTTAACTTATCAGGAAAATGAATCAAAAACATTTAAACATTTTTTGTATCTAACACTAATAAGAACAATATAAGGACTTTTTAAGGGCTAGCTTAGCTTCCTCCCAGAAAACTTGTACAGTAGTAGTGTTAGTCACTCAGTCGTGTTCAATTCTTTGCCAACCCATAGACTCACCAGGCTCCTCTGTCCATAGGATTCTCCAGGCAGGAATACTGGAGTGGGCTGCCATTCCCTTCTCCAGGGGATCTTCCAAATCCAGGGAGCAAATCCATGTCTCCTGCATTGCAGGCAGATTCAATATAACCTGAGACTTATTACTGACTTGCCAATAATTCCCATATAATTCTGCATTCAAAATGAACCTAGTTAATTAGTGCAATATCTCTCTTTGGGATGTTTCAGAGGCCCTCTGAAGCATCCCAAAGTTAGCTAAAAGTGAAAAGTGCATCATTAGAATAATTTAGGAAATTTGGGTCAACAAATATCAAAAGGTTTTAGAATACTCAGTCAGATGTTAGGTCACTGTGACATAATAGCTATTCACTTAGCCAAAGTAACAATAAAGGATTTCAGAACAGATCATTTAAGAGATAAAGAAACTTAAATCTGTTATCCAAAGGCAGTGCAACATCTGAGGGAAGGGTGTTTTCTTAGCAGAGAGAAAAGCCACATTCAAGAAAACTTGTGAGCATATTACAATTGCAGTTGAATTGTGATCTCTCAGTTAATTGATTCTACCATTTTAAATTGTGTGACTCTGTGCTTCCTAATTATTTTCTTTTTCTTTGTGATAAAATGCCTCCTTTTCCCTTTCTGTCACATATACATGTACAGACACACACAGAGTTCTTCAAATTCATGAGCTGGATCTGAAAACTCTGAAAGCCAACCAAACTAGTTTCACTGCCTTTGAAATAAAATAAGCAACCTGTCATCTACAGAATTTAAAGCACTATTCCAAGAATATGTTCAGTAAAATTTATATATATTTAAAGTTGTCTTTAGATTTGTTTTTTTCTTTTTGTTTTCTTTTATTTTTTTTCTTTCCATTCCTTTATTTATATCAATATAGTCAAATAGACTCATGTTATTTAATGAGTTATAATCTGTTACCATTGTTATTTATTTAACTTATTTTAATTGGAGGATAATTACTTTACAATATTGTGATGGTTTTTGCATTCATTGACATGAATTAGCCACGGGTGCAAATGTGTCCCCCCATCCTGAACCCCTCACTCACCTCCCTCTCCAACACATCGCTCTGGGTGGTCCCAGAGCACCAGCTTTGAGTGCTGCTTCATACATCAAACTTGCACTGGTCATCTATTTTACATGTGGTAATATATATGTTTCCATGCTATTCTCTCAAATTATCCCACACTCACTTTTTCTCCCATAGAATTCAAAATCTGTTCTTTATATCTGTGTTTTGTTGCTTTTAGATATGCTTTTTAAAATTGAAGACACTCATATTTCAGTTATTTTTGAAAAAAATAACTTTCAGAAACCTTTTAAAGAAGAAACTTCAATTCAAAATTAATTTGTTTATACATTCACATTCATAGACAAGCTTTAAGATTTCTGAGAAAGCCCAATTTCCCAAATATAGCCAGTACATTTTCACCATGAAATGAAATAGATTTAAAAAAAATGACTTTGATTCTGTAAAACCATTGCTTCTCATCATCAATAACCAAAACTATTGGTATATTTGTACTTACAAAAGCTAGAGTAATGTATATAGTGTTTCAAAGCCCTAACTTCAGGTGGTGGGTAAATAAGAATAACAATAAAATATAGTGTGTGACAGGATGAAATCAGTAGATTTCCTGAAGTCACCATTCATCCTGCTTACACAGATTACAAAGGTCAGTTGAAATGCTGGTGATAGATGATTGGCTTTTCTCATTCATTAAGTGGAATATGTATATAAATAATCATTATTCATATCTGTGCCTCATTTAAGAAGTTACTTTGTATCATGAATTGTAGGGGTATCTTGTAGGTGTCACAGAAATAAACACAAAGGTAAATATTAAATGTGTGTTAGTCACTCAGTCATATCAGACTGTTTGCGACTCTATGAGACTATAACCCACCAGGTTCCTCTATCCATGGAATTTTCCAGGCAAGAAAACTGGAGTGGGTTGCCATTCCCTTCTCCAAGGGATCTTCCTGACTCAGAGATTGAACCTGGGTCTCCTGCATTGCAGGCACATTTTTTAGCATCTGAGCCACCAGGGAAGCCTCTATAAATATTAATATATAAATTCTATTTGTTTTTCTGGACTACTGTCTCTTGTAAATAAGAAAATTTTTAAAAATGTCATTGATGGCTAAGAGTTTCATAAATCATGTATCCACACTTTTTGTGCTATTACTGTTGTTTTAAGATTTTATGATTTTTCTGTATTTCTGTTAACTCAGGCCACTTGAAACAATTCTTTTTGTGGGCATCTGGGTCATTGTTTTCAAGTTTATGGATTCAATTTCATTCTTTAAATATTTGTGAGGAATCACTTCCTGTCATGCTGCATGCTAGATGTTGGCAAATAAAGATAAATGAGGTGCAGTTACTATGGTAAAGAAAGTAACTAGACGCCTATTGGGTGATGGAGCTCTACAACTGAATACAGAGGAGGGCTGCAATATGTAGTACCTCATTACCCACAGAATTATGAAAACAGAACACATAAGGATTTTGGTATGCATATTAGATATCATCTCCAGAAAGAATTTCAGTCTCCCTCCCCCCGCCTCAGTTTGCCTGGTGCCATTAAGAAAGTACATATCCATTGAACTCTGAATACTAAACCTGTGACGAGTACTTTCATATGGATGATAACTGTAGGTTTCATATTGTAGACAGCTTGGCAACAAAACACTAAATAAATGTAAAGCCTAAGTACATTGACACTAGGTGGGAACACTAGACTTTCTTGAGAACAGTGATGATTATCAACACAGACCTGCACTGGGATGAAGGGACCAGACTAACAATCTGATGGGTGTTACTTCTCAGACTTGATTGCCAAGTCTGTTAAATAAAAAAATGTAGGCACTCCTGGATACATCATTTGCTGTGTAAGATATTAAGCTTCAATTCCTTTTCCCATGAAGTTGACTTATTTTTATATTATACGATAAAAAATATCCTTTGTCTCTAGCAGAAGCCAATCAATACATAGGAAAGAAAATATATTTAATATTGTAAAAAGAATGTAAAGTTAAAGGCAAGGTAGTAAAGAATTATTGGCAAACAATTATTGTATCAAATCTTTCTTTGCTAAGTTCTGACTTTAGATATTAAGGATTCTTAGGTTAGCAACATCATATTTAGGTTTCTCTCTTATTTTTGTATGTCAAGATTTCACTTTTTGATATGTTATGACTGTAGATTTGTGATTTATAAGTATCTCCAAAATGAACTTGAGTATTAAAATTATAGGCTTCAAATTCACCAAAGAGGAGCCATATCTTATTTTCCCTTGTATCCCCCTCAGATTGCTTTATAAATAACTATTCCTTTACATAGATATAGGGTTTAATAAATAATACCTGAATGAGGTGACAAGTGGAAAATCAGTATTTTTTCTAATTTGTCCATGCACTTAGGAAAAATTCTCACTAACAATTTATAGTATAACACCAAATGTAACACACAGGGGAGCATAATACATATAAAAGGCATCGATCATATTTAAATACTATGTATGTGGGGTTAGACATTTTTTCTGTGAAAAGATAATGTTTTCCTTAATCTACCATCTCTAGGTACTTATTATTCATTAAAATATGAAATATAATATTCTAATACTTTTCTACCCCCCCCCCCCAAATAACCTGAAACTTAGTAGATAAAATTCACTGATGCTACTTTCATTGGCCTCAGACTTTCCTAGTGATGGCTCACTCTGCTGTTACTGAATGCGAGGCTGCCCCCAGTTTGGGGTTATGCTTTTACTATTCAATAACTATTCATGTTATTGAGGAATAAACATCTATGTCTCTAAAATAAATTCATCTTTTTCTCCACTTAGCTCAAATATAATTACAGTATAATAGACACTGAAGAATTATTTCCCACTGAATGTTGTTAAACACTAGCCCCAACTATTCCTCACCACCTCTCCTTTTTAATTTAATTTTTTAATGTTGGGGTATAGTTGATGTACAATGTTGTGTTAGTTAAAGGAGTACTGCTGCTGCTGCTAAGTCATTCAGTTGTGTCCCACTCTGTGTGACCCCATAGACAGCAGCCTACCAGGCTCCCCCATCCCTGGGATTCTCCAGGCAGGAACAGCGGAGTGGGTTGCCATTGCCTTCTCCAATGCATGAAAGTGAAAAGTGAAAGTGAACTCAGTCAGTCATGTCGGACTCTTGGCGACTCCATGGACGGCAGCCTACCAGGCTCCTCCATCCATGGGATTTTCCAGGCAAGAGTATTGAAATGGGGGTGCCATTGCCTTCTCCAAGTTAAAGGTGTACAGCAAAATAATTCAGTTACAATATACATGTATCTATTCTTTTCTAGATTATTTTCCCATAGAAGTTATTACAGAATATTGAGTAGAGTTCCCTGCGTTATACAGTAGGTACTTGCTGGTTATATATTTTGTATATAGTCGAATTCTGTGATCTGTTTATGTATTGTAAATAAGTTCATTTGTATCATTTAAGTGATATATTTGTCTTTCTCTGTCTGTCTTCAGTTAGTATGATAATTTTGTTGTTCATCTGTGTTGCTGCAAGTGGAATTATTTCATTTATTTTTATGGCTAAGTAATAATCCATTGAATATGTGTACCACCTATTCTTTCTCATTCTTCTGTCCATGGACATTTAGGTCATTTTCATGTCTTGGCTATTGTAAGCAGTGCGGCAGTGAACAATGGGATGGGTGTACGTTTCTTTTCAAAGTATAGTTTTCTCCAGGTAGGTGCCCAGAAGCAAGATTGCTGATTGTATGATAGTTCTACTTTTAGATTTTAAGGGAACCTCCATACTCTTCTCCATAGTGGCTGTACCAGTTTACATTCTAATGAACAGTGTAGGAGGGTTCCCTTTTCTCCACACCCTTGTCAAAATTTATTGACTGTAGAGTTTTTTATGATGGACAGACCAACTTAGACAACATATTAAAAAGCAGAGACATCACTTTGCCTACAAAGGTCCATCTAGTCAAAGCTATGGTTTTCCCCGTAGTCATGTATGAATGTGAGAGTTGGACTATAAAGAAAGCTGAGCACCGAAGAATTGATGCTTTTGAAGTGTGGTGTTGGAGAAAACTCTTGAGAGTCCCTTGGACAGCAAGGAAATCCAACCAGTCTATCCTGAAGGAAATCAGTCCTGAACATTCACTGAAAGGACTGATGTTGAACCTGAAACTCCAATACTTTGGCCACCTGATGTGAAGAACTGACTCACTTGAAAAGGCCCTGGTGCTGGGAAAGAGAAGGTGGGAGGAGAAGGGGATGACAAGAGAATGAGATGGTTGGATGACATCACTGACTCAATGGACTTGGGTCTGAGTAAACTCTGGGAGTTGGTGATGGACAAGGAGGCCTAGCATGCTGCAGTCCATGGGGTCTCAAAGAGTTGGCCATGACTGAGCAACTGAACTAAAGTGAACTGATTCTGACCTGTGTGAGGTGATAACCCATAGTAGTTTTGAATTCACCACTCTTTTTATATCCAAATTGACTCACCAATGGAGGCTAGTCAGGCCCCAGATATGCTGCCTTTATATATGATCCTGTATTTTATTTGTCTTTGTTATTATTGTTCTTCAGTAACTAAGTTGCACCTGACTGTTTGTGATCCCATGGACTGCATCACACCAGGCTTCTCTGTCCTTCACTATCTTTCAGAGTTTGCTCCAGTTCATGTACACTGACTCAGTGATGCCATTCAACCATCTCATACTCTGTTGTCTCCTTCTCCTGCCCTCAGTTGTCCCCAGAGTCTTTTCCAATGAGCTGGCTCTTCACATCAGGTGGCCAAAGTATTGGAGCTTCAGCATTAGTCATTCTAATGAATATTCAGGGTTGATTTCCTTTAGGATTGACTGGTTTGATCTCCTTGGTGTCTGAGGGACTCTCAAGAGTCTTTTCCAGGACCACAGTTTGAAAGCATCAATTCTTCAGTGCTCAGCCGTATTTACAGTTCAACTCTCACATCTGTGGAGAAAGTGGAAAAAGCATAGCTTTGACTATGCAGACTTTGACAAAGTGATGTCTGTGATTTTTAATATACTGTCTAGGTTTGTCATAACCATATATAAATACTCAGAACAAACAAATCTGACTGATCATCATCAATCTAAGCTATATGCTCTTGTACTGTAGACTATATTATAATACAGTCTAGTATCTATATAATATCAGCTCATTTCAGTCAGTCACTCAGTCATGTTTGACTCTTTGCGACCCCATGGACTGCCTCACACCAGGCTTCCCTGTCCAACACCAACTCCCAGAGATTATTCAAACTCATGTCCATTGAGTCGGTGATGCTATCAAACCATTCCATCCTCTATTGTCCCCTTCTCTTCCCACCTTCAATATTCCCCAGCATCAGGGACTTTTCAAATGAGTCAGCTCTTAGCATCAAGTGGCCAAGTATTAAAATTTCAGCTTCAACATCAGTCCTTCCAAAGAACACTCAGGACTGATTTCCTTCGGGATGGACTGGTTGGATCTCCTTGCAGTCCAAGGAACTCTCAAGAGTCTTTTCGAACACCACAGTTCTAAAACATCAATTCTTTGGCGCTCTTTCTTTATAGTCCAACTCTCACAACCATATATGACTAATGGAAAAGCCATAGCCTGACTAGATGGACCTTTGTTAGCAAAGTAATGTCTCTGCTTTTTAATACGCTGTCTAGGTTGGTCATAACTTTCCTTCCAAGGAGTAGGCATCTTTTAATTTCATGGCTACAGTCACCATTTGCAGTGATTTCAGAGCCCCAAAATATAAAGTCTGACACTGTTTCCACTGTTTCCCCATCTATTTCCCATAAAGTGATGGGACCAGATACCATGATCTTCATTTTCTGAATGTTGAGCTTTAAGCCAACTTCTTCACTCTCCTCTTTCACTTTCATCAAGAGAATCTTTAGTTCTTCTTTACTTTCTGCCATAAGGTTGGTGCCATCTGCATATCTGAGGTTATTGATTTTTCTCTGGCAATCTTGATTCCAGCTTGTGCTTCATCCAGCCCAGTGCTTCTCATGATGTACTCTGCATAGATGTTAAATAAGCAGGATGACAATATACAGCCTTTAAGTACTCCTTTTCCTATTTGGAACCAATCTGTTGTTCCATGTCCATTTCTAACTATTGATTCCTGACCTGGATACAGATTTCTCATTAGGCAGGTCAGGGGGTCTGTTATTCCCATCTCTTTAAGAATTTTCCACAGTTTATTGTGATCCACACAGTCAAAGGCTTTGGCATAGTCAATAAAGCAGAAATAGATGTTTTTCTGGAACTCTTGCTTTTTCAATGATCCAGCAGATGTTGGAAATTTGACTTGTTATACTGTATCTATATTGCACCCAGAACAATCATCTGGAAATAATCTCATATTATCACATTTAATAAATCTTGAGCTAACGAATTCTTAATAGTATTTCCTCTAACACAATATATAACTGTTTTGTGTATTTTTGTCTTCAAATCAGAAAATATCAGAAACTTACCCTCAGAACTTTTCTACCCTTTGTAATTTTTTAAAAAAACTTCTGTCTCCACATTGTATTTATAATTATTACATTATTCATTTAGTGCAAACTCACAGTATGAAAGGCATTATTAAGTATAGCAATTTATATAATTTTAGAAGGCCTGAGTAAAACTGTTGGCTTTGATTTGACTACAAAGTTACTAGCTCTATGTTAGAAATTAAACCACAGGCTGTTGGTTTTAAACAATTTTATTGGTTTTAAATTTGTCATGTTTTCTCTGAGTTTTATAAGATACATTATTAGAAATAAAAATAAAATAAAACAATTTCCCTTCACTTATTAAACCATTTTCTTATTCTCTTAACTATTTGTCCCTGGTGGTAAAGTAATGAATGTTAATTGAGACATTATTAGTTCTGCTCATAAGTAGTTTCAAATATTAATAAGAGACATACTTTAAAATACTAGAAAAGCCAGGCATTAAAAGCTCTTGGATTGTTTGCTCCAATATGGTATGGAGGCAATCCACATAATGAATACCATGAGGCTTGCTCCTTTTTCAAGGTATTCCCTATGCAGTCATCCTGAACACCATCAAACTTCATGCCAAATAAGAATTATCCTAGTTTTAGGAAATAAGAAAACTGAAGTTCATTGAAATATGGTTGATTTTCTCAAAGTAGAGTGGCAAGTTAATGGTGGGATCAAGAGTAGAAAACAATTCTGTACTCCAGCCTCAGTGAATCACTCTCTTTTCTAATAAGATTGTGACTATATACAGATGATATCCATATGTTTCTTCAAGAAAGACTAGAATATGACACCCATATCAAATCCATTTGATAGCACTGACAATCACATTGGGTGCCATTTTAGATAACCCTAATGTAAATCCTACATGTTGGCATATTGAATTTACTTGGTAAATTAGAGTGTGACATACTCTAGCAAAGGTTCAATAATACTATGCATTTTACAGTTTCTGCTAGTACTAAATTCAACAGGCTACTGCTTATACTGACAGAAAGGGGAAATCATAGGGAGTTACAAAAATCATGTTTAATAGGCACAGAGAGCTAAAGGAACAAAGAACATTCATCAGAATAAATTTTCAGATTGGAAAGCATTATTCAGAAGTAAATTCACAGTAGCTAGTGTGCTTTGGCGGAGAAGGCGATCACCCCACTCCAGTACTCTTGCCTGGAAAATCCCATGGACAGAGGAGCCTGGTAGACTGCAGTCCATGGGGTCGTGAAGAGTCAGACATGACTGAACGACTTCCCTTTCACTTTTCACTTTCATGCATTGGAGAAGGAAATGGCAACCCACTCCAGTGTTCTTGCCTGGAGAATCCCAGGGACAGGGGAGCCTGGTGGGCTGCCGTCTATGGGGTCACACAGAGTCAGATACGACTGAAGTGACTTAGCAGCAGCGGCAGCAGTATGCTTTGGAGAAGGCGATGGCACCCTACTCCAGTACTCTTGCCTGGAAAATCCCATGGGTGGAGGGGCCTGGTAGGGTGCAGTCCATGGGGTGGCAAAGATTCGGACACGACTGAGCAACTTCACTTTCACTTTTCACTTTTATGCATTGGAGAAGGAAATGGCAACCCACTCCAGTGTTCTTGCCTGGAGAATCCCAGGGACGGGGGAGCCTGGTGGGCTGCCGTCTATGGTGTTGCAGAGTCAGACACAACTGAAGTGACTTAGCAGCAGACTGGCTTTACTCTCAGACTGGCTAAGAATCAGAGGTTAGCTAAGGAAGACAAAGAGAAACCAGAAAGTGGTTTGCTGAAATACAAGGTCATATATAATCATCAGAATCGCTTATATTACTGTCTGTTGGAAATTATTAACAAATTCCAAATAAAGATATCAGAATAAATATTTAAATTTATGTTTATGATTACCCCCTCTTCTATAACAATTATTTACATATTGAAATGA
Organism: Budorcas taxicolor; assembly: GCF_023091745.1. Classification (NCBI taxonomy): domain Eukaryota; kingdom Metazoa; phylum Chordata; class Mammalia; order Artiodactyla; family Bovidae; genus Budorcas; species Budorcas taxicolor. Next base: position 47,427,304 of record NC_068929.1, on the reverse strand, counting down.
TAAACATTTTTGTTATGTGAAGGACTGATCAGGGTTGAATTTAGGAATATTTTTAACTGTTATCTTTAGCATTCTCTTATATAGTAATATACATGTATGCATATCAATTCATTTTGCTGTGTATATATTTATATACATTTATATATATATGAAATATATCTATAGTGCAAGTGCACACATATACAAATATACATATTTTCTAGAAATATATCCCAAATTTTCAATTTGCATGCTTTTCCTAAATGTGGAGCACCCCAGTTAGTTTTCTTTCACTCTGAGAAGAGTATAGTCTGTTGAAACAGAAGATATTGCTTTAATATTAAATTTTGGTTTTATCTAATTTCCTATAGATACTCATGTTTTTATAGTTAAAAACACTTCAATGAACCCCAGTAGCGACAATCATACGTGGTAGCTAGTCTTGGTTTGTAATACCATTCTCCAAAATGGAAGCAGGGTTCTTTGGAGAAATGGTTGATTCTTGGACTGGGACAGAAAATGTGTGTGCTGAGCCTTAAGTATTTTGTAATGCCAGAAACTAAGGATGTCTCACACGCCCCTCCACCTGCACATACACAGAGATTAAGAAATAAAAGATTGATTCAGGAGCTAGCTGAAAGAGCTGGCATAATTTGAGAAACAAGATAGGACAGTGTTAGATTATAAGTATAAAATACACGTTCATTTATTGATATAAAGAAGTGATCAAATACATGAGGAATAGTAGGCCGATTTCCTGTGCAGAAGAATTTAAAACCATTTATTTAGATATGCTAGGACTTCCCAGGTGGTGGGAGTAGTAAAGAACCTGCCTGCCAATACAGGAGACTCAAGAAATGCAGGTTCTATCCCTGGGTCAGGAAGATCCCCTGGAGGAGGGCATGGCAACCCACTCATGTATTCTTGCCTGGGGAATCCTATGGACAGAGGAGCCTGTCAGACTACAGTCCATAAGACTGCATGGAGTCGGACATGACTGAAGCGACTTAGCATGCACACACACATAGATATTCAACCCTGCAGTAAATAAAGATTAATGCCCACATCTTATGTATGAACTATGCAGAGTGCCTTAGAAAGGGAAGATAATTATTTGACAGTGGAGAAACCTGACAAACACTACCTCAAGTTGCATGATCAAGGTTAGCATCCTACATGATGTCATATTGACAGTGCATATCCATGATGCAATGTGTTAAGAATGGCATTTTACCACTGAGGTCTTCCATAGAAAAACACATAACACTATTCTAATGATAGGACAAAAATCAGACAAACTCTAAGTGAGAAAGATTCTATAAAATGGTGAACAGTAGCCAAAGCTGTTAAGATCATCAAAAACAAGGAATGTCTGAGAAACTGTCCTAGATAAGACTCCAAATTAGTGTGTATGTAGAATTATTGTGTCTTCACAATAATTCTATTAATCTAAAATTGTTCTAAATTAAGTTTGTTAACACAAATGATGCAATTTACTAGAAATATATATATATATGATAAATCCTTAGAACATCTTTTTGTGTTCATGTATTTGTATTAGTTGATAATATTTTTTTCATTCACCCATTTCTCCATATCTCTTGGGGTATAGTATACATTTCTTCTGCACAGATCGTGGATATAACTTTGACTTAGTTTGTTCAATGAGCTCTGAGTAGTTTTGGTTCTTGTGTGGTTCTTGCCTGGGAAATCCTATGGACAGAGGATTGCACTTTTTTACTCCTGGGTCAACCATGAAAGTAATATGCCCTGGGTAGTGCTTGCCCTTGGTGAATATGAATACATGTGCAATATATCTGAACTCTCCTCAAAGTCCAGAGTCAAGTTGAGCTCCATGAACTATAATGCAAGGTCACCCAGTTGTTAAACAGATCACAAATGAGAAAAATAAATGTTTGCTAGATAGATCACTGAATTATTTGATGATTTGTTTATCGCAACAGTAGCAGAAAAATTTAGTGTGTAACTCACATCTTCATGTAGATGACCATTGCTCTTTGCTGTAAAGTATGCCCATTCCTGCTTATTAATTGTGTGTATGTGTGTGTATTCCATATGTCCATAACTCAAGTTTCTTAAAAAAAAATAGTTCTATTGGAAAATAGCCAGCTAAATGTAATACTATTTTAACTAGTATTCAGGAAGTCAGTAAAACGACATGTAACTGACATACTTTGCTTATAATGTAACAGACATACTTTGCTTATAATCTATTATTTAGGAAATAATTTTAGTCCATCATAATTATGTTTTCCCCCCATGATTTTGTAATGTAGACCCAGTCCAGTTTGATGGTCATACCATTTGTAAAATGAAATCAGTTCAGTTCAGTAGCTCGGTCATGTCCGACTCTTTGCTACCCCATGAATTGCAGCACACCAGGCTTTCCTGCCCATCACCAACTCCCAGAGTTCACTCAAACTCATGTCCATCGAGTCGGTGATGTCATCCAGCCATCTCATCCTCTGTCATCCCCTTCTCCTCCTGCCCGAATCCTTCCCAGCATGAGTGTTTTCCAATAAGTCAACTCTTCGCATAAGGTGGCGAAAGTATTAGAGTTTCAGCTTCAGTATCATTCCTTCCAAAGAACACCCAGGACTGATCTCCTTCAGAATGGACTGGTTGGATCTCCCTGCAGTCCAGGGGACTCTCAAGAGTCTTCTCCAACACCACAGTTCAAAAGCGTCAATTCTTTGGCGCTCAGCTTTCTTCACAGTCCAACTCGCACATCCATACATGACCACTGGAAAAACCATAGCCTTGACTAGATGGACTTTGTTGGGAAAGTAATGTCTCTGCTTTTTAATATGCTATCTAGGTTGGTCATAGCTTTCCTTCCAAGGAGTAACCATCTTTTAATTTATAATCCAATGAATTATTAACATTGGAATGGGTTCCTGTATTAGAGCTTTCTCCTTTTGTGACTATTGCTATTTCTGACAAATTTTGCTGATATTAAGTGGTAATTATTTAAAAAGACAGAGAAGGCAATGGCACCCCACTCCAGTACTCTTGCCTGGAAAATCTCATGGATGGAGAAGCCTGGTAGGCTGCAGTCCATGGGGTTGCTGAGGGTCGGACATGACTGAGCGACTTCAACCATCAGCAGTAAGTGTAGCATACTTGAATATATGCATATGTATTGATTTGATATTTTAAATAAATGGTGCATATTCATGATATATTTTGTACATATACAACATCATGCATATGCCATACATATAGATATAAAACAATCTAATGTACATAGCCCCTCAAAATACATAAATGAGTTAATACCTAGGCAGTGAGCTAGATGGCGATATAGCACATAAAGATGTAATTTTACTTTAGGATCCATAGATTATGACCCCATTTAGGTCTTCAGAAACTATAGCAACAATAGTCTGTATGTAATACATTAACTATTATTTTTCTCTTACTGAATAAAATTTAATTGTAAATACATGAAATATAATCTGTCACAAAAATAGCTCTGATAATAAAGAAAAATGCTTTAGCAGAGTACGTTTCTGTTATGATCCTTGTATTTGCAACATTTTTTGTAAGAATTTATATAGTTAAATACCAAACTATCAACAATGTGTCTCTGTTTTTGGCAATACGCTTTGCTGTCAATATAGGTATATGTTTCTTTTTAATTAATTTTTTATTGAGGGATAATTGTTTTGCTGTTTTCTGCTAAACCTCAACATGAATCAGCTATAGGTATACATATATCCCTTCCCTTTTGAAGCTCCCTTCCACTGCCCACCCCATCCCACCCCTCTAGGTTGATACAGAGGCCCTGTTTGAGTTTCCTGAGCCATATAGCAAATTCCCCTTGGCTATCTATTTTGCATAAGGTAACGCTGGGCTGATTGAAGCATAAGCTGGAATCAAGATTGCCAGGAAAAATGCTAATAACCTCAGATATGCAGATGACACCACCCTTATGGAAGAAAGTGCAGAGGCACTAAAGAGCCTCTTGATGAAAGTGAAAGTGGAGAGTGAAAAAGTTGGCTTAAAGCTCAACATTCAGAAATCTGAGATCACAGCATCTGGTCCCATCACTTCATGGGAAAACTTCATGGGGAAACATGGGGAAACAGTGGAAACTGTGTCAGACTTTTTTTGGGGGGGGCTCCAAAATCACTGCAGGTGGTAATTGCAGCCATGAAATTAAAAGACTCTTACTACTTGATAGGAAAGTTATGACCAACCTAGAGAGTGTATTAAAAAGGAGAGACATTACTTTGCCAACAAAGGTCTGTCTAGTCAAGGCTATGGTTTTTCTAGTGGTCATATATGGATGTGAGAGTTGGACTATAAAGAAAGCTGAGCACTGAAAAACTGATGCTTTTGAACTGCAGTGTTGGCGAAGACTCTTGAGAGTCCCTTGGACTACAAGGAGATCCAACCAGTCCATCCTAAAGGAGATCAGTCCTGGGTGTTCATTGGAAGGACTGATGTTGACGCTGAAACTCCAATACTTTGGCCACCTGATGCAAAGAGCTGACTCATTTGAAAAGACCCTCATACTGGAAAAGATTGAGGGCAAGAGGAGAAGGGGATGACAGAGCATGGGATGGTTGGTTGGCACCACCGACGCAATGGACATGAGTTTGGTTGGGCTCTGAGAGTTGGTGGTGGACAGGGAGGCCTAGCGTGCTGCAGGTCATGGCGTCGCAAAGAGCCTGACTCAACTTAACAACTGAACTGAATGTAAGTTTCCATGTCATGGGGAAAAGGGAGGAGAGGGTGAGATGTATGGAAAGATTAATATATGATTTTTTTAAATTTATATATGTTACTTTCTATATTTACAAGCTTATTTCTTTCTTTGACTAATGAAAAATATTGGGGTCATAATATTTAATATGTGATATTATACAGAAGGTTTTTCTTACTGCAGTTATTATCTTTGCCATAATTTCAGGTTTCAGTGTCAAAAGAAAGATATCCTAAAAAGCACAGACTACTTCACAGCTCTTCATCCATCTTAACTTCTGCATTGTTCTCCTGGTAATATATCACATATCAGGAGATTATTAGACAAATGCAAATAATTTAAATTTTTGATTAAATAAGAAAAAACTATTTTGTAAAGAAATAAAAATATGTATGACCATGAACTAACTGCCCCTAATAGCTATGACAAGGCAGAAGCATATAGTGATTAAAAAATAACTCTAATAGGATTTCCTGTGCATATATACACACACATACAAATTAGTTCCATTAGTTTCTAAGTTACACTCACCATCCTTAAAGTTAACTAAAAATAATAGTAAGTCAGTTCTTTTTTTACGAAGGTGTGAATTTCTAAGGGACAAAACAGCAATATCCTACATCAAACACGTGTGCAAAGCATTTCCTGAACATTGTCACCAAATTTTGCCCACTCTGTTGTCATTCTTACTCTTCAATTGGTTTTATACTCAGTGCCATGCAGAAAGGATTTAGGTATCACTTTTAAGCCTGTGTGTGCGTGTGCGTGTGCGTGTGTGTGTGCGTGCGTGCACACGCGCTAAGTCCCTTCAGCCGTGTCTGACTTTGTGCAACCCAGTGGACTGCAGCTTCTCTGTCCATGGGATTCTCCAGGCAAGAGTACTGGAGTGGGTTGCCATGCCCTCCTCCAGGGGATATTTCCGACCCAGGGATCAAATCAGTGTCTCTCATGTTTCCGAACTGCATTAGCAGGCAGTTCTTTACCACTAGCCACCTGGGAAGCCCTAGAAGCCACTGACTCTTTGCGACCCCATGGACTGTAGCTCACCAGGCTCCTCAGTCCATGGGATTTTCCAGGCAAGAATACTGGAGTGGGTTGCCATTTCCTTCTCCAGGGGATCTTCCTGACCCGGGGATCGAACCCAGGCCTCCCACATTGCAGGCAAACGCTTTAACCTCTGAGCCACCAGGGAAGCTATAAGCCACTAGTTGCTTCCTAAACCTGCTAAACTGAGAAGTAGGAGAGTAAGACTAGTTAATAACTAAATGCTATTATTTTTGTTTTTGTTCATATTTGATGTTTTTCTGTGTTGAGAATTTCAGGAGAAGTGTTGTCTTATCTAGTAACAATTCAGTATTCAGGAATCTTAAGATCATCATATATTACATTATATCTAAACTGTACAATTATGGGCTCTAAAAATAAATCTAAGATTAAAATAGGATTGGAGTAAAAAAAATACATAAACTATTTTTGAATACCATCATCACACAACTTACTTTTCTTAAATGATTTTCTCTAAAAGAGAATAATGATGGTTGAAATGCTATTTCATGATACAGGCAATGCAGAAAAGCAAAATTTTACTGATAGAACTGCTTAGAAAATAACACATTGTTTAGAATAAAGAAGCTTTATTTTTTGCTTTTTCAAAAACTTTGGGTTTTAGTCTTTACTGCTTTATGTCTCTTGCCTACTTCTGACATTTTTTCACCTTGGATTCCACTGTCATCTCTCCTAAATGAACCAGTCTTGATTATCTAAACAAATTATACTTAATTATTCAATTGCAAAACTTGTATTAGTGTTATAAGCTTAATTCTCTTCCCTTAAATTTATATTTTCAAGTCCTGACCTCCAGTATCTCAGAACATGATTGTATTTAGAGATGAAGTCTTTAAAGAGGTAGCCAAGCTAAAATGAGGCTGTTTTGGTGGGCCCTATAACTTCATGGGAAATAGATGGGGAAACAGTGGAAACAGTGTCAGATTTTATTTTTTTGGGCTCCAAAATCACTGCAGATGGTGACTGCAGCCATGAAATTAAAAAATGCTTACTCCTTGGAAGAAAAGTTATGACCAACCTAGATAGCATATTCAAAAGCAGAGACATTACTTTGCTGACTAACGTCCGTCTAGTCAAGGCTATCGTTTTTCCAGTAGTCATGTATGAATGTGAGATTTGGACTGTGAAGAAAGCTAAGCGCTGAAGAATTGATGCTTTTGAAGTGTGGTGTTGGAGAAGACTCTTGAGAGTCCCTTGGATTGCAAGGAGATCCAACCAGTCCATTCTGAAGGAGATCAGCCCTGGGTGTTCTTTGGAAAGAATGATGCTGAAGCTGAAACTCCAGTACTTTGGCCACCTCATGCGAAGAGTTGACTCATTGGAAAAGACTTTGATGCTGGGAGGGATTGGGGGCAGGAAGAGAAGGGGACGACAAAGGATGAGATGGCTGTATGGCATCACTGACTTGATGGACGTGAGTTTGAGTGAACTCTGGGAGTTGGTGATGGACAGGGAGGCCTGGTGTGCTGCAATTCATGGGGTCGCAAAGAGTCGGACAAAACTGAGCGACTGAACTGAACTGAACTGAACTGAACCTATCCTGACCGGTGTCTTTATAAGAAGAGGAGATTACAACACAGAAAGACACACCAGGGGCACATATGCACAGAGGGAAGATCAGGCGAGGACAGGAAGAGAATTCAGAAGAAATAAGACCTGCCCATATATTGATCATGGACATCTAGCTTCCAGGGCTGTGAAAACATAATTTTTTTTTCTTGTTTAAGCCAGCTAGTCAGTGGTATGCTGTTATCGCAGCCCTTGCAAACGAACACAAATAGTGAACATTAACCTTAACATTTTGGAAGACTGGCTAATACTTTAAGCATTTTACTTGTCAACGCTCACATGAAAAGTAGTTTTTCAATCACATAGCCCATTTGTCTTCTGAGGATACCATAAGAAAGTATTATTTTGCACAAGAGTCACAATAATTAAATATTATTGATACCTCAAGGTCCAGTGACATGGAGACAAAGAACCAGTGCATGGTTCACATTTGATCATGTACTTTGAGTTTCCTCCAGTTAAATATTATAAAAATGTGCATTTGCAACATAATTAGTAGTATTGCTAGTTTACTCCTTTTGTACATCCTGAATTTGTATTTCAAAATTTGATTATATCAATCAGTGAAAAAAAAATTGAAAAAATCTCTCTCTCTCTATATATATATATGTATATATATAGTTTTACTTTAATAATTGTATAGCAAACAGAAACCCTGCCCCCTACACATAAAAAGAGTTTGTTTCCTCATTTGAACAATTTGTTTTCTGTTTTGTTTACTAATTCTTTAAAATATCACAATAAGATAGGAACTAGAATTAATTTCTAATAAAACAAAATTAACTTTACTGTTAAAATCCACCAGAATTCCTTCATTTGGCCATTCATTCATTTTTTCAAAAAGACTCAGCAATTATTAGGTACTAATGGGTGTTCATTTGAAGGAATGATGCTAAAGCTGAAACTCCAGTACTTTGGCCACCTCATGCGAAGAGTTGACTCATTGGAAATGACTCTGATGCTGGGAGGGATTGGGGGCAGGAGGAGAAGGGGACGACAGAGGATGAGATGGCTGGATGGCATCACTGACTGGATGGATGTGAGTCTGAGTGAACTCCAGGAGATGGTGATGGACAGGGAGGGCTGGCGTGCTGCAATTCATGGGGTCGCAAAAAGTCGGACACGACTGAGCAACTGAACTGAATTGAAGCATTGTGTTTAACACTGGAGATAAAATTTTGAACCAGACAGAAATGGCCCATAATCACCTAGAGTGAAAACCATATTAACTGAAAATAGTATGTAATTTCCTTTCTGACACTGACAATTAAAAAAAGCTTTGAAATAGTGCCATTATTTAGTAGTCATTTATATCTAATGGTTATCTAATTTATACATACACTTTAGAAAAATAATAATTTAACCTGTTATTATGAGTTAATGGGAAAGATTGCAAAATTTGGAACAAAGACATTTCTTACAGCCTAGTTTTCCTGGGCCATAGTTTTATTATTTGGGGAAAATTATTTGAACCATGCAGACCTGTTTCCTTATGTATAAACTTTCATTATTAATTTTGATTTTGAGACTTGACTTAAAGCCAGAGATCATAATAAATAAATGGTGGGCACATGATAATTTATTATACCTTTATTTTGATATTAAAATTAATAATATTAGGTTTAATCAGATAAAAATTATGTAAGGTATCAAGTCAGAATTACTTTCAAAGCAGTCTTGGGTTCCAGGTCAAGCTGCTTGTTTATTGAGGGTCTGGCTTTTAACCACTGTGAATTTCTCTTAGGAAATATATAAACTTCGTAAGAAATAAACAACAAAAAAAATCAGTGTTATTATATTCACCAGAATTAAACACAGTATCTGATCTGGAGATATGATTCTGATTTGATTTCCAACTATTTCATTCTAATAAGGTTTAGATATAATGTTTATTTGTGAGTATTGTATAAATTCACTAAATAGAATAATGTGTTGTTTTAGCTTTTTCTTTCTTCCTCATGTTATGCCTAAGAAACATTTTTTCTTATTCTTGCACTGTGTGTGTGTGAATGTATGTGTATATATATGCATTTGTTTGTGTGTGCTTAAAGTATCCTGCTCTTCTGATTCTGTTACTCTAGGACTAGATTTTCTTTTGTGAGTTTTGATATTCCATAGAAATAAGACTGTTTTAAACATGCAAAAGCTTCTGCCACTTTACATTTAGAGAAGCAGGTCCAATTTTAAGTTTCTTCCGGCAGTTAGTTTCATTATTTTAGTTAGTTTTGTCATAGACTCTGATGGTTAAAAAAGGCTTATGTTCATCACTTGAAATTTTAGTTTTGTTTAGATATTGGGAATCATAAAGAACATATTCAGCAATAAAACCCTCATCAATTGATTTAATCTATAAGAAAAATGTCTTACTTTGAAACGCTTTTTGATATATTTTTATTTAGGAGTTGGAGGGAAAGGTCACTGTTAATAGAGAGTTTTAACCAACTGTGACAAATCTGTAAACTAAAGTGATGGTTCAGGATAAGATTATGAAAATTCCTGAAAAGGATACAATGGAAATATTTGCAATTTCTGATTTAAGATAAATGGTATTAAATAAATCATGGCTCTCATAGTCATCCTACATAAAATTATGCTGTGATCACTGAGCTTTCCTCAATCTCCTCTGGAAAGTGATATCAACATCACTGACACATTAAAAAAGGAAAGATATACCACTGGCACTTGATGAGTTAATGTGATAATAACTGAAATGATGCTACTCATTTTAAAGTATTTAGAAAAAAGAGTGAAAACATGCAGAAACCTAACACTGTTATATGAGGCTCCCAAGCTGTCTTTAAGCAGACTGGTTGTAGCTTAGTGGTCACAGGAAGCCCCTTTATCATATGACTTTAGGAACATGCATATGTAGCTATATTCTTGGAAAGTTGTATCTGAATTTAAGTTTTAAAACACAAGTGAAATTGGTGCTAATTAAATGGTACTAAATATAATTAATTTTACAAAAATAGGTACAAAATATTTTTAGAGTAATGTTTGCTTGTCTAATTTAGAACTATGTTTATAATTACTTTTGCATAATTTCTTGAACATTCTTGTCTTTCCTATCTTCTAAATCATGTTTTACTGGTTCATGTTTTGGATTTTCTTATTACCTTTACTCATTTTAGTGACTCTAATTCTTTTAAAAATAAAAGTTACATACCCATTACTACTAACAACAAAAAAAATTTGGACTTTCCATAAAACATAAATGGACCTCATAGATCAAGAATCCGAATTTTGAAAACCTTTAATAAATTTAGAAAATGATAGCCCAGTTGTCTTAATATATTCCATATTCTACAATACACTTTTTGAGACTGCTAATTATTATATATCATATGCATACATATATGTATATATATAGTACAGACTATAGATTATGCTTTATATCTGCCTTCAGTGCTATTAAAATAAAATATTTTTCACCCATAGTAATTTAACTGCATGTTTTTTACTTGATGTTTTTACTATGATTTTTTTTTTAATTGAGCTTCATTACTATGTCTGCCATCAAAGTCCATCCAAAAACATAACTCTGCCAGATTCAAATGGATATAATTATTTTCCTGGAAAAAAAAATGAGCCTGGAATATGTCCACTTTGCTTCAGGTTGAACTAATCCAATGTTTTATAATTTTAAAGTGCTCTGTGGATATTCTTTGGCATGTCAGAAGTTTTTTAACTTGTTCATCAGCGTATGCTGCTGTAAGTTGGTTCTGGTATGTGAAACACTTTAAAGAAAGGCAAAGTTTAAATTCTGTAGAAGAAATAAAAAGAATACTATAGAAGAAAGTATGCCTTACTGTTATCTATGAATTTTACTTTAATATTAACTTTACTTATAAATATTTGTTTATTTGTACTGTGAATTTAACAACATATGACTCGACAATGACCTTTCTAAGTATACAAAGATGTGTTAAGAACATGAACTGAACATTTTAATACTGTTTGACCAATGCGAAATTATCCTTGGTGAAAGAAATTTCATTTTCTGGCCAATAAAACTTGAAATAAAGTATTTTAAACATAAAAACATCCTTATATTTGATCCTTAAATGGGCAGAAGGAGACCAAAACCACAATTAATGTGAGGTCTCAAATCTAGAAAAGCAAGTGTTTTTCACAAGAAAAATAATAGTTGCAGAATAACTTGGTCTTATTTTCCTATTATTTGTACAAGGAAACAAGCTATGAGAGAGACTATTGATAAAAGGTAACGTCCTACCTAATCTGAAATAGGGTTTTGTTTCCTAACATTTGCTTATTTACTTACCCTATAGAATTTAGGTAATTATATCGCTGCAGTCACTGTCCTCAGTGATTCTGGAGCACAAGAAAATAAAGTCTGCCACTGTTTCCATTGTTTCCCCATCTATTTGCCATGAAGTGATGAGACCAGTAGGCATCATTTTAGTTTTTTGAATGTTGAGCTTTAAGTCAGCTTTTTCACTCTCTTCTTTGACCTTCATCAAGAGGCCCCTTAGTTCCTCTTTGCTTTCTGCCATAAGGATGGTGTTATCTGCGTATCTGAGGTTATTGATATTTCTCCTCTCAACCTTGATTCCAACTTCTGTTTCATCCATCCTGGCATTTTGCATGATGTACTCTGAATATAAATTAATAAGCAGGATGACAATATACAGCTTTTATATACTCCTTCCCAATTTTGAACCAGTCTGTTTTTCCATGTTCAGTTCTTACTACTGCTTCTTGACCTGCATACAGGTTTTTCAGGAGGCAGGTATGGGAATATCATACAGGTGTGATACTCCCATTTCTCTAAGAATTTTTCACAGTTTGTTGTGATCCACAAAGCCTTTTGCATAGTCAATGAAACATAAGACGTTTTTCTGGAATCCCCTTGCTTTTTCTATGATTCAACGGATGTTGGCAATTTGATGTCTGTCCCTCTTTCTTTTTTAATCCAGACTATACATCTGGAATTTCATAGTTCACGTACTGTTAGAGCCTAGCTTGTAGGATTTTTGAGCATTACTTTGCTAGCATGTTAAAAAAGTGCAATTGTGCAGTAGTGTGAACATTCTTCAGCATTGCTCTGCTTTGATATTGGAATGAAAACTGACCTTTTTGAGTCCTGTGGCAACTGCTGAGTTTTCCAAATTTGCTGGCATGTTGAGTGCAGCACTTTCACAGCATCGTCTTTTAGGATTTGAAATAGCTCAACTGGAATTCTATAACCTCCACTAGCTTTGTTCGTAGTGATGTTTCCTAAGGCCCATTTGACTTCACACTCCAGGATATCAGGCTTTAGGTGAGCGATCACACCATCGTGATTATCTGGGTCATGAAGATCTTTTTTGTATAGTTCTTCTGAGTATTCTTGCCACCTCTTCTTAATATCTTCTGCTTCTGTTAGGTCCATTTCTGTTCTTTACTGTGCCAATCTTTGCATGAAATTTTCCCTTGGTGTCTCTAATTTTCTCAAAGAGATCTCTCATCTTTCTCATTCTATCGTTTTCCTCTATTTCTTTACATTGTGCACTTAGGAAGGCTTTCTTATCTCTCCTTGCTATTTTTTGGAATTCTGTATTCAGACGTGTATGTCTTTCTTTTTCTCCTTTGCCTTTTGCTTCTCTTCTTTTCCATTTGTTTGTAAGGCCTCCTCAGACAACCATTTTGCCTTTTTGCCTTTCTTTTTCTTGGGGATGATCTTGATCACTGCCTCTAGTACAGTGTTATGAACCTCTTTACATAGTACTTCAGGTAACTCCATCAGACTAATCCCATGCACTTCACAATCATTAGAGGCTTCTTTTAGATCATACCTGAATGGCCTCATGTTTTGTTTTTTTTTTTTCTTTAGTTTTTTTTAGTTTAAGTCTGATTTTGGCAATAAGGAGTTCATGATCTGAGCTACAGTCAGCTCCCAGTCTTGTTTTTGCTGACTGTAAAGAGCTTCTCCATTTTTGGTTGCAAAAAATATAATTAATCTGAAATTCAGTGTTAACTATCTGGTCATGTCCATGTGTAGAGTCGTCTCTTATGTTGTTGGAAGAGGGTGTTTCCTATGAACAATGTGTTCTCTTGGCAAAACTCTGTTAGCCTTTGCCCTGCTTAATTTTGTAGTCAAAGACCAAATTTGCCTGTTACTACAGGTATCTCTTGACTTCCTACTTTTGCATTCCAGTCCTCTATGATGAAAAGGACATCTTTTGGGGGGTATTAGTTCTAGAAGTTCTTGTAGGTGTTCACAGAACCATTCAACTTCAGCTTCTTCTGCATTAGTGATTGGGGCACAGACTTGGATTACTGTGAAACTGAATAGTTTCTCTTGGAAACAAACTGACAACATTCTATCATTTTACAGGTTGCAAACAAGTACCACATTCCCAAGTCTTATGTTGACCATGAGGGCTACTCCATTTCCCCTAAGGGAGTCTTGCCTATGAAGTAGATATAATGGTCACCTGAATTTAATTCACCCATTCCCATTCATTTTAGTTTACTGATTCCTAAAATGTTGATGTTTACTTTTGCCATCTCCTGTTTGATCACTTCCAATTTACCTTGATTCATGGACCTAACATTCTAGGTTCCTAGGAATTATTGTTCTTTACAGCATTTGACACAACTGGGCATTGGAAGTCGATCTCTTTGTCATTGTTTTTTAATTATTCATATTGCATAATTCAATTTATATAAAATTCTAGGAAATACAAATTAATCTCTTCAAAAGCAGTGGTTGTTTTAGGCATGGAGATGGTCTACAAAGTAGAGAAGCATTATATATGTAATTTTGTCAAAAATTTCAGTGGACACTTGTCAAACTGAAAGAATTACTGAGCATAAAATATACTTTGTTAAAACTTATTTCAAGAAAATTTGTAACCCCAAATAATTTTATTTTTTTATTTTTTAATATAAATTTATTTAATTGGAGGTTAATTACTTTACAGTATTGTGTTGGTTTTGCCATACATCAACATGAATCCGCCACAGGTATACATGTGTTCCCCATCCTGAATCCCCCTCCCTCCTCCCTCCCCGTACCATCCCTCTGGGTTGCCCCAGTGCACCAGCCCCAAGCATCCAGTATCATGCTTTGAACCTGGGCTGGCGACTCGTTTCGTATATGATATTATACATGTTTCAATGCCATTCTCCCAAATCATCCCACCCTCTCCCTCTCCCACAGAGTCCAAAAGACTGTTCTATACATCTGTGTCTCTTTAGCTGTCTCACATACTGGGTTATCGTTACCATTTTTCTAAATTCCATATATATGCATTAGTATACTGTATTGGTGTTTTTCTTTCTGGCTTACTTCACTCTGTATAGTAGGCTCCAGTTTCATCCACCTCATTAGACATGATTCAAATGTATTCTTTTTAATGGCTAAGTAATACTCCATTGTGTATATGTACCACAGCTTTCTTATCCATTCATCTGCTGATGGACATCTAGGTTGCTTCCATGTCCTGGTTATTATAAACAGTGCTGCGCTGAACATTGGGGTACATGTGTTTCTTTCAATTCTGGTTTCCTCGGTGTGTATGCCCCACAGTGGGGTTCCTGAGTCATAAGGCAGTTCTATTTCCAGTTTTTTAAGGAATCTCCACATTGTTCTCCATAGTGGCTGTACTAGTTTGCATTCCCACCAACAGTATAAGAGGGTTCCCTTTTCTCCACACCCTCTCCAGCATTTATTGCTTGTAGACTTTTGGATCACAGCCATTCTGACTGGCGTGAAATGGTACCTCATTGTGGTTTTGATTTGCATTTCTCTGATAATGAGTGATGTTGAGCATCTTTTCATGTGTTTGTTAGCCATCTGTAAAATAAATAATTTTAAAATAAATCCATTTACCTTAAGCTTTAATTATGAAAACACATGGAAAGTTATCTACATCATTACTCTTGAGGAAAAGCAAATAAAAATATGAAATGCAACTATTCACCTGTTAGAAGATCAAAAACACATACTCCTATACACAGAATGTCATTTGTCAAAGAAAATGTGTTTATTTGGGAATAGCAGAGGAATTTTTATTCAGGACATGCAAATAGCAAGCTACAGGTGTGTCTGTTGTGGATTTGGCTGTAATTATGTGTAGAAAATGTAAAGAGGAGGAGAGTTAAATGAGAGTTGGGTGAAATAAAAATCAAATGGAGAACAGCTTTGAAAATTCCCCAAGTAGACAAAACCAGTCTTGTTTCATAAACAAAACTCAATTCAGCTTATTTTCTGAGACCAACCTGATTGGGAGTTTCTAGTTCATGCCTCTGGTAACTGTATGCAAAGTTTCTCAAGACTGATAGAAGGTAATCCCTAACCAAATTCCTGTCATTCAAGAAAGTTCCAATGTTATCAAAATTCTATGAATCAAATATTTATAGGAAGTCAGTCTCTTTGTCATTGTTCCCCACCACCCCACCCCACCCACCCCTTGAGAGTACATGTGTGAGACCCTCCATTTTATATTCTCTGGTTCCATTCCTTCACATGTTCCCCTTTTGTTCAAGATCTTTCACAAAAAGCATTGCTGAGAAATTATCATTCAGGTGTTGTTAATTTTTTCTGCTATACGATTTTTTATAGATGGATTTCATTGTATGTCCCTTGGATCTGAAGAGGGTTGTCCTCAGGTCTCTTTCCCATGAAGCTGAGGAGGATCATGCTCAAGTGTCTTGTCCCACAGATGAGGAAAGTGGTAGGGAGTGTCACTGCTTCATCTGAGTGAGAGGATTGGTGAAAGAATCTCAGTTATGTTTGTCTGTGGTGGATGATTTAGTTTTCATGGTCAGTCAAGTTTCAAGAAAAGACTTTGAAAGGAAAAGAAGTTTGTTTTGGACATGTATTTTTGAGGAAGATATGTGTATACTACTACAAAACAGTAGAAATAAACTGGAAACCAGAAACTCAATGACAGTTATTGATTGAAATATGCTTCTCAACCAGTTTCCCCAACTGTTTATGTTTGTTGTTAAGTCGCTCAGTCATGTCTGACTCTTACAAACCCCATGGACTTCAGAATGCCAGGCTTCCCTGTCCTTCATCATCTCCCAGAGCTTGGTCAAACTCATGTCTATTGAGTCGGTGATGCCATATGTCCCAAGGTTCAGGAGCTTGGACAACTTCTGCTTGGTAATGTCCTATGTTATTTTTAGTTCTTGTGTTATGTTATTTTCCCTGACCTATTGACATAAAAATAACTTTCTTCACTAGGACACAAGTTCCCCTTGCTGAGAAGTGAGGAGGTTTAGAGTTTTGAATTTTTTTTCAGCACTACTTTTGGATACTTCTTTTATTTGGGTTTCTTGATATTTCAAAGCTTGGACAGAAGCACTGAAAGTGGTAGACATAACTATGAAAAGATTGTGAATTAGTTTTTCAAACTCTGCTATTCCAACCCAAAGAAAAAGTTTTTGGTGATTGCAAACCCTGATCCCTTTCTATCCACTATAGTGTTTTTTGTAGTCACTCCTCCAAACTATAAGCTTCCCCACGCTAATGTCATTTTTAACTGGTATGAGAAAAAAACAAAATTAGGTATATAAGCAGTAGAAGAAAGAATTTTTCTCATTTTGGCATCAGGAGTAAGGGCAGTGATCCTATAATGTACCTTCTAATTAAAGCAAGAATATAATATATATTTTTTCCACATGAAAATAAATACCTGATTTTTTTTTAAGGATAGACATAATTCTGTCCTTTTGCTTAGATTTCCTTTCTTTGAATGAAAGATGGTATCTTGTGATTATATAAATGCATACATACACACACACACACACACACACACACACACACACACACACTTACTATATAGAACATATGGTAATCTGGTCCATTCACATTATGGGAATGTTTGTTTGAGCATCTTAAATTTCTACAGATCTGAAGTAACAAGTGAACTGATGTAGTATAAATAAGATTTTGGTGGAGGTCTGGAACATCTTGAAGGGAAAAGAAAGTTGAACTAAGTTTTAACCATCCACCAGATTTTTGGTCAATTTCCAATAACATGCCATTGATTGGGAGCACATCAGCTTCTCTTTTAACAGTACTGTTACTGTTTTTATTTCCATTATAGAGATACATTAAGGGAGAAGATGATATAAGCTTGTGTATATCCCAATAGGGAGTGAATTCATGTTCACAAGGTTACATGGAATAGCAAAGTTACAAATATTCAGTGGGAGATACACTATGGTTTTGTCATGCTCATCATTGTTTATGAAACAGAAAAATTTGAGATAAGAGTTCAGGCCTGAGTTGATGATACCCAATGGAAATCAATAATATCTGGTGCCAATTTTCTAGAAGAGAGGAGACTAGTGATTTCAAATCTACCAAAGGAAAATCTTACATCTTTCCTACTTATATTTTGCCGTCTTTCTAAATATAGTATCTAGGCCGCCAGTCCTGATTAGTCATTGTTATTGTTAGCTCTGGCATTAAATATGTTGTTGCTGTTTTGTTGCTCAGTCATTTCTGACTTTGTGACCCCATGGACTGCAGCATGCCAGACTTCCCTGTCCTTCACTGTCTCTCAGAGTCTGCTCAAACTCATGTCCATTGAATTGATGATGCCATTGAACCATGGCATAAATATAACAATCAGTAAGTTTAACAGAATCAGAGAATTTTTGTAAGGTGGGTATACAAGCTAAATCTGAAGTAGAGGGCAATAGGAAAATCAGGGAAAGAACAAGCAAAGACGTGAATGACATGATTTAACATGATACACAGTGAGGATTAAAAAAAAGCAAAAAGAATGTTATAAAGGTCTGGTTCATATATCTTAGGTAAGCTATCCTCTTTAGATGCCATCTACTTTAGCCCTTAGAATTTTTCAGCTTTAGGTCACCATTTAATACATATATCTCGACAGATTTGGGGGATTTCTTCAGATGTGACACATGAATCCTTGAAGTTTGGCTGCATCATTGTTGTTTAATATCATGTGAAATAGGGTTCTTGCCAGCAAGATTAAAGATATCTTTTTGGAAATGTCTCTTCTGATAGATGAGTTCTCTGGGCTGTAAGGTGTGATGTTTGACATCTGTTTCCTGGAAGAGCACTGTGGAAAGCCTGCTCTATCAAAATGTATGTGGGCTTGATTATGCCTTTCCAAAATTGAAGGATATCTTTCTTTGTTAGCTATGGGTCAAAAGAAATTGGGGCTAAGTGCATCAATTTTCCTGTAATTATTTTTAAAGATAAAAGTTTTTGCATCGTGGAGGGAGCAGATCTAAAATTTGGAAGAACCAGGAATAATACTCTTGGCCAGGGTGTTTAGAGGGTTTCAACTCATTCAGCTGAGTCTTAATAATTAGATTTTTATGTTTGAGCAATGCTGAAGACTACACATGATAATTGCAATGAAGGTGCTGCAGAAATGGCCAGACTAGACAGACTCATCAAAACATCTGACCAGTAAAGTGGATTCCCCAATCACTATGAAGTTCAGGGAGGGTTCCCCCAAGTGAAAATAATCTTTTCTAATGGGTTTTGAGCTACAGAAAAAGCAGTCACATGTTTTCATGAAAAAATTCAGTCCAGTGTGAAAATATACAAACCACTATAAAAACATTCATGAGTGGGAGTGATTATATGAAATCCATTCAGGTGGTTCATTGGATAAATGAAAACGTCCAGAGATAGTTTGGATAGTTATTCCAGAATTTAGAACAGATGGGACAAGCAGGGTAAGTGCTTTCTGCAGCCTTGTCAAAGGTTCCTCACCAATACTGATTCATGAACATCATTTTATCAGTAGCCAAGTGACAAGGTAGCGGGCTTCCCTGGTGGCTCAGTCAGTAAAGAATCTGCCTGCCAACCAGGAGACACAAGAGATGCAGGTTCAATCTCTGGACTGGGAAGATGCCCTGGAGAAGGAAATAGCAGCCCACTCCAGTATTTTGCCTGGGAAATCCCATGGAAAGAGGAGCCTGAAGTCCCTGAGGTCACAAAAGAGTCAGACATGGTTTAATGACTAAGCAACAATAACAAAGTGACAAGTAAGCACCTTTGGAAGTCTTCTCTACTAATATTGATTCATGAATATTATCATTTTATCAAATGCCAACTAATTTAATTTAGGTATGGTAGTAATAGAAATTTAAAATTTCCTAAAAGGCCTGGCTTCTTCTTGGGTCACAACTAGAGTTTCTTTTCTTCATGATACCAGTAGCCTTTAGATCTTCAATTTTCTTTTTCTTCTTCAGGGGCTTTTTTTTTTTTTTTTTTTTGTATTTTCCTGGAAAATTCACTTAGGTTGTCACCAGCAAAAGTAGTTTTCTGGACTGTGACAGAGATTTTGTCTGTGGATCCCATAAGAGCAGCATTTTTTGAAGAAATAATCAATGTGGTGGTTTCCTTTGCCTTCCAGAGAGTTGAACTTAGAATGCCCAGGGACTTTAATAATAGCCAAAGCTGCTGGCCAGAGTATAGCATCTTAAGTTTTGAACATAACAACCATTTTTAATTTTGTGTCTATTGGAAGTCAAAAAATCTGGTTTCTATAACATTCCAAAATCATGGGGTACTCTAAAGGCATGATAGCTATCATTATTTGTGTTTGCAGTTTTACCTTCTGGTAGATTACATGCTTGAATATCATTCAGCATATCCTTCAACTTGTTGGGCTGAAGTGGCCAAAAGTAGGGGTACAGCCTCAAGGACTTCAAAAGGAGTTGCTATTGAATATCCAGTGCAATATTTTCCATTTTCATTTTCCCAGTAAAAGCCATTAGTAAACCATGAACAGTCAACATTTGTCAAGGAGGTTTCTTTTAAGTTATTACAAGGGGTTGATAGGTGATTCATTCAAGTTATATAGATATACGAAGGTTTGTCTATGGAAGAAGGAAAAAGAGTAACTGGATTGTTACAATGAATGAGAGTGATATGCAGGTTGGTTAGTGAAAGAATTTTATAAAAAGTAAGAGCTTGCTGAAAAATGTTGGGAATATGAGTTCAAGAGAGCTTTGACAGCATGAGGTACAAAGATGGTCACAGGATCCTATGACCATTTCTTCAGTGGACTTTACCAGAAGAGAGTGGCAAGGATAGTCCCAAGGCATGAGGGGTAACACTGGGTCATGGGATCTAGTTGTTGACTGTCACAACCTAGAGGCTGTGGCAGCCCCCATGTTTTTGAATAAGTACTCTGGGGTATTATCCTCTTTTTCATAAACAAAAAGGAAACACAGGAGTTTATAGTTCATATGCTGCTGCTGCTGCTGCTGCTAAGTCACTTCAGTCATGTCCGACTCTGTGAGATCCCATAGATGGCAATCCACCAGACTCCTCTCTCCCTGGGATTCTCCAGGCAAGAAGACTGGAGTGGGTTGCCATTTCCTTCTCCAATGCATGCATGCATGCTAAGTAGCTTCAGTCATGTCCGACTCTGTGCAACCCCATGGATAGTAGCCCACCAGGCTCCTCTGTCCACTGGATTCTCTAGGTAAGAATACGGGAGTGGGTTGCCATTTCCTTCTGCATAGTTCATGTGTCTGAGGGCAAAATGATTTATTATGGTTTCCTTCAAGATTTTAAAAGCTAGATCATCTTGGTTTTTCAAGATAATGGGAGTTTAGTGGCTTTTATTAAGACAAGCAAAGCCTGGACCATGAAAGATAAGTTTGGAATCAATTGTGATAATAAGCAGCTACTACAAGAATAATTTATAATTTACATTTAGTTTTAGGTTTGGGGAAATACAAGATGCCATGAAGGCTTTTGGGATCTATCTAGGTGTAACCCTTGTTCTGAGATAAAATATCTTAAATATTGGACTTGATTTTGAACAATATGCAATTTTTCCTTTGAGAACTTGTGTCCCTTAATAGCTAAGAGATGTAACAGATGAAATCTGCCTTCTTGTCAGGAAGAGATTTGACAAGGTGAGCACAAAAGTAAACTGTTTATATATTGTCGAATAGTAGAGCCTCCAGATGATTTTGTATCATAAAAATCAGCTTTTAAATTTTGTGAGAAGGACTTTTGGAAGAACCATGGGCCATTTCTGTTCAGGTATATTGTTGTCCTTCTAAGGTAAAATCAAGAATATATTGGCCAGCCTTACCAACCAGAATACTAAACAATGTATTGAATAAGTAGATCATGATGAAAAACTTGCTTTCAGTAGGGATTAATGCTAATAATGTATGGGGATCAGGAACAACAATATGATGAGGAATGACAATGTTACTCATTTCTTAGAGATCCTGAACAAATCTTTATCGTCAATCATTAGGTTTTCTTATAGGTAAAATAGGGGTATTACAAGGACTACTGCAAGGGATAATAAGTTCCTGTGCTTTATAGTCTTCTATGGTGCGTCTTGGACTTTCCAAGTGCACAGTGGTAAAGAACCTGCCTGCCAATGCAGGAGATGCAAGAGATGCAGGTTCGATCCCTACATTGGGAAGATCCCCTGGAGAAGGAAATGGCAACCCACTCCAGTATTCTTGCCTGAACAATTCCATGGTTAGAGGAGCCTGGTGGTTATAGTCCATTGAGTCACAAAGAGTAGGACACAACTGAGCATGGACACACATGATAAGTCTTATGCTCTGTAAACTTAAAGTCTTTGTTTATAGGGTATTGATTAATTCTTGGGAGAGATTTGGAGGGATCCATTTGGATCCGAACCAAGAGAGGGACAATATGAATTCTGACTATGTCTGTGGAAGATGTTGTTCACAGACTAAGGGACACTAAATAATGCAGATGTGTCTGAAATTTGTCCTTCTATGGTTTGTAAGAGCTATAGGAGAAGTGGGTAAGAGGATGAGATAGCTGAATGGCACCACTGATTCAATGGACATGAACTTGGGCGAACTCCAGGAGATGGTGAGAGACAGGGAGGCCTGGCATGCTGCAGTCCATGGGGTCGCAAAGAGTCAGACACAACTTAGCGACTGAACAACATGGTTCATAAAGTATTGGTCATATGAAAGAGTAAAAGTTTGGATTCTCTTGGGCATTAGACTTAAGGGACTTGAAACTTGAGTTACAGTCTCTTGAATTTATTTTTCATTCAAGAGAAAGAAATGTCAGCATGATATTTTTCTAGGAAATCTCATCCTAATAATTGAAGAAGAGCCACGATACTGAGGAAAAATAAGTGTTTATCTTGTAAAGGTCCCAAGGAAAATAGATATAGGTTGAGAAAGAGACATATTGTCATTAATTTGAACTCTTCACTATTTGAGGGGATTGTTTATTTGTAGTGGGGTTGTGAACTGATAGAGTAGCTCCTGTGTCAATTGGTATGTAAGGGATTTATATCAGATCTGGGAAATAGTTTCCTCCAGCCTGTTATATGGTAGAATTGGAAATAGCCCCTGTGCTCCTTTGGAGTCCCATCACTGGAATGACCTTGACCCTTGGCTTTTGGAAAGCTGTAACTGTCTAGACTTTGAAATAAAACTTCCAATGGCTAGTTTTTATTTTTATTTTATTTTTTAACAATAATGACAAAATAGTTTAGGAAGAGTTTGTTTGAAAACTATAATTGTCTAGCTTTAAAAAAAAAATCAACTGCAGTCTCTCAAAGGTCAGTATTTATTTATTTATTTATTTTTTACAATAAGACAAAATAGGTTAGGAACAGTTTCCTTGGGAGATTCCATCTATTGAAAACTTTTAGCCATGCTCCCTTTTTATGGAATTATTTTCCATGGCATGTGCTAACTGATTAGCTATGTTGACAAGGTCAAGGTGAATATTATTCTTCATTCTCTTTCGGTTATCTTGACTAACAGAGAAAAATCTCTGTTTTAACTATAAACATTGAAGTAAAGGCCACATTGATAGAGTCAATGTAATAGAGAGTCTATATTTTCTTTAAAAACAATTTTGAGTCTGCTGTAGTAATCATGAGTAGATTCAATAGGTTTTTCAAATGTGGGCACAAAATTCAATGGGTACATGCATTAATTTTGTCCCCATGTACTAGCTTACAGAAATTCCTCAGGATGGCAAGATGTAGCCTTTGGGATATGACAGGAGCTCGGTCATATAAAAGGGCTATTTGTTGGCTGGCTTGAAATTCCAAAGGTTTTTTTGAGGCTTCCTCAGTGAGGAGTTTTCATCCAATGCTGGACCTAACCTTCTCCAATAAGCATGTGGATTAACTGATAAAGATCAAAGGTTCAATTTGAATTACAATATTGAATTATTTGGCAAATATCTGAGGATCCTTTGGAAAAAAGATCCTTTGAAAGGAAAGCTATGACCAACCTAGACAGCATATTAAAAAACAGAGACATTAGTTTGCCAATAAAGATCTGTCTAGTCAAAATTATGATTTTTCCAGTAGTCATGTGTGGATGTGAGAGTTGGACTATAAAGAAAGCTGAGCACTGAAGAACTAATGCTTTTGAACTGTGGTGTTGGAGAAGACTCTTGAGAATCCCTTGGACTATAAGAAGATCCAACCAATCAATCCTAAAGGAAATCAGTCCTGAATATTCATTGGAAGGACTGATGCTGAAGCTGAAACTCCAATACTTTGGCTATCCAATGTGAAGAACTGTTTAATTGGAAAAGACCCTGATGCTGGGAAAGATTGAAGGCAGGAGGAGAAGGGGACGACAGAGGATGAGATGGTTGGATGGCATCACCAACTGGATGGACATGAGTTTGAGCAACCTCCGGGAGTTGGTGATGGACAGGGAAACCTGGAGTGCTGCAGTCAGTGGGGTCGCAAAGAGTCAGACACGACGGAGTGACTGAACTGAACTGAGGATCCTCAGTTACTTTGGGAAAATAGTTTACTATAGCCCCAAGTTCAACTTTGGTCCATGGAACAAAATTAATTAATGATTTAGCAGGATCCTCAGAAAACCTAAATTTAAAAGGAAAAGTTTTAATAGGCTCAGTTGGTAAAGTTTAGGAACTACAGAAAAAAGGGAGTTTAGATAAAGAAAGAGGATTTGAAAAGGCCAAAGTTGAATATAGAGGAGGTCAAGTAATGAGGTTACAGGAAACCCTGGCTCCTGTCACCAAAGAAGAGGCCTCAGCTGCCTGGTTTATCTCCTTTATTTTCTTAAGCTAACTTAGAAATGCTATTTTACAAAGAGGTAATTTTAACACATTAATGACCAGAGACATATTAATATGCTTTTTGTTACCTGAACATTATCGACTGGAAACATTTTAATATTCACTCACATAAAAAGTTGCTGACCACAGGCATTAGTCTCTGAAAAAATCCCCTGGTCAATAATGTGTTAAAATGCTGAACTAGGTACCAATTAAAATAGTTATCCCACTCAGATTGTTTAGTTTTTATTGCCTTGGTCTTCTAATTTAGTCTGAATAAAAATATGTTTCAACAGATTGAAAGTTTTTCATAATGTCCACTGGAGTTGTACATTATTTTTAGTAGGACTGGATCATCTAGTCAAAAGTGCACATAAGGATGGACCATAATTTTTTAACATAAAATCAGCCAAGATCCCTGAATAAAGATCACTATTATGATATTGAGATGACTGGCACCTCATATCTCACAGGCTTTTCTGACAGCAAAAGAAAAATTTCTAAATTCCTAGCCTGACGGATGTGCTTTCAGGGCTGGGAGTTTTGTTTCACAGTGTGTCTTTGATGGGATTCCCTCTCTTTTCTCCTGGAAGACAGCCTTTGCCCTATTGTCTGACCCATGACCAGTTGTCCCTTGTTTCATGTAAATTGTCTTGCAGTTGACAGATGACCTAATGTCAGTCTGGTTTGTCTGTGATGAATTTATGCTCTCACATAAGTCTTTGCTTTAGAGACTAAAGTCTCTAAAGGGAGGTAGCAAGTACTCTAATACCATTTATTTGTTCAACCCGTGCCCACATATAGAATTTTTAATTTTTGCTCTCATTCATTCCAAAGAAATTATACCAAAATTCTAGCCTGTTTCCAATAAAACAAAGTGTTCACTGAAAAGGATAAAACTTTTAAACAGATCCTTAACGTCCACCCAAATGGAGGGAGACGAGAGTCTGAGAGGAGAATCACCAAACCAAAACTAGACAATGGCACAGATGCAATAAACTCCAGGGCTCTCGTGGGGGCACTGCACACAATTTTAAGGGTCATATCCCTTGGGGGTCATCTCCTTTGGATCCCACTTCCAATGCAAAAAAAATAGCTACCTAAAGAAAAAGATAAAATGGAGCGAGCTCAATATTGTCAAAAATGGTCTCATTTGGTAGTAGCAGAAGAATTGCAATTCAGGATACACAAACTGTAGCAAGCTTCAGGAAAGTCTGTTGAGGATTTGGGATAGGCTGTATTTATGGACAGGAAAGGTAAAGAAGTGAGAGCTCAGTTAGAGTCTATTAAAAAAAACAAATGAAGAGTAACTTTGAAAATTTCCAAGGAGACAAAACCAGACCAGTCCCACAAACAAAGCTCAGTTCAGTTTATTTTACAAGACCAGCTTACCCAGAGTGACTTATTCATGCCTCTGGAAAACATAAGCAAAATTTCCCAAGATTCCTTGATCAATTTCCTATCATTTAAAAGCATCCCAATACTATCAGTTTTCTGTAAATTAGATATTTATGGGAAATCCATCTCTCAGTCCTCAAGTTTTGTTTCCCTGAGGGCATATGTATAAGATTTTCTATTTTCTATTCTCTGCTTCCATTTTAGACTGAAATTCTTTCACAGAGCATATGTAGGATTTGGGGGATATAAAAAATGGGGAATAATTTTGGAAGATTATTAAAACTTCTTTTTAAGAACAATTGGATAAATGAGTCAAATTAGAACACACCATAAAAAAATGTTTTTAAGTTCATATTTTTTCCTGTGGTATTGTTTTGACATTGTTTCAAAAGGGTGGAAAATATTCTCTGAAGTTTTTTAAATGGAGATCTTTAGTCAGTTAAGATATTTTAATTGCAATCACATAAAAAAAGAAGATAGACAAAATGACCTTACCATGCGTTCCAGGTTTATGCTTCTTTATGGCTATAGAATAAATATGTTTTGACTATTATTCCTTTACAAATAGCAAGTGGGAGTATGAGTATTGACATTCCATGCATAGTAATCAAGATAATATCTATTTTTATGAGAGTACAGTTCTTAATTAAGGTTAGTCCGAGTGGGTCACCTTAGTAAAATAATGAAAAGTCAAAGTGCCAGTATTCAAGGTTGCACTGCCTTATAAATACTTTATTATTGCTTCCTACTCTCTATATTACTAGGATGGCTATCTTCATATGATAACATTTTAATTTTATTCTCATTTTCAAGTAAACTTTTTGTCGTTGTTGCTCAACCCTAACCCTTCTAAAAATACCTAATTATTTAATGGATATTCAGACTAGCATTGGATTTTATCAAGGAAGGAGAAACAGTGGACAAGACAATACATATGATTTTCCAATATCTCCTAAGTTCCAACTTTCTCTTCATAGACAATATCAAGCTGTGGACATATTCTCTTACAGTAGATGAATTTCTTCATAAGTTATGTGTCTGGTGATAAGTTCAGTTCTTTTACTTGGTCAATGGCTTGGTTACCTTTAGTTAGTTAAGCCGCTTGGTCAGTCGTGTCCGACTCTTTGCGACCCCATGGACTGTAGCCCACCAGCTCCTCCATCCATGGGATTCTCTAGGCAAGAACACTGGAGTGGGTTGCCATTTCCTTCTCCAGGGGATCTTCCCAACCCAGGGATCAAACCCAGGTCTCCTGCATTGCAGACAGATGCTTTAACCTGTGAGCTTAGGATCACTTATTTCTAATGCCTTCTTGCTGGAAGATAAGGAATGAAGTTTGGTGTCACACTATCACTCAACCAGGAGGCTATTCCATTCAGTGCCAAGACTGAGACTCAGTACTCCTCCATTGACTACTACTTCCTAATAAATAAGTCATTGTTTTGCAAGTTTAGATTTGAAAGGTTTATTTGATGAGTTAAATAAAAAAGGCTATAACAAGCCTTTTTTTTTTTTGCAATGTCCTTCATCATACTTTGTACATTTACCTGCCTTTGGTTTATCTTGAACCAAAAGCTATTAATATCTTCATTTTATTAATAAGCAAACAACTGTTTAGGAACATTAAGTGACTGCCAAATAAATTACTAAATCAATCCAGACTAGGATTATATGTCTCAAAAATGACAATATTTTTATTCAGTTGTAAGTAAGTCATTTATAGATATTAATCAAGAGAAACTACTGCAAGAAAGAAAGATGAGAGATATAAGGTTAATGAATCTGCAAGGGATTCAAATGCATGGGTATCTTAGAATTAGTATGGTTTCTTCACTGTGGTTAAGCCAATTTAGACTTCTATTACTTTACCTTAAAGTGATTTAAATTCTAAGTTTAAATTCTAAAGGGCAGAAGAAAAGAAGTACATTTATTTCCCTTTCCCTCCATCTCTTCTTGTATCTATAATCAGTAACTTTAAATAATACCTAATAGTTTCATAAAACTTGCTTAAAATGTCCTATTTTTTAAATTCTAAAGAAGAGGTTTTTTTGATGATTATTGTAAAATAGGAAAGTTTGGATTGTATGATTCTATAAGAAGTCTAGAGGAAGAATGTGATGTCCTCAAGGTTTTATGTTTGTGCTTTTATGATTTTAGTTTGCTTTTAATTTTTAAGATTTTAACTTTAAACCCTTTGCCCAAGGAAGAACTTCTAGAACTGCTGTCTTGGCTCTCATGTTTTTATACACATTTTAGATGCATGAAGGAAGAGCAGGGGATAGGATGAAGAAACAAGCAACTTGTTCACATGATCCATAGAAGGCAGATGGAAGCAGGTTATGAAAAATGTAAATGCATTGGATATAGAGATATTAATCGTCAGCCCAGACAGAGATGGCTAGTACTTTTATGTCTTTTTTGCCTGGATAGGGTGAAATGTAGTTGCCATAGCATTTTATATACATATCACTTATATGCATTCAATACTTATGCAGATAAAATGAATTTCAATCTCCTCATACACTGATTAATAGGTCAGTGTTTCTATTTTCTTGCTGTGAAAACAAAAGTTCAGAGAAATTCAGCTATTTACCCAAGAAAGCATAGCTGGGAAAATGTAGAGCTTACCTCATTCCAGGTATCTTTTTCTCTAATTTTGAAGGCTTTCAAACATATCATTCTCTGTTCAACTGTTCATGCATGTGTACCTAAAAGGCTACTGTTTTGTAGAAGAATTTTGTTGGAAGAGGGAAAATGCTATTGTATAACTTTATTTTATAAAGATCTGTGAAGGATAGAAGATATTATGTATTACAAATATTAACTTCCCAAGGGATAAAAGTACAATATTTTTCAAATACAAGAGTAAACACAAGAAAAACTCTATTTCCAGAAGAACCCTATTTTGTGCCAAATGTGCTTTTACACTTATTAGAAACAGTTCCTCATTCACAATGTAAAAATGATGTTATTATTTTAGTTTATATATAACATATGACATAAGGAGTGATTTTGTGACTAATTTAGGCCTCAGGTTCTTTTTCCCACCCAAAGTCATACATTTGGCCATTTAATTTTTACAAATCTACTGTTTCAAATTTCACAGTTCATTTTCAAGTTAGAAAACATACTGATGTGTTTCCTTTTTATTTCTTCCTGAATATATTTGTGTTATCTTTTTGTGCGATAATGAATCATTTTTTGACACATTCCAATATTTTTTTCTCACATGCATTTCCTTTTTTCAGCTCCAAATAATGAAATCATCACTGACCCCATTGGCATTCATTTCTATTCTGATTTGTGTGAAGAACTCTTAGATTGAAGTTTTACACTGTCAACAACTAGAGGGGCTGGCTATGATCTTGTCACAGTCTATTTGTTTTACACTGTTTCTTTTTTCCTTCCACACATTCCTTGAATGTAACTTCATGTGAAAATATGGTTAGTGGGCTGTTTTACTTATTTTTCTAGATCACCAATGGGAATATTAACTCTGACAGGAATAAATACAGGGCTCTACACCACCCTACCAGATATGTTATCTGGTGTTTATTATTCCCCATCATTCATTTTCAAAATCTTCCAGTTGCTTTTATGAAATGTATGTATATGTTTTACTCTTAAGACTCCACCATTAAGTTTACTATTAAAATTCAAGCTCATCTGTAATTTGAAACATTTATAAGAAGGGAATAAAGTAGCTGAGTCTTTTTCATAATCATATTCAACCTCTTGGGCTGAGCAGCAGTTTTCTTTACTAAGTGATACAAGTTTGGCTGGGTAATTTTAGAAAGGCACAAGTATTTGTGCCTTGTGTTGAATGTGTTTGTATGCATATTATAATATTCTATTTTCATAGAATATTTAGTAAGTTTGTAAACTTATAAACTATTTTATGTTTCTTTACTTTAAAGAAAACTTGAAAGCTTTTAGACACTAAAAAGAATCTAAGAATAAATATAAAACTGGTAGGTTTTTTTTTTCCCAAAATATCTTCAGAAGTCATTGTTGGCAAACTTCCAAATACACATTAAGTAATGGATTTGTATGACACTTTTATCATATCAATTATATATTTATTGTTCTTATGGTGGACACTCTTGTCTGTTGCCAATCTCTGTGGATGATATTAAGTTGCAGAAAAGAGGTAAGTGCCAAGTTTTAATGTGGATCCGTAAGTTGTTGAAAATGACCATTGAGAATCATTCTCTGAACAATGACTAATCAAACAGTAAGAGAAGGCTAGATTGGAAATAGTTATAAGGATTTAATTTAGGCCAAAGTTACTTTTTTTTTTTTTTATGCCAAAGTGTTTTCATTTTGCAGAAGAGAAAACTGATCTACAACAGTGAAGTGCATAGATTTACAGTACATCTCAGACTAGACAGACTCAGCTCTGTAGAATATTGATGTGCACCATTCAAATTGTTTAAGTAGAAACGCCTATTTGTTTTTTCTGTTGCTATGTGAAGATGAGCAACAACTTGGTGATTTCCTGGGTTTATTATCGCTTAGTATTTGTAGGTCTGGAGTCTAAACATGGCTTCACTGGCTACTCCACTCAGGGTTTCAAAAGGTTACAATCAAGTTGTTGGTCAGATAACATTCTCATCTGGAGGCTCATGTAGGGAAGACTCCATTTCCAAGATCATTCAGGTTGTTGATAAGAGTCATTTACTTGTAACTATGTAACTGAGGGCATTGGCTTTCTTTTGGTCCTAGGCTGGAGGCCACTCTTAAGTCTTCAAAGAAGCTAAATGTTCCTAGAGTCACCCAAAGTTCTTTGGCAAGTGGGCTTTCTCCGTGTGACAGTCTACTTCATCAAGCCGGAAGGGCAGTCTCTCACCTCGAGGAGGTTCTAGCCCTTTTAAAGGCTTTCATCTACTTAATTCTAATATAATTTTTTGGAGATTTAATTGTTGTTGTTGTTCAGTTGCTAAGTCGAGTCTGGCTTTTGTGACCCCTTGGACCTCAGGCTCCTTGTCCTCTGCTCTCTCCCAGAGTTTGCTCAGATTCATGTCCATTGAGTCAGTGATGCCATCCAACCATCTCTGCCACCTCCCCCTTCTCCTTTAGCCTTAAATCTTTTCCAGCATCAGGGTCTTTTCCAATGAGTTGGCTCTTTGCATCAGGTGGCCAAAGTATTGGAGCTTAGGTTTCAGCATCGGTCCTTTCAAGGAATATTAGGCTTTTAATGAATAGTCTTTTAAAGACTTTCATCTGATTAATTCTAATAGAATTTATTGGGAGATTTAATCACATTAGCAAAATCTCTTTACCTTTGTCATACTTGGTTAGATAGAAGCAAATTACAGATCCTACCCACTTAATTTGACTCATTTGAAGATAACTTACTATAAGCCTATCTTAACTTTCAGTTATCATGGATCTTGAGATGTCTGCCATCTAGTTTAAAAAATTATTATTAAATTCTGTTTCCCACTCCCCCCACCAAAAAAAAAAAAACAACAACAGAAAAGACTCTGATGGTGGGAAAGATTGAAGGCGGGAAGAGAAGGGGATGACAGGATGAGATGGTTGGATGGCATCACCGACTCAATGGACATGAGTTTAAGTAAACTCTTGGAGTTTGTGATGGACAGGGAGGCCTAGCATGCTGCTGTCCTTGGGGTCGCAAAGAGTCAGACGCAGCTGAGCAACTGGACTGACTGACTGACTAACCCACACCTAAAGGAAGTTACAAAAGGTGTGAATATTAGGGTGTGGAAATCATGAGAGGTCACCCTAGGATGTCCACCACAGCTTGCTTCTTAAATCCAAATCACACAAAAGGAATCTACTGAAACACTGGTGTATATATCACATATATACATAAACATTTGACTTTCCCCCAATAATTCAAGAAGCTTTCACGCATCTATATGTATTCTCTATCTTCACTCAAAGATCAAATCCAGTCTACCTTGTTTATAATCTCATCTTCTCTTTGTCTTGAGAATTTGAGAGAAACCATTTTCCCCTTCCTTTCTTCTTTCTTCAAGTGAGTCAGGCATTCAAATATATTCTACATCAGCCCTGTGCAACAGAGCAATCATGGAAGCCACGTATGTAATTGCATGAAAAAGTAAAAACAAACTTTAAGCTAGCATAAACCTACATTAAAAAGTAAAACTAATTTTCATAATATATTTAATTACATATATTAAAAATATTATGACCTTGATAGGTATTCAAAATATGTGTAACAAACAATTTGCATCATTTTCTTCCAAGCAAGTCTGAAAAATCTGGTGTGCATTTTACATTTATAGCACATCTTAATTTGGAGGTTTTCCAGTTCTCAACAGGCACATGTGGATACTTCTACCTTACTGACTAGTCGTTCTGTCCTATTAAAAAACATCATTATATTAAAAAGAATTCATTTGAATCAGTTCTGATGAGATGGACGAAATTGGAGCCGATTATACAGAGTGAAGTAAGCCAGAAAGAAAAACACCAATACAGTATACTAACACATATATATGGAATTTAGAAAGATGGCAATGATGACCCTGTATGCAAGACAGGAAAAAAGACGCAGCTGTCTATAACGGACTTTTGGACTCAGAGGGAGAGGGAGAGGGTGGGATGATATGGGAGAATGGCATTCTATCATGTATACTATCATGTAAGAATTGAATCGCTAGTCTATGTCTGATGCAGGATACAGCATGCTTGGGGCTGGTGCATGGGGATGACCCACAGAGATGTTATGGGGAGGGAGGTGGGAGGGGGGTTCATGTTTGGGAACACATGTAAGAATTAAAGATTTTAAAATTAAAAAAAAAAAAAAAAAGACCATTAAAAAACATCAAATGACAAAAAAAAAAAAAAAAAAAAAAAAAAACATCATTATAAAAGAGCTTCCTCAGTGCACCAGTCCCTGAAATGACCCAGAGGGATGTTATGGGGAGGGAGGACGGAGGGGGGGTTCAGGATGGGGAACAGGTGTATACCTGTGGCAGATTCATGTTGATGTATGGCAAAACCAATACAATCTTGTAAAGTAATTAACCTCCAATTAAAATAAATAAATTTATATTTAAAAAAGGGCTTCCTCCAGCGAGGGCCACATAAATTGGCTCTCTATTACTATTCTCAAAAATCGTTTTCTACAAACAGCTTCTACTTCCTAATCTATCAATTACTCTTTACCCTTTCGCAGCTGGCTTTCACCCTTGCAAATCCATCATCACTACTGTTGCTCATATCACCATGTTGCTAAACCAAATTGAAGTTTTTCTAAGTAGAATTATCATCACCTTATTGCAAAATTGATGTCTTATCTCCTTATAACTTCTTTCTCTTTAAATAACCTGCCAGCATTCATGCCTAGTTTTACTCCTCCATCAATGATACCTTCTTAATCCTGAGTTAACAAACCAGTTAAACAAACAAACAATACAAAACTCTTCAGTTCAGTTCAGTTCAGTCACTCAGTCATGTCCGACTCTTTGTGACCCCATGAATCGTAGCACCCCAGGCCTCCTTGTCCATCACCAACTCCCGGAGTTCACTCAAACTCATGTCCATCAAGTCAGTGCTGCCATCCAGCCATCTCATCCTCTGTTGTCCCCTTCTCCTCCTGCCCTCAATCCCTCTCAGCATCAGAGTCTTTTCCAATGAGTCAACTCTTCACATGAGGTGGCCAAAGTACTGGAGTTTCAGCTTCACCATCATTCTCTCCAAAGAAATCCCAGGGCTGATCTCCTTCAGAAAGGACTGGTTGGATCTCCTTGCAGTCCAAGGGACTCTCAAGAGTCTTCTCCAACACCACAGTTCAAAAGCATCAATTCTTCAGCACTCAACCTTCTTCACAGTCCAGCTCTCACATCCATACATGACCACTGGAAAACCAGAGCCTTAGACGGACCTTTGTTGGCAAAGTAATATCTCTGCTTTTGAATATGCTATCTAGGTTGGTCATAACTTTTCTTCCAAGGAGGAAGTGTCTTTTAATTTCATGGCTGCAGTCACCAGCTGCAGTGATTTTGGAGCCCCCAAAAATAAAGTCTGACACTGTTTCCACTGTTTCCCCATCTATTTGCCATGAAGTGATGGGACCAGATGCCATGATCTTCGTTTTCTGAATGTTGAGTTTTAAGCCAACTTTTTCACTCTCCTCTTTCACTTTCATCAAGAGGTTTTTGAGTTCCTCTTCACTTTCTGCCATATCTGAGGTTATTGATATTTCTCCTGGCAATCTTGATCCCAGCTTGTGTTTCTTCCAGTCCAGCATTTCTCATGATGTACTCTGCATATAAGTTAAATAAGCAGAGTGACAATATACAGCCTTGATGTACCCCTTTTTGTATTTGGAATCAGTCTGTTGTTCCATGTCCAGTTCTAACTGTTGCTTCCTGACCTGCATATAGGTTTCTCAAGAGTGAGTGTATTGCAGACAACAGACAGTATGTTTGTATATAAATATTTCTGTGTGAATAGACTTATCTTCTTATGTATATAAATACTCAAATGAACACTATTATGCATATAAATGTATATGTATGTATATATACAAATAGATGGTGGCACTAGTGGTAAAGAACCTTCCTGCCCATTCAGGAGACGTAAGAGATGTGGGTTCTATCCCTGGATTGGGAAGATTCCCTGGAAGAGGGCATGGCAATCCAGTCTAGTATTCTTGCCTAGAGAATCCTATAGACAGAAAAGCCTGGCAGGCTGCAGTTCATAGTGTTGCAGAGTCAGACATGACCGAAGCGACTTCACATGCATGGCATATACTAATTTAATTCTCACACTCATCATATGAGGAAAAAACAAATCCCCATTTACAGAATATCTCTCCCACAGTCATACTATTGTAAATAACAGAGCCTAAACTTCAGCCAGCCTCCTACTCAGTGGCATAATAAACAAAAAATAATGGTCCTTCATTCCATTAATGTGGTATATCACATTGTTTTCTATATACTGAATCATCTTTGCATCCTAGGGAAAAATTCTTCTTGGTCATAGTGTATAATCCTGTATTTTTATGTGGTGTTGAATTCGGTTTGCTAGTATTCTGTTGAGAATTTTTGCCTGCATTCTTTTTCTGGGATACTTGTCTATACTTTTATCTTCTTACGGTGTACATTAGTATCAGGGTGATACTGGTATCATGAAATGAGCTTAGGGAAGTGTCCCTTTTCCTACATTTTGGAAGAGTTTAAGAAGAATTGGTGTTTACTCTTAATGTTTGGTAGAATTCACCTGGGAATTCATCTTGTCCTGGGAATTTCTATGTTGGAAAGTTTTTGATTATTAATTCTATCTCCTATGTAGATATTGGTCTTTTTAAGCTTTTTATTTCTGCTGGATTTAGTCTTGGTAGGTTGTTCTATTTGTTGGCATATAATTATTTGTAATAAAAATAATTGGGTTTCCCTTGTGGCTCAGCTGATAAAGAATCCACCTGCAATGCGGGAGACCTGGGTTCGACCCCTGGGTTGGGAAGATCCCCTGGGGAAGGAAAAGTCTACTCATTCCAGTATTCTGGCCTGGAGAATTTCATGGACTGTATAGTCCATAGGGTTGCAAAGAGTCAGACATGACTGAGCAACTAAAAGAAAGAAATTTGCCTTGAATTTTTAAAGATGTAATGTCCCTCTTTCACTTCTGATTCTATTTGAGTTTTTTCTCTTTTTTCCATGGTTAGTATAGCTATGGTTATTATTTTTATCTTTCAAAAACTTCAACTCAGTTTTGCTAGTTTGTTTCTATTGTTTTTCTATTTTCTATTTCATTTGTTTAAGTTCTATTCTTTAATATTTTCTCCCTTTTACTAACTCTGAGATTGTTTGCTCTTTTTTTAGTTTCTTTACATACTTAGGTGCAGTTAGATTGTTTATTTGAAGTTATTCTTTTTAAATGTGTGTATTTATTGCTGTAACATCCCTTTTTTGCTGTAGCCCATTTTTCTCAAAATTTACTTCACTTTTGATTTCTTCTTTGATCCAATGGTTGTTCAAGAGTGTACAGTTCGATTTCTATTTATTGTTGAGTTTTTCTGTTTCCTCCCATTTGATTTCTAGCTTCATTCCATTTTGGTTAGAAAAAGATATTGAAATGTTTTCAGTTTTATCAAATTTAAGACTCATTTTGTGACCTAGCATGTGATTTACCCTGGCAAATGTTTTGTGTGCTCTTGAGAACACACATTCTGAGTGAAGTATTCTGCCCATGTCTATTAGGTCTATTTGACTTATGGTTTTGTTCAAGACTGCAGTTTCCTTATTGGCTTTTCTCTCTGGATGATCTATCTATCATTGAAAGTGGAGAAATGAAGTCTGTTCTTAGTGTATTATTCTGTATTTCTCACTTCAGATCTTCCAATATTTACTTTGTATATTTAGGGGCTCTGATGTTGGTTATATAGTTAACCTTTGGACAGTGGTTAGAGGATTAGGGGAACCAAGCCCCGACACAGTTGAAATCTGCATACTGCTATCTCTGCCTCAAAAACAAAGTTTAATAATGATCCACCCAAGGACTAGAAACTGAAACATTCTGGATATAATCAAGACTCAAATCCTAGTTTCTTTTGATTCAGCATATTGTGATTTTTAATCAAACACAAACCTCTCTGACACAGTTAAAAATCTGTAAAATGAAAATGCAAGTACTATATTTACTGAAAAAAACTGCATACAAGTGGACCCATGCAGTTCAAACTTGTGTTGTTCAAAGGCCAGTTGCGTGTGTGTGTATTTTTCTGTTTTTTTATCTTCCTGCTGATTTGACTTTTTATCATTATGTAATGAATCTTTTTATTTTTTTGTCTCTTGGTAAGAGATTTAGAGTGTATTTTGTTTTACATTATTACAGTCACCACTACTCTCTTTTATTACCATTTATATGGAATATCTTTTACCATCTATTCATTTTCTGTCCATTGTGTCATTGAGTCTAAATTGAGTATCTGGTAAATAGTATACAGTTGGGTCTTATTTGCTTTTAATTGTTTAAGCCATTCTTTATTTTTTATTTGGTGAGGTTAATCCTGTTATGCTTAAAATAATTATTAAAATACAATTAAAAACACTGACTATAATCATTTTGTTTTTATCCATCTGATTTGTAATTCCGTTGTTCCCCTCTTCCTCTCTTATTATCTTCCTTTGTGACTTTTTTGGTAATTTTATACATATATATATTTAAGCTACCATAAGTTTTTTATCTTTGGTTACCATGAAGTTTGTATGAAACTTCTTATAGAAATAGTCATCATTTTAAGCTAATAACAACTATCAGTTCAGTTCAGTCGCTCAGTCGTATCTGACTCTTTGCGACCTCATGAATCGCAGCACGCCAGGCCTCCCTGTCCATCACCATCTCCTGGAGTTCACTCAGACTCACGTCCATTGAGTCCGTGATGCCATCCAGTCATCTCATCCTCTGTCGCCCCCTTCTCCTCCTGCCCCCAATCCCTCCCAGCATCAGAATCTTTTCCAATGAGTCAACTCTTCACATGAGGTGGCCAAAGTACTGGAGTTTCAGCTTTAGCATCATTCCTTCCAAAGAAATCCCAGGGCTGATCTCCTTCAGAATGGACTGGTTGGATCTCCTTGCAGTCCAAGGGATTCTCAAGAGTCTTCTCCAACACCACAGTTCAAAAGTATCAATTCTTCGGCGCTCAGCCTTCTTCACAGTCCAAGTCTCACATCCATACATGACCACAGGAAAAACCATAGCCCTGACTAGACGGACCTTTGTTGGCAAAGTAATGTCTCTCCTTTTGAATATGCTATCTAGGTTGGTCATAACTTTTCTTCCAAGGAATAAGCGTCTTTTAATTTCATGGCTGCAGTCACCATCTGAAGTGATTTTGGAGCCCAGAAAAATAAAGTCTAAATCAACAATTTTACTCCCCTCTTCCACTTTATTATTGATGTCACAATTTACTTCTTTTTATATTGTATATTCATTAAAATGTCTTTGGATACTTAATACTTTTGTCTTTTAACTTTTATACTAGGGATAAAGGGGATTTACTCACCATTATTACAGTATTAGAGCGTTCTGAATTTTATCTTTATGAGGGAGTTTTCATGTGCATTTTTGTTGCTGTTTAGTATTCATTTGTTTCAGTTTAAAGAAGTCCCTTTATCAGTTCTTGTAGTTCAGGTCCAGTGACCAGTTCCATCACTTTTGGTTTGTCCTTTGGGCTTCAGAATCTGGTTTCTCATTTCTCCACAGATTTGGGAAAATTTCAACCAATATCTCTTTATGTAATTTCTCTGCTCCTTTCTTTTCTCTTCTCCTGGAACTCATCTGATGCATATACTAGCTCACTTGATCATGTCTAATAAGTTCCACAGTCTTCCTTATTTTTAAATTCTTTTTTCCCTTTCTTCCTCTAATTGGATAATTTTTAATCTGTCATCAAATTCACTGATTCTTTCTTCAGCTCATCAAGTCTGCTCTTTAACTTTTCTGTTGAGGAATTTTTTATTTCAACCACTTTATTCTTCAGTTACATAATTTCAGTTTGGTTGTTTTTTTAATGGTTTCTATATCTTTGACCTTTTCATTTATTTCTATATTATTTTCTTATTTAATTTAGTTGTCTATCAAATGGGTGACTGAACTTCTTTAAGATGGTTGTTCTGATATTTTGTTCTTTTTAAGGCAGGTAGTTGAATAAAATTCCTTTGGTGCTTTACATAATTTGCTCCTTCAGTGGAATCATGTTTCCTGGATTATTATTAAATTTGTATTATTTTACTGATGCTTGTACATTTGAAGGGATAGTCACCAATGCACATCTTTGCAGATTGGCTTTGACAGAGAAAGCCTGTAGGGCAGGAATTCTGGGTGGGCCAGTTGTCAGAGACATGGGTGTACAGGTGCTCAGGATCTATGGGCAAGCAGCCAGGCCTAGTGTTTTAGTCCAAGGGCAATTGGTCATGATGCAGCCTTTCATGAGCTTGGCTGATGCCTTCATATTTTTCTCCTTTTTTGAGGAACTGCAATATTAAAAATATTAATCCATTTCTTATTTTTCTTTTTATACTGAAATTATTATTTTTATGTTAATTTCTACTTTATTACATAATTATTCATATGGATTTCAGTAAATGTTCACTGTCTGCTTTGTTTTCTCGTCACTATAATTTTTTATTCCACTCTATGATTATTACCAAAAAAATTAAACTAAAAAAGCCAAATGGAAGAGAACATTACAAATGACCTCCTCTAGGTGTCAAATTTATCAGATATAAGAATGATCTGGCTAGAGCAGTGACCCCAGCCTTTACCCAAGTTAGATAAATAGAGATATGAAGGAATAAAATTTCACTCAGGAGAACAGAAGGATCAAAGTTAATATAAACTGTCTGTATCAAGGCAAAAGAGCATGTCCATATGGTTGGAAAGTGGTCACTGAGGGCAATTGACTCAAGGTCAAAAGAAATTAGGCCACGTAGAGCTTTGAAGACAATAGTGAGCTGGTAAGATTTTCTCTAAAAATGAGAAGCAAGTAAAGATTTGAGACTTTTAAGAAAGAAAGTTAAATAGGTTCTGAGTTTCACTATGTTAGAAACTTTGCAGTCATTCTCTAAATCAAGTCCTGTCAGTCTTTATTTCTAAGACTCAGGTAGATAATATAACAGATTGCATAGAGATGTTTCAAAGAAGCACTGGTATTTCTGTTATCAAATGTTTACTTAGTTCATGATAACAATGGAATTTCTTAGAAATCAGAGTTTTATTGGAACACAGGCATACTGATTCATTTATGTGTTGCATGATGCTTTTCATG
The DNA here is from genome assembly GCF_023091745.1 of Budorcas taxicolor. NCBI lineage: Eukaryota > Metazoa > Chordata > Mammalia > Artiodactyla > Bovidae > Budorcas > Budorcas taxicolor. The sequence continues at coordinate 47,387,764 of NC_068929.1, read as the reverse complement.
CTACAGTGACAGATTTGAGTATTCGCAATAGAGATTGTATATTCAACAAAGCTTCAAACATTTCCTTCCTGACCATTTTCAGAAAAACAGAAGTCAGCTCTTGATATAGAAAGAACAAAATTAAAGCCAAAATTTGGTTATTTGAAAGAATTAATACATTAACTACACCCTAGCAAGACTGACAACAGATAAAATATAAACTAAAAATAGTAGGAATGAAAAAGTGGACTTACCTATAAAATAAAAATATTAGGAAATAATATGTTGGTAATTAATTTTGGAGAAGAAGAATTTTGACATCAGAGATGAACAAATCTGTCAAAAATAAAAAAAAACCAACCTCTTATGGAAGGAAAATATCTTTTAATATTTATATTGTTATTTAAATGTTATTATTGATTCAGTTCAGTTCAGTTCCATCGTTTAGTCGTGTCCGACTCTTTGCAACCCCATGAATCGCAGCATGCCAGGCCTCCCTGTCCATCACCAACTCCCGGACTTCACTCAGACTCACGTCCATCGAGTCAGTGATGCCATCCAGCCATCTCATCCTCTGTTGTCCCCTTCTCCTCCTGCCCCCAATCCTTCCCAGCATCAGAGTCATTTCCAATGAGTCAGCTCTTCGCATGAGGTGGCCAAAGTACTGAAGTTTCAGCTTCAGCATCATTCCTTCCAAACAGGTCCAGATAGCTTTGGAAAGTAAGAACAAAGTGTTTACTCCCAAGGTCTTTAGGAAGGCATGATTAAAAAATAAAAATTTCATGGTAGTTTTGTTGTGTAGTAACTGAGCACAAGAACATAATGTTTGCCAGAAGTCTTAGTTCATCAACATCTGGGTATACTGCCTACTACTTTTCAATATTTATTTGCAAAATTCTGACTTAGATTTTCATTAACTGACTTGAAAAACTACAATCTTTCTCAAATGTGATTTTAAATTCTAATCAATCTCTGTTATATTACTAAATTTGGGGTAAGGCATTGCTAACACTAAATATTGTAGAATTCTCTCCTCTCTGACTTAATAAAATAGCCCTTAGTCTAGAGAGGATTTATTATATGTTTATTAGCAGACTTTATTGAATGCAGCCTGCTTTTGAAAACAGAGTTATAACTTCTTAAGCTTTTCATAATATCACTTATAGTAACTCACCCATATTGAAAATTTATGAGTCTAATGCAGTGCAGTCAATAGATTTAACAAATGCTCAAATTTTACATGCTTAAAAATTAACACCAAGAAACAAAGAGGATTATGGTAACTCTTTTACTGTTTTGTTATTAAGTGGTCCTAGTTATTGGTAGTTATACTGACCTCTCTGACAGGAAGGTCATGGAAAATGTTTTATTAATGATTGGAGATCATTGTGAAAATGTGAAGTGCCACATAAATACTAAATTATTCCTGACATAAGGAACTAGACCATATCAGCTGTCCTAGCAATAAATGTCAGAACATGGGATTATTTCTGGAAAGAATCTATTGTCTAATCTCTGTCCCTTCAGTCTTTTGAAGAAGTTAAGGATAAATGATTTACAGTTAGTAAAATTGAATAAACTCTACTGGATTCTGGAAAGATTGAAGGCAGGAGGAGAAAAAGATGACAGAGGATGAGATGATTGGATGCCATCACTGACTTGATGGACATGAGTTTGAGCAATCTCTGGGAGTTGGTGATGGCCAGGGAAGCCCGGTTTGCTGCAGTTCATGGGGTTGCAAAGAGTCAGACACAATGAGCAACTGAACTGAACCAAACTACTGGATTACTTAGTAGGATCACAAAAATAACAGACTAACATTCAGGGCAGAAAGACCACCAGGGGTAGAAAAAATGGTATGAAATTCCAAAAGTAAAACAAAAAAATGTCTGTAATATATAATATGAATAGACCAAGGAATTCTGTTCAAAGACATGCATGCATATATTTGAGCTGTTTCTTCAGTCATATCTGACTCTTTGCAACCCTATGAACCACAGCCTGCCAGGCTCCCCTGTCCATGTGATTCTCCAGGCAAGGATACTGGAGTGGGTTGCCATGCCCTCCTCCAGGGAATCTTCCTGACCTAGAGATCGAACCCATTTTTCTTATGTCTCCTGCACTGGCAGGCAGGATCTTTACCATGGGCGCCACCTGGGAAACCCCAGAGAAATGCATATTTAATAATGAAAAGGATAAGGAGATAATGATAAGGATAAGGAGGCATTTTAGTTCTAGATGATACATACAGAGTTGGATAGTTTCAGAAATAAATTATACGTAATAAGTGTAATGATGAAAAAAATAATAAGCATAATGATGGAACTGCTATAGAAATGAGAATGTGTTAAATGCATACTGTTCATAGTTCCACTGGAGAAGGCAGGAGATAAACCCCCATAAACCGCAAAAACAATCAACCTGAAAAAAATGAACAAAAAATCACTGCATTATAACTTCAGTTCAGTCACTCAGTCATGTCTGAGTCTTTGCAACCCCATGTACTGCAGCACGCCAGGCTTCCCTGTCCATCACCAATTCCTGGAGCCTGCTCAAACTCATGTCCATCAAGTCAGTGATGCCATCCAACCATCTCATCCTCATCATTCCCTTCTCCTCCTGCCTTCAATCTTTCCAAGCATTAGAGTCTTCTCCATTGAGTCAGTTCTTTGCATCAGGTGGCCAAAGTATTGGAATTTCAGCTTCAGCATCAGTCCTTTCAATGAATATTCAGGACTGATTTCCTTTAGGATTGACTGGTTGGATCTCCTTTCTGTCCAAGGAACTTTCAAAAGTCTTCTCCAACACCATAGTTCAAAAGCATCAATTCTTTGGTGCTTGGCATTCTTTATAGTCTAACTCTCACATCCATATACGACCACTGGAAAAACCATAGCCTTGACTAAGTAGACCTTTGTTGGCAAAGTAATGGTTTAAAGAAATTAGTTTAATTTTGGATATAAAAAAAGAAAATCCATTTGTTGGTGATACTAAAAATAATACTTTGACTGTCCTTAGAACTCTTAAAATATTCATAAGGAAAGAAAGAAAACAATAGGATTTGACATTACTATAAATCTGATTAAGCTAGTTTTATGGTTTTAAGCAGAGTACATGATGAGAAATGCTGGACTGGAAGAAGCACAAGCTGGAATCAAGATTGCAAGGAGAAATATCAATAACCTCAGATACGCAGATGACACCACCCTTATGGCAGAAAGTGAAGAGGAACTCAAAAGCCTCTTGATGAAAGTGAAAGAGGAGAGTGAAAAAGTTGGCTTAAAGCTCAACATTCAGAAAACGAAGATCATGGCCTCTGGCCCCATCACTTCATGGGAAATAGATGGAGAAACAGTGGAAACAGTGTCAGACTTTATTTTGGGGGGGCTCCAAAATCACTGCAGATGGTGACTGCAACCATGAAATTAAAAGACGCTTCCTCCTTGGAAGAAAAGTTATGACCAACCTAGATAGCATATTCAAAACCAGAGACATTACTTTGCCAACAAAAGTCCATCTAGTCAAGGCTATGGTTTTTCCATTGGTCATGTATGGATGTGAGAGTTGGACTGTGAAGAAAGCTGAGCACTGAAGAATTGATGCTTTTGAACAGTAGTGTTGGAGAAGACTCTTGAGAGTCCCTTGGACTGCAAGGAGATCCAACCAGTCCTTTCTAAAGGAGGTCAGTCCTGGGTGTTCTTTGGAAGGACTGATGCTAAAGCTGAAACTCCAATACTTTGGCCACCTCATGCAAAGTGTTGACTCATTGGAAAAGACTCTGATGCTGGGAGGCATTGGGGGCAGGAGGAGAAGGGGCCGACAGAGGATGAGATGACTGGATGGCATCACCAACTCGATGCACATGAGTCTGTGTGAACTCCGGGAGTTGGTGATGGACAGGGAGGCCTGGCGTGCTGCAATTCATGGAGTTGCAAAGAGTAGGACAGGACTGAGTGACTGAACTGAACTGAATATTCCATTTATATATATACCATGTTTCTTTAGCCATTCCTCTGCTGATGGGCATTTAGGTATAAACTGTGGTTACACAAACACTGGAGTGCATGTATCTTTTTGAACCATGGTGTTCTCTGAATATATGCCTGGGAGTCCAATTGCTGAATCATAGATTTGCTCTATTTTTACTCTCTTAAGGAACAGTTATCCATAGTGTTTTTACTGATTTACATTCCCACCAACAGTATAGGAGGGTTCCCCTTTTATCCATCCATTCCACTATTTATTGTTTGTAGATATTTTTGATGATGGCCATTCTGACTGGTGTGAGATAATATGTAATTGTAGTTTTGATTTGCACTTCTCTAATAATTAGTGATGAGCATCTTTTAATATGCCTCTTGAACATCTGAATGTCATCTTTGGAGAAATCTCTATGTAGATCTACTGCTCATTTTTTGATTGGGTTGTTTGTTTTGATATTGAGGCACATGAGCTGTTTATATATTTTGGAGACTAATCCCTTGTCAGTCACATATTTTGCAAATATTTTCTCCCATATTGAGTTATCTTTTTTTTTTGCTTATGGTTTGTTTGCTGTGCAAAGGCTTTTGAGTATAATTAGGTCCCATTTGTTTATTTTTGGTTTTATTTCTTTATTCTGGGAGATGGATCCAAAAAGATATTCCTGCAATTTATGTCAAAGAGTGTTCTTCCTGTGTTTTCCTCTAAGAGTTTTATAATATCCAGCTTTACATTTAGATCCATTTCAAGTTGAATCCATTTTGAGTTTATCTTTGTGTATGTTGTTAGGGAGTGTTCTAATCTCATTTTTTTATATGTAGCTGTCTAGTTTTCTCAACACCATTTGTTAACCAGACTGTTTTTCCTCCACTGTATAGTCTTGCCTCCTTTGTCACAAATTAATTGACCATAAGTGTGTGGGTTTATGTCTGGACTTTCTATCCTATTTCGTTGATCTTTATTTCCACTTTTGTGCCAGTACCATACTGTTTTTATTACTGTAGCTTTGTAGTATAGGCTGAAGTCTGGATCCTGATTCCTTTAGCTCTGTTATTCTTTCTAAAGATTGCTTTGGCTTTTTGGTGTCTTTTATCTCCATACAAATTTAAAGATTTTTTTCTAGTTCTGTGAAAGTTACCATTGATAATTTGATAGTGATTGCTTTGAATGTGTAGATAGCCATGGGTAATATAGTTTGACAGAACTGATTCTTCATCCAAGAACATGGTATACGTTTCCATCTTTTTGTGTCATCTTCCATTTCTTTTATCAGCGTCTTATAGTTGTGGGAGTATAGGCATCTTGTTTCCTTAGGTAGGTTTATCCCTAGTTATTTTATTCTTTTCGATGCAATGGTAAATAGAATTGTTTCTTTAATTTCTCCCTTTAATCTTTCATTGTTAGCATATAAAAGTGAAACAGATTTCTGTGTGTGAATTTTGTATCCTTCAACTTTACCATTAATTGATTAGCTCTAGTAGTTTTTTATTATCATCTTTAGGATTTTCTATATATAGCATCATCTGCAAACACTGCCAGTTTTACTTATTATTTTCCAATTTGTATTCCTTTTATTTCTTCTCTTACTTCTTTGGCTAAGACTTTCAAACCTTTGTTGAATAAAATAAAAGATGAGAGTGTACATCCTTTTCTTGTTCTTGATCTCAAAAGAAATGCTTTCATCTTTCACTGTTGAGTATTATGATAGCTATTTCTCAAACATGCTGATTCTTCTGTCTTTCTCCATTTTGTTTTTAATGCTGAAGTTTCTTAGGGCTTAAAACTCAGAACTTTTCTTTCTATTCTCATTTCCTTGGTGTTCTCTCCAAGTCTCATACATTTAATCTATATTCTAACTTCCAAAATTACATTTGTCATACTGGTCTTTGTCTTAGCCTCAGCTTTCAAGTTTATCTATTCAGCATCTCAAATCAAAATATATAAAAATGAACTCCTAATATCATTTTCACCTTCAGCTGTCCTCTTGAGGTCACGCTTTACTCATTTTATGGTAACTTCATCTTTCAAGGTGTTTAACACCAAAACTAATGTCATGTTTGAACTTTTTTTTATGTCCGATAAATTAGAAAATCCTCTTTCCTCACATTTAAAATGCATCTAGATCTGAGCACTTCTCACCATCTCAGTTACTACCTCTGAGTTTGTTCAACCATCAGCTCCTCTTTGCTGTGATCTTATAACTGTTGTTTCTACTCCTTCACCTGTTGCCCAACATCATCTTTTCAACAGAGCAGCAGGGCTGATATTTTTTTTAATCTGATCATTTTCCTGCTTTTAATCTTGCAATGGTTTACCATTCTGCTCATAGGAAAATCCAAAGTTCTGACAATAATTCACAAAACCATGCATGAGCTAGCCATTTAGTTGTTCCCTCATCACATTCACTACCAACCTTTTTGCTAAAGCCCTGTATTTAATCTAGACATGTTCAAGCAAAATGGATCTTATGCTTACCATTTTTCTGCCTAGAATGATGTGACCAATGTATTTGCCTGTCTGATCCTTTTATTCCATTTCTTTCTTGCTCAAATGTCACTTTCACTGCCCGGCTCCCAATTTAAATTGTATCCTACCTTTCCTACAGACAGTTCCAGATCCTTTTGTCTGCTCCACTTTTTACTTTGGCCATAGTACTTAGCTTATGCTTTGTTGAACTAATTTGATATCTGTATACTATGACAGTTTTGAAACAGACCTATATTTCTTAATTCATATGCTTTGCTTTTACTTAATGTCTTTCATAAATCTCATGACATCTATGAAAATTGTTAAAGAGTACAAATGTTTATCAAGCATTCATATTCTAAAGGGATATAGGTTCACAATAGGTCCACATTATCCAACTACTCTGGGATAATAGTAATACTTACCTAATAAATATTATTATGATGATTATGAGTTAAAATATGTAGCATGTTTAAAACAATGCTTTTCACTGTTAGTACTATCTAAAAATTTCCTGTTATTATTCTGTTTTTTTTTAATGTGGTTTTATTCCTGTAAAAATATGTACTAGTTCTCTGAGTCTTAATTAATCCTAAAGTCTGAACCTTCAGGGATCAGTCCATGCATCTCCTACTCAGCATCTTAGAGATTGAGGAGGGAAAAAAAATGTTTTCTACAATGAATTAACGAAGTGCAGTAAAGAAATTATTACATTTTGCTTTTGGAAAAATAACCTGAGGAACTATGTGTGGCACACAGGCTCAGTAATTGGTATGTGGGCTTAGTTACCCTGCAGCATGTGGGATCTTAGTTTCTCTGTTCCCTGACCATGGATTGAATCCTCCTCCCCTGCATAAGAAGGTCGATTCTCAACCAATGGACCACCAGGGAAGTCCCCTGAGTCTTTTAAGTTTTTCACAGTAGGATATCCAAGCTGTTTCTTTCATGCTGCTGAGAACATCCTCTGGTTGTTGCCTGGGAGCTCAGGTAGAGTTGTAGAATGCACTGCCCCTGCATGGATCCTCATGTATCTTTGGCTTTCCATTGCATGATCAGTTCAGTTCAGTCGCTCAGTCGTGTCCGACTCTTTGCAACCCCATGAATCGTAGCACGCCAGGCCTCCCTGTCCATCACCATCTCCCGGAGTGCACTCAGACACACGTCCATCGAGTCCATGATGCCATCCAGCCATCTCATCCTGGGTCGTCTCCTTCTCCTCCTTCCCCCAATCCCTCCCAGCATCAGAGTCTTTTCCAATGAGTCAACTCTTCACGTGAGGTGGCCAAAGTACTGGAGTTTCAGTTTTAGCATCATTCCTTCCAAAGAAATCCCAGGGCTGATCTCCTTCAGAATGGACTGGTTGAATCTCCTTGCAGTCCAAGGGACTCTCAAGAGTCTTCTCCAACACCACAGTTCAAAAGTATCAATTCTTCGTCGCTCAGCCTTCTTCACAGTCCAACTCTCACATCCATACATGACCACAGGAAAAACCATAGCCTTGACTAGACGGACCTTAGTCGGCAAAGTAATGTCTCTGCTTTTGAATATGCTATCTAGGTTGGTCATAACTTTTCTTCCAAGCATGATAGTTGGGTCTAATGTGTGTTTTAAGAGACAGAACATGAGAACAGCCTGGGCCCAGAAGGTGGAACTACATCATTTTCTTCATATTCAGTGAGTGGGTGAAAGGAGTCACACAATTGCCCATATTCAAGGGGATAGGTTTCTTCACTGTAAGAGTGTCAAATAATTCATAATATTTTAATTCACCATGCAATTTTTTATATGTATATTTTGTTTAGTCAAGGGAAAAAGAAGATTAAGATGGGTTTGACAGTTGTGGATGGAGCAGGGAGTAATCTCGTGATGTCTATTGTGGGGATCAGAGTGAAAGACCCTGGTTGTTAAGAAGATAAAGAGGGTTAGGTCGGTTCAAGGAAGGGAAGAAGGTGGAAGCTTTGAGATAACTTATTTATTTTGTGTTTTCTTTTCCTCCATTACTTGACCACTACATTATAGGTTTGGAGCAAATATAATGTTATGTGAAAAGTTAAGTTTGTGATGGGCTGTGTACAACATCCAACAGCTTGGTATTAAATCCTCATCCTCGCAATTACTAACTCATACTGAATACTGTAATATTTCAGTCTGTTTCCCATCTGTAAATAATATCTAACTATATTTGCATTTTATGATAGGCCCTACTCTTTCTAATTTCATATCTTAAATGAAAATCTCAGTAAATAAATTATGACAGGTAAATATATTTCTCCATAAAGTTTCACAATATAGAACTTGGCCCAGTAGCGGGTCTTCTGATTCCTAGGCTAGGTTATTGCCTATACATTGCCTTTATGCAGATTTTTAAAAAATTCATATAGTCTCTTTTAGTTTGCTAATTCACCAGCAAAATCTATGGCTTAAAGACATTGTCTCCAACCTAGTTCTTTAGATGATCAATATCAAGACTGAAGTTAAAGCCTTGTACTTGGCCTCTACTGACACTCTCCTGGCCTACACCACTGAAATTCACAAGGAGATGCTGTGCCTTTGGCAAAAGTTCTGCATGTATTTAAATATCAGGCAGCATGTTTTCTACTTTAAGGCAGTGTAATCAGGTTACCATAGAGCTGGAAGAAGAGGGCAGTCAGCATTAAATCACTGAAAGATTTCCAACTGACAGGCCTGTAATCCTGAGTGTAGTGTATTGCCATCTTGGATAAATGGCTAAATAAAATTTTATAATGGTTCTCATTTTCAACAGAAAGAGAAATTCATTGCAAATTATAAGCTCTTTCCTCACAGCTTCCACAGTTTATGAAAGTACTGGCAATAAGACATGGCAAAATAACAAGAAGAACAATTGGCAGAGAAGTTTTAATTAAATTAACATACCAATCTTCCAAAGCTTAATTATTTAAATCGCTAACAGCACACTATGGAGGTGACAAAGCAGCAAAACTAAGACCCTGAATAAAACAGAATTGTTTAACAGCAGTTATTCTGCCTCTTAAAATGCATTCTCAGTGAATATTTAAATAGAGATTCTAATTATTTGAGGAGGTCAATAGGTGACATTTTAGTAATCAATGCCTGGCCCTGTAAACTGACCTTGAGTTTATCCTAATTAAGTCAGTTATTTGACAGCTGCATGGAAGTACATAATGTTTATCGTTTTCTTCCAAAAGCAAAGCATTGGGTTGGCCAAAAAGTTCGTTCATATATTCCATAAAATTGAGTGGAAAACCCAAACAAACCTAGACCAACCAATACTTACTCTTTTTTTTTTTTTTTTTCCCCTTCCCTCTTTTCCCCCTCTTGCTTTGGGCTATGTTACAGTGGAGAAATCTTACAATCATAGGTAGGTGCAAGGGTCCCTTGTGTTTATTGTTGTTGTTCAGTCACTCAGTCATGTCTGACTCTTTTTGACCCCATGGACTGCAGCATGCCAGGCTTCCCTGCCCTTCACTCTCTCTTGGAGTTGCACAAACTCATGACCATTGAATTGGTGATGCTTTCAAACCATCTCATCCTCTTCTCCCCCCTTTCCTCCTGCCTTCAATCTTTCCCAGCATCAGGGTATTTTCTAATGAGTCAACTCTTTATATCAGGTGGGCAAAGGATGGAAGCTTCAGCTTCAGCATCTGTTCTTCCAATGGATATTTAAAGCTCATTTCCTTGAGGATTGACTGGATTGACTTCCTTGCTTTCCAAGGGACTCTCAAGAGTCTTCTCCAACTCCACCGTTAAAAACAATCAATTCTTTGGCATTCAACCTTCTTTATGGTCCAACTCTCACATTCATACATGACTACTAAAAGAATCACAGCTTTGACTATATGGACCATTGTCAGCAAAGTGATGTGTCTGCTTTTTAATATGCTGTCTAGGTTTGTCATAGCTTTTCTTCCAATGAAAAAAGCATCTTTCAATATCATGGCTGCATTTACCATCTGCAGTGATATTGTAACCCAAGAACATAAAGTTTGTCACTATTTCCATTGCCATGAAGTGATGGGACCTGAGGCCATGATCTTAGTTTTTTGAGTGTTGAATTTTAAGCCAGATTTTTCACTTTCCTCTTTCACTTTCATCAAGAGGCTCTTCAGTTCCTCTTTGCTTTCTGCCATTAGGGTGGTATTATCTGCATGTGTGAGGTTATTGATGTTTCTCCCGGTTTTCTTGATGTCTGCTTGAACTTCATCCAGCCCAGCATTTCGCATGACGTACTCTGCATATGAGTTAAATAAGCAGGATGACAATATACAGCGTTGATGTACTCCTTTTCCAATTTTGAACCAGTCATTTGTTCCATATCCTGCTCTAACTGTTGCTTCTTGACCTGTATAGAGGTTTTCAGAAGGCAAGTAAGGTAGTCTGGTATTCCCATCTGTTTCAGAATTTTCCACGGTTAATCCAGTGATCCACACAGTCAAATATAGATCCAAACAGTTAAATGTTTTAGTAAATCAATGAAGCAGTAGATGTTTTTCTGGAATCCTCTTGCTTTACTATGATCTGACAGATATTGGTAAATTGATCTCTGGTGTATGGGATGTTATTTAAAAATAATTTCTCCTTTTCCTATCTTTACCTATATATATTTCCTGACAGGGAAAAACAGGTTAAATAGAAAAGGTAAAGTAATGACTTTCAGGTTTATCCAATAATAATTCTGTTATTATTATATAACAAAATAAGTTATGTTCAAAATGATAGCTAATCAATAAACTAGAAAATAAACAGAAATGAACACCAACTACATGACAACCAGATCTGTTATCAACAGAAGAGTAGTCCATGCTATTATTTTCTTCATGACAAACATACTTCCTTTTCCTACCATCATTTTCAGTATTACTGCCTAAAGCTGGGCCTGTTTTTAATGCAATCTTTTCTCAGACATGTCGCAAAAATGGATGTTAGGCAAATGAACTAACTTTCCTGTAAAAGTTGGAAATAGTTTATTTCTATTCTTCTATTTTGATGGGCTTGGATCTTTAGATTTCTGATAGAATAACAAATAAAATTAAGACAGATGAAAACTCATGACTGACTATATAAGAATACAATAAGAAAAAGTAATTCTTCAGAAAAAAAGCTGAAAACAGTGATAAAAGTGAATGTGAATAACAAGACAACAATAATTATATTATGAACAAAAGCAAAGACAATTTTCTTTGTTTTTAAATTCCATGCCAAAATTTAAGATATTATTTGCAATTACTCTTTTCAAGAGTAAAATGGCAGCATACATTACTTAAAACAGACAAACCAAAATCTATACAAATGGCAAATAAGCACAGTAGGGTGTGGATGTTGCATACACACATCAAAATTCTAGTAACAATTTTCTCTAGGTTTTTGAGTTAAGACACTGATTTCCTTGATTTTCCAATACTTTTCCAACAAGTTTATAAAAATTTGGAATTCTAAATACTACCTTTATTTAAATATACATTTCTTAATTTTAGTAGGATATTTACACACCGCTATTTTACCAAAGTATTTGTTTCTTCTTATCTTCAATCTACTCACATCCTGGTAAAAGAATATACTCATCTCTGTGGGAAACTATTACTCATTTTTAGCTCACTCAGTTTGGATGGGCTTTCAAATGCTGACCCACACCAGCATTCTTGCCTAGAGAATTCCATGCACAGAAGAGTGGTGGCTACAGTCCATGGGGTTGCAAACAGTCCGACACAACTGAGAAACTAACACTTTCACCACATCCTCAGTTTCACAAGGGGGGGCAATTGTTTTTTCTAAAAGAATAAAATCATCCTATCCCTTTAACCACAGTTCATCCTGTTTTCATTAGTGTAAGAGAAAAAGACTAAGGACATCTACTGACTTTCCCTGCTAGACAAGAGGCTAAAGTGACATTACACTTGACATTGCTGTAGCTACCTTAGAACTAAGGGGGAAACGTGCTCAGAATATGATTGACACAACGAAAAGAACATAAACAAGCTAAGAGATGGAACACTGCCCAGGAATGGAGCGGCCTCACTGTTAATGGGATACTTGAACATATCCCTAAGTAAAACTAGGTAGAACTCCAAGTAGATACCTGAGAGAGGATGATTCCAGGCAGAGGAAGCAGAAAAACACTAGTGTAGGTGGGAATGGGCTTAATGCCAAATTTGGCCTAATGTCTAAATAATAAAGGTTGTGTGTACTCAGTTGTGTCCAACTCTTTGCGACCCTATGGACTGTAGCCTGGCAGACTCCTCTCTCCATGGGATTCTCCAGGCAAGAATTCTGGAGAGGGTTGCCATTTCCTTCTCCAAATAAAGGTTACTGTATATCTAAAATAGTGGAAAGATGATAAAATCAAAATCACGAGCAGGTGCAGGTAATATCAATGCTTGTAGGCCATCAGAAGATTTTTATTTTAGTCAAAAATGGGTCATGACTAGAAAATTTTGAGTAACAGAATGACATGATCCCATTTACATCTTCACCTTGATAGTCACAATCCTAAATGGAGAAGCATTCTGAGGTGGATTGGGGGGAGTTGCAAGGCAAACATGGATGCAGGAAGCCAGTTTGTAGGTCGGTGCAACTTTCCCATTGAGAGAAAGCATGCTGTTACTGAAATAAATAAAATATTCAAAATAAGACTTGGATTGTGAAGATTCTAGAAATGTGATGGCAATTATGAGGTCTTGTTTTATTTCCCCTGCTATTGCATTCAAACATTAGCTGCATTAATGTGCAAACACAGAGGTACTGTTTAGGAACTAATGAACACTTGATGTACTATAACCTGTGGGAGGTGCAAGATATTTAATAATAAAAAATTCCCTTCACTGTACTCTGATTACACTTGCAACATTTTGATTAAATTGCTTATATTAAATATGAGCTAGAAAATTGCTGATATAATATGAAACTTGAAAGTATGATCTAAAATGCATTTAACCTGCAGAAAATTAATGAAGCAATGACAATAAGATGGAATAATTTGGTATTTACATAGTTGCAAGTAGGCAGCTTCCAGACACTAAATTAGGAGAATTAGAACACTAAATGCTATTTTTAAAACAGATTCTCTAACATGGGAAATCTAAACAGTGTAAAGAAATTCAGATCAAATTATTTTTTAGAAACCACATAGCTACATGTTTATTGATACAGTGTCCCTCTAAAATTAACTTGTCAAATGCATGCTTATATATTTTTTGTTAGCTTGTAAACTTTATAAATTGTATCTCCAGAATGAAATCAAAACATATTTGTGTAGGTGTAATACTTAAAGAAAAATTTTAAGAAAATGTTTAGGAGATGCAGTGAAGTTAATATCCCTCTAGTAGACTAGGGGAATATTTGTTTTTAGGATTAAAAGAAAGATATCCTCCTCTAATCCAATTAAATCTCAGAAGAAGATGACTAGGGAATTTGTGCATTTCTGAACAAGGAAATTGCTCTTCTATACCTCCTTTCCCTTAAGAACAGCACCAGCTACAATGCATGTACATATGCTTTGTATAAAGTCAGTCATACCTCATGTCTTGACATCTCAGAACAGCAATCATTCTCATATCTATTCAGTTAACACTGATTACAGATCACAAAGATTCTCATGGCTAGGACCATATTGTTAATATAGGACTAAGCATTCTCGCTCTCAACTTTATGGAGGAATAAAAGAACTATCAGAACTTGTTAGTTTTAGCTTATACGTGTGTGTATATGTATATATACTGGGGCTTCCTTGATGGTTCAGAAGCTAAAGAATCTATTACCAGGGAAGTCCCAACATATATATAGGTGACTCAGATGGTAAAGATTTTGTCTGCAATACAGGAAACCCAGGTTTGATCCCTGGGTTGGGAAGATTCCCTGGAGAAGGAAATGGTTACCTATTTCAATATTCTTGCTTGGAGAATTCCATGGGCCGAGGAGCCTGACAGGCTACAGTCCTTGCGGTCACAAAGAGACAGACACAACTGCGACTAACAAACACACATACACACATATATATGAAATATGTATAGATTTTGTTTCATATATTATTTATACAGAGAGTGAGATGTAACTCACATAGCATAAAATTTACCTTTATAAAGTATAAAATTTAGTGATTTTTTTGTACATTCACAAAGTTCTGCAACCATCATCACTATCTAATTCTCCATTTTCAATACCCTAGAAGGAAACAATGCATCCACTAGAAATTTTTCTACATACCCCTCATCTACTAGGCAACTGGTAATTTACTATCCCTATAGATTTACCTATTTGGGACATTTTATATAAATGGAGTCCTACAAGGTCTGTTTTTTTGTGTCCAGTTTCTTTCACTTAACATGATGCTTTCAAGATTCATTCTTGCTGTAGCATCCGTTGATACTTCCTACATTTTTATGACTGAATAATATTATTATATTTTATTTATATATCCATTGGCAGATATTTGGATGTTTCCACCTTTTGGCTATTATGGAAAATACTGCAGTAAAAATCTATATACAAATTTTCATGTGAACATATGTGTTCAGTTTGGTTTTGGGGGGACAGGGGTGAACTTTATGGGAATTGCTGGACCATTAAGCTACTTTATCATAAACATTTTGAGGAATTTTCAAACTGATTTTCTAAATAACTGTGACATTTTATATTCTCACAAGCAACAAGTGAGGATTTCAATGTTTCCACATCCTTGCCAAAACTTTTTGCCAAATCTCATTGCAGCTTATATTTGCATTTCCCTAATATTGAGCATCTTTTATGTGCTTTTTGGCCATTTGTATATCTTCTTTGGAGACTGTTTAATCCAAGGGCTTTGTCCATTTTTTAATGACTATGTCAAGTGTTTAGCTAAACTCCTCCATGTTATTACTGCCTTGGTGTCCATTTTGTTTGGCCAAGAAACATGCAGTGACCTTAAACTGACATTAGCCCCATCATGCAAGCACATGCCCGAAACAGCAGTCTGCATTCCTTTTGTGATTTCCTGACAGCTCTTATGATCAGCAGTCTCTGTTGCCTTCTTCTACATTTCTTTTATGCTCCCTTAGATAAGGCTTCCATATAACTTAGCAAAACCTCGCTCTTTTGGCTCAAATTGACCATCCAGCCTTAGCCAAGGAACCCCAAAGTACTCTTTCCGTCAACCCTAATAAATACACGTGCCCCTGGTCCTTCCTCTCTCTCTGCACTCTGTCTTTATCTCCCCCTCAGGCCCCTCAAGATATGTCAGATACTTCTTCCAGGACTTGTGAGTAATACAATTCTCTATCTCAGTTTCTCCTGTGGTCTTTTGCTGAATCTTGGTTCATCCTCTGGTAGCCTCTGCTCCACTTAAAAAGGGCTAATTTAGCATGTCAAATTCATCATAGATTGTGAGTCTTATAGCCTCTGTCTGTCTTCATATCTAAAACAGTTTAATATAGACAGTATATAGAGGGACCATATTTTCTAATCCATTACTTCTTCCTTTTAATTGAAAATTTTATTACATTTATTATTTTTTTTAACTGGGGGTATAGCTGCTTTACAGTGTTGTACAGCAAACTCATTAGCTATCTGTACACATATATCACCTCCCTCCAACCCCACCCCATCTATCCAGGTCACCACAGAGCACTGAGCGGAGCTCCTTGCACTACAGAGCAGGTTCCCACTAGCTGTCTTACACAAGATGGTGCACATACATCAGTCTCAGTCTCCCATTCATCCTATCACCACCCCTTCCAACCCCACCCCTATGCCCACAAGTCCCTTCCCTATACCGGCATCTCTATACCTTCCTTGAAATAGGTTCATCTGTACCATTTTTCTTTCACATATATGCATTTAATATACAAAATTTGATTTTCTCTTTCTGATTTACTTCACTCTGTATAACAAACTCTAGGACCATTCACATTTCTACAAATGACCCAATTGCATTCCTTTTTATAGCTGAGTGATTTTCCACTGTATACATGTACCATAGCTTCTTTATCCATTCATCTGTCGAAGAACATTTAGGTTGCTTTCATGCTCTGGCTATGGCAAATAGTGCTGCAATGAACCCTGAGGTACATGCATCTTTTTGTGTTTTGCTTTTCTCAGGGCATATGCATAGTAGTGGGATTACTGGGTCATATGGCAGTTCTATTTTTACATGTTTAAGGAACCTCCATACAGTTCTCCATAGTGCCTGTATCAATTTGCACCCACCAACGGTGCAAGAGAGTTCTCATTTCTCCACACTCTTCTCTAGCATTTATTGTTTGCCGATTTTTTTTTTATTATGATGGTCATTCTGACTGGTGTGAGGTGATACTCCATCTCATTGTTGTTTTGCTCTGCATTTCTCTAATAATGTGTGATGTTGAACATCTTTTAATATGCCTCTTGACCATCTTTAGGTCTTTTTTCGAGAAATGTATGTTTACTCTTCCACCCATTTTATGATTGTTTATTGTTTTGATATTGAGTTCCGTGAGCTATTTATATATTTTGGAGATTAATCTCTTGTCAGTTGATCTGTTTGAAAATATTTTCTCCCATTCTGAGTGTTGTCTTTGTGTCTCACTTTTGGTGAGACAAGATAAAAATTGTCTCATTTTTGCAGTGTAAAATCCTTTAATTATGTCCCATTTGTTTATTTTTGTTTTTATTTTCATTAATCTAGGAGATGGGTCAAAAAGATCTTTCTGTGGTTTGTGTCAGAGTGTGCTTCCTATGTTTTCCTCTAAGTTTTATAGTGTTTGGTCTTACATTTAGGTCTTTAATCCATTTTTAGTTTATTTTTCTGTATGGTATTGGGAAGTATTCTAATTTCATTCTTTTGCATGTAGTTTTTAAATTAAGTACTGTTAAAAAAGGACCTTTGTTTTAACTATTTGATTACTCTATAGGCTGTAATTTTTTTCTTTCTCAATGTCTTCATCACTGTCTTTTTTTGAAGTTAAATTTTTGTTATGTAAAATGTTGATCCCTGTATTTTCCTTTTATGTAGGTACATATATATATATATATATGTTTGCATATATGTCTGTGCATGTGTGTGTATGTAGTATTTACCTGGAGAAATGCAATTAGCATTAAAATTGAAAACATAGCTTGAATTCTACCATCTAAATTGTAATAGTCTGCAAACATTTTATTCATATACATCTCCATTTCACCTTCTGTATTGTTATTCTTATAGATTGCATGCTATATATGTGTGAATAGTAATATAAATTTAATTATCTTGTATATATTTTTCTTTCAGTTATATATCAAATAAACAGGAGCTATAAACTAAATGTAAAATAACCCTGATATTTATATTTGTTATTTTCCAGTCTCTCAGTCATGTCTGACTCTTTGAGACCCCATGGACTGCAGCATGCAAGCCTCCTCTATCCTCCACTATATCCTAGAGTTTTCTCAGATTCCAGTCCATTGAGTCAGCAATGCTTTCTAACCATCTCATCATCTGCTGCCCCCTTCTCCTTTTGCCTTCAATCTTTCCCCAGCATCAGGGTCTTTTCCAATGAGTTGGCTCTTCACATCAAGTGGCCAAAATATTGGAACTTCAGCATCAGTCCTGCCAATGAATATTCAGGGTTGATTTCCTTCAGGATTGACTTGATCTTCTTTTAGTCCAAGGGACTCTCAAGAGTCTTCTCTAGCATCACAATTCAAAAGCATCAATTCTTTGGCACTCATTCTTCTTTATGATCCAACTATCACATGCGTACATGACTACTGAAAAAGCCATAGCTTTAACTATTCGGACCTTTGTCAGCAAAGTGTCTGTTTTTTAATATGCTGTCTAGGTTTGTCATAACTTTCCTTCCAAGGAACAGACGCCTTTTAATTTCATGACTGCAGTCAACATCCCCAGTGATTTTGGAGCCCAAGAAAATCTGTCATTTCTTCTACTTCTTCCCACTCTATTTGTCATGAAGTGATAGGACTGGATGCCATCATCTTAGTTTTTTGAATGCTGAGTTTCAAGTCAGCTTTTTTCATTCTCCTCTTTTACCTTCATCAAGAGGTTCTTTCATTACTCTTCTTTTACTGCTATTAAAGTCATATCATCTGCATATCTGAGGTTGGAGATATTTCTCCTGGCAATCTTGAGTCCAGCTTGTAATTCATCCAGCTCAGCATTCTGCATGATGTACTCTACATGTAAGTTAAATAAGCAAGGTGACAATATACAGCCTTGTCGTACTCCTTTCCCAGTTTTGAACTAGTCAGTTTTTTCCATGTTTTGTTCTAACTGTTGCTTCTTGAACTGCATACAGGTTTCTCAGGAGGCAGGTAAGGTGGTCTGGTATTCTTTTCTCTTTAAGAATTTTGCAATTTGTTGGAATCCACACAGCCAAAGGTTTTAGCATAGTCCTTGAAGCAGAAGTAAATATTTTTCTGGAATTCCCTTGCTTTCCTCATGATACAACAAATGTTGAGAATTTGATCTCTGATTCCTCTGCCTTTTCAAAATCCTGCTTGTGCATATAGAAGTTTTCAGTTCATGTACTACTGAAGCCTAGCTTGAAAGATTTTGACCATAACCTTGCTACCATGTGAAATAAGCACAACAGTATCATATTTTGAACATTCTTTGGCATTGCCTTTTGGGATTGATATGAAAACTGACCTTCTCCAGTCCTGTGGCCACTGCTAAATTTTACAAATTTGCTGATTTATAGTGTATATAAAAGGGTAATAGATTTCTAATGTATTAATTTTATATCCTGCAAAATTACCAAATTCAGCTATGAAATCTGCTAGATAGTGGTATCTTTAGGGTTTTTTTTTGTATAGTACTATGTCAGCTGAAAAAAATGACAGTTTTACTTACTTTTCTTCCAGTTTGGTTTCCTTTTATTTATTCTCATCTGATTGCTATGGCTACAACTTTCTAATATTATGTTGAATAAAAGTGGTGAGACTGGACATCCTTGTCTTGTCCCTGATTTCAGATGAAATACTTCCAGTTTTTCACCTTTGAATATTATGCAAGCTGTGGTCTTGAATATATGATCTTTATTATGTTGAAATACGTCCCTCTATTCCCACTTTCTGGTGAATTTTTACCATAAATGGATGTTTAATTTTATCAAAAAGCCTTTTCTTCATCTATTGAGATGATCATATGGCTTTTAATATTCAGGTTTTCAATGTGGTGTATCAAAGGTATTGATTTGCAAATACTGAAAATACTGTTTCTTGATGCAGCTAAATTAATTTTTATTTTGTTGATTGTGTTTTGTTGCTGTAAAAGAAATCATTATATAATTCAAGAACAAAAAGATTCAGCTGTATATTTTCTAAGGATTAGAAAATAGTTTAGTTCCTGTAACGTGGTCTTGGATTCATTTAGGGTTTTATTTTGTATATCATGTAAGGTAAAGATTCAATGTCAATATTTGTGTGTATATTTATACATAGGTATTGTGCTTAGTTACTTAGTCGTGCCCGACTCTTTGCAACCCCATGGACTGTAGCCAGCCAGGCTTCTCTGTCCACAGGGATCCTCCAAGCAAGAATACTGGAGTGGGTTGCCATGCCCTCCTCCAGGGAATCTTCCCAACCCAGGGATTGAACCCAGGTCTCCCACATTGTAGGTAGATTCTTTACTATCTGGGTCATCAGGGAAGCCCAAGAATACTGGAGTGGGTAGCCAATCCCTTCTTCAGGGGATCTTCTGACCCAGGATTTGAACTGGGGTCTTCTGTACTGTAGGCAGATTCTTTACCAGTTGAGCTACCAGGGAAGCCCCATATATTTACATTTAATTTTTACAAAATGTATATGTATGTATGCATATGGAAAAGACAATGGCAACCCACTCTGGTACTCTTGCCTGGAAAATTCCATGGACAGATGAGCCTGGTAGGCTGCAGTCCATGGGGTTGCTAAAAGTCAGACATGACTGAGTGACTTCACTTTCACTTTTCACTTTCATGCATTGGAGAAGGAAATGGCAACCCACTCCAGTGTTCTTGCCTGGAGAATCCCAGGGACGGGGGAGCCTGGTGGGCTGCCGTCTATGGGGTCTCACAGAGTCGGACACGACTGAAGCGACTTAGCAGCAGCAACAGCATGTATGCATATGAAATATAATTTTATTCCATTGTACTGTTGATCTATGAAGTCTTGATTTCTGTGACTTAAGTTTGAAAAATCAGAAAATGAGACTTCTAAATATTTTCGTTTGATTTTTAAATTTGTTTTTAAGTTTATTCTAACTATTATTCTGTGTTCTGCAATTCAATATTTTTGTATCAGAGTAGAAAATTCTACATAAAAGTCAACTGGAATACTTTTATTAGAGTTTGTGTTAACTCTGTAGATTAAGAGTTTTGCCATCTTAACAATGCTGTCTTATAAGCCATGAACATAATATGCTCTTGCATTCTCTGTAGTCTTTAATGTCTTTAACAATGTTTTGTTGTTTTCTGCATGAAAGGCATGTGCTACTTTTATTCAATTTATTTCTAAGTGTTTTTGATGCTATTATAGATGAAAATGTTAAATTAGTTTCATCTTCTTATAGTTTTTTGCCAGTTATATAAATGCAATTTATTTTTGTTTATTAATCTTATATTCTGAAGCTTTGATAAATTCACTTATTAGGTCCATTGTTTTTAGGATCCCTAGGATTTCCTATATACAATTTCTTTTTTTTTTAATTTTATTTTTTTACTTTACAATACTGTATTGGTTTTGCCATACATTGACATTAATCCACCACAGGTGTACATGAGTTCCTTCTATCCGGTTCTTTTTTATGATTTCTACTTTCAAATAGTTTATATTTAATAAACATTATTTGCTGTAGTATTTTAGATATCTTTCACGTTCTTTGAACATATTTAACTGATTTACTAACTTGTTCTAATAAGTTCAATGCCAATGGATGGTTTTTATTGACAGTTTACTTTCCTTTTATGGGTCACACTTTGTTTCTTATTATATTTTATGTTTGAAAAATACACTTGTTAAATAACATGGCAATTCTAGAAATCAGATGCTTCCTTCTCTAGCATTTGTTGTTGTTGCTGTTTGTCTAGTGAGTTTTCTAAATTAACTATGTAAAGAATATATTCTTGACATGATTTCATTGCCACATACATCTGCTTGGTTAGCTGATTGGGCAGCTAATGATTTTATAGAGATTCCCTTAAGTGCTGTGATTAACAAGTCTTTTATTTTTTGCCAAGGATTTTTGCATGTGAACTGTGGCTTGTCTACAACCCTCATCAAGCACTCAGAACTTCACTAGTAATATGTCAAGTCAATTCAAAGTCCTGTATGGGCATCTCATTTTCCCAGCTTTTCCATTTGTCTATTTGTTAGTCTACCATTTGTCCCAATTGTTACAAACTGTTTCAGACATCTGCAGTGTTAAACAACTACCACTGATTGTTTTCGACAAATGCCCACCAAGAAAATCTATCTAATAATTGGTGACCTCTGATTGAAGTCAAATAAGTACCAAGTTTTTAAGTACATCTTACAGGGAATTACCAGACAGGACAAATATGGACAATTGAGAATGAGGCTTTGAAACAGATCTCTTCCATTTGAAGCCTGAATGCTATTATGCTACTGCTTTTCACTGTAATTTTAGGTGGTTTTTTTCCTTTTTTTTTTTTTTTTTAATCTAGAACAGAGAGAGACAGTGATAGCGGGGGCAAATTAAAATGTTACAATGCTCAATGCTCTAGCGCATTCATCCCTAGGTTTCTTTACCGGGGGATCCTCAGCCAAGGTCTTCCTTAGGCACCTCCTTTATTGGGGGTGGGGGTTGGAGTGGGGCAGGACATACCTTGAAGACATGTTTCCTGAGTCTGACTCAATTCTCAGTACTTTTCTGCTTGTAGCCCTCTCTTTTCTTCATACCATCTTATCTCCCCAAACCCCCATACATCTGCAGGAAATTTTTGTTCAAGGATCCCTCCATAGTGGGAGAGTTCCTTCATGTCTCTACTGAGCCATCTGACCCTTAACTGGCAAACCATTTATTGGGGGAAAGCAAAATAGGGGTGCTATACTTTCCCCTGTTTAGATTCTTGCTTTTATCATGGCAGTAAGTGATGAAAGCCGTAATTCTCATTTTGGCTTTTAGTTTTTAATCAATTAGTCCAACATTTGGCAGCTCAGTTTTATTTCCATGTCAACTGTGTACCAAACAATACAATTCAGTGTATGCAGAGGTCTATAAATATCTCTAAATGGTATTCACATTAAATTAAGCATGAGTTAGTGCTGGTGTCTCTGACTCTAATCCATTATTACATGAATCATTTTTGCATCCTTCTCTATCTGTAAGTCCCAATTTGAAAAGTGAAAAAACTTACTTCTATCATCCTGCACCCAGGTACTTAATTCTTGAATGCTGGTATACATGTATTTTAGTATCAGAGTTATTAACCCATACCCGGTGAGAAATGACTATCAACTATATACAGTTCTTATGTGCAGTTTTCTTTCATCAGTCAGTTCAGTCGCTCAGTTGTGTCTGACTTTGTGACCGCATGGACTGAAGCATGCCAGGCTTCCCTGTCCATCACTAACTCCCAGAGCTTACTCAAACTCATATCCATAGAGTTGCTTATGCCATCCAACCATCTCATCTTCTGTTGTCCCCATCTCCTCCCACCTTCAATTTTTCATAGCGTCAGGGTCTTTTCAAATGAGTCAGTTTCTTGCATCAGGTGGCAAAGTATTGGAGTTTCAGCGTCAGCACCGATCCTTCCAATGAATATTCAGGACTGATTTCCTTTAAGATGGACTGGTTGGATCTCCTTGCACTCCAAAGTTCCCTCAAGAGTCTTCTCCAAAACCACAGTTCAAAAGCATCGATTCTTCAGTGCTCAGCTTTCTATATAGTCCAACTCTCAAATCCATACATGACTACTGGAAAAACCATAGCCTTGACTAGATGGACCTTTGTTGGCAAAGGAATGTCTCTGCTTTTTAATATGCTGCCTAGGTTGGTCATAACTTTTCTTCCAAGTAGCAACATGTCTTTTAATTTCATGGCTGCAGTCACCATCTGCAGTGATTTTTAATCCCAAGAAAATAGTGTGTCCCTCTTTCCATTGTTTCTCCATCTATTTGCCATGAAGTGATGGGACCAGATGCCATGATCTTAGTTTTCTGAATGTTGATTTTAAGTCAACTTTTTCACTCTCCTCTTTCGCTTTCATCAAGAGGCTCTTTAGTTCTTCTTCCCTTTCTATCATAAGGGTTGTGCCATCTGCATATCTTAGGTTATTGATATTTCCCCCAGCAATCTTGATTCCAGGTTGAGCTTCATCCTGCCTGGCATTTAGCATGATGTACTCTGCATATAAGTTAAATAAGCAAGGTGACAATATGCATTCTTGATGTTCTCCTTTCCTGATATGGAACCAGTCTGTTGGTCCATGTCCAGTTATAACTGTTGCTTCTTGACCTGCATACAGATTTCTCAAGAGGCAGGTCAGGTAGACTGGTATTCCCATCTCTTGATGAATTTTCCACAATTTGTTGTGCTCCACACAATCAAAGGCTTCGGCATAGTCAATAAAGCAGTAGATGTTTTTCTAGGACTCTTGCTTTTTCGATGATCTAACGGATGTTGGCAATTTGATCTCTGGTTCCTCTGCCTCTTCTAAATACAGCTTGAATGTTTGGAAGTTCACGGTTTATGTAATGTTGAAGCCTGACTTGGAGAATTTTCTTTACCTGTAGTCTTATAGATTACACTCATATCCAAAGTTACCTGGATTGCCAATCTCTTGTACACTTTCCAGTGAAACTGTTTAATGTGTAATACCATTATTATTTTACATTCTGCATTCTATCCTGGAATCCCCTGATCTTCTAAAGAACTTTTAACATTTTCTCATACCATAAAGTTCAATGTTTATGCTCTAAAATTCTGAGTATTGACAATTTGTTCATGTAACCACCATTGCTATTTCATATGCAGTCTCACCATAGTAAAATTCTGTTTCACATATTCAACCTATCCCCACCTACTCATGGATCCCTTAAATCCACTGATCTGTTTACCATCTTTATAATTTTACTTTTTCCAGAATATCATGTAATTGGGATAATAAATAGTCCTCATTATTCCACATGCTTACCAGTAACTGGTATTGCTATTAATAGTTTTTGGATTTTGGCAATTGTTATAGGTATGTATATGTGTTGTATTATTGCTCTGTTTTGCAAATCCCTAATGAGAAATACTTTTGAGCATAATTTTATGTGATTATCACTGAAAATCTTTGTTGGGGAGCATCTATAAACATATTTTTGCGTGTTATAACTGAATTGTTTTGGTTTCTTACTGATGAATTTTAAGAGTTCTTTGTATATAGATACAAATTCTCTATCAGATG
The DNA here is from genome assembly GCF_023091745.1 of Budorcas taxicolor. Classification (NCBI taxonomy): domain Eukaryota; kingdom Metazoa; phylum Chordata; class Mammalia; order Artiodactyla; family Bovidae; genus Budorcas; species Budorcas taxicolor. Next base: position 47,362,997 of record NC_068929.1, on the reverse strand, counting down.
TGTTCTGCAAGCGTTTTCTCTCAATATGTGGCTAATCTTTCAATCCTCTTAATAGTACGTTTGCAAAGTAGGGATTAAAAAAAAAAATTATTTATTCATTTTTGGTTGTGCTAGGTCTCTGTTGTGTTTGTCCAGGCTGTTTTTCTAGTTGCAGCAAGCAGGGGCTACTCTTCATTGCAGTGTGGTGGCTTTTCTTATTGGGGAGCACAGGCTCTAGGTGTATGGGCTGAAGTCACTGTGGGATACAGGCTCAGTAGCTGTGGTTTGTGGGCCCTAGAGCAGTGGCTCAGTAGTTGTGGCACCTGAATTTAACTGCTTCATGGCACGTGGAATCTTTGTGGACCAGGGATCAAACCCTTGTTCCCTGTACTGGGAGATGGTTCTTATCCACTGCCCTACCAGGGAAGTTCTGCACAGTAGTAGATTTTAAATTAATAAACTAAAACTTACTCATTTTTCCATGTTTTATAATTTTGGTGTTTCATTTAAAAACTTATTTTAAAGAAACAATGTCTCATATATATTTCTATTTATTTTTTCTAGAAATTTTATAGTTCTGCATTTTACTTTTGGGTCTATGGTTCATCTGGAGTTTATTTTCATAAATGACATAAAATCTGTTTTTAAATTTAGTTATTTTTATGGACATCCAATTTTTTTAGCATTACTTGCTGAAAAAAAGGCTATACTTCTGCCATGAAATTGCCTTTGCTACTTTGCAAAGATTAGTTCCCTGTATTTGTGTCTGTTGCATGGTTCTATATGTCAATTCATTTGTTGGTTACTGTAGTTTTATAATAACTCCTGAAACTGGAAATTGTGAGAACTCTAAATTTGTTCTTCTTGAGTATCATGTTGACACCTCTATACCTTTTGCTTTTTAGTGTCAATTTTGAACTAATTCTGTCTACATATAATAACTACTGGCCTATTCAGATTATCTATTTCTCCTTTTGTATTAGTAATTCCATTTCATTTTCTTAATTTTGATATAGGTAATCTGCTGTCTAACTCCCTATATCCTCAATCTCACCCTGTCTAGAGGTTACTATTAATTTTACTGAACTTTTTGAAGAGCTAATTTTTGGTTACCTTGATTTATTCTTTTAGTTTCATTAATTTCTCCTTTAATTTTTATTTCTTTTCTTATACTTGATTTAGACTTAAATTTCTGTTCTTTGCCTAGCTTCCTAAGTTAATCAATTAGGTTTTTAATTTAGCTCTTCCTTGTTTTCTAATATATGTACTTAATGCAAATTTTTCCATCTTTGACCACTTTTGCTACATCCCATAATTTTGATGTGCTATTTTCATTGTAATTTAGTTCACATTTAAAAAAAAATTTTGAGATTTCTACTTTGAAGTGTCAAGGTTTATTTAGACATGCTTTAAATTCGCTTTTAGTGGAGGTATAGCAGATTATTCAAAAGCAGAGACATTACTTTGCCAACTAAGGTCCGTCTAGTCAGGGCTATGGTTTTTCCTGTGGTCATGTATGGATGTGAGACTTGGACTGTGAAGAAGGCTGAGTGCCAAAGAATTGATGCGTTTGAACTGTGGTGTTGGAGAAGACTCTTGAGAATCCCTTGGACTGCAAGGAGATCTAACCAGTTCGTTCTGAAGGAGATCTACCCTGGGATTTCTTTGGAAGGAATGATGCTAAAGCTGAAACTCCAGTACTTTGGGCACCTCATGCGAAGAGTTGACTCATTGGAAAAGACTCTGATGCTGGGAGGGATTGGAGGCAGGAGGAGAAGGGGACGGCCCAGGATGAGATGGCTGGATGGCATCACAGACTCAATGGATGTGAGTCTGAGTGAACTCTGGGAGATGGTGATGGACAGGGAGGCCTGGCGTTCTGCGATTCATGGGGTCGCAAAGAGTTGGACACGACTGAGCAACTGAACTGAACTGAATTGAACTGAACTGATAGCAGATTATTCTGTCTCTCCTGTATCTCCTTTATTACATTGATATCATTCATTTCACATATTCTTATGATATAACCCCCTAAAATACTGATTATTGTTCAGGCTTTCAGTCCTGTCCAACTCTTTGCAACCCTATGGACTTCAGCATACCAGGGTTCCCTGTCCTACACCATCTCCCACAGCTTGCATAAACTCATGTCCATTGTGTTGGTTATGCCATCCAAACATCTTATCTTCTGTCATCTCCTTCTCCTGCCTTCAATCTTTCCAAGCATCAGGGTCTTTTCTAATGAGTCAGCTCTTCACATCAGATGGTCAAAATATTGGAACTTCAGTTTCAGCATCAGTCTTTCCAGTGAATATTCAGGGTTGAATTCCTTTAATATTGACTGATTTGATATCCTTGCAGTCCAAGGAACTCTCAAGAGTCTTCTCCAAAACCACAGTTCAAAAGCATCTATTCTTTTGTGCGCAGCCGAAGAATACATGGTTATTATATTATACCAATACATGATTGTTATAATTACATTAGAAAGTTATCATGATAAAAATTCATTTCCTCTTCATTTCCCTTGTACACTATTCCTTTGCAATGTAGACTTGAGTTTGACCCAGTTATTCTTATCCCTTGAGAATTTTTAAAGATATTTCTTCCATCCAAGTCTACTTGCCAATAAATTTCTTCAGTAATTTATTTTCTTATGCTATTGTCTAATAAAGTATTTCTCCTTCAATAATGAATGATAATTTTACTGTTTATAGAATTCTAGGTTTAAGGCAATGGCACCCCACTCCAGTACTCTTGCCTGGAAAATCCCATGGATGGAGAAGCCTGGTAGGCTGCAGTCCATGGGGTTGCTAAGAGTCGGACACAACTAAGCGACTTCACTTTCACGCATTGAAGAAGGAAATGGCAACCCACTCCAGTGTTCTTGCCTGGAGAATCCCAGGGATGGGAGAGCCTGGTGAGCTGCTATCTATGGGGTCGCATAGAGTTGGACACGACTGACCGACTTAGCAGCAGGTTTTTTTGTTCAACTTGTATATTTCTTTTTTTTTTAATTTTTACTTTATTTTACAATACTATATTGGTTTTGCCATACATTGACATGAATCCACCACGGGTGTATACAAGCTCCCAATCCTGAATCCCCCTCCCACCTCCCACCCCGTATCATCTCTCTGGATCATCCCCATGCACCAGCCCCAAGCATCCTGTATCCTGTATTGAACATAGACTGGCACTTCGTTTCTTACATGATAGTATACATGTTTCAATGCCATTCTCCCAAATCATCCCACCCTCTCCCTCTCCCTCAGAGTCCAAAAGTCCGTTCTATACATCTGTGTCTCTTTTGCTATCTCGCATCCAGGGTCATCATTACCATCTTTCTAAATTATGTATATATGTATATTTCATTTCATTTTCTTTCAATAGCTTGTTTTAGGGGAAGTCCCATATGTTTCTTACCCATGTCACTCTAAATGTATTTATTTTCTCTCATTTCTTTCAGGATCTTTTTACATTAGGTCTCCTACACTTTTAATATGATAATAGTAGATGTACTTTATTTTTACTGTTAATTCTGATCCTGTTTTTTGTTCTGAAGTTCACTGTCTCACTGCCCTTGCTTTTGTAATATTCTCAATCAGCATTAATTCAAGTAATTCTATGTTCTTTTTTCTTCTTATAGCATACCAATTATGATATGCTGTACATCTTTGAAATTGTTGACTTTTTTGGACAAGAGTATTCTTTTATTTAATTTTTTTCTATTTGAGTTTCAGTTGGGAAGTTTCTGCTGAACTTGCTGACTGATTATTTCTTTTAAACTATGCCCATTCTACCAATGGGGACTTCCCAGGACTTACTTCTCAGATAGTAAGAATGCCCTGGCAATGTGGAGAACCCAGGTTTGATTCCTGGGTCAGGAAGATCCCCTGGAAAAGGGAACAGTTACCCACTCCAGTATTGTTGCCTGGAGAATCCCATGGATAGCGGAGCCTGGCAGGCTACAGTCCATGGCGTTGCAAACAGTTGAACACAACTGAATGACTAACACTTTCACTTTCACTCCATCCATCCGGAGTCCTTCAAAGTCATGGATATGATACATAGTTTTTTATTTCTAACATTTAGTTTTGATTCATTTATTAGCATTTTCATGGCTCTGTTTATAGTATGCATCTGTTCTTTCATTTGATCTACTTTTTCATTAGAACCTTAGACTCATTGTATGTGTGCTGAGTCACTTCAGCCATGTCTGACTCTTTATGACCCCATGGACTGTACCCCACTAGGTTCCTCTGTCTATGAAATTGTTCAGGCGAGAATACTGGAGTGAGTTGCCATTTCCTTCTCCAGGGAATCTTCCTGACCCAGGGATCAAACCCGGGTCTCCTGCATTGCAGGCAGACTCTTTACTGTCTGTGAGCCACCAGAGAAGCCTTAAACTCATTAATTACCATCAATTTACCTATCTGATAATTTCAACATCTATATCATGTGTAAGTCTGGTCCTTACACTTGCTTCTCCTAGGAGACTAATTTTGCTGGAACTTTAGAATGTCTTTCAGCTTTTTAACTGAAAAATAAGCATACATCAAGCAATAGGAACTGAGTTACATAAGCCACTAAATTAAGGATTTATTCCTTAAGTAAGGAATTAATTACCTGTTAATTCAGGTAGAATTTGGACTCTTTCATGTTTTCTGTAACTAAAGGTTCCAAGGCCTTTATTTTGTGTCCTTGTTTTAATCTTAGTTTTGGGCTTTGGACGTGAGTCTAAGTGAACTCCAGGAGCTGGTAATGGACAGGGAGGCCTGGCGTGCTGCAATTCATGGGGTCACAAAGAGTCGGACACAACTGAGCAACTGAACTGAGTCACTCCTCCTCAATGTGTCTGCATCTCAGGATGTTTCATCTATAATGCAGTGTTACTGTACTACAGCAATGTTGATGTGGTGGTATGATATGAGGGAAGAAACAGATTATATAATCTTACAATTAAGTCTCAGTATTTCCAAAGGCCTGTGTTTCTGAGCTGTGACTTTCACAAGTGTTTCTTATATAAGGAAAAAAAAAGTGGGATTTTTTTTCTCTTCCCTCTTATGTGAGAAAAGTAAATGGAGCTGGTTTGGGACACACTTCCCCAGGTGAAGTAAGACTATAGTAGTCTTTTCTTATAGATTATCTCCTTGTTATAGAGAGTTTTCTGTGTATATGTCAAAATGCTTGGTGCTGTGAAACTTAATGAAAAAAATATTCTATTGTTTTAAGCCATCATATTTTCAATGATTTGTTACAGCAGCCTTAAGGATTTAATATGGTTACTTTTCCCAGTCCTAATATAAGGAGGGAATTTTTCTTGACTCTTTAGTGTGAGAATTTGCATGTACATCTATAGGTAAAACCCCCCAAATTGGAGGTTCCCTTAAGACTTTAGCACCCAGGACTTTCTCACTGACACTAATTCCATACTCAGTCTCCTAAAATGTCCTATTCCCTGGTAGCTCAGACAGTAAAGGATCTGACTGCAATACAGGAGACCTGGGTTCGATCCCTGGGTTGGGAAGATCCCCTGACTAAGGGAATGGCAACCCACTCTAGTACTCCTGCTTGGAGAATTCTATGGACAGAGGAGCCTGGCAGGCTATAGTCGGTGGGGTCACAAAGAATCAGATATGACTGAGCAGCTAACACACACACACACGGCATTTTATGGCTCCTATAACTTTTTTCTCCAGATAAGTAGATCTATGCAGTGACTATGTGGGTCCACCTGTGTTTCTAGACTTTGGAGTTGTGATCTGCCCTGTATGCTTTGTTTCACATTAAATCCAAAAAGATACACATTGGTTTTCAAGGTTTTTGTTTTTGCTGTGAGATTCAAAGTTTGACATCAATATTTTTTTTTGCATTAGGGCTGAAACCAGAAGTTCTGTTAAATATATACATTCTAAATTGTAAATGAATAAGTAATGAGATAAAAGCAAAAATGGTAACATTTATGAATTCAATCTAAAGTAAAACAAATGGAGCTGAGAAATGATTTTGTGAAAATTGTTAAATCATACTTTATGGTTGCTTCCTTATTTAATTTACAAGTTTTATCAAATTTCAGCCCAGTGAATTGCTTTCTTTTTTGCCATTTGATAAAGTTATCTATTACTTGATTTTAAAACTGATAGTTTTAAATTTCTTCTGAAATTGTTTTGTAACTTTATTGATATTATTGAGCTATCTTAGCTGATACTGTATAATTAAAATATGGGTTTGCACTCTTTAAGCATCTTATTTGTGATTGCACTGTGTGATGCTCTTCTAGAACTGAAGAACATGAGCATCTAAATATTTGTGAATTTCAAGTGTGTTTTATTTCTACAAATTGAATATAATTAAAAATAATTAAGAAATGGGATGAATATATCTTCAATAAGCTTGCTTTTATTTTTATATTTATCTTTCACAATCATAATTATTACTGAGATGTAATTTATTAGCAAAATACTGAACACATTTCATTTGTAATCTTCTTTAATATTAGTCAAAATGTATTTTAAACTGCATTTAGTAGAACCTTTTCTATTTTAATTATCAAATTAATTTTAATATTTCATATTATTTTGATACATACTTTTATATCACTGGTAATGTTACTCTTTCCACAAGTAAAAACAGTGGAAAAAATCATTCTACTTTCACTGCTAAGTTATGAAGATTTGTTTCACCAAACTATAAAATGTTTTACTCAACCAACCAGTGTGGTATCTTTCAGGTAACACTCTGACAAGTATATTCATATGTTAAAACTCAATAAAGTGTGCAATTCATGTCTTTACAGATTGTTGCATGGTAATTGTACCCCAAACAAACAATTTCTGTATTTTTTTTAACTTTGTTCTAGTGGCAGGAAATTTTCTAGGAGTTAGTGTTGCAAAGAGCAGTGAGATACTTGTCAGCTTGAGAAGTAGAGAAGTAGATACACTAGAGAAGTAGATACATTTATTAATAGATCTTTAATATATTTAGTGCAATGAATGACAATGCAAGGGGCAAAGTGAGAAGTACTATGGAGATGCACTTATCTTTGTGACTACTAGAGAAGGCTCAAAGAGGACATTCAATGACAGATGAAACCAGGGGGATGAACAGTGGATTATTTTTCTAGAGCTACCGTAACAGTTTGCCACAAACTAGATGGCTTCAAACAACACAAGTTTGTCCTCTTACAGTTCTGGAGGCTACAAATCTGAAATGAAAGTGTCAGCAGCACTGTTTTCTTTCTTAAGTTTCCCGATAAGAATCCATCTTTGCCTCTTCTTAGCTTCTGGTAGTTTGCTTAAAGTCCTTGGCATTTCCTAACTCATAGCTACATCATTAGAATTTCTGCCTCAGTCTTCACATGATCAATCTTCCCTTTATATGATTCTGTTCTTCTCATTCACCTAACCTTTTCTTCTATCTTACAAATGTACTAGTCATTGGATAGATGACTAATAAAATTCCCGTCTCTCTTATCATGTATGACCTCATCATAACTTGATTATACCTGTAAGATTCTATTTCCAAATAATGCCACATTTGCACTTTGAGATGATCTGAATTTTGGTGGTGATTATTCAACTCTGCCCTCTCCAAATTTTCATTATTTCTGAATATGAAATATATTCATAGTATTCCATCATCACCATATCTTAATGCCTTCCAGTATCATCTCTCAGTGCAAAATATCATCTCAATATAATTAACTCAAAAAGTCTCAAATCATGTATCTTCTAAATAATTTAAGTCAGATATGAGTGAAGTTCTGTTATGATTCATTATGGGGAAAAATTGCTTTCTACTCATGGACCTGCCAACCTAAAAATAAAAATTATCTGCTTTCAAAATACACTGTGAGATATGTATCGGGTATATATTCCTACCTTAAGAGGGGTAAAAAGAAAGGAAAAAAAGTAAAAGGTCTGAAGCAGAGTCCAAAGCTCAATAGAGCAATTTCTGTTTAAGTGTCATGACCAGAGAGACTAAGCTTCTGTGGCTCAATGCTCAGGCTTCTCACCCCACTGGGGCAGTTGGCCCACCCTCTTGACCCTAGCCAGTGGTAGCTCTACCTACTCAAATATTTTCATAAAAATTAAATTTGTTCTAGATTTGCTATAATACTGATTCCTTATTTCCATTTTATATGCTAGGTATTGGCAATAGTAACTCTAAGACCCATGCAAGAATATTCCATCTTTCTAAAATTGCTTATTTCACTTTTACTAGTTTTATTTCAGGAACAGTTATTCTATTCACATTTTGTAATTACTTTCTCCTTTTCTGAGTTAAGGTCTGTGCTACAAAATTTTGTTATGTGCATTATAGGAGAAAAACATTCTATTGTAAAATAGATGTGGAAAATGTAAAATATAAAAACTAATCTACCTTGTCTTCCCTCAGCCTTTGTGTATGGTAAACAACAAATTAGTTTTACAAGAAGCATCTTCTTTATTAAGCTACTTTAAAAAATCACATACATCACTGCTTTGTGAGATATTTTTGATTACTTTTGCTTCCAACATGATTCTATCTGGTTTACACTAACATACTTAACATAAAATGGAAAATATCAGATTATGATTGTTAAGTAGTACATTTTTCTTTCTGCAAAATTGTAATCACTAAAAGTTTTATCCAAAATTAAATTTTCATTATACAAAATCCTATTTTTACTAAATATACAATGCATACTGACTTATAAATAAATAATTTATTATGTGCTAAGTATTGTTAAAATTTAAAAAAGACCAAATTTGAAAATTGCCTGAGCAGACAAAACTAGTTTAGCCACACAAAGCTTAATTACTAACAACCCATTTCTCGTTTATGCATCTGCAAATTATAAGCAAGACATAACTGTTTCTCAAACTTGATAAGTAGTAACAACTAACCAATTCCCTATCACTTAAGAAATTCTAATATCATAACCAATCACTGAAGAACAGACAGGCACAACCTTCTCACTATTTAAACTACTTAATAACAATATGACTCTCAACCTCATTATATGTCTTGCTTTGAGTGTGCCTGGTTTGCAAACTATCATTTTGGCATATGCACAACAAACTTTTATTAATTACTACTTCAATGATTCATTGGTTTTACTTCTGTTATCTCTGAGTTTTTGACAATATACCTACAAATTATTTTAATTCTCATAGGATCATTTCAATGGGTCAAACAAGGGAGTGTGGAGTTGTTACTCCATAATCAGCTTGTTATTGTTACTTTTAATTGCTTTAAGATAAGACCCATTAACAATACTACTAAATTGGGGGTTTGGCATGGAGATATTAAAAAAGATCTATATTGAATAATAATATCCCTAAAGTACAGAAACAAAACCTTTTTTATAAAGTTAAAATAAATTATTGACTAGTATGTTAAAATAGTGAATTAATTTCTTAATTTCCTTAATTTCTTTCTGACCTTTCCTTTTTAGTGTAAAGGTATGCAAGAGATTTCTGTGTACTAATTTTGTATCCTGCAACTTAAATTCATTGCTGAGCTCTAGTGATTTTCTAGGAGGAGTATCATGTCATCTGTAAACAGTGACAGTTTTACTTATTTTTTCATTTGAATTTCTTTTTCTTTTCTGATTCCCAAGACTAGGACTTCCAAAACTATGCTGGGAATGGGTGGGAATGGACATCCTTGTCTTGTCCCTGATCTTAGAGCAAAAGTTTTCAGCTTTTCACCATTAATAGTGTTTGTTGTGGGTTTGACATAGATGAATTTATTATGTTGTGGTATGTTCCCATCTACCATTTTGGAGAATTTGACCCCTTTTTGGAGAATTTTTATAAGTAGGTTTTGAATTTTGTCAAAAGCTTTTTGTGTGCCCATTGAGATGATCTATATTTTTATTCTAGTTTGCTAATGTGGCATTCACAATTGATTTTGTGTATATTAAAGAGCCCTTGCAGCCTGGGGATAAATTCCACTTGATCATGGTGTATGATTTTTTTTAATATGTTGTTGGATTCTGTATGCTAATATTCTGTTGAGGATTTTTTTAGTTTTTTTTAATTGAAGGATAATTTCTTTACAGAATTGTTTTCTGTCAAACCTCAACATGAATCAGCCATAGATATACATATACTCCCTCCCTTTTGAAACTCCCTTTCATCTCCCACCCTATCCCACCCCTAGATTGATACAGAGCCCCTGTTTAAGTTTCCTGAGCCATACAGCAAATTCCCATTGGATATCTATATTACATATGGTAATGTAAGTTTCCATGTTACTCTTTCCATACATCTTACCCTCTCCTCCACTCTCCTCATATCCATAAATCTACTCTCTCTGTTTCTCCATTGCTGTCCTGTAAATAAATTTTCAGTACCATTTATCTAGATTCCATTCATAGTATTAGAATATGATATTTATCTTTCTCTTTCTGACTCACTTCACTCTGTATAATGGGTTCTAGTTTCATCCACCTCATTGGAACTGACTCAAAGGTGTTCCTCTTTATGGCTGAGTAATATTCCATCATGTATATGTACCACAATTTCTTTGTCCATTAATCTGTCAATGGACATCTAGATTGCTTCCATGTTCTAGCTGTTGTAAATAGAGCTGCAGTAAACAATGGGATACATGTGTCTCTTTCAATGTTGGCTTCCTCAGGGCATATGCCTAGAGTGGGATTGCTGGGTCTTTTGGTGGTTTTATTCTTAGTTTTTTAAGGAATCTCCACACTGTCTTCCATAGTGACTGTATCAATTTACATTTCCAACAACAGTGCAAGAGCATTCCCTTTTCTTCACACTCTCTCCAGCATTTATTTTTTGTAAACTTTTTGTTGATGGCCATTCTGGCCACTGTGAGGTGATATTTCACTGTAGTTTTTTGTTTGTTTTTTTTTTTAATTAATTTACTTTTTATTGAAGGATAATTGTTTTACATCATTGTAGTTTTGATTTGCATTTCTCTAATAATGAGGGACATTGAGCATCTTTTCATGTGTTTGTTAGCCATCTATATGTCTTCTTTGGAGAAATGTCTGTTTAAGTCTTTTTCCCACTTTTTAATTCGGTTATTTGTTTTTCTGTCATTGAGTTGTATGAGCTGCTTGTATATTTTGGAAATTAATCCTTTGTCAGTTGTTTCATTTGCTATTATTTTCTCCCATTCTGAGGGTTGTCTTTTCACCTTGCTTATAGTTTCCTTTGCTGTGCAAAGCTTTTCAGTTTAATCAGGTCCCACTTGTTTACTTTTGTTTTTATTTCCATTACTCTAGGAAGTGGGTCATAGAGGATCTTGTTTTGATTTATGTCGTGTGTTCAGCCTATGTTTTCCTCTAAGAGTTTTATAGTTTCTGGTCTTACATTTAGGTTTTTAATCCATTTTGAGTTTATCTTTGTGTATGGTGTTAGGAAGTGCTCTAATTTCATTCTTCTATGTGTAGTTGTCCAGTTCTCCCAGCACCATTTATCAAAGAGGCTCTCTTTGCCCCACTGTATATTCTTGCCTCCTTTGTCAAAAAGAAGGTACTCATAGGTACATGGGTTTATTTCTGGGCTTTCTGTCTGGTTTCATTGGTCTATATTTCTGTTTTTATGTCAATACCATACTGTCTTGATGACTTTAGCTTTGTAGTATAATCTGAAGTCAGGAAGGTTGATTCCTCCAGCTCTATTCTTCTTTCTCAAGACTGCTTTGGCTAGTCAGGGTCTTTTGTGTTTCTTTATGAAGTGTGAAATTTTTGCTCTAGTTCTGTGAAAAATGCCATTGGTAATTTGATAGGGATCACATTGAATCTGTAGATTGCATTTGGTAGTATAGTCATTTTCACAATATTGATTTTTCCTACCCAGGAAGATGGAATATCTCTCCATCTGTTTCTGTCATCTTTGATTTCTTTCACTAGTGTCTTATAATTTTCTGTGTAAAGTTCTTTTGTCTCCTTAGGTAATTTTATTCCTAGATACTTAATTCTTTTTGTTGCTTTGGCGTATGGGATTGATTCCTTAATTTATCTTTCTGATTTTTCATTGTTAATATATAGAAATGCAGGTGATTTCTGTGTATTGATTTTGTATCCTGCAACTTTGCTTAATTCACTGATTAGCTCTAGTAATTTTCTGATACTATCTTTATGGTTTTCTATGTACAGTATCATGTCATCTGCAAACAAACAGTAAGAGCTTTACTACTTCTTTTCTGATCCAGATTCATTTTATTTCTTTTCCTTCTCTGAATGCAGTAGCTAGGACTTCCAGAACTATTTTGAATAATATTGGCAAAAGTAAACACCCTTGTCTTATTCCTGATCTTAGGGGGGATGTTTTCAGTTTTTTAACATTAAGAATGTTTTCTGTAGGCTTATCATATATGGCCTTTAGTCTATTGAGGTAGGTTCCTTCTGTGCACATTTTTTGAAGAGTTTTAATCATAAATGGGTGCTGAATTTTGTCAAGGGCTTTTTTTGCATCTGTTGAGATTATCATGCTTTTTTATCTTTCAATTTTTAATATAGCATATCACATTGATTGATCTGTGTATATTAAAGAATCCTTGCATTCCTGGAATAAACCCAACTTGATCATGCTTTATGAGCTTTGTGATGTGTTGCTGAATCTTTTTGCTAAAATTTTGTTGAGGATTTTTGCATCTGTGTTCATCAGTGACATTGGCCTGTAGTTTTCCTTTTTTGTGTGTTGTCTTTCTCTGGTTTTGGTATCAGGGTGATAGTGGCCTTGTAGAATGAATCTTGAAGTGTTCCTTACTCTGAAATTTTCTGAAAGAGTTTTAGAAGAATAGACTTTATCTCTTCCCTAAATGTTTGATATAATTCTCCTGTGAAGCCATCTAGTCTTAGACTTGTTTGGGGGGAGATTTTTGATCACAGCTTCAATGTCAGTGCTTATAATTGGGTTTTTCATAATTTCTATTTCTTCCTGGTTCAATCTTGGAAGATTGAACTTTTCTAAGAATCCGTCCATTTCTTCCAGGTTATCTATTTTATTGTCATATAGTTGTTCATAATAGTCTCTTATAATCCTTTTTATTTCTGCACTGTCTGTTGCAACCTCTCCTTTTTCATTTCTAATTTTGTTAATTTGATTCTGCTCTCTTTCCGTGATGAGGCTGGCTAAAGATTTGTCAATTTTACTTATCTCCTCAAAGAACCAGCTTTTCATTTTATAACTCTTTACTATTGTTTCTTTCATTTCTTTTTCATTTATTTCTGCTCAAATCATTATGATTTCTTTCCTTCTACTAATTTTGGATATTGTTGTTGTTGTTGTTGTTGTTGTTTTTTCCCTCAGTTGTTTTAGGTGTAAAGTTAGGTTGTCTATTGGATGTTTTTCCTGTTTCTTGAGGTAGGATTGTATTGCTAGAAACTTCCCTCTTAGAACTGCTTTTGCTGCATCCCATAGGTTTTGAGTTGATGTGTTTTCATTGTCTTTTGTTTCTAGAAATATTTTGATTTCAGTTTTGATTTCTTCAGTAACATGTTGGTTATTTAGAAATGTGATGTTTAATCTCCATGTGTTTGTGTTTCTTACAGTTTTTTTTTTTTTTTTTTTCTTTTTTCCTTTGTTGTAAGTGATATCTAGTCTCATAGCATTGTGGTCAGAGAACATGCTTGATATGATTTCAATTTTCTTATATTTATTTACTTAGGTTTGATTTGTGACCCAAGATGTGGTATATCCTGGAGAATGTTCCATGTGCACTTGAGAAGAAAGTGTAGTCTTCTGTATTTGGATGGAATGTCCTGAAGATATATTAATGAGACCCATCTTATTTAATGTATCATTTAAGGCTTGTGTTTCCTTCTTAATTTTTTGTTTTGATGATCTATCCATTGGTGTGAGTAGGATGTTACAGTCTCCTATGATTGTGTTACTGTCAAGTTCTCCTTTTATGTCTGTTAGTGTTTCTCTTATGTATTGAGGTGCTCCTATGTTGGATGCATAGATATTTACAATTGGTATATCTTCCTCTTGAACTGATCCCTTGATCATTATGTAGTGTCCTTCCTTATCTCTTGTAATCTTCTTTATTTTAAGCTTTATTTTGTCTGATATAAGGATTGTTACTCCAGCTTTCTTTTGCTTCCCATTTGCATGGAATATATTTTTCCATCCTCTTGCTTTCAGTCTACATGTGTCTTGAGGTCTGAAATGGGTTTCTTGTAGACAGCATATATATGGGTCTTGTTTTAGTATCCATTCAGCCAGTCTGTGTCTTTTGGAAGACACAGAATGGAATGTTTAATCTATTTACATTTAAAGTAATTATTGATTTATATGCTCTTATGGTCATTTTCTTAATTGTTTGGGGTTGAATTTGTAGGTCCTTTTTCTTCTGTTGTATTTCTTGACTATACAAGTTCCTTTAACATTTGTTGTAAAGATGGTTTGGTGGTACTGAGTTCTCTTAACTAACTTTTGCTTTTTTGAAAAAGCTTTTGATTTCTCCATCAATTTTGAATGAAATTCTTGCCAGATACTGTAATCTTGGTTGTAGATTTTTTTTCCCTCTCAGTACTTTAAATATATCCTGCCATTCCCTTCTGGCCTGCAGTTTCAAGTTTTAAGCATATGAGGTTTCCCTTGTATGTTACTTGTTGCATCTCCCTTGCTGTTTTTAATATTCTTTCTTTATGTTTAGTCTTTGTTAGTTTGATTAGTATGTGTCTTGGTGTGTTTCTCCTTGGGTTTATCCTTTATGGGACTCTTTGTGTCTCTTGGACTTGACTATTTACTTTTTCATGTTGGGGAAATTTTCAACTATAATCTCTTCAAAAATTTTCTCATACCTTTATTTTTCTCTTCTTCTTCTGGGACCCCTACAATTCAAATGTTAGTGCATTTGATATTGTTCCAAAGATCTCTGAAACTATCCTCAGTTCTTTTCATTCTTTTTACTTTATTCTGCACTTCAGAAGTTATTTCCACCATTTTAATCTTCCTGCTCACTGATTCATTCTTCTTCAGATATTCTGCTAATGATATTCTGCGATTGATCTAGAGTATTTCTAATTTCAGTAATTGTGTTGTTTGTTTCTATATGTTTATCCTTTAATTCTTCTAGGTCTTTGTTAATTGATTCTTGCATTTTCTCCATTTTGTTTTCAAGGTTTTTGATCATCTTTACTATCATTATTCTGAATTCTTTTTCAGGTAGTTTGCCTATTTCCTCTTCATTTATTTGGACTTCTGTGTATGAGCAAGGCTGAGTCTGATGATTTGGTTTGTATTTTTGTTTTGTGTTTTAGATGAGTGTTTAGATGATGTGTTTTAGATGCACAGGGTGCTATTGGTGGTTGAGTGATGCAGGTCTTGTCTTGATGTGGTTTCCTTTGTGTGAGTTCTCACTATTTGATACTCCCTAGGGTTACTTCTCTAGGGTCTTGGAGTCAGTGTTCCCACTCAGGGCTTGATTTCTCTGCAAAAGCCATCCTAGATCCACTCTACCAAGAGGAATTTCACCCAAATAGAAAGGGTCTTTACTTGCGTTCCAAAAGCCAGTGCACAAGAATACAATGGAGATCTCTGACTCAGCAGAAACTCAGTATTGACTGCCACGTGGACAGGCCTCCTTGCATTGCAACAGATGACTAGAATGTTTGACCTTGGCAGGGGTTGGTAGAGCTTATGGAGGATTTTTACATCTATGTTCATGAGTGATATTAGTCTGTAATTTTTTGTATGTGTTATATTTGTCTAGGTTTCTGTTTGTGATATCTTTGGTATCAAGCTGATGGTGGCCTTTTAGAATGAGCTTGTGAGCATTCCTTCCTCTGCAACTTTTTGGAAGAGTTTGAGAAGAATATGGGTTAACTATTCTCTAAATGTTTAATAAAATTCGTCTGTGGAGCCATCTTGTCCTGGACTTTTGTTTGGTGGAAAATTTTTAATCAAAGTTTCAATTTCATTACCTGTGATCTGTCTGTTCATAGTTTCTATTTTTTCCTGGTTCAGTTTTAGAAGATTGTACCTTTCTAAAAATTTGCTCATTTCTTCCAGGCTGCCCATTTTATTGGCATATAGCTTCTTATAGTAGTCTCTCCCTTGGACTACAAGAAGATCCAACCAGTCCATCCTAACGGAGACCAGTCTTGAATATTCATTGGAAGCACTGATGTTGAAGCTGAAACTCCAATACTTTGGCCACCTGATGCAAAGAGCTGACTCATTTGAAAAGACCCTGATGCTGGGAAAGATTGAAGGCAGGAGAAGAAGGGGATGACAGAGGATGAGATGGCTGGATGGCATCACCGACTCAGTGGACATGAATTTGGGTTAATTCCGGGAGTTGGTGATGGACAGGGAGGCCTGGCAGGCTGCGGTCTATGGGGTCACAAAGAGTTGGACTCGACTAAGCAACTGAACTGAACTGATAATCCTTTTTATTTCTGATAATTCAGAAAGATACATGTATCATAAAATTCACTGCAGCACTATTTACAATAGCCAGGTTATGGAAACAATCTAAATGGCCATCAATAGGAATGAATAAAGATGTGATACATATATCCAATGTACATATATTCTGCCATAAAAAAGGATTTGAGTGACATGGATGGACCTAGACATTGTCTCACTGAATAATATAAAACAGAAAATGACAAATATATGCTATTGAATCTAAAAATGGTACATATTAACTTATTTACAGAACAGAAATAGAGTCACAGATACAGAAAACAAACCTAAAATTTTGGGGGAAGGAGATGGTGGGGGTGGGGATGTATTGGGAGACTGTAATTCATATACCCAGAACTCTGTATAAAATGGATAATAAGGATCTACTATATAGCTCAAGAACTCTTCTCAGTACCCTGTAATGACCTATATGGGAAAATAATCTGAAAAAGGAATAGGTATAACTGATTCACTTTTCTATATACCATACAGTAACATAACATGTTAAATAAACTATACTCAAAAAAAAGTTTTTAAATCACAATTATGATAATGGTAAAGTATTGTAGGAAATTATTAGAAAACAGTAAAAAATACATTATGAAACACAGTTTGAGTTCAATTTCGGTTAAAATAAGCATGGACAACAAACATAGTATTATTCCATCAGTCGTGTCAACTCTATGACCCCATGGACTGTACTCTGCCAGTCTCCTCCATTCATGGGATTTTTGAGGCAAGAATACTGGAGTGGATTGGTGTTTCCTTCTCCAGGGGATCTTCCCGACTCAGGGATTGAACTTGAGTCTACACATACTTTGCTGCTGCTGCTGCTAAGTCCCTAGAGTTGTGTCCAAGTCTGTGCGACCTCAGAGACAGCAGCCCACCAGGCTCCCTATACTCTACTTGGAAAACAAAACAAAACAAAACTGTGATTGGTTACATTAAGTCAAAGCAATAATTCCTAATTAATTCAGCTGCAGTTTAAATGTCTCCCAGATTTTCAATTCATTACTCTATTTTTCCAACTAAATTTACTATTTAATGTTTTACTTCATTTGAGTGAGAAAAAGGAAGGAGAGTGGTGGGGAGAGAGAGAGACAAAGAGAAACTTTCATTGGCTTTCAAGTCTACCAGAGATCATTGCTTAAAATAATCATAAAATTAGTACTAAAGTATTCTATGAATGCATCCCTCTGTTTTCCCAAACTTTCAACTTTAGTCTAATCAAAATTTAAAGATAAGGCATAAGATACAGCCTAATCTAAGTTCTGTCTTACTTGCTTTATTTAGTTGTGGATGAAAGCTATTCTCACTTTAAACTTTTTTTTTTTTAAAGAGTTCTCCATGGAAGATTTTTTAACTACTTTTCTTCTCATGATGGACTGGCAAGTAAGTAGATTAATGTAGACACTTAAGGTCCAGGGTTCTTGGTTTTATATCAACTAAAGGAATTTTGGATAGAGAAAAGATAGAAGAAATATATTAAATGGTGAAGATAAAACAGGCTAGTTGGAAACACAAGAATGTGTGATTTCAGATGTTTCATGTGAAAGCAGTACTGAAGTGAAGTTGCTTAGTCGTGTTCAACTCTTTGTGACCCCATGGACTGTAGCCCACCGGGCTCCTTCCATCCATGGAATTTTCTAGCCAAGAGTACTGGAGTGGGTTGCCATTTCCTTCTCCAGGGATCTTCCCGACCCGGGGATTGAACTTGGGTCTCCCACATTGCAGGCAGACGCCTTACCATCTGAGCCACCAGGGACTTTTCATATTTTACACCAAGTTGTTAGAATTTAAATTCTGTCCTCTTATCCCTCCCCAAACGTTGGAGCCCTAATCACCAGGTCTTCAGAATGTGACCTTATTTGGAGGGAATTTTTACAGTGGTAATTAAATTAAAACATGGTCGATTGGGCAAAGCCCTAATCCATTATTTGTGATGTCCTTATAAAAAGGGAAAAAGTTTGGACAGAGAGATAGATATAGAGAGAAAATTATGTGAAAAGACACAAGAAGATGGCAGTGTTTAAGGTAAGGAGAGAGGATTTAGAAGTTACTAACTCTGTTGACACCTTGATCTTGAAATTCCAGCCTCTAGATCTTTGAGATAATAAGCTTCAGTTTTTCAAGCCACCCAGTTCATGATGCTTTGTTATGGCAGCTCTACCAAACTATTACACAAGTGATCCATCTTTTAGACAGGAAAGAAAGAAAATTCCCTTTTTGAGGCATCATTACTTTTTCGTTTTTTGTGTTTTTTTTTTTTGTTTTTCCTTTTTACAGGGACACAGAAAAAACAAATGCTGGTACAAGTACTCTTAGCCTCTAAGGTCAGCTGATTATTGACTTAAACTCTACTGTCACTAGAGTCCTTTACAAGTTAAATCATAACATCCAACAAAGAATTAAACAAAGATAGCAGCCAAAGTCAAGCAAAAATGCTTAAACCAAGGAGGGTAAGTTTTTGTTACCAAATTTCTTCTAATTGTGTTTATTGTGAGAACTAGATGAGTTAAGTAATGATTAGAATAAGTGGCCAAAACATGGTAGATGTAATGTAAGCATTTGCTATTAGTTAATGATTAGTAATGGCTAATTGGAATCCTGAATTATACTAATGTATTGGTCAGAGCAATCCAACTGAAATTTGAAATTATTGTAGCGATCAATATAGTGGAGTAGGAGGATGCAAAACTCAACTCCCCCCTACAACCACATCAAAAATATCTACATGTAAAACAATTCTCACTGAAAACTAACTGGAGACTGGTAGAAAAACTCCTGCATAGCCAAAGCTGTAAGAAAGATCGACACAGAATCATGGAGGAAGGGAAGAGAACTGATTAGGTTAGGACCTCTGCCCTTGATAGGGGACTCAGAAGAATAGGAAGTTTACACAAGTAGAGATTCCCCCTCCAGAGTGGTCAGCTGAAGTCGCATACTGGACACCCCAGAAGTGGTGTTTGATAGCTAGAAGACAAGTCCTCCTGGCTGTTGGAGGAGAGCTGTGGGAAGCCTGGTTTCTGCTCATGACAGTGCACACATGCTTGCTTGCTTCTGAAACTGGGTGGAGAGGATGGACAGAAACTGCAAAGGATGGAGGCTGGTTTCCCAAGACCACCCTGGTGTGCACTCCAGCCTGAGATAAACATCTGCTCAGGTCCACTTGCTTCATGACGTGGGTTCACCCTGGGGCAAGGGCTGCTGCTGGTGTGAAAGAGCTCAACTGTGAGGGTCAAAATGGCTCAGATGAGACATTGAATCGGAGCAAGGCAAGGGAACCATTACTGGTGCTTACTCAGGCAGTGCATCAGAAGTGATCCAAGCATCTGACTGTGGCTGGAACAGCCCACAGCATTCTCAATAATCCATGCCAAGCCCCTGCACCAGTCCCACTTATTCTATAGCACAGTTCCACACTAGGGTGAGGTTACAGTGGCCAAAGGAAGAGCTCAGCTGTGAGGGAGAAAAGTTGCACAGACCCCGAGAAGAGATAAAAGAGGGTAGAAGGTGTATTTGATGAAATGACTCCTGAAAACTTCCCAAACCTGAAGAAGAAAACTAATATCTAGAAACAGGAAACATAGAGTGATTCCAAACAAGATGAACCCAAATAGATCCTCATCAAAAAACACCATAATTAAAATGGCAAAAGTTAGAATATTTTAAAGGTTGTGTGCTGTGCTCAGTTGTGTCTGACTCTTTGTGATACCATGGACTGTAGCTGGCTAGGCTCCTGTATCCACAGGGATTCTCCAGGCAAGAATACTGGAGTGGTTGCCATGCCTTCCTCCAGGCGATCTTCCCAACCCAGGGATTGAACCCAGGTGGGTTCAGTTGCAGGTGGATTCTTTACTGTCTGAGCCACCAGGGAAGCCAGCAAGAGAAAAACAGTCATATACAAGGTCATCCCCCAAAGGTTGATTTCTCTCCAGAAACTTCTCAGGCCAGAATGGAGAGGCATGTTATAGTCAAAGTGCTTAAAGGAAAAAACCTGCAACTTAGGATACTCCACTCTGCACGATTATCATTTAGAATTGAAGGAGAGAAAGAAATTCTGAGACAAGCTAAAAGAGTTCATGAATACTATTAATAAATCTACTCTAAAAGAAGTGTTACAAGGTCTTCTCTGAATGGAAATGAAAAGGCTATAAGTACCTGTAGGAAATTAAAAATCCCACTAGTAAAGATAAATATATAGTAAAAATTGGGTATTAATCACCTTAGTGAAATAGCTCAAAGAATAGAAGAAAAAACTGTAAATCCAAATATCAACAATGATCAGCAAAGGGATTTAATGAGGATATTAAGAATACAAAATGTGTGGGGTGGGAATTAAAAATGTAGATCTTTTCAAATGTGTTTGAATTTAAAGACTGCCTGATTTAAACACAGAGTTGTAGATCAACATATACTAATCCCATAGTAACCACAAATCAAAAATCTGCAATAGATACACAAATACTATAGTAAGAAACACAAATATGCTACATAAAATATTATCAACCAAAAGGAATAAATTAGAGAAAGAATTTAAAAAGAGGCTGCTGTGCTAATTCACTTCAGTGGAGAACTACAAAAAATAATGAGGTAAAATAATGATGATAAGTACAGACCTATTACCTAAAGTGATAATAATCACTTTAAATGTTGGTGGACTTAACTTTTTCTCAATGGATAAAATGTGGTTTACTGGGGGCGGGGGGGGGGGGGGGGGGGTGGGGGGGGTGGGGAAACAGGACTTATCTATATGCTGCTTACAGAGCTCATCAGAGCTAAAAACACATAATAAATATTGATGGGGTGGATAACATGTTGACCAAATACAAGGCTTAACAAATTGAAGCAGATAGAAATTAAATCAAGCCTTTTTTCTGACCAAAATATTATCAAATAAAATCAATTACAGGCAGAGAAATGGGGAAAGAACATACACATGGAAACTAAACAATATGCTACTAAGAAACCAATCAGTCAATGAAGAATTTATTGAAGAAGCCAGAAAATATATTGAGATAAATGAAAATGGAAATAAAAATTTCCAAAATCCATATGATACAGCAAAAGTAGTTCTAAGAAGAAAGCTTATAGTGATAAAGGCCTAGCTCACGAAACAAGAAAAATGTCATACAAACAAGATGAATTACCATCTAAAGGACTCAGAAGAGAAGAAAACAGTCCAAAATCAGCAGACAAAAGGAAATAAATATCAGAAAGTAAATGAATAGAAAAATAGAAAAAGTAAAAGAGCTCTTTTTAAAAAGATAAAATTGAGAAAAATTTATCCAGAGTCATAAAAAAAAAAGAAAAAAAGAGGACACACATAAACAAAATAATAAAGAGGGGAAAGAACAACCAATATCACAGAGCTACAAAAAAATATATCATAAGAGAATAGTATCAGCAGTTATATGCCAACAAATTTTACAAACTAGAAGAAGTAGACAAATTTCCAGAAATATACACTCTTCCAAAACTGTATCAGGAAGAAACAGACAATCTGAACAGACCAATCACCAGTAGTGAAATTGAATTTGTAATTAAAGAAAAATAAAACCTCATAAACAAAAGTCCAGTACTGATATCTTAAGTCAATACTAGTCGATCTCAAACTACTACAAATAATTAAAAAGAACAGGATACTTCCAAAATCATTCCATAAGGTCATAATTACTCTGATATTAAAATCAAAGAAAGGCACTACAAAAGAGAGAAAATTACAGGCAAACATATCTAATGAATATAAACACAAAATATCTCAGCAAAATATTAGAAAAGTGAGTTCAATGATATATGAAAAGGATACCTACAACCATGATCAAGTGGAGCTTGCCGAGGATCACAAGGATGGTTCAACACTTGAAAATCAATCAATGGCATACACTACATTAACAAAAGGAGAGATAAAAATCTCATGATCATCTCAATGGACAAAGAAAAGGCATTTTAGAAAGTTCAACATCCAGTTGTGATAAACTCATCAAAACTGGTATAGAAGGAACAGGCATAGAAGGAACATATCTCGACATAATAAAGACCATTTATTACAAACCCACCACTAACATCATATTTAATGGTGAAAAGTTGAAAGCTTTTCTCCTAAAATCAGGAATGAGACAAGGATGCTCACTCTTGCCACTTCTATTTAATGTTGTATTGGAAGCCCAAACCATAGCAATCAGACAATAAAAAGAAAGAAAAAGCATCCAAACTGGAAGGAAAGAAGTAAAATTCTCATTATTTGCAGATGGCATAATTCTATATGTGGAAAACCCTAAATTCTCTGTCTATAAACTAGTCAAACAAATAAAATAGTTCAATAAAGTTACAGAATACAAATTACTATACAGAAATCTATTATTTTTGACACAGTAATAATGAAGTATCAGAACTAGAAAACAAAACATCGTATTTAAAATTGGATCAAAAAGAATAAAATACCTAGGAATAAACTGAACCAAGGGGAAAAACCTGTAAAACTGAAAACAGAAATGATAAACATTGATGAAAGAAACTGAAGATGATACAGAGAAATGTAAAGATATTCTGTTATTGGATTGGAAGAATTAATATTGCTAAAATGTCCATACTGCACAAAGAAGTCTACATATCTGATGCAATAGCCATGATATTTTTCAACAAATTAGACCAAATAATCCTAAAATGTATATAGAACCACAAAAGACTTCAAGTTGCCAAAGCAATCTTGAAGAAAAAGTACAAAACTCAAACTATCATGCTCCCTGGTTTCAGACTATACTACAAACCTACAGTAATCAAAACAGCATGGAACTGGAACAAAAAGAGACACATAGACCAAGGAAACAGTAGTGAGACCCAGAAAGAAATCCACAAATTTATGGCCAATCAACAGGTAAGAATATAAGGTTAGAAAAGAACTTATCTTCTATAAGCAGTGCTATGAAAATTGGTCAGGTACATGTAAAAGAGTGAAACTGGATCATTTTCTTACACCACATACAAAAATAAAATGGACTAAAGACCTAAAAACTATAGAGAGGTCTTGATTTTTGACCTATGTTTAGCCATGTTATCTAACTTGTTTATCACTTTTGTTTTTGTCCTTCTAGTCACTGGTAAAGACCAAGGACATGTGATGTTCCTTGTTATGCAATTCTAAGTACTGTATATTTAGTGTCTTCTAGTGGCTCCTTGGAGAAGGAAATGGCAACCCACTCCAGTGTTCTTGCCTGGAGAATCCCAGGGATGGGGGAGCCTGGTGGGCTGCCATCTATGGGGTCACACAGAGTCAGACACGACTGAAGTGACTTAGCAGCAGCAGCAGCAGCAGTGGCTCCTTAATCAGAATTTTCTCCCTGGTTTCCTAAAGTCAATTTCTCAATAAACATCATTTCCTGTATATTTTTTGTAGATTACCCTTTTTCCATCTTTATGCTATTGATACTTCATGAACTCAAAACATAGTTTTTCAGTCCTGTAAAGCAAATTTAATGATTCATAAGTACATACTGATACAATTTCCCCAGTAATGAAGGCATGGAAATATCTATAAATGTAGGCACCAGCATATGAATACAGAAAATCAGCAGACATTATAAAATAAAACAAACCTAATTATTCTGATTCTTTTAGATATTAAAGTAGTACTTTCTGACAATGTGGTTAATTTTTCTATGTTAGTGTTCTTTTGTCCTCTTGTTTTCTATTTAAATGTGATATCTATTGTTTTATAACTTACATTTTAAATGACATTTTACCATCTATTCAACAGCAACACATTTCTGCTCTGCTAAAATGAAGTAATGAGGGGGGGCGGTCCTAAGATGGCAGAGGAATAGGACAGGGAGACCACTTTCTCCCTCACAAATTCATCAAAAGAACATTTCAATGCTGAGCAAACTCCACAAAATAACTTCTGAATGCTGGCAGAGGACATCAGGTACCCAGAAAAGCAGATCATTGTCTTCAAAAACAGGTAGGAAAAAATATAAAAGACTAAAAAAGAGACAAAGGAGGTAGGGAGCGAGCTCCATCCCGGAAAGAGAATCCCATCCCGGGAAGGAAATCTTAAGAAGAGAGGTTTCCAAACACCAGGAAACACTCTTCCTGCTGAGTCTGTGGAGAGCCTTGGAAGCACAGAGGGCAACATAACAGGAAGGAAAAATAAATAAATAATTAAAACCAATGGATTACAGGCCAACAGTAACTCCCCCAGTGGAAAAGCAGCGCAGACACCTGCATCCACCACTAGCAAGTGCGGGCCAGGCAGGGAGGCGCGGGAGGAGCGGGCTGCAGTGCTTTGTAAGAATCGGGCAGGAACGCCCCAGAACGAACTAACTTGGCTAGCAAACCAGACTGTGGGATAACTACCATGCAAAAAGCTCGAACATAAGACACTGCCAGGACCATGCACAGAACAAAGGATGGAACAGAAATAGCTGGCTGCAGACCATCCCCCACCAGTGACAGGCAGCCAGAGCCGTAAGGGCTGGAAAGGGGAAATCGCAGCCCCAGAGAGACTTTACCTACCAAACTGCAAGCAGGCTTCTTTGCTAAGACTTCTGGGGGTTCAGGACAGTCACCATCCGCCTCACAAGGGGTGCCAGCAATACACCCAGAAAACTGAGCAGCAGAGACGGGAAAGGCGATAAGTTGCAGCGACCACGCTTGCCAAACACCTGAGCTACTAGGACCTGGGAAGGGCACAAAACGCAGTCCCAACCAAATCTGCACCTCTGAGGGCTACCTGAGCACCAAACCTGAGCGGCTAAGACCAGGGAGGTGCATGCAGCCTAGAGCCGGCCTCAGAGGGTTCCCAGCAGAGCAATGTAGAGCCTGAGCAGTGTGTGCCGCGAGCAGGGGCAGGCCCAGCGGGGCTGAGATACTGCATGCACATGACAGTGTTATTTGTTTGCTGCATCCCTCCCTCCCCACAGCGCAACTGAACAAGTGAGCCTAAAAAAAAAAAAAAATTGTCCACCACCACCACCCCTGTGTCAGGATGGAAATCAGACACTGAAGAGACCAGCAAACAGAAGAAGTTAAATAGAGCGAACCACCTTGGAAGTGACCCCACACTGCCCACAACACCAGAGAAAGGGCCAGATATATCTTTACTATTTTTACGATCATTTCTTTTCTTTTTTTCTTCCTTTTTCTTTTTTTGTTGATGTTGTTGTGTGGTTGTTTTTTCTTTTCTTTTTCTTCTTTTTTTTTTTAACTTTTTAAAACTGTTAAGTCCTCTATTTCTCCTTTAATTTTTATTTTTATAACCTACTGTTACTTTTCCAAAAAAAAAAAAAAAAGACTTTATTTTTTAAAGCAAACACATATATAGTCTTTTTTTTTCTTCTTCTCTTCTTTAATATTGTATTTTTGAAAATCCAACCTCTACTCTAGATTTTTAATCTTTGCTTTTTGGTATTTGTTGTCAATTTTGTACACTTAAAAACCCAAACTTCACTACCCAATTTTACCTGAGAGCGAGATTACTGGCTTGACCACTTTCTCCTCCTTTGGATTCTTTTTCTCCACCAGGTGGCCTCTGTCTCTTCCTTCCCCCTTTTCTTCTCTACCCAACTCTGTGAATCTCTGTGTGTTCCAGACGGTGGAGAACACTTAAGGAACTGGTTAGTAGCTGGATCTGTCTCTCTCCTTTTCATTTCCCTCTTTTATCCTCCTGGCCACCTCTGTCTACTTCCTCCCTCTCCTCTTCCCTGCATAACTCCGTGAATACCTCTGCGCGGTCCAGACTGTGGAGCACACATAAGGAAGTGATTACTGGCTAGCTTGCTCTCTCCTCTTTTGATCCCACCTCATCTCATTCCAGTCACCTCTAACTACCCCCTCCCACTTCTCTTCTCCATGTAACTCAGTGAACCTCTCTGGGTGTCCTCAATGTGGAGAAACTTTTCATCTTTAACCGACATGTTTTATCATCAGTGCTAGATGGAGAAGTCTTGAGGCTACTGTAAAAATAAAACTGAAAACCAGAAGCAGGAGGCTTAAGTCCAAATCCTGAGAACATCAGAGAACTCCTGAATCCAGGGAACATTAATCGATAGGACCTCATCAAACGCCTCCATACCTACACTGAAAACAAGCACCACCCAAGGGCCAACAAGTTCCATAGCAAGACATACCACAGAAATTCTCCAGCAACATAGGAACACACCCCTGAGCTTCAATATACAGGCATCTCAAAGTTACTCCAAAACCATTGACATCTCATAACCCATCACTGGTCACTCCATTGCACTCCAGAGAGAAGAAACCCAGCTCCACCCACCAGAATGCCAACACAAGCCTCCCTAACCAAGAAACCTTGACTGATACAACCCCACCGACAGTGCGGAAACTCCATAATAAAGAGAACTCCACAAATTCCCAGAATATAGAAAGGCCACCCCAAACACAGCAATATAACCAAGATGAAGAGACAGAGGAATACTCAGCAGGTAAAGGAACAGGAGAAATGCCCACCTAACCAAACAAAAGAGGAAGAGATAGGGAATGTACCTGATAAAGAATTCCAAATATTGATAGAATATTCTCAAAATCTTGAAATCAAAATGGAATCACAGCCTGGAGACAAGGATTGAGAAGATGCAAGAAAGGTTTAACAAGGACCTAGAAGATATAAAAAAGAGTCAATACATAATGAATAACACAATAAATGACATCAGAAACACTCTGGAGGCAACAAATAGTAGAATAACGGAGGCAGAAGATAGGATTAGTGAAATAGAAGATAGAATGGTAGAAATAAATGAATCAGAAAGGAAAAACAAATTAAAAGAAATGAGAACAATCTCGAGACCTCCAGGACAATATGAAACGCTCCAACATTCAAATTATAGGAGTCCCAGAAGAAGAAGACAAAAAGAAAGACCATGAGAAAATCTTTGAGGAGATAATAGTTAAAAACGTCCCTAAAATGGGGAAGGAAATAATCACCCAAGTCCAAGAAACCCAGAGAGTTCCAAATAGGATAAACCCAAGGTGAAATACCCCAAGACACATATTAATCAAATGAATAAATATCAAACACAAAGAATAAATATTAAAAGCAGCTAGGGAAAAACAACAAATAACACATAAGGGGATTCCCATAAGGATAACAGATGATCTTTCAATAGAAACTCTTCAGGCCAGGAGGGAATGGCAAGACATACTTAAAGTGATGAAAGACAATAACCTACAGCCCAGATTACTGTACCCAGCAAGGATCTCATTCAAATACAAAGGAGAAATCAAAAGCTTTACAGACAAGCAAAAGCTGAGAGAATTCAGCACCACCAAACCAGTTCTCCAACAAATGCTAAAGGATCTTCTCTAGACAGGAAACACAAATAGGGTGCATAAACTAAAACCCAAAACAATAAAGTAAATGGCAACGGGATCATACTTATCAATAATTACCTTAAACATAAATGGGTTGAATGCCCCAACCAAAAGGCAAAGACTGGCTGAATGGATACAAAAACAAGATCCCTATATATGCTGCCTACAAGAGACCCACCTCAAAACAAGGGACACATACAGACTGAAAGTGAAGGGCTGGAAAAAGATATATCACACAAATAGAGACCAAAAAAAAGCAGGAGTACCAATACTCATATCCGATAAAATAGACTTCAAAACAAAGGCTATGAAAAGAGACAAAGAAGGCCACTACTTAATGATCAAACGATCAATCTAAGAAGAAGATATAACAATTATAAATATATATGTACCCAACATAGGAGCACCACAATATGTAAGACAAATGCTAACAAGTATGAAAGGGGAAATTAACAATAACACAATAATAGTGGGAGACTTTTATACCCTACTCACACCTATGGACAGATCAACTAAACAGAAAATTAACAAAGAAACACAAACTTTAAATGATACAATAGACCTGTTAGACCTAATTGATATCTATAGGACATTTCACCCCAAAACAATGAATTTCACCTTTTTCTCAAGTGCTCACGGAACCTTCTCCAGGATAGATTACATCCTGGGCCATAAATCTAACCTTGATAAATTCCAAAAAATTGAAATCATTCCAAGCATCTTTTCTGACCATAATGCAGTAAGATTAGATGTCAATTAAAGGAGAAAAACTAATAAAAATTCCAACATATGGAGGCTGAATAACACACTTCTGAATAACCAACAAATCACAGAAGAAATCAAAAAACAAATCAAAATATGCATAGAAATGAATGAAAATGAAAACACAACAACCCAAAACCTGTGGGACAGTATAAAAGCAGTGCTAAGAGGAAAGTTCATAGCAATACAGGCATACATCAAGAAACAAGAAAAAAGTCAAATAAATAACCTAACTCTACACCTAAAGCAACTAGAAAAGGAAGAAATGGAGAATCCCAGAGTTAGTAGAAGGAAAGAAATCTTAAAAATTAGGGTGGAAATAAAATGCAAAAGAACCAAAAGAGACCATAGCAAAAATCAACAAAGCCCAAAGCTGGTTCTTTGAAAGGATAAATAAAATTGACAAACCATTAGCCAGACTCATCAAGAAACAAAGAGAGAAAAATCAAATCAATAAAATTGAAAGGAAAATGGAGAGATCACAACAGACAACACAGTAAGGCAAAGAATCATAAGAGACTACTATCAGCAATTATATGCCAATAAAATGGACAACGTGGAAGAAATGGACAAATTCTTAGAAAAGTACAACTTTCTAAAACTGAACCAGGAAGAAATAGAAAATCTTAACAGACCCATCACAAGCACGGAAATTGAAACTGTAATCAGAAGTCTTCCAGCAAACAAAAGCCCAGGTCCAGATGGCTTCACAGCTGAATTCTACCAAAAATTTCGAGAAGAGCTAACACCTATCCTACTCAAAACTCTTCCAGAAAATTGCAGAGGAAGGTAAACTTCCAAACTCATTCTATGAGGCCACCATCACCCTAATACCAAAACCTGACAAAGATGCCACAAAAAAAGAAAACTACAGGCCAGTATCACTGATGAACATAGATGCAAAAATCCTCAACAAAATTCTAGCAATCAGAATCCAACAACATATTAAAAAGATCAGAAACCATGACCAAGTGAGCTTTATCCCAGGGATGCAAGGATTCTTCAATATCCAAAAATCAATCAATGTAATTTACCACATTAACAAATTGAAAAATAAAAGCCATATGATTCTCTCAATAGATGCAGAGAAGGCCTTTGACAAAATTCAACATCCATTTATGATAAAAACTCTCCAGAAAGCAGGAATAGAAATAACATACCTCAACATAATAAAAGCTATATATGACAAACCCACAGCAAACATTATCCTCAATGGTGAAAAATTGAAAGCATTTCCCCTAAAGTCAGGAACAAGACAAGGGTGCCCACTTTCACCACTACAATTCAACATAGTTCTGGAAGTTTTGGCCACAGCAATCAGAGCAGAAAAAGAAATAAAAGGAATCCAAATTGGGAAAGAAGAAGGAAAACTCTCACTGTTTGCAGATGACATGATCCTCTACATAGAAAACCCTCAAGACTCCACCAGAAAATTACTAGAGCTAATCAATGAATACAGTAAAGTTGCAGGATATAAAATCAACACACAGAAATCCCTTGCATTCCTATACACTAATAATGAGAAAGTAGAAAAAGAAATTAGGAAACAATTCCATTCACCATTGCAAAGAAAAGAATAAAATACTTAGGAATATATCTACCTAAAAAAACTAAAGACATGGAAAAAGCAAGAAAGTTCCAGAAAAACATCTATTTCTGCTTTATTGACTATGCCAAAGCATTTGACTGTGTGGATCACAAAAAAAATGTGGAAAATTCTGAAAGAGATGGGATTACCAGACCACCTAACCTGCCTCTTGAGAAATCTGTATGCAGGTCAGGAAGCAACAGTTAGAACTGGACATGGAACAACAGACTGGTTCCAAATAGGAAAAGTAGTACTTCAAGGCTGTATATTGTCACCCTGCTTATTTAACTTCTATGCAGAGTACATCATGAGAAACGCTGGGCTGGAAGAAGCACAAGCTGGAAACAAGATTGCCAGGAAAATATCAATAACCTCAGATATGCAGATGACACCACCCTTATGGCAGAAAGTGAAGAGGAGCTAAAAAGCCTCTTGATGAAAGTGAAAGAGGACAGTGAAAAAGTTGGCTTAAAACTCAACATTCAGAAAACGAAGATCATGGCATCTGGTCCCATCACTTCATGGGAAATAGATGGGGAAACAGTAGAAACAGTGTCAGACTTTATTTTTGGGGGCTCCAAAATCACTGTAGATGGTGACTGCAGCCATGAAATTAAAAGACGCTTACTCCTTGGAAAAGTTATGACCAACCTAGATAGTATATTCAAAAGCAGAGACATTACTTTGCTGACTAAGGTCCGTCTAGTCAAGGCTATGGTTTTTCCTGTGGTCATGTATGGATGTGAGACTTGGACTGTGAAGAAGGCTGAGCACCCAAGAATTGATGCGTTTGAACTGTGGTGTTGGAGAAGACTCTTGAGAGTCCCTTGGACTGCAAGGAGATCCAGCCAGTCCATTCTGAAGGAGATTAACCCTGGGATTTCTTTGGAAGGAATGATGCTAATGCTGAAACTCCAGTACTTTGGCCACCTCATGCGAAGAGTTGACTCATTGGAAAAGACTCTGATGCTGGGAGGGATTGGGGGCAGGAGGAGAAGGGGATGACCGAGGATGAGATGGCTGGATGGCATCACGGACTTGATGGACGTGAGTCTGAGTGAACTCCGGATGATGTGATGGACAGGGAGGCCTGGCGTGCTGCGATTCATGGGGTCGCAAAGAGTTGGACACGACTGAGCAACTGAACTGAACTGATAAAACAGTGATGAAAGAAATCAAAGAGGACACTAATAGATGGAGAAATATACCATGTTCATGGATTGGAAAAATCAATATAGTCAATATGAGTATACCACCCAAAGAAATCTATAGATTCAATGCAATCTCTATCAAGCTACCAGCGGTATTTTTCACAGAACTAGAACAAATAATTTCAAGATTTGTATGGAAACACAAAAAACCTTGAATAGCCAAAGCAATCTTGAGAAAGAAGAATGGAACTGGAGGAATCAACTTGCCTGACTTCAGGCTCTACTACAAAGCCACAGTCATCAAGACAGTATGGTACTGGCACAAAGACAGAAATATAGATCAATGGAACAAAATAGAAAGCCCAGAGATAAATCCACACACCTATGGACACCTTATCTTTGACAAATGAGGCAAGAATATACAATGGAGTAAAGACAATCTCTTTAACAAGTGGTGGGAAAACTGGTCAACCACTTGTAAAAGAATGAAACTAGATCACTGTCTAACACCACACACAGAAATAAACTCAAAATGGATGAAAGATCTAAACGTAAGACCAGAAACTATAAAACTCCTAGAGGAGAACATAGGCAAAACACTCTCTGACATAAATCACAGCAGGATTCTCTATGATCCACCTCCCAGAATACTGGAAATAAAAGCAAAAATAAACAAATGGGATCTAATTAAACTTAAAAGCTTCTGCACAACAAAGGAAAATAGAAGCAATGTGAAAAGACAGCCTTCAGAATTGGAGAAAATAATAGCAACTGAAGCAATGGACAAAGAACTAATCTCAAAAATATACAAGCAACTGATGCAGCTCAATTCCAGAAAAATAAACAACCCAATCAAAAAATGGGCCAAAGAACTAAATAGACATTTCTCCAAAGAAGACATACGGTTGGCTAACAAATACATGAAAAGATGCTCAACATCATTCATTATTAGAGAAATGCAAATCAAGACCACAATGAGGTGCCACTTCACACCAGTCAGAATGGCTGCGATCCAAAAGTCTGCAAGCAATAAATACTGGAGAGGGTGTGGAAAAAAGGGAACCCTCTTACACTGTTGGTGGGAATGCAAACTAGTACAGCCACTATGGAGAGCAGTGTGGAGATTCCTTAAAAAATTGCAAATGGAACTGCCTTATAACCCAGTTATCCCAATGCTTGGCATACACACTGAGGAAACCAGAATTGAAAGAGACACATGTACCCCAATGTTCATTGCAGCACTGTTTATAAATAGCCAGGACATGGAAACAACCTAGATGTCCATCAGCAGATGAATGGATAAGAAAGCTGTGGTACATATGCACAATGGAGTATTACTCAGCCATGAAAAAGAATACATTTGAATCAGTTCTAATGAGATGGATGAAACTGGAGCCAATTATACAGAGTGAAGTAAGCCAGAAAGAAAAACATCAATACAGTATAATAACACATATATATGGAATTTAGAAAGATGGTAATGATGACCCTGTATGTGAGATAGCAAAAGAGACACAGATGTGTAGAGCAGACTTTTAGACTCTGAGGGAGAGGGAGAGGGTGGGATGATTTGGGAGAATGGCATTGAAACATGTATACTATCATGTAAGAAACGAATCACCAGTGTATGTTCGATGCAGGATACAGGATGCTTGGGGCTGGTGCATGGGGATGATCCAGAGAGATGATATGGGGTGGGAGGTGGGTTCATGTTTGGGAACTCATGTACACCCGTGGTGGATTCATGTCAATGTATGGCAAAACCAATACAGTATTGTAAAGTAAAATAAAGTAAAATAAAAATTAAAAAAATTAAAAAATAAAATGAAGTAATGAAATTTAATATTCAATATTTTTCATAATATTGTCATCTCTGGCATATGACAGAGTTCAACATGTTATAAACATTACTAACTGTCCAACACTGAGGAGATTCAATATAATTTCTTTAAAAAATCTAATGACTTCAATGTATGAGAGAAAAGATTCATGACTAGTCTTCTTAATAAACTAATTAAATAGAATAATTACTTGTTCGAGGATTAACACATTTTCTGTTCAGATACAAAATATATGTTCAAGCTATAAAGGTCTCTGAAACCAAATTCAAAGTAGGAAACATTTCTTCAAAATGTCAAAACACTTGTTAAAGTGTTGGTCTAAACCTATATGCAGGTCAGGAAACAACAGTTAGAACTGGACATGGAAAAACAGACTGGTTCCAAATAGGAAAAGGAGTACATCAAGGCTGTATATTGTCATTCTGCTAATTTAACTGATATGCAGAGTACATCATGAGAAACGCTGGGCTGCAAGAAGCACAAGCTGGAATCAAGATTGCTGGGAGAAATATCAATATTCTCAGATATGCAGATGACACCACCCTTATGGCAAAAAGTGAAGAGGAACTAAAAAGCCTCTTGATGAAAGTGAAAGTGGACAGTGAAAAAGTTGGCTTAAAGCTCAAAATTCAGAAAACTAAGATCATGGCATCTGGTCCCATGACTTCATGGCAAATAGATGGGGAAACAGTGGAAACAGTGTCAAACTTTTTTTTCTTGGGGCTCCAAAATCACTGCAAATGGTGACTGCAGCCATGAAATTAAAAGACGCTTACTCCTTGGATGGAAAGTTATGACCAACCTAGATAGCATATTGAAAAGCAGAGACATTACTTTGCCAACAAAGGTCCGTCTATTCAAAGCTATTGTTTTTCCAGTAGTCATGTATGGATGTGAGAGTTGGACTGTGAAGAAGGCTGAGCACCCAAGAATTGATGCGTTTGAACTGTGGTGTTGGAGAAGACTCTTGAGAGTCCCTTGGATTGCAAGGAGATCCAACCAGTCCATTCTGAAGGAAATCAGCCCTGGGAGTTCTTTGGAGGGAATGATGGTGAAGCTGAAACTCCAGTACTTTGGCCACCTCATGAGAAGAGTTGACTCAGTGGAAAAGACTCTGATCTGGGAGGGATTGGTGGCAGGAGGAGGAGGGGATGACAGAGGATGAGACGGCTGGATGGCATCATGGACTTGATGGACATGAGTCTGAGTGAACTCCGGGAGTTGGTGATGGACAGGGAGGCCTGGCATGCTGCAATTCATGGGGTCGCAAAGAGTCAGACACGACTGAGCGACTGAACTGAACTGAAGCACCTTTGTAACATTTATGAGCCTCTTTTTGTACCTCATGCTTTAATTTGTAAATATTGATCTGGCTCTTCTAATAGGAGGACAACACAGAACTTGCAATGTTTTGTTTTCTACTTTGAAAGGCATGCAATAAATTATGCAATATAAATTCTCCAATATGCCTCATAATTTTAGAAAGTATCTAGGTTTTAGATTTCAGAAGGACAGTATACAAATCATCTGCTATTCAATACTAGTGTTTATATTCAATTTCTTCCATTTTTTAGCAATTCTCTATGCATAATGAAATGTTACATTTTTTGAATATTTAAATTATCAAAATATTTTTCATTGAAATATAAATACTATGTATGAAATACCTCATTTGGTTCCTGGAAGACAGTTAAAGCCAGCACAATTTTAAGAAGACTAAATTACAGAAGATATTAAGAATTCCTAATAATAATGCAAAGCGTGAAAATCTAACATCATGGGTATTGTCAATATCCCACCCAGACTTCTAGATTTTTTTTTTGTTGTTGTTGTTATCTGTGGGTTCTCACCCCTATTCTGTATGTATTTTCTTTTAGCACCCATTGTCCAATATGGTATTTGGACAACTGTCCTTGGCTACTGGACCTGTTTTACTTCTTAATCCAAAGATCCTGTAGCTCCTAGCAGGTCATGGCAGGAGTTCCCAAACCTCAGGGTCTAATGCCTGATGATCTGAGGTGGAACTGATGTAATAATAATAGGAATTAAGTGCAAAAAAAATGTAATGTACTTGAACTATCCCCAAACCATCCTCCCTCTCCCCAGTCCATGAGCAAATTGTCTTCCTAGAAACCAGTCCAGGGTGACATAAAGGTTGGGACCCACTGGTTTATGACTTCCAGCCCTCAATGGTGAGCCTTAGTCAATGAGGGAATGTAAAAGGCTGAATTTGGAACTAATCCTAGTTAGTTAACTCACAATAGAGCTCCGCAGTAGGCTCTGGCTGATACTTTGCATGAAATCACGACCTACTTAGACTCCTACCCTTCCCAATCCTGCTTACATGATATTAGCCAGTTTTCCCCAGAATGTATTATTCATAAATCATTTGTGCATATATTGGCATCTCAGAGACTGCTTCTAGAGAACCCCATTTAAGACACCTTACTACTAGCAAGAAATTCAGAAGATTATAGAGAGAAAGGAAATATATTAATGAAAATGAAGAATACAAGATACTTCCAGAAGAAAACTACAATAAAGTTAAAAACATTTTCAAAGATCTTCCAAGCCTGATAGGCTACATTATAGATTCATATGAGAGGTATTTTGAGTCAATAGTAGGAATAATTACTATAAGTACTATTTGAATAAATAAAACTGGGCCTGACTGATTAAATTTTTATCTCATAAATACTGAACAACTTAAAGTTACATGGTTTATAAATCAGAGAAAAACAGAATATGGGGCTGCACCAGAGGCCCAGGGCAATCTTGTGTTTAACATACTATCTGCAAGGTTGTGACATACAACACCTTACACCAGGTGTACTCCCTCCTATCTCTCCAAATAGTTATTTGGCATTCATTATAGGAACAATTTAGGTAGCAAATTCCCTGGTAGCTCAGCTGGTAAAGAATCAGCCTGCAATGCAGAAGACCCTTGTTCAATTTCTGAGTCAGGAAGGCTACCCACTCCTGTATTCTTGGGGTTTCCATGGTGGCTCAGACAGTAAAGAATCCACCGGCAGTGAGGGAAACCTGGTTCAATCCCTGGTGTGGAAAGATCCTCTGGAGGAGGGTATAGCAACCCACTCCAGTATTCTTGCCTGGAGAATCCCATGCACAGAGGAGCCTGGCAGGCTATGGTCCATGAGGTGACAAAGAGTTGGACACGACTGAGTGACTACACACAACACAGCACAGCATAGGAACAAATTAAATACAGCTTTAATCAAGCTATAGCTCAGAATGTTATTCTCAAGAATAGAAGGAAAGTTCTGTAAAAATCCACATAACATCATTTTTAATGACGGACTCCTTTTCATCTATAATAAATTATTTGTCTATTAATTTTCTCTAAAAACAATTACTATAAAGCATTAAATTAATAGTCTCCATTGTTAAAGAAAAGCAAGACTTGTACTCTCAAAAGACATGATGCTATTTGCAGAAAATTATAAAAAATACACAAAGAAATAACTACAATTGTTAAAAGCTAAAACTATAAATTCCTTGGAAGGAAAGTTATGACCAATCTAGACAGCATATTGAAAAGCAGAGACATTACTTTGCCAACTAAGGTCCATCTAGTCAAGGCTATGGTTTTTCCAGTGGTCATGTATGGATGTGAGAGTTGGACTGTGAAGAAAGCTGAGCACTGAAGAATTGATGCTTTTGAACTGTGGTGTTGGAAAAGACTCTTGAAAGTCCCTTGGACTGCAAGGAGATCCAACCAGTCCATTCTGAAGGAAATCAGCCCTGGGATTTCTTTGGCGGGAATGATGCTGAAGCTGAAACTCCAGTACTTTGGCCACGTCATGTGAAGAGTTGACTCATTGGAAAAGACTCTGATGCTGGGAGGGATTGGGGGCAGGAGGAAAAGGGGACGACAGAGGATGAGATGGCTGGATGGCATCACTGACTCGATGGACGTGAGTCTGAGTGAACTCTGGGAGATGGTGATGGACAGAGAGGCCTGACGTGCTGCGATTCATGGGGTCGCAAAGAGTCAGACATGACTGAGCAACTGAACTGAACTGAATACTTGTTTTAAAAATCTTAGAACTGGTGTGAAATGGTTTGTGTCTTTGTGTATGTGTGTGAGTGAATTTTCTTTTGTTTTTCCACTTTTTTTATATATCCATAAACTTCATGAATAATATATGACTGATATATTTTTAGATTTATTTATTTTTCTTGTTTGTTATCATTTTGGATAATTTTTCCTTTTTTGAATTTATAATAATGACGTGAGTCTGAGTGAACTCCGGGAGTTGGTGATGGACAGGGAGGCTTGGCATGCTGCGATTCATGGGGTCGCAAAGAGTCAGACACGACTGAGTGACTGAACTGAACTGAACGGATAAATAAGAGTTCAAGGAAAAAGAAAACAAAAAAACTGTAACACTGACTTAGATCTCAGATATGACATCAAATCCATGAACTGCAACTTTTTAAAATGATAAATCAGAATTTATTTTATTTTTTTTTAATTTTTATTTTTACTTTATTTTACTTTACAATACTGTATTAGTTTTGCCATACATTGACATGAATCCACCATGGGTGTACTTGTGTTCCCAAACATAAACCCCTCTCCCACCTCCCTCCCTATAACATCTCTCTGGGTCATCCCCGTGCACCAGAGAACAGATATAACATTAAAGATATGATAACAAGCTACAGATTGGGAGAAAATATTTGTAAATTATATATTTGACAAGGGGCTTGTATCCAGAATATATTACTTGTAACTTAATAATGAGAAAGTTAAGTAAAAGTGGAAAAAATGCCAAATGTACTTTCCATGAAAGAAGATATATATATGGCTAATGAATGTAAGAGAAGGTAAACAATCTCATTACTTGTTAGGGGGATGCAAATTAAGCTCACAGTGAGAAACTCACTTTTATAGCTACAGTGAAAAGCAATACCAAGTGCTGGTGAATGAGAGTAGATATTGGATTTCTTAGACTTTGTTGCTTGAAATGTAAAACACAACCCACTCCAGTTCTTGCCTAGAAAATCCCATGGATGGAGGAGCCTGGTGCAGGCTACTGTCCATGGGGTCACAAAGAGTTGGACAGGACTTAGCAATTTCACTTCACTTCAAAGATATTTTTGGTAAACAGTCTAACAATTTCTTTACAAGTTAAACACAAACTTACCAAGTAACTCCATTCTTAAGAACCTGTCCAGGAGAAATGAAAACTTATCTTCTAAGCAAGACTTACACTCAGATTTCATAGCAGCATTATTTGTAATAGCCCAAATTGTAAACACGTGCCCATCAGCTTCTGAATGAGCAAATATAATGTGATGTAGAATGCATAATAGAATGCTATATTGAAATAAAGTGTCAGTGCATCCTACAACATCAGTATGTCTGAAAATACTTTTGCTAACTAGACTATGTGAAAGTTGCTCAGTCGTGTCTAACTCACTGCTACCCCAGGGACTGTAGCCCACCACGCTCCTCTATCGATGGAATTTTCCAGACAAGACTACTGGAGTGGGTTGCCACTTCCTTCTCCAGGGAATCTTCCTGACCCAGGAACCAAACCTGTGTCTCTCTCATTTCTGGCAGACTCTTTACCATCTGAGCTACCAGGGAAGTCCCAAATAGACCAAGTCCCAAATAGACTAAGCCAATTGAAAAAGAATATATAATTTATGATCCATTTTTGAGAACTTTTGACTGTTTGAAGAACACAAATTTAAAAAGACAGAAAGCATACTGGTGCTTTCCTGGGGCTGGTGTAAAGATTCCAGATGATTCACAAACAGGCTCCATGGAAATATGGGGGAATGATGAAAAAGTTTTAAAACTGAATTTTTGTGATAATTGGTTATAGAGCAACTTCATGCATTTATTACAAATAAATGAATTGTTTAAAACATCTAATACAATTCTAAGAGAATAAATCAAGCCAAACCTAACAAAATATCTTTAGTATATCAGGGCACAGTTAGCATGACCAACTATCTACATGTGGTGAACCTAAAAGAAAAAATAAAGCTAGAAGTTCTAGCCCAGTTCACAACAGACTGTCAAATACTTTGGGCTGAATGGCCCTACTCCCATCATGTGTTAGTGGGCATAGTGCACAAAATACTACAGAGACTTTCTAAAACACTGTATAGAAACTTTCTTGAACCATTGACTGTGGGGGTAATAAAGAATGGGAACTGATTTATACTAGTTTTTGTTATTTTTAATGACTCCATAAAGCCTGGGTAGAATGCATCCAAGCCCAGGTACATTCATATTTTACAGGTGAAGAAACTGAGTAAATGAATTAGTTCACCAGTGGAGCCATTTATAAGAACATAAAACATAGTAATTGGCAAAACCAAAACTTGAACTCATATAATTTTAACAACAAATCTTTAGGGTTCATTTTATTATGCTTACTTTTATAGTATTAAAACAGGAAAAGAAAATGGTGTGGCTTTTTGAAGCTCAGTTTTGAGCTCTAGATATGATGGTGTGGGAACGAAATAATAAACACTTCCTATGGGTCTGGCATCAACATAAGTCTGGTCACCTCCCTTGTGGAGCATACAGTCTAGTAGGGAATAGAAACAAACAAAAAAAAAAATTCAGTTTCATATGTAAACATTTAGAGCCTCATCACAAGTGCTATGAAGTCAGATGAAATTATGTAGTATAAAAGGAGGATGTGACCTCTTTAAAGAGATAGCATTAAATAAACATCTGAATGATGAGAAGGAACAGCACCTTTGAAGAGCAAGACTGTCAGAGGAGCAGTGAGTCTCCAAATCAGAAGAAAAACCATATACAAAGGCCCCACATCTAGAAGTGCAGCTTGAGAGGATGCTGCGGAAGTAGACAGGAGTTGGTTTGGCAGAGTGACTTGGATTATGGAAAAGAGTTCATAGTGTAATATATGTAAGCTAGTATGGAAAACATTTGAACGTTTTATGCAGATAAAACCTATAGTCTGATATACATTAAAATATTGTATTAAAACTGAGTATAGGAATACGCTATGACCTAGCATTCCCACACTATATAAAGATGCAAAAAAAAAAAAAAACCTCTACGCATGCTCAAGCACATTTACCAAAGTATATACATTAAAATGTTCGCACCAGTCTTATCTGTGATAAACAAATTTGCACACTGCCCAGATGTTCATCAACTAAAGAACATGAACATATCATGTCATATTCATACAATGGGATACCACACAGCAATAACGATGAAAATCCACAACACAAACAGTGGATAAATCTCACAATCAATATACTGAGTGAAAGAAGCTAGACACAAGAGAGTACATACTAGTGATAGTGACATTGGAAGATCCCAAACTCACCCCCTTCCACAGACACACAGTCTACAGCTATAGATGGAAAAATTTGCTCCTACAAAAACCTAAAGACTGGCTGAGTAACAACTACAAACTGGGCAAGTAAGGAAAAAAAAAAAAAAAACCACATACACACATCAAAGTGGGTGGAGGAGACTGGGACTCAATCTCACCACAAACCTCACTCCTGACACTGTGACCCATAATCAGGAAAAACTCAAAACCCAGAACTTATATCTGGGGCATAAAGAATTTGAGCCCCACATCAGGCACCTTAGATTTTAAGACATGGATCTGAGAGATAAGCCCTCCAAAGCACCCACCATTGACAACCAATGGGGCTCATGTCCTGAGATCCACAAGACTGGAACAATCTGAAAAATGACTCCCTGGCAGCTGGTCTTG
Source organism: Budorcas taxicolor (assembly GCF_023091745.1). NCBI lineage: Eukaryota > Metazoa > Chordata > Mammalia > Artiodactyla > Bovidae > Budorcas > Budorcas taxicolor. The sequence goes on along the minus strand of NC_068929.1, from coordinate 47,322,221 downwards.
CCCTGACTTAAGAAGGCTCACCTGCTTATATTCAAGTATTGTCCTAAGGGCAGGCATATAACTTACATGTATCAGGAGCCTGCTGAATACTCTCCTGGGATATAGAATGAGAGGTGCCATCTTCATGATGTCAGTTTTCTGTGTTCCAGAGCAACAGTACCTCTGCCCCAATTATTATGTCTTCTGCCAGGGGGCCCCTCTGCATCATATCATCTGGCTCTGATGCCCAGTGGCTGTGGGTAACACAGGATTATAACCAACAGGGAAAAGTTCTTAAACTCTAGGGCACAGTAAGAGGCAACAGATCGAGGGACTCTTTCTGTGAAGAATGTCTATTAGCTAATCATTATGGCTGTGGGATAAGGGGCAAGCTCCTAAAAAGTACGCCTTTAGGGGCTGACTGAAATTCTTTCTAGAGACCTCAGAGGTAAGTGCTGACTGTGCACTCTCCTTCTGCTTTGCCCCTGCTCATTGATATCTCTCAGAAAAGAGCTAATACACTCATGTGGAGTCCCAGTTTTCCTGACTGCCACCCAGGGGATACCACCCAGATGGCCTGGCTCTCGGGGCCATTAGGGCTTATGCTTGCAGTCCCACAGGACTGTCTGTATTTGTCTGCTTCAATAAACTGCTATGATTAGGTTCTGGCCTCCAATCAGCTTGAAGCACAGCCTAATCTAGGTACTAAGATCTTCCCCTTAAGGACAATGACAGGACTTGTCACATCCTTAACTACCAGGGCCTAAAAATATAACAGACTGTTTGGACAAGTAAAGTTTTGAGAGAAAGAAAAGAGCTGGGGCAGGGTTGAACAAAGAGCTGACAGGGCCTTAGGTAGGTTTATTAGCTACATAAAGGCCACACCTTCAAGACTGGAGAAGTGGCTGCTTTATCTACTGTATAGAAACCAATACAGAAAGCCAAGAAAAATGAAGAAACATACTAATATGTTGCAAAAGAAAGAACAAGATAAAACCTCAGGGAAAGTACATCAGTGAAATGGAGATAAGTTATTTACCTCAAAAAAGAATTCAAAATGATGGTCATAAAGATGCTCACCTAAGAGGGGGCAAGAATCAATGAAAATAGTGAGAACTTTGAAAAAGAGTTGGAAAACATAAGAAAATACCAAACAAAAGTCATAGGGCTGAAGAATTTAATAATACAATAACAACTTAAAAAATAAATTAGAGGGGTTCGACAGCAGACTTGATGAAGCATAAGAAAATGAGGGAGCCACAGGGCCACAAAGAAATAAAATGCTCTTGACATCTTTATACAGAAAGGAATTTTATGTGGCAGAAACAAATGAACCAGTAGTTTTTTTTTTTTTTTTTTCAGATTTACCAAAGAAACCATTAGTTAACCCAGAAAAGAATAAATCTTCAAGAATTTTAGAGCCTTCGGCCCCAACCGCATTTTCAGAGAGGAAAGGCTCATTACAGATCCCTGAAGTAGTATGTGGTCTGCATTCCCCAGTTCAGATATGCCCAAGGAGAATAATGAACAAGTTCTCAGAGATCAGAGCCAGGGTTCACAAAAAACAGTGAACAATGGGCTCCTTCTGTGAGCAGAATCCGAGCTTAATCAAGGTAATTCCTCATCCCCAGTGTGTGCATCTGGGAGCTTTATTTAAATCTCTTCCTTACGGGATTTACATTGTTGATTTCCAGTTGATGTTGTATGCCTCCCATCCTTTGTCTTTCCAAGTGGGAGTGATTATTCTGTATATCCTGTGCCAGTTCCATCACTGCATTCTGGGTATTTTTGCTGGAGAGGGGAATAAAATTTGCCCTTTAAATCTGTATGACTGCAGACTAAAAGGAGTCGTATCTAGACTTGGTGGCACCTAGAGACATGGACTCTGAACAATAATAATTTCTCAGTTAGGATCTTATATTTTTTTCTCTCAGGAAAGGGTGAGAATATTCTGTGTGAAGGTAGAATAAAATGATCTGGTAACAAAATGCTCTATCAAGGATAATAGAGTAGTATGTACTTCAAGGCTGTATATTGTCACTCTGCTTATTTAACTTATATGTAGAGTGCTGTGCAGTGCTAAGTCACTTTAGTCATGTCCGACTCTGCCACCCCATGAACTGTAGCCCACCAAGCTCCTCTGTCCATGGGATTCTACAGGCAAGAATACTGGAATGGACTGCCATCCCCTTCTCCAGGGAATATTTCCCACCGAGATTGAACCAGCATCATGTACATCTAACCTGCATTGGCAGCCAGGTTCTTTACCACTAGCACCACCTGGGAAACCCAGATCAAAGATAATAAGATGTATTCAAACCACTACCTCCTTGGGAGCTCAGAAGTCTGACCTTCTAAATCTTTCTTGTAGTTAGGTTAGGGACTGTATAATTGAATTCTGACTAGGAAAATATAGGCGTATTTGATATAAGACACTTCCAGATCTTATCCCAAATTTGGGCCCATTGTGAAATGTTTCCCTGAATCTTTTTGCCTTCAGTCGGGAGCAGAAGAAAGGATCAGTCAATTAAAAGTCAAGGAAGTAGAAAGCAAAAAGAAAAAAGAATGAAAACAAGTGAAGATAACTTAAGGAACGTATGAGACAACTTTAGACAGACTATGATTTACATTTTAGGGTTCCAGGATAAGAAGAGAGAGAGAAAGTTGTAGAAATTTTATTTTCAGAAACAATGGCTGAAAAATTCCAGAGAAGGAAAGAGACTTCCAGATCCAGAAAACCCAAACAGTTCTAAAAAGATGAGCCCCAAAAGATCCAGATCAACAAACATAATTAAAAGGTAAAGGCAAGGACAGAATATTAAAAGCAGCAAGAGAAATACAACTTGTATAGAAGTGAATCTTCATAAAATAGTTAGATTTTTTTTTTTTTTAGCAAAACTTTGTAGAGGTTAGCAAAACTTCTCCAAAAGGAGTGGCACAATATGTTCAAAGTGCTGACAGAAAACACCTCCAACCAAGAATACCCAGCAAACTAATAATTCAGAATTGGAGGAGAGATAAAAAGTTTTTCAGACAAGCAAAGCCCATAAAGAAGTTTATCACCCATCAAGTGACCATATAAGAACTGCTAAAGGGACTTCATTGGATTGGAAATATGGGATGTTAATTTATAACAAGAAAACACATGAAAGAATAAATCATATTGGTAGGCAAATATACGGTAAAAGTAGTGGGTTAATAACTACAATATTTAGCCAAGAGGCACACAAAACACTCATGTGAGATGTAAGGACACAGAAGACTGAAAGTTAAGGAATAGAAAAAAATATTCCAAACGGAAACCAAAAGAAAGCTGAAGTTGCTGAACTCATATCAGACAAAACAGACTTTAAACAAAGACTGCAAAAAAGATGAGCACTACATAATAATAATAAAGTGGGTAATCTAACAAGATGATATAAAATTTGTATATACATATGCACTCAACATAGACACTTAAATATATAATGCAAATATTCATAGTTCTAAAGTGAGAAATAGACAGAAATATAAAATAGTATAAGATTTAATACTCCACTTTCATCAGTGGGTAGATTATCCAAACAGAAAAATCAAAAGGAAACATTTTTTATAAACAACATTTTAGACCAAACTTAAAACATACATACAGAATCCTCAACAAAATATTAGCAAACCAAATTCAACAATACAGTAAGAATATCATGCACCATGATTCAGTTCAGTTCAGCAGTCGCTCAATCGTGTCCAACCCTTTGCGACCCCATGAAGCACAGCACGCCAGGCCTGTCTGTCCATCACCAATTCCCGGAGTTCACTCAGACTCACATCCATCGAGTCAGTGATGCCATCCAGCCATCTCATCCTCTGTTGTCCCCTTCTCCTCCTGCCCTCAATCCCTCCCAGCTTCAGGGTCTTTTCCAATGAGTCAGCTCTTCACATGAAGTGGCCAAAGTATTGGAGTTTCAGCTTTAGCATCAGTCCTTCCAATTGACACCCAGGACTGATCTCCTTTAGGATGGACTGATTGGATCTCCTTGCTGTCTAAGGGACTCTCAAGAGTCTTCTCCAACACCACAGTTCAAAAGCATCAACTAGGATTTATTCAGCGAGTGTAAGAATGGTTCAACATCCACACATCAGTCAGTGTGATATACCATACTAACAAAATGAAATATAAAATTGATATGATCACCTCAATACATGCAGAGAAAGCATTTGATAAAATTCAACATCCATTTACGGTAAAAACTCTCAACAAAGCATATACCTCAAAACAATAAAGGTCATATATGACAAGTCTACAGCTAACATCCATCATAGTCAACAGTAGAAAGCTGAAAGCTTTTCCTCTAAGATCAGAAACAGGATAATAATGCCCATTCTAGTCACTTTTACTCAAGACAATATTGGAAGACCTTACCAGAGCAATTATGCAAGAAAAAATAAATAAAATACATCTAAATTGGAAAAGAATAAATAAAACTGTATTTATAGATAACACATTATATATAGAAAATCCTAAAGACTCCTTTAACAAAAAAACTATTATAGCTAATCAGTGAATTCAGTAAAGTTACAGGATACAAATACAATACACAAATATCAGTTGAGTTTCTATACACTAATAATAAACTATCATAAAGAGAATTCAAGAAAATAAACCATTTAAAATTTTGTCAAAATAATAGAGTATCTGTGGACAAATTTAACCAAGGAGGTTAAAAATAAGTGGATATTGAAAACTGTAAGGCATTAATGATATAAACTGAAGAAAATTCAAATAGATAGATATTCCATGGTTAGGCACTGGAAGAATCAATACTGCCAAAATATCCATACTTCCCAAAGCAATCTACAGATTCAATGCAATCTCTTTAAAATTTCCAAAGGCATTTTTTTTTCACAGAAAGACAATAGGTAATTCTAAAAGTTTTACAGAACCACAAAGACCCTAAGTAGCAAAGATAAAACTGAGAAAGAATAACAAAGCTAGAGACACCAAGAATAACAAATCTGGGCTTCCCTGGTGGCTCAGACAGTAAAGAATCAGCCTGCAATGCAGGGGACCTGAGTTCAATACCTGAGTTGGGAAGATGCCCCAGAGAAAGGAATGGCTACCCACTCTAGTGTTCTTGCTGAAGAATCCCGTGAACAGAGGAGAGTCTGGTGAGCTACACAGTCCATGGGTTGCAAAAAGTTGGACATGACATCAAGTGTTATTTGTTGTTGGGGACACCATCCTCTCATTTCAGATTACATTACAAAGCTATAGTAATTAAAATTATGATATTTTCATAAAAACAGACACAAAGACTAAGTAAGTGAGACTATATCATATTAGAAAGCTTCTGCCCAGTAAAAAAAAAAACCATCAACAAAATAGAAAGGTAACCCACAGAATTAGGAAAATAATATTTGTAAATCATATCATAAATCTGATGAGATGAATATGCAAAATAAAGAACTCATACAATTAAATTGGAGCAACCAAACAACCTGACTGAAAAATGATCAAAAGATTTGCATAGATATTTTTCTAAAAAGAGCATAGAGATAGCCAGGAAACATGAAAAGATCCTCAATATCACTAATCATCAGGAACATGCTAATCAAAACCACAATGAGATACCAGTTGTTAGAATGTGTGTTATCACAAAAGGAAGAAATAACAACTGTTGGGGAGATGTCCACTGATGAATATATTGATAAATAAGACAGGCTGTGTGTATGTACACACACACACTTATCTGTGTGTGTGTCTGTGTATATAATGGGATAGTATTTCATCTTAAAAATGAATGAAGTCTTGCCATTTTGAGACCACACAGATGGACCGCAAGCATACTATGGAAGGTGAAATAAACCAGACAGAAGAACACAAAATAGTTTTACTTCTCTTATATGAGCAATCTAAAAGGCAAAACAAGCCCAACCACAGCTTCATAGTAACCAGAGGTGTAGGGTAAGAGTGGATGAAATTGTATAAACATAAGAAAAAAGGATGCAATCTCAAAAATGACAGAATGATCTCTATTCATTTCCAAGGCAAACCATTCAATATCATGGTAATCCAAGTCTATGCCCTGACCAGTAAAACTGAAGAAGCTGAAGTTGAACGGTTCTATGAAGACCTACAAGACATTTTAGACTAAAACCAAAAAATATGTCCTTTTCATTATAGGGGGCTGGAATGAAAAAGTAGGAAGTAGAGAAACACCTGGAGTAACAGGCAGACTTGGCCTTAGAGTACAGAATGAAGCAGGGCAAAAGCTAATAGAGTTTTGCCAAGAGAACGCACTGGTCATAGCAAACACCCTCTTCCAAAAACATACAGAATGAAGTAAGCCAGAAAGAAAAATACCAATACAGTATACTAACACATATATATGGAATTTAGGAAGATGGTAACGATAACCCTGTATGCGAGACAGCAAAAGAGACACAGATGTATAGAACAGTCTTTTAGACTCTGTGGGAGAGGGAAAGGGTGGGATGATTTGGAAGAATGGCATTGAAACATGTATAATATCAAATAAGAAATGAATCACCAGTCTAGGTTCGATGTAGGATACAGGATGCTTGGGGCTGATGCACTGGGATGACCCAGAGGGATGGTATGGGGAGGGAGGTGGGAGGGGGGTTCAGGATTGGGAACACATGTACACCCATGGTGAATTCATGTTGCTGTATGGCAAAACCAGTACAATATTTTAAATTAAAAATTAAAAAAAAATTTAAAATTAAAAAAAAAAAAACCACAAGACAATGCTCTACACATGGACATCACCAGATAGTCAACACCAAAATCAGATTGATTCTATTATTTGCAGCCAGAGATGGAGAAGCTCTATGCAGTCAGCAAAAACAAGACCTGGAGCTGACTGTGGCTCAGATCATGAACACCCTGTTGCCAAATTCAGACTGAAATTGAAGAAAGTGGGGAAAATCATGAGACCATTCAGCTGACCTAAATCAAATCCTTTATGATTATACAGTGGAAGTGAGAAATAGATTTAAGGGGTTAGATCTGATAGACAGAGTGCCTGATGAACTATGGACAGAGTTCGTGACATTGTACAGGAGACAGGGAGCAAGACCATCCCCAAGAAAAAGAAATGCAAAAAGCAAAATGTCTGTCTGAGGAGGCTTTACAAATAGCTGTGAAAAGAAGAGAAGCAAAAAGCAAAGGAGAAAAGGAGAGATATACCCATTTGAGTGGAGAGTCCAAGAATAGCAAGGAGAGATAAAAAAAGCTTTCTTCAGTGATCAGTGCAAAGAAATAGAGGAAAACAACCGAATGGGAAATACTAGAGATCTCTTCAAGAAAACAGAGATACCAAGAGAACATTTCATGCAAATTTCAGCTCGATAAAGGACAGAAAATGTAGGGGCCTAACAGAAGCAGAAGATATTAAGAAGAGGTTGCAAGAATAACCAGATGAACTGTACAAAAAAGATCTTAATGACCAAGAAATCATGATGGTGCGATCACTCACCTAGAGCCAGATATCCTGGAATGTGAAGTCAAGTGGGCCTTAGGAAACATCACTATGAACAAAGCTGGTGGAGGTGATAGAATTCCAGTTGAGCTATTTCAAATCCTAAAAGATGATGCTGTGAAAGTGCTGCACTCAGTATGCCACCAAATATGGAAAACTCAGTGGTGACCACAGGACTGGAAAAGGTCAGTTTTCATTCCAATCCCCAAAAAAGGCAATGACGAAGAATGCTCAAACTACCTCACAATTGCACTCATTTCACATGATAGTAAAATAATGCTCAAAATTCTCCAAACCAGGCTTCAACAATACATGAACCGTGAACTTCCTGATGTTCAAGCTGGTTTTAGAAAAGGCAGAGGAACCAGAGATCAAATTGTCAACATCCACTGGATCACTGAAAAAGCAAGAGAGTTCCAGAAAAACATCTAATTCTGATTTATTGACTATGCCAAAGCCTTTGATGGTGTGGATAACAATAAACAGTGGAAAATTCTGAGAGAGATGCGAATACCAGACCACCTGATCTGCCTCTTGAGAAATCTGTATGCAAGTTAGGAAGCAACAGTTAGAACTGGACAAGGAACAACAGACTGGTTCCAAATAGGAAAAGGAGTATGTCAAGGCTGTATATTGTCAACCTGCTTATTTAACTTATTTGCAGAGTACATCATGAGAAATGCTGGGCTGGAGGAAGCACAAGCTGGAATCAAGATTGCCAGGAGAAATATCAATAACCTCAGATATGCATATGGTACCACTCTTATGGCAGAGTGAAGAAGAACTAAAGAGTCTCTTGATGAAAATGAAGGAGGAGAGTGAAAAGGTTGGCTTAAAACTCATCATTCAGAAAACTAAGATCATGGCATCTGGTCCCATCACTTCATGGCAGATAGATATGGAACAATGGAAACAGTGGTTGACTTTATTTTGGGGGACTCGAAAATCACTGCAGATGGTGACTGCAGCTATGAAATTAAAAGACACTTACTCCTTGGAAGGAAAGTTATGACCAACCTAGATAACAGATTAAAAAGCAGAGACATTCCTTTGCCAACATAGATCCATCTAGTCAAGGGCTATGGTTTTTCCAGTGGTCATGTATGGATGTGAGAGTTGGACTATAAAGAAAGGTGAGTGCCAAAGCGTTGAGAGTCCCTTTGACTTCATGGAGATCCAACCAGTCCATCCTAAAGGAGATAAGTCCTGAGTGTTCATTGGAAGTACTGATGTTGAAGCTGAAACTCTAATACTTTGGCCCCCTGATGCAAAGAGCTGACTCATTTGAAAAGACCCTGATGCTGGGAAAGATTGAAGGCAGGAGAAGGAGATGACAGAGGATGAGATGGTTGGATGGTATCACTGACTGAATGGATATGAGTTTGAGTAAACTCCGGGAGTTGGTGATGCACAGGGACCCCTGTCGTTGCTGCGATCCATGGGGTGACAAAGAGTCGGACATGACTGAGTGACTGAACTGAAGAAAAATACACATATACCATTATTGTTTCAGGAATAGAACAATGAAAACAGATATACTAACCTATGTAATTAAACTCAGATTAGCATTTAATCTTGATGACATAGGAAATTTCCACGATGTTGTAAAATTCAGTTTCTTGATCCAGGGATGTTATATGACTGTATTAAGTGAATGCACCTGGAGGAGGAAATGGCAACTGACTCCTCTATTCTTGTCTGGAGAATCCTTATGGAGAGGGGAGCCTGGTGGGCTACAGTCCATGGGGTCACAAAGAGTCAGACACATCTGAGCACCTAAGTAAGTGAATATCCCTCAAGCTGTATGAAAACTATATATTAACTTCAACAGTATGGCATAACTGTAAAGATGAAAATTTAAGCACTTGAAGTCATGAATTACAGAAAATTTTAAGAAAATATTGAAACCACTTACAAAGACCAAGAGGGACTTATCTATAAATGACCTGTTTATGGAGTTAAATACATCTATGTAAATGAGATAGATTCATATGTAAATAGAGAGATGGTTAAATAGAGGGAAAGACTGATGTATATAGAGAGAGACAGAAAGATACACATGCACTGGGTCATGAGTTATATTGTAGGTATTAGTGCTCAGTATGTGGAGTTTAGTAAAAGAAAAAAATTCTGTATAATCTTCATTTAAATTACTCATCTTTAACCTTTATATTTTCTATTACTCACTTTGGATTTAGTTTGCACTTGGCTTTCTTACACTTAAGGTGGTATGTTAGATTATTGATATCAGATATTTAATTTGTTCTTCACATAGGCATTTGTGGCTATACATTTTCACTAAGCAAATGCTTTATTGGCACCCTATAAGTTTTTGTAAACTTATTTTATTTTTCTTTTTAATATTTTTATTTTTTTAATTTTTATTTTCACTTTATTTTACTTTACAATAATGTATTGGTTTTGCCATACATTGACATGAATCTCCCATGGGTGTACAGGCGTTCCCAATCCTGAACCCCCCTCCCACCTCCCACCCCATATCATCACTCTGGATCATCCCCGTGCACCAGCCCCAAGCATCCTGGATCCTGTATCAAACATAGACTGGTGATTCATTTCTTACATGATAGTATACATGTTTCAGTGCCATTCTCCCAAATCATCCCACCCTCTCCCTCTCCCTCAGAGTCCGAAAGTCCATTCTATACATCTGTGTCTCTTTTGCTGTCTCACATACAGGGTTATCATTACCATCTTTCTAAATTTCATATATGTGTGTTAGTATACTGTATTAGTGTTTTTCTTTCTGGCTTACTTCACTCTGCGAGGTAATTTTAAACATTTCAGTAACAACTATGTTACTAAGTAAACAAAGTAAGTGTAAAGTATCTACATTAAATAAAACTTATTAATCATATTTAATTAAATAATCGACTCATTATTATAAATTCAAAAAAGGAAAAATTACCCAAAATAATAAGAAAAATAAATAAATCTAAAAATATACCAGGCATACATTATTCATGAGGTTTGTGGATATATAAAAAGAGTGGAATAACAAAAATTAATTCACTCACACAAACACAAAGACACAAACAATTTCACACCAGTTCTAAGATTTTTAAAACAAGTATTGAGTTCAGTTCAGTTGCTCAGTCGTGTCCGATTCTTTGTGACTCTATGAATCACAGCACGCCAGGACTCCCTGTCCATCACTAACTCCCAGAATTCACTCAGACTCACGTCCATCGAGTCAGTGATGCCATCCAGCCATCTTATTCTCTATCATCCCCTTCTCCTCCTGCCCCCAATCCCTCCCAGCATTAGAGTCTTTTCCAATGAGTCAACACTTCACATGAGGTGGCCAAAGTACTGCAGTTTCAGCTTTAGCATCAGACCTTCCAAAGAAATCCCAGGGTTGATCTCCTTCAGAATGGATTGGTTGGATCTCCTTGCAGTCCAAGGGACTCTCAAGAGTCTTCTCCAATACCACAGTTCAAAAGCATCAATTCTTTGGTGCTCAGCCTTCTTCACAGTCCAACTCTCACATCCATACATGACCACTGGAAAAACCATAGCCTTGACTAGACAGACCTTTGTTGGCAAAGTAATATCTCAGCTTTTGAATATGCTATCTAGGTTGGTCATAACTTTCCTTCCAAGGAGTAAGCTTCTTTTACTTTCATGGCTGCAGTCACCATCTGCAGTGATTTTGGAGCCCCCCAAAATAAATCTGACACTGTTTCCACTATTTCCCCATCTATTTGCCATGAAGTGGTGGGACCAGATGCCATGATCTTTGTTTTCTGAATATTGAGCTTTAAGCCAACTTTTTCACTCTCCTCTTTCACTTTCATCAAGAGGCTTTTTAGTTCCTCTTCACTTTCTGCCATAAGGGTGGTCATCTGCATATCTGAGGTTAATGATATTTCTTCCAGCGATCTTGATTCCAGCTTGTGCTTCCTCCAGCCCAACGTTTCTCATGATGTACTCTGCATATAAGTTAAATAAGCAGGGTGACAATATACAGCCTTGACGTACTACTTTTCCTATTTGGAACCAGTCTGTTGTTCCATGTCCAGTTCTAACTGTTGCTTCCTAACCTGCATACAGATTTCTCAAGAGGCAGGTCAGGTGGTCTAGTATTCCCATCTCTTTCAGAATTTTCCAGTTTAATGTGATCCACACAGTCAAAAGCTTTGGCATAGTCAATAAAGCAGGAATAGATGTTTTTCTGGAACTCTCTTGCTTTTTCGATGATCCAGCGGGCGTTGGCAATTTGATCTCTGGTTCCTCTGCCTTTTCTAAAACCAGCTTGAACTAGAGTTTGGCTAAAATATAAGTTGGTAATTTACTAGTTAAGTCTCAACATGTGACCAAAAAATAAAATATCTCTGTATTTTATTTAAAAGAAGAAATCTGATATAGTTTATCCTGACTTAAAAACTTTTAAAATGAGCCCAGTCTTCTGAGATTTTAGAGTAAATAAAATGAATTCTCAGGACATTAGTTCCGTGGTTGAAATTCTTATATCTCTACAGGAAGTGGATTTTCCTACCAAAAGTTCAAGTGATAAATAATTTTTAATAACTGGTAGCTTAGCATTTTTGACCCTTGTGTTTCTAAAATAGGTTTTCATTTTCCCTGAAGGAAGTATCATATTGTTCCTTTTATACACCTCAAAATACCATACTGTTTCCTCTTTTCAGTATTATGTAAGTGTCTGGAGAAGCTTATGAGCTATTTTAGAAGTTAATGACTGCATATTTCCTTCCATAATTTTTTGGCAACAATGGACATATAATCATCATATATTTTAGGATATGTTATTTCAAGTCACAGGTCAAAAACAAAATTATTATTCATTCAATAAAGTGATTTAAGCACATAATGTATTAAAAGGAGAAAAACACCTTCTTTTGGCTTTTGGGAGCTCTCAACCCCCCTTTATTCAATTCATCTGGGTTGAAGAAGAATGAGTTTTCTCTTTAGTAAATTTGGGGTTAAGAACTTTGAACTTTTCTCTCCCACCCTTTTCAATAATTGAGGTGCACAGAATAAGTACACTGATCTCTCCTAAATTTGAAGGTGAAGGCAATTCTTTATCCAGTGAGTTAAATAGTAAGTGTTCCATTGTGACCTGACAATGAGGGTGAGTGTCCAATATGGGATTCCGTACTGGATACCTCCTTCTTGTCCTGTAACTAAGCCATAATCTCAGCATTTATCAGTGATGGAACTGGTATTTTGGGTCCCATTCATTGATTCTTTTGCCTATACCCAACTAATTTAGATCTAGGTTGGGGAAGAGAGCTGTAATGTATTGGGAATATTTTTATAGCATCATCTGCTAAATTGATTGGGTATCTTGAAAAACAGTAAACTGAAGATGCAATTATGATAGAACAATTTTTTGGCACAACCAATGTAGCTGACTGTATTTATTTTCTGAGTAGCACAAGAGAATTTTTTTTTTAATTGAAGTTAGTTGATGTACAGTGTTACAGAGATTACAAATGTATAATTAGTGATTCACAGTTTTTAAATATTATACTTCATTCATAGGTATAAAATATTTGCTATGTGACATTAAACTTTACCATGTGGTACTAAAGCCAGCAGATTTGTTGATTTACTGGTTTTAGTTTGGTTTGTTTTATGTCCATAGTTTACAATGACTGATTTATGTCTGGCCAGATGTAGTCTAGGTATGTGATATTAGCCTTTGACCGTGTGTGATTATGATCTTGGTAATCACTAGAGTGTATTGTGTTTTTACCCATGACTGGCTGTTTTTTTTTGTTTTTGTTTTTGTTTTTTTACAGGCACAGCAGGAGGTGCCAGCTTTAGCTGGTCTCCAATGCCCTCAGTAAAGTTGTGGACTGTATGTCTCTTGGCTCTTACAACTTGACACTGAACTACACATGCAGTTTAGCTTAGTGTTGCAGGCAAGACAGAGGTATGATTGGATCATGTTTGGCATTGGTGAGAAGAAAACAATCTCCTTGCTTTCTCTATTTTCCCTCCTCTAGAAGGGGAAGAAACAAATCTGATCTGTGATTTTGATTAAACAAAAAAATGAAAACAAGCTCAGCAACTGAATAGTCTTAACTAAGAATTCTGTTCCCTCTGATTGCTCTCCAGGTGTACTCAGTCTGATAGTCTCCCCTGTTGAAAGAGAATGGTAGTTGTTCAGTGACATCTGTGGCAGAATGAATCCAATGTTAGAATTCTATATTAGGCATAGCATTGTTTTCCCATATCTAAGGCTCCCTAGGATCTGCTCTACCAGTGAAAAGGCTGGTATGTTTATATGTATACATCTAATACTTGTCTTTGCTTTATAACTTAAGATTTCAAGAAAGAGATTGATTTTATGAAAGACAACATGAAAATAGAAATATTTAATATTTTTTTATCCTTTAGCAACTTTTAATTGTTTGAAGCTTTCCTTTCTATACTGTTTGCAATTTTCAGAAAAGAAATGCTGATTTTAAATGATACCAGCAGAAATGTATTAGAATTGACAGCTAGTATTTAATGGCAATGCTTAAAAGTTTAGTAGATATCATTTATTTAGATTCAGTTTGCTCATTCTTTTAAATTAATGCATGAGGTTGATTTAATGAATAACTCTTTTCTTTTCATTTTATTTTTTTTGTGGCAGTACACTGCCAGAGACACTTTATGTCTGTGCTATATATCATTATGTGCCAAGTAGCACTATTTTGTATAGTTGTTGTCAGGTTTTTAGATGATGTATAATATATAAAGCACTTCATGTTTTTCAGATCCACAGACTGTTATTTTTCCTGTTTTATTCTTATCATTATTTTCTGTTGCCTTTGAGAAAAGCAAATACATAGCAAAAAATATACATAAATGAATAAATAAAAGAATGAACCTGGGCTCTTAGAAGCACAAAGGGTATTCACTGCAGGAAAGATGGCAAGAACATGGAAATATGACTATTACCTAATGTGACTCTGTACACATGACAGCAAATGAAAGAAACAAAAGTATCTCACATTCTGTTAGAGATCTGACCCAGAAATTTAGTTTCAATTTATTTTTGACAACTTCATGTTTAATTTCTTTTCTTCTACTTTCTATTCAAAATGTAGTAAAAGCATAACAGATATAAAACAAATATAGTACAGTAGTATGGCAAAAGAGTTAATTTTGTATATATAATTTTACATGCTGGGTCTTTCATTTATTGCCTATATGACATAGCAAGCCATATCAGATCTCATATATGTTATATAGCCTGAATGTATCTCTCTGTATGAATATATAATATATGTGCATCATTTATATTTGAATTAATACTCTAATGGCTCCTATGTCTTTCACAAAAGAAAAGGCAGATGAAGAAGATATATGTGTGAGCATGTGAGAGAGAGAGAGAGTGTGTGTGTGTGTGTGTGTGTGTGTGTGTGTGTGTGAGTGTGTGTGTGTTTGGGAGAATGTTAATCACTTTAGGGCCTTAGGGCCAGTAATCCTTTTCAACATATAAAGTTAGTTTTTCTAAAACTATATGATTAGTACTCATATTACTTATATATACATGAGTGAGTGAAGTCGCTCAGTCGTGTCCGACTCTTTGTAACCCCATGGACTGTAACCCACCAGGCTCCTCAGTCCATGGAATTTTCCAGGCAAGAGTACTGGAGTAGGTTGCCATTTCCTTCTGCAGGGGCTCTTCCCAACCCAGGGAGGATCGAACCCAGGTCTCCCGCACTGCAGGCAGACACTTTACCATCTGAGCCACCAGGGAAGCCCTATATATACAGATTACTACTCATATAATCTATACAATATTGTAGTTATCAGAATTCAAAAATGTGTTTCTTTATACTCATTGATATTTCATTCAATATTTTAATATATATTAATTATTATTATTACACAGGTAAAATTTAGTTTTAAGGTGGGTATAATACTAGTATAGTACTAGTCTTAAAAGTTTAAAATTTTCTTCATGAATTATAATATTCATTCTGAATAGTAGGGAACTCAGAGAATGTAAAATCTGCCCAGGCATTTGTCAATCTATAATAACAGACATACAAAGCCAGTTGACATCTTAATAGGAAACATTTCTCCCACAGCCACTGCAGCTCAAAGTACTATGACATCTCCACCATCTTTTTTCCCTTTGAGGAATACTAACTCACTGAGAAATTTTGTTATCTGTAATTACAAAACGTCACAAACACCGATTTTTGAAATTAGAAGAATAAAATATCCCAATCGTCAATGGAAAACTAAAATAACTTTGAAAAGGAGAAGTTGTCTCGATTTACAACCCAAGAACAGAACTCCGGATACAGCATTTCTGGACTCAGAATCCCAAATCAGTCTTCACATTACAAGAAAATAGATTCTGAGTTGACGTTTCAGTAGAGACCTGAACTTGTTCTCACGTTTATATGTAACCCTGCTTTTTCTCTGAACCATATTAAAACACTGCTGTTAAGTTACTCTTAAAAACCACTGCTTCCCAAAATACTATACCATATACTATATATAAATGTCATATATTACAAATATCATATAATGTCACTTATATATAATTGGTATATAACAAAAATTATAGAAATGAACTTGCTTACAAAGTGGAAATAGACTCACAGGTCTCGAAATCAAACATATGATTACCAAGGGGCAATATAAGGAGAAATATAAATTGGGAGACAAAGATTGACATATACACATTAACATAAAATTTTAAAAAGATATATATATATATATATGTATATATATAACTGAATCACTTTGCTGTATCCCCTGAAACTAACACAACATTATATAACAACTATATGCCAATAATTTTTTAAAAATAACATAAGGAAAATATCATAATCCAATTACTGATATTCATAAATTTCCTAAAAGCAGCCAGAGAAAGAATGATAGGAAGCAAAGATAATCATAACATATTTCTCATTAAAACCAAACTGCTAAGTCACTTCAGTCGTGTCTGACTCTGTGCGACCCCATGGACTGCAGCCACCCAAGTTCCTCCATCCATGGGATTTTCCAGGCAAGAGTACTGGACCAAACTAATGAGGAAAAAATCAAATACTATATTTACAAAACTGAAAGAAGGAAAATATGTTAACCCTGAACTTAATACTTACCAAAAATATTATTCAAAAATAAAGTTTAGTTAATTCTATTTTACTGGAGTAATAAAATCAGAGTAATTAATCATTTCAAACTACCTTGCTATGCTTAGTTGCTCAGTCATGTCTGACTCTTTGCAACCCCATGGACTGTAGCCTGCCAGTCTCCTCTGTCCATGGGGATTGTCCCGGCAAGAATACTGGAGTGGGTTGCCATGCCCTCCTCCAAGGGATCTTCCCAACTCAGGGATCAAACCCAGGTCTCCCTCATTGCAGGCAGATTCTTTACTGTCTGAGCCACAGCCCTCAGACATGCATTAAAAGACTTTAAAACAATGTCTTTTAAAAAGGAGATAAAATATCCCATATAAAAGTATTTTAAAACTTATAGCATAAAAAGTGAATAAAAATAGGTTCATGAGAACAAATTAAAGAATATTTTCTCACGTTTAATCTCTTTAAAAGATAATTGATTGTTTAAAAAGAAATATTTTTTGAATTTATGTAGTAAATACTACATATGTAGTATTACCATATGACTATGAGAAGTAAACCCTAGAGTAACTAATAAAAATGTATATCTAGAAATATAGCTAATAAGGGGAACAGCAGAAAAAAAAGAGATATAGACAATAGCAATCAAGAATCTAAATTTAAGCCAAACCCTCATGATATTTAAAAAAAACATAAATTGTCTCAAGTCTCTAGTTAAAAAGGTTTCTGACACTAAATGCAAAATCAGATACAAGCTTATGCTTTTTATATAAATCCATGTTAAATAAAGAAAATATCCTATTAAAAGTAATAGGATATAAAAAGAAAAGAATCATACTTCTGAGGAAAGTAGAATAGGCTGAAGCAATGTCAGGCAAACAAGATTTCAGGATAGTAAATAATTCCAGAAATAAAGAGTGATATATCATAATGACAAAAGGTTTAATTCAGACAGAAGACATGCAACATCTTACATATGTATGCACCTAAACAGAAAGTTTCAAAGTACATGAAAGGAAAACTGATTTGACTGACAAGAAAAATAGATAAAGCCATAATTATACTTAGAGACTTTTAAGACTCTTCTCACATTACTTCATAAAATAAGCAGAAAAAAATTATGTTCAAAAGATGAGTTAACCAATACCAGCTAACATAAATAGCATTTATACACACTGCAGCAAACAATAGTGATTAGACATTTCTTTTATGTGTACATATGGTGATTGCAGCCATGAAATTAAAAGATGCTTTCTGCTTGGAAGGAAAGTTATGACCAACCTAGATAGCATATTGAAAAGCAGAGACATTACTTTGCCAACAAACGTCCGTCTAGTCAGGCTATGGTTTTTCCAGTAGTCATGTATGGATGTGAGAGTTGGACTGTGAAGAAAGCTGAGCACCAAAGAATTGATGCTTTTGAACTGTGGTGTTGGAGAAGACTCTTGAGAGTCCCTTGGACTGCAAGGAGATCCAACCAGTCCATTCTAAAGGAGATCAGTCCTGGGTGTTCTTTGGAAGGAATGATGCTAAAGCTGAAACTCCAGTACTTTGGCCACCTCATGCGAAGTGTTAATTCATTGGAAAAGACTCTGATGCTGGGAGGGATTGGGGGCAGGAGAGAAGGGGACGACAGAGGATGAGATGGCTGGATGGCATCACCGACTCGACAGACGTGGGTTTGGGTGAACTCCGAGTTGGTGATGGACAGGGAGGCCTGGCGTGCTGCGATTCATGGGGTCGCAGAGTCGGACATGACTGAGTGACTGAACTGAACTGATACCACTTAATAGATCATATTCTGAGAAATAAACAATAGTTCAGTTAATATGAAAGCCATTAAATACAACATTCTTGTTACCACAGTGGAAATAAACCAGAAATTATTAAGAGATATTGAAAAATCCCAAATGTTTTCAGTATGAAATAGCATCTCTTTAAACAAAAAATTGTGTGATAGGATATTGGCATGCATTTTAATGAAACTGAAAATGAAAACACATTGAAATGTGTGGAAAGTTAAGGTTGTGTTTAGAAGAATATGTATAGCATTATTAATAAATACTTACTTCTATATGCACAATAGACAACCAACAAGGACTTACTGTATAGCACAGGGAACTTATGTTTTAATAATGTACAAGGAAAAAGAATCTGAAAAAGAATCTATCAAGACAGGTACATGATAAATAGATTCTTCTAATTCAAGAACACGATTTATCCTTCCATGTGCTTGTGTCATCTTCAATTTTTTCATTAGCGTTGGATTATACTACCCAACATAATCTACAGATTCAACGCAGTCCCTATCACATTACAAACAACACTTTTTGCAGATCTGAAACAAAAAATCTTAAAAGCTGTACGGAAACAGAAAAGATCCCAAAGAACCAAACCAATCTTGGGAAAGAAAAATGAAGCTGGAGGAATCAGGCTCCTTGATTTCACAATATACTATAAAGCTCGTCAAAACGGCAATCAAAACAGTATGGTACTAACACAACAACAGGCTTACAGATCAATGGAAGAGCATAGAAAACCCAGAGTAAAGGCCACACACCTACGGTTAATTAATCTATGACAAAGGGGGTGAGAATGTACAACAGAGAAAAGAATCTCTTCAATAGTAGTGCTGAGAAAACTGGATATCTACATATAAAATAATGAACACCCTTTGCAGAATCATGTCAATGTATGGCAAAACCAATACAGTATTGTAAAGTAAAATAAAGTTAAAAAAAATAAAAATAAATTTAAAAAATTAAATAATGAAATTAGAATACTCCCTAACACTATATACAAAATAAATTCAAAATGATTTAAATACCTAAATGTAAGACCAGACTCTACAAAACTCTTAAAGGAAACCATAAGCAAAATACTCTTCAACATAAATCACAGCAAAATCTTTTTGGATCCATATGCTACAGTAACAAAAATAAAAACAAAAATAAACAAATGTGTCCTAATTAAACTTAAAAGCTTTTGTACAGAGAAGGAAACCATACACAAAATGAAAAGACAACCCTCAGAATGGAAGAAAATATTTGCAAATGATGTGACCAAAGGATTAATCTCCAAGATATACAAATAGCTCACTATCAGAAGAACAAACAACCTGATCAAATATGGGCAGAAGATCTAAGTAGACATTTCTCCAAAGAAAACATACAGATGGCCAAGAGGTGCATAAAAAAATGCTCAACTCATCTAATTATTAGAGAAATGCAAATCAAAACTACCAAGGGGTATCATCTCATACTGGCCAGAATGGGCACCATCAAAAAGTCTACAAACAATACATACTGGAGAGGATGTGGAGAAAAGGAAATACTTCTACACTTAGTGGGAATGTAAACTGGTACAACCACTATGGAGAACAGTATGAAGTTTCCTTGAACTAAATATTAAACTATGTTATGATCCTCCCCGAGATGGTGAAGGACAGGGAAGGCTAGCATGCTTCAGTCCATGGAGTTGCAAAGGGTGGGACATGACTGAGCAACTGAACAACAATGATCCTCAAATCCTACTCCTGGGTATATATCAGCAGAAAGCACACTTTGAAAAGAAATATGTACCCCGATGTTTATTGTTACACTATTTACAATGGCAAGATATGGAAGCAACCTAAACATCCATCAACAGAGGAATGGATAAATAAGAGGAATGGATAAATAAATAAGGAATGGATAAATATATATATATATACACAACAGAATATTACTCAGCCATAAAAGAGAACAAAATGATGACATTTGCAGCAACATGATATACCTAGAGATTATTATACTAAGTGAAGACAGACAGATAAAGACAAATATGGTATCATAACACTTACACGTGGAATCTAAAAAAATAATACAGATGAACTTATTCATAAGATAGAAATAGATTCACAGACTTAATAAACAAACTTATAGTTAGCAAAGAGGGATTAACATATACACACTACTATATATAAAATAGATAATCTACAAGGCCTATTGTATAGCACAAGGGGATCTACTCAGTACTAACCTACATGGGAAAACAATCTGAAAAAGAATGGACATATGATTGTACAACTAAATCACTTTGTTATGCACTCAAAACTAACACAACACTGTAAATCAACTATACTTCAATAATAAAAGGAAAGATACATAAAATCAGTCCTAAATTTTTACTTCTTCATCTTCTACTTCAATGCATTAAAAAATAATAACCAAAATTAAGTTTAGGAAAATAAAAAATCAAAATATCAATGAAAAGTAAATAAATAAAAACATTTGACAACAAAACTAATACCCATTTATGATGAAATATTCAGCAAGCTAAGAATTAAGAGGAATATCCTCAACTTGGTGTACCAACAATTAATATAATTTCTACTGGTGAAAGATAAACTATCCCTCCACTAAAATCAGTAACAAGCAAATAATGTTTTTTGTTAATGTTTCTATTTAATACTGTACATAATTGCCTAACAATTATAATAAAAGAAGAAAAAGAAACAAAAATCTATAGCTTTGAAGAAAGAAATTAAACTATTTGTAGAGGATGTTATATTTTATAACATGAGACATAAAGAATTCAAGAACTATTATCAAAACTAATAAATAAATGTAGTAAGGTAGAAGTTTAATAAGGCAGTAAAAATGAATTTTATATATCCATAATATGTGAAATTGAGATAAAATACTATTTGCGAATGAATAAAAAACATGAAACACTCAGATACATTTAAAATGTGGCAAAGTTTTGTACATAAAAATTATATAACATTGTAAGGTCATTAAAGAGGATCTAAATGAAAAAATATATGATATAGAGCAGAAGACCCATTAATATTAAAATATCAGTTATAAACAATTCTATAAGATCATCATAATTTCAATCAAATTCCAGGAAATTCTTTCGTAAGGAGTAGTAAGCTGATTCTGCAATGTATACGGATTATGCAAAGAAATTATAATAGCCAAACCCCTTTGAAAATAAAGATTAAGTTTAGAAGGTTTACATCTAATTTTAAGACACATAAAACTATAAAGATATAATTATACATCAAAAATGACAGAGTAGTGAGTTCAGAAATAGACACACACATACAAGTTTAACTGATTTTTAAATGAAACGTAATGTGGTTAAATCATGAAATTCTTCTTTTTTGCTTTGGTACTGTTGGAGGCCCCTGTGGAAAATGAACCTGAGCTATTCCCTGGCCTTACATAACATACAGTTTATCTCTAAGCAGATCATAGAATCAATAAAATTTGGAAATATAAAGCTTCTAAATTACAGGAAAATATTTTTCAATTCAATAGTTTGGCAAGTTTTTTTTTTTTTTTTAGGATGCATAAAATTTTAACCATGAAAAGACAAAATGTAGAGAGTTTTACTCTTCAAAAGATACCAGCAAAAAAATGAAGAGAGACTGGTGAAAATACTTGCAAAACATAAATCAAATGAAAGACTTGTATGTTGAACACAGCTTTTGAAAAAGGAACACCACTTTGAGAATTTTTTCTTCTTTACCAAAAATTTCATTTCAATCCAAGAAATCAGAATTCACATTCAAACTACTTCTCTCATACTTCCAAGCATATATACACAAGTACCTCCATGAAGAACCCTTCAGTTTCTGTGGCATTTCTACATAAAGTGATTTGAGCTCTAATCTTGTAAAAGATGGCTAATATGGTTTGGTTACAAACAAGTCTTACTCTAATTAAAGTTTCCTGAAATATGAATGCTAGTGACTTCAATAAGAATCTCCCTTTATTCTGAAGAATGCATTCAGAAGACTAGCAACATTTTAACTTGTACATGTTACACAATATTTACTGTATCCTGAAAATTTTTAGTTTTAAAACTCTTACTGGTGCAGTTTTATTTGGCATTTATCTATGTCTTCTAAATAATATAGTAATTCAATTATCAATCCCTTTCCATGTATGTAATAGTCTAATGATTACTGAAATTTTTCCATCTAAAGAATAACAAAGTCAATATTACATTGTCATTCATCAGTATTAGAAGAATAACTTAAAAAATTTCGACAATGCTCCAAATTGCTGATTAGAAATAAGTTAAGTTTAAAAGTTATACTGTATATATGAATAGGAACTGGTACATTTCAACTCTTAGCTAAGAAACATTTTGACAAGAGATAAACTGTAGTAAGATCAGAATGTGTCAAGCAGTATAAAAATTTTAAATGCTCTGACATATAAAAGAAATTAACTTCTGATTGAAAAGAAATTTACAGCAATTTTTTTTCCCCTTGGGAAGGAAGTATTTTCAAAGGGACAATGAGATGTTTTCTGCCAGAGTTAATAAGCATGGACAAAAGCAGAAGATAGGATGAATAAAAAATACAGAGGTTTTTGGCTGAAAATACAAGCTACATGTGGTAGTGGTTTATTCGCTAAGTCGTGTCCGACTCTTGCGATCCCATGGACTGTAGCCTGCCAAGCTCCTCTGTCCATGGGATTCTCTCAGGCAAGCAATACTGAAGTGGGTTGCCATTTCCTTCTCCAGAGGATTTTCCTGACCCAGGGATCGAACCAAGGCCTCCTGCATTGCAGGGAGACTCTTTACCAACTGAGCTACAAGGGAAGATAAAATAAAAGTTACAGAGGAAAGTTCAGTTAAATCTTCCAGTCGAATTCAATGGTTAGTTTCTCATCACAAATTCTATATACCATGAGAAATATTCCAGGTTTCTTAGCAGAGAGAAGTGTTTTAGGGGAAAAAAAAAATTATGGAAATGTATTTGCTAGTACTCAATAAAAGAGATTGAAAGTTGGAAACAATGGCTTCTAAGAAACTGCACTATAACAGATGGAATGGGTAAAGACTAAAGTAGAGCAAGGCAATGGATATAGAAATGAGAAGCCAATAGTAAGTAAACTGAGGATCAATTTTGAGTGTGAATATTAGGAAGAAAGAGAGTGAATCTTTAAAGATATTTTTAAGATTTCCAACCTGTATGATTAGCAATAGAAAATGAATTTACATAATTATAGAAACCAGCCTCACAATTTTATTTGGCTTTGAAAAGATTGTGAATGAATTTTCAATGTGTTTAGCTTGTGAAAAGAGAATAACAGTCATTTTAGCCAACTGATTATAAGAGCATAAGATCTTTCAGTTAATTAAGTGTAAAATCTTTTAGCCGATTAAAAGCTGGGTCCTTTGACAGAAAATAGACAATTAAAAAGATTAGTTTTTAATCTAAGAATGACTAAGAATTAATTAGCATATAAAAACTTTATTACATTATTCAATAAAAATGCAAATGACATAATTTTGCCTATAATATTTATACATATAAAATGGTAATCACTAATGATAAAGAGGATACTGTGCAATTATTCTCTGCAAAAAATTGGGAGGTCAGTTGGTGCCTAGTTATGGGACCTTGACATGTGTTTGATTTATATTCAGTGAATCTTCTGCTAATATGGAAGCCCTCATTCTCTCAATTGCTTCCCTGGTGGCTCAGACAATAAGGAACCTGCTTGCAATGCAGGAGAGAGAGGTTCGATCCCTGGGTCAGGAAGATACCTTGGAGAAGGGAATGGCTACAACACTCCAGTATTCTTGCCTGGAGAATTCCATGAGCAGAGGAGCCTGGTGGGCTACTGTCCATGGGGTCACAAAATGTCAGATATGAGTGACTAACTTTTTAAAAATTTTTTTTTAAAAGGAACTAGCTTTCCCATGGTTACACTTCATCTCAGGGAGTAACTTAGTATTTAACAATTTTTTGAGGCATCCCTGTTCTTTGTCTTATTTGTAAATGGCCATCCTAGTTTCAGAAATCCACTTAAGACTGGCTGAAGACTATCGATATCACAGATCTCAGCCTCTCCCCCTGTACAGTTCCACTGTTAGGTGTCTACAAAATTAATAACCTTCACACAAGTCTCCATTTCAGAGTCTGATTCCAAGGGAAACCTGACCCACAAAAATTGGTCAAAGAAATCATCCTAGGAAGCAGATTCTAAAATGGGATTTGTGATCTGGAACACCTTTAGGTTTGCTGACACTTTAGTCCCTATTACTGGTTGTGGCTGAAGTAATTTTGGCCTATTTTAAACAGGATTAAAATATGGATATGTGAATCATATCCATATTTAATTCACAAGTCTTGCCTCTACAGGAAAAAAAAATACTGAAAGATGAGGAGAGGGACACAAAATCAATCAGCAGTAGCTTCAACTGTAGACATTATGCCAGATGTTGTATGGGATCTATGCTGGAACAGATTCACATGGTCTCAGTAACAAGGTATGTATATGGATACTGATACTGTTAATTTTCTAGTTTCTAATCACTATGAAGACACAGTACAAGTTACTGTAGTCACAGGGGGAAGGCAACAGCACACACTGAAGTCCTGTCCAGGGGCTTTGCTCACTCTTACACATCTGTCATAATAGTATCTGAAGGGATCCAAAATTTCTGAATCTTCTACAGAAAACCTCATTGATACTTGTTGAGAAATAAATAGCTTGAAAAATATAAACTACCAAAATTTATAGGTATAATTTTACATATCCCTGTGTGTGTTAAAAGAATTCAACATCTATTAAAATAAAATCTTTCTAACAAGACGACCTCAGTCCTAGATGGTATTATTAAACATTTAAGGGTAAGTCATACTGATCTCATAAAATCTTTTAGATAACAGAGGGGAAATAAATTATTCTTAATTCATTTTAAGAGGTATAACTCCAATACCAATAGACTGTTTATTGGTTTGTTTGTTGAGGGGGTCTTTTATTTTACTTTGGAGAGGATAGGGGTTTCTTTGATGGGAGAAACCCTGTTCTTCCACCAAAGACACTTTCTGTGCATTCATTTGCTTTGGATGGTTCATCAGGACAAATAATACTTATAATTTTACTTTATTTTCCATAATATAAATAAACAGTCTAGTTTTTTAAAAATCTGATAGTATTTATTTCAAGTATTTCTAGGTCACTGGAAATAAAATCATGATCATGACTGAAGTTGATTTAATTAATAATTAAACTAGACCAAAATTTTACACTCTATTATAATGATAAATGGGCTTCCCTGATGGCTCAGATGGTAAAGAATATCCCTACAATGAAGAACCAGATTTGATTCCTGGGCTGGGAAGGTACTTTGGAGAAGAAAATGGCAACCCACTCCAGTATTCTTCCCTAGAGAATCCCATGGACAGAGGAGCTTGGCAGGCTACAGTCCCGGGTTTGAAAGAGTCAGATAAGACTGAGCAACTAACACTTTCCACTATACAGATAAATAAACCAAAAAATACATGCCTAGCTAGGAAATTTTAACACAAAGGAATTACTAAAAATGTGTAAGTTTTGCTGACATTAGTCATTTGGAGACAATCATATGATATAGAAAAAATAATTAGCAATGCCTTAAAAAAGAAAAATGTTATGATCCTCATGTAAATATTATCTCATTTAAAATAAAAATAGTGATTCTGGTGGTTATTATTTTCATTGCTTCCTCAGGTTTATTTTAGGCTTAGAATTCTCCATGATTAATATATTCAATGATATTTTAAACTTAAAAATGCTCACATGAATGAAATTTTTGAAACTTAGTTTCTCCCTGAATTCCATCAGAATATTTCAGTGTGATAACGTGTCAGATATTCGTGTCAATCAATAATGCATTCCCTCACAAGTAGGTAGAACCATTAAAGTAATTTAAGTAAGATCAAACAGTGACCTGATAAACAGGGAATCAGAATCAATACAGCTTAAATCAATAAAGGAATAGAAGTTATTGATATTTAGCCTGGAGAAGAAAAGACTTGGCAGAAAACATGATAGCTACAATTCATTATTTTACAGTGCAATAAGAGAAACAAAATATGGTAATTTTAGGTAAATTAAAAAGCTTAGGAATAAGAATGATCTAATCTCAAATTATTGGTTAAATTTTGAACAACTGCAGCTGACCAACAAGTATAGAACAGCCCCTACTGCAAACTATTAAACTCCCTGTTATTATCACCTGTCAGGTTATTACAGTGGGGATTCCAACAATGGATAAACAAAAAGCACTAAGGCCTCCTATACTTAAATACAGAGTTTTCAAGCCTAATCCTTCATTCATCTATGTAGTATAATAACTGCATTATGCCTTGTTCTATTTGAGGCATTTTGCCCTTTTACTCATTTTCTACTTTTTCCAAAAGAATACTATATATATATATATATACACACACACACACACACACACACACACACACAGACTTGTGTTAAGAAAAGCCCACTTCTGATCTGTGACACTGTTTTTAATGAATCTTTCTGAGAGGTATTTTACCTATTGGCCTCAATCTGCTGAAAAAAAAAAAAAAAGGAGCGATCAGTACATTTCCTAACTATGCAAACTAGTTTGTTCAACTACTCATCTCTCATCAATTTGCTTTCACTTTCTATGTTATTTGACCTCTCAAAATTCATATATAATGTCCTTCCAATTTCTTTAACAACTTTAGCATTTCCTTCTCAAACATATTTTCTGTCTCTAGCTAATATCCTTGAAATCAAACACCACATTATTTTTTATCCCTGGTCTAAAAGTTTTAGAAATTGATTGACTCCAGTGATAGTTGGCCAAAGCCTAGTATAATTATTCATTAACACTGTGACACCACACAGGTCTTTATCACCTGGAACTGTTTCACCAATGATAACCTAAATATCCTTGTATCTGAAAACAGCATCTTAACTAATGAATCTAGTTTTCACATTTGTTGAAAAATCTAAATATCAGTCTCCTGTTAAGATATTCTCAGTCATCATTCAGATTTTAATTGCACAACTTCCTGTAAAGAGTCGGGGTTATATGAGTGTTCATTTCTTTTTTTACAGTTTCATTGAGGTAAAATTGACATACAATACTGTATAAGTTTAAGATTTACAGCCTAATGACATATACCCACTGTGAAGTGATTACCACAATGCATCATTTCATATATTCAAAAAGGTTTTCTTTGTGATGAGATCTTTTAGAATATACTTCTAAATATACTATACAGCAGTGTTGTGTCTTCCCTGGTGGCTCAGTTGGTAAAGAATCCATCTGCAATGTAGGAGACCTAGATTCAATCCTGGGTTGAGAAGATCCTCTAGAAAAGAAAATGGCAACCCACTCCAATAATCTTGCCTAGGAAAACCCATGGACAGAGGACCCTGACAGGCTGAATTCCATGACATCGCAAGAGTTGGACATGACTTAATGACTAAACCACCATCTGTGTTAATTACAGCCATCATGTGGTTCATTATATCCCAGAACTACTTTATCTTATGACTGAAGTTTGTACCTTTTGACAACTCTCATTAATTCTCCCTCCCCAAGTCCCATCTCTGGGTGAACACAAATCTGATCTCTTTTTCTGTAAGTTTAGTTATTTTTAGATTTCACAAGTAAGATCCTATAGTACTTGTTTTGCTCTGTTGGACTTCTTTCACTTAGCCTAACTCCCGCAAGTTCCATCCACACTGTTGCAAATGACAGGACTTCCTTACTTTTTTATGACTAAATGTTATTCTATTCTCTGTGTGTGTTTGTATATACCTAAACCCACTCCAGTGCTCTTGCCTGGAGAATCCCAGGGACGGGGAGCCTGGTGGGCTGACGTCTATGGGGTTGCACAGAGTTGGACATGACTGAAGCGACTTAGCAGCAGCAACATCAACTTTATCCATTTATTTCTCGATGAACACTTAAATTGTTTACTTGTTTCAGAGACTATAAATTGTGCTGCAAGAATAAGGGAGTGCAGATATCTCTTTGATATAGTGATTTTGTTTCCATCAGCTATATACACATAAACAGAACTGTTGAGCCATATGTAGTTCTATTTTTATTTTTCTGAGCAACCTCCATACTATTGTCTATAGTGGCTACACCAATTTACATTCCTAGCAACAATGCACCAGAGTTCCCTTTTCTCCACATTCTTGCCAGCATCTGCTATCTCTTGTCTTTTTGCTGATAGCCATTCTAACACATGTAAGATGATACTTCATTGCAATTTTTTTGCATTCCTTAATGACTAATGATGATGAGTATCTTTTTATATATGTGCTGGCCATTTGAATAGCTTCATTGGAAAAATATCTATTCAAGTTCTATGCTCATAATATTTGACAAGGGGGCCAAGAATCCTCAATGGAGAAAAGATAGTCTATACAATAAATGATGTTGGGGAAGTAAGATGTTCACATATAAAAGAATGACAAGACTTCTGTCTTACACAATCACAGAAATGAACTCTAATGGATTAAAGGCTTAAATATAAAACCTAACACCTTAAAAATTCTAGACAAAAACACAGGGAAAAGCTCCTTGACAGATTCATGACAGTGATTTTTTTTGCTTTATACGACACCTAAAGCACAATCAGTGGAACCCAAAAATAAACAAAAGTGACTACATCAAACTAAAAAGTTTCTGCATAGCAAAAAGGGATGATCAACAAAATGATAAGGCAACATACAGAATGAAAGAAAATACTTGTAAATCATGTATCTGATAAGAGGTCAAAATACATAAGGAACACATATATCCTCAATAGCAAAGTGACCAAATAATCAAATTTAAATGGCTATTCCTTTCAATGCTGATTGATAGTACAAGAGAATCACAAGGTTCTTAGAGAACCCCAGCAAATCCAATAAAAAAAAATACCTAATTCTGCATCATCCATTCTGTCTACTTTTACCGTTCATGCTTTTAGGCTGTAGAATATTTTCTGAGAAACTAGTTTAAGGAAAGAAAATACTTCATCTTTCCTTGTTTCACCTGTATGTTTCTCTTTCCTTTAATTTATATCTTGTAAAAGTTGTATGACATTTCATAGGAGTCCTTAATCCTCACTCTTCTTATTCTCCATCAATGACCTAATTAATTTTTCTTAAAGGCTAAAGCTTTGACCATTATATCTTTGGAGATTTACACGTCAAATATTTTGAAGACATAGTATCTTTTTGAAAAGATCAATATATGCTTGGAATTAACATCAAATGAACTGCTTTCTCAAAATTAAGGAAAAAACAAAAACACCTAGAGGGCTTATAAAAACACATATTTCCAGGTACACTCCAAACCTCTTACTTCTAGAGGAAATTAGGAAGGTTGTGTTGTTGTTCAGCCCCTAGGTTGTGTCCAATTCTTTGTGACCCCATAGACTGCATCAAGCCAGACTCCTTTGTCCATGGGGTTTCCCAGGCAAGAATACTGGAGTGGGTTGCCATTTCTTTCTCCAGGGGATCTTCTCAAACCAGAGATCAAACTTGCATCACCTGCATTTGTAGGCAGATTCTTTACCACTGAGCCACCAGGGAAGTCCCACGTTATTAGACTTTTTGAGATGCTTTATTCATTCATTGTTGCTGCTGCTGCTTAAGTGTATATTCAACATTATTTCCACACTGTCACTGGTATTTATCTCAATGACAGCAGAGATAATATGTTCTTGCATGGAATCCTTTTAAATCTAGTAACTTTTTTTTTTTTCACTCAGTCTTTGATTTTTATTTTCAAAATACCTGAAATGTCTATGTGCTTACTTCTAATTAGATTAAGAAAAAAAACTGAACTGAACCAATTTTTCACAACTTCTTCAACCTCCACCTTGAAATCTTCTCATTTCCTCCCAATTTTTATCTAACTGCAATGCATGTACTCATGAAACTCTGATTCCTTCAGGTAAAAAACTGTGAAGGAAACAGTGGCTATATACCAATTTGAATTGAGGTAAACTGCATATAATATCAACGTTTAAGTGATATATAATTATGTTTGCAAATTAGAAGCTCTGAAAAATCCTGCAAAAGTTTTAAATGTGTTTAATTCAATGTGTCTCAAATTTATTTAGATATAGAGTGCCTCTTTAGGGATATGCTAATATCACTAGTGAATACTGTCTTAGGACAATGTGAAAATACTTTCTATGTATTTGGTTTGTTTTAGCAAAAGGATAGTTTTTATCTAAATTTTTGCATAGTTCTCATTACCTTCATTTTTTGGCACATCTACTAATGAAAATCACTTTCATTGACAGATTCATTTTTAAATCATTTTACATATACCATCACTATTTTAACTGGCAATGTTTACTGCAGGGAACTAAGTTATATTAGAAAGGAATTATAATAACATAGCTAGACCATGAGCTTGAATCTGTACACTAATCCTTACTTGTGTGATTTAAAGCAAACTATAAAAGTAGCAAGTCTCCTGAAAAGCATCAAAAGACCAATTGTATGCTAATCCCTAGCACACAGAGCATGGTAGATAATAAATTCTCAACACATCACAGTTTAGCAATCAATTGTGTAGTAGCTTCAAAGCATAAGTACAGGGGAAAAAGCTGTTCTAACAATTATGATGCTCATCCATTAATCCACAGTCTACTCTTGTTATATAAATAACCATCAGAAAGCATCGAAGATGATGTTGCCATTAGCTTCATTTTGGGGGTGTTATGAGAAACTGTGTTTGGAATCCTTCCATTCTGTTTGCATAAGAATACCATTTGCTTCATCATTCACTACATCATTTTTTTTTCCCTTGAGAATTTGTAAAAACTTCAAATACTAGAAATTTTTTGTTTCCCTTAAGTAGTTGTTGTGTTTTTCATGCTATATTTTTGTGAGCCTCAAACATTATATTCCTTTTGAAATACCTATTAAGTAAGTTAAGTATTAGTCACTCAGTCATGTTTAACTCTTTGCTACCCCATGGACTGTAGCCCGTCAAACTACTCTGTCCATGGGATTCTCCCGGTTAGAATACTGGAGTGGGTTGCCATCCCCTTCTCCAGGGCATCTTCCTGACCCAGGGATCAAACTCCTGTCTCCTGCACTGCAGGCAAATTCTTTACCATCTGAGCCATCAAGGAAGCCCTATTAGAGAGCAATATATGAGAGTTCATATATGTATTTGCATTTAGGGTAAAAACACTATGCCTGCGTCCATTGTGCTTGGAACCATTTTGTAAGGAAAGATAACAAAAAATGTGTGTATAAGTATATATGCACTGTGTGTGTGTGTGTGTGTGTGTGTGTGTGTGTATATATATATATATATATATAGTTATGTGTGTGTATTACACACTCACATGTTGCAAGACTGTGTGTGAGTGTGAAGTCACTCAGTCATGTCCGACTCTATGTGACCCCATGGACTGTAGCCAAGCAGGCTCCTCTGTCATGGAATTTTTTAGGCAAGAGTACTAGAATGGGTTGCCATTTCCTTCTCCAGACTAGTACAACTGCGCTTTTAATAAGTTCACCATTCCTCTGGATTTGGATATAGTATTCCCTGTTTATGCATGCACAGTCACTCAATCATGTCTGACTCTTTGTGACCCTTTGGACTGTAGTCTACCAGGTTCCTCTGTCCATGGGATTTTCCAGGCAAGAATACTGGAGTGGGTTGCCATTTCTTCCTCCAGGGGATCTTCCTGACCCAGGGGTTGAGCCAATGTATCCAGTCCTAAACAGTTAGTATGAATAACTTAAGGCTCAAAATATTCTATTATCTAACCAATTATTAAAATCAGGAACAATTATTAAAATCAGGAAATTTAACACCAATCCAATACTATTATCTAATCTAAGTTATTGGTATAATTTCATTATAATTTCAATTTTCTTGGTATTGCCATTTATCAGTTTTTCCCCATATGGATACAGTTAGTATCAAGCATTGCATTTTATCATTATGTTTATTTAGTCTATTCTATAGGAATTCTTTAATTTTTTTTTAATCTCAACCATTCTGTGATCTAAAGGTGAGTTATTTTTGTAGAATGTCCCTCAATTAGGATTTATAAAATATTTCTTTCAGATTAGGTTCAAGTTATGCATTTTGTTTATATTGCTACAAATACGATGTATTCATCATGGTAATCATATTAGAAGCCATGTAATATTTGATTATCCTAAAGTTCTGTGCTAAGTTGCTTTAGTCGTGTCCGACTCTGTGTGACCGCATGGACTGCAGCCTGCCAGGCTCTTCTGTCTGCGGGATTCTCCAGGCAAGAATACGGGAATGGGTTGCCAAGGCCTCCTCCAGGGGATCTTCCTGACCCAGAGATCAAATTCATGTTGGCAGGCAGGTTCTTTCTAACGTCACTTGGGAAGCCCATCCTAAAGTTGGTAATATTAATTTTGATCAGTTGGTTTAGGTGGAGTCCACTGTATCTCTCCTGTGTAAAGTTTTTATTTTCCATATTGTCATTAATAAGTAATTTATAGTGAGATACTTTTCAGACCCCATAAATATCTTATTTCTCTTCACTATACTACTGACCAATAGTTTTACCAACTATTAATGATTATGTGGGGTTCAGTGATTACCAGGTGGCTCAGTAAGGAGTCACCTGGTAATGGCTCTGCTTGCCAGTGTAGGAAATGTGAGTTCAATCCTGGGATCGGGAAGATCCTTTGGAGAAGAGAATAGCAACCCACACCAGTATTCTTGCCTGGAAAATCCCATGGACAGAGGAGCCTGGTGGGCTACAGTCCAGGAGGTCACAGAGTTGGACACTACTGAGCAACTAAGCACACAGGCAGAATGATTATATAATTACATCATTCTTTATGTATTTATTACCTGATTTTTTTTTTGCAAGAAAGCACTATTTCTTCTCTTTAACTTTTCTGTCCATTTGTTTATAACACTAATAGCTAATGAAACTTTATTAAGTGAATTATAATCAACTGCTACCACTATTTATTTTGATGTCCAAATTATCCTAGATGTCCCCACTGAAAGCCTTTTCAAGCTGGCCCATATTTCTTTTCCCTCTGTCTACATTGTTTTTTTGACTGTTTCCCTCATTTCTAGCACCCTGAGGTATTACAAATTCATCTTAATTTTTCTCAGCCTTAGTTTATCAGGAAATGGAGTTTTCTTTAATGATCCTTGGATTATTTCAGTGGAAAATGATATGAGTTAAAATATGGGACCAAGGCAAGAATGCCTACTTTCACCCCTCCCCAGTCAATATTGTACTGGAAGTCCTAGCTAATATAATCAGAAAAGAACAAAAGAGGTATACAGATTGAAAAGGAAGAAATAAAACTGTAGTGGTTTGCAAAGTACATGACTGTCTTAGTTAAAAATCCCCAAAAGCCAATAAAAAACTCCTAGTAACTAGTAAGCACTTATGGAAACATTGCAAAATGCAAGTGTATTACATGAGTCATTTGTTGTCTCATAAATAACAACAAATAATTGGAATTTTAAATTTAAACATACTATTTAATAGCAAAAACTTTAAGCATAAACCTAATAAGCAATTTTATATATAAGGAAACCAATAACTTTCTGGTAAGGAACTTCCCTGGTGGTCCAATGGTTAGGCTTTTTAAAAAATTTTTTCCACCTTCCAATGCAAAAGTTACGGGTTGAATACATGGTTGTGGAACTAAGATCACATATGCCTTGTGGCCAAAAACCAAAACATAAACAGCAAAAACAATATTTTAACAAATTTAACAAGGCCTTTAAAATGGTCAACATCAAAAAATCTTAAAAAAAAATAAATCTCTGGTAAAAGACATCAAAGAAGCTTTCTTTAAATGAAGATTACATATGTATGTATTGGAAGACTCAATAATGTCAAGATGTCAATTCTTCATAGAGTCAAAGAAATCTCAATCAAAACCCCAATATTATTTGGATATTAACAAACTGTACTACATTCTAAACTACATATGGAAAAGAAAAAAAGAACAGCTAACACAACCTCAAGTGAGGACAAATTCATAGGACTAACAGTATGTGATTTCAAGAGTAAGTACAAAGCTACAGAAATCAAAGTAATATGCACTGTCTGTACATCTGAAACTAACACAACATTGTAAATCAACTGTGCTCAAATAAGTAGTTGATTTACATGTTAATTTTTTTTCTTTTAAAAAGAAAAAACGTAAGATGATATTGGCAAAAGAATAGACAACTAGATAAATGAAATAGAATAGAGAGGCCAGAAATAGACCTATATACATATAGCCAACTGGTCTTTCACAAAGGAGAAAAGGTATTCAATGGATAAGAATACTTTCTGAACAAATGTGCTGTAAAACCTAGACATACACCTGTAAAAATAACTTAAAAACCTAATAATTTTATATAGGAACTACAAATTGATTATGGACCTATATTTATAATGCAAAACAATAGAGTTCCTAGAAGATAACACAGGAGAAAATCTAGGGTGTCTAGAGTTTGGCATTGACTTTTTTTTTTTTTTTACACTACCAAAGGCACAATCTATGAAGGGGAAAAAGAAGTAAGTTGGAAGTCATTAACATTAAGAACTTCTCTGTGAAAGACACTATTAATGGAATAAATATACAAATCATGTAGGAAGAAATTGCAAAATATTTATCTGATAAAGGATTATTATCTAAAATATATTAAGAACTCTTAAAAACTCAACAAGAAAACAAATGAAACTATCAAGAAGAGGGAAAATATCTGAACAACTATCAAAGAAAATATACAAATGGTAAATAAATATATGAAAACATTATCAACATATGTCTTTAGAAAATTGAAAACAACAACAGCAAAGAGATGTCATTACACACCTATTACAAAGGCTAAAGTCGAAACCACTGACAACACTAAATGCTAGTGAGGATATGGAGCAGCAGGAATTCTCGTTTATTGGTTATGGGAATGCAAAATGGAACAGCCACTTTGGAAGACAGTTTGGCAGTTTCTTACGCAGCTAAACCTGGGATTGAACCTGAATCTCCTGTATAGCTAAACGTAGTCTTACCAGAAAAATCTAACAACGGTGCTCCAAGGCATTTATCCAAATGAGCTCAAAACGTCTGCCTATGTGAAAACTTCACACTAATGTTTATAGCAATTATATGCAGGGTTGCCAAAATTTGGAAGCAACCAAGGTGTTCTTCAGTGAATGGATGAACTGATGGTGGTAAATCCATTAAATACTATATCATTCAATAATAAAAAGAAACACGTTCTCAAGCTGTGAAAAGAGATGGAGGAATGTTAATTGCATATTGCTAACCGAAGAAGCCAATCTAAAAAGGCAACATATTACTTGACTCCAACTATATGACACTCTGTAAAAGGCAAAACTGTGGACACAGTAAAAGGATCAGTGATCTCCAGGATGCCAAAGTAGGTGTGGAGAGAAAAAGGAATAAATTGGTAGAGCAGGGCAGTGAAATTATTGTAATGCTGGATCTAGGTCATTATTCATTCATCAAAACGTGTAGAGTGTATAATACAAACAACAAACTTTGATGTAAAATGTGAATTTTAGCTAATAATAATGTATTAGTGTTAGTTCATCAACACAACAAAATTTCATCCTAATATAAGATGATAACAGGGGAAACTGAGGAGAGAAAGATGAATAGATATATGGGAACTATCTCTACTCTGTTCAATTTTACTACAGTCAAACAAACTGCTTCAGAGAAAAGGATTAATTTGTCTAAAAACTAAGATATGGATGTTATGTGTGCTCATTGACATTGGTGTGTTATTTCTTCTGGGTGTTTTCAGAAAACAGAAGTAGAAAGAAGTACAAATGTACATATGCAGTACATATATACATACAACTATGTATGAATTTTAGGTTCATATATACGAGACCCTATGGAATGTAGCCTGCCAGGCTCCTCTGTCCATGGGGATTCTCCAGGCAAGCATACTAGAGTGGGTCACCAAACCTTTCTCCAGGGATCTTCTTGACTCAGGGATCAAATTCACATCTCTTATGTCTCCTGCATTGGCAGGTGGGTTCTTTACCACTAGTACCACCAGGGAAGCCCCTCATACATATATACAAATATATAAAACTATATATAGCTTTTTTATATATACAAATATATAAAACTACATATATATAAGATGTATATATATATATAAAGTTTTATGTACTAATCTGTACTTATACTCTTTAATTTATACTAGCACTGAAAATTCCAATTCAATCTGCACTGAGTGGGCATTCTAGTCTGTCCGCTTTTCATGTTTATAACACCCTGCTTCATCTGTGAAAAAAGAAAGTCAATGAAATTACTATTTTTCCCCAAGTCTGGAGCTCACAGAAAATGTTTTAGAAACATTCATATTACTATGGAAAAGAATTTTATTAAGTTTATTTGTATATTTAAATTGATAGTTCAGACAAGTGACAGTCATCCATGTAACCTACACCTCTATCAATGTGTAGAACACGTTTTCTTATGCCACAAGTTTCCTTGTTTCTGTTTTCTTAATTTCCTCATCTGGCAGCAATCAAATTCTGGGGTATTTTTCTCATGAAACATTAGGTTTGTCCAAAACACACATAGACACATAAACACACCCCTCTATTTGTATGGGTTTTAATTGTCCTGCTTCTTAAACCCTACTCAGCATCTTGAGCTCCATGCATGCTGTTGAGTGTAAGAATCATTTACTATTTTTTGCCTTGCTAAGTAAAATTCCTTTCCTTCTTTCCTTTTTCTGTGGATTAATCAAGAAATTTTTATTTCATTTCCTCTATTGGCATTATAGACAGCTATACCTTCTTACCCTGTTGTTTATTTCTTTGAATTAAAGTTTAATTTTCACAGTATATTTTAATAATGTATTATTTATATGAACTATAATAATCTTTTGCTATTATAGACACATTGTATAATACATACATATCATAGATATATATTGTATAATACAAGCATATAATATACATGTCTGTGATATATATAATACTTATCTTACACAGAGCTGGACTGAATGCCTTATAACCTATCCTGAATCTTTTAAAAGAAGTCATATCAATGTTAATCCATTAAATGAGCAAGTGATATTTTGTTGCTGATGAAATCTATTAGCTTTAAAATATTATCAATATTGAATGAATATGGACAACTTCATAAAAATAGCTTATAATCTTTAAAAAGTTTCAGTAAAAATCTATATTAAAAACAAAGATTTCTGTTGCTACAGGCAAAATTTAACCTTCATCAATCACAATCACCTATTTTTGCTTAGTTTGTGAAGTTTTGTGAATGGTGCTACAGGAAGTCAATTAGTTTTATGTAGGACTTTGAAGGTAAAGTAACTTTGTAAAATTTTAAAGCAGATAAATGAACAAAGATTCTAAATCAGGAATATGCTCTTTGTTCTGCTTCTATTTAGATAAGTTTAAAGTATTATTCATTCCAGGAGTTATTTTAAATTATGCTCCCAAAAGGCACTTAAGAAAAACTTAATGTGTTTCTATATTTATTTTCCCCTTCTCAGCCTCTTTTAAGTTTTTTTTTCAAAGCTATCATCCCTGAAAAGTGTCTGAGCTGATAATCTGACAATGTACATACCACTATTTTGTCCAGTTAAATTATCCTGCATTATAGTAAAACAAGCAGTTTCCAAAAATGAGACAATCAATTCACTCACACGATGAATCTTGGAATTGTATTTTCTTGTTAGAAGTCCAAATTATATAAAAGGCCTTAGTCCTAAGATAAATTTTGGAGCAAACCCTGTGACGTAATAACTTCAAGTAGAACAATGGGAATTCAAAGAATCTTTGTTCCAATTCCTCTAAATTTCTTTATGCTGTCAAGGAATGAGGCCTGTAGAAACTGCAATGCATGTGATCTTTGACACATAAAATGATCATTGTCTCTCATTTCCATTTAAGAAGAAATAACACTTCCTGACTCTGAAAAGACCGTACGTAAATCAAACTTGTTTTTGTGCTGATTGTATTACATCTTCACCCAGTACAGCAATAATTATGTACTAGTTTTTAAAGGAAAATTTTTCTTCCCATTATTGGTATTTTTATTCTGTGAACAGAGATACCCTAAACCTTTTACTGACTTTTTCCTGATTCCACAACTGAGGAGGTATATCTTGTCTGATTCCTAGATTTGAACAGAATGACAACGCTTGTATATGTGTGTGGGGGTGGGTGGGTGGGCATTCTCCTCAGTTTTCTATTCTCTCCCTATACTAGAATTGTATATTCATACTTTGCGTGTAAGTTTCTAATGCTCAGAAAATGAAAGTTGCTCATTAGTGTCCAATGCTTTGCAACCCCATGGGCTGTATAGTCCATGGAATTCTCTAGGGCAGAATACTGAAGCGGGTAGCTGTTCCCTTTTCCAGGGGATCTTCCTAGCCCAGGGATCAAACCCAGGTCTCTTGCATTGCAGGCAGATTTTGTACCAGCTGAGTGACAGTATGCTCTATTTTACATACTTTTCAGTCCTTCTGATTTGTCTGTATTCACGTGACTTGCTTTGGGCAAGAAAATACGGGCAGAATTATCAGGCCAGTTTTGAAGCCAGGGCTTTAAGTAGCATTGCTTGATTCCAGTCTGTGCTTCAGTGATCTGTCATGAGAAAAGTATGATTAGCTAGGTGCTGGTACAAAGAGAATGCAGAGATGGAGCAAGTGTTGGAAGAGTTAGTCGCTTAGCCATGTCTGACTCTTTGCAATCCCATGGGCTATAGTCCACCAGGCTCCTGTCCATAGGGTTTTCCAGGCAAGAATACTGGAGTGGGTAGCCATTCCCTTCTCCAGGGGAATTTCCTGACCCAGGGGTAGAGCCCAGGTCTCCTGCATTTCAGTCAGATTCTTCACCATCTGAACTACGAGGGAAGCCCACAGAGACCAAGGAACAAACCTAAAATCTACTGCAGCTGAAGCCCAGCCAAGTCGGCCAGTAGCCTAAACAGAGCCACCCTCCTAACACATAGACTGGAAATAGAGAAAAGCATATGCTGTTTGAAATTACTGAGCTGGGAGTGTTTGTTACAAAGCCCTGATGTAGCATTGGTGAAGAAATACAACATGCCTGTCTAATATCGGTGCTATTTCTATTCTTGGGAGTGGCTTTCTCAAAGATAGCACTTGTCAGCTCCCCTTTACACCATGTCTTAGCCGACATTGTCTGTTGCTGAGAGGCTAAGGGTGCCCATGGCTGCTGAACTGTATTTAATAGGAGGTCTGATAGAAGAACTTATCACACATCAATGTATGGAGAAGTAGTTCTGGCTTATATATGATTTAATTTAAACTAACTAGAATGGCCTGTTTTGTGGCTATTATACACATATACTGTACCTCTGCTTTTAACTATTAAAGAAAAAAAAACACATTTGAAAATCAAAATGCAGTAACTCTGGTTCAAGCATTCAAAATGTAGCTGGGAGGCCATTGTGTCTAGGTAGACTGATTGATTTTTATGGATGTGGTTTTAGACACATTTCTGCATTACTGAGAACTTGATTTTCTAAACTTTCAGGCCAAGGATGTGACCAGTCATTCTCAAACAATACTTGCTAGCAGCTGCCAGTTTCAACCTTATGGCCTCAAGGCCTCCCTTGTAACTATGCAACCGTTTTGGACTCCAATCAATTCTTACTTATGAAGCATCCTTACTTCTTGCAACATCCAATCCTAATTTTTGGCAAATATTTCATGTACTTTCGAGAGTTTTGCCTCTATATAAACATAATTTATTTTGTAGTCCAGCAGAATACAAGTCAAGGGCTTCTTCAATCTGCATCTCAAGGGCCATAATGCTCAGTCTGGCCCTCAAATAAAACACTTTTCTATTCCTATTGATTATTCCCATCAACAGGTCCTTGTGGCTCTCAAACTAAATCAAATTCCCCAGTTTATTTTCTAATAAGGATATTTGTCTTCTATATTTACTCTTTCACAAAAGAAGGAAGATAATATTAATTAAAGACTCACTGGAAACATAAGCAAAAGGAGCATAATTGTGAAACCTGTTTCCTAGAGACATGACCATTGATCTTAGAGGGATTTTTTTCTTTTGTACAATAACAATTAGGCCTGTGCTAGGACACAGGTCTAAATAATTGAAATGCAGAGGAAAAGAAAAGTTTATAATATGGTCCTCACCAGATTTTCAAATCTCCCAGAAATCTATTTGCAGACGAATTCAACATTTGTTTAGCTATATACATTAACACCGTTCAGTCGTCCAATTGTGTCTGAGTCTTTGCAACCCCATGGACTGCAGCATGCCAGGCTGCATTAACATAGGTCTCTCCTTTTTAGAGGATTGATTCATCCACTTAAGGACCAAAATAAATAATTTTTAGAATGTTCTTTTTGTGTCAGCATTGAAGAATTAGGCTTTAAACTTTGCTAAAAACCAGTATTCCACATCTGCTCAACTGTCAAATCATCTAGGTAATTGCTAAAGAAGGTCTTGCTAAAGGTAATTGCTAAAGAAGGTCCTTTAGTGACACTACATCCAACGTGCTCTTTTCAAGAACACATGGGCTGTTTACCAAAAGAGATAGAACACAGTATATACAGAAAATAGCCATTAACAAACATCTGACAGGAAAAAAAAAATTGTAAAGGCAATATGTTCTATTTACATGAACACAAAAATTCCAAATAAACTATGAGGCAACACAATCCATAAATATTTCATGACTATATGGGGTTTACTAGAAAACATTCAAATTAGTTAACATTCAAAAATTATTCAAAGTAATCTAGCATATTGAGAATAAAAAATCAACAAGATCTTTTTGCTAAATAAAATATTGAAATAATTGATAAAGCAAACACAGGTGATGATTAAAGTAAATCTTAAAAATATGCAGAATAGGAGCATCTTCAGTCTGGAAAGATATAAAAATATGCAACTAACATTCTACTTAAGGAATCAGCTTTCTTCTGAGTTTGAAAAGAAAAAATAATTTCCAATGTCTTCAATTTTTAATATATTGTATTGAAGGTCACCTATGCAAATAAAACAAAGGAAATGAAATTAAGAGTGGTAAAGAATTAAAACTTTAATTATTTTTGAAAATCCAAACTGTGTACAAATTATACTTTAAGGGAACTATAAGCAAACAAGTAAACAAAAACTAGAAAATTAATACATAAATTTGGTAGTTTTCCCAGAAAATAATCAACATAAAATTTCCATTTTAAAATTTTTACACACTGACATTATGCCTTCTGAATTTTTCAGGTTGTGTTGGAGAAGACTCTTGAGAGTCCCTTGGACTGCAAGGAGATCCAACCAGTCCATTCTGAAGGAGATCAACCCTGGGATTTCTTTGGAAGGAATAATGCTAAAGCTGAAACTCCAGTACTTTGGCCACCTCATGCGAAGAGTTGACTCATTGGAAAAGACTTTGATGCTGGGAGGGATTGGGGGCAGGAGAAGAAGGGGATGACCAACGATGAGATGGCTGGATGGCATCACGGACTCGATAGACATGAGTCTGAGTGAACTCTGGGAGTTGGTGATGGACAGGGAGGACTGGCGTGCTGCGATTCACGGGGTCGCAAAGAGTCGGACACAACTGAGTGACTGAACTGAACTGACTGATAACAGAATATTTTAGATATTAAAGTCATTCACATAATGATACTTGAACAGACGATTCCTGTACTCTTAATATATTCTAGGTCTCTTGAATGTTTATCTAATACAAACTATAACACTAACATCCTTAAAACTATGAAACACCGCAGAGTAAAACGAAGACCTTTGTAAATGTAGAAATGTTATAAGTTCATGGATTGGAAGACCCTATTAGCGCTAGTGGTAAAGAATCTGCCTGCCAATGTAGCAGATGCAAGAGACGGGTTTAATCCCTGGGTTGGGAAGATCCCCTGGAGGAAGAAATGGCAACCACTCAGATATTCTTGCCTGGAAAAATTCCATGAACAGAGGTGCCTGGCAGGCTAGAGTCCATGGGTTGCAAAGAGTCAGACACGACTGAGCACTTGTTAGCAGCAGCAGCATAACACAATATTAATTCTTATCAAATTGATTTAGATATACAAAAAGAGCATAAGAAAAATCTCAATAGTTTTATGTGAAATTCTCTTTTCAATATTAATTCTAAAATTTAGAGGGAAATACAAGTAAGTTAGTAAGTGTTAGTCGCTCGATTGTGCCTGACACTCTGAGACCCCAAGGACTACAGCCCACCAGGCTCCTCTGTCAATGAGTTTTCCAGGCAAGGTTACCAGAGTGGGTTGCTATTTCCTGCTCCAGGGGATCTTCTCAAATCAGGGATCGAACCCAGGTCTCCTGCACTGCAGGCAGATTCTTTACCGACTGAGCTACAAGGGAAACCCAGGGAAATATAAAATGCCTAGAAAATCCTAGACAAGATTACGAGGAACAAAATTAATAGGACTTATACTATCAGAATTAAAACATACTGTAAAGCTACTCCAGACACTCACATGATTATATCATAATTTTAAAAAAGTAAATATGTTTAACAACAATTTTTCC
Organism: Budorcas taxicolor; assembly: GCF_023091745.1. Lineage (NCBI taxonomy): Eukaryota > Metazoa > Chordata > Mammalia > Artiodactyla > Bovidae > Budorcas > Budorcas taxicolor. The sequence goes on along the minus strand of NC_068929.1, from coordinate 47,279,358 downwards.
AGTGGTCATGTATGGATGTGAAAGTTGGACTGTGAAGAAAGCTGAGTGCCGAAGAACTGATGATTTTGAACTGTGGCGTTGAATAAGATTCTTGAGAGTCCCTTGGACTGTAGGGAGATCCAACCAGTCCATTCTAAAGGAGATCAGTCCTGGGATTTCTTTGGAAGGACTGATGCTGAAGCTGAAACTCTAATACTTTGGCCACCTCGTGCGAAGAGCTGACTCATTGGAAAAGATTCTGATGCTGGGAGGGGTTGGGGGCAGGAGGAGAAGGGGATGACAGAGGATGAGACGGCTGGATGGCATCACCGACTCGATGGACATGAGTTTGAGTGAACTCCAGGAGTTGGTGATGGACAGGGAGACCTGGCGAGCTGCAATTCATGGGGTCGCAAAGAGTCGGACACGACTGAGCGACTGAACTGAACTGAAGGAAGAAAAGTGCTACATCAACAGAAACAATGGAAGACAGAGGACAATGGAATCATAAATTCTATACTCTGAGAGAAAGCAAAACTACTCTTGGCTTAGAATTATATACCCAGCAAATGTACATTTTAAATAAGTGTAAATTAAATACATTTTCAAATGAACAAATATGGGGTGTTTGTTTGCAATATTTGTTGAACATTATGTTTTTGCTTTTGTTTGACTATTGATAATCAACTGAATTCATTTCATGTTTACAGGCCTGCTCTTGTCATCTCATCTATCCTTATTCGATTTAAGAATGAATTTTCAAGAAATATGAAGTTGGGGAAAAGAACGTGCTATATTGTAGCACACATGTTGCAAGATATTTGATTTTTCTTTCACAAAATACTTTGGAATGTTGCTAATTAATTTCCAACAGGATAACACTGATCTTTTTGCTCACTGTGAAAGCATTTTAACATCTTCCAACTGCATGATGAATAACACTTAATAACTTTATCCTGTCATGGAAATTCCTACAAAGTCTTTCCTATCATAAATTCTCACTGCTTCCTGTGGTCCCGCTGATACTAAGCTACCTGTTTTCTTGCATGCTTCAAATGTCCCTCTGCACATACTGCTCCTTCTCTCTGAATTACCCCTAAACCCTTACATACACATTTCACCTTTTCCTCCAAGGTTCAGCTGGATAGAACTACATTTCTTTGGAGAACTTTTTGATCCCATTAAATAATATAATTTCACTTTTCTCTGAATTCCTTATTTAATTTAAATTTCTATCAGTTCCTTAGGAAAATGATCCATGACTACTTCACTCATAGAGCCCTCTAAAATCAAAGTGCCCTGCATATTATTGACAATTAATATAGTTGTTAAATAAGAAAACAAAGCAAAATAATCTTTAACCAACTGTAAAATTTCATCAAATATAGGTTAGTACTATGTTATGGGTTTTTAAGTATTAACAAGAATAATCTAATCAAATTTGGAGCCAGAATATAGATCCATATATTTAAAGAAACAAATTCGAAGTATGTAAACTGTTGTAGAGGACAGAATCAGTTTTTGGCTGGGAAGCTCTCCCTGGAATAATAAATAAAGACCTTCCAGTCCCAGCCATATTCACCTGGTGAGTCAATTGTGATCACCACATTCATATATATCCTGCCTGGATTCAGAAGGCATGTTCTTGTTGACTTTCATTTCATACTTTTCTATTTCCTGGTTTAAATAATATAGTATTTAGTAAATAAATAGAGTTGGCCTGAAACCAAGTGGGAATGTTACATTAAATTTACACCCAAATATATTATGAAAATGTTTTTACATTTATGCACTGCAGGTGGCTCAGAGGTTAAAGCATCTCCCTGCAATGTGGGAGACCTGGGTTCTATCCCTGGGTCAGGAAGATCCCCTGGAGAAGGAAATGGCAACCCACTCCAGTATTCTTGCCTGGAGAATCCCATGGACAGAGGAGGCTGGTGGGCTACAGCCCACGGGGTTGCAAAGAGTCGGACACGACTGAGCGACTTCTATTTTCACTTCACTCTTCCCTTCACTCACTGCATTATTGAAATAGATATTATATAGTAAATCATTCTATTTTAACACTCATATTTAATAAGCCATTACATTCAAATCATTGATTTTATTAACTTATTTCAATCTTCTGTAACATTAAACACAATTTGGAGCAAATATTTGAACATGAACATATGCTTTTCTTTAGAACTTAAAAAATCATTGACATGGGTTTTAAAACACATTGAGAATGCCATTATAGCTAAACAAATATATATTATACATTCTAGAGTTAATATTAAGAAAATTATCAAAGTGGCTCATAATTCTAGCATAAAATTAAGGTACTGCGTGATATATGTGATAAATACACAAAACTGATACATTTAAAAATAAACTATGGGTTTGATAATTTAACAAAGTTTAGGTAAACTTTCATTGACTTTCCAGTTTATTGCAATTTAAAAGTTTCTGTTCTACTGTTTAAAAATAAATTCCATGTTTCTTTTTTAACATCATCCTGAGAAAGATTATTTGAATCACAATATAGATAGATTAGGTGAATTTTGTATTTTTAAGAACACTAAAGAGGAGATACAGAGGTTCCATTTTGCACGTCCATGATTTACCCAGTGAAAAAGGCTTTGCGTACATTTTGATGGGTTCTGACATATTTCTGCAGTAGTTTCATAACACAGTTGAGAGAAAATTCTTCATTAAAAATGGCATTTATCTTCTTAAACTTGTGAACAATACCAGCAACTGTTTAAGTCAGTTAAATAAAACTATGCTTTCATAATTTACTAAAATAAATCTCATTTTACATGATATTTTTCTTTTTTCCATGAATTAACATGAAAGATTGTATCAAATGACAGATGTTTTTAGCGCTGGGAGCAAATTATATTAGACGACTTGAATGATGTTTGCAAAGCTTTTGACTTGCCTATAAATCTCTTCTAAATATTTGAAAGTGCTTTAGAACAAAAACTGGAAAAAAAAAAAACCTAGAGAATCTGAAATAAGTAACAATTTTAGTAATGTACAAAATATATCAAACTTAAATACCATAAGACTGCTTAATCATGCGGGTGTATGAATGAAGGAATAATAGTTTCAAGCTTCAGACTGAATAGGGTATCATAACATGATATTATAAGGCAGCTTAGGAAGAATTTAAATAAATTAGATAAATATAATCTGTATACAGTAAATACGTATACACACACACACACACTGTGTCTTATACTTGTGTTATGTGTGTCTGTGCATGCGTGTTCTCACTCATCCTTCAATCAGTCATGTACATATGGCTTGGAGCCATAAACACTGGGAGACATGAACTGGGTTTACAGTGAGGGTGAGGTATATGTGTATAAAAGGGAGAAATCGCAAAAACATTTTGATGGTTATGATTTACTTAAACAGTAGTTGATATTGACTTTGTTTTTTTACTAGTCCCTATACTAAGCTCTTTACCTAAATTAGATAATTAAAACTCTAAATAATCTTTGGGAAATGAAATAAATAATGTCTCTATTTTAAATATAAACACACAAATTTATAGTGCAGTTAGCCTTTAAGAAATTAGTAAGTGACAGAGCTGGGCTTTAGACCCACATTCACCTCAATTGTTGTACCAGTCAATCCTTTTTTCTAGATCTCTTTTCTTACAATGAACTTTTTAGAGAATATATGACTTCATGTATGTTAGCCTTTTAGTCTTCACAGTAATTCTATGGAAGATAGCCATTCATTATCATGGCCACCACATTATAAATAAAAAAGATATAATTTAGAAACTTAAGACATTTGCTTCAGTTCTCATGGAGAATAAGTGGCAAAGCAGAAATTCAATCAGGCATTTTGACTTGGAAACCTATATCCTTAAACAGAACACCATACAAATGTTGTAGACAATACTTGCATAGTTATATATATCAAACCTGCTCCATTAGGGAAATCAGATGAAAAAAGTGGCCTCAAATAAAGTGCAATGTTTGATGTGACTCACACATGGGAAATGGTAAGATGGGTAATGGTAAGAATGAAAGGCATCTGAGTGTTTTCTATTTTCACCAATTATTCTAAGTTCTTTTTAAATTTCAATACTGTCAAGTATGTAAGCACACACACACACATTTTTTAAATGCAGAATTTAGGACTAATTGAAGTCAGCTAAATCTCAGTGTCTTGGGACTAAGCCTAAGCTTTCTGTCCTAAAATACCCTAAGTTTGTGTTTGGTTTTACATATCTGTTTGGTTTTGTTTTGGCTTTATGATCATTATATGTTACAGATTCCATCCAGGTTTACTTCTGCTTCACATAATTTTTTAAAATTTATATTTTCTTGTCAAATCATCTACGTGAGCCTTTAGAATGTACTCAAGCATTTAGAATGTGCTTTAGTATATCTGCCTGCAGTGTGGGAGACCCAGGTTTGATCCTAGGGTCAGGAAGATCCCCTGGAGGAGGAAATGGCAAAACACTTCAATATTTTTGCCTGGGAAATCCCATGGACAGAGGAGCTGGTGGTGTCCATGGGGTCACAAAGAGTCAGACACAACTGAGAGACTAACACTTTTATATACACAGTTAGTATTTTTAATCAAATTAAGTACAGTATTTTATAATGTTTAGATCTGGATGCATTTCCCTATTATTATTATTATTATTATTTTTAAATCCTACATGGCATGTGGGATCTTATTCCTTGACCAGGGATCAAACTCTTTACACCCACATTGGAGTCTTGACAACTGGACCCCCAGGGAAGCCCCCCTCCTTTATTATTTTAAGTGAATATATTATTTTCTAATTAATTTTCATAATTTTATTAAGTCATATTTTCAAAGATGCTACTCTTTGGTATAAGGATCAATGTAATTTTTACTTTCAAATCCATTAATTTATTCTTTTGTTTATATTAATGTATTTTAATGCATTAGTAATCTAATATTTTGAAAATCACTTTCATATTTCAGTTTATCTTAGGAATATTTCAACATTTAAAATTTGTGCCACCTGTCATAACTTGAATGTGTGTACTGTTTACTTTAATCACAATATATCTGAAGTGGGGAAAAAGCAAGATAAAAAAAATGGGTATATTACGTTTCTAAGTGACCCTTGAGTTTTGATCAAAAAACTTTTTTTTATTACAAAATGGATTCAGTACTTCTTTACCAAAAATGAATTAAATTGATGACTGAGGAAAATATTTTCACTGTTTCCTCTCCTATACCATTTACTATTTTCTTTTGGAAAATTTAGTATTCCATTGGATAACATACCTTTATACATTTTCCTATAACTGAATGACAAAAAAATAAACAAGGTGATTCAAAAATGAGCAAAATATTTCAATTAATTTCTATAAAGAAGATATACAAATGGCTAACAAGCACACAAGATGCTCAGAGCCCCCCAAAATAAAATCTGACACTGTTTCCACTGTTTCCCCATCTATTTGCCATGAAGTGATGGGACCGGATGCCATGATCTTTGTTTTATGAATGTTGAGCTTTAAGCCAGCTTTTTCACTCTCCTCTTTCACTGTCATCAAGAGGCTTTTTAGTTCCTCTTCACTTTCTGCCATAAGGGTGGTGTCATCAGCATATCTGAGGTTATTGATATTTCTCCCTGCAATCTTGATTCCAGCTTGTGTTTCTTCCAGCCCAGCATTTCTCATGGTGTACTCTGCATATAAGTTAAGTAAGCAGGGTGACAATATACAGCCTTGACGTACTCCTTTTCCTATTTGGAACCAGTCTGTTGTTCCATGTCCAGTTCTAACTGTTGCTTCCTGACCTGCATACAGATTTCTCAAGAGGCAGGTCAGGTGGTCTGGTATTCCCATCTCTCTCAGAATTTTCCACAGTTTATTGTGATCCACACAGTCAAAGGCTTTGGCATAGTCAATAAAGCAGATATAGATGTTTTTTCTGGAACTCTCTTGCTTTTTCCATGATCCAGCAGATGTTGGCAATTTGATCTCTGGTTCCTCTGCCTTTTCTAAAACCAGCTTGAACATCAGGAAGTTCATGGTTCACATATTGTTGAAGCCTGGCTTGGAGAATTTTGAGAATTACTTTACTAGCATGTGAGATGAGTGCAACTGTGCGGTAGTTCGAGCATTCTTTGTCATTGCCTTTCTTTGGGATTGGAATGAAAACTGACCTTTTCCAGTCCTGTGGCCACTGCTGAGTTTTCCAAATTTGCTGGCATATTGAGTGCAGCACTTTCACAGCATCATCTTTCCGGATTTGAAATAGCTCCACTGGAAGATGTGGTACATATATGCAATTGCATTAGTAAATAATACTACCATCAGTCAAGGAACAGAGAGATTAATAGTAAAAACAAAATAATGCTTCCTAAAAAGATTAGTAAGTGTGAACAATCCTGAAATTTTGAAAAACTAACAAAATTAAATAATGGGAGAAATAATAACCATGGAGTCTAGATAGTGTTTAAAGTGTTAGTCACTCAGCCATGTCCGACTCTTTGCATCCCCATGGACTGTATCCCACCAGGCTTCTCTGTCCATGGAATTCTCTAGGCAAAAATACTGGAGTGGGTTGCCATTTCTTTCTTAGAACTGAATTTGTAGAATTACAAATTGACCTTCATTTCTATCTACATTTTTCCTAATGTATGTACTAATAAATTACTCATTTGTATTTCATAACTGTAAATATGACTCCACACTCTATATAAGACATATCCAGTAACTAGTTCTCTATTTATAGAACTGAAAATATTCTGTAAAGTTTAAGAAAAAGTTCAACTAAATGTTTTATCCTAATATGTACACACAGAGAGTAAATATATCTTGGTTTTAAAGGCATGCAATTATAATTTAATTATTATTCTCTTCAGTTTGATAATATTCTCCTGAGCAAAGCATTTAAAACATTAAAGTATATTACAGCTTTACTTTCTTCACATGAACACTTTGAAAATATACTTAGTTCCAGTTTTCTTAAAACATTTTGACATAATACGTTTCCTTTCTTCAGTACATTACATAGCATCAGATTTACAAAGTACATACAAACAGTACTTTTAGAATATATTCAATTCAGTTCAGTTCAGTCGCTCAGTCATGTCCAACTCTTTGTGACTCCGTGAATTGCAGCACGCCAGGCCTCCCTGTCCATCACCAACTCCCGGAGTTCACTCAGACGCATGTCCATCGAGTCAGTGATGCCATCCAGCCATCTCATCCTCAGTCGTCCCCTTCTCCTCCTGCCCCCAATCCCTCCCAGCATCAAAGTCTTTTCCAATGAGTCAATTCTTCGCATAAGGTGGCCAAAGTACTGGAGTTTCAGCTTCAGCATCATTCCCTCCAAAGAAATCCCAGGGCCGATCTCCTTCAGAATGGACTGGTTGGATCTCCTTGCAGTCCCAGGGACTCTCAAGAGTCTTCTCCAACACCACAGTTCAAAAGCATCAATTCTTCTGTGCTCAGCTTTCTTCACAGACGAACTCTCACATCTACCAACAGTTATTATATATTAAATCAAATAATTTAATTTGTAATATGTGCTTAAGAATTTTATTTCCCAACATGGACTTAATAAGAAATCTAGAATTGTATGTTAATTTTACTCATTAAAAATATTTTAGCATTTTCATTGAAATGTACTTCCTCCTTCAAAGTAGTGAACCCAAGATAAAATTTTCATGAAATAGATTTTATATATTTGATTCTTATACTACATATTAATAAGTGGAATTCACTAGTTGCAAAGTTTGTGCAGTTTTCAGGAAACAGACAAAATATGCATGTGTTCTCAGACAAAATGTTTAGAAAGATGATATTTGTGGATGACATCCATATTAGAGTTCTCCAGAGAAATAGACTAATAGGATATATAGATATATAAGAAGAGATTCATTATGGGAAGAGATTCACTATGGGAATTGGCTCATGCAGTTTGGGAGGTTGAGATATGTGATTACCTGGGGCTTGCAAGCTGCAGATCCAGGAAAGTTGGTGGTATAATGCAGGCAAGGTCCAAAGGCATCAGAAGCAGGACTCATGTCCAAGGGCATAAAAATGGACGTTGTATCTCAAGAGTGAGATACAACACTCCCTTTTTGCCTCTTCTTTGCCTTTCAGTTCTACTTGTGCCCTCAACGGATTGGGTGATGTCCCCATCAATCACATTGGTGAGGCTGGTTTTCCTTATTTAATCTAATAAATTAAATAATCATCTCTTCTCTAGACATCTTCATGATTATACTCAGAAATAATGTTTTACCAGCTATCTGGGCAACTCTTAGACCATTCAAGTTGATACATTAACCATCACAGCACCTCATAAAATGTGTGTACCACAGTACAATTCACAGAGTTGGTGTAATTGGCAAAAATTGGAAGGATAATTTGCCTCTTATATGCATTGATTTTTAAATAACTTAGTGTTATCTATTTACAAGTATTATGATAATGTCAAGAAACATAAGTAATGATATTTTGAAAAATGTGGCTCCATAAAACAAAGGCACCAAACAAAAGGGTGAAGATTTTGGCACAGAAAGTAGATACTTAAGTTTTGTTAAAATGAAAATCATTCTTATGTGTGTGACATCAGTGTAGCATGATAATTTTAATACATTTAAAAATTATTTTTGAGGAAAATATTTCTAAAATGAGTATATCTTCTCTTTTTTCTTAGTTTCAAAGTGATACACATCCACGTAAATTATCTAGAAAATATAGATTGAGGAATTATATAAATTTTATTAAAATACTGTTTAAGTAACTGGACAAACTCAAATAAATAATGTATAACATTAAAATTCTCAACCTGTCATTTATGGTCTATGAGGTGAATTCAACCTGGCTTTAATTTTAATCACATCTCGACCTCCAATTATGCATATTCTGTACTTACTATTGTTGATGTATGTGACTTTTCATCCAACGTTGACAGTGTCAGATAGGAAACTTCCAATGCATCAAGGTAAAGATGACAAATTGATGTGTGTACACAACTATTTCTCATATGCTTCATTAGTCCTAAGATGAATTGAGAAGTTATTGTGCCCCATATTGCCCTTCTTACACTGTACTTACATATTTACTTTGGAGATTCAGGAATCTCCGTGCATATGTATATGCATTTGATCAGTTTAGGATTGTTTATTACAGAAAAAGAAGTGACTTCTTCTCTACCAAGGCTTATTATTGTTTGGGATGAAGAATCTCCAATTAGGGGCCTTAACTTTTACTTAAAATGTCTTCATAAGCTTTATGATATAGCTTGGTATTTTGCAAATTGCATTCTTCAGATGGCTAATTATTTTTGATAGTCTCTCAATGGAATATTTCATTCAGTTCAGGGTTTCTTTTTTTAATTCACTATAGTCTCTGCCAATGATTCTTTCTATGTGTCCACAATCAGATGCAAAGCCAAGAGATTCATCTATATTTTCATATTGTTTAGTTTATTATTTAATCCATTATCATTTCCATGCATTCATTAAAGAACAGACAATGTTGAGAGGAAGCCACTCTGGGCTTTAAGTTACTTTTGTCACAAATCTGTTACATTTATCTCTAGAGTTACTAATCAAAATATCTCCTTAACCATTCAAATCTTTTGGTATATCTTTACATTAAAAATATATTATTGACAGAGAATACTATTCTGAACAGTGAAAGTTTTCAAGTGCTCTCATTTTTAATAATTTTGATTAGAGAATTATTAATGCTCACATTGTATATCATGTATTATGTGTCTAAATTCTGTATGTGGACATTTTCCCTCTTTTAAATGATTCGATTTACTCCTAGATAATTAAGTCTATATTTTTATTCTCATGGTAAACTGTAATCATGTTCTAAATTCACATTAGATATTATCTCCACCATAAAGGTCTTTTTGACTATTATCCAATACCAAATATAATTAGCCTCTACTTTATTACTATTACTGTTGCACCTTCTGCAATGATTCTGTATGGCAAATAACACACTGCTTTGTTATCTACTTATATGTCTGACTCTCATAGAGGAGCTGTATTTTATTCTTAATTGAATTAAAATTGAATTAATGATACAAAATATATTTAATATGTTGTAGTAAAAATATAAAACTAATAGCACTTATAAAATTCTTGAGAATTTAAAATGTGCTAAAATTTAATTAGTTGAATTAAATTAATTATCTTTTGATAACATTTGTTAATTTTACATATTGATGATATATTGCAGACTTTAAGATAGATATAAAAATATTAAAGTTGACCTTCTCTTTTTTAAAAGTACAGGTAAACATGATATTTGATGAGTCTTGACTTTTTTCTAAATCATCATTTAAAAGTACTAAAAATACCATTTTGATGTAATGGAATGACAGAGAAAAAATAGTATTTTAGCATTAGGTATTAGGTAAATGATATGGTTTGTTTCCAATGCAAACCATTCAACATCACATTAATCCACATCTCCACGAATTCAATCAATAATGCTGAAGAAGATGAAACTGAATGTTTCTATGAAGGTCAACAAGAACTTCTAAAACTATCACCAAAAAGAGATGTCCTTTTCATTGTAGGGGATTGGAAGCAAAAGTAGGAGGTCAGAGACACCTACAGTAACAGTCAAGCTTGGCCTTGGAGTACAAAATGAAGCAGGGAAAATGCTAACAGAGTTTTGTCAAGAGAACACACTGAACATGGCAAAAACCCTCTTTCAACAACAGATGACTCTACATATGGACATCATCAGAAGGTCAATAGTGAAAACAGACTGATTATATTCTTTGCACCCAATGATGGAGAAGCTTTAAGTGGTCAGCAAAAATAAGGCCTGGAGCTGACTTAGGCTCAGATCATGAGCATCTTATTGCAAAATTTAGATTTAAATTGAAGAAAGGAGGAAAAACCACTAGGCCATTCAGGTGTGACCTAAATCAAATCCCCTATGATTATTCAGTGGAGGTGATAAATAGATTCATGTGATTAGATCTGGTAGACAGAGTTCCTGAAGAATAATGAACAGAAGTTCTCAACATTATACAAGAGGTGGTAACCAAAATCAACCCAAAGAAAAAGAAATGCAAGAAGACAAAGTTGTTGCTTGAGGAGGCTTTCTAAATAGCTAAGAAAAGAAGAGAAGCAAAAAGCAAGGGGGGAAGGGAAAAACATGCTCAACTGAATGCAGCGATCCAGAGTGGAGCAAGGAGAGATAAGCAGACCTTCTTCAACGAACAATGTAAATAAATATAGGTAAACATGAGAATGGGAATGACTAGAGATCTCTTCAAGAAAATTAGAGATATCAAGGGAATATTTCATGCAAGGATGGGCACAATAAAGGACAGAAACAGTAAGGAATTAAGAGAAGCACAAAAGATTAAGAAGTAGCAATGATACATAGAAGAACTATACAAAAAAGATCTTAATGACCCGGATAACCATGATGGTGTGGTCACTCACCTACAGCCAAACATCCTGGAGTGTGAAGTCAAGTGGAAGCATTATTATGAACAAAGCTAGCAGATGTGATGCAATCCCAGCTAAGCTATTTCAAATCTTACGTGCTATACACAGTTTATCAGCCAATTTTGAAAACTCAGCAGTGGCCTCAGGATTAGAAAAGGCTCAGTTTTCATTTCAATCCCAAAGAGAGGCAATACCAAAGAATGTTTAAACTACTGTACAACTGTGCTCATTTTACATGCTAGCAAGGTTATGCTCAAAATCCTTTAAGTTAGGCTTCAATAGTACAGGAACAGAGAACTTCCAGATGTGCAAGTTGTGTTTAGAAAAGGTAAAGGATCAGAGATCAAATTGCCAATATTTGTTGGATCTCAAAGAAAGGAAGGGAATTCTATATAAAAAAAAATCTACTGTTTCATTGATTACACTGAAGACTTTGATTGCATGGATCACAATAAACTGTGGGAAATTCTTAAACAGAACACCTTACCTGCCTTCTGAGAAACCATATACAGGTCATGAAGCAACAGTTAGGATTGGACATGGAACAACAGACTGGTTCCAAATTGGGAAAGGAGTATTTCAAGGCTGTATATTGTCACCCTGCTTATTTAACTTGTATGTAGAATCAAGATTGCTGGGAGAAATATCAATAACCTCAGATATACAGATGACACCACCCTTATGGCAGAAAGTGAAGAAGAACTAAAGAGCCTCTTGCAGAAAGTGAAAGAGGAAAGTAAAAAAGTTGGCTTAAAGCTCAACATTCAGAAAACTAAGATCATGGCATCTGGTACCATCACTTCATTGCAAATAGATGGGAGAACAGTGGAAACAGTGACAGACTTTATTTTCGGGCTCCAAAATCACTGCAGATGGTGACTGCAGCTATGAAATTAAAAGAGGCTTGCTCCTTGGAAAAGTTATGACCAACCTAGATAGTATATTAAAAAACAGAGACATTACTTTGCCAACAAAGTCCATCTAGTCAAAGCTGTGGTTTTCCAGTAGTTTAAGGATGTGAGAGTTGGACTATAAAGAAAGCTGAGTGTAAAGAATTGATGCTCTTGAACTGTGGTATTGGAGAAGACTCTTGAAGAGTCCCTTGGACAGCAATGAGATCTAACCAGTCCATCCTAAAGGAAATCACTCCTGAATATTCATTGGAAGGACTGATGTTGAAGCTAAAACTCCAATACTTTGGCCACCTGATGTGAAGAACTGTCTCATGGAAAAGACCCTGATGCTGGGATAGATTGAAGGCAGGAGAAGGGGACGACAGAGGATGAGATGGTAGGATGGCATCACCGACTCAATGGACATGAGTTTGAGTAAACTCTGGGAGTTGGTGATGGACAGGGAGGCCTGGCATGCTTCAGTCCATGGGGTCACAAAGAGTTGGACACGACTGAGCAACTGAACTGAACTGATGGCTGTGTATTGTCACCCACCCTGCTTATTTAACCTCTATGCAGAGTAGATCATGTAATATTCTGGGCTGAATGAAGTACAAGCTAGAATCAAGACTGCTGTGAAAAATAACATCAGATATACAGATGATACCATTCTAATGGCAGAAAGTAAAGAGGAACTAAAGAGTTTCTTGATAAGGGTGAAAGAGGAGAATGAAAAAGCTGGCTTAAAACTCAATGTAACAAACTAAGATCATGGTATCTGGTCCCATAACTTCATGGCAAATAGAAGGGGAGAAAGTGGAAGTACTGACAGATTTTAATTTCCTGGTCTCCAAAATCACTGCAGAAAGTGACGTTATCCGTCACATTAAAATATGCTTGTTCCTTGGCAAACCTAGACAGCATATGAAAAAGCAGATACATCACTTTGCCAACAAAGGTGCAAATAGTCAAAGTTATGGTCTCTCCAGTAGTCATGAAAGGATGTGAGAGCTGGACCATGAAGAAGACTGAGCATTTAAGAACTGATGTTTTCAAATTGTGGTGCTGGATAATACTCTTCAGAGTCCCTTGGGTTACAAGGAGATCAAACTAATCAATCTTGTGGAAATCAACCCTGAACATTCATTCATGGGAAGGACCTATGCTGAAGCTGAAGCTCCAATACTTTGGCCACTTTATGTGAAGAGCCAACTCACTGGAAAAGTCACTGTTGCTGAGAAATATTGAAGAAAAAATAAGAAGGTAGCAGCAGAGTTTGAAATGGTTAGATAGCATCACTGACTTGATGGACATGAGTTTGAGCAGACTCTAGGGGATAATGAAGGACAGGGAAGCCTGGCATGCAGCAGTCCATGGGGTCACAATATAAGTCAGGGCTTAGTGACTGAATAACAACAACTATACTATTAACATATCCTATAAAATGAAACATTTTAACAACAAATAAAGAATTCTATTTTGGTTCTTCAAATATTGCTTAATATTTGATAGTTACTGATAGATTCCCAACTCAAATTCTTACTGATGTTTCAAGCAGAAGATCTGCACCAACACAAGAGTTTTTTAAAGGGGTAAATTTCTGTTTCTATGCTGGGAAGAAGTAGATAAAGCATGTTATCTGTGAATTTGAAAAAAGATTCAATTTCCAGACCAAATAAGAATGGAAATTTAGAAATGTACAAATGTTCAATTTCTTCTTCTATAAATGAGAATTAATGAAAATACTCAACACAAATTTGTTATTTGATTATTAAGTGTACCAAAATAATGATTGATTTTTGCAATGATAGTGATAGTGGCGGTGCATGTTGTTTAGTCACTCAGTTGTGTCCAACTCTTCTGCAACACCATGGACTGTAGCCCTTCAGGCTCCTCCATCCATGGGATTTTCTAGGCAAGCATAGTAGAATTGGTTTCCATTTCCTTCTCCTCCATCACCATCTTTCTCCATCTCCACCACTGGTGGTGCACAGTGAAAAGTAACTAGAATTATTCAAATGATCGCAATATGAAAATTGTACATGGAAAAATTTAGAGATAGTCTATAGAGTAGACGCATGAGAATTTTACTAGCATCCCTGAAAGGACTGATGATATATATAACATCCTATTTCCTTATTCTCAACAGTTACACTTCATGTGGACTGTAAAATAGGCAAATAGCAGAAGATCTGTCCATCCTCTAGTAACCTTTATTAATTCAAAAAATTAGCAGATCAAGATAGCAGAGTCGGAAGATGACGAGGTCACCTCCACTTATGAACACATCAAAAGTACAATACACATTGAAAAATTCTCACTGAAAACAAACTGGCAGAGGACTCTCCTATAACCAAAGCTATAAAGAAAGATCCACATGGAGCCAGGTAGGAAAGAGAAGTAATCACATCAGGACTTGTGCCCCTAAGAGAGTACACAGAGGGGTGGGGTGAATTACAGGCTGCCAGAAATTTTAGGAAATTAGGAACTGGCCTAGTATATACCAAGGCTTGCACTAGGCACCCACTTCAGCTCTTCTTGCTTCCATGCTACTAGCCACTGGGGTGAAGGTGCTTTGCCAAGGACAGAACACTTTGAATGAATAGTGTCAGCTTGGACCTCATCCTAAGGACTTCAGCTCCAGCACCTTGGAACATGTACCCATTTCTAACCAGAGAACCATGACCACAAAACACAGGAGAATGCCAGGCTCATATCTAGCCCTGGCTCTAGCCCGTTCATCTTCAGCTCTACCTCCCATCCACCCATGACAAAGACTCTCATTAGAGTTGGTATAGAGGGAACATACCTCAAGAGAATAAAAGTCATTTATGACAAACCCATAGCTAACATCATAAAAATGATGAAAAGCTGAAAGATATTTTTCTTTTCTAAAATCAGTAACAAGACAAGGATGCCCACTCCTGCCGCTTCTATTTAACATAGTATTGTGAGTCCTTGCTGCAGCAATCGAACAAGAAATAAAAAGGATCCATAATGGAAAGAAAGAAATAAAACTGTCACTATTGCACGGGATATAATATTGAACTAAGAAAACCATAAAATCTCTACTTAAAAACTATTAGAAGTAATATTAAGTTGCAGAAGACAACACTGATATACAAAATTATGCTTTTGTGTATACTAATAATGAATAATCAGGAGAATAAAGCAAAAAAAAAAAACTCATTTAAAATCACATCAAAGGAATAAAATACATAAGAATAAGCTTCAACTAAGGGTAAAAAAAGACCTAAAGTATAAAACGCTGATAAAGGAAATTACAGATGATACAAAGACATGGAAAGATATCTCATGTCCATGGATTACACAAATTAATATTGTTAAAAGGTCCATAAAACAAAAAGAAATCTACAGATTAACGCTATCTCTATCAAAATGCACACAGATATTCTCACCAAAGATGATGCACTTAAAGCCAGTTCAGTTCAGTTCAGTCGCGTCCAACTCTTTGCGACCCCATGAATCACACCACGCCAGGCCTCCCTGTCCATCACCAACTCCCAGACACTCAAACTCATGTCCATCAAGTCGGTGATGCCTTCCAGCTATCTCATCCTCTGTCATCCCCTCTCCTCTGCCCCCAATCCCTCCCAGCATCAGAGTCTGTAGAACATAGCAGTAATTACATTGCATGCAGAATAATTGCCCTATTTATATACAGAGGTATATTTGCATGAGGTGGCCAAAGTATTGGAGTTTCAGCTTCAATATCAGTCCTTCCAATGAACATCCAACACTGATCTCCTTTAAATGGACTGGTTAGATCTCCTTGGAGTCCAAGGGACTCTCAAGAGTCTTCTTCAACACCACAATTCAAAAGCATCAATTCTTCAGCACTCAGCTTTCTTCACAGTCCAACTCTCACATCCATACATGACCACTGGAAAAACCACAGCCTTGACTAGATGGACTTTGTTGGCAAAGTAATGTCTCTGCTTTTTAATATGCTATCTAGGTTGGTCATGGAGAAGGCAATGGCAACCCACTCCAGTACTCTTGCCTGGAGAATCCCAGGGACCGGGGAGCCTGGAGGGCTGCCATCTATGGGGTCACACAGAGTCGGACACGACTGAAGTGACTAAGCAGCAGCAGGTTGGTCATAACTTTCCTTTCAAGGAGTATGCATCTTTTAATTTCATGGCTGTAGTCACCATCTGCAGTGATTTTGGAGCCCCAAAAAATAAAGTCTGACACTGTTTCCCCATCTATATCCCATGAAGTGATGGGACCAGATGCCATGATCTTCGTTTTCTGAATGTTGAGCTTTAAGCCAACTTTTTCACTCTCTTCTTTCACTTTCATCAAGAGGCTTTTTAGTTCCTCTTCACTTTCTGCCATAAGGGTGGTGTCATCTGCATATCTGAGGTTATTGATATTTCTCCCGGCAATCTTGATTCCAGCTTGTGCTTCCTCTAGCCCAGCATTTCTCATGATGTACTCTGCATATAAGTTAAATAAGCAGGGTGACAATATACAGCCTTGACATACTTCTTTTCCTATTTGTAACCAGTCTGTCATTCCATGTCCATTTCTAACTGTTGCTTCCTGATCTGCATATAGGTTTCTCAAGACGCAGGTCAGGTGGTCTGGTCTTCCCATCTCTTGAAGAATTTTCCACTGTTTATGTGATCTACACAGTCGTAGGCTTTGGCATAGTCAATAGAGCAGAAATAGGTGTTTTTCTGGAACTCTCTTGCTTTTTCCAGGATCAGAGGATGTTGGCAATTTAATCTCTGGTTCCTCTGCCTTTCCTAAAACTAGCTTGAACATCAGGAAGTTCACGGTTCACGTATTGCTGAAGCCTGGCTTAGAGAATTTTGAGCATTACTTTACTAGCATGTGAGATGAGTGCAATCATGCAGTAGTTTGAGGATTCTTTGGCATTGCCTTTCCTTGGGATTGGAATGAAAACTGACCTTTCCCAGTCCTGTGGCCACTGCTAAGTTTTCCAAATTTGCTGGCATATTGAGTGCAGCACTTTCACAGCATCATCTCTCAGGATTTGAAATAGCTCAACTGGAATTCCATCACCTCCACTAGCTTTGTTCGTAGTGATGCTTTCTAAGGCCCACTTGACTTCACATTCCAGGATGTCTGGCTCTAGGTGAGTGACCACACCATTGTGATTATCTTGGTCGTGAAGATCTTTCTGTACAGTTCTTCTTTGTATTCTTGCCACTTCTTCTTAATATCTTCTGCTTCTGTTAGGTGCATACGATTTTTGTCCTTTATTGAGCCCATCTTGCATGAACTTTTCCCTTGGTATCTCTAATTTTCTTGAAGAGTCTCTAGTCTTTCCCATTTTGTTGTTTTCCTCTATTTCTTTGCATTGACCGCTAAGGAAGGCTTTCTTATCTCTCCTTGCTATTGTTTGGAACTCTGCATTCAGATGCTTATATCTTTCCTTTTCTCCTTTACTTTTTGCTTCTCTTCTTTTCACAGCTATTTGTAAGGCCTCCCTAGACAGCCATTTTCCTTTTTTACATTTCTTTTCCGTGGGGATGGTTTTGATCCCTGTCTCCCATACAATGTCAGGAACCTCCGTCCATAGTTCATTAGGCACTCTATCTATCAGATCTAGGCCCTTAAATCTATTTCTCACTTCCACTGTATAATCATAAGGGATTTGATTTAGGTCATACCTGAATGGTCTAGTGGTTTTCCCTACTTTATTCAATTAAGTCTGAATTTGGCAATAAGGAGTTCATGATCTGAGGCACAGTCAGCTCCATAAAGTCAGTTAATATATAACAAAGGAAGTAAGAATATACAATGAGGAAAATTCTGTCTCTTTAATAAGTTGTTCTGAGAAAACTGGAGTGCTACATGAAAAGGGATGCAATTAGGACACTTTTTTACACTATATGCACACACAAAATGGATTAAATACTTAAATCTACAATCAGAAACAATAAACTCCTAGAATAAAATGTAGGCAGAACCTTTTTTACATAAATTATAGCACTATTTTTCTATCTCCCAAAGCAAAAGAAATGAAAGTAAAAATAAGTAAGAGCTAATTAAATGAGAGCAACTTAAACTTTAAAGCTTTTGTTCAAAGTGTGTGCTTAGTCGCTCAGTCATGTCTGAGTCTCTGCAACCCCAGATTGTAGTCTGTCAGGGCCCTCTATCCATGAGTTTCTCCAGACAAGAATACTGGAGGAAGTTGCCATTTCCTTCTCCAGGGGGTCTTCCCGACCCAGGGATCGAACCTGGGGGTCTCCTGCATTGCAGGTAGATTCTTTTCTGCTGAGCCACCAGGGAAACTCAAACTACTGAATAAGAGAAAGTCTCTCCAAATAATACAACCAATAATGAGTTAATATCTAGAATATATGAACAGCACACACAACTCAGTAACAAACAGTCTAACAAATGGACAAATGGACAGAAGATTGAAATAGATATTTTTCCAGACTACATACAGATATCAACAGGTACATGAAAAGATGCTCAACACTTTAATGAGAAATGTGCAAATAAAAAACCACAAAAAGAGATCTCAAACCTGTCAAAATGGCTTTTATCAAAAAGTCTACAAATAGCAAACATTGGTGAGGATATGGAGAAAAGAGCACCCTTGTACACTGTTGGGGACATGTAGATTGATCCAGTCACTATGAAAAACAGTTTGGAGTTTCTTCAAAACACTAAAAATAGAACTACCATATGGCCCAGCAATTCCACTCATAGGTATATATCCAAAAAATAGAAAAACACTAATTTGAAAAAACACATGTACCCTAATGTTCATAGCAGCATTATTTACAATAGCTAAATTATAAAAGCAACCTAAGTGTCAATTAACAGATGATTGGATAAATAACATGTCTCTCTTTCTTGTCTCTCTCCCTCTCTCAAGCACACATACTCAGAGGATGAAATATTAGCCATTAATAAGAATGAAATTTCACCTTTTGCATCAACATGGATGGACCTGGAAGATGTTATGCTTAGTGAATTTAAGTCAGCAGAGATAGAAAAATACTATTTTTATCACTTATCTGTGAAATTTACAAAATGAAATAAATGCATGAATATGAAAAAACAGAAAAGGAGTTAGAGATATAGAGAATAAATTAGTGGTTATCAATGGGGAGAGGGAAGGTTGGAAAGGGCAAGACAGGGGTAGGAAATTAAGAAATACAAATTTAAAATAAGATACAGAATATATTGTACAGCACAGGGAAAATATCCATATTTTATGATAACTTTTAAATTGAGTATAATCTATAAAATACTGGATCACTGTGTTTCACACTTGAAGCTAATAACTCATCTATATTTCAATAAAAATGGTGTGTTCATTTTTTTTATCAGTTCCACATAAGTGCGATAACTTTTTTGAGTTCAATGAATTTTATAAAAGACTTTACTGCCCTGCTTTAAGATTCGGTTCTGTATACTTTTCTCCAAAATATACAAATCTATAAACCAGTGAAAGCAAACTATAGTTAATTTAAATCCTTATGCTATTCCTTTCTAATTATCTGAAAGAGTCAAGGATTTTTTATGTCAATTTACACCAAATAAAAATAAAATAAACTTGGATTTATAAAATGAATACAGTACAGAACCAGAAAAGCATATAATTGAAAAATACTGTAGTTAAAGGGTGAATGAGAATAAGTTCTTAAAAACAGATTACAATGAAATGGGGCAATTATTGAGAAAAAATGTGGATTCTCAATATGATTTAAGACACAACAACCATGAAATTAGAGCAAGAAGAATAAATATGGAGTATATCCAAGTAGTTTATAAAGATAGCAACACTATATACAATGCATACATTTCATTATAGCAGTTAAAAGAGAAGTATGAATCTTGAGAAAATAAAATTGCTGAAAGTAAAGGAATGAAATTAAGTTTACTTGACCTTGAACAATCTGAGACAACAACATTTGGATCTGTTGTTCACAATAATGTTTTCAAAATAATGTTTGTTTGGAAATTAAAACATTAAGATGAATGTGAAATCACAACTGCCTAATTTGCTGTGAAATTCTGGATCTATGGAAATGTATCTGGTCATGAGTTACTATGAGTGAGCCTGCAGGCCATGAAATATGTGCATGTTAGTTCAGTTCAGCCACTCAGTCTTTGTGGCTCCATGGACTGCAGGATGCCAGGCTTCGCTGTTCATCACCAACTCCTGGAGCTTGCTCAAACTTATGTCCATTGAGTCAGTGATGCCATCCAACCATCTCATCTTCTGTCCTCTACTTCTCCTGCCTTCAATCTTTCCTAGAATCAGGGTCTTTTCTAATGAGTCAGTTCTTGACATCAGGTGGCCAAAGTATTGGAGTTTCAGCATCAGTCCTTCCAATAAATATTCAGGACTGATTTCCTTTAGGATGGACTGGTTTGATCTCCTTGTAATCAAAGGGACTCTCAAGAGTCTTCTCCAACACCACAGTTTAAAAGCATCAATTCTTTGGCAGTCAGCTTTCTTTACAGTCTAACTCTCACATCGTTAATGGCTAATGGAAAAAACACAGCTTTGACTAGACGGATGTTTGTCGGCAAAGTGATGTCTCTGCTATCTATGTTGGTCAGAGCTTTTCTTCCAAGGAGCAAGCATCGTTTAATTTCATGGCTGCAGTCATCATCTGCAGTGAGTTTGGAGCCCCCAAAAATAAAGTCTGTCATGATTTGCATTGTTTCCCCATCTATTTGCCATGAAGTGATGGGACTGGATGCCATGATCTTAGTTTTTTGAATGTTGAATTTTAAGCCAGCTTTTTCACTGTCCTCTTTCACTTTCATCAAGAGGCTTTTTAGTTCTTCACTTTCTGCCATAAGGGTAGTGTCATCTGCACATCTGAGGTTATTGATATTTCTCCCAGCAATCTTGATTCCAGCTTGTGCTTCATCCAGCCCAGCATTTCACATGATGTACTCTGCATAGAAGTTAAATAAGCAGGTTGACAATATACACCTTGACATACTTCTTTCCCAATTTGGAGCCGGTCTGTTGTTCCATGTCTGGTTCTAACTGTTGCTTCTTGACCTGCATAAAGAATTCTCAGGAGGCAGGTTAGGTGGTATGGTATTACCATCAATTTAAGAATTTTCCACAGTTTGTTGTAATCTATACAGTCAAAGGTTTTAGCACATTCATTGAAGCAGAAGTAGATGTTTAAAACAAAAATTGTTGAAAAGTCACTAAGTCATGTCTGACTCTTTCTGATCTATGGACTGCAGTATGTCAAGCTTCCTTGTCCTTTATTATCTCCTGGAGTTTGCTCAGACTCATGTCCAATGAGTTGGTGATGCCATCCATGCCTCTCATTCTCTGTCACACCATTTTACTTCAGGCCTCAACCTTTCCCAGCATCGGGGTCTTACTCCCAATTAATCAGCTCTTTGCATCAGGTAACCAGAGCACTGGAGCTTCAGCCTGAGCATCAGGGTTGGTTTGTTTCCAAATGAATCAGAGTTGATTTCCAATGAACATTCCAATGAATATTCAGAGTTGATTTCTTTCACGATTGACTGGTGTGATAAAAAATAATCTGTTGGAAACTTAAGACTGCTGCTTCTGTGTGTCAAAGTGATTTGGATACATCTTTGCTCTCAAGCGCAGCAGATGCATGTGCCCCATTTTAACGAGTAAAGACACAGAGGTAGCTCCAGGGTCAAGTGATGAAGACGCTGAGCAAAGCTGCATTTTCTGTTCAGTTCCTTTTGTCAAGTCACATAAACAAAACATTATTTTAAAAACCCATTGCTTCTTTTAAGTCTGACAATTGCTATTTGAATGGTGAAATAATACATAAGATTTGACTTAGAGATGATCAGAATTACACATAGAAAGCGCTGACAGAGGATAAAAATAATAACTTAAAAAATTAAGTCTCATGATTAGTTGTAAATGAGAATTTGATGAAAAGTTATCAAAAGCTAGATATATTGTAGTTTTTAAAATGTGTAAGAATAATCAAAAAGCTACACAAACTAAACAGATTAATAAGGACAAAAAGACAAAGAAGACAAAGACAAAGACACATGGGCTTTCTATAGGATTCTCTCCATAAAAATGGACATCTTCTATGAATAAAGGGAAAACAATGAGATGGAAAAAAACTAAATTATTCATTAGATATTTAAGTGTGGAGGCAAATAAAAGATATTTCTTAATACAAAATAATTTTGTTTATTTTTATAAAAATCTCGCAAAACAGTCCTTATAACCATGAAAATCATAAATATAAATTCCAGATGTGAAGAACTTGTTATATAAAAGATCTAATAATGAGAGGTAAAGATAGGAAAGATTAGAAATTCTTTTAAGTAAATATAATTAATTTAGTTATAAAACCTATGTGACTATCAAATTTGGGAAGGGTATATCTATCCAATAAAAATTAATAATCATTTTCCACTTCTAAAATTTTAATGTATGATATTTATAAAAAACTCAAAATGTGAAAGTTTTTACAAGATCTGTATCAAATTTATAAAAGAGAAAGCTCAACATTCAGAAAACTAAGATCATGGCATCCAGTCCCATCACTTCATGGCAAATAGATGGGGAAACAGTGGAAAGAGTGGCTGACTTTATTTTTCTGGACTCCAAAATCACTGCAGATGGTGATTGCAGTCATGAAATTAAAAGACGCTTATTCCTTGGAAGGAAAGCTATGACCAACATAGATAGCATATTAAAAAGCAGAGACATTACTTTGCCAACCAAGGTCCGTCTAGTCAAGGCTATGGTTTTTCCAGTGGTCATGTATGGATGTGAGAGTTGGACTGTGAAGAAAGCTAAGCGCCGAAGAATTGATGCTTTTGAACTGTGGTGTTAGAGAAGACTCTTGAGAGTCCCTTGGACTGCAAGGAGATCCAACCAGTCTATCGTAAAGAAGATCAGTCCTGGGTGTTCATTGGAAGGACTGATGTTGAAGCTGAAACTCCAGTATTTTGGCTACCTGATGTGAAGAGCTGCTTCATTTGAAAAGACCCTGATGCTGGGAAGGACTGAGGGCAGGAGGAGAAGGGGACAACAGAGGATGAGATGTTTGGATGGGATCACCGACTTGATGGACATGGGTTTGGGTGGAGTCTGGGAGTTGGTGATGGACAGTGAGACCGGGCGTGCTGCGGTTCATGGGATCTCAAAGAGTCGCACATGACTGAGCAACTGAACTGAACTGTGTAATATTTTAAAATATTTCATTATTATTATCACTACCCCCGATGGCTCAGTGGTAAAGAATCCCTTGCAATGCAGGAGACACAAAAGTTGCAGATTCAATCCCTGGGTCAGGAAGATTCCCTGGAGAAGGAAATGGAAACCCATTCCAGTATTCTTGCCTGGAGAATCCCATGGACAGAGGAGCTCAGCAGGTTAACAATCCATAGGGTTGCAAAGAGTAGGACACAAATGAAGAGACTTAGCAAACATACATTATAGGTGTCATTATAATTTTTATCATTAGCACTCTGCTTATTGTTATTATTTAGTCTGTGTCTCTTAGCAGGAAGGTATATACAGTCATGCCAAAAAAGTTAGTTAAACAGAAAAATATTCTTTATAAAGCTCAGAAAACACTGAATAGCTTATTACAAAGTAAGAAATGTTTCTTAAAAGCACTTAAAATTTTTGATTATGCAGTGTAAGTATAAAGTGATAACAAAATAATTAATTTTAATGATTAAAATTTTTTACCATTGAAGTGAAGATTATCACACTTATACATGACAATCAGCCATGTCGTACTTGGAATGAATCACATACATATAAAGCAATTATAAAATAATAAACGTAGAGTCCCACAATTTCATTGAGTTCCAATATCAGAGATCAAAATTTGAGAAAAGAAAGTCAATAAAATTTGTACAATGTATTCGAATGGAGGAAGATATGAAGGACAGAGTTCTCAAAGCCTTCACAGAAGTCTTCTTGAATCATCAGCTGAGTATCTACCTGAAGACACTTTCAGGTGAGTCACTGAAGCTAGGAAAGACAAATTACAGCAGGCGAAAATTAAATCTAGGTATCATACAAAGCCAGAAATTGAGTTCCCAGTGTCCAGAGCAGAGAAATCTTATAAAACAAATAGGGCATTCATAAATAAGTACCACAGCTTAGTGGGCAAGTATCCCTTAGAAGAAATGGAACAGCCCTAAGAGTCAACAAAAAAGTCTGAAATGCAGTACTTGGGTGTAACCTCAAAAATGACAGAATGATCTGTTTGTTTCCAAGGTAAACCATTCAGCATCACAGTAATCCAAGACTATGCCCCAACCACTAATGTCAAAGAAGCTGAAGTCAAACGTTTCTATGAATACCTACAGGACGTTCTAGAACTAACAACAACAAAAAAAAATGTACTTTTCATCATAGGGAGCTGGAATACAAAAGTAGGAAGTCAAGAGACACCTGGAGTAACAGGCAAGTTTGGCCTTGGAGTACAAAATGAAGCATGGCAAAGACTAACAGAATTTTTCCAAGAGAACACACTGGTCATAGCAAACACCCTCTTTCAACAACACAAGAGGCGACTCAACAGATGGACATCACCAGAAGGCCAATACTGAAATCAGGTTGATTATATTCTTTGCCGGTGAAGATGGAGATGCTTTATGCAGTCAGCAAAAACAATACCCAGAGCTGACTGTGGCTCAGATCATGATCTCCTTATTGCAATATTCAGACTTAAATTGAAGAAACTAGGAAAAACCATTAGGCCATTCAGGTTTGACCTAAAAAAATCCCTTATGATTATACAGTGGAAGTGACAAATAGATTCAAGGGATTAGATCTGATAGAGTGCCTAAAGAACTATGGACAGATGTTTGCAACATTCTACAGGAGGCGGTGACCAAAACCATCCCTCCTGAGGAGGGCTTACAAACAGCTGAGAAAAGAAAGGAAGCAAAAACCAAAGGAGAAAAGGAAAGATATACCTAACTGAATGCAGAGTTCATGAGAAAAGCAAGTAGGTATGAGAAAATAATTCTTAAGTGATCAATGTGTAGGAAACAAGGTATAAGGAAGGTTGGGAAGTGCTTGCAAACAAGACTCTCAACCAGGGCTGAACACTCTTGCAAACGAGATGTTCTGCCCAGAATCCTCTGTTTGTTCCCATGGGAAAAGAACATTTCTTGCACACAAGGATGTTACTCTGATTCCTCAAAAGGAATAGACCCAGGGACAAAGCAGATTCTAAGTTGATAAGGAAGTTCTCAAAACAGTCTTAGCTGCAGTAAATAAGTTAAGGTAAAGGTTATCTCGCCAGATGCTCTGGCGCCCAGCGCAGGGCACGACGGAACCGAAAGGGTAAGCACCCCGGGCGGGATGCTGATAGGGGGACTTTCTGGAAAAAAGAAAAAAAAAAAAAAGAGAGAGAGAGAGAGAGAAAACAAAGAGAAAAGAAAAAGAAAAAACCGTGGGGAATTCCCCGTCTTTAAAGTCACAATATATGGAGCTGGTTAAGGGGCTCCTGCATTCTATAGGAGTTAAAACGTCTACTCGCCACTTGAGTGAGTTGTTCTGCCTTATAGAGCAGCATTGCTATTGGTTTCAATATCAAACAAAAGTACAGCTGAATTTGAGGGAATGGAAAGCGGTACAAAAAGAGTTAAGAAGGCAGCATCAAAAAGGAAATGTGATTCCTTTAAAGCTGTGGACTCTATGTAGCGCTATAACACAGGCTTTAAAATTAATGGCTGCTGACAGTGAGGCCGCCTCATGTTTTCTTAAGAAGGATGATCCCCTGTATGAGGATGTGCCTGTGAGTGAGGAGAAGGAAGGCGAATGTAGGGGGGGCTTCACCTCGGCCTCTGCCCAAACCTCCGGATGATAGTACAGATTCATTCACCGAGACAGATAGAGATGTGAGTTTGGGGGAGGATTCAAATTGTGTAGAAGCAATGACTGCTGCCTTTCAGAAGGTTTTATTAAACAGAAAACGAACTTCCAAGGCTGTTAAACCTTCTGCACCACCTTACGCATCCCTATTTCCAGTAGCTGCCGACAAGGCTGAGGTAGGGAGAGAAAGTCAATGGTTTTGGAAGTACGGAACAAAGTATATTTTGGGAAATGCTTGTTAATGACTCTCGCCCTTTACTGTCACTGATTATTGAAGATAGACAATTTGAAGGATTAGTGGATACAGGAGAAGATGTTTCGGTTATTTCTCTCCAGCAGTGGCCTAATGACTGGAAAAAAGAAAAAAGTCCTCGTTTTAACAGGCTTAGTATCTATAGCAGATGTGTAGAGAAGCGCTCAACCTTTGTCATGCCAATTGTCTAATGGAAAGAAAGTATTTCTTTTTACATTATTAATGTACCTATTAATATCTGGGGAAGTGATCTTTTATTTTCTTTAGGAACAATGTCACCATCTCATCGGAAAACTGTAGCCACTGCTCAGATTCCTCGAGCTCTCCCATTGAAATGGTTAACTGATGTCCCTAAATGGGTTGAGCAGTGGCTGCTTCCAAAAGTGAAGCTCGAGGCTTTAAAACAGTTAGGAGAAAAACAGCTTCAATCTGGCCATATCGAACCTTCCATGTCTCCTTGAAATTCTCGTTTTTGTTATTAAGAAAAAATCTGCTAAATGGAGAATGTTGACTGATTTAAGGGAAGTTAACAAATGTATAGAACCTATGGGGGCTTTGCAATTAGGTCTCCCTTCTCCTGCCTTGATTCCACAGAATCGGTCTTTGATGGTTTTAGATTTGAAGGATTGCTTTTTTACTATTCCTTTGCAAATAAAAGAAATAAATTTGCTTTTACTATTCCAGTGTATAATCATGGGCAGCCCGTAAAACGTTATCAATGGACAGTGTTGCCTCAAGAAATGATTGATAGCCCTACACTTTGTCAGGAGTTTGTTGATCACGCTCTTATCACTGTGAGTTGACAATTTTCTAATTGTCTTCTCTATTACTATATGGACGGGAAACTTTACTTTGAATATTAATGATCCTAGAGGGCCGTTTCAAGTTCATTTGCATATTAATAAATCTTACTCTGCTATAACATGTGTAAAATTTCCTTATTCTTTACTGTATGGGCAATGGATTTTGAATGAAATTTGGGAGTTATATCATGTTCTGATTGTAACTTGACTCAATGTATAAACCGTTCCTGG
Organism: Budorcas taxicolor; assembly: GCF_023091745.1. Classification (NCBI taxonomy): domain Eukaryota; kingdom Metazoa; phylum Chordata; class Mammalia; order Artiodactyla; family Bovidae; genus Budorcas; species Budorcas taxicolor. The sequence continues at coordinate 47,251,919 of NC_068929.1, read as the reverse complement.
TGGGAAAATGTTGAAAACAAAATGGTCCATTCCAGTAATTACTCTTTGGTCATTGTGAAAGCACAGACTGAACTCTGGTTGCCTGTTAATCTTACTCGGCCTTGGTCAGACTCTTTTGCTGTCACTCATCTTGTGAATGCTGTACAAACTCTTCTCCATTGATCCCGAAGAATGCTTGGCATTGTCATCGCATCAATTCTTGCCGTGGCTTCAGTAACAGCAACAGCAACTGTAGAGGTCTTGCTTTGCATCAGGGCATACAGACTGCTGATTTTGTCAGGGAGTGGCATAGAGATGCTTATTTATTGTGGCAACAACAGCATGATTTGGACGCTCAATTGACTACTGATGTATTGAATTTACAACACACTGTTTCCTGGTTAGGAGATCAAGTGACTGTGTTAGCTACAAGGAGTGTGTTAAAATGTGATTGGAATTCATCCCACCTATGTGTAACCCCTGTTCCCTTTAATATGAGTGAGGGTTGGGAAAAGGTGAAAAGGTCTTTGGTGGGACACCAGAATTTAACTGCTGAAATTATGGAATTGGAACAAACTATATTGTCAACTTTTAGTAAGACACTGCCTGATCTTATTGGTTCTGATATACTGAAGAGTCTTCAAGAAGGATTAGATAACCTCAATCCTTTAGGGCATGTATCTACATTGTTAACAACATCCTTTGTGAATACTTTGGTAATTGTTGCTTTATGTTTCATTGCTTTTATAGTCTATCAGCACTGGGGAAAAGGGAAACAATTGAAAGAAGAAGCTTTGCATATTCAAGCGCTTATTCAGCACCTGCAAGAAAATAAAGGGGGAGATGTAGGGAACAAGGTATAAGGAAGGTTGGGAAGTGCTTGCAAACAAGACTCTCAACCAGGGCTGAATATCGGCGCCCAACGTGGGGCGAGATAACCTTTACCTTAACTTATTTACTGCAGCTAAGACTTTGTTTTGAGAACTTCCTTATCAACTTAGAATCCGTTTTGTCCCTGGGTCTGTTCTTTTTGAGGAATCAGAGAAATATCCTTGTGTGCAAGAAATGTTCTTTTCCCACGGGAACAAACAGAGGATTCTGGGCAGAACATCTCGTTTGCAAGAATGTTCAGCCCTGGTTGAGAGTCTTGTTTGCAAGCACTTCCCAACCTTCCTTATACCTTGTTCCCTACACAATGCAAATAAACAGAGGAAAATTATAGAATGGGAAAGACTAGCAATCTCTTCAAGAAAATTAGAGATACCAAGGGTGCAATTCATGCAAAGATGGGCACAGTTTAGGAAAAAACTATAAGGACCTAACAGAACTATAGATTAAGAAGAGGTGGCAAGAATACACAGAAATGTACAAAAAAGGTCTTAATGACAGGATAACCATGATGGTATGGCCACTTACCTAGAGCCAGACATCCTGGAGTCTGAAGTCAAGTGGGTCTTAGGAAGCATTACTATGAGCAAAGCCAGTGGAGATGATGGAATTTCACCTGAGCTATTTCAAAACCCGAAAGATGATGCTGTTAAAGTATTCTGCTCACTAAGCCAGCAAATTTGGTGGCCATGGGACTGAAAAATGTCAGTAATCATTCCATTCCCAAAAATGGGCAATGATTAAGATTTTTCAAACTACCATACAATTTGCTCATTTCACATGTTAGCATGATAATGTTCAAAATCATTCAAGTTAGGCTTCAAAAGTATGTGAACTGAAAATTTCCAGATATAGAAGCTGGATTTAGAAAAGGCAGAAGAACCAGAGATCAAATTGCAAACATCCATTAGACCATCAAAAAAGTAAGAAAATTCCAGAAGAACATCTACTTCTGTTGCATTGACTATGCTGAAGCCTTTCACTGTGTGGATCACAACAAACTGTGGAAAATTCTGCAAGAGATGGGAATACCAGACCACCTGACCTGCCTCCTGAGAAATCTGTATTAAGGTCAAGAAACAGCAGTTAGAACTGGGCATGGAAAATAGACTAGTTCCATTGGGAAAGGAGTATGTCAAGGCTGTATATTGTCACCCTGCTTATTTAATTTAAATGCAGAATACATCATGAGAAATGCTGTGCTTGATGAAGTAAAAGCTGGAATCAGGATTGCAGGGAGAAATATCAGTAACTTCAGATATGCAGATGACACCACCCTTATGGCTGAAAGCAAATAGGAACTAAAGAGCCTCCTGATGAACATGACAGAGTAGAGTGAAAAAGCTGGCTTTACACTCAACATTCAAAAAATTAATATGGCATCTGGTCCCCTCACTTTATGGCAAGTAGATGGAGAAACAATGGAAACAGTGACAAAGTGTTTTCTTGGGCTCCAAAATCACTGCAGATAGTGACTGCAGTCATGAAATTAAAAGATACTTGCCCCTTGGAAGAAAAGACATGACCAACCTAGACAGCACATTAAAAAGTAGAAACATCACTTTGTGTTAAAGTCAAAACCATGGTTTTTCCAGTAGTCATGTATGGATGTGAAAGTTGGACTATAAAGAGTCAATGTATGGAAAAACCAATACAATATTGTAAAGTAAAATAAAGTAAAAATAATTTTTTTTTTTTTTTTAAAGAGAAAGCTGAGTGCTGAAGATTTGATGCTTTTGAACTGTGGTGCTGAAGAAGACTTGTGAGAGTCCCTGGGATGAAATGAGATCATCCCAGTCAATCCTAAATGAAGTCAACCCTGAATATTCATTGGAAGGACTGATGCTGAAATTCCAATACTTTGGCCACCTGATGCAAAGAACTTGCTTATTAGAAAAGCCCCTGATGCCGGGAGGAAAAATTGAAGGCAGGAGGAGAAGGGGAAGATAGAGGATGAGAAAGTTGGATAGAATCACCGACTCAGACATGAGTTTGCACAAGCTCCAAGAGTTGGTGATGGACAGGGTAGTCTGGTGTGCTGCAGCCCATGGAGTCACAAAGAGTCGGACAGGACTGAGTGACTGAAATGAACTGAACTGAAAAAATAACAATGCCCATGCTGACCTAATCATAGGTAAGTTTCCAAGTGGCCCTAAACTATTTCGTTACCCTCTTCTCTATTGCCCGTTTCCATAGAAGAAATCCAAGTTCCTCATTTCCTTTTCTAGAGGCATTTCATCTGTTTTGAATGGTATGCCATGTGTTATCCAAAGGAAGTCAGCTGGGGATTTGAGAACACATCATCTCCTGAATCTCTTTTACTCTGATAAGCTCTGATGCTTCTACCAGAACCATGATTCCTGCTGCTCCACATCCATCTCCAAGACTCAAACCCATCTTGTCTTCAGTAACTGCAAAACTTAGATTTTGGATAAAGTTTAACTTTCCTGTAAATTATTTATAGAGCATTTGCATGTTTTTAAGGTACTATTTAGAAAAATGAAAAAAATTGTTGACAGTAAACCAGTGGCAGACCAAGAATGAGAAAATTATACAAAACAAATACATATTTTAAAATGTAACTTATTATATCATGTTTGCCATAAGAAACAATATCGTGCAATATTACAATAAATGTTTCAGGTGTTTTACCATACAATTTCATTCAAAATTTACAATTTCATTTAATATTATGGCAAAATGGTACTAAGGTTCTCATAGAGGTATTACTAACCACTAAAACAAATGACTATATTTATATAAAATGAGACTTTATTTATATACTTTTAAAAATTTATTTCAGTCTGACACAATAGTGATTGAACAACAACAAAACAAAAATAAAACATACAAAGAGACAGTAAGAAAATATTGGTGTTAAATAAAAATAAGTCAATATCTTAACACTTAAATTTCTACAGATGTTGTCAAATTTTTAAAAAAAATGTTTTTGACTTGCCCCAGGAGGAAAAAAAATTACAGAGCATATAGACTTTGCATTAAAATTATTAAACCTGAAAAATATATTTTAACTTTTAGACAATTTTTCAACCCTGTGCTTGCAGGCTGCTCTAAATTAAATGTACATGTAAAATTTTGCAAAAGCTATTCTGGATATGGTTCTGGGAATTAACAGTGCAGTTGCAGAGCAGATTTGTACAACAAAAAGAAAATATGAATTGCTTATATAAAAAAGAAAGTGTACAGAAGAAAGACAGAGAAGGGGCAAACATTAAAGACCCCCAAACTACCCATGATACTTCTCATTGTTTAGTTGTTGTTCAGTCACTCAGTCATGTTCGACTCTCTGTAACCCTATGACTGCAGCACACCAAGCTTCCCTATCCTTCACTAACTCCTGGAGCTTGCTCAAACTCATGTCCATTGAGTCTGTGATGCCATCCAGCCATCTTATCCTCTATCATCCCCTTCTCCTGGCTTCAATCTTTCCCAGCATCAGAGTCTTTTCAAATGAGTCAGTTCTTTGCAACAGGTGGTCTAAGTATTGGAGCTTCAGGATCAATCTTTTCAACAATTATTCAGGGTTGATTTCCTTTAGGATTGACTGGGTGAATCTCCTTGCAGTCCAAGGGACTCTCAAGAGTCTTCTTCATTACAGTTTAAAAGCATCAATTCTTCAGCGCTCAGCTGTTTTTATGGTACAACTCTCACATCCATACATGAGTTCTGGAATAATCATAGCTTTGACTATACAGACCTTTTAGGCAAAGTAATGTCTCTGCTTTTTAATACTCTGTCTTTGTTTGAGACTTCCTTCCAAACATACTCATTCTGTTTCTGTCTTACACAGCGCTAATAACTCTGATTACACAATATAGCATCAGGCTTCTTGGGTTGGTAAACATGTATTTCTTCAGATTTTCTCTAAAGATAGGAAATTGCAGTTTAACTTTATAATTTGAGGGAGTTTCCTTGAACTCATAAGTTTTTTCATTGAAGTGTGGTTAGCAATTTAAGTACAGTTAACTAGAGTATTATAGAAAAGAAAGTCAATACTTTAGCCATGTAGCTACTTCAGTATTTATTGCTATGGACTGAACTATATCCCAAATTTCATATGCCACAGTATTAAACCCAGCATGACTGCATCTGGAGATAGGGTATACAAGGAGGTAATTAAGGTTAAATAAGGTAAAGGATCCACCTTCAATGCAGGAGATCCAGGTTCAATCCCTGGCTAGCAAAGATTCTCTGGAAAAAGAAATGACTACCCACTCTGGTATTCTTGCCTGAAGAATTCCATGGAGAGAGGAGTCTTGCAGGCTACCTTCCATGTGTTCGCAGAGTCAGAAACAATTGAGCAACTAACACTTTCATTTTTTTACTTCAATGTCAATATAACATAGTAAATCAACTATACTTCAATATAATACATAAATTACAATGATGTCATACAGTAAGGTCCTGATATAATAGGACTAGTGTCTTTATGAGAAGGGCATGGCAACCCACTCCAGTATTCTTTCCTGGATAATCCCCATGGACAGAGGAGCCTGGCGGGCTACAGTTCATAACATTACAAAGAGTTAGACATGACTGCAGCGACTCAGCACAAGCACACAGTGTCCTTACAAGAGGCACCAGAGAGTTTGTACTCTTTTGCCCTCCCTCACCCTGCCATGTTTGCAGGTAGATAGCTGCAGACCATGAGGAGTGTGTTACCAAAACTAAATTCTTCCAGAGAACAATCTTGGACTTTCTAGCCTTAAGAACTGTAAGAAAATAAATTTCTTTCATTTAAGCCACCTACTGTTACATCATCTTGAGTCAAGTAAGACATTTATTATACTCATATTTGCATTTGGGAACAATTACATACTTATGGTTATGAGTGGGGGTAAGTTAAAGAGAAAACTAACTGCAAAATTCTGCATATGGATGGGTGGATAGATAGATAAAATTGTTAAAATTAAATATTCTTCCCACAATTACTAGGAGTGAATAACATATGGTATATCCATGCTCCTCACGTCCTGCTGTGAAATCTGTCTCTATTCAAACCATTCTTAAGGAAGACTTCCTGGGTGATCTGGAAACATATCAGTGAAAGCAAAGAGTAGATGAAGGTAAAAATATTCAGAAGATGTTTAAACATCCTCCTCAAGTAGTTGCATGATCACTTACATCTCAGAGATGCAGATAAAAAGTAGGATCCTTACATGCAAGTGGACAAAGTAATATGCAAAGTGGACAAAGTAGAATCTTCCAAGCAGAGTGAAAATCGTGCATTGGTAAGCGAACACCCTCTTCCAAACAACATAAGAGAAGACTCTACACATGGACATCACCAGATGGTCAATACTAAAATCAGATTGATTATACTATTTGCAGCCAAAGATGGAGAAGCTCTATATAGTCAGCAAAAACAAGACCAGGAGCTGACTGTGGCTCAGAACATTAACTCCTTATTGCCAAATTCAGACTTAAATTGAAGAAAGTGGGGAAAACCACGAGACCATTCAGGTATGACCTAAATCAAATCCATTAAAATTATACAGTGGAAGTGAGAAATAGATTTTAGGGACTAAATCTGAGAGACAGAGTGCCTGATGAACTATGGAATGAAGTTCATGACATTGTACAGGACACAGGAATCAAGAACATCCCCAAGAAAAACAAATGCAAAAAAAGCAAAATGGCTGTTGGAGGAGGAGTTACAAATAGCTTCGAAAAGAAGAGAAGTGAAAAGCAAAGGAGAAAAGGAAAGATATACCCATTTTAATGCAGAGTTCCAAAGAATAGCAAGGAGAGATAAGAAAGCTTTCCTCACTGATCAATGCAAAAAGAAACAGAGGAAAACAACAGAATGGGACAGACTAGAGATCTCTTCAAGAAAATTAGAGATACCAAGGGAACATTTCATGCAAAAATGGGCACAATAAAGAACAGAAATGGTATGGGCCTAACAGAAGTAGAAGATACTAAGAAGAGGTGGCAAGAATACATGGAAGAACTGTACAAAAAGATCATCATGACCCAGATAATCACGATGGTGTGATCACTCACACTCACCTAGAGCCAGACACCATGGAATGTGAAGTTAAGTGGGCCTTAGAAAGCATCACTACGAACAAAGCTAGTGAGGTGATGGAATTCCAGTTGAGCTATTTCAAGTCCTGAAAGATGATGCTGTGAAAGTGCTGCACTCAATATGCCAGCAAATTTGGAAAACTCAGCAGTGGCCACAGGACTGGAAAAGGTCCGTTTTCATTCCAATCCCAAAGAAAGGCAATGCCAAAGAATGCTCAAACTACCGCACAATTGCACTCATCTCACACACTAGTAAAGTAATGCTCAAAATTATCCAAGCCAGGCTTCAGTAATACATGAACTGTGAACTTTCTGATGTTCAAGCTGGTTTTAGAAAAGGCAGAGGAACCAGAGATCAAATTGCCAATATCCTCTGGATAATCGAAAAAGGAAGAGAGTTCCAGAAAAACTTCTATTTCTGCTTTATTGATTATACCAAAGCCTTGGACTGGGTAGATAACAATAAACTGTGGAAAATTCTGAGAGAGATGGGAATACCAAACCACTTGACATGCCTCTGTGGAAACCTCTTTGCAGGTCAGGAAACAACAATTAGAACTGGACATGGAACAACAGACTGGTTCCAAATAGGAAAAGGAGTATGTCAAGGCTGTATATTGTCACCCTTCTTATTTAATTTCTATGCAGAATACATCATGAGAAATGCTGGGCTGGAAGAAACACAAGCTGGAATCAAGATTGCTGGAAGAAATATCAATAATCTCAGATATGCAGATGATACCACCCTTATGGCAGAAAGTGAAGAAGAATTAAAGAGCCTCTTGATGAAAGTGAAAGAGGAGAGTGAAAAAGTTGGCTTAAAGCCCAACACTCAGAAAACTAAGATCACAGCATGCAGTCCCATCACTTCATGGCAAATAGATGGGGAAACAGTGGAAAAAGTGTCAGACTTTATTTTTGGGGGCTCCAAAATCACTGCAGATGGTGATTGCAGTCATAAAGTTAAAAGACACTTGCTCCTTGGAAGGAAAGTTATGAACAACTTAGATAGCATATTCAAAAGCAGAAACATTACTTTGTCAACAAAGGTCCATCTATTCAAGGCTATAGTTTTTCCAGTGGCCAGGTATTGATGTGAGAGTTGGACTGGGAAGAAACTTGAGCACCGAAGAATTGATGCTTTTGAACTGTGGTGTTGGAGAAGACTCCTGAGAGGCCCTTGGACTGCAAAGAGATCCAACCAGTCCGTCTTAACGGTGATCAGTCCTGGGTGTTCATTGGAAGGACTGATGTTGAAGCTAAACTCCAATACTTTGGCTACCTGATGTGAAGAGCTGAGTCATTTGAAAAGACCCTGATGCTGGGAGGGATTGGGGGCAGGAGGAGAAGGGAATGACAGAGGATGAGATGGCTGGAAGGCATCACTGACCTAATGGACATGGGTTTGGGTGGACTGCGGGGGTTGGTAATGGACTGGAAAGCCTGGCATGCTGCGGCATATGGTCACAAAGTGCCAGACACAACTGAGCGACTGAAGTGAACTGGAGGAGCATTGAATCTCAAGAAATTAGCTAGCACAACAGAAGCTAGGATTGGAAAGGAAGGATGGAGAGCTATGCTAGGGATTTTATATAAATACATATAACAAACAAAAAAATATATATAAAGCATAAGTACGTAACTATACATATATATGTATATTTCCATGTCATAGATTGTGGAGTTTCAGTTCAGTTGCTCAGTCGTGTCTGACTCTTTGTGACCCCATGAATTGCAGCACGCCAGGCCTCCCTGTCCATCACCAACTCCTGGAGTTCACTCAGACTCACGTCCATCGAGTCAGTGATGCCATCCAGCCATCTCATCCTCTGTCATCCCCTTCTCCTGCTGCCCCCAATCCCTCCCAGCATCAGAGTCTTTTCCAATGAGTCAACTCTTCAAATGAGGTGGCCAAAGTACCAGAGTTTCAGCTTTAGCATCATTCCTTCCAAAGAAATCCCAGGGCTGATCTCCTTCAGAATGGACTGGTTGGATCTCCTTGCAGTCTAAGGGACTCTCGAGAGTCTTCTCCAACACCACAATTCAAAAGCATCAATTCTTTGGTGCTCAGCCTTCCTCACAGTCCAACTCTCACATCCATACATGACCACAGGAAAAACCATAGCCTTGACTAGACAGACCTTAGTCGGCAAAGTAATGTCTCTACTTTTGAATATGCTGTCTAAGTTGGTCATAAATTTTCTTCCAAGAAGTAAGCGTCTTTTAATTTCATGGCTGCAATCACCATCTGCAGTGATTTTGGAGCCCCAAAAAATAAAGTCTGACACTGTTTATGTCTATACAAATGGTAAAACAGAATCTTATAAGCATGGAGTTACACGATCAGATGTGTATTTCTAAAGATCACTCTAGTTATGATGTGTGAAGTTGGAGTAGAAATGAATGCAGAGAAAGTTTGTATTTGGTCAATGAAGCTGTCCAAGTGTGTATAAAAAGTATTAAGTGGAACTAGGGCATGCTAAGGAATTTTTAGAAAGAGGACTTAGTGATAAATTGTTAAGAAAATGTGCAAGAGTCATTTATGGGAGATTCTGAGATGTATATTTAAACACTTAAGTAAATGGCTGCACATTCACTGAGATTGAAGAGTCTAGGTGAAGAAAAGATAGGGAGAGTGAGGGTTAATTATTTTGAGGGTGCATTTTCAGACATTTAACAGAAACTGTTACATAGCAAGTAATTATAAATACAAACAAAGAGTGGTCTGAGCTAGAGATAACTGATTGGGAAGTAATTTCATATATATAGTAATAAAGCCAGGATAGGAAATGTGACCTAGTGGGACTACTACATGATGGTGAGAGTTTATATGTGGAGAAGTCCACAAGAAAAAGAATTCAGGAAACTAAATCCATGCATACTGTGACCAAAAAAAGTGACAACAGACATATTTCAAAAGGAATGTGTGCTGGGCTGTGTGAAACACTGCTGCTAAATCAAAAGTTGTGTCTAAAATTGCTGATCAGATTTATTCGATGGAAATCTCTGGTGTGGTCCTTTCAGACATTAACCATAAAATTCAAAATCGTTTGGAAATGAAAGGAGTTGAGGAAAAGAAACTTCTTCACAAAGTTTATCTAGGAGAACATGCAGAGAATTAGGATGATACAGGTAAGAGGAGATAAAATCCTCTAACTTTTTGAGACATTTTAGACTTACAGAAGAGTTACAGAGATAGTACACAGGGTCATCATATATATTTTGAGTTTGTTTTTTTTTTTAATACGTTCTTTATGAGAGACACATGAAGAGCATTTTTAAAAGCTACTGAAGTTATATTATAGACAGGCAAGTTTGGACAATAATAATAAGACATAATGAGTAAGATATTGAGTAATGGATATAATGCAAGATAATGAGTAATGGATATTATGGATATTATGAGTCTCCTGAAAATGCTGTCACATTCAAGACACTACTAGAGAAGATGGCTTTCAATGTATAATTATGAGGGAGGAAGAAAAAAATAGGAGTTTCTATGTAAGAATAAATGGAAATTTGATGCTATGAATTTAAAGAGGTTGTCTCCTAATGTTTTCTGTTTTTCTGTTTATTGGTAGAGGGGATAATCTTGTTACTTTGAAGTAAATGGGAAATGAGGCTCTGAAATGAAGGCCTGGAAGGAACAAAAAACTTAAATCCCTCTCCAGTGGCTATAAGGAGGGGTGATACTGTGGGTTTGCCAAACAATTGGAGGTAGTCAGATCCTTAGTCTAGCCACCCACCTGGATATCTGATTTTTCTCTCTATATTCCTATAGCTGGCATAGTCTGGAGAAGGCAGTTTAAAGAATATGGCCAGAAGTGTAACTGGGCTTACACTTTGAGAAAAAAACAAGCAAAACAATTTCTCAAGCACTAAGAAAAGAGAGTTTGGAATCAGAAACCAAGGGATTTAAAATAGAGAAACAGAAATGAGATAAAAAGCCCTATTGATGAAGGAGTAGAAATGTGATGGATTGGAAATCCCAGTAAAGAAGAGCAGGCATGGTGGGGCCTTAGACTACAAAAGGTGGAATTATGGTAAGTGATCATAAACTTCCTCTCCAGACTAATTTTTAAACTAATTAAGGGTAAAAATACCCAATGAGATTTCTCATTAAATTTTATTATGTGTATACATCCACAAGGGAAAAATAATATTTACACTGTTGGACATTCTCAGTCAAAAGTATGTTAAATAGTTCATGCAAACCTTATTTTACATTGTTTTATAGTATTTGGTTATGGTCTGCAATACAGCTTACAATTGTGTGCACAATTGGCATTCTCCTAGATGTACATTCTCATGTCATCAGCAAATTAAATGTTTAAGTCACCAAATTGATGACTGTTTCTTTAGCTATTGAGCAGATTCAGTAACAGGGACTCCATAGCCTGTCAGGGAAAATGTTTTAGTAAGGCTGGCTCTGGCTATTTGAGCCTATAATTAAATCTTATGCATGCTTATTCTGACATACTGGCTTCTTAAATTGTCAAAAGTAAACATTACACTTTATTTTGTGTATGTTATTGATCTTTTGAATTTTAGTTTTCAATATCATGGATTAAAAAAATAAAAATTTTATTCTAATAGAAAAGTTGTCTTATTTCCTTTCAGCCAACCTATTGTGAGGCTAAAAATAATGGTCAAATCAAATATTATACAATATAAATTATCATGAAATGTAATATATTAACATTGATATCTAATAATATTTACAATATCTATCAATGTTTTTTCCATGTTAACCTGAGAACTTCAGACAATGCCCAAGGAAAGCCGCTCTAATAGCATAATACTGGAGTTTTTGAGGTGTTTTGTTTTCCATCAGAGAAAGAAAGAAAGTGAGACCCAAGGAGATAAAAGAAATAAGTAATCTGTTTAAGAACAAAAAAAATGGCCCCATGTTGGAACATAATGTGCCAGAAAAATAGATTTGAAATGATACAGAATCTAGATGTGCACAGAGGGGAAAAAAAAAACAAAAAACGATAAACAGATGTGCCATAATGGAAGAGAAAGACTGCACAAAACCAGTTCAGAAAGTACATTTCTATGCTGTTATCCCATTTTTCCTTCTCTTTCAAAAGTAATACCTCTCCAAATTAATTTCCATCCATGCACATATTCACCATGTATTATTTAGAAGAGAAGCAGCTCCATGTTTTAAGAGAAGATAAGATTATAAAAGAAGGAGAGCTTAATGATGTAGAAGATTGAAGGAAAAAAAAAAACATGAAATTGGGGAGGCAGTCCTAAGATGCCAGAGGAACAGAACAGGGAGACCACTTTCTCCCAAAAAAATTCATCAAAAGAACATTTAAACGCTGAGTAAATTCCACAAAACAACTTCTGAATGCAGAGGACATCAGGCACCCAGGAAAGCAGCCCATTGTCTTCAAAAGGAGATAGGAAAAAATATAAAAGACAAAAAGAGAGACAAAAAAGGTAGGGATGGAGCTACATCCCGGGAAGGGAGTCTTAAAAAGAGAGAAGTTGCCAAACGCCAGGAAACACTCTCACTGCCGAGTCTGTGGCAAGCCTTGGAACCACAGAGGGCAACATAACTGGGAGGAAAAATAATTAAAATCCACAGATTACGTGCCCAGTGGTAACTCCCCCAGTGGAGAAGCAGCGCAGACGCCTGCACCTACCACTAGCAAGCGGGGGCTGGGCAGGGAGGTATGGGCTGCATTGCTTAGAGTAAGGACCGGGCCTGAATGCCCTGAGGGCAATCTGAGGGAGCTAACTTGAGCTAGCAAACCAGACTGTGGGATAGCTACCACGTGAAAAGCCCTAACCTAAGACATCATCAGGCCCACTCACAGAACAAATGACTGAGCAGAGCTAGCCAGCTGCAGACCATCCACCTCCAGTGATAGGCAGCTAGAGCCAGAAGAGGGCAATCGCAGCCCCAGAGAGGCATTATCTACCAAACTGCAAGCAGGCTTCTTTGCCAACTAAGACTTCTTGGGGTTCTGGACGGTCAACATCCGCCTGAGAAGACATGCTGGTCGTACACCCAGAAAACCAAAAAGCAGGGACAGGGGAGGCAGTAAGTTACAGCGACTGCACTTGCCAAACACCTCATGACCTGAGCTGCTTGGACCTGTGAAGGGCACAAAACGCAGGCCCAACCGAGTCTGCGCCTCTGAGGACTACGAGTGCCTGAACCTGAGTGGCTTAGACTTGGGAGTTTCATGCAGCCCAGGGCCGGCCGCGGGCGGTTCCCAGTGGAGCAACCTAAAGCCTGAGCAGTGTGGGCAGGGAGGGCACACGCGTTGTGAGCAGGGGCAGGCCCAGTGTGGCTGAGACACTGCGAGCACATCCCAGTGTTATTTGTTTGCAGCGTCCCTCCCTCCCCACAGCGTGACTGAACAAGTGAGCATAAAAAAGTGTCCACCACCACCCCCTTGTGTCAGGGCAGAAATGAGACACTGAAGAGACCAGCAAACAGAAGAAGCTAAAACAGAGGGAACCATCTTGGAAGTGACAGGTGCAATAGATTAAAACCCTGTAGTTAGTACCGACTACACAGGAAGGGGCCTATGCTGCTAAGTCACTTCAGTTGTGTCCGACTCTGTGTGACCCCATAGACAGCAGCCCACCAGGCTCCCCCATCCCTGGGATTCTCTAGGCAAGAACACTGGAGTGGGTTGCAATTTCCTTCTCCAATGCATGAAAGTGAAAAGTGAAAGGGAAGTCACTCAGTTGTGTCCTACTTTTCACGACCCCATGGACTGCAGCCTACTAGACTCCTCTGTCCATGGGATTTTCCAGGGAAGAGTACCGGAGTGGGGTGCCATCACCTTCTCCAAGGGGCCTATAGATCTTGAGAAATATAAGCCGAACCAAGGAACTAGCCAGAAATATACTGACCCCACGCCGCCCACAACACCACCAGAGAAAGTCCCAGATATATTTTCACTAGTTTTACGATCATTTAAAAATTATTTTAAAAATTTTTAAGTCCTCTATTACTCCTTTAATTTTCATTTTTATAACCTACTATTACTTTGCAAAAAAAAGAGACTATTTTTTAAAGCAAACTTCATATATATAATTTTTATAATTGTTGTGACTTTTTTTTTTCTTTTCTTTAATATTATATTTTTGAAAATCCAACATCTACTCTAGATTTTTCATCTTTGCTTTTTGGTATTTGTTATCAGTTTTGTACCTTTAAGAGCCCAATCTTCAGTACCCATTTTTACTTGGGAGGGAGATTACTGGCTTGACTGCTCTCTCTCACTTTGGACTCTCCTTTTTCTCCACCAGGTCACCTCTATCTCCTCCCTCCCCCTTCTCTTCTGTACCCAACTCTGTGAATCTCTTTGTGTGTTCCAGATGGTGGAGAACACTTAGGGAACTGATTACTGGCTGGATCTGTCTCACTCCTTTTGATTCCCCCCTTATCCTCCTGGCTACCTCTGTCTCCTTCCTTCCTCTTCCCTTCTGTGTATAACTCTGTGAACATCTCTGAGCGGTCCAGACTGTGGATCGCACATAAGAAAGTGATTACTGGTTAGCTTGCTCTCTCCTCTTTTGATTCCACCTCATTTCATTCGGGTCACCTCTAACTCCCTCCTCCCTCTTCTCTTCTACATGTGACTCTGTGAACCTCTCTGGATGTTCCTCACTATGGAGAAACTTTTCACCTTTAACCTAGATGTTTTATCAACAGTGCTGTATAGAAGGAGAAGTCTTGAGGCTACTGTAAAAATAAGACTGAAAACCAGAAGCAGGAGGCTTAAGTCCAAATCCTGAGAACACCAGAGAACTCCTGACTCCAGGGAATGTTAATCGACAGGAGCTCATCAAATGCCTCCATACCTACCTGAAACCAAGCACCACCCAAGGGCCAACAAGTTCCAGAGCAAGACATGCTATGCAAATTCTCCAGCAACACGGGAACATAGCCCTGAGCTTCAATATAGTGGCTGCCCAAAGTCACTCCAAACCCATGGATATATCATAATTCATTATTGGACACTTCATTGCATTCCAGAGAGAAGAAATCCAGCTCCACCCACCAGAACATAAACACAAGCTTCCCTAACCAGGAAACCTTGACAAGCCACCCTTACAACTCCACCCACAGCAAGAAAACTCCACAATAGAGAGAACTCCACAATCTGCCAGAATACAGAAAAGCCATCCCAAACACAGCAATATAAACAGGATAGAGAGACAGAGGAATACCCAGCAGGTAAAGTAACAGGATAAATGCCCACCAAACCAAACAAAAGAGGAAGATAGGGAATCAACCTGATAAAGAATTCCGAATAAAGATAGTGAAAATGATACAAAATCTTGAAATCAAAATGGAATCACAGATAAATAGCCTAGAGACAAGGATTGAGAAGATGCAAGAAAGGTTTAACAAGGACCTGGAAGAAATAAAAAAGAGTCAATATATAATGAATAACGCAATAAATGAGATCAAAAACACTCTGGAGGGAAACAAATAGTAGAATAACAGAGGCAGAAGATAGGATTAGTGAAGTAGAAGACAGAATAGTAGAAATAAATGAATCAGAGAAGAAAAATGAAAAACGAATTAAAAGAAATGAGGACAATCTCAGAGACCTCCAGGACAATGTTTAACACCCCAACATTATAATCATAGGAGTCCCAGAAGAAGAAGACAGAAAGAAAGACCATGAAAAAATACTTGAGGAATTAATAGTTGAAAACTTCCTAAAATGGGGAAGGAAATAATCACCCAAGTCCAAGAAACCCAGAGAGTCCCAAACAGGATAAACACAAGGTGAAACACCGCAAGACACATATTAATCAAATTAACAAAGATCAAACACAAAGAACAAATATTAAAAGCAGCAAGGGAAAAACAACAAATAACACACAAGGGGATTCCCATAAGGATAACAGCTGATCTTTCAATAGAAACTCTTCAGGCCAGGAGGGAATGGCAAGACATACTTAAAGTGATGAAAGAAAATAACCTACAGTGCAGATTACTGTACCCAGCAAGGATCTCATTCAAATATGAAGGAGAAATCAAAAGCTTTACAAACAAGCAAAAGCTGAGAGAATTCAGCACCACCAAACCAGCTCTCCAACAAATGCTAAAGGATCTTCTCTAGACAGGAAACACAAAAAGGATGTATAAAGTCAAAGCCAAAACAATAAAGGAAATGGCAACAGGATCATACTTATCAATAATTACTTTAAACATAAATGGGTTGAATGCCCCAACAAAAAGACAAAGACTGGCTGAATGGATACAAAAACAAGACCCCTATACATATTGTCTACAAGAGACCCACCTCAAAACAGGGGATACATACAGACTGAAAATGAAGGGCTGGAAAAAGATATTCCACACAAATAGACACCAAAAGAAAGGAGGGGTAGCAATACTCATATCAGATAAAATAGACTTTAAAGCAAAGGCTGTGAAAAGAGACAAAGAAGGGCAGTACATAATGATCAAAGGATCAATCTGAGAAGATAAAACAATTATAAATATATATGCATCCAACATAGGAGCACCACAATATGAAAGACAAATGCTAACAAGTAAGAAAGGGAAAATTAACAATAACACAATAATAGTGAGAGACTTTAATACCCCACTCACACCTATGGATAGATCAACTAAACATAAAATTAACAAGGAAACACAAACTTTAAATGATACAATAGACCAGTTAGACCTAATTGATATCTATAGGACATTTCACCACAAAACAATAAATTTCACCTTTTCTCAAGTACACACGGAACCTTCTCCAGGATAGATCACATCCTGGGCCATAAATCTAGCCTTGGTAAATTCAAAAAAATTGAAATCATTCCATGCATCTTTTCTGACCACAATACAATAAGATTAGATCTCAATTACAGGAGAAAAACTATTAAAAATTCCAGCATATGGAGGCTAAACAACATGCTGCTGAATAACCAACAAATCACAGAAGAAATAAAAAATGAAATCAAAATATGCATAGAAATGAATGAAAATGAAAACAAAACAACCTAAAACCTGTGGGACACTGTAAAAGCAATGCTAAGGGGAAGGTTCATAGCAATAGAGGCATGTTTCAAGAAACAAGAAAAAAGTCAAATAAATAACTTAACTCTACACCTAAAGCAACTAGAAACGGAAGAATGAAGAACCCCAGGGTTAGTAGAAGGAAAGAAATTTTAAAAATTAGAGCAGAAATAAATGCAAAAGAAACAAAAGAGACCATAGCAAAAATCAACAAAGAAAAAAGCTGGTTCTTTGAAAGGATAAATAAAACTGACAAAACATTAGCCAGACTCAAGAAACAAAGGGAGAAAAATCAAATCAATAAAATTAGAAATGAAAATGGACAGATCACAACAGACAACACAGTAATGCAAAGGATCATAAGAAACTACTATCAGCAATTATATGTCAATAAAATGGACAACGTGGAAGAAATGGACAAATTCTTAGGAAAGTACAGTTCAGTCGCTCAGTCGTGTCTGACTCTTTGCGACCCCACGAATCGCAGCATGCCAGGCCTCCCTGTCCATCACCAACTCCCGGAGTTCACTCAGACTCACATCCATCGAGTCAGTGATGCCATCCAGCCATCTCATTCTCTGTCATCCCTTTCTCCTCTTGCCCCCAATCCATCCCAGCATCAAAGTATTTTCCAATGAGTCAACTCTTCACATGAGGTGGCCAAAGTACTGGAGTTTCAGCTTTAGCATCATTCCTTCCAAAGAAATCCCAGGGCTGATCTCCTTCAGAATGGACTGGTTGGATCTCCTTGCAGTCCAAGGGACTCTCAAGTCTTCTCCAACATCAAGTTCAAAAGCATCAATTCTTCGGCACTCAGCCTTCTTCACAGTCCTACTCTCACATCCATACATGACCACTGGAAAAAATATAGCCTTTAGTAGACGGACCTTAGTCGGCAAAGTAATGTCTCTGCTTTTGAATATACTGTCTAGGTTGGTCATAACTTTTCTTCCAAGGAGTAAGCTTCTTTTAATTTCATGGCTGTAGTCACCATCTGCAGTGATTTTGGAGCCCCCCAAAATAAAATCTGACACTGTTTCCACTGTTTCCCCATCTATTTCCCATGAAGTGATGGGACCAGATGCCATGATCTTCGTTTTCTGAATATTGAGCTTTAAGCCAACTTTTTCACTCTCCTCTTTCACTGTCATCAAGAGGCTTTTTAGTTCCTCTTCACTTTCTGCCATAAGGGTGGTGTTATCTGCATATCTGAGGTTATTGATATTTCTCTCAGCAATCTTGATTCCAGCTTGTGTTTCTTCAAGTCCAGCGTTTCTCATGATGTACTCTGCATAGAGGTTAAATAAGCAGGGAGACAATATACAGCCTTGACTCACTCCTTTTCCTATTTGGAACCAGTCTGTTCTTCCATGTCCAGTTCTAACTGTGGCTTCCTGACCTGCATACAGATTTCTCAAGAGGCAGGTCAGGTGGTCTGGTATTCCCATCTCTTCAGAATTTTCCACAGTTTATTGTGATCCACACAGTCAAAGGCTTTGGCATAGTCAATAAAGCGAAATAGATCTTTTTCTGGAACTTTCTTGCCTTTGTGATGATCCAGCAGATGTTGGCAATTTGATCTCTGGTTCCTCTGCCTTTTCTAAAACCAGCTTGAACATCAGGAAGTTCACAGTTCACATATTGTTGAAGCCTGGCTTGGAGAATTTTGAGCATAACTTTACTAGCATGTGAGATGAGTACAATTGTGTGGTAGTTTGAGCATTCTTTGGCATTGCCTTTTTTTGGGATTGGAATGAAAACTGACCTTTTCCAGTCCTGTGGCCACGGCTGAGTTTTCCAAATTTGCTGGCATATTGACTGCAGCACTTTCACAGCATCGTCTTTCAGGTTTTGAAATAGCTCAACTGGAATTCCATCACCTCCACTAGCTTTGTTTGTAGTGATGCTTTCTAAGGCCCACTTGACTTCACATTCCAGGATGTCTGGCTCTAGATGAGTGATCACACCATCGTGATTATCTGGGTCATGAAGATCACTTTTGTACAGTTCTTTTGTGTATTCTTGCCACCTCTTCTTAATATCTTCTGCTTCTGTTAGGTCCATACCATTTCTGTCCTTTATCGAGCCCATCTTTGCATGAAATGTTCCCTTGGTATCTCTAATTTTCTTGAAGAGATCTCTACTCTTTCCTGTTCTGTTGTTTTCCTCTATTTCTTTGCATTGACCGATGAAGAAGGCTTCCTTATCTCTTCTTGCTATTCTTTGGAATTCTGCATTCAGATGCTTGTATCTTTCCTTTTCTCCTTTGCTTTTCACCTCTCTTCTTTTCACAGCTATTTGTAAGGCCTCCCCAGACAGCCATTTTGCTTTTTTGCATTTCTTTTCCATGGGGATTGTCTTGATTCCTGTGTCCTGTACAATGTCATGAACCTCATTCCATAGTTCATCAGGCACTCCATCTATCAAATCTAGGCCCTTAAATCTATTTCTCACTTCCACTGTATAATCATAAGGGATTTTATTTAGGTCATACCTAAATGGTCTAGCGATTTTCCCTACTTTCTTCAATTTGAGTCTGAATTTGGCAATAAGGAGTTCATGATCTGAGCCACAGTCAGCTCTGGGTCTTGTTTTTGCTATAGAGCTTCTCCATCTTTGGCTGCAAAGAATATAATCAATCTGATTTTGGTGTTGACCATCTGGTGATGTCCATGTGTAGAGTCTTCTCTTGTGTTGTTGGAAGAGGGTGTTTGCTATGACCAGTGCATTTTCTTGGCAAAACTCTATTAGTCTTTTCCCTGCTTCATTCTGCATTCCAAGGCCAAATTTGCCTGTTACTCCAGGTGTTTCTTGACTTCCTACTTTTGCATTCCAGTCCCCTATAATGAAAAGGGCATCTTTTTTTGGGTGTTAGTTTTAAAAGGTCTTGTAGGTCTTCATAGAACCGTTCAACTTTAGCTTCTTCAGCATTACTGGTTGGGGCATAGACTTGGATTACTGTGATAGTGAATGGTTTGCCTTGGACATGAACAGAGATCATTCTGTCGTTTTTGAGATTGCATCCAAGTACTGCATTTCGGACTCTTTTGCTGACCATGATGGCTACTCCATTTCTTCTGAGGGATTCCTGCCCACAGTAGTAGATATAATGGTCATCTGAGTTAAATTCACCCATTCCAGTCCATTTTAGTTCACTCATTCCTAGAATGTCGACGTTCACTCTTGCCATCTCTTGTTCGACCACTTCCAATTTGCCTTGATTCATGGACCTGACATTCCAGGTTCCTATGCAATATTGCTCTTTACAGCATCGGACTTTGTTTCTATCACCAGTCACATCCACAGCTGGGTATTGTTTTTGCTTTGGCTCCATCCCTTCTTTCTTTCTGGAGTTATTTCTCCACTGATCTCCAGTAGCATATTGGACACCATACTGACCTGGGGAGTTCCTCATTCAGTATCCTATTATTTTGCCTTTTCATACTGTTCATGGGGTTCTCCAGGCAAGAATACTGAAGTGGCTTGCCATTCCCTTCTCCAGTGGACCACATTCTGTCAGACCTCTCCACCATGACCTGCCCGTCTTGGGTTGCTCTGCGGTCATGGCTTGGTTTCATTGAGTTAGAGAAGGCTGTGGTCCTAGTGTGATTAGGTTGACTAGTTTTCTGTGAGTATGGTTTCAGTGTGTCCGCCCTCTGATGCCCTCTTGCAACACCTACCATCTTACTTGGGTTTCTCTTACCTGGGGCGTGGGGTATCTCTTCATGGCTGCTCCAGCAAAGTGCAGCCACTGCTCCTTACCTTGGACGAAGGGTATCTCCTCACTGCCACCCTTCTTGATCTTCAATGTGGGATAGCTCCTCTAGGCCCTCCTGTGCCAGCACAGCCACCACTCCTTGGGTGAACAACTTTCCAAAACTGAACCAGGAAGAAATAGAAAATCTTAACAGACCCATCACAAGCACGGAAATTGAAACTGTAATCAGAAATCTTCCAGCAAACAAAAGCCCAGGTCCAGATGGCTTCACAGCTGAATTCTACCAAAAATTTACAGAAGAGCTAACACCTATCCTACTCAAACTCTTCCAGAAAATTGCAGAGGAAGGTAAACTTCCCAACTCATTCTATGAGGCCACCATCACCCTTTGTAAAAACCTGACAAAGATGTCACAGAAAAAGAAAACTACAGGCCAATATCACTGATGAACCTAGATACAAAAGTCCTTAACAAAATTTTGGCAATCAGAATCCAACAACACATTAAAAAGATCACACACCATGACCAAGTGAGCTTTATCCCAAGGATGCAAGGATTCTTCAATATCCACAAATCAATGTAATATACCACATTAATAAGTTGAAAAATAAAAGCCATATGATTATCTCAATAGATGCAAAAAAAAGCCTTTGACAAAATTCAACATCTATTTATGATAAAAACTCTCCAGAAAGCAGGAATAGAAGGAGCATTCCTCAACATAATAAAAGCTATATATGACAAACCCACAGCAAACATTATCCCCAATGGTGAAAAATTGAAAGCATTTCCCCTAAATTCAGGAACAAAACAAGGGTGCCCACTTTCACCACTATTATTCAACATAGTTTTGGAAGTTTTTGCCACAGCAATCAGAGCAGAAAAAGAAATAAAAGGAATCCAAATTGGAAAAGAAGAAGTAAAACTCTCACTGTTTGCAGATGACATGATCCTCTACATAGAAAACCTACAGACTCCACCAGAAAATTAGTATAACTATCAATGAATATAGTAAAGTTGCAGGATATAAAATCAACACACAGAAATCCCTTGCATTCCTATACACTAATAATGAGAAAATAGAGAAATCAGGGAAACAATTCCATTCACCACTGCAACAAAAAAAATAAAATACTTAGGAATATATCTACCTAAAGAAACGAAAGACCTATATATAGAAAACTATAGAAACTACAAAACACTGGTGAAAAAAATCAGAGGACACTAATAGATGGAGAAATATACCATGTTCATAGATCAGAAGAATCAATATAGTATAAAGGAGTATACTCATTTATACTCATTTATAGAAAATGAGTATACTACCCAAAGCAATCTATAGATTCAATGCAATCCCTATCAAGCTACTAACGGTATTTTTCACAGAGCTAGAACAAATAATTTCAAGATTTGTATGGAAATGCAAAAAACCTCAAATAGCCAAAGCAATCTTGAGAAAGAAGAATGGAACTGGAGGAATCAACCTGCTTGACTTCAGGCTCTACTACAAAGCCACAGTCATCAAGACAGTATGGTACTGGCACAAAGACAGAAATATAGATCAATGGAACAAAATAGAAAGCCCAGAGATAAATCCAAGCACCTATTGACACCTTACCTTTGACAAAGATGGCAAGAATATACAATGGAGAAAAGGCAATCTCTTTAACAAGTGGTGCTGGGAAAACTGGTCAACCACTTGTAAAAGAATGAAACTAGAACACTTTCTAACACCATACACAAAAATAAACTCAAAATGGATGAAAGATCTAAATGTAAGACCAGAAACTATAAAACTCCTAGAGGAGAACATAGGCAAAACACTCTCCGACATAAATCACAGCAGGATCCTCTATGACCCACCTCCCAGAATATGGGAAATAAAAGCAAAAATAAACAAATGGGACCTAATTAAACTTAAAAGCTTCTGCACCACAAAGGAAACGATAAGCAAGGTGAAAAGACAGCCTTCAGAATGTGAGAAATAATAGCAAATAAAGCAACTGACAAAGAACTAATCTCAAAAATATACAAGCAACTGATGCAGCTCAATTCTGGAAAAATAAACAACCCAATCAAAAAATGGGCCAAAGAACTAAATAGACATTTCTCCAAAGAAGACATATAGATGGCTAACAAACACATGAAAAGATGCTCAACATCACTCATTATCAGAGATATGCAAATCAAGACCACAATGAGGTACCATTTCACACCAGTCAGAATGGCTGCGATCCAAAAGTCTACAAGCAATAAATTGCTGGAGAGGGTGTGGAGAAAAGGGAACCCTCTTGCACTGTTGGTGGAAATGCAAACTAGTACAGCCACTATGGAGAACAGTGTGGAGATTCCTTAAAAAACTGGAAATAGAACTGCCTTATGACCCAGCAATCCCACTGCTGGGCATATACACCAAGAAAACCAGAATTGAAAGAGACACGTGTACCCCAATGTTCATTGCAGCACTGTTTATAATAGCCAGGACATGGAAACAACCTAGATGTCCATCAGCAGATGAATGGATAAGAAAGCTGTGGTACATATGCACAATGGAGTATTACTCAGCCATTAAAAAGAATACATTGGAATCAGTTCTAATGAGGTGGATGACACTGGAGCCTATTATACAGAGTGAAGTAAGCCAGAAAGGAAAACACCAATACAGTATACTAATGTATATATATATATATATATATATATATATATATATCAAATTTAGAAAGATGGCAACAATAACCTTGTATGCGAGACAGCTAAAGAGACACAGATGTATAGAACAGTCTTTTGGACTCTGTGGGAGAGGGAGAGGGTGGGATGATTTGGGAGAATGGCATTGAAACATGGATAATATCATATATGAAACGAATTGCTAGTCCAGGTTCGATGCGTGATACAAGATGCTTGGGGCTGGTGCATGGGATGACCCAGAGGGATGGTACAGGGAGGGAGGTGGGAGGGGGTTTCTGGATGGGGAACATGTGCATACCCGTGGCAGATTCATGTTGATATATGGCAAAACCAATTCAATATTGTAAAGTAATTAGCCTCCAATAAATAAATTTACATTAAAAAAACATGAAATTCAGACTAAGAGAAATATAAAAGAAACCATATAGTTGTATTTAATATTATAACCAAACAACTTTGTTGCAGAAAAACAGCTGCTGGCAAGACTGTGAATTTTCAGCTAGTGTTAAAATGTGATTCATTTGGTCCTTTTCTCAAAAGATATATTTAGATTATAGTTCAATTTTGCTGAGTTTTCACCAAATCACCTTTCTTAATTATTGCATTTAGGAACGATGTCCAAAATAATTCTCTCACTGAGGGTGGCACTTACTAATATTTTTGGGAATTTTCTTCTAGCCCTTGCTATAAGTAAAGACTTGTGCGAGGTACTGAATTCTCCACGAAGAGTAAGATGTGATTTCCACTTTCAAAGTCTTAACATTCTATCGATAAGATTGCCAAAACACACTTGGAATGTGAAAAAGTGATAAAATGGCAATGCATTAGTTTCCTGTACTTCCCATAAATACATCAGAAATTGGTGGTTTACATCTGTAGAAATTTATTGTCTCATAGTTAGAGGCCTAAGGCCTAAATCAAAATGTTGGCAGGGCTACACTCCCTCTCAAAACTATAGCAAAACATCTATTTTTGCTACTTCAAATTTTGATGGGTCCAAGTGTTCTGTGGCTTGTGGCTACACTACTGAAGTTTCTCTGAGTCAGTCTCATCCTCTTGTGCTATTCTCCTTTTCTGATTGTCTCAAAATTGTCTCTTTAATAAAGACAAATGTGATTATATTTAGGTCCCTTCCGGTTAATGCAAAGTAACTTCCTTCAGGATTCTTATCTTAATCACAACTTTTTCCATCAATTCAGTTCAGTTGCTCAGTCACATCTGATTCTTTATGACCCCATGGAATGCAAACACCAGGCTTCCCTGTCCATCACCAACTCCTGGAGCCTATTCACACTGATGTTCATCAAGTCCCTGATGCCATCCAACCATCTCATCTTTTGTCATTCTCTTCTCCTCCTGCCTTCAATCTTTCCCAGCATCAGGGTCTTTTCCAATGAGTCAGTTCTTCACATCAGGTGGCCAAAGTATTAGAGTTTCAGCTTCAACATCAGTCCTTCCGATGAATATTCAGGACTGATTTCCTTTAGGATGGACTGGTTGGATCTCTTTGCTGACCAAAGGACTCTCAAGAGTCTTCTCCAACACTACAGTTCAAAAGCATCAGTTCTTTGGCACTCAACTTTCTTTATAGTCCAACCCTCACATAAATACACGACTACTGGAAAAACCATAGCTTTGACTAAATGGATCTTTGTCAACAAAGTGATGTCTTTGCATTCTGCTTGATGTACTCTGCATATAAGTTAAATAAGCAGGGTGACAATATACAGCCTTGACATTCTCCTGTCCCAATTTGGAACCAATCTGTTGTTCCTTGCCCAGTTCCAACTGTTGCTTTTTGACATGCATGCAGATTTCTCAGAAGGCAGGTAAGGTGGTCTGGTATTCCCATCTCTTGAAGAATTTTCCACACAAAGGCTTTGGCATAGTCAATAAAGCAGGCATAGATGTTTTTCTGGCACCCTCTCACTTTTTCAGTGATCCAGTGGATGTTGGCAATTTGATCTCTGGTTCTTCTGCCTTTTCTAAATCCAGCTTGAACACCTGGAAGTTCATGGTTTCACGTACAGTTGAGGTTTGGCTTGTTGAATTTTGAGCATTACTTGGCTAGTGTGTGAGATCAGTGCAACTGTGTAGTAGTTTGAATACTTTGACACTGCCTTTTCTTTGGCATTAGAATGAAAACTGACCTTTTCCAGTCCTGTGGCCACTGCTGAGTGTTCCAAATTTGCTGGCATATTGAGTGCAGCATTTTTACTGCATCATCTTTTAGGATTTGAAAGAGCTCATGTGGAATTCATCACCTCCACTAGTTTTGTTTGTATTGATGCTTCCTAAGGCCTGCTTGACTTTTCATTCCTAGATGTCTGGCTCTAGGTGAATGATCCCACTCTCACGATTATCTGGGTCATGAAGATCTTTTTTATATAGTTCTTCTGTGTATTCTTGCACCTCTTCTTTATATCTTCTGCTTCTGTTAGGTCCATACCATTTCTGTTTTTGTGCCCAATTTTTCATGAAATGTTCCCATGATATCTCTAATTTTCTTGAAGAGATCTCTAGTCTGTCCTATTCTATCATTTTCCTCTGTTTATTTGCATTGGTCACTTAAGAATACTTTATTATTTCTCCTTGCTTTTCTTTTGAACTCTGCAGTCAAATGGGTATATCTTTCCTTCTCTCCTTTGCCTTTAGCTTCTCTTCTTTGCTCAGCTATTTGTAAGGCCTCCTCAGACAACCATTTTGCCTTTTTGCAGTTCTTCTTCTGGGTGATGATCTAAATCATTGCCTCCTGTACAATCTTCAGGCGCTCTGTCTATCAGATCTAATCCCTTGAATCTATTCCTCATTTCCACTATATAATCATAAGGGATTTGATTTAGGTCATACCTGAATGGTCTAGTGGTTTTCCCTACTTTCTTCAATTTAAGTCAGAATTTTTCAATAAGGAGTTCATGATCAGAGCCACAGTCAGCTCCCAGTCTTGTTTTTGCTGACTGTATAGCATTTCTCCATCTTTAGATGCAAAGAATATAATCAATCTGATTTTGGTATTGACCATCTGGTGATGTCCACATGTAGAGCCATCTCTTGTGTTGTTGGAAGAGGGTGTTTGCTATGACTGGTGAGTTCTCTTGGCAAACTCTGTGAGCCTTTTCCCTGTTTCATTTTGTACTCCAAGACCAAACTTGCCTCTTACTCCCGGTATCTCTTGACTTCCTACTTTTTCATTCCAGTTCCCTACAATGAAAAGGGCATCTTTTTTGGCTGTTAGTTCCAGAAGTCTTTTAGGTCTTCATAGAACTGTTTAGCTTTTTCAGCATTACTGGTCTGGGCATAGACTTGGATTACTGTGATAGTGAATGGTTTGCCTTGGAAATGAATAGAGATCATCCTGTAATTTTTGAGATTGCATCCAAGTACTGCCTTTCAGACTCTTTTGTTGACTCTGAGGACTACTCCATTTCTTCTAAGGGATTCTTGCCCACAGTAGTTGATGTAATGGTCATCTGAGTTAAATTCACCCATTCCAGTCCATTTTAGTTCCCTGACTCCTAAAATGTTGACGTTCACTCTTACCATCTCCTATTTGACCACTTCTGATTTAACATGATTCATGGACCTAATATTCCAGGTTCCTATGCAGTACTGTTCTTTACAGAATGGGATTTTACTTCCTTCACCAGTGACATCCACAACTGGGCTTTTTTACTTTGCTCTGTCTCTTCTTTCCTTCTGGAGTTATTTCTCCACTCTTCCTCAGAAGTATATTGGGCACCTACTGACCTGGGAAGTTCATCTTTCAGTGTCATAATTTTTTGCCTTTTCATACCATTCATGGGGTTCTCAAGACAAGAATACTGAAGTGGTTTGTCATTGCTTTCTCCCTTGCCTTCTTTTTCCATACTAGGTAATGATTCAGACATTCTGATTATTAGGGCATGGATCTATCTTTTGGGGGTCATAATTCAATTCATTATGGTCAATGAAATATCAAAATCTAGAAGAACAGAGAAAGAAATCAGGGAACACTGTGCTTTTAAGGTAAGTATTTTGAAGCCGACAGAGAGAAAGTTTTATTTTTAAAGACGAAAAACAATCCATGCTGCGTAACTACTTCTGTGTTTATCATGATCCTATACATGAATACATATTATGCCATTTAAACATCACAAAACCTTAATCAGCAAATGATTATCCTGAGTGATTTGTAGTGGATTTAAAGAATTTCAGGGACAATATATGACTGTTCTAATTTCTCCAGCCCTAATGCTCCCAAGTATGAAAGCCAGGAAACCTACCCACATTTTTCTGAGCCAAAACTCATCAGCATTTAATAATAAAAAATATAATAATAATATTATTATAGTGTTAACTAGAAGAATATATTAATATTTTCTTTTATCTTTTGAGTGTAATGTGCTTAC
This sequence comes from Budorcas taxicolor, assembly GCF_023091745.1. Classification (NCBI taxonomy): domain Eukaryota; kingdom Metazoa; phylum Chordata; class Mammalia; order Artiodactyla; family Bovidae; genus Budorcas; species Budorcas taxicolor. The sequence goes on along the minus strand of NC_068929.1, from coordinate 47,224,186 downwards.
TCTAAGTTTGTTTTCTTTTTATTATCTCAGAATAAGGACAGCACTCTGGATTATTTTACCAGGTACCCAGTCATTGTTAAAACTGCTACTACCCTGAGCTGGTGAGCCAGTAAAATCAGCCTTTAAAAGCAAGAATCTTTCAGCCATATGCCTATGGGGCTTGCTGCCAAAGCAATTCTGATGCATCTCATACAGACAAAGAAAATGGAACCTCTGAGCCAGAGGTAACATCAGCAGAACTGATGAAATGAGAAGCTGTGCTCGCAGGCTTCAGTAGCATCATCATCTCTTCCAATTTATTGATATATTCCTACTGAGGATAAGGAAAGACTTTTTGAGGCAGGCTTACCATTGATCAGTTCCAGAATGCTTGGAGGTGAGGAAAGCTTAGCTTATACATGAAGCGCAAAGAATCTACATTTTATTAGGTTGAGCATCACATAGGCTGTTTTGCCTTAAAGCATAAATGAAGATCAAAGTGGAAAAGAGATTTAGTGGCACAATTTGATAGATCACTGTTTTTTTTTAAGAAAGAAATCATATAATGAACTAATAATAGAAGACAAGAAACTTTGAAAACTCTAAGGGAACTGGGCTGTTTATCTCCAGTTATAACACCATTTGATGAAATTATTTTGAAGTTTTAGTAAGCTTCAGGCTTTGAGAGACCAAGCTATAAATCTGATAGATTGACCCTTCCTAATTTGTAGTTTTGTTTTCTTGTTCTTCACTTTTTGATGGCATGAGTATTTCTAAGCCATCAGCTGATGACAAGACAAAGAGCAAATAATTGTATTAGTGTGGCTCTTGATCTACATTTTGTACTCATTAAAAAGAGAGAAAGAGTTTAATTTGTGGACCAAGAGTTATCAAAGATGGTCATTCTTTTCATGGCTTTAATCTCATTTTTGTAGCCTTAGTGTCTGGAAAATGTGTCTGTTAGTCGCTTAGTCGTGTCTGACTCTTGGCAATCCCATGGACTTGCAGTCTGCCAGCCTCCTCGTTTCTTGGAATTCTCCAGACAAGAATAGCACAGTGGGTTGCCATTTCTAGTTTCTTAATAAAGAAATATGTGGTGACTCTAGATACATTTTATTTATAAGACCTTCAATGTTAAACTTACATTCTCAGGTATTCTGTATATTCGTGGCCTCTCCTTTTCTCCAAATTTCAGCCTAAGCAGAGGCACAGCCTGTCAAAGGGAATTTATTTTCTTTTGGTCACCCCTGCTCACAGCTGATCCTCATTAGGGGAAACAAACCTCACTTTAAATAGAACTATTGAGGGCCAAGGTAGAGGTCAATGTAAATTAGCTCACAAAGTGAGACTTCAATAGTTACCTAGTGGAGAGGCAGGAAGCCATATAAATAGACACATCAATTTGAAAGAAAAGGCCTAAGGCCTGTTTTGTTCAAAGCTAAGCCTTTAAGTGAGTCTCTCTCCTGTCTCTCAGCTTTCTTTTCTCTCTTTCACAGATGTTTACCTGCCTATGAATAAACACTGAGCATCCTTTTTGAAGTTTGTTTCCATGCAACATCTGTGAGAATTTTGGCTTTAGGTCTTACTTCAAAGCTTCTGTACCTAATGATAGCCCCCGACAGATGATTCAACAGTAAAGCACACCCTCCCGGGAAGGCATTTCCATGTGACACAAATTTTGATGTTTAATAGCAGCATAAACTTTCAAAAGGCAAACAAGATATGCTGGGTGCATGTTAGGAGAGAAACCAACTTTTCTGTGCCAAAGAAATGATACCAAAATCATAAAATGAGTTTCTAATACTATCTTTTTGGGAAATCTCAACTTGAATTTTTCTTAGCTCTAAAAAATAACAGAGCCTCTATTTAGTAAATGTCTTGATACTGAAAAGAAAAGCAAAGCCAATGCCTTGAACAAGCTCAGAAATTATTAAGTATTAGGTGTTCTCATTGCACAGAGACTTGTCTTAATAATCCTATATACACTACCATATTTAAACTTTACAATAAGGCAGGAGCTCAGTACTAGATTTACCTAATTTTACAGATGAGGAAGCTGATATTTTAAAAAATTGTGTGAATTTTCCAAAATGACATACCTAATAGTGGATGAAATCAAAATTTAAACTCACTAGATTTACCAAGTACATGGAATCACTACTTGAAGAATATTCCTGGAATAATGAATACTTTAACCTATCTTATGTATAGCCACTTTTATATTTTTAAGAAATATAGAAGACAATCAGATAAGTTCAGACTACTCAGTTGTGTCCGACTCTTTGCGGCCCCATGGACTGCAGCAAACCAGGCCTCCCTGTGCATCACCGACTCCTGGAGTTTACTGAACCTCATGTTCATTGAGTCTGTTTCATCCTCTGTCTCCCTCTTCTTCTCCTGCCCTCAATCATTCCCAGCATCAGGGTCTTTTCAAATGAGTCAACTCTTCACATCAGGCGGCCAAAGTACTGGAGTTTGAGCTTCAACATCAGTCCTTCCAATGAACACCAGGACTGATCTCCTTTACGATGGACTGGTTGAATCTCCTTGCAGTCCAAGGGACTCACAAGAGTCTTCTCCAACACCACACTTCAAAAGCATCAATTCTTTGGCGCTCAGCTTGCTTCACAGTCCAACTCTCACATCCATACATGACCACTGGAAAAACCATAGCCTTGACTAGACGGACCTTTGTTGGCAAAGTAATGTGTCTGCTTTTTAATATGCTGTCTAGGTTGGTCATAACTTTCCTTCCAAGGAGTAAGCGTCTTTTAATTTCATGGCTGCAAAGACCATCTGCAGTGATTTTGGAGTCCAGAAAAAAGTCAGCCACTGTTTCCCCATCTATTTGCCATGAAGTGATGGGACTGGACGCCATGATCTTAGTTTTCTGAGTGTTGAACTTAAAGCCAACTTTTTCACTCTCCTCTTTTACTTTCATCAAGAGGTGCTTTAGTTCTTCTTTACTTTCTGCCATAAGGGTGGTGTCATCTGCATATCTGAGGTTATTGATATATATGCATATAGATATATATAAAAGACAGTATGAAATACTTATCCAGGACATATAGGTTTATACTGTGTTGGTAGGATTTAGGTTGCAGGTTATTCATTGTAATAACAATGTCTAATAAGCACTGCAAGAATTTAAGCTGGATAAATGGGTTGATTGTTCATTTACCCCCAAAGTAGCTCCAGTTATAAATACATGTGCAAGATACCATGGCTCCTATGGTAAAATGATGCGAAACTGTCAGACCTTCTTTATGTCATAAAGACAAGATTCTTGGGCTCACAGGTATTCTATATAGTTTTATTTTTTTTCCAGTAAAAAAAATATTATTTGATATCTACATTTACCATTATAGGTCCTGGATGACTTTTATCATTCTGTTCAAAATAGCTTTAACAAAATAAAATCATCTGAATAACATCAAAAATCATGTAAGTAAAATTTTGAATCAGCCAAATGAATATCATCCACTATTTCCAGGAGGAATAGTGAATATGAGATTTTTGAGGTTGTTTTAGCATGCTTGTTAGCTAGTCAATAGTGGCATGCTTTAAAATGAAAGTTGGTTACTCTTAATTTATGAACAAATTTTGTCACTATCAAAAGCATTTACAATATAAAGTTTATTTTGTCAATAACTATCAAATCTTAGTGATAAATGAGAAAAGCCACTCTTGTCTCAAGGCATTTTACGATCTCTTAAAACTCAAACCCTAACAGAAGATGAAAAAACGTTATTATATAGTTATAACATGCTATTTATTTTTCGATAGTGATAGGTACTATAAAAAAAGACGACAGTGTTAAAGAAATTTACTGTGGATGGCCTATATACATTTTAGAAGTACCATGGACTGCTCATCTTAAATCATGAGAGAAAGCCCAGAACTTTCAATACTAGCAGTGGAAAATTGAGTAGATTCGGTCTGAAGCAGGGGTATAACCTTAGATGTGCATGTGTGAGTGCTCAGTTGCTCAGTCATGTCCAACTCTTTGCGACCCCATGGACTATAGCCCAACAAAGTTCTCTGCCCACAGAATTTTACAGGCAAGAATACCTGAGCAGGTTGCTCTTTGCTGCTCCAGGGGATCTTTGCAACCCAGAGATAGAATCCATGTCTCCTGCACTAGTAGGTGGATTCTTTACCATTGAGCCACTTGGAAAGCCCAACTTTTAGACACATGCATAATATTTATCTTGTGTACATCGAGGAATAAAAAGTAAGACACTGATGTGAAATGGAACTCTATCACAAAGACCAGCTCAACAATCCTGAGGGGCAAGAACCTTGGATGCACTTCTATTACCAAAGCTGTCCTTACTAACAGATTTTGTAGTGAAATTGTTTGGAGAACTGATGCCATCTGCTTTTGCAAGTGTCTTAGGCATAAATTCACTATTCTTAGTGGCTTTTGTCCACTTATAATGATATATAAAATAAAAACCCACCGGGAGAGTTAACACATTACTTTGTGTTCATTCACACTAAGGATGTTCATTGCCTATTCACAGATAGGTGAGCCTCTGTGAGAGAGATAAAAAGATGGATTCACAGAGGGTTAGCTTTGAACAAAACTGGCTACTGGTCCTTTCTTTCAAATTGATATTTCAGTACAACTTCTTGCCTTTCTACTAAGTAACTACTGGTCGTCTTTCATTAGGATACATTTTGATATTGCCTGGCCATTTAGGCATTCATGAAAGAGAGAAGGGAAACAAGAAAAAGTTCTACAAATATAATTTGAAAAAATGAACAGCAGAGTACCAAAGTTGATTTTCAACTACTGAATACATTTTACATATGGAAACCAATAGCGTGTTTCAGCCCCTGAAAATTCATTCATTTTTTCAGATACTTCTATAAATTCTAGAATAGTTTGTGCAGTCATGCAAATCACAAAATCTATTAGGAAGAAGGAAGTCAAATGGAGGTTTGCATATATACATTTACTGTCCTTTTCATACATGGATAGCAGTTTGTCAGAAAGTGTTTTCTGTACTGAGGCCTAGAGTCATTTCTCTCTGGGAAAAAAGCAAAGGGGCAACCAACCGGGAAGATCCATGCCACCTCTCCATTGACAATGTAGTCCTGTTCACAGATTCCAAAGAGAAAGATAAATTGATTGCTCGGAAGAAATGGGCAGTGAAAGTCAAATAAATTGTTGAAAATGTGCTAGGGTTTGTCCTCCAAGAATGGAAAAGACTTGTCTACAGATGTTTTTGCCTGTAAATTTCAAAAGTATTTGTACTTAAAATTGCAGACACTTTAAAGAGGTCTTTGTTTATAGATGTTTCTTTCAAAAATTCTGGATTAGAATAATCTGGTGTGATATTGGGAAAAATAGCTATCAGACTGTGGGGAACTATAGAATTAAAAAGTTAAATCTGATATACAATTTCAAAGACATGAAGGAACACATTAAGACAGTGATAGAAAGTATAATTTCCACAGGAAAAAAAAATGTTAATATAGATGACAAAATTTAAGGGACTGATTTATTTTATTTGTACACTGAAAAAAAATATGAGTAATCAATAAGAAAATAAAAATTTTGTGTAAGCTACAGGACATTTTCTCTATCAAAATATCATCTTCCTCCAACTGCAATCCATTAAGGAAGCTTCTGCTAATGTGTTATGTATTTATTGGATATCGGATGAAACACAGGAAAGAAATATATCCATTATCTAAATTAATCATTTATTTTCTACCCAAATATATTTGAAGTAAAATTTGGGAGCTTATAATGAATGTCAAATTTGCTCTGCTACTCTATTTTAGCAAGTAATATTTCTGCAAAAAATTGTTCTATGGAAGATTAGATGTTTTGATCTCACACTATTTTAGCAATTCTTCAGGAAATGTTTGTCTCATATGCATGAATGCTTAAATATCATAGACATACATATAAATCAATTCAACTATGAGGATTTGTATGCTAAATCTGAACATTCATTTTTATGTAATATATTTTGATGGTATTCCCTGTAATTTTTTAATTACAATTTTTCCAGCACATTATTTGCTTGGTTTTGTGGGTTTATTCTTAGGTTTTAGGTTGATAGTTGAAAAATGCAATGTTTAAGTAAATAAAATGTTCCAAATTTGAACTGTAGCACTTTAAAATTTATACTTGCTAATAATACATATCAAGCATTGTTTTTAGGCATAATTCTATAAAGTCTTAAAATAAAATTCCAGTTCTCAGATGGCTTAAGTCCTAATCAGGAAGAGAGTATAGATATTTAATCTATTACATTATCATAAGGTCAATATAAAATTATATTAAATGCTATGAGAAACTATTAATCATAAGTAAAATATTTAATTAAATGATATAATGAATGATGCATACATTACACATAATTCATAATATATGACCACTTATAAATATATGATTATGCCTAAGTTTATCATGAAACTAAAAGACGCTTATTCCTTGGAAGGAAAGTTATGACCAACCTAGATAGCATATTCAAAAGCAAAGACATTACTTTGCCAACAAAGGTCCATCTAGTCAAGGCTGGTTTTTCCAGTGGTCACGTATGGATGTGAGAGTTGGACTGTGAAGAAGGCTGAGCACCGAAGAATTGATGCTTTTGAACTGTGGTGTTAGAGAATACTCTTGAGGGTCTCTTGGACTGCAAGGAGATCCAACCAGTCCATTCTGAAGGAGATCAGCCCTGGGATTTCTTTGGAAGGAATGATACTAAAGCTGAAACTCCAGTACTTTGGCCACCTCATGTGAAGGGTTGACTCATTGGAAAAGACTCTGATGCTGGGAGGGATTAGGGGCAGGAGGAGAAGGGGATGAGAGAGGATGAGATGGCTGGATGGCATTACCAACTCAATGGACATGAGTTTGAGTGAACTCTGGGAGATGGTGATGGACAGGGAGGCCTGGCGTGCTGCAATTCATGGGGTTGCAAACAGTCGGACATGACTGAGCGACTGAACTGAACTGAAGTTTATCTATAATTTATATGAATATATAATAAAGTTAATGGATTTTTAAGATGAAAATTAACTTTGACATTATAAAAAATGATCAACAATTATTAGCCACTGACAACAGGACTATGACTGCAGCTGCTGCTGCTAAATCACTGCAGTCGTGTCCGACTCTGTGCGACCCCATAGACGGCAGCCCATCAGGCTCCCCTGTCCCTGGGATTCTCCAGGCAAGAACACTGGAGTGGGTTGCCATTTCCTTCTCCAATGCATGAAAGTGAAACGTGAAAGTGAAGTCGCTCAGCTGTGTCTGACTCTTAGCTATCCCATGGACTGCAGCCTACCAGGCTCCTCCATCCATGGGATTTTCCAGGCAAGAGTATTGGAGTGGGTTGCCATTGCCTTCTCCGAGCAATTTCTTTAAATCTCCTCTTTTTATGAAAAGAGATCAAAAGAGGTAAAATAAGTAATTCACAGATCACACTTTCACTGAACCTATATGGCCAGAAATCCTCTAAGACCCTCTGAGGGCGGATGTGTGGCCAAACCATTCCAGGGCATCAGATCCGTGCTTGGTCAGCTGCAGCCCAGTGGCACAAGGGAAGAGAAAGCTGAACACCAAAGGACCATGCACTTCATGGAACCCAGGAGTAACAGACAAAAACTTCACTTCAAAAGTATCTAGAACAGTCTGAAATACTATAAAAAGAACTTGTAGGCTCCAGGTTTCAGATATATTAAAAAATAAATAAATAAATAAAGAGCCAAGGAAGCACCCTGGGGCAAAAAGATCAAACCATAACAGCCTAAATCCTTAGGCATCACTTGAATGTACCACAAATAGGCTTTTTCAGAAAGACAAAGACTTACCCTGAAGGAAAGCTGTTGGGGACATAATCCATGCTGAGAAGACAGAAGCACTAGGAATTCCGAAGAAAGATTGCTTAGATGCCAGGGGTAAATGGATCCAGAGTAAACAGACTTCAGAAGGCAATATTCCAAAATGCCATGGTATTGTAAGTGAATTGTTACTTTAGAGAGCATGCAGGACATCAGTGTTACAGTCACACTAATGCAGAGATGGCATCACCGACTCGACGGCCGGGAGTTTGAATAAGTTCGGTGATGGACAGGGAAGTCGGTGATGGACAGGGAAGCCTGGGGTGCTGCAGTCTATGGGGTTGCAAAGAGTTGGACATGACTGAGTGACTGTGGCTGAACTGAACACAGAGATGTGGAGCCATGGCCACACAGAAAGGACGTTTTGAATACTAGACAGTAACAACAGAAAAGGACTTCCTTGAGCACGAAGCTCATCATGACTCCTACAAATGAAGTTCCTGCTACAAAACCTACTGTATCATTCAGGGTTCGCCAGAGAACAGAACAAATAGGAGACGGACCTCTCCCTCTAAAGGGATTTATTACAAAAAAGAGCTCATATGAATGTTGTGAAGTTTCAAGATCTGCAGTCAGCATACGGAGACCAGGAACAGCTGATGCTGTCTTCCAGTCTGAGTTCAAAGGCCTGGAGCACCAGGAGAGCTAGTGGTGTAAATCCTGGTAGAAAGCCTACAGGACTGAGAGCTAAGAACTCAGATTCATGTTTCATTTTGAATGGGAAGGAAGGAAAAGAAACAATGGCCCAGCTAACAGGAAGTTAGACTGGAAGTGTTCCCTTTAACTCAGCACTTTTTTGTTCTTTTCAGGTCTTCCATTGATTGGATTTTATCTACTTACCTTCAGTTCAGTTCACTCACCCAGTCTTGTCCAACCCTTTGTGACCCAATGGTACTGCAGTACACCAGGCCTCCCTGTCCAACATCCTGGAGCCTCCTCAAACTCATGTACATCGACGAGTTCATGATGCCATCCAACTATCTCATCCTCTGTTATCCCCTTCTCCTCCTGCCTTCAGTCTTTCCCAGCAACAGGGTCTTTTCAAATGAGTCAGTTCTTCACATCAGGTGGCCAAAGTATTGGAGTTTCAGCTTCAGCATCAGTCCTTCCACTGAATGTTGGGCTGATTTCGTTTAGGAGTAACTGGTTTGATATCCTTGCAGTCCCAGGATCTCTCAAGAGTCTTATCCAACACCACAGTTCAAAAGCGTCAGTTCTTCGGTGCTCATCTTTCTTTATAGTCCAACTCTCATATCTATACATCACTACTGGAAAAACCATAGCTTTGGCTAGACGGACCTTTGTTGGCAAAGTAACATCTCTGCATTTTAATATGCTATCTAGGTCAGTCATAGCTTTTCTTCTAAAGTGTAAGCATCTTTTAATTTCATGGCTGCAATCACCATCTGCAGTGATATTGGAGCCCCCCAAAATGAAGTCTCTCACTGTTTTCATCATTTCCCCATCTGTCTGCCATGAAGTGATGGGACCAGCTGTCGTGATCTTAGTTTTCTGAATGTTGAGCTTGAAGCCAACTTTTTCACTTTCCTCACGTTCATCAAGAGGCTCTTTATTCTTCTTTGCCTTCTGCCATAAAAAATGTGGTGTGGTGTCATCTGCGGTTATTATTTCTCCCGGCAATCTTGATTCTAGCTTGTGCTTTATCCAGCCTGGCATTTTGCATGATATACCCTGCATATAAGTTAAATAAGCAGGGTGAAAATATACAGGCTTGGCTACTCCTTTCTCAATTTAGAACCTACCTTAGTGAGGACAATCTTCTTTACTAATCTTCTGATTCAAATGTTAATCTCCTCTAGAAACAGCCTTGGGCTTCCCAGGTGGCTCAGTGGTAAAGAATCTGCCCTCCTATGCAAGACAGGCAGGTCAGAACGATCCCCTGGAGTAAGAAATGGCAACCCACTCTAGTATTCTTGCCTGAAAAACTCCATGGACAGAGGAGCCTGGGGTACTCCAGTCCATGAGGTCACAAAGAGTTGGACATGACAGAGTGCACACACAGAGCAACAGCCTCACACACCCAGGGTAATTTTTAACCAAATGTTTAGTCACTTTGTGGCATAAAATTAACCATTACACCTCCCATGAAACTCATTTCTTTGAAACGTAAGTAGCAGAACAGGAATACTTTTGAAACCCTGGCATAAAATTATAAAAATTATTGATTGCAGTAACAAGACCACAGATACTCTCAGGATGGAAGATATTCAAAGTAGTTAACTTGCTGCCAAGTAGACAGCAAATCTCAAGAAATTATGTAATTTTGGAGCTTAGTTTTGGTCTTTTTTTTTTTTTTTTTTTAACAAGTTGGACATTTGTCAGTAACAGTAGCTAGATTAGCCTTAGTAAGAATTCATGCTGTGCCCTCCATCTCTGCCATCATGACCACTTCATCCTCTAAATAAGAGCTACAAAATCCTTCCTGGTGCTAACTATTTGAATGGAATAACATTCTATCCTCAAAGCAATGGATTCCTGTACTACTCTCTGAGATGTTTAGATAGTATGAGATGACATTGACTACATTATGGCAGAGGAAAAGGGAGTTACAGCTTAAGAGCAAAATATACAAATGTTTATTACACATTGGAGGTGAACAATAACTCTCCCTGATTCTCTTTTCTTATTGAAATAGAAAAAAATGCACATGCCCAAACACTGTCCACACACCTGAACTTGAGACTACATCTGTTCTAGTAAAGTTACCACATCTGTCAAGGCAGCGTCAATCAGGACAACCACTGGGCTTGCAGGAGTTACAGTCATCTTATAGGAGCCGCCTGCTTCCTGCAGAGTCAGTGCTTGGTAATTTAACTGGATGTGATGAGGCCCACCATTATTTCATCTGTTAGAAACTCATGGCTGACACAAATCTCCTAAATTTTATAGTAAATACATGATACAATTTATATATTTTTACTAACTGTGTCATGGTAGGAATAGTTTCAGAGCCTTCCACTTTGCTTTCCCCATTTTTGCCGGGAGCCAGCGTGAGGAATCCCACCCATGACAAGGTCATGCGGAGAGGCCTGATGGGCAAGGCGAGTCAAGCCTCAAGGTTTCCCCCTGGTATTTTCTGAGCATGTACCCCAAAAATAAGAATCTGCCTACCTTATTGTATTGTACTTTTCCACTCTTCTGACACTCTCTGGAAAAAGTTAATTCAGGGCTTCAGTCTCCTGCAAAAGAATGTCTCTCGGCTTAAAACCCCCTCTGATAACTCTCTAGCTTGCCTGACAGGTTCCCCTGGACTTTTTACAGCTTGTGAATTGCTTACAGCCCCCCAACCACAAGAGGCACGAAGCTCAAAACATCTTAAAGATACAGAACCTTTTCTAAAGAGCTAAAAATCATATTGGTGATGGATTTCACTGTTGACTCAATGATTGCTGCCAGGCCTCCATATTCTTTATCTTTTAGGCACCTGGGAGGATGTTAATCAATGTAATCAGGATATGGAAAAAGGTATATAGTAGTTTTGATGTTAGCAACACTAGACTTTTGAGTTAATGACTTTTCTTTTGTTATAAATCACTGTACTCCTTTTACTTGTTATAAATTGCTGTATCTTTGCTATGTAAGAATTTAACTTTATTTAGTACTTTCTGAGAGTGGCACCAGACTTTGAGAAGAACAACACAAATAAGTCTTCTGGTTGACAAACCCTTATCAGAAAAAAGGCTGTAAAATGTTAATTGGCCCTTTTGGCCAGAAGATGATGTAAATTACCTAAGACAGGTATGCAGAGAGAAAAGCCCGGTTTTGATAAGAGTTTGGGTTGCTAACGCTGCATAATTTTGTATTACCCATTGAACTCTATGTACAATCAAAAAGGTATAAAAGGCCTTTCTAGAAAATAGAGGCCAGGCAAGTCCTGGAAAGACTGGTTCCCCTGTGTCTTCTTGTCTTACTCCTTTTCTGGCTGAATTCCCATCTGAGGTGTGGAGGCTCACCATGTCTACTTACATGCTCCGGCTTCTAAGATCCACGAAAGAGGGAGCCCAAGGTGGGGCACCCCCCGCTATTCAAGTTCCTTGTCTGGAAATTTATTGGCTTTCCACGTAAACCAAGTTATTCAGCCTCTTTTCTCCACTAAATTTTCCTACTATGCTATTTCTTCCTAATCTAATCTTATATTTCTAATTAAATAAATAAATAAGTTTTTCCTCTCCTATGCTGTCCCCACTTTGAATCACCCTGGATCCACCGGGGCTGGACCCTGGCACATTTTGATAGTCATTCAAGGCTTCCCTGGTGTCTCAGATGGTAAAGAATTGACCTGCAATGCAGCAGACCCTGGTTTGATCCTTGGGTTGGGAAGATAACCTGGAGAAGGAAACGAAAACCCACTCCAATATTCTTACCTGGGAAATCCCATGGACAGAGGAGCCTGGAGGGCTTCAGCCCATGCAGTCACAAGAGTCGGACATGACTAAGCATGCATGCATGCACATAATCAAGGACCCAATCTGTGCCAGCTTTCAAGTATGTTAATACCAATTAAACGTTCAGGCTCCAGGGAAATGACTACCAAGGAAATCTATGGAAACCATTTATAAAGTCCTCTTACATATAGGAAGGCCATAATAATGTTTTAAAGTATTCATAGTTCAGTGTCACAGAGATCAGATACCCTATGTCAACAGTGTGAGAAACAGAGTAATCCCTATCTCCCAATATACAGTCAACTGAGAAAACGGTCCTCATTTTCTCTGGAGAAAAACTCCGTGAATTGTTGTGTAAACATGCTATGGTGCTGCCGTCCACTTGGAAATAATGTTAAGCGAGTTTTGATTTTTGAAAGGTCTCTGGTCTGAGACATATGCAAGGAATCATGACATTTTTATTAGGGTGGTTATCATCAGATGCCCAGTCACCAAACCTTGGTTTCTTCTGCTAGTTCAAGCTGAGTAGTGCAATTGTCAGCTACCAATCTATTTTGCCCCTCTGGAGGTCATATACTATTAACCATCCTATAGTTTCTTGTGTATTTGGTTCCCAGGGCTTCCACTCGAACTTTGCTAGTCATCATAATATCTGTGGTTAAGTACCACCTGGTTACTGCCAATTAACACTGCCACCTAGCCTCCACTGTTCAAAGTCCATTCATGGACATCATTTTCAGCTATATAAACTCTCTAAAAACCATTTCCTATCTCCAATGCTAAACTGAAAAGTGGAGCCACTATAGAACTTAATGCTTCTTTCTCACCAGGCATTCATGTAGCCATGAAAAATTGTGTGTCTATTGCCAACAAAGGTCCATCTAGCCAAAACTATGGTTTTTCCAGTAATCATGTATGGATGTGAGAGTTGGACTATAAAGAAAACTGAGTGCCGAAGAACTGATGCTTTTGAAATGTGATGTTGGAGAAGACTCTTGAGACTCCCTTAGACATTAAGGAGATCCAACCAGTCCATCCTAAAGAAAATCACTCCTGAATAGTGAAACTCCTCAATAGCTGAAACTGCAATACTTTGGCCACCTGATGGGAAGAACTGACTCATTAGAAAAGACCCTGATGCTGGGAAAGATTGAAGGTGGGAGAAGGGGATGACAGAGGATGAGATGGTTGGATGGCAACACCAAATCAATGGACATGAGTCTGAGTAAACTCCAGGAGTTGGCAATGGACAGGGAGGCCTGGCATGCTGCAGTCCATCAGGTTGCAAAGAGTCGGACAAAACTGAGTGACAACTGACTGACTGAACTGGGCCTTTCCAAGGAACATAACAATCATGCTCATTTTCTGACTATAAATATTACATCCATTTGACCATGTCTATTTCTCTGTACTTTTTAATCTCTTTATCTATCATCTGACATGGCAGTTCACACAATTCAATTTTGCTCAGCTTGGCCACTGTGTGCACCATGCCACTGGGAGCCACTTTATTAATTTGTAAAATATTCTGAGCTTCTTTCTAGAAGGCTAAATCCTTTATCTCCCAAGAATATTCTCAAGTAAATAAACTCTTTCCTTTCAATTCTATGTTCCAGTACCTTTAATAAACAATCTTCTAACCCAATGTCATGCATATTTTCCAGATGTCTACTGATACATATCAGGTATATTTGCAGCATCTTAAAACTTTAGTACTTTCATTGCTTAAGAAGCCTAGTGCATCTTTTGTTGGTTGGGATTATTTCTTAAAACCTAGGTGTAAGCCATGTGGCCAGGAAGAAGATAGATATTGAGTGCCTTTCAGGGTTATTTGAGATGACTGTGCTTAATAGAGACAAATGGAATATTTCTGCAGGCTTAGATGGTTCAGAAGAGTCAGAGGAATCAAAGTCTTCAGAAGAAATCATCCATATGTCTAGAACCTGTGTGTTAGGGATCCAGATTTTCCCAATGGGGCACTGCTCTTGGTACAACTGATCTGCTGAGTTTAACCTCCTTTGAAGTTAGTCATGCAGACTGATAAATCTTAGGCCTCATGCTAGGCTTTCTCTGCATTCCTGCTGCAAGACATGAGGGTTTCTTTGTTTCTACCAAGGAGTCCCTTCGTCTTTCACATCTCATTTTTAATTCATTCTTATTTTTGTCATCATCTATTATCATTCTGTAGAGAAATTACAGCCCGTGAAAGTGTGCCAGAGAGGGGGGCTGGAATTACAGAAATTGAGGGAGGGCCTAAAGGTTTCCTTGCTTCTGGATGAATTCATGTCTACATTCATAATAGTGTACTCCTACTTGTGAATCCCATCATTTTACTCCCTTTCCCAAATCTCTTTAGAATAAGCCACAAGCATGATATATTAAGACTGTACTATCTGTCCTCTACCTAAATATTAAACTCATTTAATATGCACTCCAGACAGTAAATAATCCACCTGCAATTCAGGAGACCTGGGTTTGACCCTTGGTTGGGAAGATCCCCTGGAGGAGGGCATGGAAACCCACTCCAGTATTCTTGCCTGGAGAATCCCCATGGACAGAGGAACTTGGGGGCTACAGTCCATGGGGTAGCAAAGAGTTGGACATGACTGAGCAACTAAGCACAGCAAGCCAATTTACTTTACCTCCTGAGTAGTATAGATGAAAATCCTAGACATAATATTTTATCAGGAAAAAAAAAAAAATGACTTAAAAAAAAACAACAACCACAAAAAAGAGACAAAACCTTTCCAAAATATCTGCACACAAATTTAACAATAACATTTAATATTGAAAAAATATAGTCAGTGTATATATCCCCATGGTATATTATAATTTATTTAAAAACTGTTTTATTGAAATCAGAATCCTAACAGGACTTAGAATACTGATAGGTTGGCTGATCATTTTCTTGTTTTTAAATCTGCATGTTTCCCCTTTCTTTTTCTCCCCATGATGTTTATTCTTCCCTCTGTGTGGTTATTTGCCTTCTGTATTTTTCTGTGTGTATTTCTACAGGCTTTATCTTTAACATATTTCTTTGACTTTCATGATGTTTTAAAACACACAGATTTAACAAGATTTTTGAGTCAGATTTGATTGGTGAGATTTCTTCATAGCTGATGTGTTGTGCTTTTTATTACTTCACATCAGGCAGTACATATCTGGCTGTTTCAAGTTTTATGTTCTTAAAATTAATCACTAGGTTCATTTACTTAAAATCTCTTTAGAAATGCTATAATTCTTAAATACTAATACTTCTGGATATAGAGTTTTCTCTATGCCTTTGAATGCCCACAGCATACTTTAAAATAATTATTATAATGTCATATGAGTAAAGAAATAAAGTAATTAAAAGGATTAATGTATAGGAACACTTATTATAGAATGTTTAGAGATATAAAAAGTAATACTTTTTCACACCAGTCAGAATGGCTGCGATCCAAAAATCTGCAAGCAATAAATGCTGGAGAGGGTGTGGAGAAAAGGGAACCCTCCTACACTGTTGGTGGGAATGCAAACTAGTACAGCCACTATGGAGAACAGTGTGGAGATTCCTTAAAAAATTGCAAATAGAACTCCCTTATGACCCAGCAATCCCACTGCTGGGCATACACACCGAGGAAACCAGAATTGAAAGAGACACATGTACCCCAATGTTCATCGCAGCACTGTTTATAATAGCCAGGACATGGAAACAACCTAGATGTCCATCAGCAGATGAATGGATAAGAAAGCTGTGGTACATATACACAATGGAGTATTACTCAGCCGTTAAAAAGAATTCATTTGAATCAGTTCTGATGAGATGGACGAAACTGGAGCCGATTATACAGAGTGAAGTAAGCCAGAAAGAAAAACACCAATACAGTATACTAACACATATATACGGAATTTAGAAAGATGGCAATGACGACCCTGTATGCAAGACAGGAAAAAGACGCAGCTGTCTATAACGGACTTTTGGACTCAGAGGGAGAGGGAGAGGGTGGGATGATATGGGAGAATGGCATTCTATCATGTATACTATCATGTAAGAATTGAATCGCTAGTCTATGTCTGACGCAGGATACAGCATGCTTGGGGCTGGTGCATGGGGATGACCCACAGAGATGTTATGGGGAGGGAGGTGGGAGGGGGGTTCATGTTTGGGAACACATGTAAGAATTAAAGATTTTAAAATTAAAAAAAAAAAAAAAAAAAATCCTAAAAAAAAAAAAAAAAAAGTAATAAAGACAGATAAATTAATATGATACTTGCATCACATGGAATGTTTTGTAACATGGTTTCAAAAAAATTTAACATGGAAAATGTTCTTAATGTATGCTACATTAAAAAGTGGTAATGACATACTTTTCCCTAAAAAGGCACAAAAGCTTATCAGATGTAATTTCAAAAGCAAAGAACTGATATGTAATTTTAATTTCCTGTTTTTTCTGATATTCTGTAAATACACTAAATTTTAATTTTGGATAACGGATAATAAGTACCCAATATTGTTGTTGCTCAGTCGCCCAGTTGTGTCTGACTCTGTGACTCTATGGACGGCAGCATGCCAGGCCCCCCTGTTCCTCACGATCTCCCAGAGTTTGCCCATGTTCATGTCCATTGCATCAGTGATGCCATCCAGCCATCTTATCCTCTGGCACCCTCTTCTCCTTCTGCCCTCAATCATTTCCAGCATTAGCAGTTTTTCCAATGAGTCATCTGTTCGCATCAGATGACCAAGATACCGGAGCTTCAGTTTTAGCATCAGTCCTACCACTGAATATTCAGGGTTGATCTCCCTTAAGACCGACTGGTTTGATCTCCTTCCTGTCCAAGGGACTCTCAAGAGTCTTCTCCAGCACGACTCTTTCTGCCTTCTTTATG
The DNA here is from genome assembly GCF_023091745.1 of Budorcas taxicolor. NCBI lineage: Eukaryota > Metazoa > Chordata > Mammalia > Artiodactyla > Bovidae > Budorcas > Budorcas taxicolor. The sequence continues at coordinate 47,207,066 of NC_068929.1, read as the reverse complement.
GTTCAATATTAATGAATATAAAACTGATTTGAAATTATATATGGCTGAATAAAGTTGTTTCTTTTGCCCTTAATAATTTGGTGCCAAAACAAAAGTTAATGAAAAATAATAAGTACATGTTTATTAAAAATAGAAAATGTTTTACCTCTCAAAAGATTTTGTTAGCATAAGGAAATATGATAAGATTGAGGAAGTACTGTGAGATCACAAGATTAACAATACAGATCTAAACAATGCAAAACGAAGTTCTAAAATTTGGTGACTGTCTTTGTGATTCCTGGATTAAAGTCTGGGAAAAGGGTCAAGTTTCTCCAGGAGAGTTAATGAGTGTCAAGGAAACATATCAAACCAAATTGTATGGATAAGGTTGTCCCCTATAGAATTGCTTACATAGCAACAAGTGAGGATAGCTCAATGTCCCCATGGAATGGTGAATTATAAAGAATCTAGTACATCAAGGCTGTATATTGTCACCCTGCTTATTTAACTTATATGCAGAGTACATCATGAGAAACACTGGACTGGAAGAAACACAAGCTGGAATCAAGATTGCCGGGAGAAATGTCAATCACCTCAGGTATGCAGATGACACCACCCTTATGGCAGAAAGTGAAGAGGAACTAAAAAGCCTCTTGATGACAGTGAAAGAGGAGAGTGAAAAAGTTGGCTTAAAGCTCAACATTCAGAAAATGAAGATCATGGCATCTGGTCCCATCACTACATGGCAAATAGATGGGGAAACAGTGGAAACAGTGTCAGACTTTATTTCTCTGGGCTCCAAAATCACTGCAGATGGTGACTACAGCCATGAAATTAAAAGAAGCTTACTCCTTGGAAGAAAAGTTATTACCAATCTAGATAACATATTCAAAAGCAGAGACATTACTTTGCCAACTAAGGTCCGTCTAGTCAAGGCTATGGTTTTTCCTGTGGTCATGTATGGATGTGAGAGTTGGACTGTGAAGAAAGCTGAGCGCCGAAGAATTGATGCTTTTGAAGTGTGGTGTTGGAGAAGACTCTTGAGAGTCCCTTGGACTGCAAGGAGATCCAACCAGTCCATTCTGAAGGAGATCAACCCTGGGATTTCTTTGGAAGGAATGATGCTAAAGCTGAAACTCCAGTACTTTGGCCACCTCATGTGAAGAGTTGACTCATTGGAGAAGACTTTGATGCTAGGAGAGATTGGGGGCAGGAGGAGAAGGGGACAACAGAGGATTAGATGGCTGGATGGCATCACTGACTCGATGGACATGAATCTGAGTGAACTCCTGGAGTTGGTGATGGACACGGAGGCCTGGCGTGCTGTGATTCATGGGGTCACAAAGAGTCAGACACAACTGAGTGACTGAACTGAACTGATAAAGGTACTTTGAAAAATTTATACATCTATAAACAGACATGAAAAGTCTCTAAATCTTATTATCAAATAGAAAGCAGGATCCAAAATGATACATAGTATTAGTATAATGTTTATATTTCTACCAATTTGAATAGTTTACATTTAATAAATTTCATTAATTAAATATAGAGGCAAAACTTTCATATTATTTTTATTTAAATTTTTGTTTTGTTGAACACTGGTTAGTTTGAACATTTGATTATATTTATTAGATTTTTTACATTTGCTTTTGTGAATTACTTCTTCCTAGCATTTGTTCAATATGTTTATCCCTTTTTTAATGAAAAGGTTTGTCCCTATATTGATTATTTTGCATTGCATACATTATTTCTCTATTTTGAGATTTGTTTAAACTTTTTGGAGCTTTTGCTATTTAAGAAAATCTATCTTGATGGCTACTTTTATTGTGCAGCTCAGAGTTTCAATTATCTCCTATATTATTTCAGTTATTATGTTCTATATATTTCTGCCCTTATTCCATTTGGACTTTATTTTTATTTGTATTTTAATATCTATAGAAGGAGACCAACCATCTGCTAACAAATATGTAATATGTATTTTGCATTATCGTATGATATTTGTGTCCTACAGATATCATAGAATATAGCTTGCTACTGTAGCTGATGGGAAGAGTGGGGTAAGAGTGTATTCATAAAGGGAATAACTTATCATCAAGGGAAGAGCAGGTCCTTAGAGAGAAAACAGAAACTTAACAGAAAATGTTAACTTGCTGGGTGAGAGAAAATGTATTTTGCTTTATTCATCTACTATGCTATAGAATGCCAACCACTTGAGAGTATTCATTTTTGATAGCAGGGGATAGGGTCTATTAAGTAATTTTGATACCCACTAGCCACAGACATCACTTTGCTGACAAAGGTCTATATATTCAAGGTTATAGTTTTTCCAGTAGTCATGTACAGACATGATACTTGGACCATAAAGAAGACTAAGCACTGAAGAATTGCTAGAGAAGACTCTTGAGAGTCCCTTGGACAGCAAGATCAAACCAGTCAATCCTAAAGGAAATCAACTCTGAATAATCATTGGAAGTACTGATCCTGGAGCTCCAATACTTTGACCAACTGATGTAAAAAGCTGACTAACTGGAGAAGACCCTGATGCTGGGAAAGATTGAGGGCAGAAGAAGAAGGGGGTGGCAGAGGATAAGATGGTTGGATGGCACCATTGGCTCAATGAACATGAGTTAGAGCAAACTCCAGGAGACAGTGAAGGGCAGGGAAGCCTGACGGGCTACAGTCAATGGGGTTGCAAAGAGTTTTCAGACACAACTGAGAGAATAAACAGGAAGATCCCCTGGAGTCAGAAATGGGAACCCACTCCAATATTCTTGCCTGGAAAATTCCATGGACAGAGAAGGCTGGTGGGCTACAGCCCATAGGGTCACAAAGAGTCAGACATGATTGAGCACTCACGATTGTGGCATTATGCTTTTATCAGATCAGATGTTCAGTAATTATCAGCTTCATCTTGACTTTATCTTCAGAAATGTTGAAAGGAATCTGAAACTATTAACTGATAAATCACTATGTCATTTTCTGGATTAAAAAAAAAAATAATCTTGTAATTTATAAAAGTTACCAGTGTGGTGTTACCTAATTTTTCCTTGTATTTTTATAGCCTTATAATTTTTAATTTAAAAAAAAATCAAAGCTTATCAACTAACCCTTCCTTTTACATTAACAAAGTATCTTTTCCATTCAATATTTTATCACTGTTGATTTTTTCATGAAGTTACAATTTTCTGCAGATTCGATTTTATGTTCTACTTTTCTCTCTTCACACCTCATTTCTATTATTTTCCTCTGAATTCTGAGAAAAACTGCTGAGTATGTATGTGTTGATTTTCTAAGGAATCTAATTTGCTGCTTACTGCTATGTCAAGGATTTTAAATTTGATAATTCCATTTTTAATTAGAAATAATTTTCCTAATCTATAGAATAATTTTGTGAATTAAGAGGTAGTGATAGCTTTGAATTGCATCAAAAACAGAAGTGCTGGCTAGACCCTGGGTTTCTGGGTCCTAGGTATATTCCAACCACATCTGGGGCTGCCCATGTCTAGACATGCTCAGAGTGCTCAGCTCACATGTGGTAGGTCCCTATTCACTTTGTCATGTTCCTCGGTGTGGCAGTCAGCATGCTGAAATCCTTTCTGTGTGCACCAGAGAAAACACAAGAACCCAAGACTTTTGCCTACCTACATATCTGCATCAGGCCCAAGTTCTTTCCCCAGGGAGATGGTAACCATTCTTTACTCCATAACCCTCTTTCAAAGCCCTTCTGACCTGCAATCAAGATGAATAAAGAAAACCTGAACCATTATTCTGCATTGTGGACCAGAGATCAGGGTTGGACTATGTCTGCACATGGACCAGTGAAGTGTATGGGATCTTAAGCTCATGTTCTTTATTTGCATCAGATAATGGCTGGCAGACCGATTTTCCCATCCTTTTGCTTATAGCAGGAGATAAATAAGTATAAAAATAAAAGGAAAGAGAAAAGGTAGTAATAGGAAGACCATGCCTCACATCCTCATTCTGCTTTTCTTGTTGCCCTAGGTTTCACACTTTCCAGTACACAGAAGCAGTCAAGACCTAAGTTCACAAGAAATACTCGACATCCTTGAAATAGATAAAATTCTTGGAAGGAAAGGCTTTCATCGATATTCAGCACAATTAAACCAGTGTCCAAACTATTTTAATATGTTGACCTGGGGTAAAGAAAACTACATTTTGCCCTAAAGGTATGGTAGGGTAAAATGAGAAATGAGTAATTCCTAGTATGCAGCATAAAATCAGAAGACAAATGCTTTTTGGAAGGAAAGCTATGACAAACCTAGACAGTGTTTTGAAGAGCAGAGACATTACTTTCACCCAACAAAGGTCTGTGTAGCCAAAGCTATGTTCTTCCCAGTGGTCATGTATAGTTGTGAGAGCTGGACTGTAAAGAAGCTAGAATGTCAAATAATTGATGCCTTAGAAGTGTGGTGCTGGAGAAGACTCCTGAGTCCCTTGTAGCAAGGAGATCAAAGCAGTCTATCTTAAAGGAAATCAACCCTGAATACTCTTTGGAAGGATGGAGTATAGTTGATAAACAACGTCGTGATATTTTCAGGTGGTTGAGTGTATTTTATAATCATTTAAGTAGTTTCTGTGAACTAGTTGCAAAAAGAAATGATAAAAGTGGATCTCTTCAGTTCTTCTTTTGCTGCTAAGTCACTTCAGTCGTGTCTGACTCTGTGAGACCCCATAGACGGCAGCCCACCAGGCTCCTCCGTCCCTGGGAGACATGCACAGCAAAGAATGTAATTGAAAGAATAGTTCAGAGAAGTCCTAAACAAACAAACTACAAAAAATGAAGCAAATAGCAAAATAAAAAAATTCAGAGGAAGGGAGAATATGATTTCTAGAGTTGTTTCTAACAACAACAAGATTTTTGAAAAACACAAAGTCAATAAAAACTGCCCATAATGAAACTCAAGCACTGGCTTTACTAGACAAATACCTTTAACCAGGTTTTTGAGATATGTTCAATATAACAACTGAAACTATGACTAAAGAACTACAAGGAAATATAGGAGAAATCCATCACCAAATAGAGATTGTTAAAAGAGATGGATTTATAGAAAAATAATAAAAAATACATTCCAAATCAAAAGCTTAATAACTGAAATAAAAATTTCACTAGAGGGGGCTCTACATCAGGCAAGACCTGACAGAAGAAAGAAGCCGTTCATCACAGGTGAATTGTGATCACCAATCTGAAGAACAAAGGAAGAAAAAAAAAAAAAACTTTTTTTGATGGCAAAGTGTTATAGACAAACATGGGATACCTCTTAGTACACCAATGTATACATAACGAGAAGACCAGAAGAGATAGTAGCAAAATGGACAAAAAAATTTTTGAAAAAATAATGTTTGAAAACTTCTCAAATTTGATGGGAAACTTTAATTTGCTGGTACGTTTTGAAATAACATCTTGAAATGTGCTAAAGGGAAAAGTAACCAAATTGAAATGCTCTCTGTATCCTGTTTTGTATAGCTTCCCTCAGAAGAAATTTCCAGAATTTATCCTATATGGGGAAAAGGAAATACTAAATTCTAATATGTTCTCTAGTATTCCTGTCTTACCTAAATCAAAGCATTAGATAATAGGGGAAAGTTAAAGATAAGTTATGAGGAAAGCAGTCTATGGGGATAGGCTCATTAAAAGAAATGACAGTATATTACAGCAAAAATAACTGCAAGACTAAACCTCTAAGAAGGAATTTATAGGGAAATCTTGATTATTCACCTTATGTGTCAACTTGACTAGGCTATCTTTGGTCAAACACTTACTGAGATTATGACCTAAAGGGATAATTTTTAGATGTAGTTAACATTTAAACGTCCTTCAGGGATCACTGCCTTGTCAAGGCAAAAGGGCTTGCTTAACTCAGTGAAGCTATGAGCCATGCCATGTAGGGCCACCCAAGATAGATGGGTCACAGTGGAGCATTCTGACAAAACACGACCCCCCGGAGGAGGGAATGGCAAACCACCCCAGTATACTTGCTGTGAGAACCTCATGAACTGTATAAAAGGACAGAAAGATATGGCACTGAAAGATGAGTCCCCCAGGTCAGAAGGTGTCCAACATGCTACTGGGGAAGAGCAGAGGAGAACTACAAATAGCCCAGAAAGAATGAAGTGGCTGGGCCAAAGCAGAAAAAAAGCTCAGTTGTGGATGTGTCTGATGATGAAAGTAAAATCTGATGCTGCAAAGAATAGAATTGCATAGAAACCTGGAATGTTAGGTCCATGAATCGAGGCAAATTGGAAGTGGTCAAGCAGGAGATGGTAAGAATAAACACCAACATCTTAGGAATCTGTGAACTAAAATGGACAGGAATGGATAAATTTAATTCAGATAACCATTAACTATATCTATTACTGTGGGCAAGAATCCCATAGAAGAAATGGAGTGGAGTTCATAATGAAAAAAGGATTCCAAAATGCAGTACTCTTGTGCAACCTCAAAATGACAAAATGATCACGGTTTGTTTCCAAAGCAAGCCATTCAACATCACAATAATTCAAGGCTATGCCTCTACCACCGATGCCAAAGAAGCTGAAGTTGATCAGTTCTATGAGGACATACAAGACCTCACAGAACTAACACCAAAAAAAAAAAAAGTTCTATTCATCATTGCAGGTTGGAATGCAAAAGTAGGAAGTCAACAGATACCTGGAGTTAACAGGCAAATTTGGCCTTGGAGAACAAATGAAGCAAGGCAAAGGCTAACTGAATTCTACTAAGAATGCACTGGTCATAGAAACACCCTTTTCCAACAAAACAAGAGACGACTTCATACACAGACATTCACCAAATGGTCAACATTGAAATAAAATTGATTACATTCTTTGTAGCCAAAGCTGGAGAAGCTGTATATAATCAGCAAATACAAGACCTGGAGCTGACTGCGACTCAGATCATCAGCTTCTCATAGCAAAATTCAGGCTTACACTAAAGAAAGTAGGGAAAACCACTAGGCCAGCCAGGTGCAACTTAAAATCAAACCTCCTATGAATATGCAGTGGAGGTAATGAATAGTTTCAAAGGATTAGATTTAGTAAACAGAGTGCCTGAAGAACTGTGGACAGAGGTCCATAGTATTGTACAGGAAACAGTGAACAAAACCAGCCCAAAGAACAAAAAAGCAAGAAGGCAAAGTGGTTATGAGGAGGCTTTATGAATGGCTGAAGAAAGAAAAGAAGCAAGGGAGAAAGGGAAAGGTACATCCAACTAAACGTAGAGTTTCAAAGATCAGCAAGGAGAGACAAGAAGGCCTTCTTCAAAGAACAGTGCGTAAAACCAGAACAAAACAACAGAGGGGAATGTCTAGAGATCTCTTCAGGAAAATGGGAAATATCAAGGGAACATTTCTCCCAAAGGTGGCCACAATGAAGGACACAAATGGTAGAGACCTAGTAGACTCTGAAGAAATCAAGAAGAGATGTTAAGAATACATGGAAGAATTGTACAAAAAAGATCTCACTAAGCTGTATTACCACAATGAAGTGGTCAGTAAACAAGAGTCAGATATTCTGGAGTGTGAAGTCAAGTGGGCCTGAGAAAGCGCTGCTGTTATAAAGCTAATGGATGCAATGGAATTCCAGTAGAGCAATTCAAAACCCTAAAGGATGATGCCATCAAGATGGTGCATCCAATATGTCAGCAAATCTGGAAGACCCAGCAGTGGCCACAGGACTGGAAAAGGTTAATCCTTACATCAATTCCCAAGAAGGGTAGTACTAAGGAAGGTGCTAACCACCAGATAGTTGTACTCATTTCCCATGCTAGTAAGGTCATGCTTAAAATCTTGCATGCTAGGCTTCAGTATTATATGAACCAAGAAATTCCAGATGCCCAAGCTGATTATAGAAAAGGCATAGGAACCAGAAATCAAATTGCCAACAACTGCTGGATCATAAAGAAAGCAAGAAAATTCCAGAAAAAAACATCTACTTCTGTTTCATTGACTACACTAAAGGCTTTGACTGTATGGATCAAAAGAAACTGTGGAAAGTTCTTAAAGAGATGGGAATACCAGACCATCTTACCTGTCTCCTGAGAAACCTGCATGCATGTCAAGAAGCAACAGTTAGAACCCTGTATGGTACAAGTGAATGGTTCAAGATTGAGAAAGCAGTATGACAGGACTGTCTGCTGTCACCCTGTTTGTTTAATCTATATGCTGAGCACATCATGAGAAATGTCAGGCTGGATGAGTTCCAAGCTGGAATCGACATAGACGTGAGAAACATCAACAACCTCAGATATGCAGATGATACCACTCTAATGGCAGAAAGTGAAGAGGAACTAAAGAGCTTCTTGATGAGGGTGAAGGAGGAGAGTGAAAGAGCTGGCTTAAAACTAAATATTCAAAAAAAAAAAAAAAAAAAAACTAAGATCATGGCATCCAGCCCCATTATTTCATGGCAAATAGAAGGGGAAAAGATAGTGACAGATTTCCTTTCTTGGGCTCTAAAATCACTGTGGATGGTGACTGCAGCCATGAAATCAGAAGATGATTGCTTCTTGACACGTAAGCTATGACAAACCTAGACAGTGCTGGAGAAGACTCCTGAGAGTCCCTTGGACAGCAAGGAGATCAAACCAGTTCATCTTAAGGGAAATCAACCCTGAATACTCATTGGAAGGACTGATACTCCAGTACTGGAAACTCTGGCATTTTGGTCATCTCATGTGGACAGCTGGCTCATTGGAAAAGACCCAGATGCTGGGAAAGATTGAGGGCAGAAGGAGAAGAGGGTGTCAGAGGATGAGATGGCTGGAAGGCATCACTGAGATCATGAACATGAACCTGGGATAACTTGGGAGATGGTGAGGGACAGAGAGGCCTGGTGTGCTGCAGTTACAAAGAGTTGGACACTACTGGATGACTGAAAAACAACATTTAAATAAACAGATTTTGAATAAAGCAAATCACCTTACTCCCCATAATGATAGCTGGCTTCATACAATTAACTATTCAAAAGGTTTAGGAGCTAAGATGCTAAGACTGATGTCTCCAAAGGAGGGATCCTTGGATTCTGTCTCCATTTAGAAATTCTGCCTGAATCTCCAGTCTCCAGACTCAAGACTACAATATAGATTTTTGCTGAAATTTCCCATCTTCTGGCCTGTCCTGCAAATTCTGGACTTGCTAGTCCCCACAACTGCATGACTCAATTGCTTAAAAAAGAAGAAAAATCTCTGAAATGAACTCTTTAGACATCTCTCTCCCTCTTTCCTCCTCCTCTCTGCTCTCTCTGCCAACACACTCAATTTTCTTCCACTCTGTCTCTCTCTCTGTATTTATCTAACTATCTTCCCTATCGGTTCTTTTTCTCTAGAAAACCTGATTAATACAAATCAAAAGACAACACAGGAAGCAAAACAAAAATATAGAATGGGCACCAGAGAAAGCAGAAGACTGACAGCTACAGCTGCATCTGACAATAAAAACGGGCCAACTCCCAGCTAGATGAACATACAACTTCACACCAAAAGCCTATTTACCACAGCAACTTTCCCCAATACAGTAGGTCTGACATGCAAGAATTACAAGAAACACTAGAAGACAATGAAAACCACAGTTTGAAGAGACAAACCAGGTAACAGAACCAAACTCAGAAATGGCAGACATTCTGAAGGTACCAGATCAGAAAATTTAAAATAACTGTGCTTGATACACGTAGGGCATGTATCAAGTGCACTGTATTCAACAACAGATGTAAATAGAAATACGGAAACTTAAAAAGAAATGCTAGAAGTCAAAATCACTGAAGGAGAAAGACTGCCTTTCATGAGTTCATCAGTAGACTGGGTATGGCTAAGGAAAGAATCACTTGAGCTTGAAGATATGTTAATAGAAACGTTCCAAACTGAAATACATGGTTAAAAAAAATAATATGAAAAAGTACTGAACAAGATATCTGAGAACTCTTTGTACAATGACAACAGGCGTAATACAGATGTTTTGGGAACACAGAAAGAGAAGGAAAAAAAGAGCAGAAACAATTTTTGAGGTGAAAGCAGCTAAGAATTTTTCAAAAATCATGACAGACACCAAACCATACATCAAGGACCCAGCGGACTGCAAGCAGGATAAATAACAAAAAAATAAGTTCCACCTAGGTATGTCACATTCAAACTACAGAAAACCAAAAAAAAAAAAAAAAAAAAATCTTGAAGCATGCACACAGAAAAACACCTTACCTATGAAGAAAGGGTAGACAATTCATAGCAGACTTCTTGTCATTGACAGCACAAGCAAAAACAGTAAAGTGAAATATTTAAAATGTTGAAATAAAGGAATCACCAACCTAGAATTCTTTATTAAGGAAAATTGTTGTTCAAATATGAAGGGGAAGTAAAGATATTCTCAAATGAATAAAACTGAGGAATTTTCCACCAGTATATCTACCTTTTTAAAACTTTAAAAAGTGTTTAAAGTTTAGAGAAATAAAATGATGCAGGTCAGAAACTGAGATCTACATAAAGAAATGAAGGGCATTTGAGAGAGAAAACATACAGGTAAAGCAAAACCTTTTATTTTTCTTTTTCATACTTGATTTAATATATAATGTTCAAATTGACAACAGCAACAATATACTGGGTGATTATAGCTTATTAGTAAGTGAAATGAGTGACAACAATGTGAGAAGGGCTGCATTCTAAATATTCTGTTGCACTGCTCATAAAAAAAAAATACAGACCTTTTTGAAAATGGACTTAGTTGTAAATATATGTTGCCATCATTAGGAAATCATTAACATAATTTAAAAAGTATAATTGATTTGTTAAAAAATGAGAGAAGATAGAATCATATAAAATGCCCAATTAAACCAGATAAGGCAGAAAAAGGGTGGAAGATTTTAAAAGTTAAGAAGCACAAGAATAAAAACAGAACAAAAAGGGGAGAGATTAATCCAACTATATACATAATCACTTTAAATGTGAATAGATTCAATGCAACTATGGAACAAATAGGAAATGAGAGAGGAGATAAAACAACAAAGACTGACTATATGTTGTCTGCAAGAAAGCCACTTAAAATAGAAAAAAACATAGATTATAAGTAAAATTATGGAGAAAAATATACCACACTAACACTAGTGAAACGAAAGCAGGAGTTAGATATATCAATTTCAGGCAAAGCAGACTTTAGACAAGAAAAATTATCAGGGATAGAGAGGAATATTACTTAAAGAGGTCAGTTTTCTAAAACAACAATCCTTAATGCATATGTGCATAACAGCAAAGTACCAAAATAAATGAGACAAAAACAGATAGAATAGAAAGATCAAATAAACAAGTATTAATATAGTTGAAAGCTTCATCAGATCTCTATCGATGACTGACAGATTCTGCTTTCAGAAAATCAGTGAGGATACAGCTGAACTGAGCTACCAATCAACCTGATCTAACTGACCTTTACAAATGCTTATCTACAGCAGAAGAATTCAGTCCATCCTTGGGTATCTGAGGGGAATTGGTCCCAGGAGCCCTCACATATACAAAAATCTGCTGATGCTCAAGTCCCTCATATAAAATGGAAATGTACAATGAATAAAAATTTCAATCCAAGTTGATTAAATCCATGAATGGAAAATGCAGGAATAGGAAGAGCTGACTCTGCTTCTTAAAAACAAGCCAAATGGACCAGCGCAGTTCAAACCCATTTTATTCAAGAGTCAACTGTAAACTCCTTTCAAGCTCACAGGGACATTCACCAAGGCACATCACTTTCAGGGACATAAAACAACTCACAGTTAAAAGAATTGAAATCATCTGAAGTATGCTCTCAGTACACAATGGATCTGAACTAGACATCAAAAACAGAATCCCATGGGAATCCTCCAGGCCAGAATACTGGAGTTGGTAGCCTTTCCCTTCTCCAGGGAATCTTCCCAACCCAGGGATCAAACCCAGGTCTCCCGCATTGTAGGTGGATTCTTTACCAGCTGAGCCACAAGGGAAAGCCAAGAATACTGGAGTGGGTAGCCTATTCCGTCTCCAGTGGATCTTCCTGACCCAGGAATTGAATTGGGGCCTCCTGCATTGCAGGCGGATTCTTTACCAACTGAGCTATCAGGGGAGCCCCTAGAAGTCCCTAGAGAATCCCAGATTATTTGGAGATTAAACAACACACTTGTAAATAAAACATAGGTCAAAAGAGAAATGTCAAGAGATGTTAAAAATAATTTGAATTTAATGAAAAAGCAAATAAAACTTTCAAAATCTGTGCAGTGCAGTGAAAGCAAAGTAGAGATAAATTTGTAGCACTGAATGCATATTTTATAGAAAAAGAAAGATTAAAACCAAAAACTTAAGCTTTTACCTTAGGATACTAGAGAAAGAAGAGCAGTATAAATCAAAAGAAAGAAGGAGTAACAAACTTCAAGCAGATATTAATGAATTTTAAAATAAGGAACAGAAATATCAATAGAGATAATGAGAAAATTAATGAAAATAAAAGATGGGTCTTTAAAAAGATTAATATAATTGATCAAACTTTGCTAGGCTAAGAAAAAATAAAGAGAAGATGGAATACCAGAAACGAAAACAGGATCATCATTTAAGAATAGAGTATTATACAAAACTTTATGACCATAAACTTGACAATTTGAAAGAAATGGACTAATGCTTGAAAGACACATTTTACCAAACTGACACAAGGAGAATACAAATGTATCAAGAAGGAAATTGAAATTACCAAAACCTCTCACAAACAATACATCAAAATATTCTCATTTTTTTCCTGAATATATTACAGTTAAGATTCTTTTCAGTTTTCTAGGATGATTACTATCATAATAGTGAAAGTGAAAGTGAAGTCGCTCAGTCGTGTCCGACTCTTTGCAACCTGTGGACTATAGCCCACCAAGCTCCTCCATCCATGGGATTCTCCAGGCAAGAATACTGGAGTAGGTTGCCATTTCCTTCTCCAATCATGAGAAATTTCCCTTATAGAATGACATGTTTGATTTCAAAAAAATTAATCAATGATGTGATAGCTAATAAATGTGCTACAAATGGAAAAACTTCTCATATTTTTGCCCTCAACACATCTGCATTTTAGAAAAAGCTACCATGAATTTCAATGAATCTTACATGTCATGTACCATGCTAAATGTAATGTACATATTTTCTATAATAGAGCTATTCTTTAACGTAATTATTTCCCTTGTCTCACACAGGAAACACCTGAGTTTTATGAAGATAGAAAACATTGTCTCATACCACAGTAAGTAAGTAGCAGAAAATCGAATCAAACAGAGCAAGAATCTACTTTACCATTTTTAAAATGATATATTTCATTTTCATCCTCTGTTCACCAATAACACATTTAGAAACTACAACTGAACTGTATTTGCTGATTATTTTGGTCATAGAGAGTAGGTAGGGTTGATAGAGCCCTGAAATACAGTAATTACAGGTACAATTATTATATGTACACGTCACGGTTCAGAGATTAGAGACATATTTTTATACATTGAATACTTGAAAAATTCTATTAAGGTCATTGGCTAGTCCTAAAGGGGAAACCCAGATTAAAGGAAGTGTTTATTTCTTGTCTATTCACTAGAACGAAGTTCTAAGAGGGCAGGCAGTTTGTTTTATTAAGAGATCTATTCCTAATCCCTAGAAAAGTGCCTGACATGAAGATACAGTGTTGAAAATTGTCAATATTTGTAGGGAAGTGTAAACTTAACGTATAATCATTTGTCAAGGTAATGCTACCAGATTTACTTATATTTATATAGATGAACAAAACCAGAGCAATAAAATACTGCTTTCATAGAGCTCAAATTTTAGTAACTTATAGTCATTTCTTCTCATTTATTCAAGGAGGCTTTCAATTCGTTCATTTATAATGATGTTTTAATGGAATTGGTTAACCTCAATAAAGTAGTTGCACTCTTAAGAATACCTCCTAAGAATAGGTTCTTAAGAATGGCCTCTCCATTTTGTAGTTGTGAATATCTTCACAAGAAAAGAGTATTTAATAGATATGTTAATGTCTGTTGGTATAAATTGAATGAAATGCACAGTACAAAATCATGTGCAAAGCTCTTTTAGGAACTAAAAATTTGTTCCCATTTTGGTTTTATACATCTAGGAAAGTTAATTTTCTGTTCTTACTGTAGTGCTATGTGAAACTGTGGTTACAAATGAACTGAATTTCATAAGCCAAATGAACCTGCAATTCCTGTTCAAGTAAAAATATGGTACATAATACACATGCAATTAAAAGTCAAATCACACAGGGCACATATTATTGGCTGTATATCTAAATATATAGGTATATGATATATATGTATCATACAAAATAACAATCCAGAGGTAAATTGCACTTATAGGAGGAATTATGCTTACCCAAAATTCACACACGGACTTCCTAATACTCAGTGTGCCTGCATTTAGAACCAGGGACTTTGTAGATGGAATTAAGATTAAATGAGGTTGTAAGGATGGGGCCCTAACCCAGTAAGACCAGTGTTCTTATGAGAAGAGAAACTAGATAAAATGTCATATGAAGACACAGAAGGCAGGAAAGCAAGGAAAGAGCTCGGGGAGAAACCAAACCTGCCAACAACACCTTGATTTCTAGCCTCCAGGACTGGCAGAAAATAAACTGTCATTTAATTCATCCACTCTGTGGCATTTTGTGACATCCCTAGATGACTATACAATTGCCTAAACTCTAAGAGCACAAGAAAGAAATCCCCTAAGCAAAACTTATTAATGCGTGTATTAATAGAAAGCTTTTTTTCAGATATTTAGTAGTTTTATGGTTTGTGCATGTGTGTGTGTGTGCATGTTTGAAAATACACGTCATGGTATAGAGACCAAGCAACTTAAATAAGCAATATGTATTTTTTTTTTTATTTTTGTATATAGATGAACAGAAATGAGCCAAAGATTTCCCCTGCTTATTGTGGCCCCTATGTTTTTACTCCTTCAGAGCAGTCCAGAACTGTTAGCTCAGGAGCCAACTGGTGTCAAACATTCTTACACATGCAATTACTTTAAATATAGCCTCAATAGGTATATTTTCTTGTCATTTAGAAGTGAGCTTTCTTTGCATATTCCAAGAAACTGCCCTAGCTATAAGATAAATTGTGGACCATTCAAAACCCCAATTCCTTGCTGGCTTTGAAAGTGCTCTGACCCAGAAACCTCTGTCTGGCACTTTTACTGTGCCAGGTCACTACATGGTATGACTTTTCCATAATTGTTCCTCTTAATATAAATAGAGTATTTCACAAGGAACTTTCATATTAGATGAAGAGATTTTCCTGTCCAGATTAGTAAATTTTAATCATAAATCATTTATGAGATTGTTCTAATAATCACTGGAAAAAGTTGATCAAATACATACAGATTACATGAGTTTAAAGTCATTACATTTATAATGTAAGGGAAGATGATTATAGGACAATTTATAAAAGCCTATGTTTTCCTCCTATATGCTTTCCTTTTGTGATCATGCTTACTATTTCCTTCTACTTTGCAGTTTCTAGGGTACTGAATAAACTGGTTTCTTTTATTCTTCCATTTTGAAATTTAAATTTATTTATTTTAATTGGAGGCTAATTACTTTACAATATTGTACTGGTTTTGCCATACATCAACATGAATCCAACACGGGTGTATATGTGTTCCCCATCCTGAAACGCCCTCCCACCTCATTATGTCTATTTACCTATAATGTATCAAAAAACATTAAAACTAAAAGGTATAAAGTTTATCATATGTTAAATCACTTTGAAAATGAGAGGTAATGCGAAAGACACATGCGTTCCAAGCTGTGTCAGTATCTTCTATCCAGGAATTTGTTAAACCTTCTTTCAATGAACAGAAATATATGTGTTAAAGAGTTAACAGCAGTTAACACTGCTGTATGATATATAAGAAAGTTATTGACAGTAAATCCTAAGAATTCTTATCATAATGAGCATTTTTCTTTTTATTTATTTTCATTCTAGCTATATGATATGATGGATGTCAGCTGAACCCATTGTGATAATCATTTCAGAATATAAATTATGCTCTATGCCTTTAACTTATGCAGTAATATGTTAATTGGTTTTCAATAAAAGTAGAGAAAAAGTGGTTTTAAAATTTTACTGAAGTGAAATTTACTAATGTGAAAATAAAACAGCAAAAAGAAGAAAAACTTCCACACAGCAATATGAATTTTCTTTTTGCTCCCTCTCTTCAAATAATTAAGCCTTTGAAGAGAAAATTTATAAACAACTTAAGTGTGTTTAAAAACATAGAACTTTTTTGTTAGAAAGTCCTTTATGCTTTCTTTTCATCATGTTCAGATTGAAAAAGTCAACAGTGAAAGATTAGATAATTAGGAAGCTAATAATCTGCAGGTTTTGGAGCTTTTACTTGATTGCGGTGCTTAAAGTTTGCAAACAATAAGATGCTGAAATGTACCACTACAAAAGTAAAGGAACAATTCACATGACCTCGAATTTGGCAATTCACTTTTAGATACAATATCAAAAGCACTTCCACAAAAGAAAACCCTGGCTAATTGGATTTTCTAAAATTAAAAATTTATTAGCTGTGAAAGAAAGTTTTAAGGTAATAGAAAGACAAGCCATGGACTGGGATAAAGTATCCAGAAAACACATATCCGATAAAGGTCCTATATGCAAAATACAGAAAGACATTTTAAAATTCAACAGTAAAAAATCCTTAATGTGCAAAATATCTAGATATCTCACCAAAGAAGACAAGCAGATAGCAAATAAACATGAATATACCGAAAATTATTTGTCATTAGGGAATTGCAAATGAAAGAAAGCTACATCACTACACAACCATTAGAAAGACTTAAATCAAAAATTTTAACAATACCAATTGCTGACTTGGGAGCAGAGCAGCGGAACTCTCATTCCACAGAACTCTCATTCACTGAAAGTTAGTGTGCAAAACGATTAAGCCACTTTGAAAGACAGTTAGAAATTTCTTACAGAGATAAACATACTCTTACCATACAATCCAGCACTTGTGCTCTTAGGTATTTGCTTGACTTATCTGAAAACATTCACAAAATCCCTATAGATCTCAGGTTTTTGCTCTACATGAAAGAAGCTTAGAAGTTACCACTCTGTCCTGACAACAAATAAAACTCTGAACAGACTGGAAAATGAACAACTCTTCTTGAATTCATAAGAGCAGGGAGGACACAGTTCAAACTGCTGTCTCCAAGACTGCAGAGTCAGATAGATAAATACTGGGAGTCACGACTCACCTGAGCTGTCTCATGCACAGAAACTGGCAAGGGAACCAGCTGCAGTAGGAAACACCTAACTGGAACTGACGAACTGCTGGAAGCTCAATGTGGACAATTCTGACATTTAAAAACTCCAGGGGAACTCACCCATGGTGGGGGAGCTCCCACAGGTTAGTGAGTTTTACTTCCAGGAGCTCATGCAGTTTCTCACTTTAAGAACTAGAGAAAAATCCCCCTGTGCTTTCTGCAGCAACAGGAGAAGAGGAACCATTTTGAAGTGCATCAGAGCATGCTGTTATTCTTCTTAATAAAGTCTGCCCACAGGAGAAATTAATTAACCAGAGTCTAATTGGCTGGGGTATTAGCAGAGCCTAGCTCACCTGGGAGAAGGGAAATACCCAACTCTAATCAGCTGTAGCCTTCCACATAGGAAAGAGGAAATATACAACTCTAGCCCACTCCAGCCATCTTCATTCACTTAAGGAAAGATAGGTGAAGTTCACAATCCAGAGGCACTGTCCCACTATACAACTGAGAGCTAATTACAGGTGGGACCCCTGGGTTGGGAAGATCCCTGGAGAAGGAAATGGCAACCCACTCCAGTATTCTTGCCTGGAAAATCCCATGGACAGAGGACCCTGGCAGGCTACAGCCTACTGGGTCACACAGAGTTGAACATGACTGAAGCGATTTAGCACAGCACAGCACAGAATTATAGAACACTTCCCCTCGCCCCACATCTTACCACCACATTACTAATGACCTATTTATAGCAGTTCTTTGTTCAAATCTGGCTGTCGAGAAAAATTACAAGGCATATTTAAAGGTAAAGGAAATACAAGAGATAAAAGGAGCCACACATAGCAGGGACTGGGAATAATCACACCAGGGTTATAAAAGCACTATAATTAATATGTTAAGAGTGCTAATGGATAGATTAGACAGTATGCAAAACAGATGGAGAATGTGGGCAGTGAGATGGAAATCCTAAGGGAAAACAAAACAAAACAAAGAGAAACACTAGAAATCCAAACACTGCAACAGAGATGGGAAGAATTCCTTTGGTGGGATTATCAATCGCCTACACAGGGCAGAAGGTCACATCCAAGGTCTGTGGGACAACTACAAAAGGTGTAACATCCACATATAAGAATACCAGAAGGAGAAGAAAGAAAGTAGCAGAAGACATATTTGAAACAATAACAACTGAGAATTTCCCCCAAATTCACGTCAGTCACTGGATCACAGACTCAGGAAGCTCAAACATCCAGCAGAATAGACATCAAAAAATCACATATAGGCATTTCATTTTCAAACTATAGACAATCAAAGATAAAGAAAAAAGCCTAAAAAACACCTTCATGCAAATGCTTATAGCAGCTTTATTCATAATTGTTAAAAATCAGAAGCAACCGAGATCTCCATTAATAGGTATAGGTAAACAATGTGGTACATCTCAACAATGAGATGTTATTCCACAAAAAAGAAATGAGGTATCAAACATTAAAAGATATGGATAAATTACAAATGCATATTGATAAGTGAAAGAAGCCAGTCTTAAAAGGATACATGATGGAGAACTGTATGACATTCTGGAAAAGGCAAAACTATAGAGATGATTTAAAAAGTCAGTGGTTGCCAGGTATTTGGGGACCAAAAAGTATTAAATGATGAAGTACAAAGGACTCTTCAGGGTAATGAAACTTATATGTTACTATAGTATACTGTACTGTATCACCACTATGATACTATAGTTGTGGATACTTAATACTGTGTATCTGTGAAAACTCAAATTTACAGCACAAAAAAATATTAATCACTTAGTCATATCCAACTCTTTGCAACCCCATGAACTGTAGCTCACCAGACTCTTCTATCCATGGAATTATCCAACCAATACTACTGGAGTGGGTTGCCATTCCCTTCTCCAGAGGATCTTCCTGACCAAGGCATCAAACCCAGTTCTCCCACACTGCAGGCAGACACTTTACTGTCTGAGACACCAGGGATGCCCTTAAGCACAAAAAGTGAACCTTAAATATATGTAATTAAAAAAAAATAATTTAGATATTCAGGAGAATCCCATAATGGAACAAAGAATGTGACAAAATATCTAATTGTATTATAAGTACTATATGAAACAATGGGCTTCCCTAGTGGCTCAGATGGTAAAGAATCTGCCTTCAATGTGGGAGACCCAGGTTTGATCGCTGGGTTGGGAATTTCTCGTGGAGAAGGGAATGGCAACCCACTCCAGTAATCTTGTCTGGAGACAGAGGAGCCTGGCGGGCTACAGTCCATGGGATAGCAAAGAGTTGGACATGACTGCGTGACTGGCACTTTCACTTTCTTTCATATGAACAACTTCGCTTACTAAGTTTGTGATAAAATGGTGTTCACCTAAGAAACTTTGGAACTGAGTGGAAGCCATAAAATGAAAGACAAAATAAACTACATAAAAAGCACCATAATAAATTAATGAATAGATATTTCCTATGAAAAAATAACTCAGATAATATATTTGCTTGAATTAAAGTATAACATCATTGATATTCCCCATCTCTGACTCAATGAAACTGAATGACTCACCCTGGATGGCCACATCTATTGTCCTTGAAACCATTGTCTCAAGCACATGTTTAAGGCTTTTCTTAAGACTTCACATACACTGATCCCAGGAACAAATTTACCTAAAACGAAATTTGAAAAATGTATTAAAGCCGTGTAGGATCTTTACTTTGGTGCTGCCTGTACTCAAGTTGCAGACTCTCTTAAGACTCAAAATGCACACTTATCACAGCTGACAGGTTCAAGCAGATGTGTTGGCTGCTGAAGCTCAAAGCAGAGACAAGTTGAAGAACCCTGCAGAGATTTCTTGGAACTCAGCTCCTCTTCATTAAAACCAATGGCAAATGTAAACAGGAGGTGACAAAGGGTGCAAAGACATTCATTGTGTATGTTTTCCCTGGTGTGTGCTGATTGCCTGGAGCCCCTTCTCTCTGTCATCTATTCCCCAACACAGCGTGAGTTAGAAATTTTATCAATAAGTTTTTTCACTCTCAATGTTTGGCCTGTTCTAATAGACTGTTAAATACAGTTTTTAAGTTCACAGCTAGTCATCATTTGTCTATACCTATGGCAAGGAATATGGAATAAGCTGCTGTCAGCTTTTTTTGCACACTAAAGTAAGATGACAAATGCTGTGTATCAGAATGATCAAGCATATAAAATTCAGACACCCAACTGGCATGCTGTAGATATTGGATTTTATTTTTTAAATGTTAATAATAAAGGGTTGTAAGTTCAGTATTATAGTCAGGCATACATTATAATGAAATGAGCTACATGAATTAACAATATGCACAATACAACTTATACTTTGATCCTGAGTTTTAGAATTCATGTTATGCTTATTGATTTATGCATTAGAGTTTTTCTATTTGAATACAGTCAAAAACATAGCTATAATAAAAAGCACTATGTTTTATAATTGGGACAAGCTCTCTCAATAGGTAGAGGGAAAGAATCTGAGTCATCTTTTATTTTCTCATATGCATATAAGAAAATCATTTTATTTTGACATGCCTCCATACTAAAATCAGCTTTATATAATATGCCTGTAATCCCTAATTTTCATGCTAGGTCAAGATTTAAATAGAAGTTATAAGAATGGCACTGCTAAAGATTTATGATAACTCCAGAAAAAATCAAATTTGGTCTGTGAGTTTAGAGAGCTTCTAGTATGGCTTCAGAAAGACATACTAGATTTCCAAAATTCTTCAGCATTATAAAATATGCATCATAATCCCTAATTGCAATGCAGGTGAAGTCTGTCAATGCCCTTTAACACATAACCCCTTTAATCACTGCTTCAGCTATGTATTGGCAAATTACAATTTACAATTAATGAAAATAAAAATTACACGATTATTAATCAAATAGTGTACTATCAAGTAGGATGCATTAAATTATACTGTGATAATTTACAATCACAGAATCTCACTGGCTTAACACAGTCACAATTTATTTCTTCCCAATTAAACATATCTATTGTGATACTGCATGGACTTTCTGCTTGTAATTGTCTCTCAGGATTCTAGGGTGTGGGACTTCCCTCGTGGTCCAGCGGTTAAGAATCCACCTTCCAATGCAGAGGACAGGGTTTGATCCCTGGTTGGAGAACTAAGATCCCACATGCTACAGAGCAACTAAGCTCATGTGCTACAACTACTGAGTACAGGCATCTCAACCAGACAGTCCGTGTGGTGCAGCTACAGAGCCCATGAGCTCTGGAGCCCCCAGGCCACAGCTAGAGAGAGACCCCAGCATCATGATTAAGACCCAGTGCAGGAAAAAATAGAAACAAATAAATAATCCTTGAAAAAGGAAGGCCTCTAAGGTAATAGAGACTCATTCTGGACACATAATTCTGCAACCATTTCAGTAGGGAAACGGCTAGATGGAAAGTTGCACCTGGATTCCAAAATTTTCAATATAAATACTCTGTTCATATTTCACCTGCCAAAGGAAGTCACATGGCAATCAAAGAAAATGGAAGAGGAATAAACTTGGGATGATTCCAACACCAATCACAAGTGCCCAAAGCTTTTCAAAGGCATACCTGTGTTAAATTTACTCTAGTCATTAGCATCAGCTGAGTGTCAAAAGGAACGCTGAGCTCCTGGAAATCAAACTACTACAGGGTAAAGATTAAGATCAGCAAATTACCAAGGGCTAGCCTATGACTGTTCCTGTCGATAAAGTTTTATTGGAATCAGCTATGCCCATCCCTTTATGTATTGTTTATGGCTGCTTTTATATGACAACAGAAGAGTTATGTAGTTTCAACAAACTCTGTATGGCCTGCAAAGTCTAAAATATTCACTCTTTGAAGTTTTAAAGAAAACTTTGCTGGTTACTGGTCTAAGTGCATACACACATACATCCTACATGACAGGTGGTGGAGATTTTATTTTTGTTTCATCCTTATTTTTTCTTTCAGTAGTGCTTGTTTCTTATGTAATATCGTACATGTGAAAATTCAAAGAGGTCCCCACAGGAGCCTATGTTACTGGTTAATGAGTATGAAAAATATAATCCTTATTTACTGCAAGAAATTACTGAGGAAGGTTGAGCCTGCAACAGTGAAAGGATAAATAGGAAGTCATGCATGCCATTTTTTGGTAAACATGCTATTTTTTAATATATGCTTGGTATATTTTTGATTTTTTGAAAAATTATTTCATGGATAGCTATTTAAAAATTTATTTATTGGGGCAAAATACATACAAAACAAAATCCACAGTTCTCAAGACTTCAGTTTTGCAGCATTAAACATACCCACATTGCTGTTCACCTATCACCACCATCCTTCTCTAGAACCTCCCTACCTCGCCAACTGAAATTCTGTACCCGTTACATACCAACGTCCCCGTTTCCTCCTCCCAACAACCCTAGACAACAGTATCTGTCTCTATGAACCTTATCACCCTAGGTATTCCCCCACAAGTGGGATGCTACAACACTTAACTTTCTGTGACTGGCCTCCTCCTTCTAGCATAACATCTTCATGTTTCACCCATGCTGTAGCACACGCCAAGATTTTCTTCTCTTTCAAGTCTGAACAATAGTCAACAGTATGTACACACTACATTCTGTTTATCCTTTCTTTCTTGGATACACATCTGGGTTGCCCCCACCTTCTGGCTACTGTTAAAAATACTGCTAGAACATAGGTGTACAAGCACTTGTTCAAGTCCCTACTCTCACCTCTTTTGGGTATATACCTAGAAGTGGAATTGCTGGATCACATGGCAATTTGGTGCACATGACAGTCCTCCAGAGCTACTGCACCATTTCATATTCCCATCAGTAAAGCACAAGAACTCCAACTTCTGCATATCTTTGCCAACACGTGCCACTGTGTTCTGCTGTTTCAACAACAGCCATCTCAAGTGTAGGAAGTGACACACCATATTGGTCTCAGTCTGAATTTCCTTAAAGATGTGCTGCACGTGTGCTTAGTCACTCAGTCGTGTCCAACTCTTTGTGACCCCATAGACTGTAGCCCACCCAGCACCTCTGTCCATGAGGATTCTCCAGGCAAGAATACTGGACTGGGTTGCCATGCCCTCCTCCAGCGGATCTTCCCAACCCAGGGATTGAACCCAGGTCTCCCACATTGCAGGCAGATTCTTTACCATCTGAACCACCAGTAATATTTGATATTTAGCATCTTTTCATATGCTAATGGGCTACTCATCCATCCTCTCTGGAGAAATGTCCATTCAAGTCCTCTATTCTTTAACTGGATTGCCTATATTTTTATTGCTGATGTGCAGGAGATCTTTTTCTATTCTGGATATCAATCCCTTATGAAATATATGATTG
This sequence comes from Budorcas taxicolor, assembly GCF_023091745.1. Classification (NCBI taxonomy): domain Eukaryota; kingdom Metazoa; phylum Chordata; class Mammalia; order Artiodactyla; family Bovidae; genus Budorcas; species Budorcas taxicolor. Next base: position 47,183,448 of record NC_068929.1, on the reverse strand, counting down.
TTTGGTTTAAATATATGATTTTCTCCCATTCTGTAGATTGCATTTCCCTCTTCTGACAGTGTCCTTGGATATACAAACATTTTAGATTTTGATTAAGTCCAGCCTATCTATTTCTTCTCTTGTTACCTGAGCTTTTAGTGTCATATCCAATCAAGCATTTTCAAATCCAATGTCATGCAATTTTGTTACTATTTTTTTCCATGAATTTGATAGTTTAGCTCTTACATTCAGTTCTTTGATCTACTTTCAGTTAATTTTTACATATGATATTAAGAATACAATTTTCTTTTTTAATGCATGCAAATCATCTAGTTTCTCAAAATCACTTGTTGAAAACATGTTTCTTTCCCTATTGAAGAGTCTTGGCATCCTTGTTAAAAAAAACAATTGACTATATGCATGAGGGATTATTTCTGGGATTTCTATTCTATTACATTGATCTTTATGTCGGTATGCCTGTGTATTACCATAGCTTTACAGTAAGTTTTGAAATCAGGAAGTGATTTCATCAGCTTTATTTTCTTCCAAGATCACTTTACTACTTGAGGTCCCTTGAATTTCCTTGTTAATGTTAGGACAGATTTTTCTATTTCTGCTAAAAAATATCATTGTGATTTTAATCAGGATTGCATTGAATCTGTAGTTTGTTCTGGGTAGTATTGACATTTTAATAATATTATATATTCCAATCAATACATATGGAAGAATATTTTGCCATTTATTCATCTTTTAAAATTTGTTTCTTTAATTTCAGGGTATAATTTTTTGTTTTAATAAAAAATGTCTTTTTTGCTTTTTAGTTAAGTTTATTCACAAGTATTTTATTCTTTTTAATGTTATTTTAAATTGAATTATTCTCTTCTTTTTGATTGTTCATTGCTAGCATATAGAAATGCAACTAATTTTCATTTGTTGATTATGTATACTCCAACTTTGCTGAATTTGTTTATTCAGTTTTTTTCTTTTATGGGAGAGGTATAATTGCTTTGACCTCCCTGGTATCTCAGATGGTAAAGTGTCTGCCTGCAGTGCGGGAGAACTGGGTTTGATCCCTGGGTCAGGAAGATCCCCTGGAGAAGGAAATGACGACCCACTACAGTACTCTTGCCGTCAATCCCATGGACGGAGCAGCTCTGTAAGCTACAGTCCATGGGGTAACAAAGAGTCAGATATGACTTTTTGCATTGGCTTTTTACATATAATTGCTTTGGTTTTATACATAGAAATATAATACCATCTGTAAACAGAGATAAGATTAATTCTTTCTTTCTGATTTGAACCTTTTAAATTTCTTTTTCTTGTCTAACTGCTCAGGTTGAGTTCCAGTATGATATTGAATAGAAATGGTGAAAGAGAGTATTCTTGTCTTGTTCTTGATATTAGAGAAAATGTTTTCAAAATTTTATCACTGAGTATGAATTCCCAGGTTGCTCAAGTGGTAAAGAATCCACCTACTAACACAGGAGACACAGGGAATATGGGTTTGATCCCTGGGCCAAGCAGATACCCTGGAGCAGAAAATGACAACCCACTGCAGTATCTTTGCCTGGAAAATTTCATGGACAGAGGAGTCTGGCAGGCTACAGTCCATGGGATAGTAAAGAGACATAACTGAGCATTCATGCAACAACAGTGAATTTAGCTATGAGTTTTTCATATATGGTTTTGTTTATGTTGAAGTAATTTCCTTTTACTCCTAGTCTTTCAAGTGTTATATATCATGAAATCTGTTAAATTTTGTGAAATGTTCCTTCTTAATCAAGAGAGAGGATGTTCCTTCTCAAACAATGTGCTCTGTTTTGTTTTCTGTTAATGTGATATACTACCAATTAATTTTTACATGCTGACCATCCTTTCATTCCAGGAATAAATCCCACTTGATCATGGTACAAGTGAATAAAAGTTTATGGGGAAATTTAACAAATATTTTCTAATTATAATTTTTTTTGAATATTCACAAAAGAAGAAAGGTCAATAAATCTTATTAATATATCATCTAGCTTTAGCAAACACATTTTAAATCTATCCTCTAATATTTGTTCTTTAAACCCAACAATTTTAAAATTAATATGACTCTCAAAAGCAATGGTAAAATAATAATAAAAACATTTCTTATATAAACACAATCACATTAGCACTAGTTACAAATTTAATGACTTCCTACTATTATGTAATAATAATCAATTCATAGTCAATATCCTTTTTCCTCTAAAAAATGTATTTTCACAGTTTTTTGCCATATTAGAATTTCAAAAACCTAGCAAAATCTTTCATTTTAACTTTTTGTTTTCAATTCCATTACAATTTTAAAGAAATGTAGGCAATTTTTCTATGGTACACTCCAAATTTCACATTTTATTGATCACTTCCTTTTGAGGTTGTTTAACTTTTCCCCTGTTCTCCATATTTTGACTATTTTAGTTCGATATAAAGGTTTGAATATATTAAACTTGAAAAATTTTGGCAACAATACTGTGTAGATAATTTTGGATGATTCAGTTGCATAACTTAAGTAAATATATCATTTGTTGCTCTCAAGTCTAATGATTCTAATCAGGAATAAGTTTAAATTATTTAAGGCTTGAGGCCTTTACAATTTGAAGTCTCTTCTTTAACAAAAAGGTTACAAAATTACAAAACAAAGTAGTGAATATAAGTAGTTAGAATACTAAAGAAATTATATACACAAAAATCAAAATTCATAAAACCCAACTAATTTCCTCAGTGGTGAGACATTGTTCTCACCCCTCCCAGGAGTTGGAAGTGAAATTTGCAAATAAGGGAATATGAAGCTAAACCCTAATTAACTTCATAGTATCCTGCTTCTGATACGGAGATTGATTACAGCATTCTAGTCATGACATAATTTCATTGTAATTCTTCCCATCAGCATTCTGCCTTAACACACTGGTACTAGCCATCATGACTGTTGCTAAATCCATTATTTCAATATATATTATAAAAAAATTATTTAAATTTGATAATTTCTTCTCCATTTTTGAGGTAAAATTCATTTTTAAGAACAGTGCCCTCCAAGCTATTTGATTATCTCAAATACAGTTCCGACCATAAAGATAGTAAAATATTAGTTTCTTATCATTATCTATACTGAGAGTAATAAGTTGATGCTTAAGCAAATTCTAATGATCTTAACGTTTTGATATGTTACTTTTTTCTTCTTTTTATCATTTATATCTCTGTGAACTAATTTTTTAGATTTAAAGGGTTTTAATCAGCTGTGTAGTCATTAAAAAAAAAAAAACTATCTTATCATTGGCTTAAAGATTCTATTCAAGCTGACTCTTGGGTCCCCTTAATATAACCCCATTAATTTTGAGTAGTCAGTTTTTCTGACATTTTAATATGTGTTGGATTCATCTTATACATTTCCTGCCTCAAACACAGAACCAGTTATTGCTTCCAGGCAAAGGCCTGGCCCCGTTAATTGGTAAATTGTATTAAAGACAACAATTAAGGCATTGGGACAGATATTATATCATTGTAAAAGGTGGTATCGCCTGCTTCTTTACAAAAATTACACTTCAAATTACATCACATCAGACCAAGTAAAATGATTGTATACAGGCTACTCTGATATCATTATATTAGCAAATACAGTTGGGTGTATTTTTCTTTTGACTCTCACAAACCTTGCATTTCTAACCAGACACCCAACTCACTGTTTTCATCTTTAAGAGCTAAGGATTAATATGTTGTTCTAAAAACTGATACAGATATCGTCTATAATAGGGTTACAAACAGATAAATACCTTCTGAGTTTACTAAATATAGACAAATATATCTGGTGATATATATAAACTGTGTGTCTCAAATATTTAATATGCACTTTACTTATAGCTGAATAAATAGGTATCATTATCATGGTTCAGCTCCAAGTTGCTATTTTCTTACTTGTAATGACAAGTGCTATAACAAGAGAGAGTTAAGGATATTTCTGCACATAAAATCTGTCACATTTTTCGAAAACTCTTCCCCTTCAGGGCTGCCTTATTTAGAGTATACTGGTATCGATTATCAAATGAGTTCCTCAATTATCAATTTGGAGAAATGTAAATTTTACTCTCAGTTGGTAAAAATAAAAAAGCATTGACATAAATAATCATTGCTCAGAATGCATTCAGTATTCCCCATCCTTCACTTAATACCCATGCCTATTATTCAACAAGCAAGTTGACTGTCATGGGACCGGTGGTGCTAGTATCGGTGCACTGCTTCCGTCCCATATACAGTAATTATTTCTACTTAAAATCTGTGGCATTGGACAGTGAGTGCCTGTCATGTCTGTCATCTAGCTTGCCCCTTAATTGGAAAAAATGACGGATCAATGGATAAACAGGAGGCAGGAAGATGGACAGAAAGATGGAAAGCAGAAAATAAAAACAGCAGTGCACAGATTAAAATATATGTTAAGCTTTGCAAACACTGCAAGAGGCCAGACAGCTTGAAAGATGCTTATGTTCAGTTTACAGATTTATGACTTGCTCTCTCCAATATTCATGAACATGGAGAGTATTTGCCTAAGGCATGATAGAGTGGCAAAGCATTAAAATCAACAATAATTGCCTAACACAATGAACAACATAATTATAGACTGCTGGCCATTTTATCCATTGAATTCAAGATACATTTACTACTCTTAAATATATCTGCATGTACAGAAATGCATTCATCTGAAGCAGAGGTCAGTTGCCTACAAGATTTTAAAATCTTATTATCTCTTAACTAATGTTGTTTTTTCCCCTTTCATTTTGTTTACAGCATATAAATTGCAGTTTTACTTAATTCAACAGATCCTTGACTAATTGGCTGTCAGTTCTATTATGAATGTTATATTCAATAAGCTACAATTATAAATCTCTAAAACTCCTCTTATTATTGAAAAGAAGGTGAACACAAACAAAATAGCATTATATTTTACATTTAACCAAGATTATTGGTTCTTAGCAAGGTTTTCGGATGATAAAAACAACCAGTGTCATTTTATTTATCTTCAAATATTTTTTACAGAGCAGAGGAAATAATGTTTTTTTGTTCTGCTGGCTAGTTTTTAAACAGTTGTATAAACATAGTGTACTTTTAAATTTAAAAATTTAAAAGGAAAAGAAGGAAAAATTCATATTGACTATCTGTTCCTTTTTCAATAGACTGAATTTTTTTCCACTCCATAACCCAAACTTTTTGAAGAAACTATCTGCATCTATTTTCCTTTTTTCCCCCGCAAAGGATCACCTCAACACTATTCAACTAATTAACTACAGTCTGGTGTCACTCCTCCTATTCTATCAAAAGTGGTTTTGGGAGGACCCCAACAAAGTTCATGTTGCCAAATCTAAGGGTCACTTCACCATCAGTATATTACTGGAAATTTCAGTACTTGACTTTTCTCAAGCCACACTTTGGTTTCCAGTTCATCACAAACCCTGGGCTTTCTTCTTCTTCCAATCCTTCATGATTATAGTAATAAATATTTTAACTTCCTAACACTAGTAATCACAATCACTATCTTTCTCTCCATTTTCTTAAATAGGCAGGAATCTAATTATTTATTAACTTTTTCCAGATAAACAACTTTTGTGTCTGTTGCTTATATTTATGTGGAGTATTTTTTTTAATTTCATTGATTTCTACTCATTATTTATTTTGTATTAGCTGGAACAGTTATACCATACAGTTATACCATATACTGTAATTATTTTGGTTTAATACAGACAGTTGTTCTTCAACTAAATTAATTGCAGGAAAAATGCTTGCTTTTTTTTTTAATAACTACAATTTCTGTTTTCTTCTTTTTTCTGTACTGAGCTTCAATGGGTGGTGTTTTTCCCTTCAGCCGAAAGAACATCATTTAGTGCTTTCATTAATACCGTTGTACCTGCAATAAAGTATATCAGCTTCCATTTTCCTGATTTGGTCATTTGTTATCCTCGTTATGATAGGATATTTTCTCTGTAGCTTCTGAGTTTGGCTTGCTAGCTGTTTTAAGCTACACTACATATCTAGAAGATTCTCACCTAAGTATTCTGTAAATAATTTTTGTGACTAGTTAAGGTGCTCTGCAAGGAGATCCAACCAGTCCATTCTGAAGGAGATCAGCCCTGGGATTTCTTTGGAAGGAATGATGCTGAAGTTGAAACTCCAGTACTTTGGCCACCTCATGTGAAGAGTTGACTCATTGGAAAAGACTGATGCTGGGAGGGATTGGGGGCAAGAGAAAAAGGGGATGACAGAGAATAAGATGGCTGGATGGCATCACTGACTCAATGGACGTGAATCTGAGTGAACTCTGGGAGTTGGTGATGGACAGGGAGGCCTGGTGTTCTGCGATTCATGGGGTCGCAAAGAGTCAGACACGACTGAGCGACTGAACTGAACTGAAGGTGCTCTGACCCAACATCCTGGCCTCAGACACCAACTGGAGGCTCACTGTAATAAAATTTCAGAGGAAGCACCGATTGGCAGTAGATCTTGGAGGCAGTTATGGCCTTACCACAATGGGTCAGACTCCACTGAAGGGACTATACTGGAGGTAAACATCTTGGATTCTAGAACCAACCTTTTCTGCCCCCTTCCACTTCCCATGAGGCGTGTTGTAGAAGCTGACCTAGTTTTCAGAAAACTTCTCCTGACTTTTGGCGTCTTGTTACAGGGCACTTTCCCTTTTCTCCTCAGGCTTTGTTCATATATAAATTACTCCTCACAATCAATAAACAGATTCAAGTTTGTAAACAAACAAGCAAAGAAAAACTTTCACATTGGCATTAAGGTCACAGCATAACTCTAAAATTTGATTTCAAACTAGAATCATACTGAATTTTAATACAATTTTGGAAAACCTGACATTTTTGTAAACATGTATGTTTCCATCAAATAGCATGGTATGTTATTTCCCTTTGTTCTAGTATTGTTTTATGTCCTTCAATAAAATTGTATTGCTTTCATCATAAAAGTTTGTTATTTTTCCTTTCAGTTTATTCCAAAGTATCATAGCTTTTCTATGTTGAAACTATTTTTACAAATCCTATTACTACTAATAGGATTAAGTAAGTTATAAATTGTTTTTTGCATTCCTTTAATTTCCCTAGATCTCTTGTTATATTTTTAATTTACTTTTCTCTTAGTATCCATAGGTAGAAAAATATATAATCAAAATGATAAAGTTTATCTTTTGATTTTTTTTAATTTATAAATATTATTTAATGTTATTGATTGGAACTGAAAATTTTTAGTAATATTGCATAATAATGTGGATATGCAGTTTGGTTCAGTTCAGTTGCTCAGTCGTGTCCGACTCTTGCGATCCCATGGACTGCAGCACGCTAGGCCTCCCTGTCCATCACCAACTCCCAGAGTTCACCCAAACTCATGTCCATTGAGTTGGTGATGCCATCCAACCATCTCATCCTCTGCCGTCCCCCTCTCCTCCTGCCTTCAAACTTTCCCAGCATCACAGCATCAGGGGCTTTTCAAATGAGTCAGCTCTTCGCATCAGGTGGCCAAAGTATTGGAGTTTCAGCTTCAACATCAGTCCTTCCAATGAACACCCAGGACTGATCTCCTTTATTAACCCTTTCTTAATCTTGGTTTCTCTGTGGTGAAGAATTTAGAGCTCTATTATCTAAAGTGTTGTTTGCTGTTAAAATTTGATAAATGATGATGATTACAGTTTCTATTTTGCTTGGAGATTTTATTAAGGAACAGCTTTTAAATGATACCAAGAAAATTTTCTGCATATTAGAGAAAAGATTAGCGTATATTGGATATAATGAGATATATTGACAGTGTTACTGTTACCAAGCTAACTTCTATTCTTTAGGTTCTTATTTTCTTCTGAGGATACAACCCTCCCTATTGACAAAACTAAAATGAAATAGAATATTTCCTCATGAGCTCTCCAGCCACTGAAATAAATATCCAGTGAAATATTTTACTCTTCAAGGAAACCTGAAGTCATATAGCTAAGTATTTGAATACTCCAGAAATGGAGTATAGACATATATAAACCATTCTGTTTTACAAGGGATTATCATAAAAGATAATTCAGTTTTCAATCCAATCCAAAAGAAGGGCAATGCCAAACAATGTTAAAAGTACCACATAATTGCATTCATTTCACATGCTAGCAAGGTAATGCTCAAAATCCTTTAAAAAGCTCAAAAACCTAGTTTTAGGGTTCAACAGTACATAAAGCAAGAACTTCCACATGTACAAGCTGGATTTAGAAAAGGCAGAGGAAATGGAGAGCAAATGGCCAACATTGGTTGGATCATAGAAAAAGCAAAAGAATTCCAGAAAAGCATCTACTTCTGCTACATTTATTCACTACACTAAAGCTTAAGCTAAAGCTTTTTGACTGATCACAACAAACTGGAAAATTATTAAAGAGATGGGAATACCAGACAGCCTTACCTGCCCCATGAGAAACCTGTATGCAGGTCAAGTAACAACAGTTAGAACTGGACATGGAACAAAGGACTGGTTCCAAATTGGGAAAGGAGTATATCAATGCTGTATATTGTCACCCTGCTTACTTAACTCCTAGGCAGAGTACATTATGTGAAATGCCAAGCTGGATGAAGCATAAACTGGAATCAAGATTTCCAAGGGAAATATCAATCACCTCTGATATGTAGATGACATCACCTTATGGCAGAAAAAGAAGAACAAAAGAGACTCTTGATCTTTCAGAAAAATATCTACTTCATTGACTATGCTAAAGTTTATGACTATAAACTAAAGAGGAGAGTGAAAAATCTGGTTTAAAACTCAACATTCAAAAAACTAAAATCATGGCATCTGGTCCCATCACTTCAAGGCAAAAGATTGGGAAGCAATGGGAGCAGTGACAGGCTTTATTTTCTTGGGCTCCAAAATCACTGCAGATGATGACTGCATCCATGAAATTAAGCCGCTTTCTCCTTGGAATAAAAGCTATGACAAACCTAGACAGTGTACTAAAAAGCAGAGACGTTACTTTGCCGATAAAGGTCTGTAAAGTCAAAGCTATGGTTTTTCCAGTAGTTATGTACAGATGTGAGAGCTGCACCATAAAGAAGGCTGAACACTGAAGAACTGATGCTTTCAGACTGTGATGTTGTGTTTCAAACTGTGATTAAGACTTTTGAATGTCCCTTGGAGTGCAAGAAGATCAAACCAGTCCATCCTAAAGGAAATCAACCCTGAATAGTCATTGGAAGGACTGAGGTTGAAGCTGAATCTCCAATACTTTGGCCACCTGATGCAAAGAGCCAACTCATTGGAAAAGACCCTGATGCTGGGAAAGATTGAAGGCAGGAGAAGGGGATTACAGCAGATGACACGGTTGAATGGCATCACTGACTTGATGGATATGAGTTTGAGCAAGCTCCAGTAGTTGGTGATGGACAGGGAAGCCTGGAAAACTGCAGTCCATGGGGTTGCAAAGAGTCAGACACAACTGAGCAACTGAACAACCATCATAAAAGAGGACTTCCCAGGTGGTGCTACTTGTAAAGAACCCACCTTCCAATGCAGGAGACATATGAGACATGGGTTCCATCCCCAGATCTGGAAGATCCCCTGGAGGAGGAAGTGACAACACAATCCATTATCCTTGCCTGGAGAATCCCATGGACAGTGGAGCCTGCTGGACCACAGTTTAAGGGATCACAAAGGGTCAGACATAAGAGGAATGAGTGGATAAATAGCACTTGAAGGAAAGTGAAAGTCACTCAGTTGTGCCTGACTCTTTGGTACCCCATGGACTCTAGCTAACAGGTTCCACTGTTCATGGAATTCTCCAGGCAAGAATACTGGAGAGGGCAAACATTCCCTTCTGCAGGGGATCTTCCCAACCCAGGGACTGAATCCTGGTGTCCCGCACTGTCAGCAGAGTCTTTCTGCGTGAGTCATCAGGGAAGCACTTAGTTTTCTGTCAAACTAGGCCACAGAGATGCTTAATGTATGGGATAACTGGATACCCCTGGAGAGCTGTCCTATATAGAATCTCTTCACAAGCACCCTCTATGTTTCCCAGAGGAACTACATGGGAAAAATGATTGTATTATTTAGAATGTTTCTGGCTTAATAGAAATTCTATATAAACTTGCTAAAAGAATGAGAGCATTTAATGTCTCATAAAACAGGAAGTTTGAGCAGGTTTCTAAGCTTATTGAATGCATGACTTAATGAGGTCATCAAAGTCATTGGTTTTATCTGTCTTTTGTCTTTTTTATTTTCAGGGTTGACTTTATGCTATGACTGGTTTCCCTCAGGCTTACACGGTGACTGCCGTGAGAGATCAACGTTAGAGGCTTATTCCTATTCCTAGGTTCTTGGCTGAACAGAAAAGAACTTTCCCAGAAGCCCTCAGCTGACTACTTAATTTTTAATTTAAATTTATTTATTTTAACTGGAGGCTAATTACTTTATAATATTAGATTGGTTTTGCCATATCAACATAAATCCTCCACGGGTATACACGTGTTCCCCATCCTGGACCCCCCTCCCATTTCCCTCCCTGTACTATCCCTCTGGGTCATCCCAGTGCATCAGCCCCAAGCATCCTGTATCCTGCATCGAACCTGGACTGGCGATTCATTTCTTATATGATATTATACATGTTTCATTGTCATTCTCCCAAATCATCCCACCCTCTCCCTCTCCCACAGACTCCAAAAGACTGTTCTATACATCTGTGTCTCTTTTGCTGTCTTGCATACAGGTTTATCATTACCATCTTTCTAAATTCCATATATATGCATTAGTATACTATATTGGTGTTTTTCTTTCTGGCTTACTTCACTCTGTGTAATAGGCTCCAGTTTCATCCACCTCATTAGAACTGATTCAGATGTATTCATTTTAATGGCTGAGTAATACTCCATTATGGATATGTACCACAATGAGGTACCATTTCACGCCAGTCAGAATGGCTGTGATCCAAAAGTCTACAAGCAATAAATGCTGGAGAGGGTGTGGAGAAAAGGGAACCCTCTTACATTGTTGGTGGGAATGCAAACTAGTACAGCCACTATGGAGAACAGTGTGGAGATTCCTTAAAAATCTAGAAATAGAACTGTCTTATGACCCATCAATCCCACTGCTGGGAATACACACTGAGGAAACCAGAATTGAAAGAGACACATGTACCCCGATGTTCATCACAGCATTGTTTATAATAGCCAGGACATGGAAGCAACCTAGATGTCCATCAGCAGATGAATGGATAAGAAACCTGTGGTACATATACAGAATGACTACTTAATTCCTTTAACTCTGAATAATTTCCATGTCTATTTTCCTACCAATCACTGACAGGTAGAAAGATAAATATTGTGATTGATTTAGACTAAACAGAACCCACTCAGACCCCTACTGAATTCTATAAGCTTCATAGAAGAAGATGGATATTTTGGGGAAAATGAATTCAGTTTCTCATAGGGCAATGGAAGGGGGATTGTGAATTATGGATGGACAAGCAGCAATTAAAATGCATTATTACAAACTCTTTGGCTATCAAGAACTTTTCCACATATACATTTTCATTCTGTACATTCTAACATAGATTTTTTTAATGTATGAATGATGAAATATGTCTCAATTTCTCCCCAAAAGGAGAAAATCTAAAGTCAATTACTGCATTTATCCTGAAGTACAAGATCTCTAGGTAGTATTCAGTCCTTACATGTAGCTCCCAATGGTCAGTGATTTCTTGCTCACGAGTGATTTATCTTCCTTGAACGTACACGGATACAATGTAGTGAAAAGCATGATAATTACAATGAAAAAATAACTCCCTCTTGTAAAGGTGAACAATAAAAAAATATGTGGTTATATACTTTACTCGTTAGACAGGTATACAAAAGTTTCCTATTCTGTCATGAAAGTGATTTTCCACAGCCTGTGAATCAGAGCTTTTATTCTCAGAGTATAGTCACGTCTGTTGTCTCTGTGACCTGAGGGTGGACAGTAAAGAAAATTTTTTTTCTAGGTCTGCACCACTTTAACAATGTACTTTTTGAAGGTAAAAATTGTTGGGACTAGTGTAGGCTTCCCTGGTGGCTCAGACGGTAAAGCATCTGCCTACAATGTGGGAGACCTGGGTTCGATCCCTGGGTTGGGAAGATCCTCTGGAGAAGGAAATGGCAACCTACTCCAGTACTCTTGCCTGGAAAATCCCATGGATGGAGGAGCCTGGTAGGCTACAATCTATGGGGCTGCAAAGAGTCAGACACGACTGAGTGACTTCACCTCACCTCAGTGTTTGCTTTAGAAGATTTAGGTTTTGTTTTTTCTTTTTTTAATTTTTTAATATAAATTTATTTATTTTAATTGGAGGTTAATTACTTTACAATATTTTATTGGTTTACCATACATCAACATGTATCCGCCACAGAATAGTTGTTCAGTCTACTTGCTTTCAATCAACCCCGTGACTAAAAATACACAATCAGCAATTATTTGGGGCTATGAATCTGGAAGGTTCTGACTTATCATATCAAGCTCTGTGCTCTGTTTGTGCCTTGAGACCTTAATGTAATACCTCCTTTACCTCTTGGTCTTGGTTACCAGGTGATTTAACAGCTTCCTCTGGCAGGAACATCCCTGCTTCAGACCGTTGCATCTTCATAATAAACAAACAGTGCCCAGTAATCAGTCACACGGTGAGGTGCTTGGGAGAGGTTTGGGGAAACAATTGCTTTGTTTCAATCTTATTTAGATTCTTATAAGACTTAGCTTTGCTAAATTATCCAGGCCTTGATTACTAAATTTCCAATTGTTCTGATTACAATCCATACATGAACACGTGTGTCTTAGCAGACACGTAATTTTCTCACTCAGATTTTAAATGAGTCATCTGCAGACAAAAGTTTTCTCCATATTTTAAGATATTATGCAATATCAAAATAAAAAAAGGTTCATCCTAGTCTTGAGGCATAAATTGTCCCTACTAAGATCCATGATGACCCCACCCATCATCAGAAGTTGGTGTATCAATATACAATAGTTAAAAAAAAGTTTTCTATAGAATAACTAGTATTCTCAGATTCCTGTTACATAAAAATATTATTATTGTCTTATACCAGTTTTACCCATTCTATACTTTAGAATGTTATTTTCAGTTTTCTAATTCTAACACAAATAGTTCATTCAAATGCTGATCGAGAAGAAAACTAGGAGAAAGACAATCTGAATTTATGAATTCAGGAGCTCACTGATATTATAAAAGTTCAATTTTTACTATCTCTCAGGTCTCCTGGTCACAGGAGATGCCATCTTAAAATTGGTTCTACCCATACTTGTAGAATTACTGCCAAGGATGATCATGACTATTTGCATCCTCCCTCACATCAATAGAAAAAGAAGATATATTTCTGGAAATCATTGCCAATTACAGAGAAAGAATTTTTTCCAAAAGTAAATTTCTTCATGATTGATTCCTTTTACATTTGTATTACAGAAGAAAAATCACTAACAAGTGGATTGCCTTAGCTTATCCAGACTGCTTAATGAAGGGCATATTATAGATTTCCAATGTGTCATCCACAGCCTATGGAAATTCATTCTGCCTGTGGGAAGGATGTATATCTAATCAAAATCAAGGAAGTCTGTCCTATGTGCAAAAGATCCAATACAGTTCTTAAGGAAGAAATATAAATGTTAAGATTAAATCACAATAAATATGTTAAACATAGAATTTAATTTGGGTAAAGAGACAATTACTATTATTTATTTCTGACAGATCCAATTTTTAAAAGGACAGAAAGCTTGAAGTATAAGTTACAGAAATAATCTAAGGGGTGACTACTGGCCAGAAATATCAGTATAATATTAGGTTATAATAATAACAGAAAAAAGTCAAAAATATTACCAAAAATTGAAAGATATTTACTATGATCAGATAAAAGTTAGTAATTCCAAATTCACAAACTTCTATAAATATTGCAACTCAATCTTCACAAGGGAAAACTGAAAATCCACAAACTGGAAAATCTCACACTTCTTTCATTTAATGTTATGTTAAAAACATTTATAGATAGACATAGATTACAGAAAGGTAGGTGGATAGATAGATGTGTGTTTGAGCATGCATACACATGCATATGTGTATGAATTTTGGATCAGTAACTGAACTCTTGAATCTGACACTGACCTACAATAGAGAGTAGAAATGTCTGGAGCACTGAATTAGAGTATATGTAAGAAGGCTCAAGGATGTAGTAATGTTACAATGAACTGACCATGGAAAGCCCAAGCTCACATACCTACTCTAAGCAATTTTAAAAATGTACTAATGACACTGACACAACCTACTTTGACCTGGTTAAGTCAGGGTTAACAGTGAGTTATATCATCCTTGATTTGTGTTCCCTCATATCAAAAATATGAGGGGAGCCCAGGGTAACAGAGACCAAGCAGTGGCACTTAAGAGCTGGAAAAAAAGTAAAGGTCATTCAATAATCAGAGTGCCTTGATCCACAGGAAACTGTGGTGGTTGCTAATAAATCATGGAATGCCTGGAGTTGAGAGAGGCAGACAGCCACCTTGTGTAAAACTTGTTTCAATTAATAAAAAAAATGAGAGCTGGCAAGTGAAAGCAGGCATCAGGCACTGCAATAGATAACCATAACCTAATAGGGAGTCATGAACCAACTCAGCTAGCATCCATTAATTTAAGGGGAAGCGGGCTTCCTTTGAGGAAAGACCTTGAAAACCTCAACATAAACATTGGGTTGGCCAAAAAGTTCATTTGAGGTTCTTGTTACATCTTACAAAACCCAATATATCTAGTAAAATGTTAGTTTATTCTTCTTCAAACGATCCTGGAGCCATCTGAGAGGGCAACACTACATAAGTGAAATGGTTAACATTTAGGCTCTTCAGAAATATTTAGATAAGTGGTCTGAGGTATCAATAATATCTATTAAGCCAAAATGATATCCTGTCAAGTCGTTAGCTTGATAGATATTGAGGACATGTGAGAAACTGAATTCTGACCCAAGCCCAACTCATAGTGTGCTCAACAGGTTCATAATGAACACTATGGCTATTTCTTCAGTTCCTAAATATACAAGCAGAATAAACACACTCAGTGATAGAACACCCCTTGTCTTGCTTTTCAGACTTGTGTAGGAGAGCCAAGTAAAACTGGACTTGTCTCTCATACCAAGCTTAAAATCAACAGCAGTACTGCATTCCTGGAAGCAATGTGTGTTAATGATTTAAAATGGTTTGTCCATGCTAAAGTCGCTTCAGTCATGTCAGACTCTTTGTGACTCTATGGACTATAGCCCTCCAGGCTCCTCTAACCATGGGATTCTCCAGCAAGAATACTGGAGTTGCCATGCCCTGCTCCAGGATGAAAATGGTAGTAGTTGTGATTCATAGATATTTCCATTTAATTTGCTTGCATGGCTTAGCACAACAGTAATAGATCATGGCAGATAAACATGAACTCCTGTGTTAACCAGGTGATACCCTGTTGTGAATTGAAACTGCTAAGTTTACATGCAATACCTTGGCAGACAATGTGATTGTTATATAGCATCACCGACTCAATGGACATGAATCTGAGCAGACTCCTGGAGAGAGTGAAGGACAGGGAAGCATGGTATGCTGCAATCCATGGGATTTCAAACAACAGCAAGAAATCTGACTAGTAAAACTTAATATAGACATTATCATCGGAGACTTAGGTGCACATCTATTGGTGTGGAAAATAATAAATAAGTAAATTTTCTATCTCCATTAAGTGTTTATATGGTAAGGACTAAGGACAACAGTTTGCCTTCATGGCTTTATATAAGTCTATATCAACTGTCTTGCATTCTACATAATATTGTATATAGAGCCATTTATGGTCTTGATAATCCATAGAAAATACCAGTAATTTGCTATATTGATACCAAGGAAAACTGATTTGTTGAGCTGAAAATGTCAAGTTCTCTAGATGCCATATAAGATACATATATGTTTCTGATACATACTCAATACCCTTTTATATGGATAAGATTTTAATCCACCATCAAGGAAACACTGGGCTAAGTCCTTTAAGGTATAAAACACTTCCCTGGACCGTGAATGTCCAACCACTAAAGTACAAGACTCAGATCTTGGTTGACAACTCTAGATTTTGAAACAACACTAACTTCAATTGGAAAGTAGCTCCAGTCTAGTCACTGCATTACCTGGAGGTCCAGGGGAAAAAAAAACAACACATTTCCAGGTTATGGTAAACTTTTTCTTTGTCTTGTGTTGCAAAATATTATATATTCACTGACATATCAAGAAAAATAGAATGATAGATAATATATGTCAAGCCACAATATGGGAATAACAGTAATTTCTGAAGTTTGGAGGAAAGAATATGCATTCTTTGTCACAGAGCCAAGCTTTATTTTTTTTTTATAGCACCTAGAATGCTACTGAGAATGCTGCTGCTGCTGCTGCTAAGTCGCTTCAGTCATGTCCGATTCTGTGCGACCCCATAGATGGCAGCCCACCAGGCTCCCCTGTCCCTGGGATTCTCCAGGCAAGAAAACTGGAGTGTGTTGCCATGTCCTTCTCCAGTGCATGAAAGTGAAAAATGAAAGTGAAGTCACTCAGTCGTGTCCGACTCTTAGCGACCCCATAGACTGCAGCCTACCAGGCTCCTCTGTCCATGGGATTTTCCAGGCAAGAGTACTGGAGTGGGGTGCCATTGCCTTCTCCGACTGAGAATGCTACCAGGTCCTCAAAGTGGATGATTTCCTAACCAGGATTACAAATCAATGCTAACACTAAATGTTCACCATGAATGATGTTTTATCTCAGTAACAACGTTAATAAGTCCTGTGTGTCTTGCAGACATCCTTTATTTAAACCAGATCTAATCAGGTCTAGAAAGCATCAGTAAATTACATGAACAGAGTTCCATGACAAATATTTTTGCCACATTGTGGCTCATCCTTAATTCAAAGCTCTGACTTTATGAAAACTTTCCAAGAGTAAACTGATAAGAAAACAAGTAACCATGACTGATTCATAGATGATTTTGCACAATGTATTGGCAATAGTCAGATGAATAATAGATGTCAACTACAAATTGGCACTTACCAAGAGCATTGCCAAGGACTGAACAACAAAAGCATTTGCTATCTGCCTCTGCAGAGATTGAACCCCATGCTGCTGTAGCTGTTGACCTTCAACAATCCCTGAGGGAGTTTAGGATGGAGTGAGGCCCTGTGTGCTCCAGGGAATCTGGTGGGACAGGACTTTAGATAGCTGGATGTTGAACAGATTCTATGGTCTGAATCCTTGCATCTCCTCATATCTAGAGAAGCACTAAATCCCTTCATGGTGACATGAGATCCTCATGACTAACAAAAACATTTTGTAAAATGAGTGATTCATGGCCTTGAAATCCCCCTTCACCAAAACTTTATATATTGACTTTCCCCCACTGCTGCTTCAGAGCAGTTTCAAAGCTATCTGAGATGCTCCCTCCTGGGCTGCAGTTCTCATTTTGCCTGAAATAAAACTTAACTCACAACTCTCAAGTTGTACATCTTTTGTTCTAGTCAACACAAAGATTCCTAATAGCCTTATTTAAGGATACCCCAGAGATACAATAGTGAAGGAAAATCTTCACAGTGAGGAGAGTGAATAGGATTAGAACTTTCTAACCATTTCCTGTGAATTAGAGGCAGTCTGGAATTTTTACATACATGAATTTATGAATTGTGGATATTCTCAGGGCCATTTCTTCAGGGCCTGAACTAAACAAGACATGATCACTGAAAACATGTTTCAGGAGAGAAATGCGTGATGGACCTATGGGAGTGATATGAACTATAAGAATTTTTTGTGTTACAATAACACCTGCCAAAAAGCATCATCTCGTACAGAATCATGTGTCAGAATTACCCATATTTTGAATGTCAGACAAATTCTCTATTGAACCTCCCCAAATCCCAATAACAGAGGAATCATTGTGGCAAAGGTGGAATATATTCATATGTCTGATAACATGAAATTTCTCTCAGTGAGGCTAATTCAGTTATGCCATTGCTGAAATGTCAAAAATGATAGCGGAAACAGATATTGGGCCTCAAAATAGCACTATTCCTTTGGCCACCTTAAGGCTATTGGATTTATTTTCAATAGTCCAATTATATTGGACTATTTCCAACTTGAAGGAAGCAGCAATTTGTCTTTATTAGTGTTGATATACATTCCATATGAAGTTTTACACCACCTATTCACAGTATCCACACCAGCATCAGAACCTGTTGCCTTCAAACACCCATTGTATCAATGCAGCATCATACAAATATTGCCTGAAACCAATGTATAGCAATGGCTCATCACTACGTGGCTTAATATGAACTCTGTCTCTTTGAAACAGTCAGCCTGATAGATGGAATACAATGGTGAAACCTAATCCAAGACACAAGCTCTGGGAAAGTATCATCAGTTTATGGCACTGTCTTTGATCTACACCTTGAACCAAAATCCAGTGTATAAAATTGTCACTAACACTGCAACAGACACCTCTGGGAGCCAAGGGAAATGTGTGAAGAGTAGACATTACCTCCCTTAAAACAGTAACCAAAGGTTGATTTATAAAATTTGATTCCAGTCCCCCGAGATTGTATTCTTCTGGGTTAGCATTTCTGGTTCCTTCAAATCAGAAATAAAAAACACTTCTGCTAGAGGAATACAACCATATCTTCCACTAAATTGGAAGCTGTGGTTAGTTATCAATCAGGGACTTTTAAGTTCATGCCACTAGTTTTATAAGCCAAGTAGGAATTACATTGGCTAGGAAAATCAATCCAAAACATATGACCATAATTTGATTACTGAAACACAGATATCATCTCATAATATTAGAATGATGTTATCAAACAGACAAGAGATAGAATGTGCTGGCAAGAATGTGGAGAAAAGAGAATTGATGCTTTTGAACTGTGTTGTTGGAGAAGACTCTTGAGAGTCCCTTGGACTGCAAGGAGATCCAACCAGTCCATTCTGAAGGAGATCAACCCTGGGATTTTTTTAGAAGGAATGATGCTAAAGCTGAAACTCCAGTACTTTGGCCACCTCATGCGAAGAGTTGACTCTGGAAAAAACTTTGATGCTGGGAGGGATTGGGGGCAGAAGAAGAAGGGGTCGGCCGAGGATGAGATGGCTGGATGGCATCACTGACTCGATGAACACGAGACTGAGTGAACTCCGGGAGTTGGTGATGGACAGGGAGGCTTAACGTGCTGCGATTCATGGGGTCGCAAAGAGTCGGACACGACTGAGTGACTGAACTGAACTGAACTGAATGTAAGCGAGGAATATAAATTGGAAAACTATTATGCAAAATCGTATGGAGTTTTCACAAAAAATTAAAAATCAATCTACCATATGATCAAGCCAAAATTACTTTCTAGAAGAGATATCTGCACTCCCATCACTGAAGTATGACTCACAATGGGCAAGACACGGAAGCAGCCTACCAGTCCATTGATGGATAACTGGATAAATGTATATATTACAAACACACACACATATGTGTGGAATATTATATATAATGGAAAATTATTCAGCCATAAATAAGAATAAATCCTTATATTTACAATAATGTGAATGGAACTTGAGGACACTGTGCTCAGTGAAGTAAGTCAAAGAAAGGAAAAGTGCCCTGTGATAGAGGAAAACAGAATGGGAAAGACTAGAGATCTCTTCAAGAATATTAGAGATACCAAGGGAACATTTTATGCAAAGATGGGGAGAATAAAGGACAGAAACAGTATGGGTCTAACAAAAGCAAAAGATATTAAGAAGAGGTGGCAAGAATACACAGAAGAACTATATAAAAAAGATTTTCAAGACCCAGATAACCACGATGGTGTGATCACTCACCTAGAGTCAGACATCCTGGAATGAGAAGTCAAGTGGGCCTTAGAAAGCATCACTGTGAAGAAAGCTAATGGAAATGTGATAGAATTCCAGCTGAGTTATTTCAAATCCTAAAAGATGATGCTGTGAAAGTGCTGCACTCAATATGCCAGCAAATTTGGAAAACTCAGCAGGGGCCACAGGACTGGAAAAGTTCAGTTTTCATTCCAATCTCAAAGAAAGGCAATTCCAAAGAATGTTCAAACTACTGCACAATTGCACTCATCTCACACACTAGCAAAGTAATACTCAAAATTCTCCAAGCCAGGCTTCAACAATACATGAACATTGAACTTCCAGATGTTCAAGCTGGTTTTAGAAAAGGCAGAGGAACCAGATTGCCCACATCTGTTGGATCATCGAAAAAGCAAGAGAGTTGCAGAAAAACATCTATTTCTGCTTTATTGACTATGCTCAAGTCTTTGACTGTGTGGATCACAACAAACTGTGGAAAATTCTTCAAGAGATAGGAATACCAGACCACCTGACCTGCCTCCTGAGAAATCTTGTATGTAGGTCAACAAGCAACAGTTAGAACCAGACATGGAAAAACAAACTAGCTCTAAATTGGGAAAGGAGTATATCAAAGGTGTATATTGTCTCCTGCTTATTTAACTTATATGCAGAGTACATCATGGGAAATGTCAGGCCAGATAAAGCACAAGCTAGAATCAAGATTGCCAGAAGAAATATCAATAACTTCAGATATGCAGAGGACACCACCCTTATGGCAGAAAGTGAAGACGAACTAAAGGACCTCCAGTGAAAGTGAAAGAGGAGAGTGAAAAAGCAGGGTTAAAACTCAACATCCAGAAAGCTAAGATTATAGCATCATGTCCCATCACTTCATGGCAAATAGGTGGGAAATAATGGAAACAGTGACAGACTATTTTCTTGGGCTCCAAAATCACTGCAGATGATAACGGCAGCCATGAAATAAAAATACGCGTGCTTCTTGGAAGAAAAACTATGACCAACCTTGACAGCATATTAAAAAGCAGACATTACTTGGTCAAAAAAAGTTCGTCTAGTCAAAGTTATGGTTTTTCCAGTAGTCGTGTATGTATGTGAGAGTTGGACACTAAAGAAGGTTGAGCACTGAAGAACTGATGCTTTTGAACTGCAGTGTTGGAGAAGACTCTTCAGAATCCCTTGGACTGCAAGGAGATCAAAACAATCAATCCTCAAGGAAATCAGTCCTGAATATTCTTTGGAAGGACTGATGCTGAAGCTGAAACTCCTATACTTTGGCCACCTGATGCAAAGAACTGACTCACTTGGAAAAGATTCTGATGCAGGGAAAGATTGAAGGCAGGAGGAGAAGGGCACAACAGAGGATGAGATGATTGGACGGCATCACCGACACAATGGACATGAGTTTGAGCAAGCTCTGGATTTGGTTGCTGGCGATGGAATGAAACACCAACACTGCAGAGTGGTTTGAATCTTTATATTTTAACACTTGCTTCTTACAGCTACTTTATTTTATATCCCTTGCACAACAACCTACAGGGCAAGCTGCCAAGCACTATGATTCAGAGACTATACAGTGCGCAGGCGCAGGGCGAGATAATCTTTACCTTGACTTATTTACTGCAGCTAAGACTTTGTTTTGGGGAACTTCCTTATCAACTTAGAATCCGTTTTGTCCCAGGGTCTGTTCCTTTTGAGGAATCAGAGAAACATCCTTGTGTGCAAGAAATGTTCTTTTCCCACGGGAACAAACAGGATTCTTAGCTGAACATCTCGTCTGCAAGAATGTTCAGCCCTGGTTGAGAGTCTCGTTTGCAAGCACTTCTCAACCTTCTTTATACCTTGTTCCCTACATTTGGTTATGGACAGGGAAGTTTGGCGTGCTGCAGTCCATGGGGTCGCAAAGAGCTGGACATGACTGAGTGACTGAACTGAACTGATAGATATCAGTTATAAGCGGAATTTTGAAAAACTGACCTCATAAACAGAGTAGAATGGTGGTTGCCAGGGGCTAAATGTGTGTGGCAGGGAATGGAGAGATGTTAGTTAAAGTATACAGACTTTCAGTTAGAAGATGAGTAATGGGATGTAATACATAGCCTGGTGATTAAGTTAATACTGTACTGTATACTAGAAAATAGATATGAGTATAGCTTTCAAGTTTTCAATATAACAATCAAACCAAGTGGGTTAATATATGAGAAATATGTGTTAACTAATATTATTTTGGTAAAAATTTCTCAATATATGCATGTGTGCATGCTAAGTCACTTCAGTTGTGTTAGACTCTGTGTGTCAAATCATTATATTGTGCACCTTAAACTCACATAATGCTGCATATCAATTATACTTAAATAAAGATGAGAAAAGTGGAACTACTCTGCTTGAATGTTTTTATCCTGAAGAATTAAAAATATGCAAAGAAATGTAGGAGTTAAACGTAATAAAAAACTGGAACATATAAATGGTATAGAGCATTTGTTTCCATGAGCGCTGTTATCATCCAGTGGATAAAACAATAGTCATCAATTTGTTGAAAGTTTAGTATTCCTGAAATCTAATCATTCTCGACTCCCACTTCACAGCTGCCTATGCAGAACTTGTTTAACAGACCTAGATATTCCCAAGACTCAGAACTGTGAGCAAAACATTTGAAAATCTAGTAGGTATGTGTTTGTAGGGCTAGTAAGCATGTGTTTATAGGGTGCATGCTGCATGCTAAATCGCTTTAGTGATGTCCGACTCTTTGTGACCCTATGGACTGTAGCCCACCAGGCTCCTCTGTCCATGGGATTCTCCAGGCAAGAATACTGGAGTGGGTTGCCAGGCCTTTCTCCAGGGGATCTTCTGACCCAGGGATCAAACTCAGGTCTCTTTCATCTCCTGCACTGACAGGAAATTGTTTACCACTAAAGCCCCCTCAGAAGCCCATGTTTGTAGGATAACAGGATAGAAAACTTCACTCCTGACCAAGATGAGACTGAGTCATTTGTAAATTCCCCAGTGAGTTCAGGTGATTGTAGAAATAATATTCCTGTTCCACAAGTATTTAATCATAGCATATTTTATGAAAATCAAGGTAAATTCTCTTTGAGGCACACAGACTTAAGCATCATGAAAGAGAGTGATGAGAACAGATGCTCTGAAATAGACTGGAATTTCATCTCTGAAAATATATATTCAAAAAATTTCAATGTTCTCATGTTTAAAAGAGAAGCCTGCAGTTCAGCCTTATATTCTTCTTTTTCTTATGAGGATTGAATGACATTATCTACATAGAGCCTTAAGACAGTGCTAGTCATAAATATGCATTCAGAAAAGGTAGGCTTTTATATTAACAGTAGTACACAGCTACTGATGATGTAGAATTTATATCCCTAATGCATTTTGCAGTGGAAATTTTGAACTATGAATATATGGCAAAAGAAATGCTGTTATTCTCTAAATTGTTCTGAGCTGGAAACAATGGATATCCTCAAATGATCAATTTTCTGGCAAGGGTAGAAAAGCAGTCTCTAAGGTAACTAAATCTGAAACCATATCAGAATTTGGAAATAAAATCTATACTTCGAATTTCACTAAGAAGCAGAGGGTCATTGGTAACACTTCACAGCTCAGTAGCAATACACTGTGTAGTCAATTCACTGTTCACAGAGTCTTCAAGGTTCGGTTCAGTTCAGTTCAGTCCAGTCCAGTCTCTAAGAGGTGTCTGACTCTTTGTGACCCTATGGACTGCAGCACACCAGGCTTCCCTGTCCATCATCAACTCCAGGAGCTTACTCAAACTCATGTCCATCGAGTTGGTGATGCCATCCAACCATCTCATCCTCTGTTGTCCCCTTCTCCTCCTGCCTTCAATCTTTCCTAGCATTAGGCTCTTTTCAAATGAGTCAGTTCTTCACATCAGGTGACCAAAGTATTAGAATTTCAGCTCCAGCATCAGTCCCTCCAATAAATATTCAGGACTGATTTCCTTTAGGATTGACTGGTTTGATCTTTGAGGTTAATAACCAATTATTACTGGTTTCATACTGACAGCAATGCTACTCAATTTAAGTAAGATTCAGGCCCTTCAGCACTGTTCTGTGGTGACCCATGGACTAGAGAGCTGATAAAACCAAGGAGGGTCTTGGAATGCAAGAACGGAAAAATCAGATTCTTATTGTCCTTCCCTCCCCCATGTTGTAACTATTAACAGATTTCAGGTCCTCCTGAGGAGTATAAACTGTCTCCCCTCCTACCCTACACAGGGAGAAGGTATTTGCCTTACTCTTTCCCCACACAGTATGCATGCCTCATCCAATCAGCAAATGACCCACAAGACCCCTATCCCACTCCTTGTACCCTGGGTAAAAGTGGACTAAGGACCTCTGTTCAACGTTGGTTCTCCCTTGAGCTGGCCCACTGTTTTGACAGCATCTTCCAGGCTAATAAACTTATTTCCCTCTTATTCTGTTTCATATCTGGAAATTCTTTTCCAACCCACACCTGGACCACAACATGTTCTATGTTAATTTTTGCAAGGTTTTTTTTAAGTTATTTTTAATTTATTTGGAAGTCTTAAATTAACTATCCACCTCACTGAATTCTGCTTTCATTATTTTATGAAAAACCTTTAATTGAGTATCATAAAATAGAATATTGTGCAGTACTATTTGATAATATTTACCACTACATTAAGACATGGGTTATTTAGAATAATGTTTAGATGATTCAGAATACAATTTTCTATTGAATAAAATGGTTACATTTGCTGTTCCTCTTAATTGCTTGATAACATGTTCAGATGGGATGAATACATAACTTTATCTGTTAAGAATATGAAAATAAGTGATTTTTTCTTATTTTTATAATCTCTAAAATAAAGTTTAGTGCCATTGCATCATTTCCACAGTTCTACCATGGGTTTGGGGCTCTATATGTTCATAGCGTATTACAATGTGAAATACATTTGTGTATTTTTCTGCAAGTTTCAAATACACTAAACCCAATGCTTTCTACATAGCTTCCAAATTAGTCATATAGTACTGAATTCATACCTTTTTGCTTATTTCAAAGAAATGTCTTATTTTCCATGTATTTTTAAAAAAGTGAATATATTCTTCAACTCAAAATTTGCCGAAGTATATTTTCTGTTAGCAATCAACATGGTAAGTGTGGTGAAATCAACTGAGAAACACTGCTTTGTTTTGTTATATTTAATACAAAATGCTGAGGAAAAAATTGTTACTCAAGCATCATCAAGTACAATGATACTTATCATTGACAATGTATATTTTTGACAGAGATTCAAATATAGTATCAATTTTAGAAGACTGAGACAATTGCATTGTCCCTCTCACAGCATCTGTAGGCATGTACTGTATAAAATATATACTTGCATAAAATTATCTTCATAAAATATTCATAAAACCAACAGAGAAAAAAGGACAATGCTTTGATCGTCTATAAGATATAAAGGCTACTATAATCAGCTAATAAACTATCAGTTTGGTCCCTGACTAAGGAATTCATTTCTAAAAAGTCTCCATTATCTCTTTAATTATAGTATCGGCAACAATGAGAATGTGAAGCTTTGTTGGAATTTCTCTATTGTCAGGATAGGTGGATGACATTTTGTGAAATTTATGAAGCCTTTACTAATTGTTCATAATGTTGCAACAGTGTGGTTTCTTTACATTTGCAAATAGTGTATTTTATGGAAAGGAAATAACTAAGCAGATGTTCTACCTAATTTTAATGAAGTTTGGGTGGTTTGACCAAACTGTCCTTCAGATTCATGAGTACTTAAACGTGAGTATTCTTGTTTAATTTTTCATTAAACAAGAATGCATTCCTGAGAAAAAAGTCATGCCCAATTTTTATTCTCACTTACTTATGCATAATAAATACATATTTATATATAGACTCTGGGTCAGTGTGAACCTGTCAGGTAACGATTGCTGAAGAACAGGTAGGCCAGATCTGGACAACCAATCATCTAAGTGATAAAAGTATAACTTCTGCTTATTTTAAAATACAATTTAGTCCTCAGGCTAAATACAATCACTTACTATATGTATTTAGTGTTTAAACCAGATCAATGCATGGAAAACTTCAAGAATGACACACCCAGCAAACCATGAAGAAAGGTGACCACTGGGAAAGAGAATGGTATTCAGGAAAAGGTTAGATCAGTTTAGAGCAAAAATTCTAATTTCCAATTTATCTCATTTTGTATTACTGGCATATTTACAGTAAAATAGTATTTATATACCAATTATACTTTTTATACATCTATCCCTGGATTAACTCTAACTATCAGTTATCTAAGTATTTGGACTTTGCTAGACTGGCCAAGCTTGTAATTGCTTTTGCTGAATTAAATTGGAAGATGACAGTGCACTATTCTGAACAGTACTTAAAAAATTATATGAAAATTATCACTTTTTATGCATATTTTCAAGGATGCAATTAATGAAATTAGAGAGGGGGCTTCCTATGAGGTTCCTTACAGAAATATTTTTATAATTTCAATATCACTAATGGATGTTTTTGTCCTGCATAAAACACTATAAATGTGGTTATTAAAAACTGGCTATTACTACTTATTCAGATTATTATAGAAGTTAGAACCATGTGGAAGAATAATATTCAGTAAGAATGAAACATAGTTTAGCATGGAATTTTTTTATGCCCATGATTCTGTATGTGCATTAACTTTATATATTTTAATTACATAAGCAATTATCATTTTTGTAGACAAAGTGTTTTGTCAAGAATGTACGAAGAAAATTGAAAATATGTTTTAATATAAATTGATCTCACTAAGACAAGTATTTGATATATTAGTATGTTTCTTTGCCTTTTATTTGGGTGGCATATAATTTAATATTAAATGTATATACTCACAAACCTACAAAACACTGTACATGCATTTTCCCATATACACCTAAACATATATATATAATATATAAGAAACATATAAAACAAATATATTTGTTCTTTTAATTGCCATATATATATACACACACAGACATATGTATATGTATATATATGTTTGTTGTTTTCGTATACCCTGCGTTTTTTCACTTTGCATTAACTTTTCTCGTTTCCACTTATCATTACATATTTTATATTATAGTTTTGTGTAGTTTCTTATAAATTACTGTTTATTGAAATTGAATTGGATTTTTCACAATTTCAAGTAAGATGATAATAGGAATAATTTAAAATATATGCCTATGAAGTTTTGAAATCAATTTATAGTACCAATTATTTTGGTATAAAAAGTATTAAATATCCTTTATGCATATTGTTAACTTCTAGGGGAAATTAAGGAACTTGTAGGCAACCCACTCCAGTATTTTTGTCTGGAGAATTCCACAGACGAAGGAGCCTAGTGGGCTACAGTCCATGGGGTCCTGTAAAGTCGGACATGACCGAGCAACTAACACTTCGGGGGTCTTAAAAGTTTTTCTTGCTTTTATAAGTGGATTACATGTGTATGATAAATCATGACTGTGCTTAAAGCATTCCAGTATTCTTGCCTGGACTATCCCATGGACAGAGGAGCCTAGTAGGCTACAGTCAACAGAGCTGCAAAGAGTCGGAAATGACCAAAGCAACTGAGGACCTGCACACAGGTTTAAACGAAACTCTTGACTATGGTAATAATAGTTAATTGAACTCCTCTGTGTGTAAGAAGAACTACATTCTTCTACTCTAAATGATCATCTTAAATTGTATAAAGATGTTTATAACAGTTTATCAGTTTTATTTTAGATATTTTTAGATATATTGAGTAAAATTCTTGTTGTCATTTACTTCTTTAATTGAAGCATAGTTGATTTATAATATTATATTAGTTTCATGTGTTACAGAACAGTGATTCAGTAGTTTTGCAGATTATGCCCATTAAAATTTATCACAAGACAATGCTTATAATTCCCAGTGCTATACACTCTGTTGGTTATCTGTTGTATATACAGTAGCTTTTATTTATTAATCCCATACTCCTAATTTGTCCCTCCCCTCTTCCCTACCCCTTTTGGTAACCACAAGTTTGTTTTCTTTATCTGTGCATCTGTTTCTGTTTTGCATATACATTCCTTTATATTATTTTAAAATTATATTTGTGATATCATACACTAATATTTATCTTTCTCTGATGAATTTCACTAAGAATATTATGCTTACTCTTACTTGCATACTGTTTGCCCTTTTATGACCCTGGGGTTGTTTATTCTTTTCAGAACTTTAAAATAAACTTTGACATGTTTTGTCAAAAGTTTGGTACTGTATTCTGTCACTATTTTAAATTACCATTCTGAATTCTATTCATTACATTCTTCTTGCATACCTAAGTTTTTATATCTTGCTATTTTTAAAATTTATTTATTTTTTCAATTGAAGGACAATTTTACAGAATTTTGTTGTTTTCTGTCAAGCATCACATGAATCAGCCATAGATATAAATATGTCCCATCTGTCTTGGCCCTCCCGCCAAACTCCCTCTCCACCCCACCCCTCTAGGTTGATACAGAGCCCCTGTTTAGTTCCCTGAGACAAAGAACAAATTCCCATTGGCTATCTATTTTACATATAATAATGCAAGTTTCCATGTTACTCTGTCCATATCTCACCCTCTCCTCCTCTCTCCCAATGTCCCTAAGTCTGTTCTTTATGTGTTTCTTCATTGCTGCCCTGCAAATAAATTCATCAGCACCATCTTTCTACAGTTCATATATATGTGTTAGTATATAATATTTTTGAAAAAAAAGAGTTAGTATAAATAATCTGCAACAGAAAGAGATAAATGTAAGAGCAATAGATATAAAAGAAGCACAAGCTGGAATCAAGATTGCCGGGAGAAATATCAATAACCTCAGATATGCAGATGATACCACCCTCATGGCAGAAAGTGAAGAGGAACTAAAAAGCCTCTTGATGAAAGTGAAAGAGGAGAGTGAAAAAGTTGGCTTAAAGCTCAACATTCAGAAAACGAAGATCATAACATCTAGTCCCATCACTTCATGGGAAATAGATGGGGAAACAGTGGAAACAGTGTCAGACTTTATTTTTTGGGGCCCCAAAATCACTGCAGATGGTTATTGCAGCCATGAAATTAAAAGATGCTTACTCCTTGGAAGGAAAGTTATGACCAACCTAGATAGCATATTCAAAAGCAGAGACATATACTTTGCCAACAAAGGTCCATCTAGTCAAGGCTATGGTTTTGCCAGTAGTCACATATGGATGTGAGAGTTGGACTGTGAAGAAAGCTGAGCGCCAAAGAATCGATGCTTTTGAACTGTGGTGTTGGAGAAGACTCTTGAGAGTCCCTTGGACTGCAAGGAGATCCAACCAGCCCATTCTAAAGGAGATCAGTCCTGGGTGTTGTTTGGAAGGAATGATGCTAAAGCTGAAACTCCGGTACTTTTGGCCACCTCATGGGAAGAGTTGACTCATTGGAAAAGACGCTGATGCTAGGAGGGATTGGGGGCAGGAGGAGAAGGGGACAACAGAGGATGAGATGGCTGGATGGCATCACTGACTCGATGGATGTGAGTCTGAGTAAACTCCAGGAGTTGGTGATAGACAGGGAGACCTGGCGTGCTGCAAATCATGGGGTCACGAAGAGACGGGCATGATCGAGTGACTTAATTGAAGTGAACTGAACATGTATTTTGAGACTTTGAGATGACATTTTACTTTACCATTTTTTATATTTTGGCATTTTCCCAAATAAACTTCAATTAGTACCCTCACTTTATAACGTATTTATTTTATAGAAAGTTTTATTTACAACTTCTTCATAATTTAGCAACTATATGTAAAATAGATAAAAGTATGTCCTCATCAGTTCAGTTCAGTTGCTCAGTTGTGTCTATTTGTGACCCTATGGACTGCAGCAAGCCAGGCTTCCTTGTCCATCACCAACTCCCAGAGCTTACTCAAACTCATGTCCATTGAGTTAGTTAAGCCATCCAATCATCGCATCCTCTGTCATTCCCTTCTCCTCCAGCCTTCAATCTTTCCCAGCATCAGGATCTTTTCAAATGACTCAGTTCTTTGCATCAGGTGGCCAAAGTATAGGAGTTTCAGCTTCAGCATCAGTCCTTACCGTGAATAGACAGGAATGATTTCCTCTAAGATGGACTGGTTGTATCTCCTTCCTGTCCATGGGACTCTCAAGACTCTCCTTCAACACCACAGTTCAAAAGCATCATTTCTTTGGCACTCAGCTTTCGTTAGGGTCCAACTCTCACATCCATTTATGACTACTGGAAAAACCATAGCTTTGACTAGATGGACCTTTGTTGGCAAAGTAATGTCTCTGCTTTTGAATATGCTGTCTAGGTTGGTCATTGCTTTTCCTCCAAGGAGGAAGTGTCTTTTAATTTCATGGCTACAGTCACCATCTGCAGTGATTTTGGAGCCCCCAAAATAAAGTCTGTCTGTTTCCATTGTTTCCCCATCTATTTGCCATGAAGTGATGGGACCAGATGCCATGATCTTAGTTTTCTAATGTTGAGTTTTAAGCCAACTTTTTCACTTTCCTCTTTCACTTTCATCAAGAGGCTGTTTAGTTCGTCTTTGCTTTCTGCCATAAATCTTATGTCATTTGCATATCTGAGGCTATTAATATTTCTCCTGGCAATCTTGATTCCAGCTTGTGCTTCATCGAGGCCAGCATTTCTCATGATGTAATACATATAAGTTAAATAAGTGAGGTGACAATATACAGCCTTGATGTACTCCTTTCCCAGTTTGGAAACAGTCTGTTGTTCTATGTCCAGTTATAACTGTTGCTTCTTGACCTGCATACAGATTTCTCAGGAGGCAGGTCAGGTGGTCTGGTATTCCCATCTCTTTCAGAATTTTCCATGGTTTGTTCTGATCCACACAGTCAATGGCTTTGGCATAGTTCATAAAGCAAAGCAGATATTTTTCTGGAACTCGCTTTTAATATGATCCAACATTGGATGTTGGCAACTTGATCTCTGGTTCTTCTGCCTTTTCTAAATCCAACTTGAATGTCTGGAAGTTCATGGTTCATGTACTGTTGAAGCCTGGCTTTGAGAATTTTGAGCATTCCTCTTCTAGCGTGTGAGATGAGTCCAATTATGCAGTAGTTTGAGCATTCTTTGGCATTGCTTTCCTTTGCGATTGGAATAAAAACTGACCTTTTCCAGCCCTGTGGTGACTTCTGAGTTTTCGAAATTTTTGGCATATTGAGTGCAGCACTTTGACAGCATCATCTTTTAGGATTTGAAATAGTTTAACTAGAATTCTATCCCCTCCACTAGCTTTGTTCGTATTGATGCTTCCTAAGGTCTACTTGACTTCGTATTCCAGGGTATCTGGTTCTAGGTGAATGATCACACCATCATGGTTATCTGGGTCATGAAGATCTTTTTTGCATAGTTCTTCTGTGTATCCCTGTCACCTCTTCTTAATATCTTCTGCTTCTGTTAGGTCCATACAGCTTTTGTACATAATTTAGCAACTACATGTAAAATAGATCAAGTTATGTCCTCATACTCCAATGAAAATATTTGTTACCTCTCTCAACCATTTAAGAATTAAAATATGGCCTCCATTTTTGCAAAATCCCTCCAGTAATGAATTAATCTGAAATTTTACTTCATTTATAAAAGCTTGCATGTAGCTAGATTTGTAAAAACTACATGTATTTTGACAATATTTCCTAAAGCTGGAAATAGGGCAAAATAATAAAAAAAATTCTTCCTGAAGGAGATATAATTGGCCAGACACCTTTTGAAATAAATATATCCACCATTTTAAAAAAGCTATTGCTATATTTATATATATCAAGGGATAGGAGTATTTATGGATAAATTGTAGATAGATAATAGATTGACAATAGGTAGATGATTGATAGGTAGGTTTATAGCTAGACAGATAAGACAATTTAGTCCTTAATATGTGTTCTACACTTATCAAATCATATGTAGTTCTTTAAAAGTTTCACATTATAGGAATATCTTCAAGTAGTTTCAAGAAAATTGAACAGAGTTGAACAGATTAAACAACATTTGCAGAGTCAAAAGGTAAGTAACATTCTTACTGGATTGTGTCTATGTAAGTACTATTTCAAGTTAGGCAACATTCCAGAATGATATATTCTGAAATCATTATTACTGGTCATAGTTAATATGGAATGAGCAGTGCTGATTTTTCCTACTTATAATGAGTAGAAAATATTAATCAACTTTATTTAAGGTGCCCTTGAAAAATTCAAATGATAACTTTGACATTATATTTTTCATCTATAAGTCATAGAAATTTTAGTACTAGTGATTTGTAACAGTGAAAAGTCAGCACTCCCCACTCAAAATAATGATAATAAAAAGAAACAAATGAACAAAAATAATCTCTATTTTCAAAATAAGTTAAATGCATGAAATTATGTAGTTTTGGTTTTGTGAATATATTGATAATTATGTCAATCTTTACCATTTGTTTTGAGTCTGCAGGGTTAAGCATGCAAGGATGGCAGCTTTTATTTTATTTTTGGGATGAATGGATCCTTATATCAGGTCATGACCTGTTTTATCACTATTAGTAATATTTGACTTTAGGTTTGATTTTTCTGATAATAATTTTGGCAAACCTTGTTTTAAAAAAGTATTTGCCATGTACCTTTTATTTAACTTTTTATTTTGAGATCATTATAGAATCGCAGAAGAGTGTTACCTACCAGTCAGAGAGTGATTGTAAAGGAAGACAAGGAGCATGTCTGTGGTTTTAATGTTTCATTTCCTAACTAACTGATCTGCATACTGACAATTTATGCACTTCCATTAATTATCCTAAAACAAACAAAAAAAAATATGTCCATCCTTTTTTTTTTCTGATGTGTACTTGACAACATATGACATTACTTTTGGTTGTTCTTCATGTCATCAAATAGTTGTCTGACTGCTCTGTAGCAGTGAGCTTTAGGTTTGAAGACACAAAGGCTTTGCGCTCAAAGCCCTGGAGAATTGTTATTGCTTGCCTTCTCTTTCTGATAAAGCTATAACATCTCAGTCCCTTGATCTGGGCTCCAATAAAAGCCCTCCTGCCTAAAGTTTAAAAAATGCATCTAGAAAATAACTTGCTGATACTGACATTATGTGGCTTCTGCCATGAAGCCTTAGATATCTAGATATAAGTAACAAGACAAGGACTATTGTTCAATCTAAGCACAGCTGGTCCCCTTAAAGTTATAGAGAAAGGAAGGGTTATCCCTAAATGATAAGTTAGAGAGCCCTTGTCTAGACATCATCAAGAGAAATTCTGTCATCTTGCATTAAGCAACACATAAAATTGTATACAATTCATTCCCTGATGGCTCAGCTGTTAAGAATCCACCTACAAGGGTGGAGATCCGGATTCGATCTCTGGGTTGGGACGATTCCTTGGAGAAGGAAACGGCAACCCACTCCAATATTCTTGCCTGCAGAATTCCATGGACAGAGGAGCCTGGTAGGCTATAGTCCATGGCTTCGCAAAGATTTGGATACTGAATGACTAACACTTTCTTCTTTAATTTTCATTCAAATTTTGTCTAGGGGCAGACACGTAAATGCCATTTACTATGTAACAGGCATGAGAATAATCAGCCTAAGTATGAAGTTATAAAAACAAGCTTACAAGTTACTACTACTACTGATCTTAGGTGGCCTCTGCCTGAAACGGCTTGGAGTTGGACCTGAGTTTCTAACCAGAGACTGGGCTGGGTCACAGCAGTGAAAGCACCAGATCACTAGACCATTGACCAGTGACAAGGGCTCTGGCCCTTCAGCTTTATAGGAAAGAATTTTTGCAAAGACAGAAAGTAGTGAAGTGAGTAAAGTATTTATTAAGAGGAAAAAGAATATAGGATGTGTAGATAGACACAGGGGCAGACTCAGAGGGAGAGACCCTGAGTGATATCCTCATGGCAGTTAAACTGCTTATATGGAGCATTTATCCAGTTTTCCTTTGGCCAATCATTTTGATTTGCCTGGTTCACAGTTCATATTGGTATATCTCAATATCAGGATCCTTCCATGTGTGCACACACATCTCTTAGCCAAAATGGATTCTACCATAAAGGCATATGGGTAGGAAATCTCTTGACATCACTCCTCCTTTGACCTCCAAGGAGCCTTTCTGTGCACATGTGGTCAGGGAGGTCTCCTGACTTTGGGAATGAGAACTATGTCATCTGGGCAGGGCCCAGCTGCCTCCCTTAATTGGTCTGCTGTTATTTTACCTAGTTTCAGTCCGTAGGGAATGAATCTCCAATTGCTTTTCCCTGGTGGGGGGTGGGGAATCTACACCCTGCCTCATTACTACTATCATTAGCCAATTTAATAAGAGAGGAGTGAGGCACAAAGGTTAGGCAATTTGACCGTTTTATATGATGCTGGTATCACAAGGACCAGCTCTCTGTACCTACAGTTCCATTCAGTGAGCAGCTGGTTCTTTTAAGGTTGCCCTCTTTGTTTTAGCTAAGAATGCCATTGATGAGAGAAAAAAGTGTTTCATCCAAATTCATAGCAACCTAAGGTAGGATATCAGAAAAGTTATTTAAGCACTAAAAGACTTCAATAATCTATAAAACAAATTGGAGGTGACTGTACATGAAAAGAGACAAACCATATTTTGCCAGTTCTTGTTCACACTTCCTACTGCACAACTTCAGGGATCTTATAAAGCTGTTGTTCCCAGTATATCCAGAAATTCTCACAAAATTTTCATAAAGCCTCAATGTTTTGTTTCATGCTTAGTCATGTCCAACTCTCTGCAACCCTTTGGACTGCAGTCCACCAGACTCCCCAGTCTATGGGATTCTCCAGGCAAGAACAATGGAGTGGGTTGCCATTTCCTTCTCTGTAAAGCCTCAAACATAACCTTATATTCCTAGGCTGCAAACACTAATTATACACAGGCTGAGTGTATGAGGGATCACTTTCCAGGCACTAGGATCTTCAAAACAAAGAGCTCAGATGCTGTAGAAAGTAATAATAATAATAATAATAATAATAATAATAATAATAATGATAGTAACAACAACATTGGCCAGAACAATAATACAATAGCAGAAAGTTTTCCCCTTTATTAGAGCATTTATTGGAGGGAAGGTAAATCAGTGCAGTGACTGTGGAAAACCGTACGCAGGTTTCTCAAAAAACTAAAACTAGAACTACCATATGACCCCAAAATGCTACTCCTGGGTATGTATCCAAAAAACAAACAGACAAACACACTAATTTAAAAAGATACGTGCACCCTAAGAACCTAAGTGTTCATCAACAGATGAATGGACTAAGGAGTTGTGTATACATACATATGCATACACACAATGGAATACTACTTAGCTGTAAAAAGCAACAAAATGTTGCCACTTGGAGCAACATGGATGGAACTGCAGGGCATTATGCTAAGTGGCATAAGTCAGAGAAAAATAAATAGTGTATGATATCACCTATATGTGAAATCTAAAAAATACAGCAAACTAGTGTGCTAGTCACTCAGTCGTGTGTCCAACTCTGCAACTCCATGGACTGTGGCTCCCCAGCCTCTTTTGTCCAGGGAATTCTCCAGGCAAAAATACTGAGGTGGGTTGCCATCCCCTTCTCTAGGGGTTCTTCCCAACCTAGGGATCAAACCTGGGTCTCCTGAATAGCAGGCAGATTCTTTACCATCTGAGCCACGAGGGAACTAATGAAAAAAAAAAAAAAAAAAAAAGGAAACAGACTCACAGACATAGAGAACAAACTAGTTAACAGTGGGGATAGTGGAAGGCCAATATAAGGACAGAGGGGAAAAAGGTTATTATGTAATTATATGAAATCACGTATGTGAAACTTTTGAAAACTATAAAGCAGAGAATTTAAAGAATTCTGTTTCAATTAAGAAAAAGATAAATAAATGCTAGAGTTGTTGAAAAAATTAAAAAAAAAAGGAGCAATAGCCTTTACAGAAGAGTCATAAGTATAAACAACTTCAAACTTCCTTCCTTTTAATTTCCTTTTAATTAACCTTCCTTTTAATTTCCATCTCTATCCAGATGTAATACTTTCTCCTACAAAAATTCAGATTGATAAAAAACTACTGCAAGTACCATGTGTGAAATAGATACCTAGTGGTAAGCTGCTCTATGGCACAGGGAGCTCTGCTCAATGCTCTTTGATGACCTAGAGGGATGGGAGGGAGGCTCAACAGGAAGGGGACATCTGTATGCTTAGAGCTGATTCACACTATAGAGCAGAACCTACACACATTACAAAGCAATTGAACTCCAATTAAAAAAAAAAATTAAGGTAGAAAGTAAGCATATACTCATCTATACAAACAAGGTCAAAGACTTTATCAATCTTCCTGAATGTTGCATAGTAATAATAATTATTATGATAAAAATAAATTTAATACACTGTTTATTAAACATTGTGTTCAAAAAACTATGAATGCTAGATTTTAAATATTAAGTAATAACTATGAACATTGGCACTATAGTACAAGTTTTCTAGATAAAACTGGTGTTGATATCTATGTTCTAGTAAGGGGTGCTCTAGACTTCAAAAGATAATAGAATGAAATAAATCAATAGTAATAATAAAAGCATATAGCTAGGTGTTTCTGAAGAATGCATTGAACCAAGATCTCTTGTTTACCTATGTATGTGATAGTATCTTAGTCTTGTCTAACTCTTTATTACCCCATGGAGGAGCCTGGCAGGCTCCTCAGTCCATAGGTTTTTCCAGGCAAGAATACTGGAGTGGATTGCCATTTTCTTCTCCAGGGTATCTTCCCACCCAGGGATTGGATCTGTGTTTTCTGCACTAAACATAGATTTTTACCATCTGAGCCACCAGATATTCACCTGTATGGATCACTCTATTCATGCAAGGTCATTTTTTAAGTCATTTGTCTTTCTATGAATCAGGTTTGTTGCACTGGTTGAATATTTACTGACTGCTTATTGTACAAAAGCAAAGCCCCTGAAGGTAAGATAGCACAGCTTCCCCAGAGTTGGCTCTACTTTTGTAAACTTACACCACAAGCTCCAAGAGGGTAGGAGATGATGCCAGGCAGTCCAGTATTAGTGTGACAGTAACCTTAATCTGGTCTTCTCTGGTGGCTCAGACTGTAAAGAATCTGCTTGCAATGTAGAAGACCCTGGTTCAATCGTTGGGTTGGGAAGATCCCCTGGAGAAGGGAATCAGATACCCACTCCAGGATACTTGCCTGGAGAATCCCATGGACAAAGGAGCCTGGCGGGCTACAGTCCATGGGGTCTCAAAAAGTTGGACTCAACTGACAGACTAATATACACAAAACCTTAATCTTGATCACTTACTGGAAGAGACAAACTCTGAAGTGAGTTATGCAGCAGAGGAAAAAAGTTGCCAACAGATGAGAAAATTTCCTCTTAATAGCAAAAGAGATTTAGGGTAGAAGTCATAGGGTTAATCAAAAAGACAGTGTTAGTGGAGAGAAAATGGTAATCTGCTTTAAAAGAGAGTTCCGGTTTTTCCTTCCTTCCTACTGTACTAGTTTACTCAATGAGGTAATGACAAACCTAGACAGTGTATTAAAAAGCAGAGACATTACTTTGCCTACAAGGGTCCATAGAGTCAAAGTTATATTTTTTCCCAGTAGTCATGTATGGATATAAGAGCTGGAAAATAAAAAAAAAAAGGCTGAATGCCAGAGAATTGATGCCTTCGAACTTTGGTGCTGGAGAAGACTTTTGAGAGTCCTTTGGACTGCAAGGAAATCAAACTAGTCAATCCTAAAGAAAATCAATCCTGTATATTCATTGGAAGGACTGATGCTGAGGCTGAAGCTCCAATACTTTGGCCACCTTATAAAAAGAGCTGATTCACTGGAAAAGACCTTGTTGTTAGGAAAGATTGAAGGCTGGAGGAGAATAGGATGACAGAGAATGAGATGGTTGGATGGCATCACTGACTCAATGGATATGAGTTTGAGTAAGATCTGGGAGATGGTGAAGGACAGGGAAGCCTGGCATGCTGCAATCCATGGGGTTGCAAAGAGTCGGACACAAGTGAACAACTGAACAACAATAGTGATATACAGGGCCAGCTATCCACAGGGCCCTTCTGGGGATGGAGTACTTACCATGAATAAGGAAGCATATGAGGTTCTACACTGTGCCTTCTGAGAGTCTGTTCTCTTTCTGACTCTTCCACTCGAGATTGCAATCAAATCCCA
Organism: Budorcas taxicolor; assembly: GCF_023091745.1. NCBI lineage: Eukaryota > Metazoa > Chordata > Mammalia > Artiodactyla > Bovidae > Budorcas > Budorcas taxicolor. Next base: position 47,145,330 of record NC_068929.1, on the reverse strand, counting down.
CCCTGAGCAGGCTTGAGTATTCTAGCTCCAGAGAGGATCTAGCTTAGATTTGGCTCCAACTCTTGAGAAATGTTCTTTCCTTCTCATCTTAGCCTTTTTCTTTCTGGAGTTCTCTATCTATGCTGCCCCATGTGAAACCAGGGAACTACAGGGCATAGATAGAAATGAGGCACCAGAAGTGTGCTGGGCCAACTCTTAAGGAAGTTCCTAGAGCAGTCTGGAGTCTCCTCAGGAGAGAAGAATCTGTTCTTCTCTCCTCAGTTGTTCCTCAGTTGCTGAGAGGGCTGACATATGATCTTCATGGATCATCCTCTTTGAGGACTCCTTTAGCTAAAAAGTGGCTTCCCAGGTGGCTCAAATGGTAAAGTGTCTGCCTGCAATGTGGGAGACCTGGGTTTGATCCCTGGGTCAGGAAGATCCCCTGAAGAAGGAAATGGCAACTCGCTCCAGTACTCTTGCCTGGAAAATTCCATGGACGGAGGAGCCTGGTAAGTTACAGTCCATTGGGTTGCAAAGAGTCAGACACGACTGAGCAACTTCACTTCACTCTCACTTCAGCTAAGAAAGCAGCCCTGCTCAAAGTTCTACCTCCTTCATCATCAGCTCACATTCACAAAAACTCATCCCTACTAAATAGAACTCTCTGAAAGGCCAGCCTAGCTCCAGAGCACCCCATGGATGTACGCCATGGGTCAGCCAAGGTTGTCATCTAGCTCAGTTTCTTCCTCCTCCCAATCCTACTTCCTTCTTATCCCTCAGTGAACGTCCTATTCATTTTTTTTAAAGCAAAGGCCATTCTTAGCTTGTAAACTAAACAAAAACAGGCAACGCTTAGGTTTAGTCCATGGCTATAGCTTGCCAACTGTTGTTTCATAGCCACTTTTAGGAATGAAGTCAGCTTTGGGAGTCTTAATATGAACTTGTCATGTAACACCCTTTTTTTTTTCTTCATAATTGTATTTACTTAGATTTTTTTTTTTTTTTTTTTGAGAAGGCAATGACAACCCACTCCAGTACTCTTGGCCGGAAAATCCCATGGACAGAGGAGACTGGTAGGCTGCAGTCCATGGGGTCGCTAACAGTCAACATGACTGACCGACTTCACTTTCACTTTCATGCGTTGGAGAAGGAAACGGAAACCCACTCCAGTGTTCTTGCCTGGAGAATCCCAGGGACGGGGGAGCCTGGTGGGCTGCCGTCGATGGTATTACACAGAGTGGGACAGGACTGAAGAGACTTAGCAGCAGTAGCAGCAGCAGCAGTAGCAGCAGCAGCAGTAGCAGCAGCAGTCTTTTTTGGCTGTGCTGGGTCTTCATTACTATGTTCATGCTTTTTCTTGTTGCAGTGAATGGGGTCTGCTCTTCTTTCTTCATGGGATGGGAGGCTCACTGTGGTGGCTTCTCCTGTTGCGGAGCACAGGCTCTAGGCACATTGGCTTAGTTGTTCCAAGGCATATGGGATCTTTCCAGACTAGGGATCAAACCTATGTCCACTGCATTAGGCAGGCAGATTCTTAACCACTGGACCCCCACTGAAGTCCTGTGACACCCATTTCTAAAGTTAAAATGCTTAAGCTAAACATGCTTACATTAAGTCATTGATGAGCAACTCAATAATGCCACCAACTCAAAAATATTAGGCAAAACCATTCAGAAGAACAAAAACACTCTTACTCTCTACTCTGTATTTTTCCATAAAATAAAAGGAAGACTTTGGTATGTGGTTTGAGGCTCAAGAATTCTTGAAGTGATGTTATCAGTCACTTGGCAGAGAAGAACATTATCAACAATTAGATGTGAAAGTTTGGAGCTGTGATCAAGAATGGTTTTCTACAATTTTCGCACTTTGAGTTTCATAGATCTAGCAGTAGCATTTGGAAGGAATGTAGAATATCACAATCATTTGTGATTTACCTTGGAAATAAGCTACATGGAAATGATTCACTGAATCCATTCATCAAGAGACCTAGTATCTGCTCAGTGGCAGTTGTGACCTCAGGCCAACACGCCACTGCCCTCTTCTTCAACCACTCTGTGATGAAAATGGACATTAACACCTCAAGGGCTTCCTCTTTTCATCTCAGAGTTGCAGAAGAATCCGCAACAGGGACTATCACCTTAAGGGCTGGGTACTCAAGAATATTTGTAGAATGAATTATTGTGAATGAATGAATAGATGAGGGACTCAGAAAAGATTCTCCAGTGGAACTGTCTCAACTTTGATTTTGTTGTTCAAGTCCTGATCAGGATTCAGTGTAAACTGTGGACAGAAATGTTTTGTTAATGGGTACTTGATGTTAGCATCTAGTCAGTCAGCCTTAAATGAAAATAGAATGTTCACTTTTCAAATTCTAATTAATTTCATATTAAAATGATTTTATTTCATATAATAGGAGAAATAGCTCAGGATGATGCAGAAAATAATAATAATAATAACAACAACATTAGCAAGAATAATAATACTATAGCAATAGTGTCTAGAGGAAGGGAGAAATTGTTCTTTTCTGTTAGACAATCTGCTAAGTTTACCATATTTTTCATTATCTCACTATATTTCATAATAATAACATTAATGAAGGAGAACTATTCATATCCACTTTTAATGGACCCAGGACCAGTCTGAAGGGAAATTTAGCAACTTGTTCAAGATCCCACATATAATCAACTGCAGACTTGACATTTGAATTGACCCTTACTTAATATCGGAATCTGTTTACTTAGAACACTTTATTTTTTAGAATACTTTATTTTGTATTATAAATACTCAAAAGGTTCCAAAAGTAAAGTTGCTTAGGCGCTAACATTTATAGAGCTTTAAAGAGAATATTTTTTTTTCTTATACATGAACTACTCCTCCTCCAACAATTAGTATTCATCTAAAGCTATAAAAAAAAAAAAAACTTTATTGTAGCATCCAGAAATCTAGTGAAGATTTGTTACTTATGGCAAAGACAGCTGAGTGCTCTCCATTATTGGTCCCCCCTTCATTATCATAATATAGAGTTGGCCAAGAAGTTCATCTGACCAGGGCAAAATTTTTGTTCAATCCTATATTAGAGCTCCTGATTTCAGTTTGGATATTGCTTGCTATTTTTGATTCTCTGAAATGCCTGTGAATGATAAAGAGGAGAGGCGACCTGAGGAGCCAGAGAGTCTTGAGACAGAAATTTAGGTCTGACATTTATGAACTCAGAGAGAGAAGGAAGAAGGACTGAGTAGAAACAGCTTCGGACTGTGATGTGGCTCTAAGAAATATTTACCCTCGATCAAAGTCTGTCTTTTAGAAAAGTCCCATGTTGGGCAGGAATGCCAGATTCCAAGATGCTCTCACTGTTAAGTCATTAACTACAAATAAGCCAAGGAGAGCATGGCTTTATTTTCAACAATGTGGTGGTCCCCAAATCTATGGTAAGTGAGAAGCAGTAGGTATTTCTCTCTTAAAGGGAAATTTAAGTGGTGCATTCTTTTTTGTTGTTGTTTAAAATTTATTTTATTAAAGTATAGCTGATATGTGGTGTGTTAATTTTGCTGTATAGGAAAGTGACTTGGTTATACCCATATATACATTTTTCCCCATGTTTTATTATGGCTTATCACAGAATATTGAATAGAGCAAGTGGTGCATTCTTAAGACTCTTACAACTACCACACAGACCCAGTCATCTTTGATTTTAATCATGCTCATATAATTAAGATTTAACTAATGGGACTGGAAAGCAAAAGTAGGAAGTCAAGAACTACATGGAATAACAGGCAGGTTTGACATTGGAGTACAAAATGAAGCAGGGAAAGGCTAACAGAGTTTTGTGAAGAGAACACACTGGTTCCACACATGGACATCACCAGATGGTCAATACTGATATCAACAGGATTATATTCATTGCAGTTGAAGATAGAGAAACTCTATTCAGTCTAGTTCAGTTTAGTTGCTCAGTCATGTCCGACTCTTTGTGACTCCATGGACTGCAGCACACCAGGCCTCACTGTCAATCACCAACTCCCAGAGTTTACCCAAACTCTGGTCCGTTGAGTCGGTGATGCCATCCAACCATCTCATGTGTCCACTTCTCCTTGTGCCTTCAGTCTTTCCCAGCATCAGTGTCTTTTAAAATGAGTCAGCTCTTCACATAAGGTGGTCAAAGTATTGGAGTTTCAATTGCAACATCAGTCCCTCCAATGAATACCCAGGACTGATCTCCTTCAGAATGGACTGGTTGGATCTCCTTGCAGTCCAAGGGACTCTCAAGAGTCTTCTCCAACACCACAGTTCAAAAGCATCAATTCTTTGGCACTCAGCTTTCTTTATAGTCCAACTCTCACATCCATACATGACTACTGGGAAAACCATAGCCTCGACTAGATGGACCTTGGTTGGTAAAGTAATGTCTCTGCTTTTTTAATATGCTGTCAAGGTTGGTCATAACTTTCCTTCCAGGGAGTAAGTGTCTTTTAATTTTATGGCTGCAGTCACCATCTGCAGTGATTTTGGAGCCCCAAAATATAAAGTCAGCCACTGTTTCCATTGTTTCCCCATCTATTTGCATGAAGTGATGGGACTGGATACCATGATCTTCGTTTTCTGAATGTTGAGCTTTAAGCCAACTTTTTCACTCTCCTCTTTCACTTTCATCAAGAGGCTCTTTTAGTTCTTCTTCACTTTCTGCCATAAGGGTGGTGTCGTCTGCATATCTGAGGTTATTAATATTTCTCCCAGCCATCTTGATTCCAACTTGTGCTTCATCCAGCCCAGCGTTTCTCATGATGTACTCTACATGTAAGTTAAATAAGCAGGGTGACAATATAAGCCTTGACATACTCCTTTTCCTATTTGGAACCAGTCTTCCTATTTGAAAGCTCTATACATTCAGCAAAAACAAGACCGGGAGCTGACTGTGGCTCGGATCATGAACTCCCTATTGCAAAATTCAGACTTAAATTGAAGAAAGTAGAAAAACCACCAGACCATTCAGGTATGACCTAAATAAAATCCCTTACAATTATACAGAGGAAGAGACAAGTAGATTCAAGGGATTAGATCTCTAACAGACAGAGTGCCTGAAGTTCTATGGATGGAGGTTCATGACACTATGCAGGAAGCAGTGATCAAAAACATCCCAGAGAAAAAGAAATACAAAAAGGCAAAGTGGTTTTCTGAGGAGGCCCTATAAATAGCTGAGAAAATAAGAGAAGCTAAAGGCAAAGGAGAAAAGGAAAGATATATCCACCTAAATGCAAAGTTCCAAAGAATAGCAAGGAGAGATAAGAAAGCATTCAGTGATAAATGTGAAGAAATAGAGAAAAATAATAGAATTAGAAAGACTAGAGATCTCTTCCAGGAAATTAGAGATACCAGGGGAACATTTCATATAAAGATGGGCACAATAAAGGACAGAAATGGTACGGACCTAACAGAAGCAGAGAATATTAATAAGAGGTGGCAAGGATACAGAAGAACCATACAAAAAAAAAGATCTGAATGACCCAGATAACCACGATGGTGTGGTCATTCACCTAGAGCCAGACATCTTAGAGGGGGAAACCAAGTGGGCCTTTAGGAAGCATTACCATGAACAAAGCTATTGAAGGTGATGGAATTCCAGTTGAGCTATTTCAAATCCTAAAAGATGTTGCTGTGAAAGTGCTGCACTAAATACACCAGCAAGTTTGGAAAACTCAGCTATGGACACAGGGCTAGAAAAGTCAGTTTTCATTCCAGTCCCAAAGAACGGCAAGGCCAAACAATGTTCAAACTATCACACAAATTGCACTCATCTCACATGCTGGCAAAGTAATACTCAAAATTCTCCAAGTCAGGCTTCAACAGTACATGAACCAAGAACTTCCAGATGTTCAAGCTGGATTTAGAAAAGGCAGAGGAACCAGAGACCAAATTGCCAACATCCTTTGGATCATAGAAAAAGCAAGAGATTTCATTAAAAAAAACATCTGCTTCATTGACCATGCTAAAGCCTTTGACAGTGTGGATCACAACAAATTGTGGGAAATTCTTCAAGAGATGGGAATACCAGACCACCTAACCTGCCTGCTGAGAAATCTGTATGCAAGTAAAAAAGCAACAGTTAGAACCTGATATGGAACAATGGACTGGTTCCGAATTGGGAAATGATTGCTTCAAGGCTGTATATTGTCACTCTACTTATTCAACTTCTATGCAGAGTACATCATGTGAAATGCCAGGCTGGATGAAGCACAAGTGGGAATCAGGATTGCAGGGAAAAATATCAATAACTTCAGATATGCACATAGTACCACCCTATGGCAGAAAGTGAAGAGGAACTAAAGAGCCTGTTGATGAAAATGAAAGAGGAGATTGAAAAAACTGACTTAAAACTCAGCAATCAAAAAATTAAGATTATGGTGTCTTGTTCCACCACTTGATGGCAAATAGATGGGGAAATAGTGGAAGCATTGACAAACTATTTTCTTGGGCTCCAAAATCACTGCAGATGGTGACTGCAGCCATGAAATTAAAAGACGCTTGTTTCTTGGAAGGAAAGCTGTGACAAAACTAGACAGCATACTAAAAAGCTTAGACATTACTTTGCTGACAAAGATCCATATAGTTAAGTCTATGATTTTTCCAATAGTCATGTATGGATGTAAAAGTTGGACCATAAAGGAAGCTGTACCTGATGAATGAATGCTTTTAAACTGTGATGTTTGAGAAGACTCTTGAGAGTCCGCTGGACTGAAAAGAGATCAAACCAGTCATTCCTAAAGGAAATCAGTCCTGAATAGTCATTGGAAGGACTGACACTGAAGCTGAAGCTTCAATACTTTGTCCATCTGATGCAAAGAGCTGACTCATTTGAAAAGACCCTGTTGCTGGAAAAGATTGAACATAGGAGGAGAAGGGGATGATAGAGGATGTAATGGTGAATGGCATCAACAACTCGATGGACATAAATTTGAGTGAGCTCCGGGAGCTGAGGATGGACTGGAAGCCTGGTGTGTTGCAGTTCATGTGGCTGCAAAGAGTCAGACACATTGAGCAACTGAACTGAACCAAATGGGGTATGAAGTAAAGTGATGTCTGCAATGCTTGTCTGCACCCTTAACCCCTTTGTCCATCATGAGTCTGCATCATGTTCAAAGTAGCAAATCATCTCCAGTAATGTGAGGGAGATTGGAGAAAAAAGATAGAAGAAAGCAGGGTCCATGAGTAACTGAGGATATTCATCACACCACTCCATTATGGAGAAAAAGAAAACTCTATATCCATTAAAAATATTATAGGATTCTATGGCATAAAGCTGAAATGCAACCTTAACTAATGCACTCATATTTAGAAGTGAGATAGGAAAATTTTGCTAAGGCAGCATTGTTAAGGGCAAACTAGAGAAAAGAAATTTTTAAAATAAGTTGGGCTATAAGAAAACACTGGGACAATATAAACATGTTTTAACACTGGCCCAGACATTGCTGTTTTGATGGAAAGAGAAACTTCAACACTTTGTCAAGATGAAACCAATAGGATTTGCTGACATGAGAAAAAAGGAAAATTAATGAAGAGTTCAAGATCTTGAAATCAGTGATTGGGTGAGTGATGATACCATTAAACAAAACAGGAAGCATGAAGATGGATCAGGACTACCGGGGGGACGATGATGACTTTAGTTTTTGTTGAGTTAGATTGAATTGCTGTGAAAGATTTTAACTTGGTTGCCCCATGTAAGGAGAAGATTGAGTCTGTTCAGCAAGTGAAACAGATTCTTTATGAGCATAATATCTTTTCTCTTAAATTTTCCTAAACCATTAGAGAAAGTTATGCGTGTGAAATAAAAAGTCATAATGCAGCATTTAGGGTTTACACTTGTAATGGATGGTGGTTTTCTGTTTTGTTTTCATTTACCACATACAGAGGATATCTTTGTGTAGTCAAATGATACTTTGGTTTTTGTATATTTCCTAGCTTAACCATTATAAACAAAATATATTGACTTGGCACTCTTTCATATAGTGTCATTCAGAGATGACTATAATCCTTTATATCTCATACTCTTCTACTTATCTATTAGAATATAAAAAAAATATATAGGTTAGACATAAATTTCATGTTCTTCCTTCTCGATTCTTATGTTTGACATTATTAAGGAAATTCTTTCTTAAAATGTTAAAATCCAGATTAATTTCCATCAAAAATCATAAAAACTTTTTACTGAAATTAATTTATATTTTGAAACCTCCTAAAGATTTTGGTATATTTATAAATTTGAACATTTTTCTGCTTAAATGCCAGAATCAAGCATCTATGTTCATTATTTAATTCCCCTTCTTTTATTTTTTTAATCTCTGTTGTTCCTGTTTTGTGATTTTTACCCCAGGTGCAAACAAATACATGTGGATCCAGCCAAGTCTTTGCGTGATTGATCTCTTGATTTCCTGACAGCTCACAATGTATCTAGTAATTATGCTGTTCAGACATGGAGATTGCATTATCTCAAATTGCCTGGAATGATAACAATTTATCAAACTTGCTGCAAGAAGTTCATCTTCACCTTAAAGTGATCACTTTTCTCCCTGTTAAGTTGCTTGATCTAATAGAATGAGTCCAAAGGGCCTTCATTTACTTCTTTTCCTACTCCTCATTTTTATTCTCTTTGGTCATTAAGCAGCTGAAAGAAGACATCAATGTTTTCTGCCTGCATTGTTTATCTTACTCTCTGTCAGTGCCACAGAGATTCAGATTTTATAATCTGATACCAAAGCACAAGTTAAGTTACAAGATTTCAGAGTACCTCAGTGAAACTTAAACCTGTTCTATACCATTGAGTTTTCCAAGACATACTTAACTATAAAAGCAATGTTGTAAAAATAAAAACACTATCAATCAGAGAACTTAGTTTTCAAGCCTATATTATCCTGAGTCTTTAATAATGAGACCAACATTATATATCTAGCAGATCTAGGAAAAGAAAGAAAAGCAAAATAACAAATTATTACCATGAACAGATTCTTGCTTCTCCATTGTAATTGACTTTACTTCTTATCTTAGTGCCAGTATAATTGACAGGGGCGATATGCACAAATAACTTCACATGGCATATTGGGACACTGAGAGACAGAAAAGAAATGACCAAGGCTTAGAAATAAACATCATGATCTTGAAAGACAGGTTACAGTTTGTCATGAACCTCCTTTGTCACATGACAAATGATCTGGAGTTTGGTTCTCTAAAGCAGAGTGTAAATGGTTAATTTTACATGTCAACTTGAGTGAGCTAAGAGATGCTCAGATAGCTGGTAAAACATTATTTCTAAGTGTGTCTGCGAGGGTATTTCCAGAGGACATTAGCATTTAAATCAGTAGACTAAGTCAAGATCACCTTTGACTAGCACAGTGGACATATGTTGATCTGTTGAGGGTCTGAATTGAACAAAAATGCAGAGTGAGGAAGCACTGGCTCTTTTTACTTGAGCAAGGGCATCCATCGTCTCCTGCCCTCAGACAACAACATTCCTGGGGGTCTTTATCATTGGACCAGGACTTACACTACTGGCCCTCCCCAAATTTTAAGACCAGACCTTATTTATACTGAGATGATCCTTTGGTCCTTAGGCTGCTGGACTGGGACTGAAATACACCACTGACTCACCTGATTTTTTGGCTTGCAGACTGACTCTGGAGCTCAGCTTCCATAGGCACAGGAGCCAATTCTCGTAATAGATCCCCTCTTTCATATCTACATATAGGCATTTATTTTGGACTAGGCATATAGTCCATTTCATTAGACTTCACAATACTGCTTTTTTTTTTTACAAACTGAAGGTTTGTGGAAACCATACACATCTATCAGCACCATTTTTCCATTAGCATCTGCACACATGAAGTGTGGCCATGTCCCATTTTGGTAACTTAGATATTTCAAATGTTTTCGTTATTATTGTATTTGTTACAGTGATCTGTGATTAGTGATCTTTGAAGTTACAATTGTAGTTTTTTTTTTTACATGTTTTATTGTATGTACTTTTTCATACATAATGTTGTTGCACACTTAATAGATGACAGTTCAGTGTAAACATTACTTTTACATGCCCTAGAAACTAAGAAACAAATTGTGTAACTTGCTTTATTGCAATATTTACTTTATTTTGGTGATCAGGAACTGGACTCACGATGTCTCTGAGGTGTGCCGGTATATATCTGATCAGTTCTGCTTCTCTAGGGAACCCTGAGTCAAACAAACACAGGGCTTTTCAAGCCTATCTTAATACAGCTGCCTTATGGGAACTCAGGGCTTCCCAGGTGGCGCTAGTGGTAAGCAATCTGCCGGCCAATACAGGAGATGCAAGAATTGCAGGTGCTTTCCAACATCAAAAATTGGTGAAAGGGAGATGAAGGCGGCAAAGAATATTGATGAAGGATATATGATATTAGAGGGAAAACTGGGACGTGTGTTATCAGAAGAAAGAACGGAAAACTGCAAATCTGCTGAGGAGGGAGACTTGAATGTGGGTGGAGCCAGTGCACACAGGACTGACCTTTCATGTTTCAAACTGCGTATTGCTAATGCTTATTTTATAATTATGCAAATTCACTGCTTTCATTTAAAATTACTTTTAAAAATTTACTTTTCAAATATTGTTGAAATATATATTGCTTTTCTTCCTGTTTTCTATCATGAAACTTGAAATTCCAGATAAAAGAATATCATCAATGTTGCTTAAAGCATCCATAAGAAAATATGATACTTTTCATGTTAGATACTTGCAGATTTGGCTTACAGTCTATTGTGACTATTTATACACATATATTAAACACCATTATGTCTAAAATAGTCTCCTCATAGCACCATTTTTCTTCCATTATGATAAAGATCACTATACTAAATGACTTTTTTCTCTATGTACTTTTCCTTGGTGTTAGTCTTTAGTCTTGGTTCCAATTTCTTGGCCTTCCACTGCATTGTTGTTGTTTTCTTTACTCTTATATTCCCCAAGAGATGTCAACAAGTGATGTGGTCCTACCAAGTAAACTGAACAGAAAGACCAAGCAAAATAAAACACAAAGTAACCAGCTGCTGTCATCACATCTCTATTCTGTCCACTTTCGAGGCTCATGCTGCCATATCTATTACAGAAAAAGTTACTTGAAAACTTCCCCAACTGCTGTAGAGTAGGACAAGCACTGTATTCCATCAAAAAAAAGGTAGTGGAGTTTTACACAGCACAAAATATTGCTAGAGTCCATATGAGTCAATAGTTGAAGTACATAACCAATTAAAGTATAAAACAGATCACAGTATAGTTAGCTCCATAACCTCAGGAACACAGAATTGATTGAACTGAAATTAAACATGCCTAATTTTCTAGTTGTCTTTCTGAAGAAGTTTTAAACCCAGACCACCTCAGGGGTTCTAGCAGGCAATCAGGTGAAGAAAGACTCCCCTCGGCGCCATTCAGTGTCACTGGTCTTTTACACTCTGGCAGTTGGACTTGGGAACATGCTGCTCCACAGCAGGTGGGAGTTTTAATGCTCAGTCAGCTTGTGACAGTAGATAGACCAGCAAAAGCAGCCCCTCTGAGGTTTATTTAATGTGAGACAAGCTGTGGTTGTAAGACCTGTAATTGTTGTAGGTGAGGGAGATAAAAGTCAGTTTATAGAGTTAATCAAAATGAATCTGAACAGTGGGCTGAAGCACTCATATGGAAATGTATTTACACTTTTGCTATTTTGTTTGTGTTTAAACTTTACATATAATCTTACTCTATCACACATGCCCTTTTATCTATCATTCTGCCTTCAAAGAATACAGAATGTTATATCATCAGTCATCAAAATAGACTAGGAAGACACAAAAAGTTATTGCCATTCTCCTTTTGCAGATAAAAAAGAAAATTGAAGGGAAGGCGAAGTGATTTTTCTCCCTAGATCACTGCAAGAAGTGACTGACAAAACCAAGGGTTCTAAGGTCTCTTGAGACCCATATCCACAAATATGAGCTGGAACTGTGGAATAATAACATGAACAGAATTCAAAAAAGCTGTCAATGAAGCCCAAATTTCTCTTGCTCCTCTGCCAGGAACAAAGAGGAGGGAAAAAAAAAAAAGGCAGACACTATTTGTCAAAATGTGCCTTTTTGCGTTCATTCTAATGATTTTTGAAATAGCAAAAAATTAGGAAAAAGTTCACATTTGTTTATAGTTCTTCATAATCATATTTTAAGTACTTATTATCAAATAACTTACTATCAAATAAACTATTGCCCCCTACAAACCTCCATTCTAATTCTTCTTTAATTCACTACACTGAAACTCATAATCCTATAATTTAATAATATTTTTCTGATTATGATAACCTCAGGGAAATTTTACTATACTGAAAAATGTAGAAAAGCTCAATATGTGAACCTAAATTTTATAAACAGATATTGTTATCTTTGAATTAAACTGACTATTTTATGTGTATTTTCTTTCAAAACAAAATTAGTGAACACCTGGTTTCATGTGAGAGAGGAAGAGCTGAAATGACTGTTGTTCCCATCCTTACAAGAAAAATCTACTGGGAAAATCACAAATTATCTCTTTTTGAAGCCACAGGTGAAGTGATATCGACAACTAACCCTAAATCTGGAGAGAGAGAGACGTTTGTTGGGAGAAACAAAATGCCAAGATTTGCTTTCTTGCTGCTGCTGCTAAGTCACTTCAGTCGTGTCCGACTGTAACTGCAGCCCACCAGGCTCCTCTGTCCATTGGATTCTCCAGGCAAGAACACTGGAGTGGGTAGCCATTGCCTTCTGCACTGCTTACTTGAGGCAACACACCAACCGTGTAAGCCAGTAAAATGATTAAGCTAGAAACGTTTAAAAATTGCTAAAGGCCAAAGTGTTGGATAGTGAAATAGTGTGAAAACTCCAAGGTCTGCAGGCTTATGAGAGTTGTAACCTCTTGCAGGTTTACCTCTGCAAGATTACCGCAGAGAAGATGAGGATAAGTTATTTAGTCACAAAGAGTACAATTTAATCAAATCATGGATCTCCATAAAGAGATGATGAACTTCAGAAATGAAGTTAATGAAAATAAAATATTCCAATTTTAATAGCTCTAAAAGAAAAGTAACTTTGGAGCAAAAGTTAGAACAACATATTATATTTACAGCATGAGAAAAAGTGAAAGGTTTGATTAAAACAGCACAAAAGCTGGGAGGAATTAATAGGGAATATAAAACATTTTCTACTATAAATCAAGCCACATAATATTAAATGTAGATTCAGATTATTTCAGAATGTATGTTGCAACCCAAGATAATCATTAAAATTTGGGGGAAAAGGAGATGGATATATCATCAGGGTTAAAGACAGTCATAACCTGCTGCTCAGTTAGAATTTTAAAACACATGAGATAAAAATAATAGATATAAAAGGAGAAAATAATCCACAATCATAATTGGAGACTTCAACACTCCTCTCACAGTAACTGAGTTACCAATTAGGTAGAAAATTAGTTCAGCTATAGATGACCTGCAAAAGACAACTGACCAACTTATTCTAATTGACATTTGTATAACAATCCACCCAACAGAGTATACATTCTTGAGTCCACATGAAACATTCAGAAAGAAAGACCATGATTCACACTTGACCAGTTTAAAATAACATATATTATACACTATATGGTCCTAAAATATAATATAAGGAAACCTGAAAGCGATAATAGAAAGAAATTCTAAAATTATCCCTCTAAATAACCCATAGACTGAAAAGGGAATCTAGAGGAAATTTTTATAATATTTTGAAGTAAGAAAATAATAAAATACAACATATCATAATTTATGAGGTGCAGGTATAACACTGATTAGAAGAAAATTTATAGCATTAAATTCTTATATTAAAAAAACTAAAATCTGTAACAAAAATTGCTTCTATCATTGAGCAACTTGAGAAAGAAAAGCACATTAAAAGCAAGCAAAAGTAAGAAATAATGAAGTTTAGAACAGAAATAAGTGAAATTTAAAACAGAAAAATAGGAGAAATCAATGAAACAAAAGCTATTTCATTGAAAAGGCCAATAATATTGATTAATTTTTAGCCAGACTGGATCCTGAATAGAGATACAGTTGACTATATTTATTGCTGAGAAACTGATTTTTTCCAAGAGAAGGAACAAAACAAAAACATTCTTACTTATGACTCATATTAAACTTGACAAATTTAGAGCTGCTGCTGTTGCTGCTGCTAAGTCGCTTCGGTCGTGTCCAACTCTGTGCGACCCCAGAGATGGCAGCCCACCAGGCTCCTCCATCCCTGGGATTCTCCAGGCAAGAACACTAGAGTGGGTTGCCATTTCCTTCTCCAATGCATGAAAGTGAAAAGTGAAAGAGAAGTCGCTCAGTCATGTCCGACTCTTAGCGACCCCATGGACTGCAGCTTACCAAGCTCCCCCGTCCATGGGATTTGCCAGGCAAGAGTACTGGAGTGGGTTGCATTGCCTTCTCCGAATTTAGACCTAGCCAGTGCAAAAGGAAAGAAAACACAACAAAGATGGGTTGAAAAGAAAAGAGTAAAATAAAATTTAATTTTAACAAATATAAAGATAATTGCTAGAATTAACAAGTGAGTTGAAAAAGATTATAAGATTCAATATCAATATACAAATATCAATCATAGTCCTATATGCCACTGGAATACAATCAGAATTTGAAGTAAAAAGATTCAGTTCATACAAAAATCTGCACATGAATGCCAATAGCAGCTCCATTCATAATTGCCAAAACTTGGAAGCAGCCAACATGCTCTTCAGGAGGTGAATGGATAAACAAATAATGGTATACCTATAGAATAGAATACTATTTAACACTGAAAAGAAATAAGCTTTCAAGTTGAAAAGATATGGAAAGTACATTGCTAAGTGAAAAAAGACAATCTGCAAAAGCTTCGTACTATATGATCCTAAGTATATGACCTTCTGGAAAAAGCAAAACTATGGTGATAAAATCAATGGTTGCCAGAAGTTCAGAGGTAGGCTGAGATGGAATAGGCAGAGCGCAGAGGAAACTATAACGTACGATATAAAAATTGTGAACATATGTCATTATACGTTTGTCAAAACCTATGGAATATACAATATCAAGAATAAACCCAAATGTAAACCACAGGCTTTGACTGATAATAATATGCCAATGTTGGTTCACTGACTGTAATAAATGTGTCACCGTGGTGCAGGATGGTAATAGTGGAGGAGGCTTTGTGTTTGTGAAGGCAGAGGGTAATGTGAATTCTGTGTCCTTGCTGCTTACTTTTGCTGATAACCTTAAGTGCTATAAAAAAACAGTGTCTATTAACAGGCACACACTCATACAAACAGCAACAACAATGCATTTAAATAACACTACAAAAACAGAATATAAATACTTAGGTATAAATGCACCAAAATATATCCAGAATCTGTATGTTATTTACTATAAAATACTAATGCAAGAAATTAGTAAAACCTAATGGATTGGACAATACTATTAAAATGTCTACTCACTGCAATTGTATTACTTATAGATACTATGCAACCCAAACCCTGGCGAACTCTCATAGATATCGGATTTTGTAACAAGCTGTTTCTACAACCAAAATGAGATGACAAAGGAGTTAGAGTGGCCAAAATTATTCTTGAAACACATACACACACATACAAATTTGGAGGGCTCACACCTTGATTTCAAGACTTACTATAAAGTTATAATAATTAAGATTGCTGTTCTGACTAAAGGATAGTCTCATAGCTGATAGGAATAGTCCAGAGAGTGCAAAAAGAGACTACATATAGGGTGATAATTTTAAAAATTTCAATGAAAATTCAGTGGAGAATGGATAGTCTTGTCAATAAGGGTACCAGAAAAATTAGACATCCATATGGGAAAATCAAAAATTATTTGAATAGGTATCTCAAATTTTACATGAGAATTATAATAAATGGCATACTTAAGTCCGTAGAGTCTCAAAGAGTCAGACACACCTGAGCGACTGAACTGAACTAACTCAGACAGATCATTGTTCTAGATTTACACAGTAAAACTATAAAACTTTAGAAGAATATACTGAAGAAAATCTTCACAAATGGGAGTCTTGCCACATATTTTTATATATAACATTAAAATGATTATTTGTGGAAGAGAAAATGATACATTGGACTTTATCAGAAATTTTTAAAAGAAACTTTATCCTTTAAAAAACAACATTAAGGGAAAGAAAATGCAAACCACAAAGATTTGAGTATCTGGTAAAAAACTTATATCTAAGATATATAAAGAACACTGAAAACAAAATGCAACAACCTAATTAAAAAATGAGCAGAGAACTATCTGAACAGATGCTTCACCAAAGAAAATATTCAAGTGAGAAGCATGAGAAGACATACTAAATGATATTATTCTTAAGAGAAATAGAAGCTAACCTACAAAGATAGGTCCCCTACCTACCTATTAAAATGGCAAAGAAAAAAAAAATGTAAAAAGATATAGCATGAATTCCTGACAGTGTGAAGAGCAAGAGGAACCCCCATCCATTTTTAGTGAAAATTAAATTTTTAGTCTGGAGTACAGCTTGATTTTTCTCATAACACAGACTTACCACATGACCTAGAACTCCTACTTTTTCTTATTTACTCAACTTGAAAATATATTCATACCAAAATCCATATTATAATGTGTATAGCAATGTTTTTCAAAATTGCCTAAAACTAAGAGGAACAATGATGTGCAGTCTCATGTCCAATATGTCAATAGAAAAACTATGGTAAGGCATACAATCTACTTCTAAGGCTGCATGAATCTATGGGTTTAACTGACTGTGGACTGAAAAGATTTTTTTTTTTAATTCCAGAAATTTCCAAAAAGTAAAACTTGGATTTTCTGTATGTCAGAAACTATTTACATAGCATTTACATTGTATTAGGCACTGTAAGTATTCTAGAGATGAATTAAAGTATATGAGGGTAGATAGGTAGATTATATGCAAATATTATTTTATTTTATGTATGAGACAAGCACTTGTGTATTTTGGTACCAATCCATGGTCCTGAAACCAGTGCCCTGCTAGGATACTGAGGGACAACTCTAATTAAAATTAAAGGAACTACTGATTCACACAGCTCATGAATGAATATATTTAGCTATATGAAAGGAGCCAGAACCCCAAGGCTGTGTTTTATATGATGCCATTTATATGGAATTTTCGAAAAAGCAAAACTATTGCTGTGAAAGAGACTATAATTAAGATGGTAGGAAGTTTAAGAAGCATTTATTAAAAAGAAGCTACACAATGGGACTTTTTAGGGTGACGGAAACATTTGTGTGGCACTGAACACATGACTGCATGCATGCATGCATTTTCAAAACCCATATAATTTTATGCCACAAAGACTGAATATAATAGTCAATTAAAAATCAACCAGAATATTAGGGGAGCTCATAATGCATGCAGATGGTGACAAATTAATATATTTCCTTAAAAATGCATGATGTGATCTCACTAGAGGTGGGGGGAAAGGAACTGACAGAAGTAACTTGGGAAGCAGTGTTTTAACTGGAATTTTTAAAGGCTAAAGACAAGAGAAATACTACATGAACACTGCACTCTAGTTGGCACATCTATTCCTCACTGGATTATGGCTCGGTCATGCTGAAAGATCACGATGTGTGTACTGTGGTGGTTGTGTTAATCGCTCCACTGTGCCTGACTCTTTAAGACCCTGTGGATTGTAGCCCGCCAGGCTCCTCTGTCCATGGGATTCTCCAGGCAAGAATACTGGAGTGGGTTGCCATTTTATTCCCCAGAGGATCTTCCCGACCCAGAGAATCTTCCCGACCCAGAGATCGAACCCGGGTCTCCTGCACTGTAGGCAGATTCTTTACCGTCTGAGCCATCAGGGAAGCCCATAGGTGTACTAGGGTTGAATAAATAAATGAATTTAACATAAATGATTGAAGCCAGGAAGTTTACTTCCAGAGATAAAGGTTACAAATAAGCAAGAGGGGAAGGTCTATATATAATGAAACCTTTTGAAATTATGTTTCTGTTCCCTTATAACTTGCTTTATTCTTCATCACTATACTTCATCACTATCACTTTCCATGCTATTAAATATTCTACAAACTATTTTTTGAAGCACAGAAATAGCTATCATATGAAGTTAACATAGCAATTAAACAATTTCTGTGTTAAAATATACATATTTCTATTCTTTGCTCATAAATAATTTTTTGGTGATACTATTGTATAGATACTATTGTATCTCTACAAAATACAGTATGAGGCCGCTTTGTAGTTTCTTGGAATCTTATATCCTAAAGACCAAGAGGAAAACAAACAAACCAAAAAAAAACAAGCTTAAATATTTATTAAGATTCTGGTACTTAACTTCAGCAAGCTAACAAAGGAACCCACAGTAAATACTGGCAGCAAAAACCTGAATAAAGCAATTAGGTGCCTGAAGTAAATGAGAAGATTCTAAAAACAGAAGCTTCATAGTCATACAGTAAGCAAGCACATTCTCTGAGTTTCTCTAGATAATGACTGATTGAAAAGAATAAACACTGAAGAGAGGCAAAAATATGCAAGGCAGAGTTTCTGTGTCCATTGCATGTGCATCATGCATCGGCAAAAATAAGCCATAATAAAAAGCTAGATCATAGGGAAACTGATAAATGTAAAGAAAATTAATACCGAGTGAGCTGAGAATGCACCCCTGAAGATATCCACAGGGGCTTCCCTGGCGGCTCAGTGGTAAAGTATCTGCCTGCACCCCAGGAGACTCGGGTTCAATCCTTGGGTTGGGAAGATCCCCTGGAGAAGGAAATGGGTACCCACTATGGTATCCTTGCGTGGAGAATCCCATGGACAGAAGAGCCTGGCAGATATCCATGTCTTAATCCCTGGAACCTGTGAATGTTACCTTACTTTGCTTTTTTTCCTTAAGGCTGGGGGTCGGGGGAGTAGTCTTTGCAGATGTGATTAATTTAAGAATACTGAGATAGGAGTTTTTCCCAGATTACCTAGGTGAGCCCTAATTGCCATTACACATATACTTATAAGAGGAGAGCAGGAGGAGATGTGAAACATTGAGAAGGCAATGTGAAGTTGGAGCAGAGAGATTCAAAGAGTGGACTGATGCAGCCATAAAACACCATATTCTGTAGCCACCAGAAGCTGGGAAAGGTAAGGATGAGATTCTTCCCTAGAGCTGCTGTAAAGAGCATGGCCCTGCTGACACTCTCATTTCATCACAGTGATAAAATTTCAAACTTTTGCCCACTAGAACTATAAGAGAATAAATTTCTGCTGTTTTAAGCCACCACGTTTGTGGCCATCTGTATCAGCAGCTATAGGAAACTAATACAGTAACATATACTAAAGAGAGTTTGAATATATTTTAAAGCATTATTAATTAGAATGAACATTACAATCTGCTTTATCAAAAAGTCAATTTTCAGATCTAAGCATCAGCATTTTTAAAGATCCAATTCATTGAATAAATAAATCAATAAATGGAAACGTTAAAAGCAAACAGAAATCAATAGTAAAGATAGAATTAGGTGATTATGAATTATTAAAGCAATCATTATAACCTTTAAATTGCCAAATTTGAAAATGTCAGAATTTGATAGAAACTCTGCAAGGAGATCCAACCAGTCCATCCTAAAGGAGATCAGTCCTGGGTGTTCATTGGAAGGACTGATGCTGAAGCTGAAACTCCAATAGTTTGGCCACCTGATGAGAAGAGTTGATTTATTGAAAAAGACCCTGTAGCTGGGAGGGATTGGGGGCAGGAGGAGAAGGGGACGACAGAGGATGAGACGGCTGGATGGTATCACTGACTCGATGAAGATGAGTCTGGGTAAGTTCCAGGTGTTGGTGATGGACAGGGAGGCCTAGCGTGCTGCAATTCATGGGGTCGCAAAGGGTCGGACACAACTGAGCGACTGAACTGAAACTGAACTGGAGAAAATGGCATATTTTCTCTCTACAATAAATCCAAATGTAAACAGTAGGTTTAGAAACAACCAAGATTGTTTCAAAGACAGCAGAAGAGTATGGCTGAGTCCCTTTGTTAGCCACCTGAGACTATCTTAACACCGTCGATGGCTATGTACGCATGCTCAGTTGCTTCAGTCGTGTCCGACTCTTTGCAGCGCTATGAACTGCAGCCCCCCTAGGCTCCTCTGTCCATGGGATTCTCCAGGCAAGAATACTGGAGTGTGCAGCCATTCCCTTCTCCAGGGGATCTTCCCGACCCAGGGATGGATCCTTTGTCTTCCGCATCTTATGCGTTGCAGGCAGATTTGTTCCCCACTGAGTCACGTGGGAAGCCCTGATCGACTATACTCCAATATAAGATTAAAAGTTTTAAAGAAAAACTAGCAGAAGTTAAATGTGGCTATTAATGATACCCTCCCCCCAATACACACACACACTCAACTTAATCTGATCAAAAGATAGACTTTCATAGATAGCTTGACACCCAGAAGTAATCTGTACCCTTCAGAAAATATATCACTCAGGTTGTAGATGACATTCACCTAACTTTGAATTTTGAAAATAATACTACTCTCTGCCATAATGTATCTGTGTTTTAAAGATATACAAATAAATGAATACTTATTCAGTTATTGACGGCATTATTTCAATTCTGTTGCTTTTAGTACTATCTAAGAGACTGAACCTAGGAAGTTAATCACTAATTCAAAAATAAGTGGTAAAGTTTTACCATTTAAAACTTTATATATTTTATTTCAAAAGCGTATTTTTCATTAAGAGTACACTTTTACTGCCTGGTAGCACAAAAACAGAACTGAGCCATTAGTTGCAATATCAGCTTAGATGGAGATTTGGAAAAGCAGCTGGTTGAAATAAAATGTATGCAGAGTAAACACTGTGAAGAAAATCAATATTTTTTTTTCCAGAGAAGGAAATGTCTCTTGTCATGTCTGTTTACATTTCATTGCATTACATTATATGACTTGAAATGACTCTTAATTTATATAAAAATGAGACATTTTAGAAAACAAACACAAAGCATAATATTCAAGAAACACATTTTCCTCAGATTGTTCTTCTTTGAGAAATAAATGGAAAAACACAGATTTGTATCATTCCAGTGATCCAAACTGCATATTGTGAAATACATCCACAAATAGGTATTTAAAGGATACTATATAGTGAGAGTAATGTTAAAAAAGTTTTAGATATTGCTAATATATCCTAAGTAGTTTTCCTTATAAAGTGATATGCTTTCTTTAAAGAAATACATTTTAACTCAATGCAAAAATTATATTTGCCTACTTTTAAATTAATGATCAGAATCTGTTGATAAATTTGTGATAGGTTCAAGAAAAGAAGAGAGTAAGCATTAGTATTCTTTATATATGTATGTATTTTTATTCTTATCTTATTGAAGTATATAGTTAATTTATAATATGATACTAATTTCAGGTGTACAGCATAGTGACTCAATATTTTTACAAATTATGCTTCATTTAAAGTAATTGTAAGAAAATTTAATTCCCTGTGCTACAAAGCATATCCTTGTTGCTTATCTATTTTACACATGGTAGTTTCTATCTCTTAATCTCATACCCCTAATTTGCCCCTCCTCCCTGTCCCCTCCCCACTGGTAAACACTAGTTTGTTTTCTGTATGCGAGTCTGTTTTTGTTTTGTATATATATTCATTTGTATTACTTTTTTAGGCTCTGCACATAATACCGTACAATATTTGTCTTTCTCTGACTTATTTTACTAAACGTAATATTCTCTAGGTCCACCCAAGTTTCTGCAAAAGGGAGAATTTCATTTTTTAATAAAGTAATATTTCATCGTATATACAAACCATGTATTTATTCATTTTTCTGTTGATGGGCATTTGGGTTGCTTTCCTATCTTTGCTATTGTAAATAGCTATTAAGATGCATATATCTCTTTGAATCAGTGTTTTCATTTTCCAGGTACATCCCCAAAAGTGGAATTGCTGGATCATATGATAGTTCTATTTTCAGCTTTTTTAGGGAAACTCCATACTTGTGTACCACTTTACATTCCCACCAAAAAGGTACAAGGGTTTCCTTTTCTCCATATCCTCCCCAACACTTGATATTTGTAGATTTTTTTGATGATAGACATTCTGACATGTGTGAGGTAATATTTCTTTTTTTTTTTGTATTTCTCTAATGATAAGCAAGGTTGAGCATCTTTTCATGTGCCTTATAGTCACATATATGTATGTCTTCTATTTTTCTAAACTTTTAATTGTATTTAAAATATATACTGGAAAACCTGAATAGACATTTTTTCCAGAGAAGACTTTCAGTTTGTCTATAATCCAATCACTCTGCGTCTAGGAGTACCCATAGGGAAACTCATGAACGGCCTAATGTCCAAGTCCCTAAATGCAAGGATATTCCATGGCATGAGATGAATATGTTAATATAGTGAGATTAATAAATAAAATGAAGCAATGCTTACAAGGGATTATATCAAATAAAAATTAGAAAGTTTTATATTTATCAATGAAGCTGAATCTCTGACTTTTTATTTAGTAAAAAAAAAGAGGAGGGGAGAATAAAACCATCGATATAACAATTTAAAGCATGAAGTAAGCTATACATATAGTGTATGAATACAAATGTAGAATATTGGACTGAATAATTCACTGCAAGAATGTGATAGTGAAAGGAAAATGGGAGGTGATAAAATGGGAGTTCAAATGTACCTTTTTTTCATTATTTTCTACTGAAATCCAATTAAGTTAATCCAAATAAATATCAGCAAACATTGATTCCAGGGCGCAAGAGCATGTGTCTCATTTTCAATTATGTCCTTTTCACATTTTAAAATACTTGCTGGAAAATAAATTTTTAAAAATTCAAACAATGATACTCCCCAGTAAAAAACTTTTCCAAGAGTTGAGCAGTGAAATTATTTTTAAAACTTTTTTCCAATTTAGTTTTTATAGAAAGTAAACTAATTTAAATAATGTTAAGGTAAACCAAAGCTTCAAGTTAGAAAAAAATTTGAAAATGCCAATAAAATAAGCACAATTTAAGATAAATGTAAACTTAGCAAAATTGTTTCAAGAATAATTAAAAACTTGCATACACTAAAAATGACTAAAGAAATGGAGAAGATTATCCGAAAACACCATTCTCTCCAATGGACCCATTCAGCCCCACCTTAATAACCTCCCTTTCTTAAAGTCTACTATATCATATAATATATCTTAGTCATGAGAGCGACATGTATCATAATAGTAATGAGGAGCAAGGTGTGGACACCAGAAGGTGAAAAATCTTGGGAGCCACTTTAAAATTCTTTCTATCATACCTACTAAATTATATTGAATACAAGGGAGAGAGTAACCTAGTCACAGGTTCTGCTTAGCATTTGATGATATTCTCCAAACATCATCTCGTACTATTAATTTAAAAATAGGAGAAAGGGCTTCCCTCACTGTTCAGTGGTTAAGAATCCGCCTTGCAATGTAGGGGACACTAGTTCGATCCCTGGTCTAGGAAAATCCCACAGGTCACAGAGCAACTAAGCTGGTTAGTTGCTCATATTCCTGAGGTGAGCTCATACTACTGAGTCTGTGCTCTAGAGTCTGGGAGCCACAACAAAAGAAGCCACTGCAATGAGAAGTCTGCACACTGTTACTAGAGAGGAGGCCCTGCTCGCCACAACGAGAGAAAGCCTGAGTGCAGAAATGAAGACCCATCATGGCCAAAAAATAAAATTAAAATTAAAAAATAAATCTTTAACAACAACAAAATAGGAGAAAAATACTACATTCTTAAGTTGATTAAAACTCATTTCCACAGAAGTAATTTTCATAATAAAAAAGAGAAATAGTTGTATGAATATGAGTAATAAAGATCAGTCTCATCACCTTTCATTGTCATTTACTAGAGAATATTTGAGAAACTCTAGCCAATACAGTCAGTAAAAACTTGAGCAGGAAAGAAAGACCTGTAGCTGACTATGGCTCAGATCGTGAGCTTCTTACTGCAAAATTCAGACTTAAACTGAAGAAAGTAGGGAAAACCACTAGGACATTCAGGTATGACCTAAATCAAATCCCTTGACTATTCAGTGGAAGTGACAAATAGATTTAAGGGATTAGATCTGATAAGCAGAGCACCTGAAGAACAATGGATGGAAGTTCATAACACTGTACAGGAGGGGGTGACCAAAACCATCCCAAAGCTGGCTTGAAACTCAACATTCAAAAAACTAAGACCATGGCATTCAGTCCCATCACTTCATGGCAAATAGATGGGGGGAAAATGGCAACAGTGTCATATTTTATTTTCTTGGGCTCCAAAATCACTGTGGATGGTGACTGTAGCCATAAAATTAAAAGACTCACTTACTTTGGAAGAAAAAGTATATAAATGTAGACACTGTGTTAAAAAACAGATGCACCACTTTGCCAACAAAGGTTTGCATAGTCAAAGCTATGTTTTTTTCCAGTAGTCGTGTACATATATGAGAACTGGACCGTAAAGAAACTGAGCACAGAAGAATTGATGCTTTTGAACTGTGGTGCTGGAGAAGACTCTTTAGAGTCCCTTGGACTGCAAGGAGATCAAACCAGTCAATCCTAAAGGAAATCAACCCTGAATATTCACAAGAAGGACTGAAGCTAAAGTTGAAGCTCTAATATTTTGACCACCTGATGCAAAGAGCTGACTCATTGGAAAATATCCTGATGCTGGGTAAGATTGAAGGTAGGAGGAGATGTGGATGAGGTTGGCTGAAATGGTTAGATGGCATCATCAGTTCAATGGACATGAGTTTGAGCAAACTCAGGAAGACAATAAAAGGCAGGGATGCCTGGCATGCGGCATCCACGGGGTCTCAAAATGTTGGATGTGACTTATCGATTGAACAACAACAACAACAGTGAGTGCAAATTCATGAAAAGGATATAATGATTATTAATATTTGAAGAAAGGAGA
Organism: Budorcas taxicolor; assembly: GCF_023091745.1. NCBI lineage: Eukaryota > Metazoa > Chordata > Mammalia > Artiodactyla > Bovidae > Budorcas > Budorcas taxicolor. The sequence goes on along the minus strand of NC_068929.1, from coordinate 47,120,372 downwards.
AAAATACAATTATATGTAATAGTGTAGCTTGCTCTCTGGAAAAGTGAGAAAATGAGCTAAAAATAGTAAGGTAACTTAGTAGCTTCAGCATTTGCAAACTTGTTACACAAAACCAAAGCTTTTTATATACAAACAATGGTTCATTTAAGAATATAAGGAAAGAGAATATCTTATTTATAGATACAGCAACATGAAAATAAGTTAGGAATAAGCTCTAAAATGAAGTTTCTATGAAAAACACAAAATTCACCTAAATAATAGAGAGCTAATGTAGATATAGCATTCAATGATATACAATTAGTATATCATTCCAAATTTTCTATAAAATTAAATCAATTAAATTCAAATATTAATAGAATTAGAGCATTGAGAGAGTTATAAAGTGATCTCACTGGATTAATATGAATGCTATGCTCTGCAAAACGTTTATTCAGGATGAATAACAAAGATATACTTTTTCCTGTTTACTAAAATGTATGAGTGTAACATGTAAAACAATAATGTTGTTGGTCAAGGATCAGAATGGAAAACATAAGAACATAAAATTAAGCTAATAAATGAATCTAGACTCGTATCTTAATTTCACCCACATGCTCACAAAAAAGAATAATAAAAACAATGGATTATATATCAGAAGGTAAAGTATAATACAGTAAGAACACATCTTTATAAATTTTTGTATTTAAGAACTTAGCTGTATTGTATCATTCAAATTTCTTTAATTGAAGAAAGGTCTAAAAGCTGTAAAAGAAAAGTGAGTTACTATGATCCAGAAATAATTCTGCTTTTAGGATTTAATATAACAATATAAGATACTTGGAAAACAAACTGTACAAGTCTTTTCTAATAGTTGTATTTGAAACATTTCTAGAAATGCAAGCTATTTACACAGAATTTATTATTTAATTATTCTATACCTATAAGTTTAGAAATAATGCAAACAATAAAAATCAAATTTAGAGAACTAAATCACTAGGAAAATATGAAAAACACATAAATTTTAAACATATGTTTTATGAAATAAATATGATTTTAGGTAAAATAAGTATGTAGCCAGATATGTATAGAAAAAAGTAATTTGAAATAATTTGGAAATAAAAAAATTAGATTCTTTGTAATATTTTTGTAGTCTCTAAATGTTTTACAATAAAAGCTTACTAGTTAAAACCTGAACATAAATACACAAGAAGTAGAATAATTAAAAAGTGGAGTGAAGAAATTCTATCATTAATCCAACTTGATTTCACAGTAATTACCACTCTTCACTCTTTAGGAAGTCAAGTGCTTAACACAACCTAGAAAGAAAGCTATGCAATTATCAAATAGTTATTTTTAAAAAGCTAAGTAAAACCCTCATTTCCTTCAATTGTGGTCACAACCTCTGTACTTCCCCTCCCCTGCTTTTTTTTTAGAAACCCAAGTAATAATTCTGATTATAGCCTTCTATGTTTTGCTTTTATGTATTTCTTAAGCATCTCTATTTTCCATTTGGTCCCTGATCTCTTTTTTTGGATGGGGGGGGGCTGGAAACTATTGTATAACATCTTCCCAGTGCATAATAATAATAAAATAATATTGCATCTTCATTTCCCTTTGTCCTTCATTTGAAATTCATTCCCACAATTTTAAATTTCTCAGTCTCCATCTCCCTATGCATTATCACATCTTTAAAAAAGGTAAAATATGAACAAAATCTGCTAAAATACAGATGATATGCCATTTAAAGAATACCAACAATAACTTTTAAATAATATTTCCTTCCTTTGATGAAAAAAAAAATAAAATACAATTTTATGTTTCTCCTAAAGGTCTCACATTGAAAACTCAAGCCCTTTCTATATATCAGAACGTCCTTGACTTATGATGGGGTTATGTCCCAATAAACCCATCATAAGTTGACAATATCATAAGTCAAAAACACACTTAAGACACCTAACCAGCCAAACATCACAGCTAAGCATAGTCTACCTTAAATGTGCTCAAAACAATACCATTAGCCTACAGGTGGGCAAACTTATCTAACAAAAAAACCCTGATTCATAATAGCATTGACTATCTCATGCATTTTATTGAATATTGTACTGAAAGTAAAAAAAAGAATGGTCATATGGGTACAGAGGACTTCCCAGCTGGTGGCAGTGGTAAAAAACAAAACAAAACGCCTGCCAATGCAGGAGACATAAGAGATGTGGTTTTGGTCCCTGGCTCGGGAAGATTTCCTGGAGGAGGGCATGGTAATCCACTCCAGTATTTTTGCCTGGAGAATCCCGTGGACAGAGGAGCCTGGTGGGTTATAGTCCATGGGGTCTCAAAAAGTTGGACACGACTGAAACAACTTAGCATGCAAGGGTACAGAATTGTTGTAAGTGTACTGGTTGTTTAACCTTCATGATTTTGAGGCTGACCAGGAGCATCAGCTCACTGCCACTGTCCAGAATCACCAGAGAGTATCATACTGCATATCCCTAGCCTGAGAAAATTTGAAAGTTCAAAATTTGAAGTATGGTGGCTACAGAATGTGTAGCACTTTTGCATCATCAAGAAGTAAAAAAGATACTGTATTTGATAGTGACACAAAGACAGAAATATAGACCAATGGAACAAGATAGAAAGCCAAGAGATAAGCCCACAAACCTATGGTGCCATATCTTTGACAAAAGAGGAAAGAATATACAATGACGAAAAGACAAGTCTCTTCAATAAGTGGTACCAGGAAAACTGGACAGCTAAGTGTAAAAAGAATGAAATTAGAACACTTCCTAATACCATACACAAAAATAAATGCAAAATGGATTAAAGACCTAATGTAAGACCAGAAACTATAAAAGTCTTAGAGGGAAACACAGGCAGAACACTCTTCAACACAAATCACAGCAAGATCCCCTATGACCCATTTCCTAGAGTAATGGAAATAAAAACAAAAATAAATAAACGGGACCTAATTAAACTTAAAAGTTTGGCACAACAAAGGAAACTATAAAAAGGTGGAAATGCAGCCCTCAGAATGAGAGAAAAATAACAGCAAATGAAAAAATTGACAAAGGATTCATCTCTAAAATATATAAACAACACATTCAGTCCAATACCAGAAAAACAAACAACCCAAACAAAAAGTAGGCAGAAGACCTAAACAGATGGTTCTCCAAAGAAGACACACAGATGACTAATAAACATATGAAAAGATGTTCAACATGGCTCATCATTAGAGAAATGCAAATTAAAATTACAATGAGACATCACCTCACACCAGTCAGAATGGCCATCATCAAAAAATCTACAAACAATAAATGCTAAACAGGGTGTGGAGAAAAGGGAACATTTTTGCACTGGAGGTGTGAATATAAAGAATACAGCCACTATAGAGAACAGTATGGACGTTCCTTAAAAGACTAGGAATAAAGCTACCATATGCCCCAACAATCTCACTACCAGTCATATACCCTGAGGCGACCATAACTGAAAAAGACACACGTACCCCAATGTTCATTGCAGCAATATTTACAGTAGCCAAGACATGGAAGCAACCTAGATGTCCACTGACAGATGAATGGATAGAGAAGTTGTTGTACATATACAGAGTGAAATATTACTCAGCCATAAAAGGAACACATTTGACTAAGTTCTAATAAGGTGGATGAACCCTAAGCCTATTATACAGAGTGAAGTAAGTCAGAAAGAGAAAGACAAACACTGTATATTAACACATATACATGGAATCTGGAAAGATGTACTGATGAACCTATTTGCAGGGCAGCAATGGAGATGCTCAACTGGAATTCCATCACTTCTAATAGCTTTGTTTGTAATGATGCTTCCTAAGGCCCACTAAACTTCACATTCCAGGATGTCTGGTTCTAGGTGATTGATCACACCATCATGATTATCTGGGTCAAAAGAGTTATTTTGTACAGTTCTTCTGGGTATTCTTGCCACCTCTGCTTAATACCTTCTGCTTCTGTTAGGTCCATACCATTTCTGTCCTTTATCGAGCCCATCTTTGCATGATGTGTTTCCTTGGTATCTCTAATTTTCTTGAAGAGATCGCTAGTCTTTCCCATTCTATTGTTTTCCTCTATTTCTTTGCACTGATCACTGAGGAAGTCTTTCTTATCTCTCCTTGCTATTCTTTGGAATTCGGCATTCAAACAGGTATATTTTTCCTTTTCTCCTTTGCTTTTCACTTCTTTTCTTTTCACAGCTATTTTTAAGGCCTCCTCAGAGAGCCATTTTGCTTTTTTGCATTTCTTTTTCTTGAGGATGGTCTTGCTCCTTGTCTCCTATACAATGTCACAAACCTCTATCCACGGTTCATCAGGCACTCTGTCTATCAGATCTAGCCCCTTAAATCTATTTCTCACTTCCACTGTATAATCATTAGGGATTTGATTTAGGCCACAGGTCTGTAAAAGGTCAGTTTTCACTCTAATCCCTAAGAAAGGCATTGCCAAAGAATGCTCAAACTATTGCACAGTTGCACTCATCTCACATGCTAGCAAAGTAATGCTCAAAATTCTCCAAGCAGGCTTCAACAATACATGAACCGTGAACTTCCAGATGTTCAAGCTGGTTTTAGAAAAGGCAGAGGAACCAGAGATAAAATTGTCAACATCTGCTGGATCATTGAAAAAGCAAGAGAGTTCCAGAAAAACATCTATTTCTGCTTTATTGACTATGCCAAAACCTTTACCTGTGTGGATCACAATAAACTGGAAACTTCTGAAAGAGATTGGAATACCAGACCACTTGGCCTGCCTCTCGGGAAATCTTTATGCAGGTGAGGAAGCAACAGTTAGAGCTGGATATGGAACAACAGACTGTTTCCAAATAGGAAAAGGAGTACGTCAAGGATGTATATTGTCACCCTGCTTACTTAACTTATATGCAGAGGGCATCATGAGAAACTCTGGGCTGGATGAAGTACAAGCTGAAATTAAGATTGCTGGGAGAAATATCAATAACCTCAGATATTCAGATGACACCACCCTTATGGCAGAAAGTGAAGAAGAACTAAAGAGCCTCTTGACAAAAGTGAAAGAGGAGAGTGAAAAATTTGGCTTAAAGCTCAACATTCAAAAACTAAGTTCATGGCATATGGTCCCATCACTTCATGGCAAATAGATGGGGAACCAGTGGAAACAGTGGCAGACTTTATTTTTGGGGGCTCCAAGATCACTGCAGATGGTGGCTGCAGCCATGAAATTAAAAGGCTCTTACTCCTTGGAAGAAAAGCTATGACCAACCTAGACAGCATATTAAAAAGCAGAGACATAACACTGCCAAAAAAGGTCCATCTAGTCAAGGCTATGGTTTTTCCAGCAGTCATGTACAGATGTGAAAGTTGGATTATAAAGAAAGCTGAGCACTGAAGAAGTGATGCTTTTGAACTGTGGTGTTGGAGAAGACTCTTGAGAGTCCCTTAGACTCCAAGGAGATCCAACCAGTCCATCCTAAAGAAAATCAGACATGAATGTTCATTGGAAGGACTGATGTTGAAGCTGAAACTCCAATACGTTGGCCACCTGATGTGAAGAGTTGAGTCTTGAAAAGCCCCTGATGTTGGGAAAGACTGAGGGCAGGAGGAGAAGGGGATGACAGAGGATGAGATGGTTGGATGGCATCACCGACTCAATGAACATGAGTTTGAGTAAACTCTGGGAGTTGGTGACAGACAGGGAGGCCTGGTGTGTTGCAGTCTCTGGGGTCACAAAGAGTCAGACATGACTGAGCGGCTGAACTGACTGAATGGAGATGCAGACATAGAGAACAGAATTGTGGATACAGTGGAGGAAGGAGAGGGTGGGATGAAATGAGAGTAGCACTGAAACATAGACGTTACCATATGTAAAATTAGACAGCCTGTATAAATTTGTTGTATGATACAGGAAGCTCAAGTCTGGTGCTCTGTGACCACCTAGAGTGGGATGAGCTTTGAGGTAGGAGGGCAAGTTAAAAGAGAAGGGGGCATAGGTATGCCTATGGCTGATTAATGTTGATGTATGGCAGAAACCAACATAATATTGTAAAGCAAATTACCTTCCAACTTAAATTCAATGCCTTTTTTTTTTTTAAAGATGTAAAAAGATACTCTAAGGTCAAAAAATCTTCAGTTGACCATTCTAAGTCATTGCTTGGTACCAGAATGTATAGAAATAATTGATTCACCATTCTAGCACTTAACTCTCTTTAATAATCCCCAAAATCACTGCAGATGCTGATTGCAGCCATGAAATTAAAAGACGCTTAATCCTTGGAAGGAAAGTTATGACCAACCTAGATAGCATATTCAAAAGCAGAGACGTTACTTTGCCAACAAAGGTCCGTCTAGTCAAGGCTGTGGTTTTTCCAATGGTCATGTATGGATGTGAGAGTTGGACTGTGAAGAAGGCTGAGTGACGAAGAATTGATGCTTTTGAACTGTGGTGTTGGAGAAGACTCTTGAGAGTCCCTTGGACTGCAAGGAGATTCAACCAGTCCATGCTGAAGGAGATCAACCCTGGGATTTCTTTGGAAGGAATGATGCTAAAGCTGAAACTCCAGTACTTTGGCCACCCCATGTGAAGAGTTGACTCATTGGAAAAGACTCTGATGCTGGGAGGGATTGGGGGCGTGAGAAGGGGAAGACAGAAGATGAGATGGCTGGATGGCATCACTGACTTGATGGAAGTGATTTTGAGTGAACTCCGGGAGTTGGTGATGGACAGGGAGGCCTGGCGTGCTACAATTCATGGCATCTCAAGGAGTCGGACACGACTGAGAGACTGAACTGAACTGAACTGAGTTATGATTACATCACATTCCCTTTAACTCACATGGTTGACTGATGGAGAAAGAAGCCAGTTCATGTTGGAGAAACTTGATTCATACCAGTACAGAATACTGATGCCAATAGCGGTTCTGGTCTGTATGTGTTAACTTCTTGAAACCAAGCCAATTCCTATCACATGGCAGTCAGGAATTAACCCAGTACTTTTTTTCCAGCCTGACAAATAAAGACAGCCAGGAATAGGAAAAGCACTGAAGATCTGCTATCTGGTACACAATAGTCTGGGCTTCCCTGGTGGCTCATACAGTAAAGAATCCACCTGCAATGTGGGAGACCTGGGTTTGATCCCGGGTTTGGGGAGATTCCCCTGGAGAAGGGAATGGCTACCCACTCCAGTAGTCTTGCCTGGAGAATTCCATGGACAAAGGAGCCCGGCAGGCTACAGTCCATGGGGTTGCAAAGAGTTAGACATGACTGAGCGACTTATACTTCACACAATAGTTTAGAAAGACTTGACTGTCTTGGTTTCATACAGAATACCACCTACCCCATCTCATTTAATGAAATTATACGAATTGTATCTGAAATACAGAAGACAGCAAAAACTACAAATGCATTAGTCAAATGCATTCAGGTCGAAGGGTGGAAGTTAAACGCCACAAATGTTGAAGGCCCTGCCAGTTCTTTTCTGGGTCCTTTGGTGTGATGTGTGTTGAGTTCTCTTCCCTAAATTGAGTTTGTTGCTCTTTGCACGATGCTTGTAGGAAACCTGATTTTGGAAGCACTGCATGTACCATCTGAGTATGCTGCTCAATCCATTGGTGAATAACTCAAAATATCACCACTTTTGAATGGGGTCCAGATACAAGAAGGATTTTTAGTAGCACAAGGCTGATATTTCATGCTTCTCTGTCATTTGAACCTTTATGACCCAAGAGATTCAATTATTTTTGAAGTATTTTTGTCACACTGGTATGCTGCAAGGAGCCGAACAGGAGAATTCTGATGACTATTCTCTGTCTTGAAAGCAGTCTTGGCTTCCAGTGGGTCCTATTAGAGACACTAAATGTCTGATCTTGGGACAAGTGTCCATGTAAATCCAAACTTCCTTTTGTTGACTTGGTGTTGTCTGATCCATTAAAACATAAATCTCTACATTTAATAGTGTACTATTCTTAACTGGCATTGGTATGTATTAATTCTGGCCCAAGCACATATTGAATGCATACATATATTGCTTCAAATTTGTCTCAGAATCCCATGGTATATATTTTTTTCCTGCCTCACCAATTCTCTCTCAGCTCCATCTATCATTTAATGGAGAGTGAGAGATCACCAGACAAAAGAAGAGGAAAAAGTGCAGATCTCGTTTACAGATGATTATGGCATGCTGGGCTTCCCAGGTGGTGCTAGTCGTAAAGAATCTGCCTGCCAGTGCAGGAGACATTAGAGACACGGGTTCAATCTCTAGGTCGGGAAGAGTCCCTGGAGGAGGGCATGGCAACCCACTCCAGTATTCTTGCCTGGAGAATCCCATGGGCAGAGGAGCCTGGTGGGCTATGGTCCATAGGGTTGCAAAGAGTCAGACATGACTAAAGCTACTTTGCATGCACACATGCATAGCTTGCTGGCCATAGCTGGTAATATTAATCATTGTACTAAAGCCTCCCTTGGAGACAACCCAAAGACAATGGTGAAAAAGAAACCTTTCTAACTGGAATAACTTTGGAAACACATAGCATTTCCTATTTGCATATATATTGAAATAACCTGAGCTATAAATTAATTCAGAGACAGTAGCTAGTGCATTGGTTAAATGGTCAGAAACTTAGAAAAGATGGAATTGAAAGATGGATGACAAAGGTGTCTGGTGGAGAGGTACATATATGAGTCTATCAGAAAGGGCTTGGAGTTTGAAGTTTTCTGGATCATACATTAATGCTCTACATTGGGCATTCATGGCAAAGAATGATACAAAATAATGTATAAGAATATCAAGCTCCCACATGTCAGCCTACTTCTATTCCTAGTCAACCTGTCATTTACTCAGTGGATTTCTGGAAAATTTTTTCTCTAATGGAGTCTATGAATAGTTTTGACATAGTGAACTTCCCTTCACCAGGGCATATCTAGCTACTAACACTACTGACTTTCCATTTTGCCAACAGTGAAGTCCAAAGCCAGACTCAAGATAGGGAACCATGTTCTGGGTTACCAGTCAGCTTCTTCATGAAGAGGACAACCATGAGTTTTATGAGTTGATTGGCAGAAGTCATCAAGTGGACTTCCCAGGTGGTGCTAGTGGTAAAGAACCCACCTACCAACGCAGGAGACATAAGAGATGCAAGTTTGATCTCTGGGTCAGAAAGATTCCCTAGAGGAGGAAATGGCAACTCACTCCAGTATACTTGCCTGAAAAATTCCATGGACAGAGGAGCCTCCCAGGCTATATAGCCCATGGGGTTGCAAAGAGTTGGACACAACTGAGCCTTGGGGCACACACAACTGCACAAATCAATATATCTGATGCTGCTAAGAAATAGATCCTGTGGGAGTCAAAATGTGTGTAATCCTTCCAACCAAGCTGGTAATAGTGGTTGAGGGAACCCCAAACAGTGGTGGAAGAAGAAGAGGTATGAATATCAGCTCATATCATTAGCAAGAATAGAAATTAGAGCTGAAGTCCCTATATTTTATGGTGGTCCTTTTGTGTTTACTGTTTATATGATAAGTAACGGTGGATGCTAATATCTACTTTGAGGATCCAGATTTGTAAGACTGAATTGACTGTGGCAATCTGACAGAGAAATGTTAAGTTTCTTCTGCACTGGGGGTATATTCCTGTTGTTAGATAAATGTGGTCAGGTATCTTACTTGCTCTATTAAAGTGCACACCACTAATAGCATAGGTTTTCTTACTCCATGTTAAACTGCAACACTCATACATGGTTTGAGCATAGTAAATGCTCAACAAAACAAACATTAATTGTATCGAAATATTACAGATGATGAAACTGAGAATAAATATTTGCTAATGGAATAACCCTGACTTAGGTAGAAACTTATCTTTTCTATAAAGTGGTACTGTATTTTAATTTTTTAAAATTCTATTACTTCAAAAATGTCTGATCATGTGTTTAGCATTTGATAGCATTTCACAGTTCCCTAATATCTTTATAAAGGTGATAAAATGAATTAAAATATAAATCCCATTGCCTGTGTACAAGGTTCATGTATCATACTCAGTTTAACCTTCAATAAAGTTTTCAGTTGTGGTTACCTACTCTCCAGATAAACCTAACAGAAATAGAAAAAGCCCAGTGAAGGACAATGAAAAGGATTGTAATCATGAGTAATACTACAGGAGGAGATTCCAAATGAATGGGATATTAAAAAGAGTAGGCTGAACTGTTCTGAGAAGACCAAGGGGAAAAGGTTATAAAATAGAAGCATATTAAGTAAAGAACAGAATAAAACAGATACACAGAAATTCTTCTTTTGCCCTTTCTTACAATTCAAGGAGAGTGGATAAAACCTAGTGCCTAAAAGATGAACATAAAGGTCTTCTTCCTTCTAACAAACTGTCAGGAAATAGTTTTAGGATTTCTTTCTGTTCCATACCTAATTGGGAAACTAATCAACATCTCTATGCCTGCATTTCCCAATATTTGTATGATAGAATGTTATATACTAAAAGGACTATAGAGATCCTAAGTTAGACTACACTAGGATCTAATAGCTTCAATTTGTTTTCTTTTTATTTTTTTATTGGAGGATAAATGTTTGAAAATATTGTGTTGGTTTCTGCTATACATCAACATGAATCAGCCACAGGTGCACATATGTCGGCTCCCTCCTGAAACCCCCTTCCCGGCTCCCTCCCCATGCCACTCCTCTAAGTTGTCACACAGAACTGGGTTGAGCCTTCTATGACACACAGCAAATTCCTACCAGTGATCTATTTTTATATATGGTAATGTATATGTTTTCATGCTATGCCCTCAATTTGTCCCACCCTCTCCAAAAAAAGGAAAAGGAACTAAGGTCCAGATAGTTTGTTATTCATATGCATCCATAAACCTAATTAGCTGGAGAGTCATTTGATGATTTTTATATCAGGGTTCTTTTAAGCACTCCATGGTTACCTTCAGGATAGTCACTGTATATTATATACCTCACAGCTCATTTATTTGTATGTGTAAATACACAAAATACACAATTTCTATGCACTGTACACTTTATACACACACAAATATATTTGATGCACCAGAAATTTATTTTAATACTTTTTACCATTTATCTTATTTCAAAGTATCTAAGTGAATGTACCATCCAGTTGTCATCAATCCACATGCAAAAATTATATATATCAATTCACATATGAATTGATAAGTACCCTGAACATCTATAATGTAGACTATCAAAAGAAAATATGTTAATATCACAAAACTAATTTTTTTTTTTCTGGAATAAGTTGGACAACTAATTAACACCATGCAGAACTGAAAACTTTATATCTGCTATTTTTTGAAATTTTCTCATATTTGTTTAGTCCATTATTTAAATATAAATTGTTGTCATCATTAAGCATACATTAGCACCTTGATTTTTCCAAGCCAGTGGAAAAACTTTCCATTATTTTAAAGTAGAAAAGGAGAATTACATTTGAACATATTAAATGATCATATCCAAATTGCAGAAAATTACAAAGTGGCCTAAATTCAAACGTTATACATAAACTCAGAGATAGTGTTAAAATTCAGTGCCAATGTTACAGTCAATTGATACTTCAAAATGCTTCTTACAGTATTTTTGTCTTTCAGACTTACCTACTCCTGGTCTACTCTAGGTATATGCCACAACTCATGTGCAGATCAGGTTTTGGCTACATACACAGGTCCACATACACTTTCCACATGCTTCTAGAATAGCATATACTTAGCTTTTCATGCCAGGTATAACAATGCACCAATTACCTATTTCTGTATACCCACTGTGTGAAATTGCATTATTTCAATGATAATGTCTATTTAATCTGTATAACTAAAACCAAGTGAAATGGCTTATGCTAAGTAGTTGTCCAATAAACATTTACTACATAATTAGAAAGTTGAGAAATAAATGATTATTGCTGCTTTTCAGAACAATTCTATGACAGTATTTTCAGACCAATTGAAATTTGGGTTATGCCTCAAATTCTTAAAGTCTGTATAGTCTATACAATAGGGTGGATTGTCTTATGGATTTCTGCTATCCCTTTCTCCTTTATGTGAATGCATGTCAAGTCGCTTCAGTCACATCCAACACTTTGTGACCCTATGTACCATAGCCCACCAGTCTCCTCTGTTTACGGAATTCTCAAGGCAAGAATACTGGAGTGTGTTGCTTTGCCCTTCTCTAGTGGATCTTCCTGATCCAGGAGTTGAGCCAGCATTGGCAGGCGGGTTCTTTATCGCTAGTGCCACCTGGGAGGTTTCTGCATTCCTGTTCATCACCATGTGCCTTACAGTCCCACCTGTAAGGCATATGCTTTTCTACCCACTGATTCTGGGCTTGATCACATGACTTATTTTGGCCAATAGAATGTTAGCAGAAGTGACATTGTACCAGTTTGATGTAGAAGCCATTAAGTGATGTCACCTATTGCTACCAGCTGTCTTACTCTTTTCCTTACAATGAAAATAAATAACTCTTATAAATAAGTGTTGTTCTTTTGAATTAAATTGTGAAATTAAGGTGATAAAGCAGAGCTGAATCCCACTCCTGGGCACATACCCAGAGCAAACCATAATTCAAAAAGATAAATGCACCCCAATATTCATTGCAGTGCCATTTACAATAGTCAGAGCATGGAAGCAACCTAAATGTTTACCAACAGAACAATGGATAAAGAAGATGTGGTACGTTATTCAACCATAAAAATAAAAATAATAATAATAATAATGCTATTGGCAGCAACATGGATGGACCTAGAAACTGGCATACTGAGTGAAGTAAGTTAGACACAGAAAGATAAATATCATATGATAATACTTATATGTGGAATTTAAAATAATTAGGGTACAGATAAACTTATTTACCAAACAGAAGTAGAGTCCTGATGTAGAAAACAAGTTTATGGTTACCAGGGAATGGGGGAAGGGGCTGGGATAAATTGGGAGATTGGGACTAACACATAACACACTACTATATATAAAATAGATGACTAATAAGAACCTTCTATATAGCACAGGGAACTCTATTGAATACTCCGTAATGGCCTACTAGGGAAAATAATTCACAATTAGAAAAGAGTGGATATATGTATATACAACATTCATTTTGCTGTACACCTGAAACTAATACAAGACTGCAAGTCAACTATATTCCAATAAAGACTTTTAAAAAGGGCAGAGCTGAGCAAAGCTTCAACAGCTAAAATCAATATCTGGCAAAATGTATTAAAATGTATAGACAAACAACAATCTACAGAGACAAATGTCTACTATTGTAAATCACTGACTTTTCGTTATGACATCAAGTCGAATTTAAACACAGATTTTGCTACCTATACATTTGGCTGTTACTGAAACATAACTGCCAAAAGATCAACCAGCTCTATTAAAAACCAACCTTTAAGATTATTTTTTTATCGCTAATTTTAAAATTACCTGGATAAAAATCAGACAGAAAAAGCTGGTCTGCCATCAGATGACTCTTCAAATGGGTCCAAGGAGGAATTTGGGGGAAAGACCTCCAAACAAAAAATCCAGGGAGATCAGTGGAGTAGAAAGCAATACAGGGGAGTTTAACTAGGATCATCATCTCAGGATGCAAAGTGCCTGTTATGTTTACATAGCAGTGTTTCAGAATCGCTATAAGCCAGTGACTGATGTGTACTTCCGTTTTCCCCCTTTATCAGAGATTTACTGAGGCTTATTGTCTCTGCTTCATCTTTTATGTTCTCTGTGGCTCTGTGTGCCCTATGGCCATATGGATACTCACTGTTTTAGTTCATAAGTCTCTGAATCGAGACACTTAAACACAGTGGAATATATCATGAAATTCTGGCATTGAGATGATACTATAATGGATGAAAATGTTGAGAGCTCCTTGGAGAGAATGGCAGTCTATTTTGTGTATAAAAAGCAAAAGAGCGATCATTCATGACTGGGAGTACAAACTGCATCACCTTACATTATTATTGCTCATTATTTGCTCTCACTTCTCTAAGATTAGATAGAGTATGTGTATATATATTTGGACATATGTGTATCTCTATCCATTGTCATGTTACCTACTGCTCCTTCTGAAGGAGGAGTTACATCCTTAACTCATTATTCATTGGCCAACTGATTGAAGGTAACAGAAACAGGGGGCAAAGTGATAATATGCCACATATGAACTGAACCTTTAAATCAATTTGTTTTGCTACCGGTAATCTCACTCTGCCACAAAAAAAGGGTGGCCCAAATAGAAACTGCCCTTTATCCTTGGTTCTAGAATGGAAAAACGTGAGAAATAGAGTGGTGAGCAGAGCCCAATGGATCTGCAGCAGCCAAGGATGACAGAGACACCCAAATACTATGTGGGTAAAAAATAAATTCTGCCGTTGTAAGCTATTAAGATTTGTGTGCTCTGTTACTGCAACAAAATTAACTGATATCCAAGACAATCAAATTCTTAGTACTGATATGCTATCCTCTGTGAATTCAAAGACTATTTACTTAGTAGCCCTACTGTTGTAAGCACAAGTATAACTCTGTGGATATAAAGGTTTTTAAAAGACATTCTTTTTTATTGCTCATAGTAAACTGGATATTGCTGTAGTAGAGAAACATTTACAATAGAATGTGATAAATGCTCTAATATAATTATATTCTGGTTTGCATTTGTGTGGAGTCAGAAGATCACTTAAATTCCCCTAGACAGAAATACAGAATTCAGAAAGGATTTGCAGAACAAGTAATAACTAACCTGAATCTTGAAAGTAATCAAGGGTTCACTGAAAGGACAAATTGAGGAAATAAATTACAGACATAGGGAAGCACAGGAATGAGAGGGACAAAGAGATATATGTGGTATTTATAAATCAGTCATAGAAGCCTGGGTTGTTGGTGGGTACTGTGCCAAAAAGTCAGTCAGTGCCAAATTAAAATAGATCTTTCTCATTGTACTAATGAGTTTGTGATTCACCCAGGAGAATGGATGACTGCAGGATGAAAACTGGATTATAGATTCAGGGAAAAGGGAAAAGTAGATTGTAAAAGTACAGGCAAGACACTGAAGTAAGACACTGTTACTGGGTAATTAGAGACATAGGCTTCCTGCTTGCTTTGAAGGAGAAAGACCGGCAGGAATTTAGTTACACCCTGACACACAAACATTAGACTTAGGCAAAGAGCAAAGACAACATTGATGTCATTACATCCACCCCGTGAGGATAACCAGAGGCCCAGCCTATTTGTCTATATCGTTCTGGGACACAAAATTTAGAAATCTGCACAGCTGAGCCAAGGTCAAGGTTGAGGAAGAAAGTAACATTGCAGCTTCCCTAAGTCACAATGTGCCTAAGGGTACAATTGGACCCATATCTACATCCTGTGATCAGCATCAAGTAGAAGTGGCAGATAATTGCCAGGGGTGAGAGTGGATAGAAGGAGGTTAGGAGGAAGACAAAGAGAAAGTTTCTTAACTTCAGATATTAACATCATTTTTATCTGACCGTTATTTTATCCACACATCCAGTGAATGTTCTTCATAATCTTTTATGTCTTCACGGTTCATTCTAAATTTGTTTGAACCCAAGAGATAATGTGAGGAAGATTCATTATGTCTAGTTCTGGGAGTATGAAATTAGCCAGAAGGCTTGTGCAATATGAATCATAAGGAAATAAAAAAAAAACCCTGTACCTTAAGCTTCATGTTAATAAGTTTGAGAAAAGGAGATAGGACATCTGTAAGAATTGGGGGTAAAGATTTTGCCAAAGGCTGTAATGGTGGGGTGGAACGTTTATCACATAAGGAGAACGCCTTAAAGCCCCTTTGTAGCATTACAGACATATTCAAATTAATGTGTGTGTGTGTGTTTGTGTGTATGCGTGCATGTGTGTAATATATACTATTTCACATAAAAATCAAAAGGAAGAAAGCACCATGAAACTATAACAGTCAAAGAAACAGTGAAATAACTGTATCATCTCAAGAACTCAGAGCAACATGAGGAACAGTCTAGAAGACATTCTGAGAATAGAAAATCTGTGAGTTCAGGCTTTAAATGTAACAAGATTTTCCCAGACACTAGAGCTGCTGATGAGAAAGAACACAAGGTCATGTCCCATTTCTTCACTTCTTTTCTGCCACCATCATGGGAGGAAATCTATTGCTGCCATTAATGAAAAATGTGGATCTGTCGACAGGCCCTGCTTTCTTTCCCTTCAATCCAACATTTATTTATTTATATATTTTTTGCAACTATACATTGCAATCACTAGTACACTGTAGTCCTTTATAGTATGTTCAACTAAAGAACAAGCAAACACAGCATAGGTCAGCAGATCTGTCCATGTTCCCATTATAATAATAGCAGTAATAACAAAACTCACAATGTTAAAATTTCAGTAGTAGAGATTTTATTACTGCTTAAACTTTCAAGTAAA
Source organism: Budorcas taxicolor (assembly GCF_023091745.1). Taxonomy (NCBI): domain Eukaryota; kingdom Metazoa; phylum Chordata; class Mammalia; order Artiodactyla; family Bovidae; genus Budorcas; species Budorcas taxicolor. Next base: position 47,103,971 of record NC_068929.1, on the reverse strand, counting down.
AATAAAAGAAATAAATACCATATTCCTTGTTTACAAATTAATCCTTGTCTCTGTCTATGGAATAGAAGGAATTCTTTTTCTTTTCTAGCATTCAGTTGTTTAAAGTGACTGGAAAGAGAACTTAAAGAGGCCTTAAAATCAGTTAGAGGAGACAGAAGAGGGAAGACTTGAGAATTCTCAAAGCATAAGGTTATCTTAGGAGGAGAACTGACAAAAGAATTAGAACATGATAAAAAGAACCAAGGAAGTAAGCAGGGATTTTTGATAAAGAGACATCTAATTCCATTTGTGAGCAGGAGGTCTGAGCTCCCCAAAGAGAGAGGTAATAAAGACAGGAGCAGATCAATAAAAGATGTGAGACCTGGGGAATGGTTAGCACTTTGATTTAGGGGATGGTTTTAACTCAGAAAGTTTGTGAGATAAATATAATATTATCTGCATAAGGCATAGTGTGTTGAAGAAATCAGAGCCCTGTGACAAACAGTGGTACTGAAAACTTGAAAATTTCTGAGGATAAAATTGAAGGATGTTCACAGATGATCCCCAAACCTCAAAACAAGAACCAAAGAGAAAGTATTTAATTGCACACATTTTACAGAAGGGCAGGGGGTAAACTCTGCCTAGTTGACCCAGATTTGCCTGTATATAGACAGAACATGGAATTTCTTACAAAGTCAGATTTCATTTTTAGAAATCAAATGAGATTAGGGAAATAGCAGAAAAAGTGGATGGAAGGATCTGATAAAAAGATGAACAAGTCTGTAGTAACGAGTTTTCTTTTTTCAAGTGTGCATCTCATTTTCTGCTTCATATCCAGGGCTCTATGACAGTAAATACCTTCTGAACTGGGTGGTTTTTTTTTGGCTTTGCTTGTCAATTACTTTCTATAGCAGCTACTTGTTCTCTTAGCTTCCAGAGTAATATTTAGGATTCACGCGTCTGGAGGTTAAGGAAGCAAGTGCTGGTCCACATGCCATAAATTAACGCTGTCTGTATAAAATTCATTACCCTGCTTTCACATACTGGAAAGGAATAATAATAGTTAAAAAAAATTGCCATCGTTGTCTGTGTCCTTTGCTGGCTGAGGCTGATGCGTAACAGCAGGTGCTTTAGAAAGAAATGCTGTTGGCACTTGTAAAAGCTGGCCAGTCATAGCTCCGTCCTTTTTGCTTAAGGAAACAACATAGTTTCCTGTGATGCTGCACTGTCAGGAGGGATTTTTGCAGAATAGCCTAGACAAAGTGGTACAACATGAAAATGATTTCAAAATGGGAGAACACCACTGGTCAATGATCACATGAGAAGGGGCTGTTTAATGATCTGTTCTTGAGTGAACTTGGTATCATAAAAGTCTCTGCCTTTAGTTAGTCCCACTTATTAGAGATATGATCAGATATGTTTAAATAGCCACAAAGCTCTGCATATGTGCAAATCAGAGCACATCTCTGGACATTACAGTGAAATACTCAGGATTAAGTGTAGGATTTTGTTTAATCAGATGGTTATTTAAAAATGTTTCTGTCATGTACAAAGCCATTTCCAGAAAACATAGTCATAACTGATATTTGTTTAGGTCCTTAGTCATGTACAAAGCCATTTCCAGAAAACATAGTCATAACTGATATTTCTTTAGGTCCTTACAAAGTGCTCTTACTCGAGTACTTTGATTTGATCCTCAAACAGGCATAAAGAACCGTAGCACATTTCCAATGTTCCCAAGGAACAAAATGCAGCTTAGAGAGGTAAGACTTCTGCCTAAAGTTCTATATGCAGTAAGGAGCAGCACTGATCTCAGCCCAGCCCTATGACAGTTTTCTAGACTTCAATATATTATGTCCCAGTGTTTTCAGATATTTCCAAGAAAATCTAGAATGATGTGTAGGGAGTGGGGAGTGAAGCTGACATCTGTTGCATCCAAAGAAGTACTTGTGTCTGCACTCATCCTCACCCAGTCCTCTATGTCTCAGAAAATCTTAACAAAGCTGCATGCACTCATCATTTCATCCCCTGAACACAGAGAAGTCTCCTGTACATAGACGTTGAAAAAGCAGACCTACAGTTTCCAGTTCTGCACATATGAAGCTTGGAAGTCACCAACCATCCTTATCAGTGAAAAGCCAAACAGATTGCAAAATCAACAAGTCTTCTTGGATACATAAAAGAGGGGCAGGCACAGAACAAATTGCTGCTCCCAAGATTAGAGAGACCAGCAGGCAAATGTAGGAAGTTGTGGCTTCCTAGCGAAAACCTGAGCTGTAACTGACAAAGTACTGGAGGCACCAGGTGGACAAGTTTGAGAGTTAAAAACTCCGAGGAGACTCAGTCCTAGGAGCCTCAAAACACTGTGAGGCTTATCTCCAGGAGCTCAGCCGGGTTCCCAGTGTACTAATCTGAGAAAAAATTTCCTCGTGTTTCTAACAAGGGAAGGGTAAAGAAACCATTTTAAAATAAATCAGAGCACTATATTCTTCTTTATTTGCGGGAGGAGGGGGAATGGGGCTTCTAATTTTATTTTACTTTTTAAATTAAAAAAAAAATGATCAGGGTATAGTTGCTTTATAACGTTCTGTTATTTTCTGCTGTATAGCAAAGTGAATCAGCTACACACAAACACACACATATATATCTTCTTTCTTGGATTTCCTTCCCATTTAGGTCACCACAGAGCACTGAGTAGAGGTTCCTGGGCTATACAGTAGGTCCTCATTAATTACCTATTTTACACAAAGTGTATATATGTCTATCCCAATTTCCCAATTTATCTCACCCTCTCTTTCCCCTCTTGGTGTCCATACATGTATTCTCTATGTCTGTGCCTCTATTTCTACATTGCAAATAGGTTAATTGGTACCATTTTTCTAGGTTCCACATATACGCATTAATGTCTTTCTGACTTAACTTCACTCTGTGTAACAGTCTTTAGGTCCATCCACATCTCTGCAAATAACACAATTTTGTTCATTTTTATGGCTGAGTAATACTCCATCATATATATGGGCCACATTCTTCTCAACAAAGCCTGCCTTCAGCTGAAGCTATCAACCTGCTGGAGAGTTACTTGAGTCTAACTATCTGGTGGGGAGGGGGGGCGGTCACCCAACTTCAGCTCACTCTAGTCATCCTGTTGCACCTAAGAGGGGGAGAAGAAAATCAGGAAACACTTGTGACGTTCACAGTCCAGAGGCATATGATCACTAAAAGACTGAATTAATCATTGGCCTACAGAGGGTTTTACCTCCCCACAAACCTCACCATCATATCACTAAAGGTCTATTAAAGGCAATTTATTTTAACTCACTACATCATGTTTTCCTATTAAGAAAAAACTGCAAAGTATGGTAAAAGGCAAAAACCACACGGCAGAGATGTGGGAGTGATGTGATCAGGAATTTAGTGGACATGAGTTTGAGCAAACTCTGGGAGATGGTGAAGGACAGAGAAGCCTAGCGTGCTGCAGTTCATGGGGTCACGAAGACTCGGACACAACTGAGCAACTGAACAACAAAAACAAATGATTAAATACACTAAGGGCTCTATTAAATAGACAGTATGCAAAAGCATATGGCCAGTAGAAGCAGAGAGAAGGAAGACCTAAGAAAGAACAAAAACAAAATGCTAGAGGTTTTAAAAAAACCACTATAACATAAAATTATCTTTGATGACTTATTAGACTAGACATGGCTGAGGAAAGAATCTGAGTTTGAGGTTGTGTGTGCATGCTGGGATACTCCATTGTTTCCAATTCTTTGCGGCGCCCATGGACTGCAGCCCACCAGGCTCCTCTGTCCATGGGGATTCTCCAGGCAAGAATACTGGAGTGAGTTGCCATGCTCTCCTCCATGGGATTTTCCCAACCCAGGGATCCAACACAGGTCTCCTGCATTGCAGGCAGATTCTTTATCATCTGAGCCACCAGGAAAGCCCAAGAATTGAGTGGGTAGACTATCCTTTCTCAAGGGGATCTTCACAACCCAAGGATCCAACTGAGGTCTCTTGCATTGCAGATGGATTCTATACCAGCTGAGCTACCAGGGAAGCCCAAGTTTGAGGATATCACAATACAAATCTCGCAAACTGAAAAGCAAAGAGAAAAAAAAAAAAAAAAAGAGAGAATATCCAAGGACGGTGAGATGACTACAAAAGGTGTAACCCACACGTTGTGGGAGTAACAGAAAGAAGAGAGAGAAGAAGGGATCGGAGAAACATTTGAGATAACAATGGCTGAGAATTTCTCCCCAATTAATGTCAGACATCAAACCAGATATTCAGGAAGTTCAGAGAACAACAGGATACTATACCTAGGCGTATCATTTTCAAACTAGAGAAAATCAGAGATAAATCCTGAAAGAAGTCCTATGGGGCAAACATCTTACTTATAGAGGAACAAAGATGCAGATTCCACATGACTTTTTTTCAGAAACCATGTGAGCAAGAAGAGAATGGGTTGAGAGAAAAAAAAAAAGACAGCCTGAAAGTTGTATAATACATGTTTACTCGTTGGAAGACTGATGCTGAAGCTGAATCTCTAATATTATGGCCGCCTGATGCAAAAAGCTGACTCAATAAAAAGACCCTGATGCTGGGAAAGATTGAAGGCAGGAGGAGAAAGGGATGACAGAGGATGAGATGGTTGAATAGCATCACTGACTTTCATGGACATGAGTTTGAGCAAGCTGCAGGAGATGGTGAAGGACAGGAAAGCCTGACATGCTGCAATCCATGGGGTCCCAAAGAGTCAGACATGACTGAGCAACTGAATGACAAAACTGTTTAACTGAACAGTTCTATGAACAATATGACTTGTTTAAAACTATCACTTCCTGAAAAACAGTGAAATTCTATATATTTCCGGGGACTACTGAATCACTGTTCATTCTCCAGGCCCCAGTTCTACCCCAATCTCCATGCCACCAACATCCACCAACGACGGAAAAATTCTAAGAAATCACATTCAGGTTCAAATCACCAATTTTGGACAGGCTTTTCTGTGGCCTGAAAATTATTGACTTAGTAATCCTTGCTTCCAGAATGCTAAAAGTATGTTAGGAAAACACTTGTGAAAAGAATCAGGGAATAAAAGAAAGGGTAACAACATTTTTAGCTTTCATTAGGTTCACAAATGAGGTCTCTGACCTGTGTGTCTTTTCTGTTCATAAACAAAGCAATTGAAGTTTCTAATATCATGTGGAAATAAAGTTTTAAATCTGGGTGAAATTGTATTCCACTTCTGTCTTTGTTAAACAGTTGGTTAATATTTTAATAGTTTCCCATAAATCTTTAGTGTTAATTTTTTTTTTTCACTTAAAGTGTTACCACGAACAAATGACAATTTCCATGTTATTATTAGGGCTAGACACCTAATGATACAGGAGCCTTAACAGCATCAGACAAGAATGAATTGTTATAATTATTTATATTTATGATCTCAAACTCCCCAAATTCCATTTTTCATCCTTTAATCTAGATTAGATCACTCTATAGTCCCTTGGTGTTTATAAGGTATGTAAATGTGTGTATGTATATAGGAGTAAAGGATCACACATAATGGATCTGTTAAAATCAATATTATTTTAATTATCATTAATGATTCATCTTCAACTTTCTAGTCCAAATTACAAAAGATGAGTAATTTAATATAGTACATTAAACCATTAAATACATCTTATGCAATCTACAGCAATTATTCTTCCTGAAAGCCTAATTTCTCATTAAATCTTAAAACCACACAAGGAGTACAGTTAGATAGAATACTGCTATTTTTACAACATATTGATTCAACATTCCATCTCTATGGGAAATATATAAATATATAAAAAGTGACCAAAACATCAATACATTCCCAATATAACAAATAAATCCGAAGATATCTTTTGGTTTGTAAATAATCACAGGGGAGCATGGCTCAAATGAAGAAACTTCTTTTTTTCACTTTGAACATGTTTTAGTGGTTCCCTCTTATTGAAATAAGTCTTTCTCTTTCACAGATTTCCACTCAAATTCTAAGACCCATTTTGAATGTCATTTTCCTGAGAAAGCATTTTTCAATTGTCTTACACAAAATTAGTCCTCCCCTTAGTTTTTGTGAACACAAGCTAATAGTATTTCAAAATATACAGCAGCCACTAGAGTGATGTGTGTAAGAAGAAACTCTACATCCTACTTATCTTTCACATAATGTATCTCCAGACACTCAATGCAAAATGAACATTTGGTGAATAAATACAAGGAAGAAAAAGTGGAAGGAGTCTTCTTTTTAAAAAAATGAAATATATATGAGGCACCAGGCTAGGCATCACGGATATATAGATCTTGCCCTCATAGCTGGCAGACTGTTGGTAGAATTCTTATTCAGGAGCTCCTGTCTATACCTTTCTATGTCTTCAACCTTTCTGTCTAAAAACTTGGGAGACTAGTTTTAAAATATTTTTATTGAATTCTAATTTTAGGTCAAATACCGTATATGTTCGGAGGAGGCAATGGCACCCCACTCAGTACTCTTGCCTGGAAAATCCCATTGACAGAGGAGCCTGGTGGGCTGAGTCCATGGGGTCACTAAGAGTCGCGCATGACTGAGCTACTTCACTTTCACTTTTCACTTTCATGCATTGGAGAAGGAAATGGCAACCCACTCCAGTGTTCTTGCCTGGAGAATCCCAGGGACGGGGGAGCCTGGTGGGCTGCCATCTATGGGGTCGCACAGAGTCGGATACAACTGAAGCGACTTAGCAGCAGCAGCAACCATATATGTTACTTCCTTAATCTCACAAGTAGCTGTGATATGCTGTCTACATATGCTGACTTCTCTTTTCTGTACCTCATTCTCTCCCTAATTTTAAGCTATATGGCCCAACAGGACCATAATATTCTCCATCTGCATCTTCCCTTCCTACTTTTTCATTTAACAGTAACCATAATCAATAACCTTTCTGGTTATGGGAGTAGTAATTGACAAGTATAAATGATATTTTTTCACTCTAGTTTCTCCAATATCTCTGTTGCTCATAACTCCTGCTTACCTCTACTATACTCATTTTTCAGGTCACAATATAACTATTTAAAAAATTTATTTAGCTTAAGCTTTTCTGACTAATTCTTACAACCCAAACCCCTTGTTACAGGCTGTGTACATTGTGGCAATTTAATATAATAAAATCTTATTAAGAACATTTGCTTTTATTTCAAAAATTGTCTCCATAGTCTATTAAGAGGAGAAACTAAGCTTTGGAGAAGTTAAAGAATTTTCCCAGATTCAAACAACTGGTAATCAGAGTGATTGAGATTCCAACCTAAATCTATATGATCCCAAATCTTCTATTTATATCCTTAACAACTGGATTATATACCCACAGAGCACTCCTTCTCTTGTCTCTGATTATAGTCATCCTTTTTTTGTGAAATTAAGTTTGGCTTCCCTGGTGGCTCAGACAGTAAAGCGTCTGCCTACAATGTGGGAGACCCGGGTTCGATCCCTGGGTTGGGAAGATCCTCTGGAGAAGGAAATGGCAACCCACTCCAGTACTCTTGCCTGGAAAATCCCATGGATGGAGGAACCTGGTAGGCTACAATCTATGGGGCCACAAAGAGTTGGACACGACTGAGCGACTTCACCTCACCTCACCTCAAGTTTGGTGTATCCTTGGGTTTGCTATAATAATAATGCTGTACATACTTTCCCCACATTCTTGTCACACCCTCTTTCACTCTTATGCAAAATGTCTCTACCATTTGAGGACACTTCTCCAGCTCATTCTACTTTCTCTGAGAACTCTCCGTCAGCTGAGGTTTCTGCTGAAGGGATAGACATGGCCTCCATCTAAGCATAAATGCCTCTGCCTTTTATCAATGGATGGTTTAAAAAAGGATGAACAGCTGACCTAGTCTGCGCCAAAGAGGATATCTTCCAAGAATATGTTTCTGTAACATAAGTGACTTGGACATTAACAGCAAGATAGAACCCTGAGTCATGGTGTGTCAAAGAGACAGAGTAACCACAGTTCCTGAATTACCAGATCATGGATCAGGTCATTTAACAGGGTTGGGTGATACACGTTCCCTGCCTGCTAAGAGGTAAACCTGTGAATTCCTTTTTATGTTTCAGCTTGTTTTTGTCCTTTGCAGGCAGCAGTTGCTATGAGAGAAAGAATTTAGTTGTAAGCATCAAGAACTTGGAACTGAGACCTTTAAGAGAGGAGTGTGATTTTTCCCAGTCCTGGGAAATAAATATAGCCCCACTAGGTAATAAAGCACCAATCAACTAATTAACCTATCCCCTGAAACTTTTTGATTACAGACCATTTGTCACATGAAGTTGATGTTGGGTGAGAAGCAAATGCAATTGTTGCTTAATTCATAAGAAAAGAGGAAAAATCTAGTCTAAGATTGGGCAGCTTAAACAGAAATGAGAATGAGAAATGTATCCATATGCTAAAGGGGAGAAAAAAAAGATATTCTGGGGACCAAAGTGATGAGTGATGCTTTGTCAGAAATCAATCATTCTCCATTGTGGATGTCTTTTTATTTGACCTATATTTATATGGTCTACTGATTCCCAAGTAGGGTCATCCTGGCAAATTAAATAGGAGAAGACCTCAGGAACTATAGGAACACATTTGCCTGATTCTAATGTGAATCCTGCGTGAAAGCTCCCTGCAGGTGTAACTGTTTGTAAAGCTTAATTAGTGTCGCTGAGTGACAGGGGACATGGGGCGATAAGCTAAAGCATATTATGGGAAAAAAAAAGTAGCTGCAGCCCCACTCCCTCAGAACACTGTAAGCCACCATTGCCCTTGGGCAAAAGGAGACACCAGGTAGGAGTGCGGGAAGCCACATGGTTGCTAAGCAATGAAGCTTTTTCCATTTTGGTCATCCTAGAACTGTTACTTGGAAGGCAGCCAGATTAGAGAGTGATTCATGGGTAGATCTGACCAAGAAAACAATACAAAACTGGAATGGATAGAGTTCATGGAATGTCCCAGAGGGAAATTTTAGCTAAAATAATGTAAACACACATATACACACAAACTCAAGTTTAGCAGACACCAGCATGTGCTTGATTCTATTCAAATGAAGCAAAGCATCTCATCTCTTTAATTAACAAAAAGTCTAAAGACAATTATAATTCAGCAAACCTTTATAACTACACAGTCTCTCTCCAGAGCTTCCTTCAGAGGAATTTGGAAGCAAGGGAGACAAGGTCAGCCTTGCTTATAAACAACTCACTAAGCCTTCAGATTTGCTAAACAAGAATATTCTCCTTGCAGGTTTTAGACAGTTCGCTAACCTGATGCTCAGGCAAGTTCTGCCCCAAAGATGTCTTCCTGGCACCAACAAATTTTAGTTCTATGATTTTGAGAAAGTCACTTTGCCATTCATATTCCATAAGAATATGAGTATCATCTCCCACATGAGATATCTGTAAAGATTAAATGGATTAACAGATATACAGCTCTTTGAGGCTTCCCTTGTGGATAAGCTGGTAAAGAATCTGCCTGCAATACGAGAGACCTGGGTTCAATCCCTGAGTTGGGAAGAGCCCCTGGAGAAGGGAAAGGTTACCCTCTCCAGTATTCTGGCCTGGAGAATTCCATGGACTGTAAAATCCATGGGGTCGCAAAGAGTTGGACATGACTGAGTGAATTTCACTTCACTTCGCTTCACCTCACAGTTCTTTGAAGAGCCCTGGCTACATTATTCACTGTTGTTGTTATTCAGTCACTAAGTCATGTCCACCTCTTTGTGACCCCATGGACTGCAGAACGCCAGGCTCCCCTGTCCTTCATTATCTTCTGGAGTTTGCTCAAATTCATGTCCATTGAGTCAGTGATGCTCTCTGACTATCTCATCCTCTGCCGCCCCCTCCTACTTTTTACTTCAACCTTTCCCAGTATCAGGATTTTTTTCAATAAATTGGCTCTTTGTATCAGGCTCTTTGGAGCTTCAGCTTCAGCATCAGTCCTTCTAATGAATATTTAGGATTGATTTCCTTTAGGATTGACTGGTTTGATCTCCTTGCTATCCGAGGGACTTTCAAGAGTCTTCTCCAGCACCACAGTTCAAAAGCGTCAATTCTTCAGTGCTCACCCTTTTTTATGGTCCAGCTCTCACATCCACACATGACTACTGGGAAAACCACAGCTTTGACTAGACAACTCTACCTTCAGCAAAGTGATGTCTCTGTTTTTTGACATGCTGTCTAGGTTTGTCATAGCTTTCCTTCCAAGGAGTGATCATCTTTTAATTTATGGTTGCAGTCACTGTCTGCAGTGATTTTGGAGCCCAAGAAAATAAAATCTGTCACTGTTTCCACTTTTCCCCTTTCTATTTGCCATGAAGTGATGCGACCAGATGCCATGATCTTAGTCTTTTTTTTTTTTTTTTCGAATGCTGAGTTTTAACCCAGCTTGTTTACTCTCCTTGTTAGCTCTGATGGACTCTCTCTTAAAAATGCAGAAACTAGGCACAGAGGTGTGAAATAAAAGACACAAGGTTGTATGTTAGTAAATGGTAAAGTTGGAAATTAAAAGCAGGCAAATCTGATTCCAGAACTTATTTTCTTAACAACTGTTCATACCATGTGATCATACTGTGTTTCTATGTCCCAAATTGTATATCTGTAGCTGGTGGGTGATTATTTTTTCTCACGTAGCACAAATCTTGCAGGATAATGAGAGGAAAGCACCTTGGCTGTTCTTGCAGATGAGAGTCGAATAAACAGCTAGAGAGAATGTTACTTTGCAACTGGGATGCAATATGTGACGTGGTCCTACACTACCTTCCACAGAGGGCAGAGGGAGTACCATTGTAGTTGAAATAGTAACTGCCTGTCAGCTGAGGCTAATTTAAATTTTGGTCAATGGGAAAAATATGTCTAGACAAATAGAATATAGTGAAAAAAACTAGAAGTGTCCTCATTTTTCTCTACCATTTCAGTTCTCTATTTTTAAAAAACGGGGGGATTTATAACCCAGCTATATCCATCTCTCACCGTAAAAATGGGAGAGACATGATGCAGAGAGACATAAAAGTATTCAAATAAAGAAATGAAGACAAGGGTCACTATTTTGCTGTCCCAAGAGAGAAATAATCATATTCAAATGTCCAGTTCTGAAGCTGACTCTTATCCCTTGTTCTTGGAATCTATTGTATTCACTTTATATTGTTCAATGAATTCTGTGCTTTATTTAATCTAGCTTTTTGCCCACCATACACTCCCCTAGTGACCATTTTAGAAAAATCCCATGCTCACCCTTAAGCAGAGACTGTATTAGCTTCTGTCTCACTTTCTCAGTCCACTTCTGTATTACACAGGCAACTTCAGCTCAACATGACCAAAACTGACTCTGCTGAAATTTAGTTAAAAATTCAAAGAGTAGGTCCTGGGGGCAGACTGCCTAGGCTGCATACTGGCTGTCCTGTTGTGTGACTTTCAAACTGTGCGATTTTGTGTTTAAGCTCTCTGTGCCTCAGTCTCATATCTGTAAAATAGACCCCAGCAGTACCCATTTCAGTGCTTTGTGTGGGGTTTAAATGAGATAATACATAGAACAGTGACTGGTACATTGTAGAAGCAAAGTAAATGTCAGTTATTCTCTGTCAGACACAACTGAGCAACTGAACACACACACACACACACACACACACACACACACACACACGTTCTTATTTATCTCCCTCCTGCATTCTCTGTTTACATTATGGATCCAGTAATTCAATACAGAAATGTAAAAATTATCCCTCTTCGAATATCCCTGTCGAATATCCCTCTTCCTCATGCCCTTGTACACAATCACATTCTGCTGTATTTAATACCCAAATACTCTCAAATCTGTCTCCTCATTTCTTTCCCTTCCTTACTTATCAGGATTCCGTGGTGGCCCAGATGGTGAAGAATCTGCCTGTGATGCAGGAGATCTGGGTTTGATCCCTGGGTCAGGAAGAATCTCTGGAGAAGGGAACAGATATCCACTCCAATATTCTTGCCTGGAGAATTCCATGGACAGAAGAGCCTGATGGCTTATAGTCTGTGGAGCTGCAAAGACGTGAACACAACTGAGCTACTTCCCTTACTTCTTGAGTTCATGTTTATTCTACCTGGATGTAGTTTCTCTATACATATTTTCAGTAATATGACTTATATGGTATATATTTGAGTGCCTTCTCCTTTTTAATAAGTATTTACTATTCTATCAATGTATCATCAAAAATTCCTGTTTTAAGACTTATAGAAAAATTGTAGTTTTTAAAAAAACAGAGGTGACTTGAATATCCTTGTACATCAGCTCCATTATTTGAGTAAAAATCTGAAGAAGAGTTTTAGATGTAAAGCTAAAAGTATTGTACAGATGAATTTCTGTTAACTGATGCCAAATTACTCTCCTAAAAGTATTCACCATTTTACATTCTCATCAACAAAGGATGAAAACACAACTGTACCTCCAAAGCATATTGCAAAGTTTAACAAGGATATTCATTGAACTGATATTTATTGTCCTAATTAAAATGTTTTTATATGCCTATTTTAATTTTTATGAAATTACCATTTTTCTATGTTTTATTACTTTTATTATTAATTTGCATAATTGCTTATACATATTTGAATACTTTGTGATATGTGTATTGAAAGACTTTTATCCTATTGTCATCTTTATCTCTGTTACTTTTTATGATGTGAGGGGTTCCCCCTGGCATTGCTTTGCTTCACTTACGGAAGTTGTTGTTTATTTCCATCCTGTGTGTATTTTCTTGATTTTAAACTAAAACCTTTTCCATCATCACTTTCAACAATTTTTGTCTAGAAATATATTCCTCAGTGCAAGGTATCTTTGTCTAACAAACACACGAGCACACATAGTCATGCATATCTCTAATTAGTGTATGCATGTATTTGTGTATGAAATAAAATATATACATATATATAGTTTACTAACTTAACTCATTGGAAATGTATTTTTATATGTTGTGATATTTCCTTATTTTGGTTCACTAATCTCTTCATGAACATCTGTTTTATTATTATACTTTTACGGTGCATTTCACTTATGGAAGAATATGCTGCTTTATCAATCTTCTGTTTCAAAACTCCATTAGCTACCATTAAAGGTTTTCTAAATATCTTATATTAAGATTTTTCCTTAGAAATTTTTATTGAAAGTACAGATCATTTATAGCTCAATATGAGAAGAAACAATATGTTGAAACCATTAAAGATTCTATCAGGACCACCACATCTCTTTTTCATTCTTAGAAATTAGAGAGATCAGTTCAGTTCAGTCACTCAGTTGTGTCCGACTCTTGCGACCCCATGGACTGCAGCACATCAGGCCTCCCTGTCCATCACCAACTCCCAGAGTTTACTCAAACTCATTGTCCATTGAGGCCAACCAACATCTCACCCTCTGTCATCCCCTTCTCCTCCTGCCTTCAATCTTTCCCAGCATCAGGGCCCTTTCCAATGAGTCAGTTCTTCACATCAGGTGGCCAAAATATTGGAGTTTCAGCTTCAGCATCAGTCCTTCCAAAGAATATTCAGGACTGATTTACTTTAGGAATGACTGGTTGGACCTTCTTGAAGTCCAAAGGACTCTCAAGAGTCTTCTCCATTACCACAGTTCAAAAGCATCAATTCTTCAGTGCTCAGCTTTCTTTATAGTCCAATTCTTACATCCATACATGACTACTGAAAAAAAAAACCATAGCTTTGACTAGATGGAACTTTGTAGACAAAGTTATGTTTCTGCTTTTTAATATGCTGTCTAGGTTGGTCATAGCTTTTCTTCAAAGGAGTAAGCGTCTTTTAATTTCATGGCTGCAGTCACCATCTGCAGTGATTTTGGAGCCAGCCCAAAAAAAGTCTCTAACAGTTTCTATTGTTTCTCCATCTATCTGCCATAAAGTGATGGGACCAGATGCCATGATTTTAGTTTTCTGAATGTTGAGTTTTAAGCCTACTTTTTCACTCTCCTCTTTCACTTTCATCAAGAGGCTTTTTAGGTCTTTATCACTTTCTGCCATAAGGGTGGTTTTATCTGCATATCTGAGGTTATTGCTGTTTCTCCTGGCAATCCTGATTCCAGCTTGTGCTTCACCCAGCCTGGCATTTCTCATAATGTACACTGCATAGAGGTTAAATAACCAGGGTGACAATATACAGCCTTGACGTACTCCTTTCCCGATTTGGAACCAGTCTGTTGTTTCATGTCCAGTTCTAACTGTTGCTTCTTGACCTGCATTCAGATTTCATATTTCTCAGGAGGCAGGTAAGGTGGTATTTCCATCTTTAATAATTTTCCATGGTTTATTGTGATCCACACAGTCAAAGGTTTTGATGTAGTCAATAAAGCAGAAGTAGATGTCTCTCTGGAACTCCCTTGCTTTTTTGATGATCCAAAAGATGTCGACAATTTGATCTCTGATTCTTCTGCCTTTTCTAAATCCAGCTTGAACATCTGGAAGTTCACGATTCACGTACTGTTGGAGGCTGACTTGCGAAATTTTGAGCATTACTTTGCTAGTGTGTGAGATGAGTGCAGTTGTGTGGTAGTTTGAACATTTTTGGCATTGCCTTTTTGGGATTGGAATGAAAATGGAATTTTCCAGGTCTGTGGCCACTGCTGAGTTTTCCAAATTTACTGGCATATTGAGTGCAGCACTTTCACAGTATCATCTTTTAGGATTTGAAATAGCTCAACTAGAATTCCATCACCTCCACTAGCTTTGTTTGTAGTGATGCTTCTGATTAGCTGCTCCTGCTGCTAATCACTTCAGTTGTGTCCCACTCTGTGTGACCGCATAGACGGCAGCCTACCTGGCTCCTCTGTCCCAGTATTCCAGGGAAGAATACTGGAGTGGGTTGCTATTTCCTTCTCCAATGCATGCATGTATGCTAAGTTGCTGCAGTTGTGTTTGACTCTGTGCAACTCTATGGACAGCAGCCCACCAGGCTCCTCTGTCCATGGGATTCTCTAAAGGCCCACTTAACTTCACATTCCAACATGTCTGGCTCTAGGTGAGTGATCACACGATCATGATTATCTGGGTCATAATGATCTTTTTTGTATAGTTCTGTGTATTCTTGCTACCTCTTCTTAATACCTTCAGCTTCTGTTAGGTCCATACACTTTCTGTCCTTTATTGTGCCTATCTTTGCATTAAATGTTCTCTTGGTATCTCTAATTTTCTTGAAGAGGTGTCTAGTCTTTCCCATTCTGTTATTTTCCTCTATTTCTTTGCACTGATCACTGAGGAAGTCTTTCTTATCTATTTGTTGTTCTTTGGAACTCTACATACAAATGGGTATATCTTTCATTTTCTCCTTTGCCTTCAGCTTCTCTTCTTTCTCAGCTATTTGTAAGGCCTCCTCAGACAACCATTCTGCCTTTTTGCATTTCTTTTTTTTGTGGATGGTTTGATCCTGTACAATGTCATGAACCTCTGTCCATAGTTCTTCAGGCACTCTATCAGTTCAAATCCCTTGAATCTATTTGTTACTTCCACTGTATAATCGTAAGGGATTTGATTTATGTCATACCTGGATGGCCTTGTGGTTTTCCCTATTTTTTTTTAATTTAAGTCTGAATTTGGCAATAAGGAGTTTATGAGAGCCATTATCAAAAAATATACAAACAATATATGTTGAGAAGATGTGGAAAAAAGTGAATCCTCCTACACTGTTGGTGGGAATGTAAATTAGTACATCCATTACAGAGAACTGTAAGAGATTTCATAAGAAAACTAAAAAGAGAAGAAACATATGATCCAGCAACCTCATTCCCTGGCATATATCCAGAGAAAACCATAATTTGCAAAGACACATGCACCCCAATATTCACTATAGCAGTAATTATAATTTCCAAAATATCAAAGCACCCTAAATTTCCATTAACAGTGGAATGAACAAAGAAGATATGGTACATGAATACAGTTTAATATTAGTCAGCCATAAAAATGAAATAAGGGCATTTGCAGCAACATACATAGATCTAGAAATTGTCATACTGAGTGAAGTAAGACAGACAGAGAAATATCATCTCACTTGCCTGTGGAATCTAAAATGATGACACAAGGGAACTTATTTAGAATACAGAAACTGACCCACAGAGTTTGAGAACAAATTTATGGTTACCAAAGGGGAAACATGAGGGGGAGGGATAAATTAGGAGTTTTGGATTAACATATACACACCAGAAACAAAATAATCAAAAGGGACCCATTGTATAGCACAGGGAACTCTTATTCAATATTCTGTAATAACCTACATATGAAAAGTATCTGAAAAAGAATGGTAACTAAATCTGTTTCCTGTACACCTGAAACTTAACAAAATGTTGTAAATCAACTATGCTCAAATATAAAATAAAAAATTTTTAAGTGTTAATCATTACAAACCTGGAGAAAAATAGCCAAAAAATATATGAAAAGATGCTCAACATCACCAGTCATTGGAGAAATGCAAAACTGATGAACAAGTTCAAATAAGAATCAAATAAGTCAAGAGATATTCTATGTTCATGTATAATAAGATTCAATATTGTCAAGATACCAGATCTTTCCAAACTGATCTATAGATTCAATGCAATCTCAATAAAAAATTCTAGCAAGCTATACTATGTATGTCAACAGGTCAGTTCTAAACTTTAAGGAAATTCAAAAAAAGTGGTGATATATGTTACATATGGCTGGTTTGCTTTGCTGTACACCAGAAACTGACACAGCAGTGTAAAACATCTATACTCCAACAAAAAAAGGAAGAATATCACTACTATAATATCCACTCCTTCGAGAAAATATAATCTATTTAATAACAGTACTTTCTTGATTTAAAAAATTAGACAAGTATATTACCAGAAAATAAAATTACAGATCAATATCCTTCATTGCTAAGAAAACAATTTTGAAATACTCCTGAGTATCCAGTGACATTGATTATATGAGAGAAAGAGAGATTTAAGATATTAATCCAAATGATCAGGAAATGATTCTATAATGATTTCTTTAGTGCTGGCATTAAAAACAACAAAACAACTGCTTATTGTAGAATAGCACACATATAAGAAGGTAAACTTCATAAAATATCGTGATGTGTTCATCCACGT
This sequence comes from Budorcas taxicolor, assembly GCF_023091745.1. Classification (NCBI taxonomy): domain Eukaryota; kingdom Metazoa; phylum Chordata; class Mammalia; order Artiodactyla; family Bovidae; genus Budorcas; species Budorcas taxicolor. Next base: position 47,086,881 of record NC_068929.1, on the reverse strand, counting down.
AATTAATACGAAAAGAAAAAAATAAAAGCTCACATGTTCTGCCTCCAGTCCTACTCTCCTTCCCATGGTTATTTACTATCTTCAGTTCAGTTCAGATCAGTTCAGTACAGTCGCTCAGTCGTGTCCGTCTCTTTGCGACCCCATGAATCGCAGCACGCCAGGCCTCCCTGTCCATCACCAACTTCCAGAGTTCACTCAGACTCACATCCATCGAGTCAGTGATGCCATATAGCCATCTCATCCTCTGTCGTCCCCTTCTCCTCCTGCCCCCAGTCCCTCCAAGCATCAGAGTCTTTTCCAATGAGTCAACTCTTCACATGAGGTGGCCAAAGTACTGGAGGTTCAGCTTTAGCATCATTCCTTCCAAAGAAATCCCAGGGCTGATCTCCTTCAGAATGGACTGGTTGGATCTCCTTGCAGTCCAAGGGACTCTCAAGACTCTTCTCCAACACCACAGTTCAAAAACATCAATTCTTCGGTGCTCAGCCTTCTTCACAGTCCAACTCTCACATCCATACATGACCACAGGAAAAACCATAGTCTTGACTAGACGGACTTAGTCAGCAAAGTAATGTCTGCTTTTTAATATACTATCTAGGTTGATCATAACTTTTCTTCCGAGGAGTAAGCGTCTTTTAATTTCACGGCTGCAGTCACCATCTGCAGTGATTTTGGAGCCCCAAAAAATGCAGTCTGGCACTGTTTCCATTGTTTCCCCATCTATTTCCCATGAAGTGATGGGACCTAATGCCATGATCTTCATTTTCTGAATGTTGAGCTTTAGGCCAACTTTTTACTCTCCACTTTCACTTTCATCAAGAGGCTTTTTAGTTCCTCTTCACTTTCTGCCATAAGGGTGGTGTCATCTGCATATCTGAGGTTATTGATATTTACTATCTTGACCACTAACAAATTAGAATGGTTCTGCTTTCTTTTGAATTTATAGTAAAAGGAATAATATATGTGTATACTTTGCCTGGCTTTTCTTTTGTTGCCCAATATTGGTTTGATAAGTCACTTCTGCTTCTTTTGTCAAGCTATCGATGATTTACTGTTGTCCAGTGTAATAATACGGAGAAGGCAATGGCACCCCACTCCAGTACTCTTGCCTGGAAAATCCCATGGACGGAGGAGCCTGGTAGGCTGCAGTCCATGGTGTTGCTACCAGTCAGATATGACTGAGCAACTTCACTTTCTCTTTTCACATTCACGCATTGGAGAAGGAAATGGCAACCCACTCCAGTGTTCTTGCCTGGAGAATCCCAGGGATGGCGAAGCCTGGTGGGCTGCCGTCTATGGGGTTGCACAGAATCAGACACGACTGAAGTGACTTAGCAGCAGCAGCAGCAGTGTATTAATTTCTTGGGCTCCAAACTCACTGCAGATGGTGACCGCAGCCATGAAATTAAAAGACGCTGGCTCCTTCAAAGAAAAGCTATGACCAACCAAGACAGCATATTAAAAAGCAGAAGACATTACTTTGCCAACAATGATCTGTCTAGTCAGAGCTATGGTTTTTCCAGTAATCATGTATGGATGTGAGAGTTGGACTATAAAGAAAGCCGAGTGCCGAAGAATTGATGCTTTTGAACTGTGGTGTTGGAGAAGACTCTTGAGAGTCCCTTGGACAACAGGGAGATCCAACCAGTCATTCCTAAAGTAAATCAGTCCTGAATATTCATTGGAAGGACTGATGTTGAAGTCGAAACTCCAATATTTTGGCCACCTGATGTGAAGAACTGACTCATTGGAAAAGGCCCTGATGCTGGAAAAGATTGAAGGCAGGAGGAGAAGGGGACAACAGAGGATAAGATGGTTGAATGGCATCACCAACTCGATAGACATGAATTTTAGGATGCTTCAGGAGTTGGTAATGAACAGGGAAGCCTCACGTCCATGCAGTCCATGGGGTCACAAAGAGTTGGACATGACTGAGCCACTGAACTGAACTGAACTGACTGTATTATTCCATTTTATGAATCTGCTATTATTAATCTATTCACTTGCTTGATAACATGCAATTGTGTTTTTTCCAGTTTGAGACCATGATGAATGATGCTGTTACTAAAATTATTGTATGTGCATATGAACATATGTATGAATGAATGTACAACATACATGCATTTATGTTGTATATAAACCTGGCAGTGTATGTTTCTTAGTATACCTCAAAAATGTGTATTTCAGCTTTAATAGATAATGCCAAACAGTTTTAGAAAGCAAATTTTCCAAGTTTTACTCCCATCAACTATATTTGGCATTTTCAGCTCAATAAAACTTATCAATATTTGGTACTGTCTGTCTCTTTAATTTTGGTCCCTTTAGCTGCTGATTTAGCTGGTATCTATCTGCACCAATCAAAAAAATTTAAATTGCCTCATGACTAAGACCACAACAGAGAAAGAACTAATTATTTTTCCTTCGTATGCCTGAATGTCTGCTTGTCTCTCTCTTTGTTTTATATATCAAAGCAAGCAATCTTTCCAAATCTTCAAAAATCACAGTGTAAAGACAATAAAGGAAACATTATATATTTGAAACTGCTTAGTACAGCTGTTGTTGTACTTTCAATACAAGAATTGATTTTGACAGAACAAATTTTTACTCTTAGTTCTGAGAGGAGTTATTTTTTCATGTGATGAATTATAGATTTAGAGTTTCTGATTTACCTGCTCTTGAAATATTTTCAGCATTATATTTACATTCCCAACTTTCTTCACCTTCTCTTGTGGAATAGCTATGGGGCTTGTTAAAGAAGCATGCACTTGCATCAGCACTCTAATTGGGTTAATCAAATATTTGAAATTTGTTTGTATGAACAATAGAATTATTTCATACCATTAAACATTTACGCCATTTACATGGTCTTCTATTTACAAAAACAAAATCAGCTAAAATGTAAACATTTAAAAATATAAGCTGTTTCTCTTTCATACATGTGTTTGATGAAAACTTGATGCCCTGAACAAAAGCACAATAACACATATTAATTATCTGTCACTGCTTTATATATATATATATATATATATATATATATATAATATATATGTATAATATGAAAGTGAAAGTTAAAGTCACTCAGTCGTGTCTGACTCTTTGCAACCCCATGGACTACACAGTTCATGGAACTCTCCAGGCCAGATTACTGGGGTAGGTAGTAGCCATTCCCCTTCTCCAGGGGATCTTCCCAACCCAGGGATGGAACCAAGGTTTCCCACATTGTAGGCAGATTCTTTATATATGTATGTGTGTGTGTGTGTACATATATACATATATACACAATGTAAATTCATTATATACTACTTGCAATGTTAAGTATAATTTTAATGTGTTTATTTCCCAACATCACCAAGCAATTAATCTAATTCTTAGTGGACACTGACTCACCATGTCCCACAAATTTAACTCAGTTACACTATGTAACTGGAGATAGCATTCAATTCCACAGGTTAAGTGAACTGGCTATAAACAAAATTTCACAAGTCTGTGCCCGGGTTCTATTAATTTGCTACAGTAGTTCATAGAACTCAGAGAAACATTTCCTTATGTTTACCAGTTTATTATAAAATATATTACAAAGACTGTGTGCAAAAAGTCAGATGAGGAGGTACATGGAATAACATCTGGAGGGTCCCAAGTGCAGAATCCTCTGGACCCCAGGAACTGGGGTGCACCACCCTCTCAGCAGTTTACATGTTCACCAGCCTGAAAGCTCATCAATTCTTCTTACTCATGCATTTATACAGAGCTTAATCTGTAGCACTGCCCCCTTTCGCAGGAATCCATGCATTCTGCTGGTATTTCCAACCCTTTAATCACTTGACCTTTCTGGTGACCAGCCCCCATTGCGCACTTTCTAGGGGCCCCATTTTAACTCACCTTATTAATATAAAGTCAGAGCTGCTGGAAAAGTGGCTCCTTAGGAGTAAAAAAAGATGCGCCTATCACTCAAGAAATTCTGAGCATTTTACGAGTTTTGTGCTAGGGCAATGAGACAAAGGCCAATATATTTTTAATTATACCACATAAAACATTATTATTTTATTATATTGCACCCAGCACTCAATGTCAAAAGGCAGCCACTAATATTAATCAATTAAAAAATAAAAACTAGAATTCTGAAGTGATGTCGTATTTTCCTAAAAAAAATGAGTTTGCTATTTTCTAATTTATATGTTAAATTCACATTAGGACCCCGATGTTCACTAGCTTTCTAGATTTTTCCAATGATTCTTTAATTTGCTTTGATATTCTGCAAGTACTGTTCAACTTTCTATTCTTCTCCAATAGGAATCTTTCCCAAATAGTTACCTTCTATGTGACATGTCCAGACTTCAATAATCTTTCTTAAAGTCAGTCTCTTTAAGCAATGTTAGCTTCCTAGTCTAACTGAGGCACTTAGTATTTTTTAATGACAAAAAATGTTACAATATATATCAAAAACATGTATCTGTTAAGTTTAAAAGTAGAATGAGATTATAAATGTAAATAAATGCATGCAATGAGCAACCAGGTGACAAACCATTTATCACATATTTTAGAAACACACTGTGCTTTTCTTATTAGTATCACTGTTACTCTCTCCCAAAGAAATAATCACTCTTTTTTTTTCACTAATAAACTGCCTATTTTTCTTTATAATTGTTACTTATGTATATTTACTGCACACCGCTCGTGCCCGTGTATGTTTGTAGAGCATTATATAAATGGGGAATGCAGAAGGAGTTACTGGAAGCTGGAAAGATGAAAATCCATGTAACAAAGTGGTAAAATATTTCGTGAAAATAATTGAAAGGACAGATGATATACACATGAATATTAAGCACTGGCAGGAAAGTTTAGAAAACAGAATTTTAGTGGTATAGTGCGCATTGCTTTCAGTTGGCTACATCTGACAACATTTTATTAGAAAGGGATGAGCACAGAAAAGAACTTGCTAGTATGAATGATGAAATGAAAGAGAATAAGCAGGTGCAGTGATTCAAGGGTGTGTATGTTTGAAATAAGCAACAAGAAAAGATACAATTCCAGAAGCCTTTGGACTATAAATGCCATTAGAACTAAGCTTTGAAATAAAGATCAAATCTAGTGGATATTTTTTACAACTTTGTTCAAAACTCTGTGTGGAATCACATGGTATCTAATAAATTCTTTTAATTTGAAAGAAAAAGAAATCTTCAAGGAAAAAAGAACTTAGAGTGTGCACCCTCCTTTATAAATATATCTTGGTATATATCTTGGGATGTGTGTGTGTGTTTGTGTGTATGTGTATCTTTGTAAATATTTGGTATTTTCTGATTATTTTTCTAATCTCAAGAATATAAAAATAAATAACATTACAGTTTTGATTTGCACTCCCATGACTGAGGGTGACCATCCTGTCATATATTTATAAGGCATTTATTATATACTTTGTGAAATTTCTATTAATTTCTTTAATACACTTTTATTATTTTATGTCTTAATGATATTGAATAATTTTATTTATTTTTGGTTACTGTCCTCTGTCAGTTCATATGGATTTACAAATATCTATCATGTGCTATTTATTATGTGTCAAAAATTATGATGTCTAACTAGTAACTTAGAACAAAACCTCTAAAGTTTTATGTTGTTTCCCCCCGTAAGGAATCATCATTTGTCCCAACTTAGTATTGAAAAGCCCGTTGCTTCCCCAGTGATGCAGGTCAGAGAGCGTGATAATGAAGTAGACAGTGTTTGCACATTGGGTGTAGCAGCTATCTCTCATTCTACAAGCTTTTCTGTCAAGTGACCTTGTCAACCTCTCCTCGAGAAGGACAGTCTCTTTTCTCTCTGTTTGAATCTTAGCTAATCCTGTGAGCTAGCCTAACAAAAAACTGAGACGAGATGTCACATTGCTTAATTCTAAAATTGGGCTTTATGTGATCTTCAGATTCTATCTTCATTTGTTAATAGTGCTACTCAGCCCCTCAACACACTGCAAGGAAACCCAAGTATCTATGCTGACAAGCTCATATGAGGATAACTTCTTTATCTTCACTAATTTTGATATATATTTCTTGATATATTTTTAGACACACTTACACTTATTCTTCAGAAATGAATACTTTTGATATTTGCTCCCTGATATAAATCCAGTGAGATTATCAAGTCGTTTTAAAAAAATAACATTTATATAGGGACTGCATGTTAATGCTATGTGTGATCAGTTGCTCTGTCACGTCTGACTCATAGCAACCCTGTGGATTCTAGCCAGGAAACTGTAACCCAGGATTTTCTGTTCATGGAATTTTCTAAGCAAGAATACTGGAGTGGGTTGCTATTTCGTACTCCAGGGGATCTTCCCAACCCAGGGATAGAACCCATGTCTTTTGTGTTTTCTGCATTAGCAGGAGGATTCTTTACCACTGTGCCACCTGGGATGTCCTGTTAATACTTTACCTATAGATAAATTTGAATATGGATCTATCTTCATTTAAGACTTTGTTCATATTTAAATACAATTTTTATAATTATTTCCATAAGTGCCTTATCAATCTTTTATTTAGATTTATTCCTAGATATTTTATATTACCTAGATATTTTATATTATCAATCCTATTTTAAGTATTTTTTCTTTTCATTTTCTAACTGCTATTAAAAAAAAGAAATGCATTTGATTTCTTTTTTTGGCTATATGTATTCTGAATTTATACTTACTCTCTAAACAGCTTAATCATTTGTTTCTAGATTTGGGGGACTTTATACTAAAACACTACTATTAAAGTAATTTATTTTCTTTGTCCTAATGCAATGAATATGACCATCGCTAAAGTGTTGAAAAGAAGTGGAAAGAATTAGGACCAACACAAGAGGAATATTTTCTAAGTTTCATCATAAACTATGATGATGCTTGCTGCAGGCCTCTTTATAGATAATTCTGACATCTTATACTTCAGTTATTAATAAGTATCATAATTTTATCTATAAATATTTCTGCCATGGGTTTGGAATTGAGATAAAACCACATTACATTTCAACTATATTAATAAATTCTTAATAAAAATAAATGTGTTTTATAATCAGTAAAACAAAACTAATTAAGACTGTCTTCCTTTCAAGAATGTGGACCCAGATCTATGCATTTCTAAATTGAATGTAATACTGAAATTACAATAAAAATTTAGAAATGTAAATATATACACTGATAAGTATAATGACAAAATAACACAGGGTGGAGTATCAACTCCAATCCAGAAAGTTCGGTGAATATTTTTATTTTTTTCACACTAAAAAAAAATTTAAATTGGCTAGTGTCGTATAATGCAAAAATAAGCTCCAGAATAGGAAGCCATATTCGTGTATGCAAATACATTGTAGTTTCTCTGATTTACAGAAAAGGTGTACTATATGACATTAAAACAGTAATTAATTTAAGTTCTGTTTTATTCAATTATTACATTAATTATAGAAGTACTGTATTATTATGGACATGAACTAAGCCAGTCTGCCCTTACCATGTCCCTCTAGAAATACAAAGGTCTTGAAAGAGAAGTATTTATCTGCAAGTATTTTTCCCCAGCAAAAAATTAGAAAATTTAGCTTCATAAAAGTTAATTACCTTGATGTGGGCTCAGGATCCCAGTGTATGAGAAAAACTGCAAAAACTGTTACAATTTTAATCCCCCACAATAATAGTGGAAGAAGGACACACACACACACACACACACATACACGCACGCACAAACACATACCCCAAAGCCAATAAAGAGAGCAATTTTCCAAAGGGAGACAGAGTAAATTGTTCACATGGAGAACAGTCATAATTAAGTGATATAGATTTCTAAAATCTTCTAAGCTAGAAAGCTTGTTCTATATTCACAAATCCATAGCACTTCCCCAGTTGGCCACACATTAGAATCATCAGGTATCTATAAAATACACCAATACTTGGACTTATCATCAGGGATTCTGAATCAAATAGTCCCAGAGAGGCCTGGGAATCAATCGTTTGAAATCGTCTTGCAGATGATTTCAAGGTACAGCCAAGACTGAGAATCACTTGCAGAGTAACTATTCTGACTTAAAAATTTTTTTTTTTCTGAGAACTTTGTTTCATATTTGCTGGTACAGCTGTGCTGCCCAAAGATAAACCACAGATCGTTTTATTTGGTTCACTGACCATGCTTCCAAAGCTCCAGAAATAAATCTGAGGCCACTTAGATCTAGCACATGCCTTCCTCTGTTTATTACCACACTGCAGTGGCCTTTCTCAGTGATAATGAACAACACCATGCAGCTCTCAGCAAACCGAGCTCATAAGATTGTGTGAAATACAATATTACTGCTGAGTTAAGGGTCCTGAGTTTTACCTAAAGGACTGAATCAGAAGAGGTCCCAGAGGGGAGTCTGTTTTGAGCATTGTAGAAAATTATAAAATTTAGGCATTATTGACTCTTCTCTTTTCCTCCATTAACCTCCAAACGTTTATCATGAAGCTTCATCACATCTTGTCCTAAATCTTATCAGTGGGCGATGGATTTGAATGAATCAGAGACTTGTAATCAGCTGCGGTCTGATTTTAAACCTGCAATTAAGGTAAATTCTGGCTCATATGCTCATCTCTTTTAATCAAAGCCTGATACTTTATAAATTACATTCATTTGTATCACCCTGCAGCCAGCCTTCTACTTCAGAGAATCATTTGTTTGGGCCAAGTAACTTAAAAATGCACATCTTAAAGCTCATGCACTATTGCCTAAAATGATAATTCTTTACTTATTAGTATAAAGGACAATGTCAAAAACGTTCACCAATAACAATAGCCAAGAAGAGAAGATCAAGATAAATCCCAAAGAAAACTGAAAATTTAAGGGAAACAAAGTTACTTCAGTCGTGTCCAACTCTGTGCAACCCCATAGACGGCAGCCCACCAGGCTCCTCTGATCCCTGGGATTCTCAAGGCAAGTACACTGGAGTGGGTTGCCATTTCCTTCTCCAGTGCATGAAAGTGAAAAGTGAAAGTGAAGTTGCTTAGTCGTGTCCGACTCTTAGTGATCCCACGGACTGTAGCCCACCAGGCTCCTCCATCCATGGGATTTTCCAGGCAAGAATATCGGAGTAGGGTGCCATTGCCTTCTCCGAAGGGAAACAAAGGACATTGTAAAAAATTATAATTTGAGTAAAAATTCCACATTTTGCTTACCCTCCTAGAGAAATAGCTGCAGACAGACACAAGGAGTCAGACAAAAGCTTTCATTTAATTTTGCTTGTAAATATTAGTATATGAAGACAATGCAAATGATCATCAATTTTGGAAAGATTAGATATAATACAGTAAACTACAAAATACTACGCAGCAATTAGAAAGAATGAGAAAGATATATATGTAGTGGCTTGAAAAAATATTAAAAATAGTCTAAATGTGGAAAAAATTCCTAAGCAAAACATACAAAAGAAGCCTATGTATGTAAAACAAAATATACAATAATCTCCTCAAAGGTAAACTAAATCTTTTTGTATTTTTAGATGCTATTTAGTAAAACAATAATCAATATATGCTTAATAGAATTACTCTGAATAGATTCCTGGAAATTAATTGCTGTATTTATTACACAGTTTTAAGTATTATAAATTAATGTTAAGTTACAAATTTTACACACTAGCTCTAGAATCCATTGAATAGGTATCAGTCTATTGCTGTTTTTGCAAAGTCAATTTAACATCTCCCTGTATGCACAGTAACAGTTTTAACCATGATTGTTTACATCTTTCACTCACACACACAATGTTTGACTTATGTTCCATCGCATCAGAATATTCTATTACGTTTCCACATGTCTGCATCTGTCCCCTCACTTGTGTCATGAACACACTGAGAGTATGCCTATATTCTTCTTGGGGACTGGAAAGGGAAGTGCCCAGTGTTCAGTAAATACTTACTAAAATACTGTATGAAAGTGTTCAGTAAACAAATTCATGTGTGTGTGTGAGAGACCCACATTGCTTAAATCCTGTACAAAACATTCTGTAATCTTTAAATGTAAAAGCTAATTATGGGCATCCCATGGCATCCAGTCCCATCACTCCATGGCAAATAGATGGGGAAACAGTGGAAACAGTGACAGATTTTCTTTTCCTGGGCTCCAAAATCACTGAAGACAGTGACTGCAGCCATGAAATTAAAAGATGCTTGCTCCTTGGAAGAAAAGCTATGACAAACCTAGACAACATATTAAAAAACAGAGACATTACTTTGCTGACAAGTGTTGATCTAGTCAAAGTTATGGTTTTTCCAGTAGTCATGTACAGATGTGCAAGTTGGACCATAAAAAATGCTGAGCACTGAAGAACTGAAGATTTTGAACTATAGTGCTGGAGAAGATTCTTGAGAGTCCTTTGGACTGCAAGGAGATCAAACTAGTCAGTCCTAAAGGAAATCAACCCTGAATATTCATTGAATGGACTGATGCTGAAGCCTAAGCTCCAATAATTTGACCATCTGATGCAAAGAGCTAACTCACTAGAAAAAATTCTGATGCTGGGGAAGATTGAGGGCACAAGGAGACTGGGACAATAGAGGATGAGATGGTTGGATGGCATCATTGACTCAATTTACATGCATTTGAGCAAATTCTGGGAGATAGTAAAGGACAGGGAAGCCTGGTGTGCTGCAGGCCATGGGGTCACAAAGACTCAGACACCACATAGTAATTGAACAACAACAACAGTAAGATATATAGAAAAAACTGATGTTATTTACATTTCTATCTCAATCTAAATATATTGATATATATTTCCAAGTATATTAACACACTAAAATTAAGCAATTATGAGCCCAGTTGATATTTTATATAAATAGTAAATATATATGCATAAATTTTTAAATGTCATTTTAGTAGTTTCTATTTATTATTATTTCCAGGTTAAATAAGATTCATTTGCCTATCCAACGCCTCTATTTGTTTTAAATACTAAAATGAATCAATTTAGGCCTTCAGGAATCTCCTGGGGGTTTTTTTTGTTGTTGTTATTTAATTTTACTTATATTTTTATTTCAGTTTTATTGAGATATAACTGATATAACTGTAAGATTCCTAAGTGAGTCCTCTTACTGTCTTCTTTTAAAGCTTTCTCTAACAATATCAGGCAGAGCTTTGTTTTTTTTCAGGTCCCATCATATGATCCTACTTATATAAGATATTCAGAGTAGTCAACTCATAGAAACAGAAAGTAGGAACATGGTTACCAGGGGTTGGAGAAGAGGGAAATTATTATTCAGTGGGTATCAAGTTTCAGTTATGCATGATGAAAAAGTTCTAGAGATTTGCTGTATGATACTGTGCTTATAATTAAAAACACTTTTCTGTCCACTTAAATTTTGTGAAGAGGCTGGATTTCATGTTATGGGTTTTTTACAGACATAAAACCAATAAAATTTGTTGACTCTCAACAGGCAAGCACTTAACCTTGCCTAAATTATTCACATCCATGTTTTAAAATTCTGAGATGATCTCACAAAACCTCCCAGGAAGACAACTCAACCAGCATGGCCAGTTTGAGATCCCTTATGAATACATTTTTTAAAAGATTTCTCATTATCAGTAATTTTGCTCATGTAATAGCTACTGTTATTAGGAAACATAAGGAAATTCGATAACCTTTGATCTACAAATTGCCTGCCACCTGTTCTCAAAATGGGGCTTCTGTTCTGTGCTATGCTCGAAGTCCCCTTTAGTAGATATAACACTTTCTCATTTATCCAAATTTTGAACTTCTCACACTGATCTAAACAACTTTTCTTCACTTTTTGAAAATCAAACTCCCTCTCTAAGTATGGCTCCTTTTCTTGTCTTTGTTTAATTTGGATATCAAAGTCTGTTAGATTCACAAAATAAATTTGAAACTATTCTCTCTGTTTCTATTTTCTGGAAGATATTACTTATCTGTCCTTGAATTAATTTATTGATATAAGGTACTTATAATATTCTCATAATCCTTTTTAATACATGTAATTGCATAACATTTGCTGAAGCCCAAGGAAGGCTGCCCCCAAATATGCCTGGATGGCATATTGTTTATTTTGAATTAAAGTTTCTTCTAAAATCACCAATGCAAGAGAAACACTTTGACCCACTTCTCTGTCTCCCTGAAAGCAAGAAATGATAGTCTCCTGTGAAAGGCACACTTCCTGCATCTGAAGGTAGAAGGACAACTCTTATCTCCAGAGACAGAAAATTCAGATAAGAAGCCTGTATAAAAAAATCTTGATATTTTTAAAATTTATTATCTTAAGCCCAAATTTTTTTTAGATGCTTTACTATTTAAGCATCTAAGCCTAAAATTTATATGTCCTGTCAATTCCTCGCAAGTATTATTATTTCTTTGTCTAAAAAGTATAAAAGCTGCCTGCTTTGGCCACTTCTTAGGCCCTATTTCTTTAAGACTTCCTGTGCAAATTAAAATCTGTTTCTTTTTCTCTTTTAGTTTGTATTGTGTCAATTTTACTGTTAGTCCAGCCACAAGAACTCCTGAGGGGGAAATTTTGTCCACCCTTGCAGTTGGTAAACCAACCAAAGAGACTGGCTGGACCCCACTTTCTGCCCTAAGGCAGCCCCAGCTGAGAGATCCTGGGATGCGCAACAAACATCAATAGAAGGTAAGATTTCTTACCATATCAGCCTTCTGGATCTCTGCCTGCAAGGTCTGGTGGAAAGAAAGAGTCTCTTCTTACTCTCTCAATTAAGATTATCAGGAGAGAGTATTTGTCAAGTTAGTTTCTTACACATAACAACTCTGGTATTTGGTAATGAGCATTCTTGGTTTTAATTCAGTCTTTCCTCTCAAAGATGGTCACTTTTTCTCTGTCTCTGTCAGTTGTGCTATTTGTTAGAAGGAGGAAGAACCATGGGGCAGAAGAACAGGCAAAAGTCCTATGTAAGCCTGCTATTCCAGCCAGCCTCCCAAACTGGAGATCATTGCTCATTAGACTGCCGTCTATTTTGACAAACCTTTCTGTGGGTCTGCTATGTCAAAACCAGATGACGTTTTTTCTTTCACCCTGTTCAGCGGCCTAAGAGACTGGCTTCATGTCCACTGAGAATATTTGCTCTGTTCTTCTGCTCTGTACCAGCTAGAAGGTACATTTACTAGGGTACATCTGGTAGCCAATTGAATAGAGTGGGGTTCTGAGACAAGAAGTAAAAACAGCAAATTCTTTGTCTGGCCGTGCCAGCTCTCAGAGGAATTTGTCATGAAGGCATCAGAAACGCTGGGCTAGAAGCACAAGCTGGAATCAAGATTGCCAGGAGAAATATCAGTAACCTAAGATATGCAGATGACACCACCCTTATGGCAGAAAGTGAAGAGGAACTAAAAAGCCTCTTGATGAAAGTGAAAGAGGAGAGTGAAAAAGTTGGCTTACAGCTCAACATTCAGAAAACCAAGATCATATCATCTGGTCCCATCACTTCATGGGAAATAGATGGGGAAACAGTGGAAACAGTGTCAGACTTTATTTTTGGGGGCTTCAAAATCACTGCAGATGGTGATCGCAGCCATGAAGTCAAAAGACACTTACTCTTTGGAAGGAAAGTTATGATCAACCTAGATAGCATATTCAAAAGCAGAGACATTACTTTGCCAACAAAGGTCCATCCAGTCAAGGCTATGGTTTTTCCAGTGGTCATGTATGGATGTAAGAGTTGGAGTGTGAAGAAAGCTGAGTGCCGAAGAATTGATGCTTTAAACTATGGTGTTGGAGAAGACTCTTGAGAGTCCCTTGGACTGCAAGGAGATCCAACCAGTCCATCCTAAAGGAGATCATTCCTGGGTGTTCATTGGAAGGACCGATGCTAAACCTGAAACTCCAATACTTGGCCACCTCATGTGAAGAGTTGACTCATTGGAAAAGACCCTGATGCTGGGAGGGATTGGGGGCAGGAGGAGAAGGGGATGACAGAGGATGAGATGGCTGGATGGCATCACTGACTCGACGGACATGAGTTTGAGTTGGTGATGGACAGGGAGGCCTGGAGTGCTGCAATTCATGGGGTCACAAAGAGTTGGACACGACTGAGCAACTGAATTGAACTAAACTGAATCCATGGCTAGATGGTGGGTCCTTTATATTGGCTGTATTTAAAAGAAATATACTTCAGGCTCTCTTATTAGTTATATACACATATATATATATATATATATATTCTCATATATATTTGAATAGCTGTCATATTGGTTCTTAGTCCAGTTCAGTCACTCAGTCTTGTCTAACTCTTTGCGACCCCATGGACTAAAGAGAGTATCAAATCAAAAGGCGGGGGAGTATAACAGCTAGCCCTAGGGAATCCTTTATTTAGTTGAAAGGACAGGAATTAGACTTAAAACAAAAATCCAACATAAATTTCCCTTCTTAAGAACTGCCACATATCCTCAGCAATTCCCTAGGCTTTCCTGCAAATAATCAGAAAATAAATCAGTTGGTAATCAACACACAAGGGCTAGTAACTATTATTTTTGTCTTCCAAATTTTTGCTAAACCAGAAGTACAACTCTAGAAGCAAGTTGAAACCCACGTAACTTTACTAATCCCAAGGCTGCTCCTATCCTCTCAAAATGCTTATAGATGTTATAAGACATCAGACTATTGGAGCAAAACTACTCTGTACTTGAGAAAAAAAAAATTATGCTATGACTTATGATAACAGATAAATGTACTCCAAAACTCCCTGGAGAAAATTTACATTTTCTTTCTGTGTCCCTTAAAAGTTATAAATCTTATCATGTTTTTGAAATGTAAACATAGCCCATATTACCTGAGACTAAGCCCAGATTAGCTCAAGCAGTAAAACCTGAAGATAAAAGGAAAGACGGAAAAGAGGCTTTTTTAAACACAAAGTTCTAAAAGGACTCTCTTGCCCAAACAGCCTCCTTATAATTGCTTATCAAGGATGAATATAGAACTTAAAAGTCTTCTACACAAATAATAAAAGACTTTAGCCATCTGAGCTAGTGAATTTAAATTATTCCAACTGTTATTTATAAACTAGTGATTTTTGTATTATACCTAATCCATAAATAAAGCTTTAAAATCAAAACTATGAGCTCTCTGTGTCTATTTAAATGTATGTATAGATGTGATATTTTTTCTACCTCTAAATGACATTGCCAAAATTAATTTGTAAAGAACATTTTTGAACTGACTTTAAAAAGTACTATATACAACTTATAAAAAAAAAATAACGAAAACTAGCCCAAATGTTTTTCAAGTTCAGGTGATCTAGGAAACTTTCAGTAAATAAAGGCTAGCTTTAACTTTGCTGTTTTAATTTATATAGGCATATCTTCAAGTGTGTGCTCAGTTGCTCAGTTGTGTCCAACTCTTTGCAATCCTATGGACTGTAGGCTGCCAGGCTCCTCTGTCCATGGATTTTCCAGACAAGAATACTGGAGTGGGTTGCCATTTCCTCGTTTAGGACATCTTCCAGACCCATGGATTGAACGTGTGTCTTCTGCATTAGTAAGTGGATTCTTTACCACTGAGGAAGCCAAGGAAGCAATTCTTTACCACTGGGGAAGCCCAGACATGTCTTCAGGGTTAACAAAGTTAAGTATAATCCTTTTATTTTAACTAGGTTTACTAAATATCAAATAAGCTTACATTATCTGTAACATACAATTTGTCAACCAAAAATAAAAAAGATAATGACTAAAAATAACTAATTGCTTTAATGTCTCACCCAAACGTTATGAGTAATCTAAATATGATTATTAAAAACAAATGAATAAAATACATGTAAATGAGATATGAGTTTTTATGTAAAATTTTTAACAATAATTATTTCATGGTATCTCTACTTGAAAAGTTTCCTAAATCTCTTTGGTAATTTACACCCTTGAGTTTTGCTAAATTAAATGATGGGGATTCATTGACTATCTAGGTCATTTTCAAATAAGATAAAATGCTGAAACATTAATTGCTGAACAACTCTAGTTTTACCTACTTTTGGTCTCAATACAGAGATCTTTGGTTCTATTAGTAAATAAGGGCTTCCCTGGTGGCTCAGTGGTAAAGAATCCACCTGCCAGTGCAGGAGATGCAGGTTCAATCCCTGCAAAAGGAAGATCCCCTGGAGAAGGAAATGGCATCCCCTCCAGTATTCTTACCTGGGAAATCTTATGGATTGAGTAGCCTGGTGGGCTACAGTTCATAGGGTTGCAAAAGAGTCGGACACTACTTAGCAACTAAACAACAGTTAGTAAATACATTGTGTGTTATTGAAAGATTGTACTATGAAACGGGGATTCCCAGGTGGCGCTAGTGGTAAAGAACCTGCCTGCCAGTGCAGGAGATCAAGAGTAACAGGTTTGATCCCTGGGTCATGAAGATCCCCTAGAGGAGGAAATGGCAACGCACTCCAGTATTCTTGCCTGGAGAATCCCACGGACAGAGGAGCCTGGCAGGCTCCAGTTCAAAGGGTCACACAGAGTCAGACACACTTGAAGTGACTTAGCACACATGTTCTAGAAGTAGCATATGTTCCTAGAAATTATAAAATGTATTTATAAGTTCACCAAGCCGCAAAACGTAATACAATTCACAATTATTTACTTATTTTCACTAAAAAATACTATTTCAATTAATATATGTAATTAATGTGCTTCGTTGGTAGCTCAAAAGGTAAACAATTCATCCACAATTCAAGAGACTAAGGTTCGATCCCTGGGTAGAGAAGATAACCTGTATAAGGAAATGATAGCCCACTCTAGTATTCTTGCCTGGAGAATTCCATGGATAGAGGAGCCTGGCGAGAAACATTCCACAGGTTTGCAAAGAGTCGGACAAGACTTAGAGACTAACATTAACTAACCAACTAGAGCTACTAGACATAATAAGAGAAATAGAATGTATTTTCATGTAAGAAAATGGGAAAGGTATGGAGATGTTTGGTTAAGGAAAAATACAGTGATTTTGTTCTAAAACTGATTATATCTGGGAAGGAAAACAAGGGACAAACTAAAACAGACAGAGAAAATTCTTAAGGTTTGTGAGAAAATGAATATTTAGAAAGGAATTTTATGTGTGGTCAAGACTGGATAAGATTCAAAAGAACTGAATTAACTAAAGAAGTTTTAATATCAAAAGTAAACTGGTGCAAGGTTGCAATTTGGTTTTCTCTCTGTTAAAATGACAGTGTTTTTTTTTTTATCCTATTAGCCTGATATTGATAATGGGAGATTATAAGGCTTTTTCTTTACCTTCAAGTAATCAGCCAAGGAAAAAACCAAAGATCTCATATCTTGTCAAAATAAACACTTATTTTCTATGTTGTTTTTAATCAGGTCTATGATTACTCAAGTAAACATAGTCCTATTAACATTAAGAGTGCTTAGTTTTTCTCAGAACTATATAGCCTTCTACATTTGCCCATATTTTTGTTCCATAAATATGTTCATTTCTATTATTTTTCAATAGTCCATAGATAAATGATATCATATGGTAACATTTATGACTTTGAAAATGTCATAAATGACATTATGAGATACATGACAAAGTCGTATGACTTTGAAGTAAATGAACTTAGTATAATAATCTCCAGGTCCATCCACATTGCTGTAAATGTCATTTAAATATTCTGTATGTCTGAGTAATATTCCAATGGGCTTCCCATTGGAAGATGGTAAAGAAACTTCCTGCAATGTGGGAGACTCAGGTTTGATTCATGTGTTAGGAAGACTCCATCTACACACACACACTCATATATACATATACATCTTTATCCATTCATCTTCCCATGGATACTTAGGCTGCTTCCACGTCTTGTCTATTATAAATATTGTGAATAGTGTTGCTATGAACACTGAAGGTATATGTATCTTTTCAAATTAGAGTTTTCTCTGAATATCTGCATAGGAGTAAGATTGGATCACTGGTAATTCTTTTTTTAGCCTTTTAAGGAAATTCCAGCTGTTCCCCATAGTGACTATACCGATTTGCATTCCCACCAACAGTACTGGAGTGTTCCCTTTTCTTCATGCTCTCCAGTATTTGTTATTTGTAGACCTTTTTGTTAATGACCATTATGACCTGTGTAAGGTGATCCCTTATTATAATTTTGATTTGGATTTTTATGATGCTGAGCACTTATTCATGTGCCTGCTGCTTACTTAGGTCTTCTGGAGAAGGCAATGGCACCCCACTCCAGTACTCTTGCCTGGAAAATCCCATGGAAGGAGGAGCCTGGTAGGCTACAGTCCATGGGCTCGCTAAGAGCTGGACACGACTGAGCAACTTCACTTTCACTTTTCACTTTCATGCATTGGAGAAGGAAATGGCAACCCACTCCAGTGTTCTTGCCTGGAGAATCCCAGGGACAGGGAAGCCTGGTGGGTTGCCATCTATGGGGTCGCACAGAGTCAGACAAGACTGAAGCAACTTAGCAGCGGCAGCAGCAGCAGCAGCAGCAACCCATTTTTTTTTTTTTTTTAACTGAGCTGTATGGGCTGTGTGTATATTTTGAAAATCAAACCTTTGTTGATTAATTTGGTTGGTTTATTTGATTATTTGCAAATATTCTCCCATTCCATTAATGGTCCTTTTATTTTCTTTATAGTTTCGTTTCCTGTGCAAATGCTTGTAAGTTTGATTAGTTTCCATTTGTTTATTTTTGCTTTTATTGAAGGCAGGAGGAGAAGGGGACGACAGAGGATGAGATGGTTGGATAGCATCACTGACTCAATGGACATGAGTTTGAGAAAAATCCGGGAGTTGGTGATGGACAGGGAGGCCTGGCGCGCTGCAGTCAATGGAGTCACAAAGAGTCAGACACAACTGAGCAACGGAACTGAACTGACTGAGAATACATTATTTGTAGTTTTATTTGGTGTAGAAACTTTTGTGGTAATATCTCTGTGCTTATATATGCAGAAATGTTTTTAATGTCAATTTGTTTCTTTAAAGAGAGAAAGTTCAAATGTTCACTTAGCACAATAATAATGGTCTTTCTACTACTTTCCTATAGCTGATAGATTAGAAAGCAGTCTGAAAAAATAAATAAAAAAGAAAGCAGTCTGATTTTCATCGATTAATCAAAAATCAACTATTTTTTTTTAAATAGGTGATCTGTATTTCCCTTTGGCTTTTTAAAAGATTATGTCTTTTATTTTTGTGTTCTGTTGAATTATTAATACTATTATGAGTACAGGTTTTTTTTTCTTTTATTTTTCTTGCTAATGATTCCTTGAACTTCTTGAATCTGAGGTTGCTCTCTTTCAAATACTCCAGATAATTATCATCTACTTTTGAGTTTTTATATGCCACATTTTCTCTATGATTTAATGCTTCCTTGTGTCTACTTTCTAACATCATCCCTTTGCTTATACTTAAGCTTTCTGCATCAAACTTTAACCAAAAATAATTACTTTTTTTCTGTTGTTTAACATATCCTTTTCTTAGCTAGTTTTTGATACATACAGCATTAACATGCATTAAGCATCACCTTTTTAGATCTGTGCATATTATTATTCACATTTGTATTTGTGTTTTGGGTGATTTAGCCTGAATTTGGCTAAGCAGCTGCACTCAGACCTTGGTTAAATTCAGGTCTCCTTCACTTATTTTTATTCTGGAGTCTAGAAAGAAGTAACAACTATTACTTAGAATATGCTTTTATTATGTGAATTTGCATTTTGCACACATCTTTATAACTTATTTTACATCACATCTGCTAACATTAGACAAGTCACATAGACAAGGCAACATTAACAGGGCAAGGAAGGCAGGACACAGGGTTAATAAATGGAAACAACATTCTAATTCATAACACTCTCTAGTTCCTCAACTAAATTTTTGCTTCAATGTTTACATTTTTCACTGATTGATACTGCATTTGGTTCTTTTTCATATCAGTTTGATCATTCTTCATCATTTATTATTCCCTGTTAATATTTTCAAGCTTCTCTTTGATGTAATTAAAGCAATTAAATAACTTTGTATGTCATAATTTCCACATTTGAACTGTGTGAATGTCTTTCTGTTTTCTCTTGTTTCTGATAATTCTCAGCTATAATTTTTTTCTTTGCGCTGCTTTTCCTCAAAAATGTCTTTTCCTGTGAATGACTTTTCTCCTTGGGATTTTATTTTCATTTAAGGCTGGGATTGAATTTAATTTCCTCTAGAGAAAATATACATTTGATACTGATTCTTGTTAGGAGGATTTTCACAGAATTAGTGTGAATTTAGGCTGTAAACCCATGGGAGGGCTCATTTCTGATTCCAGTTCTCCAGGGAAAATTTTTCTCTCCATTCTGTCTTTGATAATTTCACTGCAGACAAATAGTATTGCATGGCAGGGATTATTTCTTGTTCATCTCTACACATTGGATGTAGTCCTTTGTGGCCCCAGCTTTATACAACAATAGCCTATTAAATCTTCCATTTCCTTCAGTTCTGAGCTTTATCTCCTGTCTTATAACCCTGTGCCATCATCAAATGGCAGTTCCTGGTCCAGGGTTCAGTTGGAAAACATATACCCAGGGTTCCTTCTTTCAGTTTAATTTTGTTCCCTCCTATTCTATTTATGACATATGCCAAGCTAGTGAAGTACTGCGTGTGTAGATGTATGAGTTAACATATTTATATATGCATATTATATATATGTGGGCTTCCTAGGTGCCACTAATGGTAAAGAACCTGCCTACCAATGCAGTAGACTAAGAGGTATGGGCTCAATCCCTTGGTCAGGAAAAATTTTCCTGGAGAAGGACATGGCAAACCACTCTAGCATCCTTGCCTGGAAAATCCCATGGACAGAGGAGCCTCGTGGGCTACAATCCATAGGGTTGCAAAGAGTCAAACACGACTAAAGTGACTTAGTACGCATACATAAAATACATATATATATATATACACACACACACATACATATTTAAGTTCACTTGTTTCAACTGAGACTACTGTATATTATCCACAATAGAGGTATAGTTGCTCTTCCACAATATAGCCTTGGGACAGATTTCTCAAATATTAAGCTTGTTTCTTCACACAAAGATATTCTAACTTTCTGCCATTAGGAATCGTGCACATGGCTGGCTTCACTTTGGAAAGCTATGCCATTGCTTCTAATTTGAGAGTTCTGTATTTGCCCATTTTGTCTGGGAATCAATTCAGTTTTTTAATTATCATGTTATAATGATCCTTGCATGCTCAGCCACTCTCTAGGCCTTCCAAAAGAGTTCAGACTATTTTCTGCCTTTCTACTGGCACGTCAGTGCAGCCACCTTGGTGCATGGAGCGGAGCACAGCAGGAAGGCTGGCCTCCAATCAATTCATATCCACGCTGCCTACCAGCCAAGCAATATGCAATCACACAGAGTGCTAAATATTGTGTGTTTGTTAACATATAATTTATAACAGTTTTAACCTTTGTCTAGTCTTATCTCTCCATTTCTCTCGCTCTCTTCTGTTAAGGCAAAGTGTGGGGAAAATAAAATTTTAAAAAACTTTCTCCATTCCCTTTGAATAAGCACTCTACCAGACTGTGATGCTCATCACAAGCAATCTGCTAAGATTTGCAAAGGCAAAAATAAAATAAACCCTTTGATATGGTGAACTAGGTACAACCTGTTACATATACATATTCTCAAGATAAACGATAATTAGGTCTCAAGCAAGAGGACAAAACAACACCATATCTCATCCATACCAAATGCACAGTCCATCTTAGCTTTACCTAGTAATCAGAATCTAGGAAAGCATGATTCAATAACTATATACATTTACACTTAGATTCCATTGATGGACTACCTCCAACTGGCATATAAGAACTAAAATTTCTGGATGTAAGGAGGACCAGATTGCACTGTCTGAAACTGAACCATGTTTTAAACTAAATATAGCATGCCAGTTCCTTTTAACCCTGAATCACTGCTGTTCCCAAAAGAATTTCTCTCAATTTTCATACGTCTTCCAGACATTTTTAGTCAAATAATATTTTATTGCTTTCATTTTTAATGTTCTCTTAACTAAGAAATGTTAAAATAAATTTTAGTATAAAAACTTAGAAATTATCCATTCATACACAGAAATAAATGAAATGACACTATATAAGATGGTTTATTTTTTTCCATCAGCACAGTCCTGTGTTAATTAGAAAAAAATGTACAAGAGTTTTTAGTTAACCACAAAATATACTATGTTGAAAGTTACAAGATTAATCCATCCAACTTGCCATGGCATGTGTGTGTGTGTATACATATATGTATGTATGTATATAAAAATGTGGGTGTGTGTTTATGAATATATATGTATACATAAAGTTTTGCCATTTTAAACAATACCTGTGTGACTGTATTTTTTGAGCTCTTTCAATTTGGTTATACTCTAAACTCCAGCGCTTTCTCTACATTCTTTTTCCCATTTCCTTTCTGTATACAGTGCTACCAGTTCAATATACCTCCCTCCAAATCCACCTTCATAATTACAAAATTATGTAAGTTTGGGACTTTCCTTTTTCATTTGTGATTTACATTAAGATACTGCTGCTGCTGCTAAGTCACATCAGTCATGTCCAACTCTGTGTGACCTCATAGACGGCAGCCCACCAGGCTCCCCCGTCCCTGGGATTCTCCAGGCAAGAACACTGGAGTGGGTTGCCATTTCCTTCTCCAATGCATGAAAGTGAAAAGTGAAATTGAAGTCACTCAGTCATGTCCAACTCTTAGCGAGCCCATGGACTGCAGCCTACCAGGCTCCTCCTTCCATGGGATTTTCCAGGTGAGAGTAGTGGAGTGGGTTACCAGTGCCTTCTCCATATTAAGATACAATACTGTATATACATTTCATTGCAACTAACTCTTGTTATTTAAATTATCACAGAAGCCTCTTTCAGGCAGTAAATTCAGAAAAAACTTACTATTTTCAAAAGGGTATATTATTCCATGAAAAAATATAGCTCATTATTTTCAATAATCTGTTGATGCACGTTCACTTTAAATGGAGTTTTCTGACTCTGTAGATAGTAAGTACTGCACTATACAACTTGGACACATGGAGTCATAGAGTTGCGCTGGTACTCCCAAAGGGTTGAATCCTAGACCTACGACTTTTTCACATAAAACAAACTAACAAACTGCTAAATCAAGTGTAAAACCGGGTACAGCCACTGTTTGAATTAGACTGGTTTGCCATAACAGAGTACCATATACCAGGTGGTTTAAACAGCAATCCAGTTCTGAAAGTCTTAAGATCAAGGTGCTGGAAGACTAGTGCCTAGTGAGAGCTTGCTTCCTAGTTACAGGTCGTTGCCTACCTGTATGGGCTTCCCATATGGTAAAGAATCTGCCTGCAATGCAGAAGACTGGGTTTGACCTCTGAGTTGGGAAGATCCTCTGGAGAAGGGGATGGCAATCCACTACAGTATTCTTGGGCTTCCTTGGTGGCTCAAATGGTAAAGAAACTGCCTGCAATGCCAGAGACCTGGGTTCGATCCCTGGGTTGGGAAGATCCCCTAGAGGAGGGCATGGCAACCCACTTCACTATTCTTGCCTGGAGAATCCCCTTAGACAGAGAAGCCTGGAGGGCTGCAGTCCATGAGGTCACAAGGAATTCAGACGCAACTGAGCATGAGCATGAGCAAAGCCTTCAGCGACAGCCCCCGATGAACATATACATTTCTCAGAGGGATGGAGAGAATCAAATGTCATCTGCCTTAACACAGACCTCAGTGCTACAGTCTGTACACTTAAAAATGGGGAGCAGGGAAAGAGCCTCAAAGAGAAATAAAGATTACAGGGTGTACAGTTCCATCTGTGATTCCACTCAATGGACAAATTATCTGTGAGAGCTCTTGAGACAGAAAATATAACTCCTTCTTTCACTCATGACTCCTTTCTCATTTCACCAATCTAACGCAGTCATATTGTTTACAGATATCTTATATCTTTTTAAAAATAAAATAAAACTAGACTCTAAAATCCCCAATACTTTATTCAATATTCAGTGGAGGAAAATGATGATCCATTCTTGCAGTCAAGAACAATAGCCTGAGGTCAGCAGATGCAAGCCATTACATATGGAATGGATAGACAACAAGGTCCTACATTCAAGGAACTACATTCAGTAACCCATGATAAACAAATTGGAAAATCATTTTTAAAATAATGTACATATATATGCATAACTTATTCACTTTGCCATACAGCAGAAATTATTATGACATTGTAAATCAACTACTTCAATTAAAAAAGAGAGAATTAAGAAAAAAAGTCATAGGCTGAGCTGGACTTATTATTGGGATAAAAGTATTTCTTAAATATAGTACCAAATTATGGGGTTTTCAAGGCTAATTTGAAATCAAGTTCATTATTGACTTCTAGAAAGGTTTTAGATACCTTAGGTGCTTTCACCTTGGGAAACACCTTAATTAAAAAGTTGGCCTTTCATCTAAACACAGCCTCTAAAGAAAGTAAAGAAAGGTGTGTGTTATCTGCTAAACATCACAGAAGATCATAACAGAAAACTTACAAAGCTTAAAATTTCAAAAATCAGGTACATAAATTCTGAAATATAACTCAAAGTTCTAGTCAGTAAAGGTAAATAGCAATAAAGTGGCCTAATTTTTTCAAATGTAGAAACTAAATGATATACATTGACATAAAGCAAGAGAAGTAATATGTCACTTATACACTCTCTAAATTTGTGTATTCTTTCTACTCTTTAACTGGAAATTATTCTTGTTGATAATATTTTTTTCTTTCAGCTACCCAAAATTGTTCTGTGATCTTTATGGTTTACATATGGCCATTAACTTTGATTCTTTGAAAAGTATATCAAAATATAAATCTGCATTCACTTTTAATAACAAAATTCTAGTATGCCACTTAATGAGTCTGGGATTCATGGATTGCTTCATTTATTCCTAAATGGATTCAATTATTCCTTTACCCATATTCATCCCCTGCTATATGCTGGGACCTCTTTTAGGAGCATGGGACACGCCAGTAGACAAAATAAATTATTCTTGTCTTCTGGAGTACAATATAGTTATTAAGTAAATCACTCACACGTTACAATAACTGATGGTAATGTTATGGTAATGATAAAAATAAATTCATATTTCTAATTAAGATGAATTGGAAGTACCAGACTTGGCAGAAGATGGAAAAGGTACAAAGATCAAATTTAAATAGGGCTAATATAGAACTTTTTTGTAAGAGAGATATTTGGACAAAGATTTGACTAAAGTAAAAGATTTTGCCTGACAGATAATAAAGAGGAAAATATTTGTGTAAATGGACAACCATTGCAAAGATCCTAAATTTGGAATGCATGTTTGAGAAACGAGAATAATGCTGTTTATTATAAACAAGGATAATGCAGAAGAACTAATATTGTTACCAAGAATAAGTTATCCAGCTATCTGTTGCATTAGTACAGTAGCACAGACAGCTAAAATCTCAATTCAAAAACATGCACATTACTTAAAATTTGGGCAAATATAATGAAATAAAATTTAAAACTGTTACTTAATTTCACGATAAATATCAAAGCATATGCCAGTTTCCAAATATTTGATCATTAAAATATAATATGGTATGTTTTTTTTTAAAAACGAGCTGAGTTTAAAAATGAATCACCCATAAGATGTTTATTTCTAAAAGAAAATTATTTGCAAAGAAAGACCCAAATATCAAGATATCATAATAGGGATCAATAATTACTCATATTCCTATGTCTTGGTCATTTCAGAATGCTATAACACATGTACCATAGACCGGGTGGCTTAAACAACAAAAACTTATTTCTAACAGTTTTGGAGTCAGGAGATCCAAGATCACGGTTCCAGCATGGTTGGGTTTCCACTGTGGTGAGAAGCCTCATTCAGGTTCCAGATGGTCCACTTCTCCATACATCCTCATGTGGTAGAAAGAGTGAGAGAACTCACTGAGGTCTCTCTTATAAAGACACTAATCCCACTCATGAAAGTTTCACCCTCATGACTCATTCCCTCCCAAAGGCCCCGTTTGCCAATACCACCACTTTTAAGGGTCAAAATTTCAAGATGGGAGTTTTGGTAGGGTACAAAGATTCATTTCATCACATCATAACTGTGTCCATAAATTGAAATAATGTCTCTCATTGTGACACGATATGCAGAAAGTCATTTCTAAACGTTTCTTCATTTCCAACTGATACTGAAGATTATGAGGATAATTTAAACAGTTTTTTAAAAAGCCAAATTTCAGTACAGTCATCGTTATTTGAAGAATATGTGTTGTCAGGCCTGTGATAGCACTGTTATCATGTGTGAAAGCTTTAATGGAACTGCAGAAATATTTAATGAGAAAGTGACAAGAACTTTACACATATTTAAGAGAATATATTTGACTTAAGAAAAGTTAATATGTGAAATATTAAATAGTTTCCAGACTTCTTTTTATTCTGCCAGTTATGATGCTACTCATGCATATGCAACAATAATAGATTGACAAATTTTCAAAAGTTCTTAATAGGGAAAAAAGTTTAATAAGGTGAAATTTATGTATAATGTCAAGAGAGATTTTTCCCAGCTAGAAGCAAAGAATTTCTGGAGAGAAGGGAAAACTATAAAATTCTGCTGATTAAGTTTACACATACTTAATCCCAGTGGCTAACCAACACTTATTTTGAATCTAAAGAGATATTTTAAATGATTTTGCTTGCATGAATTATACATAAAATGTACTTAATTTCCTTTTATTAAGATATTTTAAACTATTAATTCCTAAAACAAAAATTAAATTTTTTTTTATATTCTAAAATAATCATTAAAGTTTGAAGGTTAAAAAATATTTTCTAAAAGGAAGAAAAATGGAAGCCAGGAAGAGGCTATAAGCATTCTTAACTATCCAGTAATTCCAATGGTGCATATTCCTAACATTTTTCAAAATAATAACATAATGTTTATACTTATTCCTAAAAATTGAAAATAAATTATATGTAAATATATAATTTTATAAACATGTTGCAGCAAAAATTCATAGCATTTATTGAATAAAAAACTAAATTAAGCAAGAATCATCTATCTACAAGAAAACCATAGATTTGAAGTCAATATATTCTCAGAGCTCCCAATTTTAATGAGCAAGTCAATGTTCTATATCTATATAGATTACTAAAATTGTTATTTGAATTTTTTTCTAATGTGTTCTTCCCCATAGTGCTCCTACTTTAGAGGTACCAAATGAAGCGTTGTCTTGACCAAAAATCACAAGTAGCAGTTAAGAAATCTCTTTTATTTTTGGTTCTTACAATGAATTTTCATAGCCACATGTGGTAAGAGAGTTACTGGTCAGGCCTTGGGGTCTATGGAATTGTTGTCTATACATCTTACACATTTGAGGATAAAAATCTGGCACAGATAGAAGATAAAAATGCTTTATTAATTATATCTGCACTACAATCTTTTATTCTTTGGCTGGAAAGTTCAGTTCAGTTCAGTCACTCAGTCGTGTCCTACTCTTTGCGACCCCATGGACTGCAATACGCCAGGCCTCCCTATCAACAATTTCCGGAACTCACTGAAACTCATGTCCATTGAGTCCGTGATGCCATCCAACAATTTCATCCTCTGTCGTCCCCTTCTCCTCCTGCCTTCCGATCTTTCCCAGCATCAGGGTCTTTTCCAACGAGTCAGTTTTTCTCATCAGGTGGCCAAAGTACTGGAGTTTCAGCTTCAGCATCAGTCCTTCCAGTGAATATTCAGGACTGATTTCCTTAAGGATTGGATTTTTTAATCCCCTTGCAGTCCAAGAGACTCTCAAGAACCTTCTCCAACACAACAGTTCAAAAGCATCAATTCTTTGGCACTCAGCTTTCTTTATAGTCCGACTCTCACATCCATACATGACTGCTAGGGAAACCATAGCTTTGACTAAATGGACTTTTGTTGGCACAGTAATGTCTCTGCTTTTTTATAGGCTGTCTAGGTTGGTCATAGCTTTTTGGTCATGGCTAAGTTGGTCAGAGCTAGGTTGGTGATGTCTGGAGAGTAATTACACTTCATAGTTTAAAATGTATTGTTCTGACCACCAACATATATGCTATTGATATAGTTTGTATTATAATTATTCTTCCTTTGACCATTACTTATCATGGTTTAATGGAAATTGTGTTCCTGATTTTGAAATATCTCTGTCTTTCATAAACAACCCAGTTGAATCTATTATATTGGGAAAATATTTTAAAAATCTGAATTATATATAGTGTTGATGAGAGTATGGGGAAAAACTGAATTAGATGTATATTCTCATAACATACATTCAATGACACCTTAATTTTTTAGAGGAAAAGGAGAAATTTTGTCACAAACAAATGAGGGGAAACAGAAAGCAATATTATATTGTCCCCTATTTATTAATTTTCCATCTATTTATAAAGAAAGATAATTTGTAGAGTGATATGTAAGAATATACTAAACAAGCAGTATATCATTTATTCATTCCTTCAACTATTTATGGATAAACTATGGCTTCCGAAACTTTTAATAGAAAGGTGTTAAGAAAGATAAATTGTTCAGTGAATTGAATGTCTAGAATAGATCACTCACTTTTATTGGCCTGAAATTTAACTTAAAAACATAAAAATTATATATTTATTGTTTCTATAGTTCATTGGAAGGATTCTAGATCAGTCCCAAAATTCATTTCTTCTAGTATTCATTTCTTCTTGTATTCTCTCCCCTTTAAGTATGCGCAGAACATGTGACTTGCTTCTTATTAATAGAACACAATAGTGACAAGATGTTAGCCCCATGATTGTGTTACACTGTATAAATGGTATCTTGCTAGTATGTACATGCTAAGTAGCTTCAGTCATGTCCAACTCTTTGTGAGTCTATTTATGTAGCCTGCCAGGGTCCTGTGTCCATGGGATTCTCCAGGCAAGGCTACTGGAGTGAGTTGCCATGCCTTCCTCCAGGGGATCTTCCTGACCCAGGAATCGAACCCACGTCTCTTACGTCTCCTGCATACCAGTGCCACCTGGGAAGCCCTTGCTAGCAGACTTACTCAAATCCAGCCCTTGCTGGATTGATGAAGTCAGGGGCCATTATGGGAAGTTTTTTCATATGGAAAAAAAAACTGCTAGTAGCCCCTAGCAGTTCAAGGCAGCCATTAGGAGCTCATCATGTCTTTTAGGCAATAGTCAATAAGAAGGCTTGGACTCAGTCCTAGAGAAGCTAGTAAGAACTGCCAAGAACCTGAGTAAGAAGGAAGCAGATTTGTCACTGTTCAAGTCTCCCCACGAATGCCCTGACCTGGCAAAACCTTTATAGCAGCCTTGCTTAAGACTGAGATAAGCCATGCCAAGACTCTCAGATTACAGAAACTGTGAGATAATTACTATGTTATTTTATGTTGCTAAGCTTCTGATAATTTGTTACACAGCAAGAGATAACTAATACATGAACTTTCTTAGTTTTTTTTTCTATGCATAAATTTTTGAGTTTGTTGTTGTTTAGTCACTAAGTCATGTTCAGTTCTTTTGTGACCCCATGGACTGTAGCCCACCAGGCTTCTCTGTCCATGGGATTTCCTAGGCAAGAATAGTGGAGTGAGTTGCCATTTCCATATGCAGAAGATCTGGGACCCAGGGATAGAAGCCATGTCTCCTGCATCGCTAGGCAGATTCTTTACCAATGAGGGTCCTGGAAAGATGACATTATCGAGCTAACTAATGTTAGATTTTAAAAAATCTGTAAAATATTTTACATATTTTGAGGACAGAAAAATCTCTCCTTTATATGATATTCTCTTCTTTCTGGTACATTTTCTAGAGGTATTGTTGACTTTAAAAAGATTACTGAAAATGTTAGTAGTAAATATATTTTCTTGAAATCTAAGACAGCTGGTTGCATTGACAATTAGAATGTTGATTTAAGTAAAATTTGAGAGATTCTCAAATTGTCAAAAGCCTCTAAAATTATATTGATTAATAATTATTTTTTCTTCAGTTTTATAATTAAACTTGACATTTAGTAAGATTTATCATAAGTGGTACATTTGATTACATGTGATTTTAAATATATGTAACCATTTAATTTAAATTATGTATATTCTAGTGTTTTTTGTCTTCTCACCACAGTAATTTCAAAAGTAAGAAAAGTGAATCCTTAAGTTATAATAAATGTCTTATCTTTACCTAGTAATGGTTCATACCTCATTATCATTTAATTTTAAAGTCAAAATGTTTTATGAATCTAATGTTTGCTATTATAACTAATGCAAACTTCAATTTATCAATATTTTATGACTGGATATTAGGATTTAACTTATATACACACAGAAAAATTTCTGAATTGATTAATCAATTTCCAGTAAACTTATGAAAACTATTCAATACACAAATATTCAATAATTATATAACAATATAAAAACATATAATAATAATATGTATTTCTATAGATTTTATAAAATACTTTTAAGTCAGCAAAGTACTAAATCTTTGTGAGATAAATGTATTTATCATAATTTTACTTCAACTATCTGGGGATCCAGGTGAAGTAGGAGAAGGAAAAGAGAAAAATATATAGTCAGTTTCTATTGGAGGCTAGGTACAGTGCTATACACCATACACCCTGAATAAACAGAAAAGTGGAAAGAGTTACGTAAATCATATGAAGGATAAAAGGTTAATTAAGAATCTCAAATCTGTGTTTTTCCCATTACTTCCTTGAACAGTTCTTACTGACCATTCTGCTGCCTCATGCTATTTACCCCTCCCCTCTGATTTACAGATCCATAGAACCTGCACATATTGTAATTAGCTGACATGTATAAATTATCGATTATATATACTAGGAAATGCTGAAAAAAGTAGCAAGCCATGAGGCATACTCATGTTCTTTGAGAAATATATGATTAATCTGGAGAGAAGAAGACATGTTTAAACATGTTATTGAGACTTTCAGCTATTCTCCAAATCTAGACTTGCATTATAGCCTTCTGCCACACTATGATACAAATTGTGTCTTTCACCCTGTACCAAATGTGTTCCATCTTTCTGAACAATTCTAGATGGTACTATGGCTAAGGAATAAAACTTTACACATCATTCTGAAAAACTTTCTCAAGAAGATTAAATCAGAATGGCATTCCGAAAATGTATTATAAAAATATGTAATAACCAACATATTTTTAATTTAAGTAATTTTTTGGTGCTGATAGATGTGAATTATGGGAGTGTACATGAGGAAGGACTAAATTCTAGAATCCATAATTAAGATTGTGAAAGTCACTCAGTTGTGTCTGACTCTTTTTGACCCCATAGACTGTAGCCTTCCAGGCTCCTCTGTCCATGGAATTGTCCAGGCAAGAATACTGGAGTGGGTTGCCATTCCCTTCTCCAGGGGATATTCCCAACCCAGGGATTGAACCCAGGTCTCCTGAAGTAAGGACAGATTCTTTACCATTTGAGCCACCATGGAAGCATATAATTAAGATTAGTAGCATGATTTTTAATCATGAATACGAGGAAAAGAAAGAGAAATATGAATTTACTGGCAAGGGGAGCTAGAAATGTAAAAATAAATTCAGCTGAAAAAATACTGTATATTTAAACATGTAAATATTTATCCATGGATAATGTAAGAGGTACTTTAGAACAGGCTAAGTAGCCACTGTAGAGACCTAGGAAAAGTTTAAAGTATTTGAGCAACTCAGTCTTTAAAGATACATAGATTTATTCAGGCAAATAAAAGGGGAAGCAGGTGTCTGATAGAGTGCCAATAAGCAAAGTGCACAAAAAAGGGAAAGCACTTCTTATATACGGGGTACTCTGAGAAATCTCATTTTTTCAGACTATATATTTCTGGAGGGAAGAAAAAAATTATGATGCGAAAGAGACAGAGGGATTAACCATGGAAAACATATATTTAGTTTACTTGATTCTACAAAAGAATAGAGAATCATTGAGAATATTTAAATAAAGCATTGACTTAGTCAGATTTGTCTTTTCTAATTATCATTCTCACTTTTGAATGTGAAGTATATTACTCACAGGCAAAATTAAGTGATAAGAATAGCTACTATTTATGTATATTATTTTACCTAATTACCATAACGTATTTCCTTTTTCTGATATTATTAATATTAACTCTGATTTACAAATCAAAGAATATAGGCCATCAAGTTTTCCATGGTCATTAGCTCAAGCAGGAATAATATCCAGGGATATTTCCTAATCCCTCTGCTATACTTTCCTTGTGAAGTCAGGAAATACGGGGAAATTGTTGTAATACCCTAGAGAAATGAAAACAACCTGACGGGCATAAATACTATGGATGGAAACAGAGGGACACAGCTAAGAAGTGCTGAGAAAGAAGAAATACTGAGGAGTTAAAATCCAACTAGGATTGAGATGATTCTAGGGTGAAATCACTGGGAAATGCTAAATAATGATATTAATGGAAATGAGAAACAAAGGGACACGAGGAGATGGAAGGTGACTGCTGAGTAATGCTGTGGTCATTTTGAAGTTTATCATACATCAAGGGGATATATGCAGTAGGCTCAGACCATGAAAAGTTTGCTCCATTATTAAAACACACACACACACACACACACACACATACACACACACACACAAAGCAAACCAATCTCCCCCAAACATAAACTTTTCAGTGTATCTTCATCTTGTAATTTAATATTCCCTGAATTTTCAATGCCACTTTAAGAACATTTTTTCGCTATTCCCTTTGGAGCACCTGGAGTCCTGTTATCCCACACACTTCTTTCAGGGAGACTTTAATACATTGCTCATAACTTCCCCAGTATCCAGCCTTCCCAGGACTCCACCATTTTGTATGATTTCAACTTTTATTCCAATTTAATTATTTTAAAAGTTAATAAATTCAAATTTTATTTAAATGTTAATTACAGATAATCTAAAATTGGTTTGCAATTTTTTTTTCTAGAAGTTTGGAATGTAGCAGTTATGAAGATAGAAGGCTAGACTCTATCCTAAGGGTGAAGAAAAGTGAAGAGAAGTCGCTCAGTCGTGTGCGACTCTTTGCAACCCCATGGACTGTAGCCCACCAGGCTCCTCGGTCCATGGGATTTTCCAGTCATGAATACTGGAGTGGATTGCCATTTCCTTCTCCAGGGGATCTTCCCGACCCAGGATGGAACCCAGGTCTCCCTCATTGTAAGCAGACGCTTTACCATCCTAAGGGTAACTGGTGGCAATTAGAGGCCTTAGAAGAAAAGTTACTTGAACATTTGATCAGATCTGTGTTTCAATAGAGTCATTCCTCCTGGGATATAGAGGATGCATGAGAAGAAGCTGTATAAGGGAGAAAAGAGAGCTCAAGGAAAGGCTGAATGGATTCGTGATCTCTGGGTATGGAGAACATCACCCTGCTAGGAGGAATCACTGAGGAAAAGGGACTACTGTTTCTTCTTGTTTTGGTATTAATAGAAAACCTACTCATTTTCTCTATTTAGAAAAAATTCTCTATTATGCCTTATCACACAACCAATAGATGGTATCATCATCTCCAACTTAAGAGAGACTATATGAAAGATAAACATGGTGTAAATTCTGTAGATTAGTAGCAAAAAGAAACATTCCTAGTAGCTGTCTAGTCAAATCTGTTATCTTTGCTTGATAACCTACACTACTAAAACTCATGCCCTCAGAAGATTAACACTCAATGACTTAAAAAAAAAAAGTGGACTTGCATTGAAGGGGAGCCTTTTCTCTATCCTTCTACATTCTTCTGGCTAGTTTAAGAATTATATTGACATGAGACAGAGTAACAGGAAAAAAAATCAAACAAAACTTTCATAACATGCATACATGGGCGATATCTATGTATACTCCCATGGGGGAAACATTCACCTTAAATGTCATCTTCAAAAAAAGAGGATGTTTGGGTAGTAGTTTGGGACTTCAAAGGGGAGAAAGGCAATTCACAGCAATATGGAAAGCAATATTTGGTAAATAAGAGTTTGCTGGGCTTTGCAGAGATAATAGGACATGTATTGGAGTTTGACCTCTTGTTGCTATTGTTCAGTCGCTAAGTCATGTCTGACTCTGTGACCTCACTGACTATAGCACGCAAGGCTTCTCTGTCCATCACTATCTCCCTGAGTTTGCTCAAACTCCTGCCCATTGAGTCAGTGATGCCATCCAGCCATCTCATCCTCTGTCACCACCTTCTCCACTTGCCATCAATTTTTCCCAGTACCATGGTCTTTTCCAATGAGTCAGCTCTTCTTATCAGATGGACAAATACTGGAGCTTCAGCTTCATCCTCAGTCCTTCCAATGAATATTCAGGGTTGATTTCCTTTAAGATTGACTGGTTTGATCTCCTTCCTGTCCAAGGGGCTCTCAAGAATCTTCTCCAGCACCACAACTGGAAAGCATCAATTCTTCAGTGTGCAGCTTTCTTTATGGTCCAACTCTCATATCTATACATGACTACTGGAATACAATAACTTTGACTGTATGGAACTTTGTTGGGATAGTGATGTCTCTGCTTTTTAAAACACTGTGTAGTTTTGACATAGCTGTTCTTCAAAGGAGCAAGTGTCTTTTAATTTATTGGCAGCAGTCAATGTCACATTGATTTTGGAGCCCCAGAAAATGAAATCTGACACTGTTCCCATATGTTTACCATCTATTTTTCACGAAGTAATGGGACTGGATGGATGCCATGACCTTCATTTTTAAATGTTGAGTTTTATGCCAGGTTTTTCTCCTCTTTCACCTTCATCAAGAGGCTCTTTAGTTCCTCTTCACTTTCTGCCATTAAAGTAGTATCATCTGCATATCTGAGGTTGTTGATTTTTCTCCTGGCTCCAAAGAATAACAAGGAGAGATAAGAAAGACTTCTTCAGCGATCAATGCAAAGAAATAGAAGAAAACAACAGAAAGGTAAAGACTAGAGATCTCTTCAAGAAAATTAGAGATAGCAAGGGAATATTTCATGCAACGATGGGCTCAATAAAGGACAGAAATGGTGTACCTAACAGAAGCAGAAGATATTAAGAAGAGGTGGCAAGAATACACGGAAGAACTATACAAAAAAGATCTTCACCACCCAGATAATCATGCTGGTGTGATCATTCACCTAGAGCCAAACATCCTGGAATGTGAAGTCAAGTGGGCCTTAGAAATCATCACTACAAACAAAGCTAGTGGAGGTGATGGAATTCCAGTGGAGCTGTTTCAAATCCTGAAAGATGATGCTGTCAAAGTGCTGCACTCAATATGCCAGCAAATTTGGAAAACTCAGCAGTGGCCACAGGACTGGAAAAGGTCAGTTTTCATTCCAATCCCAAAGAAAGGCAATGCCAAAGAATGCTCAAACTACCACAGAATTATACTCATCTCACACGCTAGTAAAGTAATGCTCAAAATTATCCAAGCCAGGCTTCAGCAACACGTGAACTGTGAGTTTCCAGATGTTCAAGCTGGTTTTAGAAAAGGCAGAGGAACCAGAGATCAAATTGCCAACATCTGCTGGATCATGGAAAAACCAAGAGAGTTCCAGAAAAAACATCTATTTATGCTTTATTGACTATGCCAAAGCCTTTGACTGTGTGGATCACAATAAAATGTGGAAAATTCTGAAAGAGATGGGAATACCAGACCACCTGATCTGCCTCTCGAGAAACCTACATGCAGGTCAGGAAGCAACAGTTAGAACTTGACATGGAACAACAGACGGGTTCCAAATAGGAAAAGGAGTACGTCAAGGCTGTGTATTGTCACCCTGCTTATTTAACTTATATGCAGAGTACATCATGAGAAACACTGGGCTGGAAGAAGCACAAGCTGGAATCAAGACTGCCAGGAGAAATATCAATAACCTCAGATAAGCAGACGACACCAACTTTATGGTAGAAAGTGAAGAGGAACTCAAAAGCCTCTTGATGAAAGTGAAAGAGGAGAGTGAAAAAGTTGGCTTAAAGCTCATCATTCAGAAAAAGAAGATCATGGCATATGGTCCCATCACTTCATGGGAAATAGATGGGGAAACAGTGAAAACAGTGTCAGACTTTATCTTTTGAGGCTCCAAAATCACTGCAGATGGTGACTGCAGCCATGAAATTAAAAGACACTTACTCCTTGGAAGGAAAGTTGTGACCAACCTGCTGCTGCTGCTGCTGCTAAGTTGCTTCAGTCATGTCGAACTCTGTGTGACCCATAGACGGCAGTCCACCAGGCTATGCCATCCCTGGGATTCTCCAGGCAAGAACACTACAGTGGGTTGCCATTACCTTCTCCGTGTGACCTACCTAGATAGCATATTAAAAAGCAGAGACATTACTTTGCCAACAAAGGTCCATCTAGTCAAGGCTATGGTTTTTTCAGTGATCATGTATGGATGTGAGAGTTGGACTGTGAAGAAAGCTGAGCACCGCAGAATTGATGTTTTGAACTGTGGTGTTGAAGAAGACTCTTGAGAGTCCCTTGGACTGCAAGGAGATCCAACCAGTCCATCCTAAAGGAGATCAGTCCTGGGTGTTCATTGGAAGGACTGATGCTGAAGCTGAAATTTGAATACTTTGGCCACCCCATTTGAAGAATTGACTCATTGGAAAAGACCCTGATGCTGGCAGGGATTGGGGGCAGGAGGAGAACAGAACGACAGCAAATGAGATGGCTGGGTGGCATCACCGACTCGATGGACATGAGTTTGGGTAAACTCCGAGAGTTGGTGATGGATATGCTGGCCTGGAGTGCTGTGATTCATGGGGTCACAAAAAGTCAGACATGACTGAGCAACTGAACTGAACTGAACTGAATCTTGATTCCAGGTGGTGATTCATCTAGTCTGGCATTTCACATGATGTACTCTGCATATCAGTATATAAGCAGGGAGACAATATACAGCCTGGACATACTCCTTTCCCAATTCGGAAACAGTCCATTGTTTCACGTCCAGTTCTACCTGCTGCATTTTGTCCTGAATACAGGTTTCTCAGGAAGCAGGTAAGGGGTTCTGGTATTCCCATCTCATTAAGAATATCCCATAGTTTGTTGTGTGCTGCACAGTCAAAGGCTTTAGCACAGTCAATGAAGGAAAGGTAGATTTTATCTTTATTTTTTAATTCCCTTGCTTTTTCTATGACTCACCATATGTTGACGATTTGATCTCTGGTTCCTCTAACTTTTCTAAATCCAGCTTGTACATTTGGAAGTCCTTGGTTCACATACAGATGAAGCCTAACTTGAAGGATTTTGAGCATATTCTTCCTGGCATGTGAAATGAGTACAATTGTATCATAATTTGAACATTCTTTTGCATTGCTTTTCTTTGTGATTGGAATGAAAACGGACCTTTTCTCAAACTGTAGCCACTGCTGAGTTTTCCAAATTTGCTAGAATAATGGGAGCAGCATGTCAATAGCATTGTCTTTTGGGATCTGAAACAGCTCAGTTGGAATTCCATCACCTCCACTAGCCTTGTTTGTAGTAATGCTTCCTAAGGTCCACCAACCTCACACTCCAGGATGTCCGGCTCTAGTTGACTGACCACATCATTATGGTTCAGTCAGTTCAGTCGCACAGTCATGTCCAGCTCTTTGCGACCCCATGGATACAGCACACCAAGCTTCCCTGTCCAACACCAACTCCAGGAGCTTACTGAAATTCATGTCCATCGAGTCAGTGATCCCATCCAACAATCTCGTCCTCTGTCATCCCCTTCTCCTGCCTTCACTCTTTCCCAGCATTAGGGTCTTCTCCAATGAGTCAGTTTTTCACATTAGGTGGCCAAAGTATTGGAATTTCATCTTCAGCATCAGTCCTTCCAATGAATATTCAGGACTGATTTCTGTTAGGATGGATTGGTTGGATCTCCTTGCAATGCAAGGGACTCTCGAGTCTTCTCCAATACCACAGTTCAAAAGCATCAATTCTTCAGTGCTCAGCTTTCTTTAAAGTCCAACTCTCACATCCATACATGACCACTGGAAAAAACAATGGCTTTGACTAGATGTTGGCAAAGTAATGTTTCTGCTTTTTAATATGCTGTCTAGGTTGGTCATAGCTTTTCTTCCAAGGAGTAAGCATCTTTTAATTTCATGGCTGCCAACACTATTTGCAGTGATTTTGGAGCCCAAGAAAATAAAGTCTGTCACTGTTTTCACTGTTTCCCCATTTATTAGCCATGAAATGATGGGACCAGATACCATTTTTTTTTTTTTTTCACTCTCCTCTTTCACTTTCATCAAGAGGCTTGTTAGTTCTTCAGTTTCTGCCATAAGGGTGGTGTCATCTGCATATCCGAGGTTATTGATATTTCTCCTGGAAATCTTGATTCCAACTTGTGCTTCATCCAGCCTGGCATTTTACATGATATGCTCTGCATACAAGTTAAATAAGCAGGGTGGCAGTATATAGCCTTGATGTACTCCTTTCCCCATTTGGAACCAGTCTGTTGTTCCATGTCCAGTTTTAACTAGTTTCTTGACCTGTATACGGATTTCTCAGGATGTAGGTAAGGTAGTCTGGTATTCCCATCTCTTTAAGAATTGTCCACAGTTTATTGTGATCCACAGAATCAAAGGCATTGGTGTAGTCAGTAAAGCAGAAATAGATGTTGTTCTGGAACTCTCTTGCTTTTTCCATGATCCAGCAAATGTTGCACTTTGATCTCTTGTTCCTCTAACTTTTCTAAAACCAGCTTGAACATCTGGAAGTTCACAGTTCACATATTGTTGAAGCCTGGCTTGGAGAATTTTGAGCATTAGTTTGCTAGCTTGTGAGATGAGTGCAGTTGTCTGTTAGTTTGAACATTTTTTAGCTTTTCCTTTCTTAGGGATTGGAATGAAAACTGACAATTTCCAGGCCTCTGGCCACAGCTGAGTTTTCCAAATTTGCTGGCGTATTGAGTGCAGCACTTTCACAGCATTATCTTTTAGGATTTGAAATAGCTCAACTGGAATTCCATCACCTCCACTAGCTTTGTTTGTAGTGATGCTTGGTAAGGCCGACTTGATTTTGCATTCCATGATGTCTGGCTATAGGTGAGTGATCACACCATCATGGTTATCTGGGTCATGATGATCTTTTTTGTACAGTTCTTCTTTGTATTCTTGACACCTCTTCTTAATATCTTCTGCTTCTGTTAGGTCCATATCATTGTGTCCATTTTTGCATTAAATGTTCTCTTGGTATCTCTAATTTTCTTGAAGAGATCTTTAGTCTTCCCCATTCTATTATTTTCCTCTATTTCTTTGCATTGATCACTGAGGAAGGCTTTCTTATGTCTCCTTGCTATTCTTTGGAACTTTGCTTTCAAATGGGTATACCTTTCCTTTTCTCTTTTGCCTTTCACTTCTTTTCATAGCTGTTTGTAAGGCCTCCTCAGACAATCAGTTTGCCTTTTCCTTTGGAATGGTCATTATCACTTCCCCTTGTACAATGTCACCAACCTCCACCCATAGTTCTTCAGACACTCTGTGTATCAGATCTAATCCCTTGAATCTATTTCTTACTTCCACTGTATAATCACAAGGGATTTGATTTAGGTCATAGCTGAATGGCCTCGTGGTTTTTCCTACTTTCTTCAATTTAAGTCTGAATTTGGCAATAAGGAGTTCATGATCTGAGCCACAGTCAGCTCCCAATCTTGCTTTTGCTGGCTGTATAGAGCTTCTCCATCTTTGGCTGCAAAGAATATAATCAATCTGATTTTGGGGCTGACCATCTGGTGATGTCCATGTGTAGAGTCTTCTGTTGTTTTGTTGGAAGAGGGTGTTCGCTATGACCGGTGCATTCTCTTGGCAAAACTCTGTTAGCATTTGACCTGCTTCATTTTGTACTGCAAGGCCAAATTTGCTTGTTACTCTAGTTATCTCTTGACTTCCTACTTTTGTATTCCAGTCCCCTATAATGAAAAGGACATCTTTTTTGGGTGTCAGTTCTAGAAGGTCTTGTAGGTCTTCATAGGAACATTCAATTTCAGCTTCTTCAGCATTACTGATTAGAGCATAGACTTGGATATTCGTGATACTGAATGGTTTGCCTTGAAAAGGAACAGAGATCATTCTGTCATTTTTGAGATTGTATCCAAGCACTGCATTTTGGACTCTTGTTGACTATGATGGCTATTCCATTTCTTCTAAGTGATTCTTGCCCACAGTAGTAGATATAATGGTCATCTGAGCTAAATTCACCAATTCCAGTTCACTTTAGTTCACTGATCCCTAAAATGTCGATGTTCACTCTTGCCATCCCCTGTTTGACCACTTCTAATTTACCTTGATTCATGGACCTAGTATTCCAGTGAAAATTGCTCAGTCGTTTCCAACTCTTTGCAACCCCAAGGACTATACAGTCCATAGAATTCTCCAGACCAGAATACTGTAGTGGGTAGCCTTTCTCTTCTCCAGGGTATCTTCCCAACCCAGGGATCAAACCCAGGCCTCCTGCATTTCAGGCAGACTCCTTACCAACTGAGCTCCAGGTGCCTATGCAATATTGCTCTTTACAGCATCGGACTTTACTTCCATCACCAGTCACATCCACAACTGGGTGTTGTTTTTGCTTTGGCTTTTGTCTCTTCATTCTTTCTGGAGTTATTTCTCCACTGATCTCCAGTTGCATATTGGGTGCCTACCAACCTGGGGAGTTCACCTTTCAGTGTCCTATCTTTTTTTGCCTTTTCATACTGTTCATGGGGGTCTCAAGGAAAGAATACTGAAACGGTTTGCCATTCCCTTCTCCAGAGGACCATGTTTTGTCAGAACTCTCCACAATGACATGTCCATCTAGGCTGGCCCTACATGGCATGGTTCATAGTGTCACTGTGTTAGACAAGGCTGTGGTCCACGTGATTAGTTTGGTTAGTGTTCTGTGTTTGTGGTTTTCACTCTGTCTGCCCTCTGATGGATACGGATAAGAAGCTTATGGAAGCTTCCTGATGGATGAGACACTCTGAGGGGGAAACTGGGTCTTGTTCTGATGGGCAGG
The DNA here is from genome assembly GCF_023091745.1 of Budorcas taxicolor. Taxonomy (NCBI): domain Eukaryota; kingdom Metazoa; phylum Chordata; class Mammalia; order Artiodactyla; family Bovidae; genus Budorcas; species Budorcas taxicolor. The sequence continues at coordinate 47,045,955 of NC_068929.1, read as the reverse complement.
GCCATGCTCAGTGAACCAATGACATTGCTCAGTCATGTCCTATTCTTTGAGATCCCATGGACTGTAGCCCACCAGGATCCTCCATCCATGGAATTTTCCAGGCAAGAGTACTAGAGTGTGCTGCCATTTCCTTCTCCAGGGGATCTTCCCTACCCAGGGATCGAACCCAGGTCTCTTGCATTGCAGGTAGATGCTTTACCATCTGAACCACCAGGGAAGTCCTTGGCCATACTCTGGAAATATTTAATTCAATTTTCTGTAATCATCACGGTTAACTGGGTCATTAAGAACTTTTCTTGTAGAGTTTATATTCTTAACACCTTTTCTTAATCTCTTCTGCTTCTATTAGGCCCTTGCCATTTTTGTCCTCTGCTGAACTCCAGGAGTTGGTGATGGACAGGGAGGCCTGGCGTGCTGAGATTCATGGGGTTGCAAAGAGTTGGACACCACTGAGCAACTGAACTGAACTGAACTGAACCGTGCCTACCTTTGTAGTAAATGTTTCCTTGCTAACTCCAATTTTCTTAAAGAGATCTCTAGTTTTTCCCATTCTACTGTTTTCCTCTATTTCTTTGCATTCACTTAAGAAGCCTTTCTTATCTCTCCTTGCTCTTCTCTGGAACTCTGCAATTCATTCAGTTGGCTATGTCTTTCCCGTTCTCCTTTGCCTTTTGCTTTTTTTTTCTTTCCTCAGATATTTGGAAGGACTCCTCAGACAACTACTTTGCTTTACTGCATTTCTTTTTTTTGTGGAGGTTTTGGTTACCATATCCTATGCAGTGTTAGAAACCTCTGTCCATAGTTCTTCAGGCACTCTGTCTATCAAATCTAATCCCTTGAATCTATTTGTCACTTCCTCTGTATAATCATAAGTGACTAGATTTAGGTCATACCTGAATGGTCTAGTGGTTTTCCCTATGTTCTTCCGTTTGAGTGTGAATTTTGCAATAAGGAGCTGACAATCTGAGCTACAGTCAGCTGCAGGTCTTGTTTTCTGCTGACTGCATAGAGCTTATCCATCTTCAGCTGCAAAGAATATTATCAATCTGATTTTTCTACTGACGAGGAGCTGTCTCTCGTGTTGTTGGAAGAGGGTGTTTTCTACGACTCGTGCATTCTCTTGGCAAAATTCTGTTAGCTTTTTCCCGCTTCATTTTGTGCTCTAAGGCCAAACTTGTCTGTTATTCAGATATATCTTGACTTCCTAATTTTGTATTCCAGTCCCCTGTGATGAAAAAGGCATTTTTTTTTTTTTTTTTTTTTTTTTATGTTTAGTTCTAGGAGGTCTTGCAGGTCTTCAGAGAGTCATTCAGCTCCTTAAGCATTAGAGGCTGGGGCATAGACTTGGATTACTGTGATGGTGAATGGTTTCCCTTGGAAACAAATGGAGATCATTCTGTCATTTTTGAGACTGCAACCAAGTACTGCATTTCAGACTCCTTTATCGACTATGGGCTATTCTGTTCCTTCTAGGGGATTCTTGCCCACAGTAGTAGATATAATGGTCATCTGAATTAAATTCTCCTGTCCATTTTAGTCCTGTCCATTTTAGTTCACTGATTCCTAACATGTTCACCCTTGCCATCTCCTGTCTGACCACACTGAGTTTAGCTTGATTCATGGACCTAAGATTCCAGGTTTTATGCAATATTGTTCTTTACAGCATCAGACTTCACTTTCACCACCAGATACAGCCGCAATTGGGCATTGTTTCCACTTTGGCTCAGCCTCTTCATTCTTTTCGTAGCTATTTATCTGCTCTACTCCAGTAGAATATTGACCTCTAGGCCCTGGGAATTTCTCCCACCACACCTAACCCATATTCTTTACAGATGTATTTGGTGATAGTTCTATTCCTAGAACAAGCCCTTTATCTGAATTCTTTTTAGGTCATTAAGATGAAAGTTAACAAGAAAAACTTCTTGAGTCTTCCATTTCTTAAAAATAATCAGCCCAAATTAATCCTCATGACAAAGAGACACATTTTGGGGTGGCAAATTTTGTTTCCCTACAAAATCATGGCGGGTTTCCAGTGCAAAAAAGAAAATAAGAAGAATGACCCATAGTATGAAATCTGTAAAACCATAGTAATAATATTTTTTATGAGGCCAAGTAGTTCTAGAAGAGTTATAAATAGTTCTACATAGCAGTTGTAACTTGCAAATGAAAGAACAGCTTTAAAAACAATATGTGTACTTTACAAAAGCCTACTGGTTATAAATCAATCTCTTCAGAAACACCTATGTTCCTAGTGAGTGATCATAGTCAGAAGGATCCTGCTTCATCTGTGCTTATTTATCATCACACACATTCATACACACAGAGAACATTCTGTTTGGTATGGGGAAATTGGGATTTTTTTAATTCTATGACTTGAATTTGGGGGCTTCCCTGTTACCTCAGCTGCTAAAGAATCTTCCTGCAATGCAGGAGACCCAGTTAGAACCCTGGGTCAGGAAGATCCCCTGGAGAAGGGAATGGCAACTTATTCAGTCTTCTTGCCTGGAGAACTCCATGGACAGAGGAACCTGGTGAGTTATAGTCTATGGGTTGCAAAGAGTCGGACACGACTGAGCAAATAACATTAACAGTAACTAGTTAGCTGGAGAGGGCTAACTGTAATAAGAAACAGAAAACAAGAAATGCAGAACTCAAGAACAGCAGAGCTTTAATTCTTACTAGTGAGGAATGAGTGAACAAGTATAGGATTAAGTCTCTTCCCCACAGTCTTTCAGACAGCTATGCCGTGTGAAGTGCTGCTCTCATTTTCTAAGTATGGCTTCCTTGATTTCCTTTTCTTGATTTCTTGATCTCTATTTCAGCTGTAAAAGGGGGAGGGAAGCCATAACAAAAGGCTTGTGGGACACTTATTTAAACTAGGACTGGAAATGGCACACATCACCTCAACAGCTGTATGTAAATTCCATTGTTCCAACATGGGCACAATGATCTTTATAGGAAATTAGGAAAGTTAGTCAGAAAAACCAAGCAAAACAAAGCAAACAATTAAACGAAACTTGGATTTTAGTAAATTACTACTACTTGGTGCCACACTACCCAGACTCATTTTTCTCACATGCAAATTTGGGAAATTAAATCCCCATGAAAATGTTGTAAACATTAAACTCAGTTAATCAAGCTAAGAGTTTGGTACTCTGTAGGGGCCAAACTGTAGTTGTTTTGTTGTTGGTGTAGACGCAAATACACAAATGAAGAAGCACCATATTTTTAGGGCTATCCTAAATTTTCTTCTGACTTCTAAATACCACAGAAGCTGCAATTACTATAAGCATTTATTTTTACAAAACTGACACAGATATCTACAAAATTGTGGTCATAATTATGCCTCAGATTGTTTTCTGAGCATAATCATTTTCTTACAGTAGGTGCTTTGGGAAAAGATACGTGATTTGGAGCTTGATTTAAGAAGTCGCTACACTAGGACATCTTACTTAGAACAACATGAGTATAGGAATTTGTGGAAGGAATAAACTCATTCTTCCAAATTTCCGCAGAAACAGGGGCTACACATTACATTAAGTTTACCTTTATGAGGGTCTTAAATTTTCAGACTCATTCCCTTCGGTCCCAAAGAATCACATCATCTTGTTGGCTACCTGGATATTTTATACTTACAAAGAAGCATCTCCATGTGGATAATTGAAAGCTAGTCATATATGATACAGCCCAAGCCAATGAAAATTTGGCTTGCTATTCCATGACCTTGATAGACTTGACCAAAGTATAGCCCCTAAATCATTACAGTTGGGGTCACTGCCTAATAATTATGCTAAAATAGAGTAGCATCCAATAACATAATTTACTTAATTATTAAAGATGATCATTAATACAGGTTTATATTAAAATATGACAAAAATTCTCTAAAGATTAAGAAATAAAGGATTCAGCATCTAAAACAAAATTTCTCTGCAGAATTAATAGAACTTCTAAAATATAAACCTTCATTTTTATATGTAGAATCATATAAAAATAGAATTCTACAATCACTAGGTGATATATTTTAGGAAGGAAAACAACAGCACAATTTTGTTTTCCTACATTTTATCATCAGATTTACGTTTGTGAGAGAGTAGTATTAAGGATTGGAGAGGAAATTAAATTTGGTAGGCCAATTCTGACAGGATAATCCTAGTTTTTATATAGCGAAATATACTCAACACGTTTGAAATTGCTTTGGCTCATAATTTGTTCAGACATCTGTATAACTGAACACTTTCAGATATCTAACATCCAAAATTAAATTAGAGACCATTGACCAAATAGACTTATGCCAGAATTTGATGAAAATCAAGTGAATACATCATATTTCATAAAAAATCATAAGTTGAACAAAAGTGTATTTACTTAGAAATGACACTTCATTTCAAACTGTTGAGTGCACTCCCATACCTAAATTCAAATCATACATCCAGATAATAATCACTGTAATTAGCTTCAGCGAGGAGAATATAAAACAATCTAGATATTTCATACCATGCAGCATGTAGGATGTTATTTCCCCAACCAGGGATGGAACCCATGCACTCCTGCAGTGGATGTGCAGTCTTAATGATTTTGACCACCAGGGAAGCCCCTGAGAAAGTCTTATTACATAGAGTTATTTGTGAATACAATTGCTGGAAAGGTTGGAAGAATGAGGACAGGGAATGGTCTCTGCTAGATCTCTAGGAGTCAGGGTATAGTGTTAAACCCAAGATACTGCTGGTGATGATCACAGCTCCCTCTACACTGAGGGATAGTTTTAGGTAAAACATTCTGAGGCCCGAGAATATGCTCATGTCTGCTGAATCCCAGAGCTACCAGAGCATAATATTATGTTAACTACTTTCCTTGCATCTTTCAAAAAATATTACTTTTGCATAATATGACTTAGAATCACTTTGTAGTATTAGACAATACAACCACACTCTTATTCTTTTAAAAATGCTTACCCCATCTGTGAATTTGCTGATAAACGCTGGGCTACATGGCTCTACTTTGATATTCCTCTTCCGAACAACAGCCAGTTTTCCACACATAACTTAATTAAAAATCAGTTCCCTCCCAAATATTTATAATGCAGTCTTTTTGACATATTAAGTTGTTTTCTAAATTATGTAATTAGATATGTTTGTAAGTCATATATTCATGTCCATTAATGAGTCTTTTTAAGTGTTGTTTCATCTCTATTTCTCCTGTTTTATTTTTCATGGAGAGATATTTTTAAGCGTTCATTTGAACTATAATAAATGCATGCTAATTTTAATAGTGTCTCTGTTATTTCTCTTTACAAAGAGAAAATTGTGTATATTCTTTTATAATGGTCATATCTCAGTTTAACATCATATTGTATTTTCTAGAACTTAACATGATTGCTTTATTGAATATAAAAGTGAAAATGCTCAAAGAGCATAATTTACATTCATACTACAAATGTTCAGTTTAAAAACACTTCAAATATTTCATTTTACTCCTGTCTATAATAAGGAAAAATAAAACGTGTATGACAATTCGGACACGACTGAAGTGACTTAGCAGCAGCAGCAGCAGCATGACAATTCAATGGAAATTGTTTCTACATTTTCTTTAATATTTTATAATTTATGGTTAAACACACATTTCAGACTATTTTAAAAGTCTATCAGATTTTTGAGATTCAATTCAATAACAAAAATCAAGCAATCCAGTCAACAAAAAAGAAATGAGAGGAAACCTAAGTAAACATTTCTCCAAAGAAGATATACAGATGGCCATGAAAAGGCCATGAACAGGCACAAGAAAAGATGCTCATCATCATTAATTATTAGAGAAATACAAATTAAAACTACGGTGAGGTACCACCAAACACCAGTAAAGATGGCCATGATTAAAATGTCTAAAAATAATAAATACTGAGAAAGTGTGGAGAAAGGGAACCTTCTTGTACTGTTGATAGGACTGTAAGTTGGTACAGCCATTATGGAGAAGTTTCTTCTATGGACGTTTCTTTAAAAGAAAACAAACTATAAACAGAACTACCATATGATACAGCAATCCCACTCCTGGGCATATGTTCAGACAAAACTATAATTCAGTGTTTAGAGCAGCATCATTTACAACAGTCAAGACATAGAAACAACCTAAGTGTCCATCGACAGATGAATGAATAGATAAGATGTGGTGTGTGTGTATTCATACATACAATGGAATATGTATGTATTTTTTATTTTTTATCCATGAAAAATGAAATAATGCCATTTTCAGGAACAGAGAAGAATCTAGAGATTATCATAATAAAGGAAGTCAGAAAGACAAATAATATATGATATCACTTATATGGGGAATCTAAAATATGACACAAACGAACATATTTATGAAACAGAAATAGACTCACAGACATACAGAACAGACTTGTGGTTGCTAACAGGGAGAAGTGGGGAAAGGAAAGATTGGCAGTTTAGGATTAGCAGATGAAAACTAGTATATATAGCATAGATAAACAAATAAGACCCTCATGTATAGCTCAAGGAACTATATTCTGTGATAAACCAGAATGAAAAAGAATATATATACGTATAGCTGAGTCACTGCTGTACAGCAGAAATTAATACAACATTGCAAATCAAACATCCTTCAGTAATTTAAAGTCTTTCAGTAGAGAAATTGATGCAATATTAAAAGCCTGTACATTTTAAAATGCACTATTAATTAATTACCAAGAGTTTAAATAAATTTTTATTCTTCATAGTCCCAAGAATAATATGACCATGCTGATTTTAAAAATAAATGGAGAAAAAAATATACTGTTGTAGTCACCAATCCCATATTTCCATGTTTTAAATAATTAAATTTACTGTTCTGTAATATGATGTCTGGCTACCAAATAAATTCCTGAATATTGATAAAGGATTTATACATCTTTGGTTTTGATGCTATAACAGAAAAAGATACAGTAACATTAAAATTGTATAACCTTGAAGAATAATACCTTTAATTTATTTGCATAAGACTTTCATAGTTAATATAATTTATAATTTAAAGACTTTCATTTCATTAAGTAATATAAAAGTGAAATGAATAAGTCACTGTAATTAAATATTATATTCTTATTTATAAAGTATCAACATCAAAATGTAATTGTATTTTATTAAATTACATATTTTTAATTTTAAATTTTATTTTATTATTCATTTAATTTTTCTTGAATTTTGGTATTTACAGGCTCCATATATTCCTATGAAAGAATGTAAAACATCTTTATGAAAGTCCTACTCTGACTGAAATGCATTTAATTAACTAATTTAATTTTTTAACTTTCTATCTTGAAATAATTTTAGTCTCATAGAAATTGAAAACATAATCCAGAGCAAGTTGGGTATACTCTTCACCGAAATTTCCAATCAATAACACATTACTCTAGGTATACTATCAAGACCGGGAAGTTGACACTAACTAACTGGAATAGTCTAGAGGCCTTATTTGAAGTTTACCAACTTTTACATGCACTCATGTGTGTCTGTGTTTAGTTTTAGAATATTTTACCACATTTATCATTTATAGATTAACACAATCATCACCTGAATCAACATAAAAAACTCTTCCATCATTACAAACCAACTTCCTAAGTGCTATCCTTCTAATACCTACTCTGACTATGACTTGAGTTCCTGGCAACCATTAATCTGTTCTTGATTTCCATGGTTTAATCACTTTGAAAATGTTACATAGATGGAATCCAGCAATATGTAAATTTTTGAGGTTTTAAAAAATTAAAATTTCTTTTATATTCAATATAATGCCCTAAAGCAATTCATCCAACAAGTTTTTGATTATACCAATACCCACGCTCCTTCTATGGAAGACCTAGGATTCTAATGTTAAAAAAAAAAAAAAAAAAGCCAACACCATGATGTAATTCAAATACCAGATAGTTTTTGAATGGGAAAATATTTTATTTTTAAATTTTACCAGCTAGCTTATAAATTATGAACTATATACCTTTTTATTTAAATGCAGTGAGTAACATTAAGTATCTTCAGTGTTCTAAACCAACACATCTGCTTCACATCCAGACTTGTACACGTGGCACAGTTTATGTTAGTTTTCCCTTAAAGTGCTTACTTTGTTGAAAAACAAAATTTTTCTCATAAAAATGGCAGCTGCTTTTAAAAAGCAATGCTTCTTAAGGTCTAAAGCACACCCCTGGGGAATAGCGAAATGCATATGACCAGAAGGAAAATCAGCCTGTATTTAATATTTATAGGTATGCCAGCTTACATTATCATTGACTACTGTGAAAACTGAGGCAGATATTCTAATTCTAAAATGTCTTGGCTTTGTTGATAGGGGCTATATAGTTTATTCTTAAATAACAATGTTTTGAAAATAAATTAACATTAAAAAATCTGTCCATTATGTTCAATAGCCCATACATTACAGCTCACTGGATGTCTTCAGTGTTAGACTCTTCTGCATTAAGAGAAATTGAGTTAGTATCAAAAGGTCTTCTGCTTTGAAGTAGTCACCTGTTTATCAAGAAAAGCTCTGGGGTTTGCTACATAAAACTTAAGAGAAGCTTAGTTTTTACTGAGTGTGGTAGTTAGCCTACAAGATGCCCCTTGATGACCTCTTTGTTTTATTGCTCACATCTGCCACATCCAACCAAGACTGCTAGTCTCTGACAGCATAAGACAGAAGAGGTGGTATGTCAGCAGTCACTTTGGAGATTACATAATAAAAGACTGAAAGTTTTTTGACATATTATAAGGATATTCAGGGAACCTATGGAGAAACTAATAAAGCAAAAATAATGAAGTCTGTAGCCAAGAGCCAGTGAGAACTGAAGCTTATTGACAACCACATGAGAGAGCCTGGAAGAAGCTTTACTGAGGCTTGGCTGATCACTTGAACACAAATTTATGAGGGGCTCTGAGTCAGAACCATCCCAGATTGCTGCCCCAGTTTCATGATCCAAAGGAATTATGATGCAATAAATTTTTATATTTAGTTTTAAGATGTGAAATTGGTGAATAATTTGGTATGGGGCAATAGACAACTGGTATGTTGCCAACATACAGTTAATTTAGTTCTTTTTTTTGTACTGTATGACAAGTAGAATGACACACAGCAAAACTGTAATTGTGGGGGGAACTTTGAAACTGGCAGTGGACAGAAGCTGAAAAGGCTGTAAGGATTCTGAGAAACAATAAAGTGAAAACTTTAGCTGTGAATGCACCACTCATGGAATTTGGGTTCTGATGAGGTTCTGGTGAAGGCTTAACAGAAAGTGAGAAAAATCTTGTCAGAAAACATAGGAAAGTGGATCAATGTTCTTAGCAAGTGGCCAAACATTCAGCAGCCTTATTTCCACGGTAACATAGAAGGTAAAAAATCTACCTAAAAGACTAGGCAATCTAGCTCAGATTTCCAGGCACACAACTAAAAGTCTGTGTTTCTTCTTGCTGCTTATAGCAAAATATAAGAGGGGAGTGATAAAGCAAATGACTGAATGTTGAATTAAAAGAAACTAGGACTTACAGGAATCAAAGATTCTCAGTCTCTTAAAAATAGTAAATCAGGCTAAAATTTAGAAAGGTTTCCCTATCTAATATCATGTCCAGGACACTTACAGAAAACCACAATCTAAAGAGGAAGCTGAAATTTTGATTATAAAATTTTAAGACTCCAGAGATATAAAAAGTGTTGCCTCCAAGAACTGTTTAGTCAGAAAAAGGCTCTTTATAGGAATTAAGGATGTCCTGAAAGATTTTTATCAACAACTGAAAGTGAAACTGATGTAATACTACTTTACACAGTACGTAAGAGGGCAGCAGAAAACCTCCTGAATGACTCAATCATTTCTGATAAACTAAAATATGCATCTTTTGTATAATTTCAGCAAAAGAAACATAATAAACTCCTAAACACAGCTATGAACATAAAACCTAGAATCCAGATAGTTCTCTGCATTTTCAGTGAGAGCACTGGACACTCACTAGGTTTATTTTAATAGCCACCCAGTTGGCTCCCTCCTCCTTTCCTCTCCTATTTCTCCTACCACAATTCTATGCACAGCACTTCTAACATTATGTTCTTTTAAAAATTCTAGTAAGGTCATGTTACTCCTTACTCTAAATCCTGTACCTTCTCCATTTCACTCAGAGTAAAATTCAAATTTCCAAGAATTTGGAATGTAGAATTCTACACAGTCTGGCCCTACTGCCTTCTGAACTCATTTCTTATTGTTATTTTATACTCAGAGGAGAGAATGCCCAACTGGAAATTTAATAGAAACATTAGAGAAAGATAAGAAAAAATGGCCAGGATAATGAAATAAAATAATGAGATAAGTGAAAGAATCAGGGAGATTATATTTGAAAGGGAAGACAAGGAGATTCAAAACTGCTGAATATATTTAGAAAAGGCAGAGGAACCAGAGATCAAATTGCCAACATCCATTGGATCATAGAGAAGCAAGAGAATTCCAGAAAATATCTACTTCTGCTTCACTGACTACACAAAAGCCTTTGACTGTGTGGATCACAACGGTGAAAAATTCTTCAAGAGATGGGAACCAGACCACCTTACCTGCCTCCTGAGAAATCTGTATGCAGGTAAAGAGGCAACAGTTAGAACTTGACATGGAACAATGACTGGTTCCAAATTGGGAAAGGAGTATGTCAAGCTTGTATATTGTCATCCTGCTTATTTAACTTATATGCAGAGTACATCATGTGAAATGCTGGGCTGGATGAAGCACAAGCTGCAATCAAATTTGCCAAGAGAAATATCAACAATCTTAGATACGTAAACGGCACCACCTTTATAGCAGAAAGCAAAGAGGAACTAAAGAGACTTTTGATGAAGGTAAAAGAGGGGATTGAAAAAAACTGGCTTAAAACTCAACATTCAAAAAACTAAGATCAAGACATCTGGTCTCATCACTTCATGACAAATAGATGGGGAAAAAATGGAAACAGTGACAGATCTTATTTTCTTGGGCTCCAAAATCACTGCAGATGGTGACTGCAGCCATGAAATTAAGACACTTGCTCCTTGGAAGAAAAGCATATGACACACCTATTAAAAAATCAGAGACAGCACTTTGCTGACAAAGGTTCATATAGTCAAAGCTATAGTCTTCCCAGTAGTCATGTACAGATGTGAGAGCTGGACCATAAAAAAGGCTGAGCACAAAAGATTTGATACTTTCAAACTACGGTGTTAGAGAAGACTCTTGAGAGTCCCTTGAACTGCACGGAGAACAAACCAGTCAATTCTAAAGGAAATCAACTCTCAATATTCACTGCAAGGACTTATGCTGAAGCTCCAATACTTTAGCCACCTGATATGAAGTGCAGACTTATTGGAAAAGACCCTGATGCTGGGAAAGATTGAAGGCAGGAGGAGAAGGGGACAACAGAGGACAAGATGGTTGGATGACATCACTGATTCAATGGACATGAGTTTCAGCAAGCTCTGGGAGATTGTGAAGGACAGGGAAGCCTGATGTGCTACAGTCCATGGGGTTGCAGAGTCAGACATGACTGAACAATTGAACAACAACATATGTACCTCCTGTTGAGTATCCTCACTTCTCATAGGCCCCAATCCACTCCTAAACACATATATTCAACTTTCTTTATGATTTTAGTGACAATTTATCAAATGTAAATGAACAACCAAGGATATTCAGATACTTGAGAAAAGACTCTATCAGTAAGAAAAATAACCAAAATATCATAGGACAAGGTGAGAACAGAAAAAAACTTAAAGAAACAGATTATATTTTAAGATCATTAAGAGAAGATATCATTTTTAAAAATCAAGAATAAGAGCCTATGTGATATGAAAATTAAAAGTGAAGCAAAAAGCCCTTACATAATCAAATTGTCTATTTTAAATTAAAAGAAAATTAATAGAATATAATATTAAATGATTCAAAAATCTCCTCAAATGACAGAGATTGAAAATGAAAGAAAAGATAGCAAACCAGAAGTTATGACCAGAATATCCAGCAACTAAGCAGAAATGTGAGAAAGATAAATTAATGCAAGTAAAAACCAACAGTGAAGCATTACAAAAGCATTACAAAAGTAAACTATGGAGGAAAATTTCCACAAATGTGAAACAAGTCTCTAAAGTCAAAGGATCAGCTTAGTATTCAGCATAACTTTTAAAAAATGACCACCACTGAAGAATACCCTAAGGAAAATGAGAACACAAGTGATAGCTTTAAAAAAACGTGAAAGTGTGAGAGAGCACAACTTACATGTCAACAAACAGAAATCTGAAGAGAACTGATCTGCTCAATAGCAAGTCTAAATATATTTAAGGATGTGAAGCTATGCCTTGAGAATTCTAAAGGAGAAGTATGTGCAACATTAAGAGAATCAAAATGTTAACTTTCTTGACTCATTCTTAGAATACTATTGGAGAATTAGCTTGAGTAGAACAATAAACAAGAATAATCTAAGATTTTGTAAGACATGGGATTCAGGAAATCTGAAATCTAAACTAGAAGGAAAGAGAATCCTAGGATAAGAGCTGTGGAGCAGACTATAAGAACATTCATGATTCGAAAAGGAGGCAGACCTATATTTTAGAAAAAAAAAAACTTGCAATGTATTTCACTTGTTTGGAATTCTGGAAAACATATTAATAAATATTTGAACATTTAAGAAAGTGTATATACAAACATATGTGTGTGTGTGTGTGTGTATATATATATATATATATATACATAAACATATATACACATATATATAGAGAGAGACAAACACATAATCTTTTTTTGCAAGGTAAATGATAAATCATGTATCTTTTAACTAAGTTGTTGTTTAGTTGCTCAGTCATGTCTTACTCTTTATGACCCCATGGACTGCAGCACACCATGCTTCCCCGTCCTTTACCATCTCCTGGAGCTCGCTCACTCATATCCATTGAGTCAGTGATGCTATCCAATGATCTCATCTTTTCTTCTCCTGTCTTCAGTCTTTCCCAGCATCAGGGTCTTTTCTAATAAGTCAGCTCTCTGCATCAGGTGGCCAAAATATTGGAGCTTCAGCTTCAGCATCAGTCCTTCCAATGAATAATCAGAGTTGATTTCCTTTAGGATGGATTGGTTGGATCTCCTTGCTGTCCAAGGGACTCTCAAGAGTCTTCTCCAACACCAATGTTTGAAAGCATCAATTTTATAGGGGTTGAAGAAATACTAGGAGAGAGCTGGAAGACAACTGAAGTTTGACACAAAAAATTTTAAATGTCATACAAGAAGTCAAAAAATGATGACTTTTAAAATTCCAAGTAACAGAGTATAAATAAACTATTTGTCTGTCTGTCTAGAGAGACAAATATTGCAGTGTAACTAAAAACACTGAAAATGGTTTCCTCTGGAAATGATTCAAAAATTACAACTCTGAGATAGGCTTTTTAGTACTCTTTGATAGATCAGATGCTTACTTTTTTTAATATGATAAAAATGCAATTTGAAAAATAATAATAAATAATGGAGCAACACTGTCTCTTCAACAAATGGTGCTACAGGGACTTCCCTGGCTGTCCAGAGGTTAAGACTTTACCTTCCAATGCAGGGAGTGCAGGTTCAATCCCTGATCAGGAGGCTAAGATCCCACAAGCCTCCAGCCAAAATCCAATACATAAAACAGAAAAAATATTGTAATAAAGATTCTTAAGTGGTCCACATCAAAAAATGTTTTAAAAAATGGTGTTGCAACAAGTGGATATCCACATGCAAGAAAATGAATTTAGACAAAGACCTTACACCTTTTCACAAAAATTAACTCAAAAAGGACCATAGGCTAAAATATAAAATGAAAAATCATAAAACACAAAAGACAACATAGAAAACCAAGATGACCCTGGATATGGCAATGACTTTTTAGATACCAAAAGCATGATGCATGAAAAAAATAAATGATATTATGGACTTCCAGAAAATTAAAAACTTCTGATCTATGAAAGAAAATGTTATGAGTGATAGAAGACAAGCCACAGAATGGAAAAACAAAATTGCAGAAGACACATCTGACAAAGGACTATTATCCAAAACACACAAAGAACACTTATAAATCAATACTAAAACAAACATGATTTAAAAAAAAAATGGGCCAGTGACTTTAACAAACACCTCATCCAGAAGGTCGACACGTAGCAAATAAGGATATAAAAAGACGGTCCACATCATATGTCATCGGAGAGATGTAAATTACAATGACAAGAAGATATCATTACAAACTTATAACTACACTATACAATGAGATGTGCCCACAGCAAACTCTGGCAAGGATGTGAAGAACCAGGAAGATTCATTTATTGCAAGAAATATGTAAAATGGAAGAGTGGCAGTTTTCTTATCAAACTAAAGATACTCTTACCGTATGAACCAATGACTGTGCCCTTGGTATTTACCCAGATTCTGATAATTCTACACACAAACCTACACATGAATATTTTCAGCAGTTTTATTCATTTTAATAACTGTCCAAACTTGGAAGCAACCAACATATCCTTTGATAACTGAGTAGAGAAAGAAACTATGTTATATGCAGACCATGGAATATTATTTAGCTCTAAGGAGAAATGAGGTATCAAGCCACAAGAAGATTTTGAGGAATCTAAGATGTATGTTACTTAATAAAAAAAAGTCAGTCTGAAAAGCTAATGAACACATATTGTATGATTACAACTGTATGATATCTGAAGTTCAGTACTTATCAGTGGTTGGCAGGAAGGAATGAATAGGCAGAGCTCAGGTAATATTTAGGGTAGCAAAAATACTTTGCATGATACTATATTGATGTCTACTTATCAAAATACATTTGCCCAAACCCACAGAAAGGACAACAACAAGTGAAACATATGGTGAACTATTAAATTTGGGTGATTGTGATTTGTTTATATAGGTTTATCACCAGTTATAACAAATGTCCCATTTTGGTAGGGAATACTGAGAATGCGATAAGCTAAGCATGTTTTGGGCAAGAAGCACATGGAAAATCTCTGCACTTTCAGTTTTTCTATAAACGTAAAACTGCTCTGAAAAAGTCTTTTAACAACAATGTTTTAAGGATGCACTGTACAGCTTGAGGAATATAGCCAATATTTTGTAATAACTGTAAATAGAAAATAACCTTAAATGTATAAAAAAAATTAAAAAAAAAACTGATGAGGAGATTAAAAGGTACAAATTTCCAGAAAAAAATAAAATAATAAAATAATAATACATTTTTGAAAATAAAGCAGAATGAATCCCAATACATTGAATGTTATACCTTTAAATAAAAAATTATTAATACTTGTGTTAAGACAGTAACAGAAGTTTCAAGAAATTCACTGATTACACTATGCATTAAAGTATATATCTTTTTTTCTATTTTATTGATTGCTCAATGGATATGCAGTTCTATAATTTTTTGAATAACTTATGAGCTAACTTTCATTTGTTACTCAAGTTATTGAAATAAGCTTAAAAATACAAATTTATCAAATTACATTATCTTAGGGTAATAACAGAATCACCTTAGTTCATCTACACTAGGAACATCTTTTAATTTTAACATTAAGATTAGGTAAAAATGACTCAGTGAGGACATAGGAACAATAAAAATATATAGGAAGAAATTATTAATAGTTGTATTATATACAGATCCTAACTTGTTTTTCTTGTAGACAGCTAATACTTTTATATATTTTATATGAAATTGGTAACAGACTGTGCTTTTAGGATTTTAAGAAGATTTAAAGAAAAAAAAGAAAAAAAGCAGAAACAATTCTCAAATCATCTATAGTGTTTTAAAGTTTTTAAATAGAAAAATGTTCTCACACTAAAATCTATTTCTACATATCTCTATGAATCATTAAAAGACAATTACTGGGATTTAAATTATATATAAAAAACTATAAGGGGAATCAGATTAAGCCACATATATTTTGGCTTCTTTATATTTAGTGGCTCCTAGATGTAGATATGCTAATCTTATTCACTGTAAAATTAAAGTACATGTAATTTCCTGGAAGGATAGACTTTAGTTCTGATAAGCACCTGATAAAGGGAAGCTATCACTGTGGTATCAACCACCTACCTCTAAGTACACAGACATTTTCTGAGATTGTTACCAGTTACTTGTGCCTACTGGGTAGATAGGCCCCTATCTACCATTTTCAGAAGTGCTGGAAGAGGCCAAAGTTGCCTGAAAACTTTGTGAGAAAAGCTATAAGCTTGTTTATTAAAGTGGCTAAGGAAATCACCACTCCAGGCAGATGGAATTACTAGTAGCTGGTGAACTGAAGGCCAGTGTCTGATGGAGTTAGTTCATGGGAAAAAATATGTTGTATTTCCAGCACTGCATATCTGTGTATGAAACTGTATTCGTTGTCTGCTTTGGTTTTGTCTTTACGTAAATCACATCAAACTCCATACTCCATGAAGATCAGTGGCTAAAATAGGATGGATGTAGTGTTTTCAGGACCTAGCTATAAAAGGAAGTGGATTTAGAGGTACGGAACAGGGGCTCGCCAAGACTGCAGACATATAACACTTGTTCCAGGATACACACAATCTTATTCTGCTAAGGTTGCCTTGAAATACCATAAACTGCGTTGCTGAATACTGTGCCCATGTAACCTTTCTCAGCTGCATGTCCACAGAGATAGGGATCTCTGTTTCTTCCTCTTATAAATCTTCCCAGTCCTATCAGATTAAGACCCTTCTCTTTAAACTCCATCTTACTTTAACTACCTCCTAAAAGCTCTATTTTCAAACATAGTCATGTTGGGGATCAGGACTTCAATCACTGAATTTTGAACAGGATGCACTTCCATCCACAGTACAGACCTTTGGGTTTGGTAATGGTAAGAGGGTACAGTCTGAAGTGACAACCATATACTCCCATAGATGAGATGAACTAGATTATTAACTAATGAAAGAAAAGCCATTAGAACTGTGAACCAAACTATCTAGAGAAGACACTCAGAGGCGATGCTAATGCTGGGAATGGTGGGAGGTCCTACAACCTGAGCAGTCAGCAATCTTCCAGAATAAAAGACATCAAGGTTTTAAATGTGGGATGGGCTGGGAGTGTAGCTAAAACCTGTTTTCAATCTTACTGTGCTAATCCCACCTATAGAAGTGTTCAGAAATTCAGGAACAATGAACACCTTCAGATGTGAAAAGCAGTGATAATAATCATAATAAACCTAAAGGGGAAAAGTCATACTTTTTTTCTTATTTAAAATAATGCAGTAATTTGCTTAAAATAAATGGTTGAAACATTATGCTGTTAATAATCATGCTCTTTGGGCATTATCAATTCTACGCTCCCTGATTTGTGCAGTCTAATAATATTTTTAATGATGTACCTGGCTCAAAGGTTCAGATGTCCAAGAGACAATAAAAATTATTTGATAAATAAAACATAATTAGAAAATGTATAAAAGCTTATTTTTTTGAAAGACAAATAAGTGTCTTGATGGAGTATATAATTCTGAATGAAAAAATTTAGCTAAATATGTCTTCAAATTTGGAAAAATTAAGTTTGGGTTTTTTTTCAGAGTACTCAAATATTTAAAATTTAACCTTTTTTTTTTTTTTAGCATGTGTGTTTTAATAATTAGTTATCACACCTGGCAGCACTGGTGAGCCATGGTGTGGTGTGACAATGGAGATAATACAAAATATCACCACTGGTTATTCCTAATGAAACCCACTGAAGGTAAGGTTCTGGGTGATCACCTATTCAGTACCTTACATACATTTTACTCTAACTTAAAGACTTAAAAAAGATAGGCTGGCTACTTCTAACATCTATGGATAAAGTGGAGAAATAATAGACTGTGCTTAGGGCTTCAAACTCCCAGCTCAAACTTTGCGTTAAAGAAAAACCTGACAGCTCCTATACCAGACTCTAAAGGAACCTATATTATCTCCTGTGGCCACAGGGATAAGATAGCTGAAATCCAAACCAGAGACACTCTGATAATGACTAATATAGGTAGTTACCAAACTTTCATATCAATAATAGCAATACTGATATTAAAATAATACTGATAAAAATCCATATCAATAATAGAAACTATACCTCTTCTGCAAAAAGAAAAGAGTGCCAAATCTCAATAAAATAATTGCTTTAGAAAATCACAGGATTCAATTAAAGTAGTGGTCCTAGGCAACTTATTAATGTCAAATATATATATTACTGAAAATAGCCTCTAAAATAGTATAAACAAATTTAATACAATAGCACATTTAACAAAATATTCTCCAACCCACTAAGTTAGGATGTCAGTTAAATCCAAAAAATAAAACACACCACCCAAAAAAGATAAAAATTAGACCCACATATACATGGTTAATTAATTTTCAACACGAGTATCAAGACAATTAAATTACTAAATTATTTATATAAAGTGTTAGAATAGCTAGGTATATGTATTAAAAGTAAAAAGAACTCTACCTCTTATATCATATGCAATAATTCAATAAAAATGAATAAACCAAAATGTAAGAAATAAAATCATAAAACTTTTAAGAAGAAACACAGGAGAAAATATTTTCAAACTTGATGTAGGAAAATATGTCTTAGTTATAACACAGAAACACATAAACCATAAAAGAAAGTGATATGATTTGGACTTTTAAACTAAAACAATTTGTTTTTCAAATATATGGTTAATGTAAAAGAACAGGAGAAATATCATTGATACACATGACTAACAAAGAACTTGTATTGAGAACATATAAATAATATTTACAACTCAATAACAAGAAGATAAATGGCTTAATTGAAATACTGACAGGCTGATATAGTATAGTTGTGGACAAAATTTCACATATAAGTCACTGGAATTTTTCATAAAAATAAAATTTGAAAATTGGGCTATAATCTCAAATATCTATATTAACAACTATGAATTCTAAATCCCCTCTTATAATAAAAATTGAGGTAATTTTATTGATGACATCCAAATATGTTTTAAGAAATTCTCCTTTCTCAGTATGAGAAAGATGGACTAAAGATGATGACTTTACTACAAAAAAAGAAGAAGAAAAATTGACAGAAGACATGAACAAGAACATCCCAAATAAGGTGTTCAAATGCCAATAACTGCGTGAAAAGATGTTCTCATTTTTAGTTATCAGGAAAATACAAGTTAAAACCAAAATGATATGCCAGTGCATATCTATTACACTGGCTAAAAGTAAAAATATTGACAATACCAAGTGGTGGTGAGGATTTACAACAGTAATTCTCATACACACTCACTGTGGGAAACTTACTTGGCAATTACAAAAAAAACCTAAGCATGTAATTACACTACACACAGTCGATTCACCCAAAGTAAATTATTATAGATGTCTACACAAAGAACTGCAGATGAATATCCATAGATTGTCAATACAGTACAGCTCCAAACTGTATATAAAGCAAATGTCCGTCAATAGGAAAATGGACAACACAGCATTGTTTTTCTGTAATATGTGAAATATTATTTGGAAATTTAGAAAGAGAAAACTATGAATAAATACACTAACATTAATTCAGTTCAGTTCAGTTCAGTCACTCAGTAGTGTCCAACTTTTCACGACCCCACGGACTGTAGCACACTCGCTTTCCTGTCCATCACCAATTCCCAGAGTTCACTCAAAGTAACATCCATAAGTTTGGTGATGCCATCCAACGATCTCATCCTCTGTCATCCCCTTCTCCTCCTGCCTTCAGGCTTTCCCAGCATCAGGGTCTTTTCCAATGAGTCAGTTCTTCACATCAGGGGGCCAAAGTATTACTGAAGCTTCAACTTCAGCATCAGTCCTTCCAAAGAATATTCAGAGCTGGATTCCTTTAGGATTGACTGGTTTGATCTCTTTGTAGTCCAAGAGACTCTCAAGAGTTTTCTCCAATACCACAGTTCAAAAGCATCAATTCTTCGGCACTCAGCTTTCTTTATGGCCCAAGTCTCACATCCATACACGGCTACTGGAAAAATCATAGCTTTGACTAGATGGACCTTTGTCAGTAAAGTAATGTCTCTGCTTTTTAATGTGCTAAGTTTGTCATAGCTTTTCTTCCAGGGAGCAAGCATCTTTTAATGTCATGCCTCCAATGCAGGAGACCCGGGTTCGATCCCTGGGTCAGGAAGATCCCCTGGAGAAGGAAATGGCAA
Organism: Budorcas taxicolor; assembly: GCF_023091745.1. Taxonomy (NCBI): domain Eukaryota; kingdom Metazoa; phylum Chordata; class Mammalia; order Artiodactyla; family Bovidae; genus Budorcas; species Budorcas taxicolor. The sequence goes on along the minus strand of NC_068929.1, from coordinate 47,025,795 downwards.
CCCACTCCAGTATTCTTGCCTGGAGAATCTCATGGATGGAGGAGCCGGGCAGGCTACAGTCCACGGGGTCTCAAAGAGTCGGACAAGACTGAGTGACTTCACTTTCAGTCATCATCTGCAGTATTTTGGAGCCAAAGAAAATAAAGTCTGTCACTGTTTCCATTGCTTCCCCATTAATTAAACTAAAATTTTCCCAACATTAATTAAACTAAACTTTTTTTTGTGTTGAAAACACAGTTCCCACTGTATTTGCCATTTATATAAAATTCTAGAAATTTCAAGTTGTCTTGTAGTTATAGAAAGAAATCAGTATTTGCTTTAAGCCAAGAGTAGACTGAGGCATGACTGCAAAGATACACAAAGGACATTTTAGGGTTCATGAAAATTTTCTATGTTGACTGTGGCAGTGGATATTTGGGTTTACATATCTGCTGAAACTCATAAAATCATATGGTATCAAGGGAAATAGTTTATCAAACTGACATTACACTTCGGGACCTAATCAAACTTTTGCATAGCAAAAGAAACCATAAATAAAACAAAAATACAATATATGGACTGGGAGAAAATATCTGCAAATGATGCAACTGACAAGGGCTTAATTTCCAAAATATACAAACAGCTCATACAGCTCAATATAAAAAAAAAAGAAAAATCCAATTGGAAAATGAGCAGAAGACCTAAACAGAGATTTCTCTAAAAAAGACAGACAGATGGCTAACAGACAAAGATAAAGATGCTCAACATGGCTAATTAGACAAATGAAAATCAAAACTTCAATGAGGTTATCATCTCACACCAGTCAGAATGGCCATATCAAATAGTCTACAAATAATATTGTACAATAAATGCTTTACAGCGTGTGGAGGAAAGGGAATCCTCCTACACTGTTGGTGGGAATGTATGTGGGTACAGCCATTATGGAGAGCAATATGGAATTTCCTTAGAAACTGAAAAACAGAGTTACCATATGATCCAGTAATCCCACTGCTGGGCATATATCCAGTGTACATGCTCAGTCAATGTCATGTCCAACTCTTTGCAACCCTGTGGACTGTAACCCACCAGGCTCCTCTGTTCATGGGATTTTCCAGGCAAGAATACTGGAGCGGGTTGCTATTTCCTTCTCCAGGGGATCTTCCTGATCCAGGGATCAAGTCCATGTCTCCTCTAGCTCCTGCTTGGCAGGCAGATTCTTTATCACTGTGTCACCTGGGAAGCCTGGAGAAAGCCATAATTATAAAAGATACATGCACCACAATACTCATTGCAACACTACTTACAATAACCAGGACATGGAAGCAAGCTAAATGTCCATTGACAGATGAATGAACAAAAATGAGACATACATATACAATGGAATAACATTCCGCCCTAAAAGAATGAAATAATATCATTTCCAGCAACATGGATGGACCTAGAGATTATCATACTGAGTGAAGTATATCGGACAGAAAAAGATGAATATATGATATCACCTATATCTGGAATCTAAAAAAAGATACAAATATACTTATTTACAAAATAGAAACAAACTCACAGACATAGAAAATAAAATAATGGTTACCAAAAGGGAAAGGGGAGGGATAAATTAGGAGTTTGTAATTAAACAAATACATACTGCTATATATTAATATAAAATATATAAGTAACAAGGACTCATTATATTACACAGGAAACTATATTCAATATCTTGCAATAACCTATAATGGAAAAGAATCTGGAAAAGACTATACATATATATATATATATATATATATATATATATATATATATAAATGCATGTATATGTCTAACTGAATCACTTTGTTAAATACCTGAAACTGATACAACATTGTAAATCAACTATAGTTTGTTAAAAATGCAAATTAAAAATAAGAAATTAACCTTCAGTAAAGATGATAAAGATAAATAAAATGCAATGAGAGTCAATCTTACTTGGCTTTCAGATCTGCATACTCTGGCTATAAGGGAAAGAGAAACATATATGGCGGTAGCTTCAAAACATACCTAGCTCCTGTAAGATATGACTCTAATGCTTCTATTTTGCCTGTATACTACAACGACATCCTCGTAGGCCATTGCACTGTTATTTTGGGAAAGCTGAGTCCATAGATATGGGTCCAATGCTAGCTTTATTTCCATGTGAAATGCATTTCTTTTTCAGAAGCAATATTGCATTAGACAGCAATAGAGTGAGTAAGGTATTCCATAAGTCTGCATATGGTGATGCTGCCAGAAATGCTTTGAAAAGGAAAAACAAATCCATTCCCTGACTACTTGTCTAGTCCAGTAAAGACAAACTGTTGTCCCTCTGTAATGGAAGGATTCCAATGTAATCAACGTAACAACAGATGGAAGGCTACTTCACCCAAGAGAATAATGAAACAGATTCAGCATTGGTTTCTGCTGTTGGAAGGGAGCCACTTAGTTAATGGACAGACCTGTTGCAGAGATAACTCATATTCTTGAGTTTAACAGTTTCTATCCCTACCCTGTATCTATGCACTATATAGGGCCCTTGAGCAAGCACAGGGCAGCTGGAAAAACAGGCTGATAGGCCGACAGGCTGATAGACATCCAGAGGTAAAGTCGTATGGCTACCTGTTACTTCTCTTTAAGGGATGTCTTTTGATGAACACCAACACGGGATATTGATAGTACTGCCATCTTGGCTCATTTTAATAAGTTCATACATAAAATTCTTCTTGAGAGGTTTCTGTCCTATATGTTCCAATATTGCTCTATTTGTGCCCTGGACCATCAAGGAAAATTGCTGGCTGCTTCCTATAAATAAAGATACAAACTTCTGACCATATTTTATTCCAGGCAAGGTGGATAAACAATTGCATCGTTTGATGTTTCAACCACTAGGAACATTTCTCATGACCACTTCATTACACATATACTCCTGATATAATAGTATTGGAGGGGCTAATTGGGGCTATAATAGTATTGGAGGAAGTAATTAATAAGATATTGCAACTGGAGGTGATAATTTCATTTATTTTTTGAGTCATTTTATTCAGTGAGAATTTTCACGACTTCAAGCCTGGGAGATAGCATCTCAAGTATCCCTGAGAAAACTTCTCTGAGGAGGAGGGGAAAGGAGTCAGGTTACATAGAAGTTTGCAACAAAAGGCAGGTAGTCTGAACATCAAAAATAATTTTGTGAATTAAAACCAGATATCTCAAGTTAAGGAATTTAGCGCTTTTCTACGTATAGTAAGATGCAAGAGTCTAAGCTCATTGAAATCATTCCTTTCATATGCATTCCAGGTATCTGGGGCCAGCATCCTGAGTGTTTTCACATCCAGAGTTCCTCAGTACTCAGGGGAGGTAGGGGCTAAGACTGATGGCTACCAGATCTCACACATGTTCTCTGGAGGTAATCATTTTTAATATAGGCAAAGCTACCTCTATTTGCAAGTGACAATATACTAATTGCATAATGTCTAACTATACAGTATAATATACTATATATATATTATACTAATATACTAATAAATATACTGCTGCTGTTGCTGCTGCTGCTGCTAAGTTGCCTCAGTCATGTCCAACTCTGTGCGACCCCATAGACAGCAGCCCATCAGGCTCCCCCGTCCCTGGGATTCTCCAGGCAAGAACACTGGAGTGGGTTGCCATTTCCTTCTCCAATGCAGGAAAGTGAAAAGGGAAAGTGAAGTCGCTCAGTCGTATCCAACTCTTAGTGACCCCAGGGACCGCAGCCTACCAGGCTCCTACATCCATGGGATTTTCCAGGCAAGAGTATACTATATACTATAAATATATAGTAATAATATACTATTAAATCATTAGAAAAAGTATGAAAAAAATAATAGCACAGTGTGAAATTGACATACATAAATCAATATTCTACCTAAATAAAAACAAACAAATATATAATAAAAGAAATGACCCCATAAATAGTAATAACAAAAAGGGTAAATACTCGTGAATAATCTTAATAAGAAATGTGCAAAGCTTTGTAAGATTTAACAGATTATACACAGATTATTTCTGCTCTTCCTTTCCCTGAGTACATATTTACATTGTCCTTCTGATGTCCTGGAAGCCGGCATGGTCACTCAATAATACAGGACAATGATGTCAGACAAATGTCATAAGAGTCAGTTCCCTCACAGGGAAGAAATTCTAAATTTCTAGTGCATCTATTTTTATAATCTCTGAACGAATTAGTTCCTTAGAGGAGAAGAAAAAAAAAACAAAACATATTTAAGAGTGTGGCATTGAGAAAATCCTTTGAATTGAAAAGCATACTATCATCTGATTACTTGTTCACAGGTCAAGTCTCTGGACCATTTTTGTCCAAGCAAACTTTCTTAAGACTAAGCACACCACAGAAATTTATTTATGAGAATTCTGGGGGCTAAATCTGTTATTTCCCACCAGTGATCCCAAAATGAACCCACAGGAACAATGGTTGATAATGGAAGAGAAGCTCCACGCTGGTGTGGGCTGCCTCTTCCTCATGAATACTGATCTGATAGGGAGTCTGCATTAGGGCCAGCATTGCCTATGATTGGAGGCTAGTCTATTGATACTTAATTTTAGGGCTGAGTTAAAAAGTCGATTATCACTTACAATTTAATCTTTATCAGCAAAGAGTGTAATGTTTTGAACTTCATCTCTTTTGATATATTCCCCATTATTTCCAGAATTTGGATAATATATTAATCACAGTACGTTAAGATGAAACATACACACACATATATAATTCATGCTACATATTCAGTGCAAGCTGTCAGTAAATATCAGCTCTTCATAGTAATTCTGAACTCATGATGACAAAGGCTCCATCATCATATAACTGTATCATCTGGACATCAGAGTTTCTTCAGTCACTACTGCAGTGCAAGAAACAGCTTGAGAGACAAGTACCAGCAGTGTCATCATTTGGCTTTAAAGTGGCACAGATAATTTGCATCGCCATTTCATCAGATAGAATAGTCAGTCAGTCATGCCTAATTTCAAAATGGTGGGGAAAAAATTCACAACCCCATACTCAAAGACTTCTTCCCTTAAAAGAGCTTTACCCTCTGCATCCTGTAAATTTTGTTACATCTTCAAAATTTTAGCAGCCACTAACCGCGAAGAGGATTGGACAAGAGGTCTGTGGAATGAGATGAAGTAACGTCTTCTATGGACTTCCCTGATGGCTCAGACAGTAAAGAATTTGCCTGAAATACAGGAGACTCAGGTTGATAAGATTCTTACCAAAGCCACAAAACCACTATAGGCTTCCCCAGGGGCTCAGTGGGAAAGAATCTGCCTGCAAAGCAGGAACCACAGGGAACATGGGTGATTCGATCCCTGGATGGGGGAAGATTCCCTGGAGGATGGCATGACAAACCACTCCAGTATTTTCACCTGGAGAATCCCCATGGACAGAGGATCCTGGCAGAGTAGCCATAGGGTTGCAAAGAGTCCAACACAATTGAAACGACTTAGCACAGCACACACAATGTCTTCTATGCTCTTGTCCAGTGCTGATGACACCATTCTGTAGTAGTTGCTGGGACCAGCTGGTGACATTCGGTTTCATGGTAGCACATCAGTAGCAATATCTGGGTGGTGGTGAGGAGTAATCAGTCTCCAGAACCCCTGAATCTGAAACATTTTTAAATGAAAAACTCTCTTGGTGTGGTCAGCAGGTTCTTGTTGGAACCTCTTCAGTGACCTGGGAAAGGCAAGCTTGTGGAATCCACAAAGCCTGCCTCCATCTTACCTCGGGAATGTCATAACCTTGGCAGTGGTGATGGGGCAATTTTGGTGGGGATGGGGAATTATCTTGATATCTGCCCTCTCTCTACTTGCTGGGCTTCTCTGCCATTTGCGGGTCCTCTCTTCTAGGTTTCAGCAGTTCCATGTGGGCCTTTGGATGCTAAAGCTCAGGAAACTCTCAAAGGATATCTTGTATTTGTATCTTCATTACTAATCACGCTGCTTGACACACTGTCTCAGCCAAACAGACTCCTAAGAACTGCTTTTTATGATTGCTGTGGCCACCTCAGATGATCTCGAGAAATTTGGTGTTTTTGTTTGCTCCTCTGAGATCCGCTTGCATGAACCCTTGCACTCTTCTGTTTGGTTGTCTGCTGGGGTCACTAAACTCTAAAACAGTGAGAGGCGCTCCTATTGCTGAAACAGACACAAAAACTCAGTATAGCTTCCTAAGTATAACATTAATGTAGAAACACTTTTTAAAATTGGAAATAATTTCATTAGGTTGTAAACCTATGTCATTGAGTCATTTAAAATAGTAATTGTATATTCCAGTGCACTATCAGTATAAAAATAAGACATATTTATTTTTAGGAAGTACAAAAACATACAAATTCTACTGCTTATAGGGCTTTCCTAATGCATTTCAGTGTGTACTAGTTATATTTTAAAGCAACAGAACTATTTGCATAACAAATCTTAAAATGTACTAAGTCACTATGCATATCCATAAACAATATTATGTTGATGGATATATTTTTAAGATAATAGGAAAAAGGTTTGATGTTCTGATTTACTTATACAGGACTGGCACAACACTGAAAATTCCAAAATAGTGTCACATGTTACTAAGAACACATAAGAAAAGTGAAAGTGACAATAGCTGAAGTGTGAGAGAGAAAAGAAGGGAAGGCTCACAGGGGCAGGGAGAGAGACAAAGAGCAGAAGATAAAAAAGATAAGAAATGAGAAAAAAGAGAGGAAGGGAGAAATGAGGAGAATACATAGAAAGATTAAAAAAAAAATTAGCTTTATTTTATCACTGCCTTGATCAAGAATTGAATCCATTATCATCACTTCACCAAAGAGGTTTAGGAAAGTAATTCTGTTTGCTCCACTTGGTGTTTATTAAAGAGGAAAGAAAGTGATCACACTCTACTGTCAGCAAAAATTTAATTGTAGTAAAGCACTGAAGCTTAGAAGCATTCATTTTCCTTGGCTAAGTTATCTTCAAACTCGTAAGAGAAATAAACTGAGTTTGTGGGAAGTCTTTGAATGTCTATAAAATAGGGACTGTTTGATTTGTCACAGAGACAGTTCTCATCTTGAATATGATTGCATTTCTTTATGTTTTGATCAGTAAAACTTAAAACTAGCCCATGTTTCAAAGAACTATAAAATTAGGGTTTTGGTAACTATAAATCAGATGTGAAGTATGGTCTTCATATCAGCATTGTCAGTTTGATTTTAAAATGTCTGAAATGTACAAGTCTACCCTTTCCAGCACATAAATAGAAGATATAGAAAACTTTATAATAGAGTTCCAATAGAAAAACAGAAAAAGACGCATCTCCCTGATTCTGAGTTCTTCTTCTGCTCCACATCTGTGGAGGCACCCAAACACAGACACACAAACACACAGAGACAAGCAAAGACTCAAGGACAAATATACTTGAGTCTATGAAGGTATGAAAGAATGTCTTGCTTTTGGGCTTAATTAAAATCTGGACATAAACTCAGTGGTCTACTTCAGAAAAAAAAAGTGTTAGTTGCTCAGTCATCTCTGACTCTTCAACCCCATGCACAGACTGTAGCCCGCCAGGCTCCTCTGTCCATGGAATTCTCCAGGCAAGAATACTGGAGTGGTTTACCATTTCCTTCTCCAGGGGAATCTTCCCATCTGGTCTCCTGCATTGCAGGCAGATTCTTTACTATCTGAGCCACCAGTGACTCCTGATTTAGGTGGTTTTATTGAGTAACAAATTAATTTTCCAGAAAATGATATAGTTTCTTAAGGCTGCCATACCACAGTCAAGGTATGGCTTAAAACAACAGAAATGTAATCTCTCACAGTTCCTGACACTGGAAGCCAAAATCAAGTGTGGGCAGAGTTATGACCCTTCTGGGGCTTTGTATAAAACCCTTTTTTCTCTGTAGCTTCCAGGGGCAACAATCAAACCTTGCTGCTCCTTAGCCTGCGGCTGCATCACTCTCGTCTCCACCTCTGTCACCACGTGATATCCTCCTGCTACTTGTCTGGGTTCACATGCTTATCTTTCCTTTTTAAAAGAACACCCATCATTTTACATTAAGGACTCACCCACTTCAGTACGAACTCATCTGCAATGATTCTATTTTCCAGTTAGGTCATATTCTGAAATTCGGGGCTTCCCAGGGGGTGCTAGTGATAAAGGACCCACCTACTAATGCAGGACACATAAGAGATTCAGGTTCGATCCCTTGGTGGGGAAGACCCCCTGGAGGAGGAAATGGCAACCCACTCTAGTATTCTTGCCTGGAGAATCGCATAGACAGAGGAGTCTAGCGGGCTACAGTAAATAGGGTTGCAAAGAGTCAGACACAACTGAACTGACTCATCACACACACACACACACAACTTTAACATACATTTTTATGGGATACAATTCAACCTACAACAGTAGATAAAGTTATTTCTTAAATGTACAAAACTATTTCCATTTCTTTTATCATATTAGAAAGTCTTTAAAACCTACTAGGAACTTCCAAGCTTTCTTTTTGGTATTTATTTTAACTACTAGTAAAAATAATATAGATTAAGCATGGAAAATGTAAAAATGCATAAACTTATAATGAAGGCAGTTACAATCACCCATAGAGATTAACTGCAATAAAAATACTTTGGTATTTATGTAAAAGCATAAGTTCATTCTGCACACACAATCCTATGTTTTATTCTGCACAATATCAAATATTCTAGTTGTACTCACAATATGTATCCACTAGTTGTAAGGTCATATATTTAAACACCTTTCTATTAATGGTTATTCATTTTGTTCTCAAATATATCCCATTTTAAACATTTTTGTAGTAAAGAGCATCTAAAATCTTTATCTACATTTAGTATCATCTTTTTTTCTGATCTGTCATGTATTTTCTGCTCCATCTCTGGTATCTAAGATGATAAACTTCTTTCAGGTTCATGTTATCATTTCTATTCAGTATTTTGTCCCTGATGTCCAACCCTTCTTCTTAAAACACACTTTTCTGAACATTTCATAGGCTACCTCTTTCTAATCCTTCAGGCCTCTCTTTAGGTATCACTCTATAGACAGGCCTTTCCTGACACCTTGCAAAATGGTGTACTAGTTCTCTGTACTGTAATAAAGTCCATAACACAATTGTTTCTCATTTTTCATTTAATACTGTGAATGGAGGATCTGTGACTTTCTTATCTATCCAACATTCCCCAAAGCACAAAATATAACTGCTCAACAAACATTCTCCAAAAGTCCCTATCTTGGAAATGTCACCATCAAACTTCCAGCTTCCATACCTGCATTCTGAATCTTGTAAGGCTTCTGAGTTACCACCTTGTTCAAAAAATCCACATTATCACTGTATCTTCCTTGATCTAATCTACTACTGTGCTTAAATAAAATCCACTCTCCGCACCTGCCATTTTATAATCCATTCCCAATTTCCAATGTCTTTTATAAAGATTATTCAATCTATGCAGTTTTACTGTTCATAATATTCAATGGCTTTTACTGCTTTCAAGGTTAAAGAGAAAGTATTTCCCATTACTCCGATGGTTTGCGTATAGCACCTGTGTTCCTGCCCAGCCTAATGTCACCATTTCCTGTCCTATTTTGCCTACTGCAAGCATATGGGCTTTCTTTGAGATCCCCAAAACTGCCATGTTGTCTTCTGCCATAAATAATTTATACAAGTTGTTCCCTTAAAAATGATTATATCTGCTCTAACTCTATAAAATACTCTCTCTTTTTTTACATACATAAAATCTTTCATTGGGTGATCAATCTTTTCACCCATTAATCAAAGGCATAATGCTTTAACAAATCACTACGAATATTTAACAAATAGTAGGAAGAAGAAAACTAACGTTCATTAAAAGCTAAGTGCCAAGCTCTCCTTTTGTTGTTGCTATTTTGCTTTGTTTTTAATTTTTTTCTTTCAATTTTATTGAGATATAATTGACATATGGCACTCTTTAAGGTGCACAGCACAATGATTTGATCTGCATTGTGAATTGCTTATCATAATAAGTTTAGTGAGTGTCCATCAAACTTATATAGATGGAAAACTAGAGAAATATCTTTTTCCTTGTGATGAGAAATTCCTAGGTTTTACACTCTTACATAATGTACGTGCATGCTCAGTTGCTTCAGTCGTGTCCAACTCTTTGTGACCCTATGGACTGAAGCCTGCCAGGTTCCTCAGTCCATGAGATTCTCTGGACAAGAATACTGGAGTGGGTTGTCATGCTCTCCTCCAGGGGATCTGCCTGACCCAGGGACTGAACTTCTGTCTCCTGCATTTCCTGCATTACAGGCAGATTCTTTACCATTGAGCTACTGAGGAAGCCCTCATATATAACATACAGCAGTGTTACTTGTATTTATCATACTGCACATTACATCCCTGGTTCTTATGTATCTATAACTGCAACTTTCTACCTTCTGACTGCCTCAGCCAACTCCCCCTCTTGTCATTGTGCAACTCATTCTTAAAATATCATTTCTAAGATCATGTGTTCAGAGAAACCCTTTCAGGCTTTTCTGACTTCATCAGATTCCAGTATGTTTGGTCTTAAAGCATGAAAACATGTTGTGGAGTTCCTTTATAGAATACCATTTATCTAACGTTAGATCTGCCTTTTAACATGCAGAAGTAAAGCTGGCTCTGGGAGATGTGATACTTACTTGGGGGCAGGGTGGACATATGAGTTTCTTTCAGAACTTCACTTGGAAAGAAACTCATCTTTGTCTCCAGTTGTTACATCTCTCATCTCCCAGCAGAGGCCTTGTTTGCTTCCCCCTCACTGAGCTCTTCTACCCCCCTCACCAAGCCATTCTGTAACTCACAGAGCTTCACAGTGAGCCATGTGTGTTGGAAGGTAGTGGGGGGAGGGGGAACACCACAATGGACTCTGAGAGTCTTCTGATTTCAGCCTTTTCATATACATCTATTGTTTAATAAGTCCTTTCAACAAGGAATTCAGACAAAAGTATATCCAGTTTTGGTTTATCATTGAAAAGTAGTAAAATATTATTTAAAAGAAAAAAATATTTTGGGGAGGTGCCTTTTATATCATTGACTCCTAGTTCACGATATATTAGTTCTCATGGGAAAATTCAAAGTTTATGAACAGTCAAACCAATTAAAAATAAACCTTCCTCAGATCCTTTTCCCCAAATACCTAGACTTTCTCCTCAAAGGCAATCCTAATAATAATGTTTCTTTTAGCTTTCCAGAGATATAAGAATTTCTATTACTAGGAAGGATTTTTTTGACAAAAATTGGTGTGGTCTTGCCAGAATCTTGACTAATAGTAATACATTATTAATATACATAAAAAGATCACACGTCTTTATTGTCTTATCATTCAGCTCAGCCAAACATTATAGTATTCCCAACTCCCCACATCCCTGTTTCTATTGCTACCATTTTATAAGACTTTTAAGGGTTCTGCACTATAAAATACTTCTCAGTTTCTCAACTTACCTCCTTTCCTGATCAGAATTCAGCATTATTGGTTCTGCTAATTCTGTTACCACTAAACCATCTGTTTTCTAGCCTATAATATTTTGTTGATATATAACATACTCCTCTATCCTCCCTGCCTGCCTGACTTTATGATTCACTTTCTTTTTAATCCTGCTTCCCTTAATCACTTTAGTGAAGTTTCAGAGAGAGAGTGAAATTATGTGCACATATCCAACTCACAATTTTAACTGAGAATTTCTTATTGCTTTTAATCTCTTATAGCAGGAGGATTGGAAATTTTTCCTGTAAATGAACAGACAGTAAATAATTTATGCTCTTCCAGTCAATTAGACTCTGTCACAACTGCGAATTCTGCCTTTGGGTTACAAAGGCAATCATAGACAATATATAAATTAAGAAGCATATTTGTATCCCAAAAACTTTATTTATAAAAGCAGGTGATTGGTAGGATTTACCCGGTAAGCCACAGATTTTTGATATAGCTTGGCACCCCACTCCAGTACTCTTGCCTGGAAAATCCTAGGGACAGAGGAGCCTGGAAGGCTGCAGTCCATGGGGTCGCTGAGGGTCGGACACGACTGAGTGGCTTCACTTTCACTTTTCACTTTCATGCATTGGAGAAGGAAATGGCAACCCACTCCAGTGTTCTTTCCTGGAGAATCCCAGGGATGGCAGAGCCTGGTGGGCTGCCGTCTATGGGGTCACACAGAGTTGGACATGACTAAAGTGACTTCGTTTAGCTTAGCTTAAAGAACTAATCACTAATCACTTCAATATTTTTTTGCTACATCTTTCTTCTTCAACATGCTCTTAAATGATATAAAGATCGGAATTCTAATCAGTCAACCCTTTCTTTCTTTCTCTCTGTCTCTCTCTCTCACACACACACACACAGACACACACATGCCATTCACGCACACACAAACAGATACATAAGCACACCGCATGTCATTTTAGTATGTGGAACCAGCACAATTCATGACAAGGAATCAGCATATATAATGCTCACCTCATTCTTCTTTTATGTTGAAGCTATTCCTTTGCTCAGGTTGAAAACAGTCTCAATTGTGTAATGGAATCATCAGAGAAACTTTAGTTTCTCTAAACTTTAGTCTGGGAAGGTGGGATGAGATGGACAGCTTCTCTCCAAATTAAGATCCTCCCCTGCAACTAGCTGTGGTTTTCTCTCTTTGAGACTGATGCATAAAGATACACCAGAAAAAAATGAAGTAGGACTTTCTTACCTAACTAGACCTATTGTAAGACAGCATTGAATTCTCTGGGCCTGCTGCTGCTGCTGCTAAGTCGCTTCAGTCATGTCTGACTCTGTGGGACCCTATAGATGGCATCCTACCAGGCTCTTTCATCCCTGGGATTCCCCAGGCAAGAACACTGGAGTGGGTTGCCATTTCCTTCTCCAATGCATGAAAGTGAAAAGCGAAAGTGAAGTCGTCCAGTCGTGTCCGACTCTTAGCGGCCCCACGGACTGCAGCCCTCCAGGGTCCTCCGTTCATGGGATTTTCCAGGCAAGAGTACTGGAGTGGGTTGTCATGGCCTGACAAGGGTTAACGTTGACCGTTTCTCCTGTGAGTGCTTTCAGGGTGTTTTTCAGCACATTCCTCACTGCTGGTGCCCCTCTGACAAGTCCCAGGAGTAAGAGGCAATTAGTCTTAACTCCCCTCAACCTCTGCCTCATTGTTGGTGAACACACAGCTTCTGGCCAGCAAGGATGTATCTAGGAAAGTAGTTTATGAGTCATGTCATGACTTCTCAGCATCTTTTTTTTAAATTGGATTTGGTATGCCAGTTGAAATTATAAGTTACCTCCCCATTTCTCTCTCTCTCTCACACAACACACCTAATTTACACCCTAGTTTTTCTCTTGTTCTAGCATTTTTTGTATATTTTTTGGGGGTACTGAAGATATTTGATTGGGTTTGTACTCCAATCTCAGGTGATATCCCCTCACTAAAGTGTTCTCTATAGCCTAAAGATTTTGTTGGTAAAAAAGGAAATGGTTCTATTTGGCATGTTCTCCTCTGAGTCTGATTTCTGCCACTCAGGGTCAGATTTAGAGGACAGGGAATAAGAAGACCAAGAATAATATGACTGCACTATTTGAAGGTCCCTTTTGTTTATGACCATCCACTGTCATGATAGGTACTTAAAAACTAGACATTTTACTGATTATTTTAGTGAATTTGTGAGCTCCACCATCCCCACATGCCAAATTTGGGAAAGGGCTATAGACCCCTTGGCTCGATTGGTTTTCTCTTGGGGTCTCCTTATCCCAGCAGGCATCTATCTTAGTGCAGCTGTGTTTTAGGCTGTCTCTTGACCCAAAGGAAAACACACACATGTTACCATGTCAAACTCTATAAAGGCAGGCTGCTCCTACGGCTGGCCCTCTCTCCTGGCCCTGCTATTTTAGGCTGCTTCAGATGACAGCTCACATTCTGGTTTCTCTTGACAAGAAGCAAGCAGGCATTTTATCATTACAGGTCAACCCCAGAAAATTCCTGGAATAAACAACATGCTTTCCTAAAAATTACTTTGACTCCTGATGGCAACAAGTGGTGAGCCCATGATATCCTGCATCTCTGCATTTATCAGCTAGGGATAGATCAGTTTTCCCAATATGCATAAAAGATTTCCTTAATACCTTTCTCTGGGGCCACATGGTGAAAGAAGCAACTCCTAGAAGGGAGATTAAGGGCACAGCCAGTTCTACTTCCCTGGATTCTCATCAAAGGGCATAGCATGTCCTGGGCTGTATAGCATGTCTTGCCAGATTCTCTGTCCCCTACCCAAAATATGCCAGTAGTATCACTTCTCTCCCTCAAGATGTGACAATCAGAATGTCTCCTGACATCAGCAAATATCGCCTGGAGGCAAAATTTGCTTCTCAGTTAAGAATCCCCTCTCTCAAAGGTAACAATTTTATGAGTTTTATTTTTTAAGATTATATAGTGATTACCTCCATAACCAGAACATACGCTTCTATCTCTATTTCAGATACATCAACCCCCACTTCCTATTACTCTCCTTCCTGTGTTTCATGATGTTATTATTTTTAGTGATAGTCCTACATTTCAAAGCTTATGGAATATACTTGTCTTTCTTGATTTGTTCTATGTATTATCCATGACTCCTACATTCTCTCCTCCTCTCCTCCACTTTATCTCCAAAATTCTTTCTACAATATTGCTCTTGCATCTGTTTATTTTAATACCACTTCAGTGTTTCTGGTACAGAGAATTATAAGGAGTGTATTTTAAACGGCTTAGAAATCACCATTCACACAACTCCTATTGACACAAAGAAATGAATATACATAGCTTTAGAAAATCAAACAGTACAGATAAGTATATAAAAGAAAATAAAAGCCTTCATCTCTGAAATAGCTCAGATTCTTGTGACAAGAGAACCTGGTCACCCTGGATAAGAATTTAATGCAGCAGAAGCAAACAGATAAAATGGAACAAACACAGCAGAAAGTACAATTGAATTTCTGTTGCCTGAAAGAGAAGTCCCAATGCTGAGGCCAAGTGAATTATCCTTTTCATATCCCATCAAGTCCTCAAATCCTGTTATAGGATTGTTTGTTTCATTTTCTGGATGAGACATCCATGACTCTGAGCAGCCGCCTCGCAGCTGGTGCAGGCACAGAGCAGAGGAATGCACGAACAGGTTTAGAATCCTTCCTCCCCACACAATCTTCACGGGGTCACCCTGTGAACAGAGCAGTGTGAACTTACAGTGACCTTGTGGCAAGTCTGAGTGTGCATGTGAGTGGAAGATCTCAGGTGGTATCCTCCAGGATTTTCCTGTTGGAATTGCTTCTGGGCCTATGTTTATAAATGGCCTAAAAGTACAGATATCTTGTTCGCCTTAAAGTCTAGTGTAAATGGCAATTATATTCCTCAAAGAAAACAGGTATTTCCTAAAACACCTGAGACCTTTTGAAGTTTCTATTGTGCTAATTTTATCTGAATTTGGCACAGGAGCCCCAAAAGGATCCCCAAGATCCCACCAAACTCTGCATACAGTTTTGAATCTCCAAGCTCTCCGTGGCAGAACACAGAGAGCACACAGTGTCCTACACTGGACCATCTGGTGGCCATCATGTCCTCTGCTCATCACTCAAATCTATAATTTGTTTTGGTTTAATTGTCCATGTAACAAAGTATACACATGGGCTCAAAAGAACATAAGAAACGGTATTCAGCGAATTTTATGGATGGAATATCATGGTCAATCAACTTGGCTTTCACTAACTCAGCATGGTCTTTATGCTCACATAGCACCCCATGCTCAAAACTTCACAGGCACAGTAGAATGTGACCTTCTCAAAGAAGTGATCTTTCAATCTCCAGAACATGTCAGTTAACGCTGTTTTTAGGGTGTGTAGGTGTGTGATAAGTCGCCTCAGTTGTGTCTTTTTGTGCCCCCTTGGACTGTAGCCCACCAGGCTCCTCTGTTCATGGGATTCTCCAGACAAGAATACTGGAGTGGGTTGCCATGTCCTCCTCCAGGGGATCTTCCTGATCTAGGGGTTGAATCCACGTCTCCCACACCTTCTGCACTGCAGGTGGATGCTTTACCACTGATCCACTGGGAAGGCTGTTTTTAGGGTACCTGCTACTTTTTGCTCTCCAAAAAATACACATGTGATCTTTTTCATAAAGTGTGAAATGCTATGGAATAGCTAGAGTGGTTAAGATCTCCGATCACTAAAGTGAGGTGCAGAGACAGAGAGCTGACATTCCAGTGATAGGTGTTGCCACTGACATTAGTCCTGCTGCTATCTTCTTTAACCTCTGTATATTTTCATTCTCACTGAGATCAGGAAGCCCATACACCCAAATTCTCCTGAGCAACCTCAGCCAAGAGACCATTCAGTCAGCAAAAAGCATTTCACCACATTGTTTTCCAGAGAAATGTACATGCCAAATATATATTGAAAGAAAGAGACTTCAAAGTACTTTAAAAAGATGTTCCTTGAGGATGAAAATACAGTATGCCCAGAATAAATTCCTAAATGCCCTCATTTAGATTATTTTCTTGATATTATAGCAGTGTTTATCTGGCCCCTCACCTGACTTTAAATAGGGTCAATGATTAGTTGAAGTTTTCATGAAGCAGCCAGACAAAATAGGAATGTAATAGTTTTCAAATAAGCATTACAAATACAGACACTCCTATTTATGAAATTGTATTACTAAATTCAAACCATTTTTAAGTATTCCTCAGGATTTTTGTTGTTATTGGTTGGTAGGTTTTGCTCACACAAAGGTGGATTCTTTACCAACTGAGCCACCAGGGAAGTCCAAGAATACTGGAGTAGGTAACCTAGCCCTTCTCCAGAGGATCTCCCTGACCCAAGAATCAAACTGGGATCTCCCGCATTGCAGAAAGATTCTTTGCCAGGTGAGGTACCAGGGAATCCAACACAAACTTCATATCCCTGTATTTCTGTAAATATAGTCTTTCTTCAGTATCTGTTGGCATGGGGTCCGTGAGCCCCCTCAAATACCAAAATCAGCAGATGCTCAAGTCTCATATGAAATGGCACAGTATTCACATATAAACCTATGCATATCCTCCAGTACACTTTAAATCATGTCTACATTACTTAAAATGCCCAATACAATGTAAATGCTGTATAGCAGTAATGTTAGTTGCTTAGTCATGTCTGATTCTGCAACCCTGTGGACTGTAGCCCATCAGGCCCCTCTGTCCATGGAATTATCCAGACAAGAACACTGGAGTGGGTTGCCATTTCCTTATTCAAGAGATCTTCTAGACCCAGGGATTGGACCTGGGTCTCCTGCACTGCAGGAAGTTTCTTTACCCTTTACCTCTGAGCCACAAAGGAAGTCAATAATTGCTATATAAAGTGTTGGATATACAATGTATGTATTATGTAAATAGTTGCCTGAAGAATGCAGTAAATTCAACTTTGCTTTTTGGGACTTTCTGGAGTTAAAAAAAAAAAAAAAACTATTGATCCACAGTTGTTTAAGTTCACAGATGCAGAACCTATGGCTATGGAGAGCCAATTATATAAGGTAGCTGTCTGTAAGAACCCCTTCTCAAGTTTCATTCTTGTCTGTATTTGACTTCACAGGCATGCTAGACTTTTATTTTTATTGTTGTTGGTATGGTGTCATTGAGAGATGGGACAGGAAGAGTGTATCATTTTCCTATTTTGAGCAATTAACTAACTACTTAAGAAAAGAACAATGTAGCAAGATGAGGGTCACTAGGTCCCTTTGGTGGCTAGAGAGCTATTTTGATGGGGAAAACTATTCCAGAAAGAACAGCATTTTTTTTTCAGAGCATGGAATCAGAAAACCAAGAGCTGTTATGGAGACAATGAACTTGGCTGGAGAGTCTTATATGAATGGGAGCAAAGCATCATCGAACTGAATATATAGATGTATTCTTTGGTCTTGGAGGCTTTGAATCAAATTTGTATTTCAGTTAGTAGGCAAGATTTTGAACTGGGGCTGTGCCTGAAACAGAACTGTTACTTAGGGAAAATCTAATTCTAATCTGTATTTGAGTTCAGGGGCATGTTAGAATTTTATTTTTGGTATTGTTGGTATGGTGTCAATGAGACATGTGACAGGAAGAGAATATAATTTTCCTATTTTGAGCAATTACCTTCCAGAAAGACCAACCAGGAGAGACAAGAGCACCAATTAGGTAATTAAAACAGTAGTCTTGGCAAGAGGTTATGAGGCTTCCCAGGTGGTGCAGTGGTAAAGAATTCACTTGCCAATGCAGGAGATGGAAGAGACATGGGTTCAATCCCTGGATTGGGAAGGAAATGGCAACTCGCTCCAATATTCTTGCCTGAGGAATCCCATAGACAGAGGAGCTTGGTGGGTTACAGTCCATGGGGTCGCAAAGAATCAGATACAACTGAGCACACCCACACACACACACAAAATGAGGCTTCAACTAAAATAACTCTAGGAGTGGAGAAGGATGGAAGTTTTAATACTGATTTCTGGTCTCTTGTCTGGGCACAACTGTCAGGCAGCTGACCTCAACAATGATAGTGTTTCTTTATATCAATCCACTTAATACAGCATATTTACCAGAATGCTTTAATCAAACTCAACACAGGAATAAAAAGTTAAATATGTAGCTAAGATGCCTGCCTAGATCGAGCTTTGCCAAAGAGAACACAAGGGCCAGAGAAACATAAGACTATATGAAAAGGGAATTAGCAAGAGCTTCTCAAACTTGTAGGGACATCAGAATCACATGGTGGATTTTTTTAAAAATAAAAGTGAAGATGGCTGAATGTTACCCTAGAGAGTCAGATTCAGCAAAAGTTGAAGTGTTTATACCAAATATTCATATTTGTAAGAGATCTTTATGTGATCCTGGTACACAGTCAAGACTTTACTAATCTACAAATGAGGATCTGCTAACGAGGGCACTAAGCTGAGCACACACATTTATCAGGCCTTTAGGGCAAGCTGCTTCTTAGGTGATGATCTGTCTCTGGTGTTTGCTGTGTTCCTACATGATTCTGTTCCATAATGTTCCCTCTGCTGCTCCTGACTACCCCTAGAGTTTGACAACCTGAACTTCATGTTTCTGTGGACATCTTGATAACACAGTCCTGCACCTCTGAACTGGTAACATTAAGTTCATGACAAAATGTTGACTCAACTAAAGAATCTTCACTCTGTTATCAGGAAATGCAGGTTTAGTGACTTGATGCTGACTTCTTTAAAAATGTTCTGACACTGAAGTCTACCTCAACTGCAGTTAATTCAGAAAAGAAAATTCAAAGCCTTTAGCTTATTTATCAAGAAAGTCAATAGCTAAATTGAATGTTGTGTCACAAGAGATTTTTGCAAAAGGTCATTTATATATCTATGTGTTTGGGGCTGTGGAAATATATATGTACCTCTCTCTCTCTCTCTCATACACTAGTACACACACACACACACACACACACACACACACACACACACCCCTCTTAAATTTTACTGGAATAATTAATTCACCTAGCATGGGTTGGCAATATCTTTCCAGAGAATAGTTTATACTTTTGGACTCATCATTTATCTTACCAGGTCAATTTACAGCAGAGTTGTTTTACTGGAAGAAATGCCAAAAGGTAAAATTTACCTTTCATCTTCTTTGTAATAAATTAGCTTAATTTCCTATGTTATTTTTCTTTGCTTCAGGTTGCTCTTGGAAAAACTATTATTTTATCTCACATAGGAGTTGCCAGCCATGGTCCATGGACTCTCTCCATCAAGGAGATATATTTCATTTGGCTAGAGAAATATTTCATGGTATTTAAATTTGAAACTTTTAAGATAACAGTATATCATGTCCAATTAAATAATTCATAACATTTTATATTGTCTTTGACCTGGATCTATCTCCATGCATGCATGTTTCTTGACTTATCTTTAATAGAATTTGAGCTTGAAACATCTGATCTAAAACTGGCTTTATATATCACCAAACACAAAATCCAGTTATAATTTACATATGATAAAATGCATCCATTTTATGTGTATAATTTCTTTACTTTGACAGATAAATACACCCATGAAATTAACATCACAATCAAGATACATAATATTTCTTTCACCCTGAAAGTTTGCTTATGCTTTTTGTTCTAAAATTTAAGGTAAATGTTATCATAGAATTTGTGTTATTCTGTTAGTTCATTAGATCACTATCATTTTTGCCTTTTGAGATGCATCCATGCTGTGTCTCTATTGCTGAACAACAATTGCATCCCAGAGATATGCCACTTTTTTAAATTGATTGACAAGTTGAGGGACACTGTTTCCAATTATTAGTTATGATAAATATAACTGGTATGAACATTTGCATGGTTTTATGTTGATATTTGTATTTATTTTTTTGATCCTACAGGCAATAGCCTTGCTGTCCCCTTAATCTTCAAACAGTTCCATACTCTTTCTTATCTAATCTGAGTTCATTTCAAAAAACATCTATTGAGCAACTATTATTTATCAGGCACTGTAATAGACTCTGGATATACAAAACATAAAAGCCAAAACTTGTTTCTCATAAGATAACAAGTCCAGAATAATAAAGCAACTTTTGGGCTTCCCTAATAGCTCAGTATGTAAAGAATCTGCCTGCAATGCAGGAGACCTGGGTTTGATCCCCAGGTAGGGAAGATGCCCTGGAGAAGGGAAAGATTAGTGGGTATGGTCTGGAGAATTTCATGGTTCCTATAGACCATGGGGTTGCAAAGAGTCAGAGCGACTTTAACTTTCATTTTTAAAAAGTACCAAATGATATAATATTTTCTAAAGTACATTTAAACTATAATACTTGAAGGGGGCAGCAAACTTTTCAAAAAGGAAATGTGAACATAAGATAGCAAAATATAAGAAATTCCAATTGGTGCTAACACCACGAACAACAAAGAGTAACACACTTTAGGGATCTGCAATTAATAGGTGAGGATATAAACTCCAAGTGGAGAACAGACACTTATTAAGTATAGATATGTAGGCAGACCTTTTGAATCTTATTGAGATGAAGAAAGCGTAGGAAAGAATTTGTACAAGGGAGTAAAAATAAATATATCAGAGTTTTGTTTCAGAAAATTTGCACTGGCAGCAGTATAGCATGATTTGGAGGAAGTTGAAGGTAGGAGCCAAGCTTCTACAAGAACTGAAGCAGCTTTGGGAAGGTTTGTAGACTGATTACACATTAAGACAGAAAACTCCTAAATTTCTTATTGTCTAATCCATTAGATGGAGACGTTTTTAATGGTTTAAAAATATCTAGCAATCGGTATATAAAGATAAAATTACCATCTTCTTAAATTCTCAACGAGTTTGAGGTTTTTGTGGTACATCTGGGTGGTTATGTCCAATAGGAATTTTTTTGTACAGATCTGAACCTCAGGAGAGGGCTCTAGGCTACAAAGGCAGATTTTTGATTCATGGGATAAGTATCTGCTAAACTTATGGATATGAATTAATTCATCCTTATTGTATGTGGAATGATAATGACAGTTATAATAAGGAAATCTTGGTTATCACCAGCAGAAAGGAGGCAAGGGAGGTGCAGTATACTGAATGTTCAAATCCCTCCAAAATCCATATTTTGAAATCCTAACCCCGATGCGATGGTATTAGGAGGTGGGGCCTTTGGGAGGTAATTAGATCATTAGACAACAGCCCTCAAGCCTGAGATTGGTGCCCTCATAAAAGAGACCCCAGAGAGCTCCCTCTTCCACCAAAGAGTACAGAGAGAGAGAAGGAGGCTCTCACCAGATACCAGATCTGCTGGTACTTTGCTCTTGGACTTTCCAGCCTCGAGAAATGTCAGTGATCATTTCTGTTATTTATAAGCCACCCAATCTGTAGTATAGACATCCCAGGGAGACAGAGAAATAGTGGCTTTCAGTAAGGAGATTGAAAGGAGAAGCAGGGAGAAATATGGCAAGCCGTGAGAGGTACAGTAGACACGGTAGTATCTCAAGATGAGGAGGTGAACCGAAAGGCTAAAGCTGAAGTGGTTAATGAATTTTTATAATATGATGGTTAGGAAACTGTTGAATCTGTAAAGAAGTCATGTAGAAGAATAACATGGATTGAATCAAGAATATACTGCCATGAGAAGTGTTAGGTTAATAAAGCTGAAACATTAAACACGGTGGTCATAATAAAATTATGTGGCTACTAGTTTGATAAACACAGGGTCATCAAAAGTTCTTCAAAATTGGAGGTATTTACATATGATTATATTTTGAAGGATAAATTAAATAAAAATGAGAGGATACAACTGATGGGCTGTAATGTAGGACAGTTGATGAAGTTAAACTTCAACAGAATGAAGTTCAACTTTTGCTCTTTTCCTTAGACATGCATTTCTCAAAGTGTTACCTAAACCATCAGCATCAGCATTTCCTTGGAAAGTACTAGAACAAGTTTTTTTCAAGTCCCACCCGAGATCTACTGAATTAGAAAGTTTGGACTTGGAGTCCAGCATTCTCTGTGGATTAAAAAAAAAAAAAAATCCCTCGTGTAGCTTTTCTTCACAATAAAGTTTGAGAACCACTGGATCAGACAAAAAGGACAAAACAGATTGTAACAGATTTAGAAGGAGACAACTGTAATAAACTGAAGGAAATTATGCTTATATCTAGCTTCCACTATATCTGTGAATTTGACAATGAAGCCAAGGAGAGAGACAATATAAACATATTGAGAGAAGTGATGAAATTCTTCAGTATCCATTCCCTGTAATAGAAGATGAACTTGGCTGCTGATGGGACATATAAAAAGATTGCTAAGTGTCCCTGAGTGTCCTCCTGAGACCAAAATGGCATCCTTCTTCACAGTTATAGCATTTTTCTTTAGTAGTTTTCAGCGACTTTTGGTGAACAAAGTGGGGAACCTTATCTTGGAAAATGTGCCCAAGAAATGCAGACACTGATATCACTCTAATCATTGTGCCTTCTCCCCACAACCCTCTAAATTCTGGTATCTTAAAAAAGATGACAATTCCTTTTGTTACTCTCTTTTTCAATACACAGACTAATTTATATGAGTAGTGAGAGCACCTGGGATTTAGATCCCAGTTGTGAGACACACTGGTTGTAAAGCATGTGATTTCCTTTAGTTAAATTGCTTGTAGCTGTATGAACTTATGGTGGTGCTGTTAATGGCTGTGTTATCTCTCCTCTCCAGAGCCATTAATGTGTCTCCACTGAACTTGCACGCAATAGTCTTATTTACCTCATTAAACACTACGCCTGGCTGGACTTCTTTGGGAGCAATGTTTATTTCCTGCATGAAAGGCTATGAAGTTAAAACTTCTACAGGCCTGATGCAGTATTCTGAGGACTATCTACCAAGAACTTGACAATACTTTCTTACCAGTAAAATTATTTGAATGCAACTAAGACGTACTAGTTGCAACTTGCCTCCAAAAATCAAATTCTTTCTAGAGATTTAACAGAAGGGTTTCGATAGTAAGGATTCTGTATTTTCTTTTGACACTTGCTCTACCTAATAGTTTTGGAGACTTTTTCATGTTACACTTAACAAGGAAGTAAAAGTTTTAAAGGTGAATTCCACATAAGCAAAGTTCCAAAACAGCTAAACCTCACTACTCTGCATAACCAGACAGAAGGATTCATGAAAATGCATATTTACTCTGGTATTTTACTTCTCTTGTAGTTATTGTTGTAATTTGCATAGCTGGTCTTACAAGTTTAGAAGAAAAAGGAATAACTGAAATACTCTAGCTGATAAACTGTACATCATTCAGTCATTTCAGTCAATCAAAAAAAGTACATCAGTTGCAAGATGATAGCTGTTTAGTAGAATGTCATTTCATCTCAAATAGGTGAATTAAGTGGCATGTAGTGAGGGCACAAGCTGGAGTTCTATATTTTCTAAACTGACATTTAACTGACATTTCCAGCATGAAAGGTAATGATTTTTTATAACAATCATATTATGATGATGATTGCTTCTATATTCAGTGTGTTTCAATTTACACATGGGCAATTTGAGCGTGTCCATAGTAAGTTACAATCTCTCCATATCTAAGCTCGTTCCAGGGTCTAAATTATTCATAAGGTCCTTATCATCTGGTGAGAGAATATGACTTATTCTCAAAAAATCTATATTGAAATTACTCAAAGAGACTGGCCGTTAAAAATAGAGAGAAATAACAAATTCCCGTATAATATGTAAACAACAAACAGATGCTATAGAGTATGATTAAGTAAATAACTGGTCTTGAAGGAAGAGAGGAAAGATAATGGAAAGGCAAACTAACAGGTACTTTGCTAGGACAGAAGCTGAATACCAAACAATCAGAGCTTCCAGCTGCTTTTCTTCCCTGCAAATTTTTTCAAAAAAATCTGTCCTTATTTACTATCTATTTAGGTTTTCTTTCTAGATCTTAGCCTGAATTGGAAGTAAAATGAAGAAAAAGAAAGCATAATACTAGCTGTTTGAGATAACTCAGAGAAGTAATGCTATTTTAAAATATTACTATGGATTCTTATTGTCACAAATTGTTCAGTTGTATAGGAAAACAAAATATTACACAAATACAACAAAGACTATTAATGCTCCTTTATATTTTCTTAATGTGCTTTTGCTGATGCCTGCTGAGACAAAAATAATCTGTTAAATCCACCTACTTTACAAGCATTATATGAGTTTGGTTTTGTACTTTGCATTTTAGGCAAATTCTTTAATACCTTTCTATTTTACTTGAATAATTTAACTCACTTAAGGGAAAAAAGTTAACATATTAATATATTTAATTATATTCAACAAACTATTATGAAATGTTATTGCATTAGTCTCTTTGCTAGGCACTAGGGCTTGGAAGTTAATAAAAAGATACGGCTTTCAAGGTGTTCACAGAAGAGAGGGGAGATAAACATATAAAGAGTAATGGCATTAAATCCAATAGATTTATTAATGCAGATAGAGAGGAAGGTAGAAGGGGCTTTGGAGGGAGGTGTAGTTAACTGCAGCTGAAAAGTTTAAGAAAGAATTCACAGGAAAACTGATAAAAAACTCTTTTTTCTAAGGATAAAATATTTTTTAAATGATAATATGAATCATTTTATGACTTGGGAATTACAAACATTTTTATAAGTCCCCTCACAGTTGTAAAGTATATATTCATATGTATATATTTTTGTCATTACATATATTTATTACATATTGTATTTATGTACCTATATAGGCATGAAATATTTTTCAGATGCTACACAAGGAACTGAAAATAAAAATAAAAGATACCTACCCCCCTCATGGATCTTTCCCTTGTCATGGCAAAAGGGCTTGCATAACTCAATGAAGCTATGAGACATATCACACAGGGGAACCAAAGACACATGGGACACAGGGGAGACTTATGACAAAATACGGTCCACTGGAGGAAGGAATGGCAAACCACTACAGTATTCTTGCCATGAGAATCCCATGAACAGTACAAAAAGCAAAAAGGATATGACACTGAAAGAGGAGCCGCCCCAGGTTGGAAGGTGCCCAAATGCTGCTGGGGAAGAGTGGAAGGCAATTACTAATAGCTCCAGAAAGAATGAAGCAGCTGGGCCAAAGAGGAAATGACCCTTAGTTGTGGATGTGTCTGGTGGTGAAAGTAATACCCAATACTGTAAAATACAGTATTGCACAGGAACCTGGAATTTTAGGTCCCCAAATCAAGGTAAACTAAACCTGGCCAAGCAGGAGATGGCAAGAGTAAACATCAACATCTTAGGAATCAGTGAACTAAAATGGACAGGAATGGGAGAATTTAATTCAGATGTCCATTATATCTATTACTGTGGGCAAGAATCCCATGGAAGAAACGGAGTATCCCTCATAATCAACAAGAGAGTCTGAAATGCAGTACTTGAGTGCAATTTTAAAAAGGACAGAATGATTTTGGTTCATTTCCAAGGCAAACCATAAACATCACAGTAATCCAAGTCTATTCCTCAACCACTGAAGCTGAAGAAGCAGAAGTTGACCATTTCTATGAAGACCTAGACCTTCTAGAACTAACACCCAAAACAGATGTCCTTTTCATCATAGGGGAATGCAAAAGCAGGAATACAAAAGTAGGAAGTCAAGAGATACTGGGAGTAACAGGCAAGTTTGGTCTTGGAGTACAAAATGAAGCAAGGCAAAGGCTAACAGAATTTTGCCAAGAGAAAGCAAAAGTTCTTTTCTAACAACACAAGAGATGACTCTACACATGGGCATCACCAAATGGTCAATACAGAAATCAGACTGATTACATTCTTTGCAGTGGAAGATGGAGAAGCTCCATACAGACAGCAAGTACAAGACCTGGAAGTGACTGTGGCTCAGATCATCAGTTCCTTTGCAAAATTCAGGCTTAAATTACAAAAAGTGGAAAAAAAAAAACAAACAAACCACTAGGCCATTCAGGTATGACCTAAGTCATATCCCTTATGATTATACAGTGGAGATGACAAATAGTTTCAAGGGATTAGATCTGGCAGACAGGCTGACTGAATAACTATGAACAAAGATCCTTAACACTGTACAGGAGGCAGTGACAAAAACCAGTGAAAAAAATAAATAAAAGAAATGCAAGAAGGCAAAGTGATTGTCTGAGGAGGCTTTACAGATAGCTGAGAAAAGAAGAGAAGTGACAGGCAAGAGAGAAAGAGAAAGGAACACCCAACTGAATGAAGAGTTCCAGAGACGAGTAAGGAGAGATAAGTCTGTCTTCAATTAACAATGCAAAGAAAAAGAAGAAAACAACAGAATATGAAAGACTAGAGATCTCATCTAAATTGGAGATATGAAATGGATATTTCATTTCATGATGAAGGACAGAAACAGTATGGACCTAATAAAAGCAGAAGAGTTTAAGATGAAGTGGCAAGAATACACAGAATAATTGTACAAAAAATGTCTTAAGGACCTAGATAGTCACTATGGTGTGGTCACTCACCTAGAGCTAGACATCTTGGAGTGTGAAGGAAAGTGGGCCTTAGGAAGCATTGCTACTAGCAAAGCTGGTGGATGTGATGGAATTCCAGCTGAGCTATTTCAAATTATAAAAGATGATGCTGTTAAAGCACTGCACTCAATATGCCAGCAAATTTGGAAAACCCAGCAGTGGCCACAGGACTGGAAAAAGATCAGATTTCATCCCAATTCTAAAGAAAGGCATTGCTCAAGAATGTTCAGATTACTGGACAATTATGCTCACTTCCCATGCTGGTAAGGTTATGCTCAAAGCCCTTCAAGCTAGGCTTCAGTAGTGCTTAAATTCAGAACTTCCAGATGTACAAGATGGGTTTAGGAAAGGCAGAAGAACCAGAGATCAAATTGCTAACAGTCACTGGATCATAGGAAAAGCAAAGGGATTGCAGAAAAATATCTACTTCTATTTCATTAACTATGTGAAAGCCTTTGACTGTGTGGATCATAACAAACTGGAAAATTCTTAAAGAGATGAGAATACCAGACCACCTTACTAGTCTCCTGAGAAACCTGTATGTGGGTCAAGAAGCAATAGTTAGAACCTTACATGGAACAACTGAGTAGTCCAAAATTGGGAAGAGTATGACAAGGCTATATAGAGTCACTCTGTTTACTTAATTTATCTGCAGAGTACATCATGTGAAATTCTGGGCTGAATGAATCACAAGCTGGAATCAAGATTACTGGGAGAAATATCAACAACCTCAGATATACAGATGATACCAATCTAATGGCAGAAAGTGAAGAACTAAAGAGCCTCCTAAAAAGGGTGATAGAGGAGAGTGAAAAACCTGGATGAAAACTCATTATTCAAAAAAGTAAGATCATGGTATCGAGCCCCATCACTTCATGGCAAGCAGAAGTGGGGAAAGTAGAAGCAGTTATAGATTTTCTCTTCTTGGGCTCCAAAATATTTGCAGATGGTGACTCAGCCAAGGAAATTAGAAGACTCTTGCTTCTTGGAAGGAAAGCTTTGGCAAATCTAGACAATATATTAAAAAGCAAAGATGTCACTTTGCCTACAAAGTCCACCAAAGCTATAGTCTTTCCAGTAGTCATGTACAGATATGAGAGTTGGACCATAAAGAAGCTTTAGAATTGCGGTACTGGAGAAAACTCTTGAGGGTCCCTTGGACTGCAAGATCAAACCAATCAATCCTAAAGGAAATCACCCCTGAATACTCACTAGAAGGTCTGATGCTGAACCTGAAGCATCAATAATTTGGCTACCTGAGGCAAACAGCTGACTCATTAGAAAACACCCTGGGGCTGGGAAAGACTGAAGGCAAAAAGAGCTGAGGGTGGCAGAGAATGAAATGGTTGGATAGCATCACCCATTCAATGGACATAAACTTGGACAAACTCCAGGAGATAGTGACGGACAGTGAGGCCTGGTGTGCTGCAGTCCATCGGGTCACAAAGACTTTGACATGATTTAGTGAATGAACAAGATACCTACAGTTTCTTATTTCATGGACCTTTAACCTATTATTGGTGTCTATCCATCTAGTCAAGGCTATGGTTTTTCCTGTGGTCATGTATGGATGTGAGAGTTGGACTGTGAAGAAGGCTGAGTGCCAAAGAATTGATGCTTTTGAACTGTGGTGTTGGAGAAGACTCTTGAGAGTCCCTTAGACTGCAAGATCCAACCAGTCCATTCTGAAGGAGAACAGCCCTGGGATTTCCTTGGAAGGAATGATGCTAAAGCTGAAACTCCAGTACTTTGGCCACCTCATGCGAAGAGTTGACTCATTGGAAAAGACTCTGATGCTGGGAGGGATTGGGGGCAGAAGGAGAAGGGGATGGCAGAGGACGAGATGGCTGAATGGCATCACTGACTCTATGGACGTGAGTCTGAGTGAACTCCGGGAGTTGGTGATGGACAGGGAGGCCTGGTGTGCTGCGATTCATGGGGTCGCAAAGAGTCGGACAGACTGAGCAACTGAACTGAACTGAACTGAACTGGAGTTGAATGCATTCCAGAGGACACACACATATGCAAATTTGGTTTGAAAAGAAATGTTAAAATTTTAATGGGTATATGTTTTAATAGAAAGGGAAGAAATCAAGGGCACATTTACAATAATGTCCTCAGTTAAATACTAATCCAGGTTATACTTCTCATACATTCAGCTTTCATTATTCTTGTGTGAGTAGAAATCCACAAAGAAAAAGTGAAGCATGGTGCTCTCACTTAGTTGTACATTTTTGATATGTGTGCACCCAATTAAGTCAAATTTTGGACACTTCTTCAAATACAAGCTGAAGTTTAGCTGCTAACCGAATGCTAACAAAATTGAAGTGTCTTATGTAGATTCTATTTAAGGGACTATGGTTTAATCAAAACTCTTATCATGCAAACACAAGTGCAATAAAAAAGACAGAACTGACCCTTTTTCTATTGCATAAATAATCTTGTCATTAGCCCAACGTTACTCTATCCCTTCATGGAGAAGGTAATGGCACCCCACTCCAGTACTCTTGCCTGGAAAATCTCATGGATGGAGGAGCCTGGTGGGCTGCAGTCTATGGGGTAGCTAAGAGTTGGACATGACTGAGCGGCTTCACTTTCATGCATTGGAGAAGGAAATGGCAACCCAATCCAGTGTTCTTGCCTGGAGAATCCCAGGGATAGGGGGAGCCTGGTGGGTTGCCATCTATGGGGTCGCACATAGTCAGACACGAATGAAGTGATTTAGCAGTAATCTATCCCTTCAAGGTAAAAGTGACGCTGTAAACAATGAGTGGGTAAGAAACTGCTACTTCAAAGCAATTTGTGCTAAGAGATAACTGTCAATACACATACTTATAAATTTTCTTGGTTTTAATTTCTTTAAGTTATTGTCATAAGTTAGTTTCCTAGCTTATGGTGAGATGCTGAATTTGGGGTATAAGATCTTCATCAGGGAACACCATCTTTGAAAGGAAGTACATGAAATAGAACTGAACAAAAACAGAAGTCAAATAATGACTCAAATCCACAAAATCTTGGCCAATACCTGAGTCAGCTTGGGCTGCTAAAACAGAATACCATACACTGGATGGCTTAAAAACAGCAGAAATTTATTTCTCGTAGTTTTGGAGTTCTAAAAGTCTGAGATTACAGTGTAAGCATGATCAGATTCTGGTGTGATTTCTTGTCTGTGTTATAAAGGCCATTTCCTTATGGTTTACTCACATGTCAGAATGGGCAAGAGAGCTCTCATGAGTCTCTTTGACAAGGACACTATTCCCTTTCACGATGGCCCCACGCTCATGACCTAATTATCTACCAATGGCCCTACTTTCTGATATCATCATATTGGGGGTTACAATTTCAACATATGAATTCTGAGGAGACACAAACATTCAGTCCACGACAGCAACCCTATAGGGAGCTCTGGAGTAACTATTTCCCATCAGAATTATCTGATGCCTGGCTAAGATGCTACATCTTAACACTCCAGTGTTGCTCAGTTATCAGATACAGAATGCCCCAGGAAGGCATGAACTTTGGTAAGAGAGCTTTCTGCAATTTAGTCAGGCCCTAAAGGGTCACAGTAGTGTTAAATTCAATTTTTTAAAGATATAATACCTTTATATTCAGTTTAGAGACTCTCTTGATTGATGGAAGTTGGAAATGTAGTGCCAACTAGAAGAGACATCACTTTTATTAGTGGAAAAAGATTGAATTTATGATTGATGTCTATGAAATCTAAGAATCTATGAAAATAATATCTTATGATTTAAAATCTTTGGACAGGATGAAGACTATCTAGGGGTAAAATAAGTAAGTAGACCATGTGAAATGTTCAAAAATAATAAGAAAAACATTTTCACACATCAAGTCTGTTTTATTTAGTATAAAATTTACAATTTTCCCATCTATTGTCCTACAATAGATACAAAACTATAAAACCAGGAACTGAATTTTGTTACCATCCATGTCCTAATCTATATGTAGTTAGCTCTGATGTTATGATGTTAAGTCGCTCAGTCGTGTCCGACTCTTTGTGACCCTATGGACTGTAGCCCACCAGGCTCCTCCGTCCATGAGATTCTCCAGGCAAGAATACTGGAGTGGGTTGCCATTTCCTTCTCCAGGGGATCTTCCTGACCCAGGGATCGAACCCAGGTCTCCCATATTAGAGGCAGCCGCTTTAACCTCTGAGCCACCAGGGAAGCTCTAAGTATACAAATAAAGAAACAGAACAAATAAAGAAACAGAAAAGAGACCAGTTCACAAAATATAAAAGGGCAGATACATGTTAGCTAATCCCTACTACTAAAAACATACTAAGTGATAATGAAGGAGAAAATAGTCTAAATTCACAAATACTAAGTTATAAAAACAATAATATAACAGTAATACCAACAATTTTTTAAGATGCAATGCAAGTGGATGAATGGAAACCAAAGTAGCAAACCAAAGAATGAAAACTATGTGCTAAATGGAATAAATCAAGATAGGAACTGCCAGGTGAGAGAAATTCAGTGTAGCTTAGGAGTCTAAGGTACTGACATGTCCAATGTAAGGTATATATGCTACTGAAACAATATTGTGACTTATGCTTTCAGAGATGGCATGGAATAAATCTGGAAATTGCCACTTCTATCTTTTAAAACAAGAAAAGCAGTAGAGACTAAGACTATTTTTCTTATACACATTGTAGAACAGAGGTCACAGGGCAAATTGTCACCCTGAAATCTGGAGAATGAGGCAAATTCAAAGTGATACTGCAATTAAAATCTGCTAGTCTAGAGATGATGCCAGTGGATGAAATAGTTGCTGGCATCACTAACTCAATGGACATGAGTTTGTGCAAACTTCAGGTGATGGTGAAGGTCAGGGAAGTCTGGCATGCTGTGCAGTCCATGGGGTCACAAAGACCTGGGCAGGACTTAACTGAACAACAGCAATCGAGAGCAGAAGGTACTGTTACATAAATAGGTGAGACCACTTAAACAGTGATTTTGACTAATGCAGGAGGCTTGTTGTTCAGTTGCTAGGTCATGTCCAACTCTTTGCAACCCCATGAACTACAGCATGACAGGTGTCCATGTCATTTACTATCCAGAAGTTTTCTCAAACTCATGTCTATAGAGTCGGTGATGCCATCCAACCATCTCATCCTGTCTCACCCCCTTTTCCTTCTGTCCTCAATCTTTCCCAGCATCAGGGTCTTTTACAACTAATTGGCTCTTCACCTCAGGTGGCCAAAGTATTGGTGTTTTAGCTTCAGCATCAATCCTTTCAATGAACATTCAGGATTATCATTATAGTAAGAATATAAAGCCAGCAACCTCATCAATGGACTGTATTAAAGTGGCTTTTCTGGCTACAACAGATTTCATATGGTAAGTGAGACAAAAAAAGCAGAATGGAATCAAATAAACAAGGTCTTTGACATGAGTGCTTTTTAAAAAAAAACAAAACTGAGTTATAATTAACACTGTTGTTCAGTCATGTCCAACTCTGTGACTCCATGAAAGGCAGCACACCAGGCTTTCCTGTCCTTTGCTATGTCCCAGAGTTTCCTCAAACTCATGTCCATTGAGTCAGTGATGCCATCCAACCGTCTCATCCTCTGCTGCATGCTTCTCCTCCTGCCCTCAATCTTTCCTAGCATCAGGGTATTTTCCAATGAGCTGGCTCTTTGCATCAGGTGGCCAAATATTGATATTCAGCTTCAGCGTCAATTCTTCCAGTGAATATTCAGGGTTGATTTCCTTTAAGATTGATTGGTTTCATCTTGCTGTCCAAGGCACTCAAGAGTCTTCTCCAGCACCACAGTTCGAAAGCATCAGTTCTTCTACCCTCAGCCTTCTTTATGGTCTAAGTCTTTCATTCATACATGACTACTGGATAAACCAGCTTTGATTATATGGGCCTTTGTTGGCAAAGTGATATCTCTGCTTTTTAATACACCATCCAGGTTTGTCATAGCTTATATTAGTTTTGGCTTCCCTGGTGGCTCAGTGGTAAAGAATCTGCCTACCAATACAGGAGATGTGGATTCAACCCCTGGGTCGGGAAGATCTCTTGGGGGAGGAAATGGCAACCCACTCCAGTATTTTTGCCTGGGAAATCCCATGGAGCTTGATGGCTGCAATGCATAAAATCACAAAAGGGTTGGCACTACTGAATGACTAAACAGCAACAATTAAACTATAGAGATTTTCTACTTTGTAATTATTCAGTCTTGGAAGATTTTATGTTTTTAGAAGTTTACTTTTTTTTTAGGTTGCCTAATTTGTTGACATACACTTTCATAATATTCTCTTATGATCCTTTTTATTTCTGTAATTCAACTGTAATTTCTCCTCTTTCACTTTTAATTTAT
Organism: Budorcas taxicolor; assembly: GCF_023091745.1. Classification (NCBI taxonomy): domain Eukaryota; kingdom Metazoa; phylum Chordata; class Mammalia; order Artiodactyla; family Bovidae; genus Budorcas; species Budorcas taxicolor. The sequence goes on along the minus strand of NC_068929.1, from coordinate 46,992,468 downwards.
TTATTTAGGCTATTTATCTTTTTTTCTTGATGAGTCTGGCTAAAGTTTTGTCAGTTTTATCTTTTCAAAGAACCAATTTTTAGTTTCATCGGTTTTTTCTTTCTTATTTAATTATTCATTTCACTTATTTCTACTCTGATCTTTATTTCCTTCCTTCTACTGACTTTTGGATTTGATTTCTCTTTTTTTCAGTTTCTTTTACATATAAATTTAGATTGTTTTTTTGAAAGTGTTACTGTTTTTTAATGTAGGCCTATATCACTATGAACTTCAGTCTTAGAACTGCTTTTGCTGTGTCCCATAGATTTCAGAGAGTTGTATTTTTATTTTCATTTGTCTCCAGGTTTTCTTTTATTTCCTCTTAATTTCTTGGTTTGCTTGTTGATATTTTAGTATGATGTTGTACAATTTCAATATGTTTATGAGTTTTTTTCAGTTTTATTCTTGTAATTGGTTTCTATTTTCATACTGCTGTGATCAGAAAAGATTCTTGATATAATTTCAATCTGCTTAAATTAATGGAAACTTTTTGTGGCCTAATATGTGATATATCCTGGAGAAATTCTCATGTGTACTTGAAAAGAATATAAATTCCTCTACTTTGGAATGGTCTGTATATATCTATTAAGTTCATATGATCTAATGTGTCATTTTATGCTAGAGTGTACTTATTGAATTTCTGTCTGGATGATCTACCCATTGATGTAAATGGGTATTAAAGTCCCTTACTATTAATATATTGCTGTCTATTTTCCCTTTGCATCTGTTAATATTTGCCTTATATATTTAGGTGCTCCTGTGGTGGTTCATGGGGCTTAGGTGCTCCTGGGTTGGTTCATGGGGCTTCCCAGGTGGCTCAATGGTAAAGAATTTGCCTGCCAATGCAGGAGATGCAAGTTCAATTTCTGGATTGGGAAGATCTGGAAGAAGAAATGGCAGCCCACTCTAGTATTCTTGCCTGGAAAATTCCATGGACAAAGGGGCCTGCAGTCAATGAGATTCCAAAGATTCAGACATGACTGAGCAACTGAACATGCACATATGCATATTGATGCATAAATATTTACAAATTTCATACCCTCTTGATGGACTGACCCACTTCATCATTGTGCAACTCCCTTCTTTGTCTTCTGTTAGTCTTTGCTTTAAAGTCTATATTTGTCTGATATGAGTATTGATATCCTAGTTATTTTTTTCTACTTTCATGGAATATGGTTTTCAATCTTTTCACTTCAGTCTCTGTGTTTCTTTATATCTAAGAAGACTATCCTTGAGGCAGCATTCAATGAATTTTTTAAAATTCATTCTGCTGCCCTTATCTCTGTTAATTGGACTATTTTATCCATATATTGAAAATAATTACTGTGAGGTAAGTATTAATACTTACTGTCATTTTGTACACTGGCTTCTGGTTATTAGGGTTTCCCTGGTGGTGCAGAGGTTAAAGTGTCTGCCTGCAATGTGGGAGACCTGGGTTCGATCCCTGGGTCGGGAAGATCCCCTGGAAAAGGAAATGGCAACCCACTCCAGTATTCTTGCCTGGAGAATCCCATGGACGGAGGAGCTTGGTGCAGGCTACTATCCATGGGGTCACAAAGAGTCAGACACGACTGAGCGACTTCACTTTCACTTCACTTTTTCTGGTTATTAGTTCTTTCTTTATTAAAATAATAAGTTTGTAGACTCACAAGCTCTCTAGATTGCTGTATATCATCATATAAGTTAATATGTTAACATTAAACTATTTCAATTGTAAAAGTTGGTCACAAATTGTTTTGAAGTTATTTAAATGCTTTATGTTGCCAGTGTATAAAAACTTCCAAAAAAAGAAAGAAACAGAGCATTGCCAATGACATAAATGTAATTAACATGTGCACATCCCATGTTTTATTCCTCATGTATGGCCCATCCTTGTCTAACACTCTGTCAGAAATTATACTATGTTATAAAATTAGATAGAAAAGTAAAATTTAGCTATTTTGTAAATATATCCATTAATTATGATGTCTCAGTGGTAAAGAACCTGCCTGCAATGTGGGAGGTGTGAGTTTGATCCCTGGGTAAAGAAGATCCCATGGAGAAGGAAATGGCAACCCATTCCAGTATTCTTGCCTGGGAAATCCCATGAACAGACGAGCCTGGAGGGCTACAGTCCATGGAGTCACAAGAAAATGAACTTCTTTTAATAAGATAATAGCAGCTTATGACAAACCTAGACAGCATATTGAAACACCAGGACATCACTCTGCTGACAAAGGTCTTTACAGTCAAAGTTACGATTTTTCCTGTAGTCATGTATGGATGTGAGAGTTGGACCATAAAGAAGGCTGAGCATCAAAGAACTGATGCTTTTGTGCTGTGGTGCTGGAGAAGCCTCTTGAGAGTCCCAGTAAGGAGATCAAACCAGATAATCTTTAGGGAAATCAACTGAATATTCATTGAAAGGTCTGATGCTGAAGTTAAAGCTCCAATACTTTGGCCACCTGATGCAAAGAGCCAACTCAATGGAAAAGACACTGATGCTGGGAAAGATTGAGAGTAGGAAGAAAAGGTGGCAACAGAGGATGAGACAGTTGAATGGCATCACTGATTCAATGGACATGAGTGTGAGCAAACTCTAGGAGATTGTGAAGGACAGGTGAGCCTGGTGAGCTGTAGTCCTTGGGATTGCAAAGAGTTGGACATGATATAGCAACTGAACAAAAACAACAGTTATTTCAAATTCACACTTTTCTTCAGTTTTTCATCATTCCTAAAATAGATGTTTCCAAAGAACTTAATTTTTCTTCAGATCATATGTGCCATAAATGTAATGTTTGATGTTCTGCAGTATTACTTTTGTACCCACATATGTCAATATTTCATCATTAAAAAAAATAAAGAATGTCATTACATTATATAGTATTTTGAGAATACAGGGGGAAAAAATCATCCATAGGCCTACAAACTGAAAACAATTACCATTTACTTTTGACTTATTGCTTAATAAGAGTTATTTTCTTAAAAATAGTTATTTTGTAATTCTTGTTTGCTCTATAGACAATATTATACAGAAACTAAGAGTTCAAGCTTAGAGTCAGCCAGAATAGGTTTGAAATAATGCTCAACTACTCAGTTATTTTATTCCTCAGATTCCTCGTCTCTAGAATTGGTGTCAAAAATGTAGGTATTTTAACTCAGAAGGCAGTAAAAATTAAATAGGATAATGTATACAAGTAAAAGTTTTGACATAGGAACTCTTCTAAATTAGTGCATAACTGCGTATGTATATTTGTGAATTTAATTCTGTAATCTTTTATACATATATTGCAAACATAAGATTTTCCATGTTACAGAAACTTCTCTATCATCTTCAATGTTATGATACTCTTTGATATTTATATAACCATTAAAACATTAAAATATTTAACATTGTTTTAATATATGGTATTAAAAGCAACTGTGATAAAGGAGCCAAATAATAAGCTTCTATTAATCATGAAATCAGCAAGTTTAAAACTTTTATAAGACAATGTATTTCCAAATTTATTTCAGCGAGTTTTAAAAGATAAATTTTCATATCAATTTTATTAGCGTTTGTGAGTTAATATGTTTCTGTATGTTGAAAAATTATGAGTAATTCAAAGATACAGAATTAAATATGTAGCTATCAAGCTAGCAAATGACAACATATAAAGAAATGAAGAAAATCTTATCAGTGAATTTTAAAACTCTTAAAAATGTTTTAATGTTTTAATAATTTAGATATTTGTTAAAAATGAATTAAAATTTACAGATATATTTATTTTTCCTTCTTCCATGTTTCTTTCACTGCTGCTGCTGCTGCTGCTAAGTAGCTTCAGTCGTGTCCGACTCTGTGCGACCCCATAGACGGTAGCCCACCAGGCTCCTCCATCCCTGGGATTCTCCAGGCGAGAACACTAGGGGCAAGCATTATGAATTTTATGTGTGCATGTTATATATTTTTATATGAATATACACATGTATTTACAAATACACTATTTTAAATATTTAATAATTTATCAAGCTTTAATTAAAATTATTAATTTTTATTAGTTCATTTTCTCTCTCTCTCCAATTGATAGGCCTCATTAATTTTTTGGCATGGGAGGTGCCTGGTGGGCTGCAGTCCATGGGGTTGCTAGAGTCGGACACGACTTTCACTCACTTTCACTTTTCACTTTCATGCATTGGAGAAGGAAATAGTAACCCACTCCAGTGTTCTTGCCTGGAGAATCCCAGGGATGGGGAAGCCTGGCGGGCTGCCATCTATGGGGTCACACAGAGTCGGACATGACTGAAGCAACTTAGCAGCAGCAACAGCAGCAGCAATCTGAATAATGGCCCCCAAACATTGCCTGTGTCCTAATGTCTGGCACCATTGAATGTTACCTTATAAGGCAGAAGAGACATCGTCTCAGATGTGATTGTCTGATGCTGATAAGGAGATTATCCTCTTTTATGCAGGCATAAAAGCCCTTATAAGAATGATGGAGAAGGAGTCAGAGGATGTTGGAAGCACACATTGGAAGTGATGTGCTTTGAAGATGGAGGAAGGGCTCTCAAGCCAAAGAATAAAGGTGGCCACTAAAAGATGAAAAGGGCAAGGAAAAAGAATCTCCAGGGGCAAAAAAAAGCCCCCTTTGAGTTATTTTAGACTTCTGACACCCAAAACTGTATATTGATATGTTTGTGTTGTATTAAGCCACTAAATTTGTGGCAATTTGCTAAAATAACACATTTTTAGAAACTAATACACTATACTATAGTAATAGTCATAGTTTATTTTGTTATCTATTGTTTGACTTAGCTTTCATAGTTTTAGTTATAACATTTAGTGCTAATTTATCTTATGAGCTGCTCAAGTAAATAACAAAAGCCAAGTTTAAAAATACCAATTTGAAGTGAATACAATATCTTTGATGTACTGTAATTAGTGATATGATATATTTCATCTTAGATTGAGTATTTTATTGCTTTTCCATAGCTTTTTATTGGCATGTTTGTCTACCTACCTGGTCTTCTTCATTTCTATTAGGTCGGTAAGATTTTCTTCATTTCTTTCCATGTATTGTCTTCTACTAGTTTGACAGCTTACATACGTGATTTTGCGTCTTTGTAATAACCCATAATTTTTCAACATACAGAAACACATTAACTTGCAAACTCTAAAGTGACTTGGAAATTTATCATCTTATAAATGAAATAAACTTAGCATATTTAAACTACCACCACATCAATCCTATCCTGTTATCACACATTGATTTTTAGGACCATTGTTTTCTGCATCTCACTCCTTCCTTTTGTGTTTAATTTTATTCTTACTGGAAACTATTCTTTTGTAGTTGATTCAGCATGATTATGTGTGCTCTAGACTGTTTTCACTTTTGTATGTCTGAAATGTAATTTTACCCCAAATCTTGACTGTTCCTTAGGCTTGATTTTGAATTCTAGCTTGATGGTCATCTCATTATTATTTTTGTCAAAGTGAAGATAATTTACTGTTGAATGTTATTCTTTGATATGTAATTGGTGTCTTTTGTATAGCTTTTTAAAAGTTTTTTTTCTTATTTAGCATTCAGGTTTTTCCTTAGAAAGTGACTGTATTTATTTTTATTTATCTTAATTGAACCACACTGAATTTTAAGTGAGTTTTTCTGCAGTTCTAGAAAAGTCGCTATAATGTCTTCAAATACTGTAATTTTAATATGTAACCTAATCTTGAGTTCTAGAACTATTTTTCAATGCTTTAAACATATTACCTATTATTTTATCTCTTTAACTGTTTGTGTAGAATTCTGGGTAAATTAACCCACATTATCTTCCATATTTCTAATGCTTTCTTTTATCAAATAATTTCTAAAATTCATCCCAAAGACTATGATACTATCTTTGAATATCAATGACTATAATTTTCACTCCTAATATTTTTGTTTATTTTTCTAAAATGTTTTTGATTATTATCTGCTATTTCCATAGTATGATTTATTTTGTGTATGCTATTTTTCCCATTATCACTTTGAGGAAGCTAAACACACTTATTTTAAATTATTTTTCCTTATTTTCAGACAAATTGATGATAACTATAACTTAGTGGGTAGCATTCTTAAAGCTCTTTGAAGAGGTTCTTTATTGTATATTCACCTTGAATGAGAACACGCGGTGTGTGTGTGTGTGTGTGTGTGTGTGTGTCTGGTTATCCTCCCACTATGGCAAATTGCCATTTCACCCCAGTCCTGTGCAATCCTTAATAAGAGTGAAGTTTTTAGGTCTCATATCACATAATTAACATCATAGATCTTTTCACTGAACCAGTGAACATCTTGGCACAGCTCCCATTTTGTGGCCACCTCCTCCTTCTTTCTAACTTATTACTGAAAAGTTTTATAAAAGTATCAACTCCAGAGAGCTGCCAGAATTTTTCTCTATATTTTAAAGAAGTAGAGCCCAGATCCTGATATAAAATGATGGGCCTCACTGAATTCTCATTAGCATAATGGGAAATTTGGTCATAGTTAACCATACTGGAATCAAACTACTCCAAGGTTTTTGCTGAAAATCATGTGCCTCACATGGGATTACCCTTCACATAATATTGTGACAACAGTTTTCTACTTCTGAACTATAGCAAAATTAGTCATTTTTGAGCCTAGCTATTCCCAGGTGGCTCAGACGGTAAAGAATCTGCCTGAATGCAAGAGACCTGAGTTCAATGCCTGGGTTGGGGAGATCCCCTGGAGGAGGGCATGGCAAACCACTCCAATATTCTTGCCTGGAGAATCCCATTGACAGAAGAGCCTGGTGGACTACAGTCCATGGAGTCACAAAGAGTCGTACACAACTGAGTGTAAGCAAAGCATGGCACATGAACTGTATTATACTTTAATATTTTCTCATTGTTGCCACATGTTATCTGGAGCTCCAGAGAATTAAAGTGTGTACTAATCATACTATATTTATTAGAATGCAATTTATATCTCTGTGTGTGTGTGTATATATATATATGTTCCATTTTGGGTTATTTTTAGGGCACAATTGAAGAAATGGAATGATTATTTAATTATGATAATACGTACTTTCTTAATTCTCTTGATATCACTGCCAAATCTCTATTCTAAATGGTTAACATTTAATTTTGTATTGCTGTTTTCAAAGGCTCTTTTTATTTTAAATTAAAAATGCTGTAAAGGACTAACAAATATTTTAATACCTTTTTTTAATCTGACACAGTAATAAAACCTGCTCTAATTCCTATGGATTTAAAATATCCTACATGTACTATATTTATATGTTTTATCCTATTCTTCATAACTGTTATGAAAATTAGTGCTTATGAAACTAAAGAAATAATTCATGTTTTCTTCTTTTAGAATCAACACTGAAACTGAATTATCTTTTAGTTACAAAGTCTGCAATAGGAAGAATAATCCTGAAAAATCAGTGCTGAATGAGTCATAGACTGACTCTCTTAGAAGATTTCTATAGAAACATACTGAGGAACGGGGAAATACAGAAGTCACATAGTGCTTTCAGTATAGGAATGGGAAGACAGACACAAATATACTCTCTTAGTAAAACAGGAAAAGAAGGGCGATTGTAAAAGCTAATACATATTATCCACACTATAAAAGTAACTGACCCAAAATATATGAAAAAATTAGTAGCTCATAGTAAAGTGAGATAACTAAACTTAAGAGTATAAACGGTTTGCTCTTAACCAAGAGTCATTTCTCATCAGATTGTGTGCATGCTCAGTTGCATCTGACTTTTTGCGACCCTATGGACTGCTGCCTGTCAGGTTCCTCCATCCATGGGATTTTTCCAGCAAGAATACTGGAGTCGGTTTCCATTTCCTCCTCCAGAGGATCTTCCCTACCCAGGGGTCGAACTTGCATCTCCTGCATTGGCAGGTGATTCTTTACCATGGAGTCACCTGGGAAGTTCTCTCATCAGATTATTCATTTCCTATTCCGAGACATAATTTTAAAAATTCTAACAAAAGAATGGCCTGACCTATGGAAGCATGAACATGTTAATATGTTCTTAGTTCTAAGTAAAGAAGTATGCTAGGCTTATGAAAGGAGGAGAGGAACAAAAGGCAAGTGTCTCTCAGTTGACCTTGGCTTGGTTGGTTCCACTAAGGTTCTATTTAGCATCAATAACTTTTTTATAAGGGCATGTATGCATTTGGGTCTTAAGACAAAAATATTATTTGTCTACTGCACCTAGAATTACAGTCCAAACAACTAGTTTTAGCAGTTTTATTTTCCCCCTCTATCATAGAATATGGCATTTTGCAAAAACACCATTTTTTTGTCAAGATGACATTTTGTCTTGACAGAAAGACACTGGTGGGCATAGATCTAGATATGCATTCCTTTAATGCAGCTAAAAGCAAAATAACTTTTGCACTCATGTATAGGTAAAATAGAGTTGAATGTTGAACAATATAGGGATTAGGGGTGCCAACTCTCACACAGTGGAAAATCTACCTACTAACTCTGCCTCAAAAACAGAGGAGTTGATAAATGGTTCACAGTATACAGATTTTCTAATATTTTGGAAGTCATAATGATGGGATTAGCTGTATAGTTTTATAAATCTTCCCTACACATTCTGAATAAATTAAGATACTGGACTAGATAACCCCTTAAGATAATTTTGATATTTTATAAATGCCAGTCTATTCACATAATGTTTGTGCACATGTATAAAATATAATTTCCTAAACCACTATTTTACTTAAACTATTCTTAATAATGCCAGCTTATTATTACAATAATAATTACTATTGCAATTAATAATGTAATATTGTGATAATATTATAAACAATAATTACATAGTTTGAGTTAACTATACTCCATGCAGAATTTTGTGACAATTCAAACCATCATGGAGCCACTGAGAAATTTCACAGTATGATCTCACCATATCAGATGCCAGAAAATAAAAATGAAAGTGAAGTGTTAGTTGCTCAGTCATGTTCGACTCTTTACAATCCCATGGACTGAAACACTCCAGGCTCCTCTATCCATGGAATTCTTCAGGCAAGGATATGGGAGTAAACTAAAATAATGAGAGTTTATCTCTGAATTTACCATATGTCAGTATTTCACGGAGAAGGCAATGGCAACCCACTCCAGTACTCTTGCCTGGAAAATCCCATGAACAGAGGACCCTGGTGGGCTGCAGTCCATGGGGTCGCTAGGAGTTGGACGCAACTGAGCGACTTCACTTTCACTTTTCACTTTCATGCATTGGAGAAGGAAATGGCAACACACTCCAGTATTCTTGTCTGGAGAATCCCAGGGATAGGGGAGCCTGGTGGGCTGCCATCTATGGGGTCACACAGAGTCGAACACGACTGAAGTAACTTGGCAGCAGCAGCAGCAGTATTTGACATGAGATTTTTATCATCCGTTTTATAATTGTGATAAAATTTTTTAGACAAGATGCTCTCTGAGTTGATTCACACACTCTTGTTTCCTATTCTTAATACTATATTTGAAATGAAAACTTAAGTTTCGCTCACTTTCTCTTGTTTCAGAACCTCCACTGCACTGTCTGACACATTCTGTTCTGTAAAACACTTTACCTTCCTTATAATTATGTCTTTACAGACTGAGAAGCACTATATTTACAGTTGTGTGATTACTAAATGAGTTAGTATATATATTTAAAGGGTTTCCCAGGTGGCTCAGTGGGTAAAGAATCCACTTGTAATGCAAGAGACACAAGTTTGATCCCTGGGTTGAGAAGATCCCCTGGAGGAGGGCATGGCAACCCACTCTAGTATTCTTGCCTGGAAAATTCTATGGACAGAGGAGCCTGGTGGGCTGCAGTCCATAGGGTGACAAAGAGATGGTTTTGACTGATCATGCCCACTCATGTATATGTAAAGTAACTGGAATATGCCTGATGTATGTGTACTATATAACTGTTAGGGGAAAAGAGGGAAAAGGTATATTTAAATAATGTGGCATACCTCTTTCTTAGATAGAGTTTGGTGGACATTATTAGAGATCTTGTCATCATGTAATATTTGATGGATTTCTATTCTATTTTCTCTACTGGAGAGTGAGCTAGCCGAGAACTGGTACCATGCCTCATTCATCTCCACATCAGCACCAATGGAGTCCAGTGCTTTCAAGTAACAGATAAAACCCAGTTGAGATATCTTGTTTTATTCAGCTGAATTTCTCATCAATAATTTTTGTTAAAATAATACACATTGAGATCACTGCTTCCAAAAGGGTTTCTCAAGCTTAATTTGATTTCATATCAAATTATTTTTGTTTTTTAAGTAAGATGTATTGGGGTACTTGAGATCTGTGTGTGTGAGCTCTCAGTAGTGTCCAACTCTTTGTGACTCCGTGGATTGTAGCCTGTCAGGCTCCTCTGTCCATGTTTTCTAGGCAAGAATACATATCTTTTGTGTCTCCTGGACTGGCAGGCAGTCTTTACCAACTGTGCCACATAGGAAGCCATATTAACTCATATTTAAGGTATATTTCAGAATGAATTAAATCAGGTCTATGGTCTTTCTGTAAAAAAAAACAAAAAACAATAGTAAATATTAGAGGTTTTGTGAGCCACACAAACTCTATCACAACTAGTAAACTCTACTACTGCAGTGAGAAATGAGTCCCAGACAATGAGTGAATGAATGAGTATAAAAGTTCAATGTCATTTTATTAATAAAATGGGCAATTGGCTGAATTAGTCCATGAACCATAGTTTGCTGAACCCTGAATTAAATCAATTAATAGTTTATACTTAAAGTTGAGACCTCACTGCAAGGAGTGTTAGGTTAATTGACTTATCTAGTTCTCATTAAAATATATAAATACTTGGTCCTCATTTGTTACAATATCTTATAAAATAAAGAGTTTGGATCAAATTGATTTCCTTAAAAGTCTATTTGAAAATACACTGATAAATGCACTTGAATAATAATTATGTGGTTAATATATTTGGAATAAAGGCATTTAAATGGAGCCTGCCAGGCTCATCTATCCATGGGATATCCCAGGCAAGAATACAGAGTGGGTTGCTATTCCCTTCTCCACAGATCTTCCTGACACAGGGATCAAACCTGGGTCTCTTGCACTGCAGGCAGATTCTTTACCATGTGAGCTACCAGGAAAGCCCCTGATTAACACTTTACTATATGATGCTATTGGAGAAGGACACGGCAACCCACTGCAGTACTCTTGCCTGGAAAATCCCATGGACAGAGAGGCCTGGTAGGCTACAGTCCATGGGGTCGCGAAGAGTTGGACATGATGGAACGAGTTCACTTTCACTTTTCACATTCATGCATTGGAGAAGGAAATGGCAAACCACTCCAGTATTCTTCCCTGGAGAATCCCAGGGACGGAGAAGCCTGGTGGGCTGCTGTCTATGGAGTCTCACAGAATTAGACATGACTGAAGTGACTTAGCAGCAGCAGCATATATATGATGCTATATCTATTAATATGCTTGCTGGTGTTGTTCAGTCACAAAATATTGTGTTATTCTTTGTGACCTCATGGATTCCGACACGCCAGGCTCCTCTGTTCTCCACTATCTCCCAGAGTTTGCTCAAATTCATGTCCATTGAGTTGGTGATGCTATCTAACCATCTCATCCTCTGCCACCCCTTCCTCCTTCTGCCTTGTATCTTTCCTAGCATCAAGGTCAGTGAATCGACTCTTTGCATCAGGTGGCCAAAATACTGCAGCTTCAGCTTCAGCAACAGTCCTTCCAAAGAATATTCAGAGTTGATTTCCTTTAAGATTGACTGTTTCAATCTCCTGGCAGTCCAAGTGACTCTCAAGAGTCTTCTCCAGCATCACAATTCCAAAATATCAATTCTTCAGCACTCAGCCATTTAAGATCCAACTCTCATATCCATACATGACTACTGGAAGTTGGTGACACAGTAGTCAATGTCTGCTAAATCTCTTTGATAAGAAAACAAATTTTCCAATAACTATTTCACTGAACTACTATCCAAGGGAACATACCTTGGAAAATACTGAAAAATACAGATACTACTTTCCCTTTTAATTCTGGCTTTCATGTAATATGAAATTCAGTTTTTTTCAGAATATAGTGTCTCAGTTATTAGAAATAGTAATAGTTACTGTCTCAACAAGGAAGTTGGGACCTTTTAACATTTCTAGAGTGTTTCCATAGGGAGTTTCATACTATCAATAGGAGTAGTCTCATTTTCTTTCCTCAGAGTCCGACCTGATTTTAACCATTTCTGGAGGATAAATATCCTGACTATTCATTGTGATTTACTGTGATATTGTCTCTTTGTTATCTCTTATGGGAAAAACTGCAATTATCTTCAAGCATTCATTTTTCTCTTCTTATTTTAGTCTTTGATCTCCTACATTTTAGTTGAGTAAACGAGCCCCTTGTTGGAGATTACATTCACAGGCTCACTGAGCCAGCCTTGGAGCACTTGCTTACGTTCTGGAAAATATGATACTGGCTCCTCCCAGGTCACCCTCACTGAATGGAAATTGCTTGTCCTCCATTTCCTTGTCTCCTGTTTGTGGGTTGAGAAGTGGATATGGTTGTGGTAAACTATCTCTGGTCATGTCAGGAGGCAACTGGCAGTAGGCACCAGAATAAGAAAGTACAAGAAGCCTCAAAGCTCCCCTGACTGAGCAAGGAAACATCACCTTGCCATTCCTAGCATATCATGCCTAACACAAAAGAGAAGCAAACATCTATCTTATTTTTTACGCCACTGCCATTTTCTTTGATGTAGTTAAATAAACTTATTAATGAACTTTACATTTAAAATGTCAGAATGTGGGGTTATTTCTGATTCTGCTCTATAGTCCACTGAGCTGACTCTGGTCTACTGGTAAGATCTACCAGTCAAACTGGTTTATAACCTTAACCCATACTTTTCCCTCTAGATTCGTAGCACCGTGGTATTAACTGGACCATCTCAGATAGAACTAACCTAGAGGAGAGTTTGGATTGCCTACATGGAAACATAAGGTTCTAGAGGCAGAAATACAGACATTCTTCTCCTGCTGTGTTGAGTGAGACAGCGGCACATGCAATTTATTATCTGCATGTACTTTGGCAGAAACCATATCAACTACTTTGGATCATTTACTTACAGAACTGACAAAGGGGATGTATTTGAACAAATGTGTGAATATGTTTCTGTGAATGTGCATCTGCCTGCACAGCAATTTTCTGAATTACCTACTATTTTCAATTATCCATGCTTCTGTAGTCTTCCATCAGCATGGATAATCAAGTGTGTTCAGTTAACAAACATGAATGTCTGGAAGTCATTAATAAAGCCTGCAAAATGCATTAGTAAGTATTATTTTCATGTTGAATGAAATTAAATAGAAAAATTAGTGTAGCTGTTAAAGAAATATGGAACAATATGATTACGGTTCAATTTAGATACAACTTTTTATATGAAAAATAACAAATCTTAGGTGAAACATGATTATAAATTTTTTTTGCAGCAAACAGTCTATCTGAAGGCTGCTACTTGAATTAATAAAATTTAAAAAGCTGTGTTTTAATGAAGATTCATTCATATAATTACTCATCTGCATAAACTTTAGATTCAATATAGGAAATAGGCAATCCAAGTGCTATCACGAATAAGATAAAATATTTTAAAAATTAAAACTATAATTCTAGCTTGATTTTATCCCTTGGCATTCAATTTTATAAACTAACATATTATGCACACTTTGGAAGTTTAACAGCCTTTTATTTTTAAAAACAACCTAAATGCCACATTAACAATTTTTAAAAACCAACTGAATTATAAATGCATAAGTTCATTTGGGGATATATATATATTATGTTGGGAAATGTCATCACATCCTTCATCTTCACATTTTTTATGGCTTCCTGCGGTGAACACCTGTGGCTTGTTGGCAGTGAGTTTCATTCTCGGGACTATTAAGCACTCTATATTTTTAGAGTGGATCAACTTGGAGTTATTTGACACAGGTGTTTCTATAATTATGATACACTGGGAAATCTATAGTGCTTAGTAGCTTTCAGGTTCCCATTTCTACCTAGGTAATAAAACTGTCCTTTATGCAGTGCAGCTTCACTGAAGTATTAATAGAAGGTTAAAATAAGTTTGCTTAATTGACTTTTAATAAACTAAGCAGATATTTTATTTTAAACAACCGACATTTAATAACACATAGAATAGTTTCCCAAGTTGATAATTTTCATAAGGCAGGCCAGGTTACCTCAAATATCTTAAGGAAATTTCAGATACTACATTTAAAAACTATATCAATCAGGTATATTTACATTAATATAATTTTTGGAGTCCATATATTTTATGCACTGTTGCATATACTTAGCCTTTGAATACATTTATATACCTGGCATACCAACTTATTTATGTTTCAAAATATAAAAGTAATATTTTGATATTATATGTTATAGAAAATATAATATGCACATGTTTGGGCTTAATTTTAAGGCAGAGCATGTATAGAGAGCACTTATCTTCAGACAAAATTATCACTCCTAATATACCTCATTCATCTGATTTTAGGTATTTCAAAATTTTGCTTTAAAGCCATTAGAACTCCACCATGGTCTACACTGATTTTCAGATTCTTATCAACAGAAACACTTGAATGTGACACCACCAAAGGTAAATATCTTTCTCAAAGAAACATGAGTTTATAGGGAAGTTGTTTGGTTGAATAGTACTCTAATTTCATCTTCTGGGAAGGGAGTGGCAACCATTCCAGTATTTTTGTCTGGGAAATCCCATGGACAGAGGAGCCTGGTTAGCTATCATCCATGGGGTCTCAAGAGTTGGGCATGACTCAGCCACTGAGCAATCTCATTTCCGTTTTCATAACCAGTAGTCGTTCATCGCTTTCCCTCTGAAGTGGAGATGAAGGGGCTTGTTCAAATTAATTACTGACACTAATAACAAGGAAGAGGAGAGAAGAGTGGTCCCAGCAACCTCAGTATAAGCATGAATTTACTCCATAGTGGAGCTGCTGCCGGAACTGTGGACTTGGTTTCATTCAGGTTTGCATCTCTTGCCTAAAAAACTCACAAGATACATAGCAAACACCTAATCCATATTGCCAAGAACATGTCTCTATAAATGGTAACTAAAGAGAAAGTCCTCAGCCCTCCTGAGACTCTCAGACCCTTTTGTCTTTACACAGGTTTCCAGAACATCACGGTGATTCCTGCTGCTACTGTTGCTGCTGACAACTCCATCCATACTAACAGACAAGAACATCATTCAGAGAAAAAACAGAAACAGCGACAGTGTGGATATTGAACAATAGTGCTATGCAAATAAGTTGGAAGCACAATTCCTTAAAAACCTAATGGACAAATAACATAAAACAACCATAAAAATAACACTCTAGTCCTTGCATTTGCCCCTAAAAAAATCAGTTTGATTAATAGTACTTCTATAGTTCTAATACTGTTATAGCAGGTTTTTATTTTTCTGCATTCTTGGGTTAACATGAGTCTGAAAAGAACACCATTTATTTTGACACTAATTTTATTTATTTATTTTTTGGTATATCTTTCTATCATGACTTTGGATGACATTTAACTTTACAAGTGAAGTGAAGTCACTCAGTCATGTCCGACTCTTTGCAACCCAGTGGACTGTAGCCTACCAGGCTTCTCCATCCATGGAATTCTCCAGGCAAGAATACTGGAGTGGGTTACCATTTCCTTCTTCAGGAGATCTTCCCGACCCAGGGATCGAACCCAGGTCTCCCTCATTGGAGGCAGACGCTTTAACCTCTGAGAAATTTCCCCAAAAACTGCGTAAATAAACTAACTTCAGTTCAGTTCAGTTGCTCAGTAGTGTCCGACTCTTCGTGACCCCATGAATTCGCAGCATGCCAGGGCTCCCTGTCCATCACCAACTCCCGGAGTTCACTCAGACTCACGTCCATCAAGTCCGTGATGCCATCCAGCCATCTCATCCTCGGTCGTCCCCTTCTCCTCCTGCCCCCAATCCCTCCCAGCATCAGAGTCTTTTCCAATGAGTCAACTCTTCGCATGAAGTGTCCAAAGTACTGGAGCTTCAGCTTTAGCATCATTCCTTCCAAAGAAATCCCAGGGTTGATCTTGCAGTCCAAGGGACTCTCAAGAGTCTTCTCCAACACCACAGTTCAAAAGCATCAATTCTTCGGCGCTCAGCCTTCTTCACAGTCCAACTCTCACATCCATACATGACCACAGGAACAACCATAGCCTTGACTAACTTACTCTGCTTTTAACTGCAATTTTTTCTTTACCTCCTGATTTCCATTCTTGAATTTTGAAGAATTAATTACTAGTAAGTTAACATGGCCTTTCTTTGGGATTGGAATGAAAACTGACCTTTTCCAGCCATTACTGAGTTTTCCAAGTTTGCTGGCATATTGGGTGCAGCACTTTCATAGCATCATCTTTCAGGATTTGAAATAGCTCAACTGGAATTCCATCACCTCCACTAGCTTTGTTAGTAGTGATGCTTTCTAAGGCCCACTTGACTTCACATTTCAGGATGTCTGGCTCTAGACGAGTGATCATACCATCATGATTATCTGGGTTGTGAAGATCTGTTATGTACAGTTCTGTATATTCTTGCCACTTCTTCTTACTATCTTCTGCTTATGTTAGGTCCTAACCATTTCTGTGCTTTATTGAGCCCATCTTTGCATGAAATGTTCCCTTTGTATCTCTAATTTTCTTGAAGAGATCTCTAGTCTTTCCCATTCTGTTGTTTTCCACTATTTCTTCGCATTGATTGCTGATGAAAGCTTTCTTATCTCTCCTTGCTATTCTTTGGCACTCTGCATTCAATTGGGTATATCTTTCCTTTTCTCCTTTGGTTTTTGCTTCCCTTCTTTTCACAGCTATTTGTAAGGCCTCCTCAGACAGCCATTTTGCTTTTTTGCATTTCTTTTCTTGGGGATGGTCTTGATTCCTGTCTCCTATACAATGTCACATACCTCCATCCATAGTTCATCATGCACTCTATCAGACCTAGTGCCTTAAATTTATTTCTCACTTCTATGTATAGTCATAAGGGATTTGATTAGGTCATACCTGAATGGTCTAGTGGTTTTCTCCACTTTCTTCAATTTCAGTCTGAAATTGGTAATAAGGAGTTCATGATCCAAGCTACAGTCACTTCCCAGTCTTGTTTTTATTGACTGTATAGAGCTTCTCCATCTTTGACTGCAAAGAATATAATCAATCTGATTTCAGTGTCAACCATCTGGTGATGTTCATGTGTAGTCTTCTCTTGTGTTGTTGGAAGAGGGTGTTTGCTATAACCAATGGGTTCTCCTGGCTGAACTCTATTAGCCTTTGCCCTGCTTCATTCTGTACTCCAAGGCCAAATTTGCCTGTTACTCCAGGTGTTTCTTGACTTCCTATTTTTGCATTCCAGTTCCCTATAATGAAAAGGACATCTTTTTTGGGTGTTAGTTCTAGAAGGTCTTGTAGGTCTTCACAGAGCTGTTTAACTTCTCACACGCTAGGAAAGTCATGCTTAAAATTCTCCAAGCCAAGCTTCAGCAATACGTGAACCATGAACTTCCAGATGTTCATGCTGGTTTTAGAAAAAGCAGAGGAACCAGAGAACAAATTGCCAACATCTGATGGATCATCGAAAAAGCAAGAGAGTTCCAGAAAAACATCTATTTCTGCTTTATTGACCATGCCAAAGCCTTTGACTGTGTGGATCACAATAAACTTTGGAAAATTCTGAAAGAGATTGGAATACCAGATCACCTGACCTGCCTCTTGAGAAACCTGTATGAAGGTCAGAAAGCAACAGTTAGAACTGGACATGGAACAACGGACTGGTTCCAAATAGGAAAAGGAGTACATCAAGGCTATACACTGTCACCCTTCTTATTTAAATTATATGCAGTGTACATCAATGAGAAATGCTGGGCTGGAGGAAGCACAAGTTGGAATTAAGATTTCTGGGAGAAATATCAATAACCTCAGTTATACAGATGACACCACCCTTATGGCAGAAAGTGAAGAATTAAAGAGCCTCTTGATGAAAGTGAAAGAGGAGAGTGAAAAAGTTGGCTTAAAGCTCAACATTCAGAAAACAAAGATCATGGCACCCAGTCCCATCACTTCATGGAAAATAGATTGGGAAACAGTGGCAGACTTTATTGTTTTGGGCTCCAAAATCACTGCAGATGGTGACTGCAGCCATGAAATTAAAAGATGTTTACTCCTTGGAAGGAAAGTTATGACCAACTTGGACAAATATTAAAAAGCAGAAACATTACTTTACCAACAAAGGTCTGTCTAGTCAAGGCTATGGTTTTTCCAGTGGTCATATATGGATGTGAGAGTTGGATGATAAAGAAAGCTGAGTGCTGAAGAACTGATGGTTTTAAACTGTGGTGTTGGAGAAGACTCTTGAGAGTCCCTTGGACTGCAAGGAGATCCAACCAGTCCTTCTTAAAGGAGATCAGTCCTGGGTGTTCTTGGAAGGACTGATGTTGAAGCTGAAACTCCAATACTTTGGCCACCTGATACAAAGAGCTGACTCATTTGAAAAGACCCTGCTCCTGAGAAAGCTTGAGGGCAGGAGGAGAAGGGAACGACAGAGGATGAGATGGTTGGATGGCATCACCGACTTGATGGACCTGGGTTTGGGTAGACTCCGGGAATGGTGATGGACCAGAGGCCTGGCATGCTGCAGTTCGTGGGGTCGCAAAGAGTCGGACACAACTGAGCAACTGAACTGAACCAAGTTAACAATGGTCATTGTCTTTTGTTTCTGAATATTAGGATATTCATAAAAGGGGATAAACTAGAGCCATATATATGAGTTTCTTTAAGAATCTACATGCTGTCAACAAATACATCTGGTGCTAAATACCTGTTCTAACAATAAAAGCTGCCTATTCTGCAGAAATTTTAATAGAAATTAAAGCTTGAATGTGAACATTTCCACTTTAAAAGGGAAAAATTTTTGAAGTATCACAGTTCATTATATCATAGGAAAGCTGTATTTGTTCAGCACCATGGAGTGAACATTTATATATTCCCAGTTACCCTGTGTCAAAATCTTGTTAATCTTTAATATCTAGTATAGCTTATCTTCTAAATTACAGCAATAATGCCAAATTTTTATCTATGAGTTCCTATTCAACAAACACTTTAAGTATTTTAAGTGCATGGGTTATCTTGTTCACACAACAAACATGTAGTTAGAAATTCCTTTACAGATAGGGAAAATATAGAAAAGAAAAATAACTTACTTAAGGTAACACATCTGGTTAGTGGTAGAGCTAACATTTAAACCCAGATAGCCAACCTTGACGGAGAAGGCAACGGCAACCCACTCCAGTGTTCTTGCCTGGAGAATCCCAGGGACAGAGAAGCCTGGTGGGCTGCCGTCTATGGGGTCACACAGAGTCGGACACGACTGATGCACTTAGCAGCAGCAGCAGCAGCCAACCTCGAAATTCCCTGCTTCTAAATGAAATACTACTATACATTCCCCAACACTATATGTGCAATTTTTGTGTGGTTCTAGACCCACATTTTTAGTAATCTTCATGCCTGCCTGAAGATTTAGTGGTGTCTGACTCTTTGCAAACCTATGGACTGTAGCCCTCCAGGCTCCTCTGTCCATGGGATTCTCCAGGCAAGTACACTGGAGTGTGTTGCCAAGAACTCCTCCAGGGGATCTTCCCGACCCAGGGATCGAACCCATGTCTCTTGTGTCTCCTATATTGGATGGTGGATTCTTTACCACTAGTACCCCTGGGAAGTATGTTAATATTTGTTCATTAACATCAAATCAAATACTTTCATATACAGTGTTAATGATAAACTTGATGAACTTAGCAGATTGTTTATAGATAAGATTTGACTGTTAAAATTCCTAAATTGGTGTGTCCTTAACTGATTTAATGGCTGAAACAATTAAAGCAGCTTTCCTTTTCCTCTCTTACAGATACTATTGCGTGATTTATTGCTAAGCACAGGTTTTTAGTGTGAAAAGTTTTCTAATATATTTGATGAATTGGGCCTAGGAAAAAACATCTCCCTTAAACAACCATTTTTTGAATCAACTGAGTATGATATAAGGTTCAGAGAAAAGTACTGTCTCCATTGGGACCACATATCTCTTTGATTTGAGCAGTCTTCCTGGCTACCCCAGCCAGTTTACTCTCAGGATGAATTATGGGGTGGAAAATCTTGTATCCAGAGACATAAGCAGTGTGGGAGAGAAGGAAAAACAAACTCATTTTAAGAGAAAATGATCCCCATTATTTTGGTTCACTGTTGAATGAGAAAGAACATGATGTCACCCCCAATATAGTGTTAATTATAATGTGGGGTCATTAGAGGTAGAATACAATTTTAGATTTATACTTATGAGTGTGGAGAAGCTACTGTCTACTTTCCATAACAGTTAGTAATATAGACACTATTAGAACTCGATATATCATCACCAAATCTGCAGTTCTGGACTATCTTCCCAACAGTCTGGAGCCTTGAACTCTGTCAAACTGATGTTCCCTATGACAATGTTTAAACTTGATAATTGGTAAAATGTTTTTGTTTCAAATGAATTCAGTGTTTTCCTTAAAATATGTTATTCTGAAACACTGAGGGCAAAACAAAAAGAAAAACAAAACAAACAAAAAGTATATAAAATAAAATTATTTGATTTGTGAGTTTTAATTCTCATGTCCTAGCACTTAACCTTTAATCAAAAGATGATTTTTTAAAGATATATATCTGATCATGGCATTTTCCTTCTAAAGACTGTAATAGTTGCCCATTACACTTAAGAAAGAATAAAACCAACATCTTTACCAAGATGCAAGGGAGAAAATTGGAATTATTCAAAGTGCTTTGTTTCTCTCACTGACTGTGACACACCGTATTTGGTAAGACCAGACAGTAGGACATTCTGAAATTCAAAGACAACGCCACACAATGAAGAACTACCCTGCTTGTTTCAGTATTTTATTGTCTGGCTCAGACCCAAACATCACTTTAGATGTAAATTACTTTCCCGTTACAGAGAAGACAAAACTTATGCAAATCAGGTGAAGTTAGGTCTGAGCTTTCTTCAGTTTTGCCAAGCACTGTTCACTTTTTGAGCAATCACATAGCCATAACCTAAAGTGTCTGTAGTGCTGAGTTGCCAATTCAGACTACAAGTATGGCTACAAGCGTCACAGTAACTCTACATATGAAGGCAAGCATCCAGCAGCTTTGTTGTGTCTTAAAGTACAGCTGTGCCTTTGTACTGAAATGCACTTTTATAAGTTATTTTAGTTTTATTTTTTCTTCATATTACCCTGTAAGGATGGTACATTAGCTTTAAAAGCATTATGTATGCATAGGTTAGGCTTCCTCAGGGGCTCATTGCCTGCAATGCGGGAGACCTGGGTTAGATCCCAGGGTTGCAAAGATCCTCTGGAGGAGGGCAGGGTAACCCACTCCTGTATTCTTGCCTGAGGAATCCCCATGGAGAGAGGAGCCTGGCGGGCTACAGTCCATGGGGTCGCAAATAGTCGGACACGACTGAGTGACAAAGCACAGCAGCAAAGCATATGGTTAAACAAACTATGATTTTCATTTAAAGATAGCAAAAACTATTTGCTATTGTTCAGTCGAGTCCTACAAAAAGTCGAGTTCTTCTTCCTCTACTCTCCTAGTTTCTCTGGCTGGGGCCCTATGAATTAAACTGACAAAAGACAAATTAATAAGAGAAAAGACAAATGGAGTATATTATCCTGTATAGAGTGCATACATGCAGGAGAAACTCAGTGATGAGTAACTCAAAGGAATGGTTAGAAATTTAGTTTATCTAGAATGTTAATAATAAATGTGTAGAGAAGAGACAAGACAAAAGGAAAGACTTCAGGCTTCCAAGGTGATAAACTGTGGGAAGGCAAACATATGGGGAAACTAATACAGTAGTATTTGTACTGGTCCATTTCAGTGCCAACTTTTTCTGTTCACCGTGGTCTTGAAACTTCCCAGGAGAGGGGATGTATGTGGCAGTCATCATAACTCAAGAGATTAATCAGATAAGGGAAGCTCTGGGAAGACTTCTTTCCTACTGGTTGAACTTCAAATGCCTTCAGCTCAAAATAACAGGCATATTTGGGGGTGTCATATTTCAGTTCTCTATTATACATATGAATGTGGCTTCCTGGTGGCTCAGACGGTAAAGAATCTGTCTGCCAATGCAGGAGGCCTGGGTTCGATTCCTGGGCCAGAAAGATCCCCTAGAGATGAAATGGCAACCCACTCCAGTATTCTTGCCTCGGAAAAGGCATGGACAGAGAAGCCTATCCATGGGATTTCAAAGAATCGGATGCTCCTTCACAACTAAATAACAACAATATGTATTACATGTATGTATAAATACACACATATTTGTCAAAAGTGGAAGTGCTCAATTCAATACACCCAAGAAGCACTGCCTCATACCTCTCCACATGGCTGACATTACATCTTAACCTGCCATCATCTTTATAGTTACTCAGTTCCAGTAGTATTATTCTCCTTGTATTTTCTGAACACTTTCCTAAACATGCTCCTACCTCAGGGCTTTGCACTTGCTCTTTCCTCTCTCTACCTGGAATGCTGACCCCTCAAATATTACACAGCTCTTCCCTCCCTTTCATCAAGGTTTTGTTTTAAAGCCACTTCATCTGAAAGGGCTGCTTTATCAGCTCTAATGAACAATAGCAACTCTCATCACTGCTTATTGTCCTCTCTGCTTCCTATAGCCCCATAGCATTTATCACCAGTCTACAGAGTGACATGTAATGGTATCAAATCTTGGATATTTTTTTGTCTCTTCTCATTAAACATAAATTTCTTGAAACCTGTAGATTTGATTTATCTACACTGATATATGTAGGTGCTGTGCTTAGTTGCTCAATCGGGTCCAACTCTTTGTAACCCCATTGACTATAGTCCACCAGGCTCCTCTGTTCATGGGATTCTCCAGGCAAGAATACTGGAGTGGGTAGCCATTTCTTTCTCCAGGAGATCTTCTGGACCCCTGAACCCAGGTCTCCTGCATTGCAGGCAGATTCTTTACTGAGACACCAGGGAACCCCATATACATGCACACAACACACATTCAGGTTTTCCCTTTTCTAAAGGCATGATGCAAAGGAAGTGTGAAAGAGAATAGTGACAAGGAGCGTCTGGGATTAACATTTCCCAAGTGTTTTACTTTTAGGGGCAAAATAGATTTACACCTTAGTATAAAGGACAAAGATCTACTATAAATGGGACTCAAAATATCATCTGAGTGAATGCACCATCAGCAAAGTATTTGAAGCACAAATACAAGGACAGGGAAGCACCTTTGGTAAAGATGCTGATAGAGACCTTTTAATGGTACTATAGAAAAACAAGGTGACATTGGTTTTATTGAAAGGAAACATTAGCTTCTAGTATTTTTTAACATGCAGACAGGATTTAGAGGCAAGAGTCTATTGCATCTGTTTATACTGAATGACTGTTGAGAAATAAGTACTTTCTTGAAATGATATTGAAAAGCACAGTGTTAGCTTTTGTAAAGACCATGTGAAAAAGATAATAGGGAGAAGAGTATAATTCTTGATCTAAAGTGAAGAACCTGGGAACTGACTATCAAAGATAGTATATACCGAAAAGTCAGAAATCAATGGCTTATTTTACCATGCTGTAAGCCATACATTTTAATGGATATGCACTATGCTATTTTCTTTTCCCTCAGTCAACATGGTCTGCAGGAGAACTTATATTTAAGTATAGAAAACTCAATAGTATACACGTGGCCCAGTTTGGTGGGCAGTTCTTTGTCCTTTGCCTTTTCCAGTTTGGCAAGGCAAGCCACCAATTTCAGACCCAGGACATTGCCTCCCCTAGTGATGCGGAACCTCTCATATCTGTCAGTGTAATTGATCCTGGTATTGTAGCTTCCAGCTGCTTAGCCAGAACCCCTTTGTCTTCTGAATTAACTTATGTGAAGGTGATGGTGGTATAAATCTTGCTGTGGACTCTATGCCCAGTCTAGGCTTCACCTTGATAATGCAGTAGGAAACCCTCACTATACGACACAGGCAGAGAGAAGACAACCAGCCCAGTAGGGTCCACGTTTGTGCAATGACTACCAGTTGAGCTTTCTTGTTCTCTACCAAGGTGGGGACAGTCTGAAACCTTGCTTGAAGGACATATGGCCTCTTAGTGGGGATATCCCCTTTGCCCACAGCTTTTTTCTCAAGTGCAGCTAACAATCTCTTGCTTTGTCTCTGGTCTGTACTTGATGGCCAGCTTAAGCGGCTGTGTAGCTGTTCAGCTGTCCAGCGCCTGGTTAAATGGTTCATTGCAGGGGGCGCTTTCAACTGCTTACAGAGGATAGTGTTTTGTCACTCCACCTCAGTGCATCTTGGCCATTTCACAAATCAGCAAAGTGGCTTTTTAAGCTGGATGTCCTTTCCAGTGACAGAAATCTTGGGCCTTTCCTCAAACAGGTGTTTTACCACCTTCTTGGCTTCCTGATTCTTCATGACAGCAGGGACTAGGGCTACCTTCACAACAACTCTTATCAAGTAAATGCCATTACTTTCCACTGGAAAATAACATATAATCACATAACTGATATGTAACAAGGCCAGGATTTGGGCACAATTTGACAGTCACCAGAGACTATAATTTTTATTGTACAATATAAATAATGTTTAGTAAAATTTTAAACAATCTATTCTTTAACAGTCCATGAAAGAAAGGAGAATATTCAATGTTCTTTTTGAGACACTGTGCCTAATATTCATAGCACATGCTACTATCATGAAGGAATAACCTCTAGCTATTCATAGTTATCTGAAAACTTAAAAAAGCTCAAACCAATGGTACAGTTTTTAAAAAGAAAGAAAAAGGAGGGATAGAGGAAGGAAGGGCAGAAGCCAAATCAATGTATAACTTTTAGTTTGGAAAAATCTTATTCTTTTTGATCAGATTAAAATATCCCTGCCCTCAAAGGTTTTCTATCACCAATATATCATTTATTCTTTGTTCCCTTATGCTTTCATAATATTTAGTTCTTATTATTACAGTGATATACAAATTCTTACCCAACTTATAGAATAAACTGTGCTATTTATAACACATCAGATAAGAGCTTTTTATGTAGAAAGTGTCATGGATTTATGATTAACTTAACTGAGTTGCTGATAACTTGCTTGATGCGATATTTCAGGATGTTACTCAACTAACAACTTGGCAATATGATTGAAAAAATATTTATAGAATGGAAAATTAACTTACTTTCACAAGTGGATAAATATGATAAAGATAATTAATTCCAAGTATCAAAAGCATATAATATGTTGTTTTGTTTGCATGCTGCAGTTATGTGTTCATAAAATGATTATATCGCAACAAAATAAAAATACTATTTGTAAGCCAACTGGTAATCAATCTATCTTCTTCATTCTTTTCTAGCCCTAAATAAATCTAATGACATGGAAACAAATTTGTAAGTATATTGTTATATTTACACAAATGTAATAACTGTTATTTCAGTGTGAAAAGGCTGCTTGAGAATAGAAATCTTAAATATGTTATTTTGTAAATAGCAATACCAACATAGCAGAGCTCATTAACAACTGATGCTGACATATAACACAAGAAGTTGTTCAACTGTTGGTAGCTGTTGATAAAATATGATATTGATATATCTTCAAAATATGTGCATTTCTTTCATGAGACCTATTGTAAGGCCCTCTGCTATATCTTTTGTAGGAAAGATGCTAAATTTAGTGGGTGTGCAAAGAAAGCAGAAATGTTGATGAAAATCCAGATGATTTTGTTTTCGTGATAAAAATTAAGCATGAAGTACTAATTGGCTAAGTACTTGGGTGATTCTGTTAGACAGCAAATTGAAAAAACATAGCTGCTGCTAAGTCACTTCAGTCATGTCCAACTCTGTGTGGCCCCATAGACGGCAGCCCACCAGGCTCCCCGTTCCTGGGATTCTCCAGGCAAGAACACTGGAGTGGGTTGCCATTTCCTTCTCCAATGCATGAAAGTGAAAAGTGAAAGGGAAGTCTGTCAGTCGTGTCTGACTCTTCGCCACCACATGGACCACAGCCTACCAGACTCCTCTGTCCATGGGATTTTCCAGGCAAGAGTACTGGAGTGGGGTGCCATCGCCTTCTCCGGAAAAAACAGAAGAAGTTTAAAACAAACATCTGAAAGTGACAGCATTAGATCTGTTTGGAAATGTATTCAGCAGGCTTCCTCTGCAAGCGAGTATAAAGTTTTGACTTGTCAGATTGCTCAAATGAAACTGCATCTCACTATGGAAAATATCTCCAAATCTTTAAATTAAAGAGAAGACAATTTCAGATACTCATCATTAAGGAGGTAATAAAGAAACACACACACACACACACACACACACACACGCACGCACACACTCTTACTTCTCCCTGACGTTAGCTGAAAATGAGCACTAAATAATACTTCAAAAGTGCATTATACCACCTCCAACAATAATCGGGCAGGTGACAATGAGGAAATTTTTGTTCTTTGCTATAATATTAAGTTTTCAACTTAACTGTTAAAATGTTTAAAAGTTAAGTTGTGATATAACAAAATTTGTTGAGATTTCATATGTATTCTTAGAAACAGAATTTTTGTGGGATAGTGATATTTGCCACTCAAGACACAGGATTTGGATAACAAATCCAAAAGAAATAGAGGAAATAAAAATAAAACCAAATGCAACCTTGTCAAAGAATACAGCCACTTACTTTGACAGTATTAGAGAACTGAATTAGCTTTTTATGGAAAATTTTACATTTTCTTATGTAACCTGGAGGTTGGACAACTCCTTTTGCCATATCCAAAATGCAAATTTCCTTTTATCACCCACTGCTCCTTTAAAATATACTCAGTGTGGTAACTGTCAGGATTTTCCTGCCCACTCAGATAAAATTTGTTCTAGGGATACTTCACAGTTTTTCACAGACACAATTCAATAATCATAATGTTGAGTCCAAGATATCCATATCCATCACCACTCAGAATTTTTATTTAATAGCATATTTTAATGACTTAATCATATTAACACCAGCCTATTTCAGGTCGGATACCTATAAGATTAAAAATGGGGAGCTGACTTTTCTATTTGTTTACTGAAACGTCTCTCATAGACAATTCTTTCTCTGCCCTCTTTTCTAGATAAAAACAGTTTCTTAAACACCATTCAGCTTTAAGGTCCTGATATATTTTGCAAGGGTTTCTTTTTCTTTTTCTTCTGACATTCGCTGCAGTTCAGTTCTCTCTCCCCTACCTTTCTCTTGACTTCTGTTCTCAATAGCCCTTTGCCACTCTTCCCTGAGCTGTGAATATGCACCTTCAGTTCCTTGCTGCTTTGTTCCCTCCGTGACTCCAGGTGGCGGTCTTGGACAGGATGACTTGCTCTCCGCTCAGTTCACATCAGGTAGGAGAGAACCCTACAGGCCTTCATCCATTGTTAGGACTTATCCAGGGAGTGTATGTAGGTCGACCCTAAAATAGCATCACTATCCAAAGAGTTATTAAGGCCGTTTTCTTTTGCAAGAGTCCCACTGTGAGAGTCAGATCCCAGTCCACCCTGCCTTCCTAATGCAGGCGTAGTGTATTAAACTTTCTGTAGATCCCAGTGACAGCCTGCACCCCACATGGATGTTTAAGCAGAGAGAGGGAGAAGAGGCAGAAAGGAATATCACATCCTACCTGGAGGAGGGGATTCAAAAAATAACACCCTCACATTTATATACAAAAATATATTTTCCTTTCACTATCTTCTTCCCTAAAACCCTCTCTTTCTCTCATTTCTTATATACTTAAGCTGAGAAGATTCAAGACACTAAGAACAACGTATTTTAATTATTTTAAATTTTCTTTGTAGATGCTTCAAATGCTGATTTGTCTTTGGAATGTCATTATCTATTGCACATTAGTCAAACTTAAGCTGTTCTACTTAAAAAACCTTTATCATACAATAATGAAATGACACTAGCTTCAGAAGGTATCTTGGATCATCATTATACCTAGATGCACTTATAAGAAGCATTTGAGAAAGAAAACACCAGGAGATTAAAGGAAGCATGAAAGAATCAGGCCATAGACCAGAGAGACAATCCGTTTCTGACACTGAGGATCCTGGAATACATCTTCTGCTGAAAGAGAGTGATGCTGAGGATATAAAATAGATTCCTGAAGAATTTGTTCACTTATTTGTTCCTTTGTTCACTCATTCACCAATTCATAAAAATAAACATTAATATCTTGAATGTAACAAGCCAAATGCAGTGAACTGGAATGCTGTGTAGGAATATCAAACAGTCATATTTTACAGAACTAATTATAATATCTTTCCAATAAGAAGTTCACATGTCTTCCAAATTTTCGCAGAAAAATCTCTTAAAGTGATGTTACATGATGTTCAATGTAGGAACATGAACATGTTTTCCTTCTTGCCTACTACCTAATATTATTGGTTTAATTTGCTCTTGGTATGTTATAGTTGGGTTTGAACTTTGCATTTTTACTGTATTAATTATGAGTCCCTTGGACTTTCAAATGAGAATTCAAGTCAACAGTAATATACCAGGCTTAAAAATTAACTGAGCTCTTGCAGATTTAATCGGGTGATCTCAACCATATTAAATTAGTCATACTTTTCATTTTAAAAAGCTGTGTTTCAGTGATGACAAATTATGTAGTCATAAAGTTAACTAAATATACTCAAACATGAAACTAGCAAGGAACTATTATATCATTTATACAATTACAACACTAAAAATTACTAATTAAATTTATTACACTAAATACTGAGGAATTAGATAATAGCTGCAATGCAGCAGCAATGTTTTGCTGAAACTAAATCACTTCTTAAAATATAAAAAGAGTTTTGTCACACAATTAAGGATATTTTGAGCTCTGTATACTTAATTTAGTTTCAGGTATATGATGATTCCATTCTGGAATCAATTTTGGTTTTACTATTCAAACTACTCTAAAGTAAGTATACCACGAGGTCCCATGGCCTTGGCTTAGCAAGAATATTTCATTTTTCCCTCAACCTCCATTCTTTTCTCATTAACCTGAAACCATTAAAAAGTAAAATGATTTGTTGACTCACAAATCATAAAGTAAATCCATTTACTGAATTAAGTCTGATTGTTGCCATCATAGTTGTAAGTAACCGTATACCTCTAAGGTAACCACTGAAATACTGCAGAATATACTACATTGTTTAAACTTAAAATTGAAGTAAATGCAGACACAAACTTTTCTCAGGATTACTGCCAAAAAGAAGAAGGACAGAGAGGAGAAGAAGTGGCAGATGGAGAAAGAAGAGAAATTTTCAGGACATCAGGATATATGGCTCCCTGGGAAATATCAATTTAGACCTTGTGTTACCATGTAATCTAAAGTACAAAGTTTAAAGTTATTTTATAAAACAGTACTTAATTTTATATTAGCTTATATAATTGCTTTTGAAAGTTTTCTTCATTATTTTAAAATATTATATACATACGTATATATACGTATATATATATAAAATGACTTGAGAGTCCCTTGGACTGCAAAGAGATCAAACCAGTGAATTCTAAAGGAAATCAACCTTGACTATTCATTGGAAGGACTAAGGCTGAAGCTGAAGCTCCAATACTTTGGCCACTTGATGCGAGGAGCTGACTCATTGGAAAAGACCTTGATGCTGGGAAAGATAGAGGGGAGAAGGGGACGACAGAGGATGAAATGGTTGGGTGGCTCCTCAACTCAATAGACATGAGTTTGAGCCAACTCCTGGAGATGGTGAAGGACAGGGAAGGCTGGCGTGCTGCAGTTCATCGAGTCGTAAAAAGTAAGACACAACTGAGTGACTGAAAAACAACAACAAATATATATATATACAAAATATGTGTGGTGTGCATATAAATTTTGAAGCGTAACAGAGTACTTGAGAACCTACTGGCAATTTAAGAACTGCAACCTTACTCTAAGGAATTCTGTCACTCTCCACCCAACACTTCCTTCAGGATTTCAAATCCCTAATGGTCCCTTCTGGCATCACGGACTCGATGGACATGAGTCTGGGTGAACTCCAGGAGATGGTGATGGACAGGGGGGCCTGGCGTGCTGCGATTCATGGGGTCGCAGAGAGTCGGACACGACTGAGCGACTGAACTGAACTGAACTGAACTGAATGGTCCCTTCCCAGAAAAGAGGTAATAACATCCTGGATTTTAAACTTATCATCCTTGGCCTTATTATACTTTATCACATGTTTACATTGAAACAATATATTGTTTCATTTCACTTATTTTTTTAAATAATGTACTCCATATAGTTCTTTCTGTTTTTTTCCCCCTTATTTATTGTTGCTGGCTCACTTTAATATTTCTATTTTTTTCTTCATATACAATCAATCGTTATTTATTTATTAAAATGTCAGCATTCAGGTCCATGAAAGTCTAAATTTTGTGTGACCTTTTTGCTCCCACAGATTCTCATTCATGGTGAGTGAGTGAGAGAATGTTTATGTGTATGTGAGAGTAACAGAGAAAGAGAAAGAGAGAGAGAGATGTGACTGTGGAAATCTGGGGCCTAAATCAATCATGCTTTCCCTCAGAAAGAACTTTCATTTCCTTCTGGTGGGAACAAGGGTGTGCTACTCACATGGGACCCATCCCACGACAATGGTCTTATCTCCTGCTGGTATGGAAATCTAATTAATCTCTCCACCCCACAGAGAGGGGTTTTCCCAGGTGGCGCAGTGGTAAAGAATCTACCAGCCAAGCAGGAAATGCCTCCCAAGCAGGAGATGTGGGTTCGATCCCTGGGTCAGGAATATTTCTTGCAGAAGGGAATGGCAATCCACTCCAGTATTCTTACCTGGGAAATAGCATGGACATAGAATCTTGGTGGGAGAAGGCAATGGCAACCCACTACAGTACTCTTGCCTGGAAAATTCCATGGATGGAGGAACCTGGTAGGCTGCAGTCCATAGGCTCATTAAGAGTCGGGCACGACTGAGTTACTTCACTTTTACTTTTCACTTTCATGCGTTGGAGAAGGAAATGGCAACACACTCCAGTATTCTTGCCTGGGGAATCCCAGGGCCAGAGGAGCCTAGTGGGCTGCCATCTATGGGGTCACACAGAGTCGGACATGACTGAAGCGACTTAGCAGCAACAGCAGCAGAATCTTGGTGGGCTACAGTACCCGGACTTGCAAAGAGTCAGACATGACATAGCGACTAAAGAGGGCCCCACAGAGAACCCTACCATCCCCACAAGCTTAGTAGTATTTTTGACCAATGAAAGTCTTCTATAGTGTGGTGTAAAACCCCCAAATCTATAACATTTATGGTTTAGCAGAATTTAGTTCTTTCATAGTAAGTGCCCAAAGATATCTGGTCAGGAAGACACAGTTCATATACGTGTGATACTTGTGTAGAAGTAGGTACCATAAATGGTCTGATTATAAATTCAGATTATGTCTGAGTTTATATCATAAATATCACAAATTCAGATTATATCTGATTGTTTTTATCATATGTATGTAATACTGGGTTTTTTTCTTTTAGAAATCAAGAACTTTCATATAACCAAATAATAGAAAATAATCATGGGATTTAAATGAATTGATTGTTCACACTTAGCAATATTTATCCCAAAATCCATTATAAAAGTATACATCAATCATGTATTAATCAATTTAATATAATAATATATAGTCCTACTATTGAGCTTCTTGTAGACAACCTTTGCACGTGTTAGCTGGAGTGGAATTCAAAGAGCTTCCTGTTCTAGTTTTCATGTACTTTTGTCTGTTCATATAATTTGCATAGAAAGAGATCATCAGCCTCTCATTGGTAGTATTGCATGAGTTTGAATTAATAATATACAATGTATACATTAGCATATTAAAATACTAAAAAAGCATTAGTTTACATTGGAAGATTCCAGTCACTAAAATTATGATATTTTCTACTCAATTTCCTCTCCTGTACTTCTTACATTCAAGGTACTTCAAATGTAGTCATCAACAGTAGAACTGTTTTGACACGACAATATGGACACCTAAGCTAAGTTTGGCCAATCTAATTTCTCAGCATAAGAATGTATAATTAAGACAAACCTCATATGGACTGGACATGAAATGAAGAGCCATTGATCATGAGAGTTATGTGGTGGCTAGTTTCTATTGACCATGAAGATAAGGGAACAGAAAATATTAGTCTAGAAACAAGAAAGACTAAAGCAGCAGAAGAAAAAGACAAGAAGTGAAAGGTGGAAATGTGATTCTAAGTGCTTATTACTGCGTAGCTCCAAATGTCTTTATTAAGACCTCCTATGTTTGTAAGGGTGCTTGCTCTTTGGAAGGAAAGCTATGACAAACCTAGACAGTGTATTAAAAAGTAGACACATCACTTTGCCAACAAAGGTCTGTATAGCCAAAGCTATGGTTTTCCCAGTAGTCATGTATGGATGTGAGAGTTCAATCCTAAAGAAGGCTGAGAGTAAAAGAACTGATGCTTTCAAACTGCGGTGCTGGAGAAGACTCTTGCGAGTCCCTTGGACAGCAAGGTCAAACCCTCAATACTAAAGGAAATCAATCCTGAATATTCATTGGAAGATCTGATGCTAAAGCTGAAGTTCCAGTATTTTGGCCACCTGATGGGAGGAGCCAACTCACTGGAAAAGACTTTGATGATGGGAAAGATTGAAGGCAAAATGAGAAAGGAGTGACAGAGGATAAGATGGTTAGATAATATCACTGACTCAATGGATATGAATCTGAGCAACCTCCAGGAGATAGTGGAGGATAGAGGAGTCTGGTGTCCTATGGTTCATGGGGTCACAAAGATTCAGATATGACTTAACAACAGAACAATAACAACACTTGTGTTCCATGAGATGCTATTATGCTACAGCATAATACTACACACACACACACACACACACACACTCTTGCCTATTCTTTCTTGAATTTATTCTGTTATTTGCAACCAAAAAGCCAAACTAATTTCAATCTAAGCCGTGGATAAAAGCATGAAAAAGAAAATTTCTTTGTTAGCAAGATTATTATGCTTACCAGATCCACTACATGACTCTTAAAACTTATTTCACCTGTTTTGCATAAGATGCAAGTGTAGTATTCCTACTGTTTGTGACAACTTAGTGAATTAGTACCCAAACAAAGTTTTTTTTTTTATTATTTTTTTAATCTCCAATTTATTTTTTATTTTTTTTTAATTTTAAAATCTTTAATTCTTACATGTGTTCCCAAACATGAACCCCCCTCCCACCTCCCTCCCCATAGCATCTCTGTGGGTCATCCCCATGCACCAGCCCCAAGCATGCTGTATCCTGCGTCAGACATAGACTAGCGATTCAATTCTTACATGATAGTATACATGATAGAATGCCATTCTCCCATATCATCCCACCCTCTCCCTCTCCCTCTGAGTCCAAAAGTCCGTTATACACAGCTGCGTCTTTTTTCCTGTCTTGCATACAGGGTCGTCATTGCCATCTTTCTAAATTCCATATATATGTGTTAGTATACTGTATTGGTGTTTTTCTTTCTGGCTTACTTCACTCTGTATAATCGGCTCCAGTTTCATCCATCTCATCAGAACTGATTCAAATGAATTCTTTTTAATGGCTGAGTAATACTCCATTGTGTATATGTACCACAGCTTTCTTATCCTACACTGTTGGTGGGAATGCAAACTAGTACAGCCACTATGGAGAACAGTGTGGAGATTCCTTAAAAAATTGCAAATAGAACTGCCTTATGACCCAGCAATCCCACTGCTGGGCATACACACCGAGGAAACCAGAATTGAAAGAGACACATGTACCCCAATGTTCATTGCAGCACTGTTTATAATAGCCAGGACATGGAAACAACCAAACAAAGTTTAAAATAGTTCCTTCACATGGTAAGAACTGTATGTGTTGACTCTTACTAATATCATCCCCCTTTTGTAAGAATTTTAAGTTTATCAATTCCATGTTATATGCCACATTTTAGTGCAGCAGGGAGCAATAATCCATCATGAGGTTGGTTAACAGTGCTTCTTTAAGGGAGGGAAGAGAGGAAAAAGAGAAAAATATTTCAATTTTTTTCAATATTTCAATATTTTTTCAAAAATATTTCAATAATTACTCATACGTCAGTGCTTTATCTGATAGATGAAAAAGCATTTTTTTTTAAAATTAAAAGTAAACCTTAAAAAAAATGGGTGCTATAGTTTAGGTCATTGTTTCTAATATGTACCATGTTGTCATCCTGGAAAGAAACCAAATAGCTTTGAAAAGTTACAATAATGCAAAGTAGCAATCCTTAAACATATCATAGTTTCTCTTTGGGGTTTCACATTCAACATAACCTGCTGCTCTGATATAAAAAGACACTTGAAATGAAAATAATTCACCGTTAATGAAACATAGAGTCATGGTCACAGTAATTTCTTGTCTGCAGTGAAGTACTTCCTTTAGTTTTTTTAGCCTTCTCTCGAAGAATTGGTGTATTCAGCTTTAAATAATAAACTAAACTGGTCTCTTTTGTGTCAGAACATGGGCCATGTGGACAGAAAGATAACACGACAACTTTAGGAAGGAATTTCCTATTTCTTCACACCTTATGAACTAATTCTTTCATTCCTCTTCAAATGCTAGCAAGCAAAGCAAGAATGTTCTTGTGAGAGGATGGAAGGAAAAGGCACATTTCAATTCAGTAGGGCAAACACATATGTGAATACAGGCATATATTTCTAAAACTAAACCCATATGTTGCCTCCATTTTTCCCCTCTCTTCAAAAGGCTGAATTATATGTATAACTATATATATATATGCATAATTTAAATATGTAAATCTGTATCTATATATATACACATATAGCATTTTGAACAATGGATCTAGGGACTCTATCTCTAAGCTGTAAAGCAGAAAATAGAAAATTTTAGGATATTTATCACAATTTGAGTAAAACGTAAAATTACTGTGAAAACTCTCAAAGTATATAAAATAGATTCATATGGTATGTTAAGCTAACTTTTTTTTTTTTTTTCTGCAAAGGAAGTGGCTTGGGATTTTATAAAATTGGCATCAATGGCTGTATGCAGTCAGGTATGTAGACTGGTTGTCACACTCGTATCATTTCTATCATAGACGTTCAGGAAATATTCCTCTTCTGCCAAATACACTGTCTGAAATTTAAGTGTTGTCTGTGGTCCTAGAGGCTCAGTTTGCACCCAGTCTGCTCGGACTTTGAGACAGCAAGGAGAGCCCCCCTCAGAAGATGGCACCTTACTGGCTTTCTACTGCTATTGTAACAAACACTGCAAAGAGTGACTTAAGACATTTCATATTTTACAGCTCTGTAGAAGCCTGTCTGACACAGGCTTCTCCTGGCAACTTCAAGAGCTTGGCAGGACTGAGTTCTTTTCCAGAAAGTCTAGGGGAGAATTTGTTTCTTTTTCACTTTGAGGCTTCCTTTAAGCTTTGCATCAATACCACCTTTTTCCAGATTCAAAGGGCAGACTAAATCCTTCTCAGACTGTGTTATTCTAACTTTCCATTCTGCATTTCGATTCCACTTTTTGGTGGTAACATTGGGTCCATCCCAATAATATAGAATAATCTTACATTAACGTCAGCTGCTCAACAAGTTTATTTCCACAAGCAACTTTAGTTACCTGTTGCCATGTAACAGAATATATGCACAGGTTCCTGGGATCTGGATGTGGATACCCTAAGAGGTGAGCAAATGCATTATCCTGCCTCCTGCAGGGACAATATGGACTTTCTGCACTATTATGTTCAATCAATGCTAATTTTCATTAAAAAGATCATCAATTTTGTAACCTGATGTCTGCATTTGATAAAAATTATAAAATATGGATATAAAATAGAACCATTATTTGACATTCACGTAAGAGGCCAG
Source organism: Budorcas taxicolor (assembly GCF_023091745.1). Classification (NCBI taxonomy): domain Eukaryota; kingdom Metazoa; phylum Chordata; class Mammalia; order Artiodactyla; family Bovidae; genus Budorcas; species Budorcas taxicolor. Next base: position 46,956,459 of record NC_068929.1, on the reverse strand, counting down.
TTATTGTCAATAAGAAGACAGAATAATCATTGCAGAAACTATCTGTTTAATTTCAAAGTGAAATTAGTGACAAACTGTGGATGCAATTTACACTGTTTTTGAAAATCAAAATAATGAATGTCATATGGAGTATTCATTATTCCTTTCATGAACTCAGTTTGGCAATTTTATTAACAACTAAGCAAAGTGTCAATATGAGCACATGATAAAACCAACTAGGGTAGTTAAAAGAATCACAGATAAAGTAACTTGAAGGGGAATTAAGAACATGAAATACAATGGTGAATAGAACAAACAAAGCAAATCCGTTGCTAATTTTAAATTAAAAATCAATACCATCTTCTTTAAAGACCTTGACTAAATTATACCTCTGGCCAAGCAATAAATTAATGAAATGCAGCATGCATGAAACACAAACCTTCATTTTTAGTTTCCATTTTTAAGAACTATTTCAAATTAAGTATAATTTTTCTAGAAATAACCCCAAAAATGAACATTTGTAGTAATTTTGTATACTATACTTCAGGTCCTCCTGACATAGTAAAGCTAATTATAAACATTTATTATGTGTGAGAAACAAAGATTTTTACATACTTTAATTCACACAGCCTTCAAAGAATTATTAACACATAAGAAGTCAATAATATCCCCACTTCATAGATTTAGATTCTGAAGCACAGAGAGATTAAATGACTTGTTTAGGAATATCCAGGCAGTAAGAAGTAAAGCTGACATTTCTAATCCATGCACTGTAGCTTTACAGCCAAAACTATTAAGTGGTGCCCTCCTGCCTTCTGACTTGGATCATATACAAATATTTTCCCTTTTAAACAGAAGATGACTAACAGTTTGAATTGTGTTTTGAGCAGGGCTAGAGCTAGCTAGCTAGCTACTGTGAAGGGATTCATTTCACATGGGTTTCCTTGTGGCTCAGATGGTAAAGAATCCGCCGTCAATGCACCCAGGAGACCTGGGTTCGATCTCCAGATTAGGAAGATCACCTGGAGAAGGAAATGACTACCCCCTCCAGTATTTTTGCCTGGAGAATTCCGTGGACAGAGGAACCTGGTGAGGTACAGTACTTGTGGTGGTAAAGAGTCGGACATGACTAAGTGACTAACACTTTTTTTCCTTTCACATAGTATTAGATGATTTAAATATCTTAGAAAGATTGTTATTATTATGATCTTGCCAGAGAGAATTAATATATGTCACATTATATATATGTAATAATAATAATGTATAATATCTAATGCATGTGTATTAGTGATCCAGTTACTACATTTTCAACCTCAAAATACAGACGTCATGCCTTCCAAATGTATACCAGTGTAAAAAAAAAAAAAAAAAAAAATGATAAACAGAAACTTCAATTAAGACTCAACCAGGAGACCAGAAGGGGGCGCTCTCATACCCTCCAACAATAGCGAAGCCCAAGAAGAAGAAAGAGCCTTCTTCATTTCCCGGCAAGGACTCAGTCAATAAAAAGCCGTGTTCTCTTTGTTTACTCCAGCCCTCCCAGCTTCTTTTTCCTCTCTAGAAGAGAGGTCTCCTTTCATTGCCCTGCACATGGCTTGCTGATACTTGCAATTCCCTGCTGATCCTGAATAAATATATGTTTGCTGGAGAAATATCTGGCAGTTTCTCTGTTTCAAGTCAATATTTTGGCGGTCCATACAGGGACCAGTGAAGACCCACAAATGTTCCAGTGCTGGTGAGCAAATAGGTGTGATACCTACAATTAAGCTCATCATCACTCTTTTTTCTCATTGACTGTGGAGCTTGAGCGCACATCTCTTTCTCCTTGACTCAAGTTCACACTCTGTTTGCATTTGAAGCTCTCCAGGCTTGATTTGGGATCTATTTTTAAAAAGTTTGTTTTTGGTTAAAGCCTTGTTCTCTATGTGGGTACTTGTTTAGTACTTCGGTCTGATTTGTCAACAGACTTCGTCAACAAAAGCTGGCTAAAAATATCTTTAGCCCATTCCTTTTAAAACAGAGACTGTTTCACTAAAATTGTGCCAGCTATCCGGCCTTTGGCCTATTCCTCTGAAATTGGGGTTATTCTATGGAAGTTGGCTAAAAAACCTTTGGCTTAACTCTTGGGCCAAGCTGTTTCCATAGAATTGGCTGGGATTAGCTTGCAAGCTGTTTGCATTGAACTATTTGAGCTATAAGTGATATGAGCTATTGGAAAACTTTTACTCTAGAGAAAACCCTCTCAGAAATGGGATTCCACTTATCTAAGTATTTTGATGGTGCCCTCAGCTACAAGGGTCTGTTTGATTTTATAATTAAAAACTGTAATCCTTCCTCCTGTGCCTTTCTAAATAAATGGGCCGATGTGACCTAAACCAATTTAGAATACCAGTGGTCATTATGGGGAACTTTTGAAATCCCCAAATTTAATATCTGTAAAACTAACTGGACTACAACAGCTTAAAATCTCTAGAAGTTACTGGAATGTTGATGGTGATTGATATTTTTGAGGCTTCCAAGCATCGTCAGTATCCTCAAAATGCCTCTATGCAAAAGAAGATTTTAAGATTAACAGACAAACAAATGATTAAAGAAAGACACAAAGGCTCCCAAAGCCTCCAGCTTCTCTTCCTTGTCTTAGGCTCAGCCTCCGCCACCATCTTGTCTCTCTCTTTTGGCTCCCAGTGGCCAGTATCCAGGGCTTTCCAGGTGGCTCAGTAGTGAAGAGTCCACCTAAATGCAGGAAACACAGGAGACTCTGGTTCAATCCCTGGGTTGGGAAGATCCCTTCCTCCTTCCTTTTTATGCTACCTATGCCCCTTCTAAACCCTCAAATCCCTCATTTCCTTCCTTGAAAATTCTACTTTCTTTTTTGAATTTATAAGAACTTCTCCCTTTAAAATTAAGTCTTCTGAGGACCCAGCACTCTCTTAATTTCTTATATTCCCTGGAATAAAGCTGATCTGTGAACCATAGTCAAAGATTTTCCTAAAAAAAAAAAAAGATCCTTACATACTTGCTCAGGAATTTAATAGACATCCAAACTTATCAACCTGATTTCTCTGACTTGTATAAGCTGGCCCATATGCTTGCCAGTGAAGGCCAAGCCCAGCATTGGATGAAAATCATTAATTGGAAAAATCCTGAAAGGTCTCTAGAATTACAACTGGGAGACCAGTCCACTGATTTATTGTATGATCAGGCTTGGGCAATCACTGGGTGACTTCACCTAGCAATTCCTCAAGGTTTTTCAAAACCTGTTTGAAACAAAATTCACACTTGCACACTCACACACACACACAAATCTGATGAACCTGTTCACGACTAATACAAACTTCAGCTTGCTTTTAAAAAAATTCTGATTTCCCTTCAGATGTTTATTTTACCCAGGTATCTTTTAAGTTTATATTTATGAATAGAGTGAACCAGGATCACTCCCTTACAGTAAAACTTGTCAGGAGAGAATGGGAAATCATGCCCACTCCAGATTTAGTGAATATGGCAAATCAATTCTCTCACACTCTAGTTGAATCACCTCAGAAACAAACAAACAAACAAAAAACACCGAAATTCTTAATCTGCAACTCCAGTAAATGAACACTTCTAAATGCAACCAAACCCTCCTAGTTTGTGCTATTATTTGCAAAGAGCGAGACCACTGGAAAAGAGACAGTTTACAAATTAAGTACTTTAAGGGCCTTCAGCTCACTTAACCAGCCTTTCCAACTTCCCAGTTCTCAATGAAGGGGTTGCAAGGACCTACAGGGACTCTTTCCAATCCTTGCTCTTAATTGGTTCAGAGAAACATTTCTCCAGATTGATAATGAATCTCTTCCATCCCAATTTACATGAAAGTGACACTGTGGAAGCTGAACCCCACTACCCACTACTGTAAAACAGTCCCTGCCTTGAAGTACTAAACTAGTTCAAATAGTAGGGGCCACTAGCCAGTATCACCATAGGCTGGAATCAAGGCTTTGGTAGGGAACAGAATCCAATTTTAGCCTTGAAGTGCATTTCCAAACCCAACATCTACTGCCAATATTAATTTCCTTATAATTTTAAAGAATGGAGGTCCTCAGCTCTAAGAGGCCACTCACTGTCTTCTGTACTATGGCTTTCACAGCATGGCAGTTGGCTTTCTCAAGGCCAACAGACGAGCATCTTTCTGATACTTTAGATTTCATTTAAATTAAAGTGAACTGACTGATCTAACTACAAGGAAGGCATCCCACCACATGCACAGGTTCATTACACTAAAGAAGAGGGAATTACACTGGGTACATATATCAGGAGGCAGAAAACTTGAGGTGTCTTAGATTATGTCTACCATAGGTCATTTTTCCAAATCTGACACAAACATTATAAACTTCCTTTCTTCCAGGTGACTGAATTAGAAAGGGCTTAACTAACTCTTAAAAGTCAGCTATTTAATGGAGTTTTAATGTCCAGATACATGCTTTTTATGCATGTTTTAAAGGTAAAATGCTAAACTATATTCTATTTGGAGACAGTGCTTTTAGCTACACTGATACTTTCCACACTTCAGTTTCTCCATCCTTCTTCTATGCCAAACTGTTGTTTAAAAATATGAAAAATATTTCAGAAAAATATGAAAAATACAGACTCACATTTATTTTAAAATGATTTGTGGTAAACATATTAATACTGTACTTTTTATATCATCTCAATATATTTTAATATAGTTTATTGAAAAATTGAGACTTCATTCTGCTTAAAACCAAATAAAATGATCTATGTTCATAAAAAACAGACACAACAAACTAAGTACAATATAAAACTAAGAATTTAAGGAACTGAAAGCACCCTACTGAATCAAGGAGGTTCATGGGTGCCTCAAAACAACAGAAAATTCTAATCCTTCTTTAGGAGTCTGTGAAAGTGAGAAACTTAAGGCCAGTTGGGCTTCCCTGGTAGCTCAGATGGTAAAGTATCCAACTCTATTGCGGGAGACTTCGGTTGGATCCCTGGGTTGGGAAGATCCCATGGAGGAGGGCATGGCAACGACTCCAGTATTCTTGCCTGGAGAATCCCCATGGACAGAGGTGAGTGGTGAGCTAGAGTCCATGGGGTCACAAAGAGTTGGACACGACTAACTAAGCACAGCACGAGTAATAGTAAAAGGGAAATACTGTCATCTTCACACTTTTGTTTTCCAGTCCTCAAAAATATTTTCGCATGGTGAGTAAAATTCTTTCTCTGACTTTCAGTCTTATGCTCACTTTCCAGATGCTGGTGGGAGATTCAATACTGCAAGAAATATCTTCCAACTTCATGGCAGGAACCAAAATAATATTAGCTGAAATGTGGAATTATCTCCCCCACTGGGACCAAGAGGCCAAACAGGGGAAAGCCTTATGTATTATAGCATCTCCTGTGATAGTTTTTAGAATTTGGTGTGTCTCATAAAGAATTTCACCTGGTGGCAATCTACTGAGGAAACATATGGCCACAGCAGATGCTTCGCTACAGCTTGACCTGGAATTGAAAGTTCACTGTAAAGATAAGCAACGTTAGCACTCCTCTGTACAGTAGCTTATTTGACTAAAAATATATCTACTTATTATTCATAGATTATAATCATGGGCTTTTTGAATATGCATGCTATATTTAAAAACAAAGCTTAAATGATTTACATTGTTCACATAAGGTAATTGAGCCCCATGAAACAAAATTAATTCTCACATTTAATTATCTGTTTATAACCTAGTTCTCTAATATGCAGAATATCATTCCTCAAGAAACAATGTATCATAATACATATGCTAAATAGAGTCTATATTCTCAAATTAGCATGTTCTCTTCAATGTATAATTCAAACTAGTGCAAGTTAATGGCAATATACTTAAATATATAATTGTTATTCTAGCATAGTTTATTGCTATAAAATAAAACAAACTACTAGTAAAAGTACTTATTATAGTCAAGTTCATTAGATTAGCACAAAAGCTTTCAGTTATACCCTGGCTTCTATATATAAATTATACTGTTTTATTAAATATTATTTTACTTCAAGTCATCTACTTTGCACCCCTTATAAAGTATATCCACTACTGTTCATAATTCATATGAGTCTCAACTTTGATTAGGATATAATACTATCTCCAAGGTAAAATACAAGGACAGTCTCATTTATTTTCCCTATCTTAGCTCTATTACATAATATGTGTTCTTTCAGATTATCTATTATCATAAGTTCTTGAGGCCATTAACCCTCTGTTGCCACCTGAATTCCTTTATTATGGGTTATTTCTTGGATGTTTAAAATTTTGCGTACATGATCTTTGCAGTTGCTTCTGTTGTTTTTTGCTTGTTTTCCCCTTGTAGGAGGAAGATTCTTCTATTTCAATCATCTTATGTTGAGTAACCAGTCATGTTACTCATGTACAATTGGCTTAAATGGAGAAAGCAATGGCACCGCACTCCAGTACTCTTGTCTGGAAAATCCCATGAACGGAGGAGCCTGGTGGGCTGCAGTCCGTGGGGTCGCTGAGAGTCGGACACGACTGAGCGACTTCACTTTCACTTTTCACTTTCATGCACTGGAGAAGGAAATGGCAACCCACTCCAGTGTTCTTGCCTGGAGAATCCCAGGGACTGTGGAGCCTAATGGGCTGCCATCAATGGGGTCGTACAGAGTCAGACACGACTGAAGCGACTTAGCAGCAGCAGCATACATAATTTCTCATGGTCTTGTGGGGCTTCTCAGGTGGCTCAGTGGCAAAGAATCCACCTGCTTGCAGGAGACAGAGGTGTGGGTCCAATCCCTGGGTCGGAAAGATGCCCTGGAGTAGAAAACGGCCACCTGCCTGGGAAATCCCATGGACATTCTATGAGGTCTGTGGTCTATGGGGTCACAAAGAGTTGGACACGACTGAGAGACTGAGAACACGCACACACGGTCTTGGGTCTTGACAACTCTCAAATGGATGATCCCTGCCTGGCATTGCTCATGTCACATGGTTGTGGTCAGATGGTAGCAAATATTCAGATCTCACAGTCCCCAACAGATCTCAAATTATTTCAGAACTATTTTTATTTCGGCTACTAACTGACACACTGAGGCATCCTGTCACCTCCTTCAACAGATGCATTGTTAATGCCCTCTTCAAGTACAATACAGCCCTTTTTTGGAAGGTGTAAGGTAGTTTTCTTTCTGTTTCTTTTTCACATGTAGAACAACTTATTCCACAATAGTTTGTTGAAAATATTTTTTTCTCTCATTGAATTGTTTTTGTACATTTCAGGCATTAATTGAACATACAGGTATGAAGGAGTCATCTATTTCTTAATTGTCTGTTCTGATGCATTAATCTGTATGTCTGCTCTCAGCATAGATATCATATTATCAGTTATAGCTTACATCAATTGATTAAGGCAGGCAAGATGTGTCCCTTTTAAAAATATCTGCCCTTTATTACTGTTCTTTTTCAAATAAATATGCACTATTCTAGGTACATTACATTTCCATATACAATTTAGAATCAGTTTCTCAATTGTTAATTAAAAAGAACAGTGTATTTCAGTAGGATTTCTTTGAAATTACACATCACTATGACAGTATACATATCTTATCAATATTTAAGTCATTAAATGCATGAATACTGTACTCATCATTAATTAAGGTTGTCTTTCATTTCTTTCAGCTATTTTTGTAGTTGTTTTTATTGAAACTAGAAATAAATTGATCATTTAGGATTACATTTTTGATTCTATTTTCCATGTTTGTTTTTTAATAAAATACAATTAAATTTTATAATCTAATCTTACATATACAAATTTTTTAAATTATTATAAATAAATAATATGTAAAATATTTATTTTGTATATTTATAAAAAAGCTACTTATTTGTTAAAGCTATATATTTGTTAGGTAGGAAGTTAAGCATGAGTCAAGCTGAAAGGGATGCAAGCTTATCTCTAAACCCCATCCCAGACACACCCAGGGGAGCTCACAGATATTCTACAAAATAACCAGAGACTTTTCCGAATCTTAAGCACACACTCTAGGCACAGAGGATACAAATTAACCACAGGGGCTTCTCCAATGGCAGGTTATGTCCTCAAGTGACCTTTAGGCAGCCAGGAGTTCATTCAGTTGAGTTCAGTCCAGTCATTCAGTTGTGTCCGACTCTTTGCGACCCAATGAATTGCAGCACTCCAGGCCTCCTTGTCCATCACCAACTCCCAGGGTTCACTCAAAGTCACATACATCGAGTTGGTGATGCCATCCAGCAATATCATCCTCTGTCGTCCTCTTCTCTTCCTGCCCCCAATCCCTCCCAGCATCAGTCTTTTCCAGTGAGTCAACTCTTCGCATGAGGTGGCCAAAGTATTGGAGTTTCAGCTTTAGCATCAGTCCTTCCAATGAACACCCAGGACTGATCTCCTTTAGGATGGACTGGTTGGGTCTCCTTGCAGTCCAAGGGTCTCTCAAGAGTCTTCTCCAACACCTCAGTTCAAAAGCATCAATTCTTTAGCACTCAGCTTTCTTCACAGTCCCACTCTCACATCCATACACGACCACTGAAAAAACTGACTAGACGGACCTTTGTTGGCAAAGTAATGTCTCTGCTTTTTAATATGCTTTCTAAGTTGGTCATAACTTACCTTCCAAAGAGTAAGCGTCTTTTAATTTCATGGCTGCAATCACCATCTGCAGTGATTTTGGAGCCCCCAAAAATAAACTTTGTCACTGCTTACACTGTTTCCCCATCTATTTCCCATGAAGTGATGAGACCAGATGCCATGATCTTCGTTTTCTGAATGTTGAGTTTTAAACCAACTGTTTCACTCTCCTCTTTCACTTTAATCAAGAGGCTTTTTAGTTCCTCTTCACTTTCTGCCATAAGGGTGGTGTCATCTGCATAGCTGAGGTTATTGATATTTCTCCCGGCAATCTTAATTCCAGCTTGTGCTTCTTCCAGTGCAGCATTTTTCATGATGTACTCTGCATATAAGTTAAATAAGCAGGGTGACAATATACAGCCTTGACTTACTCCTTTTCCTATTTGGAACCAGTCTGTTGTTCCATGTCGAGTTCTAACTGTTGCTTCCTGACCTGCATGTAGGTTTCTCAAGAGGCAGGTCAGGTGGTCTGGTATGCCCATCTCTTTCAGACTTTTCCACAGTTTATTGTGATCCACACAGTCAAAGGCTTTGGCGTAGTCAATAAAACAGAAATAGATGTTTTTCTGGAACTCTCTTGCATTTTCGATGATTCAGCAGATGTTGGCAATTTGATCTCTGGTTCCTCTGCCTTTTCTAAAACCAGCTTGGACATCGGGAAGTTCACGGTTCACGTATTGCTGAAGCCTGGCTTGGAGAATGTTGAGTATTACTTTGCTAGTGTATGAGATGAGTGCAATTGTGTGGTAGTTTGAGCATTCTTTGGCATTGCCTTTCTTTGGAATTGGAATGAAAACTGACCTTTTCCAGTCCTGTGGCCATGGCTGAGTTTTCCAAATTCGCTGGCGTATTGAGTGCAGCACTTTCACAACATCATCTTTCAGGATTTGAAATAGTTCAACTGGAATTCCATCACCTCCACTAGCTTTGTTCGTAGAGATGCTTTCTAAGGCCCATTTGACTTCACATTTCAGGATGTCTGGCTCTAAGTGAGTGATCACACCATCATTAGGGGTTCATAAATATTCTATAGATACATATATCTGATTACAACAGACTGAATTATGTAAAAGCCATGCACAAAACAGTGTGTCATCATGTAACTAGCAACTGTCAATCAAAACTATTAGTCCACGCCTGTCTAGATGAATATGTAAAGATCCTGTCTTGAAAAACCCCCTTACCCCATCACTTCAGTGCCAGTGCCTCTCTTGGCATGACTGACCTCTACCAGAGGTGTTCTTTCACTTCGTTCTTCTCTTTCTTCAATAAACTTGTTTTTGCCAGGGGTAAGACCTCTCATTACCCCTAATGACTACTCATAATCTCATAAGATTCTTCTTTGTGTCTATACCAAGAATCGAGGCCCACTAGTTAGGGTCTTCTTTGACCCCTTCCCAAATCTGGCAACATATCAATCTTGAATCACAAGTAATTATTTATCATTTATTTTAAGTACTCATAAATTAATATATTTCCTCACTATAGTTTCAGTCTAAATAAGGATTTTTAATTTTATTGGTGCTTCTGAAGATCTAGGTTTAATTGATGTTCTCTATTGTTTACATAGTCTATTGATATATGCTCTTATTCTATCAATATCAGTTATTATAATATTACTTTTTTCTAATACAGTAATTTTGTGGTACATATCTTTTTCTCTCAGATTCTCTAAGTGCATTCCCAAATTTTGGTAAGTTGTTTCTTTGATAATAAAGCTACATAAATCTTCACAACCAAATAAATTGTACTTACCTTATTATTTCATATTTGACACATATATACACTAGAATGGTTTATAAGTATCCAAATATTTGGATATTTTAAAAGATATCTTTCTGGGTTTTCAATCAATAAAATAATTTTATCTGAGGCCAGAGAATGCATGTATACATGTCTCTGTCATTTCAAATTGAGGTGAATATCAAAGTCTACCATATGGTTTATTATGGTGAATGCTTCACGTATACTTTAAAAAAAATACATATGATTCAGGTTTTAGTTGTATTGTTGCACCAAGAAAATTAGGTTGAGTTAGTTGATAATATGGCTTCCCTGGTGGCTCAGACGGTAAAGTGTCTGCCTGCAATGCAGGAGATCCGGGTTTGATTCCTGGGTCGGGAAGATCCCCTGGAGAAGGAAATGGCAATCTACTCTAGCACTCTTGCCTGGAAAATCCCATGGATGGTATGTACAAATCTTCTGTTTTATTTTTGATATTTGAAAAAAATCGTTAATTTTAGAACAGATTAGGAAAAGTATAAAGACAGTACTGAAAATTTCTGTGTACATATTACCCAGTTTCTATTTCTAACATATTACATTATTATGGTCCACTTATTACAGTTTTAGTTGTTGGGCTTCCCTTGTGGTAACTAATCTGCTCGCAATGTGGGAGACCTGGGTTCGATCCCTGGGTTGGGAAGATCCCCTGGAGAAAGGAAAGGCTACCCACTCCAGTATTCCAGCCTGAAGAAGTCCCTGGAATATAGTCCATGGGGTTGCAGAGAGTCAGACACAACTGAGGGACTTTCACTTCACTTCACTTATTACAGTTAATGAACTAATATTGATATATTGTTATTAATTAGAATACATAGCTTATTCCAGATTCCTTGGTTTCTACCTAATGCCTTTTTCTCTGTTCTAGGATTCTATCCAAGATAGGACATTACATTTGATTGAATTTTTTCCTTAGGCTCCTTTCATCTGTGACAATTTCTTAGACTGTCCATATTTTTTTCTGATCTGGACGGTTTCTAGGAGGATTGTTCAGGTACAGTATTGGGATTTGGTGATATTTTTCTCATGTTTATAGTAGGGCTACGTGTTTGGAGAAGAAGAAAACATAGGTAAAGTGCCATTTTCATCACACCATAATAAGGGTACATACTACAAACATAAATTAACACTTTTTATGCTGACCTTGATCACAAGGCTGAGCCAGCATTTGCCAAGTTTCTCCACCCTGAAATTCTTTTTTCCTCACTTCCTGTATTGCTCTCTTCAGAAGAAGATTACTATGGCAGCCCACACCTAAGAGGTGGGGATTTATGCACAAACTCCTTGAAGGCAGACTATATCTATATATTACTGGAATTGGTTTACACATGAGTTTTTTATTCTCCCCATTTATTTATATATTAAAATCATTTACTCATATCAGTTTGGACTCAAATGTTTTACATGCAGCCATTATGCAATTTTATTTTTATTTTACACTCAAAATGTTGGGAGTTCTTTCAGTTGCACCAGCTATGTATCTTCACCATATTTCCACAAATGTGTGTGTGGCAGTTGGGTCAATGATTTTTTGTAACATATTCCATTCTCATCTTTTATATTTTTTCATATTATGGGAACCAATACTAAATCAGCCATTTCTCCAGAAACCTTGGCTCCTTTTGTTGGAGAATGGTATCAGAAATCAAGATGTCAGTGCTGGGGATACTTGGTGATTCTGGAGTCTTTACTTCCAGGCTCTTTCAGCTGAAAGAGCATGGAAATCTACTCCTGTATACTACTACATATTTTCACATATCTATATATACCTCTATACGTAACCATCTGTATCTATATTAAGCTATGCACAAATTCATTCTGATGTTTCCAACTAGAATTCATTACCCTAGGCCTCATTTTAACTTCCTGTTCAGGCTTATCTAAAAATTTCCATTACATAAGTGAAAACTTTAGCTCCCACAATATGGCATTAATTTACACAATTTTTTCAGTCCCGCATGCATGATTAGAGTGTCAATATTGTTGACCTGCACTCTCAGTGTAAGCAACATCATGAATTAGTGTACAGTGTTTATGTACAGTTATTTGCCTTTGGATTTACAGACTTCAATCTTTTTCAAAGTTACTTAGGTCAGCACTACTTCTGTCACCTCAGTCAATGTGCTTGTTGCATATATTTGTAATACAGTTAGATTTATCCTGCTTTTTTGTATATCTAGTAATTTTTTGTTGTATGCTATCCATTGTTAATGCTATAATGTTGAGACTAAATTTCATTTTAAGTTTTTTTGGGGGGACAGATAGCTAATTTAACAATAAGTCAGCTCTATCTTTAGAATATTTGTTTTTAGGTTATGTCAAACATTTGAAAATTAGTCCTTTGGTATATATGTTCTTTCTTTCTTTCTTTTTTTTTTTTTTTTTGCAGGTAATCTGGTGGCAATTATTGCCTTATAGCCAGAAGCAGAAATCCCACAGTGACAGTTTGAAACAACTTGTGTGATTTCCGTTTGAGAAAAACTGAGTTTTAGAAAATTTAAGTATCTTGTCCAAGGTTATAAGTCATCACTGGAGCAGAGTTACATGCCCTAGTGGGTCTATTGCCCAAGCTAGCTATTACAAGAATTTTCTCCTGCTTCTGCTAAATGTTCTTACATCAACTTCTTAGAATCTTATGAAAAAGCACTGGGACATAAGTTATGCCCTCTAAAGCACTGTATTGTAACCCATGAATTGGATATGAAAGACCGGAGAGATATGGTACCAAAGTGACATAAATTGTTTGAGGTTAACATGCCTATACACTTTTAAATATATGTTTATAATGAAAATAGATATTAATAGTAAGTATATACTTAATACAATCACTCCTGATTTTAGTATTATATCTACATTAAATAATAAGGGGAAAGAGGCAAAATACATACTACTATATACTCAAGTATGTCAGATTAATTCCCTTAGAATATGAATTGCTTCCATTGCCATTATTTTAGAAACCATTAAATCTTTTAGATGAGGGAAGAGTTGAAAAATGAAACAGGACATAGCAAGCATTCTGAGGTTGAACAATGATATATGTAGTCACATTAGATGCATATAAAAGTAGATTGCTAGACAGAGAAACTGACAAATAACAATCAAACAGATAAATGGAATATGTAAAATAGGCACATCAACTCCAGTTCTAGATGGAGTGACAAGTGAAGTAGGCCAAGCACATGAATAGAGATATTCACTTAACTACTGACACAGTCCTAAAGAAACAAATGTTTATTCTGCCATATGCATCACTGTCATATACACTGCAGGTATATGTATTGAAATATTCGGAGAGAAGTTAAAACCTTTAAAAATGTAAGTGAATTTAGTTTACTTATTGTTGTATGTCTGCTCCACTAGGAAGGTGTATAAGGAAAATGGATGGGCTTCGGGCATGAAGGAAGCTGTGCTTAAGTGGGTAAGAGCAAAATTTCTTCTTCACTTTGAATCTAGGGACTACATCTTCTTGGCTGTGAAAATTTCAGCCAGCTCTCAATACCTAAAGTCTTTCATCTAAAAACAGATGCTTAAGAGGTTCTATAAAATAAAACTTATTTTTGCATAGTGCCTAAGATTATATACCTTGTATAAAACATTTAGTACAGGAAACATGGTAACCACTTATTAAATGCATATCTTAGCATTTCTTATAAACATACAACATGTATGAACAAATTGCCTTTTTCAAGGTCGATTACAGTATATATTGGAATTGCCATGTACTCCAGGAGATGATCACCCCCCAAACAACATACATTTCTGGAACTTTTATGTGTGTGTGTGTGTGTGTGTGTGTGTGTGTGTACACAGGCTAATTCACTTCAGTCATGTCCTACTCTTTGCGACCCCATGGACTGTAGCCCCCAGGCTCCTCTGTCCACAGGATTTCCCAGAGAAGATACTGGAGCAGGTTGCCATTTCCTCTTCCAGGGGATCTTCCTGACTCAGGGATTGAACCTGCATCCCTTATTCCTCCTGAATTGGCAGGTGAGTTCTTTACCACTAGTGCCACCTGGGAAGCCCTAGTGGGGTTCGACATGGCTACAGAAATAGATGTGTCTAACACTGCGGAGAAGGCCATTGCAAGCCACTCCAGTACTCTTGCCTGGAAAATCCCATGGACAGAGGAGCCTGGTAGGCTGCAGTCCATGGGGTCGCTACCAGTCAGGTATGACTGAGCGACTTCACTTTCACATTTCACTTTCATGCATTGGAGAAGGAAATGGCAACCCACTCCAGTGTTCTTGCCTGGAGAATCCCAGCGATGGGGGAGTCTGGTGGGCTGCTGTCTGTGGGGTCGCACAGAGTCGGACAGAACTGAAGCAACTTAGCAGCAGCAGTGGCAGCAGCAACACTGCCAAAGCAAGAAGGACTGCCCAAAGACTTAGTGAATGCATCAGTTCAGTTCAGTCACTCAGTCGTGCCCGACTCTTTGTGACCCCATGAATCACAGCACGCCAGGCCTCCCTGTCCATCACCAACTCCTGGAGTTCACCCAGACTCGCATCCATAGAGTCAGTGATACCATCCAGCCATCTCATCCTCTGCCATCCCCTTCTCCTCCTGCTCCCAATCCCTCCCAGCATCAGAGTCTTTTTCAATGAGTCAACTCTTCACATGAGGTGGCCAAAGTACTGGAGTTTCAGCTTCAGCATCATTCCCTCCAAAGAAATCCCAGGGCTGATCTCCTTCAGAATGGACTGGTTGGATCTCCTTGCAGTCCAAGGGACTCTCAAGAGTCTTCTCCAACACCACAGCTCAAAAGCATCAATTCTTCAGTGCTCAGCCTTCTTCACAGTCCAACTCTCACATCCATACATGACCACAGGAAAAACCATAGCCTTGACTAGACGGACCTTAGGCAGCAAAGTAATGTCTTTGCTTTTGAATATGCTATCTAGGTTGGTCATAACTTTTCTTCCAAGAAGTAAGCCTCTTTTAATTTCATGGACCCATAGACACCGGCAAACCTACTACTGAACACTGCACTGTCCTTCAGAGAGACAAAAACAGCTCAATCAACCAGAACATAGGGACAAGCTCCGCTAATCAAGAAAACATCATAGGACACTAATGATGATATATGCAATGCACCTTCAGGATAGCTATATAGTGTTTTGGTGGGTTTTTTTGGTTTGTTCGTTTGTTTTTAGTATACCATTTAGAGATGCTATTTATAAATATTTGAAAAGCAAGCAATTTACTAAAATTTTGATACCAGTTACCTTTCTGTTCAAAAAGGAAAATATTCCACCTTTCCTAAAGGTTGAATTTGAGGACAATCAGCCTCCAAAATGTTACTAATGCTGAAAAATTACCTTCTAATAATGCCACAGTCTCTAAACCCAGTGAGACTTGGGTGGGGGGGGCAGAGTATGAAGGAGGATATCCTGATACTTCCAAGTTCACAAAGGATAACATGTATCTAATGGATTTGAACATGAGAATAGAAAAAAAAAAAAAAAAAAAAAACAAGACACATACCTTTTATGCATGGATTTGTCAAGGCCCCCTGTGTTTAAAATTGTAATGACCTGAAGTGATACAGCAAGTGGAGTATACAGCTGTGGGAGGTGAGATACAACAATCTTTGTCAAGCAAACATTGGTATGATAGAAAAGAGTAAGATACCTAATGTGATCAAAATACCAGTGTTAGGGTTTCAAAAATGCAACCTCATTTCGATCAAAATAGGAAGCATAACTACAGACTAAGTGCAGACATTAAATTTTAAAAAGGCCAGCCTATTCCAGTATCCACACGCTACAAACACTCAATAAAATCATGTTCAGTTTGAGTGACTTGGGCATGAAGAATGAATGTACTATAATATTTAAAACCAAAAGATTTTAAAAGATTAACACAAATGACCTGCCTACACAAGGAAAAATGAACAAATATTCCTTTTGAGCTATTTTTTTTTATATTTCTCTTGCCTAACATTTAGATGTTAATCTTTTTCAAAATGTTATTTACACATATGCACCCACTTTAAACACTTAGATTACTTACCAAATCCCTGCGAAATAAAGAAAATAAAATAAAGGCTATTTTAAGTTCTCTTTCATATAATACAAAGCTGAAATCCAAAGGGATTGTTTGGCCAATTTTCATAGAACAGTAATCAATAAACCAGGAGTGACATCTAGCCACCGCCCCCCCAAAACCATTTCTGTTTTGTTTTCACATTACTACACAATAGGGAGATGTTTATTAAAAATTTACTACAAAGTATATGAAGACAGACTATTTTATATCCCATTATTTCATGGTCACAATACTATCTGGCTGTCAGAGAAGATAAATTTCTCTAATGAGATACCTTATATAAGCTGTTAGAATTTCCAAAGTTTAACTACCAAGTCAGGTCAACAGTATCCACTGGTGATTTAGTAGAAGGGATCAGTCTTCTCAATGGTCTTAGGAGGTTTTATGATAAAAGATCCTAGGGAGGCAATACCTTGCACACCTTAGTGCCCTTAACTCCACACTTTGGCTTTATCTTATTCTCAAAACTCAAGTACCCTGAACTAACATAGAAATTATTACACCATGGTCTTAACTTTGCAGTTCTCATATTTCTAGCCTACTTAGTTTTATATTTTGTACTAATTTTAAAGAATCCTATAGAAAGTTTATAAAATGAATAAAACAATATGAGTATAATATTATTTTAAAAAAATTTTCTTTCCTTTGCTGTAAAGTATCTTTCATCGCCTATTCAACATCTTCTCAGGTTATGCAGTGTACATGTGAAGGCTGGGGTTACAGAGGAGAAACTTTCCAGGTGACAAACCCAGTTACTTTCAGGATTTTTAAACTTTTGGTACATTTAAAAAAGTATAATTTTAGTAAAAATTCACAAAATGTAAATGAGTATGTAAGTCCATTTAGATCTATTCAAGCTATTTGCATGAAGATTTCTTTTTAATATTCTTTATTTTTACTGATTTATTTGGCTGCACTGTGGCTTAGCTGTGACATGTGGGATCTAGTTTCCTGACCAGGGATAGATCCCAGGCCCCCTGTGTTAACAGTGTGGAATCTTAACCACTGAACCACAAGAGAAGTCTTAGGTAATTGTTTTTTAGCAGAATGTTGGCTTTTTAACTTTTTTCAGCTCAATGTGAAGCAGAATGCAGAAGGAACCAAGAGAATAACATGAACTATTTTTCACCTGGCCTAAACATACAGTCCTGTGAATCTCTGATGTTTTCTTGATGTTTATAATGCCTTCGCTTCACTTTAAAAAGTCAGTCAATATACGTTCAATTTGCTAATATCTATTTAACATCTGTTTTTTTTCAACCCAAAGTTGAATTACCTGGGGGACTGAATAAAGCATGCAGTTGCCATACACTAACGCAGAAGGCGGCAGGGGAGTGTTTGATACATGCGCAATTACAGCTTCAAAGTCTCAAACCTTACCTATGCAAGTTGTAACGATGGCATATTCCCTTTCTCTGTGGATTTTGGTGGTCAGGTAAAATAAAGCACCACTAGGTAACAGTATGCATAAAAGGAGATAGGTATCTCAGAGAAGAAAAACATATTTAGAGGGAGAAAAATGTAGAAAACAGAGATGTAGTGAAGCACCTAGCTGACTGAAGCCAGCTGCATTTCTATGGAAACTTTATTTCTTTAATTTGGGTAAGTTCCAAAAAGTGGAGACATTTTTTTACCGTCCTTCTGTGGCACAGAGTAAATAGTCAGATACTGTTTACTTAAGGACTCTGAGCAGATGAAAAAAAAAAAAAAAAAGAATTCACAGGCTTATAAAACCAAAGTGGTCTCTTCTTCAAATATTCAGCCTCTGGTGATGGCCAGTGTGTTTGTTTTCTGAGAATTGCAGGTTAAATGAATCAGCCAGTTAATGGAATCTAATTTCTCCAGAGGCAGATACTTCCAGAGAGAACCTCAACACAAGATGAAATAAATTTTACCTCCAGAATCCATTAAAATAGCTTAATCTAAATTATAATCCTTAGAATTTTGTAAAAGTAGTTTTGTGCAAAATTAGAAAATATTAAGCCATTCACTAATTCAGGCTGTATCCTTGAGGAAAAAAAAATTTTTACCTGACTAATGTCAAGATTCAACACTGATTCCGCAATGAGCTGGGGAATCAATTCACATTAATGGCACCTATAAATAAGTGATTGTTTATTTAAAAGCATAATTATAGCCTGTGTAATTAATCCTTTTACTATCCTAATGGTACAGTCATACTAATTATAGATTAACAGGGAATAAAGATGATAAGGTCTCATATAATGCCACAGCTATAGCATGGGCATTAACAGCCTAGAGTTCTCTAGTCAATATATTGAAATCTTATTTCACCTTTCTGTCACATATAGGTTAAGAACTTAATGACCGCTTTAGCAACTCTCCAATATTATAATCTCTCTAAATCAGTATTCTCAAAAAATTTTGTTCATATAGATTATCAAAACTTCTCAGGTTGCTTAAGATTTGTCAGTGCCTTAGTAAGAGTAAAGACCTACTTTCTTCTTATTTAAATGACTATTTCAGAAGTAGAAAATACTTTCAGAAGCTGTTTAGTAAAAGATAACAATAAAAAACAACTATCTAACTGAAATGTCTAAACATTCAGTTTCACCCAGTAACAGCTTCATGCTGGCCCGCCAGACTAGATCTGCTTTAAGTCCTATCTTGCCAACATGAAAGAGTCTAGTCTGAAATGGAATGGGTGAATATAAAACTGAGTTCAGGAATATTTTACTATATAAATTAGTTCCAGGATCTTTTTACAAGTATGCCATTTGTCTGAAAAGATAATCCAACAATTTTCAACAGTTCTATTCCCATTCTAAACCTGGAAATAAAAATCTCTTGTTTCTGTTTTTCTATTATAAAACTTTGGAGGGACATTTAAGTATTAACTATTTGACTTCTCACCTTTGATTTTAAAAAGATTTGATTGAATAATTAAAAATATGGGAAATAGATGGGGAAACAGTGGAAACAGTGGCTGACTTTATTTTGGGGGGCTCCAAAATCACTGCAGATGGTGATTGTAGCCATGAAATTAAAAGACGCTTACTCCTTGGAAGGAAAGTTATGACCAACCTAGATAGCATATTCAAAAGCAGAAATATTACTTTGCCAACAGAGGTCCATCTAGTCAAGGCCATGGTTTTTTGAGTGATTATGTATGGATGTGAAAGTTGGACTGTGAAGAAAGCTGAGCGCTGATGAATTGATGCTTTGGAACTGTGGTGTTGGAGAAGACTCTTGAGAGTCCCTTGGACTGCAAGGAGATCCAACTGGTCCATTCTACAGGAGATCAACCCTGGGTGTTCTTTGGAAGGAATGATGCTAAAGCTGAAACTCCAGTACTTTGGCCACCTTATGAGAAGAGTTGACTCGTTGGAAAATACTCTGATGCTGGGAGGGATTGGAGGCAGGAGGAGAAGGGGACGACAGAGGATGAGATGGCTGGATGGCATCACCGACTAGATGGACGTGGGTCTGAGTGAACCCCGGGAGTTTGTGATGGACAGGGAGGCCTGGTGTGCTGCAATTCATGGGGTTGCAAAGAGTCGCATACAACTGAGCGACTGAATTGAACTGAGAGGATTTAAAAGAAAGAGGTATGTCTCTAGGTATGCTTGTTCATGGGAAACCACCTCAGGAGCTTCCCAGGTGAAATCTGAACCTGGTCCCCTAGATGGATTCGAGGGGTGGTAATTAAGAGACTGTGATACAAAGTTAGAAAAACAAATATCATATATTAATGCTTATACAAAAGGAATCTAGAAAAATGGTACAGATGAACCTATTTTCAGGGCAGGAATAGAGACACAGACATAGAGAATGGACATGGAAGAGGAAGGAAGGAAGGAGGAGGGAGGAAGTGGAGGGTGGAAGGCATCAGAAGAGTATCATTGACATGATTACACTGCTGCTGCTGCTGCTGCTGCTAAGTCACTTCAGTCGTGCCCAACTCTGTGCCACCCCATGGACTGCAGCCTACCAGGCTCCTCCATCCATTGGATTTTCCAGGCAAGAGTACTGGAGTGGGTTGCCATTGCCTTCTCCAATGATTACACTACTGAGCGTAAAACAGATAGAAAGTGGGAAGCTGCTGTGTTGCACAGGTAGCTCAGCTTGGTGCCCTGTGATGACCTAGAAGAGTGGGATTGTGGGGTGGGAGGGAGGTCCAAGAGAGAAGAAATATATATATATATATATATATATATATATATATATATATATATATATATATATAGACATGGCTTCCCTGGTGACTCAGATGGTAAAGAAACTTCCTGCAATGTGGAAGACCTCGGTTCGATCCCAGGGTAGGGAAGATCCCCTGGAGGAGGGCATGGCAATCCACTCCAGTAATCTTGCCTGGAGAATCCCATGGACAGAAGAGCCTGGTGGGCTATAGGCCATGGGGTTGCAAAGAGTCGGACATGACCGAGCAGCTAAGCACAGCACACACACATATATATACACACATAAAGCTGATTCATTTTGTTATACAGCAGAATCGAATGTAACATTGTAAAGCAATTATACTTCAATTAAAAATAAAAGGAATTTACTTATGAAAGACAGGAGATGGAGAAGAGTGAGAAGTCTTGTGGTATTTCTTCCACTAATCTTATCAGATTAGGGACCCACCTTTGTGACCTTATTTCACCTTACCTTCTTAAAGGTCCCAATTCCAGATATAGCCAAAAGGGGAGTTGGAATTTCAACATATAAATTTGAGGAGAATACAGACATTTAGTATTAGAGGGAGCTTATATATCTCCTGGGGAGAAGGTAAAAGATGATGATTATCTTCAATTATTGAACTGCCTCTTTGAACAGCCTCAAATATCTAACTATGTTTCATCTAATAGGACTACCCTAATCTCAGCAAATAATAGCCCTTATAGAGCAATTCATATTTCAGGTTACACTGAAAATAAAGTAAGTGCAACTCTCTTTATATAAATGGTAGGAGATTTCCAAAGAATCTCCCATTTTAATCTAGTCTAACCTAGAGTCAGTTCATAACAATATATACTTTTATAAGACTTTTGGACTACTGATTTTTTTCCTGAATACTATGAAATATGCAACTGAGTCACTAAATTAAGCCAAAACAATTTAAAATGGAAATGGAAAACTTTCTAAGGAAAATGACTGAAAGTGTAAAGTATTGGAAATTGCACCATGGTCTTTGTTTATTACTTTGTATAAATAAATTAAGGAAGTCATAATATTTTATATTAAACAGAATCTCTCACCTATAACTCTTAAAGACAATATATAATAACCATATTAAGAGTGATCGCTTGAAGACAGAAGACAATACACAAAGATGCTCTCTCTCAGTGACATAAAAATGGAGATCTCAAACTGGAATTCAATAATTTATTTTTTGAGATCAAGTTAACTCCAAACTCTTTAAAATAAACATATGGTGTATATACACATATATATATACATGTATATGTACACATATATAAGTATATAGGATATAGGTCATAAATATTGATGAGAGTGTTAATGAGTGTACACTCTATAAATGGGATGGAATTAATGAGGATGTTACAGTAAGATGCACAGTGTTTGAACATAGGTGCTATATCTCTCCATATATGAATTTTCTTGTCTAAAAAGAGGATAACCGTAGCAACTACTTCATAGAAATATTGGGATAAATAAATGGGATAATACATTTAAAGTGATAACAATGCTTAGCATATAGGAGGTCCTAGATCAATTATATAACAAATTATCATTCCCACCACATCCATCATCATCATTATCATTCTCATGATAAAGTACAATAGGTGATTTCTTTTTTTCTATTTGCCTTTGGATACCAAGTAGTTTCACTGGGCATAACACAGCCTGATAAGAAAAGAACAGAGGCAAATTTAATTGGCAAATAAGCATTTCCTGTCATGTGGAGGCCAGATGGTATCATGCTCCACTGCACCAATTTCATAGTAATTCAAAGAGAAGACTGTTAGGAGAGTGTTGAGTGATCTCTCGCCACAAAGGAGTATTGAAGGGTCATTCCCCCTCTCCTGTTATCTGATTAGAAATAATAACAGTAGAAATGTATTTCTAGTCTTTGGTCTGTGTGTATTTCTGTATTATTAACATTAACAGTAGCATTTACTCATGAAATTCAAGGAGAAATGTTTCATTTTAAAGGTGAGCTATCTACCATGTAAGTACACAAAATATTTCAATAATAGAAAGAAGATAACTTGTCTGCCCTCATAACCAACAGGTTGATAGAAGCATTGCATTGTCAATGGATGTTAAGTTCTCTAAGCCATAATTTTTTTTCTGGCAAAGTGAAAGAGTTTATCTTAAAAATCTCATGAGGTTCTAATTGTTAGTGATTCAATATACTACAGAGAAATTACAGCACCTTCATGCTAACCATAAATATATATACTGAATTTTGATCAATTTGGATATCTTCATTCTTTAGCAGAGTAAACATCAAAATAAAAATTAGGAAAAGCAAAACTGTGCTAGCAGTAAGGGCAGTCTCAAAGATGCACCTGTCTTCAGTTTAAGGAGTTTACCATCACGGACATAAGAAATATTAAGCATTTGTTTTCTTTTCTAATTCCATTCAGTTCAGTTCAGTTCAGTTGCTCATTTGTGTCCGACCCTTGGCAACCCCATGGACTGCAGCACGCCAGGCCTCCCTGTCCGACACCAACTCCTGGAGTTTACTCAAACTCATGTCCGTTGAGTTGGTGATGCCATCCAACAATTTCATCCTCTGTTGTCCCCTGCTCCTTCTGCCTTCAATCTTTCCCAGAATCAGGGTCTTTTCCAATGAGTCAGTTATTCGCATCAGGTAGCCAAAATATTGGCATTTCAGCTTCAGCATCTGAAAGGACTGATTTCCTTTAGGAGGGACTGGTTGGATCTTCTTGCAGTCCAAGGGACTCTCAAGAGTCTTCTCCAGCATCACAGTTCAAAAGCGTCAATTCTTTGACACTCAGCTCTCTTTATAGTCCAACTCTCTCATCCATACATGACTATTGGAAAATCATAGCCCTGACTAGACGGACCTTTGTTGGCAAAGTAATGTCTCTGCTTTTTAATATGCTGTCTAGGTTGGTCATAACTTTCATTCCAAGGAGTAAGCATCTTTTTATTTCGTGGCTGCCGTCACCATCTGCAGTGATTATTACTAATTCCATAG
This sequence comes from Budorcas taxicolor, assembly GCF_023091745.1. Lineage (NCBI taxonomy): Eukaryota > Metazoa > Chordata > Mammalia > Artiodactyla > Bovidae > Budorcas > Budorcas taxicolor. The sequence goes on along the minus strand of NC_068929.1, from coordinate 46,932,842 downwards.
TAATAAACAAAAGATAACAGACCTGAGCTACTGTGATTGTGAATCACAATCTATAACCAGAAAAGCTGTACAAAGCATGTGTACCTTATATGTCTCCCTTAAGAGACTTCAGATACTAGGTTAATTAAAGTAAATATTATTCTATTCTTACTTTATAAATGCTTAGTGTACTACTGAATCTTAATACATATTTAATAATATTAGGAACCAACAGAGTGACAAAGCCATTTTCCATTTATAGATACAGCTTTTTAACTGAAGTCAAGGAATTTTATCTATAAAGGCCAAATGTTCTATACCTAGAGTATTCAGAACCCATAATCTTTAAGAGATCTCCATAGCAGTATCTACATTAGCATTTAAATGGAGCAGAGCTTTTTGAAACTGATACCTGTGTTGAAATAATATAGTAGATTAATAAAAAACAATCTGTTGAGCAATGATTTTTTTCAATAAAATACATACACTGCTTCTAGAATTTGCCTAGATTTCATTTCTTTTATTTTAGTTTCAACTAATCTTTCTATTTCTCATCCCACAAAAATTCCTTCAAAGCTCTTATTGATTAGAAATGATAAAACTGACATGTAAAGGTGTTTCTATGTAGGATTGCATATATATATATATCATATATGTGGCTGTAAATAAATCTGTGCAGTCTTTAAAGTTTGTATTATGAAGAAAAATAACTGAAGACTAAAGTTAGATTTGCTTTTGAAAATGAGTTTCAAAATTTCTATGGAAAACTAACGTGACTTTTTTTTCTTTTTGTTTTGTTTTGTATGAATATTATTGGAAACCCTCTTCTTGTTAATCTTCCCTAGCTGTTCTAGTTAGCTTGGATAGCATAAAGTGAATATGAGGTATAAGCCATGTTTCAGCTGCCTTTTCCATACCATTTGTGTTGTGAAGTAGAAAAGTTCTTTCATGGACTGAGCAAGGAAAGGAGAAGGAATATATGTATGAAAAAGAAAATGTACCATTTTCCTTGCTTCCTCACCCTTGTATTTTCCTAACAGACTTCCCTTCATTGCCCAAGGTATTCTTCTATTTCCTGAAACTTAAGGATTTTGAGTGACAAAATAATAAAATTTCTAGAGTCTAAATGATTATATAGGAAAGAAGATAAGGCTAATTATTGATTTTATTTCTTTCATATAAAACTGTAAACTTTCCTAAGTAGACAACACATAAATATCTTAGGAGATCTAAAACATATCTAAGATATGTTTCAAAGAAGTATAGTAATTTCAAGGACTTATTATCCAAATGGTGGGTTAAGACAATCAATCTATCTCATGCTACTACCAGAGTTTATGTTTGTTCACAGGTGAGCTTATTCAGAATTGGTTGAGGTTGTCTGATGGACATTAGATGAAAATTTTAAACTAGGCTCAAATGGACTCAATATACATGAAGAAATAGGCTTAATTTTCATATTATCTTTGATATTTACTTATGTAAATATTATTTAGAAGTTTTTTTGAATCAGTGTTTTGGAAAATGCAAAAATGTTTCAATTAAAAGCACTGTGGAGAATTTCAGCACAGGATTAAGATCTGTTGTGATTCTGCTGCTGCTGCTAAGTCGCTTCAGTCATGTCTGACTCTGTGCAACCCCATAGATGGCAGCCCACCAGGTTCTCCCTTCCCTGGGATTCTCCAGGCAAGAACACTGGAGTGGGTTGCCATTTCCTTCTCCAATGCATGAAAGTGAAACATGAAAGTGAAGTCACTCTGTCGTGTCAGCAACCCCATGGACTGCAGCCTACCAGGCTTCTTCATCCATGGGATTCCCCTGGCAAGAGCACTGGAGTGGGTTGCCATTTCCTTCTCCAGTTATGATTCTACTTTCCGAATATTAAAATAAAACTTAATTTCAACATTGCATTCTCCAATATTATAGCCTCCAACTAGATATGAAAATAACTTATTTTTGTTGTTACTGTTCTTTTTCCAGCACTTAGTCCTGATGCTTACTCCCTACTTGGAAGATGGGACACCTGCTCAATTCAGAAAAGCCAGTGCTAGACAATGTATATAATTGGATGACATCAAATAATGACCCCTAGTCTGTTGTTTAAGGATATACTTTTGTTGGTTCAGTAGATTACACTCATTTATTTTTACAAGTCAACAAAGAGCATACATTTCATAGGGTAGTGCAGGTATTTAAATGTCTTAGAAAATGCCTCTACACATAAACACATGTTCAATATGAATAAACTTAAAAGTAATGAGTTCATCTATTTTTGTTGTTGTTAATATTGTGCCTAGATCTTTGCACATGCTAAAGCAATTGACCCTGATGCCTGGAAAGGTTGAAGGCAAAAGGAGAAGGGGATGGCAGAGGATGAGATGGTTGGACAGCATCACCAACTCTATGGACATGAATTTGAGTAAGCTTTGGGGGTTGGTGATGGACAGGGAAGCCTGGCGTGCTGCAGTCCATGGAGTCACGAAGAGTGACACAACTGAGCAACTGAACTGAAAGCAATTAAACAAGATGTCATTAGACTGAGGTGGCTCTAATCCCTTGGTGACTTATATAAACTAACAAAAACTTAATCTAGAGTCAATTGTGTAAATGCATTCATTTCCCAGAAACCAAAATTTAAGAACAGCCAATCACAAACAGCAAACTCAGTCAGTTCAGTTGCTCAGTTGTATCTGACTCTTTGTGACCCCATGGACTGCAGCATGTCAGGCTTCCCTGTTCATCACCAACTCCCAGAGCTTGCTCAAACTCATGTCCGTTGAGTCAGTGATGCCATTCAACCATCCCATCTTCTGCCATCCCCTTCTCCTCCCACCTTCAATATTTCCCAGCATCGAGTCTTTTCCAAGGAGGCTGTTCTTTGCAACAGGTGGCCAAAGTATTGGAGTTTCAGCTTCAGCATCAGTCTTACCAATGAATATTCTGGACCGACTATTCAGCAAACTACGCTTTCCCAAATAAGGCACTTAAGCTATAGCTAATCAAGCAATGTCTTCACTTAGCTTCTGGGTCTGCGTTATGAAGGGCTTCCCCAGTGGCTCAGCAGTAATAGATCGCCAGTGAGAATTTGCTGTATGATGCAGAGAAGCGCTTTGTGACAACTTAGAGGGGTAGGATGCATGCGTGCATTGGAGAAGGAAATGGCAACATACTCCAGTATTCTTGCCTGGAGAATCCCAGGGGCAGAGGAGCCTGGTGGGCTGCCATCTATGAGGTCACACAGAGTCAGACACAACTGAAGCGACTTAGCAGCAGCAGAGGGGTAGTATGGGGAGGGAGGTGAGAAGGTAGTTCAAGAGGGAGGGGCCATACCTATATCTATGGTTAACTTATGGGGATGTATGGTAGAAACCATCACACTATTGTAAATTAATTATCTTCTAATAAAGCATAAAAATTTAAAAAAAGAAAAAAGAATCTGCCTTCCATGTAGGAGACACAGGAGATGTGGATTGGATCCCTGGGTCAGCTTCCCCTGGAGGAAGGCATGACAACCCACTCCAGTATTCTTGCCTGGACAATCCCATGGACAGAGGGACCTAGTGGGGTACAGTCTATAGGGTCCCAAAGAGTCAGACACAAGTGAGCAGACTCACATGCACTGCACTATTCCCCAACTTCTGTTGGCAGAACACTGCTAACCACTTTTGATTTGTCCACTGTAAAATCTAATCAAATAAACTCTTAAAAATTCTAATACAGTTCAGTTTATCTTGGTCCATATTGTAGATATGGCTTTTTATAATCAACACTGGGTGAAAAATACACTTATAAAATAGAAAGATCACATTTATCTGACTCGAAAGACTGAATTAACAATTTTTTTTTAGATATAATTCTAGATAATTTAAATTTTGGATAATACCACTCAGGTAAGAAACCTATGTCTAACCAGTTCTATTGTTTTCTAGATAAGGACAGTTCAACTCCAAACTATGAAATCCCCTTTGCCACTGTAGTCAGAGAAGATATTGATGATGTTACACAAAAAGCATCATGTTTTTTTTCTTGTCCTTGTCTAAGACAGGATTTATTGCAGCTTAGATTCAATCATAAAATTATTACTTAGGAAGAAAGAGTTCTACTAAAATATTGCTCTTATTTTTATGAAGCAAGTAGAGTATAGGTGGATCAATATGTTGATTTCAGATTTAAAAAAGAGGAGAAGTGTAGATTACTGGGAGAAGAAACGAGCAATTGCGGTATAGCAGACATAATTTTATTTTCTAAAAAACAATTCACTTTTCCACTAGTCACACAAGAAGAATAAATTATCAGTTAACCTTAAATATGACTTTGTTCTGGCCACAGGAATATGACATTTTAAGCCTGGTTCCTTAAATGTTGTCTATTCTCCTGCATATATTGGCCTCAGTCCTCAGGGGGGAATTTGAAGAATAATGATATGACAAAGCCACACAATGGAAGAAGCCTCGATGCTTCTATTAGTATATAGATACTGCAGATTTCAAGAACCAGGTGAGCCAGAGTCTTTGCATGCCTTTCATTCTTTCCCTTTCTAAGTAGGGGATTTCATTACAGTTATTTTTTCTCATTACAGCCATGTATATTTAGAGACAGTATGTGTGTGTGTGTTTGTACATATGCATGCATCAATTTGTCTATTATTATTCATAGGTCACTTTTCTGGAAAGAACTATCTGGACTTAATGGGAAAACCTATGATAAACTGGAGATAGGGGATTTGATATGTGAAGATCGAGAGATGAAATTTTTTGTTATCACTCTTAGGGCAAAAGGGAGGGCATTCTGTGTATTAAAAGAAAAATGAAATGCAATGTTTGAAAAAAAGGATGGAGGAGATGTCCAAGAGAGCCACTCAACCTTCATTAAACTATGGGATTAACTAGAAATTGTTTTAAGATGCTGAGATTTGGGAGGTTTTATTATAAGAATTAATCATGACTTGTCTCTCTTAACACACACAAAAATACAGATGGTAGTGTTTTAAAAATGGTGGTTAGAGCAAAATAGCCCTTTTGAAACGTATGACTGAAAAACATGTAATTATTATAAACCTTGAATATTTAGAGACTTAGAATTATCTGTGCATAGTAATATGGATACTAATATATGGATACTAATATATGCATACTAATATGGATACTAATATAGGGTGTGGTCAGCCAAGAACATGATGATATGGATATGAATAGCATGAATCAGGCACAAGAATATCAGTAATAGAAGAGAAATTCAAAACAGAAGAGAACAGAGTTAGTGCTGGGTTTTAAAATGTCATAGTTAGGAAGAAACTAAAAATTAGTGTCTGAACCCCCATAGCCTATCATTTAGATGTTTGTGCATATCTAGTTAATTTACTAATAAAATATTCATCTAGGTTATACCACTATCTTAGGTTAAATTATTTATCTTAATTTATAGAACATATATATCCTTTGTATTTTAGAATATGACTACCATAGTTTTCTAGCTTCACATTTTCATTAACTTCATCATCAAGAAGCATTCCTAATGTTACTGTTATTTGGTGGACCACATATGACATGTGCAGCAGGGATAACATTGACAAATTGGGCAAACAAGTCGAAACAATATTGCACATGGTCAAGTCTTAAGAGATATTACTGTTCACTCTGAATTACTATAGGATGTTTAAAAATTATTAAGGGAAATAATATTATGTCTTTTGATGTAGAATCATTGCCACAACTCCATCTGTTATTATTATTTTAAAAAGTCATATGGGAATAACACTTGATCAGGTACTCCTTAGAATTAAATATATCCCAGATATAAATCCTTTCCTTAAGGATACATTTCTCAGTTCCTTGATTTGTATTGTTTCTTTCAGTTCAACCAAAATGCCTTAGCAATCTTAAAATGAATAGTTTGTTCCTATATAATATGCTCATCTACAGAAAGTAAAATACAGATGGAAGTAAAATTTTATACTCTTTCCACTTTTTTCTAGTAGCATCAGTGGTTCTGATAATGATGAACTCTATTTTTCTTCATAATAACATTCTTTGACACTGTCTCATCCATAAACTCATATTATTATCCAGGCTGCATGCTTTAAATATGTTATCAAGTCTTCCTTTGGAACATTTGGAATACCCTGGTTTTATTGTCTAAGAAAGTACACTTGCTCCTTGGAAGGAAAGTTATGACCAACCTAGACAGCATATTCAAAAGCAGAGACATCACTTTGCCGACTAAGGTCCATCTAGTCAATATCATTGGGCTAATGTGTCAATGGAAAGTGGAAAACTAATTCACAATTCTGTTCCTTTCATCTTTATAAACCAGCCATTCTTTAGAATTGTGAATCTTTGTTTTCATATGTTTGGGGGTAGGAAAAGAGTAGGGACAGTTCAATATAATCATCTTTAGAGGATGAGGAAAACAGAAAATAAAACTAAATATTAAAGTAATTAACGATAAAATCATTGCTTTCAATTCTGAGATCATCCTCTCTATGCAATTTGAACAGTTTATAGATAAAATTGCCTAGCTAAAATGCAGCTTTGGATATTCTGATTCCTCATTTGATTCACAGTGACCAAATTTTCATTGTTTGGAGCCAGGGTATTTGTGTCCACCACCATAATTTGTGAGGTGTAAAACTGAGACATGCTTTTAATTTGCATTCTTGCATTTTCTCAAGCAATGCAGCTTCCTCCAAGGATGTTATTCTTCATTACACATCATTTTGTCTTTTATGCATGGAAGTAAAATGCTCAATGGGGGAAAATCTCCATGAAATCAAGTCTGTATCAGCTATTTGGTTATCATATTGGTTTTAACAGTGATTTTACTGCAAAACAATTCTGGACTTCTTGAGAAATAGAAGTTTTAAAAAATTTAAACATGTGATATTATAGTGTAATTTTATTGCAATTCTTGTTTTTTCAACTAGCCTAAGGCTTAGAAGAAAATGGATAAATGAGTTTCTGACTGTTGGTGATTTAGCGTACCATCTGGTTGAAGGAAAATATTCACAGCATTTTAAAACCTATGAAACACAAGAGTTTATTCTTCAAAAATTCTATTTAATAGTTATTACACAAATATCTGTCGATATAATTCACAAAAAGTAACTTCCTTGAGAGTTTTGTGTGTGTGTGTGGCTCATTGTCAATTTCCAATCAGGAAATTAATGGCACCAAATAGACACTTGATAAATAAATGTTATTTAAATTGAACTAGTTGGATGGATATTATGAAAGAGCAATAGGCTTAGATTTTCTTTTGTAAATTCACACTGTATACTACTTAAAAAAAATGTGTCATAGAAAACATACCTTCTCTAGCCATCAATTTTTGTATTTATAAATGAGGGATTCTGTTGTTCAATTTCCATGGCAGTTTTTGCTCCAAAGAAGTAAAGTTCTAGCTTCATCCCAAGAGTTCCACTTTCAACAATATGTGGTAGACAATGATGTGAATCCCCAAGCCTCACCCATAGCCTCTGGCTTCCACACTGTTAAGAGAGAATCTTCCTCTCCTTCTCTTGTTCTTATCCCTGTCAGTGACCTTATGCATTAGAATCACCACAGAGTGTTTAACAGGCTCATCTCTTCCCTACAAAAGCCATAGAGGAAGTTGGCTGATAATTCTCTCTCTTCTGGATCTTGAGGGGAGTTATTAAAATAGCACTTGTGTTTTAAAGGGAAACATATTTTCAGCTTAGGCAGACTAAAGTAACTAGAATGGAAGTGAAATAGGGTACTTCAGGGATATGAGCCAAAAACAAATATTACGTCAGCTTCCTGGAGATACGATAAAGTGCATTTTCTGCCTCAGGGTAAGAAGCACATTCTTGCAAATAACCTAGAATCTACTGATCCATAGTTGAGTTCAGTTCAGTTCAGTCTCTCAGTCCTCTCTGACTCTTTGCGGCCCTATAAATCACAGTTCGCCAGGTTTCCCCTGTCCATCACCAACTCCCGGAGTTCACTCAAACTCATGTCTATCGAGTCGGTGATGCCATCCAGCCATCTCATCCTCAGTCATCCCCTGCTCCTCCTGCCCTCAATCCCTCCCAGCATCAGTGTCTTTTCCAATGAGTCAGCTCTTTGCATGAGGTGGCCAAAGTATTGGAGTTTCAGCTTTAGCATCATTCCTTTCAATGAACACCCAGGACTGATCTTACGGATGGACTGGTTGGAACTCCTTGCAGTCTAAGGGACTCTCAAGAGTCTTCTGCATCACCACAATTCAAAGCATCAATTCTTCGGTGCTCAGCTTTCTTCACAGTCCAACTCTCACATCCATACATGACCACAGGAAAAGCCATAGCCTTGACTAGACGGACCTTTGTTGGCAAAGTAATATCTTTGCTTTTGAATATGCGATCTAGGTTGGTAATAACTTTCCTTCCAAGGAGTAAGCGTCTTTTATTTTCATGGCTGCAATCACTATCTGCGGTGATTTCGGCGACCACCAAAATAAAGTCTGACACTGTTTCCCCATTTATTTCCCATGAAGTGAAGAAACCAGAAGCCATGATCTTCGTTTTCGGAATGTTGCGTTTTAAGCCAACTTTTTCACTCTCCTCTTTCACTTTCATCAGGAGGCTTTTTAGCTCCTCTTCACTTTCTGCCATAAGGGTGGTGTTATCTGCATATCTGAGGTTATTGATATTTCTCCCGGCAATCTTGATTCCAGCTTTTGTTTCTTCCAGGCCAGCATTTCTCATGATGTACTCTGCATATAAGTTAAATAATCAGGGTGACAATATACAGCCTTGACGTATTCCTTTTCCTATTTGGAACCAGTCTGTTGTTCCATGCCCAGTTCTAACTGTTGCTTCCTGACCTACATACAGATTTTTCAAGAGGCAGGTCAGGTGGTCTGGTACACTCATCTCTTTCAGAATTTTCCACAGTTTGTTGTGATCCACACAGTCAAAGGCTTTGGCATAGTCAATAAAGCAGAAATAGATGTTTCTCTTGCTTTATCTATGATCCAGCAGATGTTGATATTTTGATTTCTGGTTCCTCTGCCTTTTCTAAAGCCAACTTGAACATTTGGAAGTTCATGGTATTGCTGAAGCCTGGCTTCCAGAATTTTGAGCATTACTTTACTAGCATGTGAGATGAGTGCAATTGTGTGGTAGTTTGAGCATTCTTTCGCATTGCCTTTCCTTGGGATTGGAAAGAAAACTTACCTTTTCCAGTCCTGTGGCCACTGCTGAGTTTTCCAAGTTTGCTGGCATATTGAGTGCAGCACTTTCATAGCATCATTTTTCAGGATTTGAAATAGCTCAACTGGAGTTCCATCACCTCCACTAGCTTTGCTTGTAGTAATGCTTTCTAAGGCCCACTTGACTTCACATTCCAGGATGTCTGGCTCTAGGTGAATGATCACACCATCATGATTATCTGAGTCATGAAGAACTTTTTGTACAGTTCTTCTGTGTATTCTTGCCACCTCTTCTTAATAAATTTTGCTTCTGTTAGGTCCATATCATTTCTGTCCTTTATCTAGTCCATCTTTGCAGGAAATGTTCCCTTGGTATCTCTAATTTTCTTGAAGAGATCTCTAGTCTTTCCCATTCTGTAGTTTTCCTCTATTTCTTTGCATTGATCACTGAGGAAAGCTTTCTTATTTCTCCTTGCTGTTCTTTGGAATTCTGCATTCAGATGCTTATATCTTTCCAGTTCTCCTTTGCTTTTCACTTCCCTTCTTGTGAAAGCTTTTGTAAGGCTTCCTCAAACAGCCATTTTGCTTTTTTGCATTTCTTTTCCATGGGGATGGTCTTGATCCCTGTCTCCTGTACAATGTCAGGAACCTCCATCCATAGTTCATCAGGCACTCTGTCTATCAGATCTAGTCCCTTAGATCTATTTCTCACTTCCACTGTATAATCATAAGGGATTTGATTTAGGTCATACCTGAATGGTCTAGTGTATTTTCCTACTTTCTTCAATTTGAGTTTGAATTTGACAATAAGGAGTTCATGATCTGAGCCATAGTCAGCCCCCAGTCTTGTTTTTGTTGACTGTATAGAGCTTCTCCATCTTTGGCTGCAAAGAATGTAATCAATCTGATTTTGGTGTTGACCATCTGGTGATGTCCATGTGTAGAGTCTTTTCTTGTGTTGTTGCAAGAGGCTGTTTGCTACAACTAGAGTGTTCTCTTGGCAAAACTCTATTAGCCTTTGCCTTGCTTCATTCTCTACTCCAAGGCCAAATTTGCCTGTTACTCCAGGTGTTTCTTGACTACCTACTTTCGCATTCCAGTCCCCTATAATGAAAAGGACATCTTTTGGGGGTGTTAGTTCTAAGAGGCCTTGTAGGTCTTCATAGAACCGTTCAACTTCAGCTTCTTCAGCATTACTGGTTGGGGCATAGCCGTGGATTACTGTGATATTGAATGATTTGCCATGAAAATAAACAGAGATCATTCTGTCGTTTCTGAGATTGCATCCAAGTACTGCATTTCAGATGCTTTTGTTGACCATGATGGCTACTCCATTTCTTCTAAGGGATTCCTGCCCACAGTAGTAGATATAATGGTCATCTGAGTTAAATTCACCCATTCCAGTCCATTTTAGTTCGCTGATTCCTAGAATGTCAGTGTTCACTCTTGCCATCTCCTGTTTGACCACTTCCAATTTGCCTTGATTCATGGACCTGACATTCCAGGTTCCTATGCAATATTGTTCTTTACAGCATTGGACCTTGCTTCTATCACCAGTCACATCCACAACTGGGTATTGTTTTTGCTTTGGCTCCATCCCTTTGTTCTTTCTGGAGTTATTTCTCCACTGATCTTCAGTAGCATATTAGGCACCTACTGACCTGGGGAGTTCCTCTTTCAGTATCATCATTTTGCCTTTTCATACTACTCATGGGGTTCTCGAGGCAGGAATGCAGAAGTGGTTTGCCATTCCTTTCTCCAGTGGACCAAGAGGAGGTGCCCCATGCCCGAGGTCAGGGGTGGCACCCAAGAGGAGCAACCCCACGTCCAAGGAGCAGCGGCTGTGCGGGTGCAGGAGGCCTGAGAGAAGCTATGCCACATTCAAGGTCAGGAGGGGCGGCTGTGAGGAGATACCCCTCGTACAAGGTTAGGAGCAGTGGGTACGCTTTGCTGAAGCAGCCATGAATAGATATCCCACATCCAAGGTAAGAGAAACCCAAGTAAGACAGTAGGTGTTGCGAGAGGGCATCAGAGGGCAGACACACTTAAACCACAATCATAGAAAACTAGCCAATCTGATCACACAGACCACAGCCTTGTCTAACTCAATGAAACTAAGTCATGCTGTGTGGGGCCACCCAAGACGGGAGGGTCAGGGTGGAGAGGTCTGACAGAACGTGATCCATAGTTCAGGCCCAGGTCAAATTGTTTGTTTTTTTTTCCATGAAAAGAGTTTACATAAACTACCCTTATCACAAGCTACTTTCATGTTTTTTATGCCATTACATTTAAATGAAATAGTAAAATGTAACTCAGGCTAAGGTGATTAATTATAATTTTACTACATTACATATACTGAAAGCATAGAAGTTATGTTAAAAAAGAATACAATTTTAAAGTTTACTCTTTTGTTTTCCATGGTGTTTACACATAGTATGATACCCCACAAAAGAGTGCACACTATTTGAAATTGAAGACTTACAATAATTAGATATTTTTTTCTTTATATGTATGGCAACAGCTGATTTCTTGATTTCTAAAATTTGACAAATAAAATGAAAATTTACCTGGAATGAATCCCTTTCCTAACCTCTCCTTGTTGATGCTTCATTTATTTAATTTCTTGATGACCTGATACTTTCATCACAAAAAGGAATAGATTCATGTAGGAAAAACAGAATTATGGAGTCAAGATGATGTATATTTCATCCAAATTGAAAACTGAAAATCATATATATCTATTGGCTTCCCTGGTAGCTCAACTGATAAAGAATCCGTCTGTAATGCAGGAGCCCCAGGTTTGATCTCTGGTTTGGGAAGATCCTCTGGAGAAGAAAAGGCAACCCACTCCAGTATTCCTGCCTGGAAAATCCCATGGACAGAGGAGCCTGGTGGGCTATAGCCAGTCCATTCGTCACAAAGAGTTGGACACAACTGAGTGCCTACACATACACAAACATACACACAAATAATTTATAACTTGCAATGTGTTACAGAGAAGGCAATGGCAACCCACTCCAGTACTCTTGCCTGGAAAATCCCATGGTTGGAGGAGCCTGGTAGGCTGCAGTCCATGGGGTCATGAAGAGCCGGACATGACTGAGAGACTTCCCTTTCACTTTTCACTTTCGTGCATTATAGAAGGAAACAGTAACCTACTCCAGTGTTCTTGCCTGGAGTATCCCAGGGACGGTGGAGACTGGTGGGCTGACTTCTATGGGGTTGCACAGAATCGGACACGACTGAAGTGACTTGGCAGCAGCAGCAATGGGTTAAAACTATTATCATAAAGAAAACAAAGATCTGTCTTCAGAGTAAATCCACTTAGCTTTAGAAGTTTCTCCTGGTTTACATCTATGTGTAACATCAAGAAATATGAGCTAAGGAAATACTGCATTTTGTGTAAATCAACAATAAGAGAATGTATGAGAAAAACAGTACTGAGCAAGAAACTTGGCTCTTACAAACCCTTCTTCTTTTTCAGTTGCTGAATTCTGGGGAATTTTAGTGATGGGCAGCTTAGGGCTTGGCTTGCCTCTCTTTGGTGAAACCCATGTTCCTGAGAATAAGTAAAGTTTATTTCCAGTTAGTCAGAAAAATATGTAGTTACCAACACCAGATTGAGTAACATGGAGTCCAAGAACCTTTTCACCTGGGTGATTTTAATTAGCAATATATAACCACACAAAGCACCTATTTTTACATAAAAAATTAACTGGACCACTCTTTAAGTAATTTCCAGTAAATGAAGCTATAATAATTTATGTTTTTATGGAAGTAGAAATACTTACACAGTTAACATCGTAACCTAAAACTGACTCGATAGCATATTTAAATAATTGTGTTCTAAACATTGGGAAATAGACTCTCCCAAAGAACTTCAGATTATTAGTTTAATTATAAATTTCATCCACTAAATGTAATTTGTAAAAAAAAAACTGCAAAGATCTTTCTCTTTTTCTAAAGCAACAGTAGTATGTTTTATATTATTCATTTTCCCATTTTCTGTTTTATTATTTGTAGGTATTTCACAAATATAGAGTACATTTTATGAGTTTATCACTTTCCATAATAATTTTTGTCTAGCTAAGTAGATTGTAAATTATTTAGGATTATGGAAAAGTTCAATTTTCTTTCCCCACAGAGTAACTTGCTTAGATTTTATATCACAAGAGATGTTTTTATTTATAGATGAGAAATAGGTCATAAAGGAAATGCACTTGGTTATTTTAGTAGTTTACTCAAGCTCAAGTTTTTCACAATCACTGAAATATATTAAAATAGTAATAATTTGTACCATTAATCATACCATTCATATTACAGTAAAAGTATTTTTCCCCCTACAGTAGAACTCTTCCTTCTTCTATAGATGAGGTATTATAAGTGAACTTTAACTGGAACTGTACTTGAAAAAGTCACATCATTCCACTATCAGCAAATACACAATCTGATTAGTTATGACACTAAGACCTTTCTGGTAATCTAAAGTATGATGTCTCATGCAAGTTATTGTTTAACAATCACATAGAAGGTTAAGTAGCAAAAAGAAGATGAGTGTTTCTGAACACCAGCAGTATATCATCAGCAATATTTCTGACAAATAAAAGTCATTAGTTTGCCAAAAATTTTAATGAAATCATGATTAATAAATGCATCTCAAAGGTCTGTATCAAAGTCAAGGCATTTGGGTGATAAATGTAAACATGCAGAACCTGCTCTGCCAAAAGCTGTGTGTTTCACTTATACAGCTCCACTGATTGATCTGTCCATTATTCTAATGCATAATTTATCACATCAAGGGAGACAATTCATTATATGCATAGTATAACCAGGGAGTTCCAAAAACTAAAACCTTTAGGAGACTTAACAGGGTGCCTAGGTACTCAAATTATTTTTTCATTATGAAGTGGAGACTTCAAAAAATTTACAAAAACATCATTTACTGAAACAAAACAAAATCTCAAATGTTTTAATTTACTTGTGAGCATTTGACACGTTCTTTCCTCAGGTAACATTTCTACCGCCCTCACTGTTTTCATTCCTTATGAGGGGTCCATCTATTGCTAAACTTAAATCAATAAGAAATGGGCTGGTGTTCCAATCCCTGTCAAGTAAGAATTTTCCAACTGTATTGCTTGAACCATAAACAGCAGTATGTACCATTGCTTCAAAGCTCATTGAATTAAATTATAGATTATGGCATTCCTCTCTCTTTAAAACATGAGATATGGAATAGTATAGCACATTGGGATTTCCAATCATTCATTCTTTGATGCAGTCATCCAAAAAACTCAAAGCTACTGTCATATTTTGATTTAATCTAGAACTCAATAAATGAATTAAAGAGATCCTATGAATATCTTATTAGGAAAAAATATATTCTTTTGTTGAAGATAAAAATTGTGGTGATGGATAGGATACTCCTTTGAGTTTTTGATATGTACTTGATTTTTAGAAAGCTAAGAATTTGAATATAACTTTCAGATAAACAAAGAAGGTAGCACTATAGAAATGCCTCTACATTTTAAAACATAAAGTCAGAACAGATGACTGAGCATAGTGATTAGCTGATAGTAGCAGTTTATGCCCCCAGAACTCACAACCACTTAACTGTACTTTCTTCCTTCCTTTCTTCCTTTCAGCAGAATAAAAAAAAAAAAAAAAAGCCAACATTTAAATTATGTGTGTGTGTGTAAGTTAGGGGAAATGCACTTAGAAATATCTAGTTCTTAATTACAACTTTAAAACTATATTTTAAAGTTAATCTATTTCAATTTGATATACAGAAACAATGAGCCCATTTAAAAGGATCAAATGTTTGACATGGTTTTTCTTAAGGATAATATAAAAATTAAGTAACTGAAATGGAATATATTTATTTGATAGCAACATCTAATTTAGTAAGGAAAACTGTCAGAAATGATAACAGAGACAACTTTGCACGTTTATATCCACAAGATTATATTTTCAATCTGAGTGGCAATATAATCAAAAGAACATAATGAACACTAAAGACCTCCATTTTCTACTCCTAAAACAGTTTTATATCCTGCTCCAAAAGCTGTCTGATCAAAACTGTCTTTCATTCAGCCTTCAGTAAATTTAGTGGATATTTTGGCTTAGGGAGATATAGAATCAAAGCATTTTGGAGGCTTCTAGAACTAATTTACAAATCCTAAGTCCTAAAATTTGAATTTTAGTTTGGGTAAGTAACTGCCATTATAACTGCATTACTTTACACTCCAAATAGTCCATTTAACATTATTTGGATAGGGATTATCAATGTGATAAGATAAAAGTCTAAATATTTCACATATTTTACTTTAATATATTCTATTTGCATCTATAAATGTTTATTTACCTTTTCAGTTCATATAATTAGTATCTCTTCTGCTCTTTGGCTCATTCACCTGTGCCCTCTTTCAGGCCCATATCACCAGAACACCTGCTTCTGAGAGGAGCTATTTGATCCCTCACAAATGTATTTGTTGGATGTGTCCCTAAATGATTTTATAAACCACTTCAGAGTGTGAGAGAAAAGGACTTGTCTCATCTATAGCTTTGTCCATAAAGTTATGGACTGGATGTTTGTGTCTCCCCCAAAATTCGTATGTTGGAAACCTAGCCCCAGTGTGATGATATTTGGAGGTGGTGCTTTTAGAAGATAATTAGATGATGAGGGTGGAACCCTCATGAATGGAATTAGTGTCTTTATAAGAGGAGACCAGAGAGGTAGCTTGCTTTCCGCCATGGGAAGACACAGAAGTAAGATGGTTGTTGGCAACCAGGAGGAGTTCTCACCAGACATTGAATCAGACTGCACCTTGATCTTGGAATTCCCAGCCTGCAGAATTGTGAAAAATAAATTTCTGTGTTGATAAGCCATCCAGTTTATGGTATTTTATTACAGCAGCATAGGCTAAGTAAATAATATCTGTTGAATTTCAAATAAGATAGTCAATTTGCTATCAATTTGCCTTTAAAGTATTTATTTATTTGTACTTATTAACACTGATCTTAATTTTTAAAATATATTTATTTGCCTGTTTTTAATCAACAGATGCTTTCAATTTGAATCAACCAAACTATTTAACTGATAAAATATTTCTGAAGGGATCAAAAATGTGTATGTCATAAAAGACTGTGAAGTAGAGTGTGAAAGTGCACAGAGGTGTCATATCCCTAGGTTAAAATCTCATCTTGCTCTGCACTGAGCAGCCCTGGGTAATGACGCACTCTCTCTAAACTCCAGTGTCCCATAAAATCAGAGGTTAATTTTACCATCTCATCTCTAAGATAACTTATGAAATGGCTGATGTGTAGGGAAAAAATAGCTAATTAAACCTTCAAGTAATATTTGAAGTAATGGGTCTGTATCCAAAATTCATAGAACATCTGTCTTTACTTTCCGAAAGAAGTATAATACAATTCTGAAAATAAATAGAACAAATCAAAGACTAGAAATAGTTCCTTCTCAATACTTACTGTGTTAACAATAACCAGAAAGCAAAGAGGACAGTTGATAAGAGAATATTATTGATTTTGCTCCCAAATTACGTTAGGTAGATTCTGTTCATCCACTCTTTTAAATGGATGTGAATATGAATTCCCAGAGGTATTTTTAATGAGATTTCAGGGAAAGGTTTCCATATCACTGCACTAACAGGATTTGGATGTAGTTGACAGCTGTGGCACATAAATTAAATAAAATTTTATTGATGTGTTAAAAAACATGCCATTTACACAAAATAAAGCAAACCTAACATTTATTTTACATGAAACAGAAAATAAGAAACATTTGGCCTGTACCAAATGTTAGTTTTGCTAGAAAAATACTTGTTTGTTTTATTTTGTTTTATTTTTGTACATATGCTTTGCAACAGCAACAAGCAAATGAAATAAATGTGAAATTTCAGTAATTATGAAATAGGAACTCATATACATCTCTAAAATAGATTACTTGGATGAGCAGTTTAAAGTTAAAGCAGAAAACTACACAGAATATGACAAGACCTGAGTACTAGTCCTCAGTCTGTTATTAACCATATTTCTTATGTGAATTGAATAGTTTCTTCTGTTGGGTTCCTTATTGTTAAAAATAAGGTTTTCAAAGGCGACTGCTAACTATAAAATTCTATAGTACCATCGTAATTTGAAACTGAACAAAATCGTACTGCCAACAAAAGATAATTTACATAGGAAATAGCTTAACACAGGGAGCATCTTGTTCACAAAATGTTCATATATTTGTTGCCATCTCCCATTTGCTTTTTAGCAATTTAGTCAAACATGATTCATGTGCTTATCTAAAATATTATGATCAGCACATTTTATAAAGCAAAATAAAACAACAACAGCAACACCCAGAAACATTCTTCAATGGATTGCTCATGAAAGCAAATCAGAAATCCGCATTTCTGACAGACCAATGGTATCATGTACTTCACACATTGAAAGAATCACTTTCATAAAATTAGCTCAGTAAGCTTTCAAATTGGTAAGGAAATGTCTTCAGTTAATCCCAGGAAGAGCACAAGGCTATAGGTCAACAGAATATGCATTTCCAAAAAATAATGGGGGGAGGGAGTCTTGATATTTGCCATTGTCATGCAATAAAACTAAAGGCTAGTTTTCAACACATCAAGAACTGAGGAAGAGATGGTGAAAGAGGCAAGCTTTGCCATGAAGTAGCACACATATGAATCAGTTAGAGAAGCAGAGGCTCTGTTGTTGATAGCTCTTATCATGCTCTTAGATTGCTCTGCAAAATACTACAGTTAATGGGCTTGGGAGGAATGATACACAGAGAATCAACTGTTTTACCCAAAATGCCAAGGGCTAGATATAGGTAGAGATGAGTGTAAAGAAATGTGGTTCACATGACTTCTTAATTACACATGACACATTTTTCCTGCCAAAGCAATGACATGGACAATTGTATATCTGCATATTTTACATTCAAATAAAACCAGTTCTGTCATCTGCAATGGTGGTTTTCTAAACACAAGTGGTACATCTTCTAAGTTGAAGATTAGAAAGATGATAAAATGATCACCATTCTTAATTGAAGAAATAAGAAAAGAGCAAGAAAGGGATAAAGGGAAATTTATACCCAACTGAATGCAGGGTTCCAGAGAACAGCAAAGAAAGATAAGAAAACTGTCTTAAATGAACCATCCAAAGAAATCAAGAAAAATAATAGAATGGGAAAGACTAGAGATCTCTTCAAGAAAACTGGAAATATCAAGGGAATATTTCATGCAGGATGGGAATGATAAAGTACAGAAATAACAAGGACCTAACAGAAACAGAAGAGATTAAGAAGAAGTGGCAAGAACATACAGAACTATACTAAAATAGTCTTGAAAACCCAAATAACCACAATGGTGTGGTCACTCACCTAGAGCCAGACATCCTAGAGTGTGAAGTTGTGGGCATT
Source organism: Budorcas taxicolor (assembly GCF_023091745.1). Taxonomy (NCBI): domain Eukaryota; kingdom Metazoa; phylum Chordata; class Mammalia; order Artiodactyla; family Bovidae; genus Budorcas; species Budorcas taxicolor. Next base: position 46,914,274 of record NC_068929.1, on the reverse strand, counting down.
ATAAAATTTTACTGTAAACAAAGCTAGTGGATGTGTCGAAATTCCAGCTGAACTTCTTAAAATCCTAAAGGATGATGTTGTGAAAGTGCTGCACACAATGTCAGCGATTTGAAAAACTCAGCAGTGAACACAGAACTAGAAAAGATCAGTTTTCATTCCAATCGCAAAGAAGGGCAATGCTAAAGAGTGTTCAAACTAAAATAAAATTGCACCCATTTCACATGCCAGCAAGGTTATACTCAAAATCTTTCTAGCTAGGCTTCAGCAATATGGTAACCAAGAATTTCCAAATGTAAAATCTGGGTTTAGAAAAGGCAGAGGAACTAGAGATCAAGTTGCCAACAACTGTGGGATCATAGAGACACAAGGAAATTCCATAAAACCATCTAATGCTGCTTCATTGACTATGCCAAAGCCTACGACTATGTGGATCACAACAAACTGTGGAAAATTCTTAAAGAAATGGGAATATCAGACCACTGTACCTGTTTCTTGAGAAATCTGTATGGAGGTTAAGTAGCAACAGTTAGCACTGTATGTGGAACTATGGACCAGTTCAAAATTGGGAAAGGAGTATGTCAAAGCTGTATATTGTCACCCTTATTTAACTTTTATACAGAGTACATCATTTGAAATGCTGGGCTGGATGAATCACAAGCTGGAATCAAGATTTCTGGGAGAAGTATCAACAGCCTCAGATAAGCAGATGACACTACTCTAATGACAGAAAATAAAGAAGAACTTAAAAGCCTCTTGATTAGGGTGAAAAAGAAGTGAGTGAAAAAAAAAAATGGTTTGCAACTCAACATTCAAAAAACTAAGATTATGGAATCAAGCCCCATCACTTCATGGCAAACAGTAGGAGAAAAAGTGGAAGTAGTGACAGATTTTCTTTTCTCGGGCACCAAAATCACTGTGGATGGTGGCTGAAGCCATGAAATTAAAAAATATTGGCTCCTTGGAAGGAAAACTAAGACAAATCCACATAGCAGAGTCATCACTTTGCTGACAAAGGTATATATATATAATCAGTGTTATAGTTTTCCGCTATGGATGTGAGAGTTGAACCATAAAGAAGGCTGACAGCCAAAGAATTGATGCTTTTGAATTGTGGTACTGGGGAAGACTCTTGAGAGTCTTTTGGACAGCAAGGGGATCAAACAAGTCAATCATTGGAAGGACAGATACTGAAGCTGAAACTCCAATAATTTGGCCACCTGATGCAAAGAGTTGACTCACTAAGAAAGGCCCTGGGTCTGGGAAAGATTGAAGACAAAGGAGAAGGGGGCAGCAGAGGATCAGATAGCATCACCGACTCAGTGGATATGAATTTGAGCAAACTTCCAGTGATAGTAAAGAGCAGGGAAACCTGGCATGTTTCCATGAGGTTGTAACGAAGTTGCAAAGAGTCGGATACCACTTGGCGACTGAACAGCAACAACAAATTCTTCATTGAACAGAGACAGGACAGCATTTACAATCTTTCATTTTAAATATATAGGTAATAATGTAGGTATAATTTTGAGCTGTATGCACTATCTCATGAGCGGATATTCTTTGATTTTAGGTCAAAAATTAATGACGGTTTGCTCAATGAGCCAAGGAACAAGCAAGATTATAGTTTTGATTTTATCTGTACTGAAAAATTGTTTACCAGTTATCCTAAGGATAAATTGTGGACAAAAATGGAAACACCAAATAGTAAAACAATGGATTAGTTATATGATAAAAGAATATAGCTACTCTTTAAAAGTAACACCATTGAAAAGTTCATTGAAATGATAAATATTCCTTTGCAGTTTCCTCCAATATGCCTTATTTGTCAATCATTGAGAAAAAGAAATTTAAATATGTGATAATTGCTACTACATCAATATTTTCAGAGTCATATTTAGAACTGGCACTGATAATCATAGCAAGTTAAGTTTAAGAACAACTGCAAGGAGATCCAACCAGTCCATTCTAAAGGAGATCAGTCCTGGGTGTTCTTTGGAAGAAATGATGCTAAAGCTGAAACTCCAGTACTTTGGCCACCTCATGCAAAGAGTTGACTCATTGCAAAAGACTCTGATGCTGGGAGGGATTAGGGGGCAGGAGGAGAAGGGGATGACAGAGGATGAGATGGCTGGATGGCATCACCGACTCGATGGATGTGAGTTTGAGTGAACTCCAGGAGTTGGTGATATTCAGGGAGGCCTGGCATGCTGCAATTCATGGGGTCACAGAGAGTCGGACACGACTGAGAGACTGAACCGAACTGAACTGAACTACCAAGTTCATTTATTACACAACTATCTGCCCATTACTTCCATATACTATATTTCATATGGGGAAGCATCACACTTGCAAGACAAATCTTGCCTACTGTAAAACACACACACACACACACACACACACACACACACACACACACACACACGGGAGAAGTTTCAAAAATGTAGCCACAACAGGGGCTATTACAATATTTATGTTGAAGATAAAGTGAGGAATGCCTACCAGAGCTCAAATTCACCTTTGGTATAGTATTGACCTTCTTTGACTGTATTTTGAGTATTACATCTTGTTGCTTTATAATTACAAAATTGTGACAAACAGTGATATTTTGTGATAAAAGGATTTGAAACTACATTAAGAACAGAAACTTATCTGTATGTACGTACTAGTTGGGGCTTCCCTGGTGGCTCAGATGGTAAAGAATCTGCCTGCAATGAAGGAGAACCAGGTTCGATCCCTGGGTTAGGCAGAGCCTCTAGAAAAGGGAATGGCAAACCACTCCAGTATTCTTGCCTGGTGAATCCCATGCTTAGAGGGGCCTTGTGGGCTACACCCCATGGGGTCGAAAAGAGTCAGGCACCACTGAGTGACTAACACTGTTTCACTAATTGGTAAAATGTGTCACAAATACATTGTTTCATTTATTCATCACCAAAATCATGCAAGGTAATAAAATAGGTTTTGGTCAGTTCCATTTCACAGATTAGGAAGCTAATGCATTATAGGATTATAATCCCCAAATCTAAAATCTGTATATAATTAGTACAGACAAGTATTTTTACCTGTGGTTTTCTCAATTCCTCTGCCACTCCTCCCACCCATGACAACATAAAATCATCTGGAATGTTCTGCATGTATGAAACATCATCAGATCTCTGAAGGCAAGGCCTAGGGACTAGGATTTACTTAATGTTATAGAGGTGATTGTTGGGTTTCACAGGTGGCTCAGATGGTAATGTGTCTGCCTGCAATGAGGGAGACTTGGGTTTGATCCCTGGGTCGGGAAGATCCCCTCCAGAAGGAAATTTTCCAGTATTCTTGCCTGGAGAATTCCACGGACAAAGGAACCTGATGGGTACAGTCAATGGGGTCGCAAAAAGACAGACACGACTGAGCAACTTCACTTCACTGCACTATAGAGGTGATTCTTAATAACATGGTTAAGACCACAGCTTTATCGTATTCTGATCTAAATTTACTTTCCTTTCTAGTCTCCCGCAAAGGCTTTAATAAACAACCCCTGAATATAAAATCAGCCCAACTAGAACAAACAGCCAGCCTTTGAAACAGGATAACATAATGGTTCACATCACAAATTTTAGACCCAGAAAGTCTGGATATGAATTATAGTATAGTAGAAAATATTTGCAAACCACATACTGGATAAAGGGTTAATCAAAATATATAAAGAACTCATACAGCTCTGTAACAAGAAAACAAACAATAAATTTCAAAAATGAGCTGAGGAACTGATAGATATTTTTCTTCCAAGAATACATCCAAATGGCCAAAAGGTACATGAAAAGATATCCAACATAAAGGCAATGCAAATCAAAACCACGACGAGTTATCATCTCACATCTGTCAGAATGGCTTTCATGAAGAAGACAACAGAGAGCAAATGCTGACAAGGAAGTTAAGAGAACTCTCACACACTGTTGGTGAGAATGTAAATTGGTGCAGCCACTATGGAAGAAAAAAAAATATATGGAGGTTTCTGAGTATGTCCAGACTGTATATTGTCATGCTTCTTATTTAACTTATACGAATAGTACATCATGAGAAATTTTGGGCTGGATGATGTACAAGCCAGAATCAAGATTGCACAGAGAAATATCAATAACCTCAGATATACAGGTGACACCATCCTTATGGGAGAAAGTGAAGAGGAACTAAAGAGCCTCTGCATGAAAGTGAAAGAAGAGAGTGGAGAGTGAAAAAGCTGGCTTAAAACTCAACATTTAGAAAAAGAAGCCATCTTGTCCCAATACTTCATGTCAAATAGATGGGAAAACAATGGAAACACTGAGATTTTATTTTCTTGGCCTCCAAAATCACTGCAGATGGTGACTGCAGCCATGAAATAATAAAAAAAAAAAAACACACACACACACACACACACAAAAACACTTGCTCTTTGGAAGAAAAGCTATGACCAACCTAGATAGCATATTAAAAAGCAGAGACATCACTTTGCCAATAAGATCTGTCTAGTCAAATCTATGGTTTTTCCAATAGTCATGTACAGATGTGAGAGTTGGACCATAAGGAAAACTGAGCACTGAAGAACTGATGCTTTTGAACTGTGGTGCTGAAAAGACTTTTGAGAGTTCCTTATACTGCAAGGAGATCCAACCTGTCCGTCCTAAAGGAGATCAGTCCTGGGTGTTCATTGGAAGGACTGATGCTGAAGGTACAATACTTTGGCCACCTGATGCAAAGAGCCAACTCACTAGAACAGACCCTGACGTTGGGAAAGATTTAAGGTGGGAGGAGAAAGGGATGACAGAGAATGACATGGTTGGATGGCATCACTGACTCAATGAACATGAGTTTGAGCAATTTCTGGGAGTTAGTGAAGGACAGTGAAGCCTGTTGTACTGCAGTCCGTGGGGTCGCAAAGAGTTGGAAATGACTGTGCAACTGAACAACAACAAAAAATTAAAAAAGGAACTACAATATGACCCAAACCCCACTTTAAGTACATCCTCCAAAGAAATGAAAATATGATATTGAAGAAATACATGTACTCCCATTTTTACTACAGCATTATTCTCAACAACCAAGATATGGAAACAATCCAAATGTTCATCAATGGGTGAATGTGTAAGAAAAATGGACTTTATATGTATATCTGAATGTTACTGAGCCACGAGAAGGGTGAATGTGTAAAAACGATGGACTTTATAGGTACATCAGAATATTACTGAGCCATGAGAAGAAAGGAAATACTATTATTTGGGACAACATGGGTGTATCTTATAGGCACTATGCTAAAAGAATAAGCCAAAGAGAGAAAGATAAATACTGAGAGGTATGTCTTACATATGGAAACTTAAAAAATAACCAAACTCACAGAAAAAATGGATTAGAAAAGTGGTTGTCAGGGACCAATAGGTAGAGGGAATAGGGAGATGTTGTTTAAAATGATACAAATTATTACCTATAAGATTAATAATTTCTGAAGATCTAATATATCACATGCATTAAATGGCTATAGTTCTTAACACTGTATTGTGTAATTGAAATTTGAGGAAAGAAAAACTTAAATGTTCTCACTGAATGTGTGTATACACACACACAAACACACACACACACAGATGTGCCCATGTGTAAGGTAATGGATGTGTTAACTAACTAAATTGTCACCCTGCTTATTTAACTTCTATGCAGAGTACATCATGAGAAACGCTGGGCTGGAAGAAGCACAAGCTGGAATCAAGATTGCCAGGAGAAATATCAATAACCTCAGATATGCAGATGACACCACCCTTATGGCAGAAAGTGAAGAGGAGCTAAAAAGCCTCCTGATGAAAGTGAAAGAGGAGAGTGAAAAAGTTGGCTTAAAGCTCAACATTCAGGAAACGAAGATCATGGCATCCGGTCCCATCACTTCATGGGAAATAAATGGGGAAACAGTAGAAATAGTGTCAGACTTTATTTTGGGGGGCTCCACAATCACTGCAGATGGTGACTACAGCCATGAAATTAAAAGACGCTTACTCCTTGGAAGAAAAGTTATTACCAACTTAGATGGTATATTCAAAAGCAGAGACATTACTTTGCCGACTAAGGTCCGTCTAGTCAAGGCTATGGCTTTTCCTGTGGTCATGTATGGATGTGAGAGTTGGACTGTGAAGAAGGCTGAGAGCTGAAGAATTGATGCTTTTGAACTGAGGTGTTGGAGAAGACTCTTGAGAGTCCCTTGGACTGCAAGGAGATCCAACCAGTCCATTCTGAAGGAGATCAACCCTGGGATTTCTTTGCAAGGAATGATGTTAAAGCTGAAGCTCCAGTACTTTGGCCACCTCGTGCGAAGATTTGACTCATTGGAAAAGACTGATGCTGGGGGGGATTGGAGGCAGGAGGAGAAGGGGACAACAGAGAATGAGATGGCTGGATGGCATCATGGACTCGATGGACGTGAATCTGAGTGAACTCTGGGAGATGGTGATGGACAGGGAGGCCTGGTGTGCTGTGATTCATGGGGTCGCAAAGAGTCGGACTTGACTGAGCAATTGAACTGAACTGAACTGAACTGAGGTGTCTTTTCATATGCATATCTATACCAAACCATCATCATATATACTTAAAAAGCCTTCAATTATACTACCTCACCTATGCCTCAGTAATGACAAAAAATAATATTTAGAAAACTAGCAAATAAACAAACAAAACACGAGACAATAGATGGAGTTAATATCATCAGAACTCCTTATAAAACACTCAGAATCTGGTTTCTCTTTACACTTTAAAACTGCATTAACCAGCACAATTGTAAATCCTCTTTATTGCTTATTAGACTTTTTACTTAGAAAATTGTCCAGATATTTTAAGTAGTCACCATTTAGGATAAAATTAGTTTTAGAACCAAAGCAAAATTAGTTCTGTTCAATCAGAGAAATATCCTTAGGCTTCTGAAAAAGAGTGCAATAAAACTTCCTGAATTTAAAATTACATATAATTTTAAAATTAAGAAATGGGATAAGCGATCTATTACATACTGTCAGTAGGAGGATACATGAATTAATAAATGATATTGAGTAACACCAAATGGACTCTACACAACATACAAATGTATTTGTATACCCATGTATGTGATTGAAAGAATAGCAAGAAATTAGGAGCACAAATCTTAGGATTTAGTAGTCATCTAACAGGACTTCCAGAAACAAGGAAATGAAAAAATATAGTGGCAATATTTGAAAAGGACATTGCTTAGAAATTTCCAGAATTATAGAAAAGCACCAGTTTTCATATTTGAAACAAGCTCTACTGTGAGCAGAAAAAATAAAAAGCTATTTTGCCTACAGAAATCCTAATGAAACTTGATAAAACAAAGAATAAAGAACATAATTCTTACCAATGTATAGCTTTTTTTTTTTTTCTAAATAAACAGAGCATCATTAAGGGATAATTGAAAAGCATATAGTCACACAATGGCAGAAAAACAAAAATAGCAAAACATAAAGTATAAAAACAAAATGATAGTTCAGTTCAGTTCAGTCACTCAGTCATGTCCAGCTGTTTGTGACCCCAAGAACTGCAGCACATCAGGCCTTCCCTTCCATCAGCAACTCCCGGAGTTACTCAGACTCATGTCCATTGAGTCAGTGATGCCATCAGAACCATCTCATCCTCTGTCGTCCCCGCCTCCTCCTGCCTTCAATCTTTCCCAGCATCAGGGTCTTTTGCAATGAGTCAGTTCTTCACATCAGGTGGCCAAAGTATTGGAGTCTCAGCTTCAGCATCAGTCCTTCCAATAAATATTCAGGACTGATACCCTTTAGGATGGACTGGTGGGATCTCCTTGCAGTCCAAGGCACTCTCAAGAGTATTCTCAACACCACAGTTCAAAATAATCAATTCTTCAGTGCCAAGTTTCTTTATAGTCCAATTCTCACATCCATACATGACTACTGACAAAAACATACCTTTGACTAGACAGACCTTTGTTGGCAAAGTAATGTCTTTTCTTTTTAATATGCTGATTAGGTTTGTCATAACTTTTCTTAAAAGGAGCAAGCGTCTTTTAATTTCATGGCTGCAGTCACCATCTGCAGTCAGTGATTTTGGAGCCCCAAAATATGAAGTCTGTCACTGTTTTCATTCTTTCCCCATCTACATGCCATGAAGTGATGGAACCTGAACTGGACATGAACAACAGACTAGTTCCAAATAGGAAAATGAGTAACCAAGGCTGTATATTGTCACCCTACTTATTTAACTTCTATGCAGAGTACATCATGAGAAACGTTGGGGTGAATGAAGCACAAGCTGGAAACCAGATTGCCAGGAGAAATATCAGTAACCTCAGATATGAAGATGACACCACCCTTATGGCAGAAAGTGAAAAAGACCTAAAGCGCCTCTTGATGAAAGTGAAAGAGGAGAGTGAAAAAGTAGGCTTAAAGCTCAACATTCAGAAAACTAAGATCATGGTATGCGATCCCATCAATTCATGGCAAACAGATGGGGAAACAGTGGAAACAGTGGCTGACTTTATTTTTTGGGGCTTCAAAATAACTTCAGATGGTTACTGCAGCCATGAAATTAAAAGATGCTTACTCCTTGGAAGAAAACTTATGACCAACGTAGACAGCATGTTAAAAAGCAGAGACATTACTTTGCCAAAAAGGTCCATCTAGTCAAGGCTATGGTTTTTCTAGTAGTCATGTATGGATGCATGATTTGGACTATAAAGAAAGCTGAGCACTGAAGAATTGCTGCTTTTGAACTGTGGTGTTGGAGAAGGCTCTTGAGAGTCCCTTGGACTGCAAGCAGATCCAACCAGTTCATCCTAAAGGAAATCAGTCCTGAATGTTCATTGGAAGGACAGATGTTGAAGCTGAAATTCCAATACTTTGGCCACCTGATGAGAAGAGCTGATTCATTTGAAAAGACCCTGATGCTGGGAAGATTGAAGGCAAGAGGAGAAGGCGACAACAGAGGATGAGATGGTTGGATGGCATCACCAACTCAATGGACATGAGTCTGAGTAATCTCCAGGAGTTGTTGATGGAAGGGGAGGCCTGGCATGCTGCAGTGCATGGGGTTGCCAAGAGTCAGACATGACTGAATGACTGAACTGAACAGAACTGAACTGATGGAACCTGATGCCATGATCTTTGTTTTCTTAATGTTGATTTTTAAGCTAACTTTTTCACTCTCCTCTTTCACTTTCATCAATAGGCTCTTTAGGTCTTCTTCACTTTCTGCCATATGGGTGGTATCATCTGCATTTCTGAGGTTGTTGATATTTCTCCCAGCAATCTTGATTCCAGCTTGTACTTCATTCAGTCCAGCATTTCTCATGAGGTACTCTGCATAAAAGTTAAAAAAGCAGTGTGACAATATACAGCCTTGACATACTCCTATTCCTATTTGGAACGAGTCTGCCATTCCATGTCCGGTTCTAACTGTTGCTTCTTGACCTGCATACAGATTTCTCAAGAGGCATGTCAGGTGGACTGGTATTTCCATCTCTTTCAGAATTTTCCACAGTTTATTGTGACCCACACTGTCAAAAGCTTTGACATAGCCAATAAAGCAGAGAAAGATGTTTCTCTGGAACTCTCTTGCTGTTTCAATGATCCAGCAGATATTGGCAATTTGATTTCAGGTTCCTCTGCCTTTTCTAAAACCAGCTTGTACATCTGGGAGTTCACAGTTCATGTATTGCTGAAGCCTGGCTTGGAGAATTTTGAGCTTCCTAAGGACCACTTATGGAGAAGGCAATGGCACCCCACTCCAGTACTCTTGCCTGGAAAATCCCATGGATGGAGGAGCCTGGTAGGCTGCAGTCCATGGGGTCATTAAGAGTCGGACATGACTGAGCGACTTCACTTTCACTTTCATGCATTGGAGAAGGAAATGGCAACCCACTCCAGTGTTCTTGCCTGGAGAATTCCAGGGATGGGGGAGCCTGGTGGGCTGCTCTCTGTGGGGTCGCACAGAGTCAGACATGACTGAAGCGACTTAGCAGCAGCAGCAGCAGCAAGGACCACTTAACTTCGCATTCCAGATCTAAGTGAGTGATCACACCATTGTGATTATCTGGGTCATGAAGATCTTGTATGTACAGTTCTTCTGGGTAGTCTTGCCACCTCTTCTTAATATCTTCTGCTCTGTTAGGTCCATACCATTTCTGTCCTTTACTGTGCCCATCTTCGCATTATATGTTCCCTTGGACTGTGTGAATCACAATAAACTGAACTGAACTTGTATCTCTAATTTTCTTGAAGAGATTTCTAGTCTTTCCCATTCTATTGTTTTCCTCTATTTCTTTACGTTGATCACTGAGGAACAGTTTCTTATCTCTCCTTCCTATTCTTTGGAACTCTGCATTAAGATGGGTATATCTTGCCTTTTCTCCTTTCCCTTTAGCTTCTCTTCTTTTCACAGCTATTTATAAGGCCTCTTCAGACAGCCATTTTTCCTTTTTGCATTTCTTTTTCTTGGGGATAGTCTTGATCCCTGTCTCCTATACAATGTCATGAACCTCCATCCACAGTTCTTCAGGCACTCTGTCTGTCAGATCTAATCCCTTGAATTTGTTTCTCACTTCCACTGTATAATCATAAGGGATTTGATTTAGGTCATACCTGAATGGTCTAGAGGTTTCCCCTACTTTCTTCAATTTAATTCTGAATTTGTCAATAAGGAATTCATGATCTGAGCCATAGTCAGCTTCTGGTCTTCTTTTTGCTGACTATACAGAGCTTCTCCATCTTTGGCTGCAAAGAATATAATCAATCTGATTTTGGTGCTGACCATCTGGTGATATCTGTTTGTAGAGTCTTCTGTTGTTTTGTTGGAAGAGGGTGCTAAACACACTTGCTATGACCAGTGTGTTCTCTTAGCAAAACTCTATTAGTCTTTGTCCTGCTTCATTCTGTACTCCAAGGCTAAATTTGCCTGTTACTCCAAGTATTTCTTGACTTCCTACTGTTGCATTCTAGTCCCCTATAATGAAAAGGACATATATATATATATATATTTTGGTGGTAGTTCTGGAAGGTCTTGTTAGTCCAGCATTTTATGCCTAGATATCGACCTTTCACAACCAGAGGTAAAATGCTATGAAGATTATAAAATGAAACCTTAGAATAGCTGATATCTCACTGAAAGAATTCTTATGGAAATTTACTCCAGCTAGAAAAAAACAAAATTCAGAGGAAAAGCACATGAAACAATTTAAAAAATAATAAATATGCAGGAACATTTATTAAATGAACTATTTCTAGAAAACAGAAAAGCTTAACTAAAAATATATACTTCCAACTATGGTATTCCTCTTTAGCTACATAGAGAATATGATAATGCTAACAATGTATATACAGTATGTAGTATAAATGCTGATGAGAAAGAAAAAATATTTAGATAATTAAGGCATTTACAAGGGTAGAGAAGCCAAGGTACAAATATACTATATGTTTCACTAATGGCAATAAGAATAGTGAACAATGCATTTGGTAACTATTATAGTTAAATCTACAATGCTTAGCAAAAGAAAGACATATTGGAACTTCCCTGGTGGTCCATTGGTTAAGAATCTGCCTGCCAATGCAGGAGACACGGGTTGTATCCCTAGTTTGGAAAGACTGGATATGCCCCGGGACAACTAAGCCCATGAGCTGCCACTATTGAGCCCATGAGCCGTAACAACTACTGCAACAAAAGAAGTCACTGCTTAGAAGCCTATATACCACAAGAGAAAGCCCACGCACAGCAATGAAGACCCAACACAACCAAAAATAAATAAAATTACACATTTTCTAAAAATGCAATACTTAAAAAAGAAGACATACTGATATTAGTAATACTAATATTTGTATAAGAGCCACTTAATTAAAACACCATTATTTTTCAATCCTTTTTTTCCTTTTATTTTTCAACATAATTTAATGTCAGCCTATTTTTGTGTCCTATATTTCTAGTCCAACACACCTTGCAGGGACAAAATACAATTTTTGTCAAAAGCAGCTTTTTTTTTTTTTGAAATGTGATGAGGAAATATAACTCTTCTATACATTAAGGAAATGTGATGGTAAAACAAACATAATTTGTTATTTTAAGCATTTCTTTTCAAATGGAAGACTTTCAGCTTTAGAAAGTATTTGTTTTACTCTTAGGGGGTTGTGCACCCTGTGGAGAATAAATGCATAGAAAATGTAACCTTTCTTGGGCCTCCATTTTAATCACACACTTGCCTAATCTTCATTTTATTCCTTGGAGGCACTAGTCATCCTTCAAGAATGCCTTATTGTAATTAAAATAATACACTGGATTTAAGGTGTTGATTTTGCAGATATTTTTGTTGGAAGTGTTGTACTCAAGAATAATGTAAGTGGAGTACATTACAATATTCATCTTATGAACTCAGTAATAAACAGAAGTCACAGAATTGCAATCTACAGGTTTTGTAGACATCTCACACCTCTGTGATTGCTTTATTAAAGGTATTACATCTATGTGTGTATGTGTGTATATATATATACATATGATTTCCAAGGCTTTTGATCATTCATATAAAACTTGATAGATCTCCCACTAAAGAAATGAATTAAAAATTATTGTCCTGAGGAAAGCAGAGCAGGGAAAACTGTGCATTATTCAACTATCAAAATATCTAGGGACAAAATTACTGAAGGTCTGACATGCTAGAGTACACCATGTTACTCATATTGTTAGGGGAAGCACACTGACTGAAACCGCCCACCCTGACCAGGCACCATAGTAGCCATTTGCATGAGCTGTTTCATGACATGAGGTCCTGGTAAGGAACATGGAACTAATAAGCCACCACCAACTGGAAGAGTTCTGGAAAGATCAAAAGGAGACATCACATGTCTGACCACCTCACAGGATCCTTGCTGGCATCCATCTTGGCTGAACAAGGCATGCGCTACCAGGAAGAACTCTGAGTCAGAATGATCAGTTAAATATCATCAACCCAGAAATTAATCCCATCACCATAAAACCAGAGACTGTGAGCAATGTGGCAGAGCAATTCTCCTGGGTTCCCTTACCCTACTGCTCTCCGCCCAGGCACCCTTTCCCAATAACATCCCTTTCTTTGTCAGCACATGTGTCTCCTTGGACAATTCATTTCCGAGAATTAGGCAAGAGCCCAGTTTTGGGCCCTGGAAGGGGTCCCCGTTTCTGCAACAATAGCAGCTTTTTTTCAAGTATAATATATAAAAACATTTGACCTCTATACTTAGCCTCAGTATTTCTACATGTAGTTGGGTTACACATGGGTTCTACATGTATCCAGGCTTCCAAAGGTAAAATGGTGGGAGCAACTAGCTGACTTAGCATCACCTCAATTAATCCCTATAAGGCATCACACTGTGTGAGTCCAGTGCTTAACCTCACTTACAGGAAGGATTTAGAAAGCAGGTAGTTTGTGTGTGTGTCTGTGTGTGTGTGTGTGTGTGTGTGTGTGTGTGTTTTGGAAGAAAGGAGGACAAGAGGAGGAAGGATGGAAAAAAGAGAGGGAGAGAGAGGGAAAATGTGAGCTTGAGAGAGAAAACAAGAAAGAGCAAGGGAGATGCCATTTGTTGGAATATTATTGTAGTGTTCACTTCAGGTCCTGTTTGAAGAATTTCTCCAAGTGCAGATATTTGTTTCCAAACTCTGTGAGCTCAAGTTTCCCAAATCACTGACCCTTAGGAAAATTCCTCTGGGGCTCAGGAAATCTCACAGAACTCATTTATCACATTGTACTTTTACTTATTTCTGGGTGTATTATTAGTTTCCTGTTGCCACTGTAAAAAATCATCACAAACTGGGTGCCCTAAAAGAGCACACATTTATTCTCTTAGAGTTCTAGAGATCAGAAGTTTGGAGTCAGTAACACTGAGCTAAAGTCATGGTGTAGGCAGGGCTGGTGTTCTCTGGAATCTAGGGGAATCTTCTTGTCATCTTTAGCTTTGAGTAGCCTCCAGTATTCTTTGACATATGGTCACTTTCTCTGAATATGAATCCAGTTTGTCTTTCCATCATCACATTGCCTTCTCTTTTCCAGTGTCTCTGATCTCCTACCTTCCTCTTAGAAGGACTTATTTGATTAACATCATACTCTCCTGGTTAACCCAGAATAACCCACCCTCTATCCCCATCTCAAGATCCTTAACCACATTTGCAAAGTCTCTGTTGTCATATAAGTTAACATACTGGGATATGGACTTTTGGGAGGCCATTATTCAGCATACTATAGTGTATAAAACCATCAGGTTAAGAAAAGTAGGTTTTTCATCCTGGTACTCAAGAGATTTATGATAATACAAGAGCTTATTCTGAACTCAGAATGCAATAAAAAGACACCAACATTAAGACATATGTTTTGTACTTTATAGTAGTGACAAAAATCTTTCATATCGATCACTGAATTTAACTTTCACATTGCACTTATATGAGATGTATTGTTTCACATTTTGCAAATGTATATGCAGTCAGAGAAGTTAATGACTTGACCAAACAAGCCTAATTTTTATGTCACCAAATTGATTGGTATCAGCTTTAACATGTAAAGAGCTTGGAGTTGTGTGTCTTGCCCTTGTGTTAAGAAAAAACTCTGGAAAAACTGAAAATCAATGACTTTTCTTGGGTCCATCAGAGAAATAAAGTCAGAGAATAATATGTTGTCCTGAGATTTAGAGAACAGGTGCCTCCAGAGTAATAAAGCAACCTAGAGCTGCTTACCTGGGGGAAAAGGCACTACAGCCATAAACTGGTAGGAACACTTAAATGATAATTTTGTTGAATTGAGGGAAGATAAGTGTGGACTAGCATGCAGGTGAGAAAGTGAATGGAGGAGAGCTTTACAAGGGCCCACAGCTTCATGTATCTTCCCTTCAGGAACCTCACCAGATTCTCATGGTGAAGAGTGAAAAAGATTCCTTCGCAGCTATGGTAAGGAGAGTCGAGTATCACTGTGAAATATTCCCAGGGCATTCTCCATAACAAAGGTTTATTCTTTAGCAGAAGAAACTTTGTTAGTACATTATGGTAGCTAGGAGAAGGGGAGTTTTATACCAGTCTATTATCGTCTAGCCTTTCTGTCTCACCTAACAGGAAAAGCAAAATAGTCAACAGTAGTGAGCTTCAAGTAAACAGAATGAGAATATTTCAGTCAGGGAAAGGAAAAAAGAACCAGCAACAAAAGGCCATGTCACTGTACAAACACTTATGAGGGTCACAGTCCTAAACTACAGGTCCGTGAAAAGATGGCAATTTATTCAAAAGACGATAAAAGTCTGTCATCCACTCACATTTTACCCACACCAGGAAAATTTCAAAGCTGTAGCAGAAATTACAGATACATACTCTTTCTGAGTAGGAATGTCAGAGAAATTCAGACACAAAAGTTACAAGTACATAACATGCATCAAAAATAGCAAGTATAAGCAGAGGTATACATCCTAAGAAAGAATGAAAAGACATGATAGAAATAGAAAGCAAAGCAACAGAAATGAAGAATGCCTTTCATGAGATCATTAGTATATTCCATACAAATTAGTAAACTAATACATAAACCTGAAGTTAGGTCAGTAGATACGTCTCAAACTGAAGGACAAAGAAAAAAATACATAAATAAGTGGAATAGTAAACCTGAGAACTGTGACAATGTCAAAAGATGTAACATTCACAGCTGGGCTTTCAGATGAAGAAAGACCAGAGAAAAAGAAGAAATGGCATGGAGAAGAAGGGAGTAGTGCCAGAGAAGAAATACATAAAGGTAAAATAAATCCTTTATTTTTCATATTCTTAATTGATCTAAAAAGTAAGTGTTTAGAGAAATAATAGTAATAATGTTTTGAGTAAGTATGTCACACAAGTAAGAGAAATGAATGACAGTATTGTCATAAGGGAGAGGAGAGAGGGCTTGGGAATTCCCAGTTCTAAGTTACCTGCACTATACACAAAGCAGTACAGTGCATTTGAAGGTGATCATTGACTTACCAGATGGCTCAGTAGTAAAGAATCCACCTGCCAATGCAGGAGATGCCGGTGACAAGGGTTCAATCCCTGGGTTGGGAAGATTCACTGGTGGAGGAAATGGCACCCACTCTAGTATTCTTACTTGGAAAATTCCGTGGACAGGGAAGCCAAATGGGCCATAGTCCATGTGGTCTCAAAGAGTCGGATATGACTGAGCACTGCATTGTTCTGTACTATGTGAGATATTAACCTAAATGCATCAATAAGCAGTGGCTTCCCTGGTGGTTCAGTGGTAAAGAATCCACCTGCCAAGCAGGAGATATGGGTTCAACCTTTGGGTCAGGAAGATCCCTTCGAGAAGGAAATGGCAACTCACTCCAATGTTCTTGCCTAGGAAATCCCATCGACAGCAGAACCTGGTGGGCTACAGTCCATGGGGTCACTAAGGAGTCAGACACGACTTAGCGACTCAACAATACAGCCACAAAATATCAATATGCACTTTATATGTGAATGTTCTAACTACACCACTAACAGATATTTTTCAGAGGAGATAAAAACTACCTAAATATACTCTGTGTAAAACCACTTAAAATATAAAGAATCTGCTAAGTTAAAAGAAAAAAAAGTACAGAAAAAATATACCATACTAACAATAATCAAAAGAAAGCTGGCACAGCTATACTAACCTCAAACAAATTCAACTTCAGAACAAGGACTAATATTAAGTTTAAGAAGAGTATTATATAAAGGGGCCAATTTGCCAAGATAATATTATAGCCCTAAATGGCTATGCCTGTGACAAAAGGGCTTCAAAATATATCAAGCTAAAGTTAACAAATTTAAAGGAATAATAGACAACTGCATTATACAATAGCTGGGGAATTCAATACCCTTTTTTCACCAATTGGTTGAGCATGAGTTAAATAATAAGGATATAAACAAACTGAAAGCACTATCAACCAACCTGATCTAATTGACATTTATAGAATATAATACACAAATGACAGCATAATACATGTATCTTATTCCTCTATCTCACATGGAATGTTTATAAGACAAGACAATATTCTTGGCCATAAAAACCCTTAACAAGTAATCACACAAATCAAGTGCTCAAGTAACAGTGGAATTAAACTAGAAATCACTATCTGAAAGACATCTGAAAATCCCCAAATATCTGCAGATTAAGACACACTTTTAAATAAATACATGCATTAGAAAGGAAAAAAATATAAAAATAACTTAAGCTCTGCACTAGAAATCTTGAGAAAGAAGAGCAAATTAAGTCTAAAACCAGACTTAAAAGGAAATAATAAAATTAGAGCAGAACTCAACAAAACTGAGGAAAAAAACAGAGAAATATAAGAAACAAAAATCTTTTTTTAGCTAAACATTAATAAAACTGATAAATCTTTAGACAGACTAACCAAGAAAAAAAAAAGATAACATACAAATTACAAATATAAGAAATGAAAAATGGTTTATCACTACTAATACATGGACATTAAAATGTTAAGAAGGAAAAATGATGATTAAATGTAAATACAATTGAAAATTTAGATGTAATGGGCCAATGTCACAATAACCAAAATTCACATCAGGAGAGACAGATAACATTAACCTGTACAAAACTTTATCAATACTTGTAAATCTTCCAAATAGAAAGCACCAAACTTAGATGATTTCACTAACTAACTCTACTAAATATTTAAGAAGAAAATTTTTATTTGCCAAAATCTCAAGAAAATAAAAGCAAGAGAATCAGTCCTTATACATGCTGTGATGCAAGCATAATCCCAAAACAAAATTGATTCAAATATTCCAAGAAAGAATAGTATAGACCAAACTCTTTCAGAAAATTCACACAAAATGCTCAATAAAGCTAACAAAATATAAAAGGAATTATTCACCAAGACCAGGTGGGATTTATTCTAAGCATATAAGGCTGTTTCAGCATTCAAACTCTACAAATTTAACCTACTATATCCACAAGTTAAAGGGAAAAAATTTACATAACCATATTCATTAATAGAGAAAGTATTTGAAAAAGCCTATACAATTCATGATAAATAATTTCACAAATGTTCCAATCAAGGAACATTCTAAAAATTACCTCATCAGTAGTCTTCAAAATTGTCCTGGTCATCAATATAAGGGAAGTCTGAAACATAACAAAAAACACAAAGTAGTTTTCTGGATGGGATCCTGAAACAGGAAAATGACATTAAACAACCTAAGGAAATCTGAATAAAGTAGCTTCTTTAGTTAATAAGTATGATGTATCAGTACTGCTTCATTAATTGTGACAAACATACTATGTATATATGTATGAATTGATAGTTGGAGACAATGGGTGTGGGATGTATGAACACTCCATTCTTTTGCAACCTTTCTATAAATCTAGAACTCTTCTCAATTTCAGAAAGGTTTATTTCAAAACAACAAAAATTAGACTGAGTAAACTAACATATTTTCTTCAAATATTGATCCCTTTAAAAAGAATATGTAAGCATTTCCACAAATACAAATTGGGCTATTGTTGAGGGTCATTAACTAATTTGAAGAAATAAGAAGAAAGTATGTATAATGCTGTAGAAGATAGTAATATTGCAACTTACAAAGAAAATTTCTGATTCATTGTCAGAACTCTTTAAAGACAGCTTTCAATTAGGCCTTTAAAATGTTTGTACTTAAAATTGTTTTAAATTGTAAATTTGTCCTCTTCCACCAACTTTTTTTCTAATCTAAAAATACCTAGATTCTCTCATTTGAATTTTAAAGTATTCTCAGATCTTCAGGGAGTGTTAAAACCATGTCTTTATTTCAAACATGTTTTAGTATAGTAAAAGACCGCATGTGTGTGTGCGTGCACACTCACATGTGCATTTTGGCAATTTATGTATTTTGTCAACAGATTCTATGAATTACTCATTTTGAAATGTCTCAACTCATAGAACAATAAAGAAGTGATTTATATGACTGCTTCTTTCAAGGTAGAGTAAGTATATTATTTCCACATGTACCATGAGAAAAAATAGTTGAACTGGGGGTTAATTATTCAGTCCTTTGGATTTGCTCCATTTAACCCAATATCTTTCACAGGCTAAATTTTGTGGAGTGTGTGTGCACACGTGTTTGTGTGTAAGCACACAGAAAGGTATGTACACTTTCGGGTCATTAGTCTGACTTTTAATTTTTCCCCTTTGATATAATGTTAAGTAAAAAACATTAACGTGAAACAAACAGAAATGCATAAAGAGAGTATTGATTGGTTCTATTTTTTGAAAGGAAGACATATGCCAGCTTATTTGAAAATTACCAGTATCACTACCCCACCCAAGAGAGGAAATTGATATCGTGGTTTTTCTTGTTTTCCAACACTGCTTCTTAAGAAGGGGGAAAATGAAGATCGATGCTATTATTAAAGGCTTCCCTGGTGGCTAACCAGCAAAGAATCTGTCTGCAATGTAGGAGATGCAGGAGAAGATGGTTTGATCCCTCTGTCAGGAAGATCCCCTTGAGGAAGGTATGGCAACCCACTCCACTATTCTTGCCAGGAGAATCCCACGGATAGAGAAGCCTGGCAGGCTACAGTCCATGGGGTCACAGAGTCCCACACGACTGAAGCTACTGAGTAGGCAGGCACGTTATTATTAAAAGGTACATATAACTATTTTATGACTTAATCCTTTCCATATAAACCACTAACAACTGTTGTCTAAGCTCATTTTAATATATTCTCAGTTGATTATACAATCAACTACATTCAAAAAAAAGAAAATTTATTTTCGAGCATTTTAAAATAGGAACTCTCCCAAATACTGAATGGATTACCATTATCTTCATCTCTCACCCTGTATCTACACTTCCAGGCTGTATTGAAAAGGGAAGAAGTAAAGGAAAGAAAAAAGAAAAAGGGAGGAAGAGAGGGACAGAAAGAAGGAGGAAGGGAGAGAGGAAAGCAGGAAGGAAGGAAATGGAAAAATCTCAACTTCGTGTTGATGCCAAGAGCAATTCATCCACATAACTATCCTCAGAATGTTTTCCAAAAATGCTCATATCTATAAAAAGGTTAAAGAGGGAAATTAGTGATATGAAATGTTATAAATTCTAAAAATGTTCTGATTGTTTTTAAGAATGGGTTCTGTATATGATAAATCATATTCTTGGTTAAAGTTCATTTTTAAAATACTGCTCTTCAAAAATAATATTTAAAATACAAATTATCTATAGTCTTGTTAAAGTTCCAAGGACATTATATAATAATATTTCTTCTAAAATTTCTAATTTTAAATTAGATTTTTATTACTATAAGAAGTAGTCTTGCATATTTCCTAATGTATATATCCATGCTGTGTACATGCTCTGTTGCTGCAGTTGTGTCTGACTCTTTGTGACCCTATGGACTGTAGCCTGCCAGGCTCCTCTGTCTATGGGATTTTCCAGGCAAAAATACTAGAGTGGGTGTCATGCCCTCCTCCAGGGGATCATCCTGACCCAGGGATCGAACCTGCATCTCTTGGGTCTCTTGCAATGGCAAGTGGGTTCTTTATCACTAGTGCTACCTGAGAAGCCCGTATATATCCATTTTATTATCAAATAAAATAGCCTATACTTTATTTTATAAAATATCAAGCATATAGGCTTCCCATGTGGCCCTAGTGGTGAAGAATTTGCCCGCAATGCAGGAGACACAAGAGATGCCACTTCTATCCCTGGGTTTGGAAAGATCCCCTGGAGGAGGGCGTGGCAACCCAATCCAATATTCTTGTCTGGTGAATCCCAGGGACTCAGGAGCCTGGAGGGCTATAGTCCAAAGTGTAGCAAAAAGTTGGACATAACCAAGCAACTAAGCACTAGCAAGCAAGTATATATATATAACAAAAATGTGGCTTATTTTAAAATGATAAACTGCCTAACATATTTTTTAGAAAATAAATTTTTGAAAGTTAACATGTAATAACTCATATGTTTATTTTTTCATAAAGCGTATGAAGAAATTACCTTTGAAGTACTTTAAAGTTTTTTTTAAATTCTTTTTAAAATGTATCTGGGTTACTCTTGATTCTTTTCTATTGAAAAGCAAAGTTACAAAGACAGATTATAGATAGGTAGATAGAGTTTGAAATATTTAACAAGAAGCTTCCCTGGGGGCTCAAATGGTAAAGAATTTGCCTACAGTGCAGAAGACCCAGGTTCAATCCCTGGATTGGGAAGATCCCTTGGAGACAGAAATGGCAACCCCTTCCAGTACTTCTTGCCTGGAGAATTCCATAGAGAGTGGAGCCTGGTGGGCTATAGTCCATGGGATCACAAAGAGTTGAACACGACTGAGTGACTAACTTTGATCAGTTTCTCCTTATTTTATTTTTCTTGATCTTTATCTGTGATAAGAATAACAATTTATTATATGTCCATTCTTATTTCCAAACTTTACATCTTTGTTAGAGTAAACTGTATATTTAGAGCAGAAATCAAAATCTGAACAAAGAAAGAAAAATAAAAATTTTGGTGTGACCAGTTTTACAAAACACTATGGATTAATTTCAACTTTCACATCATAAACTTTATATCTGGGCAGAGGAATTCATTGTGTTGCAGGTTAAGCAACATTAAATTTTAAAACACCACCATGATTTCATCCTATGAGCATTTGAGAAACTTTTATATTTTAGCCAAGTTGCATATTTAATGGGTTATACTCTACTAGGCAGCAGCAGCATTATGAAACTTCTGAATAATTGAGGTCTATGAGAATGACATATAGGAATGTTATTAGGATTTTTCATTTTTTATTACAGTCAATTAGACAGTGATATGCTAATAACTTTTGAGATCATGCATTTATCTGCTTAAGAGAGCAGGCAGGGAAAAAAAAATTATCTGTGTTCTAAGCCATAGAATATAGTAGCATAGAAATATTCACAACCAAAATATCCAAGATCCTGTTTACTCAGCAGATCGAGACAGCTCTGGTGACAAGAGGGACAAATGGGTTAGCTATTATTTACCAAGCCTCTTAAATAACATTAATGGATGCAACATTTAAATTACCAGTCCTAGTAAATCTGTGTCTATCTTAAATTTATGCTCGCTTGGGCAAAATACAAGCATGTTATTTTAAGGCATACTGCCGGGCTCTCAGGGTCCCACTCCACAAGACTGCAATTGTAGTTCGCAAAAACCATGCATCAGTATTGGGTACTGTGCACAAGTATCAGCTAACCATGTATACGTTCAGAGTTTGTAGAAACAATTAGCTTTCACTCATCAGAGTTTATCCATCAGGTCACATTATGCTCTGGCTATTCTGAAATATGGTTCTCTCTCTCCTCATGAAATCTACAGTGATTTAGATGTCTGAGTTTCACACTGTTTTCTTAGTTTCTTTCCCCTGTTCTTGCCTCAACCCTCACTTGATTTAGGCTGGCACATACACTCATACATCACATCTCTGTCAGCCCAAAAAGAAAGTCACACAAGTGACAGAGGTGTCAGTTATAGTGACAGTTTGGTTTCTTCCAAGACCTCTGTCCTCGGCCACCTTCTTGGTGTATCATTACATCGTTTTTCTCTATGCAGGCATCCCTCGCTTCTCTTCATCTTCTTATAAGGACATTAGCTATGCTGGATTAGTCTCCACTCTTAAGAGCCTCATTTTAACTCATCCTCCTTTTTAAACAGACTTCCCTGGTGGCTCAGAGGGTAAACAATTTGCCTGCAATGCGGGAGATCAGGGTTTGATCCCTCAGTCGGGAAGGTCCCCTCGAGAAGGCAATGGCACCCCACTCCCAGTACTCCTGCCTGGAAAATCCCATGGATGGAGGAGCCTGGTAGGCTACAGTCCTTGTGGTCACAAAGAGTCAGACACGACTGAGTGACGTCACATTCTTTCTTTCCTCTTTAAACAGCTTACATCCAAGTTTGGTTATATTCTAAAGTACTGGATTTGGGACTAAGAAATATGACCTTTTGGAGACAAAACTCAGCTCCTAACAATGGTCTTTGGGTAGAAAATGAAATTCAGTCATAAAATGCCACGGAGGATGCTGCTCAAATCTGTAACAACCTAAATGGGAAAAGAATCTGAAAAAGAATAGAGACATGTATATGTATAACTGAATCACCTTGCTCTACACCTGAAACTAACACGACGTTGTTAATAAACTATGCTCCAGTATAAAGTAAAAAAAAAAAAAAGAAAAAGAAGAAGAAAGAAAGAAAGAAAAAGAAAGTGCCAATACATAAAAAATGCTTGAGGAAAGTGAATGTCAGGGATTGTAGCAACTCATCAGAGCCAGAGAAGAGATTCAGAGGAGGCCAGAAATAGAGAGAGATATAGTAAGGCGAGTAGGATCAGAGGACCAGGTCACAAAATTCTCAAGATAAGTGGTTACCAAAACCCAGCATTCTTCTCTTTCTCCTGAGTACACAGCCTGATTTCATTTTTTAGGCTTCTTTGCAGCTATTAATAGCTGCTACTGTAGAACTGATTTCCAGCCAACAGAAAATGAGCACTATTTCTAGGCTTTTCAAAAGTGATAGTGCCTTTTTATATTACCCATGATTTGTTTTCTGATGGATATAACCAGACTATAAAGAGCCAGAAGATGGGAAGAATGTGGGTCCTTCGGTGAGTATACAGCAGAGAGCTGCCTGAAAAAATTATTAACATTCATGAGGCTGATTCATAAGCAAGAAATTTAACATCTTCTGTCACCAGCTATTATACACTTTGGGGAATTTATTTGATTCTACAGTCTAATCTACACCAACCTATCTATATAATTGGATTTATACACAGTCAGCAAAAACAAGACCTGGAGTTGACTGTGGCTCAGACCAATAGCTTCTTATGCCAAAATTCAGGCTTAAATTGGAGAAAGTATGGAAAACCATGAGGCCACTCAGGCAAGACCTAAATTAAACCCCTTATGATTATACAGTAGAAGTGATGAATAGATTCAAGGGCTTAGATCTGGTAGACAGAGTGCCTGAAGAACTATGGAGGAGGGTTCATAACACTGTATAGGAGGCAGTGACCAAAACCATTTCAAAGAAAAATAAAAGCAAAAAGGCTAAGTGGTTGTATGAAGAGGCTTTACATATAACTGAGGAAAGAAGAGAAGCAAAAGGGAGAAAGGAAAAGATTTACTCAACTGAATGCAGAGTTCCAGGAAATATGTACAGCAAGGAGAGATAAGAAAGCCTTCTTCAATGAACACGGCAAAGTAGTAAAGAAAAGCAATAGAATAGGAAAGACTAAAGATCTCTTCAAGAAAACTGGTGATATCAAGGAAACATTTCATTCAAGGATGCACATGATAAATGCAAGAAATGATAAGGACTTAATAGAAACAAAAGAGATTAAGAAGATGTGGCAAGAATACAAAAAAAGGTCTTAAATGACCTGATACCAAGACAGTGCGTTCACTAACCTAGGACCAGACATCCTGGCATGTGAAAGTCAAGTGGGCCTTAAGAAACACTACTAGGAACAAAGCCAGTGGAGCTGATGGAATTCTAGCTGAGCTATCCTAATAATCCTAATTGCCATTAAAGTGTTTCAGTCAATATGTCAAATTTGAACAACTCAGCAGTGGCGATAGAACTGGAAAAGGTCAATTTTCATTCCAGTCCCAAAGAAGGGCAATGCCAAAGAATGTTCAAACTACCATACAATTCTACACGATAACAAGTTATGCTCAAAAGCTTGACGCTAGGCTTCAGTGGTTTAACTGTGAACTTCCAGATGTACAAGCTGATTTAGAAAAGGAAGAGGAACCAGAGAATAAATTACCAACATCTGTTGCATGACAGAAAAAGCAATGGAATTCCAGGAAAACATGTGCTTCACTGACTATACCAAAGCCTTTGACTGTGTGGATCACAACAAACTGTGGAAAATTCTTAAAGAGATGGGGGAACGAAGTCATCTTACCTGTCTCCTGATGAACCTGTATGCAGGTCAAGAAGCAGCAGTTAGAACTGGCTATGGAACAATGGACTGGTTCAAAATTGGGAAAGGAGTGTACCAAGGCTGTTTGTCACCCTGCTTATTTAACTTCTTTGCTGAGTTCAGTTCAGTTCAGTTCAGTTCAGTCGCTCAGTCATGTCCGACTCTGTGACCCCATGAAACACAGCACGCCAGGCCTCCCCGTTAATCACCAACTCTCAGAGTTCACTCAGACTCATGTCCATTGAGTCAGTGATACCAGCCAGCCATCTCATCCTCTGTTGTCCCCTTCTCCTCCTGCCCCCAATCCCTACCATGCATCAGAGTCTTTTCCAATGAGTCAGCTCTTCGCATAAGGTGGCCAAAGTACTGGAGTTTCAGCTTTAGCATCATTCCTTCCAAAGAAATCCCAGGGTTGATCTCCTTCAGAATGGACTGGCTGGATCTCCTTGCAGTCCAAGGGACTCTCAAGAGTCTTCTCCAACACCACAGTTCAAAAGCATCAATTCTTTGGCACTCAGCTTTCTTCACAGTCCAACTCTCACATCCATACATGACCACTGGAAAAACCATAGCCTTGACTAGACGGACCTCTGTTGGCAAAGTAATGTCTCTGCTTTTCAATATGCTATCTAGGTTCATCATAACTTTTCTTCCAAGGAGTAAGCATCTTTTAATTCCATGGCTGCAATCACCATCTGCAGTGATTTTGGAGCCCATCATGTGAAATGCCAGGCTGAATGAATCACAAGCTGGAATCAAGATTTCCAGGATCATCTGCAATCAGATATGCAGATGATACCAATATAATGGCAGAAAGTGAAGTGGAACTAAAAGCCTCTTCATGAAAGTGAAAGAAGAAACTGAAAAAGCTGGGTTAACACTCAACATTAAGAAAACTAAGATCATGGTATCCAGTCCCATGACTGCATGGCAAAAAGAAGGGGAAAAGCAAAAACAATGACAGGTTTTATCTTCTTGGGCTCCAAAATCTCTGCAAACTGTGACTGCAGCCATGAAATTAAGAGATGCTCAGCACTGTTTATAATAGCCAGGACATGGAAACAACCTAGATGTCCATCAGCAGATGAATGGATAAGAAAACTGTGGTACATATACACAATGGAGTATTACTCAGCCATTAAAAATAATACATTTGAATCAGTTCTAACGAGATGGATGAAACTGGAGCCGATTATACAGAGTGAAGTAAGCCAGAAAGAAAAACACCAATACAGTATACTAACACATATATATGGTATTTAGAAAGATGGTAATGATGACCCTGTATGTGAGACAGCAAAAGAGACACAGATGTGTAGAGCGGATTTTGGACTCTGAGGGAGAGGGAAAGGGTGGGATGATTTGGGAGAATGGCATTGGAACATGTATACTATTATGTAAGAAACGAATTGCCAGTCTCCGTTTGATGCAGGATACAGGATGCTTGGGGCTGGTGCAGGGATGATCCAGAGAGATGATATGGGGTGGGAGGTGGGAGGGGGGTTCATGTTTGGGAACTCGTGTACACCCGTGGCGGATTCATGTCAATGTATCCCCATACCAATACAGTATTGTAAAGTAAAATAAAGTAAAAATAAAATTTTATTAAAAAAATAAAAGATGCAGAAAGCTATGATAAACCTAGACAGCATATTAAAAAGAAGAGACATCAATTTGCCCACAAAGGTCCATGTAGTCAAAGCTATGGTTTTTCCAGTAGTCATCTACAGATGTGAGAATTCAACCATAAAGAAGGCTGGGTGCCAAAGAACTGATGTTTTTGAACTGTGGTGTAGAGAAGACCCTTGATAGTCCCTTTGATTGCAGGGAGATGAAACTAATCAATCCTAAAGTCAATCAACCCTGAATATTCATCAGAAGGACTGATACTGAAGCTGAAGCTCCAACTCTTTGGATACCTGATACAAAGATGCCAACTCACTGGAAAAGACCCTAATACTGGGAAAGATTGAAGGCAAGGGAGAAGGGAGTAGCAGAGGATGAGATGGTTAGATAGTTATGATAGTCACTGATTCAGTGGACATGAATTTGAGCCAACTCCAGGAGACAGTGAAGGATAGGAATGCTGGAATGCTGCAGTCCATGGGGTCACAAAGAGTTGGATATGACTTATCAATTGAACAACAACACTGTATTTCCTGAAAACACTTGGAACACTATAAAACTGAAAGAAGGGGAGTGACCTAATCAATTCTGATTTAAAAACTGTACTCAATACACAGTGAGAAATACTGATAAAGGGACATAACTATGCAGACAAATTGGAGTCTCAGTAATCATCATGAAATGATAATAGCCTGAATTAGTGAGTAGGGATTTAAAAATGGCAGATAGGATGACAAAATATTTTATTGTTGCATCTATTTTCTGGCAGTGATTGATTTTTATACTGCAGGAGAGATGGTAGGAGGGGAGAAGGAAAAGAAAGATTTTGGAATGATATCCCAGTATTTATTTTGACATATGGTTGAATTAGGTCTTGTGTGATGAAAAGGGAAGATGGACACATAATGTATTCAATTTTAAGCAAATTTAAGTTTCCACACAATTTCTATGTAGAGACAGGTGTGAGTTTGGTACACAAGTCTGTAAGTCAAGAGAACAGTATTAGGTGATAAAGATCTGTGAAACAGAATTCTGTTTGCATGTCTAGTCTCTACAGAAGAAAAATATCAATCTGAATCCTTGACTATTTTCTGGTCAAATTACTTGCAGAATTCTCATGCACAGTTGTACATGAATATTTGACCTATTAAGCTAGTCAACATTTTTATTATTCCTCTAAAATACTGGGAGTTTGAGCAAGCTCCAGGAGATGGTGAAGAACAGGGAAGCCTGTTGTGCTGAAGACCATGGGGTCACAAAGAGTTGGACACGACTGAGCTACTGAACTGACTGAAAATATTGGGAGGGGCAAATAAACTACATAGCATAATAAAATATAACAAATGCACCTACGTGTTCTTTGAAATAGTTTACCAGAAGTAAGTGATATGTTAGTCATTTTGAGCTATTTGCTTTTCCATGTACACAATGCACACGTTTGTGTGTGTATGTGCATGTATAATTCAGATTGTTGAGAGAAATTCTTTGCAGATTTTAACTTTATTTTATTATGGATTTTATTTAATATGTATCAGATTAAATCTATTGGACAGCTTAAGAACTGACATCTTAATTTAAATTCTTCTAATCTATAACATGTTATATGTCTCAGTTTATGTAGGTCTTTTTTGTTGATGATGTTCAGTCGCTCAGTCATATCTGACTCTTTGCGATCCTATCATAAAGGTTTATTAAAATATTTTCTCTACTGGTTGTATACAGCTTTTGTTAGGCATATTCATTTGGTTTATGCTTTGAAACAAATCATCTATGTGGTTTTTAATTACATTTACCGTTGGGGTAATGGTGGCATTTTTAAGGTCAATTTTGTATCCAGAATCCACATAAAATTCTCCACAGAATTTGCCTGCAATGCAGGAGACCCAAGTTTGATCCATGGGTTGGGACGATCTCCTGGAGATAGCAATGGCAACCCACTCCAATATTCTTGCCTGGAGAATTCCATGGACAGAGAAGCCTGGTGGGCTACAGTCCATGGGATCACAAAGAGTCAGACACGACAGAGAGACTAACACACAATACTTTATGTATAGCATTTAGGGGTTTCTATAAAAATAATCATATTATTGGAAAATAATAACACTTCTGAACACCTTTAAAATCTTTGTACCTCATATCTCATTTATCTCTGGGTAGTATTTCCAAAATAATATTAAATAAGATTGTGTAACCTTGCTTTTCTTTTGATCTTGAGTTACCATTCTTTTAGTATTTCAGGATTAAGTATAACATTTGTTTCATATTTTTAGATATATGTAGCAAAGACCAATGACTGTTGATGAAAATCTATCCTCTCCTACTTTATGAACAAATGTTTGACCAAATTTCCTAGTCAAGCTTGCAGTTCCATAAGCTGTATGAAAAATTTCAACAGTTCGATGGATGATACTGGATGCTTGGGGCTAGTGCACTGGGATGACTCAGAGGGATGGTATGGGGAGGGAGGAGGGAGGGGGGTTCAGGATGGGGAACACGTGTATACCTGTGGTGGATTCATGTTGATGTATGGCAAAATCAACACAATATTGTAAGGTAATTAACCTCCCATTAAAATAAATACATATATATTAAAAAATAAATAAATAAAATAAAATAAATTCCTCAGGTTAAATCTTCGTATTCTTTCATATTCTATGACCCACCCTAAAGACAGAAATTGCTACGACCAAGAATGATCCTTTTGAAGGATGACCAGCTAGACTAGTTTGTCTGAGGCAAAAATGACTTAAACCTGGCATTTTAACAGAATGATTAATAGTCCTCCCAGTCCTCCCAAAGATACCCCATTTTGAATAATACAAGTTCATCTTATTTTATAACCATATGATGACATCACTATTTGTTATAAAAATGCAGATAAAAGGTACAATGAGGTATCACTTCACACCAGTGAGGATGGCCATCATCAAACATCTGCAAATAATAAACACCAGAGAGGGTGTAGAGAGAAGTTCTTTACATTACACTGTGGGTGTGAATGTAAATTGGTATAGGCACTGTGGAGAACAGTGTGGAGATTCCTTTAAAAACTAAAAATAGAACCTCCATGGTGGAGGTTGTGGTTAAATCACTAAGCCATATCCAATTCTTGTGATCCCATGGCCTGTAGCCCACTAGGCTCCTCGGCCCATGGAATTTCCCAGGCAAGAATACTGGAGTGGGTTGCCATTTCCTTCTCCAGCAGATCTTCCATGTGACCCAGCAATCCCACTTCTGAACATATACCTGAAGAAAACCACAATTCAAAAAGATACATGCACCCTAATATTTACTACAGCACTATATACAATAGCCAGGCAGGGAAGCAGTTGGATGGATTAGGGCTTTCATATATGCACTATTATATATGAAATACATAACATATGAGAACCTACTGTATTGTACAGGGAACTCAATGCTCTGTGGTCACCTAAATGGGAAGGAAATCTAAACAGAGTGGATATATGTATACATTTAGCTGATTTACTTTGCTGCCCAGCAGAAATTAGCACAGCATTGTAAAGCAATCATACTCCAATTAAAAAACAAACACATGATGAGAGAGAAAGCAACTGACCCCTGAGGTCACTAAGGGATAGCTGCTCAACAATGTGAATCCATAGTGAACTGTTAAGTGAGCACAAAAAAAACATAATATTTTTAAATACAAGATACAATTTAATTATTCTGATAAGGTTATCAGGCAAAGGAAATGCCCTTTAATAATTAGATTAACTTTTTGTCATAGATGGAGAAATTTTATGAATAAATTATCCTGTGGCCTATTACATAAACATTATGAATTACTATTCTGCTAACATGCTAGTGAATTAGATCATCTAATTTTATAATGTTAAATAAACCTTGCAATCCTGAAATAAATCCAATTTTATTTCCAGATGCATGATTCTACTACAAATGTCTAATTTAATATTTTTACATTCATAATCATGAATGAAATTAGCATAAATTTTTAAATTTGTTTATGTCTTCATGGGTCTTTAGGTTAAGGCTGTACTTCTCATAAGATAAAGGCTCTAAAATAGTTTGAGTAAGCTTGAAACTTATGAAACTGGTAAAATTCACTGAAAACAAATCTAGGCCTGTTAATTTGTTAAATGATAAGAGAGTCAAACATGACTTAGAAACTAGAAAACAACTGTAATATTGATTTAACTGAATATATTATTACAATGTTAGTAAGTTCTTCTTTAGGGTTATTTTTAGAAATTACTGAGAAATGAATTCAAGTTTTTCTAGTGATATAAATTTTAATTAATATATCTTTATTTTATGTTTACATTTGCAGAATACCATTTTATTCCATTTTCTTGACATTCCTTAGTTTTCCTTTAATCCTCTTTACATATTTGTCTATATTGGTAACTGAATGATGACATTATTTTGGCCCTTTTGATATGCTCTATTACATTTTTTCCTATTTCAATAAACTATGTTTTATGTATTTTATATGCTAAAATTTCATATACCCTACATATTTATAGTCATATATATATATACACACATATCTGTTCTTTTTCAGACCCTTTTCTCTTTTAGGTTATTAAAAATATTGAGTATAATTTGTGTTATACAGTGGGCCCTTGTTGGTTATCTATTTTACATATAGTAGTGTGGATACATTAATCCCAAACTCTTAATTTATCATTCCTCCTTTCCCCCTTGGTGACTATAATTTTGTTTTCTCAGCATGGGGGTCTATTTTTATTTTGTGTATAAGCTCATTTGTATCAATTTCTTTTTAGATTCTACATATAAGTGATATCAAATATTTGTCTTTCTCTGTCTTGCTTATTTCACTTTGCATAATTTCCAGGGCCATCCATGTTGCTGCAAATGGCATTATTTAGTTCCGTTTAATGGCTGAGTAATATTTTACTGTGTATATATACCACATCTTCTCTATCCATTCAGCTGCCAATGGACATTTAGGTTGCTTCATGTCTTGTTTATTGTAAACAGTGCTACAGTGAACAACAAGCTGAATGTGTCTTCTTGAATTATGATTTTCTCCAGATATATACCCAGGTCGCACAGAGTCGGATACGACTGAAGAGACTTAGCGGCAACTTGGCAGCGTGGTAGCTTTATTTTAACTCTGCTTAAGGAAACTCCATACTGTTTTCCATAATGGCTGCACCAATTTAAATTCCCACCCACAAGGTAGGAGGGTTCCCTTTTCTCCACACCCTCTTCAGAAGTTATTTGTATACTTTTTTATGATGGCCATTCTGACCAGTGTGAAGTGATATCTCATTGTAATGCTGATTTGCACTTCTCTAATAATTAGTGATGTTGAGCATCTTTTCATGTGCCTTTTGGCCATCTGTCTCTCTTCATTGGAGAAATGTCTATTTAGGTCCTGTGCTCATTTTTTGATTGGATTGTTTACACCATGAGCTCATTTATTGTGAGACCTGTTTAAGGAAAAATTTGAGGCCAGCGTCAAAGGTAGTTAGTCTGGAGAGAAATTGCTGCCATTTCTACATTTCACATGAAAGCAATGTCACCTATAACAAATTGTTCACCTGAGATTGCCTGATATCCAGACAGTGTGAATTTGGTATGCAAACCTGCTGTGATGTTGACTTGCGATTATGAAATCTAAAGAAAGAAAGAAACAAACAAACAAACGTTCCTCTCCTGAAAGTCAAAGTTTATATATAAGGCTCTTCTCCTTGAAGTCATGAACTGTGTATACTTTAGAAATAAGATTGGGCAATTATAGTTAACTGTTTCAGTAAGGATTCTTATGTATCCAAGTTTAATGGAGCAAAGGGTCTCTTATGAGCGTTCACACAATTCAGTAGGCTATGGGTTTTATCCACAGTGGACTGAAAGTTAGTAAGTTTTATCAAATGTTTTCAAGGCAAAAGAAAATTTTAATTCTCTGGTAAGCTCTCTGCATCCCTCTTACAATGAGGTTTTAGCTTTTGAATATTCTACACCTCCTTTCCAACTGATTAAGTTAAATATATTTTAGTCACCATTCTTGTTGTTTTTCGTATAAAGATGGGTACTTAATCTACCTAGTTGCTATGAACAAAAGTCTGTAGCTGTTTTTAAAAGTAATACACGCACACATATACACACATCCTGAATGGAAGTTGTTTGACCACAAAATTATCAGAACATTTCATGATAGTAACAGTCAAGATAATGAACATTATAAATATATAGTTACATATGAAATATTTTATTTAACAAAGATTGGACATTATTTCAGTCAGAATATTTATCTTTACTTTTACAATATTAAAAAAAAAGCATATAGATGCTTGGTATGAATTGACCAAGAAACACCAATATCTTGAATTTGGCTTTCCACTTTCCCTAATGCTACAGCTTGATGATTACGCAGTCTCTATTCTGAGGCATACACAATGAGTCTTTAAAAATGTCTTACACCTGATAAAAGAAATGAAAGTGAAAGTCGCTCAGTCGTCACTTTGTGACCCCGTGGACTATACAGTCCATGGAATTATCCAGGCCAGAATAATGGAGTGAGTATGGACAGAGGAGCCTGGTGGGCTGCAGTCCATGGGGTCGCTGAGTCAGACATGACTGAGCGACTTCACTTTCACTTTTCACTTTCATGCATTGGAGAAGGAAATGGCAACCCACTCCAGTGTTCTTGCCTGGAGAATCCCAGGGATGGGGGAGCCTGGTGGACTTCCGTCTATGGGGTCACACAGAGTCAGACACGACTGAAGCGACTTAGCAGCAGCAGCAGCAGCAGCAGCCTTTCCCTTCTCCAAAGGATCTTCCCAACACAGGATCAAACCTAGGTCTCCCGCATTGCAGGCAGATTCTTTACTAGCTGAGCCACAAGGGAAGTCCCATAAATGAAATGACCAACCTCCAAAAGTCAAATACTGAAGTTAGCTCCTTGCTTCTGATGAATGGGTGAAACTACTTAACTTTCCACTTAAGATAAATCCCACACAAAGGAACTAAAATTTAAGAACAAAAAGATCTCCCGTAGTAAAATATACAGAGGTAGAATTATTTCAGAATTGGTTATTTTTTTCTTTGCACTTTGATTTCATGATTATGTCTTTCTATTTTTTCAAGTGAGTTCTCATGTTTCTAAAAGATGACTGTTTCATTTTTAGATGTCACATTCAAATAGGACAATGTTTGCTGTAGGTAGAAATTCATTTTTTATGATAATGAGAAAAAGTTTCCTAGCATTTACCAGAGGACTTGCTCTCTGCTGCCATTGCCAAATTGATACTGCTGTACATACCATTGATTACCATATTACCAGGATGAGCTTAATCTAATTAGGACTTACACCTGAGTATCAAATAAGGCATTGCACTGAGGAGTAAGAACATTTTAAAATCATGTCAACATTAATAAGTATAGGGGAGAGAAGGGATTATTAGTATATCCAACTTTAGAAATTCCCTGTGAAGACTGTCTTCTATAAGCCCTTACAATATTAATAATTGTAAAAGTTCAAAAATAGCTATGGCGGAAATCTGTATCTAGTATCGTCTGTGGGCCTATCATTGCCATTGGTGGTTGCCAGAAGTAGGGGATGGGGGGTTCACATATTGGGTAACTGAGGAGGCTGGTCGGCTACAGACCACAGAGTCGCAAAGAGTCGGGCACGACTGAGCACAGTACAGAAACAGCAGCAGCGTGTGTGTGTGTGTGTGTGTACTGAAACATACATTTTAGAAAGACTAAGCAACATTCCCAGAGACATAAAACCCACACATGGAAATCTGTCAGTCCTTAGAAACAGCGTCTCTATCTGCCAGTACAGCTTCCTATATATGTTTAAGCATAAGCATGTAAATACAGAAATGAGTAGTAACACACGTTTATTTTAATGTATTTCAATGTATCACTTATTTATTGCATATCAAATTTTTTAAAGGCTGGAACGATCCACCTTGCATCTGTACATGCAAAAACACCAAATGTCAATGTATGACGTTTTTAATTAAAACAAGAATGAGGTTTACACTAGATGTGCATAAACTCTGGAGGTTTTGTCCTAATGTTGACACTGACTACAGGCTTTGAAATGCTTCCTATCATGATGTGCCATCCTTCACTCGATCTTATGAAGGGAAGTTTTACTAGACTAGAAAAATTGTGAATGATTAAATATTGGTGTACTCATTTGTCCAGCCTCATTTTTTCCATGTAGTAAATATATGTGATGAAAGATCTTCAAAAGAAATGCCTAGAGGAGGGGAAAGGAGATGTATTACTGATTCTTAGCAATTTAATTACAAATGTGTTTCTGGAAGAGGGTGTTGTCTTCTTTTTGCCTTCATCAGTGGTTAGAATTTCTCATTTCAGGTTACAAAAATAATGTTATTTTGTTTAAAAGAAAAAAAGCCACCACCTGATTCTTTTTGCTTCATCTTAAAATAAGTTAAAGGACTTCTTGGATTTTATTTTTATTTTGCTGGTTAAAGCATTACCACCCTTCTCCCCATATGAGGAGAGCAGCTCGTATGTTCACCTAATTAAATTGTTCATATTATATATTAAGGGGGGAGAAATTAAAAGACTTCTTAACTTACCAGAGAATAGCACAAAATAAAATAAACACAAGATGTTTTCTTCTGAGTGTCAACCTTGCTTTTCCAACTACTAAACTCCTTTCTAGCTTACTCTGGTCTCAATAACATTTAAAAGGAAAACTCCCCTTGGTTTCTTAGGTGTGATTTATAACAAACATTAAGTTTAAAATTAGTTTTTTTGTTGGAATTTCTGAGTCAAGTCCCCTTAGGAAATTACCACCCTCACTTGAACCGGCATGTTCTGTAGCAGAAGAGTTATAGCTCAAAGGACAACATTCATTAAGGAAAAGTTAAGAAGGACTGGGGAAATCAAAGAGGTGGCAAGAACAAAATTCTGATTTAATTTGTTCAGCCAATTTCTGAAAGGACTGAGTTCTCCTGTCTCTACCACAAAATGCAATTTACTTCACAAAAAAATAAAGAACATCATCCTTTCACAATCACATGCATACTTCATTCTCCTTCGGAGGAAGTGAACAGGCTGCCCTAGAGAACTTAATTCAGGAGCTATCACATTCTTTTCAATGGTAGATTTTAGAAGCTAGCTCAATATAAAATTAAGGTATGAATAAAGCTAAAGAATGACATAAATACAATTATCAGGAGGAACTGCCCCTATATCATTAAACCTAAGACATTAATTTTTACAGCAGCAGATTGATTAGGCTTTATTTTGTCTTGTTGAGAAATAGATGATTGAACATTAATTAAAGAAGCATTTAACCATCATCATTCCTCTTTAAAGACTTTATGAAAAACTAATTCTAATGAAATTTTACACAAAATTTATACAAAATTTCATCATAGAATAACGAGTGGAATAAGATCAAAACCATATGGTTTAAACTAGGATGGGGAAGATCCCCTGGATATGAGTTTGCACAAGCTCCGGGAGTTGGTGATGGTCAGGGAAGCCTGTCATTGCTGAAGTCCATGGGGTGTCAAAGAGTCGGACATGACTGAGCGACTGAACTGAACTGAACTGAACTGAGGGTGGGGAAGATCTCCTGGAGGAGGGAATGGCAACCTACTTCAGTATTCTTGCCTGAAAAATCCCATAGACAGTGAAACCTGGTGGGCAACTGTCCATAGGTCGCAAAGAGTAGTACAGATCTGAGCGACTGCACACACACACAGAAATTTCCTTTCTTGCAGTTCTTGGATACTACAAGTTCAAGTTTCTGGCCAATTTGGTTTTCTGGTAAGAACTCTCTTCCTGACTTATGGACAGGGATGGAGTAGGGTAAGGCTGGGAGGGGAACTTTCTGGTCTCTTCTTGCTTATCTACCTATGTTCATAGTAATATTATTCACAATGCCCAAAATGTGGGAACCACCCACATGCCCATCAGTAGATGAATCGATAGACAAACCAGAAAGGAATATTATTCAGCCTCAAAAAAGGAAGGAAATTCTGACACATGCTACAACATGGATGTATCATATTTATGCTAAAAAAATACTGCTGAGTGAAATAAGCCACAGAAGTACAAATATTGTGCAGTTCTACTTATATGAATTACCTGGAGTAGTCAAATTTATAGAAAAAAAAAGCAGAATTGGGTGAAAATAGAATGGAGAGCAGTTTCATGGGTACAGTGTTTCAATTTGGGAATATAAAAATTTCTGGAAAAAAACTGGATAGTGGTGATAACTGCACAGCAAGGTAAATGTAATAATGCCACTGAAATGTACACTTAAAAATGGTTAAAATGGTAAATCTTATGAACCCCATGAACAGTATGAAAATGCAAAATGATAGGATACCAAAAGAGGAACTCCCCAGGTCATTAGGTGACCAATTGCTACTGGAGATCAGTGGAGAAATAACTCCAGAAAGAATGAAGGGATGGAGCCAAGGCAAAAACAATACCCAGTTGTGGATGTGACTGGTGATAGAAGCAAGATCTGATGCTGTAAAGAGCAATATTGCATAGGAACCTGGAATGTCAGGTCCATGAATCAAGGCAAATTGGAAGTGGTCAAACAAGAGATGGCAAGGGTGAACGTCGACATTCTAGGAATCAGCGAACTAAAATGGACTGGAATGGGTGAATTTAACTCAGATGACCGTTACATCTACTACTGTGGGCAGGAATCCCTCAGAAGAAATGGAGTAGCCATCACGGTCAACAAAAGAGTCCGAAATGCGGTACTTGGATGCAATCTCAAAAACGACAGAATGATCTCTGTTCGTCTCTAAGGCAAACCATTCAATATCACAGTTATCCAAGTCTATGCCCGAAACAGTAACGCTGAAGAAGCTGAAGTTGAACGGTTTTATGAAGACCTACAAGACCTTTTAGAACTAACACCCAAAAAAGATGCCCTTTTCATTATAGGGGACTGGAATGCAAAAGTAGGAAGTCAAGAAACACCTGGAGTAACAGGCAAATTTGGCCTTGGAGTAGAGAATGAAGCAAGGCAAAGGCTAATAGAGTTTTGCCAAGAAAATGCACTGGTCAGAGCAAACACCCTCTTCCAACAACACAAGAGAAGACTCTACACATGGACATCACCAGATGGTCAACACCGAAATCTGATAGATTATATTCTATGCAGCCAAAGATGGAGAAGCTCTATACAGTCAACAAAAACAAGACCAGGAGCTGACTGTGGCTCAGATCATGAACTCCTTATTGCCAAATTCAGACTTAAGTAAGAATTAAATATTTTAAAATTAAAAAAAAAAGAACAAAAAAAAATAAAATAAAAATAACAAATAAAAAAAAAGAGAAATAACTGAAGGTTAAAAAAAAGAAAAAGCAGGGAAAACTGCTAGACCATTCAGGTATGACCTAAATCAAATCCCTTATGATTATACAGTGGAAGTGAGTAATAGATTTAAGGGCCTAGATCCGATAGATAGAGTGCCTGATGAACTATGGGATGAGGTTCATGACATTGTACAGGAGACAGGGATCAAGACCATCCCCAGGGAAAAGAAATGCAAAAAAGCAAAATGGCTGTCTGAGGAGGCCTTACAAATAGCTGTGAAAAGAAGAGACGTGAAAAGCAAAGGAGAAAAGGAAAGATATAAGCATCTGAATGCAGAGTTCCAAAGAATAGCAAGAAGAGATAAGAAAGCCTTCTTCAGCAATCAATGCAAAGAAATCGAGGAAAACAACAGAACGGGAAAGACTAGAGATCTCTTCAAGAAAATTAGAGATACCAAGGGAACATTTCATGCAAAGATGGGCTCGATAAAGGACAGAAATGGTATGGACCTAGCAGAAGCAGAAGATATTTAGAAGAGGTGGCAAGAATACACAGAAGAACTGTACAAAAAAGATCATCACGACCCAGATAATCATGATGATGTGATCACTAATCTAGAGCCAGACATCTTGGAAAGTGAAGTCAAGTGGGCCTTAGAAAGCATCACTACAAACAAAGCTAGTGGCGGTGATGGAATTCCAGTTGAGCTGTTTCAAATCCTGAAAGATGATGCTGTGAAAGTGCTGCACTCAATATGCCGGCAAATGTGGAAAACTCAGCCATGGCCACAGGACTGGAAAAGGTCAGTTTTCATTCCAATTCCAAAGAAAGGCAATGCCAAAGAATGCTCAAACTACCGCACAATTACACTCATCTCACATGCTAGTAACGTAATGCTCAAAATTCTCCAAGCCAGGCTTCAGCAATATGTGAACCGTGAACTCCCTGATGTTCAAGCTAGTTTTAGAAAAGGCAGAGGAACCAGAGATCAAATTGCCAACATCCGCTGGATCATGGAAAAAGCAGGAGAATTCCAGAAAAACATCTATTTCTGCTTTATTGACTATGCCAAAGCCTTTGACTGTGTGGATCACAATAAACTGTGGAACATTCTGAAAGAGATGGGTGTACCAGACCACCTAACCTGCCTCTTGAGAAACCTGTATGCAGGTCAGGAAGTAACAGTTAGAACTGGACATGGAACAACAGACTGGTTCCAAATAGGAAAAGGAGTACATCAATGCTGTGTATTGTCACCCTGCTTATTTAACTTCTATGCTGAGTACATCATGAGAAACGCTGGACTGGAAGAAACACAAGCTGGAATCAAGATTGTGGGAAGAAATATCAATAACCTCAGATATGCAGATGACACCACCCTTGTGGCAGAAAGTGAAGAGGAGCTAAAAAACCCTCTTGATTAAAGTGAAAGAGGAAAGTGAAAAAGTTGGCTTAAAGCTCAACATTCAGAAAACGAAGATCATGGCATCCAGTCCCATCACTTCATGGGAAATAAAAGGGGAAACATTGGAAACAGTGTCAGACGTTATTTTTTGGGCTCCAAAATCACTGCAGATGGTGACTGCAGCCAAGAAATTAAAAGACGCTTACTCCTTGGAAGAAAACTATGACCAACCTAGATAGTATATTCAAAAGCAGAGACATTACTTTCCCGACTAAGGTCCGTCTAGTCAAGGCTATGGTTTTTCCTG
Source organism: Budorcas taxicolor (assembly GCF_023091745.1). Lineage (NCBI taxonomy): Eukaryota > Metazoa > Chordata > Mammalia > Artiodactyla > Bovidae > Budorcas > Budorcas taxicolor. The sequence goes on along the minus strand of NC_068929.1, from coordinate 46,874,745 downwards.
TGGTCATGTATGGATGTGAGAGTTGGACTTTGAAGAAGGCTGAGCACCGAAGGATTGATGCTTTGGAACTGAGGTGTTGGAGAAGACTCTTGAAAGTCCCTTGGACTGCAAGGAGATCCAACAAGTCCATTCTGAAGGAGATCCACCCTGGGATTTCTTTGGAAGGAATGATGCTAAAGCTGAAACTCTAGTACTTTGGCCACCTCATGTGAAGAGTTGATTCATTGGAAAAGACTCTGATGCTGGGAGGGATTGGGGGCAGGAGGAGAAGGGGACGACCGAGGATGAGATGGCTGGATGGCATCACGGACTCGATGGACGTGAGTCTGAGTGGACTCCAGGAGATGGTGATAAACAGGGAGGCCTGGCATGCTGCCATGGGGGGTCACAAAGAGTCGCACACGACTGAGCGACTGAACTGAACTGAACTGAACTGATGTATATTTTACCATATTAAAAATTATTTAAAAAGTGTGTTGCTAAATGAATTCAAACAATACAAAAATACACGAAGCAAGTATATCTCAATATTTATATGTAAATCTTTAAATCATTTGCCTTTATTTTGGTGTTAGGAATGAAGTGGGGTATATATTAGGTATTGTTGCTGTTGTTTAGTCACCCAGTCATGTCTGACTCTTTTGCAACCCCTTGGATTGGCATTATCGAGGCAAGAATACTGGAGTGGGCTATCATTTCCTTTCTTCAAGGCATCTTCCTGACCTAGGAATCTGCATCTCCTGCATTGTGCACAGATACTTTACCACTCAGCCACATGGGAAGTCCAGGAATGAAGTGGATCCAGCCGTAAAAAAATAAAAGATAAAAACTATATGGGAGATATTACTACTAAACTATATGGAGAGGTATTACTGCTGATCCAGTAGACATAGGCCTTGAGGGTTTCATTTGTTGTTTTTTTGTTTTCCTTATCCATGTAGTAGTTGTACTTATGGGTATGTACACATACAGTTACCCCTAGGTGTCTTAGAATTAGTGATATCTGACTGATAGGTTTGAAGAATTGAGACTGACTGGTCCAGGGCTAGAATTTGTATAACATGGCTTATAACCATTTGCTAGTTGACTCTAAGCATATTTTCAATACTTAAAATAACTATAAATCAGTTAAATCTAAAGAAATAGACAATCACTTTTTCTTCATAAATACCTCAATCTGACTAGGAAAAAGGATCATAAAACTGTAAAGAATTGCTCTTCCTGTAATCACACAAAGATCTCTCTCCTTCAAAGGTCTACTGAGGTATTTTTAGTTTTTGCACCTCACTGCACACCTATATCTCACCTCACCTACAACTTCTTCTTGAGAAGAAAACTTGACTAAAGGAAAGAAATCCTGAACCATAGGAAGGTAGGACTTGAGACAATACTTAGGAAAGAAATTATTTCCTTTGAGTTTCAGTGTTTAATAAAGAGAAAAAGAGAGAAGAGAGAGAGCCACCCCCCAACCCCTCGCCAGCTTCATTATGTCTAATTTGCATAATCAGAGTTGAATTCAATTTTCTTTTCAGACATAATGGATACAGGGCGCAAAGTTTACAAGACCACTTTACATTGCTTGAGTAGTGGGATAAGGTTGAGGGTGAGAGAAATAGGAGGATCCTACTAGCAAAAATATGAAGCTAGAATCCGAAGCCAGAATTGCATTCATTTTGCTATCAGAAGTGCAAGGCAGAAATTTAAGTTCAAGAACTGCTGATTTAAAAACACTCTCATCTTTGCCACTGCCCATATCTAAATTGTTTAGACTGTTCTGTTTCCCTGTGGTGATTTGCCTTAAGATCCATTATAAGAAAACTGTTTATCAAAGAAATATAAATGCAGTACTATCTCACCTACAGTAAAACATAAAAACACTGAACACATAGAAACAGAGAGTAGAATGATGGCTTCCCAGGAGTGAGGGCTTGGAAGAATAGGGAGATATAGGTCAATTCAATTTACTTCCCAGGTGGCTCAGTGGGTTAAGAATCGGCCTGCAACGCAGAAGACACAAGTAGATACAACTTCATGCTCAGGAAGATCCCCTGGAGGAGGGTTAGCAATAAGAGGAAATTCAGTTTAATCTGTAGAGAGAAGCTAGGTCCCGAAGTGAATATGCCAGTGATGGAGGCTTCTAAAATGTGAGGGAAGCAGCCTGCATTAAATGTCCTTAATTAGGGGATGAAAGGAAAATGCAGGGCAATGATTTAAACTTGAGAAGGAGTGTTGTACCTCAGCATTTATAAGAGAGCCTTGAGGAAGATAAAGTTAAAGGTAAAGTGAAAAAAGTTTGGAGTGTACATTTGATACCAAAGCATCAGAATGAACTTATTCTACACAAGCTTTCACCTGTATACTTTTGAGTTTTAGGAAAGGGAAATAGGTTCTATGCTGTTAAAATCTGCCAAACACAAGAAATCAAATTTTAGTTTGAAATATCATAAAACCTAAGAATTTTTTAAATCCTAAAGTTTAGGAACAGCCTTTGCTGTATTTTCACCCAGTGCCAGACCCTCTAGATTCCAACTTTAGCCCTTTTCTCATCTTCCTCCTCAGAAAAGCTGGAGAAATCCTTCAAGATTTTCAGTGGTTTAAATTATTTTAATCAATACTTATAGGCTGATAAAATGCAACTTTGGTGGCAGTTTTCCCCTTTCTGCACAATTTCCCTTGGCAATTCCAATCATCTCAAATCCGTTGGAGGCTCAGGTGGTACAGAATCTGCCTGCAATCCAAAAGACCTGGTTTTGATTTCCTTCACTAGTTTCCAGAACACTCCCATCACCTGACTTCCCTCTGTCCTTTCAATTTACTCCTTCTCAGTCATCTCCCAACTATATATTATGAAGGTTGTGCTTAGTAGCTCAGTCATGTCTGACTCTTTGCAACTCCAGGGACTGTAGCCCCTATCTCCTTGGGGATTCTCCAGGCAAGAATACTAGAGTGGGTTGCCATGCCCTCCTCCAGGGGATCTTCTGAACACAGGGATGGAATACAGGTCTCCCACATAGAAGGTGGATTCTTTACCATCTGAGCCACGAGGGAAAATTATGAGGGTAAATGAGAGAAAAAGCAAAAATTATTTTACTCCAGAAAAAGAATTCTGGAATACTCTTTATCCTCTAAGCACTCCTGTTTGATGTGCACTGACTTAGTCTTCTCTTTGCATTTATTTTCTTGATGATCTTATACAACCCTAGTCACTTTCAGTTTTGATCTCCCATCAGACCTCTACAGGAATTTCAGACTAATACATGTGTGAGCCTATTAGCTTTTTTTTTTTTAACGTTTCTAATTAGCCTATCAAATTTGGCATTTCCAAAACTGATATTCTGACCTCCTTGACTCCAAACCTGTTCCAATTGCTGTTTTCTTCACCTCAGCTGATGGCAGCTCTCGTCCTGGTAGACTAAAATATCTCTGAGGAGGCATTTGTTAAGACCTCTTTCTTTCTCTCTGGTGGCTCAAACGGTAAAGTATCTGCCTTGCACTGTGGGAGACGGGTTCAATACCTGGGTCTGTAAGATCCTCTGGAGAAGGGAATGGATGCCCACTCCAGTATTCTTGCTTGGAGAATTCCATGGCTAGAGGAGCCTGGTGGACTACAGTCCATGGAGTAGCAGAGTTGGATACAACTGAATGGCTAATACCAACTACAGCTAAACCAGTTTTCTTAGACACTCACCAGTTACCACTTTCAGTCACTGTATAATACCACCTGCCACACATACCTATATAAACACAACCAGAGGTCATCTCCCAATTATATATTATGAGGGTAAATGTACCCTCATAATATAAATGTACCCTCATAATTTACTTTTTCTTTTATCTCCAGCAAGTAACACTACTGCTAAGTCATTTCAGTCGTGTCTGACTCTGTGCAACCCCATAGACAGCAGCCCACCAGGCTCCCCCATCCCTGGGATTCTCCAGGCAAGAACATTGAAGTGGGTTGCCATTTCCATCTCCAATGCATGAAAGTGAAAGGTGAAAGTGAAGTTGCTCAGTCGTGTCTGACCCTCAGTGACCCCATGGACTGCAGCCCAGCAGGCTCCTCCGTCCATGGGATTTTCCAGGCAAGAGTACTGGAGTGGGGTGCCATTGTCTTCAAGCTTGTAACAGAAGTCCATTAAATGGTGAAGTATTAAATGTATAAAAGAGGAGAAATTGAGTAAGGTGGTCCCATACAATGACTAAGTAGTGATGGGAATAAGGTGAAGTCTAGATCTAGGGAAATAACTCGCATGAGAAAGGCTCTGAAGGAGTTTAGGGGGACAGAACCCAGGCATGTACGAAAGGACAACCATGGGAAGACTCAGTGAGAGAGCGCCATCTGTAGGCCAAGGAGAGAGACCTGGAGAAGACCCTTCCTGTATAGCACTCGGTGGAAACCAACCAACTTTGATCTTGGACTTCTAACCTCCAGAATTGTGAGAAAACAAATTTCTGTTGTTTAAGCCATACAGTCTGTGGTATTATGTTAGATTAGCCCTAGCAGACTATTGCAGGTTTTAGCAGGTGATGTCATTATATGCCAAAATCAGTATGTGGCAGTTAGTATATCCAGAGGAAAAAATTACCTCTATAAAATTAAAAAAAAAAGACTGGTCTTCTACTTGAAGAGTAGACTAGAGCTCAGTTGTAAGCCTGTATATATAATCTGAGAAAGGAAAAGCTATTTGATGTGGAGTTGCTGTTTTTCCATCAAGATTTAAATGCAATTATAATAAAACCATGTTTGCTTGCAGTAGAGTTAGATGTTTAAACAAGTCGATAAATTTTTGGAAACACAGGAAGGAAAGATGTTTTGTTTACTTTTATTTCCACATTAATTTTAGTACTGACAGAGAGTGACAAAGCGATGGCCTCAGAGACCACTAAAACCATTTCATTCACAAAATGGGTGTTTTATGAGTAAGCACTCTGTAGACTGCTCCTCTGTCAGGAGGACTGCTCAGGGCTCAGCAGATGGTCACTGGAGTTTGAATGCATCTGTTCACTCTCGCTCCTCTTGTCAGTACAGAATCCACTAAAGATAAAGTCTTTCACATAATAATGTTATCTGCCTACAAAGACTGTGTTATGTCTGGCAAGGACCAGGAAGTTGGATAATTTTGATGAGTGCGATTAAAATAGAATCAAGGTGTGAAAATGTTTTGATGGCATGAAAGTGAAACTGAAAGTGAAGTCGCTCAGTCATGCCCGACTCTTTGTGACCCCATGGATAGTAGCCTGCACCAAGCTCCTCTGTCCATGGGATTTTCAAGGCAAGAGTACTGGAGTGGGTTGCCATTTCCTTCTCCAGGGAATCTTCCCAACCCAGGGATCGAACCCAGGACTCTCACATTGGAGACAGATGCTTTACCGTCTGGGCCACCAGGGAAGTCAAGTTTGATGGCATAGTAGAGGCTATATCCTACAAAACAGAGTAGCAAGTGCAATGTCATGAATTGACTGATGTTTGAGCTCTTAAAGTAACTCACAAATTAGAACACAACTGCAGTAATGAAATGAGTTTCAATTTCAAGAAGTTATAAGTAACCCAAACCCTGAAAAAACTTAATTTTCTAATATATGGTTTTGTTTTTTTTTTTTCATACAAAGAGCAATCACACTGAAAATATTAAGCACCTGCTTGGCTCATACAAAGTAGTTAGTTCTGAGGGTTGGCAACAGTAGAAATAGTATTTCTGCCTTTTAGAGCTAAAAAAAGCTTTAAAACAAAAGACATACCAAAGTGTAAGAATAATGGAAGGGAAGCACTTGTAAATTACACCTGAGTGGTCCACCCAGTGAGGTGTAAAGATGATCAGCTAAAAAGTCACATGGAGAAGAAAACAGGTGAACTCTGAGGGACTGGTTGAGACAGGGATGTAGGAAATAGGCATCATTCATAGTGAAAGTATTATTAAAAGAAGGATGCAGTCAGAATTCTAGGGGTGAATTCAGTTATACTGGCTACAGTAGTCTAGTGGCTTTCAATCCTTTTTAAGACATTGACTACAATATATTTTACTACATTTCATCTTCTTTTAATTTCAGATTTACAGATAAGTTGTTTCATGCTTTTCTCACACTCATCAGTTATCAGATATTGACAGTTATCCTCTTTTACTTTAACATTCTTTATCTCTTGCACTCTCTGAGAGTATGTGGCCCTCCCCTGACCTGCCTCTGTGATTCTCTAGTGTTTTAATGCCTGGAACTACAGGATAGCCCAGACAAGCATATCACTTTCTCTGGCTCAGCCCTATTATTAGCTACACTCCTTGTTCCTTTTTTATTTGCAACAGTTCTTAGAAAATAAAACTGGACACTGAGTATATTCATAGCTTCTACGCCTTACCAGTGAACAGAACTTGAACATATGCATATTTCTGTATCTACTGCAAAGAGCTGACTCATTGGAAAAGACCCTAATGCTGGGAAAGATTGAGGGCAGGAGGAGAAGGGGTTGACAGAGGATAAGATGGTTGGATGGCATCACTGACTCAATGGACATGAGTTTGAGCAAGCTTTGGGAGATGGTGAAGGACAGGGAAGCCTGGCATGCTGGAGTCCATGGGGTCTCAAAGAGTCAGACGTGACTCAGCAACTGAACAACAACACAGCTAACATTAGGATACCTTCTAGATATATTTTTCTTTTTAACATTTTTAACTCCCTTCCAAACCAGTGAGAAATCTGGCCCTCATTATACATTTGCTTTAACTCAGCAAACAGAATACAGTTTGAAAATTGGTAACATAACTACTAAACAACAAATAAAAAGGACCTACAAACAAGAGTTCAATATTTGTTTACTGTCTTTTTATATTTTGGTAGTAAAATTTAATTAGAGGGAAATGAACCAAGCTTAAATGCATAATTTATTGAGTTTTGATAAATGCATATACTAAAACAATATTTCCATCATCTCATAAAGTTAACATTTGGCTATTTTTCATCAATACTTTCACCTTTTTTTTTTCTTGTTCTATTTTTAACTTTTTTAATTTCAATTTATTTATTTTAATTGGAGGCTAATTACTTTACAACATTGTATTGGTTCTGCCACACATCAACATGAATCAGCTACGGGTGTACACGTGTTCCCCATCCTGAACCCCCCTCCCACCTCCTTCCCGGTACCATCCCTCTGGGTCATCCCAGTGCTGTTATAATTTTTTTCCATCATGGATTGGTTTTCCCTGTTTTAGAATATATTACAAATGGAATCATATAGCATTTGGAATCATACAGCATTTCAAGAAATCATAATTTCTTGAATTGGACTCGTTTATCAACATTTTTGCAAGAGGCATCTATTTTTATATGTGTTAGTTTATTATTACTGATGAGCATTATTTTTGTGATATGAATTTACCACAGAATATTTATGTATTTTCCTATGAACAGACAGCAGAGCCATTTCACATTTTTCACTCTTCTATAGAGCAGCTCTAGATATTCTTGTGTCAGACTATTTGTAGACATGGAATTTCAGTGATCTTGGTAGGTAGAATTTCAGGGATAGGTATATACCTTTATATATACCTTTATAATAGGCAACCAAACTTTTTTTTTTTTTTTGGTAATAGAAGGTATATTATTTACAGTCTTATCAGCACGTATGAGAGAACTAGTTGTTAGAAATCCTGACCAACAATTACCTTTAAGACTTTTAAATTTTAGCCGTGTGTGTGTGTGTGTGTGTGTGTGTTAGGAATCCTGACCAACATTTGCTGTTAACAGACTTTTAAATTTTAGCCTTTCTAGTGTGTGTGTGTGTGTGTGTATTTGACTTTAAAGTTTTCCTTATGAATAATGTTGAACTTTTCTCTCATCTTATTTCACAGTTTACATCTTTCTTTGTGAACTATCCAAGGTTTTTGCCCATTTCTTAGACTGCCCTTTTATTGTTGAGTTTTAAGAGTACTGTACATATTTTTATACAGGATTGTTGTCAGTTAAATATTTTGCTTTTACTTATTGCTTTGGCAGCTCACTGTACTTCTTTAATCTATACATTTGTGCTTTTCACCAAATTCTAAGAATTACTGGTGTTAAATTTCCAACAGTGCTTCTATCCTTTCAGTCCTCTCATTCTGCATTTGAATGACATGCATGTTAGACCATTTTTGATATCATCACAAAGGTCATGGAATCTCCGTTATTTCTCTATTTCATTTTTTACTCCTGTGCTTGATTTTCAGATTAGGTCATGGCTTTTGACCTTTTTTCAGGCTCAGGGATTATTTATTCCCTGACCAGCTCCTAACTGTATTGTCATAATCTAGTGAATCATGTTTGAGCTTTTCACTTCTACCATGCTCCCTTTTAAAATAGACTTTATATTAAATGTTTTTAGTTGCTCTAAAAACAAAAAGAACTTCAACTAGTAAAGAAAAAAAAAAAAAAAAAGAAAGTCCCTCCTCCAGGGCCTGGGTCATATTCTAGGAGGCTTCAGGTCCTAGGCTAGGGCTGGAAACCAGGTCTCTTCACCCAGGTGGGAGGAGGTGGCTAAATTTTGTCCACCTGCTTCAGGCCGGTCTTGCCTAGGCTGGAGGTGGAAACTATAGAGCTTGCAATTGCCAGCTGGTAACACCTGACTTTGATGGGCTCAGTAGATTGCTGTTGAAAAATTCTCTTCTCCAGAATCCAGTCAGACTCTGGAACCTTCTAGGTGGTACTTACTATTAATATTTTAACACCTCAAGTAGGAAGCAGAGGACTAAAAACAATGATAAGTCCAAGGAGAGGACCCTTGAAGATGATGAAGAGGAGAAAAGGTTCATGAATAGGAAAGACCAGCTGTACTAGGAGCATATACTCACCTTGTGTCATCTCTGTTCTCAGAAGCCTACTGCATCCGCTCAGCACCAGCAGGGGTACCATTTTCCAGACCAACTTTGCTCACGAGACGCTGGCTAAGAACAAAGTGAGGTGGGTTCAGACAGGGCTGGGGGCGGGGGGTGGTTGTCCTGATTTGCTCGGGTTTCTTCTTGTCCCGCAGCAGGTCAGTTTTACCACCTGGTTAAAGTCTACCTGCAACATGGAGCCGGGGCTTTCGGGTGGCCTCGGGTGGCCTTGATGTACCGAAGGCAGGTTACAAGTACTGACACATTTGAGAGAAACTTCAAGCGGCTGCGGATGATCTGAATATCGAAGGCAAGGTCAGGATTCCAGTTTCCTTGGGGGCTTTTATGGAAATGCCCCTCCATCTTGGGGATGACGGGAAAAGGAGTCAGCCTTTGTTGCCGGACGGGCCGTGCTGGGAAGACCCTGCGGACCAAGGCAGTAGCTCCCGAATCACGGGTGCTGTTCCTGCAAGGAGCCGCCTGGAGTCCATGGAGCGAGGCCTCTGCCCAGTGCCCCACAGCAAATGCACCGCGGAGATCCACGCTGGGAGCAAGAAGCTGCTTCTCCAGCTCCGAGGAGGGCAGATGCTCAACTACCTCCTGGTGGAGATGGATGGACTGGGTATAACCAACCAATCGTCCTGGTGTCCATCCACGAGCTAACACGTTAGAGTCTGTCCTGCTGAAGCCCGAGCCCGGCACTGAGGCGCGCTCCCGCGGGTCTGGGAGGAGCCGCCAGTCACGCCGCGTGGGACGCGCGGGCAGGTCCAGTTCCCCGCGTCCCGCGTGGAGCACATCACCACCTCCAACGCACTGAGAGTGAGCTTCTCTCCAGCGAAAGGCGGAAGGTGGCTGTGTTTCTGAGTCAAGCAGTGCTTCTGTCTGCAGGTGGCTGGAACACAAGGAGCCCGTGAGGACGGTCTCCATCACACCAGAGACAAACGCTCGCAGACTAGACTGCTCAGATGCTTCCCAAGAAACTAGCACCTCTTACCATGAACCGCTTTTGGAGATGTGCATGGCTCCAGGGTGGCCGCTCCCCTCTGGACACTGTCTCTCTCAGTAAAGTCAGTTTCAGGGATGGACGACCCACAATTACTACTGCAGAACTTGCCGTGGCGGGGGCTGGGGGCGGGGGGTGGTTGTCCTGATTTGCTCGGGTTCCTTGTCCCGCAGCAGGTCAGTTTTACCACCTAAAAGCCTCCAGGACTCACTGCCCTCGAGAGATTCACAGGTGATAAATGTGAGGAACCATGGGGCCTTTCTTCTCCTAGCTGTGGTCTGAGAGTTTGGTTCCAGCAAGCCCTCATCCTAATCTGTTCTGGGTCCCAGGATTCGGGAAGGGGGTGAAATAGTTTCTTGGTACTTGGGACTTGATCCTTTCATTGGGCTTAGTGTAAATACATCATTTTATAATCTTAAATTTAGATTTAGATGTATTGTGTTAAAATAAGAAAAGGCAAGCATATGCAAGTAACCTTAGATAACTGGAAATGCACACACTGCATTCACTCATGAGCAAGGCAAGTAGAAGTGCAGACAGAAATAAAACATAAAGTGCTCCATCTTTCAATGAGTAGGGACAAACAGAACTGGCTTCAGGGAAATTATGGAAAATGCAGGCTTGGAAACAACTATTAGTTTTGTGAATCCCTGATATTTTTTGACAGTTGAGAGGAAGGAATTTGGAAGATGGGAGTAGTTAAGGAAAGAACAGAGTTAGCATGGAAAGGCAGTGATTGTGAGATACTAATCCTTAGATATTAGTCATTTAAAAGGAGGGCCGTAGTTTAAAGATAAAATAATAGCATCAGTGTTCAGTGGTTATCTCTGTGTTAGTTGGTTGATGAATTTAAAAGTTACCTGTTTGATGAAATTAAAACTTATGAAGGAGAATGAGAACTGAAGCATACAGGGCTTGGATTGGTCTGTAACTGAAAACTTAAGTAGAGAAATTAGTTTTTGGCAGTGGTGCAGATGCTTTCTGCCCTGAGGCTAGAGGGTAGGAAGAAGGAGCTATGTAGTAGAGAATGAGGACAGACATCACTTTAGATAACTTTGATTTCTCAATAAATATGTTGGATTAATATCAGTGAATATGAAACAGAAAAATGGAAAAGTTTTGGAACAGATTTGGGGAAGTACAGCCAAAAATGAATGGATAATGATGTGAAAGTCGCTCAGTCGTGTCTGACTCTTTGCAACTCCATGGACTATACTGTCCGTGGGATTCCCCAGGACAGAATACTGGAGTGGGCAGCCGTTCCCTTCTCCCAACCCAGGTATCGAACCCAGGTCTCTCGCATTGTAGGCAAATTCTTTACCAACTGAGTCACAAGGGAAGCCCAAAAGGTGAATGGAAGTATTGTAAAAATATTTGGGGGCTGAATGGATCTTAGTATCATTCCCATAGTAAGAATTCAAAATGTTGATATAGTATATGATTATCATGAGATAAGAATTCTGCATAAATAAAACTAGCCTAGATAATGAATAATCCATAATTAAAGAAAGCTATCTTAGAGGAAAACAGATTTTTATCCTTCCTCTCCCTCTTGATTTCAAATGGATGATTTTTAAAACATGCATACATAAAATCTTATCAATATCATAACTTATTATACTAAGTGATTTTAAAAATCATTTCATTTGAGCATAGTTCCTGAAGAATGTTTTCCTTGCTTTTCCTATAATTTTCTTTATCTTTTCTTTATTGATTATTAGCTTATTATTAATGTCCAAATGGGCTTTCCTAGTGGCTCAGACAGTGAAAAATCTGCCTGTAGAGATGGAGACTTGAGTTCAATCCCTGGGTCAGGAAGATCCCCTGGAAAAGGTAATGGCAACCCATTCCAGTATTCTTGTCTTAAGAATCCCATGGACAGAGGATCCTAGTGGGATACAGTCCATGGGGTTACAAAGAGTTGGGCAAGACTGAGCGACAGTTCACTTTCACATATAATATATGAGATAAACAAAGTTTAAAGAAATCACCATTCAGGTAAAGCATTCTTTTAAAGTCTAACATTCATGTGTAGATAATAGTGATATATAATATTATGCATTCTAGTAATGATGGACAATGCAATAAGTAAAAAACTCTGTACCAACAATCTATTTGTACAATTGAAATATTGTATAAATTGAATTCTGCAGAATTTCTTCAAATAAAAGTGTTAAAAGCATTTAGTTGTGACAGGAACATCATCCTTTGTATCAGACCACACAGAGACTTTCCAGAATGAGGCCAACTTAAGTGTATACATGTTCTTTCGTCCTTTGAATGTGTAAAGCTGGTTCTATGCAAAATGTTTCTTTTCTACTTAAGAGGACATGACTTTTTGTGTGTGGTAATAGGACACATGGATGAACACTGCATAACCACAGATGGTTGCAATTTACCCTCCATTTCTTGAAAAAAGTCCCAGGAATTGAATTTTTAAGGATGACTTTAATGGAAATCTTCAGAAAAAAAAACACCTCAGCTAATGTTATAGTCAACATTATTTACACTAGTTATTGGAATTATTAGCTGAGAACTTCAAATTAGTTCAACTGAACAACTAGGTAAGTTACATATTTATTGTGATATTACAAAGCAAAAAAATGAAAATTATATTTCTCTAGTTATTGATATTTCATTACTTTTCCTATAGGATTTCCTTGAATTTTCTGTCAGATAAAAACAAAAAACAAAAAAATCTTCTATAACATATATTAATATCTTTTTTCCTGAGTTTCCTTTTAGGTTTCTTTTTTCTTTTTCCTTCCTCCTACCTTTCTTGTCTCCTTTCTTTTTCTCTTTCTTCCTTAAAGGACCATGTTTTTCCCCTTTACATATATTTTCTTTGCATTTTTTCCTCATCTACAAACATTGTCTCTGTTTAGCATATTGACATGTCACTGTAATTTCCTATTACATGCTTATCTCAAATGTTAGGTGCTCCTTGGTGATTTATATTTAACACTGAGGCATGAAGAATCAGCTTAGAACATCCTTCACTACACACTGGCCCCACTGCCACATTACTGACTAAGTGGGTCAGCACTAAACAATAAACAGAATTTTCTGGTCATATTTGCTTTCTAGAAAATAATATCATCATCATTTATTTATCTCATAAGTTTGATTGTTATCTTTCTAAATATTGAACTAGAGAATGGGTGATGGGGATCAAACTACTCAGATCAAATAATCTTAGCTTCTTACTTTTCTTTTTAATGCATAGGCAATAAAGGTAATAAAAAGGTGAACTTACCTATTACATCTAGTCTATTACCTATTATGTCCAGTCAAAGCTATGATTTTTCCAGTAGTCACATATGGATGTGAGAGTTGGACCATAAAGAAAGCTGAGCGCTGAAGAAATGATGCTTTTGAACTGTGGTGTTGGAGAAGACACTTGAGTCCCTTGGACTATAAGTAAATCCAACCAATCCACCCTAAAGGAAATCAGTCCTGAACATTTATTGGAAGGACTGATGTTGAAGCTGAAACTCCAATACTTTGGCCACCTGGTGTAAAGAACTGACTCACTGGAAAAGACCCTGGTGCTGGGAAAGACTGAAGGCAGGGGAAGGGGACGGCAGAGGATGAGATGGTTGGATGACCTCACGAACTCAATGGACATGAGTTTGAGCAAGCTCGAGGAGTTGGTGATGGATAGGGAAGCATGGCGTGCTATAGTCCATGGGGTTGCAAAGAGTTGGACATGACTGAGTGACTGAACTGAACTGAACCTATTACATATTTTTTTTTATTATTGGTCAAAAAATGTTTTTCGGGTTTTCCCTACTTTATAAATCTTTAGGTAGTAGTAAGTCAGTTAGTTCAGCATAAATTGTCACATGGAATAAAATATATAATGCAAATTCAGGGCTATAACGTTAGAATTAATATGAATGAATAAACGTAAATAAAGGGAGATGAGATATCTTAGTATAACAATAAGCGGTCTAATTTTTTTTCCTCTTTGTAAATTTGTATTTTGGGTAGTAGAGTTAAGCTGCCTAACTTGTTTCTTTTGATATGCATTCATTGATATTAAGCTGAAGGACTTTGAGACTCAAAAATGGATTTCTCCAAAAAGACTCCCCCAATTTACATCATGCACTCATGGTTCAGTTCAGGATCAATGCCTTCATTAGTGGAGAGGCTCTATCATTTTCTGAAAGTAACAGTTACTGGAATGGTAAAATGTTTCACATTCAATATTTGTGGTAAACTGGAATTTATGACCTATCCTAGTTGGCCATTTCCCCTTTCCAGCCTGCCCATTGTCCTGATCAGAAAGAATATGTTTTCACTGTTTAGCCAAGTTACGTCTGAGATGGTTGCCAGGGTTTGGGAAGCACTTATGTAGCCTTCTTCATTTTCACACACAAAGAATGAGCGGGTAACATTTACTATGAATAAATCAATAAGACTGATGTACTAGAAATGCAGTTTGAAAAGGGCAGCAGCCTTCTAAAAGCTTTGGAAGCTAACTTTTAACTTTAGAAAGAGAGGTGAAAGTTGAAACTCACATAGAGGACTTATAACCATTATCTTTTTTTATGTGTATAAGAGAACTATAACTCACTGGGGCTTACAGCTACAGTAAGAACTTTTCCAGGAGATGAAGAAACATGATAATTGTTCATTCGTGCTGCAAGACATTTTGTTCAGTCTGAGTTTTAAAAAGCTGTTTATTTTATGCAATGTCCATCTATTGGTCTGGAATTAGAATAAACTCTACTATAAGACAATGTTTGTAACAGAGCTATTAGAGCAGAAACCAATCTTTATATTTTGAAATGTGATTCTGTATGGAATAGACTTTCTTTAATAAAATCAGAAAATAAATAATAGAGTTCCCTGCTGCTGCTGCTGCATTGCTTCAGTCGTGTCCGACTCTGTGCGACCCCAGGGACGGCAGCCCACCAGGCTCCCCCATCCCTGGGATTCTCCAGGCAAGAACACTGGAGTGGGTTGCCATTTCCTTCTCCAATGCATGAAAGTGAAAAGTGAAACTGAAGTCACTCAGTCGTGTCCGACTCCTAGTGACCCCATGGACTGCAGCCTACCAGGCTCCTCCATCTATGGGATTTTCCAGGTAAGAGTACTGGAGTGGGTTGCCATTGCCTTCTCCAATAGAGTTCCCATCCAATAACATAGTATTTTCTTATTAAACAATAATCACAAGGTACATTTATTTAAGAATATTTATAAAGCAATAATTTGTGATAGTGACACTTTTTGGTTGACAACCCTTAATGAGGTACTCAAATTCTGACTTCAAAAACATTTTGGAGAATGCAATGTTTGTAGTTATAAATAATAGTAAGAAATTGCAGGATAGAAAACAACACCTGTGGAACATCTTAAAGTCTTTTGTAGGCAAATGATCTATATCTAGAAGCAATGAAATAGTGGGGCTGCAGGTAACAGAGCTAACCCACTTTTATTTTAAGGTTATGTTTAGAAGATAAAGGAGTGTAGAGATAATCTTTCCGAAGGCTTTCCACAGCTCCTAGAAAAGCTTATTCTTCTACATCAAACTTGGCAAGAATTCCTCAAAAACTAGGCAAATAGCATTTGATTTCAGGCTGCTTTATTCCTTAAGCAGATAAGAGGTATATTTTAAAGTCTCTCTGTTTCTTTAGTAGGTTGATTTTAACCATAAGTTAATTCTAAAGGCTTGAAAATGTCTCTTTTATTTTCTGGTTTATTCCATAAAAAATGGGTAATAGGAACAGAGTTATTAGAGAAAACGGGGTTTAAACATTAAGATACTTGGCGTTTTGTCACTTTCAAAAATACTGTTTTAAAAGTTGCTGATGTGCTGTGTCTAAAGCATTATTTTAGATTCTGAAGAAATGAAACAAGTGGGAGTTTGTGGAGAGAGTGATAGATGATGAATATATGGCCTCTGTCCTGTAAGAATAATATTGTGTAATGGAAGAATCAGACAATCGCAGACATCAGATGAGAGTGATTTAAATAGAGGACCAGAGTATGGGTTGAGAGGAGAGAAAGCTAGGTTTTATGTTGTCATTTTGTATCTCCTATACCTCAAGAACACATAGAGTTAACTGATATAATAAGATCAAGTGAGGAAAGACTAAAGTTTGTGTTATGTCAACAGTTCTTTGGAAGAAGAGTGACTAGGAGGAAAGAGTCATATTATACCTATATTAGGGAAACTTTCATGACATTTCTAATTTGGAATCTCTGTTCTAGCAGCAAAGTTCCTTTTCTCTGCAATGTAATTTATCACTTCCATCTTTCATCATTTGAAGACCTACTAACTTTTTTTTTTCTGAATTCCCCTAAACAATTCATTTTTCTCTTTAAACTGCATGCTTGGCTTAGCAAACATAAACCTGGTGATTAGTAGAACAACACACATTTTCAAATGCATATTTTCTGGGGACCTTATGACCTTCAAGAACATATTCCAAGGATCTTATTAATATATTTATTCCAGCAAATAAGGACCTCTGTAGAATACATATTTGCTGCTTTAATTTGAAGATCTTCTCAGTGTGGATATACAGATGTGAAAAATCTCTGTCATTCAAATTTCTTTGTGGAAATGGAGATTTTACTAATTAGAAACTCATTTTCTAAAAGCACTTTTTTTCCCAAAATGTAAATTTTTTTCATATAATTGCTGATAACCTACAGTCTTAGAAATGAAACTATTGTATTACAGCAGAAGCCTTGGAGAAGGAAATGGCAACCCACTCCAGTACTCTTGCCTGGAAAATCCTACGGACAGAAGGGCCTGGTAGGCTACAGTCCATGGGGTCGTGAAGAGTGGGACATGACTGAGCAACTTCACTTTCACTCTTCAGTTTCATGCACTGGAGAAGAAAATGGCAACCCACTCTAGTGTTCTTGCCTGGAGAGTCCCAGGGATGGGGGAGCCTGGTGGGCTGCCATCTACTGGGTCACACAGAGCTGGACACAACTGAAGCGACTTAGCAGCAGCAGCAGCAGCTGAAGCCTTTCTCTCCATACCCCTCTCTTCTCCATCAAGTTTTCTTTCTGTCTCTCTAAAACCTAAAATTATTGTAGTTGTTAAAGAAGGTTAGTGAGAATCCAGATTCAAAACAGTTGTCCCACTAAGAAGTCTTCAGAGAAAAGATGAGAAATTGAAGAAAGATACAACAGAGAAGCTGGAAAAGTGAAGAATGAGTAGCACCCATTTAAAATCCACAGGACTGTGTAACTTGATTAGCTAACAGGGCACAGGCCCTGAGAAGAGAGAGTTCCTGGTTTAGTTAGTTGGGACAATAGTTGAGGTGGTTTCTGTTCATTGCAGTACAGATTACCCAGAGGAGCATAATTTTGGAAAGACAGAAAATCATTTGAAAATCAGGAAAAAAAAGAAAGTCTCTGAGGTATTGGGATGATCCACAGGCCCTTGTTAAGCAAAGGGTTCAGTATATTGGGTCTCAAGTTAGAAGACCAGACTTCAGGCTATATATTGACATTTGAATTTCCCTGAGCTTGCCAGTAAATGAAAGAAACAAATGGATATGGCCTCATGAAATGGACAGGTTAATACAAGGAAAAAATCTTCATGGAGATCTTGGAAACAAAATTTAAAGACTATGTGTAAGAGGAAGTGAGTGTAACATGAATTATCCCAATAATATGGAATCAGGAATGTTCTTTTCAAGAAATTCATCAGAAAGTCTTTTCAACAGGTGGCTTATGTCTAATAGAAGGAGATACTACCGAGAAATTAAGGAAAATCAAGAATAAAGGATTGTCTTTGCAGTTAGGGAAATTCCGGAGATTTGGTGAGACTAGTTTCAATAGAATCTTGATAAGATAAAACCAGATTGTAATGAGTTATACTGATGGATAGTGAGGAAATGATGACCGGAGGTAGAGTACTTTTCTAATGAATTTGTCTATGAAAAAAGGGAGGGATTAAACCAGTAATAGAGGAGAGGATGAAGAAAAATATTGTGTGTGGGCCAGTGATGGGTGAAATGGGACTCAAAGTTTTAAGAAGAGTAAACCAATTTGGACACGGCTGAGCAACTGAACTGAACTGAATTGAACTGAACTGAACTGAAACTTAAATAATAATTTAGGTTTATAAGTTTGCATTAAAATTTTATATGTAATTTTATATGTACAACCGTGGAAAATAAGATGTCATTAAATACTATTTACTTGACTGATTAAATATATATTTCTCATTTCAGTGACTAAAATCACAGAAGTCTATGAAAACCAGAGTCAGTACTTTCATTGCTAATTTGAAATTCTGAACAATGCTAGTGGAGAATTTCTGTTTAATCATAAGATTTAAATTCTGAGAACTGCATCATCACTGAGATTATGAGATGAGAACTCATAATCTGAGTGTTCATAATCACTGAGAACAACTGATATTCTCCAATAACATTTTCTTGTATGGGGCGTCTGTGCCTGTGTGTGTGTGTGTGTCCTTGATACATTTATAAACTGTTTTGCCTTTTGAATATAAGGAATTTTATCCGATGATCTGCTGTGGTCCACCAAGTACTGATTTTGTACATATACAACCACAACACACAAGCACATGCAGTACCACCCTTGATTCCTGTCTAAAGTCAGGAAATGTGAAGCTTAAGTATCAACTGAATCAGGCAAACATGCAGACATTCTTTCATTTTATATCTATGCTTTCATGATAAATGCCCCAATGACTGTGATTTTCTAGAAGACCATTCTAAGAGTCCTAATGAAATGTAAAATTAGTTGAAAAATATTCAGTATTCATGTTTAGGAAACAAAATATTGATACAAATACACTTAAGTTTATATAAGAAGATTTCAATACATCAAACATTTTACCTTTTATACTCTGGGAACAACTAAAACAATTCATTAATGTATTTTAATCTGTTCATCTAGCATTGCTCCACTTAGTCAGGATATATTTTTAAAATGTTTCCCCAGTATTCACAGCATCTTCCAAATTCCCTCAAGAATGATCTACTCACTTCAAATCTATTGATTTGAAATTTCATCTGGAGTGCAGAAGTGTTATCTACTTTTTCAAAAATTAAATAAATATAATAACTGCCATGAATCCATGCTCCACAGAACAGTAAGAAAGATTCCAAGTAGTATGCCCTTTGCGAAAGAATCACTCTCACATGCTAAAAAATGTTTTAAAGATGATTGGAAATTGTGGATTTCTTTCACTCAGTACCAAGCCATTATTTTTTTCCTCATTTTTTTTTTATGTCACTGTAATAGCAATGCTCATTCTCCTTGCTCTGTATGGATCTATCCAGAACAATAAAAGTAAATATTTAAAATTTACTAACACAGCTATGTTTTTTACTGGTGTCAGAAATCTGTCAAAACCAAAGGCGAGTCTTTTATCCCTAACATTTGGTCTCATTGTGTCTGATGTCCTTCATAATGTCAAGAAAGAAATTTGCACTCACTGTTCCAAGGCTGAGTTATAGCACTGCTGGACCAAACACACAGGGAACAGAAGTGCACATTTAATCTGAATTCAAATGCACTTACCATGTAACTGGGCAATTTTCTTTTCTTCTCCACTACCATGTCATCTTTTTTTTTTTTTTTCCCCGAATATTGCAACAGGTATTTCAAGGATATCTGCCACCACCTTTGCCTCCCTATGAATGTTCTTTGCATAGTAACAACCTGTGAAGTGGTAACTGTCTGAAAAAGACATCAGGCAAAATGTCATATTAGAAAGAAATGCCATGAGCAGAACGAAACTCCAAAACTGTGGAATCAAAGATAATCAAAAGCATTTCAAGACAGCTCTCTCTCTTTCTCTCACAACCACATATACTGTCAGCATCAGTAAGACATTCTTATACATCTAGGAGGGCAACACTTTTTTGGAAAAGCTAGTATCTTTCCTTTAAAAGCATCTTATGGAATACCAGTGAATATTTTTTAGGATGCAGTTGTTATCTTAATATTTATTGGTCTGTCAGTTATTAAATTCCTGAATGCTTTCTCTTTGATTATATATCTCTTTGATGTATCTTGCTACTTCACAAAAATATACATCTATTGTAAGAGAAAGTATAGTTAAATTGTAATAGAAATAGTCTTGTCTTTTTAGTTACTATTTTGGCTATTTAAATGTTTAATCACTTAATCCAAAGAGATTCATTTTACTTTAATTTTCGTGTAGAAGATCTAATAATGACATGAATTTATGTTTTCATTTGGTTAATTACTTGAGTAAGGGTCACTGATATCTATCATCAGAAGCAGATAGATGAAGCTGTTAAGTTACAAAAGTAAGTATATTCTCTAGAACTAGAGTAGGTAGGTAGATATTGGGATACATCAAAATGGAATGAAATATGAATGCCACACAAAACATGCTAGGAGAGTGGCTCATTTTCATACTCAGAATAGAATTTCTATATTTGATCCTTTAATTGTTTTTATTTGTCAGTGTTTCACTACTTCTGGGTCTTCTCTGACACTGAAAGGTAATTTTCTTCTGTTACTCCCCTTAATGAATATGAATTTTTTCTACTATATTCCTTCCATTCACGATTATTCTTCTTAACAATTTTTGTGACATTTAAAACCTTTTCAGTTTGCTTTAACTCAACTAAAAAAAAATGTAGCCATTAGTTATAGTATAAGTCCAAATATTTTACACAGATTTTCTTTAGCTATAATTTCCCCTTTCTTTTTGTATAAGATTTGAATGGTTAATGAAAATTTATATTCACAAATAATTTTAAACTGGAATAAACTATGAAAATTTTGAATCTTAGTGATTCCCAGACTAGTTTTTATGAGGCCATTTTAAAAAATTGTCTTAGTAAATGTTCTATAATTTTAAAAAATTAATACACTTTAATATAGATTTTATACACATATACACATGAAACAAAAATAAACATACTGTGCATTTTCACATTTGTGATGTAATTTTGGGGAAAATATGTAAAGATAAATAAAAAACACTGACCTTTCAAAATGATAGAGATAGGAAGCCTTCAACCCTCATTTTTGTCACAAGCACACTAATTCAACAATAATTCACAACATATTCCTTTTGTGAGAAATCCAGGACCTGGTTAGCAATGTGAAACCAGAACCTGGGTGAGTACAAAACCAGCCACATCAAAACCAAGGAGTTCATTCAGAAAATATAGGGACATTCCAGACACCCTCTTGCCATTATTCTTATTCCCACAAAGTGCTATACAATGTGTGTGAAACCACAGATATAGCTTCTCCTTGGGAAAAAAAGAGTTGCATTGTGTGTCCAATGTCCCCATTTTTCCAGTGGCTGCTGTGAGTGCTCACCTGCCCCAGACTACAAAGAGGAAACGGCATACTCTAACCTCCCTAAGTCAGTGAGAAGAGAGATGGTGGTTCAGACTGACAGTCCCATGACCGCTCCCTCCAGCTCAGCACAGAGCTAGCAGTTGAAAAACTCCAGCTCTCAGCTTATCCCAGGAGAGGGAAAGAGGTACAATGAGCACACAATAATCCAACTTACTGGGGACTGCCTGAGGAAGAGGTTTCAGTCTCTCTTTTCTCACAGTTGGTATGGGACCAGGATACTTTCGATGCCTGGGAGCATCTAAAATGCATTTTATGGGAGCAGAGAAAGTGGGTTGGACTACCACAAAGGTTTGAGAATCTCTGAGCAAGCTACATGATGATGTTCTTCTCTAGTACAAGACTAATCCATGAAGACTAGGAGAGGTGGCTATTATGTGTAATATATGGACAACAATATAGAGAGCTAAAAAAGTGAATAAACAGGAAAATATTTTTCAAACAATGGACTCTTCAGACACTAGCTCTAATAAAATTAAAATATACCATTTACTTAACAAAGGATCCAAAATAGCTGTATTGAAGGTGCTTTCCAAGGTCACTATAATAATTTTGTGACAAGTTGACAGAACTTTAGCTAGACTAACTACAAAGAGAAAAGACTCAAATAAATAAAATCATAATTGAAACATGAGGCATGTAGATAATTATTTGCCAACAAACTGGATAACCTAGAAGAAATGAATAAATTCCTAGAAACACACTGTTTTTGTTCAGTCACCAAGTTGTGTCTGACTCTTTGTGAACCCGTGGACAGCAGCACACCAGGCTTCCCTGTTCCTCACCATCTCCTGGAGTTTGCCCAAGTTCATGTCCATTGAATGGGTGATGCAATTTAACCATCTCATCCTCTGTCACCCTGTTCTCCTTCTGCCTTGAATCTTTCCCAGCATCAGGGTATTTTCCAGTGAACCAGCTGTTCCCATCAAGTGGCCAAAGTATTGGAGCTTCAGCTTCAATATCAGTCCTTCCAAAGAGCACTCAGCGTTGATTTCTTTTAAGATTGACTGGCTTGATCTCCTTGCTTTTCAAGGGACTCTCAAAAGTCTTCACCATCACCACAGTTTTCGAAAGCATCAATTTCTGGATGCTCTGCCTTCTTTACTGTCCACCTTTCACATCTGTACATGACTACAGGAAAGACCATAGCCTTGCTATATGGACCTTTGTCGGTAAAGAGATGTCTTTGCTTTTTTAACACACTGTCTAGGCTTGACATAGCTTTCCTGTCAAGAAGCAATTGTCTTATAATTTCATGGCTGTAATCACCACCCACAGTGACAAAACATATAACCTACCAAAAGTGAATCATAGAGAAATAAAAAGTCTGAACAGATATATAAGTAGTATGCTTATCAAATCAATAACCAAGAAACTCCAAATAAAGAAAAGTTTAGGACAAGATGGTTTTACTGCTGAATTCTACCATTTATTCATAAATTAAAAGATGTATTATTATAGAAATGTCCATTCTAACTTATCTATTGATTCAATGCAATCACTACCAAAATCTCAATGAAGTTTTTAAAGAAATAGAAAAAAAATAATTTTAAATTCATATGAAAACCAAAAGATCCCAAGTACCCACCCAAAGCAATCTTGAGAAATTTTAAAGCTAGAGGCATCACAATCCTAATTTAAAATATATGTTGCAAAGGAACAGTACTTAATACAGTATGGTACTGCCATAAAGACATACCTATAGACCAACGGATTAAAACAGAGGCCCAGAAATAAATCAGTCAATCATTCTTTAACAAAAGTTTGAAAAATGCACAACTGAGAAAAGATAATCTCTTCAACAAGTGATATTGGAAAAATTATATATCTACATATAAGATAAGGAATTTGGAAACATTTTGCAATATACACAAAAATCAACACAAAAAGGTTGGAATAATTAAACATAAGACCTACAACTATTAAATTCTTAGAAAAAAGACATAGGGGAAAAGCTTCATAACATTGGTCTTGGCAGTGTTGATGGATATGACCCAAAAGGCACATGCAATAAAAGCAAAAATGGACAAGTAAGAACACATTAAATTAAGAAGCTTTTTTGCATGTCAGAGAAAACAGTCAGCAGAGTGAAAAGTCAACCTATAAAATCAGAGAAAACATTTGCAAACCATGTATCAGATATTGATAATTTCCAAAATATTTAGGAAATTTCTACAGTTCAATAGCAAGCAAACAAAAACCAATAATCTAATTTTAAAATGGGCTAGAGATGAAAAAAGACATAGAAGACTCTTAAGTGCACATCACTAAGTGAAAAAAAAAAAGCCAATTTAAAAATGTTAAATACTATGTAGTTCCATCTATATGACATCCTGGAAAAGGTAAAAGTATGGGGATATTAAGAACATCAGTGGTTGCTGGGGGTTGGGGGAGTGTATAAACAGAACACAGAGGATTTTTCAATTCACTACAGTTCAGTCACTCAGTCATGTCTGACTCTTTGTGACCCCATGAACTATAGCACACCAGGCATCCCTATCCATCACCACATCCCGGAGTTTACCCAAACTCATGTCCATGGAGTCAGTGATGCCATCCAGCCATCTCATTGTCTGTCATCCCCTTCACCTCGTGCCTTCAACCTTTCCCAGCATCAGGGTCTTTTCCAACGAGTCAGCTCTTCACATCAGGTGCCCAAAGTATTGGAGTTTCAACTTCAACATCAGTTCTTCCAATGAATATTCAGGACTGATTTCCTTTAGGATGGACTGGTTGGATCTCCTTGAAGTCCAAGGGACTCTCAAGAGTTCTCCAACACCACAGTTCAAAAACATCAATTCTTTGGTGCTCAGCTTTCTTTATAGTCCAACTCTCACATCCATACATGGCCACTGGAAAAACCATAGCCTTGACTAGACAGATCTTTGTTGACAAAGTAATGTCCCTGCTTTTTAATGTGCTGTATACGTTGGTCATAACTTTTCTTCCAAGGAGCAAACGTCTTTTAATTTCATGGCTGCAATCACCATCTGCAGTGATTTTGGAGCCCCCCAAAAATAAAGTCTATCACTGTTTCCACTGTTTCCCATTGGTTTGCCATGAAGTGATGGGACCAGATGCCATGATCTTAATTTTCTAAATGTTTTGCTTTAAGCCAACCTTTCCACTTTCCTCTTTCACTTTCTTTTTTATTTTTTTTAATATATAAAGAGCCTCTTGATGAAAGTGAAAGAGGATCTGGTTCTTCACCTTTTTGCCATAAGGGTGGTGTCATCTGCATATCTGAGGTTATTGATATTTCTCCCAGCAATCTTGATTCCAGCTTGTGCTTCATCCAGCCCAGCGTTTCTCATGATGTACTCTGCATATAAGTTAAATAAGCAGGGTGACAATATACAGCCTTGACGTACTCCTTTCCCTATTTGGATCCAGTCTGTTGTCCCATGCCCAGTTCTAACCATTGCTTCCTGACCTACATACAGATTTCTCAAGAGTTTTTTTAGGGCAGTGAAAATATTGACTAGGATATTTATAATGATGGATACATGTCATTTTACATTTGTCTAAATTCATAGAATGCATGACCTCAAGAGTGAATCCTAAGATAAGCTAGAGACTTTTACGTGGTTTTGATGTATCACTGTAGATTCATTCTTAGAAAAACTGTACTATTCTCGTGAGTGATGCTGATAATGGAAGGAGGTTTAGCGTGTGTGGGGTAAGGAATATATGAGAAAACTGTACTTTCTTCTCAGTTTTGTTGGTAATCTAAAAGTCCCCCCTAAAAGAAAAATCTTAAAATGTGGTAAAGACTCAGGGATATTTTTCCAAAAACAGACTTACAAGTGACCAACTTGTGTCTGAAAAGATGCTCAATATCACTAACCTGGGAAATGTCAATCAAAACCACAATGAGATACTATTTCACATCTGTTACCATGACTATTATGAAGAAATAGTCATGCGATTGTTGCAACAATAGCAATTGTTGCTGAGAATATGGAGAAAAGGGAACCCTTGTACACTGTTAGTGCAAATGCTCAATGGTACAGCATCTATGAAAAACAGTGTAAGAGGTTCCTAAAAATTAAAAATACAGTTCTTATATGATCCATCAATCTCATATTTGGGGTTTATCTAACATAATTGAAATCAGGATCTCAAAGAGATATTAGCACCTCAGTATTCATTGCAGCACTATTGACAATAGCCAAGATGTGGAAACACGCTAAATGTCCATTGACAGATGATGAGTAAAGGATATCTTGTCTTTACATAGAATGGGATATTATTTAGCCTTAAGAAAGAGGGACTTTTCATTATAAAATAGCAGGGATGAACTTTGAAGACCTAAGGCTAAGTGAAATATCAGGCACAGAAGGACAAACACTGCAAAATTGCACTTTTATGAGATACATTAAATAGTTAAAATAGAATCAGAGAGTAGAATAGTAGTTTTAAGGGGTTGGGACATGGCAGGGAATGGGGAGGAATGGGAAATTCCTAATCAATGTATACAGTTTCAATTATGCAAGATGAATGTGTTCTAAAGATTTTCTCTGCCTATAGTTACACTACTGTATTGTACAGTTAAAAACTTAAGAGGGTAAACCTCATGCTGTGCTCATACTAAAATTAAAAAAAAAAAACAACTTTAATCAAATATTTGTGCTAATTTGCCTCTTTGAAATGTTCCATAAGGGATATAAAATTATAAAATCCTCTTTACCAGTAACTATTTTCAGAGTTGAAATTCACTGTTACTCATTTTTACTCAATAGAATTAAAAAAAAAAAATGTTTCTGCCCCCATTTGTCATTTTGCGAAGTCATACTATTCAACAAATGTGCTCAGTTCAGTTCAGTGCTCAAGAGCACCTTTACTCATTTTACTGTCCTCTTCAAAATTTTACAATAGCTTTTTACTGCCTCTCAAAACATAATTGTCTTATCCTGGAATTCAAAAACATCTATAACATCTTAGAATCTGTCATAACTGTAGCAGGATCATCTGCCACACTATTGACATTGAAGTTGAACCCATAGAGAAGGGGAGGAAGCTGACTGTAGACAGAAATGAAATCAGGAATATCATTTTTAACTAAACACTGGTCTCTCCAAGCCAAATGTTAGTGTTCCTAACTCCAAGGAACAGGCTGAACTAAGTCTTGATCTGTGTTGGTGGCAATAGTGAGTGGCCTCTGGACTATAGAGTGGTGGGTAGGACATGTTAGCACTGTCATCTACCATGATGAAAGCAGAAATATCTTTTTCAGAACAAAAAAGTGCCAGCAAGTAGAGTTAGAAGTAGAGTTTCCATCAGAGGTGAGAAGATTCTTCCAAGAGCTTAATAGGGGGCTTGATCCAAGCCAAGAAGGTCTATATTGACAGCAGGGACAGGCAGTGTTATTTAGAAAAGGGGGTTGGGTAGTGCAGTAGGGTTGCCAAATTCTGTGGGCTGAGCATGCAGCCATGCTTAGTAGCTCACCTATGCTCAACTGTTTTTGACCCTTTGGCCTGTAGCCCGCCAGACTCCTCTGTCCATGTAATTTTCCAGGCGAGAACACTGGAGTGGGTTGCCATTTCCCCCTCCAGGGGATCTTCCCGACCCAGGATCAAATTCAAGTCTCTTATGTCTCCAGCATTGCAGGCATATTCTTTACCTGCTGAGCCCCTTCGGACTGAGAATTCTCTATAACTGTAACCAATAACTTCAGTTAAGGGATCATGGGGTTGCGCAGGGTTCATACAATTAATTCTGCAAACTGATATCCTTAATCACACTTTACACAAAGGTCCTATCTCTCTGTCAGGTATAACATTCTTCTGATTGGCTGAGATCCCATAGAATTAAGACTATTCATCAATTGATAAAGTTATAGTAACTTACAGCAAATTTCTGCTTTTGTGCTCCTGAAACCAGGCTAAAATCAGGGATCAAGATGAACAAGATTTTTTAAAATCTAGCAGTCTTTCTTTTAGCAAAATGATTACTCATGGGAGTAAAGTCTGTTTTCTCATATGCAGATTTTGCAACTACCTAGGTTTGGTGGATCTATTGATAGGGATTACATATTGCAAGGTATTGGAAAAACACAGTCACATGCTTCATATTTTCTAATGTAAACACATTAAAGCAAGTTAATTTTTTAAAATTCCAGACTTACAATTCAATAAAGTCTGTTTTTTAAAGTACAAATGAACCTATTAACAAAAGAGAAATTGAGTCACACATGTAGAAAACAAACATACAGTTACCAAGGGGGGAAGAAGAGGGGGAGAGACAAATTGGAATATTGGGATTGACATGTACACACTACTATATATAAAATAGATAACCAATAAGTACCTATTGTATAACACAGGTAACTCCATCAGTATATATACACACAAATAAATATGTATGTATAACTGATTCTTGGAAGAAAAGCTATGACCAACCTAGAGAGCATATTAAAAAGCAGAGACATTACTTTGCCAACAAATTTCCCTCTAGTCAAAGCTATGGCCTTTTCCAGTAGCCATGTATGGATGTGAGAGTTTGACTATAAAAAAAGCTGAGAGCCAAAGAATTGATGCTTTTGAACTGTGGCGTTGGAGAAGACTCTTGAGAGTCCCTTGTACAGCAAGGAGATCAAATCGGTCCATCCTAAAGGAAATCAGTCCTGAGTGTTCATTGGAAGGACTGATATTGAAGCTGAAACTCCAGTACTTTGGCCACCTGATGCAAAGAACTGACTCATGGGAAAAGGTCTTGATCCTGGGAAAGATTGAAGGCAGGAGGAGAAGGGGATGACAGAGGAGGAGATGGTAGGATGGCATCACCCACTCGATGGAGATGAGTTTGAGCAAGCTCCGGGAGTTGGTGATGGCCAGGGAATCCTGATGTACTGCAGTCCATGGGGTTGCAAAGAGCCAGACATGACTGAGTGACTGAGCTGAACTGATGACTGACTCACTTTGCTGTAATTAACACAACATTTTAAATCTACTATCCTCCGATTAATAGAAAAGTAAAATGAAAAAGAGTGGATGTTGGCAGTCTTGACCCACTCTGCTGTACTGTGCTGTTCTTAGTCACTCACTCGTATCCGACTCTTCGTGATCACATGGACTTTAGCCCAGCAGGCTTCTCTGTTCATGGGGATTCTCCAGGCAAGAATATTGGAGTGGGTTGCCATGCTCTCCCCTGGGGAATCTTTCTACTACATGTCACTACTTTTTCCTATTTACTACCCCTGCCCGAAGAAGTCAATCTTGAACTAAGAGAGTACAGCAATACCATGATAAATATAGAACGACTCCACTGCATAGTGACTGCAGGCATGAAAATAAAAGATACTTGCTCCTTGGAAGAAAAGCTTTGACAAACCTAGACAGCATATTAAAAAGCAGAGAGATGACTTTGCCAGCAAAGGTCTGTCTAGTCAAAGCTATGGTTTTGTCAGTAGTCATGTAAAGATGTGACAGTTGGACTATAAAGAAAGTTGAGTGCCGACGAATTGATGCTTTTGAACTGTGGTGTTGGAGAAGACTCTTGAGAGCCCCGTCGACTGCAAGAAAATCAAACCAGTCAATCCTAAAAGAAATCAGTCCTGACTATTCATTGAAAAGACTGATGATGAAGCTGAAGCCCGATGTGAAGAACTGACTCATTGGAAAAGACCTTGATGCTGGGGAAAGATTGAAGGCAGGAGGAAAAGGGGATGACAGAGGATGAGATGGTTGGATGGCATCAGCGACTTGAGGGACATGAGTTTGAGCTGGCTCCAGGAGTTGGTGATGGACAGGGAGGCCTTGCGTGCTGCACTCCATGGGGTTGCAGAGTCAGATATAACTGAATGACTGAACTGAACTGAACTGCATGTACCCAGGAGCCTGCAAGTCTGCAGAAATCTACCCTAAGTAAAACAAACAACAACAAAAAAATCTTTACAATAATCATCATGTTATAAGTGCTATGTGTGAAACTACAGTATACCCAAAAGTCATACCCAAAAGAAGTATGTGATGTCTTCTTTCTTTTGGTTGTTTTTTGTTTCAGCTTTTCATTCAATCCTGTTGTGCTAAAGAGAAGAGAAAAGCAATAAGAACTTTTATACATGATTGAATAATGGTTTACTTACTGCTTCCATAGAAAATGCAGATATCCTGCAAAATGTAAAACAGGAAATAATTTCCATCCTGTAAGGATTTTAACTTTTGGGTTCAGAACCTAAACTTCTACAGGCATTTTCCAAGAAGGTAACAAAAATGGCAATGGTGTTCTTGTTAATTCACAATCACTATATCTATTTCATTAAATGAAAATATAAGCATAATACTTTACACAACTGTGCATGGTATAGGGGATTATAATTTAAATTGTAAATCTTAACAAAACACTTTGAAAATTAAAATAACTAATTACTTTTAATTCTATAATACTTCCATTAGCAACAGAAAATCTGATTTATTTTGTATATACACTAACTTGTTAGTCAGATCTTGTATTTTGTGCTGTACAAATTTAGTCTCAAATCTTATCTGTTGTGGTAATGCATATTTTAATTAAGATTTTAAATAGAAAAAATAAGATCTTTATACAGTAATGTTATTTAAGAATGTGGTATAAAACCCTGCACAATATTTTAAAAGTTATTTTTAGAATCCTGGCAATTGGAAATCATCACTTGTATTTGTCAGAGTCCTTTCTTAATCTTCACAGTAAATACCATTTTTAACACTTTATTTACCTAATCAATATTTATTGAGAAAGGCAAACTGATCAATGTTATTTCATTATTTCATAAACAGTTTAGATTTTAGCCCCATGCTTTAAAAAATGTAGTTCAGATGATTCTTCCATTCACCAAATCAATGCTGAGCGCACATTTTGTAACAAATATTTTTCTGGACATTCACTGAAGGTATCATATGAAGATGAAAGTTTCTGCTCTCCCAGAACTTAAACTGTAATGAAGAAACAAAAAATTAGAAATGTGAATGGTTAAGAAAGGCCTTTTTAAGAAAGCAATTAGTAGACTGATAAGCAAATGATAAAAAGAGGTTGTTACACAAATATTTAAGAGAACAAATTTTAATTTGAAGAGATACTTGTTTCTGGATATAGTTGCTTCTGGATACTGATGTTATAATAGGAAAAATCAAAACTGCATAATGAGCTTCTCAATTTACAGTATCACTAGGAGAGAGTAAATTATGGGAGACAACTATGAAAAGTGTTTATAAAGGATGTAATTTCAAACAGTCTACTCTTTGCTGGTGAATCAAGGTGAAATTCTCCCTTGAATATTATTATTGTGGCATAAATTTAAGAAAATTCCCCAATATTGCTTAATACATCTGGCACAAGCATACAATAATTTCCCCTACAGTCTGGAACAGATGGAACAAAATACTATTGCTATTTTTCTTAAGCGAATTGTGCTAAGTTCACATCACACTCTAGAAGATGATTCACAGGTGTATTTTCAGAAAAGCAAAGCTTAAATATTTTTGGATTAGGAATTCTCTTTACTTACAGTTAATTCATATGTCTCCATAGACAGAGTATATTTCTTTAGCCAAGTGAGGCAATACCAAATTTTAATTGGATTTCACTATTAATCCATGATATTGTTTCTTTAGAGAAAGTAATAAAATCCATTAGAATGCATGGCTATTGTAGAAAGTCACTCTATATTTACTACATGTGTCTATCAACGGATACTAAATGCCTAGTGAGTTACTCTTATTTAATCTGCTGAAGAGTCTTACTGCCTTCAGAAGATAGAGTCCCATCTTTAGATAACAGGTAGAAGGTAATGCAGGTAATGTCTAGATATTGTTCAGGGTTGCACCGGAATGTTGCCCACTTAGAAAATTTCTGGAGAGTGGTATTTTGCTGAAAGTCAGTTTTCATCCCACTGATGTCCACTGAGACATGAGGATCCAGAGCTTGTAAACTGCACTAGCCGAGGAAAATGTAATGACTCTAGGCGTGACATCACTCCTCGAAAAGTAAAATGAGGAGTTTACATGCAGTGGGTAAAATTTCTATGTAGAAAGTTTTAGTTCCCATTCAGACAAGATAAAAACCCAATGCAAGGGAACCAGTTAGAATCTCGAGGGTGATCCTTAAACTAACCACTACGATGTAATTATTGTTTTAATGTATCATATTTTAAAATGTTTACATCATAAAAATAAACTATCATCCATTCCTGTGAGTCATCAATCAAATTCAGTCTCCTCTCTATTTAAAGGATAAAATTATCTTACCAATATGTGTAGTTGAGAGGCAGTGTGACCAATGGTTAAGAGGTTGACTTTTGGATTTGACCATTTGGGCTTGAATTTCTGTTCATTCACTTACTAACTGTGTACTTTAAGCAAGTTATCCAAATTTTCTATAGCTCAGTATCCAAATCTTAAACTAAGAATTATAATTGCAATTACCTTTTAAGACTGTGAAAGAACAAAAATATTTTAATGCATACAGTGCTTTAAAATGCCTAGAATATAGTAAGCATTCAGTAGATATTACTTATTATCATCATTATTATCCTTAGAATTAATGAGGATGCCAACCAGGTGCTGGTAGATATAGATGTCAGTCAATTAGCAATAAAGGAGTGAAGAAAGCAATTAGTATTCTCTGTAAAGTGTGGGTAAAATACAATAAAACCACTAGAGAGTAATTAAAATAATGCCTAAGGTCAAAGGTCCTATAATGGGGAGGCATCTGAATGTGCTTAGGGGAAATCATCATTGAAAGAATAAGGAGTTCAGAAAGGAAAACCACTGAACAACAAACTGTAGAAAATGAAGCAGGATGAAGAGGTCTAAGTGGAGGAGCAGGAAAGAGTTGCCCTTTGACACTGTAGGAGAGCAATTTTAAATTGTTATAAATATATTTTGGGTAATGTTGACTAAAAAAGATGTACAACTTGAAAGTTTCGAGTTAAATTTTATTGGGGGCAAAATATGGACTGCAGACTGGGAGGCGGCAATTCCGTTAGCTCTGAGAGACTACTTCCCCAGACGCAGTAGGGGAAGGTCAATATATAAGGTTTTGGTGAAGGAGAGGTTCAATACCATTAAGTACTCATTTTACAAAAGGTTTTTTGTTAGTCATGAATATCTGATGTCACCATGAAGGGATTTGGTGCTTCTCTAGATATGAGGAGATGCAAGGATTGAGATCATAAAATCTGTTCCTAAAAGCATCCAACCATGTAAAGACTTGTCCCATCATTTTTCCTGGAGCACAGAATGCCACACTCCACACTGAACTCCCTCAGCAGTTGTTGAAGGTCAACAGCCATAGCAGCACAGGGTACTCCATAGAGGCAGATGGCAGATGCCTTTGCTGTTCAGTTGGCAATGCTCTTGATAAGTGTCAGTTTGTAATTGACAGTAAGGAGGTGAGAATATATGAACTCTCATTTGGTGGCTACATTTTTGATTTTCAGAGAATCAATGACAGATATTTATGAAATGAAACAATAGAGTCTCATGCTAAATTTTGAGTGAGAAAATAAGAATTTAGAATTATATGGGACAGGAAAGAAAGAGAGATGATTAAAGACAATTAGAATACTGACTGTACATTGAGAAGACAGATATGGTTGTAGTTCGTTAGCTACAAATAAAAACTGTCTGAAACTTGGATTATATCCTTCCACAGAATGCATTTTATTTGTCCAGGAGTGAAAAAATCAGATTGGAATAGTGACTTAAGGGGGTTAAATTTTAATAGAAAAATAGGAAAGAAATATAAGCATCTTAAGGTATTAAGAGTGTCTTTGTAAAAGGAGTTGAATAGAAAGAAAAAAGCAACAGAAAAGAAGAATGATGAATTTAAGAAAATTTGAATAAATTTGTCATCTGGGTTTCTGTAACATTGAATTATGGGTTAATCTCAATGGTAAAATGGATTTCTGAGGAGGTTTTACAAATAGCTGTGAAAAGAAGACAAATGAAAAGCAAAGGAGAAAAGGAAAGATATATCCATTTGAATGCAGAATTCCAAAGAAGAGCAAGGAGAGATAAGAAAAACTTTCTCAATGATCAGTGAAAAGAAATAGAGGAAAGCAATAGAATGGGAAAGACTATAGATCTCTTCAGGAAAATTAGAAATACCAAGGGAACATTTCATACAAACATAGGCTCAATAAAGGACAAAAATGGTATGGCTCTAACAGAAGCAGAAGATATTAAGGAAAGGTGGCAAGAGTAAACAGAAGAACTATACAAAAAAAGATCTTCACTACTTGGATAATCACGAAGGTGTGATCACTCACCTAGAGTCAGGCATCCTGGAATGCGAAGTCAAGTAGGCCTTAGGAAGCATCACTAGGAACAAAGCTAGTAGAGGTGACAGAATTCCAGCTGAGTTATTTAAAATCCTACAAGATGGTGCTGTGAAAGTGCTGCATTCAATATGCCATCAAATTTGGGAGGCTCAGCAGTGGCCACAGGACTGGAAAAGGTCAGTTTTCATTTCAATCCCAAAGAAAGGCAATGCCAAAGAATGCTCAAACTACCACACAATTGCACTCATCTTACTTGCTAGTAAAGAAATGCTCAAAATTCTCCAGGCCAGGCTTCCTCCAGATGTTAAAGCTGGTTTAAGAAAAGGCAGAGGAACCAGAGAACAAACTGCCAACATCTGATGGATCATCAAAAAAGCAAAAGAGTTCTAGAAAAACATCAATATTAGCTTTATTGTGCAGAAGGAAATGGCACCCCACTCCAGGACTCTTGCCTGGAAAATCCCATGGATGGAGGAGCCTGGTAGGCAACAGTCCATGGGGTCTCAAAGAGTTGGACACGACTGAATGACTTCACTTCACTCACTTCGTACTTTATCACTGGAGAAAGAAATGGTAACCCACACCAATATTCCTGCCTGGAGAATCCCATGGACAGAGGAGCCTGGTGGGCCATGGTGCACGGGGACACAGAGTAGGACACGACTGAAGTGACTAAGCACACATGCTGCTTTATTGACTATGCCAAAGTCTTTGACAGTGTGGATCACTGCAAAGTGTGGAAAATTTGGAAAAAGATGGGAATACCAAACCACCTGACCTGCCCCTTGAGAAATCTGTATGCAGGTCAGGAAGCAACAGTTAACACCAGACGTGGAACAACAGACTGGTTCCAAAGAGGAAAAGGAGTACATCAAGGCTGTATATTCTCACCCTGCTTATTTAACTTATATGCAGCGTACATCATGAGAAACACTGGGCTGGAGGAAGCACAAGCTGGAAACAACATTGCCAGGAAAAAAATCAATAACTTCAGATATGCAGATGACACCACCCTTATGGCAGAAAGTGAAGAAGAACTAATGAACCTCTTGAGGAAAGTGAAAGAGCAAAGTGAAAAAATTGGCTTAAAGCTCAACATTCAGAAAACTAAGATCATGGCATCTGGTCCCATCACTTCATTGCAAATAGATGGGGAAACAGTGGAAACAGTGGCTGAGTTTATTTTTGGGGACTCCAAAATCACTGCAGATGGTAACTGTAGCCAAGAAAAGAGATGCTTACTCCTTGGAAGAAAAGTTATGACCAATGTAGATGCATATTAAAAAGCAGAGACATTACTTTGCCAACAAAGGTCCATCTAGTCAAGGCTATGGTTTTTCCAGTTGTCATGTATGGATGTGAGAGTTGGAATATAAAGAAAGCTGAGTGCTGAAGAATTGGTGTTTTTGAACTGTGATATTGGAGAAGACTCTTAAGAGTCCCTTTTACTGCAAGGAGATCCAACCAGTCCATTCTAAAGGAAATCAGCCCTGAATATTCATTGGAAGGACTGATGTTGAAGCTGAAATTCCAATCCTTTTGCCACCTGATGTGAAGAGCTGACTCATTTGAAAAGACCCTGATGCTGGGAAAGATTGAAGGTGGGAGGAGAAGGGGATGACAGAGGATGAGATGGTTAGATTGCATCACTGACTCAATAGACATGAGTTTGATTAAACTTTGGGTGTTGGTATTGGACGGGTGGCCTGGTGTGCTCCAGTCCATGGGGTTGCAAAGAGTCAGATATGACTGAGCAACTGAACTGAACGAGCTCAGTGCCAAAATGGACAGATAGAATTGTGTCTTAGGAACAATGAAAGCAAAAGTCACTCAGTCATGCCTGACTCTTTGCAACCCCATGCACTATACAGTCTATGGAATTATCCAGGCCAGAATACTGGAGTGGGTAGCCCTTCCCTTCTTTAGGGGATCTTCCCAACCCAGGTTAAATTCAGTCACTGGCATTGCAGGCGGATTCTTTATCAGCTAAGCCACCAGGGAAGCCCATTAGAAACAATGGACTGGCTCAAAAATGGCAATGGAGTAGGTCGAGGCTGTGTATTGTCACCTTGCGTTTTTAACTCTAATGCAGAGTACATCATCTGAAATGCCAGGCTGGATGAATCAAAAACTAGAATCAGATTGCTGGGAGCAGTATAAGCAACATCAGATATGCAGATGATACCACTCTAATAGCAGAAAGTGAAGAGGAACTAAAGAGCCTCTGGACAAGGGTGAAAGAGGAGAGTGAAAACTCTGCTTAAAACACAACATGCAAAATCTAAGATCAGGGCATCCAGTTTCATCACTTCATGGCAAACAAAAGGGGGGTTAGTGGAAGCGGTAACAGATTTTCTTTTTGGGGGGCTCCAAAATGCACATGGATGGTGAGTAGAGCCTTGAGATTAAAAGAAGCTTACTCCTTGGAAGAAAAGCTATGAAAAACCTAGATCACATATTAAAAAGCAGAGATATCACTTTACCAACAAAGGTCCATATAGTCAAAGCTATGGTTTTTCCAGTAGTCATGTATGGATGTGAGAGCTGGACTATAACGAAGGCTGAATGTAAAAGAACTGATGGTTTTGAACTGTGGTGTTGGAGAAGACTCTTGAGAGTGCCTTGAACAGCAAGGAGATCAAATCAATCAATCCTAAAGAAAATCAAGTGTGACTATATTAAAAAGCAGAGCCATAAGTTTGTCAACAAAGGTCTATCTAGTCAAGGCTATGGTTTTTCCAGGAGTCATGTATGGATGTGAGATTTGGACTATCAAGAAAGCTGAACGCTGAAGAGTTGATGCTTTTGAACTGTAGTGTTGGAGAAGACTCTTGAGAGCCCATTGGACTGCAAGGAGATCCAACCAGTCCACCCTAAAGGAAATCATTCCTGGGTGTTCATTGGAAAGACTGATGTTGAAGCTGAAACTCCAATATTTTGGCCACCTGATGCGAAGAGCTGACTCATTTGAAAAGACACTGTTGGTGGGAAGGATTGAAGGCAGGAGAAGAAGGGGACGACAGAGGACGGTTAGATGGCATCACTGACTCAATGAACATTAGTTTGGGTAAACTCTGGGAGTTGGTGTTGAACAAGGAGGCCTGGCAAGCTGCGGTTCATGGGGTCACAAAGAGTTGGAAACGACTGAGAGACTGAACTGATACTGATACTGGTTCACTGGAATGTCTGATGCTGAAGCTTAAGCTCCAATACTTTGGCCACCTGATGCGAATGGACAACTCATTGGAAAAGTCTCTGATGCTGGGAAAGTTTGAGGACAGGAGAAGGGGGTAACAGAGGATGAGATGGTTGGATAGCATCACCAACTCAACTGATAAGAGTTTGAGCAAACTGCAGGAGACAGAGGACAGAGGAGACTGGTGCACTGCAATCCATTTTATCCCAAAGAGTTGGACACAATGTCACAACTGAACAACAACAACAATGCTATCTTGAGGTATACATTTTCTGAAGGATACATGTGTGTTCAATGATAAAAATCCAAGCTGTAGTCTTGTACATTAGAATTTACTGTGTAGGAGATAGCAATCATTAAGATTAAGATGTATCAGGCATTTTTTGTTTTTCTGTTTCTTTTTGTTGTTATTATTTCTGATTACAAAAATAATATATCATTAGTATTTTTATCTAAGAGATGCAAATGATGCAGAAGTAACTATAGAGTAAAATGGAACCACGTTCATCCCATCCATCCCTCCAAGAATTTCTCTAGAGATAACCACTGTGAACAATTTTATAAATACTTCCTTAAATGGTACAGTACAGTATGTGTGTGTACTCTTGTAACATTTTTTCCTTAACAATTAATATTCACTGAGCTACTTCATCTTTTTTTAACTGCTGGAGTACCTCATGCATACCATAATTTATTTAACTGCTTTTCTAATTACATCAATCTGTATTCAGCTAGTGAAACAGAAACACTCTGTAATCCAGATAAAGGGTTATAATAGGAAGACCTGGGGTAACAGCATGGATGTCATGGGAAGCCAGAGAAATGAGGCTGGTAAGTTACAGAAGGAGACAATGAGAATCTCAGCCTGAAGCACTGATGTGGGAACTGCCACCATAATCAAGAGGCTCTGGGAGAGGTTCCACTAAATATCGACGGTGGCAGCAGCCCACCAGGAGCTCTCCAGCACTCACAGAGAAACTGCTCTAAATCTCTCATCTCCCTAGGCATCTGGCTACAACCAACTTCTGAGAATAAAAGGATTTCTGCTTCTCCTCTGCCTCCCAAGCATTTCCAGAATAATACTACTTGGCAAATATTGCCCTAAACCATAGGGAAAAGGAAAAACACAGCCTTCTCCTTAGCAAATAAAAGGTGACTTTAAAAGAGAGAGAGGGTGCTGCTGCCAAGTTGCAAGAAGGAATATAACAAACTAACAATAGGAAATTAGGTTGTTTGTGATTTTTGACACTGTAAAGACAATGAGGATATTTGTACATTCACCCTAATAGGAAAGCAAGATATATTTTTTATGATATGATCATCGAAAAAGCAAGAGAGATCCAGAAAAACATCTATTTCTGCTTTATTGAGTATTCCAAAGCCTTCTACAGTGTGGATCATGATGAACTGTGGAAAATTCTGAAAGAGATGGGAATACTAGACCACCTGACTTGCCTCTTGAGAAACCTGTATTGCAGGTCAGGAAGCAACAGTTAGAACTGGACATGGAAAAACAGACTGGTTCCAAATAGGAAAAGGAGTCCGTCAAGGCTGTATATTGTCACACTGCTTATTTAACTTATATGCAGAGTACATCATGAGAAACCGCTGGGCTAGAGGAAGCACAAGCTGGAATCAAGATTGCTGGGAGAAATATCAATAACCTCAGATATGCAGATGACACCACCCTTATGGCAGAAAGTGAAGAGGAACTCAAAAGCCTCTTGATGAAAGTGAAAGAGGAGAGTGAAAAAGTTGGCTTAAAGCTCAACATTCAGAAAACTGAGATCATGGCATCTGGTCCCATCACTTCATGGCAAATAGATGGGCAAACAGTGGAAACAGTGGCAGACTTTATTTTTGGGGGCTCCAAAATCACTGCAGATGGTGATTGCAGCCATGAAATTAAAAGACACTTACTGCTTGGATGGAAAGTTATGACTAATGTAGATAGCATATTAAAAAGTAGAGATATTACTTTGTCAACAAAGGCCCATCTAGTCAAGGCTATGGTTTTTCCAGTGGTCAGGTATGGATGTGAGAGCTGGACTATAAAGAAAGCTGAGTGCTGAAGAATTGATGCTTTTGAAGTGTGGTGTTGGAAAAGACTCTTGAGAGTCTCTTGGACTGCAAGGACATCCAACCAGTCCATGCTGAAGAGATCAGTCCTGGGTTATCATTGGAAGGACTTATGTTGAAGCTGAAACTCCAATACTTTGGCCACCTGATGTGAAGAACTGACTCATTTGAAAAGACTTTGATGCTGGGAAAGATTGCGGGCAGGAGGAGAAGGGGACGACAGAGGATGAAATTGTTGGATGTCATCACCAACTCAATGGACAAGGGCCTGGGTGGACTCCGGGAGTTGGTGATGGACAGGGAGGCCTGTCATGCTGTGGTTCATGGGGTTGCAAAGAGTTGGGCACAACTGAGCGACTGAACTGAACTGAACTGATTCTGCAGCCAGTGACTGCTAGAAAAACATGCGTAGGTCAACAGAGTTGGGTTTATTGCTTCCTTGCATAACATAACATTCAGGGCGTTTGTTGCTCGTGGTGTTGGGTTGTAGGAGTCCTTTATGCAGTCTAGATATAAATCTCATCAGATTTATGATTTACAAATATTTTCTTTCATTTTTATTGCCTTTTTACCATGTTGACAGAATATTTTGATTTATAAGTTTTTTAACATTGACATCTATTTTTTTTGTTGCTGTTGCCTGTGGTTTTGGTGTCATGTCCAACAAGTCATTACTAGATAGCTACTTATTCTTTATACTCAATGTTTACTCTGGTTCCCTTATGAAATTATCTTATGCATTAATAGTTATTTGATTAATTCTCTTGGACTTCCTATGTAGATCATCATTATATATCTTCCTTTAACAACATTTATAACTCATTTCCTTTCCTTATCTTGGGGCATTGGATAAAGTCCAGTAATTTTGAAAATACATTTCTGGAAAGCTTACCTTAATGAATTCTAAAATGTCCTTTGCATTTTGGCAGTATTTGGAGAAAGTTGAAGGGTATGGATCACATCCAAAATATTTACTGAATAATGCCAAGGTAATTTCAGAGAGCAAAGTAGAAATATGGTGAGAGAGAAGGGAGACAGATTAGCTGGATAATTCATCAGATACTAAGGAGCATATTGATATGGAATAAGAATTCAAAACACTACAATTCTGCAAATAAGGATAGAGTAATCCTTGCTTTTCCAGGGCCATCGTGATTTATAAGAATGATAGATGATAAGATATTGGTGTCAAGTACCTTCACAATTCATTGTACACTTTATTGTAATACCAGGACTGCCTGAAATTTCTAGAAAGTATTTAGATTGACTACACAAAGATGGTAGAGAAAGACAGAAAGACAGAAACAGAAAGACAATTGCTTTATGCATTTCTATGCTAGTGATGGATGGGAGAGGGTTAGTTCTTTGCTTTCTGAGTGATGGTAGGAAATCTATCTGGTCAGGGAATTTATTTTTATAGATCTAGTATAATATTTTAATAGTTAAATAATATTTGAATAAGTAAAATAAATAAATATTTAATCACTGATAATTATAGTCAGTAAGAAGTAAAATAACAAATTATCACTGTCACATGCCAAACTCTACTGTTCTATGTAATCTTGCTTCCCTTCAGAGCTAGTAATACCAAGTTGTGGCATATTCTTCGTTTTGAAATTCATTTTAGTGATCTGTTCATACGTAAAAAGATATGCTGGTTTAACGTGATTCTTTTTACAGACATGGAATATCATTATGTATATTATTTAGAAAGTTCCTTAACAAATAATGTATCACACATATATCCTCATTCAAACTCTATCTCTAATTTATTTATTCCATTATACAGTTACAATTTTTTCATTTATCCATTTTCTGCTCAAGTGACATTTATAAAGTCTCAAGCTTTTGTATTTTTATAAATAGGAGGATAATGATAAAATTGGTTAATATATCTTTGGGCATATGAGTATGTTTAGAGGATACATAGATC
The DNA here is from genome assembly GCF_023091745.1 of Budorcas taxicolor. Classification (NCBI taxonomy): domain Eukaryota; kingdom Metazoa; phylum Chordata; class Mammalia; order Artiodactyla; family Bovidae; genus Budorcas; species Budorcas taxicolor. The sequence continues at coordinate 46,834,080 of NC_068929.1, read as the reverse complement.
TAGAATTGGAAATAAGAGTTAAAAGAGCATTCAGATTTATACTGATAGAAAATCTACTAAACTGTCTGACGAAATGTTTAAGTACACATTCTTTCTTGGCCATTTGAAACTTAGCTCATTCTTTGAGACCAAAGTTAATGCAATGTCCCACTTAGACCACCTAAGATCTCATTTACTTCAAATAAATTGTGCATTCCACTTGTAATTTGATTGTACTTAAAAAAAAATATTATCTTTAACTAAAAAACAGCGTTGCATGTTAACATTCACAGGCTTTTATTTATTGTTCATGAGGAAGGCAACATAAATTGAAACAAACATGAACTTTTCAGATATACAGCTTTACCTACACGCCAGACTCACTGCAGCACAGCTTGTGGGATCTTAGTTCCCAGACCAGAAAGTGATGAGAACTAACCACTGGACCACCAGGGAATTCCCTGATTAAATTTCTTAATCACACAGCATGTTGGTTTCTGACAGGCTCTGTAAAAAATAATTTGTAATGCAAACCTAGAGTTTAAACCAAATTTACTCTAAAAGTAATTTCAAATTTTGGTAATTATACTGAAATTAGGTGATTTTACACCAAAATCACACAGTTTATTTGAGGTAAATAGCATCAATATTAGTTTTTCATGTTTTTAATCCAGAAAATTATTTAAGACTGACTAATTCAAGGGGTTCTTGATAAAAGATCTATTACTAAAATAGAAATTTAAAATAAGGCACTCAAAGAATTCTGTACTTTAAGCAACAGATTTATTAATATGCTATATGAGATATATTCAAAGATATGTTTACATGTATTTCCATATCAGCTGCTCTTTTGAATCATGTCTACTGAAAATATGAAATATGAAAATGATAGAATTTTAACTAAATAGTTATGTTTGTTTTGAATATCTAAAACTTTACTCTTTACTGTCTTTCATAAAATATAAAAATATTTTATGAAAAAGAAAAAATGGAGGACTCTTAAAATATTTTGATTGATTCTATAAAATTCTTTTATTGAAGAACTATATTCACTTTATATTTATAAATGAATCCATAAACACAAGTCCTTGTTCTGTGCTTTTTGTCTGGCATGAATACAGCAAATATTTATACCATATCAGTAAAAGGGAGTAACACAAAAGAATTTTTAAAAAAAAGAAGGTGGAGCTACCTAGTTTATAAAGTCAATAATGAATAAATATAAGCAAGGCCTCCAGGAACCTTTAGTTGAGTTAAATTTATTGTTTAAATTTTTAGTTGTGCAGTGGATATAATTTATGCTTCCTCTACCAGTGGCTAATAATAATGAGATCCTTCGTGGCTAATAATAATGAGATCCTTCCTTGTGAAGTAAAATCACATCATCTCTATTAAGCACACATTTATGAACATATTCTGTTCAAATTTTTTGGAGGATAAATATGGAATCATTAGATCGTTGCAGAAAGATACATTTTGCAGGGTTTGGTTATGGCTTATAATTTAAAGAGAGCATTTCTCTTTAAACATGTTGTATTAGATCACAATATTTTAACAGTATGATTAGTGGCTAATGCTTTCCTCTAGCAGAATCTGAGACAAAGATTCTTATAGAAATGATTTATTTAAAAAATATTTCAAAAATTGGTAAGAGACTGGAGGAAAGCAGGGTGGAGAAGAGGAAAGAAATTATAAGGTGATGCCTGTGCTGATGAAGCAGGAATTGGGAAAATAAGTCACTGGTTTGTTCTCAACTACCACAATAAACTGGAAAATTCTGAAAGAGATGGGAATACCAGACTACCTGACCTGCCTCTTGAGAAACCTATATCCAAGTCAGGAAGCAACAGTTAGAACTGGACATGGTACAACAGACTGGTTCCAAGTAGGAAAAGAAGTATGTCAAGGCTGTATACTGTCACCCTGCTTATTTAACTTATATGCAGAGTACATCATGAGAAACGCTGGACTGGAAGAAGCACAAGCTGGAATCAATATTGCTGGGAGAAATATCAATAACCTCAGAAATGCAGATGACACCACCCTTATGGCAGAAAGTGAAGAGGAACTAAAAAGCCTCTTGATGAAAGTGAAAGAGGAGAGTGAAAAAGATGGCTTAAAGCTCAACATTCATAAAACGAAGATCATGGCATCTGGTCCCATCACTTCATGGTATATAGATGGGGAAACAGTGGAAACAGTGTCAGACTTTATTTTTGGGACTCCAAAATCACTACAGATGGTGACTGCAGCCATGAAATTAAAAGATGCTTACTTCTTGGAAGGAAAGTTATGACCAACCTAGATAGCATATTAAAAAGCAGAGACATTACTTTGCCAACCAAGGTCCATCTAGTGAAGGCTATTGTCTTTCCAGTAGTCATGTAGTCATGTAGGGATGTGCGAGTTGGACTGTGAAGAAAGCTGAACATCAAAGAATTGATGCTTTTGAACTGTGGTGTTGGAGAAGACTCTTGAGAGTCCCTTGGACTGCAAGGAGATCCAACCAGTCCATTCTGAAGAGATCAGCCCTGGGGTTTCTTTGGAAGGAATGATGCTGAAGCTGAAACTCCAATACTTTGGCCACCTCATGTGAAGAGTTGACTCATTGGAAAAGACTCTGATGCTGGGAGGGATTGGGGGCAGGAGGAGAAGGGGACGACAGAGGATGAGATGGCTGGATGGCATCACTGACTCGATGGATGTGAGCCTGAGTGAACTCCAGGAGTTGGTGATGGACAGGGAGGCCTGGTGTGCTGCGATTCATGGGGTCACAAATAATCGGACATGACTGAGCGACTGAACTGAACTGAACTGAACTGAACTGAAGCGAGGGAGCTGGACTTTCACAATTGCTTTCTCAATCCTGAATCAGTCATTTTTGGGGTGGGAGATATGAAATTCCTGGCACAGTTATCTTGAGGGCATCTGACTGAATGAGTATTGGTGCACAGAACCACTAAAGGGATCCTGGATGACCTGGTCAAGAGCACTGACTGTAGTTACTTGAAGGAAATTTCAAATAACTGAAGCAGAAATGATCATGAAATACATTTCATTTTAATTGTTTAACACTGGTAGCAATAAGTTCCATTGGATATCATTTTTAATAATTATAAATTACTGGCATAAAAAATAATAAAATCATTGGTAAATAATCAAGAAGTAATAAGATGATCTCAATATTGAGTAAGCAGAAGTCATAGGGGGAATGCCAGTAATAATTCCACAAGTGGAAATTTCTCTCTGGAGGCCTGAACAAGGCAGTATCATTGAGAGAAATTAGGATTTAACATAAACATATATATAGTCATATTAGTTGGCTGACGAATCAATATGAATGGGGCAGAAACTGTTTGCCAGGCATTTTAGAATAATTATCACATTTCCCTTTTAATATGACTTGGTTTTTTGGTGTTTTATATATATATATATATATATATATATAATTTTGGATCAACAAACTGAGGGTCTAGGAAAATTACTTTTTTTTCTAAGTTTACACTGTTCTTTATTGAACTTTGAATTCAAAGAGTGCTAAGGTATGCACTCTTTTCAATATTTTTTAGCTATTTCCTAAAGATCTAATTTTGATTATCAGGTCTTTTGGATTATAATTGCAATGTAAATGAAGTTAATGTAAGCCTCAGAATAGAAACTTTCCTCTTAGAATTTTAATCATTTCTTTAAATAATGGGGACTAAACTACTGCTAGGTTTTATAGTTTAAATAATAAATATAATTATTGAGACAAAAATTAGTTTACTATTTAATAAGACCCAGCTATGAGAATGGTATGATTTAATAAACTTGTATTCCTAAACATGATAAAGTAGATAAACCAACGTACATAAACCTGTCTCTATCTTCTATCTTCCGCCTGGCCTTGAGAGAAAATAAGGAAATGAAAACAGTGTGCTGTCCTTCTTTCTCATGTGGTTTAATGGTCTTTTATTTTAAAAAAATTTGGTTTTAAAAACAACAGAATTAGTGAATCATGTAGATAATCTAGAGAAATTTTTATCAAAAACTAAAGTTTGTTTCAGTTAACACATAAATTTCTTTATGTGTCAAGTACTGTTTGTATATGTGTGTATGTGTGAGTGTGTGTATATAAATCCTGTAGAGTAAATTCATTGTCTCAGAGAAAACCTTTATCTACATGTAAGCTATGCACATTCAATATATGGAAGGATTATTTAACGCTGCCCTTCAGCAATATTTTGGGCTTCCCTGGTGGCTCAGATGGTAAAGAATCTACCCGCAATGAGAGAGACCTGGGTTTGATTCCTGGGTTGGGAAGATCTCCTGGAGAAGGGAATAACTACCCACTCCAGTATTTTTGCCTGGAAAATTCCATGGACAGAGGAGCCTGGTGAGCACCCATGGGGTCGCAAAGAGTCAGGCATGACTGAGCAACTTTCACTTTCAGCAATAGAGAAAGTTATAAAGTAGGAATATATACACTGCTGCTGCTGCTAAGTCACTTCAGTCGTGTTCGACTCTGTGCGACCCCATAGACGGCAGGCAGCCCACCAGGCTCCTCTATCCCATGGGATTTTCCAGGCAAGAGTACTGGAGTGGGGTGCCATTGCCTTCTCTGATATACACTGATACACCTATATAATTTTTAAAATAAAATAAAACTGTGAATCACTATATTATATACCTGAAACGTATGTAATATTTTACATCAGAAATATTCCTAGGAATATGTACATTCATATACCTGTTTAAATCACCATATTTGTTTCTTTTTATTATTTGTCAGAGGTTGATCTTTTTTTCTACTGAAGTATAGCTGATATAAAATATTATATACGTTTCAGGTATATAATATAGTGATTCACAATTTTTTAAACAAAAATAGAAAATGTTTATATCCTACAATTATTAAAAATACTGAATATACTCCCATTTTTCCCCTATTGTACAATAAATCCTTGTAGCTTATTTTATACATAATAGTTTGTACCTCTTAGACTCTTTACCTGAGTATTGCCCCTTCCCAATTTACTCTCTGTACTGGTAACTTGATCTCTATGTCTGTGAGTCTGTTTCTCTTTGTTATTTTTGATACATTGTTGAATTTTTAGATTCCACATATAAGTGATAACATGCAATATTTGCCTTTCTCTGACTTATTTCACTTAGCATAATACTGGCCAACCCCATTCATGTTTTTGCAAATGGCAAAATTTCATTCTTTTGTGGCTGAGTAGTATTCCATTGTATATACACCACATCTTCTTTATTCATTTATCTGTTGATGGAGAAATATCAATAACCTCAGATATGCAGATGACACCACCCTTATGGCAGAAAGTGAAGAGGAACTAAAAAGCCTCTTGATGAAAGTGAAAGAGGAGAGTGAAAAAGTTGGCTTAAAGCTCAACATTCAGAAAATTAATATCATGGCATCTGGTCCCATCACTTCATGGGATATAGATGGGGAAACAGTGGAAACAGTGTCAGACTTTATTTTTTGGGAGCTCCAAAATCACTGCAGATGGTGATTGCAGCCATGAAATTAAAAGACGCTTACTCCTTGGAAGAAAAGTTATGACCAATCTAGGTAGCATATTGAAAAGCAAAGACATTACTTTGCCAACAAAGGTCCGTCTAGTCAAGGCTATGGTTTTTCCAGTGGTCATGTATGGATGTGAAAGTTGGACTGTGAAGAAAGCTGAGCACTGAAGAATTGATGCTTTTGAACTGTGGTGTTGGAGAAGACTCTTGAGAGTCCCTTGGACTTCAAGGAGAGCCAACCAGTCCATCCTAAAGAGATCAGTCCTGGGTGTTCTTTGGAAGGAATGATGCTAAAGCTGAAACTCCAGGACTTTGGCCATCTCATGCGAAGAGTTAACTCATTGGAAGAGACTCTGATGCTGGGAGGGATTGGAGGCAGGAGGAAAGGGGATGACAGAGGATGAGATGGCCGGATTGCATCACTAACTCAATGGATGCGAGTTTGAGTGAACTCTGGGAGATGATTAATGACAGGGAACCCTGGGGTGCTGTGATTCATGGGGTCACAGAGTCGGACATGACTGAGCGAATGAAATGAACTGAACTGAACTGAACTGGAGACTTATGTTGCTTATATACCTTGGCAATTATAAATAATGCTACTGTGAACATTAGAATGCATGTGTCTTTCTGCATTAATGGTTTCTTTTTTTTTAATACCGAGGAGTGGAATTGCTGGACTGTATGATCTACTTTTAGATTTTTGAGTAATCTTCATATTATTTCTATTGTGATTACATTCTCATGAACAGCATAGGAAAGTTTCCTTTCCTCCACATCCTCACAAACATTTGTTATTTGTGTTTTTTTTTTTTTCTATGATATTCATTCTGGCAGATGTAAGGCGATATCTCAATGTGGTTTTGATTTACATTTCCCTGATGATTAACAATGTTGCACATCTTTCCATGCTCCTGTTGGCCACTGGCATGTCCTCCTTGGAAAAATGTCTATGCAGGTCTTCTGTCCATTTTTTAGTTGGGTTGTTTGCTTTTTGGATGTTGTATGAGCTGTTTATAAATTTTGGATGTTCAATAAGTATTTTCCTTCTTAGCTTCTAGTGGTGATTGTCAGTTGTTGGTATTCCCTGCTTTTATAGATGTATCATTTGAATCTCTGCCTTCATCTTCACATGATATTTCCATATGTGTTTTTGTCTTCACATGACCATCTTCTTCAGTTCAGTCGCTCAGTCGTGTCCGACTCTTTGCAACCCCATGTATCGCAGCACACCAGGCCTCCCTGTCCATCACCAATTCCTGGAGTTCATTCAAACTCATGTCCATCGAGTCAGTGATGCCATCCAGCCATCTCATCCTCTGTCGTCCCCTTCTCCTCCTGCCCCCAATCCCTCCCAGCATCAGAGTGTTTTCCAATGAGTCAACTCTTCGCATGAGGTGGCCAAAGTACTGGAGTTTCAGCTTTAGCATCATTCCTTCCAAAGAAATCCCAGGGATGATCTCTTCAGAATGGACTGGTTGGATCTCCTTGCAGTCCAAGGGACTCTCAAGAGTCTTCTCCAACACCACAGTTCAAAAGCATCAATTCTTCAGTGCTCAGCTTTCTTCACAGTCCAACTCTCACATCCATACTTGACCATTTTCTTACACAGATACTAATCATACTGGATTAAGAGCCCATCATATTCCAGTATGACCTAATCTTAATTTAGTAGCCTCAGCAACAACCCTCTTTCCAAACAAGATCACATCCTGAAGTACCAGGCATTAGTAACATGTTTTTTGAGAGAGACCCAATTCAACCTACTACATAAAAGAGATGTGGAGAAAGGGGATAGGGGTAGTAAATCAGTCTCTCCTGTGGTCTTCATAAGACCCAAGGAGACATGCAATTAGTGCCTATCATTCCTCTTTTTCATTTTCTTTTTTAAAAGCAGGTTTCACAATTTGAAGGGATAGGAGAGATATGGTTGATAATAAAGCAGGCTAAATAATCAACTCTTCTTTAAATATGATGTGATATTTAGTCCATTATATAGTAATAAAATGATAAATGTATTATATTTATTGAAATTGGGATTCTGGAAGAAACATTTCTCACACTCTATTTATTCTGATATGTTCCATATTAAAAACCAATATGTACTTATTAATTATAAGTTATAAGTCCTCAAGGGGTAATAGATTATCCAATTAGGAATCGTTCTGCCTTAGATTCATAGAGATAATTAAGACAGTCTAACACATAAATATAAATTGATTAATTACCATAACTTTTCTTATGAACCTAAAAATTAATTTATTTTCAAATGCCCAGTTTGGGAGACAATTGTGTTACTTTTATTCTACTGAGAAAGTTCTACTGAGAAGATTTGTTTTTTAAGAAGATATTTTAAAGTTTGATCTGAAAAGCTTTTAAAAAATAAAAGCCAGTTGTGCCTTGTCAAATATTAAGAAGAAAAGATGAGAAGTGATTCATTTTAAGGAAATAACACTAGTGACAATGATCTGTGACGGGTTCTATTTTTATAATAGAACTAATTCAAGAAGTAACTATGGAAAAGTTGAAACCCTTGAGCTTGTGAAGCATACTGCTGTAATTATCTCAGCTTTTTTCTTCTTTCACAGCAATGAAATCACTTCAAACAAAACTATTTTAAAAAGAGACAAAGCACCCCACCATACAAAATCCTTAAGCCCAGGAAAAGTCAGTTATTTTACAAAGTAAAGTCAAATGAAATGAAATGAATGACACTGAGTAGTACAAACATGATTTCATTTTTTTGCCTTCCTTTTAGGAAAACGTCTTTATGCTTCATTTTTTAAAATTATAATATAAAAATAAAAAGTTTTTACAATGGTAACTGTCACCGTCAGTAAGCAGATTTTTGTTCTCACATAAGAAAGATTTTTCTCCTTGTTTGATAGGGAAAACTTTCTTATTTCATTAATATAATGTAATAAAATATAATACTTATTTCCAACATTTTGCTTGTAATCATTCAAAAGTTAACTTTTGAGAGTAATTGAGAGTAATTGAGATAGTCTTTGAATGACTATCTAATACAAATGACATTTGTATTAGAATGTCATTCTTATAAAATTACCAATAATTCTTCAAAAATAGTTATTTATTTGGCAACTTGCTTGAAGCAGTAAAACCCTTTGCTACAAGTAGAGCAAATAATATGGAGTTCAAACAGAATGATAATTGACAACTATATTTTTACTAGGTTTTATTGTTATAATGTGCACACAGCAAAATTCAGTTTTTAACGTAGAGTTTTATATTTTGAAATCATATGCAATTATGTAACTATCACCATAGTCAGGATATACAAAGAGTACATTATCTGTCAAAATCCTTTTGGTGTGCTAAGTTGCTTCAGTTCTGTCCAACTTTTTGTGACCTTATGGACTGTAGCCCACCAGGCTGCTCTGTCCAAGGAAGTCTCCAGGCAAGAATACTGGAGTGGGTTGCCATTTCCTCCTCTAGGAAATATTCCTGACCCAGGGATTGAATCAGTCTTCTGCACTAAAAGGAGAATTCTTTACCACTAGCGCCCCCTGGAAAGCTCAAAATCCCATCACAAGACCATTTTGCAGTTATTCCTCCCGTCTTATCCAGCTACATGCCACCACTGAGCTGTCTATCCATATACATTTACCTTTTCTAGAGTGCTTTTTATACAAATAGGATTATGCAGAATGAACCTTTTTGTGTAAGGATTCTCTCATCTGAGATTCAACCATGCTATTATACATTCTCCGTGGTTCATTTCTTTTTCTTGTCCAGTAGTATTCAATTGTAGGGTTATACCACAGTTTATCCATTTAGCAGATGAAGGACATTTGAACTGTATCCAGGTTTTCATCATTAGGAAAAAAGTTACTAATAAATATTCATACAATTTTTTTGTGAACATAGTTTTTGATTCTTTAGTAAGATACATGTGAATGGTATAGCTGCATAATATAAACATTTGTTTAGCTCTATAAGAAACTGTCAATCTGTTTTCCAAAGTGGGTATGATTGTCATACCAGGAAGGGTATGATTGTCAAAGTTGGTACATATTCTGTAGGAGAATTTGTAATTGCTATTTTAATTTTTTTTTTTTTTTTGGTCATGCTACTAGGTATAGAAGATACACTCTTTTAATAGAAAAGGTATTAAGAACAAATTAGTCTAAATGGAGTTATTTAATTGAGCATAAAGGATAATATTTGGAATGATGTCTTGTGTTCTTCTGAAAAGTAAAGTTAGTCTTCTCTAGAATAAATTAATATATATTCTAAATATTCCTAGTAAAATAGCAATTCAAGACAATTTATCATTATATAAATTGACAATTTTGTTGTTAGGGTACATCAGAACATCTAGGATGGTGAATATCAATAGCTATCTAAATGTACCCATTTTCATTTCAGAAATAGGACATCTACATAACACAGTTTTTTTTTTTCTTGAAGTGAGAAAATTTACTGAGAATCCAATATTTTCTGAATTAAATTTCCATAAGAAATTTAAATGGAGTTAAAGTTAACACATTTCTTTGGAAGTGTAACATAAAGATCAAGGAATATGTGCTCAGTTGTGTCCTAGAGTCTATGTGGTCTCATGGTTCCTCCGCCCATGGAATTTTCCAGGCAAGAATATTGGAGTGGGTTGCCATTTCCTACTCCAGGGGGTCTTCCCGGTCCAGGGATCAAATCCTTATCTCTTGAGTCTCCTGCATTGGCAGGCAGATTCTTTACCACTAGTGCCACCTGGGAAGCCCATTGATCAAGGAGTAGTTTTAGTCATATAGCTGTAGAGTTTAAATTACAAGGAAAATTATTACAAAATTAAATACTGAGTAATCCCTCTCTCAAAAAATAAACAAACAAAATCTCTCCAGAAATGAAGGTAAATAAAAACTATGTGATATGCTGATGTGTTTCAAATATCAGCAACACTTCTGAAGACGATTGTCAAATTCTAATTTTTTATCTAGGCTTTATCATCTTAATCCCACCAGTGATAGAGACTCTCATAGCATGATTCTGTTCATTTAGCAGATAATCCATGAATGTACCACTCATAGAGGAAGCATCAGCAATTAACAGTTGGCAAGCTACTTTCTCAAGATTCTTCTAGGAATTCAGGAATCTGGCATATTGTAAACTCCTCACCAAAATGTGACAATTTCATTTAACTAATGTTTAGATTTTGATTACTTGCCTCCCAAGTTAATTAAAAGAAAATCAAAAACATAAATAGAGCACCATATTGGGGAAACATACTTGACAAAAAAGCTTCAGTTGGACTCATAGTTGTGCTTCTTGGAATTCCTTGTTATATGAGAGTTTTCACTGAAAACATGTGGGTTTTTCTGAGAAAAATAAAATAAGAATGGCAATAATAATAATAGAGCTTGATCTGCTTTTAGGGGTATCTCTAATTGATGGTTTCTTTAGTGAATTTCCACACAACTGATGAAAAAAAAAGTTCACTTTATATTAAAATATATTTAAATTTGAAAAATTAATCAGTTGATTTGTTAATTATTTAGCATGCTTTTATAGACATTTCAAAATATATTTATTACTGAAGATAATTTTTTAAAATTTGTTATTCTCTTCATACCTTTTCTGTGCAGAGGAATGCACAGAGAAATGGGTTTTATCACTGTACTTTTTTTCTTCCTTTATATATAGCATGATCAAATAGATAAAACTACAATAGCATTGTATTGAAATCATAAGAAAAAGGTTTTCTTGAAAGTTACTGAATAGATAGCTCATGAAAAATTATTCAATGGAAAACTGGTTAAATTTACATATTTTTATCCTCTAAATATCTTCTTAATGAAAGAGATTGTGGCTGTCATTTCAGTGCTCTAGAGAGGCTTGAGTTTACCAGAGTTATGGTGGCAAATTTTTTATGTTTTAAGACTAAATTTAATGTGCCAGAATATAACAAGGGCACAAAGACAAGAAATGCTGATAGCTGTCAAACTCAACCAAGTTAATTAGGATGAACTGACATGCACAAAGCTAATTGTGTCAGATAAAATATCACACTTTAATTATGTGTTTAAGAAATGTGATGCTAACTTCAACCCAATCATTTATTATTGCAAAAGTTCTAGCTACTTTCATATGGGAAATTTGAATTTGTTTGTTCTTTGATGACTTGAAAAGAGGTATAAAATTCAAAATCTTATTTTGATACGTGACTACAGGTTTATGTTCCTGTTCATAAATTAGGTAAACTAACAAAACAGGAGAAACCTATAAATTCTTGGAAAAAAACCTCACCCCGACATTTACCTTACAGTGGAAACAAATGGAGAATGGATTGCTGTCACTGAAGGCAAATTAGAAATAATTAACATCCAAAAGTTAAACACCAGTTTACCTTTAATACGTACTTAATAAAATTGTTTTGAATACAATTTTTTTCTTATTAAATCTAAACTGGAACATGTTTAGTTTAGCCATATATTGAATTCAAAGTTATCATAAAGCAAGTATCCACTTCATCTAAAACTCAACTCTCAGAGATACAGTCCCACAGAAGAAAAAACTTCTTAATAAGCAAAAATGACTGAAGTTACTGTGATTTATGTTTTACTGATATGGCTAATAAGATATGCAGAAATGGCAAAGGCCTTAAAAAAGAAATTGAAGTTGCAATTAATATGTTTTAATCCTTTTATCAAAATTCCCAGGTGACCTAGTGGTAAAGAATCTGCCTGCCAATGCTGGAGATGCAGGAGATGTGGGTTCAATCCCTGGGTTGGGAAGATCCCCTGGAGAAAGAAATGTCAACCCACTCAAGTATTCTTGCCTGGAGAAACCATGGACAGAGGAGCCTGGTGGACTAAAGTCCATGGGGTCACAAACAGTCAGACATGACTGAGGGACAGAGCTCATACATACAACCCTTTTATCTTGTAGTTACAGAATTTATGGTTAAAGATGTTAAATTAGTGACCTGGGATTGCATGATTATTGGGTTGTAGAAGAAGGAACATATTCCTGAGTTAGATCTGAGCCAGAAACCTACTCTGCCATCTGTTAGCTATATGTTATAGAACAAGATCCTTAGGCCATATATCTTACCCTAAAAATATTTTTTTTCTTTTTTTTTTTTTTTTCAAGCGCAAGCCTAGTCTTTGTTATTAATGATCCTTGGACAACAGGGAGAGATCAAGACTTTCCCAGGAAAACTGGGAATTAATGATCTCAGCTTCATTTTCTTCATCTGGTACATCCATTGGTTTACCTAATATTTTTTTAAGAGGCACTTCTAGAAGTTGTTCCTACTGAAGCATTTGTGCCTTCCATGGCAGGTATTAAGGGGCTTGGGGAATGTCAAGATTTGCCAAGGAAATTTATGGGTGTGGCTCTCAATCATGTGGATCATGGGTGTTAGGCATTAGTTGTCTCCATACAGGGGAAGAGCTGATATCTTAGAATGCTGATTTTACTTAGCAGTATTTTGTAGCCAGGTATTCATGACAGATAATGTAAATATGTGTATGTAAGAGTGTGGTAAGAGATGATTTACAAAATTCAAGTTTTTGTTTTATATGTCAAGATGAAAAATGGACTATTTGCCTAGGGGTCTACAGGACAATTATGAAAGAGAAAATCCTTGGTGCCAGCTGGCCAGTCTGAAAGCTTACACAGATTGCTTTCAGTGAGGTACATAACTTGCTGCATTCTCTGCCAGTAGCATAGATACATGGAGGATCATGATTAGAATATCATGAACCTGAACAAACTGAATAATCTGAAAATTCTGACACATTACAATAACTTTGCCCTTTAGGAAACTGTATCAGAGATGGCAGAGAAGCAGCTAGAATAATTAAGAAAGCCTGATCCTTTCAAGTACACACACATATCTCCTGCTAATGGTGGCTCAGCTGAATTGGTTCTGCCCCTCATCGTGAACTTGGAGGAAGACATTTATAAAGAAATATGCATTTGTTCTTCCTGTTACTTTTCTCTGTTACTTATTTCAGAATAGAGACTGAAAGCTACACTCTTAACTTGACATGCCGGGGGCGGTGGGGGGGGGGGGGGGCAGGGCGCGGGCGCAGGAGGTGCAGTGAAGTAAAATTCCAGAAATCTTAGCTTAGCTGGGTAAATACTAACCACAGGAGGATGGAGTGAGACCTCCCAAGTTAATTAGATCCTGCTAGAAATGAATTTATAAGAACAGCCTTTGAAAACAAAATCACTTGGTATGTCTACAGCTGCCTGTCTCCAAATGACTGACTAAGAAAACTTCAAGCCTCATTTTTACAAGCGACTAACACATACTTGGCAGATGGATATAGCCTGGCAAGTGACTGATTGAGACAGCCTTTCTTCTCAGTAGACATGCAGAACCTTGGAGACTGTCTCCAAATGCCAAACCATTCATATGTCATGAATGTCAATCACCATACACTGTGTGTATCCACACTTCTAATCTCTTTTCTCTCTTGTTTAACAAAAGGAGTGTTCTCGAACCTCTCAAGACAAGGATTTGTGCTTGGGTTAAGTAAGCTGGGATTTCTTTGGAAGGAATGATGCTAAAGCTGAAACTCCAGTACTTTGGCCACCTCATGAGAAGAGTTGACTCATTGGAAAAAACTCTGATGCTGGGAGGGATTGGGGGCAGGAGGAGAAGGGAACAACAGAGGATGACATGGCTGGATGGCATCACGGACTCGATGGACGTGAGTCTGAGTGAACTCCGGGAGATGGTGATGGACAGGGAGGCCTGGCGTGCTGTGATTCATGGGGTCGCAAAGAGTCGGACACGACTGAGCGACTGAACTGAACTGAACTAAATAAGCTTTCCACTGGTGGTTCTGATGTAAAAAACAGAATCTGCCTGCAATGCATGAGACTGGCTTCAATCCCTAGGTGGGGAAGATGCCCTAGAGGAAGACATGGTCAATCCATTCCAGTATTCGTACCTGGAGAATTTCATGGACAGAGGAGCCTAGTTGGCTACAGTCTGTGGTGTCACAGAGAATTGGACATGACTGAGCGACTAACATGGAAGTAAACTTTCAACTGTTCTTTTTAAGATCTCCACTACTCTCTCACAACACTAATTTATCCCTGCTAACTGGAAAACACACATTAGCATACATATGACCTTAACCTGTTCTGATGTTTCTTGTTATTTTAAACCCAGATAGGTATTTTTTAAAGCAAAATTTTTATTTGTTTATTTAGGACTGTGCTGGGTCTTCATTGCTATGTGGGCTTTGTGTAGTTGTGGAGAGTGGGGACTACTCTCCAGGGGCAGTGCACAGGCCTCTCATTGTGGGGCTTCTTTTTAGCGGAGTATGGGCTCTAGGCCAGCACATGGGCTTCAGTTGTTGCAGCTTATGGTATCTGGAGCACAGGCTCAGTAGTTGTGGCACATGCTCCCAATTGCTCTGTGGTGTGTGGGATCCTCCTGCACCAGGGATTGAACCTGTGTCTCCTGCACTGGCATGCTGTTTCTTTACCACTGAGTCACCAGGGAAGCCTCCAAATAGATATTTTTTTTTTACCCTAAACTTCCTTTCAGTCTCTGATGCCCTTCTTTGTACCATTTCTCCAAAGATATGTTTACAGATGACATTTTCCCATATTTACTTCCATTTAGTCTTCAAAACTCTGAATAATTTCTGACCTCAACAACTGCAGCATTCTCCTTGCTTTCCCCTTGCTACTCCAAATTTCTTTTCCACTAACGATCAAGAGTATTTTCAAACATGTAATCATACCCTTGCTCCTCTGCCATTGTTCCACTCGGTAGCTTTGGGCTAAGCTTTCAATGGGCCTCAAGCTTCTTTGTGACCAGGATTTGCCTTCTCCATCACTTTTTCCTTCTTCATAATACCTAGATACATTGATTTTTTTTTTCTCCCTTAAACAATAAAAACTTGTTTAACTTAAGGGTGTTGCACTCTTTCCCTCTACTGAACACTTCCCCGCAGAACTCTTTGGATCATTCTTTTTCACCATTAAGATCTCAAATAATGTTTCCTCTGAAATGACTTACTCAATCACTCTAAAGGATAACCCACCTCCAGTGTCTGTCCTATTACCTGTTAAATTTTATTCATCATTTGTTACTTTCTGAAATTATGAGATGGTTGGATGGCATCACTGACTTGATGGACATGAGTTTGAGTGAGCTGTGGGAGTTGGTAATGGACAGGGAAGCCTAGCATGCTGAAGTCCATGGGGTCACAAAGAGTCAGACATGACTGAGCAACTGAACTGAACTGATAAGGGCCAGAGGGAGAGAAAAGAGCTCTTCTTTTTATTGCTCACAATTGTCCCCCCATCATTTAGAACAGAGCCTGACATATAATCAATATTTTGTGGAAGAATCCATAGTTATATACAAATGTCAGGATAAATGTTCTTGATTACATTAAGTTCACACATGAAGAAATCTAGCTAAGTTGGGTAGTTTTGGAGGATTTCATTAGTGCAAAATAAATCACTGGGAAAGAAGAATCTCCTAATTCATTAACAAGGGCTATGGGTTAATCAAGTGATTTCTCTCTAAAACCTATAATACATATTTTGCATGCTTTAGAATATGAACTCTCCTAGGAAATCAAAACAACTCAAGAAAACAAATCTAATGATCATTCCCAACTAATGCACCATTTGCTTTCACTCTGATGACACAGCACCAACTTTATTCACCTAAACCTAAATAAATTCTTATATATTGTGGGATTAAACATATTTTTTTAAAAGTTCAAGATGAACACTGGTGCAGATACACTTCTTTGGCTGCCAACCTTGGTAGCCTATTTTTTATAGACTATAAAAAGTCATGGAGTAAATGATAAGTTAAAGATAATGAAAACTTATACAATGAATATGGATCTTTGAAGCTGTATTAAATGTTTCTTTAAGGGTTTCATTTAGAGACAGCTTATGTGTCCACAAATGTCCTTTTGATAAAATGAAGGAGAAACATTTAAACTCTCAAGATGACATGAAAATCAGTATCAACCTTAACATTTTGGGGAAGTTAACTGAGATTGAATCTAGGAGGTTGAACACACTAGAGAAGTTATAACACCTGAAGTTAGGCATTTGGAATTTCACTAAAACACAAAAACAAACCTAATGGCTATTAAATAGCTTGTTTCACAGGGAGAAGGAAATATATTATCAAGCAGCAATACCTTTTAACAGAGGGTAATTTATAATAGAATTGTCAGTTTGTTATTTCAAGATTCCTGAGTGAGATGGATGAGCTGTTGGTTATTAAATATATTTCCATTTTTAAGCACCTAGGGGAAACAATTTAAACTGTTGAATATGGAAGTTTTAAAATTATTAACTGAAATGAAAAACAAATGACTTAATATTCTGCTCTCTCTAGCCATCAAGTGTTGTAATACAAAGTGAAAACATAATAATGTATAGGAAGTGATGAAAATGATTCAGTGAGCAATAGAGGAAGGGTTAATTTAATATTGAGCTATCCATCATATATGTTAACAAATCTGTACTGCAGATGTCAATTAATTGACACAAAAAATTGAGCATTTAACTGTTTCATAATAAGAATCTTCTTCTTTTGGTATTTATTATCTGGAATTAAGAACACTGACGTGAATTTACCAGGAAAAAGTTACATCCATGGGTATGTAACTCAATCATATGGATCATGGGTATTATGCTTTAATTTTTTTTTTTATAGAGGGGAAAGAGCTGATATCCTGGAATACTGATATTTACTTAGCAGTGTTTGGTGGCCAGGCATTCATAACAGATGATGTAAGTATGGATATGTAAGAGTTCAGTTCAGTTCAGTTCAGTTCAGTCACTCAGTCGTGTCCGACTCTGTGCAACCCCATGAATCGCAGCATGCCAGGCCTCCCTGTCCATCACCAACTCCCGGAGTTCACCCAAATTCATGTGCATCGAGTTGGTGATGCCATCCAGCCATCTCATCCTCTTGTCCCCTTCTCCTCCCGCCCCCAACCCCTCCCAGCATCAGGGTCTTTTCCAATGAGTCAACACTTCGCATGAGGTGGCCAAAGTATTGGAGTTGCAGCTTTAGCATCAGTCCTTCCAAAATACACCCAGGACTGATCCCCTTTAGAATGGACTGGTTGGATCTCCTTGCAGTCCAAGGGACTCTCAAGAGTCTTCTCCAACACCACAGTTTAAAAGAAACTTCTGATGATCCTGCTTATAGGAGGGGAAGGGAAGAGGAGCAATGTTCCATGACTAGTCATCATATTCCTATTGCCTAGTAAGTCACAATAGTCTTGCTATCCCATTGCTTTTCCTTCACAGTCATGTGCATTATGTTATATAATTTACATGCATTTAATGGCTGATAAGGATAAATTACAAACATGTATGTGTAATTAAAATTAAATGTTCTTCAATTTTAAAAAATATTTACATGTAATTGTCTGAAGCAACCTTGCTGGTTAATGCCCCAGCTATGGTTTTTAGGCAGTTCTTCCCAAGTGAAAAGTCTATAGTGCAGCTTCCACATAACCTGGTGGTCTCCTCCTGGGATGGGGAAGATAGGGCAGGAGAAGGCTCAATCAGTGAGCAGGCACATGAGTAAGTCATTAGTCATTATCTGAAGGGACCAGGGAACCGGCAGTCTCAAACTTAAAACCTCTTTTTCTTGAACTCAAATCATTCAGATGAGTTAGCTTTATCACATAATGTTCTAGAAAGTAAAATAAACAAGGAACCCTGTATCATAAATGGCCTGTTCACAATTTTCCATGACACCTATTGTAAGGCAAAGAGCATGGTCTCCCAAGAGACACAATTTATTTAACAAGAAAACCACCCTCTTCAGAATTTGCATAAAGTGTCTCCTTTATCTTCATAACACTGGTAAGAATAAAAGAATACTGTTCTCGCCTTGTTATAGATGGGGCACAAAATTCCATAATCAGAGGCCTCTGTTTCCTCCTCTATAAAGTAAGATTGCTGCTCTCAAAGAGTTTTGGAGGGATGAGATAAACTGTAGAATGTGCCTAGCATGTAGTATTTGCACTATAGCTATTATTTCCTTTTCATCTTTTCTAATTAAGTTGGCTTACACAGAATACAAGTCATATAAAATTGTAGTCTTTTTAGGGCACTACTAATCTCCTTGATAGCAGAGTAATTATTTATCTTATCCTTGAGCCGCCACTGATCTCTGAGATATAGACTGAGTAGAATAAGCCATTGGACTAATTAAAGAGGAACTGGTCTCTATTGTAACAAAAACAAGAACTTTATTTCATCAAGTAATGCCATGAAACTACAATTAACAGGAGATGCATTGCATCAGACTAGATGGCAGAGTAGCAAAAATAAATCACAGGCAGATTACTTGAGTCTTTTATGCAGGCATTTATAACTCCCACTAACAAACTATGATGAAAAGAGCTTATAGATAAAAACAAATGGTCAAACAGGAGATGGCAAGAGTGAACGTCAGGATTTTAGGAATCAGCAAACTAGAATGGACTGGAATGGGTGAATTTAACTCAGATGACCATTATATCTACTACTGTAGGCAAGAATCCCTTCAAAGAAGTACAGTAGCCATCATAGTGATCAGAAGAGTCTGAAATGTAGTACTTGGATGCAGTCTCAAAAACAACAGAATGACCTCTGTTTGTTTCCAAGGCAAACCATTCAATATCATGGTAATCCAAGTCAATGCCCTGACCAGTAATGTTGAAGAAGCTGACATTGAATGGTTCTATGCAGAACTACAAGAACTTTTAGAACTAACACCCAAAAAAGATGTCCTTTTTATTCTAAGGGACTGGAATGCAAAAGTAGGAAGTCAAGAAACACCTGGAGTAACAGACAAAATTGGCCTTGGAGTACAGAGTGAAGCAGGGCAAAGGCTAATAGATTTTTGCCAAGAGAACACCCTGGTCATAGCAAACATCCTCTTCCAACAACACAAGAGAAGACTCTACATATGGACATCACCAGATGGTCAAACACAAAAATCAGACTGATTATATTCATTGCAGCCAAAGATGGAGAAAAACAAGCAAAAAGAAGACCGGGAGCTGACTATGGTTCAGATCATGAAATCCTTATTGCCAAATTCACATTTAAATTGAAGAAAGAAGAGAAAGCCACTAGACCTTTCAGGTATGATCTAAATCAGATCCCTTACAATTATACAGTGGACATAAGAAACAGATTTAAGAGACAAGATCTGATAGACAGAATGCCTGAGGAACTATGGATGGAGGTTCATGACACTGTACAGGAGAAAGGGAGCAAATACCATCCCCATGGAAAAGAAATACAAAAAAGCAAAATGGCTATCTGAGGAGGCCTTACAAATAGCTGTGAAAAGAAGAGAAGCAAAAAGCAAAAGAGAAAAGGAAAGATATACCCAACTGAATGCAGAGTTCCAAAGAATAGCAAGGAAAGATAACAAAGCCATCCTCAGTGATCAGTGCAAAGAACTGATGGGAAACAATAGCATGGGAAAGACTAGAGCTTTCTACAAGAAAATTAGATACCAAGGGAACATTTCATGCAAACAAGGGCTCAAAAAAGGACAGAAATGTTATGGGCCTGACAGAAGCAGAAAAAATTAATAATACACAGAAAACTGTACAAAAAAGACTTTCACAATTCAGATAATAACAATGATGTGATCACTCACCTAGAGCCAGATATCCTGGAACGCAAAGTCAAGTGGGCCTTAGGAAGCATCACTATGAACAAAGCTAGTGGAGGTGATGGAATTCCAGTTGAGCAACTTAAAATCCTGAAAGAGGATGCTGTGAAAGTGCTGCACTCAATATGCCAGCAAAATTGGAAAGCTCATCAGTGGCCACAGGACTGGAAAAGATCTGTTTTCATTCCAATTCCAAAGAAAGGCAATGCCAAAGAATGCTCAAACTACCACACGATTGCACTCATCTCACACCCTAGTAAAGTAATGCTCAAAATTCTCCAGGCTAGGCTTCAGCAATACGTGAACCATGAAATTCCAGATGTTCCAGCTGGTTTTAGAAAAGGCAGAGGAAGCCAAGATCAAATTGCCAACATCTGCTGGATCATGGAAAAAGCAAGAGAGTTCCAGAAAAACATCTTCTTCTGCTTTATTGACTATGCCAAAGCCTTTGACTGTGTGCATCACAATAAACTGTGGAAAATTCTGAAAGAAATGGGAAAATCAGACCACCTTACCTGCCTCTTAAGAAATCTGTATGAAGAAAGTAGCAGAACTGAACATGGAATATCAGACTGGTTCCAAAGTAGTACGTCAAGGCTGTATGCTGTCACCCTGCTTATTTAACTTATGTGCAGAGTACATCAAGCAAAATGCCAGTCTGAATGAAGCATAAGCTGGAATCAAGATTGCTGGGAGAAATATCAATAAGCAAAGACATGCAGATGACACCACCCTTATGGCAGAAAGTGAAGAAAAACTAAAAAGCCTCTTGATGAAAGTGAAAGAGGAGAGTGAAAAAGTTGGCTTAAAGCTCAACATTCAGAAAACTAAGACCATGGCATCTGGTCCCATCACTTCATGGGAAATAGATGGGGAAACAGTAGAAACAGTTGCTGACTATTTTGGGAGGATTCAAAATCACTGCAGATGGTGACTGAAGCCATGAAATTAAAAGACGCTTGCTCCTTGGAAGAAAAGTTATGACCAACTTCAGTTCAGTTCAGTTCAGTCACTCAGTCATATCTGACTCTTTGTGACCCCATGAATCGCAGCATGCCAGGCCTCCCTGTCCATCACCAACTCCCGGAGTTTACCCAAACTCATGTTCATCTAGTTGGTGATGCCATCTAGACATCTCTTCCTCTGTCGTCCCCTTCTCCTCCTGCCCCCAATCCCTCCCAGCATCAGGGTCTTTTTCAAAGAGTCAACTCTTCACATGAGGTGGCCAAAGCATTCAAGTTTCAGCTTCAGCATCAGTCCTACCAATGAACACCCAGGTCTGATCTCCTTTAGGATGAACTGGTTGGATCTCCTTGCAGTCCAAGGGACTCTCAAGAATCTTCTCCAACACCACAATTCAAAAGCATCAATTCTTTGGTGCTCAGCTTTCTTTATAGTCCAACTCTCACATCCATACATGACCACTGGAAAAACCATAGCCTTGACTAGATGGACCTTCTTTGGCAAAGTAATGTCTCTGCTTTTTAATATGCTATCTAGGTTGGTTATAACTTTCCTTCCAAGGAGTAAGAGTCTTTTAATTTCATGGCTGCAATCACCATCTATGACCAACATAGAAAGCATATTAAAAAGGAGAGACATTACTTTGCCAACAAAGGTCCATCTAGTCAACGCTATGGTTTTTCCAGTAGTCACATATGGATATGAGAATTGGACTATAAAGAAAGCTGAGTTCCATAGAAATGATGCTTTTGAACTGTGGTGTTGGAGAAGACTCCTCTTGAGAGTCCCTTGGACTGTAAGGAGATCCAACCAGTCCATCCTAAATGAAATCAGTCCTGAATATTCACTGGAGGGACTGATGTTGAAACTGAAACTCCAATACTTTGGCCATCTGATGAGAAGTGCTGACACATTTGAAAAGACCCTGATGCTGGGAAAGACTGAAGGTGGAAAGAGAAGGGGATGACAGAGGATGAGATAGTTGGAAGGCATCACTGACTCAATGGATATGAGTTTGGGTAAACTGCAGGAGTTGGTGATGGACAGGGAGGCCTAGCGTGCTGCAGTCCATGGGGTCACAAAGAGTCAGACACAACTGAGTGACTGAACTGAACTGATAGAGAAAAGCAAACACATATATATAGAACCCATTAATTTGATGCCCTATTAATTCTTGCTGTTACACCTATGGGTACTCGATGTGTAATTACTCCATTATTATTGAACATGTGTTGACTTACTTAAGAAACCATTATCGTGTAATAAAGCAATATTTTACATATTTTTGTCTCTCTTTGAAAGATTTTCTAGTCACCCTAAGTGTGATGAGGGGAAACTGCTATTTGGCCCCCCAAAAAGAACTACTACTGGCTTGGTTATATTATGACCAAATTAAAGCCTTTTTCTATTTGAGGTTATAATTAAAATTCAACCTGTGAGCCTCTCCTTTGAAGATTTTGTTGATTTTATGTGATAATATACTGCCTGGCAGAAGAATTCTAAGCATATCAATAGTGTTAGTACCTTGCACATGGGGCCTCCTAGATGGCTCAGTAGGTAAGGAATCCACCTGCCAATGCAGGAGATGCCAGTTTGATCTCCAGGTTGGGAAGATTCCCTCACTTCATTTCAGCGAGGTTCAGTTGCTCAGTCATGTCTGACTCTTTGCGATCCCATGGACTTCAGCATGCCTGGCTTACCTATCCATCACCAATTCCTGGAGCTTGCTCAAATTCATGTCCACTGAGTTGGTGATGCCATCCAACCATCTCATTCTCTGTCACCCCCTTCTCCTCCAGTCTTCAATCTTTCCTAACTTCAGGGTCTTTTCCATTGAGTAGTAGGCTGTTCAGATCAGGTGGCCAAACTATTGCAGCTTCAGCTCCAGCATCAGTCCTTTCATGAATATTCAGGACTCCTCTCTTTTAGGATTTACTGGTTTGATCTCCTTGTAGTCCAAGGGACTCTTAAGAGTTTTCTTCAACACCACAGTTTAAAAACATCAATTATTTGGTGCTCAGCCTTCTTTATGGTCCAACTCTCACATCCATACTTGACGACTGGAAAGAACATAGCTTTGACTAGATGGACCTTTGTCAGCAAAGTGATGTCTCTGCTTTTTAATATGCTGTCTAGTTTGGTCATAACTTTTCTTTCAAGGAGCAAGCTTGTTTTAATTTCATGGCTTCAGTCACCATCTGCAGTGATTTTGGAGCCCAAGGAAACAAAGATTCCCTGGAGGAGGAAATGGCAAACCTCTCTAGTAATCTTGCCTGTGAAATCCCATCGACAGAGGAGCCTAACTGGGTCCATGGGGTTGCAAAAGAGTAGGACACAACTTAGAGACTAAACAATAACAACAATAACCACACCCTGATGTAGTCTCTTAAATTCCGGATCTTTTAAATAGTCAAATATCTAACATTTAAGGATGTCATTATTTTGTAAATATGTAACAATAAAATATGTTAAAACAAATATTTTCTAAGACATTAATTTTCATTTCTGGATGCACATTACATATACATGCACAGGGAATACTTTGTGGTCCTCATTGAAACTGTGCATTTAAGATTGCCGGGAGAAATATCAATAACCACAGATATGCAGATGACACCACCCTTATGGCAGAAAGTGAAGAGGAACTAAAAAGCCTCTTGATGAAAGTGAAAGAGGAGAGTGAAAAAGTTGGCTTAAAGCTCAACATTCAGAAAACTAAGATCATGGCATCTGGTCCCATCACTTCATGGGAAATAGACAGGGAAACAGTGGAAACAGTGTCAGATTTTATTTTTGGGGGCTCCAAAATCACCGCAGATGGTGACTGCAGCCATGAAGTTAAAAGATGCTTACTCCTTGGAAGAAAAGTTATGACCAACCTAGATAGCATATTCAAAAGTACGGACATTAACTTTGCCGACTAAGGTCCTTCTAGTTAAGGCCATGGTTTTTCCTGTTGTCATGTATGGATGTGAGAGTTGGACTGTGAAGAAGGCTGAGCGCCGAAGAATTGATGCTTTTGAACTGTGGTGTTGGAGAAGACTCTTGAGAGTCCCTTGGACTGCAAGGAGATCCAACCAGTCCATTCTGAAGGAGATCAACCCTGGGATTTCTTTGGAAGGAATGATGCTGAAGCTGAAACTCCAGTACTTTGGCCACCTCATGCGAAGTGTTGACACATTGGAAAAGACTCTGATGCTGGGAGGGATTGAGGGCAGGAGGAGAAGGGGACGACCGAGGATGTGATGGCTGGATGGCATCACGGACTCGAAGGATGTGAGTCTGAGTGAACTCCGAGAGATGGTGATGGACAGGGAGGCCTGGCGTGCTGTGATTCATGGGGTCGCAAAGAGTCGGACACGAATGAGCGACTGAACTGAACTGCACTGAACTGAATCCCTTTCTTCTCCTATCTTAGTATCTACCATGTTGATACTTACTAATCTGTCATTTTTGCTCTGACTGAACATAATTCATTGTCCTCATGCCCTTTTTCTTCCTGAGTTTCTTGAAGTTATTTTCACATGGATTGTATTATGCAACATATTTTCTTCAAATTTGTTTTGTATTTTGTGGCTTTTCCTTTTTCTTAATTTCAATTTGTTTCCTCTTCAATTTACTTCTTCTTCTGTACAACTCTGTCTCAAAATAAAACTGTGGATCTATAAAATGCAAATGTATGTGCAGACACAATGTACACATGGTTTATTCAACTCTATTTACAATAGTATAAAAATGATAATTGAAATATTATGTAGTCAGTCATTTTTAAGACATAAATTATAGAACTAACTTACTCATTAGAGGACTTTCTTCTCTGGAAGCAAATAATTAAGTTAGGAAAATACACACACATATGTACAGAAATATACACTCCCAAATTCCTTTAACCTCTTCATAAGAAAACTAATTCTTCATACTTAAGGATGAATATAAACAATTATTCAATTAACAAAGTAAAGATAATTTTGATATAAAGCAATTTGTTTTTTATATATAAAGCAATTTCATGGCAACCCACTCCAGTACTCTTGCCTGGAAAATCCCATGGATGGAGGAGCCTGGTGGGCTGCAGTCCATGGAGTCACAAAAAGTCAGACAGGACTGAGCGACTTCACTTTCACTTGTCACTTTCATGCATTGGAGAAGGAAATGGCAACTCACTCCAGTATTCTTGCCTGGAGAATCCCAGGGACAGAGGAGCCTAGTGGGCTGCCATCTATAGGGTCGCACAGAGTCGGACACGACTGAAGTGACATAGCAGCACCAGCAGCAACCATATACCTATTCATGTAAAATTATAGAAACTTTGTAGCTCCTGCCATTCTGCAGTTGTAGGAGCATTCCTACCATTCCTCACATACTTCTTGGATCAGAATGGTTGCTAGAACTATAGCCCTCACTACAGACTTCTAGGATCAGAGTAGAAGAATAGTTTCCTGTTATAACTATGTCCTGAAAACTCCTTGCATCACTGTTTTCTGATATTTCACTATGCATACACTAACAAATAATCATACTAGCTTGTAAAAATCCTGGGAAATGTAGTATTTTATTCTGGTCAACAGTGTAAAGGACTAAAATTGCGAATTTTGTGATTAATGGAAGGGGGCAATAGATACAGATAAGTGTCTGATTGCCACACTTATGCCAATTTAATTTTTTGTTTTAGTTCATAATATATATATTGTTTCTCTTCAAGATAGCACATAATCTGTAAGTAAGAAAAAGAAAGACAAATACCATACACTATGATTTACATGTGAAATCTAAATATGACACAAATGAAAATATCTACAAAATAGAAAAAGACTCACAGACACAGATAAGAGAACTGACTTGCAGTTGTCAATGGGGTGGGGTGGGGGAGGGAAGGATTGTGACTTTGGGATTAGCAGATGCAAACTAGTATATATGGGTATATATACTAACTATACGTATATGGATAAACAACAACACCCTCTTGTGTAACGCAGGGAACTATAATCAATATCCTATGATAAACCACAATGGAAAAGTGCATATATATATACAAACATATATATATATATAAACTGGATTACTTTCTTGTATAGCACATATTAACTCAACATAGTTAGTTAACATGCAAACTAGTATATATGGGTATATATACTAATTACACATATATGGATAAGCAACAACACCCTCCTGTGTAACACAGGGAACCATAACCATAGTAACCATAGCTACTATAGTATAGTAAATCGACTATACTTCAATAAAAAAAACAATAAACACACGAAAGAGAGAGCACACAATCTAATGGGAAAAACATAGGGTAGTAATGCTAATTTCATGGCATAGGCGAGAATTGTTAACAAATTTATAAATATAACAATATTACAAACTCCAGAGAAGCTTTCCAAAGTGAATATAAGTTCAACTGGGTCTTGAAGAATGGATTAAAATTGATGAGTTTCTTCATTTGTCATTATTAAATTGTTCAGGAATAGCAGAATGAAATCTAGTCTAGATGACACCACTAGCCATTTTAATAAGAACATAGCATTTCTATCACAGGATATCAGTAAGCTTTTGCAATATATTTATTTTATGCTTATAACATGGCTACATTAAATTTATTTTATAAACAAACTTGATCTTTAATTAAAAAATAAATGGATAGTTATACCCATCACTATGTTTTAAATGTTAACACTCTTTAGGAAATGGCAAATAAAGGAAAATAATTTCTATGATAACACCTCTTAAAATTTAGTTATGTGCCATTAAGAGGTAGGTAGTTGTTATGTAGGTATATGTTATGTTATATACATAGGTATATGTTATGTTATACAGGATCTAAGAAAAGGTAAGGGCTGCAAGTTTTCAGCCACAGTTTTAATTGCACTGCTCTTTGGTCTCTGTGAGTTTATGAATGAAGGACTGTCTCTAATTCCATGTCTTACAGAAAGCTTTGGGCAGCTGTTTAAATAAAGCACTAATGTATCAGAATATAATAAATCCAAAAATAAAAGACAAATCCTTTGCAGTCCACCTGCTTTTTTAAATCCTGTATTCTATCTGTTTCTTGCATGGTGTTTTGTCTTTCATCTCAGGAGCCCACATGACAATGTCACTGGCAGTTAGAACATGTTGACACACTTGACATCCAATTTAGTTAATGCTGGGTCAGTCTGGGAGATGCAGAAACACTGCTATGTATGCAGTAGAGAAGGCTGTGTGTGAGTACTGAGGGATACCCTGTAATTCCCAGGATACTTGTTAAACAATTCTAATGTCAGAATACCAGCAAGAGAACTCTAACAATCAGTGTCACAATAAAATACATAGGTAACACATTGTTTTGAGATTTAATGTGTTAAAATACACTGCCCCTTTTTTCTCTGTCTCTGAAATGTATTCTTTCCATGGCTCTTATAGTTACTTTAAGATTCAAAGAGATGACAACTGACTTTACATACTATTATTGGAATAATCATTGCAGTCATATTTTAACAGAGTGTAGTATTTATTTATTTAAGCTTTGTCTGTAGTGCTGCTTAATTTATCTGATGTCTGTCAACTTCCCCAGGAATTAACTTGCAAAGTGGAGTTAGTCATTGTATTAACAAATCTATAAACATAGAATGATGCACATTGCCAATGCAAATTAATATCAAGAGAATTGTACAGTGCCGCCAAAATATAAATATTTGTATATGCTGTTAAAACTGGCGACTTTATTCTTCTGGTGTTTTTTCTTCTTCTTCTTCTTTTTTTTTTTTCTTTCTTACAAATTGTACATTATCGGAGATCAATCAAGATGGTGGAGTTGGAGGATGTGGAACTCACCTCTCCCATGGAACATATCAAAAATTCATCTACAAGTGGAACAATTCTCACTGAAAACTAACTAGAAGCTGGAAGAAAGATTCCTATACTCTAAAACTATAAGAAAAACCTACATGGAGTTGGGTAAAGGGAAGAGCAGTGATCAAGTCAGGACCTGTGGCCATGAGTGGGGGACTCAGTGGAAAAGGGAGATTGCATTGGGCATAGATCCACCCTGGGGGGTGAGCTATTCTAGCTACATATTGGGCACCCCAGTCTGGAGGTCTGAAACAAGGAAGACTAGTTTCCTTGGCTGGTCAGAGAGCAGCTGAGACTAACTGGAGGGCTGTGTGAAACCTGGACTCTGTTCATGAGGAGCATGAGTTCTGGCTTGCTCCCAAATCTGGACAGAGAGTGGACAGAGGAATGCTCCAGTGGCTACTTGACTTCCCCCAACTGTGTACCCCAGCCTGAGGAGAGCAAACACTCCAGGCCTGCTTATGTCACCTCAGAGCTCTGCACTAAGGCAAAGCCTGCCATAACTGGGGAGAGAGCTTAGTTGTGGTCAACAGGGTTGACTTATACCAGGGGAAACATCTGAGAATGGCTGGTCTGGCCATTGCTGGTGCTTACTCAGGCAGCATGTTGGAAGTAGCACCAACATACTGAGAGCTTAGTTGGGCCCCACCTACCCTGCAGCATAACTCCACATCAGGGTGGTGGTAGAATAAGCTGTGGGAGTGATCAGCTGTGAGGGATAAGTTAAACTCAGACCCAAAGTTAAGTCTGAATGCGGCAGGGGCAGCCATTGCTGACACTTTCATGGGTGGTGCATCAGAGGCAGCCTGGACCACTGTCTACAGTTGGCCCACCACAGCTGAAGCATCATTACTAGACAAGAGCCTGCATAGGCCCCTCATGCTCCAGAACTTCTCCCATCTGGGCAAGAGTCCTGGTGCTGGGAGAGGGAAGAGCACACGCTTAAAAGGATTAGAGACAGTTCACCCCTGATTCACCCCTGATCCCTCAGGGAATCTCTACTAGCAACTTGAGATAAGACTACATCCTAATAGAGCATAATATCACTGAGCAAAGGGGAGGCCCTGCCACATACTGACTTCATCCCCAACCTCTCCGTCTTTAGCTCCTCTCCCTATCAAGGCAGTATTTGCCAGCACACCTGAAGGAAAGACATGACTTGTGTTCATGTCAAATCCAGCTCTCCTACCAAAGGCACTGGGCACATATAGATAGTGTAAGCACTCTCCCACATAAAGATACTCTTTTAAGATGGCAATAGATAACTATTTTATCTCAATTCGTAGAGAGAGAGAGAATTAAGGAAAATTAGAAGGCAAAGCAACTGGTCTAAATTGAAAGAACCAGAAAAGAAATACTGTAAAAAAAATAAACAGGAATAAATATTTTACCAGATCAAAGATCTGAATCATTAGTAATAAGAATGCTGACTGAATATAGTAAAGTTGCAGGATATAAAGTCAACACACAAAAATCCCTTGCATTCCTATACACTAATAATGAGAAAGTAGAAAAAGAAATTAAGGAAACAATTCCATTCACCATTGCAATGAAAAGAATAAAATAATTAGGAATATATCTACCTAAAGAAACTAAAGACCTATATATAGAGAACTATAAAGCACTGATGAAAGAAATCAAAGAGGACACTAATAGATGGAGAAATATACCATGTTCATGGATTGGAAGAATTAACATAGTGAAAATGAGTATACTACCCAAAGCAATCTATAGATTCAATGCAATCCCTATCAAGCTACCAGCAGTATTTTTCACAGAACTAGAACAAATAATTTCAAGATTTGTGTGGAAATATAAAAAACCTCGAATAGCCAAAGCAATCTTGAGAAAGAAGAATGGAACTGGAAGAATCAATCAACTGCCTGACTTCAGGCTCTACTAACAAAGCCACAGTCATCAAGACAGTATGATACTGGCACAAAGACAGAAATATAGATCAATGGAACAAGATAGAAAGCCCAGAGATAAATCCACACACCTATGGACACTTTATCTTCGACAAAGGAGGCAAGAATATACAATGGAGTAAAGACACTCTCTTTAACAAGTGGGTGCTGGGAAAACTGGTCAACCACTTGTAAAAGAATGAAACTAGATCACTTTCTAACACCACACACAAAAATAAACTCAAAATGGATTAAAGATCTAAATGTAAGACCAGAAACTATAAAACTCCTAGAGGAAAACATAGGCAAAACACTCTCCGATATAAATCACAGCAGGATCCTCTATGATCCACCTCCCAGAATACTGGAAATAAAAGCAAAACTAAACAAATGGGATCTAATTAAAATTAAAAGCTTCTGCACAACAAAGGAAACTATAAGCAAGGTGAAAAGACAGCCTTTGGAATGGGATAAAATAATAGCAAATGAAGCAACTGACAAACAACTAATCTCAAAAATATACAAGCAACACCTGCAGCTCAATTCCAGAAAAATAAATGATCCAATCAAAAAATGGGCCAAAGAACTAAATAGACATTTCTCCAAAGAAGACATATGGATGGCTAACAAACACATGAAAAGATGCTCAACATCACTCATTATCAGAGAAATGCAAATCAAGACCACAATAAGGTACCATTTCACACCAGTCAGAATGGCTGTGATCCCAAAGTCTGCAAAGCAATAAATGCTGGAGAGGGTGTGGAGAAAAGGGAACCCTCTTACACTGTTGGTGGGAATGCAAACTAGTACAGCCACTATGGAAAGCAGTGTGGAGATTCCTTAAAAAATTGCATATAGAACTGCCTTATGACCCAGCAATCCCACTGCTGGGCATACACACCAAGGAAACCAGAATTGAAAGAGATGCATGTACCCCAATGCTCATCGCAGCACTATTTATAATAGCCAGGACATGGAAACAACCTAGATGTCCATCAGCAGATGAGTGGATAAGAAAGCTGTGGTACATATACACAATGGAGTATTACTCAGCCATTAAAAAGAATATATTTGAATTCGTTCTAATGAGGTGGATGAAACTGGAGCCAATTATACAGAGTGAAGTAAGCCAGAAAGAAAAACATCAATACAGTATACTAACACATATATGGAATTTAGAAAGATGGTAAGGATAACCCTGTATGTGAGACAGCAAAAGAGACACAGATGTATAAAATGGACTTTTGGACTCTGAGGGAGAGGGAGAGGGTGGGATGATTAGGGAGAATGGCATTGAAACATGTATACTATCATGTAAGAAACAAATCACCAGTCTATGTTCGATACAGGATATGGGATGCTTGGGGCTGGTGCATGCGGGTGATCCAGAGAGATGATATGGGGTGGGAGGTGGGAGGGGAGTTCAGGATTGGGAACTCATGTACACCAATGGTGGATTCATGTCAATGTATGGCAAAACCAATACAGTATTGTAAAGTAAAATAAAGTAAAAATAAAAATTAAAAAAAAAAAAAGAATGCTGACTGAATGAGGGGAAGACGAGATGAACACACTGGGAATTTTAACAAAGAACTAGAAAAAATTTTAAAAAGAAACTAGATGTCCATCAGCAGATGAATGGATAAGAAAGCTGTGGTACATATACACAATGCAGTATTACTCAGCCATTACAAAGAATACATTTGAATCAGTTCTAATGAGGTAGATGAAACTGGAGCCTATTATACAGAGTGAAGTAAGCCAGAAAGAGAAACACCAATACAGTATACTAAGGCATATATATGGAATTTAGAAAGATGGTAACAATAACCTTGTATGTGAGACAGCAAAAGAGACACAGATGTATAGAACAGTCTTTTGGACTCTGTGGGAGAGGAAGTGGGTGGGATGATCTGGGAGAATGGCATTGAAACATGTATAATATCATATAAGAAAGGAATCACCAGTCTAGTTTTGATGCAGGATACAGGATGCTTGGGGCTGGTGCACTGGGACGACCCAGAGGGATGGTACGGGGAGGGAGGTGGGAGGGGTGGCTCAGGATGGGGAACACGTGTACACCTGTGGCAGATTCATGTTGATGTGTGGCAAAACCAATGCAATATTGTAAAGTAATTAGCCTCCAATTAAAATAAATTTTTAAAAAAGGAACCAGTGAGAACAGAATACAATAATTGAAACAAAAAACATACTATAAGGAATGAATAGTAAGAAGATATAAGAGATCTGGCAGATAGAATAATGGAAATCATCCAATTGGAACAGCAAAATGAACTAATTAAAAATGAGAACAGTTTAAGAGATGTCTAGGGTAACATAAAGTTTACTAACATTCACATTATAGGGGACCTAGAAGGCAAAAAGTAGAAAAGGGAATAAAAACATATTTGAAGAAGTGATGTCTGAAATCTTCCCAAAACTAGAGAAGGAAGAAGATATATGGTTACAGGAAGTATACAGAGTCCAAAACAAGATAAACTTATACAGACGCATGCCAAGACCTAGATAATTAAAATGGCAAAAGTTAAAGAGAATATTTTAAAGGCACAAAGAGAGAAGCAGAGTCATGCACAAGAGAAATCTCATAGGGTTATGAACTGATTTTTCTGCATGAATTTTTCAGGGCCACAGGGACTGGCATCGTATATTTAAAGTGTGATAAGGAGAAAATATGCAATCTGGGATATATTGCCCAGCAAGATTACCAATTAGAATTGAAGAAGAGATAAAGAACAAGCAAAGAAAGATAAAGACAAGCAAAAACTTAAAGAGATCATTGATACTAAAGTTGCCCCAAAATAAATATTAAAGGTCGTCTCTAAGTGAAAAAGAAAAGACAATAACAAGAAGTAAGAACCTTTGAGTGGGAAAGAAAACTACCACTGAGAGAGGCAAATATATATTAAGGACTGAAGGTTTACTATTTAAATAAGCTACTACAAAGATCAAAAGGCAAAAAAGTGTGAAAGCAACTATAACTAAAACAAAGAGTGAAGAGATAGATAAGCAAGAATTTGTCAAAGATGACATCAAAAACATCAAATGTGGCATAAGGATGTTAAATAAAAGTTTAGAATGTGTTTGAACTTAAATGCCTATCAGTTTAAAACAAGGAGATGGAGTTACAAGTCAACAAATATGAATCTCATGGTAGCCAAAGGTCAAAACACACAATAGCTATACAAAAACTCGAAAGAAGGGAACAGAAGCATAGAACTAAAGAAAATAACATAACTACAAGAGAAGAAACAAAAAGATAAAGGAATGAATAACAAAGACAACTGGAAAATGAGAAATAAACTGGCAATAAGTACATGTGTGTGCACTTAGTCATTCAGTCATGTCCAATTCTTTGCAACCCCATGGACTGTAGACTGCCAGGCTCCTCTGTCCATGGGGATTCTCCAGGCAAGAATACTGGAGTGGATTGCCACACCCTCCTTCAGGAAACAGGGGATCTTCCCAACTCAGGGGTCAAACCCAGGTCTCCTGCATTGCAGTTGGTTTCTTTACCATCTGAGCCATGAGGGAAGTCCAAGAATTCTAGAATAGGTAGACTGTCCCTTCTCCAAGGGAACTTCCCAACCCAGGAATTGAAATGGAGTCTCTTGCATTGTAGACAAATTCTTTACCAACTGAGCTACCCGGGAAGCCCCCAATAAGTATATATTTTCAGATGGTAAAGAGTCCACCTGTAGTGCAGGAGATCTGGGTCTGATCCCTGGGTTGAGAAGATTCCCTGGAGGAGGACATGGCAACCCACTCCAGTATTCTTGACTGGAAAATCCCCATGAACAGAGGAGCCTGGCAGACTACAATCCATAGGATCACAAAGAGTTGGACATGACTGAGTGACAAAGTCCACACACTAATAAATAGTTTAAATATCAAAGGATGAAATGCTTCAGTCAAAGAGGCATAGGGTAGCTCACTGGATATAAAAGCAAGACGAATCCATATGATGCTTATAAGATACTCATTTCAGAGCTAAAGATCCACACAGACTGAAAGTTAGATGATACTAAAAGGTAGTTCATACAAGCAGAAATGACTTTTTCTGCATAGCAATACTCCTGTCATACAAAAGAAAGGGATTATATAATGATAAAAGATCAACAAACGAAGAGGATATTAAAGTCATCATATGTATGCACCCAATATAGGAGCACCTGAATATATAATGAAAATACTAACAGACATAAAGGGAGAAATTTACAATAATACAATAATAGTAGTCAATGTTAACATTCTATTTATATCAATGGGCAGATAATCCAAAAGGAAGGACAATAAGGCAACAGTCATCTTAAATGACAGTATATTCCAGTTCAACTTGATAAATATCTATAAGATATTCTATCCAAAAATAGCCCAATATACATTCTTTTCAAGTTCACATGGAATATTCTACACAATAGGCCATATAATGGGCCACAGAACAAGTCTCAACAAATTTAAGAGGATTTATGGCAAGCATTTTTTTCAAACACAATAGTATGAAACTAGAAACCAATTGCATAATGAAAAATGAGAAAAGCATAAACACATGGAAACTAAACAACACTGCTACTAAAAAAAAAAAAAAAAAAAAAATGGGTGAATGAAGAAATCATGAAATACTATAAGCCAGAAAATGGAAACACAAATTTACAAAATCTCTGTCATACTGCAAAAGCTAAAAAAGGAAAATTTATAGCAATACAGAGTTTCCTGAAGAAGCAAGAAAACAGACAAATCTCAAACAACCTGATCTGCCATGTAGAGGAATTAGACAAAGGACAAAGTTAAAAAAAGGAAGGAAATAATAAAGAGCAAAGAGGAAATAAAATTATATGCAAAAAAAAAAAAGAAAGAAAGAATAAAAGAAAAGAACATAGATACAAAAACCCTCAACAAAATACTAGCAAACAAAATCAAACAACACATTAAAAGGATCATACACTATAATCAAATGGGGTTTATCTTAAGAATGCAGGAATTCTTCAATATACACAAATCAAACAATGTGAGATACCACATCAATAAACTGAAGAATAAAAACCAACTGATCATCTCAACAGAGGCAGGGAAAGCTTTTGAAAAATCTCAACACCCATTGATTAAAAAAAAAAAAAGAAGAACTATCTGGAAAGTGGGCACAGAGGGAAGCTACATCAACATAATAAAGACCATACATGACAAACCCATAGCAAACATCATCCTCAACAGTGAAATATTGAAAGAATTACCTCTAAGATCAGGAACAATGCAAGGATATCCATTCTTACTGCTTTTATTCAATATAGTTATGGATGTCATAGCCATGACAATAAATGAAGTAAAAAAAAAAAGAAAATGAATTCAACTGGGAAAAAAAAAAGAAGTAAGAATGTCATTGTCTGGAGATGACATGATATTATACATAAAAAAATCCTAAATATGCTACCAAAAAACCACTTGATGCTGTTAAGTTGTTAAGTCGTGCTTGACTCTTTGTGACCCCATGGATTGCAGCACACCAGGCTCAACTGTCCTTCACTATCTCTCAGAATTTGCTCAAACACATGTCCATTGAGTTGTTGAGGATATCTAACCATCTCATCCTCTGTCACTCCCTTCTTTTGCCTTCCAGCTTTCTCAGCATCAAGGTCTTTTCCAGTTAGTCAGCTCTTTACATCAAGTTATCAAAGTATTGGAAAACTACTAGAGCTCATCAGTGTATTTGGTAAAGTTGTGGAATACAAAATTAATACATAGAAATCGCTTGTGTTTGTATACACTAACAATGAAATCAGAAAGGGAAATTAATAAAACTATTATGTTTACCATCACATCAAAAATTATAATACCTAGGAATAAACCTACTAAGGAAGCAAAAGACACATACTGTAAGATAGTGTGGATCACAATAAACTGTAGAAAATTCTGAAACAGATGGGAATACCAGACCACCTGATCTGCCTCTTGAGAAATCTATATGCAGGTCAGGAAGCAACTGTTAGAACTGGACATGGAACAACAGACTGGTCCCAAATAGGAAAGGGAGTACATCAAGGCTGTATATTGTCACCCTGCTTCTTTAACTTATATGCAGAGTACGTTATGAGAAATGCTGAGCTGGAAGAAGCACAAGCTGGAATCAAGATTGCTGGGAGAAATATCAATAACCTCAGATATGCAGATGACACTACTCTTATGGCAGAAAGTGAAGAGAAACTAAAAGCCTCTTGATGAAAGTGAAAGAGGAGAGGAAAAGAGTTGGCTGAAGCTCAACATTCAGAAAACTAAGATCATGGCATCTGGTCCCATCACTTCATGGGAAATAGATGGGGAAACAGTAGAAACAGTGTCATACTTTACTTTTGGGGCTCCAAAATCACTGCAGGTGGTGATTGCAGCCATGAAATTAAAAGATGCTTACTCCTTGGAAGGAAAGTTATGACCAACCTAGATAGCATATTCAAAAGCAGGGACATTACTTTGCCGACTAAGGTCCGTCTAGTCAAGGCTATGATTTTTCCTGTGGTCATGTATGGATGTGAGAGTTGGACTGTGAAGAAAGCTGAGCACCGAAGAATTGATGCTTTTGAACTGAGGTGTTGGAGAAGACTCTTGGGAGTAATTGGACTGTAAGGACTTCCAACCAATCCATCCTGAAGGAAATCAGTCCTGGGTATTCTTTGGAAAGACTGATGCTAAAGCTAAAACTCCAGTACTTTGGCCACCTTATGCGAAGAGTTGACTTTTTGGAAAAGACTCTGATGCTGGGAGGGATTGGGGGCAGGAGGAGAAGGGGATGACAGAAGATGAGATGTTTGGATGGCATCACTGACTCGATGGACATAAGTTTGGGTGAACTCCGGGAGTTGGTGATGGACAGGGAGGCCTGGCGTGCTGTGATTCATGGGGTCGCAAAGAGTTGGACACGACTGAGCGACTGAACTGAACTGAGTGATGAAAGTAATCAAAATGACACAAACAAATGGAGAGATATATCATGTTCTTGGATCGGAAGAATCAGTATTTTCAAAATGAATGTACTACTCAAAGCAATCTGCAGATTCAGTGCAATTCCTATCAAATTACTGAGGCATTTTTTACAGAATTAGAATGAAAAATTTTACAATTTGTATGGAAATATAAAAGACCTTGAATAGCCAAGGTAGTCTTGAGAAAGGAAAACAGCTGGAGGAATCAGGCTCCCTGACCTCAAACTATACTACAAAGCTAGAGTAATTGAAACAGTGTTACTGGAACAAATATAGAAATATGTTGATGGATCAATGGAACAAGAGAGAATGTCTGGAGATAAAGTGAAATACCTATGGTCAGCTAATATAAAACAAAAGTGGCAAGAATATGCCATGGAGAAAGGACAAGCTTTTTAATAAGAGGTGCTGGAAAAATTGTACAGCTACATGTAAAATAATCAAATTAGAACATTCTCTAACACCATACACAAAAATGAAGTAAAAATGGAATAAGACCTAAATCTTAAGTGTAAGACCAGAGACTGTAAAACTCTTAGAGAAAAACATAGTCAGAACACTCTCTAACATAAATTGCAGCAAGCGCTTTGTTGATCCACCTCCTAGAGTGATGAAAATAAAACAAACAAATGAGACCTAGCTAAACTTAAAATTTAATTTTTAAGCACAGCAAATGAGACCATAAATAAACAAAAAGACAATCCACAGAATGGGAGAATGTTTACAAAGGAAGCAACCAACAAAGGATTAATCTCCAAAATATACAAAGTGCTCATATAGGTAAATATCAAACATACAAACATCCCAATTAAAAAACAAATGAGTAGAAGACCGAATTAGACATTTCTCAGAAAAATACATACAGATAGCCAGGAGGTGCATGAAAAGATGCTCAGCATCACTAAGTATTACAGAAATGCAAACCAAAATGAAGTATCACCTCACACTGGTCAGAATAGCCATCATCACAAAATCTGCAAACAATAAATGCTGGAGATGGTGTGAAGAAAAGGGAACACTCCTACCCTGCTGGTAGGAATGCAAGTTGGTACAGACACTGTGGAGAAAAGAATGGAGATTCCTTAAAAAACTAAAATTAGATATGCCATCTGATCCAGCAGTCCCACTTCTGCGGCATATAGATGGATAAAACTATAATTCAATAAGATACATGCAGCTCAGTGTTCATTGCAGCACTATTTATGATAGCCAGGATATGGAAGCTACCTAAATGACCATCAAAGAAGGAATGAATGAAGATGTGGTACATTTATACAATTGAGTATTACTCAGCCATTAAATAAGAATAATTAATGTTATTTTCAGAAATATGGGTAGACCTAAAGATTGTCATATTAAATTATGTAAGTCAGAAAGAGAAAAACAAATATCGTGATACAGAATCTATAAAAAGTGGTACAAATGTTCTTATTTACAAAGCAGAAACAGTCACAGGTTTAGAAAATAAACATGTTCTCCAAGGGGAAAAAGTTGGGGAGGGATAAGAGAAATTGGGATTGACATATACACACTACTATATTTAAAATAGATAACTAATAAGGACCTATTGTGTAGCACAGGGAATTCTACTCAATACTGTCTAATAACCTATATGGGAAAAGAATAAAAAAGACTGGATAAATGTATTTGAATAACTGGTTCACTTAGCTGTAGTTGTGAAACTAACACAATGTTGTAAATCAATTATACTCCAATTAAAATGAAAAATAAATAGAATAATACGTTACATTTAGAGACCATGCCTTCTTAGGCTACACTTGATTGTAATATTTTTGCACCTTTCTTTGTTTTTCATGGCTTTGATATCTGGAGAAAGTCTTATTCAGGTATTTCATAGAATGCCTCTTGATTGGTATTTGTTTAGTTTCTTTTTTGTTTCATGATGAGACCATCATTTGTATCATTGTTTTTTGGCTTCTGTTGCATTGGTAAATGAAGAAACTGCGTATGAATTCAGAGGGGGATGACGTTGTGTTTTATATTTCCATGGTTCTCACCAGGTGAAGAACTTGGGCTGACTCTATTCTTCAAATACAGTGAACAATCCTATTCCTGTTGTCTCTATCTACAGTTTTCAGGCTCTTGTACCCACTCGCTCTCCTTGTCATTTCAGGAATTTAAAGTAATTGCATCTTCGCTCTTACTATTCCTAAGCTATTTCATTACCCCTCATAATTTTCCAATCCCTCACACATCTTTGAAAACAGTTCCTTTATTAAAAATTTCTTGGATCATCCTAATGAAAGTGTGCCATTTATTCCACTGGAATCCTGTTTATATTATGAATCAAATTTAACTTCTCCTGACATTGAGGCAGAACTAACTTTTTAAAAATAAATTATTATTGTTATGTAGTACATCTATGAGAAATTATTTGTTAATAATTATTACTACTCTTGGTTTAGCACTATCATTTCATTGAAATTCTCCCAAATATGACAGATGTTTATTTATTTAATTTTCTATTTCATTCCCTAAACTACTGACTACAATTTCAAATAAGTCTATTTCATTGCATCTCTCTTCCAAATTCATTTAGATTAGTTAAATATCTCCTTACCAAGACACAGTTGACTGGTGCTATGTCTATGCTGCTAAGTCACTTCAGTTGTGTCCAACTCTGCGCAACCCCATAGACGGCAGCCCACCAGGCTCCCCTGTCCCTGGGATTCTCCAGGCAAGAACACTGGAATGGGTTGCCATTTCCTTCTCCAATGCAAGAAAGTGAAAAGTGAAAGTGAAGATGCTCAGTCGTGTCCGACTCTTAGTAACCTCATGGACTGCAGCCTACCAGGCTCCTCCGTCCATGGGATTTTCCAGGCAAGAGTACTGGAGTGGGGTGCCATTGCCTTCTCTGCTATGTCGATAGTCACAGGGAATAGCCACAGGCTGTTAGTTTATGAGCTGTCATGTAAGAAACGAACTACCTTGTGTTGACCAAAATCATATAGGTGCCTCTGTCAATCTCAGATGAGTTCAGCCTTCAAGCCATCCTCTCCAAGCCACAGAACACATGTGTGAAGACACTGTGCACCTTCCAGTTGGGCTTATCTGCCAAGTTAATACCACTAAGTTTTCTTATGTGACATCACATGAGAACTAACTAGCCAAGCTTTACCCAAATGCCTGGTCTAGAAAAACATGAGATATAATTTTTTAAGTTGCTATTTTAAACACTTAGGTTGTCTCCTGATGAAAGTGAAAGAGGAGGGTGAAAAAGTTGGCTTAAAAGTCAACATTCAGAAAACTAAGATCATGGTATTTGGTCCCATCACTTCATGGCAAATAGATGGGGAAACAGTGGAAACAATGGCTGACTTTATTTTTCTGGGCTACAAAATCACTGCAGATGATGATTGCAGTCATGAAATTAAAAGACGCTTACTCCTTGGAAGGAAAGTTATGACCAACCTAGATAGCATATTCAAAAGCAGAGATATTACTTTGCCAACAAAGGTCAATCTAGTCAAGGCTATGGTTTTTCCAGCAGTCATGTATGGATGTGAGAGTTGGACTGTGAAGAAAGCTGAGCACTGAGGTATTGATGCTTTGAACTGTGGTGTGGAGAAGACTCTTAAGAGTCCCTTGGACTGCAAGGAGATCCCACCAGTCCATTCTAAAGGAGATCAGTCCTGGGTGTTCTTTGGAAGGAATGATGCTAAAGCTGAAACTCTAGTACTTTGGCCACCTCATATGAAGAGTTGACTCACTGGAAAAGACTCTGATGCTGGGAGGGATTGGGGGCAGGAGGAAAAGGGGATGACAGAGGATGAGATGGCTGGATGGCATCACCAACTCGATGGACATGAGTTTGAGTGAACTCCGGGAGTTGGTGATGGACAGGGAGGCCTGGCCTGCTGCAGTTCATGGGGTCGCAAAGAGTCGGACAAGACCGGGTGACTGAACTGAACTGAACTGAACTGAACTGAACTGAGGTTAGTTAGTTTGCTATGAAGAAATACAAAACCAAAGCAGAATCTAGTACCTTAAAGAAGTGTTCTTGCCTAACATTGTCAACATAGAGCACTGCTTTTGATTTGGAACAGATGGCAGAAGCTTCAATGGCCTCAATGGGACCAATTCTGAAAGCTTGAAATGAACACTAGATAAAGGCGTTAAAGACAACCAGAAAAATGTTACTGGAGCCTGGAGAAAAGAGAATGATGATATGTTGTTATGAGCTATTTGGCAACACTGTCATGTATAGTAAACTAGAACAATGGATACATGTTTACTATGCATGTATTCAGATTCTGTTTAGAAGGCTACTAATAGGGTGGCTTTTGACACCTTATGAGGCACACTAAAGCAATAGTATTATTTTATTTGTGTAGTTTTGTTATAAAAATACACACATATGTTAATTACTTTAAAAAACTGGCAGTATGTATCATGGTGGTATTTTATTAGTCTAACAAGAAAGTTTCATTGCTTATATTTGATCAAGGAAGTACTAAGCTTCCATGACTTGAAATATTTCCTTTCCTCCATGTTAATCTTCAACTTCTCCTTTTAAATTATTTTGTTATTTAAGTACTTCATTATGTCACTTAGATATACAAATCAGTAACCACAATTGTCAAAGCTCTTAATTATGCATTAAATCTAAACAATACATTCTTCAATAACTTGTACACAATTCTAGAGTTAGTCATCATGGATGTTAATTATAATTGTAGATTTGGGATTCTAAGAATCATTGAAGACTTTCATTCTCTAGTTTTAAAGTGCATTTGTAGGCTAATATACCTGATGTGAGAAAGATAAATATGCTTAAAATTGTATTAGCTCTTCTAATAGTGAGACAGTGTTCAAATTGATCTAAAAAATGTTCAATTTAGCTGAAATCTTCTTTGTCAAGTAATCAATGTGTTTACAGGATGATAAAAGTGGTGTCAAGAAGCTAGCAAGACTTAAAGTTATTTGAAAGATAGAAAGCAGGCCAAGGAAAATTCACCAACTTGAACTTTACCATCATTAATCAGAACTGATGATATCAAGAGAAAAATGGAACATCTGTTTGCATTTTTCCAAAGTGTAAGAGTGAGGTAAGTAGTTGACCTCATGAGTAAACACTGAAAAAATGATTGGTAAAATGGGTATGTACAACAGATGGTGTTTCCCATCATTGATGGTTTTGATTTTGATTTTGAGAGAGTTTCTTCATATTGTAGGAGCTGAATTAAAATGCATAAATCACTAAAAATAATTGATAAGTGATATTTAATTAGATGTAGTTTGTTTATTCTATGCCTTTTGTCTACAACCTTACACACACAGGAAAACACATAAAGTATGTTTATTATGGTTTGACTATCAGCTATTGGGCAGAAGTAGATAACTTATCCTTCCCCCACCTTATTTTGTTATAGTGATCACATTAATCATTATTTTAAATGTGGAAAATAGACATTGAGTCATGAAAAGAAAGCCTTGAAGAAATGTCCTTGATGCTGAACAAGGCTTATACAAATGGCAAACTACTGAGCACAGAATAAATGAGGTAATTAATTACCATTCAGTTTTACAGATGGAAAAGCTGAGTCACCAGGAGGTCAAGTGGCTTGCCCAAGGTCACAGAACAAGCTATTAGCATTATTATGCAGTTCTCCTGATTCTTTTTTATTTCTTATCATATTTTATCAAGTATAGCAAGAAGCACTAAAAGGAAATATTTTATACATATACAGCAAGTTCATTCCTTTAATTTGGTATTGACACAAAAACAATGAAAGCAATTTCAGGGTTTTGTTTTGTTTTGCTTTGCTTTTTTTCCACGTAAGTATACTTTACTCTTTATTTCTCTTTTTGCTATCACTGCAGTAATTGATTTGCTCCTTTAAAGTCTCTAAAACAGCAGAAATCAACTAGAATATAGGAATCATTTCTACATTAGTGTATATAGGAACGTGAACATATGTCAGTGGAAAGCCCTCTATAAAATAACCCTTGCTTTCTTCTGATGACTGATCTAATAGAAATCACTTTATACTATATGAATGACAGAAAATCCAGTAAACTAAAACAATTTTGATATCATATTGCATAAATTTACTACAACAGTTATGTTTCTAACTGGCTAGCCCTCTGATTCACATATTACATTACATTTAATGGAAATATTAATTTAGCATGGCAGGCTGCTGCTGCTGCTAATTTGCTTCAGTCATGTCCGACTCTGTGCGACCCCAGAGATGGCAGCCCACCAGGCTCCCCCATCCCTGAGATTCTCCAGGCAAGAACACTGGAGTGGGTTGTCATTTCCTTCTCCAATGCATGAAAGTAAAAAGTGAAAGTGAAGTCACTCAGACTCTTAGCAACCCCATGGACTGCAGCCTACTAGGCTCCTCCATCCATGGGATTTTCCAGGCAAGAGTACTGGAGTGGGGTGCCATTACCTTCTCCATGAGTGTGGCATACATGGGCTAAAAAATACTTGGATGCCACTTAATGTCTTATGGAGTCAAAAATTAAATATATGCTTTAATTTGATATAAACACTAGTTTTATATAATTCCATATTTATATGTGCCTTGGGAACAATCTTCTCTGTCATATATGAATTCACTTCATGGTTGGGCATGAAAATATAGTTTTTAAATAGAAGCTGATTTCATATTTTTATATCCAGATACCTCTGAATATAATAAATAATGTCTTTATAATAATAAGACATTATATAATAAATAATGTCTTCACTTTCACATGGTTGTTTAACCTAGAACATGTTAAAATTTACCTTCTTTCTATATTCACCAAACTAGATATATAACTAGGTAAAAAATTTCTGTTCTGTGAATGTTACAAAATACGTTCATGGGTATAAATTTTTTACACATACATGCACACATATCTCAGTTCTCAGGATCTCAGTTTGCTTCTAAGGTAAACCATTTAATATCACAGTATTGCAACCCACTTGAGTATTCTTGCCTACAGAATTCTGCAGACGGAGGAGCCTGGTGGGCTGCCATCTATGGGGTC
The DNA here is from genome assembly GCF_023091745.1 of Budorcas taxicolor. Classification (NCBI taxonomy): domain Eukaryota; kingdom Metazoa; phylum Chordata; class Mammalia; order Artiodactyla; family Bovidae; genus Budorcas; species Budorcas taxicolor. Next base: position 46,790,221 of record NC_068929.1, on the reverse strand, counting down.
ACACAGAGTTGGACATGACTGAAGCGACTTAGCAGCAGCAGCAGCAATCCCAAGTATATGCCCCAAACACTAATGACAAAGTAGCTGATGTTGAATGTTTCTATCAAGACCTACAAGATCTTCTAGAAATAACAACCAAAAAAGGTGTCCTTTTCATCACAGGGGTCTGGAATGCAAAAGTAGAAAGTCAAGAGATACCTGGGATAACAGGCAAGTTTGGC